>NW_026606104.1:43660000-53660000 GCF_029834395.1 Sorex fumeus
CTCCGCCCCAGCAGGAAAAGGGACAAAGGCCTCTTCTCAGGCCTGTGCCCTCCAGCCCCTGTGTCAGGGGAGCAGAGCTTCCACCAGGAGGCGTGGTCACCGCCCGCTAAGTCACGCTCTTCTCCGGGCCTCACGCGCTTTCTGTAAAATGGGGGCAGACATCTGCCCGACCTATTTCTCAGCATCATGTCTGGAGGCTCCAAAGAGGTTCTGCTTCAGGAGTACCGACCTCTTAGCACCTCCAGCCTGTCTCCAGTGCCTCGCCCCCCCTCCCCCCCACCAGGCACACCTGGCCCCTCCAGCCTTGCTCAGCTCAGCTGGATGGTCCCCAGCTCCGGGAGGCCTTCCCTCACCTCCAGACTGTGTTGCTCCTTCAGGGTATTTATCGCTGTTGTAATTAAATAATGAATTGTGTAATTGGATCCGTCTCCCCACTAAAATGTGAACTCTGTGATAATAACAGCTGACACTGAATGCTTCCCTGGTGCCAGAGACTGTACCTGCGTTAACCCATTTCTTTCCTGTTTATTTCCCCAGTTTCGAGATGAGGAAACTGAGGTGATGAGAGGTTCAAGAAATAACCTGGAGGGGAGCACGAGCAGTGGAGAGTCAGGACAGGGGGTAAGGCATTTGCCTTGCGTGTGACTAGTTTGGACCCTAGTACCCCTTATGGCTCCCCCAAGCACCACCAGAAATGACTCCTGAGTTCAGAGTCAGGAGTATCCCCTAAGTACCACTAGGTGTGGCCCAAGAGCACCTACCTTGCAAGCATATGGGCACAGGTTCGAATCCCCAATGTGCCCCATGTTGAGCACCACAGTCTGTAGTCCCTAGTGCTGTGAGCAGCTTCCAGAGCCACGTGTGTGAGTACCATAAAAAGGGGTGTGAGGGACCAGAGAGATAACACCTGGGTTAAGGAGCTGGGCTCGCATGCAGCCAACCCTGGTCTTATCCCCAGCACTGCAAGGACTTCCCAAGCACTGCGCGGAGCAACCCCTGAGCACAGAGCTAGAGTGACACCTGAGCACTATTGGGTGTCGCATCCCCCAAAAGGGCTGAAAACCCCCTGGGATCATCATAACTAAAGAGATGTATGGGTGCCATTACCGGGAAGTGTGACCCTGGTGAGCATTACTTGAGCATCCGAGTGACCATGGCTAGTGCCACAGCTGTGACAGTTCAGAACTGAGGCCTAGTGGGTACATGTGTGAGAACCACAGTGTGTAAAGAGCAAAGGGAGAGAGACATAATTACAGTGACAGAGCATTTCTCTTGCATGCAGACCCCTAGCACCACATATGGTTCACTGTGTACTACCAGGAGTGGTTCCTGAGAACTGAACCAGGAGTAAGTCCTGAGCATCACAGGGTGTGAGCCCCACCCCAAAAAAAGCGCAAACCTCAGCGAGCACCTCTAGCAAAGGTGTGAGCCCTGCAACCTGATGGGCAGCCCCCAGCGAGTACCACAGCTGGAAATGTGAGCAAGGGACCAGAGAGGAAGCACCACAGACTGAGTATATTATGCTGTGTATGCTGGATCATGATCCCCCGAGCACTGCTGGGAGTGACTCCCAAGCACCGAACACAGAGTAGCTCCCCAGGACTCCCAAGCATGGCCCCCAAATCCAAAACATGAACTGAAAAAGAAATGTGTGAGACCCAAGAACATGAACAACAATAATGAAGGGGACGGTGGAGGGAGTTCCAAAAATGATATTTATTTATTTATTTATTTATTTTTGCTTTTTGGCTCACACCCAGCGATGTTCAGGGGTTACTCCTGCCTCTGCACTCAGGAATTACTCCTGGAAGTGCTTGGGAGACCTTATGGGATGCTGGGAATCGAACCCGGGTCAGCCGTGCGTAAAGCAAACACACTACCTGCTGTGCTATCGCTCCAGCCCCCCAAAAATGATTTTTAAAGAGAGCCGGGAGCCAGAGAGATAGTAGATTGGTTAGTGAACATGCCTGACCCAGGTTTGATTACTGGCACCACATGGGTCCCCCAAGAATGGTCAGATGCAGCTCTAGACGCCCCATGTAGCCACCGGGTGTGGCCCTAGAGGTCCCCAGCACCACTGGGTTGACTCGGGAGCCCCTGGCTCCGCAGGACCGTGCAGGCCCTGAACAGCATCACATCCATGGACCATTGACCCGGCTAGCCAAGAACAGCTGGTATACAGACCTCCTGAGCACCTCTTGGAGGGTCCCAAATAAAAAAATAGGGATTGTAGCTCAAAACATATGCCTTGCATGCATGAGACCTGCATTCAAATTCTGGCACTGCAGAAACCGAAAACCAACTAACCTAAAGTCACACTAATGTCACAGCAAGCTGGAGACTAAACTAGGCCTCAGGCTAAAGCTGTAGAATCATGGAGTTGGGAAGATAATTCAATGGGCTGAGTGCAAGTTCTGCATACAGGAGGCCTGGGTTCAATCTCTGGTGCTGCACAGCTTCCCCAGCATTGCCAGGAGAAGTTCCTGAGCACACAACCAGGAGTAGCCTCTGAGCACCACTGGCTGTGACCCCTAAAACAAGATAGTAGTAGAATATATAGCTAGCTTTAAGCCCTGATTTGGCCTCTTAGCAACTGTGAGCGTTTGAGAACAAATAAATTTCTTTCTCTAAGTCTTGGTTACCATATCTGGAAAATGGGCCTAACTTTCAAACTTCAGCCATTATGAGGATTAAATGAAAATACAAGCTGCTGAGTAGAGTGCCCAGTTCTCCCAGTAGTCACTAGAATTCTCTCTGCCACAAAGTGCACTTCCTACTGTCAAACATTGTGTGTGTGTGTGTGTGTGTGTGTGTGTGTGTGTGTGTGTGCGTGCACGCGCACACATGTGTTTGGGGCACACCCAGCAGTACTCAGAGCTTTCTCTTAACTCTGTGCTCAAAAATCACACCAGTCAGGACTCTGAGAATCCATAAGGTTTGCCAGGGATCAAACCTGGGTCAGCCGGGTGCTAGGCAAGGGCCCTACCCAGCTATGATAAATCTTAGGCTTTCTTTATGGCTCAGTTTAAATGTCATCTCTGAGGAAAATTTCCTCGATTTCCACCCTCCTGTACATCACTTTCTATACTCACTTGTCCTTTGCTCCTCTGTAAAGCATGTATAATATCGGGTTCTTCTTTCCATTACCCCAAGAATATCTGGAGAGCCCATCTCCCCCTTTTCTGGCAGCTTGGCAGTCACTCCCACAAGCCACCTCCGGCACCATATAATCTCATCAATGGCCATGATCCAGAGACTCAACAATAAATCTCTCAGAAGACATTTTACAGAACGATACGCTATAGCCACGCCTCAGACCCCGGCCAGGCTGTTTCATTGGGAGGGAGGGAGGAGGGTGAAGTCCCCTCCCCGCCCCAACAGAGCCAGAACCATCAGCCGAAAACCTCCAGAACTCAACCACCGTCATGCTCACAGCCACTTTCCACACGCTCAGACGGGCCTCACCCATGAGTGAACCTATTCCTGACATCTCATACTTTATTTTTTTTTTGCTTTTGTTTTGGGTCACACCCAGCAATGCACAGGGGTTACTCCTGGCTCCGCACTCAGGAATTACCCCTGGTGGTGCTCAGGGGACCGTATGGGATGCTGGGAATCGAACCCGGATTGGCCGCGTGCAAGGCAAACGCCCTACCCTCTGTCCTATTGCTCCAGCCCCCATCTCATACTTTACACCACTAATACATCAAAGGATATCATACCACATTTGATGGGGTTTAAAGTAGAAGGCAACCGAGGCTGGAGAGATAGCACAGTGGGTAGGCGTTTGCCTTGCACACAGCTGACCCGAGTTTGATTCCCAGCATTCTATATGGTCCCCTGAGCACTGCCAGGGTTAACTCCTGAGTGCAGAGCCAGGAATAACCCCTGTGCATCGCCAGGTGTGACCCAAAAAGCAAAATAAATAAATATAAATAAATAAATAAATAAAGTAGAAGACAACCAATCTTAGGGGGAATACACTTATACAGAAATATATATATATATATATATATATATATATATATATATGGGCTGGAGTGATAGCACAGCGGGTAAGGCGTTTGCTTTGCATGCAGTCGACCTGGGTTCAACTCCTCCGCCCCTCTCAGAGAGCCCGGCAAGCTACTGAGATAGAGTATCTTGCCCGCACGGCAAAGCCTGGCAAGCTACCCGTGACATATTCGATATGCCAAACACAGTAACAACAAGTCTCACAATTTGTTGTGAGACGTTACTGGTGCCCGTTCAAGGACAGTGCAACAGTGCTACGTGTATATATGTATGTGTGTGTGTGTGTGTGTGTGTGTATGGGTGTGTGTATATATATATGCACACAAGGCTCAACCTTTAACAACATGTTACTAATCTCTTACAGAAGGGCTTAATGGCTCCTATATGAAATACAACGATCTTCACATACTAAGGAACCTTTTTTGGAATCATTTTTAGCAGATTATTCATAAGCAATACAAAATAAATTATTTCGGTTCTGCTTTGGGGCAGGGGTTGGGGTTCGGGATGGAAACATCTGAAATATGGTGGTGGGAAGGTGTATGGTGGTGGCCTCTTCATGTTTTGGGGCCACACCTGATAGTGCTCAGGGTCTATCTATTTCCAGCTCCGTGCTCAGGGGTGACGTCGTGTGACCCGCTGGGGATTATGCGGAACCTGGACTCCTACAGGCAAAATAGATACTCAGCAGTATGACCTCTCCCTGGCCTTACCTTCTTAGCCCCTGCCTGTCATGCAGCAGGCACTCAATGATGTTGGCTGGGCCAGAGTGATAACACAGGGGGGCAAGATGCTTACCTTGCATGTGGACAACCCAGGTTTGATCCCCTGCATCCCATACTGAGCACCAGCAGAAGTAATCCTGAGCACAGAGCCAGGAGTAAGCATGAGCACAGTTAGGTGTGTCCCCAACGCCAATGATGATGATGATGATGATAATGATGGCTGGACTAACTGGAGTTCCCACTCTAGGACCCTTCCTGGTTTTCTTGAAGACAGGTTACCTGGAGATGGCCCAATCCCACTCCTGCTCTGGGGAGCTCTGTTGGCATGTGTGAGAGTGAGAGTGGGTAGAGGAATCGCCCAGCCTCTGAGCTCTTTCTTTCCTGCAGGGCTCTTCAGTTCCCCAAAGGAAGGGAGAGTCCCACAGGTGAGCAGGGGTGAGGCAGGGCTGTAACAGGCGACTGCGTGTGGGCAGGACCTGGCAAGCTCTGGCTCCTCTAAGACCAGGGCTGGGCCTGGCGGGACAGGGCCTCACAGACCAAGTCCCCACCTGCTGTGCTCCACCTCATCCTGGCACCTGGATTAAGTGACTTCAAGTTGTAAAACTACATCTTGATTTGCAGGGAAACCGAATCCAACCCTGACCTTGTCTGCTGAGGGAAAAGGAAGGAAAGGGAGGGTTTCTGTCTGGTCTTTGTTCTGCGTGGATGACACTTTGCAACCCAGGACACATCAAAGACTGAAATACTCTGTTTTGCAAACCCAGGTTGAGGTCACCTTTTCCCTGGTCTTTGCTTCCATGGCTGCTCCTGCCACGCCCTCTGCCTTAAAGTTCTTCTCTAATTGCCTAATACCTTCAGGATAAAGACCCAACCTGAAGGGTTCCTGGGAGAATGGCTCAGGGGCTAGGAGTGCTTGTCCAGTAAACATGAGGCCATGAGTAAGATGCCTCACACCGCCCACAGGCACGGAGAGCGGAGAGCGAGGTGAATTGGCTCTGCCTGCCAGGACCCCAGGGACCACACAGAGTTTGGGATCTCTGGTCCACTACAGTCAGGTGTGTGTGAGCACAACTAAATGAGTGTGACCCCTAGCAAGCACCACAACCAGTGTGTGAGTGAGTACCACAACCAAGCATACAAGTACTACAATCAAGTGTGCATTACCACAACAGCACCAAAAGGAAGGGGTTAACAAGGATGACTGGGGCTGGAGTGATAGCATAGCGGGTAGGGCATTGGCCATTTGTGGCCGACCCGGGTTCGATTCCCAGCATCCCATATAGTTCCCTGAGCACCGCCAGGAGTAATTCCTGAGTGCATGAGCCAGGAGTAACCGCTGTGCATTGCCAGGTGTGACCCAAAAAGCAAACAAACAAACATACAAACAAAAACCGAAAAAACAAGGGGGACTCACCCAGGAAGCTGTGGCCAGGACCCTACGTCCCTTTGGACTCTCTCGCCTCACTCTCACCCTGCCTAATCTCACTCTGGCACTTTTTCAGTTTTGCCAGTACAGCTTGCCACTTTTCTTTCTTGCCCCAAGGGTGCACATATTCTAGTTTTTCTGTTCTTTTTTCCCTCAATACCAAGATGATTTCATTTATGTTTAGCACTTTTTTGTTTGATTTTTGTTTGTTTGTTTAGGTGCTATAACCAGCAATACTCAGGGTTTACTCTGGCTCTGTGCTCAGGGATCACTCCTGGTTGGGCATCGGGGCCCATATGTGGTGCTGGGATGAAACTCAGGTTCAGCACATGTAAGGCTTGCCTTCTTTACTCTCTCTCTGGCCCCTGTTTAGCCCTTTTGATGCCTACGAAAGCCTTACTTAGGGCCAGAGAGGTAGTACAGAGGTTAAAGGGCTTGCCTTGCATTCCTCACCCAGTTTTGAGTGCCTGGCACCAAATATGGTCCCTTGAGTACCACCAGGGGTCACTCCTGAGCACAGAGGCAAGAGTAGCCCTGAACACTGCTGGGTGCACCCACAGCCCGACCCCAGCCCCCCAGCCCAAGACAAGGAGGAAGAAATTCTTGCCTAGAACAAGAGCACGGAATTGTTCTCATATGTTTTCTTCTAGATGCTTTAAAGTATTAGTTTTCACATTCAGGTCCATGGTTCATCTTGAATTAATTTTTGTTCAGTGTGAGGTAGGGGTTGAGAATCACTCTCACTGTTAATTCCTACTTGTGCTTTACAGTTCAATTTACACCTCACCTCCTTCAAGAAGCCTTCCTTGACTCTGCCCTAGCTAGATCAGGTCCTCTTTACTCCACAGCCCCTAGCACCTTCTACTTATCGGAGTACTTGTCACAATTATAATTAGACAATTATTTGTGTAATTAGTTGTTTAATGTCTCATCTCTATTATACTGCAGCTCTGTGAACTTAATGCTCGTGACTGTTTTTTGAAAAATTTTCGCTGAAGAACACATTGAGAAAATTGCACAAATCAAAATGGAAATTGATGGAATTTCACAAACCGAACACACCAATCTAACCATCACCCAGATCCAGAAGTAGAACATTTTGTTCTGTTTTAGCTTGGTTTTGGTGTAGGGGGCCACACCCAGCAGTGTTTAGGTGCTAGTCCTCACTCTGTTCTCAGGAGTTATCCTTGGCAGTGCTTAGCATGTGGGAGGCCTCGGTTCAATTCCCAGCACCAGATGGTCACCCCCAGTTTCTGCCAGGAGCAACCCCCAGCAATGTGCCACGTATAACCTCAATGGCTAGAGATTGTACAGCGAGAAGGGCTCTTGCCTTGCATGCAACCCACCCAGGTTCAATTCCCTGCACCACATATGGTCCCCCAAGCTTATCAGGAATGATCCTTGAGTGCAGAGCTAGTAGTAAGCCTTGTGCACTGCCAGATGTGGCCCAAATACAAAACAAAAAGGAACATTGCCAGGTGTTTCCCCAAAAAAACAACACAACACAAAACAAAACAATGTGAGGGTCAAGCATACAGCTCACTGGAGTATGTATACCTTTAGCTCTGACTTGGATAACCAGACCACAAGTGTGTGTGTGTGTGTGTGTGTGTATACATACATATATAGCTATAAATAGTAAATAATAAAAGAACTCAACATGGAATCTGATCTTAGCTCTAGAAGAACTGCTTTCTGGGTCTCAGGAGGAGGTTCTTTGTGAAATGGGGTTAGCTAACAACATTTGGGGGACCCTTCCAGACATGGTTTCAGGGCTGGAGAGCTAGGACAGTGGGGAAGGGGTTGGCTTTGTATCAGCAAATCCCAGGCTGATCCCCCGCACTGCATATCATCCACTAGGCATTGCCAGGAGTGACCCTCAGAACAAAGCCCTGAGCAGGACTGGTTGTGACACAACCCCTCCAAAACAAAACAGCCCCAGACATGGCTTTTAGGGCAGAATTAACCCCCAAGGTTCTGACATGACTGTCAGGAGCTCTGCTGGGCTCCTGCCTGCAAAGGGGAAGATCAGAAACTGGCCGCCCGCGGCACATCAGACGCCCCGGTCTGACTCAGTCTGGCCTCTAGGTCAGAGTTTCTCAGCCGGTGCCATATGGCCTCCTGGGGCCTCCGGGATGTTTCAAGGGGGCAACAGGTGAAAATCGCATCAACGAGGAGACTGCGGGGGCACGGGGGAGGGGGGGCAACCGGGAAGACAAGAGGGACACAGAACGAACCGTGGTCTGAAAGCCTCTGTGGACCAAAGGAGGAGAGCCCTGGGATCTGGGCTCAGTGACCTCAAGCAAAGCCCCCGCCTCCGCGGGCCTCCAATTCTCTCCCCCATCTATGAGCGGGAGTGTGATCTCCGAGGCTGGTTCCAGGCGTTAGAGACCCGAGGCTCCTTCCCGGAGCCCTGGCCAGGCTGCTCCGGCTCCTCCCTGCCAGGCACTGGGGGAGAGAGGGGAGCGCACCACGTGCTCAGCGCCCTGGGGACCGACGGGAACGATCTGGCCAGGGGGACCCAATGTTCAGCCAGGAACCAAATGGAAAACGGGCTGGTGGTCCAAACGATTTTCTCCGTGTGGGGTTGCAGAGTAAGGAGCTGGAATGTTCCAAGTAAGGGTAGGAGACCTGGGGGTGGGTGGGGGGAGGGGGATAGCCATGGCTTCCTGGGGAAGAAGCCTTTGGAAATTGGCAGGGCAGCCCAGGGGCGCTTCCCAGAGATGGGAGGAGGCAGGAAGGAGGAAATTGGGTCCAGGTGACCACAGAGCAGCCTCTTGGCCAGGGAGTGGGAGAGGCGGGGCTGGCAAGAGCTCGGGCAGCCGCCCCACAGCTGGGCCTTGGAGGGGAAGGGGGGTGCGTGCGGCCTTGGCCAGGCCCTGGGAAAGCGCCATCTTCTCAGGCCACAAGCGGGGGAGAAGGGCAGAGCGCACTCAGGCCAGTGCCCGGAGGCCAGGCCTGAGTTCCTGAGGTCTACAGGCTGCAGAGGAAAAAAATCTGGAGCCCCAGCGGGAGGGGGTTTGGGGGGCGGTGGAGGGGCTCAGCCTGGCCTGCATTTCTGCCCCTTCCTGGCTCTACACTGGGGGGCGCTCAGAGCACCTTGATTGTGCCCATTCCTCAGGCAGAGAGTGAGGCTGAGTGGCTGAGTGCTGGCAGCCCGGTTCTGGGCTAGGTTCTAACTGTGACTGGGTCACAGCAGAGTCAGGGCAAAGAGCTTGACTGCTGGGGCCGGTATGTAGGTCACGTGGTTGTGCACATGCAAGGCATGTAGGAGCACCAGGAAACCCCCATTCCCATCACCACTAGGTGTAGCCTCTATTTAAGAAAAAATAAAAAAAGGAATTTAACTGCCAAGATCCAACTTCCCAGTCCTGTCACTTATGAACACTGTGACCTTAAGTGACTCCCTTTCCCCTTTACGTCTCAGTTCCCCATCTGCAAGGTGGGATTAATATGTCAATGATATATAGGTGGTTACAGCATTGCAGAGTATTTAGATATGAAGCAACACCACCTCAGAGGCAGTAAAATGAACAGACTTTGGAATTGTTCCTCTAGTTATTTTTATTTTTAAATTTTTTTTGCTTTTTTGGGTCACACCCGGCAATGCACAGGGGTTACTTCTGGCTCTAGCACTCAGAATTATTCCTGACGGTGCTCGGGGGACCAAATGGGATGCTGGGACTCAACCCAGGTTGGCTGCATGCAAGACAAATGCCCTACCCGCTGTACTATGGCTCCCGCCCCTGTTCCTCTAGTTATAGCCTCACTCTTGTTGTTGTTGTTGTTGTTGTTGTTTTTAGGGAGGATCAGGAGGGTTGCAAGAGAGCTATTCCCAGCACAGTGCTCAGGGGGACCATGCAGTATCAGGAATCAAACCCAGGGTTTCCACATGTGAAGTATGTGCTCCAGTCTTTTGAGACACCTCCCCAACCCTCACCTATAGTTTTGTTATGTCCAAAATGGTACTAAGTAAGGGACAAAATGATAGCACAGTGGGGAAGGCATTTACCTTGCACGGGGCAGACCCAGGTTTGATCCCTGGCGTTTTATGTGATCACCCAAGCACTGTCAGGAGTAACTCCCGAGCCCAGAACCAGGACTAAGCCCTGAGCACCACCACCTGTGGCCCCAAAACAACAACAAAATGGTGCTAACTGGCCTAGATAGATACTTCAACAGGCTCAGTACATTCTTTGCATGTAGGAAACCCAAGTTTTTGTTTTGTTTAGTTTTGTTTTTTATTTTGGGGCCACATCCTTCCGTGTTCAGAGATTATTCCTGGCTCTCAACTCATAAATCACTCGTGGTGAGCTCGGGGGACCATATGGGATGCCCAGCATTGACCTCAGGTAGGCTGTATGCAAGGCAAGGACCCTACCCACTTTGCTATCTCTCTGGCCCCATGGCAGCCCAGGTTTGTTCCCCAACACTGTATGGTCCTCTGAGTTCTGCCAGGAGTAACACCTGAGCAGTGAGTAGTCTCTGCAAATTGTTCCATATAGCCCCCAAACAATAAATAAATAGGTAAACAAGTAAAGATCAGTTATGATGCTAAATGGATTAGGGGGAAGGCTTGAGGATGGGAGCTCATGCTCTGTGTGCAGAAGCCCTGGCTTTGGTCTCCAGTATCACATCGTTCCCTGAACATTGCTGAGAGTAGCCACTGAGCACGGAGCCAGTTCTAGACTCTAAGCACCACCAGTTATGGCGTCTCCAAATTATTTATTTATTTATTTATTTTTGCTTTTTGGGTCACACCTGGCGATGCTCAGGGGTTACTCATGGCTCTGAACTCAGTTATCCAATTTTTAAAATTTTATTATTATTATTATTATTGCTTTTGGGGTCACCCCTGGCTCTGCATTCAGGAATTACTCCTGGTAGTGCACAGGGGACCATATGGGAAATCGGGTATTGAACTCAGGTCAGTTACATGCCTTACCCCCTGTACTATTGCTCCCATCCTAACTCCCCAAAATTCTTTTCCTTTTTTAAAAAATTTTAATCTTTTTGTTTATTGAATCACTGTGAGATAGACCCTTACAAAGCTGTTCACGATTAGGTTACAGTCATAAAGTGTTCCAGCACCCATCCCTCTGCTGGTGTATATTTCCCAGCACCAGTGTCCCCAGTTTACCTCCCATCACCCACCCCCCTAACCTGCCCCTGTGGCATGCACTTCTCCGTCTCTGTCTAACTCTCAAAGGTTTTTTTTGGGGGGGAGGGGGGTCACACCTGGCGATGTGCAACGGTTACTCCTGGCCCTGCACTCTGGAATTACCCGTGTTGGTGCTCGGGGGACCATAGGGATGCTGGGAATCGAACCCAGGCTGGCCACAAGCAAGGCAAAAGCCCTACCCCTGTACTATCGCTCCAGCCCCTCTCTCAAAGTTTTAAATTAAAACTTTTATTTTTTATTTTAAAACAAATAAAAAAGAGAGCTAGCAAAGCCTGCCTCCCATGGCATTTGCGAAGAAAGCAAGGTCTTGCTAGTCTTACCAGTAGGAGGGTTCCAATAGGCTCCAGTCTCTCCCCTTCCACTATGCCCCACATCTGCACTCCAAGCTCCACTCACCCGCCCTCAGCAAACAAACCTCTGCCCCTAGGAGACAGATCCTGGAATTTCCCCGGCAGAGGGTGCATCCTAGCCTAGATAGCTCAAAGGACTTTATAGTGTGAGCTCCCAGGGGTGGTCTAGAGGTAGGAAAAAAGTGAACTCCAAGTGGCCTTTTGGTTGCTCCTACTCACCACTGGGAAGGCTGAGGAGAGGACCCAGTGTTCATGAGTAGTAAGTGATAAAAACTGGCCTCATTCCAGGCAGGGGGTTGGAATGGGCCCTCTGACAAGCAGGTGCTCCTGTGTCCCTGGACCTAAGGACCATATGAAGCAAGAACTAATGGCAAGGATTGGTGAGACAGTACAGATAGAAGGTTAGGCTTGTAGCTTTGCATGCAGCCTCAGTGGCAGCAACTGTGGTTTGAATCCCCGAACCCCAAGCACTAGCAGAGAGCCAGGAATAGTCCCTGAACACAGCTGGGTGGGACCCAAACCACCACCACCACCACCACCATCTCTCTCTCTCTCTCTCTCTCTCACACACACACACACACGTGCACATACACACACAGAGGGAGGTGGTGGGACAGGGATGCAGAAAACTAACAAACCAACCAACCCAGGGGCCAGAGAGAAAGTACAACAGCCAGGGTGCTTATCTTGCACGAAGCAGACCAGGGTTTCACCCTTGGCATTACATATAATCCTCCCAGAACGTACAGAAGTGATCCCTGAGCACAGAGCCAGATCCCTGACACTGCTGAGTGTGGCTTAAACATCAAACTAAAACAAAACAAAATACAATAAAAAATAATAAATGATGAAGCCCACCATAGCCTACACAAGGAAGGAAAAGGGAAATATCAAGAACAGATGCCATTCGTTATTGTCACAAAATTCCCCAAATTAGGCACTACCAAGTCCATTCTGAAGCTGAAGACACTGAGATTCAGAGATGAAGTCACATGTCCCATGTGACACATCTGTAGCTAAGGGAAGATCTGGCAAAACTGGAGCTGGCTGACTCCAAAGAGTGTGCTCTCCAGAGATGGGGTTTCCAAGGTCACAAACAGATCTTTGGTGCTCCAGGAGCCAGGTGCAGGAAAGGACATTGGATACCCCCAAATGATGCCCAGACCTGGTCAGGAGAGAGGCTTAAATTTACTCTCGGAAACTTGTTTGGGGGCTGAAGTGATAGTACAATGGGTTCGGTGCTTGCCTTGCATTTGGCTGACCTAGATTCAATCTCCAGCATCCCATATGGTCTTCTGAGCACTACCAGAACTAACTCCTGAGCACAGAGCCAGGAGTAACTCCTGAGCATTTTTGGGTGTGGCTCAAAAACAAAACAAAAATTGGGGGCCCAGGGACTATAATTTAGTGGCACACAACACTTGCCTTACGTGGGTGAGGCACTGGGTTCAATCCCTGGCACAGAAAAAGAAAAAAAGGAAGAGAGAGAGAGAAAGAGAGGGAAAGAAGGAGGGAGAAAGGGAGGGAGGGAGGGAGGAAGGAAGGAAGGAAGGAAGGAAGGAAGGAAGGAAGGAAGGAAGGATGGAAAAGAAACCTGGCTGGACAGATAGTATAGTAAGGCACTTCCTTTGACATGGGCCACCCAGATTTGATCTCTGGCATCGCATGTGGTCTCACAAGCTTACCAGGAGTGATACCTAAGTGCAGAGTGAGGAGTAAGCCCTGAGCACAGCCGGGTGTGGCCCAGGGAAAAAAAAAAAGAAACCTGTTTTTGAGCTATTTCACCATGCTCCAACACTGTCTGGTTAGAGCTTTTCCTTCCCTGGGTCCGCCCCTTCTGGGTGTAGCGCCCTGGGGACCCTGGATGAATCAGATCTAGACACTCCTCTCCAATTCTGCTAGTCCTGGTATAAGAAGCAGAATCCGAGCAAGAAAATCTTATTATGTATCATATGGAGTGAGGCAGACTGGGGATTAAACACATGAATTGTGGCAACCCCCTGCCTGGAATGAGGCCAGTTTTTATCACTTATTACTCATGAACACTGGGTCAGTCAACTCATCTCTCTGAGCCTGCGTTTCTTTTTCTTTTCTCCTCCTCCTCTTCCTCTTCCTCCTCCTCCTCCTCCTCCTCCTCCTCCTCCTCCTCCTCCTCCTCCTCCTCCTCCTCCTCCTCCTCCTCCTCCTTCTCCTTCTTTTTTGGTCACACTGGTGATGCTCAAGGCTTACTCCTGGCTCTGCGCTCAGGAATTATTCCTATTGGTGGTTGGGAAACCATATGAGATTCTAGGAATTGAACCCGGGTTTTCTGCATGCAAGGGAAACACCCTACCCACCATGCTATCTCTCTGGCCCCCATTTTTTTTTCTTTTTGGGTCACACCCAGCGATGCTCAGGAGTTACTCCTGGCTCTTGAACTCAGGAATTACTCCTGGCGGTGCTTGGGGGACCATATGGGATACCGGGGATTGAATCCAGGTTGGCCGCATGCAAGGCAAACGCTCTACCGGCTGTACTATCGCTCTCCCCTCTCTGGCCGCAAATTTGAAGTGATTCTCTCCTCCCTTTCTTTGGCCACCCTGCAGTGCTCAGGGCTTACTCCTGATTTTTTTTTTTTTTGCCACACCCAGTGGTTCTTAGGGCTTATTCATGGCTCTGTGCTCAGGGCTCACTCCTGGTGGTGCTTGGGGATCTTATGTGGTGCCAGGGATCAAACCTGGATCTGCAGCTTGCAAAGCAAGCACCCTACTCGCTGTGTCATCTTTCTCATCTCTCTGGCCCCATATACTTTTTTTTTTTAACCACACCCAGCAATGCTCAGGGGTAACTCCTGGCTCTTGAACTCAGGAATCACTCCTGGTGGTGCTCAGGGGACTCTATGAGATGCCAGAGATTGAACACCTAGGACTGCTATGTGCAAGGCAAGTGCCTTACCTGCACTCTCGCCTTTTTTTTGGGGGGGACCACACTCAGTGTGGCTCAGGTGCTTCTCATGATGAAGTGCTTGGGGGGTTACTTCATGTGGTGCTGGGAATTGAACCCAGGCCTCACACATGCAGTGCATGCTTTCCAACTCTCTGACCATCCCTCTGACCCATTGCATACATTTTTTGGGGGAGTTTTGGGTCATACCTGGCAGTGCTCAGAGATTACTCCTGGTTCTGTGCTCAGGAGTCACTAGTAACAGTGCCTAGGGGCCCAGGTGTGGAACCAGGGATCGAACCAATGTTGGGACACATTCAGGGCAAGTGCCTTAAGCCCCGTACTGTCTCTTCAGCCCTCCATCACACACACTTTAGTTGCGATGCTTCCTGAAATTCACACACTTGAGGTGTGGTGCTCGAGCGTACTTGATTCAGTGCTTGTTAGGGGTCGCACACTTGGTTCAGTTACGGTGTGCTGGAGGTGAGCCAGGGGTTCCCAAAGGCAATGTCACTGGGATTGCATGTGGGACGGTGCTGGGGGTTGAAAGCAGGACCTCACTCTTGCAGGGCAGATATTCTACCTCTGAGCTATCCCCGCGTGCAACCTCTCTGTCTTGAGAAACATATTCTTGTTGGGGAATAAGTCTAAAGAAGGATTTTTGTTTGTTTGTTGCAGGGATGATTTAGGTTCCTGGCTCTGTACTTGGGAGTGACCCCTGACAGGGTTCAGGGGATCACCTATAGTGCCAAGGACGAAAGGGCTGCATGCAAGACAAGCCCCTAAACCCCTGTACTAGCTCTCCAGTGCCAGGAAAGTCTTCTTAGTGGAGGGGATAAATGCATTAGAGGACAAAGAATGGAAAATTCTTTACCTGGAGAAATGGAGGAGGGCATTTAGGGGGAATTTTCTACATTCCTGGACAAAGGCCCAGGCTGTGGAAGGATATGACCTGTCTGGGTGTGGCTGTAGAGCCGGCTGGGAGAGCTGATAGGAAACGAGGCTGGCGCTCTCAGGCCTCGACTGGAACCTTGCTGCAGACCGAGTCGGGGCATTCAGAGGCTCAGGATGGAGCAGGATTTGAAGAGCTGGGAAGAGAGAAGACTGTGCCAGTTTTTCAGAGAGGACTCTGCTGCCATGTGGAGAGTGGACCGGAAGGGGAGAGATGGGCTTGTTTGGGGGGGCAGATCTGAGCATGCTCTTTGGCAGGCAGAAGTCCCCCCGGGGCTGCTCACCAGCTTGCGGAGCAGGGCTCTGATCTCCATTACTTCTGCCCGCTGCCCACAAGCTCTTTCCTGGGTGGGTGCAGGGCTCCTTCCCTTCCCCTCTGCGCAGCTGCTTCCTTCGCTCAGCTACACGTTCTCCCTCCAGGCACCGCCGTCCTGCATCCTTGGTTCTCGTGGACTTACTTGTGTCTCCTCTACAGGACCCCTGCCAAGGTTGCAGGGACTGTGTTTTCTCACGGCTGTGAGCAGAAGGCCCAGTGGGGTGCCCAGACAAAGGGGCTCAATTGTGATCAGATAAATGAACGAACCGGGGGGCCTGGGAGTGGGGGAGCCCATTAGGGGACAGGTGTGACAGTCAAAGTGAAAATAATGGTGATGAGGGGAGAGAAGGCAGTGGGAGAATTGCACACAGCATTGCACATGTTGGTCCATCACACCCGTGACACGGGGCTGGTGGGAGCTCAGAGCTTTCTCCCTTGGATAAGCCTGCAAGCCTCTAACTGAGTAGGGGACACAGGTGGGGTTGGAAGTGGGGAAAGAGGAGTAGGCTGCTGTCCCCTGGAATATTCCTCTCTCTGTCTCCCCATGGATGAGTCCCCTTCAAAGGCTATTGCTCTAGGCCCAGAGGAATAGCTCGACAGGCTGAGTGCATGTTCTGCATGTAGGAGGCCTGGGTTAGATTCCCAGCACCACACAAACCCTCATGTTCTGCTGGAAGAGACCTGAGTTCCGAGAACTGCCAGGTGTTGGGATTATAGAGATAGTATAGTGGGTAGGGCTCTTGCCTTTTTCTTTTTATTTATTTATTTTTATTGAATCACCGTGAGATACAGTTACAAAGCTTTCATGTTTGAGTTTCAGTCATACAATGATCAAATACCCATCCCTTAACCAGTGCACATTTTCCACCACCAAAATCCCCAGTATTCTGTCCCCCGCCTCCCAGCCTTTCCCCTCCCTGTGTGGCAGACAATTTCCACAATACTCTCTCTCTACTTTGATTACATTCAATATTCTGATACCAGTCCCACCATTATTATTTGGAATTTTCCCACCACCACTCAAACCTGCTGAAAAGGCAATGCTAGACAATTTTATTTTATTTTATTTTTGCTTTTTGGGTCATATCCGGCGATGCACAGGGGTTACTCCTGGCTCTTCACTCAGGAATTACCCCTGGCAGTGCTCAGGGGACCATATGGGGGGCTGGGAATCAAACCCGGCAAATGCCCTACCCTTTGTGCTATTGCTCCAGCCCCCGCTAGACAATTCATTTTATATTGCGTGTTATGAATAGTATATAACGTTACGTGGCCACTCTTGCGGCTGTGTGCTCCTGGAATTCTAAAATTTTAATAGTTAGGGTCTGGAAAGATCTCCGCAGTGAGCTGCTCATTTCCGAGATACGTTTGTGTGTCTCTGGATCATGGCCATTTAAGAGTTTAATAAGTATCTGTGGGCAGTTCATGGGCATCATCTCAGAGTCCCATCGGTGATGAGGGGAAGGAGAGGATCCAGCTCCTCCCCTGTCCTGTGAGGCCTGGCGTTTGCTGCTACAGCTCCCACATACCTGTTTTTTTTCATTGAGTTCTGGAAGATGGAGGCTGCCGGGTTCCTAGGGGGCAGGTTGAGGGACAGCACCTGCTTCCGTCTGGAGTAGCCTGGTGAAAATGGCCTACTGCAAAGTCTGGAGGCATCTCTGCAGCAAACTTCTCTGTTCTGAGATTCTTTTGTGTGTCTATAGGACTCTTGCCTTGCACGAGGCCTTCTGGGTTATGATTCTTGGCATCCCATATGGTTCCCCAAACCTGCCAGGAGTGGTTCCTGACTGCAGAACCAGGATTAACCCCTGAATACCACCAGGTGAGTCCCAAAAATCCCAAACAAATAAACAAAAGAACTGTCAGATGTGACCCAAAGGCAAAAAATGTCTCAGGGCCAGGGAGACTGTTCAATGGTTAGAGGTGTATATCTTACAAGTGCAAAGACCTGAGTTTAGTCCCTGGTGCCACATAGCACCCCAGAACCTTTGGGTATGATCCTGATGGCCCTAACACTTCCAGATCCAAGCAGTATCACATTGCTGGGCTGAAGCATGTGGCCTGATTGGTGTTGACAGGCGTGGCCCCTGGGCCAACCCTCTGAACACTGCTTGTGAGGCTCCACTCTCTCCCCCGTCGCGTCCCCGTTCCCATCCCAAATTCTCAAAGCCAAGTGTGTATCTCTATCAAAAATTGCTTCCTTGGAGCTGGAGTGATAGCACAGCGGGTAGGGTGTTTGCCTTGAACGTGGCCGACCCGGGTTCGATTCCCAGCATCCCATATGGTCCCCTGAACACCGCCAGGAGTAATTCCTGAGTGCATGAGCCAAGAGTAACCCCTGTGCATTGCTGGGTGCGACCCCTCCCCCCCAAAATTGCCCTAGGTCAGCTTCCTCTATCCATAAATAACTCTGCGCCAGCTCCCCTTCCAGTTCCTTTCCAGCCTGTCAGGACTGAAATCTTGTACCCATTGCTCTGGGGTTTGTTTATAGCATCTCTTCCTGCTGGAGGGAAAGTTCTACCAAGGCAGACATCAGACTGGTTTCATTGACCGTATATACCTGGCAGCCTCCCTGAACACAGAAGAGGCTCAAGAAAAGATTCGTTGTTTGCTGCAAGGCCTGGAACCCACCCTCAGGAATTCCACTCAGCCTCAAAGGGATGGGGGGCCGCAGAGAGTGGCACAGGCATGCAGTGGAAGGGCTGCCGGCTTCTCCGCACACTCCCCCCGGGGCTGTGCAGAAGATGGATTGGGAAGGGAAGCAGGAGAACTGAGGAACTATTCCGGGAGACAAAGACACAGCACCTGGGGCCCTGCCTGGGAGCCCCCCTGCCAGTGGGGGCCCCGGAACCCCCTCCCTGCCCTTCCCCACCCCCAGCCAGGCCTGTTGTCTCCGAGCCCAGCAGCGGGCGCGGTGGGAAGAGCAGGGCTGGCAAAGCTGACACTCACTAATCACGGCCCTCACCCCGGAGCCGCACTGACTGTCTGGTCTCCATGGAGACACGGCAACCTCCGGCCACTTGTTAATGGCAGCTCAACAAGGCTGCAGCGACAGGGATGGCCTGACCAGTGGGCCCGGCCCTCCACCACCTGTCCCAGCTCCAGCCTCTGCGGCAAACCCCAGGGTTGGGGGAGACAGGCTTGGAGGTCTGCTGGCTGGGAGGCTCTTCCCCATCGCCACCCCGTGGCCCCACCCCCCTTGGCACTGCCAAGCCCTGAGAGGGCAGGGGCGGCTCTGCCCGGGCTGACTCCTCCGCGGGGCTGCTGGGAAGCTGAGCTCATGCGGGTCACCCAGGCAGGGCCAAAGGGCTGCGGGGGGATGGTGGGAGAGAGTGGAGGGGGCCGCCTGCATCCCACACAGGAGAGCAGGGGCGGGGGTGTGGGGCGCTCCGCCTGTCCTGACAACCCTCTGCTCTGCTAGCCTGAGGCAGGGCCCGGTTGGGAACCATCTGTCCAGAACCTCTTCTCTGTTTGCTGTCACTGCATTGGGAAGCTGAAATGCCACCATTAGTAATTCGCTCCTCGGGGAGGCAACGGGATGGAGCACAGAAACACGGGCGTGCTGGCGGCCTGGGTGGGAGGCTGGCTCCCTCGCTTTTCCTCTGGGCATTGATTTCCCCATCTGTAAAATGGGGGACTAATTGCGCCCCCGCAGACACATTCTGAGCACACCTCCCTAGGCTGCTTCCTCTGACTCACCTGGAGCCTGAGCTCAGTACCGAAGCCTCCTCCTCCCCGAGGCCTTTCTTCACCCCCACAGATGAGCTGGGGGCCTCCTACAGTGTCCCCAGGATGCCCTCTCCCTGCTCCTGCCTTCACTGCCCTCCCCACCCACTGCCCCGCACAGGCAGCTCAGAGAGGTCCGTGGCATCACCCAGAGGTGGGCAAGCAGAGATTCTCCTCCTGCCTTCTGTATCCTTCCTCCTCTTGGAGGCTGTGAACAAGAGCACTGACCAAGGAGTCTCTTTCCTGCTCGCCTTCACATTACTGTCTGTCCATCTGTCTGTCTATCCTTCCTATGAGCATTTGCAAGTGGGAACCCAGAGGGGGTCCAGAAGGAACCCCAACAGGTGAGGCAGGGGCCAGGGTGCCAGGGGGGGCTTCCAGCTGCTGTGGCACGGCTGTCCAGTCCACTGGGCTTGTGGGACAGCTGCCTCCCGCCCCGCATTTCTCCCTGGTCACTCCCTAGGCAACTGTCCAAGCTGAAAGGCCCTTGGAAATTGTCTAGTTCAATCTACTGCAGCCAGATGAAAACAACCCAGGCCCAGAGAGGACTGTGGCTGGCCCGAGATCCCCCAGCAGCCCCATTTGGAGCTGACAATGTACCAATTATGTGGTCCTGCTTGGGAGGCCGCTTGAGTTCTCTTGGCCCCGGTGACAGCTGTGTTCCCGGTGGCAGCTGGAATGCTAGTGGGAAGCCTGTCTGGCCTTTGCACCCTGACTCCCTGGGGCAGAACCAGGTGGCTCTGGGAGGGTCTGGGGTGGGGGTGGGGGTGGCGGGGAACTTCAGGGTGCAGCCAGGCTCCAAGTGTGGTCCTGGAAGAGCCAGGAGAGGAGCGAGGGCACATTGATTGGCGAGTCCCAATCAGAAGTCCTGAGCTCCTGGCACAGCTCCTGCCTTGGCTTGGCCACTTACTTGCTGGGTAACCTCGGGGCACCATTTGACCTCTCTGAACCTTTGTTTTCTCATCTCTAAAATGGGGCTAACGGTGCTCCCTTGGATGACTCTGGTTTGTGTGCTGGCTGCTGCTGGACAAAGGAGACGTTTCGCCAGTGGCCTGAAGGGGAAGGGCTGAGCCCAAGGCCACGGGGTGAGCCGCTGCTCCTGCCCACCCGCTCTTTGCCCAGAACTGGATACAGGTTTTAGATCTGGAAAGAGAAACCCGTCCGGACAACTCACTGACTGCAGGACGATAGAGGACCAGAGATGGGGAGCAAGTAGCCCAAGGTCACCCAGTGAATCTGGGCCCAGCGCCCAGGCTGGGCACAAGGTCCCCCTGCCCAGCTGCCTTGCTTGCTCATCCAGCCCTCTTGGTTTTGTCTCCCCCAGTGAGTGGGCGCAGAATGGGCCCAGCTTCCTTCCTGCCTCCCTGCCCGCCGTCTGCCACGTTGGCAGCCGCCTGCAGCCTTCTCGCCCCTGCTGCTGCTGCTGCTGCTGATGCGGCATCAGCCGAGACCAACCCGCCGAGAGCTTGCCCAGAACAGCCAGGGCTGCCGGAGCTGGGGCCCCGGCTGGGCCAGCTGGCTCTGCCGGGGTGGAGGGAGCAAGCCAGCCAACAGAGGGAGAGAACAAGGGCTGAGCCAGCCTCCAGCCTTTCTAGCTCTCCCCCCCCCCCCCCCCCCCCCCCGCCCCACCAGCCAAGCCAAGGCAGGGAGGTGGGGGCTGGTCCGGAGGCAAGGGGGTCAGGTTCAGATGGCTGGAGGAAGTGCCCTGGGAGCCCTTTGTGAGTCTGCGTTTGCCTCCACGTGCATGGGTGGTGCTACATAGTTAAGCGTGTGCTTGTGGACATGCAAGAGCAGGCTGGGTGTATTCTGAGCTTCACACGTGCCTGTGTGCCGTGTCTGGCCGCGGGTACACATGGGAAGGAAGCTGACTGTTGGAGACAAGGCAGCTACGCAGGCACAACAGGGTCAGTCTGCGCGGCTCTTTGTGTATGTCAGGTCTGGGCGCCTGGAGGCCCCTGGGAATCAGTCACTGTGCACAAGAGAATAACCCCAGCACTGTGTGTTTGAGCTCATCTGCGCGTGCCCCAGAGACCGTCACCGGGCTTGCCTGTGTGGTACGCGGTGTGCAGGAAGACACTGAGCAGCCACTCAGGCTGGTCCAAATGGCCAGGGAGTGGGTGTCTGTGCGCCCGGGGGGCCGTAGCTGTGGTTATCTGTGGCAATGCACAACCTCACCGCGTGTGGCTGCATCTGCTTGGCTGTGCGAAGAGGGGAACAGGCGGCATCGGCAGTGTGTGCCCGTGGCTGCCACGGCACGGGGTGGGGGGGAGCGGCGCAGGGAGACAATATGGTATGGGTTTGCACTTGTTTCTCTGCACGGCTAGGCCCTGTGTGTGACCATGTTTGTGCGTGTCTGTGAGCACCACGCACTGGAAACCGTGCTTCTGAGTCTGTGGTGAGCGGCTTGCAGGAGGGGGGGTACATGGCCCTGTTTGTACTTGTCTGCGAGCCCGGGGTCAGATGCGCTCCATGTGCTACCGCCTGTGTGCACAGGTGGCCGCTGTGTCCAACCGCGCCTTTGTGTGTTTCGGGTCGTCTGAATGTGCACGGGAGGAAGATGTGAAGGGGGGATTTGAGTGCGTGCCTGTGCAGGCCTCTTTAACGTGGCAAGTCTAAGAAATGTCGGCCTTCTTGGCAGCAAATCTGGGCTTGGTTCCACTGGGGGTGTCTGCAGAGAGGGGCTCTTAGAAGGGATGTGCTTGAGCGAGAGAGACAGGAAGGGAAGGGGGGGGCAGCCCCAGCTCGGGGTTTCCAGGAGGGAAAGCCAGACATTGGAACTTGTCAACGCTACCTCCTTCCCCACCCCCACCCCCCCTCCCCAACTGCTGGCTCCCCTCCTGGCGCCTGAAGGCTGCTGGCAGCCAGACAGACAGACAGACAGAGCACACATAGACTGGCTCACCGGCACAGAGCCCGAATGTGAGCCCCTAAATACACAAGCCTGGATGCCAAAGGTCCCCAGAGGGCAAAAAACATGCCTGAAGCTTGGGGAGGATGTGTGTTTATATATGTTGGGGAAGCAGCCGCTCTTGGGCGCTGCTATTTTAACCCAGACTAGAGTCCAGGCTTAGAAAGGGGAGCCGCTTGGGGGAGATCTCTGAGGAAGGGGCTCTTATTTCTCTGATCAGACTCCCAAGGTTCCCAGACCATCTCCCTGTTTATACAACTGCTGCAGTGTACTTGAGTGTCTCCCAGGCTCAGGGTTCACCCATGGCAACATCCTCTTTGTTCGAAAGCAGAAGTTCGATCCAGAGAGGGGCAGCAACACGTCCGGAGTCACACAGCAGAGCCAGGACTGGATCCCAGTCTGTTCTGCAGTCCTCGCCTCCCCTTGACCTGGTTCACTCTCTCTCCCACTCTGAGCGTGTCAGGATATGACAATGACCTCTGGGTTTTTATTGTTGCTGTATTTCTATTCGCCTTTGTCCGCAGTAATGTATCTGTCTGCTTGGATGTCTGTTTCAAGGGCTCCAGTGCCATTTCTGGCAGTAGACCCTGGAGGAAAAGAGGAGAGTTTAGTTCTGGGTCAGGGGCTACTGCGGTGGTGTGGGTGGATGGGGAGATGGAAGAGAGGGAAGGAAGGAGGGGAGGAGAGCAAAGGAAAGGAGCGGAACTCTCCTTTTTGTCCACCGCTAGCCTGGACACCAGGGAAAAGCTCTGAGCAGGAGAGAGGCTGCCCCAAGGATGGGACTCCATTTCTCAGGCAGTGGGAGCAATCCCCCAAGCCCCAGAGCAGCAAGACAGGGCTGGAGTCTTGGGGGCAGCTTTCTGGGTGCTTGGGGGTGGGTGTACCCCATTCACCCAATGAACAAAGGAGGCAGGGGTGTGCGTGGGAGGAGTGGAAATTGATTCAGGGTGCTGAGCCTCTTAGAGCATGGCAGTTGGTTGTGTACGTGAAGCTGTGTGTTAGGGCTGTACATACACATGATGTGTGACAACCAGGCTTGGACTTGACTGGGTTGGCTGTGGGGGAAAAGACTGTATAAGTGTGTGTGTGTAAGAGAGAGATTTTCTATTGAGGGGACCACTGTGTGCATGCGTGTGGGAGCAGGTTTATATGCTCTGTGTAGGTTGTGTAGGCTGGATTCTGTGGATGGAGGAAGACCAAATGTATAGCTCTGCACGTGTGTCTATGTGTATGAGAAGCTCTGCTCTGCACTGTGTGTGTGTGTGTGTGTGTGTGTGTGTGTGTATGGTGCTTGGATTGCACAAGTGCTTAGAGGTAACGAGTAGAATTGCAGGTGTTCGATGCATATACATGTCTGATTGCTTTTAGGAACACGGTGGAGCTGTCTGAATTTGGTTTGGGACTGTGGACAGTTGTGTATGTATGCGGGACAGAGAATGTTAGGAAGCTGTTCATATGTGTAGTATAGATTTTGAGGGACTGATTATATGTGTGGTTTTTGAAGGCAGACTTTGTTTATATTCTGTTTATTGTCAAACTTCCCTCACCAGAATGAATATAAGCTCCACAAAGGCTGGATTTTTGTCTCTTTGCGGGGAGGGCGTTCACACCGGCAGTACTTAAGACCTACTCCTGTGTTCTGAGATCACTCCTGGTGATACTCAAGAGACCATTTGTGGTGCCAAGGACTGAACGAAGGTCATCCAGGTGCAAGACAACTGTCTAGATCCCTGTCCTGTCTCTCCAGCCCCTGTGTATTTGTCTGTTTGTTCCCACAAATGCTAGTGTTTAGAACAATGTCCAACGCAGCAGGCACTAAATCAGATTTCTTGAATGAATGTGAATGAGTACACACATGAGCACACTTGGCCAGTTGTGGGAAGTATGCTACGTGTATGAATTCCACGTGATAAATGCTGGGTGTGTAAATGGATCCGTTTTGCGTGTACCTGTGTGGTGTGTGGTTTGTCATGAGATGCACGTGAACCAACTGAGTGCCCAGGTGTGTGTCTGAGTTTAGGTGTGTGACTGTGGACCTGAAGCTGTGTCACCTATGTGAGAATTGGGAGTGTTGGGGCCTGGCTGTGTGCGTGCACAGTTGTGTGTGCATGTGCACGGGGGCGGGAAGGCGCTGTCGGCTTCTCCCAGCCTTCAGCACTCACTCAGCTTCACCCCAGGTCGCCTGCTGCGAAATGTCAGTGGCAGAGAAGCTAAAAATACCCACTCTCCTCCTCCTGCTCTCTGCTTGGGCTGATGGGGCTGTGGGGCCCCAGCAGGCCCCTTGGGCCCTGGGGGGAGGAGGAACTGCTGGATAGGGGCGGGGTGTGGGGTAGGAAAAGAGGCCCCTTCAGCGCACTCCCTCTTCCCCTTTCTCTGGAGCTCCAAAGCCAGGCCCTAGGCTCACCTCTAGTCAGTCCTAGAGAACCCTAGGAGCTGTCATGGGTGTGTGTGTGTGTGTGTGTGTGTGTGTGTGTGTGTGTGTGTGTTGTACGCGTGCACATGTGTGCGTGTGTGCATGTGTGTATCTGTGTCTACTGGTCTGTGGTGTTCACAGTTGCTGTTTGGGTTTGAGGGCGGTGCTCCGGACTTAGTCCTGGCTCTGGGCTCAGAGATCACTCACTCCTGGAGGATCTTGGGAGACAATATGAGGTGTCAGGGATTGAACCGGGGTCAGACGTGTGCAAGGCAAGTGACTTAGCCCCAGTTCTGTCTCTCCAGCCCTGTCAGAGTTGCTGGGGAGACAAGCTCTGTGGACTGGGGCTCCTTGGGGCAGGACTGTGCCTGCTCTGTCCTTTGGGAGACTCCAGGGAACAGTCTCAGCCAGAGGGTGGGCTCCTGGCCATGGGTCTTTCCTCTCAGCCTGGGGGCTCCCAAGGAGAGTTGGTGGGGAGAAGCCTGGCAGGAGAAGTTTTACCTGGTACTGATATGGGCCCTCTGACTTCAGGGCTGCAGCTCAGGGCTTGTGGGGTAGGAGGTGCCTTGCCGGTGCCCACACCCAAGGCCACATGTGATTGTGTTACTGGTATTTGTGTGGGTGCTGGGGGGACATGTCAGGGCCCGTGGTCCTTTGGGACCTGAGCCTCTTCACACGTTGGGCTCCAGGGCGTGTCTCTTGCCTGTGTCAGTGGTGTTGGCTGCAGCCTGCCTCGAGCAGTGTGGGCCAGCACCCCAAGTGGAGGTTGTCACGTGCCACTCCGCAAGCATGCGGGCGACTCCGTGTGTGGGTGTGGGTTTCTCCCTCTCATAGGGCAGACCCGCACAGGCGGGCTGGCTTGGACTGCGCTGGTGTGGGGGTGCCCGTCCGTGGGCCCATGTGCTGGAGCACGGCTCTGTCAGCTGCTCTGCGCCTACTTGTCCTCTGTATGGAGATGTCTGTGGGTTGGGGTTTCCTCTCTCCAGCACTGTGCCTGTGTGTTTGTGTGTCTGTCTGCCCAGATGTCGTGAGGTCAGTGGGCACTGTGGTGCCTGTTTGCTTTGGAGGGTGTGTATGCTGTGTCCTTGTGAGTGTTGGTGTTCTGTGTGGACTAAAATCAGCACAAACTGGGCACCCCCTACTCGGCCATTTTTTTTTTGTTTTGTTTTTCAGTCATACCAGGTGGTGTTCAGGGGCTACACCCACCTCAGTGCTGGGGGGGAGCATGCAGTGCTGGGGATGGAACCCAGGCCTCTTGGCCTCCCATGTGCTTTGCCCAGCCCTTCGAGCCATCTCCCTGGCCCCCACCTCTGGAGTCTCCATGTCTGTTCCTGAAGTCTCAGGGAGGATGTGAGCACCCCCCCCCCCCCCAATCCCCTCAGCGGCCACATCAACTTTTTGTCAGCGCCAGCGCCTCCAGCT
The DNA here is from genome assembly GCF_029834395.1 of Sorex fumeus. Taxonomy (NCBI): domain Eukaryota; kingdom Metazoa; phylum Chordata; class Mammalia; order Eulipotyphla; family Soricidae; genus Sorex; species Sorex fumeus. Next base: position 43,686,356 of record NW_026606104.1, read on the forward strand.
CTGAGATCTGTCCTCCTCCTCTCCCTGGGACTGGAGGTGCAAGCTACAGTGAAGAGGGCAGGCACAGAGCCCGCCACAGCCGGGGGGCACGGGCCAGGCTGCCACGAGGGCCCTGCCTCAGCTTTCCTCCAAGCAAGCGCTAAGCCAGAGCCTCGGTTACATGTAAACACCAGCTGTGTCAAGACGGCGCAGCTTCTTCTAGGTCAACAGACAGCTGTGGGGTTGCTAGGCAACCGCCTGGCTCCCCCCCACTGCCTCTACCTGCAAACCCGGGGCTGGCTCCCCCACCCCCACCCCAGGGTACCACCACGCCCCTCCATGCCAATTAAAACAGCAGGGATGAGGGGTAGGGGGTCAAGGCTGTGAAAGGGGGCCAAGGATCAAGGTATGTGGAGTTTTTAACCCTTCCCCTGCCGCTGCCCCCCCCCCTTCGCCGGCCCCCAGGCATCAGTGTACTTTCCACACCCCTACTTTCTGGGCTGGAGGTCAGGACTGACGCCCTCCCACCCAGGCCCCGCAGGTCAGAGAGGACTGGGGAGAAGCAGGAAGCAGACGGAGAGACCAGGGCCAGGGCGCGGACTGCATCGTGCTAGGTCCAATCTTCTGCTCCCCAGCCAAGTCTGGGGAGACAAGCTGGAGGGTCTCCCCGCAACCAAAGGGTTAAGTCCCCCCTTCAGCGGCCCCCTCCCAGGACCGCCACCCCCATTTCCAAGGCAGCACCTGCGCGCGCGCTCCCAGCTGCAGTGCCCCCTCGATGCCCGCGCCCAGGCCGGGCAGCCCCATGTGGCGCCCCAGACCCTCTGACCGCCAGGTCCCGGGGAAGGGGGGCGGGAAGTGCGTGGGGTCCGCGACCTCCGGCCGCCCTCGGGCTCAGACCCCTCGAGACGGGCCGGGGTGACTTGGAGAAGCGGCAGGAAAGAGTGGGAGGAGAGCGCGGCCGGCGGGGGGCCGCGCCCGTGGCCGCCCCATTAGTATGCGGCCGCCCTCCGCGCTCCATGGCAACGGCTCCCCCCGCGCCGGCCGCAGCCCGGGGCGCCGCGCGCTTCTCCTCCCACAGGTGGCGGCGCGGGGCGGGCACGCACGCTCGGGCACGCACCGGGGGCGCCCTTCCCGCCGCCCGTGGGCGTGTCCGGGTGCTGGGGGAGCCCCCGCCGGGGCCCCCGGTGGGCCCCTGGCACGCCGCGCGCGCGTCTGTCTGTCTCTGGTTGTCCTCGATGGGCTCGGCCTGTCTGTGCTCATCGGCCTCATCCCCGAATGTGTGACTCGAGGTCCCTGCCGCGGGGCAACAAGAGTGTCCTAGGGACCCCGCAGGATTATGCCTGGACCTCGAGATTGGGAACGCTGTCGAGTGCCGGTGTGTGCCCAGGGGTCCTTTACCACGCTCAAGGCCCTGGGGTTCCACTGGAGGAATGACTTGCGTGGGTCTGTGACTCTGTGTGTGTGTGTGTGTGTGTGTGTGTGTGTGTGTGTGAGAGAGAGAGAGAGAGAGAGAGAGAGAGAGAGAGAGAGAGAAGAGATCCCCTGCTATCTGCATGTGATTCTGCGTCTAGCATCCCAGTGTTGTCATCGGTGCTCAGCTGTGTGCAGAACTGTGTACCTGTGTGGATGTCCCTGTGTGTGTCTCTAGAAACCAAGCCTCAGTGATGGCACCGTGTGTTCCTGTGAGCGCCTGAACTGTGTGTCCTGGAGTGTGGCTGTGTGTCCAGGGGCTGCTGGCTCCGTGCCCTCCTCAGCTTCACTCCCTGCTGCCTGAGTGAGCTGACACCTGCTCCCTGAGCACTGGGCCCCTCCCCCCACCTGGCAAGGACAAGGAAGGACACGGAGATAGAGGCAGACATGATAGAGGCAGAGACAGAGACTTGGCTGGGGGGGGGGGACACAGAGAGCCAAGTGAGCTGGAGAGGTGGCGACCCAGAGTCATGTGACCGGCATCAGAGTCAGGGACCCAGAAGAGATGCCGAGGTTATCTGGACATTAGAGAGGAAGACCCAGAGTCACACAGAGCCCCAGAGCACAAGTCCGGAACTGCTGAAACAGACGGAGATCAAGGATGTGACTCCCCAGTCTCCCTCCCTCCCACTCCAGAGTTCCTAGCTCCAGCTGTGCCTCCCCCACACTCCCCCACATCCCCAAAGCAGAGTTCTGGGCCAGGCTCTGCCCTGGGAGTGGAAGCCCACCGCCTCCTCCAGGGCCTCTGTGTGTGTGTGTGTGCGCGCGCGCGCGCTGCATGTCAATGTATGTCTGTGTCTGTGTGACTACTCTGTGTGGGTGTGCCCCTGTGTGTGCGTGTATGACTGTGTGCCTGCAGAGCCACACACTACAATGTGTGTGTGTCTCTGTGTGTCAGCATGAGGGGATATGTTTGTGTGAGTGTGAGTGTGTTTGCCAGAGTTTGTTTGTGTATGCCTCTGTTACGTACGTCAGCATGTGGGTGTGTGTCTGTGTGTGAAAGTGTGAGACAGTGTGTGTGAGACAGTGTGAGATTGTGTTTGTGTGTCTTCTTTGCTTCTTTGTGACTGTGTGCGTCTCGGTGAGTCTGTGTGTGAGTGTGTATGCCTGTGTGTGAGTTTGTGTCAGTGTGTGCCTGTGTGTGTGTGTGTGTGTGTGTCTGGGCCACCATCTGTGAAATGTTGGGGCCCCCCTACCTGGCACACTGCCTACTCACCCTCACTTGTCCTCATTTTCACAGGCCCGGATTTTGCACAGTACCCCTTTACACTAACATGCTGCACAGCCCGTCACTCTCATCCAAACCGACCCTGGGGCTCCCGTCACACACACATGCACACAGAACCAGCAGCTCTGGCTTACCACCAAGTTAGTCTCACCTTCCTCAGCTCCTCAGGATCACTTGCCCTCAGAAAGTCCTTCCTCCCACCAGGAAACACAGGGACCAAACTTGTCAGTTTCGTCAGCCTATACCCAGGAGGACAGGAGAACCCTGCCTGTCTTCTTTTTCTTCTTCTTCATCTTTTTCTTTTCGGGTCACACCCTGCTACACCAGGGGTTACTCCTGGCTCTGCACTCAGGAATTATTCCTGGCAGTGGTTGGGGGTCCATATGGGATACCGAGGATGGAATCCAGTTCAGATGTGTGCAAGGCACCCTACCCTCTGTACTATTGCTCCAGCCTGACTCTGCGCCTGTCTTGTTCACTATTGTATCCCCAAGTGCCTAAGACAGTGCCTGGAATCTGTTGGTGCTTAAAAATATTGGTCAAAGAGGCCAGAGAGCTAGAACAGGGGTTAAGGTTGACCCAGATTCTAACCCCAGCACCGCATTTGGGTCCCTTAGTACCTCCAGGAGTGATCCCTGAGCACAAAGCCAGGGCTAAGTTCTGAGCACAGCTGAATGTGGTCCAAAACCCAAAAAAAAACAAAGAACAACAACAAAGTTGTTGAAGGCCAGAGCAATAGCACAGGGGGTTGGACGTTAAGCCTTGCAAACTGTGTCCCAGGATTCGATTGCTAGCACTGCATATAGTCCCCCAAAGTCACCAGGAGTGATCCCTGAGCGCAGCAGAAACAGGAGTAAGCCCTGAGCACTGCTAGGTGTGGCCCAAAAGAGAAAAAAAAATCTTGTTGAAGGCTAAGTACAGACTTTGATGCAGGAGCCCTGGGTCTACCAGGCACACTGAGAGTAGCCTCTGAGCACTTCCAGAAGAGTGCCCCCCCAAAAAAAATCCCTAAGAGAAATATTTGGGATTTGAGAGATATAATACAGGGGTTTAAGCACTTACCTTGCATGCAGGTGACCCTGGTTTAATTCCTAGCACCAAAGATTGTCCCCTGAGCACTGTTGGATATGGCCCCAAAGCAAAACAAAACAAAAAAAATACTTGTTGAATGTGGGGGAGGGGGCAGATAGTACAGCGACTACGGAGCTTACCTCGCACGCCCCAGGTCTGATCCCTGGCACCCCATATGGTCCCCTGAGTTCTCAAGGAGTGATCCCTCATACAAAGCCAGGGGTAAGCCTTGATCACCCCTGGGTGTGGCCCCCCCCCAACGAAACAAAACACCAAAACCAAACATGCTGAATTAATGTGTTTACACGGTGTCTCAGTTAAAGACTTAGAGAACTCATGGTCATTTTCAGCCACCAGCATAAAAAACACCAATGGAAACCACTCTGAACACAAAAGATGGCATCTGGCAAACACCTTGGACAAGGGTCAGAGAGTACAGATGCTTACCTTGCATGCAGTGACCTGGGTTCAATCCCTGGCACTATATATGGTCCCCCTAATCCCACCAGGAGTAAACCCTGAGCACAGAGCTAGGAGTAAGCCCAGGGCACCGACAAGTGAGGCTCAAAAACCAAATTAAGAACAAAGCAAAAGGGGGCTGGAGCGATAGCACAGCGGGTAGGGTATTTGCCTTGCACGCGGCCGACCTGGGTTCGATCCTGGGCATCCCAAGCACCACCAGGAGTAATTCCTGAGTGCAGAGCCAGGAATAACCCCTGAGCATCGCTGGGTATGACCCAAAAAAGCAAAAAAAAAAAAAAATAGAACAAAGCAAAAAACAGAAAACACCATGAACGACACATTAAACATAGGTATGTGTACATGTGGCTGCTTGTGTGTAAGCTGTCCATACAGTGACCAGATTAGTGATTCTCATTTGGTTGCGTGTTGGAACCAACCAGCTCTTGTTGTTTGTCATTGGGATCACATGTATTGGTGTTCAGGGGGCTACTCCTGGCTCTGTGCTCAGGGGGTTGCTCGTGGAGTGGTGGGGTCCAAAGTCAGGCCTTCTGCATACAAAGCATATGCTTTGTTATCCAGGGAGTTGTTTTTTTTTTTCGGTTGTTGTTCTTGAGTCCTACCTGGTGGGGTGCTCAGGGTTTACTGCTGGCTCTGTGCTCAGGGGTAACTCCTGGCGGGACTTGGGAGACCATCTGTGGTACTGGAAATCGAACTCTGGTCAGCCTCATGCAAGACTAGAGCCCTCCCTGCTGTACTATCTCTCCAGCTCCCTATCTGAGCAGTTTTGGTTTCTGTTAAATCCTGATCCACAGGCCCCACCAACCCAACATGATCAGAGTCTCTTGGTTGCTAACTACTGATCTAGAGGACTAGACTTGGAAATGTCGACCCTCAGGGCCTACCAGGAGTGATCCCTGAGTGAAGAGCCAGGAGTAAATCTTGAGCACTGCCGTGTGACCCAAAAATTAAAAAAAAAGGAAACCCCATAAAAATAGAAAATGTCAACCCAGGGGTGATTACAAGGGTGCATTTGGAATGTCATTGTTTCCTGGTGTAAGGGAGCAAACGAACGGTGTGTGAGGCAGGTGCTCTCCCATGGAGCTAGAGCCACAGTCCTGATTTTCACTTTTTGTATCGTTGATGGGTCACTCCTGAGTGCTCAGGGTCTTTCATGTGCCATGGGGACCACATGTGATGCTGGAGACAGAACCAGTCAGCCACTTGGAAGACAGACGATCTATACCCTGTACTCTCTCTCCAGACTTAGGTTGTCTGTGTGTGTAAACTGTACTGTGAAGTCCACTGGAACCAGATTATTCTGATTTAGACCTTGCCTCCATTTACTCAATGTTCCTAGGCAAAGACCTTTTCTTTATTAGTTTGTCTGTAAAATGGGGATAATGTTGGGGGCCAGAGAGATAGTACAGCGGGTAGGGCATTTGCTTGGCATGTGGCTGACCCAGGTTTGATTTCTGGCATCCATATGGTCTCCTGAGCACTGAAAGGAGCGATTCCTGAGAGCAGAACCAGGAGTAAACCCTGAACATCATCCCTGGGTGTGGCCCAAAAACAAAACAAAAAATGGGGATAATGTTACAACAAAGCCTTCAAGGATTGTGGAGACTGTTACTGTATATGTAGTGTTTAAGAGCCCTAGCTGGTAGTGTTATATAATTATTTTGGATCTTATCATTAAATTTTGCTTTGTTGTTTTGAGCCATACCTAGTGATGCACGGGGGCTACTCCTGGCTCAGTGCTCATGCAGTGCTGGGCATTGAAACCAGGACTCTTGCATGCCAAGCAAGTGCTGCAGCTCTCTTGGGCCCTCATTAAGCTTTCTTCTCCTTTTTTTCCCCTGTTGTTCTTGGGCCTATCGAATGTAGCCTGCCCACAGGGCAGAGTCTGGCAAACTCCCTGTGGCGTACCAAATATGCCAAATACCAGTAACAATGATGGGTCTCATTCTCCTAAAGAGCCGTGAATATAATCTCAGGGCTAGGATGAAAGAGACGTTACTGGGGCCTGCTCGAGGCAATCGACGATTAACAGGATGATGAAATGAAATGAAATGTTCTTGGGCCACACCCGGCAGTGATCAAAATCACGTGGCTCTGTGCTCAGGGGACCAAATGCAGTATCAGGGATTGAACCCGGGTCAGCTGTGTGCTAGGAAAATGCCTACCTGCTGTACTATCTCTCTGGCTCAGTTTTCTTCTTTTTTGGCTTTTTGGGTCACACCCTGGTGATGCTTAGGGGTTACTCCTGGCTCTGCACTCAGGGATCACTCCTGGTGGTGCTCGGGGGACCATATAGGATGCTGGGAATTGACCATGTGCAACGCAAGCACACTGGATTGTTTCTTACTTGGAGTCCCTAAACCTATCTTCTCATCTGTAAATGAGCTATCTTCCTCCAACTCAAGAACTGTTCTGAGGAATAAACACCTCAGGGAAGTGTTTCCTAAGAGGTGGCAATATTCAAACACCTAGGAGCCATGTTTGATGCATTCTGGGACTCGGTGTGTGAGTGTGGCGAAGCACCCATTTCTTCAAAGATTTCTTTTTACTAAAGATTTTACTTTTTACCTACTGGTGCTCAGGTCTTACTCTTGGCTCTGTGCTCAGGGATCACTCCTGGCAGTGCCTGAGGGACCTTATATGGTGCTGGGAATCCAAACCGGGTCTGTTACATGCAAAGTGAGCAACCTACCCACCAGCACCAATTCTTGAAAAGCCAGATCACCCACTCGGGCAGCGTCTCTGCTGCTTTCCATCTCAACACCCTAGGACACAGAGCATCTAGAACCTTCCAATCCAAAGACTGGGGCCCTCTGAGTCTCCTCTCTAAAACAGAGCCTGGGCCTCCTCCCCCAGTCTCAGGACTCTAGGCTGCTTCCTGGACAAAGTCTCATTCTCTTGCTGCTGACTCCTTCCTTTCCTCCCCAAGGAGCCCGTTCTCACTGAGCTTTCTTCCCCCCACGCCCCCCAAACTGCAGGCCTTCTATGGGCTCCCATCCTGCCCTCAGCAGGTACCCCATCCAGGTTGTCCCCATCCCTCGGATAAAGCCCTTTGCAAGACAGCAACCCTAATCACCCTCTAAACTCCCACTTCCTTCCTGGGTTGCCCCCATCCTTTCATTGTCTTTCGGCGCCTTTTCATGCAGTCCTAATCCCTTCTACTCCACAGCCGCCAGTGCCTCACTTCCACACTTAACTGTCTCCCCTTGCCCTCATTTCCATCTGCTAGTGGGGACCATGTCCCCAAGTCTCTTCTGCTTCCTCAGCCTCTTAAGTAAACTAATTTTCTCTCTGCAGGATTCAGATTTATTTTGGGAGCAGGGGTAGGGGTCACTACTCCCAGCACTAGGGTACCTTGTGGTGGCGGGATGGAATCCTGCACCCTGCATGCAAAGGGCCTGCTCCTGCCTTTTGAGCATCTCCCAGGATTCCTGGGGTCCCTCCCACCCCAGCCTCCTCCTCTATATTGTCTCTCCCCAACACACCTCCCCCACTGAGGGTCTGTGCACAAGTCTCTTCTCCAGGATCACCCCAGTTTTCTGCCTCGCACCCCAGCCCAGGCACCTGAAATGCTCTTTGGAAAGCCCTCTCCCAGGCTCTCCAAGGCTCCGGCTGCTGTGACACCATGTCACCTCCTTGTTCACTGTGTGGGTTTCGAGGGCAGTGTCTTCATTTGAATCTTGGGAACACACGGAGCAGGCTTGGTGAGTGATGGAGACTTCTCTTCCAACAACAGAGATTTCAGATGGTTTCTTTTCGGTCACACTTAGCAGAGTTCAGGGCTACTCCCAGCCCAGTGCTTGGGGGAACCATGTGGTGCTGGGAATCAGACCCAGGGCTCCGGCATAAGAAGCCTGCACTTAGCCTGTAAATTCAGGGCTCTGGTCCTTTTGGTTGTTTTTGCAGTGCCAGGGCCAAAACTTAGGACCTGACACACAAGGCCTGCACTACTGCTACACTCCACACCCACCACAGATGGCAGCTTTCAGGACTGTTACCGGCCAACCGTGAGGTCTCCTATTTCCGACAGGGTGGCCAGAGGCAGAGTCTGTCTCTCCTCTGGCCAACGGTTCCTTTGATTCTCCCTCGGCGTAAGCAGGTCTGAGTTCCGCGGGAGGAATGGGAGATGCATCTCTATACCTCTGACAAGGCTTTAACATGGCTGTGCATGCTGAGCTGGGGAAGGCGCTTGCTGAAGACCAGGGGGCCCAAAGTGTGCATGTGAGTAAGGGAGGGGCTCCCCAGCGTCAGGGAAGGGGAAACAACTTAAGTCATTCCAGGACCACCAGAAGGGAACACAGGACTAGGAGTTTCTTTTTTTCAGAGTTTATGAAAGCTGGGAAGAAACAGGCTTGGCATGTAGGGGGTCATGTGGTAAGCAAGGGAAGACAGAATCCATGGATGACTGGTCCAGCCACAGCCGGGGCTTTGCACAAGCAGTTGTGGGGGACACACCAAGCCAGAGGGTCAACAGAAGCTGCACACAAAGGGGAGACTCCGATCCCTGTGGGAAGGGAATGGGAGGGCCCCACAGGGTTCTTGGGAACTCAGGAGGGAAGGAGCATCTCAGAGACAGCTGTCCTTGAACCAGAGTCGAACTGTGGGGCCCAACGTCCAGGGAAGACCCAAATCTCATGGGGATTCCCGGGAAAAACTTACGGGAAACTGGCCACCGCTACAGTTTGGTTTGGAGACAACACCTGGAGAAGCTCAGAGGTTACTCCCAGCTCAGTGCTTGGGGAACCAGGTGGTGGTCGGGGGCTAAGCCTCGTCTGGGGTCCTGCATGCAAAACACATATTCCAGCCCCCTCCCCAGCCTGCACCATTACACCTCAGAAACAATGGTGGGGTCCAGGCAACAAAGACTGGGAACATATAAAAGAGGACCTGGGCTGAGGGCAAGATGAAGATGTGAAGGACAAAATCCCTGGACGGGGATCTTCAGGACCTTGGGGTAGAATAGGGCACCCAGCTGCAAAGGCAATTCAAATCTCGGGCATGTGGGACAGGACCAAGGGCTGGTGACAAAATCCTGAACCCGAACCCATCCGAGTCCCCTGCCACCACCACTCCACCCTCCCTCCCTCACAAGACACAGGTGGGTGTTTTTTTTTTTTTTTGCTTTTTTTCATTTCTTTTTAATACAAACTTGGATCTTTGGGTGTGTCCTGCCAACAGAAAACAACAACAACAACAGAAGAGAAAACCCAAGAGTGAAAAATAAAGGAAAAAAAAAAAAAGCTCCCGCAAGAGGTTCTTCTTCCCCCCACCCCCACCATGCGAATTTGCACACCACGGGACCACAGCAGGTTTACAGAATGCAATATACAATCCACGATTTATAATAAAACAGTATATACAATAAATAGGATATTGTTCATTTTTGTCAAACAACCTGTAGATAAATTTCTCAGTGCACACTTGCAGGGGCTCTGGACGCCGTGGGCCCCGCTCGCGACCTCTTGCACACGCTCTCTCGCTCGCTCTTTTTTTTTTTTTGTCTTTTCTAAAACTGTTTTGTTTTTAAGTTTTGTACATTTTTAAAAAGTATTTACAATTGCTGGTTTTGTGCAGAAAGGGCTCACCTTCGGCTTCTGCGTGGAGGAGATGGGCGGGTGGGGGGGAGGGGAGCCTGGGCTGGGGAGGGGGGTGCAGGTGGGGCGGGGGAAGAGGCAGAGGCAGGCGCTCCTGCCAGAGGATGGTGTGGACGCTGGGAGGGGTCTTGGCGTTGGTTTTCTGAAAGCTGCAAAGAAACACAAGAGAAGAGACAGCAGGGTCAGTGGCAGGCTCTGACCATGGGGAGACCTAGACCATGGCCCCCCCTTCCGCTCACTCGAAGTTCCGTCCCCCAGGAAGCTCCATGCAGCCCCTCAGACCTGGCCTGCCTCTGGCCTTCTCTGGGTGCAGCTCCCCCATCTGTAAAGTAGGTGTGAGCCCCAGCTCCGCGCCCCTCTACCCCTTGGTCTGCCCTGAGTGAAGAGCTGGAATTCTGGGACTCTAGGATTCAGGGGGGTGCTAAGAACCTGGGCTCCCATCAGACGCAGCTGGGTTCATATGCCAACATGACCAACCATTTTATCACTATGACCTTGGGCAAGTGAGGGGAACTTCTGCGAGCCTCAGTTTACTCAGCTGTAAAGAGAGCACAGAACTATCCCACAGGCTTGTTGGGAGGATTCTGAGGTTTAAGGCAGATTAAGCCTGGCACATAATGCATAATAAATTATACTAATTACTATTCGTTCTTTTCCCGGGGTCTGAGCCAGTCGGGCCCTCCGAGCAGAGCCTCGGTTTCCTCCTACAACAATGAGTTTCAGTAATTCACCCAACCCGGGCCGTTCTGGGAAATGACACAAAGGGGAAGAGATCGCCCCAGCACAACACAGGTGCGGATTGCTGCTTTCATTCCTTCTAAATCCACCCTCTGCCTGTCCCCACCACGCCATTCTGCTCCTCAGAGAGGTGAGATGAGGAGGAAGCCTGTCTGCATAAAGGAAGAAAGAAACAGCCGAACACAATACCATCTGTGTCTGCCTGCACCCCCTGCCTTCCTGGAGCTCAGACACTCCCCAGTCCCCCATCCCTGCGGTCACCAGGCACTGGAGAGCTGCAGAACCCCTTCCCGGTCCCAGTCCCGACTGCAGGGCCCCAGGCATCCCTCTCCAGAGCCTCTGCTTTGCTGGGGTGAGCAGGAAGGTGCTCAAGAGGACCGGGTGGGCTGGGCTGGCTCTCCGGACCTCACATCCAGTCAGGTCCTTCTGGAAGCTGACACGCAGCAACCTCCCACCCCTGGCAAGTGGCCACCCCAGCAAGACTGTGGGGGCACGGGGTGCCTTCCAAGGCCCCGGGCAGGCTCCCCACGCCACGGAGCCAGTGGCGGCCCAGACATCCCTTCCTCCCTGGTCCGTTCTTGGCTCCCCTTCCCGCAGGGCCACATTGAAATTCTGCTCAGCCCCACCGTGTCTGCTGGGCACTCCGCCCCGGGGAAGATTCTGGCCTGAGGCCGGCCTCGCCAAGACTCCCCCGGGGCCAGGGCACCCCACTCCGTGTCGGACCAGGTGGTGGGCGCAGGTGTGCTGGGAGGTGGGGATGCATCTCTGCCCAGTGTTGGGCATCCTGCAGGTGAGAGGACTGGGCAGAGTATGACGTGAGGGTGGCAGCTGGGCTGCCACAGGGGTGTGCTAGAAAAACAGCTTCTGGACAGCGGGTGTTGCTGGGGATGAGCCTCAATGCTCCCGGTTTGGGCAGGGCTGGAGGGCGCGCTTGCCACGTGTGGCTCGATCCCCAGCACACAGAGCTTGGAGCAGCCCCTCGAACGCCGCAAAACCCCCAAAGCCGAAACATCTGATCTGTGGGGGAGCAAATAGGAACAATGGCTGAGGCAAGAGGGGTGTTTGTTACGGCAAGGACGATTTTCCTGGGGTTCAGCTGGAGGTAGGGCAGCTTCACTGCAGCTGAGGAAAGCTGCCAAGCTAAGGAACCTCTGCTGGGCGACAGGTAAAGTTGTGCTGGGAGGACGAGCGAGGGAGCAATTTGGGAGGGTGTTCCAAAGCACCAGACAGACCAGCTGTGCCAACCCCCAGGCTCCCCTGCTCTAAGGGCCTCGGGGCAGGCTGGGAGCCTCTGCACAAATCCCTGTCCCCCACCCCCTCCAGCTCTTAGCCACTGCCAGTGACCCTCTCCAAGCCAGGTCTCCATGGTGATCGCAGCCCAGCAGGCAGCTCCTGGCAGTGGCCAGGCAGCAGGGCGGCTTTCTCAGCTCGGCTAAGCCAGGCCGGCTCACCTTCCTCCTCCCACCGCCCTCCCAGCGGCGTTCATAACTTGGCCAGAATCTGGGGGCTGCTGGGGGATGGGGAGGGAATCAAAACCAGAGGTTCTTGAGCCCGGGAGCGGGAAGGAAGCCGCCGCCACTCAGCACCCCTAGGCTCACCAGGCTGGACTCTCCACCACACAGGAGCAGCGCCGCATGGCCTGAGCCCCGTGCTGGGCACTGCAGACAAAGCTGAGGACACAGGAGCGGGTGCCACTCCCGAGGGGCTCACAGTGCAAACCCCCGGGCAGGCCATGGTGGCTGCATGGCGGGGAGGGACAGCAGCTCTTGGGCTCACTGCGGAGCACCGTGCCCTACGCCTGCTCAGGTCAAGGATGTGTGCGAGTGAGCGATGACTGCGTCCAGTTCTGGCCCTGCGAGGCTGGCAGATCCCTCCTTAGCCCACCTCGGGTTACCATAGCTACTGTGGTACTTGTCATTCCCTTCCATGCTCCTCCAGGGCAGAGACCTATGTGTGGTACCTCTGTCTCCCCAACGCCAGCAGGCGCCTGGGCCCCAGGACACAGGGTCGTTGTTCCTGAGACTTAACCTTTTCGTGCCTCTCTAATGAGGAACCACAGTCCCAGCCTGCCCATCCTTCCGTTCCCTGAGCCCTCGCCTCCAGCAGTTTGACATTCTCAGGTGCCAGGGCATTAAGGGGGCTCTTCCTGTCTGGGGCGCTGGCACCGGAAGCACCGAGATGGCTGCAGGTCATAGAAAAGCTCATCCAGAGAGAGCCGCATTCACCAAAGCCGCCAGCGAGCGTGTCTGTCCCCCGCATCTGTACCCAGCTAAACCTGAATCCCCACTGCAGTCTCTGCCCTCTGCAGGGGTGGTGGGGTGGGGTTTGCTCCCTATCAACCAACCTTGAGCGGGAGGCGCCCACTGAAGAGGCTGCCCATTCCACCCGCACACACTCCCAGGCAGGGCTGCCAGTTCAATGCAGCAGATGTGGCTTCCAGCTGGAGACACCCCAGTGGGCAGGACCTGCAGGTCACTGAGGGGAGATGGGGAGCTGCAGGGGTGTGTGTGGGGGTCTTCAACTCCAGAATTGTCTGTTCCACACCCAGCAGTGCTCAGGGCTTACTTCTGACTCTGTGCTCATTCTTGGAGGTGCTTGGGGGACTCTATGAGGTGCCGGGAATTGAACCAAGGTCAGCTAATATGCAAGGTATATTAGCATAACACATGTACTATTTTTTTGGTGGGGGCACACCTGGCAATGCTCAGGGGTTACTCCAGCCTCTGCACACAGAAATTCCTCTCTAGTGGTATTTGGGGGACCACATGGGATACAGGGGATCAAACCTGGTTGCTGGTGTGCAAGGCCAGCGGCTTAGGGCTTACTCCTGGCTCTGTGCTCAGGGACCACTCCCTGTGGTGCTTGGGGGACCATATGGGAATCAAACCCAGGTCAGCTATGTACAAGACAGGTATCTTATCTGTACAACTTCTGAACCTGTTTACCCAAGTACCACAGTTCTGCAGCCCCTAACTCCAGAATTTTTCAAACTGTGCACCAGTGCCCAGAGGTGCTGCTTAAACTCTTGCTCTCGGTCATTCCTTCTCAGGGAACTGGCCCGCCTCCCCCAAAGGGACGTTACTGGGACCAAAAAAAAAAAAAACTAAAAGGAACTGAGTGACCCCCCAGTCCCTACACAAGTCCTTCTTCTCAGTACACAGAACTCAGAGAGCCCAGTTAGCCCTGAGTGCTTCCATTTTACTTTATTTTTTGGTTGGATGGTTTCTGAGCTTCTCCTGGCCCCATTCTCAGTGGGGGGAGGGGAACCATCTCTGACCCATTCCCTAGCGCTGAACCTTCCCCCTCACTGTCCTCCCGAGCCCACATGCTCTTCTTTGACTCAGGGAACAAAATAAACCCTCAGCCCTGGCAGCTTCCAGGCAGATGCGACAGTGGGGAGGGAGACGGGGAGAGCAGAGACATGAGTAACCGGCCGAAAGGGGCTGACGGCCTGTGGAAAGGACATTCCCAGAAAGGGCTGTCATGGATGCATAAAGGGTTGAGAGATTAATTGGGCCTGGGAAGGATCCTGGAACACTTCTTGGAGGAGGTGCTGTCTGAGCGAAAAGATAGAAGCTGACAGGTGGGAGATGGATGCAGGAAGAGGCAGGGAAGGGCTAAAGGCACAGGGCTCGGGGGTGAGGGGAATGGGGATGACACAGCCCCTAGGCCAGAGCTGGGGAGGGAGGGTGGAGGCAGAGTCAGAGGTGCAAAGCAATCCTTAACACCCAGAATGCCAGGCTTCAAGGCAGGCCTCTCTTTCGTGGGCAAGAAGATATTCAGGATGGAGCCAGGGGAGTAGATGGGTTTTAATCCACCCAGCAAACCCCCCCCTTTTTTTTTTTTGCTTTTTTGGGTCATACCAGGCCTTGCTCAGGCTAACTCCTGGCTTTGCACTCAGAAATTACCCCTGGCGGTGCTCGGGGGACCATATGGGATGCTGGGAATCGAACCCGGGTCAGCCGCGTGCAAGGCAAACGCCCCATTTGCTGTTCTATCACTCCAGCCTCCCCGCCCCCCCCCCCCCCCCCGCCCAGCAAACTCTTGGGGGGCTTTAGCATGGTAAAAGCAGAGCGTGCTCCCTGGTGACAACAGCTGGGGGAACGGACTTGGGGAGGAGTAGATGGGGCCGTCCCAGCAGGGGTGCTGATGGAGGGAGGCTGCGGAAGGGCTAAGCTTTGGAAACCTCCAACATGCTTCATGCCTTTCCTGCACAGAATGCTCCCTGAGATTTCTGCTGTGAACATGTCAGTCTACTCCTGGGTCCTGCTGCCCACCAGGCTTGGGGTTGCCTGGGTGTGGCCAAAGGGACTGAGAAGGCCTCGGAGCCCCTCAGGGAGCAATCAGCCCAGCGTGGAAGAAAAGGAAGAGGCAGCTCTTCCCAGTGTCCTGGTCAAGGTCTCACCCCGCCCAGGAGGAGCAGTGGCTCCTCGCTGAGGCCGGCAGGGTAGGGCAGGGTTGCTCCAGAGCCCTGAGCATTGGGAGAGGGTCTGAGCCCCTCAAATCTTGGCTGTGTGGAAGTACTTTCTCATCTGCTTACTATGTGCCGGGGACTGCTGGGCGAGGTGCACCACGGAAATCACAATGAACTCTCGGGGGAGACCCAGCAAGGTGACATGACTCACCGGCTCACAAGGCTGCACCAAGGCCTCCCGGCACACAGGCCGGTTCTGGGCCACACCTCAACCAGGGCCAAGGTCCTCTGCCGTCCTCCGGCTCCACAAGTGTGTGCGGGGGAAGTTGGGAGAGCAGCATGAGCAGGCGTGTACGGGGAGAGATGCAGGCTCAGAACAAGGCCTGGCCTGAAAATGGCCACGGGACAGGCAAGAGACTGGCCGGGGGAGGTGCGCCCAGGAGAGGCAGGGCAGGGCGGGCTGACCCCTGACTGGAGGGCCCCTCACTCGGAGCCAGAGGCGAGATCAAGTGACCTCTCGAGGTTTCGAGACACGGAGAGACAAAGCCCAGAGCAGCCAGGGCTGGCCCAGGTCTGAACATGCCTGCTGACCCTGGCTGGCTGGTGGCCTTGGAAACCGCTTCCTGCTCCCGGCAGGCCCCAGCTGGCGTAACCTTGCAGGACCTGTGACATTTCTCTTGGCCTCGGGTCCAGGCCTGAGGGGGAACAGGGAAGTGGGGAGGGACTGGAGAGTCTCGGAGCCCTCAGAGGGTCCTTCCTCCCCTCCCAGACTGTCGTGCATTCTGGAAGGGCTGATCTTCAGTCCTGGGGTCCAGTTCTGGCTGGTTCTGCTCCACATCTATGCAGCCAGAGGAGTCTGCCTGGCCCCAGCACCCTACCCCACCCTCAACCATGGACCTCACACGGACTAGATTCCGTGTTTGCTGCTCTGGCTCCTCTGAGTGGCCCTTGTCTTCCTCTCACTGGGACGTGACCTGCCCTTGCCCACAGCCCACAGCCGCCTAGCCTGGAATGAGCAACCCCCGCCGCCTTCCCCCCACCCGCCTGACTCCTGCCCCTGTCAGTGTGTCCAAATCGTGCCTATTCAAGGTCAAGCTCAAAAGCAGCTTCTCCCACAGAACCTCAAAACCCACTTAGAATGTCAGCCTCTGAGAGCAGTTGGTGGAGGCTGTGTCCAACCAACCCATCATTAGGGGGATGGGAAACTGGGGTAGGGATGGAAAGAGAACCCGGGCTTGGGGCTGGGGGAGTGGACAGGGAGAGGAGGAGGCACCTTTGAACTCAGTCCCACCAAGGACTAACTATGGACATGCCTCACCCCTCCAGGCAGGGCCTGTCTTCCCATTTCTACGGTTCCCCGCTCCTCCCCCGGCTCACCTGGCAGTGGGGGTGTAGGCAGGGAAGCAAGACGGGAGATGGAGTTGGATGACCGCTGGAATGCAGCACCCAGGGCTCGCCAACCCCCCCGCCCCCCCCTCCCCCCCGCCTGGGTGAGTGAGCTGGTCACTGTCCTCTCCCAGTGCCTCTGTGTATGACACCCTCAGCTACTCTTCTTCTTCCGGTCACCTTCCCTGAGTCCTTCCTTGCCCAGAGTCCTTGGGGGTAAAGACCCCGCCTTCCCTGGGACCAAGCAGCTCACCCCCGACCTCCACCTAGCCCTGTCCCACTGGGACTGGGCTGGGCATTCTTAGTGGTTCCCGAAGACCTAAACTCCTTCTAGTGCTCTTCATGGCCTGTCCTGCCTATGTTCATGGGTTCGTGTGTGTGTGCGTGTGTGCGTGTGTGCGTGTGTATGTGTATGCATGTGTGCACAGGCGTGGTGGGGTGGGAAGCGCACCTCCCAAGCAGTGCTCAGGAGACCCAGAGCCACTCCTGGCGAATGCTGGGCTGGAGGGTTCAGTGTCCAGGCCTGGAAATGTGGTTCTACTCAGCCCTGTGGTGTGGGGGCCACACTCAGCAGTGCTGGGCCCAAGGGTCTATTTGGTGGTAGGGATCAAAGTTGGGATCTTGAGCCCCTTGAGCAATCTCCTCAGCCCCCTCACTTGGTACTTTTTCTTTCTTTTTTTTTTTTTTTTGGTGGAGGGACCACACTGGACAGTTCTCAGGGCTTATTCCTGGCTGAGCTCAGGGATCAGTCCTGGTGGACATCGGGGGAACCATATGGATGCCGGGGATGGAACCCAGGTCAGCTGCACTTAAGGCAAGCGCCCCACCTGCTGTGCTATTGCTCTGGCCCCTCCTGCACCCCACCTCAATCTCAGGTGTTCCTCAAAGCTGAGCAACTCAGGCCTTATGGCTCGCAACCCCTTGCAGCTCCCTCTGCCTAGATGCTCTCCCTACCACCCGACAGCCCCCCACTCAGAGCACCAACTTAAGGACCCGTCCTCGCTTCTTCCCATGCAGGCCTGCCTCGGGCCAGCTTAGCCAACGCCTCGTGTCACTCTGAGCACTGTCTCTCCCTTTAAGCTGGAAGCCCCCTGAGGATCAGGTCCACATCTGTGGTGTTCACTCTGCCCTCTCCTCCTCCCCCCCGGCCTGGCAATGGAATGGGGAGTGGACAGATGTTTCTGGAACAACCAAATGCATCAGCTGGAGGAGAAGCTGTCAGTTCCCGGCTCCAAATGCAGAGCAGGGATCCAGTGCGTGGGCCGGGCTGGCCGCCGAGTCAGTCCCTCCTCTGGGCAGGCCTCCCCGGGCGGTTCCATTATGGGGCTCACTGAGCTGTGACCTACCCCCATACCGTTGATTTTCCCACCCAGAGCCCGGGAGGAACAGTTTTGGGATTATTTCACATTTCTGGATTATCCGTGAGCCATCTCCCCTCCAGTGAGAAGGATCAAGAGTTTGACATTTTAAACCCTAAGCAGCTTCTCCCTGGCCGCCTTCAGATATGCGGCTCTGCTGCTGCAATGAGACGCACGGGGAATGGAAGGCCATTTTAATCTTGGCTTGGCTTCATTAGGAGAAAAACTCACTGCCAAAAAAAAAAAAAGTTTGGTCCATTGTCTATGCCATGCAGAGTTAGGGGCTGATGAAAGTCAGCTTCCCTTTACCGATGGGGGTTCAAGCTTGGGGTGGGGTGCAAAAGCTTGCTCTAGGGCATGCGGCAAATTGGTGGCTAACTTGGAAACAGTTCCCCTCAGGGCCTCCTGTGGACACCAGGGGACCTGGCGTGTCAGGCAGAGGTTTCCGCTGTCATGACTTTAGGACCCTGAGTCACCCTGGCCTGGAATGGCCTCCCGAAGCAGGACGGGGTTTTCCAGAAGCCCTGCTATTCCTTCTCCAGGAAGAGACACTCCCGGAGGCTGCGGTGGCAGCTGAATGCAGGGTGCGGCCCCCCCCCGCCCGCCCCCCACCATGTCCGAGTGAATTTTTGGGACAGGTCAAAAGCTCCAAAAGGGGACTGGGTGGGTTGGTGGTGGAGTCGGTTGGTCTCCAAGGAAATGATTCTGCTGCCTGATTCCCTTTTATCATTTTGGGGTCATTTCTTTTTTTTTTTTGGGTGGGGGGGCAATTTTTACATGGAGGCTCTTAGGGGCTGCTCCAAAGTGGTACTCAGAGCTCCTGCAATGCAAAATATGCACACCGCCCCTTTGAGCCATTTCATTGGTCCCAAGTGTTTCACTCGGCCTTCAGAACAGAATCTTAAGGGTGGGGTGTCACGCAGAGGTGTCAGAGGCTACTCCTGACTCTGTGCTACAGGGCTGAAACTGGCAGCGTTCAGGGGACCATGTGGCACTGGGACCAAACCTGGGTGCCTCTCACATGCAAAGCATGAGCTCAGTCCTTTGAGTTACAGGTCCCTGGACCCTCACTGTGCTTTCAATTTCTGTATCTTCTTGATAATTAGTAACATTGGCCACATTTTTATGTGTTTATTGGCCCTTTTTATTTTTTGAGAAATGTCAATTTGGGGGCTGGAGAGATAGCACAATGGGGAGGGCGCTTGCCTTGCACATGGCCAACCTGGGTTCGATTCCCAGCATCCCATATGTTCTCCCAAGCACCAATAGGAGTGATTCCGGAGTGCAAAGACAGAAATAATTGCTGGGTGTGACCCATAAACCAAAGAGAGAGAGAGAGAGGTCTATATCCAGATCCTTTGCCCATTTTAAAAATCAGGTCACCTCTCCTCTTTCAGTTTTAGAGATACCTCAGGTGGTGCTCAGGGGTTATTCCCAGCAGTGTTTTGGGGACCATATAGTGCTGGGGATTGAACCAGGGGTTCCTACATGCAGAGCATGCACTCCAGCCCATTAAGCTCTCTCTCTGGTCTTGCTTGCTTTCTTTCTTAAAATTTTTTTAAATTTTAATGAATCATTGTGAGACTGGAGAGCCCGGCAAGCTACCAATAGTATCCCGTCGGCACAGGCAGAGCCTGGCAAGCTCCCCATGGCGTATTCGATATGCCAAAACCAGTAACTATAACAGGTCTCATTCCCCTGACTCTGAAACAGCCTCCAATTGTTGGGAAAGATGAGTAAGGAGAGGCTGCTAAAATCTCAGGGCTGGGACGAACAGAGACGTTACTGGCACCCACCCAAGTAAACTGACGAACAACGGGACAACAGTGATACAGTGATTGTGAGATACAGTTGGCCTTGCTTGCTTTCTATTTTTTGCTGGTGAGTTGTTGGGTATTCCTTATATGTTATGAATATTAATCCATGATTTGCAAATATTTTCTCCCATTTCATGGGGTGCCTTCTCACTCTGTTAACAGTGTCCTTGCATGCACTGAAACGTCACATTTCAATAAAGTCCAGCTTATCTCTTTCTCTTGTTTACTGGGCCACATCCAGTGATGCTTGGGGGCTAGCCCCGGCCTGGTGCTCCGGGGTCTCTCCCGCCAGTGCTTGGAGGATGATCTGGCGCTGGGAATGACACGGGGCCTTCTGCATGCATGTGTGTGCGCCTGCCCTGTGAGCTGTCTCCCTGGCCCCCAGGTACAAAACCTTGAGAAAACTAAAACAGTGACTGAAACTAATGAGGTCACAGTGTCCAAATTCCTAACCAGATCTAACTAAACTCGGTAAAAGCGCTTGGCTTCAGGCAAAGAACTGTTTTCCCCAGGAGGAGAGGTCAGCTGGTGATCGGCATTCTGCCTACAGACTCCCTGGATCCCCTTCACCTCAGCGCCATGTTTTGTTTTGATTTTTGGGTAACCCACCTGGCAATGCTCAGGAATTACTTCTGGCTCTGCACTCAGGAATCACTCCCTGCAGTACCTGGAGGCCCATACAGGATGCTGAGGATTGAACCCGGGTCGCCTGTGTGCAAGGCAAGGGCCTGCCCGTTGTACTATTGCTCCGGCCCTACTCCTCAGCACTGAGTGTACCTCAGGGCAAAGATATTTTTCAACAGCATTTTGGGGGTGGGGTAGGATGGCCCTGAAAGAGACCAAAAAGGCTCCTTCAGGCCATTTTTAGTATCCTTGGAGAGTGCCACCAGAATCCAGGGCCATGTCCTCTGCCTTGGCCCCAACAAAGCAGCCCGGCTGGGTGGCCCCCAGTAGGTGACTTGCACAGGATCACATTCAGTCTCCTTCCTAAGAGGCCGAGTGCAAGTGTCTTAGGTACTCTGTGGTATCTGCAGTCCTGGAACCAGCAGAAATGAGGGAACAAACACCTGCTTTTGGGGGTTTGTTTAGTAGTTGTTTGGGGGCCACACCTGACTGTGCTCAGAGCTTACTCCTGGTTCTGTGCTCAGGGATCACTCCTGGATAGAGGCCAATATGGGATGCCGGGGAATAGAACCCAGGTCGGCCATGTGCAAGGCAAGCACCCTACCCGCTCCACCCTGGGGAAACATACTTGATGAACCGACCTTGATGGCCCCACACCCAGTGTCTGGTCCTCCTGCCATTTCAGCAGCAGGGACCCCACCCAAGTGCCCCTTCCTTCCCAGCCTCACTCCAGACTCCTTCCTGACTCCCAACGCCCTGTTGTCAGATCCTCACATTGTCCTGAAGTCCTCCTGCTCCTCACTGGCCCCCTTCCCCAAACCCGAGTGGCCCTTGCCCCCCAGCTCCCTGCGCCCAGCACCCGCATGCCCAGACTCACCCAGGAACAAAACCTCGAGGTCCAGTCGGCACTTCAGTTGGCACTACAGGGAGGTGACGGTGAATGTGTCCTCGGGATGAGGTTCCGCCATGGGCCCCAGGAAGCCGCTCTTGGGGCCTCCGCCAAGGCCAGGATGCGCCTGCGGCATGAAGCCCGGATACCTGTAGGCGGTATCCTGCAGGGGCAGCAGCGAGTCCCTGGGCACTGGGGACAGCGTCAAGTCACTAAGGAGCGGGCAGCCATAGCCAGCGGTGGCGACGGCAGGGCCTCGGGGTGGGCCGGACAGTCGGGCCATCTCCAGCGGCTCCTTGTCGGCCTTGGGCGTGGCCGGTGGGCTGCCCAGGTGTGGGGCACTGAGGCACGTGGCCTCCGTCCTGCCCAGGAAGTCAGCCAACAGCCCCGTGCCCACCTTGCCTTCGTAGGGCGGGCTGCGGGCAGCCGAGCCCGGTGGGTACCAGTAGGCTGTGCCCTTGCAGCTGGGGGAGTCGTAGTGGGGCTGGCCCAGGGGCAGGTCCCGGCAGCTCAGGTGAGCCTGGGCTGCAGCCGTGTGGCCTAGACTAGCCCCCGGGAGCCCGTGTTTGAGGGGCTCACAGGCCGTGAGCTTGGTGGGCGGCGGCCGCAGTTCTTCCTTGAAGCCCAGTGTGGGCGAGCAGGTGGGCGAGTAGGCCTTCTGCAGGCCGGCATCGAACACGGTGGGCGGGTGGGCCAGGGGCGGGAAATGTTTGCCATCTAGCTCCGGGGCACCCAGACTGGGCGAGTCGCAGTGGAAACCTTGGCCAAAGGTGCCGTCCGACGGTGTGGACGGGTTCATGGAGTAGGGTCCCATAAAGTCACAGGGGTCTCGCTCCCCCACGCCAAAGGCCCTCGACTGTGAGGGCAGCGGTGACATGCTGCTGTCCCCACTGTAATAGTCCAGGCCCAGGTCTGGGCTGTCCTGGAACAGCGGGTTCACCGGCTGGGGTTTGGGGATAAACTTGGCTTTGGCGGCCGCGCCACCCCGCTCCTTCTTGGCTGAGCAGGCCCCTCCTCCCCGGCCCCCCCTCGGCTGCCGGGGCCCTGTGCTCCGTTTGGAGGGGTAACCCGAGGCGGTGGCCGAAGTGGCTGACGGGAAGCCCAGGTGGGAGGCCTCGAACAGGTCCACCTTCTTCCGCCGTCCCCGGCCAGGCTTGGAGCTGCTCTGGAAGAGGACACTCTGGTTCCAGTTGTAGCCTGGGGCGGACGACGCCTCGTTCCAGTCCATCATCAGTTTCTCCAGGCTGGACAGGCTCGACTGGCCCTCACTGCTTGAGGCCTCGCTGTTGGCACGCCGGAAGCCACCGCCGACGGGCTGATTGAACTGGGTGCTGTCGGAGGAGGACTCGGAGAAGGTCTCAGACACGGCGGTCTGCTGCTTCACCTTCTGCGGCGTGTAGTTGGAGATATCCAGAATCACGTTGGGCTCGCTGACGTGGCAGTCGAACCCGGGATTGTAGAGCTGACTGAAGGCCTCTGAGGCCCAGTCCAGGCCTCCATAGCCCTGCCGGAAAGGCCACTGAGAAGCCCCCACAAACTGCCGACAGTTCTCAGGCGAGGGCTGGAAGGAGGAGGAGGAGGAGGAGGCGGCGGAGGTGGCGGAGGCGGTGGTGCCCTTGGGCACCATGTAGCCGCCAGGGGAGACGGTGCTGGCGCGGCTGTCACAGCGCAGGGGTGTGGGGGCTGAGCCGGAGAAGGGGGTCCCCTCGGAGCTGTTGAAGAAGGAGGCCTTGCTCGGTGGCAGGCAGGGGCCACCGGTGGGAGGTGGGGCATAGCCAGCGCTGTGGGCGCTGCTGGGGGAGGCAGGCAGGCTGTTGCCGCTGCCATAGGCAAAGCTGCAGTCTTTGCTGTTAGCGCAGTCCTGGCCCGAGAAGGGCTTAGCTGGGGCAAACACGCTTTGTCCGGCCCCGTAGCCACTGTACTGAGGCGGGTAGGTGCTGGCAGGCGGGTGGGTGGTTGGAGAGCGGGCCACAGCCGAAGGCGGGGGAGCCAGCTTCGGGAAGGTCTCTGCTGCCCGGCAGTCTGACGTGGCAGGGGTGATCCCATAGCTCGCCGCGCGGCCTGGTGGGAAGGTCTGGCGGGTGGGCAGCACAGGCTGGAAGGAGGGCTCTGTCCCTGTCCCACTGCTGCCCACGGCCACGGGGCTGGCCTTGGCTCCCCGGCTCGGGAAGCTGGGCAGGCCTCGCTGTGCGGGCAGGGCACTGGTGGGGGGCCCCGCGTAGGTGCCCGACGCCTTCCGGGACTCAGGGCGAGAGGCCGAGAGGGCGAAGTCCAGGAGGTCGGAGGAGTCATCCGAATCCAGCAGCGAGCGGAAGTAGCCGGTGAAGAGGCTTTGGCGCTCCTGGCTGAGCTCGGTCTGGCCCGCGGGGGCACCCGTGCTGTAGTAGCTGCCGCGGCCAGGGACTCCACTCTCCAGCCCAGTGGAGGCAAAGGCCCGGGCCTCGGTTCCCTGGAACCCGCAGTTTCGGCCAGCCTGCCCGCCTGGGTGCCCGTGGTGAGAGGCCCAGCCGCCACCCTTGTCCCCGGCCCAGTCCGCCCCTGCCTCCCCGAAGCCCGGGCCGCTGGCCACCTGCTCTGGGAACAGAGCCCCGTTTTTCCGGGACCGCCTCTTGCGCTTGGGCTTCCCAGTCAAGGCATCCACCTCCCCACGGCCCCGTTTGCGGGGGTGCCCCAACTCGGTG
Organism: Sorex fumeus; assembly: GCF_029834395.1. NCBI lineage: Eukaryota > Metazoa > Chordata > Mammalia > Eulipotyphla > Soricidae > Sorex > Sorex fumeus. The sequence goes on from NW_026606104.1 coordinate 43,710,085, forward strand.
AGGCCGGGACCCCCGACGCCAGCAGCAGCCACGGCCACCACCTTCTTCTTCTTGCCGATGCCCTCAAAGAAGTCACTGAAGGAGCAGCGGGCCGCCTTGGCGGCATGGCCCCCTCCCCGGCCACCAAACCCGCCTGCCTTGCCACCTCGCCGCCGGAAGCCTTGCACACGGTGCAGGAAGTGGGAGATGCTCTGGGTGTCGGGCGCCTGGTGCACAGACTCGGGCTCGCTGGGCGTCCAGCAGCGGGGCGGGGAGCAGCGCCCGGCACACTGGCTCTGGCGGTTCAGGAAGGCCAGCTTGGCGAGGACATCGGAGTACTCGGCCTTGCTGTCGTTGGCGTCGGCGGCGTACGACGGCTGGGGAGACGCCAGCTTCTGCTTCCTCCGCCGCCGTTTCTTCACCTCGGGCACGGCCAGGGTGGCGGCCGCCACCGTGGCGGCCTCGGCGGCCACAACGGCCGGCTCCTTGGGCTTGCCGGGCCCCAGCAGCAGGTTCTTGGGAGGGCGGCCACGCTTCCGCTTGAGGATGATGGGCATCTCGCCCGGCGGGAAGACCACCACCACGTTCCGCCCGTTGTTCTTCATCTTCAGCAGCGGGGTGGGCTCAGCGGACACCCGCAGGCCCAGCTCCTTGCCCTCCACGCTCAGGCTGCTGCTCAAGGACGACACCTTGTACGTGGTCTTGTTCCGCCGCCCCAGCGAGACCGGGATCTTGGCCATCTTCACCACCATGCGCCGCACGCCCCGGCACTTGCTTTTGCGGGTGGGAACCACCGGGGTCTGGGAAGACTCCGGCTCTAGCTCTGGGACTGGGCCGGGGCCTGGCAGGGCAGGAGGCGGTGGCGGCGGCGGCGGCGGGGGCTCGGCCAGGGTGGCCGCCAGCCCCGTGGGCATAGGCAGGGGCAGCAGGCGGCCCTCGGGTCCGGCATCTGCCTTGCGCCCCCGTCCAGCTTTGCGCCGGCGACACAGGATCTTTGGCCTATCAGTGCGCCGCAAGGCGTACTTGGGGTGACCCTCTGGCCCTGGGGGGCCGTGGGGTGAACACAAGTCCAGACGCAAGGGCTCGGACAGTGGGCAGGGCCCCAGGGGCTGCTGGGGCTCCAGGCAGCGGCCGGAGACGTCGAGCAGCTTGGGCAGGGGGTCGAGGGCCTGAGGGTCCAGCAGCTGCGACTCCAGGGAGTCGGGCAGGGTGTCCAGGGCCTGCAGAGCCAGGCCCGGCAGCCCCAAGGGGTCGGCGAGGGGTTGCAGGGGCGGCAGCTCCAAAGCTTCCCCAAGCGGCTCTAGAGCCTGTGGGTCCAGAAAGCGGGGCTGGGGGTCCAGGAGCTGAGGCTCCGGCTCGGGAGACGGCGGCTCGAGCGACTGGGCCTCCAGCAGCTGGGCCTCGGGGCAGGTGAGGGAGGCCAGCTCGCTGAGGATGTCCGCTTCGGCCAGTTCTGAGTAATCGGGGCCATCGGGCTCCGGCTCTGGGGGCAGCCCGGCGGCCGCGGCCGTGGCTCCGGGACTGTGGCCTTGGCCGGGCTGGGGGCTGCCCCGGGGCTCCGGCTCGGGCTCGTAGAGCGGGTGGCTGGGCCGCTCGGACTTGGCGTGGGGGGTGGCCCGCTCCTCGGGGCTGCGGATGCTGTTGGCCAGGCTGGGGGAGGAGAAGAAACTGTACTGGAGGTCGCCGGGAGGCGGGGCCGGAGGGCGGCTGAGCCGCAGGCCCCCACAGTCCAGGTGCACGCCGCTGTGCTGCAGGTCTTGGGACAGCCGTGTCAGGTCCTTCATGATGTCGATGAGCTGCACCACTGGGCGCAGGTTCACCCGCCCGTTGTCCCAGCGGCGTCGGGTGCTACTGCCGTCTCCCGCAGGCGTGGGGCAGCGGGCCTGTGAGACCGGGCGGGCCGCCCTGGGGGGCAGCGGGTCGTCTCCTTTGGCAAGGACTGGCGGGCGCCGGGTGCTGGGGTCCCGGCGTGGGGGAGGGCGCGGGCTCTCGGAGAAGGTGTGGGCGAAGGCCTTATCGGGTGGGCTGGCGGGGGGCCGGGCAGGAAGCAGGGGCCGGGGGGTGGGGGGGCCGCCGGGGTAGTACTTGGGCTCCCGGAGGTAGTCAGGAGAGCTGTGCACGGCACTGGACGTCACCACCAGGCCCTGGGGCTTCACACGCATCCTGACCTTGTCCTCCGCGGGCCACCGGGCTGGGCCGGGGCTGACATGAGGGTGCGAGAAGCCGGGACCAAGACCTGCCGGCAGGACAAGGAGAGAGTTCCTCACTGAGCCCTCGGGCACCCTCCCCATCCTGTCCCCTCCCCTGGGGTCCCTCCTCAAGCCCAGCCCCCCTTCCCAAATCATCACACACACAATGACCCCCTCGTGGGGGGTTCGGGCTAAGTCCTCCTATTGCTTGTACCCACCCCCCACCTCACCGCCTCTCCCCACACCCCCTCCACGCCTCCACAGCTTGGCTGTGGGCTCAGGAAGTAGAACACCGGCCTTTGAGAAGGAAGCCCAGCTGCAGGCTTGGGGTGGGGGGGGCTTCCAGATGGAACTCGAGAGGGGCCAGTCCCGGCCCCAAGGCCATGTAATCAAGTTCCATCAAGGGTTTGGCCTCTGCTCTCTCGGCCCTCCCCAGGTCTCCAGGGGAAGCCTGGCCACTCACCCTCAGCTCTGCCACCAGGGCTGTCACAGTGGAGATGGCTGTGGGCAGTGAGACGGGAGACCAGAACGGTCTGTGCCACTGCCCCCGCCTTGACCCACCTACCCACTGGCCCATGTCCTCCTTCCTGGCTCGGGGTGCCCTCCAGTGCATGCACCCGCATCCTGCTGACCTGAGAGAGAGGGCCCCTGTGCTGGGGGCTCTGCCAGTCGCTGGCTGTCAGCTGGCGGTGGTGGGGACCAACTTCAGCTGGAGCCCAGGCGTCAGGGCGTGGACCGTGCCTGCAAAGGACCATCACAGCTCAGGTTCAGCAAGCACCTTCTGCGCACCAGGCCAGCGGGCAGGAAGCCATGCAGGCCACGTTCCATTCCACCCTTCGGTCTAGTCCTGCACAGCTGGGGCTGCGGATGCCCCCATTTTGCAGATAAAGAAACCGAGGGGCAGAAGAGGGAACATTACTCCTTCACCTGCTCACCGCTCACAGAGGCCCCCTTTACGCTCGGAATGGGTAGATAATATTGATCAGATAATCGCAGATGATTTCATTATGACTGGGCTAAGAGCTGCAAAGGAAAAGTGAAGCGTGCATGAGGTCAGGGGTCAACAATCACGCTAGGTGCCAACAACAGTAAAACCCCCAGTTCCCCAACACTTTTTCTGCTGCCATCACTGCACCAAGAAAGTACTTTCATATGGATTACCTAACTCCTTTGCAAAACTGAGGTCAATGAGAACCACCCCCAATCCACAGACTAGGAAGTGACCCAACTGGAGGGTGGAAAGCACCAGGAAGGCAAAATGCTCAATCCCTTACCTCTGCGTCTCTCCCAACACCCAAACTTACATGTGGCCGGCCCGTAGCTTGGGCCTACAGGTAATATTTACTGAAAAAGAGCAAGAGGGCTGGAACAATAGTAGGGAATGCAGGGCACTTGCCTTGCACACAGCCGACCCGGGGTTCGATCCCCGGTTCCTCGAGCACTGCCAGGAGTAATTCCTGAGTGCAGAGACAGGAGTAACCCCTGAGCATGGCTGGGTGTGGCTCCGAGACAAAGAAAGAAAATGAAGAAGAGAATGAATGAGGGCCAGGGTGCGGCGGGGCGGGAGAGCTCTTGCCTTGCATGGGTGAGGCCCCAGGTTCCTTCCCCGCCACTGCACACACACATATCAAACGGAGACAAAATAAGGCACACAGAGCAATCCACCACACCTCTCCCCATCAGCCTTCCTCTCATTCCTCTCCAGACCCAAATGTGACCCAACGAGGCTGTGGAGGGAGCAAGGAATGTGTAGAGGGACATGCTCTGACCCCTCTTCCACTTCTGTCAGGACGGCCCTCCCAGACACCCAGCCTCCCGCTGGCCTCGCTCCAGCCCCGGCTGCATCCTCACCGCCTCACTTGCCTTCACGGTATTTATCGCAACTGCGATCAATTACTCGAATGACTGGCTGTTCAGGGTGTCTCCCCAGACCCCTGCCCCAAGTGTGGGGTTCTCCAGGCGCACAGATGCATCTACCTTGTTTACCGCGCCAGTCCCTGACCCCAGGGCCTGGGCTCTGGGTGCTACATAAATATTTACCCACTGACTCCCTGAGCTGCTCAGGGCACAGCTGGGATTCAGGCGTGTCGGGTTCTCAAGGGAACCTGGGACATGGGCTTCTGGCTGATCCCCAGGAACTGGGATCCTGGGGAATGAGGTGCTCTATGGACCCTGCCCCCACACTCTCCCTGGGTGCCCTACTGCCCAGTGCTGTCACCCCGACCTACGGGAGGGTGGCAGGAAAGGACTTGGCTCAAGCCCTGTGTGCGTGTGGGGGGGGTTACCCAGTAATCCACAAAGCACCTCCACAGACATGACCACTCAGCCCAGGGCATGGCTGGCTGTCCCATGCCTCAGAGGCTGCAGGCGCAGACAGCTGGTATGACCAGCCTGAAGCCACGGGAGACAGGAGCCCTGCCCCAAGTCTCCCAGGCCCCCTCTGCCTCTGGCCTCTCGCCACTCCAGAAAGCGCTTCTTAGAGTCAGTGAACCCGCTGGACTCGCCCCCTGGGCTGGGGGAGCCGCGAAACATTCCAAGGCCCAGGCCCAAGTCCAGAGAGGGGTCTGGCTCACTCTCTGAGGAGAGGCCTGGGATTCTGTATTTTCCGTCAGCTCCCCAGTGCTGCTAAGGCCACCCGTGCCTCTCCCGTTTGCAGATGAGACCTCTTGAAGCTGCCCCAGGCAGGGCACTCCTCCGTCCACTGTCCCTTCTCTTAGCCACTCTGCTCTTCCCCAAGTGGCAGGACCCAGTGGCCGGGCCCTCTTCAGGCCAGGCTCTCTCTGCCTCAAGCATCTCGCTGCGGTGGGCGAGTGCACTGACAGCGCCCGCACAAAGCAGGGCAGGGCTGGGACTCTGGCAGCGCCCGAGCAAGCGCAGTCAGTCCATCAGGAGAGGGGCCTCGCGGCTCCCTGTGCGCCCCTGCAGATGCCCACCAGAAGCCACCATGGCCCTATCACCAAGGGTGGGACTGGCCCAGCCGCCCTGCTCCGGCGACCTCCCACTTGGGGCCTCCGGGTACGATCTTGGCAGAAGAGCAAAGCCTCCTCCCTGGTGCCTGCGTCTGTGCCACCCACCCGTGAAGACCTGTGGGCACGTCCTCCTGCAGCGCCTGGACTGGAGGGAAGCAGCTGGCTCCCTCCCCACCACACCCCGCAGCCATTCTCTTGGCCCCCTCCCAAGAGTGCCACCTAGCCTGGTCTGTGACAGTGGGCGGGCAGGCGGGCAGGGGAAAGGGTCCTTCCGCACCTCCGGCCCCTCTGTGGCAGGCTTCTGGGTCAGTGTGTCTGAGCCAGCCCGCAGGGACACCAGGCAGCTGGGAGGGGGCTGGGGGGCCCCAACCTGCTGTGTACTGTGCCGGGAAGCGCCAGCCCACATCCTTGAGTCCCCAGCCCCACCCTCCCGCTGTGGCTGTGACCACCCCACCCCTTCCCCAGCCTGCCTCCCCCTCCCCCACCCACAGCCTCCCCAGGGGAGCCGGCCTGCCAGCCCCAGCTCTCACTTCCGGCCTCATGACCCTCTCTCCAGCCTGCGTACTCCTCCCCCTCACACCATTTCCCTCCCAGCCAGGCCCAGGGATGTCCTCAAATGGAAAACGCTGCATCAAAGGGGCTGCTGCAGCGACGACAGCGCAGCCCCCTCCCCCTCCTGGGCCTTCTTCGTTCCGGAGCTGCCCCTCAGGAACTACTCATCACCCCTCCCGATCACCACCTCTCTCTCCAGCCCCCTCCACCCACCCAGCTGCACCTGAAGATCTTCCAACAAGCTTCCAGCCCCAAACTGCAACAAAAATACCCAGGCCAAAAGCGCTGGTGATAAGGGAGTCCTGGCAGAGCTGTGAATCTGGCTTCTAAACGGAGGCGCAGAGACGGTGTGCTATGCCCTTATGGACAAACAGCTGATGCCTGGATTTAAGTTACTCGGGTTCCTCTGAACCAAACTTCTTCTCCGACCAGAGACTCGGCTCCCGCCCCTGCAACCTCCTCCAACTGTCCCAGTTCCAGGCCCCAGTTCTAATTTTTGGCTTCTAATCTACCCTCTCCTGGCTGCGTCCCCCCCCCCCCCAACACCCCCCCTCAGTCATTGGATGCACTACTCTCCCTCGCCACTAGGTGTCCCCTTAGAGCCGCTGATGCCCCCAAGGGGAGCAAGCCCCGCCCCGCCCCCTGGAGCCTTCAGGCCCCCCCCATCCCACCAACACAGCACAACCCACCCCACCCTACCCCCAGTCACACAGAGCTCCTTTGTGCAGCCCTCGCCCACCCTCTTCCTGCCCAGAGTGGGGCACCTGGCAAGCAGGTCCGCCTAGAACCGCCCCCTGCCAGCCCCCTGCCCTGGGTGCCAGGTGTGCGGGCACCAGCGCCAGTTTTGGCTGAACCTGAGGGTCACCCTGTTGGGTGGCTCTCCCTTCCTCCCTCCGAGGTCACTCAGGGACTGTGCTTCCCGCCCTGCTCCGCCCCCATCCCCTCCTGCCCTTGGCCCTTCCAGACTCCTGTCCTTGTCTTTCCTCCGGGCTCCCCGACTCCCCTCCTCCAGCCCCACCAGGCCCTCCCCGCCAGCCTCCTTCCCCAGAGAGCTCCGAGTTCAGCCCCCTCCCTCCCCGCCCAGGTCTGCAGAACTCCTCCTCCTGGAAAGTTGCTGCTGGAAAGGAAGTGACTTCAGCGATTTGGCCACAAGGCTGGGCACTGCTGAGCCCAGCTCGCCTGTGGGCTTGCCCAGCCCACCTCCAGAGCACAAACAAGCCACGTGCACACACCCACCCCCAGTGGTCACCCAGAACCCGGAAGGCACTCTCCCCAGTCACAAGCACCACCTCATCCCAGAGCACCCTCTGGGACCCCCCACGCGTCCAACTTCTCTTCCCCACATACCTCGCAGTGCACCCGGGCGCCTAGCACATATCCACCACCCCGCGCGGGACACAGCGCTCCGGGATTCCCACACTTGTCCAGCACGCACCCTGAATCTGTGTACTCACCACTGCAAGGCGGCACGCGGGCCTGGAAAGCACCGCAGACAGACAGGTCCACTTACACACTGCCAGGGTGCAGACCCACACACCTCACGCGCCTGCCCGCAAACGCTTGCACACGGGATGCCCTGGACACTGAGGGTCGGGTACACACAGCCCTGCTCCCCACTCTCGCAATCCCAGGAGGCCCCACCCCCAGACCTCAGGCCCCAGGAATGCTCTTTTGGAAGGTGGGTGGGGTCCCCAGGCAGGCTGGGCTCTGGGGAGCTTCCTGGAGCCCCGAGGCTTGTGTGTCAGTTGAGGGAGTTGCCTCCGCAAGGCTGGGCGGCCCAACCTGCCCCACCTGGTCTCGGCTCTGCGCCTGGGTGGGCTCAGGGGAGCCTGGAGGAGGCGAGCAGGGGTCCCGCCCAGCAGGACAGCCTGGCAGACCAAGACTATAGGTCCACTCAGTCTTTCTCCTCGGCACCCCAGCTCCCATCAAGACAAATCTGGGGACACACTCAGGCGCTCTGGTTGCCGCCTGTGCTCTGAGTTCTGGTCGTGGTCACACGCCCCTTTCTCCTCCAGCTTGCTTAGGTAATTAAAAGCCCCGAAGGTCCTGCCCCATGAAGAGGCACGATGCTGAGACCTGCCGGCTCTGGTGTCCAGGGCCCTGCTGCCTTCTGGATCTGTGGAGCTGAGGGAAGCTGAGCTGATATATATATATATATGTATATAATTTTTGGTTCTGGAAGACACCCGGTGTTGTGCAGGGCTTACTTCTAGCTCCATGCTTAAGAATCACGCTTGGGGCCGGAGCAACAGCACAGCAGGTACGGTGTTTGCTTTGCACATGGCCAACACGGGTTCGATTCCCAGCATCCCACATGGTCCCCTGAGCATCGCCAGGGGTAATTCCCGAGTGCAGAGCCAGGAGTAACTCCTGTGCAGTGCTGGGTGTGACCCAGAAAGAAAAAAAAAAAAGAATCACTTCTGGCAGGGATTAGGGGACTATTTTGGGTGCTGGGATGAAACCTGGGTTTGCTGCATACAAGGCAAAGGCAAAAGCCTTTCCCACTGTACCATCTCTCGGGCCCCAAGGGCTGATGTCTTTTGACTTTATAAAGCCTCTTCTCGGTGAGAAGGGATTCCCGCTGAGGCTGGGGCTAGGTCCCTTGGGCTCCACCTCCAGGGGAAGTCCAAGCCCAGACGCGGGGCCCCTGACCCCCTTACCTGCACAAGCTGCGTAGAAAGGCCTGGCTTAACAGGATCACTGTGTCCTCGCCAGTGATTCCTGGGTGGTCTCCTCGGTGGCCTGAGAGTCGCCCCACACCCGAGGCCCTCTGCACGTGCTCAGCTGGGCAGGCTCTGGGGTCCGGGCTGAAAGGTAGACAGGCAGGCAAGCTCCCATCTGTGGAAGCAAACACAGTGCCCCCGGCGTCAGCATGGACCCAGAATGAGTCAGCCATGAGGACTGGGTGTAGAGGGACACAGGACGGGGAGGCCATCACAGGAGCACACAGGGAAAGGGCCCTCGCTGGCCTCAGCAGAGAGTGAGAGCCTCTCCCAAACCCCAGGGAAGTGCGCAAGCTGTGGGAACAACCCGGCCCTGGGGGTGCAGTTCCTTTGTGCAACTTTCAGAACTGTGGGCCTTTGGGCAAGTCACCTCTCTGGCTCTCCTCTCTCACTTACTGAACAGGGAGAACCGCGAATGGGAGATTGGGGGGGGGGACCTTCTAGGCCCTGGTTCCTTCAACCACCTTGGACCTTCTCTGTCCCCCATGGCTTCCTGCTCATTTGTCTGCCTGCAAGTCTGTCCTGATTGGGGCTGAAGTGATAGCACAAAGGGTAGGGCGCTTGTCTCACACATGGCTGACCCAGGTTCGATCCCCAGCACCCATATGGTTCCCCATGCACTGCCAGGAGTGATTCCTAGGTGCAGAGCCAGGGGTATGCCAGGTGTGGCCAAAAACACAAATGCAAAACAAAACAAAACAAAAATGTCTGTGCGGCTGGAGTGATAGCACGGCAGGTAGGGCATTTGTCTTGCACACAGGCGACCGGGGTTCAATTCCCAGCATCCCATATGGTCCCCCGAATATTGCCAGGAGTAATTCCTGAGTGCACGAGCCAGGAGTGACCCCTGTGCATCGCCGGGTGTGACCCAAAAAGCAAAAACAAACAAACAAACAAAAAACCCCAACAAATAAACAAACAAAACAGGTCTGTTCTGGAGCTCAGAGAGGTTCTCCGAACCAGGCCCAGGATTGCCCACAGCTCCTGGTCTCTGTGAGAGTCCCATGTCCAGAGAAAGGCGTGAATACACCTGTCTGTGAGATCGGAGGCCTGCCTGGCCTTCCGGGCCCTTCTCGGTGCATCTCTGTCAGTCTGTGTGGTATTATGTGTTTGCTTGGTTGTGGTCCCCATGCTGAGCTGTGTGTGTGTGAGGCTGATGTGAACCCTGGGTTGCAGGTTCTTGGTTTGGTGTGGTGGTGTGTGTGCCTGAATCCATTCAGGAGTGTGAGAGAGAGAGAGTGTGTGTGTGTGTGTGTGTGTGTGTGTGTGTGTATGTGCGCGCATGTGCGTGTGTGTGCCGGAGTCTGAAGACACAGAGCTGTCAGTAACTGTAGCCCCTCCCAATTTCCAGGTGTGTGTGTGTGTGTGTGTGTGTGTGTGTGTGTGCTGTAGTGGAGGGATGCGGGGGGGTGGGGGGTGGGGGGCGTGGGAGGGGCTGGCCCTTTGCTGGCCCTGCAGGTTTGCCACCAAGGGGCCTGAGTCTATGGGCACTTGTGTCATCTCCCCCCTCCTGTCTTTTTTAGGTGTTGAGGGTCGCAATGTTCCCGTGGCTCAGTCTCCCTGCAGCTCTGTATGTGCCTGTGTGTGTCCGTGGGCCTCGCAGCAGCTCCTGGCCTATCTGCGTCTGGAGAGCTGGGCAGTGCCAACACGTGTGAGTGGGCCCATGCGGTCTGCTGCGCCTGTCTCCATGTTTGTGTGGCAGCTTTGTGTAGTTCCTCAGTGTGTGTGAGTGTGCAGGGGGGCCCTTTGTGAGACAGTGTGGGTCTGTGTCACTGTGTGCGCCTGCCTCCCTCCTCCCTGTCTGCGCCCGCATGCTCTCTCTCTCTCTCTCTCTCTCTCTCTCTCTCTCTCTCTGTAGGAGCCAGACAACTCCCCAAGCCTGGATTAGGGACAATTTATCCACAGGCAGAGGAGAATTCCAACCTGCCAGAGCCTCCCTCCTCTGCTCCGTCCCCCCTTTCCCCGTGGTTGGGTGGGCACAGAAATGCAGCCCGGCAGCTCCTGAGCCCTCAGGGAGCCCCCACCTCTGCGGTTCCCCAGAGGCCCAGGAAGGTGGAAAAGATGGAAATCTGGGTGGCCCCGGAGCCTTCAGTGGGGGTGGACTGGCTCCCCCCATATGCTCATCTCCATACTGTTAGGCGGATGAGGAGGGGGCACTGCTGGGGTCTGCCTGGCCTGGGGGGCTGGGGGGACCTGAGGCGCAAAGCCTTTCCCAGCCCCCCCCACCACCTGATACTCCCCAACTGATAAACGTCAGCTTCCCTCACCCCCTGAAATGTAAATGACTGGGGAACTGGCAATTGTGCCCACACAGGCTGGGGGCGATGCTGGGAGGTGGGGGACAGTGTGTGGGGGGGATGCAGCGGTGGGGGGGGCAGGGGCTGAGCTGGGACTAAGGCTCCCTTCACGATGCTCCAGGCGCAAGGCAGCATCACATGTTTCCCATTAGCTGCTCTGGCCTCCTTGTTCAGGGGGTGTTGGCTGGGGGAGATTTGTTCTGGTTGCAGGCACCAGCCGAGACCACACAAGAGAGAGAGAGGGAAGATGGAGAGAGAGGGAGTGAGGGAGAGAGAGGCAGAGAGAGAGAGAGAGAGAGAGAGAACGTGCGAGCGATCGCCAGAGGGAAGGGGAAGAGACAGCGAGAGAGACCCAGAGACACACAGAGGGAGAGAAACAGAGGCAGAGACAGGAGGGGCAGAGAAGTGACAGACATGCTGTGAGAGACAGGCACACGCAGACACGACAGAGACGAGAGAGCGGAGTGGGGGGTGCTGAGGCGTGGTGGCAGGAGAGGGACAGGCACTCCGGCACACAGAGAGGCGCCAGGCCGGGGGAAGGGCTGGCCTGGCCGAGGGTGCTGGGGCGGCTGAGGGCGGGGGGGGGGGTGTGCGGGGAGCTGGGGGGTGCGGGAGGGGAGTGGACGCTCCGGCGCTGGCCAGGCGGGGGCGGCCCGCGTGCCCGGAGCCTCCCGCCTCCTGACCCCCGAGCCTCGGAGAGATAACAGGCCCGAATAGTGCTGACTTGCGGTTCAGAAATCCAATATCCTCCGCGGCGCACTAATCGACTACCTGAGCTCCCGGCCCGCGCAGAGCTGCCCCGATTAATCCTGCGGCTCCACAGCCTTAATTAGTTTAACAGTTTCAGGGGCAGAGGAGGCAGGGAATAGGGTCCCCCAGGCGTGCGAGAACCCAGTCCCCCATGCGAACGCTGCCAGGTGCCGCCCCCCAGTCACACCTGCCCCGGCCCCAGAGGCCCCTTCCACACCTCCTGACAAACACTGGGTCCTTCCTCCTGGGGACCAGTCCCGAGAGTTGGCACCTGGGCAGAAGGGGGGTCACACGGGACCGAGCCGCCCCCCCAGCCCACACTTGTCCCTGTGCCCGTGCCCCGGGGGCCTTGACTGCTTCCTCTGGCCCGCCTCCCTGGGGCCCCCTGAGGCGTGCAGGGAAGGCGGCCAGACCACGGGTCCCATGTTGTCGCCTGAGGGTGAGAGACAAGCTCCCAACAGCAGGAGAGAATCACATACATCACTCCCCACAACAGCAGAGACAGACACACAGTGACGTGTCACACGAACAACAGTCAGGCATCTCGGACGGCCTGACAATATGAGTTAGGAACCCTCACGACGGCGAAACACACAACCAACCAGTCCCCCCCATTGCCCACTAACAGGATACAAGATACACAGGGAACCTCTCTCTCTCTCTCTCTCTCTCTCTCACACTCACACACACGCGTGCGCGTTTCACCTTCTGGGTGTGAGGAAGGCACAGATACCCCCGTTCCCCGCCACAGTCCAGGTCAGAGACACAGTCATGCCCCATTCCCCACGTAGACCTCCCTCTAGACTGCAGGTAGGGCAAGCAACCTGTCACCCCCTGACTGCCTCAGACAGGTGACAGCCCAGCCCACCCCTCCCGGTCCCTGTCGCCAGCCAGGGTGGTGCTGTCCTCTGCCTGCAGAGGCGTCACAGCTCACAGGGCATGAATGTCACCCCAGTACTGCCAACACTGGGCACAGCCACACGTTGCCCCAGTGACAAACACCACTGGCCCCAGGAGGAGGTGGAGGCACCGGGGCTCTGGGCGTGACCTTGGTCCCTGGACACCGGCAGAGGAGGCACCATGGCCTCCCTCCCGGGGAATCTGGTGGCCCAATGCTGACTTGGAAAAGCCACCCTGTTTCTAGAAAAACGTGGGGGTCATGTAGGGCGGGGGCAGAATGAGCATGGAGCAGGGCTGGCGCTGAGGTCCAGGGGTCCCTGAGGGGCCCTCCCAACAGGATCCCCGGAGTCCAGCCACGAGGGGAGGTGGGGAGGGGGTGCTGGGAGCCTCAGACTCCCCGCTGCTGCCAGCAGACGCAGCCCCTCTTCCTGACAAAGGCCCCCCTCTCCAAACTTCAGGCCACAGAGCCTGACAAGGAGGCCAAAGTCCAGGGCCATGACTCACCCAGGGAACAGACCTCGCCTGCTGGCCAGAGAGAGGGAGGCCGGCAGCCAAGGGCCTGGGTTCCAGGGTGAGCTCCTCCCAGCCAAGGGAAGGGAGTGACTTGGGGGAGCAGCGTGGGCTCTGGCTTTGGGGGGAAAGGGCAGCCGCTGGGGAGGGGCTGGGGCCGGAAAGCAGAAAGGCTGGAAACCGCCATGACGGCTGGGAGGGTGTTCAGGGCGAAGCCCAGCTCCACCGCTTCCTCACAGGAAACATCCGCTTTCGTTCGGTACCTCAGTTTCCTCATCTGGAAAGCAGGGACCAGAACCTCAGTCGCATGCAACAACATGGCATGAGGTGTACAGGCACTGGGCTGGGCACACGGCTCAGAGGCAGAGCGCACACCTGGCACGCATGAGGCCTGCTCTCACACACACACACACACACACACACACACACACACGTGTGCGCGTGCGCGCAGCACAACTGAGCATCAGGTTAGGATGTGGCTTGGAGGCAGAGCACCGGTTCTGCATACAGGAGGCCCTGGGTTCAAACTGTGGCTGAAAAAGAGAAGGAAAGCAAGGCTCCTGGAGCCAGAGAGATAGTACAGGGGGCGGGGTGCTTACCTTGCACGTAGCAATCTGGGTTCCAACCCCAGCACCTCATAGGGTCCCCTGAGCTCTGCCAGGAATGGGCCCTGAGCACCGCTGGGTGTGGCCCCCAAAAAAACAAAAAGAAAAAAAAAGAGAAAGGTTCTTGCTCAAAAGTTAGAAAAGCAAAGACGGAGTAGGAAGCTCTCAAAGCCCTCGAACAACTCAGGATCTGTCGGGTTCACTAGCCGCCACGACTCAGCACCCCCCTCAGAGCTAGGACAGTGGTATGCTGTACGCGGAACACATGGTTGGGTGCTGTTGGCTACAGGGCTGCCCCGTGTCTGGTGTCAAACTGTGGGGACTGTCCTAGATGCCTGCCTTTGACCCTCAACTTGGCTGGGCCCACCTTTAGACCCTGAACCAGGCGGGCGACTCTGAGGGAGGAAGGTGAAGCACACCCCAGCCCCCCTATTTCCAAAACCAGCCTCTGGTGCGCAAGAGGACTGGGGGAACTCTGGGACGAAGAGACCCTGTCACTGTACTGGAGCTCAGAGAGGGACAGGCGTAGCCTGGGGTCACACAGCATGGCAAAGGCAGAGCTCAGAGTCCTGGCCGGGGATAGTCTCAGAGCAGAGTCCCTCTAGCCCCTGGAGGTGGCTGGAGCCGGGGGGCCTTGGGGGACTGAGCAAAACGTGGCGACAGATGGCCTGCCGAGGCAGCGGCGATCTGGGCGGCTGGCAGGCATGCTCGCTCCCGCGCAGGGAAGCGGCTAATTTTAGCTGAGGCCTCGATGCCAGCTTTGTTCCCCCCACCCACCCGCCGAGGGGGCCCAGCATGCCTTGCGTGCAACCCGCCTCCCCCGGCACCCCTACTCCCCCCTGCCTGGCTGGCCCCTTGGTAAGGAGTGCCCAGACCCCAGGGTCCTAGAACTGTCGGCCTGACCAGGCCCCATCATGGCCAGAGGCAAGAGCTGGGTCCTGGAGGCCTGGCCCCCGCGCCCCAGTGCCTGTCTTGTGGACACCGTGTGGCTCTGGGACGAGTGAAGAGCAGTGGCGGGGGCGGGGGGGGAGCTCTAGAGGCCGTGGCCCAGACGTAGGGAAGAGCCTGACAGCGGAGTCTGCCAGCCGGGGACCGTTGGGGTACGGGGCGCCTCCTCCATGGATACTTTAGGAAGCAGGACCCTATTCTGGGGGCAGGTGTTGGTGGGAACAAGGGGGTTCAAGCCACTCTCCCCACTCTCTGTTCTCCAAGGTTAGACTTGGTCCCAGGAATGCAAGACACTCCCCCTCCCCCCTTTTTGGGCCACACCTGGCAATGCTCAGGGGTTCCTCCCCACTCTGCCCTCAGAAATTAATCTTGGCGGTGCTACGGGACCATATGGGATACCAGGGATTGAATCTGGGGTGGCCACACGCAAGGCAAGTGCTCTATGCGCTGCACTATCTGGCCCCAACACAAAGCACTTAAAGAAATCAGAGCAAGGGGCGGGAGCGATAGTACAGTGGGGAGGGTGTTGGCCTTGTATGAGGCCAACCTGGGTTCGATCCCAGGCATCCTGTATGGTTCCCCGGAGCACTGCTAGGAGTAACTCCCTAGTACAGAACCAGGAGTAACCTTTGAGGATAGCTGGGTGTGCACACACACACACACACACACACACACCCCGGGGGGGGGGGGGCGGGCGGGGAAACAGAAAAGAGAAGTGAGATCAAGAATAAGAGCTATCAGGGAAACCGAGGCACAGACTGAGGCAGCCATGTGTCAGGAAGCAGTGAGACCTAGCACGTGCTCCTCTGAGTTCTTGGGCCACCATAACGCCAGACACGCCCACCATCTGGGCTGCCAACTTGGGTGGCTAGCATGGGAGGCTGGAGGCCAGCAGGTCTGTTCCTACCGCTGGGGGCTCTTCAACCCTTGAGCCCCTCCCTTGTCTCAGGTGCATAGGATGCCCGGCCCTCCGGGCCCTCGGTGAAAGGGGATTCTTGGGGAGGATTCTGGAGTGCCCCCTCGCCCAGCTCCAACCGGGGTGTGAGGGGGTGGGGGCCAGGAGGGAAACGAGCCAGTGGGGAACGGAGGAAACCTTGAGACCCCGCCATGTGTGTGGAGGAAGAAAGTCAGAGCACAAGAGGAGGAGACCAAAGCAGGGGCTGGGGAATTCGGGAAGGCCGGGGCTTAGGACAGAGAGATAAGAGAGGGGGGAGAGAGAGAGGGAGGAAGAAAGGCGAAGGGAGGTGGGGGAGAGAGAGAGAGAATGTCGAGGGAGGACAACTGCGAAAAAGAGACTCAGGAAGAGAGCAGGAAGAAGACAAAGAGACAGAGAGACAGGCAGGATGAGGCAGAGACAAAGAGAGAGCGAGGGAGAGAGTCCGCGACACATGGAGGGAAGTGGTGAGGAGGGGCCTGGCCGGGCAGGGCCAGCAGAGGACTGAGGCCACCATGGCCGGAGACCAGAGGCGGACAGGGGGACCCCACCCCCAGGGACCAGCAGAGACCCCCAGAGAGGGTGAGAGCCACTTGGATGGGGGGGGGGGCGGGAAGAGGGAGACAGGCAGAGATGGGGGGGCAGCAGGAGTAGACAGAGGCAAGGAGGGAGAGGGAGGGTGTGAGGAGGAGGGGGGGAATGTCGTCGCCAGAGCTGGGGGGACAAGAGGACAGAAATGGAATGTGGGTCTGGGCATGAGGCTCACAGATGCATCGGCTCCGGTTTCAGCTGGGGCAGTTGGCTGCTGGGGGGGGGGATGGGGGGGGAAAGAGCAGAGCTGGCGAAGGAGGGGAGCCTGTTGCCATGGCGGCGGGCACGGCAGGGCCACAGTCTGCTGGCACTTGGAGTTCTGGGCATGGTAGGGGGCTGGCGGAGGGGAAAGAGGGGGGCGATGAAGAAACCTGGCCCCTGCCCCTCGGGCTCTACCAGGAAGAAAGTTTCCAGGGCACAGCGGAGAGGAGAAGCTGGGAGCTGGGGCTGCTGCCAGGGGGCACAGCTCTCTGGGCTGCCCGAGGGCCTTCCAGGTGCCCGCCCGTGCCTGGGGCCAGACCCGCCTTGTCTGTCCCCGCCAGTCTAGCTGCAGCTCCCACATGCTGCTGCCGCTGCTTGCCGAGCGCCGCAGATTGTGAATTCAGGATCTGTAATCCTAACGCAGAGCCCAGGCCTACCGGCTCCAGTTGCCAAGGCGACGGCGGGTCAGAGGGCAGCGCAGGGCGCCCGCTCCTCCAAGTCAGAATCCCAATTGTTAAAGCCCAAGAATAAACAGCTGAAGCGGCCGTGGGGGGGCTGGGAGGGGGGCTGAGGTCTGCATCGGCTCAGTGTGGTGTTGTCAAGCGAGATGTCACTAATTGTCTGAAGGAACGGGCTGAGGCAGCTCTTAACTGCTTCTGTGCCACCGGAGACACCTTGGCTGCCTGGCCCCATCCCCCGGGCCTCCCAGCATTCCACCGGGCCAGTTTGTGGGTGGGGGGAGTGCCGGGCCAACATAATATCTGCCTTCCTTGCAGAGAACCCCCACATACTTTGGATCCCAACACTCCTTTGCCCAACTTGGAACCTCCCACTGCAAGCTCACTCCTTAGGTTCCCAGAACCAGTACTCACTCCTTCATCCCAAACTCTGGGCTCACAATACTCCCCGCAGCCCAGAACTGCATCATCAATTTTCTCCCCTTCTTCCTCGCAAAAGTCAGGGGTTCGGGTACAGGCAGATGTGTGGACACAAGACAGACTTCAGGGTTCCTTTGATTTGGGGGAGGGGGCAGGGAAGACCTAGCACTTCCTTCTGTGAAATTCACTCCTCAGCTGCCCCCCAGATAAGAAGCCCTGAACAGTGATGGGATGCCTGGGGTCCGGGTTTGATTGTTCTAACTACCTGCTATTTCGCTTCGGACAAGAAATTTTCTCTCCCGTCTGTTTCTTCATCTATCTCCTGCCGGATTAGTGCCTATTCTGACCTAGGCATTATCTGGAACCCCTACCCAGAGGAACTCCAATCCGGTCGGGGAGAAAGGCTCATAATACAAGGCAGAAAGCAATCAGAGATCCATCAGGTAAGATATTCCACAAAAACCAAGGAAGCAGCAGTCTGATACAGAGCGCATTGTCGGGTAGCTAGTGGCTGGCACTAATAGCAGCACTGGTTTCACCATTAGCACGCGGGGCCACTGAAAGGGTGCAGGTAATCAGGGGAAAGACTGGGGGAAATGTAGGTCGGTTCTGGAAGGCTTCCTGCATAAAGCGGTCCTAGGCAAGACTGGGCAGGCAGGCAAGAAGGTAGAACTCTCCAGGCAGGAGAGAGGAGGTCTTCCGAGGTTCTAGGGTCCGGGGCCGGCCCCTCCCTGGGCAGGAAGGGCGAGGCTTCAAAGTTCTCCTTAGCCCCTCCCCGCTGGCCAGACACCCGGGAGGGGGCGGGCGCTTGTGGGCAGCGCTCCTGGAGATTGGCAGTACCTGCAGTGACGTCACGGGGCGGGACCAGGGCTCCCGGCACGCCCCCAAGTCCATACCCGGGACCCACCCGCAACCGGCCCTGGAGTGGGCTCCACTAGAGCAGGGGTGAAGGCTGCCTTGCCGCCCCCTCGGGTGGCGGGCAGGGCCGGGGTGCTGCTCGTGGGCTGGGAGCTGGACGCGGAAACAGGGGATCCCCCAGAGAGGGCCCAGCCCAGCCCCGGGCTGGATGTGCACAAAAGGCGATTTGTTCTTTCTCGGGATGCCTGCGCCTTCTCAAACATACCTACAGCCGCACTCCGGGGACAGCTACACCCACACACGGCTGCACAGAGCCCACAAGGGTGGGGAATGGGGGGCTGGCGACAGCCCCCGGAGGTCAGCCTTTAAGAACAACCTTGTCTCAACTGTGCCTTGCCACATCCCATCTACATCACCCCACTTCACCCCAAGTGATGTGGACACCCCACCCCTAGCCTCATGCACAGCCATGGGAACACTAGTCTCATTCCCACAACCGCCCTCTCTCTCAGACCACGCATAACTCACCGAGTGGGGATCTCTGGTCACACAACCACTGGCTTCGCAGGGTGTGACCTTGAGGTGACTAGCCTCTGAGCACTTACTCTGTGCCCATCCTCCCCCCAGTGACCCTTTCTGGTGAATACCAATATCTCTCCTTTTGTGGCTGGGGGAACTGAGGCTTCGATTAAATGGTCTGTGTAAAAGCCAGGGCTTGAACCCAGGTTCATGCTCTGCTATGTGTGTGATTCCCCGCCCCCCAACACACCATCTCATCCCCGAACACCCCACATGTCACACAAAAGACAACAGAGCCATCTCTGCCCCCAACAAGGCTTCACTGTCACTGCCCAGTGTCACTGTGTCACTCAAGCGTGTGCTGAGGGGAGGGCCATCTCTGACCTCGGCCGGCCCCCTGGCTGTCTGGCCCACCTATTATCACGGGGCAGAGGCAGCCCAGACAGGCTACCTGGAGCCTTTCCAGCACCTCACCTCCACCTCCCTGGACGCCAGGATGACAAAGCACTGCCATACTGGCCACTGACCCCTTGGGCCAGGAGCCTTCCCTAGCCCCCAACCCCTGCTGAGAACAAGCAGAAACAAACTCCTTCCCGGGGATGTCAAAGCACCTTTCCTGGGGGAGGCGGCTCTGTGATCCCCAGAGCCAGGCTCGGCCGGTGGATCAGGTTACTCTTTCCCCAGCTGTGCCTGGACTCCTTGGGGCTGACCTTTCACCTCATCCAGGCCAGGACCCAAAGGGGGCCGGGAGTCCAGCCCTCACCTCCGGTTAACCCTGCGCATTCCTCCCTTTCCATTCCGGACCCCCTCCCCCAGGGCCTGGCGGTCTGGGGAGCCATAGGTAACGGGCAGGGGCGGCCAGCCTTTCTCTGCTCTGCGCTCCCATCCTGGGGTCCGGTTTCTCCTAGAGCTTTACAGAATGCTCCTCCCTGCCCCCTGCCCAAGCTGCCCTGCCCTGCTAGGATCAGATACCTCCGCCCAAGCAGCTGAAAATGACCTGGGCTATTTTCACCCTGGGATCGCGTTGCAAACTCCCCTTTGGGCTGGCCACTTCCCACATCCCTCCACACCACAGCTCCCCCACTCCTCGTCCCTCCGCCAGAGCCACTGACCCACAGGACAGGAGGCTCTTAGAGACCACTGGCCCAGGCCCCTAGGACAGGGAGACTGATGCACAAGGCTGGGCTCAGAACCAGGCTCCCTGGGGCCCCGCCCAGGCATCGCTCCTGTCGGGCAGTGCAGCATGGTCTGCTCTGTACCCGAGACCTCACAACCTCTGACCCAGCCCCAAACCCAGCCGACCGCGGCTCACAGGAGGCTGCTCACCCGTCCCCGTCCTGAAGGTGTCCCCAGGAACGAAACTGCTCCAGCCACACTCTTCTCTTGGATGACCATGGGGACCAGACCTGTGCCTAGACTCTGCCCGGGGAGCATGGATGGGAACTGGGGTGAGGGAGCATGAACTCAGGCCAGGGTGACTGAGGCCCAGGGCAGCAAGAGGGGGCTTCAGGCCGCCCGAGGTCTCCATGGCACACTGCTTCCTGTTCCCAGCTGTCCTGACCCCAGCCTCTCAGTATCCCCTCTTCCATTCCTACAAACCTGGCCCCAACCAGGCCTCCCTACCCCTGCCCCTGAAGCTGCAGCCCTCCTGGGCAGGAATGTGACTGGTCAGGTCTGAGCTGACCACATGAGTGGCTCTAAGGCAACAGACCCCCCATTCTCTCCCATCCCCCCCAGTCTGGGGAAGCTCACATACCACGGCAAGGTGGGGGGGGGGTGGGCACGAGAGGGGGAACGGCTTTAACCCTTTACAGGCTTGCAGGGAGAAAAGAAGAGGTCGACCTCTCCCTCCAACGACCACTCCCAAACTGCCAGGGAACTGTGGGCAGAGGTTCTCACAGGAGGGGGGAAGGGGGGAATTTGCCCTACTCACCCCCATTAAGAAAAATTATCCTTTGCCACTCGACTGCTTAATCTCACCTCCCCTGACATTTGGGAAAACAGGCATGAGGTGGTGCTGAGGGGAGGAAAGAGAAGGAGGCATCCTGAACCCCACCCTCAGGAGCCCCTAGTCAGATGGGAGAAATCCAACCCTGCCCTGGGGAGTCGGGGGGCGAGACCAGGCACTGAGGCTGGGACAAAGGGCTGGGAGCCGAGCTGAGCCGAAGAGGGAGGAAGCCAGGTGGGGTCAGATCGGGCAGGCTTCCCGGAGGCCCCTCGGCCCCACCCCTCCCCCAAGGCTCTGGAATCTCGGGGGTCAGGGATGAGGGACAGCCCCACCCCCTGCTCCCCTCAGGCTCAGGAATTCCACCAGCAGGGGGGGGTGCGGGTGGCTGCTTCGGCCTGAGTCCAAGTCGGCTCCCACTGGACCGGGAACTGCAGCCTCCTCGCCCCCGCCCCCACCCAGCCCCTGGGCTGGCCCCTGGCCCCCTCCCCTCCCCCTCCCTGGCTGGCACGGTGTGTGCCAGGCGCTGGCAGAAAACAAACCCGCCGGGGGTGGGTTTGCAGGGAGCGGGGTAACCTTGACACAGTTGCGGCAGTCGCTAATGGCAGACACACACTCCGCCTGTTCTGGGGGGACTGTTGCCGTTGCTAGGAAACCGGCAGCCGCGTGAATGGAAATGGGTCAGTAAACCTGGGGAGAGATAGTGTGACACTCGAACCACTGCAGCTGCTCCAGCCCACACCCAAATCCCTCCTCTTCAATATTTATCACTCCCGCCTGGGCCCTCAGCTCCTGCCAGACCCAGCACCAGCCTGGCCCTCAGGCCCCCTCCAGGCTCAACAGGGGATGGGGGCGAAGAAGAGAGGAGAGCTGCTTATCCGCTTCTTGGGGGCCCACCCCAGGCGGGATGGAACTGGTTCTGGAGGAGCTGGAACAGGAAACAGAGTCTAATCCCGTGGCAGGGAAGGGGTTAAAAGGTCAATTCCAGCCTGTTCCTGATTTAGGCACCGTGGTAAAATTCCTGCGAGTGGAGTGGAGTCCAGCAGGCCAGAGACTGCGGGCCTGCCTACCTGTGGCCAGAATGCCTGAGAGCAGGAAGTCGCTCCTGTGTCCGAGGGCTCCGGAGAAGGCTCCCAAAACATGACCAGGATTCACTCAGCCCAACAGTCCCTACGCCCGCGTGCATGCTCCTGATACACCCTAATGGTCCAAAGGGCCCGGAACTGCTGCCTTATAAGACCATCATCCCGGACAGGACCAGGACGAGCACTTGCCCTCCCCGCCCCCTTTCAGACAATGTTCTGAAGATCCCAGCAAAAAACATGACAACTGCAGTTTAGAACCATCAGTTCAACACTTAGAAGTGGGCTGGTCAACCTGCACTGTTTCAGACTGTTGAATCTGCTAACACTTGGCTAAAGGGCTGGCGCTAACCAAGCCCTGGTTCTCTGATCCCACCCCACACCGCCAGCTTTCTCCTCGTCTTGCACACACCCCAAACTACAGCTCCTGCAACTGCTTTCTGGATACACTATCCCGAGAGCTACCTGCCAAGTGTCCTGGTTTCCTTGTTACCTGCCAAGTGTCCCCAGCGTTTCTAAGAGAGGCGTGCACGGTGCTCCCCAGACTCTGGGGGTGGCTGGTCACCCACACACGTGCCCCTTCTCTAGAAGCGAGTCCGTCTCAGCCCTGGCACCCCGGAGTTCTTGTTCTTAGCACAGGTCTCTTGGCTGACAAAAGGGAGCTTGGGAACCAGAAAACCAATGACTTGGGTGACTGCCCCCCTCTGTAATCCCCACCACTAGCCCTCAGGAGTGGTGGGAAGGGAAGCAATCCAGATCTTGGGGAGGGGGCACCCAGAGAGGGGATACCTTGACAGGAATCTCCCAGCTGACTTGGCTCTGTGTGCCCCTATCTCCTAGGATACATCAGTCAACACGGGCTCTGCTTCTGTCAGAGCGGGGAAGGTGCCCAAGGGAAACACTTAATCCAGCTTCCTCCGCCTTGCAGGAGATGAGGCTCAGAGAGGGGAAGAGGCCTGTCCCAAGTCACACAGCTCAGCCCGTTCTCACTCACAGTCCTCGCTCACATCCCTCCATGGACTGCAGAGAAACAGGGGGCGGGAAATCAGCCCAGGCACACTTTCCAATGGCAGAGGGAGGCAGAGAATTTTGCAGTTCTGTGGAGGCTTGTGTGAGAACTGTGTGAGACATGGGCAGCTGGGAGCCCTGAAGTGGGGCTCAAATCTGGGCTTTGCCAAAATGACCTGGTGGACACTCGCCCCCCACTCCGTTCCTCCCCCTGAGCTCCGGAGTGGCGTCTGCCAGTCAGAGGTAAAGGAGGGTGGCTCTGCTGCCTGCCGCTGGCCTTGAAAACGCTTCCAGGGCATCTCTGCCCCTCTAGGACTGAAATAGGGCTCCTTGGCCAGGGCTGTGCCAGGAAGCCTGTGATACGCTAGGGGGAAAAAGGGGGTGTTCAGCTAAGTGGCCTGTTATTCCAACTCCACTCTGCACAAAAGCAAGCTGCGGCTCACGGAGGTGCAATAGTTAGCTCAGGTTCACAGAGAGAACAAATGGAGCCGTGAGTTCCTTCCAGCACATGAGGTAGGCCAACCCAACAGGAAACAGGGAGGAGTGAGGGGAGGGAAGAATGGGAGGTGAGAGGGATCCTGGCCCAGCTGAAGGCAGCCAA
Source organism: Sorex fumeus (assembly GCF_029834395.1). NCBI lineage: Eukaryota > Metazoa > Chordata > Mammalia > Eulipotyphla > Soricidae > Sorex > Sorex fumeus. Next base: position 43,733,124 of record NW_026606104.1, read on the forward strand.
CAGCATCTAAATTTGAATCTGAGTCTCTGGGTGTCCCCCCATCCCCACATTGGCAGCAGAGGAGTCAAAGGTCAGCATGGAGCTGGGAGAGGAAGCAGAATTCCACCATTTCACAGCTCACCTGGGTCACAAGGTCCCAGGGGGCTGGCCAAGAGCCAGTCCCCTCTTTGGGCCTCAGTTTCCCCACCTGTACTATGCTAGCCTAGCAGGAGGGACTTAACACCTTGTGAAGACCAGCACTAGTTCTCAGTCCCCAGGCCAAGTTCAGAAGTCTCTCCCTAGTCTGGAACTCGCTGTGGACATTTTGGACTGAATGTTCAACGCATAGACAGCACTCCCTAAAACCCACTGTGTTCCATCCTTTCCAGAGTGATGGCAAGACAACACTTACCTTGGGAAGCCAGTTCCACAGAGCTGTGGCGGGCGGGGTAAGGGCTGCGTGGTCCACAGAGCCTTTCACTGCCCAGCCTTACCGCGTACTGCAGGCGGCTGTCCACTCTGCTGACCGCTTTACAGAAGAGTGCAACTTGAAGTCCTGCCACAAGGCCACGGCCTTCCTACTGTTACCTACTTTTGTGGGTAAGGAAAGGGACTGAGGAGGGACTGGTTCACAGTTGCATTCAGTTGGCAGAATCAAAAGGAGCCCAGGGTGCCTGTCCCCACAGTGACTAACAGCAGCGGGTAGGACAGGAGATGAAAATGAGCAGGGACCACTGGCAAAGGGAGAGGGGCCCACCCCAGGTGGGGAGGTGCCTGCTGAGCGGCCAAACGGCTGCTCAGTCTGCTGAGCACCAAATGGTACTGAACAAGCCAAGTGGTGGCAAAGCATCCTTTCCCCTCCCCCACAAAGAACAAGGTAGTTCTCTCCTCCCCCAATCTGCAGAGAAAGTACCCCGGGAATCACCTACCTCCCTAGATCTTGGGGTTCTTCTAAAAGGGCTTCCCTACCCCCCGGGGGTCCTTTCCCAGACCTGGGACTCAGTAAGCTCAGAGCTGCCCCTGAAGCAAGCCACCACAGATGAAACTGTCCAGGTTTGCTTGGCACCTCTGCCTCCCCTCGACCCACCCCTCCTTGTCCCCTTCCAGAGTGTCGCCTCCCCTGGCTCCTGGACCCCCCTGAGACTCCGGCTCTGGTTCTCCTAGGAGGTTCGGAGCCGCGGGTCCAGCCCTTCGGACTCCGACCAGTCCGCTGCCACCGCCCCTCAAACTACCTGGAAAGTGCACGCTGCCCTCCCCCCACCCCCCCACCCCAGGCCTCGGAGCGCGACTCCAGGGGGAGGTGACAGGCCCCGGAGGGAAACCGGGGCGGCAGGGGAGGGGTCCCGCCTGCACCTGGCCGGGCCAGGCCGGGGCGGTCAGGGGGCGCAGGAGGGCGCTCTGCCCCCCGCAGCCCCGGCCGCCCGCCGCGGCGCCCCCGAGGGCAGGGCTGCGGGGCGCCCCTGGCCCGGCTCCCCCGGCCGGCCGCGCGCTGCAGCTGCAGGAAATTCCAGAAGCTCTCCATCATCCCCGCGCTGCGCGGCCCGGGCTGCCAAGGCTCCCCGAAGGAGAGCCACATGCCGGCCGGCCGCGCGGCCCGCCCTGGCCCCCTCCCCGCCCGGCCGGCCGGGCAGCCGGGTCGGGCCGCCCCTTCCCGCGCCCCGGGCCGGCGGAATGCGTGGCAGCCCCGGCCCGGGGTTATTTTGAGCGGGAGGGGAGCGGCCCAACTCGGTGTTTTTGGCTTTTTCCTGGCCCCCGGCCCGCCAGCACGGGCCCTGGGCTGCCCGCGGAGTGGAAGGGGGTCACGTGGCGGGCGGGGGGGCCGGGGGGTTGCAGGGCCGCCGCGATCCGGCTGCGGCTCCAGCTCCGGCCCGGCCGCCGCTACCTGCAAGCCCCTCCCCGGTGCGCACCCGCGGCCAGGGCACTCCCTCCCCAGCGGCGGACGCGGGCCTCACTGGATAGCGCCGCAGTGCCCCGGCGGCCAATCACCGGCCTCGATTTCCTTACCTGAGCATTGGGGCTGAGCTACGGGGCTTTAGGTGGCGGGTACAGAGAAAGAAAGGCACTGCTGGCTGTGTTGCCTCTGCTTGGGCACCAAACCAAGGGGGTGGGGGGCGGGGGGGGGCTACACCTCATTTTCTCATCTATAGAATGAAGCGATCCGGGTGACTCCTGGAGAAGGGCCCTTTCCAGGCGCTTTCGCTTAGGACCCATTTAAGCGACTTTCCCAATGCTAAGAGCCCACCCGAGCACTTGTCTTGGGTGATTCCCAAGCATGAAGTAGGCAAGATTATTTTTTACTTTGTGCTGATGAGGAAACCGAGGCTCACGCAGACGCAGAAACTCTGGGTCTGGAGCCTGAGCTAGCGGCTCAGGGGGGAGAGATAGTACAGCGGGTAAGGCACTTGCAGCTGACTAGGGTTCCAACCCAGCACCACCTATGGTGTCCCCCCTCCCCCCAGCACAGAGCCAGGAGTAAGGAGCAGACCCTAAGCACTGGTGGGTGTGGCACAAAAAGTTAAAAAAAAAAAAAGAAAGAAAAAACAAAGCAGTGCCTAAGATAAGCAGGAAAAACACTGTTCCTTTTTTTTTTTTTTAAGAGAGGAGACTCAGGTTGAAAACAAGATTTCCCAACACTCCTCTCACCAGTTAGGCACAGATGACCATCCAGCCTGGACCTAATACTTCTATCCAATACCCTGTGGCAGCCATCTGAATGTCTGGGTTCCAGGGCATATAGACACTATTCCCATGGGCACAAACCTGAGTGCAGTGACCAGGAAACCCTGTGCTTCAGGTCTAGACTCCTGGGTCCCCAAAGTTCAAAATCTCCCTAATTCTAGATGAAGCCAGGCCTCAGAGCCATGGGGTCAAGGGGCATCTGGAGGTGAGAGATGGCATGCAGAGTAACAGCCTGGGACACCGCCGGAGTTGCTTCCTGCCCCCCCCAACACCCCCCAGCAAGGAAGCACAAAGGCTGGCAGCCCCCCCATTCCGCCCCGGAAACCTGGCAGTTTATTTCTGTCTCTGGGCCCCCTGTTTCCACAGACTCAGTCCAGAAAGGCTGGCAGCAGCTGGCTTGGAGGGGTGGAGCGCCTACTCAGGGGTCCAGCTGCTGCCCTGGCCCATCCCCACCTGCCAGGCCAGACCAGCTCCAGAACCAGAGGTGACACTGGGATGAGGCAGGATGGTACTGCAGGCCAGCTGGTCAGGACCCCAAGGGCGAAAACTCCCACTTCCCAGCCCATGCACTAGACAGGTGTCCTCCCAGGGCAAGCCCCCTACAACCAGCACACAGCTTTGAAGAATACACCTCTGTGCGGCCAAGTCTGTTTCTTCCAAACCATTCTCGCTCATGCATCCTAAGGAAAAGCCCACTTCTACCTCTGTCCTGCCTGATATGGTAGAAAATACCGAGAATGTGGCTGAGTGGAACTAGGATGAGCCAGAAGAATAAAAAAAAAAGTACCAGATTTTGAATTTAAATACTAAAAATATTAATAATTTTATGATTATATATGGAAACAATGTGGGTTATACTGGATTATTATAAGAAATTAAGACTATTAACATTTATTCACTTCTTTTTACTTTGTATACTGTGACCACCAAGATGACTTAGGTAGGTTCCATGACATTTCTATTGGACACCGCTATCCTAGAACCCATGGTGCTCTGGCTTAGAACCAAGACTTTGCCTATCTAGTCACTCTACGGGCAGCTTCTGTCCACCTACTTCCCCATCCAGGCAGGCCTTTCATGTGGACCTAAACCTCACCCTCTCACTCTACCCCAGACAGCTTTCTGTGAATCTAGTCGCAACCAGTGCTGGTGGCTTAGTCAGCTTAAGCCGCTATCGAGGATATTTCTGTTCACCAATTCATAACATCTAGATCCCGGAGCTAAGGCTCGAGATCAGCAGATCACTTTCCATGTTGAGGAGCCTGACACCTAGCCTTGTTTCCTTAGACCACTTCTAGTGAAATCCAATTTTGAGATCTCTGAGGTGGAATGAGGTTCTAGATGAGGGATAGGAAACTATGGCCCAAGGGCCAAATCCAGCCAGCTGACTGATTTTGTAATTCAAGTGTAACTGGAGCAGAGCCTCTCTTTCACTTGTGTGTTATCTGTGACTGCACTCAAGGTAAAACTATGTGCTCGTGATTGAGACACCAAATGGTTAGAAAGACAGCATTTGTGTCCCCCCCCCCCCCGTTTTTCTTTTTACTATTTGGCTCTATATAGAAAGTTGCCGACTCCTATTCTAGATAACCAACCCATCCAACCCATCGCCAATCTAGACTGCAGCCCAAGATTATGATGTGACCGAATCTAGACCATCTTCACTCCGCTAGATGCTACTACCGATCAGAATCTACACCAGAGCTTAGCACAGACCCCCTGTTGCCTGGGCTCCAGATTTTAATCTCAGCAGGCAGACCCTAGGCCTGTTCTCTGGAATGCAAAGGGTCTCTCTACTTCAGACTCCACTGGAGATAAGGCCCGTTGACTGTTCTCACTGGCCTTGGGCAGATCCAAGATACAGCACTGGAGGCCGAGTCAGAGACAAGGGTAAGCCCTGCCCTGCCAAGGGGCAGAACAGAATCAGGCCAAGAGTTGCTCTATGCTCCACCCCGTCTCAGCAGATTCTGGAGAGATCACTTTGTTGGGGGTCAGTAGTGTGGGAAAACCCTTCCCCACAAAGCTAGAGCAAATGACTTCAAATACAACAGTCACCTCCAGTCCCTCACCTCCAATCACCTCATGCCCGTCACCCTAAAGCCCAGTGGGTACAGCTATTGCCCTTTCCCCCAGTTCGCTCCGAGAAATGCTTCTAACGGCTTTCTTTTCAGTTCCTCCCACCTCCGTCCCCGCATCCTGCCACTGTTCCTCTCTCCCAGAATCCTCGCCTTGGCCTCAGTGATCAAAATCACAGGCTCTGGCCCCAACAAACCAGCTTCAATTCCAGCTCTGACTCTGGACAGGGCCACTCTACCTCTCCAGGCATCCTCAGTGTCCTCACCTGTTAGAAGTGACAGAATGGCACCTACGTCACAGGGGTGGTATATGGTCTTAACACCATTGTGACGTCCCGCACCTTCCCCGGCACCTGGCCCTAGAGCATGTCATGATCCTTATTTTTATCACCAGTGATCATCTAGCCTAGTTTCACGGATGGATCTTGGCATACTGGTAGACCTCACAAAAATTTATTATTTATTTATTTGGCTTTTGGGGCCACACCCAGCTGTGCTTAGGGCTTATCTTGGCTCTGTATTCAGGAGTCTCTCCTCGTGGTGCTCAGGGGACAACCAGAACTGCCAGGGATCCAATCTGGTTCAACTGCATGTCGTGAAGTGCTTTACCCACCACTGTACCATCTCCCCCAGCCCCACAAAATTTTTTTATTTGGGATTTTTTGGGGGGAAGGTGGGGGCACACCCAGCTGTGCTCAAGACTTACTCCTGGCTCCATGCTCAGGATCACTCCTAGCGGTATTTGGTAGAGCATATTCAGTAATAGGGTCAAACAGGGGTTGACAGGATACAAGGCAAGCACCCTACCTGCGTATAGGGGCCCCGTCTCAGCAGATTCTGGAGAGATCACTTTGTTGGGGGTCAGTAGAGGGACTGGAGTGACACACACATATGTATATATACATGTGTATATCTACATACACACATATGTATATATACATGTGTATATCTATATATACATGTGTATATATAAATACATACATATATTGTTCCATGGGATATACCCAGCTGTGCTCAGGGTTTACTCCTGGCTCTGTGCTTAAAGGTTACTTCTAGGGAACCATATGTGGTGCAAGTGCCTTAATCTTTCATTATCACTCCAGTCCCTCTTATGAAATTTTGTTTACTTTTGTTTTGGGGCCACACTTAGTTGTGCTCAAGGCTCACTCCTGGCTCTGTGCTCAGGAATCTGTCCTGGCTGTGCTTGGGGGACCATATATGATGCTGGGGATTGAGTGCATGCAAGACAAGTGCCCTTCCTACCGTACTATCTCTCCGGCTGCCTCCTCAAAAATAAAACTCTCATCAGCTTCTCAAAAGATGTTTAAAGATAAACATCTTTATCTCAAATAGAAAAAAAAAAGAGCGGGGTAGAGCAGGGGCAGGGGTTTTAATCCAAGTTTAACCCAATTTAGGAAACACACAGAAAGGACCCAGACTGGGGTCCCTCAAAAAATCTGGGGAGGACCCAAGGTTAGCACCCTAGGGGACCATCCTCCAGGCCATCTTTTCACAAGTCTGAGCTGTCTCTGATCTGACCTCAACATTTCTCTCCTGCTCAGCTCCGATAACCTCACAACAGCCTTCTGGCCTCCAAATCCTCCCCTGAATCGCCTCCACCCGGTGCCAGATTCACCTCCCTCTGGTCGTTCTCAGGATGCCATGTCCCTGCTCCCCATCCTTTTCTAGCTGCCAGCTGCTGATAACATCGAGGCCCGAGGTCTTGGGCCTGGCACTGCAGAGCGTTCCCGTGTGTGCGAGGCTCATCACCTCCTCACTCTTGCCGCTCCCCTGGTCAGCGGAGCTTCTTCCTCTTCTCTCCCCGCTGGCTGGCCACGGTCTTCCACCCACACACGCACTCAGTTCTGCATAACTCCTACCCCATGGCTCAATCACAGTGTCTCAGGCTGAGCCCGCTGTCCCCGCTCTCTGCCCTTGGGGTTGCCCCAGGGTCTCGAAACTCAGTGCTCAATCTGGTGGGGCCAGGCTTGGGGATGCCAGGCACTGGCCCCAGGAGCAGCTTCTGTCCCTGCTCTCTGGCTCAGCCCACTTCCTCCTCCTGTCCTCCAAACTCGAAGGAGCAGCACTGCTCTGGTCACAGCGAGGCGGCGGGGAACCAAGGATGCTTCTGACACAGCCCAGTCCTCAGCATCCTAACCCTGGGGCCAGCATTTTCTCTAGGACCTTCAGTGTCTCCACTAAGGGACAACAACCTCCGTAACTTGAAGGGTAAGAGCTTTCCACATTAGCAGGTTCTTTCTCTATTAAACTTAACATACATGGGGCTAGAGCGATAATCCAGTGGGTAGGGCGTTTGCCTTGTTTGCCTTGCACAGGGCCAACCTGGGTTCAATCCCCAGCATACCATATGGTCCCCCCAAGCATTGCCAGGAGTGATCGCAGAGTACCGGTGGGCATAGTCCCCCCAAACAAACAAAAAAATAAATAAATAAAACCTAACATAAGTATAACACTAGTGACAACTGCCTCCCTTATTCACAATGCCAACAACTCAAAAATCTTGGCATACCCTCAGCCCTTTCCTGGTTTCATTTCTCCTGGCACTTATTAGCATGTAACAAGTGATACAAGTGACTTATTTTTGTCCTGACTGTCCATTTTGCCTCTGAGTGTAAGCTCCTTGAGGGCCGTGGGTTTTGATCTGCTCTGTTCTCTGCTCTGTGCCACTGAGGACATGAGCCCCATAAGCAGCCAGCAACTGAGAGGCAAGCCAGGCACCTTCTGGGTTTGGGCGCTGTGCTGAACCCATGGCTGGCAGTTGCTCTCGTCTCTGGAGATAGGTGCTTTCCGTGGCCCCTCATTTTCCAAAGGAGACTTCAAGTCACTAGCCCGGGTCACATGCTTGGAAGCAGCCTGGCTAGGATTGGACTCCAGTGCCTTCCCTCTTGATCACCATGCTCTATTTCCTGTCCAGATGGGAGGTTATTTCTATTTCTACATTAGCTAAGCCTCTTGAATCTGTCACCCTCCCTATCTCCCGGGGGCTGTCACTCCCCCTCTGCCCCTGAGGCCACCAGCCCTTCCAACCCTCACTCTGACCTCTCCGCCATTTCCTCCTACTTCTCAGCCTTCAGCCAGGCCTCTCCCTCTGGGCCTTTGCAGAAGCCATATGTCTTAAGCCTGCAAAGTGCTAGCTGCCTATCTTCTTCAACTCTGCCCCTTCCTCGAGACCCACCTCTGAAAGCCTTCCCGTCTCTGAATGAGTCTCTACTCACTACCTTTCCCTGTTCGCCGCTGGGGAAAATGGATACATATGCTGAATTCCCCCTGACTTTGCCCACTCAGTCCCTTTCCCGACCAGATCTCTCCCTCTGTTCCCTCTTGGATCAATACCCTGCATCCCACCCTTTCCTTAATTAATATGTTATTATCATTATTCTATTGTTTTTTGGGCCATGCCGCGCCTTACTCAGGGATCACTCCTGATGGACTCACAGGACCATATGGGGTGCTGGTGATTGTACCTAAGTCGGCCCTAGGCAAAGCAAATGCTCTACCCATTGTATTATCTCTCTGGCCCCAAATTTATTATATTTTTTGGTCTGGTGACCACACCCCACAGTACTCAGGAGCTACTCCCAGATCTGTGCTGGGGTTCATTTACAGTGGTACTGAGGGAGTTGGGGGAGGGTCCAAATGATCCTTGGGATCCAATTCGGGTCCCCCACATACAATGCATGCCCTCTGTCTGTTGAGCTATCCCTCCGGCCCATCGTGATCAAGTTTAAAGGATTGCGGTTAAGAGTCTGACTTTTGAGGAACCAGAGTAATAGTGAGTGGGGTGCTTACCCCGCATGCAGCTGACCCCGGTTTGATCCCCAACACCCCATATGGTTCCCTGAACCACCAGGAGTGATCCATGAATGCAGAGCCAGAAGTAAGCCCTGAGCAGAGCCATGTGTGGCCCCCAAACCAAAAAAAGACCAGAGAGAGAGAGAGAGAGAGAGAGAGAGAAAGAAAAGAGTCTGACTTTTGAGTAGCTCAAATTCCAGCTCCACCCATAGCTAGCCCTATTTTATTATTATTTTTTTTTTGGTTTTGTTTGGCATGTCACCCACCTAAGTCCATTTTCTCTCTACAAAATGGGAATCATATGAGGACTAAGCCCCTGAGCTAATGCGTGCGGCCCATAGTATGCACTCGACAAACAACAGACTGTTATTGCTTTAATAGTACTTTGGTGTCACTTATCCTCTTTCTAAAAGCCTCAACCATTTTCTCCCTCCTTCGCTCCAGAATATAATTGATAAAATAGTAGGATCATCAGGTATTGACTACTTGCTGTGGTCTACAAATATGTCTGCTACCTAGAATTGACTCACGGAATCCTCATACACCCTCCAGGGGTACACTTTTAGTACCCATTTTATAGATAAGAAAATGAAAAGTCCTAAGAGGACACATGACTCATCATGCTTAGAATTTAAACCCAAGCATTCTAACTCTAGATGTGAGAATTTAGGCCCTGGGCAGAAAAGACTAGGAGTTAGAATACATGCAAGTGTCTGCAAGAACCTTAGTTCAAAGCCTGGCACTACATACACCTCCCCCCCACGCCCACCCCATCCCCAGTACACAGGGTTTGGTCCCAGTGATCCCTGGCACCACAGGTCAGAGCATCAATGCGGTGGCGTATCCTCACATTGAACTGCCACCTTTGTTGTCCGTGAGAGAATCAGAGGGAGTGGCCCTTGAACACTGCCTCCAAGGCCCCAAAAATAAGTTGAACAAATAAATGACACTAGGGTGCTGAGACTTCCTCATCCTCACTACTCTGGACCATCTCCATCTTTCCAAGGCCAGTCCTAGGGGCAAGACACTTCCTTTCTGCAGATGCTGAACCCAACATCTAGACCAGAAGGTGCCCAAGTTTATTTGGTCTCATGCTCCCTAGTGGGGTGGGGGGGAACCCACACCACTATCCCCTCACTGGAAGTTTACCTTCTTTAAGTGAACAGCCGTTAAACACTGACCCCCCTATTGTACCCAAGGCCCCTGGATCTGTCCAGCACACACTCTCCCCTGGAGGTCAATGTCATTGCTTACTTCCAGTAACTGATCCAGATGTGTGGACTGAGCCCTGCTCTGTCTCTGTCTCTCTCTTTCTCCCACTCTCTCTTTTTTTGGGGGGGCGGTCACACCCGGCGATGCTCATGGGTTACTTCTGGCTCTGCGCTCTGGAATTACTGCTGATGTTGCTTGGGGGACCACATGGGATGCCAGGGATTGAACCCACATGCCTTGCGTTCAGAGCAAAGATCCTATCCGCTGCACTATCGCTTTAACCCCTATTTTCTCTCATTTGAGCCTCACAAACCCTATACTTAGTAGCAAGACTTCCCTTCGACAGGTGGGGAAACTGAGGCTTAGTGGAATGTCCAGTAATAGATCACACAGGATTCAAAGCCCAAACACTTTCAATTTTGTTTTATTTGGGACCTGGGGCTATTAGAGCATCTAGGGATCTGGGGTGACACCCAGTGATGCTCAAGGGTATTCTCAGCTCAGTACTCTGGGGTTTTTCTCTGGGCTGTGCTCAGGGGACCATGTGATCAATGGCAGGAACTGAACCCAGGCCTCCTGCATGCAAAGCATGCGTTCCAGCCCTTTGAGCCTTCTCTGTGGCTCTCTCCTATTGAGAGAACTGTCAATAACTCTTTCTTCATATCTGCCCTTTTCCCCAGCCAGCTAGAGGGCAAGCTCTCTGAGGGCACGAGTTGAGGCCAACCCTCCCTCACTCGGCCCATCCGCCAGCTCTCCGCCAGCTCTGTAGCATGTGGCTTTACTCCACAGAGGCTTCCTACTGCTGGTCTGTGCTCCAAACTGATCACCTCGATGCACTTCCTGTGCCCCACAAAGTGGTCCTGATGTGGGCTGTGCCTGCTCTGTCAGGCTCAATGTTGGTGCGGGCTGGGGCAGGAGCATCCCTTCAACCCATAAGACTCTGAACCACACCTCCTCCTTAGAGCTTCAAGGGGGCAAAGCCTGTGGGCTAGTCTCAGGACCTTAGCGTTCAAGTTCAAGTGTCGGCTCTTCCAAGTACTGGTTACATGACCTTGGGTAGAACACTTAACCTGTGCCTCAGTTTTCTTTTCTTTCTTTTTTGTAGATTTTGTGCCACATCTAGCTCTAAGCTTACTCCTGGGCTCAGGGATCACTCCTCGTGGGGATCGGAGGTTCACGGGGGGTGCCAGGGATCAAACCTAGGTCAGCTACATGCAAGGTAAGCACCCTACCCACTGTACTATCTCTCTTGCCCCAACCTCAGTCTTCTGCCATGCAAAATGGGGCGCCAGTAGGGCTGCTATGATGATGAAATAAATGTCCGTTTACAAAGTTAGAGAACTGCCATGCTGCATGTTACAATAAAAACTAGGGTTCTATTTTGCTACAGAGCAGAAGGGCCCCCAGTGGGGTACAGTTCGAGTCCCGAAGCCAGCCCCAGGCCAGAGAGACAGTGCAGAAACGCAGGTGATAAAAACCTCACGCCTCAGCAGCCCCTGGTGGCAAAGACCCTCCTCACTCCACCCAGAGACGAGTTCTCACAGTAAAACCAAACCTCCTCCTTGGCGCTCCCAGCCCCTGTCCATATGTCCACAGAGCTGGCTTACTACCCAAGTCCCAGCTTCAGGGCTGCTGTGGGGGCATGGGTGCCTCACTGTCTCTTCTCTATGAGGCTAATCGTCCCCTGGAGGTGGACATAACTTGCTGCCGTCCTGCCTATGGACGCGGCTACAGCGACAGGACATGTTAAGGCCTGAGCTGCCTTCACCGGAGGATGAGCTGTGTGGGGAAGGGCAGCGGTTCTTCACAACCCACCTTTGAGTTTCCCCCGACAGGTGCAGGCAAGGCCTGGGGGTCCTCAACACCAGACCCTTATGACCCTGAAATATTGGGGTGGGTATAGGCCTCGGCTCAAGCCTCTCTTCACTAAATCCTTATCTCTGAGCACAGAAGAGGCCTGGGGGAGAGATAAGGGGAGGAGGTGGGCCCACAGGAGATGGGGGAAGATGCCACTCTTTTGGGGGGATCTAGGGAGAGTGGAGAAGACGCTGGGATTAAGAGGGACAGAGCAGAAGACGGCCCAGGTCCTCTGTTGCACCCACAGCTAACTCAGCAATCGCCTGGTCTTCTGCCCCTCTAAAAGGGGAGAGGAGAGCCAGCAGCCGCAAGTTAGGCTAGATGATTACCCGCCGTTAATTAATTAAAATAAACAGCAAATTAAATACAGCAAAATTAAAATAGCACAGGAAATTAATTCTCTCGCAGCCCCACCTCACAGGTGAGATGCTTAAAGGTCCCTTTGCAGCCAGGATCCAGGGCAGCTGGGAGGTCACCAGAACCTGTCTGACTCTGCAGCTCCTGACACCCCCCCAAACATCAGTGGCAGAACCTGCTACCCAAGGGCATTTTTTTTGTTTTGCCTTTTTGGGTCACACCCAGCGATGCACAGGTTCATGTACACAGGAATTACTCCTGGCCATGCTCGGGGGAACATATGGGATGCTGGGAATCGAACCCAGGTCGGGCCGCATGCAAGGCAAACGCCCTACCCACTGTGCTATCACTCCAGCCCATGCCTTTGGGCATTTACCTGGATCTGCCCCCTTTGGAATGATGGCCTCCGCCTCTTGAACCAGGGGCCACATGCCTGAACCCAAGTCCTGCACCCCTGTCAGTGGACAGGAAGAGCCCAAACATCCCCTGAGTAAGGGGCTGGGGTCCACCGCCTCCTGGGCACCTAGTGCTGCAACGGGGTGGGGGGGGCTTGGCTTCTCACCCCAGGTCCCCAGAGAGGGTCGTAGGCAGATGTGAGCAGAGACCTCTCCCAGGCAAAAGTTCTAGCCTTTCCTTTGGAGAGCCCCATGTGCATCTCTAAGGAACCTCTCAAGTGCTCCCAGAAAAACATCAGGGCCAGAATCCCAGGCCAGAAGATGGCCAGTACCGCCCCAACTCCTGGACTGTGGCACCAGAATTTCCTTCAACACGAGGCTTGTCAAATAAGCATACAGAGGGGGAAATCGAGGCCAAGGACAGCAAGGTATGTCTGTGGTCACACCACAATTCAGGGGCAGGAGTTGGAGCTGCACCTAGAACGGACATGCTCCACAGGCTACAGACATTCAGTTTTCTCAATGCTCTCAGCCTGGCCACTAGGGCCCCAGTGACCCACACAACAGCCAGACCCTTGACCTTTGCGGGGGGGAGGTTGTGCATGATCCCCTCTACCTGAAGCTCCTCCCCCGCCCCTGCCTGGGGTCTTATGTGACTTTTTATTGGGGGGGTCACACCCAGCGATGCACAGGGGTTACTCCTGGCTCTACACTCAGGAATTACTCCTGGCAGTTCTCAGGGGACCATATGGGATGCTGGGAATCAAACCCGGGTCGGCCACATACAAGGCAAACGCCCTACCCACTATGCTATTGCTCCAGCCCCTTATGTGACTTTTTAGGGCCACCCAGAGCTCTGATACAGGTCACTCCATCCTCGTTCACCCCCATGCCCGCCCCTGGGTGGTCAGTATGAGCTGGGACTGTCTGCACCCACTCTGGGCATAGCATCCAACACACACTGGCACTCAGTAAGTTGTCCTGCACTTTGCTGTCCTTCAAGTCCAGCTGGCGTCTGACCATGATGACAGTCACTGCCTGAGCCTCTCCTGTGCGCCTGCTCTGCTCCTTGTCTGTCCCTCTTCCAGTGAAGGCCCCGCTTGGAAGGTGACTTTCCTGAGGTCACAGCTCAGGAACTGGAGCCCACCAGCCCGCACTCTGGTGCATCTCCACATCTGTTCCTCTGCCATGTCAAACCACCGTCATGCCCACACCCTGCAACCGACCGGCCTCCCTTCCCCAGGCTCTTCCCCATGACTCCTTATGGGCCACTGGGCAGAGCCCCACCCAGTCTCTAGGCATGGCACCGAGGGCAGCGCCCACTTCTCTGCTCCAGGCTGTCTGGGAGGCGCACTCCCCTTCCCCACATGCACGGTTGTGATTCACTTCCAGCCTTTGCAGACGTTGTTCCCTCTGCCGGCCACACCTTTCCCACACTTTTCCCTCTCACAAATTCCTACATCTCCCTCCTCAATGACCAAGCTCAAGGGTTATCTTCCAATCTACGCAGACAAGACAAGCAACAAACAAGCCAGTCACAAAATGGAGCGTGCTCTGGAAAGGACCTGTGTCACGATGTCCCTGAGCCTGGCCCCCAGTCTGGGTGCCATCACCATTTGCGGAATCCGTGAATGTCCCATATGTCACTGTTGACCAAGCGGAGGAACAACCAGGCCAGAGTGCGCGGGGCCGACCGAGGTGCAGGGGAAGAGACAGAGGCTGGGAAGGCCAAGGACGAGGTGGAGAACAGTGACAAATCCTATCAGGGCCGCTCTGCATCACAGCTCTAGTCTTGGCAGAGGGAGTGTTTATGAGAGACAGAGGAAGGGAAGTGATGGTATGAGGGAGGTTCTGAGAGAGAGAGAGAGAGAGAGAGAGAGAGAGAAAGAGGGAGAGCGCTGTGTGCAAGCGCGCACGCGTGTGTGAAAGTGGTGAGGTTCGGCGTGGGGAGTGCATGTGTGCGTTGCATCTGTGAATTAGCCTGGGAGAGGTGAGGAGGCATGTAAAGGTGGGTGTGCATGTGTGTTTGCGAGGGCGCCTGAGAGGGAGGCGTGGAGGGGAGAGAGCCCCTGGGAGAGATCAGGGCGGGGGGCTGAGGGAAGGCTGTTTGTGGGGGGTCCCGGCTGTGAGGACAACAAGGGCTCAGCCAGGGGCCATGTGAGGGGGGGCGCTGTACAAAAATGGGGTGTGTGGGTGTGTCTGACGGGCAGGGAAAAGAAGTGTCAGCACTGTGCGGTGGGTGTGGCCGCCCTGGCCTTGGCCACAGGTCAGGTGCCAGAGGTGGGGGTGGCCGCCGGGGCCCAGGACCAGGGGCTCTGACTAAGTGGAAGATTCCTCAGCCTTCTCCCTGGAGCCGCGGCACCAGATTACCAAGTCCCCAGGCAGGGAGGCGGAGGCGGAGGCCCAGATGTGTGCATGCCTTACATCTGTCCACAGCAAAACCTCTGGGCATTTATTTGTCTTTGTCTGTGTCCGGGTGTGCACGCCTGTGCTCGTGTGTGCTGCTGGCTGTGTGTCTGCGCCTGCCTTTGTCTCTGTATCTGGCCTTTGTCTCGGGGTGAGGCTGGTCTGTGCCCAGCCACATGGCGGTGGGCCTGTGCGTGTCTCAGGGGGCAGTGCGTGTCCCTGCCATGTACCTGTCTCAGCAGGGCTGCGGGCACAGCAGAGCAGAATGTTGGGTGGGTCACTGTGGCCTTGTGGCGAGGGAACATACTCTGGAGGCTGTGGGTCTCCACCTCGGGGGGTGGAAGCGAGTGTGTGTGCTGAAGCTTTCTGCGTCAAGACACCGCCATGTGTTGTGGCCTGGAAAGGCCAGTCTGTGGCACGAGCACTCGTGAGACCAAGGATACGTGTGTGTCTGTGCCTGTGCATGTGTGTGCGTGTGTGTGTGTGTGTGCGCGCGCGTGTGTGTTGGGTGTGAGGGGTTTGTCACAGACTGGTGAGCAAGTTAATCTCAGACTCCGTGACACGTGGAATAAAATCACGCTCCCATAATGGGATCATTCGTCTTCCTGTCCAAGGAGAGAACCAACTCTTCACCCTCCGCCCTGGGGGAGCCAGTGGGGCCAGGGCCAGGCACGGGCCCCCATCCAGGCCCCTTCTGGCCTCAGCACCCCACCCCCACCCTCCCCCTGCTGCATCAGGCCCATTCTGCCTCCAGTGCCCTGGTGCCCAGTGTGGGCTGGGCTGGGCTCCAGGACATGTGACTGAGCCTCAGAGGCCTGTCTTGGGCCCCCAGCCCCACCCACTGGCAAGGAGGGCCCTGCCCCAGATGGGGGGGCTGGGGGGGTTGCAGGAAGGAATCTTTGGGCCCCTCCTCCTCCCGGAGGGGAGGGATGAGCTGCAGGCCTGGCCGGGATTTTCCATCTCTCAGCAACAAGATTCCTGGTGAACAGGCTGCGGGGTTTGGCAGGGCGCCTGCTGGAGACCCGCCCTCACCCGCCAGGATGCCTGGGTCCCCAGGGCCAGGCAGCAGCGGGTTCCCTGGGGAGCTGGGAGGGCCCCAGAACTCCAGCCGACTGCTGCCTGGCTCTGTGGGAAAGCCAGACCCTTCCGGGCTCCAAGCCCCCCACCCAGCCAAGATGGCTCCCAGTCCTGGTCTGCCCTCCCCCTCAGCCACACCAGTCCCCCTTCTCCGCACCCCCCCAGCCCCAGTCTTGGCTCCCCAAAGCCCTCCAGCTAGCCAGCCCCACCCTCTCCCTCCCCACCCTCACAAGCATGCAGCCTGCGGCTGGGTCCTGGGACCTCCACCTTTGGGCTGGAGGCTCCCAAGTGGGGGGGGGGGGGGACAGGAGGGTGGGTAGGGCTGGGCTCCCCACCTCTGATAGGGCTTCTGAGGACAGAGCCCAGGGCCCTGCAGCTACAAATTCTTTCTGGGTCTTGGCACTCTTTTCTGACTGAATGAACAGACTGGCACCAGGAGAGGGTATCAAGCTGGAGAAACTGAGGCACCGGAGTCCTCTGCCTTGCCTGACCACTGTGAACCGGGCCATTATCTCAGACACTAGACACACACAACCTCCATCCCGCCCATGGGAGAGCATGTTCAGGAGGGGGAGTCTCTAGGAGAATAAGCAGGGACAGGTGGGTGGACTCACTCCTACCACCCCCCACCACCAGGGATGAGGAGCAGGTGTGGTGAACCAAGGAGGAGTGCTCACTAGTACGACTGATCCTTCTCCCTTAAATTCCCCTCCAAGGACCCCGACCCTACTCGGGACCTGCAAGGTCAGCTGTGCAGTCCCTGTTGGTGTCACGGACCCAATCCACCCATCAGCTGGTGCCAGGAACCCATCCCAGTGGGCTCCAAAGGAAGGGGCTCTATCAGCCCAGTCAGATAGGGAGAGGGCTGAGTCCTACAGAAGCAGCCAGCAGCACTCCCCCCCCGAACCCTCCAGAAGTTGGGGGCTCACAGCCATGAGGAAGAAGCTAAGCTGGTCAGTGTGCCCAGGAGGGGGTGACCTGCCCTCAACCCCACTTCTGGAAGCCATGAGTGGGCGACTGCTTGTCTCAAGGCCCTGCCTCCCACGACACAGTACAGAAAGTGGCTCAGACATCGGGGGCGGGGGCCTCCAGCCTGGGGGTATCCCCCACATCAGAATCAAAGAGGGCGGGACTGAGGCAGCTACCTGGAGGAGGCCTGGGAGCACCAGAAGCAGAGGCAAAGGGCTGGCGACTGCACCCCACTCAGACCACTCACCAGCGGGTGAGACTGTTCCTGGGGGAGGATGGGGGGGGGTACTGGGATGTGCGCCTTACTGGAGGGGGGCACTTCAAGGGCCCTGGGCCAGGGGAGAGGGATGATGAGCTGCCACAGACTCTCCTCGTGAAGGCTCTGGCCTCGCCGAGTCTCAGACCCCTCATCTGTGGGATGGGGTAGGATGGATCCCATCCCAGCATGGACCCTGGACGGGGTGGGGATTTGTGGGTGAAGTGCTTCACCGGCGGTGGCCTTCAGGGATGGGGATGGCCGAGGCCTGAGGGGCTGGGCCGGGGGAAGAGGGCTTGTCCCCCTGCTCCCGAGTACCCTTGCCCCTAGCTCCGAGCTGAGTCGACATGCACATGCGAAAGGGTGGGGGCTGCAACAGGCCACCAGCCAGGAGACAGCAACCCCGCCAACCACACCCCCTGCCTGTCATCGGCGGGGCCCGTCACCACCCAGCTTGTCACCTGCCTGCCTTGCACCCGCACCACCTGTCACCCACCCAGCTCGTCACCTGCGCCACCTGTCACCCACCCAACCTGTCACCGGGGCTGCCTGACAGGCATCTGGGTGGGGTACCAGAGACGGGGGAAGACCACAGGGTGTGGAGCTGGGGGCCCCAGAGACCCTGGAGGACCCCCACTTCAGCTCGGCATCCTGCAGCATCGCCATGGCAACCTCTCAGCCGCAACCACTTTCCCAAACATCCCCCGCCCGCCCACCCCACCCCCCCACCCAGGCCCTGCTCTTAGCTGAGCTAAGGCTGGGAAGAGCCTGAGTGACAGCAGGCTGGGACAGGAAGGTGGGGTTCATCAGCTGGCCGCCCCTGGTCTTCCCTCCCTCTTTGGACTCAGTTAACCCATCTGCGAAATGGAGGAACACAAATGGATGAGGTTCCCTCCCCCCACGCCCGCCCTCTCCAGCCAGGATTGGCTGAACCAGCTGCCATTCACCTGTGAGGGTTGGAGGGTGGGCCTAAAGCACAGGGGTTCTGGCCTCTCCGCCCTACTCTGCCCAGGGCCTGGGGCCCAAGCTCCCAGCAAAGCGGAAGAGGCAGACTGGAAGGCAGAGGGGCTCGGCCCCCGAAGTGCCAGCTGGAGACGCCACCTTGGGTGACCCAGAGTGACCGGGGGCTGAGCTGGCCCCCACCTCCGAGCTGCATTATTTATAAAGCCCCAAGCCCAGCACCGAGCAACAGCTGCGGCGCTGCCCCTCCGGGGCACACATGCCACAGCAGGAAGGAGAAGACAAGGTGCCTCCTCAGGGGAGGTCTCTGGGGTCCCTGGGGTCCCCGGGGCCCTCCCCAGCCCCTGCCTCCCCTCCTCCGGGCAGGCGGGATAGGATTACTTCTGCATGACTGCCCACTCTGCGGGTGCTGGAGACCCTCCTGCCTGCAGCGATCTTTAAAATTCCTCCAGCCCAACCTGGCTCCCTTTCTCCCGCAGTGACTGAGGCGCCCGCGTCTACTGCAGTGTGCCCGTGCTGCCACCGCGGACCCTGGGGCCCTGGGCAAAGGATGGCGGTCCTCAGAGTGGAGTCCAGGGCCCCTCGGAGCCCGCTGAGGCCCACCCTCAGGGGCCCCTGTGCCCGCTGGTCCTGCAGAGCCTGTCAAATAGGAGGGGGTGGGGGAGGCCAGCTCAAGTGGGAGGCCAGGCATGCCAGTGGCACCCAGGAGACACCTGGTGGGCAGGGGGGGCTTGGCCTGCCTGCCAGGGCCTCCGCTGCTGGAATCTGGTTGCCTCCACCTCTGCCCTTACTCCCTTTCTCTCTGACTCCCACTCCCCTGGGGGCGGGCAGAGAGCTGGGCAGGGCTGGGGGCTCCCCAGGGCCCAAGGGGCAGGCAGGCAGGCAGGAGATCGATGTGCTGAATGTTTTCAGGCTCTAATGGAGCCTGCATCCCAGGACTGGGGGCGATGTTGGGGGACCCCTCCCTGAGCACTGCAGCGGCATCCTCTTTCAGGCTTTGTGGGGGGGGGGGGGTCAGGGAACCTTTCAGGGAGTCTTCCTCCAACAAGAGAAGAGGCCCCAGGGATCTCTGGGAAAGAGGGGGGCAATACCCAGAGTCCCCCCATCTCCCCGGCCCTAATGCAGGCAGAAGCAGCTCAGCCTCTAAATCACTCCCCTCACTCTGCCCTCTGAGGCGGATTCTGTGCATCTGTAATTAGGGGGTGGAACAGATGGCGGAGATTCCGTTTAAAATCATGCATCTAGTAAAGTAACCTTCACTGTCGGAGCTGACTCCCAGGGAGACCAAGCCCTGAAGCCCAGCTTGGGGGGTGGGGGGTGCGCAGAAGCATGTCAAGCCAGCTCCTTCCCCAACTCTCTCCCCGAGGGCCCCCCAGTGTCACTCAGGTGGGCTGAGTGGGGAGGGGCTGGCAAGCACCTGAGAGAGTGTGGGCTGGGGATAAACCCCCAGCTCCTGCTTCCCCTACACACTCACACACACACAAACTCACAAACACACTCACATACACACTCACGCACACACATCAGAGCTGGGCACTCCAACTTCCTGGCTAAGAAACTAGGGTCACGGGGTGCCAGGAGCCCCCCAAAGAGGCCCCAAACCCCCAAAACCCAGACCAGGGTGCCCGGAGCTCAGGGTCTCAGCGGGGCAGCTTTGAGCCAGATGTACAGTCTCACTGTCCAGGAATGAGAGGCCGGGGCGCGGGGGTGGAGATACGCCCCAGGGAGAGGAGGTGCTGGGGTGTGGGGGAGGACCCGGGCAGAAAGAGAGAAAGAGAAGCTCCCGGGAGAGAGCCAGTGTGCTGTGCACACCAGGCTGGGGCTGTCGGGGGAGGGGAGCCAGGTGGGGGGGCGAGGGACGGAGTCTGGAGGGAGGGTGTGCAGGAATGTGTGATGGTGGGAGTGAGGGTGGTGGGGGAACCGAGGCGGGGTGTGTGACAGGGTGAGGTGGGGGTGCAGGCAGGAGCTGCTGGCGCGCTCAGGGCTGAACGGAAGCTGGGCTGCGCCTGAGCTCAGGCTGGGGGTGGGGGGTGGGGGGGCAGGGTGGGTGTTTGGAGGGGCTGCCCCTTGGAGGGCTAAGGAAGAGCAGGAGCTCGTGGGAGACACCTGAGGGGCCTGGAGGAGGGCTGGGGTGTGTGCGGGCGCTCTCAGGCACGCATGCCTGGGAAGACAGGAGGGGCTGGGGGACGGATTTCCAGAACTACTAGAACTGACGCGTTCAGGGGGTGGGGTGGGGTGCAAGCAGCGCTGTGTGAGTGGGGCTGAGGCGAGGCGGCGTGTCTGTGCCATGTCGAGGTGAAGCTGTAAGTTTGGGGAGGTGGAGGAGCTGTGCGGTGTTTGGGGAGACGTGGCCTTAGCAAGTAGGGTCCTGGGTGTACTGGGAAGGTGTTGGGGTAAGCGAGGGAACTGACATATAAAAAGGTCTGTGTGTGTGTGTGTGTGTGTGTGTGTGTATGTGTGCGTGCACGTGCACGTGCATGTGTGCAAGTGTGTGTGCTGGGGTGTTTGGGGTGTGTGGTCAGGTAGGTGGGGCACATGCGTGTCGGCCTGGGCAGGTATGTGGTAGCTGTGTTTGGGGCCTGCTGGGGTCTGTACATCCATGGGGCAGAGAGACAGTGCGGTGTGGGCATGCAGAAGGCTATGTTGTAGAAGGGTTAGAGCACCAGCTGGCGTTTAGGGACGATGGAGCTGGGGGGGGGGGGGTGCATTACAGGCCAGACACTTGCACCCTCCACTAGGAGGCGACAGGGGTGTGGTTGGGTCCCTGTGCCCGTCAGATGGGGGCACTCGCCTCTCCTGTAGGAAGGGGAAGGGTATCGCCCTGCCCTGGCCTTTACCCAGGGGCCCACCTGGGACCCGCCAAGTCCCCTCCAACCCCTCTGCCAGGGGGTGCCTGCCCACTCCCAGACCCTCTGTGGGGGTGTCAGGACAGGCAGTCCATCTGGCTCAGCCTGTGCCCAGGCCTGAGGAGCAGTGCCGCCTCCTCGCTCCCTGGGGGGCGGCAGCGAGTCCCAGCCCACCCATCTGCCTTCAGATGAGGAGGCAGGAGCCTCTACAAAGCTGCCTGGAGGGCATCGTGTGTTTGAAGAGCCCGGGCAGAGGGTGGGGGAGCAGCGAGGCCCACAGTCCTCACCCAGGCTCCTTTGAAAATCACTGATGCCAGGAGCAGAGGCAGAGGGAGGACGAGGGGCGGGGGGGAGGGATGTCTGTCCTTGTGTGCACGAGGGTCAGGGACCGGTGGGGAGCCGAGCCCCCTCCCAGTGTCTGTGTGGATGGGCTCATTCCCGCTGGAAACCCGCCCTCCAACCCAGGCTGCCAGCTCCCCACCTGCGTGCACACAGTCCACTGCACCCCCACGCATGGACGCCCTCACCCCCCACCCCGGGCAAGAGCTTCATATGTGCACTTCCGGGATACCCCCAACACACACACGCTCCACAAAACCAGGGACAATCACACACACCTGCCACACACCCACGCATCCCGACAAGGAGCTGCCACACAGACAACCCCCCAACTTCCCTCTTCTCCCAGGCATTCTGCCCCTTCCCTGGGTAGAGGCGCACACAGGCCTTCAGCCCCTCTCAGCTCGAACACCCAACCTTCTGCCAATTCACAGGACCCAGCCCAGGCCCCCCATTTTTGCTTCCCAGGAAGGCTCAGCCAGGCTAACAGGGTGTCCTGCACCGCACCCTACCGGCCCAGATGCGGGTGCTCCCCAGAACCCCAGTCTTCCTCCATGCCAGAACACAGACCCTCCTTCTACTGTGTGTGTGAGACACAACCTGAGACTCCCGACCAGGCTGTGTGCCCCTCCGCCAGCCACCCCCATGGAGTCCGGGTGTGGAGGGTGCAGGTCTGTGTCTCAGAGCCCATGAGGTGTGGTCTGGGGCAGGTGTGTGAGGACGGGGGCGCCCTGGCAGCAGCCTCGCCTGGAGAAGGCCTGGAGAGGGGGCTGCAGTGTCCTCCGGGAGGGGAGAGCAGAGGCTAGGGACATCTGCAACCAGGGGTCAGGGCCAGGAGAGCGCCCCACGCCTCCCTCCCCTTGCGGAAGGAGCAGGGAGGAGGGGGTCTCTGGAAGCTTCTCTCCGGCTTTCTCCCTGACCTCTTTAGCAGCTGGGAAAAAGGAGCCGGGGGTGGAAGGAATGGAGACTTGGCTGGCCTGGGGGTTTGGGGAGGGAGGCGGGAGGAAACACCTTCCAGATTCTCCGCGAATCCCTGCTCATGGTTCACAGCCTGCAGTCTCTGCGCCTGCTCCTGCGGCCTGTCTGGGTTTCCCCCTTTCTTTCTCTTCCTGTCTCTCAGAGCACCCCTGCCCAGGCACCCGTCGCCCTCCTTCCATCTCCCCATCTCCGAGTCTCTCTCTCCCTCTACAGACCCTAACCCTTTTCCTTCCTCCTCTGCCTGCACCTCTGTCCATCCGTCTCTCCCTGTCCTGGTCCATCTGTCCGTCTCTGCGTCGGCCTGTGCGTGGGTGTCTCTGTCCATCTGTTCCACACCCATCTGTCTGTGCTAGTCCTTCTGAGGGTGCCCACTCGCTCACCGAGGCACCCTCCTCCAGGTCAGCAAAGGCCTCTCCCGGCTCAGGGGTGGGGACAGGGTGCAGAACTGCAGCTTCTGGAAGCTTCAGTAGGAGCTGGGCTGAGCTAGGAGTTCAGGGGCCAGCCAGCTGCTGAAGCAGCCCCTCCCCTGGGCTCCCAGCCCAAGGACCCCAGAGCAGAAAGAGGAGCAGGACCTCCCTTTACCCGACCCCACCCTCCGCAAGGCCAGCAGGCTGGAGGGGTCCTCAGTGCCCACCTTCCTTCCCCCACCCCCAGGAGAAAGCCAGTGGGGAGCCAGGAGGGAGGGGCAGGGCTGTCAGGCCCTGGGGAGAAAGGGGCTGGGAGCCACAGCTTCCTGTCCAAGGGCTGGGGGCTCCACCCCTCCTCTCCCAGCCAGTCTCTGGGGAGCCCACCTAAGGGTCACATCTCCAGGCTTGGGGAGCTGCCCAGGCGGTTCTGGAAGCCCCTGACCTACAGAGACACAGAGATTCACCCCCCTGTCTCCCCCTCCCCAGGTGGAGATTCTGGACTGGACATGTAAGGACTGGACCTTTGTCCCGTGTCTATGCATCAGTCACCAACCATGGCCACAGAACCCCAGGAAGGCCCACATGTGCGCGCACACACACACACAGACACACAAACACACAGCACCCCGCACTCACAGCACCCCCATGCAGAGGGAGCCCACTGCAGAGACCTGCCCTCTTCCATCCAGGGACGAGTGGCTCGGCAGGGCTCCCAGCACAAAGCTAGCCGCTGCCCACTTTGCTCCCTGTGCACATCCCCTGGTTGGGGAAACTGAGGAAGGAATGGGCACACGCGGTCCTCCCTGCCCAGAAGTGCAGTCAAGAAGCATGAGGGAGGACGGGACAGAAAGGGGTGCTGCAGGGGCAGAGGCTGGCTCCTTCCCGACCTGCCGCGGGCAAAGTCCGTGTATTGACTGCACCTCCCCACAGCCCTGCGCTGGGCCGGGGCCAGGGGCTGGCTCCCTCCCTCGGAGCTGCCTCTCGCTGGCCGGGCCCCCTCCCGCCCGGCACAGCAGCCCTCCCTGCCCTCTCCCTCCCGGCGCTGGCGCGCTCATCCTCAGCTCTTGGAAGCCTGACTCACTGTTTCCCTCCTCTCTCTCCTCCCTCCCTCTCTCTCCCGGCAGCGGCACCTCCCCCTCCCCTGGGGGGGCTCTGGCCACAAGGGTGCCTGCCTGCTCCTTTCCCCAGCCCCTGGGCCCCCTCTGCACCCAGAAGGCCCCCAGCAGCTGTTCCAGTTCTCCGACTACCGTGACTGGGGCGCCAAGAGCCTGGGTCCCAGGGCAAGTGGCGCCCCTGGCTAGGCTGGACTTCAAGTGGGGCAAGGGGGCTCAGCGGAGTGACTCCCTGCCGCCTCTGAAACCTAAAGCCCCCTCCCCCAGTACCACTTGGCCCTGACCACCCAGAGCCTGGGGGGCCTGGTACCTGGCTCAAGCCCTCCCCCAGGTCCACCTCTGTAAGGTGAGGCAGGGCCCTGGGGTCCCATCAAGGGCCAGGGAGCAGAAGTGGAGTGACCGCAGCAGGAACTGCCCTCTCCCGGGCCCCCCTCCCCTAACTTTCCTTCCCTCGCTCTTCTCTCACACACCTGTCCTCCCTCTTCCCAGAGACATTTGTTTGTCTCTCCTCCAAAAAAACAATCCCAGCATTTGATTTGGGGTGAGAGGCCAGCGCCGGCTCTGCTGAGGCTGTGGGGTGCCAAGCCCTTCCTGGGCTCAGGACCCACCTCCTCTCCGCCCTGCATCCCTGGCTGGTGACCATCCTCCCGCCCTCCCTCCCTCCACCTAGCATGTGGCTGACTGAGGTTCTCCCCGCCCCCCCTACCTCTCCGCCCCCCCCCCCCCAGCTCTCTCCCTGGGGGGGCCCATCTGCTGGCATTAGCAACAAAGTCACCCTTGCTCCCTCCCGCAGTCCCCAGCTCCACCCCATCCTGGCTTCCTACCCTCCTCCTCGAGTCCCAAGAGACCCAGGAGACCCAATGACAGAGCTGGGTCCCATCCCATAATAGCAAGTCTGTTTGACCTCACCCAAGCAGACCAGCAGGACCTGGGCGTCTGGTAGGAAGGCATGACACCCCTTGGTGGCTGGCATGAGACACAGAGCTCAGCTAACTACAGACCAAAAGGAAAGCAAGCAGCTGACCTGCTGCGGGCTGGGGGGGGGGGGTCTGGGGGGAGGGAAAGGGGGGAGGTCTGGCTTGCCCCCAGGAAGCCCCTGCCCAAAGGGAAGGAGGGGAAAGGAGGCAGCAGTGGCTATAAAGCAAAGCTGATCTGGCTGATCTGAGAACAAGCTGTGTCCCTCTGAGGCCCTGCCAGGCCAGAGCAGCAGCCCCCCCCCCAATAAATCTGCCAGGAGCAGTTGCCCCTCAAACCTCCAGGACAGCCCCCAGAATGAGAGCCCATCCTCTCCTCCCCCTTAGAGTCCAAGCCCAGTCTCCCCAAAGCACGCTTCCACTTAGCTCAGCAGGGGGGCAGAAGCAGCCCTGCCAGGATCTAAGCAGGTGGGGGGGTAGGACAAA
The DNA here is from genome assembly GCF_029834395.1 of Sorex fumeus. Classification (NCBI taxonomy): domain Eukaryota; kingdom Metazoa; phylum Chordata; class Mammalia; order Eulipotyphla; family Soricidae; genus Sorex; species Sorex fumeus. The sequence continues at coordinate 43,758,241 of NW_026606104.1, forward strand.
GCCCCCCAGCTCCAAGACCCTTCACCAAAGGCCTCATCCAGGGCTGGGGGCAATGCAAAATAGTCATTTCTCCCCAATAATCATTTCTCCCAAAGCAGAAAGCTCTGTTGTCCATCCACAGCACCTGGGGGTTTAGGGGTTCCCTGCCCTGGTGACCCCCTTCCAGACCCCCCAGCCCCACGACCGGAATCCACCGTCAACTCCACCTCTTTATGACACCAAATTTCTCCAAGTCCAACAGCTCCTTCCATCACCGCCTCAGCCATAGATCACATTAAAAACTCACAGAGGGCAACTTAAACACATCACATTTGTTTCTCTCTATATTATTTCAAAAGTAACGGCATTAAAAATGGATTTTACTACAGAAAATAAATATCAGCACGTGGGCCAGGAGCCCAGGAGGGGGGAGAAGAGCCCACCAAGAGAATGTCCCTGAGGGCTTGAGCAATTCAGGCGCTGACCGAGGGGGGTGGCTGAGAAACCAGACTGCACTGGGGGGGGTCACCCAGGGTGGGGGCAAGACCCACCCACCCGCCTCCGTGACAGGTAAAGAGGGACCAAACCCCTGTTCTGGACGGGTGCCCACAATGTGCCCAGCTCATGCCCTCTCTGATCTTAGCCACCTCTAAGGGGTGGGCGCTGTGGGGCAAGAAGTTCAGCAGCCTCTGGGGGTTACTCCAACTATTGACACAGCGGGAGAAAAAAAATGAATTCAACTTACTATTCAGTTTGATTTTCCATTACTATAAAAATAAATATACATCTGCTCAAAGGAGGGAGCCGGCAAGCAGCATGCACATGCCACCTGGGGGGGTCCCCCACAGCTCCCCCCCCAGCCGGCAGTGGGGTTGGGGAGGGGCTGGACTACTGGGAGCTGGGGCTTGCAGTTCCCCCGCGCCGCCCCACACCTGGCCACACGGAACAGGAACCAGCCAACAATAGAAACACCCCCGTGCTCCTGGCAGGACTCTGCCCAGGCGCAGGCACATGCCCCGGCCCCACCGGCAGCGGCAGCGGCAGCAGACAAATGTGGCCACCCTGACCCGGAGGCAAAGCTTGTCCTCACACCCTGAGCTCTGCCCTGGGAGCCGGGGCCAAGTCCCGCCTGACACCAACTGGTCCGGCGGGAAACGCCTGCCCAGCCAGACAGGCACAGGCCCCCCAAGGGTCCCTCCTGGTGCTCCGGGTCCCGACGGTGCCGCCGGCCCTGCCTCCCAGGGTGACGCCAGGGCCCCCATTCAGCTGGCCTTGCCAGTCAGGCGCTGGTGCAGAACGGAGGGCACCCGGCGCAGCCCCTCCCAGCCCAGCCCCAGGGCCCCCAAGCTCGGAGGGAGGGGGGCCTGCTCACCCCTCCACATCTGGCCCTGGCCCCCAGGGTCTGCGGTAGAGAATTCCCGCCCCCGCTTCTCTCCCTCCTCCCAGCCCACTCGGTGCCCGCTGCCCGCCTCGGGGACAGCCCCAGCTCCCGCCTCCGGCCAGCAAGGCCCACATCCTTCCTCCCCTGGCTGGCCCCCGCGCCCGGCGGGAGGCTGGGGGGTCAGGCTGCCGGGGAACCCCTCCAGCTCCCATCAGTCCTCACCCCCAGCCCCCAAACTCTGGGTTGCTGTCCCTTTTCCTGTCAAACAGGAAACAAGGTTATTTCCTAGACGCGCAGCCAGCCCCCTGCCCCTCTGGCTCTGCCCGGCGACCAGGACCCAGCAGGGAAGGCGCCCTCCACCAGAAAGCAGAAGGATTTGGCGTTTCACCCCCAGCTCCCGGCCCAGGGGGCTGACAGCTGTCACTCAGCACCCCACCCCCTGGGGAAGAGGGGGGCCGATTCAATCAGAGCCCCAGAGGAAACGCATTGATAGGAGATTATTTATTTATTTATGCAAAAGTGAGCCGACTTTGTTCGCCAGGTAACCGGGCACGCGGCCCAACCCCTCCGGCCCCGGCCGCCCCCAAACCCCTCCTCCGCCCCACACCCCCTCCGGGTCAGGAGGTCCCCGCCCCTCAACTCCCAGAGCACCAGCGGAACCTTGGGATTTGGGGGCTGGAGGGGAGGGGCTCCTCCGCAGTCTCCCCCTTTCCCAGCGCCGTTCCTAAAATCCAGCCTTGTTCTCCGCTCCCACGGTCCCCCCTTCATCCCCCCACCCCCCCACATTCCCAGCAAGCTGGAGAGCAAATTGCAGTTTTAAATCCAAAGACGGAGGGAGGGGGAAGGAGGAGAGGGCGCGCGGCAGAGCTGGGCGCGCACCTCGCCCCCGAGCCGGGGGAGCCGCGGGGCGGCCAGGAAACCCGAGAACCCCCCCTCCCCGCCCCCCCCTCCCGTCCACCTCCCCCTCCCCCTTCCCGGCGCTGCCTGCCAGGCTTCGAGCCGAGCCCAGCCGAGCCGCGGGCCCCGGTGGAAACAAAGACCGATCGCACCGCGGGCACCGCAGCCAAGGGGTCCGGCGGACCGGACCCCGGCACGCAGAGGGGGCGCCGGGGCCCCCCTGGCGCGCCGCACAAAAGAGCCCGGGCGGCCGGTCCCCAGCGGGGGGTCTAGGTGTGGGAAGGAGGCGCCACTCACCGGAGTGCTGGGCTGCCGGCTCCGTGGGTCCGAGCCAGGCGAGGGGCTTCGGGGGGCGTCTGTCTTCCGGCGGCGGCGGCGGCGGCGGCGGCGGCAGCAGCAGCAGCAGCGGCGGCAGCAGCAGCAGCAGCAGCAGCGGCGGCAGCAGCAGCGACGCGGGCGCCCGGCTGCTGGGGAGAGGAGTCGCGGAGGAGCCCTGAGCCGCCCGCCGTGGCTGACAGCATGGCTCGCGCCTCGGCTCACATTCTCCGCCGCTAACTCCGCTGGACACGGCCCCCCGCGCCCGCGGCGCCCCCCGCCGCGATCACCCCGGGGCTCTCTCTGCGCCCTCCGCGCTCCCCCCTGCCGCGCGCACACTCTCCCAGCCCTGGACACCCCCGCCCCCACCTCCCCAAATTGCAAACCTGGGAGGGAACGCGCCCCGCGTAGTCCTCCTCCTGCTCCTCCTCCTCCTCCTCCGCCCTCCTCCCTCCCGCTCGCCCTGGCTGTCTGTCTGTCTCCCTGACCGTCTCTGTCTCTCGCTCCCTCTGCCTTTCTATGCGCTCCGGGCTGGGTGGGAAAAGGAAATGAGGACAGAAAGCAGACGCTGGCTTTGGGTGGTGGTAGCTGGATTCCCTCTCTCCCTCCCTCCCCCTCCTCCCCTCCCTCCTCCTGCCTTCTGCTCTCTCCGCTGCGAGCGGGGCTGAGCGCAGCCTGGCGGGTGGCTCGCTCTGCCCGCCCGCCTGTCTGTCTGTCTGGTCTGCCTCGCTCGCTCCCTCCCTCCGTCTCTCGCCCTCGCCCTGCCTGCCTGCCTCTCTCCGTCTCCGCCGCCGCCGCCGCTGCCTCTGCGAGCTCGCCTTACCTTCGCCGCTCACCATCCGGAACCCCAGGGGGGAGCGCGCGCGCGGCACGCCGGGACTTGTAGTCCCCGCCGCGGCCGCTCGGCGCGCGGGGCGGGCGGGGCCGAGCCCGCGGCTCCGACGGTGCGGCCGCGAGCCGCGGGGACCGTGCGCCCCGGGACCCCTCGGGCGGGAGCGCGGGCCCCTGCGGCGCGGGCGCCGGCCTGCCCGGGGACTGGGACTCTCCCGCGTGTTCCTTGCCCCCGTGCGGGAGGAGCGCGGGCGGGGGGGCCTCCGGCTCGAACGGAGGTTGCGGGTGGGAGCGAAGGGGCGGGGTCTGAGAATGGAATGAGAGTCGAATAGGGAATCAAGGGGTTAGCCAAAGGGTCTGCGACTTTCTGGGGCGCCCCGATTAAATAGGAGAGGAAGTGGAGGGGGGGAGAGAGAGAGAAAGAGGAAAAGAGAAAGACTGGGTCTCTGAATTTGGGGACGTTTTCCCTTCGGAAAAGGTTTTCAAGGAAAAAAGGAAGCTTTTATTTTTTTTTAATTGTGGGAAGGCAGCTCCTGAAACCCTGAATCCCCCCCCCCCCGCCCCCCAGCACCGCGTGACTCCGAACCCGAGCCCCAAACGCCGAGCTTTGGGTTAATCGCCTTTCCAAGCCTAGTTCTTCGCGAAGTCAAGGGCGGCGGGGCACAAAAGTCCTAGATAATTCACACCCCCGCCCGCCCCCCGCCCCCACCCCAACACGCACATTCCCACCTTCCCGAATCAACCGAGCATTTTCCTTGTGTCAGGAAGCAAGATTCAGATTCAACAGTTCAGCGCTCCTGCTGCGGCCGGGGGGCTGGGCTCAGCACTTTCACCTACCTCCCTGGCAGGTCACATCTGTTATGCAGCCCCTAGCTCCGGGCCCCCTGCCTGGCCTATCCCCACAGATGGGAATGTGCTAGGCCAGGGCCTGGTTACCAAGGGGAGGTAGCTGGACAGCTCAGGAACCACTGCTGCCACCATTTACTGAACACTGCAGGGCTCTTGAGTCCTGCGAAGCCCTGATAAAATGGCACTGTCTCATTTCCATTTAGAGACGAGGGCACTGAGTGAGGCCAAGTCCTTCATTAGGAAGTGGGAGAGCCCAGTCAGTCGAGCTGATACGGCGACTCAGAAGCTCTCGCGGCTTCATCCTTGGGCTCTGGCAGGGACTTGCAACTCCTCAGGTTTCTACCCGTCTCTCCCAGTGTCTGTGTGTCCCCCCTTGGCACTCATTTGACAAAGGTTCACTGAGAAGTGGGGGACTCGCAGGGGACAAAGTTGAATAACACGCGGTTGCCATACTGTCCTCCATGTGTCCAACACCAGCCTGATGGTGTTCTGTCCTAGTCTCTCTTCTGGGTGTCTGCAATTTTTCCACCCATGCTGTGTGCTGGCTGTGTCTCTCCCGCCCCAGGGCTGAAGTCTCTCTGACAGTGCCTTTGCCCTCTGTCCACCTGTTTCAGACTCCTTGGGCCCTGTGGAGTGATAGCCAGCGTGTAACAAAGGCAAGAGGTGACCTTTTTTGCTGCATGCAGCGTCCTGCCTAACCTTCCCTACGCCTCCACGCCTCCCAGGCCTCTCCTCTATGGCATTCTTAAGCCCCCAGAGGGCAAGAGAGGGCACCTGGGGGGCTCTCCATTGTCCCTTCCCTGAGAGTGGGGTGGTGTTGGCAGTGGGAGAGGTCAAGGGCTTTGAACAGTGCTCCTATTGATCCGGCGTGGTGGGGGGCTGGCTAAGCTAGCTGGAAAGGCCTCCATGTGGGAGCAGTTTTTCCTTGCAGGCAAAGATGTACTCATTGGATGGGAAGAATCATAAGGTCAGATATTGATGGGAGCTCTCGTTCCAGTTGCTGGGTGCCCTCTGCGGTACCAAAACCTGAGACTGAGGTTATTACACATACACGTGGCTTTGACTGGCATCTTCATGGTCCCCACAGAGGAGACGCTAGCACCGGAGAGCGCAGAAGCTCCCTTTTTCCAGTTCAGGCAATATTCTTATCTGACCCTCTCAGGCCTGAATCAAATTTGAGAAAGGACAGGGTAGTACAGGGTGACTTCCGGGAGACAGGGAGCCCCAGGTAGATGGAGATGAAAAGCGTGGTTAGGAAAGTCCATGGGTCCGTGAGTAAGAGGAATAAAATTTAGGCAGGAATTTCCGAGCATGCCCCTCCCAGGCCCAACTGCCTCAGCTCCGTTCTTTCCAGAAGCAGCGGGTGTTATGATCAGCCCCCAAGGGGTTAGGAATTTCTGGAAACCAGGTATTCCAGGACTTCTCTATTATTTGGGGGCTCCTCTTTTTCTGGAATCCTCTTCAAAATTGTGAGGAGGGGGCACTCCCCAAACTCAAGCAAACCATTTTATGGACTTCTGCTGCCACCTAGTGTCTGCTCTCTGCATCTGCCGCGGCAGCTCTAAGAGAAGGTAACCTCCTGGGGTCCTCTGGAATGACGGCTATAAACTCCGAGGGATGTGGAAGGGGCTGCATTGGTCCCTCCTCAGACTCAGGAGACAGTCGAACTAGGTCCTAGGAAATGCAAGTGATGGTAGAGACAAAGTCTCGGGCCTTGGGGGGCTGACTGGGAACGGAAGCGACAGACCTGCTTCTGCCTGGGACATCTCAGCCCAGGCCTTCCTGGGAATACAGCAGAGGAGGAATCCCTTCCCGGGTACAGGGAGAGTTGTGAGAAGATGTGCTTTGAGCACACAGAAGTGGAGACGCTTTGAAAACTGACCAGGACATGCTGAGGGGTTACTGAGTCACGCCGTGACCAAGAGAGACAGGGCTCTGGGGCTCTTGGGCAGGGCAGAGCGAAGTGAGCTTTGGGCTGGGACACCACTGCCTACAAAAGTTCTAGCTTGGGCCCCTCATGAGGCTGCCTCAGGAGAAGTGCAGATTGCTTACAAGTAGTTCAACCCACTTCACAGAAGGGGAAATTGAGTCCAAGAGAGTTTGGGTGCCTATCCTAAGTCATGGAACTGTAACCTAGGAAGGAGGTTCATGGACAGAGCCGTTATGGCCTCAGTGGTCCCCTTCTGTGAAAGAGACTGTCTCAGGGCTGGGGCCCCATAGATCAGGAAGACAGGAAGCGCCCCCCCCCCCTTCGCTGTGGTACAGTGGAAACTAAGGCCCCTAGGCCCCCATTATCCTGCCTCTAGGCCGGCCCCTCTCCCCTCCCCCCCCCACCCCTGCAAGTCCTCCCACATTCCTCTAGGCAACAGGAAACCCCAGCTGCAGCCCAGACTTCAAACAGCTCCTCCCTCTGGGTAGGGGGTGTGGGAGGAGAGGCCAGAGGCCAGAGGGCAAAGGTCAGCTTTGTTCCTGCCGGAGGTGCTGAGGGACCCTGGGAGACCGAGGGGGCAGGGTAGGGCCCTTGACAGCCACACTGCATGTATGTGAATTCCTGTGTCCATCAGGCTAGCCTCATTCTCTGCCAGTCTATGTTTAGGGATCCGTGTGTGTCCTCGGCTTCCTTTCAGTTTGTGGACCTGCGTTGGGTGTCTGAGTATGTGTCAGTACAGTACGTGCCTATCCATGGGTGCTTGCCACTGACATGTCTACAGGTGACGTCACATGTATTGACCTGTGTGGTTCATAGGCCTGCTCAAGGTTTGTATCCTATGAACGTGACCTGAGGGGTGTCCCTCTCCCACCCTTTCTCTTCCCCTCTTTTCTCCTTGTCTTAGGTTGGTCATCAGGACGTTCCCACAGAGAAGTGACTTTGTTACTCTTCAGCTTAATTGCCTCCAGGATCCCAAGGCCCAAGGCTTAAATCCCAGCCCTAGTGCATGGCCAGCAAGTCCCACCTCAGAATCCATCTTCAGCCACCAATCCCCTTCAGACTGTACACCCAGTCACAGCCACCTAGTTGGAACGCGCAGCACAGTCCTATTTCTGGTGTCTGAGCTCTCTTGGTTCTGTGAGTCCTGAAAGCCCTTGTCTTGCTTCTTCTCCAAGCCAACTCTTCCTCCTACCCCTTTTCTAAGTCTCTAGGGAAGAAGCTCTTTTAATCTCCCCTTGCCGGATCAATTTATCACCCTGTTCTCCCCATACATGTGCTATTGTCATTTTCCGTCTGCCCCCTTCATCCTCATCCTCTCTGAAGAGGAACAGGGCTACCTCCTGCCGGGTGGAAGGACAGTTCTGAAAGGTCTTGGAGTCCTGGTGCAAATTTCCTGCAGCTTTTGATGTAATACACAGAGCAACCACTAGAGAGAGTGTGGACCTCACTGCAGGACCATTCAGTGTACATTTGGGGAGTGTGTGTGAAGGGGGGGCAGGGAGGGAAGGAGAGGAGAGAAGGAGTCTAGAGACCCACAGACAGACACAGGGAGAGAGGAGGGAGTGTAGGGGTATATTTCTTCTCTGACTTCTCCAATTCAGGGGCCTTTATCCCCTTGGTTCTTCAACCTCTTACCTCCTACCTCCAACCTTCCAGTCTTTTATTCATCATCTGTCCCCTCTGACCTCTCATACATAATTATTTGCACTTGACTGACTTGAACTTGCTCTATACCTCTGGGCCTTTGCACATGCTGTTCCTTCAGTAGAAAAGCAGCTCTGCCTGCATCAGAAAGCACTATTTGGTGGTGATGGCATATTTTGGGCCATGCCCAGTTGTCCTCAGGGGTCACTCATAGTTGTGCTCAAAGAACCATATGTAGTACCATGGATCGAACCAGGGTCAGCCATATGCAAGGTAAGTGCTTTAACCCCTGTACTATTTCTTTGGTCCTAGACTTTGTTCTCCCTTCACTTTCTCTTTGAGGTCTCCAGACTGATCTTGTCCCTAAGTGTTATAGATCTTTACTACTGGGCAAGCCCAACCTACAAGAGCCATCAGCAAATGCATGTGAAGTTACCAGCTTAGTTCTCTGAGAGCAAGAATCTTCGCATCCCCTTTTGCACTGGGCCCTCCCTGGGCCTGACTCCAGGACAGTCTTCTTTCCCAGGTTGCGGGGTCCAAAGGCTGCACACGGGAGAGTGAGGTCACACAGAACTGTGCCCAGGTTCGCCACTCTCTGACCTTGGGCAGCCCAGCAGCTGCCCAAGTGTTTCCTCTCTCTCCACTTGGGAACACCACACTTGGGCCCTGCCTCCTGGCGAGGATCAAATGAGATGATGGCTGTGAACCCCCTCCAGCATTAATCAATTAGGTGTCCTCCCCTCCCATGAACTTGGAAATAAAATTGCCCTCTGAGTCTTAAGCCAGTAAAATCCACGCATCACAGAGAAGAGCCAGGTGGGGGAGCGAATGAGGCGAGAGATGGTTTTGTAAACGACTGAAGAGTTTGTGAACAGTGGAAGCCGCAATCAAGGTGACCCGCCTGTAATCTCAGGGAGGCAGGGCGAGGAGGATGTGATTGAAACGGAGAAAACACAGGCCTAATCAATTGCATTGTGCTCTATCTGAAGGGAACAGAAGGATGCTCAGAAACAGGGTAGAGGGAGAATTCATCCAGCTGCACCAGGGGGTACACGGGAGCCAGGGATGCAGGTGCTCCGAGGGGCTGTGAGGGTGCTGGTCTTTGCTGAGAAGCTGTGGACCCCTGGGGCCTTCCAGGCAGCTCCCTGTGTTTGGAGGCCTTTCCTTAAACCAGGGGGTGACCAGGTGGCAGGCTGAGCCACAAACGCCAGACAAGAAGGCTCTTTGTACCACAGAGACTCTAATTAGACTTAGAGACTTAGAGATTTTGGATTCAGTCACCGGGTTCAAGCCCCTGCTCTGACACTTGTCCAATAACCTATTTTTAAATTTTTTTTTTTGCTTTGCCTCTATCCCTGACCCTTATCCGGTAGATGAGGCTTCAGGAGCCTTCTTGCAGGGTTCTGTGAAGACAGGGTGGCAGCATCAGGCACTGATCAGGACGCCTGGCACAAAGTTACCTCTATATGATAACGACCAAGAGGGCTAGCATTTTCTTGGAGCCTTTTGTTGCCATTTCACAGATAAGAAGCTGGAGGTTTCAAGCAATGAACTCTTTGCACAAGACCACACTGGCAGTGAGTGGAGGTGCAAGATTCGTACCAGGAACTGTAGCTTCAGGACTGTGCCTTATCTCATTACCCCATGCCAGGTGGAAGCGCCAAGCCTCTGGCTTTTGTGAGTTGGGTTGGCACGCTGAATGAACACAACTGACCCTCTGTAGACTTTTTGTTTTTGCCCCACACCCAGGGCTGCTCTCGGGCAACACATGACACTGTGCTGGGGGTTACTCCTAGTGGTGCTCAGGGAGCCGGTGGGGGTGGGGGGGTTGAGTGCTGGGGATTAAAACCAGGTCTCCTACCTACAAAGCATGTTCTCAGCTGGTTGAGCTACTGCTCCAGCCCATCAGCAGAGATCTAATAAGCGGGTTATTGATATTAATATTCCTTCTCCCCAGCCTGAATGAGAACTGCTCCAGGGTGGGGACAAACAAACACAGGCCTTGTCTGTCTGTGCGTGTGATTCTGGTGTTCTGCCTGTTAACAGTCCCTCACGGAATTCACCTTTGGGAATGTTTGCCAGTCACAGCCATTCCTGGCTCTGGGCCCTGTGGTCAGTCAGGGGCCTGGATCTTCCGGAGGGAGAGGTTCTAATTCCAGGTTCCTCTGATTTACCCAAGGAAGCATGTCCACTGCTGAGCTGTGTGGGGGTGGGCAGGAGAAGGGAAGCTATTGTCAAGCCCCCCCCACCCCCTGCCCACCATACACCCATATGCGTCTCCAGGTGTGACCACACAGGAAACTGCCTCTGAGGTAGACATTTGTGAATGTGTGAGGGCGTGGATCTGACCCCCGGCCCTGCCTTCCTCCCCACCTCCCACTGCCAGGAAAAGGCAGGCCCAAAGAAACTGCCTCAAACTTCTGCCCAAGACTCATGCAGGTTGTCTCTGCCCTGAGTGATATCTACTGGGTCAAGCTAATTCTCAGGCCTCTTCTTCCCCTCCCTTTGCCTCTTTGGGGGTGCTACTCAGGGTCTGTGGGGTCTTCTTCCCTGGGCGGAGGCTTTGGGTGATGCTGGTACATGTGCTGAGGGGTGGAACTGTTGACATGCAGAGAAGGGGCAGCGGGCCTCAAAACATGACTGAAAGCCACAGAATGAGACCTGGGCATCCTGATCTAGGGGCTGCTTTCCGGGGCCCTCTCACGACAAGTCCTAAAGCCATGTGGGGATGAAAACCAGGACTCTGGGTTGTCTTGAAGCACACTGTGTGCCCGGTGCTAAGGAGGCCCCTCGGGACTTCCATCCCCCCTCCTGCTCCCAAAAGCCAAAAGCAGTTCCAATGCCCACCCTTTGCCCCCAAGGGAGGGAACTTTATGGCACAAGAGTCATACTGTCATTTTTCTTATTTACAAACTCAATAACCACACATGACTCAGAGAGGTGGTGAGCCCTCAGCAAGGTACCCCCAAATCTTGGACCCTCACCTGCCCACACACAGCAAGAAAGCAACAGAGTACCCTGGCTGGAACGGCAGACACGGGAGTGTTGGGCTGGAGGGGAACTCCAGGAGGGTCTGGACAGGGAGGATGATGGGGTAGGAAAGAAGGTATTGGAGACAGTGAAGGAGAAGAGACAGCATGTGTTTGAGGCCCACACTTGGCAGTACTCAGGGTTTACTCCTGGATCTGCGCTCAGGGATCTCTCCTGGAGGGTTTGGGGGATCCTATGTGGTGCCGGGGATCGAACCAGGGTCGGTTGTGTACAGGCAAAGCACCCTACCCACTGTACTATCATTCCAGCCCCCAAAGAGATATTGGAGTGATAGCACAGCGGTAGCGCGTTCGCCTTACAAGCAGCCAACATGGCCGACCCGAGTTCGATTCCTCCGCCCCTCTCGGAGAGCCCGGCAAGCTACCGAGAGTATTCGATATGCCAGACACAGTAACAACAAAGTCTCCAATGGAGACGTTACTGGGCCCGCTCGAGCAAATCGACGATCAATGGGAGGGCCTTTACCTTTTTATTTTATAAATAAGTGAAAAAAATTTGAGCATCTCTCTCTCTCTCTCTCTCTCTCTCTCTCTCTCTCTCTCTCTCTCTTTCTCTCTCTCTTTCTCTCTCTGTTTTGGGGTAAGGAGAGAGAGCCATGGAGAAGGAAGGCAAGAGGATGGGGCAGGAAGGCAGGAAGCATATAGAGGCTTAAGTAGGAGGGAGAGAGACAGTGTTTGGGGTTGGAATAGAGAAGAGATGGTCTCTGGATCTTGGTTTGCTTCATCTTTAAAGTGAGTGGGTTGGGAGGGAGAAACAGTCTTATGTGCCAGAGTGCAGGCTTTGCAGGGGTGAGACCTGGGTTTGATCCCGGGGCTGCTTGGTCCTTTGACAACTATCAGGAGCAACCCCTGAGTACAGAGCCAGGAGTACCCCTGAGCACTGTGGAAAATGCCCCCCCCAAAAAAAAAAAAGAGTGGGTTGCCTTTGATTCATTCTAGCCAAGATGCTATAGGGTTCTAAGCCTGAGGACCTGGGATCAGAGCCTGGAGAATGGAGAGGGCTCCAGGGAGGCCCTAGAGAGGTGGTTGGTGCCAGACAAGCTATGTCTGGTCCCCAGGCTGGTACTGGGGTTCTGTGGAGGTGAAGTAGTCCTCCAGGAAGGACTGCAGGTAGTCAAAGGTTGGCCTCTCCTCAGGGTCCAGACGCCACGTCTGCTCCATGACCTCGTAGAGGGATTCCGGGCAGCCGGGGGGACACGGCATATGGTAGCCGTGCTCTACCTGTTCCAGCACTTCGCGGTTATTCATGCCTGCAAGATGGGGCTCTGTCAGTCGGGGGGAACCAGTCTTGATGCCAGAGACCCAGACCCCCGCCACCACCTCTTCATCATCCGGCAAACCTGGGTAAGGGACTCGGCCCTTGCTGATGAGCTCAGTGAGCAGAATCCCAAAGGACCACACATCCGACTTGATGGTAAATCTGCCGAAGAGGGCAGCCTCTGGGGCCGTCCACTTAATGGGGAACTTGGCACCTGGAGAGAGGGAGAAAGAAGGAAACTTCAGCGGTGGGGGCGGAGGGGGATTTCTCAGAGAATAACCGGATGAAGACATTGGGGGCATTAGCATTGGGAATCCTGAGCACAGAGGTCTCTGGGGTAAGACAGGCCCTTGTATCTTTCCAGCCCTTTCTATGTGTCTAGTATAGTGTTGGTTTTTTTGCAAACATTGTTAATATTTCTCACCATAGTAACAGTAACACTTGCAAAAACACTGTTTGGAGAGATGTACTTGCTTTTATTCAGGTAACCTTTCACGAGGTAGATATCCCAGCTATAAAGATGAGGTTCAGGGGACTATAAGAGGCTGGGATATCTATCCTGACTGGTGTGTGGATTTCACACCTTTACATTCTATTGTTTCACTAGAGAATGGGGACAATGGCTGACCCATAGCTGGTGTTTGGTAACGGTCAAAGTATTTTCCTCTTACCCATGAAAAATAGGGCAGTTCACAGAGATTAGGTGACTCACCCAAGACCATATAGCTAATAAGTGAATAAATGGACAGCTGACCTCAGAGTTGCCTCTTATATACCATCAGGATGGGCCTATCCCCAAAGATCTGGCACTGGGAAAGTTTTCCTAATTGGTGGGGTCCCAGAGCCACCTTCTAGTGCATTGGGGGGTTCTTGGAAGGTGGGGTGAGTCAGGGCACCTTGTCGTGGGTTGTATTCATCATCCTCAATGAGACGGGCCAGCCCAAAATCCGCGATCTTGCACACCAGCCGCTCGCCCACCAGGATGTTGGCAGCCCTCAGATCTCGGTGGATGTAGTTCATGCGTTCCATGTAGGCCATGCCCTCTGCTACCTGGGGCCAGAGGCGGAGAGATGGGAACGCCTTTGAACAACTCCTCCTTTTCAGATGAGGAGACTGCGGTTCAGGTCACAGAGGTGCAGCGGACGGGGCAGCTGGCACCAGGCTCTGAGGGCCCAGGGGTTAGGGAAGGGGTTAGGAAGGAGGCAGAGGTCTGCAAGAAATAGCTGCAGTCCCCGATTACCTGGGCTGCCATGTCCACCAGGTGGGGCAGGCTCAAAGCCTGGCCTCCCTGGTCCTTGAGGAAATCCAGCAGGCTACCTGCAATGAGGAAGCCAGAGAATCAGCAGCAAGACCCTCCCCCAGCCTTCAGCCTTCTCACTTCCGCCTGCCCCACTCAGGGCCCCACCAGTGCCGCAAGCCCTCCCACAGTTTGCGCAAACCCTCGACATCTAGATTGGATTTAGCTCTTTTTTCCTCTTTCTCCCCCTCTCTCTTAACGCCCCCCCCCAAAGTCATGCAGACACCTTTAGACCCTTCCCACCTCCCAGATCCAGGGCCCAAGCCAGAACCCGCCTTGCCGGTTGGCCCCGCCCTGCGGCGCTCAGCCCTGGGACCCCCTCCCCCTCGACCCGCACCGTTGCACATGAACTCGGTCACGATGTAGATGGGCTCCTCGGATACCACTGCGTACAGCTGCACCAGCTTGTCATGACGCAGCAGCTTCATGATCTGCGCCTCTTCCAGGAAGGCCTTCGGAGCCATGGTGCCCGGCTTCAGCGTCTTCACGGCCACCTTCGTGGTACCATTCCATAAACCTGTCAGAGGGGCAGCCGCAGCTGGTCAGGACCCCACCCCCTGCTCCGCCCGGACTCCCGGCCCTGCACCCCCTCCCCAGCCCCCATACCCAGCCACACGTCCCCGAAGCAGCCGGTGCCCAGCCGTTGCTCCAGCGTAATGGAATCGCGGCTGATTTCCCAGGCGTCCTTCGCCAGGCCCAGCATCTGTGGCTTCATGGTGGTGCAGGGGGCCGTGAGCAGGTGACACAGGCCGTCATTCACCTCTGAGGAGAGAGGGCGGGTTAGGGGTGGGGGGTCACTGATGAGCCAGGACACCCCAGCATTCCTCATCCCACCGGGGCCCCCTAAGACCAGGGGCCACAGGTGAGGTTATTATAGTCCAGGAGAGAAGGCAGGTGAACATATTGGTGCCCAGGGAAGTAGATGGTCAGTCCTAGAGGAAGAGATGGACCCTGGAAAGACCATGGCCATCCTAGGAGGTGAGTTCCAGGTGGACCTCTGAGGATAGGGTGAGATTCAGACAGGTAGGGGGTATGGATTCCAGACAAAGATGTAGACACCAGGTCCACATACTTCTCTGGCCCTCATCCTTGGCATGATCAACTAAACTAAAACGTGGCATCTCTACCACCCTCCCTCTGCCCCCACAGCCCCTCCTCCAAGTCAGGCCTATTCTGTCTCAGGTGCAACCAACTCAATGCGCTGGGGCCACCCTTTGGTCACACACAGCCTCACATCCCAGTTTTCCCGGGAATCCTCCAGAGCGGGGACCTGGGCTGGGAGCTTTGGGTTCTAGTCCAGGCCAGGACACCCTCCCCGCCCCACTCCTCTTCCGGGCTGGGTCTTGGGAGTAGGGGTGGGGGCCCTGCAGACCGCCTCACCCATGTAGTGCTGCACCAGCTCCTGCACGGTGTCGAACTGCGCCCGCGTGGTGATGTAGTAGCCTCCCACGTCCAGCTTGCGGATCTTGTAATGCTTCACGTGCTCGCCCCTGGTCTCGTCCCAATCCAGGATAGACAGCGAGTAGGCGCCTGTGGGATGGCACACCTCAGGCCTGCTTTCCTCCTGTCCCACAGACCCCCCCCCCAACCATCGGGGAGCCAGGAGACGCCCCCAAAGCTAGAACAAAGCAGCTGCACAGCTACTTCCTTTGAGCCCACGGGGAGTCTGAGGCCTTCAGCCCTGGCCAAGTTCCACCCTAATGGGTGGTCTTCCCAGCACCCCTCCCAACCATGGGGCCCTGACAGTCTCACCTTTGGTGGTCTCGCTCTCCCGGATGAGAAAGGCCCCCTGGGGGTTGCCTGAGCTGAGCAGCTGCCTCTCAGCATCCTTCCTGCCGATCTTTCCAAAGTACCACCTGTCGGGAAGGGCCAGAAAATGTTAGACCCCGGACAACCCCCCCATCTCCGCCTCCTGGGAAAAGTCAGCCCAGAAGCCAAGATTCAATGTCCTCATGTGAGGAAAGGGGTCTGGGCCAATCATCGTGCAGGGGATTGGGGACCGTGGATGCCTGGTACACAGTAGCTGCCCATATCAATGCTCCTTTCCACTTTCTGGGTTGTTCTTAAGTGAAAATTTCTAGACCCGCCCCCAGTCACCAGCACCTTCTTGGAGTCCCTCGGTCCACCTCACCTCCACCTTCCATGGGCTCATTTCACAGGCGAGCCTCAGTGAGGATCAGTGGCTTGCCCACAGGGTCTGCTTAGTTCAGACTCAAGTCTTTGGGAAGGGGTTGTTGGGGCCACACCCAACAGTGCTTGGGGGCTGGGTAGTGCTGGGGATGGAACCCAGACAGGCACTCCAGCCCTGTGATCTGCCACACCATCCCTTCACCCGAAATCTTTCACACCTGTCTAATTTTTTTTTTTTTTTTTGCTTTTTGGGTCACACCCGGTGATGCACAGGGGTTACTCCTGGCTCATGCCCTCAGGAATTACTCCTGGCAGTGCTTGGCGGACCATATGGGATGCTGGGAATCGCACCCGGGTTGACCGCATGCAAGGCAAACGCGCTACCCACTGTGCTATCACTCCGGTTCCACCTGTCTAATTCTTTCCCCACCACCCCAGCAACCCCAGAGATCCCTCCCCACACCCATCCCCTTTGGCTTCCAGATTCACCCCCAGTTCTGTCTCTCTCTTCCCCTCTTCCCACAGCTCCTGCCTGGCTCTGACTACTTCACTCTTATTTGTTTTGAATTTATTTATGTGTATGTGTGTGGGGGGGGGGGGGGGCGTTGGGGCTGCATCCAGCAGTGTTCAGGGCTAACTCCTGGCTCTGAGCCCAGGGATCACTCCTGATGGGGTTCAGGGAACTATATGTAGTGCCAGGGGTTGAACCCAGGTTGGATGAGTGCAAGGCACACTCCTTACCCACTGTACTATCTCTCCAGCCTCTTGTTGTTAGAAGTCATGATTATTTTAAAATCCCCCCTCTCCTTTGTTATCGCTACTCTTGCTGGGGTGACTACAATGACTTGCACAAGTGCTCACCTACAGTTCAGGTGTGGTGTCACACATTTGGGCTGAAGTGCTCACTCGGTGCAACACAGTTGGTTGCAGTGTCCCACACATCTGACTGTGCCATGCCAGGGACCATAGGCTCTGTTGTGGCACCAGAGACCCCAAACAGCTGAGCTGCGGGGTTCACGTCTGGACATGTGGGACAAACCTCACGGTTTTGCAAAAAAAGTGATCCCCAGGCCCACTTCACTATTTATTTATTGGTTTGGGGGCCACACCCAATGATGCTCAGGGGTTACCTCTGGCTCTGTACTCATTAATTACTTCTGGCAGTGCTCAGGGGACCATATGGGATGCCGGGAACTGAATCTGTGTCGGCTGTGAGCAAGGCAAATGCCCAACCCTCTCTGCTAGTCCAACCCCCAGTGCTTTATACTTTCCTCTTTTAGATGTGGATATTGTTTCAGTTTATAAGTTTAGTCAATCTTAGTCTCAAGATTCCTGTTCTCTCTCTCTCTTTCTTTCTCTCTCTCACTCTCGTCCTTATTTCCTCTCCCCACCTATCTCTCTCTCTCTCTCTCTCTCTCTCTCTCTCTCTCTCTCTCTTTGGAGGGAATATCAGGCAGTTCTCTCTTCCTTGCTCTGTGCTCAGGAATGACTTCTGGCAGTTCTTGAGGAACTATATACAGCATCAGGGATTGAACAAGGCTCAGCTGTATTGCCAAGCAATACCTATACTTCTTCTCCAGATCCCTGCTCTTGAATATTCTTCCTGGGACTGAACTATAGCCTTAAAACCAACAGTAAAGTGTAGCACTGTAGCACTGTCCTCCCGTTGTTCATCGATTTGCTCAAGCGGGCCCAGTAACGTCTCCATTCTGAGACTTGTTGTTACTGTGGCATATCAAATATGTCACGGGGAGCTTGCCAGGCTTTGCTGTGCGGGCGAGATACTCTCAGTAGCTTGCCGAGCTCTCCAAGACGGGTGGAGGAATCGAACTCAGGTTGGCCTGGCTGGCCATGTGCAAGGCAAACGCCCTACCCACTATGCTATCACTCCACAGTATATTATTAAAGTGGGAGAGATGGATGATGTGATCACACATGCCATAGTAGAATTATCACTGAATTGGCCTGTGATACTTTGGGGCTGAAGTAAGAGAAGCACAGCCTTCAAAGCAAAGGAGGTGGAAATCTCAGAGAAGCTTGGACGGTCAATCAATGTCTGAGTACCAGGCACAAAATGGAGGAAAGCAGTGGCAGGAGCAGTTCCCAGGAGAGCTGGCAGGACTGGGGGAGGCACTATTGAAGGACTATAGAAAGAGCACACATTCTCAAATTTTTCGAAGTCCTGTCCTCACCCACACCCATGACTTTAGGTACTTCCTTAAAAATTAATATAGGAAAGAGCAACAGCACAGCGATATGGTGTTTGCCTTGCATGCGGCCGACCTGGGTTCGATCCCTGGCATCCCTGATGGTCCCCTAAGCCCCACCAGGGGTGATCCCTGAGTGCAGAGCCAGGAAAAGGCCCTGAGCACAGCTGGATATGGCCCCCAAACAAAAACAAAATATATAATAACAACACCTATTTTGTGTCAGGCTTTGCTTGAATGCACCTGAGTATTCACTTAATTCTTAGAGCACTGTTGTGAGGTAAAGTACTATTATTAGACGGATGGGGACATTGAGATGCCTAGCGGAGTACCATTAGACGGATGAGGAAATTGAGGTCCCGAGCAGTTCTGAGCGGTGCAGCTGCAATAGAAGCCGCGCTGTCTGCTGAGCGTCTCCCCATGCACAGCCCTGTTCTTCGCCACCACCCTCAGCTGATTCGGGCTCCACATCCTGCTCCCAATGTGGACACCAGCAAGGACTCCTAACCGCCCGTGCTCTGCATCCTCCCCACCCCTCCCCACCTCCATGCCGCCCACCTGCGCTCCAGGCCCCCTCCCCTCCTCTCTGCTCGAAGACCCGGCTCCCCGCACCGAGAGCCTCCATCTGCAGCCTCTCCAATGCCACCAACCTCTACATCTGCCCCGTTTCGCTCCTCCCCGGAGGAAGCCGTGGCAAGCCTAGCTTGCCATCAACATTCTGCTCCATCTCTCACCTTCTCTTCACTCGAAAAAGCGCTTCACACTTGGTCCCCACTTCCTCACCTCCTCCTCCCTCCCAGGCTCCGCTGTCTGCCCTCCACCTCCACTTCTCAAGGAGAGCTCTCTCACCAAGGTCACCCCATTGCCAAATTCAGTGACAGCCTCTGCCGCACGCCCCCCTTCTTCCCCGAAGCCGCTTCTCCCCGCTCTTGGCGGCTCTCTCTCGCCGGGCCTGGTCTGTTCAGCCTTGCCCTGCCACCAGCTTCCTTTCCTGCCTGGGTGCATGGCTCGCCCCCAGGTTGGCGACGCAGCCAGCCTCTCTCTCTCACCCTCTTCTCTGCCCTGAAGAGTCCCAAGTGCCCCCTGGTGTGCCCACTGCAGAGCCACAGCTACAAGCCTGGAACCCCAGTGTCCTTCAGGAAAAGGCGCCTCATCCTCCAGGCCCAGTTTGGCCTTGGACAGAGCACCTCCTGCACGAAAACACAGCCTGCTCAGAGGACAGGCGGTCTCTCCTGCACCCCAGCTCAGCCCAGGGTTCCTCTCCACGAACCTCGACTCGAAGCCTTTCCCCTGAGCCCCCATTTTTGGACCTGCTTCTGTGTTCCCTGCTTTAGCACACGGCACCATCACCCACTCAATTTCTCAAGAAGACGTGGGGTCACCCGAGGTCCTCGCACTCCCTGAGCTCCCTGACAGACCAGCCAGCCAATGTGGTGACCCCCGCTCGCGGTCTCTGGGATCTTCATTTCCTCGCACATGTAGAGGCTTGAGGATACGCAGAAACGGTCACCTCAAGCTGACGCTGCCCCGTACAGCAGTGTGGCAGGATTTGAGGGAGAGAGGGCCCATGGTCATATCTCACATAAAAATACTTTGAATGGTGTTTCCCTCTCCTTAAGAGAGTGCATTTTATTTATTTATTTATTTATTTATTTATTATTTTAGCTTTTTGAGTCACGCCCTGTGATGCTGAGGGCTTACTCCTTGGCTCTCACTCAGGGAATACTCCTGGCAGTGCTCGGGGGACCATATGGGATGCTGGGGATCCAACCCTGGTCAGCCACGTGCAAACACCCTACCCGCTGCACTGTTGCTCCAGCCCCAAGAGAGTCCATTTTAGTGGTCCCTGTGGTACTCACTTAGCGCTTGATTATTTGGTTTGGGGGTGGCTACACCCAGCAGTGCTCAGGGGCTATTCCTGGCTCGGTACTTGGAGGGTCACTCCCAGAGGTGCTTGGGCCCAAGAGGTGATGAGAATTGAAACCTAGGCTCAGCCCATTGAACTCTCTCTATGACCCTTACACTTAAAGTCCATACACCTTTGTTGTTTAGCAAATGTAGCCCAGCTGTCTGGATTCAAACACCAGCTCTTCCTACTTACTACCCGTGAAGTCAGGCAGGATAGTTTATTCCTCGGTGCCTCAGTCACCTCATTTATAAAACAGGGTACTCTTTGTTTCTCCTTTAATACACAGAATAATGCCCAGGACAGATATGCCAGAGAAGTGTGCTGTGCTCTGATTCATACTGTGACTTCACTAAGCGACAGATTCAGAGTGGGGCTGTGACTTGCCCAAGAGGTAGCCTGGAATTGGGGATTTCGGCGCCCTATCCATCAGGCTGTCCGCCCCCTGCCCCTACTCACTCTTCAGCCTGGATGGAGTCCACAGGGGCCACGTAGTTGCTGGGAATGAAGCCAGTCTCTCCGGAGCTGAGGGATCGGGCCTCCCACCAGTCACCCTCGCTGCAGAAAAAGGGGGTGGGGAAAGGGAAAAAGAAAGAGGAGGAGGGAGAGGGGGAAGAGAGGGAGAGAGAGAGACAGAGAGAGAGAAAGGGGGGGAGAAAGAGAAAGGAGGGAGAGAGAGAGAAAGAGAGAGAGAGAGAGAGAGAGAGAGAGAGAAGAAAATCGTCTTCCACCCATATGCTGGGAGTGGGTGGAAAACCGAGGATATTGGTTTGGTGGCGGGAAATAACGTACACTGGTGAAGGGATGGGTGTTACACAGTGTACGACTGAAACTCAATCATGAATAACTTGGTAACTGCGTGTCTCATGGTGATTCATTTGAAAAAATAAAAATAAGGAGGGAGGTTGGGGAGTGTCATGACAACTCGGTCCCTGGGGTACCTCGGAGCCAGATCACAGGGGGGACCAGGTAGAGGTGGCCCAGCTGTGCACACCCCAGGCTGCATCTGCTCTGTCCCAGGCTGTCAGGTCACATCCTGCAGAAGTCCTGTGTCTGGGCACTTGGGGCCCCTCGGCTTTCTCTCGAGCCCCTCAGCAGGACTGGCCAGCAAACTAGGTCACTTCCCTCCCCAAAATTCCCTAATGGTTGCACATTTCCTTCTGAGTAAAAGCCAGACTCCTCGATTCCTTAAAAAGCTCTGTAGTCTGTTCCCACCCACCCCTCCAGCTTCTAGTCCCCGTGCTGTACCTCACGCTTTCGAACACACCTGGGCTGAGCCACTCGGTGGTTTCCAGACGTGTCGTTATTTATTTTCATTTTCTCTTCCCCTCTTCTCATCTTTTCCTTCAATGCCAATTCATTTTATAGTCTTAGCTTAGAAATCACCTCTTCCAGGAAGCCTGCCCTCATTGCCACTACCCTGGGAACCCTGTTTGGTGCTCTTTCTGGGCCCACAGTTTGTTGTGTGCTCCCTCCACTGAGTAGCGTTCCCCGGAGTAGTTATTGCCCTGTGTCTGGGTCCCCCAGTGAGGCGGAACTGTCTGGAAACAGAGCCCAGTTAGGATTCCCCTCTGCGGCTGCACCAGCCCCGACTGCCAGCTTGTCACTTACATGTTGTTGAGGATGTGGAACTTTTCACCTTTAGTGAAAGTGAGGTCATCGCCTGTCCGGGCATTGTAGTCATAGAGGGCGATGAACAGGGTCACTCCAGTCCCTGCAAAGTCGGGATGCACAGCTGAGCAGGGCTTGGGACAGAGGGCGCTACGGTGGTCACGCCCTCGGGGAATCTAGTCCTGGCTTGGTGCCGGGCCGCCCCCAGGCTGAAATCTTGGTTCCCAGGGGCCTTTGCAGTCAGGTAGTAATAAGGCCCTCCCGTTGATCGTCGATTTGCTCGAGCGGGCCCAGTAACGTCTCCATTGGAGACTTTGTTGTTACTGTGTCTGGCATATCGAATACTCTCGGTAGCTTGCCGGGCTCTCTGAGAGGGGCGGAGGAATCGAACTCGGGTCAGCCATGTTGGCCGCTTGTAAGGCAAACGCCCTACCGCTGTGCTATCGCTCCAGATTCAGACTTAGTCTTCACTGCTCGGCCCCTTTTGTCCTTCCTCCCATAGGAGTCCCCGGATCACCCACTCCTCCCCCCATCCAGCCGAGTGCCAAGCTAGGAGTGGGGGTGCCAGGGGTTCTCCTGGCCACCTGCCCCTGGCATCAGGGTCATCCCTAAAAATGGCGCTGTCTGCCCCTCAGCCTGGGAATTTGAGGGGTGCCCACATCAACTCCCTCAAGCCGCATGCGAAACAGGCCTTTCTCCCACGTCCTAAGGATGAGCCCAAGCCTCCCCCCTTCCCTCTGATTCGACAGGGTCTGGGCAGCACCTGCCCCCACCCTGCTGGACTCACCTGAGATGCCCCTGAGGTTGCCCCCATCGAGGAAGGGGGTCCCGGCAGACTGAGGGGAGAAGCTGTTCTGGTTGTGGGTGTGGGTAAAGGAGGACACAGGCTTGGCCTGAGTCGGGTCGGGACCATAGCGGTCAGCAGCCCCCGAGTCCCTGAAGTCCCCTTCCAGGTCAGCATCCTGCTTGGATTCCGTCTCCGACTTCTTGCAGAACACACAGCCCATTCCGGGTGCCCTGTTACAGAACGGGGTGTGCCTCACTGGGAGCCCAGCAGAGGCACTACCCTCCGCACACCTGCACTCACACACAGCCCCTCAGCCTTGCGGGGTTGGGGGGACGCGCCCTAGAGAAAGGGCGGGCAGGGCCCTGTGCTGCCTCTGGAGAGAGACGTCCTATCTTCCGGGGCTCTTTCCTGCTCAGGACAGTGCTCTGGTTCTCCACATATTTCCATCTGTTGCTTCGCTAAGCTGCCCCATGGCACTCTAGGTGTGACCGTGTGTGTGTCTTTTGCAGGTTTCAAAGTATTTGCTTGTGTGTGAGGAGGAACGTGCAGAGTCCTCTCTGTGAACATCTGTGTGTGTGCATGGGAATATGTGTGCTCCCCCAAGTGAAGGCTGTGTGTGTGCTCAGGTTTGTGTGGGTGTGTGCTGCAGCGTGGGTTTCTGTGTGTGTGTGTGTGTGTGTGTGTGTGTGTGTGTGTGCCTGTCTCCCTGTGCTCCTCTGAACATGCAGGTTTTGTGAGTCGTGATCATATGATACCCCTATATGGGTGCACATAAGCCTGTCCATATGTGTCTGTGTGTACCTACATCTGTGTGCATGTACCTGGTATCTGTGTATATCCACATATATCTCTCTATGTGTATGTAATGTGTCTGTGTATATCCGTGTGTATCTGTATCCCTGTGTACCCATGTGTTGTATTCGTGTGTGTCTGTCTGTGATTGTATCAGTTAGTATCCGTGTGATGTGTTTGTGTGTCTGTGTGTGATGTATTAGTATCAGCGTGATGTATCTGTGTGTGATGTGTCTGTATGTATCTCTGTGATGTGTCTCTGTCTACCTGTATCTGTGTACATCTGTGTGATGTATCCCTAATGTATTCATGTGTGATGCGTCTGTGTGATGGGTCTGTGTGTGTCTGCATCCCTGTGCATCTGTATGATGGATCTGTGTTTCTGTGTATGCTGTATCAGTTAGTATCTGTGTGATGTGTCTGTGTGATGGGTCCCTGTGAATCTGTGAGATGCACATGTGTATGTGTATATCCATCCGTGTCTGTGCATCCGTGTGCATCTGTGTGCAGTGAATAGATGTGAGTCTGCACATTAGCGCTAGGGAGTGAGTGCTGGAGATTCCCTGCAGAGGGGGATCAAGGCCATTTCCTGTCATGGGTCCAGCCTCTGGCCTCTCAAGCTGCCTCATTCTGGCTCCCCCATCTGTTACCTAGCAACAAGGCCCTTGGAGGAGGAGGGGGCTGTGAAGAGTTGTGGGAAGGCCACCCCCCTCGTTTCCTGACCCTGAAAGAAACATTCACCACTCACCCCTCAGGCCCCTACTCCTGGGTCAGTGGGGCTGTGGCATGGTCCTTGGGAGGCGCCTGAGACCTGAGAGGCGACAGGAGGATGGAGATGAGGCTCTGCCTGCTGCCCAGCTGCCCGGCTCCTGCCCTCGCCAGGAAGCCAGACGCCCACGCTTTGTCCAGCACACCCTCTGCCTTCGATTTCCTCCCAGCACCCCTGGAACACATACATGTCCCCCACCAGCTGTCTCCACCAGATCCCTCACGCGCATACACACCGACACCCCAACAGTCAAGAACACACCCCAGCACACTCACAACACTGAGCATGCTCGCCAGCACCACTCCACACCAACACAAATTGAGTCCCAGCACGATGGCACGCAGATATGCGTGCACACGCACACACATATGCACGCACGTGCACACACATGCAGCACACATGTGGGCACGGGCGCAAGCACGCGCGTGCGCGCGCACACACACACACACATACACACACACATACACACACACATACACACACACACACACACAAGTGTACTCCAGCTGCCTCTCCCATTAGCGACCACTCACGTTCTCCTTACACCATCTCCCTAATTGAATTTCTCTCCTGCTGTGCTCAGCCCACTCACAGGCAGCCAGTGACTGGCTCCTAATGGGCCCTTCACCAGCCTCAGCCTCTGCTCCCAGCCTGAGAGGAGACCCCCCCCATCACCCTGCAGCAGCTCCGGGGGTATATTTCCAGCAAAGCTGACAACACCTACCGCCAGAACAGGCTCCGAGTTCCACCTCAGGGGAAAGCTCAAGTCAGAAGGTAACCTGGGGGAGACCCCCTGTAAGACTCCCTGTGAGCCCAGCTTTTCTGAACAACAAGGCAGGGGATCATTGAGCAAGGCTTCCCCACGCCCAGCCAGAAATTCTGTCATTGCAACATTCAGAGAGGAACTGCTGGGGAGAGGGCTTGGTTTCCTGAGATGTGAGCAGAATGTTACCAGGTGGGGTCAGTGAACCCCAGTTCTCCAATGGTCCGAGCGTTCTTGGGGAACCACTCCTTGTACTGCCTTCCACCTATGGTGCTGGGGACCAAATCCTCGGCCTCACACACACAGGGCAAGTGCTCGACCGCTGAGCTACATCTCTGACCCTTGCGCTGCCTTTCTCAACCCCCAAGTTCCCTTAGAAAGAAGATTCTTCTCTTTTTTCTGCTCCCACCCCCGCCCATGCAACCCCACTCACCTCTTCCAGGAAGTCTTCCTGGATCCCCAATGGCTGTGTGTGGATCCTGAATCTGCTGTAGCCCCACTAGCACCTCTCAGGGGTCACTGTAACTATGCTCCCATGTGTGTTGGCGGGGTAGGTGATACCCCTGTGGCAAGTCATGAGGCGGGCTGTGGTGAGAGGCCTGCCTGAAAATAGCCACGGCAAGCGGAGAGCTGCACCCAGGACCTCTCCCCGGGGGCTAAAACCACATGTCTGAAATTAGGGCCAGGGGAGGGGGTGGGGAGGCTGCGGGGAGCAGGGAAGGGGCTTCAGGTACTGAGGGGCGGGAGGGGGAAGATGACAACAAAGACAGCATCTGAGACTGGAGGGCTCTCCACAGCCCCCCAACATACTGCTAGGCCCCACACAGCACCTCTCACAGACGCTGAGCTCCTTAGCACACATCTCAAGAAGAGCACCCCCCCCTCTGTGTGCAGAGGCAAGCATGCTCCCGTGCACACATGCACACATAGATAGGCACACAAGTTCTCCACAGCACTCACGGAAATAGTAGTACTGACGTGCACTAAACACTTTACGTATATCATTTCGTTCCATTTCAACCCCATGGGGTAAGTTAGCTAGCTATTTAGTGAATTTGCTTTGGAGACTACGCCCAGTGGTGCTTGGGGGTGACTCCCAGCTCTGTTCTCGGGGGACGGTTTGGTGCCAGGATCAACCAGGCTTCTGGATGCAATGTGCTCTGGCTGTTGAGCTATCTTTCGACCCTGTAATAAAGATTAACAATAATAATAATAATACATGTGAGACACAGAGAGGTTTAGAAACTTGCCCGAGGTCAGAGATGATGTACCCTGGTGTTTGGTTCCGCAATCTGAGCCGTTTCTCTCTATACCTTGTCACAGACACGAGTAATGACAGTCATCCCTTCAAGCATGCCCAGATGCTCCGAGCCCCGTGGGGACAGAGATATGCACAGCAGCCTCTCTCCTCCCCACCCCATCACAGACCCAAGCAAATCTCCCCTGTATAAAAGGACACAGACATCGCCAAGCCTTGGACCCCATGTTTTTATAATGCTGCCACTGCCAGTAACACCTGGGCTCATTTCTGCAATGTTTCCAGATACGTCTACAGGGAATAGTGTGTGTGTGTATGTGTGTGTGTGTGTGTGTGTGTGTGTGGGATTGGGGGGCAGGGGGGCAGCCTCTGGGAAGGAGGCAGAGAGCTGTGCCAGCAGAGGAGGAGCTGGCAGGCTGGTGGCGGTGGGCGGTTCCCAGGCCTGATGTGAACTACAGCCCTGGGCGAAGCCTGACTCTCTGGCACCAGGATGCTGGGAAGGGGGAGGGAAGCTGGAGGGGTGGGATGTGAGTGTGAGACACGGGGTCTGGCATCAGCAACGAGGGGCCCACCGTGCATGTGGCTTTAATCAGAGGAAGAGATGAGCGAGAAAAAAAAAAAGAGGCAGAGACAGAGATGGAGAGATAGAGAGACAAGAGCAAAGACAGGCAGAGAGAAGCATCACGTGGTTTGCTGGGACACGGGCTGACTCTGGGAAAGGGACAAAGGAAAAGCCCTGATTGGTGGCACTTGCCATTTCCTCGGTGTAAAGATTCCCACCATGGAACATTTCAAGTCACAGAAGGAAGCGACTGTTTGACACCGGGCTGGGAGGAGATTCACGGAATCAGTTCCCCAGAGCTTGCTGCGCCAGCGCACCATGGCCAGAAAGAACAGAGGCAGAAACGGGAAGTAAAAAGACAAAACAGAGAGACAGAGACAGGAAAGGAGAAAGGCAGAGAAAGGCAGAGGAAAAGACAGACCCAGCGCCAAAGAGACAAGAGGAAGACAGCAAAGGAGAGGCGTCTGGGTGGTGTCGGCTGGAACCGGCTGGAAGGGCCCTCGGGACGCCTGTCTCAGCCTCCCGAGCTCTGATCCCAAATGCCTTCAGGGAGTGGTTTGACTTTCTAGAAGTCTGGGTAGCAAGAACTATTAGGACAAAAATCTGCTCATTTATTAAGTCCCTATTCAGTTTTCCTGACACTGCACCTAGCAATTTCCACACACAATCTCATTTAGAGACCCTATGAGGTGGTTTTAGGCTTACCTCCGATTTACAAATAAGAAAACAGAACCATAGAGATGTTAAACAACATCCCCCAAATGGCAAGGCAAGTAAGGGGAAACTGAAATGGAGCTATAATTACCTTGGCTTGAAGGCACTGCATTTTGGGGTGGTTGGGGGTGGGGTAGGGGTATGGACATGGGGGGGGGGGGCGCACATCTGGCTATGCACTCAGGGATCTCTCCTGGCACAGCTCAAGGAACCATACAGGGTGCTGGAGATCAAACCCTGGGTCAACCACAAGCAAAGCAAATGCCCTGTCCACTGTACTACCACTCTGGCCCCAGCACTGCATTTTTAACGCTGTTGTTCTACAGAAACAATAACAGATGTCTTGTATTGAACAGTTACCTGTGCTACATGCCCTAAATCTTGAATTAAGTCCTCAGAGGAAAATGACTTGCCCATAGTCTCTCAGGCAATGACTGACTTTCATAACCCTTACAATCAAAATTTCTTTTTTTTTTTTTTACGGGGGTGAGGGATGCGCTGGGCCATCCTCAGGGCCTCCTCCCAGCTCTGCTCAAGGCTCACTCCTGGAAGTACTCAGGCGACCATATGTACTGGGGATCCAAACCAACCTGGGTTGGCTTCATGCAAGGCACACACCTCACCCCTGCACTATCTCTCTGGCCCCATGAGTGCTCTTCCCCCATCCCTCCCAAAAGAGTGAGTGGTAAGCAAAATAATTGTGAGAAAGTCCGTGTAGGAACCTGGGCCTGTAAGGACCACCTCTCCATCAGCTGGCAGGTGGGAACTGATAACAGACTCTCCTCCAGGTCAAAATCAAGCGGAAAGTCTCAGGGCTGAGGTCTGCCCCTTGGCCGCAGGGCTCCATCCTCTCAGCTCAGCCCTCTGTGTGGTACTGTCCAACCCTGAGATCCTGGCTTACGCCCGCTGAGCCTCACTTTCACACTTGTACCTTCTGAGCTGTTTGGGCGGAAGGCTTGATAAACTGTGGCTTCTGCCCAGTGTGCAGTGACCAAGTACGGCTGAGAACCACAGGCAGAAAAACCAGATGGGCCCCAGACACCATTTCTCATCCTCCCACCTCCCCCGGCAGTGTAGAGCGGAAATGACTGTCCGGAGAGCCGGACAGCAGATTGGAAGCCAGAACCCTTTCATTCAGGTCCAGGAAAGTGTCCCCAAACTGTGGCTGTGTTCTCCAAAGCCAGAGGAGGAGGTCAGGCTGTCCCTGGTGGTGAACGTCATATTTCCTACCCAGCCCTGGGCCAACTGAACACATCATTCTTGCTATGGCCACACCTCGGGCCGCCCACCACACCCATCCCTGCTCTCGGATGGGGGAGCCCCAGGTCCCACCCATCCCTTCTTAAGGTCCACACTGGCCGAAGCCAGGTCAGGGCTTTGATGGAAACCCAGGGTTTCCTGTCCCCCTCATCCTTCCAAGCACCCGTGGGCTCTGAAGGCTGAGCTCCAGGTTCTACTTGACCTGCCAGCTAGCCTGAGTCCTGGGTTAGTCGGATCATCTCTCTGAGCGGCCGCTTCTTCTTATGTTCATAGTAGCCATTGTCGGCAGTGTAGGGGGACCACGGGCCAGAGACTGAACAGGGCCTCACACGTGCTAGCCGTGTGCTCTGCCACTTGAGCCACCTACCTAGTCCTGAGCACCAGTGTATTTTTGCCTAGAAAACAGAAACACTGACAACGATGCCAAGGAGTTGCTTCTGGGCTGCAAATACACCAAGACCTGAAGAGCACTTGCAAGGAAGATTTCGCTTTTCCTTTTCCCCGAGAAAGGCTCAGGAGGTGTGGGTGGCAGGTCTGGGCAGGGTTAAGAGGAAGAACTTCCCAGGGTGAGGTGGGAGGGCTGGGCCTGCAGAAGGGGATGTCTTAAAGGGAAGTGGACTTCGGACAGCAGCAGGAAACCACCATTCTGCAAGACTTCGGGCTTTCCCTCAGGCCGAAGATGACGGGGCAGAGCACCGGTCTCAGTCCCCAGCACCCCATCCCTCATCAAGCCCCGCCTCTGACAGAAAACTTCTACTGCCGCTCCACACTCCTCCGGGCTCCTCTCTGAGCCCACCACTTCACACTACCCAGTCCATCCTTTGTTTTTGGGGACTCCCAACAAATGCTTAGTGGGCCCAGTGCCACTCCCCACAATATGCCGCCAAATGGCCTTAGGAGTCGGGGCAGTGGCACATGTCACCTGTTACCAGGGAGGCTGGGGTCACCAGGGTTGCACCAGTGGTGCTCGGGGATCCATGCAATGCTGGGGTTTGAACTTGGGGTCTTGCTATGTGCTCCAGCCCTTTGAGCCATCTCCCAGCTGCCCCCAACAGCTTTCTTTTCTTTTTTAAAGGGGGTTCTTTATTTCTGAGCCACACCCTGCTACCCTCAGGGGTTACTCCTGGCTCTGCACTGCAGGGTCACTCCTGGCAGTGCTCAGGGGACAATAAGGGATATGGATTTTGCTGCATACAACAAGACAAGCACCCTACTGACTGTGCTATCTCTCTGCCCACCCACCCCTCCCCAGCTTTCCCTGAAGCCTTATCACTCCCCACCCTGAACACCCAAGGGCTAAAGTTGACCCTAGTGGGATTTCCATGTCCTGGTGGGGTGCTGCATGGGTATGGGCAAGTGAGTGAAGGGAACCCGGTGTGCATGTGAGTGAGTGGGGGGAAGGGATGCGCATGTGAGTGGGGGGAGGGGTGTGTATGTGAGTGAGTGGGGGGTGTACATGTGAGGGGGGCTGTGCATGATGTGAGTGGGGGGAGAGGGTGTGCAAGTGAGTGAGTGGGGGGAGGGGATGTGCATGTGAGTGGGGGAGGGGTGTACATGTGAAGGGGGTGTGCATGATATGAGTGGGGGGGTGTGCATGTGGGTGGAGGGGGAGGGGCAGAATGGGGGAGGTGCCTATCTCTGTCAATTTACTTTAGCTTCCACAAGATCCTGAGAGGTCAATGGGATTGTTTTCTTCTCCTGTGGGTGTTTTCTGATCTGTTACAAAATTACCGGGGCTAGAGATGAGGCTGTGTGGTAGGTCTCATGCCTTACTTATATCAGGTCCTTAGTTTGATCCCGTCTGCACCACAGAAGAAACAAAATCCCTCACCAGCCTCTAAAACAGGGGCTCTGGGCCCTTGGGAGCCATGGGAGGTCCTAGGGTGAGCAGAGGGAACAGGAGTTGATTTATTCTTGTATTTATTGAAGGAAAAGGGAAAGGACAGTTGCCAGGGCTGGCGTGTGGAGGCCTCAGGGATCAGACAGGAAGATTTTCCTTAAGCCAACCCAGCCGGTCAGTGCACGAAAGACCCTGGCTCCTCTTTCTTCAATTCCGGGGTCCCCCAGGTGTCCTTAGTAGGGGTCCCCTGTCTCAGTCTCCCAACGTCTGGCCCATTCTTGCCACATCAGCCCCAGGTTGCTTAAGAAAACACACACAAACACACGGGCACACACACAAGACTCACACAGACAGGTGCCCACAGAAACACATAGATATGGACACACACACAGACAAACACACAGAGACACACAGACAGAATCACACAGAGACACAGGCACACAGACACAAACACACAGACAGGCACACACCCAGACTCACACAGACACACAGAGAAATACAGACACACAGACACAAGCACAGACACAGGCACACCGACAGACAGACAGACAGACAGACACACACACACACACACACACACACACACTCATTTACCCATAGCCCGAAGCTACTGACAAACCCGGTCACTCACAGCTTCACCCCTGACTGGTCCCAGCTGCCCTGACCGGTCCCTTCCTCGCCTTGCCTCTCCGAGGGCCGCATGGGTGAGGGAAAGTGAGGGGCTGGGGCCTCAGCTCCCGACCTTCCTCACCTGTCGGGGTCCGGACTGTGCCCCCAGTCCCTCACGGGGTGGAGGGGAAGGGGCGCGCCGCCCGCGTCGCCGTGGACGCAGGCCCGGTGGCCGCTCAAAGGCCGGATTTCCGTCGGGGCGGGCGGCAATTCCCGGCCGGGGCGCGGGCAGGGCGGGACCCCGGGGGCTGGGGGCGCGGGCGCGCGGACCCCAGGCCGGCCCGAGAAGGGCGGGGACTTCCCCAGGATGCGGGACCCGCCTGCGCGCCCCGCTGCCCGCTCAGGAGTGGGGGCTGGATCCCGCCACTGCGCCCCGCGCTCTGCGCCCCCCAGAAACGGGTCTCGCCGACCGCGTCCGAACCCCGCACCCAGAGTCTCTTCTCCCGAACCCGAAGGCTAAGGTCCGCCGCGCTTCCCCCCCCCACCCCCCGTCGTGCTCCCCATTTTGGCCCCGCCCCCGCCCCCTGCCCCATCCCAACAAACTTGCTCCACAGGTTCCTGTCTCCCACTTTCTCCGACTCGCCCAAATTCTAGCATCTTCCAGGTCTCCCAGAGGTGTGGTCGGGCCGGGGCTCTTGGGACCTCAACCCCGACTCCAGTTCCCAAGTCCAGGTTGCCCCCGCCTCACCCCGGGCCGGGCAGCGCTGTCCCCGGGTCGGGTGCACCTGCCCATCACCTACCTACCTGGCCCCAGGTGAGGCATCCGTGCTCCCAGCCGCCGCGAGTGTCAGGGGTGGGGTTGGGGGTACAGAAACCTGGGGTGCAGCCGCCCCCACCCCTGCCCAGGGTGGAGCGAGCCGCCGGCACGCACTCAGGAGCGCGGCGGCGCAGCGCGGGGAGGACTAGAACTCCCCGATCCGCGATCCCTCGCAGTCACGCCCTGGCCCCAGGCCAACTGCCCCCAGCGGGGAGGGGCCCTTAGATCCCGCCTGCTCGCTCCCGCCCCCCTCCCCTGGAGTGCCACTCTCCACACCCTCTCCCTGCGCCCCAGCTCCTCCCAGCACCTGAACCCCCCCATCCCAGCTGGCTTTCTTGCTGTCCCCCGACAGGGGTGACTTTCTGCCCAGGCAGTGCCCTGAAGGCAGGAGGACCTTCTCTGGTCACTGGGAGGGTCATCTGGCACTATTGCCACTTTGGGTCAGAACAATAGGGCAGGGCCCCATGGTGGGGAGCTGCAAAGACCCTACCCTTAGGAAACTGCTTCTCAGACCACCTAGCCACTGGGGAAGGAAGGACTGGGGCTGCCTCCCACACCACCTGTTTTCTGTCTTATTTGGGGACTCCCAAGCAGTGATCAGGAGGCACCCTTCCCTCCATGTAGGCCATCCAGGCAGGACCATCCAAATGGGAAGTGCAGGGTCACACTCTGAAGTCCTGGGAGTGAGCGTTTTCGGAAAGCTGAGTTAGCATCCTCCCTCTGCCTTTTTGACCCCCTGAGCCCTCTAGCCATGGGTTTGGCTTGCCCCACCAATCTGACCTCATCAAAGCCCAGGAAAAGCCACCCCTCCTAGGGATAGCCAGGTGGGGGCGTGCATGTGTGTGTCTGTGTCTCTGTGTGTCTGTGTCTGTGTGTGTCTGTGTCTTATGTGTGTGTGTGTGTCTCTGTGTGTGTTACACCTGTCAAAGCAAATGCTCCACCACTGAGCTTCTCCCTACTGTCCCAGTGACTGCAATTTTGGAATCAGCTTCTGAGACAGCTTGTAAATGTATATTTCTCTGTATATTTCCATAAGCAGAAGTAGGGAGGGCAAATGCCTTTGCTTGTGAATGACTCTGTGTGTGTGTGTGTGTGTGTGTGTGTGTGTGTGTGTGAGGGTGGGGTGCCTGCTTATATTTGTCGCCATGTCATTGTGTCAGATTGATCTCAATCTGATTTGGGGGTGGCAGAGAAGAGTGTGATGCCCTTTTCCCCTTAGGAAAGTGGGAGGGGATGGAGTGCAGGGACTCTGGGAGGATGGCCTTGCCCTGGTGAGGCACCATGGCCCCCACCATCAGGCTCTCTCTGATTGGCCCGTGGCGCACTTTTCCAATTAACAAGCAAACAAACATCTATCATGGTCTGTCAGGTGCCAGCCACTGGGAAGAAAGAAATGAAGGAGACAGGTCGCTGCTCCCAGGGCCTCCAATCTCTCAGGCTCTGCCATCCTCAAGGTCTGGCTTCTCAGAAGGCCTTTGCAGATTGTGCCTCGTTCCTGGCAGAGCATTCAGCCCCTCACCTGGTGTTGCCTGGTTCCTGGGACTTGGCGGTGTGGAACATATTTTCTTCAAGGCCAAGGACAGTGCCTAGCTGTTGTTAATGTCCCCACACAGGATATATCTCAGAGCAGCCTATGGAAACAGGAATCAACAGGGGAGAAAAGAATCAACAGATGGACACTTGAAAAGCCAATGTGGGAAAAATAATTAAAGTTAAGAATTAAAGAATAAGTCAATTCTAGAAGCCAAGAAGAAGCAAAATATAACACCGTGTTAGCTATTTTTGTTTGTTTGTTTGTTTTTAGGTCACACCCAGCAGTACTCAGGGGTTACTCCTGGTGACACTCCAGGACCACTTCTTGTGGCATGCTGGGGTTCCAGCCCAGGTTGTCTGCATGCAAGGCATGCAAGGCATATACCCTGCCTGCTGTACTATTGTTCCATCCTCTGCTTCTGCTATTTTGTTGTTTTTGGTTTTTGGTTTTGAGCCACGCTTGGTGCTCAGGGACTACTCCCAGTTCTGTGCTCCAGGATGCTCCTTGGGGGCGCTGGGGGATTATGTGGTGCCAGGAATAAACCTGGGCCTCTTGTGTGCAATTCTCAGCCTCACAAACAATCTCTCCAGCTTTGTTTCTGAGTTTTAAAATATAAAGTGAGGGCTGGAGAGATAGCACAGCGGGTAGGGCATTTGCCTTGCACGCGGCCGACCCGGTTTCGATTCCCACCATTCCATATGGTCCCCCAAACACCGCCAGGAGTAATTCCTGAGTGAAGAGCCAGGAGTAACCCCTGTGCATCGCTGGGTGGGACCCAAAAAGAATATATATATGTGTATATATGTATATATATAATGAACCAAGTAAATTCTTTATTTAAAACCTCTTAACAGCTTGCCTCCCTTTTCACTCAGAATAATTAAAGTAAAATTAAATGAAGGGCCAGAGGGATATAGCAAGTAAGGCATGTACCTTGCAGACAGTTGACCTGCGTTTGATCTCCAGTACCCCATATGGCCCCCGACTCCCTCTGGGAGTGATCCCTAAGCACAAAGTCAGTAGTAAGCCCTGAGTGCTGCTGGGTATGTCCTCAAAACAAAGCAACAAAATAGTAATACATAAAATAAAAATAAAGGTAATAAATTAAAAACCAGGTGTCTTCTCCTGGTTTCTGGGTCTGGCTTCTCTGCAGTTCTATCTTGGTCCTTTCTCTTTGGTCACACCAGAATCCTTTTCAATTATTACAATCTTTTAAGTTTGGGCTTCAGGGCCTTCTCAGATACTATTCCCTCTTCTTAGGATACCCATCTTGCTCCTCAGCATACTGGCTCCTTTTTCTCGTGGACCTGAAGTACTGCCTCCTCTGAGAAGTCCTCCCAGGTCTCCCTTCTGAGGGAACCCTTTCATGCTTGTCTCCTTGGTGGAAATTGTCACAATCTAGAACTGTGTTTGTCTCAGTGCATTGTCTTTTGTATCAGGCTTTCTCTTCCCCAACTCAGGATTCTGGCCTCAAGAGTTAGCTGGCCTTACTCAGCCCAGAGCTTGGTACCTCCCATTCATTGCCTGAGAGTATCCTATTGGTCAGAAACATAGACTCACGGCCCAGATTGGCAGCAACCCAGCTCTGTCTTTGCTAATTCCACGACCTTGGACATATTCGTTTACCTTTCTGAGCCTCAGTTTCCTCATCTGTAAAATGGGGAGAGCAATGGGGGCCTGGACAGGTGACTGAACAGGCTGAGCACTTGCTTTGCACACAGGAGGTGTGGTTCACTTCTGGGTATACCATGGGCCCCGAGCAAGACCAGGAATGATCCCAAGCACAGAGCAGGGAGAAGACCCCGAGTGCTGGCCCCTAAACCCAAAGAAAAGCACCCAAAAAATGGAGAGAAGAGTAAATTCCACTTTATAGGGGTCTGGAGAGAAATTCATAAACTCTTAGACTAGTGCCTGGCAAGTGATACAGAAGTGTTTGCTATGATTCATTCATTCAATCAAACCTTGAGCCTTTCACACCACTAATCCGTGCCAGGCCAGCTGCTGGAGGAACTGGGAGGCGGTCAGCTGAAGGGCCCCCCATCCATTTCTCATGCAGCCATCATTCCTGTTCTCACTTCTGTTTTCAACCAATTTGGCATCTGTGGCAGGTCTCAGCCCGCCTCTGCTGCACCCAATACTGCCTTGCCCCTGCTCCCTCCACACTCGCCTGGAAAGGCCAGGCCTGCGGGAGCCCAGCCAGACACCTTCTCTGGAAAGGGAGCAGGCAGCCACCTGCCATGCAGCAGGCTCCCTGCCTCAGCAGGATGCCAGCCAGGTCCACTCTGAGACTCTGGGCACCTTTCAGTTAGCTAGCCTTAGCTCCAGCTAGATAACCCATTTGTACCCTTTCTTCTGTTCTCCAACTCCCCGGGCCTCTAAATCCTCCCTCCTCCCGGGGATTTCATTCCTCTTCTTCCTGGAGCCCCATCTCCTGCACCATCCATCATCACAGAACTAATCTCTCTGCCTACCAACAGATCTTAGAATTTCCCGTTTAAAAAGTAAAAACAAAACCTTCCCTTGGAGAATTAAGTACTTATCCTGCTTTTTAGGAGGAACTACTGTTCATTTCTAGCTGATTGAGCAAACAGTTTTTCTTTGTTGAGAAAAAATGCTAGCATACTAGAAAGAACTAGAAAACCCCCATTTGCAACCCCATTGTAAGATCATCGATTTAGGCAAGACTCATCAATGATGCATTACTCTGCTTGGGCAGCCATAACAACAAAATCTAGACAGGTGGTTTCAACAATAAACAGTTATTTCTCATTGTCCCAGCAGCAACACATCCCAGATCACAGCAGGGTTGGGTTCTGGTGAAGACTCCCTTCCTGGCTTGCAGATGAACTTCTGGAAGCATCCTCCTAAGGCAGAGAAAGAATGAATTCTCTTTTGTCACTTTTTTTTTTCAGGCAGGGGGCAGGGGAACACACATACAGAAGAGCTCAGAAGAACTTACACCTAGTTCTGTGCTCAGGGGTTAATCCTGGTAGATTTTGGTGGACTATATAGTGCCAGGGATTCAAATTATGTTTGGAATTGGTGGTATGCCTTCACCCCTGTACTATCTCTCTGGCCCCAGTGTTGCTTCTTATAAGAACACTAGTCTCCTTCCCAAAGCATCATACATATTCAGTTCAATATCCATTAAAATTCTAAGATGTTTTTCAAAGACCTGGAACAAACGCTACTAAAATCTGTATGGAACCATAAGACTTTCCAAATAACTGAAGCAATACTAAGGAAGGAAAAAAAGAATATGGGATGTATTGCATTTTCCAACCTGAATTGTACTGTAAAGCTATAAGAATCAAAACTGTAATACTGGAATATAGATAGTCTCACAGACCAATGGGACAGGACTGATAATCCAAATTAAATTCCCAAATTTACAAATTGTTGTAGTGGTTGATCTACAACAAAGATGCTAAGTACATAAATCAGAGAAATAAAGTCTCTTCAACAAATAGCGCTAGGGAAACTGGATGGCCACATGTAAGAAAATGGAATCTTCTTACCTTACACCATGGACAAAAGTAAATTTAAAGACCTCAACATTATATCAGAATACATTAGATACATTGAATAAAACAGGCAAAACTCTCCAGGAAATGGACCTCGGGGTGTCTTCAACAAGAGACATGTACAAAGAGGCAAAGACAATAAAACCAAAAATAAACAAATAGGACTACATCAAATTTAAAAACTTCTGCACACCAAAAGAAACTCAAGCTAAAGTAAAAAGACACCCTACCGAATGAGAAAAAAAAATTACACACAATGTAGCAGATAAAGGACTAATATCCAATGTCTATAAGGCACTCACAAAACTCAGCAACAATAAAAATATCCAGCAACCCTATTTAAAAATGGGAGAAGCAGGTCAGAGAGATAGTACAATGGGTAGAGAATTTACCTTACATGTGGTTGACCTGCATTTGATCTCTGGCATCCTATATGGTCCCCTGAGCACCACCAGGAGTAATTCCTGAGTGCAGGACCAGAAGTAATCCCTGACCAAAAAGAAGGAAAAAACTCAAAAAAACTGAGAGAAGAGATGAACACACACATCCCCAAAGAAGACAGATGGATACCAATAGGCATATGAAAAATGCTCACATCACTTGTGATTAGGGGATTTCAAATCAAAACGACAATGAGATAGCATCCCACACTAGTAATAATGGCACATATCAAAATGTCTGGATACAGCCAGTGTTGGAGGGATTGTGATGAGAAAGGAATCCTCTTATTAGTGGAATGTCATTCAGTACAACCTCTATGGAAAGCAATATGAAGCTCTCTGTCTTTCAAAAAATAAAATAGAAAGAGGACTCCATACAACTCAACAACACAACATCGTGGCATCTAAACACAAAAACATTAATTTAAAAGGACATATACACACCTCTATTTGCTGCAGAACTTAATGCAAAATCCAAGATAGGGAAACAACTCAAATGCCCAACTATGATTGAATGTATAGTTGCATTCAAAAAAATGTGGTATATATACACACAATGGAATACTATGCAGCTATAAGAAAGAATAAAATCATGCAATTTACCACTACATGAATGTAATTAGAGGGTATCATGCTGAGTGAAGTCAGAAGGAAGTGGAGATATAGAGAATTATTTCTCTCATGTGGGATTTAAAGACACACATTAAGGAAGCAACAAATAGCCAAAGGAAACAGAACTGGAGTATTGATCCACAGAAATGATTTTTCAGGAAAGTGGGGGCAGGGGGCATAGAACAGGAGAGGCCTTTGGTGAAGAGAAGTGAGCAGGTACTGCCATAATGGTGAGTATGGTGTTGAAATGATGTATATATGAAGCCATAACTAACAGTATTGTGACTCCCACATCCTTAAAGAAAAATTAAAAATTATATATATATATTTAATTGAATCACTATGAGATATACCTTTACCAAGTTGTTCATGATTGGGCTTCAGTCATACAGTGTTCCAACACCTGTCCCTTCACCAGTGCACATTTCCCAGTTTCCCTCTTGTGTCCCAGCCTGCCTTTATGACAGACATCTCTCTCTCTCTCTGTCTCTCTCTCTGTCTCTCTCTCTCCCCCTTAGGGAATTGTGGTCCT
This sequence comes from Sorex fumeus, assembly GCF_029834395.1. Taxonomy (NCBI): domain Eukaryota; kingdom Metazoa; phylum Chordata; class Mammalia; order Eulipotyphla; family Soricidae; genus Sorex; species Sorex fumeus. Next base: position 43,796,339 of record NW_026606104.1, read on the forward strand.
AATACAGTACAGGTATTAAACGGTTACCATGTATATCACTTTTCCTCCTTTCAGCACTCAATGCTTGCCTAGAGTGATCATTTCCAATTATTGTAGTGGTCCCTTCTCTATCTTAACTACACTCCCCCACAACTTCTGGCATGCTTCTAACCATGGACCAGTCCTCTTGGCTCTCATTTCTACTGTCTTTGGGTATTATCCTCATACTCTTTTTTGGGGTTACACCCGGCTATGTATAGGGGTTACTCCTGGCTTTGCACTCAGGAATTACTCCTGGCGGTGCTCAGGGGACCATATAGGATGCTGGGAGTCGAATCCCGGTTGGCCGGCCACGTGCAAGGCAAAATCTCTACCCGCTGTGCTATCCAGCCCCTAGTGCTGCAATTCTATGTCTGTCCCTCTCCTTCCGACTCATTTCACTCAGCATGGTACTCCCCATGTCCATCCATGCATAAGCAAATTTCATGGCTTTATTTCTCCTAGTAGCTGCATAGTATTCCATTTTGTAGATGCACCTTGGTTTCTTTACTCAATCATCTGTTTTTGGGCACTCAGGTTGTTTCTAGATCCTGGCTCTTGTGAATAGTGCTGCAATGAACACAGGAGCACAGATGCCTTTCTGCACTGTTTTTGGTCCCTATAATACATTCCCAGGAGCAGTATTCCAGGAGCAGTATTTCTGGGTCCTATGAAAGCTCAACTTCTAGTTTTTTGAGGAATTCCCACATTGTTTTCCAGAAAGGCTGAACCAGTTGGCATTCCTACCAGCAATGAATGAGAGTCCCTTTCTCTCTGCATCTGCACCTGCTTTGGTTTCTCTTCTTTTTGATGTGTGCCAGTGTGTGTGTGTGTGTATTTATATATATATATATATATATATATATATATATATTAAAAACAGAGCACTGGTCCACTGGAATGAGGTTCTGTCCTTATGGTCTCACAGCCCATGACTCATGAGGGCCCTGTCTAGAGACATGGAAAGGGAGGGATTCAATTTAGGAATCCCAGGATGTGAGGATACATGATTCTGTCCACGGCAGATGCCAAAACCACCAGCGGGGAGATTTTTAAGGACAAAATGCCCACACGTAGTACAGATGGGGCACTGCACAGCTGCTTCCTATTTGCAAAGAGGATCTCTCCCCTCTCCTCTGCCATGGAGGGGCTGATGGGCACCAGGAAGCCGCTGCTTGGCTGGCGGCACGCACATCCTCCAAAAATGACGAGTGTCTGCCACCACCATGAAGACTTCTTGCTACAGAGGCCTGAGCTGATCCCAATCGAAGAGTTAACAAAGGCTGAGGGGGTGGGGGTTCAGCGCAGGCAGGCAGGGCTCTCAGCCTGCTTGTGAATGACATGCACTAAGAACGGCTTTTTCACTTTTGAATGGCTCAAAACACCAGAGGAAGAACAACATTGCATAACATATGAAAACGACGCCAAATGCAAATCTCAATGTCCATAAATAAAGTTGTATAGAAACATAGTCACGCTCCATTTGTGCATCGTGTATGGCAGCTTACATGCCACAGTGAGAGAGCTGAGTGACTGCAACAGCGACTGTATGATCTTTAAAGGCAAAAAGATGTGCTGGTCCTTTCCGGAAAGTTTGCTAACCCCTGTTTGCTGCCTAACTCCCTAAGCTACAAGAGGAACGGAATTCAGAGGAATTGGGGAGTGGCTTGAGAGACAGGACACAGGTTAACGCCCTGTCTTATAGGCAGCTGATCCAGACTCCATATCCAGTACCACGGTACCATATATGGTGCCCTGAGCATCACCAGGCCACTCCTGAGCACAGAGCCAGGAATAGGACCTCGGCAGGACTGGAAACGACCCAATGCCTACCCTCTACCCACCCCCTCCACACACACAAAACAAAGACTAAACATTTAAACTATAAAAATAAAGGAGTCGTTACTATAAAGAAGGGGAGTGAGTAAATTATATAAAGCCAGTAGATTACATGGGGCTGGGGAGAAACTCGTATTCATTCAAGTGATGAACATAAGGCAACTGATAAAGTGATTTGAAGGGCCGAATACCTGAAACGTATATCATGTTATCATCAAATATTATTCCAAAGAAAAGTGACAGGAAGGTTGGGGGTAACTGTTCTATGATCAAAGAGACAAAGCTATCCTTGCCAAATGTAGCATGTTATCTCTTTGGGTTTCTTTATTCGGAGGCCATGGTCAGTGGTACTGTGATCATTCATGGTATGGTGCTCAGGGGTCACTCCTGGAGGTGTTTGGGTGATAGTGCGGTGCTGGGGGTTGAACCCGTGCCCCCCTGCAAACAAAGCGTGTATCATTCTTCTATGCATTCTCTCTCCAGACCTGATGTATCATTCTTATTTCAAAAATTTTCGAGAAAGAAAACAGGTAATATTGTGTTTACCAAGGAAACAGTTTCTCTCTACCATGGAGACTTTAAGCTCCACTAGGGCTAGAGTCTGTTTCTTAATCTGCACAGCACCTTTTAAGTCCCTCAAACCGAGAAGGTGCTTGATCAGTACCACATATAAAGAAGAATCAGTGCCGGAGCAATAGTACAGCAGGTAGGGCGCTTGCTTTGCACGCGGCCAACCTGGGTTTGATCCCCAGAATCCCGTATGGTTCCCCAAGCTCCACCAAGAGTAATTCCTGAATCAGACTTGAGCACTGCTGGGTGTGGCCCCAAAACTGAAAAAAAAAAAACACCAAGAATGAAGGGCTGAAGAGATAGTATGGCAGGTAGGGTGCTTGCTTGTGTTCAATGCCCCATATCCCATATGCTCCCCCGACCACCATCAAAAGTAATTCTGGGTAGAGAACCAGAATTCACCCCAGTGCATCATCGAGTGTGGCCCAAAAGCCAAAATAAATAAGCAAAAACAAGAATGAGGGCTGGGGAGATAAGCCAATGGGATGAGTCCCGAGCTGTGCATGCAGGAGGCTGAACTTGATCATAGTCCTCTGGGCACTGCTGGGAGTGACTACTGAGCATTGAGCTGGGAGTACACCCTGAGCATCACCAGTTGTGCTCCCTCCTCCAAAAAAATAAAATTCAAAAACAAGAATGAGGATTTGGAGAGACAGTACAACTAGGTTCCATCCCTGGTACCCCATATGGTCCCCTGAGTCCTGTCAGGAGTGATCCCTGAATACAGATCCAGGAGTAAGTCCTGAGCATCGCCGGGTGTGGTCCAAAAACAAAACAAAAAAATCAGGGGCTAAAGCGATAGTACAGCAGATAGACACTTGCTGTGCGTGCATCCGACTGGGTTTAGTGGTACCTCGAGCCCAGGGAGTGATCCCTGAACAAAGCCAGGTATGGGTCCAGAACAAAAAACAAACAGGAAAACACACACACACACACACACACACACACTAATGAAAGCAGGAATAAATTGTTGTATGTCAGAGGGGAAAGGCCTGACTTCCAGAGGAGGGAGAGAATGAGTGGCTGTTGAAGAATAATGAGGAGATGACCCATAGGTGAAACCACTGCAGCCCAGAGAGGGAAAGTGATGTGGTGAAAGGTAACACAGCAGAGCAGGGTTTGGACCCTACTTCTCCCACTTTCAGAGTCCGTGACTGCAGATCTCCATCCATACATTGGAGTCAGGGACTTGTTAGGCAGCAGGTGCCCCCTGGTCAGCTCCTCTCCCACCAGTTAGTCATAGCAGTTCTTCTGGGTGGACAACACGGGGAGGCAACTGACCAGGCCTTAGGGGCCAACATCTGCTGCCTACTCATCAGCAGAGCCAAGGAGAAGCCAGCCTCTGTAGCACCCTGCTGAGGACGGGGCTGCCCAGGCAGGGCTCTCACTTGCTCTGCAGCCTCTCCAGAGTGGAGGGGGCAGCCCACGGTGGCCTCAGGCTGAACCAGGCAGCACTGCAGGGGCAGAGCTACTGGTTCCCTGCAGTTTCCCGGCTCCCCCCATGCCCCAGCCCACTGTCTACCTCCTGTGAAGCCCCAGCTGACTTATTTCCTGAATGGGAACCCAGCTGGGCTGGGGGCGGCTCCTCTGTGCTCTCCTGCAGCCTGTGAGATCACTGGGGTTCCTTGGGGCTGGCACTGCTCTGGGCTAGAGAGGGTGGCAACCAGGGCTGGGGGGTGGGGGAGAAGGCGTGTGCCAGCTTTGGGTAGTTTCTGGCTCCAAGGAGGCAGTGTCTGTTTGTGCCACATACCTTCTGGGCTCTCCACGCCAAGACACGAGGCAGATTATGGTAGCATACCAGTCCCTTTGCTCAGGGTTAGCCCAGCTACTCACCTGGTTGCCAAGCTTCTAGCCCGGGCCTTGCCCCAGCCACAGTCCTGTGCAATGAGGTGGCACAAGGCTGAGGCTTCTCACTTGGCAGCTGTGTCAGGCCTGAGCGGACCCCACCCCAACCTACCCCCGTCTTTCCGATCTACCTGGGCTGTGTCCTAATCAACTGGAAGCTGTCCCCTCAGTTGCCCACAGATTCAGGCTCCCCGGGAAGGGAGAGACCACCCTCCCCCCCCCCACAGTTGGATGAGGCTCCCAGAAGTCCTGCAGGCTTTAAGAATGTGGGAGGAGAGTCCCTGAGATGAGGTCAGCCTGTCTGGCTGAGCCCAGGCCTGGAGGCCAGAGGAGAACAGGAGAGAGCACTTTCATTGAGCAGTGATTGTAGGCCCAGACTGGTTCTAGAGCTGCTGCCTGCATGCTCTCCCTGTGAAGGATCTACTCTTCCTCTGTGGGGACCGCAGATTTCCAAGACTGGCTCCACCAGCAAACGAGTGGAACAGAAATCCTAACCTCACCTACTAGCTTGGTGACCTTGAAAAATGGCTCAGCTGCCTTAAGCTCAGTCTTTTCATCTGGAAAATGGTCATACAGTGTATCTGTTATTCGATGCGTGTCACAATCCCAGCATCTTCTATGATTGTGCCCAGTTCATGCTGGATAGTAGTCACAGTTGGAACATGTGGAAGAGGCCCAGTCCTGCTCCTAGTTTGCAGGAAAAGACAAAGATCCTAGAGGGAGCCCCCCAGTTCTGAAAACCACATTAAGACAAATGGCAGAAGTCACCCCATTTAGAAGTTCACCAGAGCCAGCAGAAGGAGAGGGCACTAGGGAATGGAGAACAGCAAAGGTGAATCTTGAAACACTTCTGGTGGGGGCACTCTCCCCTACAGATGGGGAAACTGAGGCCCAGAGAGAATGGCTTACTTGTCCAAGAATGTAGCGACTGTTGTGGAGCCAAGTCAGCACTCACTAGCAGAGCCCTCTGCCTGGACAGGACTGATGGGACACCCTGGGGTGTCCTTGCACCTCACCTGGAGACATAGTCTCCAAGAGGCAGCATCGTGTCCTGGGGACCCCATGACTGACTTCAGAGGGGAGGGCGGGGTCTCCAGCCCCAGCAGGGGAGAGGCTCATAGGAAGAGGAACCAACCAGCTTCCGCTGACGGTTAAAGTCAGGCTCTTGCTGAGAAGGAGAACCCCTCAGTCTCCTGTGTGCTGTGGCCGTCACTATGCCCTGCAAGGGCTCTCCTCCCCAGTCTGCTTCTTCCTGCCCTTCACAATCACTCTGATGCCTAATGTGATAACCCTTCAGCATCCTGTTCCAAAGGGAAGACAGGTTCAGAGGGAGAGAGGATGCCTGAGATCAGGGCCTGCAGAGGTGAGATTTGAGGCGGGGCCAGCAGCTCACCCCCAAAGTTCTTATTTTTTTCCTTAGTGGTTTTGGACCATATCTAGTGTTGCTCGGGGATTAGTTCTGGCTCTGCATTCAGAAATCACTCCTGGTGGTACTCAGGAGACAATATGGGGTTCCAGGGATTGAACCTGGGTCAGTCATGTATAAAACAACTGTTCTACCCACTGTACTATTGCTCCAGCCCCCCAAGTTCTTATTTTTACCCTGCATTACTTTCAGGCTTTAGTCTGCAATCTAACTCCAATCTCCCCTTCTTCTCCAGGACCAGAGAGACTTGCACATCCTCACGCACCCCAGCAGACTTCCGGAAGTGGGCACACAGCTCTACTTTTCCAAGAACGTGCCTGGACTTTATTTCATAAACGCTTCCCGATAAGCCTTTTCCATGGGAGCCTTTTCCCCCGAGAGAATGGTGCAGAGCTGGCATCTCTCGGTGCTGATTAAATTGAAAGCCAGGGCTAAAGAAATGGTTCAATGGGCTGGAGCATATGCTTTGCATGCAGGAGGCTAGGGTTCAGTTCCTGGCACCACAGGCACCATCAGGAGCGGCCCCAAGCAACAAGCCAGAAGTAACCTCTGAGCACCACCAAAAGAGAAGAAAGAAAATCGCATTTTATTGAATATTATGTTAAGGGCAGTTTACCCATTAGATTATTATTTATTTCAATTTATTTATTTTATTTTATTTTTTGGGGAGGGCATGGCCATGCTCAGGGCTTATTCCTGGCTCTGTATTCAAGGATCACTCCTGGCAGTGCTCAAGGGACCACATGGGGTCCCAGAGGTCAAACTCAGGGCAGCTGCATGCAAGGCAAGTGTCCTAGCTACTGAACTACCATTCTGGCTCCATATTATTTATTTATTTATTTAATTTATTTTATTCATTTATTTATTTTATTTTTTGTGTGGGGTAACTCTGGAAAGGCTACTCCTAGCAGTGTTGGTGTCCACATCTGGTAGTATTCAGGGGACTTCTCCTAGCTTGGTGCTTAGAAGTCATTCCTGCTGCTGCTTAGGGGCCCCTGCCATGACACCTAGAGCTCCCAGACGCAAAGCCTGGACCCTGCCCATTGAGCATCTCCCTGGCCCCACATTAGTGCAACTTCACTGGTGCCCACATATGCCAGGGCCCTTAGCGGCACCATTTGACAGATGGGGCCAAGTGAGGCTTAGAGGAAGAAAGAGGCCCCATAGTAGGCGCCCTTGATCTGCCCTTGGCCCAGGGGGTGGATGGGTGAATTGAGAAAGGGCCTGAGCGTTACTCTCTCCTCTCCTCCGAGTGTGTAACCGCTGCAGCTGGAAGGCACCTCCGGCCCCCAGCAATCCTGACTCTGGCTCTGACAGGCCACAGGCTAGATTGCTGGCAGCCTGAAGGCTGCAGAGCTCTCAGCTAAACAAAGGCAAAGCCTCTCAGGCTGAGCAGCTGGTCAGTGAGTGCCTGAGAGCCTGGGCTGGGGCCTCCCAGGCAAGGGCCCACCCCCAAACCCCTGACAACCAACAAAAGGCACCAGGTGGGGAGACCGGCCCAGCTGCTCTCTCCAGAGCCTGGGGAGCGTGCCCGCTGCCGAGCAAACTCCCGCCTTGCAGCGAGCATGATTTCAGTTCCACCACAGAGGGGACTTGCCGACAGGGAACTGGGCTGGAATTCCTGACGAGTCAGGAAATGACACAGTGGTCCCTGTGGGTAGCTCTGCGTTCACTCGGAGCCCTGGGAAAGGAGGGAGCTGGAGCCAGGCGGAACCCCGGTTCCCACAGCCTGCGCACAGGGGAGCCATTGTCTGCTGGAGGAGCCCAGTCACACCTCCAGGTCAACCACTGAATGTGAGGGCTGCCGAGAGAGGAGGGGGTTGGGGGAAGGGGCCCCCAACATATGGTCACACGGGAAGCTGGGGTGGGGGAGCATTGCAGAGAAGGGAGTGGAGGTGTTCATCAGAAGGCACCCTCTCGGGGTGCCAGGCACCATGCTGAGCTCTTTATATTGGAAGTCTTGTCTCATCCATTCATCCAACAAATATTTACATGTGTGCCAGGCCATGCTAGGGACCGGGATCCAGCTGTGAGCGGACCCACACAGGCCCACCCTCTGACTGGAAGTAGCCAATCAGCATCCCTGGAATGTCAGGGGGAGAACGGCTTGGATGGAAAGCAGGTCTGGAGATCCAGCCTGAGGGCCACTGGGAGTTAGGGGAACGTTTTTTTGTTATTAAACTTTTTTTTTCCAGGCAAGAGAAGACTTCTCTGCAGAGGTGACATTTAGCAGAGACCAGAAGGAGGCGAGGGAACAGCCAGGGCACAGGCTCTGAGGTGGGAGTGGGCTTGGCAGACCCTGAGAACAGACCAGAAGAGAGTGAAGGAGGGGGGAACTGGCAGAGAGAGGGGTTCACATTCTGGTGGCATTTGTCAGCCCGAGGATATTTGATTTTGATAGAAACGTGGTGGGAAGCCACTGAGCTGGAGAGTAATAGGATGTGTGTTTTAAGATAATTTTTAATTTAATTTTTAAATAGATAATACATCCATATGGTTCAAAAGAAAAATATATAAAAAGCCTGCAACATGCAGAGACTCTGCAAAGTCTTGATTCCATCTGTGCCTCGTCTATTCCCCACTCCTCCCAGACACTCGTATTAGTTTCTTGGTTGTCCTTCCAAGATTTCTTTGTGCAAAGACAATCACATATTTAGTTAACATTTATATAGCACTTACTATGTGTCAGACCTTATTCTTTGAAAGATTCACCCAATTTGGTCCTCGGAACACAAACCTCTGCTCTGGGTGAGAATGACGATGCCCAGGGCTGAGGGGGAGAGCTAAAGTGTTGCTCTGCGCATGGCTGACCCTGGTGGAATCCCCATCAGCTCCCCACGAATGGTTTCTTTTTTTTCTTTTTTGCTTTTTGGGTCACACCCGGCGATGCACAGGGGTTACTCCTGGCTCTGCACTCAGGAATTACTCCTGGCGGTGCTCAGGGGACCATATGGGATGCTGGGAATCGAACTCAGGTCAGTCGCGTGCAAGGCAAATGCCCTACCCACTGTGCTATTGCTCCAGCTCCATGAATGGTTTCTTGAGCTCTGCTGGAAGTGATCCCCAATACAAGAGGAAGCCCTGAGCAGCGCCAGGTCTGGTCCCAAAACAACAACAAAAGAATCAAACAGGAAGAACGAGTACCTCTGGTTCTGTGGATAAGGAGACAGCTGAGAGCTGGATGACGGGCTCCAGACTGCACAGCTGCTAGGTGGTGAGACTGATGCCCAGGGCTGACTCTGTAAATTTCCCAAACCAGGTCACTTCAGAAATGTGTATGCATCTTCTCACAGCTCAGAGGGTCAGAAGTCCCAAACTGAGGGGTCGGAGCAGTTGGTTCCCCCCACCCCCACCCCAGGGCTCTCCAGAGAGTTCGCTGTTGCCACAGTCCCTGCCCCCCCCCCCCCCCCCCCCCCCGCCTTCCCTCCTGTGTGTCTCTCAGTCTGGCTTCTGCTTCGGAGCTAGCTGTAGCTGCAAGCACCCTCTTTCCAAAGAGAGTCACATCCACAGGTTCTAGGGGGACATGTATCTCAGGGGGACCTTCTTCAACACCATATTGCACCAGAATGTGTATTGGAATTCGGGCAGACTGGCTTTTTTTTTTTTTGTTGGGTCACACCCAGCAATGCACAGGGGTTACTCCTGGCTTTGCACTCAGGAATTATTCCTGGTGGTGCTCAGGGGACTCTATGAGATGCTGGGAATCAAACCCGGGTCGGCTGCATGCAAGACAAACACGCTACCCGCTGTGCTACCACTCTAGCCCCCAGACTGGCTTCTAACTGTGCTCTTAATCACTGATGATTCTGCCTCTTTGTAAGGTTGTGGATCTAGATTTGGAGAGATGATTCGAAGGGCCAAAGCACATTTGGGAACCCTGGGTTTGGTCCCCAGCACTTCCTGGCCCACTGAACATTTTAGGAACTGTCAAGCAAGGGGCCAGGAGTGGCTCCTGGGCACTGCTGGGTGTGATCACATACACACACACACACACACACACACACACACACACAGATTGTCTCTACAAAATCCTCTCCTTTTCCTATAAAAGTTGGGGTATCCTCTGTGCTACTCTGCACCTAGAAAGTGGAACCTAATATACCTCACAACTTCCCCAGAAGCACACCTCACTGTCCCTCATCTTTTAGCATAGGTGCATGGTCGAATGGATGGACAAGATGTTATTTCACCTAACCCCTTACTACTGGACAGCAGCTTGCAGTCCCTCCCTCCCTTGTTCCTTCCTTCCCTCCCTCCCTCCCTACTTCCTTCCTCCCTCCCTACTTCCTTCCTTCCTCCCTTCCTCCCTCCCTCCCTCCTTCCCTTTCTTCCTCCTTCCCTCCCTCCCTTCCTGCCTTCCTGCCTTCCTGCCTTCCATCCTTCTTGACAGGAGAACCATACCAGGTGGTACTCAGGGCTTGCTCCAGCTCTGCACTTGGGAATGACTCCTAGCGGGGCTTGTGGAACATATGGAATGCCAGGGATCAAACCCAGATGGGCCCCATGCACGGCAAATACCCTATCTGCTGTACTATCACTCCGGCCTGGTTTGTAGTTTTTGGCTAAGGCAAATAGAGATGCAGAAAATAACTTTAAACACACATCATTTCTTACTTGTACAACTATATCTAAAGGATAAAAAGTAGAATATCTGGACGCATTTGTAATTTTGAAAGATTTTGCCAAAATGCTCTTTGGGGAGCTGGTACCACTTTTTATTCACATGTGTGAGTAGTCTCTGAGAACATGTGTGAAAATGCTGTTTCCTTACTGAATTGCCCACAGAGAATATTATTAAACGTTTGGATTTTTTGCCAGACTGATAAGAAATGGTACTCCAACGTGGTTTTCCTTTATTTAAAAAAAAAATGTTTTGGGCCATACCTTGCAGTGCTCAGAGATCATTCCTAACAGTGCTCAGGGAACTCTGCAGTATTAGGGATCAAACCTGAACCTCCAGCTTGCAAAACATGCACACTCACCCTTTGAGCTATCTCATGGACCCTGATAGTCATTTCTTTCCAGTGACTGAGCTTCTTTTTATATGTTTAAAAGTCATTTGTGGGGCCAGAGCAATAGTACAGCGGAGAGGGAATTTGCCCTGCACGCAGCTGATCTGGGTTCAATTCCCGGCATCCCATATAGTCCTCCAACCACCACCATGAGTAATTACTGAACGTAGAGCCAGGAGTAACCCCTGAGCATCACCAGGTGTGACCAAAAAAAAAAATCTGAGGACAGGTCTGAAATGATACAGCAGGGAGTAGTCTAGCCTTGCATGCGGCAGACCTGGATTCATATGGTCCCCCAAGCAGCACCAGGAGTGATCTGTGAGCACAGAGCCAGGAGAAACCCCTGAGCATTGCCAGGTATGACTGAAAAAGAAAAAAAAAGGAGTCATTTGTACTTAGTAATTGTCAGCTCATGCTATGCTTGTTTCCATTAGATCATGGTTCTCTTAATGAACTTCCAGAAATTCTCTCTCTCTCTCTCTCTCTCTCTCTCTCTCTGCGTGTGTGTGTGTGTGTGTGTGTGTGTGTGTGTGTGTGTGTGTGAAGAGAGCGGGCTGTTTGGCTGCATCTAGCAGTGCTCAGAGACTCTTCCTGGCTCTGTGCTGAGGGATGACCTGAAGGTACTTTGGGGACCATATGTGGTACTGAGTATTCAAACCAGGGTCTGTGGGATGCTCGATTTGCTCGAGCGGGCCCAGTAACGTCTCCATTGGAGACTTTGTTGTTACTGTGTCTGGCATATCGAATACTCTCGGTAGCTTGCCGGGCTCTCCGAGAGGGGCGGAGGAATCGAACTCGGGTCGGCCATGTTGGCTGCTTGTAAGGCGAACGCCCTAACCGCTGTGCTATCGCTCCAGCCCTAATTACTCTCTCTCTCTCTCTGAGTAATTATGAATTAGGTAGATGAACCTTCAACTGTGATGTGCATTGAAAATACTTTCCCTTCAGTCTGTCCTTATCTTATGACTTGGCTTAGTGTGTTTCTTTGTAATAGTTTTCAATTTGGGAAGCCAGGGAAAGCACTCGAGCACGCCTCGCATGAGGGAGGCCCTGGGTTCATCCTCACACCCAGGGGTCACCTGGGCACTGATAGGTGTTGCCCTGGTGACTCCCAATGCAGTACTCATGGCCTTAGAGTGCCTCAGCACCACTGGGTACAACCCCCATGACAACAGAAAATAAAACATAAACATTTTTATATTTATGTAGTGGACTTTCTCATTCTTTTATCAAAATGGCATTTTGGGGGTTGGGGAAATAGTTTAAGTGGCCTAGCAGATACCTGCTGGCATGCTCTGAGGCCCTGAATTCAATCTCCAGCACCCAGGGCACTTGTGAGCCCGCCTGGTGTGGCCCATACATTAGAAAGAAAAACAAAAAAAAGCAAAAATCTTTTTTGGGTTTTGAGTCATAGTTAGACTTTCCCCTCTATGAGATCATAGGTTCTCCCATCTTCTCCTCTAGCGTTCTAATTTTCATTTTTCAAGAATTTGCAATTTTTTATTCTTATGGCTCTTTTTCTGATGCAAAGGATAGTTCCATTTCTCCCTCAGGGGGCTTCCTAGTGGTTCTGAGTCTGTCTACTGAGAAGCCCATTCTGCTCTTTGAGATGCCCCTTGATCAAATACTCAGGCCTTCTGGGTAACCGGCTCTGCCACTGCACTTTCTTCATGGTCCATGGTCCTCCCTCTCTACCTGCATCTGAATCCAGTTGTTCAGTTACTGAGGCTTTACACGAGACTCTCGAGGCGCTGTCAGCTCAGTGCTGCCTTTTCCCTTTTTCCTAGCTTGCTGGCATTCTTTCTCTCCTCTTCCTGAGGGTTGGAACGACAGGGGATCTTACAGGACTTGTGGCCGCTGTAGGGGGCAGACAGGAAACACATAATTCCATGTTACTTGCTAGTGAAAAGAAAAAGAAAGCAGATTAAAGGACAGATGCGAGCAGAGAGGGGAATTTAGGGGGCAGACAGGAAAGCGCTGGGATGAGGTGGAGACCCGTGGGTGAAGGGAGGGAGGTTACGTGCAGGCCTGGGGGAAGATGTTCTCATACGGACCAAGGGCAAATGCAAAGGTTGGAGGCAGGCACATGCCTGGCATGTTGAGAGCCAGCACGGCTGCTGGTGCAGCTGGCTGGAGTGTTCCGAGGAGAGTGGGAGGCAATGAGGTAGACAGAGCAGGCCCACAGGTCACAGCAAGGCCACTGGCTTCTCCTCCCTGATGGGGAGCCCGGCGGGGGCTGAGCAGGAGGAGTGAGGCGCTCTGACCTCTCTTTATCAGGATGGACCAGACTGCAGGCCCTGGATGAGGGCAGTGGGAGGGCTCCGGAACTGGGGAATGAATTGTAACCTGGTTTCCTAGTCTGTCTCCCTGCTGAGCAGTGAGCTTTGCAAGGACAGACACAGAAATGCTGCAGAGAGCGGGCCTGGATAGACATTTGTGGGAGGCAGACAGGCAGGCAGGCAGGGTCCTCTGGGAAGGACTCAGCAAAGGCCAGGGGCACAGACAATGGCGGGGAGGCGCTGTCTCCAACTGAGCAAAGCCCCGAGGGCTTACACTGGAGGAGCTGTCCCCATGCCCACTCACAATTGCCCAACTGCAATTGCCATTAAGGATCTGGCTTGTGTCACCATAGTTTAGCCCGGGGTGGGGCTCAAGGTAAGAGGGTTGAAGGGAGAGAGAAGGGCGCTCTCTTGAGTTCCAGCACGCGGAAGTCCTGCAAGGGGCATGTTGTTCCCCCCTCACCCCTCCTTGCCCCCCACCCCCATCGCTCCGGCAGGGAGGATCAACAGAGACTGCAGGAAGGAAAGGAGCCACTAAGGTCACGCAACAGTGAGTGACGGCCCAGTTTCCGGGGCTGTGTGTGCACAGGATGGCTTCTGAGCCATGGCCCATTTTGGTCAATAGTTTTGGGGAGAGAAGTATGAGCAGGAAAAGATCTCCTTGTTCCAACTAGCCCTTAGCTGCTCTGCCAGCTCAGGCCCCTGTAATGGTGAGACCCAGGGCTGAGGAACGGAGCCAGGGCACCCCTCATGGGGCTTCAGGTATAATGAAGCCAGGAGCAAGGAGGCAGACCAGAGACCCTAAGCTGGGGTGTGAAGGAAGAGGGTCTTTGAAGCGTGGCCTGGTTATGCCAGTCTCACGGGATTCCTAGGTAACAAACATCCACATTGAAACCTCAGTGTGTGCCGGAGCGACAGCACAGCGGGTGGAGTGTTTGCCCTGCACAAGGCCAACCGAGTTCAATCCTCGGCATCCCAGATGGTCCCCCAAGCACCATCAGGAATAATTCCTGAGTGCAGAGCCAGGAGTAACCCCTGAACATCGTTGGGTGTGACCCAAAAAGAAAAAAAACCTCAGTGTCCAATGAAAAAATCTTCTTTCTAGGGCTACCTAGAAGGTGAGGGTGGCAATAGGAGTCCAGGGCTACCTGAAAGTGCTTCATTCCTGACCCCTCAACCCACACTAGGTTGTGGGTGGCTGCAGGTTGTCTGTCTCCAGCAAAGGCTCATCAGCTGCTTCCAGGAAAAGAGGGGCTTGAGTTGAGAGGGGACTCAAGTTCCATCATACACATACCTCCTCTTCCTTAACCTAGCACCCCCTTTTCAGAGAAAAAATATCACTCAGTGCCCCCAGTGTCCCCCATCCAACCCTCTGCCCTTGCAATCTACTTTAAGTGAACAAACAGAAAACACCCCCTAGTTGGACCCAAGTATCATCACTCCTCTGGGGAGTTCCAGCACTCTCCAGCATCATCCACGTGGGGAAACACTGCTCATTTGTGATCTGCTCCTGCTAGTGCCCATGGGCACCTGTCAGGGCCAGATGAGCCTGCAAGAGCTTCAGGACAGGGGGATGGGTCATGGCACTGAATGAAGCACCTCACTCAGGGACTCACTGAAGAGTATTGTTATGCGGGGCATGGGGGGGGGGGTGGTTGGAGACCTTCCTGGCAGGACTTGCAGAAGGCACAAGCTGCTTCCTGCCTCTGAGGCATGTGAGCAAAGACCAAGGCAGACAAAGATTCTCTCAATCAATTTCCGCTGAAAAAATTTCTTTAGGCCAGGCCTATGCCTACCATTGGGGATACAGGGCAAGTCCTTGCACCCCTGACTTACATGTTAACAGGTGAGAGAGACATTAAATAAAGGCAAAAGGGGCTGGGAAATGCACCTGTCCTCGGTTTGATTTCCAGCACCACATGGTTCCTGAGCATCCCTGGGTACAGCCCTGTAGGGCCTGAGCAGTATCATAGCCTCAGGACCTTGCATTAAACCAACCAGCCCAATGGCTCAGAATTGCTATTAGGGCTCCCAGGTCTCCTGAGTACTGCTTTTTTTTTGGGGGGGGTTGTTTTTTGTTTGGGGGCAACACTAGCAGTGCTCAGAGATCACACATGGTGGGGCTCAGGGGACCATATGTGGTGGGGCTCAGGGGACCATATGTGACCAATGATATCGCTGTATCATTGTGTCAGTCCCTGGATACTGCTTGGGAGCCTCCCCTCACCCTGTGAAATATAGTAGCAAGAAAGTGTATATTTGATACAGTAGAAACTGGTCAAGGAGATACCCTGGGCTCCAAAGGAAGTGACTTCTGAGATGGAAGGACTAGTATGAGTTAAGAAGTGAAGAGAATAGGAGAGAGTGCAGTGAATAGAATGCCTGCCTTGTGTGCAGAGGACCCGGTTAGAATCTGGCATCCCATATGGTTCCTGAAGCATCCCTGAGTGCAGAGCCAGGAGTAACCTCTGAGTACAGCCAGGTGTGACACCCACCTCCCCCCCTCTAAAAATGAAGGGAAGAGAATCTTGGTCTGAGAGAACAGCAAGGCACAAAGGCTCCGAGAGGAGAGCCCGGTATTTCCACTGCAAGTTCAACGAGGCTAGAGGGCAGGAAGTGAGAAGGGGCAGAGAGAAAGCGGGGGAGTCAGCAGCCACTCACCAGTCCACTGCCCCAGGGACTCCTCGGAGTCAGGATGCACCCTGTCCCAGGACGGTCAAGGATGAAGAGTCAACCAAGTGAAAGAGGATCAGGCAAGAAGGGAACTATCTGTACAAACACAGGAGGAAACGGAAGGGCTAAAAGCAGGTCAGTCTTGTGAGAGCCTGCCCTGGAGACGGGAGATACAGGGGCTGAGAACAGGCTCCAGTCAGTCTGGTAGGTCTTGTTGAGTGTCCTCAAGGATGACAGGAGCCACCGAGTGTTAACACAGGGAAGGGACCCAACCTTAGTAGAACTAGCAGGAAAGAAATATTCTGAGTCTGAGTAAAGAACCCTTAAGTGGAAATGGGTCAGAGGGCTGCCATTGCCTGCTCTGCATATGGGAAACCTGCGCTCCCACTTCGTCCCTGGCACCAAATGGTTCTCCAGCACTGCTGGGAACCATCTCTAAGCACTGTGCCAGGAGTAGTTCACCCCCTTTCCCAGTACCTGCAGGTGTGGTCCGAAAATTTAAAAAAACAAAACAAAACAAACAACAAAAAAACCGCCACTGTAAGTTCCTGCAATCGGGGAAAACCCAGCAGAATTGGAGGTGGGGCAGCCTTCTAAGGCACCACCTCATTCGGGCGGATTGAGGGAGGACCAGGAATCTCAACTGTCAGCACAAGTCAAGTGACACAACTGAGGGCCCTAAGGGGGTAGCTGTGGGGAGCTGGTGGGGAAAGAAGGTGAGGGTTCAGTAAAGAGACATGGATGTCCCTGAAGCCAGGGGGCATATCGGGTCAGGCTGTGTGACTCAAGAAATCTTTGTTCCCAGGACCTCTGGGCTAGAAGCACGATTCTCTTTCATCCCAGGATGAGGAAACTGAGGCTCCCAGAGAGTTGGTGAAATAGTTGCAGGCCGCAGATGCCACCAGGGTCGGGGTCAGCGCGGGAGCGGAGCCCCTAGCATGTGCCTGTCCCGCGGACACGTCACAGCTCATCGGTGAAGGCGGATATGGCTTCACTGTGCAGAGGAGCGCGCCGCGGGCCTCGAGGCAGGGCGGAGGGCTAGAAACCAGGTTTGCAGCCCCCTCCTCCGGCCCCCAGTCGTTGGGGTCTGAATCTGGAGTGGGGGGAAGGGGCGGGGAGCGTCCAGGAGCGTGAGACGGGCAATGCTTCTGGGACTTTCCTCGCTGAGGTCAGAAGCTAGAAATAGCCGCGCTCGGGTGAGGGCCCCGGGTTGGTCACACTCAGCGGTTCCGCTTCCACGTCGTCGGGGGCCCCTGCGGACCCTCAGCCCAACCCTCTCGCCTTCCAGTCCTGCCGCCGGGTCCGCTCCGACGGCAGCGGCGGTGGGCGTGGCCGCCGCCCGCGCGCGCCAATCAAGAAGCGGGGACAGACTTAAGCCCCGCCCCGGTGACGTCACTCGCGGGTCCCGGAAGCTCCACCCCATGGCCTTGCCTGGGAAAGGCCACGGTGGGGGCCAGTCGTTGCGGGGTTTTCTGGAAGGGTGGAAATAACTCCCTGGTGAATCACGCACATTATAGCTGCTCTGGAGAAATACAGGCAGGGTGAATAGGTTCCTAATTTTAAAGAATATTTATTCCCTTAATCGCTCCTCATGCACCCATTCACCTGTCTGCCCGTCCACGCAGCCAGGGCAAAAGGGCGGCCCCAGGTGTGCCCGGTGCTGGCCCAGGCCGGAGAAATACTAATGAAGCCCGCGCTTGCACCCAGGGAGCTCACAGTCTAGTGAGGAAGTCTGACAGTAACAAATGCTTACACCAATCCTGCTTTTATTACAATCGTGATCAATTCTGGGAACATAAGGTACAGGCTGCTGGAAAAACCGAGTGTTTAATTTAGATTGGGGGCTCAGGTCTCCGGAGCAGTAGTTCCATATGAGCTGACTCCTGAAGCAACAAAAGTGTTCCAGGCAGAGGGAAGAGGTTGTGGAAAGGCCTTGAGGTTGGCAGGCGCTGGAGGGTTCTGAGAAGGAAAAAGAGGCCAGTGTGGGGGTGGGAAGAGCTGGGGGAGGGGAGGCGAGGCTAGATGACTCTGGAGGTTTAGCGAGGCAGATTATTTCAGACCTTGAAGGCCAGAACAAGGAAGATTTTTGTTTTGTTTTTGGGCCACACCCGGCTGTGCTCAGAAGCTTCTGGCTCTCTGCTCAGGGGTCGACCCTGGTGGTGCTCCAGGAGCTGTGTGTGGTGCTGAGGATGATTGAACTGGGTCAGTGCTGGGTCGGTGCTGACAAATGAACGGGGTCAGCTGTATACCAGGCAAGAGCCTTAGCCCCTGTGCTATCTCTCTGGCCCAGGAAAAAGAATTTTATTCTGGTTGCAGTGGGCAGCCTCTGAGGGACTTGGGGGTGTTACTTGATCTATTTTATTTAAAAATCGTTCTGGCTCTGTGTGGGGTATAAACACAGGTGAACACAGGAGCCCTTTCGGAGGATCTCAGTAGGTACCGGCCAGGCCTGAGGGTAGAGAGCTGAATGATGAGAAGAGGGCTGATGGCTGGAAAGATGTTAACAGCCTCCCAAAAATCAGGAGAAGATTCTAAAGAATGGCTGGTTTCGTGGGGGCGGATGATGATGCTGGAGGGTGAGATGAGGCTCTCTTGTTGGGCCGTAATTTAGAGACCCCTCAGAGCGCCAGGTACTGTTCTAGAAAGTATAGATTTAAATTCTGGTCCTGTCATTTGCTGTTTCCCTTAGGGAAATAATTTAATCTCTACCCTGATTGCTCCATCTGTAAAATGGATAGATCATTTAGACTAAGAGGATAGTCATAAGGATGAAATGAGTTCATGTATTTAAGGGGCTGTAGTGATAGTACAGCAGTTAGGTTATTTGCCTTGCACGTGGCCCATCAGGGTTTGATCCTTGGTACCCCACATGGTCCCCTGAGCCCTGCCAGGAATGATTCCTGAATGCTAAGGCAGGTGTAAGCCCTGAACAACATTGGGTGTGGCCCCAAAGCAACAAAAAGGAATTAATGTATTTAAAATCTTGGATCTGAGCATTTGAACTTGGGAGCTTCGAGCTGGGCTCCCAGATCCGCTTCTTAGAGTGACCTTGGCCTCATCGCTCTACAGGCCCTACCCAGGAAATGAGCATGATGTGCCCGCGCCGTGGCTACCACACTTGTCTGAACACTAGAATCATCTGGACATATTTTTATTTTTATTATTTTTTTCTGGACATATTTTTAAAATGACATTCCAAAGCCCAGGCTGCACCCCACACCAATTAAACCGTAATCTCCACAGGTGAGAGTCAGATCTATCTGTTTTGAAGCCCCAGACAATTTCCAGGTGCAGGTAAGCTTGGGGACCATTGCAATCAAGAGGAGCAAGAAGGTTACTTGGGGATGGGGGGCCAGGGATGGGGGAGGCTCCTCTGAGGTGGGGGACTTATGAGTAGTGACCCAAGAGGGGAGAAGGCATGGTCACTGGAATGCTAGGCGGTGGGGATCTGCCTGTCTCCCTGCATGCTCAGGGTGCCTTTGCCCTATGGGGAAGACTGAGGCTGGCACTGCAGAGTCCCAGGAAATTCAGGAGTATCAGCTGCATGAAGACAGCCCTTTCAGGCTCAACACATGAGGTCTGGGGGCTACAGGTGCTCTGTACTTCCACACCATCTCTTCCCCCTCAAAAAAGGGGCGAACCAGTTTTCCACTCCCCCAGCAGAGATGAGGCAGAGCCAGGCAGAATAGTGCTCAGGAGCAGGGTTTCACCCTGACCTTCTGCTCAGGCCCTGCCTCCGGGGATCTGGTCCTTCACTGGGCGAGACAAGTAAATGTATATGAATAAAACAAAAGCAGTAAATTTGCAGCACTTTGGGTCTTGTCATGATTCATCACGGTGAGTCTGACGGTGCCTTTGTCTGGCTATAGGGGAAGGGTCAGTCCAGTAAATTGATCCTGGGAGAGTGATTTGAGATGAACTTTCCCATGGAACCCTTCCTGCGCACAGCTGGGTCCCTTCCAGCCTCTGTCGGGGCATTGACCACCCTGCCAGGATCTGGTGCCTGGAGCTGGGAACAAGGGGAAGATATTTGAGGCCCAGTCCCTGGGGAAGCATCTTTGAGGAGAAATACTGGACTTGTGGGCTTGGGGCTAGGTGCTTGGGTTTGCTTCTCAGAGGCAAATGCAGGAGCTCCTGAGGCTCACAGGAGCTGCCAGTCCCGAGAATCCCTGGCCCTTCCCCTCCACTCCTCGGTCCAGCAGTGCTGGGATCACAAGACCCCTGAGCACAGCACTCAGGACTCTGCACTCAGGTCTCACCTCCAGGATCCAGGCATTTCCGGAAATGAGCTCTGCTTAGGATTTTAGGAAATGAGACGATGACTCCACATGCTCACTTCTAGCCTGAGTACCAAGGCTCCTTTCTGTTTGTTTGTTTGTGATGCTGGGATTCAACCCAGACCTCCAGTGCTAAGGCACCTGCTTTACCACTGAGCCACATTCCCAACCCTGAGGCTCCATTTCTTTCCTGACCTGACACGGTTCAGCCGGCCAGAGCGTGACTCTCCTCCCGCGGCCTCACAGAACCCGGGAAGGGGATGACCCACCTGATCACGCTGGCAGCTCCATGGACACCCGGGAGGGAAGGGAAGGAGAAGGCTGGGGCATCCTCCGCATGGGTGCTTCCTGGGGCCCCCCTCCCCCTCCTCCTAAACAGGAAGCCCATGTTCCCTAATCTCCTGCCCCTCCCCCCAGCCATCTGCTTAAAGGAAGTGGCTCTTCAGTTCTTCACAGGAAGCCACAGGCCCATCAGCCTCATCTCCCTGCAGCTACTGCTTACCCAGGCCCTCCTCTGCGGGCCAGGGCCCCCCTTCCGGGCTGGGTCCAGGGATGCTCTGTTCCTACCGTCACGCTCTGCCACTCAGCCCAGAAGTGAGCGTGTGGAGTCATCGTCTCATTTCCTAAAACCCTAAGCAGAGCTCATTTCCGGAAATGCCTGGATCCTGGAGGTGAGACCTGAGTGCAGAGTCCTGAGTGCTGTGCTCAGGGGTCTTGTGATCCCAGCACTGCTGGACCGAGGAGTGGAGGGGAAGGGCCAGGGATTCTCGGGACTGGCGGCTCCCGTGAGCCTCAGGAGCTCCTGCATTTGCCTCTAGCTTCTTGGCAGTTCCTGCCCCAGGGAGGGCTCTGCGGAGCTGGGAAGCAACTCTTAGGATGTGGCTGATTCTAGTGTGGGACTAGCCTGCCACCTGGTGGCCATACTCGTGTATAGCACCATGGACGAGTCCAGCAAGGCCTGATAGAGACTTGTGGGACTGGGAGGTCCTTACAGAGAAAGAGAAATTTCTAGAACAGAGGATTTTATTAAAGAACAACACACTTCTAACTTGAGCACTTGGGAGAGGCTTTCTCGGTCCAGATGAGAGTCCAACTTTGCCACCCTTCGGTTTGAGGCCGGAGAGGACCCGAGAGGACCACGGCCTTGCTTCCCACCAAGTCAGCCACAGATGGGATCTATTTCGGGATGCATCTCAGGGTGTGGTCCCAGAATGTGGAGCCGCCCTGCTGACTTTGAGTCGCTCTCCTTTCTGACCAAACATGGCATCTCGGCGCGTCACCCACCTTAGTCACCAAAGTTGGCACTTACAAGGTGGCTTTTGGCAGCTTCCAAAAATAAAGTCCCCTTGCAGAGGACCGTGACCTGCCAGCATCCAGGGGATTCAGAAGCGGAGCAGTGGCCGAGCAGGGAACACCCAGGAAACAGCGATACCCAGCAGCCCCCCTAATTTAGAAAACGAGGAAGCAGAGCCAGGGAAACAGCACAGCAGCTACGGTTTACTTGCCTTGCACTCCTCAAGTGCCTTGCACTCCCAGCACCCCATGTGAGTGCAGAGCCAGAAGTAAGCCTTGAGCACCTCCGGGTGTGGTCAGAGGGCGTGTCCTCGGAGGCAGTATCCCCACAGTAGTGCAGGTCCGTCAGCTTTCTTGTCTGGGAAGCCCCACACCCTCTTGGGGCCATATCAGCTTATGTGGCCTCTGTGGCCAGCTATGTGTGTGCCAGCATCGCAGTGTGTGAGCTCATGTGTGGACAACACAGTGGCCCCCAGCACCCCACCGAAGGGGCACCAGTGAGCACCACTCAAGGAGCACCCCAACCATGCACATGTGAGCCCCACTTGTCATGACCACACTGGCCACAGGAAAGGAAGAGGACAAGACAAGCAAGGCCAGTAACAATGCACAAACAGCTCCCACTAGGTGACTTGGGTTCTGGCCTAGGTCTGTCCTAGGGCTGCTGCTTTACAGACAAGATGATTGTGGCCCAGGAATACTGAGGGTGGAGTGACTGGGGTGTGCAGGGGGTGATAAGAGAGGAGAAGGGATGCCCTGAGTGCTTTAGGGGGTCGAAGTTTGTGTACTGTGGGCTCTTAAGGACTGAGTCTGCCATAGCATGTCCTGAACTCCCAATCCAGTGCTCATTATAGAGTCTGTTATCAGCTGCAGCATGAGCCAGGAGTCACCCCACACAGGCCCCATAGCACCCAGGGTTAGGCAGTGTCCCCATAAAGGGACCTGCTAGCTGTCATTCCAGCCCAGAATGCAGACACCTCCCACTGAACACCCAGGGCAGAGCTGGCCCTTTCTCTGGCCTTGAAGCTATTCAAGGGCTGAGACACCAGGGAAATAATTGAGGGGGTCTCTCTGGGGCTCAGGTTGTGCCCTGGTGTGGAGGAAGGAGAAACTGTGAGATCACTCACAGTTGCTTGCTGGGACCTTTTCTCTGCTTTCTGCAAGTTCTCAGTCTCGGCAGAGGGCCGGACAGGGCGCCAGGCCGTCCACCTCATCACTGGAACCCTGCCTCAGGGGCTGATTCCCTCCTCCCCCTACAGAGCAGGAAGTCATGTGGAGCAAGCAAACAGGAGCTAGGGCACACGGGGAGGGGAGGGCAGAGCTAGAAGCAGGACTGAGGACCCCAGGGAACAGGGTCCTATTCAGGAAAGCCCTGAGTCCAGGACTGGGCTGGGGCTGCTTTGTGGACCCAGTTAGAGGGGGTTCAGGACCTTCCCATGGGGTGGCCCTGGATAATATCCAGTGTCCCCCGGGGAGGGGATGAGAGGTTTGGTTATGCTTTGCTGAAGTTGTGGGGAGAGAGGAGGGAGGGGCAGAGGGAAGACAATGACTCGGGTTCTGTTCTGCCCATATTGAACACCTCTGCCTCTCTTGAGTCCTGTGGGGAAAGACCAAGCACAGCAACACCCCCCGAGGGGCTGCGGGACCCACGCTGATGTTCCTGGGTGGATCAAACCCTATAGACAAGTGGTCTATAGGAGGCAGTGCGGGGGTGCAGGGGGTCCCCACGGTCACAGAGGCAGTGCTGGGGTTCGGGGGGTCCCCATGGCCATGGAGATAGTGCTGGGGGTGCAGGGGATCCCCATGGCCACAGACAGCGCTGGGAGTGCAGGGAGTCCCCACAGCCACAGACACAGTGCTGGGGATGCAGGGGGTCCCCATGGCCATGGAGGCAGTACAAGAGGTGCAGGGGGTTCCTCTGGACCGCTGCTCCTCACAGCCCTGTTTCCGGGGACCTCAACAAGATGGCAAGCAGACAGCTGCCATCTGTGGGGGTGGCTTGGACTTGGGGACAGGATGACCGAGGGGGGAACCCCCCCCCCCTACCTCCCTTTGTAATGGAAGAGGAATTTCTGGATTATAAGAAGGCCCAGGTGGGGGAGGTCTGAGGACAGCTGGCCTGGCCCTGGTGACCGGCCCTGGGGGATCCACAGCATGATTCACTGGGGCTGGGCCGGCCTTCACCGCCCATTGCTTCCCAGGGCTCTTGCACCCCACTTGCACCAGCCTCTCCCCACCTCCTGGGTTCAAGGCAGAAACTCCCCAGAGCCCAGAGGGGGTCTTGCACCCCGGATCTGGCCACACCCTCTTCCCAAGGCGTGATCAGACCTCACAGTCCACCTCTGAGGGAGATCTCTAGAGAAGGGAGCTCGGCCTCCTCGGAGAGGGAGCTGGAAGCTTCTCTGGCTGAGAACAAACAGCCCGTCTCCCCAGGCGGCCTGTGAGAGAGGCTGAGCCTGAGGCAGGGTCGCTGAGGAGGAGGCTCTGGGCAGGAGGCCCAGAGGAGGGGAGGTCGCAGAAGGCAGCAGGAGCGTCACAAGGACATTCGAGGCCGCGAGAACAGCGCGGGCCAAGGCCCAGAGATGAAACCAGCTGGCCCCGTGCCAGGAGCCGTGAGCCCAGAGTGGGCCGAGCAGGAGGCCGCACAGCCTGACCACAGCCAGCTCCTGGGGGGCTCCATCTTGAGGGCGACTCTTGGAAAGATGCTTTGTTGTCGAAGGTGGTGGGTGGAGAGGGGGCCCCCAGGGTGGTGCTCAGGGATGAATTCTGCTCAGGGGCTGCTCATGGCTATACTCAGGGGGCCATGCAGTTCTGGGAATCAAACCCAGGCCCCTGTCATTCAAAGCATGTATATAGCATTCTCTCTGTCTCTGGCCCAAGAAAACATTTTTGTTGTTGTTTTTGCAGGAGGGATGTGCGTGCGTGTGTGAGTGCGTGCGTGCGTGTGTGTGTGTGTGTGTGTGTGTGTGTGTGTGTGTGTTGAGCCACATCCGGCAGTCCTCAGGGGCTATCCCTGGCTCTGTGCTCAGGAGTGACCACTGCCAATACCCAGGAGACCAAGTGCACTGCCGGGATCAAACCGGGGTCGGTTACAGTGCTAGGCAAGTGCCCTCACCCCTGGACCCTCGCCGGGCCCTCGGGAACATTTGTATGTGTGTGAGAGAGAGAAAGCAATTTTGTGGTTTCGCCCAGGCTGCTGCTGAGTGTGAGGAAACTCTGGATGACAACGGGGAGAAAGAGCTGAAAGGAGAGATTCCTGCGCTCCCCCTCGTCTCTGCCCCTTCCCTCTGCTTTCTTTTCTTTCTTTGGTTTTTGTCTTTGTGCCACATCCCGTGGAGCTCAAAGGCAACTCCTGGTGAAGTCACTCAGAGGAGAGAGGGGACCGGGCAGTGCTGGGGATCAAGCCCAGGCCTCCTGCACGCAAAGCACGAACTCAGCCCACTGAGCTCTGGCCAGCCCCCCTGCCCCCTGTTTCCACCGTCCACTGCTGGTGGACGGAGCAGTTACTCTAGCGTTGGCCTCCAGGACCCTGTCTCTGACGGCCCCAGTAAAGCAAACCCAGCCAGGTCACTTGGGGCCAGGCAATGTGCCTGGGAACCCGAGCATCTGGAAGCCATTGGCTAAGTCCAGCTTCTCCTTTTCCAGATGGAGACAGCCCTGAGGGGCGACGGGACTTCTGCCCAGGGAACCTTTCTCCCCACCCCACGCTGCCATCTCCAATCAAAGATGTGGTTCAGAAATGACAAAGACCAAAACAACAGCTCAGTCGCTTCTTGTCAGCAAGGCACATACCGTGTCATTAATAATGCTGACAATGACCACCTTGCTGTCCTGCTCCCCATGGAGGCCGGCTTGGCAGGGACAGCGCATCCTGTCTCGGCCCTGTGGCCACGGAGAGGAGCCGGGCCCTTCTCCTCCAGGGGGCTGTGGCTGCCCTGGGCTTCTCTCTGCCCCCTAGGAAGGGCTCTCTACTCTTCGGGTCATTTTTTTTTATTTGCATGTTTATTTGTTTGTTTGTTTTGGAGCTTCATCTGGTGGTGCTCAGCAGTTACTCCTGGCTCTGTGCTCCGGAATCACTCCTGGCAGAGCTTGGGGGATCGGATGGGGCGCTGGGGAATAAAATCCAGGTCGAGTGTGTGTAAGGCGAGCACACTGGCCGCTGGAGTATGGCTCCTGCCCTCCTGTTGTTTGGGCTTTTGTCACTCAGAACTGAGAGAAGGTGGGGAGAAGAATTGAGAGTCTTTGGAAAGACAGATGGGGAATTTGTCAGGGTGCTGTTTGGCTCTAGGATTGTGTGTGTGTATGTTTGTGTGGAGAGAGGGAGAGAGAGAGAGAAGAAGGCACATTTTAAATATGTCTTTTGAAAGGCACAATGAAATTGTTTTTAAGGGGAGACCTCCCAGCAAAGCTTGAGGGCCCTGTGATTTCAGGGATCAAGTCCGGGGTCCCTGCATGTCTGGCATGTGCTCCAGCTCTTTGAGTTATCTCCCTGGCCTAGAAGTAATTTTTTGAAAGCGTTGTGATGTTTAAGAAATATAAGCTGGGGGATCAGAGAGCGTGTACAGGCGTTAAGGTGCTTCTTGCACCCAGCCTACCCTGGTTTGATCCCTGGCACTTTATATGGTCCATTGAATACTAGAAGTGACCCCTGAGCACAGAACCAGGAGTCAGCCCTGAGTACTACCAGGTTGTGGTCCCAAAAAACAAAACCGCAAAAAGGAAGAGTTAGAAAGAAAGAAAGAAAGAAAGAAAGAAAGAAAGAAAGAAAGTGGAAAAAAAGAAAGAGAAAGGAAGGAAGGAAGGAAGGATAGATGGATGGATGGATGGAAGGAAGAGAGAAGGAGAAAGGGAGAAAGAAAAAATCTAGGGGCAGAAAGAGTAGCGTAGTTAAGGCACTTGCCTCATAAACTTATGCCAGCCCACAGGTGTCAAAAGTATTTTCCCAAAGCATCTTTGAGCACTGAGAGCAGAGGCAACCAGAGGTGTGACCCAAACCCCCACCCCTCAAAAGGAAAGAAATGTAATGAGGTTTGCTGGGTTATTTAGTTGGGTTTCTCAGACACTTTTCTTTACCTCTCTGAATCTCACAGAGCAGATTCACAAACTAACCAATGATGGTGGGGCTCAGGTGAACAGGTGAGGAAAGCGGGCTGGCACTGACCGGGCCCAAGCATCAGTGAGGTTCTGGCCTTGAGTCTGAGACTGGCACCAGCAGCTGTCCACTGTCAAGCGCTTCTCTCTCAGACGCACGCCTGGGTCTCTACACTAGGAACCCTGAAGCCTTCAGTTGCTTTATGCCACAGTCCTCCTGGTTCCCAGGACTCTTACTTGCCTGGGTGTCCTAAGCCCTCACCCGCATGTGGAGCAGGGAGCAGGGAGCAGGCCGAGTGAGAAGAGCGATTCCGCCTCCTCCAGCAGGGCGGCGCTGCACCCAGGTTTTGTCACCTGGGGCGGGGAAACTGAGTTGGTCCTCAGAGCCCTTTGCCAATCACACCTGCTCTGTTGGTTTTTCTGCACCAAGTTCAAGGATGAGTTCTTGAGCAGCAGCGTGGGACTTTGCACCTACCCAAGCACCCCAACTCCAAGATTCATGGAATTTCTGTTTCCTCGCGCTGAAGATGTTCCTGCCTCCTCTGATGCCTATGAGAACTCAGTGAAGGAGCCTCTCCTGGGAGGCACCGGGGCCTGGCACACATGCCATAGGTGTCAAAAGTATCATTATTTCTCTGGCTGAGTAGCCTTAGACAGGACACACACATCTTCTCCAGGCCTCAGTTTACCACTCCCTGAGATGGGCGAGTTTTGATGCAGACCATCACTCTGTCCTTAACCGTTCCAACCATGTCTTCCACCTTGAATTGTCTTTAAGGTGATGTACAATGCACCAAAATTTATAGGCACCAAACACTAGCCTCAGACCAACTTCCTTTTTCAGAAAGCAAGTACAAAGGACTGAAGGATCTTGTCCATGTTCACACAGCAAATGCCGTGGCCTAGATATTTACTCAAGAATCAGAATCTAAAACCTCAGCTCTTTCCCTGCCACCACAAAACAGGAGACTGCACTGCCCCCCCCACCCCCAGCTCACCCCTCTGGTGATCTCCGTGGTGCAGTTTCCTGGCACAGAAAGCAAACACGCTGCCTCCCAGGTTCCAAGAGCCGACTCTGTACTCGAGAGCCCAAGGTCATTTTTAGCCATAATCACCCCACGAGGTAGGTGCCATTGTTCCCAACCACAGGGTATAGATAAGGAAACGGAGGGTCACAAGGTTAAGGACTATTCCTTAGAACAGGCAGCTCCGGCTCTGAGGCACAATATAGGCATGGACCTTCCTGGAAGGGGCATCCCGGCTCCCGGGATAGGTAGGAGGGAGCAGAGGTGGAGAGCTCGATGCTCACCTCATTGCTCCTCTGGGGGCTTGGGGGGCTCTCACACAGTTGAATTCAACTGAGAATCATGCCAACCCTTTATGAGCACGTCCCCGTGCCAGGCCTGTGCCAAGTGTTCTACACACCCCATCTCTCCCCAATCCTTGTGCCTCATGCCACGGACAGTCCTTATTCTGCATAGGAGGAGGGTGAGGCTTCTGGAAGGGAAATCATTTCTCTCCCTTCTTCTCTCGGACTGACTGCTTTTGGGTGACGGGCCCAGGGGAAAAGGGTGAAGCCCACCTACATGAAGCCATTGTCACACATGTTCTAAAATGAATTCTCCAGCTCATGGAATGGCTCGAGCTCCTTAAGCCTTTGGATGATAATCCTTGCAGAAGCACTACGGCTGAAAAATGCGACTCAGAGGCTGGGCATGTACCAGGCCCTCGGCTCAATTCCCACATAGCATGACTTCCTGAGCACCACTGGGAGTAGCCCTGGAGGACCACAGAATTTCTGGGGAAGGCCCCCTTAAAAAAAGTAAAGAAGGGCTGGAGAGATATTACAGCAAGTAGGGTGCTTGCCTGCATGCAGCTGACCTAAGTTTAATTCCCGGCATTGCAAAGTCCCCCAAGTACCATCAGGAATGATCTCTGAGTTCAGATCCAGGAATAAGTTTGGAGCATTGCAGATGTAGCCCCCAAACAAACAAAAACTCAGACAAAAAAGAGAAAGGCGATCTATGACTCAGAAATACACAGTAGTGTACAGCCTCACTTCTTAAACTCCTGACTCCTGACAGGGCATGGGTGACCATATAGGGGGCCAGTGATGAAACCCAGATTGTCACGTGCAAGACAAGTGCCCCACCAGCTGTATAGTATCACCCTGGCCCTATCATTTTTTCACTTGTATACCTATTTTTTCTGGAGTGTGCTTGGAGTCATATAAAACTTTCTTAGTGAGAAGGGGGTCGTGAGTAGAAAAAAATTATGAAACCCTGACTTTGAGCACCTGCCTTATAAGCGTCTGGCTGTGAGTTCAAATCCTCAGCATGCCACATGTGCTACGTGCAAGACTAGCAGCTCTCCTGTATGACTGTGATGTTCTCCTGTCTGTGAGCAGGGCAGTGACCCCTGGTGAGCACTGCCTCCGTAGCCTGTCTGCCGCAACAAAAGGCAATGAGCAAGCACACGGCATGTGCGCATTCCTGAGGGAGCACTCATTATAGTGAGCACCAAGGGTGCTAGCACAGAAGACCGATGTGTGGCCCCCTGGTGAGTGCCACGGCTAATAAATTGTGGGCACACCATAGCCTGGCCTGTGCGCAACCCAGACACAGCAGTTACTACAGAGGACAGGAGGGCTGAGAGAACAAGAATATTTCCTTTCCAAAGAGGAACTGCAGCCCAGGTTTGAAGCCCAGGCTCCAAACTCCAATTGCAGTAAGGATGAATCCTGACCTTCTCCAAAGTGAAAGGGAGCTGATGGGCTTGACCTGCCAACAGGAGCCTGACTGCTCTCACTGTGGCCTGCTGCTGGCTATGACTCGAAAGTTGCTAAATCAGCCTTGGGGAACAGGAGTCCTAGTGGTTGGGCCCATTCATAGCCCCCATCCTCTTATGGACCTTCTCCAAAGTAATAGATTGGTTACATTTAGGGACTGGCTGACATCCAACATGGGACGGCTGACCATCGGACTGGAGCCTCCTTGATAGATTAGCCCCTGGTCTCACCAATAGATCTGCTTATCTGGAACCATGCCTGTGAGCCCACCCAGACCTGCCATCCCCCTACTCTGAGCTGCTTATCTCTGAAACTCATCTTGCTTCCTCTTTGCCCTTCAATGAGCCAAGCCATTTGTCACTTAATAGGAATCAGAGTGTGTCTGTTCCACTATCCATTTCTTCCTCCATACAATGGGGATGAAGAAGAATCATGCTCTGCCTCTTTCTAAGAGATCTGTGAGGTGAGATAACGTTTCCTGGCCTGTCATGTAACGAATCTATTATTTTGCAAAAGGCCCATAAAAGGATGGGGGCTATGAATGGGCCCAACCACTTGTGACTCCAAGTCACTGAATTCCCCCAAATATTCCCACTGTGGTAAGACCCTGAATCTTCATGGAATCTTTATCTTCCACTCTCTGGCAAATGTGGTGCTCCCCACTTCCCCATCACTTCCTGTTAGCAGGACGTCATGGATATATTGTACCAGTAGAGGAGGATCTTTAGAGCGTTAAGGTGAGGCAGGAGCTTCCAGACAGAGCTGGAACTGGAAACAAAGCCCTGGGGAGCAAGAGTGAAGATGATTTCTTTGTGACATTGTATTTACTTTTTCTGATAGCAGAAAGCATTTGCTCAGCCAATAAACACAAGAGCTAGAGGTTGTGTTGATATGCTCTGGCAGAGATGGCTCAGTGGGCTGGAGCATACCCTTTGCATTGTAGCAAGTTCAGCTTCCCTCTCCAGCATTGCATGATCCTCTGACCCTCAAGTACTGAGCTGTGAATAGCTCCAAGCATCCCCAGGTGTGACCCAGAAAACAAAAGCAAATAAGACAATGTATCTCATTTAATAGAGAAGCTCTGATTGGGACTCTCATGGGGTTCAATTTACAATGATGTCCCTGGAGAGACAGGGTGTGTGCCTTGCATGCAGCCAACCCAGGATCAAGTCCTGGCATTCCATAATATCCTGCAAGCACTGCCAGACTAGGAGTAATTCCTGAGAGCAGAGCCAGGAGAAACCTCTGAGCATAGCCAGGTGTGGACCAAAAACAAATAAACAAAAATTTGCAAGGATCCATCCATCATCTACTATGGTTCATCTGTCTTCCTGAAGGCCAGTCAACTGAATGAGGATACGACGGAAAACAAGGGAAACAAAACTTCAGGCGAAATACCAGAGCAGCAATAACACTAAAGTGTTAAAGTGTCAACAGTGGGACAGGGTGATGCTTGATTGTACGTGTTGACTTGGCGAAACCTCAGTACCCAGATATTGGTCAAACACTAGTATAGATGCTGTGAAGGTAGTTTTTTTTTAATGAGATTTACATTTATATTAGTAGACTCTGAGTAAAGCAGATGAACCTCTATCATTTGAGTGGGCCTCAGACAATGGGTCACAAGCCTTCAGACAAAAGGACTGACTTCCAGAAAGAGGGAACTCAGCCTGAAAATTTACTTTAGAATTCAAATTGTAACATCACTTCTTCCCTGGGCTTCCGGCCTTGTGGCCTATCCTGTAGATTATGGACATGTTGGGCTCCACAATGATATGGGCTAATATCATGGGGGGAGGGACACACCTGGCTATGCTCAGGGATCACTCCTAGAAGAGCTCGGCAGACCATGTGTGGTGCCAGGGATCAAACCCAGGTCAGCTGTGTGTAAGGCAAGCATCTTACCTGCTGTACTCTCTCTGCTCCTATCTAATGTCTTTAAACAAATCGCTCCTCTTCGATCTGTACATACACACCCTGTTGGTTATTTCTTTGAAGAACCCAGACAATATCGCTAGTTTCAGGAATTTTAAGTTGGCTCTTACCTGACTGTTATTAATATTGCCTTTACTTCATATTAAGGAATCAATGGGAGGGGCTGGAGTGATAGCACAGTGGATAGGGCATTTGCTTTGCACACAGCCGACCCGGGTTCTATTCCCAACATCCCATATGGTCCCCTGAGCACCGCCAGGAGTAATTCCTGAGTGCATGAGCCAGGAGTAACCCCTGTGCATTTCCAGGTGTGACCTAAAAAACGGAATCAATGGGAGGATTCTTCCAGCTTCTATAGGACCCATTGGACTAAAATTCAATTCCATATACTGACTGGCCCCCTTTAGTCCTTCTCTAACTGGGAAAGATGATAGTATTCTGTGTCTCTTAGTTTCTGTGTCAGCTCAGATTCCAGACCTTCAACAAACTTAGAAAAAAATTGAATTTTCTCCTTTTCCTCAATCAGTTATCCCCACAAATGAGAGCAGATTCCTTTGGGAAAAGGTTAGGAGTATATTTAATATACAATCAAGATAACTTCCTCCTCCTCTTCCTATTCCCCCTCGTCCTCTTCTTTTTCCCTTTCCCACTTCCCCTTTCTCCTCCCCTTCTTCTTCTGTGCTGTTCAGAGGACCATATGGGGTGCTGGGAATTGAACTTGGCTCAGATGTATACCTGGCAAGCACCTTATCTCCTATATCTCCAACACCTAATGTTTAATTTTCAGTGTAAAACTGAAGAGTCTTCTTGTTAGTTGCCCACCCATCCCAGGAGCATAATCATCTCACCATAGAATCTGGTAGGTCTAGGCACCCTCTGGTTATTCTGGGTTTGGCGGCAATTCACTTGGCTTGGATACTACATCTCACATTCTGAGATCCCCAAATTGTCATTGATAATAGGGATCCAGTTCTACAGTAGCGTCTCTTACTGTTAACCCGGCCAAACCCAGACAGATACCAACAAGCCTCGAAGATGCTCCAGTCCTCTAACTGTGGGTTTCTTGTACCTGACAAGAAAATATCATCTTGGTGAAAAGTGTCCTCTGGGGCTTCCTAGGAAATAGAGTTAGGTGCTAAGTTCTCAGATCTGATGGTTCACTTCCTTCAATTCTGACTTCTTACACACTCTTCCCGGGCAACCTTCGTATCTGGACCTCATTCCTTGTAGGCCTTTCTGCCTTAAGGAACTCCTCTTGTAAGCTATGAAGACCATCATTTACGGACCTAGTACTAAATAGAAATTGCCCACAACATAATGCTTAAAAAGCAACAGCAATTTATTGTTTCTCAGCATTCTTTTATCTAGGTTTGGGCGTTTGTCTACTTCACATGGAGCTGGCAGGAGGCGAGATGTCCAAGATGTCCCTTTCATTTATACACATGGCACCTCAGCTGGGGTGGGCAGACAGCTGGGGGCTGGCCGGGCAGCCTTCCTTCTCAGTACGGCGTCTCCGCATGGCGGCTCTCACGTCCTTCCAGCCGGTGTCCGTGTGATTGGATTCTCATTTCCTCACAGTATGAGGGTCTCAATGTGGCTGTATTTCTTCCACGGTGGCTGGCATCCAAGAGGCAGGAAACAGAAGCTGCCAGTCTTCTTCAAGGCTAGATCTGAAACTGGAACCATGTTGTTAGTTAAGGCAAGTTACAAAGCCAGTCCAGACTTGGGCAGGGGTAGGGGATGGTGAGAGACACAGACCCTGTCTCCTGATGTAATGAGCGAAGAGAAGGAGCTGAGGATGTCCATCTCTGGAAACTGTCGGAGAGCAGCTTTAGACAACCCCGCATGAGTGTCCAAGCCTGAGGCCACAGATAGCCCAGAGGTCAGGGTGTTTGCTTTGTATGCGGCCAATCCTGGTTTCATTCCCAGCATTGCGGATGGTCCCCCAAGTCTGCCAGCATCACTCCTGAGGATAGAGCAAAAACAAACCCTCTTCTGGGTGTGCAGCCCAACCCTTGCACAGAGCTGACCTGGGTTCAATCCCTGAGCCCCATCAGGAGTGAGCATCCCTGGGTGTGATCCAAGAATGAGAGAGAGAGAGAGAGAGAGAGAGAGAGAGAGAGAGAGAGAGAGAGAGATTCCCGACTTCCTGGGGCATCATCCTGGACAATACTCCCCATGTGCCACCCTCTAATCAGCCACACATGCCTTCTCACCCCCAAGGTCACCTCCACAAAGATGAGTCAGGTCTGGATTTCACAGACTTCGAGCTTATTTCCCAGGTAAGGACTTCATTTCCTTTGCAGGACATGCTGGGAACTGACCACTGACCATGTGGCAAGGTTGTGATGGGAGTGTGTCTTAACGAGAAAACAACTCAGCCCAGGAGGCACCTTGCGAGAGAGCTTCATGAGAGAGCATAGCAGAGGCTCAGAAAGGGGCGATTGTTCTTAATTCACAAGAGACAAGGGGCTGCTGCTGCCACACAGGAGAACATGGAAGAACATATGAGTTAGGGAGTCCTCTTGGTGCGGGGGAGTGAGGTTTGGGCCACATGCAGCTGAGCTTCAGCTTTCTCCTGGCTGTGTGTTCAGGGATCACTCCCGGCAGTACTCAGAACCCAGGCTTCTACCCACTGTTCTAGCTCTTCAGACTGAGCTAGAGGGTCTTAGATTTGTTCTCCCTCCTGTCCCAGTTGTCTTTCTCTTTCATCAGTGGGGCCTCAAGCTCACCTGGCCGAAAACTAAATTCTAAAGCATTTAGGACCCTTTGCAGCTACAGGTAGCCTGCTGCTATTGGATGTCATTTTCTGCCCTGTCGTTCTTCCCCAAAAGCAAGTTTGTTCGCTTGATTGATTGACTGGATGTTGAGGGGAACCTCTGACATTTATGGCACGCCCTCTACCACTGAGATATACCTCCAGCCCCTCACAAGTGAATACTTTGATGATGGTGACATCTTCTGAAAGCCAAGGTTATTTTTCTCCCACTTACTCCCCATCGTGGCTTCCCTCCGCCTTCACACAAATGAAACACCCAAGCCCAAAAGTCATACCCTGAAAGTCTGGATATGTTTGTTTTTGTTTCTTTTCAGGTCACATCCCCATGGCACTCGGGGAAGTGGCGGCAGGGATCAAACCCTTGACTCCCAAATGCAAAGCAAGTACTCCAGCCCTTGGATCCATCCCTCTGGTACCCTAAAAGATGTTTTGTTTTGCTTTGCAGGTTTGGGGGCCACACTCAATAGTGCCTAGGGGCTGTTCTTGCCTCTGTGTTCTAGGATGACCTTCATCCTCTGTGGTGCCAGGATTTCAAACTGAGGTAGCCACATTGTAGCCACCAGCAGTAGTTACAGCCACAAGCAAGGCAAGTGCCTTATACCTTGCCTCCTGCACTGTTTCTCCAGCCCCCCAAAAGTCTATTTTTAAGAATCTCTTCTGGGACTAAATACTAACCTATCTTCCCTGGAAAATGGAGCCTGAATCAGAGGTTGAATGCTAATGCTTCCTTGGAGATGGCAATCCCAAGGAAGCAAAAGTGAGGGGGAAAGAGAAATGAAGCAGAGAAGGAAGGGAAGAAATACAAGCTGACACATTACTTAGCTGGCCAGAGTCCCACAAAAGTCAGAGTCCGTTGCTCAGTCATGGAATCTCTTCAGCGAGGTCATATAGAACCACGATGTCTTGGGAGCGTTGATAACAAGGAAGAAGGGTGAGGAATTTATCTGTCAGCAATTTTTCATTGTCTGTCTCATGGCGCCAACAGGGTCTTAGCAGCCTGCACTCTGGAAGTGTGTTAATTTGTTCCACTGGGCTGTTGCTGGGGAAACCAGAGTCTTCATAGGTCCGGTTGGGTCAGAGAAGAGTGCCAAAGCTGTGCAGTTCCCACTCTCGCAGGCTTAATGGGGTTCGTGCCAAACAATAGCACATACTGATGAGGCGGAAGCAGCCAGTAATGTCTGGAGAAGAGGCAAGGAGGATGTGGACTTCTGGGAAACATCGACACTAAATCTGGCCCAGTTCAAGTGCTGATTCTGGCATTTGCTCAGAGATGGGAAGCTATAAGAGGGATCTGAGCAGGCGTGGCATGAGAGGTGACCTTGAACAGAATCATTCTGGCCACCAAGGAGGGCAAGAAAAAAAAAAGCAGGGGACCAGTCTGGAGTCAATTGCCGAAATTCAGGAGTGGCAGTAGAACCACACAGACTGATAGGGATGGAGAACTGATAATAGTGCTCTTTTCGGTTGGGGTGCAGGTTATGTGGCTCATGGACAGAGACTTGCAAACTATGCAGCTGGTATTTGACTGGAAACCATCAGGGAAGTTCTGAGAGCTGAACGAGTGGTACAAAGTAAGGTCAAACTGACTTGTGGAGAAACTAGATTTCTCATTGATCACTCCTCGTTCCTCAGCCTCCCAATTTGGAGGCAATTGCAAAACCACTGATGACCTTTATCAACATGCTCCCAGGTCTGGAGCTGGAAAAACTGAGGATGGAGGAACCAGGAGGTAGCAGAGGGAACTTTGGTTGCTTACACCAGCGAAGGTAGCCAAGCAGATTGTTGAAAGCATGCGTGAGCCACCACAGTGTTTGACCCGCACCAGCTTTCCAAGTATGCAATCTTGCAGTACTGCTGCCCTCCAGCCCTGGCCTAAATCTTCCTTTGTGGCCCAGGCTCATTCAAAACTATAGAGGAAAGGACTGGAGAGATAGTACAGGGGTGTAGGCATTTGCCTGGCACACGACTGA
The DNA here is from genome assembly GCF_029834395.1 of Sorex fumeus. Classification (NCBI taxonomy): domain Eukaryota; kingdom Metazoa; phylum Chordata; class Mammalia; order Eulipotyphla; family Soricidae; genus Sorex; species Sorex fumeus. The sequence continues at coordinate 43,832,134 of NW_026606104.1, forward strand.
TTCTGATTTAATACCTCACATCACATATGGTCCCCTGAGTTCTGCCAGGTGTGGCCTCAAAACCCAAAACAATGGAGGAGGAAATTTGGGAAGACATTTTTCTTCCTTTCCTAAGTTAACATAGTACAAAGCCACTATACAGCAGATTAGGAATGAAAATGGTGCCAGAGCGAGAGTACAGTGGGTAGAGAGTTGGCCTTGCATGAGGCCAATCTGGGTTCAACTCCTGGTATCCTGCATGGTCCCCCCATGCAGCAATGAGCCAAGAGTAACCCCTGAGCATCACTGAGTAAGACCCAAAAAGCCAAAAATAAATAAATAACAGGAAAGAAAATGGCCTGGACCAGACCTCTGGCAACAGGAGGGGGCTGCAGGGGGCTGGGAGGGTCAAGGGACTGGGCCAGGCACTTTGTCATCAAGAGCCTCAGAATTGATCCCCAGTATCCAGGACTTCCTTGGGCACCTTCAGAATCACTGCATTTGGGTGATATCTTTTTTTGGGGAAAAGCTTCCTAACTGGCATCGTAGGGGCATTCCGGGGGCCCTCCCAGAGTTTCTAGGCCAATGGAGCCAAGGTTCAAGCCAAGAGTTCGAGGATGTGGTGCTACTCACACCCTGTGGTGCCGGGGATTACTCAGGCTGTCCTCGGGGATCATGTGGTGTTGGAGATCAAATCAGGATCAGCACACACAAGGCATGTGCCCTAAGCCCTGTACTTTCTCTCTGGCCTGCAGGTATATTAAGTGCCCTCACTATCGAATCTCTTTGACTCTGCGCTTTGAGAGTGAATTCTGGTGCAAGTGTGTTTGTGACACCTTGAGGAGAATAAGGCAGAGAAGCAGGCCCACCTCTCCCACCTGCAATCTTACCAACCACATTTCTTGATCACTTGACATCCTGTTACTCAGCGATTTGCTCAAGCGGGAGCCAGTAACGTCTCCTCCATTCGTTCCTGTCGCGTGCTCGTGTAGCCCAATGGCATTTGCTCGTTCTAGGAACACGAAGAACCTCAAACCGATCATTCAGGGTCTTTACAAAGAAGTCTGACCATCTCGTAGGTGGGTGGCCACACGATCTTTTTTTTTTGGTGGGGGATCACACCTGGCGATGCTGAGGGGTTACTCCTGTCTTTGCACTCAGGAATCACTCCTGGCGGTGTTCGGGGGAGCATATGGGATGGTCAAATTGAATCTGGGTCGGCTGCGTACAAGGCAAATGTGCTATTGCTCCAGCCTCCTTTTTTTTTTATGCGATCTTTTGACATCCTGTGGAATCCAGTCAGTAATGGCTCTAGTCCAGCGGTCGTCTCCAAATCTCATTACGTGTCCAGCCCATCTGATTTTTGACATTTTGGCAAACAAGACAGCGTCCCTGATTCTTGATCATCGACGGAGGTCGAAACTCTGGATTCTTTCTCTCATTTGAGTGAAGCATGATACTCCAAGCATAGCTCTTTCGATTCCTCTTTGGGAGACCTGAATAGCATTCTCATTCTGTTTTTCGTAGGGCCCAGGTCTCTGAGGCGTATGTTAATGCAGGAAGAACAGTGGAATCGAAGAGATGTGCCCAGAGCCGGAGGTTCTTTGTCCTCTTAGCTATTTCTTCGAGGCTCTTGAAGACATTCTAAGCCGCTCTCTTCCTCCTGCACAACTCAGGTGCCAGGTCATTCGTCATGTTGACTTCTCGACCTAGGTACACATAACTGTTGCATTCAGAGATGTTCGTTCCATTGAGAGTGAATCGAACATCAGGAATGAGACCGTTTCTCATAAAACATTGTCTTCGTGAGATTCAGCTGTAGTCCGACCTTTCCACACTCATGGTCGAAGTTGGCCAGCATTTGTGCTGCTTGGTTAATGTTTGGTGTTATTAGAACAATGTCATCAGCAAAGCGGAGGTGGTGTAGTTGCCGACTGTCTATCTTCACTCCCATTCCTTCCCATTCCAGTCATCGCATGACGTTCTCGAGGTTGGCCCTGAAGAGTTTCAGTGAAATGGTATCACCCTGCCAAACCCCTCTCTTGACATGGATGATCACTTCCTTGTAGAATAGTGAGATTCTGGTAGTGAATCCGTAGTACAGCTCACAGAGGATCCTGATGTATTGAGTTTGAACACCCTGTTTGGCTAGGGCTTCGATGACTGATTCAGTCTCGACAGAATCAAAGGCCTTCTTTAAATCAATGAGCGTTAGACAAAGTGGCATCTTGAACTCCCGAGAAACCTCAATGAGTTTGGTTCTCGTGTGGATATGGTCGATCGTGCTGAATCCTTTGCGGAACCTGGCTTGCTCGCATGGTTGTTCTTCTCTAGTGTTCTGCCAATCCTATTCAGGATGACTCAAGTGAACAGCTTGTAGACGACAGGCAATAGGCAAATTGGGCGATAGTTGCCAATGTTGTGGATGTCTCCATTCTTGTACAGTAGTACAGTCCTGCTGGTTTTCCATTGGGATGGAACCTTGCATTGAGACGGGTAGTGTGTGAAGAGTTGAGCCTGTGTATTGATGAGTACCGACGGCATGTTCTTCAGGTGTTCAGGTCTGACCTTGTCTGGGCCGGATGCTGTTCGTTTCTTTACCGATGAAATGGGAGTGTCGGATTTCGGAAGGGAGAACGTTGGGAACGACATATCCATCCTGCGGAATTTGGTATGTGGGCAGGTGGACATGGCTATCAAAGAGATCTGAGTAGAAGTCATGGATAATCTTCTCCATTGCCCTTCTGGAAGATGTGATAGATCATCAGGATGTCGGAGGGCAGTCATCTTGGTCTTGTAGTTGGCAAAGGACAGGCGAGCGTTTTGAATGCTTTTCCTGGCTTCTGCCGCATTGGCCAGCACTGCTACTCTTCTCTCTTTGAGGTCTTCCTTTATCACTTCTCTGCACTGCTTTGTGAGCTTGGACGTTTGCTTGCAGTTGCTTGAGGCTTGCACCAAGCCACATTGGTGAATAAACTCAAGAGTTTTCGAAGGCAGGCGTTTTTTTGTGACTCTCTCTCTCTTAGCATTCCTCACACAATCATGGAGGTGCTGAACCAGTCAATTGTATTCCTTGTCAATGTTGTCAATGACTACATCTTCCCATGTTGCCACAATAGTGCCAAAAAGCTCCCAGTTGGTGGTCATTCTGGGAGTTCTCTTCTTAAACTTTCTCCCCGCTCCATAAAGTAGAATTTTGCACGAAGGAGATGGTGGTCCGATCCCGTCAACAGCGACAGGGTCAGGCAGAACCATTGATTGAATATGATGTGGTCAATTTCGTTGTGGAACCGTCCACCAGGAGACTCCCAAGTCCAATGTTTAGATTCAGCCTTCCGGAACTGTGAGTTACCATGGATGGTCTTGGTTGACATGATGAACTCAGACAGTCTCTCACCCTGTTCGTTCCATTCTAGGCCATTGGTCCCGATGTGGAGTTCTTTAGCTGATCTTCTCAGTCCTATCTTGGCATTAAAATCATTGACAATGATCTTGTAGAAGGTGTGGGCTTCTTCTTTTTTTTTTTTTTGTAGGATTTCTGCTATTTATTCAGCCACTGATTAGCCTATTGAATTGGGCATGAACTCCACCTTAATTTTTTTATTTATTTTTTTCTTTTTGTATTTATTGAATCACTGTGGGAAAAGTTACTAAGCTTTCAGGTTTAAGTCTCGGTCATACAATGATCACACACCTTTCCCTTCACCAGTACTCATTTTTCACCACCAAGAACCCCAGTATACCCCCCTCCCACCCCTTCAAATACCTGTGAGGCAGATGATTTCTACTTAACTCTTCTTTACATTGATTACATTAATTATTTCGATAAAAGATGCACCATTATTGTTTAGAATTTCCCCCCAAACAATCAGAATTGCTGAAAAGGCATTGTGAAATATTTTGTTTTCTATAGCTGGTTATGAGAATCATATAATGTCGTGCGGCCATGATTTTGTATTTCTGCAAAGAGCCAGATAATTACGAGATTGGTTTCTGTGTGTCTGGTGTTATGGCCATGCCGGAGAGCCACTCGTGGGGGGTAACTCGTGACCTCAGTAGGGCTTGAAGGACGTGCCGGTACCGTCCCCCTTCCCATGAGACTGAAGTTGCCCTGTCACCGCCGGCTCGTGACTGGCTTTCCTATAAGCTCTGAGGCAGCGGCCACCTTGCTGCCAGGGGGGAAAAAAGTGGAAGGAAGCAACACCCTTTCCCTCCTGGGGAGGCATGGCACCGTAGTTTAACGCATGGTCCATTCACTTTTCTTCTGCAAGCTGCTGGGTTCTGGACTAAGTCCTTTTGTCTCTGGAGCCGTGGCCGTGCCAGAGAGCCGCTTGTGGGGGGCAACTCATGACCTCGGTAGGGCGTGAAGGACGAGCCGGTACCATCCCCCTTCCCATGAGACTGCAGTTGCCCCTTCACTGCCGGTTCATACCTGGCTTTCCAATAAGCTCTGAGGTGGTGGCTACCTTGCTCCCGGGGGGGGAGGGGGGGAGGTGGAAGGGAGCAACACCCTTTCCCTCCTGGAGAGGCATGGTGCCATAGTTTAATGCATGGTCCATTCACTTTTCTTCTGCAAGCTGCTGGGTTCTGGATTAAGTCCTTTTGCCTCTGGAGCCATGGTCGTGCCAGAGAGCCGCTTGTGGGGGGCAACTCGTGGCCTCGGTAGGCCTGAAGGACGAGACGGTACCGCACCCCTTCCCATGAGACTGCAGATGCCCCATCACCGCTGGCTCATACCTGGCTTTCCAGTAAGCTCTGAGCCGGCGGCCACCTTGTATGCAGTCCAGATGCATTTCTGCCAAAAGCCACTGGGTTTCAAGATTTGTTTCTGAGTCTCCGGTATCATGGCTATTAATCAGCTTGATCAGGAGCCAGAGAGGCCGTTTGTAGGTGGCGACTTGGAGTCTCGTTGTGGTGGGGAGAAAGAGTTGGCACCATCCCCATGTGGTGAGGCCCCGTGTGTCTCGTCACTACAGGCCCAAATCTGACTGTCCAGTGGCCTCTGGAGGATGGTGGTCACCAGGCCGTCAGGGGAACAGGCCAAGGCACGAAACCTATTCCCACCTGGAGTGGCTCAGCGCCAGTAACTTACTACAGGAACAGCATGCATTTCTGCCAAAAGCCTTGGGGTTCCGAGATTCGTTTCTGAGACTCTGGGATCATGGCCATTAAGCAGTTCGATCAGGAACCAGAGAGGCCTTGCCTCCAATTATATAGCTGAGCCGGAGGTGGTTTGTGGGTGTGTCTCCCACATACCTAACTTGTGGCCGTTTACTTTCTGGTAAACTTTGCCCCAAGTTTTTGGGGTCTGGCCAAAGGTACAGCAGCAATTTTGGGGTATCTGAAAGTCTGATGTTGCCATCAGGCTACTGATGCACTCACCTCACAGGTACAGATTGACCTGCTGGCGGCACCATACCCCCATGTCTTCTTTATAGAACTTCTCCAGCTCCATGTAGAACTTCTCAATTTCTCCTTCATCATAATTGGATGTTGGTGCGTAGACAACGAAGATAGAAACTGCTGGCAGTGAGTCACATCTATTCGAGTGTAATTGTCTGATTTGGATTGTCAGGCATTTGAATGAATCAATGTTTATGGCCAAGTTCGTGTTGACAAGGACACCGACACTTTTTTTTATTAATTTTTTTTTAATTTTTAGTGAAACACCATGAGGTACAGTTGTAGATTTACAATTTTTTGTGCTTGGGTTTCGATTATACAATGATCAAATACCCATCCCTCCACCAGTGCCCATTTTCCACCAACATGGATAATATCCCTCCCACCCCCATCCCTCCCATCTCACCCTGCCTCTGTGGCAGGGCAATCCCTTGTGTTCTCTCTCTCCTTTTGAGTGTTGTGGTCTGCAAAAGAGGCTTTGAGTGGCAAACATGTTCAGTCCATAGTCTACTTTCAACATGCATCTCCCCTCCTGGGAGGATCCTCCAAACACCCTTTATTTGGTGCTCCCTTCTCTATCTGAGCTGCCCTTTCCCCTAGAATGCCTGGCTAGCCTCTGAGCTATGGAGTAATCCTCCTGGTGTTGATCTCAGCTATTCTTGGGTATTAATCTCATATTTTGTTTCTTTATATTCCCCAGATGAATGCAATCTTTCTATGTCTATCTCTCTCTTTCTGACTCATTTCGCTTAGCATGATACTTTCCATGTTGTACCACTTGTATATAAATTTCATGACTTCATCTTTTCTAACAGCTACATAGTACTCCATTGTGTAGATGTACCAAAGTTTCTTTAACCAGTCATCTGTTCTTGGGCATTCAGGTTTCTTCCAGGTTCTGGCTATTGTAAAGACTGCTGCAATGAGCAAACAAGTGCAGATACCACTTCGACTATACATTTTTGCCTCTCTGGGATATATTCCCAGGAGTGGTATTGCTGGGTCAAATGGGAGCTAATTTTTGGAGAATCGTCCATACTGTTTTCCAAAAGGGCTGAACCAGTCGGCATTCCCACCAGCAGTGAAGGAGTGTCCCTTTCTCGCCACATCCACGCCAGCATTGGTTACTTTTGTTCTTTTGGATGTGGGTTAGTCTCTGAGGTGTGAGATGGTATCTCATTGTGGTTTTGATCTGCATCTCTCTGATGATTAATGATGTAGAGCATTTTCTCATGTGCCTTTTTGCCATTCGGATTTCTTCTTTGAGAAAATTTCTGTTCATTTTGTCGACCCATTTTTTTGATGGGGTTGGATGTTTTCTTCTTGTGGAGTTCAACCAGTACTTTGTATATCTTTGATATCAACCCCTTGTCAGATGTATATTTGGCAAATATCCTTTCCCATTCTGTAGACTGTCTTTGTATTTTGGTCACTGTTTCTTTTGAGGTGCAGAAGCTTCTTAGTTTAAGATAGTCCCATTTATCTATCTCTGTTTTCACTTGCTCGGCCAGTGGCATGGCATCTTTGAAGATACCATTAGCTTCAATGTCATGGAGGGTTTTGCCAACTTTGTCTTCAATGTACCTTATGGTTTCTGGTCTGATGTTGAGGTCTTTAATCCATTTTGATCTTACTTTTGTACATGGTGTTAGGCAGAGTTCTGAGCCCACTTTTTTGCATGTAGCCGTCCAGTGATGCCAGCACAATTTGTTAAAGAGACTTTCCTTACTCCACTTCACATTACTTGCACCTTTATCAAAGATTAGATTGAGGGGAGATGTCAGTGTATTCAACCCTGTTCCATTGGTCTGCAGTTCTGCCTTTGTTCCAGTACCATGCTGTTTTAATTATTACTGCTTTGTAGTACAGTTTGAAGTTAGGGAGGTGACACCGACACTTCTGATGCCTCTTTTGTCGCATGTTCAGAGGAACATTTCTTCTCTAGTGTTGAAAATGGCGTGATGTGATTGATGCCTTCTGGTCTCGGTCAGACCAATGATGTTGTACTTGATCTTTCGTGCTTGTACCATCAGGTCCTTGATGGATGCACCCGACGCCAGTGTACGTGCATTGAAAGTACAGATAGTCATTTTTGTCTTTCTTTGTTTTGGCAGCCTAGTTCAGCCTTGAGATTTTATCAGCCTCTCCTTCCTCATCCTTCTTAACGCTGCCGTATTGGTGGCTCTTTCAGGGTCAGGGGAATGAGACCCATTGTATTTACTGGTTTTGACATATTGAATACTCCATGGATATCTTGCCAGACTCTGCCGTGTGGGCGGGATACTCTCAGTAGCTTGCCAGGCTCTCCGAAAGGGATAGAGGCTTTTAGGGTGGCCTCTAATCATCCTTGAAGGTGTTCCTATGGTTCAAACCATATTTGAACCCTATCATATATGGTGCGGCAATCCTGGAAGATGGGTATTAAGTGTGTTATGATGTGTTGTGCGGCCGCAAAGCAGCCACGCAGTCCAGAAAGCATCCAGAAATGCCTATGGTTAAGGCACTGCCACCTACTTTGTGGCATCTAACCAACGTTTTATTTTTCCTTTGGCCTGCAACCACATTTCTATATTTGAAAATTAAGACCAAAGCTATGGCCAGGAACGTGATTCAGAATTAGAAAAAATATTTAAAATATATTCTACTGTCATTTGAAAAATGTATGTAGAACTACAGTTTTTATATGAATAAGAGTCTATAAAATGGTAGATTTGAATTTTTGGTTGATTTTGGTACACCTACTGGTAGCCACACCTACTGGTACTTGGGGGCTACTCAGGGTCACTCATGGTGATGTGTGGGATTGAGACTGGGGCCCCTGCCTGCAAAGCATACATTCCAGCTTATGAACTATCTACGGATCCTCATAACTTAACTTTGTTTTTGTTTTAAAACCACACCTAGCAGTGTTCAGGGTTGTGCTCAGTTCAACATTCAGGGTAAACTCCCAGTCCAGGAGTGCTTAGGGGACCATGTAGTTCCAAGGGATGAAACTTTGGTCTGCTGCATGCAAGGCAAAGGCCTTAATCCCTGTACTATCTCTCTAACCCCAGATTTATTCATTTTATTTTTAGGGGTGTGGGGTGGGGCACAACTGGAAGTGCTCAGAGCTTAATCCTGACTTTGTGATCAGGGATTACTCCTGATAGGGCCTTGGGGATCACATCGGGTGCTGGAGAATGAATCCAGATCAGCTGCATGCAAAGCAAATACATTACCCACTGTACTAACGCTCCAACCCCTCTGATTTAGTTTTTTTGTTTGCTTTTGGTCCACTCCCCATGGTGTTCAGGGCTTACTCCTGGCTCTGCACTCAGGTATCACTCTTTGTGGCTCAGGGCACCATATGGGATGCCAGGGATTAAACCTGGGTCATGCATGGCAAACATCTTACCCACTGTACTATTGCTCCAGCACCCCTGACTCAATTTAATTTTTATAGTACACATGTGGGGCTAGAGCGGTAGCACAGCAGTAGGGCGTTTTCCTTGCATGCAGCCAACATGGCCGATCTGAGTTCGATTCCTCCGCCCCTCTTGGAGAGCCCGGCAAGCTACCGAGAGAACCTTGCCTGCACGGCAGAGCCTGGCAAGCTACCCATAACGTATTCGATATGACAAACATAGTAACAACAAGTCTCCTGATGGAGACGTTACTGGGCCCACTCAAGCAAATCGATGAACATCGGGAAGACAGTGACAGTGACAGTACACATGTGAGCAAATACTTCTGTTGATGGACAAAAAACATTTGCATAGCCAATCCAAAGTTACAGATTCATTCCACATAATAAAGAAGGATAAGAAAAAAAATAAGAAAAAGAGGCTGGCCGGGCTCTCATTGTTATCCAACATAAATGATCTCACAGAATACTGACCTGCCAGGGAAGCTGGGAAGCTGTGACTATGATCAAATGAAACAAAACAAGGCTGCTTTATATTTTGTGTTAGCGTAGACAACAATACAGTCCCTGTCCCACCCACACATATCAAAAACTTCCCTTTGCTACAATAAATGGCTGCTACATCTTCCTCCTGTGCTCTCTATCGAAATGGATAGAGAGCCCTAATCACACTCACCTCTGCTTTCTGAAATCTAGTCTAGAGAAAGCCTCAATTTTCAGGCCCTTCCCCCAAGATCCTGATCCAGATCTAGCTCGTACAGAGGTTCTTTCCGACCTCTCGGGTCCTTATGATTCCTTGTGATGTATGACAACCAGCAAGGAACCCACTTGTGTCACTCCAAGTGACTTTCAGGCAATCTTTGGCTGAAAGGCGTTGACACCTAGATGTATTTTTCTTCAGTTTATTTCAGCAGAATCACTAACATCACAAAATCACTTTTTCACAATCAAAAATGTCGATGCTGTCTTCTCCTGTCAGCATGTCTCTTGACTCTTGGCAGTGCCCTGAGGCTGTGCGGTGTGGAGGATGGAGCCCAGGGCCTCGGCCACTCAAGCCACATCTCTGGCCTTGACAACTACAGTATTTATTTGGCTGAAGTCTCTCAGACAACATTGTCTAGGACCGGGAGATGGTGCAAACAACTGGAGGTTCCTCTTTACACAGGAGCCTTGAGTTCCATCACCAGCACTGCACAGTCTCCCAAGCACTGCTAGGAATGCCCTGAGCATCTTTAGGTGTGAATCCCCCCCACCATATTAAAGAAATTTTTTAGACACTGTGCTTCACAATAGTGTTAATTAGTGTTTCAGGCATACAATGCAGCTAAACCACACCAATCACTTTATTACCAGCTTCCTTCTGTCACTATCTAAAGGTCCCCTCTCACTGTTCCCCCTCAGCTATAATTTGTGCCCCAAATGATACTTCATTGTGCAGGATTAATTATATTCATGCAATTTAAAGGTTTATTTTTAGTATGTTTGAGGTGTTGGGGTTCATAGCAGCCCTTCCCAATACTTCCCAGTACTGCAGGGTGTGGCCCAAACCCCCTTCCAAAGAAAAGTATTAGATGATCATACATTGGATGAATGGAGAAAGCAAAGAGGCTCAAGTCCATCTTACTGACGCTAACTGTGCTCCTCTTGCACAGCCTCACCCATGCAGATAGAAAAGCAGCTCATTGGAGAGAACTGGCATGCCCGGCCCAGGGGACATCAACACATTTTTCCATAGCCCTTAATTGTCTTTAGTTGTGGCAGTTCAGGCTGCCACAACAGAAGCCTTTAGATGGTGTGTCTTGGAAACAGAAAGTTACTCTCATAGATCTGTAGGCTGGGAAGTCCCAGATCAAAGTGTCAGCTGAGGGGCCGGAGCGATAGTACAGTGGGTAGTGCGTTTGTCTTGCACGTGGCCAACCTGGGTTCGATCCCCAGCATCCCATATGGTCCCCCAAGCACAGCCAGGAGTAATTCCTGAATGCAGAGCCAGGAGCAACCCCTACGCATTGCTGGGTGTGACCCAAAAAGCAATAAATAAATAAATAAATAATAAATAAAGTGTCAGCTGACCTGTGTCTCATAATAATCTGCTTTCTTTTCTATTTTGGTTTTGGGTCACATCTGGCTGGGCTCATAGCCTCCTGGTTTTGTCCTCAGGGATCACTCCTGGCAAGGCTCAGGGAATTGTAGAAGGTGCTGGGGATGGAATCCTGGGCTGGGAATGTGTGAGGCAAACCCACTGTCTTCTCTCTCCAGCCCCAAGCATCTGCTTCCTTGTTCCTGTCTTGTCACTGTTTTCTGACACAGTGGAAGGCATAAGGAAGCTCTCTAGGACCTTTTTAATTTTATATTTTTGGTGTCAGGGATTGGACCCAGGGCTTCACACAAGCAAGAGATGTGCTCTAGAGCTGAGTCACAACCCAGCCCTACTAGGACACTGATCCCCTTCATGAGGCTCAGCCTTCCATCTCTCAGAGATCCCAACTCATCCCAATCTCCCACATTGGGGGGTTAGGTCTACACATGAAGTTTGGAGGGTTAAGCATTGAGTTCAATGCAAATTATGGGACAAAATAAGGGCTGGAGTGATAGAAAGTACAGGAGTTAAGGCACTTGCCTTGCAAGCAGCCAACTCAGGATGGACCCTCAGCAACAAACACAGCACTGGGTGTGGTCCAAACCCTTCCATTTGAGCTGGAGAGAGAACACAGGGGTTAATGTGTGTTTAGTTCCTACCCCCCCCCCCCCCGTTCAGCTACTGACACCACTTAGTCTCCTGAACATTCAGAAGGAACCCCAAACACAGAACTAGGTGTAGCCTCTGAGCTCCTCTGGGTGTGGCCCAAAAAGAAAAATAAACATCTTACTTTATTATGTTTTCTTATTATGTTATTCCTTATTATCTTATTTTATGAATGTCTGTGCTACTCTTTGGTTGGTGTGATTTTTTTTTTCTTACTCAGGGACTGCTCCAGGCTCTGGACACTCCTGGAAGTCCTGGGGGACCATATACACCAAATACAGTGCCTGGGATGGGACCTAGGCTAGCTGCATACAAGGCAAATGCCTTACTCCCTAGACTCTCAATCTGGCCTCAAAATCCACGATTCTTGCTGCTTGAGGGCACAGGGGGAGTAAATGACCTTTCCTTCCAAAGGCCTAGAGCAGAGCAGGTATGGCACGATCTCTGGGGCATGTGTGGGAGCAACCTTAAATTATTCCTGCTGCCACTGCCACAGCCAATTTTCAACTCATAGGCAGGATCCAGTCCCTTCCCACCTATTCAAAGACTTTGTTCCTGCAAATCTCTCCTCATTCTCCTGCATCATCAATTTTTCCCTCCGCGGTAATGGCCTTCATTTGAGAGCCACCTGAACCAAAGGCAAACCTCCTCTCGCTCCCACAGCATCTGATTGCTGTTTCCAGGTCCTCTAAATGCTTCTCTATTCTCTCCCCCGCCCCCTACGCTGCTTTTATCCATCCCCGTCTGCCTTTTCCTCCTGCCAACCCAGTGAAACCACTCCTTCAGGGTCACCGAACAATGCACCCTGCCAAAGCTTTTAGCAGCCTCTAACACAGCTGGTCACTTCTTTCCTTTCTAAAGGCGGCCCTCTCCATTGCCATAGGTGGCAGTTACATTTATGCACTTTTCCTGCTTCCCGTCCCTTTGTTGCTGTTGCTGTTGCTGGGGTTGCATGTGGATGGCTGTGATACCTGCATACCTGGTGGTGGGCCCGCAGGGGCTCGACCCTTAGGAGACACATTCACTTAGCTGTGTGGCTTGGGCACAGCCTGGTTAGAATGCTCCTTAGGTGTCGCTTGGGTGTCCATATGTACTTCCAGGGTCCACCTCCTGATGGCAGTGCCTATACATCTGTTTAGAGATCTGTGTTCAGTCCCTGGTATGACATGGTCTCCCAGGCACTGCCAAGAGCAACCCCTGAGCACCAAACAAGGAGTAGCCCTCGAATACCAACTATGGCCCCCAATCCCCTCCCTGAAAGCATCCCAAATTTGGCCATTTTTCACCTTTTCTTTCCTAGTTTAGGTCACCAGGATCTCTGGTCATTTAACAGGTCTCCCCACTTGCCTCCTCATCTCATTGTTTTTTTTATATTAGCCAGAGGGATCTTTTTTTTTTTTTTTTTTTGCTTTTTGGGTCACACCTGGCAATGCTCAGGGGTTACTCCTGGCTCATGCACTCAGGAATCACTCCTGGCGGTGCTTGGGGGACCATATGGGATGCTGGGAATCGAACCTGTGTCGGCCATGTTGGCTGCGTGCAAGGCAAACGCCCTACCCACTGTGCTATCGCTCCAGCCCCCAGAGGGATCTTTTAAAATGGGAATAAGGTTGCACTCATTTGTGGAATATAAAGTAGCTTACTGAGACTAACACCTAAGGACAGAAGAGATAAGGGCCAGGAGGATCACTCCACGGTTTGGAAGCCGGCCTCACGTGCTGGAAAAGGCCCCAACAGGAAAAGGCAGCTGAGATGGAGAAGGGACCACTAAGTCAGTGATGGTTGGAGGGATTGCTCAGGATGGGAGTACGTGCTGAGAGTAGACTAAGGAGCAAACATGATGGCCTCTCAGTATCTGTATTCCAAATCATAATACCCAAAATTAGAGAGGGTAAGAAGGAATGTGCCTGCCACAAAGACAGGGCGTGGGATGGGGTGAGGGTGGCGGGAGGGACACTGGGAACAATGGTGGTGGAAAATGTGCACTGGTGGAGGGATGGGTGCTTGATCAGTGTATCACTGAAATGTAATTATGAAAGTTTGTAACTGATTCATGGTGATCCAATAAAAAAACATAAAAGAAAAAAAATGTGAGTCAGGGGCTGGAGTGATAGTACAGCAAATCAGGTGCTTTCGGGTTCTATCCCCAGCACCTCATAAGGCCCCCAGCCTGCCAGGAATGATCCTTGAGCTCAGAGACAGGAGTAAGCCCTGAGCACAGCTGAGTGTGGCCCCTCCACACAAAAAATTAAATAAATGAAACACTTGGGGCCAGAGACATAACTAAACAGGCTGAGCACATGCTTGCAAGCGAGAGGCCTGGGTTCAGTCTCTGGCACTGTATGGCCCTCCAAGCACCTTTCCTTTTTTTTCAACTTTTTTTTTTTATTGTTTAGATGTATATTTATTTTTTTAGTGAACATTTTTTTTTTTTTGCTTTTTTTGGGTCACACCCGTCAATGCACAGGGGTTACTCCTGGCTCATGAACTCAGGAGTTACTCCTGGAGGTGCTCAGGGGACCATATGGGATGCTGGGAATCGAACCCGGGTCGGCCACATGCAAGGCAAACACCCTATCTGCTGTGCTATCACTCCAGCCCCTAATAATTTTTTTTTTAAAGAATGAGGGGCTGGAGCTATAGCACAGCAGATAGGGTGTTTGCCTTGCATGTGGCCGACCCGGGTTCGATTCCCAGCATCCCATATGGTCCCCTGAGCACCACCAGGAGTAACTCCTGAGTGCATGAGCCAGGAGTAACCCCTGTGCATTGCCGGGTGACCCAAAAAGCAAAAAAAAAAAAAAAAAAAAAAAAATTAAAGAATCACCGTGAGATACAGTTACAGACTTATAAACTTTCGTGATTATGTTTCAGTCATACAATGCTTGAGTACCCATCCCTCCACCAGTGCCCAAACATCTCCACCACCAATGTTCCTGGTATCCCTCCCGCCATCCCCACCCCATCCCCACCCCATCCCCACCCCATCCCCACCCCATCCCCACCCCTGCTTCTGTGGAGGCACATTCCCTTTTACTTTCTCTCTCTCTCTCTCTCTCTCTCTCTCTCTCTCTCTCTCTCTCTCTCTCTCTCTCTCTCCTTTCCCCAAGCTGGGAATAACCCATGAACACTGCTGGGTGTGACTCAAAAGTCAATTCATAAATAAAGCTCTTAAAAGCCAGAGGCTAGCTTGCATGAGGCCCCGAGTTCAATTCTCATACCACTCCACATGATTGATCCTCAGCACTGCCTGTGATTCTGGTACCACAATAAGTGTGTGCAATCCCAAGTAAACACTGAGAACAAGTGTGCATACCCACATTGGGGCTTTTATTTCTGTACGCACGTACAGACTCTACATGGAGACAAGCTCTTTCCTCACTCTGTCCAACTGCCGCAGCTGCACTGGTCTCTCCTCTGATTAATTTTTTTGTTTTTTAACTCTTTTGGGTCACACCTGGCGGTGCTCAGGGGTTCCTCCTGGCTCTGCACTCAGGAATTACTCCTGGCAGTATCGGGGGACCATATGGGATGCTGGGAATCGAACCCAGGTTGGCTGCGTGCAAGGCAAACGCCTTACCTGCTGTGGTATCGCTCCAGCCCCTCCTCTGTTTCTTAAACATGCCAAGCACAAAGCCACTTCCAGGGCTTTACTTTTCCTCTGCCCAGAATGTTCTTGGCTTAATCATATGACTAAGTCCTTCAGGTCCTGGCAACTCCTTAGAAAAGCTTTCTCTGACTCTACCCAGTGAGCTCTCCTCCCTTCCTGTAACCCAATTGTTTCTCTATTCCTGCACCCTGTCTTCACCCACAGACCCTTCTATTTGGCTCTCTGTGTTTTTTGTTTGATTGTTTTTGCTTTGGGACCACATGTCAGGGGCTACACCAAGCTCTGTGTTCTAGGGTTTGCTTTCAAGCGTGCTTAAGGAGCCATGCAGTGCCAAAAATGCACCTAACCTTTATACTCTCACCAGTTCCTATTTGGCTTTGCCATGATATCTGTGCATGAGCAGGTATCATATCTGTTCACACACTAAAATATTCTTGGGACTTAAGCCAGAAAATAGACACAAAAATTAGTCATTTTAAAAATGGTTGCTGGGGCTGGAGCATTAGTACAGCGGGTAAGGCCTTGCATGCCACAGATCCAGGTTTGATTTCTGGCATCCCACATAGTTCCCTGAGGACTACCAGGAGTAATTCCTGAGAGCAGAGTCAGGAGTAACTCCTGAGCATTTGGGGGGCCTGGGTGTGGCCCCCAAACCAAAAATAAATTTTAAAAATTGGGGGAGTGTGAGAGTACAGAGGTCAGGGAGCTTGCATAGCACACAGCCAACCCAGGCTCAATTCCTGGCACCAGTGGTCCCCGAACACTTCTAGAGGTAATTCTTGAGGGCAGAGCCAGGAGAGAGCCCTGAGCATTGCTGGGTATGGCACAAAAAGCAAAAATCAAAAAAAGGGTGGGGAGGGGGACTTGAGAGATTGCTCAGTTTTTATTGGAACAGTTTGCATGCAAGATGCCTATGGCACCTGGTACCTCAGAGTTCCCAGAGCTCAGAGCCAGGAGTAACCCCCAAGCACTGTAGAGTGCAGTCAAAAATAAATAAATAAATAAATAAATATATAAATAAAAAGGGATGTAGTTTATGGGCAGAACTCATGCCTTACATGTTGAGGCCCTGGGGTCGATCCCTGGCACTGCATTTTATTTTATTTATTTATATATATTTTTTGCTTTTTGAGTCACACCCGGCAATGCATAGGGGTTACTCCTGGCTCTACGCTCAGGAATCATCCCTGGCAGTGCTCAGGGGACCATATGGGATGCTGGGAATTGAACCCGGGTTGGCCGCATGCAAGGCAAACGCCCTGCCCACTGTGCTATTGCTCCAGCCCCTGGCACTGCATTTTAAAAGTTTTTTTTTTTTTTTAAAAAAAGGTCTTTTCCTGAGCACCGCCAGGAGTAATTCCTGAGTGAAGAGCCAGGAGTAACCCCTGTGCATTGCCAGGTATGATCCAAAAGGCAAAATAAATAAATAAAATAAAAATAAAAAAAGGTCTTTCTGTACTACCCAGAACAGAGTCCATACAATGCGATGCTATATGTTCTCCCTTGTACTTGAAGGGAATTAGGAAGTTTTTAGTGTCCAGAGCCCTTGATGTCCTGCATATGGAGGAGGAGGTCCTCAAGTTCCTTGTAGCAGGAGTCCACTTAGAGGCACAAACCTTGGAGCAGTTCCACCACACAAAGTGGTGGCATCTACATCAAAAATCTGGAGAGAACCCGAGAGAAACTTCTGCTGGAAGCTCATGCCATTGTTGTCATGATCACCTGGCTGGTGTCAGTGTGTTCCCGTCCAGCAACACTGGCCAGGGGGCTGTGCTAAGATTCTGCTGCCATGGGAGCCACTTTCATCGTTGCCACTTCACTCCTGGAACTTTCACCAACCAGATCCAGGCAGATTTCCAGGAGCTGCGACTTTTGTGCTTACCACTCGCCTCTCACAGAGGCATCCTATGACGACTCGCTTCATGGCTCTGTGAAACACAGTCTCCCCCTATGCTATATGGACATTGCCATCCTTGAAACAAAGGAGCTCACTTGGCAGGCCATAAATGGGTGCTGGTCTGTGCAGTGCTGAGGTACCATTTTCCGTGAACACCCGTGGGAAGTCATGCCTGATCTCTCCTACAGAGCTATGAGATGGAAAAGGAAGAGCGGCTGCGGCTGGAAAAGCTGTATGGCCAGAGTGAATGAACTGCTCCAGCTCCTGAGCCCACTGCTACTCAGGTTGAGGTTGCACACTGCACTAAAGGGGTGCAGATGCCTTCTCTGTTAAAATCCAGCAGTTCCCTTCTGCATAGGAGTGCTCAGCCAGTCATACACACTGATCTGTGGCTTCCACTGCTCAGGACACTGAACCGGTACAAAGCACCACTGAATGGCTGTTCTTCCTTAGGCTTTTGCTTTTCTTTGGTGTGTGTGTGTGTGTGTGTGTGTGTGTGTGTGTGTGTGTGTGTGTGTGTCTTTCTTCAGGGCTTACTCCTGGCTCTGCACTCAAGGATTATTCCTGGTGAGATCAGAAGACCATTCCTGGGGGTAATAAGGAGACCTGGGTTCTGTGCCAGGGATAGAACCCAGGTCAGCCTCATATAAGGCAAGTATCCTACTTTTTTGTACTATTGCTCTGCCCTTTCACAGACAAACAGTAAATGGAAATAAGGTTGACAGAAAATGAATTTATAAAATAAGAGTGTAAACAAACATTTTATTGGATAGATTCACCCTGTCTTAAGATGACACAGAAGACCTACTTATGGTCCTTGCATTTCATAATGCCATAGTCTAATGGACAAAAAATTAATCACTGGGCAATTGTCAAACTTCTCACTGGAGCTCAGAACTAGAGGCACAGGCAGTAGAGCCCAGCATCTCAGCATGAGGTCTGAGTGAGTAGGAGAGGTTGTTCACATGTTAAATTTCTTTTAGGGTACAGGTATCTCCCTAAAATAAATCCAGTTTGCTCTACGAATAGCTAAAATTAACCTGGTGCATTAAGTTCCAGCCACTTATCTGTTTCCTTTTTGGTTGTTATTTATTTTGTATTTTTTGTTCACACCTGGCTGTGCTCAGGGCTCATTTCTGGCTCTGCATTCAGGATCAATCCTGGAAGGCCTCTGGGAATCATATGTCAGGGTCACGGTCCTCCCGTTGTTCATCGATTTGCTTGAGCGGGCCCAGTAACGTCTCCATCGTGAGACTTGTTGTTACTGTGTCTGGCATATCGAATACGTCACGGGTAGCTTGCCAGGCTTTGCCATGTGGGCGAGATACTCTCGGTAGCTTGCCGGGCTCTCCGAGAGGGGCGGAGGAATCGAACTTGGGTCGGCCATGTTGGCCACTTGAAAGGCAAGCCCTACCGCTGTGCTATCGCTCCAGCCCAGGGGATCATATGTGGTGCTGGAAATTAAACCCAGATTGGCTACATACAAGATAAATGCCCTTCCCACTGTACTATCTCTCTGGTCCTGTTTGTTTTAATGTGCCCAGAGTCATACTGTTTCTAAATGACAGAATAGGGATTTAATACTAGACAGTCTGGGTCCTAGGCCCATATCTGTGGATTTAAAAAAAAATAATAATTTGAGATGAAAATCAGAAAAAGTAATCGCTTGAAAGTGAATAATTCCAGAACTGGAGTGGTAGTATAGCAGGTAGGACATTTGCTCTGTAAATGGCCAACCCTAGTTTGATCCCTCATATTCCATATATATGGTCCCCCGAGCACCAGCACCAAGCACCGCTAGGACTAATTCCTGAGTGCAAAACCAGGAATAATCCCTGGGCATTGCTGGGTGTGGTCCCAAAACAAACAAACAAACAAACAAAGAGAACATTCCACTGGGGCCAGAGAGATAGTACAGTGCAGGGTGCTTATCTTGCACATGGCCAACCTGGGTTTGACCTCTGGCAGCCCATATAACTTCCTGAGCCCACCAGGAGATCCCTGAGTAATTGATTCCTGAGTGCAGAGCAGGAGTAAACCCTGAGCACTGCTGGTTGTAGTCCCAAAACAAAACAAAACAAAACAAAAAGTGAACAATTCAGTGGCAGATTAATACATTCACAATTTGGTACAGCCACCACCTCTATTTAGTGCCAAAACATTTCCCTTACCCATTAATCAATTTCCTCCCACTCTTAGCCTCCATGTACTATTTTTTATCACAGCTACCCAATTGTACAATTGAGGAAGTGAGGTTCTGATAAGTTCAGTAATGGTGAGAAATGCGGAGACCTTGAAACTCTGAAAAGCTCAAAAGTTCAAGGTTACATAGCCAGTAGGTGTGGAGCAGTGACTTTGGACCCAAAGTTCTCTGACTCAGAGCCCAAATCTTAGCTAAAGATATTTTTAGGCAAATCCACATGGAGGAAGCTGCCTTTGGGTTTCAGACCGGACAAACTTTGTTGGGGCAGGGATCTAGAAGGTTTTTTTTTTTTTTTTTTTTTTTTTTTTTTTAATGCAGGTTGAAGTAAAACTGCAATTCGTGCTGCACACGTGGCTGGCAGAGACCATTGTAATCTAAGCTCAGAGCAACCTACTATAGGGCACAGACTTGGGCAGATCAGCTCTATGGAGGCTGTGCCAAAACCTCGAGAAGCCCGTAATTCCTTGGACCGGCTATAGGCATCATCTTGGAAGCTGCAGGGAGCGGCGGAGCCAGGAGGGCGTGGACTGCCCCCTCGAGCCTGCCGTCGCCAAGAAACGAGGTTGGTTGCTCCAGCTAGGCGCTGGAGGCCCATTACATCCCGCCCTCCGTCTTCCTTCTCCTGAAGAGGCTGTCTTTACTCTTGCACACCTCTTTCACCACCGGCCGGGGCTCTGGGGTGGGAGGGGTCCCCTTTCTCTGCCTAATGACTTAAGAGTGCTTCCCCGCTTTTCAGAGCTCTCTGATCACTGCTGAGCCACTTCAGTTGCTCCATTGGTTTCCTCTCGCCGTTCCGACCAAGAGGACGGTGCAGACTCTTCCTGCCCCGCTGATGGAGGGGTCTTTCACACGCACCCACCCCCAATCCCGCTTCTTCAGGGTTAGGGTGGCGGCCAGGATCAAGTTCACGAGCGCGGCCCTCGGCCGCCCAGCGCCGCAGCGGCTCCCGGAGGGCGGCTCCATGGCAACCGAGACCTCACAACTGCGCGGAGGTATCGCGAGAGGCGCGGCTGCGCCGAGGCCGGGGGAGGCGGGGCAAGGGTGGGAACAAAGGCCCGAGGGGGCGGAGCCTGCCGGTTGCGTAGTTACCGGGCGGGAGACTGTGTCTCCTAGGGCGCCCCCGCGTGACCGAGCTTTACATAACCGGGGCCTCGCGCGTCACAAGTGGCGTACTCCACTCGGGAACGAATCACTGTCGTCGGAAGCTCTGGGTCCCGCCCGCTCGTGCTTGACTGACGTAGGGGCAGACCGGTGAACGGGCCCCTCGAGCCCCTGTGTCCGCCCTGGTACGCCCGGACCTACCGGCCGCCCGCCTGCCGCATCCCGCAGCCTGCTGCCGCCGCCGTCGCCAGGTTGTCCCTCCGACTGTCAGATAGAGCCGCGGGCCGGACCGGCGGGGCGGTCAGCACGGCCCTGGCCGGACATGGCGGCGCTCTACGCCTGCACCAAGTGCCACCAGCGCTTCCCCTTCGAGGCGCTGTCTCAGGGGCAGCAGCTGTGCAAGGTGCGCGGGCTGGGGCGGCGGCCGGGGATCGGGACCCTGGAGCTGCGGCCCAGAGCTCCGGGTTGTCCGGGGACGCCCCGTGGGGTCCTCGGGGCTGGGCTTGGCAGGTCCGCCCAGCTATGGAGCCGCACCCCGCCCCTGCGGAGGGCCGGCGGGGAGCGTGGGGGAGCCCGGGACGCCGTCTAGGCCCCCGCGGCTGGCGTGTCCGGGTGCTTAGCAACCGCGGGGGATTGTTCTCGGACCCGGGGAGGTCGGGGGAGGTGCCACGAGTCCCCCTGCTTGCACCCGATGGGCCGCGCCCGCCTTTTCCGACCGAGCACCGGGAGCCCGCCCGGAGCTGAGCTCCGGAGTCGGGTGCTCGCCGGCGGGAGGTCTCGAACTCGGGCACCTCGCGGGCCATTTCCAGCTAGTCCGAGGCGGGGAGACCTGAAAGAAAGGCCCCTAAATCAAGTGTATACTCAGTTGTATCAGAAGGATGAATTTTCAGCGTCCATTTGGGTATTTTCTCTCCTCGCTCTAGTCAGTTGTCGATCATTTTTTTTTCTAATACCTCTGAAGGTCCAAGTTCTCTTTTTCGTTTTAAGTCGCTTCATCCTGCTTTGCCTAATTAAGTGAATTAGTCACCACGCCTTTGCAAAGTGACGTTGAGATAGCTGCAGATAATCAATCCAGAGTGTTTTATAGCGTGCCCCTGTTTCCTCAAATGGCCATGGCCGTGTCATTCTTCAACAGGCCTGAGAACTATTTGAAAGCCTTTTTTTTTTTGGCTTTAAAAAATTGTGCATCCATATTTACACACATACTCATCTGTTGCTGGATTTTAAGGAAATTCTAGATATGTAAGCAGTTTTAATCCAGCACTTTCATTTCCCAAGTGAACCTGGTTAAAAATTACACAGTGACAGGAGCCAAGCCAGGGCTAGAATTCAGGGGTTCTGATTCCCAGTCAAAGGCTTATTCATACAAATTTTCTGTTCAATCAATAGTTGCATGTAAATTCTTACAGAGCTCTATCAACGCAGGATAGAGGTGGCACTTACAGAGGGAAAGAAATTAGGCACGGATTTTTTTTTTTTAGGTCTTTCAGGTCTTCTGTGGCCTCCTGAAAGCTGTTTTCATTTCTGACCACCTTTTAAAGTGATTTTGTTTCATTTCAGGAATGTCGGATCGCACACCCTGTTGTGAAATGCACCTACTGCAGGACTGAGTACCAGCAGGAGAGGTACAGTTTTTGTGGACCATGAAAGATACAATTAGGGTTTTTCCTCTTCAAATGTTTGTTTGATTTTGGGCCACTCCCAGCAGTGCTCAGGGTTCACTTTTGCTTCTGAGCTTAGGGATCACTCCTGGTGTTGCTTGGAGGACCATAAGGGGTTTTAAACCCAAGTGGGCCATGTGCAAGGCAAGTGCCTTTCCCACCGTACATATCTCTCCAGTCCCTTAGAATCTTGAATTGGTTGTGTTTCAGTATAAACACGAGTAGAATACAGGTCTGTAATCCATTATAGCATACAAAGTTGTGTATTTTTCCTTTTATAACCCATTGATGGGTATAAAATACACACATTGTTCCTTAATTATCCACTGAGTGTTTCAATTTAGCTTACTTATTTTTTTATATCCTTGATAGCTTCACATTGTGGTTTTGATCATTTTGACAATAAAAACATTCTCCAAATAATTTAACATAAGCCTTACTTTCTAGTATGTGTATATACAGAACTGGAAGAATTTGTAAGCCAGAAGACATCTTTGGATATGTGACAATCCGAAAAGTATTGGTTTATCCTCGTCACATTTGTTTTTGTTTGAATTTTTTTTTCTGAAGCAAGAAAGGTATTTTTTTAAACTTATTTAGAAAGATGAGGGAAAAGGGAGGGAGACATGTGTGTTCAGGAGAGAACTTAGTAGGGGCCAGAGAGATAGTGCAGTGGGCAGCGCTTTGTGTGTGGCTGACCCCGGTTTGATCCCCAGCATCCCATAATGGCCCCCTGCATACCACCAGGAGTAATTCTTGAGTGCAGAGCCAGGAATAACCCCTGAGCATTGCCAGGTGTGACCCAAAAAAGTAAAAAAAAAAAAAAAAGAAGAAGAAAGAAAGAAATACAGGAGGCAGGGCCAGAGGATAGTACAGTTGGTAAGGAACTTACCTTGCAGCAGCTGGCCCAAATTTGATCCCCAGAACTCCATATGGTCCCCTGAGTTCAGGAGTGATCCCTGAGTGCAGAGTCAGGAGCATTACCAGGTGTGGCCACAAAACAAAACAAAACAAAAAGAACATAGGCTTCTCCAGAGTGGAAATAGGAAAGCAAAGAAACATTGAGACAAGCAACGAGATATGTGGTCAAGGGAGAACGTGGGCTGGAAAAGCCAGCTTATTTCTTTTTGTTTTGTTTTGGGCCTATATTCATCCAGCAGTGCTCAGAATTTACTCCTGGCTCCGTGCTCAGGGATCACTCCCTAGTTGTCTCAGAGGACCATAAAGGATTTCGGAGATAAATCTGAGTCAACTCTGTGCAAGGCAAATGCCCTACCTGCTGCATTATCTGGTCCCTGTTGGAAGTTTGGGCCATTCCTGCCTGTGCTCAGGGATCACTCTGGGCATTGCTCGGGGGCCTGACCATTTGTAGTGCTAGCGATCAAACCCAGGCAGCCACACGCAAGGCAAGTGCCTTCCCTGCTGTAATATCTCTCTGGCCCTGGGAGTCATACCACTTTTTGTGGTGCACGCACACACCTGCCTATGGTGCAGTCAGCAGTTGCTGTGATGCCAGGGATGGTAGACAGCACAACTGTGAAGATTCTGCTGGAACACTGGGCACTTGAACTCATAATAACCATTTGCTTGTCAACAGGTGCTCTAAGCCGCAACACTGTTTCTCTAGGTTCTTTTGGTGCATTTTAAGTTGTGACTGTCAGTGTACTTGACCCTAAGAAGAGTAAAGTGTCTCAGCAGGGGAAATGACTCAAAGGACTAGGACACATGCTTTGCATGCAGGAGCCCTGGTTCAATCCTAGGCACTTTATGGTTCCTGAGCATCTTTGGGAGTAGTCTGGAGTACTGCACTCAGAATAGCCCCTGTGTAACAGGACGTGGCTGGAAAAACAAGACAAAAAGAGGAGTAAAGTTTTCACAGTGAAGTACTCAGGATGAGTTTTACAAACATTGTACACCTGTGTAACTCCAAGTCCTTTTACAGTAGTTGTACTGTTAGCGCCCAGTCAATTTCTAGCCCCTGACTTCACCCAGAGTCACTGTTGGGATTTTTCTTTCCACCATTGATTAGTATACTGTTTCAGAACTTCATCTGGACAGAAACAAACAGTATAGCTTTTGAGCTTTTTATTTAGTTTTACGTTTAGACCTGTGATCCATCTTTAATATTTTTGTGTGATATCTTTAATATTTGAGTACCATTTTACATCACACAACAAAACTCAAGTTGGATCATAGAAACAGTTTTTCTGAATATGTTTTCTATTTTTTTCAAAGGGGGCATTTGGGCCATGCTGGGCTCTGCTTGGTGATTCTGGCTCTGTGCTCAGACATCACTTCTGGTGGGGCTTGGAGGACCATAAAAGGTGCAGGGGGTCACACCTGGGTTGACTGCATGCAAGGCAAGCACTTTACCCACTGTACTCTCTTTTTTTGACCCTTTTCATATGTTTTTTTTTTTTTTCTCTTGGGGATAGGGTTTTTGTTTGTTTTGTTTTTGGGCCATATCTGGTATATCTGGTGATGCTCAGGGGATACTCTTGGCTTTGCACTCAGGAACTATATCTGGTAGTGTTCAGGGGACTATATGAGATGGGAGGGATCCACAACAACAGCCCTACTCAGGCCCCTGTTTTTTTTTTTTTTTCTTTTTGGGTCACACCTGGCGATGCACAGGGGTTACTCCTGGCTCTGCACTCAGGAGTTACTCCTGGCGGTGCTCAGGGGACCATATGGGTGCTGGGAATCGAACCCAGGTCGGCCGCATGCAAGGCAAACGGCCTACCCACTGTGCTATCTCTCCAGCCCCAGGCCCCTGTTTTTTTGTTTTGTTTTGTTTTTATTTTTTTAATTGAATCACCTTAAGTTAGAAAGTTACCAAATTTTTTTCTTGACTGAGTTTCAGGTATACATGTTTCAACACCAATCACTTCCCCTCTGTGTTTTCTGTCTGTTATTGTTTTGGGGCCACACACAGAGGTGCTCAAGGCTTACTCTTGGTGGACCTTGGGGGATCATTCATAGGGTGCTGGGCATGGAACCCAGGTTGGCTCATGTGCAAGACAAGTACCTCCCTATTGTACTCCCTCCAACTCCTTAGCATCTTCCCCCCACTTGGAATCTTTGTTTGTATTTCAGTATAAACTCAAGTAAAATGCAGGTCTGTAATCAATTATATCATACACAGATTCTGTATTTTTCCTTTATAACACATTGGTGGTTAAGTGCTCTACCTGCTGTGTTATCACTCTGACCCACCTTCAGATGTTTTCTAAGATATTAGAAGCTACGTGTATCTTTATATCACTTCAGTAATCTAAGCATAAATCAAACATCACAGAATCACTAGTGCTAATCCTCTTTCCAGTTGTCTCATACTGCTTTTTTATAAATTTTGGAAGTTTCCTGGGAATTATTTTGTTTGAATATTTTAATGGAAATGTTTTCTACTTTTTTTTTCTTTTTGAGTCACACCTGGCTATACTCAGGGGTTACTTCTGGCTCTGCTCTGGGGACCCTAAATAGTACAGGGATTGAACCAGGCTCAGCCTCATGAAAAGCATCCTTAATCCCTGCAGTGTCTCTCTTGTCCCTGTTTAGTTTTTTTGTCTGGGACCACACCTAGCAGTACTTTGAGATGCCCCTGACTTAGTGCTCTGTGATTACTCTCTGCAGTGCAAGGGATTGAACCTGGGGCTCCAGCAGGCAAAGCATATACTCCAGTGCTTTGCACCATCTCCTTGACCCCCATAGAATACTGTTTGTACTGTTTGTAACTTGGTGAAGGTTACTTATTTAAAGATGATTCCCTCTCCCCCCCCAATCAAATCTATCAGTTCAGGCATTTAAGTAATAATAGGAATTCTGAATCTTCACTGGGCAGAGTGTGTGTTTGTCAGTGGTGTCAGTGGGCAAAGGAGTGTGTGTATGTGTGTGTGTGTGTGTGTGTGTGTGTGTGTGCACATGCTCAGCCCTTAGAAACTGGAAATATGTTGACAAAAAAATCGATGGTATGGTTAGATTTTTTTCTGTTCACTCCACTGCTGACCCCATCTATATGGGACATCTATTTTCCCACACCTAGGAGGGGAGCATAGACAGAGTAAGTTGAAAATGAGTAGAATATTAAGTTTATATTTCTAATGCATTTACTTCATGCTACGCTTCAAATTTCTCAGCACTTCATCTGAATTGAAAAGTGATTTCTGCTAGTCAATTTTTTTCTAACATAACATTCTTTTGTGAGCCTTCTCTGTTTATCTGATAATTTTACTTAATGAGTTTTAGCGATGTCTTAATCAGAAATAACTCACAATTTAGCTGAAGCCTCATTTTATCTGTGCTGACAAAATGAGTTACCACAAAGTAATTAAGATTATTTGCCATATATTCAACCTTTAGTTAATGAAATATTCAGACAATATTTCATATTGGCACTTAGCAATGAGAAAATAAGTTTTCGGATATTTTAAGTAAAACAAGGTTTTTCTTTCTCTTTTCCTTAACAGTAAAACCAATACAATATGCAAGAAATGTGCTCAAAATGTGCAGTTATATGGAACGGTAAGTAGGGTTTCTCTCAGGAAAACAGTGAGTTCAGCTCTTTTAGAACCTGAACATTTTGTGAATTATTAATATAATTACAATAGTTAATAGTTATGTGTAGAAAATTTCTTAGAAAAATTACCTAGTATATCACCTTTTAAATTTAGCTGGTACGTAGTATTTGGAATTCTGTATTTATAGTCACATGGAAGGATTTTAGTTATAATTTTCTTGAGAGAATTTAGTAACCATTTTGTATGTATAGAGGAGGGGAAAAATTAATCCAATAATCTGAGCTCTTTGTTTTATGTCAGTTGACTCTTCATTTTTTTGTTTTGTTTATTGCCTACACTGGTAGTGCTTGGGGAGGCGTTTCTGGGGATGCTCAGGGGACCATGCAGTGCTGGAGACTGAATCCAGTGTTCCTGAATGTAAAGTTTGCATTGTTTATTTTATTTGATATTTCTGTTTTTGAGATTTGAGGAGGGTGCACTCTGGACCATACCTGGCAGTGCTCAGAGGCTGTTCTTGGTTATTCTGTTCTGAGGAGTGATCCCTAGCAGTGCTTAGGGGATATGTTGTGCTGGGATCCAACCAGGGTCAGCCACATGCAATACAAGCACTATTGAATTTCTCACATTAGTATATAAATACTTATATATAAATGCTTATTGGTTTTTATTATTTTCTTTGTTTACACATAATAGTCCTATGCAGAAAAAGCATTTTACATAGTGTTATGAATTGGGTTTCATTTGGTCAACGTAAGAGGTAACTTATGGAATGGGTTAATTTACCATATTTATTTACCTTCTTTAATGGACTATACACTAGAACACATTGCTTTGAATCTTTGGGGGGGGGCCTTTTTGGGTTACACCTGACGAAGCTCAGGGGTTACTCCTGGCTCTGCACTCAGGAATCACTCCTGGCATTGCTCAGGGGACCATATGGAATGCTGGGAATTGAGCCTGGGTTGGCTGTGTACAAGGCAAATGCCCGCCCTGCTGTGCTATCACTCCAGCCTCCTAGACCTAGAACACATTGCTTTGAAAAGTGCACTTTCGGAGTTGGGATGTACCCCAGTGGTAGAGTGTTTGCACGTGTGAAACCCTAGATTCAATGCTTGGCTCTGCAAAATAAATGGTTTAAATGTACTTTTATTATAAAAGATACATTATAGTTATTTATCCCTTTTTTCCTCTTCAAGCCCAAACCTTGTCAGTATTGCAACATAATTGCAGCATTTATTGGCAACAAATGCCAGCGCTGTACAAACTCAGAGAAGAAGTATGGACCACCATATTCTTGTGAACAATGCAAGCAGCAGTGTGCTTTTGACAGGAAGGATGACAGAAAGAAGGTAAATCTCTGTGTTTTTAATTTTTTTCTTTTTTCCCCTAATCTGAGTACTTTGGGGATCAGTATTTATTGACTTATACTTTACTGACACCAATAAAGCAATCTTTACCGTGCGTTGTCTTACTTTATCACTTTAACATGTAGTCTACCAATAGCTTCAGCTTTTGAATAGCCTCTAAAATTTTTTTTAATTAAGGTACTATGATTTACAATACCATTAATGATGATTTCTTATGTACATAATTCCAACACCACATTCATCACCAGTGCTTTGCATGTAGAGACCTGGGTTTAATTCCCAGCCTCACTGGTCCCCAATCACAGCAGCAGTAACCCATAAGTATCACTGGGTGTGGTCCAAAGTCTAAAAAAAATAAAGTTTAACATCAAAAGACAATGATGTAGATGGAAATCGTGTGAAGTGATGATACCTTGGTGGAATCAAAATGGTTTAGATTTGGTCTGTTTAAAATGGTGACTTAACTACTCTTAGAGTAAGACCTAAACTCCATGGTTCTCAAAGCCCATACCCAACTCTTCACTCTTGGTCTCATCCTCAGTCATGTCCCTACCTCTCACATTGTTTTAGCAAAACTAGCCACCTCTCAGTCCTTCAGAAGGCCAGTTTCTTTCCCACTCGTGTGCTAGCTATCCTTTTGCCTGATAGACCCTTTTTCAGAGTATTATCTGCTTCCTCAGTCCATTCTCACCTCCCCTCGCAGACCTTTTACTGATTTCTCAAGTCACTTTCCCCCTGTGTTATTGCCTTCCTGTTTATTGTCTGTATATTTCCCTATTTATTGTCTTCCATGTATACTGCATTATGATGTTATTTTATTTGTTTAAATATTGGTCCTCGTCCACGAGAATTAGACTCTTTCCATCTTATTCTCAACCATAGTTCCAGAAGTTTGGCACAGAATAGGTGCTCAGTAAGTTTTTTTTTTTAAATGAAAAAGTGTAGTACAGAACTTTTAAGTTTTCAGAGTTTTTTTTTTCCAGAGATGCGTAGGGTCTAAAAAGCCGACACTTCTAACCAAATCCATTAATTTGCAATGAAAAAGTATACATTTCTAAGGACCAAAATGCTCCTGCCTGCCAGTCAGGGCACTTCTTTCCTGAATTCAATATATAGGAGAAGCTAAATTAGTATTCAAGAAATTGCAAATGGACACAAACTTTGCAGTCCCACAGATCTGGGTTCCATCTCACTTTATGCTAGCTGAATTATCCTGGATAAATTATAAACCTTTAGTATGCATCAGTTTCATCATCTTTCCAATGATAACAGCTGTAGCTACTTCCCAATGACATAGAGAGATTGAGAATAGGTGTAGGAAACATTTAATTTCGAGCCTAGCCAACAATGTGGCTCAGTAAATGGCACTTGTATAATTATTAATTTAATTACCTTAGAATTTATTAAGTTTCTTCTTTCTTAGAATTGTTTTTTGGAGAGTGGTAATAGGAATGCTACTGGTAATTCTTGGCCAACTGGACAGGAGTTTCAGGGAAATGCACAGGCCTGAGGATGCAATACTGCTTGGGCCCTGTGGTGCTGAGGATTGTACAGACCAACTTAATTGTGCTCAGGGGCTGCCAGGGCTCTATCCTGCAATGTTCAGGAGACCATATGGTGCCAGGGATCAAACCAGAGTCAGCCACAATAAGCAAGCGCCGCAGCCCTTATACTATCTCCTCAGCTGCTTAGAATTATTTTGGGGTGCGGGGCTACACCCAGCATTCCTAGGAGCTATCCCTGTTTTGTTGCTTGGGGGCTATTCCCAGTGGTGATCAATGCCACGACAGGTATTGGACTTGGTCTCCTACGTGCAAAGCATGTGCTCCTGCCCTTTGAGTTCTCTTCTGGCCTTATATTCTCTGGGAAGTAAGTGGGTAAGAACAAAGAAATAAATGACATAACTTTTATTTTATTTTATTTGGTTTTGGGGCCACACCTGGCAGTTCTCAGGGTGTTATTCCTGGTTCTGCACTCAGTAATTACTCCTGGAGGTTCTGGGGGAACTATATGGAATGCCAGGGATCAAATCTAGGGTGATAGTACCCAAAGCAAGTAGCCAGTCTACTGTACTACTCACCAGCCCAATGGCACAAATTTTAGATGTAAGTGCTGAACAGAAACAAGTACATGATAGAGAGTAACTCGGAAATCCTATTTAGGTTGGGGGTTCTAATCAGGAAGTCTTCCAGGAAGATAATGCTTGAGTTGAAACTAGATTAGTGAAAAGGAGTCACCAAAGGAAGAAAGCTATGGAGTGCAAAAATTCCAGGAAGACAGATCAGCGTTGGCGCCAGGGTGCACACAAGTAGGGCACTTGCCTTGCACGTGGCCGACTTGGGTTTGATCATGGTCCCATGTGGTCCCCTGAGCACCACAGGAGTGATTCCTGAGTGCAGAGCCAGGAGTAATCCTTGGGCATCAGAATTGTAGCCCTAAACAAACAAAAGACAGATCAGCTTTGAAAAGATTTTAAGGCAAGCATGAGTTTGGTACTTGGAAAGAATAGAAAGATGGCAGAGTGGACAAGGAAAATTTACAGATGTTAAGTCAATATAGGCCCTGGCAAAAGTTGTAGATTTTATATTAAAGAGAAAAATAATTGGGTTTTAAGAAGAGGGGAGATAAAATTAGATTTACATTTACAGAAATGCCTTTTCGCAGTTGTGTGGTGGAGATGGTTTATAAAGATCCACAAGCGGAAGTAGGGAGATCATTTGCTGGTTTTTGCAGTTGTGAGAAGTATAGCAATAACCTGTATGTAGGAAGGAAATAAGTGCTTAGGTTCAGAATGATGGACTAGCTAATGTGTTGGTGGGGCCAAATAGATTTGGAAAGGTCACAAAGAGTTTTTTGCTAATAAGAAATAATTCAGGGTCCAGGGTGATAACACAAAGGACTGAAACAACACGCTTTGCCTGTGGGAGATTTGGTTTCAATCCCCAGCACCATGTGGTGTCCCGCAAGCATTGCCAGGTGTGAATTCTTACCAGAATTTAAAAAACAGTTAAAAAAAAAAAGATTGGTGGGGCAAGGGAGGTAGGCTCCACAAGTTGGAGTACATGCTTTGAATGCCAGAGCCCCAGATTCAATCCCTGGTACTTTGTTCTCCCCCAAGCACCGCTGGGAGTGATTCCCAAGCACCATGCCAGGAATAACCCTGAGCATTGCTAACTGTGGTTTCCTCCCCCACAAAAAGGCAAATGATATTAAGTCCTACTCATGTTAGAGATGGAGCAAGAATTCAAGAATAAGGACCAAGGATGTGATTCCGTGTGGTAGAACACATACCTTATATGGCCTTATATGGCCTTGAATTTGATCCCCATTCCCACCACCCCCACTCCACCCCCATCCGTAAGAACCCTGATGTCACTCTGGTGGCCTCCAAGTACCAGATGAAATAACCTGAGTTCCCAGGTGCCAGATGAGGCTCACAACAACGAGAACAGCAAAGGACAGTGGAAGTTATTTCAGGAATAAAAGATGAGAGCTAGGTGACCAGGAAGTTATCTTAAAGAACTGGAGACCTGCTTTGTATGTGGGCACCCCAGGATTGATCCTCAGCACTGTATGGTCCCTAGAGTACTTCCAGAAGCTTTACTCAGCACTGAGTGGGGTAGCCTCTGAGCATCACTGGGTGTGGTCCAATATATCCATCTATCCATCCATCCATCCATCCATCCATCCATCCATAAGATGAAAAGTAAGATTCTTATGAAATACCAGCATACTTTATCCCCAACCCAAGTAATTTCTACCAGTTCTGCCACCTATACTAGATTCATACAAATGGTTTTGTAATCTAAGTGCTGCACAGAGATGCCCCAACTTCTGAGGATTATGGAAACCCTATTGCTCTTCCTAGCTCTGTGCCCTACTCCCTGGTGCCAGTTGCTTTTGCCCAAAGGGATCAACTTTTTCTAATTCAAATAGAGTGCCATTGCTGATTACCATCAGGCCACCAGCGAGGACTGGTGCCCTTGAAGCCAATTGCCCATTAGATTTTTTCTGGGCACACTTTTTTCATCTAAGAAAAGATATCCAGCGGATTATTTTGTAAGCATTTATACTGTAATAAAAAAATTAAAATTATATTTCATTTTGTTTTCTCCCTGATGAATTTTTCTTAATGAGCACCACAGAGATGGTCGGGTCTTGAAATTCTTATGGGAACTTTGCTCTGGTGTGTTAAGTTTGCTCTGGTATGTTAAATTGAAGAAGACAAAACAGAGTAATATAGAAAATTAGCAGTAAAGGCAAGGAATCAACTTTGGGTGCATGTTTTGCTGGTGTGAGACCTAGTTTGACCCAACCCCTCTCAAATTAGCTCATATTAATATTTTACTGGGGGGGGGTGTCACACACAGTAGTGTTAAGAAAACAACAGACTTTGCTCAGGCGTTGCACTTTGGTGCAGTTCCAGGATTGAACCCATCAGGCCTACTTCATACAACACTTAAGTCCATCTATTGAACCATACTTACAGTTCCAAATGGTTCATATATTATTTGTTGGTGCTTTGTTTGGGGGTCATACCGATTGGTACTCAAGGGTTATTAGTTTTGGATTTATGTTTTTTTGGGGTGGTAGGAGGCCCCACCCAGCAGTGCTCAGGATTTTCTCCTGATCTGCACTCGGGGATTACTCCTGGAGGGGCCCAGGGGACCATATGGGATGCCGAGGATGGTACCCAAGTTGGCCATGTACTATTCACTGTGCTGTCTCTCTGGCCCCTAGGGGGCTTATTCTTGTCTCTCTGCTCAGGAGTCACTCCTGGTGGTCCTTGGGGGAACTGTATGTGGTGCTGGGGATTCAGCCCATTTCCCCTGAGTGCAGGACAAGTGCATTACCCTTAATACTATCTCTCTGCACCATCTTCCCCACGAAGCTCACCTTTATTAAACAGTTTTTTTTTTTTTGTGCCTAGTACCATGTGTTATGTCTATAAATCGTTTTGTATGTAGATCTCCTATTGCACTATGTTCCCTTTTCTTTATCTGTCTCTTCACTCTTCAGGTAGATGGAAAATTGCTGTGCTGGCTGTGCACTCTTTCATACAAACGGGTCCTTCAGAAGACCAAAGAGCAAAGAAAACATTTGAGCAGCTCTTCCCGTGCCAGCCATCAGGAGAAGGAGCAATACAGCCGACTGAGTGGTGGAGGCCATTACAACAGGTAACTTCAAGATGCGTGAGATAGAACTAGAGGCCTGAAGTCAGGTATAAACTCACACAACTTGCCATGGGAGATGTGATTTGATCTAATTTTTTTTTCTCTAGTTACTAGTCTATAGGAAGAATCCCCATTTGTCGTGTTTTATAATTCACGTATCTTAAATTATAAGATTCAAGAAGCTAGAGAGACTTCTGGGAGGTATACGATTTTTCTGACTTATTTTTCATTATTTCCTAAAAATCTGTGGAACTGGGGCCGGAACAATAGTACAGAGTGTAGGGTAATTTGCCTTGCATGTGGCCAACTGGGTTTGATCCCTGGCATCTCATATGGTCCCCCAGCACTGCCAGGAGTAATTCCTGAGTGCAGAGACAAGAGTAACACCTGGGCATCGCTGGATGTGACCCAAAAATAAAAAAAAATAATAATAACTTGTGGAACTTTGTCCACTTTCACACTATGCCCCTCACCATTAGAATGGGTGATGTTCTGGCTCTGTGCTCAGGGATCGCTCCTGGAGTTGCTTGGGATTAAGCAGTGTCTTACCCCCTGTATTGTTTTTCAGGTCCCAGAATATAGCTTTCTATGCACATTTGGCCAGCAGGTTGTTAGATATTCCATGTGGGATCTAGTAAAAAATATGTCCTTTCAGGGACTGAAACAATAGTACATTGGCTTAAGCGCTTGCTTGGCACACTGACTCAGGTTAATACCTAGTGCACTACCTGATTCCCTGAGCCCTGCCCGGAGTGATCCCTGAGTACTGCCAGGTGTGGCCCAAACCTTGCCACTCCCCACCAAAGAAAAGTCCTTTTAGAGTGTCTTTAGTGTGACGAATTCTGATTCTGAATTGAATTCTAGCATTGCCAACTTTGCTGAGGGGGATCTTGGGCAAGTTTCTTTATCTGTTGAATGAGGGAAATGATTATCTCATGAAGGAGCTGTGAAAATAAATTACTTCATACATGCATGCTAACTAGTTTTTTAGCTGGAATATAGAAAGCATTTAATACAGAGTAACATTATATCTGTTATGGCCATTGTGATTTTGTTTGTTTTCAGCAAACATTGTTACTGGCCAGGGACTCTGCTGGGAATTAAGAGATAAATAAAAACACCATATTGCTCTCCCAAGTATGCAGCCTGGTAGGGCAGATAGATCTGTAATCAAATCATTTTAGGATAATTTGATGAGTGGCCGAATAGAAACTTGTCAAGATAGAAGCATAAGAAGCATCTGTAATTAATTGCTTTTTTTTTTTTTTTTGCTTTTTGGGTCACACCCAGCGATGCACAGGGGTTCTCCTGGCTCTGCACTCAGGAATTACCCCTGGCGGTGCTCAGGGGACCATATGGGATGCTGGGAATCAAACCTGGGTCAGCCGCATGCAAGGCAAATGCCCTACCCGCTGTGCTGTCATTCCAGCCCATTTGCTTATTGAAGTTTTACTGACTCTTCTCTAAGTAATTGAAAGTTATTAATCAATTAATAATAATTAAGACAGATTTTATTTGGGGAGAAGGTGGAAATAAGTTACCTATTCATACAAAAACTATGAAGTCAGTGTTTTGGTGGACTTTATTGAGGACTTTTTTTTTGAAGGTGGTGCCAGGGACTGAATTTAGGACCTCATGCATGTCAGTGCATGTCATATGTTCTATCAGGGACTGAACTGGGTCCATCATGTATCAGGCAAGATCCTTAACCTCTGTGTTATATTATTCCGTTTTTCTACTTGGTTCTTTTTGGTGAATTTTAATCCAAATTGTTAGAGAGCTAGGAATGTAAATTAGTAGTAGAGTTTTTGCCTTGTGTATGTGGGAACCCTGGGTTCCATTCCAAGCAATCACGGTCACAGTCACGGTCCTCCCGTTATTCATTGATTTGCTCGAGCGGGCCCAGTAACGTCTCCATCATGAGACTCGTTGTTACTGTGTTTGGCATATCGAGTATGTCACGGCATTGGTGATATAGTGGCTAGCATAGCTGCCTTCCATTCCAAACAATGCACAAAAAAATCTTTTATTTTGTCAGGTGAGATTAGGGCCACCACACCCACAATTGTGCTAGTCCTGGCTAGTCCTGGCTTTGAGTTTAGGAGTCCATATGCAAATAAGGGTCACAGGATGCAAATCAAGTGCTTTAACTCCTCTATTTTCTCTCTGGTTTCAAAAGTTATTAGTTTTGTTTTTCTTCATTTTTTTTTCTTTTTTTTTTTCTTTTTTTTTTGGGTAACACCCAATGACGCACAGGGGTGACTCCTGGCTCTACACTCAGGAGTTACTCCTGGTGGTGCTCAGGGGACCATATGGGATGCTGGGAATCGAATCCCGGTCAGCCACGTGCAAGGCAAATGCCCTACCCTCTGTGCTATCTCTCCAGCCCCCCAAAATTATTAGTTTTAATAAACTTGAAAATTGTGTTGGTCATCTTTGATAGGCTTTAAAGCTTTTGTTTTATTAATATTTGATTTCTAATACATCTCTTTTTGCCATTTAAAAGCCAGAAAACTCTTTCTACATCTTCAATTCAAAATGAAATCCCAAAGAAAAAATCCAAGTTTGAGTCAATCACGACCAATGGAGACAGGTAAGTCAACTGGATAATGTGTGTGTTGTTGGGGGGAGTGTTCTGTGTGAAGTGCATACAGTTCCTGAAATAGGAATATGTTTTAGGGTGTGCCTTGGGGTTAGTCTGTGATTGTCGATAAACCTCTTAAGATCATTACACTAGCCACTTGATATAAACAAGCAGTACTGATAATTAGTTTATAATTCTAATATTGTCATTAAAAGACTTGAACATATAACTGGATTAAAGAGCAATTGAATTTCTGCAGAATTTCTGCAGGCCACAGATAACTCCCTCAGACTAATTCTAAATAAAGATCTAGATACTTTTCATTGTGATCTTTGTAGCCTCTAGGCAGGACTGCAGTCATTCTTCAGAGGCTGAGCAGACAGAAGTTGGAATTAAGGCTGTTTCGTACTCAGTCTGTGAGGGTGAAGCCATGCTTCCTTAGTATTCAGAAAGATGACCCCATGCAGACACTGGATCAGGAGAGAATGAGATGCATTTAAATATTTTTGTTTCATTTTAAGCCTGTCTAAATGCATATTTTTATTCCTCGCTTTCCTCTCTCCTTCTCAGCGACGCTTCCTCTTACGAGCTGCTTTGTCCTAATATCCAGAATGCCCCATCCGTGTTGGTGCAGTGGGCTGCTTCCCAACAGAGTCTTGGGGCCAACCATTTTCCTGTTCCTCCAGGCCTGGGCATCCTGAAGTGAGACCACCTGACATACTCTCCCCAAAATCATTGGAATCATCTCCATTCCGAAAACTCCTCCCAATCTCAGTTCTCCCTATCAGCCGGCGGTTGATATGGGAGCAGACTTGTATATAGGCTCACTAGGGCTGAATTCTGTTTATTTGTGGGGTGGGGGGATGTTCAAAGCATCTGTGAAGTTTACTCTTTCCTTTCACCTTTTTATCAACTCTATTTCAGACTCTGCAAGGTATCTTTTTAGCAACTATATATCATTGATTTTAAATTTCTTGAGTTGAAGCTTCTGAAAATGCTTCATTTAGAGATTATATTAGGGAAGGAGCTCTCAGGAAGTCCATCTTTCCAGTCAGCTTTACTGTTTTCTGAGCAATTAGTCTTGCCATTCTGAAGGTAGTAGAAATGATGTAGGTTGTCCCATCAGCTGTGCTAGTGTTCATAATCCTTCAAAAACTTCTTCCAATAGAACTTTTCTGAATATGAAGGCCCAAGCCAAGAGCCACAGCATTTAGAGACATCTTTACTACTTTTACTGTTTATGATCCAAGCTGTGTTCGAAAGTCCTCATTCATTTCCTTTAGTTTAAAAGTCCTCAAAATTTATCTTCTGTTGGCTCATTTTGTGCT
Source organism: Sorex fumeus (assembly GCF_029834395.1). NCBI lineage: Eukaryota > Metazoa > Chordata > Mammalia > Eulipotyphla > Soricidae > Sorex > Sorex fumeus. The sequence goes on from NW_026606104.1 coordinate 43,869,104, forward strand.
AACATACTCCCACTGTTTTTGCTCTCCATTACTAGAAATACACCAAAACAAAAGCTAAGCTTTTCATTCAAAGTACTTTATTTTATTCAATCATGAGTGATGATTGTTTTCCTCAAATAGGTTGCCGATTCTTAACTTAGGTACACCGTCTTTTGTAATGTCTTCTGTATGAATCCTCATAAATCCTTTTTTCTTGGGCCGTAGAGACAGCTCAACGGTCTTAGTGCATGCTTGCATGCAGGAGGCCCAGGTTCAATCCCTGGTACCACATGGACCCTCAGCATTGCTGAAAGTGACCCTCCCCCCCCACCCCCCCACACACACACATACAAGCACTGAGCTAGGAGTATCCTCCAAGTGTGACTCAAAACAAAAACAAAAATTTTTCTTAAAATATATGTAGTAGTTTTGGGGGCAGGGAGGTAGTAGAGGAGTTAGGATACTAGCCTTGCACGTTGGTGACCCCAGTTCCATTCCAGCACCACAAGTGGTTTCCCAAGCACCAATAGTAGAGATTCCTGAGGACAGCAAGGAGTAGGCCCTGTGCAGAGTCAGGTGGGGCCCAAACATGCCTCTTCCCCATGTATGTGGTAATTTTTTACAATAATTTACTATTAGTAACTTGATAATCTGGAGAATTTTTCTGCTGCCACAAAGATTTTCATACATACACAGGTTTCATTACTTCTGCATTTAATCTATTTCATTTGTTTGTATTTCTCTCTTTTAAAAGTTTTTATAGCACAAGACAAAATACATTTCCCTTTTAACTCTTCTGTTTTTTTCTTTGCTTACCTGTCACTTTGAAAACATAGTAGAAATTCTTTTTTGTTTGTTTGTTTTTGTTTTGTGTCTGGCTATACCCAGCAGTGCTTAAGGCTTAATAAGGCTCTGTACTCTGGAATCACTCTTGGTGGTATACAGGAGATCGTATGGGGGGGGTGCTAGGAATTAAACCAGGTCAGCTGTATGTAAGTCAAGCGCCTTAAATTCTGTACTGTTTCTCTGACCCCAGAAGTTACTATGTATCTACATATTTTGGTTTTTGGACCACACCTGGAAGTGCAGGGCTCAGGGAACAGTATGTGGTGCTTAAGATCAGACCCAGTTGGCTGCGTGCAAGGCAAGTACCCAACCCACTGCTCCAGCCCCAGAAGTCATTAGTATTTTTTTTTTGGGGGGGGAGAGGGGAGTAGGGCACACCCAGCGGTGCTCAGGACTTGCTCCTGGCTCTGTATTCAGAAATAACTTCTGGCAGGGCTTAGAGGACCATATGAAGTGTCAGGTGTCAAACCCGGGTCATCCACCTGGAAGGCAAACTTCCTGCCCACTATACCATTGCTCTGGCCTCAAGAAATCATTATTTTTGAGTCTTTTTTTTTTTTAATGCCTTGCAAACTCTAGTTTTGGAAATAAGGTTTGGGGCTACATCAGGTGGTGCTTGGAAGCTTTTCTGGGCTCACTGCTCAAAAATGACCCCTTGCAGTGTTTGGGGAAAACATACATGGTTCTGGGATTCCAGCTGCTGGGGTTGGTGGGATACAAGGCTAGTGCTTTAACTGCCCTATACTATCTTTTATTGAACATCTATTGTGAATTTGATTCTGTGCTCTGTTACTAGTCTTGTTTTCTGAATTGCTTATTGTAGTTGCCTCCAAGTTTAGATTGACTCAGATCAGTCCACCATTCTGCTTTCCTGGCCCAGCTTTTTTTGTTTGTTTAATTTGTTTTTTTGGGCCATACTGGGCAGTGCTCAGGGCTTACTCCTAGCTCTACACTTAGGAATCGATCCTGTGGGCTCGGGGGGGGTGGGGGGGGGGGAGGGGGGCGGGGCGCAGGGGCTTACTCCTGGCTCCACACTTAGGAATCAATCCCTGGTGGGATCCTGAGGATTGAACCCAAATTGGCCACATACAAGGCAAGTGCCCTAACTGCTGTACTATCCGTGGTCTACTTTATTATATTATTTGGGGTAGGGGTGGGGGTGTAGGCACACCCCGTTGTGCTCACGGCTTATTCCTGGCTCTGTGCTCAGTATTAATTTCTGGCAGTGATCAGGGAACCATGTCAGATACTGGGGATTGAACCCAGGTCAGCCACATGCAAGGCAAGTGCTCTCCCTGCTGTGGTAACTGCCCATATGGCCCTACTTCTGAAATGTGTTTTTAAGTTTATGCTCTTTTTTGGGAGGGGGGACAGCCAAGTGGTACTCAGGAGGGACTGGAGACATAGTACAGTGGGTAGGGCTCTTGTCTTTCATGTAGCTGAGCCAAGTTTAATCCTTAGCACACTATCTGGTCCCTTGAGCCCTTCCATGAGTTATCCCAGAGTGGAACCAGGAATCTCAGAGTACAACCAGGAGTGGTCCAAATAACTGCATTCTCCTTCAACCACCAAACCCCCGTTCCCCACCCCTCACCCCCTAGAAAACCAAGTAGTATTCAGGACAGCCAGCAGGAGCCATGCAAGGAGTCTCAGTCACCTGTTCAATGCCAGGGTCTGATGATGCTGTGCTGCCGGGCCCTGCAGGGCTGAGATTACCCAGGCTACTCCAGTGCTGCTTGGGGGCCTCTTGAGCTGCACCAGGGGTGAAACACAGCCTGGACACAAGCCAGGCCTGTGTCCTAACCACTGTACTATCTTCTGGCCCCTGTGCTATTTTTTTTGTTTTGTCTTTTGTTTTTATTTTTTGGTGTTGGGCATCAAACCCAGATTTTATACTTGCGAAGGATGTGTTTTACTATTGGACCATATTCCTGTACTCTTGTCCTTCCTCCCTCCCTTCTTCCTTCCCTTCCTCCCTCCCTTCCCTTTCCTCCCTCACTTCCTCTTCCTCCCTTCCTGTTGCCTTCTCCTTTTTTTTTTTGACTTTTTGGGTCACACCCAGCCATGCTGAGGTGTTACTCCTGGCTTGGCACTCAGGAGTTACTCCTTGCTGTACTCGGGACCATATGGGATGCCAGGGATCAACCTGGATTGGACACATGCAAGGCAAATGCCCTACCCACTATACTATTACTTTGGCCCCTGTCCTTTCATTTTTATCCTTTCATTCTTCTGCACATTGCTCTCTAGTGGTTTTGCATGGTCTTTTCTATACTTCCACATTCTTCTATTTTACTTTTTTAGAAATACTGCTTTTTTTTCCTGTTCCTTATCCACTATATTTCTGTATTATAAGAATGAATACATGACTTTTAAAAAATGTAATTACATCTCTATTGGTTTTATACTTATAATGCCTTAGTTTTTTTTTAAAAAAAATAATTTAGTGCCTAAAACTTCATAGCCTCCTTTCCAATATTTTTTAGTTTGTTGAAATTGCAGCAAACTTTTCAATTTGAGAGAAATTAGAATCTGTTTTTAGCTTCTTTTACCTGAGAAAATACTCGAGTTACTTTTTGACCATATTTCTTTATTGAGGCAGTCTCAACGATGGATGATATTGGGGTACAACTGTGGTTGTTTCTAAAGGACATTATTTTTCCTTGCTTGTTTTAGTCTCCCTCTGAACTATGTATGAAGTGTTTGCTTAATTTTGTGTGGCTTTGGAGGACAAACCAGGAGTGATGTTCAAAATGGCAGGCAGGTTTAGTTTGCCCCAAGCAAGGTTGTTCTTTTCGGGTGGGGATGAGGCTCAGAGATGCTCAGATGTCACTGCTGGGGGGCTCAGGGAACCAGGTAGTGCTAGGGTTCACATCTGGGCTAGCTACAGAAAAGGCAAGAGACTTAATCCTCATACTGTCTTTCTGGTCCCCAAGCAAGATGGCTCTTATATTAAAACTTCTTGGGGAAAAAAAAGACAAGAAGCTTCTTGAAAAAATAGTGAGTTCCTGTCATTGAAGATATCTGGGAAAAAAAAAGACTGGATCTAATTTTCTGACTTGGTAACTTTGACTCCATTTTTCCTCTAAATTTTCAGCAGTTCTTGGGACAGAGCGATAGTATAGTGGGTAGGGCAGTTGCCTTGCAGGCAGCCAACCCAGGTTTGATCCCCGACACCCCATATGGTGGTCCCTGAGCACTGCTACTTGTGATCTCTGAATGCAGAGTCAGAGATAAGCCGTGACAATTGCTGGCTGTAACCCCAAAATAAATAAGAATACATTTTCAGAAGCAGCTTTTATTAATCAGAAGTTAGGTCAGACTCTAACATGGAACAAACACCCTTGGCTTTGTGAAAAATTACTAATATGAAAATAATGCCCTCTTCAGCAGGTAGAGCAGAGCATTAGGAGCTTGGGGGACAGGAAAATGTTATTTATATTAGCCTATTTCTATATTTCATTCATCACTCTGTGAGTTTAAATAACTGTGTAGGGTTAAATGAAGACAATACCTTAACAGGCATTGAAACCAATAGAGACTGAGGGTCTATTTCTACTTCCTGCATGCCTAAAAAAATTTTTTTTGCATTTATTTTTGTTGCTTAGTAATTCTGCATATTCATCAGTTATGAAATCATTGGTTCATTCCTTCTCCAATCTTCTCCACATATGCTTCATTAGGCTGAGGTGGAATGTTGTCAGTGGACTGTGTCGTCATCCCAGTCTAGCTGTAGAAATGTTTGGTAATTAAGAAGAACATTTCATAGTTTGACTTGCTATTTGGAGTTTCTACTGTATAGAGAAATGGTGATGATTATATGTGGTTTAATATGTAGGGAAGTAAGGGGGAACACAATAAAAGAATAGGTATTTCAGTGTCTGCTTAGAAACAGCAGTTTGTGTTTACTTTATTTTTTTTTAATTTCGGGGGGAGGGTTTGAGCCACACCTGGCAATACTCTGGGGCTCTATGCTCAGAATGACCCTTGGCAGTGCTCAAAGAACCACATGTGGTGCCAAGGGTAGAATCAGGGTTGTCAGAATGCACAGCAAGTGCCTTAGTTTCACTACTGTCCCTTTGGCTCTGAGTTTTTCTTTAAAGATTGTCCTGGGAAAATGTAAAGTGCTCCTTTGAGAAATCTGTAGAGAAAGGTGGGATTTAACACTCTTATCACCGATTCCTTACCTTCTTTTGGGTCTAAGACATTTCTCACCAGCCAATGACACTGGATCCTTACCCTTCAAACAGTCCTTTGTACATATGCACAGAATTGAAAATTTGATTTCAGGAATTTGTAGAATCCCTGAAACTGGTCACAGTAGATTATCTACTAAAAGTACAGAGTCCACTTAGCACCTTGACAACATGAAGCGCTCAGGTACTGTTCCTGGGATGGCCTGTTGAAGCCTATTAAAAATCCAGGTTGTGGAGCTGGAGGTTCTGGAATCCCATATGGTCCCCAGAGCACTACCGGGAGTGATTCCTGAGTATAGCCAGGAATAACCCCTGAGCACTGCCAGATGTGGCCCAAAATACAAAAACAAAAGCAAAAATCAGGTTATGATGTGACTGCAATTTGCCATCTATTTCTCTCAGCCAAAATGTCATGCACAGAATTCTTAGTATTGGAAGTGACAGGCTATAGACCAGTTGTACTATAAGGAAAGTTGACTTCCTTTCTATTAATTTCATCTTCTTTCTACCTTTTTTTTTGGTTGTTGTTCACACCCGGCGGTGCTCAGGACTTACTCCTGGCTCTGCGCTCAGGGATCACTCCTGCCAGGCTCGGGGGACCATATGGGGTGCCGGGGATCGAACCTGGGCCAGCCGCGTGCAAGGCAAGTGTCCTACTGCTGTGTTCTCTCTTTGGCCCCTCTTCTTACCCTTTTTGAAAGCACTGACTGCTCTTGGGATGGAATGCAGCAGCTTCTTAGCAGTTGCACTGCACTCTAGTGCTTTGGAGCAGAAAATAAAGAGCCACAAGATCAACTTGGGGTGGGGGAGGTCTGGTGAGGGTGGGGAATTCAAAGGAAAATATATGAGGACTGGGGGATGTAGCTTGATGATAAAACACTTGCCTTGCATGTATGGGACCCTGGGTGTTTGATCCCTGGCATAGCCAAAAGAAAAATGAATGAGCTTAGAATTGATCATTTGTCCAGGTTACTTATAGATTACCAGCAAAAATTATGACAGTTTTACTCATTAATAGTTGGAAATCTGGGGAAGGGGTGTAAGGTGCTTGCTTTGTATGCAGCTAACCCAGATTTGATCCCCAGCATCCCATATGGTCCCCCAAGTCTTCTAGGAGTGATCCCTAAGTGCAGAGCCAGGAGTAAGCCCTGAGCTCAGCCAGATGTGGTCCCAAAACAAGAAAACAAAAAAAATTAGAAATCTTCAGTGAACCTGATATAGATATATCCATGGCTCCAAGTGCATTTTAGCAAATACATTGAGTTTGGAGTGTAGAGGGTATTTGTGCTAGATGCTGTGAATTCTATAATTGCCATTGCCCAAGACTTTGCAATCAAGTAGCCTCTAAGGTGTTCTCAGGTGAAAAAGTTTTTTTATCCAAATTAAGATTTTTTTTCTTGATAATTTCCCCCAACACAGCTTTTCTCCAGATCTAGCTCTGGATTCACCAGGCACTGACCACTTTGTCATCATTGCACAGCTGAAGGAAGAAGTAGCTACTCTGAAGAAGATGCTACATCAAAAGGATCAAATGATTTTGGAGAAAGAGAAGAAGGTAAGAGATGTGGTATAGGGCATAATGTTAGCTCTGTTTTGGGATCCTTATCCATTGATGCTTTGAAAGAGAAACCCAAGTTTGCAGGCAAAGTTTGGATAGCCTGCAGAGAGGCTTGCTAGGATCACTTTGGGTATAGTATTATCATGATGAATCAACCTCAGTCAAATGGGTTTAGAAAGTTGATTTTTCTGAGCCCCTGGAAATGGAATTTCCATTTTTCAGGGGAGGATTCCCATTAACCAAGACAACAGAGATGATGTTTAAAATTTCACTGTCTACCGCAAAACATACCGCATTTGGTATTGTTTTGGAACCACATCTGGTAGTGGTCAGGGCTTACTCATGACCCTGTGCTCAGGGATCATTCCTGGTGGGATTGGGGAGCCATTTGTGGTATCAGGGATTGAACCTGGGTTAGCCACAAGCAAAGTAAGCAGCATCTTACCCAGCTCCTATCTATCTCCCCAGCTTTGCACTATCCACCTCTTAATTTGGGGTCATATAGTAGAGTAGTACTATCCTTCCTACCCTTCCTTCCTACCTTAGAGACTGTTCTCTTCTCAGAAGGTTCTCCTAAGTGAGCATGGAGTTGATACAAAAGGTAGTATTGTAATTGTAATGCTTAATGATCTCAGGCTAAGAGAACTTGGTGTCCCTATCTCTATTATTGGATTGGCCATGCCATGGTCAGTAAGGTTCAAAATAGGTAGGCCAGCTCCCTGGATAATGTTTAGGCCAGTCCTCCAAGGCTCTTAGGGCACCTTGCTTCCGTTGCTGACAGCTACGGCTCTGAGTGACTATTCTCTGAACTTGTTCATCTCTTCAGTGATATGCTGTGATATTCCTATTCTGGTATAAGAGTCATCCTCCTCCTTCTCTATGGTTACTTTTTACATCCTTGTTCTGATTCATATCTATTTCTTATTCTCAGGTTCTTAGAAAGATTATCATTTTTGCTTTAATGTATTAGTAACAGTCACAACTAGTTTTTATTGGATGCTTGCTGTACACCTGACTATTCTAAGTTTATTATCCTATCATTATTTCATAGATGAAGAGTACCTCTGGTATTTTTCCTCTTAGGAATTTTGTTGTTGTTTTGGGGCCACACCCAAGTAGTGCTCAGGGCTTACTCCTGGCTCTACTCTGGAATTACTCCTGGTGGTGCTTGGGACCATATTGGATGCCGGGGATCAAACTCAGGTCAGATGTGTGCAAGGCAATCGCCCTACTTGCTGTACGTACTATCTCTGCGGCCTCTGCCTTAGGATTTTGATCCCTTTACCTAGATTTTTTATTCCCCCTGAAAGCTACTTGTTATTTTGTACTATATTCAGAATGTAGTAATTCACTCTGATCAGCCGTTAAGACATAATATTGAAGGGGTTTTGTTTGGTTTTGGATCACACCCAGCTATGTTCAGGACTTAATTCTGCCTCTGTGCTCAGGGATCACTACTGGAGGTGTTCAGGGGAATCAAACTCAGGTCAGCTGCATACTGAGGCAAGCACCTAATCCACTGCCTTCGCTTCCTGGCGCCACATTGAACACACTCTCTGTCTCTCTCTATCTCTCTGTCTCTATCTCTCTCATTTTTAAAAGGTATTTTTTTTTTTTTTTTGCCTTTTGGGTCACACTGGCTATGCTCAGGGGTTACTCCTGGATCTGCACTCAGGAATCACTCCTAGCAGTGCTCAGGGGACCATAGGGATGCTGGGGATCGAACTCAGGTTGGCCTCATGCAAAGCAAATGCCCTCCCTGCTGTACTATTGCTCCAGCACCTCTCGTAAAAAAGTTTTTTTCCTCATTTTTTTTGGAGGGTGGGGGGGGGTGGGAGTTGCCAGAGTGTGCTCAGGAGTGGTCCCTAGCAGTACTCAAGGGACCATAAGTGGGATGGAACTGGAATCAGCCACATGCAAGGGAAACACCTCACCTTCTGTACTGTCTCTCTGACCCAGCATTCTTTGTGTTAGTTGGGGGTGGGGAGGATATCAGGGATCAAACCCAGGGTATCACATACATGGCAACTGAGCAATATCTCCAACCTTTACATGAATTCTGCCATCTAATCTTTGTTGTATAGATGAGGAAATGGACTCCAAGAGATTAAATTATAAATCCCTAGTATAGTAGGTGGCCTCACTTGCCTTACACATGGCTGACCCGGATTCAATTCCCAGCATCCCATATGGGTGGTCCCCCAAGCACCACCACAAGTACTTCCTGAGTGCAGACCCAGGAGTAACTCCTGCAAATTGCCGGGTGTGGCCCAACCCCCCCCCAACACACACAAAAATTATGTATTTCAATTACACAACTGAAAAAATGTCAGAACAAAGGAATCTAAGGTATTTTTTAATGTAAGAGTATTGCTATTTATTCAGCCACTGAATAAGCTGCCTAAAACAGGCATGAACTCTACATTACTTTTTTAAAAAAATTTTATTGAATATCTGTGAAATAGACCATTACAAAACTATTCATGATTGGGTTTCAGTCATACAGTGGTTCAACACCCATCCCTCCATTGGTGTACATTTCCCACCACCAATATCCCCCATTTCCCTCCCGCCACCCCCCAACAACCCACAATCAATCCCCAGCCTCTATTTTTGTGCCTTATTATTTGCAATACAGGTACTAAGAGGTCATCATGTTTGTTCAGGGCATTCAGTATTTTTATTGGGATGGTAAGGCTGGAGTAGCAGCTTTGGGGTGTGGATGTGACTGCTAAGGCTTATGGAAGTACAGGGAAGTGGGGAGCGGTAGCCCATCCTGACCCTGAGAAAACCTGGAGATTTCAGTCACAAAACCCGCATACCTGAATTTTTAGCAGATTATATCTAGGTGAGCTCTATCCTGAGATGGTGGACCAGACCAGGGGCATGGTGGTGATTAGGATTGTAGAAGCAAATGGCTTCAGGGCGCTCTGCTTGGGTGGGCACCCGTCTAACCTGTCCCCCTCGAATTTACTTTGGTCTGTTTAGTCTTACATGGGTCTGAGATTAACTGTGGCTTTTGGTCTCTTTCAAGATTTATTTATGGGACTTGAAGCAAGGCCAGTAGAAGAGCTTACATGGTGGCACTGGAGTTGATTCGTGGGAGTGACTGCCAGTGCTTTTAGTAGTGTAAGGAAGTGGGGGGAGGTAGCCCATCCTAATTCTGAGAAAACCTGGAGATTTCCAATCACAAAACCCACATATCCAAATTTTCAGCAGGTTAATATCTTGGTGATATCTGTCCTGAGATGGTGGAGTCTGGCCGGGGACATGGTGGCGATTTTGGATTGTGGGAGCAAGCAGCTGCCGGGGGCTCTGCTTGGGCGGCACCAGGCTAACCTGCACCCCTCCAATTTAATCTGGTCTGCTCAGCCTTGTGTGGGTCTGAGATTAACTGCAGCTTTTGATCTCTTTCGAGATTTATTTATGGGTCTCTGAAGCAATGCTGAAAAATGAGCTTTTATAGCTGAGCTGGAGGTGGTTTGTGAGCATGACTCCCACATACGTAAGTTTTGGCCATTTAATTTCTCATGAAACTTAGTCCCAAGTTGTTGGGGTCTGGCCAGAGGCACAGCGACAATTTTGGGGTATCAGAAAGCCTGAAGGCACCATAAGGCTGCTGATGCACTCACCTTGCAGGTACAGGTTGACCTGCTGGTGGCACCGTACCCCCTTGGTTATGTTTATTTTTATAAGTTACACCTTCTTGAGAAGAGACTAATACTCTTTCCACTTTACTACATGATTCATGCAAATAGACCCAAGTACATTTTCTTCATGGATCATAAAGGAATGGACAGAAAGAATTTTTGCAAATCATGGGTCAGAGCAATAGTACAGTGAATTGCCTTGCTTACACTTGCTTAGTGGTTTTTGATCCCTGACATCCCACATGGTCCCCCAAGCCTGCCATGAGTGATCCCTGAATGCAGAGCCAGGAGTAAGCCCTTAGCACCACTGGGGTGTGGCCCAAAGCCATAAAGAGAAAAAGAAAAAACACTTTTGCAAATCAGGCAAAATGAATGCTTAATTCTAGTGCTATTGCGAAGTTGGGGTTTAAAAAGGAACAGAAACAGATTGTTTTTTGCAACGTCACACAAGCTCTTTATGTCATGTCTGTCTGTCTCTGATCTTATCTCTTTTGGTTTTTATTTTTCTTATTTTATTCAATTTTATTTTGATTTTTTAGTTTGTTTTTTTCAATTTTGGGGACCATACTTGGTGGTTCTAGGGAATCAAACCTAGGGTTCTTCCATGCAAAGCATGAACTCTGGTCTTTGAGCTATCTCCTTGGCCCTTAAAAGTTACTTCTTACAATATTTTTGGAGGCCGCACCTGGCAGTGCTCAGGGCTTACTCCTGGTTCTGAACTCAGGGATCACTCCTGGCATGGTTTGGGGTATTATATGGAGTGTCAGAGATGGAATTCAGGTTGGCTACATGCAAAGCAAGCACCCTACGCACTGTCCAATCTCTCTGACAGCACCCACTTTTAAGAAATTTTTTTTCCCATTTTTATTGAAGTGTCAGGATTTAAAATACTGTTAAATTATTCTTTTCATGAATACATGATTCCAGCACAACACCAATCATGAGAATGCCTGTTTCCTCTACCAGTGTCCGAAGAGTCTCTCCCAGGCAGCCCCCGCCCTGCCCCCGTCATGGAAGTTTAGTTCTATAGATAAAAGTCTTCAGTTCTACAGGGCTGGAGCGATAGTACAGTGGGTAGGGCATTTGCCTTGCACACGGCTGACCCAGGTTTGATTCCTGTCATTCCATATGGTCCCTGGAGCACTACCAGGAGTAATACCCGAGTGAAGAGCCGGACATAACCCCTGACTATCTCTGGGTATGACCAAAAAAACCAAAAAAAATAAAGGTCCAGTTCTGTTGACTTTGACCATTTGTTAATTCCTTACTGTGTTTCTCTATATCTCACATATGAGAAAGTTTGTTTTTTTCACTGTGGAAGAGGTGACAACTACATGTACAAAGATAATTAAATCTAAACTTCTGAAAATCCATAAAATTGTAAAACAGTGATAAGTTTAAAAATAATTTTTTTCCAAAAACTGTATCTTTTTCTAGGGCGGGAGAGATAGCACAGCGGGCAGGGCACTTGCCTTGCATGCAGCGACCTGTGTTTGATCCCTGGCATCCCATATGGTTCCTTGAGCCCTGTGAGGAGTGAGCTTTGAGCACAGAGCCCGGACCACTACTGGGTGTGGCTCCCAAACCAAAAACCAAACCAAACAAAAACCGTATCTTTCTCCTTTTATAGATATATAAATTAAAACAATAGTGTGGCTAATTTTTTACTAATGCATGTTTAAATTGGGTTGGAGTGATAGCCCAGCGGTAGGGCGTTTGCCTTGTGCGCAGCTGGCCGGCTGAGCCAGGTTCGATTCCTCTGCCCCTCTCGGAGAGCCCGGCAAGCTACCGAGAGTATCTTGCCCGCACGACAAAGCCTGGCAAGCTACCCGTGACATATTCGATATGCCAAATACAGTAACAACAAGTCTCACAATGGAGACGTTACTGGCCCGCTTGAGCAAATCGATGAATAACAGGAGGACTGTGACGTGATGTTTAAATTAGTATGAAATAGATAAATCCTTCAGATATACAATTTAATAGAAATGAAGAGAGGAAAATTGAAATTAAGGGGAAATCTGAATAAGCCTATGAAAATATAAACTTTTAAAAGGGACTGTAGGCTTTATGTTAGAAAATATCACAATAACCCCATAAATTTCTGCATTAGTAAATAAAATATAATAATAATATCTATAGGTGCAACAAAATTACCTAATAGATATAGAACATTCAACATGAATGAAGTATTAATAAATTATTGAAAAAGTATAGCAAGATTGGCATAAACAGACCTTTCTTTATCTAGTAGAGGGCAACCATAAGCACTGTGAGTGAATTCCACATTCAGTGACAGAGTGCTGAGTAGTTTGTCTTGTCTTCTAAAGAAGTTCCTTTGTAACAGTGCAGCGGTGAAGGCGCTTGCCTTGCATGTGGGTGACCTAGGTTCAGTCCCCAGCACCTCATACGGTCCCCCGAACCCTACCTGGAGTGATCCCTGAGTACAGAGCCAGGAGTAAACCCTGAGCACCCCTGGGTGTGTCCCCCAAACAAAAACAAAACAAGAAGCTCTTTTCAGGTTTCAATGCTATGAATTCCCTAATCAGTTGCCATGAAGCTTTTTATCATTCCTCCAAATGTGAATGATAATCGGGCTGGATAGAATAGAATATTCTTGGTGAGACATTCATTTCATTGAATTTTTTTTTATACCTCCATGACATATTCGATATGCCAAAAACAGTAACAACAAGTCTCACAATGGAGACATTGCTGGTGCCAATCCATGAACAACTACAGTGCGACAGTGCTACTGTATCCCCATTCTCTTCTGGTTTGTACAGACTTATTTGCTAGATCTGCTATGAATCTGTTTGTTTACTTTATTTATTATTTTTTGGCTTTCTTTTGGGTCATATCGGCGTTACTCAGGGGTTACTTCTGGCTCTACCTTCAGGAATCACTCCTGGCATGCTCGGGAGACCATATGGGATGCCGGGGATTGAACCCAGGTCTGCTGTGAATCTAGATTATGGGCTTTCCTTTGTAAATTCCTTTTTTGATCTGCTGCTTTCAAATTTTTTTTTTTAGTTTGCTTTTTTAAAAGTTTGGGTCACACCCAGCAATACTCAGGGGTCACTCTGGGGTCTGCAGTTAGGAATTAACTCCTGACAGTGCTCAGGGGCCCTTGTGGGATGCCAGGGATTGAACCCGGGTTGGGCACATGCAAAGTTGTACTCTCTCCAGTTCATGTTTTTAATATTCTGTCTGTATCTTTGGTGTTTGTCAACTCTGATTATCATGTGCCTTGAAGTTTTTTTTTTTGTGGAGAGGGGGTCTGTTTTTACTGATACCCTTCTGGCCTCTTAGATCTCAGTATCTGCAATCCTCAACTCTGGGAAATTCTTTTAGCTATGATTTCTTTAACTGATGGCTCTTCATTGAATTTGACTTTGTGTTCTTCAGGGACTCTGATGATTCTTTTCTTCTTTTTTCCTTTTTGCTTTTTTGGGCCACACCTGGTAATGCTCACTGGTAACTCTTTGCTGTGCACTCAGGAATTATTTCTGGTGGTGCTTGGGGGGACCATATGGGATGCAAATACCCTACCCGCCTAGCCCCATCATCTTAGGTTTTCTTGATATTTTCCTCAGCTGCTGTTATTCTGCCAGTCAGTCCCCTCTATTGCATTTTTTGTTTTATATGACCAACCGTATCCTTCATTTGATACTTCTAAATATAGTATTCTTATTTTCCTTCTCATACTTTCTAGTTCTTTGCTAACTACTTATGCCATTGTTTCTTTGAGCCCATTAAATTTCCTCAGAGTGGTGTCACTGAGGTCACTGTCTCCGAGTTTACTGAATAGTCGGTATTGCCAGAACCTTCCATGTTTTTATTTTTAACTCATTGAATCTGGTGGGGTTCTACCTGTCTTCTCCATTGTGTTTGGTGAATCTTTGTAATTAGCCCCTCCGCTCAACCCCCACCTCGCCCCCAGTCTCTGTGGGATTAGGCTGTGTGTTGCTCCTTTTCTTCTCTACTGACTTCAACTAGTGACAGGAAATGTAAATGTGAGCTGCACGAGGTGTGATAAGAGAAGCTGTAGGTTTAGGAGATATGAAGGTGACCTTCTGAGAAGATGCGGGTGTGGAGGTCTGCTAGGACCCCAGCAGGGAGGGAGGGGATCTGCTTCCAGATAGAAAAAGGCACTAGGAATCTTGGATGTTAACTCTAGAGGTTAAACTCACCATGGGGTTGGAAGCGCAAGTGGTTGAGATGTGGAGGTGCCTGCTGAGAAGATGGTGCCTGAAAATTACTTCCTAATCAGAACTACTTCAAGTTTTCCTGTAAATTTTGGAATATCTTTTATTTTTTACTTATTTATTTATTTTAAAAACCCAGGATACAGAATTTCCCTGGTTTTGGGGCCTGGAGTGATAGTACAGTGGGTAGGGTCTTTGCCTTGCACGTGGCCAGCCTAGGTTCGATTCCCAGCATCCCATATGGTCTCCTGAGCACCACCAGGAGTAATTCCTGGGTGCAGAGCCAGGAGTAACCCCTGAGCATTGCCTAGTGTGACCCAAAAAGCCAAAACAAACTAACAGAATTTCCCTCGTTTTGATTTGGGTATGGATACTTGTGAGATCCCTACAGTTCATTAATTGGGGGTGGGGCACAAATTATAAGCTTTCTGGTGCTGAAATATGTCTTATTGCACAGAAATTTCTTCTGGTCATTCTGCCCCTTCCCCCCCCCCCCACCTTTTGTTTGGGGGGCCGCAGCCAGGCAGCAGGGAGAGGTATTGGGCTACACTCAGCTTTATTCGGGAGCTACTCCTGAGCATAGTAATGCCCAGGGAACTGTATGGTGTTAGGAATGAAACTTGGGCCTCTGACATGCAAAGCATATGCTCAAACACTTTGAAAGCTCTCTCCTTGGCCTCCTCACCTTGCCTTTTTCCCCCTCAGATTACAGAGTTGAAGGCTGATTTCCAATACCAAGAATCTCAAATGAGAGCGAAAATGAATCAGATGGAGAAAACCCACAAAGAAGTTACAGAACAGTTGCAGGTGACTGTTACATTATGTGGTAACCATAATGTACTTAATTGTATTTTAAGTGATCCTCTCATAGATTTCTTAAATTATTGCAGATCACCTTTAAATTTTATTGTGTTAATCCACCTTGTAGTTGTCTTTAACTATTTCGCTTTCTTGTTTTGTTTTAGGGCCATATTCAAAAGCTGGGTGTGACAGTCACTCCAAGTGGTGCTCAGGGCACCCTGTGGAGCCTGGGATTTAATCTGGCCTCCCATATGCAAAACACGGAATCCAGCCCCTTTAAGCCATCTGCCTACCCACTTCTTCTACCCTTGGATACATTCTGATCTTTCCCCCCCAAAACAATGGAATTAATAAATGATTTTTAAACAAGCTAGATGTGATTCCAGATCTAAATTATCAATTCTATGTTCCAGCACAGTAAGTAAACCACTCTGTGGTTTATTTTGTTGCATAAAGCAGCCTTTTATAACAGGACTCCCAGGAGATTGAAGTACACTGAGTAACCAGCAAATACTTTCTTCTTCCTGAACCAGCCCTAGATAGAGCTTTCTCTTGTTTTCTCCCTCTTAAGAATTTATTCACTTCTGCCTGACCTTTGGCCTTAGCACCAATTTAAGAAACATATCCTGTCCTGTTAAAACACCCTTCTTACCTGATTTTTTCCCTTCCTTTTAGGCCAAAAACCGAGAGCTCCTGAAGCAGGCAGCTGCATTGTCCAAGAGCAAGAAATCTGAAAAGTCAGGAACTATAACCTCTCCATGAGAGATTCCAAGGAGCCTCCGAGCAAAAGCGGGGAATTCCTGGGTTAGGTTTGGTGACCTGGCTGTTCCCTGGGAATTGCAAGCTTTCTTAAGAAATCTCTATTTGATTATAGTTTTCCTTCTTTGTGCGATTGCAATGGACTGAATGGTTTGTGCTGTATTATGGCTGCATGCTTGAATGTCTGGGGTTTTAATCTCACTCTTCTCTCTTCCTCATTATTCTCTTTGTCCCTCTTTTGGTACTACTTTTTTAAATGCTGATCACTGCTCAGTGCTACGTGCAACAAGATTTTTTTGTGTGTATCGATCATTGTGTCTTGCCACACCCATGAGCAAAGGGTTTGGCATTAATTACATGTCACTGCCACCCTTTGAACTTTGAAAACTGCCACCTTAAGTTTGGTACAGTGGTAGAGGCTTTCTCTCTCCAATAAACCTTTTGCTTCAGGGTATATTCTTGGGTTTTTTTCCAGGTATATTATGTATGAACTTTGTACTATGTATAGCCAGAGTTTTATTTATTTTTTAAAAGAGAAACTTTTTTTTCTTGATAAAGGAATAATAGTAGCCTAGCTTGTTGTTCTTGTAAAAATGATGCCTCTTAAAAAAAAAAAAAAGTCCTGCTCTGTAGTTTTTAGTAACAGAACCAGATCTCTTTCTTGTTACCTTGGAGTCTTAAAACTGATTGCTAAGGTGAAAAAATTCAATGCATAAGTACGGAGTTAAGTGCCTTTTGGAGGATTTCTTGGAAGAGCATTTAAGAAGTTACTTAAGGGAGGCAGCAAAAATTTGGACAGTCTGTCTCTTTTAAGTAAGGGCAGATAGAAGGTTGTCCAGGTTGTACTGGACACTTCCCTCCCGCCACCCCTTTCCTGATTATGTAATTGATTTTAAATACTTACACTGCCACTTCTTTTTTTAAAGTACCCTTGTTTTTATCAGTTGTCATACTGAACCATTGTCAGAGTTTTATTTTGCAGGAAGATTTGAAATGGGAGAATACTGACATTAATAGGATAAGGGGTCAGTATGAGCTTCTCAGGTATGGACTCTGAGTTTGACCGGGAGAAATGACGTCCCTGAATCGTCTCCCCCTCCTCACGCACTCCAGCCTGTACACTCCTAGATTTTAATGGACATGTATTGAAAACAGGTGCCAGAGGTAGGGTGTGCTCAGGTGAAAGTGCTCGTGCCCTGTTTTCCGTTTTTGATTCAGTAGGCATGTGGATTTACTTTTCCAGGAAAGGGGATGGATTGGCATTATTAGCCATACTCTCAGGTGTCCCCAACGTGATGTTTGTGAAATCCATAGCTGTGTGTAGTGTGCCACAAAACAGTGTAACCAACTACCTTAGAATCATGTAGAGTGGTATAGAGTTAGAGTTAATCATGAGGACAGATGACTTTTGTACTTCAATTACCAAAATGAATTGAAGCAATGGTTTTTAACTTGCTTTATATTTATTAGGAGCAAATGCTGATAATTTGTGATTAACATTGTCACAAATGGAGCCAGGAACATTAGTGAATAAAATCATGGAAATGGGTGGCTTCTGATAAGAGAAACAGTGGACCACATTGCTTATATAGCACTCTAGTATGGTATATAATTTTCCCTTCTAAGCTAGGGAAACAGCAGTGCTAAATAGTTTTGTAATTTTTTGAACGAATAACTTTTAGGTAAAGATAAAATGTCAGACTATTTTTTGGATGCATTTACATTGACTATGGGGGGAAAAGACTGAAAAAATTGACAGTCATGTTTTTTTAATTTTGAAGACGAGAAATCTGTTACAATGAAGTGATGCTATAAAAGCATTTAGTTTTATACTGTATGTTTTTTTAATGTCTTGGCATTTAATATAAAGAAAATCCACACATTTTCTAACTTTCCACAAATTCCAAAAAGGGAAGTATAAAGCCTGTCTTGAAATTTTGGTTTTTAAAAATCATGACACTGTTTTACCATGAAATTGAGTAGCTAACTTTTGGTAACACCTTTTGTTTATTTGTATGTTTGTAATAATGAATATTTTAAAACAAGGAATGTTTTGGTTTGTACAGACTTTGACAAATGTGTGTTAATAAAAATTCATATTGACTCAAGAATAACTGTTGGGTTTGCTTTTCTTTCTTTTGTGTTACTAGGGATTGAACCCAGAGCCTCATGCATGTAAGGCATAAGCTTTACAACTAAGCCATATCTCAGATGGAATTATTATTTCTTCCTTGCTGATTCATAAATGATATGTTCCCATTCTTCTATCTGAAAAAGTATCTTGCATACATAAAAAAATTACAACAGTAGGGCATAGGGAGATAGCACAACAGACAATAGTGCATGTAGGAGCCCAGTAGTTGATTCCTGGCATCAAACAGTTTCCTGAGCACCTATAGGAGTGACCCCCAATCACAGAGAAAGGAGTTGCTTCCGAGCACTGATACAAGTGTGCTCCCCAGAAAAAAAATTAGTTATAACTTAGGCCTGGGAATACCTCAGCTCTTGAGTGCTTGCTATGCAAGCACCACCCACATCCCCGCAGTGTGATTGCAGCAGCTCTGCGTTTTGGTTGCCTGGATTCACAACAAGGTGATCTGTGGTGCTCAGTCACCAAGTATGTGGGAGCACCACTCCTGAAGTATGCAACCATCACAGTCAAGTGTGTGTGACACCCCCCTCCTATCACCAGAAACATTAAAAATATTGTAAGGGGTTGGAAAGATAGTACAGCGGTTAAGGTTCTTGTCTTGCACATCATCCCCAATACCGCAAAGAGCATAGAGTCTGCTGAACTCTGCCAAGAGTGACCCCTAAATACAGAGTGAGGAGTAAACAATTTAATATACCTGCAAATACTATTGATAACAAATTTTGGTAAGAATGATCTTTGTGGGGCTAGAGAGTACTGCAGGTAGGGCACTTCTTGCCTTGCATGTGGTCAAACCAGATTCAATCCCCAGCATTCCATATGGTCTCCTGGGCACCTACAGGAGTAACAGGAGTAGTTCCTAGATTCAGAGCCAGGAGCGAGCCCTGAGCATCATTAGGTGTGATCCCAAAACAAAACAAAAAGAAAATGATCTTTATTTCACAACTTCTGAGCCTTCAGCTACAAAGACTCAAGCTGAATGACAGTCATTTTGTTTTATTTTGTGACTATACCCAGTGCTGTTCAGGGGCCCTTCTTGGCTCTTTGCTTAGGAGTGACCCTTGGCAGTACTCAGGGCGGACCATATGAGAATTGGAGCAGGGTCACCTTCAGGGCTGGAATTATCTCTCTGAAGGCACTATACACTTGTATATCTGGTAGTGGGGCAAGGAGGCAGGCAAGTCTAGTAACGCTTGACTGGAGAGCCTACCTAAAACCCCTCCATATTCAGCATGAAGGCCTCAAGGTTGAATTCGTGATGGCTAAAGACTACAAATGTGAGTTTTCTAGTAAACAAAGCTAAAGCTGCTCTGTATCTTCTTAACCATCCCTTTACCTCACTTCTTTTACCTCATTTCTTTAGTCAAAGCATTAGAAGCCCATCCAGATGTAAAGGGATAGGCCATAGACCCTTTCTCCTTTTTTTTGCAGGGTGGGGGCACACCTGGTAATGCTCAAGACTTGCTCCTGGCTCTGCATTCAGGAATCACTTATGGTGGTACTCGGGGAACCACATGGAATGCCAAGGACTGGACCCGATTTAGCTGCATGCAAGGCAATTGCCCTACCCACTGTACTATCTCTCCGGCCCCTACCCTTTCTCTTGACTAGGTAGAAGAGCATGTGGGATGAAAGCTATTGTGGTTATCTTCAAAAATTATATATATAATGTTCCATATAGGAAATGGGTTTTAGAACCAAACTGAATCCAAGAGAACAGACAGAAGCTGCAATATCTTTCACAACCTCCCTTTAGGCATCACACTATTATCATTGCTATAATACCCTATTAATTAGCACTGTAGCACTGTCCTCCCATTGTTCATCGATTTGCTCAAACACTGAACAAACACGATTTGAACAAACACTGCTGTTTCCCTAGCTTAGTAAAGGCACCAGTAATGTCTCCATTGTGAGACTTGTTACTGTTTTTGGCATATCAAATATGCCATGGGTAGCTTGCCAGGCTTTGCGGTGCGGGTGGGATATTCTTGGTAGCTTGCTGGGCTCTCCAAGAGGGGCGGAGGAATTGAACCCGGATCAGCTACATGCAAGGCAAACACCCTACCTGCTGTGCTATTACTCCAGCCCTACTGATTACTGAGTCAAATTACAACATTACTTGATGTAGAATTTGTATTATCTAGATGGCTTTATACCAGGAGATTCAGTTTTGTCAAGTATTCATCTTGGAGGCTGGATACCCCATTTACCTGTTGTACCAACTCTCCAGTCAGCCCCAAGACAAACACTTTAACCACGGTGCTCTCTCTGGCCCTGGGAGCACAGTTTTAGGAAATTTTCTATGAGGATGCTTTCCTTTATCTTGGTTTAGTTGGTGGTGACATAGGAATGTACATGTAAAATTAATTGAATTAAATATCCTTCATATTCTATTATATGTCAGTTTCATTTGATAAAAATTAAGGGGCTAGAATGATAGTACAGTGGTTAGGGCATTTGTCTTGTATGGATGACCCAGGTTCAATCCTAGGCACCCCTTATTTTATGGTCCTCCAAGCTCTCCAGGAGTGATCCCTGAGTGCAGACCCAGAAGTAAGCTCTGAGCACTGCCAGATATGGCCCCAAACCAATCCCTCCCCCCATTCCCCAGATTGACACAGAAGTCATAGAGGTAATTCAACAGGTTAAATACATGTAGAAAATCTAGGTTTGATCTGTTGCACGGCTTGATCTCTGAGCACCTCTGGCTCAGAGTGACTCTGAACATCTAGTGCTGGGAGTGGCCCAAAACCAAAATTAAGTAAAATTAATACAGAAAAATGCTGCTTAGTCTTAAAAAATGCTGATATGAACATTCCTATGCTTGGTATTTGTAATATATGCATTTATATCTTTTCAGCATATAGTTGGGTATGCAGTAAGGAGAATTGCTGGATTATAGGATATTTATGAATCTGCAACTTAGTAGCTGAATGACATTGGACATCTTGAAACTACCAGTTTTCTTATGTTACCAAGGAACAAATCACCTTCAAGGTAAAAACCACAACAATTGTTCTGTCATTAATAAAGAAATACAATGCTGAGAAACTATTGTTTAAAATGACAGATTTTCAGAAAATTTGCTTTTTGAAAGATTAGTAGGACCGTAACATTCCACTCTTGCCTTGAGTATCTGAATTAATCTGACAGAGAAAAGCAGCCTCAATTTCCAAACCAGGTGCAAAAACTCAGATAAGGGGCTTCCAGATACAACATTCTACAACATTCCACATTTATCTTCATGTTGTAGTTTCCAAGGAAACAGGATCTGGAGTCCTCTTACTCAGGCCTGGTAATAATCCCTTTGCACACAGTCGTGTGTGCTTTGAAATATCAGAACACAGCTTCTTTTAAATTTCCCGACACTTCTTTCCCCCTAATTTTAGAATAACTCTATCTCTTTTTGTGGTTAGTGGGATGCCCCATAATTCCTTTGGCTTGCAGCCAGTCTCCCTAATGGCATGAATCCAACTGTTTTGTCAGGCACTGGTGGGCTTTATCAGATAGGCTTTACCTTGGAGATTAGCAATAACAGCTAGAAAATGTGTTCATATTGCCTGGGTAGGCATTTTTAAAATGGTAGCTATTTTTTATTGTTCACGCATCAATATAATGACTTGTTCATTTCACATCTAGTATATGCACAGCAATAAGATACATAAGTAAAATAGCACAACGTTTGTGTCTTCAATCCCTAGAAGAAAAATACCTTTATAGAACTTTAGAATCAAATATAAATGAAAACATCCTCAACTCTATTAGACAAGAAAATACAGGACCAGGGTCAGAGATAAAAGTGCAGTGGGTAGGGCATTTGGGCTAACCTGGGTTCTATACCTGGTATCCCATATGGTCTCGCTAGCACCTCCAGAAGTAATTCCAGAGCATTGCCAGTGGCCCAAAAACCAAGTGGGGGGGAAGTATAGGACCAAACTTAGAGGGCTGTGGTGAATGTTCTGCATGCGGGATGCCCAGGCTTTATCTTCAGAACCCCTGGACAGAACCCTTGATCAACTGTGCTGGTACCCTCAAAGTTAAATTTACGTGATTTGCTATAATATTGACAAAACTGGGACTGGAGAGAGAATAGCAGATAGGGAGCTTGTTTTTCACGTGATAAACTGAGATTAAAACCCAGCACACCATATGGTCCCTTGAGCCCCACCAGGAGTCATAACTAATAGCAGAGCGAGGAGTACAAACAAGCCTTGAGAACCGTTGGATGTGGCCCCCAAACAAAACAACGCCCCCCCCCAAATATTCTAGGACAGAAATAATTCTAGGGCTGAAAGCTTATCTCCATATTTGTCTTCTGCTCTCCTCACAGGCAACAACTTCCTCTCTTTGCTATGCCCCAGATATCTCAAACAGGCTGCCATGGGGGGTGGAGTGGGGGTGGGGTGGCTTGGGGGGTAGGTTGCGGGGGGAGTGGAAAATCGCAGACACTGAATGGTCTTCTCCCAAATCAGTCTTGTCCCTCTCTCTGCTTTAACCGTAAACTCACAGAAGTCTGTTACAGGAACTCATTGAGATCTTACACTTAAGGAAATAATTTTTCACATTTTGAGATTCTAGTTCTCTAAGAAATTCTTATTTGGAATATAAATGAAGAGGTTATTTGAAAGGGGTTTAAGTAGAGACTTTAAGGAAGATAAGATTGTGTTTTAGGGAAATATGAAAATGATGGAATTAGTTTAGTGCATGGGTTTTGTAGTCCAATATCAGAAAAACAAATTAACCTCTATAACCTATCATCTGTAAAAGATTTAAAGTTTGCTTTTTAAACTTATGCTTACTTTACCGAGGTACTTTACTTCAACATTAAGAACATCGATTTTTCATTATCTGTTCTGCAGAATATCATTTCTTGCCCTGAAACCAAGCAAATTGCAGAGACAAATATTACTATTATATTTATATGCTTAATAAATTATTATAGCGCTTAATGGTTTATAGTTCTTAATAAATATCACTATTATCATTTTGTTTAGAAGTGGAGGGAGAAATTGGAGGCTTCTGTATACCATAAACGTTCTCTGCAAACACGACCAAAAACCCTAGAAGATAGAAGTAGAGAGGAATTTTAGGAGTTCAGTTACGAATCTGAAGTCTCAAGGCTGTCGAATTCTCCCATATTTGGGCCTGAATTCTCAGAACAGAACTGAAAAGGATGTCAGATCTGAGATCATCCTGTACAATTTTATGCTAATAGAAAATTCTTGCCCACAGTCGCCGCGCCCTGGCGAGCAGCAACACCGCCGCCCTAGCACCCTTACTCATCCAATCTGAGCCCCAACGGCATGACGTCATCGCCCCTTCCCCGCGCCCGCGCCCCGGGGCGGCCAGTCTCTAAGCTACCGTCTCCCGCGGAGCTCCGCGGCGCCTGCGCACTGCGGCGCGGGGTGGGGCCGGCGCGTGCGCGCGGCGCGGGGGCGGGGCCAATGCGCACGCACCCTCAGCCTCCGCCCCGCCCTTTCTCTCCCCGGCTTCCCGGTCCTCCTGCGGCTCCCGTCTGGTGGCTGTTTCCGGCAGAGTCGCAGCGCAGGGCGAGTCCGTCTCGGCTCTTCACCATGTCCTACGGCCCCCTGGACTTGTATCGTAACCCGGGTCCCTCGGGGCCGCCGCTCCGGGACTTCAACAGCATCATCCAGACATGCAGCGGCAACATCCAGCGGATCAGCCAAGCCAGTGAGTCGGGACGGCGGGCTCGGGGGGGCGGGGGCCGGGCGCCCTCCCGGGGACAGGCCTGCGGGGCGCCCACCGGGGCGCGAGGTCCCCGCGGGACAGCGGCCCACACCCCCCGCAGGCTGACTCGGGCTTCCCACTCCCGGGCCGGCGGGCTGTCATCCCCGAAGCCGGCAGGCCCAGGCTCCCCGAGGCTCCGGCAACCCCCGCGGAAGCTCGAGAGTTTCTTCTCGGAAGTGTTGGGGGTCACGCCAGCCCACCTGCTGCCCCCAGGTGGGAGAAGGGGGCGTGGAGGGCCGGGAGCAAGTGGACCTGGCGCAGTGGTCAGCCAGGTTTTTCCTGTCATCCGCCTTCTTCCCACCCACGTCGCTTCACTTACTCTCTGGCCAGTTTGTGCCGAGACCTGTTTACTTGGACTTGAGGTTTGCAACGTTCAGCTCTGTCCCTGGCCCCTTGGAAGTCAGCAACTTTCAATTACGGGAAGTGGTGTTTGGGTGACTCCAGACACAGCTCTTCCTGTAATGAATTTCATCCACATGCCATGATTGGTATTTGAGGGGTGAGATCACAGGTTTAACCAGAAGAGAAGACACAGACGCATTTTAGTTTTCATTTTTTTCCCCTTTCTTGTGACATGTATTTGTAAAAATTTTAGGCTGATGAGGCTTTGTTCTCCTCCATATGAGCGACTCTGCTGAAGAAATCTCGTATTTGGTGAAGCTCACTGGCCTCAATCATAGAGCAGATGAAACTCCCAAGAGCCGGTGGAGGGATTCCAAATGTCATTGCTAATCTTAAAAAACTCTCTCCCTAGCATTAGGTTCTGAGTGAGACTATAGCAGAACGACTCAAGAACATTCATTTTCTTTTGTGCCTGAAAATCAGCTGAGAGCCTTATAAGCAGGTCAGCAGCACCTTTATGTGGGAAGAATGGTGACCGGTCAGTCTTGTTAAATTACTGGGCTATTTGTGGGCTTGGTTGTACAGAAATAGCAGAGCTAGGGCCAGAGAGATGGTACAGTTGGAAGGGAGCTTGCCTTGCACACGGCTGACCTGGGTTCAATCCCCTGCATGGAAGTATGTCTTTAGAACATTGAACTGTTTGTCGGGCTCAGGTGTGAACTTCTTGGTAGTAAAGAGGGGAAGAGAGAATGAAGTAAGTCCTCATGATGGGAAAGTGTGGATGTGGTTGGGGTGCTGGGGAGATAGTACAATGGGTAGGGTGCCTGCCTTGCATGTGGCTCAGCAGGTTTGATCCCTGGCACCCAGTATGGTCCCCAGAGCATTGCTAGGAATGATCCCTGACCGCAGAGCCAGGTGAAAACCCTGAGTACTACCAGGTGTGCCCCCTTCAAAAAAAAAAGGTCTAGGGAGATAACTCAGGGTTCAAGTGCAGCTTGGGTCCATTCTCTGCGCTGCATGGTTGCCTGAACACCATTGAAAGCAGTCCATGAGCACAGCTGGGTGTGTTACAAAAACAAAAATAGGAAAGGAAAATTAATTTGGTAGGCATGGTGGGCTCAGGAAAGTAATGGAAAATGCTGGGAAACTAAGTTGGGGAGGGGGCAGAGAAATAATACAGGAGTTAAGGTGCATGTGTTGCATGCGGTAGACCCCTGTTCAATTCCTGGTACCACATGGTTCCTAACATATCACTTGGCCTAGCCTTGGCGGCCCTCAAGCACTGTTGATCTGGCCTATGGCATATAGTACTATATTCCCAGGCCCTTGCACTACTGAACTATTGGCCTGTTTGGCCAAGAATCACAGGAAGGGCCCCTAGGCCTCTTGAGCAAAGGAAAAATAAAGATGAGCTAAATTGGGACTCAGAGGTAATGGGCTTTAAGTACTAAACTAAGCGAACTTGGATTTAATTCTTTTTTTCCTTTTGTTTTCAGTTTATGGGTTGCCACCTGGTAGTGCTCAGGACTTAATCCTGGCTTTGCACTCAGGGATCACTCCTAGTGGGGCTCTGGGCACCATATGGGGTGCCTGGGAGTGAACCAGGTCTGCTGTGTGCAAGGCAAGTGTCCTATCTGCTTTCCCATTTCTCCAGCCCCAGTTCTTTGGTACTATATAAATTGAATTGGCAGGCAAAGAGAGAATAGAATAGAAGTACTAGATAGGGACTAAAATAAAGATGAAGGAATTGATATAAGTTTCTTTGGTGATAGAATTAAGATTTAGCTATTGAGTAGGCATTGGGATCAAAGGATTATTAGAGTCAACTATTAATAATGTTACTAACATTTGGGTACTGTGTGCCAGACATTGCGAAAAGAATTTCACACATTTTACAACCTTGTGAAATAATTAGAAATACTGTTTTCAGTCTGTGGATTAAGGAAAAAGCTGAAAAGCCTAAATACCCAGTTAGTAAATGGTAGTTCCTGAATTTGAAACCAGTGTTGTCTCTTATGACCAGCAACTGCCTTTTTATTGTTTATTTTTATTATTTATTTTGTTTTTTGGGGGTGCTCGGGGCTTACTCCTGCTCAGCATTCATGGATCACTCGTGGCAGGGATTGGGGAACCATTTGGGGTGCCGGGGATTAAATTAGGTCTGTTTTATGCAAATTAAGTGCCCTACCTATTGTATTGCAGAAAACTCTAGGCCCTAGCTGTTTTGATTTTTTTTAAAAAACAAACTCATTGTTAGGGCTGGAGTGATAGTACTGGAGTGATAGTGGGTAGGGTGTTTGCCTTGCACGCGGCCAACCCGGGTTCGATTCTCAGCATCCCATATGGTCCCCTGAGCACCGCCAGGAGTGATACCTGAGTGCATGAACCAGGAGAGTAACCCCTGTGCATTGTTGGATGTGACCCAAAAAGCAAAACAAACAAACAAAAAGACCAAACTCATTGTCTATTATGTTTCACCTTTAACTTTCTTCCCCCCAATTTTTGTCGCCATGATTTACAGTACTGTTACTGATAGTTTCATGTATACGGTGTTTCAACACCACAGCTTCCTTGTCCCTCCATCAATATCGGAAGGTCCCTTCCCAAACTTTTAAAAGAGTTTCATTTATTATATTTTTTTGTATCAGCACTTTAAATTAAAAGTAACTTTTCTTTGTTCCTGTTACTCCCCTTAGGACTCTCTGAAACTGAAATTGACTGTTCTTTTCTAGATTATTGGCTCTTTTGAAACAATGGAGCATGACTTTTCATCTTTATATTTCTAGTACTTCTCAGTTCCAATTGCATGATGGATTTATTGACTGTTCAAAAAATCTTTGAGCATCTGCTATGAATCAAGCAGTGAACAAGACAGAAAAAAAATACCTGCC
Source organism: Sorex fumeus (assembly GCF_029834395.1). NCBI lineage: Eukaryota > Metazoa > Chordata > Mammalia > Eulipotyphla > Soricidae > Sorex > Sorex fumeus. The sequence continues at coordinate 43,896,237 of NW_026606104.1, forward strand.
CCCTTTGTGTGTGTTATATATGTGCAGATGTGCAATGGTGCATACATGCACATGTATAAAATTACTGAATAATAAGTACTGAAGAAAAATAAAGTAGGATAATGGAAAAGAGAGTAAGGAGAAAACGTGTGGCTGTACTATAGTTGATCATGGAAATCCCTGAGAAGGTAATATTTGAGCAGGTACCCAAATGGAAGAAGAGGGGATAACTGTGTGAATTAGTTTGGGGAAGGCCTAGGCAGAGGGTCTAGCGAGAACAAAGACATTGGTGAGTTCACTGAATAGCAGGGAGGCCTGGTGGGGCAGGACTGCAGTGAAAGAGGAGCATCGTAGGAAGGAGATGAGGTTAGGGAGATAGCTCAGAATCATGTCCTTATGCTTAATAAAGTGCTTAGATTTGAATGAAGGCTTGCTTCCATCTTGGAACTCTCTGTCCTTATTCTGTTTGATTATTCTTTGTCCTTGTTCTTGTTCTGTGTGGTACCTACCAAATTCTTTGACTCTCATCTCATCATTGTGAATTAGAATTTTTCCATTGTAATTGTTTAGTGAGGAACTGGGAGTGTGAAATTGGTAGGATAGCATTGTTTCTACTAGTTATTAGGCAGTTCTTATCTCTCAAGCCTTTTCAAGACATGGCGAGCATATACCCTTAGGATGACTCATATCCACACAGCCTTGTATGATCCTGTACCCAGTGCAAGATTGAGAGAGTACATATTCTTTTTATTTTGTTGACCACCTCCAGCAGTGGTCAGAGGCTTATTCTAACTCAGTGCTTGGGTGTTACTTCAGGAGGTGCTGGGAGGAATCTTGCAGTTCCAGAACCAGGGACTCAGGGATGCAAAGCATGCGCTCCAGCCCTTTGGGCTGTCTCCTCAGCCCAGAATAACTCTTCTTTTTTTTGGGTCAGTTTTCAGCTTTAGATGTAGAGTTGATGGGCATATTCGACTGAAATCCAGCAGGCTGTGTGGGTTGTTACAAGAAAGCTAAGGTTGAATGCCCAGTACAAAAGATTGTTATCGGTTTGTGTGGGGTACAGAACAAACACTTGGTTCTGTTTATTATGGAACAAAGGATCTGGGCAAGTATTGCTGAGGCAGATATAGTGGAAGACCTAGTAGGCTTCCAGTTAATTTTAAAGATATTAACACCATTTCTGTTCTTTGATGTTCATTATTTTTAATTTTTACTAATTTTTGGGTTTCTGAGCCACACCCAGTAGTGCTCAGGAGTCACTCTTGTGGTGATCAGGGGGGCCATGCAGAACCAGGGATTGAACTAGGGTCTCCCTCTTGTAAGGCAAACAAGCATGTAAACCTCTGTACTCTCTCTCCAGAGCCCCTAATTTATTAATAAAACCTTGTTGACTAAAAAAAAAAATTGAACCTTTAAAATGGATTATCCTGACTTTCTGTGGGCTGTGCTGTTATTTTCGGATTTACATCTTTTAATTTTATTACCACCCTAGTAAGTCTTCACTATCTCAGTATCAGTATTCTAGCAACATACTCTCCGTATGCCTTTTGTTACCCCCATACTTGTTCATACTGATGGTACTATCAGCAATATAAAGTGCTGGTTTCAAGCACTTTCTTCTTAAGAGCCTATGATGACTGTATTTTCTGCTCTATCAGATTTTGTTTTGGGACCACACCTGACAGTCTCGGGGCTCATTCCCAGCTCAGATCTCAGGGATCACTGTTGGCAGGCTTGGGAGACCATATGGGGTGCCAGGGATGGAACTCAGGTTGTCCCTGTGCAAGCACTCTACCTGCTGTGCTGTACTCTGGCCTTTGTTATACCTTAGTAACATTCTCTTGCTTTTATTTTCTCTGTAATCTTGACCCAAATTTGCCATATTTTTTTTACTTTTCTTCACCCTTAGCTACAGGCAGGCTATTTTGTTTTGTTTTCCTTTGTTTTGAACCACACCCAGCAATGCTCAGGGGTTACACCTGAGTCTGCACTCAGAAATTACTCCTGGTGGTGCTTGGGACGACCTCATGGGATGCAGGTGCCTTGCCTGTGGTATTATCGCTCCAGCCCCAGACAGGCTGGTTATTTTTTTTTTATATCCCTAGATTTGGTTTTGTTTATTTCCTCCTTTGTCTTTTCTGTCTCACTTAAGTAATTATCCAAAAGCCCAAAGAAAATGAAGTCAGAAGAAGAGCATGGGCTTCGGGGTCAGCAGTTCTGTGACTGAGTCCTTGCTTCTGTATGTGTATATAATCTTGAACAGGTTAGTCCCTCTTGTTACCTTACTAGGAAACAGAATGGTATTACTAAATTGTGATGATTGAAGGCCAGAGAGATAGCTCAGTGGGCTGAGTGCATGCAAAGCATGCTTTGCATGTGGGAGGCCCAGATCTTTGCCACTGTATAGACTCCCAAGCCCTGTAGGAAGCAACCCTGAGCATCACCTGATGTGGCCTCCAAACCAAAAATAAATAAAAACTGATAAAAAGTTTCTAGTGTAGTGCAGGAGTGATAGTTTAGTAGGTAGGGTGTTTGCACATGGCTGACCGGGTCTGATCCTTAGCATACCTTATGGTACCCCCAACACCACCTGGAGTAATTCTTGAGTACAGAGCCAGGAATAACCCCTGAGCATCGCTGGGTATGGCCGCTCAAGAAAGAAATGTTAGCTGGACCAGAGAGATATTACAGTGGTTATGGAGCTTGACTTGCATCCTGCCAACCATGGTTCAAATCTCTGCTATCATATATGGTCCCCTAAACACTTTGAGGAGTCACTTCTTTGCAAAGTCAGGAATAGTCCTTGAGTACCATCACCATTCCCCCCCCAACCCCCCCACCAAAAGAAGTTTAAAGGATTAGAGCCAGGAGTAATCCCTGAATATTCCTGATGTGGCTCAACCTCCCACATCCCTCCCCCCACAAAAGCTGTTGTGTGTCTAGTTTTTGTTTTTGTATGTGTGTGTTTGGGTCACATCTGGCAGTACCCAGGTCTACTCCTGGCTCTGCACTTAGGTATCACATTTGGTGAGGCTCAGGGGACCATACAGGATCCTAGGGATCGAAAGCAGGTTGGCCAAATGCAAGGCAAGCACCTTTACACGCTGTACGTGTGTGTGTGTGTGTGTGTGTGTGTGTGTGTGTGTGCAAATACTTGTGTGATTTTTTTTCCTTTTTAATTTGCAGCTTCCTCTTAAAGTCTTAACACTTACTGGTAACTTACTTCATATTATTTAATTTATACCTCTTGACCTTGCTCTCCAGCTCTTCCTATTAGCTTTGTGAGGATAGAGATACCATGCATTTTACGTTATTCCAGTGCCTGACACAGCAGTGGATGTGCACTTGGCATTCAGTATGTACTTAATTGATTTTATCATTGCTGAGTATATTTTTCTTGGTCTGGCAGTTTGGTAACAGCTATCCATAAGTAAGTGCTTTTATGTGCCAGGCAGTCTTCTAAATTTAGCTTTATATATTTCATCTTTGCAACCCCTATGAGGGTTTCTTATTTCATTTTTTTACGTGAGGAAATGGAAGCATAGAAGAGTGGAGCCCTTGGTTCTAGATTGTGAATCTAGAATGTGCATCTTCAGATGGATAGGCAGTTTAATTCAGTCAGTGCTTTTTTTTTTAATAGAAACATTAAAAAATTTTTTTTTTACTTATTTAGTTTGGGGTCATGCCCACCGACTCTCAGGTGTTACTCCCAGCTCTGCATTCACTGCATCCTGGCAGTGCTTGGGGGAGCATATGGGATGACAGGCGTCGAAACTGGGTCAGCCGCATGCAAGGCAAGCGCCCTATCTGCTGTACTATCCTTCTGGCCACCACAAAAACAATTCTTAGGTATTAAATAAAGAGGGTTAATTGAGACATGCACTCTGCCACTGAGCAGCATCTCAGGCCTAGGAAAATATATTGTTATTCATAATTTAGATGTTGGAGATGGCACAGCAGGTAGAGATGGTACACTTGCCTTGCACATAGACCACCCATGTTAGACCCTTAGTGCCACGTATGGTCCACCAGAACCTCCAGGAGTAATACCTGAGCACAGAGCCAGGCGTAAACCCTGAGCACTGCCAGGTGTGAAAAACAAATTTAGAAAAAGTTGATGTATGCTTGGATAGATTCTATTTCCGAGCTAGAAAATTACCTTAGGAAGATCCTCTTTCTTCCACGTCAACATCCCACTCAGATTCAGGTAATCTCAGCAAAACAGTTGATCTTGATTTGCTTCATATTTTCTATAAAATTCTTATTTTACTCTAAAGTATTGACTATGTTGTGATGTATTAATAACTTAGAGTTTGACATCTCTAGAGTTCCTAAGAAAAGTGTTCTGCTTATAAAGACAGTCAATAAGATGGAATCTTTTTCCTTGACCTTTTCGTGAGATCGAAGTTTATTTGTCATATAATTAACCAGCTATTTTCTGGAGAGGTGTTTGTGTGTTGGTTGTTTAGATACAAAAACAATGCTGTCTCTGCCCTTCAGATATGGTCAGTTTAGACCCATTTATATACCACAGAAAACATACTTTTTGGTTTTGTTTTTTTTTGGGCCACACCCAGTAGTGCTCAGGGCGTACTCTCAGCTCTGCTGTCAGGGATAACTCCTGGAGGACTTGGGGAACCTTGGTGTTGGGGATTCAATCTAGGTTGACCACATGCAAGGCAAGCATCTTACCTACTATACTATTGCTCCAGCCCTACCTGGGGAGACTTTCTAAGCCCAACTCTGGTTTGTAGATACACTCCTTGGTTACACAGCATCATTCTTGGACTAGAATATCTTCACTATTAGTGAATTTTAGAATTGTGTAGTCATGGGAGTACTTTGAGACCACTTAATCTTCACATAATTAGACTTAATGATAAAAATAAAAGCCACCCACAAATAGTATAATGACAGTAAGCAGTACATGGATGTTAAAAATTGTTTATTATAAACAGTTGAAGAATAAAACAGCAAATGAAATAACTTGCTGCGTACCATTTATCTAATTAGTGGCCAAATCTGGCTTACAGTGTAGGTCTCATTATTCTTGGCAAATCTTCTGCCTTAAAGAAAATGTCATGATGTAAAAGGGAGACTAAAGCAGTTAGCAACAATTGAGTGCCTGTATTTTGTTACAGTCCAGTGTAACAGAGACTGTTCTGGAAGTGAAAGGGAGTTGTGGAATAGAGAGCAAGTAGGATCAAGGACTTTGGTCTATCTGGAACAGGCAGTGATTAAGTTAGGGAGGTACCAGATAAGCTGGGTGGGGCAAAGTGGAGAAAAACTGGGAACTAGAGGCCTGCCTTTGTTACTACATTCTATTTCCCCGTGTCTGCCTTTTGAGAGAACTTAATGTGGCACAAAGAATATAACTGCTGGATTTAGCAGTGGTACTGATCAAAATTAATCAGTAGTTTCCCATTCTATTAAAAAAATAACATTTTTGCTTTGTTTTTAGACCACATCCAGTGGTGCTCAATGCTTACTCCTGCCTCTGTACTTAGGGATCACTGCTGGTGGGGCTCAGGGGACCGTATGAGGTGCCAGGTATCAAACACGAATCAGCTGTGTGCAAGGCAGATTGTCCTACTCACTGTACTCTGTCCAGTCCCAAAATGTATGCTTTTTGAGAACAGTTGTTTCCTATGACATAGATATAGCAGTTTCCTATGACATAGATATAGCATACTCTATATGAATGAATAAGTTGCATAATTCTGATGAGACTCAGTGTGCCCATCTGTACAGTTGGAATAGGAACGCTTAAAGGTTTAGAGAAATAGTATAGGGGTAAGGTTCTTGCTGTGCTATGTCAGGCCCTGGTTTGATCCCTGGCACCACAGATGGTCCCCAAGTGTGCAGCAGCACATATGGTCCCCAAGTGTGCCAGGAGTCACTTTTAAACACAGAGCTAGGAATAGTCCCAAGCACTGCAGAATGTTGCCCTCAACAACCACCATCCTCCCCAAATAAGAAAGGGGTGTTGGGGTCAAGTAAAATAATGCTTATTAAATATAAAGAAAAAAAAAACACTCCAGTGTTTTCTCTAGTATCAATACTTATATTGGTTGATATTAGTGTCAAAACTTAACAGTACAGTTCTCATGTCAGATATCTGAGTTTTCCATATAGCAAAATATTTTACTCTATAGACAGTAGCTGGTTTCCTGCAATTTAACTCAGTCTGACACTACTCAAACTTGTACACGATCCCACAACTGAAGGGTCGAATCTGACCCTAAAACTGCCCTTCTTTTCCTCTCCTCCAGATGCCAGTTGCAATCAGATTGTCACATGTGCTTCTTACCAATGGAATGCAATTTGGACATTTCTATGACTCTCTTTGGGTTAGCTTAGTTTGCTGGAGCCGCTCACAGAACTCAGAGAACCATTTGTTACTATGTAGTTGGTTGTTACAGAGGATATAAGATTCAAGAACAGTCAGTGGGAGATGATTAGGGCAGGGTATGGAGAGGCTCCAGGGTTCTGTGTTCTCTGGGCATAGCATCCTCCTAGGATTTATGTTCACCAATCCAGAAGTACTTCAAATCCAGTTCCTCCTCCCCTATTTTCCTCCACAGAGATCGTAGCTAGGGCTGAAAATTCTAATCTTAGGGGCTGGAGAAATAGTTCAAAAGGTTAGAGTACATGTTCTAAGCGCCGGAGGCCCAGTTCAGTCCCCAGTACTGCATGTTTCCCTAAATACCACCAGGGGTGACTCCCAAGCACTGAGCCATGGGTAGCTCCTGGACACTGCCTTGTGGGCCCCCAGTTTCCTACCCTAAAGTTCCAATTGTATATGACTAGAAAAAGGTAGTATAGGAGTTGAGACTCTTGCCTTACACGTGATGAGTGATCCCTGACCACTACCAGGTGTGCCCCATAGTCTCCATCTCCCAAAAATTAGTTCCAACTCCCTGATCACTTGGTCTCGTTTGGGGCCAGTCCCATTTAACTGGAATCTCTCTAGAATATATTCTCGAAGTCAGCATCTTAGTAGCTTCGTCTCAGTGTGTCCAAAATAGGGCTTGGGGAATAGCTCAGGGGCTTGAACGTGCACCCTGCATATGGGAGGCCTGGGTTTTAGCCCTGTAACTACATCTCCAATGCTGCATACCCAGGAACATCAGAACACTGCTGGGTATGGACCCCCCGAAAGAAACAAGAGGGGCCTTTGGGGCAGAGATGTGACTTAGCTTTAGAGCAAATGCCAAGCTCAGGCTTCTGGCACCACTGCCCCCCTCCCCCCCCAAAAAAGGGCGGTTTATGAATAACAAAAGACACGCCTATCACTCAGGAAATTCCAAGGGTTTTTAGGAGCAGTGTGCCAGCAACAGTCAAAGAACAAATATATACTGTTTTGTTTTTCGGCTTTTCTTTTTTTTGGTGGGGGTGGGTAGAGGGGTGGTGGAGTACCACACCCAGTGCTCAAGGAATCATGTACTGAGAATGGAACCTGAGCTCCTACAAGCAAACCAGACTTTCCAGCCCTTTGAGCTATCACTCCAGTTCCCCCCCGTATATATATATATATATATACATATATATATATACATATATATTATTATTATTATATCACATTAGGTACCTTACAGTGTCTGGAACAGAGCAGTTGCTAATGTCTACCTGTATTCATAAGTTATATGTGTCACTAGCCAGTTAACAGGTTTTGTGATATCCTGAATCCCATTTGACTTAGATAAAAAGAAAATTCTACAAGTTAGTGAGGAAAAAAATTTTACATATATAATCTGTCTTAGCAACTGTATTTTGGTGCTTACATTTTTCTGTGGATCCATTACATTAGAAAACCCTCAACAGAATAGAGAATAAGGAAATTTTGTCAAAAGCCAAATTTTTGTTTTGTTTTTTGGGGCCACACCCAGTGTGCTCAGGGCTTGCTTCTGGTTCTGCTCAGGGATCACTTCCTGGCAGGTTTGAAGGATCCATATTGTACCTGGGGTGGAACCTGAATTGGACCCATGCAAGGCAAACACCTTAACCCTTGTACTATCTCTCTGGCTTGTTTTGTTTGTTTGTTTGTTTGGGGGCCACACCCAGTGGGCTTGGTTTGTTGTTTTTTTTTTTTTTTTTGTCTTTTTTAATAGGAGCCATACACAGAGGTGCTCAGAGGCCCAGATGGTGCTCAGGAATAATCCATGATGTTAGAGGTAGGGTGTGTGCAGTGCCAAGGATTGAACTCAGGACCTTGCACAAGCTAGTCACATACTCTACCACTTTTTTTTTTTTGTCTTTTTGGTTCACACTGGGCGATGCTCAGGAGTTACTTCTGGCTCTGCAGTCAAGAAATCATTCCTGATGGTGCTTGGGGGATTATATGGGATGCCATGGGATCGCACCTGAGTTGGCTCCATGGAAGGCAAATCTCTACCCACTATACTATCCCTCCAGCCCCAAATTTGTTTATTTAGACCACATCTGGCTGTGTCCAGGGCTTACTCCTATCTCTTCGAAGGCTCAGGTATCACTCCTGGCAGGACTCCTGTGGGGTGCCAGAGATCGAACCTAGCTTGGCTACGTGCAAGGCAAGTACCTGCGGTACTATATCTCCAGCTCAACCCGATTCTGTCCCATTTACCCAGAGAGCAGCAGGTTCCACAGGGTAAGGGCTTGGTCCTTCAAAACTCCTCCCATCCCTACTTGGAAAGCCCTGTTGTTTTCCGACCAGGTGACTACATATCAGAGGTTCCCTGATCCTCTCTTTAGGTTCTGTTGATTTGTTTTAAGAGCAAGAAATCCATTTTCTCATTAGTACATTGCTGGGTTGTCGTTGTTGTTATTGTTGTTGTTTTTCACTTACGAAAGGATGTACTTAGAAACAGCCAGAGGAAAGGCCTGCATAGGACAAGGCCTGGTCACGCTCAGCCTGGAAGCTCTCTGAACCTTGTACTTTTAGTGTTTATGGAGTTGATTGAGTCCTTGGCCTACTTATCCTCCCTGGGAGTTCAGGGGTGGTTATGGGTTGTGACCGGAAGTTCCAGCTTTGCCATCATGTAGGTTGAGCCTCCTGACAGCTGACCTCCAGGCTTACCCGGGACTCTGGTTGCTCTCTACTCTTAGGTAATTTCTGGGAGTTGGGATCAGGAACCATGAGTGAAGACCAGAAATATGTGAGAAATACGTTTTACTTCTCTGAATGATCACATACACTTTCCTTCTAAACCACAATATTGTAGAGGGCTTTCAGCTTTTTCTGAGTACTCACTTGCAATTAGGGGTGATTATTGTTTCTTACTAGATTTAGAGTCTATTTAAGATAACTGGTATTTAATAATTCCGGCTTTCCCCCCCTTTTTTTTTTTGTTTAACCACATCCCAAGGTGCTTAGGGCTTCTCCTGGCTCAGTGCTCAGGAGTTGCTCTTGACAGCGCTTAGGGAATTTTACTGTGCCAGGGATCGAAGCTGATTCTCCTACATGCAAAACATGCACTTCAGCCTGTTAAGCTATCTCTCTTGCCCTCTCGTCTGCCTTTTTTACTTGATCAAATTGGGATTATGATCAAGATTATGACTGACCTCCAACTTTAATTTTAAGAAGCACCCTATCACTTAAAGATACACAGCAAGGTAGCACCAAGGGGCCAAAGGCAGCACGACAGGAGAACTGATCCACACAACTAAGTTTGTGAGGGAGGGTTTTGAAAGGGTGAGTGTTAAGGTCCTTGGGGAAGGAAGGTTGCTACACTGGTGATGGATACAGGTTGGGATTACGTGCATAGAAAACTATCATTAACAGTATTATAAATCACAGAACTTCAGTCAATTAAAAAAAGTTTTAAAATGTGTCTGTCAAGAAGTCACAGTGGGGATTGGAGGGAAGCTGGGGTCATAGGTGGAGAGATAGGGATCACAAAGTGGTGGGATTAGAAGTGAGAACATTGTGTAGATGAAACCCTATTGTAAAAAGCTTTGTAAATCATGCTGTGTAAATGAAGATAAATAATACCGAGTGTTAGGAAAAAATAAAAAGAATCACCCTATCATAAGGGACAGTCCACTTTTAAAATTCAAAATTGTATTAAGTGATGTTCTTTCTCATCAGCTCTGGAAGCATTCTGTGCATATTTAGTATACAGAAATGACATATGCAGTTTTTCTCATCTTCTTGAATGAAACATTACATAGCAGTGTGATGTTTCATAAGTGAAATTCTGTCATTAATCTTGAGAGGACAGGAAAGACCCTCACTCAAAGAAAATTATCCCCTTTCTTTGGAGGGGTTGGGAGTCCCACCTAATAGTGCTCAGGGCTTACTTCCAATTCTGTGCTCAGGGGTCACTCCCAGAAGTGCTCAGAGAACTATATGTAGTATCAGGAATCAAACCCAGGTTGGCTGCATGCAAGGCAAGTGCTTTACCTGTTGTGCTCTGACTCCAGAAAATTGTCTTTTGATTGGAGGACTCATATAACTATTGTGTTACAATCTCTTGAAGTTCTAGTGAAATCTGTCCTCTGGACAAATAGTAATCTATTACTATTTTCTCTACTTCAGCTACTTTTTGTTTCGGAGCCACACCTAGCAGCACTCAGAACTTCCTGGCTCCGCACTCAGGGATTACTCCTAGAGGTGCTCAAGAGATACGAGGTGCCGGGATTAAATCTGGGTCACGCGTGTGCCCTACCTGCTGTACTATCGCTCCAGCCCCTCTATTCCAACTACTTGAAGACAGTAAATGCTCTTAAAAAAAAACAAGCAAATTTTAAAAAGTCATAGAACTTAAAAATTCCATTCTCTACAGATGAATGATACATGATCAATGATGTCCCTCTTAGCCTACTGCCAACTGGGAAAAAAAATACAAAGAAAATCAAGGACTCTTCTGTTGAAGAATTTAGTGAGGGACTGGTAGCTAAAGATGCCCAGGCAGGCAGGGTTCGTGGGGCTGTTCCTCCTTAATGATAGAAAATCAGTTCCTCTGGACTTCTGACTTTCTTAGCTTGTGCCTAGCGGCTAAAGCAACCAGGATTCAAACATCTGAGAAATATATATAGGTAAAAGTAGAGCAAGCTATCTGAACTACATAGTTGAAAAGAGCACTGGCATTGAGTCTGATGTTCCTGGGATTGAAAACTATTTCCCTTATTAATTGTGTAGCATTATATAAGTCACTGTCACTCTCCTCTTGTTGTTCATAGATTTGCTCAAATGGGCCCAGTAACATTGTGAGACTTGTTACTATGTTTGGCATATCAAATACATCATGGGTAGCTTGCCAGGCTTTGCTGAGCGGGCGAGATACACTCAGTAGCTTGCCAGGCTCTCCGAGAGGGGTGGAGGAATCGAACTCGGGTTGGTCGCGTGCAAGGCAAATGTCCTACCCACTGTGCTATTGCTCCAGCCCATTATATAAGTACTTCTCTAAATGTATTTCCTCACTTGAAAAATGAAGTTTTGCCTACTGAAGACTGTTGTTAAGAAAAGTAATAAGATACTGTATACAAACTCCAAGTAGTGTACCTGACACTTAGAGCTGTTTAATCAATTATAACTTGTTATTAGTAGTGTGCATACTTATTATCTTTCTACAAATCTTTGCTATAGAGAAATGTATATATGTCGTATTGTGAATTTGGTACTAAGACCCTTCCAAAGGTACAGTTTAATCACTACCATGGGAAATCTGGAAATATTTGGGGTTGATGAATTTGGGGTTGAATTTGGGTTCACTTGTCTCTGTTTAGTGAAATACTCCACTGGAGAAAGGTGTCTTTGTAATTAGTTTCAGAAGGGAATGCATATGCCAAAGTTTGGATGATAGCACACTTTCCATTAGTTGCACATTTTTATTCAGGATTTGCCAGAGACCAGTGATTTGAAGAGTGGAGTGCTTATAATTAATATATTGTTTTTGTCTAATCTTGAAGACTTATTTGTCTTTTTCTACTCTTTCTCCAGCTGCTCAGATAAAGAATTTGATGAGCCAACTGGGAACTAAACAGGACTCAAGCAAGCTACAGGAGAATCTGTGAGTATCTTCTGAATGAAGCACGGTGTTGTGAGGGTTCTTTGAGGACACATGTCACATCCTTGCTGTATGGCAGCCTTAGGTTTCAGGTCTGTAAAGTCAGAATGAGAGGCTATGAGGAAATAGCTGGATGTGGATGCAGAGGAAGGGCCACAAAACAGATGACGAGGTTGTGAACTTGGCTGCTTCACCAAGCCCTTGAGATCTGGTTCTTTCTTACCTTGAACAGTTTAGCAGAACAATTTACAGAAGTGGGGAGAGGAAACCACCGTTTTAAAACTGTATTCTACCCAAGTGGACCTCCATTTTGCAGAGGACCCCAATAACCTGCAGTACTCAACTACTCCAATTGGATTTATAACTGTATATGATATTAGAAAAATTTGTGCGAATGTTCCACTGGAGGTTAGGGAGAGAAAATGGGCTGGCAGGAGAAGCTTAATACTTGTTTTTATCACATCCTTCTTGAATCCATCTCTGTTTTTAGAAGTTCTATATTTCGATTTTTTTGTTTGTTTGTTTTTGGAGATGCTCAAGAGCTTATTATTCCTGGCTCTGCACTTAGCACTCACTCCTGGCAGTCTTGGGGACCATATGGGATGCCAGGGTTCAAACCCAGGTTTGTTTGCAAGACAAGTGCCTTAAATGTAAGGCAAGTGCCCTACCTACTATACTCTGGCCCTGTTGTTCAAATTTTTATTTTTCCTTTAGGAAACTTTATTGTATTATCTCTCTGTTCACATTCCTGTGTCTTCAAAAGACTAATTTCTAATTACAGCCTTACTAAATTTTTAGCCCCCCCACCCCAGATTTTAGTTTGTTCTGACAATGGATAATTGGATATAAATGTGAAATAAAACTATTGGTTCAAATTTTTTAATTCTTTACCTTCCATAATATTTTTTGTTTTCTGTCCTAGACATTGTACAGTGAGGCTTACTACTTTGAATATTTTTTAGGGAGATGGGGAAAAGTTCTAAATATGTACTTACTATCTGGGGTATTCAGGCTCCTGATGGACTCATTTACTGTGAAGCCGGGGGTCAAACCCAGGGCCTCACATATGCAAGGCAAGCACGCTTGCACTCAGCTGCATTCCTGGTCTTGACTCTTTTCTGACTTTCCTTTCTTGGAAGTTCTTTCAAAGTGACAAGTGTTAAATTAGTAATGTAGTTTCTCTGTTTTCCATTAAAACCACTGTGCAAATGGACAAAGGATAGAAGAAACCATGACTGAGGAGTTTGTATATGTGCATTGGGGAGTGAACCCAGGGCCTCACATTTACCAGCCCTGTACTCTACTGCTGACCCATGTTTCTGGATCTGGAAGGAGTATTTCTGCTTTCTTACTATGCGATGCCTCTTCTTTCTTTAATTTCCTTCCTTCTCTACCTCTTATATATCTTTACATAGCGTAGGGCTTCTTTTCCCACAGGGGTGGGCACCGGAGGGAGATGGGCCACACCTGGTAGTTGTTGGAGAAGTGCTGTGAGAAATGCTCACAGGGCCATGCTGGTATTGGGGATCAAATGAGTCAGTCACATGCAAGGCAAGGCCCTCACTCCCCCTGTACTATCTCTTTGGCCCAGCATAGGACTTCTTTGTGTTGGAGGAAAGTGTCGAAAGCAAATTATGAAACATGCAGAAAGAAAATGTAGCATTTTCCTTTCTTTTTCTGTTCTTGGATCAGACCAGCAGAGCTAGGGGGTTGTACTCAGGTGACCATGCAGTGCCAGGGATTGAACCCAGGCTTCCTGCATGCAGAGCAGGTACTCTAGCACTTTGAGGTACTTCTCAGCCTCAAAGTAGGAGCTCTAAATAAGAACATGGAAATACAATTCAGAGATTGTTTCCTAGGGCAGAGGTAGTGTGTTTGATACACACCTAGCATTAGTATTTGGATTGTGTCTCTACTTAGTCTGCTGTGATGGTAACTGCAGATCCACGCAGAACTTAATGGGTCAACTCAGTATTGGAGCTTCGTGAAAGAGGATATTGTGTTCAAACTGTTAGATTTAGGTATGGGTGACAATTGCTTTTACATTTCTAAGGAAACAGATGATACTATTTTTTCCCCTCCCTAAAGTTTTAGTTCCTGATCTGTCTTCCTTCAGTAGGCTTCTTGGGGCCAATTTTTTTCTACTCACTGATAAGAATATGCATTGATGTGGGTTTGACAGTTTGACAGGAAAGTATTTCTAGAATTTCGTGTGAAACCAGGCACCTAGGAACCAGGAACACATTACTTGAGATGCTCTTTTATTCTTTGCATTGAAGACAAAATCATAAAAATGATAGTAACTTCTTTTTCTTTTCGGGCTACATCCAGCAGTGCCCAGGGCATCTGGCGGGGCTCTGGCAACCATACAGTACCAGGGATTGAATGCAGATTGGGTGAGTGCAAGGAAATTGCCTTACCCACTGTACTATCTCCCTGGTCTTCAAAATGATAGTAACTCTTAACAACTCTCAAAAAAAGGGACTATCGGGTGATGGGAGGATCCTCCCAGGATGGGAGAAGGATGCTGAAAGTAGACTATAAACCGAACATGATTGCCACTCAATCCCTGTTTTACAAACCACAGCACCTAAAAGGAGAAAGAGAACAAAAGGGAATGCCCTGCCACAGAGGCAGGATGGGATGAGGGGGATGGAGGGTGGGAGGGATATTGGGATCAGTGGTGGTGGAAAATGGGCACTGGTGGAGGGACGGGTACTCGATCATTGTATAACTGAAACCCAAGCACAAAAATTTGTAAGTCTACAACTGTATGTACCTCATGGTGTTTCCCTAATAAAAATTTTTTTAGAAAGAGACTATCCTGAAAATATATCTTTTCTCTTCTAGGCAACAGCTACAGCATTCTACAAATCAGCTTGCCAAGGATACAAATGAACTACTTAAAGAATTAGGCTCCTTGCCCCTTCCCTTATCTACTTCAGAACAGGTTTGTATTTTTCTGGTTTGTTTCTAAATAGAAAAAGGACATGCCTTTAATGGAAAGACAGTGTCTGAAACAAAATAACTTTGGCCTTTGGTGCTAGATAGACCTTCGCTGAACCCCTCAATTTCCTTATCGAAAGTGGAGGTAAGTGATGGTTATGACAGAAGAAAATGTATGTGCCACATCGAGAAAAGCGCCTTGTATTTGGTAGTTAATCAGTTTGTGGTTGTTGCAGCTGTTATAATAATGTTATTAATATGTTACTAAGCTGGCTTTCCCTGAAGAAGAATCTCAATGTTTGCATATCTAGAGTTTGTCTAGCAGCTTTATGTTTGCATGCTTGTTCCTCATTTGTTTTATATTTATTACCTGTATAGTTCACATTATTTTTCTTTTACATTTTGTAATCACTTTTATGTCTTACTACAAATCAGTTTGGAGAAATGCTCAGGAAAAAAAGATTTATCTTGTAGTACAGCAGGTAGGGAATGCCATATGGTCCCCTAAGCCCCACCAGGAGTAATTCTTGAGAGCATAATAATCAGGAGTAGTCCCTGGGCTTCACTTGATGTGGTTCCAAAATAAAACAAATAGGATTTCTCTTGTTAAGTTATTTTATGTAGTGGCCCTTTAAATCCTTTAAGAAACAATTTTTTTTCTGCTATGCAGTGCTCCTTGAAATGCCATGTCTTTTTTTAAAAAATTAGGGGGAGGGGCCAGAGCAATAGTACAGTAGGTAGGTCATTTGCTTTGCACTTAGCCAACCAGGATTCGAACCCCAGCATCCCATATGGTTCCCTGAGCACCACCAGGAATAATTTCTGAGTATAGAATCAGGAGTAACCCCTGGGCACCTGGATGTTATCCAAAAACCAAAACAACAACAACAAAAATTTTTTTAAATTTATTTCTTTTAAAATTTTATTAAAACACTACGATTTACAAAGTTATTCATTGTTGGGTTTTAGGCATACTATGTTCAAGCACCAGTTCCACCACTAGAGTCTTCTTTCATCCACAAAGTTCCCAGGTGTCGCCCCCCACCCCCATCCCCTCAGTTCTCAGCTTACCACCATGGTGAGCACATTTTTAGTTTTGGTTATTGAAGCTTGAACCTCTTACTTTCGGTGTTGACTCTGTGGTTTGGATATTTGGCTGTACCCCTCCTTTATAAGCCACCGATGTATTCAACCTCTTAATCCCTGCTTCTTGTCTTTCTCTTCTTCCCCCCTTGATTTCTTTCCTTCTCTACCCTTCTCCTACTTACATAAGGAGGCTAAAGGGGCATGCCATATCATTTCTTACACAGTTCCCTAAGTCAGATTGCCCCTCGTTGTGGTTTGAGACTTCTTTGTCATTTATAGTCTACCTCAAATCTTTTTTTTTTTCTGTTTTTTGGGTCACACCCAGCAATGCTCAGGTGTTACTCCTGGCTCTGCACTCAGGAATCACTCCTGGTGGTGCTTGGGGGACCATATGGGATGCTGGGAATCGAACCCAGGTCGGCTGTGTGCAAGGCAAATGCCCTACCCGCTGTGCTCTCGCTCTAGCCCCTTAAATCTTTTCAAAGAAAAAAATCTTCTCAATCTACCTTAGCTATAGTGATTCCCTTTTGCCTTTAGTTTATATACCGTTCATGAAGGCACTGAACATGCTGCTTTTCATTATGAATTTTAAAAATAATAATGTCTTAGTCTGTAATGGGGCTAGAGCAATAGCACAGCGGGTAGTGCGTTTGCCTTACAAGCGGCCAACATGGCCAACCCAGGTTCGATTCCTCCGCCCCTCTCGGAGAGCCCGGCAAGCTACTGAGAGTATCTTGTCCACACGGCAAAGCCTGGCAAGCTACCCGTGATGTATTTGATATGCCAGACACAGTAACAATTGTCACAATGGAGACGTTACTGGGCCCGCTTGAGCAAATTGATGAACAACGGGAGGACAGTGACAGTGACAGTCTGTAATAATTTTAAAGTAAAATATACAGCTACCCTATTTGTGTTGTTTTGAGGTGTGAGAGTTGTGATTATTTGGAACATGAACTAATTTCAGTGTTTCATGATCATCATTTTGTTTTGTTTTGGAACTATACCTGGCAGTGCTCAGGGGTTACTCCTGGCTCTATGCTCAGGAATTAATCCTGGTGGAGCTTGGGGGACCATTATGGGATGACAGAGATTGAACCAGGGTCAGCTGAGTGCAAGGCAAGAGCCACACCTGATGTACTATCACTGTGATCCCCATCATGATCATTTAAAATAAAGTGAAATAGGCTACAAATATCAGCTTGTGTACTATATAAGGGCAAATGTTACTGTATAAATATGCTAATATATCTTATTATTATAAGACTCTGTCCTCCCCGCAAAAACTCTGAAAGGGCTAGAGAGATAGCTTACTGGGTGAAAATCGCTATTTTTAACTCATTTCTGGTGTGCTGTTTGGTGAAGTGTATATTCAGTGTTTGGAGGTGTGTTGTTTTTTTTGGGGGGGGTCACACCCAGTGATGCACAGGGTTTACTCCTGGTTCTGCACTCAGGAAGTACTCCTGGCAGTGCTTGGGGGACGACATGGGATGCTAGGAATCGAACCCGGGTTGGCCGCATGCAGGCAGCATGCAAACGCCTTACCCTCTGTGCTATAGCTCCAGCCCCAGTGTTTTGGAGTTTTGGTGCCCCTTTGTACAAAGGATAAGAACAGGAGACGAGGTGCGTTGTCATCCTGCTATGAAGGACTTGTGATATAAAATTATCTTAGTGTAATCATCATTTATTGCCATTGGTGTGCTGTTTCATTTATTCTCATGCTGATATTTCAGTTATATTCCAGTCTCCCTTTACAATAGAAGGAGTGCAGCTCATTCCTGGTTTACCCTTTCCTCTTTCCAGAAGTGCTTTTAAGGAGCACACTGCTGGTAGTAATATTAAAAAGGAGTCTTGAGTGAATTGGACATTATTGAAGGTACTTAAGAGTTAAATAGTAACCTAAGTAACATATAAATAGAAAGTCAAATCAGCTACCAAAAAATGCATCTAATGTATTCCAAAATCAAATAGAAGTAAGTTTTAGATTGCTTATGCTATTCCAACATCCATTATCTTGGGTCATTAGTAACATGAGTAGATCTACAGACATGGTATGAAATATAATTCCTTGATTCTCTTCCTCTTGTGCTGAATACTTTTCACTCTTTAGCTCTTATTTAATTTTTCTCTTTTATATTCACCATCCTATTTTCAGTTTTCCATCCTCATATACTATTATCAGTGACGAACTTTAAGCTTTAAGAATATTTTTTGTTAAAATGAACACAGATTGCAGGTTTAAACTGTTTCATGTATGGTCTATTAATTTGCAACATAGGATCCAAGAATATGTAAAAATGTAATGAGAAAGAATAGTTTATTTAATAAATGGTGCTGGAAAATTTTTCAGGAGACTGTGTGGTATAGGGATCTCACATACTTGGACCCCAGCCCTTTGAGGCATCTCCCCACCCCCTTTTTAAAGTTTTTATTCTGGGGCTGGAGAGAGAGTAGAGTGGGTAGTGAGCTTGCTTTGCTTGAGGCAGACCTAGGTTTGATCCCCGGCATCCCATATGATCCCCTGAGCACCACCAGGAATAATTCCTGAGTGCAGAGCCAGGACTAACTCCTGAGCATTGAAGTGTGACTCAAAACAAAACAAAAAAAGTTTATATTCATCTTTCTCCTCTGTTTCATTTGATACTTTTAACTCATATTGTCTCCTTGGAAACTTTCCTCTTTCCATCATCCCCTTTTAATCTTAAAACTAGATCTGGCAATCTTCTATTGACTTACTGTTTGTTTTTCCAGGATGAGGTTTAGCTCTCTTCTTCCACCCTATATCGTCTTTATTTTATTCTTTTTATTTTGGGCCATACCAGGCTGTGCTCAGGACTTACTCCTGGCTCTGTACTCAGAGATCATTCTGGGAATCAATCCTGAGTAAGGTGCATGCAAGGTGAGCACCTTACCAGCTGTTACCTTCGAGCCCATTGAAGAGATAGTATAGAAGTTGATGATGCTGATAGCTCTGCCCTTGAGCCTCTCATTTCCTTATTCTTAATGCTTTTTCTCTCAGGAGTCTTACTTATTTCCATGAGTCTCCTGTCTTCTTTATATCTTTTGCTGCTAACCATTGCCTTTAAACCTTTTATTTGATTTTTGGAAGTTTTTTTTTTTTTGTTTTGACAGACTGTGCTCAGATATTATTCCTGGCATGCTTTGGGGAACAATATGCTGCGACAAGGGTTTGAACCCAAGTCAGCTACATGCAAAACAAATGCCTTACCTGTTCTGCTGCTAAGCTTTCAAGTGCATGAATAATATTGTCTGTTTCTGTTTTGACATCTCCTCTTGAATATGCTTACTTTATCTAAAACTTAACCTATTATCTATACTGAAATCTTCATGTTTCACACAACCAAGTTGATTGACAAAATGTTAGTTTCGGGACTGAAGCAATAGCACAGCAGGTAGGGCATTTGCCTTGCACACGGCTGACCCAGGTTCGATTCCCAGCATCCCATTTGGTCCCCCAAGCACTGCCAGGAGTAATTCCTGAGTGCATCGTCGGATGTGAAACAACCCCCCCGCCCCCCCACCCCAAAAAAGGCAAAAGTTTCATTAAAAAGTTTGCCTTTGGGGGGCTGGGGAGATAGTACCATGGGTAAAGTGCTTGCCTTGCGCATAGCTAATCCAGGTTCAATCTCTGGCATCCCATATGGTCCTTGAACCCTGCCTGGAGTGATCCCAAAACAAAGAGCCAGGAATAAGCCCTGAGTACCTCCAGATGTGTCTCCCCCAAACAACAACAAAATGTTTGCCTTTTGGAATAATTAGTATTGAATGATGACAAACCCTTGATCTTGGATTACAAAACAGCTTACTGAGCAGGGGGCTTGGGGGTCAAGAAGGGAGGATGAGATGGACTAGAAGTAACACAACAGTGGTGGAGAGTCTTGGGCACCTTGGTGGTGACTTTTTTAGGTGCACTGATTTTTTTTTAGGGGGAGGGGGAATACCACATCTGGCAGTGCTCAGGACTTTCATTTTTATGCTCAGGATCACTCTTGATACTATAGGGGACCATATAGGGTTCTGGAGATTTAATCTGGCTTGGTTGTGTTCAAGGAAACTGCCCTACCAACTGTGCTCTCTCTCTCTCTGGCCCTGATAGTAACAGCCTTAAGAGATGTTTTGCATGATATTTGGGGAATAATGTTTCACTCCTAATAGCTATAATGTTGCTTATACAGATATAAAAATCCCAGGAATTAAAAACGTTTCTCATCTAAAGTAAATTTGCTTTCAGTCTCACCATCATTTTCTCAGGTTTAAAATCGATTTGGGTTGCGTGTGTGGGGGAGGTGTTATTTTGGGTCATAGCTGGGCTGTGCTCAGGACCTATTCCTCTGCTCAGGATTTAGGGGCTCAGGGGACCATTTGGGGGCCTGAGTTTTGAATCTGGTCTGAGATTTGCAAGGCAAGTGCCTCATTTGCAATATCATTTCTTTCTCCGGCCCATTATTGATTTATTTTATCCTTTCTTATACACAGTTCTAAGTCATAATGTTTTTTAAGTTCATTTGTTTCCATTACCACACTCTGTTCTCTTAACCTTAAACCTGAAACTGTTGCAATAGCTTTTCTTGTTTATTTCATTCTATGTGGTGTGCCATCACAGACTAATCTCTCCAAGTTGTCATTTTGTACTCATCATGTTCCCTGCTAGAAATGGTTGTCTTTTGTTCCTCAGAGGTTGAATCCTAAATTCATTAGCTTGGCATTGAAAACCTTCAATGGTCTGTCAGCTCCTTGCCAGCTTTTGGTTGGGCCAAAAACTTTAGGATAATAGCTAAAAGATAGAATTGAAAATTCTATTCTTTTTGGTCCAACCAAACTTTCTAATAGATGTTCTTCAAATTTCTGCCCTTCTGCCTTGACTCACGCTGTTTTCTTGCCGGGATTTTCTTTTTTCCCTTTTCTTTTTTCTGATTAGTCCCTAGAGTATGCCATCTACTGTTCCTTCAGTGCCCACCACTTCCTCTTGAGAGCTCTCATGACCACTTAAGGTCTGTTTATTCTTGCTTCTGTATTCCTACTATACCGATTGGCTATAACAATTGCTTATAATGATGGTGCCGCGGTTAATGATTATATCCTTTATAAATACGTGGTTAACTTGCTTGAAGTCTGGAGTTTTTACAGCACATCTCAAAGTGTTTTTGAGATGCAGAATCAGTAAGCTAAGTGAAGATAGATACAAAATACCCTTTTCAAATATTCAAAAATTTTAAACCTTTCCAGGTAAATAACTCGTGGTTTTCAGGAGAGCTCTGAACCGAGATGAATCAAGTTTTAACATTAAAAAACAAAAACAAGGGGCTGGAGAGATAGCACAGCAGGTAGGGCGTTTGCCTTGCACGCGGCCGACCGACCCGGGTTCAATTCCCAGCATCCCATATGGTCCCCTGAGCACCACCAGGAGTAGCTCCTGAGTGCAGAGCCAGGAGTAACCCCTGTGCATCATCAGGTGTGACCCCAAAAAAGCAAAAAAAAAAAAAGAAAACAAAAGAAATACCCACAACCAATCCCCCAACCCCAGCCAACAATCTATGTATTTAATCTGCATCCAAGGGAATCAAAACCCTGAATTGAAGGTCCCTGCAATTCAGAGATATTGTGCAAAGTAAACGGCACTATACCCACTTCCCAGATTTGTCAGAATGTAATGAGAAAAAATTTTCTTGGCTTGGCCTATAGTACTAACCCAGGGATTAGGGCTAACAAAGAACAAACTTTATTAGTTTGAGGATAATTTTATTTTGTAGTACTTTTCCTATTTGGAAATCTTTAGGACATAGTTTTTGTTTAATGGTAATTAAAACCATATAAATCTGAGTTATTATGAAATGTCAAGTTCTTGTTTATTTCTTTTTTTTTAGCGCCAGCAGAAACTTCAGAAAGAACGTCTCATGAATGACTTCTCTGCAGCCTTAAACAATTTCCAGGCTGTGCAGAGAAGGGTATCTGAAAAGGAAAAGGAGAGTATTGCCAGAGCAAGAGCTGGATCTCGCCTTTCTGTAAGTTTATTCCCAAAAGAAAACCTTTGCAATTTCAGGATGTTTTTTGCCAGGTTCCCTCCCCCCCACTTTGAGCATTAATCATTGTTTACTGTCCCCCCAATAATAAACATAGATATTAACTGCTGTAGAAAAGCCAGGATGGTATAAACTATGTAAAAAAAAAGTAAAATATGAATTTGGAATGTGGCTTAGCGATAGAGCTCATGCCTTGCAGGTTTGAGGTTCTGGATTTGGTCAAGGCTGGGGCGGGGGGGTGTGGGGATGGAGCAGGAGGTGATGTCTTAAAGGACTATGACAGGACATTGCATGCTGGAGGCCCAAATTATTCCACAGCTCTACGTGGCTTCACAAAGGCTGCTGGGGTTGGCCACAGGAACTTTCCTACTTGACACAATAGTGTGAAAATTAGGAAAATCTCTGGGAGGTCATTTAATTGTGTTTTCAGAACACGTGCATTGACCTAGCATTTCTATGCTACATAAGACTGTACATGTGTGTCTCAACATACATATACAAGAATGTTTATTGAAGTGTTTATAGTAGACAAAAATCAGAAATGTTCAAATGTCCATCAGATAGAAAAGATAGCGTTGATACTATGACTCAGTAATTTAAAGTCATGCTTTTACATGCATGAGACTTTCGTTCTATCCTCAGCATTGCCAATGAAACAAGAGAGAAAATATGTTTATATACTGAAGTATTACATACTATAATATCATTCTGCAAAGGAAATGAACAAACCTATTTCATTTAGCCATCAGACATGGACCGTTTATAATCCAAAGTGGTCTCATCAAAACACGAAAGGAATAACAGTATAATTCCATTCAAATAAAGTTTAAAATTTATTTAGAAGGATATATATCATTTTGTTTTGTTCAGGGCCATGCTCAGTGGTACTCAGGTCTTACTCCGGGCTCTGCACCCAAGGGTCACTCCTGGCAGTGCTTGGGGGACCATAAGTGATCCCAAGGATTAAACCCAGGTTTAGCCACATGCAAAGCAAACACCCTACCCACTAAACCATTTGTCTGGCTCCTATACATACTATTTTAAAAGTACCAAAAAAGGGCTGGGGATGTAACTGAGAAGAGCACTTACATTGTAGGTGTGGGATTCTGGGTTCAATTCCCAGCACCTCGAAAATAAATTAACTCAATAAAACTATAAGAATGACCTAGGAGTTCCCCCAAGCACTGAGCTAGGAGTAGCCTCTGAGAATTGCCAGGTTTGGCCCCCAAACAAAAATAAACCATTAAAAAAAACCCAAAAAATGAATTCTCACAATGTCAGGATAATGTCTACTGTAAAGGAGAAGGGCTTGTATAGACCAAAACACATAGCAATGCTTTAGAACACTGGCAGTGTTTTGTTTCTTTATTGGGATAAAAAGTTAAAAAAGACACAATGCACATGTTTTGCAGGCTAGAGGCCCAGATTGAATCCCTAGCATCTGAGCACTGAGCCAGGCGTAGCCTTTTTGGCCATACTCTGCTAAGTATAGCCAAAAAACAAAAACAAAACTTGTTCTGAGTGGATGAAATTTTGAACTTGTCTTCATTTTGTTCCTTTTTTTCTGGGGTGGGGGTGGGGGTTTATGCTACACACAATGGTATTTAGAATCTACCTCTCCAGTATGCTTGGGGTTCACCTCTGGCAGTACTCAGGACAACTCTGTAGTACCCTGGGGATCGAGCTTTCCTGTTGATCGTGCTTTCTCTATGTGTTCTCTTGGGCCCTCTGTTGCTCCTTCAAATTACTATTTTCATGAAAAGGGTGTAGGGCTGGGGAGATGTTTCAAAGGGCTGGATCACATGCCTTCCATGTGGGAGCCCCAGATTTAACTCCCAGTAGCATATTATCTCCCAAGATGGTCACCTCACTTTATTACCCTACCCCAGCACCAAGATTGTGGACCAGATTCAGAAGAATCAAAATTAAGTGGAAATCGATTTTTGATTTTTTTTTTACTTGTTTTGGGGTCAGGGGGTACTCCTGCCTCTGCACTCAGGATCCACTCCTGGCATGCTCAGGGGACCATATGGGACACAGAGAATTAAACCCAGGTCAGCCACAATGCAAGCAAATGCCTTACCACTGTACTATCTCTCTTGCCCCAGTAGATTATTCTTTTTAACAGGATTTTTTTTAAAAAAATTCTCCTTTCCCTACTTTTAAAACTAAGACTCGCTTTCAGCAGAGCAGTTTGAGGAGTGTTATCCAGGAGTGACTCCCAGCACTTCTCTACCCCAGCAGTGCTGTGGACCAAGGGAACACCCAGTGGTGTCAGGAGTGGGGGAGAAGAATGTGATAGAGATTGAACTCAGGACCTCACATGTGCTAGGCATGTACTCTACCATTCGCGCTATCTCCTTGGCCTCTTTTTGTTTCTTCGAGTTTTTATTTTCTTCCCTTCTTTTAGTTACTATGTCCAGGGATTTGCACAGTTGTGTGTCTGGGGATTGCGATGACAGTGCCTCTGGAATTACATTCAGTAATGTAGGACAATGTTGGATATCAAACGCTCAGTCTCGTGCCTGCAAGTCAGGAGTTGTACCATTGACCCATTTTCCTGACCCCTCTTAGTTTGTTTTTAAAATAAAAAGTAGGGCCAGAGCTATCATACAGTATAGAGTGTAGTATTATCCATACTGTATTCTCTCTCTGACCCTTCCTTTCAAGTGTTGTAATAATAGGTTATCATCGTTATTTTATCCTTCTCTCCTACCTGGGCCCTCCATTCTGTTCCATCTGCTGGGCTCTAGTCTCACACTGGAGTACAGATGTGCTTTCAAGTACTTCCTAGACATTTCCTAGTTGTATCTTGTTCCAGTTACTGTTGGAGGCCAGTGGTGTGGTTCAATGGTAGAATACATGCCTTACATATATGAGACCATGGGTTTGTTTTTCAACAGTACAAAAACTGAATAAAATGTAAAAACAAGATACCTGTACCAGATCCTATGGGAGCCAAGAAAAACTATTGTTCTGTGCACGCGCGCATTTGTGTGTGTTCTATTTCTGGATAACAGCAACATTAATACTGGCTGTTTTCTAGGCAGAGGAGAGGCAAAGAGAGGAGCAGCTCGTCTCATTTGACAGGTAAAGAAATTACTCAGAAAATCTGCTGGAGAGTTGAGAATGGATTTCTGTACTTTGTACTCAAGTTTCTGTTTTAAAAATTGAAAAGTGTAAAGGAAAAATATAGGGATGCCTAGGTTCAGAAATAAAACCCACCAAATAAAGTTTAAAAACCAAAACTTCTGAGATCTGTGAATTATGAGAGGAATAATTTTAAGGTGAATCAATATTCCAGACACATCAGGGATGTAGTTCAGCAATAGAACATGTGCCTTGCATGTGTGAGGCCCTGGTTTCAATCCCCAGGAAAATGTTGAGAGAGAAAAAGCTCCAAGAAACCTCAGATATCTGAGGTTGCATTAACTCAGAAAGAATAAGTACAAACCCAGAAATCACAGAATAGAAACTCTATATCAGTTAAGAGTTCTCAGATCTCAGTTTGCTCAAACATCTCTAAAATGAAGCTCATTCTTACTAGGTATGGTCATGGTCACGGTCCTCCCGTTGTTCATTGATTTGCTCGAGTGGGCCCAGTAACGTCTCCATCGTGAGACTTGTTGTTACTGTTTGGCATATCGAATACGCCATGGGGAGCTTGCCAGGCTCTGCTGTGCGGGCGAGATACTCTCGGTAGCTTGCCGGGCTCTCCGAGAGGGGCGGAGGAATCGAACTCGGGTTGGCCATGTTGGCCGCTTGCAAGGCAAACGCCCTACCGCTGTGCTATTGCTCCAGCCCTTACTAGGTACATTAAACAAAAAAGCAAACAATTTATGTCTAGAGACATATCCTTTCTTAACTTCTCCAAACTGAAGTAACTTATCCCATGGAAGTCAAGTAATGAGGTCAGAGGGAGTCTAAAGGGCTGAGTGCATGTTTTGCATACAAGAGGCTTTGGTTCCATACTACCCAGCACTGCACGGTTCCTTGAACATGCCAGGAACAACCTCTTTTGGGGACCACTGAGCTGGGAGCAGCCCCCAGTACTGCTGGGTGTGGCTCAAGAGCATTTTGAAAAAGGAAAGAAGCAAGTCTGAGAGACACTTCAGGAATTAGGGCTCTTGCCTTACCTTCCACCTCCACTGGTTCAAATCCCTGCACCACACATGATCCTCCTGAGCACAGAGCCAGGAATGCCCAACTCCTCCCCACAAAAAAAGGAAAAAGATGTGTGCACAGTATTATTTCAGAATTTCAAATGTTTTATTATAGATGCGTATTTATTTCCCCCACTCCCTGACACCCCCACTGTACAGTGAGCACCCCAAAGGCCTGAGAGACTCTACCATACAGTTATTTATTTCCATTTAGGTACAGTGATTTACAGTGGTGTTAATGTTTTGGGTTTTTGGGGTTTTTTTTTTTAGTTTTGAGGCCAAATCCAGCAGTGCTCCTGGCTCTTTGCTCAGGAATCACTCTTCGCAGGTATAGGGATTCATATGGGGTGCATGAATTAAACCCAGGTTGGCCTCATGCAAGCCACTGTAGTCTAATTGCTCCATTAGTTATGTTTTAAGAATACAGTGCTGCTACAGCACACCCACTACCAGAGCTTATTTAATTTGGTATGTTTATCACATGGAGGAAAATTTTTAAATGTTGTGGAGATGATGTATGATTTATGTTGGACAAATGCTTAATACTGTGATTTTAAAGCATTAATGTACAACGTGTGGTGTGCCTTTCTTCCAAAGGTGGCACCTTTAACGAAGAGTTGCAACACTTTATTAGCTTTTGCTTTGGTTTTCTGCTAAGAGACATTTAACTCAAAGCATAACCTCAGGGCTAATCTTGAAAACCGGGTCATGCAATTTTGTTGGGACTGATGGATCAAGCACCGATTCTCCTGCTGGTCTTCCACCCACTTAACTCCCAAGATGCCACACAGCATATGCTTCCAAGTACCTTGAAAGAAAGTTCCAGAGTACTTCACCCTCTTCAGATTTCTGTGCTCTTTCCTTTTCTGGCTGGTGCTAGCAAGATTGCTGAGAGTGTCCCCTACAAGGAAAGGTCAAGGAGTCTCATCCCTCACAGTCTTGCTTCCTCTCCTTTTTCCCAGGGAAGCAGACATTCTTTTGTTGAGAATGAAATTAATTGATAGTGCTTTTATTAATATTGCCTCTTGGTATGAAGAATGTGGCCCTGAGGGACTTTGTATTGTTATCAGAGGAGTTGAGAGGGGCTTTGGGTGCTGACTGAAGGGGTAGAGCTGTGCCTTGTGCACACCTTATAGAGGAGGAGGAATCAACTGTTGTGCTTCCTCTCCCTGCAGCCATGAGGACTGGAACCAGATGCAGAGCCAGGAGGATGAGGTGGCCATCACTGAGCAGGATCTGGAACTTATTAAAGAGAGGGAAACGGCAATTCGGCAGCTGGAGGTGAGAGCTACATCACATTTTTTGACTCAGTGTATTTGCACTCTAATTCATCTGCATTTTCTCTGACTGATTCTGGGAAAGCATGAAATAATTCTTTCCTGTAATTTGCCAATTATGTCGCAGTGTAATCATGGTGAATTTGACCTGTTAGAATATTGATTGTGGTGTTAAATAATGTCCAAATCTTTTCCTGCATTGCCATATTTTATATGGCCTTCATGGAGAATTCAGGGAACACAGATTACTCACTAGACTGTCTTACCGCTTCAGGTAAGGTAACTCTACAAGATGACTTGAAGGGCAGAAGTACGTACTTTCATGAGCGAGGCCTGGATTTGATCCCTCGCACCACATGGTCCCCTGAGAATCAAACCAGACATTGCCTTAAGACTAAAAACGGAAACTATGAAACCAGACTGTCTCAGAGGATAGCCAGTAGGCACATGAAAAAAATCACTTATTAGAGAAATAAGCATCACTTATTAGAGAAATCCAAATCAAGACGACAGTGAGATACCATCTCACACCAGTGAGAATGGCACATTTGAAATATATTAGGAACAATTTGTTGGCAGAGATGTGGTGAAAAAGGAACTCTCTTCTGCTGCTGGTGGAACTGTTGTCTGGTACAACTCCTGTGGAAAACAGTATGAAGAGTGCTTAGTAAACTTAGAATTGAACTGCTTTATGACCCAACATTTCCACTTTTGGATATCTACCCCCAAGACATAAAAACACTGTCTCAGGGCTGGAGTAATAGTACAGTGGGTAGGGCATTTGCCTTGCATGCAACTGACCCAGGTTCGGTCCCTGGCATCCCACATGGTTCCCCAAGCACTGCCAGGAGTAATTCCTGAGTGCAGAACCAGGAGTAACCCTTGAACATCACCAGGTGTGGTCCAAAAATGCAAAGACAAAAAGAAAAAAAACTCTCTCAAAGAACATAAGCACATTATTATTCATTGCTGCAGTCAGTACAATAGCTAATCTATGGAATCAACTTAGATATTCAATGACAAACGAGTGGTTTGTCAAGTTGTGTTATATATACACAATAGAATACGTGGCAG
This sequence comes from Sorex fumeus, assembly GCF_029834395.1. Lineage (NCBI taxonomy): Eukaryota > Metazoa > Chordata > Mammalia > Eulipotyphla > Soricidae > Sorex > Sorex fumeus. The sequence continues at coordinate 43,924,790 of NW_026606104.1, forward strand.
CTTCAGGGAATGGTGAAATTATGCAAGACTGTTTCACTCCAGAGCATATATACCAAAATTGAAATGGCACAGAGGAGAATGGACTCTGCAAGGAAAACATGCAAATTTATTAAGCCATCCTGTTGTCTTCTTTTTCTCTTTTGTTGTGGGGCCACAACTGGCAGAGCTCAGGAGTCTGTGCTGTGCTTAGAATCAAATGAAAGCATGTGGTGTGGGGATCACAAACACTGGGCCTTCTCTATGTAAAGCATCACCCTGCCCCTGATTTCTCTGGCCCACCATTCCATCTTTTAAAAAATCTGTTAAAGTGACAGATTTAAAACAAAAAAATTTCTTTATTGCAGTACTGTAATTTACAGTGTTATTCACAGCACCCAGCTTTATAGTCAGCCATGATCAAATTCCGTGTGTACAGTTCTCCTGACCTCAGATCTCAACCCCATCACACCAGTATCAGAACATTGCCACCTGGGCTCTGGGGCCATATGGGGTGCCAGCTACCGAACCCAGCCAGATCAGCCTTATTGCAAGGCAAACGCTATAACCGCTGTCCTATCATTCTGGCTCCATAAAGTGACAGATTTTTTAATGTGTATTTTGTCATCGTTTTAAAAAATGTAAAACTTTATCTTTAAACCTCAATGCCAACTTTGAGGTTAGATGAACTTAAGTAGCCCAGCATAAAGGCAGGCTGGAGGACTTTTCTCTTATTTTTGTGTACCCCAAAGTTTAATCCCAAATTGTAGCTAGTACTTTAGTGATTTGATCACTTGACATCCCGTTACTCATCGATTTGCTTGAGCAGGCGCCAGTAACGTCTCCAACCGTCCCTGTTGCATGCTAGTGTAGCCCAATGGCATCTGCTCATTCTAGGAACACAAACAGCCTTAAACCAATTGTTCAGGATCTTGAAGAAGTCTGACCATCTCATAGGTAGGCAGCCACGCGATCTTTTGACATCCTGTGGAACCCAGTCGGTAATGGCTCTAGTCCAGCGGTTGTCTCCAAATCTCATTACATGTCCAGCCCATCTGATTTTCAACGCCTTGGCAAACAAGACAGTGTCCTTGATTCTTGATCGTTGATGGAGGTCGGAACTCCGGATTCTTTCTTTCATTGAGTGAAGTGTCATACTCCAAGGATAGCTCTTTCGATTCCTCTTTGGGAGACCCGAATAGCATTCTCATCCTGTTTTTCGTAGGGCCCAGGTCTCTGAGGCATATGTTAATGCAGGAAGAACAGTGGAATCAAAGAGATATGCACGGAGCCAGAGGTTCTTCGTCCTCTTAGCTATTTCTTTGACGCTCTTGAAGGCATTCCAAGTCGCTCTCTTCCTCCTGCACAACTCAGGTGCCAGGTCATTCATCATGTTGACTTCTTGACCTAGGTACACATAACTGTTGCATTCGGAGATGGTCGTTCCATTGAGAGTGAATCGAGTGTCAGGAACGAGACAGTTTCTCATAAACATTGTCTTCGTGAGATTCACGGTCGAAGTCGGCCAGTATTTGTGCTGCTTGGCTAATGTTTGGTGTTATTAGAACAATGTCATCAGCGAAGTGGAGGTGGTGTAGTTGCCGACCGTCTATCTTCACTCCCATTCCTTCCCATTCCAGTTATCGCATGACGGTCTCGAGGGTGGCCCTGAAGAGTTTCAGTGAAATGGTATCACCCTGTTGAACCCCTCTCTTAACATGGAGGATCACTTATTTGTAGAATGGTAGATCCCGGTAGTGAATTCGTAATACAGCTCATGGAGGATCCTGATGTATTGAGTTTGAATGCCCTGTGTGGGTAGGGCTTTGATGACTGCTTCCATCTCAACAGAATCAAAGGCCTTCTTTAAATCAATGAGCGTTAGACAGAGCGGCATCTTGAACTCCCGAGAAATCTCAATGAGCTTGGTTATTGTGTGGATATGGTTGATTGTACTGAATCCTTTGCGGAACCCGGCTTGCTCACATGGTTGTCCTTCATCTAGTGTTCTGCCAATCCTATTTAGGATGACTCGAGTGAACAGCTTGTAGACGACAGACAACAAGCAGATCTCGCGATAGTTGCCAATGTCGTGGATGTCTCCCTTCTTGTACAGTAGTACAGTCCTGCTGGTTTTCCATTGGGACGGAACCTTCCATTCAGACAGGTAGCGTGTGAAGAGCCGAGACAGTGTATTGATGAGTACTGATGGCAGATTCTTCAGGTTTTTGGTTCTGACCTTGTCTGGGCCAGGTGCTGTTTGCTTCTTTACCGACGAAATGGTATGTAGGATTTCAGAAGAGAGAACGTTGGGAACGACATATTCATCCTGTGGAATTTGGTATGTGGGCAGGTGGACATGGCTATTGAAGAGATCTGAGTAGAAGTCATGAATAATCTTCTCCATTGCCGTTCTAGAAGATGCGATAGATCCATCAGGACATCGGAGGGCAGTCATCTTGGTCTTGTAGTTGGCGAAGGACAGGCGGACATTGCGAATGCTTTTCCCAGCTTCTGCCGCATCGGCCAGCACTGCTGCTCTTTGAGGTTTTCCTTTATTGCTTCTCTGCACTGCTTTGCAAGCTCCGACGTTTTCTTGTGGTTGCCTGAGGCTTGCGCCAAGCCACGTTGGCAAATGAGCTCCAGAGTACTTTAGTGAAACAGTCTTTAAGATACGAGTTGGGAAAGAGGATCAAGTTCTCATCAAGACTGAGAGTCCTGTGTAGTTGACAAACTCCAGGAGTCATCCTGCATGTGGTTAGAATTCAGTAAAATTTGATTATCATTTGTTTTGTAGAAAGCATGATTTATAAGACTTAAAAATGGGTTGCATTATGGATTCCGGTCTGATATTGAGGTCATAAATCCATTTCGATCTTACTTTTGTGCATGGCATTAGGCAGAGATCTGAGCCCACTTTTTTGCATTTAGCCGTCCAGTTTTGCCAGCACAGTTTATTAAAGAGGTTTTATTGAAGACAAAGTTGGCAAAATTCTCCATGATATTGAAGCTAATGGTATCTTCAAAGATGTCACACCACTGGCCGAGCAAGTGAAAACAGAGATAGACAAATGGGACTGTCTTAAACTAAGAAGCTTCTGCACCTCAAAAGAAACAGTGACCAAAATACAAAGACAGCCTACAGAATGGGAAAGGATATTCACCAAATACACATCCGACAAGGGGTTGATATCAAGGATATACAAGGTACTGGTTGAACTCCCCAAGAAGAAATCACCCAACCCCATCAAAAAATGGGGCAAGGAAATGAACAGAAACTTTCGCAAAGAAGAAATCCGAATGGCAAAAAGGCACATGAGAAAATGCTCTACATCACTAATCATCAAAGAGATGCAGATCAAAACAACAATGAGATATCATTTCACACCACAGAGACTGGCCCACATCTACAAGAACAAAAGCAACCGGTGCTGGTGCGGATGTGGCGAGAAAGGGACCCTCCTTCACTGCTGGTGGGAATGCCGGCTGGTCCAACCCTTTTGGAAAACAGTATGGACGATTCTCAAAAAATTAGAATTTGATCTCCCATTTGACCCAGCTATAGCACTCCTGGGAATATATCCCAGAGAGGCAAAAAGGTATAGTCGAAGTGACGTCTGCAATTGTTTGTTCATTGCAGCACTCTTTACAATAGCCAGAAACTGGAAGAAACCTGAATGCCCAAGAACAGATGACTGGTTAAAGAAACTTCGGTACATTTACACAATGGAGTACTATGTAGCTGTTAGAAAAGATGAAGTTATGAAATTTACATACAAGTGGTACTACATGGAACGTATCATGTTAAGCGAAATGAGTCAGAAAGAGCGGGATAGACACAGAAAGATTGCGTTCATCTGGGTAACATAAAGCAACAAAAAGGGAGACTAACACCCAGGAATGGCTGAGATTAGTACCAGGAATTTTGCTCCATGACTTGAAGGCCAGCCACATGTGCTAGGTGAAAAGGAAGCTCAGATAGAGAAGAGAGCACCAAATAAGGGGTGTTGTGAGGATCCTCCTAGGGTAGGAGGTAAAGGTAAAGGTAAAGGCCCTCCCGTTGATCGTCGATTTGCTCGAGCGGGCCCAGTAACGTCTCCATTGGAGACTTTGTTGTTACTGTGTTTGGCATATCAAATACTCTCGGTAGCTTGCCGGGCTCTCCGAGAGGAGTGGAGGAATCAAACTCGGGTCGGCCATGTTTGCCGCTTGTAAGGCGAACGCCCTACCCGCTGTGCTATCATGCTAAAAGTAGTCTATAGACCAAACATGATTGCCACTCGATGCCTCTCTTGCAAAACACAGTACCCAAAAGAGAGAGAGAACAAGGGGGAATGCCCTGCCACAGAGGCAGGGTGGGACGGGGCGGGGGGGGGGGGGGGAAGGGGGGTTGGGGGGGTTGCTGGGACCCGTGGTGGTGGAGGATGGGCACTGGTGGAGGGATGGGTACTTGATCATTGTATAACTGAAACCCAAGCACAAAAATTTATAAGTCTATAACTGTACCTCATGGCGTTTCACTAATAAAAAATTTTTTTTAAAAATGGGTTGCATTAATAAGCTAAAATTTTGTTAAGCAAAGTAAATGTCCTTTGAACTATTACTAAATGTCACTTGTTTCTTGTGTTCCTTAGGCTGACATTTTGGATGTCAATCAGATATTTAAAGATTTGGCCATGATGATCCATGATCAGGGTGATCTGATTGGTATGTATTATTGATATCTTTAACCTCAGGTGAATTGATAGTATTTTTAGGCCAGAATGTTAGTAAAATATATTTTAGGGATTTAGGAATGAATGATATTTAAAAAATACTAGTTGTATTTTCTGAGCAACTGTCTTACAATGACCAATGTAATTGGTCAGAAACTACATTTGTTAAAATCTTTCGTGTGTTTTTTGTTTTATTTTTTATTGTGGGGTCACACCTGGCATTGCTCAGGGTTTATTCCTGGGCCTGCACTCAGGGATTATTCCTGGCAGAGGTCAGAGGTCCATGATGCTGGGGAAAGTGGGCCTCTAAGGGTAAGCACCCTATCCACCGTATTCTCTTTCCAGCCCCAACAATTAATTTTTTAAATGAAGGGCATAAGTAAAAGTGAGGCCTCTCTGACTACTCAGCTGATAGATTTTTTCAATAACTTCTTGGTAAATTTTGGGCTACTTAGAGCAAGCTGACTGCTTCCCAGATTTTTTGTTGTTGTCATTGCTTGTTTGTTTTATTTGGGGGCCACACCGGGCAGTGGTCAGGTATTACTCCTGGTTCTGCACTTACTTAGGGGCTCACTCCTGACTGTGCTCTGGGGACTGACGATATGAGATGTCAGGGATTAAACCCTGGTTAGCGGGGGTGGAGTGATAGTACAGCGGGTAGGGCGTTTGGCTTGCACACGGCTGACCTGGGTTCAATTCCCAGCATCCCATATGGTCCCCTGAGCTACCGCCAGGAGTAATTCCTGAGTGCAGAGCCAGGAGTAACCCCTGTGCATCGCCAGGTGTGACCCAAAAAGCCAAAAAAAAAAAAACCCTGGTTAGCTATGTGCATGGCAAGTACCCTACCTGCTGTGCTATCTCTCTGGCCCAGCTTATCTCCAGAAATTTATACAGTTATGGCATTAGTGGCTCTTAAAGCACTTTATTTGGAAATAATTTTTAGTTTTCTTTTTTTTTTTGACTTTTTGGGTCACACCTGGCAATGCTCAGGGGTTACTCCTGGCTCTGCACTCAGGAATTACTACTGGTGGTTCTTGGGGACCCATATGCGATGGCCACATACAAGGCAAACGCCCTAGCCACTTTACTATCACTCTGGCCCCATTGGTTCATATTTTAAACTTTTTTTATTGACTGAGGTTCTGTGATTTACGATATTGTTAATGATAGTTTCTTGTGTACATAATTCCAACACCATACCCATCACCAGTACATACCTCCCCCCCTTCAGGACCCCAGTACTCTTCCCTGTAAGCCCCCCTACACATGGGCCTGAGAAATAATATAGTGGGTATAATATAGCACGCAGCCAACTGGTTCAATCCTCAGCACCCCACAATCCAGGAGGAATTCCTGAGTGCAAACCAGAAGTAAGCTCTGACCAATGCCAGGTGTGCCCCACCCCCCAAAAGAAAAAAACAAAATATTAAAAATAGCTTCTTGGTAAGTTTTTGGCTACTTAGAGCCAGCTGACAGCTTTCCAGGTTTTCTTGTTGTTGCTTGCTTGTTTATGGGCCACAGTCCCCCCACACACAAATTCAGTTGTGTTGATCCCATTGTGTTGCCTTTCACCCTTTGTTGCTTCCTCACAGTGTATCTTTGAGGCCTAATATGAGAGATAATTCTGTTTCCCTTTCCTTCTGAATGACTTCACCCAGCATGAGATCCTCGATTTCTATCCAAGTTGTGGCAGAGTTGCCTGATTTTGTTCTTTCTCAGAGCTGCATAGTATTTCATTGTGTGTGTGTGTATGTGTGTACACACGCACACACACACACACACACACATATATATATATATATAAAAATATATATATGGAGGCCACACCTAAGTGGTTCTCAGTGGCTACTCCCAGATCTGTGGTGGAGGAGGTGTCAGTTACTCCTAGCCTTGGAAGATCAAATCTGGGCTTCCTGTTTGCAAAGTATGTGCTCAGTCCATTGAGCTAACTCTTTGGCTCCATTTGCCTTATTTTTGCTCTCACTTTATATATGTAAATATATAATTTATATATGTATATAATATATATGTCCATTTTTTTCCTGCTCTGTGTGTTTTGCATACTTCATAATCTTTTGACTGTGAGAAGGCACTCCCAGCAGTGCTTGGCAAATTCTGTATTCAAACCCAGGTCTCCTATATGCAAAGCTAGTTGGTGTTCCAGCCCTTTGAACTATCTTCCTTGACCCCACACAGTTCCTGAGCTTGGCCCGGGAGTGACCCGCACTTCCACTTCACTGAGAGATCTAGGAGTAGCCCCGGATAACCTTTCATAAACTCTTGGTAACCTTTTACTCTTAAATTTTAGTGTCAGTGTTTATTTCCAGAGAATAGGGCTAACTTTAATAATTAGTAACTTTGGATTTCATACCTGGATTTCATACTTGCTGGTGGTGAAACCAGAACCCATAACTTCCCAAATGAGCTCCATCAACAGTGCTGAACTAAGTGTGGCAAAACATCCACTGTCCTGTTTTTGCAGATAGCATAGAAGCCAACGTTGAAAGCTCAGAAGTGCATGTAGAAAGAGCCACTGACCAGTTACAGCGAGCTGCATACTACCAGGTAAAAGCTATTACCACATAAAGTCAGTCTGTGCTGCACTTTATGGGCCATCAGACCACACTGGTACACTGAACACATCTATAGACTTTTGCTTAAGTTTAAGCTGGAGGCACATCATCATAATTGCTGTCCCAGTTCTATGTTTATTTTCCTTTGTAGCAAGATCTACAAAAAGGTATCTTAATCAGTTTACATCAAAGATTAGCTACAAAGCTGATACCTTGTTTGGTAGTGATACCTTGTTTGGTTAAGTCTAATTCTGTATCCTAAACAGTTGAAATTTGTTTCAATTAGGATGATAATACATACAAAGTAGGACTTTATGTTGACTGTTACCACACAGTGGGATATATAATCAATTCCAATTGCTATTTTTGAATAAATAGGGGTTTATCATTTGGTGTTACATATATATGACTAGAGGTTCATTGTTCTACTTCTTTAAAGTGACACTCTTCTGTGTTATTTGAATCTTCAGTTTTGTTATTCTGAGTGCTAGTTGAACCTTCAGTTTTGTTATTCTGATCTGGGTCTTTATCTCAGCATACACATATTATGAAAGAGCTGATTCTTACCACCTCTTGGTGATATTCATACTTTTTAGGAATATATAGCATGCTAAACATCTTCCAGTTTCTGTCATTTCTTAAGGACTGGAAATGTTCTTTAAAAAATTTGTACATGATACCACTGTTTACTTTTAAAAAGAGTGATAAATTTAGTGTCATTCAATAAAGAGTAAATGAGTAAGTGGGGTGTGTGTATGTGTGTGTGTGTGTGTGTGTGTGTGTGTGTGTGTGTGTGTGCATGCGCACCTAGAAGGAATTGAAAGAGCTTTATGAGAAAACTATTATAAAAAAAAGTATTTGTAACAGGGGTCAGATTCATACTATAGTAGGGTAGGTGTGTGATTTGCATGTGGCTGGCTGACCAGGGTTTGATTCCAGCATCCCATATGGTTCACTGAGCCCGCCAGGAGTAATTCCTGAGTGCAGAGCCAGGAATAATGCCTGAGCGCTGCCAGGTGTGGCCCAAAAAACAAAAAATATTGAGAAAAAAATTAAAGAGAACACTCAGTTATATCAAATAACATTTAAAAAGTCAGCCTTTTTATCTATGTTTTCTTTCTGTTTGTATTTTCTACAGAAAGCATAAGTTTATTATATGCATAAAAGCTTTATTTAAATATACATGTACAAATATTAGAAACCTGGAATTGGAGTTTGTACTACTACCTAGTGTTGAGATTCTGTTGAGATTTTGGGATGGGAATCTGCAAAGTCCTTCATAGATAGTTAATTTTGAATTGCAGGAAGGAATATATATGAAGCCCTCTTGAAGTCATAGGTATAAAATTTTACTGGTTTCATATGTGTCCTGTTTACATATTTTTCTTCTCAGAAAAAGTCCCGTAAGAAGATCTGTATCCTGGTGCTTGTCCTGTCATTGGCGGTTGCAATCCTGGCACTTATTTTGTGGCTAGTTTATAAATGAAGTGATTTCCTCAGAGCCTTCTCCTGCTGAGCTGTTTTTATGGGCAAGTGCAGGTTGGAGCCTTGCCAGAACAAACTGATCACAAGAAGAGAGCATACTCCAGAACGTCCTGTAATAATTTAGTTAGAAACTAACTACTAACTAGTCCTTGGAATTAGTGATCTATGGAGACAGTATTTATCAATTTATGTATACATTTTATTGATTTCACAAATTAGGAATTAATTTATGTGAATTTTGCCTTCTCTGGTATCCTAATTGCCTGTCATCCCAACTGTTTGCTAAAAATTCCATCCTAGATATTGTTTTGACAGGTGACACTCCAGTCTTTGTATTACTGTCTTTATGTGTACACAGATTAACCTTCTTACTGGCAACGGAAATAAGAATTACCTACTGGCATCAACCGTATTGGAGACTGTCAGAAACGTGTTTAATAACTCAGTAGTTTTTAATATTTAACATTTGGATTTGAATTTCTAAGAAACCTATTCTGTAACTGCTTTAAAACATTTTGCAGTGTATTTGACTGGAAAGTAAAATAATGCACATGTGATCCAGATTAATTCCAGAAGTATCTATTTGAAATGGCCAGTTGTTGGGGGTACCTGTTAATCTGGGTTTAAAGTTTACTTTATCTTTGCTAGTGCCATCCACAGCAGTTCATCCATATACACTAATCCACCTTTTCACTTTTTGAAGAGTTAATTTACTTAACACTACTATACTCTGTGGGTGTCCGTCTCCCACCTATCTATATAGAAAGGGAGAATTAGATGAAGCATGCTTTTGGAAAGCAAATAGAAATTGCTTGGAATGACTTGCTTTTTTTGTTGTTTTTCACTTGTGGTTCAACATTCCTGGTGAATGAAGAATGTTGCTGTCAGAAACTGCGCCCCACTCTGTAAGGATTGCTGGGAAGTTGATGGCAGAAGAATTTCAAAAACCACACTAAGTTGGTGTAAAATTTAATTTTCTGAACCTGGTGATCAAGCAGAGAGCAGGTTCACTTTTTTTGTAAATACTGGTTTGGAATAGTGATGTTAGACCTTTCCTAATTTATGAACAAGACTCTTCATGCATAGTTTTAGACAAAAAAATGTTTCAATAAAAGATTGCTGTCTTGCAGTATAAATGTTGTCCACTTCCCTTTTCGCAGGTCTAGAACAACTAAATGGAATGTAAATTTGTTAGACGCTCACTTAAATGTAAATCGGGCCAAAATTTTCAGTTTAGTTGTAGTAAATTAGAGGATTTAACTACCCTGGATATATTTTTTTCTACTTCTTCTTCCTTTAATGTTAATCTTCTTGTACTAAACAAATGTGAACAAGAGGGCAGAAGGGTTCCAGTACTTAAATTTCTGGCACCATTCTACCTACTTAATATAAATAAACATTTTAAAAGCATTTGTAGTAAGTTTGCATCAGTTAACATCCAAACGCAGTAGTTATTAGGTACTATAATAAATGTCCTGAGAAAAATTGGCAACAAGAGGACTGGAGATTGGGGGGTGGGGGTGGGATTAGTTTAGTTTGGGGTAGAATAGGTACTGCTGCACACCTTTTCTTGAAAAACAGGTTGGAGTGATTCCAGTGTCACTTTTATTTTTTGGTTTGGGGGCACACCCAGAAGTCCTCAAAGGCTACTCCTGTCTTTTGCTCAGGTATCATTCCTGGTAGGGTCAAGGGGCCATATGGGGTGCCAGGGATTGAGTTTGGGTTGGCTCACATGTAAGGCGAGCACCCTCCTGTACTCTCTCTGATCCTTTTGGGTGTTACTCTTGCCTAAACAGTCATTTCAGAGCTGATTATTTGGTTCTAAGATCACTGCCCCTTTTGCTCCAAATTACAGCTACACTTGGGTATATCATTGTGTTACTCTTGAAACAAAAATGCTTTGAGAGAATTGACTCCAGTTTGGATAATGTTCACATTATTTTAATTAATTTAATTAATTTACCCAATAATAATTTATAATAACTCTATTCTACAATACTTTGTGATCCAGTGGTAATAGTGGCCATGGGTAGCAAATGTGAACTAGAATTCGAATGGCCTGGGAATTGTGGTAGTTAGCAAGAGGTTCTGCTAGATGGACCTAATGAATCTGTTCACAGAATCTTCCTGATCTGTGCTTGGTTCGTCCTTGGGAGAACTGTGGTGGAATTGTGGGGGTTTTCTGGCTTTTTTTTCTATTATTTTTTTTTAGTATAACACATTTTATTTGGAAGTTTTGAGGAATAGGTGGGGAGGCGAATAACATGCTCAAGAGAGAACGTGAGCTTCTCCAGAGTGGAGAGAGAGCCCCAGTATACATCCCAGCATTAGAAATGAAAGTATAAAAGTGCACATCTCAAGAGGGGACACGAGGGCAACATGGGCACAGGCGGCACATAGGCTCTGGCAGCATATGCGTGCACTGGAAAGTTTTTATTTCTGAGGTTTTTTTTTTTAAGACCAAATGAGTAGCTCAGTTTAATACTTTACGAAAATGAAGTTAGATTGACAGTGTAACACTTAATTTTTAAAAGAAAAAGTTGAAATAATAGAAGTTTTAATGGCACACTATGGTATCTCAGTACCCGAGATTTTACTGAAGCATGAAGCATGGAGAAATGAGAAAATGATGGAGAGGCCTTTTTTTTAAAGAACCATCTTTGGGTCTGATGTTTTCCAACTTTTGGGGTTTTGTTTTTGGTTGACATCTGGTGATGCTCAGAGGTTACTTCTGGCTCTGCACTCAGAAATCATTCCTGGCAGTGCTCGGACCATATGGGATGCTGGAGATTAAACCCAGGTCATTTGTATGTAAGGCAAGTACCTTACCTCCTGTACGATCTCTCCAGCCCCAATTTTCCAACTTCTGTAAAAGTACATTTCAAGATTCACATACACAATATTAATAACTGAAGATTTTAAGAGCTAGTAGTCTTCAGAGGAATTGTGTGTTCTGCAACTTACTATGCTAGAAGTTTTTTGTTTGCTGGCAGGGTTGGGGGACTATTCCCAACTCTGTTCTGGGATCTCTACTGGCAATACTTTAGAGAATAATGCAGTGCTCAGGATCAACCCAGGGTCTGCCACATGCAAAGCAAGTGCCTTAAGCCCTACACTCTCTCTCCAGCCTCACTATGCTGTTATGGTTTTGTCTGGATTTGGGGAACCACACCTGACTGTGCTCACAGCTCACTCCTGTCAGGGCTCGGGAGACCATGCAATGCCAGGGAATAAAACCCAGGTAAGACAAGCACATTACCCACTTTATTATCTCTCCAGCTCCTATGCTAGATGTTTTTTATTTGTATTTATTATAACCAAAACACTAGATGCATATTTTTGGTTTGGGGGACCATAGACAGCTGTGCTCAGGGCTTGCTCCTGGCTCTGTGCTCAGTGATCACTCCTGGTGGGCTCAGGTGACTATTTGGGGTGCTGGACATCAAAGTGGGGTTGGCCATGTACAAGGCTAGCACCCTGCAACTGTGCTGTTGCTCCAGCCCCTCATTTTATTTTTTATAGGAGTTACATTCATAGTACTAGGGAGACCATGAACTCAGGGCCTTGAACATACTAGGCTTTTGTTTCACTACTTGAGCCATGTTCCTGACCAAGAGATCTTTTTTCTTTTTTAAAAAATTTACTTTAGGCACCAGGGTTTACAATACTGTTAATGGTAGTATTTCATGCATAACACATCCTCAGATGAATTTTCTTGTCCCCTTTTTATGGATTAGGAAACTGAGTCATAGTAACCTGCCCATAGGCACATAATTTAGGAATGAATGGAACCAAGACTTAATCACTCAGATTTCAACTATAATATAGCCCACCTCTTTAATGAAGCTTTCTCTAAATATATGTAATATTAGCAATTTCTACCCAACTTTTTCCCCAGCTTTTTAAAAAATTTTAATTTTATAGTTCACAATAACATTTAATCTTCAGACAACAATCCCACCACCATTGCACCTTCCCCCACCATAATTCAACCCCCACCCCATCAAATGTTGTGTGCTACTCTTGGTACATCAGTGGTATAGAGTATGAGAGGTCATGCAGCCACAAATGTGGCCATGTGCTGCAGGAATTCTAAAATTTAGAATACAGCAGATTCACTCGTGGGTGAGGCCATTGATGAGATTATATTGCAACAGGGGCAGTTTGTGGGCGTGAATGCCAAGCTCCTGGTAAACTAGGGAGATGGGAAGAGGAGGCCCATTTCCCCTCAAGCTCGAGTGAGCTTGGAGATTTCAGTCACAGGTCCCACACACCTGGGATTTTCTGCAGATTCACTCATGGTTGAGTCTCGTCCAAGCCTGTGGAGAGTGGCTGTGAGCATGTTGGCAATTGAGTTCTGGAGTCTACCCAACTTTTTATCAGCATCTTGTGAACTACGTCATTTTCTGCTCAAACTACTCCTGTATCATAAATACAGAAACACAAAATTTTTTGGTTGTCTCCATTTGTTAAAGGTTTTTTGAGGTTGTTTTTGGATCACACCCTACCCAGTGTACTATAGCTCCAGTCAGTTAAAAGTATTTCAAGTCTCTGACATCACTATTCTATTCTAAGGCAGTCTTTAAGAAATTAGTATTTGCTAAGATATCAAAATCCAAAGGCAGTTAACCCATCAGTTTCCCATTTCAAAAGATGAAAGACCTTATACCGCTGCCCTTCAGTTTGCTGGGCTGTACTGACATCATAGGCGCCCAACAAAGAGCATTTTGCTTTATAAGGCATAGGTGCTACTACATCTGAGGCAGTGTGAGTATCAGCTGTGGTGGAAACAGGGTAAGAATATAGTTCTAGATTTCTTTGGTAAGCACTAGAACTGAGTAAGTAATGAACACATAAGAGCTGAGAAATTGAAAATCAAAGCTGATGTGCTATCAGGTCACAGGATGCTAGAAAGGGCTTCAGTACCTCGGGCATGAAAGAGGTATGAAAGGTCCACACAAGTCTCTGTGATAAAAGTAACTTGTTCGTTTGGTAGGCTCTAAAGTTTTTGTTTCTAGGGCTGTAAATGACTGTGCTCAGGGCTTACTCCTGAGCACAGTTCTGCACTCAGGAATTACGGTAGAGCTTGGGGGGGGGACTATCTGGGGTTCTGGGGATTGAGACTGGGTCAGCAGCATGCAAGACAAGCACCCTATTCATGGTACTACCTCCTCAGCCCCCTAAACACGTTTGTGTCATTTCTTCTTAAGAACCATGTCCTTGTGCTCAAAGGAGGGAGCGAATAGTCTGTTTTGACCTGTTTCCTTAAAGCCAAATTGTCTTATTTTTTTTTTTCCCATCAGTTTCATTTTTCTTTGGCATTATAGGCAGAAAAGGAGGATGTTAACAGCCATTTAATAAGTTACTTGATCAGTTAACACCCTCGCTGGATCTATTTGCTGTGTTTTTGATGAGTTTATTCACTAGAAGTTGATTTTCCGAATTAAGCCATAATAATAATAATAATAAAATCCAAGTACTATTCTGTGGCTCAGCCTTGAGTCCTAGAGAGGGGTGATTCCTGAGCGCCAAGCCAGGAGTAACCCCTGTGCATCGCCGGGTGTGACCCAAAAAGCAAATTGTCTCCCTCATCACTCGCTCTGGGGTGAGGCCCGGGCCACTCTGTTTCCCCGATCATGGGGATCAATGACCAACCCCGAGGGTTTTTTTGGGGGGGTTCCGAGAAGTAGCGGACGAGAGAGAAAGTGGGCCCACCGTCTCCTTCGGCCAGCTGGTGGTCGTACACCAGCGTGGCCCGGATGTAAACATCCCAAGGAGCCCGACCTCGATTAGCCGTTTCCTTCGCGCACGGCGCTCTGACTGCTGCCCGCTGCTGATTGGCATCTCCCCAACTCCAGCTCGCCCGAAGTTCGCATAAAACGAGCGGACGGCGCTCCCTCCTGCCGCCTCCCAGACAGCGTCCGCAGCCCCTCGAGGCCCGGTCCGGAGTTAGGAAGGGGCAACAGGTGGGGGCCGCTCTCCCATCTCCGCGCCCAGCCTTCCAGCTCCTGTGGCCATCCGGGGGACCACACTGACCCGGACCCGGTTCGCCAGCCCTGAGGGCCCATGCGGCGGGGCGGGGGGTGGGGTGGGGGGGCGTGGGCGTGTTTGCTGGAGGACGCCCTCTTCCTCCGGCCGCGCAGAGCCCGGGTAAGCCTCCCGAGGCTGAGCGTGGCGGGGAAGCCGGCTCTCAAGTGAGCGCGGCCCAGCGCGCCGGACTCACACGCCGGGCGGCCGGGCTCGGCGGCGGCTAGACGCTCCGGTGCGCGCGCGTGCGCGCGTGTGCGCGCGTGTGTGTGTGCGGGGAGGCGCGCGCGCGCGCGCCGCACGGGCTGCCGGGAGGCCGCCGCTCCCCTCACGGTCTTCCAGTTTCCCGGCGTGCTCCGGGCCCGCCAAATGGGAGGGGGAGACGCAAGATGGCGGCAGCCGCGAACTCCGGCTCCAGCCTCCCGCTGTTCGACTGCCCGACCTGGTGAGTGGCTGGGCAAGCGGGGCCGGAGCGGCCCGGCCTGCGCCGGCCTGGACCGCAGGGGCGGCCGTTTGCTCGCGACGAGCCGAGGGGCGCGGAGCCCGCGGTTTGATGGAGGGAGGATTGCCCGTGGGGCCGGGCGGCGTGCGGAGGAGCGTGAGCCTGGAGCCCGGGCCCAGGAACTGAGGGGACGCCAGCGTTGGGGGGCTCCGGGGCGCCCGTCTGGGCAGCCCGCGGGCCCTCCGCCGGCGTCCGGGGCGTCCGGGGGGGTGGCCCCGAACTTACCCCAACTCTGGACGGAGCGCGGGGTGCTGGCGTGCAGCAGCGTCCCTGCCCCCCGCTCCTGCCCCCCCCCGCCCGATGCCCGTCCCGCGAGCGCGCGAGCCCGCTTTCCGCGCCCCCCGGCCCCAGCCCGCCGCCCCGCGTCGGGTGGTCGCCGAGCCGGCGGGAGGGGTGAGGCCGCGCCCCGCACCCCGGGCGCGTCCCCCCTGGGGGCCTGGGCTCGAGGGGGAGCCCAGGGTCCGCCTCGCGGGGAGGCGCGCCCCGGCATGTGGCCCCTGGCTCTCCTTCCCCGGAGCCCTCAAGGGCACGCGGGCTGATGAGCCTCCGCGCCCCGCGAGCCCCGAGCGCCGGCCTGGGGGCGGCGGGCACCATCCCTCGGCCCTGCTCTCCGGCGAAACGGGGCTTTTTGTCCGACACTTCGTCCTTCCGGCCGTGGAGGGGTGGGGGGGGGGCTTCGGGGTGTGCACGCATCGGAACTGGGGCTCCTGCACCGGACCCGAGCACGAGTCGTCGTCGGGAACGCGGGACTCTGGGCTGCACTGGGGGGCGTTCTTGCAAGTCTGTGCCCCCCACCCCCCTGCACCGCGGCTGCGTGCGTGGCGGGCAGGAGTTGACCCAGGACTTGAGTTGCAAGAGCCCGAGATCCCTGCCTTGTCGTCACGTTGCCGTGGTCCAGCTTCTGTGCAAGGCGCCTCGACGTCACTGTTGTGTCCGGCGTCAGTGGGGTAGGACCCCGAGAGAAAGTTCCCTGAAACATGGCATTTGTGAAAAGGACTCGCTCAGGGGAACTCGTGTCTCGTGTTTTATTCAGGACCTGGGTTCTGGGCCTGGTTTTTTGTATTCTTCCTTGGTTCAGCGCATCTGTATTGGACCTAAGACAGGGCACTGCTGCTTCTGTGATGAAACTAGGTGATGGGTCCTAGTACAAACCTAGAGGTGCACTTCTACCTGTGTCGTGTCTGTGGTAGTGACAGGTGCTTGGTCCAGTCTCCAAGTGACAGCCTCCCCAGGTGGTAGTACTTGCACACACTCTCTGCTGCTTTCTCTCTCAGGTAGATGGATCCCCAGAATCGAAAATACAGGCTTCTTGGTGCTGCTCTAAATTCAGTCACTCGGATCTGTTTGAGAGCAATTGAATCACTGGGGAAGTTAGTGTCAAACGTAGAGAGGAGCTGTAATAACAGTGAAAGTAGATGACATTTCTACTTGAACATGAACCTAATTATAGTCTAGTAGGAGAGCTTGCAATTGTGAATGGGACAGGGATTGCAAATGGCCTTTATGAACTTGTTCTTAAAATCCTTTTTTCCTTTGAATTTTCAGGGCAGGTAAACCGCCACCTGGTTTACATTTGGATGTAGTCAAAGGAGACAAATTAATTGAGGTATGGAAATTCATGTCTTCCTTTTTCCCATCACACTAAAGGTTTTTGCCAGTGACTATCTTTTCCACCCTGTCTCCCTTGCTTTGTTTTCCAGCAATGCCATTTTCGTTCATTTTTATTTTTTTCTTTTCAAAGCTCATGATGATATAACACATTCAAGCTGCTTATCTCCCTGCTATCCAAGATTTTTATGTGATTTCTTTCACCTTCCAAATGAAGGATTTTAGTAGACCGTGGGCCTCTGGCTCCCATCTTGCTGAAATCCCTGTAACTTGGTGAATTTCTTCTCCCAGGGGACACGGATGTGTGTGAAAGATACAAGATTCGAAATAACTTAAAAAAGAAAGTGGGTAATGTAGTTTGAATTTAACTTGTAAGTTTCATTTATGAGATTTAAGCCCAAGCCCTTCAAAGAAATTGTTTCAAAAAAGATAATGAAATTGCTTTTGATTGGAACATGCTGAATGCTTACCAGTCATTGTACTTGGCATAGGGACTGCTATAGTAAACAAACAACATGATCCATTTTTTTCCCCAATCAGTTTTTATTGAGGTATCGTAGATTGCAAGAGTATGGATAGTATTGTCTAATATTTGCGGTGCTGTTCTATCATGCCTGCCACCCAGAGTTTTCAGATCCTCCCACCATTATTTCAAAGGATCTATCCCATACCGCACTAGCATCCTTGGTTCATGGTTTTGTTACAAACATAATTCTTGTCCTGAGAGCAGTCATCTGATGGGAAATAAAGTCACATAAAAAGTGACATGATTAAGGGCTTGAGGGATAGTGTAGTGGACAGGGTGCTTGCTTTGCACTCGGGTTCAATCCCAGCATTCTGTATGGTCCCCCAATAACCTCCTGGAGTAATACGTGAGTTCAGAGCCAGAAGTAAACCCTGAGTACTACTGGGTGTGGCACAAAAACATACATGGTTATGATTGAAATCAATATGAGAATGAACAGTCACAGAAAATTAATATAATGTGGATTTTGATTTAGCTGTTAGGCTTGGGGGGTTTTTTCCTCCTTAACTTTTACAAACCATTTATTTACCCAAAATTGATATTAAACCACTATGATCTTTTTATGTCTCAGAATAACTTCATGCTTGTTTACTCAGAATTTGCATTAACATCCTCATTATCATTAAGCACAGTTTTTATTTTTTTGTTAGATACAATTAAAAACATTGCATTCCTCTGTTGAAAAGCTATTTGTGAGATTTAATAAATGTTCTGAAAATGTGTAAAAATTAATGCATAAGTTATTCCTTAGTCACTGTAGCTTTGTCATGAGTTTTTCATTCTTAAAGTTCACAAGATTATTCATGGAAATGATTTAACTAAAATCTTTGTAAAACCTTTCTTACTGTAGGCTATTTCATTGATAGAAAACATTATTGCTAAATGGTCTGAAACTGAGATACATATGATACATCTATTAGTAATTTTGTTACTACAATTTGGTAAACCTTTAGCTTGCAATGGAAGAAATGTATCCAGCCTTAATGATAATATATGCCATTGTGGAATAATTTGTATTTAAAAAAACTCATCTGACATCTCACTGATTACTGGCTTTCACTAACTGATAATATTTTCAGTCTTTCAGTGTTCTACAGTGTCAAAAGTTGACACCTGAGTTTCCATAGTTGTCAAAGTTACAAAGTTCCTTAGATATCTCTGTCTTATTTCTGAGATGAATAGACCTAAGATTTGCTTTATTTTAAGGATTTGGGTAGCACTTGATACTAGCCGAGCTATCTGTGTCCTAGCCTTGATGAAAGGCTTGTGATATGATGTGATAGCTGGGTTTAAAAAGTGCAATATTAAAACAACAGCCATGAGTCTTTTAAGCCCAGTGTGTAAAGATACACTCTGAGTTATAACTCACAGGTACAACTGGCTAGTAGTACTAGTTGTAGCTAGTCAAATGTGGCTTTTAGTAACTAAAGACAGGCTCATTATTTCATTTAATTGCTTAGAAGTACGTTATTGAACAATTATAAGATATACTTTTCTTAATCTTTCTGTAATATGCCTTTACAAGTTAATGTACATATTTAATTTGAAGTCTTAATTTTTTTTTTCTAAACATTTAAATCTCTGTATGACTGGGGGCTGGAGAAGATAGCACAGCGGGTAGGGCGTTTGCACGGCCGACCCGGGTTTGATTCCCAGCATCCCATATGGTCCCCTGAGCACCGCCAGGAGTAACTCCTGAGTGCAGAGCCAGGAGTAACCCCGGTGCATCGCCAGGTGTGACCCAAAAAGCAAAAAAAAAAAAAATCTATGACTTTGGCACCTTGAAGTCTGAAATTTGACCAATGTTGTATCCTAGCAGACTTACATACTGTTGATCCTTGAACAGCAATGGGATTTGATTTTTGTGTTTGTTTTGGGACCACAAGCAGCAATGTCCAGGCATTATTTCTTGCTCTGCACTCAGGAATTACTCCTGGGAATGGCTTAGGGAACCATATCGGATGCCAAGGATTGAATAGGTTCACTGCGTACAAGATAAATACCCTACCCACTATACTATTGTACGATTATACTATTGCTCCCTATTTCAAATAGGGATTTGAAATGCACAAATCTCCATGTGGGGTTTCTTTTGAAAAGGTGACTTAGTGTCAGTAAATAGTTTGCTTATGGCTTTCTAAGTAATATTTTCCCTTTTTTCTTCTTTAGTGTAAAATTACAGTATATAGAGGCTCAGCTGGCAGAGATTTACAGTGTTGGAGATGTGGGTTTGATGCCCAGTAGCACATGATTTCCCCAAGCACTGAATTGGGACTGGCCCCTGTATAACACAAACAACAACAACAACAAAATACAGTATATAAAGCACATAGAGGACTGGAGTGTTAGTACAGCAGGTAGGGCATTTAGGGCATTTGCTTTGAACCCAACCAAGTGAAGTTTGATTCCTGGCATCCCATATGGTTCCCTGACCACTGCAGGAGTGATCCCTGAGTGTAGAGCTAAAGGTATCCCTTGAGTATTGCTGGGTGTGGCAAAAAAAAAAACATGGCATAAAAATTATGTGTTATAAAAATTTGTAAGTCTACAACTGTACCTCATGGTGTTTCACTAATAAAAATTTTAAAAAATATGTGTTAATCAGCTATGTTATTGATAAGCTTTCTCATCAAACCACGCTGTTCAGTTTGAGAGGAGTCAGAGTTACACAAAGATTTTCAGCTGGCACTATGGAGATTACTGTCCCTAACCTCCACATTAAGGATCTTATTGTCTTCCTTGAGACCAATTTGTGAATGCTTTGGCTAGCAAGTTTCAATGGGTGGGAACATCATATGTGGACTATTAATATGATGAGAAATGACAGTGAGAGTCCATTTGCATAGATTATTACCTAGAGAGACAAGATGTTGGTATTTCAGAGCTCTCTCAGTTCCAAAATATGTCTCCTCCTTTTTCTCACAGCCCAGTCTGTGGGCGTTGAACCCAAGATGTCACACATGCAAGGCAGATACTCTACCATAGACACATATCCCAGGCAGGCCAAGCATGTCTTACTTTTAACCCAGATTTAAAACTTGGGTCTAAGCAGACATGAGAAGATTGTCTGACTGAACTATCAGGCTATGAAAACTTGGTTCACTGTGAGTCATAGCAGTATGGGACTTGGCTGCCAACACAGGTGGGTACTGATAGTCAGGGTTTTCCAGAGGTGACCACCCACATACCTAGACTGGATTGATTTTTTTTAAATTTATTTTTATAAAGTTGTTTACAATAATTTGTTATATTTAATATTCCAACACCAATCCCACCACCATGTTTCAAATGTTTTCATCCTAACCCCCAAGCCCTGCCCCCGAAGCAGGACCTAAATAATTTATTTTGTATTACTTGTTATGAATAATCCACTAAAAATGATCTACAAAAGTTTCTTTAGAGGAAAGTGTGTGAGGATTTTTGTATTTCACCCTGGAGCCAGTAAGCCCTTGTATAAGAAAAGATTACTAGCATGTTGTTAAAAGTTGAGCCTTGTGTACTTGCTAATTTTTTTTTCTTTTCCTCCCTGAGATTGGTTGCCTTCTACTTTACACCCCATCAGATTGTTATGCTACTCTTGGTACATCAGTGGTGTGGAGTATGAGATGTTGCAAACCCAAGGGTTCTAAAATTTTAAATATGGTTATACGGTTATATAGCTGAGGTTAATTTATTTTTATTTTTTTAACTGGATGATGACTTTGGGATCCAGAGGCGTCTCTGTGGCATATTGTTCTGTATTGCTCTCTTTTGAGAGATTTTCTGAATCTCTGGATCATGGCCGTTAATGAGTTTATATGGTGCCAGAGGCAGTTCCTGGGCGTGCCTACCAGACTTCTGGAAGCACAGGGAGATGGGAGGAGGTCGCTCATTACCCACTCCCTTCAACCTCGAGATCTCATAGACTGGATCGATTTAATTGAACCTTAAGGCTAAGCCTGAAAGGAACTTGAAAAGAACAAGGGAAGGGGCTGGAGTGATAGTACAGCAGCTAGGGCCTTTGCCTTGCTTGCGGCAGACCCGGGTTTGATTCTCAGCATCCCATATGGTCCCCCAAGCATCACCAGAAGTAATTACTGAGTGTATGAGCCAGGAGTAACCCCTGAACATTACTGGGTGTGACCCAAAAAGAAAAATGAAATAACAAGGGAAGTGATTGTTTAAATAAAAATCATTGGGGATGTACTTAAATGGTAGACTCCTCTTGCATGTGTGAGGCCCTCAGTTTAATCCTGGATATCACCCAAAAAATGAAATACTTTCTGGTGCAGGTAGAATAAGGAAATATATGATATGTAGTGATTAAACAATCAGGGCTCTGATATAAGACAGACCTGGCTTGCCAGTTCAGTTTATCTACCTGTATAAATTTGGATACTTCAATTTCTTTATGCCACCTCAATATTTTCAGCTATAAAAAATAGAAATGGTAGTACCAGCCTAGCTACATCCTTCCAGAGCAGTTGTGAGGGTGAAATAGCATAGCATAAATTCACAGTTGGTATGTGACTCAAGTATGTTATTATTTTCTGTTCATGAGGCTTATTTTTGGTTATGTAAGAGGAATACTAAAACATAGGGAGACAAGTAAATCATTGTTAGTTCAATAGTATAGCCAGAAATTCAATGTAAGCCTCTTGGTTCCATCTTGCTAACATACTAACTTGACTGTCCTTTCCACATATCTGTGAAATATTATTAGTATTATAATGTAAAATATGTGCTTGGGGCTTAATAAACCTTATATTTAAAGAAAAAATTTAAGTGATTGAAAGTGATCAGATTATAGACTTTTAGAACTTAAATTCATCCGGAATCCTCCATCTACAACCACCATATCTGCAACTAGTCTGTAGCAAAGACTTTATGATCTAGGATCGAAGAAAAAGAAGGTACTGGGGTGATGCTAGTACAGTGGGTAGAGTGCATGCCTTGAAGGTAGCCAACCCAGGTTTGATCCTTGGCACCCATACTGCTCCCCAGCACCACAAGGAATGATTTTGAGTGGAGAACCAGGAGTATGCCTTTAGTCTCACCAGGTGAAACTCCAAAATGAGAGAGGGAGGGAGGGGGAAAAAGGAACCAGGAATGCATCTCGAATTTAGAGTATATGTCTTGCATGTATGAGACTTTGGGTTCAACCCCAGCACCACAAAAGTAAAGAAAGAAATAAGAAAAGGGACAGGGTGAGTAGTGAGTTATCATAAAGTAAACTTTGACTCAAAGAATGATTCTCCTTCCCCTTCCTATTTTTAGCAGAAAATACGTAGGAAGATGATTATGGTGATACTAATTAGTGACTGTCTAAAAAGTAAAAAGTTTTGGGAAAATAGAAAGTTAGTGATGCTCAGTCCCTTCTCCCACCACAGAATTTTGATTAACAATTTGCTGGTCTGTGAAATCCTCTTCTTTTTTGCTACTGGGGAATTATGTAATTTTTTTTTTTAAAGTGCTACAAAAGAGGCTTGAAACATTTTAGAAACTTTCTGTTATCCCACAGCTGGCACATTATTTAGGATTAGCACTACAAGTCATTCACACTGGAGTTTAAGTCTCAAATCTGTTAACCACTTAACCAATTTTGGATGAGTGACTTCCTCTTTTTAAATCTGCTTACTTTTAACATAAAGGTGGTACTTGTTTCATAGAGTTATTTTGAAGATTAGATGAGATAATGCTTCAGATGCTTAACATTATTGGTTCTTCAATAGGTGTTAAGCCCTGTCTTTGCCTTATGAAGTAGATGCCTTGGATACAGGAAATACTCATTTTTAATTAACTGAGTAATGCTTTTTAACGAAAGTGAAATGGGACCAATAAAGTTACATTTAAAAGGTTCATACAGGGGGGCTGGAGCGATAGCACAGCGGGTAGGGTGTTTGCCTTGCACGCGGCTGACCCGGGTTCGATTCCCAGCATCCCTTATGGTCCCCCGAGCACGGCCAGGAGTAATTCCTGAGTGCAGAGCCAGGAGTAACCCCTGTGCATTGCCGGGTATGACCCAAAAAGCAAAAAAAAAAAGGCTCATACAGGGCTGAAGAGATACTCTATCAGGTAGGGTGCTTGGCTTGCACGTGACTGACCATGGTTTATTCTGAGCAACCCTTTATTCCTCTCAAGTCCTGCCGGGAGCGAGCCCCAAATACAAAGCCAGGAGTTAAGCATTGGTATGATCCCCAAACCAAAATAATAATAATAACAACAACAACAAGGGAGTCATACAGTGTCTAGTGTAATTCCAGGTCCTAAATGTTTCTAAAAATACTTTGGGCCTAGGGCAGCATTGCTAGATAGGTGTGTATATATAGCCTTCATTTCCTAGCCAATTAATAATCTTTGTTTGACTTATTTTTTCAAAAGCAGTGTTATTTATAAGCATGCTTTGTGCATCTTATTTCCTGCTTGACTTAAAATTTAAGATTTGGGGACAAGAGAAATAGTACCGAGATTAAAGTTTTTGCCATGCATGGTACATGTGGTGACTCCAGCTTGATCCCCAGTGCCACATGTTCTCCCTAATATGAAGCGACATTCCCCCCCCCCCCAATCACAGAGTGGGGCATATTTCCCAAGCCCCTGCCTCCTAACCATATTAAGATCCAGTGAAATCTTACATTTCCAGAGGAGAGAAAGACTTGCAGACTACTTTCATCTAATTAGGAAAAGTCTTGTGCCATCACTAGACTTTTGGCTGCTATATTTGGGAGATAATTACCACCATCACCCCCGTTTAGTAAATTATTCTGATCTCTTTATGTTAAAAAGAATAATGGAAAAATTATTTTTTTACTCTGGCAAGAAATTTTATATATTTGAGATCATCTCATTAGATTAGTAGAATTTTTGCTAAACCCTGTTGAAACAAGACTTAAATAATATTTAATTTAATATTTATTTAGAAACTGATTATTGATGAGAAGAAGTATTACTTATTTGGGAGAAACCCTGATTTGTGTGACTTTACCATTGACCACCAGTCTTGCTCTCGGGTCCACGCTGCCTTGGTCTACCACAAGCATCTGAAGAGAGTTTTCCTAATAGATCTCAACAGTAGTAAGTAACTCACATCCCATCCTGTTTCACACATTCCCTTTCGGGCAATGTGAAAATGCTTTTTGGGTTCCTCAGTTTTTAAAGCATGTTTTACTGCTTGTCAAAGGAAGAAACTTACTTTCGGCTTTTAAGTCAACTTTTCTCCGTTCATGTAATTATCTTCTATTTATTTGAAGATATTGATTAGGGAAAGAAGAGGTATGGGGGAGCACTTTCCTAGAGAGAGCTCAGTATACAGAGATAACAGAATCGGCATCTAGTAACTAAGAATTACTGGTATTGAAATGCTTCTAGGACTGTGATGAATTGTGGCCCAATTTAAACAAAAACTGTGACTAGCTGTATTAATATAGTAGAGTGGTGGTACAGAACATACTTTTAAATACTTGTTTTGATCATAATTTGTTTTCTTAGAATGGGTTGTATAATCCCAGCTAACATTTTGCTTTGACTGCTAAGTACCAATTTTAATTCTGTGAACACACTCTGATGAAGATGCTCAACTTTGCCAAAGATAATCCATATAAATACAATTAAGATTTGACTGCCGTGGGTCCTTAAAGTTGATTTTGCCCATTTACAAATAAAAAATCTAAAGGACCTGGGCTAGTCATGTTTATATTCCTTCCCCCTCTGGCCGCTCATACACACACAGGTATATGTGTGTGTATGTATAGATATATATACACCACCACCACCACCATCTTTATCTGCTTATAGAATGGTTGCAGAGAGCTTTGTCTCATAAATACTTACTTTCAAATTTATCTCATCTTTTTTCTCCATTTCATAACATGCAGAATGCAGACATGGAAAAATATTCAGAATCTCCAGTAGGATTTTGGCTTGCCCTGACATTGATATTGCACCTGTTTCGGCCAACCTCCTTTCTGTGCAGCATAACTGTCTCCAGGCCTATGTTCCTTAGACTTGGGGCTGGAGAGGTCAGACCTCAGCAATACCTAGCTCCTGCCTTGGGGAGCGTGGCTATTGCTGGATTGGAGCCATTCCTGCTGGACCCAGATTGGAGCCAAGCCTGTCTGGCAGCAGAGAACAAGCAGTGGTATTTGTTATTTGGGGTAACGGCAGGTCTGAAGATGTATAAGAAATCCACTGAAGAGATTCAAGACTCAGAGAAAGAGTTTTCCTTTTTATTGTGACCCATGACAAGGGATGCAAAGTGGACCCAGTGCCATTTTCATTTTAAAAAGCAAAACTGATGTGCTAGGAGGAGCTGCTCTTCCTTCTACGACTCAGGTTGGTGGTTTTTGTTTTGGTTTTGGTTTTTTTTCCCTTACATTTCTGATTTGGTTATTCTCAGCACACGGCACTTTCTTGGGTCACATTCGATTGGAACCTCACAAACCTCAGCAAATCCCCATCGATTCCACGGTCTCGTTTGGCGCCTCCACAAGGGCATACACTCTGCGAGAGAAGCCTCAGACATTGCCATCGGCTGTGAAAGGAGATGAGAAGATGGGTGGAGAGGATGATGAACTCAAGGGCTTACTGGGGCTCCCAGAGGAGGAAACCGAGCTTGATGTAATTCCATGTCATTTTGTCTTTTGTGACTCTTAGTTTTGTGGTATGTAGCTTGAAATGCCATTGATTGAACAGAGTGGTTTGGCCAGTTGTATAAGGCACCTCTGAGAGTCACACTGTGTGCTTTGGTTATACATGACCGGGCTAACAAGGTGACCAGGTCTCCTGCCAGTCGGCTCTCATGATTGTCTTGTACACCTTCACTGCCTTCACTGGTGTTAGAAACCAAGTCTTGGGGTTGGGTTTTTCTCGCTTTGCACTATTCAGTAGAGTGGCCGCTAACCATGTTCTGGTTCTTGGTGATCACACATGACCAGTAACTACCATGTTCAATAGTGCAAACTAAGAATGCTTCCATATTCCAGAAAGTTGAAGTGGAGTGCACAGGCTTAGAGAGACTGCAGTTTTCGTTTATGGTTCACAGCTGTTTCCAGTTCTATTTGAACAGCCCAGGAATCTTCAGAATAGACTTAGACTGCTTTTGTCTTATGGCCCAGATGTTCTGAAAGCCATAATTTGCACAAGGTTACTGGGCATTTTGGGGTTTTTTTTGCAGTGCTAAGAATTGAACCCAGGGCCTCTCACATGGGAGGCAAGTGCTCTGCCACTGAGCAATATGCCTGGCCAGAGTTTTGTCCAAAGTTTTAAAGTGCCTTTAAAATCTGACTTTTCAAGAAGCTGACCCCCCAGTAGTGTGTGATTTGACTGTAGTCCTTCATATGTCTCGCTGCACTGGTATGACTGGTTTATTTAGATGGGTCAAATGCAAACATGCCCGTAATCACCAACAGGCATCTCCTTTGGGTGAGGAGGATGTTGCACGTGGCATTGCTCAGGGGACTGTAACCTTGGGCTACAACCCTTTGAGGCATCTCTCTGGCCCGTATTTTTGGTTGGGGAGGGGGAAAGCTGAGAACTGAACCCAGGGCCTCATATGCAAGGTAAGTGCTTTGCCACTGAGCCTACATTTATTAGGCTACATTTGCTATTCTTTACAGCTAGGTTGTTTCTTCACCCTTAGGAAAATAGAATTTAGGGTTTATTGGCTTGCAGTGGGGGAATTAAAGAAAAAAAATTTAGAAGTTATTTTGTGGAACTGGAGAGATAGTAACGGGGTTATGCATGCAAGGCTGCATGCCTTGTATTTAGCCAACCTTGGTTTGACCCCTGATTACTTCCAGGAGTGATCTCTGAGCACTGCCAGGTGTGTCCCGTAGGCCCATATTCACCCTGCAAACCCACACCTCCTCCCCATAGTTGAAGCTATTCTGTTGTACAACAGTATTGTCATAGCCAGGTACCTTACTGCTAGTTTCTTCATTTCTCTTCCAGGCAGCCTCCATGATTCCTTATTGTTTAGGTTCTGACCCTAGGTTCTTCTCTCTAGGCTTTTGGACTGTCTCAAGCTGCAGTGCAGGTTGAAATAAGTTCAGAGGATTGGAAGAGGCTGGCAGTAGAGCTGAGTCCAAGTTAATCGTTGAGATGGGTCGGTGGTTATGAATAGAAATGGGGCCAGACACCAGAATGAAAGAGTATAAAGATACTAATGCCAGATATTAAGTGTATTGGGAATGTCTTAGCAAATTTTAAGGGAAAGAGCTACTGGCGGTGGAGGTGGGGGGGAGGAAGCTGTCCATTGACTTTTCTCATAGCATCTCTGTTTTGTTACTTAAAAACAATTCTTATAATACCTCCCAGGTCACATTTTCTGTAGTTATCAGCATGAAGACATGATGGTGGTTTTTTGTTTTTTAAAGCAAAAAATACAAAGGAGCTGAGGAGATCGCTCCATGGGTTAGAGTACATGCCTGGTGTGCAGCAGACTCTGAGTTGGAAACTAGGAACCATTTTGTCCACGCATGCACTGTAAGATGTAGGTCTGGTGCACCAGTTTGAAGCACTGTTTCTAAACCCCACCCCCACCCCCAGAAAGAAAACATTAGTGATATTCGCATC
Organism: Sorex fumeus; assembly: GCF_029834395.1. Lineage (NCBI taxonomy): Eukaryota > Metazoa > Chordata > Mammalia > Eulipotyphla > Soricidae > Sorex > Sorex fumeus. The sequence continues at coordinate 43,952,753 of NW_026606104.1, forward strand.
AGTGATGACATGTCCTCAGTTTAAGGCCCTTTACCTTCTCATGAATATCACTTCCCTACCAGTCACTGTGTGTGTTCACTCAGTCACTCAGATAAGACACCTTAGTGTTAGCAGTCTGGGGGAAATAATCTTTTCTGAATGCAGAAGAGAATGCAGCCTTCGGAGGTCAAAGTTAGTCCCTAATACCTTGGCGTTCATTATTTTGTTATTCTAAATCCTCCTTCAAGTTATTGGTGTACTGATTGCCATCTTTCCTATATGAACCCTGGCTTAGAACCTGACAGAGTTCAACACTGCCCACAACAAGCGGATCTCCACCCTCACCATTGAGGAGGGGAATCTGGATATTCAGAGACCAAAGAGGAAGAGGAAGAACTCGAGGGTGACTTTCAGTGAGGATGATGAGATCATCAACCCAGGTGAGATAGTTTCCATAGGACTCTAAAAGCAGAACATTTTTCATTTCTTACGATGAAAAAGCTGTGGCCTCAGAGTGGTGTATAAAGCCCGTAGGTCAGTTGTAATGTTTCCTAACATGGCATAGGTACTGTATTGAGGGGAGATGCTCTCTTGTTTTTGTTTTGGAGCTCTGCTGTGCTCAGGGCTTATTCCTGGCTCTGCACTTAGGGATCACTCCTGGAGGATTCGGGGGGCTATGTGGGGTGGTAAGGTTTCAACCCGGGTTGTGCAGGGCATGCACCCTACCCGCCTGTAGAGTTGAAGTGTGAAAAAATGTACCCAGTAAATGGCTTAAAATGCTGCTTGGCAAGCATGAGTTCTGAGTTCACGGTCTTGTGGCACCTGCAAATGCTGTAGCAATCCTGACAGTCCTACTCTCAGGGACCCATGAGGAGAAAAGGTCCAGCTTAGAAAGCACCCAGGACAAGCAGATCCTCAGTGCTGCATATGCAGCAAGATGATTTGGACCACACTATGCCATGGCGTCCTCAGAGAAGAAGGAAAATAAAAATAAAGGAAGGGCCCATTTAATTCTGTGGACCAAGGCTGCAGTTCTCCCCTGCTCACCCAGCATGTCTGTTGCATAGGGATGATTTGAGTAAAGTATGGTGTTTTCTCTCTTTACCTCAAAGCAGAATATTACTGTCTAAGTGTGATTAATAAGTCTGAAGGTCAGAAAGGGGCTGGAGAGAGTGTTCAGTGGACTGGAGTGCATGATTTGCATACAGGAGGGCTTGGTTCAATCCCCAGCATCACATCACTCCTCAACACCACCACAAAGCTCATGATAGCCAGATGTGGCACAAAAACAGAACAGTTAAAAGATTGGAGACTCTTCTGCCACTTCTAATTGCCTTGACTACTTGCCTCTCTGTAGAAAGATAACTTAGAGTTTATATGGAAATGTCAGCAAGTGTATGGGTAGGCCACTGTGTTAACCAGTTCCATCATTCGACTTTCATCTGTTGGGCTGATATTTTAGGGATTACCTTAGGGTAAATACATAGGTTAAAAAAAATATATGTGGGTGATTGACATAGAGCCTGAAGGTATAATTTATACAAGGTAGAACTGGAATTTTAAAAATATTATTTGAGAGTCTGGGGAGATGGTACAGTAAGTAGGGTGCTTGTCTTGCATATGGTCAATCCAGTTTGATCCCCAGTATCCCATATGGTTTCCTGAGCACCACCAGGAGTAATGCCTGGGCACAGTGCCAGAATTAACTCCTGAGCATTGCTTGGTGTGGGCCCCCCAACCCCCAAAATAAAAATAAATAAAAATCTTACTTAAATGGATAGGGGCTGGAGCAATAGCACAGCGGGTAGGGCGTTTGCCTTGCATGCAGCCAACCTGGGTTTGATTCCCAGCATCCCATATGGTCCCCCAAGCACCGCCAGGAGTGATTCCTGAATGCAGAGCCAGGACTAACCCCTGAGCATTGACTGGGTGTGACCCAAAAAGAAAAAAAAAAATTAATGGATAGAAACAAAGATCCCTGACTGACAAGTTGCTTTTATTTCCCAAATTGAAATGCAGTGAGAATAGTTTTCAGTCCTGTCTTTAGGTTCAAAATACCAGTTTTTCTAATGGAGATCCGCTCTAGCAATAGTTCATGTGAAAGGGGAAGGGAGAAAAAAGATTGAGGGAATTTAGTTAATTGGAAATGCAGTCTGAGTCCTCAGGGAGATTTGAAAACTAATCAAGTGCAGTTTCAGATTGCATTCACCGAAAAATGCGGGACAGTAACCCCAACCAGCCTGTGCTCTGAGCAGAACTCACCCAAGAGTGTTAATCATCAAATGTGTTACATTGTCCTGAGAGAGGAGGCTTGCAGCTGTGGGAAATGACTCTGAATGCTGGGAATTTCACAACTGTGCATAAGGGAGAAAGTGGTATGGCCACAGGCTGACCTTATAGAAGAGTGGCAGAACCAGAGCCAATGAGTAGGAGGTATGAGTTCAGCAGAAAAGCAACAGTGAAGCCAGGGGTGTAGGTTAGCAGCAGCGCACTTGCCTTGCATGTGTGCGGCCCTGGGTTTGATCCCGTGCCTGTACACTACAAAGCAACAACAAACACCTGGCTTTTGTTTAGAAGAATTTAAAGGATTTCTGTGAGGTGGGGCAAAACAAGCGTATGCCAGGTAAGGCCCTTGCCTTGCACATGGCCAACCTGGATTCAATCCCCAGTACCCTAATGGATCTCCTGAGCCTCATCAGAATTGATCCTGAGCCTGGACCCATGAGTCAGTCCTGAGCACAGCCACGTGTGGGGTGCCCCCCCCCCAAAAAGAAAATGGGGACCAGAGAGATGGCACAGCAGGTAGAGTGCTTGCCTTACACACAGCCAACCTGCGTTCCCCAGAATCCCATATGGTTCTCCCAAGCCCACCAGGAGAGATCCCTGAGCGCAAAGCCAGAAGTGAGCACAGCTGAGTGTGGCCCACTTTTTTTAAGGAGCTCTGTCCGGAAATTTGTAGTGTTTAAAAAGCTCATGTTTGTACTGGTTAATAGAAATTGGGAACCCCTAGATTAGGGAGTTATGATATTTGCTGTTATTGAAAATTACTGCCCAGCAGCCAGAGAGATCACCCAGGGATTAAGGCATTTCCCTTGCACTTTGCTGTCCCCAATACCACCTGGTGCCCTAACACTGCTGGAAGCAAGCACAGAAAAAGCACCCAAGAGTTGCCAGGTGTCACACACGCATGCACACCCCTCAAAATTACTGTTCTGAGCTTTGTTAAGGCATTCTATTTAGATAGAATTCCTTTTCTCTCTCTCTTTCTCTCTCTCTCTCTCTCTCTCTCTCTTTTATTTTTGGGTCACACCGGCAATGCTCCTGGTTCTGCACTCAGGAGTTACTCCTGGCGATGCTGAGGAGTAATATGGAATTCTGGGGATTGAACACAGGTCAGCTGTGTGCAAGGCAAACACCCTCCCCGCTGCACTGTCCCTCTGGCCCCCAGTTAGAATATCATGTGGCTGAGCATGATGGCCTAGGTTTGAAATCCACCTCTTCTCTTAGTGACTGTTCAATCACTTTACCAGGTAATTAACAGATAATCAGGCCTCTCAGGATTAGTGAGGAAATACAGTAAATTCAATAAATTTCTTGTAAATGTCAGTCTCAATCACCATCATATTGACCATCCAATTTCCCTTTCCCCATTCAACCTTTCTTCCACCAGAAGTGGTATTAGCAAGGAACTTGAAACACAAGCCAGGAAAGAGTATACCTGGAAAGACTATCTCCTCTCACTGAGAGAGAATTGCTTGAGAAAATGAAGAGGGAAGTGAGTGGTTTGGTCTACTTCTGGCCAGCATCAGACAGATTCCCTGGGGCTCAGCGCCTCGCTCCACCCACAGGCCTGTTGTACTTTGTCCTCATGTGCAACTTCTCTTGGGTTCTAATTACTCTTGTGTTTTATTTAGCATTCCTTGCTGAAAGTGTGATTGAAATAGGGCTCCTTTGGGGATGAGAGAAAAGATGGGATCTTTTATAGAGCCCTTTTCTACTTCCTAAAGAGATTTCTTTTTCACTTCATTCATATAGAATTTATTCATTCTTTTATCCAGAAAGAACATTCGTTGAAAAAAACATTATTTGGAACTGGTAATGCTAGAGTATATTCCTTAGAGGTATCCTTAAGTCCATGGAATGCCAGACTTAATGCAAGTACAAATACTGTACAGAGAGATTTCTTTGTTTCCCAGCAGAATTCATGGCAGTGGTTCTTTCATGTTTGTTTTGGTTTGGGGGCCACTCCTGCTGGTGTTCAGGGGAGCATGCAGTGCTCAGGATAAAAACACACTCACCCCTCCACCCCCGCCTTCTGTATTCAGAGCTGTGCACTAGATCTTTAAGCTACTTCCCTGGTTCATAACAATGATTTTATTTGTTTTGGTTTAGGGGCCACACCCAGCTGTGCTCAGGTCTTACTCCTGGCTCTGTGCTCAGGGCACTCCTGGGAGCCTCTCAGGACCATATGTGGTAATAGGGATTGCACCCAGGTTGACCACTTGTGAGGCAAGCGCTCTACTCGCTGTACTATCTCTCCAGCTCTATAACAGTAATTTTTTAAATCCTTTATGGATTAAAAATAAGATGTATCATGTCACTTAGGGAAGCAGTTACTTATCCTTGTATTAAGATAAGAGATACATACTAGGGGTCATTTTTTCTGAATCTGGACTTTTCTGTTTTCATATACTCAGTCTTCAGGAAAACTGTTTGTGGGCTAGAGAGATAGTATAGAGGTTGCCTTACATTCAGCCAACCATGGTTTGATACCCAGCCCCTCATACTCCCCTAGCACCACCTGAAGTGAACCCCGAGGCTGGAGCAATAGCACAGTGGATAGGGTGTTTGCTTTGCATGCGGCCGACCCGGGTTCTATTCCCAGCATGCCATATGGCCCCACGAGTACCTCCAGGAGTAATTCCTGAGTGCATGAGCCAGGTGTAACCCCTGTGCATCACTGGGTGTGACCCCCAAAAGCAAAATTATTGAATGAAGTGAACCCTAAGCACAGAGCCATGAGTAGCACCTAAGTACCACTGATTGGCCTATTCCCCAGCCCACCCTCAACACACCACCACCAAAAACGTATCTTAGATGCCCAGCCCGTCTAAAGCCTGTTGTGCTCCAGGAACGCTTTTGTGCTTCTCTTTTCCCCCACCTTCTTTTTTTTGTTTGTTTTTTGTTGTTGTTTTTCTTTTTGGGTCACACCCAGCAATGCCCAGGGGTTACTCCTGGCTCTGCACTCAAGAATTACTCCTGGAGGTGCTTGGGGACCATATTGGATCGAACTGAGGTCGGCCACGTGCAAGGCAAACACCCTACCCGTTGTACTGTCACTCCAGCCCCTTTTCGTTTCTCCTGAAGAACCTTCATTGTATAACCTGGTTGGCTTTACAACTCCTTAGAGGCAAGAGACAAGGCAGTGTCTTGCTCTTTATTTCTATAATATTTATGTCTAATGTCTGATAAATGAGTCACTTGTAGATGACTGCAAGCATTTCCCTTACTTGGTCTTAGTGCTTTGTCTGTGTGTGTGCTTGGTTGTATACAGTTGTTCAGATCGAGAGATCATGTTAAGTTTGAAGCTCCGGGTCTGAATCTTAATATTGCTCTTTGCTAATTTAGTAGGGTATGTGGGTATGCAACATATCACACTGCTTTATCACTACGTAGAATGGATAATCTCTAATGCGGGGGCAGCCTGGGGAAGGTGGTACAGCAATCCAGAGCACAGTGCTCAGACTCAAAGTCTGTTTCTTCTCCAAAGTGACAGGACAAGTCTCTTCACTGTTCTGGACATGCTTCCTGTACAGTTAAATGTCTATTCTCGTAATACCAACCCCTTCAGATTGTTGGGAGTGTTCCCCACAGTGCTACCTATAGTTTACTGTTTTGTGTGAGCTTGTAATTGCTCAGTTCACAGTGAGTCGTGATCAGTAATTTCTCCCGTAGAGTGCCAGCCTAACCTTTCCATCATCTTTTTTTTTTTTCAGAGGATGTGGATCCCTCAGTTGGTCGCTTCCGAAATATGGTGCAGACTGCAGTGGTCCCTGTCAAGGTAGGAAGGATATTGTAACCGTATTTGATATACAGACTGAAGACTGGGTTGTTTTGTTGTTGTTTTTAATTGCTCTTAGGTGAACAATAGTACAGCAAGGTAGGGCTCTCATCTTGCATGTAATGGGTTTGATCCCCAGCACTCCATATGATCCTTTAAGCCCCACCCGGAGTAAGCCCTGAGTGCCGCTGGGTGTGGCCCCCCCCAAAAAAAATACGAAACCGCGGGGCTGGAGTGATAGTACAGCAGGTAGGGCGTTTGCCTGGCATGCAGTCAACCCAGGTTTGATTCCCAGCATACCCATATGGTCCCCTGTATACCACCAGGAGTAATTCCTGAGTGCAAAGCCAGGAGTAAACCCCTGTGTATTGCCAGGAGTGACCCAAAAAGTAAAGAAGAAGCAAACAAAGCTGCTCTTGGGCCGGAGCAGTGACTCACTGGGCTGAAGTACACGGTTTTGTATAAAGGAGATTCACATTTGTGCCCCAGTACTGCAGGATCTGCTGAGCAGAGTCAGTAGTAGCCCCTAATAGTGCAGCCCCAAAACGAAACAGATTGGTTTTGGTTTTGTTTTTAATTAAAAAGTGACCTGCTCTTTTATGTATAAGTCATAAGTGTGTAAGAAAAATATTGGCTTCTCTCTCATTTTGTATCCTCTGTAAATACTTTTACCCACCTCTAGGGAATCTCAGGGTATCATAGAAAGGCCACAGATTACCTCCCAATTCGATGCTTTGTATAAGCTATTTCGTGATATGTCTGTTAGTTTCCAGCATAATGCAAAAAGGCCCCACCTTTCTTTAATCTCTCTCCCCTCTGCACTCCTGGCAGGGCTCAGGGGAACATATGTGGTGCTAAGGATTGAACACATGCAAAGCAAACACCTTGACCACTATATTCACACCTCAGGATAACCTTACTTATCCTTGTGACTCCAAGTAAGCTACTCTGCGGTGGAGTGCTGGTTAGATTTTGGCATAGCTCCTCTGCCTTCTGCCATGGTACAGGGAGAAAAGCCAGTCTGGATTTGGATTAAGTTTAGAAATCAGATGTTGAAGTACCAAGTAGTGGATCTTAGAGGTATTTTCTGATTGTTCACCATGTTGCATACTCCCTGATTGCTTGGTCTATACAAGAGACCACTGGGGCCAGAGAGGTAGTATAGAGATAAAGTGCTTGCTTGCATGGGATCAGTTTGGGTTTCCCCAGCACCTCATGTGTCCCCTGACCATCACCAGGAATGATCCCTGAGCACAGCCAGGTAAGTCCCAAACTGCCGCCCCCCCCCCCCCAAAAAAAAATAAAACCTTGAGATAGTGCTGCCTGCCTCCCTGTCTCCCTCCTTGTCTTTTGGGCCACACCCAGTGATGCTCAGGGTCCACACTCCTGGTGTGCTTGGGGGACCATATGCAGTGCTAGGGATCAATCTCAGGTCAACTGCTTAACAAGGCAGGCATCTTACCCACTTACTATTATTTTGTCCCAAAATGCATAATTTCTTTTATTGGATTTGTGCAGTTCAGTGACCACTAAAGACATGGGTCAAAGGGCTGGAGCATCTGCTTTATATTTGAGAGCCCTCAGGTTCAGTCTCTGACACCAAACCCCAATAAAAGGACCAACTAGAGTGCCTACTTTGCACACAGGAAACCTGAGTTTGCTCCTGCCATGGTATGTCCTCCAGAGCACTGCCAGGAGCAAACCCAGGCTTCCTTTGTGCACCAGGTAGCCCCATGAGATCTGGGTGTGGTAATAAAAAGGTTATAGTTAATTGGTTGAATATAGCCATTTTCCTGGGGGTGCTGGAGTGATGACTCAAAACCACCACAGGCACCACCAGGAGTAGCTCCAACGTTTCTGTCTCCCCAGAAGGTTCCTTCATATTCTTGCCTAGCCCCGCGCCACCAGTACACTACTTATCACCTACTTCCTGTAGATTTATTTTGCTCTGAATAGTAGTGTTTTTGTTTGTTTAGTTAGTATTTCATTTTATTTTTTGTGGTTGGCTTTATTTTTGTTTTTGTGCCACACTCAGTGACCACTCTGGTGGGACTTGGGGGACCATATTTAGTGCCAGGGATCGAACAAAGGTCAGGGACGTACAAAGCGAACACAGGAGTTAGGGTGCTTATCTTGCATGTAACCAATCCAGGTTGATCTGGCACTTTCTATGGTTCCCCAAGCATGGCTGTGTTACTGCTGAGCACGAAGACAGTAGTTAAGCCCTAATCTCCACTGGGTGTGACTCAAAAACAAAAATAAAAGAGAGCCAGGGATGGACAGAGAAAATGGGATAAAATGCTTCTTTGCATGCAACTGACCCCAGTTAGATCCCCGAGACTCATAAGGTCCCCTTAGAGTGCTTGGAAACGATTTCCAAACATGGCTGGATATGGCCCAAATACCAAAAAAAAAAAAAAAGAGATGTGAATACTATCTACCATGCGTTGTTATCTTTATCTCCTAATAAAAATAAACTAAATAAGCTTTACTTTGTGAAAACTGAAGCTCACAGCACTGTCCTCATTTTTTTTGATGCAATGGGAAACAGTTATGTGGAGCGGTGTTTGGCACGCTTCATGGTAGACAGCTACTTAGAGGGTTACTTCACCACTGACATTTTAGGACAGCAAAATAGATTGTCTAGGAAGTGAATCAAGCTAGAGGTTCCCCGATATTTTCTAGGTCTAGCATAGAAAAGGCTGGTGCTGCTTACTCTTGTGCCTCACCTCTTGTCTCCTCCTTGTTGACCACAGAAGAAGCGAGTGGACGGCCCTGGCTCCCTGGGCCTGGAAGAAACGGGGAGCAGGCGCATGCAGAACTTTGCATTCAGTGGAGGACTCTACGGGGGCCTGCCTCCCACACACAGTGAAGCCGGCTCCCAGCCGCACGGCATCCATGGGACAGCGCTCATTGGTGGCTTGCCCATGCCATACCCCAACCTTGCCCCTGACGTGGACTTGACTCCCGTCGTGCCATCAGCAGTAACCATGAACCCTGCACCCAACCCCGCCGTCTACAACCCGGAAGCTGTCAACGAACCCAAGAAGAAGAAATATGCAAAAGAGGCTTGGCCGGGCAAGAAGCCGACACCTTCCTTACTGATTTGATATTTTTGTTCATGGAGAAGGGTGGGGTGGGGTGGGAACGGGGTGGAAGGGTGATGGGGGAGCTAATGAACTTAGGGAGAAAAACTTTCCATGTGTGCAGTATTGTCTTTCAGAATGTCTCCTGGGGTCCTAACCATGTAATATTAAAACTGGGGGTGGGGTTGAGATATCCCGTGAAGACCTGTCTTCAGAACACTTTCAGTGTCAAGAAATGTTTCCTGTAGCTTTGAAATCCACTGCCCTGGCTCTTCCCCAGACCTCCTGTTACCTCCCCTTTTTCCCCTCCTTCCTAGCATCATTTAAAGTCATGTACCCTGAGGAGAGACTCCAGGCCCTGAGGCTGAAGTCCACGCTGTGACAGGAGCATCATCGGTCTAATTGATACTTACTCTCCCTGCAAGTTCAGGTAGCAGAAGGGTTGCCGTGACTTGATCAAAAAGTGGGTTTAGAATTCTCCAGTTAAGCTAAGATTTAAAACTCAAAAGCGTTTTCCTGGATCAGTGGTTTTGGGGTCCAATAGTTAGGCTGTTCTCTTTTGTCCTTTCTGTTGGAGTGAGAACACTTTGGTTTTCCTTCTTCTGTGACCAGAGCCCTGGATACAGGTTGATGGTTTTGAACTTGTTTGAACTTTACCTGTTTTTCTTGTCAAATCTAAGTACTCTACTTGCCAAGGTTCTTATTTGATTCCAGAGTACAGAGTACTGTCCTCTATTCTCCAAGGCATTATTTTCCTTTTCAAGTGTGCTGTGAAGGCAGTTTATTTTAAGGATAGGACCAGTTAGAGCAATTTTAATTAAAAAGGGAAAATTTTTCACTCTGCAAGTGACTGATGTCTCTGAGAGGATGCTTTTAGATGTGGTGTAGAGGTTCTTTCCCCCTCAACGTGGAGCTCTATCCAGAGCTCTGGGAGTACACCTGGCTAACAAACGCAGGAGACCAAGGTAGGAAACATCGTGAAATCTGTACAGAGATTTGTACATTTGTGTAATAGGCCTTTTCAAGCTTTATGTGTAGCTTTTTACCTGTAACCTTTATTACATTGTAAATTAAACGTAACTTTTGTCATTTGGGTGAGTCTCATTCAGTCTCCATCCAAGTGTTCTGTCTCAAGTACTGCAGTACTGCTGTTGGGCTTGGGAGGCAATTCTGTCCCCATTTCACTACCACAAATAATCATGCCCCTGATGAATGAGGAAATTCTAATTAGAGATTTCAGTCCCCTGACTAAAGCGCCTCACAAGCGAAGTGGGTTAAGAGGTGTCAGTTGCCCTTCATCAGGAACAGAACCGTGGACCTAAAAAAGGGAGCCTAGCTTAGAGCATTTGTCTGGGGGTGCATGTGAGTTAAGTCTGGTTCCCCAGTTACAGCCGCCTGCATTTGCACTCAGAGCTCAGGTGGCCTAGAAGCAAACTAGTAAATTCAGAAGGAATTGCAGCCCGTTCGGACAGAATGGCCATGTCTTTCACTAGGTAGGCGCACTTCGTGCGAAACTTGTAAAGATGTGGCTTTCTGACAGCAGTGATGCCAGCTGGGTTCCAAATCCCTCGAGTTCAAAGTAGGGTAGGAAGAGCCAACTGAAGGACAGATAGCAACTCACAGCTATCTGAATGGGAAACCATCCTCTGGTCCTTTGTTTGCTTGTTGTTTAGCCAAACCCAGTGGTGCTCAGGCCTTAATCCTTATAATGCACTCTGGGATCACTCCTGGCAGGGCTCTTGGGAGACCGTATGCGATGCCGGGAATCAAACCCAGGCTGACATGGAGGATGAGCGCTCCACCCATTACCATCGCTCGAGTCCTCATATCCTGTGGTCTGAGCAAAGGTTACTCGTTGCTGCGTTGATAACTCATTGAGCTGTTAGTTCACACCAACCCTTTACTGCATGTCATTTCCAGAGCCCTAAGAGAGTCACTTTTTATCCTTGTTTTAGAGAAGAATAAAGTCTCTAGATAGTTCCCTATTATCTTGAATTCAGGATTGAAATGACTGAATTCACAGCATGCACATTCCTTGAAGGAGCTTAAGATTTAAGCGTCGGGTTTCTCAAGCACTGCCAGGAGCAACCCCCAGCCATCAGTAAGTGTGGCTCAAAAAAAAAAAAACAACAACATTAAAATTGAAGTTACAGATTGTAGAGAGAGTACAGCAGGATAGGGCACTTGCCTAGGATACAGCCGACCCAGGTTCTATCCCTAGCATCCCATATGCTTCCCTAAGCATCATCACCAGGTATACCCTCCCCCCCCAAAATCTTTCGAAGTTAATGGATAAATCTAAGGCCTGAATTCTGATTATCTCTAGGATGAGTTGGGGTAAAGGATGTGCTCTGACTGTGTGGCATCCCACTGTGCCCAGCAGGCCGTAGCTGGTTTTATTGGTAACCTAGATGGTGTGGGGTTTGGGGTTGTTTTGTTTTTTTGTTTTGTTTTTGCTTTTGACCACACCCAGTGGTGCTCAGGGTTTATTCCTGCTCTGCGCTCAAGGATCATTCCTGCCAGGCTTGGGAGACCATATGGAATGCTGGGGATTGAACCTGGGTCAGCCATGTTCAAGGCACACGCCCTTCCTCCCTTCTAGGTGTTTATTTGGAAGTGAAAATTTCCCAAACTAGATTTGTGGCTCAAGTGGAGTATACGCCTTTCATGTCCCGACCTGTCTCGGTCCCCAGCACTGCAAGACCCACTAAGCATGACTAGTTTGTAGCCATGGTGCTCCCTGAGCAGCTTTGGACCCAAGCAGGTACCACCAGGAGTGTCTCCCATAACACTGGGAGCCACATCCAACAGTGCTCATGGATTACTCTTGGCTCTGTGCTCAGGGATCACTCCAGGTAGAATCGGGGGACCATATGAGGGGCTGGATATCAAATCTGAGTCAGTTTTATGCAAGGCAGATGCCCTACCTGCTGCATTATCACTGACCCACATGTTTTGTTAAAAATCGTTTCCAAGGGATAGAAAGGGCAGTGGGTAAGGTGCTTACTTGGCACACAGTTCATTTCAGTTTGAATCCTGGGACTCCCGTTATGGTCCCTGAGCATCACCAGAAGTGACTCTTGAGTGCAAAATGAGGAGTAGGTCCTGAGCACTGCCATGTGTAGCTCAAAAACAAAATGTTTCCAGGACTCAGCTTGGTGGCTAGGGGTACATGTTTTGCATACACTGGGTCCTGAGTTTAAATTCTGGTACCACATGACATGGTATCTATCAGGTGTGATCCAGAAGGGCCCCAAACACTGCAGCTCCTCATCGCCCAGCCCTAGTTAATCTGCCTGCCCTGGTTAGCTGAGTATCACCAGGAGTAACCCTGAGGTCCCCCGAGCACTGCTTGGTGGGCAAAAGCCTCTTTTTCCCCCAAACTGGATGACTTATTGGGATATGTAGATACATGTTTGGAGGTCACACTGTCAGTGCTCAGGGGTTGCTTTCAGTTATGTTCTGGGGACTATGTGGCACCAGGGGTTAAACCTGGGCTTTCACATGCCAAGCCTGTACTCCTGCCCTTTGAACTATCTCCCCAGCTCCCCACCTCCCCCCACCCCACATGCACACTTGATGCCAAGGATAGAATTCAGCTGTTCACAAATGCTCTACTGCCCTGCCCCGTTGGTAGGTATTTTAAAGGATTTAGGTCTACACTAGATAATAAAATCCTGATGAGAGATTCTATCAGCCATTACTGATTTCAGAATTTGAGTGGCAAGAGTGAACGGTCTCAGAAAACCCAGCAATGTCCAGACCTCTAAGGAGCCATCTAAGACCCAGCTGACTTTGGGGGCTGGAGTGATAGCACAGTGGGTAGGGTGTTTGCCTTGCACGCAGCCAACCCGGGTTCGATCCCCAGCATCCCATATGGTTCCCCCAAGCACAGCCAAGAGTAATTGCTGAGTGCAGAGCCAGGAGCAACCCCTGGGCATCGCTGGGTGTGACCCCAAAAAAATGAATTGGCTTCTTAAAAAAAAAAAAGACCCAGCTGACTTCAACCGAAGCAGGACTCAGTGAGTTCAGTTGTAGTTTCATGTGAGGGTGTTTGTGAGAATGTGAATCTGACTCACCAGGCCCATACTCCTGACTTACTCAACCAACCCCTTAAGGATGAGCACTGCAGTGCTGAGGAGATGATGCAATGGGCTGGAGCATCTGCTTTGCGTGCAGGAGCTCTGGATTCCATCTCAGGCACCTACAGGGAGCAAGTCCCAAACCAGGAGAAGCCCTTGAGCACTGCTGGGGTAACTCCAAATAATACTAGAGCCAGAGCGATAGTCTGCACTAGGCTAACCGTGCTTGCTCCATGGTACCACCGATGGTCCCCCAAGCACTGCCGTGTGTCCCATCCCTGAGCACAGAGCCAGGAGTAAGCCCTGTGCAACACTGGATGTGGTCCAAAACCCAAAGTATGGAGTAAGGAAGGGGGGGGCAGGGTCTCAGTTTTCTTCTCCGGCCCCCAGAGTCAGCTATTGCAAATGGCCATGAGTAGTAAGCCCCTCCTTGAGAATTGATCTTTACTCCTTGAATGAAGACAGTGTTGCTGGGGCACAGCCTCTCCATTCTAGGACACTGGCCCATACTGGATGGGAAGTGATGGGGAAGGGAGAGTAAGACTCATTGATGAGAGCTGTCCTTTCCCCTGGTGATCCTGGTTTGAACAACTATTCAGTAGTCGCTTGCCTAAAAATTTGCCATTTGGTGCAGATCACAGATTTTTAGAGTCGTAAGGGCTTGGGAGGACTTGTTCTGGATCAGTCTGCAAACCATGGCACTGGGGACTGTGGGTAGGGAAGGTAGAGAAGTGTTCAAGAGGGAAGCTTGGGGCCGGAGAGACAGTACAGAGAGCGGGGTCATCCAGGTCCCATACCAGCCCCACACATGGACCCCTGAGCCCTGAAGGAGAGATCCTCGAGTACAGAGCCAGGAGAAAGCCCTGAGCACCACCAGGTGTGGCCCTCAAACAGAAAAACAAAAACAAAAATAAAGGTAGGGCATGGACCAAATGAGGAAATAATAGACAAGAAAGATTCTGTAGACCTGGCAGACTTCTAGAAAGATGCTTTTTGAGCTGAGCATTGAAGAACAAGCAGGAATTTGCCTCATCAAGAGTGAACCATGGGGGTATGGTGCTGCCAGCAGGTCAATCTGTACCTGTGAGGCGAGTGCATCAGCAGCCTCATGGCACCTTCAGACTTCAGATACCCCAAAATGGCTGCTTTGCCTTTGGCCAGACCCCAAAACCTTGAGGCAAAGTTTACCAAGAAAGTAAATGGCCAAAAGTTAGGTATGTGGGAGACACACCCACAGACCACCTCTGGCTCATCTATATAATTGGAGGCATGGCCCCTCTGGTTCCTGAGTGAATTGCTTAACGGCCATGATCCCAGAGTTTCAGAAACAAATCTCGAAACCCAACGGCTTTTGGCAGAAATGCGTGTAGGCCACGCAGTAGGTTACCGGCTCTGGGCCACCCTAGGTGGAAATAGGTTTTGTGCCTTGGCTTGCTCCCCCTTGGCGGCTCGGTGGCCGCCATCCGCCAGAGACCATTCGACAGTCAGGTTTGGGCCTGCAGTGACGAGACACATAGGGCCTCATGGGATGGGGGTGGAGCCGACCCTTTCCTCCCCACCCCAATGAGACCACAAGTGGCTGCCCACGAACGGCCTCTCTGGCTCCTGATCAAGCTGCTTAATGGCCAGGATTCCAGAGACTCAGGAACAGATCTCGGAACCTAGCAGGTTTTGGCAGGAAATCTCTCCAGATTTAATTGTTAAAATTTCAGAATTTCAAAATTGCGCAGCCACTACTGCAACCTCATGACATCATATATTATTCATGACCAGCAATAGAAAACAAATTGTCTACTGTTGCCTTTTCAGCAGATCTGAGTGTTGGGGTAAAATCCCAAATAATAACGGTGGGTGTGGTGTCGAAATGTTGAATGTGATCAAAGTATAGAGAGAGTGATTTGGAAATCATCTGCCCCACAGGTAGGGGGAGGGTGTGGGATGGGAGTACACTGGGGTTTTTGGAGAATGGACACTGGTGAAGGTAAGTTTCATTGTGTGAGAGACTTAAACCCGAAAGCTTTGTAACTGTTCTCACGGTGATTCAATAAATAAAATTATAAAAAAATGGGGGGGGGGAGTAAGGTGGAGTTCATGCAAAATTCAATCCGCCTAGGGGCTAGAGCAATAGCACAGCGGGTAGGGCATTTGCCTTGCACGCAGCCGACCTAGGTTTGATTACCAGCATCCCATACGGTCCCCCGAGCACTGCCAGGAGTAATTCCTGAGTGCATGAACCAGGAGTAACTCCTGTGCATCGCTGGGTGTAACTCAAAAAACAAACAAACAAAAACAAAAAACTAAAACTCAATCAGCCTAATCAGTGGCTGAATAAATAGCAATACTCCTACATTTAAAAAAAAAAAAAAAAAAAAAAAAAAAAGCTCTTCGTCTCCCAAGCTGTGCTGATCTCCATCATCCAGGTCAGTTTATCCACCAGTACTCAAACCCGGTACTTGGATTTCTCCCTGCAAGCCCCCCAGACATCCTCTCGGACACTGGGAGAAAAGTAGCCCTGAGCCTCTGCCTCTTCCTCCCCCAAGTTGTGCTGGTCTTCTCCACCACCTAGTCTTTATCTAGTTTTTCTAGATAAACAGCAGCTCAGGAACTTCATAGACTCAAAACCAAACCTAAAACAAGGGCTAAAGGGGCTACTATAAGACAAGACAAAACCTACAAACACAACAGACTCTTATAGAAAGATGACACGAAACCCCATAACAATAATCTCAACGTCAACGGTCTAAATTCACCTATTAAGAGACACAGAGTGGCAAAATGTATTCAGAGACAGAACCCAACATTCTGCTGCCTACAAGAAACTCATCTCAACAGTCAAAGCAAACACAGACTCAAAGTTAAAGGTTGGAAAACAATCCTGCAAGCAAACAGCTCCCTCAAAAAAGCTGGGGTGGCCATACTAGTATCCGACAACATTAATTTCACGTTGAAAAAGATTAGAAGGGACAGCGAAGGCTATTTTCTCTTCATCAAGGGATACGTACAACAGGAAGAAATAACACTCAAATGTATACATACCTAATGAGGGAACAGCTAAATACTTAAAACAACTGCTAACAGATTTTAAGGAGGACATTGCTAGCAACTCAATAGTAGCTGGAGATTTCAACATTGTCTTATCACCTCTGGATAGATAAACAAGAACAAAACTCAGCAAGGAAACATTGGCTTTGAAAGAATTAATAGAAGAGAAAGACCTATACAGGGCTTTACACGCCAAAAAGAGAGAATACACATTCTTCTCCAGTGTACACGGAACATTTTCCAAAATAGACTATGTGCTAGGCCACAAAACATACCTCAACAGAATCAGGAAGATAGAAATAGTATCAACAATCTTTTCAGACCATGATGCACTGAGAATAGAACTGAATCACGCACAGACACGGAGAACCAAAAAACACCTGGAAATTAAACACTCAATGCTGAACAATGAGTGGATCAGGAAGGAAGTCAAGGACAAAATCAAAAGATACTTGGAAACAAATGAGAATGAAGACACAAGCTACCAGAACTTATGGGATGCAGTTAAAGCCATATTAAGGGGATAATTTATAGCTCTGCAAGCATATCTCAGGACGGAAGAAAGGATGCACATAAACAACTTGACTTCACAGCTCAAGATCTTAGAAAAGGATCAACAGAAGGAGCCCAAATCAGGCAGAAGGAAAGAGATCATAAAACTTAGAGCAGAGACACAGCAGCAAAGAAGAAAACCAGCTGGAGGGCCCCACAGCTCCCAGAGAATGCTCCAGGTCCCAAACAGAGCTGATATCACCGGGAGGTCCCAGATGGGGTAGGTGCTGCCATCCCGCCTTCTCCAGATGGAACCCCGGTGACCATGAGCCTCTACAAGCATAGCTCTGGCATGCGGGTACCAGGACATCTCCTTATATACAAAGTGATCAATGGAAAGTAAATCATCCAACGTTTCTCCCTGAAAGTCAGGCTTAACTCTTTTGCAAACCACAACACCCAAAAGGAGAGAAAGAACAGAGGGGAATGCACTGCCACAGAGGCAGGGGGGGATGGGGGGATGGGGGGTGGGAAGGATACTGGGATCCGTGGTGGTGGCAAATGAGCACTGTTGGAGGGATGGGTATTCAAAATAAATTTAAAAAAAGACTTAGAGCAGAAATCAACGACATGGAAATTAAAGAAACAATCCAAAAGATCAATGAACCCAAGAGCTGGTTCTTCGAGAAAATAAATAAGATAGATAAACCACTAGCAACACTCACAAAGAAACAGAGAGAGAGAGAGAGAGAACCCTAATAAATCGAATCAGAAATAAGAATGGGGATATTACAACAGAAACCAAAGAAATTCAAAGGATCATCAGAGACTACTTTGAAAGTCTGTATGCCACGAAACAAGAGAACCTAGAAGAAATGGATAAATTCCTGAATTCCTATAATCTCCCAAAGCTGAATCAAAAAGATATAGAGTACCTGAGTAGACATATTAACATCAAGGAAATTGAAACTGTAATCAAAAATCTTCCTAGAAACAAAATGGTCCAGATGGATTCACTAGCGAATTTTTTTCAAACATTTGAAGAGGACCTATTGCCAGTTCTTCTCAAGCTTTTCCAGGAAATTGAAAAAACAGAAACTCTCCCAAACAGTTTCTATGAAGCCCATATCTTCCTAATACCAAAAGAACACAAAGACACCACAAGAAAAGAAAACTACAGGCCGATATTCCTGATGAACACGGATGCAAAGATTCTCAACAAAATACTAGCAAATAGAATTCAACAACTCATCAAAAAGATCATACATCATGACCAAGTGGGATTCATCCCGGGGATGCAAGGATGGTTTAACATTCTGAAATCAATCAACATAATCCATCATATCAACAAAAGAAAAGATAAAAATCATATGATCATATCAATATATGCAGAGAAAGCATTTGACAAGATCCAGCACTGTTTATGATGAAAATCCTCGCCAAAATGGGGATAGAGGGGACTTTCCTCAATATAGTTAAAGCAATCTACTACAAGCCTACAGCAAGCATCATCTTCAATGGGGAAAAACTGAGAGCCTTCCCCCTAAGATCAGGGACGAGACAAGGATGCCCACTCTCTCCACTACTGTTCAATATAATATTGGAAGTACTTGCAATAGTGATTAGACAAGAAAAAGATATTAAGGGCATCCAGGTAGGAAAGGAAGAAATCAAACTCTCACTATTCACAGATGATATGATACTATACTTAGAGAACCCTAAAACCTCTACCAAGAAACTCCTAGAAACAATAGACTTGTATAGTAAAGTTGCAGGCTATAAAATCAATACCCAAAAGTTCATGGCTTTCCTACACGCAAATAGTGAAGGAGAAGAAAGTGACATAAAGAAAACAATCCCGTTCACAATTGTACCCCAGAAAATCAAGTACCTAGGAATCAACTTAACTAAGGAAGTAAAGGACCTGTACAAAGAAAACTACAAAATGCTACTTCGGGAAATAAAAGAGGACATGAGGAAATGGAAAAATATCCCCTGTTCATGGATGGGGGGGAATTAGCATTATCAACATGACAATACTTCCCAAAGCGCTGTACAAATTCAATGCGATCCCTATTACAATACCCATGACATTCTTCAAAGAAATGGAGCAAACACTCCTGAAATTTATATGGAACAAAAGGACCCCACGAATAGCTAAAGCAATTCTTGGGAAAAAGGAAATGGGAGGAATCAACCTCCCTAACTTCAAACTCTACTACAAAGCAGTAATAATTAAAACAGCATGGTACTGGAACAAAGGCAGAGCTGTAGACCAATGGAACAGGGTTGAATATACTGACATCTCCCCCCAAGCATATGATCATCTAATCTTCGATAAGGGGGCAAGAAAAGTGAAGTGGAGCAAGGAAAGCCTCTTTAACAAATTGTGCTGGCAAAACTGGACGGCTACATGCAAAAAAGTGGACTCAGATCTCTGTACAAAAGTACATGTACAAGCCATGTACAAAAGTAAGATCAAAATGGATTAAAGACCTCAACATCAGACCGGAATCCATAAGGTACATTGAAGACAAAGTTGGCAAAACCTTCCATGATATTGAAGCTAATGGTATCTTCAAAGATGTCATGCCACTGGCCAAGCAAGTGAAAACAGAAATAGATACATGAGACTATCTTAAACTAAGAAGCTTCTGCACCTCAAAAGAAACAGTGACCAAAATACAAAGACAGTCTACAGAATGGGAAAGGATATTTGCCCAATACACATCCAACAAGGGGTTGATATCAAGGATATACAAAGTACTGGTTGAACTCCACAAGAAGAAAACATCCAACCCCATCAAAAAATGGGGCGACAAAATGAACAGAAAATTTCTCAAAGAAGAAATCCGAATGGCTAAAAGGCACACAAGAAAATGCTCTACATTATTAATCATCAGGGAGATGCAGATCAAAACAACAATGAGATATCATCTCACACCACAGAGACTGGCCCACATCCACAAGAACAAACACAACCGGTGCTGGCATGGATGTGGCAAGAAAGGGACCCTCCTTCGCTGCTGGTGGGAATGCCGACTGGTTCAGCTCTTCTGGAATACAGTATGGACGATTCAAAAAATTAGAAATCGAGCTCCCATTTGACCCAGCAATACCACTCCTGGGAATATATCCCAGAGAGGCAAAAATGTATAGTCGAAGTGACATCTGCACTTGTTTGTTCATTGCAGCACTCTTTACAATAGCCAGAATCTGGAAAAAAACTGAGTTCCCGAGAGCAGATGACCTGTTAAAGAAACTTTGGTACAATGGAGTACTATGTAGCTGTTAGAAAAGATGAAGTCATGAAATTTACATACAAGTGGTACTACATGTACTACTGGAGTGATAGCACAGCGGTAGGGGGTTTGCCTTGTGCGCAGCTAGCCCGGCTGAACTGGGTTCAATTCCTCCGCCCCTCTTGGAGAGCCTGGCAAGCTACTGAGAGTATTCAGTATGCCAAACACAGTAACAAGAAGTCTCACAATGGAGACGTTATTGGGCCAGCTCGAGCAAATCAAAGAACAATGGGAGGACAGTGGTACTACATGGAAAGTATCATGTTAAGTGAAATGAGTCAGAAAGAGAGGGATAGACATAGAAAGATTGCATTCATCTGGGGAACATAAAGTAGCAAAATAGGAGACTAACACCCAAGAGTGGCTGAGATTAGTACCAGGAGTTTTGCTCCATGGCTTGGAAGCCAGCCACACATGCTAGGGGAAAAGGGAGCTCAGATAGAGAAGGGAGCACCAAATAAAGGGTGTTGGGAGGATCCTCCCAGGATGGGAGAAGCATGCTGAAAGTAGACTATAGATCAAACATGATTGCCACTCAATGTCTTTTTTGCAAACCACAGCACCCAAAAGGAGAGAGAGTACAAAAGGGAATGCCCTGCCACAGAGGCGAGGGGGATGGGGGGTGGGAGGGATACTGGGATCCATGGTGGTGGAAAATGGGCACTGGCGGAGGGATGGGTGTTTGATCATTGTATAATTGAAATCCAAGCACAAAAATTTGTAAGTCTACAACTGTACCTCATGGTGTATCACTAATAAGAAATAAAATATCTGATGCAAAAAAAAAAAGAGTGAAGTAAGCTTCCCCAGCCAGAGGTACCAGTGAAGAAGGATGGGAGGAGGATTTGGGGATGACCATGGGAGGGATGTGAAGGAGGGAGGAGTCATAGCGACAAGTCAGAACACATGTCTCCAGTTTTGCTGGGGAATTTAGAAGTACGGGATGGGGTAAAAGTAAAGGCCCTCCCGTTGATCATCGATTTGCTCGAGCGGGCCCAGTAACGTCTCCATTGGAGACTTTGTTGTTACTGTGTCTGGCATATCGAATATGTCACGGGGAGCTTGCCGGGCTCTCCGAGAGGGGCGGAGGAATCGAACTCGGGTCAGCCATGTTGGCTGCGTGCAAGGCAAATGCCCTACTGCTGTGCTATCGCTCCAGCCCACGGGATGGGGTGGGGCAGAGAATAATGTAAGGGTTAAGGCACTGCCTTCCATGCAGCTGCCCCTGTTTCTATCCCTGGTGGTCCTAAACTCCACCAGGAGCAACCTCCTAAGCACAGCCAGGAGTAAGCCCTGAGCACAGCCAGATGTAG
Organism: Sorex fumeus; assembly: GCF_029834395.1. Classification (NCBI taxonomy): domain Eukaryota; kingdom Metazoa; phylum Chordata; class Mammalia; order Eulipotyphla; family Soricidae; genus Sorex; species Sorex fumeus. Next base: position 43,974,110 of record NW_026606104.1, read on the forward strand.
CCCCCAATCCAAAATAAGTACCAGAAAGCAACTGACATTTTTCTCTGAAAGGCTTAGGGGCCTTGGCATGCAGGAGATCTGGGCTCATTCCCCAGAACTGCATGATCCCCTAAGCACCACCAGCAGCCTTCCCCATGTTCCAAACTCTGTGGGTGATCCTCTGAGCACTGTTGGGTGTGTCCACCAATAAAACTAAAACAAAAAAACACTGTCACACTCTCCTCCCGTTGTTGATCGATTTGCTCGAGCGGGCCCAGTAATGTCTCCATTGTGAGACTTCTTGTTACTGTGTTTGACTGGAGTAATAGCCCAGCAGTAGGGCGTTTGCCTTGAGCGTAGCCAGCCCAGCTGAGCCGGGTTCGATTCCTCCGCCCCTCTCGCAGAGCCTAGCAAGCTACTGAGAGTATTCAATATGCCAAAACAAAAAAATGGTTTATAAATTAGTAGACATACTCGTGTAGAAATTTCGAGGTCTACACATCTGAATGCAAGATTCCGTCCCAATGGAAAACCAGCAGGACCGTACTACTGTTCAAGAAGGGAGACATCCATGACATTGGCAACTATCGCCCGATCTGCCTATTGTCTGTCATCTACAAGTTGTTCACTCGAGTCATCCTAAATAGGATTGGCAGAACACTAGATGAAGGACAGCCATGCGAGCAAGCCGGGTTCCGCAAAGGATTCAGCACCATCGACCATATCCACACAATAACCAAGCTCATTGAGGTTTCTCGGGAGTTCAAGATGCCGCTCTGTTTAACGTTCATTGATTTAAAGAAGGCCTTTGATTCTGTTGAGACGGAAGCGGTCATTGAAGCCCTAGCCAATCAGGGCATTCAAGCCCAATACATCAAGATCCTCCGTGAGCTATATTGCGGATTCACTACCAGGATCTCACCATTCTACAAGGAAGTGATCGTCAATGTCAAGAGAGGGGTTCGGCAGGGTGATACCATTTCACTGAAACGCTTCAGTGCCACCCTCGAGAGCATCATGCGACAACTGGAATGGGAAGGAATGGGAGTGAAAATAGTTGGTCGGCAACTACACCACCTCCGCTTTGCTGATGACATTGTTTTAATAACACCAAACATCAGCCAAGTGGCACAAATGCTGGCCGACTTTGACCGTGAGTGTGGAAAGGTAGGACTACAGCTGAATCTTACGAAGACAATGTTTATGAGAAACAGCCTCGTTCCTGACGCCCCATTCACTCTCAACGGAACGACCATCTCCAAATGCAACAGCTATGTGTACCTAGGTCGAGAGGTTAACATGACAAATGACCTGGCACCCAAGCTGCGCAGGAAAAAGAGAGCGACTTGGAACGCCTTCAAGAATGTCGAAGAAATAGCTAAGAGGATGAAGAACCTCCGGCTCCGGGCAAATCTCGTTGATTCCACTGTTCTTCCTGCATTAACATATGCCTCAGAGACCTGGGCCCTACGCAAACAGGATGAGAACGCTATTCAGGTCTCCCAAAGAAGAATAGAAAGAGCTATGCTTGGAATATCACGTTTCACTCAAATGAGAGAAAGAATCCGGAGTTCCGACCTCCATCGACGATCAAGAATCAGGGATGCTGTCTCGTTTGCCAAGGTGTCAAAAATCAGATGGGCTGGTCACGTAATGAGATTTAAAGACGACCGCTGGACTAGAGCTGTTACTGACTGGATTCCACGGGATGTCAAAAGACTATGTGGCCGCCCACCTACCAGATGGTCAGACTTCTTCGTCAAGATCATGAACGATCGGTTTGAGTCCCTTCATGTTCCCAGAGCGAACAGATGCCATTGGGCTACACTAGCACGCGACAGGGACAAATGACGTTACTGGCGCCCGCTCGAGCAAATCAACGACTAACGGGAAGTTAAGTGATTAAGTGATTAAGTGACACATCTGACTATCCTCCCACAGAGCAGGGGAGACTTCTTGGGACAGTTTCAAGCAGTCGGCCATGGCCGGATTCAGATGTTAGGAAGCAGATAAATAAGGTGCATGACTCAAGAGACGCTCCTTACAACAGAGGAAACACGTGCTTTAGGGGCCTCAGTTTACCTCTCAAATCTAGTCCAAATGTTGAGTGTCAGAAAAGAGAAAGCTTATGTATGCCTCTGGGGCTCAGAGGGTGGGTGATGGAAAACTTGAGGGTGACTTAGATATTTCTGAATAAAGGAGGTGTGAGCACAGGGACAGATGAGCAAATGGGGATAGAAGACAGCCCCTGACATGTGGTGGAGGTGGCAGGAAGTCTCTGGACTGCTCCCTAGTGAATTTCGAAGGTTTCTTGCCATGTAATAAAATCGTGGATCCAAAGGGCTTCTCAGGTGTCCACCTCTGGGGGCAGAAATGCAGTTTCAGAATTGGCCAGTAGGTGGAGCCCTGCTCCTACTGTCACTAACACGATCCGGATCATCCTGTTCTTGGTGGATTGCCTCCAGCAGGCACCAGTAACGTCTCCTTCGTCCTAGCCCTGAGATTTTAAAAAGTGCCATATTCAAGGCTCTTTCAGGGTTAGGAGAATGAGACCCATCATTGTTACTGGTATTTTGCATATTGGGTACGCCACAGGGAGTTTGCCAGACTCTGCTGTGTGGGCAGGTTACGTTCGGTAGCCTGCCAGGTTGTCCAAAGCAAGAATGAGATAATAAGATGTCGGAAGAGAACAGCGCAGAGTCTCCTGCCCCTGCGCCTGGCTGTATGGGGCCCTTGGAGGGGGGTGGGTTGAGTTTCCCTCCCTGCCCCGAGCAGAGCCCTGGCAGCCAAAGACCTCCAGAACCAGCCACAACCATGCTGAGACCACTCTCCACACGCATGAAGGTACCGGCAGTGGAATGCGGGTCCCGGGGCTGAGATCTCCAAGCCTGCTCGGATCTGGGCTGAGCATCCTCCACCCAGATCTTCCATCTTCCAGTAGGGCAGGGGTCATACCCACCACCTGCCCCGCCCCTCCGCAGTGTAATCCCATCAACAGCCAAGACCCAGAGACTATAAAACCCGGCTCCTACTCTGGATAAGGAGCCGGGTTTGGATAAGAATAAGAGGCACTGTAGCACTGTCCTCCCATTGTTCATCGCTTTGCTCCAGCGGGCCCAGTAATGTCTCCATTGTGAGACTTTGTTGTTACTGTGTTTGGCATATCGAATATATCACGGGTAGCTTGCCAGGCTTTGCCGTGCGGGCAAGGTACTCTTGGCAGCTTGTTGGCCTTTCCGGGAGGGTCGGAGGAATCGAACCCAGCTCAGCTGGGCCAGCCGGGCGCAAGGCAAACATCATACCGCAAGAGGAAGTAAAAGAATCCTGACCCGGGTCCCAGCACGTGCTGATCCGCCTCTGTCCTGAGAGGTTAGGAGTGTCCCATTTCGCCTCTGAGGAACTCAGACCACGAACTGAAGTTCAAAGACTAAGGTCACTTAACTGACAGGTGGTGAATTCAAGCCCGGCCCCAAGTTTTGAACCCCCCACCCTGCTCCATTACTATAGTCTTTGTTCACCAAGTCATGTCAGCCCTGTCAGCCCTGGGCACGGGAGCTCTGGGATGTCCTGCCTGCAGTTATGCCCTCTCCTGACACCTTCAGGGCCACCATCTCTGGACCATTGCCAGCTGCATCCAAGCTTGCCACACTGCCCTCATCATGAAAAAAGAGCAAAACTCGGTTCTTTTTTTTCTTTTTTAAATTTTATTTTTATAGTTATACAAAATAATTTTTTACATTTAATATTTCAACACCAATCCCACCACCATTACACCTACCCACCACCATTTTTCAAATGTTTCCACCCCAACCCCCAAATCCTGCCCCCAAAGCAGGACCTAAATAATTTATTTTGTATTGCTTGTTATTGGGCTGGAGTGATAGCACAGCGGGTAGGGCATTTGCCTTGCACGCAGCCAATATGGCTGATCCGAGTTCGATTCCTCCGCCCCTCTTGGAGAGCCCAGCAAGCTACCGAGAGTATCTCGCCCGCATGACAAAGCCTGGCAAGCTCCCCATGACGTATTCAATGGGAGCTTGACATTTTTTGGTCACACCCGTCCATGCACAGGGGTTACTCCTGGCTCTGCACTCAGGAATTACACCTGGCAGTGCTCAGGGAACCATATGGCATGCTGGGAATCGAACCTGGGTCAGCCGCGTGCAAGGCTAACACCCTACCTGCTGTTCTATATCACTGCAGACCCAAGAATTCCAAAATTTTAAATATTGTTACACAGCTGAGGTTGTTATACCCGGGTTTGGGGTTTCCCATTCACAGAGAGACCAGTTCCACACGTGAGAATGCAAAAGCAAGGGATCTTTATTGCTAACTTGAGTTAGGTTCCAAGTTTCATCCAACACAGTGGAGTCTTGGCAAGGACCCTGAGCTCCTATTTGTTGTTGCTAAGCCAGGACATTAGGATGAGCCTCTGGACACTGCCCTACAAGCAGGAAGTAGAACCGAGGCCCCACTTCTCACTAAGTGGGCAAGCTAAAAACTTGTGATCTGATGGCCTGGAGAAGTACAGCATGCTCTCATACACCTGCTTAGTCATACATTATCTTGGCAGTACACAGCAGCAGTTTCCCCCTCTCTTACACATCCTTAATCTGGGTTGACCTTCAAGTATCAGTATGAGCCTTCTCTTTGCCCTATGTGTAACCAACCACAAGAAAGTGGGAGATGTAGGGGCTGGAGCGATAGCATAGCGGGTAAGGCGTTTGCCTTGCATGCGGCCCACCCAAGTTCGATTCTCAGCATCCCATATGGTCCCCCGAGCACTTTCAGGAGTAATTCCTAAGTGAAGAGCCAGGAGTAACCTCTGTGCACCGCCGGGTGTGACCAAAAAATAAAAAAGGATGTGGGACATGTAATCTGTAAAGCATATGTGACCAGCTCCATATCTTCCTCTAACATTTTTAATCATGACAACATAGCTTTGACAAGACAATGTATACCCTGCTCTTTTTTTATTATTTATTTATTTATTTATTATTTTTTATTTTTTGCTTTTTGGGTCACACCCGGCTATGCACAGGGGTTACTTCTGGGTCTGCACTCAGAAATTACCCCTGGCGGTGCTCAGGGAACATATGGGATGCTGGGAATCGAACCCGGGTTGGCCGCATGCAAGGCAAACGCCCTACCCACTGTGCTACTGCTCCAGCCCCACCCTGATGTTCTTTTGACAAATGCTCATCCTATAATTGTTTGTGTTCTCGTTAATGAGTCTTTCTCTGTGATGGAGTCATTAGAATATAACTGATAAAAAAATAGAATAAAAGGAAGCCTCTGGCAGTTACTCTTTGCCTTGAGCCAGAACGAGCTTTGGCTCTCCATTCTCTGTACATTCCTCTCGCGTGTTCTATCTCCATGCCTCCGACCGAAAGAATATTCATGCAACACCTATTACAGCATATTTTTATATACTTAATCATGTAAGTGGATTCACTACCAGGATCTCACCATTCTACAAAGAAGTGATCGTTGATGTCAAGAGAGGGGTGCGGCAGGGTGATACCATTTCACTGAAACTCTTCAGTGCCACCCTCGAGAACATCATGCGACGACTGGAATGGGAAGGAATGGCAGTGAAGATAGATGGTCGGCAACTACACCACCTCCGCTTTGCTGATGACATTGTTTTAATAACACCAAACATCAGCCAAGCGGCACAAATGCTGGCCGACTTTGACCGTGAGTGTGGAAAGGTAGGACTACAGCTGAATCTTACGAAGACAATGTTTATGAGAAACAGCCTCGTTCCTGATGCCCCATTCGCTCTCAACGGAACAACCATCTCTGAATGCAACAGCTATGTGTACCTAGGTCGAGAAGTCAACATGACAAATGACCTGGCACCCGAGCTGCGCAGGAGGAAGAGAGCAGCTTGGAACGCCTTCAAGAACGTCGAAGAAATAGCTAAGAGGACGAAGAACCTCCGGCTCCGGGCACATCTCTTTGATTCCACTGTTCTTCCTGCATTAACATATGCCTCAGAGACCTGGGCCCTACGTAAACAGGATGAGAACGTTATTCGGGTCTCCCAAAGAGGAACTGAAAGAGCTATGCTTGGAATATCACGTTTCACTCAAATGAGAGAAAGAATCCGGAGTTCTGACATCCGTCGACGATCAAGAATCAGGGATGCTGTCTCATTTGCCAAGGTGTCAAAAATCAGATGGGCTGGTCACGTAATGAGATTTAAAGACGACCGCTGGACTAGAGCTGTTACCGACTGGATCCCACGGGTTGTCAAAAGACCACGTGGCCGCCCACCTACCAGATGGTCAGACTTCTTCATCAAGATCAAGAACGATCGGTTTGAGGCTCTTCATGTTCCCAGAATGAACAGATGCCATTGGGCTACACTAGCACGCGACAGGGACAAATGGAGACGTTACTGGCACCCGCTCGAGCAAATCGACGACTAACTGGAAGTTAAGTGATTAAGTGAATCATGTAAGCATTGTTAGCAGGTGCCAGCAGATCCAGGCTGCAAAAGAGGATGGTGGCTTAACTAATTTATGTAAGCAGGTGGCGGGGGTGGGGGGGTGGGGGGGGTGGGAGTAGAAGGGTCTTTCCAGTACTCTAACCACAAGCTTCGGGAAAGCACAGTTCTTTGGGAGAAATAGAATCTTAAAATTTGGGGAAACAAAAGCTTAGGCCTACTGCTTATTTTGCTGAAGTGCAACCTGTCATGGATTCTTGTTCTTCCTCACGCCAGCCCTTCAAGGTTAATTTAATTTTTTTAAGACTGGATGGTGACTTTGGGGTCCAGAGGCATCTCTGTGGCGTATCGTTCTGTGTTACTCTCTTCCGAGAGATTTACTTCTGAGTCTCTGAATCATAGCCATTCATGATCTTATATGGTGCACTTATATGGCGCCAGAGGCAGTTTCTAGCCCTGACTGCCAGGCTACCGGGAACACAGGGAGATGGTGGGAAAACTCGGCTCTTGATTCCATCTCCCCACCTCAGCTCCTTGCTCACCGAAGACCAATTAGTCATGCTTGCTGTTTTCATAACACTCCAGAGCCCTTCATGTCCTCTGGAGGAAAAGCCCGTCTTCACACTGCAAGGCTGGCTTGCCCTCGTGCCCTCCCCCACTCAGCTGTCCTTGGGTCTGACTGGGTCTCTGAGCCTAGAGGCACATCCCCAACCCCCGCCCCTAGTCCAGCGTCAGCAGGGCTCCTGCACTCTAAAGTGAGAAAGAAGCTTGCTCTTTAGAGGTCTGTTCTCCCTTGGACACCTGTCTCGCTTGCTTATTTCCACTCTGGAGAAGTCTGTGTTCTCTTCTGAACATACAGTTCTCTCTTTCTCTCTCCTCTCATCTTCCCACATAAGTTTCAATAAAAACGATCTTCACAAAAAGGAAAAGGAAAGAAAAGGAAAGAGAAAAGAAAGGAGAAGAAAAAAAAAGCAAAGAAGGGAAAAGAGGGGCCGGAGTGATAGTACAGGGGAGAGGGCATTTGCCTTGCACGCGGCCGACCAGGGTTCAATCCCCAGCATCCCATATGGTCCCCTAAACACCACCAGGAGTAATTCCTGAGCACGGTGTGATCAAAGAAGAAGAAAGAAAAAGAAAAAAGCAGGGCCAGAGTGATAGCACAGAACAACAAGTAGGGCATTTGGTTTGCACACAGCTGAACCAGGGTTCAATCCCCAGCATCCCAAACAGTCTCTCCATGAGCACAGAGCTATGAGTAAGCCCTGAGCACATCAGGTGTAGACTAAAAATAAATTTTTGGTTGTTTTTTTCTTTGGGGGCTAAACCTGACGATGCACAGGGCTTACTCCTGGCTCTGTTCTCGAGGATCAGTCCTGGTGGTGCTTGGGGACCACATGAGATACTGGAGATCAAGCCCAGGCCTTCTGTGTACAAGGCAAGAGCCCCACCCACCCTGTTATTTCTCCAGTCCCCCAAATATAAAATTGAAAAAAATAAAAATAGAAGTTCTGGGGAGGCAAGATTCAGGAAGGGTGGAGGAGGCCCACTCCCTCTTCTTCCTCTTCCTCCTCCTCCTCCTCCTCTCACTGGGGTCTCAAGGTGTCCCTGCTTCAGTTGCTCATAGTCTTCAGTCTCTCTCTCTGCTTCTTAGAAAGCAGGGAAGGCCCTGGCTCTCCTCAGCTCAGACAGCGCAGCTGCAGTCGTGGTCACCCTGGAACTAAACCCTCACAGGGGGTGGAGATGCCAGCCCCTTCCACCCCCCCACATACACACCTCAAGCCCTGTTTTTCTGGGGGAGCTCAGACTTGAGGCTAAGGAGGGGTTGTACGAAAAGTTTAATGGGGACCATAGTTTTCAGTTATGCTTACGAGTCTGTATTCTTGACTTTACAACAAGCAAGGAGGAATTCAAGAATAAGTCAGAGAAAGGACAGAAAATGGCTTCTGAAAACAAGTGTACACTCAAGAATCAGAGTCCCAAGTCCCACCATGAGTGATCCCTGAACACAGAGCTGGGAGTAAGTCCTGAGCACCACCACCACCCAAACAGCATGCAGGTACTTAGTCTTTGGAGAGTAGCATTGCTTCTAAGGCAGGCAGAAACTTTACTAAAAGTCAGAGCACTCTCCAGGCTCAGAGTGAGGTACTGTAGAGAGCAACATCATTTTACACAATTTCCTAGGTTTTATTGTATGGGAATGGAGTAAAATCATAAAAAGTGGCATGTGTATGAGATTTCTTAGGGGAGGGAGGAAAGTGGAGAGACAATACCTTGGGATCGAGGAACCACGCAGATTTTACCACACTTGGTTGCTTCCAGGGATTGCCACGATGATGCCACTAGTGCGACTTTATGACGTGAACATCTCACAGTGAGCAGGTAATGAACTGGGTCTCCCTTTCGATCACTAGGTCTTTTCATCTGGTTCTAACTGGTCTTCAATTTTTTTCTTTTTCACTATTTGGTGCCCAGAATTTGTTTGGGTTTATTTTGGCTTTGGGTGTGGGGCTGTACCCAGTGGTTGCTCCTGGGATCATTCCTGGCAGGGCTTGGGGCACCATATGTGGTGTCAGAGTGAACCCAGGTTGGCCACAAGTAAAGCAAACACCTGCTGTGCTATTTCTCCAGCCTCCAGTGCTCAGAATTAATAACTCATTAAATTTATTGGCATAAACATACCAGACTTGCAAGGAAAATCTGATCAGGGCAGGAGAGATAATACAGGGGTTAAACCTCTTGCCTTAATTGGGATAGAGAAGGGATCATATGACAAAGATAGTTGGAAATGATCATAGATAGTTGGAAATAAGAACTGCATGCTGAAAGTAGATAAAGAAACAATGTGATAACTTCTCAGTATCTGTATTGCAAACCATAATGCCCAAAGGGGGGGGGGGAGAGAAGGAAAGTACCTGACATGGAGCCATAGAGGGGGGTGTGGGAGGGAAACGAAACTTTGGTGGTGGGAAATGGATACTGGTGGAGGGATGGATGTTGGATCATTGTATGACTGAAACCTGATCATGAATAGCTTTGTCATGGTGACTCAATAAAAAAATTTTAATTAAAAAAATAAGAAGAACAAAACAAACAAATAAAAAAAACCCTCTTGCCTAGCACACAACCTGCACTGTAGCACTGTCTTCCTGTTCAACAATTTGCTAGAGTGGGCACCAGTAACGTCTCCATTGTGAGATTTGTTGTTACTGTTTTTGGCATATCGAATATGTCATGGGGAGTTTTCCAGGCTCAGCGTGTGAGTGGGATACTCTTGGTAGTTTGCTGGGATCTTCGAGAGGAATAGAGGAATCAAAACCCAGGTTGGCTGCGTGCACACAACCTATCCCTGTTCAAACCTATCCCAGTTCAAACCCCTGCCACACTTACAGTCCTCCCTGAGTACCATTAGGGGTCACTCCTGGGTACAGAGCCAAGAATAGTCCCTAAACACTGCCCTCCCCCCTAAAAAAAAACAACAAAAAGGAAAAAAAAGAGAATTCTGACCAAAAATGGAAACTGAGGGGGTATGGTACCGCCAGCAGATCAATCTGTACCTGTGAGATGAGTGCATCAGCAGCTTGATGGCGCCTTCAGACTCCCAGATACCCCAAAATTGCTGCTGTGACTTTGGCCAGACCCCAACAACTTGGGGCAAAGTTTACCAAGAAAGTAAACGGCCAAAAGTTAGGTATGTGGGAAACACACCCACAAACCACCTCCGGCTCAGCTATAGAATTGGAGGCATGGCCTCTCTGGTTCCTGGTCAGACTGTTTAACGGCCATGATCCCAGAGACTCAGAAACAAATCTCAAAACTTAATGACTTTTGGATCAGGGACGCTGTCTCATTTGCCAAGGTGTCGAAAATCAGATGGGCTGGTCACGTAATGAGATTTAAAGACGACCGCTGGACTAGAGCTGTTACTGATTGGATTCCACGGGATGTCAAGAGACCGCGTGGCCGCCCACCTACCAGATGGTCAGACTTCTTTGTCAAGATCATGAACGATCGGTTTGAGGCCCTCCATGTTCCCAGAGCGAAGAGATGCCATTGGGCTACACTAGCACGCGACAGGGACAAATGGAGACGTTACTGGCGCCCGCTCGAGCAAATCGACGACTAACGGGAAGTTAAGTGATTAAGTGATAAGTGAATGACTTTTGGCAGAAATGCGTCCGGTCCCTGCAGTAGGTTACCAGAGCCAAGCCACCCCAGGTGGGAATAGGTTTTGTCCCTTGGCCTGTTCCCCCTGGCAGCCCGGTGGCTGTCATCCTCCAGAGGCCACTGGACAGTCAGGTTTGGGCCCACAGTGACAAGACACGTGGGGCCTCATGGGATTGGGGTGGAGCCGGTCCTTTCTTCCCCGTCCCAACAAGACCCCCAGTCACTGCCTTTGAACGGCCTCTCTGGCTCCTGATCAAGCTGCTTAATGGCCATGATCCCAGAGACTCAGAAACAAATCTTGGAACCCAGCAGGTTTTGGCAGAAATCCCTCCAGACTTAATTGTTAAAATTTTGGAATTTCAAAATCATGCAGCCACTACTGCAGCCATGTGACATCATTTGTTATTCATAACCAGCAATAGAAAATAAATTGTCTACCTTGCCTTTTTGGCAAATCTGAGTGTTGGGGTAAAATCCCAAATAATAATGGTGAGTCTGGTGTCAAAATATTGAATGTAATCCAAGTAAGAGAGAGTAATGTGGAAATCATCTGCCCCACAGGTAGGGGGAGGGTGTGGGACGGGGGTATACTGGGATTTTTGGTGGTGGAGAATGGGCACTGGTGAAGGTACAGGTGTTTCATTGTATAACTGAGACTTAAACCTGAATGCTTTGTAACTGCTCTCATGGTGATTCAATAAATAAAATTATAAAAAATGAAAAAAAAAATAAGGTGGAGTTCATGCCCAATTCAATCAGCCTAATCAGTGGCTGAATAAATAGCAGTACTCCTACATTAAAAAAAAAGGGGGAACTGAGGGCCGGAGGGATAATACAGCAGGTAGGGTACCCCATATGTTCCCCGAACCCACCAGGAGTGATCTCTGAGCACAGAGTCAGGAATAAGCCCTGAGTGCTATCAGGTGTGGCTTCAAAACAAACAAACAAAAAAAGATGAGAGGGAGAGGTAGTTCAAAGAGCTGCCCCGACAACGCTGCATGGTCCCCCCATAGGATAACATTGGTTTGTCCTTTCTGCCTTGCAACAGGAAGCTTAGGTTTATTGGGTTACTCCCATCACAGTGCTCCCATTCTTCTGTGTTTATTTGTAACCTCTTTCTTTGTGCTCTGCTTCCCCAGTCAATTCCCTTTATCTCCTAATCAGACTGTGTTACCTTGTAAATACTGCTTTTCCATTCTCCTTAAGTCCTTAGCATAGTTAATTCAGTGAAATGTCCTCTTGTATAGACACAGGAAGACAATGCTATGCTTTTGTAACTTGGGAGTTAATTGAATCCAAATGATATTCATTCCCAGACATCTTTTCTCTAGACCTAAGCCTCAGGTGCCCTTAGTTCCTAGCACCCCAAAAGCAACGTCCCAATGAGGGACTGGATGGATCCAGGGCAAGCTGTGAACTACCCTGGCATCGAAATGGGCCAGGCCAAAGCACCATAATACTTTAACTGTAAGTTAACAGCATGGCTATGGACAAATTCTGTCATGATGCAAAAAGCAACATCTAGATTAGGACCCTGCTAGGGTTAGGAAAGATTAATCTGGCCTGAGCACTGTAGTCTGAGATCTATAGTGAGATGTCTCCAGGAGAGCCACCCTACAAGCTTAATGTATCTCTTATTGTGTCCATACAAAATAACTAATATTAAGACGTAGAATTAGCCCAAGCACAAAAATTTGTAAATCTACAACTGTACCTCATGGTGTTTCACTAACAAAAATTTTTAAAAAAATGTAAATGATGGAGAATGGTCACTGGTGGAGGGACGGGTACTGGATCATTGTATAACTGAAACCCCAGCACAAAAATTTATAAGTCCACAACTGTACCTCATGGTGTTTTGCTAATAAAAATTTTTTTAAAAAAAGTAGAATTAGGATGTTGATTAAGATGTTAATTAAGTTATTGGACTAAGAAAAGGAGAAAAACCCCAAAATGGCATTTTGCCCTTGAGCCTGATCCGTGATCAGGAAGGGCTTTGATATGTCGATTGTGCTACCCCCAATGCTGGGTGTTGGGGAGAGACGAGAGACCAAGGCAGGAAGAGGAAGAGGGAGAGGGAGCGGAAAGATGAGCAAAGGAGACAGGAGGAGACGGGAATGAGGGGCTTAGTGAAGACTGAACAGGCACGTGGGAAAAGCAGAATAAACGGCAACTGATCACCAACCAACCTGGTCCTCAGTTTCCTCCATCATCTGCCCATGGGTGGGGAAGTGGCCCGAGACCACCAAACGCAGGTGGCGAGAGAGAGCTGCGGGATTCCCTAGTCATTTGATGATTACACGCCCCCCAAAACGCTAGCAGGAGCAATCTTCCAAACATTGTGCGGGAAGTGGCCCCTGTGCACCACCGGGTGGGATGCCAAGCCCAAGAAAATAATGCAGAACAAAAAACAATGACTCCAAGTCCTGCTCCTTGTATTTACTTATAGGAGAAACCGAGACATTCACTCATGGGAGGAACAGGCTGTTGCCTTGTTCAGCTCGGAGGGGACTCTACCAGGGAACATTTTCCTCGGAGAGAAGCCTCATCCTTCCTGCCCAGACATCGTGTCACCAGCACGAAGCTCAGAGACAGCAGGCCTGGGGGCAGCCCGCGCCAGGCTGGCTCCTCCTTATCCCAGTGATTTCACCCCCTACCCTGGACTCCCCCCAGCACGGAGGCTGCCCTGAACCCAGACCCTTGGGCCTCCCCTCCCACTGGACATGGCTCCTCCCCAGACCAGTGCTCCCAAGAGCCCCTCCCTGCCCACCTTCAGTTCCCCAGAGGTCTGCTCCTGCAGGTCACTCCAGGGCTTCCCACCCCCAGATCCCTGAGCCACTGAGCCCCCAGACCTTTGGGTTGAAGGTCAGACCTCAGGGCCTGCTTCCTGCACCCTCCCTTGCTGGGGCCTCCCGGATCCACTCCTAGTGGATACCTCTTTCAGTTCCTCGCTATGTTGCCTCCTCTCCATCGCTCCCCATGGCACCCCTCACTTCCTCCAGGCAGCCTTCCCTGGTTCAGGCAGCAGGACATAGTGGGGGGCGGACAGGCTGTCCTATGTATCCACTTCCCAGAGTCTGAACAAAGGGAAATCAGATCTGGTCCACACTGAACTCAAAGCACCACCATGTCCATTCCCACCTGGGGTCCTCAGATGCTGTTCACAGGGAGTAGCCTGGGGCCAGGTCATTCTGGGATGCCACTCCAACGGTCAGTTACGCCAGGTGAGTTGGGAGGTGACAGTCCTGAAGCAACATCACAAGATTCCCAATGTGAGGAGGAAATGGGGTCCCCTCTAGAAGGGTCAGCAGGAAGAGGCCCTCGGAAAGGCCTCGGGAACAGAATTGGCCTGAGGAGGCTCCAGAAGAGGCCTGAGGAAAGGAGCTGGCCTGGGGTCTCCCTGGGGACCAGTGTTCCCCACTGTGAACTAGAAAGAAACCACTGGTCTCGGGCCTGGTAAGTCACAGGAATGCGAAGTGCTTGGCACAGCCCCGCGCCTGGGCACCACGCTCCCCCAGGCCTGCCCTGGCCTCCCCACATGGGAGCCTCTGTACAGAGCTCAGGGCACAGTGGACACGGCCTCTGGGCAGGCACACTGGCCAGAGCCCGTCTGAGCAAGATAGAGAAATTCTAACAGGCCTGGGGGAGGAGCCTTTGACTTTAGCTTCACCCCCTTCTCATTGCTTAGGGAAACTGAGGCTCAGTGGTGGCCAAGTGTTCCTTGGACCTGGGTTCAGAATGGAACTTCCTGGGTAGATCTCCCTGAACACAAGTTTTGTTGTCCACCCCGCCCTGCCCTGAAACCAGCTGAAGGACTTGAGACAGTGGTCTGCAGATTTGAGGGATCCTCCATGAGAACCCCAAAAGTGTGGGGCTCAGAGAATGCTCAAAGGTCTTGGACAGATGCTTTGCATTTGGAAGCCCCAGGTTTGATCCCCTGTACCTTGTGGTTTCCCAAGCACCATCCAGGGGACAGATGAACTTGGTCAAATCTTCTGTTTTAGTTGGGGCCCATATATGCATGGGCTGAGAGTTGTTCTACTAGCCTAGTGCTTGCAAGTCTGGTTTGTTTGTTTTTAATTGCCTCATGCCTTCCCTTGGTTCTGCTGTTGTTGCAATGACCAGGGTCACACACACTAAGGTTTGCACCACAGTTGTGTCTGCATGCATGCACCTGGAGTCACACTCTGAATTGAGGCACACGAATTTGCTGCCAGAAGGCAAACCCCACATGGGTGATGCTCGCTGGGGTCACTGCAGGGCTCTCAGTGTGTTCACCAGAAGTCTCACTTCTTGCAGTCTCCTCGTTCCTCCCGCCTTGCTCCACCACTGTTTGTCTGTTGGCTTGACCGTGGCCTGACCCAAAGGGAAGTAGCCTTCGGTGATGTAGTAGAAGAACAAGAAGAAGAAGCCCTGGGAAGGAACACAGGTTATCTCTGCGGGTTGCTGATAGGCCACTCTGACCACATTGAGACTTCCCAGAGAACCAGGGCAGAAGGGAAAGACTCCAGCTTTCCTTGCCTTGTCCTGAAGACACCTGCGTCAGAGGACAGTCTGTGTGCCAGTCCACTTCCCATGGGTGTGAAAAATTAGAAGAGAAATCAAGAGCAATCACGAAGAAGTCAGCAGGGCCGTTCCATGCCTCAGAGCACTCAGAGCCATTGCAACAAAAACGCCATCCAGCCCTGTTTTTGATTTTGACTCTTTCAAAGATGATCCTTTGAAACTAGACCCTTGGGGAAGAGCCACCTGGACTGGCATCTTTGTAGGCCTCGGAAGGAAGGACACAGACCTTTTTTAGGAGCCCAAGGCTCAAAGGGGCACTTCCAAAAAACCATGCAGGGAATTTACAATTTGGAAGAGCAGATTGGTTGGTTTCTTTCCTAAGTGTGTGAAGTGAGAATCTTCCTTTTATGCTATCACTGCTATTGCTTTGAAGACCGTCTGCTTATGGGATAGCAATGCTGTTCCAAAAGCAGAAAATGTGACTGCAGAGACCACCTTTCCAGGTCACACCAAAGGCAAGGCTGTGTCCTGGCTTCTCCCCACGGGTCTCTATTGGGTCTGCTGTTGCTGAAACTTGGATCTGGGGTACTCATCAAACATGCTTCCAACATGCCCTTGATGCTTGCACTGCAAACATGAACAGCCTCTCTTTCCATCCTGGTGATGAATTCATTCTTGCCTCTGGATCAGCTGACAAGAATTGCCTTTGGGAGCTGAAAAAGCAGAAACTATGCAGCTGTTAGGAGAAATTAAGTCATGAAATTTGCTTATAAGTGGATGGACCTGGAGAGTATCATGCTAAGTGAAATGAGTCAGAAAGAGAGGGACAGACATAGAAGGACTGCACTCATTTGTGGAATATAAAATAACATGATATGAGACTGACACCCAAGGACTTTAGACACAAGGGCCAGGAATATTTCTCCATAGTTGGAAGCCTGCCTCATGAGCTAGGGGAGAAGGCAGCTGAAATAGAGTAGAGATTACTAAGATAATGAAGGTTGGAAGAATCATTCGGGATGGGAGATCTGTGCTGAAAATAGATAAAGGACCAAATGTGATAGCCTCTCAGAATCTGTATTGCAAACCATAATGCCCAAAAATAGAGAAAGAGTATGAGGGAAATTGTCTGCCATGGAGGCAGGGGGAGGTTTGTAAGGGGGGGGATACATTGGTAGTGGAGACATTGTTGGTGGAGAATGTGCACTGGTTAGAGGGTTGGCTGTTTGATCATTTATGATTGAAACTCAAATATGAAAGCTTGTAACTGTATCTCACAATGATTCAATTAAAGAATAATAATTTTTTTTAAAAAAGGGAAAGGAAAGCAGAAACTAAAACTGTGTCCCTGTGAACCACATCAGGGAGCAGTAGCCCAGGTCCAAGGCTGCTTTGCAATGGGGTTATTTTGAGTTCTAGTGGTCTGACTGCAGTAGAACGCCTGGGATTTAAGTGAAACTGGAGAGAAAACATCCCCCAAAGGAAAAAAAAATCCAAAGGAGCAGAGGCAGGGCCCCACGGTTCCTGCTCATGTATTCCTGTTTCACAATTCTTCACACCAACTTCTGCAGACACACGCTGACCTGTATGAGCCACTCTTAGTTTCTTCTGTCATGCCAACCCTACCACTGTCTTCCCTCCAATAGTTTTGCTTGCTAGTATATGTTTTGAGCTATTTTCATATTGTTTCTTTACTGTGTGTAAAAATTTGGGGGGGGGGGGGTGGCTGGAGCAATAACACAGCAGGTAGGGCGTTTGCCTTGCACGCGGCTGACCCGCGTTCAATTCCCAGCATCCCATATGGTCCCCCGAGCACCACCAGAAGTGATTCCTGAGTGCAAAGCCAGGAGTAACCCCTGAGCATCGCCGGGTGTGACCCAAAAAGCAAAAAAAAAAAAATAAATGAGGGGGTTGGTCCTTTAATTTTATTTTTTTGCTCTTTGGGTCACACCCAGCGATACACAGGGGTTACTCCTGGTTCATGCACTCAGATATTACTCCTGGCAGTGCTTGGGGGACCATATGGGATGCTGAGAATCGAACCCAGGTTGGCCCTACCCGCTGTGTTATCACTCCAGCCCCGGTTCTTTAATTTTTAGGCTATACCTGGCATGCTCAGGGCTTACTCCTGGCTCTGTTCAGAGATCACTCTTGACAGTGCTCAGGGTACCATATGACATGCCAGGGATTGAACCCAGATTAGCTGGGTGCTAACACAGCAAATGTCTTACCCACTTTACTATCGCTCCAGCTCCTGGGTTGTTTTTTTCCTTTTTTGGGGGTGGGGAGGGATTAGGGGATGGGAACATTCTGAGCCAAACCTGGAAGTGCTCAGGGGTCACTCCTGGGGTTGACTGAGGGCACTGGGGACTGAGCCCAGGCTGACTGCATGCAAGGAATGCATCTTATACTCTGTACTATTGTCTCAGCTTTGCTTTTTATTTTAAAAAACAACAACAACAACAAAACCTTGGGATTGTCTAGTTGTAAAGATGTATTGTTTTTATTTGGAACCATACCCAGCAATGCTCAAGGCTTGCTTGGCGGTGCTCAAGGAACCACCTGGGGTGCTGGGGGTCGAAACCTGGATTGGCTGCAGGCAAATCCAGTACCTGACTGCTATACTATCACTCCAGTCCAGATACATTTTTTTTTTTTTGCTTTTTGGGTCACACTTGGCGATGCACAGGGGTTACTCCTGGCTCTGCACTCAGGAATCACCCCTGGCCTTGCTCAGGGGACCATATGGGATGCTGGGAATCGAACCTGGGTTGGTCGCGTGCAAGGCAAACGCCCTACCCTCTGTGCTATTGCTCCAGCCCCGAGATACATATTTTTACATGACAGTTTTTGCAGGTAAACTTTCTTAAGAAGTGAACCTTGTCTGAGATAGTACAGAGGGGAAAGGAGTTTGTTGAACTGGATTTGATCCTCAGCACCAGGTATGATCCCCTGAGAACAGGGCCAGGAATAGTCCCTGAGTACCAGGGGGCACAGAAGGAAAAGGAGAAAAACAAGAAGGAGGAGGAGGAGGAGGAGGAGGGGAGGAGGAGGAGGAGGAAGAGGAGGAGAAGAAGGAGGAGGAGGAGAGATAGTATATTGGGTAGGGTGATTGCTTTGCATGCAGCCAATCTAGGTTTGAACCCTGGCATCTCATATAGTCCTGCAAGCCTGCCAGGAGTGATCCCTGAGCATCGCAGGGTATGGCCCCCAAACAAACAAACAAACAAACAATAAAGCAAAAAAGAAATAGGATGATGATGATGATGAGGAGGAGGAGGAGGAGGAGGAGGAGGAGGAGGAGGAGAAGCAACTTGTATTTGTTCTTAAAATCCACTTAATCTTTGATAAATAAAAATTACTTTTCTCTTAGAAGTTAGTTCTCGATCACTAATGATACCATCTCTATACTGAGTGAGAACTTCTACCAGAAGTGAGTTGCACCCCATGACAACTGTGCAACTGCTTATAATGAAATAAACTGCTTTCCTATATACAGAAAAGAAGAAGTTGCATTTCCTGGCTGTGGTACTCATGCATACTTTCAGTTGTGATGTTCGTCAGCATTGAAACCCTTTCAAATTCCACAAATAAAACTTCGATGACTTTTGGTTTTCTTTTTTAATTCTTTTATGGGGGGAGGGTGATTGGGAGCTACACCCCATGATACTCAGGGCCTGTTCCTGTCTCTGTGCTCAGAGATCATTCTTGTGGTGTTCAGGGAACAACATGCAGTGCAAGGCATTAAACTGGGGCTGGCCACATGTAAGGCAAGAGCATGTGGTACTACCTCTCCAGCCCTAAAAGTAGGGTTTTAAAGAAACTTTGAAAATATAAAAACAGAGCTTTTTAGGGTCCGGAGAGGTAGTACAGTGGGTAGGATGTTTCCCTTACATGCAGTCAATCTGGGTTCAATTCGGCTTTTCATATGGTCCCCAAGTACATCCAGGAGTAATTCCCGAGTACAGAGCCAGGAGTAACCCCTGAGCATTTCCAGGTACAGCTGCCCTCACCCCATGCCCCCCTAAAAGGAGCAGAACTTATTAAAAATGAAGAATGGCTAGAACCAGAGAGATGGAACAGTAGATTAAGGCTCTTACCTTGCACACAGTCGACCCAGGTTTGATTCCTAGCACCAAATACGGTCCCCCTAAGCCTGCCAGGAGTGATCCCTGTATTCAGAGCCAGAAGTTAGCCCTGAGTGCTGCTGGGTGTGGCCCAAAATCCAAGAAACAAAACCCTTGTGTATAGGTGAGCATCACTGTGAGCTCTTGCGACCACCATGAGCACCATGGTTGGATAGTATTTTGCTGTTGTTATTGTTCTCTTGGGTATGCTCAGGGTATGTGATGCCGGGGATCAAACCCCAGTCAGCAATCTGCAGGCAAGTGCATTCAGCCTGTACTCTCTCCAGCCTCAGCACTGTTGAAGTGTACCGTTTAGAAGGGCTTGGTAAGCCATGCTGCTGGACAACCAGCTGCCCGAATTTTCATCTTGTAAAACTAAATTTAGTCCCCACAGGATAACTTCTGTTTCCTCCTCCTCCTCCTTCATCACCCGTAACACTCCATTTTACTCTGTCTCTGTGATTTTGACCATTTAGATACTGTCCCTAAGTGGAGTATACAGTATTTGTCTTTTTGGGACAGGATTTTTGCTTGTTTGTTTTGGGGCCACAATATGTGTGGCTGAGGGCTTATTCCTGACCGTGTTCAGGGATCACTCTCGGTGGTGGTACTCCAAGGGACCATACACCGTGCTGGGGATCAAACTGTTTCCGTTTGGCTGCATGCAAAGAAAGCACGTTCATCCCTGTACTATCTCATGGGCAGGATCATTTCCTGGAGTATAATGTCCTTTGGTTTCACCCAGAAGTGCTCAGACCTTCTCCTTTTTTAAACATTTACTTATTTTTTTGTCTTGGGAGCCACACCTGGTGATGTTCAGGGTTGCTCCTGGCTCTGCACTCAGGAATTCCTTCTGGCAGTGCTCAGAGGCACATATGGCATACCAGGGTTTAATCCTGGGTTAGCCGCGTGCAAAGCGAGCACCCTGCCCACTGTACTTTGGCTCCGGCCTCGCTATCCTCCCTTGTAAAGGCTGAATAATAGTCGTCTTCCGTACCGACTGGGTTCTGTATCTAACTATCTGTCCCCCAGGCAGAGGCTGTTCCTACCTCTAGGTACTGTGCACGGGTGTGTGCATCCCAGAGATGGGACTTGGCGGTAGTGCTACTTTTAATGTTTTTTACGATGATATTAAAGTTTAATGCTCTTGTTGTTTAAAATTACTCACTTCTACCATCATTGTCACGGCAAACCCTGGCAAGCTCCCCGTGAATTATTCAGTACGCCAAAAAGAGTAACAACAAGTTTCACAATTTGTTGTGAGACGTTACTTGTGCTCACTCGAGCAAATTGATGAACAATGGGAAGACAGTGCTACAGTGCTACCATCAATGTGCTGAAATCCCTCCCCTACTGTCCTTGTGTCACTTCCGGGACTGGCCCATTCCTCCCCAGGCCCCATTACCCCTTTCCTTGGTAACCTCAGTTTTGCTGTTAGAGTCCAAGAGTCATTTGCCATGGTCCACTCCCTTACCACTTTATATATGTGTGTTCATTTATTTGTGGAATTTATTCTGGGGCTACATCCAGCAACATTCAGGGCTTACCCCTGGCTCTGTGCTCAAGGATCACCTCTGGAGGGGTACAAGGGACTATGAGGGGTGCCTGGGACCGAACCTGAATTGGCCATGTGCAAGACCCCTACTCGCCATCGGCCTGGCCCACAGCACTGCTTGTGACTGTTGCTAGAGTTTGTGGCTCCAGCCTGACCCTGCTCCCACTTCCTTCCCTGTGGTCACTACCACCATGCAGCCTCAGACAGAAGCCTCTGCCCCAGAGGCTATTCAGCTCCTCTCGCTCCCTGGTTGGATGGAGCCTCTGGACCTGAACCCACTTCCCCAGGGTCCAGGTCAGCAGTTTCACTTTTGGGGTTTATTTGGCCTCCCATCCCAGCCCCAGCCCAGACCTATTTGCAAACTTAATGGCTGTTGGTTGCAACTGTCATCCAAATACATCCTGCTTTTGCAGAAGACTCAGAAAACGCCCAAACCCCAACTAGCACCCAGGAACCTCCCAGGAACCCTGTGACTGGGGGAGCTTCTGGGATAACCTGAGGCCTCCCCAAATGCTTCTTCCATCCTCTTCCTGCCACAGCCTACCTTAGTCCCTCCTTCTCTCTACCCTTGATCCCTCCTGCCCCCCCCCGCCTCCTTCTTATCTGTGTCCCCACAGAGAGGCTATTGAGTCCCCCCAACCTCTCAGGGGAATGGGGAATGCGGGGGTGCCTGGAGCCTCCTTTTTGTGCACACCCACACCCCTGCCAGGCTGCACCTTTGCACCAGATGCCCTCTTTTCTGGGGTGGTGAGGATGGGGCAGGGTCCTTCCAAGGAGTTCCCACAGGGCCCAGGACCACTCCCAGATGATTCCTTGTCACAGTGTATGGCATTTGATCAGTGGTGCCTGGGGGGACCCTGTGGTATTGGGGTTCCAACTAGTGTCCCAGCACATGTAAGGTAAGCACCTCTGCCCCCGCCAATGTTTGTGCGCGCACACACACACACACACACACACACACAGAGGTATGATCATCCAGGAGAAGGAGCTTCCTCCCGGGAAGGACTCAGCTCTGCCTAGGCTGGCACCATCTTTATAAATGGGGGATGGGGGTACCTAGAAACAGCAGCAGCTGAGTCCCTTTGCCCCTGAGGCCCTGTGCTGGGGCTCTTCTGTCTTGTCCTCTGAGGCTATACATTTGGCTCAACAGGAAAGGGGCTTCCTCTGGTGGGGGACCCCAACGTGCAGAAGGGCCAAACTGCCATGGGACCCCTTTCCCGTCACTCTTGATGTTGCCTGAATAGATGGGACACAGGCCACAGCACAGCCCCTGCAACTTGGAGGACTCACTCACAGGAGGCCCGAGTCATCAGCAGATTCAGAAACCCAGACAGACCGAAGGTAAGCTCCCCTTGCAGGCTGCCTACGCCACCCCCGATACCCACCCAAGAAATCACACTTCCCTCTCTGAACCCCAACAGCTGCTAAGGAGCTGGGGAGTCCCAGGTCCAGCTTCAGCCTGGGGAAGTAGAAAAGGCAACAGCTACCCACAAATCTGGCTCGGAATTCCAGTTCCTACATCTGCACGTTATGAAACAGTCAGAGCACCCTCCCCACCCGGCCTGGCTCCCCGATACACAGTTGGGTGGAGGCAGAGTCTGGGGCTCTGGAGCCCTCCTCCAGGAAGTCAGGGTGACACAGGGCCATTCGCATGTGCCAGATGCTGTGTGCCAATAACTCTCCCCTGAGCTCCCATTGGCAGAGGGGCCAAAAGCTTAGAGAGGCTAAAGAACTTGTTGAAGTTTCCACAAGGCTACTCCCAACACATTCCTTGGAGGTCACTTCCAGGGGACTAGGGACCGTGCAGTGTTAGTGATTAACCTGGGGCCCCCACCTGCAAAACATGGCTCCAGTCTTTTGAGCTATTTCTCTGGCCCCTACGCCTGTCTTTAGAACTCAGGAAATAGTTCAGGGGTAAAAAATTTATTTTGCATGTGACCAACCCTGGTTCAATCACCAGCAACAAAGATGGTTCCCTCAGATCCCTCCAGGATCGAACCCTGAGCACAAAGCCAGGAGTAACCCCTGAGCACTGTTAGGTGTGTCTCATAAATTTCTTTAATTCTGTCTTTAAGTTTTTCTTCATCCTCCACTGAAATTCTAAGCCAAATTGGATCAAGCAGTTAAATTTAATGTGAATTTAATTGTTTTTTTTTTAATTTCTATTAGTGAAACACCATGAGGTACAGTTGTAGACTTACAAATTCTTGTGCTTGGGTTTCGATT
Source organism: Sorex fumeus (assembly GCF_029834395.1). NCBI lineage: Eukaryota > Metazoa > Chordata > Mammalia > Eulipotyphla > Soricidae > Sorex > Sorex fumeus. Next base: position 43,997,121 of record NW_026606104.1, read on the forward strand.
ATACAATGATCAAGTACCCATCCCTCTACCAGTGCCCCATTCTCCACCACCAATGATCCCAGTATCCCTCCCACTCCCCCCATCCTCCCCATCCCATCCCGCCTCTGTGCCAGGGCATTCCCTTTTGTTCTCTCTCTCCTTTTGGGTGCTGTGGTTTGCACTGAGTGGCAATCATGTTCGGTCTATAGTCTACTTTCAGCATGCATCTCCCATCCTGGGAGGATCCTCCCAATATTTGATGCTCCCTTCTCTATCTGAGCTGCCTTTTCCCCTAGCATGTGCGGCTGGCCTCCAAGCCATGGAGTGAACCTCCTGGTACTTATCTCAGCTATTCTTGGGTGTTAGTCTCCTATTTTGTTACTTTATGTTTCCCAATAAATTGAATTGTTAGTTAAGTTGGCAGAATGGACTGAAATTCATGGGGCAGAGATAATTGTCATTCCCCCAATCTGTGGGGGAGTCCAGGAGATCAGGGTGCAAATCTAAGTCTCTTCAGTCTGGGACCATAGCTCGAGTGGTAAAACACACCCCTAGTCAATGTAAGGCCTTGAGGTCAGTCCTAGGACCATAGGACACCCCGTGACCACCACCCCCAAGCACAGCCAGGGATGGCTGCTAGAAAAAAATAAGTGAGGCTGGAGTGATAGTACCGTGGGTTGCATGCAACTGACCTGGGTTTGATCCCGGTACCCCATTAGCTCCCCTGAATAATTTTTTGAGCGCCACGAGTAATTTTTGAGCACAGTGCCAGGAGTCAGTCCTGAGTGCTGCTGGGTGTTGCCCAAGCAACAATAACAAAAAGAGAGAGAGAGAGAGAGAGAGCAGAAAAGGAAGTGAAAACTCGTAGCACTGTCACGAGGCACACTCTGTCCCTCTCTTCTGCTGAGCCAGCCTTTCTTGTGGGGTGGGGGGGGCGGGCGGGGGCCTGGCCAAGCTGAGCGCTGCTCCTCTGCTCTGGTATTGGCGCTGCCTCCTTGTTCCAGCAGAACCAAGGAACTCAGTTTCCCCAGGACGGGTATGTGCCTGCAGAACAAGCACGTTTTTGTTTTCTTTAACCACACCTGGCAGTACTCAGGGCTTACTCCTGGCTCTGTGTTCAGGTTTGGGGGACTCTATGGGGTGCTGGGGATTGAACCTGGGTCAGCTGCGTGCAAGGCAAGTGCCCCACCCTCTGCGCTGTCGCTCCAGCCCAGGCACATCTTTAGCCCAGACTTCTGCTGGCGGCTCTCAGACTCTGTCCAAAGGAAGAATTCCCAGCCCCACCTGCAGTCAGTCACTTATGCTGGTTTATTGGGCACCTGTGTGTGATATGGGAGAAGGGAGAGGCACACAGGGAACAAGCAACCTGAGTCCCCAGCTTCATCTCTGTCAACCCACCCCCACCAGGAAGTCAACTGTTTCAAAAGGGACAGGAAGCAGAAAGTTACAGTTACTTAAGCAGTTAAACAGATAGTTACAAACCTGCAAAGGGTGAAGGTGGGGAGGGCTGTCAGGGGTTACTGCTGTACAGGCCTCTAGTGTCCCCTGGTACCTCGGGAAATACCTAGTGAAAGGCAGGGATTTGACATTTTCAGGGGAAGTCTCCACCCAGGAGCCTCTCTGGTGTCTTTGAAGGTATAAGCAAGGAAAGGTCACAGAGAGCAGGCCGGCAGGAGCACTTCCCAAAGCCAGGGCTGCTGGGAGAGATGGAGAGATGGCTGCAGGGGGAGAGGGGAGAAGGCGGGGAAAACTGGGAGCCGCCACCCAGAGGCGGTGCTCACAGGATCAGGGACCTCCAGTTAGGAGGAAGAGGTAGCTGGAACAATCAGAATGTTTGTTGCAGGGGCAGGGTAGGTACAAGTGGTAGGGTGTTTGCCTTGCATGCAGTTGATCTGGGTTCAACCCCCAGCATCCCATATGGTTCCCCGGAGCACAGCCAGGAGTGATTCCTGTGTCCAGAGCCAGGAGTAATCCCTGAGCATTGCAGGGTATAACCCAAAAAGCCAAAAAATTAAAAGCCAAAAACTGACGTTGCCGTAGAGGATAGGCCAAATTGAGTCTACAGGAGTCTATTTTCTATTTTATTTTATTTTATTGAATGACTGTGAGATATAGTTACAAGCTTTTATGTTTGAGTTACAAGCATACAATGATCAAACACCCATCCCTCCACCAGTGCACATGGCCCACCACCAATATCCCCAGCATAGTCTCCCTTCCCCCCCCCCCCCCCCCCGCCTGCATGTCAGATATATCCCCCATGTTCTCTCTCTCTCGTTTTGGACATTATGGTTTGCAATGCAGATACTGAGAGGTTATCATGCTTGTTCCTTTATCTACTTTCAGCACACATCTCCAATCCCGATCGATTCCTCCAACCATCATTTTCTTAGTGATCCCTTCTCTGTTGCAGCTGCTTTCTCCACCCCGCCCCCTCCCTGCGCTCATGAGACAGGCTTCCTGGCCCTTGTATCTACTGTCCTTGGATGTCAGTCTTGTGTTATGTTATTTTATATTCCACAAATGAGTGCAGTCTTTCTATATCTGTCCCTCACTTTCTGACTCATTTCACTTAGCACGATACTCTCCATGTCTATCCACTTATATGTGAATTTCATGACGTCATCTCTCCTAACAGCTGCATAGTATTCCACTGCATAGAAAAATATGGAACGCTTCACGAATTTGCGTGTCATCCTTGCTCAGGGGCCATGGTAATCTTCTCTGTATCGTTTCAATTTTAGTGTATGTGCTGCGGAAGCGAACACCAGGAGTCTATTTTGATAAAAAGCAGTAACTGAATAAACAAATGGTAGAGGAGATGCATCTTTTCGGGGCATTATTATTTTTAATTGAAATCACTGTGAGAAATACAGTTACAAAGTTGTTCATGATTGAGTTTCAGTCATACAATGCTCCAACACCTATTCCGTCATCACATTTCCTGCTGCCAAAGTCCCCGGTTTCCTGCCCTCCCTCACAGTCTGCCTCTATGGAAGACACTTTAATATTCTCATCTCTTTCACTTTCTTTTTAGGCACTGTAGTTTGCAATACTGTTACTGAAAGGGTATCATGCATAATCACTTTACATCTGTAGCACTGTAGCACTGTCCTCCCGTTGTTCATCGATTTGCTTGAGCTGACACCAGTAACGTCTCCATTGTGAGACTTGTTGTTACTGTTTTTGGCATATCAAATATGCCATGGGGAGCTTGCCAGGCTTTGCCGTGCAGCCGGGATACTCTCGGTATAACTTGCTCGGCTCTCCGAGAGGGGCAAAGGAATCAAACCTGGGTCAGCAGCATGCAAGGCAAATGCCCTACCCACTGTGCTATTGCTCCAGCCCTCACTTTGCGTCAAGACTGATCATTTCCTACGATCATTGTCATAGGGGTCCCTCCTCCATTCTAACCACTTCCCCTCCCCCTTTATGCATGCTTTTGACCATGGCTTAGTCCTCCTGGCCCTTGTTTCTATGTCTTTGGGTATTATTCACATACAAAGAGATATAGCTTTCTGAGAGAGAAATATATGTATATATATTTTTGCATGTGTTTGTTTGTTTGTTTGTTTCCCTTTCTGGGATGTGGAGTTAGTTCCCCTAGATGGTTCTTTTCAAACTCGGAGCATAGAGAAGGGAAGAGCAGCTTTCTGGCTAGAAACCACCAAGGAATCAAGGTTCCTGTCACAGGGAGAAGTGGGGGTGGGGTGACCATGTCAAGTGTCTCCTGAGGTTTTGTGATAAGGTCAACTTATCAGGTTTTTCACTTCCCTGTTACCTCTTCCCAAGGACAGTGGAAACAAGGGCCAGGAGGAGTGGTCCATGGCTGTAAACCTGCCTCAAGTGGTGGGGGAGAAGGCAACTGGAATAGGGAAAGGATCACTCTAACAAAGATAGTTAGAAATGATTGCTCTGGATAAGAAGGAACAAACATGATAACCTCTCAGTATCTGTATTGCAAACCATAACGCCTAAGAGACAGGCTACAGGGGTGGCGGGAGGGAAACTGGGGACACTGGTGGAGGGATGCATGTGGGAACATTTGTATGACTGAAATCAGACTACGAACAGTTTTGTAACTGTGCATCTCATGGTGATTCAATAGAGAGAGAGAGAGAGAGAGAGAGAGAGAGAGAGAGAGAGAGAGAGAGAAGAAAGAAAGAAAGAAAGAAAGGCGGGCTGGGGAGATAGCACAGCAGGTAGAACATTTGCCTTGCACACGGCTGACCCGGGTTCGATTCCCAGCATCCCATATGGTCCCCCGAGCACCACCAGGAGTAATTCCTGAGTGCAGAGCCAGGAGTAACCACTGCATTGCTGGGTAAAAGGTAAAGGTAAAGGCCCTCCGCTCGAGTGGGCCCAGTAACGTCTCCATTGGAGACTTTGTTGTTACTGTGTTTGGCATATCGAATACGTCACGGGGAGCTTGCCAGGCTCTGCCGTGCGGGCGAGATACTCTCGGTAGCTTACCGGGCTCTCCGAGAGGGGCGGAGGAATCGAACTCGGGTTGGCCATGTTGGCTGCGTGCAAGGCAAACACCCTACCGCTGTGCTATCGCTCCAGCATTGCTGGGTGTGACCCAAAAAAAAAGGAAAGAAAGAAAGGAAGGAAGGAAGGAAGGAAGGAAGGAAGGAAGGAAGGAAGGAAGGAAGGAAGAATGAAACCATTACCTCATTCTGGTGAGATAGGAAACATCAGAAATGAGTGGGACTGGGGGTGGGGTGGACCAAGCTGCAATTAGGCTGGGGGAACCTCACCCCGCTGTGTTGGGAAAGGCATTTCCCTGTTCCCTCTCAGTTTCCTCATCTCTACCTCTTAATGTGAAATAGAGGAACAAACGCTGACAAGAAAACCTCAAGCCTGTGAAGTCTAGGGGAGATAGAGAGAGTCTGGGGTACTTGAAGATAAGAGATCGGATGAGAGGATGTGAGACTGGGTGGGACTTTAGTTATTTTGTTACGTTGTTTATTTTGCCACACCCAGCAATGTTCAGGGGTTACTGCTGGCTCTGCACTCAGGAATTACTCCTGGCAGTGCTTGGGAACCGTATGGGATGCTGGAGATAGAACTTTGGTTGTTTACATGCTAGGCAGGCACCCTTCCCGCCATAGTATTGCTCTTGCGCCTAATGGGACTTCAGTGTAGAATAAGTGGGAAAACAGGTAAACCCAAAGGAAGTCTTCAGGTGAGTTCACAGGACTTCTCATTTCAAGGGGCCTCTGGGAGGAGAGACAGGAGCTCTGGAAGATCTGGAGAGGGACAGTCTAGAGGTCAGGCCACAAGGCTGATGTCAGAGCCAGTGTCCTGGAAATTAAGGAGCTGAAGCCAGCATATTGGAAGCTGATGTATGTGTTTTGGCATCTCTAGTTATGACCAGCATCACACACATCACTGGTGTGGCAGTGCTCTGAGGAAGGGAAGCTGCTTTCCATACTTGCAGGAGGAATTTCTTTATTCTAAGCAGAAAAGTATAAATTAAAATAAATCACCCCAGAGGGTCCCCCAAGCCTCACCACAAGTGATCCCTGAGCACAGAGACAGGAGCAAACCTAAGTACTGTTTGCTGTGGCCCCAAAATCCAAAAGAAAAAATAAAGAAGAAAAGAAAGAGAGAGAAAAAAGGAGAAAGAAAAAATCATCTGAAAATAATTGCAATATAACTTAATCTATATAATAAAGAGGTATGTTGAGGGGGTATGGTGCCGCCAGCAGGTCAATCTGTACCTGTGAGGCGAGTGCATCAGCAGCCTCATGGCACCTCCAGACTTACAGATACCCCAAAATTGCTGCTGTGCCTTTGGCCAGACCCCAAAAACTTGGGGCAAAGTTTACCAAGAAAGTAAAAGGTAAAAGGTAAAGGCCCTCCCGTTGATCGTCGATTTGCTCGAGCGGGCCCAGTAACGTCTCCATTGGAGACTTTGTTGTTACTGTGTCTGGCATATCGAATACTCTCGGTAGCTTGCCGGGCTCTCCGAGAGGGGCGGAGGAATCGAACTCGGGTCGGCCATGTTGGCCGCTTATAAGGCGAACGCCCTACCGCTGTGCTATTGCTCCAGCCCACCAAGAAAGTAAATGCCCAAAATTTAGGTATGTGGGAAACACACCCACAAACCACCTCCAGCTCAGCTATATAATTGGAGGCAAGGCCTCTTTGGTTCCTGATTGAACTGCTTAATGGCCATGATCCCAGAGACTCAGAAACGAATCTCAGAACCCAGTGGCTTTAGGTAGAAATGCGTCTGGTCTCTGCAGTAGGCTACCGGTGCTGGGCCAACCTAGGTGGGAATAGGTTTCGTGCCTTGGCCTGTTCCCCCTGGTGGCCCAGTGGCCGCCATCCGTCTGAGGCCACTGGATAGTCACATTTGGGCCCCCAGTGACGAGACACACAAGGCCTCACGGGATGAGGGTGGAGCCGGGCTTGTCCTCCCCACCCCAACGAGACCCCAAGTCATCGCCCACGAATAGCCTCTCTGTCTCCTCATCAAGCTGCTTAACGGCCGTGATCCCAGAGACTCAGAAACAAATCTCAAAACCCAGTGGCTTTTGGCAGAAATGCATCCAGACTCCACAGTACGTTACTGTCGCCGGGCCACCCCAGGGAGGAAAGGGTGTTGTCCCTCCGCCTGCTCCCTCTTGGCGACTTGGTGGCTGTCATCCTCCAGAGGCCATTGGACAGTCAGGCTTGGGCCCGCAGTGACGAAACTTGTTGGGCCTCACGGGATGGGGGGGGGGTGGAGCCGGGCCTGTCCTCCCCACCCCAACGAGACCCCAAGTCATCGCCCACGAACAGCCTCTCTGGCTCCTCATCAAGCTGCTCAACGGCCATGATCCCAGAGACTCAGGAGCAGATCTCGAAACCCAGTGGCTTTTGGCAGAAATCCCTCCAGATTTAAGTGTTAAAATTTCAGAATTCCAAAACCACATGGCCCTACTGCAGCCACACGACATCATATGTTATTCATAACCAGCAATAGAACACAAATTGTCTATTGTTGCCTTTTCAGCAGATCTGAGTGTTGGGGTAAAATCTCAAATAATGGTGGGTCTGGTGTTGAAATAGTGAATGTGATCAAAGTAGAGAGAGAGTAATGTGGAAATCATCTGCCCCACAGGCAGGGGGAGGGTGTGGGATGGGGGTATACTGAGATTTTTGGTGGTGGAGAATGGGCACTGGTGAAGGTACAGGTGTTTCATTGTATGACTGAGACTTAGACCCAAAAGCTTTGTAACTGCTCTCATGGTGATTCAGTAAATAAAATTATAAAAAATGGGGGAAAAAAAGTAAGGTGGAGTTCGTGCACAATTCAATCAGCTAATCAGTGGCTGAATAAATAGCAGTACTCCTATAAAAAAAAAAGACGTATGTTGAGTTCTTAGTTCTGACAGGTGAAAAGACTAATTAAGATGATTTGAAACTATTTGAGGGAGATCTGGGAAAATTCCTTTTTAAAAATATTTGTATCAAAAAATATATATTTGTATCGGGGCTGGAGCAATAACACAGCGGCTAGGGCGTTTGCCTTGCACGCAGCCGACCCGGGTTCGATTCCCAGCATCCCATATGGTCCCCCAAGCACCACCAAGAGTGATTCCTGAGTGTAAAGCCAGGAGTAACCCCTGAGCATCGCCGGATGTTACCCAAAAAGCAAAGCAAAATATATATATATTTGTATTGGGGCTGGAGCAATAGCACAGCAGGCAGGGCGTTTGCTTTGCATGCGGGTGACCCAGGTTCAATTCCCAGCATCCCGTATGGTCCCCCGAGCACCGCCAGGAGTAATTCCTGAGTGCTGAGCCAGGAGTAACCCCTGTACATCGCTGGGTGTGACCCAAAAAGCAAATAATAATAATAATAATAATAATAATAATAATTTTATTTGGGGTCACAGTGGCAGTGCTCAGGGTTTACTCTTAGTTCTGCCCTCAGGGATCACTCCTATCTGGTTTCAGGCTACCATATGTGGTTCTGAGATCAAATCTGGGTTAGCTGCATGCAAGGTTAACCCTGACTCACTGTACTATCTATCTAGCCCCATAAACTCTTCTGCTTTTTAATCATGCAATGTTGGGTATCAAACATGGGTCTCCTGTTGTGCAAAGCATGTGCTCAGCCCATCGAGTGCTCTGTCTAGCCCCAAACTCTACTACTAATTTTGTTTTGTTTTGTTTTGAGGTGCCACAGCGGCAGTGCTTAGGGCTTACTTAGGGCTCTGTGCTCAGCGACTCAGGAGACCACAAGGGGTGCCAGGAATAAACCGGGGTGGGCTGCATACAACGCAAGTGCCCTTCCAACTATACTATTGCTCCAGCCACACTACTAGGTATTTTTGCAGCTTACGGTTGCAGCTGTTGGCTGGAGAGGTAGTACAGGAGTCAGGTGTTTGCTTTGCATTCAGTTGATTCAGGTTTGATCCCCAGCACCTCATATGGTCCCCTGAGCACCACCAGGAGTGATCTCTGAGCAGAGTTGGGATTTAGCCCTAAGCACTGGCTGTCAAAAAGAAAGAAACACAGCAAAAAGTGGGGTTGGGAGGAAATAATGTCTTTTCATTTGTTAGAGACCTTTAATCAGCGTTCATTCCTCCCATATTAAAATTTCATTATTTGTAATTAGAAGATTTATATACCAAAATAAAATGAAACAAGCATCTTACATAATACCTACATCATGTCATTTAATGCTCACAAGGTAAGATTCTTACCCCTATTACAGGTCAGGAAACCACGATTTTAAAAATCAGAGATTTGCCTAAATTTATGAAGAAATACGAGGAGCAGAGGCCATCCCCCTGAGACCTGACTCCCGAGACTTGGAAATGGAGCCGCTCCAGCCATGGGGGCCGGACCTTGCACTTACGCAGGATCCTCTTGAGCTCAAACGAGACTTTTGAATTAAAATTGTCCGCTGGGCACTGCCCTCTGGAAGGCGTTGAGAAGAGGCCATGGCGCAGCCAGAACGGGGTGCAGGATCCCTGGACCTCTTCTGCAGGCCCCAAGCTCAACGTGTGTCTCTCCCAGGAACCCCAGAACTTCAAGGACTGTATGGGGTGAGGGGAGAGAAATGCTCTGGGGCTCATCCATCACATTGCTCATCCTATCCTCTCCACCCGGGTCATCACAGACTACTGAGCACATCGGGTCGGTGGGCAACCTCACACAGCACGTGGGTCTGGGCCTGGGTCCGGGGACCGGCAGGACCGAGGAGCGGGGTGGGCGGGCCTCGGGCGGGGTGGGCGGGGCTTTGGGCTGGCCTTGGGTGGGTGGGCGGGGCGGGGCGCGCGTGAGGGTAGCGAAGCAGTCTCAGGGCGCCCCGCGAACCGCCCGGACCCCAGCCATGGAGCCCTCTTCGCTGCAGGACTTTGTGAGCACCCTGGATCCCGCCTCCCTCCCACGGGTGTTGCGGGTCTGCTCCGGGGTTTACTTCCAAAGTGAGTGACTTTTGTTTTTGGTGGAACGGGGTTGTGTGTGTGTGTGTGTGTGTGTGTGTGTGTGTGTGCGCGCGCGCGCGCGCGTGTGTGTGTAATGGGGCTGTGTGTGTGTGTGCGCGCGCGCGCGCGTGTGTGCGTAACGGGGCTGTGTGTGTGTGTGTGTGCATGTGTGTGTTGGGGAGGGGGCGAGGGGCGGGTCGTGTCGCTGATTGCCCCGCAAGATGGTGCTGAGAAATTCTGGAGCACAGCGTGGAGGGTGGGTAGAACTGAGCCCGCCGGGGTGGAAGATGAGAGATGGGGTGAAACCGCTGCGTGCATTGACGGAACCGCTCTAAGGGGGGTATGGGACGCGAGAAGCTCCGCGATGGTTTGATTATTTCTTTTTTTAAAATAAGGTGCTCGGATGGGAGCACAAGGCTTGTGCTCTGCCATTTGAGCCATATCCCTGCCCCTTGTTTTTTGCGGGCGGATCGGGGAGGTTCCCAAGTACTTCTCATGGACTTTGGGGTTTACCAACCTGCACACCTACAGCCGGGCTATACTGGGGCGGGGGACCGTAAGGCCACACCCCAGTGATGCTCAGGGGCTACAGAGGGGCCCTGTGAAGGTCGGCGATCATCATAACCTCTGTGTAGTGAGCACCCGCTCAACCCTGCCCTGGGACGCTCACCTCGTCCCCTTCTCCCACCATTCTCCCTTTGCTCTTGGCAGGGTTTTTGTTTGTTTGTTTGTTTGTTTTCTTTTGTTTTGCTTTTTGGGGTCACACCCAGAAATGCTCAGGGGTTACTCCTGGCTCTGCACTCAGTAACTACTCCAGGAGGTGTTTAGGGGACTATATGGGATGCCTGGGAGGGAACCTGGGTGTTGCAAGGCAAACGCCCTCTCCTGGCTGGACTATGGCAGTACTTGACCTAATCAGCTTCTGGTTGTTTTATTTAGTCACTGTCCCTGTCCTCCCGTTGTTCATTGATTTGCTCGAGCGGGTCCAGTAATGTCTCCTTCATGAGACTTCTTGTTACTGTGTTTGGTATATCGAATACATCACAGGTAGCTTGCCAGGCTTTGCCGTGTGGGTGAGATACTCTCGGTAGCTTGCCAGGCTCTCCCAGAGGGGCGGAGGAATCGAACCTGGGTCAGCTGAGGCGGCCGCGTGCAAGGCAAATGCCTTACCTGCTGTGCTATTTTAAATATCTCTTCCTCCAATCAGGCTTCCCAGCTCCTTGCTCCATATAACTAGGTACTCATGCGCACCCGGCTTCAGTCACCCTAGTTCCAGCCATGGGAAGACAGGAGGGGCCCAGTCTGCAGCCAAGAGTGGGTGGACAAGAATAGCCGAGATAAGTACCAGGAGGTTTGCTCCATGGCTTGGAGGCCAGCCACACATGCTAAGGGAAAAGGCAGCTCAGATAGAGGAGGGAGCACCAAATAAAGGGTGTTGGGAGGATCCTCCCAGGATGGGAGAAGCATGCTGAAAGTAGACTATAGACCGAACATGATTGCCACTCGATGCCTCTTTTACAAACCACAGCGCCCGAAAGGAGAGAGAGAACAAAAGGGAATGCCCTGCCACAGAGGCAGGGTGGGACGGGGGGATGGGGGGTGGGAGGGATACTGGGATCATTGGTGGTGGAGAATGGGCACTGGTGGAGGGATGGGTACTCGATCATGGTATAACTGAAACCCAAGCACAAAAGTTTGTAAGTCTACACCTGTACCTCATGGTGTTTCGCTAATAAAAACTAAAAGAAAAAAAAAAGAGTGGGTGGAAAGGCCAGCCGGGCTTCTCAGCACAGGAGGTGGAGGTGGGGACAAGAGAAACTCAAAGGACTGGACCCAGCCTTGGCAGGTTGGGAGCCTGGTTACCTCCTCAGCACCATGTGGTCTCCGAGCACTACTGGAAATGACCCCTGAGCACCCTGATGTGCCCCCTCCTTTTGAAGTCAGTCAAGGAGAAGAGAGAGGTAGGGGCTGGAGCGATAGCACAGCGGGTAGGGTGTTTGCCTTGCACACAGCCAACATGGCCGACACAGGTTCGTATTCCCAGCATCCCATATGGTCACCCGAGCACTGCCAGGAGCAATTCCTGAGTGCATGAGCCAGGAGTAACCCCTGAGCATTGCCGGGTGTGACCCCCCCAAAAAAAAGGAGAAGAGAGAGGTAGAGGTGTGGAGGGCCGCCTCTGCCACCCCCCCATCCCCTTTGCTCTGTCACCCACTAGGGTCCAGTGGAGGTCCTGGACCACCCCAGAGTGGGTCTAGCAGGGATCTGGATTCAAATCCCAACTCTAGATCAGGAGGCTTCCTGCAGGCACCTGGGGGCTCTCTCCTCCAGGTCCTCCCTGCTCTGCTCTGCTCCCTCCTTGCCACTGTGCCAGAGGGGGGAGTGCGGGAAGCCAGAGGTGGGGCTGGGCTGTAGGCTTGGGGCTCCCAGCACACTGCCTGCAGACCCTGAGTCCCGAGTTCCTCTACCGAGTTGCCTCAGATGATCTGGTCACCATGGGCCACACCCTCAGCCTCTTGAGCGTGGGTGTTTCAGTTCCGGAAAGGGAATGCTCTGGGCCCAAGACACAGTGGGGGCAAGAGTGGAGAGGTGTGTTTACATCCATAGCCAAGCTGCACACAGAATGAGCCTGTGGTCCTTCCTGCACTCTCCTGGGGGCGAGGGATGGAATTGTTTTGATTTTGGGCCACTCCCAGGGCTTACTCCTGGCTCTGGACTCAGGGTTCACTTCCAGTGAGCTCAGGGGATTATATGGAGTTCTGGGATTGAACCCGGGTCTGCTGTGTCCAAGGCAAGCACTGCAGAAAGTGAGGTTTGGTTTGGTCTGGTTTTGACCAGTTTCTCAGAGCTATTGTACAGGGTCCTGCTGCAGCTGCCCTGGGTGGGTGCAGTGCCGGATGACTTCAAGGTACCCTCCCACCTGCACTTTCTGATCCCCCCTCAGCAAGTTAGGGATCCTGGGTCCTGGCCCTCCCTGTGAGAGAGAGCTTCGCTGGCACACTCTGTATTCCAGACACGCTTCAGGTGTGTTACACCAGAGCAGCAGTGGGGCTGCCGTGTGCCCCAGATGCTGCCCATGGGGTCTCCTCTGAAGAAGTGGGTTGGGGGGAGGGGGGAAGGGGGGAAAATGCCCTGTGGCCCGGGAGGCATCGCTGCCCCTCTCCAGGCCAGCATCCTAAAGGCATGGGGACATGTGGATCCCATCTTGTTCTGAGATGGGCGTGGCTCCAGTCTCGCTCGCTCAGGTGCTGTGCCCTGCCCTATGGGCTTCGAAGCCCACGGGGAACCAGCTCGGAAGGAAGCGCAGCAGGGGTTTAGGCTGCCTGGACCCTGCTGAGTCCACGCTCGGGGCAGGTAGCAGAGCGGCGGCCTATGCCAAGATGTGGCCGAGCAGAACTTTTTGGGGGGCAGAGCCCTGGCAGAACAGGGAGACTGAGTGTGTGTCTCTGCAGGCTCCATCTATGAGATCTCTGGGAACGAGTGCTGCCTGTCCACGGGGGACCTGATCAAGGTCATCCAGGTTCACCTGGAGAAAGTGATCTGTAGGAACCCCGAAACCGGCCAGACCATGGAGCTCGCCCTCAACTTCCAGGGTAAGTCCTCCAGCCCCAACTCATAAGAACCCTGACCCCTTCCTGGGCCCTGCTGGCCTGCCCACCCCGGCAGCAATATGCACCCCATCACTTTGGGGACCGCACACGCAGCCCTCATGTCCCTCACGCAGCCAGATGTCCTGGCCTGTGAGCTGCGCCCCTCCCTGTCTACCTCTGACCACCTCCTCCTGTGCTGTGTCTCCATTCACTGCCTGTGTGTTCACTCACCTGTTGCCTGCTGAGCCCGGCTGTGCACTGGCCCTGTGTTGCCTGGGGTGGGGCTGTGGGGTGCAGCTGGTCGAGGGGCAGCCTTGTCACTGGATGACAGACGCAGAGGGTGTCAGTACAGCGGGCACATGATTAGATGGAGCCTGAGCAGCCGATGTCAAGGACAGAGCAGACAGGGTAGGAGGTGGCCCTGAGTGGCGGAGAGAGAAGCAGTTGCAGAGCTGGGGGCTCCAGAAATCCCACATGGCTCAGTGATGCAGCCTGGTGGGCTGTGGGCCTTGATTCTGAGGCAAGCAGCCCCAATGGGCATCCTAGCTCTGGCATCTGCCAGCTATGGCCTTGGGTCCTGTATCTGCTCTGTACCTTGATCTCCTCCGTCAAGAAGACTCGGGGTTCATGTGGGGGCTCAAGGAGTTGCTAGACTGGAAACCCTGGTGTGAGCAGGTATAGCCGAGAGCCTCTCTTGTTTGGTCTCCTGGATGGTACGTGAGGGCTAGTCTATAGAGATGGCTGGGCACGTGGCCGCTTTATTTTGACGGTATTGAGGGGGCCAGTAGGATTTTAGGTATGTAAGTGATGTGTCATATTATTTCTTTTTTATTATTTGTTTTGGTTCCCACCTGGCAATGCTCAGAGGTTACTCCTGACTGTACTCAAGGATCATTCCTGGTGGTGCTTAGGGGACCATATGGTGTGTCAGGGATAGAACCAAAGTGAGTTGTATGCAAGGCAAGTGACCTACCTGCTGTACTGTCTCTGGCTCCATGTTCACCCTTCTTGAGGCTCACTCTCAGGCTCTGATACTCGTGGGGTCACTGTGGCACTATGTCGGCTCATTCTGGTGCTCCATGGGGTCATTCTGGTGCTCTGCAGTGTCACTTTGGCTCTGTGTGGTCACTCTTTTGTAGTCACTCTGGTGTTCTGTGAAGTCGCTCTGATGCTTCATGGGATCACTCTGTGGTCACTCTGGTGTTTTGTAGTGTAACTCTGGTGCTCTGTGAAAACACTGTGGTGCTTCATGGGGTCACTGTGGTGCTCTGTGTGGTCACTCTGGTGCTCTGTGGTGTCATTCTGGTGCTCTATGGTGTCACTCTGCTGCTCCATGGGATCACTGTGGTGCTCTGTATCCTCACTGTGGTGCTCATCCAGTGTTCACAGGGCTCTTCCTGCTCATGGCTCACACATCTTTTGTAGTTTGGGTGCTCTCCAGGGATGCACCCCATTTTTGTGACACTTAGACACACCTGTGGTGTGGCATCAGGGGAAGCAGATAGCAAAGTTGCCTGAATACACTTGGCTGAGGTGGACCCCAGGGATGAGCTCATGAAGGAGCCAGAGTTCCTAGAACTTTCTCTACTCACATCTTACTTACCCAAGGAAATTTTATGTGACCCTGGGATATAGGTAGATATAATGATTATAGCGATACATTTACTAATAATAAATCACAAAAACATTTATTGTAAAGTTTTTTTCAACTTCTATATCCAATTACACACTCCCACATTTTTATTTTTATTAGTGAAACACTATGAGGTACAGTTGTGAACTTACAAGCTTTTGTGCTTGGGTTTCAGTTATACAATGGTCGAGTACCCATCCCTCCACCAGTGCCCATTCTCCACCACCAATGATCCCAGGCGCCCTCCCACTATCCCCACCCCCCCATCCCACCTCTGGCAGGGCATTCCCTTTTGTTCTCTCTCTCCTTTTGGGTGCTGTGGTTTGCATGTTTGCATTGAGTGGGAATCATGTTCGTCTATAGTCTACTTTCAGCATGTATCTCCCATCCTGGGACGATCCTCCCAACACCCTTTACTTGGTGTTCCCTTCACTACCTGAGCTGCCTTTTCCCCTAGCATGTGCGGCTGGCCTTCAAGCCATGGAGTGAACCTCCTGGTACTTATCTCAGCTATTCTTGGATGTTAGTCTCCTATTTTGTTACTTTATATTCCCCAGATGAATACAATCTTTCTATGTCTGTCCCTCTCTTTCTGACTCATTTCACTTAGCATGATACTTTCCATGTAGTACCACTTGTATGTAAATTTCATGACTTCATCTTTTCTAACAGCAGCATAGTACTCCATTGTGTAGATGTACCAAAGTTTCTTTAACCAGTCATCTGTTCTCTGGCACTCGGGTTTTTTCCAGTTTTTGGCTATTGTGGACAGTACAGCAATAAACATAGAAGTGCAGATGTCATTTTGACTATACTTTTTTGCCTCTCCAGGATATATCCCCAGGAGTGGTATTGCTGGGTCAAATGGGAGCTTAATTTCTAATTTTGTGAGAATCATCCATACTGTTTTCCAAAAGGGCTGAACTAGTCGGTATTCCCACCAACAGTGAAGGAGAGTCCCTTTCTCACCACATCCGTGCCAACATCCATTGCTTTTGTTCTTTTGGATGTGGGCCAGTCTCTGTGGTGTGAGATGATATCTCATTGTGGTTTTAATCTGCATCTCCCTGATGATTAGTGATGTAGAGCATTTTCTCATGTGCCTTTTTGCCATTCGGATTTCTTCTTTGAGAAAGTTCTGTTCATTTTGTCACCCCAGTTTTTGATGGGGTTGGATGTTTTCTTCTTGTGGAGTTCAACCAGTACTTTGTATATCCTTGATATCAACCCCTTGTCAGATGGCACCCCCACATTTGTAGTCTTGTTGTTGTGGGGGTCCACATGGCAGTGCTGGGGGCCTGGAGAACCAGAGATGCTTATTTGGGGGGTTGTCTTTTTCTTTTAAAACACATTTTTTGCGGGGAGGGGCCTGGAGAGATAGCACAGCAGGTAGGGCATTTGCCTTGCACACGGTCCACCTGGGTTCAGCTCCTCCACATCCCATATGGTCCTCCAGTACCGCCAGGGTTGATTCCTGAGTGCAGAGCCAGGAATAACCCCTGAGCATTGCTGGGTGTGACCCAAAAAAGAAAAAAAAAACCACTTTTTTTGTTGTTTTTGGATCAGACCTGGTGATGTTTAGGTGTTACTCTTGGCACTGAACTCAGGTAGCACTCCTGGCGGTACTCAGGGGATTTGGGGGATGCTGAGGAACCAAACCCAAGTCGGCCACATGCAAGGCAAGCACCCTCCCCGCTGTTCTATCTCTCTGACACTCTTTTACAACAATTTTTAATATACGGAAGATTTGCTAGGACTCTGGTGTAGCTGATATCTGCATTCACCACCCCCACTATCTGTGGTACATTCATGTAAAAACCTGTCCCTACCCCACGACCGGGGACACGCCAGGTGTCTTCTGGGATCATTCGAGAGGGGACCAAGACATTCTCAGCATTCCCCTGCCATGTCTCCTAAAAGCTGTGGTCGAGGGGAGTCGGCCGTGGCACAGTGCTGCTGTGCAGCCCACTGTCTGCACATCTGTAGGAGCAGTGTCCCCCGCCCGAGTCCTCTTCAGCTCGCTCATCACCTCTAGCCGCAGCTCAGCTCCAGGTCCATTTAGTCCTGCCCGTTTCTTTGTCTCAGCATTCACCTTTTTACCATGCAGGGCTTTGGGGCACGTTTTAATTGATATATTTACTGTTTTGTTCTCCCCATGGCTATGGTGTTTGCAGTCACAGGGTTCACACGCGTGAGTGTAGCTCCCTAGGGGTTCCGGGCTTTCTTGGTTGTGCTTTTCACACAAACTTAGTAGTGACGGCTCAATTTACACTCAGTGTGGCTCAGGGGTCCCCAGTGCGGTGCTGCCTGGATTCCACTCAGCATGGGACGATGCCAGGGATGAAAGGTACTTTTGTTGTTGTGGGGGTCCACATGGCCTCAGCGCTGACATTTTTTGCTTATTTCTGGGCCACTCCCCAGAGCCAGCTTCCTCCTGGCTCTCCATTCAGGGATCACTCCTGGAGGGGTTCTGGGGATCATATGGGATGCCAGGGATCAAACCCAGGTTGGCCACATGCAAGACAAGTGCCCTCCCTCCTGTACTATCACTCCAACCTCATGAATTAATATTTTTACTCTTATTTTTGTGTGTGTTTGAAGAGGAGATGTGGGTGTGGGGATCAAACTCAGGGTCTTGCACCTGTAAGGCATGTGTGTGTGTGGTGTGCATGTTTGGACATGCCCAAACAGCATTTTCTTAGAGGGGCGTCAGTTCTGGCTCACATTAGAGTTTCTTTTTTTTAAAATTTATTTTTATTATTATTATTATTATTATTATTATTTGCTTTTTGGGTCACACCTGGCAATGCACAGGGATTACTCCTGGCTTTGCACTCAGGAATCACTTCTGGCGGTGTTAAGGGGACCATATGGGATGCTGGGAATCGAATCCAGGTTGGCCGAGTGCAAGGCAAATGCCCTACCCCCCTACCTGCTGTGCTATCACTCCAGCCCCAAGGGTTTCTTGATTCCATTTGTGCTCCATGTTTGGGGCAGGAAAGCTCCAGAAGTAAAATTGTATTGGATGTGGGGTAGTGTGGGGTAGCCCCATGAGGAGAAGGACAGAGGGCAGGGGAAGGAGGTGGGTGAGCACGGGGGCCCGGCATGCAGAGTTGGACAGAGAGGTCATGGGCCTGTCACCCTGGGGGTCCAGCTTGGGGCTGGACTGGGAGGATGAGAGATGGGGGGAATCTGGAGGCAGAACTTCCAGGTGGTACAGGAGGGAGGATGTGGGAACCTGGGGGGGGGGGGGTCTAGGAGAATGCTGGTGAACTTTCTGCGCTGTTCTCTGTCCAGTGACTGTCCCTCTGTGACCCTGCCCATCTGAGAGCCCCAACTGCTCCTCTCCCTACCCTGTCATTCAGGCATCCCCATGCACCTGTCCTGAAGTTCTGAGGGTTCTGTGTGACGGCCCAGACCACCTTAGTTACCCTTTGCTGTTGCCCCCACAGGCCCCTTCATCCCCCTTGCTGGCCCCCAGAGCTACAGAAGCCTGGAGGAGCTGGTCACGGCGACCACTCGGAACTCCAAGAAGCTGCCTGTGTATTTCATGTCAAGCTGCAGCATCAAGGTGGAGGCCAGGACGGTGCCTGCGGGCCAGGTGCTCATGCTGGAGGCGGTGGACAAAAGCTCCACAGGTGGCTACGCACGCTGTGTGCAGGTTATGGGGACGCAACAGGTGGTGCTGTACCTGCCCCTGTCCCAGACGGGGCCTTTCTGGCAGTGCATGTCCGGGACCCCGCAGACCTTGCTGCAAGCCCTGCACGACTCAGTGTCCAGAGACCGTCTCTTCAGCTGCCCCCGTCTCCCCTGGAACTCGCTGGTCCTGCTGCCCCAGTTCGAGTTGCAAGCGATCATGCAGAGTGAGTGACACAGGGCCCCCCGGGAGCTGTGTCGTGGAAAGCCTCCCCACACGCTTCTGCCAAGGGCTGCGGGCAGCTTAACCCATGCATCCGATGATGTGTCTGTTTCCCAAAGAGTGGGAGTTGGATAGGGGAAAACGAATGAACTCCCACACTTCTTGTTCATTTGTTCTTGGGCCACACCCAGCGGTGCTTGGGGTTTACTCCTGGTTCTTCACTCAGGGACTCGGGGAATGTAGAGTGTGCCAGGGATTTGAGCCTGGGTTGGCTGAGTACAAGGCAAGTGCCTTACCCGATGGACTATTGCTCTGGCCACAGAGGTGTGTGTGTGTGTGTGTGTGTGTGTGTGTGTGTGTGTGTGTGTGTATGTGTGTGTGTGTGTGTGTGTGTTTAATTACTTTGAGCTCCCAGATGCATTGATGCAAGTGTCCCCCCTGTGGACTCAGCCTGCCTGTGGCCCCGCTTAGCTGCCTTGGCACCTGCATCTCTTTCCGGTTCCTGCATGTCCTGGAGGAGATTTTCTGATTTTCTGGAAGCTGTCCTCAACCAAGGACCCTTGGACTCTTGTGGGGAATGGCGGAAGAGAGCAGTCTGGGGAGCCAGGGGTCACTGCACAGGGGCTGTGGAGGCATCTACATCTGTTCTGAAGTAAAATCAGGGTAGTGCCATGAAACCCCACGTCCCCTCGCCTTTCAGCTTCACCCCACAGGAGCCCAGGTTTCAGTACCTTGCACTACCAGGAACTGACACCCCGGTACCTTTGGGTGTAGCCCCCCAAAAAAACTCCCAAGAAGGTTATCTGAGCCAGTCATCACCACTCCCCTGAACTTCAGTGTGCTCATCTGTAAAGTGGGGCGAGCAGCCCCTGCCGTAGCTTCTGTGCGTGCTGACAGGAGCAACTTGGGTTGCAGTCTTCCTGCCTGGGGCCCCTCAGTGCTCAGAGAGGGAGAGAGCAAGCTCGGCTGCTTAGTGCTTCCCTCAATCTCCCTTTATCTATGTAAATGCAGAAAGGGTATAAAAGGCAGCTTGTAGAATCTCGTTCCATATCCAATTAAACTTGAAGAGCCCAGGAGCTGGAGTGATAGTACAGTGGGTAGGTGGCTTGCCCTGCACATGGCCAACCTGGGTTCAATCTCCGGTAACCCATGTGGTCCTTAAGGAGTACTCCCTGAGTGCAGAGCCAGGAGTAAGCATTGAGCACTGCCAGGTACGACCCCAAATCCCATGACCCCCCCCCCGAAAAAAAATCCTAAACTTTAAGCACTCAACTGGTAGAGCACATATGTAACTAGTGTGTGCAGGGCTCTGGCATATCCCTGCCACATACCCCAACGAGAGAGAGAGAGAGAGAGAGAGAGAGAGAGAGAGAGAGAGAGAGAGAACAGTTGCCTATAAGAACAGAACAGTTGTGGGACAGTTGCCTTTAAGACATGTACCTGAATCCCTTTACTGGTTCTCCAGCCCTTGATTTTTTTAAGTTTTTCCTCCCTTTAAAGACACACTGAACCAATCACTGATGGCAAGAAGTAATGATTCTGATTCAAAATAATCCAGCGAGGGAGACTAGAGAAATCGTGGTGAAAAGAGAAGGAAAGGGCGATAAGATGACAGCTGACGGTGGGTGATCAGGACACAGGGTTCATTAGACTGTTCTGCTTTCATAAGTGCTAACAAGTTTCCACGGTTACTTGGGGGGAAGGTTGAAGGAGAATAGGGGAAGTGCTGGCAGAAGGGGCCCACAGGCAGGTTCCTCTGCTGAGGACAGTGGAGACCCCCGACCCAGTGCCCCTGAACTAACCTCCCCTCCACAGTGCGCAGGACTGTGGTCAAGATCCCCTCCACCCTGGAGATCGACGTGGAAGATGTCACAAGTTCCTCCCAGCATGTCCACTTCATCAAACCTCTATTGCTGAGCGAGGTCCTGGCCCAGGGAGGCCCCTTCCCCCAGCTCGTGGAGATCCTGGAGGTTCCTCAGGGGCCCCCCATCTTCCTCAGTCCCTGGCTGACCTCCTTGCAGATAGGCCAGCGGCTCTGCATCTATGGACCGGCCTCACCTCCATGGCGGGTCCTGGCATCCACCAAGGGCCGGAAGCTGCCCCGACACTTCCTGCTGTCCGGGGCCTACCGGGGCAAGCTGCGGCGGCGGCCCCGGGAGTTCCCCACCGCCTATGACATCCTGGGCGCCATCCAGCCAGGCCGGCCACTCCGGGTGGTGGCCATGAAGGACTATGAGGACGAGAACTTGGAGAACCCCGAGTTCCCGTCCCTGTCTGTGGGCGACAGGCTGGAGGTGTTGGAGTCTGGTGAGGCCTGTGGGGCTCAGGACAGGGTCATGGATGTTTTGGTGTGTCAGCGACGGAGCGACCAGGCAGAGGAGGAAGAGGAGGAAGAGCTGGCTGAGCACGAGCAGGTCCTGCTGCCCCTCTACTTCCCGGGGCCTTTCGTGGAGGAGATGAATGACAGCCGGCGCTACAGCCTGGCTGAGCTGACTGCTCAGTTCCCTCTGCCCAGTGAAGTCAAGGTGGTGGCCAAGGATGCCAGCCACCCTGCTGACCCTCTGCTCTCCTTCCTGGGCCTGCGGCTGGAGGAGAAGATCATGGAGCCCTTCCTGGTGGCCAGCCTGGACTCTGAGCCCGGGGTGTGTTTTGAGATCCCTCCTAGGTGGCTGGACCTGACCGTGGTGGTGGCCGAGGAGCAGCCCGCCCAGGCAGCAGGGTCTGTGCTTGTGGCCACCGTAGAGGAGCTGACCGAAACCTTCTATTATCACCTGCGGAAGCTGCCCACTCAACAGAGTCAAGCCCCTCCACCCAGGCCCCCCAAGCGGGACCTGAGCCAGAAGAGCCAGAGCAAGGAGACAGAAGTGAAGGTATCATTGAAGGCAGGGGCCTGCTCACGCCCAGGTTCCAGCCCTCTGTCCTTTTCCACCTTCACTCTTCCGGCTCCCTAAAAGTCCTAAATCCTTCCCTGGTTGCGGATGAGCCCCTTTCCTGAACATGCTGTGGTTTCCCATACTGGGGGCCACCTCAGTTCCCCCACACTGGAGAACTGTTGGTCTTACAGCCCAGTCGTAAACCCAACTGGAATGGAAGGATCTCGCCTGCCCCCCAACACTCACACCCACCGCAGTCCGCACTCCAGCCCCTGGGAAACTCCTGAACCTCCCTGCCAGAGCCGGTGGCACTTTTGCCCTGATCCCTGAGGCCCCATCTGTGCTGTAGCCTGGGTGTGGTATCCTGGGAGGCTGCCCCTGAAAAGGAAGTGGAGAGGGGGTAGAGGCGGGAGCGACCAGTACCAGAGGGAAGGTCTATTTCGGGGACCCTGCTGACTTCTGCTGCTTCTCCCACTTAGTCTCAAGACATCCAATCCCAGCCACTTGCTCTGCTGCCGAAACCCAAGATGGACACCTGGCCCAGGGCCACTGAGGACAGAATCAATCTGTATAGTCAGGTTCCCAGCTCCAAGAGGGGCCTCAAGTCCACTAAACCCAAGATCCTGGACCGAGGTGAGTCCCTGCCAGCCCTCCCCATCCACCCCTGCTTCCCTGGCCGCCCCCTCAGCAGTGCCCTACTGCTATGGGGAGGGGTCCTTACAGGAGCTCAGTTGAATGAACAGGGTAATAAGGGGTGGACAGTAAGGGGTCCCACTGTCCCCGGCCCCAGGGTGTTTGTCTGGCCAGGACGGCTGTGGCTTCCAGAGGGAGCTCAGCACAGAGACCCCCTTGCCTTGGCTTTTTGACAGACGCAGACGAACACGATTATGAAGAGATCACCGAGCAATTTCAGAAAACCCTCTAGGCGCCAGGGGAACCATGCTTCTTACCGGCCGCTTCTCAGGTCTCCGGGACACCGGCTCACTGTCACAGGCCTGGAGCAGTTCTAGATAAAGCCTCCCGGGCAGCAGACTGGTTTTGTGAGGACTGGGGAGAATTGGGGCCAACGCTGCACCAGCTCCCCACAGGATCCACTTCCTGCTTGTGCGACCCCAGCACCTCAGACCTGGCTCCTTCAGCTTCGCGTGTGGGTAGCCAGAGGGGAAGACTAGCTCCCTCGAACACCATCATCCCCTCCAAAGGGTCCTGAGAGAACTCGGGCCTCCACAGCTCCTCCGGGAGAAGGGACTCCACCCTGAGCTCAGCCAACTGATGACTGTTTTTGTTTCCTTCTCTCGCCCTCTTTCCCTTCCAGTCTTGCCCTCCCAGGCTCTGAGATTAGAACTGTCTCCTTCCTCTCTGCCAACCCTCAGCCCCGAGAGCCACAGTGACACTCAGTTTTCACTCAGAAATAATAGAATAGACATGACAGCTGAGCTCCTGGGGGAAGATGCCGTGTCACTAAGTTCTGTCTGTGCCAGACCCTCTGTCCCCCTCATGAAATGCTCTACTCTGAGGTGACAGAGCCTTCTGTTAAAGCTCAGGAGACAAGCAGGAGAGGACAGACGCTTAGCAGCACTGAGAAGCTCCCAGATCACCTACTCATGTGACTCCAAGGCAGTTCTCTAACTGCTCAGCTTCTGTTTCTTTTCATGTCCTTTTTTTTGTTTCGTTTTGTTTTTGTTTTTTGTTTTTTGGGGTCATACCCGGCGATGCACAGGAGTTACTCCTGGTTCATGCACTCAGGAATCACTTCTGGCGGTGCTCAGGGGACCATATGGGATGCTGGGAATCGAACCTGGATCGGCCGCGTACAAGGCAAACGCCCTACCTGCTGTGCTATTGCTCCAGCCCCTCTTTTCATGTCCTTGAAGTCAAGTTAACTACCTCACATGTTTAAGGAACAAATGAAACCATCTTTGTAAAGCATTTAACACAATGCCCAGCGCATAATAAACATTTTAGGATCGTTGTTGACCACACAGTGTGCCACGCTCCCATAGCTGTACGCTTTCCACATGCTTACCCTGTGTCCTAGTCATGGCATCTGTCCCAGGGTTTGAAAAGGACTGTTCCGAGTGGAAACAGCATAGCATTCTGATGGGCTGGACATTCTCGCCATCTAGAGAACAAGAGCGAGCCTGTGTGGATGCACACTGCCTCAGTTTCTGATGTCACGCTAGGTCAATTCAGAGACAGCTAAAATGGAAGGGCACCTTCCTTCCCTGGAAATGATGGAACTTTGGTTTGCCAAGTTGATGTTCTTCTGGAAGGAAGCACCAGAGTCAGCAGAAATAAGAACATAAAGAGATGATCTGAGTCCCCAGTTAAAGTGGGAATCGAAAGGGTCAGATTTCCAGCACCACCACCCCCTGCCCACAGCCCCCGTTCCAGGTACTGCACCTGGAAGTATGTCCTTCCCGGACCTTCTAACATCCTTTGGAGCTGGCTGGACTGGAGCACTTCCCACACCTCCTGACTGCCATTCTGTAGCTGGGGGTTCTTCTGGTGACTTCGAGGGGCCTATGCCAGGCTGCCAGGCCAGTCCCTAGTATATAGCTCCCAACCTCCTCCTCCAGAGACAGTCTGCACAGGAGGACCTTGAGGATGCAACTCTGGCAATAAGCAAGAAAGTGGCAAAAATTCCTCTCTGGCAGATCCCTGGGACCAAGTCCACAGGCGACAGTTTCACTCTCATGTTGCCATTTAACCACAGGGCGAAATTGGGCAAGATCATAAAAGGGAAGGAAGAGTTCTTACTAGAGAGAATTTCTGAGAGGCCAAAGGCTCTAATGAGAAGGGAAGCAATTCACAGCAGGGAAAGCTGGGCTTGGAAGAAAAACAAGTGGCTGGAGCGATAGCACAGCGGTAGGGCATCTGCCTTACAAGCGGCCAACATGGCCGACCCGAGTTCGATTCCTCTGCCCCTCTCGGAGAGCCCAGCAAGCTACTGAGAGTATCTCGCCCACAGGGCAGAGCCTGGCAAGCTCCCCGTGACGTATTCGATATGCCAGACACAGTAACAACAAAGTCTCCAATGGAGACGTTACTGGGCCCGCTCGAGCAAATCGATGAACAACGGGAGGGCCTTTACTTTACTTTACTATGGGTTAAGCACTTGCCTTGCATGTGGCTGACCCTGGTTTGAATCCCCAGCAACATATATGGTTCCCTGAGCACCTCCAGGGTGATCCTGTTGCAGAGCTGAAAGAAACCCCGGAAGCCCAGAGAGGTAGTACATCAGGGAGGGGCTTGCCTTGCAAACGGCCTACCTGGGTTTGATCCCTGGCACCACGTATGGCCCCCTGAGCCAGCCAGGAATGATACCTGAGCATAGAGCTAGGGATAAGCCCTGAAAGTCACTGTAATTTCCCCTCCCCCCCAGAAGAAAGTCAGTCAGCCCTGAGCACTGTCAGTTGTGTCTGCTGAAAAAAAAAAAAAGCCATCACAAAAACTGAAAACTGCAGGTGTAACTGTTTTATAAAAATATAGGGGCTGGCTTTTGGAAAACAGTATGGACAATTCTCAAAAAATTAGAAATTGAGCTCCCATTTGATCCAGCAATACCACTCCTGGGAATATATCCCAGAGAGGCAAAAAAGTATAGTCGAAGTGACATCTGCAATTGTCTATTTATTGCAGCACTCTTTAAAATAGCCAGAATATGGAAAAACCTGAGTGCCCGAGAACAGATGAGTGGTTAAAGAAACTTTGGTACATTTACACAATGGAGTACTGTGTAGCTGTTAGAAAAGAGGAAGTCACAAAATTTACATACAAGTGGTACTACATGGAAAGTATCATGTTAAGTGAAATGACTCAGAAAGAAAGGGAAAGACATAGAAAGATTGCATTCATCTGGGGAACATAAAGTAACAAAATAGGAAACTAATACCCAAGAATGGCTGAGATTAGTACCAGGAATTTTACTCCATGGCTTGGAGGCCAACCACACATTACTAGGGGAAAAGGGAGCTCAGATAAAGAGGGGAACACCAAATAAAGGTGTTGGGAGGATCCTCCCAGGATGGGAGAAGCATGCTGGAAGTAGACTATAGACCAAACATGATTGCCACTCAATGTTTCTTTTGCAAACCACAACACCCAAAAGGAGAGAGAGAACAGAGGGGAATGCCCTGCCACAGAGGCAGGGTAGGATGGGGGGGATGGGGGGTGGGAGGGATACTGGGATCCGTGGGGGTGGGAAATGGGCACTGGTGGAGGGATGGGTATTTGATCATTGTGTAATTGAAACCCAAGCAGAATAATGTGCAAGTCTGCAACTGTACCTCATGATGTCTCACTATTAAAAATTTTTTTAATAAAAAAAAAATATATAGGGGCTGGCCAGAACTTGCCAGGACTGGCCCAAAGACAGACAGGCTTCTCAGTGCTTTAGTCTATTCTTGCTCTGGAATAAGCCAGAGTGATGGGATGGTGCTAGAGCGGGACTAGGGGTTCCCTGAGGTGTCCACAAAGTGTACAGATGATCTACTTGGAAACAGAAGAGAATTATTAATACATTCCTTCATGCTTAACATAATGTATAACATACTAATATAATGATAGGTAAATAAATGCATTTAAACTGGGGGTGCATGCTCAAAAATGTTTTGAATTTTTCCCAACTGCCCTGAAAAAGAAAAGCCTCATTAATGCACAGCCAGTTTCATGTGTGTGAGGGGGAGGGATTGGTGCTACACTTGACCAGGCTGGGGAGTGAACCTGGGCTTCCTGCTTGCAAACCTCCAGCCCATTGGGCTCCCATCTAATACTGGGTGTTTTTACTGGCCAGGGGTTAAACCCAGGGCCTCACACATAAGAGGCAAGTGCTCTATTGCTAAGCTAGCAGGGCCCGTAGCGTCTCCATTGAGACTTTGTTACTGTGTTTGGCATATCGAATACGACACAGGTAGCTTGCCAGGCTTTGCTGTGCGGGTGAGAGACTCTTGGTAGTTTGCTGGGCTCTCTGAGACGGGCGGAGGAACTGAACTCAGGTCAGCCGGGTTCGCCACATCCAAGACAAACACCCTACCCGCTATGCTGTCGCTCCAGCCCAGGTATATAACCAGTGATTCTAAATGGTCTTTCTCTAGTTAAACTTAATAAATCATACCTATTCCCAAAGAAACTTCTTCCATCTGCATAAATATTTTCCAGAAGTGGGGTGGAGTGGGGGTTGAGAAAGTCCTGGAAACTTGCTCTTACTATCTCAATGTATCAAGAAAATACTTTAACTTTGACATTCCAGAGGACCACAAGTATCCCATATGTAAAACACCTCCCTCCCCAATAGTTCAAAAGCCTAGAGGTTGCTGTTTCATGGAGTGACTCAGCAGGAAATCAAAATACCTGCCCCTCTGT
This sequence comes from Sorex fumeus, assembly GCF_029834395.1. Lineage (NCBI taxonomy): Eukaryota > Metazoa > Chordata > Mammalia > Eulipotyphla > Soricidae > Sorex > Sorex fumeus. The sequence goes on from NW_026606104.1 coordinate 44,023,849, forward strand.
AAATGCTACGGGGCAGAGAATTCAGTGCCACCGACCTGTGCTAGTGAGAATGCAAAACCACGAAGTTCTGAGACACGTTTCTTGTTTTGTTCCCCGACCTTTCGACTTTACCTTTATTTTTTGAGGTGCCAAGGACCAGCCCCTTTGTTTTGCTTTATGTTCCTGATTTATGGACTCACACAGTATTTGACTGTTTTCTCTTCCCTCTATTGTTGCTGGGGTCATGTACACACGTGCACACATATATGCCTGGCTGCAATGTTTTGGGTTGTGCTTGTTTGTTGGTGGGGGCTCCACTATCCTTGTAGTTGTGTGCTTGCATATGCTGGCTGTATTGCCCACCAGGGGTCACACTTTTTGCTGAGATGCTCCTACATCCCTTGCTAAGGTATGGCAGAGCTCAGACAGCACAGCTGTTGGACTCACTCTGTGCATGTGACATTACTGGGCAGTGACCTTATGATTGCAAGGCAGGTGGACTCTAAACCACTGTAAATCCCTTAAATCCAGAAGTAGGTTTGTTGAGATGAGGGTATAGGCCCCCAAACAGTGCTCAGGAGTCGTAGGGACCTTGCCAGGCCATTCTTAGTTTACTGGGACAGTGACAGTTTGTGACAGTATATGTGTGTGTGTGGGGGGGGGGGGCGGAGGTAGAGATGTTGGGGTCTAAGGATGTGGCATTGCTCCAGCCCTGGAATACCAGGGATTATCGGAGCCATCCCAGCAGTGTTTGGGGGGCTTCTAGGGTCACACCCATGTTGTTTGGGGGATCATGATACCACAGGTGATATCAGGGCCTTGAACTGGGGCCAGCCACCTGTGAAGTATGTGCTTTAACTGCTGTACTAGCTCTGGCCGCCGTCCAGAATTCATTTTTCATTGCCAAGTTATCTTATTCAAAACCAAAGATAAAGTGATTCCCCCCCAGAACCAAACTACTCCTATTTAAGAGCACTAGGCTGACTCCTAGAAAGAGAATTCTACCATGTATAGTAGTATTCTATCATGTATTCTAGATTTAACTTTTTTTTTTTTAATATATTTTAAGCCAGTCTTTTAGGAAACAACCAATGGGCGTACTTGCAAATAAACATCCTGCTTGACTCACTCTTGAACATCTGCAAAGCTCCCCACAGGAACCACCCTATGGGTGTAATAATAGCCAGGCTGTTGTTCACTGTCAGGTACCAGGAGGGTGAAGCTTTCCCACACAGCTGCTACAACTAATTTAGAAAGTTTAAAGCAGTCCCAGAGTTTTTATCTGCATGTCACACCTCATTATCAGAAAATTTTTATTCAAGAGGTAGCTTAGTTTCTTTTTATTATTTTGGGCCACGCCCAGTAATACTCAGGAACTACTCCAGGATGCTAGGAATCAAACCTGGGTCTGCTACGTGCAAGACAACCCCCTACCCACTGTACTATCATTCCAGCCCAAATCTGTTTCTCAACTTGACAAAATAATTGCCACCAGAATTGAAGCTGAGCTGGCAAAAAAATAATCAGTATTTTGGGCTCAGAGGAACAGCATGGAGCCTGAGAGGGCAGGAGAGGTAGACAGGTTAGTACACCTGCCTTACACATAGCCAACCGAGGTTTAATCCCATGGCTGTCTATGGGCCTCCAAATGCTGCCACAAGAGAGCCCTTGAACAGTGCTGTATGTGACACACTGAACCCAGCAAGAAAAAAAAAAATGGAAAAGCTGGAGTCAAAAATTCAAACCCAAGGGGGCTGGAGCGACAGCACAGTGGATAGGGGGTTTGCCTTGCATGTGGCCGACCTGGGTTCAATTCCCAGCATCCCATATGGTCCCAAGCACCACCAGGGGTAATTCCTGAGTGAAGAACCAGGAGTAACCCCTGTGCATCACCAGGTGTGACCCAAAAAGCAAAAACAAAAACAAAAATTCAAATCCAAGTCAAGATGCAGATAATGTAGATGATGAATAATAACCAGTTTAAAAAGTAAAGGACACTTCCACGAGATACTGTCATTCAACTACTTTATTAAACTTCTGGATGGCCTGATTTAATGCACGAGTTGATTCTCTTCACTGCCCAGTGGACCGCCTCAACCCCCTCAGGTCCTGTTTATGGAAACACAGGGCAGCAATCCTAACATGAGGGTGAGAAGTGCCATCTCAAAGAACCACAGAACCCAAATGGGGAACAACTGCCAGAGCTTACTGGGGTTCCCGGCCAGCTCCAGTCCTGCTCATCTGCTCCAGCAGGAAATGGGAACAAAACTCCTGAGAATCATTTCAGTTCCAATGTCTCATTTCAGTTCCAATGTCTCTGAGGAGCAGCCTTCTTCCAATTCCACCTGTCTTGCCGTGGTAAGCAGCTAATCAGCAACTTCCTTGAGGAAGTCTGCCCCGGTTTCATTCCTGTCAGTTGCTCATCTCCCTTTGAACTTCAAAAAACAGAAGAGAAGGAATTGTCAAAAGGGACCTTAATTGTCAACTGGCACCTACTTCCTAGAAGTAAACTGGCCAAACATAGCGTAGCTGGAAACAAAAGGTTGTGAAAATATGTCCAGCCAGAAAAAAATCTCAGGCATCCAGTTAGATTCAGTTATTCTGCATCCGTGGATTTAAAATGATCGTCATCCACAGTGGAATAGATGTGTCCCTCGTTGCTTAGAAAATCCACTGCTTGCCTGGAAAGAAAGAAAAAGGCTCATTTTCACACCAATACGGAAAGGAGGCCAAGTATCCTGGGTGTGGTGAAATATGTTTCCCCGAGTTCACCACTTCAGTTTTTTGTTTGGGTCACACCCAGTGGTATTCAGCAGTTACTCTCACCCCAGAGCCTGGGGGACCATGCTGTACTGCCGATCGAAACTTGGGCTCCTTCATGCAAAGCATGTGCTCGGTCTGTTGCACCATCTCTCTGTGCTACCCCCACTTTCAATCTTAGTTAAGAATTTCAATTTTTGGCTGGAGCAATAGCACAGCGGGTAGGGCATTTGCCTTGCACGTGGCCAACCCGGGTTCGATTCCCAGCATCCCATATGGTCCCCTGAGCACTGCCAGGAGTGATTTCTGAGTGCAGAGCCAGGAGTAACCCCTGTGCATCTCTGGGTGTGACCCAAAAAGCCAAAAAAAAAAAAAAAAAAAGAATTTCAATTTTTGTCACAGAAGAATCTTGCATGGAGAAATGCCAGCATAACTGCAAACAGAGGTGACTCATAGAATGACAATTAGGGACTGCCTAAGACCCCTCTCTCAAGTTGTGTAAGAAACAGAAAGTAGCACCAAATCCAAACACCCACCTAAGGAAAGTAAAACAAGGATCTAAAGCTGTGTTTTTTGTTTGCATAGAAAATCCAGCATTATGGGACTGCTGAAACAGTAGAGTGGGTAAGGTGCATGGTTGCACGCGGTAACCCGGGTTCAATTCCAGGGCACCTCATAGTGCCCTGAGTCCCTCCAGGAGTGATTCTTGGTGCAGAGCTAGGAGTAAGCCCTGATCACCACTGGGTGTGCTTGCAAAACCAAACAACAACAAAAAATGTCCTAGTATAAGAAACAATTTTATTTTTTAAAATTTATATGTATACTTTTTGATTTTTGGGTCACACCTGGCAATGCACAGGGGTTATTCCTGGCTCTGCACTCAGGAGTTACTCCTGGCGGTGCTCAGGGGATTGAACCCGAGTCAGCTGCGTGCAAGGCAAACACCCTACCCGCTGTACTATCTCTCCAGCCCCAAGAAACAATTTTATAAAATGTCCCCTGCACCAACCCTCCAGTTTTCCCGATGAAGTTGCACAAAGGAAAGGTCTTCTCAGAAATGGTCTGACACCCTCTCACGATTCAAAGCCTTTGGGGTGAGTGTGAGTAACATAGTTAACAAGAGTACTGAGTCCCATAGAACCTACTATGTGAGTAATTCTGCACCTGTGCACCACAGGAACTGAAAAAGTATTATGCTTACTCTGTAAGACAGCAAATGGAATTTGACCTGAGCATTCCTTTTCTATCTAACTCTAAAAGTTTAAACAGCTCATAACAAAAAATATCAAAAGCACCACAACAGACCAACTGATTACTTCCCAGACTAGGAATCTCCTTGTCTAATAGGTTCTAAAAAGGACAGGAGATTAGCACCAGCTAAAGGTAAAAGCAGCACATGTACCCCCATGTCCATAGGGGGCGCCATGCACATGGAGTATACACTTGAAGACCAGGAAGTTGGAGACCTCTCCTCTAGATTAAAACCCTACAAGAGTTATCAGGCCATGTTCTGTTCAAAAATTTCCCAGAGGGCTGGAGAGATAGTATTGGGAGTCATGCATATGGCAGACGCAGAATGGTTCCCTGAGTTACCTCTGAGCATAGAGAGCCAGTCTTAAGCACTGCCAGGCATGGTCCCAAACCAAAACACAAAAAAATCAAAAGATCACTCCACGATTACATCAGGACCATATGTCAACACCACTACACACACATTACTCTTATTCTTTATTAACACTTTATTAACTAATAAGTTAAAGGGGGGAAAATTTCCCCAGACATAATGGGACTTAGGGTCTGTGGAATAAACAAAAGATTACGGAATGGGTTAGGACCATCTTTGCCAGTCCTTTCAGTATTTTTTTTTCTTTCCTTTTTTGGCTTTTTGGGTCACATCCAATGACTGCAGTTAGGAATTACTCCTGGCAATGCTTGGGGGGACCATATGGGATGCCAGGGATCCAACCCATGTTGGCCGCGTGCAAGGCAAACACCCTACCCACTTACCGCTCCAGTCCCATTTTTGTTTTGTTTTGTTCTGTGTCCCTAACAGGGCTCAGAGCACATGGGGGCCACTCCTTGGCTACGCTCAGCCAAACTGGACGGCTATTCAATGCTCAGGTGCTAGGGATGCAAGGCACTCCCCACCTTCTGAACTATCTCCCCGCTCTCCTTTCTGTAATTTTCCAAACCAAACAACTTCCTTTCTGTCAACAGGCTATAGTCAATGGAGAGTCTGTGCTTAGAACTACTCCTTACCAGGAAATCCGGTGTAGTGAAATGAACAATGCTGGGAGCCCTGTCTTGTGAAAATGAATACTTACTTGACTGCGTTTACACTCATGTGTTGGAGCTGGCTCTTCAGATCCTGAAAGTTCAGGCCTTCAGGTCTTGGGCAAGCCTTAATCAAATTGAGCACCTGAGATTCAAAGCAGAAAGATTTTTTTTTCCCTAGCAGATATATGCATGTAGGTTCCTATTATGGTATGTCTTATTTGCTAGTTACCAGGATGTTTCCTCTTCCTAAAAGCCAAATTATAACAGCTACCTCACACCTTATTTCACATAAAGATTACCTATCAATTGAAATAAGTCAACAAAAATTTCTACTAATCGCAGAGATTTTTAACAACTACTCTCCCCCACAGAAACCTGAATTTCTCTGTAATAAATAAATAAGCCAGGCACTTAGTGTAAGAAGCATTAAGGAAGTAACAAAATTTAGGATTGTTTGTGCCGTCCATTTCTGTAGATATGCGAGCAGAATTTACCTGGTTTTGGATAGCTGTGAGGCCATTTATTGGCATGAAGCTATTTCCACCGAAGTTCCCGGCTTCACTCATTCCTGTCATTCCTGGATAGCTGATAGGTGCTCTCCCTCCTGAGGGCTAAATTCAGAAATGTTTGTTCACATTAAAAATTTCACCATTTCGGGGACTGGAGAGATAGTACAGCAAGTAGTGCTTGCCTTGCACAAAGCGAACCCAGGTTTTAATCCCCAGGACCCCATATGGTCCTTCTAGAATCCTCTAGGAGTGATCCCTGAGCACAGAGGCAGGAGTAAGCCCAGAGCATGGGCAGGTGTGGCCCAAAGCCCCCAACTCCCCCGGGGGTGGGGGGAGAGCGAGATTAAACTTGAAAGCACTTTATCCACTTCTTTCATGGGGGGAGGGTTTTTTGGGTCACACCCAAGTGAATACTAAGAGGTTACTCTTGGCTCTGCACTCAGGAATCACTCACTTCTGGTGGCACTCGGAACCATATGGGACGCTGGGATCGAACTCGGGTTAACCACGTGCAAGATAAAACCCTACCCACTGTACCACTGCTCCGTCCCCACTTTATCCACTTGCTAATGCTGTATTACAAGGATACAGAATAATGATTAGAATGTTATGACGCTCAGTAAATGGTTCTGAAATGCAGGAATAAGTTTCTCTCTGCTTCCCGATTACTCAAGTGTTCCTGCACAGAATAGGATATGACACCCTCTGTAATGGCCCATGAGTTCTCTAGTCTCTCCTACTATAACCAATTCTTCCTTTCGTTACCAAAACCATCAATATTTCAGTACTAGATTCAACAAACCCTTTCCTTGGTCCTATATGACCTTACCAAATTAATTTCACGCAATTAAAAAATATAGTCTTGAAAAAGTTTTAACATAAAGCAAAAGATACCGTATTAGGGACACACACACACACAAAATCCAGTGTATAATTTTTGTTTTGTTGGGGGAAGGCCTCCCAAGCAGTACTAAGGGGGCTGGGGCCACTCCTAGTGACACTGGGCCAAGCAGGCGGGGTGGTTCAATATTCAGGTTCAAGGATGCAGAGTTGCTACGGCTCTGCTGAGCTGGGGGCCTCCAGGGCTACCCCAAAAGTGCTTGGAGAGCCATGTCAGGGGCCAGGGTCTGAACGTGGGTCTTGGTGTATGGAAAGTAAGTGCCCCTAATCGCTGAGCTATCTCCATGACGTTTCCTCATTACCCAACAGGCTGGCAGTAAAGCAGCAGCATGCTGTTCAACTTGGGGATTCTCTGCATATGGTCTGGAGCTAAAGGCTCAGCTTATCATCGTGCTTCTACTCTGATAGGTTGTCTAAGGACGCAGCCATTCACGTTAACTGGGCCAGAAGCACTCATAGGTCTGAGGAACCTGAAAGATGCTTAACTCCTGGCTCAACCTTTCAAAATGCCAGTGTTAACAATATTGTAAACAAGTTGCCTAAACTATAGTGAAAACAAACAAAAGAATATAGGAAGCAGTGGAGGAAGGGTCCAGAGACACAGTTCAAAGAGCTGGAATACTTGTTTTGCATGCAAGTACCCCATGTTCAATCCCAGGCATCACATGGTCCCCAAAGCCTGGAGCCAGAAGCCCCTGAGCACTGCTGATAAAAGTCAAAAATGAAATCAAACAAAATGTCACGGAAATCAAAGTCAGAGCTCAGACTGCCTGCGCTCTTCCAAGAAAGAGTAAGAGACTAGACAAAGGTGCTCACCTGGCTGTAAGCCTTGTTCAGAATCATGTGTGCATTGACCACTTCCAGAATATGTGCGGTGAATTCATTCATATCCTCCAGGGGGATGACCTTAAAGGCAACGAGGCTTTTTTTGTTCTAGTAAAGAGAAAAATGCAAATGAAAGATTAGCACATTCAAGTCAACTTCAGGTGAAAACACTTGACTCTCCTTGGTTTATGAGTTGCCAAAGCAAGCACTAGAGCCCTTTTTCTGGGCTGGCAAAATACAGTATTTTGCCAGTTGAATAGATGTGTTATACCTCAATTAACATGAGCTCGATCAGAGCCACAGGGGTAAATCCATTCTCCTTTGCGGCCACTCTATGTGTGGGTATCCTCAGGTCCACTGCCACATCCCAAGATGTGCATATCAGGTTAGGTAGCACGTTTAAGTGCACAAGCATGTCTATGAGTGCACCCCAGGTGGAAGGGGGTCGTATCCAGGGCTTCCACCCACTGTGCCCAGAGCTTCAGGGAGAGGCGCTAGCGAGTCTTGCCCCCAACACAGAACAGAAAATGTGGGTTGGGGGCTCTCTCCACCTTTGATGAAGCCCATATTCTCTAAAGTGTATTACTCTTTTTCTTACTCCCTGTGCTTCCTCAAAATTTCCAAAGAAAACCTGTTTTCACTTGAAGGGGAAAAAAAAAGGAGACTAGAAAATGCAAATATGAAGGACTGCATACTACTAACTATGGTTACTTCTGACGTTTTATTCAAAAATCCAGTTCTGCTGACCAGATATAAGCTATAGACACTTAACTTTATATCAATCAGCCTATGGTAAAAACTGGCTTCATTACATGTCATTTAGCTTCAAGTCACAGCTCTGAGGATGAAAATGTTAAGTGCTGTCTAAACTCAGGCATGAACCCAAATCTTGCTTCATGCAAATAAATACTGCCATTTTAGCTCCTAAGTTTTACCTGGAACGCTCTCAGATGACCGGCCACTTTCACGTATGTTTCTGGAGGAACCACCGTGTTTTCCCCACTAGGGTCCTAACAGATACAAGATAAACTGATTAAGATTTTAGTAGTTTCAGCCTCTTTAAAAATTCTAAATCTGTACAGAAAAAAAATACAAGTTAAAGAGAGAACTAAAGGAATCTAACACAGCACTAACTCGTCTGAGTCTGCCCAGCTTTTCCATATTTACTTTCTCTTAAACAGGGGCCTCCCTGAGAAGTGCTGGGGGACTCGAGGCCTTTTCCAGGGATATTTGGCCTAGAAGTTTAGTGAAGATTTTGGTGCTCAGCCTCAGCTGAGCAAAATGCACTGCCACCCCAGTGGCACTGCTGCTTGTGATCCCCAGGGTCACAGCTAAGCGTGCAACAGAGAGCACAATGAGGCGTGTGACCCTAGTGAGCACCAAGGCACGGAAGCACCGCCAAGGACATGTACCCCAAGTCACCACCACCAAGGGGAAATGACCTAAACCGAGTAAAACTTGAAAAATAAAATAGGGGTGGGGGCACAGAGACAGCACAACAGGTAGAGTGCTTCCCTTGCATATGACTGTTCTCAGTTCCATCCCCAGCACCGCCAGGTACAATCCTTGAGGACAGAACCAGGAGCAAGCACTGAGCACAGCTGGTATGATGTATCTCCCACCCCGCCCCTCCCCAATAAATAAGACAGGAGGCTGGGACATAGCTCTATAGGCTGGAACATGTATTTCATATGCAGGAACCTCGCGTGTGATTCCCAGTATCACATGGACCTTTGAGCTAAAAGTGACCCCTGGGACCTCAGGGTGTGCCCCACCAAAAGAAAAAAGTTTCAAACTTCTATGAGAACAAATGTACTAATCTTTATGGGATTGAGTGCATTTATGTTAGTTTGTGCCTTTGATCTTATTTATCCAAAATGCCATGTAACCCCAACCTGATTAAAAAACAACAACAACAACAAAAAAAAAACCCCGCTTCTTACATCTGTGTCAACCCACTGGCGAACATCCATGGGTGCAGCTGTCATGTCATCTATTTTGTACACGATGTTTGTTGGAGCTTTCTCTGCATGTCTGATTATCCCCACAACAGAGACCTATATAAAAAGAAAAAGTTTGGTCTTGGAAACCAAAGCTACACTCGTGTATTAAATGTTGTTCATTTTATCTCAATTTTCCTAAGATGAAGTTACAGTTTAACAAATGCATGAGGATGGAGCAATAGTACTACAGGTAGCGTGTTTGCCTTGCACATGGCTGACCGACATTCGATCCCCAGCATCTCATATGGTCCCACAAGCACCGCCAGGAGTGATTCCTGACTGCGGTAACCCCTGAGCATCACCAAAACCAAAAAATAAATAATAATAATGCACGATACCTGTGAAATCTCAACATGGCCAATTTTGAATGCATCATCCATCGTAGTAGCAGAGAGGAGCTGAGAGATGGTACAGGGTACAATGTGGTGTGTTCGGGATCTCTGTAAAGAAAATTGGCATAAACCCAACCTTGAAGACAGTAGCTATCATGCATTTAACACACACCATCGCTAAGCACTTCAAGATGAGTATCGAGAAGCCAGGTAGATGACTCAAAAGGCTGCAGCATATCTCCGCATGTGGGAGCTGCGGGTTTGATCACTTCGTGGTCCCTCAAGCAGGACCTGGAAACAGCCCCAAGCACTATCAAGCGTGCCCCTGCCCACACTTAAGTCAACATATAATCTTTACATCAAATGAATGGTCAAGGTCATAAAGTTAAAAAATGCGACACTGTAGGATATGGACGGACAACTCAACAGGGCCTCTGAAATGCAAAGCTCGCCTGACACATGGGAAGACCAGGGTCAGGCACCAGCATGACAATCTCCTAAGCCCACTGGATGTGGCCCAAAATTCACTGTCACTGTCCTCCCGTTGTTCATCGATTTGCTCAAGCAGGTACCAGTAACATCTCACAACAAATCATGAGACTTGTTGTTACTGTTTTTGGCGTATCGAATACATCACAGGTAGCTTGCCAGGCTTAGGTACTGTATCTCACCCACATGGCAAAGCCTGGACCAAAATTAAAAAAGAAAAATGTAAGGAGAGTGAAGGGAGCAGAAAGACAACATATGGGTTAAGCCACCTGCCTAGTAAGATCCCGAGTCCAGATGTGGCACAAACCTTCCTCTCCCCGACAAAACAGAGGAAAGTCCAGCTTGAGTATAATGGCAAGCTGGAGCTGGCTACATCCCACCAAAGAGATGGCATTTTTTCCCCCAGGGGGGTGGGGAAGGGAGCGGGTTTTTGCTGCATCTTGCAGTACTCGGGGTTTACTCTTGGCTTTGAGTTCAGGGATCAATCCTGGTGGTGCCTGGGAGACAATTTGGGGTGCCAGGGACTGAAGTCAGCCACATGCAGGGCAAGAGTCCTATCCTCTGCTTGCCCCAAGTTGACATAATTATTTAGAAGGGCTGGAGAAATAGAGACAGAGCCTTATAGTTATACTATTTCATGGTAAAATAATACTGAGCTGCCTTTAAGACATGTGTTCTAATAATTAGATAATAATTCTGAGGAAAATGGATAAATGCTTAGTCCCACTGAACATCTTTTAAAGGGAAGAAACAAGATATTACTGGCAGAAGAGTACCTTGTGAGGAAACTCAAATCACATCCTGACAACATAATCTGATTCTGCCCACTGGCCAGGGTTTGACTGGGTGATACTGAATAAAATAGGATTTTCTCTAAACACAGTCTGAGGCTAGGAACAGAAGTGAACAAACCTGATTTTGATACCCTGAAGAACGAATGTGCTGAACGGGATCTCAGAATTTATTGGCAATTTCAAGAAAAGGGACCACTTAGGCTGGACCCTGAAGCATGAAAAAAGTGACAGTTTAAAAAAATTTAAAAGTAGGGGCTGGTGAGTCTGGAGCAATAGCACTGCGGGTAGGGCGTTTGCCTTGCCAGGTTCAATTCCCAGCATTCCATATGGTCCCCTGAGCACCGCCAGGAGTAACTCCTGAGTGCAGAGCCAGGAGTAACCCCTGTGCATCGCCGGGTGTGACCCAAACCCAAAAAAAGAAAAAAAAAAAAACCAGAAAAAAATAAAAAAATAAAAGTAGGGGCTGGTGAGATAGTACAGTCGGTAACACTTGCCTTGCATGTGGTTGAGCCAGGTTCCTTCCATGGTACCACATATGGTCCCCTGAGCCCTTCAAGGAGTGATCCCTCAGCTAGGGGGAATAAGCCCTGGAGCACTGCTGAGTGTGTTGCAAAAACAAAACAAAAAATAATCAAAAATGTGACTATGGGACCAGAGAGTAGAAGTAAGGAGATTGTTTTCACAGCTGACCGTGGTTTGATGCTCGGCACTGCATATGCCAGGAGTGATCACTAAGCAGAGCCAGGAGTAATTTCTGAGAATAATAGGCTGTGGCTCCCAATCACCCCCCCATCCTCCAAAATAATAAACCTAATCTTTAAAAAACAAGTGGCGGTGGGCCAGAGAGACAACACAGGTTCCTTTCTGGAACAGGAACAGGCTCTCTGAATTGAGCTGGGAAAAATACCTGAGCACCGCCAGATGTGGCCCGAATCCCCCCATCCATCCCCAAAAGTGGCTAAAGAGGAGGGGCTGGGGGCTGGAGCAATAGCAAAGCAGGTAGGGTGTTTGTCTTGCACGCGACAGACCCGGGTTCAATTCCCAGCACTCGATATGGTTCCCCGAGCACCACCAGGAGTAATTCCTGAGTGTAAAGCCAGAAGTAACCCCTGTGCATATCTGGGTGTGACCCCCAAAAAAGCCAATAAATAAATAAAAATAAATAAAAAGAGGAGGAGCTGGAGCAACAGTGCGGTGAATAAGGCACTTGCCTTACACATGGATCCCACATAATCCTCTGAGCTCTTCCAGTAGTGATCCAGGAGTCTGGAGCCAGGAGGAAGCCATAAGTATAGCTAGGTCACTGTCACTGTCCTCCCGTTGTTCATCATTTTGTTCGAGCGGGCCCAGTAACACTGTGAGACTTGTTACTGTGTTTGGCATATCAAATACGTCATGGGTAGCCTGCCAGGCTCTGCCGTGCGGGCGAGATACTCTCGGTAGCTTGCCGGGCTCTCCAAGAGGAACGGAGAAATTGAACCTGTGTCTGCCAGGTTGGCCTCACGCAAGGCAAACGCCCTACCGCTGTGCTATCACTCCAGCCCATAGCTAGGTGTAGCCCCCAAATAACAAATGACTAGCTAAAGAATGTATATCAACAAGCTGAAGGAAAATCCGCACTCCCAGACTCTCCGAGGGAACACAAGACAGAGAGAATGGCAACTGCAAGTGAGCCTTCTCCCTCTCAACCAACAGGAAAGATGCTTAGCCTTCAGGGATAGAGCAGATGCTGCAAAACCACACTACCACCAACACTTCACTTCGCTGAAGCATAGTTTTGAATGCTGAGTACTCAAAGAATGATAAAAAGTAAAGAAGACAAGCCAAAAAAGATAGCAGCCAACCTCTAGGGCTAAGATTATGGCTCTACATAAGAACACTGCCAAGTGTGAGCCAAACCAAAACACTAACACTAAGAAAATTGGGTCCGACCATTCAGGAGCAAAGTGGGCTTGTTCATGTTCCTCTACTACTCATTTCCTTGCCAGGAATGATAACATCATTGTGTAGATTACATATTTAGTGAAGTATCCAGATTCAAACTGGCACACAGGAAGCACTTAATAAATATGCATTTATGAAGTCAGCTGTTGTTCCTCACTCTGTATCTTTGATAACTTTTAGTAACGGTGGAACTGAATCAGCAGTTTGCTTTATGGCGTTCTACACCACAGTAAAGTTACATGTGTATCAGCATTTAGAGATTTAAAAATTCCACCAGGAGTAATTCCAAGCACAGAGCCAAGTAACCCCTGAGCATCACTGGGTGTGACCCCCGCTCCCCACGAAAATTTAAGCTTAAGGAGGAGGGGAAAAAAATCCAGCTATCTGGGACTAGAGAGACAGTTCAAGGGGCTGACCCTGAAAAAGAACTATGTTCTGGGTTCGCTCTTCTGTTTCAAGGAGAATATGCCTAAGAGACTGGAGATTCTGGTCTTTCAGGACAAAAGAAAACTGCTAGAGAAAGGTTGCTGGCTATATCTCAGACTGGTCAGTATCACCTATGTAGAGTCTGGTTCCATTTACTAAGCTTCTCTTAGAAACTCCCTTAATCTCTTGAGCCTCCGCAGTATAACAGAGCAAACAAGAAGTCTTCCTGAATTACAAGGAACTAATTTGGGTCTGAAGAGACAGTACAGTGGGTAGGGCGCTTGCCTTGCATTCGGGATTCCCAACACCTTCTATGGGTCCCCAGCACCACCAGGACTGATCCCTGAGCACAGCCAGTAGTAAGCCCCAGGCAATACCAGATGGGCCTCGAAAAAACAAAACAAAAAGAACTTACGTGAAAAATTGAAAAAGCAAGTTACAACAAAGCTCAAACCTATGGGAATTACCAATGAATTCTTTCTTATCAAGAAAACACCCCAGAATGAACAGTATTAGTAAAGCATGTGCTCTAGCCGTGTAAGCTATCTCCCCAGCCCCCAAGCCTGTATTTAAAATAAAGTAAAAAAGTAAAGTAAAGGCCCTCCCGTTGATCATCGATTTGCTCGAGCGGGTCCAATAACGTCTCCATTGGAGACTTTGTTGTTACTGTGTCTGGCATATCGAATACTCTCGGTAGCTTGCCGGGCTCTCCGAGAGGGGTGGAGGAATCGAACTCGGGTCGGCCAGGAAACGAATAGCACTTGGTATAGACAAATTCACTTCTGAAAGAATGACTCAGATGTATTTGGACGGCTTTTCATAGGGCATATTCCTATACCCCTCCTTATTTATCAATTCTCGGAAGCACCCTGTGATATCAATAGTGCAGGTATCAATAATACCTGCACCATGATCAAATGAAAAAGTCCAGGGGCAATAGGATTCACATTGCCGGGCTAAACGAACACTACCCATTAAAAAAGCAGAAAAGGATTGCAAAAACTGAATGGTGGCTTGGAGGCTCAGGTTCTTCTATTTATTCTACAGAACTCTGGGGCAGCCATTTTATACATGGCACTGTCTCACCTCCACCTTGCAGTTTGTAATTCTGCATCTCCTATAGCAGGTGCGAAACAAGACTGCCAAGAAAGTTAAACAATTGCTGCAAAAGTTCTCTGGCAGGTAGTGGCAGAGTCATGATAGGCCACAGACTCCAGTGTCCACAGAGACCAACATTTCCTGCATTACAGACCTCACTGAACCTCACTTAAAATCGACTTCGAGTACATCAAGAACGGAAACTCGACTTTTCACTTAGTTGGGGTTTTTTTTTCCATAAAGTTGATTCATTAGCTAGACCGGCAAAATTCAAACCAAAGGCAAAAGAAACAGAAGATACAAAATTAACAGCGAATTCCTTTAAACAAACGCCAGTGAATTCTAACAGTCGATGAGCTGATGGTACATCATCAATTGGCTTGAAATCCTATCGCGCCTGAAATGAGAGTGGCAAGCCTGGGGGGGACAGGCTACAAGACCACCTACCGATTTCTTCTCGGGCTGGGTGGACGTGGGCGATCCGAAGCCCCCAGTGGACTGTGTGAAGCCGCCACCTCCCCCATAGGAGCTGCCGTAGCTTTCAAATCCACCTGGTTTCAAGCAAGCACCGTGTTAGGACCCGCGCCGCTGCCACGGGGGCGCCCAAGGCCATTCCGCGCCCAGGACCCTCCCCAGGGTCCCCTGCTCCTCACCGCCACCTCGCCCAGCCCCCGGACGCCCCGATCCCCCGACTCTGCCTCCCGCCCTCCCTGCCCCCAGCGCCACGCCGACCCCCGCCCTCCAACCAGCTCTCCCCGGCGAGTCTCCCTCTCCGTCCCGCCCGTCATTACTGTTCCACATCTCCGCCACGACTCCCTGGTGGAAAACGTCCGGAAGGTGCCGCTCCCGTGGGTTCGCGCAGTACCTCCAAACCGGGTCGCTGCCGCCGCGCTCCGGACTTTTCGCGGGCCCCACAAACTACTTCCCGCGAAAGACGGAGCCAATCAGCGCCCAGAACGTTTCTCTCTCAGCCAATCAGTGCACGTAAACACGACGCCCTTCCGGTCCCCAGCGTCCCTAAAGCACGGGAAAACGTGGGCTCGGCCACCAATGGGAACGGAGGTCTCGGCGGCCATTTTTACGAGGATCAAAACACACCGTAGAGAGGGAGCCGGAAGCGGCAGGGTGCTGAGGGGGGGCGGGGTCTCGCCAAGACAACCAATCAGAACAATACTTCCGCTCCTAAGGGCGTGCCTCCCCGCGCGCGCTGTGTACATCACTTCCTTTGGCGTTTTTCTTTTCCCGCCAAATTCTCGCCAATTCACCGAAGCTGCTTTTCTCCGCTGAGCCACGGCTCCTGGCTTCGTGATAAAAAGCATCCGAGTGGACCCAGTCGGAGTACAGTGGGTTAGGTTCCGGCTTTGCACGCTGCCGACCCCGGTTCGGCCCCTGGCACCGTGTATGTTCCCCTGCGCTTCAAGGAATTAAACCGAGAGCACAGCAGGGTGTGGCCCCTAACCAAAACAGCAACCAAAAATATGGACCCCGTACGATTTCTTTAAAAGCGTGTGCCCGGAAGTTTGGATTTTTACATGGAAATTGTCTGATTTTGAGCAAATTAAAATATTTTAAAACACTAGACGACATTATAAAAATCAAAACCCAACCATCTGTCGACTGTCTTTTTTGTGCCACCTCTTGCAGTGTGAATTCTGTGAACTAGGAGCACAGGTGGAAATAGTCCCGAGAACCACAGGGTATGCATCCCAGCTCAGCCCCTTTTTGTTGTTTTTTTTTGTTGTTGTTCTTGGGCCACTCTAGGAGTTATTTCTGGCTCTGCACTCAAGAATCACTTGGGGTAGTGCTTCGGGGACCACATATAGCATGCCAGGCATGAAGTCGGGTCTACCCTATCCACTCTTTACAGCCCGCAAACACGTTTTTGAAAAACTAGAGGCACTAAGATGAAAATCAATTAAATTATTAAGTCTTCTCCATGGTGACTGAACATAATATATAACAAGTGGCAGTGTATGAGATATGTAATAAAATATTTAAAAATAAAACTGGGGAGAGGCAGGGAGATAGTTTAAGGGCTAGTGCTCATAGACTAGTGTTCAGTCCCTCACTGCCAGGAGCCTCCCCCACTTGGAGAACCCATTACCTGTGTACCACCTGGTGTGGCTTCCAAACCAAACACAGTAAGAAAATACTGTTAAGCCTGGGACTATGGGTTCCCAAGTAGCCAGGCGGACAGAGAAACGGACACTATAAAAGAAAAGCAGAATGAGTTTTACTCCAGTTTACTGGGGTCAACTATCTCACCCCCAGACTGGTCTCTCCATAGTGACCCCAACCTTCAAGTGCAAGTAGTTTATATATGGTTTGATTACATAAGCAGTAGGTACCTTATTGTTTCAGAAAAATCTCTTAGTTACTAACTAAGCAAGGGTTTTGGCAAGTGTCTAGGGTAAGAGTGGTCAGGCAATAGTTTAACAGTAATTTTCAGTAGCAGTTTGTGGTCACATAAGCTACTAGTTCCTTAGGTTAACAAAAGATAATTTCTGAGGCATTTAAACTGAGGCATAGTGATTGATTGAGCCCATTTATTGGGTCCAGGAACTTCTCAGGTTGGTTCAGGTTGGCTAGTTATGCATTGTTTCATTGCTGGGAAACCGAGACTGCTTCAGTTCCAGGCCTACTTGATTTTGCTGATTTCTATACCTAGTCATGGTGTCAGTTTCACCCTTACAATACTATTTTCATAAATATAAGACGTGATTCATTTAGGCTAATTTCCTTCCTTCCTTCTTTTTTTTCCTTTTGTGTTTTGGTCCACACCCAGTGGTGCTGGTGGCTCACTCCTGGCTCTGTACTCAGAGATCACTCTTGTTTTTTTTCCTTTTTGGGTCGTATCTGGTGATGCACAGGAGTTACTCCTGGCTCTACACTCAGGAATTTCTCCTGGCAGTGCTCAGGGGACCATATGGGATGCTGGAAATCAAACCAGGGTTGGCTGCGTGCAAGGCAAATGCCCTCCCCACTGTACTAACTCTCTAGCCCACCAAGGATCACTCTTGATGGACTGGAGAAACCGCTTCGTGTTCTGGAGGTCAAACCCTGGTCAACCATGTGCAAAGAAGGCAAGTACCCTGCCAGCTGTACTATCGCTCTGGCTCCTAAATAGCCTCTTTTCAACTAGTAATAAATTCAGTTGGGAAGAATATATACCTAAGGATACATATCAATTAAATTTTAAAATGTTAATTTAGAGTTAAATAAGATTTTTTCACATCTGAGTGTTTTGTTTGATAATGATAAATTGAGCAGAGAGCACAGTCAAGAAGAAGATATTTATTCAAAGTGTGGTAGGGAATTCATCACAAAGTGTAGCTGTGGCAAGTTAGAGTCTTCCTGTGATGCTAGAAATCAAACCCAGAGTTCATGCAAGGACTCTGCCACCGAGCTACACCCCCAGCCTATAAGCTCTGTAATGGTTTTAGGGCCTGGGAGAGGAGGCAAAGAACTAGAATGCATTTTGAGTGCATGAGATCCACCTTCTATCCCCAGCACTCAGGTGGTTTCCCAGAGCACTGCCGGCAGTGATCTCTGTCAGATATGGCCCTAAACCAAATAAAATAAACTAAGAATTTTGAAGGCCTACTTTTTCATATGCTTTAGTTTTTTTCCAACCTGCTGTCTTTCCTCAAAGTTGTAGGATTTTAGCTTCACTTGGGACAGATTATATTACCTGTTGTTCTGTTTGATACATAATGAGTGTGTTTTGAGGAAAAGGCGTTGGCATGAAGGACTCTAGCATCTGGTAACCAAGAGCTGGCCCACAGCGGTGGATGTATGAAGGACCAGGGGAATGAAGAAACAAGGCCCCAGGCTGGTTGTTAGACAGTTTATTTCTCTCTTCCTCATTGTAGTTCAATCTCTCCCCTTACTGCACAATTGTAGTCATAGTTTTGGTCATAGTCCTAGTCATCATTGTTACCTCATCCTCACCCCCATCATAGTCCTTATCTAGTCCTCGTCTAGTTCCCTTTTACTCCTTACAGCATAGTTATATAGAAATCATGAAGGGTGGGGGTACACATAGGTGGGGTCGAACATTGTCATAACAGATGTAAAGCCACTCCTTCACGGGAAGTTCTAGGAGATTAACTCAAGGACAAAAATCTCATCTGAGGGTTCAGCACTCTAAATTACTAGGAGATTCGCTCAAGGATGGTATTCCATCTAGGGTGTATTGTTTTCTTCTTTCCTCAGCTTGTAATCCATTTAAACAATCATAGTAAATTTATTTCTTATAATACTTCTAGTCATTTTGTATGAACACAGTAAGAGATATATTAATCTTAAAGGTTGGCTCTTCCTGGGGACTGTAAAGTACCGTGGGGCCCCAGGGAAATTCCAGAGCTAGGGTCTGTTAGTTAGTAACTCTTCCTTTAGCTGCCTCCACTGTTGACTCTTCCTTATTGAGTTGTAAATCCTTCTTCCACTGTTGACTTTTCCTTATCTGCCCCTTCCTAGTAAAGCCCTGAGCTGTAAATCAAGGGGAGCCAGGTAGACATGGAAGAGAACCAGATGTCTGAGTTATGAGATACCCACTAGCCACAATGCCCATGTATGTAAATGCTGATCTTTGAATCTATAGGCTAAGAAGTGATGTACTTTTAAATGGATTGTTTAAGAAAGTATATGTTGTTACAAATCTATTGGCCATGAAATGTGTGGGCTCTGCTATAACGGCCAGTGAAGGCTTATATAAGATCTCCTTTGAAGAAGCTCGGGATCTTGCCCAACCTGCCGGACCTGCGTGTCTGCGGCTCGACCCTGGCTAGCCAGTCTTACAATAAACCCTGCTTGCTGTTTGCAGTCTCTGGAGTCTCTTTGTCATTAAAGGGAGATCTTGATCCACGCCCTAACAGGGACATCTTGCTATATATATTAAAGACTACAGTCCTCAGGCCAGATTACTTTCTTTTTTTTTTCACTTTTTATAATTTTATTTATTAAATCACCATGAAAGAAGTTACAAAGCTTTTGGATTTAAATCTCGGTCATACAATGAAACACTTGTACTTTCACCAGTGTCCATCTCCACCCCCAATAACCCCAGTATACCCCCATCCTTCACCCTCCCCCTACCTGTGGGGCAGATGATTTCCACATTACTCGCTCTACTTTGATCACATTCAATATTTTGACACCAGACCCACCATTATTATTTGAGATTTTACCCTAACACTCAGATCTGCTGAAAAGGCAACAGTAGACAATTTGTTTTCTATTACTGGTTATAATTAACATATGATGTCGTGTGGCTACAGTAGTGGTCATGCAATTTTGAAATTCCAAAATTTTAACACTTAAATCTGGAGGGATTTCTGCCCAAACCTGCTGGGTTCCGAGATTTGTTCCTGAGTCTCTGGGATCATGGCCATTAAGCAGCTTGATCAGGAGCCAGAAAGGCTGTTCATGGGCGGCAACTCGGGGTCTCATTGGGACGAGAAGAAAAAGACCGGCTCCACCCCCATCCCATGAGGCCACACGTGTCTAGTCACTGAGGACCCAAACCTGACTGTCCAGTGGCCTCTGGAGGATGGTGGCCACTGAGCCACCTAGGGGGAGCTGGTGGAGGGACAACACCCTTTCCCCCCTGGGGTAGCCCAGCGACAGTAACCTACTGCGGGATCCAGATGCATTTCTGCCAAAAGCCACCGGGTTCAAAGATTTGTTTTTGTGTCTCTTGGATCATGGCTGTTAAGCAGCTTGATCAGGAGCCAGAGAGGCCGCTCGTGGGCAATGACTTGGGGTCTCGTTGGGGTAGGGAGGAAAGGACCAACTCCACCCCTATCCCGTGAGGCCCAACATGTCTCGTCACTGCGGGCCAAAACCTGACTGTCCAATGGCCTCTGGAAGATGGCGGCCACCGAGCCTCCAAGGGGGAGCAGGTGGAGGGACAACATTCTTTCCCCCCTGGGGTGGCCCGGCAACAGTAACCTACTGTGGGGTCCGGACGCATTTCTGCCAAAAGCCGTTGGGTTTCGAGATTTGTTTCTGAGTCTTTGGGATCATGGGCATTAAGCAGCTTGATCAGGAGCCAGAAAGGCCGTTCATGAGTGGCGACTTGGGGTCTTGTTGGGATGGAGAGGAAAGGGCCGACTCCACCCTCATCCCGTGAGGCTCCACATGTCTCGTCACAGCGAGCCCAAACCTCACTGTCCAGTGGCCTCTGGAGGATGGTGGCCACTGGGCCGCCAGGGGGAACAGGCCAAGGCACGAACAAAACCTATTCCCACCTGGGTTGGCCTAGTGCCGGTAACCTACCGCAGGGACCGGACACATTTATGCTAAAAGTCGCTGGGCTTTGAGATTTGTTTCTGAGTCTCTGGGATCATGGCCATTAAGCAGTTCAATCAGGAATCAGAGAGGCCATGCCTCCAATTATATAGCTAAGCCACAGGTGGTTTGTGGGTGTGTCTCTCACATACCTAACTTTTGGCCGTCTACTTTCTTGGTAAACTTTGCTCCAAGTTTTTGGGGTCTGGCCAAAGGCACAGCAGCAATTTTGGGGTATCTGGAAGTCTGAAGGCACCACCAAGTACAGATTGACTGATGCACTCACCTCATAGGCACAGATTGACCTGCTGGTGGCACCATACCCCCTCGGATTACTCTTTCTTAACCCCAGCCAGGCCTTATTCAGTTACTTCTTCTTGGGTCATGACAGAGTTTGTTCCGTTACTGTGCTCTTATTATACTTACAGTGCTTAGCTCGTCCCTTTCTGATGCCAGAGGAGCTTGCCCTGGGTCCATCCAGTCCCCTTGTCAGGACCCTCCCTTTGAGGGTGTTAGGAAGTAAAGGCAGCTGAGGCTTCAGTCAGGTAAATATGATGGATGCCCAGGAATAAGTATTATTTAGAGTTAATTAACTCCCATGTTACAAAAGCATAGCATCAACTGTCTTTCTGTGTCTATACAAAAAGGATATTGCTGAACCATGCAAGTGACATAAAGGAAAGAAAAAAGCAATATAGGAATATTAGTGCTTTGATAGAATTGGGTGTGCCTCAGGGGGAGTAACTCAATAAACCTAAGCTCCCTGCAGGAGGAGCAAGGACAACCCAATGTTATCCAACAGATGGGGACTGTTACAGTTTCAAAATCTTGTGTCCTACTATGACTACATTAGTTTGCTCTATTCACTGGGCTACCTGAAGTTTTCACTTCCCACAAGGAGGATGTTTGAAGATTTCACTTCTGCAAGGATGGGATCTGGAGTGAGCAGTACTGAGGGAATTTGCCTGTTACTCAGTCCTTGTCTGTTTGGGTTTGTGAGCTGTCAGAGTCATTAGCCCTCCTTGTTCCCCTTTTGTTGTTACGGTGTCTAGAACTCACACACTTGGCTGTGGCACTCACACACATTTGGTTGCTGTGAATTAGAGATCACATGTCGTCTTGTGGCACTGAGGATCCCATGGTGCTATCCGGATTGTTCTTGGCACGTGGGGTGTGGCTGGATAGTGAACTCCTGGTCTTACGCCTACAAGGCAGGTTCTCTGTCACTAAGAAATTCCCAGGCCCCTCGTCAGCCCTTCCAGTTCTGCCCACACTTCCCATTGTCTGGGACGATTTGACTTCTCACAGACCACAGAGTTTCTTTTCTTTCTCAGGTGAGATCTGTAGGATAACATTGGTTTGTCCTTTTTGCCTTGCCAGAGGGAACTTAGTTTTATTGGGTTACTCCCATTGTGCTCCCATTCCTCTGTGTTTATTTGTAACTTCTTTCTTTGTGCTCTGTTAACCTGTAAATATTGCTTTTCTCTTCTCCTTAGGTCCTTTGCATAGTTAATGTAGAGCAATGTCCTTTTTGTATAGACACAGAAAGACAGTTAATGCTATGCTTTTGTAACTCGGGAGTTAATTGACTCCAAATGATAATTCAGGGGGCTGGAGCAATAGCACAGCGGGTAGGGCATTTGCCTTGCACGCAGCCGACCCGGGTTCGATTCCCAGCATCTCATATGGTCCCCTGAGCACCGCCAGGAGTGATTCCTGAGTGCAAAGCCAGAAGTAACCCCTGAGCATCGCCAGGTGTGACCCAAAAAGCAAAAAAAAAAAATAATAATAACATGCTTGTTTAAAAAAAAATGATAATTCAGTGCTGGGCATCTGCTCTCTTGACTTAAGCCTCAGTTGCCCTTACTTCTTAGCACCCCATAAGTAGGGTCCCGACGAGGGACTGGATGGACCCAGGGCAAACTGTGAGCTATGTGCTACCCTGGCATCAAAATAGGCCTGGCCAAAGTGCCATAATGCTTAACTATAAGTTAGGAGTATGGTCATGGACAAATTCTGTAATGATCCAAAAAGTAATAACTAAATTCAGACCCTGCTAGGGTTAGGAATGACTAATCTGGCCTGAGCACTTTAGTCTGCGTCAGTGGCCAGATGTCCCTGGGAGAGCCACCCTAAAAGCTCAATGTACCTCTTACTGTGTCTATACAAAAAAGACATTGCTCTGAATTGACTATGCAAAGGACTTAAGGAGAAGAGAAAAGCAACATTAAGTTTTCTTTTTTATTTCTTGTTTGGGGTCACACCAAGGTTACAGAGGTTACTCATGGCTCATGCAATTACTCCTGGCAGTGCTCGGGGGACCATATGAGATGCTGGGAATCGAACCCGGGTCGGCTGCGTGCAAGGCAAATGCCCTACCCGCGTTGCTATCGCTCCAGCCCCAATATTTTCAAGTTAACAGAGCACAAAGAAAGAAGTTACAAATAAACACAGAGGAATGGGAGCACTGTGATGGGAGTAACCCAATAAACCTAAGCTCCCAGCAGCAAGGCAGAAAGGACAAACCAATGTTTCCCTACAACAAGCACAGAATCAGACATCTAAATAGGGCCCAATGAATAGGAGAGATAGCACTGGGGTTAAGGTGCTTTTGCCTTCCAGGCAGCCAATGCCAGTCAGTCACTGGCACCACCACAATGTCGCAATGATGCTCAGAGGATACCCCCAGCTCTATTCTCAGGAGTTGCTCCTACCAGTGTTTGAGACAGTGTGCAGTGCCAGGGGTGAACCAGGGTCTCTACATGCCAAGCATGCGTTCAACTTATCGAGCTACCTACCCAATCCCAGCTGTCACATCTTGACTAGTGAGAGGCTAGCATTTTTGTCTTGGCATGGATAATTATTTTAAACATCTGCACTTGTATGTTATTGCAGCACTGTTCACAATAGCCAGAATCTGGAAACAGCCCGAGTGCCTGAAAACAGAGGACTGCTTAATGAAGCTTCGTACATTTACACAGTGGAGTACTATGCAACTGTTAGGAAAGATGAAGTCACAAAATTTGCTTATAAGTGGATAGTCATAGAGAGTATCATGCTAAGTGAAATGAGTCAGAAAGAGAGGGACAGACATAGAATGCCTGCACTCATTGTGGAATATAAAATAACATGAGACTGACACCCAAGGACAGTAGACACAAGGGCCAAGGAATATTGCTCCATAGTTGGAAGCCTGTCTTGTGGAGCATGGTTATCAATGTCAGGGCAGATAAGACCCAACCTTGCAAAGCAGTCCAGGGGCAAAGCCACGCAAGAGGGAGTATCTGGGCAAAGTTAGCAAGAACGGGCTGTCAGCCAGTACCAGGTGTTCAGCCTTGAGCCTCACTTGACCTCCTAGTCACATGAGCCCTAGACACAGAAACTGTCACGTATGCTTAGCAAGTCATCCTGACTGCAGCATCTGGCTTTGAATGGGATTGGACCAGGGCAAAGCAGAGTTGCAGAGGTGATAGGTCAATAGTCCTGAACTTTATGTGATTGGATTTTCTTGTAAGCCTAGGCCCTCTGTAATATATGTATTTGGCAATGAAGTGAACAGCTATCAGCGGCTCCTGGAGGGTATTTCTCCACATGCCCGTTATCCTTCGTCCCACATCTGCCTGGAGCTAGTGCACAACATGTCTGGATACCGTTGGAGGGGAAACTGTTACCCAACACTGTCTTATGAGCTGGGGGAAAAGGCTGCTGGAATAGAGAAGGGATCACCAAGTCAATGATGGTCGGAGGGATCGTTCAGGACGGGAGACGTGTGCTGAAAGTAGATAAAGGGCCAAACGTGATAGCCTCTCAGTATCTATATTGCAAACCATAATGCCCCAAATTAGAGAGAGAGTATGGGGGAAGTTGTCTGCCATAGAGGCAGGGGGAGGGTTGGGATGGGAGAGGGATACTGGGGATATTGGCGGTGGAAAATGTGCACTGGTGGAGGGATGGGTGTTCAATCATTAGATGACTGAAACTCAAACATGAAAACTTTGTAACTATCTCACGGTGATTAAAAAATTTTTTAAATTAAAAAAAAAGTTCTTAAAACACTTTCAGGGGCCAAGGAGATAGGACAGTGGTTAGGGCACTTGTTTTATATGCAGCTGACCTGGATTCCATTCTTAGTACTGCATATGATTCCCTTTGACAAGAGTGATGCCAGAGCACAAAACCAGGAGTAATAGCTGAGCACTGCTGGATGTGACCCCAAAACCATGTGCACACACAGAGAAACACACACATACATACATACACACACACAAGTATATACACGGCCTTCAGGGTTTCTGGCACCAGGAGAATGTTCCAGGAATAGCCTCTGAGCACTGCTGGGTATGGTCTAACCCCACGCCTCCTCAATAAAGAGCAAAACCTGGGGGCTGGAGTGATAGCACAGCGGGTAGGGCATTTGCCTTGCACGCGGTCGACCCAGGTTCGATTTCCAGCATCCCATATGGTCCCCCGAGCACGGCCAGGAGTAATTCCTGAGTGAAGAGCCAGGAGTAACCCCTGTGCATCGCTGGGTGTGACCCCAAAAGCAAAAAAAAAGAAAAAGAAAGAGCAAAACCTGGAAAAAGAAAGAAAAATATTTTTAAGCTCATGCTACAAAGCTTAGCAACTACAAATTCTAACATTGACTTAAGTAGCCACCTATACACTTTTATAAGTAGTAGTGACTATTGTACTCTGTCGCTTATCAACATCAGTCACCTCCCTTTCCATTTTTTGATCAGTTCTCCTTTTTGATCATGTTTTTCTTTTTTTCTCAGTGCTCAGGTGTAGGACAACAGTGCTTTGTCCTTTCTCCCTTGCCACGAGGAACTCAGGTTTATTACAGTGCTCCTGAGGCACTTCCAGTCATTGTGTTTATCTGTAATTCTTCCCTATGCTCTCCTCCCCAACCAGTTAATCAGCTTCCTCCCTAATTAGAATCTGTTAATTATTTGTAAGGTTAGATCCTTCTAGGACACTGAAATTGTACTGTAAGTTAATATTGTCTTTCTCCTCTCCTTATGTCTTTTGAATAGTTTACTTTAAAGCAATGTCCTTTTTGTATAGATACAGGAAGACCGTTAATATTATGCTTTGTAACTTAGGATTTAATTGGCTTTGAATATTATTCACTCCCGGGCATCTGATTTCTTGACTTAAGCCTCATTTGCCCTTGGTTCCTAACACCTCAAAAGCAGGGTCCCAACAAGGGACTGACTGAATGGACCCAGGGCAAGCGGTGAGCTACCCTGGCATTAAAATGGGCCAGGCCAAAGTGCCACGATTCTTAACTATAAGAGCTTGATCCCAGACAAATGCTGTCATGATCCAAAAGTAACGACGAGACTAGGACCCTGCTAGGGATAGGAAAGACTATCTGGCCTGAGCACTGTAGTCTGAGATTGAGATGGTCCTAGGACAGCAATTCTATAAGCTTAAAGTATTTCTTACTGTCACTGTCACTGTCACTGCCCTCTCGTTGTTCATCAATTTTCTTGAGCGGGCCCAGTAACGTCTCCATTGGAGACTTTGTTGTTACTGTGTTTGGCATATCGAATGCGTCACGGGGAGCTTGCCAGGCTCTGCCGTGCGGGCGAGATACTCTCAGTAGCTTGCCGGGCTCTCCGAGAGGGGCGGAGGAATCGAACTCGGGTCAGCCATGTTGGCTGCGTGCAAGGCAGTGCGATGCCCTACCCGCTGTGCTGTCACTCCAGCCCATTTCTTAATGTATTCATACAAAATGATTTATATTATGTATGCTTATATGTTGGACAAGGAGAGGAGAAACACACCCAGATACTCTGATAATGAGTATCTGTCCTAGAAGCGGCTTTCCCGGAGGGAAAGAATTCTACCCCTATTGATGGTGACCACACCTATGTGTAATTGTTACCTCAATCCCTCAGGCTGGGGAATATAATGAGATTGTAAGAATGGGCGGGGGGGGGGGGGGGGGGGGGGGGGCTGGAGAGATAGCACAGCGGTTAGGGCATTTGCCTTGCACGCGACCGACCCGGGTTCGATTCCCAGCATCCCATATGGTCCCCTGAGCACTGCCAGGAGTAACTCCTGAGTGCAGCGCCAGGAGTAACCCCTGTGCATTGCCAGGTGTGACCCGAAAAGCAAAAAAAAAAAAAAATGGGCAAGGGGAGGCAGAGGAACCAGTTTGGCCCTCGTTTCTTCCTTCGCCTGCCCATCGCCATCGACCTCCCCGGGAAGGGGGAACCGGCGTGAGACTACCAAACACTGGCAGCGGGGGAGAGAGACTGCCGCCACCGCCGCTGTCTTTTTTGAGTTTACACACTCAGGATCAAACCCAGAGATCATACATAAAGGCGCGTGTTCTAGTGCTGAGCTCCAGCCCCTTGATCAAGTTTTTCTTGCAAACCCTCACAAGCCTGGAAACCCTGTATGTTTCTGCCAACTGAGTTAATGGTTACAAGTGCTGGGCACCAAAGGGCGAGGCAATAAAGCCTAAGATCAGTTAGAGTCAGATGAAAATGTGAAGGAAGAAAGTGGCTGATTGAAAACTCCAACCTCATCACATTCTCATTATAATGCATTCACATAATACAAGCGCACCAGTCCTCTCATGACAGTTTACAATTGCCATGTCAATTCCCGAAACAGTGAAATATGGTTCAAATCCAGGGGGTGCTTTGAACTTGCAAGAACCTGCATCCTGGGCTAGGGCTACCAGCTTAAACCCTGACTGGGCTTGTCTTACAATACTAGGAGTTGCTCAGGGTGTCGGCCAAGATGGTTCCTCACCTATCAGAGAAGGTATCTGGCTGGGGCTCTGGCTGCCAAGCCCAGCAGGCCTGCCTGTAACTTTTTAGTAGTGCATTCATGTGACAGGCCATTCTGGGCCAGCCTGAGGTCACAGAGCTTCAGGAGATCCCAGGTATAGTTCTGGGGTCAGGGACATCTGCCTTTGATCTCTGTACTGCATGTCCCCCTAAGTACTGCCTAGGTAGTCCTAGGGGCACCCAGCACCTGTTGGGGTGGAGGAAAGTTACACTGCCAGGTCCTAGCATTGAGTTGCTCTGCCTGGTTGGCTGTGTTTCACCAAGAGTGGCCCCAGAACCCTGTGCATGACTTCGAAGTTCCCCGCCAACTGCAAACAAAAGTGATGGATTTTCTGGACATTATTATCTAAGGGCAAGAAGGAGAAAGACAGCATTGTACTTAAGACTAAATGAGAGGGGCTGGAGCCATAGCACAGCGGGAAGGGCATTTGCCTTGCACGCGGCCGATCGGGTTTGATTCCCAGCATCCTATATGGTCCCCTGAGCACAGCCAGGAGCAATTCCTGAGTGCAGAGCCAGGAGGAACTCCTGTGCATCGCTGGTGGGTTAGTGGTGGTGATGAGGGCCTTCCAGGGACATTGACTAAAAAGCTGAGACCACTGAAAGATATCCCAGCATCTAGCCACTTCTGGCAGCCCAAGGTGGAAAGGGGCCACCCATGCCCCTTATTCCAGTTTCTAGCCCAGTTGCTGCCAAGTCCCAGCTCAGCCTCCCAGCAGCCTCCTGCCCTAAACTCCCGCCCTGCTCTCCCTCCCGCCAGTCCCCTGGGTTACCATTAGTGTATTTCCATGTGCCCCAGATCCTTCTGGGGCTCTGAATCAGGCCACAGGCTCAGAAGCAAGGAGAATCTTACTGCCTTCATTTGTTTGTTTTGTTTGGGGGAGACACACTTGGCAGTGCTCAGGGGCTGTAAATGCTGCTGGGATTGGGTTCACTAAAGTCCTTCACTATAGGACTGGGAGAGCAAACCAGGAGCTCTTACAAGCAGAGCATGCTCGTTCTTAAGCTAACTCCTCAGCCTTCCGTGCTTGCTTTCTCTTAAATCAACAGCTGAGAACCCATTTCCCACTGGGGGGGCAGAAAATTCCAAAAATTGGTGGCTATTTACATTTTTTCTTTTCTTTGGAGTGGCCCATAACACTCTACAGGTTGTGTGTGTGTGTGTGCCCAGGCTTCATGATGCAAGGGAAGTGCTTCTTCTGAGCTCCCTTCCAGGGCACTGAACATGGGTGCTACTTTGATCTTTTCGGGGTGGGTGTTCGTTTTTTTAGGCCACACCCAATGAGGCTCAAGGATTGCTCCTAGCTCTGCACTCTGGAATCACTCGGTGGTCCTTGAGGGACCATATGGGATGCCAGGGAGGAAACCTGGGTTGGCTGCGTGCAAGGCAAATGCTCTCTCTCCTGTACCTGCGCCAGACCCCTGCATTGATTCCCCCCCCTCCCCCCCCCTGCATTGCTTGCTTGTAGGTTGCTTGTAGGTCAGGCTGATATACTCCTGGGTGTTCATTCATGGTCAGGGGTTGTGGGTCTGTCTGCTCTGCCCAGAAGAGGCAGGCCAGGAACCCTGTTGGTTTATTGGGCTCTGTCCCTCCGCTGTGGGGAGTGGATGAGCTCCCCCAGGGCAGAAAGCTGCATTCTGGATCTAGGTGCTAATAATTACCAAAGTTTCTCTGACCCCTGGAAAAGCCTGGACACCTTTGAACCCAGCACACTGTCCACTGCACTGGCTGGACTCATCCAGTCTTTAATAGGTGTTTTCCCTCTCTCCTTCCTCCTTCCTTCTCCATCTCCCTCTCAGAGGTCAGAGGACAAAGTCTGGAGGTGGCAGTCCGCAGATGCCTTACCCTGATACAGCCTCCTCCTAGGGAAATGAGCTTTTGCTGCCTGCCTGGAACTGGGAGAAAAAAAAAACCATCACCCTGTGGATCAGAGATACAATGGGTAAGGCACTTGCCTTGCTTGTGACCAAGCGGGGTTCAATCCCCACTGTAGGATAACACTGTTCTGTCCTTCCTGCATAGCCTCAGGTAGTTTAGGTTTATTGGGTTGCTCCCATCACAGTACTCCCATTCCTCTGTGTTTATTTGTAACTTCTTTCTTTGTGTTCTGTTGACTTGTAAATATTTTTTTCTCTCCTCCCTAAGTCCTTTGCATAGTTTATTCAGAGTAATGTCCTTTTTGCATGGACACAAGAAGACAGTAAATGCTATGCTTTTGTAACATGACTCTCAGTGATATTTTCCTCCTGGGCATCTGTTCTTCACCTAAGCCTCAGCTGCCCTTACTTCCTAGTCCCCCTAAAAAGCAGGGTCCCGACGAGGGACTGGATGGAACCAGGGCAAGCGATAAGCTATGTGCTACCCTGGCATCAAGATGGACCTTGCCAAAGTGCCATAATGCTTAACTATAAGTTAAGAGCTTGGTCATGGACAAATGCTGTCATGATCCGAAAAGTAATAACTAGACTTGGGCCCTGCTAGGGTTAGGAATGATTCATCTGGCCTGAGTGCTGAGTTTGTGGCAAGATGTTCCCAGGAGAGCTGCCCTACAAGTCTCAATGTATCTCTTACGGTGTCCATACAAAAATAACTAGTATTTTGATAGAGTTGTTATGTTGATAGAGTTATTGGACTGAGGAAAGGAGAAAAACACCTTAAGAGGTATTTTGCCTTGGCCAGTCAGGAAGGGCTTTGGAATATTCTAGGTGGTGTTCCCTTTGAACTTGGTGGGCCTTCAGGAAGGGCTTTCTTATGTTGATTTGGTTACCAGACTGGGTGCAGTGTCAGCCCAGAGTGCTGGGGAGTTGGAGAGACCAGAGAGCTGGGGAGAGAGTGAGAATGTGGGTGATGAGGGGGATAGCCATCGGCCCCCCACCAACGGCCGCCCTTAAAGATTTATACACCCAGCACCAGATATGATCCCCTAAGCTCTACCAGGAGTGATCCCTGAACACAGAGCCAGGGATAGCCCCTGAGCACCACTGAGTGTACCTCCCGCTCAAAACACAAATAAATACATGGAGTCGGGAAATGTGGTCCAAAAGCAGTACAGAAAAAAAATTAACAAACAGGAGAAAAGGGAAAAATCCAGTGTGGTTGTGGGTGGGGGCAAACGGAATTCATTGTCCACAGATGGAGGGTGGTTTCTGGGGATTCACTGTAAAGGGGAGACTGAAAAGAAGGAAGCAGAATTTTAGTTTTTCAGAAGTTTATTTTTTGAACTTCCTGCAAGGCGGGAAAGCCGATCACAGATTGCAAGCAGGAATGATGGGCTGGGGTCCTCAAGGAAGATGCTTAAAGATGACTGACAGTTTGCTTCGGGTCCTCCTGCCACAGACACTTGTTCTCGCTGCTGTTACAATGCTTGCTTTACTGCACTTGCGTGAATTTACCAGGCACCAGGATGTGGATGGACCCTGGTGGGCAAAACAAGTTTTGTAGGAGGTTATGAAAGTGCTCAGGACACGAGGATGAGGCTTTTTCTACTAAAAGGTCAGCGCTTCTGCTTAGCAGGACAGCCCTCCAGCTGGTGCCAGTGTATACTACTCCAAGTTCTAATTTTTTTTTTTTTGCTTTTGGGGTCACACCTAGCAATGTTATTCCTGGGTTATTCCTGGCTCTGCACTCAGGAATTACTCCTGGCCGTGCTCAGGGGACCATGTGGGATGTCGAGGATTGAACTCGGATTGTCCGCGTGCAAAGCAAACGCCCTACCCACTGTGCTATTGCTCCAGCCCCCAAGTTCTAATGTTTTGGTCTCCTGTTTTTTTTTTTTTTTGATGGCAACCTCACAGCACCATCACGCTGTGCTCTCGTTGCGCTGTGCTCTCTGTTGCTGTTTATGTCTGGCAGGAAGAGATCATCCTTGCCCCTCATTTCCCTCTCCTGGCTGGCAGCACTCCTTCCTTTTCCTCTCCGTGGGCGGTGGGAGTGGCTGGTCTGGCCTGGGGAGTGGCAGGGGCTGGTCTCCTCTGGATCCCTGGATCGTGGTTCTCCTGCACAAGTGTTTGGCTCTTATGGTCTTCCTGTGTGGTGAGGCTACCTCATCTTTGCGTTGGCTGGCAAAGGCCAACTTCTCATCCAGGATTGTTGAGCCTGGGGCATCTCCAGGGCAGGGCAGTGGAGGCAGGAGGGCTCTGGGCCAACGGGCGGGTGCATTCCTGGATACAGCTGGTAACTGGAGGGAGGCTCTGAAGAACTGGCTGGACAGGTCCTGCTTTCAGTTTCACAGTTCAAAGACCTGCTTGGTGTCTGTCCCTGAGCACAGCCAGCTCCCACCTGCTGGACAGAGGAGGAAGCGCCAAGGAAGCCACATGCTTGCAGAGACTGGTGAAAAGTGGGAACCAACAACGTGCTCAGCGCCGACTCAGAGGACACCAGTGGGACTGCCTGTGGGGGCCTGGACTCCTGGAGGGGAGCCCCGAGGATGAGTCTGCGCAGGCTGCTGCTTTTACTGGCCCACCTGGGAGCTGCGGCGGCTGAACCAGGTAGGCTGAAGTGCCTACGCTGTCTCAGTGTGGGGCTGCAGTGCGGGTCACACAGCCGCTCACAGGAAACTTTAAGTGTGTGCCAGGCAGGGGGTACGCACACAGACACACAGACACACCAATCACACACAGCATGCATATATACAGTCACACACAGACACAGAGCACATATACAGCCACACACAGATACATAGACACACAGTCACACACAGCACGCCTATATACAGTCACACACAGACAAAAGAGCCATATACAGTCACACACAGATACACAGTCACACACAGACACATTCACAGACACACAGACACAGTCACACACAGACTCATATAGTTACACATAGACACACAGACACAGATAGTCACATAGACACACAGTCGCACATACAGTCACACACAGTCACACAGACACACAGACACACATAGACAGACATACACAAATACATACACATAGAGACAGAGACATCTACACCCACACATTCACATACATCTACACACATCTGCAAATCATCACAGACATCCACACACACATACGTCCACAATCTCACATACATCCACATTCTCACACACAC
The DNA here is from genome assembly GCF_029834395.1 of Sorex fumeus. Taxonomy (NCBI): domain Eukaryota; kingdom Metazoa; phylum Chordata; class Mammalia; order Eulipotyphla; family Soricidae; genus Sorex; species Sorex fumeus. Next base: position 44,056,338 of record NW_026606104.1, read on the forward strand.
ACATTTACACATATGCATCCACACAAACATATACACTCACACTCATGCTCACACTAAGGAAAAAAGCCAACATGCACTCCCTGAGTTCTGTTGGGTATCTGGTCTCCTTTTAAACCTCTTTTGCAGAATGTTGGAATGCAATCAATCTGAAGTTTATAGTCCCTGAAAAGTAGGGTTAGTACCTTTATACCCATTTTGCTGATAAGGAAATGGAGGCTCAGAGGGGACACAACACTTGCTCAAAATCACAGCAACGAAACAACAGGAGCGTTTGTACTCAGCTGCCTCTCAAGGGGTCCTGGATTTTAGGGACACTTTCCTCTTCCTCCAAACTTTCTGGAAATTCTATACTATTAGTTCTTTATTTACATACTTTTCGTTTAGTTTTGAGACCACACCTAGCTGTGCTCGGGGTCACTCCCAGCTCAGTGCTCAGCATCTGCTCCTGGCCGTGTTTTGGGACCATGCAGTGCTGAGGATCAAACTTGGGGCTCCCACAAGCAAAACATGCACCCCAGTCCTTTGAGCTATCTTCTGGGCCAATGTATAATTTTTGAAACAAAATTAGATTGAAAAAATCTTTCAAAGCATTTGGCTGTTTTCAGAATCGAGTTCCTCAAGACCGGAACTTTGAGACCGCCAGTTAAATCACAGTCATCCACCCGCTGCCCAGAGCTGTGGGTTTCCCCGCCCAGGCTCCCAACCGGGGGCCCTCCCGTTGGCTCCGCCCATCCAGACCTTGGGCCCAGGCCAGGCGCCTCCCCTAACTGTTGAGAAACTGGGGACTCTTTTCCCTGCCAGGAAAGCATTTCCCTCCGTGAGGCTGCGGCACGAGACAGTTCTTGTGGTAGACACCAGGGGTCAGCAAATGCTGCTTTTAACCACCAGGGCGTCTGTGTTTTTTTTTTTTTTTTAATCATCGTGAGATACAGTTACAAAAAGCTTTGATGATTGAGGCCATCATGTTTGGTCCTTTGTCTATTTTCAGCACACATCTCCCTTCTTGAGCTATCCCTCCAACCATCATTGACTTAGTGATCCCTTCTCTATGCCAACAGCCTTCTCCCCCAGCACTTGAGGCAAGGGCCTCGTTTTGGAGAAGAAACAAGTGAAGGAAGTTTTTGCTTTGGGGCAAAAACAAAGGACAGAACTGGGACTGAGATGATTTTGTGGTTTGGGTTCTAGAGAATAAAAGACAAGGGCTGGAGTGATAATAACAGTACTAGGTACTGTTCCGAGTTCGAACTCCAGCATCCCATTTGGTCCCTCAAGCATCACCAGGAGTGATTCCTGAGTGCGGAGCCAGGAGTAACCTCTGAGCACATTCATGTGTGGCCCCAAATAAACAAATATACAAATAAAATCCCTTCATCTTTCAAACTGGGTGTTGGGAGTTATCAAGGGCTGGGGGAGGAAAGCGGCAAAGGCAGAGAAGGGTAGTGGGCTAGGAGAAGGGGCCCAGCCCCACCCACAGCTTCCTGCAGCTCCTGGTGATGGCACTGGTGAAACTTTAGCTAATACTACTGTTCAGTGTCTGGGACAACATATCCATTGCTTGGATTTGTCCCTCATTTATGATTAGCCCTGAGTCTAACCCTAATTACATCTTTGTAGAAGCTTTTATCTTCATGGGGTGCATACCTGGTTGTGTTCAGGAGATATTTCCAGCTCTGTACTCAGAGTTACTCCTGGCAGTGCTTAGGGAACTAGGAGGTGCTAGGATCCAGGCTCCTGCATGCAAAACATGTGCTTGGCTTGTGGAGCTCTCTCTGGCTCTTGAAATGATCTCTTCCCTTCTTGAATTTTTGGGCCACATCCAGCAGTGCTCAGGTGCTTGGGGCGGGGAGTCACTCCTGGTGGTGCTCAGGAGACCACATATGGTGCTGGAGATTGAAGGGGGCGAGTGGTTTAACTTCTCTGCGATCTCTCCAACTCTTAACATGTCTTAACATGAGGGAAAAGGCAAAAGCAGAGACTGAGCCACAGATTTTAAAATTCTGTGGAGACCAATTTCCAGTGTCCAACTCACATTTTTTCCCCTCTTTTTTTCTTTGATTTATGCTGGGGATTGAAGCCAGGTCTTCGGTGTGCAAGGCTTATACTTTACTATGGAGTTATTCAGTTAGATTATTTGAATTCTCACAGTAATCTTAAGTGAGAGGAGTGCCATAATCTCAGTTTTATAGACAAGAGAACTGAATTAGGAAATAAATTTTCTATGATCACACAGTTGGAGCGATAGCACAGCGGTAGGGCGTTTGCCTTGCACGCAGCCAACATGGCTGACCCGAGTTCGATTCCTCCGCCTCTCTCGGAGAGCCCGGCAAGCTACCAAGAGTATCTCGCCCGCACGGCAAAGCCTGGCAAGCTCCCCGTGACGTATTCGATATGCCAGACACAGTAACAACAAAGTCTCCAATGCAGATGTTACTGGGCCCGCTTGAGCAAATTGATGAACAACGGGAGGGCCTTTACCTTTTACCTTTATGATCACACAGCTAGTGAGTAGTAGGGCCAGAATTCCAACCCAAGTCTGTGCTCTACTGCTCACTGTACCTGATTTCAAATATAATCATATTCTTAGTAATTAACAAGCAATAAGGGCAGTTAGGATTGGTATAAGTTCTTTTTTGGGGGCAGCTCAGAGGTTACTCCTAGCTCTGCACTCAGGAATTGCTCCTGGCAGTGCTCAGGGATTGGACCTGGGTTGACCACGTGCAAGGCAAACACTACCCGCTGTACCGTGGCTCCAGCCCCAGTATAACTTCTTTTATTTTTAAATTAAAAGTTTTTGTTTCTTTGTTTTTGGGTCATACCTGGCAATGCTTAGGGGTTGCTCCTGGCGCTGCACTCAGGAATTACTCCTATGATGCTGGGGAAACAGATGGGATGCCGGGAATCAAACCCAGGTTGGCTGCATGTGAGGTAAATACCCTATCAACCCCCCGATTGGTATCACTTCTTATAAAACTCAAGTAAAGAGGCCAAGTATCAGTTGTTGATGTATTTCCTATAGCCTCCTTGGAGTCAGTATGTGAAACTGATGAATCCTTTCTTACTGTGGAAGATTCCAGCAGTATGGGTATCTAAAGTCTCTTCACTGTAACTTGAGATCCCCAGGTGAGACATAACCACAGTCAAATGTGAGAAGCTCTGGCCCTGAGAGCCAAGCGCTGGACTTGCAAGGCAAGCATGAGAGCGGTGCATGGGCACTGCATGATGGAGGCAGGTTCTGATCCACAGCACTGCATGGTCCATGAACACTGCTGGGAATGGCCCCTGAGCACCTCCAGGTGTGACCTCAAAACAACAAAACTTCCTACCCCCTCCCAGTGTCACCCTAGAGCCCCAGGGGAGATCACCAGGACAGGGGGAGGGAGTGGACTTTCTTATTCCTTGTACCCTGTCTTGTTCACTCCCGTATTTTTTTTTTGAGAGGGTGCACACCTGGTGTGGCCCTGTGCTCAGGAGTGAGTCCTGGTTGTGCTCGGGGAACCACATGTAGAGCTAGGGATTCAAACCAGTGTCATGGCCACCACATGTGCATGCAAGACAAGTGCCTCTTTGAGGAGGTGACCTTTGGGCCAAGGCCTGAATGCTGAATGGAGAAAGTAGTAATGACCTGGGAAAACGGTGCAGGAAGCCCTGGAAGAGGGCTGAGCAGAGAGGAAGGAGCAGAGGTTGGCCTAGGGGAAGATGAGGTCATTGGGAGAAGACTGAAGTCCACGGGGGTGGAGCCCTCACTGGATTTGGGGCTCTTCGTGCAGTCTTTCCACTCTGAACCGTTTCAGGAATCTGGCCAAGGACGATGCACACACATTTGCACATACACATGGATGCACATATGCACACACAATGCACATCTATGTAAATACACATCCATGCATATGCAGACATGCGTACGCACATGGACACATACAACACGTGCACATGCATGCATGAAAACACACATGTACACGCATGCATGTACACACATGAAAGCACACAACTGCACACCCACATAGACATACACATCCCTGGGCAGTGCTGGGGGATGGAAGGTGTTTCAGTTTCACATACTGACTCCAAGGAGGCTATAGGAGTTACATCAACAACTGATACTTGGCCTCGTCGTCTAAGGAGAGTTTCTGATGTGGAGAGATGTTCATTGTGTAAATGAAATGTTTATTGATGTCAGAGGAGCAGAACTGGATGTTTGTGGTTGAGTAAGGAGCCTGCTTGAGGCCAGCACATGATGCCTGAGCCTTTGGAGAGCACAGGGGCCACCCCAAGAGGACAGAAGCTGCCAGGCCTGCCCCAGTCACTGTGTCATGTGGCAAAGTCACTCACCCACCCGGTTACTGGATGACATGAGCTACCTTGCTTCTCCCCTCTGTTCTGAGGTTTTGTCCCTGTAGGAAAAATTTCCTTCCTTCCTTCCTTCCTTCCTTCCTTCCTTCCTTCTTTTTTATTTTATTTTTTGACCATTTGGAATGCTGGGGGTCAAACCCTGGGTTGCCCTTGTGCAAGGCAACACCCTACGCACTGTATTATTGCTGTAGGAGTAATTTTAAAGGTACTAATGATCATAGTACATTTCCCAATTTCCTGCTGAAAATCAGTGATAGCAAACTTTTAAAAAGAGAAAAAGAAGTGAAGGAGGTGAAGGAGAGTTGGACAGTACAGTGTACAGTATAGTACAGTGAGTTGGACGCTCGTCTTGCCTAGTTTGGTCCAGTAGCATATATGGTTCCCTAAGCACTGCCAGGAGTGATCCCTCTGTACTGCCAGGTATGGCCCCTCAAAAAAACTTTTTTAAGAGAGAGAGAGAAAGACAGACAGAGAGACAGACTTTCCTTCCATTATAAATAGAGTCTCAGTATGAGTAAGAAATAAAAATGCAGGCACACACTGTCCACCCCTCTGAAGTGAAAGGCTCTGGTTTAACCTCCTTAGCAGTCACACCTGCCAGGGAGAGAATCAGAAACCATCAGATTCCCCACCATCTCAGGCATGCAAGCCTCTGAACCTCAGTTTCCTTCTCTGTAAAGTGGGATAATGAATAATCCTTCAGGGCTGTGGTGAGGATGAGGTACAATGCCCCAGGGAGGTGAGTGCTTGATTAAATCAGTTATTTGCACCTTAGCATGAACACGTTTCAGGTCCTTTCCTGGGATCAGATTATTTATTATTTTCTTTATTTATGTTATTGGGGGGCAGGGGTTGGACCACACCTGGGGACCATAGGAGTTATGAGAGATTCTCACAGGGTAGCAACTGATGTGGCTGCCTGCGGGGCATGGCTTTGCTTCCTGTACTCTCTCCAGTGCCCCAGACCAGATTTAGACACAGAAAACCATTGGGAGTCCAAGTTCAGAAGCTAGAACGAGGGGCCAGACTTTGCCTCTGGGCCTGTCCCAGAGCTGTCCTGTGGCTCGGTGGCTCCCCAGCTCGCTACCCCAGAAACCAAACTACCTCAGGCCTGTTTTCCTGAGCTGGGACTGGGGGTGAAGCAGGAAACACAGGAGGAAGTGATAGCAGCGGTGGAGGATTAGGAAATCCCAGCCTCTGACTTGTCCTACCCAGAAACACAGGATTGAGGGCAGAGGCTGAACCTGTCGGCTTCCTTCAGTGACTGTTATGTAAACTAAAGCCTGGCCTCATGCCGTGCTGTGCTGATCATCATGGGTTCCTGGGCCTGTTTCTCTGGATTTCCCTCTCTGGATCTCACCACAAGATACCTCCCTTGCTTGGGAGCTGAGTATAGACCTGGGTCAACCATATTGGCAGACAGGAGCACTCCCTAACCCTGTCCGGGATCACCCGCACCTCCTCGGAGAGGAGAGGAGAGTTCATCCCTTCTCTAGCCTGCTCTCAGCTTCACCTCCACCCACGAGGCCCGGGGTCCGGCTGGCATGAATGAGCAAGTTCTGACAACCCACTCAGACTCTCAGCTTCTCCTCCCTGCTCCGGCCTTTGTGTTTTCCTGGACCCGGTGAGATCCGGGTCCAGTTCCAGCTTCACAGAGGGGAAGGAAAGCCCCAGAGAGCACAGAGTTGTTTGGAAACCTCAATTCTGGCTGTTTCCTACCTTTGTTAATTTATTTTTATTTATTTTAATTTTGGGTTTGTTTTTCAAAGGATGGCCACACCCAGCTGTGCTCAGGGCTTCCCCTTAGCTCTGCACTCAGAAATTACTCCTGGTGGGGCTCGGGGGACTTTATGAGATGCCGGGGATTGAACCCAGGTCGGCAAGTGCCCTATTTGCTGTACTATATCCCTCCGGCTCCCCAGCCTTTGCTTTAAACAAGAGCAGGGCTGGGGGTGGGCGTGGGGAGAGAGCACTCAGGCTGGAGCACCTGCCTAAAAGTGGGGTGCCTGAGTTTGATCCCTGGCATTGTAGGGTGGGGGGCAAGAACAGCTGGCTGTCCCCTAGGTCCCCAGCACCACAAGGCCTGAGTGCCGTACTTCTGGCCCATACACCCCTCCAGGTGGAGAGGCCCCAGACCCTACAAAAACAGACTAAGGCAAGCATCTTCTCAGAGCTCCCAAAGGATTCTTGGGGTCACCCCACCTGCTCGCCCATCTGCTGCCAGGGGCACCTGCAGTGTGTCCCTGTCATAGGTGTGGGACAGAGCTGCAGTCATTCTTTGCTCAGTGCTCTTCTGGACCAAGCCAGAACAGAGCCCATGTGCAACCTCCCTCCCCTCAGATCGGGGTCCCCAGCCCACCTCCTGGCACTGAGGGAGGGTCTCGCTTTCACTGCAGGGAAGTTCTGGCACATCTCTGACCTGCACCTGGACCCCAACTACAAGCTGTCCGAAGACCCCCTCAAGGTGTGCCCATCAGCTGGCAACCAGTCCGTGCTCAACGCGGGCCCCTGGGGTGACTACCTCTGCGACGCCCCCTGGAAGCTCCTCAATTCCTCCATCTATGCCATGAAAGAGATCGAGCCACGGCCCGACTTCATCCTCTGGACTGGGTGAGCCTTGGGGTGAGCCTGCAAGGGGCCTGCACGGCTCTGCACCCTCCCGTACTATCTCCCGGGGGCCCCTGGCCTTTGTTTCTGTGAATTTTTTTGGTCTGTGGCCAGGGCTCAAATAGGCAGTGCTCAGGGCTTACTCCTGGCTCTGTGCTCAGGGGTCACCCCTGATGGGGCTCAGAGGACCATCTGTGTTACCAGGGATGGAACCAGGGTCAGGTGCCTGCCAAGGCAAGCACCATACCCCTGAGAGAACTATCCCAAAGCTCAATGGGCTTTGACAACTTTCCCAGAGGACCTGGGCCTCACCGACCCAGAGTCTGTGCCCTGGCCTCCAGGCCTCCGGTGGCAGCCGCTGTCACTGAGGCTGGGCATGGCAGGTGTGGGCAAGCTGGATTGGAACCTTGGTGTTTCCACTGCAGCTGCTCCACAGGGGCTTGGGGGTGCCAGGTACAGGGTGTGCGGGGGGGAGCGCTGCAGGAGAGGTTAGGAATTACGAAGAGAATTAGGGCATCCGGCATCAGGCCACACAGCCTGGTAAGCACTCTCTGGGTGAGAGCCCGAGGGCTGATCCACTCAGCCACCGTGAGACCCCGCCCCTCTGACTGGTGCTGTTTGCAGAGATGACACACCTCACGTGCCCGACAAGCAGCTGGGGGAGGAGGCCGTGCTGGAAATCGTGGCACGCCTGACCAACCTCATCAGAGAGGTGTTTCCAGGTAAGACCCTGCCATCAGCACCATCAGCGCCCCCTGAGCCCCGGATTGTGTTGCACAGTAGGACCCACCACAGCATCAAGATCCAGATGAGCCACTTTCCTCCCTGCACCCCTGCCAGGCCCCTCCAGTCATCATTCCTGCTCTCCACACCTCAGCAGTGCACCCCTCACTGACTCGCCCATCCCTGTTCTTTCTGGCCCCTTGTTGCCACTCACTGCTCTCACTGTATCCCCCCTGCTTTCATTGCATCCCCCCCCCGCCCTCACTGCATCCCCCCTGCTTTCATTGCATCTCCCCCCTGCTCTCACTGCATCCCCCCTGCTCTCACCCCATCCCCCCTGCTCTCACCCCATTTCTCGCTGTTCTCAAAAGATTGTATAACTGAAACCCAAGCACAAAAATTTGTAAGTCTACAACTGTACCTCATGGTGTTTCACTAATAAAAATTTAAAAATAAATAAATAAAAGGAAAAAAAAGATGCCAAGAGGATGCGGATTGGTCAAGGTGCTAATTTCTGGTGACTCTTAGTTCTCAGGACCTGGGGTAGTGGTGACTTGGAATGGAAAGAGGATGGTGGCAGCCTGGGGCATGCCAGGGCACGGGATCTCTGGCTGCAGTCAGTGGCCCTTGGAAAGGTTTTTCAGCAGCTGGAACAGACACTCGGTCCTGGGGAATGAATCAGGCTCCCAGGGACCTAACCCAAGTCCCCCCAACCCACCTCCTCTTAAGATCTTGGTCATGGCCCGCAGGATATGGAATCACAATAAGAGCAATAACTGGGCTGCAAAGTGACAGTCCCCACAGCCATGGGCTTAGCCCACTGGACAGCAGTAATTAGAGAGGGCTGCTGCCCCCCAGTCTTACCAGTGAGAATCGAGAGTCCTGGGGACAGGGTAACTGGTCAAGGTCATGCGGCCAGCGTGGAGCACACGTCCTGATTTGAGCACATCTATCCTGCCTTCCCACTGCCAGTGGAGGAGAAGGGCTCAACTGCAGCCACGGTCCCATGTGGCCCCAGCTCTCCCCTCACTCCCTGCAGTGTGGCTGGAGGATTCCTGTCTGTCCGTCCTCCAACTCAGGCTCTGGCTTGTTCCTCTTTCGGCAGGAGGCACTACAAGGGGTCACACCTGAATACTTCATCCTGCAACGTGATGGTGGAGCACCTGACCAACCTCATCAATGAATTTATCTATTGCCACCACAATAGATATTGTTTCGGTGTCAGAGATGGAACCCACGACCTTTACCTGCTAGGCATTTCCCCAGCCTGTGGGTTTTTTCTTTTATTTTTCTTTTCAGCTTTTTTTGGTCACACCCAGAGATATTCAGGGGTTACTCCTGACTCTGCACTAAGGAATTACTCCTGGTGATGCTCGGGGGACCATATGGGATACATTGGATTGATCCCAGGTCAGCACTGTGCAAGGCAGGCATCCCACTCAACTGTTCTATCATTTTTAATTTTTCTTACATGGTTTCCTAGAGGCTACTGGCATTTACTTTAGAGAGATGATGTTTCATTTTATTTTATTTTTTGATCTTTGGGCCACACACAACAATGCTCAGGGTTACTTTTGGCTCTGCACTCAGGAATTACTGCTGGTGATGCTTTGATGCCTGGGATCAAATCTGGATTGGCCACATGCAAGGCAAGAACCCACCTGCTATATTATGAACTCTGGCCCAGTGATATTTCATTTAAAAAAATGTTTTTTTGTTAGGGGGGTGTACTTAGCACAGCAGTAAATCTTGTATGCAGCCAACCTGGGTTCAATCCCCCTCACTCTACATGGTTCCCTGAGCCCCATGAAGAATTATCCTTGAGTGCAGAGCCAGGAGGAAGCCCTAAAAACCACCAGGTGTGGCCCCAAAACTAAAATACAAAAGTTCTACTTTCTTGGGGGCTGGAACAATGGTATAGCAGGTAGAGCAATTGCCGTGCATGTGACCAACGTGGGGTCAGACACCCTCTATGGCTCCCAAATCCTGCCAAGAGTTTGTCTCTGAGTGTGGGGAGTAAGCCCGCCCTGAGCACTGCTAAGTGTAGCCAGAAAACCACAAACCAAAATATTTTGTTGTTGGGTTTTGGGCCACAGCTAGCAATGCTCAGGTCAACTTCCTGCATGGTGCTCTGGGGTAGCTCCCAAGGTTCTCAGAGGACCATATGGTGTCCGGCACTGAATCTGGGTCTTCTTCATATTCACATACACTCCAGCCGTTTGAGCACTCTCCCTGGCCCCGCAGAGGTGAAGCTTTTGCAGGAAGTTACAATAATGCTCTGGCTTTGCTAGCAATTTTGGGTGGGAAACCTACAGCTTCCTTCTTTGATGCAGCTCTCAGCCTCTCCAGGTCTTGCAGGCCATGCAGGAGCAAAGGGCTTGTTACAGACACTTCCCATCCTGAACTGGAGGCTCCAGCCTCCTCCTTGGTTCAAGGTTAAACTCAAACGAGCAAGGCCCTGCCCTGAGCTGGGAGGAACTTTTGTGTATTAATATTTACTGAGCACCTACTATGTCCATACACAGAGGTAAGATAAGGGAGAAATAAGGCTACTCAGCAGGAGAGAGTCAGCATGACAGGTTCCTGCCCTGCCTGATCTCCTTCACAGGCCACTTTCTTAGAAAGCCTCCCCAGATCCGGCCCTACCTCCTGATACACCCCATAGAAAGAGGATCTTCCCCATTGTTGCAGCCTCCACACATGCATTACCCACTCTCTGTCCACTGTTACCCACTCCCTGCCTACTGTTTCTCCTTCTCTGCCCCTGGCACAGCCTCTGGAGCTGGGTTCCAGCTCTGTGTGTTGGCATGTTACGAGATGCGTAGAAAATGTCTGTGCTCTCATGCAAAACTAAACTCCTCAGGCCTCCTGGTGGGCAGATCCTGTGCCCAGTGGCAAGATGGCTCTGGGACTGACCAAGAACACTGGATTCCGTGTGGCTGACAACTGATCCGAGCATGATTTAGATGACTTAATGTTAGTGGTTTCCTTTTTACCTGATGTTTCCTTTCTGACCAGAAAACTTTCTGCTGAGAACGGGATAAGGACTGGGGCCAGATTGCTCACTGAACTTCCTTCTTCCACCCGAGGAACTTTCTGCCAGATTCTATCAACTGCGGTTCTCCGCTTATCTCTGTATCTCTTTATTTGTATTATCGCTCTCTTCCCCCTTAGCTCCGACAGGCCATGACCTCCTGAAAATGATGAACTCCACCCAGACTTTTATAGATGCTTCGTTTCTCCTTTTCCTCCTAGATACTCAAGTCTTCGCTGCTCTGGGAAATCATGATTTTCACCCCAAAAACCAGTTCCCAGCAGGAAGGAACAATATCTACAATCAGGTAGCAGAACTGTGGGGACCCTGGCTTCAGAACGAATCTGTCGCTCTCTTCAAAGAAGGTACCTACTCCTTTTGCTTCTACATGCAGCACGGCTGTGTGCCAAGGCCTGGTCTACTGCCATCCCCACAACATCCTCAGGAACGGTTCTGATTCCACCTCATTCTGTAGATGAGGACACGGAGGCTTGAGGCTAAGGCCACCCATCCTGGCAGAGTTCGGCACAGGCTCTGGAAAGGATTCCCACAACTATGCTTTAAACCTTAAGTCCTTAATGGAATCACAAGTGAACATTTGAAAAGTGCCCCTTTTTCTTTTTTAATTAATTTACTTTTTGGGTCATACACAGCGATACTCAGAAGTTACTCCTGGGGGGCTGGAGTGATAGCACAGCGAGTAGGGTGTTTGCCCTGCATGTGGCCGACCCAGGTTTGATTCCCAGCATCCCATATGGTCCCCTGAGCACCGCCAGGAGTAATTCCTGAGTGCAGAGCCAGGAGTAACCCCTGTGCATAGCCGAGTGTGACCCAAAAAGCAAAAAAAAAAAAAAGAAAAGAAAAAAAGAAGTTACTCCTTGTGGTGCTTGGTGACCATATGGGATGCCAGGGATCGAATCTGGGTTGGCCGAATGCAAGGCAAATGCCCTACCCGCTGTACTATACCTTCAACCCCTTTATATATTTATTTATTTTTGTAGCACCAGTGATCAAACCCAGGGCCTCATGCAAGCCAAGCATGTGCTGTTTGCCATGACATCCCTAACTCCTGGGAATATTTACTGAGCATTTACTAGGAGTCAGAAACTGCCTTCCACATAATACTATTCTTTTTTTTTTTTTTAAATTTTTTAATAGTGAGACATCATGAGGTACAGTTGCAGACTTACACATTTTTGTGCTTGGGTTTCAATTATACAATGATCAAATACCCATTCCTCCACAGGTGCCCATTTCCCACCACCACGAATCCCAGTATCCCTCCCACCCCCGTCCCCCCATCCCACCCTGCCTCCGTGGCAGGGCATTCCCTTTTTTTCTCTCTTATTGGGTGTTTTGGTTTGCAAAAGAGGCAATGGGTGACAGTCATGTTTAGTCTATAGTCTACTTTCCGCATGCTTCTCCCATCTTGGGAGGATCCTCCCAACACCCTCATTTGGTGTTCCCTTCTTTATCTGAGCTCCCTTTTCCCCTAGTATGTGTGGTTGGCCTCCAAGCCATGGAGTAAAATTCCTGGTACTAATCTCGGCCACATAATACTATGCTTGAAATGTCATAGAAAGTGGCAGTGCCCTCAGTTCAAGCCGGGCCATCAACCACACCTCTGTTGACATTGGGGGCCGGAGTTCTTTGTTATCGGGGCTCTATGTTTAGCAGCACTCGACCTCCACCCACGACATCCCAGTAACACCTCAGTTGCAGTGGCCAAAATATGTCTTTGGACATTGCCAGCAATTCCCTGGGAGGCAAATCACAGTGAGACGCACCCGTCTGGAGATAGAGACATCCTAACCCACTTTCCCCTTTCCCCTGCTGCTGGGGTCCAAACAGAAGCCTGCAATCTGCATAGAGCAGGGCAGACAGCTGAGTGGGGAGGGGTTGATTGTGGATCTGGAGGGGTAAACATACCTGGCTACTCCGATTATCACGATCACGGTCCTCCCGTTGTTCATCAATTTGCTCGAGTGGGCCCAGTAACGTCTCCATCATGAGACTTGTTGTTACTGTGTTTGGCATATTGAGTACATCACGGGTAGCTTGCCAGGCTCTGCTGTGCGGGCGAGATACTCTCGGTAGCTTGCCGGGCTCCGAGAGGGGCAGAGGAATCAAACTCGGGTCTGCCACGTTGGCTGTGTGCAAGGCAAACGCCCTACCACTGTGCTATCGCTCCGATTATACAGATGAGAAAACATGAGACATTGCGAGGTTAAATAATTTCTCTCCGGTGCACAACTCGTAAGTGATAGAGCTGGGACCTGAACCTGGGCAGCCTGATCCCAGAAGCTTTGGTCATGCTCACAAAGCCCCTCTTGGGGGAAAGACAGGGAAGAAGAAGGTGGGAGAGCGAAGTGCAGTGGAGGTGCTTGAGGCAGGAGACTCCTCTGATTCTGCCTGGCTGTGATGTCCCAGGTGCCTTCTATTCGGAGAAGTTATCAGGACCAGGCAGGACTGGGCGAGTTGTGGTCCTCAACACCAACCTGTACTACAGCAGCAACAACCAGACAGCAGGCATGACCGACCCTGGCCACCAGTTCCAGTGGCTGGATGCTGTGCTGACCAATGCGTCCCAAGCCAGGGAGATGGTAAGAGCTTCTGCCTCTCTCTGTTCTTGTCGGGGGTCACCTCCTGAACACATACTCTGTAGCCGGCACATTGCCAAGCGCTTGCTAAGGATGATCTCATTTAGCTCTCAGAACTCCACCAGTGAAGGACTGGGAGCTGGCTCAAAGGACTGAGACACATGCCTAACATGCAAGAGGCTCCAGGTTTGATCCCCAGCATGTCTTAGTACTCCAAGTACTCCCGGCTTGGGGTACTTAGTACCTACCCCAAGCACAGGGCCCTGGTGGCCCTGGCACTGCTAGGCATGAGCAGCACAGTGTCACCAGCTCTGAGCACCAAACATCAGGCCCAGCATTGCTCAGCCAAGTATTTAAAAGTTTAAATCTGGGCCGGAGCAATAGTACAGCGGGTAAGGCGTTTATCTTGCACACAGCGGACCCAGGTTTGATCTCTGGCACCTCATATGATCCCCTGAGCAGCACTAGGAGTAATTCCTAAATGCATAGCCAGGAGTAACCCCTCAACATCTTCAGGTGTGACCCCAAAAAAGCCAAAAAAATGTTTAAACCCTTTGGATCTGGAGTGATAGTACAGTGGGCCGGGCTCTTGCCTCACATGTGACCAACTTGGGTTCAATCTCCAGCACTCATAGGGTCCCCAGAGCACTGCCAGGAGTAATTCCTGAGTCCTGAGCATAGAGCTAGGAATAACCCCTGAGCATAGCTGAATGTGGCCCAAAAACAAATCACAAAAGTTTCAACCCTTCACTAATTAGATGCTATTCTTGATGAGACAAACGAAGATGAGTGGGCGTCAGAAGTGTTCTCCAGAGTCCATGGAGCGGGCTGGCAGATGGCTCCAAGGGCTGAGTGCATGCTTGGTGTGTGGGTGCAATTCCCCCAAGCTTGGCAGGCAGTGTGACTCCTGAGTACCATGGAGTGTAGCCCCCGAATCCTTCTCAAATAAAACAAGAGTAGATGTAGCACAGGTCCAGACAAGGGAGTGTGGCAGCATCAGTCAAGAATTAAATGCTCAAGAATTACTGCACTCAGGAATTACTCCTGGTGGTGCCTGGGGAACCATATGGGATGCTGGGGATCGACCCACGTGTCTCTGGGTCTCAGGAGGACGCCAGGAAGGGCCTGCAAGAGGGAGGGAAAGGAGGACTTTGGGGAGCATAGACATTTACATCCATCTGTTTGCTTTGGGGAGAGGGGCAGGTGAGGGATGGCAGTGAGGGTCCGAGGAATCTCTGAGCCCCTCCTGAACACTTCTCCTTGTAGGTATACATCATCGGGCACGTGCCCCCAGGCTTCTTTGAGAAGACCCGGGACAAAGCGTGGTTCCGGGAGAGCTTCAATGAGGAGTACCTGAAGGTGGTCCGCAAGCATCACCGTGTCATTGCCGGCCAGTTCTTTGGACACCACCACACGGACAGCTTTCGAATGTTCTATGACGATGCAGGTACTCAGCAGGCTGGAGGGCTTCGGTCGGCCCCCCTCCTTCCTGCTGGCCTTCCTCAATCCTGCTGTCTTTCTCCTGGAAGGTACCCCCATCAGCGTCATGTTCCTCGCACCTGGTGTCTCCCCATGGAAAACCACATTACCCGGTGTTGTCAATGGAGCCAACAATCCCGGAATCCGGCTGTTTGAATATGACCAAGCCACACTGAGCCTGAAGGTAGGGGGCTGGGATAGAGTGGGTGTCAGGGAGCCGGATATACCAGTGCTTTTCCACCCCCCCCCCCCCCCAGACCTTTCCTGCTACAAACCAGGAGACAAACCAGGTCAGGCAAGCTTCAAGGGCACAGCTGCCAAGCCCTGGGACCAGCTGTAAATCCTGCCCACTCTTCTTGTTTTATATTTGTTTGGGGGTCACACTCAGCTGTGTGCTCAGGGCTGACTCCTGGCTTCCTGGCGGGCTTAGGTGGGCAACCCTATGGAGTGCTGGGGATAAAAGCTGGGTGGGCCACCTGCAAGGCAAGTGCCCCCCCAACTATACAATCGCCTTGGCCCTGAGGCCAATACTTAACTACCAGGGATGTGGCTTTCAGCAGAATGCCTGCAGCACCTGCTCAGGTTCCCAGGTCTGATGGTTCCGGAGCACTATGTTGGAATGAAACCCCCCTGATCCACCACCCATCCCCCCAATGTCCCTGTGCCTTAGATCACAACTTCCTCTTTGCTCCCCCTGCCTGCAGCAATGCCCTGCTCTGCCTCACCTGCTTCATGCAGCAGGAGGGACCAGGGCTTGTCAGCTTTCTCCTGTGCCAGGACCTCTAAGAGCTCCTTCAGTGTGTCTCCGGCCCACCCACGAGCTTTCTGACCTAGCCAAGCCTCACAAAATTTTGGGGATTAGATGGAGAAAAACAAAAGGTGCCCAGCACAACATTGTCATCTGGCAGGGTCGTTCCAACGACCTCACCTCTAGGGACCTACAGCTGCTTATATTTACATGAAATATGTTGATGAACATCAAATCCTTCCTGGATTTGAGCCCCGAAGGGGTACCAGGGCCCAGCTGTCATAATCCAGGCACTCCACATCTGCCCTCCTTTTTTGTTTTTGTTTTTGTGTCACTCCCGGCGATGCTCAGGGTTTACTCCTGACTCTGCCCTCAGGAATTACTCCTGGCGGTGCTCAGGGGACCATATGGGATGCTGGGATTTGAACCCAGCCTTGTGCAAGGCAAACGCCCTACCCGCTGTGCCATCCCTCCAGCCCCCATCTGCCCTCGTTTTTAATCCACTTATTTTGTAAACGTTTACGGAGCCTCTTCTGTTACCTGGGAGCTTGCTGGACCTGAAAAAATACAACCCCACCTCGGCACACCTGTAGGATGCTGGGTCAATTGCAGACCTCAGTCTCCTCATCTGTGACATGGGACTTAGAAGCACAGTTACCTCACGATGCACCTGTATAGAATCCGGGGACACATCCAGGGTGCAGTGCTGCGGGTGGCGGCTCACCACCGGCCTCTTGCCCTTCTCCAGGACATAGCGACCTACTACGCGAACCTGAGCCAGGCGAACGCGCAAGGGGCGCCGCACTGGGAACTCGAGTACCGGCTGACGAAAGCCTACGATGTGCCTGACGCAAGCGCCCGCTCCATGCAGCAGGCGCTGCAGCGCATCGCCAGCGACCAGGACGCGCTGCAGCGCTACTACGTGTACAACTCGGTCAGCTACGACACGCGGGCCTGCGAGGACGCGTGCCGCACGGAGCACGTGTGCGCGCTGCGCGAGGTGGCCTTCGGCGCGTACGCGGCCTGCCTGCGCGACTCGGCGCCCGCGCCCCTGCTGGCCGCCGCGCCCCTGCTGGCCGCGCTGCTGGGGCTGCGCGCTCTGCTGGCGCCCTGAGCGCCCCGCGCGCGCGCGCCCCGGCGGCCTGGCCCACCGGGAAACGGAGCCCCAGGACGTTTCTTTCCGGTTGGGAAACTGGACTTGCACCCCCGCAAACCGCTGTTCATCCGCCTCACTCCTTTTAATGTGGAAACCAAGTTTATTGGCTCTTCTTGCACTGACTGAGCGTCCTCCTCTCCTCCACTGGGGCCGTCGGGGGTTAAAGGAGTCAGGAAATGCAGGTCCATGCTGGACCCGTGCTCGGGAATCTCCCCAGCTCCGGCCCTGGCTCGGCACGGTCCCGCCGTCGGGGGTCCTGGGATGTCATGCTCTTGTTTTGCACCTACCCAGGCGCCTCAAATGCCAATTCGAAGCCCACGAGGCCCAGGCCGGTCCGTCGGTCTCCCTCGCCCCGGCTCCTGGGAGCCTCGAGGCGGGGAGAGAGTCGGGGTGGGCGAGGAGGGCAGAGGTTGCAGCGGGGCCGCAGATGGGCTCCCGGGGCCGCACAGGGGCTCCCGGAGCCGCCGCGGGGTCCGCCGGCCGCGCTCCTCCCCGGACGGGGCGGGACGGGGAAGTCCGGCCCCCGGACCCGCCCGCCCGCTTCCTGCCGCCGAGACCCCGGCCCGGAGGCGGGTTCCAGTGTCCCGGCGAGAGGCCGGCGGGCCATGCCCTGCCCGCCCCGCGCCGCGCTCCTCTGGGACTTGATTCTGGGCGGCCTGGGCACCGCCGCCTTCCTGGTGGACCTGGGCGCGGACCTGTGGGCCGCCAGCCGGTATGTGCTCAGCGGCAGCTACGTGTGCGCCGCGCTGGTGCTGGCGCTCTCGGGCCTGGCGTCGGGGACGCTGCAGCTCTTCAGCTGGGTGTGGCTGCGCGCCGACCCCGCCGGCCTGCACGTGTGGCAGCCCCCGCGCGCCGGCCTGGCGCTGCTGCACCTGCTGCAGCTCGGGTACCTGTACAGGTGAGCGCCCGTCCGCGGGAGGAGGGGGCGGGCACCCCGGGAGCAAAGCGCCCCGGCGGGCGTCGCCCCCTTCCGGGGAGTCCCAGCCCCGCGGGGAGAGGAAACGCCAGGCCCCCTACCCCAGCCCTCCCAGCTCACCTCCCCCCACCCCCCACCTCCTGACCCAGAGAAGGGGACGCATCAGGACGTCAGCGCAGAGCCTTTCCGGGATTCAGTTTCGGCTTTACCTTTTTTTTTTTTTGGCCACACCCGCCTGTGCTCCTGGCTTACTCCTGGCTCTGCACTCGGGTCACTCCTGGCGGGGCTTGGAGGATCATATGGGGTGGCCGGGGTTGAACCCAGGTCTATCACGTGCAAGGCAAGCACCCTACCCACTGTACAATCTCTTCGGTTCCACTTTTCCATCTCATTACCATCTCTCTCTCAGGCCTCCCTTCTGTGCCTCATTTTTCCTCCATGAAAAGGAGCGTCGGAGTGGCCGCGGGTAGTTCTGAGGTCGGGAGTGCCGGTCTGCATGCCTGAGGCCCTAGGTTTAGTCCCCAAGAGCACAGTGGATCTGAGCACTGTTGGGCAGAGCAAAGACTGGGTGTGATTGGGGAATGAGTATTGGCTGAGGGGCCCCAGCCCCAGCCCTGCTGCAGAGACAAACCCCTCCTCAACCAAGGAAGGACGTCATTGCAGAGGAGAGGTGCAGGGAGGCATTGAGGGGCAGGGGATAAGCTCCTGGCCCTGTTTGAGCACATAGGGGAACTGTCTCTTCACAGGGGCCAGGCCTTGGGCAAGTGGCCGGACCCCTCCAAGGGTCAGTTTCCTCATTGTCCTGGGGCATCACCAGCGGCCTGCTTCAGTTGGGAAAAGAGTGAATTGAGACCAAGACTGGCCTGTTTCCCTGGTGCTTGGTGAGCACAGAACTGGCTTTGTAGTGCCCAGGGCCCAGAGGTTGTAAGCAGCCGGACTCCAGAAGAACTTAATCCCTCCATGCGGAGTGCCTCTGAGTTCTTTCCCACTGTATTGGCCCCACTCCCGTCTCCACACCCACAGACTGAGCACCCGGGCAGAGATGGAACAGGCCTGGTCTTAGAAAACCCCAGAGGCGCATGGAAAGATGGTGGAACCACGGTCCAGCATCATCTGTGCCGGAATCTGATGTGCTGTGGGCTGGCCAGAGCCCAATCCATTCTTGCTTGAATTCATCTGTATATTCTCTTCAGATCTCGTCCCGGGAGGGGGACAATGCCCAGGTTTCACCACCCAGCATGCACCTCTTTCTGCAGAAGTCAGACAGCTTCGCTTGTTTTAGGGATCAGGGCATTGCTGGCCTGGGGCTGGAGCCCAGTGTAGCCCGCTTGTCTTGCATGCGGAGGCCCTGGGTTCCTTCCACGGTACTTCAAAGAAGAAAAGAAAATGGAGGGCCGGAGAGATAGTACAGTGGGTAAGGAGCATCGCCAGGAGTGGTTCCTGAGTGCAGAGTCAGGAGTAAGCCCTGAGCATCACCAGGTGTGGCCCCAAAACAAAAAAAAGAAAAGAAAATGGAGGGCGGAGGTTGTGTGTGGGGGTGTTGGCTCAAAGAATTGGAGCACAGGCTTTGCCCAGCCCTGCATGATCCCCCCAACCAGGATCCCCCCAACCAGAGTATAGAACTGGGAGTAGTCCCTGAGAACCACCAGGCGTCAACAGTGATCAAAGAGGACAAAAAGAAAGTGGGGTCTGTTCCTGCCTATGCCTGGTTTGAGGGGGAGCCAGAGCAGAGGCTTTTTGGGGGTGCCCCTCTGTGTCCTTACCAAGGGTATCGGGGCAGTGATGTCAGCATCTACAACATGATCTGCGCGAGTGGGCTCCCCCCAGCTGCCTGCCAAGATGAGTTTCCAGAGGGCACCTTGGTACTTGATGTATCCTGCCTCATGCCATGACCCTGGGCCTGTCCCTGCAGTCTCAGGGCTCGGGGTCCCCACACCCAGGCCAGGCTCTGGCCCTTGCTCCCTGGACTCTTGCAGCAGGCTCTGAACTGGCTTCCTCTTCCTGCTCTCTGCAGCCTCCTTCCTCTCACAGCTGGGACCTAGTTTGTTGCCCTCTGGCAACCTGTTGACTTCCTCACAGGATCATAAGGAATAAAGTTCCCCCTTAAGCACTTTCAAACTGCTTTGAAGTCAAAGTCTGATTTCCAGACCAGAGGAAGAACACAGGGGTTAAGACACTTGCCTTGCACACAGCCTCATTCCTCCCTCCCGCACCATATTCGTTCCTTTCAGTACAGAGCTAGCCCCTGAGTAATGCTGGGTGTGGACCAACCACACACACATATCACACATATACACACATGCTGGGTGTGGACCAGCCACACACACACACACACACACACACACACACACACACACACACACATTTCACTGCTTATTAGCCCTTTGGGCTTCTTTCTCCTGTAAAAGGGGGTCATAAGGAGTAAATGGGACAAGGTTTATGGTGAGTTTAGGATAGCGCTGGCCTTTAGGAGCAATGGTTGTTAATAGCTTTTTTGTTAGCTTCTGGGTTACATCCAGTGTGCTCAGGGGTTATTCCCCGCTTGGTGTTTGGGAGTCACTGCTGGTTGTTTTCAGGGGACCCGGAGGCATTGCTGGGGATGAACCGACCTCCTGCATGCCACTGCAGGTCAGCCACTGTGGCCCGGTCGGCTCTCCCCAGCCCTGGGAGTTCCTGGTCATTGTAGTTTGACTCCGTTTACAGAGAAACAGATCAGCAAAGTCCTGAAGCTTGCCCAAGACTCTGCAGTGTGTAAGGATGAGAGCTTGGGTTGGAGCCTGTCTCTGCCCACTTGATCGGGAGGGCTCAGGGCTGCCACTGCCCTAACCGACCCCTCGGGCATCTGTGCACAGGTGCCTGCAAGGACTGCGGCAGGGCTTCCTGGTGTGGCGGCAGGAGGTGCCCTCAGACTTTGACTTGGCCTACGCAGACTTCCTGGCGCTGGACATCAGCATGCTGCGGCTCTTTGAGACGTTCCTGGAGACGACGCCACAGCTCACTCTGGTGCTGGCCATCATGCTGAGGAGCGGCCGCGCCGAGAACTTCCAGTGTGAGTGCAGGGCCAGTGATCAGCCCCTCTTTTGGCTGGAAAGGGATGCTGTCACACGTTCAGAAGTCTTTTCTCTCTTTAGAAGAGTGGCTTATGAGAATAGAACACCCTTTTACAAGACAGGCTTGGGTCCAAATTCAAATTCTCACGGAGCCGGAGAGAGGTCAGCTGGCCGAGCACAGGCTTTGTGCACAGGAGGCCTGGCTCCATCTCTGCCACCATGGGCCTCGAGCAGCCCCTGAGCACCATGGCGTGTGGCCGCAAAGGGAAACAAAAATTGGACTCTCTAGCCATGATTTGGACAAAGGACTTAACTGTTCTTGGTGTCAGTTGTCTGTAAAATTGACAAAATAACAACCCTCAGAGAAGAGATCAAAGGATTGAGTAACAAGTCTAGTGCCTGGAGCACAGTACGTTTTAATTGTAATTTTTTTCTATTTTGAGGCTAACGTGAAATGTGCAGGGTCCCTGCCATAGTAACAGTTCATGCTTCGTGCGCTATACCTGTCATACTTCTTAATACTCCTCACACCCCTGAGCGATAGTTCAGTGGGTAAGGTTCTTTTTTTTTGCTTTTTGGGTCACTCCCGGTGATGCTCAGGGGTTACTCCTGGCTCATGCACTCAGGAATTGCTCCTGGCAGTGCCCGGGGGACCATATGGGATGCTGGGAATCGAACCCGGGTCAGCCATGTTGGCTTGTGTGCAAGGCAAACGCCCTACCTGCTGTGTTATCGCTCCAGCCCCCAGTGGGTAAGGTTCTTGCCTAGAACCAGACTGACCTGGGTTTCATGCATATGGTTCCCTTAGCCCCACCAGGAGTGATACCTGAGCACTGCTGGGTTAGGCCAAAAAAGAAAAAAAAACAAACGCCCCCAAACCAGGGCTATAGTCACAAAAATGTTTTTGTTTTTTGCCTGTTTGTGAGCACTGGGTGTGGAGGATAGGAGCTAGGTAGAGAGAGAGAGAGAGAGAGAGAGAGAGAGAGAGAGAGAGAGAGAGAGAGTGTGTGTGTGTGTGTGTGTGTGTGTGTGTGTGTGTTAGATTCCAGCCTGAGAATGGGTCCCCACACATCATAGGGTCCCGGCAAACCTGCTGGTTCAATTATTGGGAAGTGTGCCTGGGAAGTGGCATTCTAGAATATTCAGTGCTGTCTCCATCCCTCCCTGAAAGCCCCAGTGCTGTTAGTCTGGGGCAGGCAGCCCGGGCATTGTGGGCAGGGGAGGGTTCCCACCATGCCCTTGAGGTCTGGCATGGGGTAAGAGTGCCAGACGTTCCCTCTGTACAGTGGGGGAGGGCAGCTATGGCCATAGCCTGTTATCAGCCCATAGGGATTTCCTGTTTCCTTTTCTGAGACTAGGGGAACAGGGGGTCAAAGAGATAGTACAATAAGTATTTGCTCTGCATGCAGCTGATTGGGTTCGATCCCCAGCATTGCACATGGCCCCCCCCAAGCCTGCCAGGAAATGATCCCTGAGCACAGCTGGGTATGGCTACTCCTGCAAAAAAAGGGGGGAGGGGAGATGGCAGAGCGGAACTGGGTGTGCTGATTTTCAGATCAAAGAAAAGCTCAAGTCTCCCAGAAAGGAGGTAGGGGGAAGGTTACAAGGCTCTAGATGATGCTGAGCGCCCCGCATGGGGTGCAGACAAGGAAGGTCCGTGTCAGAGCCCCTGCTCCCAGGACACTCCTGGCAGCCTCTAAGCTGGAAGTGCGGGAGAGATTAGCTGATCCCCAGCTCCCTTCCTGGTCCTGTGAACTCCTTGTCTCCAGCGGATTGTTTTCCCTGCCACAAATTAGGGGTTTTAGGTCATTTGTTTTTAGTGCTTTTAAGTCACACCTGGAGGCTAGTCTCAGTGTTTGGGGTCCTACATGGGCTGCGAGGATCAAACCAGGTTTGTGATATACAAAGCAAGTGCCCTGCACCATCTCTTCAGCCCCCATATAGAGATTCCAGTGTCCAGTTTGGGGAACCTGGGACTTCGGGGAAGCTCCTGGCACACTGACCCCTAGGCTCACCGTATCCTCCTGCCTGCAGGGTTTGGCATCTGCTCGTCCTTCGTGAGCATCTCCTGGGCACTGCTGGACTACCACCGCGCCTTGCGCACCTGCCTGCCTTCCAAGCCCCGCCTGGGGCCGGCTGCCTCCATGCTCTACTTCCTGTGGAACCTGCTGCTGCTGTGGCCCCGAGTCCTGGCCGTGGCCCTTTTCGCGGCTCTCTTCCCCTGCTACGTGGCCCTGCACTTCCTGGGCCTGTGGCTGGTGCTGGTCGGCTGGGTCTGGCTGCAGGGCACGGCCTTCATGCCTGATCATCGCTCCGAGTGGCTGTACCGGGCCACCGTGGCCACCATCCTCTATTTCTCCTGGTTTAACGTGGCAGACGGCCGTACGCGAGGCCGAGCCACCATCCATGGGGCATTCCTACTGAGCGACAGCGTACTCCTGGTGCTCACGTGGGGGACCGAGAGGACCTGGCTGCCCAGCGAGACGCCCCTGCAGACGGTGCTACCGGTGGGCGCGGGCTGTTTCCTGCTGGGCCAGGCCCTGAGGCTGGCCTACTACCGCTGGCTGCATCCCAGCCTCTACTGGGAGCCCGACCAAGTGGACGGGAGCCTGCGGTCCCGCTCCCTCGAGCCACAGCCGCTGCCTCAGAACCGGCGCATGGCCCAGCTGGCGCAGAACTTCTTCCCCCAGGTCATGGGGGAGGCTGCCTTCTTGGAGATCAGAGAGGACAGTGGGATGCTTTGAGGCTGGTGAGATCCTGCCAGGAAGAGAGGGAGGGACACAGTCCCAGGGAGGGAGGATGCAGGAGATAAGCTGATCTAATGCTGCTATGAGTGCTGGAGGCCATTCCTGAGGGTGCCCGCGAACTGTCCTTCAGGCTGGGAGACAGTGAGGCTGGAGACTTTGGAGGAAGAGCCTTTCTCACGCCGCTGTATCACTGCGGTAAAGCACCTCAGGGTTGTGGTTCTTACCTCCCTGGGAACAGCAACTTGGCAGTAGAGCATTTGTCTTGTGCATGTGAGGCCCTGGGTTCATCCCCTGTACCGCAAAGTATGTAACAACCCAGGGGAGGTGCCCACATGCACTCATGCCCCTGTCCTGGGCTCGAAGGTCCCAGGACTCCAGGATGTGGAATTCTTTGTCCCCTGCCCCCACTTGTCATGCAGTTTATTGAGAGGACATCTGCTATGACAGGACCATCACGCAGTGGCACTTGGCTGCCTCTGGGGCCTTTGCTCGCTGCTCCTAACTGTTGCCTGCCAGTTCCAGAACCGTAGGGAGCTGACTCAGGCGGCCCCCACTCAGGGATGCAACCAAGGCCCTAGTGAAATTGGGTGCCGGGCCAGGACTCAGGCTGCTGTTTCCTGTGCTTTAGGCTGTGATTTCTACCTCAGTCCAAGTGAGCGGAAGGGGGTCTGTGCCTGTGTGTCTCCACCAAGTGTTTTTGTTTAACAGTATTATTAGGTTATTATTAAAACCTCATGAAGCTTTCCAAACGAGTTAATTTTATTATGGGGGGGACACACCAGCAATGTGGGGGAGTGACTATTTCCTTTGTGTGGGGAGGTTGGGCCACACTAAGTGGAGCAAAGCATGCACTCATCTTGGTGAGATAGTTCTCTGGCCTAATGTGAAGGAGTCTATTGCCTGTTTTTACGAGGATTTTTATGTCTTTTGCACTTAACTTTTTATAGGAGGCCATTTAGTGTTCCTGGAAGAGCTGGTTATAGTAAACAAAGGCCAACAGCTATTTGAGGATATTCTCATCACTCCCTTAAAACTGAGTTATAGGGGCTGGAGTGATAGCACAGCAGGTAGGGCATTTGCCTTGCATGCAGCCGACCTGGGTTCAATTCCTAGCATCCCATATGGTCCCCCAGCACTGCCAGTAGTAGTTCTGAGTTAAGAGCCAGGAGTAACCCCTGTGCATTGCTGGGTGTGACCCAAAAAGAAAAAAAAAGCTATAGCCTTGCAGATTAGACAATTCTTATTTGGATGTTCTTTTCATTTAGTATTTTGTTTTTTTTGGGTCACATCTGGTGATGCTCAGGGCCTCACCTCAGGGGCTACTCCTGGCTCTGCACCCAGGAATTACTCCTGGTGGTACATGGGGGGGGCATATAGGATGCTGGGGATCAAATCCAGGTCAGCCAGAGGCAAGGCAAATGCCCTATCCACTGTACTGTTGCTCTGGCGCCTTAAGTATTTTAAATATATTCTAGTCTTTTTTTTTTTTTAATTTTAGGTCCACACCTGGTGGTGCTCAGGGATCACTCCTGGTGGGCTTGGGAGACCATATAGGGTGCTGGGGATCAAACCTGGGTTAGCTGCATGCAAGGCAGATTCCCTACCACTATACTCTCTTGGGCCCTCCGTTCTCATCTTGCTTAGACTTTTGAGAAATCTGACTCCCTTTGGCTATATCCAGTGGTGCTCAGAAGTAACTCCTGGTGGTGCTTGGAGGACCATATGTTGTGTTGGAGATCAAACCCAGGTCAGCCACATGCAAGGCAAGTGCCCTGCTCACGTACTATCGCTCCAGCCCAGTTTTATTGTTTTTGGGCCAAACATGGCAGTGTTCAGGGCTTCCTTCTGGCTCTGCTCAGGGATCACTCCTGGTGGGGCTTGGGGGACCATATGGAGTGCCAGGGATTGAACTTAGGTCAGCTATGTGCAAGACAAGTGTCTTATCTGCTATACTATCTCTCTGGGTCTCCCAAAGGGTACCAGTTTTATTTTTTGGTTTTGGGGCCTTATCCATAGATGTTTGGTGCTGGGGGACTTTATGGAGCCTGGCATAAGCTCCATAAAGGATCAAATCCATGCTCTTACAGGCCGAGCATAAATACCAGCCCTATAAGCTATGGGAATACAGATGAAAATCACATAAATGGAGGGGGAGGGAAGGGGGGGCATAGTGTGAGACTAGCAGCCCAACTGGTATGACGGGGGGAAGGTAAAAAAGTGGGCCATGATTGGGAAAAGGTTAAAAACAAATTCTTCTGGGGAAACAAGTGTCTAGATTGATTTGGCTAAGCACTCATCTCTGCTCTCTAGAAGAAACAGTCAAATCATGGTAGTATGTAATTGGGGTAGCATCTGGGGCTCTCACATGCAAAATGTGCTCCAGCCCCTTGAGTCTCTCAGTCCTATTTGCTTCTTTTCTATGCTATAAAGTTCAGATAATTAAGAATTTAAAAATGAGTGACATTACTTGCAATTAGAAATTTTCTTTGAAGATTCTCACCAAGGGCAAGAGATAAAGTACATGGGTTAAGGCACTTGCTTTATGTGTGGGTAACACTGGTTTGATCCCTGGCACTGCTTATGGTCCTCTGAGTGCTGCCGGGGGTGACCCTTCAGCAGAGATCCAGGAACAGCCCCTAAGTACTGGTGTGTGTGGTCCCCAAACAACAAAAAAAGGCCAAGCTATATCTTTCGGTCTTACATGTTTGGTACCTGAAAGCTCAAGCCCAAATTTAATCTCTAGGAAGACAGAGGAAAGGAGGAACTATTCTCCTGGCCACTGAGGCAGTTAATCCAAATCTGAAGACAGATGAGAAAAGTTAGCTAATATAAAATGAAATCAAGTCAAACAAAGTTTGATACCAGTTTGTTACTTTTATTGCTTTTGCACTATAAGTTCAGCACAGCAAGGTATTGATGTTAATTTCAGCACATTTGACAGCAAATGAACTCTTAATTCCAGTTCTAAGCTTTGAAAAGCATGATTTTAGAAACAAAATACTTTCCCTTGCAAATTATTTAAAAATATCACTTTCCCAAGTACATTTACTTATACCAAATGGTTTATTTTTGCCTTTTTTGGTGAAATGAATGGCTCAGTATTGGAAGGGGTGTCTTTTGAATGAGTGCTAGAAGCCCAACTTGGAAACCTGCTCAGCGGGGGCCCCTGGGTTGGTCCTATTCAGAAAAGACGCAGGAGCAAACTGTATAGAAAATAAAAACTTTATTTTTCAAGTTTATAAGATAGTTCCCATTACATATAACATTATGGTCAAGGACTCTACAGCCATGAATGCCCGCAGTCACATAAATAGATCCAGTCCCACCAATGCCTTCCTGCTACACTGGAGACGCCTGGAGTCGGGTTCGTGTTAGGAGCGGATGTTGCCGTAGGAGCTCGCTTCTCAGTGCACAGGGCTGGGCGAAGGAGCCTTGCATGCCAGAACTTTCTAACTCACGGGGAAGAGGGGACAAAAGGCCTGCTGATGAACAGGAGAGAGCTAGATCTTTTCATGGTTAAAAAAGAATTGCAGAATGCAGATTTGGCTTCCACCCATGGTAAGAAACCAGGGAAGTGTGAACTTTTGGATGAACAGGGAAACTGGGGGTGTGAGAAACGGAAGCAAGTGGAAGGAGACCCTCACTGCCCTCTGCAGGTATCTGGAGAGGCTGCCCTCCTGCGCTCCCTACCTGCTTGTGCTCTCCCGGGAAGGAGAATGGGACTCAGCACCTCTGACACCCACTCTAGGCAGTAACATCTACAATTTCCGTGTGCAGTGGCTGGAGCCGGCCAGTCCGATTCTACTTGGAGCTTTAAAACCGCCATTTGTGTCAGCGGTCAAGGAGCTGCAGCCTAAATGCCTCCGGACACTAGTGCTTTTGCCCCCAACTTGCCAAGCAGAAGACGGGAATGTCCCGAACCCAGTCCAAGGCCCAACAGGCACCTAGGCAGGCACCCGGTCTCCTGGAAACCCCTGGCAGCCCAGCGATGCCGGACAGGGTGATACTAAGGCACAGTCAGTTTTACATTCTTAAGTCAAGCCACCTCTTAAACCCGGGGCACACCCAACAACGTCACACCCTGTCCCCTGCAGAATGTGAGGACACAGCCTATGGACCCTGCAGGGAATGATTCCACAGGGAAAGAGGAAAGGCTTCCCCCTGGCAACGGACCCACAACAGTTCCCAAGAGCGCTGGCGTGGGGGGAGAGGAGAGCTCTGTGTTCCTGGTTCAGGTTCATCTTGGCAGTGGGTGTCAGGGCAGCTCTGGCTCTAGCCGGCCCCTCCCTGAGGAGGGTGGCACAGCCAGCAGGGCCGAGACTGCCCTGCGCGGAGCATTCTCACCTCGTGGCTC
Organism: Sorex fumeus; assembly: GCF_029834395.1. NCBI lineage: Eukaryota > Metazoa > Chordata > Mammalia > Eulipotyphla > Soricidae > Sorex > Sorex fumeus. The sequence goes on from NW_026606104.1 coordinate 44,084,102, forward strand.
ACTTCACGTTCCTTCACGAAGGCCCGCACTGGGCAGTAGGGGCAGGAGGAGGTGGCCATCCAAAGGAGTCCCGGCTCCCGTGCTAGGAATAAAAAGCTTTTCCCGAAGGGCAGGCAGAGGGAACTGTCTGTGTGATGGAGGCACCAATCCACAGCCCTGCCAGCCCGAAGCCGAGCACCAAACCAATAGGCTGCCTAAGTCCAGGGCGAGAAACAGCCTGCTGGGCTGGAAGGGCCTTCCTAGCCTTCTAGAAGGTAAAGCCATCCTGGGGCAGCCTGCTGAGCACTGCTCAGGGAAGCCCGGCCCCAGCCTCTGCGAACAAGTCCAACGAGGCAGCTAATGAGTCCTGACTCGGGGCCCTCCAGAACCCGGTCCACCGTCAGGCAGCCCTGGGTGGAAGCAACATGGACACCTGGCTGGCCCGGGACTGGACTGGTCTGTTCCTTCTGCTGCCCCATCTCCAGAAACGGAAATGCAGAATCGTTAGAAACAAGCCACTGTAGGTGGGGGCCAAGGACGCCTCCTCTGGGCACCTACTATCATCCCATGCCTCTGTGCAGCTCCGGGACGTTCCCTTGGCTGGGCAGACGCCCTGTTGGCTGGAACGGGTGGGGAAGCCACAAACAGCTGGGGTGGGGGCTGGGTCTGGTGCCCAGCACTAACATGGGGCTGAGAGATGTTCCTGCATTTGGCCAAAAATGAATTTTCAGGCATCGAGTAGGGAGTCCAGCTCCCTCATTTAATCCAGGAAGATGTTTCTTCCTTCCACTTTTCCACTTTAGAACGAGAGCAAGGGAGACCCTGAGGGGTCCGTGCACACACTTTGTACACTGGACACCTGGGCATTGCACGATCCCTGAGCACCACAGGGAGCAGCCCCTGAGCACTGCTGGGTGTGTCCCCAAAACTAAAACCAAAAAAACAAAAAACAAAACCAACCCAGAATAGCATGAGAGCAATCTGCTTTTGCTTCAGGCAAAGACCGGGCTGAGTCAATGTTCAGAATACCTTTTCTGAGACCTCACGGACCTCCACGGAAGTCGAATGCATTGGTGTTTAAACAGCTATGAGTCTGGGATTAGACATGATTAAACTTCTTGCGTCCAAAGTCCAGGGACGGGCTTGCACTGCAGGGCGGGTGGGGATATGTGAGCGGCAAAGGCCGTCGAACGGGCAAGGGGGGAACACTGATGCCTCAGAAGGGAAGAGAAGGCTATGGGGCGGGGGATGCCTACTGGGGAAAGGTGCTTCTCGGAAGGAGGGAAAAATAACATCTTCCTGTTTCAAGAGCCAAAGAAGCCTTGGTCCCTTTGCAGCTTGGAGTATGCCTCCTCGGACAGTCTGTGAAGAAAAGAGCCCAGAGAAGGGGCCCCTTGGGTTGTGCCATTTGTTAAAGGGGGGAAAAGGGGTTCAAAAGGGGACTAAGGCTTTCAGGATGGGAAATACCAAAGTGTAAGGTGAACCAGTGTCCAGTGCCCCACAGTCCAGTGAACCAGGAGATGGAGGAACAGGAAACCATCCCAGAGGTGCCGCTGTCAGAGGTATTTTAGATGTTTCAGTGACCGTTTCTCCAGGGAACTTTACACACCCCCTTCTTGCCAAGAAAAAGAAAGGGAGAAAAACCTGCTTCAGAGACCAGACCCTTACCTATAAAAGTAACACATACATTCACTGGGAATATGTCCTAGCGCTAAGGAGGTTCTACAGACTGCAAGAGATGTCCTGCTGCGTGGACCCTTTCCCCGCAGTTAAGAGCAGGTCTCAGTGTGGCCCCGGACCAAGAGAAGCATCTCTGTTCCCAACAATGTCCTTTTCTTTTTCATCATTGTTTTAAAGTATAATACAAAACAAACAAACGAACAAAACCACCCCCCCAAGAATTAAAAGCACGGTGGCTGTGGGAAGTCTGTTCCCTCCGTCCAGCCGTCTCCTGTTCCGGAGGAGGGTGGATGCAGGGCTGCAGCTTCCTCAGCAAAAATAAGCTTCATCCCTTGCAGCTGTTGGTTCTGATTGTGTTCTCGCCGGCATTCCATGGAGAAAGGGGAAGGGGGGGCAGGGGGTGGGGGGAGAGTTCCCAGGCAGTTCCGGTCTCTAGCCCCTTCGAGAGAGAGAAGCTCATGGGGAAGGCTCTTCATTCCAGTTCTTAGAGAAAATCAAGCTCCAAAGCCTGGTGCAGGGATACGAGGTCGCCGTGGTTTGTGATCCTCCAGAAAGGCATGTTGTGCTGGGGGGGCGAGGGGGACAGCGGGTTAACGCTATTTGATTCTGGGCGCTTCTCTTTCCCCAGAGCCCTTCCTCCACACACTGGGCCATTATTCCTACCCACCACCTAGCGCTGTCCAAAAGGTCAGGTAAACTGCACACAGATGGACTCTGGACATGTCGTGACCTTTAGAGCAGACTTCAGGAGCCATATTACACTTTCTTACAGGTTGTCAATTTCCTCTTTACACTTCAGACTACCTCGTAACTGTCACTGTCCTCCCATTGTTCATGGATTTGCTCGAGCGGGCCCAGTAACACTGTTACCTCATAACTGGCCCAGAACATTTTTTCTTTGCTTCTGGGCCCTACCCGGTGGTCCTCAGGACTATATGCATGCTAAGATCAAATCAGTCACAAGCAAGGCTGATCCCTGAGCACGGACTGAAATTTTTTGAGGAAGATGAGGAGAAGAGAGAACACCTTGAAGGGAAATGCCATTTTGGGGAAAAGTAACCCTCTCTTCTTTTTCTCTCCTCTCTCTCTCCTCCCTCCCGCCCCCACCCCCCTTGTGTATGGGATTGAAGCCAGGGCCTAGAGAAACTGAGCTGTATCTCTAGTCCTGTCCCTTTTTCTTTATGGTGCTGGGGACCAACCCAGGCCTTCATATATGCAAAGGAAGTACCCCTCCCCCCACCCCCTTCTTTTTAACATGGGCCTTTGGAGCTCTCTCTCTGGCCCTAAAATATCTGATGTTTGTAGCACTTTCCTAATTGCTTGATGCTCTCCCATGTAAGATACTCTTTTTTTTTTGGTGGTGGTTTTTTGGGAGCCCAGTGGTGCTCAGGGCTTATTCCCGGTGTGGCCGGGGGGCCATATGTGGTGTGGGGATTGAATCATGGTTGCCTGTGTGCAAGGCAAGTGCTCCACCTGCTGTACTATTGCTTGGGCCCCAAGATACTCTTTACCATGTTACCTGTTTTGCTGCAATTTCTTCATCTCGCCCATCTCCAATCACTACATACGTGACTTTCTTTCCAAACCGGGAAACAATTCTCTCAAAGCAGCTCTCCTTACCTAATGAGAAAAAAAAAATTCCCTATTAGGATATTCCTCCCTATCTTAATTTCAAAACCAACGGAAAGGGTTTTGCTGACTTCATCCTTCTGTGAATCTAAATAAAATTAATGGCAGCCCATGTGCTTTGCTGGGTGAGAAATAGGGTCAGTAGCTAAAGATTCAGCACTTGAAAGCTCTAGGGCCCCTAAGCACTCTTTGGGAATCCCAAAGCTACCTGTGCCAGAACAAAATGCTTTCTAAATTTATTTGTTTCTAGTCCACACTTGGCAGTGCTTGGTTCTTATGGCCAGGGTTCCTGCATGCAAAGCTGCCTTTGAGCTCTCTTCAGCCCTTAGTCTTTTCTTTGGTGGGGGGGGGGGGGGGCACATCTAGTAGTGCTGAGGGCTTACTCCTGGTTCTGCACTCAGGGATCGAACCCAGGTCAGCTACATGCAACGCAAATGTGCTACTCGTTGTACTGTCTCTCTGGCCCACCCCTACACTTTACAGCTTACAAAGTTGCCTTCAAGTTACTTTACATTTTATTCTCAAAATAATGCGGTTCCTTATTTTACAGATAAAATAGGACCCAAAAGACCAATAACTGATCCCAGATCACAAATGAGTTATAGGTAGATTTTGGGATCATGAATCCAGGCTAGGCTGTGACCGGACATGATAAAGGATGATTTTTTGTTTTAGGGGACACTCTTTTTTTTTTTTTTTTAAATAAATCACATCCAGTGATATTCAGGGCTTATTCCTGGCTTGTGCTCAGGGATCACTACTGGTGTGCTCGGGGGTCATATAATGTGTGGGCGATCGAACCAGGGCTGCCGTGTGCAAGGCTCTATTCGTGTACTATTGCTCTGACCCTGAGGGGATACTTTTTAAAGAACTGTTTAATGTTCTGTAATTATTACTAATTAACATGATTAAGGTTGAAGCGATAGCACAGCAGCAGGGTGTTTGCCTTGCGCACAGCTGGCCTGGCCGAGCTGGGTTTGATTCCTCCGCCCCTCTCGAGAGCCTGGCAAGCTACCGAGAGTATCTCGCCCGCATGGCAAAGCCTGGCAAGCTACTCGCGATGTATTCAATATGCCAAACACAGTAACAAAAAGTCTCACGATGGAGACGTTACTGGGCCCGTTCGAGCAAATTGATGAACAACGGGAGGAATGGACCGTTGTTACAATTAATTAACAATTCTGGGTCCGAGAGAGTACAGCTCGTATGGCACTTGTATTGCATACAGCTGACCTGGGTTCGATCGTTGGCACAACATACAGTTCCCTAGCACCTCCAAGAGTGGTCCCTGAACACAGAACTAGGAGTAATCCCTGAAAAGTGACAGGAATAACCCAGCCCCTTCCCCCAATAGCTATAATTCCTCAAAAAAAAAAAAAGAGACGGCACTGAAGAATCCATGGAGAAACCACTCCGTTGAGTCCACGCTGTGTGTGCTGGAGGTCTGAGTTAGATCGCCCTTCACTCATGGGTTTCCTGGGCACCACTAGGAGTGACCCCAAGCAATGAGCTGGGAGTACTTCAGTGCCCACAGTCTACTGGCAAGGGCCAGGCAATGGCTCAGGGTCACAGTTTGCTCCAGCCAGGGGCACACACTTCCTATAAACCCAAACACAAACCCATGCACTGTAGCCTCTGCTACAGTGTTTTATAGTGTATGAAAGGCAACTGGAAGAGTAAGGCCTTTACTTCAATATTGGAAAACATAATTCCCCTTCCTGTCTTCATTTTCTGGACATAGTCTGAGTCAGAGACTGTGCTGTCTTTCAGGACGTGAGAAACTCAGAGAACCAATTCGAAGGCCAGCATTGGCCACACTAGGAATTTCTCCCCGATCATACTTTCTTTTTTTTTTGGGGGGGGGGGTCACAGCCAACGATGCACAGAGGTTACTCCTGGCTCTGCACTCAGGAATTACCCCTGGCGGTGCTCAGGGGACCAAATGGGATGCTGGGAATCGAACCCAGGTTGGCTGCGTGCAAGGCAAATGCCCTACCTGCTGTGCTATTGCTCCAGCCCCCTCCCCTACCATACTTTGTAATTGCAACTGAGACACTGTATCACTAAAACTGACCCTGGGCAATGGGTGACAAAAATTCACTATGGGTGGTTCTGAGAAACATATTAGTGCATCAAAATTCAAATACCACATGGCCAATACCTAAAACATGCAAAGATGATAATGTCCCGGAAAGAGTATTTTATTTGCATAAATCACTGTCACTGTCCTCCCGTTGTTCATCGATTTGTTTGAGCGGGCCCAGTAACTTCTCCACTGTGACAATTGTCACACTCAGAGAACCCAGGCTCAATCCCCAGTACTGCACATGGTGTTCTAAGCACCAAATCCCTATACTCTCTCCAGCACTTGACTGCCACCTGCTGCTAAATTCTTGTAATAAAAAAGAAACACACAGGTCTAAGGAGAATATACTCTGAGCAGAACTCAAAGCTCAGACACTCTCTGTGGCATAACAAAACAACTTTCTGTCATCCCAAACCTAAGTGGTGCCTCCTGGGAAGTGGCCCACTGGGGTCGGGCATAGTCGCACTTTGTCTCTTTCACTGCCAGCACCTCACAGATGCATTGCCATAAGCCTTGCATTCGGATCAGGCTTTCCATCAGTGTTGCCGAGTAAATGCTTATTAATCTCACAATAGGCACCATTAATCACACAATAAAACTGTAATGGATGACGAAAGTTTATATCTTAAGGTCCAATTCAAACATTAAATGTATTCTTTTTGCTAAGTGTTGAAGAACTTTCATGTCTAATTCTATTAGCATTAACATATTCTTACAACCTAATACAAACTCTGCCAGATCCACAGTAGGGGCTGGAGAGATAGCAGAGCGGGCAGGGTGCTTACCTTTGCACCTGGCTAACCCGGGTTTGATCCCCAGCATCCCATATATTCACCTGAGCACCTCCAGGAGTAATTCCTGGGTGCAGACGAGTAAACCCCGAGTATTGCCGGGTGTGGCACCAAACCAAAAAACCCCAACAATAATCCTCCCCCCCGCAAACAACCCCCAACAATAACAACACAATCTCTTTCTCTCTCTCTCAAAAATTATTTTAGATTGTTTCCCTAAGACCCAAGAAAGAGAATGTCTTAAAAGTGGAGAACAAGCACCATGTGGGGACGTTTTCCTTGTCCTGGCATGCAAAGATCAAAGACAAGATATATTTTGAGGAATGTCTTCTCTAAAAGGATTCAGGGCTTGAGAGAGTTTCAAATAAAGAAGCAGTTACACAGGAAAATGATTCTAAAACAGTTGGGAAGCCTTCCACTTCACATTCTCAAGACAATTCTGGAGGTGAGCCTTCCTGTCTGGCAGGAGGACGACCAGCCAGCTCACCAACTGTCTAGCTTCGGAGCCTGTAACTGCACCGGTGAGCAAAGCTTTGGAGAATGTTGGGTTCCTGGGTTTCCCCCACCAAAAACACTTCTGGGAACTGGGGATGTGGCTCAGTGGTAGGGTGCTCGCCTTCTATATGTGAGGCCCTGGGTTCGACCCCTGATACCACAAAAAACATGTCTGTCATTTTGAGAAATGATTTTGAAAATTCTCGAAGAGTAGACATTATTAAGAGGACCACAATGCTGGAATCGCTGCAGAGAAAGTGAAGAAACATTTCCTCTTCTTGCTCCTATTACACAGCTCTGTGAAGGAAAGCTTCAGGCCTCCCCCCTCTGTGGTTATCGGGTACCGCCAGGCCTCACCTATTAGCTCTGGAAAAATGAGATCAAGGAAAATAACTAAGTGAGCACACACTGTCAGGAAGCAGAAAACAATTTTCATGAGACTGGTGAGACTTGGTGCCAGGACTCCGTGTCATAGACAGTCTAGGAAATCTGCCTTTCAGGAGTGAATCTGGATGTCTCATGAAATGTAAAGCAAAGCAGTAACTGCAGCAGTAAAATCTGAAAGAGGCTTTAGATATATTTTCTTGCTGTAAATCCCTTGTAAATGAAACAATTCCACTGTACAACAAAGTATGGAGAATAATTAGAAGTATGCCTTTATACCGAACATTAACCTAGCTATGTCAAATCTCAACGCTTTAGAAAGAAAAAAAATCTGAAGAGATATTGCATACTCATATGAAGTTTCTTATGTACCCCTGTCTGATACTGTTGTTTCCCCCCTTTTCTCTCTGAACAGGGACTACGGCAATAATACAGCGGGAGGGCTCTTGCCTTGCATGCCACCCACCCGGGTTTGATCCCCGGCATCAGTATGGTCCCCTGAGTCCCGTCAGGAGTGATCCCTGGGCGCAGAGCCCCAAGTAAGCCTTGAGCACAGCTGGGTGTGGCCCTGAAACCCAAAGCAAACAGAAACAATATGCAGCACTGTGAATGTTTTTTTGATTTTCTTTTGGGGGGAGGCCCTGTGGTAACGGCGACTGCCCAGGGCCCTGTCTATTCCCGGCCACAGTCCCGTCCCCTGTGTGTTCTACTTTACATACTATCACATACTATACACATCTACCTTCAATGTGTTCGCATGTGTGAAGATGTTCAACCAGGTTTTTCAATATACTCCTTATGGGTATATGTAATTTCTTTTCACCCATTTTTTAGTCCCCCTTCCTCTATATTCGCGGCAAGGCTGCAACTAGACCATAAGTTCTCACACATACAAGTTTTGTACCACTGTACACCATATCACATGCCCTGACCCTCACTTTTTTTTTTCTTTAACCCCCCTACCCAAACAAAATCAACAAAACCCAGGGACCACAGCCCACAATGGTGGAGGGGGTGGGGCCAAGACCGTTCTGTGATGCCAGTCCAGCAGAGGGGACTGTGGGTGGAGTCCTCAGGTTTGGGGGAGTGTGAGGGTAATGAGGTGCCACAGATTCAGGCCCTGTGTGGCCTAGCATGAATTTATCCATTTACTTTCTGTTCATGGCTGGAGCGATAGCACAGCGGGTAGGGTGTTTTTGCCTTGCAAGTGGCCAACACGGCCAACATAAGTTCAATTCCTCTGCCCCTCTCGGAGAGCCTGGCAAGCTACAGAGTATCTCGCCCGCACAGCAAAGCCTGGCAAGCGGATGTATTCGATATGCCAAACACAGTAACAACAAAGTCTCACAATGGAGACGTTACTGGGCCTGCTCGAGCAAATCGATGAACAATGGGAGGACAGTGACAGTGACAGTGACGTTCTGTTCACAGACAGGTTCCTTGGCTCTTCCAGTTTTTCTTCTTTTTTAAATTATAAACAAGGCTGCACCCAAAATATCCTTATACAAGTCTCTTGAGGCACATGAAAGGACTCAGGCACAGGGGCAAGCGAACTTATCTTTTAGAGTTTAAACAGGGTCTAGGGAGACGGCTCAGCAGAGACCACACACAGCAGGCATGAGGCCCTGGGTTTGATCCACGGCAAAATCGTGCTTCCAACCAAAGCAACCAACTGAACAAACGAAAGCCAGCTGGTAAAGATCTTGGGCTACTGTGCGAATCTGTTGCAACCATTCACCACTGCTCCTGTACTGTGAGAGCTGCTCTGGGGACAAATGGGCAGAGGGATACGTGTGTCTCAAACTTATGCTCTTCTCCAAAAAGACAGCCTTTATTTGTGTGTGTGTGTGTGTGTGTGTGTGTGTAGAGGGAGGGTAGTTTGGGCCACACACAGCAGTGCTCAGAGGACAATATGGGTTGCTGGGGATCAAACTAGGCCTAGCCACATGCAAGGTAAGTGCCATAACCTCTGCATTAGTCTCTCTATCCCAGGAGGAATATCCATTTTAAATCCCATCTACAGAGAAAGTATTGTCATTTCCTTGACAAAGTCTGGTACAAGGAAGTGGGAAATTACTCTTAATTGATGTTATCAGCGTCGTCTTTGTCATGGCCTGTCGTGTCAATTAAAAAAAAAATTTTCTTTCAGTATGTGTAGAATTAAAAGCTACACACTAAATGACAACCCCCCATATCATTATTATTATTTTCTGTTTTGGGCACTCTGTCGTGGTGCTCGGACCTTGGGGGTTGCTCGCAGTGATGCTCGGTGGACCGTGCAATGCTGGGAACCTATCCTTGGTTTTCTGCATACAAAGCACTATTTCTTCTTTTGAGCTTTCTACAGTTTCTGAACTTAAGATCATAAACACTCAATATTTTCTTCTGAAAACTAAAACTTCACTCTTCAGTTGTTTTTCATCCCAGCACAAAGGAGCACCCAATTCTTGGAGCACATGGGATGGCAGTTAGTATCACGAGGGCCGAGGTCGCTGTTGCTACTCTAGTTCTAGCGCTTGTCAAAGGCTGACAAACGAGTTTCCCTAATCTTTCTGCAGCTAGTGGGTCATTTCTATCAGTATATACACTTAGTATAATTTCTCCTCTCAGCATATTCCTTGACCACTGCCACATTTTTTTTTCTTTTGTGAGTGTGATTTTTCGGGCCATACTCGGCTGTGCTTAGGCCTTACTCAAAGCAATAATATTTCTATACTCATCACAGCATTTCACCATCCCACCAAAAATGCATGAGGGCTCCACTATCTCTACACCCTTCTGTGCTAACACATGCTTTTTCTACTGTTTGTTTTGTCCTGGAGCTACATCCAGAGGTGCTGGTGTCCATGTGGTGCCAAGGATGGAACTTGGGCTTCCTACAATCAAAGTATGTGTTTGAGCCCTTTAAGCTTTTTCATTAAAAAAATATTTTTCCCCATTAAAAAAATTTTTTTAAGTACCCTTAAACATCTTTGATCTATTTGATGAGAGTGATGGGGTGTGTGTGTGTGTGTGTGTGTGTGTGTGTGTGTGTGTGTGCATGCTTATATTCAATTTTTTCTTTGTTTTTTCTTTTGTTTTTGGGTCACACCTGGCGGTGCTCAGGGCTTACTCCTAACTCTTTTCAGGGACCACTCCTAGTGGGCTTGGGGGACCATATGGGGTGCTGGACATCAAACCTGGGTTGGCAAGGTAAACACCCCACCCACTTTCATTGCTCTGGTCCCTACATTCCTATAACCCTACAATGTTTTAATAGCTTAGTACATGATTTTGTTTTGGGGTACCATACTGGCAGTGCTCCAGGGTCATTCCCAGCACTGCATATAGTGCTGAGGACAGAGCCCATGTGCTCAGCCTATTGAGTTCTCTCTTCAGTTCCAGTATTTGATGTTTATAATCTGGTCCTTTCCCCAGCATTCTACAATGCAGTGCTCTTTCTGTGAAAGAGAAAAAAATCTGAGATGAGGCAGATTTTTTTTTTTAAAAGGGGGATATCCACATCTGGTGATACTCAGGGGTTACTCCTGGAGGTGCTCAGGGGACTATATAGGATGTTGGGGATTGAACCTGAGTTGGCATGTGCAAGGTTGCAAGGTGAGCTCCCTACCTGTTCTACTATCACTCTCGCCCCAGAAATAATTTCTAAAGTAATGTGCTCAGACGCTATTAAAAAAAAAACAAAACATAATAAATTTCAAGACCAGGATTTGTATTTTGTTTATGTAATTTTCTGTCTGTGAAACCCTGATCTGGCTATATTAACACTGAAACCAGAACTGCCTTATCAATGATATACATGTATATATAAATGGTATTAATCTTAGATATTATAATTGCTAAGCATTATTTATAATTTAAAACACTATTTTATATCTAGTTATATATCTCAATTAACATTATATGTAAGGCCCTCCCGTTGATCATCGATTTGCTCAAGCGGGCCCAGTAACATCTCCATTGGAGACTTTGTTGTTACTGTGTCTGGCATATCGAATACTCTCGGTAGCTTGCCGGGCTCTCCGAGAGGGGCGGAGGAATCGAACTCGGGTCGGTCATGTTGGCCACTTGTAAGGCGAACGCCCTACCGCTGTGCTATCGCTCCAGCGATAATATTTACATATATTTACATTATATGTAAATATTATTTTTATCTAATACATCGGATCTAACAGAGGGACTGGTAAATGATAAGTGTGCTGTAAGTAGGAAGTATTGATAGAAGGCTAGAGAGAAGAGATAGCATGGAAACCATACCAATTTTGGTAGCACTATAGATGTTTTCAATAGGAAATATTTCCCCTAGTCCGTATAGAAGAACCTTGGCCAGGGCTGGAACCAACTGAGTGGTAGTGATCAGAACATTCACACAATTCTTTCTAGAAGGAAGAAAGAAAACAAAAGGTAAAGACCAACCTGGGAGAAAAAAATTAAGTGGGTTAACTCTTTATTAGATATTAAAAAATACCCAACAAGGACCTGGCTATGGTATTCACCCAGGGGCAGTGCTGCCACTTTTCTGATCACCTCAGGCTTATTAAGACAGAGATCCTATGGGTACAGGGACTTGATTCTAGCCTCAGCGTCCCTTCTAACCATTTTAGCTCATTGTAACTTGTAGCAAACACTACCAATCCACGCCACTAATAGCACTTAGAGAAAACGGAGGTTTTCTGCTAGTGTTATTTTTTTTTACAGTGCTATTTTAACGATATAAAATTTAGCCCATATTTGAGATACAATTTATTTTTTCATATTTAGGCCACAACTAGCCTTGCTCAGGGCTTACTCTTGGCTCTGTGCTCAGAAGCCCACACGGTGTCAGTTTTATTGTTTAACAAGTCAAGGATCAGGAATTTCAGATCCTGATGGAGGCAGCAATCGGGTTATTGATGTAACTATGACTGCGATTATTTTCTGGGCTAAGTTTTAAGCTGTAATTTAATTTACTTAAGGCACCCTTCTCTTTTTCTTTGGGCTATCCCTGGTAGTGCTTGGGGGTTACTGCTAGCTGTACGCTGGGAACACAGGTACCAGGGATGGAACTGGAACATTCCGCATACTCTGCAATATGCTGGGTACATTTCTCTGAGAGGTTCTATACTTAGGACATTTGTGGTCTGTCTCGTACGCATATTCTTTGATATTACTGACCTGTACTTTGGGCTGGAGAATATTATGGATCACTAAATTTTAATTTTGAGAGCAAAATGTAAAGGAAAGAAAAAAAATATGCATAAACAGTTTTCTAAAACTTTTAGTTGTGACTTTTCTGTTAATCTTCCCCCTGCCCGAAAAACACCCTTTATCATTTAAACTCCTTTCACCCCAACCTGAATATTACGTTAGGGAATGCAGATCCTGCACTGAGGTCAAGAGTCCTAAAAGAGTCATTGCCGTACCTGGACTGGATGAGAAGTAAGGACTTTAATGCGGTTCCTAACCAGGAATCTGTCAGGACTTCGATTTCTGCCCTTAGCCTTTGCAGAGCCTCTTTTCTCTGTGGACTAAGAAGACCTTTGGGAATAAAAGCAGATTCATTCATCATTTCACAATACACTCTTGTTGGTACGGAAGAAACAATTTCTAAATTGAATTTTGAAACAGTACGAGTCTTTGAAATATTATACTGAGCTAATCTATTTCCCTTCTGGGTAAAACCAAGAGCAGCATTGTTCTACTCAAAATGATTCCTCCCCCTCCCCCTCTTCTGTGTCTGCAGTGGTGCTGGGGTTCATGACAGCACAGCCTGGGGCCTGCGCTAGAAGACGCTGGGGAGAGAACACGGACCACACACATCCAGGGGAGATGATTTGACTTTCTTCATCAGAATATTCTGGTAGGGGGTCACAACCTTAACAAAATCCACTGATGAAATAATGTGACTAGATTCAAGCTCGAGTCCCTTTGGGGGAGTGGGGGTGAGGGCTGGGTTGCATCTCTGGTACTCAAGGGTAGCTACTCCTGGCCCCATGTTTTAGGATCGTTCCTAGCAGTGCTGGGGGACCAGGTCAAACCAGGGCTCTCTCATGCAAAGCGGCATGCACTGGCCCTCTGAGTTGCCACTCTGGTCTTCATGTCTTTCCCTGATTGGTAACAATCTGCAGACGGGGCCACCACACTCGTGAGCAATCCTTTCTTAGAACCTGACATTGAGAATTGAAGGGGACCAAAATTGAGCGGTAGAGGTGGAAGTTTTCAGCCTTTCTTGCTTCTTTCCAGGACTGGGAACTGTGAAATCCTGGGTTCCATCCCTGGAGCCCCACTCCTGCAGCCCTCCACCAAATGAAAAGTATTCTTCCAATCTCTTTCTGAAAAAGGCAAGCCCAGGGAGGGTAGGAGGCCTGCCCAGGGCCACACAGCCATTGGTGGTTCTTGCCCTGGAAGTCTCCTCATTCCCAAAGAGTGCTGTGCTTCCACCCCCATTTAGAAGACATCAACCAAGTACTGTTCTTATGATTGCAAAGTTGTGCTAAGGGAAGTTCATGAAAAATGTAGTTTCTCCCCAGAAGGGTTTCAATTAAACATATTTTAAAAAGTTCAAATGTTACTGTGCTGATGACCATTCCACTTGCCAAGAAAACCAAGGCAGAAATAAGCAAATGGGACCACATCAAACTAAGGAATCTTCTGGGGGACAGGGGTGGCAGGGGGAACAAGGCCTGAAGTAATATACATTTAATTTGTTTGGTTTGGGGGCCACATCCAGCTGTGTTTAGGGCTTAATCCTGACAGGGCCCAGGGGACCATATAGGGTGCTGAGGAAAACTTGGGTTAGCTGCATACAAGACAAGTGGCCTGCCCACTGTACTATCTCTCCAGCAACTAAAGACATTGTTTTGAAAGGGAGAAAATATTCACACATCTGCGGAGTTCATGCCTATTCAATCAGCTAATCAGTGGCTGAAAAAATAGCAGTACTCCTACATTAAAAAAAAAAAATTCACACATCTAAAACTGAACAGAGGGCTAATAGCTAAGATATATAAAGCACTCACAAGGCTCAATGACAATAAGGAACCCCATCAAAAATGGGGAGGGAGTGTCAGGAGGGGAAAAAAACGAAACAGGAGAGAAGCTGAACAAATCCTCTCTCAGGACATAGTGATGCCCAACAGACATATAAAAAATTGTTCACTATCGGGAAAGAAAGATGGCGGCCGCATGGGAGCCTTGTGGAGAGCAGGTCTGACCCGGGGGTGCGGGGGCGACTAAAACCTCATGGGAAGGGGGGCGTTCCGGCCCGTTCCTCACGCCCTACTGAGGTCACCAGTTGCCCCCCACGAGCGGCTCTCCGGCACGGCCACAGCTCCAGAGCACAGAAACCAATCTCTTCCAGGGTTAATAAGTAGAATAGCAGAAATCCAAAACCGCACGGCCGCTATTGCGGCTGCGTGACAACATTTAATTCTTGAACCTAGCTGTAGAAAGCAAATCATTGCACAATGCTTTTTCAGCATGCCTGATTTGGCGGGGGGGTGGTTAAACTCCAAATAATAATGGTGCATCTTTTGTCGAAACAATGAATCTAGTCAAAGTAGATAGAGTGTTAACTAGAATTCATCTGCCTCACAGGCACTGGGAGGGGTGGGAGGTGGGGTTTTATTGGGGTTCTTCATGGTAAAAAATAAGTATTGGTAAAGGGAAATGTGTTTGATATTTACATGACTGAGACCTAAACCTGAAAGCTTTGTAACTTTTCCCACAGTGATTCAATAAATAATAAAAAAAATTGTTCACTATCAATGTACCATGAAAATTTGCATCTTCATGCAAATGAAAATGATGAGATATCTCACTCCAGCAAGAATGGTCTGTGTCAACAAACCTGCAAACTGTGCGGGCGAGAACATGGTAAAAAAGGAATTATTCACTATAGGTGGGACTATTGTTTGCTTCAGCTTCTCTGGAAAATGATCTGAGACTTCTCAAAAAAAAAAGTAAGAACAGGATGGAGAGATAGCACAGCAAGTGAAGCACTTGCCTTGCATGTCCCTGGCATTCTACATGGCCTCCCCAACACCTCCCAGAGTGATCCCTAAGTACAGTCAGGAGTAAGCTCTGAGCACTGCTGGGTGTGGCCCTTCTCCCAAAAATTAAGAACAGAATTTCCTTATGATCCAGCATCCTACTCCATGGCACCAATCCTGAGAACACTGAAACATTTGCTCGCAAGGGCAAATGCACACTTGGTTCGCTGCAGAATTATTTACAGTAGGCAGGAACTGAAATAATCCGAGTTCCCAACAACTGATGAGTGGATAATGAAACTGGTACATACACAATGTGGAATATTACTCAGCTTTGAGAAAAGAGAGAATCTTGCAGTTAGCTGCAATTTGGATGGAATTGCGGGTGTCATGCTAAGTGTCCTTTCCACGTGCAACTTGGATAAAACTGAAATGAGTCAGAAGGAAAAAGACAAATACTGTATGACTGAGCTCTTATGTAGTCTACAAAGAAAGCAGGCAGGGGTTAGGCAATCCTTAGCGGAAGCAAACCCTATCCAGGAACTGTAGAACTGTGAATTGCAGAAGCAGAGCCGGTGGGAGAAGAGCCTTGAGGATAGTAGGGACACTGGTGATGGGGTGGGGTGGCAGTACTGTTTACACTCACACAAAACTGTCTGTGCTTATGAAACAACAATGCTGATACTGCTGCAAACCACTGTACCTCAATAACAAATAACTAGTTATAAAAGAGTAATCATGTCACAAACTCAGAAGCAACTGCCAGGACTGTCTAAGGAATCCCTGAAAAACAGAACATGGCTGCAGGCTACACTCACCACCCACGTTGCTTTTATGCTTATCGTAGATTTCTCGAACTTTTCGGTAGCGAAAAGCCAGTTTCCTCATCCAGTCCACACCTCCCTGGACGCCTACAGAGGAGCCATGGCTGCCGCTGCCTCCTGAGCCACTGAAGCCATCGGTTGAGAAACTGTAGTTGCTGCAACAAGAGTGAAGGATGGAATGAAAACGTCAGGCCACGTGGCAGATGACAGTCACCTAAGATTCAGCCCCACTCCCCGCACCTGACACCACGGCTAATGGCTCTGAGACTCTCCTCTCTCATTCTCTTGTTAGAATCTATCTCTCAAGTCTTTAATTTCACCCTTATTACATCCCTCCAAAAAAAAAAAAAAAAAGGGAAAAAGGGGAGAGAAAGTGAGAGCTTGGAACTATCCCAACCAGCATTTCCTGAAGGGGGTTCGGGAGACAATTATGCGTGACAGAGCATTCGATGTCTCTAAAAAAAAAATAACGTTTATGAACTTTCTGTGTCTGGACAATACACATGATGACTGCACCTATGCAAAAATAGAGCAAACATGTGAAAAAATAATGGATTCAACTCAAAACATGAATAACAGCAAGGTAACTGGAATGTTCCTCAGAGATTCATTTTTTTAGGTTCAGGATCACCAAGAAAGCTACAAATTCCATCCTATTCCTCTCCACTGACTGGGCTCTTTGGTCAGATGCCCTTGGAGGATAAACCTTGGATGTGGTGGACGTGGTGCCTCAGAGACTAGGATTCTACAGCCCCCTTGAGCACTTGCTCTGAAAGAAGCAGCCGAGCACCTGAAGACACTCAGGCACAGGTAGTGAGACTTGGGGCTCCTGCCCCTCATATGTGATGCTTGGGAGCATCAATCAACCCTTCGAACAATCACAGCGTAGGGCAAGACTTTGTTTTCGAGGTTACAGACTCAAAGCTGCCCTAGCTAAGCCACTCTCAAGTTCCTGACCTAGAGGAATGTTAAATATTTATGAGGTTATAAATATTTCTTGTTTTCAGCTAAATTTGGGGGATTTGATGTACAGAAATTAGGAACTATGTAACGGCTATGTAGGCTAAAGGGATTAATACTTCCTAAGTCAAGATGTCACTTAAAAATGACTGCCCAAATAGTCGGGATGGGAGATGCGTGCTGAAAGTAGACTAAGAACCAAACATGATGGCCTCTCAGTACCTGTATTGCAAACCATAATGCCCCAAAGTAGAGAGTAAGAAGGAAGGTGCCTACCGTAGAGGTAGGGGGTGGGGTGGGGTAGGGGTAGCGGGAGGGACACTGGGAACATTGGTGGTGGAAAATGCGCACTTGTGGAAGGATGGGTGCCTGATCACTGTATGACTGAAACTCAATCATTAAAGTTTGTAACTGTATTTCATGGTGATTTAATTAAAAGAAAAAAAAATAAAAAGAGACAGAGAGACTGCCCGAGGGCCAGGGATATAGCTCAGAGGTAGGGCACTTGCCCTGTAGGTCTGAGGCCCTCAATCACCAGCACTGCCAAAAAAAAAAAAAAATAAACTAGTTCATTGTGGGGGACAGCAGTCAGGGCATTTGCCTTGCACACAGCCAACCCAGGTTAAATCGCTGGCACCCCGTATTGTCCCCCGAGACAAGGCAGGAGAAATTCCTGACCAA
This sequence comes from Sorex fumeus, assembly GCF_029834395.1. Lineage (NCBI taxonomy): Eukaryota > Metazoa > Chordata > Mammalia > Eulipotyphla > Soricidae > Sorex > Sorex fumeus. Next base: position 44,101,581 of record NW_026606104.1, read on the forward strand.
AGGGCCAGGAGTAAGCTTGAGCACTGATATGTGTGGCCTCAAAACAAAATAAAAAAAGGCTTCCAGTATTAGAGAGAACCTGGTTCAGTCAAAAGTTAAAAACAGAGTTTGGAAAGTCTAAAGTTACTTTTTTGGTGCCACACCTGGTGGTGCTGAGAAGCTGCTCCTTGTGGGATGCTTAAGGGCTGCTCCTGGCTCGGGGGGTCCAGCATGCTGAGCTATCTCCCTGGCCTTCTCACACTGCATCTCCTCATTAGCTACGTTTGACCCTTGTCTCTTTAACAGACTACCAGCTCTCTTAGGGCTCTTAGTAATCTGAACTGAGAGAGTGTCTTGCACGTAACAGGTGTACGGAGGTTTAAGCCATCATTTCTTTTTTTAATCACCTCAAGTCCTGGCCATTGTCATCAGAAGCCACATCTTCCACATGTACCTGGTCACACTCCTGTTGAAAGAGAAAACCACACACGGTTTCAGTTCAGGGAGCTGAGTGCTACCGTCCACAACCAACCAGAAGAACGGTGGAAACCTGCGGGCCGACGGAACACTGTGGGCTCGCTCATATGCGGAGGGGTGCGCTCAGCCCTTGTCCTCCAGATATTTTAGGGGAGCTCAGTCTCACCCCGCCATCTTCGGGAAATCTCCCTTAGCCATCCTGCTTCTTACTTACGCTTCATCTCAACGGTTCATTCCTTCGACAGCTCATGGTTACTCTGAACTCACAGACTGTCTTGGTGTCTTCGTCCTATACTAGAATGGAAGTCCTGGTACACAGTAAGCCTCTAAGGTGAGGAGCCGCACCCTACACCTCTGTTGGATCCCCGTAGTCTAGTCTACTGCGGTATGTATCCAAGACATTTTTTGCAGATAAAATGGGCTGCTAAGAGTGCAGTGCCAAAACTGAGAGTAGCTGGGACAGAAACTCATAAATCAAAATTTAGGAGCTAGAAGTATTTCTACTGGAAGAGATCCTGATCATTTTCCTCATGTCCTAAATGTCCCAGAGCGTACAATAGGCAGACAGTTGAAAGGGAAGGCTGAGGCTGGGGTCAGCACATTCAAACCCAAGATCCTTCCATCAAGCTACACTACTATTAAAATCCACCCAGTGCCTGGCTTGAGAGTCACTTGTCCACCCCAGACCTCATTGATTCAGTCCTTCTGGGAGTGAAGTCCTAGCATTTTCATTTTTAACAAGCTCCCCAGGTGATTCTTAGGCTCCTGACACGAGAACCACTGACCTGGCGGCGGGGAGGGGGGCAGGAACACATTCAGGTCAAATTCTTCACAGAACTTTCAGTCCTGAGTGAGGACTCTATCTCGAAAATCATTACAAATATAATTTGGCAACAATGATTGGCACACAGTAGGTTTTCCATAAAGGTTTTCTGAATAAAAAACCACGAGGTTATAACTTAGCAACCTGTTAAGTGGAGGGAACCTGAAAGCACTGTGGGATGGAGACAAAAGGATGGGAGTTTAGAGCCCTAAGATTTAACCTGTTGGAGAATGGTCTGCCGAGTAGAACTAGATGGCACTTAAAAAGAAGGAGGATTACTTTGTGTTTACATCATTGGTTTCTTTAAAATTTCACTACAAAATAGAAACTAAGCAGAGAGTATGTAAATACTGCACAGCTCAAAACTGAAAAATCATCACGTGACAAGTGTGTTGACACCTATCCACATCTCCCAGAAATGCTTTTCACAACCGTTACTGGTTTCTTACACAGGGAAACTTTTTCCTTAAACTTGGATTTATACTCCAGTCTTCTTTTTTTTTTTTTTTCCTTTTTGGGTCCCACCCGGCAGTGCACAGGGGTTACTCCTGGCTCTGTACTCAGGAATTACCCCTGGCGGTGCTCAGGGGACCATATGGGATCCTGGGAATAGAACCTGGGTCAGCTGCGTACAATGCAAACGCTGTACCCGCTGTGCTATTGCTCCAGCCCCTATACTCCCGTCTTCTAACTTTTCATTATACCATGTTCATTTCAAAAGTGAAGTCAAATGTCAAAAATTATTTCACCACGAAGCTCTGTCTTTTCTGCTTTTCTTTATACCCAACTATGAAATTATTATGGACATCAAGGTTAATGGAAGATGAACAACAGCATGTTGTAAATACAGTAAGTGAGCACAACCATTTACAGATCTGATGTCAAAAGACTTTTTTTGTGGTGAAGCATTTTTCTATTTTTTTTTTTTTGTTTTGGTTTTTGGGTCACACCCAGAGATGCTCAGAGTTACTCCTGACTCTGCAGTCAGGAATTATTCCTGGTGGTGCTTGGGGGACCATATGGGATGTCGGGGATCAAACCTGGTTTTGCTGCATGCAAGGCAAATGTCCTACCTACTGTACTATTGCTCCAGGCCCAAGAGTTTTTTTCTTAACTAAAAAAAAATTTTTTTTTGGTTTTGGGGCCATACCCAGCAATGCTCAGGAGTTTCTCCTGGCTCTGCACTCAGTAAATGCCTTACCCACTATATTATTGCTCCGGCTCCCAACAAGATAGATTTTTTTTGTGTGTGTGCTTTTTGGGTCACACCTGGTGATACAGAGGGGTTACTCCTGGCTCCACACTCAGGAATTACCCCTGGCAGTGCTCAGGGGACCATATGGAATGCTGGGAATTGAACCTGGGTCAGCCGTGTGCGAGGCAAATGCCCTACCTGCTGTGCTATTGCTCCAGCCCCAAGACAGATTTTTACTGAATGGATTTTTCTTAGAAAGATGTAATCAAAGAGAGGCACAGGAAATATGGTGTAACAGAGAACATGGGCTTCTCCAAAGTGGAAAAAAAGCAAGCAAGCAAATATATGTGATCAAGGGAGAACATGGGCCTGAGGGTGACCTCTCTCTACCCAGCCTGCCCACATCCGTGTTCTCTAAATACAGTAAGCACAGGTTACAATACATAGCTACTGAGCAAAAATGGTTCAATGAAGCACAGAAACATTTTTAAATGCTTACCTCCAAGTCATTGAAAAACAGATGTGTATCAGCCACTTCAAAAATCATTTCTTCCATTGTTAAACCTGAGCCAATCACTACAGTTGGATCCTGGAACACAGCAAGAGGAGAATCTGCGTCACACTGATGCATGCACTTTCATTACGCGTACAGGGATCTAACCCACATTCACTTGATATGGATGTATCTATGTAGCAGTCTTCTATCTAATTCACGGATATGACCCAGGGTCTACACATGCAGGGCAATGCTCTGCCACTGAGCTACACTTGCAGCGCAAGTTCTGATCTTCAAGCTTTCAGAATTACTTAGGGCCAATGAACGAGCTGGAGTGATAGCACAGGGGATAGGGGGTTTGCTGACCTGGGTTCAATTCCTCCACCCCTCTCAGAGAGCCTGGCAAACTACCGAGAGTATCTCGCCCGCACGGCAAAGCCTGGCAAGCTACCCATGGCGTATTCGATATGCCAAAAACAGTAACAACAAGTCTCACAATTTGTTGTGAGATGTTAGTGGTGCCCACTCAAGCAAATGATGAACAACGGGAGGACAGTGCTACATTGCTACAGTGAATGGCAAAACAACACAGGCCCTTACTAGTGTTTCTTCTGGAATTGTGCAACACTCATACATCCCTATTACTTTCTGGAACACAGACTCACTCCTCCGCCCCCCCACCCCCGGCTCAAAACACATACGCACACACTCAAAAAAATCTTAATAACACACACCCACCCCAAAAACAATCTCAACAGAGTTGAGCCCTCTGAGGCTTTCCTCACAGTGCCCAGGGTGTTTGGGGGCCGCTCCCAGCATATGTGCAGACGGTTTAATCTAAGCCCAGTAATGTGGTGATGCCCAGGGATCATCAGGACCACAGCCTGTGGTACTCAGGAGCCCATGTGGGGTGTGGGATCCAAACCAAGGCCCCATGCATGCAGGGATGCACTCCAGTTTCTGAGCTCTCTCCTGAACTCGTCTTTTTGGACAGGTTGCATAGAAGTCATACATTCCAATCCTGATCCACTGTCTGGCCCAGCTTTTCTTTTTTTTTTAATTAATTTTATTGAATCACCGTGAGATAGTTATAAGCTTTCATGTTTGGGCTACAATCACACAATGATCAAACACCCATCCCTCCACCACTGCACATTCCCCACTACCAATATCCCTGGTATAATCCCCCTTTCCCACCCTCCCTCTGCCTCCATGGCAGATATGATTCCCCATAATCTCTTGCTACTTTTGGGCATTATGGTTTGCAATATGGCCCACTTTTTCTCTCTTATTTTTATGTATCTGGCACATAACCAGCTAAATAAGACACTTTGGGTTATTAAAATAATTTACCAACTCTGGGGGCTGGAACAATAGTATAGCGGGTAAGGTTCTTCCCTTGCATACAGATGACCCAGGCTGGATCCCCAATATGTACCCCATAGGGTCCCCTGAGGGTTCCCTGAACTCACAGCCAAGAGTAAGCCGTGAGTACTGCTGGGTATGACCCCAAAACAAAACGAAGACTTAAGGGAGAGGGATCGAACTCGAGAGAAAAAAATCTGCACATGCAAAGCCCTGGGTTTGATCTCTGGCACCACATGGCCTCTGAGCACTGTAGAGGATGGCCTTACTCAACAACAACAAAAATGTGACGTAAAGGATTAAAACAAAATCAGCATCTGGAGTATGTATTCTGAGAACCTACTCTGTTTTAAGTCTCATTCCTATACTTACTCTTTACACAATACCATTCTTGAACAAATTCAACTGCTGTATTTAAAAACAAAAGCCGGCACACTTGGCGATGTTCAGAGGTTACTCCTGGCTCTGTATTCAGGAATCACTCCTGGCAGTGCTCAGGGAACCATACAGGAGGCTGTGGAAACCGTGGATCGAACCCAGGTTGGCTGTGTGCAAGGCAAGCGCTCTACCCACTCCTATTTCTCGGGCCCCAGCTATACCTGAAAACTTTTAAATTTCCTTCGCCTCTCCCCATTTCCAGTGTCACCGACTGTGGGGCTGTACATAAGCCTTGCTGGGCTGCCTATGCCTGCCGCAACCACACTTCCGGGCCACGGAACTTCCATTCCTCAGCTGCGGCGTTCTCGTGGTTGCTCCCCTTTGTGGCACATACACACAACTGGTTGCTGTGTGCATGTTGCCAGAGATCAGCTGCTCCAGCAGGCTCAGACAGCTGCGCTGCTGGTCTATGCTTGGGGCATGTGGCAACACCAGAGATTCGTACTTATGACCATGCGGATAAGGCAGGCATTCTAACCCACTGGGCGATTCCTCTAAGACCACTGGAACTTGCAGCACTGGTCCTACATCTAGTCTCTGCCCTCACATGGCTTGCTGAGCACAAGCAACCAGGTCAAGATTACAGAAAAAGTAAAAAATCAGGTCTTGGCTACTGCCGAGTGGTAAAACGGTTTGGCCCAGGGCTTGACGCCCGGCACTACAAAACAAAAACTGAAACAAAAGCCAAAGGGAAGTGGAAAAAATCAATAGGGTCAGATGGAGAGGGAGAGGGCAGAGAAAGTGACTTTGGTTCTTTGCCCAGAGAATCAGGAGAGGGTCATTCACAACCAAGGATGAAAGACTCGAGTTACCTTTCCGTACTTCTGGGCATAGGATCCAGTAAGAAGGGAGTGGAAGATGATGATGGTTTCATCCAAGTCCCACAGAAATACCCGCTGAGGGAGGAAAATGAAAAAGAATGAAGTATCAGCCTTTTCGAGCACAATGGAATGAAGCAAGAAATCAGTAGTACGGGAAACTGGAAAACTTATAAATATGTGAAAGCGGTGCCAGGGATCAAACTTAGGACCTCAGGCATGAAAGGCCTGAGTTATATCTTCCCACACGTGTGAAAATTAGACAAAGTGCTCTTGTGAATCACATCCCTGGTGCTGTTGTCTCTGAAGCGAGCTTCTAGCTCTCTGAGGGAGGGTCGGGTGGGTGACACCTGGTGGTGCTGAAGATTAGAACCAGGGTTGGCAAGATAAAAGGCAACCGACAGCCTTGTCCTCTGTACTACCTCCCTAGCCCACTTGCCCCCTTGCTGAATAAATAATCACATTAAGGAAAAATTAAAACAGACAAAAGGATGAAAAACTCTACCACTACTCCCATTTGTGTAACTTTCTAGTCTTTACATTATGAAGCCAAAGAATGGGGAGACGGCTTGTGCCTGGCGTGTCTGAAGCCCTGAGTTTGATCCTTGGCACCACAGACAAGCCTCTTTCTCCAGCAACACCAGGTGCGGCACTGGTAATTTTTTGAGCACTGCTGGGGTGTGCTCTCGGAAAAAAGAACTAAAGAAGTTAAATGTCTGACCATGATAAATTCCACCGAGCCTAATCACAGTGTGGATCTCAATAATAAATCATTCAACCTGGTTCTCTGGCTCACAAAAATCTGTCCTATAGCACTAGTCCTCTCACTGAAAATATTAAAGCAGATTTTGTTTCATAAGCTCTTCAACACCCTCAACTTTGTGGACATGACGCTCCATTCTTTTTGTTCTCCTGTGAAATGGAGGACCCTGGGTCCTGCAAAGGTTATCTGACCACTTAAATTCAAAAGTTCTTCTGATACTTTAGGTGAAAACTAAGAGAAAGCCAGATGGTGAATTATAGGCATACAAAACCAAACTTTCTTTTTTGTATTTCTCTTCTCACTTGGTCAGTTCAGTTTCTCTTGCCTGGAGTTGAAGGGCATATATAATCGAGAACCATATTATCTCGTTATGTTTCAAACACGTTTGAGAAATTTAAGAAAATGAAAAAGAAGAAAACAAAACTCCAAACAGGCAGAAAAGTCAGCAGAGTTTCTTCCCATACTTCTAGTTCACTGTCCTGGGAAGAGCTGGCATCAGCTTTCCTCTTGCCCCGGTTCTTGCCAGTCATATTTTTCCTGGACTGGTCGTCAGCATCTTTACTTGGTGTGCTCTGCGACAAAGACGGGCTTGCAGAAGGGTCTCCTAGAAAGCAAAAGTGAGATGTATAATCTGGCTACAAGAAACAGGGCAATCGATGCACCAAAAGTAGCAAACACTTGTTTGGGTTTAACATACATGTGTGTAATCTCTTAGATAAAGGACTTAAATGGCTCCAGAGTGAAATATAACAATCTTCACACACTTTCCCTTAAGGAAAACATTTTTGGATCATCTTTAGCAGATTATTCGTAACAAGCTCCACAAAATAAATTATTATGTTATGCTCTGGGAAAGGCTGAAATATGCTTTGGGGATCGGGGTGGAATAATTTGAAATATGGTGGTGGGAATGGTGTTGGAATATTAAAGGTAATCAATTACTGTGAACAACAATGTTATAAAAATTAAAATAAAATAACCCTTGCCGCTATAGATTTACCAATTTATAATAAAACACAGAAAGCAACATAACATATCCCCTATAAAGATATAATCGGGGGAAAGAGATAGTATAGCAGGTAAGGCATGCAGCCAGCCTAGGTTTAATCCTGGCCCAATATATGACCAAAGTGATCCCTGAGCAGAGTCAGGAGTAAGCCCTGAGCACCACCAAGTGTGGCCTAAAACCAAAAATAATTTAATAAGGGGTGGGGGCGTAGTGTTATAAGAGGCAAAACTCAGACTGGGAAAATTCAGACTAGGAAATGGTCCAGAATTAAAAAAAAAATGTTCAATAATTTATAAGGAAATAAAAGAAATGATGGGGGTCAGGGAGATAGTACATGAGTTGGGTGTATCCCTTAAATGTGAATGACCCTGATGTGATCCCTGGCACCACAGGGCCATCTAGCAGGCTAGGCATAACCCTGGAAGCACCAGCAAGGTGCTCAGATGGTTCCTAACAATGCAAGGGTCCCACATGGAGACTAGTTGACTAAAAACCGCTGGGAGTGGCCCCAGGGCCCTCTGAGCATGCCTGCCCCCCAACCCCCCCCCCCCCCCCCAAGTACTTACAGGTGAAAAAAGACAACACAGGCATCCACCTGTGTTGATGCAGTTATAATACAGGGATCTTGAGTCCTAACTGTCGCCAGCCCCAGCTGAAGTTTCTACGACCAAGGGTTGCACACCCGCCCACCTGGCTATGATCAGTGAAGCCAAAAATTGACTGCAAAGAGCCAGAGAGATAGTATAGCGATAAGGCACTTGCCTTGCATGCAGCCAATCCTGGTACAATCTGCACCAGGAGTGATACTGAATACTTCAGAATAAACATGAAAACCACACACATACACAAAAAGTCCCTTATTTTATATTAAGGAACTAAGGATAAATTTATTTTATTTTCAAAAATTTAATTTTCCCCACTAGGAGTAGGAGTGATCCTGAATACCTAAGAACACACACACACACACACACTGAAAATTAAATTTCTGGTATTTTATATTAAGGAATTATGGCTAAATTATTTATTCCCCCCGCCCCCCATGATTTTTTAAATTCAATTTTTGGGCCACACCAGGCAATGCTCAGGGGCATTTCTGGCTCTGCACCTGGTGGGGCTCTGGGAACCATAAGGGATGCCAGAGGTCGAACTCGTGTTGGCTGTGTGCGAGGTAGTATAGCCCTACCTGCTGCACCATCTCTCCTGTTTATGGTTAAATGTTTTTAAGTACATATTTTTAAAAAATAGGATGCATGGAATTTGAAGAGAGAGTAAAATATCACTGGGGGTTTTATTTTTGGCCATCCCAGTGGTGTTCTGGGGCAAAATTTGAACTCTACCAGTCTGAGCCCATCTGCCAGATAATCAGATGAAAACCAGGAATAGCAAGACCACCAATGTGTTAACCATTGAAGACGGACAATGGCAGTTACACAGGGGACCATTAGACTAGTCTGAGAATCTCTATGCTTGAATTTTTACATTCCTAAAATGTTAAAATCACTACGACGAATATCTAAAGATATTTATTTATTTTGCTTTTTTTTTTTGGGTCACACCCGGCGATGCTCAGGGGTTATTCCTGGCTTTGTACTCAGGAATCACTCCTGGTGGTGCTCAGGGGACCATACGGGATGCTGGGAATCGAACCTGGGTCGGCCGCATGCAAGGCAAACGCCCTACCCGCTGTGCTATTGCTCCAGCCCACAACCTAAAGATATTTAGATACAAATACTAGGGGAGGGCCGGAGAGACAGAATGCTTGTCTTGAATTTGGCTAACGCCAGTCCAAACCCCGCCACTGAACACAGTCCTTGAAGTGACCCCTGTGCCCAGAGCCAGGAGTGAGCTCTGAGCACTGCTGGGTAGGCCCAACCCCCCCCCTCAAAAATAAATATTTTGGAATTCAAAACTAAGGCATCAAAACATGTGATCATTTCAAAGTGATAGAAGTCTGAAGTTGTGTATATTCACTCAGAAGACAGCTCATGGGAAGGAGCCCAAGATTCTGCTCGCTAGTGTAGAGCAGTTCTGGAAAATGTCCAAGTGCTGGGGCCCGGGGATGGCTCAGTGGCCAAAAAGCACCTACCTTGTAAGCATGTGGCTATGCTCTTGGTCCCACAGCTGCAGTGGCTCTAGCGTCTGGCACCCTGGCACGGCCACTGTGCATGTGATCTCTGGCACAATAGCTGGGTGTTCGAGCATTAGACTAAAAGGGTCAGCAGGGGCTGGAGCAATAGTACAGCAGGTAGTGCATTTGCCTTGCACGTGGCTGACCCGGGTTAGATCCCCAGCATCCTATATGGTCCCCTGAGCACCACCAGGAGTAATTCCTGAGTGCAGAGCCAGGAGTAACACTTGTGTATCACAGGGCATAACAACAAAAACAACAACAACAACAAAAAAGGGTCGAGCACTGTGTGAATAATAGTGACTGCCGATGAGTTTCCCAAATGATGTGTGCTAACACAACAACCTGCCACGAGCACAGCAGGGGTGTCTGAGCCCCCCGCACAATGCACCTGCAGCAACAAAGCACAGGAGAGCAGGGATAGGGGCCAGGGTGGTGTGGGGGAGAGGCATGAAGGCTAGGACAGAATTGGATGGGTCTTCCTCAAGTTACAGGAGTCATGAAATTTTCATAAAATAAAAAAACTTCAAAAGTCTGAATCTGTTTCCTGAATGTGTACAGATGTTGACGCTGTCTTCTTCATCACAAGTACATCGTGATTCACTGGCACATTTCTAAGCCCGGAATCTCCTAAATTCAGAGGCTGAGTTTATGAAAATAAATTTGGCAGGGAAGGTGTCCCCCCCCCCCAATCTGGCATTAGTCAGGGGCTACTGTCTTCTTCATCACAAGTATATCGTGATTCACTGGCACATTTCTAAGCCCGGAATCTCCTAAATTCAAAGGCTGAGTTTATGAAAATAAATTTGGCAGGGAAGGTTCCCCCCGCCCCCAAATCTGGCATTAGTCAGGGGCTACTCCCAGTCTGGTGTTTAGGAATCCCACAGGACTGGCAATAGGCTGGCAATGGAACCTGAGGTTCCCACAGGCAAAGCATTCACTCTTGTCCCCCGATCACTGTAGATTAAATTTTATGTATTTTTGGGGAAGAGGAATGCACTGTACCTTTCCCTCAGAATCTTTTGTTTTTTGGAGACTAGAGTGATAGTACAGTGGGTAGTATGCCTTGCCTGAGGCCAAGTCAGGTTCGATTCCTGGTATCCCGTATGGGCCCCCAAGCACCACCAGGTAATTCCTGAGTGCAGAGCCAGGAGCAAACCTGAGAACTGCTGGGTGTGTTCACCAGCCCCACCCCCCCCCAAAAAAAAAAAAGAAAGTAAAAGATTCTTTCTTTTTTTTGCTTTGGCTTTTTGATCACTCTTGGAGGGGCTCATGGGACCCTTTGTGGTGCAAGGATTTTTGGGTTTACCATGTGCAAGGCAAGTGTCCTACCTGCTGTACCACTGCTCCAGCCCCCACCCTCAGAATCTGAAAGACCCCTGACCTAAAGAACAGTTCTGCAGCCCACAGCAACAGGCCAAGTTACACAAAGGCACGACCCGTTCATTCTTGGAACTCTTCTGTGCCAGGAACAGGTGCTCCCTTCATCCCGCCAACGGCCCATCACAGACCAGCTCTGTGTTTAGACATGTCCTGAGAGGAGAAGCTGAGAGCACGGCAGAAGCGTGACAGACAGGGACACGATCGTCTCCACCGTCGCCTGCTGGAGGAAGAGCCCTGAGAGCGAGGAGCTTACCAGAGGGAAGTCTCTGCACAGCAGGCGCGGGGACCAGGACGCTGGTCTTCTCGGGCTGATATGCAGCTGCTGCCAGCGTGCTGCTCTCGGCATCGCTGCTCGTCTGGCCTGCGACTCCAAAGCTGGAGCTCGGGTAGCAGGGCTGGTACTGACTCTGACCAAGGATAGTGTAGGTGGGGTAGTCCTACGGGCCAAAGGGAATAAATGGGGGGGGTGGGGGGGGTGGAGAGAAAACAGCACTCTTAGAGCATCACACTGATTTCAACACGAGAAGATCTCATTTCCTCTTACTCATACTTATTTTTCTAAAGCATCGATTTCATTTTTCATGAATCTATTAGCCTTCTACTTACGCCAGTGATTTTCAAACACATTCCACGGAAACCTAGGTGTCAAGAGGAGATACTGTAGGGGCTGTCTTTGGGAAGAAGAGATGGCTGAAAAAGAAAGTAGACTCTGTACTCTACTTACATGTCTCCTTTCTATAACACTGCTCATTCAAAAAAAAGATTATGCACTTTTCTACAGACATTTGCTTTTTTTTCCTTTTTGGAGGGGGCCACAACAGGCAGTGCCTGGGAAACACAGGGATGGGGCTGAGAGGTTGGTTGCTTGCCTTACATGTGGGAGACCTTAAGTTAAATCCCTAGCTCTGCAAAACAAAACATGGATTCCAGCTCCTTAAGCTATCTCCCAGGAACAAGGGCATAATTTTCTTTTCTTCTTAGTTTTTGTGACACACCCAGCAATACTCAGGGGTTACTCCTGAATCTGCACTCAGGTATCACTACTAGTGGTGCTTGGGGGACCAGATGGGATGCCAGCATAGAACCCAGGTCACTGTGTGCAAGGCAAGAGCCCTACCTGCTCTACTACTGCTCCTGGACCTGTGAGGAATTGTAAGGAATTGTTTTTTTGATAGGATTCTACTCTTTAGGAAATTTACAAATTACCCAGAGACAGAATTGCTGGTATTGGACTGGCTTTGCATGTAACTAACCTGGGTTTGATTCCTGATACTGAGCACAGTGGTTGTAGCCCCCCAAACAAAACAAAAATCGAAACAAAACCATGAAAATAAAAACATCAAATTACTGTAGTAGATGGTGGTCCTTCTTAGGACAGATGAGCTTAAACTAAATAAGCAAAAGTCCTTGAGCTGGGGATGTAGTTCTGCAGGAGACCACAGACCTCAGATGCATGAAGTTCTGTGTTTGATCTCTCCCTCCTCTCCCCCAAAAAATAGAAAAAGAAAAGGAAAAGCCAAACAAATCCTACAGTAGTTTCCCAGTTTAGACATTATTTATTTATTGGTTTCCGAGCTTAGCCTGGAGGTACTGAGGGCTACTCCGGGCTCTGTGCTCACGGGATGGAGCCTGGGTTGCTGTGTGCAAGTTAAGTGCCCTGCTGGCTGATATTCTCATTTTAAAGCAAAATATATAAAAACAAAACCACACACACAAAAAATTCTTTAGAAAGTTGCCTTAAAATATTTGGAAGAAACTTTTGATAGTTTTATGGCTAGCAACATGTTCAAAACATAACTGCACAATTTAAATCAGTGCAGTTGAACTGTATGTTAATTGCACCTTAAAAAGTTCTAAAAAGTGCTTGCTTTGGCAGCACATATACTAAAATTGGGATGATACAGAGAAGATTAACATGGCCCCTGTGCAAGGATGACATGCAAATTCGTGAAGTGTTCCATATTTTTGCACCAAATAAAGGGTGTTGGGAGGTTCCTCTCAGGATGGGAGATGTGTGATGAGAGTAGAGTATAGACCGAACATGACTGCTACTCAATGTCTCTTTTGCAAACCACAGTACTCAAAAGGAGAGAGATAACAAAAGGGAATGCTCTGCCACAGAGATAGGGTGGGATGGGGGGGAGGGCTGGGGGGTGGGAAGGATACTGGGATCCGTGGTGGTGGAGAATGGGCACTGGTGGAGGGATGGGTATTCAATCATTGTATAATTGAAACCCAAGCACAAAAATTTGTAAGTCTACAACTGCACCTCATGGTGTTTCACTAATAAAAATTTAAGAAAAAAAATTGTAAAAAAAAATTAAAACAAAACAAAACAAAACAAACCCAAAACAGAATCAAACCAGGTATGAGGCGCAGCTCAAATACGGAGCTTAAAAAACTGCACCAGGGGCCAGGAATGTAGCTGTGCTGTAGAGCACACAGCCCAAAGGCCTGAGACTGTGGTCTCAACCTGCGCATCACCAAACAAAAACACTGCCCTCGCTCCCCTTGCCTCCTTCCCTTGGCTCCCCGCTGGGGCATGTTATTATCATGTATTATATTTACAGTCAGTCTGCTTCCTAGCCTGAGTTCTGACCTTGATCCCCGGCAATGAGAGACAAACCTCGGCTGATACTGATGGTGATAAATAAGTAGGAGAAACTAAGAGATTCAAATCAATTATTTGCAGTCTGTTGAACATTCATAATATGTGTATGTTATGTTATATATGCTGAAAAAAAAAGGAAGAGTGAAGAAAAGAGTAAGTCAAAGTAGTTAAAGTCAAGGTAGCTAAAAAGCTAGCAGGAGAGAAGACAAAAAAAAAATTCCAACATATTGGCAATAAATTTTATGTTCAAAGAATGAAATACAGAAGAAGACAATTTATCACTGCAGATCCTGTACGTGTATAGTCCCTCAAAAAACCCACAAAAAACAAAAACAAAACAAAATCTCCAAATAACAAAACAAATCACAAACTGTAGTAATTTAGAATGAACAGAGAAAATAACTCCAAAAGATGGGCAGTAACAGAAAAAATGGACAAGAAAGTAAGAGTTCCAAAAATGGTTGCATTAGGATGGAGGTTTTGGGGTTTTTGGGGTGTTTTTGGTTTTGGGACACAGCTCAGGGCTTACTACTGGCTCTGTGCAGGGATCTATCCTGACGAGCTCAGGGAATCACATAGGGTACAGGGGATTGAACTTGGGTAGGCTACATGCAAAGCAAGTGCTTCACCCACTGTATTATCTCTCCGCCCCCCAGGATTAAAGACTTGCTCCCTGCCCCATCCTGATTTTAGGCCTATTTAGGTTCACTGAAAGTTGTCACTGTCAAGAACTGAGAAGTAATTGGGAAGGTGATTTTAGTTTTGAAGGACAAGGAGAGAGAAGAAAGGGTAGAGGGGCTGGTATTAGGGGACTAGCAGGACATTAAAGAAAAATATATCCATCAGATAATAAGAAGCCTATATGTATCTTGAGTTTAGGACTAGAATCTTCATTTTAAAGGTAACAAATGGGTATTCTGAGAGTGGTTAAAAAGTTCTGAGTAATAAGCAGAAAGCTAAATAGAAAGGCAATGAAAAGGAGAGAGACAGAGAGTACTCTGAAGACACACTGGTCCATAGCAGTAATTCAACAAATTATTTGTGAACTCAAAAATGAACAGGTGTCAGAACAATCAAACATAAAATATCACCAAAATAGTAATATAATTGTAGCTAGAAAAAAACCCTAGGAACACTGGTGGATAATACTGTGGCAGAAAAGTGCTAACAACCAGAACACTAAAACTCTAAAGATGTTATTAGGGGCTGGAGAGATAGCACAGCGGGTAGGGCGTTTGCCTTGCACGCAGCCGACTCGGGTTCGATTCCCAGCAGCCCATATGGTCCCCTGAGCACTGCCAGGAGTGATTCCTGAGTGCAGAGCCAGGAGTAACCCCTGAGCATCGCCGGGTTAAAAAAAGCAATAAATAAATAAATAAATAAATAAAAGATGTTATTAGTGAACCAAGAATAAAAAAAAAGATGTTATTAGTGAACCAAGAATAAAGAGTTAATAGAAGAGTGATCAGAAGCTGGAGCAATAGATAATACAGGGGTAAAGTGCTTGCCCTGCATACATCTGACCTGGGTTCGATCCCTGACACCTCTTATGGTTCACTGAATCCTGTCGGAAAGTGACTCCTGAGTGTGGAGCCAGGAGTAAGCCCTGAGCATTGCCTCGTGTGGTCGAAAAAAATCAAAACAGAACAACAACAACAAGAATAGAGCAAGGAAAGAGCACAAAGGTGTGAGTGGCTAATAAAAAGTAGATACATCCGGGCTGGAGTAATAGTACAGTGGGTAGGGTGTTTGCCTTGCACGTGGCTGACCCAAGTTCGATCCCCAGCATACCATATGGTCCCTTGATCGCCACCAGAGGTAATTCCTGAGTTTAGAGCCAAAAAAAAAAAAAAAAAGTAGAAGCATCTATTTGTCCATTTGTTTAATTATTTTTTGCAGTGCCAAGGACTGAATCCTGGCTGCACACACGCAAGGCAAGAACTCTACCGCCGGACCCCACAAATACGTGCCTTTAATGTGTATGTCAGGCATTTTTCTGAAGGCATATAAGCCAACAAAATAGAAAAATAAGTCTCCCCCCGGCCAAGGATTTTACTTCCTGGGACCACAGGGAAAAGGAGGCACACATTATAAATAAAGGCACAATCAGAACCATAGAATTCAAAGACTTAACGAAGGAACAAGGGGAAGTGGAGGACAGCTGAGAAACCACCTATTCCTGAGGCCACTCAGGACGACACCTCCCACAGTCCACACTGGCTATTTCACAGATATTTCTGAGCACAAAGGGAAGAGGGGAAGAGCAAGCTAGAAGTACCACACCAAGCAGGAAGAGCCAAAAAAAGAGTTACCGTACCTGGTTTGAGATGCTAGAAACTGCTGCTGCTGGGACATTGGCAACTGTGGATGAAGTGGCTATCAGGCTGGCATTGGTGCTCGAAGCTAGAGGACCGAGAGTATGAAATGGTATTAAAGATATTACGCAAAAGCCAAGAAGAATTTGAAAATTTATTGTGCTTTAAGTAAATAGATCTATAAAGAGATAAAGAATGCTGGCAAAGAAACAAACAGTGGTTTTTGCTCTTTCGCATACCATACCTTAATTTAGAAGTTCAAGTTGTTGTTGTTGTGTGTGTGTGTGTCGTGTTTAAACTTTTGGGCCACACCCAGATGCTCAGGGGTTCCTTCTGGCTCTACACTCAGGAACAATTCCTGGTGGTGCTCAGGGGACCATATGGGATGCTGGGGATCGAACCTAGGTCAGCCGTGTGCAAGAGAAATGCCCAACCTGCTGTACTATCTCATCGATCCAATAAATTAAAGTTATTCTTTTTCTATTTCAATTCTTCCTATAACCCCCTAGATTGTACAGTGCACTAATTCAGACTATTATTAGCCACAAAACCAGAAGTTAGGGCCAGAGAGAGTACAGCAGGTAAGGCGCTTGTTTGTATTTGGCTAATTTGGGTTAGATGCCTTCCCCTGAGCACTGCCTGGAGTGATCCTTGAGCAGAGATAGGAATAAGCCCTGGGCACCAATGGATATGAAACAAAAGCAAAAGAAATAGAAAACTATCAGGAGCTAAACCAATCTATTCCAGTCCATCTTCTTCAGCAACTGAAAAATGAGTCCTCTACAGTGTGACTTATTATCAATAGAAAAAACAGCAGCTCTGGTTAATCTACTTGAAAACTGCTGTGGTATTTACTGTCACTCATCCCGTGCTAGTTTCTGACATAATAGAACTGCTTTGAAAAAGAGGGTTAGACCTCCAAATACTAATATATTTGAAGTTGCTTCTCAGGCTGTAATCAATAAATGGATTGCTAATGGCAATTAATAAACACTTTGATCTGGCATGCAACGATTTTAACCAAAGAGCCTGGAAGAGCCCTCAACATATTCAATGAATCATTCTGTCAGAAAGAAAAATACTCACTTTTTTTGATTTTTGGTGCTCAGGGATTATTCCTGGCTCTGCATTCAGAGATCACTCCTGGCAGGGCTCAGAGGGCCATATGGGATGTCAGGGATTGAACCCTGGTCAGCTGCATGCAAGGCAGGCAACCATCCACCATACAACCTCTCGGTCCCTGAAAACTACTCCAGTTTAGAGGAGTGGGTAAGCTGGACCACATCAGTGAACCTCGGGGGTTCATGCTGCATCTGTGCTCAGGAGACCATATGTGGCACCAAAGTTTGATCCGGGGCTGGCGGGATATGAGGCAAGCATCTTTACCCTGTATTCTCTGCAGCCCTGGAAAAGCATTGTTTTTTTGAAAAGCATTTTTTAATTGCTATTTAGGTTGTCTGTCTGGGGACAAGAAATTAAGGGTGTTTTTCATTGCCTCCTACTATAGATTAAAACAGAATCTAAATTAAGTATTGCCAGGGTGCTTTTACTCAGGTGGACAATGGAGTCAAGTACGGGTCTTGAATTCCTCTTCCTGTCTCATCACTAAGTATACTTAGACATGGTTTCCCCTACACATAGGAAGGCTGACCATCACAGTGATCTATCTGATTAACAACAAAATTCCTTACAGAGCAAAAATCTACATTAACAGTACAGCATGTGGACCAGAGTGACAAAATAGCAGGTAGGGTTTGCTTTGCATGCGCCAGGCCTGGGTTCAATCTTCAGCATCCCATGTGGTCCCAAGCGCACTGCCAGGAGTAGTTCCAGAGTGTAGAGCCAGAAGTAACCCCTGAGCATGACCAGGCATGGCCCCCAAACAAAATAAAATAGAACAGGGAACATAAGGAGCTGGAGAGATTATTCAGGTCCCCCCCCCTTTTCTTTTTGGGTCACACCTCGGCGATGCTCAGGGGATACTCCTAGCTTTGCACTCAGGAATTATTCTTGGCGGTGCTTGGGAGACCATATGAGATGCTGGGAATCGAACCCAGGTTAGCCACGTGCAAGGCAAATGCCCTACCCGCTGTGCTATCACAATCCCCATTCCACACCAGAAATAAGAATAGGGCAGGTGAACAAATAGAGCAGAAATCAGGGAGGGGTTGGTCCAAGCCAAAAGAATCTTCCTTTCCCCATGGGTACTCTGCTTAGCAGAAAGTCTAGGAGGGATTACGATAAATCAGAGACAAGGAACAGCTATGCAGCAACCCCAACACTCAGAGGAAGAACCCAAGACAGAGAACAAAATGATCAATGCAGGCACGAGGCTAGTGGGAGGGAGGATGACAAGAGAGGTCTTCCAGTACTTCGTCCCTGTTCTTTCCCCAAGTCAGACCTTTGATAAGGGGCCAGACTTGCTGACCACCCAGAGCACTCGGCAGTGCTCAGGGGCAGTGCTGTGGTGCTGGGAGTGATACCGGGGTCAGCTGGTGTAAGGCAAATGCTCTGGACCATTTCTCCAGCCCCAACAATTTTTTTCCTCTTTCTTTCTCACTTCACCCAGGGGAAATATAAGCGTTCCAAAACTTCATTTCTAAAACCCAACAACTAAGTAAGATATATTCTATAACCTTGCAGACAGTATTTTCTTCCCATCAACACTCCACTGTCTGGACTGTGGCTTAGGGCTTTCCTTTTCCTATGTGGAACGACTACGCCTACTCAGGGCAGAGAATCCAGGGCCGGCGGAGCATGGAGGCCCAGCACTGCACGATCCCCCAGAGCTGGAGAAGCAACCCTTAGGCACCAAGCCAGGAGTGCCCACTGGGTGTGGCTCTGAACTGAACCAATACCAGACCAAAATAGAAAACTCCTCTCAGGCTATAAGACTCTGGAAGTATTAAAAAAAAAAAAAATCAGCCTTGTAAGAAAAAAAAAAAGAGAGACACAGACAGAGCCAGAGAGAGACAGAGAGAGAGAGAGACAGAGAGACAGAGAGACAGAGAGACAGAGAGAGAGAGAATCCACACCCAGCAACAGAGCTACTCCCAGCACAGTGTCAGGGATCACTGCTGCGACTCCCACCACTTAGATTCCCGACTGTATTAACTGTATATTATGCCTTGCAGAACTGCAATAAAATGGCCTAAACACAAGATGACAAGCAGGAAAGAAAATCAAGTATAACCTCAAGTTCATCTCTCTCAGCAGAGTTCCTTTCTACCTCAAATTTTCTCTAGTCCTGGTACTAGTATATACATCTCCTCTTACTGAATTTTAATCCTGCTCTACCTTCTTAATAACTTACAAATACCCGCAGGTGTAACTCGCTCATATCTATATCTTTACACATGGGGAAAAGGTAATCTGACAAGTTTTATAAACATAAGGTAGTTGTAACTATTTTTAGACCATTTATTGATGTGGGCTGAAGATGAAAAGGTAGATTTTAAAAATTGTCCATGTACTCTTACTATCTTTGTTATGTGTTTTTTGTTGATACAGATTTTTTTTTAATCAAATACATGAATCTCAAATTTCTCAGAAATGGTAGCTTTTACTAAAGGAAATATTGGCCTGTTGACCTAGAAAATTTATTAGGTTCAGTTACTTAAACAACTTAAACTTCTAACATGTATCATTCATTCATTAGCAAAACACAGGGTCTCCCATGTATCCAAAACTGTTCCAGTCCAAGAGACAGTGAATGAACAAGAAAAACACCACCTTAAAGGAGTTAAAAGTGAGAGAAGTTTGTCATAAACAGTATTAATCTGGAATTCTGTAAACATCATTGAATCCAACCCGAACTCACCCCCCCCCCTTTTTTTTTTGGATGCTCAGGGTTTACTCCCAGTGGTGCTCAGGGGTTACTCCAGGTTCTGCACTCAGGAATTACTCCTGGTAATTACCCCTGCTCAGGGGACCATATGGAATGCTCGGGGTCGAACTAAGGTCAGCGTTGTGCAAGGCAAACACCTACCCGCTGTCCTATCACTATAGCCCCTAAACTCACCTTTCTGCTTGGCTCCTTGGCACAGTGAATAGCTCCTTGAACTTCTAAATTCACCTTTCACTCAGTTTTACAACAAGCCCTAACCCACACATAGCTCTGACTAAAAAGCTAGGCACCTCTTAAAAACTATTATTCATCCATGGGTCAGTCAGAGATAGAGTAGGAGGTAAAGTGCTTGCCTCGCATGTGGCTGACCCTAATGCCTGGCACCACATACAGCCCCTGGGCACTGCCCAGGGTCAGGGTCACTCTTGATCACAGAGCCAGGAATAGGTCCTGAGCACTGCCAGTAGGCCCTGCCAATCTCCCCACCTCCCAAGTATTGCTCATCCTGCAATAATATATACATGTAGGTATCAACAATAAGAAATTCAACAGCAGATCTAGAAATCAAAAGCAAATCAAAAGCAACACCAACATATGTAACAAACAGTACAAGAGAATCAAATACACTTCAATGGCCACTTCATCTGTTACATATCTAAAAGTTATTAGCCCTTCACATGCCCATGGCAGGGCTGTTTGGGGACATTCTCCACTCCTGACAATGAAGCCACGCAACCACCGAACAGAAAAAGCTTCTGAGTACTACTACGGCACAAGACATCTAGCTGACACAGCCAAAGCACAACGAGAACTTTAATCAGAAGGTCGGTTAGAGAACGGCCTCTTTGCTGGATCATTCTCCCAGACCTGTCCCTATCCCTCTCATACCACCCGCACAACTGTCTTGGCAAATCTGCTTCTCCACAGACCCTGAGCCCTCTACTGAAACGAGCTCCTTCAGGCCTGGGGATGGAGCTCGGTGGTAGAGCTCTACATATCTGAGATTTTGGGTCTGATTCCCAGCACTGCAAAAACCAAAGCAAACCAAACAGAAAACTAACTCCCAATCAGTAATCTCTCCTTCCAGATCACCTTTCAAATGGTCTTTACTTACTTCTTTCTTTCTCCCTTGCTACTGTGGACTCTTACTGTTTATTATTCATCATCTCCAATATCTACCAAAGCACCTGCATGCACCAAGTGATGCTCAGTAAATACCTGTGAGATCTGTGCACAACAGGTCCTGCATGCATTAGGTGTTGAAGGGAGAAATCATTATTTTCCGCTAGATCAGGAATTAAATAGAATGTGACAGAGTGTGTGCAGGGGGAAGCTCTAAATTTTCAGCACGTGGGGCTGGAGCGATAGCACAGCGGGTAGGGCGTTTGCTTTGCATGTGGCCGACCCGGGTTCGATCCCCAGCATCCCATATGGTCCCCTGAGCACCACCAGGAGTAATTCCTGAGTGCAGAGCCAGGAGTAACCCCATGTGCGTCGCCGGGTGTAACTCAAAAAGAAAAAAAAAATTCAGCATGTGACCAATAAAACTGACAAAAATTCATCTCATTTCTGATCACTTCAGATGCAGCAGAAATTGAACATTTTAGTTAAAACTGTTGCCTACTTGGTCGTTTATTTGATCAATGTTTCAAATCCAATACTCAGTGCCTACTATGGACAAGGACTATTCAGTGGACACAAAAAGTCCTTCCTGCAAGAAGTTTAGTAAACTAAATTAGTGTGAGCAGGATTTTTCACATGGAATGGAAATTCATAATCAGCCATGGGTTTGATCTCCAGCATGGTAAGACCCAAAACCAAACAGAAAACTAACTCCCAATGTGAGAGTAAATTAGAGATAGGGACACATTAGCAAAAATTTAGGTTTAATTTAATACTGCTAGAAATTGTTTGTCAGAAATATTGTAGACATGTGTGGTTACATAAGTCAGAAAGCATACATGTATCTCTGCGGTGGCAGTTGAGTGAGTCACGGAAACTGGCCGAGGACAGGTTTTAGGGTCGGTAATACCAAAGTTGAGTCTGCAGGGCAAAGCGACAATATTGCAGAGAGGACACTTGCCATGCACCTGGGTTTGATCCACAGCACCACATCAGGTTCCCTGAGCTCTGCCAGAAGTAACCCCTAAGCACCACTGGGTGTGGCCTCCAAACAAAACCAGAACCGAACGCACTAAGTTGAGTCTGGGAAGTGTTGGGAAAAATCAGATAGCACCACACTGATGGGAGCACATCAACAAGCAAGGAGTAAACAGCTCACAAAGGCCAAGCCGGACACCAGACCAAGGCAGTAGTACCGAATGATAATCCAAAGTACAACATGAGCCCATAAACATGTGCTTAATCAACTAACAAGGGACAGGAAAGGAAAATCTCCTGTGCTGAAGGTTCCAAGGAAGCTCTGTAATTATGGCACCCTAGGGGAGGAGTGTACAGCTCCTCAAGTGTGGACTGCGGGCAGGGACTCTTACCCATGCAACGAGGCATACAAAGGGTAGTGGGGATCACTAACAGCGGAGAAACCTCACCAGCGTGTCAAGTTATCAAGGCCAATCTCACCTAAGCCACTAAATCAAGCTGAGTGTATATACAGGTGACAGATGTGACATGATAGAAGACGTACTTTTCTTCTTTAATCTTCTTCCTAAAAATCTACAGCCCCCAATCTAATCCCAATCAAGGGGCAGCTTATACTTGGACCGAAAGTCCTCAAAACTGCCCAGGTCCACAAAATCAAGTCTGAGAAACTGCACTCAAGAGGAATCTAAATGGTTCAAGAGCTAGTACGGCAGGAAGGCTCTTGCCCTGCACGTGGCCCACCCGCGTTCAATCCCTGGCACCACATATAGTCCCCTTATGCCTTCCAGGAATGATTCCTGAGCACAACTGGGTGTAGTGCCATCTCCACCAAATAAATAAAACTAAGGAGAGGTGACAATTAAGTGTACCTGGTCCGTCTGGGTTGGGATCCGGGAACAGAGAAAGGACACCAAGAAAAACAAGAAAGGCAAAATTTTCCTTTCTTATTTAGAAAAAGGAGAGCCTGGGAAAAGAAAGATAAAATAAGGGGCCAAGGATATTATAGCTCAATGGCCAAACAAATGCTTTTGCATGTACAAAGTTCCTGGGGTTGGTCCCTGGCACCATGTCCCTTTAACAAAAAAAAAAAAAAAAAAAAAAAAAAGAGAAAGGAGAGGTGGGAATGGGGGTGGTAGACAACAAGAAGATATTGTTGAATGAAGTAGAATTTATTTTTGGGGCCAGAGTGATAGTACAGTGAGTAGGGCTTTTGCCTTGTATGCGGCTGCTCTGGGTTCGATCCCTGCATCCCGTATGGTCCCCCTGAGCACTGCCAGGAGTAATTCCTGAGTGCAGAGCCAGGAGTAACCCCTGAGCATTGTCAGGTGTGACCCAAAAAGCCAAAAAAGAAGCAGTTTACAAACATTAAGTAAATAGCCTTAAAACAGAAAATCAAAATAATTTATATCAATTTTTGGCAGGGGGCTGGGGATGCAGAAGAGCCGTGGAGCACCTGTTCTAAAAGTGTGAGACCCTGGGTTCCATGCTTGGCATGGCATGGCAGCGCACGCGCGCACACACACACACACACACACACACACACACACACACACACACACACACGAAACACAGCTATTCAAGGGAACAGGCTGGAGCACGTGTCTGGCATGTGCAAGGCCCTGAGTTTGATTCCCAGCATCACAGAGCTCCACAGGCAATGCCAGGGCAGCAGAGGTGGACCTCAGCACCCATCGATCCATCAGGCCCCCACCACAATACTGACTATAGTCAGAAGAGTCCCTGAGCCCTCAGCACTGTTGGGAGGCAACTCCCCACTCCCACCCTAACTTACAACTGAAATTTGTATCTTAGAAATGTCAGGCAAGTTTTCACTGTCCAGCCCTCCTCCTACCCTACCCCCCAATCCCCCAGTTTATAAAGAATTAAATTTAAAAAGCTGTGAGAGATCAGGAAAAGAGGATGCCAGTGAGAAGCCAGGTACGGTGACAAATTCCACTGGTTCTGGAAGATAGGGAATCATTCTACAGGCCTTTTTGAGTGTCTCTGTCATCCTTCCTAATAACCCTGTCATAATCCTGATGATTTAAAGAACTGAGAAAAACAGAGATACTTGGACTTTAAGATTTAACACTATGCACTGCACCATGAAATTAAAAGTAATGTTAATTTTTTTAAAAAATAATTCTTTTATTACAGTTTGGGTAGCATAGCTACAGTGTTAATGTTTGTGGTACTGATGCACATAGTTAATTGTACCCCCACTCCATCCAGCATTCAAGACTCTGTCACCTCAAGTCCAAGTCTTCATCCCCTCTCCCCACCCTTTAGGATTGAACTTTTTGAGCAGGAAACATATTCTCACAAAGGTGCAAGAGGGGCTGGAGCAGGACAGTACCACAGTACAAAAGCAGCACATGTTACATCCCACTCTACTGGGACTTCACACAAAAACTTCAGTGAAGCCTGAACTCCTGGAGTCTTCTACTCATTCGGATAAAGGGTGCCCCCAAGAACAGACTAGCACAAAATCAGAGACGTTTTATGAACACCAACATGCAAAAAGGGAAGGCTGCAATCCTATTAAGCATTTCACAACCAAAAGCTAAGCTACTGATGATAAACCACACTCCGGTTTGCCTCACACAGAAAGCATGCACGGATGCAAATATCACCCCCTTCTCATTTAGACCATAGAGCACCTGTATTACCAGTAAGTTGGAGATACAGGCAGATTGGAAACAAACAAACAAAAAAAACCCAGCAAATAAAATTGTCAAGCACACACAACCATGCCTATTTACCTTGAATGGGGTAAGAATAATGTGCTGGGCTTGGCTGGCTTGTGGTTAGCCCTGTAGTGCAGGTAAGAACACTGTGTTGACTTGGAGATGGAGTCTGAATTAAACCACTTTCAGGTTTCATACCTGGCCACAATGCACCTGAATCAGATAAATTGGACCAATTACAAACAATACACTGGGACTGAGGAGCATGATTATGCTTTTAAACATCAGCCAGTAGGTTTAAAATCTAAATCTTAATAAGAATAAATATATAATTAACTAGATATTATAGATATATTATATATTATAAATATATAATTAATTTATAATTAAAAATAATATGATAAATGAAAGTAAATTTGCTTGTTAAGAGAAAAATATTGATTCTCCTGTTCATTATAAACCACAAGCAAATACAATGTCAAAGAATTGGAGTGTGGGACTATAGAAACAAAAATCCTGTTAACTCCTCCTACCCCAAATATGTATATACTTCAGTGGTTGGGGGAAACTGACTAGGGCTGGGAAAAAGCTGCTAAAACATCACTGGAGTATTCCTCATAAAGAACGTCTGATGCGCATGCACAAGGATTAATCCTTAATCTGAACTGGAGGCAGGAGCTGACATTCCAGGAAGTTCAATTTCACTTACCATTAAAAAAAAAGCACAGAATGTTTCTAAAATGTATCACATCTCTGCCTTCTTAAGCTAGTTATTTTGTTACCTTTGTTACTTCTGATTAGGAAAGATCTGCTCATTTTTGTAAATTAAAAACATTAAAGAAATATATAACAGAAAAATATTCATACATAGTCCTAACATCCAAAAGGGAAGGCTGGGGGTGGGGTGGGATTTGGGGGCATACCTGGTAATGCTCAGGTATGGCCCCCAGACCATAATGAACGACTATTTATAATTAACCACTGTTAATAGTTTGCAGAAGAGTCCAGATACTTTAAATGTAAGCTATCTTGTTTGTCTGTCTGTTTTGGGGCCACACCTGGCGGTGCTCAGAGGTTACCCCTGGCTCAGCACCTAGGGATCACTCCCAGTGGGGCTTGAGGGACGATATGGGATACCAGGGATCCAACTTGGGTTGGCTGTGTATAAGGCAAATGCACTGTCTTCCGTATTATCACTCTGGTCTCACTCCAAACATAATCTTTGTTAAATAAAATGTTACACATTGTTCATAATTTACTTTTCCACATAATCTCTAAGAGTTATTGCTCACTGTCAGAACATACAAATCTTATCTCAAACTATGATGAATAAAAGCTATTCCACTTTTATTTTTATCACAATGTTCTAAGTGAAAATCTTTATAAAATATATTTATATCTTTCCTATCACCTTCTTAGCAGGGAGGAATTAGTGAACACAGCTTTAACTTGTCTCAGAATTATTGTTACAAAATCGATACTGGGCTATATTTATATTTGCTGTATACAGGGTACACAGAGGTATTATCCAGAACCTACTCTGGTGTATGAAAACTGATTAGCATAAAAAAAATTAAATTATAATTCTCTGATTTCTGGATCTTACATTGTGTATTTCTGTCTGTTCTATATATATATTTTTTGCTTTTTGGGTCACACCCAGTGATGCACAGGGGTTACTCCTGGCTCTTTATTTAGGAATTACTCCTGGCGGTGCTTGGGGAACCATATGGGATACCTGGGATTGAACCCAGGTTGGCCACGTGCAAGGCAAACGCCCTACCCGCTGTACCATCGCTCGAACCTTTTTGTTCTATGTAATTGGTATCTTCTTAACAATTTTTATCTCTATCCCTTATTAATTTGCAGTAAGCTAGAAAATTACAAAACTTTACTTCCACATAGGAACCAAAAAATATCTTTTGTGAGTGAAGTTTTTTTGGTTTTTTTTTTTTTCTGCTTTTTGGGTCACACCCGACGATGCACAGGGGTTACTCCTGGCTTTGCACTCAGGAATTACTCCTGGCGGTGCTCAGGGGACCATATGGGATGCTGGGAATCAAACTCGGGTTGGCCGCATGCAAGGCAAACGCCCTACCCGCTGTGCTATCACTCCAGCCCCTCAAGTTTATTTTTTAGAAATATTAAGTCAGAGGACCAGAGATAATAGAGGGGATACAGGTGATTGCCTTGCACCTGGCTGAACTGGTTTTTATCCCCAGCACCCGATATGGTCCCCGGAGCACAGTCAGGAGTGATCCCTGAGTGCAGATCAAGGAGTAACTTGTTCCTGAGCATTGCCAGGTATGGCCCCCAACACTCCCCCCACTCCCTCCAAAAGAACAGCACTAGATAACAAGACTGTCTGGCTTCATTTAGTACATGCTGTTTGCATTTCAAATGTAAAATGCCTATATATTTGCCCCTTAGATGTCACTGTCCTCCCGTTGTTCATCGAATTGCCCAGTAACGTTGTGAGACTTGTTACTGTGTTTGGCGTATCGAATACGACATGGGTAGGCTTTGCTGTGCGGGTGAGATACTCTCAGTAGCTTGCCCGGCTCTCCGAGAGGGATGGAGGAATCGAAGGCAGCGGAATCGAACTCGGGTCAGCCAGGTAAGCCACGTTCAACACGTTCAAGGCAAACGCCCTACCTGCTGCGCTATCGCTCCAGCCCACCCTTAGATGACAAAAAAAAAAAAAAAAAAAATCAGGGTCATAAAGGTCTGAGATCAGTAGGAGAACAGCTACTTTTGAAGGTCATGTGGCCATCTAAACAGTAATGTTTAGGAGACAATGTGGATGCAGCTCTAGCATCTCTGGAGGTAGCACTGTCTCTCAGCATCGCTCTCCCAGCGCCTTCCCAGAATTCATGTAACAGAAAGCAGGAACAAAGCTTGGCTATAGGCACTAATCCCCTGCGGTGAAGGAAGAAACCAAACCCCAGTTTCCTGACTCCGAGCTCACCACTCCCTCCACCAAAGTGCCTCTGGTACAGGCAGGCACCATGGCCTGTCACGAGGGCAGGGAGCTGCAGTGAGCGCTCTCCTCCTGCACCCCACATGTGCACACCTGGATTCTTTCTTCCACAAACTCTCCAGGCTGCTCAGCACAGATATTTCTACTCGATAGTCACTAACTCCTGTGAAGAGTTTAGCTTATGGCAATTCTTAATACAGGAGCTAGTGAATCTTTAGGCAAGACTGGCAAGGAACTGAAGTACATGTCAAATGCTAGGGGGAAAGACCTGACAGACTATCTTGTTGATTCAAAGGCTCTTTGGCATGAACTATTACAAACATGAAGTCATCTTAGTACTTTCCCTAGTTTTAAGAGAAATCATTAAAATACGGAAATGGTAAAGGGAAAAATGAGTCTCACAACACAGAACCAAAGGCTAGGAAGTTCTTTGGCGAATGGCTGGGCCAACTGCTCCTGAGCACTACGAAACTGGGTCCTTGTTTTTGATGGTTCTGGGGTAACAAATCAAATCTGCAGTGTTTCTACTGTTAACATTCACATTTTTTTTCCTTCCAAGTGTGTGTGTGTGTCCAGGCAAGTATGTGTTTTACCACAAACAGACTAGGATTTAACCTTGGACTTCACACCTGCAAGCTGTATGCCTGGCCCTGCACATACTTAAGGTACTCAGTCCATATACTTTATTTTGTGCTTTCAGTGTAACATCCAACATGTTATACCGAGGCCACATCCAATGAAGCTGGGGGTTGTGAAGCACATGCTTCGCTCAACTCAGAAGCTAAGCCCCACGTTTTTTAACCACCTAATTCATATTCCCTTCACCATACACTGCTGTTTTCAATTTTTAACACAGTATTTTCTCAAGATGTCAGTCTTAACGAGGCCAGGGACGAAGTTCAGTGTTGGAGCACTTGCCTTGTATATGTGAGGCCCTGGGTCCCATTCCTGATGCAAGAGGGTAAAAAAATAAACCCCTCATCCCCTGAAAAAGTCAAGAACTGGAGTGAGAGCTCCAAATCACTGAAGTTTAACCTCTAATCCTCTTTCTGCCCATGCCACCACATTTCTATAAGCTCTGAAGAGAAGATGATGGCCACATCCCTGGAGGTGTTCTGGGTTACCTCGGACATGGCCCTGGTGACCTTGAGCACCGCCAGGTGGCCCAGGGAATGCAGGGCCAGGAGCAGCTCCTCGTGCCCTCACACTGAGCCCAGGTCAACAGAACTAGCCAAAGGGCACTGCAAGAGGCCCCAGAGGCGACTCAGCAGTGCTTTGGAAACCCTAATCCGCCCCCCCATACCCTAAGATTATGACAACTATTTCTTTATTTTTACAGACTACTTGTGATAATGGTAATTCCTAGATTTCCTCTAGTCTTTTCTCTTCAAGAGGAAGCTTTTAATTTCAAACTCAACTGTGAGGTAATCTTTTCCATACAGACCAAAACTTATAAGTAGTTCTGAATTTAAACATACTTGGGTTAAATTTTAATTCCAGGTAATGACTAACTGTGATCTTGGGTAATCCATTTAATTGTTCTAAGCCTGAGTCCCCTCACCTATAAGAAGGGATCATCTACCTCTTCTTAGAACCCTTCTTATGATCATCTATCCCTTCTGATAATTAAATGAGATGATAAAGTATGACATATTCATTCTTAGCCTAGTACTCGGCATAGGAAGCACTTAGTAGATAATTAGTAGTATTACAGTAAGAGAACCAGAGAGAGAATTCAAGAGGATGGATTGCTTGCCTTGTACATGGGAGACTCAGGATCAGTCTCCAGCACATCAGCGTTCCCTGAGTACCACTGGGAGCAACTCCCAAGCACTGTGTTGCAAATAGCATCTGAACAGCACCAAGTATGATCCCAAAACAACAACAAGAAAAAATACATGTCACAGTAAGATTTTTTAGGGACCAAAGAGATACCACAGAGGTTGAGGAGTTTCCCGTGCATGTGGCCGACATAGGTTCTATCCCTGGCATCCTATACGGTTCCCCCCAAAGCCCCCAGGTATAATTCACAGATACAAGAGTAACACCCAAATATTGCCAGATATGGCTCCAAAACAAAAACCAGAAACAACCAAAAAAAGATTTTCTAAAGACTCAAGTGCATGAGAATACAATAGCAGTGGGCTCAATGATAAGAGCACATGCTTTACATGTATTAAGTCTTAGGTTGGGTCCCCAGCAATGCAAAACAAACTATAACAGACTCGGCTAATCTAGCGTTAAACTAGTATTAATATGAAGCATTCAAAGTACAGGGGGCAGAGAGATACTACAGCTGCTAAGAAACTTGCGTTGCAGACAGCTGACCCAGGTTCGTTCTCCAGCATCAATATGGTCTCCCAAGTATGTGAGGAATAATCCCTGATGTTGAGTTAGGAGTAACAATGGAGTAACAACTCACAACGGGGTGTGACAAAAACAAAAATAAAAACAAGTGTACAAAACAAAAGGGGCTGGGGAAATAGATCAAAGGAGTGTAACACTTGCCTTGCACGTCTGAGTCCTTGGCCCTCCCCCACCAGCACTGCTGCAATAGCTCTGGCTGTCCCAGTACCACTGGGTCCCAGAAACCATCATGTCTGCTCAGCCTGACCAAGTGGTACCATAAAATAGCCCCCCAGGACCCTGGATAATGTTAGGAAGACTCTCCCCCCAAATAAGCCCAAATCTTTACTACCAAAAAAAAAATCAGGTGTTTTATTGTATAAAAAAGTCATCACCTTGAACAAAAAAGAACCTGCTAAAATACCCAAAAATTCTTTAAAAATTTAAGTATGAAAGAAGCCCAAAGATGGTTCAGTAACTTAAAGCACTTGCAGAGCAAGCACTAAGCTGAAAGTTCAACCTCTAGTGATTCTGACAGTCACACTTTCTGAGGACCCCCGGTGAGGAAAGCAAATGACCAGTAGCAATAAAGGGTGGGGCCAGAGAGACAGCTGAATGGGCTGCAGTCCGTGCATTCCAGGCTGGAGTCCTTGGCTCAATCCTTCATACCACATGGCTCTAGAAAAAGCCATAAGTGACCCCTAAGCACGGAGCCAACAATAGCCTGAGAATTTCTGGGTGCAGCAGCAAACATAAGCAAAGTATCACAACTTAACCTTTTTATTTTTTAAAATTTTATTTTTTGGGTCACACCCAGTGGTGCTCAGGGCTTACTCCTGGCTCTGTGCTCAGGGATTACTCCTGGCAGTGTTTAGGGGACTATATGGAGTGCCAGGAATCAATCTTGGGTCAGCCATGTGCAAGGCAAGCGCCCTACCTGCTGTATGCTCTGGCCTCATAAATACCCTTTAATAATTTTCTTTATAAATGATGTAGTGATAGAGTACCTGTCCTGAGTTTGTGGGGCCTGAGTTTGATCCCTCAAACCACAAACACCCAAAAAGGGGAACAATATCTTTTTTATAAGTTCTGAGAATATGTTTAATCAATTATCTCAAACAAAATCTCTAAAGACTAATATATTTTACAGTCCAATTAAACCAATAACTAAATATTGACAACTAATTATTAATCTTTATCAAAATCATTTCTAGAAGAGTTCATAAAATAAGGCTCTTGTTCGCAAACAGTAAACAAGAAAAGATTAATTAAAAAGCCTGTTATTACTAACACTATTTCTTTACAATGAATATTTATAATATCTACAATGTAAATATTCTTGTTCAAAATTTCAAGAGTCCTCAGACCATAGCAACAGTACAGTGGGCAGAGTGCTTGCCTTGTACATGGCTAACCTGGGTTCAATCCCCAGGACTCCCTACAGTCCCCCTGACCACTGCCAGGAGTAATTTCTGAGTGCAGAGCCAGGAGTAATCTCTGAGCATCACCAGGTGTGGTGCCCCTTCCTCCCTCAAAATAAATAAATTAATTAAAAAACAACAACAAAAAAAGAACAAGGGAAATGCAGTGATCATGAAGTATAATAACTAGGACCAACATGGACATGGCACTAAACTATTTCGTAAGACATGTTCAGAGATTGTTTAATGTTAAAATAGACATTTGGGGCTAGGGATGAGGCCTAAGAAGCAGAGCACAGGCCTTGGGAGGCCCAAGGCTCGATCCCTGGCAGCACCAAGGGTAGCTCTGGTGCCCTGCGCACCACCCTCAATTCCAGAGGCTAAAGAGCAGAAACAGTCACTTTGTAATTTCTAGTCAATTCTTCATTTCATTTCATTTCATCATCCTGTTATTCGTCGATTGCCTCGAGCAGGCCCCAGTAACGTCTCTTTCATCCTAGCCCTGAGATTATATTCAAGGCTATTTAGGAGAATGAGATCCATAATTGTTACTGGTATTTGGCATATTTGGTACGCCACGGGGAGTTTACCAGACTCTGCCCTGTGGGCAGGCTACATTCGATAGCCTGCAAGTTTGTCCAAAGTAGGAATGAGACAATAAGATGTCATAAGATGTCAATTCTTAGTCAGATAAAAAACTGCTTTTAAAAGCACAAACACGCAGAACAAAAAACTGCCACCCTCCAATTTCCAGAGTCTGCTTCCAAAAGGACTATGCGCTTTGGCTGGTTAGGTATATCCTTAAGGTTTTAGGCTGACACTGACAGCCTAAAGGCCTGGGTGTACACAGTGGGAAATAGAGCATTTCTATTTCTCATCAAAGTTAACAATCCCTACCATTAAAAATATTCCCCAATTTTTGCTTCTACCAGAAGACACAGGACACTAATAAGCCACAAGGTCAGAAAGCTGTTACAATATCAGGACTAGCCAAAAGGATCAAAAGAAGAAATAAAAGACAAAAGCAAGCAACACTAATCCATCTGGAACCTGGTAATCGCTAAGGAGATTTTATTTCTGATTCCCAGTTTGTTTCATAAAGCCTATAGAAATAATTTCATTAATTACTGCACATTTTATTTTGTTTTGAGACAACACCTGATAGTGCTTTGAGTTACTCCTGGCTATGCACTCAGGGAACGAGACATGGTGTTGGGGATCAGGTCTGGATGCATGCAAGGCAAGCGCCCTACCCGCAGGACTTTCTCTAGCCCGATAAAATACAACTCCTTGATCTATTTATCTGTAGTTGGGCATTTGGTGTTGTTCCCACACCAAGCGCTGCTATGAACAGAGGTGTGTACGTAGCCTTTTGAATGAATATTTCAGTATTTGGGGGAAGATGCCAAGAAGTGACACCACTGGGTCATACAGTTCTTTCCCTAATGCTTTCCATGGAGGCTGAACCAGACAATATTCCCACCAACAGTGAGTGAAGATTTGTTTCTAACCTCAAGCCCTCCAACACAGGCTGCTTCCAGACTTTCTGACATATAGGCTTATTTTATTTTGGGTGATTTGTATTTTTGGTTTTCGGGTTGTTTTTTTTTTGCACTATCAGGAATCAAACCCAGGTCTCCTGCGTACAATGCATACACCTTACCACTGACTCACATTCCTGACCCTCTATCATGTACTTTACTGTCACTGTCACTGTCCTCCCATTGTTCATCACTTTGCTCGAGCGGGCCCAGTAATGTCTCCATTGGAGACTGTTGTTACTGTGTTTGGCATATCGAATACATCACGGGCAGCTTGCCAGGCTCTGCCGTGCGGGTAAGATACTGTCAGTAGCTTGCCGGGCTCTCTGTGCTATCCCTCCAGCCCATCACGTACTTTAATATTTTGTTTATTTACTTGTTTATTTTGGTTTTGAGCCACAGCCAGTGAAACTCAGCAGCTACTCCCAGATTGGTGCCTGAGCCATTGTGTGATGCTATGGATCAAACTTGGGCCTTCTGTATACGAAGCATGAATTCCGCGTATTTCCCAATTCCTGCTCCGGCACATTTGAAATAAAGTACTCTCACAATTTTCTGGTGACAGTTCTAGGAAAGCAGGAATGAAGAAGGAATGAAGCTAATGTCTATCAACATATACTCAGAAAAATCAGTGCAGATATCATATGCTCAAAGAAACTCAAACTAACTTTATAGTTCTGTTACAGTTCTATTTACAGTTCATACCTAAACCAAAAATCTTGATGCATATAAGGTTATAAAAAAAAGTAGGTATTTCTCCCATTCATTGATAACTCTTTGGTTCAGTAAAATGAAATTTAATCAAGTGGGAAGGGAGAGAGGAAGGAGAGAGAGAGATTAAAGAGAGAAAGAAACTATAAGTCATATTCTACTAGGAAATTCAGATATCCCGGTTTTAGCAAGAAGTTAACCACCTTAAAATACATTCATCATGATTACTTAACAACGGTATCATTTGTATAAAGTCAAATCAGTAATAATTCCTCAAAGAGTTTTCCAAATCCTTGAAGATTCTAAATTTTACGTTCAAGTCTTAGTACACGTTATAAACTAAAATTTCATAGACAAATGAGCACCAAAACACTATGATTTTATATTACATGCATCCAATATACTGTCGGAAAGTTGCATATCCACTTGAATACCAGTAACTAAGTGGTTGTTCTGCAAACACAACAAAACCAAACCCCAAAAACCCACCATTCCTCAGCTTTTAAGCTGTGTTTTCTTTTGGGGGGAAAAGGATAGAAGTTTCTGGGAAATGAAATCAACCTTAAAAAAATTTGCTTACAACAGGATGCCTTACCAAAAGGAGGTAGTCCATATGTTTGGGAGGCCTGAGGGTAGACAGCGTAGGGCTGAGACTGCTGTAATGTCTGGTACTGAGTCTGCCCAGGATAACCAGTTTCCGAAACAGGAACCGAGAGGATATGTGCGTAGGGTCTAGAAAAGGTCAAGAAAACCAAAATTTTTATGTATAATAAGTTATTATTTAGTAATGAAAAATAAAGTTGTTAGCAACAGCCAAGAAAACTATGGTCAGAAACAAAACTGTTCTCTCCTTTTCAAATTCTACTGTCTACCTGACACTCTCACAGGAAGCTGAATAGTTTCAAATGCTCTCCTCCTCAGATCCAATTATCATTCCACAAATGCTGCACTGGCAACATGCCCAGCCCTTTGTGAGGCAGCAGGATGGCTATGTTGGGCTGATGCTCTAGACCAGTGTTTCTCAGCCCTCTTCCGACCAGGGCTTCCTCCTGGTTCAATCTCCATCCTAAGGCTGCTGTCCTAGCTGGCTCCTTGTCTTGTGTCATGACCTCCTATTTATGCGAATTTCACCTGCGGCCCCCTTGACATATCCTGCGGTGCTCAGGGGACCATAATGCCCTTGCCTCCACCCCCAGTTGAGAAAAGCTGCCCTATATCAATATATAGAATAAAACCTTAAAATAACCCAAACTGGACAGAAGCAGATTGGCAAATAGCTGTCATTTTCTAACCAGTCTTCTGGATCAAACCAATTTTTTCTCAGAAGAAAAAAATTGGGACCTGGAAAAGAGAATAAGGCTGGTGGAGAAAAGGCAAACAGCACAGAAAGTGGGGAGGGACAAGAGTCAATGTCCCACGCGGAGGCCTATGAAACAGCAGTCAGGTCATTAATAAAACCTGGGAAGCTCCAATGGTATTCAGAAACTCCCCCACTGATACTTCTGCCAGAGCAAACTGCACCCAGTTGGTACCAGTCACAACAAATTCAGCTAAGGATTAAAATTCTGCAGTGAAACTTCTGGAAATTTACTTAGTACCATGTAAGTATTAACAACAAGATAAGGGAAGTGAGGTGTTTCCTAAGGGGAAGATTTTTCAGCCTTCAGCTCAGGGCACCAGCCTGTAGCACTGTAGCACGGTCCTCCCATTGTTCATCGATTTGCTTGAGCGGGCCCAGTAACATCTCCATTTTGAGACTTGTTGTTACTGTGTTTGGCATGTTGAATGCGTCATGGGTAGCTTGCCAGGCTTTGCCATGCGGGCGAGATACTCTTGGTAGCTTGCTGGGCTCTCCAAGAGGGGCGGAGGAATCAAACCCGGCACCGCCGGGCTGGCTGTGCACAAGGCACAGTATGAAAGCGCCATCAGGCTGCTGATGCACACGCCTCACAGGTACAAACTGACCTGCTGGCAGCACCATACACCCTGAATTCATGGATTTTTTAAATTATTTTAATTTTTGTTTTTTAAAATGCTTAAATAAGAAACTTTTTATTAAAACTTATTTAGAAAGATTTGAGGGGAAAGAAAGGAGAAGTACATGTACAAGAAAGAACACAGGCTTCTCCAGAGTGGAAATAAGCAAAGAAACAGATAAGCAAGTGAGACACGTGTTCAAGGAAGCACGAGCCTGATTCAATTCAAGACGAACAAATATGCATGGAAAGAAAAAGCTGCACTTTCTTTATATGACTGTCAACTGTTAACAGTTTCTTTACATGTCCTGCATAATAAAGCACATAAGAATATACCATACGTTATTTTTTTTAATTATTATTTTTTTGGTCACACCCAGCAATGCACAGGGGTTACTCCTGGTTCATGCACTCAGGAATTACTCCTGGTGGTGCTCTTTGGACCATATGAGATGCTGGGAATCAAATCTGGGTAGGGCCGCGTGCAAGGCAAATGCCCTACCCGCTGTGCTATCACTCCAGCCCCCAGAACATAAGTAAGTAAGTAAGGCCCTCCCGTTGATCATCGATTTGCTCGAGCGGGCCCAGTAACATCTCCATTGGAGACTTTGTTGTTACTGTGTCTGGCATATCAATTACATCACGGTTAGCTTGCCAGGCTCTGCCGTGTGGGCAAGATACTCTCGGTAGCTTGCCGGGTTCTCCGAGAGGGGCGGAGGAATCAAACTCGGGTCGGTCATGTTGGCTGCATGCAAGGCAAACGCCCTACCGCTGTGCTATCGCTCCAGCCCCCAGAACATACCATACTTTAAAGCACACTATTTTACCTGTACAGATGTAAATCTACTCTTTACCAATACACAACTGGTAGTTTGATATTCACAATGTCTGCATCTACACATCTTGGAGATGATTAACATGGCGGGTTAACTTTCACCAGAAAGATCAGCCAGAAAAGAAATGAAATGGTACTTCTTGGTAACTTCAACCCAAGAAGCCTGTATAACTTTAAGTCCAGTTAAACTCTAAGGACTTCCCTAAAACTAGGAAATGAACGTAGACAAGGTGGAGAGTTGCACACTTTAGATGTTTTTATTTTCATATTTTTATGAAAAATAGATGAAAAAAATCAGTGACTGCTTTGATCACTAATATTTTGCACTTTTAGTGCCCATTCATTTACAGTTAGCTTGTGGACAAAAATAACCTACTGCAGGCAACCACCTACTTTCTAAAGGATGTTATGTTGGTTCTATATTTAAAAAATTTTTTTTAAAAATTAGAGAATGAATGAAGAGAGTGAGAGCGAACACACAAGGGATGAAAATAAGTTAAATACAACTTAAAAAATTTAACATCAAGTTAAAATTATCAATCTAGAGAAAAAGCTAAATACATAGATTTTTTAAAATATTCAACTTACTTTGCAGTATACATTTGTGAGGTATAGTCATTGGACGAGCGAGGGATGTAATCGGTGCATGTCATAACTGAAAGAATATCACCGAGTAAAAGTTAGAACATTCCAAAAGTGAAATCAGAAAATTGCATTTTTTACTCAAACTAACAAAACATGGCTTGCATTTTGTTGTAGGTAGGTAGCATGAAGTTGCTAATATATCACTTTGCTAATACGGAGTTTAGAGAGAATAAAAATAACTAGAGTGTAGTATGGAAAGGAGCTAAAAAGGTCAGTACTAACTGGTTCCTACTTTCCCTGTCATCGATCTAAAACAATGTCACATCATCCTAAACTCTTAGCTCATAGGCAAACTTAAAAAATCAAGATGCCTGGAACCAGACAGAGTTAGTACAGCAGGTTGGGTACCTGGTTTGCACTCAGCTGACCAGGCTTTGATCCCTGGCATCTCATACGGTTTCCAAGGCACCCCCAGGAGTGATCTCTGAGTGCAGAGCCAGAAGTGAGCCCTGAGCACTATCAGGTGTGCCCCCCAATCCCAAAAAGAAGATGCTTATACAAGAAATGAAATGAAATTATACTTCTTGAGCTTATTCATTCTCTGGGAACTTACTTAAAAAGTCATCAGAATTATTTGCAGGAAGACATATTGGGGGGAAATACCCAATTTTATTAGAACGCTTGCCCTGCCAATGCATAAGCAGCAGCAGAAAAGTAAGTTTGTTTCTATCCTATCTTTTCAGCATTGATAGTAAAGTTATGAGTCTAGCAAAGCAGAGACAGATCCAAGGAACTGTTCAGAAACTCTGATGAACCATCACACAGAGATTCTCCCAGCTAGTGTCTTCGTTACCCCCATGTCTTTTTTCATTTAGAAAAGCTACTATGAAGGCAGCTATTTTATCTGGCATAAACTCAAATTTGAGGGATGGGAGAGAACCTTGTGTTGAACACTATATATCTGAAAATCATAAATAACATTGTTAATCATGATGCCTTAATAAAAAATTTTAAAAATAAATTCAAGCTTGATAGATAATCCACTCAAAAGGGGCTACTTCTGTCCATGTGGCAGATAGTTTTATCATAGAGCTCATGCCATATCCCTGAATTGCTTAAGAACTTCTTTTAAAATTGTAAAGTAAATTACTGTACTGTGAGTGGGAAATAAGAGTGAACAGTGAAATTTATGTCTAACAGGGTTCCCCATCTGATTCAGGAAGAAACTCTAGGCCAGTAGCAGATGAGAGTTTAACTCATGCACAAGAGTAAGACAAATCAGTATTTGTGAGTTTACCACACATGGTCTTGTCCAATCTTCTAGATCTTAAAAAATAATTACTACACAATTCTTTAATAAAAAAATAATTACTAACAGCTTGCAGGTAGATCACAGTAATTCATATTTTGATAAAAATGAAGGATGGCTCCATCCGTTTTTAATCACAACTAAAGTTCTTAAGCATCCATCAAACAGAATATAAGAGAAGTTGATTTGAATTCCGCTGCAAAGTTCCTTCTCTGCTGACAAGCACATTAAAAAACCCAAACCTATCCCCCAATTTTGACTGAATTCTAGTAAATATCGACAAAAACATTCAGGGAGATTAAGGCCACCTTATTTATTTTTAACAGGCACCAAATCCAGCAGTGGTACCATGCAGTATTGGGGATAAACTCAGGTCCCCCCACGTGTGTATGACGTTATTACGCTAGAGTGCCCGTACCTCCACACAGTAACAATCGATACTTTTTTTTCTTTCTGGGCCACACCCAGCGATGTACAGAGCTTACTCCTGACTCTGCACTCAGGTTCACTCTCCAAGAAAGAGTTATAGAATCAAGGACTAATCTGCTATTCTATTAGAAGAGCATGCAATGAGAAATGAGACAGAAAAAATCTTCAAATGTATTTTGAAGGTAAAACTAAGAAAATTCTGGTTGATATGTATGCAAGGAATGAGGAAAACACGGGAACAGAGAATGATTTATAATTTTTAGCTTAGCAACTGCATGAATAGCAATACCACTTCCTAAAAATGGGGAACTCTAAAAAAAGAGCAGATTAAAAGGGAATGCCCTGCCTGCCACAGAGGCAGGGTGGGATGGGGAGGATGGGGGGTGGGAGGGATACTGGGATCCGTGGTGGTGGGAAATGGTCACTGGTAGAGGGATGGGTATTTGATTATTGTATAATTGAAACCCAAGCACAAAAATTTGTAAGTATACAACTGTACCTCATGGTGTCTCACTAATAAAAATTAAAAAAAAAAAAGAGCAGATGGGGGGGGAGAGAGAGAGAGAGAGAGAGAGTGCCTACCAAAGACATGCTGGGAGAAGGGAAACTGGGGACACTGGTGGTGGGAAATGTACAATGGTGGAGGACTGAGTGTTGAAATGTATGACTGAAACCAACCACAAACAGCTCTCTAACTCTGTATCTCAGTAACTCAATTAAAAAAAAAAAAAAGGAAAGAAAATGGCAATGGAATACAAAACTAAAAGAAATGGATACCAACTGCAAAATCTTAAAACATACAAACTTATTCATGTATGGGGTGGTTATTCATGTATATGGATTGCACAATAAAAAAAGAACATTTTGCATTTAAAAAAAGTTAAGCACACTTTAAATCACACTTTAAGTATGATCTCCTTTTAGTTCCCTCTCCACAATGTCTTGGTGCTGGGGTTAAACCCAGAGCCTCATGTATGCAAGGAAAGTGCTAAGCTTCATCTCTGACCCAGAACCTTTCGGA
The DNA here is from genome assembly GCF_029834395.1 of Sorex fumeus. Taxonomy (NCBI): domain Eukaryota; kingdom Metazoa; phylum Chordata; class Mammalia; order Eulipotyphla; family Soricidae; genus Sorex; species Sorex fumeus. Next base: position 44,141,169 of record NW_026606104.1, read on the forward strand.
AATACAAGGGGAGGTGTCAAGTAGATAATCATATACACTAAAGAAATCAGGGAAGAAGTCAGAATGGAAACATAAATTTGAATTCATAAACAATGTTTAAAATACTCCAAGTCAAAAATGATGCAGAAAGAAAAAAATGGTAAATTAGAAATAATTCCTGAGATTCAGTAACTTTCTTTTCTATTTTTTTTTCTTTTTGAGTCACATCCAGCGATACACAGGGGTTAACTCCTGGCTCTGCACTCAGGAATTACCCCTGGCAGTGCTCAGGGGACCATATGGGATGCTGGGAATCGAACCCGGGTTGGCCGCGTGCAAGGCAAACGCCCTACCCTCTGTGCTATCACTCCAGCTCCCAGATTCAGTAACTTTCATAGCCCACAGAGTAAGGAGAAAGGCAAGAGGAAAAGTGGTGAGAGGCAGCCTATGAAGAGAGAAAAAAATCCATTAGAACCGATGTTTTCAGTAAAGAGATGACCCTGAAAGAAAGAAATTTCATCAGATGTGTGGGAAAAAAAGGGTCAAATTTGAAAAGGCAGAAGACTGAATGAGAGGTGAAAAGGCAAATAAGTGCACTGCTTTCACAAGGCCCCGTGGGGTCAAGGGCCGAGAGATCTATAGTTAGTGGGGAGATCTGAAGCCAAGGGAGAGCTTTTGTTTAGGTTTGAACATAGCAGATACTGAGTCATGTCCCTTTACTGACAGGAAGGATTAAGAAGAGAACAACATGGTATTAGGACAACTACAGCACCACTGTCCTTAAGGAAGGGAGAAGAGAGCAGAATAAAAGGCCTTCCCCAGAACAAGATAATTACCATTTCCATTCTGCAAGTCTGAAGCAAAAAAACATGGGTAAATAAAGGTAGTTTTGCAGATGTGGTGGTGGTGGGATGATAAAAGACTTTGCTGACAGAGAGCTTCTATGAGAGGAGAGTCATCGGTTAGGAATGAGGAACTTGAGGGCCAGAGAGTGCTCAAACAGCTGAGAGTATGCTCTGCCTGCTGGAGGCCTGGGTCTGCTCAGCACAGCATGATCCCCCAGGCACCAGCAGCAGCAATCCCTAAGCACAGAGCCAGGAGCAGCCTCAAGCACTAGCCCAGGTGTGGCTCCAAACAAACAAACAAAAAGAATGAGAAACATGGACAGAAACATAATTCAAAGCAGCAGAGCTTGCAGGTGCAAGTACCCGGGTTCAATTCATGGTACTCCACAGTCCCCTGAGCACTGCTGGGTACGGTCCTGGTGACCCAGGAGCACCACTGGGAGTGGCCTCCACAACAATTGAAAAAGAGGGGCAGGAGAGAGTACAGCTGGGGCGCTTGCCTTGCATGTGGCTAACCCAGGTAAGACCCCTAGCATCCCATAAGGTCCCCTCAGCACCTCTATGAGTGAACCCTGAGCACAGAGTCAGGAGTAAGCCCAGATCACTGCCAGTTTGGCCCAAAACCTTAATAACAAACAGCCTGAAGGGCAGCGAGTGAGCACGGTGCTTGGGGTGAGAAAGGCGTAAATGTAGGGACAAGGAGGATGGCTCGGTGACTGAGAGCAGCATCCTTACAGGGTTGAGAGATTTCCAGCTGCACTGTTACCAGGAGTGTGAGCATCTTCAGGAAAGGACTGAGACCCCGTGAGCACAGCTTAAAGATGTCTGATCACTGTCAACTGCATGCAGAGCTCCACAATGAATCTCGGTGAGCCCCACAGTCAGACGCCTGTGAGCACAACTAAAGAGAGAGCCCAGCAAGTGTTTGCCAAAACCCCAATCATGGCAACAATCCTGATAACAATGAAGGACAAGAAGGGGGGTGGGGGAGAATGTAAGAAATGGAGTAAAATTTTATTTTTTTTCGGCTTTTTGGGTTACACCCCGCAATGCATCCCTGGCTCTGCACTCAGGAGTTACTCCTGGAGGTGCTCGGGGGACCATATGGGATGCTGGGGATCAAATCTGGGTCAGCCTGATGCCAGGCAAATGCCTTACCCATTATACTATCACTCCAGTCTCGGGAGCAGTATTTTAAAAAGCATAAAATACTGAAAGGCAAAAATGCATTAGGGAAATAGAGGTCTTCCCATTTGGATGCCCATTTGTAGCCCTGCGATTATGCCTGAACTGTAAATGGTGAGCTAGGTATATAATTTTATTTAATAATGTTTAGTTACTGTTACAGCCTCAATGAAAGTGAGAAGTTAAACTAGGAATGAGAGAGAGGACAAAGGCAATTATTGAAGGTATTGCTATGGAAGTAATTCAAATAAAGGACCTCAGAGCTGGAGCGATAGCACAAGGGTAAGGCATTTGTCTTGCATGCGGCTGACCCGGGTTTGGTCCCCGGAATCCCATATAGGCCAAGAGCACTGGCTGGCGAAATTCCTGAGTGCAGAGTCAGGAGTAACCCGAGCATTTTGTGTGGCACAAAAAACAAAAAAAAAAAAAATCAAACAATCTTAGAATCTATGTTGAGTAATAAGGGAAGAAAAGACAATGCTTGATATCCCATGTACAGGATGCTGGAATTGCCGAGAAGAGTTTTAGATGGAGAAGAAAATAAGACCCAGTCTTTAAGGAGAAAAATTACTAAGCGTTCAGTGTGAGGTCAAAGGAAAGGAAGGAGCCAGAAAAACGGTACAGCAGGTAAGGCACTTGCTTTGCATCCTTCTCACCAGGGCTTGATCTCCAGCACCACAAACTGTCCCAAGTACTTCCAGGAGTAATCCTGAGCACAGAGCCCTCAGCATAGGTGGGAATGGCCCCAAAATCAAAATAAAAAAAAAAGGAAGGGGCAGGCATAAAAAGAGTAAGCCTTCTGAAGGAAATAAGGAAACAGAAATGATTCAGATGGAACAAGTAGATTCAACTTACTTCCTGGCCCTGAAGTAAAGGACAGACCTTTTTCTTGAGAAATAATAAAATGTTTCAAAACTAGAACACTTTTCACTGATTAGAGAGCGCTGATCTTTTTCCCACAGTATGAACAATTTCCTAAACGCATCTGAATTGCCGAGCTAACTGTTTGACAGTGCAGACTGCCATCCATATCAGATCTAATTGAATATATCTCTAAGGATGAGGTTGGAATTCTGCATTTTAAACAAGCACTCAGATTATTGCTGAGTTCACTAATTTTTGAGAACCGCTGAATATCTTTGAAAAAAAATAATACATACAATGTCATAACTTTTTTTTTTAAGTTACACTTTTAGGACCAGAGTGACTATACAAAGGGTAGGGCGCTTGCCATGCACACAGCCACCGAGGGTTCAATTGTCGGCACCACATATTATCCCCGGAGCCCCACCAGGAGTGATATCTGAGCAGAGAGCCAGGAATAAGCTCTGACACCACCCGGTGTGGTCCCCAAACCAATATATAGATAAATAAATGTTACACTTTAAAAATTCATGGTAAGTACATATGGCTAGGCAAGTGGTTCTCAATTCAATATTCAAAAAACAAGATTTTCCTTCCTTTAAGAACAAATATTTCCCAAATAAAGTCCTTCCTTCTTTTGAGAACAAATATTCCTGAAACAGACCTTCCTTCCTTTTCTCATTGGAATTACTTTTTGTTTTTGGGCTACAACAAGCAGTGCTCAGGGGTTGCTGACAGCTTGGTGTTGGGGGACCCTGTGGTAAAAAGTTTAAATCCAGGCCCTCTCACATGCAAAGGATACATTCCAATCCTTTTCAGTTATTCCCTCACCTTATTTATTTTTAACAGGCGCCAAATCCAGCAGTGGTACCATGCAGTGCTGGGGATAAACTCAGGCCCTCTCACATGTGTATGAAGTTATTATGCTAGAGTGCCCGTACCTCCACACAGTAACAATTGATACATTTTTTTTTTCCTTTTTGGACCACACCCAGCGATGTACAGAGGTTACTCCTGGCTCTGCACTCAGGAATTATTGCTGGCAGTGCTTTGGCATTTTTTTTGGATGCTGGGCATTGAACCCGAATCAGCCATGTGCAAGGCAAATGCCCTATCCGATGTACTATCTCTCTGGCCCCCAAATGATACATTTTTGTCTAAGAATATAAACCTTCTATAGGAGAGTAAGGGGTAATTAAGTGAAGGAACCGTCCAGCTGAGATCCATTTCTTTTTTTTTTGGATATTCTCTTTTTTGGATATTCTGGGACAACAACATACATTCTTCTGCTTTTAAGTTAGTGAACTTGAGCAACAAAAGAATAACATCACCTGGTACCTGGAAAAAGACTGTTACTTACTTTCCTCTGACATGGTCAGGTTTGAAGCAAGGTTTGAAGCTTCAGGTTTCTGATCACTGACTTCTGGGTTGTTTACTTGACTGGCAGAAACAAAATGAAGATATTAGCCCCTCACTGATGAATTGCATTAATAAAAGTGACAAAGTCAAACTCATTTCATCTAGAGCTATACAAGTAAGAGGCAAAGCAATACTTTTTTTTTTTTAAATGTAGGAGTACTGCTATTTATTCAGCCACTGAATTAGTTGACTGAATTGGGCATGAATTTCACATTACTTTTTTTTGGGTAATTTTTATAATTGGATATCCATGAGATAGACCATTACAAAGCCGTTCATAATTGGGTTTCAGTCATACAATGATCCAGCACCCATCCCTCCACAAGTGTACATTTCCCACCACCAATGTCCCATTTCCCTACCACCTAACACCCCATCATCCCCACCCCCAGTCTCCCTCTATGGGAGGCACTTTCCTTCTTGCTCTCTCTCTCTCCTTTTCCTTTTGTGCATTATAGTAAAGCAATACTTCTTGTTACCTTTTTCAATTCTTAGCAGCTGCCTGAGCTAGGGTCAGGACAGCACCTTGGATCCTGAAGTCCCGCCAGTGTTTAAACTGCTCAGAAATCCCAGCTAAGTCAGAGGCAAGTCAGATCTCACTCCAGGTGGTAAAACAAAAATTCCACAAGACTTAAGTCTGTTCTGTTCCTCTGCTTCCCAAAAGTGCACACAGAAGGATGGGGAGTAGCTGATTTCTAGGTGATAGCTCTTGAACGCTGCGGAAGTTTTCAAATTTATACATGCTTTGGGACTCAAGAAGAGATTCTGAACCTTAAATGATTTATTTCATTACTTTGCTCCTCAAATAATTATTTGGGGAGTGTGGGCCATATAAGGTGCTATTTGGGAGACCACACTGAGTATTTGAACCAAGGTGACAGACTCAGGCACTCTGCCTCCCCATACATTTTTTTTAAAACTTGCTATTTATACCTAAGACTGAATAGAATTTTTTAACATATAAGGAAAATTCAGAAAAATTGTGAAAGATAAATCATGTAAAATGGAAGGACAAACTGCTTTGTTTGGTTTTGATGCTGTTGTCTTAACCTTATGTTTGGGTCTTTTAATGGTGGGAAGAGTTTCACTTAAATTTTGAAACCGTTTCTTTCATCTCTCAGTGTTTTTGTGTTTCTTCTACCCTAGTTTCCACTCTCTAGTTATTCCTTCTACTAGCATCTGCAGAGTCCCAATCAGAGTCAGATTACTCAAATTTATATTCCACTGTTAATAACTAACAATGCTAGCCAAATCACTGAACTTCTCTATGCACTAATTTCTTCATCTACTGATGAGATATTACAGTAGAAGCTATTCGGGGTTTTATAGGAACAAATGACTTAATATATGAAAAGCACTGAGAGCAGAAAACACTAGAGCAAAGTACAAGATTACTGTTGCCAATATTATTCTATTGCAACATCTTCCCAACCCAGACAACCTTCATGCACCCCAGAGAGAAATATGTTGTGCTGTTTATACTCCAGGGAGAAGTAGAGGTTGCTGGACTAGAGGCTCCAAATAACCAAGAAGATAAGATTTACTACTAAATGATATATGACAGCTTTCCAACCTGTATCTGGTGCTCAGGTGCTATTCCAGGCTCAGTGTCCAGAGGTTGCTACTGGCAGTGCTCAGAGGACTCTGCAATGCCTGGGATCAAATCCAGGACCAACCATGAGTCGCCTGAGCTATCTTCCCAGCCAATAGGGGGTTGGGGATACTCCTGGAGATACTCAGAGGATATTCCCAATTTGCTTCTCAGGGGTTCATTCTTGGCAATGCTCAGGAGACATAATGCAGTGCCAGGGATTGAAGAGGGGTCAGCTGCATTCAAGACAAGCTGCTTAGCCCCTTGTACTATCTCTCCTGTCTGGTCCCTAATGTTTTAAAGAAACATTATATATATCTATACCTATATAAGTAAATTTGGGGCACACGGGGTAAGGTACTTGCCTTGAAAGCAGCCAACCTGGTTTGATCCCCAGTTCGTACCCCATATGGCCTCCCAGCCCTACCAGAAATGACCTCTGATAATTGAGCCAGAAGTAGGCCCTAAGCACTGCCAGGTGTGATCCATAGAAAAAAAGTTCACTGTATCAGGGTCAGAGAGATCATAGAGAGGTAAAGGTCTTGCATGCAGCTGACCCAGGTTTGAACCCCGGCATCACTGTGCACCACCAGCAATGATCCCTGAGCACAGAGTCAGGAGTAATACCTGAACATGCTTGGGCGTGGTCCAAAAACAAAAAGAAAAACAAATCCCAATACCAAAACACTCTTTTTCTCCCCCACTGCCAGAGATCCAACCCAGTGGGGCCCACATGCGAAAGACGAGCATGCAACTGAAGGGACACATCCCCAGCCCATTTGGTACCTGAATGATGCCTGGGGGTAGTAGCATGGTGTGGCCCCACTGCAAACCCCCAAATTTAATTTAAAAAAAGTTCTGGAGATGGATGGTGATGGTTGCACAACCACGTGAATGAACTTAATGTCACTAAATTATCCACTTAGAAAAATGACTGACGGGCCAGGGAGATAGCATAAAGGGCGAGGAGAGCCCATGTCATGCATTTGTGAAGCCAAGAGTTTTATTTCCTGCACCTCACAGCCCCTAGTGGCAGATATGGCCTAGGGGCCATCATCAAACACATTATTATCTTAGCTATGCATACCTAAATACCTAAACATTCTGAAGAGACAGCACAGGGGTTAAGGCACTTGCCATGCATACAGATTCAAGTTCAATCCTGGCATGGTCCCCCAGCACTGCCAGGGATCAGCCCTAAGCACAGAGCCGGGAATAAGCCCTGAAGTACAACTGGGTGTGAGCCAAAACCCAAAAACCAGGGGGGGGAAAAAAAAGGATCTCTATATACCATCTCCTCTATACACCACAGTATAAAATACATGAGTTTGATACATTTGTTAAATACATAATAAATAAATAATAATTTTTTTAAAAACGTGCTTATGGGTTTTGAGGGTAAACTAAGTGAACCCGGGTTGGCCATGTGCAAGGCAAATGCCCTACCCGCTGTGCTATCTCTCCAGCCCCGAAAATTCCCATTTTAAACCCCCAAAATTTAGAAATGTTGAGCCAGGAAGATAGCACAAGGGCTGGACCCCGAATCCTGTGTTGGGAGCCCTAGGTTCTGATGCCCAGCATCACTGAATGTTGAGTCCTGAGCCAGGACCAGCAGAGGCCTCTGCGGACCATCGGATACGGCCCCAAACAAAACACTAAAGATTCAAAACATCAAGACTCACAGCGTCGTCCACCCAAGTTATGCTGATGCACTAACCAACATGCAACAGAAACCATGAATCAATAATTCATAAGAAATTCAATTTAACACACCTTAAAGTTTGCTCTCCTGATTCCTGCATCTTGGCTTTTTTCACCTGCAAAAAAATATACACAAAAAACATCAATGTAATGATGGGCTAATTAAACCCCTAATCACTTATGTAGACATATACCCCCTTGGTTCTCATGTGGAGTTTTTTCTATTCAAAGAAAATGTACTTTTCAGATTCAAAGCAAAATGTTTACCAGAATTTTTACTCTAGGGAGAACACTAACCAGAATAAACTATCCAAACATGGACACAAACTAGTTTTAAACAGTAATTAGGGCAATTTGGATAACAGACATTTTTAAATTAATTTTTTATTATTATTTTTGGTGCATTACAGAGCCATTCATGACTGAATTTCAGTCATACATTACTCCAACACCTACTCCTCCACCAGTGTACATTTCCCAGCACCAGTATCCTCAGGTTCCCTCCCCATCACCCCCCCACCCGTTACCTGCCTCTTTGGCAGGTACTTTTTCTCTCTCTCTCTCTCTCTCTCTCTCTCTCTCCCCCCGCCCCCAGACTTACTTATTTAAATAAGTGCTTTTGTTTTTTTTGCTTTTCAGGTTACACCCAGTGACGCTCAGGGGTTACTCCTGGCTCTGCACTCAGGAATTATTCCTGGCAGTGCTCAGGGGACCATATGAGATGCTGGGATTCGAACCCGGGTTGGCCGCATGCAAGGCAAACGCCCTACCCGCTGTGCTATCACTCGAGCCCCCCATCTTAATTTTTATTTTGTATTCTTTATAGGCCTCCAAAGTGGCACTGGGGGTAACCATGTGAAGATGGTACTATTTGCATAGGTAAGATAATAATTTCCCAACAGTCACCATCCTCCCGTTGTTCATCGATTTGTGCGAGTGGACCCAGTAATGTCTCCATTATGACACTTGTTACTGTGTTTGGCATATCGAATACGTCACGGGGAGCTTGCCAGGCTTTGCCAATAGTGGAAGTTAGAAAGAATTTAGGCTTGGCTCAACCTCTCTGGATGAAAGCAATGTATTTACACTTTCATCTTGGAGCTGGACGGTTGCATCACTAACTCTGCTGACCATCTCTATACAATTATCCATACTAAGAATAGAGTCTGGAGCGATTACAGCAGGTAAGGCATTTGCCTTGCATGTGGCCAACTGAATTTGATCCTCAGCACCCCATATCCCGGAGCACTGCCAGGAGTAATTCTGAGCACAGAGCCAGAAGTAAATCCTGAGTATTGCCAGGTATAGCCCCCAAACAAACAAGCAAACAAAAATAAAACAAAGAATACAACAATGAAGAATCTTAATGTATGGTCTTAATTCTATTAGAGCCTCAAAGTAACAAACTTAGTTAATGGACTTCTCCCCCAAATAAGGTCCTGAAGCAAAAACTGGAAGTACTCCATAAAGACCTTAAAGAATTAAACCTTTCTCTTTGTATTACAGTATAAAAAAATACATACTCCTTACAAGAGTATGTATTCATTAATAGAAATAGAATAGCATTGTCCTCCCATTGTTCATCGATTTGCTCGAGAGGGCCCAGTAACATTGTGAGAATTGTTGTTACTGTGTTCGGCATATCGAATACGTCAGGGGGAGCTTGCCAGGCTTTGCCGTGTGGGTGAGATACTCTTGGTAGCTTGCCGAGCTCTCCTAGAGGGGCAGAGGAATCAAACTCAGGGCAGTCCCGTTGGTCCTACCTGCTGTGCTGTCGCTCCAGCCCAGAAATGGAATAACCAAAATTATTTCTACCAGTTCAGGTTAGGAGAATGAGTTAACAGCTACTTTTTTACCTTTCGTGATCTACCGTTCACCTTGATTTGGGTATTTATGTTCCCCTGAAAATTCCCTAAGTGCAGGTAAAATGACTCAAAGGATCCTGAAGAGCTCACTGGTTACAAAAGCACGTGTTCAAACAACGCCATACAGAAACAGACTGAGGCCAAGGGGATGGAATAAACACATGCTAAGTAAGTAGGTGGCCCCAGGTTTTAACCCCAACACCTCATGCTCCTGGGAGTACCACCAGGGCAGCCCTGAAATAAAGGGCTAAGGGTTACCCCTAAGCAATGCCCATTATAACTCCCAAAATTTAAAAGAACAAAAAAAAACCAGACCAAAAAAAAAAATGAAGTGAATTAAAAAATAGTGCAGCTACTTAGAAGAATAGTCTAGCAGTTTCTCAAAGGTTAAAGGTTACCTTATAATTCAACAATTCTATTCCTAGCTAAGTAACTAAGAGAAACTGAAAGTTCTGTCTCCAACAGAATGAAGTATACATTAACATTTAAATTGTCACAAAATAATCAAAAACTGGAAATCCCTAGATCTATGGATGATGATAAAATGCTAATGATGAAGATAACTATGAAAAATAAAACAAACCCATACAATATTATTTAGCAATGAAAGATAATGAAGTGTTGATATATACCAGAACATGGATTAACCTTAAAAATACTATACTAAGTGAAAAAAGCTTGTGACTACCTACTGTGTGATTTCATTTACATGAAATCTCCACAAACAGGTAACGCTTTAGACAGAAAGCAGATTAGCAGCTGCCTAGAGCTGGGAGGGAAAAGGAAATTCAGGCATGGCTACTAAATGGACGCTACTGCTGGTTACAAAACTGAGGTATATAAAAGCCCACTGAAAATCACTCTTACAAATTAAGTTAAAATGAATTACATCTCAATAATAATGTTTTATTGTAATTTTTTCTGGGATGTTATCACTAAAATCCACACAAAAACAAAAGAATTACCCACTGGTGAAGGGAGGGGGGACATTGGTGATGGGACTGATGTTGAAATATTGTATGCCTAAAACAACTCTTAGGAACAACTTTTAAATCGCATTATCTTAATTTAAAAAAATGTTTAAAAAGTGAGAATTACTGGTAGCTCATGAATTAAGACTTCTATTTGTGCCTCTGATAAGTAAAACAATCATTTGAGGGTCAGGGATGTGGCTCAGTGTGGTCACTCCCCAGCACCATAGAAGGGGGGAGGGGATATGTATATAAAATCATGCTCTGAATGTCATGGTCACAGTCACGGTACTCCCGTTGTTCATCGATTTGCTCGAGCGGGCCCAGTAACGTCTCCATCATGAGACTTGTTACTTGTTTGGCATATCGAATACCTCACGGGTAGCCTGCCAGGCTCTGCCGTGCGGGCGAGATACTCTCGGTAGCTTGCCAGGCTCTCCGAGAGGGGCGGAGGAATCGAACTCGGGTCGGCCATGTTGGCCGCTTGTAAGGCAAACACCCTACCACTGTGCTATCGCTCCAGCATATTACATACATGCTTTGAATGTAATAGAGCAAATGAACAAAAATAACCCAGCATATGAATTCAGAACAACCAGGTTGCAGGCTCATTCTTGAGAGTTAATTCAATGCACATGTTAATTTTTCTGCTTGTTTCCTCAAGAAAGGTACAACTATCTACTACTTAAGGCTTCTTTCTGTGAAGATAAAATTTAAAGAACAGTTTATAAAAGACAAAGTCTATACAATTGTTGAATTTTAGGGTTAGCACTCAAAACAAGAAGAAAAAGAGTATGGGTTTGGAAAGCAGCCCAAGATTTCTTTAAACTTCTCTTGCTCTAATTTTTCAGAGAGTAACTAACACTGGTTAGGCATCAAATTCATAAACGTTAGGTCTGCAGGACAGAACTATAGGCTGTGCTATTGCTCCAGCCCCTAAAATAATTTTTTTAAGCTTCACTCCTTTTCTAGGAGTGTTTTTATCTACAGCAGTGTTCTTTAATGGGAGACCTAATGACGTCACTGTGGCCCACATATATCAAGGGGGCCGGAGGTAAAAATCACATACACTTTTGATTGTAAGCATGTACCACCTCTCTTGTCTATGCTAAGCCAACCAGCCAACCTGCCTCCTCCCTCCCCTTCCTCCTTGTTTCTGGTTCATACCCAGTACTCGGACAGGATGTATTCCCAACTCTCTGTGCAGAGCTCACTCCTGGCTATGCTAGGGAGATCATGCAGGGATTAACTTGGGCCTCTTACATACAAAGCATGGACTCAATCATGACTGTTCCCAAACACCTCTGTCCCACCCCAGGCATTGCATATAGTTCCCCAAGCTTGGCCTGGGGTCAGTCTTGAGCAGAACCAGGAACATTGTCAGGTGTGGCCCCAAAACCAAAATAAATAAGGTTTAAGTAGAAAGGCACACATACATGCATTGTAAATATTTGTTTAAAATAAAATACGAAAGACTTATTCTGAACCACCACCTCCCGAGAAGTAATTAGTACTGGGCTTGGTGCATACTTTTTGAAAACATTTTCCTATGAGTATGTCCTTAAAACTTAGGTTCACAGCTGGGAATAAGGCTTGGTGATAGGACACATGTCCTCCACGTGGGAGGCCCTGGGTTTGATCACTGGCACCGCAAAATAAAACAAAACAAAAAACGAGTTTGGAGAGTACCTCAAATCATTATACATGAGTTTTAAGTGTTTTCTGTTTGCTAAGAAAGAATTTGCTTATTTCTCTGAACCCCAAATCAAGTCTAGTTAGTGCCTCCTGTCACTATTCAAGAGCTTCAGTTTGGACAGTTGGAGGTGCTTCAGAGTGGCTGAAAAAGATGAAGACCAAGGGATAAAAACTGAATGGTTTTAAAGAAGTGCTGGCCACAGAGAGAACCATCTCACTGCATAAAGTTTAGGGGTGACTGGCAATAGGGGGAAGTTAAAGACAGAACAGGAAAGTGAGATGACGGGATTAAGAAAACCACAGTTAATGATGCCATCGGCGACATTCATCTGTATCTATAGGCAACCGCAGGGTTAAAAATCTTGACTTGACTGAAACCCAGTCATGAACAACTTTGAAACTGTACCCTGTGGTGATTTGATTAAAAAAAAAAAAAAAGGAGGGAGTGGAAATCCTGGCTTGACGGGCCAGAGCCCTGCAACAGGTAGGGTGCTGCCTTGAACATGAATGACCAAGGTTTAATCCTAGGCACCATATATGGTGCCTGAACCCCACCAGCAATGATCCCTGAGAACAGAATCAGGAGTAAGTCCTGAGCACTGCTGGGTGTGATCCCCGAAAATAACAACAACAATAAAAATGAAGGCTTTATTATCAATTCAGAGTAGAATCATCTTTCCACTCAAAATCAGACCTCTAATACAGCCTGTGGATACTTTTTCCTCCTCAAAATCTGACATTTCTTCTTCTTCCTTGTTTTTTTTTTTTTTTTGCTGTTTCAGCTCTAGTTGGAGTTGGGTGTCAGGATCTCACCCAGTGTTGCTAGGGAGAGAGACCAGGCTTTTCACTCAGAGTTGGGGCGTGCAGGGCATGCAGTGCTGGGGACTGAAACCAGGGCCTCACTCCTACGCAAGGCATGTATTCTATCACTTGAGTCACGCCATGCATCCCCCAGTCTTACCTTTCTGGAGGGAGTCATACCTGGCAGTGCTCAGGGTTCGTGCTGGAGATCAAGGCTGGACTCTTACATGCAAAGCACGGGCTCAAGCCATTTGAGCCATCTCTCTGCTCCTTATTTTTTAACAGCTAATATGTATTCTATGCTTTCTTAGATTTTGTGTTTGTTTACTTGGCATTAATCACAGGGTGAAACCAAGGGTCTGTTTTTCATAGCCCCTGTGATTTAAAGCAGTGGTTTAGCCCGAGACTTCAGGTCTCCTGTGGGCCCCCAGGATATTCCAGGGAGAACACAGGTAAAAATCATGCAAATGGAGGGATTACAAGTCCAGGGGCAGCTATTAGGACCTGGAGGTCACAGGCAGGAAACAAGGTTTCTCAGCCTTTTCCCAGCCATGGGAAAAAGCTGTAGTCAAAAGCACTTAAAATAACCCGCTCTAAGCTTACACACTCAGCATTTCTCCTGCTCTAAATCCACCCAGGGCCAGACAGTGGCATCCAGTGACAATTCCCTGGAACTCTTCAAACTCAGAATCCTAAATTGTTCGCCCTGGCCTGACTCGCAGAAAGTCCACTCAATGCTGTGTGGCCAGCCATGCTCTCCTCTCCCTCCTCCCTACTTCCTCGCCAACACTGACACTTCCCCCGAGGCCGTGATGTCCCATACCTCTCCAATCTAAGGAAACTAGGTGACACTGGGCTTTGCTTTCAGCCGGAGTGCATGCCTGGGCATGCAGAGGCCCCAAGGTGAGTATGGCACTCATGGTCCCTGGGCTCAACAGGATTGCGGCCCTTGGCGGTCCCCAGCACATTAGGTCTGCACAGCACAGCACTGAATGCTACTGAGCCAAAACAGATCACGGGGACTGAAGAGAGAACAGCGGGGATGGTGCTTGCCTGACCTACAGCCAACCTGTGTCTGATCCCCAGCATTTCATATGGTTCCCCAAACCTGTCAGGAGTGGTTCCTGAGTGTAGAGCCAAGAGTAACCCTTGAGCATTGTCTGGTGTACTACCACCCCTCACCCCCCACCCCCAAAACAAAAAAACCCTAAACTAAACAGAACATGACAAAATTCCTAGCAGGTCACCAACACAACTTATATGACCTTATGAACTAACAATACTAATTTTATAATAGTATGTCAATTCTTCAATCTTTGGTAACTATGGCTGCATTTTTTTTTTTGGCCACACCTGGTGGTGCTCAGGGGTTACTCCTGGTGGGCTCAGGGTACCATATGGGGTGCCAGGGATTGAACCTGGGCCGGTCGTGTGCAAGGCCAGCACTCTATCTGCTGTACTGTAACTCCAGCCCTGACTGCATTTGTCTTACTACTTTAAGAAAATCCAGTAACAATTTTTCTTGGTATATTTAGTCTCTTTACTTCATTATTTAGTTTTACAACTAGATATGTTACTTAGGATCATTTTTTAAAACTGAAACCACAATTACAAAGTTATTCATGATTGAGTTTCTGACATACAGTGTTTCAGCATCCCCCAGTTTCTCTCCCGGCCTCCAGCACGCCTTTATGGCATGTGTTTTATATCTGCTCTCAGCACTCTGTTCTCTTCCACAGTGACCACATTCCTCCACCAACGTACCAACGTCATGTTATACCCTTCCCTGGACTACTCCTTTACTCCAGTCCCCACTCCAGTGGCAGGCTTCCTCCTGGAAACCAGTTCTTATTCTCTTTTTTCTATTGCTTCTGGGCATTTGTTATTCTCCTGTTATGTTTCTTTCTATCCCACATAGGAGAGAGATCACTCTGTTTCTGTCCCTCTCTCTCCTCTTACTACCTTCACTCAGCCTGACACTCTACAGATAAAGATCTTTTATGGAGTCGGGGGACCCACACCCATGATGCTCAGGGGTTACTCCTGGCTTTACACTTAGGAATTAGTTCTGGCAGTGCCCGGGGGACCACATGGGATGCCGAGGATCCAACCTGTGGTGGCCGAATGCAAGGCAAGCACTCCACTTTCTGTACCACTGTTGCAGCACACGGGATCATTTCTAACCCTACCATTTCCTTCATTTTAAGTCCTACCAGGGATATATGGTAGGACTTTTAAAATGACCAAATGTTTCAAAAGATTGTTTCATCGATTGTATGCATCTTTCTAGTTTAATATGTATCTTAAGTGAGAGAGCTTAAAAATACAATAATCACCAAGTATGCATTTCACAATATAAAAAAATATTAAAACTATATTAAAGAAAATCACTTTTTTGGAAGTTAACTACACTTGTTTGTTTCAGGTGCATACGTTTCAGGTGCATATCATCAAAAATCAGCATCTATGTGAAGATGTCATGGTTTTAAGAGAATCCAATGTTCATGTTTCTCTTAATTTTTTCCTTTTAATATAAAGATGAAAACTTGAATATAAAAAGTAAACCCTATTTTAAAATCTCAAAATTTTCTAGGTTGAATTTTATACAGAACAGTCTATATGTTTTCTCATATTTTCTCATAATATGAAATTTAATAAATTCACTCAATGGTAGTATTTTGTTAGTTTTCATCTGATTTTAGAAGGGAAAAAAAAAGCCTCAAAACAAAAGTAAAAATAGAAGTATCTTTTAGAAGATGATTATTACAGCCTTCCTTTTAAGCAACTGCTGTGTGGGCCAAAAAGAAAAATCACTGTTTCTTTGAAAAGTCAAAAAAAAGTGATGGTAAAGTAATAAATTCATACTACTTAGGGACACTTAAAATTATTTTAAATAAAGAAATATAAAATTCAATATAGTCTCTAAGTCTTATTTGTTACTTAGATTTGGCCAGGGGTTCCAATTTTACCATTTGTTAAGTAAGTCAGGGAATTTAGGAAAAGATAAAACTAAATTCTCTAGCAATAGCAATATATGGATAAAACTTATTTTCTCAAGACTGTAAAAACATTCCTTGATTTTTTTCTCAAAACTGTAAAAACATTCCTTGATTTTTTTAAAAAAGAGACATTTACAGTAAGTATTTTCTAATGCTAAGTTTTCTAAGCAAACTCCTTGATTTAATATTTAAGTCAGAAAATATTATTCAGCAACAAAAACACTCTGCTTTCCTAGAGGGAAAATAATAGATTATTTTTATATTTATTTTTAATTTGGAAGCTACAGTATAACAGAATAATGTTTAAAGCCTCATAAGATTAGTTTTTTGCAATCAATTCTCAATTGTTAAAAGAAATACTTACTGGTTGCTCCGGTAAATCTTGCTCTTCTTCCATGAGGACCAATACTTCTTTATTATGCTTATGTGAAGAGATTGCAAGCCTCTCTCAGCAGTCTTCACAATCTGTTTATGAAAGAGTGGGGAGTCAAAGCTTTATATATTCTTAGAGCATTATCATCCAGGCCATCAGAGAGTAAACTTTTCAATATTTTGCTACCCCCGTGCTTTCTACGTGAATTCTAATCTCAAAATCTCAAATTCTGAATCGCAATGGCTATCCAGAATTGACATGCTGCACCAAGTCGAAACCAGCGTACACAAGGACTTTCATTAATACCATGCAAAAACCAGTCCATAGAAGCACTGCTTAAAACAAGGTCACTGTAGTACCTAAAAGCTTTAAACATTTTACAATGGTAGCCATGTGCAGATAACTGAAACCATTTTTCTCCTAGGAGTAGAGTCACACTAAAAAAATGACAAAAAATAGTCTAGCAAGTGATGATAACATCTACCCTGCTTTAATGTGAAACATTTACATAACTTAACATAGACACACAGAATAACTTTAAATAGGACAAACTGGAACATCACCTAAATATGTATATGCATCTCTCTCTCTCTCTCTCTCTCTCTCTCTCACACACACACACGCATATATATGTAAAAATTGAAAGAAAAACTGGGCTCTTCTGAGCTATTCTATTAATGACAATGAAAAAGTGAAACTGAATTTTAGAATTAAGAAAAACTATTCACATAAAGCTAAGACCCAATTTTATTCTGAAATTACAAGTTCAATTAAATTTACTACCATGTCAATTATTTAAGCAAAATGTTTACCTTCTCAGACCCTGTTCTTCCTGTCCAGATTTTCAAACTAAAAGAGAAAAAAGAAAAAATAGGACTCTTAAGTCCCACAGTTACTAGTAAGAACATCTTACTAAGCATGCCCTCCCTTTGGCAAGAAAGACATCAAAAAACTAAATTCATTATAAGTCTACAAAAATCTGCATTTCCATTTAAGAAAGTGAAACGAGCCCTTTGTGTACTGAATGTCTGCTTATGTTTTTAATTAAGGTCACACCTATTTTCATTTTTCTACCAATCACTGTAACCAACTTTACCTATGAGCTATAAAGCAAGATCAGAATTTTATTTCGGAATGAAAACAGATGAAATATTTCAATTGTGCCAGTGTTACCAGTACTCTACTTCTTTTGCTTTATTTTACCTCAGTTAAATACAACAAACTAGGTTTTTAGAGCCACTGGCAAAGAAAGCACATGTAAGGGATACAATTAGGGCAAAACTGCCCCACTCCGATACAGCTTAAACTCCTTGCCCTCATCTAGACTGATGAAGAAAAAAAAGTTTAAAGGTCAGAGGACTTAATGCACTCACGTGTAGCTCATAACCAGAGCCTCAAAAGCTAAACTCTCATCCTACATGACGTAGATAACAAGTGTGCAGAATTACAGAGGATGGTTTGAGGGCTCACGGGCGTCGTCTTCTCTGCACTTGTTTTGTTCTACTCAGAAGAGCAAAGTCAATGTGACGTGAAACCGATTCACAGCCATGAAAGATGAAAATTATTAAGTTTTAACAGTAGTGTTTTAGGGGCCCCAGGGCCACACCTGGAGCACCCTGCCAAATGGGTCAGATGGTGCATGCTCTGGCCAGAGATGCAGTGCTACTTGGTCCGGTGGTGCTGGGCCTCTCCGGGTGTAGGAAGGACATGAAGACCTGAGATATAACTCAGGTCCTTTGTCATGCAAAGCATGTACCCCTGACCACCCTAATATAGGTGGCATTGTTATCCTGGAGAAAAAGTGATTAGGCCTCGGAGACGGAAACTTTTGCTTGAAAACAGCAACATTCCAGGTTATAGCCAAATAAAGTAGAGTATCAAAGAAACTCAAGGCTAGTGAGGACTATCAGTGTCTTGTAGTTATTACTCTTGCCTTGCACATGGCAGACCTGGTTAGATCTCCCCTGTACCATATAAGGTCTCCCAGCCCTGCCAGGAGTGATCCCTGAGCACATAGCCAGGAGAGGGCCTCGAGCTCCGCTGGGTTTGAATTGAAAAAAAGAAAAAGCGAAAAAGAAAAAAAGAAGAGGATGAAATGCATAGAAAAAGCCACAAAGAATGAAAGAAAATAGGGAGATGAACCCTCTTCCCCTGGGGCTGGAGCGATAGCACAGCAGTAGGGCATTTGCCTTGCATGCAGCCAACACGGCCGACCGGAGTTCGATTCCTCCGCCCCTCTCGGAGAGCCCGGCAAGCTACCGAGAGTATTTCGCCCACACGGCAGAGCCTGGCAAGCTCCCCGTGATGTATTCGATATGCCAGACACAGTAACAACAAAGTCTCCAATGGAGATGTTACTGGGCTCGCTCGAGCAAATCGATGAACAACAGGAGGACAGTGACAGTGACAGTGAACCCTCTTCCCCAAACATAAACAGAGCTGTTCTGTAAAGTTGGGTACCCATCTTAATTCTCAGACCCTGTGAATGTTACTTTATTTGAAAAAAAATGTAATCATGGTGCAGACACTACCCTGGGTGGGCATAAAAGCTGTAGCATATCCATGCATGTAAGAGAGAGGCACAGGGAGAGTTCATGCACACACTGAAGACAAGACAGCGTGAAGATTGCTGCTGGTAGCTGCACAAGCCAGGGAGCAGGAAGGGCAAGGGATAGATTCTCCCTCTAAGGCTGTGAGTGCAGCCCACACCAACTGATACCTTGACTTCAGAATATGGGTTTCTAGAACTAGGAAATGATAAATTTCAGTTGTTTTAAGGCTCCAAATTAGTGATAATTTATAATGGTAGTCATAAGAAACTCACATCACTTAATCACTTAACTTCCCGTTAGTCGTCGATTTGCTCGAGCTGGCACCAGTAACGTCTACATTTGTCCGTGTCGCATGCTAGTGTAGCCCAATGGCATCTGTTCCCTCCTGGAACATGAAGGGCCTCAAACCGATCGTTCATGACCTTGACGAAGAAGTCTGACCATCTGGAAGGTGGGCGGCCACGCAGTCTTTTGACATCCCGTGGAATCCAGTTGGTAACAGCTCTAGTTCAGCGGTAATATTTAAATCTCATTACGTGACCAGCCCATCTGATTTTTGACACCTTGGCAAATGAGACAGCGTCCCTGATTCTTGATCGTCGACGGATGTCAGAACTCCAGATTCTTTCTCTCATTTGAGTGAAATGTGATATTCCAAGCATAGCTCTTTCTATTCTTCTTTGGGAGATCTGAATAGCGTTCTCATCTTGTGTAGGGCCCAGGTCTCTGAGGCATATGTTAATGCAGGAAGAACAGTGGAATCAAAGAGATGTGCCCGGAGCCGGAGGGTCTTCGTCCTCTTAGCTATTTCTTCGACGCTCTTGAAGGCGTTCCAAGCCACTCTCTTCCTCCTGCGCAGCTTGGGTGCCAGGTCATTTGTCATGTTGGCCTCTCGACCTAGGTACACATAGCTGTTGCATTCGGAGATGGTCGTTCCATTGAGAGCGAATGGGGCGTCAGGAACAAGGCTGTTTCTCATAAACATTGTCTTCGTAAGATTCAGCTGTAGTCCTACCTTTCCACACTCACGGTCAAAGTTGGCCAGCATTTGTGCCGCTTGGCTAATGTTTGGTGTTATTAAAACAATGTCATCAGCAAAGCGGAGGTGGCGTAGTTGCCGACCATCTATCTTCACTCCCATTCCTTCCCATTCCAGTCGTCGCATGATGTTCTCGAGGGTGGCACTGAAGAGTTTCGGTGAAATGGTATCACCCTGCCGCACCTCTCTCTTGATATCAATGATCACTTCTTTGTAGAATGGTGAGATCCTGGTAGTGAATCCGCAATACAGCTCACGGAGGATCCTGATGTATTGGGCTTGAATGCCCTGATTGGCTAGGGCTTCAATGACCACTTCTGTCTCAACAGAATCAAAGGCCTTCTTTAAATCAATGAACGTTAAACAGAGCGGCATCTTGAACTCCCGAGAAACCTCAATGAGCTTGGTTATCGTGTGGATATGGTCGATGGTGCTGAATCCTTTGCGGAATCCGGCTTGCTCGCATGGTTGTCCTTCATCTAGTGTTCTGCCAATCCTATTTAGGATGACTCGAGTGAACAACTTGTAGATGACAGACAATAGGCAGATCGGGCGATAGTTGCCAATGTCATGGATGTCTCCCTTCTTGAACAGTAGTACGGTCCTGCTGGTTTTCCATTGGGACGGAACCTTGCATTCAGACAGGTAGCGAGTGAAGAGCCGAGCCAGTGTATTGATGAGTACTGACGGCAGGTTCTTCAGGTGTTCAGGTCTGACCTTGTCTGGGCCGGGTGCTGTTTGTTTCTTTACCGACGAAATGGCGTGTCGGATTTCGGAAGGGAGAACGTTGGGAACAACATATCCATCCTGTGGAATTTCGTATGTCGGCAAATGGACATGACTGTCGAAGAGATTTGAGTAGAAGTCATGGATAATCTTCTCCATTGCCGTTCTGGAGGATGTGATGGATCCATCAGGACGTCGGAGGGCAGTCATCTTGGTCTTGTAGTTGGCGAAGGACAGGCGGGCGTTACGAATACTTTTCCCGGCTTCTGCCGCATCTACCAGTACTTCTGCTCTTCTCTCTTTGAGGTCTTCCTTGATCGCATCTCTGCACTGCTTTGCGATCTCAGAGTTAGCTTGTGGTTGCCTGAGGCATGCGCCAAACCATGCTGGCGAATTAGCTCAAGAGTTTTCGAAGATAGGCGATTTTTTGTGGCTATCTCTCTCTTGGCGTTCCTCGCACATTCATGGAGGTGCTGAACCAGTCGATCGTATTCCTCGTCAATGTTGTCAACAATGGCATCTTCCCATGTTGCCGCAATAGTACCAAAGAGTTCCCAGTTGGTGGTCATTCTGGGAGTTCTCTTTTTGAACTTTGCAGCCCTTTCTCCCCGCTCTGTGAAGTAGAATTTTGCACGAAGGAGACGGTGGTCCGATCCCATTCGAAATTTTGGGACAACAACGACATCGGTCAGGCAAAACCGTCGATTGAATATGATGTGGTCTATTTCGTTGTGGAATCGTCCACCGGGAGACTCCCATGTCCATCGTTTAGATTCTGCCTTCTGGAACTGTGAGTTACCATGAATGGTCTTGGTCGACATGATGAACTCAGACAGTCTCTCACCCTGTTTGTTCCATTCTAGGCCATGGGTCCTGATGTGAAGTTCTTCAGCTGATCTTCTCGGTCCTATCTTGGCATTAAAATCACCCACAATGATCTTGTAGAAGGTGTGGTCTTCTTTATAGAACTTCTCTAGCTCCATGTAGAGCTTCTCGATTTCTCTTTCATCATAATGAGATGTTGGTGCGTAGACAAGGAAGATAGAAACTGCAGGCAGTGAGCCACATCTATTCAAATGTAAACGTCCGATTCGGGTTGTTAGGCATTTGAATGAATCAATGCTCTTGGCCAAGTTTGTGTTGACAAGGACACCAACGCCTCCAACACCTCTAAGAAACTCACATATCTAATAAGAAAACTAATTTTGCTTTTTTTTTGTTGGGGGGGGCAGTTGGGGCCACACTTTGGGGTGCTCAGGATTTACTTCTGGCCAGGACTGAGGGACCATATGGAGTGCGAGGACCAAATCTTAGTCAGCCGTGAGTAAGAAAAGTGCCTTACCCACTGTATATGTCCAGCCCCTGAATTTGATTTAATTTGTTTTGGCTATCATGTCTCTGCTTGGGTTTGCTGAGTATCTGGTCATTGAATAAAATAGCACACACCTATCAAATAAAAAAACCCAAAACCCACTACCCATAACAACAAGAAAAGAAAAAAAAACCCTAAAGCTAAGAAGTGAGGGGGAGAAAAAAAAGGTAAATAACAGAAAACGAAAGAAAAAAATATAATTAAGCATATAACTGTGGGGCTGGAGAGATAGTACAATACTTGCCTTTTATATAGCGGACCAAGATTTGATCCCCAGCATCACATATGATTCATATATGAGCGCATATATAAGCATCACCAAGAGTGTTTCCTGAGCACAGCTCAGTGTGGCCAAAATACCAAAGCTAGGGCTGAAGCAATATACTGTGCGTAAGTCACTAGTCTTGCATGTGGGTGACCCTTGTTAGAACCCCAGCACTCAATATGACCCCCAAGTAGTACCACAGCTAATTTCTGACAGCAGAGCTAGGAGTAATGTCTGAGCACTGCTAGGAGTAATTCCTGAGTGCAGAGCTAGGAGCAATGCCTGAGCATTGCTAGGTGTTGCCCCAAAAACAAACAAATCAACCAGCAAACCAAATACCAAAGCCAAACAAAAAACTCAAACCCAAAACAAAAGAACAGGGGCTGTAAAGAATACAGCAGGTAGGGCATCTGCCTTTCATGCAGTCAACCACCCATAGGCTTTTTTGTTTTTTTAGGAAAAAATGTATTGCTAGAGTTAAACCTAAAAAACATGTTGTCCTTTCCCAATTAAACGTACTTATCTAACAATCTTGGGCAAACAATCTTAGGAAAAGATTGAAATTTTCATTTTTCTATTTTGTGCTAAATGTTGTAGTTCTCTTGCTGCTTTTTTTGTTTTTGGCTTTTTGGATCACACCTGGCAATGCTCAGGGGTTACTCCTGGCTCTGCACTTGGGAATCACTTTGGCAGTGCTCTGGGGAATCACCTGGGATGTCAGGCCTCAAACCCAGGTCAGCTGCATGCAAGGCAAACACTGTACTACTGCTCTGGCCCCTTGCATTTCTCTCAAAGTAATTTTGTGATGACTTAGAATCATATATTGCTTTATAAAAATACTTACTAAACATTTCATTTTAAATTTTGTATAGTGTAATGAGCACTGTAACAAGAACTACTCCTGAGTGTAAAACCAGGAGTAACTCCTGAGCATCTCCAGCTGTAACCCAAAAACAAATAAACAAAAAATCCCAACTCGGATCAGAGAAAGGTATTAGATACTTAGAAATTTTTTAAATTATTTATTCATTATTATTATTTTGGACTTGGGGGGAGGGAGTCACACCTGGCGATGCTCAGGAGTTACTCCTGGCTCTGCATTCAGGAATTACTCCTGGCGGTGTTCAGGGGACCATATGGGATTCCAGAGATCAAAACCAGGTTGGCCACGTGCAAACACCACCGGCACTATCACTCTGGCCCCATTATTTAGGAATTTTTATCATTAGAAAAATATATCTTCAGAAACTTGGCGGGAGTTCCTTTTTTGTATGTCAGTACTGGGGATGGAATCCACAGGCCACATGCCTGCAAAACATGCGCTCCAGCCCACTGATCGAGCTCTGTGCCCCAGGTTGGCCGTTTTTATAAAGCTAAACATAGTACTAAAGCTGTAGCACAGCGGGTAGGACGTTTGCCTTGCACGCAGCTGACCCGAGTTGATTCCTCTGCCCCTCTCGAGAGCCCGGCAAGCTACTGAGAGTATCTCGCCCTCACGACAAAGCCTGGCAAGCTCCCCATGATGTATTCGATATGCCAAACACAGTAACAAGTCTCACAATGTTACTGGGCCTGCTCGAGCAAATCGATGAACAATGGGAGGACAGTGACAGTGACAGTGACCTCTGAGTTATTAATCTATCGAACTGTTGGTTGTTCCTCATTGTGTAAAAAGGCTTTCCCAGCCAAGTCAGTAATAAGAACCTGAGAAATCCAGTGGGTGTTAGAGCTGTATTTTGTCTCTCAGAAACAACTCTCCAGTCATGTACATCAAATTTTCTAACCTGTAAACAGCAGCATATCGAATACACAGCGGATAGCTTGCCAGGCTCTTCCGTGCGGGCGGAATACTCTCGGTAGCTTGCCAGTCTTTCCGAGAGGTATAGAGGCTTTTGGGGTGACCTCTAATCACCCTTGTAGGTGTTACCATATTTGAACCCTATCAAATATGGTACGACAATTCCAGAAGACGGGTATTTAGTGTCTTATGATGTGTCGCGCGGCCGCTTGCGGCCGCGCGGGTCCGGAAAGCGTCCTGGAGTGTGGCGACGGCTGGGTAGTGGAAGTAGTGTCGAGAGTGGAAGTCTGCCAGTGGGATATTTATCTGGGTAGGGTGGGTCTCCTGTGCACAATTCGATCCCTGGGTGGTTGATGGAAGCAGACAGGGCAGGGTAGGGTGGGGCTCCTAATTAGAATCCCTTTGTCACCTGTGGTGGTGGGAGCAAGCAGAGAAGCTCTGTCCCTGGGTCCGCCGAGCCTGGAGTCCAAGGTCTCAGAGAGTTCCGCTTACCTTGTTCTGTGGGTCTTCAGTTGTGCGTGGGTCTCGGCCGGAGCGGCCGCGCGGGTCCGGAAAGCGTCCTGGAGTGTGGCGACGGCTGGGTAGTGGAAGACCAAGATGACTGCCCTCCGACGTCCTGATGGATCCATCACATCCTCCAGAACGGCAATGGAGAAGATTATCCATGACTTCTACTCAAATCTCTTCGATAGCCATGTCCACTTGCCGACATACCAAATTCCACAGGATGGGTATGTCGTTCCCAACGTTCTCCCTTCCGAAATCCGACACGCCATTTCGTCAGTAAAGAAGCAAACAGCACCTGGCCCAGACAAGGTCAGACCTGAACACCTGAAGAACCTGCCGTCAGTACTCATCAATACACTGGCTCGGCTCTTCACTCGCTACCTGTCTGAATGCAAGGTTCCATCTCAATGGAAAACCAGCAGGACCGTACTACTGTTCAAGAAGGGAGACATCCATGACATTGGCAACTATCGCCCGATCTGCCTATTGTCTGTCATCTACAAGTTGTTCACTCGAGTCATCCTGAATAGGATTGGCAGAACACTAGATGAAGGACAACCATGTGAGCAAGCAGGGTTCCGCAAAGGATTCAGCACCATCGACCATATCCACACGATAACCAAACTCATTGAGGTTTCTCGGGAGTTCAAGATGCCGCTCTGCTTAACGTTCATTGATTTAAAGAAGGCCTTTGATTCTGTTGAGACGGAAGCGGTCATTGAAGCCCTAGCCAATCAGGGCATACAAGCCCAATACATCAGGATCCTCCGTGAGCTGTATTGCGGATTCACTACCAGGATCTCACCATTCTACAAAGAAGTGATTGTTGATGTCAAGAGAGGGGTGCGGCAGGGTGATACCATTTCACCAAAACTCTTCAGTGCCACCCTCGAGAACATCATGCGACGACTGGAATGGGAAGGAATGGGAGTGAAGATAGATGGTCGGCAACTACACCACCTCCGCTTTGCTGATGACATTGTTTTAATAACACCAAACATCAGCCAAGCGGCACAAATGCTGGCCGACTTTGACCGTGAGTGTGGAAAGGTAGGACTACAGCTGAATCTTACGAAGACAATGTTTATGAGAAACAGCCTTGTTCCTGACGCCCCATTCGCTCTCAATGGAACGACCATCTCCGAATGCAACAGCTATGTGTACCTAGGTCGAGAGGTCAACATGACAAATGACCTGGCACCCGAGCTGCGCAGGAGGAAGAGAGCGGCTTGGAACGCCTTCAAGAACGTCGAAGAAATAGCTAAGAGGACGAAGAACCTCCGGCTCCGGGCACATCTCTTTGATTCCACTGTTCTTCCTGCATTAACATATGCCTCAGAGACCTGGGCCCTACGCAAACAAGATGAGAACGCCATTCAGGTCTCCCAAAGAAGAATAGAAAGAGCTATGCTTGGAATATCACGTTTCACTCAAATGAGAGAACGAATCCGGAGTTCTGACATCCGTCGACGATCAAGGATCAGGGACGCTGTCTCATTTGCCAAGGTGTCGAAAATCAGATGGGCTGGTCACGTAATGAGATTTAAAGACGACCGTTGGACTAGAGCTGTTACTGATTGGATTCCACGGGATGTCAAGAGACCGCGTGGCCGCCCA
This sequence comes from Sorex fumeus, assembly GCF_029834395.1. NCBI lineage: Eukaryota > Metazoa > Chordata > Mammalia > Eulipotyphla > Soricidae > Sorex > Sorex fumeus. The sequence goes on from NW_026606104.1 coordinate 44,167,333, forward strand.
CCTACCAGATGGTCAGACTTCTTTGTCAAGGTCATGAACGATCGGTTTGAGGCCCTCCATGTTCCCGGAGCGAAGAGATGCCATTGGGCTACACTAGCACGCGACAGGGACAAATGGAGACGTTACTGGCGCCCGCTCGAGCAAATCGACGACTAACGGGAAGTTAAGTGATTAAGTGATTAAGTAAACAGCAGCAGATAAGGCTCAAGTGAATAGTACAGAGGGTAAGGAATTTGCCATACACGCAGCCTACCCTGGTTCTATCCACAACATCCCATACGGTACCCTGAGCACTGCCAGGAGTAATTCCTGAGTGCACAGCCAGGAGTAAGCCCTGAGCATTGTAGGGTGTAACCCCCAAAACAAAATGAACAGTAGATATCAGACTAAGCTTAAAATTGTCATTTATAACACTGGAGCTAATAAATCAAATACTATCTATTTTAGTTTTTCTGTCCTAGCCCTCTGTGAAATATTTCACCTATTTTCCACAGTGTGCACATGTAAAAGGGTTGAATACTGATTCAGGTGACAGTCATCTGAATTTTTTTAAATACTTAAAAAAATTTTTTTAAATACTTAAAAAAAATTTTTTTTACATGTAACCACCTTCAAACACTCTCTTCCTATCTGAACTCATGAAATAATTGGTAAAAGTGGTAAAGGATTCTACCTCGTTGCTCAGCTATTAAAAGGAGATCTATACAATATGCAATATTCAGAAGCAATTACAACTAAAATAGAAGCTAATCTTCATTGAATAAAAGACAGAAGAACAGAGGGAAACAAAACAAAGGGGAAAAATATACCCAAGAAGAGAGGTAGGGAGGAAGAGTGATTGTGAGCTTGAGAGAATGCAAAAACTAAAAAGTTGCATAAAATTTAGAAACACGTTTCATGATAGATTTTAACAGCAAGCAGAGGGCCTACAGGAACAGTAGCAAAGTGGGTACAAAACTTGTCAAGCGTGCTTGCCTCTTAGTAAGGTATGTTAGCATCAGAAGAGACATCGGGATTCAGAATCAAAGCATGTGGGTCTATTAACCTAACAGCTTATAGATTTCTTCTAACTATAGATACATTTTGAATTTATATGCAAACTCATTTTTAAATCTTTCAATAAGTACAAACATTCGCAGGACTTTGCAGTGCCAGGAACTGGAAGCAAAGCTCCCACAAGCAAACATGTACTCTTACCCTCTGAAACATCTCTGCAGACTATTTTTTTAAATTATGATAACTAGACATACAATTATATTAGTTTAGGTTTACAAATTGAAAATTTTAGCTTTCTAAATGAACTCCAGAGAAGTATTTTTAAGTGTTTGGGGGCCACACGTGCTGATGCTCAGGGATTCCTCCCCAACTCTGAGCTTTGTTCTTTGGGATTGTTCAGGGAACTATGTGGTGCCCGGGACTGAGCTAGGACTGGCAGCAAACTTGGCGTGCATCATCCCCCCATACTATCTCTGTGCATTAAATCCCCATGATTTATTCCATAAGCAGAAGTTACCTGTTAAGCAGCTCTACCCACTTCACCCACTCCCTATACCCCTGCCTCCCACAACCTGAAATGTGTTGAGTTCGGTTTTTCTTTTCTTTGTTCCAGTTTTTAGGCCACACTTGGGAAGAGTACGAAGTGCCCGGGCCCAAACTCAAGGTTCCCATACACAAAGCACATGCTCCTTTGGGCCATCTCCCCAGAACAGGTTCTGTCTTTCTCTTCTTTTTCTTAGTGCTGGGAATCTAATCCCGGGCTTCATATATGCAAAGCATGTGTTCTACAACTGAGCCTCACCCCAGGCTCCATGTTCAATATTTTAAATCTATATGTGAGTTTATAAAATATTTCTGACTTAATTCGCTTGGCACCATCAAAGTCCATCTTTGGTGTGACAGATGAAAATAATTATTTTTTTATAACAAAAATAATTTTATTGCTGCATACAAAATTTGACTATGATCACATATGCCTACTATGTTAAGCTTCTGGCATTAAATTCATATATGCATTCTGTATTAAACTTCTGAGGGAACTTCATGCCATCTTCTGTAGTGGCTGCACCAAGTTACATCCTCACCAACCGCACACAGATTTCCTTTCCTCCATTCTCTCACCAACACCAACTTCTTGTCTTGACCACCGTAGGTGTGAAGGGATATTTCACTGTGATATGATTTGCATTTCCCCGATGACTAGTAGTGGAAAGAACTTTTTCATTAATTGTCTGTTCAGATCTATTCAGATACCTTCTCCATTTTTTTTTTTTTTTGGTTTTGAGGCCACACTTGGTGGTGCTCGGGGCTTACTCTCATGGGCCACCCCTGGTGGTGCTTGGGGGACCATTTGGTGTGCCAGATATAGAACTTGGGTGGGCTTTGAGCAAGGCAAATGCCCTACCCACTGTATTACTGCTTGGGCCCCTTTGTCCATTTTTTTTTAACTGAACTATTTTGCTTTGCTGCTAATATGTTCTGTATAAGTTCTGAGCCTGGGGAGAGCTCAGAGGTAGAAAGTCTGCGTTGCTGGCAGTTTTTCTTTTTTTCTCATTTTTTTTTATTAAGACACTGTGATTTACAAAGTTGCTCACAATAGAGTTGTTTCAGACATTCAATGTGCAACACCAATTCCACCACTAGTATCCCCAGAGTTTCTGCCATCCCCAGCCTGGCCCCTAGGCAGGCATGTAACAAATTTATTTCATATTGCTTGCTCCAATATATCTTAAACGCAAAAGAAATTATCAGAAGATAAATCAACAAAAGTCCATTTGTAATGATTAACTGCTATGATTTTAATCTATTTATATAAGAAAATTCAGATCATCTAATACAATATAGTATAGTGCCTATTCTCATTTACATAAGTAAACTTTCAACTCTGGCCTCTAATACATACTGCATTAAATTTTATTTTGTACTTGGTCCTTATTGCAATAATTATCACATCTTTCCTAATGAGGCTTTTTCTTTCACCACTTTGGCAGGCATATAACAAATTTATTTGACATTACTTGGTCCAAAAAAACTTGAAAGAATGGCAAACTTAATTTATTAGAAAGCAAATAAGTCAACTTGTGATGATTGCTATATGTTTTACCCTTTCATAATCTAGTAGAGAATAAAGAGGCACCATTAGGTCATACTTAATGCCACATGAAGGGAAGTTTCTTCTGTCCTTTAAAGGAGCTCTTTTAAGACTTCTTGCAAAACTGGTTTCAAGGCTATGAATTTCCTAAACTGTTGCCTGTCCATGAAACTCTGAATAGTTCCTTCAGATCTGAATGATAATCTAGCTGGACAGAGTACTCGTGGTGAGATATTCAGTTCATTGAGTTTTGGGACTATATCCTTTCATATTCTTCTGGCATATAGAGTCTCATTTGATAGATCTTCTACATATCTTGTGCTTTTCTTTACACATAAATTCCTTTTTTTGATCTTGCTGCTTCCAATATTCTGTCTCTGTCTTTAGATTTTGTTATTTTGAGTATAATGTGTCTTGCAGTTTTCTTGACTGGGTCTATTTTCAAAACTGGGGCCCTGCAGGCCTCTTGATTCTAGGTGCCTGTGTTCCTCAACTTTGGGAAGTTCTTAACGATTTCTTTAACTATTATTTCTTCACATTTGCCTTCCAGTTCTTTAGAGACTGCAATGATTCTTATGTTGTTCCTCTTGAACTCATCCCAGATTTCTTAAGTATAACATCTGCCCACATGCCCAGAGCAATCCCAGGGGCACTGCTGAATGTGAACCCTGGCACCACAAAAGTGTGCAAGCAAGAAGCACAGTTCAAAAGATGTGACCCCTTGCCAGAGCGATAGCACAGCGGGTAGGGCATTTGCCTTGCACGTGGCTGACCTGGGTTCAATCCCTGGCATCCCATATGGTCCCCCAGTCACCGCCAGGAGTAATTCCTGAGTGCAGAGCCAGGAGAACCCCTGAGAATCATTGGGTATGACCCAAAAAGCAAAAACAAACAAACAAAGGTGTGACCCCTACCGAGGGAGCACTGCAAGTAAGTATGTGAGCACCATCGTCAAGCATGTGATGAATGCACTTCAACCAAATAATGCGTGAGCACAATAACCAAGTACAAACCCCAGAGAGCACCACGATCACTCAATCGCACGTTTATGTGACAGCAGTCATCACCACAACAAAGGGGAGGAGCCAGGAACTTGGAGTGATAGTACAGCGGGTAGGGCGTTTACCTTGCACACGACGGACCCGGGTTCAATTCCCAGCATCCCATATGGTCCCCTGAGCACCACCAGGAGTAATTCCTAAGTGCAGAACCAGGAGTAAACCCGAGCATCGCCGGGTGTAACCCAAAAAGCAAAAAAAATTTACCAAAAAAAGGGTCTGTGTTAATAAGAAAATGAGCCTAAGAGAAGAAGCCTGAGAAGCAAGAATCAGAGAATCAGAGCACACAACCTTGCAGCACTTGACCAGGAGTTTGAGAAAGCAAGAAATTGACAAAATTTGGTTTATATACACAGAGACATTAAGTCACTGTCACTGTCACTGTCCTCCCGTTGTTCATCGATTTTCTCGAGCGGGCCCAGTAACGTCTCCATCATGAGACTTTGTTGTTACTGTGTTTGACATATCAAATACGTCACGGGTAGCTTGCCAGGCTCTGCCGTGCGAGCGAGATACTCTCGGTAGCTTGCCGGGCTCTCCGAGAGGGGCGGAGGAATCGAACTCAGGTCAGCCATGTTGGCTGCGTGCAAGGCAAACGCCCTACCGCTGTGCTATCGCTTCAGCCCAGAGACATTAAGAATAAGAAAATATATGTTTCAAAGTTGGCAAAACCCTCCATGACATTGAAGCTAATGGTATCTTCAAAGATGTCACTCCACTAGCCAAGCAAGTGAAAACAGAGATAGACAAATGGGACTATCTTAAACTAAGAAGCTTCTGCACCTCAAAAGAAACAGTGACCAAAATACAAAGACAGTCTTCAGAATGGGAAAGGATATTTGCCGAATACACATCCGAAAAGGGGTTGATATCAAGGATATCCAAAGTACTGGTTGAACTCCACAAGAAGAAAACATCCAACCCCATCAAAAAATGGGGCAACGAAATGAACAGAAAGGTTCTCGAAGAAGAAATTCGAATGGCTAAAAGGCACATGAAAAATGCTCTACATCATTAATAATCAGGGAGATGCAGATCAAAACAACAATGAGATTATCATTTCACGCCACAGAGACTGGCCTACATCTAAAAGAACCAAAAGCAACCGGTGTTGGCGCGGATGTGGCCAGAAGGACCCTCCTTCACTGCTGGTGGGAATGCAGACTGGTTCAACCCTTTTGGAAAACAGTATGGACGATTCTCAAAAAATTAGAAATTGAGCTCCCATTTGACCCAGCAATACCACTCCTGGGAATATACCCCGAAGAGGCAAAAAGGAATAGTCAAAGTGACACCTGCACTTGTTTGTTCATTGCAGCACTGTTTACGATAGCTAGAATCTGGAAAAAAAAAGCTTAGTGCCCGAGAACAGATGATTTGTTAAAGAAACTTTGGTACATCTACACAATGGAGTACTATGTAGCTGTTAGAAAGGATGAAGTCATGAAATTTACATACAAGTGGTACTACATGGAAAGTATCATGCGAAGCGAAATGAGTCAGAAAGAGAGGGACAGACATAGAAAGACTGCATTCATCTGGGGAACATAAAGTAACAAAACAGGAAACTAAAACCCAAGAATAGCCAAGATAAATACCAGGAGGTTTACTCCATGGCTTGGAGGCCAGCCGCAGACTCTGGGGGTAAAGGCAGCTCAGATAGAGAAGGGAGCACCAAATAAAGGGTGTTGGGAAGATCTGCCCAGGATGGGAGATGCATGCTGAGAGTAGACTATAGACCTAACAGGACTGCCACTCAATGCCTCTTTTGCAAACCACAGCACCCAAAAGGAGAGAGAGAACAAAAGGGAGTGCCCCGCCACAGAGGCAGGGTGGGATGGGGGGATGAGAGGTGGGAGGGATACTGGGATTAGTGGTGGTAGAGAATGGGCACTGGTGGAGGGATGGGTACTCAATCATTGTATAACTGAAACCCAAGCACAAAAATTTGTAAGTCTACAACTGTACCTCATGGTGTTTCACTAATAAAAATTAAAAAAAGAAAATATATGTTTCCCCCAGGCAGGTTATTAAATGAAATTCTCCAGGCTTTGCTAGGGATAAGCACCAGGTGCTCAAAACAGAGTAAGGAGCAGGAAATTGATGAATGTCCCAGGTACCCTTCTATTCTTTATATTTATCCATAGGGAGACTAGTATATATTTTGGGGGTGGGGGAAAGAGTGTCTTTTTGGGTCACACCCTGCAATGCTCAGGGCTTACAACTGGCTCTGCACTCAGGAATTACTCCTGACTGCTCAGGGGACCATATGGGAAGCCGGGAATTGAACCCACATCGGCCACATGCAAGGCAAACGCCCGACACACTGTACTATTGCTCCAGTCCCAATTTCTGAAACTTCTAAGCATTGTGATTCCCTCATTTAGTTTCTCCATTGATCCAATCTTGCTGTTTCCTTTCAAAAATTCAATGAAGTCTCAGCAGCTGATGGAAACCCCTTGTTACTATCTTAAAAACAAACAACAACAACAACAAAACCCCTAAAGCATACCACAACTATGTTTACCGCAACATGCATACTATTTACATATTTACTAAATAGCCAAGATCTGGAAACAGCCAACATGCCTAATGCCTGGTAAATGACCTGGTAAATGGAATACTATTCAGCTGTAAGGAAAGATGATATTTTGCCTTTTGCTAGAACATGAATGGAACCAGAGAGAAGCATGCTGAGTGAAGTAAGTCTGAAGGAGAAAAACAAATATTAGATTATCTCACTTATAGATGATATATAGAGAAAGAAACCAAGGGAACAGACAACATCAAACAAAATGAAACCCTTTGCCTCTGACCACAGAACAGGTTACGCGGTTGAGGGAGTGTGCTGAAATGGTCCCAATCAACTGTGGTAGAGAATATTGGTACTTTGGTGATGAGTTTGGTGTAGTTATACCCCAAAAACATACAAACATTTGCACTCATGTAAACCACGACCTAAATAAAAAGTAAATAATAAAAAAAACCTAACATTCCAGAATCTTTTGTACTCAAGAGGTCTGCTTAAATAGGCACAAGAATAGTACTCCCACAATCAACTGATCTCCCTGAAGTCTCCCTTTATTTTTTTAAATTTTTCTTTTTTTTTTTTTTGCTCTTTGGGTCACACCCGGCAATGCACAGGGGTTACTCCTGGCTCTGCGCTCAGTAATTACCCCTGGCGGTGCTCATGGGACCATATGGGATGCTGGGAATCGAACCCGGGTTGGCCGTGTGCAAGGCAAACGCCCTACCCGCTGTGCTATTGCTCCAGCCCCTGAAGTCTCCCTTTAAAGCAACCCTAAGAAGCTTTGAACTCTTTATCATTTGAGCCTCAACACAAATTATATTTCTGTAGACAAATACCTTGCTATTAACTACATGCATCTTCCTCGCCAAATTCTCTACAGATAAGCAAAAGCCACCATCACCATGACAGTCGCTCCTTCCCTAAATAAGTAGCTCAGCCGACTGTGGTAACACTGAATTCTTCTGGTTTCTTTACTTTAGAGGCTGGACTGATTAACATAGCAAGGTACTGTCAGCCGTAGGAATACAAATAACAGTTCTACACGCAGCAGAACATAGCACAGCAGGTAGGGCGTTTGCCTTGGACGTGGCCAACCCGGCTTTGATTCCTCTGTCCCTCTCGGAGAGCCTGGCAAACTCCCGGTGGCATATTCGATATGCCAAAAACAGTACAAGTCTCACAATGGAGACATTACTGGTGCCCACTCAAGCAAATCAATGAACAACGGAGGACAGTGCTACAGTGCTACATGCAACAGAATACTATCAGAACTTAACAATTTTAATACACTTAGCAACCACAGAGATAGAACAGTGGGTTGGACACTTGCCTTGCACGCAGAAGACCCAGGCTTGCCTCTTGCAGCCTATATGGTCCTCCCACCATAAGTGATTCTCCCAGTGCAGAGCCAGGAGTAAGCCCTGAGTTTAACCCAGTGTGGCCCCCAAACAAAAATGCTCAGCAAAAGCAAAGGTTGTGTGACTCCCTGTCACAACAAAAGGGAAGAAAGGAAGGAAATAAACAAAAAGCTGAACCAACTAAAATCGCCTAAGTCATGGTACAGTCACCAATAGCCAGAATTCACAGGCCAAGTAAATGAGACAGTATATACTAAGATGGAAATTTTTCTTTATGCTATCTCATTCTGCTCCCAGGTCTCCCTAATGAATATGCAAATGCTTTAAATACCACCTGGCACATAGTATGTGCTCATTAAGTGTTAAAGAGTAGTACTGGTTATGAGTTACGAGTATGCATGGTGACCCTTCTCACGTTAATGCTTTAATATGCCAGGAAAAGTTGAAACCTCTATCACAAGAAGTGAAACAGAGCAAGGAATATAAGGAACACACTGTAATAAGCCCCAAGTCCCAAAGATTCTTAAATTGTATTATTTTCACTAGACAATCACACTATCACAGAGGCAAACTATTTTAACCCTCAGTTCTCTCTCTTCTTTTTTTTTCTTTCTCCCTCCCTCTCTTGATTTAAAAGACTGGAAAGGAGCCAGAAGAAAGTAGACTAAAGCAGCTTTATAACCTTTTGAGAAGCTGCCAAGAGCAGAAACACAGTTGTTAAAAAGCAAACTTAATCCATCTAAACTAGCAGAGGTTTCTAATGAGAGAAGACGCACTTCATATGACCAAGCATTTTCAACCTCATGATTTTGATTATTGCGGTTTTTACAACTAAGCACTTAAACAGCAAAGAAAGATAAGGACAATACCCAGGGCAATAGGGTCTCCCTCTCAGTGTTTTGGAAGGTTATTTTGTTTAAAAAAAAAAAAAAAAAAACAGAATCAACATAAACGTCAGAGGAAAAAATACAGCAAACCCAACACTTTCAAAAGCATTCCAATTTCAATTCCAAAAGTGTTCTTGAAAAAGTACAACAGTCCTAGAATTTTTAAACAGCATATACAAGTATTATATGGGCTATTATACAGTTTAAGAAGTTTCTTATTTTTAGTGTGTCTGTGTTTGGGGGCCACATTCAGCGGTGCTCAAGACTTACTACTGGCTCTGTACGCTGGGATCACTCATGGTGGAATCAGGGGACCATATGGGATGAGTTTTGAGCTATAGGCAATAAGCGCCCTATATACTGTACTATGGCACAAGTGCCCAAAACAGTTTCTTCTGAATGAAATACAACCAAACAAAATTTAATGTTGTAATATGTGATCAGTATTAAAGACACAGTTTCACTAAACTAGTTTCAATTTGAAATATTCATATTTTAATATTGTGCTAAAATTCACCTTAGATTGGACCCACAGCAAAAGGTTTGAAAATCACTTTACTAGAAAAGGGAAAACTGGCCTGTCAAAGAAAGAGTAAAATCTCATTTCACATTACATATAACATTCAGAATTTTGGTGGTTCTGTAAATTACAGTATTTTAAAAGAAAGCCACTGAAAACAAGAAATGGAGGTGGGGGGGGGGATTTGGATAATAATAGTGTAACCACATTATTCCAAATAAACATTCACAGAATGTGAGGCACCAACACTAAGGAAAAATATACTAAAGGAGACGGAATTAAGATACAGCAATGATTTCTCAGTTCCCCTAGCTTTTGAGGGTCACACTAATACCAGGGAGGGAACACTTTCAGCTAAAGTTCCTGTCTTTGTTCTCAAGATCACATTTGTCAACGTTACCTAATCTCTGGTTCATAACTTAGCCAAGTAAGACACAGTAAAAAGCAAAAAGGCAGCTTTGAAAACTTCAGTGGAATAATAACACTGATTGTGAGTGCATTTTCTTTGAGGAAGAAGGTTCCCCAGGAAGTGCCCACTCAAAGAGTCCAGGGACCACTTTGCCGACTAGGCCAGATGGTTCAACCCTTGAGCAGAAAAGGAGGAGGTGCTCAGCCCAGATGTGGTGCCCCAGGACCACATCCAGCATGCTCAAGGGCCATGTGGCTCTGGGGTTCAAGCTCGGCCCCAGAACCTGAATGCCCCCAACCACTGAGCTATTTCCTCAGTACTGGCACATTTTTTATAAGATGGGCTACATACTACCTTTTTACCCCCACTTTTTTTCCCCTGAATTCTAACATAATAAAAGGGAAAATAATGATACATACCTATTTAGGATTGTCAGGCTTTGCCGCAAAGCCTGGCAAGCTACCCGTGACGTATTCGATATGCCAAACACAGTAACAACAAAGTCTCACAATGGAGATGTTACTGGGCCCGCTCGAGAAAATCGATGAACAACGGGAGGACAGTGACAGTGATTTAGGATTATGCCTATGAGTAACAAGTGAAGATATTATTATTAATAATAGCAATCTACGAGGAAAAAATCAACATCATTGTGCTGAACTAAAAATTCCCTCTTACTTTGAAAAATGAAGGAACAACAGGTGAATCTGACCTAAATCTTTTTCAATTATTAAAGAAACTAAAAAACAAATTTCAGGGCCAGAGAGATAGTACAGTGGCCATGCACTTGCCTTGCACATTGGTGACCCAGGTTCGATCCCTGGTATCCATATGATCCCCAAAGCCCCACCAGAGTGATCCCTGAGTGCAGAGCCAGGAGCAAGCCAGAAACACCACCTGGAGTGGCCCCCAAAACAATAAATAAATAAATAAATAGATAAACAAAGTTTAGCTCCACCTTAGATCTAATCCTTCTAATTCATTCCCACTGTAACAGTGCAACAAGCCACCAATTTTCCTAAATCAGCAACTGTTACATTATTACATTTCAGATGAAAAAAAAAAACTATTAAAAATTTTAGTGGATAAACGTCTTCTCAAACTCTCAAAAGTTTCTTTTGAAACAAAACTTGAATTTTAAATCAAAGAAAAGAATAAAATAAATACCAACAAGTAAACCATCATAGCAAAGCTTACACTTTCAGTTTTATAACAATACTTTTCCCACTGAAGAGGGAAAAAAAGCAAAGACAAAAACTACTATAAAAAACTGGGGGTGGAGAGACAGTACAAAAGGTGGGGGTTTGTGTTCGCCACCAACTTGTGCTTCTATCCCCTACGACCTACATGGTCCCCCAAGACCACCGGAAACGATTCCTGAGAGCAGATCACGAAATAAGCTTCGAGCAAAGCCAGGTATATCCCCAAAACAAAAGTAAACACAAACCAAAATGATGTACTGGTTCTCTACCCTCTGGAGAATTTCATGTTCTCTCAGGAACACATTACTTTCTCTCTTTTTTACTTTCTTTCTCTCATTGTCTTCTTCCCTCTCTCCTGCTTCCTAAAATTATTTTACTTCACACACCTAAGAAAAATTATGTATCTAGTATCATGTCTGAACAGAGTAGTTCAAATAAAAGAACTAAAAGAAGCAGTATGCCTAACCACATATTGCTTCTTACCAGATAGTTTTCTGCTACTAACCAGATTCCATGATTCCAGATTGTTCTCAAAACTCAAAAATAACCTCCCATCATGAGCCCAAGACTCCTATTAACCTTCTCCTCAACCTCCTCCTTTAGGATCTTTTCCCCTAAAGATGCGGTTAATTTTTTAATTTGGGAGTAAAAGTACAAAAGAATAGGAAGGTGATTATATTCTAAATCACATTTATCTAAAAAGGAAGTGGTCTGTGAACATTCCTTTCTCTTTTCTAAAGTAAAAAATAAAAATGAATTCAAAAATAGTCCCAAACAGAAGAAAATACTTAATTCTACATAAATTTTCAGATTTGGAGGAGCAGAGATAAGTCAGAAATTTCTGTTTCAGTTTCCTGTTTTATATTTCAAACCTGTACTATTTATACTGGGGACATTAAGATTTCAGAGTTTAGGACTATTACATAAATTTAGTTAATACTTACTAGATCAAAGAAAGGAAAGGCATTCTTCAAGGAACAAGACATTTTAGCAATGTAGAATGCTTATTAAACATACTGCCTTTTCTACAAATAGCTGAAAAGTGATTTCTAAAATATTTTCTTTTAAGAGGGAAGAATGTACTCCTCTTTTGATTTCTAATACATGGTTTTTGCATAAAGTATTGTGAAGGTTTTGCCTTGCCTTAAGTCAGCATTTAGAAAAAACAAAAGGCAGGTAAAATATACCCCTCTAAAGTTCCCAACTAAAAACAGCATTCTTTTGTGCTTCAGAAAAATTGGGGCTTGGGGGGCTGGAGCAATAGTACAACAGGTAGGGTGTCTATCTGCCTTGCACATAGAGCCCACATGGGTTTGGTCCTTGACACCCTTTATAGTTCCCCTGAGTCTACCAGGAGTGATTCCTGAGTGCAGAGCCAGAAGCCCTAATCACCACTGGCAGGCGTGCACTACCACCACCACCCCGGCAAAAATAAATAAATAAATAAATAAAAGATAAAGTGTGTGTTTTTGGGGGGTGGGGTGGGAAGGAGGCACATGGGTCAGTGCCAAAGATCAAACTCAGAGCTCAGAATAAAAGCTTTGAGCTTTGAGCAATCTCCCTGGACCCAGGAAAGCTATTTTAGCCTTAACTCATGAAGGGAAAAAATCATTAAACATGTGGAACTCTATACAAACTCAAGAGTTAGACTAAAAATTCAAATTAAGCTCTCTTGCCAACTAAAGAACTAGTAACGTGTGTAATCTGGGCAATCTATTTTATTTCTGTGCCTTGGTTTTCCTCTTTGATGAAACAGCACAAGTACTTACTTCAGAGTGATCTAAGAATTAAAGAGTTAATATATGTAAAGCACTTAGAATAGTTCTTGGCATAAGTGTTATATGTAAAGATTTTTTGTTTTGTTTTCAGTGTTACAGATTTTTAAAGTTCAGTTGTGAAAATTTCAAATTAAAATTATTTAACCGTACCTAGAAAGAACATAATTTTACATTTAACTGTAATGCAGATTAAAACAAGAACCTAAATGAAGTAATACCAGAGTATTTTGAAAACAGTTATGAAGGGGCGGAGCCATAGAACAGCAGCATGTAGGATGGTCGTTTATCTTGCACCATCACAAACAACGTGGGTTTAGTCCCAGGCACCATATACAATCCCGGAGCACGGCCAGGAGTGATTCCTGAGCACAGAGTCAGGAGTGTAAGCCCTAAGCACAGCCAGTTGTGGCCCAAAAACAACAACAAAGTAAAAGAAAATCAACAGTGACCCTAAGCTTTAAAATCAGACCCACGATGGAACAATAGTATAGCAAGCAAGGCAGTTGCCTTGCACACCACTGACCCAGGTACAATCCCTGTCATCCCATATGGTTCCCAAGCACCTCCAGGAGTCATTCCTAAGTGCAGAGCCAGGAGCAACCCCTGAGCACTATCAGATGATGGCCCACAAACCAAATTATAACAGAAATTTGGAGCTAGAGAGCTAGTACAGCAGGTAAACCACTTGCGTTGCTTGCAGGATCCAGGTTCAATCCCCAGTATTCCATATGGTCCCCGAGCACTGTCAGGAATGATTACTGAGTATAGAGCCAGGTGTAAATCCCAAGCATCACCAGGTCTGGCCCTTCCCCAACAAAAAATAAAAATAAAATAAAATCAGACCCAATGCTTTAAAAACACAAACATTAAGCTGTCACTAGTGATTGATCTGTTTGACAATGAGTCTTTAGTGATTCATTTGTTTGACAATTGGTTAAGAAAGGTATAGGCTTTTCGGATATTAGAAAATCCAATGACAATACAAAGACCAGGAACAACAGAATTGCTCCAGGGAGAACATAGACCATTCTTGTCATGTAAAGGCTTTTATGCACAATTTGTAGTACAGACTACAATAGTCTTCAAAGACTTAATAACTCCTACTTCTACACAAGTATTCTAGGTTCCTCCTGTGAAGACATAATGATTTCAACCTTATATTTAATTATCTATGTCATAGATTTCTTGCCCTAAAGCTTTCATTCCTATAATATAATTTAACTGACAGAACCACTGATACTACATTGTGTTCTCCAGACTACAGCTGGAGGGGCTTAAACACAAGTCTCTTGGTGTATGTAACTTACTTGTAAAACGTAACCTGGAAAACTTCACCAATTCTGTAAGTTCTGATTTTACCTGTGAGTCAAAGGTGTGCATTTGAATTTCATGATTCCCTCCATCTGTAAGCCACAGACAAGCATTTAGCTTTAGACTTAGAGATGGCTAAGAAAGCAAAAAAATTCAGAAATAAAAATAAGTTGCAAGAAAGTCTTGCTTTACCACAAATACAAATCTATCTGTGGCGCACTCATGGCCTTAAAGAGAAAGGTCCACAAATCTGGATGGAAGCAAGCATCTAGAGTCAGCCCATATTTATCCAGATTCGTTTTTTTAAGGATGGGAAATGATGAAGCCAGATTGAAGAGAAGGTCACTTTCCAATGTAACTCCTGGCAAGGAATGTTCAAAGGGTCTTCCCTCTGCCTTAGATAAGCCCTGAAAGCCAACCAGAAGGGCCCTCTGTGGCCTCTAGGACTAATATGGCCAAGTCCCAAGGTCCTGAACTAAAAATAGCTGTTGAGCACAGCCCAATTTTGGAATAAGCCAGGGTCTCTGCCATGTCATACAGACTCACATATGTATGTGTCATATAAAGAGGGAGACTTTGCTGTAACAGCCTTTTCTATTACAGCAAAAGAGAAGCAATGCTAAAAGCTGTATTTATTCTTTCACTGAGTGGTAAATTTTAGAGCGCAATTAGACCGCAATTTCCAGGACTACAGAAATATTACTACTTCAACCACACACAAAAACATTTACAAATGCTAGGCATTCACGGTAAACACTCAGAAAACAAAAATTACCCAACCCTTAACACCTGTTTTAGAGATGACTAAAAGACTCCAGAGAAATTTACAAGAAAATTAAAGCTACAAATAAAGAGGGGAAATGTTTTTTAAGACAACGTTAAAAGAGAAACAAAAGTACTGTAAATGTGCAGCTCGTAAGCAGGAAGAAAACTAGCAAGTGCATGCTTACAGTAAAAACGAAAACAGTGGATAAGAGGCAGTGATAAAGTTCAACCTGAAAAAGGTACTTTGAAATGACTACAAAGAACGCTTGAGCAGAAAATGTTCCAGTTACACAAACAATCTGGACATCAGGCTTTGAAATCTGGGACTCATGATCATCCAAGGGGAAAAAACCTGTCCTGGCACAGCAACTCTCCTAAAGATAAAGCCCATGCAGGAGCCGGCCCAAACATCCGCATTCTGACCTCAGCGGGCCACATTGCATTCTCCCGGGACCAAGAACACAAAACTGACAGCTCTTCTTCAGGCCCTGCCAATGAACAGGCTTCCAGGAGCCTGAGCTCCAGCACTTACTTGCACGTGCCCGCCACCTGTTAGCCTGCTCCTCCCAAAGCCCCCACAAGTGCCCCAGTGCCAAGCTCCTGTGTTCTCCAGCTACCGAGGCTGCCCCAGTTCAGTCTCTCCCCGGGTCCAGAGGCAAAACTTCTCCGGGGCCAGGGCCAGGGGCTCAGGATGGGTCTGCAGCAAAACCCCGCTCCAGCTCAGAAAAGGCGGGAGAGCCGCAAGCAGGGTGCATATGTCATCGACGAGTCCCGGGAGGGAAACGGGGGGTTCAGAGGCAAGTTGGAGGGCAAGGTCCTGGGCTCCTGAAAGAGGATCCGTTTTGCCACGGGAGGGGGTCAAGCATGAGGAACGGTCCACCAAAGAGGAGTCGGAACGTCCTGCGGGACACCGTAGGGCTGGGGAAGAGAGAGGCGCTCACAGTGTGTGTAGGGTGGGGGGCTGCCGAGGGCGGGGGGCAGACCCGAGCGGCAGTGCCTGCGGGAAGCGCTGAAGCGAAGGAAAAGCAACCGGGACTGAAAAGGGATGCATGAAGCTGGGGTGTGTGGGGGGGGGAAGGGGGGGAGGAATCAGCGGGGCTGGGGATGCCCAGGCATGGGCCAGGTTAAAGTGAGTTGGAAGAGGCAAGGCCAGCTCGCGGAGAAGAGCCGAAACTAAGCGGAGCACTGCAGGGACAAGGGACAGGCAGAGCGAGCCCCCCCTCCAGGGGCCGGAGCTTAACTCTTGGCCCGCAGCTTTACAGGCTGTCCTCAACCGGCCGCACTCACACCCTTGTCGGAGCTGGAGACTCACCCAAACGCTGCAGAGGCCTCACAGCAGGACATGGGGACCGGTCCAGACCCACCGTAGAACCAAGCGGGTGGAGGAAACCGCGGCGTTATCGTGACCCGGATGAGCATCCTTTGGAACCGGAAGTCAACGGCCAGGGTCACCTCACAATCCACACCTAGTTTCGCGAGTAGCCTCTGGGCGCATGCGTCAGGCCTCACAGGGGCGGGGAAGTACGTAGACCCCGCCCACCGAGCAGCCCGGTTAAGCCCCGCCCCAAGTGACGCCTAGCTCAGCCTTTCTCGAGTACTTTGTGTTGAGTGTTTGGTGGCGCTCCTGTTAAGAACACGATTTGGTGCCACTAAGGTACTAGCAGCTCTGGTTTAAAAAAATAAATACTTAACTCATTTCGGATGCATTTCGTAGATTTAGAAAAACTGGAAGAATAGGTGGACTTTTTCTTACAATATATCCCCAGCATTAGCTTATACTTAATACTGTATTAAGCTTACAGTTCCAGTTCGTGCACATTGTTCTGTCATAATTTTATCAAAGAAACATTTCAAGTATATGGATATCTTAAAAGAACTACTCAGATATGAGTAAGGAGCAGGGCTGAATTTAGGTTTGTGGAATCCCTACTGAATTTGGGGTCCTCCTTTAGAAAACCAAAATTACAAATACAGTATTAGATTTTTAAAAAAACAGAGAAAAGTAACAAATCAGAGGGTTTTTTTAATTTCACAAATAAAGTTACACACGACTACTTGCTTGATAAACCTCCAAATACTTTTTTCCTGCAAATATTTCAGGGATTCGTTAGTCACCTTACTTTGACAATGATTTACTATGTAATTTCATTATTGAGATCTTTGATTCCTTCTCTCACACATTTGCCTCAGATCTAACTCAAGAAAGTTCTGCAAAATCTGCCTTCTAACGCTATTCAGAATCTGAACACCTATTGCCTTTATTATTCAACCCAAAGTTGCCTTGTGAACTCCTTTTCATATTATATCCTTCCACAATCTATTAAAGATAGAAGCAGAGGACTCCTCTTAAAACCTTAATTAAACTGTGAATCCTTAGACTTTAGTACTCACTTGCAACATAGCCCAATAAACATCTCCAAACAAGATTATATCCTCTAAGCATAGACATAGCCTCACAAAATTTACAAGCAAGTAATGAAAAATCCTCATGACTGTATTTATCCAAATGACTTTACCCAGGTCAAAGAATTGTTTTCAGAAGTCAGCATTTAAGAGTTAAATCCACAAGTGCTAAGCACCAAATCCAAAACTGGTCAGCACCTAAGAACTTAAAACCAAGCCAAAACCAAGATGACCCTGAAGAAAAGATTCAAAGTAATATATACAAGGGTGTCATACTAGCAGCACTTCTCCTTAATTACACATCCTCATCAAGACACATACAAAGAACCTTTATGGTAGCACTGCGCTGTAGCACTGTCCTCCCTTGTTCATCAGTTTGCTCCAGCGGGCCCAGTAACAGTTTCCATTGTGAGACTTGTTGTTACTGTGTTTCACTTCACTTAATCACTTAACTTCCCATTAGTCGTCGATTTGCTCGAGCGGGCGCCAGTAACGTCTCCATTTGTCCCTGTCACATGCTAGTGTAACCCAGTGGTATCTGTTCGCTCCGGGAACATGAAGAGCCTCAAACCGATCGTTCATGATCTTCACGAAGAAGTCTGACCATCTGGTAGGTGGGCGGCCACGCGGTCTTTTGACATCCCGTGGAATCCAGTCGGTAACAGCTCTAGTCCAGCAGTCGTCTTTAAATCTCATTACGTGACCAGCCCATCTGATTTTCGACACCTTGGCAAATGAGGCAGCGTCCCTGATTCTTGATCGTCGACGGATGTCAGAACTCCGGATTCTTTCTCTCATTTGAGTGAAACGTGATATTCCAAGCATAGCTCTTTCTATTCTTCTTTGGGAGACCTGAATGGCGTTCTCATCTTGTTTGCGTAGGGCCCAGGTCTCTGAGGCATATGTTAATGCAGGAAGAACAGTGGAATCAAAGAGATGTGCCCAGAGCTGGAGGTTCTTCGTCCTCTTAGCTATTTCTTTGACGCTCTTGAAGGCGTTCCAAGCCGCTCTCTTCCCCCTGCGCAGCTCGGGTGCCAGGTCATTTGTCATGTTGACCTCTCGACCTAGGTACACATAGCTGTTGCATTCGGAGATGGTCGTTCCGTTGAGAGCGAATGGGGCGTCAGGAATGAGGCTGTTTCTCATAAACATTGTCTTCGTAAGATTCAGCTGTAGTCCTACCTTTCCACACTCACGGTCAAAGTCGGCCAGCATTTGTGCCGCTTGGCTGATGTTTGGTGTTATTAAAACAATGTCATCAGCAAAGCAGAGGTGGTGTAGTTGCCGACCATCTATCTTCACTCCCATTCCTTCCCATTCCAGTCGTCGCATGATGTTCTCGAGGGTGGCACTGAAGAGTTTCGGTGAAATGGTATCGCCCTGCCGAACCCCTCTCTTGACATCAACGATCACTTCTTTGTAGAATGATGAGGTCCTGGTAGTGAATCCGCAATACAGCTCACGGAGGATCCTGATGTTACTGTGTTTAGCATATCAAATTCACGGGGTGTTTGCCAGGCTTTGCCATGAGGGCAAGATACTCTCAGTAGCTTGCCAGGCTCTCCGAGAGGGGTGGAGGAATCAAACTCAGGTCGACCAAGTAGGCCGTGGCCCCATGCAAGGCAAATGCCCTACCTGCTGTGCTATCGCTCCAGCCCTGGGATTAATTCCAGCAAACTATCTGTGAAAGAATTTAGGGGACCAGGGGCAATAAGTAAAATTTGGTTTCAAAATTGAAACTCTAGATTTCTTGTACAACGTTAAAAAAAAATCTAATGAGGACTTAAAACAGAGACCAGCATCAAGATCTCTGATATAAGAGTTCAAGGTATAAAAAGACACAAAATAGTATCCATCTCACTAGCCCATGTCTTACTTCTCTGGAACTAGATAAGATGGATATAAAGTTAAATTCACCAGAGAGAGATCATTTTTTAATTTTAATTTTATTTTAATAACAATGTTCACAATAATTTATTACATTCAATATTCCAACACCAATCCCACCACCAAAACACCTTCCTACCACCACCCAAGCCTGCCCCCAAAGCATATCCTAAATAATTTATTTTGTATGGATTATTATGAATAATGAGTTAAAAATGATCCAAAAAATTTCAGAGAGAGATCTTAACAGGCTGAAGTTCATGCTTTGCATGAAACAGGCCCAGGTCCAATTCCTGGTCCACATAGTTCCCATAGGTGCTCTGGGAACAATCCCTAAGCACAGAGCCAAGACTAGCTCCTAAGTAAGAGTAGCCCCCATGCACCACCAGGGATAGCCCCCAAACCAAACAAGATAAATTTGGTGTCAGTGTGTTATCCTAAGCTACAAGTCTCTCTCATCTTCCTCAGAATCTACCTTTTAAACATACTTACGCCTTCTAAAGAAGTCAAACCCTCTGGAAATTGTGAACAGGAATTCAGGATGATAAGCCCTACTAATGCAGACTGGCTCCAGAAAGCTCAATGAAAATTAACTTACTATCATTCTTTTTTCATAATAATGTAATGACTGGTTAGGCGAAAGTCAATGATGGATGTGCAATAACATTTTATAATAAAATATAAATAAAAAGCTGTAGAACTAGAGAAATAGTATAGGGGTAAAGGCACTTGAACCAACCCAGGATCAAATTCCTGCCACCACATGTGGTCCTGAGTACCCTGAGTACTGCTGGGTGTGGCCAAAAACCAAACAAACAAAGCAAACAAATTCTGTAATCAGATCATGTCCCTTTTCCCTGCATTCCTGTTTCAAAGTGGAAACTAAAATCTTTCCGCTGAGTTGCTTAGATTTGATACACCTTGGTAGAACTTAGCCACCTACTGCTTTCTCCATGTCCCTCTCCTCAAGGCTCCTGGGCCTATTTTTCCAAACAGCACTTAGACTCTGGGCCTTTGTGTTTGCTAGCACCTCTACCGGAAATCCTCTTCCCCAGATAACTGTATCATTCATCCTGAGACCTCTTTTACATTTTGGTTCAAATGCCAAACTCTGAGTGAGATTTTTTCTGACACTTTTTCAAAAATGAGGACTCTCCTGCACTTCGTAGCCCAGTTCCTTACTCATTTTTCTCTAATAATATTTGTTCCATGTAACAAATTGGTCCATGTCTCTCTCCCATACAAATACCAGGAAGTAAACTCCAAGAAGGTATGAATGCTTATCTGACATTTTAACATTCACACCAGAACAGAGCCTGATGTGCCCTAGGAGTCAATGTTTGATAAAAGGATAAACTGATACTTTGTTTCTTTTTTTTTTCCCCTTACCTGAAACCACACAAGTAGAGCCTTAAATACCATGAGAGGGAGCTTGTAAGTAATATGGCTTGCCCAGAAAAGGTAGGCCTATAGCATATGTGTGTGTGTGTGTGTGTGTGTGTGTATGTGTGTAAACATCATTCAAAAATATCTACAGAAAAGAACAAGATTCCTCCCCAGACACCTATAGCAACATAAAAATCCTCCATTGTTTTCACAGCTCTTTAAGAATAAAATTGGGGGTATGGTGCAGCCAGCAGGTCAATCTGTACCTGTGAGGCGATTGCATCAGCAGCCTGATGGCGCCTTCAGACTTCCAGATACCCCAAAATTGCTGCTGTGCCTTTGGCCAGACCCCAAAAACTTGGGGCAAAGTTTACCAAGAAAGTAAACGGCCAAAAGTTAGGTACGTGGGAAACATACTCACAAACCACCTCCGGCTCAGCTATATAATTGGAAGCATGGCCTCTCTGGTTCCTGATTGAACTGCTTAATGGCCACGATCCCAGAGACTCAGAAACAAATCTCAAAACCCAGCGGCCTTTGGCAGACATGCGTCTGGTCCCTGCAGTATGTTACTGGTGCTGGGCCACTCCAGGTGGGAATAGGTTTCATGCCTTGGCCTGTTCCCCCTGACGGCCCAGTGGCCGCCATCCTCCAGAGGCCATTGGACAGTCAGGCTTGGGCCCACGGTGACAAAACTTGTTGGGCCTCATGGGATGGGGATGGAGCAACTCCTGTCCTCCCTGTCCCAATGAGACTCCAAGTCATCGCCCACAAACGGCTTCTCTGGCTCCTAATCAAGCTGCTTAACAGCCATGATCCCAAAGACTCAGGAACAAATCTCAAAACCCAGTGGGTTTTGGCAGAAATGGGTCCGGACCCCACAGTAGGTTACTGTCACCGGGCCACTCCAGGGGGGAAAGTTGTTCCTCTGCCCGTGTCCCCCTGGCGGTTCGGTGGCCATCATCCTCCAGAGGCCATTGAACAGTCAGGTTTGGGCCCGCAGTGACGAGACATTTTGGGCCTCACGGGATGGGGTGGAGCCGGTCCTGTCCTCCCCACCCCAACTAGACCCCAAGTCATCGCCCACGAACGGCCTTTCTGGCTCCTGATCAAGCTGCTTAACGGCCATGATCCCAGAGACTCAGGAGCAATCTCGGAACCCAGCAAGTTTTAGAAGAAATCCCTCCAAATTTAACTGTTAAAATTTCGGAATTTCAAAATTGCACAGCCACTACTGCAGCCACGCGACATCATATGTTATTCATAACCACTTGATCACTTGATCACTTGACTTCCCATTAATCGTCTATTTGCTCGAGCGGGTGCCAGTAACGTCTCCATTTGTCCCTGCCGCGTGCTAGTGTAGCCCAATGGCATCTGTTCACTCTAGGAACATGAAGAACCTCAAACCGATCGTTCATGATCTTGATGAAGAAGTCTGACCATCTGGTAGGTGGGCGGCCACACGGTCTTTTGACATCCCGTGGAATCCAGTCGGTAACAGCTCTGGACCAGCGGTCGTCTTTAAATTTCATTACGTGACCAGCCCATCTGATTTTTGACACCTTGGCAAATGAGACAGCATCCCTGATTCTTGATCGTTGACAGAGGTCGGAACTCCGGATTCTTTCTCTCGTTTGAGTGAAACGTGATATTTCAAGCATAGCTCTTTCAATTCTTCTTTGGGAGACCTGAATAGCGTTCTCATCCTGTTTGCGTAGGGCCCAGGTCTCTGAGGCATATGTTAAAGCAGGAAGAACAGTGGAATCAAAGAGATGTGCCCAGAGCT
This sequence comes from Sorex fumeus, assembly GCF_029834395.1. Classification (NCBI taxonomy): domain Eukaryota; kingdom Metazoa; phylum Chordata; class Mammalia; order Eulipotyphla; family Soricidae; genus Sorex; species Sorex fumeus. Next base: position 44,189,704 of record NW_026606104.1, read on the forward strand.
GGAGGTTCTTCGTCCTTTTAGCTATTTCTTCGACGGTCTTGAAGGCGTTCCAAGCCACTCTCTTCCTCCTGCGCAGCTCGGGTGCCAGGTCATTTGTCATGTTAACTTGTCGACCTCGGTACACATAGCTGTTGCATTCGGAGATGGTCGTTCCGTTGAGAGCGAATGGGGCATCAGGAACGAGGCTGTTTCTCATAAACATTGTCTTCGTAAGATTCAGCTGTAGTCCTACCTTTCCACACTCACGGTCAAAGTCGGCCAGCATTTGTGCCGCTTGGCTGATGTTTGGTGTTATTAAAACAATGTCATCAGCAAAGCAGAGGTGGTGTAGTTGCCGACCATCTATCTTCACTCCCATTCCTTCCCATTCCAGTCGTCGCATGATGTTCTCGAGGGTGGCACTGAAGAGTTTCGGTGAAATGGTATCACCCTGCCGAACCCCTCTCTTGACATCGATGATTACTTCTTTGTAGAATGGTGAGATCCTGGTAGTGAATCCGCAATACAACTCACAGGGGATCTTGATGTATTGGGCTTGAATGCCCTGATTGGCTAGGGCTTCAATGACCGCTTCCATCTCAACAGAATCAAAGGCCTTCTTTAAATCAATGAACGTTAAACAGAGCAGCATCTTGAACTCCCGAGAAACCTCAATGAGCTTGGTTATCGTGTGGATATGGTCAATGGTGCTAAATCCTTTGCGGAACCCGGCTTGCTCGCATGGTTGTCCTTCATCTAGTGTTCTGCCAATCCTATTTAGGATGACTCGAGTGAACAACTTGTAGATGACAGACAATAGGCAGATCGGGCGATAATTGCCAATGTCATGGATGTCTCCCTTCTTGAACAGTAGTACGGTCCTGCTGGTTTTCCATTGGGACGGAACCTTGCATTCAGACAGGTAGCGAGTGAAGAGCCGAGCCAGTGTATTGATGAGTACTAACGGGAGGTTCTTCAGGTGTTCAGGTCTGACCTTGTCTGGGCCGGGTGCTGTTCGTTTCTTTACTGACGAAATGGCGTGTCGGATTTCGGAAGGGAGAACATTGGGAACAACATATCCATCCTGTGGAATTTGGTAGGTGGCAAGTGGACATGGCTATCGAAGAGATCTGAGTAGAAGTCATGGATAATCTTCTCCATTGCCGTTCTGGAGGATGTGATAGATTCATCAGGACGTCGGAGATCAGTCATCTTGGTCTTGTAGTTGGCGAAGGACAGGCGGGCGTTGTGAATACTTTTCCCAGCTTCTGCCGCATCTACCAGCACTTCTGCTCTTCTCTCTTTGAGGTCTTCCTTGATCGCATCTCTGCACTGCTTTGCGAGACTCACGCAGGATTGAAGACCCACAGAACAAGATAAGCGGAACCCTCTGAGACCTTGGACTCCAGGCTCAATGGACCCAGGGACAGAGATTCTCTGCTTGCTCCCACCAACCACAGCTGCCGCCACACTCCAGGACGCTTTCCGGACCCACGTGGCAGCTCCGGCCAAGACTCATGCAGATTCATAACCAGCAATAGAAAACAAATTGTCTACTGTTGCCTTTTCAGCAGATCTAAGTGTTGGGGTAAAATCTCAAATAATAATGGTGGGTCTGGTGTCAAAATATTGAATGTGATCAAAGTAGAGAGAGAGTAATGTGGAAATCATCTGCCCCACAGGTAGGGGGAGGGTGTGGGATGGGGGTAGACTGGGGTTGTTGGGGGTGGAGAATGGGCACTGGTGAAGGTACGGGTGTTTCATTGTATGACTGAGACTTAGACCCGAAAGCTTTGTAACTGCTCTCACGGTGATTCAATAAATAAAATTATATCACAGTATCACAGTCCTCCTGTTGTTCATCAATTTGCTCGAGTGGGCCCAGTAACGTCTCCATCGTGAGTCTTGATGTTACTGTGTTTGGCATACCGAATACATCACGGGTAGCTTGCCAGGCTCTGCCGTGTGGGCGAGAGACTCTCGGTAGCTTGCCAGACTCTCTGAGGGGGGCGGAGGAATTGAACTCGGGTCGGCTATGTTGGCCACTTGTAAGGCAAATGCCCTACCGCTGTGCTATTGCTCCAGATAGCAGTGGAGAGATAGGGCTGGAGCAATAGCACAGCGGGGAGGGCGTTTGCCTTGCACGCAGCCCAGCCGACTCAGGTTCGATTCCCAGCATCCCATATGGTCCCCTGAGCACCGCCAGGAGTAGTTCCTGAGTGCAGAGCCAGGAGTAACCCCTGAGCATCACCGGGTGTGATCCAAAAAGCCAAAAAAATAAAATTATAAAAAATGAAAAAAAAAGTAAGGCGGAGTTCATGCACACTTCAATCAGCTAATCAGTGGCTGAATAAATAGCAGTACTCTTACACACACACACACACACACACACACACACACACACAAAGAATAAAATTTAGGGGGCAGAAGCAATAGTACAGCAGGGTAGGATCCCAAAAATTCAAGTTAATAAATCTATAAAATCTAAGATTCTTTTCTGTCTAGAAGACCCTACTTAATCTGCCCTTCCTAATTCTCAGTCTTCATGCCCAGATTTTTTCTCCTTTATTCACAAATTTCAGTCTTCCATTTCTTATTGCTACCTAAAAAAAAAAAATCAGACATTCTTGTCTCAGGACCCAAGCACATAGTATCCCTCTCTCTCCAATACTTTTCTCCAGACCTGCTAATGAATGAATCCTTTTGCTCTTCTCCATTAAAATTTATTTTCAAAGGCTTTCTACAGATCTTCTAGGGCCTCCTGTCTCAAGTACTGACCTCTCCTAATATCTTCTCTTTACATTCCCTATCACTCTCTGAAAAGACTGTGTTACTGTCTCAAAGAATAAGCTCATGGGAGTCTTTATCTCTCTTGCGCACTACTGAATACTCAATATTAGAAAACAATGATTGGGATTTAATAGAATATCAGTAAGCAAAAAGGTACTAATATTTATTTAAAAGCATCACCGTACACTGCAAATACATAAGAGCTCACATACACCCACATACACACACAAAATACACACAGCATTGAACCCAGGACTTTATGGGAAACCTTGAGTCTACTGTTGGGCTACCTCCCCAGCTGATATACAGATCTTAAAACTTCTGTTTCCAGTCTGGAAACATATGGGCATCACTTTCATCATAGTCCATTGGTCCAAAGGCGTAACAGAGCTCACCTAGACTCAGGAGGCCACACAGACCCACCTCATTATCACAGAAACCCAAAACCATTATTATCTGCCTGATACTCACCGAAAGAGGGACAGAGGAAATAAGTATCCCTTTTGAAACGTATCTACCAATTTATGCAGAAACTGCTTTGTAATATTCTCAGTTCTGGGGACTTTAGAGTTTGTAGGTGTCCAGTGTCCAGTTAACCCAGAGTCAAAAACGTGCGGTAAGTGAGCCTTCCTGTAGTGCAGAAAGTTCAGGGCCTATGTCCCAAGACTGGGAAATGACATTACGTAAAGGCTGGGTCACACTGCATGCTCCCCGCCAGCACCGCCCAGCCTGGCCTAAAAAACAAACAAATGAAGAGCAACACAAACAGACAACTGAAAAACACATTTCACAGGCTTCATGCCAGTTAAATCTCTGACTAAAAACTACATGTTGTTCATTAGATGGAATTTGCGAAATAGAAATGAAATAAAGACAATAAAGTTCTTGTAATTTGGCTTTTGTTGCTGGCTAATGTGATTACCATTGGAGACAGATTTTTTCTGCAATATAGTTTTTAAGTCTTCAGCTTCAAGAAATAGATAAATAAAATAATAGAAAAAGATTTAAGACCTTGTATGCTGCCAACCTAGTTTGAATCCCTGGCACAACATATGGTTCCCTGAATACTGCCAGGAGTAAACACAATAGTCAGAGTAAGCCCAGTTGTGGCCTCAAAATCAACCAAATAAAAGTGAATGTAAAAATAAGTCTTCAGCTCCGAGAGTTTTATAATGCAGCTGTTTTATAATGCTGCACTGGGCATATCCCTGAACCCCAGACCTACCTTCTGATCCCTGAATCTTTATCACAAAGATATGTTTTTAAAATCATTTTAAAATCAGCTCTGATTCTCTCCTGTCCAGAATATCTTTCATTCCACACCCATTTTTATTGGTATAGCACTGTAGCACTGTCCTCCCGTTGTTCATCAATTGCTCGAGCAGGCACCAGTAACGTCTCCACTGTGAGACTTATTGTTACTGTTTTTGTCATATCAAATATGCCACAGGGAGCTTGCCATGCTGGAGGGATACTCTCGGTAGCTTGCTGGGCTCTCTGAGAGGGACGGAGGAATCGAATCCGAGTTGGCTGGGTGCAAGGCCTACACACTGTGCTATTGCTCCAGCCCTTTATTGATATATTGTGATTTATAGTACTGTGACTGATATTTTTATGTTTGTTTGTTCCACCCACCACCAGACAGCTGACTTTCCTCCTTCAATGTCCTAGGAACCCTTCCGAGGCTCTCCACTCTGAAAATCCGCCCCCCCACCCCCAAACACACACACCATAAGCTCAGCTCTGTAGACCAACTCTTCAGTTCTGTTGCTTTGGGACATTTGTTGCACTCTTACTATGTTTCTTGATGTCTCATATTTGGTCCTCTCCAGAGTTCAATAGTTTCCTAAGTATTTCAATTCCTGAAATAAATTAAAAACCCTAGAGTGCTTTTTGTTTCCTGCTCTGAAATCTGTCTCCTAAAGTCTGATATTCAAACCTTAAGCTGGGAAACACCCAGTTCTAGTCCACCATGTCTTCTTTTGAGGGAGATGGCACACATTGATCTGGTGATTCTGTTTATAATTCCCAACAAGGACATCTGGGCCTCTGATATTCTTGCCTTTGACTCCTCCCAGAGAGCCTGAAGGCCCAGAGAGCCCTGCTCTACTCCAAAGGCAAGGTAGCTGTGATCAGACCCCTGGCAGAGAGAATGTCTAGAGCAGAGTCACTTAATCACTTAACTTCCCGTTAGTCGTCGATTTGCTCGAGCAGGCGCCAGTAACGTCTCCATTTGTCCCTGTCGCATGCTAGTGTAGCCCAATGGCATCTGTTCGCTCGGGGAACATGAAGGGCCTCAAACCGATCATTCATGATCTTGACGAAGAAGTCTGACCATCTGGAAGGTGGGCGGCCACACGGTCTTTTGACATCCCGTGGAATCCAGTCGGTAACAGCTCTAGTCCAGCGGTCGTCTTTAAATCTCATTACGTGACCAGCCCATCTGATTTTTGACACCTTGGCATATGAGACAGCGCCCCTGATTCTTGATCGTCGACGGATGTCAGAACTCCGGATTCTCTCTCTCATTTGAGTGAAACGTGATATTCCAAGCATAGCTCTTTCTATTCTTCTTTGGGAGACTTGAATAGCGTTCTCATCTTGTTTGCGTAGGGCCCAGGTCTCTGAGGCATATGTTAATACAGGAAGAACAGTGGAATCAAAGAGATGTGCCCAGAGCCGGAGGGTCTTCGTCCTCTTAGCTATTTCTTCGACGCTCTTGAAGGCGTTCCAAGCCGCTCTCTTCCTCCTGCGCAGCTCGGGTGCCAGGTCATTTGTCATGTTGACCTCTCGACCTAGGTACACATAGCTGTTGCATTCGGAGATGGTCGTTCCGTTGAGAGCGAATGGGGCGTCAGGAACGAGGCTGTTTCTCATAAACATTGTCTTCGTAAGATTCAGCTGTAGTCCTACCTTTCCACACTCACGGTCAAAGTTGGCCAGCATTTGTGCCGCTTGGCTGATGTTTGGTGTTATTAAAACAATGTCATCAGCAAAGCGGGGGTGGTGTAGTTGCCGACCATCTATCTTCACTCCCATACCTTCCCATTCCAGTTGTCGCATGATGTTCTCGAGGGTGGCACTGAAGAGTTTTGGTGAAATGGTATCACCCTGCCGCACCCCTCTCTTGACATCAACGATGACTTCTTTGTAGAATGGTGAGATCCTGGTAGTGAATCCGCAATACAGCTCACGGAGGATCCTGATGTATTGGGCTTGAATGCCCTGATTGGCTAGGGCTTCAATGACCACTTCTGTCTCAACAGAATCAAAGGCCTTCTTTAAATCAATGAACGTTAAACAGAGCGGCATCTTGAACTCCCGAGAAACCTCAATGAGCTTGGTTATCGTGTGGATATGGTCGATGGTGCTGAATCCTTTGCGGAATCCGGCTTGCTCGCATGGTTGTCCTTCATCTAGTGTTCTGCCAATCCTATTTAGGATGACTCGAGTGAACAACTTGTAGATGACAGACAATAGGCAGATCGGGCGATAGTTGCCAATGTCATGGATGTCTCCCTTCTTGAACAGTAGTACGGTCCTGCTGGTTTTCCATTGGGACGGAACCTTGCATTCAGACAGGTAGCGAGTGAAGAGCCGAGCCAGTGTATTGATGAGTACTGACGGCAGGTTCCTCAGGTGTTCAGGTCTGACCTTGTCTGGGCCGGGTGCTGTTTGTTTCTTTACCGACGAAATGGCGTGTCGGATTTCGGAAGGGAGAACGTTGGGAACGACATATCCATCCTGTGGAATTTGGTATGTCGGCAAGTGGACATGGCTGTCGAAGAGATTTGAGTAGAAGTCATGGATAATCTTCTCCATTGCCGTTCTGGAGGATGTGATGGATCCATCAGGACGTCGGAGGGCAGTCATCTTGGTCTTATAGTTGGCGAAGGACAGGCGGGCGTTACGAATACTTTTCCCGGCTTCTGCCGCATCTACCAGTACTTCTGCTCTTCTCTCTTTGAGGTCTTCCTTGATCGCATCTCTGCACTGCTTTGCGAGCTCGGACGTTAGCTTGCGGTTGCCTGAGGCATGCGCCAAACCACGCTGGCGAATTCGCTCAAGAGTTTTCAAAGATAGGCGATTTTTTGTGGCTATTTCTCTCTTGGCGTTCCTCGCACATTCATGGAGGTGCTGAACCAGTCGATCGTATTCCTCGTCAATGTTGTCAACAATGGCATCTTCCCATGTTGCCGCAATAGTACCAAAGAGTTCCCAGTTGGTGGTCATTCTGGGAGTTCTCTTTTTGAACTTTGCAGCCCTTTCTCCCTGCTCTGTGAAGCAGAATTTTGCACGAAGGAGACGGTGGTCTGATCCCATTCGAAATTTTGGGACAACAGCGATATCAGTCAGGCAAAACCGTCGATTGAATATGATGTGGTCTATTTCATTGTGGAATCGTCCACCGGGAGACTCCCATGTCCATTGTTTAGATTCTGCCTTCTGGAACTGTGAGTTACCATGAATGGTCTTGGTCGACATGATGAACTCAGACAGTCTCTCACCCTGTTCGTTCCATTCTAGGCCATGGGTCCCGATGTGAAGTTCTTCAGCTGATCTTCTCGATCCTATCTTGGCATTAAAATCACCCACAATGATCTTGTAGAAGGTGTGGTCTTCTTTATAGAACTTCTCTAGCTCCATGTAGAACTTCTCGATTTCTCTTTCATCATAATGAGATGTTGGTGAGTAGACAATGAAGATAGAAACTGCAGGCAGTGAGTCACATCTATCCAAATGTAAACGTCTGATTCGGGTTGTTAGGCATTCGAATGAATCAATGCTCTTGGCCAAGTTTGTGTTGACAAGGACACCGACGCCTCCAACACCTCTTTTATCGCATGTTCCGAGGAACAATTCTTCTCCAGTGTCGAAAACGGCATGGTGAGATTCGTGCCTTCTTGTCTCGGTCAGACCAATGATGTCGTACTTGATCATTCGCGCTTGTACCATCAGGTCCTCGATGGATGCATCTGATGCTAGCGTACGTGCATTGAAAGTACAGACGATCATTTTTGTCTTCCTTCGTTGTGGCAGCCTAGTTCGGCCTTGAGATTTTGTCGGCCTCTCCTTTCTCATCCTTCTCAGTGCTGCCATGTCGGTGAAGCCTTCAGGGTCAGGTGAATGAGACCAGTTGTAGTTACTGGTTTTGGCATATCGAATACACAGCGGATAGCTTGCCAGGCTCTTCCGTGCGGGCGGAATACTCTCAGTAGCTTGCCAGTCTTTCCGAGAGGGATAGAGGCTTTTGGGGCGACCTCTAATCACCCTTGTAGGTGTTACCATATTTGAACCCTATCAAATATGGTACGACAATTCCGGAAGATGGGTATTTAGTGTCTTATGATGTGTCGCGCAGCCGCTTCGCGAGCAGAGTAACCCAGAGTAATCAAGTAGATCCCAGAACAAGTCCCAGGAGTAATATGGGAAGCTTGGGAAATGCAAATGACATAGGAAAGGGTCCTAGGACACCATCTCAATGTCCACAGAGACCCCTGCGTCACTCCTCTGCTCCAAGCAGTGAGTTCCCAGCTATAACATGATTCAAGGGTCTTTGTAAATAATAAACTCATTACTTGTCTTTCTGTTTTCATTTAGGGTTTCTGTTTTTGCAGTACTCAGCATCAAACCCAGGTTTCCTGCATGTGAGGTTGGTGCTCACTGTCTTTTCTTTGTCCTTTTGGGTGGGTTTGGTCACACGTGGCAACGCTCGGGGGTTACTCGTGGCTCTGCACTCAATACCTGGTGATGTTGGGGAACCATGTGAGATGCCAGGGATGGAACCGTGGTTGGCAAAGTGCAAAGCAAGCACCCTACCCACTCACTGTACTATCACTTGAACCACCTCTTTGTCTTTTTAACTAGTTATCTCAAAAGCGTGCTAGTGTTTTCCAGAGATTATCTGAAGACAATATTATGCAGATGATTCATAGAATTTGTGCATATTCCTTTTTTTAAATTGAGTCACCATGAGATATACAGTTACAAAACTGTTCATGATCGGGTTTCAGTCATATTCTATTTTTTTAAATAAATTATTTTATTGGGGGAGTGAAGTTACTCACATGTTACCTGGTTGCAGGTAAAGGGAAGAAGTATGAGAAGTATACTGATAGAGAAGCAGGAGACCAGCAAATTTCCAGAATTCAGGCTTTCTGAATCTTGCCATTGCTTCTTTCTCATGGAGCACTTTCCAATGCAAGGATTCTTGAAAAAAAAAATGAGCTAAGATTCCTTCAGCTGTCTTCAAGAATCTTTAGGTCACCTTTAAGCCAAGACATCCGGTAAAAATATAGCTATTGTTTTCTTCTATTTAAAAGATTTCTCAGTTGGGGGATAGTACAGTAGGTAAGATGCTTGCTCTGCCTGAAACTGACCCAGGTTCAATACCCAGCACCCCATATAGTCCCCTGAGCACCACCAGGGGTAATATTTGAGCACAGAGCCAGGAGCACTGCTAGGTGTGGTCCCAAAACAAAAACAATAACAACAAAATGATTTTACAGTATTACGGGACCAGGTGAGAGTACAGAATTACTAAGGTGCTTGCCTAGCATGCACCTGTTCTAAGTTCGATTTCCCAGCATTGCTTGGGTGGCCCACATAATCCTGGCACCAATGGACCAAACATCATGGCATCCATGGGACTTTGCATTGAACCAGCACCAGCAGCCCAGTTGGCCAAGAATTGCCAGTAGGACCCCTGAGCTCCTTTGGAACTTTACTTGGAAGCCCCTCAAGTAATGTAACACTGTAGCACTGTAGCACTGTCCTCCAGTTGTTCATCATTTGCTCAAGGGGGTCCAGTAACATCTCCATTGTGAGACTTCTTGTTATTGTGTTTGACATATCATCATGGGGAGCTTGCCAGGCTTTGCCATGTGGGAGAGATACTCTCGGTAGCTTGCGGGGCTCTCCGAGAGGGGTGGAGGAATCAAACCCTGTTCAACTGGGAGAGGAATTGAACCCTGGTCGGCCGTGTCAGCAAACGCCCTACCCGCTGTGCTATCGCTCCAGCCCTCAAATAGTTACAAAGTCAATTTAATTTGTTTTCTGTTTTAATTTTTTTTAGGAGGGTGCATAGCCATCAGTGCTCAGGGCTTATTCCTCGTTCTGTACTTAGGAGTCACATTTCTTTGGGAACATTATGCGGTGTCAGAAATTGAACCAGTTCAACGGTACGCAAGGCAAGTATCTTGTACTGTCTCTCTGGGTCCCAGTTTTAATTTCTGAAAGAACAAATAGTAGCTTCATTTAAATCAATCTTGTTGGGGGTCCTCAATAATTTGATGTGCTAAGGGATCCTAAATGAAGACATTTGAAAACCACTGCTTCCCACCATTGCATATACTCATCCTTGTACTATCTATAGTGTCCCACGGTGCCCATCTCTGGATGCCAACTTCCCATTCCTGGTCAGATCCCTGCCATGGCCGGCACTCCTCTTCCAGGATGCCTTTCTATTTTGATTAAAACACTTGAGACAGTATCTTCTTACACAGAGATTCAACAGCAGCTGTCCTGGCTCAGCCTTGGGATTTCACATAACTGTCACTGTCCCCCTGGGCACACCCACCCCTCAGACCAGCCTGTCCCACTCCTGGTGCTGTCTGGTGGGTCTTTCTGTTTGCTCTCACCTGGGTTACCAGCTTTGTGCCCCTGCCTTCACCCTATTTAGCAGTGACCTGACCCACTTTGACCTTCTGTGCCTACTCTTGGCTCCTCTCCTATCCAAGTAGCCCCCTCCCCAATTATGGGGTCACTTGTCAGCTGCCTGCAATGAAGCTGAGTCACTGCCACCCCTTAATCCCCCCCGACAGTTCCCATACTTGAGCCAGTTCAAGCTAAAGAAGTCACTGAAGTCACTGGAAGTTTGTTGCCAACCACATAATGGATTAATATTTGCTTCTGAGCATGACTGTGACTTTTCCCCCAAGAATGCAGTTATCTGTGTATCTGTACCCTGTAATTTGATTTAAAATGATGTGAACTGTGGACAATGGATATTTCCTGCCGATCGGATTCATAGACATATGCACCACGTGAGCCTTCCAAGGTCCTCCAGGCCCCCCAGGATTTGGTCTAGCATCTGGTTCTGGCTCTGCCTCTGAGAGCAACAACCAGCCTTCCTCGCAGCATTCACTTCCTCCTGCCGAAAGGTCTGCCTCTGTCTCTCCCCACAGGCTCCGTTCTCCAGCTTCTTAATCATTTTGCCTGCAGGGTTTGAAGCCTCTCAGAGTTTTCCCTGAGGAGGTGATACCCAGAATGGGTGCGTTTTCTAACCAGAGAGCCTGGCTCCCGACCAAATGGCATCTGTACAAGTCCACTTAAGAGTTCACCCCATTCCCGGGGGCCAGCCTCTTCAGCTCTTCCTTGTTCTCCCCACCCCATTTCAGAGAGACCACAGTGTAGAGAAGTAAATGAGGGGCCGAGAGAGAGCTCAATGGACGGGGCATCTGCTTTGCACCTAAATAGGAGGCCAAAGTTCAAATCCTGGCACTGCCCAGAGTGGCCCTCATGTACAGAGCTGGGATTAACACCTGAGCACTACTAGGTGTTGGGTCCTGCAATGCGAAGGAACACAACACCAAGGCCATCCCAGAGGTGCTCAGGGGCCACCAGAACCACACCTAATTGTGCTCAAGGGCCTCCAGAGCTATCTGTCCCCTGTGATGCTTGGGGGGAGGGGGTCCACGCTGCGCTGGGACTGAGTCAGGGTTGGGCACACCCAACACATACTCAACCCATGCACCATCTCTCACCAGTCATAACCCCCAAACCAAAAATAGTTTCTAATAATAAAAATGATTTGGGGGGGTGGCTGGAGCAATAGTACAGCAGGTAGGGGTTTGCCTTGCACACCCAGGTTCAAGTCCCAGCATCCCATATAGTCCCCCAAGAACCCCCAGGAGTAATTCCTGAGTGCAGAGCCAGGAGTAACCCCTGAGAAACTCCAGGTGTGACCCAAAAAGAAAAAAAAATAATTTGAGGACTGGAGAGCTAACACAAAGGTGGGTTAGGCTCTTTGCCTTACATGATGATGACCCTGATTTCATTTCTGGCGCATAAGGTCCCCTTGAGCACACCAGGAGTGACCCGGGGGCACAGTCAAGAGTAGCCCAAAAACCCAAAACAAAACAAAATATTTTGCTTCAGAGTTATTAGTAAGCAATCACTGGAATTATAAAAAAAAAAACAATACCCCAGTATTATAGACAAATCTTTTTGTCTTTTTATGTAAAAGATAGTCTATTTTTAGAACATTCAGAATTTATTTAGATATATCTTAAATATTATGGTAACTCTTATGTAAAACCCCACTAACCTTCTTTCTTATCTTTGTGATTGAGAATGGATTATTCAGTGCTTGCCATTTTCTAGAGCACTTGGATTAATAGCTTCTTAACTCCCCAGATAAAAATGATAAAGATCAGGATGTTAGGATTCAGTGTAATTTCCCCCTACTTCTCTAAGCATGTAAAATCATCACAGCTTAGCGTTTATATCTCTGTTCTTTTAGTTTGTTTGCTTTTGGTTTGGGAGCCATAGCTGGTAGTGTTCAGGGCTTACTCTTGGCTCCACGCTCAGGGGTCACTTCTGGCAGGGCTCAGGGGGACATACGTGGTGCCAAGGATTGAACCCAGGTCTGCTGTGTGTAAGCCAAGTGCCCTACCCACTGTATCTCCCAGCCTCTGTATCTCTGTTCTTTTCCTTGTTTGGGAATGGCTCAAGGAGTGCTCAGGGCCCCTGGAGTCACTCCAGGTGATACTCGCCCAACTGTATCAATGCCTCAGTTAGGTGATGTGGCACAGCTCAGGTCTAGCTGTGCTGGGGGTCACCAGAGCCACACTCAGCAGTTGCTGGGGATACCACCTAGTACCAAGGACCAAACTCAGCCTTCATTGCTGTGCTTCTTCCCTGTCCTGTCTTCCGGTTTTAGTCAATTATGTAAGTATGTAGCACTATAGCACTGTTGACCCGTTGTTCATCGATTTGTTCAAGCTGGCACCAGTAACGACTCCATTGAGAGACTTGTTGTTACTGTTTTTGGCATATCAAATATGCCACGGGGAGCTTGCCAGGCTCTACCGTGTGGGCGGATACACTCGGTAGCTTGCCAGGCTCTCTGAGAGGGACAGAGGAATCAAACCAGGGTCAGCCGCGTGCAAGGCAAATACCCTACCCACTGTGCTATCACTCCATCCATGTAGGTATGTGTCTGGTATAATTCTGAGCATTTTACATACCTGCTTGTGGAAAGGCGGATACACCTGTCACATCATGAAGTGAGGGTATCTTCTACTCCTCCTCATCCTCTTCTTTCTTTCCTCCTCCTCTTCCACTTACTCAAATCTCCACTTTATGGGGCCAGAGTGATAGTACAGTGGGTAGAGTGTTTGCCTTGCATGCAGTAACCTGGGTTCAAGGCCTGGCATCTCATATGGCTCCACAAGCATCTCCAAGAGTAATTCCTGAGTGCAGAGACAGGAGTAAGCCCTAAGCATCACAGGGTGTGCCCCAAAAAGAAAAAAAAATTTCCACCTTTCAAATGACAACATTTGAGGCACGAATGATTAATTGATGAGGTCCAGGGTCACACAGCTCTCTATAAGAAAGCCAGGTTTCAGGAATTTAAGGGAAACAATCCTTTTATAACCCTTTTTCTCTCCCCACTTCCTTTTGCTGTCATTGTTGATGCTATGATGACTGGGGCAGGGGGTGTACATATGTTTGGTGGTACTGTTTGCTGAGGGTCTTATATTAGTTGTGGCATTTGCAGGTTTTTAGTTGCAAAGCTTGAATGGGGTCATGCAATCGTAGCACCAGAAGTTCCAAAGATCAGAGTTGCCAGGTCTGTTCATGAGGGTGGCACCTGGGACTGAGCTCAAGATGTGCTTGCAAGGCTCTTCTGTCACCGTGCCACTATGGCGCTTATTTTGTTGGCTGCACTCCGCAGTGCTGAAAGCTGCTCTTGGCTCACTGTTCAGGTGTTCCTCTCCTCCAGGCTCAGGGAGCCAAGCAATGCCAGGAATTGAAACCCAGGCTTCCAGGATCCAACGCTGGTGCCCTGGCCCTTGGGCCATATTCCCAGCCCTAACCCTTGCTCTAAATCTATACATTCTCAATAAGTTAAAAAAAAAAAAAAGTAAAGCAGCCAGAGAGATGACTCAAAAGGCTGTGAGAACTGGAGAGATAGTACAGTGGGTAAGGGGCTTGCTTTGCATGTGGCCCACCCCGGTTCAATCTCCTGCATCCTATATGATCCCAGAGCCCTCCAGGAGTGATTCCTGAGTGCAGAGACAGGAGTGTCCTCTGAGTCCCGCCAGGAGTGGTTCCAAAACAAACAAAATGCTGAAAACATAACTTGCAGGAGGCTTTGGTTTGGCTCTGAATGGTTCCTGAACACTTGGGGAGCAACCCCTGAGCACAGAACTGGGAGTCGTTCCTGAGCATTGCGAGCTGTGGTCCTCCCTCCCCACCCAAAAATAGAAAACTTGACAGATGCCAGGGAATGGCCTCATTAAGAAAAAAACAAGATGACTGGGAGACAGCTCAAGAGGTCAAGATGTCGACCCCAGCACCACATGCCACCGTCCTTCTCACTAGCAACACAGAGAGTGGCCACCTTAAAAAAATTTTTTTAAAGCACAGTAGAGCTGGAGAGATAGTACTAGGGTAAAACGCTTACCTTGCAGAGGGCCAGTCCAAGTTTGTATATAATTTCCTGATGAACTCTAGGAGTGATCCCTGAGCACAGGGCCAGAAATAAACCCTGAACACAGCTGTGTGTGCCCCTAAAACCACAAAAAACAAACAACCTCCCCCTTCTCCCCCCCCAAAAAAAACAAACTAAAAAACACACTCATTCGTCAGCTCCTGACTTCTATGACCAGCATCCAGACACAGCTGGGCTGAGTCAGTCACCTGAAGACTCTGCTCAGAGTTCTGCTCCCAAGATCACATGGTTGTTGGCAAGATCCAGTAGCTCCCACTGGGCTGAGAGCTCCATTCCTCAAGAGCCACTGGCAAGGAAGTCTTTGGTCCCTTGCCATGTGGGCCTCTCCCCAAGCAAGTATGGCAGCTGACTCCCTTGGACCACCAAATGAGAGGGCAGAAGAATGCTGGCAAGGTGTAGGTCACTGTCCCTGGGAACCTGACCGCCAAAGTGACCTCCCACCAATTCTGTCATACTCCATTCATTAGCAGCAACTCCGTGGGTCCAGCCTATAATGGCAGTAAGAAACCACACCAGGGCACATCCACAGAGAATCGCGGGAACCTGGTCAGAGCTGCCACCTACAGTTGAGTGACTTTTTCTTGTCCTTACTCTGTGCCCTGCCTGACTCTGCCTTTCCATTAGAAACTCCCTGAAGACAGGCATCACATTTATCACCTCTCAGTGCCCCTTGGTGTCCAACATAGACCTTCTGGGCTTGTTAAGTGAAAGAAAGACGAATAAATGACTGATCTGTAAGGCATGGTAGCAGAAACGAAACCAAAGGCAAGTATATGATTTTATTTAAGAGACTGTGTTATCTATTACCTTTTCATCGAGTTGTTTTCTCTCTAGGAAATTAAGATGCTAATCAAGAATGCAATTATAGGGGTGGGAGATGGCAAAGGCCTCAAGTTCATGCTTTGCTTATGCAACTCTTGGTGTAATCCCTAGCACGGCATGGTGCCCTGAGTGCTGACAGGCATAGCATGTCCACCAAAAACAATGCAAGTACAAGACTATGTTCAGGGGCCAGAGAGAGAACATAAAGACAAGCTTTTCTCTAGCGTGGGGTGGCAGCCTCAAGCCTTGTTTAAACCTGAGCAGCATATATACCATCTCCGGAGCACTGACAGGTGCGGCCCCAGGGTACAGGAAGGTGTGCCCTCCCCACCAAAACACAGAGACACAGAGACATGCAAATTCAGAAGTTTACAGGTTAATTGCAGTTTACAAGTTAAAGGCGTTTGCAAAAGCAGCCCCTTCCTTTGAAAACAAAAACAACAGACATGCACTGAATATTCAATGGCAAAGTATAAAATGGTGTGTGTGTTGATCGGGGATACACACCCAGCAGTGCTCAGGGCCTACTCCTGACTCAGTGCTCAGGGGTCACTCCCGATGGTGCCATGGAACATATGGGGCTTGCCCACTTGCAAGTGCCATGATACCTGTACTATCTCTTGGTCGCCGCTTACATGCATTATGCTGCATTTGTCTGGTGGATATTTCTCATTAAAATAAGAAATGTGGGACCTGAGAGAGAGCACAGGGGTAGGGTGTGGCTGACCCAGGTTCAATCCCAAACCCCTATATGGTCCCTGAGACCCATCAGGAGTGATTCCTAAGTATAGAGCCAGGAGTGAGCCCTGACCACAGCCTGGTGTGACCCAAAAGCAAAACTGAAACAGAGACAGAGAAAGAAAAGCGCCTGCTACAGAGGCAGGTGCTGGGTGGGTGGGTGGGTGGGCAGGAAGGAACTGGTGATGGGAAACATTGGTGGTGGAAAATGTACACTGGTGAAGAGAAGGGTGCTGGAATATTATATGACTGAAACTCAATGATAAAGAACCCTATAACTGTGATTCAATTTTTTTTTTTGCTTTTTTTGGGGTCACACCCGGAGATGCACAGGGGTTACTCCTGGCTCTGCACTCAGGAGTTACTCCTGGCGGTGCTCAGGGAACCATATGGGATGCTGGAAATCGAACCCAGGTCGGCTGCGTGCAAGGCAAATGCCCTACCTGCTGTGCTATCACTCCAGTCCCCAATTCAATTTTTTAAAAAAGTAGATTTATTTCAAAGCTAGATTCCAAAAAAATACCCTTACCATATTGTACATTATTCTAATATTTTCAGTAGCATACATTTTGTGGGAGCCCCCAACCAGTATACGTAGGGCTGAGTATTCAAGCAGTACTCAGTCAGCAAGGCTGTTGGCTCAGCGCTAGGCACCAAGCACACAGTGCTGCTTAGGTCCTATGGTGCCAGGAATCATGAGGGCTACCCTGGTGTGCTGGGAGCTTGGGGGGTCTCCAGGTCACACCCAGATAAGCTTGGCAGTCTCTGGGCTATGCCCAGTAATGCTCTGGGGTTATTTTTTTCTATTTTGTTGTTGTTGTTGTTTGTTTTTGCTTTTGGGGTCACACCTGGCGATACACAGGGGTTACTCCTGGCCCTACACTCGGGAATTACTCTTGGAGGTGCTCAGGGGACCATATGGGATGCTGGGAATCGAACCTGGGTTGGCCACGTGCAAGGCCAATACCCTACCCACTGTGCTATCGCTCCAGCCCCTGCCCAGTAATGCGCTGGAGGCCATATGGTGCGGGCCATCAAAGCTGGGTTGAAGCCACAGTACAGTGGCTAAGTCACTTGTCTCACACACAGACAACCCAGGCTCAGTCCCCAGTACTGCACATGGTGTTCTGAGCACCAAATCCCTACACTCTCTCCAGCCCCAGTGCAAATGGTTGTTAAAAGGGCTGAAAACTAAGATAAGAAAAAAGAGGGGACTGAGTTTAATCCTTTCAGTGCAATATACATTTGTTTATTTGTTTGGGGCCATGCCTGGTGGAATGCTCAGACTTACCTCTGACCAGATGCTCAGGGATAACTCCTGGCAGGCTAAGGGAAACCATATGTGGTGTTAGGGATTAAATCTGTGTCAGGCACAGGCAAGGCAAGCCCCTTATCCACTGTACTATCTCTCCAGCTCACCCCGCAAAAGATTTTTTATAAGAAAAGAGAGGAGTCATATAAATGCAGGAAAAGAAGATGTTTTTATAAAAAGGTCTTGGAAGATGCAAAGATTTGTGTTCATGGGCAAAGCAACTGAACTGAGTGACACACAGGACCTCAGTACAGCTTAGTGAGAAATCTGCTGCTTTAATCTAAAATGGAGTTAAGATGCTTGGAGCTGAAGCTCAATCCAAAGAGCAGATGAGACTGAATAGCACAGCAGGTAAGGCACTTGGCTTGCTTATGGCCAACCTGGGGTTCAAGTCCCAGTGCTCGTGAGCACTGCCAGGAGTGATTCTTTTTGTCTTTCTTTTTTTTTTTTTATAACTTATTTATTTATTGAATCACTGTGGGAAAAGTTACAGAGCTTTCAGGTTTAGGTCTCAGTCATGCAAATATCAAACACATTTCCCTTTATCCATACTAATTTTTTACCACAAATCCCAATAAAAACCCACCTCCCACCCCTACCAATTCCTGTGAGGCAGATGAGTTCTACTTTGACTAGATTCATTGTTTTGATAAAAGATGCACCATTATTATTTAGAGTTTACTGCCCCCCCTCCCCAAATCAGACATGCTGAAAAAGCATTGTGAAATTATTTGCTTTCTACAGCTGGGTTCAAGAATTAAATGTTGGTTTTGGATTTCTGCTATTTTATTTATTAACCCTGGAAGTATTTCTACTAAAAGTCAGATAATTAAGAGATTGTTTTCTGTGCTCTGGAGTCGTGGCTGTGCCGGAGAGCCACTCGTGGGGTGCAACTGGTGACCTTGGTAGGGCGTGAAGGACGGACCGGAACATCCCCCTTCCCATGAGGTTTTCGTCGCCCCCAGACCCCGGGCTCATACCTGCTGTCCACAAGGCTCCCATGCGGCTGCCATCTTTCTTTCCAGAGAGGAAAGGGCGCAGGAGTGATTCTTGAGTGCAGAGACAGGAGTAACTCCTGATCACTACCAGGTATGGCCCAAAACCCAAATAAATAAATGAATAAAATACTATAGCTGTGTAGCATAGAAAAAATTGTGTAAAAAGTTATAATTAGAAGGGAGGGCCATTCATCATAATCTTTAAGTTGCAAGAAACAGAATGCAAACTTGAGTCACTGAAATAAAACAAAACCAATATAGAATTAGAAGGACACTGATGAGATCAAAGAACCTAAGAAAGATCTTAACATGGGGATATGGTGCCGCCAGCAGGTCAATCTGTACCTGTGAGGCGAGTGCATCAGCAGCCTGATGACACCGTCAGACTTTCAGATACCCCAAAATTGCTGCTGTGCCTTTGGCCAGACCCCAAAACTTGGGGCAAAGTTTACCAAGAAAGTAAACGGCCAAAAGTTAGGTATGTGGGAAACACAACCACAAACCACTTCTGGCTCAGCTATATAATTGGAGGCATGGCCTCTCTGGTTCCTGATTGAACTGCTTAATGGCCACGATCCCAGAGACTCAGAAACAAATCTCGAAACCCAAAAGCTTTTGGCAGAAATGCGTCCTGTTCCTGCAGTTGGTTGCTGACACTGGGCCACTCCAGGTGGGAATAGGTTTCGTGCCTTGGCCTTTTCCCCCTGGCGGCCTGGTGACCACCATCCTTCAGAGGCCACACGACAGTAGGTTTGGGCCTGCAGTGATGAGACACACGGGGCCTCACCAGATGGGGGTGGAACTGACCCTTTCCGCCCCATCCCACTGAGACCCCGAGTCACTGCCTACAAACGGCCTCTCTGGCTCCTGATCAAGCTGATTAACGTCCACGATCCCAGAGACTCAGAAACAAATCCCCAAACCCAGTGGCTTTTGGCAGAAATGCATCTGGACCACATACAAGGTGGCCACCGCCTCAGAGCTTATAGGAAAGCCTGGTATCAGCCGGTGTTGACAGGGCAACTGCAGTCTCATGGGAAGGGGGGCGATACCAGCTCGTCCTTCATGCCCTACCAAGGTCACAAGTTGCTCCCCACGAGCGGCTCTCAGGCATGGCCATGGCTCCAGAGGCAAAAGGACTTAATCCAGAACCCTGTAGCTTTTGGCAGAAAAGTGAATGGTCCATGCTTTAAACTATGGTGTCATGCCTCCCCAGGAGGGAAAGGGTGTCACTCCCTTCCGCCTTTTCCCCCCCTGGCAACAAGGTGGCCGCTGCCTCAGAGCTTATAGGAAAGCCAGGTATGAGCCAGCGGTGATGGGTTAACTACAATCTCATGGAAAGGGGGGGCGGTACTGGCTCGTCTTTCATGCCCTACCGAGGTCACTAGTTGCCCCCCACGAGTCACTCTCCGGTAGACATAACACCAGATGTACAGAAACCAATCTCGTAATTATCTGGCTGTTTCCAGAAATCCAAAATCATTTTATGAAATTATATAATGATAGCACAGCGGGTAGGGCGTTCACCTTACAAGCGGCCAACATGGCCGACCCGAGTTCGATTCCTCCGCCCCTCTCGGAGAGCCCGGCAAGCTACCGAGAGTATTCGATATGCCAGACACAGTAACAACAAAGTCTCCAATGGAGACGTTACTGGGCCCGCTCGAGCAAATCGACGATCAACGGGAGGGCCTTTACCTTTACCTTTACCTATGATTCTCATACCAGTTATAAAAAACAAAGTATTTCACAGTGCCTTTCAGCAATTCTGATTGTTGGTGCATCTTTTGTCAAAATAATGAATGTAATCAATGTAGAGAAGACTTAAGTAGAAATCATCTGCCTCACAGGCATTGGGAGGGGTGGGAGGGGGTTATATTGGGGTTCTTGGTGGTAAAAAATGAGTACTGGTGAAGGGAAAGGTGTTTGATCATTGTATGACGGAGACTTAAACCTGAAAGCTTTGTAACTTTTCTCATAGTGATTCAATAAATAAATATAAGAAGAAAAATAAATAAATAAAATTATGGAAAAAAAAGTAAGGTGGAGTTCATGCCCAATTCAATCAGCTAATCAGTGGGTGAATAAATAGCAGTACTCCTACATAAAAAAAGAAGAAAGAAAGAAAGAAAGAAAGAAAGAAAGAAAGAAAGAAAGAAAGAAAGATCTTAACAGCCAATCCACAGGAAACAGAATCAGATAAGCTCATCTATTTACACCACCTTTGGAGCTTCTGATTCAGTAGGTGTGGGGTTCAGGAATTTCTGTTTCTAGTACGTTCTCAGGTACTGCCCACCTAGGTCCTCTTCCTTAGAGAAGGCAAATCCAATAACTCATCTCCAACTTCCATTCCTGAGTATCTCTGCTCAGGTTCCTGAGGAATCCACCTGATTCCTTATTTCTGATTTTCTCAGGACTCTGCTCAGAGTCCTGAGAAAAATCAAGGTGGCCTGGGGTTGAGTTATTCTTTTTTTGTTTGTTTGTTTTGGGGCCACACTCAGTGATGCTCAAAGGTTACTCCTGGCTCTGTGCTCAGAGATCACTTCTGGTGGTACTTGGAAGACCATATGGGATGCTGGAGGTCGAACCCAGATGTACAGTGTGCAAGGCAAATGCCCTACCTCTGTATACCATCACTCCAGCCCCCAGGCTTGAGTCATTCTTGTGGTTAGAGATAAGGTCCTGTGATTGGCAGTTTTGTGAATATTGCATGAGGTTGGGGGTGGGAAGGAAGTTCTCCAAAGAAGCAATGCTGAGCACAAAAGCAGATGTCCTCAAAGTGGCAATTAGCCAAGTTGAAGGTTCAGCTCCCTCCACCCAGAGCAAATAGCATTATCTCTATGCACAAAAAGTTCCAGAAGAGCACTTTTTAAAAAGTTGTTTGGGGGCCACACCCAACCGTGTTCAGGGCTTACTTCTGTTTCTCTGCTCTGGGGCCATACCTGGCAGGGCTTGAGAGACTGTAAGTGGTGCCAGGGATAGAACTAGGATCCACCATGATCAAGCAAGGAAAGCACCTTATTCCTGTATGATCTCTCTAGCCAGAAGAGCAATTAAAAAAAAATTATTAGTGAAACACCACGAGGTACAGTTGTAGACTTACAAATTTTTGTGCTTGGATTTCAATTGTACAATGATCGAGTACCCATCCCTCCACCGGTGCCCATTTTCTACCGCCACTGATCCCAGTATTCCTCCCACCCCCCATCTCCCCCATCCCACCCTGCCTCTGTGGCAGGGCATTCCCTTTTGTCAGAAGAGCAATTTTTAAAAGGGGGCAGAAGAGAGACATGTGGTAGATTCCTGTGGACCATTGTTTTTCAGTCAAACCTCTTTCCCTGTTTTTCACCAGTAGAGGACACTCTTGCTTCCTGAAGAAGTAGTTTCTTCCATAACCAACTGCCTGGGGACTGCAGAAGCCCAAGAGGATGGACCCATTTGACCTGTCATTCCATTGCCCTGGGGAACATATCATCCTGCATGAGAGATCGTTTCTCAGCCAGAGAGCTAAAACATCCCGCTTACGCATTATACGTCTATGTTCACAGCAAATTTTCTTTCTCAGGAAAAGCCTTCTGAGAAAAACAAGTCTAAGTAACCAAGCCTCTAATTCTGCAAGTCAGAATTGCTAGCGATTTTTCTTAATGTGAGGTCCACCTGGACTTAAAAACCAATAAATGATTTGCTACATCAGCAGAGATGGTGTAAGGGTTCGAGGGATAGGACAGTGGGGAAGGCAATTTTGTTTTTTGCATGCAGCTAACCCAGGTTTAATCCCTGGCACCACATATGGTCCCTGTAGCCCCGCCAGGAGTGATCCCTGAGTGCGGAGCCAGGAGTAAGCCTGGCACCACCGGTTGTGGCCCCAAAACTAAACAAACAAACAAAAAAAACAATAAAACCATCAGTGATGTTAAAAGCATCTTGTACTAGGGTTCAAGGGTGTGGCTCAGTGGCAGAATCAAAATGTGCAAGCACTACAAGCAGGACATCACAGCAACAGCAAAGAGAAGGAGGGGATATGCACCCATCAGTCAGTGGTATGTCATTGTACAGATGCATGAGACACATGACATTTGTCAGGTGCTAGAGGAGTAGTGCAGGGGTTAGGCCCTTTCTTGAACAACATAGTTTCCCTCGCATTGCCGGCAGCAGGGACTGTCAGTGGCGCCAGGGATAGAACCAGGATTCACCATGACCAAGAAAGGAAAGCACCTTATTCCTGTATGATCTCTCTAGCCAGAAGAGCAATTTTTTAAAAAAAATTTTATTAGTGAAACACCATGAGGTACAGTTGTAGACTTACAAATTTTTGTGCTTGGGTTTCAATTATACAATGATCGAGGACCCATCCCTCCACCGGTGCCCGTTTTCCTAGCACAGAGCCTGGAGCTCCTCCCCTGCGCTGTCAGGTGTGGCCCAAATATTCCCCCTCCCGCATATTTGACAAAAACCCAACAGCCTTTACTGATAAAAATATTCAAAAACAGTTTTTTTTTCATTCAGAGTAGAGACATTTACCCAATAAAGCACAATTAACAGAACATTCAATAGTGAAAGACCCAGAGAAATAGTACAGCCAGGTTCAATCCCGGGCATCATGTATGGTTCCCCAAGCACCATTAGGAGTGACCCCTGAGCACAATGCCAGGAGTAAGACCTGACCATAGTCAAATGTGACCCAAAAATAGAAAGAAAAATACATATATGGTGATGGAGAGATAGTACAGTGGGTCACTGTCACTGTCACTGTCCTCCCATTGTTCATCAATTTGCTCGAGCAGGCCCAGTAACATTGTGAGACTTGTTACTGTGTTTGGCAGTAGTGCACACAAAGACCCAGTGTGGCCCACGGAAGATAGTCCAGCAGGTAAGTACTTGCCTTGTAGGTGATTATTTGAGGTTCAATCCCCAGCACCACATACGGTCTCCTAAGCACATCTGGGTGCTCCCCTTATCAAAAACACTCCACCAAAACCACCAACAAAAATCCCCAGTGTACTCAATAGTAAAGAACAAAATATTTGCCCCTAGATCAGTTGTTAAGATTAGAGACTGGGGACCTGGAGGAATCAACCAGCAGGCTGGGTCTTTGTCTTGCTCCTAACTGATTTGGTTCAATCTCTAGCATCACACAGGGTCCTCTGAACCCAGCCAGGAATGATCACAAGCATAGATTGAATGGGCTCCGTCCCACCTCTTAAAAAAATGTTTAGTGGCTGAGAAGGGGAAAATAGGACGTTAAGGCTAATGGTTATGGGATTTCCTTCTGGGGTGATGAAAATGTTTTAAAATCAGATAATAACAACGGCTGTACTTATGCTAAAACCACTGAATATAGACTTTTAAATGATGAGTTTTGTTGCATGTTAATTTATAACTCAAATAAAATTATCTATTAGAATACACACACATATACATACACATATACCCAGTGATATTGATGGTTGCTCACAACTCAGTATTGGGGGGTTGCACTGGTGGTGCTCAGGGGAGCAGATAGTACCGAGGACCAAACCTGGACCTCCCCATGCAGAGTGTACAGTGCAGCACATTGAGCTAGCTCTCCAGCCCCTTCAAATTAGTCTTTATACACAGGGATACTGATGCTTCCGTGTAGTTAGAAGAAAGGAAATCTTGGAGCGGAGAGATAGTACAGCAGGTAAGGTGCTTCCCTTGCAGGCTGTGGGGCCAAATTTGATTCCCAGCACCCCATATGGCCCCCCTGACCCCTGCCAGAAGTGATCCCAGAGCACAGGTGGTTGTGGCTCCCAACACACACACACACACACACACACACACACACACACACGCACGCATGCACGCACGCACGCGCCCGCGAAGGGTGGGGGGGGATCTTGTAATTACAGATACTCTTTTAGTTTAGAAGGATAATTTTTTTGTTACAATACTATCTTTAGCTTACTAAAACCTGGAGACACTCTACACCTTGTATTTTGTTAAAGGAAACCCCTTCCCCACCCCCATCCACCAACCACTCCATTCATTTTCTAGTCAGCTTGCTTGTTTATTTTGAAGTTTTGTGGAAATTCCCACCAAAAGCCAGCAAAAAAAAAAAACCCTCAGGCAGCACCCTTCCACAAGTGGGAAAACACTGCTTAAATTATGCTAGTGGACCCAGTTGAGCGATTTCTCCAAATAAACAAATAACTGCCCCCAGGACAAGGATAAGAGTTTCCTTTTATATACTATTTATTGGACGTTTCAGGCATTTGCAAGCATCTGGCAGGAGCGTACAGAAGCAGAAATTCCAAAGCATGTTATTTTAAAAAGCAGGGTCTGGCTTACTGTCCCAGGTCACCAAGGTTACAAAGGGAGATTAGGTCCATTTCGAGGACATCCTGAATACATCCCAGTTATGTAAGTCCATTTCGAGGACATCCTGAATACATCCCACAGTTATGTTAAGTCACCCAGACTCAGTTGTCCCTTGGCAACTCCTGCTCTTCCGGTGTGCATCAGCTGTAAGCAAGCCTTTCTGAAATGTGGACAGGGGGCTCTTTTCCTCATCAACTCCCCCTTTTGATGTCTTTGTTCATTAAGGACCCAAGGCACCAACACTCTAAGGCATCCCCTAAAGGTATGGAGTCAGCTGAAACTTAATGACCTCCAGGTGGGTACTGATAACTATACGCAGCAGGCAGGGATCAAAAACAAGTGCCACCATTATTACAGACATGGGTCCCAGCAGAGGGGCCATCGCTGAGTCAAAATTCCACCAAGTATTTTCTTCCCTTGAATTTATCTTCATGAGTCTGAGTGCGGTCTCTGTACTGGTCTAGGCACCCTCATATGGCCCTGGACTTGTTGGTGTCCAAACAATATTCCTACCTAGGGAACAAACATAACTCTCCTTTTGTTACTGTCAAGAGACCTAATTCTCTCCTGTACTACAAATCTACTAGAGCTCACTCAGGAATCTTCCTGACCCTGCAGGCCCCTCGCTGAGATCCTGGTCAACCAGGAAGAAAAGTTCTTGATACTGAGTTTCTAACAGGACAACTGCTGCAGCCCCCGGGCACTTTGCTAGTTGCCCCCTGTTGTCTAGGATGGGGCCAGCCACAGGTGCCCATCTCATTGGGAAAAGTGGGGGCCACATTCTGCAGAACCACAGTGAGGTCAGGAAACAGCTAGACCACGCACAGCTTCTGGCTCAGGAAGGGTAGTTGTCTTGGGAGCAAGCAAAGAAAGTACCACTGGGGGCTGACTGTCTCAATTCCGGATGTAACTCAATTACAGTTACATCCTTTTACACAAGTCCATTACTCAAAACCACTTTAGAACCCACATTACAGGAGAAATAAATGATAGAAATATACAGCAATATCAACAGGGCCCTTCCAGTGACTGACCAATCACAGGCGGAGGAGCTGGCAGTCTGGCAGCAAGAGAAAGGATTAGCACCCCTTCTGCTATCAAGAAGAGCACAGCGATGAAGAGTCACTGGGCTTTCGGGTCACTGGTCTTCCACCATGACCAGCTTCCCGTAGGTGGTCAGAGCAAGGTTATCAATGATGCAGACTCAAAAGGGTTTTCAAGACTCTCCTAATGGTCAGTTAGAAAGTACTGACTGGTCAGGACTGGCTTTCCACTTCATATAGGTCTAGGCAGATGGGCGGGTTTCAACAAGAAGATGAATTCAAGTGGAGGTATCTGCAAGCAGCCTTGATGGCTGTTTCCCCAGCCAGGGTTTAATTCAATGAGGGAGGTCACGTCCAAATCTGCAAAGGGGACTAGACTCCACTGAACTCAGGATGACTGGGTGGGCCTATCGCCAGCTCAGAGGCCACTGCACATCCAGCCGACCTCCTGCTCACCCTCATGGACCAGGCTGCTACTGTCAGGAAAGCAACTTTCACAGGGATAATCCTTTAAATCAAGTCTACTAGAATACACTTGTACAATCATTTCTGTAGCTCTTGGATCTAATTTCTAAGGAAAGGCAATTTACGGAAACAGTTTTCTCTCCACCTTTACTGTGATCACTAATTAATCACAGTAACAGGTTAATTTTACTTCTGGTGAATATTGCCAGTCATTTTGCAGAATGCAGAAATAAATGCAGAAATATACAGATTCTTTTTGTCTGTAACTTTAGTGTGTGAGCTTGAATGGCCCCTCTGGGCTCAGGACTGAAAGACTAGAGCAGGGTAAGTTTTCCTGAGAACACCTTGTCATACCCCCTCAAACTACAGGCCTCAGGTTAGTTTGTTTTAGCTCTTCTTCGCCCCATAGAAGCTCCTGGTAATTGCTTTATTCTTCCTCTGGGCCAGAATCTGTCCCTCAGAGGGCGGGAGAGCTAGGACAGCAAGTAGGGCATTTGCTTTACATGTGACTGACTTATCTTATGTGTGGCTGAGCTGGGTTTATCTCCAGAACCCCATTGAGTCCCCTGAGCCCTGCCAGGAGTGATCCCTGAGTGCCGAGCCGGGAGGAAGCTCTGGAGCACTGCTTGGTGCAGCCCAGAAACAAAGAACCTGTCCCTCAGTGCTGTTGATTAACTATAACTGTATTACTTGGTTTTTCAGTCCATCCCATGTTGAAGCCAGAATAGCAGAGACCTACCATGAGTCTACCCAGGTGATTGGTGGGGATTCATATTTTAGGTTGTTAAGAAGACCAATCTCAGGGCAACTGAAGTTTAATATGACAGATGCCCAGGATTTAATCCTGATCCACCTGCATGCTGATATTTTGGAATTAATTAACTTAATTAAGTGAATTAATGTAGGAGTTAATTAAATAAATGAAATCATTCATTAAAAAGCCATAGCAGTGTCTGTCTTTCTGTGTCTATGCAAACAAGACACTGCCATGAAACAAAAACATACAAAAGGCATAAAGGTGAGAGAAAAGCAAACTCCAGTTCTTTATCTTTCCTTATTCAAAAAAAAACATATATTCTTTGTATTCTCCTCACACATTTTCCCCCCTCCCTCCTCACGTTTTTATTTAGCAAAATACACTCTTCACGTGACTTCAAGTAACAGTTTAAAGAAGAAAAGTCTCCTGAATCTTTTTTGTTTGTTTGTTTGTTTGTTTGTTTTGAAACCACACCCAGCAATGCTCAGGAGTTATTCCCGGTTCTGCTATCACAAATCATTCCTGGTGGGCTCAGGGGGCCATTTGGGATGCCGGGGATTGAACTCAGGTTTACCACAACAATCACAACCAACCTGTTATTCGTCGATTGCCTTGAGCAGGCCCCAGTAACGTCTCTGAGATTTTTTTTTTTTTAAAGTGCCATACTCAAGGCTCTTTCAGAGTTAGGAGAATGAGACCCTTCATTGTTACTGGTATTTGGTATATTGGGTACGCCACGGGGAGTTTGCCAGACTCTGCCGTGTGGGCAGGTTACATTCGGTAGCCTGCCTGTTTGTCTAAAGTAGGAATGAGATGATAAAATGTCGCGGGGCCGCAAATGCGGGCGCGCGCTTCCGGGAGCTGGTTTTTATAGTCTCTGAATCTTGGCCACTGTTGGGATTGCACGGCGCCAGGGGGCCAGGTGGTGGGTGTGACCCCCGCCTACTGGAATTTGGAGGATCTGGGTGGAGGATGCTCGACTCCAATCCGAGTAGGCTTGGAGATCTCGGCCCCGGAACCCGCGTGGATTTGTCCCTCTGCCAGTACCTTCATGTGTGAGGAGAGTGGTCTCGGCATGGTGGTGGCTGGTCCTGGAGGTCTTCGGCTGCCGGAGCCCTGGTCGGGGCGGGGAGGAAAACTCAACCCGCTCTCCTGCAAGGGGCCCCGGTGAGGACAGCCAGGCGTGGGGGCAGGAGGTTTACCACATATAAGATAAATGGCCTGCTGGCTGTATTATCACTCCAGCCCCACCTTCTCAACTTATTTAGTTCCTTCAGCTTTATTCCACTTTTCAGAAAATTATTTTATTTTTCCACCCTTTATTTGAAACTCCAGTTCTTTATTCTTTCTTATCAAAAAACATTTATTTTTGTTTTCTCCTCACACGTTTTCATTCAGATACATTTTCCATTGTTCTTCACCCACTCCTTCATTCCCAATGAACTCTAAAAGCAAAGGAGGAATTTCTACTGTTTGTATTTTTGTGTGTGGGGGGGGTGTGGGGAGGGCGAGGTGCCTCGGGCCACACCTGGTGGTGCTCAGGGCTTACTCCTGGCTCTACATTTAGGGATCACTCCTGGCGGGGCTCAGGGGACCATATGAGATGACAGGGACCAACCTAGGTCAGCTGTGTGCAAGCAAATGGCCCTACCAACTATACTATCACTCTGGCCCCTGCAGTTTGCATTTTAAAAATGACTTAAACCTCAAAAAAATTTTTTTTCTTCACCATCTCTAATACACAGCTCAGATAATCTTAAAGATAGTTTAAGTCTGTATCTTTAACACAACCTTTGATCAGGAGAAAAGGGACAAAGTTTTAGATTGTCTATGTTTACCTTAGTTTGAAGGGCAAATATTCCTCCTAGTTTTCTGAGTTTTTCTCCATATAATAAAACAGCAGAAATTACACAGGCAGAAGGTTGGGTGTTGAAACATTGTAAGACTGAAATGCAATCACGAACAGTTGTGCAATGCTCTATCTCAAGATGATTCAACTAGCAAATAAATAAATAAACAAACCCAGTAGTTTAAGAAACTGTTGTGCCCCTTCCTGCTCTCCTGATCACAGCTGCTGACTTGGGCAGGAGGCAGGGAGAGTGCTAGAGCTAGAGAAAGAGGATCTGGCATTTGCATGTGGCTGACTGTAGTTCAATCCCCGGCATCCCATATGGTCCCCTGAGCCCCACCAGGAGTGATCCCCAGGCACAGAGCCAGCAATAAGCCTGGTACTGCTGGTCATGACCCAAAAGTCCAGTGAATAAAATAAATCACTTTCTGTCTTATCTTCGGCTACCAGAGATCTAGCCACCATGTTTGTGATAAACCCATACATTGGTAAGATTCTTTGAGTTACAAATGTTAGACATCTGGGGTCAGAGAGAGTTTAGGCCTTGATCACAGCCAGGTCGGGCCCCCAAACCAAAACAAAAATATCAGAAATCCAACCTAGACCGTTCGTCTAGGTCAGAAATCCAACCTAGAAGCTATTAGGGTCTCCCAAAAAGAAATTGAAAGAGCTATGCTTGGAATATCACGTTTCACTCAAATGAGAGAAAGAATCCAGAGTTCCGACCTCCGTCGACGATCAAGAATCAGGGACGCTGTCTCGTTTGCCAAGGTGTCAAAAATCAGATGGGCTGGTCACGTAATGAGATTTAAAGACGACCGCTGGACTAGAGCTGTTACCGACTGGATTCCACGGGATGTCAAAAGACTGCGTGGCCGCCCACCTACCAGATGGTCAGACTTCTTGATCAAGATCATGAACGTTCGGTTTGAGGCTCTTCATGTTCCTAGAGCGAACAGACCCCATTGGGCTACACTAGCACGCGACAGGGAAAAATGGAGACATTACTGGCGCCCACTCTAGCAAATCGACGATTAACCGGAAGTCAAGTGATCAAGTGATCAAACTAGACTATCTTAAGAAAAATAGGAGTCCAGGGGGCTTCAGGTCCATCAGTGTCTCTTTTGGTTACACTCATGTCCAGGCAGAGGCAGTGGCTGGCATGCCGTTTCTGCACCCCATGTTTCTCATGAAACATGGAAGGAGGACGAGGATGGGTGGGAGAACCATCTTCCTTTAAATGTCCATGGGGCACATGTCATGAAGGCATTCTTTTGTTTGTTTGTTTGGGGGCCAGACTCAGTTGTGCTCAGGAATCACTTCTGGTTCCGTGCTCAGGGACCGAACTCGAGCTGGCTGTGTGCAAGACAAGCATCTACCTGCTGTACTATACCACACTGGCCCTCACGAAGGTATTCTGAGACTATCCCTGGACCAATCACTGGGGATAGAGAATCTAGACTCTGGATTTGGCCAGTCTTGGATCTTCTGCCAATCTCTGGAACTTGGGGATCAGAACCATACACAAATGAGCTGAATTCCTGAAGGATGTCCCATAGGGAAAAACGACTGAGAAACAAAAATGTGTATCGGACACCAGGATTCCAGTCCTGGTTGGGTGTAATAGGCATCTTCCATGAAATCAGAAGGGAAGAGTGGAAAAATATGGAAATTTTGGAAGGTTTTCTATATTTCTGGCCAAGCTTAAAGAGCTGGAACATGGCCGAACCTGGGTTTCAATTCAGGATTTGCACAGGGAAACTGAGCAAAGGCAGAGTGCCCAGGACAGACTGGGATGGAGAGGCCCAGCAGACAGCATTCCAGTGCACTTAGCCCAGACTGCGAGTCTGAATCAGGGAAGACTATCTGGAAGAAGAGACATTTGGATAGAGGCTTAAAAGACTGTAAGGTATTTGTCAAAGGAGTAAAGGAGAGCGGCAAGAGTCCATGTGGGGTCAGAGAGCTAGCTCAATGGTTTTTTGCATGAGGGAATCTCAAGTGGGAATTCCAAGAACCATGTGGTTCCCCAAGCACTGCCAGGAATAATCCCCAAGTGCCAAACAGGGAATAAATGTTGAGCACTGCTGGGTGAGGTCAAAAGAGAAGACAAAGGAAGAGAAAAGAAGAGCAGGAAGTAAAGGGGGAGAGAGGGGAGGGGAGGGGAGTGGAGTGGAGTGGAAAGGTGGGGGAGGGGAGGGGAGAGGTAGGAGGGGAGAGTGGGGGAGAGGAGAAGAAAGGAGAAGAGGAGAGAGGAGGGGAAAGGAGAGGAGAGGAAGCAGCTAGGCAGGAAGGCAGAGAAAGTCAGTGGTCAGCCCCAGTCTCCAAGGGGTCAGGGACATCCTAGTGTGGTCTTCTCCTGCCTCCTCCCAGCTGGTCCCAGGCCGTTGCGCCACAGTAGCTCATCATCTGTACGCAAGTGGGGTTTTCCAGAAGTGCTGGGACAGTGACCTGGGTTCTTCCAGCTACTCTCTTGGTCAATCAGTTACTCACTTCCCCTTTGGGGGATGAAGTACCTTACCCTATAATTCTAGTGGGAAAATTGATATATCTGGAACTATACTAGAAACCATTGAATATAGATGTTTAAAAGGTGAATTGCATAGTAAGTGAAACCTAACTCAACCTGGTTTTTATGGAGGCTGTGTGGTGTTGGGCCACACCTGACAGTGTTTGGTGGGTACTCCTGACACTGTGCTCCAGGTCACTCCCTGTAGTGCTTAGGGGACTATGTGGTTCTAGTGATTGAACTAGGACCCACTGCATCCAAGGCACCTTAACACCTATAAAATCTCTCCAGCCCTAATAAACTTTTTTTGTTTGTTTAATGCAGGGGACCCAGGGGATACCTCTGTGGTTTAGTGCACCTATCTTGGAAGTAGAAGTTCACAAATTCTATCCCCTGGTGCCACCCACATGTGCAGAGCTAGAGAGCTCTGCTGTGTGCCTGGCAGTGTGTCTCCGTGATCCCTACATCACAAACAATTTGTGGCTGCACCAAAGCCAGATATGTGCAAGCATTGCAACATTAAAGGCGTGCAGCCCTGAGTGAGCACTGCAAGGAAAGAGATGCATTTGGCAAGGGCCACATTGAATAAATGTATGAATGAATGAGCACCACAGCCAGGATGTGAAAGCCCTGGTGAGCACATGTGAGAGCTGAGAGCTACAAGGTGACTCCTACACAAGTGTGGAGCACACAACCGAGAGAGAGAGAGAGAGAAAGAGAGAGAGAAAAAGAGAGAGAGTATGTGTGTGTGCGTGCCCCCCAATGCACCATCTCTCTGTGCCTCCCCTTCCTCCTTGGACAGAGAGGAACAATAGTCCCTCCTTTAGAACATGGTGGAAAATGTGATTCTCTTTTATCTTCTCGATTCTGAGGATCTTCTTGACAACGTGAAGCTGCCCTCCAAGCCCCGATCTTGTACGAGACTCCAGGACTAGGGGTTCACCACACCAGTAAATCAATGGTAATAACCAATCTCAGGGTGGTCTGGGAAGGGACAGCATTCTAGGTCATAGCTGCCACTGAGAAACCCTGCAGAGGAAGGAAAGATGATGTCCTTCAGCAGTCGTTTTCAGTAGATGTTTGTCCTGAGCTCCCCTCTGCCCCCAGAAGAACAGCAGAGAACAGGGACACATCCCACCCTGCAGCCTGGTAGGGAGTCAGTGAAAGGTGCTACGGAGAAGAACCTCATTCCACTACACGCTCAAGAGGGAACTTTGGCTTCAGCATGAAGAACAGGTGTGGTTGGAGGGACCAAGTTGGAGGCGTGGTGAGAAGAGAGGGAGTGGGAGCAACCCAGTCAGGTCCTGGGTCCTCCTGAGACCTGAGCACTTTCGGCCCCAACCCCAGTTCATCCTGGATCCCCCGTCCCACCCCCTGCTTTTCTCCCTCAATGTCCTTTCCGCTTCTGTAGTCAGTGAGGAGCTTGGTGAACAGCTGTTTGACCCTGCAGGCTGGTCAGTCACCACCATACAGGACATGCTGGCTTCACTTTCCCTGCCAAAGCTGTGTTTCCGCTGCTGAGTAAGCAGGAGCCAGCAGCAATCCAGGGAATCCTTCTTTCCACGAAACTTCCAAAGGGAGTAAAGACTCACTTTATGATGCGGGAAAACGCTTCTGATGTGTCTTCATGCTGTAGGCACAACTACACCCAGTTGTGCCTACAGCATGAGAGAGAGGGAACAGATGCTAGCAGCTGTTGCTAAATGTTCATCAGGTTCTGTAATAAGAGCCTGTCTTGAGTAGCTCGCTGAAGCCCTATAGCTCAGTCCAGAATGCTTTTGCGATGGGCTCAGGTGGGCCAGGGAGCCTCTCCAGGCTGGGAAATCAAAGATCAGCAGGACCAGTGTCCTTCCCTGTTCAGGAGTGACGGGAGGGGAGGGAAAGAAGGTGTGGTTCAGAGGGGTTTCACTGTATAAAGGACCCAGCACAGGAACAGGAATCTACCACCTTAAAGGAAGAGTCCCACAGGACATGTTGGACCTGGCTTCAACTCTAATCTTGTGGCTCACACACCAACAGGATATGCTAGCCCATGGTAAAGGGCAGAGGACACTGGCACCAACCACTGTGGGTAAAACCACCTGTAGCTGATACTAGAATAAAATCTTCTGGCTCTAACTCGACTCCAAAAATAATTTAACAACAACAGAAGTCAACATCAAAACTCAAGCTGGCGGGGTGGTGGTGGGGGCAGCTAATGGTAGGGTGCATGCCTTGCATGCTTAAGACCTGGGGTTGATCCCCAGCACAAACATAATCACCTACTCCTCCTCCTTCTCCTCCTCCTCCTCCTCCTCCTCTTCCTCTTCTTCCTCTTCCTCCTCCTCCTCCTTCTCCTCCTCCTCTTCTTCCCCTTCCTCTTCTTCCTCTTCCTCCTCCTCCTCCTCCTCCTCCTCCTCCTCCTCCTCCTCCTCTTCTTCTTCTTCTTCTTCTTCTTCTTCTTCTTCTTCTTCTTCTTCTTCTTCTTCTTCTTCTTCTTCTTCCTCCTCCTCCTCCTCCTCCTCCTCCTCCTCCTCCTCCTCCTCCTCCTTCTCCTCCATCTCCTTGAGATATAGTAGCTGCCCTTCCTGACCTTGCACCTTGACAGCAACTACACATTTCCTGTTGCTGAATTCAAGGGGCAAAATGGTGAAAAATAGGGCCAGGCCATGTGCCCAGGGAACCGCTTCCCTCTGCAGGCAACTCTTTTCAACTGTATCTCAGCTCCTGGGAGCTCACAGAACTGTGTCTTCCAATCTCTGTTTGAGGCTATTGTTGAGGACTTTGACTCTGGTCTCACTCCGGCCCACATCAGAGGGACCACCCTGCCCGGTCAGGGGGTTAGGACCTGTTTCTTGGGCAGCCATCGCTTCTTTGCAAGTCAGAGAAACCACTCACAATAGTGAACGGGAAGAAATATATTGAGAAGACAGGGGCTATTACAGAACCCACAGCACTCATTACAGCCATGTGAAAGGAAGTAGAAACAGTCCCTCACGGCCTCTGCCTCTACTGAGACACCGGTGTGTGCTTTTCACACCCCACAGTCGATGTAGAAATTCACTACTACTTCCTATATAGTAATTACAAAGAAAAAGGAGAGAACTAGTTATGCCCTTTGGCACCTCCTGTCTGGCTCAAAGCTGGGTGAAGGTAGTCTGCATGAGGGTTGGAGGAGGAAGGGGTGTCTTTGGAGAGGGCTGTTGACTGGACTGTTGTTGCCATCATCTTCCCACCTCAGAATGGGAAGCGAGAAAGAAGGCAATGGTTTTCAAGGCCAGCCAGGTGGTGCCTTCCGTGACAGGGCACCTCTCCACAGGCGGCAGTGATGCCACCTTCCTAGGAAGAGAGGAGATGGCTCAACTACTTTGGCCACTTCCCCAAAACACTCCAGGAGGGGGCTGGAGAGATAACACAGCGGGTAGGGTGTTTGCCTTGCACATGGCCAACCCGGGTTCGATTCCCAGCAATCCATATGGTCCCCTGAGCACCGCCAGGAGTAACTCCTGAGTGCAGAGACAGGACTTACCCCTGTGTATCGCCAGGAGTGACCCAAAAAGCAAAACAACAACAACAACAACACTCCAGGAGCCAGACTCCGCTCTATGTTCTTCACATGTAACTCACCGAGCCCCCTCAGAGACCCTAGATGGTACAGGTTACTAACACAGCCTCATGTTTTGACCCACAAAAGGCAACACTTTCTCACATCACTAAGTGTGCTCCTGCCTTGAAGCCCTAATGGCTGTGAGGCCCAAAGTTGAGCACAAGTTCTCCGGGACCAGCTTCCCTTTCTTTATAGCACAAACCTGCTCCATCTTGCCAAGATTCTTGAAAAGTATAAACCTATAACCTAGAAGTATAAGCTGCCCAGGTTTCTTTGAGTAGAAACTAGAGAGGCTGAATCTCAGGATTCCTCCCAATATCACTAGTGCCAAAATTGGGGGGTGGTGAATTGATGGCGTTGGTCCACTATGGTTTCAAGTCCTCTCCCATGAATTCTTAATTCTTGGCATCCAGGGGTTTCTAGAGTAAACAAGTGGGACATGGAGAATCACAATGTTGCTTATTCTGTGTTTATGCCTATCCCCTTCTCCCACGGCATGTTTTACTGGCCCAAACCTTACAAGTCTTGGGGCTGGAGCAAGTGGGTAGGGCGTTTGCCTTGCATGCGGCCGTCCTGGGTTCGATTCCCAGCATCCCATATAGTCCCCTGAGCACTGCCAGGAGTAATTCCTGAGTGCATGATCCAGGAGTAACCCCTGTGCATTTCCGGTGTGACCCAAAAAGCAAAGAAAAAGAAAGAGAGAAGGAGAGAGAGAAAGAAAGAAAGAAAGAAAGAAAGAAAGAAAGAAAGAAAGAAAGAAAGAAAGAAAGACCAACAACCAAACCTTACAAGTCTTCAAAGGGCCCAAGCAGGAAAGGTCCAATGTAAGGACCTTTGGCTATGACTGCATCCCAAACCCTACCTTTAATTTTACAGATGCAGAAATCAACTCTCATTATCTTCGATAAACTTCTTTACATTATTTCTTGGAATTGGGAAGTGTTATAATAAAATGTATATTCAGAGGAACATAAAATTTGACCCAAAGTTTTATCCAACATTTACTTGGAACCGTTTAATTATCATCACTTCAGGGAAATTGCACATTGCAAATCTACTTGTGCCAATGCTGCGGGAACCAAATAAAATATATAGAAATTAGTACTTCAGAAAAGAGAAGTAACAGCAGTCGACAGGAAGAACAACATCCTCAATTTTCAAGATATTTACAAAGTTTGAATTTTTTTTCTTTCTTAAGTTCCCTCTTCAAAGAAAGCATCCCTCCCCAGTTCTGAACAACTTTTATTTATTTGCATGCTCTGTTCACCTTTGCTGTTAAAGGGACAAAAAAATAAACCATGAGCACCTCATATATTAATGAAAGTTAAAACAGTTAGGGGGTTGGAGTGATAGAACAACAGGTAGGGCGCTTGCCTTGCACATGGCTGATCTAGGTTCAATCCCTGGAACCCCATATGGTCTTCCCAGCCCGCCAGAAGCGATCCCTGAGCACAGAGCCAGGAGCAAGCCCTGAGTATGGCCCACAACTCCCCCTCCAAAAAAAAATGTTTAAGATCATTAAAATGGCCAGTGCTGGCAGAGGAGATGAAACTGGTATGTACGCTATTTGCTAGTGACATTACAACTGGCACAGCCTGCTAGAAAATAATTTGGCAAAGTATTTTAGGAGGCATTCATTCCTCAACTAGAACACTATCAAAAGCAAAAATGGAGTGGCACAAACTTGGAAACAACGGAGGAGCGAAGGTGGCAGGTCCCAGGCTGTACTCTCCACACAGGCTGTTTCATTTAATCCTCAAAGCAACAGAAGGTGGTATCAGCTCTTTCCCTCTGGCCTACCGAAAGGGGAAACTGAGTTTACTGAAAACACTGCCATTTGCCCATAGTCCAGCAGAGTGAAAACTGGCGTTTAAGTGCAAGCAATCGCCTTTGGACTCAACTCCCCCCACACCATGGCCTTAGACTCACTCAAGTCAAACCTGCTCCTGTATCATTTCCTGCTCCAGTCAGCTCCCAGCACGCTGATGGTATCTTAATCTGATAACAGGCTTCTGAAGGGCTGCAGGTCAAGGGTGACGGAGATGGCTAGGCCGGGTGGGTTGGGGGGAGCGGGGATTGTGACCTAGAACTCCTTCTCCTATGGTGGTGTGTGTGCCGTAGCTGAGTGTGGACGGCCATTCCTCGCACTCTAGGGCTTGTCATGCCATTCACTCCTCCCGAGTTGGGGGTGGAGGAGCAACCATCTCAGATGTGGACCCTGAGACTTGGGTCAAGTGAAGAATTAGAAAACTAAACCCGGGGGGGGAGGGGGGAGGGGAGGGCTGGAGCGATAGCACAGCGGGTAGGGCATTTGCCTTGCACACTGCTGACCCGGATTTGATTTCCAGCATCCCATATGGTCCCTGAGCACCGCCAGGAGTAATTCCTGAGTGCATGAGGCAGGAGTAACCCCTGTGCATCGCTGGGTATGATGCAAAAAGCAAACGAAAGAAAGAAAGAAAGATAAAAGAAAAGAAAACTAGGCCCTGGGGTATCTTGATGCTAGAGTTTCTTCTCTGGGCTGCCCCTGGACAAAGGTCCCACACAGCATTCCTGTAGCTGGGGAACGTGAGGTTGGAAAGGTGGAGAAAATTGGGTGGGTAGTTTCAGGGACACTTAA
Organism: Sorex fumeus; assembly: GCF_029834395.1. Classification (NCBI taxonomy): domain Eukaryota; kingdom Metazoa; phylum Chordata; class Mammalia; order Eulipotyphla; family Soricidae; genus Sorex; species Sorex fumeus. The sequence goes on from NW_026606104.1 coordinate 44,227,248, forward strand.
CCAGCTTTAGGGCCTTCCCCTGAACAGAGAGTTGGGTGGTGGTGGCTTTGAGATCTCAGGAGGGTGGGGAACTCAGTGAAGACTTGGCATATGTTAAACTGGTGCTCCCAAGAAGAAGGAAAGAGGTAAAGTCTGAAGCTACACTTACATACAACTGGAGAACGAGGTAGGGAAACTGAGGCAGAAGCCTTGTCAAGAAATTGCTCAGCACCATGTATGGATGGGTTCTAGAGAGCGTGTTATGCTTCACTGCCTTTCTGCTCCCCAGAGGAGAGTCTGGGATAGGGACCACATCCTCCTACTGACCCTCCGCTGAGGCTTCTGGTAGGAGCATTAGACTTTTCTCCCTCACTAAGTGGTTAGGCCTTCTGTCTGGAGGGCCTTCGCACCTGGTTGCACAACTGGGATGTCCAGACAGTGGCTTTGACAAAACAGTGGGACCTTGAAACCAGGGACCCAGGAAAACAGCAAGTTCTCACGCACTTGTATTGGTGGTTGAGCATTTGCAGGGCGAGAGCCCTTGGCAGTTCCCCACCCTGCAAGAAAGGGCTTGAAAGAGACCTGGAGGCGGGGGGAGCTGAGTGAGCAAGCTCGAGAGATGCAGGTAGCTGGGGGGAGCTGGCTGAGCCTGAGGGGGGGGGGAGAGAGAGAGAGAGAGCAGCAGCAGCAGCTATGAAGCTATGAGCAACTAGAGAGAAGAAAAGAGACAGGGGCAGACCTACCAATGCTACAAGGCCACAAGGCCTGGCTGACGCCTGCTCAGAGGTGAGTGGATGTAACAGACAAAACGTGTTCTAGAACTTCCTACCACACTTCCCCAAACCACCTGTTCTGGCTGGAATTTGCCTAGGTAGGGGGTGGGAAACCCCTCTGGCCCATGGGCCCTAGGAAGCCAGTGAGATCATGTGATCAGAGCAACAGACACAGATGCTTCTCGTCTGCTGCTCCCATGGTCTGTCTGCCTGCACTGTAGTCCATGAATGAAGTTATAGATATCTCAATGGCCAACGGCAGGCAAAGAATCCCCTACCCCTGACCCTCGAGGCTGGGTGGCTCAGAGTAGGGGCTACCGAGGCAGAACCCCCAGGAGGACCGAAGAAGTCAGCTGAGGGGGAGCAAACCTCCCTCCTGGGCCCTGAATCGTGGAGCCCTGTCCTCAACTCCAGCCCTCGCACTCCTGCCCTCTGAAGCCAGCAGCCCCCCGTCTCCCTTCTGGAGTGGACCCCAAGAGGAACAGGAAAGGAGGCAAATGACGTTTTCTGCCCACCCACTCAGGATGCTGGGCCTGAGTCACTTCCCCCAAATGAGGAACCATGGCATCCAAGAGGAGCTGGAATCCTCTTGGGGGCACCTCCAGAGCCATGATTCACCCCTCGGGGTGCCTCCGTGGGGCATGTGCTTGTCAGAACAGCTCAGACGCACCTCAGAAAGGGGCCCCGCCCCACATACTGTGAATGAGGCCTCATGCACAGCTCTGCCTCCCACATTGCCTCAGCTGGGCCAAGACAGGTGAAAATGGTTGGAATCTGAGGGAGGCGAGCCGACAGCAGTGAGGGAAGTGAGAAAAATATCAAATATCAGGCAGGGAGCTGAGAGCAAGACACTGAATGCTATCCCCCCCCCCCCCCCCCGCCCCGTCTAAGAACCCTGGGGTCCCAACGTTCTCCATTTCAGACTGAAGAAGTATTAGTTCAGAGGTCTGCTTTGAAATCAGTAATTCCGTGAAATTAATTTTTCCTTTCTAAGGGAGTGAGATAGAGAATTAATCTTAAAGGTCAAAGGGTGTGAGACCAGACAGTACCAGGCTAAGGCGCTTGTCTTGCATGTGACTGACCCAAGTTCAATCCTCACTTGGGCCACCAAGTATGACTGGGAACGACCACTAAGAACAGAGGTAGGAATAGCCTCTGAGCACTGTTGGGTGTGGCCCAATAAACCAACCGACCTCCCCCCAAAACCCAAATACAAAACTGCAAAAAACAACAACATGCAATAGTTAGCCCCATGTGTTAAAAATCATTCTATGCATTTCACCTCATTACTATGGCAACCCCATGTTTAGGATCCTTGCCATTTTACAGATAAGAGTCAGAGCACAAAAAAGTTAAGTGACTCAGCCAGGACCACACAGTTAGTGACAAAGTTAGAATCTGAACCATGCAGTCCGGAAGCCCCACATTACTGCAACCATCTTGTTGTCTGAGCAGTGACTGGGTCTAAGAAGTAATCTGAAATTAGAGCTTCATTCCTGTCTTTTCCAGCAGAACAACTCTGGTAGAAAATATCCACGGAGTTCCTATAGACTCCGTTTAAGAGGCCCAATAGATGAGTCTGAAATTTCAGTTTCCCAGAGAAGAGACTCTCACAAGCCCATTTTGAGTCAGATTCCTATTCCTGGTCGAATCATTTGAGATAGGGCTGGGGAGGGCAACTGAGCCATATTATACCAGAAATTCTATCTCATTAATCTGTGAAGATCAGGGTGGTGGGGGGGGGGTAGATTAGATATGTGAGAAGATTCTAGGAAGAGGTCATCCTATAAGGTTTATGTGTCGGAAACCGAGGCCCAGAAAGACTAGGTAATGTTGCAACCCAGAGTCAATGATGAAACCGAAATTCTTGGCTTTCTTCTCCTTCTCTGCTGCTTTAACCAGCTCTTTACTCAAACCTTAGCAGCCAAAGGCTCAGGTTCTACCTCTACTCAGTTTGTCTTCAAATCTAAAACTTCTGTAGTCTACTGTCTTCTCACAAAAGTATGTGTGTGTGGGGGGGGGGGGGAACACACCACCTTCAGTAAATACATAAAGTAAGTTTGTAAGGTAATTTTCATTCAACTCCTATCTGTTAAATGCCAACAATATATCAGGCATGGTTCTAGGCCACGGATTCTGTAATAAAGAAAAACGGACAAAAATGCCTGCTCTCCAAGGAAGTTGGAGGGAGGCAAACACCAGATGTTTTCCCCATCTGCAGCAAATAGAAGAGTAAGAGAAGGACATGCAGTTATGAAATGATGGCAAGCCCTTGGCCTTGAATTATAGAAATGAAAAATGTCGAGAGAGGAGAAATGGTCAAAGGTGAGAAGAATGTGCGGTGGACTGGCACTGACACAAGGGTTGTGGACATTTTGGTGGTTTAGAGATATCTATGGATCTGAAGACCACATAATTGGGAGCATGTGACCCAAACCTTAATAAAGGATTTTTTTTTAAAGAGTTGGCAACAGACGCAGGATGGGGAGAGAGAGTACCTGAGGTGATGGGTGGAGGGATCTAACACTGGCAGTGGGTTTGGAGAGGGAACACAGAATGTCCCAAACTTTATTATTTAAGCGTTGTGAGGTCACTTTTCACACCCGTGTTCTCCCTCAAACACTGCTTGTCTCAATGTTTCTTTGCTCGCCTATTTCCCCTCTGGAAAAGACTGAGTTCTCGCTCTCCAATGCTCTCGCTCTCCAACGTGTACTTCTCCCTATCTCTCCCCTCACATCTTTCTAAATAAGTTTCAATAAGACCTACCTTGCAAGGGATGGGTATTGGAACATTGTACATTGTATGAATGAAACCCAATCACCAACAACTTTGCAGCTGTGTACCTCACGGTGATTGGATTTTAAACATTTTCAAAAAAGAAATAGTGGGAAAAGCAAATCTACTATTGTTCCAACAGGTAGAATGTTTTCATTATCTGTTTTTAAAAATCAACAGCTTTATCAAGATGAACTTCTTATAAAATTCACTCCTTCATAGAAAAGGGAAAAAAAAAACATAATCTTACTTTGCTTCATCCTAAAAAAAAATAATAATGCCCCGTGACTCACAATGCCTAAATTTTAAAAATTCATGCTCTCCTGGAGTTGTTTTCCAGTGGTCCCCCAGAATGAGCACAGGGACCTCCAGAAGAAACGATACTTGCTGGGATGCCAGGAGTGTGGGACATGGACATGAAGAGGACTGGCACTTTGGAGTATGTCTTGGGCACTAGATCCTTGTGCGTTGTGTTTTTTGTTTTGTTTTGTCTTTTCAGTTTTGGGCCACACCTGGTGGTGCTTGTGGCTTACTCCTGGCTCTGTACTCAGGAATTACTTTTTACTGTGCTCAGGGGATCATATAGGGTGCTGAGGAACTAACCCGGGTTGGCCGCATGTAAAGCAAGTGCCCTACCTGCTGCTGTGCTGTCTCCAGCCCCAAGCAGTAGCTTCTTTTAGTGCATATTATTTCATCTGTAGAAAACAAAAGTAACTCTGATTCTCTGCTTTCCCCACGGCCGCACCCTTCACCATGAAATTGTGTGGGCTAACTTGGAGAGTGGCCTTAGTCATGTGATAACGAATGTGAGGCAACTGAGGGCTTCGACAGCACTTGTACAATAGAATTTTCCACCTCCCTGCCCCTTGCAATTACCCATGAGAACGTGCCTGAACTAGCCTACTGCAGGAGCAGAGCTAGAGGCCCTGGTCTTCCCAGCCACGGGCAGACGAGACCAGCCAACAGCAAACTAACCTCCAGACGTGTGAACAAGTCTAATCAAAATCAGCAGAGTGGCCTAGCTTACTGATATATGAGCTTATTGTTGCTCATATGTAGTGCTTCTGTAATTATTTGCTATACATTATTATTGTGGCAATAAATAATTTTTGATATCTCCCCAATGTATGAATTTCCTTTGTGACCTTGATGGAAAAGTAACTCCAGAGTATATGACGACAGATTAAGTGAGAGTGGAGTTAACACTCACTGCTTGCCTGGTGGCCTTGGAACTTTCCCCTGTCCTCCCTGTTGTTATTGTCGTGCAGTAACCAAGGGCTGTGTACACTTGGTTGTGGTGCTTGCTAGCAGTCACACACTTCAGTTGTTGTGCTCGCTCACATTTGGTTGTGGTGCACCAGAGTATACTTTCTGTTGGTGTGACACCACGGATCCCAAATGGAAATGCCACCAGGATTGCACTGGGTATGTTAGGCAGTACCAGGGATCAAACCTGAGGTCTCATATCTGCAAAGAAGGCACACTACCATTAAGCCAAATCCCAGGCTCTGCAGTCATAGTTTTGTTGTTGACTTTTGGGGTTTGTTGTTGTTGTCATTTGTTTGTGGGGAGAGTCCACTCCCAGCAGTACTCAGCATCTATTTTTAACTCTATGCCCAGTAGTGCCCTTGGTGATGCTCAACAGACTATATTTTGTCCTGGGGTTTTGAATCAGGGTCATGGCTGTTGCTTAGTAGGCATTTAGGTAACATGGTTTAGACTCAGAAAAGTCTAGGCTGAAGATTTGGCAATTGTGCCAATTGACAAGTTGGCAATTATGTCTTGGTCTCATTAAGTTTTCTTGGGGAGAGAATATAAAATTTAGCTGAAATTTGATTTCTCTCTGTCTCTCTTTGTCACTGTCTCTGACTCTGTCTCTCTTATGCACACACACACACACACATGCATACACACGCACAAATGCATGCAAACACACACATGCTTTTGAGCTATAGCTGGGATAGTTGGGGCCTCACCCAGGGTTCCTGCATATAAAGCTGTGTTAGCGTGTGTTAGGTAAAGGTAAGGTAAAGGCCCTCCCGTTGATCGTCGATTTGCTCGAGCGGGCCCAGTAATGTCTCCATTGGAGACTTTGTTGTTACTGTGTTTGGCATATCGAATACTCTCGGTAGCTTGCCGGGCTCTCCGAGAGGGGCGGAGGAATCGAACTCGGGTCGGCCATGTTGGCCGCTTGTAAGGCGAACGCCCTACTGCTGCGCTATCACTCCAGCATGTGTTATAAACAAGTAAAGGGGTAAGAAGTAAAGCTGGTAAAAGATGGTTATTTTGCCTTTGCCATCCAGCATCTGTTCTGTGGGAAGCAGACTAGAAACCACACACACACACACACACACATACACATACACACACACACACACACACACATACAAACACGCACAGTTCATGTTCTAATCCCTGAACTCTACGTTGCCTTACATGGTAAAAGGAACTTTATAGATATGACTGTGTATTGTGAAATGAGGGGCAGGAATTTGCCTCTGTGGTAGAGCATGGACAAAGCCCAGTCTCAGCCCCAGCAGAGAATAAAAAAGATTTTTGAAATGGAAAAATTATTTTAGCTTATCCAAGTAGTACCAATGAAATCATAAGAGTCTTTATAAGAGAGAAGGATAAGAGTCAGAGTCAGGGAAGAAAAGCAACAATAGAAGCAAAGATTGTAATCACGTGACCATAGACCAAAGAGTGTGGCTAGTCTCGAGAAAGTGGGAGAGTGAGGGAACAACTACCAGCACTTTGATTTTAGCTTCCTAAATCGCATTTCAGATTTCTGATTCCAGAACCAAAAAAAATAGTGCTATTCTTAAGCCACTGAGCGTGCATGTGTGTGTGTGAGTGTGTGTGTATGTGTGGTGTGAGTGTGCGTGTGTGTGTGCATAAGAGAGACAGAGTTAGAGACAGAGACAAAGAGAGACAGAGAGAAATCGAATTTCAGCTTATTTTATATTCTCTCCCCAAGAAAACTTAATGAGACCAAGACATAATTGCCAACTTGTCAATTGGCATAATTGCCAAATCTGCAGCCTAGAATTTTGTGCGTGTGTATGCATGAATGTGTGCCTGTGTACATGTGTGTGCATGTGTGTGCATGTGTATATATGTGCGCATGTGTTTTGCGCATGTGTGCGCACACACGTGTGTACCTGTGTGTGCACGTGTGTGTGCATGTGTGTGCACATGTGTGTGCGTGTGTGCGTGTGCATGTGTGCTTGTGTGCTTGTGCATGTACACACATGTGTGCGTGTGTGCGTGTGTGCGTGTGCATGCGTGTGCATGTGTGCTTGTGTGTGTGCATGTGAGTGTGTGGGTGTGCGTGTGTATGCTTGTGTATGTGTGTGCACCATATTCTGTTACAGCAGCAATAGGAAACCGAAGCATGTCTTTTCTTCTCATCAAGAACTTCAAGATTTACTCTGGGGAATTCAGTACTTGTCTAAGGCTGTCTACTCCATTAAAGGTGATTCTACACTGGACTCGGAGGTGGTGTAAGTGATCTCAGTCTCTCTATTCCACTTCCAGGCCACAGGGATTCACCAGGATTGGACTCATAATCTCACTAAGCCAGTCAAAGCAAACCTCAGAACTGATGTTTAGGACTGGAGAGCAGTGCCTTATCCCTCTGCTAGATGTGAAAGAGAAAGAACATAGCCCTGGGAGCAATCACAACTTTCTAGCAATCATGGAAGAGATCTGGAGACTGTGAATGGAGTCAGCACAGCTGAGATGGATTGAAAAAAAAGAGTAAATGCATCCTAATATAGATCTGGTTTTCAGTTGCTGCACACAAGAATGACCGCCATAGAAACTTCTCTTTCTTTCTTTTTTTTTTTTTTTTTTTTTTTGCGTTTTTGGGCCACACCTGGCAGTGTTCAGGAGTTACTCCTGACTCTACATTCAGGATTTTCTCCTGATGGTGCCCAGGGATCCATATAAGATGCCAGGGATTTAACCCAGGTCGTCCACGTGCAAGGCAAATACCCTACCTGTTGCTGCAGGGAATAGGAAGGATCCCCCACTGCCTCTCAACCACCCAGTGCAGGCATCCTTGGATTTCCCTGCACCCTTGCAGGGATCCTTGGATTTTCCTGCACCCTGTCAACCAGTAACTAGACTTTCACAGGACAGTGACCCCTTCGACTTTGGTTCTGAAGGGTCAGTAATTGTATGATGCCAGGGTTCAATAATGTGGATGTTATTCCCATTCTAAAACTATTAGACGACCACTCTCCATTTCGGTCTGACTGGATCCAAACATTTATGCCTGATAATTATTGAATTCTTTGTGAGTATGCATTTTTTCCTTTTGTTCATGGCAGTGTACATCAAGATTTCTGTGACTTGATAACAAAAGCATACATGCATTGAAAGTAGACACGTTACCTGTCTGAATGCAAGGTTCCGTCCCAATGGAAAACCAGCAGGACTGTTCTACTGTACAAGAAGGGAGATATCCATGACATTGGCAACTATCGCTTGGTCTGCCTGTTGTCTGTCGTCTACAAGCTGTTCACTCGAGTCATCCTGAATAGGATTGGCAGAACACTAGATGAAGGACAACCATGCGAGCAAGCCAGGTTCCGCAAAGGATTCAGCACCATCGACCATATCCACATGATAACCAAGCTCATTGAGGTTTATCGGGAGTTCAAGATGCCCCTCTATCTAACGTTCATTGATTAAAGAAGGCCTTTGATTCTTTTGAGACTGAAGTGGTCATCGAAGCCCTAGCCAAACAGGGTGTTTAAACTCAATACATCAGGATCCTCCATGAGCTGTATTACGGATTCACTAACAGGATTTCACCATTCTACAAGGAAGCGATCATCGACATCAAGAGAGGGGTTCGGCGTGGTGATACTGTTTCACCCAAACTATTCAGCGCCATCTTCGAGAACATCATGTGACAACTGGAATAAGAAGGAATGGGAGTGAAGATAGACAGCTGGCAACTACACCACCTCTGCTTTGCTGATGACATCGTTCTAATGACACCAACATTAGCCAAGTGGCACAAATGGTGGCCGACTTTGACTGTGAGTGTGGAAAGGTCGGACTACAACTGAATCTCATGAAGACAATGTTTATGAGAAAAGTCTTGTTCCTGGTTTCGCTCTCAATGGAACGAAAATCTCCAAATGCAGCAGTTATGTGTACCTAGGTCGAGAACTCAACATGATGAATGACCTGGCACCTGAGTTGTGCAGGAGGAAGAGAGCGACTTAGCGATGTTCTTCTTCAAGAACGTCGAAGAAATAGCTAAGAGGATGAAGAACCTCCGGCTCTGGGCACATCTCTTCGAGTCCACCATTCTTCCTGCATTAACATACGCCTCAGAGACCTGGGCCCTATGAAAACAGGATGAGAATGCTATTTGGATCCCCCAAAGAGGAATCAAAAGAGCTATGCTTGGAGTATGACGCTTCACTCAAGTGAGAGAAAGAATCCAGAGTTCCAACCTCTGTCGACCATCGAGAATCAGGAACACTGTCTTGTTTGTCAAGGCGTTGAAAATCAGACGGACTGGACACATAATGAGATTTGGAGACGACCAATGGACTAGAGCCATTACCAACTGAATTCCACAGGACGTCAAAAGATTGTGTGGCCGCCCACCTATGAGATGGTCAGACTTCTTCATCAAGACCCTGAATGACTGGTTTGAGGCTCTTCATGTTCCTGGAGTGAGCAGACGCCATTGGGCTACACTAGTACTTGACAGACACTAATGGAGACGTTACTGGCGCTCGCTTGAGCAAATCGAAGAGTAACATGTCAAGTGATCCAGTGATAACCAAAAGAGAAACCACTAGGAAAATGTGATACTATTGAGGCCAGAGGGTGAGCCGGTTTGAAGAAGGGAGTGGAGACTGGTGTGGAGAGTCAACAAGGAAGCACCACATAAAAGTGAAACCCACAGGACAATGGCTCCCCTCCCATCTTACTCAGCTCCATCCAGCAAGGTCATTAGTGATACAGTTATTCGCACAAAAACAAAAGCCCCAAATGGCAGAAGAGATAGGAGAGAAATTTTCAAAGGAAGATGAAAAGTCCTAGAGATAGAGGATGATGATGTTTGTGCTACAGTGCTTATATGAATGTCACTGAACTATATACACTTAAATATGATTAAAATGAGGGAGGCAGAGTGATAGGACTGTAGGTAGGGTGTTTGCCTTGCATGCAGTCAACCTAGGTTCAATCCCTGGCACCCCCATACAGTCCCCAAACACCGCCAGGCATGATTCCTGAATGAGAGCTAAGAGTAAGCCCTAAACATCGCTGAGTGTGCCCCTCCCCCAAACCCCAAAATGATTAAAATGATACATTTTTACATTTCTCAAAAATGTTTTAAAATGGGTAGAATGAATAGATATAAAGACACCCACTAAATAATACCCCCACTTTTCAGCCCCTGACAGCACCCTTCTCTCTGACTCTACGTATTTGACTAGTCCAGGTACCCCAGCTCAGAGGTGTCATACAGTATCTGTCCTTCTGTACTCTACTTTCTTCCTTTAGAATATTCTCGATCCATGAGGAGCCATGTTGTTGAGCATGTGTCAGAATATTCTTCCTTCTTAAGGGTGAATAATACTTTTTTGTATGTCGAGTATTTCATTTATTCATTCATCCTTCAATAAACACTTGAACCACTTCTATCTTTGGCTACCATAAATATTGCTGCTATAAAATTTGGTGTACAAGTATCTGTTCAGGGCAATCATACGGGGGTAGGGCACTTGCCTTGCAAGTAGCCAACTTGAGTTCAATCCCCAATATCTCATATGGTTTCCTGAGCCCTACCAGGAATGATCCTTGAGTGCAGGGCCAGGAGTAAGTCCTAACTAGCGCTGGGTGTAACACCATCTCCCCTGCCAAAAAAAAAAAAAAAAATATATATATATATATATATTTGTTCACGTAAAGCACCTAAAAGAAAATATATATATATATATATATATATATATATATATATATTTGTTCACGTAAAGGCAAAATATTTCATGACATTAGTGTTAGAGATGTTTTGGCAGACTCAACTCTAACAGTAATGGAAGCAAAAGTAAAGACTATATTCACTTGAAAAGTTTTTGTAGAGACTGGAACATTAGCACAGCGGGTACTGTGTTTGCTTTGCATGCGGCCAACAGGGTTCAATTCCCAGCATCCCATATGGTCCCCCGAACACCACCAGGAGTAATTCCCGAGTGCATGAGCCAGGAGTAACCTCTGTGCATCGCTGGATGTGACCCAAAAAGAAAAAAAATGTTTTTGTATGGCAAAAGGAAATATAAACAGAATAAAATGACAACCTGCTGAATGGGAGAAGATATTTGCACATCATATATCTGGTCAGAGATTAGTATCACTATATCACTGTCATCCTGTTGTTCATCGATTGCCTCAAGCAGTCCCCAGTAACGTCTCCTTCGTCCTAGCCTTGAGATTTTAAAAAGTACCACATTCAAGGCTCTTTCAGAGTCAGGAGAATGAGACCCATCATTGTTACTGGTTTTTGGCATATTGAATATGCCACGGGAAGTTTGCCAGACTCTGCCGTGTGAACAGGATACTTTTGGTAGCCTGCCATGTTCTCCAGAGTAAGAACTAGATAATAAGACTTCACATGGCCGCAAATGCAGCCGCGCACTTCCAGGAACAGGGTTTTATAGTCTCTGGGTCTTGGCCGTTGGTGGGATTACATGGCGCCAGGGGCAGTTGGTGGGTGTAATGCCTACATACTGGAAGATGGGGGATCTGGGTGGAGGAGGCCCCAATCCTAATCCGAGCAGGCTTGGAGATCTATGCCCCGGGTCCCGCACACCTGGGTTCCTCTGCTGGTTCCTACATGTGTGAAGCTCATCCGGACGTGTGGAGAGTGGTCTTAAGCATGGCTGTGGCTGGAACCAGAGGATTCCTCTGCCCCTCTCTCAGAGATTATTTTTCAACACATATAAAGAACTATTGGGGCTGGAGCGATAACATAGCTGGTAGAGCATTTGCCTTGCTCATGGCCAACCCAGGTTCATTTCCCACAACCCATATGGTTCCCAGAGCACCGCCAGGAGTAATTCCTAAGTGCAGAGCCAGGAGTAACCCCTGTGCATCACCGGTGTGACCCAAAAAGACCAATATAAAAAAAAGAACCCCAAAACCAACCCAACCTCTAAAAAAAAAAAAGAACTCTCTTATAACAAAAAGAAAACAAAAACACAAACAGCCCAATAAAAAAATACAACAAAAGAGGCTGGAGTGATAGCACAGCGAATAGGGCATTTGCCTTGCAGGCGGCCAACCCAAGTTCGATTCCCAGAATCCCATATGGTCTCCCGAGCACTGCCAGGAGTAATTCCTGAGTGCATGAGCCAGGAGTGACCCTGTGCATCATCGGGTGTCACCCAAAAAGCAAAAGAAAAAAATACGACAAAAGATATAAGGGGACATACACATGACTTACAGTCACTGTCACTGTCACTGTCACTGTCCTCCCGTTGTTCATCGATTTGCTCGAGTGGGCCCAGTAACATTGTGAGACTTGTTACTGTGTTTGGCACATCAAATACATCACGGGTAGCTTGCCAGGCTTTGCCGTGCGGGCAAGATACTCTCAGTAGCTTGCTGGGCTCTCTGAGAGGGGCGGAGGAATCGAACTCAGGTAGGCCATGTTGGCTGTGTGCAAGGCAAACGCCCTATCTGTTGTGCTATTGCTCCAGCCCATGACTTACAGTAATATAAAAATTGTTTGTCAGAGAATGGAGTGGTAATACAACAGTTAGAACACTTGCCTTGCACACAGATCACCCACGCTCAATCCTCAACATGTCATGTTCCCCTGAATACAGAGCCAGGAGTAAGCCCTGAACACTGCCAGGTGTGCTCCCCAAACATATATATGTATATATACATAAAAACCAAAGTGTTATTCAATTTATGATTGGATAAGGAAGGAGTGACACATTTATACAACAGAATAAAATCTTTTCAGCTATAAAAAAAAGAAAATTTGAAATTTTCAACAAACTGGAAGAAACTGAAGAGAATTATGTGAAAAAAAGTCTGAAGGAAAACAGTCTGGAGGAAAATAAACATGTATTGGTCTAGGATATAGAGTTGAACATATGCTCTGGATGCAGGAATCCCAGTTTGATCCCCAGCACCACATAGTCCCCAAGCATTATGGAATGTGGTCCCAAAACAAAACAAGAAACAAAGAAAAAAAGTGGATGTTGAAGGGTGGAGCAATAGAACAGTGGGTTGGGCTTTTGCTTTGCATGTGGCAGATCCGGGTTTGATCCCTGGCATCCTGTATGGTCTCCTGAGCACTGCCAGGAATAATTCTGAGTGCAGTCAGTAGTAACCCCTGATCATTGCTGGTGTGACCCAAAAAGAAAAAAAAAAGTGAATGTTGATAATAAAACTAAAGTGATCTGAGGAGAAGGGGGTAGAGGACATAAAAATCAAGAAACTGTATATATTTGGAGAGGGGAGCCACACCTAGAGGTTCTCAGGCCTTACTCCTATCACTGTGTTCAGGCATCACTCCTAGTGGTTCTCAGGCCTTACTCCTCTCTCTGTGTTCAGGCATCCCTCCTAGCAGTGCTTGGGGTACTGTGTGCAGTGCTAGGAATTGAACTGAGGTGGGCAGCATACAAGAACAGCTAGTGCTTTTTCTCCTGTATTCTCTCTCCAGCCTGGAAAAAGGAATTTTAAAAAATAAAACAAGGGGCTGGAGTGATAGCACAGCAGGTAGGGCATTTGCCTTGCACACGGCCAACCCAGACTTGATTCCCAACATCCCATATGGTCCTCTGAGCACTGCCAGGAGTAATTCCTGAGTACAGAGTCAGGAGTAACCCTGTGCATCTCTGGGTGTGACCCAAAAATCAATAAAACAAAACAAAAATTATAGAAATCATTTGTTTGATCACCTGTTCAGATCAAACAATCCAGAGATGCAGCACAGTGGCAGAGCATCTCCCATGGTAGAACTGGGTGAAAGTCCATGAGCTCAACCTCCATCATTGCTCCACATCACCCAATGCCACCCCAGAGGCACTGCTGTTGGGATCTCGGCACCACAAGTGTGTGTGATTAGCACAGCACAACTGAGAGCACACTACGGTGCCAATAACAACAACAACAACAACAAAGAGAAGGGAAGGGGAACATGTATGTATGTGTTCAAGTTCCTATTTTCAATTCCACTGAGCAAATACTCAGAAAGAGAATTGCTGCATCATATGGCAATTCTATTTTTCAGTTTCTGAGGAACTGCTTAGTGTTTTCCATAGCAAGGGGCCATTTACTTCCCACCAGCAATGCGCTGGGCTCCATTTTCCCACAGCCTGGCCTACTCATTGTTCTCTGTTTCTATTACCTTGGGGATTTTACTTGCAATTCCATCGTTACTAGAGATGCTGAGAGTATTCTCACATTCTGGTTGGTGATTGGTATATCTTCAGAGAAAGGTCTATTAAAATCTTTTACCTGTTTTTATTTATTTATTTGGGGCAAGGGACCACACCCAGCAGTGCTCAGGACTGAATCCTGACTCTATGCTCAGGGATCACTTCTGGCGGAACTCAGGGGATCATATGTGATGCCAGGAATCAAACCCAGTTCGGCTGCATGCAAGGCAAATGCCTTACCCGCTGTACTATTGTTTTGAACCCCCTTTGACCCATTTTTAAATTGATATTGCGCCTCGTCTTCCTCCGCCTCCTCCTCCTTCTACAAAATCATTGTGATTAGGAAATATGGGAGGAAACAGAGAGAAAAAGAGAGAGTCTCAGGGCTGGTAAGTAGGCAACTTCAGAATCCCTTTTCTAAAATCCCAATGTCCTTCCAAAACCCGACTCTCCTAAACCATGCATGCAACCATGCTGAAAACACCAAATCTGTAGGGAAAAGACCCAGGAAAGAAAGCAAAAGGAAAGTCAGACTAGCCACACTCTTCCTCTCTCTTGTGGTTTCACTCTTTCAGGGATAATTCATGGTGTCACAATCAGATCATTATGAAAGGGGCCAGGGCGAGAGAAACCACTATCAGGTCACTGCACAACTGTCAGGCTCTTCTGAGCTGTTTGAAATCCTCAAAACCTAACAACGCTGCAGAGTTTTCAATTGTGAAGTCCCCAGCATCACATGTGGGTCCAGGGAGAGGGCAGAGGCAGAGCACACACTTGGCAAGCACAAGACTGCGGTGGCCAAGAGGTGTATCCGGCTCATGCCCAAGGCATGAAATTAGAGTCCTGTAGGATAACATTGCTTTGTCCTTCTTCCACAAAAAGCTTAGGTTTATCTGGTTACACCCATCACAGTGCGCCTGAGGCACTTCCATTTCATTGTGTTTATCTGTAAACAGTCTTCCCTATGCTCTCCTCCCCACCCAGTTAATCAGCTTTCCCCCTAATCAGACTCTGTTAATTTGTAAGGTCAGATTCCCAGAAATCTACGATTTTATATGTATGAGTGAAATATTGCCTTTCTCCTCTCCTTATGCCTTGTGAACAGTTTACTTTAAAGCAATATCCTTTTTGTATAGATACAGGAAGACCGTGAACATTATGCTTTGTAACTTAGGATTTGATTGGCTTTGAATATTATTCACTCCCGGGCATCTGCTTTCTCAACTTAAGCCTCAGTTGCCCTTAGTTCCTAACACTCCAAAAGCAGGGTGCCGATGAGGGACTGAATGGACTCAGGGCAAGCGGTGAACTACCCTGGCATTGAAATGGGCCAGGCCAAAGTGCCATGATTCTTAACTATAAGTTAAGAGTTTGATCATAGACAAATGCTGTCATGATCCAAAGGTAACGACGAGACTAGGATCCGGCTAGGGGTGGGAAAGACTATCTGGCCTGAGCACTATAGTCTGAGATCGAGATAGCCCTAGGAGAGCAATTCTATAAGTTTAAGATATTTCTTACTGTATCCATACAAAATGATTTATATTATATATTCTTATATGCTCGTGGACAAGGAGAGGAGAGACACACCCATAGGATCCCGCTCTAGGGTGGGTCGTCCTGCTGAGAAAGGATCTATCCTAGGAGCGGCTTTCCCTGAGGCTAAGATTTCTATTCCTATTGATTGTGACCGCACCTATGTGTAATTGTTCCCCCAATTCCTCATAGAGAGAGATATAATGAGACTGTAGAATGGGCAAAGGGAGCAGAGGCAGAGAAGGGAGACTGGTGTAGATGGAGAGAGGATCGGAATAAACTGCGACTAATACCAATCAGCCTGGCCCTTGTTTCCTTCCTCTGCCTGCCCATCGCCATCGACCTCCCCAGGGTGGGGAAGAAGGGTGAGACTACCGAATGCGGGCGGTGGGAGAGATAGAGCCACCGCCGCTGTGTGCAGTGCCCCTTCTTGAGTTTACACATCTGGCGTCCCTGGGTGGGCACAAGCCTCCAACCGGTACTCAACTGAAGGTAAGAATAGCGTTCGGTACACCCCAATTCTAGAAAGCTTAGTGAAAAAACTAAGATTTTGTGGTGCGGTGAATTAAACTGCTAGCTGCACTCCCCACTAACATGGGGCAAAAACAGTGCTAAGTGAAGTCCCTTCAAAATGTTTTGCACCAAAATGAACGTGGTCAGTTTTTTATTGAATTGATTAAGCATTTTGCAAAGAGAACTGGACATCGTGTTTCTCGGGACCAACTCTGGTCCTGCCTAAAAACGGTTTATAAATTTCATCCTTGGTTTTCAGATAAGGGTACTTTGGAGCCTAGGGTTTGGGAAAAGATTAAGAGTAATGTCTTCAAGGAATTTAAAGAAGGGGCTCAGATCCCCAAACAGTTCTGGGTTACTTGGGAAATTGTTAACTCCATTCTTAAGGTTTTAGAAGGTACCTCTGAGGAAAGGGATGTTAGATATATTATGAGAAGCTTTCCTCCGGAGTTAAACAGAGAGGATTTTAAGATCAAGGATGAAATTAAGAAAGTTCCTACTACTGAGAGAGCCTTACCTTCGGCTCCTCCCATGCCCAAGCCTAGAAAGAAGCCTGATGCTCAATGCATGACTGCTCCTGTACCCAAGCCCCGAAAGCAGCTCAAGGCATTTCCAGTACAAAAACGTTCTCAGAGCCAAAAATCTCTCTGCCACTAATGAATTTACTTTCCCTACTGATATCACGCCAGAGAGACCTCCACCTCCACCTCCTCTGTATGACTCCACTTCTAGTGCGTCAGAGGAAAGTGATGCATATGATGAGCCAGCTACCACCTCCTCAGATTTTGAGTCTGAGAGCGGCTTGGTACAGGAGGCTTCTCACAGGAGCCGCGGCTCAGCCAAGAGGTCTCCAGGCTGCTCAGGACACGCTCCCAATAGAAGCTTACAGCTGAGAGCTCTCGACCGTGAGTGGTCAATCCCACCCAGACCCCATGAGCTTCGTCTCTTTTTTCCCATCCAACTGGAAGAGAATCAGTCTCCGTCTTATGAAGGGTTAAGAATGGATTCACTCAGTAATTTCAAAAAACCTGTGCCTTGTACAAACCTACATCTCTGTATCTTTGGGAAAAGATTAAGAGTAATGTCTTCAAGGAATTTAAAGAAGGGGCTCAGATCCCCAAACAGTTCTGGGTTACTTGGGAGCCTCCAACCTACAAAATCATTGTGATTAGGAAATATGGGAGGAAACAGAGAGAAAAAGAGAGAGTCTATGACCCAGGAGGCATAGAGACGCCTCATTCCTGGGTGCTCACCCACTCAGCCATTACAGACGCTGAGTCTGGTGAGGGACAGTAGTCTTGATTCCCGAGATACTGTAAGATACTGTAAGGAGTATCTTACAGGCTGGAGTAATAAAGCTCACTGGGTACCTCAAGATTTTCATGTGGTTGCTAAGACGTGCTTAAGCCCTTCTCAGTACATGCAGTGGAGGATGTGGTTCTGTGATGAGGCCAAGGCAAAACTTCAGAGCGTAGGCCATGCTGGGCAAAAATTTTCAGGGATTAAATTGACTTATGAGATGTTAATAGGTGAAGGGAAATGGCACTACCCTAAGAAGCAAGTCACCTTGCCTCGTGCTGTTTTTGCTCATGTCCGTGATGCCGCCCTGTGGGCTGGGAGAGGATTGATGCAGATGCTGAATTCAAGGGAAGCTACACAAAGATTGTTCAGGGTGCCACAGAACCTTATGCAGACTTCATAGGGAGGCTGATGGAAGCCATTGAAAGGCAGGTTAAGGGTAAGGAAACTCAGGAGCTTTTGTCCAAACAGTTGGTTGTTGAAAATGCTAATGAGGATTGCCGGGCCATTCTGCGTCCCATTAGGGAGAAGGAGGACTTAATGGGGTACTTGAAGGCATGTCGGAATGTTGGTTCTATCAAACATCAGGCACACATTAATGCTGCCGAGGCCTATGCCATACAGAGACAAAAGTAAAGTAAAGTAAAGGCCCTCCCGTTGATCGTCGATTTGCTCGAGCGGGCCCAGTAACGTCTCCATTGGAGACTTTGTTGTTACTGTGTCTGGCATATCGAATACTCTCGGTAGCTTGCCGGGCTCTCCGAGAGGGGCGGAGGAATCGAACTCGGGTCGGCCATGTTGGCTGCGTGCAAGGCAGACGCCCTACCCACTGTGCTATCGCTCCAGCCCACAGAGACAAAATCAGGGCAAATGTTTTAATTGTGGGAAATCAGGCCACTTTCATAAGGATTGCAGGGCACCTCCCAAACGTGCAACTGTGAGACCACCACCTGGACCTTGTCCACGATGCCATAATGGAAACCACTGGGCCAGAAATTGCCCCTTCAATCTTGGTGTAGCTGGTGACCCTCATTCGGGAAACTTGCAGTGGGGCCAGCCCCAGGCCCCGCAAAATCAGGGGACGTTCCCAGCTGCAGCCCTTCTCCCCAGTGTGGAGCTTTAGAGCTCCAGTCAGTAGATTCACTGCAAGCAGCCACAGCAGGGAGCACCGCCTTGGATATTCCCTGCTCTGATACAGTCACCATTTCTCCCACCCAGAGTCCCTGCAGATTAAATTCCCACGCAAAGGGACAGGATTTGAACCCCCAGGTAGAAAGGGAGTTTGCTCAAGTGAACCTTACAAGCAGCACATCAGGTTTTCATGGTTGTCTGGAAGACTTCCTGACAGTGCAGGGAAAGGCATCTCCGATCCCTAACTCTGTTCCTCATGGAGCGCATCTAGAGGCTCACCGACAAGCGGTTGAGTCCAGGGAACAAGCTATCCCGTGTATGGGACATGCGGAGCTGAGTTCTGCACCTAATGTGCATCAGGTTTTGAGCCAGGACAAAAGTAAGGAACTTTGGAATCAAAGAGTTGTGTCTATTGGTGAATCTGCGCTGGCAAACCGAGCAGAACTTTGTGTGAAAGGGCTCAGCTACCCTGAGAGCCCTCAGTCAGGTCAGAAGTGGAGAAAGCCTTCTCTAGTTTCTAGTCTTGATTCCCGAGAACATCTGCTAGGAACTCAGTCTGGACAACTGACTCTCAGGTTTTTTATCAGAACCAATGGTAAACTGCTAGTTCCAAGGAAGGTTATTCAAAGATTCAGGCCGGTACAGTTTTACTTTTGGAGAAGTGAACTTCTACTTCTAGTTCATGAGATGCCACCTCTGGGAAAACGACTTCAGGGCCAGTGGGTACATGGTTATTCTCCCACTCAGCCATTGCTTATTGACCCAGGAGGCATAGAGACGCCTCATTCCTGGGTGCTCACCTACTCAGCCATTACAGACGCTGAGTCTGGTGAGGGACAGAAGGCATTGTCACTAGGATACTTCTGCTTGTGTGTGTGTTTATGGTTATGAAGCAGGTTATTCTGATATCAGGAAAGAGCTTCCAATGAAGGCTATAACTTGCCACATTGTTTTTTTCACTCGCCCATATGTCAGGGCCTGCTAATATCATCTCAGACTCAGTTTGTGTTGTTGGTCCCTTCCTTGGTATTGTGACTGTGTTTCTAAGTACATCAAACGCTACATAGCTCAACAATTGCTTCAGCAGCTACAGGCTCTTTTACAAAAGTGCTCTGAACTTGTTTTTATTACTGATATCAGATCTCATTCTGGTCTTTCTAGACCTATGAATCTGGCATAGTTTAAAAAAAAAAAAAAGGAGGTATGGCCCGTTTGACTCCTTGTCCTTGACATTGTTTTTTTTACAATTTTTGAATTTACCTCAAGGGGAGTCATATACAGCAGCTGAAAAGCATTTTCAGGAAGATGCACAGACTCAGAAAATTATTAATTCTCCTATTTTGATTAAAATTGACAAAGACTGGGCAGCAGGGAGACACCTCATTCGAGGAAGAAACTATATTTTCTTTCAACAGATAACCCCACTAAGAAACTTTGGGTCCCATTGCATTTCATCAGGAGCCGAATTCATCTGCCTGCTTTAACTTTCAGACCTTTGCAGTCTTACAACCCTCTAAATTCCAGCCTCAAGCCATCGCCAAACTGATTTCAGCTGGAATTCACAAGGAAATCAGAGGAGCAGCATCAGAAGGCCTGCAGCAAAGGCCTCTAGCTCCTTGAACATATTCATGAGATCAAATTAAGAACATTCCTTATTCCCTTCTCTTACAGGTTGTGGATTGGGCAACTCCAGGACCCCATATTTTGGATTAACAATTCTTTACTTTTACTCTCTCCTTGGAATTCACAGGTGTCTCAGCTCTCAAAGGAGGAAGGAATGACTTTTAATAGGAACACCTTTTAATTTCTCTCTAGGATAACTGTGTCGGAGTTCCCCCCCTTCTCTTTCTCTATCCCCAGGCATGGAGATGTACCAAATGCTGAAAGCCTCTGTTAACTTAAAAAAAGTGTTTTTTCCAAACATAAGCTAGGTTGCACATTTATGACTGCCAGTGAACCTGACCAGAGAATGACTTCATTCCCCTGCTGAAGAGCTCCTGACAGAAGTCGTGATGCTCCTGTTGCAGTGCTTCCTGCCTGATCCAGTGCCCTGAAGTTCATCAGACTCCGATAGCTGCTCCCCTGGGACTCATTGCTGTGACCACTACCGTTGCTGTTGCAGAAACAACTCTTCAAATTGTGATCTGGACACTTCATTTCTTCAAAATGTGACTAAATGACTCTGATCACCCTTGAACAGTGCAGGACTATTGGACACTTTACAACAAGCACTGCTCTGGGTTCAGGGGTGGACTGAAGTTCAACAAATGAGACTTTTGTGTTTGTAATTGTTACTCTTTCTATTTCAAATTTTTGTGTTTTTGTAAACAGAAAATGGGGAGATGTAGGATAACATTGCTTTGTCCTTCTTCCACAAAAAGCTTAGGTTTATCTGGTTACACCCATCACAGTGCTCCTGAGGCACTTCCATTCCATTGTGTTTATCTGTAAACAGTCTGCCCTATGCTCTCCTCCCCACCCAGTTAATCAGCTTTCCCCCTAATCAGACTCTGTTAATTTGTAAGGTCAGATTCCCAGAAATCTGTGATTTTATATTTATGAGTGAAATATTGCCTTTCTCCTCTCCTTATGCCTTATGAACAGTTTACTTTAAAGCAATATCCTTTTTGTATAGATACAGGAAGACCGTGAACATTATGCTTTGTAACTTAGGATTTGATTGGCTTTGAATATTATTCACTCCCGGGCATCTGCTTTCTCAACTTAAGCCTCAGTTGCCCTTAGTTCCTAACACTTCTTGAGTTTACACAGAGTCCCTTCTTGGAGTCCCAATGCAGCCACCAAGTGTGCAGCTGAGTCTACAGCCCACTGCAACCAAGAGCATGAGGCAATAAAGCCCAGAGTGCACAAGCACCACAGTCAAGAGTGGGACTCCTGGGAGCAGTGAATCCCTGATGAGAGGGTCCCACCGCCACCATACCCCACTGTGAACATGGGACACAACCCAAGCTTTTTTGAGGGAGCTGTTTGCTTGTAGGATTGTTTTCCATCCTTTAACTTTGAGTATGTGTTTGCTCTGACTGTTCAGATGAGTTTCTTGTAGCCAGCAGAATGTTGGTTTCAGTTTCTGGATCCATTTTGCCACTCTGTGTCTCTTGATTGGTGCATTTAGACCATTGACATTGAGAGAGATTATTGTCATGGGATTTTGTGCTATCTTTCTGTAGGGGTTGGTTGTGCTTATAAGTGTTTTCCTTCTTATCTTACAGGAGCCCCTTTACTCCTTCTTTTAGATTTGGTTTTGAGTCTATGAAGTTCCTGAGCTGTTGTTTATCTATAAAACGGTGTATTGTTCGATCGGAGTTTGAGTGAGAGTTTAGCTGGATAAAGCATTCTTGGTGAGGCGTTCATTTCATTGAGTTTTTTCACTATATCCCACCATTGTCTTCAGGCTTGGAGGGTTTCCTCTGTAAACAGGTCTGCTGTAAATCTAAGGGGTGCTCCTTTGTATGTGAATTCCTTCTTTGACCTTGCTGCTTGCAGTATTGTGTCTCTATCCACGGCATCCATCATTCTGACTATGATATGCCTTGGAGTGTTTTTATTAGGGTCTCTTTTAGCTGGCACCCTTCTGGCTCCTTGGATCTGGATGTCTGCATTCTTTAACTCTGGGAACTTTTCAGCAATGATTTATTTGACTGTGACTTTTTCACTGGGGTTGCCTCCCTGTCCTTCTGGTATGCCGATGATTCTAATGTTGTTCCTCTTGGCGTCATCCGCTAGGTCTCTGATTCTCCTTAGAGCTATTTTGAGGTCTTTTACCATTGTTTGTTGTTCCCTATGGATTTCTGTTGCTTATCTTCAAGTTCACTGATCGTGTCTTCAGCTGTAGTCATTCTACTGCTGAGGGCACCCACTGAGTTTTCATTTCATTTACCGAATCCTTTATTTTGTGACACTTCTTTCTGCTCTCATTTCTTCCTGTATTTTCTCGACCATCCGTTCCACTGTTTCTTTCATTTCTTCCTTTAATTTTCTGGATGTCTCCTCCGTTGATTCTTTGCGTAGTTCCTTGAACATTCTCAGCATTTCATCTCGGAATTCTTTATCAGAGAGAGCGTATTTGTGGGTAACCCCTGTTGAGGATTCGGGACTCTTTTCTTCGTCCTCTTCTCATAGTGGAGATTTGATCTGTTTCTTCATGCTGTTGTGGTTGTCTAGAGGTAAAACCTTGGAATTCACTAGCACTGTTTCCTCTTATCATGGGAAAGGATTCTGAATAAGGTCGGTCTATGGTGGTCACCCTTCTCCCTTTCTAGAATCTATCCTTCCTCTCAGGCATTATTCTGTGACTTATCACGGGCATGTAGTGGAGCGTTGGAGGAGGTGCTCTTTTATATTGGGCTTGTACAGTTTCTTGCATACTGGTCTTTTGTCAGAATTGGAGTAGGCCAGTGGATTGTTGTTGTATTGTAGTTGAGGTGGCCAGGATTTTTTCCACAGAACTAGGTGACAAAAGCTGGGATATGAGTCCGGAGTGCTGGGAGTGGGACAGATCAGAGAAGGCCACGCCCACTTTTGAGGAGGCCACGCCCCCTACGTGAAAGCCACAGCCACAGCCCGCCCCAGGGTCACGCTGACCTAGAAACCTGAGGAGGAGGGCGATGTCCTTAAGAGGTGGGCAGCGGTCAGGCAGAACTCAGGCAGGTTGTTCCCCAAAGTCTCCTCGGACTTGGGGGGGGGGGTGGGCGGGGGGGAAGGGGCATGCATGTTGCATGCCAGGCACGGGAAAGCCGGAAAGGGACACGCTCCGGGCTCCCCAACGAACCTCAGAGGAGGGAGGCGCCCTGAAGAGGTGGGCGGGCAGTCTCTCAAATGATTAGGTTTAAACCACAAAATTGAGGGCCAGGGATGTGACTTATTCCATGGGAGAGCTGGGTCTAATCCCAACATTGCCAAAATTAAAAACAAAGAACTGGAGAGGTAGAGAGGGTAGGACACTTGCCTTGCTTGCAGCTGACCCTCATCCGGTTCCCAGTACCACATTTGGTTCTCCAAGCACTTCTAGGTGTGACCCTTCCATACAGAGCCAGAATAGACCCTGAGCACCACCAAATGCAGTCTAATACCCCAATAAAAGATAAAAATCAACCAATAAAAGATAAAATTTAATAACATACAATAAATAGAGAAATAAATATAAAATATATACAACAAAACTTCGATGGAAATATAAATAAAATTAAAAATCATTGTGTTGATAAGTAAGTAAGTAAGTAAAGGCCCTCCCGTTGATCGTCGATTTGCTCGAGCGGGCCCAGTAACGTCTCCATTGGAGACTTTGTTGTTACTGTGTCTGGCATATCGAATACTCTCGGTAGCTTGCCGGGCTCTCCGAGAGGGGCGGAGGAATCGAACTCGGGTCGGCCATGTTGGCCGCTTGTAACTCCATTTCGCAGATGCAGAAACAGTGGTACAGCAAAGTTAAAGAGTCTGCCTCAAATCAGAGCAGACAGAACCAGACACTGGACCCAGGACACAGGGCCTAGAATTTTCACCCTGGCATCACACAGATCTCAGAGTTAGCATGACCTGGATTCCAACTCTGACAGCTAATGAGCGTGTGATTACAAACCCATTAGTCATCTAAGATAATTCCAGATAAAATCAACATTTTACTTTACACCCACCAGCGAAGGGAAGGCTGGACAAGATCAAGTAAGGATGGGGATTCGGGGAACTAGGATCTCTCTATAACTCGGGGGTGGGGGTGGGGGCAGCATTCCAGAGGGGACTAGGAGTTCTGTGGCAGATGGTTAGGAGTGTAAATTCTGATCTAAAATGGTCCTGTCTCACCTCCATAGACGTCAACCCCCAAAGACTCTGTGAGTTCATAGGGAGTTCTGGGATGATTGCTCACTGTCCCTAGGAAAGAGTAAAAGGCCACTAAGTGTCTAGGATCCAGGGCCGGATAAAGGGAGTTGACAGCATGGAGGCCCAGGCAGGCTTTGTACAGGCCTCAAAGGGTCCCCAGCACCATAAACACACACAAAAAAGCCCATGAACTGGATGGTGAACTTCAACATGGAGTAGTGTAAACATGAGACACAGAGAAGACCTGCAGATGAAGTACTAAGTCATGCCCTTTACTCAACTGAAAGGGTGTGTCCACATCACACAAGACTACAGATCCAGGTGGGGTCTTTACTGGATGGAAGAGAACTGTAGCAGAGGAAGAGACCTGGGGACAGCCGGGGCAGACCAGGACGTGCATTCAGATGAAAAAATGCACATATGAGGTCAAGAAAAGGCCCTCCAGTGGGGACAGGGGTGTGGCTTAGCAGCTGAGTATATTGACCCTGGGTTCAATCCCCACCACCAGGGAAGGAAAAAGACCAAATACCCACTTCTACCCAGTGAGTGCTATTGAAGAGGTCACTTCAACTCTGCATGTCCACTGGCAGGTGAGCAGGTCCACTGGGTGAGTAGGAGGGAGGGAAACTCTGTCCACATATCAGGGGAAACAGGATTTGTATGACAGAAGTGTCCCATGTGTTGGGCTGGAGAGCTGGTACAGCAAGAAGAGCGCTTTCCTTGCATATGGCAGATCCAGGTTCCATTCCCAGCACCACACATGGTTCCCCAAGCCCTGTCAAGAGTGATCCCAAAGCACAGAGCCAGGAGTAAACCCTGAGTACCACTGAGTGTGCCCCCTCCCTGGCCTCAAAAAATAACAACCAAGTACCTTATATGCACCCTAACAGGTCTTTTTGGTTTTGTTTGGAGGAGAGAGTTGGGGCCAAACGCTGCAGTGCTCAGGATAGGCTATTCCTGGCTCTCTGCTCAGGAGTTGCTCCTGGCAGTGTTGGAGAACCATGTGCAGTGCCAGGGATTATAACCAGGGTTAGTGAGATGCAAAGCAAACACCTTCCCCCCTGTGCTATCTGCCCCCTTCCGCAGAAACCAGTGTTTAGGTTTTACAGTATCTGTTTGGAGCCTGAGATCTTAAGCACAGATTTAAGATAGATGAGTAAAACCAGGCATCCACAGGCCCATTCCAGTCAACTGTCACTTCTACTTATCACTTCTGATTCATCTCCACAAGGTGATGGGCCAGGACTTTCATGAGCCAACATTTCTCCAACTGAGATCATGGGCAGTTCCCTGAGCCGAGGGTGAAGGGTGATGGGGAAATGCAGGCGAAATCCCTCCTGACATGCAAGCTGCCTTAGAACTCCCACTGCTCCATGTTTCATCGAGTGAACTGCAGCTCCACTCTTGCCACACTCCTGCCAGCATGGCGAGAAAAAAGAGACACAGGGAAGCAACCAGAACCCAGGTCGTCGCAGGACCGCTGCTGCAGAAATTCTCACGGGGAACCAGCAAAGGACCAAGCAGCACGTGCAGAGTTGGGAGAACTCAGGTTTATTACACCTGCAGGCCCAGCAGAGCTCGTAATCAAAACACTGTGCTCAGGAGCTGGAGTAATAGCACAGCGGATAGGGCATTTGCCTTGCACAGGGCTGACTCAGGTTTGATTCCCAGCGTCCCATGTGGTCCCTAGGTGCTGCCAGTAGTAATTCCTGAGTGCATGAGCCAGGAGTAACCCCTGTGCATCACCGGGTGTGACTCAAAAAGCAAAAACAAAACAAACAAACAAAAAAAAACACTGATCCCAGGACAAAGTTGGGTATTTGATGGGAAGAACGAGCATTAGCAGGCAGCTGGTATGGAAGGAGAAATTCTCCTGCAGGCCCTTTGCAAAACAAGTTCAAAACTATCTCAAGGACATCCTGAATGCATCCTCTGGTCCCATCACGTTACCCAGACTCTGTTGCCCCTTGGCAGCCCATACTCCTCTGGTGTTAGCCTGTTTGAAATGGGTGGGCAAGGGTCTGTTTTCCTCATCTCTATGCTGTGTCATTGCTGCAGGCGCTTAGCTCTGCTGCTGCCTGGAGGAATTTATGGAAGGCTGCCTGACGGAGATATTCTGGCCTGGGTGACAGGAAGAGAAGGCATCTAACTCACAACCAGGCAGAGAGAGACTGTTGAGGATCTACAGGGCTACAGACCACAACTCTCCTTGCATCTCTGAGGTACTCTGGGTTTCCTCGATGAGATCCCAATCTGTATGTGTGGGGTATGTGTGTGGGTGGGGGGAGGCACATCCTGGCAGAAGCAAGGAGACAAACCAACTTGCCACCTCTGAACTGTCAACCAGGCTCTTCATTAAGCTCTTGCTGAAGGCAAACCCTGTGCATGTCATACCCAGCCCAGCAGGTCCCTGGAGTATGCAAGGAGGTGACTTTCAGCAGGATACCAAGAGGCCCAGGGATAGCTCCGTGGCTCTGCACGTCTGCTATGGAAGTGTAAGAACTTGAATTCAATCCCTGGTGCTACCACACTCAACCCCGCCACTCTGTGGCATGCCTGGTGCTGAGGCAGCTGTGATCCCAAGTACCTCCAGCAATTTCTTGCACTATTGTTTCCTGAGATGTGTGAGCACCACAACTAAGGGTGTGCAGTTCCCAACAAGCATCATGATTGAGAACAAATGTGCAGCTACACAGCTAAGAAGTGTGGCCCCAGGCGAGCCCATGTGTGAGCACCTCCGTGACCCCCTGGCAGCATCACGACCAGAATTTGCAAAAGCACAACCCAGGAGGGCAACACCAGCCAGCACCCCATGGAGGCAAATGCAACCCAACATGCAGCCAGAGTAACCCCGGCGAGCACAGCTGAATGTGGGAGCATCACAACCAGGTTATCAAAAGGAGAAAAGAAGAGGGAGATAACAAGACACCAAGAATGTTTTTGATAGTGATGATCCCCCCTCCCCTTCCCTTGTGGTTGCCACTGTGGCAATGCCTGGGGGCAACACCCACTCAGTTGCAGAGCCTGCCCACTGCCTGCAGTGCTGGCACACAGTCCTTGTGCAGTGCAGAAGATTAAATTTCCACCTTGGGCTGGTGCTCTACCACTGAGCTGAGCTATTGATAGGCTCCTTAATACTTACTATTTTTTTGTTTGGCTGGTGGGTTGTGGGGTTGTTTTTATTTTGTTTGTTTTTTGGAGGGCGGGGACAGGAGTCACACCCCAGCAATGCCCAGGGCTTGTACTCAGGGATTGCATTCCCGGCTCTGCATGCAGGGATCACTCTTGGTGGGGGGGACCATGCGGGGTGTCAGGAACCAAACCATGGTCAGTTGCATGCAAGGCAAGTGCCCTACCTGCTGTACTATCACTTCAGTCCAACAGTTATGTTTTATGTGTACCCTCTGTGGGTAAGATGACAATGCTTCTCATGTACAATTTTATTACAAACTATCTGTGAGAACAGCTTTAGGTTTTAAAAACAGATTCAGGGGCTGGAGCAATAGCACAACAGGTATGGCATTTGCCTTTCATACAGCCAACCTGGGTTCGATTCCCAGCATCCCATATGGTCCCCCAAGCACTGCCAGGAGTAATTCCTGAGAGCAGAGCCAGGAATAACCCCTGTGCATCGCCAGATGTGACCCAAAAAGCAATAATAAATAAATAATTAAAAAAATATAAAGAGACTCAATTTGGGGCGATAAAAACATTTATTAAGTAAATACACAAATGGTGAAATGATATTACAAGACAGGTATATAAAGAACTTTCAAGCAACTCTGTGCTTTGGCATATAAATATTCATCCTATTCAGAGTTCTTTTGGTTGCGAGTGATGAAGACCTACTTTACCAGCCAACAAGACAATCGCAGAGAATCGCACAGAATCCCAGGAAGGAAGGCAGAGAGACATGCCGCCTTGAGAAGAAACTGTCGCGGGGGAGCAGAGCCTGCAGAGCCGCCGGCCCCTTCACCCTCTCTGCAGGCTCAGCTCTGCACGCGATCCGAGACATTTCTCTGCCAGTTTCTGCGGTGCCCCCTTGGCCCGATCCACACACAGACACGCGTGCAGACCGTGCACAGCTCCAGCTCTGTCCTCATCAGGAGACCGACACTGCCTGGAATCTTCCCCAGAGAGGAGCCTAGAGGCCAGAGCCAGGGGCTTGCTGCTCATTCATTCAGCACCAGTCAAGGATTAGGTGAGGTTTTTTTGTTTGCATTTTTCATTTTTGTTGGGGATGGGCACACCCAGTGGTGTTTCGGGTAGGGGTTGGGGGTCAGCCCTGGGAGACTATGTAGTGCCAGGCATCAAACCTGGGTCTCCTACATGCCAAGTAAGTGCTCCAGCCCATTGAGCTAGGCCCCAAAGACTAGGGCAATTCTCAGAGAAGGAGAATCTGAGCCGAGCAGTCCTCCTTCCCCAGGGCTCTGCCCAGACACTCACGGCTCACAGTCCATCTAGGAGATAGTAGAGCCGTCTCACAGCCCCCTGGTCAAAAGCGGCCAAGCACAGACTTGAACTGGTCTCTGTGAGAGCAAAGCCTGAGTAGAACCCGCTGTCCAGCTGGCACTGCAGCTAAGTGCAACCCGTATGTTCTGCCCCCCACCCCCACCCCCAAGCCCTGCCCCTGAGGAAACAGTTCTTGAAGTCAACCCTGCAGACAGGAAACGAGGATCCCAGCTTCATGCAGACACTGGCCGAAAGGCAGAGAGTTTTCTCAAGTCAGTTTGCTGGAAGCCAAGCAAGGCCCCTCCCAGCCCCGGGCTCCTAGGTGGCCACTTCACACCATATCCACTCAAGAAGGAGGCTCAGCAGGAGCTAGAGGCCAGCTGACCCCTCCTCTGTCTGTCCCCACACGCATCAGGCCCGCTGTCCTGGGATTGCCCCTGATCCTGCTTCCTCCTAGAAGCTAAATGGGGAGGTGTGTGTCCCCCCCAAAGCCAGGCAGGAGAGACCTGATGATTCCTTGCACTGTGGATGCCCTCAGCCTCCACAGACAAACATGTCTCAGCTTGAGTATCTATTTCTGTGGAGGCCTCGAGGGGCCCTTCATGGCCCATACTTGGTTCTGTGGAGCCTCTGCCCCTCACAGCAGGTAGCTGTCTCCGGCTCCGGGGGTGGGACAGACAGATGGATGCAGTCAGCACCTCGCTCCTATTCCTCCTATTCCGCCAGTTCTGAGGTGAGATCTGCATCAAGGGACACAGCTGCCTCAGGAAACAGGCAGGGGGCCTGCACCAGTCTTCTCTGCTCACCATTCCAGAGAGGTTGTCAGAAAAAATACCATCATGGAAAAAGTGCTGCCAGGTCACTGCCAAGTGTCACAAAAACCTTTTGACTGTGGGTAAAGGGAAGATGACACTATCCCAACTCAAGAGTCTGCCACATGGAGACTGCCAAACAGCCAGGGCTCCTCACCCTATTGCCGCCTCCATTTTTTTTCCCTTGGGAGTGGAGGCACAGAGCTTTAGGCCATGTTTGTGGGGTTGCAAGCTGACAGCTGGCTCAGAGTCTACTCCCCAAGTTCTGTCCCTGCCCTGACATTCCTCCTAGTCTCAGTAGAGCAGGATGAGATGCCAGCCAAGGGAACCAAGGTATGTGCCCAGAGGTGGCGGAAGGACTTTATTCAAGTTCTGGATTTTCCCATGTCTGATTCTTCTGTCAAGTTCTGGATTTTTCCGTCAGTCTGATTCTTCCATTATCTCCACTTTGGGGAGGAAGCCTCCAGACCTGATGGAACGTTCATAATGCCTAGGGAGATTTCCAGGCCCTAAAAAATGTGTCTTCCACCTCCCCCCCAGGTCCATCTGTATCCATATCCATGCTGGAGACACTTCTGGGCCTGGCCCCAAACACACGGGACTAATCTTTGAGGCAATTGGCAGGGACCTGTTTGAGCGGCATGACCACTTCGGTCCCTGTCTCTGAGGTGGCCCGGGAGCATTTCCGGCTGCTGCGTAGGCTGTAGAACTTCTCAGTGAGGTGCTTCCGGAATTTCTTGGTGAGGAAACAGTAGATGATGGGGTCTAAGACACAGTTGGTGCTCAGGAGGCAAAGGGTGATTTGATGAGCATCATTAATGGCCTGATGGAACGGGGTCTTCAGGAATTTCAGTTCCAGCAGGGTCCAGGGCAACTGCACTATATGGTGGGGCACAAAACAAATGATGAACACGGCCAAGACAGTGCACACCATCCACAGCGCCCGACGCTTGACTTCCACGTTGCTCTGCAGCTGGGCTGGCTGCATGAGCAGCTTCCGAATGATGACCAGGTTGCAGAAGAAAATGAGGAGGAATACAAGGAAGAAACTGCACACAAGAAAGATGTGGATGGTGAGGACTGGGATGCTGCCCTCCTCATAATGCTCAAAGCAGCGGGTGACGTTGCCTGAACCCAACTTGTTGGGCACAACATTGGTAGAGTCGTCAAAAAAGAAGTAGGAGGCAGAAGACACAATAGCCACCCAAATGACCAGGGACAAATAGATGCCCCGCTTGCGTGTGGTGGCCTGAGCCGTCTTGATGGGCTGTGTCACGGCCTGGAAACGGTTGTAAGTGATGACACCCAAAAAGGCCACCGAGCAGTAGGTGTTGATGAAAAAGAAGCAACCAGTCATGTTGCACAGGAATTTAGGGAGAACCCAGTTGCCCTGGTTGTAGTAGTAGATGATCCACAGGGGCAGAGCGATCAGAAACAGCAGGTCTGCCATGGTGAGGTTCACCATGAAGATCTTTATCTCGTTGAGTTTCTTGGAAGGGTACAGGCGGGCAAAAACCCACAGCACATAGCTGTTGGCTATTACCCCCAGCACAAAGATGATGCTGTAGAAGATGGGGAAGAGGGTGTATCTGAACTCAGAATCCACACGGTGGGAGTCATTTGACTCCATTGCTCTGGACTGACTGGGGCAGCTGGTCTTAGGGCCTGTCACAGGGTTCATCTGTGCCTGAAAGACAACACAGGAATTATGGGTTATTGAAGGGCCAGCAAGGGACTATCTTCACTCATAAACTTCAAAACTATCATTTCCCGCATTTCATTTTATGAACATTGCCAGGGATCGACCCCAGAGTCTCACACTTGCAAGTAAAATGCTGCGCTAATGAGTTGGTTATATATATTGGCTTATCTACTTTCAGGGACACACCCAGGACGTTCAGGCCTGATAGACCTTTGTTTTGTTATTTTGTTTGTTTGCTTGTTTTTTTTGGGCCACACCCAGCAGTGCTCAGGACTTATTCCTGACTCTGCACTCAGGGACCACTCCTGACAGTGCTCAGGGGACCATATGGGGTTCCAGGGATCGAACCTGGGAAGACCTTGTGCAAAACAAGTGTCTTGCCAGCTCTTCAGCCCCAAAGCCTGATAGTCCTTTGAGGACACTGCAGATCACACACAGAAATTATGAGGGACATGAAGTAGTGGAATGTAACTCAAGGCCTTCACATGTCAGGCATGTGCTCTGCATGGAGCCATCTCCCCCAGCCCTCCTTGACTTACTTGACTTAAAGTTTTAGACAATCTTCAGAAATATGGCTCAGCAGTAGAGCACTTTCCTCGAATATGTGGGCACTGGGCTCGGTCCCCAGAACCATTTCTTTAAAAGCCTCAATCTTTTACTGGTGAAAATGATATCAAATTTTATGAGATAAATTTTTAATTGTCTGGAAATTATAAATAATTTTCTGTGGGGGTATGGTGCTGCCAGCAAGTCAATCTGTACCTGGGAGGCGAGTACATCAGCAGCCTGATGGCGTCTTCAAACTTCCATATACCCCAAAATTGCTGCTGTGCCTTTGGCTAGACCCCAAAAACTTGGGGCAAAGTTTACCAAGGAAGTAAATGGCCAAAAGTTAGGTATGTGGGAGACACACCCACAAACCACCTCCGGTTCAGCTATATAATTGGAGGCATGGCCTCTCTGGTTCCTGACCGAACTGCTTAATGGCCATGATCCCAGAGACTCAGAAACAAATCTCGAAAGCCAGCAGCTTTTGGCAGAAATGCGTCCGGTCCCTGCAGTAGGTTACCGGTTCTGGGCCAACCCAGGTGGGAAGAGGTTTTGTGCCTTGGCCTCTTCCCCCTGGCAGCCCAGTGGCCACCATCCTCCAGAGGCCACTGGACAATCCAGTTTGGGCCTGCAGTGATGAGACACACAGGGCCTCATGGGATGGGGGTGGAGCCGGTCCTTTCCTCCCCACCCCAATGAGACCCCAAGTCATCATCCACGAACAGCCTCTCTGGCTCCTGATTAAGCTGCTTAACAGCCATGATACCAGAGACTCAGAAACAAGTCTCAAAACCCATTGGCTTTTGGCAGAAATGCATCTGGACCCCACAGTAGGTTACTGTCGCCAGGCCAACCCAGGGGGGAAAGGGTGTCCTTCCTCCACCTGCTCCCCCTTGGCGGCTAGGTGGCCGTCATCCTCCAGAGGCCATTGAACAGTCAGGCTTGGGCCCACAGTGACGAAACTTGCTGGGCCTCATGGGATGGGGGTGGAGCCGGTCCTGTTCTCCCCACCCCAACGAGACCCCAAGTCATCGCCCATGAACGGCCTTTCTGGCTCCTGATCAAGCTGCTTTACGGCCATGATCCAAGAGACTCAGAAACAAATCTCGAAACCCAGCAGCTTTTGGCAGAAACACATCCAGACCATGTAGTAGATTACTGTTACTGAGCCACCCCAGGGGGAAAGGGTGATGTCACTCCGCCTGCTCCCCCTTGGCGGCTTGGTGGCTGTCATCCTCCAGAGGCCATTGGACAGTCAGGCTTGGGCCCACAGTGACGAAACTTGTTGGGCCTCATGGGATGGGGGGGGGGGAGGCTGGTCCTGTCCTCCCCACCCCAATGAGACCCCAAGTCATCACCCACGAATGGCCTCTCTGACTCCTGATCAAGCTGCTTAATGGCCATGATCCCAGAGACTCAGAAACAAATCTCGAAACCCAGCAACTTTTGGCAGAAATGCGTCCAGACCACGCAGTAGGTTCTTGTCGCCAGGCCACCCCAGGGGGGAAAGGGTGTTGTCCCTCCGCCTGCTTCCCCCTGGCAGCTCAGTGGCTGTCATCCTCCAGAGGCCATTGGACGGTCAAGTTTGGGCCACAGTGATGAGACACGAGGGGTCTTGTGGGATGGGGGTGGAGCCGGCCCTTTACTCCCCACCCCAACAAGATCCTGAGTCACCGCCCATGAACGGCCTTTCTGGCTCCTGATCAAGCTGCTTAACGGCCATGATCCCAGAGACTCAGGAGCAAATCTCAGAACCCAGCAGGTTTTGGCAGAAATCCCTCCAGATTTAAGTATTAAAATTTTGGAATTTCAAAATCGCGTGGCCACTACTGCAGCCATGCAACATCATATGTTATTCATAACCAGCAATAGAAAACAAATTATCTACGGTTGCCTTTTCAGCAGATCGGAGTGTTGGGGTAAAATCTCAAATAATAATGGTGGGCCTGGTGTCAAAATATTGAACGTGATCAAAGTAGAGAGAAAGTAATGTGGAAATCATCTGCCCCACGGGTAGGGGGAGGGTGTGGGATGGGGGTTGTTTGTGGTGGAGAATGGGCACTGGTGAAGGTACGGGTGTTTCATTGTATGACTGAGACTTAGACCCGAAAGCTTTGTAACTGCTCTCACAGTGATTCAATAAATAAAATTATAAAAATGGAAAAAAAAAAGTAAGGTAGATTCATGCCCAATTCAATCAACTAATCAGTGGCTGAATAAGTAGCAGTACTCCTACATAAAACAACAACAACAACAACAAAATTATTTTCTGATGATGAAATTTGAAAATAAAATTATTTCTGGCTTTTTTCCATTCTAGAGAAATCTGTGTTCTCTCTTGAGCCTATATCTCTTTCTCTTCTTTCATACAAGTAAAATTCTTTCAGTAAAACTTTTTAGCATCACTTAAAAAAATAATTCTGTTCTCCTTAAAAAAAATCTGAAAAATAGAGGCCAGAGAGATGAGACAGTAGGTTGGGTGTTTGCTTGCACATGGCTGACCAGAGTTCAATTGCCAGCACCCATTTGGTCCCCCAAGTCTTACTAGGAATAATTCCTGAGTGCAGAGTCAGGACCAACCCCTGAACACTGTTGGGTGTGACCCCCTCAAAAAATCTGAAAGATATAGAGAAATATTTTAGTGTCAGAAATACCTGAGAAAGAAATACCACCTTGTCTGATTAAAAGAATATTGTGTCCGTTTTTTTTTTCAATAGAAATATTTATTGGAAATTAGAAGGAAAAGGAAAAGAAACTCCTCCGTGGAGTAAATGTGGTCTAACAGGGAAAACTAACCTGATTAATTTTGTTAAATAAAAGAGCTGCTTGGTCCCAATTATATATGTGTATAGAACTAGAAAATGATCTAAAAGATATCCGTGACTCAAACAGTTGGCAGAAGTATTATTTGAGGAGGTGGGGTGGACTTGGTGGTAAGTTTATTTACTTTATATTTTTGTTTCAACTTTTTAGGAGCATTTATTACTTTGTCAAGTGTGTGTGTGTGTGTGTGTGTGTGTGTGTGTGTGTGTGTTTCTTGGAGTTCAAACCCACTAAACGCTACCAATGAGTCACCATCAGTCCTGCTCATTTCCTTTTAAAACATTTTTAGGGACTGGAGGCTGGAGTGACAATACAGTTAGTAAGGCATTTGCCTTGCACCTGGCTGATTGGGGTTCTATCCCTGGCATTCCATATGGTCCCCCAAGCACAGACAGGAGTCATTCCTGAGTGCAGAGACAGGAGTAATACCTGAGTATCACCAGGTATGACCCAAAAAGAAAAAAAAATTGAGGCTGAAGAGATAGTACATGGTTAAGGCATTTGCCTTGCATGCAACTGACCTAGGTTTAATCCTTGACACCACATATGGCCTCCCAGACATCTCTAGGAATGACCCCTGAGCACAGAGCCAGGAGTAACTCCTGAGCACAGCCAGATGTGACCCCAAACAAAAACAAGGAGTTGTATTTTGAGGGGAGGGTAGTGAGGTGGTACAAGAGGTAAAGAATTTGCTTTGCCTGTGGCCTAACACTCCTTCCCCGCCACAAAAAGGAAACCAAGCATTAAAAAATATATAATATTAAAAGAAAAGTTGCCAGTAAAAAATCCTAGCAGACAATAACTTAATGAAGTCATCAGTATTAACATCATCAAGGCCAGAGAGATGGTTCCGATGCGCTGAGCATATGCTTTGCATGTAGAAGTGCTGGGTATGGTCACTGTTCATGATCCCCTAAGCACTCTGCTGGGTGTAACCCAAACCTCCCCCCTGGAAAAGATTTAAATCATCATTAATAATATATAATTTGGCCAGAGATGTAGTACATTGGTTAAGGTGCTTGCTTTCCTTGGTGATTCAATTTTATCCCCACATACGGCCCTCAAACATCATCAAGAGTGATCCCTAAACACAGAGTCAAGAGTAAGTCCTGAGCTGTGTGTGGCCCCAAATCTAGAATTTTATAAAAAGACATAGTATCTGTAAGTACTCCTGATACGATGTTGTTCACTCGAGTCATCCTAAATAGGATTGGCAGAACACTAGATGAAGGACAACCATGTGAGCAAGCAGGGTTCCGCAAAGGATTCAGCACCATCGACCATATCCACACGATAACCAAACTCATTGAGGTTTCTCGGGAGTTCAAGATGCCGCTCTGCTTAACGTTCATTGATTTAAAGAAGGCCTTTGATTCTGTTGAGACGGAAGCGGTCATTGAAGCCCTAGCCAATCAGGGCATACAAGCCCAATACATCAGGATCCTCCGTGAGCTGTATTGCGGATTCACTACCAGGATCTCACCATTCTACAAAGAAGTGATCGTTGATGTCAAGAGAGGGGTGCGGCAGGGTGATACCATTTCACCAAAACTCTTCAGTGCCACCCTCGAGAACATCATGCGACGACTGGAATGGGAAGGAATGGGAGTGAAGATAGATGGTCGGCAACTACACCACCTCCGCTTTGCTGATGACATTGTTTTAATAACACCAAACATCAGCCAAGCGGCACAAATGCTGGCCGACTTTGACCGTGAGTGTGGAAAGGTAGGACTACAGCTGAATCTTACGAAGACAATGTTTATGAGAAATAGCCTTGTTCCTGACTCCCCATTCGCTCTCAATGGAACGACCATCTCCGAATGCAACAGCTATGTGTACCTAGGTCGAGAGGTCAACATGACAAATGACCTGGCACCCGAGCTGCGCAGGAGGAAGAGAGCGGCTTGGAACGCCTTCAAGAACGTCGAAGAAATAGCTAAGAGGACGAAGAACCTCCGGCTCCGGGCACATCTCTTTGATTCCACTGTTCTTCCTGCATTATCATATGCCTCAGAGACCTGGGCCCTACGCAAACAAGATGAGAACGCCATTCAGGTCTCCCAAAGAAGAATAGAAAGAGCTATGCTTGGAATATCACGTTTCACTCAAATGAGAGAACGAATCCGGAGTTCTGACATCCGTCGACGATCAAGGATCAGGGACGCTGTCTCATTTGCCAAGGTGTCGAAAATCAGATGGGCTGGTCACGTAATGAGATTTAAAGACGACCGTTGGACTAGAGCTGTTACTGATTGGATTCCACGGGATGTCAAGAGACCGCGTGGCCGCCCACCTACCAGATGGTCAGACTTCTTTGTCAAGGTCATGAACGATCGGTTTGAGGCCCTCCATGTTCCTGGAGCGAAGAGATGCCATTGGGCTACACTAGCACGCGACAGGGACAAATGGAGACGTTACTGGCGCCCGCTCGAGCAAATCGACGACTAACGGGAAGTTAAGTGATTAAGTGAAATTAAAAAATAAACACAGTTTGGGATGGCCCAAAAACAAAGAAAGGAAAAAGAAAGACAATGTACACTTGGGATCACTTCTTCTGGAGCCAGTCAGTCTGCAAGAGGCTTTCACAAACACACTATCTCATTTGAATCTCACAAAACCCCTTGGAGACCAAAAGCATGATCCCCATGTTATGGGACAGAAAAAGTACTTAGTGACCTCTCTGTGTCCTTACAGCTGTTACAGATTGGAGCCAGTACCTCAAACCCAGCTCTGTCATTGTTCAGTCAGCTTGTCGTCCACCACTTACTGCAGAACAGTACAGAAGTGAAGTGCACTGTGACACAGGGGAGACCAGGGCAAACACAATGGGCAGGAACTGACAGCTGCATGCGGGGGACAGACAAAGCACAGCTGCTCTCTAACAAAAATGGGAGCTGAGGGTCGGAGAGATGGTACAGCAGATTGTCTTAAATGTTGGAGCTTCAGTGGTGTTTTTTGTGGCTTTCTTTTCTTTCTTTTTTAAAGTTTTTGGGGCACACTCAGCTGTGCTCAGGGGCTTACTCCTGGCTCCACACTCAAGAATTACTCCTGGTGGTACTCGGGTCACCATATGAGATAACAAGGATCAAATCCAGGTCAGCCACATGCAAGGCAAGCACCCCACCTGCTGTACTATCTCTCTAGGCCCCCTCACATGTGGGGACCTGGTTCCATCCCCAGCACCATAAATGATCTCCCAGCACAGCCAGGAGGGATCCCTAAGCACAGAGCAGAAATCAGCCCTGAGTTCAGTTGGGTATGGCCCAAACACCCCATCCCCTGCAGAAAAAAAAAAACGCAAGCAAGCAAGCAAGCAAGCAAGCAAGCAAGCAAACAGGCAGGCAGGCAGGCAAGAAGGAAAGAAAGAAAGAAAGAAAGAAAGAAAGAAAGAAAGAAAGAAAGGAAGGAAGGAAGGAAGGAAGGAAGGAAGGAAGGAAGGAAGGAAGGAAGGAAGAAAGAAAGAGAGAGGGGAAGGAAGGAAGGAAGGAAGGAAGGAAGGAAGGAAGGAAGGAAGGAAGGAAGGAAGGAAGGAAGGAAGGAAGGGAGGGCCAGAGCGATAGCACAGCGGGTAGGGCGTTTGCCTTGCACACAGCTGACCTGGGTTCGATCCCTGGCATCCCATATGGTCCCCCAAGCACCACCAGGAGAGATTCCTGAGTTCAGAGCCAGGAATGACCCCTGAGCATCGCTGGGTGTGACAAAGAAAGAAAAGAAAGAAAGAAAGAAAGAAAGAAAGAAAGAAAGAAAGAAAGAAAGAAAATGGAGGGCTGATATGAACAATGAATAAGAGAAGTCTATTTTTAAATGAGGTGACATTTCAGTTGAGTCTAGAAAAAGGAACAGAAGGAAAGTTCCACGCAGACGGGTCATCTCA
Organism: Sorex fumeus; assembly: GCF_029834395.1. Taxonomy (NCBI): domain Eukaryota; kingdom Metazoa; phylum Chordata; class Mammalia; order Eulipotyphla; family Soricidae; genus Sorex; species Sorex fumeus. The sequence goes on from NW_026606104.1 coordinate 44,265,731, forward strand.
GATCTAGGACTGAGGCAGGAAGGGGGTTCACTAGGTTTCAGAAACTGAAAAGAGTGTCACTTGATGACCATTCCCTTACTTCCAACTTCCACCTCCCCTCATTTGATGCCAAGTTTCCACCAGCCTCAGCCAACACAGACTTTTCATGCCCCGAAGATGGCACCATCAGCAGGAACACTGCTTTGCATGCAGGTGCCCTCAGTTTGCCCATCACCCCATCCGCCATGCACAGAGCTGCAAGGAGACTGAGCTCTACTGCCTGTGGCTGCAGAACCAAATAGACTTCCAGGTGCAGTCTTCAGCCTGCCACACCTTTCCTGCCTCTGTCTTCAGGCATCACCAGGGCCCTGGCTTGAACACTTCTCCCTGGCCAACTCCAACTAGCATTTCCTATTAGAACTAAAGTTCCAATGCTTCTGAAGTCTCCAGGCCAGGGGACATCTCAAAACTCCCTGGATTTCTTTTTTTTATTTGACGATGGAGGGGGCGGGGGCGGGGGTGTGTTGGGCATTGGGCCAAACCCAGTGATGCTCAAGGTTTATTCCAGGCTATGCACTCAGGAATCACTCCTGGAAGTCTTCAGGGGACCACATGGGAGGTTGGGGTCGAATCCAGGTGGATGGGCTGCATGCAAGGCAAGTGCCTTACCACTGTACTATCACTCCCGCCCCAAAGCACCCGGGATTTCTTTGTAAATTTTAGTGGAGTTGTAATCAATAGCCCTTTGTGTGATTTGCTTAATCCTGTGCATTGATTATGAGCACATGGTCTTGCCTGTCTATTCAATGCTGTTCCCAGCGCTCTGAGTCCAGGAAGAGGCACTGGGAAGGAAGTCTAGTAATGACACCCATCCCTCAGGGAACCCAGAGTGTCGGAAACACTTGAAATCTAAAGATACTTACAAGAGAGTATAAAGAAATAAATGATTTTAAGTGGAAGTTTGTGCTTTGTTTCATTTCATGCGGCAGTGGTTTATCTATTTAGTTTTAAATAAATGTAGGTTTCATTATTCCAATAAATCATTGCTATTCCTTTCAAAACAAAGCCCTTGCCCTCAAGTCACACAGTGACTGACATTATTCCTGCTGCAGCTTCCCAGCAGGAAAAGTAGCAACTTCTACTGGCAGCCAACTTTCCCACTCCTAAAGGTGACAATGGTCCCACATCTCTAGGATTTTGGGAGCCAGAGAGAGTACAGCGGTAAGGCATTTGCCTTGCACTGGAGAAGTTGGCCTGAGTTTGATCCTCGACATAGTAGATAGTCCCCCCAACACCATTAAAAGTGATCCCTGAGCACAGAGCCATGCATAAGCCCTAAGCATTGCTTGGTGTAGAGCAAAAGCAAAAAAATAAAATGATTAATGGGGGACCAATGAGATATACATATGGGTATAAATATATAATATATATTATAAATATATACCCCTTCCTTTTTAAGTACATATCTGTATGAAAGCAAATATTTTCATTTATTCCAACCAAAACAAATTAATACAACATATTGCAGAAACAGATTTTAAAAATCCAGCTGCCTTCTATTAAGCCCAACATTAAAGAGATTTGTAAAAAATGTAAATCAATGCCACTCTTCTCTCCCTGTGTTTTGAAAATGTAGTTCTTTTCCACTAAAAATAGGGTATTTATGCTAATATGGAGTTAATATTGATTTATTTAAAAGCAAAAATTTTAGCATGTCTTAGTTTTACTTCTGAATACAGTAAACATTGATGGATGGAATTCATCTTTTGTAAATAAAAACCACCTGGGGTCTCCAACAATAGTTTGGAAGGAAAGAAAAAGATCCTGAAACATGAGGATTTGAAAATTAGGGCTACACCATCTTAGCATCTACTCCCCAATCCCCTCTCCTCAGGGAGCAGATGAGCTGGAGTCAGGGAGACAGCCATGCGGTAAGACCGATGAAACTTGGTAGAGCGAACCTGCAGGCAGGAGGCTATGGGGACCTGGACACCATCCCACATGCCAAGTGTGACAGAGACACTGTGAGCCTGGTGCACATGGAGTGAGAAGTGCACTGTGGTTCAGTGCACACAGGCACCACAACCACAGTTTGGCCCCGTCATTGCAACAAGCAAGCAAAAGGTAGGGTGGAGAGGGGTAATAGGATAAGATGGGTTGCTGGGACACACACGTCAAGTCCTACATTCAGCCTCTCCAATAATAAATGCTTGTTCAAGGAGACAGCTTTTTTCCTTTTGTTGAAGCTTTTGTCTTGGGGGGGGGGGGGGTCTCTGTTCTTGGGACCTATGGGAGGAAGCCCCTAGCTGGACAGTGCTTGGTGTTCACTCTGAGACTTTGAGGAAGTTACAACCCTACCCATCCACTTCAAAGGAAGTCCCCATAAAGAAAGTTCCTTCCTCCTTTGGAAAATAGGGTGGAGGACACTCTTTTCAGCCAGAGATCATGCCAATACATTTTGGGTTTTTTTTTTTTCTTATTGGGTCACACCCAGTGATACACAGGGGTTACTCCTGGTTCATTCACTTAGGAATTACTCCTGGCAGTGCTCAGGGGACCATATGGGATGCTTGGAATCAAACCCAGGTTGGCCGCATGCAAGGTAAACACCCTACCTGCTGTGCTATCACTCCAGTCCCTTGCCACTACACTTTGGGTAGTGTCCCCATGCCATGCCTGCCTAGGCCCGTACAGAATTAATGATTTAAAAATACATACTCTCATTGGGGAAAAACTAAAAGTTTTCCCTTGATCAGCCACAAGACAAGGTTGCCCACACTCACCACTTCTATTCAATACAGTACTGAAATTCTTTGCCATAGCAATTAGACAAGAAAACGGTATTAAGGGCATCCAGATAGGAAAAGAAGAAATCCTAAAAGAAAAGAGATATTTAAAAAACAATTCTATTCATAAATCTGCCTCAGAAAATCAAGTACTTTGCAGTCAGCTTAACTAAATGGGTGAAAGAGCCATACAAAGAAAACTATGGGACTGGAGAGATAGCACAGCAGGTAGGGCATTTGCCTTGCATGCAGCTGACCTGGGTTCGATTCCCAGCATCCCATATGGTCCCCTGAGCACTGCCAGGAGTAACTCCTGAGTGCAGACCCAGGAGTAACCCCTGTGCATCACCAAGTGTGACCCAAAAAGAAAAAAAAACTATAAAACACAATTTTAAGAAATAAAAGAGGAGAAAGAGAGAGAGAGGGGAAGAAGAAAAGTGCCTGTCATAGAGGCAGACTGGGGGCGAGAGGCAGAAGGAAAACTGGGAATATTAGTGGTGGGAAATGTACACTGGTGAAGGGATGGTGTTGGAATATTATACAACTGAAACTCAGTCATGAACAACTTTGTAACTGTGTGTCTCATTGTAATTCAAATGGAAAGAAAGAAAGAAAGAAAGAAAGAAAGAAAGAAAGAGAGAGAGAGAAAGAAAGAAAGAAAGAAAGAAAGAAAGAAAGAAAGAAAGAAAGAAAGAAAATAAGACCAAGAATATAGAAGCACACCCCCTGCTCATGGATGGAGATATTAATACCATCAAAATGGCAATACTCCTCAAAGCATTATACAGATTCAGTGCAATCCCTAACCCGTGATATTTTTCAAAAACATAGATCAAACACTCCTAAAATTGGGGGTATGGTGCTGCCAGCAGGTCAATCTGTACCTGTGAGACGAGTGCATCAGCAGCCTGATGGCGCCTACAGACATCCAGAAACCCCAAAATTGCTGCTGTGCCTTTGGCCAGACCCAAAAACTTGGGGCAAAGTTTACCAAGAAAGTAAACAGCCAATGGGGCTGAAGCAATAACAAAGCAGGTAGGGCGTTTGCCTTGCACGCGGCCAACCCGGGTTCAATTCCCAGCATCCCATATGGTCCCCTGAGCACCGCCAGGGGTAATTCCTGAGCGCAGAGCCAGGAGTAACCCCTGTGCATCGCCGGGTGTGACCCAAAAAGATTTTTAAAAAAATGAAAGTAAACGGCAAGAGGCTGGAAAAATAGCACAGCGGGTAGAGCGTTTGCCTTGCACAAAGCCAAACCAGGTTTGATTCCCAGCATCTCATATAGTCCCCTGAGCACCGCCAGGGGTAATTCCTTAGTGCAGAGCCAGGTGTGACCCAAAAAAAAAAACAGAAAACAAAAAAAAAAAGAAAGTAAACGGCCAAAAGTTAGGTATGTGGGAGACACACCCACAAACCACCTTCACCTCAGCTATATAATTGGAGGCATAGCCTCTCTGGTTCCTGATTGAACTGCTTAATGGCCATGACCCCAGAGACTCAGAAATAAATCTCGAAACCCAACAGCTTTTGGCAGAAATGTGTCTAGTCCCTGCAGTAGGTTACCGGCGCTAGGCCACCCCAAGTGGGAATAGGTTTTGTGCCTTGGCCTGCTCCCCCTTGGTGGCTCAGTGGCCGCCATCCTCCAGAGGCCACTGGACAGTCAGGTTTGGGCCCACAGTGACGAGACAACTGGGGCCTCACAGAACGGGGGTGACGTCGGCCCTTTCCTCCCCATCCTAACGATACCCTGAGTCGCCGCCCATGAACGGCCTCTCTGGCTCCTGATCAAGCTGCTTAATGACCATGATATCAGAGACTTAGAAACAAATCTTGAAACCCAGCAGCTTCTGGCAGAAATACATCCGGACCCCTCAGTAGTTTACTGTCTTCAGGCCACCTCAGGGGGGGAGATGGGTGCTGTCCTTCCACCTGCTCCCCTCTGGCGGCCCGGTGCCGCCATCCTCCAGAGGCCACTGGACAGTCAGGTTTGGGCCCACAGTGATGAGACACATGGGGCCTCATGGGATGGGGGTGGAGCCAACCCTTTCCTTCCCGTCCCAACGAGACCCCGAGTTGCTGCCACAAACAGCCTCTCTGGCTCCTGATCAAGCTGCTTAACGGCCATGATCCCAGAGACTCAGGAACAAATCGCAGAACCCAGCAGGTTTTGGCAGAAGTCCCTCCAGATTTAATTGTTAAAACTTTTGAATTTCAAAATCACGCAGCTACTACTGCAGCCGTGCGACATCATGTGTTATTCATAAACAGCAATAGAAAACAAATTGTCTACTGTTGGCTTTTTGGCAGATCCGAGTGTTGGGGTAAAATCTCAAATAATAATGCTGGGTCAGGTGTCAAAATATTGAATGTAATCAAAGTAGAGAGAGAGTAATGTGGAGGTCATCTGCCCCACAGGTGGGGAAGGGTGTGGGATGGGAGTATACTGGGGTTTTTGGAGGTGGAGAATGGGCCCAGGTACGGGTGTTTCGTTGTATGACCAAGACTTAAACCTGAAAGCTTTGTAACTGCTCTCACAGTGATTCAATAAATAAAATTATAAAAAATTAAAAAATATAATAAAATTTTTAAAAAAACACTCCTAGAATTTATATGAATACTTCCTCCCCTGCAAAATAGTGAAAGTAATCCTCAGGAAAAAAAGATGATGGGAGGCATCACTCTCCCCAACTCAAACTGTACTATAAAGCAGTAGTAATTAAAACAGCATGGTACTGCAGACCCTCAAATCAAGGAATAGAGTTAAATATTCTGAGGCAGAACCTCAGGTATATGACCAGTTGATCTTTGACAAAGAAGCAAAATATATAAAATGTAGCAAGGAAAACCTCTTCAACATGTGGTGCTGAGAAAACTGGTCAGCTACATGCAATAAAATGAACTCAGACCTCTTTCTAATGCCATGCACAGAAGTCAAATCAAAATGGGTTAAAGATTTTGATATCAGACCTGAATCCATAAGATACACAGAGGAAAACATAGGCAGAAGCCTCCATGACATTGAAGCTAAAAGACATCTTCAAGGATAAAATTCCACTGACTAAACGAGTGAAAACAAAGATAAACAAATGGGGCTACATTAAATTTAAAAGCTTCTGCTCCTCGGAGGAAATGGGGACCAGGATACAAAGATAGGAATGGAATGGAAGAAACTATTTACCCAACACTCATCGGATAAAGGGTTAATATCAAAGATATTAAAGTCACTGGTAAAACTATAAGAAAAAAACATCCAGCCTGATCAAAAAATGGGGAGAAAGAATTAACAGAAACTTACTTAAAATATAAATACAAATGGCCAAAAGGCATAAGAAAAATGTTCATCATTAATCATCAGGGAGATGCAAATCAAAACAACGAGATAACTTCTCACACCACAGAGCCTAACACACATCAAAAAGAACAAAAACAAACAAACAAAAAAATGAACAAGAACAACCAGTGCCGGAGCAGATGCAGGGAGAAAGGGACTCTCACTCACTGCTGTTGGGAATGCTGACTGGTCCAGCCTTTCTGAAAAACTATGTGGACATTCCTTAAAAACCTAGGAATTGGGGGTATGGTGCCGCCAGCAGGGCAATTTGTACCTGAGAGGTAAGTGCATCAGCAGCCTGATGGCACCATCAGACTTTCAGATACCCCAAAATTGCTGCTGTGCCTTTGGCCAGACCCCAAAAACTTGGGGCAAAGTTTGCCAAGAAAGTAAAAGGCCAAAAATTAGGTATGTGGAAGACACACCCACAAACCACCTCCGGCTCAGCTATATAATTGGAGGCAAGGCCTCTCTGGTTCCTGATCGAACTGCTTAATGGCCATGATCCCAGAGACTCAGAAATGAATCTCGGAACTCAAAGGCTTTTGGCAGAAATGCGTCCTGTTCCTGCAGTAGGTTACTGGCACTGGGCCACTCCGAGTGGGAATAGGTTTCGTGCCTTGGCCTGTTCCCCCTGGTGGCCCGGTGGCTGCCATCCTCCAGAGGCCACTGGACAGTCAAGTTTGGGCCTGCAGTGACGAGATACGCGGGGCTTCACCAGATGGGGGTGGAACCGACCCTTTCCTCCCCATCCCAACGAGACCCGAGTCACCGCCTACAAACGGCCTCTCTGGCTCCTGATCAAGCTGATTAACGGCCATGATCCCAGAGACTCAGAAACAAATTTTGAAATACAGCGGCTTTTGGCAGAAATGCATCTGGACCACATACAAGGTGGCCGCCATCTCAGAGTTTATAGGAAAGCCAAGTATGAGCCGGCGGTGACAGGGCAACTGCTGTCTCATGGGAAGGGGGTGGTACTGGCTCATCCTTCACGCCCTACCAAGGTCACGAGTTGCCCTCCAGAAGCGGTTCTCTGGCACAGCCATGGCTCAAGAGGCAAAAGGACTTAATCCAGAGCCCAGCAGCTTGCGGCAGAAAAGAAAAGGGACCATGCGTTAAACTACGGTGCCATGCCTCCCTGGGAGGGAAAGGGTGTTGCTCCCTTCCATCTTCCCCCACCACCACCCTACCTCCCCCACCCCTGGAAGCAAGGTGGCCACCGCCTCAGAGCTTATAGAAAAGCCAGGTAGGAGCCGGAGGTGACGGGGCAACTGCAGTCTCATGGGAAGGGGGGCGGTACTGGCTCGTCCTTCACGCCCTACCGAGGTCACGAGTTGCCCCCCACGAGTGGCTCTCTGGCACAGCCATAACACCAGATGCACAGAAACCAATCTCGTAATTATCTGGCTCTTTGCAGAAATCCAAAGTCATTATATGATTCTCATAACCAGCTATAGAAAACAGAGTATTTCACAATGCCTTTTCAGCAATTCTGATTGTTGGGTGAGAAATTCTAAACAATAATGGTGCATCTTTTGTCAAAATAATGAATGTAATCAATGTAGAGAAAAGTTAAATAGAAATCATGTGCCTCACAGGCATGGGGAGGGATGGGAGGAGGGGTATATTGGGGTTCTTGGTGGTGAAAAATGAGTACTGGTGAAGGGAAAGGTGTTTGATCATTATATGACGGAGACTTAAACCTGAAAGCTTTGTAACTTTTCCCACAGTGATTCAATAAATAAATATAAGAAAAATAAATAAATAAATTTATGGAAAAAAAAGTAAGGTGGAGTTCATGCCCAATTCAATCAATTTATTCAGCTAATCAGTGGCTGAATAAATAGCAGTACTCCTACACTAAAAAAAAAAAAAAAACCCTAGGAATTAAGCTTCCATTTGACCCTGTAACTCCACTTCTTAGGATATACCCCGGAGACCCAAAAACAAAATGGAGAAAAGTATGCTCTTTGCAGCACTGCCACAATAGCTAAAACCTGGAAACAACCCCAGTGTCCAAGAAGAGATGACAGGATAAAGAAACTATGGTCCATATACACATTGGAATATTACTCGGACATAAGAAAAGAAAACATTATGCAACTTGCTGCTACATGGAGGGACCTGGAAAGTATGATGCTGTGTGAAGACAGAGGGAGAGAGACCATGATATAAAGAAACAAAGTTGTGAAATAAGGAATACCCAAAGACAATGGAAACAAAGAACATGAGAACTGGACTTCAGTAGGAAGCTCGTGAGAAGGCTGGGGGCTGGGGCAGGGAGCAGCCTGTGTTGGAAGGAAGCATTCAACCAGGAAGAGGAGGTGAGGAGTGACCAGTGGTAAAGTGTTATGCGTGAAATCCTATCAACAATAATACTTTAAACCACAGTGCAAAAATGTACATATATATATATATACACATACACACACATATACATGTGTGTGCCTCTTGTAGAAGCTGACTGGTGGATGGGAGGCAACTGGGGTGGCGGGGTACATTGATGGAGGGAAGTGCTCACTTCCCTGTGGAAGGAGTTGGTGTTGAAATATTGTATGTCTGAAGCCCAGTCATGAATAACTTGCTGATTCACGGTGACTAAATAAAACAATTACATTTGGTTTGTTCATCACAGACTGGACTTTTGGGTTTGTTTGTTTGGTTTTTTTTTTTTGCATTGCATTACATAAGTCCACTATTACATTATCATAGATTCTTGAAAACTGCAACTTTAGGCAAAGGACAATGCATAACAAAAGCAGATCTTCTAATAACATTTCATTCTACATCAGCAGGTTTTTTTTTTCTCATCAACATAGGAAACAAAATGATGTTATCTGAGGACTTATTGTAAGTAATTTCTTTGGTTCTCCCCATGACCTCATTTTATTTCCTTTATGTGGGACTTTCCTGGAATTAGCTTGTTTATTTACAAATGTAATGCCTATTCTTTAAAACTCTAGTGTTAATGTTGATCACTCCTTTTCTCCCCTCTTCCCTCTGTGCGCCCAACTCTCTTAGTTCTATTTTCAGATTCCAAGGGTTTGTTTTCATTCATCACTGTCCGTGTCTCTTGTCCATTCCCTTTTATGATTCCTTTCTGGTTTTTTGTCTGTTTGGGGGCCACATCTGGTAGTTCTCAGGGGTTACTCCTGGTTCTGCACTCAGAAATTACTCCTGACGGGCTCAGGGGACCATATGGGATGTCAGGGATTGAACCTGGGTTGGCCGCATTCAAGGCAAGTGAACTACCTGCTGTACTATCGCTATGGTCCCTAATGGTTATTTTAAATACCAGGCATATGAGCAACATTATCCAGCTTTGGTGCACCTCTCTCTGATTGATTTCACTTAGTGTGACACTCTCTAGCTATCCAAATTGTAACCAAAGGTAGAATTGTATCTCCTCTCAGAACCGAGTAATATTCCGTGGCATATCTACAGACCACAGTGGAACTGGTTTTTTTTTTTTTTTACCCACAAGCCTTCTCTTCTCAGTGGGGCACTCACAGACCAAGCCCTTTTGTCTGGTCACACATTCATAGGCTTTCATTAGATCAGTGCTCACAGCTTCAGGCCTGTGCAGAGCTCAGAGTCCTCTGAGAACAGACCCAGTCCCTGCCCCTGAGTGCCTCACACAGCATGAAAGATTCAGCAATGGTAAATGGAAAGTTCTCTGAAGCGGAAGACACCAAAGGTCAGAGAAATGCTGCAGTGCTGGCCGGCACCCAGGCCTGAGGTCAGCAGCAGCTTCCTCGGGTGCTGAAAGAGGAGAAATCGCAGGCAGGAAGGCCAGGTGGGCGACTGGTATGCCTTGTTCTGGGACACTCTGCCTTCTAGGGTGAGGGAGGTGAGAAGAAACGGGATCAGTCAAGTCAGGAAAGGCCTTGGAGATGAAATTAGGGACTACCAGGTGGCTGAGAGGAGCCTGGAGCCTCCACTCTAGGCTGGATGTGGCCTTGGGGAAGACAGTTCAGACAGCTGCGCAGACAGACAGGTGAGGGGGACAGACAGACCACTGTGATGACCTGGGGACTCCCAGGAGGCTGGAACCAAAGAAAAGAGGGGAAAAGCATGCGACACTGTAGTTTTTATAGGAGACTGAATGAACAGGAATTGGTGATGGGTGGGAGAGAGAGAAAGAAGTCGGGACTGTCAGAGCCGTAGGCCAGGGCATTGAGGATGATACTGAAGGGGGCGCTGAGTAGGGCTGGGGAGAAGGAACTCAGCTGAGCCGGAGCCTGCAGAAGTGCCTGTGAAATGCCAGGAAAGCTGAGAGTAAACCCTGGAAAGCCTGACATTAAAAGAGAAGGGAGGGCCAGGGAGATAGTACTGGTGGGCAGGGCCTAAAGTTGGGATGAGGGCTGGAGTGATAGTACAGAGGGTAAGACGTTTGCCTTGCACTCAGCCAACCAGGGTCAATCCCCAGAATCCCATGTGGTCCCCCAAACACCACTAAGAGTAATCCCTGATGGGGCTGGAGCAATAGTACTATAGGTAGGGCATTTGCCTTGCATATGGCTGACCCGGGTTCGATACCCAGCATCCCATATGGTCCCCCTGAGCACTGCCAGAAGTAATTCCCGAGTGCATGAGCTAGGAGTAACCCCTGTGCATCACCGGGAGTGACCCAAAAAGCCAAAAAAGAAAAGAGTAATTTCTGAATGCAGAGCCAGGAGCACCCCCTGAGCATCACTGGGTGTGGCCAAAAAGCAAAACTAAAAAATAAAAGCAGGATGTCAGAAGAGAAAGCTAGTAAAATAAGAACAGTGTAACTGTATAAAATTAAAAAATAAGTAGAAAAAAGAAAATTTATTGTTGACTCCCAGGATCGTCTTAGTTCCAATCTTTGCATTAAAGTTGGAGAAGCAGCAAATCCTTCAGATGATCCAACCATGATATTCGGGGAATTTTTTTTTAATTCTAATAAATAAATAAATAAAGTTGGACACAAGGCAAGTCCCTTACCCCTTATTCCATCTCTCCAGCTTAGGATTGCTTTCTAAACTCAGGTCTTGTCTCACCTGGGGCCAGAGAGATAGTACAGGGGGTAAGTTTCTCATTTTGCATGCAGTTAACCTGAGTTCAATCCCTGGCACCACATAATGGTTCCCTGAGCCCCTCTAGGAGCAATCCCTGAATGTAGAGCCAGCAGTAAGCCCTGAACACTGCTGGGTATGGCTTCAAAACCAAAATAAATAAAATTAAAATAAAAGAGAAGGGAGTTCCCAACGAGACCCCAAGTCATTGCCCACGAACAGCCTCTCTGGCTCCTGATCAAACTGCTTAATGGCCATGATCTCAGAGACTCAGAAACAAATCTCGAAACCCAGCAGCTTTTGACAGAAATATGTCCGGACCACCCAGTAGGTTCCTGTCGCCAGGCCACCCCATGGGGGAAAGGGTGTTGTCCCTCCGCCTGCTTCCCCTTGGCGGCTCGGTGGCTGTCATCCTCCAGAGGCCATTGGACAGTCAGGTTTGGGCCCACAGTGACGAGACACGCAGGGCCTTGTGGGATGGGGTGGAGCCGGCCCTTTGCTCCCCACCCCAACAAGACCCCGAGTCTCCGCCTATGAATGGCCTTTCTGGCTTCTGATCAAGCTGCTTAACGGCCATGATCCCAGAGACTCAGGAGCAAATCTCAGAACCCAGCAGGTTTTGGCAGAAATCCCTCCAGATTTAAGTATTAAAATTTTGGAATTTCAAAATCGCGTGGCCACTACTGCAGCCATGCAACATCATATGTTATTCATAACCAGCAATAGAAAACACATTGCCTACGGTTGCCTTTTCAGTAGATCGGAGTGTTGGGGTAAAATCTCAAATAATAATGGTGAGTCTGGTGTCAAAATATTGAATGTGATCAAAGTAGAGAGAGAGTAATGAGGAAATCATCCGCCCCACAGGTAGGGGGAGGGTGTGGGATAGGGTAGACTGGGGTTGTTGGGGGTGGAGAATGGGCATTGGTGAAGGTACGGGTGTTTCATTGTATGACCGAGACTTAGACCTGAAAGCTCTGTAACTGCTCTCACGGTGATTCAATAAATAAAATTATAAAAAATGAAAAAAAAAAGTAAGGTGGAGTTCATGCACATTCAATCAGCTAATCAGTGGCTGAATAAATAGCAGTATTCCTACATTTAAAAAAGAGAGAGAAAAGGGAGTTCCTTCGCCTCGCTCTATCAAAGAAAGAGAGAAACCAGAGGAATAGCACAGTGGTTACATGCCTTGTAAGCATTTGGTAACAGATTTAAATCCCCGGTGTCCCACATATGCCAAGTACAATCCTGGCAGCTCCCCAGTTTAAATCGGACAGCTCTACTACCTGTGATTCCCTGCACCACATGCCATTTCCAGCCCACCACAGCCAGATGTGTGTGAACACCACAAAAAGGAGTGTGATTCCCCCACCCCCCTCCCCAGTGCAAACACCAAAACTAAGGCACCACAGCCAAGAAGTGCATCCCCTGGAAAGCACATGTATGAGCACTGCAGAGATCCCTTGTGAATGTCACACCTTCATTTATGTGTCTCAACCAAGAGCGAAAGCACCTTAACTAAAGGAGTACAAAGCTCAGGGAGCACTGTGGCTCAGGGTGCAAGCACCACTAACAATGTGTGAGCTCCATAGTTAGGCACACACATACGTGTGTGTTTGTGTGTGCACACACGCCACCTCTAGTCATCACAACATCAATAACAGAGAAGCGGGAGGTAGGCAGGAACTAATCAACTACTTTTCAGTCATCTAATTAATTTAACTAATTATTAGTTAATTATTGTTAATTAAGTGCTCATGGCTTACTCCTGGCTGTGTTCAGAGATCACTCCTGGTTGGGGCTCAAGTAACCATATGTGGTGCCAGAAATCGAATCTGGGTCAGCAGCATGCAAGGCAATTGCCCTACCTGCTATACTATATCTCTGGCCCTTAACTTTTTTTTTTCAAGATAGAAATGTGGGTCATCATTGGGTTGGAGAGATAGTGCAATGTGTAGGGCACTTGCCTTACACGGGGCCAACCAGGTTCAATCCCCAGCACCCCATGTGGTCTCCTAAGCACCGCCTGGAGTGATTTCAGAACACAGAGCCAGGAGTAACCTCTGAGTATTGCTGGATGTAGCCCCAAAACAAATAAGCAAACAAACAACAAAAAGATGGGTCACCAGCAGCTCTCCTGGAAACATCCAAGAAAATTCACCAGGGTTCTTGCACGCACCACATCTCTGCCAACTGGCATGGTCTATTCTGGAAATGTGGCCTCAGTGTATGCCACCAGCATCTCCATCAGTGCTGGAAAGAACTCGGGTTCTATTTAGTTGACCTCAGTGAAATTCCTTAAATGGATTATCAAGACACTCCTCAGCGGAAAACATGTAGTTCTTTGTACATTGAAGTTTTTCAACACTTAGGGTCATGGTCCCCTGTACTGCTGGGTTCAAATTCTGTACTGTTAGGTCTGTACTTTCAGCCCAAGTATCACCTGGGGAGGCCCTTTCTAGACAGATACATACATAGATGATAGACAGACAGATGGACAGACAACTAGGCAGAGAGAGGAATAGGTAGGTAGGAAGAGAAAGAACTGGCTTGATAGATAGGTAGACAGGAAGGTAGGTAGATAGAATAATAGTTATGTAAATAGATAAGCAGATAGGTAGGTAAGCTGATATAATGAGGGAAGGAGGGAAGTAGATTTATAGGGAAGGAGATACTTAAAATGGTAGCTGGATGGATGGATGGATGGATGGATGGATGGATGGGTGGATGGTTGAATGGATAAGATGGACAGATAAGAAAGTAGACAATCCAAGAGAGAGTTCATTGCAGGAGAGAATGTGCCTGCATTCTGACCTCCATCCCAAAGGTCAGCTTCCCAGGAACCCCACCTGTGACAATGTCTCTCTCCCCAGAGATTCAGAAGCCCCTGCAGAAGGCTCCACGGAGCTGGGCGCCAGAACAGTGAAACATCTGCTCAAGTAGAGCCTTCAGGTGGGCTTAGCCGAGAATTGGTGGCAGCTGGCCCCCGGCCCCTGGGATTGCTTGGGAGACAACCCCCAGCCTGGCACAAAATTTTCTGTTTGTTTTTGGGCGCTTAGGGGATCAAGTGAATGTTTTGCATGTGCAAGGCCTGTTGAACTATCTCTACAGCACCCTCCACAAAACTTTTTAATTAAAAATTTGATTAGGGGCCAGAGAAGTAATACAGCAAATAACGCTCTTTCTTGCCTTGCACATGGCAGATCTGGGTTTGATTCTGGCTTGCTATATGGTTGGTCCTTAGGGCACCTCCAGGAGTGAGTCCTGAGTGCAGAGCCAGGAGTAACCTTTAAGCATTGCCAAGTGTGACCCCCCCCCCCAACAAAACAAAATAAAATAATGGTTTAATTTAATTTTTTTGGTTGTTTTTTGGGGGTTTTTTGTTTGTTTTTTGCTTTTTGGGTCACACCCAGAGATTCTCAGGGATTGCTCCTGGCTCTGTACTCAGGAATTTCTCCTGGGGGTGCTCGGGAGCCCATGTGGGATGCCAGGGATTGAGCCGAGTCAGTCATGTCAGTCACGTGCAAGGCAAATGCCCTACCCACTGTACTATTGCTCCAGCCCCTATTTTTTATTTTTTTAATCAATTTTTAAAAAGTGATCTCAGGGGCTAGAGAGATAGCACAGCGGGTAGGGCGTTTGCCTTGCACGCGGCCGACCCGGGTTCAATTCCCAGCATTCCATATGGTCCCCTGAGCACCACCAGGAGTAACTCCTAAGTGCAGAGCCAGGAGTAACCCCTGTGCATTTCCGGGTGTGACCCAAAAAAGCAAAAAAAAAAAAAAGAAAAAGAAAAAGTGATCTCAGAGGAGGTGACATATAAATGAAACCAGAGGCAGTTTGGCAGGAAGCCCAAGAAACTGACGCTTCAAACTCCTAGATCTTATATCTAATTTATGTGCTTGCAATTTGGTATCTTTGTTCAAAGATGGCCTTCAAGATAACATAAATATTAGAGTCCATCAAGACCTGTACCCTGCACTGGCTGAAATCTGAAAAGCGAGAATGAACATGTCAGGAAAATCTGGAGATTCTTCCAGGCAAAGGGAACTATGTGCAAAGGAGCAGCAGTGGGAGCATGTGATGTTCTAAGACAGAATATTTTTGTTATGTTCAAGGAACAAAAGGTCAGTGCGGCCCTAGGGGGAGAAGAAACAGGGTGGGTAAGATGAGGTTAGATGGGAGGCTGCCAAGTTGCTCCTAAGTCAAGAGTTTGATGCACAAAGGCATTCAGCTATCAATTTTTTTTCAGTACCAAAGATCAAATCCAGAGTTTCACATGCAAGGTCTCTACCTTTGAGTTACATCCTAGAGACACTCTTCCTAACCCCTTTTTTTGAGCCATACCCACTATGCTCAGCTTGGTGCTCCCAGGACTTACTGTGCAGAGGTGCCTGCTTTCGGCACTTGAGTGACCTCCTTGGCCTCTAATTTATTCATTTCTCTGTTTTTTCCCTTAGGGTTTTTGGGCCACACCAGCGGTGCTCAGGACTTACTCCTGACTGCACTCAGGAATTACTCCTGGCAGTGCTTGGGAACAATTTGGGGGTCAAATGTGGGTCGGACATGTACAAGGTCAGCGCCCTTCTCACTGGACTCTCTCTCCATGCCTTAATTTATTCATTTCTTATAGGACCAGAGCGACCAGTACTCAGGAGGCCAGGTCACTTCAGGGGTGCAATTCAGGGCCTTGCACAAACTGGAGCGATAGCACAGCGGGTAGGGCGTTCGCCTTACAAGTGGCCAACATGGCCGACCCGAGTTCGATTCCTCCACCCCTCTCGGAGAGCCCGGCAAGCTACCGAGAGTATTCGATATGCCAGACACAGTAACAACAAAGTCTCCAATGGAGACGTTACTGGGCCCGCTCGAGCAAATCGACGATCAACGGGAGGGCACAAACCAAGCATGTGCTCTATCACTTGAGCTGTCTCCAGACTCAGGAGTTTGCATTTAACTCTGAGCCCCAGGGTGCTATGGAGTCTGTCAAACAGGTAAACCACGGGCTCAAATTGTCCTGCTTCTGAGCAGAGGATAGACAATGGGTGATGAGGGCAGAAGCAGAGACTGTCGCAGAAGCAAGCGAGGGCAGTAGCCTGCACCGGAGTGTGGCATTTTCAGTCCCTCTGTCCCCATCACCCAGTCTAAACTTGGCCAGAGTAGGAGCTTGGTAAACACTGTGGAGTGAATAAATACCCAGCAGCAGTCAAGGGTGGCCCCTTAGGGAGATTTGCGAAAGGGTAGTCTACACAGAGACAGGAGAGTGCCTGGGGCTGCCTATTACCCTGAGCAACTTCCACACCAGGCAGAGTGAGCCCTTGACAACCTCTGTGCTCGCTCTGTGGTCCCAGAAGCTAACGAGAAATGCAGATTCTGGGGGCTGGGATGTAACTCAGTTACAGAGTGATTGCCTTGCATGTGTGAAGCCTGGGTTCAGTACCTAGCAGAGACAGAAAGGAAGAAAGGAAAAGAACCAGAACCAGAGAGATAGTACAGTGGAAAGGGTCTTTGCCTTGCATGTGGCTGATCCACGTTCGATCCCTGGCATCCTGTATGGTTTCTCGAGCACTGCCAGGAGTGATTCCTGAGCACAGAGGCAGGAGTAAGTCCTGAGCACTGCAGGTGTTCAATAAACTGCTGGGTTCAA
Source organism: Sorex fumeus (assembly GCF_029834395.1). NCBI lineage: Eukaryota > Metazoa > Chordata > Mammalia > Eulipotyphla > Soricidae > Sorex > Sorex fumeus. Next base: position 44,282,516 of record NW_026606104.1, read on the forward strand.
TAACCTGGAGTTAATGTGTGCTGGTGTAATCTATGACAATGACATTGTGAAAAAAACATAGAGGCTTCTCAAGAACCCAGAATCTTTTGTTTGTTTGCTTGTTTGTTTGAGCAGCCACACCCTGTAGTCTTTTTTAAAATTTATTTGAGCTGCAAATGTAGTGCATTAAATTTACCTTAAATAAATATCTATTACAATTTTTTTTTAAAGAAGAAAGAAATAGGCCCAGTCTCTCTAAGGGAGGTGTGTTGCGCTGGGGAGAGCAGAAAGATCTGGGTTCACACCTGGATCTGCCCTTCTCCTGCTGTGTGACCTTGAGCAGGCCACTTCAGCTCTCTGAGCCACAGTCCTGCCATCTGCAAAAATCTGACATTCCTGACTGTGTTTCCAGAGACGTGTGCTGAGTGCTGGACCCAGACAGGACCACCTAGGAAGAGGCTACCCTCTCCCTGTGCCCAGCCACCCTCATGGAGCCAGGAGAAGAGACGAAGGTCACCCTGAACTCCAGGCACTCTCCTGCCAACTCCAGGCAGTGCCTCAAACTCAAGCCCACAAAGCTTTTAACAGTGCAGGAGCATCTGGAGGCGGAGAGAGGAGACTCAGACTTAACATGTGGGCAAGATTCTCTGACAGCTCCAGGCTGGAAGTAGGCCTAGGCCCAGCATTCGCGGGGCTGGGCAGGGGGAGCATAAATATTCGAGGTGACAAGAGGAATCCTGTCAACTGGGTCCCCCTCCCTCTGCCTGCATGCCCGTCCTCCCTGGAGAGATGCCAGCACTGGGGAGCCTGGAGTGTGGGTCCCATCCTGAGCGGGACAGTCAGAGCCAAGGGACCACCACACCCGAAGGGGGGCGGGGGGTGGGAAGGAGAAGGAAGTAGGTAGTTGCTACTTTCCGGTGGACACGGTGGGCTAGGAAGTTGGGTTTACCACGCAGACCGACTTCTAATGTCTATGGGATCTCTTGCGGTCAAGAATACAGATGTCTAAATATTTATAAACTATAAGTCAGACACATCCAAGTTCATGCACACCCCGCGCCCAGGCAGCTCTTTGCAGCTCTGCCAGACTGGGGGTGCGTTTGCTCAGAGCATGGGCTGGGAGTGGAGGGCGGGGGAGCCTCCGAGGGGGTGCACCCACCCAGACTGCTCTCCTGGCTCTGTGTGAGGGCTTGTCTAGAGGGGAGTCAGAGCCTGTCCAGCTCAGCACAGGCCACTGAGCATCACTTTCTCATCTAACGTACAGACAGGGCTGGGGAGACGCTTCAACAGCCTGAGCAGATGCAGGGGACTGGATTCCATCCCCAGCACCACAAGGTCCCACAGGCACCACCAAGAGTGATTCTGAGCACAGAGCAGCAGCCCCTGAGCACTGCTGGGTTTGGCCCCAAAGCCAAGACAATGACCACATTTATGGTTGAGGGCTAGGAGATAGCTCAATGATACAGCACATGCCTAGTATCACAAACCCAATACCTGAGCACTACACCCTCAAGTATCACTGGGAAACCCGGGACCTTTGAGCACCACTGTGAGTGTCTCCTATTTAAACACACTGCTCTCGGGGCCAGAGCGATGGTACAGCAGGAAGGGCCTTTGCCTTGTATGTGGCTGACCTGGATTCGATCCCTGGCATCCCATATGGTTTCCTGAACACCACCAGGAGTAATTCCTGAGTGCAAAGCCAGAAGTAAACCCTGAATACCCCCTGAGTATGGTTCAAAATCAAAATTTAAAAAAAAAAATACTGCTCTGAGAGGGTAAATTTATCTCAGTAAAAAAGTAAAATATTTAGGAGTTAGAGATAGTGCAGCTGGTATGGCACTTGCTTTGCATGCAACTGGCCTGGGTTCGATTCCCAGCATCCCATATGGCCCCTGAACCCCATCAGGAGTGATCCCTGAGCTCAGAGCCAGGAGTAAATCCTGAGCACTACCAGGTGTGACCCCCCCCCTCAAAAAAAATAAAATAAAAATGAAATGCTTAAGGAAGCAGTTATTGAAGAACACAGTTTCTATTTTTAACTTGAAATCATATAGCTCACCTTTATTTGCCAACTGGTGAACCTTAGAACAAATTGTGTCCCCTCTCTGGGTCCCTAGATAAAACTGCATCTACCTTGGAGCTCTGTGAGCACCCAGTGAGATAAAGGACAGGCGAATTTGGGCAGTGAGCGTTCAAAGCAGAAACTCCAGAGACAGACAAACCCAGGCTCAAATCTTGCCTCTGATGTTTCCCAACTTTTAGGCCACAGGCAAGCATGCAGCTTTGTGCTTCAGGTCCTTTCCCAGAGACAGAGCTAGTAGCATTGCCTGTAAAGAGGGGCTGGAGCGATAGCACAGCGGGCAGGGCGTTTGCCTTGCACGCGGCCGACCCGGGTTCGATTTCCAGCATCCCATATGGTCCCCTGAGCACCGCCAAGAGTGATTCCTGAGTGCAGAGCCAGGAGTAACGCCTGTGAATCGCTGGGTGTGATCCAAAAAGAAAAAAAAAAACCACACTGATGTAAAGAATTGAGGAACTTTTCTGTCCGGTGAGCACAATTCAAGGTCTCCACAATCAGCAGCTGTAATGTGAGCAAAAATCAGCTGGCAACCTGCTTGCCACCAATTTCTGCCAAGACAATTATCACTTCCCTGAAGCTCTGGTTTAATTGTCTGAGGAAAAGATAACATTACGTGCTTATTCGGGTTATTTAAGGATGAAGTGGAAAATGCTTTTTGTTTATTGTAGGTGGTTAAAAAGAAAAGTTTTCCCCCTGTGTAATTATTGTGAGCACTTTGCTTTGTGGTCACTGTAATATCTGGGGGGAGGTGTGGGACGGGAAGAGTAACAATAGTCCATATTTCCCTGGCATCGATTCAGAGCAGTGTGCAGAACGTAATGCTCTTTTGTAAGCAACAATCTGATGTTCAAAATAAATTTAGTAAGAAACATTTTTATGATTTTTAAAATAAATGTAGTGAATTAAAAAAAAACAGAAGTAGAAAATACCTGGTCCTGGTCCATTGCAAGAACCCAGTGAGGGCCAGGGACGTGGATCACGGGGTCTCCTACAGAGGCACGGCCCTGGGTTCCACCCCTGTCACCACATGTCTCTGGAGCACCGATGACCCCTGAGAAACAGAGGGGAGGACCCCCACAACAACATCTACAGAGCATCTACAGAGCTCAATGAATGCTCACTGCTCTTAGTCTTCCCTACCCTAGAAAGAGTCAGAGGGGCCACGCCTGCTTCCTGTAACACAGCACTCACCGCACTGTAAGAGCTGTAGGTTGTATACTCCCTGGGAGCCATCACATCCCAGCATCACCTCCCACGCAGCAGATATGTGGACAACACTTAGTAAATAGTCTCTCTCTCTCTCTCTCTCCCTCTCTCTCTCTCTCTCTCTCTCTGTGTGTGTGTGTGTGTGTGTGTGTGTGTGTGTGTGTCTAGCTTTCTCTCTCTCTCCCTCACACATCATACTGTCCTTCAGTCTTCACTTTCAAATTTTGGAGCTGGAAAGATGGTACAGCACAGGTAGAGTACTTGACTTGCACACACACAACCAATCCAGGTTCAATCCCTGGCACCCCATATGGTTCCCCAAGTGCACCAGGGGTGATCCCTAAGCTCAGAGCCAGGAGTAAGCCCTGAGCATGGACAAAAACAAACGCCTGCCCCAGCCACTCTCAGACCTTACATTCCCTAAGGCTTCAAAAAACTCCATAATCATTTGCCTCCTACAAACAACAAACACTGTCCTCCCGTTGTTCATCTATTTGCTTGAGCGGGCCCAGCAACATCTCCATATTTTTTTGAGACTTGTTGTTACTGTGTTTGGCATATCGAATACATCATGGGTAGCTTGCCAGGCTCTGCCGTGCGGGCGAGATACTCTCAGTAGCTTGCCGGGCTCTCCGAGAGGGGCGGAGGAATTGAACCCAGCTCAGCCGGGTTCGATGTCTGCAAGGAAAACGCCCTAACACTGTGCTATCGCTCCAGCCCTATGAGTCCCAGAATTTTCATCTGGAAGAATATCATCTACACTCGTCACAAAATTGCCCTGAAGTTAGGGAAAGATGAACCTCTCAAGCCATGGCAGATCCAGGGCGCTCGACCCATGCCCTCTGGCCTCTGTGCTGGCCGATCCCCGCTCCTCTCCTGCTAAAGCACCCTTGGAGGGCAATTTTCACCATTTGTTCAAGAAAGGATTCGAGGGGCATATTTGGGGAGACAGGTATGCTGGCCTATAATTCTACCTGGGGCTCCCCAGTCTCCATACAGAGATCTGCAGGGACTGAGGACATTGATCACTGACTGTTCCTCCTCTGGAGTAGGGCAGGGCTGGGGAGAACCCGCGCGGGGAGAAGCCATGCTGGCCTCCTTCCACAGCCTGGTTATCCTTCTCCCTGCAATGCTACCTTGGCCCCTGGTGCAGGCTGGCTGTGAAGCTGGGGGGCCCTGGGCCTGGCCTGGGTCTCTCCTTTTGGCTCCATGGTGGTGTTAGTCTGGGATCCCCTCCCCCAGGTGCTTCTTGGAAGTCAAGCAAGGCAGAGAAGAGAAAACAGGAGGAACTTCCCTGGGCGCCCGAGAACAGGGCTCAGGACTATAGACCCAGGAGTCCTGCTCAGTCCAAGGGCAAACACTGGGTACGGAGCAGAGCCCGGGGCCACATACGCCTAAGTCTGCAGCTTGCTGACCTGGGGGTCTCCTTTTCTTCAATCGCAAAATGGTGATAAGGAAACCTTCCTCATTTTTGTTTTGTTGCCACATCTGACAATGCTCAGGGCTAACTTCTGGCTCTGCAATCAGGGATCACTCCTGGCAGTGCTCAGGGGACCCTACGGGATGCCCGGGACTGAACCTTGGTCAGCTCTGTGCAAGGCAAACACCCTACCCACTGTACTATTGCTCTAGCCCCAAGAGGAAGGTTTTCTGGGCTGAAGCGATAGTACAGTGGGTAGGGCACTTCTCTTGAACGCTGCCAACTCAGCTTCAATCCCCAATACCACATATCCCTAAAGCACGGAGCATCACCATATGTGATCCCTGATTGCAGAGCCAGGAGCAACCCCTGAGCACTGCTGAGTATGGCCCCCAAAACCTCCTGAAAAATAAGAAAAGAAAATCTTCATAGATAATCATCTACAATCATCAAACAATTTGTGCGGGTGGTATTATGAGCTCAGGAAGGAAGGGAGGGAGGGAGGGAGGGAGGGAGGAAGGAAGGAAGGAAGGAAGGAAGGAAGGAAGGAAGGAAGGAAGGAAGGAAGGAAGGAAAGAGGGAGGGAGGGAGGGAGGGAGGGAAAGAGAGGGAGGGAGGGTGAAAAAAGAGAGGGAAGGAGGGAGGGAAGGAAGGAGACAGGTGTCAAACTGGGTATATCTCCTTTGGAAACAGTAACCTGGATGGCAGAAGGAAATCCGGTATCAGGGTAAGATCTGAGATCTGGTCTCAGCTGTATTTCCCTTTCTTGAATCTCTTCCCAGTTTGGGGTCTTTGGATCTTTATCTTCAAAAAAAGGGCACACGCCCATACCTCCCCTACCTCAATCCATTACTGTGAAAAGGAAGTAGAAAAGTTAGGAGTGATAGAACTTCCGTAAACAGCAGCGAGCTTTGCAAACTGAAATGGACTTGACTGCGGAGGGACTGGCACACCATTGTGGCATTATTTAATTCAGCATAGCCCTAAACCTGGGCCATGAGGCTCTCCTCCAGCAGAAGAGGTAGAAGGGGTTCCTGAGTAGGGGTCTTCCCTCCACCTATTATCCCCCCATCCTGTCTGTTTCTCTCTCTGTCTCTGTCTCTGTCTCTCTCTCTGTCTCTCTCTCTCTCTCTCTCTCTCTCTCTCTCTCTCACACACACACACACATACACACACTGTGGTTCTTGGAATCATTTTGACTTAAGACACAAGAAAAGGACTAGTAGGTGACTCAAAGGGTTGGGCACATGCTCTCTATGTGGGAACCCCAGATTCAGTTCCTGACATTGCATAGTTTCTCAAGCACTACTTTGAGCAACCCCAAGCAATGTGCCGGGACTAACTCCCCCTCCACACACACACACACACACACACACACACACACACACACACCCCACAAATACCACTGGGTATGGCCCCAAACCAAAACCAACAAGAGACACAAGGAGAGCAAGGCTTTCCACTGTCGGCATCAGGCCCACCTGCAGGTTGGAGCTTCCTGGACAGAAGCCGATACAGCCAGAGCCAGCTCCCCAGTGCACACCCACACCCCGTGGCACACAGTCCTCACACGTGTTTCAATCAGTGCGCACTCTGGCCTGAAGACCTGCTTTCTCACTCCTGCTGCACGCTTGAGGCCCTCACCCAAACCTTCCTGGGACAGAAGGGGAAAGTGAGAGTCAGAGAAGAGAAAGCGTTTGCCCACAGTGACAGCAGGGCAGGGGACAGAGCTGGTCACTGAGGCATGATCTTCTCACGCTCCAAAATTCCCCAAGCACAATACGCCACCTTTTCGTTCATCTGCTAAGTCCTGCTTTGAGAGGACACTCCAGGGGCTGGAGCAATAACACAGCCGGGTTCAAACCCCAGCACCACCTCAAGCCCTTCAGGAGTGATCTGCAAGCACAGAGCCAGGAGGAAGCCCTGAGCACAGCCAGGTATGGCCCCCAAACCAAACCAACAACAACAAGTAAGATAATGCTTCACGCCAAGTTCTGCTAAGAGTGAGGCTTAAACATTGGTCACAACAAATTCCTGGACTTGATGGAGCCAGAGAGACAGTACTCTTGCGGGTAGGACACTAGCCTAGCAGGCACCCAGCCCAGGGTCAATCTCTGACATCACTTATGGTCAACTGCATACCAGCGGGAGTGATCTGTGAGTGCAGAGCCAGGAGTAATGCTGTCACCCCAAAAGCAAAAAGACAAAAACCAAGTTCCAGGGCCGGAGAGAACTCTATAGGCTGAGCACAGTCTTTGCATGCAGGAGGCTGGGTTCCATCCCAGGCAAGGCAAAATCCCAAAACATCACCAGGACTGACCCTCAATACAGAGTTAGTTGGGAGAAGTCCCCAAGTATCACTGGGTCTAGCTCCCCAAACATTTTAATTAATTAAAAAAATTATCTTCCTGGGATAAGTGTTGGAATGCTGTATGACTGAAACCGAATCATGAACAACCTTGTAACTATGTATCTCACCGTTATTCTATTTCACGGTCACAGTCACAGTCCTCCTGTTGTTCATCAATTTGCTCGAGCAGGCCCAGTAACATCTCCATCATGAGACTTGTTGATACTGTGTTTTGGCACATCGAATACTTCACGGGTAGCTTGCCAGGCTCTGCCGTGCGGGCGAGATACTCTCAGTAGCTTGCCAGGCTCTCTGAGAGGGGTGGAGGAATCGAACTCGGGTCAGCCATGTTGGCCGCTTGTAAGGCAAATGCCCTACCGCTGTGCTATCGCTCCAGCCCAGTGATTCTATTTTAAAAAAAAAAAAATTATTCCTGGGTATGGAGCAATAGTAAAATGGGTAGGGCATTTGCCTTGCACGTGGCCAAGCTGGGTTCAATCCTCAGCATTCCATATGGTCTGCCAAGCACACCAGGAGTCATCCTCGAGCACTCCTAGGTGTGGCCAAAAAACAAATAAAATTCTCTTTCTGGCATTCACAGTATGAATTACCGTGTCAGAATTATAAACACCTGGGCTGAGTTCCTGCAGCATCTTCCAAGTCACCAAACACTTCCCCACCAGTCCTGGGACCTGAGGAGCAAACCCACTGCGAGCCAGACCTTGGTACGAACCTCCCCAGAGAACCGAGCAGTGGGTGATCAGTCCCTATCCCAGCCACAGCTGTGACTTTCTGGAGCTCCTGCCAGGGAGCTGCCATGCCCTCGGTGGAAGCTCAAGAGACCACAGGAGGCTGGCAGCAGATTCTGAACACCTCTCCTCACCCTGAACACACATCTCATTTCCTTGTCTGTTTGCTCGCTTGCTTGTTTCTTTGCTGCCTGTTTCCACTCTGGAGAAACTATGTTCTCTCACGCTCTCCCTCTCTCTCCCCTCTCATGTCTTTCTAAATAAGTTTCAAAAAACCTATCTTTTTCACAAAAAAAAGAAAAAAGAAACTGAAGGGGTGGCCGATTCCTAGGGAGCCCCCTGGGTCCCGTCGGGATCATCCTCCTCTCGTCACCATCCCCCCCTCCCAGTCACCCCAGCACTATCTCCACCCCAGGCAGCCAAAGAGCAGAGCCGGGACCCCCAAGAAGGCAGTTGGAGAAAATCTTCCCAAAGAGGAGATCGCTTGTGGAGAGGGTGCTCGCTAGCGAGAGCGGCCAAGGGTCAGAACCCTGGTCTCCTAAGGATCTTCCATCTGCCTCCCCCTGCCCTGCCAAAGCTTGGACCGCCCCCCCCCCCCCATGCTCCCTCACACTTACCTGCACCCAAGCAGCTGAGCTCCACCGCCAGAGTGAGCGTCTAAGGGCAGCCCTGACCTCAGCTGTCTGGAAATTGCAGAAGTGAGGAAACAGGGTGATGCTGCCAAGTCACCCCCGCGAGGAAACGCCGTGACCCTCCGCTGCATGCGCGGCAGCATCCGCTGAGTTGGGTTCACCCTGGGCTCACACTGAGGTGGAGTGCTTACAGGGCAAGGGGACAACGAGCAGGGTGGGGTGTGGGCACAGCTATTATGCCAGGAAGCGGGGTTGAGAGGAAAAGGAGAAAGCAAGAACTCTGTGTGTGTGTGTGTGTGTGAGAGAGAGAGAGAGAGAGAGAGAGAGAGAGAGAGAGAGAGAGAGAGAGAGAAAGAGAGAGAGAGTTAAAAGAGAAAAGATGAGACAGTGAGTGTGTGTCAGTGTGGGGGGTGGGAAAAAATGAGGAGACCAAGAGAGTTTAAAGACAAAAGATGAGGAAGTGTGTGTGTGTGTGTGTGTGTGTGTGAGAGAGAGAGAGAGAGAGAGAGAGAGAAATGAGGAGAGAGAAGTACAAAGACTAAGAGAGTTAAAAGACAAAAGATGAGACAGTGAGTATGTATGAGTGTGTGTGTGTGTGTGAGTGTGTGAGTGTGTGTGTGAGTGTGTGAGTGTGTGTGTGTGAGTGTGTGAGTGTGTGTGTGTGTGTGCGTGCTGGTGGGTGAGAGGAAACATGAAAGAAAGGGGAAGAAGACGGGGGGAGGGGGTGGCTGAGAAGGGAGGAGCCCACACTGAGAAGAGATCTACCCATAGCCCACACTGAGCATCCCTGGTGACAAAGAAAAGCCAAGGCAAGGAAGCGGGAGATGAGAGGAGAGTGAGGGTGGATGACTGCAAAGGGAGTGAACTCAGGTGTGCGCAGGGGAGGGGGCAGGGGAAGAGGGGTGAGAGTCACTTGAACGGAGGTTCTGTGCTGACACAAGCGACAGCCATGTGAACCAGAGCTCCCTGCCTCTGTCTCCATCTACCACACATCTGTTCCACCAATAAGCATTGACTGGGTACCCCCGGGCACCAGGCGCTGTGCTGGATGAAGTCCCTGTCAGGCCGGGCTGAAATCTAACCGCCTCCTTGCACAGGAACCGACTCCCAGCAAATGGAGGGTTCCAGTCTCAGCTCACCCAGGAGTTCAGACTCCTCCTCCTGAGTTGGATCGCAGACAGTTCTCCTTCTCCTTCTGCCCATCACCAGAACCAAAACCTGAGCTCAAGAGTCATACCACCTTTAAACTGTGTCTCCATCCTGAGAACCAAAGCCTCCCACCCCTGCCCCCCATCACCATGGGTGCCCCCATGTGCTCCTGACCCTTAAGTCACTCAGCGCACAATCCTAGGAGACCCATCACAGCTCTGCCTGTCACTCACACATACCGACACATGGGCGCCCAGATCTCTCCCAGACTCACCTCAATCACACACACACACACACACACACACACACACACACACACACACACACTCCTCCAATCCCAGGACATGGCTCAGACCTGTCAGGAGCTTCAATGGAAGCTCAGTTGTTGTTGCTTGGTTGGCTTGGGGGCCACCCTGGTGGTTCTCAGAGACGACTCCCAAGACATTGCTCAGGGGTCACTCCTGGCAGCATGCAGGAGACCACCGGTGTTGGGTTTGATTTCCACGTGTAGAGCATGTACACTGGCCCCTGGAGCTATCCCACAATGCCTATGAGGGACTTTCAAGCTCTCCTGTTCCCTTAAAGGCCTTTTGAACTTTGAACACCCTTAGACACAACCAAATGTTCGGTGCTTTTCGCATCTGAGTTTACAAACTCCACCTGAACATGGGGTTCTACTCCCCAACTCAAATCCTCTTTCCCACACTGGCTTCGCTTCCCCCAGCATCTTCCCACCACTCCAGTCCAGGAGGTCTAGAGGGACTGTTCGGACTAGCCAGTCCCATTGGCTAGATTCTCTGGGATACCTGGTCCCAGCTGAAGGATGCTCAGCTCCATTTTTCTTCAGTCCCTCACATATGTTCATGGAGCACCTGCTCCTCAGGGACTTCTTTTGTTTGCTTGTTTGTTTGGCCACACCTGGAAGTGCTCAGGTTTTATTCCCAGCACTGTGCTCAGGGATCACTCCTGGTGGGGCTCAGGAGGACCATATGGGGTGTTGAGGATCACACCCAAGTTGGTCATGTGCAAGGCAAGTGCTCTGCCCACTGTACTATCTCTCCAGCCCCTTCAGGATCATTTTTTAAGATTAGCAATAAGCAGGATAGGAGGGGAGAGACTATTATCAACAACCCACAGGTGAAGAAACTGAGATTGGCTTCCAACCATTCACATCCATCTCCATTCTTAGCAAATGATGCCACGTCTATTTGGAATTGTATCTAAATATGAATCTCACTAAGCCTTAGCTTGAACCAAAGATTTTTAGGGAAAATGGGGGACGGAGGATCGTATTAAAGGATTTTCCAAGGAAGCAATTAACCAATCAGATCCAGGATGTGAGACAAGGAGCTTCTATGGCACAATCAATCCATTTCATCAATATATCAACCACACGAAAGAAAGAAAGAAAAAAAAAGAGGTCACCGTTCTAGATTAAAGAGATTTAAGAGATTAAACTCAAATGCAGGCTGGAGAGATAGCACAGGAGGTAAAATGTTTGCCTTACACACAGCTGACCCGGATTGATCCCTGACAGCAGATGGTCCCCCAGTCCCACCAGGAGTGATTGATCCATGAGCAAAGAGCCAGGGGGAAGCGCCACACCCCATAAGGTCTGGCAAAAAAAAAAAAAAAAAAGACAAAAACCCTAAATCAAACACAACCTGAGGCTCTTGCTTGAAGCCCGGCTGGGTCACAGCCAGTATGGAGAAAGAGTCTGGCACAGACCCGTGAAGAAGAAAAGAGGCCAGGCGGGGCCACTCAGGAAGCCAGCATCCCTGCGCACAGCCTTTCCACCCTGAGAGCCCAGGAGAGGGGGCAGCACCCGAGACCTGAGATTTGCTCGAGCGGGCCCAGTAACGTCTCCATTGGAGACTTTGTTGTTACTGTGTCTGGCATATCGCATACTCTCGGGAGCTTGCCGGGCTCTCCGAGCGGGGCGGAGGAATCGAACTCGGGTCGGCCATGTTGGCTGCGTGCAAGGCAGACGCCCTACCCGCTGTGCTATCGCTCCAGCCCGAGCCCTGAGATAGCAGAGCTAAATTCCCAAACCTCAACTTCTTTCTTAGTGAGAGGGGAGGAATTAGCCACACTCTGTGGTGCTCAAGGCCTATTCCTGGCTCAGTGCTCAGGAGTAAGCCCTGGTGGTTCTCAGGAAACCATATCTCACACTGGGGATCTGAACTTGGCCAGCTGCCTGCAAGACAATCACCTTAACAGCTGTACTTCTTTTGGGTCCTACAGACTTCTTTTTTGTTGCCGGGGAGGCTGGGTGGGGGCGGGGTGGAAGGAGGGAGGTACTTTATACCTAGTAGTACTCATGGTTTTCTCCTGGTTCTGTGCTCAGGGTCACTCCTGGCAGTGTTGGGGGACCATATGTAATGCTAGGGATCAAACTGGAGTCAGTTGCGTGCATACAACGCAAGTTCCTGAGCCCCTGGACTATCTCTCCAGTCCCCTGCTGACTGCTTACCAGTGCCTCCCTGAGTAACCAGAAGCAAGAGTCATGGGTCGATGCAGCTCAGGATTCAGGGGCACCGGGCGGAGCAGAGACAGGCAGGCAGTGGATCTAGAGGTGGAAACAGAAGGTACCAAGACAAGAATAGTTGAGAAATTCTGGACAGGATTTTAGGGAATTCTAAAAAATCGTTAATTTTATCGGTGACAATGATAGTATAGTTATACTTTCAAATATGCATACATATATATATATATGGGCTGAGAGGGAGGACAGGACGAAGGTGCTTTCAGGCACATGCAAATTCAAATCCCCAGACTCACAGTCCCCCCAAGCACTGCCAGGGGTCCCTCCTGAGCACATAGCTGAGAGTAACTTCTAAGCACTGCAGGATGTGGCCCCAAAGCAAACCACAACAAAAATGTGTTTAGACGTCAACACATTTAGGGATAAAATGACCTAGATTTGCTTTAAAATATTATTGCAAACCAAATAATAAAGTATAAGTGCAAAGCAAGAGAAAAGCAAGGAGAAAGAGAAAAGGGGAGAGAGGGAGAGAAGAAGAGAGCCAGCAGGCAAGAAGGGTGTGGCGAGATACGGAACCCAGGAGTGAATCCTGCAGGAAGGCTGGATCAAGGTCCTCAAATCCCAGATCTGAGGCTCTGGAACCTGTAAATATTACCTTATATGGCCGGGACTTCGCACAAGGATCAAATGAATGCTCTTGAGATGGGGGATTTTCCTACATTGTCCAAGGCAGCCTTATGCAATTCCAAGTATCTGTCACAGCGAATGGGCAGGGCTGCTGTCTGGTGGGTGGGGCCTGCTGAATGCCCGACAATGCACAGAACAACAAAAACGCATCTGCCTCAAAGTGCGGGTCTGACTGAGGCTGAGAAATGCTGGACTCTAGGACCAGGGATATGACTCAAAGTGAAGAAGACAAGCCAGAAACAGCCTGCATTCCCTCTCCGGCACCACAAGACCCCCTCACACTGCAGGAACCAAAAATTTATTGAGCCCTACAATGGTGTGGCGGGAGGGTGGGGGGGCGGGGAGAGGCAATCTGGATTCTATCCATCTATATTGCTAAGAGTTAATCTAAAATTTCTTGTGGAGGTGTTATCAGGAAAATAGAACTGTTTACCTTACATTTGGGGTTAATAAGATATTTTACTGGTCCTATCACTAAAAAAGCTTATCATCAAGTTTAAAGTAAACAAATTTTTGGGGGGGGGTCACACCCAGCGATGCACAGGGGTTACTCCTGGCTCATTTGCTCAAGAATTACTTCTAGCGGTTCTCAGGGGACCATATGGAATGCTGAGAATGGAACCCAGTTCAGCGGCATGCAAGGCAGATGCGCTACCTGTTGTGCTATCGCTCCAGCCCCTAAACAAGTTTTAAATGAGATATTTTCTCTCTCTGTCTCTCTCTGTCTCTGTCTCTCTGTCTCTGTCTCTGTCTCTCTCTCTCTCTCTCTCTCACACACACACACACACACACACACAACCCTCTGGCCACCTTTCACTCTCTCCATGCAAGGAGGGCACTGTCCAAACCATTTTCCTTCTTATCTGGGTTTTGACACCTCACTCATCTGCCTGCTTCCACCCTTGAGCCCTTTTTCTGTTCTCCACACAGCAGTGCCCTGACCCTATTAAACATCCATCAGATCACATCAGTGTTTCGCTCAAAGCCCCCTGGTGGCTTCTATAGCACTCAGATGAAAAGCCTGAGTCCTTTCAAATGTCCCCAAGGCCCTGCAAGACCATACCTCATGCCCCTCTCCCGTTCCCCATCCCCTGCAGTTCCCTCTTCCTGTTCCACAAGGAAGCACCAGGCTCACGTCTCCACCCAATTTTGTATATGGCGTGCTTTCAGTCTGAAACGCTTCCCCAGACACGCAGACTGAGTCTTTACCAGACCCACTTTCTCAGAGAGACCTTCTCCCCTAAAGGAATCGCATCCACACATGCCCCTACCCATGTGCTCTCAGCCCCTACCCTGTTCTCCACAGCACTAGACACATCAAACATATTCTGTTTCCTTTGCTTCTCATCTGTCTTCACGACTCAACTGAGAAATCTTAGAGTACCGGGACTTGTTTGCTGGTCGTAAATTATATCTTTTAAAAAATTAGGTTTCCTTCTCATTGCTTGCTCATATTTTTTTTCTGTTGATGTTGTATTGAGGAATCTTGTTACTGGATCCCATGATAAGATATTTTACTGGTCCCTTCACTAAAAAAGCTTATCATCAAGTTTAAAGTAAACAAATTTGGGGGGGGGTCACACCCAGCGACACACAGGGATTACTCCTGGCTCATTTGCTCAAGAACTACCATGTTGTACGGTTTCTCTCTAACATTTCTGGAGTGAAGGAAGTTAGAAAGAGGAAGTGATTCTCACGTGATGTAGCTGCTAGAGGCCAGAACTAGAATTAGGACCCAGGAGCCCAAAATCCTCCCTGAGTCTCGCACCACTGTTCCAGAAGCCTTGTGAGCTCCTTCCTGCTGTCTTACACTGTCTGTACAGGACGGGGCAGTTTTGTGAAGTCTTCTCTCAAAATAAAGGATAACATGGGTCGGAGCAATAGTACAGCAGATTGGGCACTTGCCTTGCACACAACTGATCTGGGTTTGATCCCTGACATCCCACATGGTCTCCTAAGCACCATCAGGAGTAATTCCTGAGTGCAGAGCCAGGAGTAACCCCTGAGCATCATGGGGTGTAACTCAAAAAGCCTAAATAAATACTTTTTTTTAAATAAAGGATAATGTGGGAGGAGAGCATCACGGGGAAAGAGCATGGATTTTAGAGTCAAAGGAACTTGTACTCACAGCTTGACTGCCACTAACTTTCTATATAGATTTTAAAACGCCAATTTAGGGGCTGGAGCAATAGCACAGCGGGTAGGACGTTTGCCTTGCATGTGGCCAACCCGGGTTCGATTCCCAGCATCCCATATGGTACCCTGAGCACCGCCAGGAGTAACTCCTGAGCGCAAAGCCAGGAGTAACCCCTGTGCATTGCCGGGTGTGACCCAAAAAGCAAAATAAATAAATAAAATTTTTAAAAAATAAAATGCCAATTTACCTGCACAAGTCTCAGTTTCTTCATCTGCAAACAGGGTATAAAAGTACCTCACTTTGTTATTAAGAACATGAGTACCCACCCCTCAAAATTATGAAGCTTGGAAAGGAAAAGCAAGATTTGCCTTAGACCAAACAATATGAATTTTTAGTTGTTGTTTTTGGAGCCACAACCAGCCATGTTCAGGGGCTAATCCTGGCTTTGTGCTCAGGAGTGACGCTTGGCTGCTTGGGGGCCCATCTGGGGTGCGAGGATTTGAACCAGTCTCAACCACAGGTCAGGTTGAGACCTGATCTCCTGTAGTATCTTTCCAGCCGACCAAATAGAAACTTTACATAGAAAAATTAAAGCAAGCAAGTGAAAAAGTTATTGGAACCAACAAAAGACTTCAACAATATTTCTACATATAAAATCAACAGGAAAAAATCAATAAGTAAGCAATGAAAAGAAAATGTTATTTTGGGGCTGGAGCAATAGCACAGCGGGTAAGGTGTTTGTCTTGCACGTGGCCGACCTGAATTCGACTCCCAGCATCCCATATGGTCCCCCGAGCACCGCCAGGAGTAATTCCTGAGTGCAGAGCCAGGAGTAACCCCTGTGCATCGCCGGGTGTGACCCAAAAAGAAAAAAAAAAGTTATTTTTCAGAAGATACAATTTATAACAGCAAAAAAAAAATCCTGTTATGGTAAGATAGTTTTTATAGGGTGTGCAGGATCTTGATGGAGGAAATTACAAAATCGTTGAAAAAATAAAGAGATCCAACAGATGTGACATTTTGTACATAGGACTGTCAAAAATATCATAAACAAATAAATTCTTCCCAATGTAATCTATAAATTTAATGCTAAACCCTTCCCAATGTAATCTATAAATTTAATGCCAATATAATCAAATCCAATAAATGTTAGACTGCAAAAGTCTTTTCACAACGTTTATGTGTATCAAATCACCACAATATGTTATGTATTGTGATTGTTGGGTCACACCTGGTGGTGCTCAGGGCTTACTGCTGGCTCTGTGCTCCTTGCAAGGCTCAGGGGACTGTATGTGTGGTGCCAGGGATCAAACCTGGGTTGGCCGTATGCAAGGCAAACATCCTACCTGCTATAGTACCTCTCCAACTCTGCTACAATGTACACTTAAAATATTTTACTTTTTTTTATGTCAATTACACACTAATAAGACTGGGGGGGGGCGGCTGGAGAGAGAGCACAGCGGGTAGGGGCGTTTGCCTTGCAGGAGGCCAACCTGGGTTCAATTCCCAGCACCCCATATGGTCCCCTGAGCACCGCCAGGAGTAACTCCTGAGTGCAGAGCCAGGAGTAACCCCTGTGCATCGCCCCATCGCCGGGTATGACTCAAAAAGAAAAAAAAAAATAAGACTCAGGGGAATAACATATATAAAATACTTGAAAAAATACAGGGACCAAGAAGTTAATTGGGGGTTAGGACGCTTCTTGCATGTACCTGAACAAGGCTCGGTCCCTGGCACCACATGGTCCTCACTGGAAACACAGCCCCCGAGCTGCCCCACATCCTTGGCCCCTGCACTCAACCACGGGTGGCTGAGAGCCCTAGTTAGGCCCCCAGGCCTCCTGAGTACCCCCTGGGATACCCACACCACCACGCAAAATAAGATGGGGGTGGGGGAAGATCTCTAGTAACACACTGATTGCAAAACAAGGACAGGAAACTGTCTTTTTACTACATTCTATTGGGCTGTTACTTTGTTCCTTTGCAAAATATAAAATAATCGGGCCAGAGAGATAGTACCGTGAGTAGGGCACTTGCCTTGCACATGACTGATGCTGGTAAGGTCCCTGGCACTTCACAAAGTTCCCTGAGCTGAACCCTGGGCACAGAGACAGGAGTAAGGACTGAGGATTGTCAGTGTGGCCCATGTGAGAGCGTCTTAATCTCTCTGAGCCTGTACCAAAACTTAGCTTTTAAATGAAAATAGGGAGCAAGAAAGATGGTTCAAAGGCCTGGAGCACATGCTTTGCGCGTGAAAACTCTGAATTCAGTCCCCAGCTTTGGGTTCCCACAAAAGGCAAGAGGACTCTCAAGCACTGAGCCCGGAATAGCCACCCAGACTGCTGGGTGCAATTCCCAGACCAAAATAACGCAGGTTAAGCGAGGTCACAGAATCTACTTGCTAAAAGGACTGCAGGGCCCTGGGATGACTCAGAAGCAGAGCAACTGGTGTGAGGCTGACAGCTGAACCCCCACCCCCATCCCACATGCCCAGTTCCCGCCCCCAGGTCCGACTATTAGTGTTCCTGTCTCACAATGGGGTGTGCAATCCACAGCACATGACTGAAAGTGTGTGGGAGCCTGCGGAGCACCACAACCACCTCTAAAAGGAAGGAACCATTTCCATTCCACTATTCAAACGCTAGTTAAGATGGTGCCTGCCAAGGCTCGGGGCGTGCTGTCTGACTACAGCCACGTGTGATAAATGCCAGCCAGCTTTCACTCTTAGCTGCTTGTGTGGAATCCTGGGGGCACAACAGCAGCAGAGAAACCCTCCCTCGGTCAGAGAGATGGGACAGAGGTCAAGGTGCTTGCCTTGCACGTGGCCGACCCTGGTTCAATCCCTGTCACCACAAATGGTCCCTTGAATCCCTCCAGGAGTACTCCAAGTGCAGAACCAGGAGTAAGCCCTGAGCACTGCCAGATGTGGCCCAACCCTCCCTGCCGAAATAAACCCCCTGTTATCCTCCATGTGATAGGATTCCTGACTGCTCCTGGCTGCCCCAATAGCACAGCAGGACCTGAAAGGAGATGGGGGTGTTTCTGGGTTGAAAGGAGTGTGTGTGTGTGTGTGTGTGTGTGTGTGTGTGTGTGTGTGTGTGTGTGTTTCTGTGTTTGTCTTTATATGTGTATATCGATAGGGCTGGAGCGATAGCACAGCGGTAGGGCGTTTGCCTTGCACATAGCCAAGATGGCCGACCCGAGTTCGATTCCTCCGCCCCTCTCGGAGAGCCCGGCAAGCTACCGAGAGTATCTCACCCCCACGGCAGAGCCTGGCAAGCTCCCCGTGATGTATTCGATATGCCAAACACAGTAACAACAAAGTCTCCAATGGAGACGTTACTGGGCCCGCTCGAGCAAATCGATGAACAACGGGAGGACGGTGATTGATTGATTGTGTATATCGATGTCTATGTGTGTCTGTATGTGTGTCTGAGTCTGTGTGTCTCTGTATGTGTGTCTGTCTCTGTGTATCTGGGTTTTTGTATTTGTCTCTGTGTATCTATGTGTGTATCTATGTCTCTGTATGCCTGTGTGTCTGTACATGTGTGTATGAGTCTCTGTGTGTGTTTCTGTCTCTGTGTGTCTGTGTTTTGTGTTTGAGTCTCTGTATGTGTCTGAGTTGTATCTGTCTATGTGTGTCCATGTGTGCCTGTGTGTGTCTAAGTCTGTGTGTCTGTATCTGTGTCTGAGTCTGTGTGTGTGTGTGTGTGTGTGTGTGTGTGTGTGTGTGTATGTGCCAGTCTGTGGGAGTGCAGGATCCAGCATGTCTTGGCCTGCTCAGGTCTCATGTCTGCCACTGCGGTTGTCCACGCTGTGTATCTGTCTGGATGCTGCCTCCTCTGTGGGACTGACTAGTATGCACCTCCCGTGCAGGAACACTGCATCCCGGTCACAGCTGACACTCTGTCCAATGATGGCCCTGGGTTGTTTCCGGAACAAGGAGAGCCGAGGCTGTGGCTCATCTGGGAAGGTGAGAAGGGTTTCGTGGGAGGTGGCACAGGAATGCTCTGTTGGTAACCCCTATGCCCTGGAATGCTGTGGAGAAAGATGTATGCTGTGTCAGTGTGTGTGGGAAAGGGGTGCTGCCACGATGGAGCCAGACCCCGCTCTATTCTACAGGCCCCTCCAGCCGCAGGGATTCTGTGGCACATCCCCGCCTGACCCTCTCATCCCAGCCACCAGCCTCTTACCTGACAAACAGCAGGGACGGGATCCAAGTGGTGGCAGGAGGCTAAGAGGGTGATGGGGGAACATGTTTCCTGGGAGGCTTCTCAGGAGCTCAGGAAGCAGGGAAGGAGCATGCGGAAGGCAGGCCCAGCCCAAGGTGTGACTCACTTTATACAGCAGTCCCTGTTCAGAATTTCGGGGAGGTCTGCCCACTGGCTAGACGCGGAGGGCAGGGCAGAAAGCCAGGAAGCAGGTCTGGGAGGAGCCCAGGTGTCTGGGAACGCCTCCTCCAGCCAGGCGCCCCGCCAATACCCGCCCAGGCCCATTGGATGCAGAGGCCCCCAGGAAGAGTTGGGGCCAGCCTGGCAGAGGATGAACTGGTACCCTAGAATGTCAGGGAGATGGACGCTGACCAAGAAAAGGGCCCTGATCCAGGCAGGTTCCCGCCCTCTCCTCAGAGTTCAGCTTTCAAGGCTGTAGCCCCAACTCCAGTGAGCCCCAAGTGGACATAAATGACCCTAAGGTGCTTCCAGAAGACATGTTCAAGGGAGCTCTGCTGACAGGCGCCAACAGAGAACAGCCCTCTAGAAACACTCACTCTTTGTTTTGGGGGCTCTTTTGGGGGGCCCACACCCAGGGGCTTCCTCCTGGAGTGTCAAGGCTTCCTCTTGGCTCTGTGCTCCGGGATCACTCCTGGTGGCCAGAGGACCTTATAGGGTGCTGGGGATAGAACCCATGTCAGCCGCATACAAGGTAAATGCCCTAACCACCGGACTATATTGCTCTGGGCCCACGGAATACCCAATCTTTTGTTTGTTCATTTTTTGTTTGAGGCCATACCTGGCTATGCTCAGGAGTTACTCCTGGCTTCTGGCTTCTGTGCTCAGGAATTACTCCTGGCAGTGCTCGAGATACCATATGGGATATTAGGGATGGAAATCGTGTTGGCCGCGTGCAAGGCTGGCACCCTCCCTGCTGTACTATTGCTCCAGCCCCAGAATACCCAATCTTCTAGAGAAAAGTCTGTCTTCAGAAGTCATCCCTGTCTTGACAGAGAGGTAGCCCCTTCCTGCAGGGGCCCCCACCTGAGGAGGGAGACAAATTCCTGCTCTGGGGAGCCCCTGTCTGAGCAGGCCCCACATTCCGTAGAAAGCAACTTGCAGTCACCTCCCTCATCAGAACCCCGGTGGGCTCAGAGTGGGCAGCGGTGCTCAGCAAGGAGAACCAAAATAGGGGTCTTTGCTCAGAGTCCAAGAGAACCCGTCTCTGAGGGACGTGGTTCTGGGAGCAGCAGGCGAGTCGGGCTCCAGAGGAAGACAGGTCAGGAAAGAGCCTTCCGTTACCTCGGGGCTTTCTAACTGTGCTCACCACTCCCCATCCTGGTCAGAGCCGCCCCTCGGAGCCCACACAGGCTCCTCAACCTCCTCACCCTCAGGAAAAAACATCTTAGAAGCAGCAGCTGAGGCTCTAAGAGAACATCAGGAGTGCAGATGTCTGACACAAAACACAGGCCACTGCCTCTATGTACAAGGCTTGATTTCCCTTTCAGTGTTTATTATCCTCACCCTCTACTGGCTGTTGTTGATGTTACAAGGACCAGAGTTGCCACACCCCTGGCCATGGTGCTCACACACAGGCTCAGCAGAGGCTGCACTCCACGCTGAGGCCCCAAGTTTCCGGCTGTGCTCACTGCTCCCCGTCCTGGTCAGAACCGCCTCACTGAGCCCACACAGTGAGGTCATGGATCTCATTAGGACTCTGCAGTGCTCACCTATGTATAGGCCACAGGTCAAGCTTCCTGGCACAAGAGCTTTTTTAGTCAGTGATTGTGAGGGGATTGCACCCCTTTGTGGTGCTTCCACATTTTACTGCATGGAGACCGGATGTTACTTATGGCACTGGAGACTGCAAACAAAAGAACTGGCGGGCTCTAAGAGCAGAGCTGTCAGGACAGAGCTCTGCGCACATGAGTCACTGGGGGTCTAGGCTCAGGACCAGACACACACAGGGCAGGTACTTACCCCTTGTGCCAGTACTCTGGGCCGACAAGTTTTCCTCTTTTTATAACTGGAATGAAGAGGGGGTGGCGGGGTATTTTTAACTTCATTTTACTTAAGAAGGTAAAAACTAAAGCCTATAGATAAGAAATAACATGCCAAAGTTACAGTCAGCAAGTGAATGAACAAACAGCCAGAAACATGATTCCGCCCCTTGGGTGCTCATCCCAGAGTCGAGGCAGACATACCACTCCCCAGTTCCAAGGGTGAGAGTGGGCATGCTCCAGCCAGGAGGTTGATGCACCGACAGACAGTGTGCGTATGAAGTAGGGGGTGGGCACAAAAGGCGACGAAAGCCGAAAGGAACAAATCCTGCATCACTGAGCTCCCACCTTGGGTGGGTCAGGCTCCCTAGCAGCCCCCTAGGCACTGACTTTCACCCACAGAAGCTGCAAATCAGACATGGGGCCTGGACAAGGGTGCAAGGCCAAGGGGGCAGGGATCTGGAGTGACTGAACAGCGAAGGGCAACGACTGATGTTCTTAACTGATGCTTCTGTTGAGGTGATCACACTGTTTTCAAGACACAATTTTCTGGGCCCAGGAGATAAAACTCACAGGCTTAGCACACAAAAGCTCTGCATTTGACCAGCCCCTCCCCCAGAGCCACACGATGTCCCAAACCCCGCCAGAAATGGCCAGAAGTAAAAGATGTAACTCCCTCTTCAGACACAAGGAAGCAGAGACTCAGGGCTGACTCCACATGCCAGGATTGGACCCAGCCCAGCCTGGCTCCTGCTCACCACTACCCTCAGTTGGCCCCCAGGTGGCAGCAGGCGTGTGTTCCAGTAGCTCAGTAATCCAGTAAATCACCGCGAGAAGGGAAACTGCTCATCAGGTCTTTCATCTGCTCTAGGCACTGACCCCAAAAACCCTCGACACATTCATGAACTGAGGCTGGAGTTCCACCAACACCCCGGCCCCGGAGGCACCCAGATTCAGTCTACCCCTGCGCTGCACACCCCCAGCCCTCCACGTGGCCCTGGAAAGATGCTCTCGGCACACTTGGTACAGGCCAGCGACTGCCTGTGTGCCATTAGAATGTCTATGGCTGAAATTCACCAGAAAGGAAAGGAAACGGGCAGGCATTAGTCCACCTGTACAAACAGGATGTTGTGTGAATTTTCAGTAAGATTTTGTGACCTCCCAGGTCTCCCCTCACCCAACCAGTATGTTTGAGACAGGACAAAGGCCACTCTGCTCCCGCTTCTGGGGCCCGTTCCTTCCAGCAGCCCTTAAGTCTGACTCACCTGTGCAGTTCTTAGTCACTCCCAGCAGGTAATCTCCCTTCTTCCTTTCTCACCAACATTACTCTTAGAGAAACAGCAGGTCCCCTTGGGTAAGAGCCATAGTATGGTGGGAAGGAAAAAGAGGGAGGAAGGGAGGAACCAATCCCCGAATCCAAAGGGCAAGCCCATGCTCCTGTCATCTTCCCAGCTATGAGTCAGAGGTGGCCAGGGAAGCCATTTTCTAACGCCATCTCTTGGGGAACATTTTATATCTCCTGAGTGATTTCTGCTTGGTAACTCAGGCGGGCTGCTGGCCTGATCTTCCAGAAGATGAGCCTAGAGATTGCTGAGGACAACGCCATCCTCTGAGGGTGGAAGGGAGAAATGATGCATTGACTTTTGCTCCTTTTTCCTTGCAGCAAATGGGTTTCCTAACATACCAATCTCTGGGCTCCCCCTTTAAAAAGACCACCTCCAGGCCAGAGAGCCCAGTGGGTTCTGCATGTGGGCCAGGACAAAACCCTCATGTTACAAAGTCTCCAAGCACAGCCTGGAGTGACACTGAACACAAAGCTGTGAGCAGCCTCTGGGTGTGGTCCAAATACCAAACCAATCGAACACAAAACCCAATGCTCTATTTCCTCTTTTGTCCCTCCCAGAGCCAGCTGGACATTCGAATTGATGGGTATTTTCATGCATTATCCCATTTAATCCTCAAAATAGCAAATATCTTCCTTTTACACAGTAATAAGCATATGGAAACATGCAGAGTCCTGGGGTAGTGACCTGTTTATGCTATGAATAATACTGACTGTGAAAGCAGTGAATCTAGAACCTCATTCTATTCCGAAGGAAACAGGTTCAGGGGCCGGAGTGATGGTACAGCAGGGAGGGCACCTGCCTTACACGCGGCAACCTGGGTTTGATCCCCAGTTATCTCATATGTCTCATGAGCACCGCCGGGAATGATCCCTGAGTACACAGCCAGGAGTAATCCCTGAGAACCACCAGTGTGGCCCCCAAACAAAAACGGAAACAGGTTCAGAGGCTGGAGAGATAGTAGTAGACAGGGCGCTTGCTCTGCATGTGGCCAATCCAGGTTCAATTCCCAGCACCCCATGTGATCCCCTAAGTCTCTAGGAGTGATCCCCCAAACAAGAAGTGCCAGGAGTGAGCCCTGAGTATGGCCAAAAAAGGAAACAGGTCCAGCAAATCAATGGCAGGGAGTAGGTCTCTCCAGCTCCAAGGCATTTCCATGTTGAGTAACTTTGGCCTCATACGTGACACATCACTGCAGAGAACATCAATGACGGGGTACAAACGTGTCACACAGAGGATCAGCTCTAACGAACGCAGGCCGGGGCCATGACGGTACTGGGAGGTGGACGCTCTCTTAAGAGAAAACAGGATTGGGTGCCCGGAGGCTCAAGCCACACTGACTGGCTGCGCTGTCAGGGCATGCCTCTCCCTGAAGAGGAAAGCTTAGAAGGAGCCACACCCAGAAACAAGCTCTGCAGCCAAGGAGCTCCCATGGGGACCCCACTCGGCTTGGAAGTCAAGGCCACACCATTTTAAGCAACATGTTTAATTGGATGATTTCCACAAACTCTACATCAAGTTCCTAACCATCACAATCCAGTGGAGTACAAAACATTAAGTTACAGGCTGTGGGAGGAGAAGACAGCCGGGAGGAGGCGCCTTCCACTCCGGGTTGGTCTACGGGGTATGAGAAGGAGGTTCCACTTCCAACCAAGCCCCTCTTTCCATTGTACAAAAGAATTACTCTGATCGGTATTAAATTGTATTGAAAACAAAATGGACTAAAAAGCAAGTACTACTCTATGTTGGGGTGGAAATGGGAGGGTAGAATGAGTCCTTCAAAGCGGGAAGGGAGATGGCGGGAGAAGGGTCTGCGGCCCAGCCCCAGGCGGTCACTCGCGCTGCTCCATTTTTACTTTGGGGGGTCTCAGGAAGGTCCGATTTTTCTTCTCTTTCTTCCCCTTTGTATTTGCTTGGAAGTTTCGCCAGCTGTCCACACGGCCATCTCGACTTTCCTAAGCAGTAAAGAGGGTTGAGTGGAAACAGCCTACTGGGAGGAAGGGACTAGCCCTGCTGTGCCCCTCCCTACCCGCCAGCTCAGCCCTGTGAACGGTCCAAGGACAGCAGGGAACTTTCTCCCACTCCTGCAGGTTCAAAAGAGTGACAGCGTACCCAGAAAGCAGTGTATGCTACAGCAGGAAGAAGGGGTAGGCGGCTCCAGGGGCTGGAGCAACTGCCTTGCTTGCAGTGGCCCCGAGTTTAATCCCCAGAAACGAAGGGTCCCTGGACACCACTGGGAGCAACTCCTAACTACCAGCACATGTGGCCCAAAAGCAAAAGCAAAAAAAAAAAAAAAAAAAAAAGCGTGCCATTTAGCACAGGCCATTACGAATTCACCCAAAATCTCTGCTGTGCCGCTGGCTTTCCAGAAGCGTCACTCAGATTCCTATCCCCTGTCTGAGGTTTAGGGATAAGCCTGTGACCAGGGTGTCCCAGGAGTCAAGTTCCGAAATCACATGTCTTATCTGGAAGCAGGACGCCATTAAGAACCCCAGCTCCTACAAACAGACCTCAAGTCACACAAAACTGTCTAAATCAGACGTGCAAATCATGATCCTTGAGCACCGCAGCCAGTACAGACTAAGGCCATGCTTGGGGACCCACTGCCCTTTGCAATGGGACAGAGCTGCCTCCAAAGCCCGTACCCTGCGTCAGGCTAGATCCTCCTGTGGGTCCCAGGACCAACCCAGAACCAAAGTGCTGAGACTTGAGTTTTTTTTTCTCTGGAGGAGATTCCCTTGGTTAACTTAAAACTTACCTCGAAGTTTTTCTGCCACTCTCTTTCTCGTTTGGCTTTTTCTTGAGCTTCAATCTCTTCTTCTCTTTGCCGCTTCCTAGGGAAAGAACCAGGTCATAGTACTCTCAGAGACTGAGCACCACCCTGGTTTGGGCATCCGCATTGAAGCAGGATTCATTAAAGTCAGCAGTCTAGTCTAGCTGAGGTCACAGAGTCAACGGATCAGTCTATTCTGAGGTCAGGCAGTCGAGGGAGCTACACTGACAACAGTTCCCTCGAGTTCTGTACGTGTGCACCAGGGAAAGAGTTCAACACAGTTTCTGGCTATGCTTGGGGGACTACATGTGGAAATAGAGTATCGAACTGAGGTTGGCTGCATGCGTGTGGGGCAACCCCCTTACCCACTTGTACTATGCCCTAGCTCCAAATTGATTTTCTGAATGTACCTGTAGAGGGGGCAGGAACAAGAATTCCCACACCACTGCAAACACTAACCAAAAGTGCCAAGTGCAGCCTGTGAGAAAACTATCTGGAGAACTCAGGCCATCCTGTTTCAGCGGAGGGCCTCTGGAATAGAGACGCTTACTCAAAATCATAGCCAGAACCCTCTCCCCAAAAAAAGGCATTTCAGGGCTGGAGCAATAGTACAGTGGATAAGGCACTTGCCTTGCACAGTGAACCTGGGTTCGATCTCCAAGTACCACTAGGAGAGCGAAGTCAGGAGGAAGCCCAGTTACCGTGTATAGCCCAAAAAGCGCCTGTGAATGTGTGAGAACGTGTGTACACACACACACACACACACACACACACACTTCAAGCACCTTAAATAGCAGAACCTAGTAACTACTAAGCACCGATCAACAATACAAATATCGAAACTAAATACACAGAAAGGTTCCCTGTACAGGCCTGGGGGAACAGCACTGGCCCCACGTCTGCCCTTCAAGCACATGGTGCCCACAGCACCAACAGCAGGTTTGGATGCTCTGCTGTCTGGGACTTCCACCGCCCCTCCCCACCACCCCGCACACAGCCAGGAAGGGAGACCCTGCCCCCTCCTGTGAGTACCACGGCCCTAAGGAGGAGCCCCGACTAAAGAGTGTGTGAGACATAACTGCAGCAGAAAGGGTGTGGTCGGGGAGCACGAAGGCTGAGCATGCAGTATGCCCAGGCTCCCTCAGCTCACCACTACCAAAGGGAGGAGAGAGGATGGACATTACTTTAAAAAGATTTCTTGCAAAAAGAAAAATGAATTTAAGACAATGGATGTTCTGTAAGAGACTACTGTACAATACTACATTGCCACCAAAACTAAACCCACTCATCACACAAGATTCTGCAGCCAAAGAGAGCACTCAGAGGACTGAAGGGCAGAGCACTTGCTTGGTGGGGTGGGGATTTTGGGGTTAATCCTCAGTATTCACCACCCCCCCAAGAAAAGGTCTGAGAGTAGCCACCAAGCATTGCTAGGTGTATCTTGCCCCTACCCCACCCCCCAAAAAATAAAACACAGAATGATTAGGATGACAAATTCTGGACTAGAGAGATAGTATAGGGGACAGTATTTGCCTTGAATGAATGTCACCAGGCCCAGCTCAAATCCCTGCCACTGCCAGGAGTCACTCATGAGCACAGAGTCTCTGAGCACCTCTGGTGTGACCCAAAAACAAATACAGTTCTGGCCTCATAACTGCCCAGTTCACAGCAGGAAATCAGAAAGAAAACAGCATTTCAATTATAATCTTCCTAAATGTGGGTCTATGTTCCCTAAGTCAAAAGAACTGTTTGCTCTGGTGATTCACAAGTATGGTTCTTAAGGGCCAGAGCAATAGTATAGCAGGTAGGGCATTTGCCTGCATATGTCCAACTCAGGTTTAACCCTCAATCCCTTATGGTCCCCTGAGATCTGCCAGGAGTGATCCCTGAGTGCAGAACCAGGAATAAGTCT
Source organism: Sorex fumeus (assembly GCF_029834395.1). Classification (NCBI taxonomy): domain Eukaryota; kingdom Metazoa; phylum Chordata; class Mammalia; order Eulipotyphla; family Soricidae; genus Sorex; species Sorex fumeus. The sequence goes on from NW_026606104.1 coordinate 44,309,631, forward strand.
TAAAGCACAGCAGGCTGTGGCCAAAAACAAAAAAATAATAATAAAGGGGAAAAAACTGGCTTTTTCAAGGTACTCCTTTAGGCAAATTCTGAAGTCACAAGCTTCAATCTGCTTTCTTATATCAGGAATTTCCCAAAGCCAGATCTTGGTGGACCCAGGGGCTCAGAGAACGGCTGATGTGAATGTGTAAATACATACCTTTCATGCATCTCTTTGGCTTCTCTCTCTTTCCTTTTAATTTCCAGCTCAGCAAATAGCTTCATGGTCTGTTTGTATACTGCTTGTTTGAACTAAAAGAAAATTAACAACGAAAGGAAGTAAGTTCAACCAGTGACTTCAATCAGTTCTTTTAGATGGAGTTTAAAACAAAATTAGGGTGCAATAAAGGAAAAAAAGAAGATTCTTCAGACAAAACCACTTAATGATGCTCTCTCAGGAGAGAACACACCTGCCTAAGAAATCTTTCTACTGTCATCCACTGGAACCCCACTCCTCACTAAAAAGCACCAGGAAGGAAACAATTCTGTCCGCTTACTACAATTCAGGACTTCTCTGCAGTTGCAGTTACTTAGGTGAGGGATTTCCAAGGACATGCTCTAGAGTCCCAGGGGCCCTACCACTATGATGGATTCCTGGCTGACTGGGTCAGCGGCTCAGTGCAAGCACCCTGGAACTATGTGTTGCTCAGGATCCAGAATCAGGGATCCCCAGACCACCCAGGCAGCTCTCAAGGGGTCTCAAGGCTGCACCTGGCAACACTCTTGGGACTTGGTGGCCTGAGGATCCATGCACATACCAGGCTAGGCACATGCCCTGACCGCTGTGCAAACTCCCAGCCCTGAACCTTTGTTCTTCTTGTTTTTTTTTTCTTGGCTTTTTAGGTAATACCAGTGAAACTCCGGGTAGGGGGGTTACTCCTGGCTCTGCACTCAGGAATCACTCCCGGCAGTATTTGGGGGACCATATGAGGTGCTGGGGATCAAACCCAGGTCGGCCATGTGCAAGGCAAATATCCTACCTGCTGTACTACCGCTAGGCCCGGGTCCTCTATTCTTGAAATGTCCCAAGATACATTTCATCATTTCGTTTCACAAATGCTTTATGATGATTCTGTGCACCTACTCTCACAGGCTACGGGCTGTGGGAGAGCCACTCCACATCCCATCATCTGTCCTCCAGACGCGGTCCTGAACCAGCAGTTAAAAGCTGAAGCTTCCCAGGCTTCCTTGGAGAGGCAGAGCCAATTGAATTTCAAGTTTCAGCCCATGAGAAATGAGGCAGCCACTTCCTGGAATGTTCTCACAGGGAAAGCGTTAATCCCCACTTGTTCTCTTCCTTGATTCTGCTGTTTGGCACTTGAGCTGACATGATGACACACCCTAGACTTCAAAGAGCAAGTCACATCCTTGTGAGCTGAGTGACAGAAAGGAGGAGGCTGAGCGTCTGGGTGACACAGGCCCTGGGCAGCCAGACCATTGGCCATCTTCCCAAAGAAACAAACCACTCTTGTTCAAACCCATCATGCTGGATCTGTGCATGGTGCTGAACTTATGTTCTACCCAATACACTGAACAGAAATGACAACAGTGCACAGGGGCTGGGGAGGTGGCACAGAGGGCAGAGTATGCAGGAGCCTCGGGTTCAGTCCCCAGTACCACCTGGTCCCCCAAGGCACCAAGCCAGGAATAGCCATGCACCACCAGGTGTGGCCCAAAAACCTACAGACCAAAAAAACAAAAAATATTTAACAACAGAATTCTATCTTTAAAACCTCCTGCCCATCAAATGCAAAGAACTGTACTTTATTTTTTAGTGAAATAAAGTAGTATTATTGAGAGAGAACACTAATTCAACAGAGAGAGAATATGCAGAGGGGGAGAGGCAGAGAGAGAAGAAAGGCTGGAAGGAAAGGAACGCATGTCTTAAAGAAGAGGTGGGGCAACCCCGGGTGGAGTGCTCGCAACCCCAGAGTGGAGAGCACTCAAGCACAACTTTTTTCTCCCTTTGTTTTGGCATTTTTGGCCACATCCAGCTGTGCTCAGAGATCACTCCAGGTGGGTTCAGGGGACCACCTGAGGTGCAAGGGATTAAACCTAGACTGGGCACATGCAAAGCAATCGCCTTACCCACTGCAATCTCTACCCCCCAAATATATTTCAAATATACAAAGCAATACAGAAAATAATAAATGACAGATTTCATATGATCGGTATCCAGAAATACAGAGACAATGGAGCTGAGTGATGAATGTAGTAAAAAGGAAAGTAAGAGATTCCAAATTTTTGTCACTTCCTTCTAGTACTGTTTCCTGCCCGGCAATACTCAGTGAAATCAGGGCTGGAGAGATAGCACAGCAGGTAGGGCATTTGCCTTGCACACGGCCAACCTGGGTTCGATTCCCAGCATCCCATATGGTCCCCTGAGCAGCGCCAGGAGTAACTCGTGAGTGCAGAGCCAGGAGTAACCCCTGTGCATTGCCAGGTGTGACCCAAAAAGCCAAAAAAAAATAAAATAAAATAAAATACTCAGTGAAATCAATGCTGCGAACTCAGCCAATAAGGACCAATAGCAAGAGAAGTCCAAGAGTCTGCAATGAATATTTCAATATATTTAGGGCTCTAAATAAAGGCTCCTCAATGGAGAGTTACTACTGGAGACTTTTAATTTATGTATTTTTTTTCAACTTTTCCAAATTTTCAATCACGAGTTTTTTTACAAGAAGCAGGGAGTCAAGGTATGTGGGGGGGAGCTTCAGTTAATACAGCAGTTTATAGTATAGAGTTAGTACAGCATTTGCCTTGCATAAAGTAGACCTGGGTTCAATCCCAGAAGTGACTCCTGAGCACAGAGTCAGGAGTAAGTCCTGAGTAAAACCACCTGTGGCCCAAAAACCAAAATATATTATTTTAGCACTGTAGCAATGAAGCACTGTCCTCCCATTGTTCATCGATTTGCTCAAGCAGGCACCAGTAATGTCTCTTGTTGTGAGACTTGTTGTTACTATTTCTGGCATATCGAATATGTCACGGGGAGCCCCTGCTAGGCCTTGTCAAGAGGGCAAGATAATTTAAGTAATCAGACACAAATATCAAAGCAAATTCTCTCTGAACCAGGCTCTACAAAACAGCCCCCTGAATTAAACAATGCTCCATTTTTCTGTAAATTATTGAAGCATAAGGAGCACTTGAAGCTAGTAACAGCTCCTTACCCTAAATTATTTATGACTGCTCCCAAAAGAGCCTATGCCAATTAAAATGTCTATTGTACTGATATGGTTTAAGTATCATCAAATGGATAAATGTGACTATGAAAATAAATGTTTGTTGGACTGAGACTGCAGCTCAATGGTAGGGCACTGCCTTACACGTGTGAGGGTTTTCTATACTTGGTATTTTTGGCTGTGTCACCCCCAACATGTTCAGGGGTTACTCCTGGCTCTGCACTCAAGAACTATTCCCAGCAGTGCTCGGGGTACCATATGGGATCTGAGGATTAAACCCAGGTCAGTCATAAGCAAGGCAAATATCCTAACCACTGTACTATCACTCCAGCCCCAAGACCAGGGTTTGATCCCCCGCATGGCAAAAAATAAATAGTAAGGCCAGAGAGAGAATACAACAGAAAAGGCACTTGCCTTTCATGGGGCCAACCCTGGTTTAATCCCCAACACTATATATAGTTCCCTGAGTACTGCCCAGAGTAATTTCAGGACACTTTCAGGTGTTTCCAACCCCCAACCCAAATAAAAAAACTATTCTAATCATGAAAGGACAACTGGGACGGAGAAGGGACCATTATGACAGTAATGGTAACAAGAGGTCACTCTGGATGGGAGATGCATGCTGAACGGTATCTGTACTGCAAACAATAACAGGAGAGAGGAGACAGGAGACAGGAGAGAGGAAACGAGAGACAGAGAGAGAGAGAGAAGAAAAATGCCTGCCACAGAGGCAGGATGGCGGGGCTGAGGGGGGAAGAGAGAGGGGATACAGAGGATATTGGTGGGTAATATGCACTGGTAGAAGAATGGGTGTTAGAACATTGTATGACTGAAATTCAATCATGAAAGCTTTGTAACTATCTCACAGTGACACATTCAATTAAAAATAAAAATAAAATTAATTTAAAAAATAATAATGAAAGTAAGAGCTTACTTCTGGTTTTGAAGCTAAGCTGACTAGGGCATGTCAGGTACATGGCTCAGTGTAAACTTAGGTTTCAGACGCATAAAGTCGGTTTAATCCCTGATGCTGGAGAACATGAAACTGACTGGGTAGGGAGTTGAGTCAAAGGGCTAGAGCACACATTCTACATACAGGAGCCCCCACTGACCCCCCACCCCGCACTACATGATCCTGTGAGTCAGGAGCAGCCTCTTGTACTGAAAGATACGGTCCCCCTGAAAATAAACTAAGCTGACTGCCGGCTTATTACTTACAGAGTTCTTTCTCAACCCATAATCGATCAATACTGAATGTATGAGGACCCAGGGAGACGGTTCAAACAGCCAAGCGGATGTTTTAAATGCCCTATATTCAATCCCTGGCACCACATGGATCCTCTCCCCCCATGGGGGGTGGGGGAGAACTGCCAGGAGAACCACCAAGCACAGAGCTGCAAGCAGCCCATGAGCACTGCCAAAACAAAAAATAGAAATAAAAATAATAAGGTTGAATGTTTGATATTCAATAAACATGAGTCCTTAAAATAGCTGTTCAATAAATTCAGTAAATTCAATAAGATCTAAGGAGACATCTGTGAAAGACTAGGGTATACTCCAGATGGAATCCCGGCGACCAAAAGCTTCCACAAGCAAGGCCCAGGTATGTGGGTTCCAGGACTAAAACTCCATGCCGCATGGCGGCAAAGGCGCTGGGCTGTCCCCCCTAAGTTCCCCGCCCGCTCGTCGGCCTGGCTGTCACATCCACAATGTCCCTCCAGGCGCCTTCTTAATGCACCGACAGCTCTGGTCCAGACACCCAACTGAATCCCAAAATGGATTAATGCCCTACAGAAATGTCTCTGGAACCCAACCATTTACAATCTAGAATTCCAGAAGTGCGTGGCCACGGCACCCAAGATATTCAAAATGAACAATGGACAATAAATGATCTAGCATCTGCCCCTGGCAGGCAGACTTGAATTCAAGCAAAACATAATGCCCAAAAGTAGAGAAAGAGTATTGGGGAAACTGCCTGCCATGGAGGCAGAGTGAAGACTGGGATGGGGGAGGAGGGTGTGGGTATATATATTGGGGACACTGGTGGTGGAAAATGGGCACTGGTGGAGGGATGAGTGTTCGGTCACTGCACGGCTGAATCTCGAACATGAAAGCTTTGTAACTATCTCACAGTGATTCAATAAAAAAAAAAAAAAGAAAAAAAACAGTAATGTGGAGTTCATGCCCAATTCAGTCAGCTTAATCAATGGCTGAATAAATAGCAGTACTTCTACATTAAAAAAGAAAAAAAAAAAAAACCCTAGGGGAAAAAATCACTAACATTCAGGACTTGGTTCTCAGGTTTACTTTACAAATATCAAAGTTTTCAATGTACTTAGAAAGAATTTATAATAGAAATAACACAGGCCCAGGAGATGGCTCAGTGATCTAAAGCCCTTATCTAGCAATCCTAAGGCTGCAGGTTCAAGTCCAGCACTGTGGTGATGCTGAGAGGCTATTATCAGGGATGCCCAGAGGGGCAGGTCTAAAAGATGGCACACGGGCTTCGAAAGCACACAGGGCAGGCATACGATCCTAAGCTGACCACATGCACCCAGGCACTCCTCAAGTTCAACCACCAGCACCAAAAACCAAACCGAAAAAAAAAAAAAAAAGCAGAAGTATGGAGAATTGCTTTGTGTGCAGTATTTAATAGAGGAGTCAACTTCAGGAGGCTGGAATGATTAATATGGGTAGGATATCTGCCTTGCACACAATCAACCAAGATTCGATCTCCAGCATCCCATAAGGTCCTCCACAATTCCTGAGTGCAGAGCCAGGAGTAACCCCTGAGCATTGCTGGGAGTGGCGTAAAAATAAATTTTTATAAAAAGGAGTCAGCAGTGTGGGAAGCTGTCCCTTTAACTGACCAAGGCCTAAGTGCCTGTGCTACGTGGCCTGCAACAGGCACAGCCTGTGCCACGTGACTTGCAACAAGCAAGGCCAGTGCTAGGTATGGTTACCTTGAGGTATGGTGATAACAAGAAGTAACTATCTCTTGCCTAGTATGTGATGCCTATAAATCATACGGACATAGCCCTTTGTGTAACAAACCTCCCTAACCATATATGGGCACGACCTTCTGTGTAGCTGCCTCACTAATGAATATATTCCCTGATTTCCCCCAATAAAGTCTGTCCCTTTTTCTCTCTTTTTCTGAGCTACATTCTGTCTCTTGTGTCTCGTGTTCATTCGGTCGGTCCTTCTCAGCACCTACGGATCCTAGGGCCACCTCCGCAGGCCGGAGAGTGGTCTGGCGGGGCCCCCCGCAAGCAGAATAGATTCAAGGCATGCCTTCATGCTACGGACCCAAGGACCACATATGAGCCCCTATGTGGCTCACTTCTAAGTACAGAGACAGAAACACACACTGTTGGGTGTGGCCCAATCCTTCTCCTGCTAAAAGAAACCAAACCAGAGAAAGTGGAGAGTGAATGAATGCTCAAATATTTGTGTTAAAACACTCGCAGGAGGGCTGGAGTGACAGTATAGCGGGTAGGGTGTTTGCCTTGCACGCGGCCAACCTGGGTTCGATTCCCAGCATCACATTGGTCCTCTGGAGCACCGCCAGGAGTAATTCCTGAGTACAAAGCCAGGAATAACCCTTGTGCATCACTGGGTATGATTAAAAAGGCCAAAAAAAAAAAAAAAAAAACCTCACGGGAGCGGAGAAATCACAAAATCACTGCCTGGCACGGGGTAACCCCGGTTCAATCCCCAGCACCACATAGAGTCTCCCAAGACCTGCCAGGAAGGATCCCAGGGCACAGAGCCAGAAGTAAACCCTGAGCACCGCCAGGTCTTGCACAAAACAAAAATAATGTTTACAGCATATATGTGTCCTTGTCCAACCTTCCCTCTCCCTCACTCATCAATCACACAAGGTAAGGCGTCTCTCCCCAAATATAACTCACCAGCTCAGGGTCATCCTCCTCCACATTTGTAGGCTTTCCTTCCTTCTTTAATTGCTTTTTTCGCTCTTTTACCTAAAAAGATTTTTTCCATCAAAAAATGAACACACATACATTGGCACTATCTATATACATATGTTGCATACATATGTTGTACTTTATTTTGGACATTATCAAACAGAAATCTCTCCCCTTCCCTCCATTCCCCTTCAAAAGAGCAATGCACGCAAGGGACACTGGGTGCCAAGGGTCTTCGCTAACCTCACCTAAAACCCATCTACCAGGAAGAATGAAAGCCGGACAGAGGGAGCTATCCCCAGTGCATCAGATTCTAGGCCAGATCCAAAGAGCCGTTGATATGCTGAACAGATTACCTGGTGATCTTTCAGAGCTTGTGCTTACGAGTTTAAAGCAAAGGAAATACATCTGTCAGGTTTTTTAAAAAACCACATAATTTATAGCATTAAGTATAAACTATTTTCTGACTTTTAAAAACTGTAATCTTGATCATTTTCACTGTGAAACCAAACCCCCTTAAGCCAACTTTTTCACATCATGTTAACTAATGTTTTATCACTTTAGCCACTAATGACAGCTTAACTATTTCCATTCACAGAAGAATGACATTATTCAATTAAATAAGTGGTTTTGTTACTCTAGCAAAAACCCTAAGTACTTTCCATCTTCAGGAATGTACTGCCCCCTTGTGGCCAGAAGGTCCAAAGTTGGTGCTTTTACAGGCAACTACAGAGCAATGTCCTCAAAATGGACGATGCTGCCCCCTGCAGGGTGTTGAGACAATGCAGGTAGCCTCAGTGTAGGGGTGCAGGCGCATTCTGTCTGTTTAAAGGTAGGGCTCTGAGTGATTTTTACCAGAAAAGGGGGCAGGCGACTTGCCAAATGAGTTTTGGAATCTCTGCCAGAGAGGAAGAGCAACCACGACATGATTTTAGTGAGGAATTATCAGGTCACTTTTTGAACTTCTACCAGACTTAAGCCAGCACACCTGTGGCTGTCCACTTCATTCACTCATCATCCTCACCTAAACTGAACTCCCTGTTCCTGGCTGTATAGTTTGATTCCAAAACAGTCCAAAAAAAGTCACATCCACATTCACTACTCCCAATTTAAACAGCACATATAAATACCTCGGGATTCTTGCCCCAGAAGTAAAAAATATTCGACCACAGAAAGCAAGCCATCTAAACATTCCCCACCACACAGGAGACTTAAGTAATGCAAAAAACGGTAATACAGCCAGCTATTACTAAACTCATTTCACCTGAGCCCTTCCCTGTTACTGAAAAAGAGGTACCCTTTTAAGAAAATTTATATCCCTTTGCAGCCTCTCTCAGGCCCACTTTCTTATCCCTTCAACACAGAAGAGTAAAAGTCAAGGGGAGAGAGACTCCAAACAGTGTATGTCCTGCATCCATGGGGTCCCGAGCTCAGGAGTTTGCTCCCCCTGGCACCAATGCTTACCCAAGGCAATACCAGGTGTGGCCCTGTTAGCTTCAACACTAGAGAAAGCCTCCCCACCCAAAATAAACAAGAATCACCATGGCAGCTCCACTTTCGCTCACTCCCAGTCGGGTCACGGGCCAGATCAGCCCTCATCCTGGCAGAAGGACTGAGGCAGGAGCAGTGTCCCGGCCATTCTGCATTCTGGGCGCTCAAGGGTGAGCACTACATTAGGCACACACCACTCCACACCACTCAGGCCTGTTACAGCAAAGTGGGAGAGCTCAAACCTGTCATGGGTCAGTAAACCACTAGGAGTACTTGCCATAGATGTGAGGTCCCCTGTACCACATGGCCACCACCAGGAGTGGCCCGGATACCAACACCACCCGAGCACTGGAGGGAGTGTTCCCTAGGTACCCCGGGCACTACTTGGGGGACCAAAATTTTTTTCCAGTAATAGTCACAAGTCTCACCATAGGCATTAGACATAACTTTGACCCTCCTGCCTGCCAGATCACCACGGCTTGTTTGCTAATACTTCCTGTAAACACAGCAGCACTATAAATACTTACAGTGTGTTCCACGTATTCTTTTCCTGCCTGAATTACATCCAGGGCCCTCTTCTTTTGCTCCTGATCCAGTAGCAACTTGTAAGCTTTGTCCACAGCTAATGCAAAACATTGAAATTAACTGTTTCTGCAAACACCCTCTGAAAGTCTGAACTATACTCAGGCAGTGTAAATGGGCTCGTGCCCTCTACAATCATTCCCTGCTGTTACAATATTAATGATTGTTAAACTACATTAAGAATATAGCCAGAGCAATGACTTTTCTTCCAGAGCCTTGGGGAGAAAAGGTAAATAAACATATTCAAGGCTAAATACACCACATGGAGAGTTCAACAATGGTAAAATACTTTTAATTACTTATTTTCAACAGTAGAAAAAAAGTGATGCAATGCAATACTACTCTCTTGTTAGCACATAAAAGTTTTAACACAACCAAGTTACACTGTCTTTTTCTTAAACAGCAACATTCTACTTTGGAATGACAACAGTTCTGCTCAAAACCACAGCTCCCTGAGCAGAGAACACATTTTAATCTTCCCCTGATCCAGGGTAAGAGCAATGAGTCCCCAGCATTGACAATGGCTAACCCAGAAGCAGATCAATGTACAAATACCTTCAAAAGCCTTTTGCGCTCTGTCAGCATCATCCTGATTCTTATCTGGATGCACCAATATGGATAACTGCAGTAGAAAAGAGTTAGGTTTGTCAGTAAGAGACACATGCTAGTAACTTCACCTGCACTGGGCCTTTGATAACCAACTATTCGCAGGTGCTATTTTTTCCAATTAGCACAGCGGGTAGGGCATTTGCCTTGCATGCGACTGACCTGGCCAACCCGAGTTCGATTTCTCTGCCCTTCTCGGAGAGCCCGGCAAGATATCCAGAGTATCTTGCCTTCACGGCAAAGCCTGGCAAGCTACCCGAGACATATTCAATGTGCCAAACACAATAACAACAAAGTCTCACAATGGAGACGTTACTGGGCCCGCTTGAGCAACTCGATGAACAATGGGAGGCCAGTGCTAGAGTGCTACAGTGCCATAAAATGCCCAGAAATATTCATCCTGGGGAGACCCGTCCAGGCAGGCTGCTCAAGGGTCAGTACCAGAGGCCAGGCTCAGGGGAAACATGCAGTGCCAGGGATCAAAACTGGGGTTCCCAGATGCTCCAGCCTTTTGAGCCATCTCCCTGGCTCCAAACCAGAGGTTGTTTTTGATTTGTTTTATTTGGGCCACACTGACAGAGCTCGGGGTTTACATCTTGCTTTGAGTTCAGGGATCACTTCTGGCAATGCGCAGAGGATGACATGTGAACTAGGGATCGATTCAAAGTCAGCGCAGGCAAGGCAAACACCCCATGTGCTGTATTCTCTCAGACCCACCAGCAGGTTTTGTGTAGAATTTTTCTGATTTTGCTTTTCAAAAGACTGCCACCGGAGCTACAGAAATAGTACAGTGGTTAAGGGGTTTGGTTCCCAAGCCCTGCTGGGACTGATCTCTGAACAGAGAACCAGGAATAACCCTGAACACCCTTGGGTGTAGCCCAAATACCCCACCACTGAAAAAGACTACTACTGGAGCTGGAGAGGTAGTACAGCAGATGGAGCACTTGCCTTGCAAGCAGCTGACCCGGCTTTGATCCCCCAGCATCCCGTATGTCAGCCATGCCTGCCAGGAGTAATTTCTGAGTGCAAAGCCAGGAGTAACTCCTAAGCATCACTAGATGTGTACACCCCACACCCTCCCCCGCCCCCACAAAGAAAATAGGAGGTGAAGGGAGCCAGAGCAATATTACAGCAGGTAGGAAGCTTGCCCTGCACTTAGCTGACCCAGGTTCAATCCCCAGCACCACCCCCTATGGTCCCCTGAGCACTGCCAGGAGTGATCCCTGAGCCAAGTATGATCTCAAGGCCAAAAAAAAAAAAAAAAAAAAAAAAAACAGAAATACATAAATAGGAGTTTGAGTGATAGAATAGAGGATAGAGTATTTGCACATGGCCAGCCCAGGTTTAATCCCTAGCATCCCATATAGTCACCAGAGCACTGCAATTCCTGAATGCAGACTCAGGAGTTGAGCACTGCCGGTTGTGGCCTACCAAAAATAAATAAAGACTACTAGAAAATGTTACAGCTTCAAAAACATAAAAGGAGGGGATGAGAGATAATACAGTGGGTAAGGCTCTTGCCTTGCATATGGTTGACCCAGGTTCTGTCCCCAGCACCCCATCTGGTACCCCACTCCTTGCCAAGAGTAATCCTTGAATGCAGAACCAGGAGTAAGTGAGCTCTGAGCATAGCCAGGTGTGGCTCAAAATACAACAACAACAACAACAAATTAATTAAAATAAATAAGCTGTTCTGACTCATTTCACCTGTCTGGGGAAGCCAGAGGATTAGTAAATCTGATTCCATGGAAGGTTTTCTGCTCTCCCTTGTAACTTACCCTTTTACATAAAGACTATTTAGAAGAAAATTCATTCACCAGCAACCCACAATCATTATATTATTTAAAATATATAATGCTAGTACTTTTTGCGTTACATCAACTTTGTTTTAAAAAAGTTAGATTGGGGCTGGAGTGATAGCACAGCGGGTAGGGTGTTTGCCTTGCATGCAACCTGACCTGGGTTCAATTCCCAGCATCCCATGTGGTCCCCCGAGCATGGCCAGGAGTAATTCCTGAGTGCATGCATGAACCAGGAGTAACCCCTGTGCATCGCTGGGTGTGACCCAAAAAGGAAAAAAAAAGAAAAAAAAGTTAGATTATGGCCCATACATCTTAAGAGAAGTATGTGCTTTAATGCACTTTTAAAAAGTTCAAGCTCCGTCTATTTACAGGAAAATAGTACAGTACCTGCCGAAACCTCTTTTTTATTTCTTCATCTGTCACTTCAGGATCTATCTGAAGAACCTAGGGGAACCAAAATTAAAATGATAAAAATATTTCATAAATGCAAGAGGTGTCCAATAATTATACATGTTATAATCACATGAAAATAGTACTCAAGAGTGTAGAATGCCTCACATAGTTTTTGAAGTATGCAGTAAATATAAAGGAACAGATCAACAACAGAATAATCGATGTACTATTCTATGATTCTAAATTATTAAAGAGGCTATTTTTTTTTTATTAGTGAAACATCATGAGGTACAGTTGTAGACTTACAAATTTTTGTGCTTGGGTTTCAGTTATACAATGATCGAATACCCATCCCTCCACCAGTGCCCATTCTCCACCACCACCAGTCCCAGTATCCCTCCCACCCCCATCCCCCCACCCCACCCTACCACTGTGGCAGGGCATTCCCCTCCGTTATCTCTCTCCTTTTGAGTGCTGTGGTTTGCAAAAGAGACATTGAGTGGCAATCTTGTTCGGACTATAGTCTACTGTCATCACGCATTTCCCATCCTGAGAGGAACCTCCCAACACCCTTTATTTGGTGCTCCCTTCTCTATCTGAGCTGACAGAGGCTACTTTCACTCCAACAAAATGTTAACTACCTATACCCAGAAACACATTTCTAAACTACAACTAAATGCTGCGCCATTTTTCCTTCGTTTTTCCTCAACACTGCATGCACCACTCCCACCCACCCCAGAACACACAAACCTTTACAAATGTGGAGAAAACCTATCAGCTCATCAGGGAAAAGAACGAAGCTGGCTACCGATTTTCCATCCCTGGGATGATGACATGGTCTCTGAACTGTGAGAGGAATCCACACACCAAATTGCTATGTACTAGAAATGCATCAATAATTAAGCAGGGAAACTTCGTTCTGTTTGGGGGGCTACACCCAGTGATGCTCAGGGATTACTCCCAGCTTGATGGAAGTAATCAAGATCAGGTCAGTGGGGGCGGGGGGAGGGGGCAAGGCAAGCACATTTTTTGTTTTTTGCTTTTGCTTTTTGTTTTTTGCTTTTTTGGGCCACACTCACTGGTGTTCAGGGAAAACACCTACTGAAAATATAGGGTGCTGGGAGATCGAACTCAGTTCTGTTGTGTGCAAGGCAAGCGACCTACCTGCTATACTGTCTGTGGTCCCAGAAAATATTTTAAATTATCACATAAAACCTTTCTACAGAAGGTACTGTTATAAGATATGCAATTAAGGCAAATGATTTCAGTGTAATCCTTGGAGTCAACCTAGCCATTCTTATATTTACTTAGTATTCAAGGCCAGAGGACAGCGCTGAAATAGCAGAGGTCAGATGGAACTACGGAAAAGAGGTGCATATGTCAATGCAGCTGAATCAGAATCACACTTCAACATGCCTATGGCCCTAAGTCCACACGGCCTCCCACGGGTGAAGCACGATACTGGCAGCCCTTTTATCTGTGAGCCTGGTACCACAAGCTTTTTCTGGCCATACCAGGCCAAGGTGTGTGCAAGTATCATACAAAGGTCTATGGCCCACCTTCGTCCCCGACAAGCACCACCATTAAAACTGATGTTTAAGAACTACAGCCAAGAAGGACAGCCTCTGGCAAGCACATCAAAGAGCACCAGTGAGCCCTAGCCAGCATAACTTGTGATGCCTCAGGACTGGAGCGATAGCACAGCGGGTAGGGCATTTGCCTTGCACACAGCCAAGATGGCCGATACAGGTTCGATTCCCAGCATCCCATATGGTCCCCCGAGCACCGCCAGGAGTGATTCCTGAGTGCATGAGCCAGGAGTAACACCTGAGCATCGCCGGGTATGACCCAAAAAGCAAAAAAAAAAAAAACTTGTGATGCCTCATGTAAGCGCATGACCCTCAGCAAGCAGGTGGACAATCACAACAACTAAAGGAGAGCCATTTTCGGTGAGCATCACTGCTGAACGCAGGAACCACAGCTTGGCCCGTGTGCAACCCCCACTCATCACTACAGCAACAAGGGGAGAGGAGGGAAGGGAACTAACAAAGGACTGGGAAGGAAGGATGATACAGCTTAGGAATAAGGGGCTGGAGAGATTGTACTGTAGGTAGGCAGGGCGCTTGCCCTGCACATGGCTGATCTGGGTTCTATCCCTAGCACCACATATGAACCCCTGAGCCCCACCTGGAGTGATCCTTCAATCCAGAACCAGGAGTAAACCCTGTGCACAGCCAGATGTGGCCCAAAATAAACAAGTTAATAGAGACCCAAAGACAGGGTTAAACAGGCCAAGTGCACTGATCCCCAGTTACTATATGGTCCCCTGAGCACCACTGGGAGTGACTCTCAAGCACCCCAAGTATGGCCCCCCAAAAGAACAAGTTAGCAGAATTGAGGACAAGTTATAAAAGAAGCGGGGGGAGGAATGAAAGTAAATCTGGAATTGAAAACTATATACCAAAGAAATTGTGAAAGTAATCTGCTAAAACAGTGAAACGCCTACAGGAACTTAGGAAAACCTAAGTATTTCAGAGACCGCTCAAAGACCTGGTGCATGTGTGAGCCCAGATTAGATCCCCAGGACCCCAAGGGACCCTCCCCAGCACTAGAGACTCCCAAGCACCTTGGTAAGAGTAAGCCCCAGGACTGTTGGGTATGGCCCCAAAAACCAAAATAAAGAAAAAACTGCTAATAACATGATTCACAGTGGTGGAAGGGACAGTTCAACTGGCTGAGCAAGGGCAAAACGTACAGAATGCCTGGGTTCAACCCCAGCATCATCAGGAGCAACCCTGGACAGAGCCCAGAGCAGTTCCTAAGCATCAGAAATGAACCAAAAAAGACTCATGGAGTCCAGGGATGACTCAGTAGAAGACTGTCTGCCTTGCAAGACACAAGGCCCCAAGTCTCACCCTCCTTCCTACTCCCAAACCACCATCCCACATGCCAAGTACTATCCAGCAGCACTGCCTTTTGAGATCCCTGTGTCACCAGGATCAAGTCTGTGATCTCTGGTACACAGCAACCAAGCATGTGCCACTGCAAAAAAAGTGTGTGACACCATCCACCATGGGGAACCTCCACTAAGCACGTGACCACCCTGACACAGTGTGCAACCCCTGCACATCAACACTACCACCAAATGAATGAAGAAAGGGGCGGAGGAAGGCTGCAGCAGTGTAGGGGAGGTCCAAGTCTGGTTCCCCTAGCACTGCACAGAGTTGGGAGTAACACCCAAGCACTGCCAGCTAAGACCTCGAAACAAAACAAACACAAAGCAATAGTTGGGGTACCGGAGCGATAGTACAGTGGGTAGGGCATTTGCCTTGCACTTGGCCGACCCGAGTTCAATCCCCAGCATCCCATATGGTCCCCCAAGCACTGTCAGGAGTGACCCCTGAGCATCGCTGGGTGTGACCAAAAAGAAAAAAAAAAAACCAACAACAACAATAGTTGATGATGCCTCAAGGTGATGCCTGCTGCCTGCAGTGCACACATGATGCCAGCCTGATGCCAGCTCTATTCGTTCATTACAAACTGCCACAGCATCTCCTGGTGATACATGCTAGCCTTCTATTCCCCTAGAACTCAAGGTCCACAGGTAGGGACAAACAAGTGTCAACTAGTTATTTTTAAAAAATGATCGCAGGGCCAGAGTGATAGTATAGCAGGAAGGGCATTTGACTTGCACCTGGCAGTCCCAGGTTCCGTCCCCAGCATCCCAAATGGTCCCCCAACCACCACCAGGAATAATACCTGAGTGTGGAGCCAGGAGTAAGTCCTGAGTATTGCCAGATATAGCACAGAAACAAAACAGAAACACTAAACTTAGAGAGGTCTTCCACAAAATAACTGGCATATCATCGTCACAAAAGTTAAAACTAGTGGGGCCAGAGTGACAGCACAGCGGGTAGGGCGTTTGCCCTGCACGCGGCCCACCCAGGTTCGATCCCCAGCATCCCATATGGTCCCCCAAGCACCGCCAGGGTTGATTCCTGAGTGCAAAGCCAGGAGTAACTCCTGAGCATTGCTGGGTGTGACCCAAAAAGAAAAAAAAAAGTTAAAACTAGTAAATCAAAGAAAGACTGAGGAACATTCCAAATAAAATACAGAGACTAATAACCATGCACCCTCAAGGGGCTAGAAGGCATTCTTTGCATGTGAGAGTCCTAGTTTTAAATTCAAAAACAACCTAGTCCCTGTAGGACCACCAGGAGTGTCCCACAAGGACAAAGCACTAAGCTAGGAGTAGCCTCTGAGCCTAACACCAGGTATGGACCACACACTGTGCAGAAAAAAACATACCTAAGAATTTCTGGGTGATGAGATATCATGTTGACAACTTAGTCTCAAACAATTGAACAGTTGGTTTTTTTTTTTTTTGGTTTTGGTTTTTTTATGGGGGTGGGGGGGGCACTCAGCAATGCTCAGGGGTTACTCCTGGCCTGGCTCTGGACTCAGGAATTACTCCTGGCAGTGCTGCAGGACCATATGGGAAGCTAGAGATTGAACCTGGGTCAGCTGCGTGCAAGGCCAACACCCTACCTGCTGTGCTATCGCTGCAGCCCCCAACTCAATAAAGTTTTAAGACAGAGAAGACAATGCAGAAGACATATGCCTAGCAAGCAACTGGCCCCAGTTTGAATCCCAGCCCCCACAGTCCCTAGGCACTACCAGGAGTGGCATTTTGAGCAATCTGCCATGACCCAAAGCACACTCCGTGCCTGGGGAAAAAAAAGCAAGCAACAAAATAGAATTTTAGGTGCTCAGTTAGGTGTTCACTCATTAACTATGAATCTTCACTTCAAAAGAAATTCGTTTTGAAAAAGATTTTTTTGTTTTTGGGCCACACCCAGTGATGCTCAGAGCTTGCTCCTGGCAGGACTCAGGAAACCATACGGGATGCCGGGGATCAAACCCAGGTAGGCCACATGCAAGGCAAGCACTGTACTATCACTCCAACATCCTCAAAACATTTTTTCCTTAATTTATTAAATTACCATGAATTACAAAGTTATTCATGACTGAGTTCCAGGCTTATAATGTCCCAACATCAATCCCTTCACCAGTGCCCCCTCCTTCCCTTCACCAACATCCCCAGTTTTCTTCCCGGCACCCGGTCTGCCTCTATAACATGCACTTTTTACTTTTCCTTTTAGGCACTGTGGTTTGCAGTACTGTTATTAAGAGTGTATCATTCATATCACTCTACCTCCTTTCAGCACCCAGTTCTCATCCACAGTGATCAAAATTATTACTAACTGGAGTGCCGTGGAAGTGGTTCGGCAATACAGTGCATGACTTGCATGAAAGGTAACTTCGATTCCAGAAAGGCACAGGAAAAAAATAAATGTATTTAGAGGGGTCCAGAGAGATAGGATAGCAGACAGGGTGCTTGCCTTGCCTGCACCTGCCCCAGGTTCAATCCCTGAGGCCCGACAAGAGTGACCCTGAGGGCAGAGTCAGAAGTAAGCCTGAGCACAGCCAGTTGTGCCCCCCCCCCCAAAAAAAAAAGAAATAGAACAGTATTTAGAGGCTGGATTAAATATACAGTGGGTAGCGAATTTGCCTTACTCACAGTCAATCTGGGATCAATCCCTGGAACCCCATACAGTTCCCTATGCATGGCTACAAGTGATCCCTGAGCACAGTCAGGGCACAAGGGATAGAACCCAGATCTGCGGTGTGCAAGGCAGGCGCTTATCCACTGTATCACCTCTCCAGCCTAGTACACAATTGTTACTTTTTCTATATTTCAGATTTGCCAACACTATTTTTGCACCATACCCAGTGATGTTCAAGGGTCACTCCTAGCAATATGTGGGGTTCCATGCTGTGCCAGGGATCAAACCCAGACCTCCCTGACAAAGCATGTATGTAGCCACTGAGCTAGCTCTCCAATCCTATATTCAGATATTTGTAACTAACATCAGATTTTAAAATCAAAAGTTTAATGCCATGAAAGGAAATAAAAAAAGAGACCGGAAAGACAGCACAGCGGATAGAGCACTTGCCTTTTACATGATGCCTGCCATCCCAAATAGTCCCCGGTGCACACCAGGAACGATTCCGGTGTACAGAGACAGGAGTAACCCCTGAGCACCACTGGGTATATATAAAATAAAGTATGTTTGCTTCTCTAAAGCCTGTGAACATTTATTTTATCTTATAATTTTTTGTTTTGGGGCCATGTCTGGCTATGCTCAGGACATACCCCTCACTCTGTGCTCAGGGGTCATTCCTGGCAATGCTTGCAAGACTATATGTGGTACCAGGGATTGAACCCAGGTCAGTAACATGCTAAGAAAGCCCCTACCCACTGTGCTATTTTTTCAGCCCCTGGTTTTAATTTCTTCTGTAATTGCTTTCCTGTGATCAAAAATAAGAACACTAAGTAGTAAATTAGACCAGTCTCAATTTTCAATGCTAATTATCCCTTCATAATCACAGAATAATCTATAGTCATAACAAAGAAAAATCTGTGTATGTTTATGGTGCTGAAAGATGATGAGAACAAATCTCATTTTTCTTGGGCCGGAGCAATGGTAGAAGTAATGTTACCAAAGCAGAGGTAACATTACAGAGGGTCAGGTGCTTGCCTTGCACGTGACTGATATCCCATGTAATTTGCTGTGCACCACCAGGAATGATCCCAGAGTGCAGAGCCAGGATTAATCCCTGAGAATCGCTGGGTGTGGCCCCAAAACAAAAACAAAAGACATATACTCATTTCCCTTAACATGCTGCCTCTAAATTAGCTCATTGATGGTAAAACTACCCAAAGTTCCTAACTCAAATAGCTCAGCCCACAGCTAAGTACTGCTTTGCCTTAGAAGACACAGCAACATCTGCTCACCTCAAACGGGTTCAAATTGAAGTAGGAGGAACCAGGACGGGTCAATCTTTCGATTTGATTTTTGGATGTTAGAACTGAATCTCTCTTCTCTATCTGTTTCACCTGAAATTAAGAAGAGAAGAATTTCATTAGCAAAGCTCAACAATGAACTCTGAATTACTTAACACATTACTTACTGATGTGTGCAATGAAATGAATGTATGTTCGCATGTACAAAATACTTTGCTAAACATTTGAGGTCACGGTCACGGTCACGGTCCTCCCGTTGTTCATCGATTTGCTCGAGCGGGCCCAGTAATGTCTCCATCATGAGACTTGTTGAGGTACTAGGGAAAAAAAATTGGCGTGAGGGCCACAATCAGAGGTGCCAAGGGAGCTACTCCCAATGATGCTGAGTGTAATATGCAGTTCAGAGTATCCAACTTGTGCCTCACACACACAAAGCATGCACTCAGGCCATTGAGCAAATTCTTCAGGACATCCCTGAATAATAATTTTAAAATAATGTAATAATACCACAAAAACCTTACATATGGCATCAGAGCAACAATATAGACAAAAAGGCATTTGTCTTGCATATGGCCAACCCAGGTTCGATCCCTAGCATCCTATATGGTCTCCTGAGCACCACCAGGAGTAATTCCTGGGTGTAGAGTCAGGAGTCAGGAGTAATCCTAACTCCTGAGCATCACTGGGTATTACCCAAAAAGCAAAACGATAACAACACTATCCTCTCAACAATCCTATCATCATCATCTCACAGATAAGAAAACTGAAATTTAGGGCCAGAGAGTACAGAAGCTAAGATAATAGCCTTGGACACAACTGACCCCAATGGATCCCTGGCACCCCTTATGGTATCCCCAAGCCCCATCAGAACTGATCACTGAGCACAGAGCCAGGAGCGCACCATCAGGAGTGACTGCAACCCGCCCCCTACAAAAAAAAAGGGGGGGAGGGGCAGCAAGTGAGAGTACGGTAGGTAAGGCACTTGCCTTGGACACAGCTGACCCAGGTTCCATCCCCCCACCACATATGATCCCTCAAGCCCCACCAGGAGTATGTGATCCCTAAGAACAAAGCCAGGAGTTAAGCCCTGAGCACAGCTGAGTATGACCCAAAAAGCAGCAGACACCAGGAAAAAAGGTAACAGAAAGAGAGACAACAGGGGCAGGGACAATGGTACAGGGGGTACCTTAGCTCTCCTTTGCCTTGCACACAGCCAACCCAGGTTTGGTCCCCAGTACCACACATGATCCCTTGAGCACTGCCAGGAATAATCCCTGTGTGCAAAACCAGGAGTAAGGCCTGAGCACCCCCAGATGTGCCACTTCCCCACACCTCTCCCCCCAAAAGAGAGAGATTAAGCCCCAGGAAAGCATCCTTCGTGTCATTACCAGAGTTGGAACGCTAGCCAGAATGAATTTCTAGTGGGGTAAACACTGGCATTATCCCTAAGGCCAAAATGAGTCGAAAAAAAATTCAGTAGCAATCACCCCTTCTCAGCATCCCTTTGCCCCTTCATCCTTTTCACAATAGCACACCACCCGGGTCCTCTCTAGCTTCTTTCCCAGTGTCTTCTTACTACAGAGAAGTGCTTCTATAAAGATTCTCCTCAGAACACAACTTTTCTGCTGTTTAACCCCGCATCTCTAAAAACTTATAAGGTACAAGTCCTCAAAAGACACTGAAGTTTTTGTTTTGGGGTCACACCCCGCGATGCACCGGGTTACCCCCGCTCTGCCTCAGGAATTACTACTAAAGAGCTGTGGTAGCGGGTCCTCAACACTTTCAAGTGAATTA
Organism: Sorex fumeus; assembly: GCF_029834395.1. Taxonomy (NCBI): domain Eukaryota; kingdom Metazoa; phylum Chordata; class Mammalia; order Eulipotyphla; family Soricidae; genus Sorex; species Sorex fumeus. The sequence goes on from NW_026606104.1 coordinate 44,330,316, forward strand.
GACATTTCAACAGGGGAAACCTTTGAAAAGGATGTGCTAATTTCCGTCTTCCAATGTGATACTCTGAAGAAAGTACTTTGTAACAAATATAAAGAGGCGAGAAAAAAGATGCTCGCAAAACGGTGCTGAACGCTGAGAGTCTAGGAGGAAAGAAAAGACATTTCTCAAATCTATGCCAACTCTGAGAGGGCCATCCTCAATCTTGTTTTAAGTCTGAAAATATGTTTCTGACTCGATTTTATAAAAATCTTTTCTTATACGTCAACTCTTTTTTTTTCCCTCTGCGAGGAAAAATACTCTAGGTTTTAACGTTAACTCTTGAATCCGTGGAGAACTGAGAAACTGCAAAATGAATGCCTTGAAAGAATTGTCGGGTGGGACCAACACTAAGGGTAGGGCATCTGCCTTGCTCGTGAACGACCAGGGTTCGATTCCCGGCACACCATTTGGTGACCCGAGGCCACCAAGAATAATTCCTGAGTGCAGAGCCAGGAGTAAACCCCGAGCACGGACGGATATGGCGGGGAAGAAACCAAGGGAGGAAAAAAGAACTGATAACTGCACTGTATTGCACGAATCCAACCAGTGTCCTCGATTCCCAGCAGCTTGGTTTTCTACCTTTCACTCAGTCGTTCGTTCGGTTACTCAATATTATTTGCTGCGCAACCGCTAGGTACCGGGTGGTGGAGATGTAACAGCACAGGAGGTTTGGACCAAGATCCCGAATCCGCGCCGTTATCTGCTGGTAAGTCCCTGAACTTCACGTTGGTCTCTGCTACAACACGAAGACAATGCCTACCTAGGCTTGACGGACGTGCCGGCGTTCAAGAACGGCCGAAGCAGCCACTGACAGAACAGAACGAGGAGCAGAGAGCGCTGCCGTTTGGACCGAAAATGGGGCCAGAACGGTTCGGTGCCTTCCGGAAACGCGCAGCCTCGGCCCACACCCGTCCCGGCCCGGGCCCCGCGGACGTGGGGGGGATCGCTGAGCGCGCCAAGGCACTTCGCTGGCCACATTCACCCTGACCCCGCCGAGGACAACCGAGCCCCTTTCCTCACGGCCCAGGGGATCCTCCGGAGCCGTCGGGGGCGACGCGCACACACCCGCCCGGGCCCCCACCTCCCCTCAGGGCCAGGCAGCAGAGGCCCAACGGTCCAGACCAGGAGGCCCTTTGCCTCCGCCCGCTGCGAGAATGCGCCCTGGCAGCGCGGTCGCGGGCGCACGATCCCTCACTCAGGGTTCACCTCACTGTAGAAGGTCATAAACGCTTCTTCGGTGCTGCCGCCGCCGCCGCCGCCGCCGCCAGAAACTCCGCTCTCTCCCGGAGCCGCCATTTCTCCGGTCCAGCCACCACGTGACTCTTGTGCGCAGGCGCAGCGTCACGTGATCCCTACTGGCCCGCCTCTATGGCCCCGCCCCCTCCTGTGCGACTTAAAGGGCGCGCCTCCCAATTTGACGCCACTGTTTTATTTCTTTTGCTTCGCTGCTTTTGGACCGCCCCTGGCAATGTTCACGTCCTGTTTATTCCCTGAAGGATGCTGGGGGCGTGGGAAAGGTGGTTGTCGCTCCGGGGGACTTACAGGGCTGGAGCTCCAGCACGCACAACGACCCCATTGATTCTTAATTACCTTAGTACACAATGTGCCATTTTTTTAATGAATATTATGGTACGTTTGACGTGTTGCGCGACCCTCTAATTCCGAAACAGCTTTATAGGAGCAGAAGCCCTAACTCAGCGATAGGGCTCTTGCTTCGCGCGTGGCCAACCATGGGCTCGATCCCCAGCACCCCTAATGATCCCCCGAGCCCCCCAGTGACTCCTGAGTGCAGAGCCTCGTATAAACCCTGGGTACTGCTGGGTGTGGCACGCAGACACACACGGGAACAAATTAAAAAAGAGATGCTGCTTTAAAACACACCGAATTTCACCACTCTTTGGTGCTTAAGAGTGATTAATTTCTAACCTTCTGCTTGTGTTTTGTACGGTTGTGGGGGGGAAGCTGACGGGAGTCGGGGGTTGGGTTTTCTGTTTGGTTTGGAGACCTTTCCTGGCTCTGCGCTGAGATGGGCTCAGGGAGCCTATGAGGTGCTGGAAATTGAAACCTTGTTGGATGGATGCTTACAAAGCAAGTGTGCCTTGCCTGCAGTTAGTATTCTGACTCCTGAAATGAACATTTCAAATAAACATTTGAAAATGTGTCCCAGAAACATTTCCTCCCAACTAAATCACTGTCACTGTCTTTCTGTTGTTCATCGATTTGCTCCAGCGGGCGCAGTAGTGTCTCCATTGTGACAATTGTTACTGTGTTTGGCATATCGAATACTTCACGGGTAGCTTGCCAGGCTTTGCCGTGCAGGCGAGATACTCTTGGTAGCTTGCCGGGCTCTCTGAGAGGGGCAGAGGAATCGAACTCGGGTCGACCATGTTGGCCGCTTGCAAGGCAAATGCCCTTCCCGCTGTGCTATCTATCGCTCCAGCCCAAAATAAGACTGTAGCACTGTAGCACTGTCTTCCCATTGTTCATCGATTTGCCCAAGCGGGCACAGTAATATTGTGAGACTTGTTACTGTGTTTTGGCATATCGAATACATCACGGTCGCTTTGCCGTGTGGGTGAAATACTGTTGATAGCTTGCCGGGCTCTCTGAGAGGGGCAGAGAAATCGAACTGCGTGCAAGGCAAACACCCTACCCACTGTGCTATTGCTCCAGCCCACCATCTAAATCATACAAGATTATTATTTTTGCGATTAAAAGGTGATTAATGAAGGGGCCTGAGCAATAGTACAGTGGGTAGGCATTTGCCTTCCACAGGGATCATCCTGGTTTAATCATCAGCACCCCGTATGGTCCTTTGAGTTTGTCAGGAGTGACCTCTGAGAGCAGAGTCAGGAATAAGCCCTGAGTACCAGCAGGTGTGGCCCCAAAACAAAAAACAAAGAAAATGATGATTAATGGAAGATGGGGCTGGAGCGATAGCACAGCGGTAGGGCGTTTGCTTTGCCTTGCAAGCCGCCAACATGGCTAACTCGAGTTTTGATTCATCTGCCCCTCTTGAAGAGCCCGGCAAACTACTGAGAGTATCTCGCCCACATGGCAAAGCTTGGCAAACTACCTGTGAAGTATTCTATATGCCAAACACAGTACCAATTGTCACAATGGAGACTTTACTGGGCCCACCTGAACAAATCGATGAACAACAGGAGGACAGTGACAGTGACAATGGAAGATGATGAGAATTTAGTACACATGTTCACTTAGTTTTACATATGGTTCACTTGCTCTACATATGAGGTCCTGAATTTGATATCTACACTGCAAAAAAAAAAAATTAAGGGCCAGGAGGGGCAGTGCAGGGATTCAAATCAACTACCCTGTTAGTATATGTCACAAGTTCAAACCCTGTGTCCTACATGGGCAAGCCTGAAAACTCTACTGTTTGAACTTTGCAGTTATCCTGTCTGTGATCTATGACCCTGTGATTTCTGGCCATACCACAGTCATAACTCGTGTGCCTTATTACTAAAAGTACAAAAGCACTGCACTGTAGCACCGTTTTCCTGTTGTTCATCGATTTGCTCGAGCAGGCACCAGTAATTTGCTCGAGCGGGCACAACAAATTGTGAGACTGTTGTTACTGTTTTTGGCATATCGAATATGCCACGGGTAGCTTTCCAGACTTTGCCATGTGGGTGAGATACTCTCGGTAGCTTGCTGGGCTCTCTGAGAGGGGCAGAGGAATTGAACTCGGATCGGCCGCATGCAAGGCAAACACCCTACCCACTGTGCTATTGCTCCAGCCCAAGAGAAAGAAAATCAAATCACAAATCATCCTGTTATTCGTCGATTGCCTCGAGCAGGCCCCAGTAACGTCTCCTTCATCCTAGCCCTGAGATTATATTCAAGGCTCTTTAGGAGAATGAGACCCATCATTGTTACTGGTATTTGGCATATATTGGGTACGCCACGGGGAGTTTGCCAGACTCTGCCGTGTGGGCAGGCTACATTCGGTAGCCTGCCAGTTTGTCCAAAGTAGGAATGAGATAATAAGATGTCATAATAAGATGTCGCGCGGCCGCAAATGCTCAACCCGCTCCCCTTCAAGGGGCCCCAGCGAGGACAGCCAGGCGTGGGCGCAGGAGACTGCACTGTTCTCTTCCAGGAGCTGGTTTTTATAGTCTCTGAGTCTTGGCCGCTGATGGGATTACACGGCGCCAGGGGGCCAGTTGGTGGGTGTGACCCCCGCCTACTGGAAATTGGAGGATCTGGGTGGAGGATGCTCGGCCCCAATCCAAGTAGGCTTGGAGATCTCGGCCCGGAACTCGCGTGACTTTGTCCCTCTGTCTGTACCTTCATGTGTGCAGAGAGTGGTCTCAGCATGGTGGTGGCTGGTCCTGGAGGTCTTTGGCTGCCGAAGCCCTGGTCGGGGCGGGGAGGAAAGCTCAACCCGCTCCCCTCCAAGGGGCCCCAGCGAGGACAGCCAGGTGCGGGGGCAGGAGAATGCACTGTTATCTTCCAGGAGCTGGTTTTTAATCCCATCAACAGCCAAGACTCAGAGACTATAAAAACCAGCTCCTGGAAGAGAAAGAAAGAAAGAAAAAAAAAATTAAGTGCAAGCACCACTGCCAAGAGTATACACAAACTTCAGTTAGCATAATAAATAATAATATGATCAATAATAAGAAGAAAGGGGGAGGAAATTTTTATTTTATTCTTATTTTAGGGTCAATCCAATGGTGGTCAGAGCTTACTCCTGGCTCTGTGCTCAAGGATCATTCCCGGTGGCAGTGCTCAGGGAACCATATTGGGTGCCAGGGATTCAACCTAGGTTGACTGTGTGCAAAGCAAGAACCTTACCCTCTGCACTATCTCGGTGGTCCTTATTTTACTTATTTTTGCAGTGCAGGGACTCAAATTCAAGGCCTCACACATGCAAAGCAAGTGCTTTGCCACTGAGCTACATCCTTTACCCCTAAAATACTTTAATTTTAAAAAGATGATTAATAAAAACATCCTAATACTAGAAAGATTGCATAGAGGTTAAGGCACTTGCCTCGAATGTGGCCCATGCTGGTCTGATCCCTACCACCACATGTGGTCAGTCCCTTGAGCACCTCCAGGAACGATCCCTGAGCACAGGGCCAGGATTAAACCCTGAGCAATGCAGGATGTGGACCAACCTCCTTTGGCCCCCCCAAAAATTATATGATTTTATTTAAAAAATAAATAGGGGGGCTGGAGAGATAGCACAGAGGGTAGGGTGTTTGCCTTGCACACAGCAGACCCGGGTTCGATCCCCAGCATCCCATATGGTCCCCTGAACACCGCCAGGAGTAACTCCTGATTGCAGAGCCAGGAGTAACCCCTGTGCATTGCCAGGTGTGACCCAAAAAGCAAAAATAAACAAATAAATAAATAAAAACAGGTACTCTGGGGCTGGAGAAATAGTACAGCAGTAAAACACTTTCCTTCATCCATCTATCTGGTTCCAAACCTGGGCACCATATCCTGTTATGCCCCACTCCAACCTCAGTCCTAAGCATAGAGCCAGAATAGCCGGAGCAAGGTCAAATGTGACTACAAAATAAAAAACGCCCTCCCTGCCCTAAATACAATATAATACAATAAAAGTTAATCTAGCCCGTTCTCATCTAAAAGAGAAAAAAAATTAAAAGAACCTTCAGATGTTGGTAAAGGCCATAAATTTCCAGAAAGTAAATACTATTAATGTCTTGTTCACATTAAATGGTTGAAAAAAAGGAAATTCAAAGGAAAGTTTTTCCCCCGGACTTTAAGCGCCTTTGGACTTCATTCCACACTAAAAGTTATCAAGCCCATTCTATAATACATCAATGCATCGCAGGTATAAAAAAATTCAGTGCCTTGGGGCTGGAGCAATAGCATAGTGGGTAGGACATTTGCCTAGCAGGCGACCCGGGTTCAATTCCCAGCATCGTATTTGGTCCCCTGAGCGCTGCCAGGAGTAATTCCTGAGTGCAAAGCCAGGAGTAACCCCTGTGCATCCCTGGGTGTGACCCAAAACGAAAAAATAAAAATGCAGTGCCTACTGGATCAAGGCCCTGTTAACTTCAGAAGATAAAGGGTGGGTGAGGCAATTGGGCGTGAGCAGAAATGTGGTTCAGTGATAAGTACTTGCCTTGCATGCAGAAGATCTGGGTCTATCCTGGCACTGCAAAAAAAAAAAAAAAAGAAGAAGAAGAAAGGATGGAAGGAGTAGAAAAAAAGAAGGAAAAAAGCAAAGAATGAATGAAGTAACTAGTGTGGGTGGCTGAAGAGGTAGTACAGCAGGTAGGGCACTTGCCATGCATGGCTAACCCTGTTCAATCCCTGGCACCCCATGTTTCCCCAAGCCCGCCAGGAATGATTCCTGAGCACAGAGCCAACAGAAAGTCCTGAGGTCCAAAAACAAAACATTGCCCCCAATGCTAACTAAATGAGAATATCCTGGACATATGCCCCTGACAACACCTATATGCCAATCTTTTGTGATTTTTTTTTTTTGCTTTGGTTTGGTATTCCAGGCTCCGTGCTCAGGAGTCACTCTGATTCTGTTGAGGGGTTGGGTGGAGGGAGTAGAGAGGCCGTGGGATTAGCAGGGGTTTGGCTCATGCAAGGCAAGCGTTTTAGTCCCTGCAGGACAACCCTGACCTTTATTACCTTCTTTTGGAGGCTAGCAGTCCAGGAAAGGGAAGGCTTATTTTGCATGTTTGTTTTGTTTTGTTTTGAATTTTAGGGCAATGCTCAAGGGCTGCCTCCTGAGTCTGCGCTGAGGGATCACTCCTGGCCTGTTGGGAATGGGGGGCGCAGGGGTGCCGAGTGCCTGGGATCGAATCCGGGTCGGCCGCGTGCGAGGCAAGTGCCCTACCCCGTTGTACTATAGCCCCCTTTTTTTTTTTTTTGCTTGTTTACTAACTTTACGGGGCCAGCACCGCAGGGTGTGGCCCCCAAACCCAAACCAAACCTTTGGACTGAAACTGAGATGGAAACTGGGATGGACTCCACAATCATTTTGACGACTCCAAGAGCGGAAGTCTAGGCTGCAGAACCTCTCCGTCCCTTTTCATTATCATTCTCTCCAATGATTTAGCCACGGAATTCCAAAAAGATTGGTTCCGATTAGACCTGCCTCTCGCTCAGGATTCGCTAGGAGCCACCGGAATCCCGCCCCCTTCCTCTCACGATTCGTCACTTCGAGCAACGTCCCGCCTCCCCTTCGAAAAGATTGGCTGCCCGCCATCCCCGCTGTTAGCGCCCACGGTGATGCTGCGACGCCTGCGCCAGTAACCGGCGCGGTGCAGCATCCGACCATGGCAGCCCCGGCGTTGGCGGCGCAGTTGCGGCTCGGCGTGTGCGGCCTGAGGGCCTTGCAAGCCCGAGGATTCAAATCCGATCAGGTACGCCGCGGCAGCGTCCACCCCCCCCACCCCACCCCCACCCGCAGCTAGGCGCGCGTGTCCTCCACCCCGGAGCCGCTTGACCGATGTCGCTTTCTCTCTCCCCCAAGTCTGGTAAATTCGACTCCCACGACGGCTCCATCCGGGAGGGCGGTGGGGCCTTCGCCAGAAGAGAGAAGGCCGAAGAGGAGCGCTACTTCCGGTGAGACCCGCGGGGCCCGAGGCCCTCGGGACGGCCACTCCCCTCTGCCCGCCGCCCAGGACTCGGCCGGCCGAACGGCCGCAGAGCTGGACGGGCCGGCCCGTTAGATCCCGGTCCCTCCGGATCCCCTTGAGCAATGCCGGGAGAGCGTCCCCGAGCTTGGGGGAGCCCCTGACCGCTGTCGGGTGTGGCCCCTAAACACAGCACTAATTAAACAGGACGCTGTGGATGCCCTGGACCGCATTATGCCCAACACTTGCTGACCTACTGCCGCTACCGAGGGTGCCCCCAGTAGTCAGGACCCCCAGACCCAATTTTTTTTTTCCCACCCGGAGGACCAGGCGAGTCTCCAGAAGACCCAGATCCCGACACTTTTCTTGCTGAATCATTTCCCACCCCCAGGCGTGGATTCTCCCTGCGTCATCCGAACCTCCTCCCCCACCCCTCGGCAATTTGTTGGCCTGACCTTGCAGTACTGTCCACCTATCGCCCCCCCACACACACACACACATGCTGTAGCCTGTCATGCCCTGCAGAGATGGACGCCCCAACTGGCCAGCCCTTTTCACTCAGCCACAGCTAGTGGGATCCTAGGCGCTGGTGGCAGCAGCTCTTTGGAATTTCCCCCTTCCTGGTCCTTTTGGCCCTGCCCAGCTGCAGCCCAGCCCACCGCGCCCACACAAGCCCAAAGCAACCCAATCCAACCGGCCTGCCAGCCTAGTCTCTGGACTAGATATGGCTGGAGCTCATTCTTTGCATGCAGGAAGCTGTTAGATCCGCAGCTCTTTTGATGTGACTACCCCTCCCCAGCCGACTCCCACGCACTACCAGATGTGCTCCCTTCAAAAATGATAATACTGATAATGAGGTGGAGACCACCTGAGAGGGTAGTGCAAGTAAGGCGCTTGTTTTTCACACAGCTGACCTGGGTTCAATCCCCAGTATCCCAAATGGACCGTGTATGGCTCAAAAACAAAAGCTATGGAGTGGGCTGGGTCTGTTTATTTGTGGTTTTATGTTCTGGAAACACATACAGCAGTGCTCAGGGCTTACTCCTGGCTTGGTTCAGGGGACAACTCATACTGGGGAGTGAACCCAGCTAGGCTGTGTGCAAGGGGAATGCACACCTTCCTTACCTGCTGCACTATCTCCAGCCCAGTTATTTTTTTTTGGTTTTGGGGTGGACTTTTTTTGTTTTCTTTTGCTTTTTGTGTCACACCCAGCGATGCTCGGGGGTTACTCCTGGTGGTGCTTGGGGGGACCGTATGGAATGCTGGGAATCAAACCTGGGTCAGCCACGTGCAAGGCAAATGCCCTACTGCTGTACTGTCTCTGACCCGACTTTCTTATTCTTTACCAGATGTTATTTTTAATTGATTTCTGGCTACAGCAGAAGCAATATGGAATTGATCTGCTTCTCCTTTTGCTCCTTTTTTTTTTGTGACAACTTCTGGCAGTGCCCAGAGGCTACTCCCAGCTTGGTGTTTATGGGGTGGAAGTGGATTGTATTCATGGGATCACAAATGCTGGGATCTAACCAGGGGGTATGTGCTTTAAGCTCTTTGAGCCATCTTCCCTGCCCACTTTTGCTCACTCTGAAGAACTGTTGCCACGACACCTGCCATACCAGAAAGCTCCAGAGATAGCTCAAAAGAACTGAAATAAATGCTTTGCATGTGGGAGGCTCACATTCAGTCCCTGGCATCCACATGGTCCCAGGTCACTGCTGTAAGTCCCCCACTGTAAGCAGTGAAATCAGGAGGAGCTCCTGAACCCTGCCAGATGTCTCCTCAAAACAGAACAACTCCCCCGGAAAAGCAGGTGTTAGTGATCTTAAGGATTTATGTTATATATCTCCACAGAGTTTTCTACTTCAAAGAGTATCTGAAGGGGAATAGTTAATGGATAAGAGATTTTCAGACATTAGTTTACTCATCTCCTGGATTTTTTTTTTTTTTTTTTTTTTTTTTTTTGGTGAGGGGAGAGAGGGATACTACATTTGCTCAGGGATCACTCCTTGCAGTTCTCAGGGAACCATAGTGGTGCTAAGAATGGAACCAAAGTTAACTGTATGTAAGGCAAGCAACTTAACCCCTGTACTATCTCTCTGGCCCAACATTGCAACAGATTAAGGCAGAATGTTCTTTCTGTGGTGAGGCTTGAAGAGGTAAAAGAGGATGACCAGCAAGCCTCCCGTGGGATTGGGATCCTGTTCTTTGCCATCGGGAGCTATTGTGGGTTATATTAAGAGATTTCTTTGAGCGAAGGATTGGGATTAAGCAGAGCCACTGTGTTCTTGTAGAGCACGATCTAAAGAACAGCTGGCAGCCTTGAAGAAGCACCATGAAGATGAGATTGCTCTTCATAAGAAGGAGATTGAGCGTCTGCAGAAAGAAATTGAGAGGCACAAGAAGAAGATCCAAACCTTAAAAGAACAACATGAGGATGATGATTAAGTGCACACACTTACCTGTTGAATGGCTGCAAATCATTGCTCCCTTCAGTGAAGTTCCCATTTATTTTCTGTATTGATATGTGTGCTATTAACAGACTATAATAAATCAGCACCAGTGGCAGTGTCTTAATTATTCTATCTGGAATAGGTATGTGTGTAGGGGGACATACATTTCTAAACTGCTAAAATGGATCGAATAGGGCTAGAATAGGGAGCTCCCAGAATTTAAAGCAGAGATATGCTCTGTGTGTGTGTGTGTGTGTGTGTGTTGGGATGGAAGGGGGAGTGGCACAGAAAACAGAAAAGGTCCTTACCCATATCTGACGCCAGTTGGAATTCAGAGAAAGTTGGAAGAGTTGGGGGGGAAAAAACCTAATCCAGGGGCCAGAGAGATAGTACAGTGGGCAGAGTGATTGCCTTGCAAATGTAACTGAATTGGGTTTGGTCCTTGACACCCCATATGACTCCCTCATCCCCTCCAGGAGTGACCTCTCACACAGCCTGGAGTAAGCCCTAAGCACCACCTGATGTAAAAAAGTATTTAGTGTGAGGGAGTTCACAGCACTATGTGGTCCCCTGAGACCACCAGGAGACTTCTAGGCACTGCTGGTAGAGGCCTCTCAGCCCAGCCAGATTGTGCACGCGTGCGCACACACACACATACTAAAGCAATTTAGAAACAGATGTTCTGAAGGCTTGGAGAATGTGCTTTGCATCCCGAAGGCCCAGATTTGATCCCCTACCTTGAATGCTGCAGGGAGTAAATTCAGAACCACTGTAGTACCGCACTGCAGCACTGTCCTCCCATTGTTCATTGATTTGCTCGAGTGGGCCCAGTAATATTGTGAGACTTGTTACTGTGTTTGGCATATCGAATACGTCATGGGTAGCTTGCCAGGCTCTGCCGTGTGGACAAGATACTCTTGGTAGCTTGCCGTCTTGCCGGACTCTCCGAGAGGCGCGAAAGAATCATACCTGGGCCGACCAGGTTGGCCTCATGCAAGGCAAACGTCTTACCTGCTGTGCCTACCAAAATCAAATGATGAAGCACTTGCCTAGCCAAGTGTGAGGCTCTTGAGTTTGATCCCAGCACCACACACAAAAAAAGCCAGTTCAGGGAGGGTCCAGAGAGTGCAGCAGGTAAAATATTTGCCTTGAACTCTGCTGACCGGGATTCAATTCATGGCATCCCATATGATCCCCAGAGCACCATCAGGAGTGATCCCTGAGTACCACCAAGTATGAAGTAAAGCATCTGCACTTGTAAAATGGCTTTGAGAGCTCCATGTGAACTAGTTACACTTGTACAGTTTGAGAGAATTGAAATAGAAATTTGCATCTATAGTCACTTTGTATGTTGGAGTTAACACTTGGAATCCAGATTTTTTTGTTTTGTGGCCACACCTAGAAGTGCTCAGGGGTTACTCCTACCATTGCTTCGGGGACCATATGGGATGCTGGAAAATCTAATCCTGGTCAACGACATGCAGACAACCTACCCACTATACTATCACTCCAGTCCCATGGAATCCAGATTTTTTACTCCTAATCCAAGACTGTTAAATAATTTTTCTAGATTATCATTTTTGCTTTATCAAGTGTGCTGCTAGTAAAACATTAAGGATTTGTTTGAATTATATATAGAAACCTAGTTATGTAACTTCTTAAGCAAAAGAAAATTCATGCTCTTTTTTTTTTTTTTTTTTTTGCTTTTTGGGTTATACCTGGTGATACACAGGGGTTACTTCTGGCTTTGTACTCAGGAATTACTCCTGGCAGTGCTCAGGGGGACCATATGGGATGCAGGGAATCAAACCCGGGTCGGCCATGTGCAAGGCAAATGCCCTACTCGCTGTACTATATAGCTCCAGCCCCTCAAGTGACTTCTTTAAAAGATTAAATGAATGAGCCGGAGAGATAGTACAGCAGGGAGAGAGCTTGTTCTGGCACATGCCTGACCCAGGTTTGATCCCTGGTACCACCTACGGTCCTGGAGCCCCACTAGGTGTGATCCCTAAGCAAAGCCAGGAATCAGCCTGAGCACTGCCAGATGTGCCCCCCCCTTTCCAAAAACGAAGGATTTTTGGAGCAGCGTAATATATGACAACTTGAACTGTGTGAAAACCAGGTATCTCATAGTCTTTTAAGATACCATACTGAGGCAAACATTTCTGTCGTGATGAAGGCAAGATAGAAATACTGTCTAGGTCATTAGTAAGACATTCTTAGTTCACTTACTAGATTATTTGCCGTAGAATTGTGATGAGTCGTTTCTTAGAAGGCATATTACTAACCAGAGGCCTTTAGGCCACTGAGTGATAAATGCTTGGTCATGTCCTTGACTGCCCTTGCAGACAAGACATTTAACACGGCCGTGTCCAGTACACTGCTCCTGGATGCTGCTGATAGAAACTCAGGGACACTCCTAAGCTGTGAGTGCTGAGACTCTCAGTACTAGAAGCGAAAAGACCTCAATGATGAATGCAGGAAATGATTTAGTCATGGGCTTTTCTTTTCTTTTTTTTTAGGTGACTTTCAGGCCTTTTCTTTTTATAGGGGTCACACTCAGCAGAGTCCCAGGGCTTGGTGCCCCTTGGAGTGATGCTCAGCCCTGCAATACGGCTTGATGCTTTATGACAATTGATGGTATCAAATTTTGGGGAAAAAAATTCTGGCAGGGCTTTTTTGGTAACACCTGGCAATATTCAAGGGTTACTTCTGGCTCTGCACTCAGGAATTACTCCTGGTAGTGCTCCAAAGACCATATGGGATGGCAGGGATCAATCTCTGGTCGGTCGTGTGCAAGGTAAACTCCCTCTCCACTGTACTATTGCTCTGGCCTCTCCACAAATATTTCTGATGTTCGCTGCAGTTTGAACACTGATATGTGAAAGAAATTTCTCATGGAATTGTCTAGCATTCTGGAGACATAGAACACTTGTTTATAAAGGTAGATTACTAAGTATTATAAGAATAAGACAGTTTTTAGTATGAATGCTTTTTTGGAATATAAAAATATGAGGGCGAGAAAGATAATACACTGGCTGGTGCAGCACACTTGCTTTGCACATGACCGACCCAGGTTCAATTCCCAGCATCACATATGGTTCCCTGAGCACCACGCCAGGAGTAATCGCTGAGCACAGAGCCAGGAGTAATCGCTGAGCACAGAGCCAGTAGTAAACTTTGAGCACAGCTGGGTGTGGCCCCCAAACCAAACTAAAAACAAAATATGAGACACCAAGAGGGTAACTCAAAGAATAGGAATACGTGCTTTGAATGCAGGAACCACACCTAGTGGCCTCTCTTAACACCACCAGGAGTAGCCCCTGAGGACCACAGATGAGGAATGAATTAATCTTCTTTTGCAAAGTGTATGATCATTTTAGAACAAAGCATTCCACTGAATACAGTTTGGAAAATTCTATGCCACATATGGTATTAATTAAAATCCCTTTTGTTTATAAGTAACTGAATCCAGGACTGTTGGTTGGGAAGAACAGGAAAAAGAGGGCTGTTGCCTTGACTGTCAGGAAGCCTTAACAGTCAGGAATGGGGGGCACCAAGGAAGCTCCGAGTGCTGTTTGCACGGCTTCTCCAGAAGCCATGTCCTAACCAGCTGGATTAGTTTTTAAATATCTTTTTTTTTTTCGTGGCTTTTATGGGGCTACACACGCAGTGGAGTTCAGGGCTTACTCCTGGCTCTGTGCTTCAGAGACTGCCACTCTGGCCATGCCCAGGGGATTCTTGGCAGTGTCAGCAATTGAACCAGGATTGGCAGTATGCAGTACAAGCGCCTTTCCAGCTGTACTATCTCCCTGATCCCTGAAGAGAGGTTATTTTCTGGAATTTTATACAATGAAGTTCTTTCACAATTGCATGATAATTTTTAAAATTTTTTGCATAATTATTTATATGAAGGGAGCACTTTAATACCATTTGCTCATTGATAACTTGGCTATTGATAACTTAAGTAACTGAAATAGGGACTTGTAGAATACCCACCCCCAGGTCACACACCGAGCAAAGGCTTGACTTCTGACTCCTGCTCCACCATCTCAAGTTGCACTGGCAATGCCGAGGCTGGGGCACCGGGGAAGAGCAGGCCTAGCCATCCAGGGACAGGTGGGAAAGGCAAAGGTTCCTGGAACTGACAAACCGACACCGATGTTGGCATTGGTGCCACAGGTTGGCATGTTGGCTGCCATGTGAGCCCGCCAACATCTCTACCCAGGCCTAGGGGGTAGAAGTACTTTTGCACGTGAGCCCAGTTTGAGATTTTTCTTCTTTAGAAAGAAAAATTGGTGTGGGGGACACAACTGGCTGTGCTCCAAGATCATTCCTGACAGTGCTCAGGAGACCATATATGGGACTGGGGAATCCAAGCCGGTTGGCCACATGCAAGGCCTGCGCGCTACCTCCTATATTATCACTGTAGCCCCTGTTTGAGATTTTCACGTAAGTTTGAAGTTAGAGTTCAGGTTGCACGTTGAAATACCACCAGGGAACCTTCAACTGAAGTCAGTGCCCACCAAGGAGATAGATCAATAGACTGAACATGTGCTTTGCATGAAGGAAGCCCAGGTTCAAGTACCTCCAGTAGGGATCTCTGAGCATTGATCTGGGGGCGGAGGGGGAGAGGGGGAGGCGAGACAGTAGTCCCTGAAAAAATCTCAGGTGGCCCCAATACAAAAGATAATTAAAATAATAAAATTACATTGAAACAATGCTTCGGGACAAAATTCATATCTCTGAGACCCCAGGGACCTTCTTGGGTATGAGTATTTTCAAGCTAGAGGTTTTTCCCATCTGTGATCAGAGTTGAAACCTCCCGTATCTGCCACAGGTGTTAGGCACCTTGTTCACACCACAAGGCACCTCATAGATGAGATGGGGCAGCTGAAGTTCACGCCACGCTCTGTTCACCAAGCGTAGCACCATAGAGCAGGGGTGGCTCAGATTCTGGTGTTTTTTTTTTTTTACCTTGTTTGTCGAGACCACTCCCAGCAGTGCTCGGGATCTAGTCCCAGCTCTATATGGTGTCAGGATTTCAACCAGGGTTAGCAAGACACAAGCTAAGTGCCTGAACCCCTGTAGCATCCAGTTCCCGCCTCTGGTTCTGAGAAAGATGCCAGTTGTCTAATTCCCATCAAGAAGACCCTGGGTCATCTTACATTTGGCGGGATGAATATTTACATTACTGCATATGCTCTATCTCATTTCCAGAGTCATAAAATGTAGTTCTTTGGATTTGTATTTAAGGAATAAGAGAGATAATAGAGTAGTTAAGGCGCTAGTCTTGCATCCCACCACCCCCAACTCAACTCCCCATCACCACCGAGCACTGCCAGGGAACACTCCTGAGCACAGAGTCAGGAACAGCCTCTTGAGAACCACCAGGTGTGCGCTCCAACCCTCCCCAACCCCTACTAATCAAACAAACCTGCATTTCTGGAACCAGGAAAAGGCCTGAAGGAATGAAACACTGCATGCGTGCATGGTGAGTCCTGGGTTGGAACTCCCACACCATATGGTTATCCACACATCAAGAGAGCAGCTCCCCAGCACTGCACCCAGAGCAGACCCTCAGCACCACTAGATGTGGCCCTAAAACAAACATTTATTTGATGGTGGTTGCTGTTTGTTTGCTTTTTGGGGAAAGATTTTTGGGCCACACCCTGTGGTGTGGGCAGAGGGGCTATTCCTGGTTCTGTGCTAAGGAAAGGGGGATGGAGAGTGATAATTGTTGAAAGTAGGGTATGTGGTACTGGGGATCAAACCCCAACCTCATACATGCAAAGCATGTGCTCAGCCTGTTGTATAACTGTGCTGACCCCACAAACACTTAGTACCTTTCATATCCTAGCCGCATGGAATATCGCTCAGGAAATACAACTACAAAATAATCACTACATCAATCCAGTCCTTAAGGAACCCACAGCTTGCTGGGAAAGACAAATGGAAACAACCGTAGGAAGTGTTGTAATATGAGGTGAGTCCAGAATGTTGGAGGAGGACACCGGGCAGAGTCTCCAGCCAGACTCTGGACTCAAAGGGCCCTCCTGGAAGGAGAGGTTTAACAGCAGCACCGGCTGACAGGAGATGGCTCGGATGGATCCAAGGTCGGGGCACAGCTTTGCATGCAACAGACCTCGTATCTCTCCAGGGCACCACCAGGAGAGATCCCCAGCAAACTCAGAGCCAGGAGTAGTCCCTGAGCACCATCCGGTCAGAACTTTACAGTGACAAACGGTTTTAATAAAATCACAACTTCTTTTAGAAATTAGTATGTTCAGATTTCTAACATCTAATGATTTTTATTTCTACAATGTCGACTTCACACTACATATTCATTTAGCTCTTTTTTTGGGGGGGGGGGGATAATTATTTAGCGCTATACATCCTTACCAAAGCATAGTTCCAGGCCCATTGTAGGCATGACTTTGGATTGAATTGTATATTCCAAAAATTCATGTGTTGAAGTCCCAACCCCAAATGTGACAGTATCTGGCGACAGGGGTCTGTTAGTCATATGTAGGTCTGCAACAGGAAATGGGAGTTCGGGCCTCATGATGGCATATATTTACCTTTATAAGAAACACTGGAGCCAGAAAGACAGGTCAGCAAGTCGGAGGGCATTGCGTCTCATGCTGGAGGCCCAAGTTCTATCCCAGACACCATGTGCACTTCAACATTTCCAGAGGCAATTCCACAGCACAGAGCCAAGAGTAGTTCCTGAGCCCTGCTGGGCAAGGCTCCCCAAACAAACAAACAAACAAACAAAAAGAACAAAGACCAAAGAGGCCCCATAGGGTTCAGCAGCACTGTGTCTGCCTTGCATGCATGAGGCCTGGGAGGTTGAGGGTTCAATCCAACACCTCCCATGTGTTCAGTAGCTTTGCTGTCAGGATTCCCAGCTCTGCAACTGCAGGGTGCCATCTCGCACTGCCACTAGTGTGCGATCCCAAGAAGCATGCAACAAAGTCTGTGCAATCATGCTCGTGGCAGATATAACAGCAAAAACAAAGGGAAGAGCAGAGTCCTGTTTAAAAAGAGAAGAGGGGGAATGGAGTGAGGTTGGGTGTGCTTGCCTTGCACACAGCTATCCTGGGTTTGATCCCAGTACCACAAATGGTCCCCGAAGCACCAGGAAGAGTGATTTCTGAGCACAGAGCCAGGAGTAACCTCTGAGCATCACTGGGTGTGGGCCAAAAACTGAGGGGGGGGGGGGTTGAGAAGACAAGGCGCTAGTTGAGAGATACAGCATATGCCTCACATATTTGAGGCCTTGGGTTTGATCCCTGGGACCAGAAAAAAAAAAGGAAAAGGCAGCAGCAGCAACCACCAGAGTGAGCACTTCCTCCTGCTTCGTGTGGACACAGGGAGAAGAGGGCATTTGCAGACAGCAAGGGAGTCCCCCAGAACCTGACAGTGCCCATACCTCCATCCTGGACTTCCAGCCTCCAGGACTGCAGCAAAACCCATTTCTCAGGGGCCAGGGAGACAGACCAAAAGCTGGAGCACATGTTTTGCATACTGGAGCCCCAGATTCAACCCCTGGCACCACAAGGTCCAAGAAACACCAGGCGTGACTCCCAAGCACTGCTGGTGTGACGACCAAACAAAACAGAGCCTTTTCTTCTTGTGTCAACTGCCCACACAGTGCGTTTAACTGCGCCTCCCTCATTGACTGTGCCTTCGCCGAGTCGTGTTTTGTACATGGACAGTTCCGACTGTGGCAGCCTACCTCAAGCAAATCTCATGGCATATTTGTCCTGTCAATATCCTGTGTCATAGTATCTCTGGGTCATGTGCTAGAAATTCTAATATTTCAAATTCTCCTAATTTTTCATTATTATTCTGCCATATGATTTTTTCAGGGGGCAGGGCATGTCAGGTCACACCTGGCTGTGCTCAGTGCCTACTCCTGGCTCTGTGCTCAGGGATCACTCCTGGCAGTACTCAGGGACTATATGTGAGGCTGGAGATTGAACTGGGGCTAGTCTACTGTGTGCAAGTTGAGCACCTAAATTCCTATATTATTTACTCTCTCTCCTATATTGTTATTGTTATCATTAGCACTGTAGCACTGTCCTCCCGTTGTTCATCGATTTGCTCGAGCAGGCCCAGTAACGTCTCCATCGTGAAACTTCTTGTTACTGTGTTTGGCATATCAAATACGTCACGGGGAGCTTGCGAGGCTCTGACATGATTATTATTATTGTTGTTGTTATTTTAGTTTGGGGGCTATACCAGACTGTATTCAGGAGTTACTCCTCGTTCTGCACTCAGAAGCCACTCCTGGAAGTGCTCAAGGATGCTGGGGATTGAACCCGATCAGCCATGTGCAAGGCAAGCACCCTACCTACCCACTGTACTATTGCTCCAGCCCCATGTATTCTTTTTAATTAATCTTTTTTGTTTTGGTTTGGTTTCTGGGCCATGATCACAGTGCTCAGGGACTCTTCCTAGCTTGGTGTAATTCTGAGGTCCATATGGTGTTGGGGATCAAACCTGGGTCTTCTGGGGCTGGAGAGATAGTACAGTGGTTAGGGCACTTGCCTTGTGCGTGATCAACCCCAGTTCAATCCTGGTACCACATATGTCCCCCTAACCCCATTAGAAGTGATCCCTGAGTACAGAGCCGGGAGTAAGCCCTGAGCACCACTGTGTGGCCAATTTTTTAAAGTCCCCCCTCCCCCAAGAAGAAAAGACAACCTGGGGCTCCTGCAGAAAAAGCATGCATTGAATTACTTCTCTAATTCACATCTTCTGCCTTAAATCCAAAGTAGAAATGATTAAGCTTAGTGAGGAAGGTACGTTTTAAGTCCAAATAGGCTGAAATTTATGTTCCTGTGACAGCCGTTGTAACTGCAGGGGGAAAATTCTTGAAGGAAATGTAAGATGCTATTCTGTGGGCTAAGAGATATGGGGGTGGGGCATCGGGGTTGTAAGGAACTTGTCTTGTGTGACTAATCCATACTCAATCCCAGGCGTCCCATATAATCACTAGCCCAGCCAAGAGTGATCCCTGAGCACAGAGCCAGAAGCCCTGGGGATTGCTGGATGGGGTGCCCAAAAACAAGCAAACAAACAAAATGTTCATTCAGGGAACAGAATGATGAGAAAGTGAAATAGCCTTTTTGTTGATATGGAGAAAGTTTTAGTGGTTAAGTAAGAAAGGTCAAATCAGCAACAACATTTCCTTTAAACCAAAGCCTAATTCACAACAAGGCCTAAGCACTCTCTCTCTCTCTCTGTCTCTGTCTCTGTGTGTGTGTGTGTATCTGTGTGTCTGTCTGTGTGTATGTGTATGTGTGTCTTGTGTGTGTCATACACATGGCTCAGGGACCATACCGTGCTGGGGACCAAACTTGCATCTCCTGAATATGAAACATGTGCTCCATCTCCTCATAGCTCAAAAATACATTTTCTGCAAGGATATAGCTACCATCCATAGTGATCCTATCAATGGTTCTGAGCAAAGTATGCTGAAATTCAGGGAAGCCTGCTGCAATCTAGATGCAGCTGAGAACACAGGAGATGTCAAATCATCAACCTTAGCAGGAGTCTAGAGGATGGTCCAACCTTCCTGGATGACCTTGAGGGAAGACTCTCATGTGGGGCCTGGGAGATGGCTCAAAGGGCTGGAGCACATGCTTTGCTGCTGGAGCCCAGCTTCAGTACCCACACCACATGGTCCCCCAGCACTAAAGGGAGTGACCCAGGACCCTGAGCACCTGCAGGGAGTAGCACCAGGGCAAGAGGTGTGGGGTGTGGAGTGTGTGGTATCATCCCCAAACAAAGGAAAGGCTTCCATGTAGGAAGCAAATGTGGTTAAAGTAAGAAGAGAACTAAGATTAGAAGTGCAGCGAGTGCCCAGAAAGCTCCAAGGACTAACTACTACAATGGACCCAGGAGTAGTCCCCAGCACCACCAGCAGTTACCAAAAAATCAGAGAGAGAGAGAGAGAGAGAGAGAGAGAGAGAGAGAGAGATTTGGAGTCTGAAGATGCACTCAACTGCTAAACACTCAGGCTACAACTTGATTTTGGGTTTTTGTTAGGCGACCCACCTGGCAGTGCTCAGGGACTAATCCCAGCCTAGTGCTTACTCCCTGCAGCGTTCAGGGAACACTGTAGCGCTGAGAATCAAACGCAGGGCGCCTACACACAAAGGTGTGCCTTAGCCCTTAGACCATGTCTCCCACCCCACACACACCGCACTTCTAATAGAGAAGCAAAGACAGTGGTTTCTTGAGATGGAATTTTCTTCTTCTTTTTCTTTTTTTCTTTTATAATGTAGGAGTACTGCTATTTATTCAGCCATTGATTAAGCTGATTGAATTGGGCATTAACTCCACATTCACGATCATCCTGTTGTTCATCGATTGCCTTGAGCAGGCACCCGTAACATCTCCTTCGTCCTAGCCCTGAGATTTTAAAAAGTGCCATATTCAAGGCTCTTTCAAAATTAGGAGAATGAGACCCATCATTGTTACTGGTATTTGGCATATTGGGTATGGGCCACAGGGAGTTTGCCAGACTCTGCCGTGTGGGCAGGTTACATTCAATAGCCTGCCAGGTTGTCCAAAGCAAGAATGAGATAATAAGATGTCGCGGCCGTGTGCTTCTGGGAGCTAGGTTTTATAGTCTCTGTAAATGTAACTCCACATTACTTTTTTATTTTAATTCAGAATGTTAATTTTGGAATTTTCTTCTCATGATGATCCTAAGGACATTGTTGAAAGGAACAGGAAAGACTTGGAGTATTGCATAAACTTGGTTGATAAAGCAGTAGCAGGGTCAGTGAGAATTGACTGTAGATCAAAATGTGTGGGGTCAGAGAGATAGGAGAGATTAAAGCACTTGCTGGGCAAGTGCTGACTTTAGTTTGATCCCCAGCAGAGCAAATGGTCCTCCAAACACTGCCAGGAGAGATCCCTGAGCACCACTGAATCTGATGGAGAAAAACAACAAAGAAAGTTCTACTGCAAATAACATGCTATCAAACAGCAACATGCTACAGAAATTTTTTTTTTATAAAAGAGTCAATTGATACAGCAAAGCTATTGTCTTATTTTAAGAAATTGCACAGTCAGCCTAACCTTCAGCAACTACACCCCATCAATCACCAACAATAAGCTTCAAAGCAAGAGCCTCCACCAGCTGAGAGAATACAATCAGGAAAGGCTAAGAGAGTAGCAAATACTTTCCCTGTGGCTGTTGAAGTGACCAAGGCTGGACACACCTGGCTGTGGAACTTGCCCATTCTCATTGCAGTGCTCACCCAGGCTCCTGTGGTGCTCACATTGTACTTGCTGGGGGGTCACACTCCTCCAAGTTGGGGTGTGTGTGTGTGGCACCCGGAAGGCTGGTTTGCAGAACTGCCTACAGCACCAGGGATGAAATTCTGGGCTTCACAAAGCAGGAGCTTTTAGCCACTTAACACAGAGCCATTGCCGAGGGCCCAATACTTTTTTTGTTTTGGTTTTTGGTCCCGGACCTGGTGCTGCTCAGAGGACATACTGAATGGGGTCCCCAGTGCCGAAGGCCAGCACCTATATCCTTGTACTCTCTTCAGCCCTACAGCATGACTTTTTATGCAATTATTATGATTTATGTAAAGGGATAAAAATCTCTATTGCCCCCCACCCCCAAGGGTAACCGGAAACTGTTGCAGGTTTTGTTGCCTCCATGTAATCAAGTAGTTATCTATGACATCTTTTTAGATGTATCATTGTGCAACTTCTGTTGTTATTTTAACCTCACGTAATATCCTGCACACCTTTTCACAGCCCGCCTACGCAGAAGAGCAGAGATACCTCCTCGGCGCTTTTCATTGTGTGGAGAAACCTGTTTAACACTTTAATCAGTTTCCTTGAAGGGGTTTTTTGGTCGCTTCGTTTTACGCTTTGACATCAACAGAACACGGAAGGAGAGTAATACAAGCTTGGCTAACGACAGACAGCATGGGGAGAGGGGAAAGAACCACAAAGTGGAGGGGGGTCATTTCGGATTTTTTTTTTTTTTACTTAAACACTTTTTCTGGACTTTTCCAAATGTTCGCAATAAATACAATTTGGAAAGAAAAAAAAACCTTTAAAAAGGAAGAAAGGAAAAAGGGGGACGAAGGAATAAACCGACGGCTAGTAGCAGCCCCAGGCGTGGAGGCGGGGGCAAGGGCCGGCCCCCCCTCCCACCTCCCGGATGGTTTTGCAGAGCCTGAGGAATTTGGAGACACTCCCTGGCCCCGAAAATAGCCACGGGGCTTGGCTTCCCTTAGCCGCCTGGAAACCAGCTCGGGCCAATGCTGCGCCGCTCCGGGCTGCCATTGGCTGCCAGCTAATCCCGCCCATCTCCCTGCCGATTGGCGCCCGCCGTTTACGTCAAAGGAGCCTGTTGCTGAGCAAAAACAAGTAAACGCTGCAGCTTTCGCCCCCGATAGATGTTGGGTCTGCAAATGTACCCGGCGCCCTTGGGTCAAAAAAGCAACAGTCCTAACCGCCGTTTGTTCAGTTCCTGCTAAAAGCCAGGTTTCTGTGTTCTGTTTTACTTACTCCGGGTTATACCCAGCTTTCTTGAAACCACTCTCTGCCAGTCACTCACGAAGTTACTTTAAAATAACAGCGACACAAATAATTACAATTTACTGAGCACTGGATCTGCGTCGAGGCTTGTTAAAGAGGATTTATTTGCACTAGCTTTCATCTTCACAACATCATCCCCCTTTTATTTGGGGGGGGGGTTGGGCCATACCCAGTTGTGCTCAGGCTTATTCCCAGCTCTGCATTCAGGGATCACGCCTGGCTAGCTCTGGGGACCATACGAGGTGCTGGGGGTTAGAACCCGGCTCCAAAGTGTGCAAGGCAAGCACTTTATCCGCTGTACTGCCTCTCCAGCTCACAACAGACCCCACTTTGCACAACAATACAGGTTGAGAGACATGAAGTGACTTGCCCAATTCATGCAACTAGAAAGAAATAGGAAAAATCCAGCAAGAGAATTATCTCAGTGGTCATGCTTGCCTGCAGAAGGCTGAGGTAGGAGGTCCGCTTCAATCCCTGGCTCCACAAAAGGCAACTGACTAGTGGGCAAGAAGGGCTTTCAGAGGTATTTGGCTGGGTTTCAGAGAGGCTCTAGTTAATCCTGCTGGCTAATGCACTTGTTCCCCTTGAAGCCCACCACCACCCAAAAATCCCAAACTTGGAAACAAACTCTTGATAACCTGATTTCAAATCCAACATTGGTAGAGACGGTATGTGTCTGTGGGGGGAGGGAGATCTTGCAGGGGTAGAAAGGTGGGACAGTTTGAGTATTGGAAGATGCTCTTGAGATAAACGGAGACAGACATAAGTGGCCTCTGGGAGTGGAGGTGTAGGGATGGGGGTGGGGGAACAGAAACACCAATGCCAAAAGAATGGAAGTGTGGGGATCCACGAGTAGGTAGCAAGAGACTTTCTAAAGGACCTTAGCTGATGACCCCTCTCTGGTCCTCAGCTCAGAAGTAAACAGAATCAACGCGAAGTACATTCAGACCGGGAGGACTGTGAGTCTGGTCCCCACTAGCAGGAGGCTGATCCTCAGCAAACACTTTATGTAATTGTTGCCAGGCTGCGGGGGCCTGTCGGGGTGTGTGAGGAAAGGACGCTGACAATTCCTGTGAAGGATCTGGGGCGGCCCTCCCATCAGAACCCTTTTCTTCCCCAGTCCATCCTGAGTTATAGCAGGATCCTGCCTGCAGAGGGTGCCAAGGGCTCACGCAGCCTACAAGACCAAATGCTGAGTAAATTATCCAACAGGCACCCAGTTAAACCGAGTCCTTTTCCGTAATGTGTTTATTAAGAGGGATGAACGAGAGTTTCATCCTGAAGGTATCCGTTCTCAATTTAATCGAAGAAACTGAAGTAGCCTCATCTCCCTGCACCAACCCTTTGCACATGACAATCAATTCCTTTGTCTTACAGGTAAGAAAACAAAAAGTAAGCTGAAAATTAAAATTCACTTTTATGGGGTCCCATAATTAAAAGACTAGCAGCTTAGTTGCCTGACCGGTGGGCTGGGTTTCAGAGAGGCTTTGGGTAATCCTGCCCCCTGAAGCACTTGTTCCCCTTGAAGGCCTGGGGAAAAATTTCAGTTTTGATTGTGCAGTGTTACAGCTGCAGGCTTGTCAGCAGCCAGCACAGTGCCCACGTAATGAACACAGTAATTAAATGAATGGATGTGCGAAAGAGTCAGTCACCGTGAGTTAGCTTTGGCCTTATCAAACCAGTTGGAGTTGGTCTGCTTTCCTGAAAGCTCCCCCAAGGCAGGAATTTTTTTTTTTTTTATGATGGGAGTGGAGGAGTGGCTAGAACAATACAGAAAAGACCCAGGAAATAATATATGGGGTAATAAATCACAGCCCCCAAGTAAAGTCGGGGCTATCATGATAAAATAGTTCCAGAAATTAGGATTTTACATTTTTCACAGAGAATTTAAAAGACTGATGAAAATCCCACTAGGGTTTAAATCGCTTGAAGGGGCTTGAAACCAAGGAAACTTAAAAAAAAAAAAAAAAACCACTTCAAATCCTATATATCTAATCTAGATGTATCTTCAGAACTGGAATGTGATTGAGGAAGAAAAAAAAGCTTCAGCCAATCAGTGGCCTCAACATAGCTGATGCAAGAGTCCAGAGAGAATGGCAACAGGAGGTGGAGAATTTAACTGAACCAAAATACCAGGTGCTGGGTTGTTTGGCGGAGGGGTGGGGGGGAGGTGCGAGGAATCAACTCCTCCTGGGTCACTGGGCCCAGCCTCAGTGGGCTTCCAGGCTTCACCACTACATTTCCAGAACCCAGCCAAGTGCCTGGCTCAGGTTTGATGGTCAGTAAGTGCTTACTGAGAGGGAGGGGAGAAAGCCAAGGCTCTTGACCAGCATGTTTGCTAGAGACCTGGTTCACTGATTCATCTTTCCACCGGTTCCTTTCTGTTCAATTCAGCTGTCCTCAGCCACTTTCAGATGCCTATGAGGCTTTTCAGAGACTCTCCTATAAAGAGTGTGCTGGTCCATCATTATAGGTCGCTTGACAATTATGTTTCCTGCTCTCCATTACTGTACTGGAATTCTGTTTTGCATACCAGTGCCTTGGTGGGTCTGCTTTTTACATATTCAGTGCCTTTCTCATCAGGGTACTGTGAAATTCCTGTTTTGAGTCATTCCTGTTAGGTTTAAATCTTTATTCAATATATTATATTAAGTTCATTTGAGGGAGGGGGTACATCCAGTGGTGTTCAAGGGTTATTCCTGGCTCTGCACTCAGGAATTACTCCTGGAGGGGCTCCGGGGACCATATGGGATGCCAAGGATTGAACCCCGATCAGCCACTTACCAGGCAAGTGCTCTGCCCGCTGTTCAGTTTGCTTTTCTGTCCAAAAGGAGTATAGGGCTAGGCATGTAGCTCAGTGGTAGAGCATTTGTTTTGCATGCATGAAGCCCTGGATTTGGATCTCTCTGGCAGGGGTAATGGGGAAGTGGAGGAATGGGGAACGAAACTCATATGCCTACTTCACCAGGTTGTGGCACGAATAACATGAGATAAGAAGATGAAACCTGAACTGATGTTGGAGCTTGCAAATGGTCATATCTGTACCTCTTCCAGCTTTCCTTGGAGATTGTGCCACAAATTGAGTGTGTTTCACAATTTACAAGTGAACCCTTGAGGAATGCTTCAATTGCTCCCCTGAAGAAGATTCTGAAGAGTTATCTACAGAGTACCTTATAGTCAGTGATTCAAAAATATTACCAAGGACTCCCTACATGATAACAACGGACACATTGGACTATCAGACACAGTTCCTGCCTAAAAGGAGCGCTGATACAGCCTTTTGCAGGCAAAAGAAGATACTGCATGACCTTGACATGAAGTTTTCCCTTTCTGAGATCAAGTTTCCTCATTTTGCAAAAGTTGTCAATAACATTTATTTGTTAATGGGAGGGAAGGGGTAAGACATATAGATACGACAAGGCTGCATTAAGTCTGAATACCAGAAACCTCCAGTCTCCAGGAGACTGGAGGTTACTTTCAGATAAACTGAAGAAGCAGCACTTCCTGTATGAAATGGCATATTGAAGCCTTCATTCAGGCCATAATTCCATGAGGTACTGACTGCTGGGAAGTATTTCAGAGGTTAGAGATTTTCAGAGAAGTACTGGAAGAAGTACTGGCAGAACAAATAACAGATGTGGCAGGTGCTTGGATCAGATAGGTAAATTGAGGCAAATCTTGCAGATTTTGTCAATCTAGGGTTTTGTGGGGGTTTTTTTGGTAGGTAATAAAGTACTAGTAGAAAGTTTTTCATCCTGGACATTATAGAGTAAATCTTTATATCTTACTTTTTGGGTGGTGGGAGGGCTGATGCTGAGATTGAACCAAGGCTTCTCCCACTTGAGTCACAGTTCCAGCCCCCAGAGTAAATTTATTTTGTTTTGTGTTTGAGTCACACTTGGAGAGGCTCAAGGGCTACTGCCAGAGGGGCTTGGGGGACCATGTGATGCTGGGGATCAAGCTCCTCAGATCTCCAGATGTAGTCCCTGGAGCTATCTTTCCAGCCCCCCTGGAGTAAATGTGTTTTGTTTTGTTTTTCCTCCTGGGTTTGTGGGCCATATCCAGCAGTGCTCAGGGCTTACTTCTGGCTCTGAGCTCAGGGATTTATCACTCCTGGCAGGGCTCTGGGAACTGTATGGAGTTCCAAGGACTGAACCTGGGTTGGCCGTGTGCAAAGCAAACACCCTACCCGATGTACTATCTCTCCAGCCTCATCGGTAGTACATTTTAAAAATTAAACTAGACCTGATTTAAAAGAGAGGAATTTCATTCTGAGGAAGTTTCAGTTACCAAGGACATACTATTGGCAGGACATTTTGTGCTAGGTGGCATCGGGCTGAAAACAAGATGTCAAGATTGGACCCTGCCCTCAAGGAGCTTATAACCAAAAGGGGCAGATAAGACAAGCACACAGACAATTACAATAGCGGTAAAGTGTGATAGTGCTATAATCCAGCCTTAGCCCCATGAGCCTTGGAAATGCAGCAGAGCCTAAGATTAATTTCCTTCTCCTAGCCTGGGGGTAGGAGGCCCAGTCAAGAGGGTCATCTTTGGAATTTTAAACCTAGACTCAGAAAGTCTCAGAGGGGGATCTTGGAGATCATCTTCATTCCTGCCAGTATTCGCTATCCAGAGAAAACAATGACTTTAAATTTGAAGCAGGGCCAGAGAGATAGAGTTAAGGCGTTTGCCCTGACCCTTGCTTCCTTTTCCAGCAAAGCATGCATGCATGGTTCTCAGGGAACCCCCCGAGGAGCTGGCGAAGCACTGGGCAGGGAGTAGGCCCCAGTACTTCAGGGTGAGGCAAAAAAAAAAAAAAACCACAACCAAAATTACATTAACAAAATGTAAAAATTAATAAAATCAGAACTAATGTAGAGCTCTGCAGGAAAGCCGGGAAGAAAGAGGGAAGAGGACAGACAGGAATCCAGGGTTGAAGCGCTGTTGGAAGTAACTTTTATGCCCAAATGGAGGGTGAAGGTGAGGAAATGGATGAGATCAGAGAGGCAGCATGTGTGGTGAGGAATAAAAACAACTAGGAAACCAGCCCTCTGGAAGAGGAGTCAAAGGAGAGGTGAGAAAAGACCCAGCAGAACACCTTGCCACCAAATTCCTAGAAAAGTTGTGGCAGGATTGAGAGCACAACACTGGAGGCCCAAGAGAGCAGACTTGGAAAACTGCCGCAATAGGGACTGACGTTAGACCCGAGGTTGCCAAGAACAAACGTTGCATTGAATGTTTCCAGAAACTCCTCCAATCAGGTGGATCCCCAGTGTCTGCTGCGTTTTAAGGTGGAAATCCTCCCGGGAGGCCTGGGACCCGGGATCCCAGCTGATCCGACAATGATCTCTATCCTTGGCACCACCTCTCCAAACCCCAACCGGCCGCTCCGAGGACCTGAAAAGCTGCAGAACGTGCGCGAGAGCGATTTCACACCTCGCTCCCTGGCCCAGCCCCGAGACGAAGTGCCGTTTCATCACGCAGCCGTAATGACTCTCCGGGCAGTCCCTTCTCGGAGGGGGATTTGCCAACCCTCTGACTAAAGCCTTTTTGCAAAAGTTTGCAGCATTCGCCGCCGCCTGACTACAGCTCCCAGAATCCCCGGGAGCCTCCCGCGCCGATTGGCCGAGCGGCGGGCTCCGAAGGGAGGCGTTGTCCCCGCCCCCCCGGGAAACAGGCTTCCCATTGGCCGCCGCGCCGGGCTTTTGTGTCCCCGCCCTCCCCCGGGGACCGCAGCGGGCAGAGCCGGGCGGCGGGTGTCAGAGCCGGGCGGACGCGGGCAGTTCCGCGGCGGGGATGCTGAGCAGCGCCGGGGCGCCGAGCTGCCCTCGCCACTGCGGACTTCCGAGGCGCTCCGGGCCGTGAAAAGCCCCGCGCCGCGCGCAGCCCCGCTGCCGAAGCCGGACGCCGGGAGGAGAGTCCAGCGCCGTCGCCTGCCCGCCACCCCCGGGGCTTTTCTGGAAGCCGAGCGACCCCCCGGGGCTCTCGCGCCTCCGCAGCGGCCCCCCGAGCCTCGGCGCGGCGAGCGCGTCCGGCCAGACCCTCCTCAGCTGCGCGGGTCGTCGGGGAGCCCCCGGCCGGCTCCTGCCGCGCACCATGATCGTGGCGGACCCCGAGTGCCGCGCCGAGCTCCAGACCTACCTGCCCATCTCCCGGGGCGCCGGCGGCCCCGGGGCCGGAGAGGTGAGCGCGCCCCCCGCCCCCCTCGGGCCCCCACCCGGCCCGGGAGGGGCGCAGCGCGTAATCGGCCAGTGGGGTTGCATCAACTGGCGGTCGCGGCGCTCTGCGCGCACCCCCCCCCCCCCAACACACACACACACACACACACACACACACACCCGGGACGGTGGCGACCCCCGAGGCTCCGTCGGACTCCTGGCCAATGAGCGGGGCTCCCTCTCGGGGTTAGCTGCGCTCCGGGCTCGAGTCGAGAGTCGTCTTGTCCAGGCAAATCCCGGCCGCGGCGGCAGCTCGACCACTTCTCCCCGCCCCCTTCCGCAGAGTCCTTTCCTTTCGGCTGGGGCTGCCGGGCACTGGACTCTTGATGGGGTCCGTCGCCCCCACTTCCCCCGCCCCCCAGCGCGGGGGACGGGGCACCTGGGACTGGCCAGCGATGGTTGGCTCGACGCCTCCCTCCACCTGCACCCCGCATCCGGAGGGGCGCGGGCACTCGGGCCTGGGCCAGCGGCGGGTGCGCGGCAGGGGGGGCGGCGGCGGCCGGCGCTCGGGGAGGCGGGGACTGTGATCGGCGCCCCGAGCTCCGCGCCGACTACACTGCGCGCTGCCCAGGGGCGTGAGGTCCAGAAGTTTGTGGCTCCTGCACAGGGAGACGGGGAGTGAGGCTGAACCGGGTTCTGGTCGCTCCCTCCCTCCCCTACCCATCCGCTGGTAGTCACCCATCCTGGCTTGCTGACCTTTTTATTGAGCACCTACTAGACCCGAGCTGCTTCAGCTGTGGGTTGGGACCTTGCTCCAGGGTCTGGAAATTAAAGATTTTTGTTGTTGTTGTTTTGAAAAAAGGTGGGTAACTCTGAATTTTTTTTGTTTCAAAGTGAATTTCGTTATGATTTGTTGTGTATTCAATGGTTGACTTGTGGACCTGTTTTTTTTTTTTTTCCCGTTTTGGACCACATCCAACGGTCCTCAGCGGCTTCACTGGGCCTCACATGCAGTGAGCATCTCTCTTGCCCATGATACCTATATGTGCTGGATTGAGTAACAGTTTCTTAAGTGAAAATGGGCCAGCTGTGGAGAACAGTTGAAGAAAACTTGTTCTAGAGAACTGGCGCTGAGTTTTGTCTTTTCTGAGTCCTCAGGACTGAAGTTAGCCGTTTCAGGGGCTGTGAATGTTGAGGCACTGGAAGGCTGGTGACTGGCTCCTCCCTCCTTCAGTGGGTAGCACAGCTGGGTCTGGTTCCTTCCTTTAATTTTGAGGCCCTGGAGCAAGGGTGCCCAAGTCCGGTGCTGGGGATGGGAGTGAGACAAAGCTGTGTGACCCTGGGAAAACCGCTGCCCACTTCTGAGCCCCACCCCTCCCCTTCCTGCTTTCAGAGTGGTTTGTGTCCTAGATTTTCTGTTGTTTACCCTTCCACCATGGCTTCGGAGCCCTGAGCAGGCAGTGAAAGCCCTCCTTGTCCCTTGTGTGACTTTTTAAAAAACAGACTTGAATTGTATGCATGTGTGTTTTGTTGGGGATCAAACCCTGAGCTCAAACAAAGGGAAGGGCTCTACTCTAAGCTACATCCGCAGTGCCTGCAACCCCTCCCCCCCATAACTTTTGCTCAGAGCCCCTTACCCTGTGTGTTGAGTCTAGATTCTGGGTTTCTGAGTGCAGTAGTGTTTCAGAGTGGACTTGGATACCCGGGCAGGCTGGCTGGGTGTGTGCCCACACCCTCCCACTCACTGGCAGTGCCATTTTGACCAAGTGATCTCCTCTCTCATCTGCAGCTTCCTCCCCTGGGGATTTGATGGTATCTTTGAAGAGGGTAGTTTGGAGAATTAGCTGAGACCTAGCAGAGGCAGAAGCACCAATGCCAGGAGAGATTCCCTGGGTCAGACCTGGAGAAGGTGGCAATAGGTCCCACTTCCTGCCCCTCCCCATTGGGAGGTCTGAGCCTGTCTCACCCACCAGAGATGAGAGTTGGCACCCCGTGCTCTGGGACAGTGGTTGGGAAGTAATCTGGGGAGAGGAACTTCTGTTTTTCTGAGTGTGCTTTTGAGGTAGTGGCCTTTCCATGGAGGGCCTGGAGGTGGGAAGGGAAGGTGATATCGACTCATTCTCTAGGAGAATCTTGGAATGATGTTGGGCTTTAAGCAGAATCCTTAGCAGACAGTAGTGTGGGCAAATTTCCATTGTCTAGTGCGCTGTCAGAGAACCAGAGCGAAGGCACAGCGGGTAGGGCGCTTGCTTTGCACATGGCTGATCCAAGTTCAGTCTCCAGTATTCTGAATACAGAGTCAGGAGTAAGCCCTGAGCATCTCTCTCTCTCTCTCTCTCTCTCTCTCTCTCTCTCTCTCTCTCACTCTCACACACACACACACACACACACACACACACACAAATGTAGGGGAGACTCAAAAGAGTCAAAGACCTCCACTTCCCATTAACTCATATTCTCTTTCAGGGAGTCGGGGCCCCTCGGATGCTGTGATCGGGTCCTGTTAGTAAGTTTTTCCAGCTCAGGACTTCTAGAATCACTTTCTCGAAGTTCACTTCCCTTCGGAAGGCCTCTGCTCCCCACCAGCCGAGCCCCCTGCACAGCCTCTTCCAGGCCCCCTTCTCTGCCACAGGGGCTTGATCCCAATCACACAGCAGCCCGTGTGTAATTAGGTGTTCCTGTCTCTTCTTTGCGGGATTGGAAACACCCTGCAGGTCACTTCCCTAGCACTGTTCTTAACGCCTAATGAGTGCTTGCCATCTGCAGCTCGTTGGCTTAGCTGACCCTGTGAACTGCAGCCTTTGAAGTCAGGTCTGAGCTCTCCTAGGCTGGAACAGGACTCGGGAGAGAGCCTCAATGACCTGTCTCTGAAGGAGGGATAATGACACCTATTTCCCTTTGGGTGGTTGGGAGGGATTGGCCAGATCAGAGGTGTAAAGCTCCTGGTGGATGCCCACCCAAGTTTGGACGTTCCAAAGAGAGCACTCATGAGGAGCACTCTCACCCCTTCCCTCTCGAGGTCAGAGTCGTGAGGAGGAGGGCGGTAGGTCTGCTGCATGCGCTGTAGAGCGAGCTCCTTCTCAAGTGTAAAGCCAACAAATATCTGAGGTCAGCAGCCCGCAGCTGCCCTGGGATGGGGGAGAAGCCTGCCCTTTCAGCTGGCAGAGTGCCAGGGGAGCGCAGACTCTGGGTCGGGTACCAAGGATAAAGGCTGGAACTTCTCCCAGAAGCTGATGTGGGTGGTGGGCAGAGCCCTGGAGGGCCGAAGGAGAGTTCCAGCCTCAGATTGGCCTGTCAGCAGTGCTTCATCTTTGGAATCTTAATCTTTCCTTGTGTGCAAATAGATACCCACTCCCACACACCCCCGATAGTTTTGGGGTGAAATCACCTAAAAATTGATGGTGCTGTCTGCAAGTGCAGAGCTATAAAAAAGCATTAGTGTGGGCCTGAATGATAGTATGCTGGGTAGGATGCTTGCCTTGCACTCAGCAAGGACCCAGGTTTGATCCCCAGCATCCCATATGACCCCTGAGCACCACCAGAGGTAATTCCTGAGTGCAGAGCCAGAAGTAGCCCCGGAGCGTCTCCAGGTGTGGCCCTCAAACCAAGAAAAACCATCACGACCAATAATAAATTTTAAAGGCATTAGTGTATCATGAGCTGCTAAATTAGGAGCCAGGGCCAGGAATTAGCTTAAGGGACTGGAGTGCATGCTTTTCCTGAGGTGGGCTTTGATTGGTCCCTAGCATTCCTGGTGCCACATGGACCCTCAACATTGCCCACCTGAGTAACCTCTGGAATAGCACCTTGTGTGACTTAGCATGCCCCCAGCCCTCCATCAAGCTCTGTGTTTGTTCCCGTTTACAACTTCCCTGAAGACCTCCCAGCCTAGAGCGACTTGATGGCATTGTTCTTGGGGCCCCAGGTGATCTCCTTGGGTGGAACTAGAGGAATGGCTGCCTTTGGCTTTCCACTGCACCACACAGCTTTGTGACCTTGGGTAGGTCACCTGTCCCCTCTGGCTCCCCCCCCTTCTATCTACCCTTGGCATCTTGCCATTATCAGCTCAGTCCATCATGGTAGCCCCTAGCCACTTGTGGCTGTTTTATTAAATTACCTTGGGGATGGGGGTGCTGTAGAGATAGCTCAACTGATGGCCTTGGTTGCTGGAGGCCTGGGTTTGATCCCTGACATTTCAGGGACCCCTCCAGCACTGCCAGGAATGACAGCAGTTAAGGGATGGTTTTCATCACTCTGTATAGTTCTCATATCTTTTTCCAGGCCAAACCCAGTGGAGTCTCTTCCAGTGGTTCTTAGAGCATATGGTAGTGACTTGAGCTCTCTCTCTCTCTCTCTCTCTCCCCCCCTCCCTCTCTCTCCCCCTCTCTCCCTCTCTCCCTTTCCCTCTCTCTCTCCCCCACTCTGTCCCTCTCTCTTCCCCCATTCCATTGTTTTGCACCCTGCTGGACAAGGAAGGGGGTAAGAAGCATCACAATAGGGTAGGTGCTGTGATTGGAGGTGGTGGATTCCCTGGGATGTGGCCAGAGAGAGAGAGAGCGCGCGGTTCATTCATAGTGAACCCCGGGTACAAGGCCTTGGCATGGAACCCTGTATCTCATTTACTTCTGGAGTCCTGGGTAGAGGCCAGACTCCTCCCGGGTATCAGAGCCCCTGATTCTGGCCTACTTACCTCTGCTTCTGGGGTTTTGTTTGCACTTTCTGTTCCTTCTGACTCAATCCTGGTCTCTAGGTCTCTCCTGGTCCTACTGCCTTCTCAGGATATGAGTGTCAGTTCAAGGCCACCTCCTAGTTTGCTTACACTCCTACCCCATTATATTCTTTATAGACCCCAACACTTGAAATCCTGGTCATCAGTTTCTTTCATTTGGATTGTAAATTCGGTGATGACTTGAGACCTTTTCTTTTTACTTCTGTTGTGCAGTGGGGTGTGGTCACACCTAGCTGTGCTCAGGGCTCACTCCTGGCGGGGCTCAGGACTATGGAGTGCTAGAGATCGAACCCAGGTCGGCCATGTCCAATGTCCGGTGGTCTTTTCATTCCATCAATATTATTTGTCAAGGAACAGATTAGTTTGGTTCCACCTGGACACAGCATTCCCAGTGCCTTAAACTTGAAAAAGTGACCAGTTACCGCTCAGACCCTTTGCCTGCGTCCCTGTTGCACTTGTGCTGGGCGTCACCCACCCAGCTGGCCAGGAGACCTTGGCATTAGAATTTAATCAAAACTTCCCAGAGGGATTCAGCTTGGGTACCAGGCCCTTGTTTAACCATGAGGTAATGAAGACTGGCTTGAGTGCCGACTTTCTGCCCATGTGGACCCCCGAGGACCACCCTGTGAAAGTAGGTACCATGGTCTGCATTACTCCAAGCTCAAGCAGTTGGGGCGGGGGTGGAGGTGGGGTGGGGAGGTGATAGCCTAGCGGGGGGGGGGGGGGGTGGTGGTGCTTGCCTTGCACATGGCCGACTTGGGGGTTCAATCCCCGGCATCCCATATTGTCCCCCAGCACTACCAGGAGTAATTCCTGAGTGCAGAGCCAGGAGTAATAACCCCTGCCCCAAAACCAAACCAAACAAACACAAGCTTTGTTGGAAGCCTCTGGAGAGACAGAGCAGCAGACAGCTCCTTGCCTTGCTCGGGCCAACGCTGTGCTCTCCAGGAGTCATCCCCAGGCACAGATCAATCAGTAAACCTCTGGGTATGGCCCCCAAACAAACAAAACCAAAAGAGAAAAACCTCCTTAGACTTGCAGCCAGTGTGAGGAGGAACCCCAGGCAGGTCCCTTGCTACCTCCGGGGTTAGCTCCTGGGGCAGATCATAGCCTGAGGGGCTCCCAGGTGGGCCCAGGCTGCTAGGACTCCCCAACCCCTGTTCTACTCTTTGCCACCCCACCTGTCTGTGGTTTTCTGTTGTCCTCAGCCGCCCTGAGGGGGAGGCGGTTTGTGGAGTCAGCAATCCTTATCTCCAGACAGGCCCGGGAGCCTCTCTCTGCCCAGGGCCTGGAGGCCTAGGGGAGCTGCCTGGGAGCACTTAGGGGGTGGGGGGTGGGGCCTGGATTTTCTGCTAGAGTCCAACCAGCTACCCAGGAGTGTGGTTTACTTCCTCGATTTTTCTTTTTTCTTTGATCGGGGCGGCTCAGGGGCTACTCCTGACTCTGCACTCTGGGATCACATCCCTGGTGGTGCTCGGGAGACCATCTGGGATGCTGGGGATTGATCTGCGTCTTCCATGAGCAAGGCAGGCACCTTGTCTCCTGTACTCTGTACTGTCTCTCCAGCCACAACCAGCTAAGCCTGTTTGTTTTTTTATTTTTGTTTTTGTTTTGCTTGTTTATTACTATACTATGCTCAGCAGCTATGTTCTTTTATTGATGTGATTTGGGGGCCCCACCTGGTGGTGCTTAGGGGCTACTCCAGGCTCAGTGCTCAGACTTAAAGACAGGTCCTTCTGCGAACAAAGCCTGCCATTCAACTCTCCTGATGGCCTTAGAGAGCTGCAGAGCGCCGCCTCCCTGCCAAGGGTGGGAGATGGGGGTGGGAGGAACTCTCAGCCATCCAAGAGGAAGGTGACATTTTAATCTGGAGTCTCGGCCCCTCTGGGGAAAGATACCAAGTCTGGATTTGAAGGAAGAGTTGAGAGATACTGCCTCTGTCAAGGCTTGGGTCAGGCCAGCGCTGAGTGTTCCCCTCCCAGGGAACCAAACAGATGAATAAACCAAACATCCTCTCTCAGCCCCTCTTGTAGACTAGAGTGGATTTGATGAGTAGGTGACTGTGGTTTCCCAAGAGGCTCCTGTACGTGCATGTCAGAGTAGCTGTGCTCAGCCCGAACCCCTGCCTCTTTGAGAACTCAGCCACAGACAGAATGGGCTGGCCCGCTCTCTGCAGGATGATGGATGTCGCCTTTTGTGTCTGCCCCTCCCCCCCTTCCACCTCCTTTGGGTCACACCCAAAGGCAGGTCCTCAGGGGCTGTGCTCTGCATAATGGCTCTGGGGGTCACTCCAGGTGGTGCTCTGGGGGGACCCTGGAGTCCTGGGGATTGAATTCTTTCCTCTTGCATACAAAGAGTGCTAAACCTGTGCTTCTCCGGAAACTACCCATCAAGTCCAAGTCTATCTCCTCTGCCCCGAGGCAGGAGGATGTTGGAATTTGTTAGGTGGTGGCTGAGAGCTGAGGGCTGAGGGCTGTCATGCAGGGGACCATTGAAGCAACTGGGTAATGGCCCAGATAAGATGACACAGTGGCAGGGCCAGGGCGAGGGATGAAGAAATGCCAGGGAGAGAGATAGAAGCTGCACTGTGTGAATCCAGGGTATCTGGTCGCCTCATTCTAGGGTTCCCCTTGGTAGGGGTTCTCTACACTTCCTCGAGGGCTCTTGGGGAGGTGACTGTGTATAGTTCCTCCCGCTGTCTCTACCCCACCTTTGCTGGCACTCTGGGGTTCTTCTGGGCTCTGAGAACTCAGCCTAGGCTGGGCACCTCCTTTCTCCACCTACCAAAACAGGTGTCTGTCACTCACTCTGCTCCCCCATGCAAGGTAAGCGAACAGGATGGTTTGAAAAGCTCATGTGGGAGTCTGGGAGTTAGTGGACAGAGCGGGTATAGGCGGTAGGGCTCTTTTGCCTGTATGTGGCCAACCTCGGTCCAATCAGTTCCCAGCACTGCATATGGTCCCCCAAGCCCACCCAGAGTAAGCCCTGAGCTCAGAGCCAGGAGTAAGCTCCGAGCACCCCTGCATGTGGCTCCAAAGCAAACAATGAAGAACTTGCACACAGGCTTGCAAGCGGGAGGCCCATGTTTGATCCCTGGTACCACATGGTTCCCTTAGCAGCCCAGGAGTGACTCTCAAGCACCACTGGGTGATAAAACAAAACCAGAACCTGGCTGGAGCACATGCTTTGCAGGAGCGCATACAGCCTGCAGGAAGCCTGGATTCCATCCCAGAGCACAGCTGGAGGAGTAATTCTGAACACTGCAGGGTGTGACCCCAAACCAAGCGAACAGAAAAGTTCATGTTGCCCTTTTGGTTGGAGCATCCTAGAGAGATGCTGTCATCTTCATTTTTTTTCATTCTCCTAACCAGTGTGTTGTGTCCTCGTAGGAGCATAGAGAGAGCCGGGCTCGTCGAGGCCCCCGGGGGCCCAGCGCCTTCATCCCTGTGGAGGAGGTAAGTTTGGGAGGGGACCCTGGGTGCTGGGCCGTGGGCGGGTGGGAGAGCTCTTCCTGACTTGGGAAATAGCTGCTGCGGTTTCAGATTCGTTTAATCCACGAAACAGCTCAAATGAGGTTGAAGCAGGTAGATTAAGCCCAGTTGCTGGGAATCGGACTCCAAACAAACAAGCAGTGACAGAATGAGGCAGTGAACACGCTTGATTCCCAGAACTTCGCCTCTTTTTCTCCCTTGGAAAGATGGAAATGTCTGTATTTATCTTCTCACCCTGCTGGGTGTGTGCATATATTTTAAAAAGTTTTTTGGGGCCGGAGAGATGACTCAGGAGTGCTGGAGCATGCTTCTGAGTTCATTTCTGCTGCCATCTGGTCCCCCTGAACTCTGCCGGGTGTTGCCCTGGTGACCCTTAGCATTACCCAGGTGTG
Source organism: Sorex fumeus (assembly GCF_029834395.1). Taxonomy (NCBI): domain Eukaryota; kingdom Metazoa; phylum Chordata; class Mammalia; order Eulipotyphla; family Soricidae; genus Sorex; species Sorex fumeus. The sequence continues at coordinate 44,367,746 of NW_026606104.1, forward strand.
ACCTCTTAAAAAAAGAAGCATGGGGCTGGAGCGACAGCACAGCGGGTAGGATGTTTGCCTTGCACGCGGCCGACCTGGGTTCGATCCCCGGCATCCCATATGGTCCCAAGCACCGCCAGGAGTAATTCCTGAGTGCAGAGCCAGGAGTAACCCAAGCATTGCTGGGTGTGACCCAAAAAGAAAAAAAAAAGCAAAGTCTGATGTGGCTGACGTGGGTCAATCCCCAGCACCAGGTGGTCCCCCAGGGCTGGGAGTGGTCCCCCCTTCACAAATGAGTTTCCCACTTTTAGAAAACTCTGCTGTCTTCTAATCCAGCCCACCCTCACCACACAGTCACTGTTGCTTAACCATTTAACCCCTTTTCCAGACTTCATTCAGAACCAAGGTCATAGTTTACGACATCTTGGTGGTTGGTCGTGTCCCCCCACACCCTCCCCTTAATTCAACAAAGACATCTTTCATCTACTTAGTTCATTCATTCATTTATTTAACAGATACCTGTTGAATGATTAATCTGTACCAGGCCCTGATCTAGATGCTGGGGGTACAGCAATGAACAGGAAAAGTCCTTGTGTTTTTGATGCTGATGTTTGGGTCAGAGCTTGGCAGAAGGACAACTCCAGAATAGGCACACATCATTTTTTATTATTTATGTATTTGGGGGTGGGTTAGAATCCATACTGGGAGCGGGGCTTGGGGACTGCCCCCAGTTCTGTGCTGCTTCTGGCTCTGCTGGAGGGGGATGGACTGGGCAGTGCCAGAGATTAAACAGGGGTCAGCCACACACAAGATAAACAAGTGCCATAGCCCGTACTATTTCTTCCCCCCATGTACATATAATACATATATGTATATATACACACACACACATATATATATATATATCACTTCTGGTGATGCTTAGGGGTTACTCCAGGCTCTGCACTCAGGAATTACTCCTGGTAATATTTGGGGACTATATGGGATGCTGGAGATTGAACCCAGGTTGGGTGCATGCAAGGCAAACATCCTATTCACTCCTCTGCCTCTCCTCCCGCCCCTCCAAAGTTCCTTACGTAACTGTATTTTTTACTTGGCCTTTAATGAACAAAGACAAATGTATTTCCTTATCCTCATGGTCACGGTCCCGGTCCTCCCGTTGTTCATCGATTTTCTCCAGCGGGCCCAGTAACGTCTCCATTGGAGACTTTGTTATTACTGTGTTTGGCATATCGAATACATCACGGGTAGCTTGCCAGGCTCTGCCGTGCGGGCGAGATACTCTCAGTAGCTTGCCGGGCTCGAACTCGGGTCAGCCGTGTTGGCTGCGTGCAAGGCAAACGCCCTACCGCTGTGCTATCGCTCCAGCCCCGCTTTCCTAAATATGGGTGCCTTAGTAGTTAATGAGAAGTTAGCGCCCCCCCCCCCCCCCCAACGAAGTTTCCTCTACCCTTTGTGTATGTAATCAGCCAACTCCTGATAAATTTAAAGCCATGGTCCAAATTTTTTGTTTGTTTGTTTCAGCAGGGGTTATCCCAGCCCTGCTGGGGGGTGGCCATCAGATATCGCTGGAAGGTGGGGCCGCAGGTATCATTGAGATGCTGGGGGCCTACTGCGAAGCCTCAAACACACGAGGCACATGCTCTATCACTTGTGCTATCTCCCGGGTTCAGAATTTTGAGCTCAAGCGTTGTTTTGTGTGTTTGTTTCTGGGCTACGTCCAGCTGTGCTCAGAGCTTATTTCTGGCTCTGTGCTCAGGGATCACTCCTGAAAGTGCTCAGGGGACCGCATGTGGTTCCAGGGATGGGACCCTGGTCTGTTGACAGCAAGGCAGGTGCCCTACCCACCTTAGGGCTGTGCTGCTGGGAATCCACCAGCAGTCCCCTCGCCTCTTACATGGTCTCCTCACTTTTGCTGGGCAGGTCCTCCGGGAGGGTCCTGAGAGCCTTGAGCAGCACCTGGGGCTGGAGGCACTGATGTCCTCAGGCCGGGTGGACAACCTGGCGGTGGTGATGGGCCTGCACCCCGACTACCTCAGCTGCTTCTGGCGCCTGCACTACCTGCTGCTGCACACGGATGGGCCCCTGGCCAGCTCTTGGCGCCATTACATCGCCATCATGGTGAGCCAGCCTGGGCCTGACCTCAGGGGTGGGGACCCCCGGGGGGGGGGGGGTGCCGGCGAGCTGCCGCTCCTGGCCTCAGGTGTCTGAGGAGGCGATTCCTGAGACCCAGAGGGGAGGCAGCAGGGCCAGGCTGTGCATCTTTAAGATTCTGAGGCAAGGGTCATGAGTGCCTGCTTTTACCAATTGGGAAAGTGAGGTGCAAGGAAGGCCGGGCACTGCCTGCAGGAGGACCAGCTGGGGAGAGAGCTGGGATCCGCATCCGCGTGTCCGGCCTCTGGGGGACAGTGCAGGGAAAACAAGAAGAGCTCTGAGCCTCGGCCTCTCCCACAGGCTGCCGCCCGCCACCAGTGCTCCTACCTGGTGGGTTCCCACATGACCGAGTTTCTGCAGACCGGCGGGGACCCCGAGTGGCTGCTGGGCCTCCACCGGGCTCCTGAGAAGCTGCGTAAACTCAGCGAGATCAACAAGCTGCTGGCACACCGGCCGTGGCTCATCACCAAGGAGCACATCCAGGTGCGGTGGCAGCAAGGCTGCCCGGGCAGGGGCAGGGCAGGGCATGGAGCTGGGCCAGCACTCACAGATCGGCCTCTTTGCTCCCCAGGCCTTGCTGAAGACCGGGGAGCACAGCTGGTCCCTGGCCGAGCTCATCCAGGCCCTGGTCCTGCTCACCCACTGCCATTCCCTGGCCTCCTTTGTCTTCGGCTGCGGCATCCTCCCAGAGGGGGGCCCAGAGGGGAGCCCTGAACCCCAGGCACCTTCACCCCCCAGTGAGCGGAATAGCCCCCCCAGCAGGGATTCATTGAACAACTTTGGGGTAAGTCAGTGGCTCTGGCCTGGGCTGGGGGGTGGGGTGGGAGAGGAAGCAGACACGGTGTCTGGTCCTTGGGTTGATGGCTCTGCTTCCCGGCTCCTGCGTGCTTGGGGAATGTGGCTTCACAGTGAAGCACAGAACTTGGAGTGCACAAACCTGGGTTTGATCCCCGCAGAGAAAAGGGGGCGGGGTGGGGGGGCTGAGATAGGGTCACGAAGGGAAGGAAGGAAAAGGATTTTTGTCTTAGGAATCTGTTTTCTTATCTGTGAAATGAGGATGAAGACCCTGACTCAGAGTGGGTATAAGCCTGTGGCTGGCTTCCCAGCATATACCCCCATCGGCTTAGAGTCTGCTGCTGGCTTTTACCAAGAGTTAAGATACTCCTTAAATAAACCTCCATGTTTGAAAGCAGAGCGTTTGCTACTTGATGTGGTGGCTTTGTTTTATTTATCTGTTTGGTGGCTTGAATCGGGGCTTCACACTGGCAGGGTAGGTGCTTCCTATGGAGCGCATCCGTGGCCCTGCCTTTGAAATTTTATTTATTATTACTTTTATTGATTTATTTTACTATTATTTTTTCTTTTTGGGGGGTGTGGTCGCACCCAGCAATGCTCAGGGGGTTACTCAAGACTTTTCTTTTTTTTCAATTAAGACACCGCGATTTACAAAATCATCTACGTTGAATTCTAGACATACTGTAGTCTCTCACCAATCCCACCACCTGGGTCCCAGGCTCCTGCCCCTGCCCCCCGCCTGCCACCTTAACATGCACATGCTAAGTTTGCTGTCGTTTGATCGCCTGCTTTCAGTGTCATTCCCTCTGTGGTTTGGATATACAGTAAACCACTCTTCTACACCACAGATGCACCCAAGGCCCTTGGCCACCTGACCCACCACCGCTGGTACTTCCCATCTGTTGCTTCTTGTCATCCCCTTGATTTATCTTTTAGGGGTCCCCCCCAAATGATGCCCAGGGGCTCTGGATGCCTCTCCAGCCGCCTCTCCATCCTTACCCAGCTGGGCTGGCGGCCCTGTACGACAGACGACCCAAGGCTGTGGTGCTGTGGGCCCTGTGATGTGGGAGGATCTCCCGGGCCACCCTCCAGTGTGTAGGGCCTTGATTTTGATTCTGGTTTTAGGTCACCATCTGGCAGTGTTAGGGCTTACTCCTCTGTGGAGAGGACCTAAGGGGTGCTGGGGAGCATGACCAGGACCTCCGCATGCCAGGACAAGCACCCTACCCACTATACTATCTCCCTGGTCCCTTATTTGTTTTAATATAAAAGTACTGAGACTTTTTGAGGAGCTGGGGCTTGAACGTAGCACCTTGTTCATGTGAAGTGTGTGCTCTTCCCTTAGCCATGATCTCCGGCTCCCCAATGCTGGTGTTTTTGTTTTCTTTCTTCTTTTTTTTCCTTTTGGTTTTTGGGCTATACTCAAGGGTGCTTGGGTCTACTCTCTGCTCAGTGCTTAGGGGACCCTGCGATGCTGGGGGGTGGGGGGAGTGAGTGCCGGCTCCCTCATGCTAATGCACGGTCCAGCCTTGGAACATCTCCCCAGCCTCCCAGGTCCTGCAGAAACCCAGGCCTGTGAGAGAAGTTGATGCTCAGGGGAGCTTGTCTGTCCTGTAGCTTCTGGTGTTTCTCCCAGCCCAGCACAGAGCATGGGAGCTGCCCAGCGCAGAGGCCTTCTTGACCCTTCGGGAAGGCCTGATGTCTGGGACAGGCCCCAGGCTGAGGGGGGCGGAGGAGGAGGTGGTCACCCCAGATCTCTGCTCCAGGGCTTCGAGGCCGAGCGGGACGTGGAGACTCTGATGGAGCGGATGCGGCAGCTGCAGGAGAGCCTGCTGCGGGACGAGGGCGCGTCCCAGGAGGAGATGGAGAGCCGCTTCGAGCTGGAGAAGTGCGAGAGTCTGCTGGTGACCCCCTCAGGTATCCGGGGTCCTGCCACCGCCCCCTTCTCACAGCGTTTCTGCCGGGCAGGAGCTGTCTTGTCTGCATTGCACCCGCGAAGTAAAAGCCCGAGCTTGGTGGGTAGAGCCAGACAGACATGGGATTGAATCCCCACCGGTCAGCCTTTCTGGCAGTGTGACCACTATAAGTCGTTGCCTGTCTCAGGGTTTTCCTCCTCCACGGGCGTTGCAGAAGCTGGTCCATAAACTGCAGCTGTTACTATTACGAGGGCTCTTGTCTTCTGGGCCCTTGGGACCAAGTCACCTCCTTCCTCAGACCCGGCTCAGGGTGACTCCGGCTTTGCTTGTGGGAGCGAGGGGCTTACCCAGGCCTGGTACTCTGTGGTCCCTCGGCAGGAGGGTCCCTGCCCCCTGCCGCCTCTCACTGTCCCGTTTCCCCGCCCTCCTCAGCGGACATCCTGGAGCCCTCTCCACACCCAGACATGCTGTGCTTTGTGGAAGATCCTGCCTTCGGATATGAGGACTTCACTCGCCGAGGGGCTCAGGCGCCCCCCACCTTCCGTGCCCAGGTAGGCGCTCCCCGCTTGTCCTCATCCCGACGTGATATCAGATGTGCCACAAATCAGGAGCAACAGTTGGCGTGCACAGGGTCGGGCCCTCCTCTTGTTCAAAAGACTGTGTTGGAAGTGGAGGGAACCCTCGGTCATGAAGGGGGACACCCATCTGTACTTGTCTGAGCGGGGTAGCATCTAGGGAGCAAGTCATGCCCACAGGGCATCCTCCTCAGTGGCTCAGGCCAGGAGGAAGCCTGGGAGGGGGACGGGTTTGTGGCCAGCCCAGGTGTGTTTGGAGCTTGGGGCGTCGGGCCGCAGTGCCCCGAGATCTGCTCACTGACCGCTCCTCGGTCTCTAGGATTATACCTGGGAAGACCATGGCTACTCGCTGATCCAGCGGCTCTACCCTGAGGGAGGGCAGCTGCTGGATGAGAAGTTCCAGGCAGCCTACAGCCTCACCTATAACACCATCGCCATGCACAGCGGCGTGGACACCTCCGTGCTCCGCAGAGCCATCTGGAACTACATCCACTGCGTCTTCGGCATCAGGTGAGTATGTGCCCCTCACGACCCGCTCTGAGGTCACAACTGTGCCCCTTTATTTTGTTTGGGGGCCACACCTGACGGTATTCAGTGGTTACTTCTGGCTCTGCACTCAAAGGTCATTCCTGGTCGGGCTCCTGGGACTATATGGGATGCCAGGGATCAAACCCTGGGCAGCCACGTAGAAGGCATGCACCTGAGCCTACCCGCTGTGCTACTGGAACTGTGCAGTTTTTTTTGGTCTTTTCCTTATTTCCTGCCTATACTGCTTTTCAAAGCCAAATTGTTTCCTGGCCGGGAGATCGATCAAAGGACTAGGGCGCCTGTTTGGCATGTGGGAGCCTCGAGTTTTATACCTAGCACCGCATTGCCCTCCAAGCACTACAAGGAGTGCCCCCAAAGCAAAGCCAAACTTGTCTCTCTGCAGAGAGAAACAGATTAAACAGATTAAGGGTTAGAGAAACAGATTAAGGAGGATTATTAAATAGAGGTGGGCAGATGAGAAAATGAATGTTTGCATTTCCATTCTAAGTAGCAGGTACACTCATAATAAGTCAATATAAATGCCTGTCAACAGTGGACTTCAGACATATTAGTTCAGTCAAATATTATGTAACTATTAGAAATTACAGTAATGGTTTATTTATGTTACCATGGGAAAATATTCAGATGTATTGAGAGAAACTGGCTAATCAGAATTTTTTTGTTTGTTTGTTTGTTTGGGGGCCACACCTGGTCGTGCTCAGGGCTTACCTTTTTTTTTTTTAAATTTTATTTAGTTATTTGGATTTTGAACTCTATGTTGAGAATCAATCCTGGTGAGACCATATGGGGTATCAGGAACTGAACCTAGGTCTGCCGTGTGCAAGGAAAATGCACCACCTACTGTACTATCTCTCTAGCCCCTTGGAGCTTACTATTATTTCTGCACTCGGGGATCACTCTTATGGGCTCAGGGAACCATATGAAGTGCTGGGGATCAAATCCGGGTAAGCCATGTGTAAAGCAAGCACTCTACCCACTGTACTATCGCTCTGGCCCCTGGCCAGAAACTTTTTACTCAAAGAATAACGCTTAGAAAATAAAGAAGGTTCTACAAAACATGGCACAGGTCTCTGCTATGTGGTAAATTATCACAGCTTGTTACCGAAGTATTTTCTGATTTTTATTTTTAACTAGGGTTTTTTAAATTGCTGTATCTTACAACTTGCCTATTTTTAACCTGGCCTTTTGTGAATTGCCTTCTTGTCAGCATTAAGAGAAATTTTATGCTTTTTTAAAAAATTAATCTTTTGGCCACACCTAGCTCTGTGCTCACCTAGTCCTGGCTCTGTGCTGGCTGTCACTCCTGGGGCACCACGGTACTGGGGATCAAACCTGGGCTTCTGAATGCAAAACATGTGCTTAGCTTGTTGAGCCCTCTCTAGCCCACAGTTACTTTTATTTTATTCTGGGGGTGCACCAATTGATGCTCAGGGGTTACTCCTGGCTCTGCGCCCAGGAATTACTCCTGGCATTGGGCTGGAGCGATAGCACAGCGGTAGGGCGTTTGCCTTGCACGTAGCCAACATGGCCAACCCGAGTTCGATTCCTCCGCCCCTCTCGGAGAGCCCGGCAAGCTACCGAGAGTATCTCGCCCGCACGGCAGAGCCTGGCAAGCTCCCCGTGATGTATTCGATATGCCAAACACAGTAACAACAAAGTCTCCAATGGAGACGTTACTGGGCCCGCTCGAGCAAATCGATGATCAACGGGAGGGCCTTTATTTATTTTATTTTATTTATTGCTCAGGGGACCATATGGGATGCCGGGGATCAACCCCAGGTTGGCTGCATGCAAGGCAACTGCCCTACCCACTGTACTATCTCCTTGGCACCCCCATGATTACATTTTTATTTTTAAAATATCCCAGATAACATTGTGGGCAATTCAGAAGAGTCAAGGGAAAAATCAATTCCCTGAGTTTCTACTTTGTCCATACTCTGTGGCATTTTAAAGTTTTCCTCCCAAGCAGTGCTGAGTGGGTCTCAGGGCCACCGCTGATACCCGGTGAACCAGCCAGGGCTTGAACCTGGCAGTGCAGTGGTGCTTGAGCCTGATGGTGCTGTGTGTGGGGTATACAACACCAGGGATCGCACCTGAGGCTTATACGTGCCGAGCATGTGCCCTTGCCCGTGCTGTCTTCTCCTTTCCCCTTCCCTTTTTGTTGTCGTGGTGACTAGGCCTTCCCTGCTTTAGTTGCCGTTGTGTTGTACCAGGTATTCCACACTTCGTTGTGGTATTGGGATTCCAAATGACAGTATCACCAGAATCGCCTTTGGCATATGGAACTTCCAGGGGTATAACCCATGACCTCAGGCCTGTGAAGGAGACACCATACCACTCAGCTGTCCAGCCTGGCTCTCTGGGGTGTCTTTCTCCCACCTTTCCAGCCCTCTTTCTGCTCTCTCATTTTACTGCTTACTCATACTCACCCCCTAAAAGGTTCCTAATATCTTAAAAGGCGCGTGTTCCTCCAGCAAGGTGTTCCTTGTTGGAATGCAAACCGCATTTTCCTGAGTGGCGTGAGAGGTCCTTAATCGGCTGCCCTCTTGGTGGCTGGCAGCAGTTTTTCCGGAAAGGCCAGGGATAGACGGCACTGGAGAAGTGGCCCAGGCTAGTCCTGCCCAGCTCTGAGGAGCGTGCTCTCCAGCATGGTCTCTGCTTGCTGTCCCTCGGTGCACCACACCTGTCCGCAGTTCGAAACCAGTCTCACCCAGCCACACCCATCTGTACAACTGGACTGCAGGGACCTGTGACCTTTACTTATTTATATTGTTGTGAGAGCCACCACTGGCAGTGCCCAGGGGCCCACAAGGACTTAAACCTAGGCCCTTAGAGACGCTAGTTGTTGTTTGTTTTGGGGCCCATGCTCAGTGGTGCTTAGGGCTTAGTCCTGGTGCTCAGGATCACTCCACATGGGGTGCTGGGGATCCTCAACCACTCTGGGTTGAGGCTGCATGCCAGGCAAGCACCTTTCCCGCTCTCCCATCACTCTGGCCCCGACATGCTCGTTTTGTTTATACTGCGTGAGCGTCATTCCCAGCCTCACAGGTGGCTTTTAGATTTGTCGGCCACTTGCTACTGTTTGAACAAGCTCATTCCCTTCTCCAGCTCTGAGCTAACCCCTCTGTAAAATGAGTACAGGCTGCTTTTACCCATCTTCCTTCTCCAGGGCAGATAGTTGCCTACCCCTGCCCCATGTTTCGGGCGTGTACTGACAGGTACTGACTGGAGCCAGGCAGAGCAGAGTTTGAGCCAGGTTCTCAGCGGGGAGACCCCAGACACATCACTGCACATTTCGCCAATAAACCAGGGCTGGTGGTGGAAACAGATGCTTTATAATCACGTACTGTTGTTTGGAAGATTGCACGTGTGATGCACACGTGCACGGGGGTCAGCATTCACTGTATCCTTCTCTGCATTCCTGGAAGTGGGGGGGTCCCTGGCAAATCTGGTGGCTTGTGTCTGTGGGTGTTTTTGATGAGAGAAAATGGGGGCCAGAGAGGTAGTACAGTGAGTAGGACACTTGCCTTATATGCGACTAACCCAAGAGTGATCCTTGAGTGCAGCCAGGGGGGTCACGTGACCTCTGAGCACAGAGTGGAAGTTAGCCCTGAGCACTGCACTGGGTGTGACTTAAAAACAACAGAAGAAGAAGCAGAATCAAAAAAGAAAGAGAAATAGCTTTATCTGGCTTTTGTGCCATGCCTAGAGGTGCTCAGGGGTGTTTGTTCCTGGCCTTGCTCAGGAACCCATTTGTGGGGCCTGGGATTCGAACTGGGGTATCAGTGGGGTACAAGGCAAGCAAAAGAAAAACAGCTCTTTTCTAAGAGCAAGGGAGCTTCTAATTGCTTCCTTCCTTCTTTCTCTTCTTGTCACTCACTTCCCCCTTCTGCAGCATGGGGGTTAGGGGTCAGAGCTCTGTCTGGGAGCAGAGGGTGAGGGACGATGTCGGGGCCTTTCCCTCCAGGTACGATGACTATGACTACGGGGAGGTGAACCAACTCCTGGAGCGGAACCTCAAGGTGTACATCAAGACGGTGGCCTGCCACCCCGAGAAGACCACCCGAAGAATGTACAATCTCTTCTGGAGGCACTTCCGCCATTCGGAGAAGGTACAGCCACTGCGGTGGGGCAGGACGGCAGAAGAGATTGGCCTGTGCGGGGAGGCCAGGAGGGGGCAGGGCCTCATCTTCCCGCCCAGCTAGGACCCCTGGGCACTGTGATCCCCTGATTCTCTGCTCCAGGCAGATTCCAGAGTCCGGTGACTCACCTGTAAAGGGGAATGTGCATCCCAGCTTAGTCCTGACTGGGAGGACTGGGTGCAGGTCATCATGTGCCACTCATCCTGACCTTGGGCAAGTCGCTTTGCCCTTCTGCGCTTATTTTTTACTTTTGGGTCACACCTGGCAGTGCTCAGGGGTTACTCGCAGTTCTTCACTCAGGAGTTATTCCTGGTGGTGCTTGGGGGACCATATAGGATGCTGGGGATGGAACCCGGGTCTGCCATGCGCAAGGCAAATGCCCTACCTCCTGTACTTTCGCTCCAGCCACTTTCTGCACTTTTTTGCTGCCTGCCTCTTGGGGCTGAAATGAGCACAGGAGCGTTTGGCTCTGCAACTGAACATGGCTCAGGGGGAGCTCTGTCTGGGCTTTGACCGGGAAACGATTAGTCTCGGTGGAGATGGGTGGAAGTTTCCAGCTGTCGCTCTGAACAGTTCCAAGAGCCTTAGGAAAGACGGGGCCGGCCGTCTCAGGAGGGAGGAGGGCTGAGGCTGGGCGGGGGGCGGTGATGAGGGACACCACTCTCAACTCCTGTACCCAGGTCCACGTGAACTTGCTGCTCCTGGAGGCCCGGATGCAAGCGGCTCTGCTCTACGCCCTCCGTGCCATCACCCGCTACATGACCTGACTCGGGAGCGGACCTGGGGACTGCTCGGTGTGGGAACAGCCCCCCTCTTCCTCTCTCCCACGCCCGCCTCACCACACACTCTGGGGACTGGCCTGCGTGTGACGCGCTGCCCCCCAGGCCACATCCTGCTTTTTCTCCCTGGAATGGATTGGATCATTAGATGGACTCGGGGAGCTCAACTCTGCCTGGGGGAGCTGGGGACAGACCAGGCCGACCGCCAGGGCAGAGGGCACCGGGAGGAAAACGGGCTGAAGTCCGAGTTGGGCGCCAGCTGCTAGGCCCCAGGGGTAACACATGCTGTGCCCTTCCTGGACCGGGATGTCTCTGGCTGGCCCCCAGGAGACAGGGGCGCCGGCGCCGGGACTCACACTCCATTGGCTTTGCTTTTCTTCCTCCACGTTCCAGACTCCGTTATCTCTCACCGACCATTCACCCATCAATGTGAAAGTCAGGGTCACAGCTGGTCTGTGTCTGACCCCACCCCCCCCCGACACCCATTCTTCTGGGCACCCTGAAGGCCACTGTTTCCTGGTTGCCCTTGTCCCGGTCAGTCCCTTTGACCTCCCTAACCCTCTGACCCTTCTCTCCCGGACCTGGTGGCAGAAGGCCCCAGGGGAGAACAAGCTCCTCGAGAAAGCTGATCTCAGTGCGGGGTCTCCGTCACTTTGCCTACTGAACAGAGGCAGCAGCCCCTGTTTCCTCATGGTGAGGCTCTTCTACGCCTCAGAATTCAGTACCACATTCAAAGCCAGAGAGGAGGAGGAAGAAGGGAGAGAAATCTCCCCAGAGCTGCACCTGCCTTGGTGGAGCCTGGCACTCCCATGACCCTGACACGTACATGTGCCAAAAAGCTGAGCCTCTCTAGGTGGCTCCATGGGAGAGGTAGGGGACCCCACGGTACCTGTGTGGGTCCTGCTACTGGCCTAGTGACCACGGCCTCATTGCCAAATCTCTTTGACCTCATTTCCCCAGTTACAGCGCAGGCCGGATGGGTTTTCAGTGACGTCCGTGGTGAGGTTCAGATTTTTGCAAGACCATCCTGACAGCCACCAGCCACACATCTGACAGGACCTCAGGGGCCTCTGGGGAGCCTCCAGCTCCCATGTTCAATCTCCTGCCTACCTCCTCGGGACCCCCTCCTCCCACTTCTGTCCCCTTCCTTGAGTGCTGGATTTCTTGGAGGACAGCAACCAAGGGCCTGTCCCAGGCACTTTCTGTAGCAAACAAGCTGTGAATTGGGACTCCCCAACTCCCCTGGTGGTTAGTCTGTTCCTCTGCCCCACCCCTAGAAGGCGAGGGTTCAGCTCCTGCCCCTTCTGACCCTCCTCTGGTCTGGGCAGGAGAGGACCCTGGTCAGTTTGCCACATTTCATACCCGTGCAGGCATGGGGACGCGATTGGCCCTCCCTGCAGGGAAGCTGAGCAGGTCGAAAGGGGCCCCAGCGCTGGGGCTTGGAGCTAGAGGGAGGGCCATGAGGTCTTGTCAGTGTCCCTGGAGGATGGGCAGCGTGTCTAGTGTTGGAAGTCTATGGCTTTGCTACCACTTACGTATGATGAGAAATAAAAGTTCACCGAGGTTTTTGTTTTGTACTTGTTGTTAATGGACTGTTTTTGCATTTCCTGGGGTTCATGGTTCACCTTTCGGCATGAGCCGGGGGATTGTGATTACATCATGGACTTGGCTTGCTGGTCCAACCCTGCTAGACACGTGTGCCCAGAAACTGCAGGGTTGGCTGTGTTGCCACTGGAAGTCTACTTCTGGCCCTGGGTGTACAGCCTTATCACCCACCCTCTGTCAAGGGCCCAGCATCATGGAAAAAATTTATATATATATGTGTAGATAGATAGATAGATAGATAGATAGTTGGGGGGGGCAGTACAATAGTACAGCAGGTAGGACTCTTGCCTGATCCAGGTTCAATCCCCAGTATCCAATGTGATCCTCAGAACACCACCAGGAGTGATCCCTGAGCACAGCCAGGAGTAATCTCTGAGCAATGCCAGATGTGGCTCAAAAACAAAAAAATGGTTTTCCTTCTGCAACAAGCCTGCCAGAGAATTGAGTTGCTGAGGCCAGTGTCACTATTGGCTGAACCCTAGAATCCAGTGACACGACATCAGATAGCAGTGATACTGGAGAGGATAGGAGAGAGTCTGGATTTCGTCTGAGCTCTACTTCCCCCGAGGCTGGAATTCTTTGTTTGTAGGCCCTGCTGTGTTGTTCCAGGTTGTTGGAGAAGGTTGGACTGGGGGTTTTCAGGTGTCATTTGCTTACCTCATCCTTACCCTTCCCTAACACCCTAGAAACAGGGCCAGCCTGGAGAGGTTTATGTGTGTTACCCCCAAATTATGCCAGTGCTTGTCAGTGGCTGTGTGACCTCGGTGATGCTTTGTAGCTTCTCTGGGCAACAGGAACCTCAGTAAGCTGATTCGAAAACCACATCATGACTAAGAGCTAAGACCTGCTCGGTTGCCACTTCCTTTAAACGTTGCTTCCATAAAAAGAAAACCAGGGCTCCTCCAGGAATCCCCCCTGATTGCCTCTGTGTCCTTCCCCCTGAACCGCCTTTACTTTCTCAGTATCCCCAACCTTTATATTCTTTCTAAACTAGGTACATGTGACCTAGAGGAATAAAAACCCTTGGATTCTGCCTTAGTCATTGATTATCCCGAGGAGTTTGGTTCATTACACTGTGCCATGTTTACTCTGCCATAAAAACGGGCCAAATGCTTTCAGTCTTTTCCAAGTAGCCTTGGGAGTGACGGGCCAGATCCTTTCAAATTTGATTGCTCAGTTCTCTACAATCTGTGAGAAAGGGGTGGTGTTCCCATTTTACAGATGTGGGAGAGGAACCCCAAGTGAAAGAGTAAGAAACACCTTTCTAGCTGGGCAGACTGGCCCTGACCTTTCATGTCTGCTAGACCATAAACAAATTACTTCACTTCTGCCTCATTTCCTCCTCCACGCCATGGAATTCGTACCTGGGGTCACAGGAGGGTTATGTGGGTTAAATGAAAACCAGCCCAGCTCAGGAACTAGACACTCACCACTCCTGTCCACTGGGATCTGTTGTCTAGTGGAGGAGGGGACAGATCATTGCCCAGTGATTTAAATGACTGCTGTGATGGGGACCTCAAAGGAGAAGGATGTGCTGCCGGGGCCATTTACAGCCTTGCAATGGAGCCTCAGAAATATACACACTTTCTTGTTATGTTGTGGGGCCGCTCCCAGCATGCTCTGGGGTTACTCCTGGTGGGGTCCAGGAAACCATATGAGATGCTGGGGATTGAACCTGGGTTGGTCTTGTGCATAGGCCAAGTGTCCTACCCATGGTACTAGTATCGCCTCTCCCCAAATATGCTCATTTTGATAGAAGCTAAAAACACATCCATGAAGAGCCGCTTCCCATCGAAGAAAGCACCTTCTGGAAAAGAGGGACAAAGTCCAGAAACTCACCTCCATTGTTCCATAGGGGTGTTATGTGCAGCCCGGACCAGCGCTCGCTTCCCACTCTGGGTTCTAGGGCGGGTGCTGGACCCTGAAGGCTCTCGACTGAGTCCCTCTCAGGGAACAGCCCTCGTGGAAGGAAGCTCCCTGTGGCCCCCTGTCATGCCCCCTCCGTGTGTCTTTGTCTAGTGACAGATCAGTGGGAGACAGTGTACAGAGACTGGCCCCTTGTGTCCATTTGGAACAGTTGTGATGGCTGATGGCAGATCGAGTGCCCCATTCCCGCTACCCCAGTCCTCCTGCCGTGGCCCCCGATACTGAGTTTCAGTACTTTCCAGCTCAGAGTCGGCTGACATAGACACTCTCCTGTCAAACATGGTGGAAATAAAAGTCTGAGGGCGGAAATGACTAGCCTGGGGTCTCAAAACCTGGACCTTTCAGTTCTTCCCAGTTCTACAACTTCCTGTCAACTTTCCCTTCAGAGGCCGGAGGTCACAGCTGCAATGCTGAAAGGGCTGAAATAAGTTCCTACCCCCGTGTCCGGAGACCTTGGGCAAGTCACTTCCCCTCCTAGGGAGGTTAAGGCACACCCCAGAGAGCTCTATTTTCTCTCAAGTCTGCCAGTCCGTATACCCAGATTGTAAGAAAAACCAAGTTCCAGCTGGTTATAGAACCAGCTTTCTTTCCCGTGGTATCAAAATCTTTCTTTCCCCTGGTATCAAAATCACTTTCGACCTCACTGTGGGGAAGAAATTTTGAGCTTTTCCAAGTATCAAAACTCGTTTTTCTATTTTGGGTGAGGAGGAGGAGGGGCTGGGGCCACACCCAGATATTCTCAGGGGCTACTCTTGGCTCTGTATTTAGGGTTCACTCCTGGACATCTCAGAGGACCGTATGCAGTGCCAGGAATCAAACCTGGATCCACCTCATGCAAGGCAAGTGTCTTAATCTCTATACTATTTCTCTGGCACAAGACTCACATTTCAGGGCAGAAACTGTTTTCTTGGTTTGAGGGGGGTGTTCTATTTTGTTGTTTTGTTTTTGCTTTCTTTTGTAATATCCAAAAAGTACTCAGGGGATGTTCAGGGGTTATTCCTGGCTCTACATTCAGGAATTACCCCTGGTGATGCTTGGGGGAACCATATGAGATGCCAGTGATTGAACCCAGGTCAGTCTTGTGCAAGGCAAATGCTCTACCCACTGTACTATTACTCCGGCGCCCAGAAAAAAAAATGTTTTTGTTCATATCAACATTTCTAAGTGTTCCCTTTGGCCCAGCAGTGATGGGGCTGCGGTGAAGGAGTATCGTGGTGCTGGCCCAGAAGTCAGTGATTGAAAAAGAACATCACACAGGTTGGGCTTGGGTCCTGGGGAAGTAGCAGTAACAGGAGCCCAATGAGCAAGCCCCACCGTGTGTGGCTCTGTACTGTGCAGACACTCCCAGTGGGACAGCCTGGGCCTGCAGTTTAAGGAAGGCTGTGTGGGTGGGTGGAGAGAAGAGTGTGGAAGAAAGGTTTCTGGCAGAAGAAACAGCATGGGATAGCATTTTTCTTTTTTTCTTGTTTTTCTTTCTTTTTTTTTTTTTGCAGGGGCCCACACCTCACTGTACTCAGGGCTTACTCCTGGCGGTGCTCAGGGCACCAGATGGGCTGCCAGAAATTGAACTCTGGTATGAAAGGCAAATGCCCTACCTGCTCTCCTATTGCTCCAGCACCTTCATGGAGCAAAATTTAAAGCATAAAGGACAAGACAGCCTGGTAGGGGCAGAAGGAGCAGGAGAGTGCAAGGAAAAGTGGAACTGAGAAGGAAGCCTGGCATGAGGTTGGCACAAGAAATTTAACAATTTTGGGCTTTCAGGGGCTGGGGAGATAGCACAGCCGGTAGGGCGTTTGCCTGGCATGTGGCTGATCTGGGTTCGATTCCCAACATCCCATATGGTCCCCTGAGCACTGCCAGGAGTAATTCCTGAGTGCAGAGACAGGAGTAACCTCTGAGCATCACTGGGTGTGATCCGAAATCCGCCCCCCCACCAAAAAAATGTGCAAGTCCCTCTCAGAGTTACTGTCCTTAGATGGCGTTTGTAGATGGGATGTTTGGAAAATAATGAAGTCATTCGGGTAAAGTCTTTATCAACGTGATTGGTGCACTTAAAAAATAGAAAAAAGGGGGGTATAGTGCTGCCAGCAGGTCAGTCTGTACCTGTGAGGCGAGTGCATCAGCAGCCTCATGGCGCCTTCAGACTTCCAGATACCCCAAAATTGCTACTGTGCCTTTGGCCAGACCCCAAACACTTGGGGCAAAGTTTACCAAGAAAGTAAACGGCCAAAAGTTAGGTATGTGGGAAACACACCCACAAACCACCTCCGGCTCAGCTATATAATTGGAGGCAAGGCCTCTCTGGTTCCTGATTGAACTGCTTAATGGCCATGATCCCAGAGACTCAGAAACGAATCTCAGAACCCAGTGGCTTTAGGTAGAAATGCGTCTGGTCTCTGCAGTAGGCTACCGGTGCTGGGCCAACCCAGGCGGGAATAGGTTTCGTGCCTTGGCCTATTCCCCCTGGCGGCCCAGTGGCCGCCATCCATCTGAGGCCACTGGATAGTCACATTTGGGCCCCCAGTGACGAGACACACAGGGCCTCACGGGATGAGGGTGGAGCCGGGCTTGTCCTCCCCACCCCAACGAGACCCCAAGTTCATCGCCCACGAATGGCCTCTCTGGCTCCTGATCAATCTGCTTAATGGCCATGATCCCAGAGACTCAGAAACAAATCTCAAAACCCAGTGGCGTTTGGCAGAAATGCATCCGGACTCCACAGTACGTTACTGTCGCCGGGCCACCCCAGGGAGGAAAGGGTGTTGTCCCTCCGCCTGCTCCCTCTTGGTGACTTGGTGGCTGTCATCCTCCAGAGGCCATTGGACAGTCAGGCTTGGGCCTGCAGTGATGAAACTTGTTGGGTCTCACGGGATGGGGGGGGGGGGAGGTGGAGCCGGGCCTGTCCTCCCCACCCTAACGAGACCCCAAGTCATCGCCCACAAACGGCCTCTCTGGCTCCTCATCAAGCTGCTCAACGGCCTTGATCCCAGAGACTCAGAAACAAATCTCGAAACCCAGCGGCTTTTGTCAGAAATGTGTCCGGACCCCGCAGTAGGTTACTGTCGCCGGGCCACCCCAGGGGGGAATGGGTGCTGTCCCTCCGCCTGCTCCCTCTTGGCGACTTGGTGGCTGTCATCCTACAGAGGCCACTGGACAGTCAGGCTTGGGCCCGCAATGACGAAACTTGTTGGGTCTCACGGGATGGGGGGGGGAGGTGGAGCCGGGCGCCCTAATGAGACCCCAAGTCATCACCCACGAACGGCCTCTTTGGCTCCTCATCAAGCTGCTCAACGGCCATGATCCCA
Organism: Sorex fumeus; assembly: GCF_029834395.1. Taxonomy (NCBI): domain Eukaryota; kingdom Metazoa; phylum Chordata; class Mammalia; order Eulipotyphla; family Soricidae; genus Sorex; species Sorex fumeus. The sequence goes on from NW_026606104.1 coordinate 44,385,471, forward strand.
GAGACTCAGGAGCAGATCTCGAAACCCAGTGGCTTTTGGCAGAAATCCCTCCAGATTTAAGTGTTAAAATTTCAGAATTTCAAAACCACATGGCCCTACTGCAGCCACACGACATCATATGTTATTCATAACCAGCAATAGAACACAAATTGTCTATTGTTGCCTTTTCAGCAGATCTGAGTGTTGGGGTAAAATCTTAAATAATGGTGGGTCTGGTGTTGAAATAGTGAATGTGATCAAAGTAGAGAGAGAGTAATGTAGAAATCATCTGCCCCACAGGCAGGGGGAGGATGTGGGATGGGGTATACTGGGATTTTTGGTGGTGGAGAATGGGCACTGGTGAAGGTACGGGTGTTTCATTGTATGACTGAGACTTAGACCCAAAAGCTTTGTAACTGCTCTCACGGTGATTCAATAAATAAAATTATAAAAACTGGAAAAAAATAGAAAAAAGGAGAGCACAGGAGTTAAAGTACTTGCCTTGCTTGTGGTCAACCCAAGTTATCCCTAGCACTGCATGAATCTCCAGAACACCACCAGCAGTGGCCCCTGAGCACTGGGCTTGGAGTAGCTCCCAAGAACTGCCAGGTATGACTCAAAATAGAGGAAAAGAAAGACTAGAAAAGCCGAGAGCTTGTTTCTCCATTCAACCATGTGAGGACATAACTAGAATGAGGGCTCTGATGGAGAACCCAGTTGGCTGGCACCTTGATCTTGGACTTCCCAGCCTGTGAGAAAGAAGTTTCTCTTGTATAAGTCCCTGAATCTATGCTATTTGGGGGTGAGGGTGTTGAGTCACACTAAGTGATGCTCGGGAATTACTCCTGGCTCTGTGCTCAGGAATCACCGGTGGGGCTTGGAGGACCATATGGGGTACCGGATTTGAACCCAGGTTGACTGTGCACAAGGCAAGTACCTCACCCGCTGTATTTTTACTCCAGCTCCTTCTCATCTAATTATTCTATATACCACAAATAAATGAGATCATCTTGGATTTGTTCTTCTGTCTTACTTCACTCAACATAATATCGTCCGGCTCCATCCAGAAACTGCAACAAATTGTAGTTTTTTCTCACCCTGTGCTCAGGTCCTACTCCTGGGTCTGTGCTCAGAGATTACTGGCGGGGGGGGAGGGCGGAGGTGGAGGACATCAGGGGATCATATGTGGCGATGGGGATCAAACTTGTGTTGGCCACGTGCAAGACAGACTCCCTATACCCTTACTATCATTCTGGCCCCACAATAATATTTTTGTTAGAGTCCAAACTGACTGAGACTAGATGCCATGTATGAGAAGCACAGGAGGAAGTAAGCTGAATTCAGGGCTTCCATGTTTAAGGCCCACCACTAGGGCTTTAGACAGCCCCTGACCCTCAAAACAGCCACAGAGGCAGCTGACCACCACCTCTCCCATTTACAGATGGCATTGGGAGAGCCAGGCTCAAGTGTCACTTTATCTAAAAGTTTCTCTGGAGCCAGGTAGTATAGAGATGAGGGCACTTGCCTGTGGCTGCCACCTTGACAATGGTCTGAATCCCAGCTTATCTCTGAGCTCTGCCAACTGTGGTCCCTGAGCACAGAGCTAGGTGTAGACCCCGAGCACAACCAGATGTGCATACCCCTCCCCCCAAAACAGAACAATTTCTCTGGCTCCCCATGCCTACTCCAAGTGTACATGGTCCTTCATTGATCAAGAGCTTACCAGGGCTTTCCCCCCACCCCCACCCCCCAGCGTTGTAATCACTTTCCCCATTTGAGAGCAAGCCTTGAAAGACAACAGCTTTTGTCAGGCATGTTCACTCCTTCCTTTCCAGAGCTGAGAACTGGAGGGTAGCACGGAGTGGGGGCTGATGTGGAACGTGCCTGCTTGCGCCAGGATGCCCACTGGGCGCTGCCTCAGAGGCGGCTCTTGCTCTCCTGGCTGGTTGTCAGTTTTGTCACTGGCTCTCAGAAACTCAGTGTCAGTTGCATGTTGGGGAAAGTGGACTTTGGAACCAGACAGATGAGGCTCCCTTCTGAACACAGGTCCATCTGGAATGAGGCAGAGTATAAATAAATAGAACCCAGTGCCTTTACAACCTCTGGCCATAAGGCCATAATGTCCTTTAATTTCTTCATCTATAAAATGAGGATATCCTATGTCCAAGAATTTTTTTGCTGCTGGGATCAAATACAATTTTTTTTGTTTTGGCTTTTTAGGTTACACCTAACAATGCTCAGGGATTATTCTTGACTCTGCACTCAGGAATTACTCCTAGTGGTGCTCAGGGGACCATATGGGATGCCAGGGGTCGAACCCTGGTCAGCCATGTGCCAGGCAAATGCCCTCCCTACTAGACTATCACTCTGCCCTGCCCCCGCCACAATAAAATGTCTATAAGATGACTTTTATTTTGGGATTTGGATTTTTGAGGCCATATTCTGCAGTGCTCAGGACTTGCTCCTGCCTCTGTGCTCAGGCATCACTCCCAGTGAGGCTTGGAGGGACCATATGTGGTGCCAGGAGTCAAACCAGGGTTGGCCATATGCAAGGTAAGTATCATACCTGCTGTGCTGTCTCTGGCCCTAGGAGATAGTCTTTGCATTTGATTCTTCCCTTTGGTAGAAGACATTTTCGGTAAGTATCATTTTCCTGCTTTTGTTTGTTGGGTCCCACCTGGAGAGGCTTAGGACTTGCTCCTGATTCTGTGCTCAGGGATCACTGCTGGCAAGCTGGAAGGATTATCTGGGGTGCCAGGGATCAAATCCAGATTGACTGGGTGCAAGACAAGCACTCTACTTGCTACTACACTATTGCTCCAGCCCCATCAATGTCATTTTTCCTTTTGTTTATGATTTGTTTGGGGGGTCCTCAGCAATGCTGGGGCCATCAGATCTACATCTGGTGGTTTGGTGGTGCTGGGTGATCATGCGGTGTCAAGGATGCCACCAGGGGCCCTGCATATGGGAGCATACTCCCAGTCTGGGATCTGTCTCCCCGTACTCTATATTTCTTTTGAGGGCTTGGCTGGGGAGGTGGAGTTTGGGGCCATATCCAGAGTGCTCAGGGTCTATTTTGTGCTCTCAAAGTAAGCCCTGGCAGTGCTCTGCCACACGCAAGGCAAAAATCTTACCCTCCCCCCTCAATGTCATTTTCTTAGACTCATGGCCTCAGTTTCCTCATGTGTGAAGTAAGACTTGTGAAATGCAAGATAATAGTGAACTCCCACTACAGCGAATTCACTATCTGAATGCTTTTTACTCAACATGGACGGGTCTGTTTCCTCCTTCTTTTAGCTATTCTACCACACAGCTTTGGTTTTGAATCTGTTTAAATAATTAGTTGCAGGGCTGGAGCAATAGCACAGCGGACAGGACGTTTGCCTTGCACGCAGCTGACCCAGGTTTGATTCGCAGCATCCCATATGGTCTCCTGAGCACCGCCAGGGGTAATTCCTGAGAACAGAGCCAGGAGTAACCTCTGTGCATCACCAGGTGTGACCCAAAAGAAGATAAATAAATAAATAAATAAATAGTTGACATAAAACCTCTTCCCCCACTTGTTTCCCCCCCCCACACACACACACATACATACCTCTTTCTCCTCAGATCATCTTTAGTCTGTGTCCACTGGGTTGAATTTTTATCTTATTTTGCCACTCATCAATTTTGTAGCCTTCTCGTGTGCACTCGAACGAACTCATGCTTTGGGGCTGGAGTGATAGTACAGTTGGCAGGACTCTTGCTTGAATATGGCTGATCCAGGTTCAATCCTTGGCTTCCCTTGTCATCCCCCAAGCCACCAGAAATGATCCCTGAGCCAGCTCAGAGCCAGGAATAAGACCTGGGTACCACTGGGTATGGCAAAACAAGAACAAAAACAAAAAAACCAAGTGTACTTATCCAATGCTTATCTTTTTCTTCTTGGTTCATTCTGCGTAATTCCCTGAAGTTCTTTGCATTTTGTTGCCAATGGCCAAGTTTCATCAGTTTACAATAGCTAAATAGTGGAGTGGAAGAGATAATATAGCAGATAAGGCATTTGCCTTGTACACAGCTGACCTAGGTTCAATCCCTGCACACGCGGGGTTTGAACCTAGGTCAGCTGTGTACAAGGTTCCCCAAGCAGTGCCAGGAGTAAGCCCTGAGTACTGATGGGTATGGACAAAACATTAAACAAAAATCACTTAATCACTTAATCACTTAATCCCCGTTATTCATCGATTTATTCGAGCGGGTGCCAGTAACGTCTCCATTCATCCCGGTTGCGTGCTAGCATAGCCCAATGGTATCTGTTCGTTCTAGGAACATGCAGAGCCTCAAACCGATCATTTAGGGTCTTGACGAAGAAGTCTGACCATCTTATAGGTGGGCGTCCACGTGATCTTTTGATGTCCCGTGGAATCCAATCAGTAATGGCTCTAGTCCAGCGGTTGTCTGTAAACCTCATTACGTGTCCAGCCCATCTGATTTTTGATGTCTTGGCAAATGAGACAGCGTCCCTGATTCTTGAGTGTTGACGAAGATCAGAACTCCAGATTCTATCTCTCATTTGAGTGAATCGTGATATTCCAAGCATTTCCCTAAACAAAAATCAGCTAAATAAAATTCTATTGCATTCTTGTACAACATATCTCTTCTCTGGTTTTGCTTTAGCTTTTGGGCCACACAGTGTGGCACTCTGTCCAGGGATCATAAGTAATGTCAAGGATTGAACCTGGTTGGTTGTATGTAAGGCAAGCACCCTACCCACTGTACTATCTCTTTGCTCCTCCCCCCATTTTGATAATATCAATTCTTCCCATCTGTCTACATGCCATGACTTCCTTCCTTCCATTTCAGGGCCTTACCTGACAGGGTTAAGGGCTATGAACAGCTCAGTGCTTGCAGGTGTCTCCCAACCATCCTTGCGTCTTAAATTACAGAGGTGTACTATCAGGGGCCAGAGAGAGTACAGTGGGCAGGGCGCTTGCCTTGTATGTGGCCGACCCAGGTTCAATGCCCAACATCCCATGTGGTCCCCCAGTCCAGCAGGAGTTATCCTTGGAGTAAGCCCTAAGCAAAGCTGGGCATGGCCCAAAATTTTTTTAAAAATAAAGGAAAAGAAACCTACTTTTATTGTCACTGTCAATAGCATTTTCCACCTATTAATAGTTACCTAATATATAGGTGATCTTTTATTTGATTCATAAATATTAATAACTATAAAATATTACTGTATTATACCCTTATTCCTTATATATAATACCTTTGTCTTATTATTTTTTTAGCTGTAAATCTGTATCTGATATAGCTAGATCTATCTGCTCTTTAAGATTCCCGTTGTTGGGACTGGAGTGATAGCACAGCCAGTAGGGTGTTTGCCTCGCACACAGCCGACCCAGGTTCGATTCCCAGCATCCCATATGGTCCCCTGAGCACTGCCAGGAGTGATTCCTGAGTGCAAAGCTAGGAGTAATCCCTGAGCATCGTGAGGTGTGACCCGAAAAGAAAAAAAAAAAAGATTCCCATTGTTTATAGGATTATTTACCAAACTTGAATTTTAAATATTTGTTTAGAGACTAGAGAGATACTCAGAGGTTGAGGCACTTGCCATGTATCTCACTGACCCCTGTTCAAGTTCCAGGCATCACAAAAGGTCCCCAACATCACCAAGAGTGATCTCTGAATACAAAACCAGGAGTAAGCCCTGGGCACTGCTGGAGTGGCCCCAAACAAAACAACAGAAAAAGTTTATGTTTAAGGCCATGTACAATCTGAGTGCATGGTTTGCAGGAGGGAGACCCAGGTTTAAGCCTTGGCACCTGGTTCCCTGAGCACTGCTGGAAAGATGCAGAGTCAGGAGTAGCCTCTGAACACTGTCGTGTGGTCCCCACAGCAAAACAAACAAAATAGTCTGTGTTTTTCATGAACGCTAAGATGTGTTTCCTGTAGATAACAAAAGTTGGATTTTGGTCTTTGGTGCACTCTCCTCTCCATGCCTTTTTGTTCTGTTCTGTTTTGGGGGCCACACCCGGCAGTTCTCAGGGCCTATTTCTGGCTCTGCACTCAGACATCTTTCCTGGCAGGCTTGGTGAGGAGTTTTATGGAGTGACAGGGATTGAACCTGGGTAGGATGCTTGTCTTGCAAGCTATACTATCGCTCTGCCCCCTCCATGCCTTATAATTAATGAATGTATATGGGAGGAGGGAGGGGTGTCTGGGGCACATCTGGAGGGACTGGGACTGAGAGACTGTTCCTGACTCTGTGCTCAGGAGTGATCCCTAGTGGTGCTCAAGGGAACCATATAATGTGCTGGGGATGGAACCAGGGTCAGCAATATGCAAAGCTTTACCCCATCCTGTCTTTCCGGTCCTTAATTTTTGTTTATATGGGTTTTTTCCCCTGTAAGTTTGGTTTTGTGGGTTCCTGAGTCCTATATATAAAGTTCTATATTTGTGGCCTATCCAGCAGACCGAGCCTGCTTCCATTTTAGTGGGTCGCAATCCGACTCTCCTTCCCGCTCTACTCTGCATTGTCTAACTTTGGTTTCTTGCCATTTCTAGGCAAAACTGCTTTTCATTTTATAAGAGACGCTTTAATATTTCTTGGAAAGCTGTTTTGGTGGTGATGAATTGCTTTAATTTTTGCTTATCCATAAAACTCTATCTTCCCTTCTCCCCTAAATGATAATCTGGCAAGCAGGTCTAGTTCCTTATAAGCCTTCAATTCTCACTTTTCATCTCATTTTATCAGAATTCTGACCTGTAGCCCTTCTCCCCCTCCTCCCAATTTCCCTCCTCTGTGGCGCCTTTCAGCCTTTCCTCTGGTCTCATCTCCAGTGTCTGAGACAGTGCAGTCTATGGTCACCCAGTGTTTCTATTTGCATTAAATGTTTATTGATCACTTATTTGCCAGTCAGATCCTTTACTAAGTGATCATGACAACAGTCCTTAGAACCTAGGCAGGTGAGGAATCACCCAGCTGGAGAAACTGAGGTCTAGCAATATATTAACATTACACAGGAATTTCCCCAGCCAGTTGGCAGTCTAGGCTGGTTCTAGTTCTAGTGCCCCTCCCACTGTGGTTTCCTTCCTGGGAAAGAAGCTCTGGAGGTCCAGAAACTAGTCCAGGTTCTATTCTAATGTAAATCTGTAAAATTAAGACAAATTACTTTCTTCCCCAACCTTAGTTTTTTCCTCTCTCTGAATCACTTGATCACTTGACATCTCGTTACTCATCGATTTGCTCGAGGGGGGCGCCAGTAACATCTCCATTAGTGCCTGTCACGTGTTAGTGTAGCCCAATGTCGTCTGCTCATTCTAGGAACACGAAGAGCCTTAAACCGATCGTTCAGGGTCTTGACGAAGAAGTCTGACCATCTCCTATGTGGGCAGCCACGCAGTCTTTTGACATCCCGTGGAATCCAGTCATTAATGGCTCTAGTCCAGTGGTCGTCTCCAAATCTCATTACGTGTCCAGCCCATCTGATTTTCGACGCCTTGGCAAACAAGACAGCGTCCCTGATTCTTGACCGTCAATGGAGGTCGGAACTCTGGATTCTTTCCCTCACTGAGTGAACCATGATACTCCAAGCATAGCTCTTTCAATTCCTCTTTGGGAGACCCGAATGGCATTGTCATCCTGTTTTCATAGGGCCCAGGTCTCTGAGGCATATGTTAATGCAGGAAGAATAGTGGAATCAAAGAGTTGTGCCCGGAGTCGGAGGTTCTTCACCCTCTTAGCTATTTCTTCGACGCGCTTGAAGGTGTTCCAAGCTGCTCTCTTCCTCCTGCACAACTCAGGTGCCAGGTCATTTGTCATGTTGACTTCTCAACCTAGATACACATAACTGTTGCATTTGGAGATGGTCGTCCTGTTGAGAGTGAATGGAACGTCAGGAACGAGACCGTTTCTCATAAACATTGTCTTCGTGAGATTCAGCTGTAGTATGACCTTTCCACACTAATGGTCGAAGTCGGCCAGCATTTGTGCCACTTGGCTAATGTTTGGTGTTATTAGAATGATGTCATCAGCAAAGTGAAGGCGGTGTAGTTGCCGACTGTCTATCTTCACTCCCATCCCTTCCCATTCCATTCATCGCATGATGTTCTCGAGGGTGGCACTGAAGAGTTTCGGTCAAATGGTATTACCCTGCCGAACCCCTCTCTTTAGGTTGATGATCACTTCCTTGTAGAATGGTGAGATCCTGGTGGTGAATCCATTGTACAGCTCACTGAGGATCCTGATGTACTGAGTTTGAACACTGTTTGACTTCGATGACCGCTTCCGTCTCAACAGAATCAAAGGCCTTCCTTAAGTTAATGAATGTTAGACAGAGCGGCATCTTGAACTCCCAAGAAATCTCAATGTGCTTGGTTATCATGTGGATATGGTCGATCATGCTGAATCCTTTGTGGAACCCAGCTTGCTCGCGTGGTTTTCCTATTCAGAATGACTTGAGTGAACAGCTTGTAGACAACGGACAGATCAGGCAATAGTTGCCAGTGTCGTAAATGTCTCCCTTCTTGTACAGTAGAACAGTTCTGCTGGTTTTCCATTGGGACGGAACCTTACATTCAGACAGGTAGCATGTGAAGAGCCGAGCCAGTGTACTGATGAGTACTGATGGCAGATTCTTCAGGTGTTCGGGTCTGACCTTGTCTGGGCCAGGTGCTCTTCACTTCTTTACCGACGAAATGGCATGTCGAATTTCAGAAGAGAGAACATTGGGAATGACATATCCATCCTGTGGAATTTGGTATGTGGGCAGGTGGACATGGTTATTGAAGAGATCCAAGTAGAAGTCATGGATAATCTTCTCCATTGCCCTTCTGGAAGATGTGATAGATCCACTAGGACATCGGAGGGCAGTCATCTTGGTCTTGTAGTTGGTGAAGGACAGGCGGGCGTTGTGAATACTTTTCCTGGCTTCTGCTGCATCAGCCATCAGTACTGCTCTTCACTCTTTGAGGTCTTCCTTTATCACTTCTCTGCACTGATTTGATAGCTCAGACGTTAGCATGCGGTTGCCTGAGGCTCGTGCATAGCCACGTTAGTGAATGAGTTCTAGAGTTTCCGAAGACAAGCGTCTTTTAGTGACTTTCTCTCTCTCGGCATTCCTTGCACAACCATGGAGTCTTTCTTAGTTCATCATTTTGACCAAGACCATCCATGGTAACTCACAGTTCCAGAAGGCCAATCTAAATGTTGGACATGGGAGTCTCCTGGTGGACAGTTCCACAACGAAATTGACCATATCATATTCAATCGATGGTTTTGCCTGACCGATGTCACTGTTGTCCCAAAATTCCAACGACTACATCTTCCCATATTGCCGCAATTGATGATGTCGACAAGAAATACGATCAACTGAAGAAAATAAACAAGACTGATAAGCCACTAGTGAGTCTCACAAAGAAACAGAGAGAGGAACCTAATAAACTAATCAGAAATGCAGAAGGGGACGTCACAACAGAAACTGCAGAAATGTGTAGGATCATCAGAGTTTGATCCCTGGCACTGGGGCTGCCAGATGTTCTCCAAATTGAACAGAACAAAATTAAGGATTTGGAGGAAACACAATCCAGAGCCAAAGCTGCTCCCTAATGGAAGCAGATCCTCAGTACTGGGGTCTCCCCAACTCTACAGGCTGATTTCCTTCTCTTCTGCTTTTCCCTACCCCATCTACTTTTTCTCTTCAAACCAAACTTACTGAACTATAATTTCTCGGATAAAATGCATATATTGGAGGTATTGTGTTGCTCTCAGGTTGGGGGCCATACCCAGCAGTGCTCAGGACCTACTCCTAGCTCAGTCTTGGGGTTGTTCCTGCAGTACTCAGGGACGCTGAGGTTGGGGGAATCACTCCTGGCCTTCCTCCCTCACCCTGTTCTCTCTCTCTGTCCTGCCCCTGATAGTGAAATTTTTGCAATTTATTTATTTATTTATTTTGGTTTGGGGGCCACACACCATGCCCAGGGACTTTGTACTCAATCACTCCCCGTGGTGCTCAAGGCACTATGCAGTGCTGGAGATCAGATCTAGGTCTTCCACATACTATACATGCATTCAGCCCTTTGAGATCTTTCCCTGAGCCATAATATGATTTTAAATTTAGGGGTTGGAGAGATAGTACAGTGGGTAGAGCACTTGCCTTGCAGATGCCCAACCCCAGGTTCAATCTCTGGCATTCCACATGGTCTCCCCTGAGCACCAACTGGAGTAATTCCTGAGTGCAGAGTCAGGAGTAAGCCCCAGGAATTGCCAGATGTGATCCCAAAACAAAACAAAGAAATATTTATATATTTTCCTATTTAACTCCAAGGAAGAATGACATTTCCTTATAGAGACGAAATAAGGGCATGTGCATAATACAGCGGGTAAGGCCCTTGCCTTGCACACGGCCAACCCGGTTCGATTCCTGGCATCCCAATATGATCCCTCAAGCACGGTCAGGAGTAAATCCTGAGTGCAAAGCCAGGAGTAACCCCTGAACATTACTGGGTGTAACCAACCCTCCACAAAAAAAATTTTTTAAATGGGGCTGGAGCAATAGCACAGCAGGTAGGGCATTTGCCTTGCACGCGGCCAACCTGGGTTCAATTCCCATCATCCCATATGGTCCCCTGAGCACTGTCAGGAGTAATTCCTTGAGTGCAAAGCCAGGAGTAACCCCTGAGCATCGCCAGCTGTGACCCAAAATAAATTAAAAAGTAAATTAATAATTAAAAAATTTTTTAAAAAGAGGCCAAGTCAGAGAGAGTGCAGTGGGCTCACCACATGCTTCACATACAGGAGGCTCAGTTCCGTCCCCAGCACCACAGGGTCCCCTGAGCACAACTGAAGTCACCTCAAAGACTGAGCTAGGCACAGTCTCAAAACACTGTGGGATATAGTCCCCTACCCACCCCCCCAAATAAATATAATACAATTAAACTAAGAGGCCAGGGGAGATAGCTTAATGAATAGAACATATGCTTCACATGCAGGTGGGCCAGACTCAATCTTGGCACCACCTGGACCCAATGCACTGTCAACAGTGACCCTGAGCAGAGCCAGACGCAGCCCCTAACTGCTGCTGCATGTGGCCCAAAAACAAGGACCAGAGATAGTCCAGGGTTAAGGTGCTTGCCCTGCATGTACCCAACCTGGGTTCAATTCCTGCACATGTGGTTCATCAAACCCCACCGAGCCTATGACCCCTGAGCACAGAGCCAGGAGTAAGTCCCAAGCACTGTCAGATGTGGTTCAAAAACCAAGTAAGAGAAAACTTTTTTACATTTCTCTTTGGGTGTGGGAACCAGTCTCAAAGTGCTGGAGCACACATCTAGTCAGCACAGGGCCCCGTGTTCCAGTCTCAGCACCACTGGGCCTTCCAAGTACCAGTAGAAGGAATCCGGGGAGCCCCAACACTGCTGGGGCACCTCCAAAACATGCCTGTACACAGGAATAATAAAACAGAACTTGCCCACAACTCATCTAAGGGCACTACCATTTTTTTGGTCAGATTTATCTTCTCAATCTTCCCTCTATGCTTATATACCAACAAAACAATTACGTATTAAACAGTCTACTTTAAAGTCTGATTTCTGCTGCCCTGGACATGTGAACACCTTTGTAAATTAATAAATATACTTTCACAATATTATTATCAGTTATTAGTTTTATTGTTTTGTTTTTGGCCACACTTGGCAGTCCTCCAGGGCTGCATCTGGCTCTGGGCCAGGCGAATGCACGTGGGATGGGGAGCGGCCATAGGAAAGTGGAGCCCAAGAGAAATGGATTCAATTCAACGCAGCCAAGCATTCTGTGACATTCACTGGTGTCCAGCTCTGTCCCTCTTTTATGTCCTCTCCCTCTGAAAAACGCAAGAACTGGGGAAAGAACCCTAGGGATTGAGCACAGACTTTGTATGGGAAGCCTGGATTCTATCCCAAGCATTACATGGTCCCCAGAGCTTGCTAGGAATGACCCAGCAAAGAGCTAGGAGAAGCCCACACCCTGCCACCCCCAGAACTGCCAGTTATGGCCCCCAAAACCAAGAGAGAGAAAGGAAGAAAGAGAAAGGCAGATGAGAAGAGAAGTCAAATTGCAAGTAAAGAGACCATGAGAGGTCCTAATAAAGAACATTCAGGTGGGGTCAAATCCCTCAAGGAGGTGGGATATTCTGGAAGGCTTCCCTGAGGAAATGGTGGCTGCACAGATAGCAGGCTTGCAAGGAAACAGTCAGACTGATCTGAAGGAGGGACTGAGAGAGACTATTGGGGTCAGGAACAGGAGATTCAAATGAAAATTTGACAAGTTAGGGGCCAGATGATTTGTTTTGGGGGAAATGGGTCATGTGATAATGTTTGAAATATTTAACCACTTGAAGAACACAGACATGGATTGTCAGAAGGATTTTGAGGCTCAGCTGCCCAGGGGTCTCCCCGGGCAGAATAGACTAAGTTCTCTGCCTACTGTCCTGACAGATGCTAGTGCGGCCTCAGTGCCTGTATTCCTTTTAGAAACATGACAGGCCTAGTTTTCTGAGTGACTTCTTTTGCTCTCATTCTAGAGTCCAGAGAGAGAGAGTACAGCGGGTAGGGCGCTTGCCTTGCATGCAGCCAACCCAGGTTAGATCTCTAGCATCCCATAGAGTCTCCCAGAGCACTGTCAAGAGTAATTCCTGAGTCAGAGCCAGGAGTAATACATGAGCATTGCTGGTTGTGCCTCCCCCCACCCAAATAAAACAAAATCCAACTTCATTCTACCACCAAGTCAGGACCCTCACCCACTGCTCTCGTTCCCCATTCTCCCACCTCTCCAACACCAAGTGTGGACAATTGGAACACAGCAAAGCTCAGTACACAGAGAGCTCGGTGGGCATCCTACCCAGCATATTTGTGGGCACTCTTGGAAAAACAGAAGATCTGTTTCATTGGGAAAGTTAAGAGAAAAGGAAAGTGTGTGTGTGTGTGTGTGTGTGTGTGTGTGTGTGCGCGCGCGCGTGAGAGAGAGAGAGGTAGAGAGAGAGACAGAGACAGAGAGAGAGAGAGAGTCTTCATGACTGTCTTTGACGGCCTAAATCAATGCAGACATGCTTAAAGTTTTCCTCTATACTCCGCAGTTATCTTGAGACTGATTTGCTTCTTAGAAAATGCTACCTAATACAACTAAGGAGGGTCTCAAGGCCCTAGCAATAACCCAGTGGGCCAGGCTTCATGTATGCTTCACATGCAGAAACCCAGGTTCAGTCCCCAGCACTGTATGTGGCTCCCTGAGCAGCACCAGGAGTGTACTGCAGCCTAACCACACCCCTCCCTCCAAAAGGAGCACCAAGACAAACTTAGAAAGGTTTCTGTTTGTTGCGGTAGAATTTAAATGACTCATAAATGTCAATTCTGCCATTAGAATAGTGTTGTAAATATATAATCATGGAAGAAAATCTCAGTTTTTAAAAAATATTTAGTATATTATTAAGTGATGGATCAAATTATGCAACAGTATGTGTAAGATCCTCTCTCTCTCCTCTCCCACCAAATTTAAAATATATTTATGGTCTATGGAAGCCAAAGAGATAGAGCACTTACTTTGTCTTTGTATGTGACTGATCCAAGTCGATCCCCAGCACCCAATATGGTCCCCTGAGCCTGCCAGGAGTGATCCCTGAGTACAGAGCCAAAGAGTAAATCCTGAGCAGAGCTGGGTGTATCCCCCAAACAAACTATATATATAATATATAGTATGTATATATACACATATATAGAACATACATACATAAACATGATATATGTACTATATATGAGTCTTATGTATATTAATACTATATATATTTTGCATATGTATATATGCATGTATTATATATAAATATATGTATATATTTATATAATATATACAGATAAACAGTACACACATATATACATGTGTATGCTCAGGGCTATATATATATTTAGGGTCTGGAGAGATAGTACACTGTTAAAGCTTTTGCATGCAGTTGATCCTGGTTTGGTCCTTAGCACCCCACATGGTCCCCTGAGCACCACTAGGAGTTACCACTGAGCGCAAAGCCAGGAGTAGTCCTAAGCGCGGCTATGTTGTTTTTGTGGTGTGGGGGGATTGAACCCAAGGCCTCACTCACATATGCAAGGCAAATGCTTCACTGCTGAGCTGCATCCTCAGCTCTGGGTCCTTGAAATCTTTAAGGGACAAAATGCCCAAAATCCTGAAGTTTTTCTAACTCAGAACTTCATTATTTCAGATACTAAATTTTCCTTAAACAATTCTAAGTTTCTCATTTTAAAAAGTTTTATTGTGTAATATAAATTCGTCACTTGAATATCATTAGTAGTATTAGCATTTCACAATGTTGTGCAGCCACTACCTCTAATCCCAGAATATTTGCATCACCCCAGAGCAAAGCCTCTCACCCACTGACCACTCTCTCTCCTCTCCTTTCCTCTAGTACTGAGAACTGCCAAACTGGGTTCTCTCTCAGTGGATGTATCTATTCTGAGGGTCTCATACCAATTCAATATACAGTTTGTGACCTTTTGAGTCTGATTTCACTTTATGAAACGTTTTTTGGGGAAGGATGTTAGGCTACACCTGGCACTGCTTGGAGGCCGTTCCCAAAAGTACTTGGGGGAATACATGGTGCGGGCGATTGAACCAGAGCTCCTGCATGCAAGGCCTGTGCTCAGCCCCTGAGCTCTGTCTATAGCCCAGGATGATATTTTTGTTTTTCTTTTGGCACCACACCTGAATATATTCAGGGCTTACTCTAGGCTCTATGCTCAGTTGTCATTCCTGGTGGTGTTCAGGGGCCCACATGGTGCCAGGGATTGAACAAACTGGGCTTGGCCATGTACAAGACAGACAATACCTTAACCCCAGTATTGTCTGTCTCCAGCCCCAACACAGTGTTTTTTGACAGGTTATAGCATGTGTCAATGCTTCGTTTCTTTATGATTGAATACTACCCTATTGTCTGTATACTCTACAGTTAGCTTATCTATATTCATCCCATGGACATTAGTACTGCTTCCAGTTTGGGGGTGTTGCGAATAGTGCTACTGTGTATATATACGATGTTTTCAATTATTTGGGGGAAGAGAATTTCAGAGTCCTTAGGTAACTTCACGGTTAACATTTTTGAGTAGGGAGGTTAAGTCACAGCCAGAAGTACTCGGGTTATACCTGGCTCCGTGCTCAGGAGCAACTTCTGGAGATGCTCAGAGAACCATATGGGTACCAGAGGTTGAACTGGGTTTGGCTGCATGTAAGCCAAGTACCTCAACCCTGTGCTATCTCTCTAACCCTTTAACTTTAAAAAAAAATCTTTTATAGGAAGCAGGATTTATTGGAGTGGGGAAGGTGAGGATCAGGGGCTCAGGGGGACCACTGTGAGGCTGTTAGGAGTACAGTGCCACCATTTGTATGGGAATCCACTAATAGATTGTGTGTGAGCCCATAACCACCAGGGATGTGTCACTTTTTAGCTACCTTGTCTTCAAACTCTTTACTATTTGTGGTGTGTGTGTGTGTGTGTGTGTCCCCTTCCATACTTGATGATGTTCAGGACTTATTACTGGATCACTGCTCAGGGATCACTCCTGATTGTGTGTGGGGAACCATACATCGTGCTGGGGCTAGAACCCAAGTCATTTGTGTGCAAGACAAGTGCCTTACACACTGTAGTATCTCTCTGGCTCTCTTTCCTATTTGGAAATAAGTTGAGCATGTGGTTCCTTGCAATGCCAAGCAACACATGGTCCACACATCACAGAGACAGGAGTAACCCTGAACATCACCTGATGTGGCTGCAAAACAAACAAAAACTCCTGCATGTGACACTTGCTGAAGCTCCACTTCCCGAAGCTGTGGCTCTTCTGGCCCAGGAAACTTAAGCCTGGCCCACTGCAGAGCCTCAGCCACGCGCTTCTGGTTCTGCATCTTGGTGTGGATGGACATGGTGACTTTTGGACGCTGGCCACCAGGTCCTGGGATTTCCATGCCTGTTTGGAGCCTGGGACTGCATGAGAGCAGAGAGAACCGTCCCCACAAAGGGCTGTCCGTGAGGTCCCTTGGTACAGCTCTACTTGCAGCAGGCTGCAGACTCCACCAGTGCAGGGTGGGCCCTTCGGGGAGGGATGGGGGATGGGGGTGCTGGAGAACATAGTCTGCTTAATTGGCTGCAGAATCTTTAATTTCTTTACATTGGCCACTCCATTTGCATGGTCAAGTATTCCTTTATCTGCTTCTTAGAATGTGATAATATTCAGAGTCCATACAGATAACCCTTCCTTTTTGGTATCCTTTACTTGGTCACATATTCAAAGTCCCTTTTGCCACTTACAGGCAACATTTTCAGGTTCCAGGGAGTATGATTCTGATATCTTTGGGGACCTTTATTCAGTAAACCACATCCCTTGATTTAAAATAGCTTTTTCTCAGGCCCAGAGGAATAGCTCAGTGGCTTCAAGGGCTGCCTTGCAAATATGTGATCACGAGCTTAAGTCCCCAGTGTCCCCTGCATTGAGCACAATTCTGAAGTTCTGCTGTCTGTGATTCCCCAGTACTCCAAGTGATTTTCAGCCACACCACAAAAAGGGGGTGCGGCTCCTAGTGAGCAACTGAAAAGGTGTGTGAGGGGCCAAAGAGATCGAACAGTGGGGACAGTGGCACTTGCTTTGCACATAGCAAGTTCAATTCCCAGCACCACATATGGTCCCATGAGCACTTCCAGGAGTGATTCCTTAGCATATAGCCAGGAGAATGCCCTGAGTACTTCTACTGTGTGTATCCCAAATTCCTCCCAGGAAAAAACAAAACAATCAAACAAAAATAAAAAGGAGGGGCCAGAGCAATAGTACAGTGGGTAGAGCATTTACCTTGCATGCAATTGACCCAGGTTTGATACCCACATCCCATATGTTCCCCTGAGCACTGCCAGAAGTGATCCATGAGTGCAACACCAGGAGTAAGCCCTGTGCACCACTGGGTGTGGCCCAAAAATAAAAGCAAAGCAAAACCAAATAGGAGTGCAAGTGCCACAGACACATGCAATGAAGCCTCTGGAGACCACATGTGTGAGTGACCCTTGAGGGAGCACCACAGCCATAATTTGTGAGTCTCAGTTAAGAGTTTGAGCTCCAGTGAGCCCCAGTGAGCCACTGAAGAAGACAACTTAGAGAGCACTGTGGTAGAGTATGTGAGCACCACACCCTGATGTATGCTTTCCACTGAGCACCACTGCCAGGCCTGTGGGTGAATTCTGGCCATTGCAACACAGCAGCAGTGAAAGGGAGAGAAATAGAATAAAATAAACAAAAAATACTCCTAGATGTTTTGGCACTGAGTGTATGTAGTGGTCAGTCGGTCTGGGCTCACACCAGTCTCCGCCACGTTGGCTGCTTTCACACTCGTGGCTGAGGAAGTCAGTGATACCACACACTAACTCCCTAGCTCAGGAAGAGCTGATGGGGTCAGAGCAGAGAAGAGTCTGACTTTGGCAATCCCAATCACAATTTATGGGGAGTTTTCTGCGTGCCAGGAGATGGCCACTTTTAGCCATTTGAAGACCATTATGTAAGGTGGGCATTTTGTCAGCACTAAACACCAAAATCCTGGCTACCCAGGATCAAGCTGCTTCTTGAAGATTGGGGTGTCCCAGCCTCAAAGGGATTCCCCATTTCCTGCCCCTGGCCTTGGTCCTTGTTAGAACAAAAAAGAAGTCTGGGACTGGAATGAGAGTACAGTAGGGAGGGCACTTGCCTTGCACACGGCCCACCTAGGTTCAATCCCAGCAACCCATATGTTCCCTCAAGCCCACCAGGACTGATCCCCTGAGCGCAGAGCCAGGAGTCAGCCCTGAGCACAGCTGGGTGTGGCCCCCAAACAAAAAGAACAGATGGGACTAGGAGACGTGGTTGACAGCGTGGGCACCCCAAGTCAGTCATCTGTGACGCCTTAGAAACCAGAGTTCACCGTCTGTGCTTGGCACCCGTGTCAGGCCTTTGACAAGCAATGTGTTTGTTAGACACGATGTCCTTTCAAGGCTCAACCAAACAACCCGGGCCCGACGGGCTGGGCTGAGTCACTGCCCAGGTGGTTTCACAAGCTGTTTGTGCGCTGAGGCGGCAGAGGCAGGAAAGGCCATCGTGTGAGGCTCGAGTTGTCTTCAGCTCCTGGACAGAAAGGCCACTCCCAGAGACACACATGGCAAGAGTGAGGCTTAGTCCTAGGGCCCACAGTGCTGGCCCAGAGTCCCACTGATTTCTTCTAGCTCACTCTTTGACCTTAGGACCCCCCACCCGGAGTCAGGGAAAGTGGTAGCAAGCCTTGGTTATGTGGAAAGGGCAATATATACGTGTCCATATTATGCAGGTACTATAGAATTTAGGATTATCAGCCAACCAAGGAAATTGATGCTATTTTAAAAATTATTTTATTTTACAAATGCAGATACTGAGCAGCAGAGATGTCATCTCACAGAACTAGTTTGTACAAGGTCAAGAATCTACCCAAGGGGTTCAGAGTGATAGGACAGCGGGGAGGGTGTTTGCCTTGCACACAGCTGACCTGGGTTCAATCCCCGGCCTCCCATATGGTTCTCCAAGCATGCCAGGACTAATTCCTGAGTTCAGAGCCAGAAGTAACACCTGAGTATCACTGGGTGTGATCCAAAAAAACAAAAAAGAATCTACCCAACTTTATATTACTAAAAATCTTGGTTTCAGGAGGAAATAGAAATCTGCTCAGCACTCAACAATTTCTGTTGAGTCACTAAGTCCCTTCTTTTCTGTGCCTGAGTTCCCCTATTCAGTGTGCAAAGTGGGGAAGAGGGATCAGGCTCACTTTGTAGCTACAGTCCTTGTGATTTTGTGTTGACAGGTCTCTAAATCCCTCTTGGGCATGATCTCTATTCCATCTATAAGCCACATCCCTTTTGTTTTTTTTCTTGAGCTACACCTAGTGATGTTCAGGACTTGTACCTGGCTCTGTGCTCAGGGATCACCCCTAGTGGTGCTCGGTAAACCACATGTGGTCTGGGGTATCGAACATAGGTCAGCTGCACGCAAGGCGAGTGCGCTATCTACTATTACTACCTCTCTGGCCCCCAAAACCACACTTTTGAGTTCCCCCCTGGGGGAAGAGCAGGCAGCAGGAATGAGGAATTCTTCCAACTTGGAGGGTTCTCCGAAAGTCTTAGTGCTTATCGACAGTCCTTTCATGATCTCCTAGAGCCACATCTGCTCCCATGAACTTGAGGCGTCTATAGTACCTGCATCACAGCTGTGTGCTGGGTGTGACACATGCCTTTCCTTTTATCTTCCTAATGGCCACGGGAGAGACTGTCACTGCTTGAGGTCTTCCATCTTCTAAGAGACGTAGTTGGCATCTCAGCCTCATGAGGTATGTCTGCTTCCCGATCCTTTGCCACATGACTCCTCCCCCTTTTATCCAGGGCTGGGCACACCCAGCCATGTTTGGGTGCTATACCCGACTCAATGTTCAGCCAGTGCTTGGGGGATCACGCATGCCAGGGATGGAACCTGAGCTTCCCTCAATACAGAGCACACAGTCAGCCCATTGAGCACCCTCTCTGGCCCACGCCTCTTTCTCTTACATCTGATCACATAGACAGTGACCCGAACAGAATGAAAAGTGCTTGGGGAGTGAGATTGCTGTACACATTCTCATCTCCCCTGGAGTGGAACTAGCCCCTCAATCACCAGCTGCTTCTGAGACCCGCAAATGATGCCAAAAAGGGATGTTCTCCATGTTCTTGATGCAGAGATTCGCCTCATGGTCAAACAGGTGGAACCAATCAACTGTATTTGAGCCAACAGCTCTGAGAGTCAACAGCTTTGAGAGTTCGTTTCCTGATTGGTGTGGCAATTATCTTAGATCCAGTGACCACCTTCTCCTTTAGTGTCATGTTTTCTTGGCTGTTGCCATAGTTTTGTTCTTTCCCCAGGGTAAGGGAAGAAGAGAAGCCCAGGATCAAGCACAATTGAGAACCACCTGAGCACGATTCCTTATCAGCACCCTCATTTGACCTCAGCTCTTCTCTCCTGTCCCTTGGAATCTCCAAGAGGTCATACACCTGTCTCGTTGCCCCTAGCAGGGCTTCTCCCAGACTCCAACATATTTTCCTGGGTGTTCTAAACTTTCTACTACTCTCTGCTGCCTCTTACTTAACTTTTCGCTATTGCTCTAGGGTCACACCCAACAGTGCTCTCAGCCTGAGTACTCAACCTACTCCTGACTCTGCACTCAGAGATCACTCCTGGTGGGCTTGGTGGACTAGATGGGGTGCCAGGGATCAAACCCAGGTTGGCTGCGTGCAAGGTGAGCATCCTACCTGCTGTACTATCGTGCTGGCCCGGCTCCAGATCAGCTTTGTCTGTCCTACAATAGCATATAAATGGGATCACCAATTATGGACTCTCTCATCTGGATTCTTTCTTTCTCTTTTTGGTTTTTGGGCTACACCTGGTGATATTCAGAGATTACCACTGGCTGTGCTCAGGGGACCATATGGGATGCCAGGGATCAACCCCGAGTTTGGCCATGTGCAAGGTAAACACCTACCCACTGTACCATCTCTCCAGCCCGGCTTCCTTCATTTAGAGTGTGTTTAGGTTCCTCAGTCTTGCTGCTTAAGTCAGTAGTTTTCACTTTGTTATGCTGAGTGATACTCCAGC
The DNA here is from genome assembly GCF_029834395.1 of Sorex fumeus. NCBI lineage: Eukaryota > Metazoa > Chordata > Mammalia > Eulipotyphla > Soricidae > Sorex > Sorex fumeus. The sequence continues at coordinate 44,406,123 of NW_026606104.1, forward strand.
ATGTAAGTATGGTTTGTTTATGCATTTACCTGTTGATAGACATTTGGTGTAAGTTTTTTTTTTCTTTTTCTCTCTCTTTTTTTTTCCCAGGGAGTTGAGTGGGATTTAGACCATGCCCTACTGTCTGAGGTATCATTCCTGGTGGTGCTCAGGGACCATATATGTTGCCTGGGGATTGAGCGGGGGTCAGCTATGGCAAACAGGTAAAGGTAAAGGCCCTCCCGTTGATCGTCGATTTGCTCGAGCGGGCCCAGTAACGTCTCCATTGGAGACTTTGTTGTTACTGTGTCTGGCATATCGAATACTCTCGGTAGCTTGCCGGGCTCTCCGAGAGGGGCGGAGGAATCGAACTCGGGTCGGCCATGTTAACAATAACCCCTGATTTTCTTCTCATGGTATTTCATTATAGAATACATTGTAGACCCTGGGTTTAATCCCTGGCACTGCAAGGCCCTCAGAGCACTCATTGTCAGATGTGGTCTCCAACAACAATAAGGCACTATCAACATTTAATTTGTTTGTTTGGTCTGGGGGCACACCTGGAAATGCTCAGAGATTAGTTCTGACTCTGCACTCAGGAATTACTCCCAGATATGCTCAGGGACCATATGGGGTTCTGAGGATCTAACCCAGGTCAGCCATGTGTAAGGCAAGTGCCTTACCCACTGTACATTTCAGAGCATTGAGAAAAAAAAAGAATTTCTTTTTTATTTGTGTGTGTGTGTGTGTGTGTGTGTGTGTGTGTGTGTGTGGTGCAGGGGACGAATCCAAGGGTTCACACATGCAAGGCCTGATCTCTGCTACTATGCCATACCTCCTTCTCTCTTTAATTATTATGGTTGGTCTCTTCAAAAAACTTTTGTTTCTTGTTTGTTTGTTTGTTCTTCTCTTTGGGACACACTGACTGTGCTCAAGGCTTACTCCTGGCTCTTTGCCCAGAGATCACTTCTGGCTGTATTTGGGTGGATATATACTTAGGGGACCATATATGGTGCCTTGGATCAAAGCCACGTTGGCTACAGGCAAGTGCCCTACTTGCTGTACTATCTCCTTGGCCTTTAACCATACTACTTGAAGTCAGTGTCTGAAAACATCTACCTCATGCCAATAACATTGGGTATATAACCTATACTCTTCACAGAAATCCTGCCAAGTGGGTACTCCCCCTAGTTTAGATATGAAGCTCATTTAGAGATTAAGAATCAGACTCATACATTAGTGAGGCCCTGGCTCAATACATGACATCAGGAAGGAAAGAAGGAAGGAAGAAAGGGAGAAAGAAGGAGGGTGGGAAGGAAGGAAGGAAAGAAAGAAAATTAAGCAACTGACTATTCAAGCATCCATGAGAATATAGGTGAGTCAGATATGGCCTGCGGTTGATTTGTTTTGTTTTAAGGGGGACACCACCTGGCAATGCTCAGGTCTTCCTCCTGGTCAGGGATCACTGCCGGTGGAGCTCAGGGGACCATATGGGGTGCTGGGTATGCATATAGGAAGCACCAACCCCCTGGTTTTTATTTTTAATCATATTTGCTAGAATTCAAATCCTCAATAATATTAGGAATAGTTGACATTTTTATCAATAGTTGCTGTATGGCGAGTGTATCCAACCATCCTGATAACAACCTTGGAGCGAAGCATTGGTATTCTTCTCGCTACAGAGATGAAGACACAAGGTTCACAGGGGCAAAGTAACTTCCGTGGCTTTTGTGGCTGAAGCAGGATAGAATTTTAGCTCAAGCAGCCTGACGTCAGGGTCCATCTTCAACCAGTACGGGTGTGTAAGCTTCTTCCCGGGCTGCTCGGGACTGTGCACTCCACCTGGGGAAATGTTTAAGGGACAGGAAAGATGATGACCTTGAAGCCTGTGACCCAGGGAAGGAGTTACTGGTGATGGAGACCAGAGAAGACCACCTCTTCCTTCCAGAGACACTGCGTGGTAGACTGCCAGGGCTGACGACTCTGAGGATGGGGGTGGAGGGTTGGCCCCGGCTTCAGAAAGCAGGTCGGGGGGAAGGAGCGAACAATCCAGATTTGCAGGAAGGGCTACCCCAGAGCCTGGTGTGGTGCCCAGAAAACACACACGAAAGTGGGAGCTATCCAAGGGCCCCCATCTAGGAAATTCGCCACCCAGTGGGTTAATTATACTCAGACAGAAAACAACACTAACTTCCCCAGACAGACCGGGAGGGGAGAAACCCAAACAGACAGTTACAGTTCAGCCAAATCAGGGCTAATCTTTAATCTTTTATGGATGTGTGTAATACATTAACCACGATAGCCTGTCCCGCAAGGCACCTCAACACCTGCTTGCCCGGAGGCTGGGGTTGGGTTGGCGAGGCTAAGTGGAAAGGAGCGAGTAAATAGGCCAATTACTCTCCTGCGGCAGACTTTCTTAGGTGCCCTCCTTGAGCTGAAAAGGCTGATGCGGCCTGTCAGACAAGGGGTGCGGCGGGGAGGGAAACCCTTGAGTCAGCAGCTCAAGAAGACGAGGCACAAAATCACCAGAGAGGCTTTACCTGTCTCTCAGCAAACAAAACTCCTGAAGAGCAAGAATTGTATTATTTATTATTTGTCATTGGGTGGTTGCTATTAATATAGTTTTCATAATAGGAAAAAATGCAAAGGTGAAGAATTACTAAGACCAGGTGTCTCAATGGATTATGAAATCATAAGTTTCAACTATTATATATACATATATATATATTGTTGGGAGGAGGGGATGAGGCCACACCCTGTGTGCTCAGGGGCTACCCCTGGCTCTGCGCTTAGGGGTCACTCTTGGAGGTGCTTGAGGAACCTTATGGGATGCTGAAGCTTGAACTGGTATATGCAAGATGAATGCTTAATCCCTGTGCTATCTCTCTGGCCCCTACTGCATGTATTTTTTTTTTTTTCAGTTTTAAGAAGCACCTTGTCTCCTGGTTTATCAGGCTTTGACTGATAAACATGGAAGATACATATGTGGAGGTGTTTCTCAATTGTCTGAAACCCTCTTATTAAGTAAATGCTGTGATTCAAAGTCAACAAAGAGGAGAGTGTCAAAGAACTGAAGCAGTACAATAGTTCAGTCTCCCATTCCAAATAAAAATTCTTCCCACCATAACCTCGGTTCTATTATCTAGAAGGGGGTTTATTCTTTTTTTGGGGGGGAGGGGTCACACCCAGTGGTGCTCAGCCGCTATTCCCAGCAGTGATTGAGGGACCTTGAGGTATGGGGATAGAACATAGCGTTTGAATACAGGGATCAAACATCCTTCAAGCCATGTTTCAGGTTCATATTTATTTTGTTTTTTGGGCCACATCTGGCAGTGCTCAGGGCTTACTCCTGGCTCTTCATGCAGGATTTATTCCTGGTGGGGATATGGGGGCCAGATAGGATGCCAGGGATGGAACCCAGTTGGCTACTTGTAAGGCAAGAACCCTACTCAGTATACTATCTCTTCAGCCCCTCCGGTTCATATTTATTATTTTTATCTTTTCCTCTTGCCAGGAACCCCAGATGTGCCTTGCATATACTGGGCAAGTGTTTTAAGTTAATAAGCCATGTTCTGGGCCTGTCTTTCCGGAGTTCACAAATAGCATCTCATCAGATGCAGTGACACTTGGGTTTGAACTCATGACCTTGTGCTTGCCAAGCAGGCGCTTTAAGTCATTATACCATCTTCTTGGTCCCCTGGGACTTCGTTTCTTAGTGAGGCAACAGTCCATTGCACCAGTGGTTTCTTAGGTAAAGCGGAAATCTGTCTCCTATAACTCCTCCCAGCAATTCTAATTCTGTCTTCTGGAACTACACAAAATCAGCCCAATTCTTCCAGGAGGCAGAGTAAATTGGAATAATAAGCAGTCTCTGGGAGCAGACGGATCTGGTTTTAATTCCAGACTCTGCCAGTTATTAGCAAGTTACTTAACTTCTTAGATCTTGTTTCCTCATCTATCCAATGGGTTCAAGTACCCGTTGTATTGAGATTCAGAGGGGATAAGAGTGTGTTAGGCATCTGGCATCTGATATACAGACAGACAGGATACTCCCCCCTTTTCATCACTCCCTCCTTGCAGGCTTTGTCTGTAGAGTTTTCTTTATGTAACTATACAGATGTTATGTTCCCTCTTTTTTTCCAAGATAAACACTCCCCAGTGTCTGACGATTCTCTGGAGAACTCTGATTCACAGCATACATATAATGTAATGACCCAGGCATCACCAACGATCTAAAGACGTTAAATAACTTGGGTTGGAGAAACAGTATAGTGGGTAAGGTGCTTGCCTTGCATGAAGACAGTCTGGGTTCAGTTCCCAATATCACATATGGTTTTTCAAGCACTATCAAGGCATGTTCTCTGTGCACAGGACTAAAGCTTGAGAAAAAAATATATTATGGGGGTCAGAGAGATAGTACAGCAGGCAGGGTGCTTTCCTGGAGAGTGGCTGAATTAGGTTTGATCCCCAGCATCCCATATGGTCCCCTGAGCACTGTCAGGAGTAATTTCCAAGTACAGAGCCAGGAGTAACCTCTGAGCATTGCTGGGTGTGACCCAAAAACAGACCAAAAAAAAAAATTAAGCAACTTCCTACAGCCATATAAGCAGTTGCCAGGATTCTAGCCTAGCTGGGTCTGGCTCTAAAGCCACACCTTCAAATCTAGATCTCCAGCAGTGCTGTCGGATGAAGATAGAATGTGAGTCACATATGTCATCGAAAACACCCAGGGGCATGGCCAGTGGTCAAATGCCTGCTCTGTGGACGATACCATGAGTTCAGTCCCCAGTGCTAAGCACATAGGCCAAGCTGGGTCGTGGCAGCTCGGCTGTGTTTGAGCCCTGGGGCCAAAACAGAGTGTGGCCACTTGCACACAGTCAGGTGCTAGTGCACAGCTAAAGATGAGTGGGCACTGTGACCAGGAGTGTGGCACCCTCTGAGCACTGACCCTGTGGGCTCTGCTGAGACCCCCAGCAAGCACCACAGCCAGAAAGTAGGCGCGCGCTATGCCCGGGAGGACGACACACAATAAACAAGAGAAGGGGCAAGGGAGTGAGAAGAGCATTGAAACATGCAGGAGCCTGGGGCTATATCCCCATTCTGTGTGGTTCCTTGAGCACTATCCAGGGCAACTCCTGAGCACTGAACCGGGAGTAGCACTAGGCATCTTGAGGTCCAATCTAAATAACAGAAAAAAAAAGTTGAGACTTTTTTTTATATTGTCTTCAAAATCTAGTTTAGATCTTATTCATCTTTGTAGCATCTCTGACTTTAACTGAAGCTTGTGGCTTCACACAGCATGGTGGCACATACCTGGAGGAATGGTGAAGTTCCCTGACCTGTAATTTTAGAACTTTGGTTTCCCAGCACCCCCAAATCCAGTACTAATGCATCCTAGAAGACCAAGAAAACATTAATAATGCCTCTGCTAATCTGTGTTCTCTACCAATCATCATCAAAACAAAAACAGTATTTATCAAGCCCCACAGAGTGCCTGGAATCATCCAGGGAGTTGGAGATACTGCAGTGAAGAAAACAAATCCCTGCTTTCAGGGGGTTGGTGTTTTTAAAGGGGGAAAAAGAAAAACCATCAGAAGTAACTGGTGTGTCACCTGGTTAAATATGCTATGAAGAAAACACGCGGCAGAGTACAGCAGTGGTGGGCACAGCAAACAGTGGATTGCTACTTATTTATTTTTGTGTTGCCAGAATCTAACTTAGGATCTCACATATCCATGAGAGGCAGGTGCACCTCTGAGATATATTCACCACCCCCAGACTGTATTGTAATTTCACTTCTCAGTATTTCTCTGTCTCTGTTTCTCTGTCTCTCTCTGTCTCTGTCTTTGTTTTGTTTTGTTTTGGGGGCCACACCTGGCAGTGATGAGGGTTCAGTCCTGGAAGGGCTTAGGAGATGCTAGGGATCAATAACGGGTTGACAAGTACACTACCCATTATACTATCACTTTGGCCCCTGCCCCTCTTTTTTTTAAAATTTTTTTTTATTTTACGAGTTACTTCACAACACTTGATTACATTTAATATTCAAACACCAATCCCACCACCATTACACCTTCCCACCACCAAATTCAGGATGTTTCTATCTCAAGGCCCAATCCCTGCCCCAAAACTCAAACAAAAGAATATATTTTGTATTGTCTGTTATGAAGAACTGCTGAACATGCTTACAGAAAAGTGTTCCCATAGGAAACAGTGTGAAGATTGTTCTATTTCGGCAGGAGCCATTAAGACATTCTATAGGATATCACTAACATGTTGTTAAGGTTTGGATGATATGAGCTTTGGTATTTATGTCTGAAAATATGTATATGCGTATGTATATTTTCCATCTATGATTTGTTGCCTATTGTATGAACCCCATCAAGTATGGTGTAGTAATTATGGAAAATGGGTAGGGAGTATCTTATGATGTGTCCAGGAATATGTTCACTCATATGTTAGTCTCGGCCCGAGCATGTGGAAAGCAGCCAGGAGCGTGGTAGCGGTTGGGTAGTAGAGATCAGCTGCCGGGGCTGGGTCCCTTGGGGTGGGGAGGGCTTTCACCCGCCCCCTCTGGGCACCCTGAGTGAAAACAGCCTGGCACAGAGTCTGGTGGCATGGTTATCCTATTCCTCTTTTCTTTCTTTTGCCTTTGGGTCATACCCTGTGGTGTTCAGGGGTTACTCCTGGCTCTGTGCTCCAAGATCACTCTTAGGTAGTCAGGGAACCATGTGGTGGCAGAAGGGCCATATGCACACTCATTCTGAGACATCGTTCTACCCCTTTCTTACTTTTTTTTCCCCTTGGGCCAGAAATAGTAGAGGGGTTAAGACACTCACCTTGCACATGAATGACCCAGGTTACCAGTATTGCACATGGTCTCCAAGACCCTCCAGGAGTAACCCCTGAGCACAGAGCCAGGAGTAAGCCCTGAGCACCACTGGGTGTGACTCTCCCCCCCATATAAATAAATAATTGATAAATGGTTTAGAGGGTTGGAGAGATAGTACAGAGACTAAATTGCTTGCCTTGTATGCAGATGACACCCTCCAACCTTGCTCCTAAGCTTGGTCCTCCAAGCACTGTCATGAGTAACTCCTGAGCACAGAGAACCATCAGGTGTGGACCAAACTTGCCCCTTACTCCTGCCAAAAAAATTTTTTAAAAAAGGAGGAGGTGGAGGAGGAAAATCAGGAAGAGGAGGAGAAGGAGGAAGAAGAAGAAGAAGAGGAGAGGAAAAAGAGGAAGAGGTTTGAGGACTTTATAAGAACAAAGTTTTTTGTTATTGTTGTTGGGGCTGGAGTGCTAGCACAGCGGTAGGGTGTTTGCCTTGCGTGCAGCCACCCCAGCCGAGCCGGGTTTGATTCTTCTGCCCCTCTCGGAGAGCCTGGCAAGCTACCAAGAGTATTCAATACACCAGACACAGTAACAAGAAGTCTCACAATGGAGACTTCTCTCTCACAATAGAGACGATACTGGGCCCGCTTGAGCAAATCGATGAACAACGGGAAGACAGTGTTTTTGTTTGTTGTTGGGGGATCATTCCCAGCAACCCTCAGGGCACCACTGGTATCCAGTATTGAACCCAAAACTCCTGTGTGCAAAGTATGCAGTCTCCAGCCTTCTTTCAATTTTGATCACGATCACGATCACAATCATCCTGTTGTTCGTCGATTGCCTTGAGCAGGCACCAGTAATGTTTCTGTCGTCCTAGCCCTGAGATTTTAAAAAGTGCCATATTATAGGCTCTTTCAGGTTTAGGAGAATGAGAACCATCATTGTTACTGGTGGCATATTGGGTACGCCACGGGGAGTTTGCCAGACTCTGCTGTATGGGCAGGTTACATTCTGTAGCCTGACAGGTTGTCCAAAGTAAGAATGAGATAATAAGACTTGCGGCCTCACACTTCCGGGAGCTGGGTTTTATAGTCTCTAGAATAATTTTGAAATTTTTTTTTTTTGGAAGGGCTAGAGAAACAGTACAGCAGGGAGGGCACTTGCCTCCATGTAGCCAACCCAAGTTCCATCCTCAACATCCCTATGGTCCCCAGAGCACTTTGCCAGAAGTGAGCAACTTAGCTCGAGTCAGGAGCAACCCCTGAGTATCGCCAGGTGTGGCCCCCAAACAAACAAACAAAATTGGCATTTGATAACATAGTTACAATATCGCTAACATTTATGGTTTTGTGGTTTTGATGTACAAAGTTATTGCACCTTTACAAGTCAAAATGCTCAAGACAGTCAGTCCTCCAGTGTGCCCCTTCCCCTGCTTTTTTTTTTTTTGGAGGGTGGGGGTTGTAATTTTAAGTAGGTTTGTTTTCCAAGATCTCTAATACAGATAAGAGCAAGGATTATAAGGAAATCTGGAAGTAATTTGCAATTCAACGTAAAAGGAAGGCTCAGGTAGACTATACAATCACAAAAGCATTGAGAAGGTCAAAAAGGGGACAAGAGATAGGGACAGATCATGTAGACACAATTTGCATCTTCATTCTGGATAAGAACTTCATGCTGGAAGTAGGTAAAGGAACAAACATGATAACCTCTCTCTGTACCTATATTGCAAACCATAAGGCCCAAAAGAGGGAGAGAGAAAAAAGAAAATGGCTTTCCATAGAGGCAGGCATGGGTGGAAAGAGCAGGAGGGACACTGGGAACATTGGTGGTGGAAAATGTACACTGGTGGAGAGATGGGTATTGGAACATTGTATGACTGAAACTCAACCATGAACAGCTTTGTAACTGTGTGTCTCATGGTGATTCAATCAAAAAGAAAAAGAAAGAAATTTGAATCTTGGGCCAGAGCAAAGTAGCTAGGAGAGGGCTTACCTTGCATGCAGCTGACCTGAATTCAATCCTTGGCACTATATATGATCCCCCAAAACCCCACCAAAAGTGATCTTTGAGCACAGAGCCAGGAGAAAGGTCTGGGCACTGCTGGGTGTGGCATAAAAGATAAAGGAACTTTGGATCTTACTCTGAGTGGCAGAATGACATGAACTGATGAAGCTGCTGGAGATTATTGGATTTAAAGGCAATGGTTAAACTCATTCCATATGGCCATACAGCCAATTGGAAAAAGCCAATAAATATCTGCTCATCCTAGGGAAATATTTCTTTTTACAACACTAAGTCTGAGATCCTAACATTGCAAATAACAGGTGCTAGATCTATCTCGATTCCTTTAGGTCATTCTATACGGATGATGAAGAAATTGGGTGTGGATATGTGTGCCTTGTAACACAGTTGATGGTTGATTTTTCCTAATGAGAACAGGCAAAGAATAGATCCTACCTGTTTGAGCCTAGTCTAATGATAGCTGGGAAATTTTATTTTTTTAATTTTTTGGGGGGTCACACCAGAGATGCTCAGGGGTTACTCCTGGCTTTGCACCCAGGAATTACTCCTGGTGGAGCTTGGGGGACCATATGGGATGTCGGGGATCGAACCCAGGTCGGCCACGTGCAATGCAAACGCTCTCCCTGCTGTACTACTGCTCCAACCCTAGCTGGGAAATTTTAATGCATGAAATTTTCTTCCATCTAAGCAGTTCATCAGGGAGGGAGAGTCCATGAACCAAAAGGAAACAAAGTAAAGAGACAGGCTAGGTGTCAGGAAGGAAGGAAAACAAAATTCAAGACAATTTGAATCTGAATTCGGTCATTTACTTCTTCTTTACTTTTGGACAAGTTATTTTATTTCTCTGAACCTTTGTTCTTGTCTGTAAAGGAGAGACAGTTAACACATATCTTTTAGCAGTATCTGGCACATTTACATGCAGACAAAATTATAGGCACAAAGAAACTGTTCAATAATTGAAAGTTATTGTGATACTTTAAGTACCTGTAGTCAACATACTTTTGAACACCTACAACACTTGAAACACACTGTTAGGGACCGAATCTCCTCAAAATTCATCTGTTGAAGACCCACTCCCTACCGTAACAGTATTTGCCAGGTGACTTTGAGAGAACAATAGAATCAGATGAGTCAGGAGTTAGTGGCCTCCTGAATGGTACCAGAAATGTTAGGATCCTGGGCGCTTGCTTTTCTGTCTTCCTCTCCAAGTGATGATATAAAGAAAAGTCAGCAAGTGTCAGCTAAAGGGGGCTCTCACCAGAACCCGTCCACACTGGCACTTTCATCTTACCATTACAGCATCCCCAGTGGGGACAGTTAAATGTAGCTTTCTAAAAGCAACCCAGTACATATTTTGTTATAGTAGATTGAACTGACAAGACACATTTACAAAGAAAATGCATGTTTTGCAGGCTGGAGCGATAGTACAGAGGGCAGGGTGTTTGCCTTGCACTTGGCTCACCTAGGGTTCAATTCCCAGCATCCCAGTTGGTCCCCAGAGTCCCTCCAGAAGGGATCCCTGAATGCAGAGCCAGGAGTAAGCCCTGAGCATCACCAGGTGTGGCCCAAAAAAGTTAAAAAATAAGAGAGAGAATACATTTTTCTTCCGATAAAGATGCTTAAGGAAAAAAAAAATACATGATTCCTTCTTTCAAGAAGCTATCCAGGGATGAGATGTATATAAAATATATTTAATAACACAGAATGTACTTGTTCAGGCAAGATAGAAAATATATAAGGGCTATAATTTATTGCTTACAATGTGCTTGGCACTAAGTTGTTTTATAACATCTCATTCTATTTCTGCAGTCACCCTCTTACCAAGGGCATAGGAACTGGCGAGCTGCTGCATCAGAACAAAGGCAGGCATGACGGTGGTGCAGACGAAGCTGGGCGTGTGCAGTGTGAAGACCCTGCAAATCCAAGGATTCAGATCCCATCAGTTTGATAAATACAACTCCCACAGAGGCTCACTCTAGGAAGCTGGAGGAGCCTTGGGAAAGAGAGCAGGTTGAAGAGAAAGGGAATTCCCAGACAGCGCCATCTAAAGAACTACTGGCAGCCTCAAAGCAGCACCATGAAGGTGAGTTCGTTCATCATGAGAGGGAGAAGAGGCATCTGTAGCAAGAAGGTGGGCAGCAGTTTAAGAAAGTTAAAACACCTTGATGGTGATTAAGTGCACATGGTTCTTTATAGAATGGCTATAAGTCATTGTCCCTCCTATGTACAAGTTCTGGCTTAATTTGTACATTGAGATGTCTGCTATCAATAGATAATTTCAGTGAAAAAAATGATCTCTGTTTTGTTTCCAGGTCACACCAGCAGTACTCAGGACTGACTTCTGGATCTGTGCTCAGGATTCATTCCTGGCCGTGCTTGAAAGTCTTTATGTGGTGTAAAGGATTTGAACCAGGGTTGTCCACATGCAAGGCAAATGCCTTAACCCCTATACATTATCTTCCTGGTCCAAATCATCTCTATGTAAATGTGTGTGTGTGTGTGTGTGTGTGTTGATGCTCCAAGAGAGGAAGCAAATTGCCCAAGATTGCACGGTTAGGTAGTGGCAGATGATAAAAATGAATACCTTTGTAAGCTGTGTCCCACATCCTTATCATTTTTGGGGGGTGGGGGTTGGTAAGGGTCACACCTGCTGGTGCTCAGGACTGGACTTATTCTTGGCTCTATGCTCAGGGGTCGCTCCTGGTGAGGCTTGGGAGACCACATGTAGTGCTGGGGATCAAACCAGGGTTAGGAGCATGAAAGGCAGTGCCTTACCTCCTGTATGATCTCTCTGGTCTTCACATTCTTATCAAAGAAACCTGTTCCTCTAATTCCATGCTTTACCATAGTCTTCACCCAGTTCCTGTCCATTTAATTTTTTTATTAGTGAAACACCACGAGGTACAGTTATAGACTCACAAATTTTTGTGCTTGGGTTTCAGTTATACAATGATCAAGTACCCATCCCTCCACCAGCATCCTTCCTCCACCACCACAGGTCCCAGCATCCCTCCCCCCCCCCCCCCGTCCATTTAATTTTTAACGAAGCCCAACTTTGCAATGATAACTGAAATTTAAACACTATGGCACTTCAAAGGATTCTTAATTTACTCATGTCTATTAATGTTAGTGTGTATACTGGGATGTCTAAAGCCAGTTGGTTGGGCATCTTTGACCTCCATGTGGGGGGAGTTGGGACTCCCATGAGTGAGTGTGTGTGTGTGGGGGTGTGGTGGCAGAGACGAGACAAACAGATATGTAAGGAGACAAACACAAGAGGAGTGCCCAAGCTTTAGTGTTGCCTGGGCAGCCATAGTGAGCTCATGGGCTGGCCATTTATTCAATACAATATTGCCTCCCCACCATTGCTCCCAATACCTGAACCACTGTTTGAGTTGACAGACATTAAATCAGTGAACACATCAACATTCAATAGGTATAGGAAAAGCAAAGGCTTGGTATTTCACATGTTATACATCAGGCACCTTTAATGTATAAAGTCATCTGCACTTGTTTGTTCATTGCAGCACTATTTACAATAGATAGAATCTGGAAAAAACCTGAGTGCCCGAGAACAGATGACTTGTTAAAGAAACTTTGGTACATCTACACAATGGAGTACTATGTAGCTGTTAGAAAGGATGAAGTCATGAAATTTACATACAAGTGGTACTACATGGAAAGTACCATGCTAAGTGAAATGAGTCAGAAAGAAAGGGACAGACATAGGAAGATTGCATTCATCTGGGGAACATAAAGTAACAAAATAGGAGACTAACATCCAAGAATAGCCGAGATAAGTACCAGAGGGTTTACTCCATGGCTTGGAGGCCAGCCACACACTCTAGGGGTAAAGGCAGCTCAGATAGAGGAGGGAGCACCAAATAAAGGGTGTTGGGAAGATCTGCCCAGGATGGGAGATGCATGCTGAAAGTGGACTATAGACAGAACATGATTGTTCCTCTTTTGCAAGCCACAGCATCCAAGAGGAGAGAGAGAACAAAAGGGAATGCTCTGCTACAGAGGCAGGTGGGATGGGGGGATGGGGGGTGGGAGGGATACTGGGATTAGTGGTGGTGGAGAATGGGCACTGGTGGAAGGATGGGTACTCGATCATTGTATAACTGAAACCCAAGCATAAATATTTCTAAGTCTACAACTTTACCTCATGGTGTTTCACTAGTAAAGGCTGGAAAAAAAAATTTTTAAATAAAGTCATGATGATTTGCTATTCTATTTTTCACTGTTGCCTTATACACCTAAAGGATCCCATACTGTTTCATTCTATTCTTTCCTGGGCTCAGTTTTTCTTGCCCTGTAATCTAGTCTACTCTTTCCTGGTTGCATTATATTCTAAAAGACCTAAACTGTTTTTCCGAAGGGATTATTCCAACTCTGTTTTTGGTTTTCTCAAGTAGCTTCCAAATTTTAAGTAAATTTCCAGGTTTTATCTGAAAGTTTTGAGGAAGGGAGGGAAGGAGGAGGGGAGGGAGAGAGAGAGGGAGGGAGAGAGAGGGGGGTGCTTAAGAGAGAATGTGGGCTTCACCAAAAGCAGAGAGAGCCCCATACACACCCAGCGTTAAAATACAAAAGCATGAAAGTATACATCTCAAGAGGAGAGATGCAGGCGACATGTACTCAGGCACCACATGTGCTTGGCAGCAACACATGTGCTGGGGCAGCATATACAGCTGGGGTGATTGTTAAGGGGCAGATTTCCCACAGTGGAAAGAGTTCCAGCAATTTTACAACTTCCTCTGGCACTGAAGGCTTGTCATTCTCCTCAATATTGTGAAACACCAACGACAAAGAGACACAGGATATTTGCAGCTCTGCTAAGTTTCAGTGTTTTGTGTGAAGTCAGTTTTAGACATCTTCTCTCTACATGTCCTCAGGGTTACTCATTTATCCTCAGACCTTCAGCTACAAAGCCCTGACTCTGACCTTGGCCTCCAGCCCAGCTCTCTCCCAGAATTCAGGTCTGCCTGGGTCCAGTCGCTTGAGTGTTTCAAAGACATTTTATGCTCCATGTGTCTGTGCAAGAGTCATCTTCCCTGCCCACCAAGCTTGTTTTCTGTTTCCTTGACCAGAAGACAGCATTACTGGGGTTGGAGCAATAGTACAAGTAGGGCGTTTGCTTTGCACACGACCGACCTGGGTTCAATTCCCAGCATCCTATATGGTCCCCTGAGCACCTCCAGGAGTAATTCCTAAGTGCAGAGCCAGGAATAACCACTGAGCATCGCCGGGTGTGACCCAAAAAAGAAAAAAAAAAAAAAGAAAACAGCATTGTTATGGCCATACAAGGTAAGAACCTAAACATTAGTCTCCCTGTCCTGGGTTCCAGTTAGGCATCAAGTTATTTTTTCTCATTTTTAAAATCTGCCTTTTCTCACCAGTATTTTTCAGCTGGCCAAGTTTGTGTTGACAAGGACACCAACGCCTCCAACAACTCTTTTATCGCATGTTCCGAGGAACAATTCTTCTCCAGTGTCGAAAACGGCATGGTGAGATTCGTGCCTTCTTGTCTCGGTCAGACCAATGATGTCGTACTTGATCATTCGCGCTTGTACCATCAGGTCCTCGATGGATGCATCTGATGCTAGCGTACGTGCATTGAAAGTGAAAGTACAGACGATCATTTTTGTCTTCCTTCGTTGTGGCAGCCTAGGTCGGCCTTGAGATTTTGTCGGCCTCTCCTTTCTCATCCTTCTCAGTGCTGCCATGTCGGTGAAGCCTTCAGGGTCAGGTGAATGAGACCAGTTGTAGTTACTGGTTTTGGCATATCGAATACACAGCAGATAGCTTGCCAGGCTCTTCCGTGCGGGCGGAATACTCTCGGTAGCTTGCCAGTCTTTCCGAGAGGGATAGAGGCTTTTGGGGCGACCTCTAATCACCCTTGTAGGTGTTACCATATTTGAACCCTATCAAATACGGTACGACAATTCCGGAAGATGGGTATTTAGTGTCTTATGATGTTGGAGGCATTGGTGTCCTTGTCAACACAAACTTGGCCAAGAGCATTGATTCATTCGAATGCCTAACAACCCGAATCGGACATTTACATTTGAATAGATGTGGCTCACTGCCTGCAGTTTCTATCTTCGTTGTCTACGCACCAACATCTCATTATGATGAAAGAGAAATCGAGAAGTTCTACATGGAGCTAGAGAAGTTCTATAAAGAAGATCACACCTTCTACAAGATCATTGTGGGTGATTTTAATGCCAAGATAGGACCGAGAAGATCAGCTGAAGAACTTCACATCGGGACCCATGGCCTAGAATGGAACAAACAGGGTGAGAGACTGTCTGAGTTCATCATGTCGACCAAGACCATTCATGGTAACTCACAGTTCCAGAAGGCAGAATCTAAACGATGGACATGGGAGTCTCCTGGTGGACGATTCCACAACGAAATAGACCACATCATATTCAATCGACGGTTTTGCCTGACTGATGTCGCTGTTGTCCCAAAATTTCGAATGGGATCGGACCACCGTCTCCTTCGTGCAAAATTCTACTTCACAGAGCGGGGAGAAAGGGCTGCAAAGTTCAAAAAGAGAACTCCCAGAATGACCACCAACTGGGAACTCTTTGGTACTATTGCGGCAACATGGGAAGATGCCATTGTTGACAACATTGACGAGGAATACGATCGACTGGTTCAGCACCTCCATGAATGTGCGAGGAACGCCAAGAGAGAGATAGCCACAAAAAATCGCCTATCTTCGAAAACTCTTGAGCTAATTCGCCAGCGTGGTTTGGCGCATGCCTCAGGCAACCGCAAGCTAAAGTCCGAGCTCACAAAGCAGTGCAGACATGCGATCAAGGAAGACCTCAAAGAGAGAAGAGCAGAAGTACTGGTAGATGCGGCAGAAGCCGGGAAAAGTATTCGTAACGCCCGCCTGTCCTTCGCCAACTACAAGACCAAGATGACTGCCCTCCGACGTCCTGATGGATCCATCACATCCTCCAGAACGGCAATGGAGAAGATTATTCATGACTTCTACTCAAATCTCTTCGATAGCCATGTCCACTTGCCGACATACCAAATTCCACAGGATGGATATGTCGTTCCCAACGTTCTCCCTTCCGAAATCCGACACGCCATTTCATCGGTAAAGAAACAAACAGCACCCGGCCCAGACAAGGTCAGACCTGAACACCTGAAGAACCTGCCGTCAGTACTCATCAATACACTGGCTCGGTTCTTCACTCGCTACCTGTCTGAATGCAAGGTTCCGTCCCAATGGAAAACCAGCAGGACCGTACTACTGTTCAAGAAGGGAGACATCCATGACATTGGCAACTATCGCCCGATCTGCCTATTGTCTGTCATCTACAAGTTGTTCACTCGAGTCATCCTAAATAGGATTGGCAGAACACTAGATGAAGGACAACCATGCGAGCAAGCAGGGTTCCGCAAAGGATTCAGCACCATCGACCATATCCACACGATAACCAAGCTCATTGAGGTTTCTCGGGAGTTCAAGATGCCGCTCTGTTTAACGTTCATTGATTTAAAGAAGGCCTTTGATTCTGTTGGGACGGAAGCGGTCATTGAAGCCCTAGCCAATCAGGGCTTTCAAGCCCAATACATCAGGATCCTCCGTGAGCTGTATTGCGGATTCACTACCAGGATCTCACCATTCTACAAAGAAGTGATCGTTGATGTCAAGAGAGGGGTGCGGCAGGGTGATACCATTTCACCGAAACTCTTCAGTGCCACCCTCGAGAACATCATGCGACGACTGGAATGGGAAGGAATGGGAGTGAAGATAGATGATCGGCAACTACACCACCTCCGCTTTGCTGATGACATTGTTTTAATAACACCAAACATCAGCCAAGCGGCACAAATGCTGGCCGACTTTGACCGTGAGTGTGGAAAGGTAGGACTACAGCTGAGTCTTACGAAGACAATGTTTATGAGAAACAGCCTCGTTCCTGACGCCCCATTTGCTCTCAACGGAACGACCATCTCCGAATGCAACAGCTATGTGTACCTAGGTCGAGAGGTCAACATGACAAATGACCTGGCACCCGAGCTGCACAGGAGGAAGAGAGCAGCTTGGAACACCTTCAAGAACGTCGAAGAAATAGCTAAGAGGACGAAGAACCTCCGGCTCCGGGCACATCTCTTTGATTCCACTGTTCTTCCTGCATTAACATATGCCTCAGAGACCTGGGCCCTACGCAAACAAGATGAGAACGCTATTCAGGTCTCCCAAAGAAGAATGGAAAGAGCTATGCTTGGAATATCACATTTCACTCAAATGAGAGAAAGAATCTGGAGTTCTGACATCCGTCGACGATCAAGAATCAGGGACGCTGTCTCATTTGCCAAGGTGTCAGAAATCAGATGGGCTGGTCACGTAATGAGATTTAAAGATGACCGCTAGACTAGAGCTGTTACCAACTGGATTCCACGGGATGTCAAAAGACCGCGTGGCTGCCCACCTACCAGATGGTCAGACTTCTTTGTCAAGATCATGAACGATCGGTTTGAGGCCCTTCGTGTTCCCGGAGCGAACAGATGCCATTGGGCAACACTAGCACGCGACAGGGACAAATGGAGACGTTACTGGCGCCCGCTCGAGCAAATCGAGGACTAACGGGAAGTTAAGTGATTAAGTGATTTTTCAGCTGGAACTGTGCCAGAGCTTTCTTTTCTTTTCTTTTCTTTTCTTTTTTTTGCCTTTTTGGGTCACATCCAGCAATGCTCAGGGGTTACTCCTGGCTTTGCACTCAGAAATTACTCCTGGCGGTGCTCGGGGGACCATATGGTTGCTGGGGATCGAACCTGGGTCAGCCACGTGCAAGGCAAATACCCTACCTTCAGTGCTATCACTCCTACCCTGTGCCAGCATTTAAAAAAATTTTTTTATTAGTGAAACACCATAAAGTACAGTTGTAGACTTACAAATTTTTGTGCTTGGGTTTCAGTTATACAATAATAGAGCACTCATCCCTCCACCAGTGCCCATTCTCCACCACCACTGATCCCAGTATCCCTCCCATTCCACCCTGCCTCTGTGGCAGGGCATTCCCTTTTGTTCTCTCTCTCCTTTTGGGTGCTGTGGTTTGCAAAAGAGGAATTGAGTTTTGCCAGCACTTTTAACTGGAGTTCTTTCCAGGCTCTTCTTTCCCACAGCTCACAGCTTTCTCCACATTGCAGCCTGGGTACGCTGCTCACGAGGGAGAGCGGGAACTGTGCTGGGTACAGCACTTAGGCCTGAACATTGCAGGGATGTGCTCTACCACTTGCCTGTGTCCTCTGCCCTAGAATATATATATATATATATATATATATATATATATGTATTCATGTATGTGGGACACTGGGGTGACACCCAGAGATGCTCAGAGCTAACTGCTGGCTCTGTCCTCAGGGATCACTCCTGGTGGGAATGGGGGACCGTACAGGGCACCAGATATCAAACCCAGGTCAGCTACATACAAGGCAAGCACCCTACCCACTGTATTCTTTGTTCCCCACCTCCTAGATCTTTTAAAACTCACAGCTGTTCTCCATTAAGATATGTTAAGTCCCTCAGGATCCCTAGGTCTACCCTTTTTCCAGACTCACTTCTTATCCCCCATAACCTCAGATTCTAGATCCTAATTTTATTGAATGCAGTGTCCTTTGATACACGGTGTTTCGATTACCTGGACCCATTTGACAAGCACCCATTATGCTTTCATGTAAAATCTTATCACGCCGAAGGTTGTGTGTTCACGGGCTCACTGGATGGCACTGTCTCGCCGCCCGCGTTTGGTGCTCTTGAGCCACTGTGTGTGGCCTGGATCGGAATGGCTGTTGGCCAAGGGCAGATGGAAGAAGAAACAAGGGCCAGGCTGGTCGATATCAATAGTAGTTTATTCCAATCCTCTTCACTCCTGTCTCTTTCTCTGCCTCCTTCTCTCCTGGGCCCCAATCTGGAACCTCTCTCTTTCTGGCTCTGACTCTGGATCTCTGGAGCCCGAGCCCTCTCGCTTCTGACCCCTCTCCAAGCTTACAATCTTAGTTTACATAGCAATCACGTAAGGCGGTGACATAAAGGTGGGTTGAATATTGACAAATCAACAATGAGAGGTAAAACCACTCCTCCAGGAGATTTACTCAAGGATAAAATCTCATCTAAAGAGATTGCTCCAGATTACTAAGAGATCCGCTCAAGGGTGGGATCCTAACAAGGGTGTGTTCTTTCCTCAGTTAGTAATATACTTAAATAGTTGTAGTGAATTTACTTCTAATATTTCTAGCAATGTCATTCTGCACATTAAGAGATATAAACACAGTAAGAGATATAAACATCTCATTATACATTCTGCAGTCCTCAGGCCAGGTTAGTCTTCCTAGCCCTAACAGGGTCCTAGTCTCATTGTTACTTACTTTGGATCATGATAGCATTTGTCCATGATCATGCCCTCAACTTATAGTTGAGTATCGTGACGCTTTGGCCTAGCCCATTTCGATGCCAGGGTAGCTCACAGCTTGCCCTGGGTCCATTCAGTCCATCGTCGGGACCCTGCTTTGGGGGTTCTAGGAACTAAGGGCAACTGAGTCAAGAAAGCAGATGCCCAGGAGTAAATATTATTCGGAGTCAATCAACTCCCAAGTTACAAAGCATAATATTAATTGTTTTCCTGTGTCCACACAGAAAGGACATTGCTTATAATACAAGTTCAGTGTCCTTAGATGGGTGTGACCTGATAAACCTAAGCTACCTGAGGAAGGACAAAAGGACAAATCCTACACTTTCAGGTTACTTTGGGCCTCTGTTCCCCTTTCTAGGACCTTCTAGTGAACACTCAAGTTCAGCTGTTTCTCATTGCTTCATTGAATGGTAATCAGACTCCCCAAGCTGCCTATAAACTCTTTGGAAGGCAGAGATGAGTGGGCAACTAACAGAAGGTTTAGAGCTAAGTAGATGGAGAAAGAAAAGTAATCATTCCACCAGTAATGAGGGGTTTGCGGAGAGATAGTACAGCGGGTAGGGCGTCTGCCTTGCACGCGGCTGACCCGGGTTCGATTCCTCCATCCCTCTCAGGTGCCTGTTCGAGCAAATGGATAAACAATGGGAGGACAGTGCTACAGTGCTATTAATGAGGATGTTGGAGATAGAAGTTAAGGCACTAATGTACTTGCCTTGAATTTCACCGGCCCCAGTTCAAATCCTAGAACCATATATGGTGCCCTAAGTACCATCCTAAGAGGTCACTTCTGAGTAGTAGCCAGGAATAGCCTTGGATCACCAAAGAGTATGGTCTTTCTCACACGCTCCCCCAAAAGTTAAATTAAAAAAAAAATGAATAGGAGGTAGTGGTGCAGGCTACATGAGGAAAAGAGATAGTGGGCAGTACCATTCATTAAAAGGGTGTTCTTGGGCAGGAGAAATAGTGAAACTGGTAAGGCCCTTGCCTTCCATGGAAGTCTGGATGGTTCCCCAAGCCAGAAGTGGTCCCTGAGCAGAGCCAGGAGTAAGCCTGATCACAGCTGGTGGCCAAAAAACCCATGTGTAAAAAAGGTGGGTTCCAGGGTCTGAGAATTAGTGCAAGGAACTGGAGCAGATGCTTTCCATCTAGGAGGCTGGTGTTCTAGGCTGCAGAAGCCTTTGAGCACTGGCTTCTACCACCCCTTTACCGTTAAGATTTTCCCTACTTTCCCTATCTGTAAAGTAATACAAAGTGGGGCTGGAGCGATAGTACATCCATCCCTCTCAGGTGCTTGTTCGAGCAAATGGATAAACAATGGGAGGACGGTGTCGAGCAAGTAGGGCATTTGCCTTGCATGTGGCCCACCTACGTTTGATTCCCAGCATCCCTTATGGTCCCTTGAGCACCCTTGGGAGTAATTGCTGAGTGCAGAGCCAGGAGTAACCACTGAGTGTTCCCGGGTGTGACCCAAAAAAGAAAATAAAAAATATTACATGGGCTACGAGCAGGGCTACTATGAAGGTCAAAATAAACTTTAATTTTTTTTTGCACTGATTTCGTAAAATATCATTTCTCTTCGCTACCACGTGTCCCAGTTTGCTCTCAGCTCCCACTTACTATGCTTGACACATACGAAGCATTCAATGCAGTATTGAATTTACTTATCTCCCTGAATCAAAAGATTTAAATATAACTTTATTCTGACCTCCGAATTTTTCCGACCCTTGTGCTAAGTAAACAGAAATAAAGACATTTCCGTTTCACCTTCAGAGAGCCAAGGTGTTGTATAAGATTCTCCCGTCTGTTTTCCTGCCGTTCCCTTTAGCCAAGCTCTCTCACCACTGTAAATTAATTTTTGGTTTTTGTTCTTTTTAGTCTCCTGGGAGAGGAGGGGGTCAAACTCGGCGATGCTCAGGGGTTACCCAGGGCTCTGCGCTCAGCGATGCTCAGGGGACCAGGAGGGAGGCCGAGGACCGAACCCAGATCGGCCGTGGGCAAAGAAAACGCCCTCTCTCGCTCAGGCCCCTAGAATCGATTTCTGACACAAAAACATTTCCAGGTCGCCGAATTCGAAAACAGCTTTTCCCCGCGCGACAGCCCAGCCTATGACGTCACCCGCCCCGACGCCGGGAACTGGCCCAAGGACGCCGCCACCTTCCACCCAGCAGCGTCGCACCACGCATGCGCTCGTGCTTCTGCGCCGTCCAGGGAGCAAGTTTGAGCCTTTTCGACACCCGTACGTCGCGGGGCGGCGGTGTCGAGATTCCTGCGACGCACGTTCCTGCAGAAAAGGCGGCGGAGGAGGGATGTTGTTGCACTGTCCAGGGGTTTGAGACTTTAGAACCCGTGACTCCTGGCGGCTCAGAGGCTGCGGGATCCTCTGGTAGGTATAATTCCCCGCTTTGCAAGAAAAGCGGGTAGTGCGCTTGGGGGTATCTTTCCGGTGCGAGTGGGCTCGCATCTTAAGAGAGCTAAAATGATCTTAATTCACTGCTTGGCTTCATTTAAAAGATGTTTTCAGGCTCGAAGAGACCGTTGAAGTGTTTGCTTGCATGCGGCCAGCCCAGGATTTGATCTAAGTATTTCATGGGAGCGACCCCCGAGCATCGCAGTTGTGAGCCGTCTTCCCCACCCCCCCCATTTAAAAAAATAAATTAAGATGTTTTCAGGGTCATAACGCTAATGCTAGTCTGGTCCAGGCTCAGCCACCGACCTGCTGTGGGGGTCTCTCACCGACTCCCAATAACCTCACCTGTAAATTAAAAGGTAAACCATGTCCTTAAGTCACTTGTCACTCCTGAATGTTAACTGTATTTCCGTTATGTCACCTGCGTCGCAAAGTCCTAAGAGTTAAATACCTTTGGCCTTACACACACCCTTGTGATGGCTTCACATGGTTGGGGGCAATGGGGTGCCCTGACCTCCTGAGTGCTTCACTCTTGACCGGTTCGCACACATACCGGTCTCTGGTACTTCCATTTTTTTTTTTTGTCGTTGTTGTGAACTCGGAGCTGTCGGAAGTTTGCAGCCTTTTGGCCGAGCTCTCTCTCAGTTATGGTTGTGACGCTTACCTGGCATTGCTGTGGTGCTCAATAGGGTTTCTCTCACCTAGTCCTGGTGCTCACACATCTTTTGAGTATGATGTTTGCCATGGACTAGCCCCCTTTTTGTGGTACTTACACACACCTAGTTATGGTGTCGCCAATAATTGCTTGTGGTGTCTGGAATAACACTGCAATGGTCACAGGCCGGTGCACTCGTTTTTTGGGGACAAGGCTTTGAACTGATGACCCTCTGCTTTCAAGGCCTGTGCTCTAAGCGACAGGTTTAGCACATTGATGCCAATTTACAGTTTTTGGGAGGTGATACAGGGGCACAAACAGTGGTGCTCAGGACATACTCCTCAGGGATCACTCTTGGCAGGGCTTGGGGGACCATATGGGGTGCCAGGAATTGAACTCTGATCAGCATCATGCAAGACAAGGGGCCCAACCTGTGGTACTGTCACCAGCCCCTAGTTGTCTTGTATGTGTATATTGGGGAGTTGTAGAGAAAGGCCACACCGTGGTGCTCAGGGCTTACTCCTGGCTCTGTCCTTAGGGATCTCTTCTGGTGAGGCTCAGGAGACCACATGGGGTGCTGGAGCTCGAACGCCATCTGGCTTTGTGCAAGGCAAGCACCCTACACCCTGTACTATCTCTCAGACCTTACCCTGATTGTCTTTTTAAATAATAAAAATATTGCCAACTTGTTGGGACCTGGAGGACTTGGTATTACATACCAATTTTCATTTCTCTATAGATGCTGATGGCCAACCTTTATTTTTTTAAAAAAACATTTATATTTGGATTTGGGCTCTATTCCCATCCTGCTAAGTGATCATTCCCAGTAGTGTTCAGAAGACCATGCGTTACTGGGGATCAAACTGGGGCCTCCTGCATGCAAAGCATAAGTTTAACCTGTTGATCTCTCCAGCCCTGTATGAACCTTTCAACGTAGATGCTTGTAACAATAAGATCTCCACCTCCCTTGTGTTAAAAAATATAATTCTTGTCCAGGTGCATCCTGTTCTCTTTGTTTGATTGGAAGCTTCAGATCCCAGCCTGCTGAACTTAATCAGAGACCATGGAGGCACCTCCGGTGACCATGATGCCTGTCACTGGGGGCACCATCAACATGATGGAGTATCTGCTTCAAGGTAAGTGGACCAGGAACCTGGATTGCTTGTATTCCTCTTCCCTGTCTATTCAAAAAAAATTTTTTTTGGTTTTGGAGCCATACCCAGTTGTGCTCAGGGCCTACTCTTGATTCTGTGCTCAAGTTTTGCTCCTGGCTGTACTTAGAGGACCATGTGGTGCTAGGAATTGAACTGGGTGTCCACAAGCAAAGCATATGCTTTACATATGCCTATCCCATTGTGTTAACTCGGCGGCCTATGTGTCTCTTTATTGTTCACATTGCATGGACGTATCAGACAGATACACAAAGGCAGACTGCAGTGCTCAGTGCTTCAGTGCTCAGTGGCTACTCCTGGCAGTGCTCTGAGGACCATGTAGTCCCAGGGATCAAACCAGGATCGACTGCATGCAAGACAAGCACCTTAACCTCTATGCTACCTCCCCGGCTCTGGTCATCAACTTTTAAATTACAGCTAGGGACATAAAAATTAAATTTGCCCTCTTAAACTTTTTTGTTTGCATTTTGGGTCACACCTGACTTTACTTGGTGGCTAATCCTGGCTCTGCGCTCAGGGGTTGCTCCCTCAGTGCTCAGAGTACCATGCTGTGCCAGTTATCAAACTCTGGCCTCCTGCATGAGCACATGCTTAGCCCTTTGAGCATTCTTCGTCCCTACTATCTGAAAGTTTCGTTTCTTTTTTTTTGAGGCGAGTTTTGGGCTGCATGCACCAGGTGCTCAAGGGCTATTCCTGGCTCTGGGCTCAGGGGATTTGGACCTGGGTTGTAGCCACTGTAGCTGCACACAAGGCAAGTGCCTCACCTCCTGGACTATCTCTCCAGCCCAGTTCCTAAGCATTTTAATGTATAGTTCTATAGTGATAGGTATGCTCACATTAATCTTTAGCCAGTTTCTTGAATCTCACAAAACTGAAACACTCTCCATCAAACACTGGTTTCACCTTTCCCCCCTTCCAGACTTTGACAGCCAAGTTCCTGTTTCTGTTTTAAAACTACTTCATATGTGTGGAATTATATAATATTTATCTGTAACTGGTTTACTTCGTTTAGCTTAATGTTGGGCTGGAGAGATAGCACAGCAGGTAGACGTCTGCCTTGCACACAGCCGACCCAAATTTGATTCCTCCGCCCTTCTTGGAGAGCCCGGCAAGCTACTGAGAGTATCTCGCGCGCATGGCAAAGCCTGGCAAGCTACCCGTGATGTATTTGATATGCCAAAAACAGTAACAACAACTCTCACAACTTGTTGTGAGACGTTACTGGTGCCCGCTCGAGCAAATCGAAGAGCAGGAGGACTGACAGTGACAGTGACAGCTTAACGTTAAGATTTATCTATATTGTAGCTGGAGCTACAATATAGATAAATTGTTGGGCTGGAGCGATAGTACAGCGGTAGGGCGTTTGCCTTGCACGCAGCCAACATGGCCGACCCGAGTTCGATTCCTCCGCCCCTCTCGGAGAGCCCGGCAAGCTACCGAGAGTATCTCGCCCGCATGGCAGAGCCTGGCAAGCTGCCCGTGACATATTCAATATGCCAGACACAGTAACAACAAAATCTCCAATGGAGACGTTACTGGGCCCGCTCGAGCAAATCGATGATCAACGGGAGGGCCTTTACCTTTACTTGCTTTACTATATTGTAGCATGTAACAAGATCCTCTTTTTATTTATTATTATTATTATTATTATTTTTAATGAGTTTAGGTAACACAGTTACAGCAGTGGTAACTTTTTGTTGTTGTTTATTTGGGTAGTGAGGGGGTGGGGCCTTACCTGGAAATGCTTAGGGGCTGTTCTTAACTCTGGGTTCAGGAGTGACCCCTGGCACTAGTTGGGGGACATATTTAGTGCCTGGAATTTGAACCAGGATCATAGCCAGTGCAGCTGTAAATGCCAAGGCAAGTACTAGTCCGCGGTCTCCTTTTATGGCTAAATCAGGTCCATTTTTTATATATTTACCACATTTTCTTTATCCATTTATCTGTTGGTGGATAATTGGTTTGCTTGCTTGGATGTTGTTAAATATGTGGCATGACCATGAGTGTACTTGGATATTGAGACCCAGAGAAAGTAACGTTTACAAAACCATAATCTGTAGTGGAGGAGTTTAGACTATCATTCAGATCATTTAGTAACTTGCTATGAACAGAATGGGTTTCTTCATTTTTCCTCCTCAGGCTGTTCTTCATTTGGCTTTTTCCACCTCACTAAGTGCCCCTGTCATTTATTTGCCAGTTGCTCATGCCAAGCATTGAAGTCAGTCTCCTTTTCTTTTTTCTTTATCCCTCTTCCATTTCATCTCTATTTTTTTTTTAAACAGGGCCACCCTCAGCAATACTCGAGGGCATACGGTGCCAGGGATGAACCTGGCCTCATGTGTGCTGGGTGTCTGCTGTACTGCTTGAACAGTCACCTGTGCCCTCTGTCCATCTCTAAATCTTTTTTTTTAACTCTGTGTGTGTGTGTGTGTGTGTGTGTGTGTGTAATTCCAACCTAAATCATGCCAGGCAAACACCTACCCACTGTACTATCACTCCAACAGTATGTATTTTTTTGAAGTAAATTTCTCTGGCCCCCAGAGAAATTTTTTTTTTCCCTTTTTGGGTCATACCCAGCAATACTTAGGGGTTACTCCTGGCTTTGCACTCAGGAATTACTCCTGGCAGTGCTCAGGGGACCATATGGGATGCCGGGGATCGGACCCGGGTTGGCTGCATGCAAGGCAAACGCCCTACCTGCTGTACTATCGCTCCAGCCCACCAGAGAAAATTTTTAAAGTAAATTTTTATTGAGGCAATACTGGTTTATAACATTATTTTAAGTTTTAGTTGTAAAAATATACTTTAGTGGGAGTCTGAAACTCAATCTGTGGCACTTACATGGTCATCAGAGCAGCTGACGGGCCCAGTTCAAGCGCTGAGCTGGGAGGAGCTTCCAAGAAATGCTGGTTGTGGACTCCAAAATTTAAAAACAACCAAAACCAAGGGCCTGAGAGATAGTGGGTAGGCACTTGCCTTGCATGAGGCCAACCTGGGTTCAATCCCTGCATCCCATGTCACACTTTAAGCCAGGAGTGATTCCTGAGTGCAGAGACAGGAGTAACCCCTAAACATCTCCGGGTGTGGCCCCATAACAAAAAGCAAACAAAGGCCAGAGAATTAGTACAGTGGGTAGCACACTTCTCTTGCAGGCAGGATTTGATTTCTGGCACCACACAGGGTCTCCCAGCACCTCCAGGAATGATCCTGAGGGTGGGGCCAGGGGTAAGCCCTGAGCACAGCCAGGTATTGCCCAAAATCAAAACCAAATCTTTTGGGGGAGGGTGTGTTTTGTTTTTTTGAGTCACACCTGGCAGTAGTAGGGGGCTACTCCTAGTTCCTTTTTGGGGACCATTCCCAGGAGTGCTTGGGAGACTATGCAGTGCTGGGGCTTGGGGATCCAACTTGAGGCTCTCGCATGCAAAGGATGATCTCTTGCTTCCTAAAGACTCTTCTTGTACCAAGTGAGACTATGCAAAAACTTGAAGAGATTAGTCTTTCATAATGTTATGCAGTACTTTGGCTGTATAGCCCCTCTGGAAGTAACATATTGAGCCTTTGCTTTACAAAACATTGCATTACGATATTTTTGTTTTTCACTTTATTTTGGTGGGAAGTGGGTGGCCGGACAGGGCAGTGGCGCAGGGAGCAAACTTGCAGGCTCTGCATGTGCTCCAGCCTGCTGAGCTAGCTCTCTGGCCCTTATTTATTTTTGTTGGTTTTGGTTTTGGTTTTGGGTCTACATCCAGCTGTGCCCAGTACTTACTCTTAGCTCTGCCTTCGGGGATCACTCCTGGCAGGGTTTGGGGGGCCATGTGTGCAGGGTGGGGGATTGAACCTGGGCAGACCGTGTGCAATGCAAGCATAGTATGTATAGCAAGTACAGTACAATGTAGTACTCCCCACTGTACTGTCTCTAGTCCACGCTTTTTTTTTTTAAATCTATTGCTAATTCTGTGAACGTAGGGCTTCTTTGGAACTCAGGGCTTCTTTTTCCTTCTTCAGGAAGTGTTCTGGACCACAGCTTGGAAAGCCTCATCCACCGCCTTCGTGGTTTGTGCGACAACATGGAGCCTGAGACGTTCCTTGACCACGAGATGGTCTTCCTCCTGAAGGGCCAGCAGGCCAGTCCGTTTGTCCTAAGGGCCCGGCGCTCTATGGATCGGGCAGGGGCACCCTGGCATCTGCGCTACCTGGGACAGCCTGAAATGGGGGACAAGAACCGCCACGCACTGGTGCGAAACTGCGTGGACATTTCCACTTCTGAGAACCTCACTGACTTCCTGATGGAAATGGGCTTCCGCATGGACCATGAGTTCGTTGCCAAGGGGCACCTGTTCCGCAAGGGCATCATGAAGGTCATGGTGTACAAGATCTTTCGCATCTTGGTGCCAGGGAACGCAGACAGCACCGAGGCCCTGTCCCTGTCCTATCTTGTGGAACTCAGTGTCGTGGCTCCAGCAGGGCAGGACGTGGTCTCTGATGACATGAGGAACTTTGCCGAACAGCTGAAGCCGCTGGTTCACCTGGAGAAAATAGACCCCAAAAGACTCATGTGATGAGGGTGGTTTTCCACCAGGGCGGCTGATCTGACCTGTTCTCTTACAATGGTGTCATCTTAGGTCTCCGGCTGCTTCCCTCATCCAGGAGGTCGGAGAGCACAGAGTCGCTTCTTTGTTTTCCTTGGGTGGCAAGTTCACTTTTGTGACGGCCTTTCCATATTGCAAACTCAGGGTGACACAGAATCTCTCTGATCCCTCTGTAAAGAGGGGAAATGGAAGTTAACTTTTGAAAAGAAAAATCTTGTTTTGCCATTTTTTAATAAAGTTTGTAAGATACAGACTAAGTGTGTTTCATGTGGAAATGAAAAATGTTTGTCATTCTTTTACTCTAGTACCACACTAACTTGGAATGGATTCATTGCCAGTTTGGGTAAAAACACCTAACAGTGGTAGGTTTTCTTTTAGTTTTAATTTTGGTAGGTAATTTTTAACCATTCTTGAAAGTAGTATAGGGGCCTGGGGAGATAGTCCAGGGGTTAGGGTGCAGGCCTTGCATGTACCCCACTCCAGTTCGTCAGCACTGCATGGCCACGCAAGCATCACTGGGCATAGCCCTGGAGGTCCCCGACTTCCGCCCGGGTAGCTTTTGGTCCCAGTGCCACAGCACCTAAGCAGCAATGTAGCCTTGGGACCTCGGATGGACTTAAGCACAACAAACCAAGTATCATTGGCAGCAGGCTCACTTGGGAAGCCCTTCCAAATAAAAGTTCTTTGCTAATTTTTTTTTAATACAAAAATAAGAAATATGCTTGTAGGAATGTTGTTTCATACACGCAAGCACATGCACACACACACACACACACACAAGATATATAGCAAGAGAACAAGACCAAAGACAATCCAATAGGAGAACTGACCCACACATCTGAGTTTGTAGGGGAGGAGGTTAAAGGGAGGAGCATGCAGACCTTGCAGGATAGAACGTGTGCACTGGTGATGGGTGTAATTATGTATACAGGAAACCATCATTTATAATACTGTAAATTGGGACCAGGGCTGTAGTAGAGAGGGTAGGGCACTTCCCTTGCATGGTTGACCTAGGTTCAAGCCCTGGCATCCCACATGGTCCTGCAGGCAGTGCCAGGACTAGTTTCTGGGTCAGAACCAAGAGTAACCCCTGAGCATTGCCAAGTGTGCCCCCCCTAAAGAAAAATTGTAAGTCACAGAATCTCAATAAAAAGGGAAAAGAGAAAAGTGCCTGTAGAAACCAGAAAACTATCTGTCTTGCATGTAGCCAAATCCTGGTTTGATCCGGGGCACCATATATCCCCTGAGCATTGTTGGATGTAGCCAAAACCAAAATAAAAAATGGGAAAAAAAAAACCCCTGTAATTTCATTCAAAGAAAAGTTTTTATTTTACTATGTATCCTTCTAGTCTGTAGATTTGTGTACATGAGTTTTATAAAAATATTCTGTACACGGGTTTGGGGCAATAATACAGAGTAGGTATGACACTTTCCTTGCATGTGTGCACTCAACCTGGGTTCAATCCCCAATACCTGGTATTCCCCTGAACACCACCAGGAGTGATCTCCGAGCACAGAACCAGGAGTAAGCCCTCACCCCAAAACCAGGTTCTGTATATATGATTGTAACTTTTTTTCTGTTTTATTAGCATTTTATTAATTTTTTTTTGGCCACACCCAATGGTGCTCTGGGCTTATTTCTGACTCTGCACTCAGAGGTTACTCCTAGTGGTCCTTGGGGAACCCTATGGGGTGCCAGGGATTGAAGCTGGGTTGACCATGTGGCAGGCAAGCACCCTATGTCCTGAACAATTTTTCCAGCCTCTATTTATTATTCACATCTTTCCAGGACATTAGAGTGTCCAGTACAAAGCAAAATGAACACATTTATTGAATTCTTATGTATCTGTGCTATCCTAAGTGCCTTAGGGGTATTACTTTAATCCTCACAATACTCATAAACAAGGAAACTGATGTTCAGAGAAATTATCAGGGTTGATATTTAAATATTGACAATTCTAATTATTGTATTCCATCATACAGTACTGTGAGTAAGGCCTTGACTTGTATATTCAATCCCTAGCACTGCATGTGATCCCCTGAGCACCACTAGGAGTGCTCCCTGAACACAGCAGGAGCACCACTGGATGTGGCATAAAATATCCCCCCCCCAAGAATGCCCTGCCACAGAGGCAGGGTGGAATGGGGGGCATGGGGGACAGGAGGGATACTGGGATCAGTGGTGGTGGAAAATGGGCACTGGTGGAGGAATAGGTACTTGAACATTGTATAATTGAAACCCAGGCACAAAAATTTGTAAGTCTACAACTGTAACTCATGGTGTTTCACTAATAAAAAATAAATAAATAAAAATAAAAAAGAGGCAAGCAAGGGGAGGGGGTGTGGGGTGTTGGACAGGAACCTGGGGGGAAAAAATGTCCTCCCCAAAACAAAAGAGATATCTGATTTTCCTGTTTGGATTTTTAGTTTAATTCCATTTAAAAATAACGCTATACCATTAGTGCTTCTAATTTTGTTGACATTAGTGATAATTGTTTATTTTTAATTCCTTGGCTGACACCTGGTGGTGCTTGGGGGCTGTTCCAGGCACTGTGCTTGGGAATGACTCTCAGCTGTGCCTGGGGAACCAGATGGGACCGGGGTCAAACCTTGGCTCCCTCAGGCAAAGCAGGCCCTCAGCCCGTTGAACTATCCACAAGCCCATTGGTGATGATGATGGCGGGGGGCAGCCTCCCACACAGTGCTCAGGAGTTCTGGGGTTACCTTCCAGAAATTCTTTGGGAACCAGTTCAGTAGTTCAATGGATGAGGCCCAAGAATATGATGCTGTTCGGCCCCGTGGTGCCAAGGATTGCCCTGTTCCTCCCTGCAGTGCACAGGTGTCTCCAGAGCTGTACCCGGTAGTGTTTGGGGGGATCTCCAGGATTATCCCCAACGGCACTCGGGGGACCATGCTATGCCGGAGGTAACCAGCATCAGCCACATGTGCCCTTACCCCTGAACTATCTCTGGCTCTCTTAAGGGTCATTTGGGAGTGTCTGAGTCACAGTAAGTGCTATTTTAAGGTCTCTGCACACATTGCCAAATGCCTTCCAGGAACATGCCAGTTTCACTCCTGCCAGCTGTGAATGAGGTTCCTAACACCGCTGCCAGAACAGGGTGTGAAGACAAAGACTTGTTTTTCCCATAAGATGACTAATAGTGACTAGTTTTTTGTTTTCTTTTTTTCAGTGCCAGGGATTAAATCAAGGGTTTCACACGTGCAAAACGTGTTTTCTTGGGCCTGGAGAAGTAGTACAATGGATAGGGTACTTACCTTGCAGATGGCCAACCTGGGTTTGATCCCGGAGCACCACTGGGTATGTCCCCCCAAAAAACCAAAGCCAAACTCAAAAAGTGATGTGCTTTTTCAGGGGCCAGGGAGATAGTACAGTAGATAAGGCACTTGCCTTGAACATATCCCATATGGTCCCCTGAGCATTGTCAGAAGTGATTCCTGAGGGTCCGAGTGATAGCACAGCAGGTAGGGCATTTGCCTTACCTGCGGCTGACCCCGCTTTGATTCCCTGCTTCCCATATGGTCTGCCGAGAACTGCCAGAAACAATTCCCGAGTGCAGAGCCAGGAGCAACCCCTGAACGTCACTGGGTGTACCCCACCCCCCAAAATGAACTATGAATCGGGGTTAAGGGATGTAACTCAGATGTAGAGCACATGTCCCTGGATTCTATCTGCTGCACTACACACACACACACACACACAGTATTAGCCAGAGGGATAGCTCAAAGTGCTGAGTGTATGCTTTGCATTTGGGAGGCCTGGGCTCAATCCCCAGCACCCTCTGGTCCCCTGAGCTCTTTTGGGAGCAATCCCTGAGCACAGCACACGACCAATAAACCCCAACAAACACCAGGCCCTCAAAAGCAATAAATATTAACATTGTTTAACCATGTTGCCTAATCTACTGTAAATTGTAAACAGAGATAGGGACAGAGAGAAGCTAGGAGTTTGGGTTCTTGGCTTACATGTGTCTGACCCTGTTTTGATCCCCAGCACTGCCAGGAGTGACCCCTAAGCACCAAGCCAGGAGTAGCCCCTTGAGCATCCCCAGTTATCACCCCCAAAACCAAAAATTGAAGATAAAATAGAAATATGTATCAATGAATTTAAATTTTCTATAATTTATCAGACTTTGTTATGTGAGTTACCTTTGAGGGGGCCTGTCAGGCAGTGCCTGGGGGCTCTTTCCAGTTGTGTCCTTAGGATTCACTTCCTGGCAGTGCTCAGAGGACCATGTGGTGCCAAGAACTGAACCTGGAACTCCAGTCTGTAAGGCATGCTCGCCTGCCCAATGTCCCTGGAGCATGAATTCCATTTTTCCATTGATTTTGTTTTAGTGTCACAGCTAGAAGCACTGGGATGAGGTACTCCAGGCTTGCGACTCAGGGAATATTCCTAGCAGTGCTCAGAGGATCAGGTGGTGCGGAGGATCGAACCTGCGCGTCAGTCCTTTGAACTGTCTTCCTAGTCTCTCTCTCTCTCTTTTTTTGTTTAAATTAACCTGAGAATTTAATATTCTCCCATTTAACATCTGATTCTTCTGTTTGTTTTTGCTTTCTGTTTAGACCACACCCAGTGGTGCTCAGGGCTTACTTCTGGTTCTGCGCTCACAGTTCCTCCTGACAGGGCTCTGGGGACCAAATGGGATGCCAGAGATAGAACCTGAGTTGGTTGCGTGCAATGAAAGCGTCTGACACACTGTACTATTACTCCAGCCCTATTGTTTTCAATTTTTCTTTGGGGAGGCCGCACCTGTTGTGCTCAGGAACCACTCCTGGCGGTGCTCACTGGACTGTGATCCAGGGAACCAAAGCACGACCAAAGCCTGTGCTCTTAGTCTTGGGCCATCTCCTCAATCCTGTTCCCATTTTGCAGGTGAGAGAGTAAGGCAGGGAGGTTACTCAGATTTTCTACTTCCATTGTTCAAAGTCAGAATTTAGTGGGCCAATGAGATGTTAATCAGCGGGGTTAATCACAGGGGTTCAAGTGTACCTTGAATGAGGTGAGCCCAGTCCGTCTCCGGAACCCCATGATCCTCTGAGTCTTCAAGTGCAGCCCTGAAAGCCCCCAAGCACAGTTGACTGAGAATTACCTGGAACAGCCCCCGGGTTTCCTGTTTGGAAGCTCCTCATCCCCCAAATAAATAATACCAAGTTGAACTTGGGACAGGAAGATAGTTCACAGGGCTAATGTACATGCTTGGCATGTGGGGGGACCCTGGTGGGCCCCAGCACCACATGGTCCTCTGTGCTGGGAGTGACCCCTGAGGGTTGAGCCAGGATCACTTCTGCAGTGCTGCATGATGTGCCCTCCCACCAAAAAAAAAAAAAGAACAAAGTCAGAACAAGGAAGTGGTCGAGCCTGAATTTCAACTCCAGCAACTCAGCTTCAGAACAATAACACTATGCAACCTCCAGATTTCACTCCTGAGGTCTCTTGATAAGAACCTAAATTGCCTTCAACTTTCTATTACCCTAAAAAAATTGCTGCATTAAGCAAATCTGTAGATTGAGGCAGTCCTTTGAGCCTTCTATGGATAGGCATGGTCAGTTTTGTCGAATATTGCCAGATTGCTTTTCAGAATGACAGCTTATATCCCTATCACGAGGGCACAAGAATTCATATCCACGTCCTCACTAATCTTTGATGTTTCCTCTCTCATTTTTTACATGTGTGATGAGTGAACTAGTACATATACACAATGGAATACTACTCTATAAAAAAAAAAAAGATGAAATCATGCAATTTTCCACTAGGTAATTCTGGAATATCATGCTGAGTAAAGTTAGTCAAAAGGAGAGGGACAGTGATCAGCTAGAGAAAGATCTTGCTGATACAAAGAAGCAAAGCAAGAAAACAGCAAATTCTCCAAGGCAACAGAAACAGAACTGGTCTTTGGTAGGAAGCAGATCACTGTAGGAGGTTGGGGGTGAATAGGACAGAGTTTGGAGAGAAGCTGGGCAGTGGAGGGGATCTGACTCTGGTAAAAGATGTGGCAAGGGACTGTTTTATGCATATAAGCCTGCCAGTATCCATATTGCAAACAATGGTGCCTAAAGTAAAATTTTTTGGAAATGGCAGCTCTTCTGGAGAGATCGTATAGCAAGTAGGGCACGTGCCTTGCATGCTGCAGACACAGTTCCATCTCTCACAGCCCAGAGGTCCCCCAAGCACTGCCAGAAGTGATTCCTGAGTGCAGAACTAGGAGTAACCCTGGAGCATTGCCGTGTGTGACCCCCCCTCCCACAAAGTAAATAAATAAATAAATAAAAGCAGCTCTTGGTGGTGTTGATTTGCATTTCTCTCATAATAACAATATTTGAACCATCTTTGTGTACTTTTTGTATATGAAATTGTATAGACTTCTTAATATGTGAAGCTAAGATATCAGTATCCTTTTAATTTTTCTGTATGATTCCCTATTTTGTGGCTTTGTAGGAAATTCTTTGTATATTCTAGACAGTAATCTTTTGTTTTAAACATTGTAAAGACCTTCTAATATCTATTAATATCCTTTAACCTTTGCCTCTTCCATTTTTTAAAATTTAAAATTTTATTTTTTGGCCACACCTAGCAGTGCTCAGAACTTACTTTGGTTCTGCACTCAGAGTTCACTCCCGATGGTATTCCAGGGGACCAGATGGGGTGCCAGAGATTGAACCCACATCAGCTGCATGCAAGGCAAGCAACCCTACCCACTGTACATCTCTCCAGCCCCTGCCTTTTCCTTCTTGTTTGTTTTTTCTTTGCTTTTTGGGTCACACCCGGCGATGCACAGGGGTTACTCCTGGTTCTGTACTCAGGAATTACTCCTGGTGCTCGGGGGACCATATGGGATGCTGGGAATCGAACCCGGGTCGGCCGCATGCAAGGCAAATGCCCTACCCGCTGTGCTATTGCTCCAGCCCCTCATCCTTACTTTGATTTATCTTTTTTTTTTTTTTTTTGCTGGCTGGAGCGATAGCACAGCGGGTAGGGCGTTTGCCTGGCACGCAGCTAATGTGGCCAACCCAAGTTCGATTCCTCCGCCCCTCTCGGAGACCCCGGCAAGCTACCGAGAGTATCTCGCCTGCACGGCAGAGCCTGGCAAGCTACCCGTGACGTATTCGATATGCCAGACACAGTAACAAGTGTCACAATGGAGACATTACTGGGCCCTCTTGAGCAAATCAATGAACAACAGGAGGACAGTGACAGTGACAGTGACAGTTGTTGTTCTGGGGACTACATTCAGTGATGCTCGGGCTACCCAGGTTCAGGGCTTGCTCCTGGTGGTGCTTGGACAAATAGGTGGTGCTAAATCCAAGCTGGGCCTTCCCCTGGGACAGCATGCACTCAGCCCCTGAACCATCACTCTGGCCCACATTTAAGTCCTTAATCCCTCTGGAGTCCACCTTGAACTGTCTAGCCTTCAGTCAAGTTTCAAGTGAAACTTTTTTTCCCTCCCCTCCACAGAATAGAATTAGTTTTTCTATCACTATTTGAAAACAACCTTTGTAGAGGTTTGTCATGTTGCTTCTATCACGTATTAGGTTCTTGTGTGTTTATTTTAAATCTCAGCAATCCCTTTTATCCCACTGCTTCTTTCCTTTGTTACACTGCCAGCAGCTCAGTGTTTTCATTACTGTTGGCAGAGCCAGTTCTACCAGTAGGTCAATCTCCCTGCTCAGTTCCCCCTTGGAACAGACTTAGTGATTAGAGATCTTTAGGGGTTTCTGGTTGTTGTTACCTGATGATGCTTAGGGGTTATTCCTGGCACTGTGCTCAGGAATCACTCCTGACTCAGTGCTCGGGAAACCACATGGGATGCCAGGGGTTGAACCCAGGTCGACCACATGCATGGCAAATGTCTTACCTACCATACTATCACTCCAGTTCCCTTTCTTTCTTTCTTTCTTTCTTTCTTTCTTTCTTTCTTTCTCTCTCTCTCTCTCTCTTTCTTTCTTTCTTTCTTTCTCTCTTTCCTTCTTTCAACTAAGTTTTGAAAGGTAGGATTTTTGTTTGTTTGTTTGTTTGCTTTGTGGGTCACACCCAGCTATGCTCAGGGGTTACTCCTGGCTTTGCACTCAGGAATTACTCCTGGTGTTGCTTGGAGAACCATATGGGATGCCGGGAATCGAACCCGGGTCGGCCGCATGCAAGACAAACGTCCTACCTGCTGTACTATCGCTCCAGCCCCCTTGTTTGTATTTTTTAATTGGTCTTTTTTTCTTTTTTTTTTTTTAAGCTGTGCCCAGAGGATTATATACAGTGTTGGGGATCAAACCAGGATTGGCTGCCTGCGAGGCAAGTGCCTTATCCCATATTATCTTTCTGGCCCCTGAAAGCTAGGATTTTTTGTTGGAATTTTAGATTCCAATAAAATAGAGATAAACCATTGTATAATCGAAACCCAAGCAAAAACTGTACCTCATGGTGTTTCACTAATAAAATTTTTTTTAAAAAAGCTAAAAAAAAAATAGAGATAAACTGTGTCCAGATACTCCATCTACAGGGATGCATGTGGCATGCGGCAGGCTTCTCTTCCTTTCTCAGGTCTCAGCTGCAATGTCGGACTGCCACCTTGCCTGCCATTGCAACCTGCACGGCACACATACATCACATTATGCTCTTTATTTTATATTTTTGTTGGCTTTTTGGATCACACCCAGTGATGCTCAGGGGTTACTCCTGACTCCACACTCAGGAAATACTCCTGGTGGTGCTCAGGGGAACATTTGGGATGCTGGGGATGGCACTCAGGTTGGCCGCATGCAAGGCAAACTCTTTACCTGTTGTTCTATCGCTCCAGCCCTTATACTCCTTATCTTCTTTAATTTAATTTGGTTTGGAGGCTATATCCAGCACTGCTGGGGCTACTCCTGGCTCAAGGCTTGGGGGTGACTTCCCATGGTAACCATGTGGTCACTCTCAGGTGGACCATGTCATGCCTGGGATTCAACCTGGGCCTTGTCAAGCAAAGCCTGTGCTCAGCCCATTGATCTACCTTCCCGGCCCTTCAGTTCCATCTCTCAGAGCATGTAGTATTATTTGACTTTAGATTTTTTATTTCTTCTCTGAAATTATTTATTCTTTACATGAATCATGTAAGATTCATTAGAGTAGGCACTTCTGTTTTCCTTGCTGAAATCTGAGCACCCAGAATATTGTGAGGCCTTTGAATATGTGTTAAACATAAAAACTTGACACTATTGAGATTATCCCATTTATGATATTTATGTGGCTCTTCTTATGTTCCTGAATGTAGTTCAGATTTTTTCCTCAATAACTTTCTTAGGCATTGCTTTGAGGCCAATTACTATAGACTAGGAGTTGACAAATTATACCCATACATGGGAACCTACCCTCTATTTCTGTTAATAAAGTTGGGTTCTGTTTGTTGTTTTCCTGGTTTTTGAGCCACACTCAGCAGTGCTCAGGGGCTACTCTTAGGTCTATGCTCAGGGGTCGCTCCCACTAGTGGTCAGGGGACATGCAGAGACAGGGTTCAACCTGAGACATGCTCTCAGGCCTTTGAGCCCTCTCCCTGGTTCTGTAAATAAATTTTACTGGGGCACCCACATTTATTCTTTTGCTTATAGTCTATGGCTGCTTTTATAGTACTGTGATAGAATTAAATAGCTGCAAGTAATTGTGTTTCCCAAAAACTGGACACTTTTTTTTCCACCTTTAAATTTTTTTTCCTTTTTAAAATTATTGAATCACTGGGGCCAGAGTAATAGTACAGCGGGTAGAACATTTGCCTTGCACGTGGCCGACCCAGATTCGATCCCCAGAATCCTGAGCACTGTCAGGAGTGATTCCTAAGTGCAGAGCCAGAAGTAACCCCTCAGCATCTCCAGGTGTGACTCAAAAAGCCAAAAAAATTTATTGGATCACTGTGAATTACAAAGGTATTTATGATTGAGTTTCAGGATTATATTGTTCCAACACAAATCCCTTTATCAGTTTCCACTACCGCCACCAATGTCCCCAGTGTCCCTCCGGACCCCCAGCCTGTTTCTGTGGCAGGCACTTGACCCCACCCCCATTGTCCTCGTGTTCCCTTCTCTAACTTGTGCTCCTCATCCCTGTCCCAGTGCCAAGATTCCTACTGAAGATTAGTTCTCCTTCTCTTCATTTCTATTGCCATTGGGCATTTGATATTCCCCTGTGAAATTTCTTTATAGCCCACCTATGAGAGAGACCATTCTGAGTCTCCTGCTCTCCCTCTGACTAATCTCACTCAATACTCTCCAGATTCATCCATGTCATGCAAATTGCATGGCTATCTTTTCTTAAGGCTGAATAGTATATCATGGTGTATTTGAACCACAGTTTCTTTATCCAGTCATCTGTTGGTGGGCATTTAGATTGTTTCCATATATTGGCTCTTGTATATAAAGCTTCAATGAACATAGGCGTGCAGGTATCTTCTCTGATTTGTGCGTTGGGGCCCTTGGGGTATATTCTCAGGAGTGGAATTGTTGCATCATATGGAAGCTCAATTCCTAGTTTTAGGAATGTCCATATTGCTTTCTGAAATGCCTGGACCAGTCAACATTCCCATCATCAGTGAAGGTATGTCCACTTTTCCCTACATCCTCTCCAACATTGGTTGTTGTTCTTTTTGGTGAGTGTGAGGTGATATCTCACTGTAGTTTTGATTTGCATTTCCCTGATGATTAGTGATATAGAGCATTTTTTCATATGCTTTTTGGCCCATTTTAAAATAGGGTTGTATGTTTTTTCTAGTAGAGTTCTACCAGCGCTTTATATATCTTGGATATTAACCCTATGTCAAATGACAAAAAAAAAAAAAGTCACTGTGAATTACAAAGTTATTCATATTTGGGTTTCAGCCATATAATATTCCAGCAGCAATTCCTTCAGAGTGTCCACTGTCCTCATCAGTGTCCCCAGTTGCCCCCTCCCACCTGCTAGTGGACACTTTTTACTATCTAGCCTTTTACAGGACAGTTTGCTGACCCTTGCTATAGAAAATAGTTTCATTATTATAGATTGTGCCCTATTCTTACTACAGGTTTACTGTGGTTATTCCTGATATCAAACAACATTGCTTAGGGGCTGGAGCTGTGATAGTACAGCAGGGAAGGTGCTTACTTTGTATGTGGCCAAATCTGAGTTCAAGCCCTGGCGTCCCACATGGTCCCCTGAACACAGCCAAGAGTAATTCCTGAACAGAGAGCCACGAGTAAACCTTAGCATCTCCGGATGTGACCCAAGCCCCAAAAATAAGTAAAGTAAAGTAAAGGCCCTCCCGTTGATCGTCGATTTGCTCGAGCGGGCCCAGTAACGTCTCCATTGGAGACTTTGTTGTTACTGTGTCTGGCATATCGAATACTTCATGGGGAGCTTGCCAGGCTCTGCCGTGCGGGCGAGATACTCTCAGTAGCTTGCCGGGCTCTCCGAGAGGGGCGGAGGAATCGAACTCGGGTCGGCCATGTTGGCTGCGTGCAAGGCAGACGCCCTACCCGCTGTGCTATCGCTCCAGCCCCAAAAATAATAAAAATAAAATTTAAAAAAGAACATTATTTAGAGCTGAAAGATATTACAGTGGCATGCATCTAGCCTTAGTTCAGTTCCTGGCTGACATATGGTCCTCTGTGCCCCAACAGGAGTTATTCCTGAGCATAGAGCTAGGAGATGGCTCTGAGCACCAATGTACATAGAAAAAAATTTTAAATAAAAAATGAACAATAAAAATTTTTAAATAAAAAGAACAATATTAATTTTTGTAAGATAATATCTATTACTTTTTTAAAAAAATTAAAACAGGTTTTATTTGGAAGTTTTGAGAAAGGGGAGAGGGAGGGAGAGAGACAGAGAGAGAAAGAGAGGAAGAGAGAGAGAGAACATGGGCTTCTCCAGAGTGGAGAGGGAGCCCTAGTACACATGCCAGCATTAGATATGAAGGTATGAAAGTGCACATTTCAGGATGGCACATGCGGGCAACACATGTGCCGGGCACCGGGCACCACATGCACTTGGCAGCAGCATATGGGCTCAGGCAACATATATGCCAATAATTTCTATTCTTGAAAATCTGACGGGTAACTCTTACATTTCTGATAGTTTTTCTGCTGAGTATGCTGTGTTCTCTGTTTTCATTGGCAAGAGTGGCAAACAGGCCGAAAGGACTGGCACACCCTGCCTGGCATGTTTGTGGTCACAAATTCTAATCTCTAGTGTCCCACATGTGACAAGTGCAACCGTGACAGCTCTGCTGGCTATGACCCCTGGTGCCATAAGTGACTTCCAGCCACAGTGCAAGCAGGTGTGTGTAAGCACTGCAAAAAGGTGTAAACCCAGTGAGCACTACAACCTAAAAGATGGGTGAGAACCCTGTCCTGAAAGTGTCGTTTCTAATGAGTACTCGTGTGAGCACTGCAGTAACCTCTAGAGAGTACCACGTAGCCACACCTTGTGGCTCGTCCCTTCGAGTACATGTGTAAGCACCACAGAAGGGTGTGAACCTTGGTAGCACCTTCATTCTTTCATGTTCATTTTAGAGTAATTTTTAGTGTCTCAATATTGAAAACTAGTACTTTCATAGAATATACATAGATCAAGGTGCAAGCATCTTAATCTGATGTGTGACCCCCAGCAAGCACCACTGCTAGGCGTGTGTGTGTGTGTGTGTGTGTGTGTGTGTCCCTGATCATTGCAACAACAACAACAAAATAAACCTAAGAAACAAGAAAGGGAAGGAAGAGGATAGAAATGAGTTTGTTTGTTGTTGTGGTTTTTTTTTTGAAAAAAAAAAAAAGAGTTGTAAACAGAAAGAGGTCTGTACTATTTTTATCTTTTTTCTTTAAAAGAATTGGTACTGCTGGGAGCAATCCCAGGCACTGAGCTGGGAAGTAACCACGGAGAGTTGCCAGGTGAGGTCCCCTTCCAAACCGAACAGACAGAATTGGCGAGATGTTCCAAGACTCTCACTAGTGGTAATGTGGATCATGAAGGACTTGAATCAAGTTCCTCCATTAAGTATGGAAAAATAGATGTGATTTTTCACTTTTTGTCACATTCATATGGTAAATTATCTCAACAAATTGTATTCTCTGAGGCCATCCTTGCATTTCTGAGCATACAGGGAAGTGCACTTCTGCATTATGATATTATCTTTTTAATACCCTTTGGATTTGAATGTCTCTTGCTTTGTTCCGGGTATTTGCATTTGTTTGTTTTATTTTTAGCTTTTTGGGTCACACCCGGCGATGCATAGGGGTTACTCCTGGCTTTGCACTCAGGAATTATTCCTGGCAGTGCTCAGGGGACTATTTGGGATACTGGGAATTGAACCTGTGTCAACCGCGTGCAAGTCGAACGCCCTAACCACTGTACTATCGCTCCAGCCCCTTGTTCTGGTTATTTGCATTGAGATCTACCTCCACTGCCTTCTTCAGTCTAGAGGGTTCAGCCATGTAACTACTCCTGATCTTTCCAACCTCTCTGCCAAGGCACAGTGCTCAATGCTCTATTACAGCAAAGGCAGGATGCAGTCCTTGTCTCTTTGCTGTCCCCACCATAGTGGCTGAAACTTTTTTTTTGAGCCATACCTGGTAGTGCTCAGGGCTTACTCCTGGCTCTGCACTCAGGGATCATGTCTGTTGGGGCTTGGAGGATCATATGGCCTGCCGGAGCTCAAATCCAAGTGAGTCGTGTGCAAGAAAAGCTCCCTACCATAGTACAAGAGCTGTACTATGGCTCTGGCCCAGTGACTGAAACATTTTTAAAGTTTGTGTAAAAGGGATGTAACCCCCAGTGAGAACTACAACTAAAAGATGTGGAAGTATGCTCACCAGGAAGTATGGAGGGCACTGTGGGAGCACCACTGAGCACCACAACTATAACTTGTGGGACTCAACTAAGAGTGTGAGCCCCAGCAAGTGCGTGTGCACGCACCACCTTGAAGGACGGAAGACGTCAGTGAGCACCCTAAGTGAGAAAGCACTGTAGACAAAGCAACAATGACTCACAGCAAGGGGGGTTGTGGACAGCAAAACTGCAAGGCTCAGACTGCAGAGATGCCAGGATCACATTTGCTGCCTGTGGACTCTGGGGATGTGAATTTTTGAACAGACCCTTGCAAGATGGTCACGTTAAGCCGCTTCACTGTTCCTCCAGGCCTGAAATGGTTGAGTTTTTAGCACGAACCACTCAGCCCTGCTTCTTCCCCCCAAAAGACCTCGGTGCCCTTGCTTATATATTATATTCTTAGTTCTCATTTGCCTTCCCCTTTTCCCTCCTCTCTGCCTACGAGACTGCCAGACAGCCATGAAGCAAGATCAAACAATAGAAAGCATGTAACACAGTGTTCAAGGGCTTAGGCTTGAGGAGACAAATAGTTCCAACCCCAGCCATGTCATTTTCTGGCTGTGTGACCTTGGACATCTTGCATCATCTCCAAAGAATCCGTTTCCTCATCTGTCAAGTTGAAATGAATAAGAATACCTCTGGTACATAGAGGATACAAGGAACTAATATTCCACAAGGCTTGCAACATAGGGTCTATGGAGTAACTCAGATTTTCCCTTCTGTCCTTCTCTGATCTTCCCGCCTACAAGTAGGTCACAGTCTCTTCTGCTGACCTCTGATATTTGAAGGCAGGAAGTAGCTTTACTTCACATTTCATCATTATTCTAGGTATAGCTGGTTTCTAATGTACCTTTTTTCTTTTTTTTTTTTTTTTGCTTTTTGGATCACACCGAGAAATGCACAGTGGTCACACCTGGCTCTCCACTCAGGAATCACTTCTGGCAATGCTCAGGGAACCATATGGGATGCTGGGAATCGAACCTGGGTCGGAGTCGTGCAAGGCAAATGCCGCACCCACTGTACTATCGCTTCAGCCCCTCTAATGTACAATTTTAATAGTTGTTTGTGTCTTGGCCAAGTATTTAAACCCAGAATATATATATATCTATATACGTATATTTTTCTCATTTGTAAAATAAACATAATTATAATACCGACATGACTGAGTTGTCATACAAGTTAAATGACTAAAAGTATACAGACCAAGTCCCAGGAGGGTGCTCAGCATAAAACTACTTAGCTATTTTTAATTTTATTATTATCTTTGGGGTTTTTGTTTTTGTTTATTTGCAGTGTAGGAACTGAATCCGGGGCCTGACACACAGCAGGCCGCCATGCCCTCAGCCCGGGGTTGTCTGGGTCATAAGAGAGGAATCCTATTTCGTGGCACAACACGATGTGGAGGGCCTCAGAGCCAGTGCTACCATTGACCCATCCCATCAAGTTGACTGAGTATCGCCAAGTGTAGCTCTGACCCCCTGAACATTGCTTGGGAGACCCACCCAATCCCCAAGTCGAGTAAATTAGAGGGGTAGGAAAGAATCCAGTTTCAATTATTGAGATTGTTGTAGGGATTAATGAGGTTGCCCACTGTCCTAGCTGTTTGCAACTGGATGTTATAGGTAGGGTGCTAAATGATTCATTTAACATTCTCCTACATAATTTTTAACATTTATAGTTTGGGGGCCACACCTGGCAGTGCCCAGGGCTTATTTCTGGCCCAAGGCTCAGGGAACTATATGTGGTACTACGGATGGAACCCAGGTCAGCTGTTCCAAGACAAGCACTTTACTGACTCTGTGCTCTCTCTCCAGCCCCTCTCCTGAATGTTTTATTCTGTGAACCTTGTCCCCCTGTCTGGCTTAGTACTACGCATGAGATCATATCTCAAACAAGCACTGCATGGCTGAGGGGTAAATGAGTGAATGCTGAGTCAGGGCCTCAGGAATCCTGCTGTGGAAGTGCGTTCATGCTAAGCCAACACTCCCCATTCCCATGTGGTGAGCGAGTTGTGTGGGCCCAAAGGTTTATTGTGTATCCAAAAGCAGGACCGGATTATGGGAAGAGGGAAATTTCAGACCCTGAATTTCCTAGTTGAGATAAATGCTTTTTAATACTCTAATTTCTTTATTAGGATGGGTATATGAGATTTTTTTTTTTCGGGGGAAATGAGTTGGGTCATCCTAGCAGTGCTTGGAAGACAACCAAGATTGGCCACCTGCTAGGTAAGCATCTTAATCCCTTTACTATCTCTCCAGCTCTGGTAAAAGAAATTTTTGTTTTGTTTTGTTTGGAGGCCACACCTGGTAGTGCTCAGGGGATACTCCTGGCTCTG
This sequence comes from Sorex fumeus, assembly GCF_029834395.1. Classification (NCBI taxonomy): domain Eukaryota; kingdom Metazoa; phylum Chordata; class Mammalia; order Eulipotyphla; family Soricidae; genus Sorex; species Sorex fumeus. Next base: position 44,450,401 of record NW_026606104.1, read on the forward strand.
TGCTCAGGAATCACTCCTAAGTGTGCTCAGAGGGAACTATTTGGGGTGCCAGGGATGGAATCCAGGTTGGCTACATCCAAGACAAGCACCCTTTCGGCTGTACTATCACTTTGGACCCAGGAATTTTTTTAAGTTGCTGTAAGCAATTAAGATTGGGAAGCGACATCTGGTGCCATGGATGGAATCTGGAGCTTCATTCATGGGAAACCAACACGCTCCATCACTGGCTCGGTCACTACCACCATTCCTAAGGACACTTTGCCTCAGGAAATTATTACAAATATGCGCAAAGGTGGAGTGGAAGGCTAGATATTTCCTAAAAGGAGACAGAATAATTAAATGATACTTCATCTATACAATGTGGTGTCTTGGAGCCATTCAAAAGTTATGTAGCAATGAATTTAGTGATATGGAAAGGAAAACATTTTAGATTGCTAACTTTGTAACTTGAGGCAAATAACTTTTCTGCCTTAGTCTCATCACTAAATAAGAATACTGGAACTGGGGCTGGAGCAATACAGTGAGTAGGGTGCTTGCTTTGCATGTGACCAATCTAGGTTTGATCCCTGGCATCCCATATGAATCCCAGAGCTCACAGGAATGATTTCTGAGCAGAGAGCCAGGAGTAACCACTGAACATCTCCGGGTGTGGCCCAAAAATCTTAAAACTGTCTTTCTTATTGAGTTATCATGACGATTAAGTGAATTAGTATGTGTGAAAATACTTCAACTAAAACCTTCCCCATAGACACATTAATAATGGATATGCACTGTAATTATTATGTGAAATGAAGTTTAAGGCAATGGAGAGATAGGCCAAAGGACTGGGGTTCATATTTTGCATGTGAGAGCCCTGAGTTCAGTCACCAGCACCACTGGGTCCCCTGAGAACAGTCAGGAGGAGTCCCTGAGTAGTAACAGATGTGGACCAAAAACAACAGTAAGAGAGGCTGGAGAGATAGTACAGCAGTTAGCTTGCCTTGCACAAGCCTGACACTGTTGAATCCCTGGCACCACATATGGTCCCCCTGAGCTTGCCAGGAATGATCCCTGAGCACCAAGCCAGGAGTAAGTCCAAAGCACAGTCAGGTGAGGCACAAACCACTCCCTGCCTCCATTAAAGGCACTTAACTTGCGACCACTTCCAACTCAATCCCTAGCACTGCATATATGGTCCTCCATATGGATTTTTTGGGGGGTTCCTAAAAGAGGTAGTTGGGTCCTGGGGAATCTAACCTGGGTCTGCAGAGCCTTACCAGAGTATTTTCTCTGTGGTCCCAGGTTTTCTTTTGGAGGGTGGGGGACACACTCAGTTGTGGCTGCCACTTACTCCCAACTCTTTGTTCTTGGGGGATTAACCCAGATTGACCATATACTGGGCAAGTATCCGCTGTACTATCTCAGGCCCTACTATTATACTTTAATTTAATTTTATATTTTGTTTTTGTTTTGTTTTGTGGCCACACTGGGCTTTCTCCTAGCTCTGTGCTCAGGGATCACTCCTGACAGGCACCAGGGACCATATGTGGTGCCAGAGATTGAATCCAGGTTGGATTCAATCTGCTGTACTATTGCTCTAGCACCAAATTCTATGTTAGTTTTATGAAATAATATAAGAATTAAGTATTTCTCCTTAGTCTAAAGAAAAAGGAAATTACATACAAGTAAATACTTCAATATATTACTTGCTATTATTCATGGTGTTAGACATGTGTCGTACTTACTCTTTTTGTCTATCTTTTTACTTAAAGATGAATATGTGTGTATCCATGCATCCACATATATGTATATGTCATATATACACCATATATATGTATGTAAGCATGTATGTTGCTTTTGGGGCCACACTCAGAAGTGCTTAAGGGTTATTCCTGGCTCTGTGTCAGGGTTTTTTCCCAGCAGTGCTTCAGGTGCCATGTGGTACAGATCTGTAACCAGGGTTGACCTCATGCAAGGCAAGCCTCTTATATTCTGTATTATCTTTCTGGCTCATGAATGTATATTTTATGTGTTTTTTAAATAATAATACTTTTCTTTATTTATTTTTGGTTTAAGACCACACCTGGTGGTACTAAAGGGACTGTGTGGTGTCAGTGATTGAATCCAGGTCTTCCGCATACAAAAAATGCACTTTGCCCTTTGAGTTTTTTTCTATGACTCTAAATTAGTAATTTTTTAAAATTTTGGACCATACCCAGCCGTGCTCAAGACTTACTCCTGCCTCTCTGCTCAGGGATCACTCTTGGTGGGACTTGGGGGACCATATGTGGTTCCAGGCAAGCATCCTACCCATTGTACTATCTCTAAATTAGTTATACAAAGCAAAGCAGAAGCCATTGCTTTAGTAGAGGAGGAAGCATGTCTAGAATTTTCCACCTTGTCTGTATTCTGCTTTATGGCCAGCGGAAGAGGATGAAAAGGTGTCACTTTTTAAAATTAACTCTAAGGGGCTGGAGCGATAGCACAACGAGTAGGGTGTTCGCCTTGCATTTGGCCAACCCGGGTTTGATTCCCAGCATCCCATATGTTCCCCTGGGCACCGCCAGGGGTAATTCCTAATTGCAGAGCCAGGAGTAACCCCTGAGCATCGCCGGGTGTGACCCAAAAAGCAATAAATAAATTAATTAATTAAAATTCATTTTAAAAGGTGATCTCCCCTCTTTTTATTTATTGTGAGGCAGTGCCAATCTGGCAGTTCTTGTACAGTTCTACTCCGTGTTCAGGGACTACTTCATGTTCAGTGCTCTGGAGTCTTCCCACTGGTGCTCAGGGGACCTAACCACAGTAAAAGCACGGACACGCACCCATTCCACAGTCTTCCTGGCCTTTCCCACACATTAAAGGAGAGAGGGGGGCTGGAGTGATAGCACAGCAGGTAGGGCGTTTGCCTTGCACGGGGCCGACCTGGGTTCTATCCCCAGCATCCTATATGGTCCCCTGAGGAACCTCAGGCGTAATTCCTGAGTGCAAAGCCAGAAGTAACCCCTGTGCATCTCCAGGTGTGACCCAAAAATACAAAAATAAATAATTAAAATAAAGAAGAGAGGATCTCTTAGACAGCAGCAACCCAGCAGTGTTGGGGCAAGCATTACGGAGCACCCACACTGGACTTGAAGTGGACAGGATATGAGTCAGCACCCTGGCAGTGGCAAAACATAATAATAATAAATAAATAAAAATAAAAATGCTGAGGAGATAGATTAAAAGGACTTTGCATACTTTGCATGCAAGAAGTTGTGTTTGATTCATATTTTGTTGTTTGGGGACTACACCTGTGGTCTCCAGCAGACTGCTCCTGGCTTGGTACTCAGAGGTCAAAGGTTGCTCCTAGTGAAGCTTAGGGGACTGGGCTGTGCCAGAAATCAAACCTGGACCACCCACCTCCAACCGGTAGAACTTTCATTCTGCATGCTCCTGTCCCCCACCTGCCATTCAAAACCAACAGTGCCCTTCTGGAGAATTTTAAAGGGAATCCCAGATATCATGTTACCAAAATGAAGTACTTTAGTGTGTATCTCAAACTTACAACTACTTAAACAAAAAAATAGGCCATTATAGCTGATAGAACCAACATGTTTTTTAATATCATAAGGTAATTATTATTTTACTGTTTCCTAATTATCTCAAAAAAATGTCTTTTTGCAACTATTGGAGTCATGATCCAAAAAAGACCAACAGGGACCGGAGTGATGGTACAGAGGTAGGGCTCTTGCCTTGCACACCCAACCCAAGTTCGACCGGGCCAGGAGTCCACACCTGAGTGCAGAGCCAGGAGTAAACCCCGAGCACCATCAGATGTGACCCCCTGCACACCAAAAAGAGATAGTACAGTGGGTAGGATATTTGTCTTGCACATATCTAACCTGGGTACAATCCTTGGCGCCCAATATTGTCCCCGAAACCTGCTAGAAGTGATCCCTGAGCTCAGAGCCAGGAGAAGCCCCGAGGACCACTGACTGTGGCCAAAAAAGGCCAACCAGTTACATTTTGTTGTTTTGTGATTTAGTTTCCTTTTATTCTATAGCATTTCTCCCCTCCCCCTTTCTTTCATGTCACTCATACCAAGTAAGACAAGAATCTAGATAATCTGGTTTCCAGTGAATGACTCTCACATTTCCAGTCCCCTGCAGGGAGGCCAAGGTGTCTGCCTCTCACTATTCCTTCATATGAGTTCAGAAAGGGTATTTTACGCCCAGTCTATGGAAACTTCCAGAACTTCAGGTTCAAAAGAAAAGCAAACTCAGAAAGAGCAACAGAAAGATGACTAGTACTCTCTCTCTTTGCTCACTTAAACAGTCTCAGGTCCTCTGACTCTTGTTTCCTATCCGGGAACTCGATGGTTGATTCCGGGAAACTTAGGCCCTTTTGAAAACCTTAACTGAAACTACCTATCCCTGATGTTGACCCTGAGCATGGTGCAGTCCCCAGAAACTGGCAATGGTAGCTAAGGTCCAGAGTTAGGGTATTATTACCCCTTTTTCATTTGCCTTGTTGAAATTCTGAGGAAGAAGGAACTTCATTACCTCCTGGTCAAGACAACATGAACCAGGACCAGAGAGATAGTACAATTGGGTAGGGCTCTTGCCTTGCATCTGGTTTAATCCCTGTCATCCCATGTGGTTCTCGAGCACTTTCTAGGTGCAGAGTCAGGAGTAAGCCCTGAGCACTGCTAGGTGTAACACTCCCCTCCTCTCGTGAAAAAAAAAAAAAAAAAAAAGAACCAAAGTATGAGCTACAGCCAGACTCACCTGGGCTCTAAATATTTCTTTCTTTCCATGACATTCTGTAGCACTGTGGACGGAACCCCGGGCCTTGTGCATGCAAGGCAAGTGCTCCGCCACTGAGCCACACCTCGGCCTGGGCACTGTATTCTTGCTTTATTTATGTATTATTTACATATTAATTTAATTGGGAGGGTACTCCTGGTGGTGCTCAGGACTTACTTCTGGTTCTATTTTTCATTTCATTTCATCATCCTGTTATTCGTCGATTGGCTCGAGCAGGCCCCAGTAACGTCTCTTTCATCCTAGCCCTGAGATTATATTCAAGGCTCTTTAGGAGAATGAGACCCATCATTGTTACTGGTATTTGGCATATTTGGTGTGCCACGGGGAGTTTGCCAGACTCTGCCCTGTGGGCAGGCTATATTCGATAGCCTGCAAGTTTGTCCAGAGTAGGAATGAGATAATGAGATATCATAAAAAGATGTTCTGATAAGATGTCTCGCGGCCGCATTTGTGGCCGTGCGGTTCCGGGAGCTGCATTTTGTAGTCTCTGAGTCTTGGCCGTTGATGGGATTACATGGCGCCAGGGGGCCAGGTGGTGGGTGTGACCCCCGCCTACTGGAATTTGGAGGATCTGGGGCCGAGATCTCCGAGCCTACTCGAATTGGAGTCGAGCATCCTCCACCCAGATCCTCTGGTTCTATGCTCAGAGGTAATTCGTGATGGGGCTTTGAGGGACTAGATGTGCACCCAGCTTGGATGCATGCAGTTAAGCACCTTATCTCCTATACTCTCTCTCTCTCTCTCTCTCTCTCTCTCGCTTGCTCTCTCTCTCTCCCCCCCTCTTTCTTCTGCTCGCCCATTCACTTAGCCACACGTTTTAATAATGATCTTATTGATGGTTTAACAGGTACAGAATCTTAAGTTGAAAATTACCATCTTTCAAAATTTGGAAGGCATTCCTTTCTTTGTAGTTAATTCCAGCGCTTAAGTCCCTGGAATCTTACTCTGCACTGTTGTGACATTTCACAGTGATGAGTCTTGAGTCTTGTGTGGATCTATTCTCATTCACTGGGCTGAACACGCAGTATATCCTTTCAATCTGAGAATTTAGGAAAATGCCCTAGGATAATTTTATGATTTTTCCCAACTCTTTTATTACGTATTATTTTTATTTTAAAATGGAACCATAATTCATAACAAGCAACAAGCAATACAAAAGAGTATAGGGGAGATTGTCATAGAAGTAGGGAAGGGGCGGAAGGGTGGGGGATGCTGGGGACATTGGTGGTAGAGACTATGCACTGGTGGAGGGTTGGGTGTCCTATCATTGCATGACTGAAGCTCAAACAGTGAAGTTTGTAACTGTATCTCATGGTGATTCACTTAAAAAATAAAATAAAGAGGGGCTGGAGCGATAGCACAGCGGGTAGGGCGTTTGCTTTGCACGCGGCCGACCAGGGTTTGATTCCCAGCATCCCGTATGGTTCCCTAAGCACCGCCAGGAGTGATTCCTGAGTGCAGAGCCAGGAGTAACCCCTGTGCAATGCCGGGTGTGACCCAAAAATCAAAAAAATAAAGAAAGAAAATAAAATAAAGAAAGAAAAAATAAAGAAAAGTAATGTGGAGTTCACACCCAATTCAATCAGCTTAACCAATGGCTGAATAAATAGCAGTACTTCTACATTTTAAAAAAGTGTAGTGGCTGGAGTGATAGCACAGCGGTAGGGCGTTTGCCTTGCACGCAGCCAGCCCGGCTGAGCCAGGTTCGATTCCTCCGCCCCTCTCGGAGAGCCTGGCAAGCTACCGAGAGTATTCAATATGCCAAACACAGTAACAAGAAGTCTCACAATGGAGACATTACTGGGCCCGCTCGAGCAAATCGATGGACAATGGGAGGACAGTGACAGTGACAGTGATGTAGGCATAAATTTTTTAGTTAGTATATATAAAATTCCTTAGCAAACTAGAAGTAAATAGACATTTCTTAATCTAGTATAGGACCATATGTGCTATGAGTGCTATATTCAACGTCACGCGCTGAGGAGTTTGTCCTGTCCTTTGTTTATATGTTTGTATTTTGTTTTGGGGCCACACCTGGCCATATTCAGGGGTTACTCCTGGTTCTGCACTCAGGAATTACACCTGGCGGGGCTCAGGGAATCATAGGGGATGCCAGGGATAGAACCCCAATTGGCCATGTACAAGGAAAATGCCTCACCCTCTATATTACCGCTCCTTTAACTCCTTTAATACTTCTTGCAAAACTGGTTTCAAGGCTATAAATTCCCTAAATCTGTTCCTTGTCTCTGAAATTCTGTTCCTTCAAATCTAAATGATAATCTAGTTGGCTAGAGTATTCTTGGAGAGGTGTTCATTTCATTGAGCTTTTGGACTATTTTCTTTCCTTCCTTCTGGCTTAAGAGTCTCTTTTATAGATCTGCTGTGAATCTTATGGGCTTTCTTTTGTATCTAAGTTCCTTTTTTAGATCTTGCTGCTTTCAACATTCAGTATATGTCTTTGATTTTTGTTATTCTGAGAACAATATGTCTTGGAGTTTTCCTATTTAAGTATTTTCACTGGAACCCTTCAGAAAATTCTTATTTATGATTTCTCTGGGAAATTTTTATCAATGATTTCTTTAACTGTTGGATTGCCATCAAATTTACCTTCCTGTTTTTCAGGGATCTCGGTGATTCTTACATTGTTCCTCCTGACCTCATCCCATAGTTCTCTGGTGTATTGTTAATTTCCTTTCAGACTTTTTTCCCCCATATCCTTTTTTTTTAAAATTTCTATCTTTTTGTTTGTTCGGTTTTTGGGTCACACCCAGTGGTGCTCAGGGCTTACTTCCAACTCTGTGCTCAGGGACAGTCCAAGCAGTGCTCAGGGACTGCATGTTATGCCAGGGATCAAACATGTTTGCTTGTGGGCAAGGCTAGTGTAGTACCTGCTCTATTATCTCTTGAGCCCAATTTCCTCATGTTTTCTAGAAGTTTCCTCCATCTCATCTCCTTGACCTTTACCTCAGCTGCTGTCATTCTGCTGCTCAGCCCTTCTATTGAGTAATATTCCTCATCTCTGTCATTTCTTTTTTTTGGGGGGGGGGGTCATACTCGGCGATGCTCAGGGGTTACTCCTGGCTTTGCACTCAGGAATCACTCCTGGCGGTGTTCAGGGGACCATATGGGATGCTGGGAATCAAACCTGGGTCGGCCGCGTGCCAGGCATATGCTGTGCTATCACTCCAGCCCCTGTCATTTCTTACTGTAGTTTTCTCACTTTTGCTCTTCTACTCTCTTTGTGCTTTGCTGACTATCTGTGCCATCATTTTTTTTGAGCTCTTTAAGCCACTCCCACTGGTTCTGTGCTCAGGGATCACTCCTGGTGGGGCTCTAGGGACCATATGTGGGTGCCAGACTTGGGCCAAGTCTGCTGCATATAAGGCAAGCACCCTACCTGCTGTGCTGGCAATCTTATCCTTAAGTTTTTCATGTAAAAGAACTTTTGTCTCTTTTTGAAGAATTTCTTTCTACTTTGTATCAAAGAGCCGCATTGTTTCTGCTGTGAGGTAGGTTCTTTGATGACTCATTCAAGGAAGTTTACTGAGGCCAACTCCATGAGTCCCGGAGTCCTTTGCATACTGATGAAAAGGCAACTGGCACACGCTGAAGCCACATTTCTGGAACAGACCCTGTGGGTTGAGCAAATTGGCAGGAGCAAAATCTTGAGCTGGATTTTTCTCAAATGTCTCTAGTGTGCTACCGAGCCCGCATGGCAGAGCCTGGCAAGCTGCCTGTGATGTATTCAATATGCCAAACACAGTAACAACAAGTCTCACGATAGAGATGTTACTGGGCCCGCTCGAGCAACTCGATGAACAACGGGAGGACCATGACCGTGACCGTCTCTAGTGACCTGTTGATGATGCATCTTATTCTCTTAGACACTTAGAGGCAAAAATCTCTTGTTTTCTGAATTCCAATAATGAGTGTATTACATCCTCATACTGAAATATTTCAGTAAGATAAAGAGTGATGGAGCTGTTGTGATGGCTCAATTGGCTGGAACACATAGTTTGAATACTGGAGATCTGGATTTTATCCCCAGCATTGAGTATGATTCCCTGGGCACTGCCAAACCCACCTCACCTCCAAAATAAAAGAAAAAACGAATGGTACTCTGAGCACCAGTAGGTGTGGCCCCAAAAACAAACAGAATATTTATTATTATTATTATTATTATTATTATTATTTTGCTTTTAAGGACCACACAGACCTGGTATGCTTCTGGCTTACCTGGCTCTGCTCTCAGGAGTTACTCCAGGCAGTGTACGGGGGACCATATGGGATACCAGGGATCAAACCCCAGGCAGCCACATGCAAGGCAAGTGCCTTACCTATTGCACTATCGCTCTGGCCCCACAAACAGAAAAATTTTAAAATATATGTACATATGTGGGAGGTACCCAATATAGTACCTGGCATATCGTATATACATAATAAGTGAAGATTATCATTGTTTTAGAAATAGGATGATTATGATTTTTGTAGAGGTGCTATGCATATAGAGGTTATCTCACTCTGAGCTCATTATTACCGTACTGAATTAATTGTTGTGAAAACAATATAGGACTTGCAAAGTGGCACTTGATAAATATAAGGTTTATTTTCTTGCCCTGTTGCAACCAAGGGTAAGTAAGCAGATGGGAGGGCAAATACCTGTGTGAGTGAACAAAAGAGACCTTCCTGGTCTCTGTGCCACAGAGTCTCCCTTTGGGCACTTCCTTAGCTTCAGAGATTTCTCCTCAGGACTCATCCAAACACCTGGAGCCTGGCTGTGAACCTTTCTGCCCAGACCCACAAGTAGTTGAGGTCACGAGTTATTCCCACAGTCTAGTGCTGTGGGAGTTTTTATCCTCTCTTGCTAAGCACAGCCCAACATGCACCCCATTCCTAATAGGATCATTTGTTTAGTTTTTGGGTTTGGGTTTGGACCACACTCAACTGTGCTCAGGACTTATACCTGGTTCTGTGCTCAGGGGTGACTCTTGGCAGTGCTCAGGGAATGACCCCATATGTGGTGCTGGGAAAAGAACCCAGATCTGTCATGTTCAAGGCAAGTGCCTCCCAGCTGTACTGTCTCTCCAGCCCCTTAATCAGTGTTATTTGTTTGCTTACCATGTTTTTTCTGAAATCATTTCTTTTACTTCCTACATACATATAAAACAAGAATCAAGAAATGTGTATCTTTTACTTATTTTGTTTTTGGGCCACACCTGGTAGAGGTCAGGAGCTCTTCCTACCTGATTCAATGCTTGGGGGCGATTCCTGGAAGTGCTCAGGACTCCACACAGTGTCAGGGATGGTCCTGCATGAGAAGCCTGTGCTTGCCTTTTTGAACTACATCTTTGGCCTAAAGGAAGTATATCTTGATACCAAAATTCTGAACTTTACTAATATACCTTTACCTTACTAATAAATTAAATGTAAATATAATTCTATTATTTTATTATTATTGAGGTAATATGGTTTATAATAGTGTTCATATTAATGCTTATATGTATATTAATGTATTAATATAATAGTGTGTATAATAAAATACATCACAGTATCTTCTTATCACAGTGTGTAATAAGTTCCACCGCCACCACCAAAGTACCGACATCCCTCAGTCCCTCGCTATCTCTTCACTTACCTCCTAAATACAATTCTAGAGGCAGATTGAAGTAAACTATGGGATAAAAAATAAGAGTATAAATACTGGCCAGAGAGATAGTATATGGTCAGGCACTTGCTTGTTCAAATCCCCAGCACTGTGTGTGGTCCCCCAAACACCACCAGGACCACAGAGCCAGGAGTGCTTGGGGGACCCTATGAGCTGGCGGGCATCAAACCGGAGTCGGCCACATACAAGGTGAGCACCCTGCCTGTTGTACAATCTCTCTGGCTCCCTCTCTGTTTCTCTAATTCCTTGGAAGGTTTTAATTGAAATAATTAGCTCATACTTACTGAATTTTTTTTTGTTTGGGGATACTCACCTGTCAGTGCTCAGGGGCTATTTCTAGCTTTAGTGTTGGGGGTTGCTCCTGGTGGTGCTGGGATTTTACTCAGGGCTCTACACTTGAGATGTCTCTTGTCCCCAAGGAGGGTTTTGAAAGCAATGATGTTTGTGTTCCCCTGGAGAGGGTTCCTGGCCATATTCATTCGTGGTTTTCAAAAGCTGATTCTCTTTGCAGAGATAGTGTTGGACTATGGTCTAAAGCCCAAATTTTAGAGTCAGGTAAATTTGGGTTTGAATTCCAGGTCTTCAATTTAGTAGCCCTCAGAGATTGGACAAAAATCTCTAAAGCTCAGTGTTCTGATCTGTAAAATGGGTGATATTTCTACTATTAATAGCATATTAGCATTATGGAATGAACTCGAAGTTGGAAAGAGATAATACACAGAAGCTGCTCAGTACAATCTCAGGGCACATGCTTTTAGTTTTCTTATATAATAATAATAATAATAATTTTTAGGTAGCTCATGCTATTTTTGGCATCTGGTTGAACAAAAGTCTGGCTTCAGTAATTAGCTACAATTTATGATTTCCAGGATTATGGTTTTATTATTTAATTATTTATTTCTTTTATTTTGGGGTCACACCCAATAATGCTCAGGGCTTCCTCCTGGGTCTGTGCTCTGGGATCACTCCTGGCTGGCTCAGGGAACCATAGGTTAGTGCTGGTGATCAAACCCAGGTGTGCTGTGTACAAGGCAAGCGCCCTACCTGCTGTACTATGTCTCCTCAGCCACAATGCTACTTAATTTAAGACATTTATTAGCAATGAACATGATCTTTAGCCTAGTACTTATGAACCCGTCTTATTATCTTTGTAACTCTGACAGTTTCTGGAACCATTCCTGGCACAAAGTAGGCACTCAGTACGAAGCTGTTGAATCACATTCAGTTAAACCGAACATCCACTCAGACAGCACAAGAGCTGTGTCACTAAATACCTGTCATTCCAAAACTGACAGCTAACTCTGACGCAGACATGCTTGCACAGTTTGTAAGCTGTGATTTTAACTTCCTGCTTTGCAGGCGTCTCGGTTTCTGTTCTGTGCTCCTCACCTGAACCTTAGGAAGGAAAGAACATTCTAATAGAAATTACTGGCTAAGGGGCTGGAGCGATAGTACAGACTGGTAGAACTCTTGCCTTGAAAGTGACTGACCTGGGTTCAATCATCAGCATCATATTTGGTCCCCTGAGCCCACCAGAAGTGACCCCTGAACAGAACCAAATGTTAAGTCATGAGCACCACTGGGTATAGACCAAACTCTCTGTCCCCGCAAAAAATAAAAAGAAGAAAACCTTCCCTGACGCCTATGGTAGGTTGGTCCCACTGTTATAGTCTACCAGTATTTGCCAATTACCCTTTGTAATTGTCTTTAACCACTCACTTCCTCTCTGGAGTGGCACATCCCACAGGCTAGGGGTGTTGTCTATCTCATTCACTCCTGTGTCCCTAGTCCTAACAGTCCTCAGCACATACCATTTTGGGTGGATTATCTTTGATAATTGGAATCCTGAGATAATAGTGTATATAAAGACAGAAGCCTATATTTAGCTAGCTCTCAATAAACAGAATATATAATAATTATTATTATTAGATAAAAACAGTGTAGGTGCTGAGTTTATTCACCCTGAAAAGATGGAAACAAGTCAGGAACAACAAATTAGAGATAAGTATTGTAAATCTAGCTCTCTTTTGTTAAAAGTCCTTGTTCAACCAGAGGCCAGAGTGATAGTGTTGCATGTGGTCAACAGGATTTGATCCCTGGCACCCCAGATGATCCTCTGAGTCCTCCAGGAGCCATCCCTGAGCACGGAGCCAGGAATAAACCCAGAACACTACCAGGTATGGCCCAAAATCCAAAAGAAAGAAAGGAAGGAAGAAAGAGAGAGAGAGAGAGAGAGAGAGAGAGGGAGAGAGGGAGGGAGGGAGGGAGAAGGAGGGAGGGAAGGACAGATGAAAGAAAGAAAGAAAGAAAGAAAGAAAGAAAGAAAGAAAGAAAGAAAGAAAGAAAGAAAAAGAAAGAAAGAAAGAAAGAAAGAAAGAAAGAAAGAAAGAGAGAGAGAAAGAAGGAAAGAAAGAGAGAAGAAGGAAGGGAGGGAGGAAGGAAGGAAGAAAGGAAGGAAGGAAAGAAGGAAGGAATGAGGGAAGAAGAGAGGGAGGGAGGGAGGGAGAAAGAAAAAAGAAAAGAGAAAGAAGAAGTAAAGGATTTTTTTCAAATCTCTATTCTTGCTTTTTTCACTTATCAAATGAATATATAAGAACCAGGGACTGGAGCAATAGTACAGCAGGTAGGGCATTTGTTTGCCTTGTGCATGATCAACCTGGGTTTGATACCCGGCATCCCATATGGTCCCCCAAGCACTGTGAGGAATTCCTGAGCAATGCCTGGTGTGACCCAAAAATACCAAAAGAGAGAGAGAGAGAGAGAGAGAGAGAGAGAGAGAGAGAGAGAGAACCAACTTAATTTGGTTCTTTGTAAAGTGGATGTTGTATCTGCCCAGCTTTTAGAGGGAGATTTGTCTGACCTGGTGCACCTCTGCTCTGCTCTCAGCAGCTGAGTGCTGACCCCTGCTCACCTCCACTGGCCCCGACTGAACCCTCAGTTTATTACACCAATTGACTCCCTCCTCACTTTCAGCCTTCAACTTTACCAGGTGAGTTTTTTTAAAAATTTTTTTATTAGTGAAACACCATGAGGTACAGTTATAGACTTACAAATTTTTGTGCTTGGGTTTCAGTTATACAATGATCAATTACCCATCCCTCCACCAGCGCCCATCCTCCACCACCACGGGTCCCAGCATCCCTCCCACCCCCCGTCCCCCCATCCCACCCTGCCTCTGTGGCAGGGCATTCCCTTTTGTTCTCTCTCTCTCCTTTTGGGTCCACCAGGTGAGTTTTAAGGTGCAGACCAGAGCCTCATCTTCATCCTATTTTCCCCAGGCTTACTGCATTCCAGCTACCGACTTTCTTGAACTTCCCTGGAGAAACCGACCTTCCTGGCCCAAAGCCTTTGGAGTTGTCAGTATCTTCACAGAGCATCGTCCTCTCTCCTTTATCAACTCACCCCTTCTCAGCCATCCTGGCTCAGCTTTCAGAATACTTCTGCAGGGAGCACTGCTTGGCTCGCTTGGAAGTAATTAGGTTTCCCTGTCATCTGCCTTTAGATCTGCTGTGATATTTGTCAGATCTTTTTAAAGAGAAGATAAGGAGCTGGAGCCATAGTACAGCAAGTAAAGCTCTTGCTTTGCATGTAGCTGACCTGGATTCCGTCTCTGGCCCCCCATAGGGTCCCCTGATCCTGCCAGGAGTGATCCCAGAGCACAGAGCCAGGAGTAAGCCCTGAGTACCCCCACCCCCGATACACACACACACACACACACACACACACACATACCACACACACACACACAAATAAAAGATTTATTGTGAAAGACTTATTGGGGCAAGACTTATTGTGAAATTTCTGTCTTTAACTTTGGCCAGTAATTTAAAATTTGTAAAACATTGAGAACAAAATCATCTTGCTGTTTAGTGCCCACTATGGCATGTCTGTTTGCAACCCGAGCTGTTCAATCTTTGGCTAACTTGGTGACTTCCTGCATTAATCATGACCCCGTGTCACCCTTCCCTTTAGTAACTATCCACAGCAAGCCAGGCAGAGTGCTTGGTGATTTGCATACATTACGTCCTGTGAGGTCAGATGAGGTTCAGAGAGGTTAAGACACTTGCCCAAGGTCAAAGCTGTAAATGGTGGAGCCAGATGCTGAAGGTCTTTTCACTGGAATTCTGTGTGTCAAGGTACAGTCTGTCTGTCTGGAATGGGAGAAGCTTCTGCCACTCTGCATAACAACAACAATGATTAGTTCTTGTTATGGGCACACTGTGTGCCCGACTTTGTGCTAAGCACAGCACTGGGCTTCATCTGACTCAGTCCTTGCAGCTTGTGTACAGAAGTGCTACTATCGTCATTCTTACTTTAATTCAGGAATAGTTCTGGGTTTGGAGGTCTTACCTGGTGGTACTCAATGGCTACAGACATCTCGGTGCTCTGGAGGTGCTCCTGGTGGCCTTGGGGAACATGCGGTTTCAGGGATTGAATCTGGTCCTCCTGCATGAATGCATGCACTCCAACTCATTGAGCTATCTCTCCAGCTTTCATCATTCTTATTTGATTTCATTTTTGATTTTTGGTCCATACCTGGCTTTACTCAGAGCTTGCTCCTAGTTCTGTGCTCAGGGATCACTCCTGGAGGGCTCAGGGGACTATGTGGGGTACCAGGAATCAAACCCAGATCAATCACGTGCAAGGGAAGCGCCCTAATGGCTGTACTAACTCTCCGGTCCTTATCATTTAATTTTATTTTGGGGGAAGGGTCACACCCAGTGATGCTCAGGGGTGACTCCTGGCTCTGCACTCAGGAATCACTCCTGGCAGTGCTCAGGGGACCATGTGAATTGCCAGGATCGAACCCAGGTCGGCCGCGTGTAAGGCAAGCACTCCACCAGCTCCAGCCCCATTTTTATTTTATTGATGAGGAAACTGAGGAATTGAACAGAGATATCTAATTTACCCAAGATAAAGACAGTAATCAAACTCCAATCATCTGACACTTGAGTCCCCATTTTGGTGGTGGTGGTGGTGGCTTTTGGGCCACACCCGTTGGTTCCTGGGGATGAAAAGCTGGGGATTGAGCCCAAGACTTCTCAGTGACTACAGAGTCACATCCCTGTCCCCACTTAAAAAAATTAATATGCCATTCTAAGCATTTTATTATATTTGGGTTGGTTTGTTTGCTTTGCTTGCTTGTTTGTTTGTTTGTTTGTTTCGGGCCATACCCAACTGTACTCAGGGATTGCTCCTAGTTCTGAGCTCAGGGATCACTCCTGGTGGGGCTCAGGGGTCCCAGGAATTGAACCTGGCTCAACTGCATGCAAGGCAAGCTTGCGACCCCCTATACTATCTCTCTGGCCTCTGTAGCTCCCACTTTTAAGAAACCCCTACTATTATACATTTGGATTAGTGATAGAATAATAGACTGAAGGGGGAAATAGGGGGAAATTGACATTGTTCAACCCAGAAGCTCCCCGCCCGGGTTTTATTTCCATGGACCAGCTATTGAGAAATGTGGCCTGCAGGTGGCAGCAGCGATCTGCAGAGTGAGCTCTAGGGAAGAGCGTGAAGGGTCAGATTTTCCATTTTGTGCATTGCTCTCAGCTTGGCTCAATTCTTTGTGAGTTAATAATGGGACCTGGTTTTCAGTCCAGTGGGATCTGCCAGGCTTAGGGAGCAGTTTGCTGGGAGAACAATGCCCTCAGGGTTTGAAACCAAGGTGAAATCAGATTTGACTATTCCACACTGGCTGGGTTACTCTCAGCTCAGTGCTTGAAAGTTTCCCTTGGTTGTCCAGGGAACCATGAAGTACCAGGAATTGAATCTAGGCCTCCCTCGCCTAAAGCAGTGCTCCATGCATGAGCCGCCATGAGCCACCAAGGTGATTTTAATCGGTTTTTAGGTCAGGTCAGCCAAAGCCATTGTACAGGGGTTTAGGAGTTTGTCTTGCAGTGCTGCTGTGGTACTGCAGATAGGCCCCTGAGCCTGCCACGGGTCACCCCCTTACATAGAGCCAGGAATAGTTTCTGAGCATTGCCTAATGCGGGCCTAATCACACCCACTCCTAATTAAAATTTTCTTTAAAAACACCTTGTTAGGTAAAAAATATTTATACAGTTACATCTAACAGGGACTGGAGCAATAGCACAGCGGGTAGGGTGTTTGCCTTGCATGCGGCCGACCTGGGCCGACCCAGGTTTGATTCTTCCGTCCCTCTCGGAGAGCCCAGCAAGCTACCGAGAGTATCCCGCTCGCATAGCAAAGCCTGGCAAGATACCCGTAGCGTATTCGATATGCCAAAAACAATAACAACAAGTATCACATTGGAGACATTACTGGTGCCCGCTTGAGAAAATTGATGAACAATGGGAGGACAGTGCTATAGTGCTACATCTAACAGAGGACTAATAGCCAAGATGTATAAAACAGTCAGAAAAGCTAATAACCCCTTTCAAGAAATGGGGAAAGGAGCTTAACAGATATCTCCTAAGAGAAGATATACAAATGGGCCAGGGCACACCACAAAAAGTGTTCATCATTGCTGAGTATCAGGGAAATGACACCTGTGAGAAGGGCATATATCACAAATCTGTTATTTTAGGGGCTGGAGCAATAGTACGGTGCTATGGCATTTGATTTGCACATGGCCAATCCGGCTTCAATCCCCAGCATCCCACAGGGTCTCCCAAGCACCACCACGAGTGATAGCCTGAGCACAGAGACAAGAGTAAGCCCTGAGCATCACCAGGTGTGGTCCCAAAACACAAAACAAAACAAAACAAAAATCTGTTATTTTAGTTCTTTAGTTATCTTTTTTAGGGGCTACCCTCAGTTGTACTTGCTGTAGGGGAAGCGGGGCTGAAAGTATGTGCTACAACACTGGTCTACTTTCTCTGCCTTTTGTGGGGTTTTGTGAGGGGGCAGGGGAGGGGCTTGTTCGTTGCTTTAACCCAGGGCTATACCTGGTTCTGTGCTCAGGAGTGACCCCTGGCGGTGCTTGGGGGAACCATATGTGGTATTGAGGATCAAACAGTATGTGATGCAGGGACCAAATCAGGATTGGTAAGGAAAGGCCTGCAAGACAAATATTTGATCACTTGATCACTTGACATCCCGTTATTCATCTATTTGCTTGAGCGGGTGCCAGTAACGTCTCCATTTGTCCCTGTCGAGTGCTAGTGTAGCCCAATGGCGTCTGCTTGTTCTAGTAACACAAAAAGTCTCAAACTGATTGTTCAGGGTCTTGATGAAGAAGTCTGACCAAGTCTGCCACATAGGCGGGCAGCCGCGTGATCTTTTGACGTCCGGTGGAATCCAGTCGGTAATGGCTCTAGTCCAGCGGTCATTTCCAAATCTCATTACGTGTCCCGACATCTTGGCATATGAGACAGCGTCCCTGATTCTTGATCGTTGACGGAGGTCGGAACTCCGGATTATTTCTCTCACTTGAGTAAAGCGTGATACTCCAAGCATAGCTCTTTCGGTTCCTCTTTTGGAGACCCAAATAGTGTTCTCATCCTGTTTTCCTAGGACTCACGTCTCTGAGGCGTATGTTAATGCAGGAAGAACAGTGGAATCAAAGAGATGTACCTGGAGCCGGAGGTTCTTCGTCCTCTTAGCTATTTCTTCAACGCTCTTGAAGGTGTTCCAAGCTGCTCTCTTCCTCTTGCGCAACTCAGGTGCCAGGTCATTCATCATGTTGACTTCTCGACCTAGGTACACATAACTGTTGCATTCAGAGATGTTTGTTCCATTGAGAGCGAATGGAACGTCAGGAACGAGACCGTTTCTCATAAACATTGTCTTCATGAGATTCAGCTGCAGTCTGACCTTTTCACACTCACGGTCGAAGTCAACCAGCATTTGTGCCGCTTGGCTAATGTTTGGTGTTATTAGAATGATGTCATCAGTGAAGCGGAGGTGGTGTAGTTGCCGACCGTCTATCTTCACTCCCATTCCTTCCCATTCCAGTCGTCGCATGACGTTCTCGAGGGTGGCACTGAGGAGTTTCAGTGAAATGGTATTACCCTGCCGAACCCCTCTCTTGACATAGATGATCACTTCCTTGTAGAATGGTAAGATCCTGGTAGTGAATCCATAATACAGCTCAAGGAGGATCCTGATGTATTGAGTTTGAATGCCCTGTTTGGCTAGGGCTTCAATGACCGCTTCCGTCTCAACAGAATCAAAGGCCTTCTTTAAATCAATAAACATTAGACAGATCAGCATCTTGAACTCCCAAGAAACCTCAATGAGCTTGGTTATCGTGTGGATATGGTTGATCATGCTGAATCCTTTGCAGAACCCGGCTTGCTCGCGTGGTTGTCCTTCATCTAGTGTTCTGCCAATCCCATTCAGGATGACTCGAGTGAATAGTTTGTAGATGACAAACAACAGGCAGATCGAGCGATAGTTGCCAATGTCATGGATGTCTCCCTTCTTGTACAGTAGTACAGTCCTGCTGGTTTTCCACTGGGACTGAACTTTGCATTCAGACAGGTAGCGTGTAAAGAACCGACCCAGTGTATTGATGAGTACTGAAGGCAGGTTCTTCAGGTGTTTGGGTCTGACCTTGTCTGGGCCGGGTGCTGTTTGCTTCTTTACTGATGAAATGACGTGTCGGATTTTGCAAGGGAGAACGTTGGGAACAACATATCCATCCTGCGGAATTTGGTATGTGGGCAGGTGGACGTGGCTATCGAAGAGATTTGAGTAGAAGTCATGGATAATCTTCTTCATTGTCCTTCTGGAAGATGTGATAGATCCATCAGGACGTCAGAGGGCAGTCATCTTGGTCTTGTAGTTAGCGAAGGACAAGCGGGCGTTGTGAATACTTTTCCTGGCATCTGCTGCATCGGCCAGAACTGCTGCTCTTCTCTCTTTGAGGTCTTCCTTTATTGCTTCTCTGCACTGCTTTGCGAGCTCAGACATTCGCTTGCGGTTGCCTGATGCTTTCACCAAGCCACGTTGGTGAGCTCAAGTGTTTTCGAAGAGAGGCGTCTTTTATTTTTAAATTTTATTTTTTTATTTTTTTTGTAGGAGTACTGCTATTTATTCAGCCACTGATTAGCTGATTGAATTGTACATGAACTCCACCTTACTTTTTTTTTCTTTTTCCATTTTTTATAATTTTATTTATTGAGTCACCGTGAGAGCAGTTACAAAGCTTTTGGGTCTAAGTCTCAGTCATACAATGAAACACCCGTACCTTCACCAGTGCCCATTCTCCACCACCAAAAATCCCAGTATACCCCCATCCCACACCCTCCCCCTGCCTGTGGGGCAGATGATTTCTACATTACTCTCTCCGGCTGTGGGGCAGATGATTTCTACATTACTCTATCCGGCAGTCTTCTGCCCCTGCGCCTGACTGTCCTCCCTCGCCGGGACCCCTCGGAGGGGAGCGGGTTGAGCTTTCCTCCCCGCCCCGACCAGGGCTCCGGCAGCCAAAGACCTCCAGGACCAGCCACCACCATGCTGAGACCACTCTCCGCACACATGAAGGTACTTGCAGAGGGACAAAGTCACGCGGGTTCCAGGGCCAAGATCTCCAAGCCTACCAGGATTTGGGCTGAGCATCCTCCACCCAGATCCTCCAAATTCCAGTAGGCGGGGGTCACACCCACCAACTGGTCCCCTGGCGCCGTGTAATCCCATCAGCGGCCAGAGACTATAAAAACCAGACCTCCAGGACCAGCCAATCCCATCAGCGGCCAAGACTCAGAGACTATAAAAACCAGATCTCTGAACCACGCGGCTGCATTTGCGGCCGCGCAACATTTTATTATGACATCTTATTATCTCATTCCTACTTTGGACAAACTGGCAGGCTACTGAATGTAGCCTGCCCACACAACAGAGTCTGGCAAACTCCCTGTGGCGTACCCAATATGCCAAATACCAGTAACAATGATGGGTCTCATTCTCCTAAAGAGCCTTGAATATAATCTCAGGGCTAGGATGAAGGAGACGTTACTGGGGCCTGCTCGAGGCAATCGACGACTAACAGGATGATTCGTGATTCGTGACTCTCTCTCTACTTTGATCACATTCACTATTTCGACACCAGACCCACCATTATTTAAGATTTTACCCCAACACTCAGATCTGCTGAAAAGGCAACACTAGACAATTTGTGTTCTATTGCTGGTTATGAATAACATATGATGTCGTGTGGCTGCAGTAGGGCCATGTGGTTTTGAAATTCTGAAATTTTAACACTTAAATCTGGAGGGATTTCTGCCAAAAGCCACTGGGTTTAGAGATCTGCTTCTGAGTCTCTGGGATCATGGCCATTGAGCAGCTTGATGAGGAGCCAAAGAGGCCGTTCGTGGGCGATGACTTGCGGTCTCATTGGGGTGGGGAGGACAGGCCTGGTTCCACCTCCCCCGCCATCCGTTGAGACCCAAAAAGTTTCGTCACTGCGGGCCCAAGCCTGACTGTCCAATGGCCTCTGGAGGATGACAGCCACCAAGTCGCCAAGAGGGAGCAGGCAGAAGGACAGCACCCATTCCCCCCTGGGGTGGCCCGGCGACAGTAACCTACTGCGGGGTCCGGACACATTTCTGACAAAAGCCGCTGGGTTTCGAGATTTGTTTCTGAGTCTCTGGGATCAAGGCCATTGAGCAGCTTGATGAGGAGCCAGAGAGGTTGTTTGTGGGCGATGACTTGGGGTCTCGTTAGGGTGGGGAGGACAGGCCCGGCTCCACCTCCCCCCCCCCCATCCTGTGAGACCCAACAAGTTTCATCACTGCAGGCCCAAGCCTGAGTGCCCAATGGCCTCTGGAGGATGACAGCCACCAAGTCGCCAAGAGGGAGCAGGCGGAGGGACAGCACCCATTCTCCCCTGGGGTGGCCCGGCGACAGTAACCTACTGCGGGGTCCGGACACATTTCTGACAAAAGCCGCTGGGTTTCGAGATTTGTTTCTGAGTCTCTGGGATCAAGGCCGTTGAGCAGCTTGATGAGGAGCCAGAGAGGCCGTTTGTGGGTGATGACTTGGGGTCTCGTTAGGGTGGGGAGGACAGGCCCGGCTCCATCTCCCCCCATCCCGTGAGACCCAACAAGTTTCGTCACTGCAGGCCCAAGCCTGACTGTCCAGTGGCCTCTGGAGGATGATAGCCACCAAGTCGCCAAGAGGGAGCAGGTGGAGGGACAACACCCTTTCCTCCCTGGGGTGGCCCGGCGACAGTAACGTACTGTGGAGTCCGGATGCATTTCTGCCAAACGCCACTGGGTTTTGAGATTTGTTTCTGAGTCTCTGGGATCATGGCCGTTAAGCAGCTTGATGAGGAGCCAGAGAGGCCATTCGTGGGCGATGACTTGGGGTCTCGTTGGGGTGGGGAGGACAAGCCCGGCTCCACCCTCATCCCGTGAGGCTCTGTGTGTCTCGTCACTGGGGGCCCAAATGTGACTATCCAGTGGCCTCAGACGGATGGCGGCCACTGGGCCGCCAGGGGGAATAGGTCAAGGCATGAAACCTATTCCCACCTGGGTTGGCCCAGCACCGGTAGCCTACTGCAGAGACCAGATGCATTTCTATCTAAAGCCACTGGGTTCTGAGATTCGTTTCTGAGTCTCTGGGATCATGTCCATGAAGCAGTTCAATCAGGAACCACAGAGGCCTTGCCTCCAATTATATAGCTGAGCTGGAGGTGGTTTGTGGGTGTGTCTTCCACATACCTAACTTTTGGCCGTTTACTTTCTTGGTAAACTTTGCCCCAAGTTTTTGGGGTCTGGCCAAAGGCACAGCAGCAATTTTGGGGTATCTGGAAGTCTGAAGGCGCCATGAGGCTGCTGATGCACTCGCCTCACAGGTACAGATTGACCTGCTGGCGGCACCATACCCCCGACAGGCGTCTTTTTGTGGCTATCTCTGTCTTGGCTTTCCTCGTACAATCATAGAGGTGCTGAACCAATCGATCGTATTCTTTGTCAATGTTGTCAACGACGGCATCTTCCCATGTTGCTGCAATAGTGCCAAAGAGCTCCCAGTTGGTGGTCGTTCTGGGAGTTCTCTTCTTAAACTTTGCAGCCCTTTCTCCCCACTCCGTGAAGTAAAATTTTTCACGAAGGAAACGGTGGTCCGATCCTGTAAGAAAAGGCCTGCAAAGCAAATATTTAAGCTCCTATATTCTCTCTCTGACCAGTGTTTTTTTTTATTTTATTTTAAATACTTGCATATAACTTCTATGTTTTTTCATTCAACATTTTGTTTCATACATGTTAATTCCTGGAGCTTTGGTCTATTAAACTGTTCTGTGAATCTCTCACAGTTTGCTACCAACAGACTTATATTTCGATTATCTCCAATTTTGTTTTGTTTTGAATTGCTACTTCAAAAAAAGTTACAATGAATGGTAGCCACTATGTTCATTCTTGAAAATTTAGAAGATTAAAAAAATCTGTAGAGTGGCTGGCATATAGGTCCATTCCTTGGTTATTGTTGTGATGATTAGGGGCTACACAATATCTCAGGTTGTGGTGCTTGCAGAGGGCGAGCGCCAACACCCCTTGAGTTATGGTCTTGTGCACACCTGACTGTATGAACCTGACCCTGAGAATCGCAGAAGTTCCCTTCCCTGACAGCCTCTCTACATCACAACCACTGGAGCAGGCAGGTCACTTACCGTGCACACAGTCAACCTGGGGTCAATCCCCAGCACCCCAGATGGCCTTCTGAGGTCAACCAGGAGTGATCTCTGAGCACAGAGCCAGAAATAAGCCCTGAACACTGCTGGGTGTGAGCCCCCCCGCCCCCCCGCCAAATAAAGCATGCATCACAGTTGTACTCATCCTGAAACAATGCCAGGGAGGAGTTCGGGGTCTCGGGGTGGCCAGGCAGGTGCTCTCGGCCATTGAGCGCTTTCCTGTGTTCAGGAAAGTGAATCTTAATCAATTTACATGACTTATCTTTGCCAGGGGGAAGAGTTCACAGGGCGTGTACTTGCATGCCCCAGCCATCCTTTGATCCTTGACCCCCATATGGTGTTCTGAGCACAGAGTTAGGTATAGTCCTAGAGCACCACCAGTGTGGCCCAAGAACCAATAAATAATAACAGCCAGAGCACACAGCCGGGAAATGGCAGAATAATTCTCTATTAATAACCTCTATGCTCTTCACGTTATGTTTCAGTAAGACCCAATTCCAAAACACCAATGATTAGAAATCGCCTTTTTGAGGCCAGAGCGATAGTAAGGCGCTTGCCTAGTATGTGACTAACACTCAGCATCCCTTATGATCCTCCAAGCAGCGCCAGGAGTGAAGTCTGAGTGCAGAGCCAGGGGCAATCCCTGAGCATCACCAGGTGTGGCTCCCCCCAACCCTGAAAAATAAGAAATGATGTTTTGTTTTGTTTTTCTGTAGGGTACGATGTACTTTTATTATTCTTTTTCATTTTTGTTTTGCGCCCCACCCATCTGTACTCAGGGATGGGGCTTGGGGAGCCATATTCAGTGTAAGGAATTGAACCCTGGTTGGTGCTGTGCTAGCCAGCACCTTAAGTGGCCCTGATGAGCACTTTATGGATGGAACTTGCAAAGGAGGGTTCCTGGAGTCCCTCCCTTTGTTCAAGGGTCTGGATGGGTGGGAGGGAAACTGCTGAGGTCTGGAGACTCTCCGTGTGTTGGGGGTCTGGATAAGGAGGCCCCAACAGCCAAGGGCCTGCCTCTCTCTCTCTCTCTCTCTCTCTCTCTCTCTCTCTCTCTCTCTCTCCCCTTTTCTTCCCTCTCCCCTCCCCCCCCCCCCCCCCCACTCGGATCACTGTGTTTGCTGGTCCTGAAGTTCTTCCTCCATGGAAACAAATCATCAGGTCCTCCACTCTGGGCTATAGCCAAACTGTCACACCAGGAAATGAGTTTGACAAAGGGGTCGTTGAAGGCAATGGCAGCCATGGCATGGGGGTGGTAGAGTGAGTGTGACCTGAAAAGTCACAGAAGAGGGCCAGAGCTAGAGTAAAATGGGGAGGGCGCTTGCCTTGCACCTCACCGTCCTGACTTCAATCTCCGGCATCTCATATATGGTCCTCTGAGTACCGCCAGGAGTGATTCCTAAGCACAGAACCATGAATAAGCTCTGAGCACTGCTGGGTGTCGCTCTTCCTCCAAAAAAAAAAAATCACAGGAGACACCCCTGGTCCTCGGTGTAGCCCAGGATGCCCGGAAATGCCTCTTGAGAGGCCTTGTCACCTCTTTCTTGATGTCACTGTATTTGGCAGCTTTTCCCAGGTAGCACTTCAGATCCATGGCAAACATGTTGGGTGTGGGGACACCAAGACCACGCCAGGCAGCTTCCCATTCAGCTGCGAGGTGACCTTGCCAACAGCCTGGGAGGGACCAGTGGCAATAGAAATGATGTTCTCGCCCACCCTTTGGCCAACACCCATAGTTTCCCAGGGGACTGTTCACTGTCTTCTGGGTGGTAGCAGTGACCTGGACGGTGATCATGAGAGCCTCCACAATGTCAAAGTTGTCATGGATGATCTTGGCGGGACCTGAGCTGTTGGTGGTGCAGAAGATGTTGCTGACGATGTGGAGGGAGTTGTCAGGCCATCTCAGAAACATGGGGCAGAGAAGGTGACCCTTTAAGTTCTCCCCCTCAAGGGAGCCCCAGCCTTCTGCAGGGCACGAGCAACCCAGTGGATATCAGAACCTGCTCAGCACCAGCATCTCCCCAGGTGATGTGGGGGATCTCCAGGATGAGTGAGTTCCTCTTCATCAGATTGTCTCAGGGCGGCTGTTAGTGGAGCAGGCTGCTAGTGGACTGGGAAGAAATAGTCTTTAATGTAAATTGGTCTCTAAGAAGACAAGAGAGTCCTGATCCAGCTCCCTTCCCATTTTAAAAATTAGTTGAGGGGCTGGAGTGATAGCACAGTGGGTAGGGAGTTTGCCTTGCACGCGGCCAACCCGGGTTCAATTCCCAGCATACCATATGGTCCCCTTGAACACTGCCAGGAGGAATTCCTGAGTGTAAAAGCCAGGAGTAACCCCTGCTCATAGCTGGATGTGACTCCCCCAAAAAAAATTAGGTGAGTTGTGAGAGAAGCCTGGGTTCAAATCCCAGTACTTCGTGGTCCCCTGAGTAGCACTGGGAGGGACCTTTATACACTAAAGCCAGAAGTAGCGCCTAAGCAGTGTCAGGTATGACCCCAAAACAAAGAGCAAAAGAAATTATAGCTTGCATCTAGGTAGAAAAACCATACACATCCCAGTGGATGATATTTTCAAAACTAAATATATCCATGTGACAAGCACCCAGATTAAAAACTGATTGCTTGTGCGCCTGAAGCAATAGAATAGTGGCTGGAGTGCTTGCCTTGCATGCGGCCAACTGGGATTGAACCCTGGCATCCCGTTTGATCCTCCAAGCATTGCCAGGAGTATTCCTAGGCGCCGAGCCAGGACTAACTCCTGAGCATTGCCAGGTGTGGCCCTAAAACCTAAAACAAAACAAAACCTGATTACCAGCAACAAGAAACTATCTCATCCTCTTCCATTCTGAAAGATAGCTCCCACTGACTTTTAAAATAATATTTTTCCTGCTATGGATTTCTTACCTATGAAATGACCACAGACTATTCCTGTGGTGTACTTTCCTTCATTTAATATCTTTGGTAAGAATTATTTGGGGCTGGAGCAATAGTACAGTGGGTAGGGCGTTTGCCTTGCACGCGACCAACCAGAGTTCAATCCCTGGCATCCCATATGGTACCCCCAGCACCACCAGGAGTAATTCCTGAGTGCAGAGCCTGGAGTAACCCCTGAGCATCGGTGGATGTGACCCAAAAAGAAAAAAAAGTCTGTATGCTCGGTGCCTAGGAATTACTCCTGGCAATGCTTGGAGGATCAAACGGGATGCCAGGGTTCAATCCCAGTTGGCCGCATGCAAGGCAAGCACCCCAACCACTATTCTATTGCTTCAGGCCCATACTAAAAAAAAAGTATAGGGATTAAAATGCTTGCCTTGCATGGTGCTATACCCAGGTTTGACTCCTGGCACCCCGTATGGACCCAAGCCCTGCCAGGATGACCCCTGAGTACAGGGTCAGGAATAACCCAAAATGTGGTCCACAAACAAAAAAGAACTACTCATATGTTTGAGTGTGTAGTAAAGCACAAAAGGTATAGGAGATAAAATAACTTGCAAATAATTATGAATGCTACTGGAACTCTGTGTGTGTGTGTGTGTTCGTGTGCAGGTCTGTATGTGTGTGTGTGCAGGTCTGTGTGTCTGTGTGTGTGTTGTGTGTGTGTTGCAAAGTAAGTGCTCTAATCACGCATCCTCAGACTTGGGGCTACTCTGGTTTTTATTGTTGCTATAGCTTAACTGCAGGTTCCTTTTTTTTTTTTGCAGGTTACTTTTAAGCCAGGATAGTTTACATAAGTGGTTTTCAAGTTCTGTTCTGCTGAAGGGTGCAGCTCTGCAGAAATTTCCTGATGTTCATGACTCGTTTTTATTTTTTTTTTTGCCTCGCTGGGGATTTGACCTTACACATGCCTGGCAAGGCAGGAACTGACTAGTTTTCTACAACATCACACTTCAGACAGTACCTGGAGCCAGTATTGAATTCTTCCCTTCAAAGTTCAAAGATCTTTGCTTTTCTCGGTAACAGGGTCGGTACCCGAGCACCGATCGGGATAGTGCTGGGGAAAATTCATATGCCTAGACGTGCTGTGGGGAGCCAACGTCCCGCGAAGTTCAGGGCAAAGAGTTCCGGCCATTTTGTCCGCCCGGGACACCGTCGTCCCCGCCGGAGACTACAAGTCCCATGAGCCCCTGCGCGGCACTTCCGGGCCTCACTGTCCGGCCGGCTCCTTTTCCCCCCCCTCCCGGGGGCCGGAGGCGCTGGCTGAGCCCGGCGGCCCGCGGGCCAGGTAGGATTTCCGGAGGAAACTACGGCGGAGGCCGGGAGGCGGCTGCGGCGGCCCGGTGAGTCCGGCGAGCCGGGGACAGGCGGCGGGAAGCTCAGGGGGCCGGCTGCGGGCGCCTCGAAGGCTCGGGCCGCGGACTTGGCTCCGCGCCGGGGGTCGCGGGTCCGGGCGGGCGTTAACGGCTCCCCTGGACCAGGGCGGGGCGGGCCGAGGCCGCCGCCTCCCTCCTGTGCCCTCCCACCGCGGTCCCGCCGAGCCTTCTCGGCGCTCCCCGCCCCTCGCGCCTCGGCGGGGCCCTTTTGTTTGGGTGTTCTGCGCCCCTTTGTGCTGCTGCGTGCAGTTGCCTCCTCGGGGAAGCCTTCAGGGCTGGTCCCTCCTGGCGGGGACCAGCTCCGGGGCGGGGGGGAGGAGGGGATCCGGTTCCAGTCACCGGATCGGGTCAAAGTCCAGTTTTCAAATCCTTTCTGCATCTATGCTGGGTGGAGTGAGGTGACGGAGTTTCCGCAGGGCGCCCCTGGTCATTGTGTGGCCCGAGCGTGCAGCCCCCCCCACCCCCCACCCCGCAGCCTCTGGGGCCCGAGCGCACGAAGCGCGTCCGTACCCCGAGAGGGGGCCCCGGCGGCGGGGACCCCAGGGAGGAGTCGGGGCGCGCGGACAGCGGTTCCCACGCCTCCCGGAGGAGAAAGTGAATCCTGAGTCCGATTCCCGAACTCTGCCTCCCCCGACCCTGGGGTTCCCCAGCCCGCTCCGGGTCCCGCACCCTGTCCTGGGGTGCGCCCAGACCGCCCCGAGTTCCCGACTCCGGCCCTGGGGACCCCAGCCTGCCTCCCAGCCTCTCACCTGGCCCTGGGGTCCCCCCAGCCCGCCCTCCAGTCCCACACCCGGCCCTGGGGTCCCTCAGCCCGACCCCCAGACCCCACCCCGGCCCTGGGGTCCCCAGCCTGATCCCCAGTTCTTTCCCTCTTGTGAAACAAAGAGTGTGGAGGGAAGTGGCGTTCCGAGGAGGAGCTGCCTGGCCCGGGAACCTAGAGAGCTGCGCAGGGGACAGGCCCGCGGGGCACCCTCGCTGGACTATGGGATTCCCCTAGGCCCCGCCCGAGGAGGTTAAAGGAGGTAAAAGCTCTTGGAAGCGGCTGCAGATGCGTCCGGAAAACCAAGCTGTCGTGGGTCTTTGAAGTGGGGGCGACTCCGGGCCCGGTGCGTTGGGACCCCCTGATGGAGGTGCCCCGCTTCCGGGAAGCCCAGAGCTACGGAGCGCACTGCTGCAGACGTCCTTCACCTTGATGGGCAGAGTGGCCACTGTTTATAGCCAGATGGAGGCGCTTGGGCTTTGAAGAAGCATCCACAGAGTTGCTCTAGATTTATTTATTTGTTGCCTGGGGGGCGGAGAGTGGAGAGGGGAGACACCCGGCCAAGCTCAGGGCATACTCCCGACTCTGCACTCAGAATCCTGGAGGTGCTTTTGGGTGATCAGAGTGCAGGGGAGTGAACCTGGTCGGCCGTGTGCAAGGCGGGTGCCTGACTCTATCCCCTGTGCTAGCCTCTAGCCCACTCTAGAGGTTTTTGGGGGAAAAAAGAAAAAGAAAGGGAAAAGAAAGAAAACAAAAGCTGCTTTTTAGTGTTTTGTTTTTAAAACAACTTTTGTACATTTTGTAACTTTGTTCTCACTACTTTTGTGAGGTAGTTTTTTTTTTTTTAAACGATGTTTGTTAGATTGTGCAGTCTCTGAAATGTTGACTGGCTTGCCCAAGGTCACGCAGCTAACCCAGTCAGGAAACAGGCTTTGCTCCCGAGTCTAGTGCTATTCTCCTTCACATGGGACTTATCTTACCACTACCATTTGCTAAAATTTAAATACTGGGGGGAAAGAGTTGATCTGAACTATGTGGAGCTGGAGTTTCTAGAACCATAAGCAGCGTTGGTTCTCTCACCTTGGTGGGATTTTGTTTACTGACTTGTGCCCT
The DNA here is from genome assembly GCF_029834395.1 of Sorex fumeus. Lineage (NCBI taxonomy): Eukaryota > Metazoa > Chordata > Mammalia > Eulipotyphla > Soricidae > Sorex > Sorex fumeus. The sequence continues at coordinate 44,479,634 of NW_026606104.1, forward strand.
GGGAGAATAACTGCTTCTTGGAGCTCTGCAGGTGGAAAGGAATAATGTGCTGTAGTCTGACCAATCCTTGCCTAAAGGTTTATTAAGAACTACCGTACAGAACATAGATATCACACCTTTGGCTACAGCAACTAGCATTGAAGAAAGAACAGAAACTCAGATACTTCTCTAGCTAGAGTCAAGACTCAAGAAATTTGTGAGCCTGGCGAAGGGGAGGAGGGCCAAAGATGAATGGAACTGCTCTGGGTTCATAGTACTCCTGTCGTGTTGCGGACTTAAACCCTACTGAACTATCTCTCCAGCTCCAGATGTACTTTGAGAACCAAGGAGATGGCTGCAAGGGCTGGTGCACATGCTTTGCATGCTAAATCCCAGGCTCTGTTCTTTGCTCATGTGGTTCTCCAGCACTGCTGGGCATGACCTGAAGCACCAAGCTGGGAATAGCCCCCTCGCCCAACCCCCCACCCCCACCCCACCAAAACAAGGGAAAAGGGACAATAGAAAATAAATTTTTTTTAAAAAAAAAAAAAGGAAAGAAAAAGAAATGCTTTCTTTTGCAAGGGAGAGGATTGCCTGGCGCTACATCCTGGCTCAGGGGTCAGTTTTGGCCTTGCTTGGAGGACCACATGCTGGGCTGGGTTTGAGCCAGGATCCACTGCAAGGAAGGCAAATGCCTTAATCCTTTACTGTTTTGTTTTTATTTTTTTTCTTTTTGGGGTCACACCGGCAATGCATAGGGGTTACTCCTGGCTCATTCACTCAAGAATTACTCCTGGCAGTTCTTGGGGGACCATATAGGATGCTGGGAATCAAACCTGGATCAGTAGTGTGCAAGGCAAACACCCTACCCCCTGTGCTATCGCTCCAGCCCTAATCCTGTACTGTTATTTCACTAGCCCAGTGAAGAAATACTTCCATTAATAAAAATAAATCATTAAAGCCTGCAATTCAAGCTTGGGTTTGTGTTAGTACACGCCATAAATGTGACATCAGAAATAAAAACCTACTTCACTTCCCTTAAATACTTTTTTGTTTTTTTTTTGTTTTGTTTTGTTTTTTGCTTTTTGCGTCACACCGGTGATGCACAGGGGTTATTCCTGGTTCATGCACTCAGGTATCACTCCTGGCGGTACTTGGGGGACCATATGGGATGCTGGGAATCAAACCCGGGTTGGCCTCGTGCAAGACAAACGCCCTACCCTCTGTGCTATCGGTCCAACCCCCTTCCCTTAAATTCTTAAGTAAAATGCATAGCATGCCCAAGTATTGGCATCAGGACAAATTGCTACAGCCTTTCTGACTAGTAGAAGCCTGTTTGGTTTAAATAGGTTTTCTTGGTTTATTTACACCCAGAGGCGGTACCTGGCAGAACCAAGGACTACTCCAGGCTGTCTGCTCAGAATTCTTTGGGGCTCCTCTCAGAGGTGCTGTGGCCAACCAGGGCCACACCTAGCCATACTGAGAGGCTGCCAGGAATCTGACCCTGTGGTATCCAGGGGCCCATGTGATGCCAAGGATGGAGCTCGACTTTGCACGTGCTGCTAAGCATGTTCTCTTCAGCTGTGCCCTTGTTTTGATTTTAAAGGAGAGATTTAATTTGGGTGGGGAGCACACTTAGTTGCACTGGGGACTGCTTCTGGCTCTGTACTTGGGCTTTGGGCTTTGCTTCTGGGGTGCTCCAGGGATTGTGCAGTACCAGGAATCAAAACCAAGTCTTATGCATGTAACGCCCTTGCCTTGCATGCTGCTAACGTTTGATCTCTGGCACTGAATATAGTTTCCCGAGCCCTGCCAGGAGTGATCCCTGAGCATAACCAGGTGTGGCTATATGTGTATCGCTTCAGAGAAACTAAACTAAACTTGAGAAAAAATAAAATCTATAGGGACTGGAGAGATAGTACAGCAGATCGGGCACTTCCCTTGCATATGGTCAACCCAAATTCAATCCCTGGCACCCTATAGTCCTCTGAGCATCACCAGGAGTGATCCCTGAATGCAGAGCCATGAGCAAAGCCCGGAGCATCATTGGGTGTACTCACACACACAGAAAACCCAAAATAAAATCTAATGATGGAGAGGTGAGCCTTGTAAAGGAAACATTAAGAGTGGGACATTGTGGGCCAAAGAGATAGTACAGTGGTTTTGGTGCTTGCTTTGCATGTTGTTAACCTGAGTTTTATATGGTCCCACAAGCACCACCAGGAGTGATCCCTGAATTCATAAAGTGGGAGAAAATGTATTTGAAAGTGATGGCGACTGAAGTTGAAATTGGAGTTGCTTATTATGTGTCCAAACACTGACCTAGGTACCTTTATATATTATATTTTACAAAAATTTTATAGAGAGGGAGCTGGAGAGATAGTATAGCAAAGTGCCCAGCCCAGGTTTGATCCCTGGTTCCACATATGGTCCTTTGGGCACCCACAAGAGTGATTACTGAGCACAGAGCTGGGAGTAATCCCTGAGCACTGCCAAATGTGACCCCCAAAACAAAATAGCACAATGGGCAGGGCGTTTGCCTTGCACGTGGTCGACCTGGCTTCAATTCCTCTGCCCCTCTTGGAGAGCCCAGCAAGCTACCGAGAGTATCTCGCCCGCACGGCAAAGCCTGTGGCAAGCTACCCGTGACGTATTCAATATGCCAAAAACAGTAACAAGTTTCACAATTTGTTGTGAGATGTTACTGGTGCCCGCTCGAGCAAAATTGATGAACAACGGGAGGACAGTACAGTAACAGTGCAAAATTTTATAGAATAAGTGGGCCTTCTTGTTGAAAATTATGGCTCAGTTGAAATTATGGCTCAGAGAAATTAACAAAAATTGTCGAAGGTATTGTATACATAATGGAAGAGCTCTAGAACCCAGGTAGAGTTCTACTGGAAGCCCAGGATTGTAATTTCTTCCTTTTATGATCTGTTAATTTCTGACTCCTTTTTGAGTTCATTTCTGAAGGAAGGGGTTAAGTTAGTTACAGAATGATAAAAGGATAAAGTGGATAGAGGCCTTCATGAGTGTTAAATGTTTGGATTAGCAAACAGTTAAATGTTTTGAAAAAGTAAGGGAGTCAGCCGATGACCAAAAATGCTGCTGTCCAGACACAGATTACCCAATAGTTCACCTATTCTGTCGCCTACTTTCTCAGTAAGGCATTTCTTGAAGACTCTTGCTGTGGGCCTCAGAACAAGGCTTGCTTCCATACAGAATGTCGTAACAGCTCTGGTGCCGCCATCTCTGAGAATGTTCAGGTTTGTTTTCTCTTCATTGGAGGGGTCTGAATTAGTTCTTGGGGCCAGATAATACAGCTGATGAGGCGCTAGTGCCTTGCACATGGCTGGCTCTGGTTTGATCCTTTACCCCGCATATGGTACTCTGAGCACCACTGTGTGTGGTTCAGAAGTGAAAAAAGAATCTTTCAGATCTTAGGGTTTCTTGATTTGTGATCAGAAACATTCCAAGGAACTGGGGAGATAGCTCAGTGGGCTGGAGCACATGCTTTGCATGCTGGAAGCCTGGCTTAGATCCACACCATTACATGCTTTACTGCTAGTGACCCCCAAACACTGCCAGGTGTTTGGTTCAAACTCCCCTTTCCCTCAATAAAATGTCAGCTCAAAGCAAAGTAAAACAAAAACATTCCATGGGATTTTAGGAGAGAAAGCCTCTTTATTGACTAATTTTGCTTGTTTCTTTTTTGATTTTTGAGTGACACCTAACAGTGCTCAGGGGCTATTCCTGGGTTACCTGGGAGCTATTCCCATGGTGGTGGTGGTGGTGGGTGTGGTGGGGAGGGGATCATGTGGTGCCAGAAGCAGCTTGGGTTTCCAGACACAAAGCAGGTGCTCCAGTGATCAATTTTTAGGGTAAGCACTGTAACAAGCACTGTCCTCCCATTGTTCATCGATTTGCTCAAGCGGGCACCAGTAACGTATCCATTGTGAGACTTGTTGTTAACTGTTTTTGGCCTATCGAATATGCCACGGGGAGCTTGCCAGGCTCTGCCATTCGGGCGGGATACTCTCAGTAGCTTGCCGGGCTCTCTGAGAGGGACAAAGGAATCAAACCCGGGTCGACTGGGCCGCATGCAAGGCAAGCGCCCTACCCGCTGTGCTATTGCTCCAGCCCTTTTAGGGATAAGATGGTTAAAAATATGAATATACAGTTTTCAGAACCTCAAACCAATAAAATTAAAAAGATGAATAATGAATTTTTTTGTTGTCTGCAGAACTTAAGTGCATTTTTGGTTTGTTTCTTGATGTATGACCCTCACGGATGTCAGTGTCTGTAACCTACTATTGAACTTCCATCCATTCTTTAAACCCCAATCATGCCCTCTGGTCCATGGTATATTCCATTCTCTTTTGCACCTGCTTCTTACCCTCTTAGCACTGTGGTTGGCAGATGGTATTGGAAATTGACATAAAGGATTAAAAATTCATCCTCCCTGGAGTGTTCCCAAAGGACTTTGTCCATGTCTCTGAAGGGAACTTTGTTCTCTGAAGTTTACTGCTTTTAGTCTCTTGCCAAACAGTACCTATTTATAAAAGTAAAACTGAACTAATGGTTCTTGTGTCTATGATTTCATCTTATTTAAGGTAAAGGTAAAGGCCCTCCCGTTGATCGTCGATTTGCTCGAGCGGGCCCAGTAACGTCTCCATTGGAGACTTTGTTGTTACTGTGTCTGGCATATCGAATACTCTCGGTAGCTTGCCGGGCTCTCCGAGAGGGGCGGAGGAATCGAACTCGGGTCGGCCATGTTGGCCGCTTGTAAGGCGAACGCCCTACCGCTGTGCTATCGCTCCAGCTCCAGCCCGGGTAGGGCGTCTGCCTTGCACGCAGCCAACATGGCCGACCCGAGTTCGATTCCTCCGCCCCTCTCGGAGAGCCCGGCAAGCTACCGAGAGTATTCGATATGCCAGACACAGTAACAACAAAGTCTCCAATGGAGACGTTACTGGGCCCCCTCGAGCAAATCTTATTTAGTCATTGTAAATAATGCTGCACATAGATGTTGGTACATGTGGCATATTTCTTTTTGTGGTGTCAAGGGACTGAATTCATGTCTTCACTCATGGAAGAGGCCCTTTACCCTCAAACTACATCCTCAGCCCTAACACTTTCAATTCACTTAAATGTTTCCTTTTTCTGCTTAATTCAAATGGTATCTCTTGGCTGGAGGGTTGGAGAGATACTACAATGGAAAGGGCACTTGTTTTGCATGCGACTGACCCAAATTCAATCACTGGTACCCCTTCTGGTGCCCTGGGCACCACTAGGTATGACATCCCCCAAAAAACAAACAAACAAAATAAAACTAGAGGAAAGCCTTTGATTTTCTACAAGTTAGAACAAATGTAGGGACCTGGATAGTGATAGTATATGATTTGAACATATGCAGTCGTGGGTCATGAAAAAAATATTTGAATTCCTTAATAATCAAAAATATTAAAGCATTTATAATAGACTTTCAAAAATATTGAAATTCATTATGCATTATGATTTTTTGGTGTATGTTGGTTTTGGTTTTGGGGCCACATCTGGCTGTGCTCTAGACTTAACCCCTGGCTACGTGCTCAGCAGTCACTCCTAGTGGTGCTTAAGGAACTGTGTGTAGTGCTAGGAATTGAACCAGGGTCAGCTGCATGCAAGTCAAATGCCTTTACTTCTGAGATATGTCTCTAGGCCCTGTGGTATTCAGGGCTTATTTTGGCTGACCTGTGCGGGAAGCAGAGGAGGGAAGAACATACAGGGTGCCAAGGGTTGAACCTGAGTAGGCTGCATGCAAGGAAAGCACCCACTCTGTTGAACTATTTGCCCCTGCTGTGTGATATTTTTTTATTATTATTATTATTATTATTGCTTTTTGGAGGGCTGGAGTGATAGCTCAGCGGGTAGGGTGTTTGCCTTGCATGCGACTAACCTGGCTGTCCTGAGTTCGATTCCTCTGCCCTTCTCGGAGAGCCCGGCAAGCTACTGAGAGTATCTCGCCCACACGACAAAGCTACCTGTGGCAAGCTACCCGTGACGTATTCGATATGCCAAACACAGTAACAAGTCTCACAATGGAGATGTTACTGGACCCTCTTGAGCAAATCAGTGAACAACGGGAGGATAGTGCTAGTGCTAGTGCTTTTTTGCGTCACATCTGGCGATGCCAGGGGTTACTCCTGGCTCAAGCACTCAGGAATTACTCCTGGTGGTGTTCCAGGGATCATATAGGATGCTGGGAATTGAACCCAGTCCACCGCATGCAAGGCAAATGACCTACCCTCTGTGCTATCACTCCAGCCCCTGTGTATGTAATATTTTAAATGGAGATCTAACAGTTATGCCATAACTAGTTTGTTTCCTCTGTAATGTCTTATATGGAAAAATCACTTTCTTAATTTTTCAGCTTCACTTTCTATTAGTCCTTTTTGTTTTGGGGTTACTTTGGGCAGTGCCTGGGGGACCATGAGTTGCTGAGGATTGAACTCAATACTCCTGCTTGCAAAGTATACACTCCAGCCCAGTCTTTGGGTCGTCTTCCTGGACCCTAAGGTTGATTGCATATTAAACAAATTTTAAGAATAAAACTGAAGCTTTGAAACACTTTGTTGTTGTTTTGGGAGCCATTCCCTGCAGTGCAGGGGGATTCCCTTGTCTCTTGGCTTGGTGGTCAGTGCTGGTTGGGCTTGGAGGATGTGCTTCTGGGGATCCAACTGGAGTTATCTGCAACTGAGTGATTTAACCCCTGTACTATATATCTGGTTGGCCAGAAACACTTTTCCCTTTGTCCAGTGAGTGACAGGAGGAAAGAGGCTTGAGGGAGAATAGCTAGAATCTTAACTTCTTTTTTAAAAAAATTTTTTGACCCTGACATGGGGGCGATTCACACCCACTAGCACCCAGGATTGCTCTGGCTCTATTTAACCTTTTCAGAAAAAATTTGAGGGTTGGGGCTGGAGAGACAGTCCAGCTGGTAGGGCGCTTGCCTTGCACACAGCTTACATAGCACCCTCCCCTGCCCCCGCCCTGGATTTTAGCTCTGGCACCCCGTATGGATCCCCAGGCACCTGCTAGGAGTGCTAAGCGCAGAGCATGGAGCAAGCCCTGAGCACCTTCGGTTGTGGCCTGTAACATAGAAAATAAATAAAATTTCAAAATTTGAAGGGCCAGAGAGATAGCAGAGGGCTTAAGCCACTTGCCTTGCAGCAGCTGACCCAGTTTCAGTCCCTGTCACTGCGTGTGGTCTCTCGAGCACAGAGTTAGTGGCCCTGAGCTCCACCTGGTTCTCGGGGGATACTCCTAGCTCAGTGCGCAGAGGTTGTTCCTAGCAGTGCTGGACATGGGACTCAGAGTTCCTGCTCCAGCCTGTTGAGTTCTTTCCTGGCCTCTTTCATAATATGCATCGCCACTATCCAGCTCTATAGCTTGTACATGCTTCCAAACAAATGCATTACCCGTTAAATAATACTTATTTAACTATTTAGCTGCATATAAGGTAAGCATCCTAATCTCGTTTCCTTCTCCCATCGTACCTCAGAACCTCTTAATTGTATTTCTGTTTGTAAGTTGCATATTCTAGGTTCATAGTATAAATGAATTACTGTACTATTTTTCCTTTCAGCCTGGCTTATTTATGGTTTTTAAACTTTCCTCTGCGGGTCGTGTATATGTGCATATATGTGCATATATGTTGCCTGTGTCTGACTTACTTGTATTTTAAAGAACTTTTTGGGGGGGTGAGGGAGGTGGGCACAGTCAGCAATGCTTAGGGCTTACTTCTGGCTCTGTGCTCAGGGATCACTCTGGTAGGGTTCAGCGGACCACATAGGGTGCTGGGGATTGTCCCGGGTCTCCTGTGTGTAAGGTAAGTACACTACCCACTGTTTGCTCTGGCCCCACTATAGGATTCTTATGTTAAGATTTAGAGAATTTGGTAAATAAAATTATTTAGTATGTTCTAGTTGATTTGGAGGGCTGAAGAGGAAGGGAAATATTTAGGAGCAGTTGTTGACCGACTTTTTCCTTTTAATTAAAAAAGATGAAAAGACTTAACCTCCTAAACATCAATTATGTTTAATATGTATCATATTAAAACTTCTGTAAATAGTGAACCTACATATTTAATGAGAAAATATTTATTCTTCAGATCTTTATGATGCAGATTTTTACAATATTATTTGCAAATAATGCACAGAATTTTTTTTCAGTCTCAGTGTTTTCAGTGACCTTTTCACTTGATTTCTAACAAAATATAGATATATTTAACAGACTTGATCAATTAATAAGAAACTTTATGTCTGAGGCCTTTAGTCTTAAGCATTCTAGAAGAAATTTTTTTTAGTGCCAGGAATTGAATCCAGATTTCATGCGTATAATGCTTGTACCTTGCCATTGAGTCACATCCCTCACCCAGAAAAAAATCTTACGTGTTTTGGCCCACACTCAGGGTGTGCATGGATCACTCCTGGTGGTGCTCAGAGGGTCTTGATGCAGTGCTTAGAATCAAATAAGAATCAGCTGCATGTAAGGCAAGCATCCTAATCTCTGTACTTTCTTTATGGTGTCTGGGACAGACTTTTATTTTATTTCACTTTTTTTTTTTTTTTTTTTTTTTGCTTTTTGGGTCACACTTGGGGATGCACAGGGGTTACTCCTGGCTCTGCACTCAGGAGTTACTCCTAGCGGTGCTCAGGGGACCATATGGGATGCTGGGAATCAAACCCGGGTTGGCCGCGTGCAAGGCAAATGCCCTACCCGCTGTGCTATCTTTCCAGCCACCTGGGACAGACTTTTAAAAATGAAAAATTTCGTCTTAGTGTGGTTGTAAATCTCTGTCCTTTATTGCGGGGGAGGGGGAGGTGCCATTGCTGGGAATTGAACCCAGGGCCGCACACCTGTGAGTGAAGTGCTCTACTCCTGAGCCATCTCTCTGTCTTCTTCATTTATTCATTAATTTTCTTGTGGTGCAGGATATTGTAACCCATGTCTCACAGATGCAGGGTAAGTGCTCTACCTCTTGGGTACATCCCTGGCTGCCACTTTACTTTTTATTTTTGGGCCCAGCCCAGCAATGCTCAGGAACTACTACATCATCTACACATTGCTGTTTCTGCCTTGCACAGGCACTCAATTCAGTGGAGACACACAGTAGTCTAATCTGCAGAGGCCGACAACACAGGATTCCTTTAGTGAGACAGCCTGTTTGTGATTCTCTCAGGATGACGATGCTTCGTTAATTGAGGTTTTCTTTTGCACCCAGGATCATCACCCTGACATCTGTCTAGTGACAGTGTAATTAACAGCAGAGGTACTTTGATTTCTTCCCTCAATCTGCCAGTAATCCCTGTTATTTTTATTAACCATTTTCAGATTTTCATTTCTTCTTTATTGCTAATTTGCTTACTCATCGAACATTTTATTCAGTGTCACGTACATATGCTAACAAGGACCTCAAATCTACTAACGTGAGAAGTTGAATGGAGCTTTGCGCCAGTGAACACACTTTAGGCTTCTAATGATGTGTTTTTGCTAATCTAATTCCTTTTATATTTGTTCTTGGAAGATTAATCCTCAACTAATTTGATTTCCCACTTAGTCCATTTTCTTAGAGGGTGCCCTCGGGATTATAATTCACATTTTACCATAAAACAATCTTGTTCTGATTATTAGCAACTTAATTTCATAAGTTCATAAGTGCACAAAAATTATTTCAGTATAGCTCCATTCTTTTTTCCTTCTTTGGTTTTATTATTCTCATGCAAATTACATACTTATGTATTACAGACTCATTAATATGATTTTGTGCTTACTGCTTTACTCATTGACCATTAAATGAGTGTGTGTGTATAGGCATCACACTTTTCAATGCTCATGGGTTACTCCTGGTTCAGCACTCAGGAATTATTCCTGGTGGTGCTCAGGCAACCATCATATGGGTTGCTGGATATTGGCCACGTACAAGGCAAACATCTTACCTGCTGTACTATCCAGCCCCCTCTTTGGTGCTCTTAATTCCCCCCCCTTTGGTTTCTTCTTACTTTTCTTCTTTTTATTCCTTATTTCTTCATGTGGATTCTAGTGACTAGTTTCTGTTCAAATCAGCACCTTGATGTTCGTTCCTTATAGGACTCGATGTCTATAGCAGTGAATGCTCTGTTACTATTTTTGTTTTGCATTTGGTCCACAGGGCTTAGTCCTGACTCTGAGCTCAGTGTTCACACCTGATAGGCTTGGGTATTGAGGATCATGCTTGCAAAGCAAGCACTATACCTGCTGGATTATCTTCCCAGCGCACACTGAGTGCATTTTTATGCTTGATGGCTTTTTCTCTATAAGACTCTGTTCCTTTTTGCTTTTTGTTTCAATCTTCAGTTTAGGTAATATGAATGGACTATTTTTTGGGTCTGCTGAAAACTTAAAGCAGTGTTCAACTCACATAGAGATTTTACATTTCAGTTACGAAGGTTTTTTTAAAAAAAATAATTTAGTTTCTTGGGGCTGGAGCGATAGCACAGCTGGTAGGGAGTTTGCCTTGCACGCGGCCAACCCGGGTTCGATTCCCAGCATCCCATATGGTCCCCTGAGCACCGCCAGGAGGAATTCCTGAGTGCAAAGGCAGGAGTAACCCCTGTGTATTGCCAGGTGTGACCCAAAAGGCAAAAAAAAAAAATTTTGTTTCTTGATACTGTATTTGATGATGCATCTAGTCTTATATTTTAATTCTTGGTTTTTTTTTTATGTTTCTTTTTTTTTTTTGTGGGGCCATACCTGGTGATGTTACCTGAAGGGGTTACTCTTGGTTCTGCACTTAGGAATCACTCCTGGGGGTACTAATAGGACCATATGGGATGCTGGGACTAGAACCCTGGTCTGTGCATGTAAGGCAAGCACTCCACCTGCTCCTGCCCCTAGGCTTGGTTTCTCATAATTCTATTTTTTTTTTTTTTTTTTTGGTTTTTAGTGTCACACTGGTCATGCTTAGGAGTTGCTCCTGGTTTAGCACTCAGGAATTACTCCTAGTATTGCTTGGATGACCATATGGGTTGCCGTGGATCAAACCCTCATCGGCTGCATGCAAGGCAAATGCCCTACTGGTTGTACTATCGCTCTGGCCACGATTTCTTATAATTCTTTGTGAATCATTTCTGATAGTTTACAAAGATCAGAGATATAGCTCAACTGCCAGAGCCAGGCTTTGCGTATAGAAGGCCCGGGGATTAGTCCTCCATGTACTAAATTAGGGGGTTAGCCCTGAGCACTGTTGGGTGTAGCCCCAAAGAAACAGCGATTAGAGAGAAGAGTTCTCTTGCCAGCTTTGTTTTATCCCTAGTGATGGGAGATGCGTTTCCTTGACTGACTGGTCTTTTCAGGCCCTGCCTCTGGGCCCATATAAGTCTCTGATAAGCTGGGTTCCCAGATCTTTGAAGGATTTCTGTCTCACCTTCTGGTTTGCTTGTGCCCAGTCAGGGTCTTCATTGTGCTGGACATCTGGCCCCATCAGAGCTGCTGCTCACATGAGTCACTTTGCTCTGTTGTAGGAAGCCACGTCATCCATCTTTCTCATCACTGTATTTGGGAAAGGGCGGAAACATTGACGTAGCTCTGTAGATTTTGGCTATCAGCAGTTTTATGGGAACCGCTTCTGATTCTATTTTAGGGATAAAAGCTAGCAAAAGAACTTTTCCCTCTGGTCACTGGTAGCGTAGGACGCTCCTCAGGCTGCCTTGATAGATCCAATGAAGACACCTGCTGTGGCGGCTCCTGTTGGATTGAAATCAGGGGCCATCTACGTCCTTCCTGGTCTGTTTCATTCCTCCAGGGACTACCCTGGTGAAAACTGCATGCTAACACCAATTTCTTTCATTTGTTTTGGGTTGTGGTTTCGTTTTTGTACTCAGGGGTTACTCCTCGTTCTGCACTCAGGAATTATTCTTGGTGGTGCTCAGGGGACTGTATGGGGTAGTGGAAATCGAACCTGGGTCAGCTGCATGCAAGGCAGATGCCCTTCCTGCTACTCTCACTCCAACCCCTCTACACTCATTTCTGCCATCTCCTTTTCCCCTCCCAGGCCCAGTACTGTTTTGTATTTGTTACCGTGGTAGGTAGAGTGAGGCCAGGAACTCAAAATAGGTATTCTGTGAATTTGCAGTGTGTCTGTTTCAGCAGCACATTTGGGAATGTTTGGGGACCACTAAGAAGAGTCCGTGGGCCAGTGGACCCTTTGTCAGCTGGATCTTGGCCAGGACTCATAGCTTTTTTGGACTTCCTTAGTTTATGATGACATGCCCAGACTCCAGGTACCTCACAGCTGTCTGCAGAAAGTACTTAATGTGTACTTAATGTGTACCCAGTACACTTGGATTGAGAGTGGGCAAGAGGCATTGCCCTCCAGAGGCACAGTGGCACTGCCACACCAGGTAGGGGAAGGGGTGGGCTGGGCTGGCCATGTGGACCAGAGGCTGACCAAGAGCCCATTCCTGGGACGGAAGGAGATAGCAGCTGTGTGGGCTGCGGCTGCACGCCCCAGCAGACATCACTTGTAGAACACAGGTTTACAGATAAACTGTATAAGAAATTCAAGGCGAAGACTACGGAGCATTAAACCTTCAAGTGCAAGGGCTCTGTGTGGAGTCCTTAGCTGAGACTCAGCAGTCTCTTAGGGCCGTAAGCTTCTCGGAATTGTTATCCTTGGTTTGATGGTACAGCCTCCTTTCTCTTGATTACTGATCTCAGTCAGTGGGTTCAGAATCTGAAATGTCTGAACACTGGACATGGAGGATGGAGAGAGAAAGAGGGAGTGGGGGAGAGAAAGAGAGGGGGGTGTGTGTGAAAGAGCGAGTGAAAGACAGTTGTGTATGTTGGGGGGGGAGAGGGAGAGGGAGAGAGAGAAGAGAAAGTAGTGGGAGTGAGGCCGTTGCCTTGCACGCTTCTGTGTAAACCAGGACCCATGTCTCTGGGGATACGTGAAGTCCCCGAAACATCTGTTTCCCCTTACTCTTACCACTGATATGGCCCCCTTCTCCACTTCCCCCCAGAAGATCCCCCACCATGAAACTAGCCACAGCATTCTTAATTTGGGGTGAGGGGCAAGGGAGAGCTGACTTCTGCCATGTCATAATCATCCTGGTTTCTTTTGATGTTGCAGATGAAGAGCTTTCACTTCTTGGCTGCTTATCTGTTTGGCTTAACTCTGCTTGAATCTGTGAGTTCCTTTAACAGTCACCTGTGACTGTGCTGGGCTCTGTGATGACTGTCCCTTTGGCCTCTGGGAGGCCAGGAGCCCTGCAGGCCTTCTTTGTCTCTTACTTTCCTATCAGTAGGCTTTCCTATCAGTGTGATTAGTTGTCAATAATCTCTGGAGGGAGGAAAGCGGCCACTAAACTTCCTAGTGGTTCCGCTCCCCTCCTCCGCACAGCCCTCATGGCATTCTCCAGACATTCCAAGGGGGTTCTCAGACCACTCTAGAAAGCCTCCCTCGCTCTCCTTCCATTGCTTTCCTCCACTGTCAGCCACTGCTTTGCTTTTGGCTTTGCCCCGTATGGGTAACATGGGAACCAACGGGGGTGACTTCACACAGAGTCCGGGTTATCCTTTCCTGTCCCTCTGGGGGAAAATCGCTTGTGAGCCTCTTCCATCCTGGGGCTGCTTGGGGGTGGCACCCTGCTGGGGGCTCACAGGGTCCCGCGTGCAGATAATGTTCCCCAGACCAAGGTCTCTTTCTCAGCCTTCCTTCTGGTCCTCATGTTCATGTCCCCTCAGGACTCAGTGGCTCTTGGGTTCCCTGGGCCCTGCCAGCTCGGCTCTCTTGGGTTCTAGCTCCTCTCTGACACTCTCCCATCCAGCTTGTGGGGACTGGGTTCAACATAGAGGCCTCCTAGCCAGGCAGCATGAAAGTGACCCATCATTGAGAGGCAGAGTAGGGAGACCTCTGCATTCCCTTCCAAGCGAGAGGACAGTGCTGAATCCTAAGGTGGGTGGTCCCTTTGCAGTGTTGGCGGGGGCGGGGTGGGGTAGTTGTTTCTGTGGGGACTGACTCCTCCTAACTGGGTGACACCTAAGCAGGTATGGAGGTGGGGGGTGGGCGTACTGCAGTGCCGGGTGTTATACTCAGAGCCTCATGTGTAAATTCAAAAAAGAAATGATCACACTCTTGAGTTACGTCTCAGGTCCAGGAGGTCACTTATATTTATTAGGTTTTCCCCACCATACTTGGCAATGCTCAGGGCTTCCTCCTGGCTGTGCACTCAAGGATCACTCCCCAAGGGGCCCAGGGAACCATGCCAGGGATTGAACCCCGGTCAACCACGTGCAAGGCACCGGGTAGGTCACTTTAATTCTCAGGGTGCAGGGGTTACGGGTGTGTGAGGTGTTGGAGAAACACCAGCTCAGTCTGCATCTCGTGATGAGTCTCAGCCTCTCCCGTTCGGTCCTGAGGCTGCAGTTCACCCCCTCGACTGCTCATTTGGGAGCTGGGCTGCGTTTGTGACTGACTCCTCTGCCTCAGCTTAGATGTCCAGATTTGGCTCTCAGTGGACTGTTTATTGTTTTTTGCATGTTAAGTCTTTCTAGAGTATCAGTGGAGCTTAGCGATAACCATCCAATTGCATTGTGTATCTGTTTCCCCTTACTCTTACCTGATATATCCTATCAGCTAGAGTGGGTTTTGGGGGAGGTGAGGCATACCAAGTGGTACTCCTGGCTCCGCACTCAGGGATCACTTCTGGCACTGAAGAATCACTCCTAGTGGGGTTCAGGGGGCCATATGGGGTGTCAGGGATCGAGCCCAGATTGGCAAGGCAAGCTTTCCCTACCCACTGTACTATTTCTCCAGCCGCCAGTGTTTCTTCCCAGCTAGACAGCACTGCTCAGTGTGGGTGGATGTTTAAGGCAGCATCCTCCGCAAGGGTTCTCTGAATCACGCCTCCCACCAGCCATCAGGGCCTCCTTGCCATAGTTTGTGAGCTGCTCACCTCAAAAACTTCATTTTACTCCCAGTTTTGGGATAACTCCTGGTACCAGCTGTTGGTAGGGTGTATTCTTTGAAAAGAAACTCTGACCTGACGTGTATTAGGAAATGCCCTTGGGACTTAAGCGTGAAAGATAGGAAGCAAGATTGTGCAGGTTTGATCTTTGTCTCCATTAAGGATGAAGGAGTACAGTGTCAGAGGACCGGTTCCACTGACTGCCAGCCAGCTGAGAGACTGGGGGACAGGTGGAGAAGAACTGTTAGTACCAAGCTGCCAGTGTGGAAGATGGCAGACTCATCTCCAGAATCACCATTTTGTCTCGGCTCTCACAAGAGGCAGTTTTTACAGTGAAAAGAGAACAAGGAAGAGGAACGGGGAATTACAGGCAGGAAGGGCCAGAGGGTCAGTAAAGTTCCTCAGGCCCTCTTCATCTTATCCTCAAAGTTTCTGATTAATGTTGGGGGGGGGGGAAGGGAGGACAAGATAAGGACCACCTTCCCTGCCCCAGAGAAATGCTAGGTTTTCATTTGAATCCTGCTGTTTTTGGAGGTTAGGTATCTGTATTTCCATTTCCTAAGGACCTTTTTTGAAAGGGGGTGGGGGTGGGGGGTAGGGTTTTGGACATGCCCAGCAGTACTTGGGTTATTATAACTCTGCTCAGAAATGACACCTTGTGATGCTGGGAGACTATATGTGATGTGGGGTGGTGGGGGTGAGGGGCTAGGTGTATGGGTGACCACGGCATGCACCTTAACACCTTAACTTCTGCATGCCTTACTTTGTGTTTTATCTCTCTGGCCCCAAGACATTTTGTTTTATTTTGGTTTTTTATATTAATTTTTTTTATTTTGGGGAAGGGGGAAACACATTTGGGCCACATCCCTGCACTCAGGGCTTACTCCTGGCTCTGGACTCAGGGATCACTCCTGGTAGTGTTTGGGGGACCATATCTTATTCCAGGGATTGAATCCAGGTCGTTACGCACTTTACCTGCTGTGCTCTTGCTCTGGCCCCTATATTTATTCTTGAGAATTCTAAACAACTTACTGAACCATGCTCTGGTATACTTCTTTAGACAAACTCATTTTTTTCTAAGATATCCTTATGTTCTTTGTCAGATGTTTAATATGAGTTTCATTGTGGGGAATTGAAACCAACCAAAATAAATTCAGAGCTGAATTCACAGTTCGGTGGGGGGTGGGGGTGGAAGAAGCCAGCATGCTTTTCTGGGCAGGAACCGTTGTCCTTATCCTTCCCCAGAAATGCCAACTGCCCTTATCTTGCCCTCCCCAAGAGCCTGTCCTTACTGTCCTTACTCTGGGTTTGCAGTAGGTCTGAGTGTGCTTCAGGGGACCATCTCATGGAAATTTTAGGTGACCCCCAGTTTGCACCCATTCTTTCTAGAAGTGTTCTTCCCTATTTCTATATGAAACTGCTGCTTGTGACTAGGAAGACAAGTTGTTTTGTCAGGCTGCCAAAAAGGTGCTCAAATTAAGCCTACTTTTTTCTACCTACTCTTGGAAAGGAAATTGGAGAGAACTGAAATTTTATATTTAAAAATGAAAATTATTCTTAAATGTCTACATACTGTATATCTGTATCTGAGCCCCTTTAAAATAAATTGGTAGTTGGTAATGTTCTCATTTGATAAGTTATAAACTTTAATGTTCGATTTTTTAATTTATTTTTTCTCTTTTAATAGCTCCATTTTAAACTGTAAATGTTATTCCTGAATTGAGCTTTAAAATTCATAAAATGTGATGGTTTTTACATTTCAAATATATCATCTACTGTTTTCTCTTTTTAGAAACAATACATCACCTAGCTGAACTGGTTAATAGTGGCATGGAACATCCATTTGGTGAGTACCACCTACTTAGAAAATTACTCATGTAATTTCTTAGAAAATTACTTAGAAAATTACTCATGTGTTTGATGCTCTCCTCTGTTACAGCTTAGAAGTAAAACGGCTTTTTCCATTGACGGTCTGCGGCTCTCTAGGGCAGTGGATTGGGTGGGGCTCAGTGTCTCAGAGCAGAGCACTGCTGCCCTCGGTTTGGCCCAGAGCAGCACTGTGGGGAATTCAGGGGAGTCAGGACCTGGTAAAGTCTGCATGAGCTTCTCCATGGTGACCATCAGGCTGCCCCAGGCCAATTTTCAGGCTTGGTGGATTGTCAAGTGAGACAAGATTATGCTCTTTACAGGACAAGAAAAAGTCAGCTCTAACGCTGCAGAGATAGTACAGCAGGCAGGGCACTTAACCTTGCACACAACTGGCTGGGGTTCAATCCCCTAAGCCCTGCCAGAGGTATCTCTGAGCATAAAGGCAGGAGTAACCCAGAGTATTGCTGGTGCAACCCCCCCCCCCCCAACACACACACATACACACACAAAAAAAGATACCAGTCCTGAACTCCACACTTTTTTTGTTGTTGTTGTTTTGTTTTTGTTTTTGGACCACACCCAGCGATGCTCAGGAGTACTCCTGGCTCTGCACCCAGGAATCACTCCTGGCATTGTACAGGGGATTGTATTGGCCATGTGCAAGGTAAACACTCTACCTGCCTATTGGTTGCTCTAGTCCCCTCCACCCATGTCTTTATCTCATAGAAAATAATTAGCAGAGAAGGCAGAAAGTGAAGTAAAATTGTTTTATTTAGGAAATATGCAAGGAGAGAGAGACAAGAGAGAGAAAAAATAGGTTTGAGGGAGAATGAGGTCTTCTTCAGACAGATGAGAAGAACGAATTCTGTAGAGAAAAGGAAGTATGCCCCAAATTCGGTACCTGAGGGCTGCTTTGGGCTGGAGGCTCCAGGGTCCTCCCCGTGGGCTTGGGGCCCATGTAGTTGAGTGGGTCAACCAACTGAACACTACTACATGTAGATCATGTGCTCCAGCCCTTTGAGCCATCTTCACAGTCCTTGCAGAACTGGTTTTATAGTCCTTGCTGGGGGCTTTCTGTGCAGATAAGATCCCCAGCATCCTCAAATGTCCCCTCAGCACCACCAGGAATGATCCCTGAGCAAAGATCCTGGAGTAAGCCCTGAATGCCATAGGGTGAGTCCACCCACCATCACTTTCCTCCCCCTGCCCCCAAAAAAGTACTTTTTACTTTCTAGGACTTTGTTCGGAAGGACTTGTGGTTTCCAGTCTTATCAGGTGCTTTGTTCCTGCCAATAGTCCATTGTAGTTCAGAGGGTCTCCTTTGGGATCCTAGCCCTAGCATTGGGGCTGACCTTGGGCTGGTGGCAGGTGGCTGGAACTCTCTCAGATTATATCTTGGTTTTATGACTTTCAAAAAATGTATTATTTGGCAGGAGAGATAGCTCAAAGGGGCTGGGGAGCACGTACAAGAAGGCGTCCCCTGAGTATCACCAGGACTGGGAACCATCCATCTGGGAATAAGCCCTTAGCTCCTCGGTATGAAACCCAAAACCAAAATGAATAAATTAATGAATAATTACCAAGTTCTCCTCTCTCCCACCTGTCTGCCCACTTCACTGTTATATTCTTGGAGTTTTGGTCTTGAAGCCACACCTTGCTGTGCTCAGGCCTCACTCCTGGCTCTGTGTTCGGGAGTTACTCCTGGAAATGCTTGGGGACCATATGTGCTGCTTCAAGTTGAAGCCAGGTTGGCCACATGCAATGCAAGCACCATATCCTCTGTACTCTCTCTGGCCCTCACTTTTATACTATCAAGTATAGTTGAGGGCCTTAATGAACTTTTTAGTTTTATGATTTACTGTATTGGTGTTTGTTATAGAAAAAAATTAATTTGTTTGTTAAAACTAACAATAAATTGGGACTGGGCCTCCTCCCCCTCAGATCCCCAGTTTTCCAGTAGATTGGTAGTCACACCCACAAACTGCCCTTAGCAGCGCCGTGTAATCTCATCAACAGCCAAGACCCAGAGACTATAAACTAAAGTTTCCGGAAGTGAATGACACAGAATTTCCTGGGCATTATCTTCCATTATATTCTATCCATAACAAAACAGATCGTCTAGCATTGCCTTTTCGGCAGGAATCACACTGGAGATTTTGATGGTGGAAAATGCATATTGGTGAAGGGATGGGTATTTGATGATTGTATGACCGAAACTCAAACATGACAGCATTGTATTATTGTTTCTCACAGTGAATCAATTAAAAAAAAGGGGGGGACTAACAATAACTTAAGGTACAAATAAAACCTTGTCACCCCTCCTATTTATTTTTGTTGGTTTTTTTGGACTGTACTCAGGGCTTATACTTGACCCTGTGCTTGGGATTGCTTTTCCAGGTCTTGGGACTACATATACATATACATATACATATACATATACACACACTACACACACACACACACACACACACACACACACACAAATATATAAATACTGCCTGGGATTGAATCCTGGTCGACTAAATACAAGCCCAGCACCTTACTCTGCTATATGTCTCACATTAGTTTTTAAATTTTTAATAATATTAATTAAATATTAATATTATTTAAATAACATTATTTTTAATAATAATGATTTTGCTTTTAATTTTTAAATAATATTAATTTTTGGTTTGGAATTTTTGGCAATTCTGGTGGTGCTGAGACTAGTATCAACTCTGCTTTGGGGTTGCTTCCTGCTGTGCTTGGGAGACCATGGGACATGAAGGATCTGCCAGGATCCAGCAAGAATGTTCTGCATACAAAGCATGTATGTGGTCAGCCAAATCCCATGAGCTGTCTCTCTGGCCACTAGTTTGAATGAAAAATGCTTCCCCAAATAAAAAATAATTAACGAGAAGAGTGTCATTTCTTTATTATTATTTTAATTTTTGGTGGTGGGGTAGTTTGAACATAGCTGGTGGTGCTTGGTTGCCATTGGACCTTTGGTCTACCAGTACTAATAATCATATAGGTCAAATTAATAATTGTTTGCTTGCTTTGGGAAGATAATTCTTTTTTGAATATTTTCTTTATTTTTTTTTCTTTTGGGGGGGGTCACACCTGGTGATGATCAGGGGTTATTCCCGTCTCTGCACTCAGGAATCACTCCTGGAAGTGTAAGGGGGACCATATGAGGTGCCAGGGATTGATTCTGGGTTGGCTGCGTGTAATGCAAGTGCCTTATCTCTTCACTGTGCTATTGCACCAGCCCATTCCTGAAAGCCTTCCAAGGTCAGATTGTTCTTCTCTAACTTTGTTTTACTTGGGGGCTGGGAATAGGCCACACCCAGCAGTGCTTATGGACCTGGGGCCACTCCCAGTGGTGCCAACAGAAGGCTTTGAGGATAGGGGTGGCATGGATTACAGTACAGGGATTGTGGAGCCTGGGCGAGAATTTGCAGGCATGTGCTCTGCCGCTTGGGCCATATCCTGAATCCCGCCCCTCTAATCAGTTCCATGGCCATACCTGGCAGTGCTATGCTCAGTACTTGGGGTGGAGCTGGAGGGTTGCTCCAAGTGGTGCCTGAGGATCATGTGGTTCCAAGGATTGAACCCAGACCTGCCGCACACCCTTTGAGCTGTCTCTGGCCCCTCAGTCCCTTCAGTGTCAGCATCCTGAATGGTGTCTGTAGAACCTTTGTTGGCTCTGCTGGAGGGATCTTTCTGTGTGCTCAGGGGACCTTATCATGCCGGAGAGAACTGAGTCTCGCAAGTACCCGTGCTCAGTAATTTGAACTCTAGAGGGCAGTAAATACTACATTAATAAATTTGTAGTTTTATTTATTACCATAGTAGCACTGTAGCACTGTCCTCCCGTTGTTCGTTGATTTGCTCGAGCGGGCACCAGTAACGTCTCCATCGTGAGACTTGCTGTTACTGTTCTTGGCATATCAAATACGTCATGGGTAGCTTGCCAGGCCTTGCCATGTGGGTGGGGTACTCTCGGTAGCTTGCTGGGCTCTCCAAGAGGGACAGAGAAATCGAACCCAGATTGGCCCAGGTTGGCTGTGTGCAAAGCAAATGTCCTACCCGCAAAAAAAAAAAAAAACCCTACCCGCTGTGCTATCACTCCAGCCCATACATCAGTAACTAGTAGTTAAAAATTATTTATATTGTGCTATGTAACAGAAATTATTACCATAGTAATTGTTTTTATTTTGGGAGCGGGGATGTTCTTACCCAGTGATTCTGGGATCTGCAGGGTTAAACCATCAGTGCTTAGAAGACCAGGCAGTCCTAGGGGTTGGGCCCTGAGCCCAGTATATGCCAGGCATTAACTTGAGCTCAAAGAGTAATGGATAATGTATAATAACTTTAAAAGTTTTTTGTGTTTTTGGTTAGAAACTTATTTATTTCTCCAACTGACCTTAACTTAAGCATAACTTTTGCTGTCCTGTCCTGTCCTCTCGTTCATTGATTTGCTCGAGCAGGAAGCAGTAACATCTCACAACAAATTGTGAGACTTGTTGTTATTGTTTTTGGCATATCGAATACGTCACAGGTAGCTTGCCAGGCTTTGCCGTGCGGGCTAGATACTCTCGGTAGCTTGCCGGGCTCTCCGAGAGGGGCGGAGGAATCGAACTCGGATCATCCACGTGCAAGGCAAACGCCCTACCTGCTGTGCTATTACTCCAGCCCCATAACTTTTGCTAAACTAATTAAATTTAATTTAGCTTAACTTGAAATGAAACTTACTGTAGAATACCACAGAAATAGTGCAATGAATGTTATCATTGTGCAGTAGTCAATTGTAATGTGCTTTTAATCACTTACATGAGGAAAAATTTGTGTTCTAGGCTAGTGGAGATTTTTCTGCATATACTTTAAATCAAGATGGGTCGGGTGGGTGGCCAACATCGCCGCCCACCCCATGTGCTCGCTTCACCTCGCTCAGTGGCGGTGTGGCCAGTGCGCCTCGGTAGAGTCTCCTGCCCCTGCGCCTGGCTATCCTCACTGAGTCCCCTTGCAGGGGGGTGGGTTGAGTTTCCCTCCCCATCCTGAGTAGAGCCCCGGCAGCTGAATACCTTTGGAACCAGCCACAGCCATGCTTAAGACCACTCTCCACATGCTCGGACAAGCCTCACGCATGAAGGAACTGGCAGAGGAATCCAGGTGTGCGGGACCCGGGGCTGAGATCTCCATGTCTGCTCGTATTGGTACTGAGCCTCCTCCACCCAGATCCACCATCTTCCAGTAGCTAGACAGTTACACCCACCAACTGCCCTCGGCTCCGCCGTGTAATCCCATCAATAGCCAAGACCCAGAGAATATAAAACCAAGCTCCCTGAAGACCTCTTATTATCTAGTTCTTGCTCTCGGAGAACCAGGCAGGCTACCGAAGAGTATCCTGCCCGCACAGCAGAGTCTGGCAAGCTCCCCGTGGCGTATTTGATATGCCAAAACCCAGTAACAATGATGGGTCTCATTCCCCTGACCCTGGAAGAGACTCCATTGTGGCACTTGCTAAAATCTCAGAGCTAGGACGAATGGAGACGTTACTAGCGCCTGCTCGAGGAAATCGATGAACAATGGGATGACAGTGATACAGTGATACTTTGCATCTTGGAATTTATAAATTTTACTTAATGATAATCACTCTTCTCTCCACTCTTATAAATCTTACACATTTTTCTAAATTGCTTTAAGTACATATTTATTAATGATTCTATTTTATATGGAGGGAGGGGAGCTGGGCAGCACCGTCAGTGGCCGGGGGCTGTTCCTGGCTCTGTGCTCAAGAGTGTTGGCTAGTGGTGCTCAGGATTAAACCAGACTCGGATGAAGCAGCCATGTAAGAAAGCAAGTGCCTCGCTGTCAGTGCTGTATCTCTTTGGCCCCAAGAATTTCTTTTAGGGTTATGGTCCACTCAGTGTCATTTATCAGAGAAAAGAATTCTGTAAAGCGAGTTTATTTCCAAGAAGATGGGAGTCCAGGGCTAGAGAGATGCTACAACGGGTAAGGTACTTGCTTTGCATGCAGATGACCAGGGTTTGATCTCCAGCACCATATATGGTCCCCCAAGCCTCCAGGAGTGATCCTTGAGCACTGCTGGGTAAGGCCCAAACTCCCCATCCCCAGCACATACAGAGGAAGGTGGGAGTCCCTATTAGATGAGGAGAAAATCTTGGGGCTAGAGCAGAGGACAGCAGGACACTTGCCTTGCACATGGTTAACTTGGGTTCAAATCCTACGTCATATATGGTCTTCTGATCCCCCATGATGAGTGACCCCTGACACAGAATTAGGAGTAAGCCTGGGCACTGCCAGGTGCAGGCTAAATTCGACCCCCCAAAAGTTGTTCCAAGTCTGGGAGAGAGCTCAGCAGGCTGGAGTGAATTCTTTGTGTGTAGGAGGCCTGGGTTTGCTCCCAAGCACTGCATGGTCCCGCAGGCAACAGCGGGAGGAACCACAAGCATTGAGCTAGGAGTAACCGGGTGTGACCCAAGAACCAAATGATAATGATAACTGGTTGCAATTATGTTAGCCAACACGTGTAAATAACATGTAAATATATTGACAAGGAATTCTTTCTTGTATTCTGAATGATAAGTGAAAGTCAAGTTCTAGTGAGGTTTCTTGGACCTTGCATCTTTGCTACATGGACAAATAAATGTATGCACATTTAATTTTATAGTATTTTTAGAATTACTTTTTTTTTTTTTTTTAACTTTTTGGGTCACATCCGGCAATGCACTGGTTACTTCTGGCTCTGCACTCAGGAATTACTCTTGATGGTGCTCGGGGGACCATATGGGATGCTGGTATCGAACCCAGGTCGGCCGAGTGCAAGGCAAATACCCTACCTGCTGTACTATCGCTCCAGCCTCTAGAATTACTTTTTTTAAAAGGAAAATTTATTGCCTGAGCTAGCAGTGAAGGGAAGATGATTTGTTTGCCTATCTGGACCTTGATTTTCCTTGTATGGAACTCCAGCTGTTTACTGTCTAGAAACATCTCTCTGATTGCTCTCTGAAACATCTCTCTGAGTGATCTCGTTTGGGGAAGATGTGTGGAAGAAGGTCAGCCCGAGTTCATGCCTCCTTGTGACTCAGGCTCGATTCTGGGAAAAGGGAGGCAGATTCTGGAGACTCAAGGACTGGGGCATGGGCCTGGGAATCACAATCACTGGGAACAGAGCACAGGGAAAGCACTGCTGGGACCACAGAGGCTCAGCCAGCCCCGCCCTGCCAGCCCTCACCGCACTGTGGACACGGTGAGGAGGCAGAGAAGCCCACCGGAGTGAGTGGGCCAACACGACAGCCCAGAAAGGCCCACAAGCAGCTCTCTGTCCTCTCAGATGATAACTTCAAAGTGAAAATGGTAAAGATGTTCAGTGAATTGAGGGAAACAATAGGAATTTCAATTGCTGGAAATAGGTCTTCCGTATGACCCAGCCAGCACTTCCTCTTCTTAACATTTACTCTAAGAGCGTGGAAACATTAATTTGAAAAGATATTTGCACTCCTGTGTGCAGTGCCGCACAGTTCACAGTAGCCAAGATCTGGAAACAACCCAAGTGCCAACGAGAGATGGGCTGGATAAAAAGATGGTATATGAACATACACACACTACATACCACATACATATACACCTGCACTATGGAATACTGCTCAGCTGTTAAGGTGAAATCTTTGTTTGCTCTGAAGCCACACCTGGCTCAGGGGTATGGAATGGGATTGGAACATATTATGCTTTCTGAAGTGAATCAAAGGGAGGACAAATACTTAATGATCCTACTCATATGTGGAGTATAAAAAAAACATAATAAACGGGGGGCCGGAGCGATAGTACAGCAGGTCATGCATTTGCCTTGCATGCAGATAACCCAGGTTCAATCCCTGGCATCCCATGTAGTCCCCCAAGCACTGCCAGGAGTGAACCTGATCATAGAACCAAGAGTAAGACCTGAGCTCTGCGGGTGTGGCCCAAACACAAATAAACAAAAAGGATCACGGAAGAGGAATAAGTGTGTCCGTGCTGGCCAACGCTGCATGTAGAAGTCTACTTCTAGAAGTGAGATGCCAAAGTAGTGGGGGAGGGGGAGGGACAGTGGTGAGGGACACCTTGCTCTGTGGTGGCAGTGGACTAGAGTGACATATTCCTAAAACATCAGTATTAGTGCTTGTAAATCATGGTACCTAGATTTTTTTTTTAAATAATTAAAATTTTTCAAAGGCTTAGGAGCTAGGGAGATGAGTCAGGGGCTGGAGCACATGCTTTGCATCTGGGAGCCCCGGGTTCAGTCCCCAGCACCACATGATCCTGGTCACCTCTGGGACTAGCCCACAAATACCGAGCTAGGAGTGGTCACTGAGCAGTTAGTACTATGACACTTCACCTCACCCCCAAGAAAAGGGTAAAAAGTAAAAGAGATCTTGATATTGGCGATGTAGCATGTGTCTTGAGTCACACTATTCTAGTCTGGGTAAGTGTCTCTATGTGTGGTAGCCAGCTGTCATCCCGGCGATCCCTGTTCACCTTGGGATTTCACTTCTCTTCTGGGTTGACTCTTGTTAGTTCTTGGGCCATACATTCAGTGCTCAGGGCTTACTCCTGGATCTTGATTGGGGATCGAGCCCTGGCTGGTATGGTATGTGAGGCCAGTACCCAACTCACTGTACTCCAGCCCCACTGGGTTGATTGATATTCTAAATTCATATCTGCCCCACCATCCTTTTTTTATTAATGTTGTAGTTTTGTGGTGGTGCTGGGCATGGAACCCGGGCTTCTCACGTTTGTGCGAGGGCAGCGCCCCTGTGCCTAGCTGCCCCTGGCCCTCATTCTCTCTCCCGACTGCCAGCAGCTTCTCGATGTCAGAGCTCCTGGATCACCTCTCTAAGCATCGTCTCTTCTGCTGCCCTCCCCCACCCCAGAAAATAGATCTTCCTCTAAATTTTTCTTTTCCATTATTTGTTTTTAATTTTGGGGAGGTCTTTTTCAGGTTCTGAATGTTTCTTTCATGACGTCCTTTTATTGTTTAACTTCTTTTCTTTGCCCTGCAAGTCTCTCTTTCCCTGAAGTTGCTGTTTTGATCTCTTTTATGTTTAGCGTTTTCCTCTGATGTCTAGAAGTAATTAGCTGTCTGCTTGTGATTAAGAGTGGGAAGCTTTAAATTAGACGCTTTACATGCATAGGCTGCTTGCCTCTGGGCCTGACTACGGGCTGAGCATGTCCCTTTTGCTGAGGGGAATGTCCCCATTTCAGTCTCAGAGCAGAGACTTCCCATCCCAGTTCGGAAGGTAAGGGCTGAGGAGGGCTGGGGATGACGGGAGGGGCTGCTGAATTGAGCATTAATTACACACATGATGGCTCTGTGTTACTACTGTCACATGCTGTCTTTTGTGTCTCCAGTCAAGAGGACATTTGGTTTTGTTTGTTTTCCTCTCTCTCCCTCTCCCTCTCCCTGCCTCCCTCCCTCACTTCCTCCCTCTCCCTCTCCTCCTTCTTCCCTCTCTCCCTCTACTACCTCAGTCCCTCTTTTCCCTCCCCCTCCCCTCTTTCCCTGTCTTTCTCTCTCCCACATTATAGCTTGCAATGCTGGTACTCTGAGAAGTTACCATGTTTGTTCTTTTGCCTGTTTTCAGCACACAGTTCTTATCCAGAGTGATCATTTCCAGCTGTCTTTGTCATGGTGGTCCCTCCTCTATCCCATCTTTCTTCTCTCCCAGCATTTGAGGTAGGCTTCCAACTATGGACCAGTTCTCCTGGACCTTTTTTCTGCTGTCCTTGTGTATTGGTCTCATATTATGGGTTTTTTTTTAATATCCCACAAATGAGTTCAGTCATTCTATGTTTTTCATTCCTTCCAGAAAACCTAGAATTGTGCTGAATTAATTTTGGACATTTAGGGTCATGGAGGAGGAAAGTGATAGAGAAATTAAACAGATTTTATCCTGATTTTGTTGCTTCACTCCGTTTTCTCCATCCCTCCTTCCCTCCCTTCCTTTCTGTTTTGTTTTTTTTGTAGGCAGCCACATCTAGCAATGCTCAGGTCTTAACTCCTTGCGCTGTGCTCAGGGATTACTCCTGGAAGGACTCGGGATCATATGGAGTGCTGAGGCTAGAACCCAGGTCTGCTGCATGGAAGTCTAGCAGTAACAACCTGCTGTACTGTCTCTCTGGCCCCTCCCATTTTTCTGTTCAAAGAGACCTGGTAGAATATAGGGAAAATATTAATTTTATTTTGGGGCACATTCAGCAGTGCTCAGCGATCACTCTTTGTGTTTAGGGAACCACATGCAGTGTGCTGGGAATTGAGCTGGGGTCTGCCTCATGCAAGACTAGCACTGTAAACCCCTACATTCTTTCTCTATTATGAAAGTACTAATTTTTGGTATATGCTACCGGTTTAATTTAAAAAATAAAGTAGGAAGGAAGGAAAGGAAGGAAGAAAGGAAGGAAGGAAGGAAGGAAGGAAGGAAGGAAGGAAGGAAGGAAGGAAGGAAAAGCTGCACTGTTGCCTACGGAGCTGGGGGAAGGAAGGTCCGAAAGATTGTATGTACATTTCTGCTACTGTTTGTTTTTTGAGTGGGGCACACCCAGCAATGCTCAGAGGTTACCCCTAGCTCTGCAGTACTCCTGGCGGTGCTCAGGGACCATATAGAATGCTGAGGATCAAACTTGGGTCAGCTGTGTGCAAGGCAAGCGCCTGACCCTACCCCTTCTTCCTTCCTTCCTTCCTTCCTTCCTTCCTTCCTTCCTTCTTTCTTTCTTTCTTCTTTTTTTTTCTGCTTTTTTGGTCACACCCAGCGATGTCCAGGTGTTACTCCTGGCTCTGCACTCAGGAACTACTCCTGGCGATGCCTGGGGGACCATATGGGATGCCGAGGATCGAACCCAGGTCAGCCACTTGCAAGGCAGACACTCTACCCGCTGTGCTATCACTCCGGCCCGTAGCTTATTTCCTTATGCTGCCCTACTCCAACCAGGGCAACCTGAGTTCGATTCCTCTGCCCCTCTCGGAGAGCCCGGCAAGCTACCGAGAGTATCTCGCACCCACGGCAGAGCCTGGCAAGCTCCCCATGACGTATCCGATATGCCAGACACAGTAACAATTAAGTCTCACAATGGAGATGTTATTGGGCCCACTCAAGCAAATCGATGAACAACAGGAGGACAGTACTACAGTAGTACTCAGCCCTTTATAGACGAGCCTCTCTACCCTGAAGAAAAGGCACTATGAAAGTGTTTATAAAAGCATTTCAGAGAAGGAGAGGATCTGTATTTTAAATTACCTTCTCAGATTTTTTTTTTCTTTTGGGTTACACTTCGCAATGTACAGGGGTTACTCTTGGCTTTGCACTTAGGAATTACCCCTGGCAGTGCTCAGGGAACTATATGGGATGCCGGGAATCGAACCCAGGTTGGCCGCTCTATGCTATTGCTCCAGCCCCATAGGGGCTACTCTTCACTCTACAGTAAGGAACTACTCCTGGCTGGCTCTGGGGAGCCACATATGGTGCTGGGGATTGAATCTGGGTTGGCCGCATGCAAGGCAAATGTCCTACCCACTGTACTATCTGTTGTTCCAGCTCTGAGAGGCAATTTTTAAAATAGAAAGCAAACTACATCCTTAATAATGGGGATGTCTATGGGGTGAGGGGACAGCCAGGGATCCAACCTCAGGCTTCAGTCAAACACAGTAAGTGCTCAACTGATGAGCTGCACTCTTGGCCCTGTATCTTAAAAAGACCAGTTGGTTGTTCCCGTCATGATCCGTGTCTGAATTTATAAATAACTGTGGGTTTTTAGGGGGGTTGGTTGGTTGGTTATTAGTTAGTTTCTGGGCCACAGCCGATGGTGTTCAGGGATCACTCCCAGGGGTGTGCAGGGTCCATATGGGTTGCCAGGGATCGAACCCCCATTCTCCATGTAAATGCCCTGCCCACTGTACTCTCTCTCACCCCCTCCACATATTTTTTTCCCAGTCTGGCAGTGCTCAGGGTTTACTCCTTGCTCTGCACTCAGGGATCATTTCTGGGGTTAGGAGCATCAGGGTGCTGGTGATTGAACCTGGATCTGCCACATGCAAGGCAAGTGCCCTACCTGCTGTACTACCCAGGAGCCTATAACTAATTGTTTTGAAAGGTTTTTTTCTGGACCACTCAAGGACATTTGCTAAGGAACCATGCTCTCCTCTAATGGTTACTGAAGGTTTGTGGCAAATAGTTCTGAGGTGTATTGTTATTGTTATTGTTATATTGTTACTACCACTTGAAGCTCAAAATGTGCTAATGACACTGTCTTTCCCTCCCTCCTCTTTAAGAATGAAAGACAGAACATGAACTTAATTAGTTTTCAGATACTTAAGGGTGTAGGAGATAAATTCCTTTGGAGTTAACTGTTGCCAAAAATGGCATTGGGGCCGAGCGGTGGCTTAGTGGCAGTCACCAGCCTGGCAGACAATTGCCCAGTGTTGCTCACTTTGACCTAGTGTGCTACCCTGCCAGCTCTGCTATTGCCAGGACAGGTATGTCCCATCCCCAGTGCAACCTGAGTGCCAGCATCCAGCATTCGCAGTAATGCTGCAAGCCCGTGCCGCCGGGGGTCCTGAGCCTGGCGTGGGGAGAGAGGTGCATGCGTTGGCACCAGGCCCGCGGCCCCTCATGCACCACAACCCAAGATAATGGCAATATGTGATGTGCTTTTCCCCTGTGGTTTTGAATAGAAATCATTATGTATTTGTCATTTTATTTCCCAATAAAAATAAAACCTTATGGAGGGCAAGATCTTTTTCCTGTAACATCACCCTCTAATAGCAAATGCATAATACTGATCTGTATAGAGGCCATTTAAAGAAAAAAGTTTCATGATCATAACTGGGTAGGAAAACAGAGAACCCAGAGAACTGCCGGGGAGAGCAAGGGATTCTCAGCTATATTGAGCATGTGGAGGCAAAGGGCAGAAGGAGCTGGTGGATCAAAGACAGTCCTAGGGGCTGGAGCGATAGCACAGCGGGTAGGGCGTTTGCCTTGCACACGGCCGACCTGGGTTTGATCCCCAGCATCTCTCATGGTCCCTCGAACACCGCCAGGAGTAATTCCTGAGTGCAGAGCTAGGAGTAACCCCTGAGCATCGCCGGGTGTGACCCAAAAAGGGAAAAAAAAAAAGACAGTCCTATTTGTTAGACGTGTCCATAGTTGGGAATTGTTCTCTTCTTGCTGCTCTTGCCATTCCTGGATCCTAAAGCGCTCCGTGGCTGCTAGCCTGCGTACACCGTGCCAGGAGCCACTCGGCCTCTGAATCTGGCAGGACAGAGGAAGCCATTTGTGTTGAGTCCAGCATTGCTCTTCTTCCCCAGTGCTGCAAGGTGAAATTCTCACCGTCCAATTCCTCCCCAAATTCCTCCCCAGTGACCTGCCTCTAGTGCCCTTAGGCAAGGGGAGTCACTGCCCTGCGGGTGGATCCTGGGATTATTCTGTGAAAGTCAGTGCTCGCTCCTTTCTGCCCAGTGCTCACACTGCAAACATTTTCTGCAGTCTGTGGATCTCTGTCCGCAAAGAGCTCAAGGGAGATGCGGCCCAGCGGCTTGTAGTCAGTCTTATCAAACTTGGTGGGGGTGGGGGTGACCTTGGCAGCACAACACTGGCAATCGGGCGAGGGCGGTGTCTGCAAGACCTCCCCCTCTCCCCATAGGGCTTTCCTTTTGCAGGGGTGGGGATGGGGTGACCATAGCTGTGTTCAGAGCTTTCTCCCAACTCTGCTCCAGAAGGGATCACTTCTGGTGTGGCTCCGGGCATCAAACCCAGGCCAACAACATGCTGTATCAATTTCTTACATGGTTTTAAATTTTCTGCTTCAAATAAGGTAAGGTAAGGTAAGGTAAAGGCCCTCCCCTTGATCATTGATTTGCTCGAGTGGGCCCAGTAACGTCTCCATTGGAGACTTTGTTGTTACTATGTTTGGCATATCGAATACGTCACGGGGAGCTTGCCAGGCTCTGCCGTGCGGGCGAGATACTCTCGGTAGCTTGCTGGGCTCTCCGAGAGGGGCAGAGGAATCGAACTCGGGTCGGCCATGTTGGCTGTGTGCAAGGCAAACGCCCTACCGCTGTGCTATCACTCCAGCTTCAAATAGAATTACCAAATTTTCAGGGGGAGGGGAACCTTTGGGGACACACCTGGCAATGCTCAGGAGCTACTCCTGACTCTGTGCTCAGAGATCACTCCTGGTGGGCTCAAGGAACCGTTTGAGATGCTGAGGCTTGAACCCAAGCCGGCTGTGTGCAAGGCAAGCGCCCTGACCACTGTGCTATCTTTCCAGCCATGTTCCTTTTTCTCAGGGGGATCTCTCAAATTGTATACGTGCATCTGGGGACCAGTCCCAGCAGTACTCAAGCAGCTCGATGCTAGCAGAGCTACTGGGCCCACCAGGGCCACGGTCAGTTGTGCTGAGAGGGAAGGCCCGTGGTCATAGGTATGGTCATAGTCCAGTCCTTGTCCATGCACAGCAATTAACCCTCACCTGAGTTATCTCCCAGCCTAGAGTTACCCATCTTTTCTTGTTCTTTTGTTCGGGGTCACTCCCAGCAGTGTTCAGGGTTTTGTGCTCACAAATCACTCCTGGAGGTGCTCAGAGGACTGTTTGCGTTGCTGGGGATTGGATTGGGGTTGACCTCATGCACGGCAAGCACCTAACTCCCTGTACTGTTGCTCCGGGCCAGACTGTTCTTAAAAAGCATTTCTCTATGGAATGTAATCAAAGTAGAGAGGAAGTAATGTGGAAATCATCTGCCCCACAGGTAGGGGGAAGGTGTGGGATGGAGGGTATACTGGAGTTTTTGGTGGTAAAAAATGGGCACTGATGAAGGGATGGGTGATTCATCATTGTATGATTGAGACTTAAACCCGAAAGCTTTGTAACTGCTCTCAACGGTGATTCAATAAGTAAATTTATAAAAAAGAAGAAAGAAAAAAAAAAAAGATGGAGTTCATGCCCAATTCAGTCAGCCTAATCAGTGGCTGAATAGCAACATTAAAATTTAAAAAAATAAAAAGCATTTCTCCTATTTTTCTTTGTTGTAGTTGCTGTGGGGACTGGGATTATACATTTGGTTACAGTGCTCAGACACTTAACTCCAGTTTTTTTTTTTGGGGGGGTTATATCCCTGGTTGTGGGGTGTGTGTCCTTGGTTGCATCGTGCCAGAGATTGTACAGTCTTGTGGTTTCAGGGGTTATAAATGGCAGTATTGCCCAGTTAGCATTTGTCATGTGGTATGGTGCCAGGGATGAAACTCTCGACTCCATACCTGCAATGCAGCACTTACTAAGTCAGTTGTCCCTAAGGTTTCTTTCTTGAGAGAAGTAGATTAGAATGGTCCATTATTAAGAGAAATTAAATGCTATTGTAATCATTCTACATGCACAGCTTACTTGCAGTGCCTAAAATACTTTGCATCTCTAATAGTAGGGCCCATAACAACATAACTCACGAGAGCCGAAGAGATAGTACAGCAGGTAGAGTGTTTGCCTTGCATGTGGCCAACCTGGGTTTGATCCCCAGCACCCCATATTTGATCCCAAGCACTGCCAGGAGTGATTCCTGAGTGCAGAGCCAGGAGTAACCCCTGAGCATTGCTAGGTGTGGCCCAAAAACAAACAAAAAAATAACTTATGGCGACCTGAGAAACAGTGGGGGAAATAGTGGGGAAACAAACATTTGCCTTGCCCACGGCTGACCTGAGTTCAGTTCCCAGCACTGTATGTAGTCCCCCAAGTACCTCCCCCACCAAAAAAAAAAAAAAAAGACCTTTTAAGACGTAAGTGGTGGTGGTGGAAGAAGATGGCTAATGTAGCAGTAAGATACTTACCTTTCATATAACCGACCTGGGTTTGATATATGAGCAGTAATAGCCCCTGAGTGCAACTGAGTGTGACCTAAAAACCAAACAAACAGCAATATAATATAATATGTGTGTGTTCGTGTGTGTGCGTGTGTGTGTGTGTGTATGTCTCATTTTGGTGCCAGAGTTGTGACTCAAGAGGAAAGCCCAAGCCTTTGCTATATGAGACCTGGGTTTGATCCCCCATGCAACAAATACACCTTGTTTCATTCTTTTTATGTACTTGTACAGTCTATTTGGCTAACTTGACACATTTGACTTAAGCATAATAATTTGACTTAAGCATAATAAACATGTATTTGTGTATCCTTGGTATCAGAGGTTTAAACATGAATTAGACACTACCCTTATTGTTAAGGAATTTTAAGTCTGAATTAGTTATAAGGTGTAATTTGGATTCTTCGAGGGTGTTTGAGCCACATAAGCAGTACTCAGGGACTAATCATGTCTCTGTGCTCAGGGGTGATTCCCCCACCCCGACCCGAGCAGTCATATGTGGTGCCAGGACTCAACTGAGGTCAACAGGATGTAAGGCAAATGCCTTCAACCCCTGTATTAGTAGATGAAAGAGAAGTAGCATGGGGGACTGTACATGTATAGTACAGTGGGTAAGGTGCCTTGCACATGGCTGACCTGGGTTGAAAGGGGAAAAAAAGGCATTTAAATAGGTTTGTTGCGCCAGAGAGATAGTACAGGACTAAAAGCATTTGCCTTGCACACAGATAATACACATGGTCCCCAGAATTATACCAGGAGTGATCCCTAAGCACAGAGCCAGGAGTGAGCACTGAGCACTACCAGGTGTGACCCAGTAAACACAAATATAAGAAAGGAATTACCCACAGACTTACCCCTTGGAAGAACCTATTTACCTTTACCGTCCTTGATGTTTTTCAGATGTTTATTGAATGCCTGATATCTGTTTATGCTGAGCATTGTTACGTGATGAGGGTGGAAAGACAGTTTCTGCATTAAAAAAAATTGTAGGAGCGGGCTGTAGAGATAGCACAGAGGTTAAGGCACTTGCCCAGCACACAGCTACAGCCATGACCCTGGTTTCCAATCTCAGCACCACATATGGTCCTTGCATCCCACCAACTCCCTACCTGGTATGTTTCCCTAAGCACCATGAGGGGTCTCTCCTGAGCACGGAACAAGGAGTAGCCCCTGAGCACCCCTGGGTGTGACCCAATCCCCTAACACCACCCCAGAATGTCACAGAAGGTTAGGGTGATAGCGCAGAGGATTGGTGCTTTGTGTGAAGGAGGGGTGGGGAGGCGCCTTGGGTTCAGTCTTTGCTGCTACATTGTTTCCCAAGCACTGAGCTACAGGAACTGCTGGGTGTGACCCAAACACCAAAACAAAACCAAACCAAGGCAGGAGAGACAGATTAGTAACCAGATAATTATGAATAAAAATGATGTAAACCTTTAGGAGGAGAGGCATATTAAGTAGCTTTAGAACACAGAAGGGAGCCAAACATCTTACTTTTATTTTTGAAAAGAGAAAAAGCAAGGCGGGGGCAGGGGGAGAGATGGCTCCGTGTGAGTGCAGGCTTTGCATCATGCCGCAGACCTGGGGCTTGCTCCTTGGCACTGGGGGAGTGATACCTTGGTCTTTCCCCACAACCCCCATCTGGGTGTGACCTCCATCCTTGCAGCTCCTCCCAGTGCCTAGCCACTTACTAAATGGGATGCTAATTAGTGAGTCATTTCATTAATTAATCACATAATATAATCAGATCTGTGAGAGAAAAAGTAAGGAGAAATTTACCAGGGTCCAGAGTGATAGTACGGGAGTTTAGAGCTTTTGCACATGGCCAAGCTGGGTTCGCACCTGTTCATCCCCAGCACTATATATGGTTCCCCAGAGCCCTGCCAGGAGTGGTCCTTGCCATTTTTGTTGCCAAAACAAAACAGATTTATCAGTAATATAGACCTCAGAGACCCAGAGAAGCCCAGTAGGATCTCACCACACTTAGTTTATCTGATGGGAATCTTTCAGGGAGATGAGCAGAGACAAGGGCCACACCCAGAGATGTTCAGGGGCTGTTTCTGGCTGTTTCTGGTTCTCGGCTTGGGAGTGACCCTGGAGATGTTAGGGGAGTCATATGCAGTGCCAGATACCCAACCGGGGTTGACTGGAAGGCAGGTACTTTAACTCCTGTCCTGTGTCTCCAACCCAAATGAAGCGCTTGTTAAACTGTCCCCACTTGTGACCCCTTTTTGCTGAGAAATTTTAGTATAACCTCTGGTTATAGGTCTATCAAATAGGTATATAAACACTCTGGTGGGGTTGGGGTTGGCTCCTGGCAGTGCTTAGGGCTCTTCCCAGCTCTGCTCTGGAATCACATCTGGAGGTGCATACTCAGGACCAGGGGTCAAACCAGGGTCAGCTGAAGCGGCCACATGTATGCCCAAATAATTTGCTTATAAGTCGTAAGTTTATTCAGTTTTTCAGGGGAATGGAAATGATATGTTAAATTATTTCAGGCACCATGATTTATAGTACTGTTAATGGTAGGCTCTTGTATACAGTGCTCCGGCACCACACTCTCCACCAGAATGTTTGCTTTCCTCCACTGTTGTCCAAGTGTTCCCCGTCATCCCTTACCCCTGTGTAATCTTAGTAATAAATTTATTTTGAGGTGCTAGGGAGGTAGTTGGCACCTGTTATGGTGCCTTATGGTCCCCCAAGGACTGCCGAAAGTAATTCCTGAGTACAGAGCCAGGAGTAACCCCTTAGCATTGTCAGTGTGTAGTCCAAAAACAAAAACAAAAAAGAAGAAGAAATTTATTTTAAACTCTGTGTTTTGGCCCCTACTTGGTGGCTCACTCTTAGAGGTACTCAGGGACCATGTAGTGCTGGGGATCAAACTCGGTCTCCTCCATGCAGAGCATGCACTTAATCAGTTGAGATGTCTCCAGTCCTTCAAATGTTTTTCCTGGGATCAGAGCAATTGTACAGCACTTGTCTTGCCCACGCCAAACCCAGGTGTGATTCCCAGCACCCCATATGATCCCCTGAGCCCACCAGGAGTGATACCTGCATGCAAAAGTAAGCCCCTGGGCACCAAAACCAGGTGTGGTCCCAAAACAAAAACAAAATTTCTCCAACCCCCACGTTCTGTTACCTAATTGCCACCTTTCCACAATCTCCTCTGGGGTGTCAGTCTACAGAAGTTAGAAAGTTAGACAGGGATACAGACAGGGAAGCAGAGAGGGAGGCCTTCAGGGAGATGAGCAAACACAAGCAGATTTAAACATTCTACTTCCTGGGGCTGGAGCGATAGCACAGTGGGTAGGGCGTTTGCCTTGCACGCAGCCTACCTGGGTTCGATTCCCAGCATCCCATATGGTCCCCTGTGCATCACCGGGTGTGACCCAAAAAGGAAAAAAGGAAAACATTCTGCTTTCTCCATGTGGCTGTTCCTGGGAAGACACAAGTTGTTCATATTCTCAGACCTCACTGTATTGCTCTCCTAATATGTTTAACTTTTTTGTTTGTTTATTTTTTGTTTTGGGGCCCACACCCAGCAATGCTTAGGGCTTACTGCTGGCTCTGCACTTAGGGATCACTCCTGTTGGGCTGGGGGTCCATATGGGGTCCTGCAGGCCAATCCCATTTCTGCTGCATGCAAGGCAAGCTACCCACTGTACTGTATCATCATAGATACATGTAAGTATATAAATATATAAGTACATATAAATTATGTGTTTACGTAGACTATACTTAACCTTTATTTCTGTGTCTTACCTCCTAAGTTCTGTGTTTGTGAAAGTGGGGGTTTTAAGGAAAGGCATTGATATGAAAGATGTTATACATTATAAACAGAATTGAAAAGTAGAGGGTCAGGGATTTGGTTCAGTGGTAAAGCACATGCACACATGCCTTGCTTATGGAGAACCTGCGTTTGATTCTCAGTACTAGGGAGGAGGGTGGGAATATAAGATAGGAATTACTGGCTGGACCAAGTTTGATGGAAATGTCATTTATGTAACCATCCTTGGTTCTTTTGTAGGAATTGCTTTTGACTCAGAGTATATAGCCAGGTGTGCATTACTCAGAATTTTCATGTGATACAAGATGAAAGCTATCTTTTCCCCCACGTGTACTGGAAAAGATTGTTGTTTAAGGAGATACTGTGTTAGAAATTTCTGATTCCTTTACAAATGTTTCATCATCAGATATTGATTGTATTCTGAGTAGATATATGCTAAGAGTATTAATAATTTTTGAATTTCTTTCTAACTCACTTAAAGTAACATTGAGGGCCGTGAGTTAGAGTTATGAAAGAGAGAGAAGGAAGGATAAGTGACAATGGCTAATAGTCATCTCTGAGTCACCAGCAATGAATGCCACTCTTCACTGGGGAGCATGATGTGGGCAGCTCCTTGACTACTGACTGGTTAGTTTCTACACATCACTGCTACCTCCTGGTTCCTTAACTTAGGCAGCTGAGACTCAGGGTTTGTAAATATCATGGTTTTATATAGTTGAGCTTTTCTTTAAGATTCACTCCTCAGTCACTTTCACTGTGTCTTCATAAAAATTGACCTTCAAGTCATAAAAAATTTCTGTTTGGACTAGACGGAATATTGAATGGATGCCTGGTGAGATAAGATGGAGGTATTTGACGTTTCAATTGATAATATAACTAGGGTTCAGAGCAATAATACAGTGGGTCAGGCACTTTCATTTGGCTTACCTATGTTCAGTTCCCATTTTCTATGTGGTCACCTGAACACTGCCAGGAATGATTCCTGAGTACAGAGTCAGGAGTTAACCCTGAGCATCACCCAGTATGAACCCAAAACTTTAAAAAAAAAATACATATATATATATAAAACTTTTGGTAGCTGGATAGGCTGAAATGAAACCATTTTTTTTTTTCCCTCAGGACTTTGTTCCTGAGTGGAGATACATGCTGGATACATGTTTAAGGGAGAGCATTGAAGGGTCAGAGTCTTTTTTATCAGTTACAGCCTACTGTGCCATTTTCACTCACAAAAGAGAGATTCTTATATCTCTTTCCAGTAACACTCAGGAACAGTGTCCTGACAGTATCCTGAGAAAAAAAAGAAAGAACACTGCCTTTTCCAGTTGGAAATAAGCAAGCAAAGAAACACACACACACACACATACACACACACACACACACACACACACACAAAGTTTAGCTCATCTTTTTCTCTTTTAACTCCCATTGTCTTTGTGCTTCTATCTTCTCATTTTTCTCCCTGCTCCCCTCCAACCCCTGCTTCCTTCTTCCCTTTCTCTTTCTGTCTCTTCTCGTCCTTCTCTAAGTAAAATTATTTTACTTTTAAAAAATAGTAAAGAAATAGGAATGGAACACAGAAGGGAAATTGGAGGAAATGAGTAGTGAAGTTTCTGTAAGTAAAGTAAATTTTTAGCAGGGAGAGGCCACACCCAAGATGCTCTGTGGCTCCTCCTGGCTCTGTGCTTGGGTCACTCCTGGTGGTGCTGGGCAAGGTGGGGACAATCAGGCACCGCCAGGGATTGCATCCTCTGCATGCAAAGCATGCACTAGTCATGCAGAACCATTTCTCTGGCCTATAAAGACAATTATAAAAGCAGTTCAGGGTTTGGTTTTGGTTAAATTTTGTATTCCATTGTTTGGCTTTTTCTTTTCTCCTCTTTCAACTATATTTGTATAAATATGTGTAATGGCAAGTTCCCAATTTTGATTTATAATCTGCTAAAATTATTGTTTATAATTCTTTTTATAGTGATAGAGGTTTTTAAAATTCAGTGTTTAATTCATTTAAAGTAAAATAAGAACTGGAGAGAAAGTACAGCAGGGAAGGCATTCACCTTGTTTGTGGCCAACCTGGGTTCCATCCCTGGCACCCCATGTGGTTCCTTGAGCATCACCAGGAGTAATTCCTAAATACAGTGACAGGAGTAACCTCTGAGCATCACCAGGTGGGCAGCCCTTCCCACCCCCCAAAAAAAGTATTGCCCTTTAAATTTAGCAATTCCAGTAGAACTTTTTGTGAGAATGGAAATCTTCTCTGTACTGCCTTGTATGGAGCCACATGTGGTCGAGCACCTAAAATGTGGCTGGTACAGCAGTAAAAGACCAAGTCGCAAAGTATATTTATTTATTTTGAAGTATTTTTATAAGTTTTGGGGGGGACCACACCCAGTGGTGCTCAGAGGTTACTTTTGGGGGGGGGTCACACCTAGTGATGCACGGGGGTTACTCCTGGCTCTGCACTCAGGAATTAATCCTGGCAGTGCTCGGAGGACCATATGAGATGCTGGGAATCAAACCTGGGTTAGCCTACCTGCTGTGCTATCGCTCCAGCCCTTCAGGGGTTACTCTTGGCTCTCCATATATAGGATGCTGAGGATCAAACCCAGGTTTAACAGCACCCTACTTGGGTTTGATCCTCAGCATCCTATATATGGAGAGCCAAGAGTAACCCCTGAAGGGCTGGAGTGATAGCTCCCTTTCCAGTCCTGCAGAATATATTTAATATTAAATCTAACCCGCGGGCTGGAGCAATAGCACAGCGGTAGGGCGTTTGCCTTGCACGCAGCCAATATGGCCGACCCAAATTCCTCCACCCCTCTCGGAGAGCCCAGCAAGCTACCGAGAGAGCCTGGCAAGCTACCCGTGACGTATTCAGTCTGCCAAACACAGTAACAAGTCTCACGAAGGAGACGTTACTGGGCCCGCTCGAGCAAATCGATGAACAATGGGAGGACCATGACCGGGAAATCTAACTCATCCTGTATAGCTAGTGACCGTAATACTGTATAGCTTATCTTTCAGTATTTTAGAATTCTGAGCACATTTGATGATCATTACTTTGGTGGAACGAATATGAGTTTTTAGTATATTTGGAAATGCTTTTTTTAATTTTGCTTCTCTGAGAATGGTAGGAATGATAGGATTAGAAAGATTGCATATATATCCTGTAGTGTCTGGAAGAATGTGCTGTTTCGTCCCAGTGTTTTTATGTCATCATCTCAGTGAGGTCCTTCTGTAATTACTCCTTTAGCTTCCTCTCAGCTCTCTTTACTTCCCTTTCCTGAATCAATTTTTCTCTGTACTACTTCCCACTATCTAGCATACTGAAAAGGTTTTCCCTGGCGTTCATTGCTGTTTCCAATACCTAGAATACTTGATGCATTAGAAGCTAGGACATAGTTGTGTAATGAGTGAGGATTATAATTTCCCAATAATAATAATAATAATAAAAGTTCTTCAAGCATGTACACTCAGCGCATTTTGCTCTCCCTCTAGTCCTGTCTCAGATTTTATATGTCATTGCTTCCAGGCTATTTATTTTGATCTCTCAGAAAGAGCTAGCCATCCTAATTAGCCATCCTAATCCTCATCACCCTCTTCTGTAGATCCTGTTTACTTGAACCTCCTGAAGGGTGACAATTTATTAATCCCAGAGTATTCCTGGCCAAGATCAGTAAATCTCGGTTGGAATTCTGCCGGAGCAACTTAAGGGAAGACACATTATAGTGGAAACAGTATTTGAGCCAGTTCTTAAAGAATGTGTAGGAGGGCCAGGGCAATAGTACAGTGGGTAGGGCATTTGCCTGGTGTGTGGCCAACAGGGGTTCAATACCTGATATCCCATATGTCCCCTGAGTACTGCCAGGAGTGGTTCCTGAATGCAGAGCCAGGTGTAATACCTGAGCAGTGCCAGTGTGACCCAAAAAGCAAAATAACAATAATAATAATCATAATCATAATCATAATAGAGTAGAAGTTCCCCCGATAGAGTTGCGAAGGGCTTTCTAGTAGATCAAGGAAGTAATCTGTACCAGTAGATGAGATGATGAGGAATTTACAAATGAAAGCCCAGAAGATAGTTTGCATGCAGGAGGGTGGGTTTGATCCCTGACTTTACAAGGTCTCCTGACCACTTGTGACTGCCCTGGCCTCAAAACCAGGAAATAGAATGAAGTAAAATAAGGATCTACAAATGATTACTGGAGTTTTCTAGTTTCCACAGAAAGTTTGCAGCACAGGCTCTTTATTGTAGGATGTTATCTGATAGCTTGAGGCAGCCTGATGATTCTCATTAGATCACAGGGTAAAGACTGGGGAACTGCGGGCTGGGGATGGGCCAAGTTCTGCCTCCAGCATCATCATGTCCCCTGCCCCCCAGAACCATGGGGCCTGACTACCCTGGCCCTCACCATTTAATGGGGTGTTGCCCTGCAACTCCAGCATGGCTTGTATGGACCAAAAATAGCCAAAAAGAATAGGAAGAAGTCAAAAATTAATCTTTCGCTTGAATAGGTGTTCTTGTCACCTGTTAATTTCTGTGGGTCAGCCTCTCTAGGGGAAGTGTCATTTTTCCTCTCCTCAAAAAAGCTTTTATTATTATTATTATTATTATTAGTGAAACACCATGAGGTACAGTTGTAGACTTACAAACTTTCGTGCTTGGCTTTCAGTTATACAGTGATCGAGTACCCATCCCTCCAGCAGTGCCCATTCTCCACCATCAATGATTCCAGTCAATAAAGCTTTTAACTGTCTCAGCCATATGAAAATAGTATATTGTATTAAGCTGTGGTCAAGATGTAATTAAAAATAGCTAAGGGCTTACTCTCCTAGATAATCCAGTTTATATTGGTACTTCAGCGTTAAAGTACATTAAAATGAAAGCACTATATTCTTTTTATTTATTCAGCATTATACTCATGATTGATCTTAAGTACTTATTTGAACATAATCATACACGAACATGTTCTCATGTTCGTGTATGATTCCAAAATAAAAGATTTCAGAATTGTGAATTTTTCTAAAAGTTTGAAAGTGGAGGGGAGAGACTGGGGGTGGGGGAAGGAGGAAAAAGTTTGAAAATGCAGCGTTTTTATAGACTACTTGGAATGTTTAGAAACATTTATTTGATAAAATAAAAGGCTCTGTTGGGATACTACAAGTGCTCTCTCCATCTGAATTCAGGCTTAGATTCCTTTTCCAATTAAACTGGCTTGTTTTGGGCCTTTCACTGTTTGTGGGAGGGCCAGTGGCAAGAATGGCAGTGCTGTGCCATGCTAGGACATGATACCCTCAGTCATAAATTCACAAATTTTCATCTGTTTCTTCCCATCCTTGAAGCAGTAACCTATAAAGGTACTAGTAGAAAAAAAGAGTATATCTTTAGAGATGGAGTAAGTCCTGAGCACTGCCAGATGTGGCCCCAAAACAAACACACAAACAAAAAATTAAAGGCTTTGATTCTAAAATTAGGGGGGATTCCTTGTGCAGGACCCTATCAAGCAGTACTCAAGAGGGCCAAGGACCCCACCAGCTAGCCTGGCAGTTCAATGCAAGAGCTCCAGAATGTGTTGTTGCTCTGGTCCTGTGGTGCCAAAATTACTTGGGACCCCTGGCAGAATGACCTGAGCCCCTATAGAATTACTCGGACCTTCACGCCCACACCTCGCAGTGCTCGGAGACCATTGGTGGAGGGATTGAAACAGGGCCAGCCAAACACAAGATATACACCTTGACCTTTATATACTCTCCAACTCCTGATTATTCTATTTTATTTTGTATTTTAGTTTTTGAGCCTCAGTGGCCATGCTCAGGGGTTATTCCTGACTCTGCACCCAGGAACCACTCTGGGTGGTACTTGGGGGACCATATGGGGTGCCGGGATCAGACCCAGGTCAGCCACATGTAAAGCAAATGCCCTACCCACTGTACTATCACTCCAGCCCAAATTTAATTTATTTTTATCAGGTAAAATAGTTTT
Source organism: Sorex fumeus (assembly GCF_029834395.1). NCBI lineage: Eukaryota > Metazoa > Chordata > Mammalia > Eulipotyphla > Soricidae > Sorex > Sorex fumeus. Next base: position 44,522,114 of record NW_026606104.1, read on the forward strand.
ATTTTAAAAGCTGTAAGGAAATTGTGCTGGCAAAACTGGACGGCTACATGCAAAAAAGTGGGCTCAGATCTCTGCCTAACGCCATGTACAAAAGTAAGATCAAAATGGATTAAAGTCCTCAACATCAGACCGGAATCCATAAAGTTCATTGAAGACAAAGTTGGCAAAACCCTCCATGATATTGAGGCTAATGGTATCTTCAAAGATGTCACGCCACTGGCCAAGCAAGTGAAAACAGAGATAGACAAATGGGACTATCTTAAACTAAGAAGCTTCTGCACCTCAAAAGAAACAGTGACAAAATACAAAGGCAGTCTGCAGAATGGGAAAGGATATTTACCGAATACACATCCGACAAGGGGTTGATATCAAGGATATACAAGGTACTAGTTGAACTCCACAAGAAGAAAACACCCAACCCCATCAAAAAATGGGGCGATTAAATGAACAGAAACTTTCTCAAAGAAGAAATCCGAATGGCTAAAAGGCACACGAGAAAATGCTCTACATCACTATAATCATCAGGGAGATGCAGATCAAAACAACAATGAGATATCATGTCACACCACAGAGACTGACCCACATCCACAAGAACAAATGCAACCGGTGCTGGCGCAGATGTGGCGAGAAAGGGACCCTCCTTCACTGCTGGTGGGAATGCCGACTGGTCCAACTCTTTTGGAAAAGAGTATGGACGATTCTCAAAAAATTAGAAATTGAGCTTCCATTTGACCCAGCAATACCACTCCTGGGAATATATCCCAGAGAGGCAAAAATGTGTAGTCGAAGTGACATCTGCACTTGTTTGTTCATTGCAGCGCTCTTTACAATACTCAGAATCTGGAAAAAACCTGAGTGCCTGAGAACAGATGACTGGTTAAAGAAACTTTGGTACATTTACACAATGGAGTACTATGTAGCTGTTAGAAAAGATGAAGTCATGAAATTTACATACAAGTGATACTACATGGAAAGAGTATCATGTTAAGCTAAATGAGTCAGAAAGAGCGGGATAGACACAGAAAGATTGCATCCATCTGGGGAACATAAAGCAACAAAATAGGAGACTAACACCCAAGAATGGCCGAGATTAGTACCAGGAATTTTACTCCATGGCTTGGAGGCCAGCCACACGTGCTAGGGGAAAAGGGAGCTCAGATAGAGAAAGGAGCACCAAATAAAGGGTGTTGGGAGGATCCTCCCAGAATGGGAGAAGCATGCTGAAAGTAGACTATAGACCAAACATGATTGCCACTCAGTGCCTCTCTTGCAAACCACAACACCCAAAAGGAGAGAGAGAGAACGAAAGGGAATGCCCTGCCACAGAGGCAGGGTGGGATGGGGAGGATGGGGGGTGGGAGGGATACTGGGACCTGTGGTGGTGGAAAATGGGCACTGGTGTAGGGATGGGGGCTTGATCATTGTATAACTGAAACCCAAGCACAAAAATTTGTAAGTCTGTATCTGTACCTCATGGTGTTTCACTAAAATAAATAATAAATAAATAAATAAATAAAAGCTGTAAGGAGAGGGGCTGAAGCGATAGTACAGCGGGTAGGGCGTTTGCCTTGCATGCGGCCGACCTGGGTTCATTCTCTGTCATCCCATATGGTCCCCCAAGCACCACCAGGAGTAATTCCTGAGTGCAGAGCCAGGAATAACCACTGAGCATCGCTGGGTGTGATCCAAAAAGCAAAAAAAAAAAAAAAAAGCTGTAAGGAAGACTAGAGTGATAGTATAGCACGTAGAACGTTGGCTGTGCGTGTGTCCAACCCCAGTTCTATCACCAGCACCCAATATAATCCCCTGAACATGCCCAGGAGTCTTGCCAGGGCATAGCTAGGTATGGCCCAAAAACCAAAAGAAAAAAAAAAAACTACAAGGAGAATGAGAGAAAATACACAATAGAGAATGCTCACTGATGTTAAAAATTTTAAAGCCTGCAAGGTCTGTGTTTGCTTATCAGTTGGCACAAAGTAACTATTGATTATGAGAATGAAAACGAGGACCAGGGAGATGCCTCAAAAGGACTGACACTCTGACTTTGCACGTGATAGGTCTGGGTTCAATGCCCAAAATTACATGGTCTCCTGAGCAGCAATAGGGAAGTGACCCCTGAGCACCAACCCAGGTGAACTCCTCCTGGAGTGACCCAAACTGAATGAGACTGAAGCCTGCTGGTCAGGGAGCGTGGGTGGGAAATTAGCATTTTTTAGGGATTTGTTGTTGCAGTGTGTGGATTTCCTTGGGAACTTAAATATAGCAGTAGGAAGTAAATATTTCTTAATGGTTTGCTTACGAGCTGAAGTAAGGCTTAGAGTTTGAATTAGGAAACCTGGATTTATTTCTTTTTATTATGGTGCTGGGTTATCAAACCCAGGGCTACGTTTGTGTGTGCATGTGCTCCGCTGAACCACAGATTTCGTCCATGGCTCTGACGATGACATTAGGCATCTTTGACCTTCCCTTTCCACCCACTTAGCAGGAGACTGAGCCACATGATGATCACCAAGAATTCTGTCACTGAATTATTATCTTTAGGTTTTATTGCTGCCTTTACAATACTTCAGAATAAGTAGAGCAGGCCAAGGTTGGTGTTTAAATTTAGCAGATGAAGCACTTTGGTGCAGAACTCTGTACCTCAAACCCATAAAAGCTAGACAACTGTAACCATGTTATCTAGATGATAAATTTGGTAGATTTAAGGACCCTGGTGTGTGTGTGTGTGTGTGTGTGTGTGTGTGTGTCTGCCTGCCTGCCTGCCTGCCTGCCTGCCTCTCTGGCTCTATCTTCATGTTTCTATATACCAACTTTGATTGTATTCAGACTTCCTTCTTGGCCTGCCTCTTCCAGTTTGCTCTCTGGATCTGTGGTACAGAAATGTCATCCCCTTCCGTTTCTGACTAACCTCTTTGTAAAGAGATTTTTTCGTTTGTTTGTTTTGTTTTTGCTTATACCATTGTCAAACTGTTCCTGACCTGCCCTCTCCTTTCTTGTTTTGTCACAATAACTGCCATGATAATTATTGCTTGCATTCATTGAGAACTTTCTATGTGCCTAAGTATACTGCAGAGTGTTTCATTTCTATTCTTCTTTAATCCTTAAAATTGTTCTGGTAAGTATTGTTATGCCCAGTTTACAAATTAGAGAACCAAGTTTTCAAGAGTTGTTTTTTTTTTAAGTAATTTTCCTTGGAGCCAGAGTGATAGTACAGCAGGGAGGATTGCCTTGCACACAGCCTGTGTTCAATTCCTAGCATCCCAGATGGTCTCCTGAGCACTGTCAGGAGTGATTCCTGAATGCAGAGCCAGAAGTAACCCCTGAGCATTGCCAGATATAGCCCAAAAACCAAAATAATAATAATAATAATAATAAATTTGCCTCGTGAATAGAGCTGGAATTAAAATTTCAGCCTTGTCTGCATGAGACCTGGATCTGAATGCCTGTGGGATAGCAGCACAATGCACTGTAGCACTATAGCACTGTCCTCCATAGTTTATCCGTTTGTTCGAGTGGGCCCAGTAACATCTCCGTTGTGACACTTGTTGCTACTGTGTTTAGCATATCAAATATGTCACGGCTAGCTTGCCAGGCTTTGCCACGCGGGCGAGATACTCTTGGTAGCTTGCCGGGTTCTCCAAGAGGGGCAGAGGAATCGAACCTGGGTTGGCCGGGTCAGCCACGTGCAAGGCAAATGCCCTACCTGCTGTGCTGTCCGCTCCAGCCCAGGGGTACAATAGACTACAAGATTTTGACCTTCCTTCCAAAGCTCATCTTTTTTAAGTTTGGTTTGGTTTGGTTTGGGGGGCACACTCGCAGTGCTCAGTGTATTGTACCAGGCTTAACACAGCACACAGCATGTATTCCCGCCCTTTGAGCTTATCACAGTATGTTGAGCACCTACTGGCTTCCAGGCAGGGTATTTGCTACCTTTGGCCTCAATCCTTCAGTGGTGGAAACTGCTACTACATGTAGTCCACTTCTAGGCCAAGATGTGAAGATAACTGGACATAATTAAATTTGACATTCTTCCAGTATATTTTTTTTTGCTTCCTTTAATTCTTCCCTCCCCTCACCCCAGATCTGGCAATTCTTAAGGCAGCTCCTGGCTCTGCACTGGAGAATCATCCCTGTGCCTGCCATAGAGGCAGGCTGTGGGGAGGGAGGGAAACTAAGGACATCCATGGCGGGAAATAACACTTGTGAAGGGATGGGTATTGGAACATTGTACGACTGAGTCTCAACATGAACAACGTTGTAACTGTGTGTCTCATGGTGATTCAATTCAATTTTTATTTAATTAAGAAAAATTATCTCTGGCAGTGCTCTTGAGATCCGGTGGAATGCCAGGGATTGAACTCAGGTCAGCCATGTTCAAGGTGAGCGCCCTCCCCTGCTGTGCTATTGCTCTGGCCCATCCTTTACTTTTTTACTGTTTAGTGGTTGCTATTATGTTGTTTTTCCGAGTGGGCACCAGAAACATCTCTATTCCTCCCAGCCCTGAGATTTTAGCAGCCTCTTCTTACTCATCTTTTCCCAACGATTGGAGGCTCTTTCAGGGTCAGGGGAATGAGACCTGTAGTCGTTACTGGTTACTGGTTTTGGCATATCGAATGTGCCACGGGTAGCAGACTACCAGTATTGACAACTAAATATTGTCTGAATGTCTGCATAATTGTTTGCTTGTGTGTTTGTTTTTTGGAGTATACCTGATTCTGCCCCAGGTTTGCTGCTGACTCTGTACTCAAGGATCACTCTTGGCAGTGCTCAGGGGTGATATGGGTGCAGAGGTTCAAACTCAGGCTGCTTTCTCTCCAGCCTGTGCTTTTTTTTTTTTTTTGAAGGGGGTGAGAGCTATACCTGACATTGCTCAGGGCTCTGTGTTCAGGAATTACTCCTGGCGGTACTTAGGAGACCATATGGGATGCTGGGGATCAAACCCCAGTTGGCCACGTACAAGACAAGCACTCTACCTGCTGTACTCTCTCTCCAGCCCAACACTTTTTTTAAATTTTTTTTGGGGGGGGGGGGTCATACCCGGCGATGCACAGGGGTTACTCCTGGTTCATTCATGCACTCAGGTTTTACTCCTGGCAGTGCTGCTGGGAATCGAACCCGGGTTGGCCGTGTGCAAGGCAAACATCCTACCCTCTGTGCTATCACTCCAGCCCCAGGTGGTGTTTTTGTTTTTGTTTTTGTTTTTCCAGCACTTTTTTTAACAGATGCTAACATGTGTTTTTTTTTTCTTTTTTTTTTAACTTAACTATTTTATTCCTCTGTCAAAATCAGATAATGGGGATGGAAGGAAAGACACCTAGTTCTAGATACCAGACATCTTTCTGAAATCTCCATCTGGAGAACAAGATTTAAGCTAAAGTGTGTCAAGGGCCAGAGCAATACTATAATGGATAGGGCATTTACTTTGCTTGTGGCTGCTCTGGGTTCTAACCCCAGCACCTCATAGTTCCCAAGCCCTGCTATTGTGACCTCTTGAGCACGACTGGATGTGACTCAAAAACCAAAATAAACTAAAGCTTCATTTATTTGGTAGTTGTCGTTTGTTGAAGGGATATTAGAGTTTTTGCATTTACAAACTTGACCAGACACATGATTTGATTTCACTAGCCTTGGGTTTTTTTTTTATTAATAATAGATATTAATGTATTTTTTGCAGCACATGGTTGATTGTGGTGATGTGAAATAAGGAATATAAAACTGAGAATTGTGGCCAGAGAGAGATAATGGCTAAGGCACTTACCTTGCATGTGACCGATCCAGATTTAATTGCTATCACCACATATGATCCCTGAACCCTGCCAGGAATGAACCCTGAACACTGAGCCAAGAGTAAGCCTTGAGCACAACTAATGTGGCCCAAAAACAAAACAGATAACAACAACAACAACAGAATACAATTGTTAGTTTCTTTTTCTACCTTCAGATGTTAGTGAACTAATCCGGAGTATGTGGCTGACCAGTGTGGGAAATTTGCGTTATGTGTGGTTCTGTTACACTTGGAAATTTTAGTGTTAGTATACACGGGTATGTGTATGAATAAAAGTTCATCCCGCTGTGTCCAAGTATTCATCTAACCATGTATACATGAGTTACATCACACAAAGAAGGAGGATGATGATCAGGAGGCAGGACCTTCTGTAGTTAGCTGCTATTTCCCTTTTGTCACACCCAGCATGCAGGGCCACTCCCTGAAGTAGCATATTTCTTTAAGATCATATGGTGGTTATTGAACTTATTTGTATAATTCTTCCTGAATATTTAAAGGAGAAATATACATAGATTAAATCACTTTACCTTAAATACCATAAGGTAAGATGGCTCAGGTTTTACTATCTGTGCCATATCCCCAACCCTTTTATTTATACTTTCAGTTGTTTTTTGTTTGTTTTGTTTTTGAGGCCACAACCATCAATGCTCAAGGCTTACTCCTGGCTCACTGCTCAGGGATCATTCCTGGCGTGGCTGGAGGTCCAAATGGCTTGCCAGAGATCAAACCCAGGTTGACTGTGTGCAAGACCATACCTGCTGTATTATCTCTCCCCCCCACACCCCTATTTTTTAGTTTTTAATTGTTATGGACTCACACATGGCACTGCTTGGCACAGGTATACTTGGAGGCCCCCAGAACCTGTCCTGGTGGTGCTGCTCAGAGCCCAAGGTCTCAGACTTTCCAGGCTTGTAGACCCAGGGATGCCAGATACGTGTTTTCAAAAGGTCAGCAGCGCTTTCTCTCTTTGTGGTTTGATGGTCTCGGCCGCTTCACCCACCCCGGGGAGGCGATAGGTAGGCGAAGGAAGGAACAAGGGCCAGGCTGGTCGGTATCAATTGTAGTTTGTTCCAATCCCCACTCCCCTTCTGCTTCTCTCTTTCAAGCCCCCTTCATTCTCCTTCTTGCTTCCCCCTCATTCTCCTTCCTGCCTCTGGATCTACTCTTGTACTCTGTCTACCACTTGAGCCTCCCAGCTCCCTCCCCCCCTTTTCAGAAAATGTTTATTCAGTTATAATTGTTGTTCCCAGCCAGTGTCTTTCATTCCCAGTGCTTAGATCTCCTGCTTGGGGCGTGCCGCCTTCAGGTAGGAAATACAATTCTAGAGCGCTCAGTGAGGCCTCAGAAGGGTGTGACATTTCGGAGGCCTGTCTAGCTCTAACGCGTGCTTTTGAGTGGACTTCTGCTCCCACTGGCCTGCTGCGCATCACTAGGGTCTTGTGTGGGATTAACTCGGCACATTCTTGGGTAGCCTCCCTCTCCTGAGACTGTGGATCGGGAGAGTGCTGAGCCCAGCCCAGTGTCAGGAAAAGTAGGTGTGGACTTTCAGGGCTGTGCCGAGGCAGCCACCCAGCAGCCAGGCTGGGGCTGCAGACTCCTCCCCTTCCTGCACTCGGGCTCTTCACTGCGCACCCTGGAATGACAGGCATTCCTGTGTGAAGAGAGCCGGCATGAGGACATTTTTGTCGGAGCTGTGAGTGCCCAGACCAGCACCCGGGCGAACGAGAATCCCGGCAGACCGTCGAGCCTCAAACCCCTTCTGGCATTGGTCGGTGGCACAGAGGGGATCACTTGCCTCTCCGTATGAGCGTTTTTCCTTTGAAACAAGGTTTCTGTGGTCCGGGACAATTTGTTGTCGTGAGACACATCGTACAGCATAATCATGGGGCAAAGTGACGTCTCCAGACCGGTCAATCCAGATGCGCTCGGTGAGTAACTGAAGGCACGGAAACAAAATCTGGACAGAGGCGAGGCAGAGCTACCGGTGAAGTCAAATGTTCAGTTTGAATGTGAAGACTCAATGTTCATGGTTTTGGAACATCACTGTGTTATTTTTCATTTGCTTGTATTACTTTGTCACTGAACGTTTTGCTTTCCTTGATAACTTTGGAGGGTATTTTTTGGTAATGTCATACTGCCTGGAATGACCATCAGTTAATTTCTTGCCCTTGTGAGAAAGGGAAGTGTTGTAAGAAGGTTTATATTCTGAGTTGTACTGGTGTTTCAACTTGGACAGTTGATACAGGTGTGGACTAAAACTAGTATTGCTGGTGCTTATTCATAATGGTTCTGTTCACAGAACCACTTTTAAATTTTATTTATTTATTACTATTATTTTGGCTTGGGAGCCACACCCAGCTGTGTCCAGGGCTCAGGGTTTACCCCGACTGAGGGATCATTTGCCATGCCAGGGATGGAACCTGTGTCAGCTGTGTGCAAGGCAAGTGCCTTACCGATTGTACCGTCTCTCCAGCTTCCAGAATTTGTTTTTGTTTTTTTTTTAAACTTTTGGTTTTTGGGCCACACCCAATTGTGCCAGAACTTATTCCTGGCTCTGTACTCAGGGATCAAACCCAGGTCGCCTGTGCGCAAGTCAGTACTTTCAATAGGTGGACCTTATTTTAAAAAATTTAAAAGTGGGGCCAGTGAGATAGTACAGTGGGTAGGATACTTGCCTTGTACGTAATTGACCTACTATCACTCTGGCCTCCCTAGAACTATATTTTAAATTGACTTTAATTTTTTTATTTTACTTCAAAAAATTTTTTTTGGTGGGGGGGGCGTTTGATTTGGTTTGAGGCCACATCCAGCAGTACTCGGGGCTTACTCCTGGCTCGGCTCTGAGGAATCACTCCTGGCAGGGCTGGACTTGAACCCAGGCCAGCCTCATGCAAGACAAGCCCCTTACCCACTATACTGTCTCTCCATCCTGTACGTTGATGTAATGTTGAATTTTATTTTGGATTTTAGTGCTAGGGCTTTTCGGGTTTCTATGCGGGAAAGTCACTCCTGCCAATGCACCAGGCAGTCCCTGGGATCAGACCCAGGTCAGCGCTCTCAGATACACAGTTTCTAAATGAGACTGAGCATTCTTCATTGCCCTAGTGTTTCCATTCCTATATGGCAACACTTTGGTATAAACATACCTGATTCAGTACTTCATGTTGAAAGTGTTCCTTCAGTGAGCTAGCTAGCTAGCTTGCATACTTTCAACCCTAGTTTTAATAATACCTCTAGGGATTAATCCCAAATCCTGAACCTGGAATGACCAGTGGTACTTTCAAAGGTGGACCTTACTTTAAAAAATTTAAAAGGGGGGCTGGAGCAATAGCACAGCGGGTAGGGCATTTGCCTTGCACGCGGCCGACCTGGGTTCAATTCCCAGCATCCCATATGGTCCCCTGAGCACCGCCAGGGGTAATTTCTGAGCTCATAGCCAGGAGTAACCCCCTGTGCATTGCCGGGTGTAACCCAAAAAGCAAAAAAAAAAAAAAAAATTTAAAAGGGGGGCCCGCAGTATAGTACAGTGGGTAGGGTACTTGCTTTATACATACTTGACCTGGTTAGATCCTTAGCACCTGATCTGGTCCCCTGAGCTGCGCCTGAATACATCTGGGAGTGGCCCCAAAACAAATATCCCCTGCCCCCAATTTTCTTTTTAAGTGTTACTGTCTCAGATATAGCTAGAAACCAAGCTGATAGTTGTTAAGTGTTGCTCAGTCTTCAGGTTTATGAAATGAAAGTTCATTGACACTATGTGATTTCCCAGCTGTGTAGGTTTTGTGTAAGACAAAGATCAGAGTCGTGAGAATTAGCTTTAGGGGAATGTTCATCACAGAGCCTTTGACATGAGCAAAGTGGAGGGGAGTCTGATAGTCATTTCTTGACATTGATATTTAATATTTACACCTCTTTGCCATATAACATAAAAACCAAAAATATATCAACATAAAACACATGTTCAATCTTAGGCTGCTTTTTTCCAACATGGAAAATATTGGTGACTTTAAAGAAAAGTGTGAAAGTGAGAGAACACAGAAACATTTCCAAACGTGTTTCATAATTTAAGGTCTAGTAATTTAAAGGTACTGAGAACTTGCCAAATAAAATTTCTACAAAACGTTTTAATTTACTTTTATTTTGTGGAGGCCACATCCAGTGCCCAGAGGTTACTGCTGGCTTTGCACTCAGAATTATTCCTGGTGGTGCTCGGGGACCATGTGGGAGGCTGGGAATCAAACCCGGGTTGGCTGAGTGCGAGGCAAGCACACCCTACCCATTGTGCTGTTGCTTCAGCCTTTTGGCAACAGACTTTTAGGACTGAGGTCAGGAGTTTACTCACTTTACCTGGATCACCAGGACTGGGTCCATTCAGGATCAATTCAGTCAGTTGCCACTCCTTTTAAAAAATGTAATATTTTATAAGTAGGCGAGGCAATAGAGAAATATACAAAGATCCGTTAGAGCCCTTATCTAATTTAAGAGATGAAAAGCAGAGGTATTTCCTACCCTCCCTCTCTGCCCACATTCCCCTAGTATGACACTTTTGCTGCTTTGCTTCCAGAGGCAACCACTTGACTAAATTTGACAAATTTACTCTTGAGCCACTAAATTCTCCAGTGGTTTCTACTCCAAAGATTAGACTTGTTAATAAGTATCATAAGGACCTAAATTATGCCAAGCATTTATCTGTGAAGTTGGAATTAAAGGTCTTTGCAAAGTAAAAAACAAGTAAGCAAGTACAGCTTACTGGTTTGATGATGGTATTTGTGAAGAATGTCTGTCTAGGGGCTGGAGAGAGATTGTAGAGCAGTTGGGTGCGTGCCTTGCCTGCAGGCGACCTGGATTTGATGCCCAGCACTACATCGGACCCCCTAAGCCCTGCCAGGAATGATCCCCTGACCGTGAGGCATAAACACTAAGTACCCTGGCACAAAAAACAAAACTGACAGAATGCCAATCTAATATTTATATACTATTCAGAAAATTTCTTCTAAGTGAAAAACTCGTTACTGCTTCTGAAAGAAAGTGAGATGCAAATCCATCCACTTTTCTGCCAAATAGTATCCCTAGTAAGAGGCCGATGAAAAGAAGATCATTCATATAACTAAGATTTTTAATGTTCTCAGTTACACTTTGGGGGGTTATTTCCCCTTACCTAGATTATCCAAAAGTTACTACAGGCTGTTTTAGTGGACAGATCCGTTATAAGTTGTTTATAAATCAGGATGTATTTTGTTTGTGCAAATCAAGACCAAGATATTAAGGTTTAACACTGACGACTTTAAAGACCAACAAAAATCAATTATTTAGAGTTGTAGGCCTGTAATATAGTATTATATTATTATAATAATAAGCATTGAGTTTTGAAAATGATGGTGCTGGGGCCAAGAGATCACTCAAGGGGCTGGAGCGAATGCTTTGCATATTGGACCTTTGGGTTCAGTTCCTGAGCCCGACTAGAAGCAACTCCCAAGCACGTAGCTGCCTGGTGTGGCCCCAACACACACATGTATGCACACGCACACACACGATTGTGCTGTGTTTGGCAAGCTATATGATAAAAGATAAATCATTGAATATATTTATTCCTTAATCTTCTCTTTGCTTTATCAATTTGGGGGAGGGGGGAAGGGTTGGCATTTGAAACTATTTCTGGCTCTGTGCATAAGAGTGACCCCTGGCAGTGTTCAGGGGACCATGTGTGGTGCCAGGGATCAAACTGAGGTCAGCAAACATCTTACCACCTCTACTATCTCTTGGCCTTGTTTCAATTTTTTTATTTCTAATTTTATTTTCTCAAATAATACACAATACCTTACCTTGTCAGAGTCCACTAGTTTTTTTTTTTTTTTTGGTTTTTTTGTTTGTTTGTTTTTTTGCTTTTTGGGTCACACCCGGCGATGCTCAGGGGTTACTCTTGGCTCATGCACTCAGGAATTACTTCTGGCGGTGCTCGGGGGACCATATGGGATGCTGGGAATCGAACCCAGGTTGGCCGTGTTGGCTGTGTGTAAGCTATAGCACCCGCTGTGCTATAGCTCCAGCCCCTCCACTAGTTTGATTCATCAGTTTTATTTATGTTGCACGCATAGATGATAGCATCCAATATAGATTGTTCTTTCTTAATCTGACTTAATTTCCCTTTATGTAATCCCGTCCTGTTCCTTCTAATTTGCTGCAAATGGCAATGTTTTCTCTTTTTATAGCTGTATAGTATTCTATTATGAGTATATACCATATTTAATTGTATTTTTATAAAGTTGTTTACCATATTTGATTACATTTAATATTTGAACACCAATCCCACCACCATTATGCCTTCCCACCACCATATTTCGGATGTTTCCATACCAAACCCCAAATTATCACCCCCAAGCAGAACCGAAATAATTTATTTTGTATTGCTTGTTATGAGTAATCCACTAAAAATGATCCAAAAAAGGTTTCTTAGAGGAAGTGTGTGAAGATTGTTGTATTTCACCCAGGGGCCTTTAAGCCCTTCTATAAGAGATTAGTGACATGTTGTTGAAAGTTGAGCTCTGTGTTCATATACATATATATGTATGTACATATAAAAGTATTTCCCCCTAAGATTGGTTACCTTCTACTTTAAACCCCATCAAATGTGGTGTGATACACTTGAAATTCTGGTGGTGTCAAATATGAGATGTCAGGAGTAGATTGACTCATGCATGGGGTGAGGCCTGTCCAAGTGTGTGGAGAGTGGCCGTGAGCACAGCAGTGGTTGAGTTCTGGAGGTTTTCGGCTGCCAGAGCTGGCTCTGTTGGGAAGGGGAGGGGACCTCATCCACTCCCACTCTGGGTTGCCCAGATGAAACAGCCTGGCTGGGGTCTAGAGGCATGGCTATGGCATATATTCTATGCTCGTTACCGCGAGATTTATTGTTGAGTCTCTCAATCATGGCTGTTGATGAGATTCTATGCTACTGGAGGCTATTGTGGAAGTGACTGCCAACCAGCTGGAAAAGGGGCAGATGGGAGGAGGTCACCTATTCCTGTAGACCACATCTTTAGATCTCTGCTGTTGTTTCCTTATCTCAGCTATTGTATACAATGTTGCAATAAACACTGGGGTGGATTTGACTTTTCAAGTTTGAATCAGGGGTCAGAGAGATAGTATGCCAGGTAAGACTTGCTTTGATCCCTGATACAACCCCCATATAGTTCCCCTACCAGGAATGACCTTGAGCCCACCAGCAATGATTCCTAATCACAGAGCCAGGAGTAAGCCCTAGATACCACTGGGCGTTGGACCCCCACCCCCAAAAAACTTTTTGGTTATATTCCTGCGAGTGGGATTACTGAATTAAATGCTAGTTTCATTTACAAGGTAACAGTGCCTTGTGTATACAAGGTATGTTCTTTATCACCAAGCCACTTCCCTATTATTCCACAGAAGCGTCACAGCATTTTCCAAAATGGTGGCACCAATTTATGTCACCACCTGCAGTGCTCCAGAATTCCCCTCCCCACATCCTCAGCAGCACACTTGGTCACGGTGCTCTCTGGGCCGCACGTGTCGTGGGGCCACGTGGCAGTGCTCACACTCGCATGCTTTAGGTGTGCTGCCTGCACACAACTGGCTTCAGTGGTTTGAAGATCACACACTTTGTCGCAGTGCCAGGTCCCAGGCAGAAGAGCGTCAGGGACTGCGTGTGGCGTGTGTGGGTGGCGACAGGGGTGGAACTCTGGGCCTCACCCTTGCAAGGCAGGAGCTTCACTGAGCCACTCCATGGCTTCCTCAAATAAAACTTTTAAATAGTATTTTGTAGTTCTTGATCAACATAAAAGTTGCTTTGTGGGGCTGGAGCGATAATACAGCAGGTGAGGCACAAGCTTGCCTTGCGCAAAACCCATCCAGCTTCTATTCCCAGCATCTCAGATGGTGCCTTAGCCCATCAGGAGTAATTCCTGAAAATTGAGCCAGGAGTAATCCCTAATCACCGCTGGGTGTGGCTCCAAAACAAACAAACAAACAAATAAAAACCGCCGATGTTTTCTAGGATTATATTAAAGTAACTAATTTGCACTTCTTAAATTGGGCGTAAGACTAACACATTTCTAGTTTGTTCTAAACCATTATTTCTAAACCATTTCCAAGCCATTTTGTGCTCTTTGCTTTTCCATATTTCCTCTTCCTTACATTCCATTTAAATTTCCATTTGATTAATTTTGCTCTGAAATTTGTTGTTGGTTGTCACCGTACATGAAATGAGATAGTTTTGAGAAGGATGAGTTAAAAATATGTTGAGGAGCCAGGGGTGTGCTCAAGTGATAGACCACATTTCCTGCAAAGCAGGAGACCCTGGGTTCAGTCCCTGGCACCCCAAGGCCCCTCCAGAACTTCCAGGTGTGCTTCCCCTTCCCCTGTAAGAACAGTGATACCAGCTACCAAAAAATCAAGAAATAATATTGTTGTTCAGAGACAAAAATTGGTCAGAACAACCAATGTTGTAAATGAATAGAATTTAATGTAGCTATAGAGTAGTGTTAGTGTGGGAGTAAGTTACTGTGGGTTAATATAAAGTAAAATACTTCATAGGACTTTGCAGAAAAATATATGGCATCCTAATTATCAGAGACATTTCTTATACCTTTCTAGGTTGAACAATAAATGGTTTCTGAGGCACCAGGCATTCTTTTGGCATGTAATCCAGAAATCAGGAAGAAGTAACAAAATACCGGGTGTACTATGAACTCTTTAAAAAAAAATTTCCTGTTGTTCCCAAATGTCGAATATTGACCTAACGTCATTGTCCCTCTCTCTGCTCCAGTGAATTTGTCTGAGCACTGTTGTAGAAATGTCTCTCCCCTTCCTACTTGCAGTTAAACTTTAAAAAGTTTAAGGATCTCTTTTGTTCCATGAGACATGTCATAGTCTGGAAGCTCACTGTGAAAAATTAACTCACACCCTGGAATTTTTCTAGAAAATGCTTATACATCAAGTTGCCATGGGCAGAGCATCCTCACTTCTGCATGTAGTGTCATGGTTCAGACATTCTTCTCAGTGTTGGAGTCGCAGACCCAAGTTGCCTGCAGGTCCATCGACCTCCCTGACTGTCTTCTTGAGTGTTTTGCCCAAATCTTGTTTCCCAAAGGTCAGTCCAGGCAGTGTTTGTAAGTGAAGTTACAGACCTGCTCTAGGTAAAGCCTGCTTTGTTCATTAGTGGCAAGTTTTGCTTTTTGTTGTTTTATTGCACTTTTCTAAAAACAGTTCTTTAGGAGATAAAAATGAACCAGTGCGATAATGCAAATAGAAGAAATAAATTTTCTGTACTTTCAAATTTTTTATGCTGTTATACTCTTACATAAAATATAATTAGGCAGAACCATTAGGTTGTAAGTATAACACAAAATATGTAATTTTTTCACAAAACACGCAAATCAATTCATTATGCTGTACACCTCCAACTTTTTAAAAAGGGTTTAGGGCTACAAAAGGAGAGAGAGAACAGAGGGGAATGCCCTGCCACAGAGACAGGGTGGGATGGGGGGGTGGGGGGTGGGAGGGATACTGGGATCCGTGGTGGTGGGAAATGGGCACTGGTGGAGGGATGGGTATTTGATCATTGTATAATTGAAACCCAAGCACAAAAATGTGTAAGTCTGCAACTGTACCTCATGATGTCTCACTATTAAAATTTTTAATAAAAAAAAAAGGTTTGGGGCTAGAGAGATGGAAGTTATGGTGCTTGCCTTGCATGCAGCCTATTGTAGCCAACCATAATTCCATCCCCAGCACCCCACAGTGCCCTGAGCACTACCAGGAGTGACAGGTTGTGGCCCAAATTCAAAAGAATTTACAAGTGTTCTTTTAGTAATGGAGTATGTGTCTTATACATAACTATTAATGGGGGGCGGGGGGTTCGTTTGTTTTGGGGCCACACCCAGAGATGCTCAGGAGTTACTCCTGGCTCTGGCCTCTGCATTCAGGAATCACTCCTGGTGGTGTTCAGGGAACCATTTGGGATGCCAGGCATCAGACCCAGATCGGCTGCATGCAAGGCAAGCACCCTGCCCGCTGTAATATCTTTATGCTCCCAGCTATAAATGTTTTAATTTGGGTTCAAGTAGCTATACAGATTTTATAGCCAATATGGGTGAACTTTATATGTTTTTACATACCCATATTTTTAAGCCCTGAGAAGGTATAGAAAACAGGGGAAGAACCAAGAGAAACCCCATAATTTTGTCTCTTCCAGCCAAGTGTAGTTTAGGGGGAAAGGCCTGAAAGACACTGCTTACCAACCTCCTGTGTTCTCCAGTTGCCTGTCCCATGGCTTCCAGCTGGATGATTAAGAACTCATTATAAATGAAATTCTAAAAAGAACACTGTCTTGACATACTGTTTGACCCCGAGGAACCAGTCTCTGGAATGTGGTACAGCCTGAGTCGTTTAAACAACAGGGCAAGGTTTCAGGGTTTCTGAGACCGGAAACTTTAACAATTTGTTTAGTTATCTTCCTCTCACAGCCTCTACCCCCTCCAAAAACCATCAAGACCAGGCCACCAAGACAGATGGTACAGCAGGTAGGGCAAGCATTGAACATATCTGCCGTAGGTTCGATCCCTGGCACTCCATTTGGTCCCCCAAGCCTGCAGGAGTAAGCCCTGGGCATAGCTGGGTGTGGCCCCAAAACAGAACAAAAACATCCAGCACTCCAATTCTGTGACTTGATTTCCTAGTGGTCAGCAGCGTCTGACCCAAAGAAGAAGGCTTTCATTGGCATACGTGATCAAGACACTACAACTGAATCCCAAACCCGTTTCTGGCAAGCAAGAGGAATGAGGGAACTTTGTCAACATTTATTTGTTATTTAGGTTTGGGGCTAAATAACCCAAGGGCTTCTCCTGGCTCTGTTCCTTCTTGTGCTGGAGGACCGTGAATAGTCAGACTGAACCCTGCTCCATGCATGCAAAGCATGCACTCCAGCCCGTGAAGTTATCTCTGGCCCTGTCAGCACTTTAGTTTAATCAGTTGTAGGGTGCTGCTCTTGAATAGTGGATTCAAGTTCAGTTTCCAGAGCAATCCCAGACTACTCCACGAGAGGTGCCTCATCATCTGACCTCAGAGCCTTCTTTTTCTCTCCCAAGCATAAATCTGCCTTGGCTTGAAGCAAGATATGAATTGTGGTACTCATGCACTGTAGCACTGCCCTCCCGTTGTTCATCTGTTTGCTCGAGCAGGCACCAGTCTCACAACAAATTGTGAGACTTGTTGTTATTGTTTTTTTTGCATATCGAATACGTCACAGGTAGCTTGCCAGGCTTTGCTGTGCGGGTGGGATATTCTCGGTAGCTTGCCAGGCTCTCCAAGGGGGGTGGAGGAATCGAACCTGGGTCGGCCACGTGCAAGGAAAATGCCCTACCTGCTGTGCTATGGTACACCCGCTCCAGTCCATGGTACACATAAGTCTGTGAAAAAAGACTTCAATTATCGATCACTTGATCACTTGACTTCCCGTTAATCGTCGATTTGCTCAAGCGGGCGCCAGTAACATCTCCATTTGTCCCTGTCGCGTGCTAGTGTAGCCCAGTGGCGTCTGTTCGCTCTAGGAACATGAAGAGCCTCAAACCAATCGTTCATGATCTTGATGAAGAAGTCTGACCATCTGGTAGGTGGGCGGCCACGCCGTCTTTTGACATCCCGTGGAATCCAGTCGGTAACAGCTCTAGTCCAGCAGTCGTCTCTAAATCTCATTACGTGACCAGCCCATCTGATTTTTGACACCTTGGCAAACGAGACAGCATCCCTGATTCTTTTTTTTTTTTTTTTTTTTTGAAAAGTTAAAAATTCCTTAATTTTTTATTCCTGGTACCACTACCACAATTTACAGGGCAATATACCTGATGTAATGAAAAGAAAAAGAAAAAGACAAAGCTACAACAGATAAAAGACCTCAGGAATGTACATCTAATTGACACTACATTGCATTAATCAATAGCTGCACTTTTGCAAACTGTGGCTATGACAGTCCTGAACAAGAAGGGTTTCCTGTTTAAGCTGCAGTAACTTTTCTGACTATGGATCATCGCTCCTTCTGTGGCAGATTTTTACAGTTCCTCTAATGGATTTGGGACGACTGTCTCAAAGTAACCTGCAGCTTTCCTGACAACTCCTCGCTCTCTCTCCTGCTAAGAACTGTAGCCCTTTTCTGCTGAGTTTTTAGAACCTTCTGCTACCATAGCCACCACTTCCACCACCAGATCCGTAACCACCACCATAGGGACTGCCCGAGCTTCTTCCACCAAAACTGCCCCCTTTCATGGGTCCATAATTTGATTGCTGTTGTCCACTATAATTTCCAAAATCATTATAGTTCCCACCACCACCATAGTTACCACCGCCAAAATTTCCTCCTTCATTGTAACCATCATATCCTCCACCACCTCCACCATATCCACCACCTTGGTTTCCATATCCTGGTCCTCCACCACCATAGCCTCCTCTACTACTATAACCAGGACCTCCGCCGTAGTTGCCACCATCACCTCCAAATCCATTATATCCACCATCACCTCCTCCATAACTACCTCTGCTGCCACCACCGCCACCACCATAACCCCCTCTCCCACCAAAGTTTCCACCACGGCCAAAGTTTCCTCCACCACCTCCAAAATTGCCTCCACGGCCCATAAAGTTGCCAGATCCACCTCCACGACCTCTTTGCGATCCAGCAGACTGCATTTCTTGTTTAGAAAGGGCCTTTTTCACTTCACAATTATGCCCATTAATAGTGTGGTATTTCTGAACAACAATTTTATCAACTGTATCATGATCATCAAAAGTCACAAAAGCAAATCCTCTCTTTTTCCCACTCTGCCTGTCTTCCATTACTTCTATGGTTTCAATTTTGCCATACTTTTCAAAGTAGTCTCTCAAATTATATTCCTCTGTGTCTTCTTTAATACCACCAACAAAAATTTTCTTCACTGTTAAATGGGCACCAGGCTTCACAGAATCCTCTCTAGAAACAGCTCTCTTTGGTTCCACTACACGCCCATCAACCTTATGTGGTCGAGCACACATAGCTGCATCCACCTCTTCAACACATGAGTAAGTCACAAAACCAAAGCCTCTGGAACGTTTTGTTTGGGGGTCTCTCATCACCACACAATCTGTAAGTGTGCCCCATTTCTCAAAATGTTCTCTTAAACTATCATCTGTAGTTTCAAAGCTCAAACCTCCAATAAACAGTTTTCTCAACTGCTCTGGTTCCTTTGGATCATGGCCCTCCATTTTGAGACCGGACTCGCCTCTTCCAACTCGAGTTCAATATGGGACCGAGAGGAAGCATCCCTGATTCTTGATCGTCGATGGAGGTCGGAACTCCGGATTCTTTCTCTCATTTGAGTGAAACGTGATATTCCAAGCATAGCTCTTTCAATTCTTCTTTGGGAGACCCGAATAGCATTCTTATCCTGTTTGCGTAGGGCCCAGGTCTCTGAAGCATATATTAAAGCAGGAAGAGCAGTGGAATCAAAGAGATGTGCCCTGAGCTGGAGGTTCTTCGTCCTCTTAGCTATTTCTTCGACGTTCTTGAAGGCGTTCCAAGCCGCTCTCTTCCTCCTGCGCAGCTCAGGTCCCAGGTCATTTGTCATGTTGACCTCTCGACCTAGGTACACATAGCTGTTGCATTCGGAGATGGTCGTTCCATTGAGAGCGAATGGGGCGTCAGGAACGAGGCTGTTTCTCATAAACATTGTCTTCGTAAGACTCAGCTGTAGTCCTACATTTCCACACTCACAGTCAAAGTCGGCCAGCATTTGTGCCGCTTGGCTGATGTTTGGTATTATTAAAACAATGTCATCAGCAAAGCGGAGGTGGTGTAGCTACCGACCATCTATCTTCACTCCCATTCCTTCCCATTCCAGTCGTCGCATGATGTTCTTGAGGGTGGCACTGAAGAGTTTCGGTGAAATGGTATCACCCTGCCGCACCCCTCTCTTGACATCAACGATCACTTCTTTGTAGAATGGTGAGATCCTGGTAGTGAATCCACAATACAGCTCACGGAGGATCCTGATGTATTGGGCTTGAATGCCCTGATTGGCTAGGGCTTCAATGACCGCTTCCGTCTCAACAGAATCAATTAGTAATTGATCAAACAGTAATTCAATTACCAAACATGATTTATAAATAAAACAGAAATCAGTGGTGTGGTGTGGTGTGATTCAAAAATACGTTCAGGTACAAAGTAGTAACATCGAAGAGAAGTGAATAAAAGGTCGATGAATTACCTATTGAAATTTGAAGTAAGTGCAACTGGGGAAAAAGTTAGTAGAAGGCTTTGTGTGCAGGAATCTGAGGTTTGATCCTGGCACCACATAATCTTCTGAGTATTGCCAGGTGTGCCCCCAAAATAAAGTGAAACAAAACAAAAACCATTGTAAGATTTTTGGATTGTACTGGAAGTGGTGGAAGTGCTGTACTAATGTAGATTGTATTACATTGAGGGTATGGGCTGGAGAGACAGTACAGCGGGTAGGACTTGCCTTGCATGCATCAGACCCAGGTGGATCTCTGATATTCCGTATGGTACCCTGAGACCGTCTGGAGTGATCCTGAGTGCAGAGCCAGGAGTAAGTCTCGACCACAACTGGGCTTGGTGCAAAAGCAAAACTCAAAAAAAAAAAAAGTGAAGATACATAAGGTAAATCACAAATAGAATATAAAAATAAAATGTTAGACATAAAGCCCACTGTATCATGAATATATTAAATATAAATGGAATGAACACTCTTATTTTATTGGGGGGGTGTCCCCAGCAGTTTTCTGGGTGCAGGGACCATACCTGGCCATAGTATTACCAGAGCACCATGAGGTTGGGCAGAGGAAAAAAAAAGAAAAACTGTACTAGTGTGATGGAGGAAATTCCTTAATGATTAAAGGGTTAATTCGTTAGGATGATACAGTAATTCTAAGTTTGTGTGTACCTAATAAGAGAGCGTCAGAGTATATAAAATATAAAACTAAATATTCAAGAAGATAAATCAGTTTTATAGTTAGAGATATTCACATACCTCAGAGTTTACTTGACCACAAATAAACTGACATCAAATCAGAAAGGATATTAGTGATTAGTACAACACACGAACCAACTGGATTTCATTGACATGTATAGAAACTTGGGCTGGAGCGATAGCAGAGCGGGTAGGGAGTTTGCCTTGCACACAGCTGACCCGGGTTCGATTTCTCCGTCCATCTCAGTCCGGAAGCTACCGAGAGTATCCCGCCCACACAGCAGAGCCTCGAAAGCTCCTCGTGGCATATTAGATATGCCAAAAACAGTAACAAGTCTCACAGTGTAGACATTACTGGTGCCTGCTCGAGCAGATTGATGAACCATGGGAGGACAGTGCTACAGTGCTGGAGAGAAACTTACCCTTAGTTAAATCCCACAACGTACTTTCTTTCCAGTTACACATCAAACATAATATAAAGATGGAAAATCATAACTCAAATGTTTGTGTTGTTTATTTTCACTTGAAGCTATATTTGAGGCAGGGAAGGCCCTCATGTTACTCTGTAAGAGCACAGGAATGATGCTCTGATTTTCTTGATGGCTGTTCTTCCACAAAGATTCAAGTGGCAGGCAAAGAATGTCTGTCCCTGTCTCTGAACATGCATGAGGTTTCCAGATAATAATCTAGGATTGGGCTTAACAAACCTGACTGAGCAAAAGAATCACCTGGGAAGATTTTTAAAAAACATTCCAAGGCCCCACCTCCTGGAGATTTTGTGTTTTGAAAAGGCCACTGGTCTGATTCCAAGTATTTGAACAGATTTGAAAGTCATTGAAATAATGTTTGTCTTGATGTGGAGAGGGAGGGGGAGGGAGCCAGGAGGAAGAATAAAAGAATCCAAGTAAATGAATTTGGAGTATTAACTGGGTCAGGACTGGGTGTGGCTGAACCCCACAGCATGTGGCAAGAGGCAGATCCACTTCTGAAAGTCTTATAA
This sequence comes from Sorex fumeus, assembly GCF_029834395.1. Classification (NCBI taxonomy): domain Eukaryota; kingdom Metazoa; phylum Chordata; class Mammalia; order Eulipotyphla; family Soricidae; genus Sorex; species Sorex fumeus. The sequence continues at coordinate 44,543,886 of NW_026606104.1, forward strand.
ACATGGAAATTAAGTATTTTTGCGGAGCCAGTCAAAGGAAAAAAGTGCAGAGCACATCAAAGGAAAAAAGTGCCACTCTTTGCTTTTCATATTCAGTGATATCCTCTGCATAAACGAAGAGGAGGGCAGTTCTTAGCATAGATGTAACCGCATTTGTTTTATAGTAAGCTGTTGGTATTTTCCATAGACTGTGCTTTTTAATATAAACCAAACTTGTTTTGAGTTCATTTGCTGGCAGGCATAAGCAATGATTCAAAGGACATTATGATTTTGTTGTTAAAAATGTTTAAAACAGGCTGCATTAATATTTTTGTTAAAAATAATGAGGAATTAAGAGTTAATGAAGATAAAGTGTTCTCTTTTTTTCCCTTTTCAAAAGGTTATGTGGGACAGGCCTGATGTTCATGGCTCAGGTTGGGGTCCCCAGCCCTACTTTAGGAAGTGAGATGTAGGTGAAGAGTAGGTAAAGATGGTAGATGTTGTAGAAGTCTCAGTAGCTGACAAGAGAAACTGACACCAAATCAGAGATATTTTCTGATCTGAAAAGATAGAAGGGCAGAGTGGAAGGACTGGCTAGAAAGGCTAACTTTCACTTCAGGCCTGTTGGAGATAGGAACTTTGCCGTGAATTTGTTAACATCTTACACTCCTAAAGCTTACTCCTGGCTCTGTGCTCAAGAAATACTCCTAGTGGTGCTTGGGGGGGCATAATGGGGTGCTGGGGATCAAGCCCAGGTCGGCTGCTTGCAAGGCAAGCACCCTGCCCTCTGTACTCTCTCTCTAGCCTAAATTATCTTTCTTTGTAAGGTATCACAGAGCACTTCTTTTTTTCTTTTTTTTTTCTTTTTAGCTGTAGTTTTTTCTTTTTTCAGTTTCCACAAGGATATTCTCTTCCATTACTGCTAACCAAGAGGACATTTTCCTGTGTGCCTTTGGAAACTGAGTGAAGTGTTCTCTATAGGTGGGCTAACTGGAGGTTTTCTGTTAGCTCTCCCTTGCAGCTCTGCAAGTGAACCGACTGTGAGGGGGCTGGAGCGACAATACAGAGAGTAGGGCACTTGCGGGGTTTCATCCCCAGCACCACAAGTCCCCAGAGCCCAGCCAGGAGTGATCCCAGAGCGAAGAGCACTGTTGGATGTGGCCTACACACACACACACATTAATAACTATAGTATTCAGAGCTTGGGGAGAGGGGGGCTTTATACACGGCCCACCTGGATTCTGTCCCTGGCACCCCATGTGGTCCCCTCAGCCCACCAGGAGTGATCTTGAGCACAGAGCCAGGAGGAAGCCCTGAGCACTGTTGGACGTGACTCAAAAAGCAGGTTTTGTACCGTGAATATATAATACCGTAGCATTACTGCTTCAGGTGTGGAATTGCTTACAGTGAATGTATGGGCTGTCGTACAGTACGTGGTCTCTGCTATGTTTCTGTGAAGGTTCCTCTCCGATTCCAGGACTGTTATTCCACATGACTCTTTTTTCTTCTCTCTAGACTTCTCCAGACAACCCCGGGACAGTAGGTGGAGTGCACAGCTGTATTGTGTTGCCTTCCTGCTTTTTGTGTTGCCTTCCTGCTTTTTATTTCTGATTATTCTTGGCCTAGTGTTGGCTGCGTCTTTCTCTGCCACCTATAGCCCACTAACTAGACCCTGCCTAATTGGCCACTGCAAGGGTCCCAGGGCCCTTCAGTCCTACTCAGAGATCTGTCTTTTATGTGTCTTGTTAAATCTTTAGTTAGAATTATCCCAAAAGTAATATTATGATAAGCAAATTGGAATTTTACCCCCGCTTTCAAAAAACAATCTCTCTCTGTTTAGGCACTTCTCTTTTGTTTTGATGTTCTGATTTTCTAGATGATGATTCTTCCACAAAAATTCAAGTTGTAGGCAAAGAATATTTGTCCCTGTCTCTTAACATGCATGAGGTTTCCAGATAATACTCTAAGGAGTGCGCTTAACAAACCTGACTGGGCGTAAAATCCCAGCGGTGCTCAGAGATCACTCATGGCGGGACTAAGAACCAGATGTAGTGCCAGGGTTTGAACCCGGGTTGGCCATGTACATGAGTGCTATAACTACAGTACTGTCACACTGGCCCAAGGTTCTCTTTCTAATGTCCCTGTCCCTTACTATAAACCCTTCTGGTGTCCCAAAACTACTGAAGGAAAAAACAAAGTGATAAGTAATGCAGGTCTTAACATATTCCCCCCAACACACACACACACACACATACACACACACACAATTTCTGTCTGTAAAAATGAGGACAGGGAGAGGGCAGTACCTAATAGAGAATTACTCACTTGTCAATGGTGGGGTGCCCTGCCTCAGTGATTGGGGAGATTGTAGTGTTAGCTGGAGAGGTTGTAACCCCCCCCCAATCCTTGCCACAAGGATGAGAGAATGACAGTAGCAGTCACAAGGTCTCAGACATCTCGGGGAGCCCTTCATGTTTGTGTGTGCCCCTTCAAGAGCTGTTGAACTCATCAGCACGTTGAATCGTTGTACTAAAATAATGTAGCTTGGTTGATTCCTTTGCCTCTTGAGTCCTTCATCTGTTACGGATTTTGATGCTTGGTGTCCATGTGATGTCAGGAAGTCTGCCTGCATGATCGCTTTGAGCCTGTCCAACTCCTGCAGGAAGAGAGGGGAAGGGACATTTTCAAGGTGATGCAGAGTAATAGCTGAACTCTTCTCTTCCCGCGCCCATGCAGCAGAAGCAGCAGGCCGGCCCTCTGCAGATCCAAGCATGGTTGTGGACAGTGTGGAAGCAGGGGACACAACACCTCCCACGAGAAGAAAGAGCAAGTTCTCAAGCTTTGGCAAGATCTTCAAGCCCTGGAAATGGCGGAAAAAAAAAAGTAGTGATAAATTCAAAGAGACATCAGAAGGTAAGAGACTTGAGATTTTAAATACATGTTGTGAAAGTTCCATTTGGAAGTGCCAGCTTTTTCCTTGTTGTCTCAAACTTCTATAGCTCCTTATTTGAGAGGGGGATTGAATCTTTTTCGTGGTGGGGGGAGGGAGGGGCCATACCCGGTGGTGCTCAGGATTTCCTCCAGATTCTGCTCAGGGTTAATTCCTGGCAGTGCTGGGGAACATATGCAGTATGGAAGATCAAACCAGGGTCAGGCAGGTGGAACGAAAGAGCCTTAACTCCTGTCCTGTCTCTTCAGCCCCTAGGGATCGAATCTTTTACAATTAAAAAAATAAATAAATTCGGGGCTAGAGCGATAGTACACCAAGTAGGGCATTTGCCTTGCATGCGGCCAACACGGGTTCGGTTCCCAGCATCCCATATGGTTTCCTGAGCACCTCCAGGAGTAATTCCTGAGTGCAGAGCCAGAAGTAACCCCTGAGCATCTCTGGGTGTGACCCCAAAAGAAATTTTTTTTTATTTTTTTATTTTTTGCTTTTTGGGTCACACCCGGTGATGCTCAGGGTTACTCCTGGCTCATACACTCAGGAATTGCTCCTGGCGGTGCTCAGGGGACCATATGGGGTGCTGGGAATCAAACCTGTGTCAGTCATGTTGGCTGCGTGCAAGGCAAACGCCCTACCCGCTGTGCTATTGCTCCAGCCCCAAAAGAAAAAAAAATTTTTTTTTTAAAAATTAAAAAAAAGATTGTCTTTTGGGCTGGAGAAGCAGCCGAAAGGCTGAACACATGCTTTGCTTGTGCGCTGCCTGGTTTGGGTTCCCCAAGCACTGCCAGGAGCAACCCTAGATCACAGAACTGGATATAGCCTCCCACCCCCACCAATAAGCAAATGAATCTTTTTCTTTTTAACAAAGCTTTTGTTTATTGAGGGGGCAGAGTTGGAGCACCCCCAGTGGTGCTCAGGTGGTGCTCAGGGGACCACATGGGGTATTAGGGATTGAATCGAGTCAGCCACGTGCAGGGCAAGTGCCTTACCCGCTGTACCACCTCACAGGCCCCTAATAAATCTTTGATTTTGAGGATTGGCAAATACATTTTCTGAACTACATCAAATCTAAAATGCTCCTTTTATACACTAGCCAGTTCCTCTCCCAAAAAGATCAGCCCAAATACGTATTACCGAAATTTTAATTAAAAATGAAGACTATGGGGCTGGAGCAATAGCACAGTGGGTAGGGCGTTTGCCTTGCACGCGGCCGACCCAGGTTCGATTCCCAGCATCCCATATGGTCACCTGAGTACTGCCAGGGGTGATTCCTGAGTGCAGAGCCAGGAGTAACCCTTGTGCATCATTGAGTGTGACCCAAAAGCAAAAAAAAAAAAGAAAAATGAAGACAGTGCTAACATAAGGTAGGGTACTTGCCTTGCACGTGATCGACCAGGGTTTGATCACTGTTAACCTGAGCACCACCAGCAGTAATTACTGAGTGCAAAGCCAGGGGCAAGCCGTGAGCATAGCTGGCTGTGACCCCAAAAAATAAATAATAATAATAGCTAAAAATGAAAAGATTAAAGTTATCTAACTCAGCCTGTGGGGCCTCCCACCCTCCAGTGGGGAAAGGGCCGTGGAGTACAGTCCCCGGCCCTCTCCCAGGCAGAATGTTCATTCTCCCACCTGTAAAATTAGGGCTTGAAGTTGACCTCTGACTACCACATTTCTGAGTGTTGTTTTTCAACTTAATATTAGTTTTAGAGCGAAAAATATCTATGCGAAAACCGAGAGAAGAGCTGGTTAAAAGAGGAGTTTTGCTGGATGACTCTGAGCAGGGTAAGTTTGCAATAAAAAGTGTAAGCCCATGACTGGAGAGATAATATAGCAGGTGGGGTGCTTGCCTTGTACACAACCAACCCAGGTTCAATCCCCAGCACCCCATGTAGTGCCCCAGCACATCAGGAGTAATTCCTGAGTGCGGAGCCAGGATTAACCCCTGGACACTGCTGGGTGTGACCTCTACCCCAAAAATATAGTATGTGTCTAGGACCAGAGTGAATATAGAGGGAGTAAGGTGCTTGCCTTGCACTTGAACTGACTTGGTTCGGTCTCTGGCATCCCATATGGTCTCCCAAGCACCACCAGGAGTAATTCCTGAATGCAGAGCCAGGAGTAACCCTGAGCATTGCTGAGTGTGGACCACATCCCTCCCCTAAAAAAAAACAAACCAACCATAAACTCACTCTCTCTCTCTCTCTCTCTCTCTCTCTCTCTCTTTCTCCCCCCTTGAAGCTTTAGGAGTTAAACTCCAAAAAAACAAGACTTAATCCCTTATCCTGTTTCTTTAACTTCCTCTCTCTGGTGGGATCCACACAGACTTCTTTTATATGTGCTTGATATCTTTTGTGACCCAGCTCTTACCTGTCTTTCCAGTTCTACCCTTAACTACTTACCTGTGTCCATTCTACTAGACCAAATTAGTTGCCAGTTTCCAAAACTGTTGAGTGCCTTCACACTGTTACTCTCTTCCAGCACAGCCTCTCCCCATCCCATTGGCAGAGTTGTCAGCTTTTGCTCTTTCCAGATCTGGTTTTCAGCTACCACTTTCTGTGAAGCTTTCCAAACCTCATTCCCACTCAGTATTTTTCTTCTTCATTCCTCCCATAAACTTCATTCCTGTCATAGCATTTTACTCTTTATCACTGCTGCTATTTAGCATTGTAATTGTGTTTAACAAGTCTGTCTTACTCATTTAGCAAGGCATCTGGCACAGAATAGACAGTCCCCATGTTTAGTGGGAAAAGAAACTTAACTTGGGCCGGAGAGATAATATAGTGGGTGAGGCACTTGCCTTGCACACAGCCAACCTGCATTCAGCCCCAGCATCCCATATGGACCCCTGAGCCCTACCAGAGTAATCTGTGAGCATTGAGCCAGGTGGGGGGCTGGGCGGAGGTAGGGGTAGAAAAGAAAGGGAGGGAAGGAATTTTCTTTTCCGTTTCTACTATAAATGATCTTGACCTAGATTTAAACTGAATAGGAAGTGGAGGGACTGCAGAGATAGTACAGCAGGTAGGGCATTTGCCTTGCCAACAGCTGACCCAGGTTCTATCCCTGGCATCCCAAGTGGTCCTCCAAGCACTACCAGGAGTAATTTCTGAGCGCAGAGCCAGAGATAACCCCTGAACATCTCCAGGTGTGGCCCCAAAATAACAAAAAAATAAGGACGTGGAGGAGGGGGCGAAAGAGTTTAGAAATCCCCAGCTTTCTCCCTATCTGACCCTACCAACTCTTGTCCGTTTATTCTTTTCTTTGTGTCTTTGCAGGCAGTGAGGATCCTGGGAAGTTGGGTCATTCCATGTTAAAGAATGGCCACACCAGCCCCATCAGGAGCACCAGCTCTTCTAGTTCCATCCAGGGAGAAGAAGAGCCAGGAAGAACAAGTCTTAGGAAACCCATTCCAGAAGAGGAGCCAAAGAAGCGGCTAGGTGAGGAACTTGGGCTATTTTATTTGTAAGAACAGTGGATCAGGCTGGAGCGATAGCACAATAGCACAGCGTGTAGGGCGTTTGCCTTGCACATGGCCAACCCGGGTTTGATTCCCAGCATCCCATATGGTCCCCCGAGCACTGTCAGGAGTGATTCCTGAGTGCATGATCCAGGAGTAACCCCTGTGCATCGCTGGGTGTGACCCCCCAAAGAAAAGAACAGTGGATCAGGGCCAGAGAAATGGTACTGCAGGTACAGCATTTGCCTGGCATGTGGCCAACCTGGGTTTGATCAACAGAATCCCATATGGTCTCCTGAGCACTGCCATGGGTAATTCTTGAACACAGAACCAGGAGTAACCCTAAACCCTTGAATGTCACCAGGTATGCACCTCCCCCCGGAAAAAAAAGAAGAAGAGAACTAGATTGGGGCTGGAACGATAGTACAGTGATTTGGGTGCTTGCTTTGCATGCTGCCAACCCTGGCTGAGTCCCTGGCATCCCATATTGTCCCCCAAGGACTGCCAGGAGTAACCCCTGAGCATCACCAGGTATGACCAAAAAACACCAAAACAATGGATCACTCATTCTTATTACCTCATAGGTTTGCCAGACTAAAAAGCGGGAAATGAAATTCAGAGAGAATTCGTTTTTCTCCTCAGTCACAACTTTACCCCACCACTCCTCAGGACATCTCACTATATATTCCAGACCACAGTCCTCAGGCCGGCATCACTCTCCAGTCATAAAATGCCCAAAATTTGTGCTTTTTCAAAAACAGAATAGAATATTAAATACCTGCAGACTATTTTAAACACTTTCCTCTTCCATCCAAGGATTTACTGATGTGTCTTTTCCAGGTGCTAGGGCTTGTGCGAAAAATCAGTACCCTAAATAGTTTCTCTCGCTGATGGAGTATCATAAGCCTTAATCACCTTAAATCTGGGAAACTTTTGTTTCCACAGTATCAATTAAAAAGATACTTGATGAGGGAGCTGGAGTGGTAGTTCAGTGGGTAGGGCCTTTGCCTTGCATGCAGCCAACCCAAGTACTATTCCAGTCATCCTATATGGTCCCCTGAGTAACGCGAGGTGTGATTCCTGAGTGAAAAGCCAGCAGTAACCCCTGAGTATTGCCAGGTGTGACCCAGAAAGCAAAAGAGAAATAAAAACAATAGGTGACGAAGTTGAGTCTAACTTCACAGATACATCAGCATTTTGAGTCTGCACTTTCTTCCCTGTCAAATCATTTCTGTTCATACACAGGATCAACTGGGAGCCAGCCAACTTCTGAAGCAGAGTGCACTCCTGAGAATGTGCCCAAACAGCCTTTACTTCCCCCTAAGAGACCCCTGTCCTCCTCTTCCGAAACCAACGAAGGGCTAACAAAGGACACCGCTTCCTCCAGCAGCTCGTCAAGGTCCAGCTCCTCCACTGCCTCATCTACGAGCCTAGCAAAGACTCTTCCTCCCCATGTGCCCCCAGTCCCAGCTCCCAGGACTCTGCCTCCGGCGCCTGCAGGCACTAACACTACAGCGACCCCGAATCTCACTCACACGCTCCCTGCCAAGCAGCCCCCCGTCCCACCTCCGAAACCCACTCACAGAAATAGCAGTCCCATCATTGGTAAGTCTGTAGTTTCTGGGCTTGGGGGATTGCTTTAGTTTGGGATGGTTATTTGCCTATGAGTGATGGTCTCGATGCAGTTGGTCTGTGAAAGAGTCTTAGTGGCCAGAGAGATAGGACAACTATGGTCAGTCCATGGAGCACCACAAGAGTGTTCCCTGAGAATCCACCAGGAGTAAGCCCTGAGCACTGTCGGGTATGGACCCAAACACTAAAAGAGAGAAAGCCTTGAATGGCTGGAGCGGTAACTAAGTGGGCTGACTGCATGCTTCGCCTTTGGGGGGCCAGGGCGGCTCCCCAGCACCTCAGTCCCCACAGGCACTGCTGATCACCACCAGTAGGTGTGGCCCAATATTCAAAAAGAAAATGAGTCTTGAAAGTGAGACTCTTGGGGCTGGAGCGATAGCACAGTGGATAGGGCGTTTTTGCCTTGCATGTGGCTGACTGGGTTTGTTTCCCAGCATCCCATATGGTTCCCTGAGCACCACCTGGGGTAATTCCTGAGCGCAGAGCCAAGAGTAACCTCTGTGCATCGCCAGGTGTCATTGTCACTGTCCTCCCGTTGTTCATCGATTTGCTTGAGCGGGCCCAGTAACGTCTCCATTGTGACAATTGTTACTGTGTTTGGCATATTGAATATGTCACGGGTAGCTTGCCAGGCTTTGCCGTGCGGGCGAGATACTCTCAGTAGCTTGCCAGGCTCTCCAAGAGGGGCAGAGGAATCGAACTTGGGTTGGCCATGTTGGCCGCTTGCAAGGCAGACGCCCTACCCGCTGTGCTATCGCCAGGTGTGACCCCCCCCCCCCCCAAAAAAAATGAGGCTCTCGGGGCCGGAGCGATAGCACAGCAGGTAGGGCATTTGCCTTGCACACGGCTGACACAGGTTCGATCCCCGGCATCCCATATGGTCCCCTGAGCACTGCCAAGAGTAATTCCTGAGTGCAAAGTCAGGAGTATCCCCTGAGCATTGCTGGGTGTGACCCAAAAAGGGAAAAAAAAAAAAGAAAGAAAATGAGGCTCTCGGGCCAAAGCGATGGTACAGTAGTGAGGGCATTTGCATGGCACCCAGCCGACCCAGGTTCAATCCTTGGCACCCCACATGGTTCCCCAAACCCTACCAGCGGTAAGTCCTGAGTGCAGAGCTAGGAGTAAACCCTTGAGCATCTCCAGGAATGACCCAAAAAGAAGAAAGAAGAAAAAAGAAAGAAGCTGAGCTTGTCTTTTAGAGCTGCAGATGTGGTTCCACCATAGAGCACTTGTTTTGCATGTGCAGGGTCCTGAGATCAATGCCTGGCACCACCAAAAAAAAAAAAAAAAAGGAAGAAGAAAAGAATAAATATAATGAGGCAGCCAGCTTTGCCTATGAGTAGGGTAGAATCACAAAAAATAGGTCCAACTGAGAAGGGTTAATACCTTTTCTTTTTTTCTTGTTTTTGTTGCTTTAATGGTGCTCAGAGCTTATTGCTGGCTCTGTGCTCAAGGCTCGCTCGACAGTGCTTGGGGGACAATATGTAGTACGAGGGTCAAAGCCTGGCTGTGTGGGAGGCAGTCACCTTCCCCGCTATACTAGCTATACTATCTGTCTAGTCCATTACCTATTTTACAACAACAGAGAAAGAAACTACCAAGACCTTATTTAGCACACTCGATAAGAAGATAGTTACATGCATAGACGTTCATGTATATAATTAGCAGTCGGGTACTTGCCTTGCGTATGACTGACCCATGGTCTCTCCCCGCACCACATACGGTTCCCCAAGCCTTACCAGGAGTGACCCCTGAATGAAGAGCTGGGAGTGGCCTAGAATCCCCAAAAAAAGGTAGTTTTATTCAGCCTGGGGAGATTGACTCAAAAGGCTCAATGTGCAAGAAGCCTCGCATGCAAGGTCTGATTCCAGGCCCTGCATATTTCTCCAAGTGCTGCTGAGAGTGATTCCTGGTCCCTGAGCTGGCAGTAGCTCCTGAGCACCACAGCCGTGGCCTGGAAATCAGAGGGACAAAGAACTCATCAGGCCAAGAAGACGGCTCTGAGGACAAGTGCTCCTGCTTTGTTTGCAGAAAGCCTGGTCAGCCCTGGCACTGCAGGGTGCGACCAAAACAAGAATGTTGCTCTTCATGAAATAAGTTGTAGAAGAGAACAGGCAGAAAGGGTAACCAGTAGGGGCCTAGGAATGTGGTAGAACATATTGTCTGGCATAGGTGAGGCCCTGAATCAGATCCTGGCACTACTTGGCTCCCCAAGCACCATTGTGTGTGGCCCCAGGAAAAGTAAAGATAAGATAGGGGTCAGAGAGAGATTACAGCAGGTAGGGCCTTACACACAGCTGAACTGGGTCCTGTCCCCAGTATCGCATAGAGTTTTTCAAGGAGTGAGACCTGAGTACTTTTTTTGTGTTGCCCCAAAACAAAAGAAAAAGGTAATCAGATGGGGTACTGGTGAGATGATTCAGTGATTAAGGCATTTGTCCTACACATGGCTGACCCCTGTTCAGTACTTGAAATCTCATATGGTCCCCTGAGCACTTCCAGAAGTGATCCCCGGGGTAGGAATAAGCCTGAGCACAACCGGGTGTGGCCCCCAACGATCAAAATTATAAAATAGGGCTGGAAAGATAGAAGAAGGATTAAGTCATTTGCTTTGCATCTTGCTGACCCCAGTTTAATCCCTGGTTTCACATACGGTCTCCTGAGTACCACCAGGGATCCCTCTTGAGCACAGAGCCAGGAATAGCCCCAGTGCTGGCGTAACTCCAGACCACACACACACACAAATGAAATGAAAAACAACATACCCTGTCAGCTTTCATTGGCTTTATTTAATATTTACCTGAAGTGCTGATTCAGTCTGTTTTCTTTACATAAATACAACCCTTAGAGGAGTTTTCATGAAAGGGAAGAGATGAAGGAAGGTGGGTTTTTCAGGAAAAAATACAGATTTAGCGCCACTTCAAATTAATAATTGAATGGAGCAGTAAAACCGTGCTTGGAAAATGCTTAGTACCATCAAGTTCAGTGGGGTGGAACCCTGAAAGTAGAACCTTGAAAAACTGGCTTCCAATTGATGGCATAACAGGCTGGAGAAGCTAGATAGAAGCAGGCTGTAGATTGTTATTAGCACCAGCAGCAGCTTGAATTGAGCGCCATGCTGAATTATCTCCGAGGCACTTGCACCTCGGTGTACTTACTTTCGGATGCTCCTGGTAAAGGAGGCTGATCTCATCTATTAGGTAGTTGGGGCAATTAGAGTGTGCAGAAGAGGTGACTCATCCGAGGCAGCAGTTAGTGGGGAGGAGCCAAGCCTTGGCTCTCCAGCTCCCCAGCGCAGACTTTGTCCTGCACACCTGTTTCCCCACAGATGCTCCTCCCAGCCTGCTTACGCCACTTCTACTCGGGACCCCTTTTGGCCTGAGAAATTTGTATGTGACTCCAGTGTGCCGTGTATAAAACAGGCACGTAAATCAAACTTTTACTGATAATAAATCATTAAAAACTTAAAAGGTTTTGGGGGCTGGAGTGATAGCACAGCGGGTAAGGAGTTTGCCTTGCACGCGGCCGACCCGAGTTCAATTCCCAGCATCCCATATGGTCCCCTGAGCACTGTCAGGAGTAATTCCTGAGTGCAGAGCCAGGAGTAACCACTGTGCATCACCGGGTGTGACCCAAAAAGCAAAAACAAAAAAACCTTAAAAAGTTTTTTCGATAGTGACCAAGCGTGCAGCCAACCCCAGTTCAGTCCCCAGCACTGGCCCACTGGGTGTGGCCCCAAACCAAGAAAATTCCATGACCCCGCCCAGGGTCATGACCAGCAATTTAGGAAGCTAGGATTGGACCAGAAAGATAGTTTTCAGTGGGTAGGGCATTTGCCTTGCACTGGTCAACCCAAGTTTGATCCCCAGCATACCATATGGTTCCCTGAGCTCCCAGCAGGAGTAGTTCCTGAGTGCAAAGCCAGGAGTAACCTCCGAGCATCGCCAAGTGTGACCCCAAAAAACAAAACATAGAAAAGCTAAGGTAGGTGGGTGTTCTCATCCTGATCACCCCTCGTAGGTTTGCTAGGTAGGCAGACAGGTTGAATAAAGGAGGGGCAGACAGAAACCAAACTCTGGGTAGTGCCCCTGTCGCTTATTATAGATGTCACACTGCAATGCTGTGGACCTGAAACTAGTGTGAGGTTATAAATCAATGTCACTACAGTAAAAAGTTTTTTAAAGCACAGATTGTTGGACTAGCTGATATGCTTCTGATTCAGTAATGCTGGGGAAGTACCAAACTACATTTCTAGTAAGTTCCAGGGTGCTGCTGCTGCTGCAGTGTATGGCCTTCTGAGGTGAACAGCCTGGTAGCCCGCCCTTTTCAGGACAAGATATCACAAATGATAGTATAGTACTGAGCCCCAGGCCCCGCCACAGAGACACTCTTTGTTGAGTGACTGAGAGCAGGTCCTGTGACTAGAAACATAGTCATATCAGCCCCTGAGTGCTCATCAGTAGGAAGGAAAATGGGACAGTCTGCGTAGTTTTTTGGGGGTTTGGGGGCCGTGTAACCCCTGGCAATGCTCAGCGGTTAATCCTGGCTCCGCACTCAGGAATTACTCCTGGCGTTGCTTGGGGGACCAGCTGGGATTCCAAGGATTGAACCAAGATCAGCTGTGCCCAAGGCAAACAGGCAAACACCCTGGCTACACATGTATATTTCTAGCCCCTATAAGGACAATTGTATTCCAAAATTATGATACTACAAATCTTTTGCATTTAAAGGGGGGGGGTTCTTTCATGAAAGGATTATATTTACAAATGGTTGATGCTTAAAATCAAACTTTACTTGGAAATATTAAAAGTTGACAACTGAGGTTAGTTGAAATTTTAATTGTATTGATTCAAACCTTGGAAACCACTGCTTTGCATGTTGCTGTGCCACTAACAAGCATAATGGCATAGTAGGAGTAAGGACGAATTAGGAATCTTAGGACAGAAGAGGCCATCATAAATGGCAAAAAAGTTGGAGGGAATTTGTAAACCTTTCAGTAAACATTTGACATCCTCCCCTCCCGCCCCCCACCCCCAAAGAACCACAGCCAAACATGTCACGGTATAAGTACAGTTTCTTAACATTTTCAGGTATGTTTTCTTTAAGTTACCAAAAGTAATATAACAATTCAAATGGTACAGGTTTTGTTGTAAAGGAAATAGCTTGTTTTTAGAGAGGCACCAACAAAAATTATCTGGGGCCTGAGGAAGTAACTCAGTTCTCGAGCGCATGGCTGGAGTGCACAGTGCCTGGGTTTGATCACTGGTACCAAGTGGCTTTCGAAACATCACTGCATGTGGCCTGGATGGTTCCCAAACATTGGGAAAACCCCCAACCTTGAAAAAGTCTAGTTTTCTCAGAATTACCTTTCATTTGTACAAAACTTTCTATTTTTAAATCTTTCATGTATGTTTGCAATGTTATTTGAGAAAAGTCTTTTGAATTTTCACTTATGGGTGCAGGGAGGTAGCTCCATAGCTGAGTGCATGCTTTGCCTGTTGGGGCACCAAGGTTTGACCTGGCATCACAAGCCTCTCCTGTGCACTTCTGGCATCAGCAACTGACCACTGCTAGGTGTGCCAAACTAATAATGATGAATTTTACCTGCATTTTTTTTTGTCTTTGTTCATGTTAACTTCATATATACTAAGATCAAGTAATAAAATATTGCTATCTCTGTTTTCAAAGTAAAGGAGTTTCTTACTGAGTATTATGGTAGTGGTTTTTCTTCTTCATATGTAAATTGGACCTTCTCTGTGCTTGGGTGTCAATCTGAGGGCAGCATATCTAGTGATGCCCATGAGCCATGTATTAACAAGGATCAACCTGGGGTTCCCACATGTAAAGCATGTGCTCCTGCACAGTGAGCATCTCCTCAGCCTCCTGAATATAAATTTTGTTTGTTTAAGACTGGACCGATAGAACAGCAGGTAAGGCACTTGCCTTGCACTGGTCAACCCAAGTTGATCCCCGGCACCACGTATGGTTCTCCAGTTTCTACTAGAAGTGATCCCTGAGCATAGAGCCAGAAGTAGGTCCTGAGCACCGCTAGGTGTGGCCCAGAGTAATAATAATGATAAATTTTGTTGTAGGTTAAGATATCCGGAAAATGGCAAAACTGTGAGATGATGTAATTTGCCAAAAATATTAAGAGAAACTCAGTTCTGTTTCTAGGCTTTGGGCTTAGAAAGTTTACATCAGATGTATAATGCATTATAAAATCTTATTGATATTTTCTCTTTCTTTTCCAGCTGAACTATCCCAAGCAATAAACAGTGGTACCTTATTATCAAAACCATCCCCACCTTTACCACCCAAGAGAGGCATTCCATCAACCGTGGTGCCCACGTCAGAGTCTGCCCCCGTCCCCCCAAAACCTTCGAGCGATCAGAGAGAAAAGAACACATGTTCCATGGGCTCTGAGTCATCGCTGGTGATCCCGCCTCCCTCGCCGTCCCCTCCGTTGCCTACTCACAGACCTCCAGAGCCCCCGCGATCCCCTCCGCTCCTGGCTAAGACTGTTCAAGCTGGGCCTGAAGTTGAGTTTCCACCTTCCTTAGACATAGCACAAGGGGCTCCCCCGCAGGAAGATCTGAAAAAGGAAGGAACCAAGAGGATTTCGGACCCAAACTCTGGAGAGCCCCACATTCCCGCTCGGCTGCCCCCTCTCCCCCTGCATATCCGAATCCAGCAGGCCCTGACCAGCCCGCTCCCTGTGACGCCTCCCTTGGAGGGCTCGCACCGAGCCCACTCATTGCTTTTCGAGAACAGTGAGAGCTTCTCTGAGGACAGCAGCACCCTGGGCCGGACCAGGTCCCTCCCCGTCACTATTGAGATGCTGAAAGTGTGAGTGCCTTTAAACCTTGACCACTTTTTTCCTCTCCTTGATGCGTCATAATTCCACCTGGAAAAAACATACCTACAAAATGTGTGAAGGAGGGGCTGGAGTGATAGCACAACGGGTAGGGCATTTTCCTCGCACTCGGCCGACCCGGGTTTGATTCCCAGCATCCCATATGGTCCCCTGAGCACCACCAGGAGTAATGCCTGAGTGCATGAGCCAGAAATAAGCTCTGTGCATCACTGAATGTGATCCAAAAAGAAAAAAAAAGTGTGTGTGAAGGAGCCAGGAGAGTAATACAGTGAATAAGCCACTTGCTTTGCAAGTCCTACCCCAGGTTCAATTCCTGGCACCAAACATGGTTCCCCCAGGCCTCCCAGGAGTGACACCTGAACAGAGCCAGGAGTAAGCCCGAAGCACTACCTGATGTGGCCCAAAAACAAAGAGCTTTGGTCTTGGGGTAAGAGAACTTAGGGCTCAAATCCCAACTCCACCACTGATCGATTATATTTGTATAGTTAAAAAAAAAGGCCCTCCCGTTGATCGTCGATTTGCTCGAGTGGGCCCAGTAACGTCTCCATTGGAGACTTTGTTGTTACTGTGTCTGGCATATCGAATACTCTCGGTAGCTTGCCGGGCTCTCCGAGAGGGGCGGAGGAATCGAACTCGGGTCGGCCATGTTGGCCGCTTGTAAGGCGAACGCCCTACCCGCTGTGCTATCGCTCCAGCCCATTTGTATAGTAAATATACTAAATATATTTGCTATGCATTTTCTTATTAATCTACAGCAATAAGCTTAACCTTTTTTTCCCCCTTCAGTCATGTAAAATAAAATAATAACTACCTCATAGGCTTATTGTGGCAATTTTCACAGCATTAGTACTTGGCACATTAGTAGAAGAAGAAAATAAGTCTAGAAAAAGAAAGGCATTCTGAAAGAAAATTCAACATTTCAGCCCCATAGACCAGAATAAATGTTGGCTCGTGTCAGTAACTTTCAAGACATACTGAGATGTCTTGGTAACTAAAAGAATTACAAATGGTCTGGAGTGATAGTGTAGCGGGGAGTGTGCTTACTTGCATGTGATTGACCCAGGTTCCATTCCTGGCACCACATGGGTTCCACTGAGCACTGCCAGAAGTGGAGTGTCCCCTGAGCAACACCAGATCTGACTTACCCCGCCCCACCCCCCCAAAAAAGGAATAATTGTTATAAAGCTTTTGCAGGATCATCCTACTTGTTATTTTGCCCTGACCTTTGTACTTGCTGGTATTATTATTTGGGGTTTGTTTGATTTGGGGGCCACACCCAGCAGTACTGGGGCTTATCCTGGCTCTGCCCTCAAGGGTCAGTCCTGGCAGGCTTGGGGGACCAGATGAGGTCCAGGGATTGAAACCAGGTCAGCTGCATTAAAGGCAAGTGTCCTACCCACTGTTCTATTGCTCTGGTCCCTATTTCATATTTTGGAAAGAGTTTAGGATTTTGAAGTAAACTGTGTCATAATTTTATACCTCCAGTTCTCATGGTAAATGCAATTTATACCTGAATTTGTAGTCAAGTAATAATATGAAGTGAGGAATTAGTTTTTGTCTTTACTTTTATCTTCTCTAGACGATGCCTTCTGCTATTTTTTGTTCTGTAGTTTTGGTGGGTGGGGCTACACTGGGTGGTGCTCAGGGATTTTTCCTGGGTCTCAGCTCTGAAGAGACCGATGGAGGTGCTAGGGGCCCATAAGTGGTGCCAGGGATTCAAAACCAGGGTCAGCTGCATGCAAGGCAAGCAGCTGCCCCCCTGAACTACATCTCCAATCCTGGGTCATAATTTTGTACTTCTCTGTTGTTAAATTTACAGGAAATGAGTTAAATACTTTGACTGACTATATTCCCTGAGCCAGGTTCAGAGTCACGTGTTCTGTAGTCTTACTTAATCAAATGAAAACAAGCTTGATCTTACATGTGAATCATTGAGGCTTTATGTGCCAGAAGGTTGTAGACCTGGGATTTGAACCCAGCAGTCTTTTGGGTTCCCCACCCATTACACACCCAACACTTGTTTTTTTGGTGTGTGTAGGGGGAGGGAGGCCCACACCTGGCACATCCGCAAGATAAGCACCCTCCCTTGCTATACTTTTGCTCTGTCCCTGAACCCAACGCTCTAGTCTTAAAGAGTTAAGCTGCTAAAATTTTCTTAGCAACAAACTAGAAAGACGGTACAGTGAATAAATCCTTTGCCTTACGCACCGCCAACTTGAACTCAATCCCCAGCACTCCATTTGAACCTGCCAGCAGTTATCCCTGAACTCAGAACCAGGAGTAAGCCCTGAGCACTGAGTATGGCCCCCTCCCCTACTGTCCTCCCAAAAAAAATGTCTTCAAAAGATTCTTCAGGTCAGCCTGAGAGAGTACAGAAGGTACAGTCCCTTACCTGCATGAGGCTGACCCTGGTTCTTCATTATTTCCTGAACTCTCAGAGGGGTCACTCCCAGTCACAGAGCCAAGAATAGCCCCCGAGCACTGCTGGATGTGTACCAACAACCCCACCCATGAGATTGTTAAAATTTGGGGAAGGACGTAAAAATTGTTTCAATCAGGGCTGAAGCAATAGGACAGTGGGTAAAGTGTTTGTCTTGTATGTGCTGACCTGCATTTGATCCCCAGAATCGCATACAATCCCCAGAGCACTACCAGGAGTGATTCCTGAGTGCAGAGGCAGGAGTAACCCCTGAGCATTGCCAGGTGTGGCCCAAAAATAAAATAAACAATTTATTTCATTCAAGGGTCCAGAGAGAGTACAAGAGATAGGGTGCTTGCCTTGCATGCAGCTGACCCAGGTTTGATCCCTGGCAACCCTATATGGTCTCCTAAGCACTACCAGGAGTAATTCCTGAGAGTAGAGCCAAAAGTAAGCCCTGAGTATCACAGGGTGTGGCCCAAAAACAAAAGCAAGCAAACAAAAAGCAATTATTTTATCCGAATGTTTCTATATAATGGGGGGGGGGGGTTGGGGGGAATCACCTGGCAGTGCTCAGGACTTATTTTTGGTTCTCTGTTCAGGAATTGAGGGTCAGCAATGTGCAGGGCAAGTGCCCTACCTGTTGTACTGTTGCTCCAGCCCCCAATGTATAGTCAGTTCTTTGTCTTGTAAATTAGTTTTCCTTTATTCTTCTAAAAGGAAAATATGTTTTCATTTGTTAGTCCAGACGATGAAGAAGACTTGGAGCAGATTCACCCATCTGCATTTGAGGAAGATGTGATACCTACCTCATCCTTTCCTAAACTACCACAGTGTCTGCAGGAGGAAGCAGAAGGAAAGGAGAGTGATTCTGATTCAGAAGGTCCCGTTCAATACCGAGATGAAGAGGATGAAGATGAAAGCCCACAAAGTAAGAAAGGGAGGGGAAAAGAAAAGCAAAGGAGAAAAGTATTCTCCACATAAATCTGCTCGCTGCTCTTAGCAAATGTGAATGGACATATGTAGCCTCTCACATCAAGTCATATGGCTGCTTTGATGGTGATAGTGGTGGGGGTGCACTAACTTCATACACCAAAATCATGTGCACTAACACTGTGTAACCACATTACTTCAACTACAATATAAAGTGTGTGTGCGTGTGTGTTTGTGTTTTCACAGTATCTTGGGGCAGAGATGTGGTTCAGTGTTAGAGATTCTAGATTTCATCTCTGGTATCATTTGAGAAAAAAAAAACCAGATCCAGCAAAATTGTACAGTGGGTAGAGCACTTGCTTTGTATGCAGCTAACCCTAAATCTCTGGCACCACATTTGATCCCCAAGCACTGCCAGAAGTGATTCCTGAGCAAGAAGCCAAGAAGAAGTCCCAAGAACTATTGGATATGGAATAAAAATAAACTAATACTTTCACATTGATGGTGTTAAAAATTTTGGAGTAGAAGAAGTTTGGTATTTGGATGATACTGAAATAATAGCAGTGACACTCTTCTTAAGTCATATGAACTTACTATGTTGGTTGCAAAGCAGGGGGGACACTTTTATGTATTTAAATCTATACATAGTGGAATCCTGAGTCTTGAAAATGAAATGCAGGGGCAAGAGTGAAAGTATAGCAGGTAGGCATTTGCCTTACATCTGACCCGGGTTCAGTCCCTGTCATCCCGCATGGTCCCCTGAGCCCACCAGGAGTGATTCCTGAGTGCAGAGCTAGGAGTAACCCCTGAGCATCACCAGTTTGGACCTGAAAAAAAAAAGGAAAAAAAAAAAGTAGAGTGCAGCTTTAACAAAAAGGTATCTTGCGGGGCTGGAGAGATTGTACAGCTGGTATGGCATTGATCTTGCACATAACCAACCCAGGTTTGATCCCCAGTACCCTATATGTTGTTCTCCCAAGCCTTTCCAGAAGTGATCCATGAGCACAGAGCCAGTTGCAATCCCTGAGCACTGCTAGGGATTATTTATTTGCTTATTTTGGGGGCTTGTGTGAGCTCTGTGCTCTGGGATCACTCATGGCAGGGCTATGAGGATCATATGGGATGTGCTGAGGGTTGAACCAAGGTTGGCCACACGCAAGACAAATGCCTTAGTCACTGTGCTATTTCTCAGTCATATTCTTATTTTTTAAAGAAATAGATAAGGCTTAGGGAGAAGACTGTCACTGTCACTGTCTTCCCGTTGTTCATTGATTTGCTCGAGCCGGCCCAGTAGCATCTCCATTGTGACACTTGTTACTGTGTTTGGCATATTGTATACATCATGGGTAGCTTGCCAGGCTTTGCCGCATGGGTGAGATACTCTCGGTAGCTTGCTGGGCTCTTCAAGAGGGGCGGAGGAATCGAACTTGGCTCGACCAGGCTGGCCGCATGCAAGGCAAACGCTCTACCGCTGTGTATCTCTCCAGCCCAGGGAGAAGATAGAGAAGGGAAAAGGAAAGAAGGAAGGGAGGGAGGGAGAGAGGGAAGGAGGACTAAGTTATGGTGGTGGGCTCAGGGGACCATACCAGATGCCTGGAATCAAACATGGGTCTGCCACGTGCAAGGCATGTACCTTACCCACTGAACTGTCTCTCCAGTCCAGGAGGAAGAATTTTATCAGGTGTGTTCATCAAAGACTTTCGCTTACATTATCTCCCCTTTACTGCCCTTCCTAAGGAGAATACAGACTGATAATAAGGAGCAAAGATCTCTCAACCAATTTAGTTCATCTCACTGAAACAATTTTAGCAGTCTTCACTTTACCCCACCTCTGTGTTAACTGGATCTGTGAGTCCAAGTCGCAAGCTGGAAATTCAGACATTTGTTCAGACTTGCCAGGTTCTACTTAAGATTGAGTCTTTGGCTTCAAGCCTTGAGTTTCTACATTGTTTCCTTTCTCTTCTATAAAGGTGCTCTGGCCAACAAAGTGAAGAGGAAAGACACGCTGGCAATGAAGTTGAACCACAGACCCAGTGATCCAGAGTTGAACGTGAATTCCTGGCCTCGAAAGAGCAAAGAGGAGTGGAATGAAATACGGCACCAGATTGGAAACACGCTAATTCGGTAAGTTTTAGCTCAGAAAAGACTGATTTGGCTATATCATACTGCACGTACTAGAAGCCGTCATAAGTGGTCGAATTTACCTTTTTTTAAAAAAATTTTTTGTTATTTATTTACTTATTTTTGGGGGCCACACAGAGCTGTGGTGAGGGCATACTCCTGGCTCTGTGCTCTGGGATCACTCCTGGCAGGGCTAAGAGGATCATATGGGATGTGCTGAGGGTTGAACCAAGGTTGGCCACATGCAAGACAAGTATCTTAGTCACTGTGCTGTCTCTCAGCCATATTCTTTTTTTTTTTTTTGCGGGGGGGTGGGGGGGTCATACCCAGCGATGCACAGAGGTTATTCCTGGCTCATGCACTCAGAAATTACTCCTGGCAGTGTTCATGGGAACATATAGGATGCTGGGAATCAAACCCTGGTCGGCTGCATGCAAGGCAATTGCCCTACCCACTGTGCTATTGCTCCAGCCCCATATTCTTATTTTTTAAAGAAATAAATAAGGATTAGGAAGGAGATGGACAGAGAAGGGAAAAAAATCAAGGACGGAAAGAAGAAAAAGGGAAGTAGTGGCCAGAGCAGGTACAGCAGGTAGGGTACTTGCCTTGCACACAGCCGACCCAGGTTTTATCCCCGTCATCCCATATTTTCCCCCTAGCATCAGCAGAAGTGATCCCTGAGTGCAGAGCCAGGAATAACCCCTGAGCATTGTCAGGTGTGGCTCAAAAACCAGAAAAAAATTTTTTTAAGGAAAGGGAAGTAATGACAGGTCAGGGGCATCAGTTAATACCAGTGATGTGGGAGAGTAGTATAGCGATGTATCCAAAGAATAGATTCAACAACACTGAAATCTAAACTGCAACCACAGAACTTTGAAACATGCCTGTGAAGAGGGAATTTGGGGAGTTGGGGTGGGGCAGGAGAGAGCACAGAAACACTGGGAGAGGGAATCTGACACTGGTGGTATAATTGGTGTCGAACTGTATGCCTGAAATCGAACCATCAATAACTTCATAAATCACGTTCCTTAATTATTTTTTTAATTAAATAAATCTGGGATAAGAGAGTACCACAGGTAAAGCATTTATTTCACTCATGACCAAGCCAGGTTTGATTCCTCGGCACCACATATGGGAACATTTCCTGAGCACCACCAGAACCCCCTCACTGCACCCTAAGAATACAGGGCTGAGGATTGGCTCAACTCAGAGAACATGCTCTCCACTCCTGAGCCCTGGGTCTTAGCCTGGCTCAAAAAGAAAAGTAAAATGAGATAGGCACAAATTTCGCTGGGGAGAGTTTGATTTGGGGCCATACCTAATGGTTTTCAGGGGCTTCTCCTGGCTCAGTGCTCAGAAATCATTCCCAGCTGGGCTTAGGAGAAATTGCATGCTGGGAGTCAGAGCAGGGGCTCCAGCCCTTTGCACGGTGTCCCTATATAAGGACTGTGTGTTTCTTTAAGTTTCTAGAGAAGTTAGGGAGTTCCTAGGACAGCAAGATCCCTGTGTCATTTATCCCATTACCGACCTAGTTAAGCACCACGCCCTTCATTTCATTAGGTCTTTTTCACACGTTCCATATAAACTGCCTCTTTTCAATGTTGTCATATATTTTTCAGGGTCATTGGAATCAAAAGATAGAGAAATTCAATGCAGGCCGGCTCCCTGCCTCTGTAGTACATGTAGAAGATAGGTGTATAAAAACAAGTATTTGTCCATCTTAGATGTTTCTCTTGGTAGAGTGAGGAAAAAGAGGTATAACTTTTGGCATAAACGTAAGAAAATCACTGAGGACCAGACAGCTAATTGAGAGGTTAAGGCACTTTCCTTGCACTGTACTATCCCTGCCAACCCTGATCTGATCCCCCAGACTGCCTATGGCTCCCTGAGCACTGCCAGGTATGACCCAGAACTCACCCCACCCCCAAGATTTTTCTAACTGAGGATGTCTTCTTTTTTGTTGCTGTTTTTTCTGTTTGTTTTGGAGACCTCACCCAGCAGTACTGAGAGGTCATGTAGCGACAGTAATGGAAGTCTGGGCTTCCACATGCAAAGCCTGAATTCAAGCCAACGTGGCTTGGAAGCAAGGGGAGGCACAAACCTGGCAGTGTTCAGTTTGCCCTGCCATTTGAAGCATGTCCATAGCCCTGGATGGGCAGCTTTACAGTAGTGATATGTAATAGCATAAACTTTTAAATACCTACAGATTTTATATACTTTTAAATACTTACGGATAGGAGGCTGGAGAGATAGTACAGTAGTTGAGGCATTTGCCTTGCATGTGACCTGCCTTGCAGGTTCAATCCCTCATACCCCATATGGTCCCCTGAGCACTGCCAGGAGAGGCAGGAGTGATGCCCGATTGTTGCCAGGTATGACCCAAAAACTTAAAAAATAAATAAATTTAAAAAGTAAGTACTTACGGATGAATTTGACAAAGTAATGTATAAGATAACCATAACCATGAAATAATGACTACAGAGAAAGAGAACCCATTAAGGGGAGAAACAGTAGTACAACAGGTAGGGCATGTGCCTTGCAGATGGCCAACCTGGGCTCAATCCCTTGTATCCCATATAGTCCCCTTCTCACAGCCAAGAGTAAATCCTGATTGCAGAGCCAAGAGTAACTCCTGAGTATCACCAGGAGTTACTCCTGAGTATCCCCATGGTATATTCGATATGCCAAAAACAGTAACAACAAGTCTCACAATGGAGACATTACTGGTGCCCACTCAGCAAATCAATGAACTACAGGAGGACAGTGCTACAGTGAACCATACCTGGAAGTGCTCAGGGCTTCCTCTTGCCTCTGCACTCAGGGATAAGTGGTGCTGGGGATGGAACCCAGGTCGGCCATGTGCAAGGCAAGTGCCTCCTCACTGGACTATCTCTCCAGCCCTAGTGCACCCACTTTTTGCTAAGAAATAATGAGTTTGATTTCCAGCACCCCATATGCTGAGCACAATCCAGGCAGCAGTGCCATTTGTGAATGCCAGCACAAGTATATCATCGCTGGCCTATCACTAATCAAGTATGTGTAAGCACCACAACTGTAGCACCGTCCTCCCATTGTTCATCAATTTGCTTGAGTGGGCACCAGTAACGTCTCCATTGTGAGACTTGTTACTGTTTTTGGCATATCGAATACATCACAGGGAGCTTGCCAGGCTCTGCTGTGCAGGCGGGATACTCTCAGTAGCTTGCTGGGCTCTCCTAGAGGGACGGAGAAATCGAACCCAGGTCGACCGTGTGCAAGGCAAACGCCCTACCCACTGTGCTATAGCTCCAGTCCACAACTAAAGCAATGAAATAGCGAAACAGTTTGAATTTTTGTTGATTCCTTGCTAGTATAGGGGCTAAAATAAGGACCCCCCAAAAAAAAAGAAATTTTAATGTGCAGAATTGGGAGATCTAACATAGACAATCTTCTTATTTATCTCCTTTTCAGACGACTGAGTCAGAGACCAACCCCAGAAGAACTGGAACAACGAAATATACTACAACGTGAGTCTGTCTACGGAGAAAAGTTGTTTAGATTTTCTTTGCTTATTTCTGACTTTAACATACACAATTGAGAGGAGGAGTATTTTCTGCAAGGACCAAGAGGAAGTATTCTAACCACGGACAATTTTTTCTTAGCTCTTAATAAAGGATTAGATTTTCCTCCATAATTCGTAACAAAATCATGTTTTGGGTGCTAGGAATGTGACTCAGTGGCAGAGTATTTGCCTTGCATGTGTGAAACCGAGTTTATTCCTCAATACCTTAAAATAAAAATTGAAAAATCCCAGTGCTGGGAATTAAATCCAGGTCTCATGCAGGCCTGGCATGCACTTTAACCTGTGCCTTTCCCCAGGCTACTCCAGAAATTACCTTGGGCGATTGCAGGGATTTGATAGTAGCTGGTAGACGTGGGTCAACTTTTTTATTTTAAGGGAAGTGTAAGACAGAGTCTGTGCATAGTGCGGACCTGCCTATCCTGGTGGAATCCGAGGCTGGCACTCAGCGGAGTCCCAGGGTTCTCCTCACTTTTTCATTGCTTATGTTTTGTACCTTAAAACTCACAAAGTAAGAGCCTGTATTTAACTTGCCTTCTATCTTAATAGTAAGTTTTCTGAAATAGTATTTTAATCTAGTATAGATTTGTTTTTTTCAAATTAAGGGTAAAATTTGATCTTATGGACCTGCTGGGGCCAGGGAGATGGTTTAAAGAACAAGTTTGCATGCTCTGCATTCAGGAAACCCAAGATCTATCCCCTATTGTGGAGTATGGTGATGGGCACTGGAGCAGATAAGACCGACCTTGCAGAGTGACCCAGAGGTGAAGCCTTGCAAGAGGGAGTACCTGGGCACAGTTGGCAGGAACAAGGTGTTAGCCAGCACCAGGTGTTCAGCCTTGAGCCTCACTCAACCTCCTAGTCACATGAGCCCAAAACACAAACTGTCATGTATGCTTAGCAAGTCATCCTGACTGCAGCATCTAGCCTTGATTGGGATTTGATTGGGGCAAAGCAGAGTTGGAAAGGTGATGGGCCAGTAATGCTAAACTTTCCATGATTGGACCTTTCTGTAAGCCAAGACCCTCTATAAAATATGTATGTATTTGGCAGTGAGGTGAACAGCCATCAGCTTCTCCCAGAGGGTTTCTCTGTACACCCATCATCCTTCGCCCCACATCTGCCTGGACCCGATGCACAACATGTCTGGGCACGTTGGGGGAAAACTGTTCTGTCCTGTCCCACATGGATCCCAGAGAAACATGCCAGGAGTAGGCCCTGAGCACCTCCAGCTGTGGCAAAAAGGAGAAAGTTAAGAGAGATGGCTTAGTAGGTTAACACCATATTTTGGGGTACTGAGAATAGTACAGCAGGTAAGGCTCTTGGCTTACATGAGGTCAACATGGTTTCCATTCCCAGCCTCACATATGGTCCCTTGAGCACTGCCTGGGAAGCCACAAAAAATTAAGTAAAGCCTTACTTTGCCTGCAGGAGACCCAGGGTTGCTCTCCATGTGATCATGGTCCCCTGAGCACTGCTGGATGTCGCCCTCAAATCAAAACATAAATATAAAAGCTTCCACACCAAAGAGGACTAGGTCAAGTTTTATGGGGTTACTGGGAGGCATCCTCGTTTTGGCCAGTTGTCCCTCATTCTACCATCACTACTTAGATAGATTGGAGAGTACAGGCATGTGCAAGGCAAACGCCTATCACTCTGACCCCCCTATTTTTCTTAAGGTCTTTACCACCTTGGATTTAGATTTTGGATGGAGTCCCATGGACATCAGGGGACAACTATATATAACCAACTTAATCACTTAGTAAACTCTAAAGTGTGGGAAATTTTGACCAGAGTGTTGAGCCTAGTTCAGGGCTGCTTCCCTGTTCTCGTAATTAAACTTTGGGACATTAAGAAATGAGCTGGGGAAGTTGACTGGGTGGAAGGTATTTCTTTATTCAATTTCTCCTAGCCTACAAATAAATAAATAAAACGTGGAAGATTTTATAGACTAATCACACGAAATTTAGCGCAGTCTTTTGTTTTAAACATTTATACTTTAATCATATACTTCTAAAATGATTATTCAAATACGTATTAAATATGTTAAGTACATATATGTATGCATTCTGCTGTACTTTATAAATTCCTAGATGATGGATTCTGATAAAATTTAGAGATTAATGACGTATACAATTCAAATATATTTATTAGGAGGCCCAATACAGCCGGTAGGACATTTGCCTTGCATGAGGCCAACCTGAGTTCAATCCCTGGCATCCCATATGCTCCCCCACGTACCACCAGAAGTAATTTGTGTGTGCTTCTCCACCAAAAAAAAAAAAAAAAATGTTTGCTAGCTCTTAGAAATTCAACAATGCATAGACAAACTCTGCTCTTCAGTATTTGATTGCTCCAGTGGGGCAGAAAATTGTCTTTGGGCTAGGATGTGCCTCAATGATGGAGCATTTTTCTTGTATATGAGCCATCCTGACTTTGATTATTTTTTTTAGTTTATTTTTTTATTGAGTAACCATGAGATACAGTTACGAAATTGTTTATGATCGGATTTCAGTCATACAGTATTCCAACACCTGTCCCTTTACCAGTATACATTTCCCACCACCAGTGTCCTCAGTTTCCTCCCACCAGTCCCCCGCCAAACTTGATTAGCCATCCCCAAGTTTGTATTTTATTCTGACTTAGGGTCTATTAGGAACAACTGCAGTGTAATTACCAGCCTGCCTCTGTGGCAGACACTTCTCTTTCTTTCTCTCTCGTTCGTTGAGTGCTCTCGCTCTTTCTTGCTTTCCCCACCCCACCCCCACTTGGGGCATCATGGTTTGCAATACAGATACTGAAAGGTTATCATATATTTCCCTTTACGTCTCCCTTTACCTCCTTTCAGTACTTAAATCTTGTCCAAAGTGATCATTTCCAACTATCATTGTCATAGTGGTCTCTTCTTTGTCCTAACTGCCCTCTCCCCCTACCTCCCACCCACTTGTGGCAAGCTTCCAAGCATGGACCATTCCTCCTGGCCCTTAGTCCAAACCTTTAAAAAAAAAATTATTCTTAGTCATTCTTTGAGTCCTTCATCAAGGACATGCTTGAGAACATGTAATAGATATTTTCTCTTTTCTTTTTTGGCCTTTTGGCTCACACCTGGTGATGCTCAGGGGTTACTCCCAGCTTTGCACTCAGGAATTACTCCTCACAATGCTTGGAATAATGGCGAACCATATGGGATGGCAGAAATCGAACCCAGGTCAGCACATGCAAGGCAAACGTCCTACCTGCTATACTATGACTCTGGTCCCCACAGTAGATATTTCCAACTGCAGGCCAAAAAGCAAAGGGAAACTACTAACTATGGACATTCAGATTATAACCATTAAAATGGATAAAGAACATTCTTCACTCTCGGGCAGTATATATACAGGCAGCTCGCCAGACTTAATACCAGTTTACAGATCCTTGCTCTTCAGTATTCGATTGCCCCAGTTGGCAAGAAAATTGTCGGCAAGCCGGGATGTGTCTCGGTGATGGAGCACTTTCCTTGTATATGTGCTGTTCTGACTTCGATCCTCAGCACTGCTAGAAGAAGGGAAAAAATCATCTTGATTAGCCATCCCCAAAGTTTGTATTTTATTCTGACTTAGGGTCTATTAGGAACAACTGCAGTGTAATTACCAGAAGATTTGATATGCAGTTTACTATTTTGAAATAATAAAATAATCTTTTTTTCTGTCAATTGTAGCTAAAAACGAGGCTGATCGTCAGGCAGAAAAGCGAGAGATTAAACGCCGGCTCACCAGAAAGGTAAGCTATCCGATTATTTGGTTTCTTTGTGATTGCTGCCTCTCACATGTGAGTGACCTGTTTGATTCCTGTTTGATTTCCTAATGAAGAGAAGTGAATTTTAGGGTCAGTAATGTGCCTGCGAGTGTTGGAGCATGTGCTGGGTATGTTTGAGGTCTCCAGATCAATCCCTGTACAGCATAGGGTCCCGAGCACTACAGTCCTCGGGGCATGTAGCCCCCGCCATTACCAGTCACATACTACTCAGAGTTGCCTCCTGGACCACTCTCCTCAGCACTGTCGGTTATGACCCCTATTTAAAAATTAAATCTAAAGGGACTGGAGTGATGGCACAGTGGGGAGGGCGTTTGTCTTGCATGCGGCCAACCTGGGTTCAATCCCCGGCATCCCATATCATCCCCCAAGCACCTCCAGGAGTAATTCCTGAGTGCAGAGCCTGGAGTAACCCCTGAGCATCACTGGGTGTGACCCAGAAAAGCAAAAATAAATAATTTTTGAAAATAAATTTTAAAAGAATCATAAAAAATAAAAATTGAATCTAAAGGGGCCAGAGTGGGATAGCACAATGGGGAGGGCGTTCGATCCACAGAATCCCATATGGTTCACCCATGCACTGCCAGGAGTAATTCCTGAGTGCAGAGCCAGGAGTAACGCCTTAGCACTGCTGGGTGTAATCCAAAAAGTTAAAAAAAAAAAAATTTAAATCTAGGGCCAGAAAAATTGTAAAGTGGGTAAGGCCTTTGCTTCACATGCAGTCAACCCAGCTTCAATCCCTGGCACCTCATATGGTCCCCTGAGCATCACCAGGTGTGGCCCAAAAAACTAATAATGTTTTTAAATTAAATTTTGACACTGGAAACATAGTACAGCAGGTAAGACATTTGCCTTACACATGGCTGGTAGATCCCAAGCACCCCATAGAACACCCTACCTGCTGTACTATTGCTCTGGCCCCTCTCATAGGCTGTTTCATTAATAAATAAGATTTCTATAACTGAAACTCAAGCACAAAAATTTGTAAGTCTACAGCTGTACCTCATGGTGTTTCACTAATAAAAATTAATAAATAAGATTTAGGGGCCAGAGTGATAGGACAGTGGGTAGGGCATTTGCCTAGCATGCGGTCAACCTGGATTCAATTCCCAGCATCCCATATGGTCCCCTGAGCACTGCCATGAGTAATTCCTGAGTACAGGGACAGGAGTAACCCCTGTGCATCTCCAGGTGTGACCCCAAAAGTTCCTCCCACCCCCAAAGAAAAAAGATTTAGTGTTGGAGCTATAATACAGCAGGTAGAGTATTTGCCTTGCATGTGGCTAATCTGGATTCAATCCTGAGCATTGCCAGAGATGTCCCAAAACAAAAAGCAGTGATCCTCTATATTCCCAGAAAGTGATGGTATGATCTGAAGCTGAGTGAGTATGTGTTGGATATTAACCCTAAGTGTTTTAGGCTTCATCAGTTAATTACCCCTTTTCCTCTCAGAGAAGCTTACCATGCTCTTGGTAGCATCCCTAATGTCGTTAAAGTTCATCTGTAACCTTTTCTCTTTGTTTCACCTCTCATTGTCTCAGTTTCCCAAATCAGTCTTGATTATTTATCAGCCAAAACTTTCTGGTAATTCTGGACTTTGTATTTGTAGTGATTTGTATTTGAAATGCTATGTATTTGTACCTGTTTTTCTATTTCCCTATAACCTTTTTATATTTTACTATAAAGCAGTGTTCTTTGGTTAAACACAGAAAGACCATTAATGCTATGCGCCTAATATTTGGGAGTTGATAACTCTGAAATATATCTACTCCTGGGCATTAATCATAATTACTTGACTCAGGCTTCAGTTGCTATAGTTTCTAACACCCCAAAAGGGAGGTCCCTCCATGGGACTGGGATGGACCCAGGGCGAATGGCAAAGCTATCCCGGCATCAAAATGGGACAATCTAGAAAGTATAAATGCATGGTCTTGATGCAAGCTGTTACGACTTAAAAGACAGGACTCCCTTGGGAAAGGACAAGCTGAACTGGCCTGAGGAGACATAGCCTGGGATTTACGATAAAAGCCTTGCTTGCTCTCAGAACCCAGAAAACTAAGTTTTGAGGTCTTTTTCTTTTACTGTGTTTATCCAAACAACTGCAAGTACTGATAAAGAAGTAAACTTAATTGTTAACATTTACTAGAGGGAAAGACAGAAGCAATGAAGATGTCCCTGGGAGACAATGTCTCCTTGAGTTAATTTCCCCAAGAGAGTTTCCTCCACCAAATGTTTTGTGTTAATCTCCCCAAGAAAATTTCCTCTTCAAAATGTTTTATCTCTCTAAATGATCAGTCACACCTAGATCCTGTACCTCAACCCTCCCCCCCCCCCAGATGTTTTATGAATATACTAACAGCTCTGCATTAAACAGGCCATTTTCACCATCAGTCTGTGGTCCCCTGTCTCTTTGTCTCTCTGCTGGAGAGGCCTGGGGAGAACAGGAAGCAGCTCTCACCAACTGTAGCACACACATTATTTTGTGAACTCACAAGTATGGAAGTCAGACTACAGAAAAGATTGTATTGCGGCTTGAATGCATTGACCCCAAATGCAAATTTAAGAGAATACTGACCATTAAGATGCAGCATCATGAACTGAGAGGAGATAAAGATAAAGACCAAGTGATCCAGTTCTAAGCATCATCTTTAATTATGAAGCAGTGAAATCTGGGGTTATTGTTAAAATTGGATTACAGGGCCAGAGCAATAATATAGTGAGTAAGGTCATAGTACAAAGAGTAACCTTGCATGTAGCCTACCCAGGTTCGAACACAGCACCACACATCATCCCCCAAGCCCCACCAAAAATGATTCCTGAGTGCAGAGCCAGTAGTAACCCCAGAGCACCACCAAATAAAGCCCAAATACAAAACCAGTGAAAAAGGGTGGCAGTGTGACTTCAAGCCTCAGGGTTGGTCTCCTGCAACATCTGCCTTCCCAAGTACCTCCAGATATGATCCCACAATAGTGATAAACTCCTAATTCCCAGAATTTCTGGGACTAGACTCGGCTCAGTAGTGGATAAATGTCCTCAAGATGAGTCCACGGGCAGTGAAATTTGAAACTGAATTAGATGCAATTTTAAATGCATGAGTGATTCAATTAATTACTGAATTCCGGGCAGTATGAACTAAGAGCTTCATTTCTTTCAGCTCAGCCAAAGACCAACAGTGGCGGAACTGCTTGCCAGGAAGATTCTGAGGTTTAATGAATATGTGGAAGTGACGGATGCTCAAGACTACGACCGGCGGGCTGACAAACCTTGGACTAAACTGACCCCTGCTGACAAGGTCTCTCAATAGATAAATGTGCATTTTATATAGATAAAGATATGTCTGTCTCTTTGTCCATCTTTATTTGAAGAATATAAGATATGTCAAGGACATTCCATAAACCATAAATTAAAAATTGTCATTTTTGATAGTGTTAAAAATACCAGGTTGAAGAGGTAGTACTGTGAACAAGGCACTTGCACTGCATGTGGGTGACCGAGTTTGATCACCAGCACCACATACCATCCCCTAAGCACCACCAAGAGTGGTCCCTGAGCACAGAGCAGGGAGTATGCCCTAAGCACAACTGGGTATGCCCCAAAATTTGGAGGTGGGGAGAATACAGAACCCCTGCTACATCACAGAAAATTATAAAGCTGCTTTTTTTTTTTTTTTGCTTTTGGTTTTGGGGGCCACCCTCAGGAACGGTCAGGGCTTACTACTGGCTCTGCACTCAGGAATCACTCTTGCTGGTACTCAAGAGGCCATATGAGATGCTGGGGATTAAACCCAGGCCCGCCATATGCAGGGCAAGTGCCCTACCCTCTGTGTTATCACTCCAGCCACAATAAAGCACATTTTAAAACATAGTTATGTTTACAGGGGCTGGAGCGATAGCACAGCAGGTAGGGCATTTGCCTTGCACGTGGCCAACCCAGGTTCGATCCCATATGGTTCCCCAAGCACCACTAGGAGTAATTCCTGAGTGCAAAGCCAGGAGTAACCCCTGTGCATCACTGGATGTGACACAAAAAGCAAAAAATAAATAAAACATAGTTATGTTTGCAACATTTGTGTAGTATATTTTAGTAATTACCCATATTTCACCTCTTTTAGGGGAGGGCGGGCCACACCCAGAGGTGCTCAGGACTTACTTCTGGCTCTGCACTCTTGATAGTGCTCTGGGAACCATATGGAATGCCATGGAAACTTGAGTCAGCTGCATGTGAGATAAGAAACGTACCCATTATTGGGGCCAGAGTGATAGTACAGCGAGTAGGGTGTTTGCCTTGCATGTGGCTGACCTGGCTTTGATCCCCAGCATCACATATGGTCCCCCAAGCACAGCCAGTAGTAATTCCTGAGTGCAGAGCCAGAAGTAAACCCTGAGCATCACCAGGTATGACCTCAAAATAAACAAAAAAAATAGCCCAAACACAAAAAAGAAACTTACCCACTATACTGTCTCTCCAGCCCCTAATATTTCACCTTTTAATATCGGGAAAAACTCGAGTGCCAAGTATGAAATCTATAAAATCTCTTTTCTGTTATTCAAGTTTGTTGTTGTTGTTGTTGTTGTTGTTGTTTGGGGGGGGGGTTGTTTTATTTTGAGCTTCACCCAGAGATGCTCAGGGTATTCTCCTGGCTCCGTGCTCATGGACCATATGGGGTGCCAGGGAGTATACCCAGGTCGGCTACATGCAAAGCAAGTGGTGTCCTGCCCACTGTACTATTGCTCGGGCCCTATTCAAGGGTTTTGATTTGCTGGAGGCCAAGGTTCCCTTAGGCATGAATGGTATCAGAGGGGTGATGTCTGTCAAGCTGGGGTGCTGCCACAGATTGCAGCCCCTCACACAGTTAAACTCAGTTGAGAACAGAGGGCAAATCACTGCTCTGCAATAACAGATGCTGAAGCATTTTTGTTTCTACCCCACAGGCTGCCATAAGAAAAGAATTGAATGAGTTTAAAAGCTCAGAGATGGAAGTTCATGAGGACAGCAAACATTTTACACGGTAAGACAAGACCCAGCTAAGTGGAGCTCTAGCAAAACGCAAGAGTACCAGAGGGACACTGATGGGAAAAGCAGGACTCAGTGCTGACTGCAGCAAGACTAGATTACTAGATGATTTAGCCTGTACTAAATATAGTTTTATAATTTAATCCTGTTATAATCACTGGGGTATGTTAATATCCCCCTTTTCTTTTTCTTTTTCTTTTATTTATTTGGGGTTGGAGCGATAGCACAGTGGTAGGGTGTTTGCCTTACAAGCGGCCAACATGGCCGACCCGAGTTCGATTCCTCCACCCCTCTCGGAGAGCCTGACAAGCTACCAAGAGTATCTCGCCCGCACGGCAAAACCTGGCAAGCTACCCGTGACGTATTCGATATGCCAAACACAGTAACAACAAGTCTCATGATGAAGACGTTACTGGGCCCACTTGAGCAAATCGATGAACAACGGGAGGAACATGATACCGTGATTTATTTGGCTTTTTGGGTCATACTCAGGGTTATTCATGATTCTGTACTCAGGAATTACTTCTGGTGGTGCTTGGTGGACCATATGTGATGCTGGGGATCGAACCCAGGTTGGCCATGTGCCGGGCAAATGCCCTCCCTGCTGTCCAATTGCTCTCGCCCCAGTGTCCTTTTTTTTTCATTTTTCTTTTTGGGTCACACCTGGCAATGCTCAGGGTTACTCCTGGCAGTGCTGGGGGGACCATATGGGATGCTAGGAATCAAACCCGGATCGGTCGTGTACACGGCAAATGCCCTATTTGTTGTACTATCTCTCCAGCCCCCCTTGACATATTTTGATTTAGTGTTGATGGTGTGATCAAGAAAACCTACTCAGTACTGAGCCAGAAAGATGATACAGCAGGTAGGGAACTTGCCTTACATGCAGTTGGCTCAGGTTTAATCTCCAGCACCCTGCATGATTCCCCGAGCACCACCAGGAGTGATTCCTGAGCACAGAGTCACTCTGTGGTTTAATTCCTCGGCACCAAAATAAAAAAAAAAAAGTGACAAAAGTATCTGCATTAGTAATATGGCTGTTTTGGATCATCTTTTATAACTGCCATCATTTTTTTTTAATTATTTGTTTGTTTGTTTTTTGGGTCATGCCCAGCGATGCTCAGGGGTTACTCCTGGCTCTGCACTCAGGAATTACTCCTGGCGGTGCTTGGGGGACCATATGGAATGCCAGGGATTGAACCCATGTCGGCCGCATACAAGGCAAACGCCCTACCTGCTGTACTGTTGCTCCAGCCCCCACTGCCACCATTCTTGATGCTGCGGTCTGAATGAGTAACCCCCAAGCATTACTGAGTATGGCCCCAAAAACAACAAAAACAAAAAATAATAATAACAACTCACCTATTACTTTAGGATCAGCTAGCGACAAATGGAATCAGTGAAAGTATCTAAGTGAATCTCAGAACACTTCTGAAAAGGCTTAATGTAGAACCAGAGAGAGAGTACTGAGATCAGGCGCCGTGCCTTGTACCTGGTCAGCCCAGATGCAGTCTTCAGTTCCACATGATACCCCAAGCACTATGCCAGGAATAGCCTCCAAAAACTGCCAGGTGTGGCTTCAAAACTTACACGTATGTGCATACATATATAAATATGTACAGACATGTAAGTAAAGGAGCGGAGCGATAACACAGCGGTAGGACATTTGCCTTGCAAGAGGCTGGCCCGGCCGAGCCGGATTCAATTCCTCCACC
Organism: Sorex fumeus; assembly: GCF_029834395.1. Taxonomy (NCBI): domain Eukaryota; kingdom Metazoa; phylum Chordata; class Mammalia; order Eulipotyphla; family Soricidae; genus Sorex; species Sorex fumeus. The sequence goes on from NW_026606104.1 coordinate 44,578,327, forward strand.
CCTCTCAGAGAGCCCAGCAAGCTACTGAGAGTATCTCGCCCGCACAGCAAAGCCTGGCAAGCTACCCATGACATATTCCATAGGCCAAACACAGTAACAACAAGTCTCACAATGGAGACGTTACTGGGCCCGCTCGAGCAAATCGATGAACAATGGGAGGACAGTGCTACAGTGCAGTGCTATGTAAGTAAAGAGGTGGACAGAAAAAATTCGTCCAGGAAAACAGACTGAGAAAAGCAATTAAGAAAGAAGGAGAACTATGGAATAGATACTGTTATGGAAACAAAGGGGTTTCTTTAAGAAGGAAGGGAGGGGCCAAGGGGATAGCTCAAAGGGCTAGTGTCCATTCTTTACATGCAAGAACTGCAGGGCCTCCTGAGCAGTGCTGGGAGTGATCATTGCACACTTCTGGATGTGCAAAAGAACCAAATATTAAAGATGGAGAAAGGAGAGTCAGGAGCATCAGATGCTATAAGAAACTCAAGTAGGACTGGAGAGATACAACAGCAGGTAAGGGCACTTGCCTTGCACACCGGCAACTTGACTTTGATCCCTGGCACCATATGTCCCTCAACTCCCCCTCAGGAATTATACCTGAACACAAAGCCAGGAGTAAGCTCTGAACACTGTCACTGCCACTATCCTCCTGTTGTTCATCAGCTTGCTCGAGCAGGCCCAGTAACGTCTCCATTGTGACACTAGTTACTGTGTTTGGCATATTGAATACATCACAGGTAGCTTGCCAGGCTTTGCCCCACAGGTGAGATACTTTCGGTACCTTACCAGGCTCTCCGAGAGAGGCGGAAAAATCAAACCTGGGTCATACAAGTTGGCCACATGCAAGGCAAACGCCCTACCCACTGTGCTATCGCTCCAGCACCACTGGGTATGGCAAAAAAAAAACAAGAAAAGGAAAGAGCAGGACTGCAAGGTCTTTGTGAACTCGTACCATGGCATGCCAGGGCCAGAAAGTGCAGAAGGTGATGGTGCAGCCCATCAACCTCATCTTCAGATACTTACAAAATAGATCTCGGATTCAGTTGTGGCTTTATGAGCAAGTGAATATGCGGATAGAGGGCTGCTTCATTGGCTTTGATGAGTATATAAACCTCGTGTTAGATGATGCAGAAGAGATTCACTCAGAAACAAAGTCAAGGAAACAGCTGGATTGGATCATGCTAAAAGGAGATAATATTACTCTGCTCTAGAGTATCTCCAACTAGAAACCATGGGTGAAGTGAGAAATCGCTGAGAAGATGCTGCAGTTTATTTTTTAGCTGTTTCTTTGGGGAAAGTAGTTTTAAAACATTTATTTTATTTGGATCATCATTATGTTAATACCAATGACAATAAATGGTGGGGGATTGTTTCTATTTGAAAATAAAAGGAAAGAAAGTCAGGTAGATTTAGAGCAGACCTGGGGGCCAAGGATGTAACTTCGTGGTAAGAGCACATGCCTTGAATGTGTAACACCATGAGTTTAGTCTCTGATACCACACACATGAATAATCAGGGGCTGGAGAACTAGCAATGCGGACTTGCCAACAGTCCAGGTTTGATTTCTAGTACCACATACATGGTCCCCTGAGTACTACCAGAAGTTGCCCCTGAGCACTGCTAGGTGTTACCAAAACAAAGCAAAAAGGTCATTAGAGTGAAGAAGATGTGATTGTTCTTTGTTGTTTTATTATTATTTTTTTTTAATTAAAATGTAACATTTCTGTGGCTGGGCTCTAGGTCAGGTGTCTGGACACTTATGACAATGCAGTCCCTTTAGCACCTCTGAGTGGCCCAAAAGACAAAAACAAAGAAAGAACACAGTGTTATTAGAAATAATATGGTGAAGTGTAAAGCAGGCCAGGGATGTTGCTCAGTGGCAGAACACATGCCTTGCATGTGTGATGAGGCCCTTGGGATAATTCCCCAGGCATCCCCCCCCACAAAAAAAATAAAAATAATAATAATAATGTAAATGACAAAGTGCAAAGTGATCTGAATATTAGTAACGTGGATGTTTCTGGTTATTCATCTTTTTTAGCTACCATCGTCCTTGATGCTGCAGCTGAGCGTGGAACTGAGCGGCCCCCTGCCCCTAGCAGTGCCACTCGCTGCTTTAGGATGACATGGAGAGAACATCAGCGCTTTGGGGCACAGACAGAATTGAGTCCCGGGGGTGGGGTTCTGGGGTGAACAGTACTTCTCTGAATGTAGCGTTTCACTGGAATGGATTCTCACATGCTGCCTTGGCCAGACCTAACCCTTTGTCAGCGCTTCCGAACCTTTTCACTTCGGAAGGCTCTTCCCCCAGCAGCCACCAAAATCCCGGGCCCCCTGCGGTTCCGAGTTTTCCAGGCTATCCCACTCCGTCCTTCCAAGATGCCCACCAGCACTGAGGCAGGGTCCCTGCTAGCCTCACCTGCCCTGAGTAGCAAGGAGCAACCCAGTTGGCGACGCAGGGATCCCCCCAACACCAGCGCCTTCATGCCACGCTGGCAAACACCACTTGAAGCACTGCACTGTACCTCAGGCATAGCAGTCCTGCCCGCTCAGGTCCCCTCAAAGCGCGCTCAGGGCTGACAGCCTCTTCCTTTTGGGCACAAGTCATCTGGGTTTTGTTTTTCTGTTATAATGAAAATGATCTTGAAATGATGGGAATTTCAGTTTTTCCTCTAATCAACATGCTGGTTGACAGCCAGCCTGTGATAACGCACAAATGCTTGCTTTGTACAGAACAAAACCAAACCCAGAAAGACCTCTATGTTAATGCCAGCTTGCCAAGAAACTGGCTCACAGCTTGAATTTTACAGGCTTTTTGTACCAAATAATCCTCAGATTCACTCTGACCAGCGGATGTGCTCGCCTCCACAGAGCCCAGTGATTAATAGCAGCTGTGGACCTCTGCGTGCTGTCAGTCAGAAGCACAGCAGGGCGCTGGGGTGCTCAAATGCAAAAGGCCTTTAGAGAAACAATCTGGGGTGACACAGTTGCGTCCCACTGGCCCCTTTTCTCACAGCCTTTTCCCCTCTGCTGCACCAGCCCGCCTCACTTCCCCGCTGCAGCCAGTGTGCTTAGTGCCTGCATCGGGCCCAGCCCCACCCCTTTTTGTATCTGTAACATATATTAATTAGTTGTCCTAAAACAGATGATTCAATTGCTTTCTTCGAATTTTTACTAAGAACTGTACAGCCTCACTATTTTTGTCTGATTCCTACCCGCACTCTGTGTGGAAAATTATTTTCTATGCAGCCAGAGAGATAGTACAGCAGGTAGGGCACTTGCTTTGCACATCGCTGACCTGGGTCCATCCTCTGCATTCCATATGGTCCCCTGAGCACCACCAGGCCTAACTCCTGAGTGCAGAGCCAGGAGTAAGCCCTGGGAAAAACTATTTCTATTTTCTATTTGACTGATGAATGTGGTTTTTCCTTTATTTCTTAAAGTTCAGGAAATTAATTATAGCTTCTGCAGTCTTTGTTCTATATGTAATCTTTGCATAGGGTGTCTTATGCCCCCCCCGCCCCCCACTAAATCACATCCATGTAAGATTACTGAAAAATCAGAGTATCAGGTCAAAACAAAAAAATTAAAGTGACCTTAAGAGGCAGTATCTTCTCGCTGTATGGGGGACAGGAAGGTGGACACCTCAGTTCCCATCAAGTGCTTTACAGCTCTGAAGATCTGCTGCATTCACCTCATCTGGAAGCTCACTCACAAATACAACTGAGGAAGCTGCAGTGTTGATAGAGGTCTTTAGAAAGTGACCACACAGCCGCGCTGACCGACTGCTAGCCTTTCCGTCTGCTGGTTCGGAGATGGCTCAGCGGCTGCCCAGTGCTCTCTGTCTCAGGACTTTTTCAGACTTTTCTTACACTGCCTTTCCTTCCCTTCACGTGCCAAGCTTGAAGCAGGGTTTGGTCTCCTGCTCATCTGCTTTACTTGTGCCACCAAGGAATCTAGTTTATCTTTCATCTCACTCATGTTCTTTAGTAATATACTTTGGGGTCAACTTTTTCCAGGTGTTTTTATATATATATATAAATATATATATGGATGGATGGATTTTGTGTTCCCCTTCCATGTAAGTAACAATTCACAATCATAATGTAAAGAAGAGATTAAAAACTTGATGTATTGTACTAGATGCTTTCCTAATGTACAGAATCTCCTTGTAAAATAAGTAATTGCATTGTATATCAGTCTTCCCATCTATGTTAATTATTGAAATATTTTAGAATTTTAAAAGACCATGATCTGTGTGAATTATTTTTTTGTGTTCTGGTTTCTTTATTTAAAATGTTTTCTACTTTATTTAAAATGTTTTCAGTCAAGGGACTGGAGCAATAGCACAGCAGGTAGGGTGTTTGCCTTGCACGCGGGTGACCTGAGTTCGATTCCCAGCATCCCATATGGTCCCCTGAGCACCGCCAGGGGTAATTCCTGAGTGCAGAACCAGGAGTAACCCCTGTGCTTTGCCAGGTGTGAGCCACAAAGCAAAAAAAAAAAAATGTTTTCAGTCAAGAGACAGGAGTGATGTATACAGAGGTTGACTCTTTGCTCAGAATAACTCCTAGAGAGGCACAAAGGACATGACTCTGGTCAGTCACATGCAAGGTAAGTGCCCTACTCGCTATACTCTGTCCAGTGCCTCCCTGATCAGTTCAGCACTGGGTTTCAAGCCCTCTCATTGTCTCCCAGGTCTGTCATCACCCATTCTCCACCCCTGTAAGTTCCTTCAAGTTGTAGCTTAGATTTTAACTCCCTTGAATAAATGCTCCAGCATTAGCAAATTGTTCATTTGTTCTACCCTCGAGATTCTCAAAATTTTTATTTATTATACATTTCAAAATGACCCAGTACATACTAACATTAATGAAAATTTTAATGAAAATTAACTGTTTCAAAACTAAAAAGATTGGGGCTGGAGAGATAGCACAGCGGGTAGGGCGTTTGCCTTGCACACGGCTGACCCAGGTTCGATTCCCAGCATCCCATATGGTCCCCTGAGCACCGCCAGGAGTAACTCCTGAGTGCAGAGCCAAGAGTAACCCCTGTGCATCACCAGGTGTGACCCAAAAAGCAAAAAATAAATAAAAATAAAGGCAAATATTAAAAAAAAACTAAAAAGATTAAACTATAGAAAATTTCTATAGGCCAAACCCATCCTCGGACTATAGAAATTTCTCAGTTGGCTGGGGTTAAAAATTCTTCATTCTTGGGGCTGGAGTGATAGCACAGTGGGTAGGGCGTTTGCCTTGCACGTGGCCGACCCGGGTTCGATTCCCCAGCATCCCATATGGTCCCCCGAGCACCACCAGGAGTAATTTCTGAGTGCAGAGCCAGGAGTAACTCCTGAGCGTTGCCGGGTGTGACCCAAATAGAAAAAATTTGCATTCTTTTTTGGGGGTGTTGGGGGTACACCCACCTATGCTCAGAGCTTATTCCTGGTTCTGTGCTCAGAGATCACTCCTGGTGGAGCTCATGGGACAGTATGAGGTGAAAGGGGTCAAACCCAGGTTTGCCAAATGTAAGGCAAGCACCCTATCTGCTATTTTATTTCTCTGGCCCTTCATCAAGAACATTCTTGAAACCAGGAATGTGGCTCAGAGCTTACCTCATATGTATGAAGCCCTGAGTTCCATCAATCCTTTGGACCAGCAGTTTTCTTTTAAATATGCTTTTCAACTACTTTTCTTGGAGGGGAGGGCTTACTCTACACTCAAGGATCAGGGGACCACAAGTGATGCTGGGGATCAAAGCTGAGTCAGCCACATTTAAGGCAAGTACCCTACACACTGTACTATCATGCCAATCCTACAACTTTTTTATTTTTTAAAAGGGGGCATGTTGGCCTGTTCCCCCTGGCGGCCTGGTGGTTGCCATTCTCCAGAGACCACTGGACAGTCAGGTTTGGGCCCACAGTGACAAGACACATGGGGCCTCACAGGATGGGGGTGGAGCCGGCCCTTTCCTCCCCATCCCAATGAGATCCCGAGTCGCTGCCCATGAATGGCCTCTGGCTCTTGATGAAGCTGCTTAATGGCCATGATCCCAGAGACTCAGAAACAAATCTTGAAACCCAACGACTTCTGGAAGAAATGCATCCGGACCACGCAGTAGGTTACTGTCACCAGGTCACCCCAGGGGGGAAAGGGTGCTGCCCCTCCACCTGCTCCCCCTTGGCGGCTCGGTGGCCACCATCCACCAAAGACCACTGGACTGTCAGGTTTGGGCCTGCAGTGACAAGACACGTGGGGCCTCACAGGATGGGTGTGGAACCGGCTCTTTCCCCCCCACCCCAACAAGACCCCAAGTCACCGCCAACAAGTGGCCTCTCTGGCTCCTGATCAAGCCGTTTAATGGCCATGATCCCAGAGACTCAGAAATAAATCTCAGAACCCAGCAGCTTTTGGCAGAAATCGTCCAGTCCCTGCAATAGATTACTGGCACTGGGCCACCCCAGGTGGGAATAGGTTTCGTGCCTTGGTCTGTTCCCCAGAGGCCACTGGTCAGATTTGGGCCCGCAGTGACAAGACACACGGGGCCTCATGGGATGAGGGTGGAGCCAGCCCTTTCCTCCCCATCCCAACAAGACCCTGAGTCGTCACCCAGGAATGGCCTCTCTGGCTCCTGATCAAACTGCTTAATGGCCATGATCCCAGAGACTCAGAAACAAATCTCAGAACCTAGTGGCCTTTGGCTGAAATGCATCCAGACCCCACAGTAGGTTACTGTTGCTGGGCCACCCCAGGGGGGGAAAGGGTGCTGTCCCTCCACCTGCTCCCCCTTGGCAGCTCAGTGCCCACCATCCACCAGAGGCCATCGGACAGTCAGGTTTGGGCCCACAGTGACGAGACACGCAGGGCCTCACAGGATGGGGGTGGAGCCAGCCCTTTCCCCCCCCACCCCTATGAGACCCCAGTCTCCTCCCACAAACGGCCTCTCTGGATCCTGATCAAGCTGCTTAACAGCCATGATTCAAGAGACTCAGGAACAAATCTCGGAACCCAGCAGGTTTTGGCAGAAATCCCTCCAGATTTAATTGTTAAAATTTTGGAATTTCAGAATCATGCTGCCACTACTGCAGTCACGCAACGTCATATGTTATTCATAACCAGCAATAGAAAACAAATTGTCTACTGTTGCCTTTTCAGCAGATCTGAGTGTTGGGGTAAAATTCCAAATAATAATGGTGGGTCTGGTGTCAAAATATTGAATGTGATCAAAGTAGAGAGAGAGAGAGTAATGTGGAAATCATCTGTCCCACAGGTAGGGGGAGGTTATGGGATGAGGGCATACTGGGGTTGTTGGGGGTGGAGAATGGGCACGGGTGAAGGTACGGGTGTTTCATTGTATGACTGAGACTTAGACCTGAAAGTTTTGTAACTACTCTCACGGTGATTCAGTAAATAAAACTATAAAAAATGAAAAAAAAGTAAGGTGGAGTTCATGCACAATTCAATCAGCTAATCAGTGGCTGAATAAATAGCAGTACTCCTACATTTAAAAAAATTATACTGAAAAATTTAAAAAAATATATACTGAACTGCATCTCAGGTTTATTTTTTTTTAATTTTTATTAGTGAGACACCATGAGGTACAGTTGTAGACTTACTGAAAAATATTTTTTTAAATTAAAAAAAAAAAGGGGGGTACGTCCAGTAATGCTCAGAGGTTATTCCTGAGTACAACTGGTTGTGGTCTCAAAATGAGCCAAAAAACAAAAGCTGATTAATAATACCAATATCTTGACATTATTGGGATAGTAAATGCATAAAAATGTACAGGAGGTACACCAGATACTTTCATTCTAGCCCAGTTGCAATGACTGTATGTTAATTATCTAATATTTATTCATCTCTTACTACAAATGTTTTCATGTTGCAACAGTTCATGCAACATCTCTTTTTGCAGAGTGGGGGGGCACACCAGGAGGCGCTGGGGGGTAATTCCTGGCTCTGCACTCTGGAATCACTCCTGATAGTACCTAGGGCATCATATAGGGTGTAGGTGCAAGACAAATGCATTATACACCATACTCTTTCCAGCCAGTTACTGGTTTTTGTTTGTTTGTTTTTAAAATAGGGAGGGGTTTGCTGGGGGGCAGAGCAATTGGTAGAGCACTTGCCAAGCACACACCAGCGCTGGGTTCGTGAAATCCCTTGCATCCCATATGGTCCCAGAGCATTGCCAGGAGTGATTCCTGAGCACAGGGCCAAATGTAACCAGGTATTGTCAGGTGTGGGCCCCAAAAACACTGATAACAGGGCCAGAGAGGTAGTAAAGGTGTTTACTACCTCACACCAGGCCAACCCTGGTTCAAACCTTGACCCCACATGATCCCTAAACACTGCCTGAAAAAGAGAGAAAACAGACGTTCTTTTCCCTAAAACAATGTTTTATGTGCTAATCACAAAGCTTTTTCCAGAGGAGATCCCATATTCTGCTGAACCAGGAGTATCCCCCATACACAGTCCAGGGTCTGGCCCTAAATCAAACAAAACTGCAAGACGTAATTCTCAGTTTTAAATTAAATTTAATAACTGTTATTTCAAGCTATAATCTTAAACAGTGCACACATAGTTGGAGATGACACCCAGCGGTAGCACATTTCTTACTATGAGAGGCTGGATTCAATTCCTTGGGCCTGCAAAAATAAATAAAAAAAACACATCCACTTCTCTTGGCGTTTCGAGTACGTAGTTACTCTATTCCAGCTGACTAGGAATTAAACGAGCACCCCTGAGTGGGTGTGCCCCACCTCCCCCTAAAGGTGTTTCTAAGCACATAATTCATTTCTAAGCATACAATTCAGGAGAATTTAAGTACATTTAGATTGCAGTGCACTCTGATACACCTCCACGTTTACCAAACCTTTACTTCACACTAGTTGGTAGAGGCTCACTGCCTTCCTAGACCGTTTCCCCGGGAGTCTTTTTATTTTTTCCCTTTTTGGGGGTCACACCGGGCGATGCTCAGCGGTCACTCCTGACTTTGCACTCAGGAATTACTCCTGGCGGTGCTCGGAGGACCGAATGGGACGCAGGGGATTGAGCCCGGGTTGGCCGGGGACAAGGCAGAGTCCCCACCCCCTACGCTGTCGCTCCAGCCCCTCCTCGGGAGTTTTGGCCCCTTTCACTCGCGCGTTCCAGCACCGCGAGACTCATGGGCGGGGCAGTCGGCGGCAAATTCCCGGCATCCTCCGGGGGCTCTCCCAGTTCCGAGCCTGCGCGTGGCGCCGCGCAGGCGCAGTCGCCGTACCTCGACTTCCGCGCGCTTCATTGCCTATAAATAGGCCTGCCCCACCGCTCTCCGGTCTTTCTGGGCCCACGCGCTGCTGGAAGTTCCTTCTTGGTGAGTGTGCTTCCTTATCGCCCCCTGATTGTAGGTCTCGGGATCTCATTCTCGGTTAGTGCCTTCCGGAGGGCCACCCTTCCCTAGAAGGGCCGCCCGTGCACGTGCAGCGGGGCCGGGATTGGCGGCTCTGGAGCCCCGCGGGGAGGCCTCTGCTGGCGCCGGGCGTGCAGGGCCACGGCCCGACCGGAATGCTCTCTGCATATGGCATTTGCACGTGAGTTTTTAAGTACGATTGAGCGGGATTTCTTGTTTCCTGGGGGAGCTTCTGATCGGCAGCCAGAGCTAAGTAACTAATTGGCTGCCAACCGGTTATGGGGCGGAATTTAGACGAGTGCATGGAATTTTAGGTGCTGTCCTACGAGGGCAGCGACTGGCGTGACCAACGTGGATATCCCGGGAGGTCACTCTCCCCGGGCACTGTCCAGGTGGCGTAAGGGAGCATAGGGCTCAGCCCTGTGATGTACAGTCCCATTCCACACCGTTGGAGATCAAGCCGGGCCTCGAGTCTGCGCCTGCATATTCCTACAGCTTCCCAGAGTCCTCTGGACTATGACTGGGGAGACAAACCATGCAGGAAACAGCTCTTTAGAGCACCCAGTCCGTCTGGATGTAAATTTGAAATCATACTTTATTTTAACCCACTCTGTCTACTGGTGGATTAAGCTCTTGATCTTGTTTTGCAGCTTCTGAAGCAATTCCACATGATCTGGCTTGGTAAGTAGATCTGATTGCGTTCGTATTATTTGACTTTCTCTGAAAACAATTGAGTAGGATTTGGTGTTGATTTGTATCAGATACGGAGTCAGAGTTTGCCTGGGTTACATTTAAGCGGGATTCATCTGGTAATCAAGGAATTGTGGGACTTGCTAGACTTGAGATAATTCGCACCATTTTTCAGTGGCTCGTTATAAGCTTGGCTGTCTGCTGATTGATGTGTCTTGTCGCCTGTTAGATTCCAACGTGGATATCCCGGGAGGTCACTCTCCCCGGGCACTGTCCAGGTGGCGTAGAGGAGCATAGGGCTTGCCCTGTGATGTACAGTCCTTTTCCACACCGTTGGAGATCAAGCCGGGCCTCGAGTCTGCGCCTGCATATTCCTACAGCTTCCCAGAGTCCTCTGGACCATGACTGGGGAGACAAACCATGCAGGAAACAGTCTCTTAAAAAGTTATTGTTTTCCTTTTTTTTAATGGGAGAATGAAGTTTCTGAGTTTCTTTTCTTGTTTTCATTCAGGAAAGAAGAGGATCCAGATTTCCACGTAATCGGTTGATTTCAAATTTTAGATTTCTTAATTTGGTAGAAAGATAAAATTGAAGGATGTGTACTGAGGTATCATTTTGAGATGCTGAGCTAAACTTTTTAGCACCAGTTACACTGAAAGACGACCTTTCTAAAGAATGCCTGCATTGCTGGTGGGGGTGGTTACATCAATGCTTAGGGATCTCTCCTGGCAGTGGTTGGGACTACATAGGCTATTAGTGATTAGATTCAACGAAGTCTAATCCATTTTTTTTATTGTGTAATTTCTGGATGGGACATAAAAGCCCCTGAAAAAGTGATCTTGTGATGTATTGATGAATTTCAATAAAGGTCCTTGCTTGTTTCTTTGTCTCGTGTTTTGTGCATAATAGCTCCTGGACAGGGTTGGGGTGTAAGGGTGGGATGCTGACTCTTTGAGAGTTACAGAGTCATGGTTTGGTGCTGCTCAGTTGCTTGTTTTCTACAATAAATGAGGCAATTGGGAAAGGTTGAAATTGTGCAGCTCTTGTGTTGGGCCACATGTCAGCCTGCCTGAAAGTGATGTGGTAGCTGAGTCACAATGGAAGCTTTGTCCAGACTGCCCCTGCAGAGGAGAGTCCTGGGGGATGGGGTCCTAGCGGGGAATCATCTAGAAGGTAGTCTACACCACTTGTCCGACCCAGTTGGTGTCTGGTCATGTGACAATGCGGGGGTATTAAAACTAAGGTTTCTGGATGTTTGGCCATCTAGAGCTGATGTAAAAAGAGTAGTGGTCCACCAAATCCCAGCACCGTTGTCCCCAAGCTTTGGGTGAACCAAGGTAAGTTTGTATGATTGTGCATGTCAAGTGATTGCTGCAGCATTGGTTTTGAAGGCTGTTATTTGTAGGCCATCTCATGACTTGACTGAAACCTTGGGTTATGTGTGTACATATGAATTGCAGTGTTTTATTTGGAAAGGCATTGGGCCAGAGCTAGCAGTCTTTGGTTACTTGAAAATCTATAGCAGGCCAGAGTGATTGTACAAGTGAAGCTTGTCTCACACGCAATTGACCTAGCTTTGATTACAGCATTAGAGTACCCTGAATAGGGCCAGGAGTAAGCCTGTTCTAAAATCTAGGACATGAGTCCACTGTCAGAATCCTGCCTGGGGCTGGGGGAAAGTGCAGTTAGGATAGAGAAGGTACCATTACAACAATAATGGTTGGAAGGCTTACGCGGGAGGTGTGTGCTGAAAGTGGGTAAGAAAATAAGGCTTATGGCTTCTGCTACCTGCCATAAATATAAGCAGGCTGGGGGTGGGGGGACAGGAATGCTTTCATTTAAGACCCAGATTTGACTTGTTCCTGTAGGTGGTTGCAAGCTTCTATTCCTAGTGTCATATGGTCGTGCCAGCACCGCTGGGTGCACAAACAACTACCAGATTTATTGCTGTCTTAATAAAATTTAAATGAAAATATTTACAGGGCCAGAGCGATAATACAACGGGTAGTGCGTTTGCCTTGCACTTGGCCAACCTAGGTTCAACTCCCGGCATCCCATGATTCCCCAAGCACCACCAGGAGTAATTCCTGAGTGCAGAGCCAGGAGGGACCCCGGAGAATCACTGGGTGTGACCCAAAAAGAAAAAAACTATCTTATGAAAATTGCAAAAATTAAAATCCTTAGGGGCTGTAGTTACAGTACAATTGATAGGGTGTTTTATCTGCATGCCCCCAACCTGGTTTTTATCCCCAGCATAACTTCCAGTCCCATGAGCACCACCAGGAGTGATTCCTGAGTGCAGAGTGAGAAGCAACCCTTGAGCATCACAGGATGTGGCCTAAACCAAAAGTCTTAAAAATTAAATCCATAGTGGCTGAGATTAGTACCAGGAGGTTTGCTCCATGGCTTGGAGGTCAGCCACACATGCTAGAGGAAAAGGGAGCTCATATAGAGAAGGGAGCACCAAATAAAGGGTGTTGTGAGGATCCTCCCAGGATGGGAGAAGCATGCTGAAAGTAGACCATAGGCCAAACATGATTGCCATTCAGTGCCTCTTTCACAAACCACAGCACCCAGAAGGAGAGAGAGAACAAAAGGAAATGCCCTGCCACAGAGGTGGGGGGATAGGGGGTGTGAGGGATACTGGGATCCGTGGTGGTGGAAAATGGGCACTGGTGGAGAGATGGGTATTTGATCATTGTATAATTGAAACCCAAGCACAAAAATTTGTGAGTCTACAACTGTACCTCATGGTGCTTCACTAATAAAACATTTTTTAAAAATACAATTTTTATGACACAGGTGGGGGTGGGCACTGGTGGAGGGATGGGTACTCAATCACTGAAACACAAGCATGAAAGTTTGTAATCTGTAATTGTTCATCACAATGATTCATTAATAAAAATTTTTTAAAAAATTAAATCCATATACCATAGGAGATGGGATTAAGGAGTTACGTCTTAAGATCTGGCCCCCCGTTGTCTTCCAGGAGTGATCCCTGATGAGCACAAAGCCAGGAGTAAGCCCTGAGCACCACCTTGGTGTGGCCCCTTCCAAAAACTGTTGGCAGTGGACATACCATTTATATTTCCTGCATGATCCAATGGAAGGTGCTCTTGAGCAAAGTATCACCAGTTAGATATATTTACTGATAATATCCAAGTCATCCAGTTTATGAACAGCCCTTCTCTTTTTTTTTTTTTCTTTTTCTTTTTGGGTCACACCCGGTCACGGGGGTTACTCCTCGTTTTGCACTCAGGAATTACTTCTGGAGGTGCTCAGGGGACCATATGGGATGCTGGGAATTGAACCCAGGTCAGCCACATGCAAGGCAAATGCCCTACCTGCAATGCTATCACTCCAGCCCCACAGTCCTGCTCTTAACAAGGCCTTGGTTTTCAAATCTTAATATAAGGTGACTCAAGGTTAAGTCACAGATGCTTGAAAGTTATCTTTCTTGAGCAGTGTCATACTTTTTGTCATGACTGAAGGTTTTCAAATCTGTTACTTGTTGGTGGAGGAGGGGTGACCCACATCCAGTGGTGCTCAGGGCTACTGCTGGTTTTGTGCTCATTGATACATATTATCCTGGCAGTGCTCAGGGATAATATGTATCAATGTCAGGTAGCCCCCAAATTAAAAGGTTTTTTGAGGGGGCTTTTGTGTTTTGCAGCCATACCTTGCAGTGCTCAGTAGAGCCAACTGCTTGAGCAACATGCTGAACCAGGGATCTGACCTAGGCTTCAACATACAAATCATGTGCCCAGAAATAGTACTGAGAAATAGTACAGTGGGTAGGGAGTTTGCCTTGCATGTGGCAGATATCCATATTCAATCCCCAGCATCCCATATGGTCCCCTGAGCACCACCAAGAGTCATTCCTGAGTGCCAAGCCAGGAGTAACCCTTGAACATTGCCAGCTGTTGCCAACATAATAATAACATGGGGAGGCTAGAGGGATAAAATAGTGAGGTGCTTTCCTTACATGTAGCTGACCCAGTTTCAATTCCAGGTTCAATTCCCAACATCCCATATGGTCCCCCGAATCCTACCAAGAGTGATCTCTGAGCGCAGATTCAGGAGTAAGCCCTGAGCATTGCTGGGTGTGATCCCAAAACCAAAAAATATGAACTATAATAAACCTTGCTATTTTTACCACACTGTCTGGAGGGAAGGTGCTCAGTGAAATAAGCAGTATTAGTGTTTTCCTACAACCTGAGAATTTTTTTTTTAATCCTTTTTGGGTCACACCCAGCAATGCTCAGGGGTTACTCCTGGCTTTGCACTCAGGAATTACTTCTGGCAGTGTTCAGGGGACTATATGGAATGCCGGGGATCGAACCTGGGTCGGCCACATGCAAGGCAAACGCCCTACCCACTGTGCTATCGCTCCGGCCCCAACCTGAGAATTTTTAAATTTTAGATCAAATTTTAAAGTAGGTCTTAGGTAACAAACTGGATAGGAAAATATTCAAAAGTTCTGAGAGAGAGTTCAACAGGCTGGAGCACATTCTCAGCATGCAGGAGGCCCTTGGTAGCTCTTTGGCACTGGATGGATGCCTGAGGACCAGCAGAGTTGACCCCCTGCACAGAGGAGAACCGTGGGTTGTGGCCCCCAAACAAAGAAAAGTCAGAGTAGCTGAAGCAATGCTGTCCCGTGTTCTAAGACCCACCCATTTTAGGAATACAACCCGCAGAGCTGGAGAGATTGCTTAGAGAGATAGACATGCTTTGTATTCTGAGGCACAGGGTGCCCTGAGCATTGGGAGGTGTGATCCTAAAACTCCTACCTGCAGACCTTTCCCTACAGGCTCTTCTGGCCTTTCCTTACCTGTAGGCAGATAGTCATCCTTTTGAAGTCTGCCTTCCTGTGTCTGAACCCTGATACAATTCATTGCTGTTCATGTGACTTGAACTAACCAACCTTTCCTATCTTGACTTCCTCATCCATAAGAATATCTTTTGGAGGAGAGAGAGAACAAAAGGGAATGCCCTGCCTCAGGGGTGAGGTGGGATGAGGGGGAGGGGGGATGCTGGGAGCATTGGAGGTGGGGAATAGGCACCGGTGGAAGGATGGATACTCAATCACTGTATGACTAAAACCCAAGCACAAAAATTTGTAAGGTCAACAACTATTACCACATGGAGTTTCACTAATAAAAAATTTTTAAAAAAATATCCTTTGGGATTATTATGAGAGATGAGTTAGTTTTGGGAAAATTTGTTAGTCTGATAGTAGTCACAGCTTGTTAAATAGTGCCTTACCTGCTATACAGTCCCTCTGGTCCCTGGAGCCATGCTTTATAATGTAGAAGTTTCAGGTTTGATCCCTGACAACCATATGATCCTCTGAGCACTGCCAGGAAAGAGCACCAAACCAGTATTTTCTGCACACCATCAGGTGTGGCCTAAAAACAAAACCCCCAAATATTAAGTTTCAGACACATGTGTTGTCAGTACATGTTCCCAACACACATGGCACCAGCGCTCATGCTGCTGGGCACATGTCACATACATGCTGCATGCACACACACACACAACCCATATCTCCATACCTGTCCTCTTGAGATGTGTTCTTTTCTTTTTTTTTTGCCTTTTTTTTTTTTTTTTTTTTTGCTTTTTGGGTCATACCCAGCAATACACAGCGGTTACTCCTGGCTCCGCACTCAGGAATTACTCCTTGTGGTGCTGATGGGACCATATGGGATGCCGAGGATTGAACTTGGGACAGCCGCGTGCAAGGCAAACGCCCTACCCACTAAACTATCGCTCCAGCTCAAGATGTGTCCTTTGGGCCCCTCCACTCTAGAGAGGCCTGTGTTGAGCACAGGTTTTATCTCCCTTTATTTCATAATAAACCTGTTATGTGTACTTAAAAAAATCTCAGTACCTGTTGTAATGAATTACAGACCTGCTGTGTGTCCAGCTTCTGTCGACTATAAAGTCTAGATGGGATGGGCCATACACATCTGGGCTTTGCATGTGGGGGTCGCAGGTTTGATCCTGGCACCACATGGTTCCCTGAGCACAAATCAGGAATAGCTCCTGAGCACCAGTAGGTGTGGCAAAAAAAAAAACAACTTTTAAACTAAAGTAACCAAGGATATTGGTGAAGGGAAGTGGACACTGGTGAAGGGATTGGTGTTGGGATTGGTGTTGGAACATTATACATCTGATACCCATTCATGAATAACTTTGTAACTTTGTAATTCATGGTGACTGAAAAAAAACAAAACTAAAGTCATGGTGCAGCAGAGATGGTTTAGCAGACAGAGTGCTTGTTTTGCATATAGCTGACCTGGAGTGGATTCCTGGCACTCCATATGGTCCCCTGAGCACCACCAGGTGAGACCGCAAAACCAAAATAATAATAATAATCACTGTCACTGTCCTCCTGTTGTTCATCGATGTGCTTGAGTGAGCCCAGTAACATCTCCATTGTGACACTTGTTACTGTGTTTGGCATATCTAATATATCACGGATAGCTTGCCAGGCTTTGCCGTGAGGGTGAGATACTCTCGGTAGCTTGCCGAGCTCTCTGAGAGGGGCAGAGGAATCGAACCTGGATCGGCTGGGTCGGCCACATGCAAGGCAAATGCCCTACCCACTGTGCTATCGCTCCAGCCCATAATAATGTAATAATAATCACTGTCACTGTCACTGTCCTCCCGTTGTTCATCGATGTGCTCGAGCAAGTCCAGTAACGTCTCCATTGTGACAGTTGTTACTGTGTTTGGCATATCGAGTATGTCATGGGTAGCTTGCCAGGCTTTGCCATGCAGATGAGATATTCTCGGTAGTTTGCCGGGCTCTCCAAGAGGGGCAGAGGAATCAAACTCGGGTCGGCCATGTTGGTCGCTTGCAAGGCAAACGCCCTACCTGCTGTGCTATCGCTCCAACCCATAATAATAATATAATAATAATAATGTAATCAGAGCAATTGTACACTGGGTAAGGCATTTGCCTGGCACATGGCCAACCCAGGTTCAATCCCTGGCACCATATACTGTCCCCTGAGCTCCACCCTGGGTGATCCCTGAACAGAGTCAGAAATATACCCTAAGCACTGCTGGGTCTAGTCCTAAAACTAAACCTAATAATGGGAGACTAGCGGGGTTAGATCACCTACCTAGGTTCACAAGAGTAGGGCGTGGATGACCGTCTAGAGTTTGAACTCTCGGGCTGGAGCGATAGCACAGTGGGTAGGGCATTTGCCTTGTACATGGCCGACCCGCGTTCAATTCTCTGCGTCCCATATGGTCCCCTGAGCACCGCCAGGACTAATTCCTGAGTGCAGAGCCAAGAGTAACCCCTGTGCATCGCCGGGTGTGACCCAAAAAGCAAAAAAATAAATAAATAGAGTTTGAACTCTCCTGTTTAGGGGAGACGGGGGGAAGGGGCAGTGCCAGGGATGATTATTTTCCAGTTGATGTTCATCTAATCTATATAGGGAATCCTCAAGGAACGAGACCATATAGTATGAATGCGCAGTGCCTGCTACTGTGCCTGGCACATGGCGATTACTGTATAATAGCTTTATTGTTATCCTCTGTTCTGTTTCATTAAAGGTAAAGGTAAAGGCCCTCCCGTTGATCGTCGATTTGCTCGAGCGGGCCCAGTAACGTCTCCATTGGAGACTTTGTTGTTACTGTGTTTGGCATATCGAATACTCTCGGTAGCTTGCCGGGCTCTCCGAGAGGGGCGGAGGAATCGAACTCGGGTCGGCCATGTTGGCCGCGTGTAAGGCGAACGCCCTACCCGCTGTGCTATCATTTTCTCTATTTTGATTTGGGGGGTTGTTTTTGTTTTTAGCCCACAGCCGGCAGTGCTCAGTGGGCTTACTCCTGATCTGCACTCAGGGGTCACTTCTGGTGAGATTCAGGGCATCATATGTGGTGTTAGGGATCAAAACCGAGTCTGCTGCGTGCGAGACAAGCCCCATAACCACTGTGCTATTGCTCCAGCTCCTGGCTTACTAGTTTCTTAATGTAGAAGCTCAGTTCATTGAATTGAGACTGTCCTTCTTCGCCCTCCCCCCCCCACCTAATTTAGGCATCTACTTCCAAAGCCCAGCATAGCAGCAGGTCAGAGAAGAGTTATGAATTTCAGTGAGTAGATGTGGGCCAGGGAGATAACTCAAAATACTGGAGCACAGGGGCTGGTGTGATAGCACAGAGGGTAGGGCATTTGCCTTGTACACAGCCGACCCAGGTTCGATTCCTAGCATCGCATATGGTCCCCCGAGTACTGCCAGAAGTAATTCCTGAGTGAATGAGCCAGGAGTAACCCCTTTGCATTGCCAAGTGTGACCCAAAAAGGAAAAAAAAAATACTGGAGCACATATTTTGCATGTAGGAGGCCTTAGCTCAATTTCCAGCATCATATGGTCAACTGAGTACAACCAAGAGTAGCAGCCTGAACATTGTCTGGTTTAACCCCCAAACCAGAAAAAAAAAGTGACTTTTAAATAGTTGGGGTATTGGGACCGGAGCAATAATACAGCAGGTAGGGCGTTTACCTCACATGCAGCTGACCTAGTTTTGATCCCCCGCATCCTATATGCTTCGTCAAGCACTGCCAGGAGTAATTCCTGAGTGCAGAGCTAGGGATAACCCCTGAGCATTGTCAGACATGACCCAAAATAAGACCCTCCCCCCCAAAAAATGGGTTTCCTGGTGGTGTTCAGTGACCTTATGGGATGCTGGGGATTGAACCCAGGTTGGTCATGTGCAAAGCAAGTGCCCTACCTGCGTTGCTGCACTATCACTCCAGCCCTAAGAATATACTTCTTTATCATTTGATTCTTTTTATTTTTATTTTTATTTTATTTTATTTTTTTTTTTGCTTTTTGGGTCACACCCGACGATGCTCAGGGGTTACTCCTGGCTCATGCACTCAGGAATTGCTCCTGGCAGTGCTCGGGGGACCATATGGGATGCTGGGAATTGAACCTGTGTCAGCCATGTTGGCTGCATGCAAGGCAAACACCCTACCCGCTGTGCTATCGCTCCAGCCCCGATTCTTTTTAAATTTATTAAGATTGTTCTGGGACTTATTCAGTATGCCAAACATAGTAACAAGTGTCACAATGGAGACGTTACTGGGCCCACTCAAGCAAATTGATGAACAACGGGAGAACAGTGAACTGTGACAGTGACAGTGTTCTGGGACTGGAGTGGTAGTACAGTGTCCTGCAGTGGCTGATCTGGGTTCATTCTGCATCCCATATGATCCGGAGATAATTTCTGTGTGCTGAGTCAGAAGTAACCTGGAGCATTGCTGGATGTGGCCCAAAAACAAACAAACAAACAATAAAGGAATTCTTCTATATGCCAGAACATGGTCTCTCTCAGTAAGAGTTTCATGTGCACTCAAATGTGTATTTCATGGGACAGAGTGATAGGACAACAGGTAGTTTCTCACTTTAAACTCAGCCAACAGGAGTTTGAGGCCCAGAACCACATATGGTCTCCTGAGCACTGCCAGGTCTGGCCCCCGAAAACAATGTGTCTTTCACTGCTGTTTATTAAATTTAGGAGGGGGTTGGCCAGACTTATGGTGCTCAGAGTCTACTTTTGGCTTTGTGCTCAGGGATTTGAATTAAGGTTAGTCATTTGCAAGGTAAGTGCCTTAACCCCTGTACAGTTTCTCCATCTCTTCACTGTTGTTTTGAGAAAGTAAGTTGTGGGCAGGAGAGATAGTACAGTCGGTATTGCATGCCACCGACTCCTGTTTTACATCTGGAACTACATGTGGTTTCCTAAGCACCATCAGCACAGAGCCAGGAGTAGCCCCTGAGCACCATGACCCCAAAATCAGTTTTAAAAAGAAAGAATGCAAGATTGAATATAAATAAAGGTCCAGTGCTTTAAATCAGTTTATTTGAAAGTTTTCAGATCTATGACATCCTTGCTGGTTTTCTGCCTTCTTGTTCTATCAATTGAAAGTGGGTTCTTGGGGCTGAAGTGATAGCACAGCAGGTAGGGCATTTGCCTTGCACGTGACCTGACCCGGGTTTGATTCCCAGCATCCCATATGGTCCCCCGAGCACAGCCAAGAGTAATTCCTGAGGGCATGAACCAGGAGTAACCCCTGTGCATCGCTGGGTGTGACCCAAAAAAGCAAAAAAGTTTAAAAAAAGAAAGTGGGTTCTTGGAAATATTTAGCTATTGTTGTGAATTTGTTTGTATCTTCTAGAAATTCTATCATTTCTTTTTTATTCTTCTTCTTTGCTTTTGTTTGTTTTGGGGCCATATCTGACTATGCTGAAAACTTTCTCCAAGCTCTGTGTTCAGGGTTCACACCCCTAATGGTTCTTGGGAGGACCATATGCAGTGCTGGTTTGGCTGTGTGTAAGTAAAGTACCTTAAACCTCCCACACTGTACTGTCTTTTTTTTTTTTTCCTAATTTTTGGGTCACACCCGGCAAAGCTCAGGGGTTCCTCCTGGCTCTGCACTCAGGAATTACTTCTGGTGGTGCTCAAAAGACCATATGGGATGTTGGGGATCGAAACTGGGTTGGCCATGTGCAAGGCAAATGCCTCACCCATTGTACTATTGCTCCCACTTCCCATATTGTCTTTCTGGCCTCCTAGTTTTTCTTTTTTCTTTTGCCACACCCAGTGAAGTGGGATGCCAGGAATTAGACCTGGGTTGGCCACATGGAAGGCAAGCACCCTAGGCACTGCACTATCACTCTGGCAACCCTCATTTTTTTCCCCAAATAAGTTTTTATCATGGCACCCGATATGGTCCCCTGAACACTGCTAGGAGTGATCTCTGAGTGCAGAGCCAGGGTTAAGCCCTAAGTAATGCAGGGTGTAGCCCCCAAACCAAAAAGTACTAAAAAAATATATGTGAAGGCCTGGAGAGGTCCCTTAAAGGATTGCCTGGGTTCAATTCCCAAACTCCACCAGGAGTAAACACTGAGCACTGATCAGGAAGTAGCTCCTGAGCACCACCATGGGGTGTTTCCCAAAAACTAAAGGAAAAAAAAAAGAAAATATGTCAAGAATTTAGCCTAGAGGGTTAGAGAGATAGTACAGCGGATAAGGCACTTGGCTTGCATGCAGCTGTCCTGGGTTTGATCCCACTACCCCATATGGTCTCCTGAGTCCCACCAGGAGGGGTACCTGAGAGCAGAGTCTGTGGTATGGGAAATGAGCACCTCTGCATGTGACCCAAACCTCTTCCCCCTAAACAAAAGAATTCAGCCTAGCGAGGAAGATACCCTGTAGAAAGCCCAAATAAAAGGCATGGGCCCCTTCAGAATATAGTACAGAGGTGAGGAAGAAGTGGCAAATGGTGCTGGAGTGAGAGCACAACGGGTAGGGCATTTGCCTTGCATACAGCCGACCCGGGTCCCAGCATCCCATACGGTCCCCTGAGCACCGCCAGGAGTAATTCCTGAGTGCAGAGCCAGGAGTAAACCTTGTGCATTGCCGGGTGTGACCCAAAGAGAAAAAAAAAAGTGGCAAATGCTGGACCATTTGCAGGCTGGTGCTCCTAGCATGACAGAATCTGGGAGGGCAGGGAGAGGGGGATGAAACCAAAGAGCATGGATGGATGAGGAGGAGGAACAGGCCAGGAGAGTAGTGCTTTACCAGTGTTTCTCACCCCCAGAATATTCTAAGCACACTGGTGAAAACTGTTTCAGTGGGGAGCCATAGCACGAGAATAGGGGGCCAACTGGCAGGATGGGAGACCAGGGGGGAAACAAGATCAAATACTTCTTTTTTTAAGGGTGGCCACACCCAGCTGTGCTCAGATTTTACTTCTGGCTCTGTGCTCAAGAATCACTCCTGGGGCTGGGGCGATAGCACAGCAGGTAGGACATTTGCCTTGCACACGGCCAACCCGGGTTCGATTCCCAGCATCCCATATGGTCCCCTGAGCACCGCCAGGAGTAACTCTTGAGTGTAGAGCCAGGACTAACCCCTGAGCATCGCGGGGTGTGACCCAAAGAGCAGGGGAAAAAAAATCACTCCTGGTGGGGCTCAAGAAACTATATGTGGGGGCTAGAACGTCAGCACAGTGGGTAGGGCGTTTGCACACACAGCCGACCCGAGTTCGATTCCCAGCATCCCATATGGTCCCCCAAACACCACCAGGATTAATTCCTGAGTGCAGAGCCAGGAGTAGCCCCTGTACATCGCTGGATGTGACCCCAAAAATGCAAAAAAGAGAAAGACTGTGTGGTGCTGGGGCGAATGAACTGAAATAGGCCCATCGTAAGACAAGTTCTTTGCCCCTGTACTATCCCTCTGGACCCAGAAACAAGGTCATAAGAAGGCTACGGTTCAACAAAGGTGGACAAAGGTGAAGAAACACTTGCTCTAGATCACAGGGGCAGAAATAGAAACATGAAGAGGAAAGGGAAGAATCACAATGCAAGCTGAAGTTGCCTCTACTTCTCAGAGAACTGGAAGGATGAAGTTGAGGGAAATCTAGATTCATGAAAACAAGTTTAATTTTGAGTATTGAGTCTCCTGGGTAGAGATATAGACTGAACTTAGGCTAGAGGTCAGAGCCAGACCAGACAGACTTGACTTCTCAGTCTGGGATAGGAGTCCTGGTCTCCTTCCACCTCTTGCACAATGGTTCCAGAGAATGTTTCCTTGGGGAGTTGCTTAGGAGGTCAAGGGCCCCAAAGGTGATTGGTTCAGTGCAAAGACCAAGGATGTTAAGCTGCTTGGACCCTGCACTGCCAGGGATACTCAGGCCCCCCGCAGCAGTGTTGGGGACCTCCAGGCGCCATACCCTACAGTGCTGGAATTGAACTTAGCTCAGGCACATGCGGGTATCTACCATAACAGTTGTATCATCTCCAAGTCCTGATCCAGAGAACTTAAAACCTTTGATGTGGGGCCTGGAGAGATAGCACAGCAGGGAGGGAATTTATCTTGCATGCAGCTGACCTGGGTTCTATCCCCAGCATTCTGTATGGTCCCCTGAGCACTGCCAGGAGTAATTCCTGATTGCATAGCCAAGTGTGACCCTAAAAGTCAAAAAATAAATAATAACATTTAAAATTTTTTGATGTTTCTTTTATTCTCTCTCTCTTTCTCTCTCTCTCTCTCTCTCTTGGCCAAACCCAGTAGTACTCCTGGCTCTAAGCTCAGGGATCACTATTCTTGGCAGGACCCAGGGGACCATGTGATATATAGATAGATAGAAAGATAGATAGATAGATAGATAGATAGATAGATAGATATAGATAGAGAGAGCTTTTATGAGTCACACCCAGTGATGCTCAGAAGTTACTCCTGGCTCTGCACTCAGGAATTATGCCTGGCAGTGGTCTGCCACGTGCAAGGCAAACACCCTACCTGCTGTAGTATTGCTCTGGCCACAGCAAAGCACATTTTTCTTCTGGTCAGTTATCTGTCCAGTCTATATATATATATATATATATATATATATATATATATATATATACACACACAGATAGATTAGATGCTCTGGGGCTGTTCCCAGCATTGTTCTTGATGTCATTTCCAGCATTTTGGCAGACTATGCAGTGCAGGACTTGACCCTGTGCCTGCCACATGCAAAGCATGCACCTGGCATGTTTAGCTATCTCTTTGGTGCCAGAAAAAAAATATTTTATTTAACTTTTGTTTTGGGGGTCCAGGTTTAACTGTGCTCAAGGACGTATTTCTGGCTCCAAGCTCAGGAATCACTCTTGGCAGTGCTCAGGGGACCATATGTGACGTCAAGGATGAAACCATGTACAAAGCAAGTGCCATAACTCCTATACTATCTTTCTGGCC
Organism: Sorex fumeus; assembly: GCF_029834395.1. Classification (NCBI taxonomy): domain Eukaryota; kingdom Metazoa; phylum Chordata; class Mammalia; order Eulipotyphla; family Soricidae; genus Sorex; species Sorex fumeus. The sequence goes on from NW_026606104.1 coordinate 44,602,177, forward strand.
CTATATATATGAATATATGCATATATAACATAATTTTCGGCCACCCCTGAAAGTATTCAGGGCTTACTATTTCTATTTCTGTGTTCAGGAATCACTCCTGGTACTGTTCAGATAACCATATGTGGTGTTAGGAATTGAAACCAGGTTGGTCATGTGTAAGGCAAGGACCTTACTCATGTACTTTCCCAAGATATATATATATGTGTGTGTGTGTATATATATATATATTGTGTTTTGGGTCACACCCGGCGATGCTCAGGGGTTACTCCTGGCTTTATGCTCAGGAATCACTCCTGGCGGTGCTTGGGGGACCATATGGGATGCTGGGAATCGAACCTGGGTCAGCCACGTACAAGGCAAACACCTTATCCACTGTGCTATTGCTCCAGCCTCATATATATATATATATATATATATTTAAATTATTTTTGTATTTGAATACTTTACAAAATCATTGATAACCATTTCTGTAACTCTATGAAGCCATGTGAATCAGCAAGAAGACATTGGCAGAAGACAGCCAAGAAAGGTCCAAGATCCCAGAGTTCAATCTTGAAGAAATCTCAGTGTTTCATTCAGAAAAAAAGTCCATGATGGAGGCAGAGGTAAACTTGAAGAGGTAAGAGAACCTGTAAATGGAGAGTGGTTTTTTTTTTTGTTTGACTGTGCTAGAAAAAGAATAGGAAACACCTTCGGGGGGAGGGTGCCATACCTGGCAGTGCTCAGGGTTTACTTCTGGCTCTGTACCCAGGAATCACACTTGGTGGGGCTTGGAGGACCATATAGGGTTCTGGGGATTAACCTAGATTGACTGCATATGAGACTGGTGCCTTACCAGGCTTATATGATCATCTGGCCCCAGAATAGGAAATACTTTGATGGTAAACATTCATTTAGGGGGCTGAAGAGCTAGTATAGAAAGTAAGGTATTTGCCTTTCATGCAGCCAACCCCAGTTTAAACCCTGGAACCATATAGTTCTTTGAATACTACTGGGAATGATCCCCAACTGGGAGTAGTCTCCGAACACTACCAGGTCCAAAACAAAACAAAACAAAGAGTCTACCTAGGGCCAGGGAGGTAGTTAAAAGGGCTGGAGCACATGATTTGCACTGCATGTGGTCCCCCAACCACTACCAGAAGTCACCCCCAAGCACCAAGCAGGGAATATAGTCCCTAAAGCATTGCCAGGTGTGGACCAAAATCAAAGGGAAAATGTGTCCTACTAGGGTCAGAGACGTGGTTCAGAGAGTACAGTACGTGCCTCGAGTGTTTGAGACCCTTGTTTAAATTCCTGACAACCCCCCCCCCCACACACACACAGTTTTTCATCTGAAGTTGAAATAAGATAGTATAGCTTTCAGTGTCAGAATGAGGTTGAATTGGAGAAAAATACCTATCTGCCAAAGTCACTACCTTGATTAAGGAAACCCTCAAATGTTCTGAGGTCACCATAGAACCCCTGAAACTGAAGAAAGTGTCCATCTTCCTGAGGCAGGGTGAGTCATGTCAGAATGACTTGGCATCCATCTCCTACACCAACCCAGCTCACGCCTTCATCTCTCATATCCTGACTCACCTTCCTTCTCCTGCTTACACCCCATTCTTGGCCTGCCCTTTCCCCACAACCATTGGCCAGTCTGTTCTAAAGCCATAAAAACTGATGTGTCACCAGAGCTCAAGTCCCAACGTGGTGCTCTGTTGCCTTGGGATAGAGGCTATCTCCCTTATGCACACATGTGCTGTCTTACCCACCCACCGCCTCACAAACACAAACACACACCCAGACACACACATATACACACACAGACAACACACAGACACACACAGACACACACAGACACACACGTGCCCCTGCTCTCCCTCTCTACTGCCCTCCACGGGCGCTGTTACTGCACTCTTCCTCCTTGACTGTTTCCCATCATCACCTGGACTCTCACTGCCTCCTGTCACTTTTTTTTTTTTTTGCTTTCATTTTTTTTGGGGGGGAGGGTCACACCCGGCAATGCACAGGGGTTACTCCTGGCTCTGCACTCAGGAGTTACTCCTGGCGGTGCTCAGGAGTTACTCCTGGCGGTGCTCAGGGGACCATATGGGATGCTGGGAATCGAACCCGGGTCGACCGCGTGCAAGGCAAACGCCCTATCCGCTGTGCTATCTCTCCAGCCCCCTCCTGTCACTTTTTTGCTGTCCCCTCCCGCGTCTAGATTGGGGGTCTCCAAACCCTCACTGCAGGCTCCCATCAGGCGTGGTCCAGGTCTGCGGGGCAGGAGCGCTCTGCCTGCACTTCCCGGGGCGGCCGCCAGGGGCCGCCGTGCTCTTTGTTTTCTCCGGGGCCGGGGTCGGGGCCCGCGGGCCGCAGAGCGCATGCTCGGGCCATTCGCCGCCCGCCCGGGAGCGGAGGAGTTTGCTCGTGGCCGACCTGCGCCGAGGTAGGTCGCGCGGGGATCCCGGGCGCGGGGCGGCCGCAGCGCGCGTGGCCGGCAGCAGACCGGGGTCGTGGCCCGCGTGCGCGCGGGTCCCGGTCCCGGGCGGCGCCGAGCCGAGCGGCGGACGCCGGCCTGGCCCCGCCTCGCGCTCGTCGGGCCGCGCGGCCGGGCTGCCCACGCCGCCCCGCTGCCCGCGCCGCCCGGCGCCAAGATTCAAACGGCGCGGCCGGCCCGGGGAACTCGGCGGCTCCGGGCGCAGAGCGCGCGCCCTGCGCCGGGCCGTGCGGTTTCCGGAGCGGGAAAAGTGGTCTGAGTCCTCCTACACGGCGGGGTCGTCTCTGGGGAGCTGAGGCTGCCCAGGGGTCTGCTCGGCCCCCGGGAGCCGGGAACTGGGTGCCGGGGAGCCCGCCAGCCCGTCCCATCCCCTCCGTCTGCAGCGCGCTTGCCGCGTGTCTCGTGCCGCGCTGGCGGGCCCGGGAGCCGGGGTCGGGAGGAACGCGTGGCCTTTACGGAGCCCCGGTCCCACTCTGGGAGACACAGGCATGGCCACAGCACCCTCCTGGGTGATCGCCTAAGCGTGCTGCCGACGCCCGGACCTGCCAGTCACCCTACAAGGTCATAATCCAGGTGCTGGAACGAGTGTGACTGGTGTGCCCCGGCAGAAGTTTGATTGTATGCCAAGTATTATGGATCCCTGAGTTGGGGTCGCCCCACCCTGCCCTCGAGGGCCAGGAGTGGTTTACCCCGGTAAGGTATTTCCCGGAAGAGGGGTTTTGCAGAAACTGGCGGCTTTTCTGTCCCCCTGGGGTGCAGGAGCACCGTATTTGACTAGGTGAGCAGCAGTTTTGTAGAAGTGAAGCCGGGGCTCCAGGCACAGGGCAGGTTTGCGGGTCTGGACTCGGAATACTGTCTGGACACAGATAGCAGGTGAGCTTAGTCAAGAGCAGCAGCAGCGTAGAGCCTGGAAGAGGAACCGCCGGTTCAGCAGCCGTCTAGGGGCCTGAGCAATAGTACAGTGGGTAGGGCGCTTGTCTTGCTCACCACAGACCCTGCTTCCATCTCCAGTATCCCATATGGACCCCCAACGGCACCAGAGTGATTCTGGAGTGCAGAGCCAGGAGTAACCCCTGAGCATCGCCAGGTGTGGTCAAGTCCCCCACCCACCCACCCACCATCCCCAGCTTCTGAGCATTTCCTGTTTCTCCCGCTGAGCAGCATGGCCACTTTGAGCACATCTCCCGGAAGCAGGCAGCTCTTTTCCTAGGGGAAAGGGAACATCCGTGAACCCAGGCTCTGTTAAGAGGCCTCAGTTCCTGGGTGTCTCTATCTGGCTCATAGAAGCTCAGCAAATGTGAGTTGACAGCTGAGACAGGTGAGCCTGCCCCTCTGGGAACTTCTCACAGAGATTCTTGTGTGTCTGAGTCTGGCCAGAGTGTTTATCTCCTGGTGGGGACAGGCCGCCTGGCGGTGGGCGGACTGCCTGAGGGGACAGCTGCTGTGAGTAGACTCCCTTTGCAGAAATGAGGCTGGTGAGGTCATAGGGGGTCAAAGGAAGTCCAGGTCCCTGGTAGACTGTAGTCTGGTGTGTCTTTCACCAGATGAGGAAACTGAGTTCTAAACAGAACTGAGGAGAGGGACCCTCCAGCCCAGTGGGGCAGTGGACAAGACACAGGATTCCATGCCACATGTGTGGCCTGGGAACTTTCCTCTAAGTCTCCTGGTCCTTCCTTTTCTCCCTTTCCTCCCCGGGGATGCCCCACCCACACTCCTGGCAGTGCTCACCTGGCATTCAGGCCTGATGGTCCAGTCTGGTTACCAGGGCTACACCCAGCAGTATCTGGGGGGGCCAGGTGGTTTAGGGAATCACTCACATACTTCTGTGAGTGAGGGGATCACTCACATACCTTTGCATGACCTTCCTGTCCTGTTTTTATCTTCTTTGAGTGGCAGGGGCTGTGATGGGATGGGGGTGTAGGCCATATCTGACAGGGCTACGGTTGCCGCCAGCTCAGTTCTTAGGGACCATGTGGGATGCTGGGGATTGAACCTGGTATTCCATATGCAAAGCATGTGCCCCAGCCCTTTGAACTATTATTATTATTATTGATCGGTCATGGTCCTCCTGTTATTCATCGATTTGCTCGAGAGGGCCCAGTAACATCTCCATCATGAGACTTGTTGTTACTGTGTTTGGCATATTGAATACATCATGGGTAGCTTGCCAGGCTTTGCTGTGCGGGCGATATACTCTCAGTAGCTTGCCAGGCTCTCCGAGAGGGGCGGAGGAATCAAACCCAGCTCAGCCGGCTGGCTGCATGCAAGGTGAACGCCCTGCTGCTGTGCTTGGGGCCCACACCCAGCAGTGCTCAGGGCTTGGCTTCCGCCTGGCTCTGTGCTTAGGATCACTCCTAGAAGTGCTCAGGGGACAGTATGGGGTGCCAGGGATCGAACATGCGAGACAAACACCCTGCCTGCTGTACTGTCTCATTGTGCCCTCCTCTGTGTGTGACTTCAGTATCACAGGAAGAATCTTTAAGAGGCAAGGTGGAGGGGAGGAGACCACCCCAGGGGAAATGGAAAGATGCAGGACTCTCAGAACTGCTTTATCAGCCGTTATCAGTGACTAAACCAGACCCTGTCACAGCCCGTAGTGGCTCAGCCTAGCGGCCCTTGGGTACTTCTTAGTCTTCGGTGCTTTCTTCTTTTCCCATAGGTCAGTGCAATGTCCAGAGACCCCCTCCCCGCAAACTCATACTGTAGAGTGGGGCCTGTCCCAAGAAAGGGGGTGTGGGAGTGCTGCCTGAGAGGGGCTTAGGGCTCAATGTCATTGTGATTGTAGCTTTGAGTCTCTCTCCCTGCCTCTTCCATGGAGAACGGAGGTGAGTTGTCTCGTTCAGAACTGCGTCGCACGGGGCAGATCCTGGACAGGGCAGTACCACCAGCTCTACAAGGATTGCCTAGGATTAGCCCTTCTCTTCATACACATAGCAGATGGATGGATACTGTTACTGCTGTTTTACTGGGAAGCCCGGAGGAAACAATCACCAAGAGGTCCAATAACTTTGCCCGTGATCAGATTGCTAGAAAGTCACTCTGTCCGGATTCTGGCCTGGAGGCTGTGCTACCTGCTTTACTTCTCACCTAGGTCTCTGAGCAGGCCTAGCCCCAGCCTGCACTCTGGAGTCCAAAGTGCAGAGTTTGGGGGCCCCTGGCTTAAATGACCTGGTTTTCAGCTTTCACAACCTTTAAAGACCAGGAGCACAGCAGACAATGTGGGGGTTGGGAGGGAGAGAGAGAAAGTTTGCTTGCTTGCTTGCTTTTTTTTTTTTTTTTTTTGTGGCACTGGGCTTGAACCACATGCAGAGAGACAACAGGCTCTACTGCTGAGCTCTATATGTCCTTTGCCCCAAAGGCTTTCAACACAATTTGGGCTGGATTAGAAATAGAATTTTGTGGAGTACCTGTTCCTAGCTGAGAGTTGTGGCGGGGGGAATGCAAAGGGACTGGGACTGAAGTCCACTTGTTCTAATAATGCATAGGTGATTTTCTTCTTCCCCTTTTCTAACACCTGGTGTTGGTGGCCACGGAAATGGCTCAAACGACTAGACTGTGGGGTTGTGGACTGGAGCGAGTAGAGCGCGTTGCTTTGCATTCTGCTAATCCAGGTTTAACCCGTGTACCACTAGCCGTGACCGCTCTTCAAAAAAAAACAAAAACGGCTGGAGCAGGTGACTGACCCGGTTTTGATCCCAAGCACCCTTTATGGTTCCCCGAGCCAGCTCAGAGTGATCCCTGGAGTACAAAGCCAGGAGTAAGCCCTAAGTACTGCTGGGGGTGGCTCCACCCCCCCCCCAAAAAAATTTTATGTGTAATACCTGGTGTTTATATGTTAATATGAGCACATTTACAGTGTGTCTTGTTGAACTGCTCAGGAAAACCCAGGTTCCTCCCAGGAATGATTCTTTTTTGTGAGGTGGGGGATGATAAGGGCCACCCCCTGGTACTCAGGATATTTGTGGCTCTGCTCAGGAGTGACCAACCCTGGAGATGCTTGGAGAACTATATAGAGTTGAGGAATTGAATTGGGGTTTGTCACGTGCAAGGCAAAACCCCACCCCTTACTATTGCTCTGGCCTCAGGAGTGATTGTCACAGCCCACAAGTGGGTTTTATTGTTTTGGGGGTCACACCCTGCAGTGCTCAGGGCTTCAGTTTTGGGGTTTGGGCCATACTGGGTCATGCTCAGGGCTTTCTCCTCCTGTTTCTGCGCTCGGGGATCACTCCTGACTGACTCTTGGGACCGTATGTGGCACTGGGAATTGAGCCCAGTTTGGCTGCATGTAAGGCAGCATCTTCCTCTTTTGCAGTCTCTCTGGCCCTAATAACAGTAGTTTTTCAAAGAAAGGTATCCACACTCATCGGTGTATTTTTATTCCCTGCCTGGCGCTTGGGGAACCATGCCTTAGGGGGTTAAACTCAGGGCTCCTGTTTGCAAGGCATATGCTCAGTCCATCATCCCTCTAGCCCACGAATTTATTTCTTTATCCTTTTATGTTTTAGTGGTTTTGAGGCTATATCATACGGTGTTCAGGGCTTACTCCTGACTCTACTTAGAGATCACTCCTGGAGGTACTCAGGGGAGCTTATGGGATGCTGGGGGTTAAACACAGATTTGCCATATGCAAGACAATCTTCTTACCTGCTGTATTATCTCTAGTTCATCTCCACTTTTTTTTTTATTTAGACACTGTGATTTACATAGTTGTTTTCAATAGCTATTGATACCTTTCCTTATGTATTGAACCTTTATGAGTGTGTTAAGTGTGTGTGTGTCTGTGTGTGTGTGTATGTGTTTGTATTGTGTGGAGACACAAGAGCCAGGATGGAACTCAGGGTTTCACAAATTCTAGGCATATTCTCTACCATTTGAGCCATATTCCTGACCCCTATAATCTTACTTCTCAGGTTACCATTGTTAACATTTGGTCTGTTGCCCACATACCATGTTTTTTCATGTATTTTTTTAATTCAAAATTGGATGAGCTGCTTTTTTCAGTTTTTTTTTTTTTTTATTTTACTTGGCAGTGGTGAACGTCTTCCAAATCACTAAGTGTTTGCAAGGGGATCGTGTGGTACTGAGGATTGAACCGAGGACAATTGCATGTAAGACAAGCGCCTTAACACCTGAACTAGCTCTCCAGCTCAGAAAGTGTTATTTTTCATGGCTTCCTGTCATGAACGTAACAACACATGGTACTCCTCCTAGTCCCACTATAGAGGCTCCTGGGCATTTATTGTTTTGGAATTTTTTTTTTAACCCCAGTGATGCACAGGGGTTGCTCCTGACTCTGCACTCAGGAATTGCTCCTGGTGGTGCTTGGGGGACCATATGGGATGCTGGGAATCGAACACGGGTCGGCCGCATGCAAGGCAAATGCCCTACCTGCTGTGCTATCGCTCCATCTCCTGGAATTTTTTTTTTAACCCTATGAAGAATATTTAATTCGGTATCCCACTAATTTTGTAAAATATGAAGAATTTATACAATATGAAGAGCAACTAGAGTTGGTATCCTACTAATTTTGGGTAAATTCGTTTTGCTGCTGAGCCAGCTCAGGATAAATTCTAAGAAGTGAAATTACTGGGCAGTCCTGACCCTTTCTAAGGGGTTTGATAAAAAGGGCTAAATGAGAATAGGAAAACGATTGCCATTTCTAATGTAGTACTTGGCCTGGTTTTTCAGGACAGGACAATGCCGCCCAAGCGTATAGCTAAGAAAAGGTCACCCCCAGAAGATGCCCTCCCAAAGAGCAAGAAGGTGAAGGGTAAGTTGGAGTTGGCTTTATCTGATTGTGGGTATCACTCTGGAGCCCCAGAATCTAGAACTGGGCCTCCTTCTCCTGTCCATTTGAAGCAGAGGGGCCTGGAGTTCCAGGATTCCGGAGGGAAGGTCTGCCACAACTCTTGTCTTCTACCCTCTGGGACTCCTACAGGGCCAGAGGGCCCCAGGGAGCACTGGCAAAATAGCGCACTAGACTCGAGGCCAGGGCCCCACGCACAGCTTCGTTCTGGTTAGCACCACTAACTTCCAGACACGGGTTCAGATCCTTGCTCTGCCACTCTCTAGCTGTGTCCCTTTAGGCTAGTCCCTTACCTCATTGAGGTGCTGGGAGGCTTCGAGAGAATGCTGGCAGCATTTGTTGGGGGATGGCAGTAGGTTCCTTTCTCGCGGGGAGCAGACAGAGAAGCGCTTTTGGCGTGGGAGGGGGGACGCACGGACCCACACTCAGACAGTGTCTGTCTCTTGCAGACCATCGTAACCAGGCAGTGAGGGCTGTTGCCTCCCACCGAGTTCCGGGCGCCCGCTCCTGCCAAGGTGCCTGCAGGCCTAGCCCTTCTGACCAGAAAACCAGACCAGGTGGCCATCTTGGCAGCTGTGGCCACACCCTGGGGAGGGGCTAGACGCCTTTGGCTGTCTGGGGTGCGGGTGACCACCAGCAGGTGGCTCTGCAGCCCTCTGATTGGCACTTACCTCTGCAAATTTACCTGTTGACTCCTACTCCTGCCACCACTTCCCCTGTTCTCCTGTGTGGAATTGTCAGGGACTTAAGTCAGCCAGAGGGTGAAACTGAGGGACCCCAGTGACTTGTCTGTGCTTGGAGCAGGGCTGTCCGAGGCTATTTCCCTTTCCTGGTAACCACAGCCTAAATATGGAAGGCATGAATAAGTTATAAGGGGGGCAGGGGCCAGGTCACATCCAGCTGTGCTCAGTGCTTACTCCTGGCTCTGCACTCAGGGATTAGTCCTGGCAGGCTTGGGGACCCTATGGGATGCTGGAGATTGAACCTGGGTTGGCTGCATGCAAGGCAAGCTCCCTACCCACTGAACTGTTGCTCCAGGCCCCACATATAACTCAGATGAGTACAGAGCAACCTAACGGTAGAGAAGGTCATCCACTTGGGAAGAGGAGACATTATTATTTGTGCAAGCTCTTGAGGAAATCTCTGCTGGGTTTCTTCAGCAGCATAAAATTTGAAGTACTGTCTCATTTCTCCCATTTCTCTCTCTCTCATGTCTGCAGTGGACTGAGCTACTTTAGAGTGAGATGCCTCTTAGGCAGTTTTGGGGAGTCCAGCAGCTGATGGTTAGGTTCTCTGGCCAGGGATGCAGTGCTTTGGGGGCACGCAGGTCCATAGGGTACCGGGGACTGAATTTCTGTGTAGCATAGACTTCAGCCCTTTGAACTATCTGGCTGGCCTTTGTTTTTTTTTTTAATTCTTCTTATTATTAACTTTTTGCTTTTTGGGTTATACCTGGTGGTGATCAGAGGTTACTACTCCTGGCTCTGCACTCAGGAATTACTCCAGGCAGTGCTCAGGGTACCATATGGGATGCTGGGATCAAACCTGGGTTGGTCTCGTGCAAGGCAGACGCCCTACCCACTGTACTATTCTCCATCACTAGCCCTGGGGTTTGGTTTTGTTTTTTCTTTTTGAGTCACATCCGACAATGCACAGGGGTTACTCATGGCTCTGCACCCAGGAATTACTCCTGGCAGTGCTCAGGGGACCGTATGGGATGCTGGGAATCGAACCTGGGCCAGCCGCGTGCAAGGCAAACACCCTACCTGCTGGCTGTGCTGTCACTCCAGCCCCAGCTCTTGGGTTTTAATCCAAGGCTCCTGGTGGTTGTTCTGAGGGATTCTGCTAGAGTAGGGGCTGGAACGCAGGGCTGTGTGACCCCAGAGCCCAGGCAGAGACTTCTCCACGCGCATGTCATCCCGTATGCTCAGGGCTGAATTTTTCTTCCTTCAGTCTCACATAGATCCCACAGAACAGAACCGGGCATGGTGCTAACTCTGGGCCAGGGCGACGTGGGCCAGCTGGGACTCGGCGAGGGTGTGATGGAGAGGAAGAAGCCAGCTCTGGTGCCGATTCCAGAGGATGTTGTGCAGGCAGAGGCCGGGGGCATGCACACTGTGTGTCTGAGCAGAAGTGGCCAGGTAGGGCAGGGAGCGACGGGGGTGGGCCCAGGGATGGGGTGAGAGGGGGGCCCAGGACAGACCAAGTTTGGATCAGGGAGGATGTGGATGGAATGGGCTTGGGGCCTGAGCCACACGTGGGGATGATGAACTGGGTGGCTGAGCAGGGGGCGGCCTAAATAGGAGTGGATTGATCCTGGACCCTGCACTGACTGGGCTTCCTGGGCACAGGTCTACTCCTTCGGCTGCAATGATGAGGGTGCGCTGGGAAGGGACACATCCGTGGAAGGCTCAGAGTCGGTGCCAGGGAAAGTGGAGCTGCAAGAGAAAGTGATACAGGTGTCAGCTGGAGACAGTCACACAGCGGCGCTCACCGAGGATGGCCGAGTCTTCCTTTGGGGCTCCTTCCGGGTGAGACTGGGTCTGGAAGTCTGCATGGGATCTGGCGGGCAGAATTAACGGAGGGGTCCCCAAGGAACCCATCTTGTGCCCCCACCAAAGTATGCAGAAGTGAAGGCTCAGTGAGCGAGGGCTGTTCCCGGCTCTCTGACAACTCACTCACGCCTTGCACACTTCTAGCTGATTCCTTGAGTCAATGTTAATGAAGTGCGTGTCTCTCTCCTGTGTTCCTCTCCTGCCCTCATGCACTTCCCAGAGGTTTTTGGTTTTGGGATGTTTTGTTGTTTGGTGTCCACACCCACCTGTGCTCTGGCTTACTCCTGGCTCTTTGCGCAGGGATCACTCCTTTGGGGTTCGGGGACCATATACCAGGGCTGGAATTCAGGTCAACTACATGCAAGGGAGACACCCTACCCACTGTACTGTTGCTCCTGACCCCAAGAGTATTTTGGTTTTTGCTGGTTTTTTTTTTTTTTTTTTTTTTTTTTTTTTTTTTTTTGCTTTTTGGGTAACACCCAGCGATGATGCACAGGGGTTACTCCTGGCTCATGGACTCAGGAATTACTCCTGGCAGAGCTCGGGGGACCATATGGGATGGGATGCTGGGATTCAAACCCGGGTTGGCCGCGTGCAAGGCAAATGCCCTACCCACTGTACTATCGCTCCAGCCCCAAGAGTATTTTGTTTTATGAGAATGTGTGAAATTCCCATACCTCAGAATTTGTTTTTGGGCCACACTGGTGGTGCCCAGGCCTTGCTCCTGGCTTTGCACTCAGATATCACTCCTGGTGGGACTCAAGGAATGTATGGGGTGCCGGAGTCAAACACGGATCAGCCTTGTGCAAGGCAGGTGCCCTACCCACTGGACTGTCTCTTTGGCTCCGTCATATCTCAGACCATCAAAGGCAGTGGAGAGTTTTAGAGACTAAGCGTAAAAATTGTTTTGTTTTTGGGAGGCCACACCTGATGGTGCTCAGCGCTTACTCCTTGGTCTGCACTCAGATCACTCCTGGTGGAGCTCTGGGGAATATAGGGGTGCCAGGGGTTGAACTCGGGTCTGCCAATGCAAGGCAAGTACCCTACCCACTGTATTATCTCTCTGACCCCACAAAATTGTTTTGGGAAAAATAAATATTTTAGGAGCTTTGGTATTTATTCTGTAATGTCATAAAGGAAGGAATTCAGGAGCTGGAGCAATAGTATAGCTGGTTGGTGCCTTGCCTTGCCTGCTGCTGACCTGGCTTTGATCTGGGACATCTCATATGGTCCCCCAGGCACCAGCAGCACTAATTCCTGAGCACAGAGCCAGGAGTAACCCCTGAGTATTGCCAGGTGTGGCCCGAAATCAATTTATAAAATAAATAGGTGGAGGCGCCAGAGAGATAGTACTGTGGGAAGGGCGCTTTCCTTGCATGTGACGGACTGGGATTCAATCCCCGGCACCCCACATGGTCCCCCCTAAGCCCCACCAGGGGTGATATCTGAGCATAGAGGCAGCAGAAAACCCTGAACACTGCTGCACAGGAGAAAAAATTGGTGCTTGAGATAACACAGGGTAAGGAACTTGCCTGTATGCAATGACCCAGGTTCAATGTCCGGCACCCCATGTGGGCTCTCGATCCCCGGATTTGACCCCAAAACAAGGGAATCCAGAGGAGGGGACTTGACTCAGTGGTAAGCATTTAACTTTGCATGTGTGAGAACCGAGGCTTAACCCCAGCACTGCAAAACAATAAAAGACTCTGGGATGGGAATGTGGCTCAGTGACAGAATGCTTGCTGTGTGTGAGTGAGGCCCTGGTTCCTAACACCACACAATACCTCGAGCACTGCCAGATAAGGCCTCAAAACTGAAGAAGAAGGAAGAAATAAATAACTGTCAATGGTAAATCAAATAAATTTATTCATGTGTTTGTTTTGGTTTTGAGGTCGCTGCTCAGGGATCATTCCTTGAGGGACTATACAATACCGGGTCAAACCTGGGTTGGCCATGTACGAGGAATACACCTCACCCCCTGATATATCTCTTTGACCCCTCAAAACTGTTTCTATTAACATAATTTGTGAAATCAGAGAAAGTGCTTCATAGGCAGAACACATGCTTTGAAGTGGGAGGCTGGGTTCCAACAGAAAGGATGGGGATTGTATCTTGAACCCCTTTTTACTCAGTAGTTACGAACACGAAGCTGGCATGTTTATTTTTCCTCTTTATTCCATTCGTAGCCCCTTACCTGTTAATTTTAATGCAAATCACAGACCATGTGTGATTTTGTTCGTAAGTATTTCAATATGTGACCTGGTTCTTGTCCACCTCTGTCTCCCCCTTTGTCGTGCTGGCCCTTCGTCAGTCTGCCCCTCGTGGCTGCCCACAGCCAGCATCTGACTGAATGTCCACCTCCCCCTTCCCAGGACAACAACGGTGTGATCGGACTCCTGGAGCCCATGAAGAAGAGCCTGGTGCCTGTGCAGGTGCAGCTGAGCACGCCCGTGGTGAAGGTGGCCTCAGGTGAGCCTGGGATGTCCTGAGGAGCGGGAGCCTTGTTGGAGGGCTGGCCCAGCTGTGGGCAGAGAAAGCCTGTTACCCTCTGCCCTCTCCCCCCCCCAGGCAATGACCACCTAGTGATGCTGACGGCTGATGGGGAGCTCTACACGTTGGGCTGCGGAGAGCAGGGCCAGCTCGGTCGTGTGCCGGAGTTGTTTGCCAATCGTGGTGGCCGGCAGGGCCTTGGTAGGTCATGTAGGTCTGTTTCTCTGGCAGGCAGCTAGGCAAGCCACCCCCAGTAAAAGCAAGTCGCTAGAGGTAGCACGCGTGTGTGCATGGGAGCAGCAGCCGTGGTTACAAACTCAGACGCCAGGGCTAGGAGTGGTAGCTCAGTGCTGATGCTCTGCAGGCGTGAGGCTGCCACCTCCTGGCTGTGGAGATAGAAGAACGTGGGGCCAGAGCAAGGGCTCGGTGGGTTGAGCTTTGCATGCTGAAGGCCCAGGTTCAGTCTCCAGCACCGCATGGTCGGCTGTGCAAGAAGAGGGCAATCCCTGAGGATTAAGCTCAGAGGAGCCCCCGAGCACCTCTGGGTGGGACCCAGAAATTTATTTGTTTTGTTGTTGGTGGTGGGTCTCATTCTCCTGATAGGTCTCATTCTTGAATATAATCTCAGGGCTAGGATGAAGGAGACGTTACTGGGGCCTGCTCAAGGCAATTGACGAATAACAGGATGATCTGTGATCTGTTGGTGGTGGTGGTGGTGGTGGTGGTGCTGTTTTTTGTTTTGTTGCTTTTTGGGTCACACCCGGCGATGCTCAGGGGATATGCCTGGCTCTGCACTCAGCAATTACTCCTGGCTCAGGGGACCAGATAGGATGCCGGGAATTGAACCTGGGTTGACCGCATGCAAGGCAAGTGCCCTGCCCATTGTACTATTGCTCCGGCCCCAGGACCCAGAAGTGTAAAAAGAAACAGAAACATAGAAGAATGTCTTTCATTTGGGAGGTCCCTGAAAACGAGACTCTTTGGGATGGGAATGCAGCTCAGTGGTAGAATTCATACTTGGCATGAACCTTTTTCACCAGAAAGGAAGGAAAATGTTCATGTTAATGGCGGGTGCGGCCCTTAGTGTTTTGCTTCTGCAAAATGGGGTGAGGAGCCCCTGCGTAGCCTCCCTGCAGGGCGTCAACAGTGGAGGAGAAGCGGACAGTCGAGGCAAGGCCTGTGTGTCTGCCACTCCCCGTGGCCTTCTCTTTGCAGAACGACTTCTGGTCCCCAAGTGTGTGATACTGAAATCCAAGGGGAGCCGGGCTCACGTGAGGTTCCAGGATGCCTTCTGTGGTGCTTACTTCACCTTCGCCATCTCCCGTGAGGGCCACGTCTATGGCTTCGGCCTCTCCAACTACCATCAGCTTGGTGAGTCCCATCAAGCGTCTCCCTGTAGAACCAGGGTTTCAGTCCAGGGGTCCCCGCGAATTGCTTGTGCTCTCTTGATGGGGTACCCGGGCCCCTCAGAGCAACAATGTTGTCGTCTGGAGAGTGAATGACTCTCATGGTTGAGGTAGGGTGGTCTTACTGAGGAGGGGTTAGACAGAAGGGCAGGTCCTTGGACCCTTCACCCTGACACTTCTGTCCCATCTCTTACCTCCCAGGAACCTCGGGCACAGAATCTTGCTTTATACCCCAGAACCTGACGTCCTTCAAGAACTCCACCAAGTCCTGGGTGGGCTTCTCTGGTGGCCAACACCACACTGTCTGCATGGATTCGGAAGGTGGAGCCTTCGGGTCCTCCTCTGGGCCTGGGGTGGAGTGTCCCTGAGCACAGGCCTGGTCAGACTTCTGAGAACATGGTCCTTGCCCGGGGCCCTGGGTCCTCCATGGAGTGGGCCAGGCCCAGGTCCAGGAGTGTCAGTCGATCCTCCAGAGCCTTGGCGCCCTTTCGAGTATGGGTTCGACCTGGGGAGAATCACTGCAAACCTTCCCCAAACCATCCTGAGACTGGGGACAAGTCCCCGCAGATACCAGGGGCTCACCGGACTGCCTGCAACGGGCCCCGTGCAATTCCTCATCTCTCCCTCCTCCTGCAGGGAAAGCGTACAGCCTGGGCCGGGCTGAGTACGGGCGGCTGGGCCTCGGGGAGGGTGCGGAGGAGAAGAGCGTGCCCACCCTCATCTCCAGGCTGCCTGCTGTCACCTCAGTGGCCTGTGGGGCCTCTGTGGGCTATGCTGTGACCCAGGACGGTGAGTGGGTTGATTGGGGACTTGGGGATCTTGGTTCTTATTGTGTTTGAGGTTACACTCAGCACTGCTAGGGGGAGGCGTCAGGTACCCTTCGCCCAGTAGTGCGTGGGGCTAAGTTGCAGAGATCACCGAGAATGGGGCTCTGCTCCCAGTTCTCAGAAGTTAACAAATAATTTTGATAAAGGTGATTTGTTCTGTAGAAGAGAAAAGCAACAAAGCAAGGGCTGGGTCACAGACAAGCAGCCTCGCTGAGATCTGGACGGGCAGTAAGACTTGAGGGGGCTGAAAGAGAGTCCAGCGGGTAGATGCTTGTCTTGAAGATTCGATCCCCAGCAACCCCTGTGGTCCCCCGAGCCCTCCAGGAGTGATTCCTGAGTGCAGTGCTAGGAGTAAGCCCCAAGATAGTCGGGTGTGACCTTTAAAAAAAAAATCTTGAACCCAGGTCTCCAGGTTTCTGACTCAAGCTTGGCTTTCTACCAGGGTGACTCGTTTATTTACGACCCAACTCTTCCAGCTTCCCAGGGAGCTGTGCTTAGTTATATTGTAGCACTGTAGCACTGTCCTCCCAGCCGGCACCAGTAACATCTCCATTGTGAGTTTTTTTTTTTTTTTTGCTTTTTTTTTGGGTCACACCTGGCGATGCACAGGGGTTACTCCTGGCTCTGCACTCAGGAGTTACTCCTGGCGGTGCTCAAGAACCATATGGGATGCTGGGAATCGAACCCGGGTCGGCCGCGTGCAAGGCAGACGCCCTACCTACTGTGCTATCTCTCCAGCCCCTCCATTGTGAGATTTCTAGTTACTGTTTTTGGCATATCGAATGCACCTCTGGTAGCTTGCCAGACTCTGCCGTGTGGGCGGGATACTCTCGTTAGCTTGCCAGGCTCTCCTAGAGGGACAGAGGAATCGAACCCGGGTCGGCCATGTGCAAGGCAAACACCCTACCCACTGTGCTATTGGGCGAAAGAAAGGGAAGTAGTATGGAGAAGTCTGGAATCGCTGAACCCACTTGGTCTGGGTAGCCTGAGAAAGGGCTTCAGCACACTTTGAAGGCCCTGACCTTAAGCCGGCCTGTGTCCCAGTGTGATCCCAGCAATGCTGGTCTTGGATCTAGGCTGTTGGTGGTGGTGGGGCGTGACCAGTCCTTAGGGTTTGAATGCCATGCTAGGGGTAGGGAGGTCTTTGCCAAGGGATAAGGACTGGTCCCTGGTTAGCAGCATCCTTGGCTTCTCACTTCCCTCATTTCCCAGAGGCTGGGACATGACCAGGTTGCTACGGAACAACGCCAGACACCCCCAATGTCCCAAGTTTCTCACACTGTGGAGAGGTGGGACAGGGGATCCTAAGAACCATTTCTACCTCATTTCTCTCCCGTGTAGGTCGTGTTTTTGCATGGGGGATGGGCACCAACTACCAGCTGGGCACAGGCCTGGAGGAGGACGCCTGGAGCCCCGTGGAGATGACAGGCAAACAGCTTGAGAACCGCACGGTCCTGTCTGTGTCCAGCGGAGGCCAGCACACAGTCCTCCTGGTCAAGGACAAGGGACAGAGTTGATGAAGCCTCTGAGGGCCTGGCTGCTGGGCCCCCCCACGCCCTTCCCCCCAGAACAGGGAAGCCACGAGGACTGCAGGGTGCAACAGGCCTCCCCCGACCCCAAGCGTTCTGTCACCTCCTGCCTTTTCCCCGTGAACAGAATCCATTTCCTCTTTCTCCTTCTCCTTTCCAGAATCATCCTGGGACCCGCAGGATGAAGGCGGTGTGGGGATGAGGGGGGCAGGGAGTTGTCTGAAGGAACATGACTCGCCCCAGAGCGATGTGGTCAGCCCGCCTCCCCCTATTCCTACCTTCTCTGGTCCTGGCTGAACTTGTTTTTGCCTACCAAAAGTAAAAAACTTCTACCTGGGGGTTCAGGGTCCATATGCTGAGAAGTCAGGGCTCCCCTCAAGCTCTGCTCATGTGCCACAACCTTCTGTCCTTCGCAGTCACACAGAAACAATACCATCGTCAGATCTGGCTTTTGTGAACCCAGATTTGGGATGAACTAGAGAACGGATGGAGGCAACCTCCAGCCAAACGGTCTTACACAGGTGTCTGGGAAAAAGGGGCGTGGGAAGGCCAAGTGACAGGAAAAAGCCAGTCAGCCTCTCGGAAGCACAAAGTACTCTGCCTTTGGGCATTGCCGGTTGTACCCCACTCGTTTCACCAACAAGGGCCCCACCCCAAATCTGAAAGGAAACTCTGCCTGCAGGGCAGGACACTCTGGGAGAGGAGGAGGACAGAGAGCTCTAGACAAATTTATAGCAATATTGAGAGTGAAGGGACAAAAAAAAAATGGAGAGGAGGCTGGACCCCAGAAAGGGAAGCAGAATCTAGTACAGTAGCTAAGGAAAAGTCGTGATTTTTGTTTTATTTTTAATGTAAAATATTTTGGAGGGAAGAGTGAAACCTTTTAACGTTTTTAATAAATGTAGAGTTTTAAAGACAGCAGCTGCTGTAGTGGGAGAGGCAGACTAAATCATGTGGCCCTGAAAGTGAGGACAAGGCGAGTCATTCCAGTGGGTGCTAGTCCACTGTTGGCGTGGCTGGCCCAGACCAGTCAGAAAAGAAAGGAGTTGATTGGTTTTTATTCAGGTACTTACATTTCAGGAATCACCAGATTTTTCCTTTATGCTGCATAATACAAAAAATAATGGAATTGATTTGCTTTGCAGTGCTCAGTATCAAACCCAAGACCTCCACATGTGCAAGGCGTGTGCTCTACCACTGAGAGGCCTCCCTTGCCCTCAGTCTTGGAGCATCCAACCCCAAGCCAGGTGTTCTGAGAAGTCTTACCTCCGGAAATGCTTATACTAAGTTTGTATCATGTTCAATACCTGATCTACTTGAGTAAACAGGATTGATTACATAATCACTCCTCAGACCAACTTGTACTTGAAAATGGCTTTTCTTAGTTTAGGAACCAAATCTTACAGAACTGACCTGTCCATGGTAGTCATTTAAAATTTGTAAAAATTGGAGGCTAATTTTATTTTAAGTCCCTGCTAGTCACATGTTGGGCTGTGCAAAGACAGAAATAGACTATTTCAAATTATAAAAAATGTCAATATTTAATGCTGATATGGGAAGTTTATATGTGTAATGGAAGTTTTATTAGCACCAACGTTCTTAGATGTCAGGATTCTTGGAGAAATGAATATGGTATAAGCTAATGATGTATTCTGTGACTTATTTCCCCCTGGAACTTTTGCTTCTGATGTGGACACATTTGTGACTAGACTTATATCTCAGAAAAACCATCTTTGATTTCATTATTTTCTGAGCAAAAAAGCAAAGTCTGTTTGGATTAAATTGACTGGAGTTTTCTCTTGATAATACAGACATTTGAAACTATCCTGTTATTTGGGGGAGGGGGACACACTTGATAATATTTGGCACTACTCCCAATGGACTAGCAGTGCTGGGAACTGAATCTGGGACTCATGCAAACCATGCATTGCAGAACTTTGAACCCTCTCCCTGGACCGGAAAGTAACCCCCCCCTTTTTTTTTGGTTGGTTTGTTGGGGGGGTTACACCTGGTTGTGCCTAGGGTTTACTCCTGGCTCTGTGCTCAGGAATCACATGGGGGGCTTGGAATCATATGGAATGCCGGAAGTACAACTCAGATTGGCATATATCACTTGGCCCTAGACAGTTCTTGTAAAAGAGCAATGGTTCCGGTTGGTATAATAGCTTGTTTAATTCTCAGATCATCCCTGGAAATAGTTTCTACGAGTTCAGTTAAGACTTGAAGCCTGTCAAGTGCACAGGCTAGGGGCCAGAGCAATCAGTTGTACAGCAGGTTTTTACTCTTTCGTTGCATAGCCAACCCAGGTGCAATCCACAGCATCCCTATGGTCACCTGAGCCCAACAGGGTGATTATTGAACACTGCCAGGTGTGCCCCTCCAAAAAGCGCACAGGCTGGACTGGAATCTATATCAACCTCCAAATTCAGATTATCAATCCTGTGTGTGGTTTCTAAGAGTTCGGGGTAGGGGTGGAGCAGAACTCTGGAGATAGTATGAGGATTTAGGTGCTTTCCTGTAGCTAGCAGTGCGCACTGCATAATCAGGTCCTCCTGCACCACCAGGTATGATCCCTGCACATCATTCTGAATAAACCCTGAGCACTGCAGGATGTGGCACAAACCCTCCAGCCGCACAAAAAGTTGTATAGGGCTGGAGAAAAGTATGGGAGGGGGAGGTGGCATGCCTTGCATGTGACTGATTCCAAACCTGGCACTATAAGGCTTTGCTATTATGAATGTTCACCTAATGACCCTGTTAATAGTTATCTTATCTTTAATATGCTTTTTTGGGAGGGGAGGGGATACCTGAGTAGACTCGGGTCTTATTCCCGGCTCTGCACTTAAGAACTACTCCTGGCAGGGCTCAGAGAACCATATGAGGAGCTGGGGATCAAACCCAGAGGGTCACATGCAAGGCAAACGCCCTATTCCCTTATTCACTGTACTATGGCTGTAGTCCCCAAATGTGCTGCTTTTTTGCTAGCAGTGTCCTTTAGTGCCAGTGTCTCAGGAATGAAAATCTTGGTGTTTAAAACACCAGTGCTCTTGTTTTTTTCTTTTTCTCCATCTCTCCAGCCTGTATTGATTACCTCAGTAAATATAATCACAGTATTTCCTATAACTAAATGATATTTAAAGTTATGAAATAAGTTAACTTTTTTTTTTCTTTTTGGGTCACACCTGGCAATGCACAGGGGTCACTCCTGGCTCTGCACTCAGGAATTACTCCTGGCGGTGCTCGGGGGACCATATGGGATGCTTGGAATCGAACCCAGGTCGGCCACTTGCAAGGCAAACACCCTACCCGCTATGCTATCACTCCAGCCTCAAGTTAACTTTTTTTCATAAAAATCAGAGAATGGAGATAGCACCACTAGATGTAATCAAAAACACAAAACCACAGACTCATTGTAAAAAGGTGCATATATAAAAGGCTGGGGAAAGCGTAAACCTCTAATCCTGGCTGAGTGTGGACCTGGAAGGGGCCAGTCACTAAACTATCTGAAACTACAAGAGAAGGTATTATTCAGAAACATGGTTAAAGGGCCAAAGAGATAATTAGGAAGGCAAAGCACATTGTTGCATGTGGTTGGCCCTGCTTCTAATCTCCAGAACCATATATGGTCTCCTGAGCACCCGTAGGGCTCACTCCTAAGCATGGAACTAGAAATGTTGCAAGTCCTGGAATGTAGTTCAATGGTAGAGTACATGCCAGTTATGGCAGCACAGAAATGTTTATGCACAGATTCTAGGCGACCAAGATTTGAACATAGTTGACTCAAACACCATGAAGTGGGGGGTTGGTGTTAATGTATATCAAGTTCAATTTCTGGTTGCCACTTCAAAAATGGAGCAAAAAATAGGGGCTGGAGCGATAGCACAGCAGGTAGGGCATTTGCCTTGCACGCGGCCAACCCCAGTTCGATTCCCAGTATTCTATATGGTCCCCCGAGCACCATCAGTAATTCCTGAGCACAGAGCCAGGAGTAACCCCTGTGCATCACAGGGTGTTACAAAAAGAAAAAAAAAGGTGCAAAAAATATTGGGGCTAGAGAAATAGTACAGAGAGTAGGGTGCTTGCCTTGCAATCCACTGACCCAGGTTTGGTCTCCAATATCCTAGGTGGTCCCCTGAATTCCACCAGGAATAATTCCTGAATGGAGCCAGGAGTAAGAACTGCCGGGTGTTTGCCCAGTCCCCCACAACCCTCGCAGCCCCCCAAAAAGAAAACAGCAGGTTAGAGTGCTTGCTTGCCTAGCATGTGGCCAATTCTGCTTTTATCCCTGGCACCCCCAAATGGTCCTATGATTACAAAACCAGGAGTCAACTGGTGTGGCCCAGGGGAAAAAAAAAA
The DNA here is from genome assembly GCF_029834395.1 of Sorex fumeus. Taxonomy (NCBI): domain Eukaryota; kingdom Metazoa; phylum Chordata; class Mammalia; order Eulipotyphla; family Soricidae; genus Sorex; species Sorex fumeus. The sequence continues at coordinate 44,623,628 of NW_026606104.1, forward strand.
AACAAACATGTAATGCCTGAGACAGTATTAGGCGAGAGAGGAATAGAATTTGTGATAAGAATTTGGGACTGTACAGCAGGTCGATTCCCTGGCACCCCATATGGTCTCCCCAAACACCGCCTTGCTTTGCATGTAGCCAACTTGGGTTCAATCCCAGCACCGCATATGATCCCCTAGCACAGCATGGAGTAATCCCTGAACACTGCAAGTGTGATCCCAAAGCAAAACAAAACCAGCTCAAATTCCACATAGTGGGGGGGAGGGGGGAGGGTGAAGGATGACTAGGATAGACCACTGGCAAGTCCAAGGTCACACTGAATTAGTGGTGTCACCTTGACAGGATATAGCTCCAAGTGGTGGAGAATTACCTGACTTGTAGGTGCCTTGTTGATCCCCCGGGTCTGACACAGTTCCCAGCAATTGCAGGCTTTTATTTTTTGCCTTTTGGGTCACACCCAGCGATGCTCAGGGGTTACTCCTGGCTCTGGACTCAGGAATTACTCCTTGCAGTGCTGGGGGTACCATATGGGATGCCGACGATCGAACCGGGTTGGCCGCATGCAAGGCAAACGCCTTCCCCGCTGTACTGTCAATCCGGGCCTCGCAATGGCAGGCTTTAGCCCCAACAGTTGCTGAATTTGACCCAGGCATCCCGCAGCACCTTCCAGGCCCACACAGCCAGAATTAAAGTTGTGCGTTCCTCTCCCCCACCATTTTTATATGCACCTTTTTACAATGAGTTTGTGGTTTTGTTTTTGGTTTCATCTGGAGGTGCTAGGGGCTATTCCTGCCTCGGAGTTTAGGAGTCCCTGCTTTGTCCGTGACCTTGCATCCCATATGCAAAACAAAGGCTCTTCTCTTAGGGGTCTCTCATCAGTTACTGTTTTTCTGCTGGAGATTTGAATCTAGACACCTACAAGGCCAGTGCCCTACAGTGGAGGCCCCATTTCCGGCGGAGGACAAGCCAACTTTGCCTGTGCAATTTCACATTCACAGGTGAGGGGGCTTATTTATTTGGGTGCCAAAAGTTGCAGTACTTGGGGCCGGAGCGACAGCACAAGGGTAGGGCGTTTGCCTTGCACGCGGCCAACCCGGGTCTGATCCCCGGCATCCCATATGGTCCCCCAAGCACCGCCAGGAGTAATCCCTGAGTGCAAAGCCAGGAGTAACCCCTGAGCATTGCGGGGTGTGACCCAAAAAGCAAAAAAAAAAAAAAAAAGTTGCAGTACTCAGGGGGACCTCCCGGCTCATGCAGGACCGTGCGGTGTACTGGGTGAAACCCCGCTGTCCAGAGCCTGCAAGGCCTGCGCTCTCCCCACAGCCTAGATGAAAGTCCAAACCCGCTCGGACAACGTGTTTCAAACCCCGCGGCTCCAATCCGGACCCCGCCCTCCGCGGGCCAGGAGCGCCGCGCGCGGCTGGGCCGCGGGAAAACCTGGGGCGGAGTTCCGGACGGCCGGCTCGGAGCGTGCGCTGGCAAGCCTGGGGCGGAGTTCCCGGGCGACCGGCTCGGAGCGTGAGCGGGAAAACCTGGGTCGGAGTTCCGGGCGGCCGACTCGGAGCGTGCGCGGCGCGGCGCGACGCGGGCGCATGCGCATGCGCACCGGCGCTCTCCGGCTGGCGTCCGCGCGGCCTCCGCCGCCCGCCGCGTCCCGGCCCCGGCGCGGGCATGGCCGCCAGCCTGTGGATGGGGGACGTGAGTGAGGGCCACGAGGGGCTGAGAGCGCAGATGCCAGGGGTCCTCCTCGAACCTTGAAAGAGGAGCAGTGGCTGGGGAGGCGCGTTCTTGGGGCGACGGCGCGGGTCCCGCCCGCAGCTCAGGGGCCGAGACCCCCGCTGAGTGCCGGGTGCTGGGGGGCCGGCGGGGCGGGCACGGGGCCCTCAGTCTGCGGGAGCGGCCCCCTACAGGGCTTCGGAGTGACCGGGGCAGAGGAATCGGGGTCCCGACCCTGCGTGGTGGGTGAGGCTGCCCCCCACCCTTCCAGCCCGGCGCCGCCCCCAGACGCGCGAGGCCTGCCCTGGAGGGGCGGGAGCTGCCAGGACGGACGGGCCGTGGTTCGGGGACGTGCCGTGGTCCAGGAGGGGCGGGAGCGCCCCCCAGGGACTTGCCGTGGTCCTGGAGGTGCCGTGGCCCGGGATGTGCTGTGGCCCCCCGGACAAGCCGCGGCCCGAGCGCCCCATGAAGCCGAGCTCTCCTTTGCGCAGCTGGAGCCCTATATGGACGAGAACTTCATCTCCAGAGCCTTTGCCACCATGGGGGAGACCGTGATGAGCGTCAAAATTATCCGAAACCGCCTCACTGGGTATTTGGCTTCCACCTTCTCGGTTCTCCCGTCGTAGCTGCGAGTTTCAATTCTCGGGGGAGTGTCAGCGTCGCAGGAAGGACTCCTTGTCCCCAATCACCTTCCTGATAAAGGAGTCAGAGCGACTTACCTGAGGGCTTTCTAAGAGGTCGTAGAGTTGGTTGCACTGGATCTGGGGAACCTGGCTGGCTGGGTTGGAAAACTTCTTGCATGGCCTTAGGCAAGTGACTGAGGCTGCTTAGAGTTGGGGTGAGGATTAAGTGAATTGATTTGCATCCCACATTTAGTCCTGTGTCTGGTATGTGGTAATACAGTATATTATCCTACACACGTGCTTTACATACATATAATATATATGCAGCATATGTATTATATGTATGTATGCATATAGTATGGACTCAGGAAGTACAAACAGATTGGACTGGAGCGATGTAGTATTTTAGTTAAGGTGCCTGTGCACGGAGAATACAGTCAAGTGAATTCTGAGCATTGTGCCAGTAGTACGTAGCCCTGAGCTCCAAGGACTAGATCAAAGCCAGCTCACCCACACATACATAATAAAGAGATGATCTGTAGTAAGCTCCAGTTGGCTTTGGAGCATCCCTTTGGCGCTGGCAATGCTTTGGGGACCCTTGTGCAGGGACCAAGCCCTGTTTTGTATGCAAGCTTGTGCTCCAGTCTTGTGAGCAAGCTGTTAGCCCCCTTAAAAAAAAAACACACACACACCGAATAAATCATAAAAACCTCTGAGTTAAGAACTATTTTTTTTTTTTCTTTTTGGGTCACACCCAGCAATGCACAGGGGTTACTCCTGGCTCTGTGCTCAGGAATTACCCCTGGCGGTGCTCAGGGGACCATATGGGATGCTGGGAATTGAACCCGGATCAGCCGTGTGCAAGGCAAACGCCCTACCCGCTGTGCTATTGCTCCAGCCCCAAGAACTATTATTAAATAAGTTAATTGTCCTAAAGTTATGTAGCTATAAAGTAACAAGCCAGGCCACTCTCCTCAAACCTCATGAATGCCTTTTACTCTTAGGCCATTGAATGAAAATGGAGAGTGGGACCAAGGGTGTGTCTCAGTGACAGGATGCGTGCCTTGTTTATGTGAGGCCCTGGAGTCTTAGGTTCTAGCCCCTTACAAAGATTTTCAAGTGACATATAAGTACACTAAAGATAACTGGAACTGGAGCGGTGTTACAGGGGGCAGGTGCTTGGCTTGCAAATGGCTGACCTAGGTTTGATTCCCAGCACCCCGTTTGGTCTCCTGAGCCTGCCAGGAGTGATCCCTGAGCACAGAGCAGGAGTAAACCTTGAGCACTGCCAGGTGCTCAAAAACCTAAAATAAAATAAAGGTGGGCTTATGCATGTGGGAGTCCTGCTTTTGATCCCCAACTCGCATTGTCTCCCAGCACCTCCAGTGCTCAGCTGGGAGCACTGTCAGATTTGGCCTAAAACCTTCTGTGACACACACAGCAGGCCTGAATTCAGGCCACTGTTCTCAGTATTCACCATTAGTGAAGCTCATAGACTTATATTGGGAACCTCGAGTAGTCAGCCTTTCATTCTTGGTATTTGAACTGAAGATCTTAAAATCATATTTTCAGAGAAGTTTGGATGACTTCCTTGTAATTGCTTTAAAGATAACATTAAAGAAAATTAGCTGTTTTCATTATAAATCACATAGTAGGAAAAGGATGCAGGAGAGTATTGTAATATCCTATTTAATGTCATTTAGTGATGCCTTCAGATATACCTACCAGAACTATCAGTTTCAGATACAATTTATTAGCATGGCCTACAGTAGGTGATTTTTGTTTTGGGGCCATACCAGCGGTACTCAGGGATCACTCTTGGTGTGCTCGGGGGATGATATGGGATGCCAGGGATCAAACCAAGGTTGGCCACGTGCGAGGCAAATGCCCTACCCATTGTATTATGACTCTGGCACCATGGGTTTTACCTTTTGATGGAGGTTAATTAAGTAGAAGTTTGTGACTTGTGACCAGTCATGGAGATACAAAACTGACGCTTCCAGGTCTGGCCTCCCCTGGCTTTGCTCAGGATGCATTTATCTTCTTTTTGCAGGGAGGGACCCTCCCAATGGTACTCAGAGTTTACTCCTGACTCTGTGCTTAGGGATCGCTCCTGATGGTGGTCAGCGGACCATAAGCAGTGCTGGAGATCTAAGTGGGATTGGTGGCACGCCAGTCCTTGCCTACCATATTGTCTCTGTGGGGACTCAGCATTCAAGAAGGCCGCCTGCCCGTGGTCCAGCTCTGACCACCTATCAGCTAAAAGTTCTTTTTACACTTATACAGGTCCCAGCCACTACATGGCACATGTATGGAAATGGTGGGAACCACCCCCAGCAGATGGAGACCCCATGCTGGGGTCTCTGAGGTGACTTTGGGTCATTGGCTAGTGCACAGTCTTGTCAGAAAGGGGACTTTTGGGTTATTACAAAATCTGGTTGGCACCATGCAGAAGTTTGTATAGCAGGAGGCGAACTGCACAGTAGATCACAGGCTGCATTTGCAGATTCTTGACTAACATGTACAATATCCCAGCTCATCAGTTATTAGGAAGCCCAGTCACTGATTATCAGCTCCTGTTCGATCTCCAGTGTGAGATCTGACTTCTGTAACATTTCTTCTTCACAGCAAGAATTTCTCATCTGAGGGTCACATCTTTTTTCCTTTTTACATTTGTTTTCAGTCTCCCACAGCTGTGCTGGGGATTGGGAGCAGGGGCAGGGAAAGAAAGCCTCACCGTTTGCTGAACCACACTCTGGTGCTTGCCACTCAGAGGCCCGGTTCAAGAGACAAGTGTTTGTGTGGCAGAAAAATAGATTTATTCAGGTGCTCAGAACACTTCTTAATGGGCAGGAGGGATGTTCAAAGGGCTGGAGCATATGCTTTACATACAGGAGGCCCAGGTTCAGTTTCTGGCACAGCATGGTCCCCCATGCACAACCAGGAATGACCCTGCGCATTGCTAGTGTGTGTGTTAACCAAAAAAAATCTTCAGAGAATATCTTAAGGGTGCTGGAGAGACCGCTGGATGAACTGAATGCTTGCTTTGTACGTGGGAGGCCAGATTAAATTCCCAACACCACATGTGGTCCCCAGAGCACTGCCAGTAGCAACTTTTAAGCACAGAGCCAGGAGAATTTCCTGCGCACCGCAAATAAATAAGCAAATATAATTTTAAACGGGTCGGAGTGGTAATATAGGGGTTAAGGTGCATACCTTGAATGTGGCCAACTCCATTTCAATCCCTGAGACCCCATGTAGTCTCCTGAGCACCGCTAGGAGTGATCCCTGAGCACAGAGCTAGGAATAAGCGCTGAACAGTGCTGGATATGGCCAAAAATAAAAATAAAAACCGAAAGCATCTTGGGAAGAGGATGTGGCTCCTCCATAAAGTATATGCCTTACATGCATAAAATCTATGACACCACACATGAACAAAAAAAAAAACCCAAGCCTGTTCCATCTGTTCCATTTTCACATTGGGGCTATATAGAGCTGATTCACAGGGTAAATTAGAAGGAATTAAGGGTAGTGGGTCAGAGGGAGAGGAAAGTCCTGTCTTGAGGATGATGTCAGAGGTTAATGAATTCCTAGAACAGGGTGATGTTCTGTTCTTTATAGAAGTGTGAGATAACTTGGTTAAACAATATCCATCTCTCAGGTTTGCATGATAATCTTTTAGAATTCTTTCCAGAGGGTTGGTATTTGATTTTACCCCCTCCACGCATAATTGCATCTGTTTTAACATTAAACAAACACTGTAGAGGCCCGAGAGATAATACCAGTACAGGGTTGAGATGCTGGCCTTGTACGTAGCCAGGAGTGACACCCCCCCCCCCCCCCCAGCCCAGCACGAAGTCAATACTAGTGATGCTTCCCTCTCTCCCATCACTGCTGGGTATGGCCTAAAAACTAAATATACAGTTCAGGATTGGCAGATGGGGCAAAGACCAAGGGGGAGTTCGAAGGTACCGGATGTAAATGTGGAGTCTGATGCTTGCTGAGGATCTGCCCTACCACTTACACTGCCCTCTGCCCTGGAAATGACATGTTTAACGGTGCTGTTTCTCTATTGGCTTCCTTTCTAGGATCCCAGCTGGCTACTGCTTTGTAGAATTCGCAGATTTGGCCACAGCTGAGAAGTGTTTGCATAAAATTAATGGGAAACCCCTGCCAGGAGCCACACCTGTAAGGACATTCAGATAATGATGTTGCCATTGTTATTGTCAGTGATAACTATCATTTATTCCTACTGTGTGTTGATATTTTTTAATCTTGTAACACCCTGAACAGTAGGCATTGTTGTCTTTGACAGACCAGGAAGCTGAAGCTCAGGGAAGTGGAGTAACTTGCCCAAGGCAACACAGGTAGTAAGTGGCAGAGCCAGGATGCCTACTGAAGATTGGTTGCCTCTTAAGTCCATGCCCTTTCTGCACCACTACCTCCCATTATGGAAGACTTGAGACTCTAGATCTCTTGCCTGATTGAGAAACTAGAACAGGCTGGCAGCAGTGAGGCCACGATGCAAGAGAGTTACATTCTGCTCTTCCCACAGTTACTTAGCTTACAGCTGCACCAAGCTGGCACACCTGGGCTCATAGAACCATGGAGCTGGCAGTGCCCTTAGCGGTCATCCGTCAACCCCCTCATTTTATACAGGAGAAAGAGCTGAGGCTTAGAGAGGGGGAGATATATTGGCCAAGGTAATTTATTTCCGTTTTTTTCAAATATTGTTTGACTCTTGAAACACCTTTCTCTGTTTTAGTGTGTTTGTTTTTAAATTTTTAGGCCAAGCGTTTTAAATTGAACTATGCCACTTATGGAAAGCAACCAGACAACAGGTGAGTACAGAATGTCCCCAAGGCAGCATCAGGCCCCAGGAAATGCCCTGGTAGAGACTCTACCCCTCACCCACTCCGCACCATAGGCCCTCTGGTCTGCTTGTGTCTGTAGTCCCATGTCGTCTGTTTGTTTCCTCTCTCATGTCCACTGTAACTCTTCACATTACTGAATTTTCTTTCCTAAGAAGTAGCCCGTGGGCTGGGACTGGAGAGGTTGTACAACAGGCACGGCATTTGCCTTGCACACAACTGACTCAGGTTCTGTGATTCCCCGAACTCCGCCAGAAATGAACCCTTAGCATAACCAGGAGCAAGTTCTGAGCACTGCCAAGTCTGGCACAAAATTTTTTTAAAAGGATAAAAAGGAAATAGACTGAAATGGGGACTAGAGAGTCAGTGCAGCAAGTAGAGCGCTTGCCTTGCACCACACAGCCAGCTGGGTTTGCTGTTCAGCACCCCATAAGGTGCCCTGAGCCAGGAGTGAATCCTGAGCACAGAGCCAGAGTGAGTCCTGAACACTAGGTGAACTTTAAAAAAAAATGGGGTTGAAGTGATAGTACGGCAGGTAAGAGGCACTTGCCTTACATGCAACCGACCTGGGACCATCCTTGGCATTCCATTTGGTCACCCAACAACTCCAGGAGTAATTTCTGAGTGTAGAGCCAGAAGAAGACAGCCCTGATAAGCCTTGAGTTTTTTTTCTCTCCTCTTCCCTCCCCTCCCCTCTCCTCCCCTCCCCTCTCCGCTGTTCAGCACCCCATAAGGTTCCCTGAGCCAGGAGTGAATCAGTGAATCCCCTCCCCTCCTCTCCCCCCTCCACTATTCCCCTTCCCCCTCCTCCCCTTCTCTCCCTCTCTCTCATGGCTCAAGGGGTTACAGAGTTCGTACAGCAATCAAGATTTTTTGCCATGTGCACACAGACCTGGTTTTGATCCTCAAACCTTATGTAGTCCACTAAACCCACCAGGGTGATCCCTGAGCATAGTCAGTGTGACCCAAAAATAAAAAAACAGCCTAAGTGATAAACCAGTGAATAGGATGCTTGCCTTAACTTGTGGTCAACTGAGGTTCTATACCAGGTGTTCCACCTGGAGCACCGCCCAAACCCAAAAAGTACATATATACACCTGCTGAACTCATGCACTGTGTGCTGGAGGCCTGGGATCCCTGGCACTTCATGGTCCCCCATGCACAGGTGGGACAACCACTGAGCTGTGCTGAGTGTGACCCAAAAAAAACAAATATTATGTATAGGGGGGGACTAGCATGTAACTCTTGAATGAGACCTGGGGGTTTGATCCTCTGCAAAAATTTAAAGCCAATATACCAATGGTATTCTAAATAGTTTTTAGAATTTCTTTTGGGCTAGAGCAATAGCACGGCGGGTAGGGCATTTGCCTTGCACGCAGCTGACCGGGTTCGATTCCTCTGTCCCTCGGAGAGCCTGGCAAGGTACCGAGAGTATCCTGCCCGCACGCATGGCAGAGCCTGACAAGCTCCCCGTGGCGTATTCAGTGTGCCAAAAGCGGTAACAAGTCTCTCAATGGAGATGTTACACTGGTGCCCGTTCAAGCAAATCGATGAACAACGGAGGACAGTGCAACAGTACTTTATGGATGTGTCTGACTATTAGCCCTTACAGTTACAGTGTTGATATAGCTCACCAGTAGAGCATATTCTTGACTTGTATGAGGGTTGGGCGTTTTGACACCAGAAAAGAGGGGAAAATTGAAATATATGTCTCATATGAAAAATATATCTCATGAAATATATGAGAATTGGGGCCAGAGGTGGGCTTCACACAAAGTGCACTGTTTTGTTTGGTTTTGGACCACACTAAGCAGTAGGCTTACTTACTCCTGGCTGTGTGTTCAGAGATCCTCCTGGCGAGTTCAGAGGGTGCCAGGGGAACCACATGGGATGACAGAGACCGAACACGGGTCAGTTATGTGCAATTCAAGCACCCTACCCACTGTACTGTCTTGCTGGTTCCTTTTTTTTTATCTCTTAAGCACCTTTGCCTCCTCATGCGTATTCCGTAACACTTAAAGTGAGACAAGCTTTGCGTATTTGCGGCAGGAAACTCCTGTAACCCTTCTGCCCACACTTCCAAGTGAAACAAAATCTAAATTGATCTACAAAAGTGGACCAAATAGAACAGAAGTTCTGGTTGTCTCTGAATCTTGGTCTTTCTTTTCAGCCCTGAGTACTCCCTCTTTGTGGGGGACCTGACCCCAGATGTGGATGATGGCATGCTGTACGAGTTCTTCGTCAAAGTCTACCCCTCTTGTCGGGGTGGCAAGGTGGTTTTGGACCAGACGGGCGTTTCGAAGTAAGATCTTCTCTGCAACCAATGCTTCCTCTCTTACTTGACACATTTTCCTCTAGAGGAGATTATTACAAAGAGGCCATGTAGCTTGGTGCTTATGAGCACAAGCCCTGGAGCCCAGCTGCCTGCTTTGATGCTCGGCTCCAGCATTGGCTGGGAATGATGCCGTTGGCCAGTCTCTTGACACTCAGACCCCTATTTCTGTTGACTAGAGCAAGACAGATTGATGGAAGATAGAGTTCCCCTCATTCCCCTTTTATTTTCTATGATTTCAGTGATTTAGGATCAGCTGAGGTTTGACAGTATCACATATGCTGTCATGGGTACTGTGAGAGAATTCACAGGCTGTTGGAGACTCCCGTGCAAGATGTGAGTGAGTTCATTCCCCAGTGCCACCACGCCTGCCGGGTGAGATCTTGGCAGTTCTGTCGTCCGTGGTCCCTGGTGACACACAGGTTACCACTGTTCTGCAGCTCGTGCAGAACAACAAAAGGGCATGTCTATGTCCCTCCCCTCATAACTGAAAAGATATGTGACTATTCTGCCCGGAATTCAGCCCCCAGCAAGCACATGTATGAATGCCACAGGAAAGGAGCTCAGAGCTCCTCAGTAAGGCATGTGCAACCCCTAGTCATCACAGCAACCTCCATAGGGAATAGATGGTGGGATAACAGGAGGGGTCAGAGAGATGCTACAGGCATTTTCTTTGCATGCAGTTGACCTGGGTTCGATCCCTGACACCCCATATGATAGGAGCACAGAGCCAGGAGTAAGCCCCGAGAATTGCCAGATGTGTGCCCTGCCCCCCCCCCCCAAAAAAAGTCTTACATATGCTATAATAAGATACAAGAGAAGGTCAGAGAGATAGCTCAATGGGTGGATACAGCTGTGTGCAGAAGACCCACGTCTGATTCACAGCATCATATGGTTACCTGATGGAGAGGAATGTCTAAATACCACCCAGAATTTAAGAAAAATTGAAGAGAAATGTAAGGTCTAAATAGTTGACAGTTAAGGTGTGTGTCTTTCTCCCCTGGTCCCCCCCCCCCCTTTGGGCCACACCTGACGGGGTACCTCTTAAGATCTGAGTTACCTGAGGGGTAACTCTTAAGATCTGCACTCAGGAATTGCTCTTGGCGGTACTCGGGAACCATATGGGATGCTGGAGCGCAAACCCAGCTGACTGTATGCAAGGCAAACACTGTACCTGCTAGACTATCACTCTGGCCCCAGAGAAGCTTGTCTTGCATGCAGCGGGCTCCAGTTTAATCCCCAGCACCCTCCGAATCTGCCAGGTGTCATCCCTGAGCCACCAGGTGTGGCTCAAAAATAAAAAGATTATTATGCTTGCCTTGCATCCTGACACCACATAATGGTTGCATAGCCCCCAAGCACTGCTGGGTGTTGAGGCACTGCACACATACACACACATAAAAAATGTTTTGAACTACATTGGGCTTGCATTGCGTGGGTCCACTTAGACTTGAGATTTTTTCTGTCCTTGGGTCCACATTCACAGATTTAGCCAACTGCAGATTTGAAATCCAAGTATATGGAGGACCAGTATAAAAAAATGTGGAGTTTTGGGGCTGGAGAGATAGCACAGCGGGTAGGGCGTTTGCCTTGCACGCGGCCAACCCGGGTTTGATTCCCAGCATTTCATATGGTCCCCTGAGCACCACCAGGAGTAACTCCTGAGTGCAGAGCCAGGAGTAACCCCTGTGCATCGCCAGGTGTGACCCAAAAAGCAAAAAAAAAAAAAAAAATGTGGAGTTTTGACCACCAGGCTCGATACCCTTAACCTTCCTGTGTCAGTACTGTCTACAGTTTTGTGCCTTCACTCAGTCTTAGAACCTATAGACAGGTAAGGATGAACTGCTCTTAGGTGTTCTGAAGATTAGATGATACATTAGGAAATGACTCATGATTATTACTTCAAAGGCGCATTTGTATTATGTTTTGTGAAGCTAGGACTCAAATCCAAAGTCCGAAACATTCAAAGTAGTTGCTTCACCACTCAGCTACATCCCTGGCCAAAAAAAGGCTCTTTGGTGGTTTGGGGTGGGACTGGCATGCCTGGCTGTGCTCAGGGGCTATTTCTAGTTCTGTGCTCAGGGGTAGCCCCTGGCATCATGTGTAACGGTGCTGATTTCAGCCAGTCAGCAGAATGTAACTTTAACCTCTACTCTCGGCCCAGGCTCATTCTTCCTGCATGGTTGGGGATGGTTGGGCAACAGCTAGCAGTCCATGGGAACGACTTCCTGCTCTGTGCTTGGGGATCACTCCCAGTGATAGACCCAGAGGACTCTGCAGTGCCAGTGATCGAACCATGCGATTAGCATGGTTTAGCCATATGCAGAGCTAGCCTATCTGTGCTCAGGGCCTATTCCTGACTCTGCTGGGTAGCTAGGTGGGTGGACTTTGGGAGGGGCAACCATATGTGGAACCCAGGACCTAATTAGGGTCTGCCTCGCAAGGCTCATTTTTTTTTTTTTTTTGGCTTTTTGGGTCACACCCGGTGATGCACAGGGGTTACTCCTGGTTCCTGCACTCAGAAACTACTAGTAGTGCTCGGGGGACCATATGGGATGCTGGGAATCAAACCCAGGTTGGCTGTGTGCAAGGCAAACGCCCTACCTGCTGTGCTATCGCTCCAGCCCAAAAGGCTTATTCTTGATCCCAAGAGCAGTGCTTAAGCTCTGGGCCCCGAGGAGTCTGACAGGCCTGGACTGGGATCCTTCTTCCTCTTTGGCTTAGGAGGGGTTCTTAAACCTCTGAGTCTTGACTCCCTCCAGCAGAATGTGGATCCTTTCCCTCTTCATCAGATTGCTGGACTCTTCAGGAAGGTAGCCCTCAGGAAGGCTTAGCACAGTGCCTTGGGAATAACCACTCCGCATCTGTTCGCTGCCGTCCATTTCTCCCCAAGTCTGTGTGCTGAGGGGAACAGGAGCCTTGTCTGCGTGTGACTCCCAAGTGCCACTCCCTAGCGCAGTTGTGGCATACACATATCCTTGCTCCGAGTGAACGTCTAGCACTGTTCTTGCCTTTCTGGTCAGGAAGAACATCAGGCACTTACCATAGCGACTGAGTATTGGGAGCAGCATTGTGCCTGGGTCCACTCAGGGAAGGTGTGGGGGAGAAAGTCGAGCTAAAAGTGGGGACCCTGCCGTGCTCGGGCTCCTCCGTGCTCGACGCCTGCATTGCTCATTGATGGGCTCCCACCTGTGGGGTCTCCTCCCTCCCCCCTCAAGCAGTTGACATATGCTCTCCCTTTTCAGCTCCTTGTCCACCTGCGCACTGACACATTCACACGTTGTGATCTAACTAGAGTGTTCTCTCTGGCAGAGGCTATGGATTCGTGAAGTTCACAGATGAGCTGGAACAGAAGCGAGCCCTGACAGAGTGCCAGGGAGCAGTGGGGCTGGGGTCTAAGCCAGTGCGGCTGAGTGTGGCCATCCCTAAAGCGTGAGTCTGGCTCTGGCTGGGGCAGTGGAAGGCTCTGAACTCCCCACATACTGGTCTCTCTTTGTTGTTTTCAGGGTGTGCACATGTTGAACCCGCCACGGTTCCCATCGCCAGGGCCCAGTGTTGAGCTGTCAGGCCAGGTGGACTGAGTGTAGCCAGCCATGGCCCCTGCCCACCCTTACCCCCCAAGTTATATACCAAATTTTTACAGTAAGTTAAAGATGGCTGGGGACATAGCTCAGCAGTAGAGCACTTATTTGCCTTGCATTCTCTGAGGTCCTGACATCACCACCCAAAAAAAAGAAACAAAATTTAGTTCAAGTATCAAGTAATAAATGTGTGTCACTTGTTAGGCTTGTGCTGAGTGGTGGATATGAACAAATATAACTCCCCCAGGAGGGAACTCTGAACCCTGTCAGTTGTGGGACAAAACTGTACCTCAGTTTTCTCGTCTGTAAACTAGGAATAAAGGTGTCCTTATTGCATATGGTTGTTAAGGAGATTATGAATCTGTTAAGAGAACCTCAGGCCATGGAGAAAGTCATGGACATGTCTGCTTACAAGAGTTTGTTTCCTATTGGTTCTTGATTTAAGGAGTCGTGTGAAGCCTATGGAATATAGTCAGATGTACAGTTACAGCTACAATCAGTATTACCAACAGTACCAGAACTACTATGCCCAGTGGGGTTATGACCAGAACACAGGCAGCTACAGCTACAGTTACCCCCAGTACGGCTACACCCAGAGCACCATGCAGGTAACCGTGACTGGGCAGATTTGGCTCTCCTGGGTACTAACATTCTCTAGGATGGGGTTGGTAAGGGAGGGAGCATGGGCTTCAGAGGGAGATAGTCAGATGTGCAATTCCAGAAACTTTAGTCATCCTTTACCCTGTATCTTCACTGAGCTATTCACTGTCCTCTGGTCTATTGGCAGACATACGAAGAAGTTGGAGATGATGCCTTGGAAGGTAAGAAAAGAATTCTCTTTTAAGGGCTGGGGCTCAGAGGGTGGGAGTACATACTTTGTATATGGGAGCCTCGTGTTTGATCTCCAGTAGCCCACGATCTCCCACGCACTGCTTGGTGTGATTGTGACCCAGAAACCACAAAAGATACTCATATACTCTATCTTCCATCCAGAGTCCCGGGAAAGCAGCTCCATAGAGAAAGGAACCCACTCCCCACCCCACCCCTCTAAATACAGACTTTCCATAGCCCTCAGTTTGTGCTCTAGCAAAAGCATTTGTTTGACAGCTGGAAAATCAGCTCTTTATTTCAAGTTCTCAATTTTTTGTATGTATTTTAAGTGGCATGGGTTTTCTTTGTTTTGGGGCTACACCCAATAGTGCTGGACTGTTTTCTGGAGTGGAGGAGGCATGCTGCACATGCTCTGCTTGACTGTTAATCCCTCCTGTTTTATCCTGGCTTCCTTAGGAGTTCTGGGAATCCACACCCAGATGCAAGGCATGTGTTCTATCATTTGAGCTACATCCCCAGCCCAAATTGAAAATTTGAGCACTTAATGAAATGATACCTGAATTCAGAGCCAAAACAAGACTCCCCTGCCCCCCCCCCAAAAAAAATTTTTTAATTAAAGCATGAGTAGGGCCAGATAATTCAATAGGTGGTACAGCATTTGTTGCATGTAGGAGACCTGGGTTCAATCCTTCAATTCCTGTGACCAGCAAACCCTGCAGAGTCAGGAGTCGCCTCTGAGTACTGCTTGGTTTGATTCCCCCAAAACAAAAATAAACCAAAGAATGAGCACTCTGCTCGGTGTGGAGCACAACTTACAAAAACATAACTATCGGGGCTGGAATGGGGAGGGCGCTTGCCTTGCATGCAGCTGACCTGGAGTGGATTACCAGCATCTCATATGGTCCCTTGAGCGCGTTAACCCCTGAGCATCACTTTGTGACTTAAGAAACCTCTTCACTGTACTGTGTAATATTGTGTTATAATATATAGTATTAAGAAGTTTGTTCTGTGGCTGAGGAGATGGCTTATTGGTACTTGCATGTGTTACGGACCTGGGTTTGATCCCCAGCACTATGAAAATATTTTTATTTCCCATATAGTCTCCTAAGCACCACCAAGAATAATTCCTTAGTGCGGAGCCGGGAGTAAGGTGACCCTGAGCATTGTGGGGTGTGCCTCCCCTTTTGTTTTCTGGAAAATGCTCTCATAAATCAAGATACTCATTAGTTTTTGAGATGAGTGATAGTACTGTGATTAAGATCTTGCAAGCAGCCAACCAAAGTTCAATCCCCAGCACCCTCTGTGGTCCCTCAAGTACTGCCAGTAGCCCCTGAGCATTTGCTGAATATGGTCCAGAAACTTTACCATACTAACGCATAGCATGTGATGGCTCAGAGACCCAGTGGTGGTTTTGACTAACTGAAGTACTAGTCTCTGAACACTACCTGTCCCATTCTTTTAAGTGTCACAACCCCACTTTCACTCTCACTGGGATCTTGTGAGCAGTGTCTGCCCTATGGGGAGTAGGGATCCTTGGAAGGACAGGGAGGCAACAGGAAGTCTTGCTAAGCACTTTTTGTATAGTTCCAAAGCTGTCTTTCAAGCTGTCTTTCTCTTCCAGACCCTACACCACAGCTGGACGTGATTGAGGCCAACAAGGAGTTCATGGAGCAAAGTGAGGAGCTGTATGATGCACTGATGGACTGTCATTGGCAGCCACTGGACACAGTGTCTTCAGAAATCCCTGCCATGATGTAGCCAAGCCAGAATGGACTATGAAGGAAATAAGACATCTTTTAAAAAATAACTTTTACACCTTTATACTGAAATGTTTCCAGAGATATTTCTACAACACTGCTACCTTCATTTGAGTTGTTCCGAGTTTGATTACTGTGCCAACTGAGCATTACACAAGTTCAAAGTTTGGGGCCTGAGTGTCTCTTCCCTCAGTCATTGTAGATTGAATCTCAAGCACCAGATGAGGCAAAAAGAGAGCCATTTATCTATGATAATGTTTCAAGAACTAGAATCTTTAAACATGGGGCAGGTAGTCACTCAGCAATGCAGATGATCTAACTCAGGTCTCCACAGAAAGTATGTCATCACGTGATGTTTGCATCTGTTTGGTGCCAGACCCACAGTAACCATTTACAGTCCAACTTAGCTGTATCACAGGTAGCACTAAGGATCCTGAGCGCAAGTCTAATATTTGAACTATCAGAATATTTCAATAATGCCAAATATGGCCCCCAAAAAAGCAACCCAACACCCCTTGCTCCCAAAACCCAACACCATGAGAAACAAAACTCATGAGAAACATTTCATGATGGAAACTCCAAGCTTTATTTGATCAGTTTGTCAGGTATTGACATTATTGCTGAGGAGTAAGTACAGTCATCTGCAATTGCTTGTCTTCTGAGTTGCAGCCTAAAACCCCACATATCCATTTTCCAGCTTGTCTCTTCACTTTTCACGCTAGAACAAAGTATAGAGCCAATGTATCAGAGTTTGTCCCAGTTATAATACCCAAGCATTTTTCTACAAACAGCAGGTCTCAGTCCCATATCCGCATTTATCATCCATAGATGTCCATTCAGATAAGGTTTCATCCTGAACCAGCTGAACTAGTAACCCTTAACTACAAGGAACTCATTTCCACCCCAGCCCATCAGTCACGAGCTCAATCAAGCTACTATGGTGTTCACAGCAATCAGGCTTGCCCAAGATGCCCAGGTACACCCCAACAGTCAAGTCAAATACAGCTGTTCAGGTAGTTACAAATATATGGGCCATTATTATACACAACAGACCAGGGTTCATTCTCCAGCACCACATAGACCCCCATACTGAAGATCCCCTGAGCTCAGAGCAAGATGAAGCCTTGAGCACAGCCAGGTGTGGCCCAAAACATGAAACACTTAAGACCTGGGTGCAACCTCTGGCCCTCAAGAGTAAAGACCTGAGTTTAAAGGTCTAGATTCATGGGGCTGGAGCAATAGCACAGTGGGTAGGGCATTTGCCTTGCATGCAGCCCATATGCCCCCCCCCCCCAGCCCAGCACCCAGCACCGCCAGGAGTAATTCCCGAGTGCATGAATCAGGAGGAGTAATGCCTGTGCATGGCCAGGTGTGACACAAAAAGCCAAAAAAAGGGGGGGGGTTTAGATTCGATTTCCCTACTGCTTAAGAGTTCCATCCAAGTCACACTCTACCTCATGCTGCAGCTAAAACCAATCTCCAACCACTCAACTTACCTAATAACATAAATTCACAGCAGGAGCTTTATTGATAATTTATTGATGAAGACCTGTCAAAATAGATCAGAGGGAAATTAATGCATAAACTCTTCTGAAATGTTCGCTTTCCATCACTATAACCAACTACCCAGCACTTTGTGCACTCATTTTTCTGAGCCACACCTCACACCTGGTTCCATACTCTGGGATTACTCCTGGCATGTTTGGAGAGCCGTATGGAATTCCAAACAAACCCATGGCAAGCACCTTAACCCATAGTATTGTTGCTCCACCCCTGTAGATCCTTTAAGCCCAGCTTTTCTCCCAGGTATAGCATCAAATTTGAGAATTCAAGTTTGTCTGAAACTAGCCCATGTGCTACATGGCAGACTCAGGAGCCCTGTGAGGCCAGCTTCAGTGTTACTATCCCTCCCTTTACGACCACCAAGACCAGTGTTCAGATCCGATGGGAAAGGGAACAGGAGGGTCAGGCAACTCCTCATGACCTAACTTTACCTTTAAAGGAACAGCTCCAGCGATCAGCTGTCAGTTTCAGCTATTTCAGAAAACCTGATGGCAATCAAGAAATGTTAGAGGTTAATAGTTGATAATATTACACATGAGTATCTGAACATGATGCTGAAACAACTCAAGGTTGAAGGCCCCAGGGCCAGAACCTTTTTAGTTTATAGGAAAGGCGAGTGGCAGCTGCAGGTACTGGCGACCTGTGCTGTCAAAGTCTCTCCAGGTTGCTCTCGCATGCAGTTGGAGATACCGTGGACACCATCAGCCACAGACCTTGGAAACATGCTACCCTAACTTCCCCAGGCAATTCCCAAATTTTGTCTCAGAAAAATAAAAACCCACACACCCACGCCAGGGCAGTTTAAGGCTTCATCCCAATACTCCCCACTCACCAGAAAGCCTGAAATATTCACTCAGGATAGCTAAGAACTGTCCTACTAGATATTCTTTCCTTCACCTAGCCATCGGCATCAAAGGTTTTGGCTTCTGCTGGCACAATGTCTCCTTCTTTAGGGGAAAGAACAAAACTAGTTAATGGCCGTTGCTCCCAGGTTGTCCAAACCAAACTCCCTCTCCTCCACTGTTTCACACATCCAATTACTCAAAGGCCTGTTGGAAGTAAGAGCATTAAATTCCCACCAACCTAGTGCGAGGAGTAAGTTTAGGCCACACCCAAAAGCACTCAGGCTGCTCCTTATTCTAAAACCCAGGCCCAGCACATAAATCAGCGCTCCGGCGTGCAGCATTGTATTCCCCACTCCAGGTACTTCGGTTGGGTTATGTTTTTATAAATAGCAAATAGGGTCAAGGATAATTCTGCTGACAAGGACGCTTGCCTTGCCTGAAACTATGGATTTGATCCCCAACACCACATCCAGTACCCCCCAAATATACGAACACTAAGATATACAATGGAAACTGTCTTTTCCCGAAATGTTGCAGATCAGTTACTACAAACAGAACGGCGACCGTCAAGGAAAACTGTCACTCTGGGCTCCTTTTTGACCACAGCAGCTATGTGGAAGTTGCTGCAGCTTCGATAAGGGCCACAGGACAACCCCAAATGCAGTTTAACCAGCAGACTCACCCAAATCGTGTGCAGCAGCAGCCGTGACTTCCTGTAACTCGGCTGCTAGGCTTTCTGGGGTCTCGGGGGCATTCCGTAGGTCCAAACCGCTGACTAGCGCGGACTCGCTTGATCTTCGCCCTCATATAAACGTTTTAAAGAGCAGTTCAGGCCCATCATGTTGCTCGCTAAATCTGACCTACCAATGTAAAGTGGAAAAACCGGGATTCAAAGGTGGTAACAGCCGTCCTCCTTGACCCCCTTGCTTCATATCCACCCACCAAGGTGACCTTTACCACGTGCTACACGGGCTGATACAACGGCCTCTGCCTGGGGACCACCCAGCAGGCAGTTTACCCCGAGCGTATTCAATACACCACCTCGTTGCACCTTCTACTGAAGTCACTTCAGACCCAGAACCACGCGGCTCCCAGGCCCGACTCGCGTTACTCACCGGCGCCGTGGGAAGCGCGGGGCGAAGGGCGCGGCCCTCGTGGACTCCGGGCCTCCCATTGCGCACGCGGCGGACACAGCCCGCGGGGCGCCGCTGCTGCGAGGGGCGCAATCACGGGCACCCCGTGCCGCCCTTAACATGCCGGAATGGGAGCAGAGCTGCAGGCGGTAGGGAGAAGAGGAGGCTAAGAACGATAAAGGGTGCGGAAGGCGAGCATCTGTTACCCGGAGACGCTCCAGGCAGGCACAGGGCATCTGGTCGAAAGGGCGAGCCGGCGCCGGAACGGAGCTTATATAGTCTCCACCCTTCACTGCCGCGCGGACTGTTAGCGTATCGGGCCGCACAGCCCGCTGGGAGTTGTAGTCCATCCCGGCTGCCGCGTCTCATGGCACGTCCTATTAGCGTAACGGCCCGCTGGGAGTTGTAGTTCATCCTGGCTGAAGCGCCTCGTGGTTTGTACGCATCCACTCCACTCAAGTACTGTAGTGGACCTTTTTCGAAGTGAGGAGGGATCCTGTAAATTATTTTTATTTTTGGTTTTTGGGCCACATCCGGCAGCGCTCAGGGCTTTCTCTTGGCTCTGTACTCAAGGAGATCCTAAGGGATGCTGGAGATGCTGGAGAAAGCGGGTCGACCGCGGGCAAGGCAAGCGCGCTACCCGCTCTACTATGGCTCTGCCCTCCGGAATTTTATTTATTATTATTTGTTTTAAAGAATCCGAAGAGGTTCTTTTTTCTTAGTTCAACTCTTAAGTTTCCCTGAATCCGCCTGAGCGGATTCAGGAATAAGTCCTGAACAGAGTCAGGAATAAGTCCTGAACAACGCAGGGTGTGACACAGAAACCAAAAAGCTGACAAAATATATAGACTTGAGGGCTGGAGGGATAGTACAGTGGGTAGTACATTTGTATTGCCCAGAACAGTCCGGGTTCCACCCCCCTCCCCACCCCCTACCCCATATGGTCCCCTGAGTATCACCGGTTGTGGCAAAAAAACTATATACATGGGCTATTGAGGCCAGGGAGATAGTACATTGGGTCCTTGCCTTGCACGTGGCTCACTCGGATTTAATTCCCCAGCACCTTGTTCCTGCACAGAGGCAGGAGTAAGCCCGAGAACAGCTGAGTGTGGTCCAGTCACCCACAACTCACCCCTCCAAAATAAAATTAGATTGTGTAGGGAGGAGTAAGTAGTACAGGTGCTAAGGTGCTTGCCTTGCATGCAGCTACCAGGATAGGATACATGGCACTGAAACATGCCAGGAGTGATGATTCCTGAGCACCCACCAGTGTGTGTCCCCCTCAACCCCCAAGTAAAGTCAAACTGAGTTCGGATGAAGACTGATTTGTCCCCTCACCTTGTCAAGAAGTTCAACCTGTGGCAGAGAATGTTGCTTAATGGTAGAGCACAGATCTCTCCGTGGGAGGCCCTGGGTTCCAGCCTTATCCATCAAAGTTAATAAATAAGAGGCCGCTGGGAGATAGATGGCTCACAGCACTGGTAAACATGCTCTACGTGCAGCAACCTCCGGTCTGGTTCTTAGCAGTGGTCGATCAGCAGTCACCACCAGAAGCAGCCTCAATACAGAGCTGGGGGCTGGAGTGACAGCACAGCGGGTAGGGCATTTGCCTTTCACGTGATCGACCCCAGTTCGATTCCAGCATCCCGTATGGTCCCCTGAGCACCGCCAGGAGTAATTCCTGAGCGCAGAGCCAGGAGTAACCCCTGTGCATCGCCAGGTGTGATTCAAAAAGGAAAAAAAAAAAAATACAGAGTTGGGAGTAGCCCTTAGCACTGTCAGGTGTGACCCAAATAACCACCTCTCTTCCTCCCAAAAGGCATAGGGCTAGGCAGATACAGAGATACATAGCGGTACACACATACTTTGCACATTAAAAGCCTTGAGTTCAGGGCCAGGAACATCGTTAAATGGTTTGCCTTAGGTGGGTTTCATTCTTGACACTGCATGGTCCTCTGAACACTGCTGGGAGTGACTCACAAGCAGTGAGTCAGGAGTAGGTCCTGAGCATTGTCAGATATGGCCTAAGAAATTAACAAAAGAAGGACCCAAGTTAAATTCCTTATTCTACTCCCCCCCCCCACACACACACATACACACACACACACACTGCCAAGTATGGCTGGCCCTGGTAGCCCCTAAGCAGTGCTGCAGCGCAGGGCCCAAGTATTGAACCATTCATCAGGTTACCAGGTGTTACCAGGAGGTGGCCCCAGAAACCTAGCTCAACAAGAAAAAATTTATTTTATTTTATTTTTTTATTTGCTTTTTGGGTCACATTCAGTCAATGCGCAGGGGTTACTCCTGGCTCTGCACTCAGGAATTACTCCTGGCGGTGCTTGGGGGACCATATGGGATTCTGGGAATCGAACCCGGGTTGGCCGTGTGCAAGGCAAACGCCATACCCGCTGTGCTATTGCTCCAGCCCTAACAAGGAAAAATTTAGAGAACATTATTCACCTGCTCAGAAGTTGCCACTGACTTCCTGATACAGGTAGAATAAACCCTTAAAAAAAAAAACAAAACCACTTGGGGCTGGAGGGATCGTACAGTGGGTAGGGCATTTCTTGCATACAGCCGACCCAGGTTTGATTTCCAGCATCCCATATGGTCCCCTGAGTAACCGCCAGGAGTAATTCTTGAATGCAGTGTCAGAAGTAACCCCTGAGCATCACCAGGTGTGACCCAAAAAGGAAAAAAAAAATCTCCATGATGATCTTAGAAGTCTGTTTCATTTTGAGTGTGTGTGTGTGTGTGTGTGTGTGTGTGTTGGGGGCAGGGTGATCAGGAGGCCTTGGGGCTCCTGCTGGAGATTTTGGGACATCTGGGCCAGAATTCAATGCAAGGGTCCGTGGATACAGTGTTACTTGGGCCTTGCAGTGCCAGATATTACCTGGGTCACCTGCAACTGCTCAGGAGCCTCCAGGGCCAGACCCAGCAGTGCTGAGGGCCTCTGGAGCTGCACTTAGCAATGCTTGAGGGACCAAACTGAGGTTAGTGGCTGGAGCCATAGTACAACAGGTAGGGCATTTGCCTTGCATGCAGCAGACCGGGGTTCAATCCCTGCCATCCCATATGGTCCCCCAGGCACCATCAGAATTGATTCCTGGATGCAGAGCCAGGAGTAATTCCTAAGTATCATGAGGTGTAGCCCAAAAAACAAACCAAAACCAAACCTGAGTTTAGCTCTCTGCAAGACTTGTACCTTAACTCCTGTCCTATCTCTCCAGCCACCACTTACATTTGGCTTTCTCTCTCTGTTCTCATCACCCACCCCCTTCTCCTTTGTTCATTTCTTTTGGGGTGCTACAGGGAAGCACAGCAGCGACGCTCAGCGCTGGTTCTATATTCAGGAATCACTCCTGGTCAATTCAGGGACCCTCACGGGATGCCGGAGATCAAACCTGGCTGGCCATGTGCAAGTCAAACGCTCTACTCACTGTACTGTTGCCTCTGTCCCTTTCCCTTATGCATTCTGCTCCCTCTTCCTAGTGCCTTTCTTGGAGGGGTAGGATGACCAGACCTGGAAGTGCTCAGAGGTGCTAGCTTGATGCTCAGGCATCATTTCTGGTGGCCCTTAAGGAGACTGTGGTGCAAGAATCAATCTGTTCTCTAATATGCAAAGTTTGTGCTTTGTCCCATTGACTGTCTCCCTGGCCTCTTTCCAGTGTCCTGAGAGCACTGCATGCCTGCTCCCACCCTGGGGCCTTTGCTAGCCTTGCTGCCTGCACTGTCCTCCCTATGTAGCTCACAGACAGCTGTACTAGTGCTCAGAGCCCCTGGGTTCAACCTGTTGGAGGACCCCTCAAGACTGGGGTTGAGCCTGAGCCTCTGGCATGCACAGAATGCAGCTATCTCCTCGGTCAAAGTGTCTGGAATTTAAGAGTTGACCAACAGCTATTAAAATACTTATGAAGGGGCCGTAGTGATAGCACAGCAGATAGGGCGTTTGCCTTGCATGCAGCCAACCCAGGTTTGATCTCTTGACATTCCATATGGTCCCTGAGCACTGCCAGGGGTAATTCCTGAGTGCAGAGCCAGGGGGGATCCCTGAGCATCACCGGGTGTGACCCAAAAAAGCATAAATAAATAAATTACATACTTATGAAAAGAGTGGATACATCCATGAGTAAAACTTGGCAGGCAACCTAGCTAAGTTGGAAGTAAAGCCTTGGTCTGTAGAATGCAAAGATACAGAGCCTGCCTGCTAGGACACTCTCCATGCCACTGCCCCCGCCCCCCCAAGTCTGGTCTGGCTGACTGAGAAGGGGAAGCAGGGCTGGGAAAGGGAAATAGTTTGTTCCTGGGTCACATACTGAGTCTCTGGTAAGATCAGCTGACATCTGGATTTGGGTGCCAAGTGCAGTCATAGACAGGCACATGACCTCCACCCTTGGCAGCAGCGGGGTGGGTGGGTGGGAGAGGAAGTCCTGGAATGTGATGCTGATGGTGCACTGCCCTGTGAGCCCACTGCAAAGGCTTCTGGGATCCAAGCGCTCTCCGCCTGTCTGCAGAGCTGTTCTTCTCCAACCTTCCCGGCTCCCACTGGCCTTGGAAAATGAAGCTTCGGCACCATCTCTTCAAGAAGTCTCTCCAACCTGACAGCTCCCTGATTCTGACTTTATTGTGGTGTTTGAAAAAAAAAAAAACTAAAATGAGTGAATGAATAGCACTTATCCACTTTCACTGATTCTTCAACCATTCCTGTTTCCTGATTTCCCATTTTGTGCCCAGCACTGAATAACCAAATAAAGCCATTAGTTCCTAAAAAAAAAAAAAAAGAAAAGAAAGAAAAACACCCCCACAATACGCTCACAGTCCGGGAGGAGACAGACCCTAAGAGACTCCTAGAGACTCCTAGAGACTCCTAGAGAACAGGGTTTATTTTTTTTTTTTTGGGGGGGGGTTGTTTGGGAGGGAGTCCACCTAGCAGTGCTCAGGGCTTACTTCTAGCTCTGTGCTCGGGGATTGCTCAGGAGACCATATGGAGTGCCAGGGATTGAATCAAGGTCTGCCATGTGTGGCTGCAGCCATAGCAGGTTATTTGCCTTTGCACACAGCTGACCTGGGTTCGATTCCCAGCATCCCATATGGTCCCTCCAGCACTGCCAGGAGTAATTCCTGAGTGCATGAGCCAGGAGTAACCCCTGTGCATCGCTGGGTGCGACCCAAAAAATAAATAAATAAAAGGTCTGCCATGTGCAGAACAACTTTGTTTTTGTACTATCTGCACTTAACACAGATAGTACAGTGGGTAAGGCACTATCACTCTAGCCCAAGACAGGGCTTTAACCTGAGGCCTGAACCAGGCTCCACCCACTCTAGCCCAGGTGACTCTTGAGCTTCTCCAGCTTTGGTGGCCTCCAGCATGGCTAGATAAAAGTGCTAAACCACCTGGCCCTTTTGGCCAAGGCCTCCTAAGCACTGTTTGGGAGGACAAAAAAACAAGGGCAGAGGGGCTGGAGCGATAGCACAGCGGGTAGGGCATTTGCCTTGCACAGAGCCGACAGGGGTTCAATTCCCAGCATCCCATATGGTCCCCAGAGCAGCGCCAGGAGTAATTCCCGAGTGCACGAACCAGAAGTAACCCCTGAGCATCACAGGGTATGACCCAAAAAGAAAAAAGAAAAAAAACAAGAGCAGAGAGAAGACACTTCCCAAGTCACCTCCCAACAGGAGGAAGGAGTCGCAAGCATGATGCCTCACTCCTGCCTGCCAGTGCTGGGGTGGGGCCTGCCCCAAGGTCAGGTCTAGGAAGTTACTCCCAATGCCTACATGGCAGACATTACTTCTACCAGCTTTTCTCTTGCTCCATCACACTGAGTCTCAGACCCACTTGATCTGGAAGCTGGTCCTCTCCAGCTGAATTTGGGGAACCCATAATTCTCAGGCTGAAGTGAGGTTTTCCTTTCAGGAAAAAGGAAAAGTCCCTCCCAATCTCCACCCTGGTTCCAGGTTTCCCATCTTTTATCACAGAAAAGAATTTCCGGAGAAGATAGTGAAACAGAACAACTTTGTTTTATTTTTGTCTTAGGACCATATCCAGCAGTGCTCAGGGGCTACTCCTGGCTCTGTGCTCAGGAGACACTCCTGGAGGTGCTTGGCAAATTGTGATACCTGGGGTCGGCCACATACAAGGCAAGTAAGTACCTTCCTCACGCCACTATCTCTCTAGTCAGAAAAATAACTTTATGGCCAGAGTGATAGTCAAAGAGAAAGCCTCAGTTTCCCCTTGCCAGCTCTTGTGAATAGTCCTATTTTTGACTGCCCCCATTCTACATTTTTACTGTTCCTGCTCTTCAGGAAGTTAGCAATTCCTTCAAGACTGAAAAATTCAGCCCCAGAGTTTAGACTTACTGAAAGTTGAAGATAATGGGCAAAAGGTCAGACGAAAGAAATTCAAAGAGCCTAATTTTCATTTAAACACACACACACACACACACACACACACACGGAGCCATTGTTAACTTAGTCCTATACTAAAATCCTCTCCAGATGGGGAGTTCCTTTTTCTTTCTCTTCTATTTTCCAATAAACTTGTCTACTTTTCAACTCTGAGTCAGGGCATTTTTATTACCCAATATTTTCATTCTTGAAAATATTGAAGAACCTGGGAACCATGAACCAACACAGAAAACCACCATCACTGCTCCTGCATCAGTAGTACCTGGGTTCCATTCCTGGCACTCTATTCCTGTCCCCTAAACCCTGCCAGGAGTGAGCCCTAAGAGTAAAGCTAGTAGTAATCCTGAACACCGACAAGTGAGTCTCTCCAAATCAAATCAAATCAAAACAAAACAAAAACAACTTTATTAAGGGAACATATAGAGGAGAATAAAGGAAGAGAGTAAAGGAATCACCCCATACTGAGGTGTGGGAGACACCAGAATGGAGAGTGTGTGTGGGGGATTGCTGCAGTAATTGATTGTATAAGCCTCTCCGGCCTGCTGTGCCTAGAACTCTCTGTGCGGACAGGAGTCCAGCACTAGAATTTAGAACTCTGGTGGTTTGGGACACATGGTACAGTAGAGACGGTGGGTGGTTGTCTTGCAAGAGACAAACCCAGGTTTGATCCCTGGCATCCCATGTAGTCCCTTGAGCACTGCTAGGAGTAGACCTTGAGCACAAAGCCAGGAGTAAGCCCGGAGCACTGCCAGGTGTGAACGAAAACCAAAACAACACCAAAAAATGAACTCTGGTGTTTGTTTATTTGTTTTTTTTTTCAGAGTCTTAGCAGGGGATTGAAGGGTTGAACTCAAGGGTTTCAAGTTTTTTTTTTTTTTTCAAAAAGGAAAATCAGGGGCCGAATGATAGTACAGCCAGTAGGGTAGGACATTTGCCTTGCATGTGACCAACTCAGTTCATCTTCCACATCTAATATGGTCCTCCGGAGGACCGCCGCCGTAATTCCTGAGTGCAGAGCCAGGAGTAAACCCCTGAGCATTAGCTGCTGGGTGTGACCCAAAAAGAAAAAAGAAAAAAAAAAGAAAAAGAAAAACAAGTTTCATAGTTTTCACATGCAGGAGGCAGCGTTCAAACCCAACCGAAACCCAGATTTTTAGCAGGGTCTTTTTCCTGCTGAAATGTTTCAGAGGGGGTCAGGGTAAATCTGAAGTTTAGGGCTGGTGAAGGATATCTCCTCAGAATCTATCTTGGTATTATGGGTTATTATTATGAGCAGGAGTATGACATCTTATTATGACATCTTATTCCTACTTTGGACAAACTGGCAGGCTACCAAATGTAGCCTGCCCACACGGCAGAGTCTGGCAAACTCCCCGTGGCGTACCCAATATGCCAAATACCAGTAACAATGATGGGTCTCATTCTCCTAAGGAGCCTTGAATATATTCTCAGGGCTAGGATGAAGGAGACGTTACTGGGGCCTGCTCGAGGCAATCGACGAAAAACAGGATGATTTGTGATTTTTTGTGATTATGAGTAGGAGCTCAGCCCGTTGTACCCTGTTCTCTCTCTTCCCCTGCTGTCGCTTCTGGACATCACTGGTATAATGAATTTGTATATTGGTGTCACGGAAATAGCCCCGACAGTATTCAAATGGGGACCTAGAGCCCTCGACCAGGACTGCAGTGCGCAGAGCCAGGCACCAGGCATGGGGCTTGGTCACCCTCTCTGTCCCCTCGCAGGCAGGGCAGGCTGACCGCTCTCTCCCAGGAGTTGTGGCCATTTGTGGCCAAGGCTGGCCTGAGCCCTGGGGCCCAAGCCCTGGGGCCCTGCAGACATGCGGGAGGGTCAAACATTGACCCCGAGCACTGAGCTGGAGGCCCCAGGCTAGGGCCGCTGGGGGCACAGCGGGTGTGTACGTGGGGCGGGACGGGGTGGGGGCACAGGGGGCAGTGGCCTCCTGCTTAACCGGCTTTCTGGGGGCTGTCTTTGCCCTCCCGTGCAGCGCGGTAGGGTCTGACGGTGCTGGAGAGGAGGGCCGTCGGAAAGGAAGGGACTGAATGAACCGCGTGTGCTGGCTGCTCAGTCCCACCAGGCCGGGGGTCGTGAGTCCTCCCCACTCCACCGCCTCCTGATCCTGCCAAGTGGGGGTTTGTCCTTAGCCCCCTTTGACCGAGGGGAAAGCCGGGACCCGGAGACCCCGCCGGCGCTTCTCCCCGCGCGCTCCCGGCTCCGGGTCGGGCCTCCCGGGCGGACAGGGGCGGTGCCGGCGGGGCGGGGCGGCTGCGCCGGCCGCGGGCATGGACGCGGGGGGCTGCCGCTACCAGTTCCGGATCGCGCTGCTGGGGGACGCGGCCGTGGGCAAGACGTCGCTGCTGCGGCGCTACGTGGCGGGCGCGCCTGGGACCCCCGAGCCTGAGCCCGAGCCCGAGCCCGAGCCCACCGTGGGCGTCGAGTTCTACAGCCGCGCGCTGCAGCTGCGCGCCGGGCCACGGGTCAAGCTGCAGCTGTGGGACACCGCGGGCCACGAGCGCTTCAGGTGGGTGCGATGGTGAGAGAGCGGGGTGGGGGGTGGACGAGGAGAGGGCTGGGGTGCGGGGCGTGGCACTGCCTGTCCACCGACAGCTGGGGGTCCAGCACGGGGGTCCGCATCCGTGGCCCCGGTAGAGGTGGGGAGGGGATGCCCGCCGGCCCTCCTCCCGTCCCCCCGGGGAGCACACACAGACCCTGGCAGGCAGACCCCTGTGAAATGGGGTGCGTGAGGCCACGGAAACTCCTGAAGACACAGACCCGCTCTCCTCTCTGTTGGCTCCCGTCAGGTGCATCACCAGGTCTTTCTACCGGAACGTGGTGGGTGTCCTGCTGGTCTTTGACGTAACGAACAGAAAGTCTTTTGAACACATCCGAGATTGGCACCAGGAGGTCGTGGCCACGCAGGATCTGGACAAGGTGATCTTCCTGTTGGTTGGCCACAAGAGTGACCTGCAGAGTAGGCGCTGTGTCTCAGCCCAGGAGGCCGAGGAGCTGGCCGCCTCCCTAGGCATGCCCTTCCTGGAGACGTCGGCCACAAATAATTGCAACGTCGACCTGGCCTTCGACACTCTGGCAGATTCTATCCAGCAGGCCCTGCAGCAAGGCCACATCAAGCTGGAGGAGGACTGGGGTGGGGTCCGGCTCATGCAACTCCCCCGGCGCCCATGCAGACAGCAGCAACCAGGCCACTGCCAGTGCTGACTCCCGGAGGGACAGAGCAAAGCAGCCTCGCTCTTAGAACTGCTGGGGGGGAAGGGAGGGGGAGAGTTGCTAAGTTTGGAGGACAGACAGCAGAATGTATCCAAAGGATTAATACAATTTTTTGACATAAAGTCAAGCCTCCTGGATTTGGGAGTGGGTGGGGGACTGCGTCTCACAACTCAGCTCCTTTCTACTAGAAAAGTCTAAGAAGCCAAGTGTGCAGAGCTGGTTTCCTGACTGTCACTGTGGCCAAAAGGCTCTTGCCCCTCAGTCAGGGAGGTTGCGAGCGTGAATGAGAGGATGGATGGAGTGAGAACGGAAGGGTAAGACTTGTCTTCATCACTTTCTTCTCTCTTGGCCAGGATGAGGCCATTTCTGGAATGCATTCCTGGGCTTTTTGACGTGAGATACTCAGCGTCTAGACGCCTCAGCGAGGTGAAGGAGGGGTAGAGGAGCGTGGGGAATTTCAGGGTGAACTTGGCTTAGCTTCCTTAGGTTCTCAGGCTTCTGTGGGTCTGAGCATGAACATGGGATTGAGGTGTGGCCAAATTTACGCTGGCTGCCTAATACCCACCCCCCACTCTCAGGGCTAGGGGCTAGATTTGAACCTGGGAGGCCTGAGTGAAGCTGACAGAGCAGTTTCAGTGTTGGACACAGTGTGACAAGGGTGACAGTGATTAGCACTAAGATTCCCTTATGGGACAGAAGAACAGGTAACCTCCTCCACACGGACTATGCTCTCCTCAGCTGCTGAGTGCCGCCAGCTGACTGAGCGCCCACTTCCGTTGGCAGTACTCTCTGCAAGTGCCGCCCACCCCCAACCCCTCGGCCCTCATCTCAAGTTCTTCTGATGTGGGTGGGGTGGATGATGCTCAAAAGTGTCTCCCTTGGGGCTAGATAGTACTGAGCTTAGGCACCCAGCGACGCTGCTTCAAACTTCTGGCACCATATATGGTCTAATGAGCATTGCCAGGAGTTAAGTTTTTTTTTTCTTTTTGGTTTTTGGATCACAGCAAGAGGTTCTCAGGGTTACTCCTGGCTCAGGGATGGATCATGCCTTGTGGGACTTGGGGGACCATACATGGCTCCAGGGATTGATTGTTGGTTGTGCGCAGGATTTTATCTAGTATGCACTATCCTTCTAACCCCACCAGGGGTCATTCCTGAGCACAGTGACAGCATAGTCCCTGATGGTGAAAGTGAGTTGTTGTGCCAATTGTTGCAGCAAAAAACCACAACCACTTAACACATCGACTGGAGGAGGGGGTCATTTACTCCACCTTCTGACCTCTACATCCTCAGTGTCTGATAATCCCTCATCCCTCATTTCAATCGGGGTGAGTTTCTAGGCTTCTCTTCCATGGCAGTCGGGCTGGGATGAGTTTTCCTATGCACTTTTCTTGCTTTTTCTTTAAAAAAGAAAAAAGTTTTTTTT
Organism: Sorex fumeus; assembly: GCF_029834395.1. Classification (NCBI taxonomy): domain Eukaryota; kingdom Metazoa; phylum Chordata; class Mammalia; order Eulipotyphla; family Soricidae; genus Sorex; species Sorex fumeus. The sequence goes on from NW_026606104.1 coordinate 44,653,952, forward strand.
TTTTGCTTTTTGGGTCACACCTGGCGGTGCTCAGGGGACCATATGGGATGCTGGGAATCGAACCCGGGTTGGCTGCATGCAAGGCAAACGCCCTACCCGCTGTGCTATCTCTCCAGCCCCCCCAAAAAAGGAAAAAGTTTTTGGAGGGCCAGAGCAATAGTACAGAGGGTAGGGCACTTGCATTGTATACTGCCAACCAGGCTTTGATCCCAGGCATCCCATATGGTTCCCTCAAGCCTGGCCAGGAGTGATTCCTGATCATAGAGCCAGGAGTAAGCAGTGAGTACAACTGGCCCACCCCCACCCCCACCCCAAATTGGGGGTGGTGGTGGAGAGATAGTACAGTGGGTAGGGTGTTGCCTTACATAGGGCCAATCAAGGTTCAATCCCTGGCATCCCTATGGTTCTGAGCACTGCCAGGAGTGGTCCCTGAATGTAGAGCCAGGAATAAGCCCTGAGCACTGCTGGCTGTGCACGCCAACCCCCTCAAAAGAAAAATTTTTTGATAGGAAGCTTCTCAGTAGTACTGGGGTGGGGAAAGACTGAGGTCCTCTGTTTACAATATTCAGCCATTTGGAAACGTTTTATAATTTTAATTTAAAAAATTGGGGGAAAGGTTCTGGTAGGGTGCTTACCTTGCCCATAGCTGACTCAGGTTCAATCTCTGGCATCTATGGTCCCCAAGCACCACCGGGAGTGATTTCTGAGTCATGAGTAACCCCTGAGCCCCGGGTGTGACCAAAAAACAAAACCAAAATTTTGAGGGGGTCACACCCAACTGTGCTCAGGGTTTACTCCTAGCTCTTTGCTCAGGGATCACTCCTGGCAGTGCTGAGGGAACCGTATGCTGTGCCAGGGGTTAAACAAGATTTGGTCATGTGCTACACAAGTACCTTACACCCTGTGTTATCTTTCTGGCCCAGTTTTATTTTGGGGATACACTTGGTGGTGCTCAGAGCTTACCCTTGATTCAGCATTCAGGGATCACTCACGGTGGTTCTCACGGGACTATATATGGTGCCAAGATCAAACTCAGATCAGATGTGTGCAAGGCAAGTACCTAACTCATTGTACTATCTCTCAGATCTTATGAATTTTTTTTTATTATTATTATCTTTTGGTTTGAGGGCCGCACCCAGCTGTGCTTGAGAATTACTCCCAGCAATCCCAATGCCTGGGGGTCCATGCAACGATAGAGTTTGAACATAGAGATTCCATATTTGCATGTGCCTAGATTTTTAACTCACCTCCCCAGCCCCTGCGTCAAACATTTTTGGGAGTGAGGGTTTTCTGGGCCATGCCAAGTGGTGCTCAGGGCTGACCCCTGGCAGTGCTTGGAGGACTATATGTGATGCAAAGAATTTGTTTTGTTTTGTTTTTGTGCCATACTGGGGGATGCTTAGAGGTTGCTCCTGGCTCTGCACTCAGGAATTACTCCTGATGGTGTTCTGGGAAACATGTAGGATACCTGGGATCGAACCCAGGTCAGTCATGTGCAAGGCAAGCACCCTACCTGCTCTACTATTGTTCTGTAAGGGATTTGAATGGGGTTGACCTCATACAAGGTAAGCGCTTTATCTCCTGCATTTTCTTCAGCCTCAGAATCAAATATTTTTATGTTTTTTTGGGTTATACTCGGCAGTGCTTAGGGCTTGTCCTGAGAACGACATAGGGTGGGTGGCGACCGGCAGACTACTGAAATTCAGAGCTGGCCAAATTTCACTAATTTGACCACAGGTTTCCACCCTGGACTTCAATCCCTGTCTGTAAAATGGACAAGATCCATCTGACCTGACAGGTTGCTGCAGGCATAACACGCCACTAGCAGGAGCAGCAGCTCGAAGGATGGCAGTCACATAAATGTGGCAAGATTTCACATCTGGGGCCAGAGTGATAGGATGGAGGTAGGGCAAAGACAAAAAAAAAAAAAGATTTTACATCTGTTTTTTTGTTTTGCTTTGGGGCCACACCAGCGGTACTCAAGGGTTACTCCTGGCTCTGCACTCAGAAATTACTGCTGGCGGTGCTTAGGCAACCATATGGGATGCCAGGGATCAAATCCAGGTTGAAGTATGCAAGGCAAGCCCATTACCCACTGTAGTACTGCTCCAATCCCAAGATGTCACATTTTATTCTCACAAATAATCTTGAAATAAACTATGATCACCCCCCCCCCCCTTTTTACAGATGGGGAGCCAAGGCTGACAATGGGCAATGTGTGACTCCAGGTTCCTGTATATCCCCACAGGGAGGCAGCTGGGGACACTGGGCCTTGTCTCCTCCTTGACGGCAGAAACTACTCGAGTGGCAGGGCTTCAGGTTGCTCCTCCAGTGCTCTGCCAAGACGGGAAGGGAGTCATTTTCTTCCCTCTAAATCTCCAGAAATTTGGAGTTCTTGGTTGCCTTTTTTTTTCCCACTTCTATTTCCAAGGCTAATTGCTAATCACCCAAGCAAGGTGTAGCTATGACATACAGAGAGATCTATACGTAGGGGAGAAGGTCCTGTGAAGACCAAGGCACAGACTCCAATCCAGGGATCTCCCTTGTGTTACAAATTCTGGATGATCTCACTCATAAGTAACTATAAAGAAGCAAAGCAAGGGGACTGAGGCTGGAGTCATAGTTCAGGGAGTTGTGGTGTAGAAGGGAAAGTCTTATGGACTGAGTGGGTTACTGGACTTATACCCAAAAACTTCTGTGGGGAAGGTTTGGGCCACACCTGGTGATGCTCAGGAGATATTTCTGGCTGTGTGCTCATGATGGTGATCAGAGGACCATATGTGGGGCTGGGGATGGAACCAGGGTTGACTATATGCAAGGCTTTAGCCCACCCCTATAAACTTTTTTTTCCCTCTCTCCCTTTATATATAAAATTATTAAATATTACATGTTTATATATGTAATATTTTTTTGTTTTGGCTTTTTGAGTCACATCTGGCGATACACAGGGGTTCCTCCTGGCTCTACACTCAGGAATTACTCCTGGTGGTGCTCAGGGGACCATATGGGATGCTGGGGATCAAACCCAGGTCGCCATGTGCAAGGCAAACACCCTACCCTCTGTACTATCGCTTCAGTCCCCTATATGTCACTGTCACTGTCATTGTCCTCCCGTTGTTCATCGATTTGCTTGAGTGGGCCCAGTAACATTGTGAGACTTGTTACTGTGTTTGGCATATTGAATACAACACGGGTAGCTTGCCAGGCTTTGCTGTGTGGGCGACATACTCTCGGTAGCTTGCCAGGCTCTCCGAGAGGGGTAGAGGAATCGAACTTGGGTTGGCCATGTCGGCTATATGCAAGGCAAGCTCCCTACCCGCTGTACTATCACTCCGCCCCCCCCCCCCCCATATGTATAATTTTTTAAGAAACAGGCCAAAGAGTACAGGAATTAAGTTGCTTCCTATTTTTTTTTCCCTTTTCTTCTTCTTGCTTTTTGAACCACATCTGGCGATTCTCAGGAGTTACTTGTGGCCCTGTACTCAGGAATCAATCCTGTTGGTGCTCAGGGAACCAGGCTGGGGATCAAACCTAAGTTGGCCAGGTGTAAGGCAAGCACTATACCTGTTATACTATCTTTTTGGCTCTACAAGGTGCTTCGCTTACATCCCATCCACACAAATTCAAATCCTTAGGACTTTATATGGGCCCCTGTGCCCCACCAGGGGTCTCTCCTGAGCACAGGGCCAGGAACTGATCCTCAGCATCACCTGGAATGTTCCCAAACCCTCCCCCCCAAAAAAATAATAAAATTTCGAGACAAAAGGTACCACTTATCACAAAGCAGGAATTCACAAATTACCTTTAGACCAAGTTAAATAAAGGTCCCCATGACCTTCAAGTTTCCTAGGAATAATTAGAATAGATAACAAGCTACAAAGCAAGCAGAGGAAATAATAAAAATTCTAGACTCTAGTAATTTTTTCCCTTGGGCCACACCCAGCAGCACTCAGGGCTTATTCCTGGCTCTGAACTCAGGGGTCACACCTGGCAGGCTTGAAAAACAAATGGGGTGTCAGGAATCAGACCTGGGTTGGCCACATGCATCTACTGTACTATGGCTCTGGTCTCTAACAAAAATTTTTGGATCATAACCAACCGTGTTCAGGGTTTACTCCTGGCTCCAGGCTTAGAGATCACTCCTGGTGGTGCTCAGGGGATTATAAAGGGTACTAGCAATAAAATCTCAGTCACCCATATGCCAGGCAAAGGTCCTACCCATTGTACTATCAACTCCCGCTCTTCTAACAAAATTCTTATAGAGATAACCCCCTTCCTTTTTGTTTTTGGTCAGGGGGGAGCCACACCCGGCACAGTGCTCAGGGTTTATTCCTGGCTCTGTACTCAGTAACTACTCCTGGTAGTGACTGGGAACCACATGGGATGCCAGGGAGTCAAGTGCATGACAAATGCCTTACCCGCTTGTACTATCACTCTGCCCCCCCACTAGACCCCTTACGGAATTATACACTGGGCCTGCTTTTTCTTAAAAGTAAAATTCCAGAATCTTCCCTTTGGATATCTATTCCTAAACTATTCTGTGTTGACAGGGCCTCAAACCCTGGACTCTATTGCTGAGCTCTATCACCACATTCTGAGCAAGCAAAGCTCACCCCATCCTGGCCGTGACAAGGACAACTGTGACAAGGGTCTCCACGCCTGTCTGTAAACTACTTCCTCAGCCTGAAACTTCCTATCTACCCACTCCTTTGGTTTGACAATCTTGCAATCAAGCCTGAATCCGTTTCCTTTACCTCTTAGGCACAGAGCCATGATTTGCCTTTAAAGAGACCTTTTTTTACAAACTCTGCTTGGTGCAAGGGCCACTGAAACCTAATGTGGAGAGACTCTCCCAAGCACCATGCATAGGCAGAACTCTGGACAGGAACCAGGCTCGATTTCTTTTTTTTTTTCATATGCTGGCGACCAAAACCAGGACTCATACATGTGAAACAGACATCTTATCACTGAGTCACATGACACATATCTTTTACCTTTGAACCTCAGTCTCTTGGTGGTAAAGTGAGAAATTCTACATCACAGATTTATTAGAGGATTAAATATGATAATGTGTTAGGTGTTAGGTGCCCAATAAATATTAAGTTCCTTCTGCTAATAAGGCTCCCTTTCTTTTAATTGTTGTTCCTGGAATGTGTTCCTTGCTTGAAATATACTTCCTCCATCTGCCAAAACTTAGTTTACCTTTAAGGTTTAGCCCAAATGTCACCTTACCTAATAGCAAGTTCCTTCTTCAAGCCCTCAAGGGCTTAAATGTTTGTTTTCCTCAGATTTCAAGCTGTGTCATTGATTTTATTTTATTGGGGGGTGGAGTGGAGTGTGCTTTAACCAGCAGTGCTCAGGGGCTGTTTCTAGCTATGCTCAGGGATCATTCATGGCAGTATTCAAGGAGTTTTATGTATTGCTGGGATCAAATTGGGCTTGGTCGCACACAAAGCAAGTGCCTTACCCCAGTGCTATCTGATTTCTGCTGCCACGATTTTATTGCACCACTAAATTCTTCAATGACAGGGTAATTCTCTTGGTCAAGCTTCCTTGGGGTAGCACTGGACTTTTTTTTTTGTGGTGGGGGGCACACTTGGTGATGCTCAGGGATTACTCCTAGCTCTGCACTCAGGAATCACTCATGGTGGTATGTGGGGGACCACGTGGGATACCAGTGATCAAAACCAGGTCAGCTGTGTACAAGGCAAGCACCCTACCCACCGTGCTATCTCTCTAGCCAACACCGGACTTTTAAAACTGGGCCAGGGAGACTGTACAGGGGGAGAGAGATGCAAGCACTGCATGCACAAGGACCCCAGTTTAATCCCCAACACTATAAGGTCTCCCTGAGGGGCTGGGGCAATAGCACAGCGGGTAGGGCGTTTGCTTTGCACGTAGCCGACCCAGGTTCGATTCCCAGCATCCCATATGGTCCCCTGAGCACTGCCAGGGGTAATTCCTGAGTGCAGAGCCAGGAGTAACCCTTGTGCATCGCCAGCTGTGACCCAAAAAGTACACACACACACAAAAAGTCTCCCTGAGCATTGCTGGGTCATGCTCTGGTGGCACCGCAGCACTGTACAGAGCCTGAGCACTGAACTATTTGGCTTGATTGGCTAAATGTCACCAGGAGTGGCTCCTGGGCCCCTGGAACACAGGGAGGTCCCTTGCCAGTAAAATAAGTAAGCTCTGAGTATAATCAGGTATAATCCAAAACCAAAACAAAGCAATATTTAAATGTATAAACCATCATGGAATTTTCAAACATACCCACAGATAACGAGGCGAATAAACAGTATAAAACACTATAAAGAACTCCTATACCTGAGCCAAAGAGATAGGACAGGGGATAAAGTGCTTGCCTGGCATGTGGCTGACCCAGGCTCACCTCCGGTACCACATTGTCCTGTGAGTCTATCTGGAGTGATCACTGAGTGCAGAGCCAGGAGTAAGCCTTGAGCACAGCTGGGTGTGGTCCAGAAATCAAATAAAAAGAACTCCTGTATACCCAAAGACGTTTCCAGCAAATATTACCTGAGAATGTTCAATCTTTGTTTACTGTTCCCTTTACTTTATGAATGTTATTGGCAGTCTAGCTCCAGCAGGGAACAGCCTTGTTTATTGACAGGCATGGGAGGTTCTTTCCAGGGCCCAGGGCTGGGACAGCTGTGGAAATTCCAGTTGAAAAGGTAAGTTTCATATTGTACAACCCTCAATCTTGCAGGCACAGGCATGAGGCTGAGACTGACTCTAGCAGAGGAAGAAAGGACATGGGAACTGTGACTATAGCCCAGTCTTTCATGCTATCACATAGGACCATTCAGGATGATGACAGAACAGGGCCTAACATATGTGTGCAGAGGTGAGGTGGGAGGCAGGGCAGCCCCAGTTCTGCTAGGTGGTTTCAAATGGCACTCTCTGACGTGTCCTTGCAGAGGTGTCGTGGCAGCTTTGCTAAACCTGGATCTGGGCGTGTCCTGGGAAGCCCAGACCCGGAAGCCCCTAATCACCTTTGGGTTCTGGCTCCACTTCTCCCTTTACAAGTCTGAACTAGCCCCAGTGCCGCATGGTTTATCTCACAGCTTCAGTGTCTTGCTGGCCTCCTGCATCCCATGGACACCTCCTGGCACTATCAATTCCGCATAATCCTCCTAGGAGACTCCACTGTGGGCAAGTCCTCTTTGTTGAGACGCTATACTGAGGGCATCTTTGTTGAGAGCGGCCCACACACAGTGGGGGTGGACTTCTCTGTGCACTTTGTGGAAGTAGAGCCTGGCGTCCAGGTGAAGCTGCAGTTCTGGGATACAGCTGGTCAGGAAAGATTCCGGTGAGTGTGGCAGCTTCTGGCTTGGCCTTGCCTCCTGCCTTCTACACCACATACCCCTGAAGGGGAAGAGCCCATCCATCAGAAAAGGGCAGGGTCAGACAGGTGGTCTTGGAGTCCATGTAGAGAGATGGACTCTGGCCTGCATCCCGACTGGTCAATGACTGGGACGCCAAACCACCTCTTCCAAACCTACCAGAAATTGAACACAGGGCCTGGAACATACAGAGCAAACATTCTACCCCTGAGCTACATCTTTGAAACAGATCTCAAAGTTCTTATCTGTAAGGAAGAGCCAGGTGGCTTTAGGGACTTTTCTTTTCGAACTCGCAGGTCTCTGGAAGGCAATAGGACAGCCCTGCCTTCTTCCCCTCTTCATTAAATGTAGGTATAAGGGGACCCGCTGCCAAAGGGCTCCATCCTATGCCCTAAAAAATATCCACCCCAGTTTCAGCCACTCCCTGCTGCTTTTTGGGGGGCCATGCCTGGTTTACTTCTGGATTTGTGTTCAGGGTTCACTCCTGGCCAGCCTCAGGGGACCATATGTGGTACCAGACTCAAACCATGGTTGGCTGCTTACACGAAAAATACCTTACCTGCTGTACTGTACCTCCAGCCCTTCCTACTACTTTTTGGTTCTTTCTCAAGAAAACTTTTCAAACCTTATTCCTATACCTTTACACTAAATTAACTAAAGCAACTTCCTGACTAGTTCTCTCCTATCTGCTTCCAGTTCCACGCCCCACACTGGCAATTTGAGCAGGATCTGTGGAAAGCAAATGTAATTACACAGCCTTCCACCTAAAACTTCCCTAGCTTACTTGTAAATAGCTTTCAAACATTTTGTTTATATTCTCTTTTTATTAATTTTTATTTGCATTTGGGCCACACCTAGTAATGCTCAGGGATCACTTCTTACAGGGCTCAGGGGATCAGATCAAATGGGTGCTGAGGATCAAACCCATATTGGCTGCATGCAAGGCAAATATCCTTACCCACTGTACTACTTCTACAGGCCCCAGATGAAACTTCTTTAAGCCCTAAAATGTCCACCATTAAGAAAAATACTGCATGGCAAGAGATTGTTCAGAGAGTAAGGCAGTGGACACTGTCCGCTAGGCCTGCTACCACCTCTCTTGACCCTTGGCTCTGGAGCATGCCTTATATTTTGTGCTCAGCACTGCTGGAGTCTGAGAACCAAAGTCAAATGGGCTTCATTACTCAATTTAGTAATGGGTCTGCTGAAAGGGTGGGAGCTGAGCTGCACAAAGATGAGTATACGAGCATGAAAGAGATAGTACACCGCGTGGGGCAGCTGCCTTGCACAGCCAACTGGCTGCGATCCTGGGCACCCTACATGGTTCACCAAGCTCTGCCAGGAGTGAAGATGCAGAGGCAGGTATAAGTTCTGAGCACCACTGGGTCTGGCTCTAAAATGAAACAAAGGATGATGGATATGTAAGTTGGAGGATCCATTAGAGACCATTTGGTGACACCCGCTCTCTTGTACCCCCCCATATGTAGTCACCAAGACCTGTGAGTACATCACTTTCATCTTCACTTCTCTTCATTTTTACCATACCCACCTCAACCCAGGCCAAAGCCTTCTACAAATCTGTTAGAAGATTTGTTAGAACATAGCTGTTCTCTCTTGCCCTCCAGTTGTTCAATGATAAAGATAGAACAAAGAGTTTTAACTTGTCTGAGCTATTCAAGAATTTGGTTTCTTTTTCAAACTTTGACAACTCTGAAACCAAATAAACCATTGCCTGGGGCCCATTGATACTAAGTTATTAAGGGCTGGATAGCTAGTACAGCAGGTAGGGGGTTTGCTTCGAACATGGCCAATCAGATTTGATCCCTGGCATTACATATGGTCCCTTGAGCATGCCAGGAGTTAATTCATGAGTGCAGAGTCAGGAGTAACCTCTGAGCATTGCCTGATATGACTCAAAAACTAAAACAAACAAACAAAAAAACCCACAAAAATACTCTTTTTTTTTTTTTATGAGATTTTACTCCCTTACGTAGAGAGATCTGTCTTTGCCAGCAGGAAGCAATGACAGAAGATGGAGGGGCTGGAGAAAAAGTAAGTGGGCCGGGTACTTCCCTGGAAAGCAGCCACTCCAGGTTTGATCCCCAGAATCCCTTATGGTGTCCTAAGCATTGTTTAGTGATTCCTGAGTACTGAGCGAGGAGTAAGCCCTGAGCACAGCCAGGTTTGATCCCAAAACAAAACAAGAAGACAGACGTTAATCCCTCTACCCCTTAAAGATTTAAGGGGGGGGGTGAAATCTCTAGGGTAGAATGTTGCAGGCACAAGATGGTGGGGGGAGGGAAGAGGTCCTGGTAATGAGTTTTGAAATAATAACATTAGGAAATTGCCCAGTCCTTAAATAGTCTAAAGGCATGAGGACCACATCCCTTTGAGATGTAAACACTGAGTTCTTTGGAGCACAGAGTCAGAAGGAACCCCTGAGCACTGTTGGGTATGGCCCCCAAACCCACCTAACTAAATAAAGGTTGGGGCTGGAGCAATAGCACAGAGGGTAGGGCGTTTGCTTTGCATGCGGCCAACCTGGGTTCAATTCCCAGCATCCCATATGGTCCCCTGAGCACCGTCAGGAGAAATTTCTGAGTGCAGAGCTAGGAGTAACCCCTGTGCATCGCTGGGTGTGACCCAAAAAGCAAATAAATAAATAAAGGTTATGATAAGAATATGAAAGGCGGGGGCTGGAGAGATGTATAGCAGGTAGGGTGCTTGACTTCCACTTAGCCAACTCAGGTTCAATTCCCAGTACCACACATGGTTCCCTGAGCACCACTAGGATTTATTTCTGAGTGCAGAGCCAGGAGAAACCCCTGAGCATCATTGAGTGTGACCAAAAATCCAAAAAAAAAAAAAAAAAATCCAATAAAACCCCCACAACAAAACACCCAAAACAACAACAACAACAACAACAACAACAACAACAAAGGAATATGAACAGGCCATCAAGAATCCCTGTGACAACACCCAGATTAACCTTTATGTATATAGAGAAGTCCAGGCCAAGCATTTTGGAGAAATTGTATATAACTCTCCCAAAAGTCATTCTCTACTTTTCCACTCTAGAAAAACCTGTATTTTTTTCCCCCCTCTCTTTCGCCTGTCACATTTATCTAAGTTAGCTTTTTTTGAAAAATTATATTACTTCACTAAAAAATAGACTGAAGAGTTTGGTCATTTTTCAAAATGCAAATATGAGAGGAGAGTACAGCAGGTAAAGCTTGTGTGGGACTGACCCCGGTTGGATCTCCAGCATCACAATGTCTCCCAGCACCACCAGGAGTGACACCAACAATGAAACTGGAGTAACCCTGGAACATGTGTGACTCTGTTCATAAGACAAAAACCCTTTACTCTTTTACTTCTTTTTGAGTCAATCATACACTTTAATGGGGTCCACTGACCTAACTTGCATCCCTACATACCCTCAGTATTGGTTTGCCTGAAGTCTCTTTGTAAGAGATCCCAAGCCCTTCACCTAGGTCCCTCAAACTGCAGATCAAACAGTACTTCTCTAACAATTCGGATCCCCTAGCCCAGTTCTGCGAACCTTTCCTTTATAGCTCTTGTCTCAGCAGCATTTTTATGTGTATCCAATTTCAGTACTGTCAGATGCATTTAAAAATTAAATAAATTTTTTGCTTTTAGGGTCACATTCAGTAATACGCAGGGATCACTCCTGTCTCTGCACTCAGGAACTATTCTTGGGAGTGCTCGGGGAACCATATGAGATGCGGGGGATCAGACCCAGGTTGGCCACTGTGCTATCACTCCACTCTGGCCCTGTCAGGTGCTTTGATCCTCACTGGATCCATTGCCTTGCACAGGCACAGCACAGCTGAGTGAACAAGCCCCTTGATATGCAAGATTAGGAAAAGACTCAGATAGATGAAGTCACTTACCTATCACACAGCTGATAAAAACTGAGACCTTTTGACTCTAGCCCAGCTCTTGCCATTAAACTGCTCTGATCCCCTTGTTTTCATCTGTCCTCCATGGAGGATTCAGAACTAATCCTGTATTCCTTCTTGGTTGCCAAGGTCAGTGACTCGCTCCTACTACCGAAATTCAGCTGGAGGCCTTTTGCTGTTTGATATCACCAACAGAACATCCTTTGAGAGCATCACCCAGTGGCATCAGGAGGTTCTGAAGAAAGTGAATCCCTTCAACATCCTCTTCCTGGTGGTAGGACATAAGAGTGACTTGGTGGCTGAGCGACAGGTGATGCCAGAGGAAGGGGAGAAGCTAGCTGCTTCTTTGGGTGCTCACTATGTTGAAACCTCAGCCAAGAGCAACACCAATATCAGCACAGCCTTTGAGCTGCTCACTCAGGATATCTATGAGGCTGTGAAGAAGGGGGTCATGGGACCAAACTCAGAGTGGGAAGGAGTGAAAAGCAGAGTCCCATCTCAGGCCATGTTTCAGGAGGCAGAAGACCAAAGCAGGGCAAAGTGGATGTGCCCATGCTGGTGACCTCTGGGGAAAGAAGCCACATCCCCTGAAGCCTAAGTTACTCAAAATCCATAAAGGCTCTGCTGGACACAGGACAGGATGATGTCAGGTGCCACTAAAGATCATTATTCTGATGTTTTAAGGACCTGGTTTCCTCTGCACAATGATGAAAATACCAGGGTCAATGTTACCAATGAGTTAAGAACAGACAGAAAACCACACAAACTGGCCTTTCCCCAAGGCTACTGTGCTACTGTCATCCTTTCTTAGGGCTAAGGATGAATACGACTTTCTCTTGACATTCCAAAAAAGTAGGCCAAAAATGGCTTTGCCCAAAACAGGATGCTTTTTCAGTTTAGGATTGATGAGAAAAGGTTACTACCTAATCCTTATGGCAAAGAAATGGGACTCAAATATTACTGACGGAATTTGGAGTAAATTAATAGAAAATCCCCATTTTGTAACTCAATCACAGAAATGAGGAACGGTGCTGCCACCTACTGACTAGAAAAGTATGTCCAGACTTGTTGGTCTTCCTACAATTCCCTGACAATTCAAAGGCTGTAAGCCATTGTACCCTCTTGTTCTCCGATTAATAACTTCTTTATTCTGGAAAAGCAAACGAAAGTCATATTCATATAAACACTGACATAACAAAGTATGGGGAAAAGGGGAAGGGAGAAGGAAACAAAAACCTCTACAAATCCTGCTAATACTGTCTCACCAAACAAGACCATAATGCTTTGTCCCATTTCAATCACAATAATAAACCACAAATAAAAATCTTCTCTGGAAGATACATTGCTCCTCTTTGAGATGGCAGGGAAAAGGGACCGGAAGTTGGGGGAGGAGGCTTTATTCTTTTGGCAGATCCTCTCAGTCATTATATTGCTGCACTGTTAATAAAAAATATATGCTTCTCTGTAAAGCATTAAAAAAAAAATCCAAGGATGAGATGGCTGAAGTTTCAGCTCAAGTATCTCCAAATACATTGTTGTCCATTCCCTGACCTTTCCATGTGTTATTTCTTGGTTGTTTTCCGGATCAATGCCATTCTCTGAAAAGAAAGGAAAAAAGCAATTATATTGGTTTTTCAGAGTAAGGAACTTTCCAGGATAGTGGGGAGTGACAGTGACTAGCAGGCAGCACAGTCTACACCATAGGCAGGCGTCTTTTGGAGACTAAAGCCTCAGGGCAGCTCTGCAACTAACATGAGAATAGCCTTCAGGTCCCTAGTGATGTTTGGGTAGGCCAGTGGATCTGTTTTGTTGAAAAAGTTAAATGCAGGAGAAAGTAACATCTTTTGCCTTTTGGAGAATTAATGGATAGGCCATCAAAGTTATGTTTTTGCTAGGCTCCCTCCTAATCTCAATCTCCTTACTGATGATGGAAAAAGTATAAAAAAGGGCTCTATTTCAAGGGAGCTGACATTTACATTTCACACTTGATGGTTAGCAGTGAAAAAAACTAACAACTTTCACAATTCATCAGGGAAACATAGGAATTTAGTATTATAGCCACCACTATTGACTTGCTCTCACTTTTTTGCACTCAGGAATTATTCCTTGTGGTGCTTGGTGAACCATATGGAATACCAGGATTGAACCCAGGTTAGCTGCCTGGAAGACAGGAGCTTCTACCCGCTGTACTACTGCTCCAGTCCCAACTCAGCTCACTTTTTGGTTAAGAGATCATCCCAACATTACTGATTTGTGTTGATAAATAACTGGGTGGGAAAATAAAAATAGATAATCTAGAAGCTGAGCCAAAATGAAGCCACCAACTGATGCACAACCCTTCTGAAGAGCATTGTTGTTCTAGCAGCTCCTCACAGTGAGCTCTATAATCATACTCCAGAGATCTCAGGATATGGAAAAGAAAGTGATATAAGAAGGACTGCCTGCATATTTCAAGTTAGAAAATGCTCACTTTTTGGGTTAGGGATGTGACTCAGTGGTGGAGTATCTGCCTTACATACGTGAGGTTCTGGGTTTATCCTGGCACCACAAAAAAGAAAAGAAAAGGTTCACTTCTCAAATCAGAGTAGTCAGTTAAACCAAAAAGGATAACAGCTCTGTGAAAGGGAGAGTAACACTGCTGTCAGACAGATTAATGACAGGTGCCACATGCTCCATAGCAGAAAAGAGGTATTAAGTTCTCACAGTGAAAGAAAAAAAAAAAAAAGAAAAGCTGAAGAGAGTACAATGGGAAGGGTGCTTGCCTTGCATATAGCCAACCTGGGTTTGATCACCAGAACCCCATATTGTCCTCTGAGTCCAACCAACAGTAATTCTTTTTAGTTTGTTTTGGGGCCACATGGGTGGTGTTCAGAGTTTATTTCTGGCTCTGCGCTTAGGTATCACTCCTGGAGGGCTCAGGGAGCATATGAAGTGCCGGGAATTGAACCCAAGTTTGCTATGTGATAGGCAAACTATCACTTTGGTCCCAGGAATGATCCTTGAGTGCAGAGACAGGAGTAAGTACCACTGGATATGGCCAAAACAAACAAAATAAAAACAAAAGTTCTCATAGAGGGGCTGGAATAATATTGTAGCTTGCATGTGGCTGACCTGGGTTTGATCCTCAGCATCACAAATGGTCCTCTGAGCACTGCCAGGAGTAATTCATGAGTGCAGAACCAGGAATGATAACCCTTAAGCATTGCTCAATGTGACCCCAAAATCAAAAAACAAAAAAAGTTCTCACAGTGATCCTGTGGTAAGATGAACAGAGGCTAGAATTCCTGCTAAAACAGCCTGGGTGCTACTTCCCACAATTCCTACAACATATTTCTGCTTTCTGTAATCCTCTCTCTAGCCGTAGACTCTATGATGTTCTAATCTTCAATAATCTTCAGTAAAAACCCATTAGATATGCAGTAGTGAGTGCCACTTATATTTAAAGAGACTAGAATCAACAACTTTAGATGATACCAAGCCCAGCTGGAAAAAAAAAATGAGACCTTATGTGGAAAGAGAGAAACATCATAAAATATCTGATTGCCCTCTGTATGAAAATGTGCTAACAGCAGAGATGAGTGTGTGTGCACTCTCTTGACATACTGCTCAAGGGAGTGTCTAAAGGATTCTGGCAGCTTCTCACCTGTTTGTGAGCTTCTGTGGTACAAGCTTTTTTGTAGGGTCGGATTTCTTCAGAGCCAAATCCTGGGATCCACATGTTCCACTGGCGCTCTGCAAGGAAGAGGCCAACATAGAAATAAGGCCTAGGAAGTCAGCATGAAGTGTGTAGTGTGGGCCTCAGTCAAGGGCGAGGGAGAACAACCTGAGCATTAACTGCACTGACAAACAGTAACTCTGAAGAGAGATTTTATGTAATACATATGGGGAATCAAATGTAGCCTTTTCTTTTCTTTTGTTTTGTTTTTTTTTCCCTTTTTGGGTCACACCCGGGGTGATGCTCAGAGGTTACTCCTGGCTCTGCACTCAGGAATCACTCCTGGCAGTGCTTAGGGGACCATATGGGATGCTGGAATTGAACCCGAGTCGGCTACGTGCAAGGCAACTGCCCTACCCGCTGTACTATCCTTCTAGCCCCCAAATGTAGCCTTTTCAAGTTTATATTATTTTTTTGTGATACTGGGAATGGAAGCCAGGGCCTCATATATGCAAGCCAAGTGCTCTACAACTGAAAAACACCCCCAGTATACCCTGAAGATATTTTTTTCTACTCTCAAACAAATTACTCTAATCTCTCACAAAGGAAAAAGTTAAAACCTTGAATGCTGAGCTCAAAGAATTCATGCAGTTCCACAAAAACACAAAGCCATTTATTTCACTGTTTTCTGTTGGAGGGGGAGGCAATACCCAATGGTACTCAAGGACTGCTCCTGTCACTTTGCTTGGGGGCCGCTCCAAGAGGTGCTTAGGAAACCATGTGGTACTAAGGGTCAAACCAGTTTCCTGCATGCAAAGCATGGGCTCCAGTCCTTTGAGTTATCTCTCTAGTCCCCACTTTATACTTTTCCCCCCAGAGGAACAGGGAATAGAGCCTAAGGCCTCCTATATACAAGTTATGTGTTACACTACTTGACCGACATCACCTGATTTATTTCTTGGTTTTGAGACAATGCTTGGGGGCTACTTCTGGTTTGGTGTTCAGGGGTTGCTCCTAGTGGTGGTGCTCAAGGGACCATGTGGTGCTAGGAATCAAACCCAGACCTTCTGCAGGCAAAGCATATGCTCAGCCCATCTGAACTATCCTCAGACTTGCAATATCTTTTTGTTTCTTTGTTTTTGAGGGGCTTGGGGCCACACCTAGCAGTGCTCAGGGCTTACTCCTGAATCTGTGATAGAGATCACCCCTGATGGGGCTAGGGAGACCATCTAGGGTGCCAAGGCACATGCCCTTCCCCCTGTATTGCTGCTTTGGCCGCAGACTTGCAAATTCACCTGATTTTGGTTTTCTTTTTTTTTTTTTCTGGTTTTCAGGACAGAACTGGTAGTGCTCAGGTCTTACTCCTGGCTCTGTGTTCAGGGACCACTCTTGATGGTGCTCAGAAAACTATATGGGGTGCTGGAGATCAACTATTACTCTAGTCTTATTTTGGGTTTTTGAACCACAGCTGGTGATGTTCAGGATTATTCAGGTGGTTCTTAGGGGACTCTGTGATACCAGGAATTCAGCCCTGGGCCTGAACACATGCAAGGTAAGTGTTTTACCACTAAGTCACATCCCTGACTCCACAAATTCACTTTTTAAAAAGTTTTTGGGCCACATCAATGATGCTTTTTGCTTAGTACAAGGGAGAACATGTGGTGCCAGGACTTGAACCTGGACCTCTTGCACGTGCAGCCTTTTCTCAGTCTATTCAGCCATCTCTCAGGCCCACCTAGCAAATTCACTTTAAAGTAAAAACATAGAAGGCCAGAGCAATAGTACAGGGGATAGGGTGATTGTCTTGCATACAGTCGACCTGAGTTCAATCCCTGGCACCCATATGGTCCCTGAAGTCTACCAGGAGTGATCCCTGAGCTAAGAGCCAGGGGCAAGCCTTGAGCATCACCACATGTGGCCTAAAAACAAAAAATGAAAGCAGAGAGTAGCTATTAGGCATATGTTATATAATATCAATATAAAAGCAACAATAACAAAATTTTTTTGATAGTGCTGGATTCAAACCCAGGTTTTCACACGTGCAAGGCAAGTGGCTCTATCCTGAGCTATATCCCCAGCCTCCTACAAGAATCTTAGTAAAAAAGTATATGATTGGGGGCCTGGAGGGCTCAGTGGTAGAGTACTCACCTGTGTGAGATCCTGGGTTAACCTCTGGAACCACAGAAGAACCAAAAATTGTTTAGACTGATCAGTCTGATCAGTCTGATCGTACAACTCTAAACAATTTTTGGTTCTGTTTAGTTTGGCTTCTGGGCCACAACCTGCTGTGCTCAGGGCTTACTTCTAGCTCTTGTGCTCAGGGGTCTTTCCTAAGAGTGCTTAGGGGCCCATTCAGTGCCTGAGATCAAATCCAGGCTTCCTGCATGCAAAGCATGCATTCAGTCTGTTGAGCTATTTCTCCAACCAACCCTGTGAGTCATCCGTTGTTGGAAGGCATAGTATGTATACAGTAGATCTAAATGGTCTAGTGCCATTTAAAATGATGTTTGTACAAGGCTAACATCTTATTAACACCTAGCCTAACTCCCACACTCAGAATCCATGCTACGCAATCTTCTAATTATGACTCAGCTTTCAATAGGCCTGCTACAGAAGCCATTCTGATATATAACCCTTTTTTGGGTGGGTTGGCTACTCTTCGCTCTGTGCTCAGGAATCATTGGTACTTGGAAAACCATAGGTAGTGCTAGGGATCAAACCAGATCACTCCTGGCTGTGGCCAGGGATTGAGTGCAGGCTGGTTGCACATGTAAGGAAAATACCTTACTGGATGTACTATCTCCCTGACCCTAAGCATCTTAACTCTTGTACCATCTATCTAGCCCCTGAAACCCTCTAATTATTGTTGCTTATCCATAACAAATAAAAATTCAAATTTCATTTTAAATTAGAAATTCTTTTTTCTTTTTAGTTTTGTTTTGGGGGTCACACCAAATCTTTTTTGGGGGTGACTCCTGGCTCGATACTCTGGAATCACTTTTTTTTTGTTCAAAGAGTTATTTCCATGAAAATATTTTATTTGAATTAATGCTATAGGTTTATGACAGTTACTTAAAATGAATTCATAAATTTAAATTTTTTTTATAATGTACACTGGAGAAGTGGCATGTGTTTGAACATGATACAACTGAAATCCAATCATGATTAACTATGTAACTATGTATCACCCTGTGATTCAATTAAAAATTAATTAAAAATAAAATTTTTTTCTCAGTTCTAATTTCAAACTTTGTAAACAAAAATATAACCTACACGAACAAAAATACTTTGGGGTCATCAATGATTTTTTTTTTAAATGTAGGAGTACTGCTATTTATTCAGCCACTGATTAGCTGATTGAATTGAGGAATCACTCTTGACTGTGCTCAGGGAACCATATGGGATGTTGGAGACTGAACCCAGGTCAGACACGTGCAAGGCAAGTGCCTTATGTACTGCACTATCTCTCCGGCCCCTAAAATAGAAATTCTTGGAGCCAGAGAGCTAGTACAGCAGGTAGGGAGCTTACCTTGCACACAGGTTCAATCCCCAGCACCACATATGGTCCCCCAAACTCATTAGGAGTGATCCCTAAGTGCAAAACCAGGAGAAAGCCCTGAAAACAGCCAGGTGTGCCCAAAAATAAAAAAATAAAAAAAGAGAAAGAAAAAAAGTAATAAAATCAAATAAAAATAGGGGGGTTGAACTTTGAGGGCACTTGCCTTAAACACAGCAGCTTGGTTCAATCCCCAGCACTCTATATGTTCCCCTGAGCACTGCCAGAAGTGATTTCTTATTGCAAAGTCAGAAGTAAGCCCTGAGCATTGCCTGGTGGCTGACCTGGGTTTAACTCCCCAACATTCCATATGGGCCCTTGAGCACTGCCAGGAGTAATTCCTGAGAACACAGCCAGGAGTAACCCAAGAGCATTGCCAAGTATGGCAAAACAAAACAAATTCCTCCATACTTCTATTAAGAATTGGAATGGGGGGCATGGGGGAGAGGGAGAGGGAGGGAAGAGAAGAATAGGGAGAGAAGGAGAGAGGGAGAAAGTGCTTTCCACAGAGGGTGGGACAAGAGGGAAACTGGAGACACTCGTGGTGGGAAATGTACTCTGGTGAGGGGATGGGTGTTGGAACACTGCATGACTAAAACCCAATCATGAACAACTTTGTAACTGTGTATCTCACTGTGGTTCAATTAATAATTTATTTTTTAAACTGCATAAAATGTACTGATCTGTAATCAGGGCTTGTAAATCTTGTGAAAACAGACATTAAAAGAAGTGCAAAAAAATAAAAATAATTTTTAAAAAGGGATCTGGAGTACTGGAGTTAAGGTATTTGCCTTACAATGTGGTCAACCCTGATTTGAACGCATATGGTCCCCCTGAGCACTGCCAGGGCTCATGCCTAAACATAGTCAGGAATACCCCGAGCACTATTGGCTGCAATGCAAACCTCCTCACTCAAAAAAAAAAAATAATAAGGGGGGTTGCTGTGAGATAGATCAAAGGGCTAGAGCACATGTTTTGCATGTGGGAGTCCCAGTTCAATCACCAGAACTGTATGGTCCCCTAAGCATCAACAGGTATGTTCCAACCTCACGAAAGAGTAAAGAATATCTGACTTCTCCTGGAACCTAGACACATCTTGGTGACTGTTTCAAAGAACAGAATTGAGCACAAGTGATGCTGTGTGATTTTGGAGAATATGTGAGAAAGGCCATGAAGTGTTCTGTCAAGTTATGGGAAACTCTTTTTGAGAGCCTTTAGCAACATGTAAGAAATCCAATTATCATGAGACTGCACATGACAAAGCCATGTAGAAAGATCAGACAAAGAGAACTATAAAGTCCTAGTGTTTGAGGGAAACCAACTAGGTTCATACTAGGTGGTGTTCAGAGGACAATTCAGTATTGGGATCAAAACTGGGCCTCCTGCATGCAAAAGGATGAGTTCCAGTCCATTATGCTATTTCTCTGGTTCCTCCATCCTGGTTTTTTTTTTGAGTTCCATGCCTCGGCATTAGACATATCTGTTATGGACTGAATGTTCCTCAAAAAAAAAATATTTTTAAGGGTCCAGAACAATAGTCAAGTGGGTAAGGCACTTATTCTGCACATGGCTGACCTGGCAACTGCCTTACATGCTATACTATTGCTCTGGTCTCCAACACCATTATTTTAAATATGGACATAATAGCTATGTTTACTAAGCTCTTACATTTTGCTAGGTCCGGTACTACTTTATCAACATAATCCACAATTCTCACAATTACCCCATGAAGTGAAATATATAATACTCTCTTCACAAATGAAATAGATCTAATTGAAAGGAAGCAGAAAAAATAAGATGCTATTTAAGAAAGTGGAAAACCAGGGTCAAAAGATAGTACGGCAGGTAAGGCACTTGCCTTACATGCAGTTGATGTTGATTCATTTTCTAGCACTGCATATAATCCTCTGAGTAATGTCAGGAGTGATTCCTGAGCACAGAGCTTATTCCCCTTATCTTTGTAATGTAGCTACTGAGTGACTAATCAGGCCCAGAATCCCAAAATCTAACCCTGGCATAAAGAGACCTCTGCATCCACCCTACTCTGCGTGACAAACCTGAAGGAACAATAAGAGTGTGGGTACCTCAGAAAGAAAAGGACCACGTACCTAGATGAAGCTGGACATCTTTTACCTCCAGAGTGCTGGATTTGCGATGCCGAGCAAGTTGGCAGGCAGCTGTCACCACACTCTCGATAAAATCATCAGCAATCTGCAGCAGCATCTGGGGAAGACATAAATGAAGTTGCTGACAAGACTGGTAACTCCTGGCCCTGTGTCTGGGAGACCATGTGGCACAGGGGACTGAAGCGAGGCGTCTTCCATGCTGAATTACCTCTCTGGTCCCATAAAACATTTTAATTCCATTATGTGAGTCCCCATAATAAATCTTGTAGAGAAAAAATGACGCATGGATTTTATTTTCATTCTAAAGGGGAAGCTTGTACAATTTAAGGAGACTTATTCGATCATATATATCTATGTTATTACTAATCAATGGAGCAGGATTCAACCTCAATATTCTGAGTACAAATTCAGCATTCATTGGGGCCAAAGAGAGAACTCAACGGGGTGGGGCATGAGCTTTGCATGCAGAAGGCAGGGTGTAATCCTCAGTACCACATGGTCCCCCAGGCATTGCTGGGAGTGATCCCTGAATATCAAGCTGGTAGCAGCCCCTGAGCATTGCTAGATGTAGTCCAAAAACAAAATAAAAATCCAGGATTTTTTCAGCTTTACAATCAATTATTCCTAGACTGTATGAAGGGTAAAATTAGAATTCTGAAATAAACACTTTACATGAAAAATTAAATTTTAGGGGCTGAAAAGATAGTATAGTGGGTAGGATGCTTGTCTTGCACCCAGCAAACCCAGGTTCAATCCCCGGCATCCTATATAGTCTCCTGAGCATTAGCAGCAGTAATTCCTGTGTGGAGAGTAAGGAGTAGGTCCTGAGCATCGCTAGGTGTGGCCCCCACACCAAAAAACAAAACCCCAAAAAAATAATAAAAAAAAAAGAAAATTTATTCAATCAGTATGTTCCCCATGACTTCTTGTGCTGACTGGACAATAAAATAAATGAATTTATAACCACTGAAAAAGACATCCCTTGTTCTACTAAACCTTTAACACACAGTCATCTTTCCTCTATTGGAAACTAAGTAAAAAAATTATTTCTGGGGCTAGAGAGAGTACAGTGACTAGGGCACTTGCCTTACACTGCTAGCCCAGTTTCAATCACTGGCATTCTATATGGTCCCCTGAGCACTGCCAGAAGTGATTCCTAAACACAGAGCCAGGAGTTACCCCTGAGCATCACCAGATGTGGCCCAAAGACCAAAAACAAAAACAAACAAAAGGGAATTATTTCTAATTAACACATCAGCCCTCGGAAAACCAAGCTTACCCCTTCACTAAGCCCACTAAAATTAGAAGGAGAAAGCAAACAAAACCCATCACACATAAAAGTCGACAAAGACAAAGAACAAGTGATAAAACATTAATGGACTGGGGTCAGAGAGATAGTACAGTGGGCAAGGAACTTGGCCTTGCATGCAGCCAACCAGGGTTCCACCCCTGGCACCATCTACTATCTCCTGAGCACTGTAAGTGGTGATCCCTGAGCACAGAACCAGGGTGAAGCCCTGAACACAGCCAGGTATGCCCACTCCAAAAACAAAAAACAAAGTTTAGTAGACTCTTTTTGTTTGTTTTTGGGTCACACTTGGCATGCTCGGGGTTACTCCTGGCTCTACACTCAGGAATTACTCTGGTGATGCTTGGGGGACCATATGGGTTACTAGGGATCAAGTCCGGGTCAAATGTGTGCAAGGCAATGCGCTACCCACTGTATTGCTGCTCCGGTCCCTAGTAGAATCTTTTGTCTGTTAATGTTTTTTATTATTTGAGTGGAGGGGGAAATACAAACAAACAAACAAACAAAAAAACAGGGCTTCCTCTTGGCTCTGCACTCATATTCACTTTCACTCCTGGAAGTGCTTGGGGGACCATATGAGGAGACAGAGATCAAATGCACGTTGGTTATGTGCAAGGGAAGTGCTCTGTACACACTCTCTCTCTCTCACCCCATTTAAAAAAAAGAAAAAGTTTTGTTGTTTTTGGTGATTGAACCCATGACCTTACATATCCAAAGCACACTGTGCTACATTCCTGGCTCTTATACATTTTTTCTGAAGGTCACATTGAGCAGTGTTTGGGGGCCACTCCCAGTGGTGTTGGGGCTTGAACCCAGGGTTCACATATGCAAAGCATGCACTGTAGTCCTTTAAATTATCTTCCCAGGGGACGGAATGAAGTACAGCGGGAAGGGCATTTGCCTTGCAGTGGTTGACCCAGGTCTGATACTTGGCATCCCAAATGGTCCCCTGAGCACTGTCAGAATTAATTCCTGAGTGCAGAGCCAGGAGTAGCCCCCTGAGAACAGCCAGTTGTGACTCCCCCCCACACCAACAAAAAGCCATAAATAAATAATCTTCCCAGCCCCTCTAATACATTTTTTGGGAGGGCATTCTGGGAAGATCTTGGCTACACCTAGCTCCTCATGGCACCCAAGATACCATGCATTGCCAAGGATTAAAACAGGCTGGGGGGCTGAAGTGATAGCACAGTGGGTAGGGCGTGTGCCTTGCATGAGGCCAACTCGGGTTCGATTGCCAGCATCCCATATGGTATCCCGAGCACCACCAGGAGTGATTCCTGAGTACAGAGCCAGAAGGTACCCCTGAGCATTGCCAGGTGTGACCCAAAAAGAAAAAAAAAAATAACAGGTTTGGCCACATGATTATCTCTGGACATACGTGAATTTATAGAAAGAACTTAGAGAAACTGAAGATATGGCTCTGCAGTAGAGCATATGCTTTGCATGTATGAGGCCATGGTTTTAAACCCCAACCTACTCCTCAAAATGAATTAGAGTTACTGATATTAAGGGATCTCTCAGCAAGAAAGTTGACTTTTGGACAAATTATCCTAAAGTAAAGTCAGTGGCTGGTAGAATCAGCCAAGGTGAGCTAAAAAAACCTTTATACATATATATATATATACATATATATTTATATTTTGTACATATATATTTCTCCCCAATTTTGCAATTAATGACATGTTGATAGCTTATAAACAAACACAGTAGAAATATTTATACGAGTGAAATTAGGAAATGCTGAAATCAATAGTTAGCTGTAAAACATTTACCACAGTATTACCGGGTAAAGTTCATCAGTCAGTAAGTTTTGCTTCCGAACTGGATAGATAGCTCAATAGCTGGAGCAATTGCTTTGCATGCAGGAGGTCTGAGTTCAATTCCTGGTATCACTTATGGTGCCCACACACACTGGCACAAGAGAGCCCCAAGCACTAAGCTGGGAGTATCCCCTAAACACTAATACATATGGCCCCCAAATCACAAAAAAAGTATCGTTTTTGCTTCAAATTGGCTTTTTAATGGTCTAGTCTAGGAGAATGAATATCTAAGATCACTAGACAATCTAATAAAAGCCCAAGCCCTAAAATGAAAGTAAATTAAAAGGGAATAAAAGGACCCAGAGGAAACAAAGAAAATGCAGAAAAAATGATGTAATGATATCAAAGAAGACATCAAAAAATTAATATCCCAGAAAGATATACATAAAATATGAACAGACTATAGTTTAAAGGGAAAATGAAGAGTCAGTCAAAAGGAAATAAAAAGTTTTTTCAGCAGGGCAGGAGAGACAGTACAGAGGTTAAGATGCTTGCCTTGCATGCGGCTGACATTGGTTCAATTATCAGCACCCATGAGGTTCCCTGAGCACTGCTAGGAGTAATATACTTCAGCAGAGAGCCAGGAGTAAGCCTGAGCATAGCTGGGTATGGGCCCCAAACCAAAAATAAAATTTTTTTCTATATTAAAAAAAAAGTTAACAGGACTGAGGAAATGGCTCAGAGGATCAGAGCACATGCTTTGCATGTCCCAGTTCAATCTCTGGCACTGCATGGTTGGCCAATCAATGCCAGGAGTAGTCACTGAGCACTGTGGGGTATGGTCACAAAACAAATCAACTGGGTCCAGGGAGACAGTTCAAAGGGCTGGAGTGCAACAGGCAGGAGACCCAAGGTTCAATCCCCAGCACCATACGATCCCCTGAGCACCACTGGGAGAAAACCTCAAGCACAAAAATGGGGGCAGCCCCTGAGCACTACACAGCATGGTCCAAAAGCCAAAATCATAAAGTTAACAAAGAAAAAGGACCCCGTGAAACAGTGCAGTACCTGCTTGTGAGAGTATAATCATGAGTTCAAATCCTATTGCCCCATAAACACTGACACATCCTGACAAACGCTGCTCTTTGAGTTTGCTGTCTGTGATTCCCAGTGCTGCAAGTGATTTCCAGCTGCACTGGAGCTAAGTATGTGAGCACCACAAAAAAAGAGATATAATCCTGGTGAGCACCACTACTAAAAAAGGCCCACTAAAACCACAACTAGGAAGTGCAATCTTTGGTGAGGAGACATGCAGCACACAACTAAAGGAGTGCAAACCTTGATGAGTACCATGACCCAAGTGTGTGAGCCCCAAAAGCCCTGTGTGACCCCTGATGAGTATCAAAGCTGAAAATACTTGAGCACAACATCCAGGTATGTGTGCATTCCCGTCACTACAACAACCTCAGAAGGGATGATGGAAAGGTTAGAGGGGAGAAAAATACAATTTAAAAATCAGGTCAGGAGAAATCATTCAACGAGCCCAAGGTCAATCCCTCGCACCAGCACCAGGCTGGGAATAGTCCCCCAAACACCACTGGGTGCGGTTCAGAACAAAACAAAAATACTGGGCCACCAGAGAGAACAATAGGTTAAGCATGTGCTTTGCATGTGGAAGGCCTGGGTTTGATCCCTGGAATTTTATGGTCCTCTGAGAACCTCTGGGAGTGATCCCCAATCAACCAAGCCAGATGTATACCCTGAGTGCACCAAATAGCTCAAAACAAACAAACAAAGGACCACCAATAGACAGTACAATGGGTCTTTGCATGTAAAGCATGCTGGTTTAACCCCCAGCACTCTGTGATTCCCTGAGCACTGCCAGGAATGACTGGAGTATAAAAGTAGGAAAAGTGAGCATTACCAGGTATGGTCCAAAACAAACAAACAAACAAACAAACAATTTTAAATAGGTCGAAAGGGGCCAGAGAGACAGTATAGAGGTAAAGCACTTTACATGTGGCTGACCCTGGTTTGATCCAGGTTATTTGTTTGGTTTGAGGCCACACCAGTGGTGCTCAGGGCTTACTTCTGGCTCTGCTCTCAGAGATCACTCCTGGAGGTGTTCAGGGAACTGTAAGTGGTGCCAGGGATCAAACCGGAGTCAGCCACATGCAAGCCAAGTACCTTGCCTGCTGTATTATCTCTCTAGCTCTTGGTTCAATCACTGGTACTGCATATGGTCCCTAAGGAGAGTCAGGAGTAGCTCCTAAGCATGCTGGGTATGGTCCAAAAACCTTTAAAAAAAAAAAAAAGGCCAGAGAGATAGTGTGGCAGGCAAGGCATTTGCCTTACACACAGCTGACCCAGGCTTCATCCCTGGCAATGCATGCACTCAGGAATTACTTCTCGCAGTGCTTAGGGAACGATATGGAATGCTGGGTACTGAACCTGGGTCGGCCGTGTGCAAGGCAAGCCTGCTGTGCTATCACTCCAGCCCCACTATGCACTTTTGTACAGGTAAAACTAGTTATTGGGCCAGAGACAGCATAGAAGGTAAAGTGTTCTTTCGTATGTGGCAGATCCAGGTTTGAATTCCTGGCACCACATATGATCCCCTGAGCATCACAGGGAATGATCTCTCAATACCACCAGATGTAGCCCAAAAACAAAACAAAAAGAAATTAAAGGGGCCACAGTGGTAGTCCAGTGGGTAGAACATTTGCCTTGCATGCATCCAACCCGGATTCAATCCCTAGCATCCCATATGATCCCCCAAGACCTTCCAGGAGTAATCTCAGATCAGAGAGCCAGGAGTAAGCCCTGACCACAGCTAAGTGTGGCCCCAAAATGAAAACAAACAAAATAAAACAAAGTACAAGGCATTTTCCTAAGTGATTTCTATTTTAGTTATTTCACTGGACCCTCACAATAATCCTGTAGAAGTTATACCTACAAAACAAGAGCAAGCTGAGTTTCAGAAAGTTTAAGTAACTGACGTACAGCTACAAAGCTGGAATGTGACAGAGCAATCTCAAATTCAAATCTGTATGCCTCTAAAGTCTGTCAGAACTATTCTTTACTAGCAACTAGGGACACAATGTCTGGGATACGCAGCCCCACCTTACCTCTTCCACATCTTCGTCTAATTGCTCATTAGGATCCACTTCTCTTACTAAGTCTTGTAATTTCTTCTTGGTCAATACCTAAAGTTAATTGGAAGAAGATTCTTCAGCCAAGTGTTAAGAAAACAAAATAACTCATTTCCATATAATGAAGTAAATTTGCTCTATCTAGCTTTTATTTTCTAAGGAGATAAACCAGTTCGGGCCATAAGCCCTACAAGACTATACACACACACACACACACACACACATATATATATACTTTTTTTTTGGCTTTTTGGGTCACACCTGGTGATGCTCAGGGCTGACTCCTGGCTCTGCACTCAGGAATCACTCCTGGCGGTGCTCGGGGGGGCATATAGGATGCTGGGAATCAAACCCGGGTTGGCCGTGCACAAGGCAAACGCCTTACCTGCTGTACTATCGCTCCAGCCCCAAGACTATATTTTTAAGACAGAAGTAATCTATGGAAAGGCAGAAAGAGCATTTTGGTTTTTGGGTCATACCCGGCAAAGCACAGGAGTTACTCCTGGCTCTGTACTCAGGAATTACCCCTGGCGGTGCTCAGGGGACCATATGGGATGCTAGGAATCGAACCCGAGTCAGCCATGTGCAAGGCAAATGCCCTACCTGCTATGCTATCACTTCAGCCCCAAGAAAGAGCATTTTGGAAGAGAAGCAAACATCTGTGAGAGAGTTTATTTCAGTCTCATCTCTTTTTTTTCTCATTCTGCCTCACTTTGCCTCTACATTAAAAATGTGTAACTATGTGTGCACAATGCATGTGCACATACTGGGAACGTAATTTTCTGACCACCATTAATTTTACTGTTTCTCCTGCCTTTGCCTTTCTCTTGCCTCTTCCAACCTTCTCCCTACTCTGGTTGCTAGTGGTTATCTCCTTTCTGATGTTTTTTCTAGTCCACTGAGAAAAAAAGCAATCATTTCCTCCTTTGGCTATATTGTACTGTATACCCTTCCATCCTAGCATATAAATATAAATTAGCCTATTTGTAATCTAATAACTAAAATTTTCCTAAGGCAGAGAACATGTGTTCCTCTCTTTATTAATGAAATATTTATAAAGTATGTACAACTATGGACTGGAGAGATAGTAATGGTTAAGGGGGTGCTTGCCTTGCTCAATGCTAACCCCAATTCAATCGGAAGCATCACATTTGGTCCCCCAGATGCCACCAGAAGTGATCCCCAAGTACAGAACCAGAATTAAGCCTGAGCACTGCCAAGTGTGGGCCCTCTCCAAAAAAAAAAAAAAAGTATGTAAGTATGCATAAATATGATCCTATTTTTTATGAAGGAAATGTCATGGGGCTGGGGAGATGGCACAAAGAACTAAATCAGGACTCCATGGATATAGCTCAGTGGTAAGGCACTTGCCTTGCATGTATGCAAGCTCTGTTCAATTCAAGCACCAGAAAAAAAAAGGGGGGGGGGGGGAGTTGGGGGCTAGACCAATAGTACAATGAGTAAGTGAGTAGGACATCTGCCTTGCATGTAGTTGACCCAGGTTCAATCCAAAGCACTCCAAGTGGTCCTCCGAGCCTGCCAGGAATGATCCCTAAATCAGAAGTAAACCCTAAGCACCGCCAGGTTTTGCCCAAAAAAAAAAAAAAAGAAAACAAATAAATAAGGAGGGAGCAAGGTGAAGCATGGATGCTTTGCATGTAATAGCCCTGACACCTTATTATCTTCCTAGAACCATCAGTAGTACCGCCAGGAGTAAGACCCAACACTGCCATGTATGACCCCCTCCAAAAAAACGATCAATGGGGCCGGAGAGATAGCACAGCGGGTAGGGCGTTTGCCTTGCACGTGGCCAACCCGGGTTTGATTCCCAGCATCCCATATGGTCCCCCGAGCACCGCCAGGAGTAAATCCTGAGTGAAGAGCCAGGAGTAACCCCTGTGCATCTCTGGGTGTGACCCAAAAAGCAAAAAAAAAATAGATCAAAAGATATCTAAAACTAAAGGGCTAAAGGGCTAATTATAGTCATTTTTAGGTTGGGGTAGAATTGTGATATACTAGGGCTGGAGGGATAGTACAGCGGGTAGGGTGTTTGCCTTGCACACAGCCAACCTGAGTTCTATCCCCAGCATCCCTGAGCATCGTTGGGTGTGACCCAAAAAAGCAAAAAAAAAAAAAAATTATGATGTACTTATTCTTTCAATATTTCTAAAGTGTCTGTGATAAACATGTTTAACATTAAAAATAAGCAAAAAATTTTTTTAAATAATTGTTAGTGATATTTCACATCATCTATTCTTCATCCTACTATCATAACAATTCAAGTTTTTGTTATATGTCTTAAATTAATGCAAATGTCTTTTAACACTGGTATTTCTTCAGTTTACTTTTTTTCCCCCCACTTTTTAGGTTACAACTGGCGATGCTCAGGGATTACTCCTGGCTCTGCACTCAGGAATCACTCCTAGTGGTGCTCAGGGAACAATTATGGGATGCTGGAGATTTAACCCAGGTCGTCCGTGTGCAAGACAAACGCTCTGACCCCGTTCAGTTTACTCTTATTCTTACTTTTCTAGTCCATCTCCCCCCACTTTCTTGTTTTGGTTTTGGACCACACCCAGAAATGCTCAGGGCTTAGTCCTGGTTCTGTGCTCAGGGATCACTCTTGAGACAGGCTAGAGGGATCATAAAGGGTGCTGGGGATTGAACCTATGTCAGCCATGTGCAAAGCAAATGCCCCTTTTATGTTCCCTTAATCCTCCTAAGGTACACTATATTGATTATGCTAATCTTAATGTTCTACTAAATATTTATCAAGCAAGTTGTCAACTGACTAAAATTTCCAATGGAAACACCCAGCATGTTTTGTCATAATCCTACTTATAAATTTATCTCCTGTTTTTCTCCAATAGAATCCATAAATATAGGCTGGTGTCCAAACTATCACCCAAACTTCCTTCATTCACCTTTGCTGTTCTCTTCTCTTGAATTCTGACTCATCCTTTTCTACTCAGTTTTCAAGGCCTCAGTCAAAAGAATACACTTACTACTTTTTTTTTAATCTCAATGAAGGAAGAGGTAACATTTAAGTTGGATTTGTCTCAAAGTATTACTGATTCAAGTAACAGAACAGATGCTTACAAAGAACAAAAAGTAAGAGGAATATACCTGATTGTTTTCAGGACTTAGTCTCCCTCCTGTCCCAGGAGTGCCTGGTATTTTTACTACTGTAGTACTATTGGCCATGGAGCCTTGTGGAGGGGTGCTGGCTGGTTCCGGTTTTATGGATGAGAAATTGGAGAGGTTGATGAGGGCTGAGGGGCCAAACTGGTTCATAATCTGTCGAGCTTTGGACTTCAGCTCATAGAGCTTATCAAGATCCTGTTTCTTTTTGGAGCTGTGAGGACCAAGGCCAATCAACTGTAGAAGGAAAACACAAAATTAGCTCCCCAATCACTTAAATAAAGGATGAATTTTGAAAGTAAAATCATATGGGGTTTCTCAGATGTTGAAGAGTCACTGTCACTGTCACTGTCCTCCCGTTGTTCATTGATTTGCTCGAGCGGGCCCAGTAACGTCTCCATTGTGACACTTGTTACTGTGTTTTGCATATCGAATATGTCACAGGGAGCTTGCCAGGTTTTGCTGTGCAGGCGAGATACTCTTGGTAGCTTGCCGGGCTCTCCGAAAGGGGCGGAGGAATTGAACTCGGGTTGGCCATGTTGGCCGCTTGCAAGGCAAACGCCCTATCCACTATGCTATCGCTCCAGCCCACTGAAGAGTATATCTGGAATAGTGACTTATTTGAAGCCCACAGTTTAAAAATGCAGGGAAAAAAGAATATTCACTGCAGTACAGCAGGTAGGGTGCTTGCCTTGCATGCAGTCAACCTGGGTTTGATCCCCAGGACCCCATATGGTCCGCTGAGCACCACCAGGAATGACAGCTGAGCACCGCTGATGTGACCCAAAAACAAAAGAATGTTCATTGCTCTCACCTGATATTTAGAAACCATCTCTTCTCCAAAAGCTAAGTAAAACAGTCCACAAAATTGAAATACGCAATAAAGTAAATGAAATCAGAAACCTTAGATATAAAAATAATCTAGAATGAACAAGACATTTTAAAGACTCAGAGCAAATGAAACACTTGGTTATGTACTACATGCATTATTTTTAAGCATAAAATTCAAATCATACCACACAATCACATACTTAAAACTCAGTCAAAAACTTCAGAAAATAGATCAGTTCATTTTGGCATTTCAAAACATGCATAAGATTATGTGAGGACTATGCTTAATAATAACAACTGTTAAATGTTAAGTTTTACTTTGTCATCCAGAGCAAATTTTCTCTCAGTGTTAGCAATCTTTAAGTACATGCAGGGTACCTAAACTAGAATAGTCAAAACTCCTTAATTAGAAATATGAAGTTGATTCTGTAGACATCAACTTTAGTGTCATCAAAATCAGAAATACATTCACCATTCTGCCCACAGTGGCCTCAAGGAGCTTACTTACAGCTATCTGAGTGTCTAGATCTTTAATTACATCAGCAACGGCTGTGAGCCCGGTGAAATGAGAGGCAGCCATTTTCAAAAGCTACCTGTAAATGAACAACTGGCATCAAGCACCACCCTTACCAATTAAGTATTTCCACTGCATGGACTTGCAACTCTTCATCAGCCAGAATCCAAGCAAAAGGGATGCAAAGAAACATTATCTCCTTATCTCTACTGGGTACCAAGAAATTACTCTTGGGACTAGGAAGGGCTCTTGCCTTGCAACCGGATGACCCGGATTCAGTCATAGGGTCCTCCAACCTGTCAGGAAGGGGTGATCTGTGAGTGCAGAGCCAGAAGTAAACCCTGAGCACTGCCAAGTGTAGCCCCTCCAAAAAAGGAGAAATCATCCTTATCATGCACATCTTTTAAAATCAATAATGACTATAAGTATTATAGATAATCTTACTATAATCTCTCTTACTCTTGGGGGGGGTCAGGTACTACATCCGGTGGTGTATAGGGCTTATAGTGGCTGTGCTCAGGGATTACTCCTGGCAGTGCTGAGGCACTATATGTGGTTCTTGAATCAAATCAATGTCAGCTGCACGCAAGGCAAGTGCCTTAGCAGCTATACTATCTTTCTGGCCCTCCTCTCTCCATTCTTCTCTCCCTCCCTTTCTTGGTGCTGGGGATTGAACTCAGAGCTTCACACAAACAAGGCATGTGCTGCTCTACCACTGACCTATAACCCTACCCTTCTGGTTTCCCCTTAACAAAAGCAATTAACGAGTCTGAATGTAGCTCTGGGGTAAAACATTTGCCTTGAATGTGTGGGGCCCTAGGATGCCTAGGACTGCAAAAATTAATTAACTAATTAGGCACTGGTTAATAACCAAAATAGAATTGGCTGATTTGCTGACCAAGAGCTGCTGAGGAAGAAGGTAGTCCAACACAATTATCTGTGTGACAATACAAAAAAAAAAGTTCTTTTTCAAAAGACTCCTCAAATAATAAAATGATTATTATTCTCCTTCATAATGTAGATGCAAATTAATGGCCAGTGAGATAGCAAAGGAGGTAACATACTTGCTTTACAAGGAGCCCAATCCCTGGAACCACTTAGGGTTCCCTGAAAATATTCAGAAGTGACCCCTGAGCAGAGACAGAAATAGCCCCTCAGCAGTGCTGTGTGTGGTCCAAAAACCAAAAATTCTGTACCAAACAAACAACAACAACAAAAAAATTGCAACATTAAACCTGTAAGTTATTTACTGTTTATTACCCATTTAACAGGCTGGAGCAATAGCACAGGAGGTAGGGTGTTTGCCTTGCATGTGGTCAACCCGGGTTCGATTCCTCCGCCCCTCTCGGAGAGCCCAACAAGCTACGGAGAGTATCCTGCCTGCAGAGCAAAGCCTGGCAAGCTACCCGTGATGTATTTGATATGCCAAAAACAGTAACAAGTCTCACAATGGAGACATTACTGGTGCCTGCTCGAGCAAAATGATGAACAATGGGAGGGCAGTGCTACAGTGCTACCCATTTAACAACGATGAAAAATTTTTATACATACTATGTTGGAAAGTTTTACAGTAATTTCATATGTTGTTGGCTGAGGAAAATAGAAATTATTTCTGGGGCTGGAGAGATAGCATAGCAGACAAGGTCCCCTGCCTTGCATGTGGCTGACCGGAGTTCAATCTCTGGCATTCCTCAGTTCTGCACTTAGGAATCACTCCAAGGCCACCAGGAGTGATTCCTAAATGCAGAGCCTGTAACAACCCCTGAGCACTGCTGGATGAGCACCAGAAACAAACAAACACACACACACACAAAATTCTTAGGGGCTGGAGTGATAGCATAGAGGGTAGGGTGTTTGCCTTGCACACGGCTGACCCGGGTTTGATTTCCAGCATCCCATATGGTCCCCCGAGCACCGCCAGGAGTAATTCCTGAGTGCATGAGCCAGGAGCAACCCTTGTACAATGCTGGGTTTGATCCAAAAAGCACACACAAAAAAAATTTCTTAGAGATCTCTAGAATAGCTTAGGGGACAAAGCAAGTAGTACAGTGGGCACTGCACCTGTCTTGCATGCAGCTGACTCACGTTCGATATTCAGCACCCCATATAGTTCCCAATGCACCACTAGGAGTGACCCCCAAGCACAGAGACAGGAATAAGCCCTGAGCACAGCCACATGTGGCCCAAAAGCCAAGCAAACAAATAATTACAACAACCTATACTGTTTTGATCCTAAAGTTCCATTTTTAGCAATTTATATTATAACTAAAGTTATATGTCATAGCATACAATACATACAAGGAATTTTGGGGTATTGGGCCACACCTAGTGGTGCTCAGGGCATTACTCCTGGCTCTACACTCAAGAATTACCTCTGGCAGGCTCAGAGGACCATATGTGCTGGGACTGAACCTGTGTCAGCTGAATGTAAGGCAAACATCCTACCTGCTGTGCTATTGCTCTGGTCTTCTATAAAGATTTTAGAAAGTTGTAAAGTTAGTGCCAGAAACAAAGACACTTGCCTTACACGTGCTGACTCTGGTTCGATCCCCAAAACCACACATGGTCCCCAGAGCCCTTTCAGGGATTAAATATTGAACAAGAGCCAGGAGTAAGCCCTGAACACAGCTTGAATGTAATTCAAAAATAAAATAAAAATAAAGCTAAGGGGCCGGAGAAATAATAGAGAACATAAAGTGCTTTTTTGCACAAGACTGAGCCAGGTTCAATCCCTGGCACCCCATATCGTCCCCAAAGTCTTCCAGGAGTAATCCTGAGCACAGAGTCAGGAGTAAATCCTAAATACAGCTGGGTGTGGCCCACAAAGAAAAAAGAAAAAAGATTTAAGTTAAGGGGATGGAGCGATAGCACAGAGGGTAGGGTGTTTGACTTGCATGCGGCCGACCCGGGTTCGATTCCCAGCATCCCATATGGTCCCCCGAGCACCGCCAGGAGTAATTCCTGAGTGAAGAGCCAGGAGTAACCCCTGTGCATCACCGGGTGTGACCCAAAAAGAAAAAAAAAGATTTAAGTTAAATATACACTTAAAATCACATACACATATGACAAACTCCTAGGTATTTATCCCACAGAAAATAAATTTTATCTTCACAGGAAGTCAGTATGAGAGAAAAAGTCAGGAGCCTGAGCAGTTGTAAGAAGGGTAGGTCATTTGCCTTGCAAGTGGCCAACCACTTCTATACCTGGCATTCCATGGTCCCCAAAGCACCGTTAGGAGTAATTTCTGAGTGCAGAACCAGTAGTAACCGCTGAGCATTGCTAGGTGTGGCCTAAACACCTCTGTCCCCCCAAAGAAAAGTTCAGTATGTTAATGTTTATGGCAACATTATTCATAATTACCCAAAATGAGAAATAATCCAGATACCTTCAACTGCTTAATTAATAAGCAAACTATGAGTTTAACCATAACACAAGGAAATGCTAGAGGAAAAAAGGACGTGCAGCCAGAGAGATAGGACAGCAGCTTGCCTTGCATATGTATGGCTGACACAACTTCAATCCTTGGTGCTACATACAGTTTTCTGAGAACCATCAGGGGTGCCTTGAGCACTGATCCAGGAGTAAGCCTTGAGCAGTTATGATTGCAGACCCACTCACTGAACACCCTCCAAGAAAATTAAGGAAAGGACTACTAGTACATGCATGAACACAGATAAATCTCCAGTGTCTTATGATGGATGAAAATAGGTAAGACTCAAAAGGCAACTTACTGTGTGATCCATCTATACAACCATTCTGGAAAAAGCAAAAATATATGGTTGGAGAACAGCTGTCAGGGCTGAGCATAATAGATTCTGAATACAATGGAGCACTATGAGGAAAATTTTGAGAGTGGTAGAATTATTAGGTAATCTGAAAGTTATGATGTTTATGTGACAGTATGAATTTGTCACAACCCTTCGAACTATTATCCCAAAACAGTAAATTTTATATTATTCAAATTAAAAAAAAAAAAGCACACATCTGGGACCAGGAGGCTAGCTCAAAAGGCCAAAGTGCATGCTTTGCATGCATTAGGCTGAGTTCAATCACCAGCATTACATGGTCTTCAGAGTACTAACAAGTGTAGCCCTGGAAGCCCACAGTACTGCTGGGCCTGAGCAGTATCATAATGCCAATCTAATCTGGTCCAGTGGGCCAAATGCTGCAAAGATTGTCCTTGGACTTCCCTATTTGGGAGACTCCCCCAAATAAATATGTCCACTGTCCACTGCCCACTGTCCTCCCGTTGTTCATCGATTTGCTCGAGCGGGCACCAGTATCGTCTCACAACAAATAAATATGAATATAAATAAAACATCACAACCTAATCAGGGCTAAATGCCCAAATTATCTATTTATTGACAAGTTTCTTTGACCCCCAAATGTGGGGCCAGATAATACAGAGGTAACAAACTTGCCTGGCACATGGAAAGTCCCCATAAGCCCCCTATAATGCATACAGTCTTTCAGCCACAACCAGGGTTCACTTTTTTGTTTTTGAGCCACATCTGGTGCTGCTGAGGGCTTACTCCTGGCTCTGCACTCAGGAATCACTCCTGGTGAGCTCAGGGGACCATAGGGGGTGCTGGGGATTGAAAGCAGGTTGGCTGTATGCAAGGCAAGCACTCTACTTGCTCCCACTCCCCAGAGTTCACTTTTGAGCACAAAGCAAGGAACAGCCCTTGAGCGACCTGATATGGCCCTCACCCTCCAGAAAAAAAAATGGGTGAGGGAAATAGTACAGA
The DNA here is from genome assembly GCF_029834395.1 of Sorex fumeus. Lineage (NCBI taxonomy): Eukaryota > Metazoa > Chordata > Mammalia > Eulipotyphla > Soricidae > Sorex > Sorex fumeus. Next base: position 44,690,034 of record NW_026606104.1, read on the forward strand.
GTTAAGATGACTGATTGCTTTGCATGTGAATAACCCAGGTTTGAATCCCAGCACATAAGCCTGAGTGTGGGATGACTACTTAGCAATATAGAATGACTATAAATAATCTGAATTCTCTTACTGTAATATACCATGGATACCATTGGGCTACTCAAATTTCTCTTACTGCTTTAAAATGCTAAGAAATAAAGGGACTGGAGCGAAAGTACAATGGGTAAGCGCTTGCCATGCACAAAGTCAACCCAGATTCAATCCTTGAAACCTCATGTGGTCCCCCCAGCCTTAAAGGAGCGATCTTTAAGTGCAGAGTCAGGAGCAAGCCCTAAATACCACCAGATGTGGACCCAAAACAAAACAAAAATGCTAAGAGATAGAGATGCATTACTTAATAAAAACAGGAATTTCTCTTCAAGGATCTGAAAGAACAATTATACAGTAATTATAAGTAAAATACAGTAAAATTATAGTAAATAGCAGTAATGATAGTAAATCCTCACTACCACCTACTAATTGGAACTCCTTAACTAGGGGAATCACGAGTAAATTCTGACAGTTTCATATCCCAGTGATGCACAGAAGAAATATTATCAATTTTGGGCTATAGAGATAGTAGTACAGCAGGTACCTTACAGGCAGCTGACCCATGTTTGATCCCCAGCATTCCATAGGGTCCCCTGGGCACCGCCAAGAATAATTACTGAGCATTGCCAGGTGTGGCCCAAAACCAAAATTTAAAATATTACCAATTCTATCAAAACAAAATTGTGTGGCTGGGAGTTCAATTAAATAACCAAATCTATTTTCTCTCACCATATCCTCACATTCAAAATGGTTGACAGGTTAAAGATAAGCCCAAGTAGCTTTTTTTTCTTTTTTAGGGCCACATCAGGCAGCATTTGGGGGATCCATGCTGTGCCAGGATCACACCCAGGGCTCCCACATGAAACATGCGCTCCAATCCTTTGAGCCATCTCTACAATCCTAATTACTTTTTCTTTTAACAATCATGAACTGCCAGCAGAAATCTAGCTGCAACTGTATTATGAGATCTGGTTTTTCAGAAGAAAAGAAACCAAGGCAGGGGTGTAGAGAGAAAGTCAATGTTAAGATACTTGCCTTGCATGTGGCCAACCCAGGTTTGAACCCAGAACGACATGGTCCCCTGAGCACCACCAAGTATGCCCCCAAGCCCCCAAGTACTCCCCAAGTAGAGGAAAAATCAATTAACTGTGAGATTCTTGAAAACAGACATAAAGGAGCTGGAGCAACAGTACAGCAGGTAGGGCGTTTTGCCTTACACTCAGTCGACCCAGATTTGATCCCCGGCATCCCATATGGTCTCCTAAGCACTATCAGGAGTGATTCCTAAGTGCAGAGACAGAACCAGTTCCTGAGCATTGCCAGGCGTAACCCAAAAAGAAAAAAAGGAAAAGAAAAAAGAAACAGAAATAGAGAACATTTTACCCCACTATTGTTTTTTAAATTTTTTTGGGTCATACCCGGCAATGTTCAGGGGTTACTCCTGGCTCTGCACTCAGAAATTACCCCTGGCGGTGCTCAGGGGATGCTGGGAATCGAACCTGGGTTTGCAAGGCAAACGCCCTACCTGCTGTGCTATCACTCTAGCCCCTACCCCACTATTTTTTTTTAAACTAATTTGATCCTACGTAGGCAAATATTATTTTTTCATGATGTCAGGAATCAAGTCCAAAGATCTTATACATGTGAACCATTTGTTCTATCACTGAGATACAGCCTGGTCCCCTATGCAGACAGTTTTATAGACAGTTTTGACTTAACAGAAGGTAGTATAACAAGGTGGTCAATGGCATTGATTCTGATAGCAAGTGCAAGCTGAATTGCTGAACCAACTCTGCCATTTATCAGCTTTATGTTACTGATAAAGATATCATATCTCTTTATGCATCCACTTCCTCATCTGAAAAAAGTTAATTACAAAGTATACCTTATGAGATTATTGGGCCAATTTACTGAACTTATACAGCTAAAGTAGTTATAAGAATCTGGGGCTGGAATAATAGTACAGTAAGATGCTTGCCTTGCATGTGGTCAATACAGGTTTGATCTCCAGCATCCCATATGGTCCACCAGGAGTAAGTCCTAAGTGCAGAGCCAGGGTTAACCCCTCAGCAGCATTGGGTGTGGGCAGGTCCCATCCCCCAGCCAAAAAAGCAAAAAAACAAAAAACAATACATCAAAGGCGGGTCCAGAAAGACAGCATGGGGATAAGGTACTTGTGGGGGTAAGGTACTTGCATTGAAGGTGATCATGCCTGGCTCAATCCCGAGCACTGCCAGGAGTAACACCTGAACACATCTGGGTATGGCCCAAAAACATAAAATAATAAAGTAATACTTCATCTATCCTATTATTTGTTGGTATTGTGGCACAGGGTAGACCCAAGATATGTAGATTTAGTACATTCCTAGTTCAATACTAAATTACATGCACTCCCTTTGACTAGTGTTTCTACATTTAAAGTGGGAACAGGTAAAATTCTAAAGTCTTTTTACAGTTTTTATAATTAGTAAGATTTCAAAATTAAGTCTACATATACAAATTTACTGTTTGTCTTGTGCTTCCAAGACACCTACATCACTGCAGACTTAATTATTTTGATTTTGGGTTCATACCCAGCAATTTTCGGAACAACTCCCCAGTGTGGTGCTTTCATTTGGTTTGGTTTGGTTTGGTTTGGGGGCCACACTTGTCTATACTCAGAAGTTACTTCTGGCACTGTACTCAGGAATCACTCCTGGTGGTGCTTAGGGGACCACGTGGTATGCCAGGGATCAAATCCGAATTGATTGAATGCAAGGTACCTGATCGGTCCATACTGCCAAACTGCAGACCATTAATATTACAGATGTACTGCCTCTACTTAGTGATTTTCTGATCAGGTACTTTGAAATCCTGCTACGATAACTCAATACTTAGGCTACTAACAAGTGAACTTTAATACATTTTATAAATGTAAATGAGAACTTAATTCGGGAATAAATTATCATTACTTTTTGGTTGTTGTTTTGGGCCACACCCAGTAGTGTTCAGGGGCTACTCCCAGTTCAATGTTCAAGGGTTGTCACTGCCAGTGTTCACAGAACCATTAAGTGCCAGGGATCAAACCTGGGCCTCCTGCGGACAACGCATGTGCTTAGCCCTCTGGTACCCCCCAAAATGACCATTTTTGAATGGTGGCATTAATACCTTAAAACTTCATAATTCTGTGTAAATTTTGATCACTTGATTTAAGTATAGGCTAACAGAATAAGCTAGCCCACTGAGAAAAAAACTACTAGTTTTTAACAGCCAAATTTCTAATATACATTTAGTTCTTATTTAATTAGTTATAAAATTAACCCAATTTAAGCCCTTGTTGTTTTCTCTCAGCACTAGGGACTGAAGCCCAGACCTCACACATATAACACATGTGTCACACCCCAGTATACTTTTTTTTTAGGGGAAAATTTTTTAATAACATGATTACCTTCTGTATAAGTGGGAGAAACTCAGTAAGACTAAGTAGCTTCCTTATGTAAGCCCTGTTTTTCAAATTGGTCTTTCCTCGCTGCAAAATTTAATATATATGTATATATATATATATATATATATCTTACACTATTGCAAGGAAAAGTTATAGTCAGTCCCTGTTTTACTCTTTGGAACACCAATACTTGAAAAATCAGGTATTTAGTTCTCAAATACCACACTACATGAGTACCTTAATAAATTATAGAACTTGACATTAAGAGCTGACTTAAGGTGGAGGGGGATGTTTTCAGTCAACATGCTTTGTATAACTACTTTTATTTTGCCATCGGACAAACTAGAAAGAAAATAATTCCACTTAGAAACAAAGTTTTAGCCAAATTGGATTTGGCCAGGGTTCGGGAACTCAGTACAATATCAGGCAAGATACTTAATAACCTTGCTGAACAGATCTTCTTATCTGTATACCAGAACTAACGATATCTAACTTTTGATATTGGGGTTGTGATACCTGACATACTGATCTGGGGTTTCTCTTTTGCTTTCTTTTTTCCTTCTGTAGCTTTTGGGCCATACCTGGGCAGTGCTCAGGGCCATTCCTGGCTCAGTTACTGGGAGTGATGGAGACCAACTGGGCTTCTTGCAAAACTTGTATTCCAGCCCTGAGCTCTCTCTCCAGCACCAAAGGACATATTGGAAGTGCTTAGAATGTCTGAGTAGGTTTCAACAAGATATGACTGAAGAAGGGAAGTGACTGGATCAAGTATTCCCCCACAGTCCTCATCTGAAAGTACCCATCTCCAGGAAATGCTTACGTTAAAAATCTGGATTATAATTTACTTATCCCCAACTTTCTATACTTATTTTTTGAGGGGGTAGGCTTCACTGAGAGGTTTTCCAACTGGTGACATTAACCATATCAATGTCAATACAGTGACAAGACTCAAAATAAGGGACTAGCATTTGCCACAAAAAAAAAAAAATCCCTCCTGAGTTTCAGGCTAAGAGGTTCTCTACGTACAGGCAGTGTTTCTAAGGAACATAAATCACACACCTCCCATTTGCGGGGCCCCGGGGGTTACCGTATCAGAATTATGATCGGACCCATCTTCACCTCCCAGGGACCCTTAAACCTCTTTCACGTGGGAAAGGCGTCGTTTCGAAAAGATTCTCTTTGCGGGCCCTTCCTTCCCTCCCTGACTTCCTTCCGAGGCAGATGCAGGGATGAGGGGCTGAATCGCGGCGGCGTGGGACAGGGACTCAGAGCGCTCAGCGGAGTTCCAAACGGCTTCAACTTCACATCGGAGCGCGGAAAACGAAGAGGTTCGCCTGTGGGCTTCCCGGACTAAGTATCTGACACCGGCGAAGCCTTGCCGAGAGCCGGGCAGGCGAGCGCGCAGGAGTCGTCTTCCCCGGGACAAACCTCCGCTCCCTCTCGGGGGAAAAGGGCCGCTCGCTCGCTCGCTCGCTCGCTCGGACGCCCCTGCCCGCTCTCGGCCGCGGCCCCTGCCCCGCTCCGCTCCGCTCTCCGGAGCGCGGGCTCCTCGCTCACTGCCCGGCTCCGCCAGGCGCTCGAGTCTCCAAGCCTGGATCCCGCGCCCCGCGGGAGCCGGCGTTCACACTGCCCGCTTCTGCTCCTGGCCACGACCCCCGTCGGAACCTGCCTGCTCCTACCCCCTGCGGGAACCCGAGTCTTCGCTGCCCGGGGGGTGCATCCTGAGGCGCCGGGGTCTTCGCTGTCCCGCGTCTGCCTCGCAGAGCCCGGGCGTCCGCAGCTCGGCTTTTTACCTCTCAGGAGCCCGGGTCTTCACGTCTCTCCTCGGAGGAGCGCGGGTCCTCGCAAATCCTGTTCCTCTCAAGACCACTTTTCCTCGGGAGCCGGAGAACTCACATCCGTCCCCGTTCCCTAAGTCCCGTCTGGAGCCCGGGTCCCTACTGCCGCGTCTTCTCCGAGCCCCGAATGCCCGTCCCGAGAGCCTGGTTCCTCACAGCCCGGTCTCCTCCACAGCCTGCTTCTTCACACACTGACCCACTGCGGGTCTGGGTCCTGACACTCCCTCCTCCCTCTCTGCTTCCTCAACTGCCAGGGCCCAAGACTCACAGGCAGCAGCGTCTATCTCCCCATGATATGCGGAGACTGCCCCAGTGAAGCGTTCGTCTCAACAGCCGGTCGGACTGCTCGGCCCTCCCCGAGTACTTCCGGCACCGCTCCCCGCCTCCAACCCGGAAACGCGCGGCTCTTCCGGCCGGCGGGCGCGCGCCTGCTCTGCGCAAGCGCACACGGCCCGCGGCAACGTGGTCGCCGCCGTCCGCTGTCATTCAGCTCTGGCCGTTCGGCTTCTCCAGCTTGTGGCGGGCTGGTGGCGTGGACGATGCCGGCCGACGCCTGCGATCCGGGCGTTACGAAGTCGGCCTTAGCTGCTGCTTCCCGACTCGGCCTGTCATGTGCATAGCTAGCGTGACCGGACGCCCTGGGATGGCTGAAAGGTCGCCATTTTTGGTGCTTTGTCGCCCGGTGACAGCAGCACCCCGTACTATCCTCGGGAGCAAAAGTAGGAAGTCGGCAGCACGAGGGTCTGGGAAGCAGAGCGACCGATGGGTGGGGCGGGCGGAGAGGCTCGGCGGGCTGGAGTCCCGGGTTCAGCTTCAGGTGCTCGCCGGAGCCGCCCGCAGCGACCCTTGAGCACAGAGCCAGGAGTTAGCCTCAGAGCAGCGGCGGCGGTCGTGGCACAGATACGAAAAAAAAAAAAAAAAGACCGGTGGTGCCTGTTTATGAATTGGCAAGTAATGATAATGAGGTCCTACTAATTACTAGGATCTTCTTTGCTGCGCTCCTTTATCATTGATTTATTGTTTGTAGCATCGAAAGGAAATCTGTGAGAATTACAAAGACCTTGTGAATGAATGGAGAGCCTCTACTTGAAATCAAAACCCTGTCTAAAGCCTTAACCAGGAAAAGAGAAAAAGATTTTTTTTTTTTTTTTGGAGAAGGGCGACACCCGCCTGTCTTGGTCCTGGCTCTGCGCTCAGGGATCCCTCCTAGCAGGGCTCCAGGGACCATATGATAGAACCCGGCTTAGCCACGTGCAAGGCAAGTGCCCTAACCGCTGTTCTATTTCTCCAAACGCTCCAAAGCTTTTGAAGTTTATTTTAGGCTTGTTCTTCGAGCCCATGTTCTTCCTTAAACACATGCCTTACTTGCTTGTCTCTAGGTTTCTTTCTTTGCTCACCTGTTTCTACTCTGGAGAAGCTTGTGTTCTCCCTTTTACTCCCTTCACATCTTCTAAATATGTTTCAATAAAAACTATCTTGCTTTACAAGAGAAAGTTTATTTTAGATTTTTGGGTCATACCTGTCAATACTGAATGACTAAAAAGTGATGGGAATCAAATCCTTTGAGTTACCTCCCAGGTAAGAGGGGGCTGAAGAGATAATTGAGCAGATAAGTCATTTACCTTTCAACACAGCCCACATGGGTTCAATTCCTGGCATCTCATATGATTATCCAGGCCCAAAAGGAGTAAGTCCTCAGTATACCCAGTGTTCTGTCCCCCTGCCCTCCTCCCCCCCAAAAAAATTGAGTTTAGGGAACAGAGAGCTCAGTTTGTTGGAGTGCATACTCTGCATGTGGAAGACCCAGGTTCTCATCTCTCCAATCCACACCAAGAACAATGCCAGAGCAGAGCAAAGAGCCAGCTAAATGTGGTCCAAAAAAGCCACAACTAAAAAACTCTTCAGCTTAAATTCAACAACTAGAGTGCTCCTTGTGTGCTAAGCCTTTTGTTAGGTGCTGGATATATATTCCATGTACTAATGGTTAAGACAGACAAGAAATGGGAAATAGACCTCACATAATCTGGAGTAGGAAATGGGTAATTAACCAATACACAAAAGGGTAGAAGGAGGAGAGTACCATATTAAACTAGACTTATCTAGCTAATGTTCTGAACAAGGAATGAATTTATTCAAGATGGCCTAGGTGATAAGAAGCTTAATAGGGAAAATGGCAGGCACAGAGATTGGAGAGGCAGGCAAGATTCAGTTCAGGAAGGACCTGTAAATGCGTTCAGGAAAGGTAAGGATTTTACGTAGTTTATGAAAGGAACCAGAGAGATTAAATAAAAGGGTGATTTGTTGCTTTTTTGGGTCGCAACCGATGTTGCACAGGGGTTACTCATGGCTCATGCACTCAGGAATTACTCCTGGCAGTACTCAGGGGACCATATGGGATGCTGGGAATCGAACCCAGGTTGGCCACATGTAAGGCAAATGCCCTATCCGCTGTGCTATTGCTCCAGCCCCGATGATTAGTTGCTTTTTAATGGAAAGATTGATTGTTTTGAGGCCTGACCTAGTGAAACTCAGGTTTTTCCAGATGGTGCTGGGTAGGTTATGGGGCTTCCCTCCAGCAGATGCTCATGTGGAGGCCATGTAGTGCCAGGGATGGAACCTGGGTCTCTAGCATATGAACCACCCCCCACCTGGTTCCCCACCTTCAGGAGCAACCCCAAGCAAAGCAGGGAGAGCTGTCCTCCCAGCTCCACTGGGCATGGCTAGAAAACAAAACAAAACAACTCAATGTGGGGCTGGAGCGATAGCACAGCAGGTAGGGCGTTTGCCTTGCACGTGGCCAACCCGGGTTCGATTCCCAGCATCCCATATGGTTCCCTGAGCACTGCCAGGAGTAATTCCTGAACGCAGACTCAGGAGTAATCCCTGTGCATCGATCGCGGGGTGTGACCCAAAAAAAGCCAAAAAAAAAAAAAAAACAACTCAATGTGAATAATTTCAAGTGTATGCCTATTTGAAAGAGACAGAAGTAAAGGGCCAGAGAACAGCTCTGTCAGGATGGAGTAAGGGGGAAAGACCAGGTAGGAAAGGGAAGGAACCCTTGAAGTTTGATCTTTTGAGTGTTCTAAGTAGCAGATGTGTATGTTAGTTGAAACCAAAACAGTATAATAAAATGAATTTACTGTGCATATTATACTTCAATAAAACTTATTTTATTATTCATCTTTTGATATATTTTAGCCACCATAACTCACAATTTTGCAGGACCATCAATGATAGTGTTTCATACAATGCAGCCTTCCAGCACCACACCTGTTACTTAAGTGCTATTTTCCCTCCACCATTGTCTCAGGGTCCTCTGACTTTAAGGGCCCTAAGAGATAATAGTGGGGAGGGCAAAAAAAAAAAATTGATCCCATAATGATCAATGTTAATAGACTGAAAAAAAAATAGTGGGGAAGGCACTTGCCTTGCTTGTAGCCGAACACTGCCAGGTAGGACCCCAAAACAAAAAAGCCTAATTTGCAAGGGAAAATAAACTCAAACTAGGACCAGAGGGATAGTACAGCTACTAAGGTACGTATCCAATCTGGGTTCGATTCCCCGTGCACAGGATTTGACTCCGAAATGGTTCCCCAAGCCATCCCAGGAGTAATTCCTTAAGTAATTCTTAAGCACCGCTAGGTGTGGCTCAATAACTCACCCTCTAAAAAACAAACAAAAACTATACGGAGAAGGGCCAGGGAGATAGTACAGTAGGTAGGGTCTTTGCCTACCTGCAGCCACCCGGTATCCCATATGGTCCCCGGAGCTCCCCAGTAGTGATCCCTGAGCATCGCGGGTGTGACCTCAAACCCAAAAACAAATTAAAACACACACACACACACACAACTATTATACAGAGAAAATAGCAAGAATATATGGACAAATTTTAACTGATAAAACTAAAATTACAGGATAATAGAATTACCCATTTTATTTTTTTGATGTGGGTTGCAGGGACCGAACTGAGACCGTCATAAACGTGAGCCACGCGGTCTACACTGAACTGCGACCCTGGCCCCACTTTAGGCTTGTCTGAAAATCAGAACATACAGATAAATCTTCCTCCACAGCGGTTGATCAAAGGCAACCCTGCTTTCTCTCCCTCTCACCTCCAGCCACTGCTCTTACTCACACACCCGCTACGGCGGCGCCTGCCAGTCTTCCCAGCAAGCACCGCGGTATTTGCATGTTGACTCACGTCTTTGACTTTACTTCCAAACAAAAATTTTAAGAAAACACAACGATCAAAGTCTATGCTAAAGATATCCTTACTCAGAACCTCTTGTAATCCTTTTTAATTTCAGAACACAGACTGGCAGATGAAGGCTGACTTGTTTTTCACCACTATTGTAAGAGGGATTCTCTAACACTGCCACCTTGTTTCGGTAACGGTTCTGGCAAAAAGGGCTTCTGCCGTGAGTGGCACACGTAGGGCAAATCGCTTGCTCTACGTGCGGAATCGACATCAAGAGATTTCGGAAGCATAATTTTTGGGTAGTAGGGCAGCTAGTGATCGTTGGTCCTGGCGCCCCGGAACTTGTAGTAAATAGAAGGTCCCTTAGTGTTCTCCCTGGGAAGGTTCTAGAGTGGCTTTTTTTTGCTTAGTTTTGAGCGTGCAGTTATAGGGGTGTTGTGTACGCCACTTTCAATCACGCTGCGGGTGGTAATTTTGCTTTATGTTTTTGGGTTACGCGCGGAGATTCCTGTCGTTTAACTTCTCACGTGGGTCGGCTTTTGGAGGTTTATTGCCGTTGCTGGCTGTCCCTTACGCGGTGCCGTAGGTGTGTAACTGGCCGTATGCTGGGAAAATGCATTGCCTTCGCTAGTATTTTTCCGGTTTCCAGCAACTGTCTTTTGGGAGGAAAGCTGTTTCAGGTGTAGTATTTACGTACAGCAGACTGGCACGAGAAGGTAGTGTAGAACACCTGGTTAGGAAAACCAGGAGTTTTGCACGACCGCTTTATTCCCAGCTTTTGAGTTTGGGGTGGCTTTTTTTTTTTCTAAGTCAAAAACTGAAAGATGGAAGGGGTTCGAGCCAGAGCGATAATCAAAGCGGTTAAGTTGCTCGCGGACATTGACCCGCCGAGACTGAGGCAGGCGGTCAGCGACCTCAAATGGTTCCCAACGCACCGCTAGGAGTGATTCATGAGCATCTGTTATAGCCACCGCCCAACTCCCAAAGATTGGGGTAGGGTACGTCAGCCAAGGCTGGGGCGGTTAAGAAGGGAACCCCGATTTTTTGGTTTTGGTTTTGGGCAAGCTATCGAGAGTATCTTGCCCGCAGAGCAAAGCCTGACAAGCTACCCGTGCAGTATTCAATATGCCAAACACAGTAACAAGTCTCACGATGGAGCCGTTCTCGGTACTGGGCCCGCTCGAGCAAGTTGATGAACGGGAGGACAGTGCTACAGTTTTGGGCCGCAGCTGGCTACCTCCTGGCTCTGCTCGGGGATCACCTGTCCGGGAACCATATGGAATTTGGGGAACCATATGGAATTCAGAGATCAAACCTGGCTCGGTCCTGTACAAGGCAAAGTCCTCTATACTATCTGTATCCTCTATACTATCTTTCCAACCCCCTCAGGATAACTTTTTAATAAACTAACCCCCCCTCCCCCGCTTTTTATATTAGGAAACATTGAATTAAACAAGTGATGATGGAACTATCCCAGAAGACATTGCTTTATGTAGCTAGGAGAAATATTCTGGCTCCTCCTAGAACCCTCCTGCAGGAATGATGAAATCGTGTGAAAGGGATTTTGTTATAATTCTTTCCTCGTCCTCTTGGAGGATAGACGGTACTGAACGCCGTCATTTTTGTTAGATGTTACCCTAAAACAAAAATCTTTCTTGAAAGAAATCCCAGTTAAATTTTTCCAGTGCGTAGGAACTTTTTAGATTTACTCCTGGGCACCATATGTGGTACCAGAATTTAAAACAGGGTCATTAAACTAGGGTAGTGGCTGCAGCCACATGCTGGTTGCTAGGAAAGTGCCTTCGTCTTTATGCGCGCTCTCTCTCTCTCTCTCTCTCTTTCTCTCTCTCTCTCTCTCCCAACTATATCCTTTGCTTGGCTTTAGATCACACCCGGTCATGCTCAGGGATCACTCCTGGAACTTCTCAGGTGAGCATCTGGGGTGCCAGGTGTAGGATAACATTGGTTTGTCCTTTGTCCTTTGCTACAGGGAGTTTAGATTTATCAGGTATACCCATCACAGTGCTCCCGAGTCACTCCCATTCCTCTATTTATCTGTAGATTCCTCTCTGTGCTCTCCTCCCCAGCCAGTTAATCACCTTTTTTTTTCTTCTTATGTAGGAATACTGCTATCCATTCAGCCACTGATTAGCTGAGTGAATTGGGCATAAACTCCACCTTACTTTCTTTTCTTTTTCATTTCTTATCATTTTATTTATTGAATCACCATGAGAGCAAGTCACAAAGATTTGGGGTCTAAATCTCAGTCATACAATGAAACACCCGTACCTTCACCAATGCCCACCCTCCACCACCAAAAACCCCAGTATACCCCCATCCCACACCCTCCCCCTGCCTGTGGGGCAGATGATTTCCACATTACTCTCTCTCTACTTTGATATTCAATATTTTGACACCAGACCCACAGTTATTATTTAGGACTTTACCCCAACACTCAGATCTGCTGAAAAGGCAACAGTAGACAATTTGTTTTCTATTGCTCGTTATGAGTAACATGTTGCATGGCTGCAGTAGTCCCCGTGGAATTTTGAAATTCCAAAATTTTAACACTTAAATCTGAAGGGATTTCTGCCAAAACCTGCTGGGTTCCAAGATTTGTTCCTGAGTCTCTGGGATCACAGCCGTTAAACAGCTTGATCAAGAGCCGGAAAGGCTGTTCATGGGTGGCGACTTGGGGTCTAGTTGGGACGGGAAGGAAAGGGCCGGGTCTACCCCCATCCCATGAGACCCCGCGTGTCTTGTCACTGAGGGCCCAAACCTGACTTTCCAGTGGCCTCTGAAGGATGGCGGCCACTGGGCCTCTGGGGGAACAGGCCAAGGCATGAAACCTATTCCCACCTTGGTTGGCCCAGCACTGGTAACCTACTGCAGGGACTGGACACATTTCTGCCAAAAGCCACTGGGTTCCAAGATTTGTTTCTGAGTCTCTGGGATCATGGCCGTTAAGCAGTTCAATCAGGAACCAGAGAGGCCATGCCTCCAATTATATAGCTGAGCAGGAGGTGATTTGTGGGTGTGTCTCCCACATACCTTTTTTTTTTCTTTTTGGGTCACACCTGGCGATGCACAGGGGTTACTTCTGGCTCTGCACTCAGGAGTTACTCCAGGGGACCATATGGGATGCTGGGGATCGAACCCAGGTTGGCCACGTGCAAGGCAAACACCCTACCCACTGTGCTATCTCTCCAGCCCACATACCTAACTTTTGGCTGTTTACTTTCTTTGTAAACTTTGCCCCAAGTTTTTGGGGTCTGGCCAAAGGAACAGAAGCAATTTGGGGGTATCTGGAAGTCTTAAGGCGCCATCAGGCTGCCGATGCACTTGCCTCACAGGTACAGATTGACTTGCTGGCAGCACCATACCTCCAGTTAATCACCTTTTTCCCTAATCAGATTCTGTAAGATTAGGTCCTTTTAGGACACTGAACTTGAATTGTAAGTTAAATATTGCTTTTCTCCATATTTTACATAGTTTACCCTTAAGCAATGTCCTTTCTGTATGGACACAGGAAGATAATTAATATTATGCTTTGTAACTTGGGAGTAGATTGACTCCAAATGACATTTACTCCTGGGAATCTGCTTTCTTGACTCAGTTGCCCTTAGTTCCTAGTACCCCCAAAGCAGGGTCCTGACAAGGGACAGAATGGACCCAGGGCAAGTTGTGAGCTACCCTGGCATCAAAATGGGCCAGGCCAAAGCGCCATGATACTCAATATAAGATGAGGGCATGATCATGGACAAATGCTGTCATGATCCAAAAGTAACGACGAGACTAGGACCCTGCTGGGTTAGGAAGACTAACTTGGCCTGAGGACTGTGGTCTGGAATATATAGTGAGATGTCCTCAGGAAGAACCAAACTGTAAATTTATATATCTCTGACTGTGTTCATACAGAATGACATTGCTAGAAATATTAGAAGTAATTTACTACAGCTATTTAAGTGGATTACTAGCTGAGGAAAGAACACACCCTCGTTGGGATCCCACCCTTGAGAGGATCTCCTAGTAATCTGGAGTAATCTCTTTAGATGAGATTTTATCCTTGAGTTAATCTCTTGGAGGAGTGGTCTTACCTCTCTTCTGGAGTTGTTAATGTTCAACCCACCTTTGTGTCACCACCCTATGTGATTGCTATACAAACTTAGACTGTAAGTGCAGAGGGGGGCAGAGTCAGAAGTGGGAGGGGCTTGGGCCAGAGAGAGAGAGAGAGAGAGAGAGAGAGAAGTAGAAGGGGAGTGGAGAATACCGACCAGCCTGTCCCTCGTTCCTTCCTTCGCCTACCTATCGCCGTCAACCTCCCTGGGAAGGAAGCAGCCTGAGACCACCAAACGCAGGCGACAAGAGAGATAGAGCGCTGCTGGCCTTTTGAAAACACACATCTGATAAAGGACAAACCAGTGTTTCCTACAGCCAGAGATGGAACTCTGGTCAGCCCTGTTCAAAGCAAATGCTCTTCCTGCTATACTATCTCTCCAGACTTCATATTCCTTTTTTAAAGTCGAGTCTTTTTCAAACATAGAAGTAATTTAAAACACCAGGAAAGTGGCCGTCTCTTCCTGTTTGTGCCAACAGCCTTTCCGGAGGACAATTAAGCAGCAGACATAAAAATCCCAAACCAGGGCTGGAGCAATAGTACAGCAGGTAGGGCATTTGCCTTGCATGCGGCCAACCCGGGTTCAATCCCCAGCATCCCATATGGTCCCCTGAGCCTGAGCACCACCAGAAGTAACCCCTGTGCATAGCCAGGTGTGATTCAAAAAGCAAAAAAAAAAAAAAAAGTCTAAAACCTGGGCTGGAGAGATAGCATAGCAGGTGAGATGCTTGTCTTGCATGCAGTTGATTCGGCATCACCAGAGCCGGGTGTCAGCCCTGGGCACTGCCAGTGTGGGGAAAAAAACACAACCCAAAACCTTCACAAAATCTAAGAATGTATCTTCACATATAAAATTATTTTTAGGAGGAAATGTATCCAGTAGAGTTCATTAGGGGGCTGGGAGGTCACTCAAAGGGCTGTAGCTTCATCCTGCAACAGGTCCGAAGTTCAATCCTAGCACGTTTGGTGGAGTATCCTTTCCCCACCTCGACAAAAAGTATTCAGTGCCAGGGGAGATGGTTCAATAGGTTGGAATGATCTCTGAGCACAAATTCAGGAGATTGCCTTGAGCATAGCTAGGTGTGCCCCATCCCATCAACAAAACAAAAACACATGAAGACATACATAGCATATGGAGCCCCAGGTTTGAACCTAGCTGAAAATGGGCCACAAATACTTTTATGAGCAACACCTGAAAACCAGGAACATCAGAATGTGATCCCACCCCAAAATAAAACCAAAAAGAATTTAGTCAGTCTAACAACAAATTTATACTGTATTTCATAAAGTAGCAAACACAGACTCAGTGCTTGACAGCCCAGGATTCATAATTTGGGAGGAGTGGGGCTGGAAAGATAATAGAGCCTTACGCCCACCCCACTCACAGCTGATACTGTTCAATCCCCAGCATCCTATATGGTCCCTCAAGCACATCCCATATGGTTCTGGGAGGCTGACCAGGAGTATGCCCTGAGACGGGGTGTGCCCCCCACCCCCAAAAGATTTACAGTTTGGTGAATTTGGCTAGAAGGGTGAGGTCTGGAAAAGTTTTCCTGAGGCAAACAAACATTGGAGTTCTAGCCTAAAATAAATATGCCGTGGGCCAGAGACAGCTTGGCTCTCTGTTCACATGCTTTTTCAGGAGTAAAACCCATGCACTAAATCAGGAGAAGCCCCTGAGCACTTCCACGTCCCAGGAGAGGGGCCAGAGAGAAAACAGTAGGTATTGTGCTTGCGTTTCCTGTGATCCTCTCAACACGTACAATCCCCAGCATTGCCAAGAGTGATTCCTCAGCACAGTCAGGAGTAAGTCCCAAACACAGTTAAATGTGGCCCCAAAAACCTCCCTCCCCCATACACAGTAATTTTAATTGTGTTAAAATTATTTGAGGCCCTGGATGTGGCACAGTAGTAAAGTGCGTGGTCTGCATGCGTGAGACCTAGGAAAAATCTCTGCCGTTGGGGGAAAAAAAGAAAAAGAAAAAAAGGATGGAAAGGACGACTAGGCAGAGTGTAAGAAAGAAGAATTTAATGAGAAGAGGGGCTGGAGTGACAGCACAGCGGGTAGGGCGTTTGCCTTGCTCGCGGCCCAACCTGGGTTTGATTCCCAGCATCCCATATGGTCCTCCGAGCATGGCCAGGAGTAATTTGTAAGTGCATGAACCAAAAGTAACCCCTGTGCATTGCTGGGTGTGACCCAAAGAGAAAAAAAAGAGAACTATTTAATGAGAAGTATGATCTTTTCGTTTTTCAATTTTTATCTTGCCAAAACCTCAAGTATTTAAAAAAAAAAAAGTGGGAGAGATTTGGGCCCTTTGGTGGTGGTGAAAGTGCAGTAACTTTGTACATCAAAACCATAAATGCTGGGACCAGAGTGATAGCACACTTGGTGGGTCACTAGCCTTGCATGTGGCCTATTCAGGTTCGATCATTGGCATCCTATAATGTCCCCCAAGCCTGCCAGGGTTGACACTGAGAGCAGAGCCAGGAATAAGTCTTGAGCACTTCCTGATGTGGTACACAAACAAAAAGAACAAACAGAACAAGCACTAAAAAAATCCCATAAATTTTAACACTATTGTAACCATGTAACTGAAATGACTCTTCTCTTCCTCCTCCTCCTTCTCTGCCTTCTCCAACTTCTTCTCCACCTTCTTCTTCTCCTCCTTCTCATTCTCATTTTCCTTCTCCTTCTCCACCACCTCCTTCTCCTCCTCCTCATCCATTATTGAAATTTATTTAGAAAGATAGGAGCAGAGAGGAAGGGAAGTATGTGTTCAAGAGAGAACATGGGCTGGAGCAACAGTGCCATGGGTAGGATGCCTGCCTTGCACACCAGATTTGATCCCCAACACCCTGTATGGTCCACTGAGCCTTTCAAAAGTGATCCCTGAACACAGCCAGGAGTAAGCTCTGAGTACCATTAGGTGTAGTCCCAAAACAAAAAAAGCAAAAGAGTGAGAGAGAGAGAACAGAGGCTTCAGAGTGGAACTAAGCCAGCAAAACACCACAGAGACAAGCAAGTGAGCTACGTGCAAGGGAGAACACAGGTTTGAAAAGCAATTCCAAAATAACCTAAAACAATTATTAGGTTGAAAATAATTTTTAAGGATTGGGAAAACGGGGGACCAGAAGATAATGTAGATGGTAAGGTTCTTACCTTACACACAACTGATCCCAGTTCTATTCTGTTTTCACTCCTAGCTCTGCACTCAGGGATCACACCTGGCGGGCTCACGGGACCCTATGGGGTGTCAGGCATCGAACTCAGGTCTGTCACATGCAAGGGAGTGACCTACTCCTGTACTATCTCTCTGGCCCTGCCACTTTGATTCTTACCACCCCACATGTGGTGCTTGAGCACAAGCAGAAGCGATTCCTCAAAACAGAATCAGAAGTTAACTCTGAGCACTGCCAGGTGCAGCTCTGGAAGTGTTGGGAATAACTTGAAGATTTAAGAAGAACGGGGCTCAGGAGACAATACAGTTGTTTGATTGGGCACCACCTGGTCTCCTAAGCATGGCGAGTGCAGCGGTGGAGGCCCCAGCAGCTCCAGGTGGACCGGGTATAAGCAGCACTGCAGGGCAAGAACGGCATCACATCTTGAGACCCTGCGTTGAAACACTGGCCTACGGAGCCAAGAATCATGGGTGGGGCCCTCAGGACCTCCTGAACATTCTGAGAAGGCTCACCCCAACAAAAAAGAAGGGAGCCTGACCAGAGAGAAAAACTCAACAGGCACATACTTTGCATGGAGGAGGCCCAGGATTAATCCTTGACACCACATGGTCTGCCAAGCACCAAGCAGGAGTATCCCCTGAGCACTGTGAGTATGATCCTCTACCCACCTCCCCACCCCCCCCCAAAAAAAAAAAACAAAAAATAGAAAAGCAAGCCCAGGTCTTCTGATAGAAATCAGCTGCTCTTGGAGTTGGAGAGGTAGTGCGGCAGGCAGGGCACTTGCCTTGCACATGGCCAATCTGGATTTAATCCTCTGAGCACCATCAGGAGTAATTCCTGAGTGCAAAGCTAGAAGTAACTCCTGAGTATTCCAGGTAGGGGTGACCCAAACAAACAAAAAAGAAAAAGAAAAGAAAAAACGAGGGACCAGAGAGATAGTACAGCAGTAGGGCGTTTGCCTTTCCAAGTCGCCAACCAGGGCTTAATTCCTGGCATCCCCTGAACTCTACAGGAATGATTCCTGAATGCAGAGACAGGAATAATCCCTGAGCATCACTGATTGTGGCCCAAAATAAACTAATATTAAATATTTGAGTTTTATGCCATGCAAATTGTAATTTATAAAGCCACTAAAACAATTGGGGCTGGAGTCATAGCACAGCAGGTAGGATGCTTGCCTGCACAGGGTTTATTTTCAGCACCTCATATAGTCCCCCAAGCCCCACTAGGGTGATCCCTGAGTGACCCCTGAGTGCAGCCAAGAATAAACCCTCAGCACTGCTGAATGTGGGCCCAAAAATTTAAAACAAAAAAATCAACAGCTGGAATTAGATAAGTCACTCAGTGAGGAGTCTGAGAAACTATAATCAGTTTATGAAGTAAGTTCATTTAGAAACTTCCTTGGATGTCTCTCAAGCTGAGCTTCTCTGTGTTAACTCATCGTGTCATTCCCCCATCTTAATCCTTTAACGGGCAGGGGATGTGGCTTTGCAGTACAGAGTATGCCTTGCAAGTGACTGACCCCACATCTGATTTCTAGTACTATAAACAAGCAAATAAGACTTTTTCTGGGACCTAACTAGCTTGGGTTAAGATCCTATAAGTGAGGGGGCTGGAGCAATAGCACAGCAAGTAGGCCGTTTGCCTTGCATGCAGATGACCCTGGTTCGATACCCAACATCCCAGATGGTCCCCTGAGCACCACCACCAGGGGTAATTCCTGAGTGCAGAGCCAGGAGTAACCCCATGTGCATCGCTGGATGTGATCCAGAAAAGGAAAAAAAAAAAAGATCCTATAAGTGAGGGGCTGGAGGGATGGACTGGTAAGGCACTTTGCCATGGAGGTGTCACCATATATGGACCCTCAAACCTCATCAAGAATGATCCCTGGGGCTGGAGAGACAGTACAGTAGGTAGGGCACTTGCATTGCTTGTGGCCAGACTGGGTTCAATCCTCAGCATCTCCTATGGTTCCTGAGTACTGCCAGGAGTATTTCTTGAGTGCCAAAGTCAGGAGAAACCCTTGAGCATCACCAGATGTGCCCCACCCTCTCCACTCCCCAAAAGTGATCCCTGTGAAAAACTAGGAGTAAGCGCTGAGCACAGCTTGGTGTGTCCTAATACCCTATTTCCTGACCCTCCCTCCTGCCCCACCCCACCCCAAAAGAGATGCAGTCTCTGTAGAAATGATCAACTACTTTCTTTGTTCTCTATCACTTTGTGCCACTACTCTATTCACCTAGGAGCCCCAGGAAAGCTCTCTTCTCTAACTGGAAAAGTTTTTTTCTCAATAGCCAGCCCTTGCCCTCTACTCCCTCACCCCCAAACCTGTTTCTTCAAGTAACCCACTCCTCTTAGTGCTTTGTATTTATTTCAGCCTACTGAGGCTCTGACCCAAAATGTGTCAATGTCCTACAGTGGTTATTTAAAATTAATGTTGTTTGAGAAGTAGCAGATGGAAAAATGATACCTTCCTGTGATAGGCACCCTCCCTGTGCAAGGAAGGAATGAAGCTGAGATAAACAAGGTTTTAAGAACCTAGTTTCTCCTCTAAATAATTTGTTAAATTCTCCCTTTAAGGGTCTGAACCCAAAAAAGTTCATTGCATTGCCAATTCCACACTGATTTACAGTGTGTGTGTGTGTGTGTGTGTGTTGTAAAAAAAGGCATAAGGGCTGGAGTAATAGCACAGCGGGTAGGGCATTGGCCTTGCACACAGCCAACCTAGGTTCGATTCCCAGCATCCCATATGGTCCCCCGAGCACCACCAAGAGTAATTCCTGAGTGCATGAACCAGGTGTAACTCCTATGCATTGCTGGGTGTGATCCAAAAAGAAAAAAAAAAATGTATAGAAGGGGTTAAAGAGAGATTGCCTTCTGGCACCACATGGTCCCCTGAGCACCCCTGGGTATCACCCAAGACCAAAAAAGAAAAGTTATTAAAAAATTACTTTATTTAAAAAAATCTTTTTTTGTTAGCTTTTTTGTTTATGTTAAACCTGGCAGTGCTCAGGCTTACTCCTGACTTTGTGTTCAAGGATCACTCCTGGTGGTTCTCAAGGGAGCATACAGAGTGCCGGGGATTGAGCCCAGGTCAGTTAGCTACATGTAAGAGAAGTGCCCCTACCTGTTGTACTGTATCTCTGGCCCTATCAAAATTTTTTTTAATAAGTAAGAATATAGATGGTGTGTTTTGATAATTTCCTCAGGTCCCCACCTGTTTTTGCGGTGCCAGGGGTCAAACCCTGGGTCTTGCACATGCAAGGCAGTCAACTACCACTAAGGTATATTCATGTTCCATTCTCCAGAGCCAGTAATAACTATGGCTTTTCCATGTGTGTGAGATTAAATTGGTCTTTTCTTCCTGGTAAGCTATTTTGTATCAATTTAATTATTGTCCAGACATAAGGTCCTAGAAAGTTAGAGAAAAAATTTTCTTTCCTACAGGATTAAAAATCACTTCCTGGCCAGGAATGTGGTTTAGTAGTAGAGAATTTGTCTTTTGTCTTGCATGTGTGAGGCCCTGGTTTCAGTCCCAGCAACACCATAAAAAGTGACTTTCTCAAAGAGACCTTCCTGGACCTCTCCACCCTGTAAGTACATCAGCTATCCAGAGTCTTTTTGTTTGTTTTGGTTTTTGCATCGCATCCAGTAACTGCTCAGAACTTACTCCTAGCTCTGGACTCACTAACACTTGGAGTTAGAAGTAACCCCTAAGCATTGCTAGGTATGACCCCAAACCCTCCCTAAAATCAATAGATTAAATTAAATACCAAATACTGAGCCAGAAATATAGTTCAGTGTATATGAAAGAGACCTGGATTGATCTCCTTGGTCCCCTGAGCATTGCCAGGAGAAATCCCTAGCATCGAGGCAGGAAAAACCCCTAAACACCACCTTGTGTGGATCCAAGATAAAATAAAACAGAAAATAACAAAAAATCTCTAACACACGTTTTTGGAACACACATGGGGGTTCTTGCAGAGCTTTCTCCTAACTCTCTGCCTAGGAATCACTCTTGGCAGGGTTCAAGAGTGATGCTGGGGATTGAACCTGGTTGGCAGTGTGAAAGACAAGTGCTCTACCCACTGTAGTATCACTTCAGCTCCCTATTCCAAATAATTAAAAGCAGCATCTCAAAATCTATGAGCAAATAGCCAAATGTCCATCAGAGGATTTATGGATAAACAAAATGAATAGCTAAAGAATGGAATATTACTTGGCCATAAAAATTAAGTGCACTGGGACCAGATCACCTAACAAGGTTTCTATCAGAAGCCTGACAGTACAGGGGAAAGGCACTTTTTTTGCATGCAGCAGACCTGTTAGATCCTAGTGAAGTTTCCTTGAACTCCACTAGGAGTGGAGCTTTTTGTTTGCTTGGCTTGATTTGTTTTGTTTTGGGGCCACACCCGTGGTTCTCAGGGTTTTCTCCTGGCTCTGGGCTCAGGGATCACTGCTAGTCATGCTTAGTGGACCATATGGGATGCCAGGGATAGAACTGGGTTGGCTCTGTGCCAGGCAAATGCCCGTCTGTTATACTATCGCTCCTGCCCCTAGGGGTCACTCTGGAACACAAAGCCTGGAATAACCGCAAGCACTACAGGAAGTGGCCCAAAATACCCCAAGAGAAAAAAAAAAGGTTTCTATGAGCCAGAAAGATCAGACAAGTGTTCAGTGCATGCCTTGCCTGTGAGAGGCTTGGTTTGAAAACCAGGCTCTTTCCAAGTAACCTTGGAGAGCACAGAACCAGAACCCAAAACAATGAAAAGGATGTTTCTATCAAAGGCAGGTCCATACACAATGGCCCAAATAGGCTGTACCATATAGCCATAGCAAGTGGTGAGCCATACCATCTATGTTTGTGTCACAAGACTATGACATTGGCACAGCAACAGAATCGCTTAAGAATGTGGATCTAAAAAAAAAAAAAAAGAAGTCTCATCTTGGGGCCGGAGCAATAGCACAGTGGGGAGGGTATTTACCTTGTACGCAGCTGACCTGGGTTTGATCCCTGGCATCCCATATGGTCCCCCAAGCACCGCCAGGAGTGATTCCTGAGCACAGAGCCAGGAGTCACCCCTGAGCATTACTGGGTATGGCACAAAAACTGAAAAAAAAAAAAAAGAATGCTCATCTCAGAATGCATCCTCATAATTATATACATGTGATCACTGTCCTGATATCTGCTACAATACAGATGAGCCTCGAAGACACGATGCTTGGTTAAGATGAAAAAATGCCAGATTTGGGTCTGGAGAGATAGCACAGCGGGTAGGCCGTTTGCCTTGCATGCGGCCGACCCAGGTTTGATTCCCAGTGTCCCATATGGTCCCCTAAGCACCACCAGGAGTAATTCCTGAGTGCAGAGCCAGGAGTAACCCCTGTGCATTGCCGGTGTGACCCCAAAAAGAAAATAAAAAAAAGAAAAAAAAGCCAGATTCAACACTGCTGGGAGCAACTCCTGCTCACTGCCTAGTGTAACCAACCTTACTCGCCCCAAAGAGGAAAGAAACAAGACCTAAGAGGAGATATCAAATGAGAATCCTGCTTAATTGAGGTGCTCAGAATATTCATAAAGACAAAAAGTTGATGGGGCTGGAAAGATAGCACAGTGGGTAAGGTGCTTGCATGTGGCTGACTCCAGTTCAATCCCCTGGCATCCCATATGCTCCCCCCTCCCAACATTGCAGTGATTACTGAATGCCAGGAGTGACCTCTGAGTTCTTGCTAGGTGTGGCTCAAACACTCCCCCCACACATACATACAAAGTTGAGTGATGAGTCCATAGGCTGAGGGCAGAGGGAAGTGGGGAATGGGGAGATTTAGAGTTTCCGTTTGGAAAGATGAAAAAGCTCAGGTGATGGATGGGGTAATGGGTGTACAACCATGTGAGGTTATTGGTATTGCCTGACAATGAACTGTGAGTTGACATGCTTAAAACTTTGTTACATGTGTTTACCACAAGTTTCAACAGTGAATAAAATGGAACAAAGGTTTTGGTTTTGGTTTTATGGGCCATACCTGATTGGGCTTATTCTTGCCTCTGCACTCAGGGATCACCCCTGGTGGTGCCCAAGGCACCATATGGGGTACTGGGACTCAAACTGGAGTTGGCTACATGCAAGGCAAGTGCCCCACCCATTATACTCTCACTCTGGGCCCCAAACCATCTTTTCTTTTTTCAAAAAATACCTTGGTCTTGGAGCTGGAGACAAGACCATGCATCTGTAAAGTGTCTGGGAGAGTGTGTGCTTATGTAAGTGAGCAAGGAATGGCCCTTACCACAGACAGGGACACCGAGGTCCAGAGAGGGCCTTCACTAAGGTCCTGAAGCCTCTGGAGGCAGAGAACTAGACTCAGTTCTGTGAAACAGGTGATGGTGAGTGCCAGTTGCAGTATTAGGAGCTGGGGAGATTTTATTTTATTTGCTTTTTGGGTCACACCTGGTGATGCACAGGGGTTACTTCTGGCTCATACACTCAGGAATTACTCCTGGCGGTGCTTGGGGGACCATATGGAATGCTAGGAATGAGTTGGCCGAGTGCAAGGCAAACGCCCTACCTACTGTGCTATAGGCTGGAGAAATTTTAGGACAGTGGATAGGGCACTTGCTTTGCAAGTGGCTGAGCAGGGTTTAACCCCCAGCACCCCATATGGTGGTCTGCAGAGCCTTACCAGAAGTGATCCTTGAGTCCAGAGCCTAGAGTAAGCTCTAAGCACTATTGAGTGTGACCCAAAACCAACATGCCCCCCTCCAAAAAAAAAAAAAAAGACCACAAGAGTGTACTATTAATAATAAGCCTGGGGGGCATACTGGAGCAATAGCAGTGGGTAAGGCATTTGCTTTGCACATGGCCAACCCAGGTTCGAGTCCCAGCATCCCATATGGTCATCTGAGTACTGCCAGGAGTAATTCCTGAGTGCAGAGCCAGGAGTAACCCTTGTGCATCGCTGGGTGTGACACCCCCCCCAAAAAAAAATAGTAACACTGGGCTAGAAATGTGGCTCAACACTAGATCACTTGTATGTCTAAAGTCCTGGGTTCAATACCCTGCACTGCAAAAAAATGAAATAAAACCATACCAAACAGTAACACCTTCTGGCATTTCTTGGATGTTTATATGACATTGCAGACATAATTCTAAGTGCTTTTGTGAGCATGGGTCATATCATCACCTTCTGAAACAGAGACTTATCCTAGGTCACAATGCCAGCATTACTTGAAACTTATCCTGACTTTAAAACCAGAATGTTAGTCTTTGACTTTGGCCCTAGTGCTGGACAGTGGGGGAGGAGGGCTGGAATAGAAGAGATAGATGGTGATTCACTTGACTAGCCTGTATTGAGATTCATCTCTTCATTTTTTTTTCTCTCTCGCACCCACTGGCAGAACTTCCTCCTTTTCTTTCTGACTCCTTTTCTGATTCACTCCCCATCTGTTTGTGGCTTCTGAGAATATAGATGCAGAGGGTTGGGTAAGCTGTTGGGGGGTGGGAAGATGATATAAAACTGCAGACAGTCTTTAAAAAAAAAAGAATTCTGAATGCTATGTACAGGGCAATGTTCTAGGGGCTGGGATTTCTGTTTTAAATGAGACACTGTCCCAAGTCTCAGAGATTCATAGCTGAGGGCTATATATGTGCTTGTAGCAGGGGGGAGGGTAAGGACTAAAGAGGAAATGGGGTGGAATGGGAAGGGAAAGAAGGGTCATCACGGGGCTGCAAAGGAAATGTGAGTGGGTTGCGGACAGCACTATAGAAAGAATAAAGAGGGTGCATTCTGGAAGATAAAATGGGGTGAGCTGAAGATCTGGAAGAGAATTCCATGAAAATCAGCATGGGAAATGGTCATGAGACTCACGTACTGGAAGAATTTGAGGTCAGTGAGTCTGGGGTAGAGAGACAGAAAAGGGGAATAGAAAAGATGGGGGTGGGGGTGGGGTGGGGTTATAGCTCAGTAATCGAGTACCTGCCTTGTGATTATGAGCTGTGAGCTCTGAAAAGTCTGGTCAAATTTGATCCCTGACACCACCCTGGCTCTATTCTCTGATGTAGGGCAGATCAGAGAAGCCGATTTCTGGGGAAATCTAAGTGGGATGTGGAAACAGAAAATATGAATTCATGGTACACATGTTGAGTTTGCAGTTAGCTGCTGGCTGGTCTAGAGGCCTGGGGACACACAAGCCATCTCTTCACAGATACAAAGATTTAGGAGGATATATGAGCCTTTGCATATTGGTTCTTTCATGTGGGGAGGGGGGGGGAGTCTCACCCAGCTGACTTCCTGGTTCTGCACCCAGTGCAGAACTCCTGGTGGGGATTGGGGGACCATATGGAATGTGAGGGATCAAACGCAGGTCAGGTATATGCAAGGAGTAGGCCTTATCTGCTGTACTATTGCCAGCCTTGGTGGGATTTATTTTTATTTCTTTTTGGTCACACATGTAGGTGCTCAGATATAACACCAGGCATGGTGCTACTGTGGGAGTTCACTCCATGTGGTAGCAGGGATTGAACCTAGGGCTCCTGCAAGCAGATTGTGCACTCCGGCCCTTTGAGCCATCTTTCTAGTCCAGAGTTGTTTGTTTCCAGTTAAAATTTACAAAGTCAACGATGTAGCTGGGACTGGTTGTTAATTGTGCAGGCGGAGGACTTCAAAACCCTCCCTTGAGGGGCTGGAGAGAGCCAAGTAGGTAAGGCTTTTGCCTTGCAAGCTACAGGCCTGGGTTCAATCCCTGGCACCCTATAGGGCCCTGAACACTGCCAGGAATAATCTCTGAGCATAGAGACATGAGAAAGTCCTGAATACAAAGCCAGGTGTGTGCTTAGGGCTTCTATACCAGGTGGTATGGAATATGACTTTTCCACTTTTTTCCACATATGACCCCTTTTCACTGGGGAAATTTTAATCTTTATTTATTATTTGGCTTTTTGGATCATACCCAGCAAATGCTCAGGGGTTCTCCTGGCTCTGCACTCAGGAATTACTTCTGGTGGTGCTTGGGGGACCATATGGGATGCCAGAGATTGAACCTGGGCTGGATGCATGCAAGGCAAATGCCCTACCCACTGTACTATCACTCCAGCCCCAGGAGAAATTTTTACACCACCCCAGGTACATCATAATATAAAATAGGCTGGGATAGAGAAGGGACCACTAAGTAAATGATAGTTGGAGGGTTCACTTGGGCTGGGAGATGCGTGCTGAAAGTAGACTATGCACCAACATGATCACCGCTTAGTACCTGTATTGCAAACCATAACACCCAAAAGGAGAGACAGAGTAAGAGGGAATGTGCCTGACACAGAGGCAGGAGGTGGTAAAAGGTGGGGGTGGCAGGAGGGATACTGGGAACACTGTGGTGGAGAATGGACACTTGTGGAAGGAAGGGTACTCAAACATTGTATGACTGAAAAGTAATCACAAAAGTGTGTAAGTCTGTTAAAAAAAAAAGAATACTGGTTTGGCTTGCCACCAAAACCTTGGGGAAAATATATATTAGGGATATAAAGCATTGATGAATCATAAATTTAATAGATCATAAATTAGCTTTTTTAAATGAGTCATAAATGAAATTAATTTTAAGGAACTGGAGAGATAGTACAGCAAGCAGGGAACTTGCCTTGCATGCTGCCCAACTGGGTTCCATCCCTGGAGCCCCATAGAGTTGACCGAGACCCATCAGGAGTGATCCCTTGGTACAGAACTAGGAGCTCTGAGCACCTAGTTTGGGTGTGTCTTCAAAACAAAACAAAACAAAACAAAAGGGTACATTTTATGAAGGAAAGAACTAGACTTTAAGACAGTATATAGACATATATAGACAGTAATATAAAATGATGTGGGGTGCTACTGACCGAGAAAACAGCGGCAAAAACATAGATGTGATTACATCAAATTAAGAAGCTTTTGCACTTAAAAGAAAATGATAGCCAGAATGTCACTCCACATACTGGGAGAAAATATGTGCCCACCACTCATCTGATAAAGGGTTAATATCCGAGATATATAAAGCACTGGTAGAATTTACAAGAAAGAAAACTCAGTCACATCAAAAAATGGCATAAAGGGGGCTGGAGCAATAGCACGGCAGGTAGGGAGTTTGCCTTGCACTCGGCCGATCCGGGTTCGATTCCCAGCATCCCATACGGTCTCCCAAGCACCGCCAGGAGTAATTTCTGAGTGCAGAGCCAGGAGTAACTCCTGAGCATCGCCAGGTGTGACCCAAAAAGCAAAAACAAAACAAAACAAAAAAAAGGCATGAAGAGATGAACAGAAACTTCCCCAAGGAAAACATAAAGATGGCTAAAAAGGCTTATGAAAAAATGCTCTGCATCACTTATCAGAGAAATGTAAAGCAAAACAAAGAGATGTTATCTTATACCAGTGAGACTGGCAAACATTATAAAAAACAAACAAAAGCAATCAGTGCTGGCCTGGTTGTGGAGAAAAGAGGACCCCCATTCATTGCTGATGGAAATGCCTATTGTTTCAGCTCTTGTGAAAAAACTATATTGGCATGCCTTAAAATACCTAGGAATTGAGTTTCCATACCATCCAGCAACTCCACTCAGCATATTGGCACCTAGTCTCAGGGCACAAAAACTTCAGAAAAAACATTTGCAGGCCTGGAGTGATAGCTGGGTAGGGAGTTTGCCTTGCACATGGTCGACCGGGTTTGATTCCCAGCATCTCATATGGTCCCCCGAGCACCACTAGGAGTAATTCCTGAGTGCATGAGCCAGGAGTAACCCTTGTGCAATGCTGGGTGTGACCCAGAAAAGCAAAAAAAAAAAAAAAAAAAAAAAAACAAACCCCAAAAAGCATTTGCACTATGTTCATTACAGCACTATTCACAATAGCCAAAATCTAGAAACAACACAAATGACCAAAACCAGATAAAGAAACTGGTATAGGACTGGAGAGATAGCACAGCGGGTAGGGCGTTTGCCTTGCACGCGGCCGACCCGGGTTTGATTCCCAGCATCCCATATGGTCCCCTGAGCACCGCCAGGAGTAACTCCTGAGTGCAGAGCCAGGAGTAACCCCTGTGCATCACCGGGTGTGACCCAAAAAGCAAAAAAAAAGAAAAGAAAAAAAAAGAAACTGGTATATACACATAATGGAATACTACTCGGCTGTAAGAAAAGATGAAATCATGCAATTTATTGCTACATGGATGGATATGAAGAATATCAAATTGAGTGGTTAGTCAGAAATAGAGGAACAGACAGAAAATGATCTGTTTCACAAGTAAAATATAAAGAAACAAAGTAGGAGTATCATAAATAATCCAAAGTCACCAGAGACTGAGAACTGGTCAAGAACTAGTGTTTAGTATGATGTTTATAACAGGCGAGGGAAGAGGGGAGGGACAGGATGTGGGAGGTAGGGGTGGAACACTGGGACAATGGTAGAGGGAAGTGGACATTCTGGTATGGTGTGGGAATGTGTTACATGAAACCCTGTCATTAATAGTCTTGTAAACCACAGTGCCTTAAATAAAATTTTAAAAATGAATAAAATGACATGGGGTGAGAAAGATCGTACAGTGCTTAAGATACTTGCCTTGCATGTGGCCCACTCATTTGATCCCAAATACTATATCTGGTCCCCTGTGAATGTGGGCTTCTCCAAAGGCAGAGAGAACCCCTACACATCCCAGCATTAGATATGAAAGCATGAGAGTACATATTTCAAGTAGGGAGATGTTGGCGCCACATATGCTCAACCATGTGGGCACAAGCAGCATATAGGCTTGGACAGCATATGTGCTCAAACCATCTCTCTTTAAAGAATGAGGAGGGGACAGAGAGCAGGGTGTTTGCATAGCACATGGCCCACAAAAATTCCCATATGCGATAGCACATCGGGTAGGGCATTTGCCTTGCACGCGCCAACCTAAGTTCGATTCCCAGCATCCCATATGGTCCCCTGAGCACTGCCAGAAGTAATTCCTGAGTGCAGAGCCAGGAGTAAACCCTTGTGCATTGCTGGGTGTGACCCAAAAAGAAAAAAAAAATTCCCATATGGTTCCCCAAGCTGCCATGAGTAAGTCCTTGCCGCACCACTGGGTGTGGCCCAAAAACAAACAAGCAAACAAAACAAAAGAAAAAAGAAAAAATTTAGAATTCAGACTGACAAACATCCTCCGAGTCCCCAACCAATTCAGTTCCAGTTATACTGCTCACTCCTGGGCTGCCATGCCTGTATTGAATCAAGCAAACTTCCTGTCACCTCTTCCTGTCAAAAAGAAAGAGATCAGAGATGTGGCTTCTAGAAGAAGAGATGGGGAAGCAGTTCTCTCTGGCTCTTAGAAATGTGTCAGCACACCACCTTATTTGTTCTCAGAGTTTAGAGCCATGGACTAGGAAGAGGGAAGGTTTTCATTCTGAATCCTAACTATCCACCATTTGCATGTTCTGTGACTTTAAAGGATTAGTTAATTTCCTTTGGCCTTTAAAAATAATATATACAAGGAAATAAAACAAGATACTTTAGGTGGCCTTTTTCTTTATTTTTTTGGGGGTAGGGTCACATCTGGCGGTGCTCAGGAATCACTCCTGGAGATCTCATGGGACAATACTGGATGCTGGGGACAGACCCTGGCTTGGTCAAGTTCAAGGCAAACACCTAATCTATATTTTCTTTCTCTGCCCTTTATGGTTGCCTTGAGGATTATATAAAACAAAACCATTTTCCAGGGTGGAGAATGTAGAGCACCTGCATGCAGGAGGCCCTGGGTTCCATTCCTGAAACCAGATGGTCCCTCCAGCATTACCAGGAGCAGCCCCAAAGCACCACAGGATGTCATACAAACCCAAAAACAACTACAGCAGCATTAAAAAAACAAAACAAAACAAAACCTTTCAGGACTAGATGCTGAAAGAAGGTAAAGTGACATGCATGATATCCTATCAGTAACAGTATTGTAAGCCTCAGTGCCTAAAAAATGTGTGTGTAGGGGGGGTGATGAAAAAAAATAGTTTCGGATACAGAGGCAGGCTTGGGGGAAAGAAGTAAACTAGCGACATTGGTGGAGAAAAGTAACACTGGTGAAGGGATTGGTGTTGAAACATTGTATACCTGAAAATAAATCAAGAATAACTTTGTAACTTTGTAATTCACAGTGAGTCATTTAAAGAAAAATCTTACACTAGAAGAAAGCTCAACAAGCTGGCTTGGCCGCACCACGGCACATCCTCTGGCACTGGATAGAAGCCCCTGAGTGCGGATGGTTCCCCTCCCCTCCTCCGGACAACCTTCCCCTCCCCCCCTCCCCCGCCCCTATTTTCCATTAAGTCCTTAAGGCCCGAACCATAGAAAAGTTTTCAGATTACTATTACTGGACCCAGCAACTTTCCCAACTATTTTTCAGGTTATCGTCTCATTATGCCCAAGGCAACATAGAGGATTTGAGCAGTTAAATAATTTCCCCACGGGGTTAAAACTTGAACCCAGAACCTCACCATCAGGAAAGGCTTGCCAACAAGCATGATCAGAGAATGTTACAGCTTGCTCTAAAACACGTGACCAATTACTGCCTGTACCCACCAGGTTTTCTGACTCCAAATTGATAGTTGGGCCATAACTTATGAAGGTCTAATAAGACGCGCGTTTCATAAAACAGGATTTGGGGAGGCAAAAGAGATTCCGAAGCAGTGGGGGTCCCGTCTTTGCCCCCAATGCAGTCGAGGTCCTGTCTTTGCCCCCAGAGCGGACGAGAAATCTTTTAGGCCTCATTTTCTTCCTCCTCGGAGCGGTGAACGAGTTATTGACATCCTTAGCGTCCTCCCCCATACGAGTCCAGGGCAAAAGCCGGGCCCTGCTCAGGTAATGGCCCAAATCCGGACGGCTGAGGTTCGTCCTGTCCGCGACGCCGGCAATAGGGACGCGTCCCCTTTAAGGCGGCAGCTCGCCGGCGGCGGCGGCCGGAAGTGTTGAAGCCCGGCCTGGCGGCGGCGGTGGCGGTAGCAGCCGTGGCGGCTTCTGCGCATGCTCCGTCGCCCGCCCGCCCTGGCCGCTCGCCGCCCGCCCGCCCGACGGAGACGGTGAGGAGGGGGAGGGGTGGGCGCGCGGGCGCGGGCGCGGGGTGGGGTGGGGGCGGGGGGGGCGGGCGCGGGGGCCGCGCGGCGGCCGGCGAGGGCGGGCGGGCGCGCAGGGGGCGGGGGGCTGCTGCCTCCGCGGGCGCCTCCCCACGCCCTGTGCGTGCCGCCGCCGCCGCCGGGGAGCGAGCGGACGTCGCGGCGCCGCGGGGGGGTGGGGGGACGCTGCCGCTGGGTCCGCCCGAGCAGCCGGGCCGCCCCCAGCGCGGCCGGCCGCGCTGCACGGGCTCGGCCCCCGGCCGAGGGCGGGGGGGCCCCGCGAGCCCCGCACTGGAGGCCCCCGACGCCCCCGGGCCGAGGGGCCCGGAAGTCCTCGGTCGAGGGTCCAGGAGGGGCCGAGCGGCAGCGGATGGAGAGGGCCGGACGCCCGGGACCCCGGCGAGGGTCTGGGGATCCCGAACTAGTGCCGAGGCCTGGCCGGGGAGCACCGGGCCCTTTGGATGCGTTGCTAGGGAGAGGCCTGGGTGTCGCCCAGGGAACGGGGGCATGACAGGAGAAGGGGACCCCGGTGCCCGCCCCGGAGGGAACTCCGCGGAGCCTGGACGGGGCAGCTCGAACCGGAGTGAGCACCGGGAACTCCTTTCCACCCCACGGAGCGCGAGAGGGCCTGTGGCCCCTGAGCCTGGGAACAGCCCCACTCTCCCTCTCCAGGGCGTGGTGACAGCGCTGGGCCGTGGGAGCTGGGGACGGGGAAGGGGCGCGCCCGGGGGACGCGGGCGACACTGGTTTGCCCAGGAGGGGTGGGGAGGGCCACGGAGGGCCGCTCCGAGGGACACAGGCTTTCTCGCAGTAATGGGGAGTGCACTGGGCCAGCTGGGGTGTCCAGGCTGGGAATATTGTTAGGACCCGGGACTAGTGATTGAGGGGGACAGCGCAGCGCACCCCTGCTTTCTGAAGTGCCAGCTGTGGGCCAGGTGAGGGGCAGCAGAAGGGAGACGGACTTTTCCCTGGAGAGGGAACCACGGACTTAGCTGTGACCTTGGGCCAGGGGACCGCAGGCAGGAGGCCTGAACTGACCGCCTGAGCGCATCCAGAAACCGCCCGCTGCACACACGCTGTGGGGACCTTTGGGAGTTTTGGGCTCTCGTAGGTGTCCCAGAACCCAAAGATGTCCCTTACGGAGGGTTAGGGGAAAGGGTGAGCGGATCATTCTAGACTCGGGGGATTGGCCTATGCTAATGTTTACCAAAGTGCATTTGGAGGACTTTAATTAAATTTTTGGACTGTCGCCCCATGTTTGTTAGCCTTTTTATCAGTTATTCATGGCTGCTGACTCGATAACTTTTTCATTCAGTCACTAATCAGGAGATTACTCGTTTTTATTCCAACAAACACAACTTGTAGTCAACTCCATTGGATTGGTTTGAGGCTCATTTTGGTCTTTCCCTAGGTTGTAGACCCCAGTAGGATGAATCTTCAAAGAACTCCGTTATCTCATTGGTTCCCCAAAAATCTTCAATATATTACTTATCCTGAGCTTCATTTACTCTATTTCCCTTAAGATGGTTCTATGTTAAAAAAAATAATAATAAGGTGGTTCTATGTTGCCTTCTTGTTGGCTTCATTGCCTTTGGTAGCATTCTAGGTCACCTACTTTATGAATGAGAAAAGAAAGGGAAGAGGGAAAAGAGTTTTGGCCTCAAGTAAATACAATTTTAATTATTTCTTGATTTCTACACATGACTGGAGAGAGTTCAGAGGCTGAGCACATGCTTTGTATGCATGGATTTGATTGTACCCTGAGCACTATCATGTGTGGCTGCCGAATGAAAGGGTAGACTGCAGGACAGGAGAGATGCTATAGCAGGCAGGATGACTCTGACTGTCCCCACATGCCCCATATTGTCCTCAAGCCCCACTAGGAGTGATCTTTGAGCACAGAGTCAGGAGCAAGCTGAGAGCAGCAGGGAGTGGCCTCTAAAAAAAAGGATAGACTACACAGGGTCCCAGGCATGTGGCTTAGTGGTAGAGCACTTGCCTAACGTGCGAGTCTTGGGTGTGAGTCCCTGCTCCTCAGGACAAATTTAAAGAAATAGACAATACACAGTTAACAAAAATTGTAATCCAGTGAGTGGGATAAATACACGAGGGTTAGGAAATTTCAGGGTATATAGCATTTCTGTTCCTTTACAGCTGCCAACTTTGATGCCCTTACAACATGTGACACTTGGGCTTGTGGTTTTTAAACAGCTTTAGAACCTAATCTAGACTAGGTCAGATGTCCTTTGTTTAGTTTTCTGATAACTTTTGTGAGCAGTCAGGTGCTTACTTTCAAGGTGTCTTTCTAGTCTTTGAAAATAACTATAAAGTATTTTTTCTTTTCATATAAATTGACATTTCCCTTACATAGTTTCAGTTTTGTGTGATCCCACAATGAATACTCTTCCATTAAATACCCAAAGGACCAACTCATCTTGCCTCAGGAGTTTTGTTGCTATAAACAAAAGCCACTTTTCACTTTACACTTAGCTGAAAGAGATGACCTTGCAGGTAGCTAATATAGTCTGTAGAGCTGGTTTCAGGTTACTTGCTAGAATATGGTATTTAGGGTAATAAGAGATGTTCAAACCCAAACTTACTTCTCTAAAGAATGTAAGAATTGCCGTGTTGAATCAGACCTGTGTCTGACTGGCACTGAGAAATATATTGTGAATGATTATAATTATCTTTTTTTATAAACTCAGGTTAGAGAAACATTCAAATTGTTTTACTTGGGTTCTGAAATGTGGTAGGGATGAGGAGTAAACTTGAGTTTATAT
Source organism: Sorex fumeus (assembly GCF_029834395.1). Taxonomy (NCBI): domain Eukaryota; kingdom Metazoa; phylum Chordata; class Mammalia; order Eulipotyphla; family Soricidae; genus Sorex; species Sorex fumeus. The sequence goes on from NW_026606104.1 coordinate 44,723,739, forward strand.
TTAGGAAAGAATCAAATATTAGTGATACTTACTCATGATATTGTGGACGGCCAGAGAGATAGTACAGCAGGCAGGGCATTTGCCTTCTATGCGGCTAATCTGGATTTGATCCCTGGCATCCCATATCATTCCTTATGGAACCCTGAGCACTGCCAGGAGTAACTGCTGAGCATTGCCAGGTGTGTCTCAAAACTGAATAAAAAAGTTGTAGAAAGGAATTAGGATAGAAGATTGGAACTACAAGGATCCTGGACTGGAAATGTAGTATAGAGGGTAAAGTGCTTACCTTATATGTGGCCAACCCTGGTTTGATCCCCAGCACTGCATATGGTCCCAGGAGCACAACCTAGAGTAAGCCCTGAGCCCTGCTGGGTATGACCCCCAAACATACCCCCCAAACAAAAACAAAAAACAAACTAGAAGTATCTTTCCAATTCTGCTATGTAACAATTTACATAAGTTATTAAATTAAGAAAGTAAAAGCCTATTTAACATACTGAACTATTTTAATTATGTGGCCCAGAGTATGCCACAGCAGTAGACTATATATATACCTCATGTATGAAACCCTGGGTTCATTTCCCAGCATCCCTCCAAAAAACTTAATTATGTAATAGTAAAAAAACACAAGTTGACTGTAAACACATATTCAACAAACATTGGTGCAGTTATTTATTTATTTTTTGCTTTTTGGGTCATACCCTGCAATGCTCAAGGATTACTCCTGGCTCTGCACTGGCAGTGCTTGGGGGACCATATGGGATGCTGGGAATCGAACCTGAGTTGGCCGCGTGCAAGGCAAACATCCTACCCGCTGTGCTATCGCTCCAGCCCCTGCTGCAATTATTTTTAACTCAGCCTGTGTTTCTACCGTTCAAGTTTTGAATATCCATTGGTTCTGTTATTCTAGGATTTGATGGCATATTTATGCTTTATCATGTCCCTTTTTCACTTTCTCATCAGAGGTCTAATTGTTTTGGTTCTGATACTGGCAGTCAGCCAAACCAGTCCATTGATTCTTTTTTTCACCTCCTAGTTTGTTGTTTTGTTTTTCTTTTTGAGCCACACCCACGGGTGCTCAGGTATAACTTCTGGTAAAACTCAGGGGACCATTTGAAATACCAAGGATTGAACTTAAATATAGGAGCAGATTTGAGAGGGATTCTGAGTTCAATTTAAGATATGTAAAAGAGAACAGAAGAGAGGCCAGAATGATAGTCCTGTAGGTAAGGTATTTGCCTCAGTATGAGGCGACCAACTTGGGTTCAATACCTGGCATCTCATAATAGCCCCCTGAACTTTGCCAGGAGTGATCCCTGAATGTGGAGCCAGGGGTAAGCTGTAAACACATCTGGGTGTAGCCCAAACAAACATTGTTCCCCAGCCAAAATAAAAGTCATCTTTTTTTTTTAAGAGGCTTTTGGAAAGAGCGTAGAGCTCATGAAAATATTTATGTGCGAGAATCATAAAGGGCAGAAATGTAAGTCAGATATGTGAAGTTTTAAGTGTTAAACTGAACACGTGAAAGTCAAATGTACCTGAAAGTCAAATGATCTCTAACATTTGTCAGATCCTATGATGAGCAGGGCTGTGGGAGACAAAAATATTTAAAATTTTGCTTTTGGGCCACACTCAGTTGTGCTCAGTGGTTACCCCTGGTGGTGCATGGAGGACCGTATGGGATATTGGGCGTTGAACCTGGATTGGTTGTATGCAAGGCAAGCGCCATACACAGTATTTTCAGAGTAGTACTTGTTCTCACAGAGTATAATGCAGTTATGGAAATGTCTGCAATAAAGAGCATTAGTGTAATAAATCCTAGAGGAGCGCTGCAAGCCAACTAATGGAGAAAATGACTTGGGGGCTTAGTGGTAGAGCATTTGTCTTGCTCAAGATCCTGGGTTCGATCCTCAGCACCATTTATATACACAAAAAACAGTGATAGAAGGGGAAAGAGGGCCTGGAGCACTAGTGTATCAGGTAAGGCACGTGCTTTGCACATGGCAGACCTCGATTCTATTCCCAGAATTCCATGTGGTCCCCCAAGCCCTCCTCCATTGTCAGTATTATGCCCTGAGCAGGAGTGAGCCCCAATAATAACAACAAAAAAAAAAAGAGGAAAGAAATAAAATGGCTTCTTCAGTGGCATCTTGGTAGAGATGCTTTGGGCTTTGAACTGGACCTTGAAGGGAGGAGCAGGTGAGAGGAAAGGAGTTTTGGGTTTAGGGCATAATCAGGGTATAGATACCTGAAAGTACATACTATATGTTCAGAATGCAGTGAATGTTGATGTGATTGGAACTATAGATTTTTTGGGTACTAAGTTAGAAAAGTATTTCAGAGCCAAATGAGAGATAGTGCTATGTTTAAATATGTATGTTACGGGCAATTCTGTGACAGAGCTGAGATGTGGATTAGGTTGGTTGATTACTAGCTGCACCTTCAAATCGCATCCATCAGGCACCTACTCTATTCAGCACAGTCATCTTCACATATCTAAGTAAATACAGTGCTGTTCTTTGTTTTTTTTCCTCAACTGTGGGGACTGACAGCTACAGAGTATCCTGGGGCCCTTTGGATTTTCATAAGCTCCAGAAAAGGTGGACCAGAGAGATAATACAAGTGTTAGGGGGCTAGAGTGATAATATTGTGGGTAGGGGCACTTGCCTTGTATGCAGCGAACCTGAGATTGATCCCTGGCATCCCATATGGTCCTCTGAGCCCACCGAAAGTGATTCCTGAGTGCAGAGCCAGGCGTATCCTTGAGCATCATCAGGTGTGGCCCAAAAACAAAACAGGAGTTAAGTTGCTAGCTTTGTGTTCTGTCAACTTGAGTTTGATCTCCAGGAGGCACCGGAAATGGTCTCCCAAGTGAGCCGGAAGTGAGCCCTGAGTACCATTGGGTTGGCTCAAGACCAAAAAAAAAAAAAGATTCAGAACATTTTTTGAATTACATGTTCTCCCCAAATCAAAAGTTATTTTTATTCCTTCTTTACATCCCCCTCATTCCCCCACCCAGGGGGGACCATGTGGTGCCAGGGATGGGACTGAGAATGGCCACATGCGAGGCAATTGTTTTAACGCCTTTACTATCTGCAGCCCATCTCTTCCGCCTTCGTTTTGCTTGTGGATGTGATAACTGGGGGTTGCTCAGCCTGCATGGCTGTGGTGCTACAGGCTTACCAGCACATTCTTAGTTGAGGCACACAAGTTCCAGTTGTGAGCTTTGGAGATAGCTCATAGCACTAGAGCTCATGCCTTGCACCAGACCACAAATATATAGCTTGCACCCAACACCCTGTATATAGCTCTAGAGGGCTCCAAACACCACAGGTTTGGCCTTGGTGACTGCCAAGCTGTTTTAGGGTGTCCCTGCTAGACCTTAGCACCACTGGGCCAAAGCAACATCACATCATAAGGCCCAAGCATTGAACCATCTGTGCAGTTTGGCTGAGAATGACTACGAGTGGCCCTGGGCCCCTGAACACTTTCAGGAGCTGGTTGGGGAGGCTCCCCTCCACCCCATGAAAAGCTATGTTTGTAGTGTTCACTGGGGATCATTAAAGTGCTCACTAGAAACCACAATTCCTGGCACTGGTGCTCACGTATCCTTTAGCTGGATGCTCATGGGTGCACCTTTTAGTGTCGCTCACATATACCTGACTCTGTTGCAGTCAGCTATTACTTACAACACCAGGGATCACAGATAACAGAGCTCACACGTAGTGCATCTGGGATTTGAACTCATGTTTATACACCTTCAAGGCAGGCAATCTAAATCCCAGCATCCCTGCTTTCAGTTACTTTATTGTTGTTTCTTTAGTCTACCGCTCTCCCAGCTGAGATATTTTGGCTGCCATTACTTTATTGTTTTTTGTTTTCTTTTGATTGGAGGCTACACCAAGCAGTGCACAGGCCTTATTTCTGGCTCTGTGCACAGGGACCACTCCTGAAGGGGTTTGGGGCACCAGGGATTAAACCTGGGTTTGTTGTGTGCAAGACAAGCACCTAACCCATTGTACTATCTCTCCAGCCCTAGTTACTTTATTTTAAAAAATGGGAGCAGGGGGGCCGGAGCGATAGTACAGCGGGTAGGGCATTTGCCTTGCACATATGTGACCCAGGTTCAATCTTTGGCATCTCCCTAGCATCCCGTACCCCCTGCACCAACAGGACTAATTCCTGAGTGCAGAGTCAGAAGTAACCCCTGAGCATTGCTGTGTGTGACCCAGAAAAAAGGGGGGGGTGTAGTGGTGTAGTTTAACCACACCTGCCTGTGCTCAGGAATTACTTCTGACTGTGTTCAGGGATCACTCTTGTGGTACCCAGGGGATTATACGCAGTGTTGAGAACCAAACCCAGGTCAGCCACATGAAAGGCAAGTGTCTTATCCACTATTCTATCTCTCCAACTCCTGCTTTTATTTTATTTTAAATTTTTGGTTATTTTTTTTGTGGGGGGGGGCAGTACATCTAACAGCACTCAGTGCTTACTCCTCGCTCAACTCTTAGAGAGGACACTCCTAGCAGTCCCAGAGGACCATATGGGGTACCAGGGATTGAATCAGAGTCAGCTATGTGCAAAGCAAGCACCTTACCCACTGTACTATTGCTTTGGCCCATCCTGCTTTTACTTACTTTAGAATCAGGAAACATCATTGTTTCCTGATCATAGGAAACACTTGTTTCCCTACAAATTGTTTAAGGGAAATGTCTGGTGAGATAATCTCTTCATTTAGTCTGAGGCTAAAACATATTAAGTAATTTCTAGAGACATCACAAATGTAGCTCAGAACTAGAACATGTGCATTGCATTGTATGAATCCCTGGGTTTGATTCTAAAAAAAAAATCAGGAACAAAGCAGCACTAAAAAAAGAAGTAAAAAACAATAGTTCATAGAGGTCATACAATTAGATTCAGCATTTGTTAACTACTACATAATGATGCAAGTTATCTTTTTTTTCTCATACAGCATAGTTCAGTTGGCAAGTAGAGACTAGATACTTTGTTAGGTACTTACAAAGAACAGAACACTTCATGAAATTGCATTTAAAATAGATATGATTCTTGCTTTCTAGGCCTATACTGTCTGGGATGGAACTATCAGTATGCTATAAACTAGCTCTCTTGGGTTTTTTATTTTTGTTGTTTCTTGTTTTTGAGCCACACTGCCTATACTTGGGGTCACTGCTCCTCGCTCTACATTCAGGAATTACTCCTGTCAGTACTCATGTGACCATATGGGATGCTGGGGCAAGTATCCCTCCCACTATGCTGTCACTGTAGCCCTAAACCAACTCTCTTTAAAAAAACAAAAAAAAACACCTGGGGGCTGGAGAGATAGTACAGAGAATAGGATGCTTTCCTTGCATGCGATTGACCCTGATTCAATCCCCAGAACCCCATATGGTTTCTGAGCACTGCCAGGTGTTGCCAAAAAGACAATAAAAACCCAACAAAACAACCTGATTTGTAGTGCTTGCCAATTTCTGTGGAGAGTAGTTTTTCACTATCACTCATTTTGAGCAACCAACTTGATTGTCACTAAAGGAGAAGTTTGGAAGAAATGAGCACTGTCAGTTTCAGGAGCCGGTAAAAAGCTGACTCTGGCACACCACAGGATGAATCACACATACTGAGAAAAACCTAGAATCAACAATGAACACTAGGGCTTTTCTGGAACTATAAGAGTCTTTATCAGTCTTTTCATATAGTTTCTGTCCTTTTCAGAGGATCTTTAGGGCACTACATTTTTTTGTATGCTATACTCAGCAGTGCTCAGGGATTACTCCCTCAGGCTTGGGGTATAGGGGTTGAACCCTGGTGGGCCTTGGTAAAATAGGAGCCCTACCCTGTACTCTGCCAGTCCTCCAGTATGCTCTTGAAATTGATAGTCATTACTCTTTTTCTACTATCCTGTAGTTGTCATCTTTTGAAAGCAAACAAAGTTTCTAGTGAGTTCCTCTCTGGATTTTAAATTTCTAAATGAATTACAAAGTTACAAAGTTACAAAGTTACTCCAGCTTGAGTTTCTGGCATACAATGAGTTCTTGTTTCTAACAGCAGCCCCCGCTCTCTGACTACATGTGAAAGATGGCCAATGCGGAAGTGAGTGTCCCAGTGGGGGATGTGGTTGTGCTACCCACTGAAGGAAATGAAGGGGAGAACCCTGAAGATACTAAAACCCAAGTGATCTTGCAGTTACAACCTGTGCAGCAAGGGTAAGTAATAACAGATTTGAGTTTTCTGAGTTAAATCTTACGAGACTTACAGGATGGGAAAACGAAAATTTCATGATTATTTAGCTCAGTAGAACATTCAGCATTGATCTCACATCTGTCTAAATTTTCATCTCCAATTTATTGGGTCTGTGTCATTCCTTATTGAAACAATTAGCCTCTCTCCCTCTTCTCCCTGTGAACTTCATGAGGGTAAGTTACACGATTTTCTCATTTTGTTTGCTAATGAATACTACGAATAAGCCTAGTGTAAGCACCCATCACCAGCAAAACTCCAGACATTAGTACATATCTGTCAAAAGAGTTTTTTTTGTTGTTGTTTTTTCAGATTTACAAACTTTTGTGCTTGGGTTTCAGTTATACAATGATCGAGTACCCGTCCCTCCACCAGTGCCCATTCTCCACCACCAGTGATCCCAGTAACACCCCCACCGCCACACCCCCCACCTCGCTCCCCCTCTGTGGCAGGGCATTCCCTTTTGCTTTCTCTTTCTTCAGGGTGTTGTGGTTTGCAATAGATGTATTGAATGGCCATCATGTTCAGTCTATAGTCTACTTTCACCACGCACCTCTCATCCTGAGCGAGTCCTCCAACACCCCAAAAACGGTTTTTTTAAAGAGATACCACACCTAGCAGTGCTCAGGGTTTATCTCTGGTTGTGCACTGGCTCCTGGTGGGTTTACCAAGCTCATATAGGGTGCAGGGGATCAACCGGGGTTGACCTCATGCAAGGCAAGTGCCCTACCTGCTGTACCTAATCCAAGTCAAGGATTTTTTTTTTTTTTTGGAGTGCTGGGGATCAAACCATTAACTCACATGCCTGACTCAGTAGGGTTTTTTAGCTTTTCACCTTTTGCCATGTCTGGTTCTGTGCTCAGGGGCCATACCTGCGGTGGTGCTGGGGGACCATGTGCAGTGCCAGGATTTGAATCAGAGTTGTAGCTGCAGCACCATACTAGGAAAGCACCTTAACCTTTGTGCTATCTCGCTAGTTCCAAGCTTTTTCAGTACAACCATAGTTTCCTGAACATTTCTGAATATTCTTAAACATAAAGGAATTATTCTAAGGATTTATAAGGAGAACTCATTAATAATTCCTGAAATATCAGTAGATTAATATTTTTTGTTATACATATGTGTATTCAATATCCACTTGTTTGGAAATATCATTTGTTTATTTATTTTGAGCTGTGGGGGCCACACCTGGCAGTGTTCAGAGGTTACTCTGGCTCTTTGCTCAGGAGTGACTCCTGGTGGTGTGGGGACCATTGTAATTTCAGAGATTGAATAACTCCCTACCTGCCATACTCTCGCTCCAGCCTTAGTAGCAGATTTTTAAAGGAGATACATGATCACTCTGATAGAAACATAGATCAGTTAGATATAAAAGCCTATATCAAACTATTCCCCACAATGTTGAACCAGCGCAGGCCTGATGTGCTAAGCCTAGGGATGCTCAGCCCTAGTCATGCTCAGGGGCCACCAAGGTTATACCTGGCAGTCCTTGGGGAATCTAGATTGTACTGGGAATGGAACTCAGTTCCTAGCTCATCTAAGGCATGTGCCCTAGCCATTTGTCTATCTCCCTGATCCAAATAGATGGATTTCAGGAAACACTTTCTCTATGTAGTGCCTCTAGTTATTGTTAATTACTTTGGGCATAGCCTTTTACTTTTTTGTTTTGATTTGGGTCATACCCAGTGGTGCTCAGGGACTGTTCTCAGCTTGGTGCTCAATGGTTGCTCCCAGTGTTGCTCAGGGATGAAATTCATGCCTTCTACATACAGAACATGTGCCCCAGCCCATTGAACTCTCTCTTCAACCTATGTCATGAACTTTGTTTGTTTTTAGGGGAGGCAGGGGTAGGGGCACACCTAGCAGTGCTTAGGGCTTAATCCTGGCACTGCAGTTAGGGATCAGTCCTAGTGCTGCTTGGAGGACTATATTTTCAGTATTTCATGCCATCTCCCTCCTCCCCTTATACTGTAGAACTGCTGGCCTAGAACACTAAATCTGTCAGGTCCACATCTCGTGCTCACTCAGTATTACTAGGAGTGGTTCTAGGTCCAGGTGGCCCTAGGCCCCTGGAGTTGGTCCCAATATATTAAAAACAAAAACAGAAAAAAATGAAGCTTTGAAAGGGCACTGAGGAGATAGTTCAAGTAGTAAAGCACATGCCTAATGTGTGAGACCTTGAGTTGGATCTCCAGTAGCATATGACCCCGTGAGCATCCCTAGAGTGACCCCATTTAAAAATAAGAGTAAGGGGCCAGAGTGATAGTACAGTGGGTAGGGCACTTGCCTTACACACAGCCAGCCCAGGTTTGATCCCTGGCACTCCATCTGGTCCTTCAAGGCCAACAGGCAGGATCCTTGAGCACAGAACTAGGAGGAAGCCCTGAGCACTACCAGGTATGGACCCAGAACAAACATATCAACATTTGGATTAGAGCTAGGGCTCCATGAACTGAGCACATGTTTTCCATGTGGGAGGTGTGGATTCACTCCTAGTGCCATGTGATTTCTCTCATACTATTAGGAACAACCTCTGAGCATTGAGACAGGAGTAGCCCCAGGCACTATTGGGTGTGTCGCCTAGAACGTAAGCAACTTCTAGGTCTGACTCTTCTGGCTCTGCAAGCTTAAGGTTGTGAATTCCATTCCCTGTGTCACCGTACTTGCTGAGTACTATCATGTCACCTCTGCTCTCTGTGATTTCCCTGCCCCACAAACAGTTTCTAGTTGCATCGTAAAGTATGTGAGCATCTTGGCCAAGGAGTGTGATCCTATGCAAGTATGTTTAGGAGTACTACTGTGGTGGGGGGGGGGGCGGGGGAGGCTGGAGTGATAGTACAGTGGGAGGGTGTTGCACAGGGTTGACCCGGGTTTGATTCCTCACATCCGATATGGTCTCCTGAGCACTGCCAGGAGTAATTCCTGCGTGCAGATCCAGGAGTAACCCCTGAGCATTGCCAGGTGTGACCCGGAAAAGCAACATCAACAACAAAAAAGAGTACTACTGTGTGGGGCTGGAGAGAAAGCACAGCGGGTAGGGCGTTTGCCTTGCATGCAGCCAACATGGCCAACACAGGTTCGATTCCCAGCATCCCATATGGTCCCCCGAGCACCGCCGGGAACAATTCCTGAGTGCATGAGCCAGGAGTAACCCCTGAGCATCGCTGGGTGTGACCCAAAAAAGAAAATAAAAAGAGTACTACTGTGGGGCCCAGAGCGATAGTACAGTGGGTAGACTTGGTGAGCTGGGTTGGACCCCCGGCATCCATATGGCTCCCCAAACCCCACCAGGAGTGATCCCTGAGCACAGAGCCTGGAGTAAGTCCTGAGCACCTCTGGGTGTGACACAAAAACAAAATAGAAAACAGGGAAAGAAAAGCACTAGCATTGTGGTATATTAATTTTACTCCTTTTGAGATAGATTAAAGCAAATTTCTTAACTCCATGCTGTGAATATTAATTTTTTCATGATTTATGTAGTTTGTTTATCGATGGACACTTTTACAACAGGATTTATGAAGCTGGGTCGGAGAACAACACAGCAGTTGTGGCAGTAGAAACTCACACGATACACAAAATTGAAGAAGGGATTGGTAAGTCTTTTGTTTCATTCTAGAACCTTTAACCTTATCTTAGATTTCTTTGACTTTTTGGTTGTTTATTGGTACTAGGATTGTCACACATGAAAAACATGTACTTTGTGTGTGTCACATCCCTACTCAAGACTGAAGATTCGATTCCTGTGGCTTATGTTTTTCTCCCTACTCTTTTGTTTTGCTGATACTGCAGTCATCAAATGATGATGACACATCTAGAGACACCACTGAATAAGTTGCTACGGCTGCCGCTGATGGTTTAACATTTAAAACTTTAAAAGTTTTGGGGCCAGAGTCATAGTACAGCAGAAAGGGTGTTTGCCTTCTGCAACACTAACCTGAATTCATTCCCTGGCATCCCATATGTTCTGTGAGCCCTGTCAGTGATCCCTGAGCATAGAGCCAGACTAAACCTGAGAACCACTGGATGTAGCCAAAAAAACAAACAAAAAGCTTAAAATTTTGTTTGTTTTAAGGAACAATAGATCTTTTGGAGCTATTGGCTTCTAAACAATAGGCTTTAGGAACAATAGATCTCTCTACTTAAATCATTCCCAAGGCAGGAATAAAAGAGACCTGTGGGTAGAAGAGTTAGTACCTAAGTAAAAAGTTCTCCATACTTGCATTGTGTTGCTGACCTGGGTTTGAACCCTGGCACTGCATATGGTCCCTGATCACCACCAGGAGTGACTACGGAGCAGAGTCAGAAATAAGCTCTGAGTGCTGCCACTTGTGATCCAACTCCCCCAAAAAATACCACGCAAAGAAATTGGAGCCTTGAAGTTGATCTCTGTCATTTAGGGAAGTTGCTAATGAAGACTCTGATTTGGTATTGACTTGAAGACTATAGAAAGAAGCAAAAGAAATTCTGAACCTCGACAGCCTATGGTTTTTTTGTTTGTTTTAGTTTTTTTCTTTTTGGGTCACACCTGGCGATGCACAGGGGTCACTCCTGCCTCTGCACTTAGGAATTACCCCTGGCGGTGCTCGGAGGACCATATGGGATGCTGGGAATCGAACCTGGGTCGGCTGAGTGCAAGGCAAACGCCCTACCCACTGTGCTATCACTCCACTCCAGCCCCCGACAGCCTATTTTTTTTTTTTTTTTTTTTTTTGCTTTTTGGGTCACTCCCTGCAATGCACACGGGTTACTCCTGACTCTACACTCAGGAATTACTCCTGGCGGTGCTAAGGGGACCATATGGGATCCTGGGAATCGAATCCGGGTCGGCCACGTGCAAGGCAAATACCCTACCTGCTGTGCTATTGTTCCAGCCCCAGCTTATGTTTTGTTTTTGTTTTCTTTTTTTATTTGTCTTTTTGGGGACCATACTTGGCAATACCCAGGCACCACATCCAGCTCTCTGTTTGCAGGTCACTCCCAGCAGTGCTCAGGGGACCATATCGTTTCTCCTGCATGCCAAGAATGTGCTTAGGGGCAGGAGTGATAGCACAGCAGATAGGGCACTTTCCTTGTACACAGTTGACTCATGTTCGATCCCCAGCATCCCATATGGTCCCCTGTGAAGAGCCAGGAGTAACCACTGAGCATGGATGGGTATGACTAAAAACCAAAAACAACAACAACAAAAAGGAATATGTACTTAATCTGTTGAAATATCTCTCAGGCTCCAAACCTAAGTGTTAATCCCTCTTTCTCACTTCTTAGTTGTTAAGTTCTATATACATATATACATACACAGGAAATAATCACTGCCACTGTTGTCAGAACTAAATAAGATTAAGTATGTAGTACAGTGGTTAGGCATTTGCTTTGCATGCAGCCAACTGTGGTTCAGTCCCCAGCATTACATATGGTCTCCTTTAAGCCCCACCAGACATGATCCTTGAGCTCAGAGTCAAGAGTAAGCCCAGAGCACAGCTGGCAAGTGTTACCTAAAACCCCAAACCCAAACAACAAAAAAGCATGTATCACAGGGCCAAAGAGATGGTACAGAGGTTAAGGTGCTCGTCTTGCATGTGACTGACTTTGGCTTGATCCCTTGGCACCACATAGCCCCTGAGTACTACTGGACATGGTTCCAAACCTCTACTTTTCTCCAACAAAAAACCATGTAGCACAGTGTCTGGCACATATGTGAGAATTCACTAAGAGGGCTATTATGCCAAACTTCTTTTTTTTCTTTTTTCTTGCCACACCCTGGAGTGCTCAGGGGCTACTCCTAACCTTGCTCAGACTCACAGCCAGCAGTGCTCAGTGAACCACATCGTTGTCAAGGATTGAACCTGGTCTCCTGCCTGCAAAGCATGCCCTCAGCCTTTTGAGCTATCTTTCTAACTCAGTTATGCCAAACTTCTAGAGGATTGTTTTTGTTTTGTTTTGTTTTGTTTTTGCTTTTTGGGTCACAGTCGGTGATACACAAGGGTTACTCCTGGATCTGCACTCAGGAATCACTCCTGGAAGTGCTCAGGGGACCATAAGGGATGCTGGGAATCGAACTTGGGTTGGCCGTGTGCAAGGCAAACACCCTACCTGCTGTACTATCACTCCAGTCCCATTCTAGAGGATTGTTAAACAGTATCAGTAGTCCCTCAGAGGAAACAGTTAGAGATGTCAGGTTAGAGCTTTTGGATAAAAGAATGTACAATAAATTACGTTTTTTGTTATATTCTGTTTTCAGATGCAAGCACTATAGAAGCAAATGAGGACATGGAAATTGCTTACCCCATAACATGTGGAGAGAGCAAAGCTATTCTCCTTTGGAAGAAGTTTGTTTGTCCAGGAATAAATGTGAAGTGTGTCAAGGTAATTATTTTTTCTTCAGGACCTATCTTGGGGTGCTTTATTTCCAAGGGTATGGTTTCTATACCTCTTCCATCAAACCAATATTTTCAATTTTGTGATTGTAGTCCCATTGTGTCACAGAAGATAAATAGAAATTTTTGGAGTAAAAATGTTTGGAGTAATACAGTTTCTGTTTTGTTTTTTGTTTCTGTCCACACTCAGTGATACTCAGGAGTTATTCCTGGTTCTTCACTCTGGGATCACTCCTGGTGATGCTGGGGGAACCATATGGGATGCTAGGAATGAAACTCGCGTTGACTGGGTTCAAGTCAAATGCCTTATCTGTGGCACTGGTTCTGTGAGAGTTATAAATGTGACTTTCTTGTTCAGCAGTGTATTCTCAGAACCTTGAATGATTCTTGTTTTATTTATAAATATATATTGAGTGAATGAATGGAATGGTGTTACATGTCTACCACTGATGATCTTGAGCAAATTATTTCATATTTTGAGCCTCACGTGTTAAAATATAAGTAATCATATGAGGACCTGAGATACAATACAGTAGACAGGGAGTTTGCCTTGCAAATGGCCTATATAGGATTGATCCCTGGCACCCCAGGTGATTCTCCCAAGCAGCACTAATAATCATCCCTGAGCACAGATCCAGGAATAAGCCCTAATCACCACTGGGTGTGGCCCAAGCCTCCTCCTGCCACCCCTCCCTCCTGCCAAAATAATCATGTATACTATAAGGTTGCTAGAGGGAAAATGACATAATATAAATAGCATGCCTTAGGTTAGTGTACATTAAATAAAGTTTTTCAATTATTACTGATAAAAATATTCTTACAAGGGCCAGTGAGAGAACTTACAGGATGAATGGAGCACATGCTTTGCATGCTGGAAACACAAGTTTAATCTCCAGCATAACATGGTCCCTTGAGCACTGTCAGGAGCAATTCCTGAGCCAGGTGTATCCACTGAACATTGCCAGGGGTGCCTCCAAAAATCAAAGCACAAGAAACTTCATGAAAGTGCAGTGCAGGAACAATAGTCTGTCTCCTTTAGCAGCCAGTACTGTGCTTGTGACTCGTGGTCATCAGTGGCATCATCCCAGAGTTATAGAGGGTTGGAATATTTCAAGGCTCTGCAGTAGTATTGGTTTCTACCATACTTTTATTTATTTTTTAATCATACTTATTCTTTTCACCACAACCTAAATCTAGTCATAAGTGCCTGATAGAACACTTCATTCTTTACAGCATTGTATGCAAATACCTGATTAAAGGCATGCATGGATTTTAGATGCTGATCAGTATATTAATCTCTGATCCTCCCTGTGTTTCATGTAGTTTTGTACCAGGCACTATGTTCAGAAAAGGGTCATCTTCTCTGTCACAGCAGGACAGGAGGCTCGGACGATGCAAGGTCATGACTTGAGATGTTGTTTGACTGTTCTTTGTACTTCGCAGCTTGAGTTATCGATTTCTTTCCTTGCCTAAATTGACTCTGAATTATTTTGGACATTTTTTTTCCAGTTCAATGATCAGTTGATCAGTCCTAAGCATTTTGTTCATCTGGCGGGTAAGTCCACCCTAAAGGACTGGAAAAGAGCCATTCGTCTGGGTGGAATCATGCTCAGGTGAGCTGTAGCAGCAAGTACAAATCTCCCACTGTATATTGGGCACTTATGCTAGAAACTAGAGAATCCAGCCTTCACTTTGTTGTTGTGATGGTGCTTGGGGGCCACACATATGCGAATCACCTGCTTTGCTACTACAACCAGATCAGAGGCCCCAGTCTTTTAATTCCAAATATTGATTCTGTCTGAAGATCACTTGAACGATCACACTTTGGCCTTCATCAGCTTGTTTTTAAAATCTCTGGAACTTGGGGCTGGAGTGATAGTACAGCAGGTGTGGCGCTTGCCTTGTACACAGCCCACCTGGGTTTGATCCCTGGCATCTCCTGTGGTCTTCCAGGCACTGCCAGGAATGATTCCTGAAGTGTAGAGCCAGGAGTAACCCCTGAGCACTACCAGATATGACCCCCCACCCGAAAAAAAAATCCCAAAATAGTTAAAATAATGAAATCCCTGGAATGAAGAAAATTTTAATTAAATTAACCCTTTGCAGCACCTAGATAAAATTTATTTGAACATTAGACTGCTGAGTAGAGACCTCTTTGGTCACATATTCAGCAGTAGCACTATCCTCCCGTTGCTCATCGATTTGCTCGAGCAGGCACCAGTAACGTCTCCGTTGAGAGACTTGTTGTTACTGTTTTTGGTCTATTGAATACGTCACGGGGAGGTTGCCAGGCTCTGCCGTGTGGGCAGGATACTCTCGGTAGCTTGCCGGACTCTCTGAGAGGGACGGAGGAATTGAACCTGGGTCTGTCACGTGCAAGGCAAACACCCTACCTTCCGTGCTGTCGCTCCAGCCCAGTAGTATCTTTTTTTTCTTTTTTTTGGGCCACACCTGGATGTGCTCCTGGCTTATTCCTGGCTCTGCATTCAGGGATCACTCCTGGTGGTACTCGGGAGACCATATGGGGTGCCAGGGATTGAACCCAGTTGACCATGTGTAAGGCAAGTGTCCTACCCACTGTGCTATCTCTCTGGCCCCCTCAACAGCAGTATCTGACAGTTCTGCTTGAGATCACTAAACATGCTTGAGAGAGTAAGATGCATGCCTTGCATGTCACTGACCCCAATTTGAGCATCCCAGGAGGCCACTTCCACCACAAGAGTTGCTCAGGTAATCCCTGGCACTTTGGGACCCAAGCTATATGACATCCTCGGTCCTCACAATGAATTGCCTGTGCAGTTGGCTAAGATTCACTACACCTGAGCACTGCTTGGTAAGCCCTGTCCCCCCACCCCCCCCAAAAAAACAAAACAGAGCAAAAAGGTTACCAGTGCTTGGCCACACACAAGTAAGCACAGAAGCAGGAGGTGCACAGGGCGTTTGGTCCATGCCAAGTGGTACTCAGGGATTGCTCTTGGCAGTGCTCAGGGACCTATATGAATGCCAGAGACTGAACAGTGTTTGGCTGCATGCAAGGCAAACACTTCCATCCTTATATTATCTATCTGCCTCCTGTCTAACTTTTTTAGGGGAAAGAGGGCCATACTAGTGCTCAAGGGTCTGTTTCTGGTTCTGTGTATGGGGGTCACACCTGGCAATCCCTGAGGAACCATGTGGTGCTGGGAGTCAAACTGAGGTTGACTGCAAGCAAAAACCCCGTGCTGTCTCTCCAGTCCTGCTTTAAGCTTTTTGTTGTTGGGCCACACCCAGTAGTGCTCAGGGATCACTCCAGCTGTGCTCAGGGATCACTCCAGACAGTGATTGGAGGACTCACATGCGTGTAGTGGTGTGGTGGCGAAGTGCGAGGCAAGCATCTTATCCCTGTACTACCTCTCCAGCCCATGTCTTTAACTTTTTTAAGGAACATGCCTTCCAAAAAATCTATTGTGCTTGTAGAGATCAAGCATAATGATATCCCCTGAAATATTATTATAATGAAAATTACAGTCTGCTTTAATATACAGTTAAGGGACAGGTAAAGTAAATTATACCTTCTCTGAATATACTTGAATATATACTATAGGATACTGTGCAGTCATTAAAATAAAATTTTTGTTTTTTGTTTTTCAACTATATGCAGTGCTAGGGCTACTTTTAGCTCTGTGCTTAGGGGTCACTCCCGACATTCTCAGTACGATATGGGGTGCTGGGAATTGAACCTAGGTCAGCTGCATATAAGGCAAATGCCTTACTGCTATATTACCTTTTTCCACATCAGTTATTTTTGTTTGTTTGTTTGGGGGCCACACCTGTCAATGCTCAGAGGTTACTCCTGGCTCTGCACTCAAGAATTACTACTGTTGGTACTTGGGTAGCCATATGGGATGCCATGATTGAACCCAGGTTGGCTGTGTGTAAAGCAAACACCCTACCTGCTGTACTAATGCTCTAGCCTCCAATAGGTTTTCAGCATCTGTATTGCAAACCATAATGCCTAAAATGAGAGAGAAAGAGAAAAAGAGAAGAGATGTGCTGACCATAGAGACAGGCTGGGGTGGGGGTGACTTGAAGGGGTGGGAGGGAAACGGGGGACACTAATGCTGGGAAACTATGGGTGTTGGAAAGTTATATGACTGAAATATCGTCATAAACAAATTTGTAAGCTCTATCTCATGGTGATTCAATAATAAAAGAAAGAAAGAAAAATATGTACTAAGGATATATGCTGAGGGGCTGGAGAAATAGTCCAGGGTACACCTTGCACAGGGCCAACTCAGATTTGATGCTTGGCAACCTATATGGACCCTGAACCCCACTGGGAGTGATCCCTGAGCACAGAACCAGGAATCAGCCCTGAATACCATAGGGTGTGCCCCCCAAACCAAAACAAACAAAAACTGATATTTTCATGACTTCAGAAGTGGCAACAAATCTTGTGATCTGGGAATAATATATTAGTGTTTCATAAAATGCTAATATCTTTGATGTATTCCCCAATTGTGTTGAGATACGAGCTAGTATTTTTCATTTTGGGCTTTGGTTTAAGTGAGATTTTGTGGGGAGACATCTATTATCAGGAATGTATACCTGAGCTTATTGATAAGAGGAAACAAAAAGAGAGTATTCATTATATGTAGATATTGGGAATGATAAGGGGTATTTGTTACTGTGGGCAGAAGCAAAGAAAATCATGTACCCCAGGACCAAGAGGTAGTATTGTAGGTGGGGTGTGGCTCAAAACACAAAAACAAAGCAGAAAACAAACAAACAAAAAGAAAATTACATAACCCTAATTAGAATTTTTGCCACCTACTGACTTTTAGTACCACTATGCTTCACTAACCTACAGAGGAGAGTCAGCATCTTTTTCTGTGTTTGTCCCCAAGGCCCAATTCTCTCTAGATGAAATGCAAGCTGAACTTGTCTCTCTTTGCATAGGAAAATGATGGACTCCGGGCAGATTGATTTTTACCAACATGACAAGGTTTGCTCCAATACCTGCAGAAGCACCAAATTTGATCTTCTGATCAGCAGTGCCAGAGCTCCCGTGCCTGGACAGCAGACAAGTGTGGTGCAGACACCCACTTCGGCTGATGGTAGGGGGTAGGAAACCACCTGAAAACCCACTGTGTTTTTTAGTACTTTGTTTCTGCTTTGCACTTCTTTCTTTCTTTTTTAGTTTTATTGGTCTTTGAGTCACTCCTGGCAGTTCTCAGGGTCTGTTCTGGCTTTGTGCTTGGGAGTGGCTCCGGTGGTGCTGGGGGATCACACAGTGCCGGGGATGGAACATGGGCTTCCTGCGCGCCAAGCATCTGCCCTGTTTGTTGACCTTGCTCTCTGGTCCCGTAGCTGCAGTGTTAGTGAGTTTTGGACTGGGAGTCCCTGCCATCCAGGAAAAATGTAGCCATGTGAGATTGTTATTAAGGAAAAAGTATTGATTTTTTTTGTTTTGTTTTCCTTTTGGTCCATGTCTGGCAATGCTCAGGGGTTACCTGGCAATGCTCAGTGATCTTATTTCTTTGCTTGGTAATTTATTTTCTCTAGTGCACAGAGTCCACACTTGTCTGTATTATTTTCCCTGTGTGTATGTGGGGTTGGGTGGGGAGTGGTCACACGCAGCAGTACTCAGGTGACCATATGGTGCCAGGAATTGTCCCTGGGGTTTCTCGATGCATTGTCTGTGCTCTAGCCCTTTGAGCTATCTCCCAGGCCTCCATCCTACTAGCTATATTTTGTCTGGATACGTTTTATTTTTCTTAGTTCTTTTTAAAAAAAAATCTTAGTATATAATTGATAACAATCCTCCCCCCACAGTCCTCTATCCAGAGACTTTTTTTTTTTGGTCTGCCTTTTTTGGGGGGCAGAGGAGGTGGCTAGACTCATCAGTGCTCAGAGACTCTCCCTGGCTAGAGTCAGAGTTCTTTCCCGGAAGTGCTTGGGGAACCATGTGAGGTCAGACATTGTACCTGGTCTCCTTCATGCTGAGCATATCTCTCCAACACTTTCTGGGTCTATTTTTTCTTGTTTATTTTTCTTATGTAGGCTGATAAATAAGATACAGCAACTTTAGTGTTCTAGATGCTGAGTAGCAAACATGCTTGTGGTAGGGTTCTTGATTAACTGCCATACTTTCCTCTTAAATTATTGCAGGGCTTCCTTTTCTGCACAAACTCTAGGGTAGACAGCCTGGCAATCATTTCTGTCTCTGCCAAAAACTTACCTGCCTAGGAAACAGATTATTATTATGATTTTCTGTCATCTCTCACTTTTCATTCAGAGTAGGAAGAAAAAGCATTTTCTTCTGTGAGACAGGTTTGTTTTACAAGATTCAGTATTCTTCCTAGCTTAACCTAGGATTCTAGGTTTCAAAATAGGAACCTGTAGACAAGATGCAGGCTCTGACTGTGAGTGTGTGATATGAGATAGCTATGACTTTTTTTTTTTCCATAAAATTCACTGTCTTTCCATTCACATTCGTCTGATGGAATGCTTTTAGGTAGCATCACACAGATTGCAATCTCAGAAGAGAGTATGGAAGAGGCAGGGCTGGAATGGAACTCAGCTCTCACCGCTGCTGTCACCATGGCCACTGAGGAGGGCGTGAAAAAAGACTCAGAGGAAATTTCAGGTACTTTCTGGGGCTTAATTATCATGCAAGGTTTTATGACCTTATTGTCCTTATGTTTATGGACACAGAAGACCTTAATTATTTTTGTTGATTTGTTGTTGTGGTTGTTGTGAAGCAAGAAAGTTTTTATTGAAACTTAGTTTAGGAAGATGTAAGGGGAGAGAAAGAGAGAACACAGGCTTCTCCAGAGTGGAAAAAGGCAAGCAAAGAAATATCAAGACAAGCAAGTGAGAGATATGTTCAAGAGAGAACACGAGCTTGAAGAGCATGTCTTTTGCTGATTTGTAAATACATAATGCTGTTTTTTTTTTCTTTTGGATCACGCCTGGCACAGGGGTTACTCCTGGCTCTGCACTCAGGAATTACCCCTGGCGCTACTCAGGGGACCATATGGGATGCTGGGAATTGAACCCAGGTTGGCCGCGTGCAAGGCAAATGCCCTACCCGCTGTGCTATTGCTCCAGCCCCATTAATGCTAATTATAGCTGCAGGTGCCTTAGGAAGTTCATGCTTTTCGTCATGCCAACTATCTCTGATATTGGTCCATTTCATAGATAACCCAAGCTGTGTCATAAGAGAAGATAAAATAATTGATGGTGTAAAGGATGTGATTAATGATGACAGCAATTCATTTAATAAATATTTGGTTGTAACTTTTACTAGTTAGATGAGAAGATATGGCCTCTACCCTCAGAGTTTATAGTGCCATCTATTTAACATAATTCTTTTAACATAGGACTGAGGGAGCATATCTTTCATATTTTTATTAACTTTTATCTTTTACTTTTTAAATTTTAATTTTGGTATTTTAGGCCACACCTGGAAATACTCAGGGTTTACTCCTGGCTCTGCACTCAGGAATTACTCCTGGCAGTGCTCAGGAGACCATATAAGATGCCTGGGTTGGCCACAAAGCGAGTATCCTACCCATTGTACTATCTCTCTAGCTCCTTGTTAACTTTTATAATATTAAATATTTAAGGGCAGGGTGTAGCTTGATGGTAAATCATGTGCATGGTATGTGTGAGGCCCTGGGTTTGATCTCTGGTGTAAAAATAAATAATAAACAGAGTACATTTTAAATATGAATATTTAATTTTAAATTTATATATGTAAATGCTATCTCTGTGTCCCCTTAATTTATCTTTACTAATGAAAGACTGTACCTTTATAGCCAGAGCCAGAACAAATTGAGGGCATGCTAAATTAAAATAATTGTCCAAAATTTTATGCTTTTTTTTTTTTCAAAATTTTATGCTTTTAAAGAGACCAAATAATCAGGTACCATCTTTAGGAAGCAGCTAGTTTTCCAAAATCTGATTCCCTTTTCCCAGCAATGACACGACAACAAATTCTTCTGAACTAAAATAATTTTTAGTTTAATACATGACAGGTGTGCCTTGGTGTATATAGTATTGCTTGTTTACTCTTTCTTGTCCCTCTTATGCCAGAAGACACTTTGATGTTCTGGAAAGGGATAGCTGATGTAGGGCTGATGGAAGAGGTTGTCTGCAATATACAAAAGGAAATAGAGGAATTACTCAGGGGAGTTCAGCAGCGGCTCATACAGGCTCCCTTCCAGGTCACAGGTAAGTACTCTAATTCTAATAACAGTAGTCATTTATTAGACAGTAATGACTGTAGGCAGATCCGTTAAGCCTCATAGAAATACTGAAGTATAAGTATTATTAGCCCTTTCTTACAGATTAGGTAAGTCACTTGTTTGAAGTCTTTCGTTTTGTTTTGGGGCCACAACTGGCAGTTCTCCTAGCTCTGTACTCAGAAATTACTCCTGGCAGTGCTCAGGAACCATGTGGGTTACTTGGGATCAAAGTTGAGTTAGCCACTTGCAAAGCAAGTCCCCTACCTGTTTTACTATCATTCGGGCCCTGATCAGAGGTTTTCAATTCAGGCTTGATCATGCTTTTTCTTTCCACAGGTAACTTTTGCCTATATAAATGGTTCCAAAAAGGCGACATGTTTATTTCTTTCTCTGTTTCATATGTGTGTGTGTTGTGTGTGTGTGTGTGTGTGTGTGTGTGTGTGTGTGTGTGTACACATATAAAAATTATATAGCCCGGCAAGCTACTGAGAGTATCTCGCCCACACAGCAAAGCCTGGCAAGTTACTTGTGATGTATTCGATATGCCAAACACAGTAACAAGTCTCACAATGGAGATGTTACTGGGCCCACTCGAGCAAATCAATGAACAACGGGAGGACAGTGACAGTGACATATATATATGTATATATATATATATATATATATATAAATTTTGTAACCCTTATCACTATTATGATTATGGAAACCAAAGACCTCTTAATTATTTTTTTGGTTTTTTGTTGTTGTTGTTGTTGTTGTTTTGGGGCCACACCCAGTGATACTCAGGGGTTACTCGTGGCTTTACACTCAGGAATTACTTGTGGCCATGCTTGGGGGACTGTATCAAACCAGGCCAGCCATGTGCAAGGCAAGTGCACTATCTCTAAATATACTATCTCTGTGACCTGACATCTGATTTTTGACAATTATTTTCTTTGAGTTTAATGGTTCTGGCACTATTGTGTTTATGTGTAGCTGTTTCTATTGTTGTTGTTCTGTTATTATTATTGTTGTTGTTTGGGAACCACACCAGGCAGTGATTGGGGGCTACACATGACTAAATCCTTGGGAATTGCTCCCAGCATTGCTTTGGGATCATTGTGGAGCTAAGGAGGGCTCCCACATGCAAAGCAACCCCTCCAATCCTCTGAGCCTATCTTCTTTTGTTTTTTGGGGAGGGCTTTTTGGGTCACAGCGGGCGATGCTCAGGGGTTACTCCTGGTGCTGCACTCAGGAATTACTCTTGGTGGTGCTCAGGGGACCATGTAGAATGCCACGGATTGAACCTGGGTTGACCCATGCAAGGCAAATGCCCTACTTGCTGTACTATCATTCCAGCCCCATCTGAGACATCTTCTTGCTATTTCCGAATACTCGCAGATTTTGCTCCTCTGCAGGGTGTTGAGGGTATTCTAATCATCAGATACAAATGGGGTTATGATATACATCATTTACTTGCATGTTGCATAGTGGGTAGCGTGTTTGCCTTGCACACAGGTTCATACCCTTCATTCCTCTCGGAGAGCCAAGCAAGCTACCGAGAGTATCCCTCCCTCGCGGCAGAGCCTGGCAAGCTCCCTTTGGTGTATTCGATATGCCAAAAACAGTAACAACAAGTCTCACAATGGAGATGTTACTGGTGCCCACTTGAAATCAGTGAACAGGAGGACAGTGCTATATACATGTTTAGTGAGTTCTCAGTTTTTTTTTTTACCTCTTTATGATGCATATATAAGGTTTAGCATAATCTTATTTTAAATGTGTAGAGTAAAAAAAGGTATCACTGTACCACTGTCATCTTGTTATTCTTCGATTTACTCAAGTGGGCACCAATAGTGTCTCTATTTCTCCCAGCCCTGAGATTTTATTTATTTATTTATTTATTTATTTTGCTGATTATGACATCTTATTATGACATCTCATTCCTACTTTGACAAACTGGCAGGCTACCGAATGTAGCCTGCCCACACGGCAGAGTCTGGCAAACTCCCCGTGGCGTACCCAATATGCCAAATACCAGTAACAATGATGGCTCTCCTAAAGAGCCTTGAATATAACCTCAGGGCCAGGATGAAGGAGACGTTATTGGGGCCTGCTCGAGGCAATCGACGAATAACAGGATGATTTGTGATTGTGATTGTGTGATTTTGCTTTTTGGGTCACACTTGGCGATGCACAGGGAGTTACTCCTGGCCGTGCTCAGGGAACCATATGGGATGCTGGGAATCGAACCCAGGTCGGCCGCGTGCAAGGCAAACGCCCTACCCGCTGTGCTATCTCTCCAGCCCCGCAGCCCTGAGGTTTTAGCAGCCTCTTCTTACTCGTCTTTTCCCAACGATTGGAGGCTCTTTCAGGGTCAGGGGAATGAGACCTGTTATTGTTACTGTTTTTGGCATGTCGAATATGCCATGGGGAGCTTGCCAGGCTCTGCCCGTGCAGGCGGGATACTCTCGGTAGCTTGCCAGGCTCTCCAAGAGGCATATATTTATATATTTCTATATATATAATATAAAAACCAGAGGTTAAAAAGCAGAAGTGATAATTATTCATTTTAGGTTTTGGGGGCCATACCCATAAGTGTTTAGGGTGTACTTCCAACTGGCAACTTCTTTGGAGTTAATTCTGGTGGTACATGGGAGATTATGTGATACTAGGAATTGAAACTGGGTCTTCAGGGGCCCAAGAGAGAGTACAGTGGATAAGGTGTTTGCCTTGCACAGACAGGGCTGACCCGGATTCTGTGTTCAATTCCTGGCATCCCATATGATTGTCAGCACAGCCAAGGAGAGTTCCCTGAGCTCAGAGCTAGGAGTAAGCCCTGAACACTGCCAGGTGTGGCCAAAAAAAAAAAAAAAAAAAAAACCAGAAACAAAGAGAAGCTGGACCTCCAGCATGCAAAGCATGTACTCAATATGTTGGACTCTTTCTCCAGAGCCCTAGAGAGCAGGTATGGCTGTTTTAGATAACGGTCAAGGAAGACCTGTCTCTAAGGAAGTGGCATTTAAGCAGAGATAAATGGAAGAAACTGGTCATTTGATATGCCGGAAGAGGAAACATTTCAGATAGACAAAGCAAAGATTTTGAAGTGGCAATGAGCTTAATGGATTCAATGAATTATGAGCCAGCAAGATAGTGTAAGTTAAGGCCTTGGACTTACAAATGGCTGACCTTTGTTCAGTCTCTGGGACCTCATATGGCTTCCCAAGCACTGCCAAGAGTGATTTCTGAACACCACTGGCTATAGCCCAAAACACCCTCCCCCTTGCCCAATTTTTTGTTTTGTTTTTGGTTCATACCTAGAGATGCTCAGGGATTACTCCTGGCTCTGCAATGCAAGCACCCTATCCCCTGTACTATCTCTCCAGCCCTCATTCCTCCCCCCAAAAAGTTTTTTTCAAAAAAGAATTCTAGAAGCTCTGATGTAGTTACAGTAGAATAATGTATGGGGAGAATGGTAGGTGATAAGGTTGGAGAGATCAGTGGGAACACTTTGGACAAACTTTCATCAGTATTGCAGGTTTTGTTTTACCATGATGGTAAGCCATCAGACACTTTCCCTTTGTTACTATTTTTGCAATGACTAGGGGTTCACATACACTTAACTGTGGTATTCTCTAAAGGTCATGCTTCCTTTTTTGTTTGAGCACCCAGCAGTGCTCAGGGCTTAGTCCTGGCTGTGCACTCAAGACTCACTCCTGGTGAGGCTCAGGGAACTACATGAGGTTTTGGGGCTGGAACCCAGGTTGGCTGTGTGAAAGACCAGTGCCTTTCCCACTATACTGAGCCCTCAAGTAACACTCCTCTAACTGTTCTCCTTTGACATGTGCTCTCCAGGAGTCACACTCTTTATTTATTTATTTATTTATTATTATTTTTTTAACCCCCCCTTCCTCAATGGTCAGTGGTCACTTCTAGTTCTGCACTCAAGAATTAACTTCTGACAGAGCTCAGAGGATCATTTGGGGTGCTGGGAATTGAACCCTGGTATGCACTCTTTAGTTACAGTGCTCACATACATTCTAGTTGCCCTGCTTGCTAGAGGTCACAGTTTCTGGTCATGTTTTTTACGTCTTTTAGTTACAGTACTCACCGGGAGTCACGCCATTTAGTTATGATGCTTGCACTTACCTGACAGCAGTGTGGGTGGAAGTCACTTGCATGCTGGGACCACAGAGAATGCAGCTGCTCTCTCAAACAGCACAGATGCCAGGATCATACTGCACACATGTGGCAGCACTGGGAATAAAACCTGAGATCTTATGTTCACAAGACCGGCACTCTCACCCACCGAGCTCTCTCTCCAGGCCCCAGTTGTCATAGCAATGTGCAGGGGTTACTCCTGCCTCTGCACTCAGGAATCACTCCTGGCGGTGCTTGGGGGACCATATGGGATCCCAGGGATCGAACCCAGGTTGGCCGTGTGCAAGACCCTACTCGCTGTACTATCACTCTGGACCCTGTCATAGTGTTTTGAGTAGGGAAGTAAAGTGATATTAATTTCAGGCAGCGCATAAGGCTAGGAAAGTGGCTCAGTGATAAAGCACTTGCTTGGCATGTGAGGCCTTAGTTAAATCCCTAGCACCATATACATACATAATAATAATTTAAAAAATTATTTTTTAAAGTGCTCTCACAGTGAGGCCTTTTATTTTGTATTTATTTTGTTTTGCTTTTTTAGGTCACACCCGACAATGCTCAGGGGTTGCCCCGGCTCTGCACCAGAAATTTCTCCTAGCAATACTTGGGGGACCATATGGGATGCCAGGAATTGAACCCAAAACACCCTCTCTGCTATATTATTGTTCCAGTCCCCACAAAATAATAAAATTAAGCAGCATGTAAAGAATAGAGAATATAGGACACAAAAACCAGTTGGGGGGGGTGCTCTTGTGGGAATAATTCCAGACAATAGATAACAGTATCATGAATTAGAGTGGACAGTGGTAGGTAAACCTGGGAAGTGACTTTTTTAGTGCAGTGAAAATAATCTTGTCATTTCTGGGTGATTTCGTATTTACAAGTAGCACACAGGGAATACAGGAACTAGTGGAACATTTTCGCTTTGACTCAAAAGACATGCATTTTGTTTTAAACAGACGCCGCTGTTCTCAATAATGTAGCACATACATTTGGCCTGATGGACACAGTCAAGAAGGTTTTGGACAACAGGAGGAACCAAGTAGAACAGGGAGAAGAGCAATTTCTCTATACTCTGACAGGTGTGTATAGCTTCTCTCTTTTTAAGTGACACTAAATGAAAATCCTTGAGTCTTGCCATTTCTTTGTTTTTGTTTTCACTTGTGACTGACTTCCCTTTTATCCTTCCCTTCTCCCCTCCCTTCCTTTCCATTTTTGCCTTTTCTTCCCCTTCTTTTCTTTTTGGTGAGTCCATACCCACAATACTCCGAGGAACTACTCATGGTGGTGTTCAGGGGCTATGCTGGGGCTGGAACCCACGGCTCTCACATGCAAAGCCTGGCTTCTAGTAATTTCCCTGGCTCCCCTGCCCGCTCTCTCCCCTTCTTTGCAGTGCTATTCAGGCCCAGAGGTACTTAGGGACACCAGGGCTACATTAGCAATACTGGTGTTTGTGGTGGGGGGACATGCATATTAGAAATTGAACTCAGGGCTTCACACATGCTAGGTATGTGCTCTATTATTTATTTGTTTTGTTTGTTTTGGACCACACCCAGCAGTGCTGAAGGTTTACTCCTGGCAGACAAGGTAATGCCTTAACCCACTGTACTATCTCTCTCTGGTCCAGTACTTTGTGATCTTGAGCACAGAGCTAGGAGTAGGTCCTGAGCACAGCTGGGTGTGGCCCCCCCCAAAAAAAACAAAATCAAATGTTATGTTGAAGGTTGGGGACCAGAGAGATGGTATAGGGGATAAGGCACTTGCCTTGCATGTGGTGCTGCTATTCTGGTTCAGTCCCCAGGATCACATTGATGATCCACTAAGCACAGCCAGGAGTAAGCCCTACGTACTTTTGGGTAAATCTAACAACGACAAAATATTTTAAAGGTTTTCTTGATCCTTTTATTCAAAGCAAGGAATTAAGTCGCTAGTGGTGTTCTCTAGAAGTGTTTCTCTGCTAGCACCACTCAGGGCCCCAAGAATATTTGAAGGGGAACCAGGGGATTTCACATTAATGTGGAAAACACATCAGTGAAATCCATGTCATGAAACTAGAGGACCAATATTAGGAGAAGAGAGGGAGCGCAGGAAGGAAGGGAGGTCCCAAGGGGGCACAGTCAGAAAAAGGTTGAGAAACACTGGTCTAGAAGGCATAGTGTTTTGTTTTACAGATGTGATTATCGAATATTTTTAGCTATTTGGCAACCAGAAGTTCTAATGTAGAACCAGGTCCACCAGTGGTCCACATTGTTGGCCTGGATTTCTGGGAGAGGGACAGCAGAGGTTATATTATGATAGAGAGGCCTCTGTGTGGACCAGGGAGATGGTTCACTGGGCTGGAACTTCATGTGCAAGAGACCCAGGTTTGATGTCCAGCACTTTTACAGTTGAACTTTAATATTTTGACAGCCTGAAAGAGAATCTGTTTTTTTGTCCTGCCTTTTACGCAGAAATATAATTATTGGGACTGGAAAGATAGCTCAGTGGATTAGAGCATGTAAAAATATATTTTACATGTGGAAGGTCTGTCTTCCATTTCTAGCACCATGTAGTCCCCTGAGCACTCTCAGGTGTATCTTAACAGTCAAAGGGGGGGAAATGTAATTATTGGAAGAATTCTCTTGGGAGTGCGGTGTCACACCTGGCTGTGCTCAGGGGCTACACCTGGCAATAGTGGGGGACAGTGTGGTACTGGTCATTCAATGCAGGTTGGGTATGTCTTCCAAGGCATTTAAGTGCCCTAACCCTGTACGATCTCTCTGGCCCCAACTTCTTTATTTTGTGAGGAGCACACTCAGCACTGCATAGTGCTTATTCCTGGCTCTGTGCTTAGGGATCACTCCTGGCAATACCCAGGGACCACATGTGGTGCTGGGGATTTAACCAGGGTTGAAGTGGGTCCCCACTTTACAATTTGTAGAATAAGCAGGTTGCTGGAGTGATAGTGTAGTTGGTAGGGGACTTGCCTTTATGCAGCCAACCCAGGTTCAATCCCTGGCACCTGTATAGACCCCTAAACCCTGCCAGATCCCTGAGCATAGAGTAAGGAGTAAGTCCTGAGCACTGCCAGGTGTGAGCCCAAAATAAAACAAAATATAGTAAATAAAATAAAGTGGGCCAGAGAGACCATATTGGGGTTCAGGCAACAGTTTGATCTCCAGCACCATATCTGATTCCCCAAGCACCACCAGGAGTGATTCCTGAGTACTGCTGGGCTGGGTGTGGCCCCAGACCCCCACCCCCGCCCCCAACAAATGATCCAAAAAGAATCTGAAAAGAGTTACCAGAATCTTTGTAGTGGCAAAACCTGGAGGTCAGGACCTTCGAGTCTCTTTACTACCAGTTTACAGTTCCTCAGAGTATACTTCCCTCCACCAAAATTGTTTTTAAATTTTCCACAGACTTGGAACGCCAGTTGGAAGAACAGAAGAAGCAAGCTCAGGATCACAGGCTGAAATCCCAGACAGTTCAAAATGTGGTACTGATGCCCATGAGCACTCCCAAGCCTCCAAAAAGGCCCCGGCTCCAGCGGCCAGCCTCTACCACCGTCCTGAGCCCTTCTCCTCCTGTCCAGCAACCTCAGTTCACCGTCATCTCCCCCATCACCATTACCCCAGTGGGTCAGTCGTTTTCCATGGGCAATATTCCAGTGGCCACCCTCAGCCAGGGCTCCAGTCCTGTGACTGTGCACACACTGCCTTCTGGCCCTCAGCTCTTCCGCTATGCCACAGTGGTCTCCTCTGCCAAGAGCAGCTCACCAGACACAGTGACCATCCACCCGTCATCTAGCTTGGCACTGCTGAGCTCCACTGCCATGCAGGATGGGAGTACCCTGGGCAACATGACCACCATGGTGAGCCCTGTGGAATTGGTGGCCATGGAATCTGGCCTGACCTCAGCAATTCAGGCAGTTGAAAGCACCTCAGAGGACGGGCAGACCATCATCGAAATTGACCCAGCCCCAGACCCAGAGGCTGAGGATACTGATGGCAAAGCAGTCATTTTGGAGACCGAGCTGAGGACTGAGGAGAAAGTCGTGGCAGAGATGGAGGAACACCAGCACCAAGTCCACAACGTGGAGATTGTGGTCTTAGAGGACTAACTGGGAATTTGGGGGCCAGGAGATATATTTTGGTTTGGAATTTTAATTATTTGTTTGTTTTTGTCATTGTCCCACTCATTTCCACTTAGGATCTTTTTTTTTTAAAAAAAAAAAACAAAAAACAGCAACATAATTTTGTTGTAACTGAAAATGTTGGGTCCCTCCACCTTGTCATTGAAAAATGGACAAAAACAAGCTGCCCTTCTGAAGTTGAATATAGGTCACTCAATGTCCTAATCCTTTTATACCAAGAACATTATTTCTTTTAGGTGAGCCACCATGATAACCAGAAATCCTGTCGAGAAAGCCCTTTCCAAGCTAGTCTATCTGTGTACTCGTACGATTGTGTTCTTATAAAGGTGTGTTGACCAAACTGTGGAACACAGATCTGACACTGGAAGGCAACTCACTCAGATGTGGATGCAGAAGGATACTTTATTTTGTATCCCCAGAAGCCAGTGCAAAACGCTGAGGTTAAAGGAAGTTGAATTCTGCTTGGAGGGAAGGGTGGCATAGCCACAGCAGCAGCTTAGGAAGGGGAA
This sequence comes from Sorex fumeus, assembly GCF_029834395.1. Classification (NCBI taxonomy): domain Eukaryota; kingdom Metazoa; phylum Chordata; class Mammalia; order Eulipotyphla; family Soricidae; genus Sorex; species Sorex fumeus. Next base: position 44,753,380 of record NW_026606104.1, read on the forward strand.
GTGCTTTGGCCAGAAGGGGCAAGGAAATGATCTTAATTTCTAGAATGCAACTGATGCCTCTTTATCTCTGAGGGTTACCACCAAGGGTACCACTTTGAGGAAAGGGCTGAGTGGAAGTGCACATCTCCACAGAGCAAGTGGCATCAGAAATGGGAAAAGCTGCGACTTTGCAGAAATAGCTGGCAGTCACAGCTATGCAGTGGGCTTCAAGGCGATAGCCCCCTGGGCTCCCCACTTTGTCAAAGCACTTATTTATCCTTCTAAACTAAGATCAGTCCATTCATTTGCAAACTGTGTGATGTGTTGTGAATTGTTCTTGGACTCTGGCTGTTGTGGGGCTGGGGCGCCAAGCCATCTTTATTGCATGACTCCAGAGAAGGGGGGCTCCTTATCCAGACCACCTGCCCCTTATGAGGGACCCTCTTTTGGCTTGAGAACCAAAAGCAGCCGCTCATCTGGTGCTTCTGTTTGTTGTTCCCTCCATCCCACAACTGTTCGTGGCATCTGTCTCCTGGATCCACACTCTTCAGCTTTTTGACTGATCTGGAGGACAGTGACGGGTGCTTGCCTGCCTTCATCCCCTTTTAGATTTATTTATACCCCAGATGGTTTCTGTGAGATATTGAGCTCATAATAAAGCCTTAGGCTTGGCAGGAAAGACTTCACACCCCCAGCCTATCTTCAGGCATCCAGTAGATGTCTCCTCCTGAGTGAGCTGGACTCCTGGGAAAGACACTTTGTTGGCAACATTCTGTTACAGGAGCTGTACCAGGAATGCCAATAATACTGTCTGGGGTGGGGCAGTACTTTGTGTTCTTTCTTTCTTTTTTAAATATTGTTTGTATATTTAGAGCTGGGCCATTTTCTGTGCTGTGATTCCCTCTCCTTAAACCATCTTCAATGTTTGAGGCAAGAGTAGACCCTGGTTTTAATTTCTTTGACTGCATTGTTTACTGCACTAGAAAAAAAAATAGGAAAACTGCAGACAATTAAAAGAAAAATAGGTCAAAAAAAGAAAGCACACACTTAAGGAGTTGGAGGTTTTTGTTTTTCTTTCTCTCCCTCTCCCTCTTTCTTTTTTTTAATTAAAAGCAAAACTTTGACCTGTAGTTTTCCTTCTTTCCCCCCACCGGTCCAAGAGACATACCCACCTGAAGCCATGTTTCTTCCAACCAGTGTTGGAATTGCTGTTGTAAAGTGAGTGAAAATGTGTCCTGCCATCTTGCAAAAGGTCGTATATAGCTGGAGCTCTCCGACTTAGGAGTTTGAATCTGAAAAGCCTTAAGGGTGAACCCCATACACTTGTGGTTTTATGAGCCCCATACAATTGTGGTTTTAAGCTTTAAAGTCTGGGGTTCTGTTTTTCATTTCAAAATATTTAGCAGATGTAGCGATCAGCTTTGGACAAACCTTTGGTTCATTATATATCTTTAATGAGGGAAGTGGCTTTTGGTTCTTGCTACTTTAGGTTTTCTTTCTTTGGCACATTAACAAAAACTAAAATTTTGTCTAAGCCTGAAACTATTACTTGGACCTAGAAAGGCATGTGTCATTCCTGTTTCAGTTTGTAGGGACACTTCTCTCCTTCTCAAAGATGAAAGGCCCAATTCAGGGCAGAAGAGGAGCCATAGGGAACACCCACCTGCCAGCTCAGGGTCCTGCCTCTCTGTCAGAGCTGTTGGCCATGTTATACGGTGGCATGAGTATCATGCTTCCAAAATCAAGAGATCTCCTAAGGTCTGAGCTTGTTAACTTTCACTATCTGAATATTCTGACTGGTGAAATACATGAGCTTTGTTGTTTTCCTGGTCTGCCAATAGCCTGTCATTATTGCTGGATACCATGTCCCTCATTGAGTATGGCTTTTCCACCTGGTCTGGATCAGTGTTGATAAACCTTTTCCTCACCGTGGCCCCCTTCCAGTTTTGTTACCCCTGTCCTACTGGTTGACTCCTAGTGTTGTGCCATGTTCCCCACCCACTCATTGAAGTGGTTTTTATCTTTGACCCCCTTGGAACGTCCTGGGGCCCCACAATGGGGCCACGTGGCTCCTGATTGTAAGACTGAGTAAGATATATACAAGTTATCGGCATGTACACCAAGAGTTACAATGAATCAGGCTGACTTGGCAGAGGCTATCTCTCAGTTCATCATTAAATAAAAATTTATAGGTACCATCTTTGTGCCAGGCTTTTTGAGCTAGGCACTGGCAGAAACAATCCCTAAACTTAAGGAATTCATCCTCCAGAGGTTATCAAGAAATATGGACTGGAGTGATAGTACAATGGGTAGGGCCCTTGCCTTGTACACTGCCAAACCGGGTTTGATCCCCGGCATCCCATATGGTCCCCAAGCCAGGCAGGTGTGATTTCTGAGTGCAGAACCAGGAGTAAACACTGAGCACTACTGAGTGTACCCCGCTCCCTCCCCCCAAAAGAAAAAGTACACTGAAATATATAGTCCCCCAACCTCCACCAGGAGTAAATCCTGAGCACCACTGGATGTGACCAAAAAAAAGGAAACGATTATTTTGAGAATAAGTCCATAGAGAGAAAGTCCAACAAACTTTCTCTCGTCAAATAGTGAAATCATACTGGGATAATCCAATGACAGGACAAGCTATGGCTGGGAACAAAATACCAAGCCCCTAATCTAGTGTGAGATCAGGGCAATAAACATGGGATTTTTCCTGGAGAAGCTATATGCCTGAACTGATTTAGGAGAGGTCATTTTTGGCTTTTGTGTGTGTGCTTCATTTTTGAGTAGTTGGGTTTTACTGATACAAGAGAGAGAAAAAATCCTTAGTCACATGCTGTTTCTGTCTCCAGAGCTAGGCAGCGTAAGCAGTGTGAGCAGTCTCCCCTGAGATTAGTCCCCCGGAGAAATGTGTCAGCCTCTCCAGATTTCCATCAGCTGAATCCGGGACTGGGGTTTAGCTGGTTGAAGTTTAGCCTCAAAGCTTATTGCCATGTGGTTTCCACAAAGGCATCAAACGACTGTCACTGTTTCTCCATAGCTATATCCCTGCCTGTTTAGCCCCTGCCTTATTTCTCGCTTTTTTCAGTTTCCAGACTTTCTCTTGCTCACCCCTAAACAAAACAAAGCAACTCCCATCGTTCTCATTCTAAATTTTATTTATTTATTTTGGTTTTAGGGTACACGCCTAGCTGTGCTTAGATCATATTCCTGGCTTGTACTCAGGGATCACTCCTAGCAGGACTCAGAGAACCAAATGTGATACCACTTAACTGTGTTGGTTAAGAGCAATACTACTTACTATTCTAGCTCCTGCTTATTCTAAATTTTAAAATAGACTATTCCCCTAGCTGGGAAGACAGTTCAAAGGTTTAAAGCAGCTTGCATTGTGTGCCGTAGCCCTGACTTTGATGTCTGGCATTGCATGATCTTCTGTGCACCTGTGAGAGTGAGCACTGAGTTGGGAGTAATCCCTGAGCACTGCTAGGTATGCCCCACAAAGAAAACAACACCCGCCCTCCTGAGCATTACAGATTCTAATCCTGGTGTCCTCTGAGTACCACTAGGTGGTCCTGATGATCTCCAGCATATGTCACTGACTATTGAACCAATTGTGGCCAGTTGTATTTGGCCAACTTCCTTTGGGAGTGATTCAATGCAACCCTCTTCCCCCCCACACACACACCAAATGGATCACAGACTTAATATATAAGATTCATAGTCATTTGGGGGCTGTAGAAATAGTACAGTGGATAGGGCACTTGCTGTGCATGTGACTGGCCAGGTTCAATCCCTTAACACCTCATATGGTTCTCAAGAGTTCTTCCACGAGTGATCCCTGAGCACAGAGCCAGGAATAAGTCCAGAAAACTGCCATGTATGGTCCAAAAAACAAAAAGAAAACACCAAAGAATACAATACATTCACATGAAATGACCACCAAAGTCATTTGTTGTACATGTGTTTTTTTTTTTTTTTAGGGGTGGTTTGAGTCACACTCAGTGGTAGTCAGGGCTTACATCTGACTGCTCAGGATTCACTTCTAGCATTGCCTGGGGGTCCATATAGGGTACGAGGAATTAAACCCAGGTCGACTGTGTGCAAGTCAAGCAGCCTTACCCTACTGTACTATCACTCAGGCCCCAAGAAAAGGTTGAGTTCTAAAATTAGGTCTGGGGCCAGAAAGGGTTGAGCAGTTGTGTTGCGTGTATGAGTTCTAGTACATTCCCGAATAGTACATGGTCTGCCAGCACCACAAGAAATGACCCCTGACACCGCCATATGTGACGCCAAAACAAAACAAAAATAGGAGTTGTCAAGCCCCTTAAACATTTTCATAAAACACAAATTCCACTATACTTTTTTCATGTCAGAAATCGGTGGGTTTTGGGGCCAGTGTGATAGTACAGCAGGTAGAGCGTTTGCCATGTATGTGGCCAACCCTGATTCGATCCCAGCATCCCATATGGTCCCCTGAGCACTACCAGGATTAATTCCTGAGTGCAGAGCCAGGACTAACCCTTGTGTGACCCAAAAAGCCAAAAGTAAATAAATAAATAAATAAATAAAACCTAGCTGGATAAGTTGCTCTAGCCCAGTTTAATTCCCATCTCTTCACAACGACCTGAAATTTATGTCTTTTTTGTTTATTTTGGTTCACACTTGGAGGTACGTGGGTGCTGATTCTGGCTCATTATAAGGGGATTGCTCCAGTTGGTGCTTGGGGATCACCTGGTTTTGAGAATGGAACTTAGGTTTTCTGAATGCAAACCATGCGTTCTGGCCTTTTGAGTCAGATGGAGCCTGGGTCAGCTGCATGCAAGGTCAGCATCCGGCCTGCTGTACTACTTCTACACCTACTGCCCAATAATATCTCTTTGGCTTCTGTTTTATTTCTAATTTAATTCCCTTTTGCTGTTTTTGTTGCAGTACTTGGACTGGACTGAGGGTTGCAAGTCCTTTGTTATGCTTTCCGGGAATCACATACCTTTGGTTGTGGTGCCAGGGATCACCAACAGCAGTGACCCCGGGATTTTTCACAGTATGTGAGGCAATGCTGGGGTTAAATTCTTTGTCTCAGGCCTTCAAGGAAGGGGCTTTACCACTGAGCCATCTTTGAGTCTTGTGTTTTGTTTTGTTTTTTCTTTTTGGGTCACACCCGGCGATGCTCAGGGGTTACTCCTGACTCTGCACTCAGAGTCAGGACCATATGGGATGCTGGGAATCGAACCCGGGTCGGCCGCATGCAAGGCAAATGCCCTACCTGCTGTTCTATTGCTTCAGTCCCTAGTCTTGTGTTTCTTAGCCTATATCCATATGGTTCTCCTGTGGGCCTCCAGGTTATTCCATGGGGGCTACAAGTGAAATTAAAATTAAGAGAAGTGGTATTGGTCTTGCACTCGGTCAACCCAGGTTTGATTCCCCGGCACCCCCATGTGGTCCCCCACCCCAGCCAGGAGTAATTCCTGAGTACAGAGAAAGTAGCCCAGAGCAAAAAAAAAAAAAAAAAGGTGGTGGGGTAGTACAGCGGGTAAGGCACTTATTCTGCAAGTGGCTAACCTGATTCTATCCCCAGCAATGTACATATGGTTCTCTGAGCTCTGTCAGGGGTCACTCCTAGGTACAGAGCCATAAATAGTCCCTGAGTACTACCAGCATTGCCCCTCACCTCACACACAAAAATAAGTAATATGGGGCTGGAGAGAGAGCACAGCAGGTAGGACGTTTGCCTTGCACGCAACCGACCCAGGTTCAGATCCCAGCATCCCATATGGTCTCCTGAGCACCGCCAGGAGTAACTCCTGAGTGCAGAGCCAGGAGTAACCCCTGTGCATTCCAGGTGTGACCCAAAAAGCAAAATAAATAAATAAATAATAAATAATAAAAATCGCAGTAATAGCGGGCACTCACAAGGCTGAAGGGCAACTTGTAGGATGGCAGTACAGTGCTGGGGAAGGCACAGCAAAGAAACAGGCTCAGAAGAGGACCACATTGGGAAAGACTGAGAAATGTTGCTTTATTCTCTTTATGTATTTTTAGTGCTTTTTCCAAAAAAAAATATTTTTTAATGAATCACTTGGACAAACTTGCAGGCTATCGAATGTAGCCTGCCCACAGGGCAGAGTCTGGCAAACTCCCCATGGCCTACCAAATATGCCAAATACCAGTAACAATGATGGGTCTCATTCTCCTAAAGAGCCTTGAATATAATCTCAGGGCTAGGATGAAAGAGACGTTACTGGGGCCTGCTCGAGGCAATCGACGAATAACAGGATGATGAAAATGAAAAAAAAAATGAATCACTGTGAGATATACTTACAAAGCTTTCATGATTTTCAGTCATACAATTATTGAACACCCCTCCGTCCCTCCACCAGTGTATGCTTTCCACCACCAATATCCCCAGTATCCTACCTCCACCTCACCCCACCCCCCTTCCCTCTATGGCAGACAATTTCCTTCTTACTCTCTCTCTCCTTTGGGCATTATGGTTTGCAATACAGATACTGAAATGCCATCATGTTTGGTCCTTAGTCTACTCTCAACTCACATTTTGGTGCTTTTCGGGTTTGGTTTTGTTTCGGACCACACTGAGCGGTACTTGGGGGCTATTTCTGTCTTTGTGCTTGCGAGTCACTTCTGGCTCAGAGAAATTTATGTAGTGCCAGAGATTAAACCAAGTTTCGCCATGAACAATGCAAGTGTCTCATCCCTGCACTATCTCTCCAGTTGCTATTTTTTTTTTTAAATGTCTCTCCTGGGCCAGGGAGTTAACTCAAGGGCTGAAGTTCAGGCTTTGTATAGTCTTGAGCCAAGAGTAGCCCATGAGCACCACCTGATATGGCCAAAACAAAAAAATGCCGTTTTGTTTGCTTCTATTTATTTATTTTTTCATTTAATTTTAAAATTCAGGGGAAGCATCCTCAAGTGTAACTCAGGATGCCAGGGCTTCACTCCCTGCTTTTCTCTGCTAACTTGCCTGGAAGCTCAATGTGAGGGTCCAAAGACAAGGTGCTTCTCAGGCCGTGTGGTGCCAGGAGTGGTGCTCAGGTGCCTCCAGGACTACACACAGTGATGCTGGGGATGGCGGGGTACGTGGTGCTGGATTTTGATCAACAGAAGATCTTTCTGGAACCCAATTTATTTTTAAATGTTTTATGGTTTTCTCTAAACAAAAAATACATTATAGAACACACAGGAAACCTACAGCTGTGATTCAGGCAGAAGACTTAGTTTGGCACTAGTGTTAGTTTTATTTTAGGTTTTGTTTTGCTTGTTCATTGTTTTCATTTTTCAGAGTCATATCTGCTAGGACTTAGGGACAATATTCCTAGCTGGATGCTCAGGGGTCATTTCTGGCTGTGCTCTGGGAACCATATGTAGTGCCAAGGATTGAACCTAGGCCTCTAGCTTGCAAAGCATGTGCCTGTTGAGCTATCTTTCTGGCCCTCTTATACTTTATTTGTTTTGCCTTGGGGGCCATACCTATACTCAGGGATCACTCCTGGTGGGGCTCAGAGACCATAAGCAGTCTCTGACCTGGTTAGAACCCAGGTTAGCTGCATGCAAGGTAAGCAAGCCACTTCCTTACCAGCTGTATCCTTTCTTTCTTTTGCTACCCATTTTTAAAATTTTGTTTCAACTGATAATTTTTATTTTGTTTTGGTTTTGGAGTCACACCTGGGGTTGCTCAGTGCCCCAGTGGTGCTATTGAGACCATATGGTACTGAGGATTGAACCTGGGACTGTCATATGCAAAGTGTGCAGTTCAGCACTTTGAGCAACTCCCCAGCCTCTTAACTTTCTATTGCAGTTTTAAGTGCTTACGGGAAAGTATGCATATCATAAGCACAATTCAAACATTTAGCAACTTAAATTAACTCATAAAGTCAGTCTCACAATCGAGAAAGACATTACCGAAGAATTGTACAGGGCTTAAAGTGCCTGCTTTGCAATATGTGGTCACAAGTTCAAATCCCAGGGTCTCACATGCATTAGGTATTATTTAAAGCTTTATTGTTTGGGTCTGGCTGCTCTGCTTATCTGCAATCTCCAGCACCACAAACAGTTCTGCTTGCACAATACTGAAGTTGGTGCAACCACCACAAAAAAAAAAAGTGGGGGGTGTAACCTCCAGAGGGTGAGCATTACAATTAAAAAGATGCTCCAATTGCCTCAGAGGAAGTACAAAGGGCTGAGACCCAGTGACTGATGGTGCAGGGCTCCAGGTTTGATCTTGGCAATACAAGGGCTCCCAGGCACCGCTAGATATAGAGGTATAGTCCTGGTAGACCCTGGCACCACTGAGGAAGTTAAAAGCTAAAATAAATAAATAAATAAATAAAAAACCTAAAAGAACTCACAACTGAGATAGTGTGCAAGTACTGCAATTTGATATGTGACTCCTAGTAAGTACCACACGCTTTTATTTATTTATTTATTTATTATTTATTTTTTTGCTTTTTGGGTCACACCCGGCGATGCACAGGGGTTATTCCTGGCTCATGCATTCAGGAATTACTCCTGGCGGTGCTTGGGGGGCCATATGGGATGCTGGGAATCGAACCTGGGTCGGCTGCGTGCAAGGCAAACACCCTACCCACTGTGCTATCACTCCAGCCCACCACACGTTTTTAAATTAAATTTTTTTGGGGGGGTTGACAGGTTACATCCGGTGATGCTCAGGGGTTACTCTTGTCTCTGCACTTAGGAATCACTTCTGGCAGTTCTTGGTGGGGATCACTTACGATGCCAAGGCAAGCACCCTGCTCACTGTACTATCTCCCTGGCCCCTCCACACGGTTTTTTAGACAGCTCTCAGTCTTTACAACAATCATAATGAAGGGAAGGAGGAGAGGGAGGGAATTAAAATTAATAAAATTTCAAAAGAGAATCACCAACAATCCCCCAGAAAACGAACTATGATCTGACTCTATAACACCAGAACTTGCCTTTGCCTCTTATTGGAAGGGTCACACTTACCGGTGTTAGTTAAATACTTGGATCCCTTCCAGAATGGAAATAATATTGAAAAATGCCTCTGAACATGCTTGTGCAAGTCTTTTGGTTAACACATATATGTGTATTTGCCTTCCTAGAGTTTCAAATATCTGAACAAATCACATGAAAAACTCAAAGGCCGGGGACCTCACATTGACAAAGCAAGTGTTCTATCACTGACACACACACCTGGCTCCTAACTCCAAGTAATTCTTTTTGATTTGAGGACCACAGCCAGCTGTGGCGAGGGTTTACTTCTGCATCTGTGCTCAGGGATTACTCCTGGCAGGGCTCAGGAATCCATATGTGGTGCCAGAAATCAAACTAAGGTTTGCTGCATGCAAGGCAAGAGCCTGATCTGCTATACATTCTCTGGCCCCTACATTTTTTGTTTGTTTTGTTTTGGGGTCATACTTGGTGGTGGTCAGGAGTTACTTCTGGCCCTGTACTCAGGAATTACTCCTGGCAGTTCTTGGGGCACCGCAAAAGATACCAGGAATCAAACCCAGGTCAACTGCATGCAAGGCAAGCAGGGTACCCACTGTACTTTGCTCCAGCCCCTGCAGTTCTCTCTCTCTCTCTCTCTCTCTCTCTCTCTCTCTCTCTCTCTCTCTCTTCACCAAAAGATTTGGGTCAAAAACAATAGTACAGTGGGGGTAGGGCTCTTGCCCTGCATACAGTTGACCAGGGATTGATCTCCATCAGTCCTTATTTTCCCCCAAACTTCACCAGGAGTGATCCCTGAGCACAGAAACAGAACCAAAAATAAACCCTGAGTACTGCTGTGTGTGTCCCCCAAACAACAACAACTACTACAACAACAACAACAACAGGAACATTTAATAACACAATCCACATTTCCTCATAGCCACATTTTGGCTGAACTTGAGAGTTGGTTTAGATCAATGTAGCTTCTTCATGGACCCTGCCACAATGCATATCTACTTATTTTAGCAGCTTATTTAATTTTAATTCAATAATACTTAGGAGAGTCTTCCCCCAGATAACTAACTCTAAAGCTTATTTCCTTATTTCCTTCATGTCTGCTCACATGTTACCTTATCAGGGAGACTTCCCTGTCCTCCCTCCCTATAGAAGTGTCAACTTTCACCTGCATTATGCTTTACCTTACTTTTTCTCCATTTTCTCCCCATCCATTTATTTTCTCTTCCACAATACTGTAAACCCGTGAGGGCAGGTAACTCGTCTTACTTGTGTTACTACTGCTTCTACAGTTCCTGGAATAATGCCTAGTATCTAGTAGAAAGCTGATATATTTGTGTATGTGTGTGTGTGTGTGTGTGTGTGTGTGTGTGTATGTGTGGTGGGGGGAGGAACCATACTTTTTGATGCTTGGAGACTTCTCTCTACTCTGTTTTTCAGGGATAACCCCTTTTGGTGTTTCCATACAAAGGATTCATTCTAGCTTTTTTGAGCTATCTCACTGGCCCTAAAAACTTATTTATTTATTTATTTATTTATTTATTTATTTACCAGACCTGGCAGTGCTCAGGGCTTATTCCTGGCTCTTTGCTCAGGGACTACTCCCGGCAGAGCTCAGGGGACCAGAAAGGGTGCTGGGGATTGAACCCAGGTCAGCTGCATACAAGACAAGCACCCTACCCCCTGTACTATCACTCCAGCCCTGAAACCTTATATTTAATGCATGAATATTAATAGTTACTGAAGAGTTTTCAGCACTTTTTACTACATGTGAACACATTTGATCTCCACAAAATCCTATATTGTGGGCTGACAGCATTATTTGCTCCGTTTAATTTTTGTTTTATTTTTATTTTGGGGCCATACCCAGCTGTGCTCAGTCAGGCCTTACTCCTGGCTCTGTGCTCAGGGATTACTCCTGGTGGGTTTGGGGGATCATATTGTGTGCCAGGGATTGAACTCGGATTAGCCGAATGCAAGGCAAATGCCCTACCTGCTGTACTATCACTCCTGTCCTTGCTCCATTTTATCATGAGGAAATGAACCGAGTAGCATTGTACTCCCAATTATAGAAACATTTGATATATTGTATTGCAACTAAAATTTTAAAAGGCCTTTGAATGTACTAGAGGAGCACCCCACCAAAGATGCCCTTTGTGGGTATGGCGGGTACCCCAGGGAAATGCTGGATATAACCCCAACCAAACAAATATGGGCTGGAGGGTAGGGAGCTTGCCTTACATGTTATTGACCTGGGTTCGATCTCTAGCACCTCATGGTATCCCAAGCCCCACTAGCAGTAATCCCTGAGCACAAAGCTAAGAGTAAACCATGAGCATAGCCAAGAATAGTCCTCCCCCACAACAAAAATATATATCTATTTTTCAGGGGCCAGAGCAATAACATAGCTGGGAGGATGCTTGCATTACATGTGGCTTACCTGGGTTCAATCTCAACACCACATACAGTACTCCAAGCCCTCCAGGAGTAATCTTGAGCACAGAGCCAGAAGTAAGCCCTGAGCACTGGCTGTGGGGGGAAAAAAAAACACCTAAATAAATAAATTTTCAGGGGATGGGGGAAAAATTCTTTAACTGGAGCCAGAGATAAAGTACAGTGAGTAAGGTGCTTGCCTTGCATGTGGCTCACCTGGGTCCAATCCCTGATGCCCCATATGGTCCCATGAGTTTGATAGGAGTGATTCCTGAGTGCAATCAGGAGTTAACCCTGAGCATCGATGCATGTGGCCCTAAAAACAAAAACAAAACTATTTTTCAACAAGTTATTCTTCAGGGTTTTGGTGTCACACCTGACGGTGCTCAAGGCCTACCCCCAGGTCTGTGTTCAGATTAGCATCTGGTGCTGCTCAGGTAACTGTGCGGTGTCAGAGATCACACAGGGTCTGTTTGAATTGATGACCTTTTTAGCTCCTCTGAAGCTGTTTTTTCATTCCCATTCTCCTTTAGGATATTCAAGTTTTTGGTTGTATGTTTGGCCTAGAAAGGTATGCAGTGAATTTGAGATTTCAATGATTTCAGGGCAGTGGCAGCTGATTAGGTTTTGCTCTCAGATGGGCTGCAGTCCCTTTCTCCATCTTTCAGAGGGCTCAGATAGAACTGGTGGTACTGAAGTCTACTTACCTGATGGAGAGTGTTTTTCTGGGGGTGGGGTTACACCCAGTGCTCTTGATAGGCTATTTCCAGTTTATCACTTGGGTTTTTCCTGGTGGTGCACAAGAGTCCAAGTTGCTGGGGATAGAATCCAGACCAGTCATGTGTGAGCCTGTTCTACTATTTTTCTTGCTTTTGTACCTTTGACATTTTGTTGTTTTAGTTGTTTTGTTGTTGTTGTTTTGGCCATATCTGAAGGTGCTCAAGGCTTACGCCTGACTCTGTGCTCAGATATTACTTTTAGTAGGGCTTGAGGAACTAGATCTGGGTCAGCTGGATAAATCAAATGCCTTACTGCTATACTATTTCTCCAGCTCCAGTTATTTAATTTTTGGGGGCCACATCTTCTAGTGCTCAGGGATTCAGTCTGCTGCTGGTGGCTAGGTAAGGTAGGGAACGAGGGAGGTAAGCTTGAGGAAAGAGTGCCTCCACCTCTCTGTGGACCCACCTCAGCTACCAGTGCTTGGGGAAATGACGGACGTGGGTCAGGGCTGGTAAAGTTGGCTATGAGCAACTACCCAGCACAGAGACTTACTTATCACCAGTGTCAGACACAGCTTGACAAAGCAGCCGTCACGCTGTGTCTGGAGTCCACTTGCTCTGCATGGCGTGGGAGATGATCCCTGCCACCTGATTATGTGAGGAGCCATGGACTCAGGCTGGAACAAGGAATTGCTCTTTGCAGGAATAGAAAGTCAGCCCTAACCTTGACACAAGAATTCTGGGTCCACTGCTTTCCTTCAGAAAAAAATTTCTGGAGGAGGTGAAATGGTGAAGCAAGAGAGTTTGATTGTAACTTACTTAGAAAGATGGAGGCCAGAGAGATAATACAGAGGGTAAGGTGCTTGCCTTGCATGTGGGAGACCCAGATTCAATCCTCGTCATCCCATCTGGTCCCCCAAACATGGTCAGGAGCATTCCTGAGTGAAGAGCCAGGAGTAAACCCTGAGCATCGCTGGGTGCGGCCCCCAAACAAACAAAGTGATGGAAGAAAAAAGAAAAAGAGAACACAGGCAGCATCAGAGTGATAGTACACAGAGAGAGAGAGACAGAAGAGAGAGAGGGGAGAGAGGGAGAGAGAAGTAGAGAGAGAGAGAGAGCACCACAGAGTAGAAATAGGCAAGCAAGGAAAAACAAGTGAGATATAAACTGTCTAAGGGAGAACACAGGCTTGAATAGCAAGCCCAGAATAGCTTCGGAAGGAGCTTTGCACAACTCTTCAGAACTTTTTTTTCTGAAGTTTGCATACATAAAAGTTAATCTGAGTACTGTCAGAGAAAAGTCTTGCATTATTGATCATCTCATAATCTCTTGCACAGTTGTTGGTTTCTTTATAACTTTATAATCTCATAGAGTCTTTTGTAGCTTCTCCTTTTCTAAGGGGTCCACCCTTCACTGGGTGGGTCCTTGGATGATGCCTGGGTGATGCCTCAGTTTCTCCTATCCAAAGAGCTCAGGATTTGTATTTCAAAGGGGTGTGGTCTCCATGCCTTGAGGGCTATTTTAGGACTAGAAAAAAATTTTTTTTTGCGGGGGAGGGGAGATATACCGGGGATATTCAGGGGTTTCTCCTGGTTCTGCACTTGTGGTGGTGCTTTGAGGACCATATAGGAGGTTTGGGAGTGAACCAGAATCAGCTGCAGGCAAGGCAAACACCCTACTATCTCTCTGGCCAAAAATATCTTCTTAAGTTTTATCATTTTCCAAAAGTACATGTAATCAGGGTCTCCCTATCTATATGCCTACCACAGATCCCAGGACTCCAACATGCATCTTATATATTCTAGTCCTTAGAGTCATCTTTCCAGTCCAGATAAATGGTGTTTGTTTGTTTTGGGTTTGGGGGCCATACCCAGTGGTGTTGAGGGGCCATGCCTAGCTGTACTGGGGCACTATATGCAGTGCAGCTGCAGTGGCAGGCTAGGTAAGTGCCTTAACTTTTGTTCTATCTCTCCAGCCCCTAAATAAATGGTTTATTTGGGAAATATGAGAGGAGAGATATCTCATGAAGTAAGGAGAGTATACTATAGAGGCAGGAAATTACATACCCCATTCTGGGATAAAGGAACTCCAGAATGTACTGTATTCCATGGTAAATTTTTGAAATCTCTAAAGTCTACTCCCTTTTACTACTTTTTCTTTTCTTTTCTTTATCCTCTCTTCATATATGTCCACAAAGATCTGTATTCCACCTTTCAGAGGTCTAAAATGGCAAAACTACTAAAAAGAAAAGACTATAGACCGAACATGATTGCGACTCAATACCTCTTTTGCAAACCACAACACCCAAAAGGAGAGAGAGAACAAAAGGGAATGCCCTGCCACAAAGGCAGGGTGGGATGGGCAGGGGGAGGATGGGGAGGAGGGATACTGGGAATCAGTGGTGGTAGAGAATGGGCACTGGTGGAGGGATGGGTACTCGATCATTATATAACTGAAACCCAAGCACAAAAATTTGTAAGTCTACAACTGTACCTCATGGTATTTCACTAATGAAAGAAAGAAAGAAAGAAAGAAAGAAAGAAAGAAAGAAAGAAGAAAGAAAAGAAAGAAAGAAAGAAAGAAGAAGGAAAGAAAGAAAGAAAGAAAGAAAGAAAGAAAGAAAGAAAGAAAGAAAGAAGAAAAAGAAACAAACCACGAACAACAAAGAATAAAACTGGCAAATCAGGGACCAGGGAGGTTGCTGAAAGGGCTGGAGCAAATGTTTTGCCTGCAGTAGCCCTGGGAGTAGCCTTGAGCACTGTTGGGTGTTGCCCAAAACAAACAAACAAACAAACAAATGGCAAAACTAGAATGGATTGCAGACGTTATTTTGATCTAACTTCCTTATTGGTCTTGAAAAATAGACTTCCAGGAGAAAATCACGTTTGTGTCTTCTAGGTCTCTGGCTTAGTGCTGAACGTTTTTCTCTTATCTGAGAAAATGTCATGAACTCCTTGGGCATTAACAAATATCCTAATATTAAAGACTCTGAAGATATGTATTCCAAGTGTTCCCCCTCCCCTGCTTTTAAAAAGAGTCTGTATTTATTTGTTTTTGCACTCGGCAATGCTCAGGGATTACTTCCGGCTCTCAACTCAGGAATTACTCCTGGTGGTGCTCTGGGACTATCTGGGATACTGGGATCTAACCTGGGTCATCCCCATGCAAGGCAAGCACCTACTCTGGCCCCGAAAGAGCCTGTTTTTTTCAAATGAAAAAAAAAATTTTTTTTTCCTGACTGTAGGTTTATTGAACACAAGGCAATCTCCAACTTTACTGAGGGGCTGCCCAGGTCCGCGACCAAATCCGCCTCTAAACTGGAATTCGGTTGCTGACCCAGCTCCATCCTCAGCCTCCTTGTCGGCACCAGGGGGCACAGCGCTTCACCGTAGGTCTCTGTAGGCTTCCCCATGGGTGAGTCTTGCAGGCCTCTCGCCCTCCAGACCTTTGGGCCCTGGCCTTTCCGTTTCAGGCCGGCTGCGATGCAGGGTGGCCAGCACGATCTCGGGGGAGCAGGTGGAGGTAATCCCGGAGATACTGGATCCCTCATCGGTGAGATACCAGTAGAAGTGTCTCCAGGAAACTGCTCCTTCACGCAGCCCTGGGATTTGAGAGACTGTATGGCCTGCATGACGTGCTGGTTGGGCACGTTCTTGTCTGCCAGCTCTGGGTGCTTGGGCATGTGCACGTCCTTCTTGGCCACCATCACCTCCTCCTTGAAGAGGAGCTCGCAGATGGTGATCTGGCTCTTCTTGGGCATCAACATCGTGGTGGCTGCTGCGTCCGGTGCCTGGACTGAAAAGGTCAAATGAAAATTTTAAGTCATTAATTTAATTGGGGAGGGGGTCACGGCAGAGCCTGGCAATCTCTCCATGGTGTATTCGATATGCCAAAAACAGTAACATGTCTCACATTAGAGACATTATTGGTGCCCGCTCGAGCAAATCGATGAAAAACCAGAGGACAGTGTAGTGCTACAGTGCTAATTTGGAAGGGGTGGGAGGTTTTTTTTTTTTTTGCCCCACCCAATGCTGCTTAGGGCTTACTCCTGGCTCTGTATTTTAGGAATTCCTTCTGGTGGTAATTAAGGAAGCAAATGTACTACTGGGGATCTAACCCAAGCAAGAGCCCTTAATTCCTATACTATCACTCTGGCCATGAAGTCACTTTATTACAACACTTTCTCCTAGGGCCAGAGAGATAGTACAGTGTGTAAGACCCATGCGCAAAGCAGTTGATAGGAGTTCCAATCCCCAACATTGCACACTACATATGTGTCCCTGAGCAACACAGGTGTGATCCCTGAGCACTGCCAGTGTGGCTCAAAAAATAAAAAAGTGACCTAGAAAAACCCATTTCCGCCCCCCAACCCTTCTTTTTGCTATTGTTAATATAATTGGGTAGGGGTTCACACAAATGGTGCTCTCTCACACATTTGGTGTGGTGGGGGTTGCATTCCTGGTTGCAGTGCACATTCTGCCTGTTGTGTTCTGAGGTTTGCTGTGGGGCTTTGCCATGTGCTCTCTGGGAGTTTAGGAGGGTGGAGGTGTGAGACTGGAAATCACTGTGTCCTGGAGCAGAGCTCGGGATTCCAGGCAGCCAAGCTGTTGGGACTGAGCTCCGTGCAGGTGATAATTCTAAGGATACTCATCTTATTTTGTTGCAAAGAGAGCACTTTATCATTGCTCTTTCTCCCCTTGGTTTTCCCAAGCCTTTTTTCTCTGTCTCTGTCTGTCAGTTTGTCTGTCTGTCATCTGTCTGTCTCTGTGTCTCTCTCCTCAGAACCACAAATTTCTACACAGAGTATTTCTATATGATGTTTGTGTTTGCTAGTCTGTGCATTCAAAGATACAATAAATATATGATTTTTTTGGGGGGTCGCACCCGGCGATGCACAGGGGTCACTCCTGGCTTTGCACTCAGGGATTACTCTTGGTGATGCTCAGGGACCATATGGGATGCTGGGAATCGAACCCAAGTTGTCCGCGTGCAAGGCAAACACCCTACCCACTGTACTATCGCTCCAGCCCCTATGATCTTTCTTCATCCACATAAATCTCCTTTAATATAATAATATCTACCTACAACTCAAATCAAGTCAGGTACAACCCTTTATATCTTCTCTTTTAGTGCTCCTCTCTGAATCAGATCAATTGCTAAAACTTCTCAAAATACCTCCTGCAATATTAATTCTGTCCACTTGTCATTTTCTTTGTGCTGTTATAGTAGATTGTTATTCCCCTTCCCCCCCACAGTTATATTTCGCCAGAATTCACTGTGATTCTCTTCCAAATCTTTATCTATGCTTCCCTCTATAAATCTATTGCCCACGCTGCAAGACTAAGGATACTATGTTCCTATTAACCTTTATTAGCCAATATAACATTTATAGCTAATGACTAAAGTCTCTATTTTTCTCCCTTCTGCCTAATTTTCCAATCTCCTCTGGTGCCATATTCTGTCATTATCTGCCAGTCATGCTGGCTTTCTTTCAGTTCCTTACCAGTGCCAAACTCCTTCCCCCTTGGGTCCTTTGCACATATTGTTCCCTGGCTTCCCTTCCTTCCTTGTCTGGTCAATTTCTAGTCAACCTAGAAGTCTTAGCAGAAAAGCTCATGACCTCTGGGGAAACCTCCTTGCTCTACTGTCTAGGTTAGATTTTAGACATTTATTTTCTCATTGTATTCTATAGAGATTTTCATTAACTATTTGAATTATTCTGCTTGCTGTCATTTCCCTCAGTAGAGCAAACGTCACAAGTGGGCGAACTCTTATGATATCTGGCCCTCATTGAATACTTGTTTAAATAGTATTTCTTTTTTGGTGAAGGAGGGGGCACACCTGGTAGTGCTTATTCGTGGTTTTGAGTTCAGGTATCCCTCCTGGTGGTGCTCTGGGGACCATATGTGTGCTGAGAATTGAACCTGGGTCAGTTCCTAACCTCTATACTATTACTCCTTCCCTAAAGAGCATTTAGAAAAGAGATTAAGGGGCTGAAGGTAGTACAGGGGACAGAACATTTCCCTTGCTTGTGTCCTACCTGGGTTTAGAGCCTCGAGTAAGCCCAAAGCACAGCTGGGTGTGACCCAAAAACAAACTGTATCACTGTATCACTCTCATCCTGTTATTCATCGATTTGTTCAAGTGGGCACCAGTAACGTCTGCATTTGTCCAAGCCCTGAGATTTTAGCAGCCTCTCCTTACTCGTCCTTCCAAATGGTGCCACATTGGAGGCTACTGCAGAGTCTCTTGTCTGCGAGCCAGGCTGTCTTCACTGGGGCCCCTCGGAGGGGGGCGGGTTGAGTGTCCCTCCCTGCCCCGAGCAGAGCTCTGGAGCCGCAGACCTCTGGTATCCAGCCACAGCCATGCTCAAGGCCACACTCCACACACTCGAGGAGCCTCACGCATGAAGAAACTGGCAGAGGAATCCAGGTGCATGGGTCCCAGGGCTGAGATCTCTAAGCCTGCTCTGATCAGGACTGGGCCTCCTCCACCCAGATCCCCCATTTTCCAGTAGCTATGCAGTTACACACACAAATTCCCGCCCTCCCCCCCCCTCCCCCCCCCCATGAAATCCCATCAACAGCCAAGATCCAGAGACTATAATACAAAGCTCCTGGAAGTGCGTGGCCGCATATGCGGCCGTGGAACCTCTTATATTCTAGTTCTCCTTCTCAGAAAACCCTGCAAGCTACTGAGAGTATCCTGCCCGCAAGGCAGAGCCTGGCAAGCTCCCAGGTGTATTCGATATGCCAAAAACAGTAACAATGACTCAAAAACAAACAAAATAAATAAAAGGGATTTACTTCTTAATATACCAGGTTGCAGAGATGAAACTAACTCAATCTCTTTTCTACTAAAATGTTCTTTTCTCCAAACCCTGAGGGTTCTGGCCCCAGAGAATGACTCTTTTTTGATTTTGTTTTGGCCACATATGGTGGTGCTCATGGGCTCAATGCTCAGGGGTCACTGCCCGTAATAATCATAACTCAGGGTATGCAGTGCCAGGAATGGTACCCAGGTGTCCTGCTTATAAAGCTTGTGCTCCAGCCCACTAAGCTTTCCCTATGACATAAAAAATATTTTTTTACATTATAGACTTCTTCCTTCTCTTCTTAGAATTTAAAAATATCAGTCTTGGGTGTTGTGTTTCTACAGAGGCCTGTCAAAGGCAATCGAGTGAACTAATTCATGTTTAGAGACTATCCTTCTCCCAATAATATTTGGGTTTTAACTGCCGACTCCAGGAGGACAAAAAAATAATCACAAAAACTAATAAAATTAGGCACTATAAAGAGATATTGGGAGAAGGCAATTTTACCATCATCGTTAATGGAATAATAATAATAATAATTATTATTATTATTATTTTCAGCAAGCAGGTAGTTTATTGAGCTGGCTAGCCAGGGTCAAGCCATCAGGCAAGACGGAATAATTATTATTGAAATGGTTGAATTCAGAAAAGATTTTATTTAAAAGAAGGGGGGAGAAAAGAAAAGGCATATGGGGGGGGCCAGAAAGATGCAGGGCTAAAGTGCTAGATTATACTGGTCTGATCTGGGTTTAATCCCCTCTTCCCATACAGTCCCCAAACACCTCTTGGAGTGATCTCTGAGTACAAAGGCCTGAGCACTACCAGGTTTGCCCTCCTACTCTCCTCAAAAATAAATAAAAAACCCAACCCAACACAAAAATAACAACAAAAAGAATGCTGGGTAACTCCAAATAATGGGGTTAAGTCTCCTTAAGATTCCCCTAACTTGGGAAACCTACAAAAATAAGCCTACAGCAACATGGTGCCTGAGCGATAGTATAGCAAGTAGGACATTTGTCTTGCATGCTGCCCACCCATGCTCCATCCCCTGCACCCCATATGGTCTCCCGTGCACTGCCAGGAGTAATTCCTGAGTGCAGAGGTAGAAGTAAGCCTTGAGCATGACCGGGTGTGATCCAAAAAAGCAAAACAAAACAAAAATGAGTCTACAAAATGCCACATTTAATTTGTTTTTATTTTTGCTTTATCCACACAACCAATCTTTTAGACAAATATTATTATTCCCTTCATCAAATGAAAGAATCTCAGGGCTCGCTTCGGCAACACATATACTAAAATTGGAACGATACAGAGAAGATTAGCATGGCCCCTGCGCAAGGATGACACGCAAATTCATGAAGCATTCCATATTTTAAAAAAAATAAAGAATCTCAGAAAGGTTTAGTTTACCAAATGTTGCAATTTGGTAGAGGAACCAGTAGTTAGTCCTTTCACCTCCCTAGATATGACTCCCACTTTTAGACCTTTCACCATACCACACAGCTTACTGCTTTCAAGGATAAGTGCAGGAAATGAAGTTTATACATAAATCTGGGCCATGGGGTTAAATGGTTCAGTATCAAAAAGAGTGTTACTACATTTCTTTTATTTTCCTGATAGGGTTCTAAGTTTGGAACTTGACAGTTGACTGTCTCTGCCAGAGTTCATCCTTTAATGCTGCCTGATGTCATTCCCTTCAACCACAACTTTTGCTAAGGATAGAAACAAATGCTTAGAACAAAATTAAAATATAAAATTCATTATGTTATGCCAAAGTTTATTGTACTACAGAGTCCAGCAAAGTCACCTGGACCCAGAAAGTTGACACCCAGTAGCGCATTATTTATCTGTTTACTACTATTTACAATAACTAAGCTCTGAGAAAATGCTCTGTTTTAGGACCAAATATTCCTGTGTGAATTGGGGTTGTTCAAATGAAAAATGCTTTTGTCCATTTTTCCCCCCTCACCCAGTGATGATCCCAGGAGGAATCACTCCTTGGAGGACCATATGCTGTGCAGAGACCAAACGGGTTGACTGCTGAGCTTAAACCCGATCTACTTCCCCAAGTCCCTGTACATTCTTTGGTTTGTCTCAGGATTCTGGTTCCTGAACACAGGAATTTTCTCATAGTGGGTGGGAAAATTTTTTGCTATTTAATACTTTTGTGATATCGGGCACATTCCTTATTATGTTTCTTCTGTTGTAAGTCGGGAGACAGAGCTATTTTAAAGCCTTCAATGGCTTTGAAAACGCCTAAAAGCAAAAGCATAACCCACAGCAGGTATTAAAATATTTCTTTGAAAGACTGAGAGGAAGAGGATGCAGTCTGAATGGTTTCGGTTTGAAAAAAAATTCTCCTTCCTTACATTTACAGCTATTCTGGATTTGTTGAAAGTACTTGGAAAATTTTGCTTACATGTGTGAGAGGCTTTTTTTTTTTTTTTAAGAGGCGGGGGCAAAGCACACCCGGTGCTCAGGAACCACTCCCCGCGGGGTTTGGGGGACCATATGGAATACAGGGATTGGGACCCGGGTCGGCCACGTGCAAGTCAATCGCTTTACTACCGCTCTGGATCCCCAGATGTGTTTTTTCTTAGAAATAAAGTTCAACGGATTATCGGGCGGGAGGGGGTGGGGGGCAGGCGACTTTACCGTAAAAGACTCGCAGACTCTCCTGCCTCCCGCAGTGCCAGAGAAAGTCTTTTTGCAGGAAACTAGATTTTTGTGTGTTATTCTTTTAATTTCTATCTCCGGGACCTCTATTTTTGCAGTCTGATAAAGGTAAATAATTAGGCCATGCCCTGGGGAAGGGGTTTCTCGAGGCACGACCCTCCCCCGCCCCAAGTTTTCCTGCGGGGTCTATGAGCCCTCTCGGGGCGCTCCCAGAGCCGGGCGGATGCCATTTGCAGCTGGGAAGCAGGTTCATCTTAAGGTCGCTCAGGTTTCGAGGGTCGCCTCCTCGCTGGGAAACCGTTTTTCTGTGAGTTTTCTCAAGCCGACCCTCCGCGCTCCAGGACAGCGAAAACCTCGTGGTCCGATTCCCCCCCACCCCCCTCCTCCTAGGCCCCAATCGCGACGCGGTGGGGGCGGGGAGGCCGCACGCGCCGCTTCCGCTCCTCCAGCCCGCCAGGAGGCGCTGCGGCCCCGCCTCTCCCTTCCCGGGGTGCACCGCGCCGGGCGCCTTCCGCGTGGGTGAGTGAATGTGAGAGTCAGCGTCGCGCCGCGCGCGCCGTCCGCCTCCGCCGCTCGGCGCCCTTATTTTGGCTGCGAGGGGCGGGCGCGCGCGCACAGGCATAGAGACGAGCGTTGAGCCGAGGGGCTAGAGCGTCGCCGAGTCGGAGCCGGAGCCCGAGCCGCGCGCTTGAGTCTCCGCTGCGTCCGCCGAGGCCCCCGAGTGTCAGGGACAAAAGCCGCCGCCGCGCCGCCAGCTCCCGCCGCCGGGGCTCATCTGCCGCCGCCGCCCCGCCGAGCAGAGTCCGCCGCCGTCGCCCCTCGCGAGGATCCGAGAGCCATGTCGGCCAGCAGCCTCCTGGAGCAGGTACAGGCCCGGCCCGCATGCCTCGGCCATTGTGTGAGGCGAGAGGGAGTCGGACTAGGCCCGGGCCCGCCGCCCCCGGCCGGGCCGCGCCGCGCCGCTCCGCGCCGCGCCGGCGCCCCTCGCGGGCTCGGTTCCGGGCCTCTCCGCCCGGCCGCGCCCCGCGCCTCGCCCTCCCGCCCGCTCGCCCCTCGCCCCGCGGGCCTCGGCGCCCGGCGGCCGCGCCGCGCTCCCTCGCCTCAGGGCGCCGCGGCGCTCTCCCGCCGCCGCCCTCTCGCCTCCCCGGGAGCCCCCGGGTGTCCTCGCGGCGCGGCGGGCGCGGCCCCCGCGTCTCCCCCGCCTCCCGCTCGCTGCCTCCCCCTCAGCCCCGCGCCCGACGCCTCCCCTCGGGCCCGCGCCTCTCCGCCCGCCTCGCCTCGGGCCCGGCTTTAATTTGTCTTTCCTCCTCCCGGGCCTCCCGCGGACCGCTCGCGCCTCGGCCACGTCTCCTCCGCCCGCAGAGACCCAAAGGTCAAGGAAACAAAGGTGAGGCCGGCCCCGCCGGCGGCCCGGGGCGGCGCGGGGGGTGCGGGGGGCCGCGGCGGCGGGGTGGGGGGCGGGGTCTGCGGGCGGCGCCCCGGGGAGACGCGCTCTCGGGAGCCGCCGGGGTTCGCAGGTGCCGCGCGCTGGCTCGCTCGCTCGCTCGCTCGCGCGCGCCTTGGACCCGCTCGCTCGCTCGCTGGGGTGCGTGCAGCTGGCGCCCAGCTTGTTTTTTTTTTTTTCTCTTTCTCGCCTCTTTTTTTTTTTTTTCTTTCGGGAACAAGGAGTAATTCATCGCGGGCGGGGGTGGCTACGGCTTCGAGGCGTCCCAGGTCCGGAGTTTCCTGTAGGTCTTAGGAGGCCTTTGTTTTTCCTCCGCGTGGACCGCACTCTGGAAGTGCTCGCCGGCGCGGGGGGAGGGGCGGCGGGCGGCGGGCGCGATCGCCGGGAGCCAATAAAATGACCTTCTTGGATCCACTTGCTCTCTCGGTGGAAGGAGGCGTTTTCCGGCCCCTGCCGAGTGCTGCCCCGCGCGCGCTCTGGCCCCGCGTTGGTCCTCTGCGAATGGAAACTTCCTCCCTTGCCGCGAGGTGTCTCCGCTCCGGACCGCGTGGATGCGAGCGAGAGAGCGAGCGTGCGAGCGTGCGTGCGGGCGGGGGAGGGAGGGATCGAGGCACTCCTAATTTGAAAATTTTCCCTTCAGTACAAAATGGATCTGTGCACCAGAAGGATGGATTGAATGATGACGATTTTGAACCGTACTTGAGCCCACAGGCGAGGCCCGTGAGTAGTTAACCGTTTACGTGCCCAATCAGACGGTGTGCGTGTGTGTGTCTGTGTTTTCTCTGACCCAGCAACTCTGTCTTGAAGACTATCCGTGTCCGTGTTCTAACGATAGGTATTACAGAGTCGACGGTACCGCCAAGATTCTCATCTCTAATGTCAACAGACGCTGAACTCAGTACTGCTGGTGACATTTCCCACGTCCTAATAGTGGCATCTGTTTAACTAGTTCTTCCGAAACAGGAGTATAACAGTGCAAAGTTACTTTCAAATACTGTGCATGTTAAAACTCTTGGACTTGTATCGCCCAAACCAAGCTCTTTTAGGAAAATAGAATTCACTTGCTGTGAAAAAACTAATAAATTTGCCTGAGCTTCATTCAGTGTTGCTGAACTTGGTTATCCTTCTGGTCACTGGTTAGTCGTCTATTTCGGAGTTAGGTGCTCACTTGTTTAGTTGAGTGGTAACATAGAAACGAACTTTACAGTACCACTGGCTTCTCTGAGGAGACAGGATTTGCAAAATTGAGTAAAAAGAAGGTTTTTAAAAGGAGGTGTGTTAGGAGAAGCTAAGATCAAGAATGAGTTGACAGTTTGTACTGTGAAGATTAGTTGTACTTAGTAACATATTTTGTGCACGTGGAAACTTCTTTTGTTCATTGTGGGTTTTTTTTTGTATTAACAGATCCCAAAGAAATAGTTCTTAAACTTGTAGCTAATAGCTCTAACTCCCTAGAATAAAAGCCAAAAGAAAGTTGATAGTAATTCATCTAAAAGATTTTTATGGAGCATTTATATAAATTCCGAAAATATGTTATGTGGTATGTATAACATCCTCGAATAAATTGACTTTACTGCATGCCCATATTTGGATCTAATTTTTCCATGGAAATTTTGGATTGCTTAGGTAAATTTTTCTGATTTGAAAGTTTGGAAACTAAGTATTGGGGAAAAGTTTTATAAAAGACAACCAGTTAATCAGGTAAAGTAGGAAAGGAAGTAGAGGAATGAACTATTTATAGGTTCCTGCTATTGAAGTAGTTTGCTTACATAATCATTATAACCTAGAGTGTGGGAGCATTTGGAAACATAATTCTAGGCAGTTCTTGTGAAACATTGTGTAATTCACATTTTTAAGCTTGGGGCATGTGGGAACCTGCCAGTTTAAGGTGTAAGCATTCAACTATATAATAGCATAGTCTGTGATATTAGTGCATTTGTTCTTTTTTGAGTAAGCAAGTCTAAAAAAAATTGGAGGTGATGGATCAGAGAGTATACTATCAGAGAGTATCAGTGGTAAGGCACTTTCACACAGCTGACCCTGTGCAATCCCAAGCATCCTATATGGTCCCCTTTGCAGAGCCTGGAATAACTTGAGCATTGCCAGGTGTGGCCCAAAACCAAAACAGCAACAAAAATTGGGGGGGAAGGAATAAAATTTTGAATAGATGGGTAGCATGGGAAATTTTGTTTCTTATTCTGTATTCCTTTCAGCATGGAATTTTGTCTTTCATGATCTGTTGAGTAATTCATTCTACTTTTAAACAATATTGTTTATTGCCTCCAATGGAATAATGCTTTAGGCTTAATCTGTAATAATAGGCTGAACTTATTATACATTGGGGTTTTAATCTGTTAAAATTTTAGTGTTCTCATCAAGAACTATACTGCTTTTTGCTTTTTTCTTTTTGGGTCACACTCGGCAATGCTCAGGGGCTACTTTAGGCTCAGCACTCGAGAATTGCTTCTGGAGGTGCTTGAGGGATCATTTAGGACCTGGGGCATCATACCTGGGTGGTCTGCATTCGAGGCAAAAAACCTATTACTATATTATCTCTGGCCTCAACTATACTGATCTTAACTGAGTGTATATGTGAAAGGTCTTTTTAAAATTTATTTCGAATATTTTTAGACTATACCTGATGGTGCTGAGGGCTCTGTTCTCAGGGATCACTCTTAGAGATGCTCTAGGAATCCTGTAGTGCTGGTGATCAAGCCACTGGATCAGCAGCATGTAAAACTTTATCTGGCGATCCACAGGGTTTACTCCTATCTCCGCACTCAGGAATCACTCCTGGCAGTGCTTGGGGGACCATATGGAATGTCAGGAAACGAACCTGGGTTGGCCACGTGCAAGGCAAACAACCTACCTGCTGTACCATTATTGTTCCAGCCCAAGACTGTAATTTTTTTGAAAGGAAAATTTTAAATTGGCAGAGAAAAGCACTATTTGCTTTGGTAAACAGACTTAAGGCCTAACATAGTTAACGGTCATCTACTTTTAAGAACAAAGCTCTTTTGTCAAGGTAACAGATTCTACGATACCAGAGCTGTTTTGGACTTTTGGTGAGGTGCTCTTTATTTTCAGTTAGCTGTACCTATGTGAAGATACATAATATAGATAGATCAGAAGTATTTTTTTTTCTTAGTATGATGAGAACTTTTTCGATTTTTCCGCCCCTCTCAGAGAGCTCAGCAAGCTACCGAGAGTATCTTGCCCGCACAGCAGAGCCTGGCAAGCTACTCGTGGTGTATTTGATATGCCAAAAACAGTAACAACAAGTCTCACAATTTGTTGTGAGACGTTACTGGTGCCCGCTTGAGCAAATCGATGAACAATGGGAGGACAGTGCTACAGTGATGGAACTATTGGATTTATTGGAAAAACATTAGTACTGTTCTACATACAGTCTAAATAGACTCAGAATGAGTGAGATTTTTGCTTTATAGTTTGTTGCATTTAAATTTATCAGGTGTTTTTTTCTAGCATGATTCCTTTTTTTCCTTCCTCCGTTTGTTGTTTTTTGGGCCATTCCCAGCAATGCTCAGGGGTTACTCCTGGCTCTGTGTTCAAGAATTAACTCCCTGGCAGTGCTTGGGAGACCATGTGGGATGCTGGGGATCGAACCCGGGTCGGCCGTGTGCAAGGCAAGTGCCTTTTTCCCCACCTTGGTGCTTGATTTTGGGCCACACTTTGCTTATTGCCAAACGGTTACTCTTGGCAGTATTGGGGACCCCCCCCCCCCGTGCCAGGGATTAAACATGGACCTCCCATACACTTGAGCTCTCTACCCCCATTCTCCTGTTTTTTTTTTTTTAATGGAAAAGTTAAATTTCAGCTTCTAGCCACTTTATAGATGATTTTTCTAGTTTTAATTTCTCTGGAAGCTTAAGCGCAGTTCCTTTCAGAGTTATAAATAGTGGCAATATGAATGTTCTTAAATAATTTGCCAGAAACCAGCACTGTAAACTTGATTTAGTGAGTCTCCAGTTGTTCTTTGGTTTATGCAGTATAGACTTTTGATTTAGGACTTGAATTTTCCAATTCTTGATTTATCAAGCAATTTTTGTACTTTAATTTTAATTTTTTAAATTTTTGGTTTTGGGGTCATACCCGGTGATGTTCAGGGATCTTAAGAATCACTCTTGGTGGGGAACTATGAGATGCCAGGGATTGAATCCAGGTCGGTTGCATGCCCTACCCACTGTATTATTGCTCTAGCCCATGTTTTGTACTTTAATAGAAAAGCCCTTTTAGCACTGAACATTTGTTCTGCTAAAATTCCTGCTCTTTTGACTAGGAATATAGCATAGAAGTAGAGCATTAACTTTGTAGTGTGAGAACTTAGGTCCAATCCCCCAAAAAAAGTATGTTTCCATAGCACTTCTACAGAGCAAGACTTACCACTGCTGGTGAAATTCTTGATTTTCCTTATTTTTTTTAAAGATTGGTTTGGCCTATACATACATACACACACACACACACACATATATATATATATATATATACACACACACACACTAGTTTAGGTTTTTTTGTGTGTATATGTGTGGAGCCAGGTATCATGATCTCAGGGTCTCACATGTGAGTCCTGTACTCAACCACCAGGTTTTGTTGTTGTTCCCAGTTTAAATGTTTAGGCATTTAGTTATTAAGCCAGAATCTCTTAAAATATTCCAAGTATTTTTACAACGCAGCAGGTTTATAGGAAGAAATCATTTGGTCAGGACCAGAAGAAGCAGTACAGTGGGTGAGATACTTGCCTTGCCCATGCTGATCTGAGTTCAGTTTTTGGTACCACATACGATCCCCTGAGTCCCAAAAGGAGTGATCCCTGTGCATAGCCAGGTGTGGCCTTTAAAAAAAAATAAGAAAAATCATATGGTTACCTTTTAGGTAGAAATGACTGAAGTATTTTGTGTGAATAATTGCAAGAGGAAATGTGATTATTTTGTTTTTGTGTTTTATTTTTTATTTATTTGCCTTTTCTTTTCCTTTTTTTCCTACAGAATAATGCATATACTGCCATGTCTGATTCCTACTTACCCAATTATTACAGTCCCTCCATTGGCTTCTCCTATTCTTTGGGTGAAGCTGCTTGGTCTACTGGGGGTGACACAGCCATGCCCTACTTAACTTCTTATGGACAGCTGAGCAACGGTGAGCCTCACTTCCTACCAGATGCAATGTTTGGACAACCAGGAGCCCTAGGTAGCACTCCATTTCTTGGGCAGCATGGTTTTAATTTCTTTCCCAGTGGGATTGACTTTTCAGCTTGGGGAAATAACAGTTCTCAGGGACAGTCTACTCAGAGCTCTGGATACAGTAGTAATTATGCTTATGCACCTAGCTCCTTAGGTGGAGCCATGATTGATGGACAGTCAGCTTTTGCCAGTGAGACCCTCAATAAGGCTCCTGGTATGAATACCATAGACCAAGGGATGGCTGCATTGAAGTTGGGTAGCACCGAAGTTGCAAGCAATGTTCCAAAAGTTGTAGGTTCAGCGGTTGGTAGTGGGTCCATTACTAGTAACATCGTGGCTTCCAATAATTTGCCTCCAGCAACCATTGCTCCTCCAAAACCAGCATCTTGGGCTGATATTGCTAGCAAGCCTGCAAAACAGCAACCTAAGTTGAAGACCAAGAATGGCATTGCAGGGTCAAGTCTTCCACCACCCCCAATAAAACATAACATGGATATTGGAACTTGGGATAACAAGGGTCCTGTGGCAAAAAACCCCACACAGGCTTTGGTTCAGAATATAAGTCAGCAGTCATCCCAAGGGTCTCCCCAGACTGTGGGTCAGCAGGCTAACAATAGCCCGCCAGTGGCTCAGGCATCAGTAGGGCAACAAACAGGGCAGCAGACACAGCCATTGCCCCCACCTCCGCCACAGCCTGCCCAGCTCTCAGTCCAGCAACAGGCAGCTCAGCCAACCCGCTGGGTAGCGCCTCGGAACCGTGGCAGTGGGTTCGGTCATAATGGGGTGGATGGTAATGGAGTAGGACAGTCTCAGGCTGGATCTGGATCTACTCCTTCAGAACCTCACCCAGTGTTGGAGAAGCTGCGGTCCATTAATAACTATAACCCCAAGGATTTTGACTGGAATCTGAAACATGGCCGGGTTTTCATCATTAAGAGCTACTCTGAGGACGATATCCACCGTTCCATTAAATACAACATCTGGTGCAGCACAGAGCATGGTAACAAGAGACTGGATGCTGCTTATCGCTCCATGAATGGGAAAGGCCCTGTTTACTTACTTTTCAGTGTCAACGGCAGTGGACACTTTTGTGGCGTTGCAGAAATGAAATCTGCTGTGGACTACAACACATGTGCAGGTGTGTGGTCCCAGGACAAATGGAAGGGTCGTTTTGATGTCAGGTGGATTTTTGTGAAGGACGTTCCCAATAGCCAACTGCGACACATTCGCCTAGAGAACAACGAGAATAAACCAGTGACCAACTCCAGGGACACTCAGGAGGTGCCTCTGGAAAAGGCTAAGCAGGTGTTGAAAATCATAGCCAGCTACAAGCACACCACTTCCATTTTTGATGACTTCTCACACTATGAGAAACGCCAAGAGGAAGAAGAAAGTGTTAAAAAGGTAATCAGTTTACCATTATAAAAACTTTAAGGGGAAAAGAACTGGGGAACAGAAGTATACTATTAATATAAGCTCTATAAATAAGATAATTAACACTTTAAGTTCTTTATACTTGGTTCTGCTAATTAAACGTTAGTGTGATGGAATATGGGAACATGAGTGAATGACAGAAATGTGGGTTTAAAGGAAACGATACAGAGAAAATGAATTTATGTGATGCAGAATCAAGTGAAGAATAAATGAAAGAAAAGCATAGGGGATAATTGAACCGTGAACTTAATTCGAGGTATGAAAAGATTGTGACTGTAGTGTGACAGGAGAAAATGGTTTTGGTACTATGGTTATTTATGTATTTGAGAGTTGGTGTATTCCCATGTCCCACTTTCTGACAATTCACAGTTTTAAGAGGCTGTATTTCAGAACTTCTGTCTTTCCTCGTGTTTTCAGAACTTTCTACTAGTAGAAAATGTTAAATAAAATTCGTAAAGTATAATCAGAAAAGGTGATATTTTGCTCTTGGTATTTTTTTCTGTTTCAGTGTAGTCACTTTATTTCTTTAACAAGTGTGAGAATCTTGAGCAGTTTTAGAGAATAGGGTCAAAGTACAGAGTTGAATATATTTGAGAGTTGGTAATACTTGGGTTCATATGTATTGAGAGTAAATGTGAATATTAATGATCCTAAACAATCAGTAGACTATTTAGGGCATATCTTCAGATTATCTAGAATGTAGATGTAGGAATTAGGTGAAAAGAAGGGCAAGGAGATTATTTCTTTTTTGCATTTTTGAACTACACCCAGTGGTGGTGGGGCTGTTCTTGGCATAATGCCAGGGCACCAAGAAGTGAAAAGAATACACCTGGGACACCCTGCATATGAAGTGCTCTGGCCAAGCCCCTGAGCCATCCCAGTTTGTTATTTTTGGGCTACACCAGTGGTTCTTTTTTTTTTTTTTTTTTTTTTTTTTTACACCAGTGGTTCTAAGGGATCACTCCTAGTGGGGCCTAGAGAGCCTTATAGGATGCCAGGGATCCAACCTTGCTTGGCCCTGTGCAAGATAAATGACCTATTCTCTTGGTATCACTCCAGCCTAGTGCTACCTAAAATTTTATTTAGTGTTTTTTTTTTTTTTTTTTTTAAGGGGCGACTCCACAGTTTTGGGTTGTACTTGGTAGTACTCATCTCTTATTGCTGGCACCTGTCGTCGCTCCAGGTGGTGCTTAGGTCCTTAAGTGGTGCCAGAGATCAAACTGGGGTCAGTCATATGCAAAGTGTCTTAATCCCAGTACTCTCACACCTTGTACACTGCTAGGTTTTATTTTGGGGAGTTGGGGGGGCACGCCTGCCATTGCTCATGAGCTACTTCTTTCACTGAGCTCAGGGTTGCTCCTAGAGGTGCTGGTACCAGAAATTGAACCTTAACATGTCTTAACATTTAACATATTAAGAAAACATTTTCTTAAAATATCTGTAATTGACAAAATGGGAGGGAAGAATCTTAAAGTTGTCTTTCATTTCTGTGAATTCATTGGGATCATAAGTGTGTGACCTAGGATCACACACATGTTTTTGGGGGTGTGGTGGTTGGAGCAATAGCACAGCATGTCGGGATCTTGCCTTGCACAACGCTGACTGCAGTTCGATTCTCAGCACCCCATATAGTTCCCCAGCCCCATCAGAAATAAGTCCTGAGCACTGCAAGTTGTGACCCAATTCTCCCCCCTCCCCTCAAGAAGTCTTGTGTAAGATAACACAGTGGGCTGGAGCATGTACATCGCATGCCACCTAGAATGATTCCTTTTCTTGCTTTTTTTTTTCTTTTTCGGTCACACCTGGCAATGCACCTGGGTTACTCCTGACTCTGCACTCAGGAATTACTCCTGGTGGTGCTCAGGGGACCATAGGGATGCTGGGAATCGAACCCAGGCCGGCTATGTGCAAGGCAAATGCCCTACCCACTGTTCTATCACTCCAGTCCCGATTCCTTTCCTTTCTTAAGCCCAGCAGAGACCTTATAATGCTCCCACTCCCCTCCAAAAAAGAAGACGACCCCATTTACTCAGCAATGGGAGGTGGGGGAGGGAGAGAGGGCTTCTTGATATATTTCTTCCTTGGTGACACAGTTAGCTGCTTAGTTCAACTAAAGCAGGATGGTCACCACCTTTTGTAGTATGTTGCTGATGAATAAGAAATGGATCTGTGCTTGTCAATGATGGAAGGTAGATTACTGAGAATGTCAATAAATATTCTTGAACTTGAACCTCGAAAATAAGCAGGTAAGGCGCATGCTTTGCAAGCAGTGTCCTGGCTTGATCCCTGGCACCATATATGATTCCTGAATGCAGAGCTAGGTATAAGACCTGAGCGCAGTGGATTGTGGTCCCAAACAATAAAGATCAGGCAGTAATTTTAGGAAGATGCTAATATAAACTCGTATGTGTTAGAATCAATAGGGAAGAGTAGCACATTTGAGGAATTTATGTGTGTTAATCATATTTATTTGTATTAAATTCACACGAGTGGTTCAGGAAATAGTTCAACATTTATATGTATTTTTTTTTGGGTCACACCTGGTGGTGCTCAGGGCTTAATTCTGGCTCTGTGCACATGGACTTTCTTGGTGGGCTCAAGAGACCATATGGGGTTCTGGGGGTCAACTGGATTGGCCACGTGCAAGGCAAGTGCCCTACTGCTGTGGTCCCAGTGGTTGAACTTCTTTTTTAAGTATATAGTTTTATAGATATACAGCTTGTGGGAATTGACCAGCCTTGGGATGTTTTCAGAATGTAATAATTAGTAATCAAGGTTTAGAGTCTTTGTTAAAGCTAATGGATCTTAGAACTGTCCCATAAAGACTTTGGATAAATAAGTATCTTAATTGTTCTCAAACTGGTAAACCACCAAAGTTAAGAGTAAGAAATAAAAGCTTTGATTATACTTTTAGTATAATCAAATTACTATTTAGTTTACTTTCTGTAAGAAGAGCTTGCTGGGTTTTCAAGGTCCCTAGGATTACTTTTAAACCCAGTTACCATTTCACAGTATTGCCTTTCTCCTCTTGTTGCCCACTATTATCCTTAATATTCTTACATAACTGATTAAATTGTTCTTCCAGGCTTTCAAGACAAAGTAAGTTTCATGTAATGGGATTGATAATTCTTTGAGGCAATAGACCTCTTTGATTGGTTCCTTTATTTGGGGAGGATGGGCTACACCCAGAGGTGCTCATGGGTTACTCAGGAATCATTCCTGGTGGTGCTCAGGAGGCCATATGAGATACCAGGGATCAAATTCTGGTCTGTGGCATGCAAAGCAAGTGCCTTATTCATTGCATTTTATTTCTGGCCCCATGATTTTTTTTTTTTTTTTTGCTTTTTGGGTCACACCTGGCAATGCACAGGGGTTACCCCTGGCTCATGCACTCAGGAATTACCCCTGGCGGTGCCCGGGGGACCATATGGGATGCTGGGAATCGAACGCGGGTTGGCCACGTGTGAGGCAAATGCCCTACCTGCTGTGCCATCACTCCAGCCCCTCGCCTCATGATTCTTGTGTGTGTATGCTTTTGTATTATGTACAAGTTTGCAGGAACACCTTCATGCCAGATTGGCATGGTAATTCAGCAAGTAGGAAAATACGTAAACTTTATTCTGAAACTGATGTCACAGCTGTTTAAAAATTCTGATTATACTTGTTTCTTGTTTCTTGGGCTGGAGAGATAGCACAGTGGTAAGGCGTTTGCCTTGTGCGCGGTCAACCTGTCTGACACAGGATCAGTTTCTCCGTTCCTCTTGGAGAGCCCGGCAAGCTACTGAGAGCATCTTGCCCGCACGGCATAGCCTGGCAAGCTATCCGTGACGTATTCGATATGCCAAACACAGTAACAAGTCTCACAGTGGAGACATTACTGGACTCGCTCGAGCAAATCAATGAACAACGGGAGGACAGTGCTACAGTGCTACTTGTTTCTTGACAAAACATACTGAAGCAGGACGACAGTGATTTTTGGCCTGCTACATTTATTGACTTGTTCTGTCATGTGATTTAATGTAATTGAACAGGCAATAAGTGACTTGAAACTTCCAGAAAGCAACAGTGATTTCCTCCATGAGTGGTTTGCTATGTTGTATTCTTCAGAAAATATTTTGTAGTCTGCATTTTTTAATTTTTCTGTAACTTTTTTGTATGTTTTTGATTTTTTGCTTTTGGGCCATATGCAGCAAGGTCCAGGATTTACCCATGACTTTGTACTCAGGCATCACTGTGGGCAGGGCTTGAGGAATATATATTGCTGGGATGGAACCTGTTTTGTCTTTGTGGAAGGCAAAATGCCTTACCTGCTGTACTATATCTTCTGTCTACTTTGTTGGTATTATGTGTGTGTGTGTCACATCCAGTGTTGCTGAGGTTTTAGTACGGGTTCTGCACTATGGTTATTCCCGGGGAGACCGTTTGGTGCTACAGGGATTTTACTCGGTCACCCGTGTGTAAGGTGAGTGCCCAGACTGCTGTACTGTCCAGCCCCTTTCGTGAATTGTTCTACATTCTTTTTGTTTGTGTGTTAGGAGGGTTGGGTGGCATGGGGATTATGCTTAGCAGTGAACCTGGGTCCTCACACATGGAAGGCAAGTGCTAATTGAACAGCCATGTCCTGGCCCTGTCTCTACTTTGAAATAGTCTGGCATAATAGGAGTAACTTTGTGCATTAGTGGTCTTTGTAAACTTCACAAAATAGTTATATACATTCACATAACTAATTTTTTTTTCTGCCCTGTATCTGGGGATCACACTTAGAGCTTCACGTGCAATATATGTGCTGTACCACTGAGGCACATCCTTAATCTTTTATTTAACCTTTCATTTTTTTTAGTTTTTGAGCTACTCTTAGGTTTTCTCAGGCCTGATTCGTGATGCTGAACTTGGGGATCTCTCTGGGTGTGACTTGGGGATCTTATGGTGCCAGGGTTTGAATGCTATGGTTATTGTGCTTTCAAAATGGTTAATTACTGGTTAAAGTGGTAAAGGTACTTTATCTGCCATACTATTCTTTGCGAGAGTATATCGCCTGCATGGCAAAGCCTGGCAAGCTACCCGTGACGTATTCGATATGCCAAAAACAGTAACAAGAGGTCTCATAATTTGTTGTGAGACATTATTGGTTCCCACTTGAGGAAATTGATGAACAGGACAGTGCTACAGTGCTACTATTCTCTCCACCCCCATTTAGATGATAATTTATAGTAAAATATGATTGAGGACTGATTCTCTTAAAGCCTAGTCAGTGAGACTCAGGCTCTTATTCTGAAGAATTTGAAAGCTAATGGAGAGTGGGTAGACCGGTCACACTTTTTTCTCACACGGTCCTCCCGTTATTTATCGATTCGCTCGAGCGGGCCCAGTAACATCTCCATCATGAGACTTGTTGTTACTGTGTTTGGCATATCGAATACGTCACGGGTAGCTTGCCAGGCTCTGCCATGCAGGTGAGATACTCTCGGTAGCTTGCTGGGCTCTGCGAGAGGGGCAGAGGAATCGAACTCGGGTCGGCCATATTGGCCGCTTGCAAGGCAAACACCTTACCTGCTGTGCTTTCGCTAGAGAAAATGTAATTATAGTGATAATAGTTTAGGGTTTATGTATTGGAGGGGGAGTTCTAAATCAGGGGGTTTAGGGGATTCTCCTTGTGATTCTCAGCATACTGGAATGACAATGTGAGACCCTGAGTACCTGCAGTGGTGCTGGGATTAATTGGGCCATCCCAGAGATGATCAGGAAGATCAGATGATGTGTCAAACCAGGGTTGCCCCTTAAACTCTGTACTCTCTCAACCACATAGTGCTGGGGAAAATCTTACCCCATGGGCCTCAGTTTATTGCTCAAATGTCATGGAATCCATATGCAACACTATGGTTCAAACCAGACTTAGCCACATGGAAGGCAAGCTGCTTATTTATTTGCCACACCTACTCTTGGCTCTCTGCTCAGAGATCACTGATAATGGGGCTCAGGAGACCATATGTGGTACTGGACATTGAACCTGGTGTCAGCCCCTAAGGCAAGTGCCTTTCTTGCTGTATTATTTGGCCTCGAAACAACCTCCCTCTGTAGCTTCCCCATCTCCCACACCCCACTTTATATTTTTTGAAATTCCGGGCCAGAGTGATAGTACATCAGGTAGAGTGGTTTGCCTTGTATATGACTAGCCCAGATTTGGTCCCTGGAATATATCCTATGGTCTTCCTGAGTCTTGCCAGGAATAATTCTTGAGTACAACACAGAGCCAGAAGTAAACACTAAGCACTACTGGGTGTGGCCCCCTGGCCCCCCCCAAAAAAAAGGAAATAAAAAAATTTCATTATAATTGAGAAAAGCAGGATTTTATAAACACTACTACATATATATATATATATTTTACTTTTTGGGTCACACCTGGTGATGCACAGAGGTTACTCCTGGCTCTGCACTCAGGGGTCACTCCTGGTGGTGCTCAGGGAACCATATGGGATGCTGGGAATCGAACCCGGGTCGGCCGTGTGCAAGGCAAACGCCCTACCTGCTATGCTATCTCTCCAGCCCCTATATATATGTATATATATATATATATTTTTTTTTTTTTTAGCAGAAGGCCAATAAATCACGGCTTATAGTGTGTTTGGATGTATTTACAGTTGTTTAAATTTGATGGAGTATGGTAATGGATTTATGCTGATCTTTTCTTTTTTGGGCCTTTCTTGTGTAATCATGCTGGAGTAAAGTGCAGTCTTGAACCATTAATGGCCCAGCATCCTTATCTGTGAATTGTACAGTTTGAAAAATTTAAGATGAAGGTGTTTGGGCCACACCTGGCAGCACTTAGAAGTGGTATTTGGGGAACCATATATAGTATGGGAGACTTGAACCATTGACTCCTGTCAATGTTTGGGGAACCGTATCTAGTCTGGGAGATTTGGACCATAGTTATGGCCATTGTCACCATATTCAAAGTTAGTGTCTTGTTTCTTCTACTCTCAAGTCTTGCTTATAGTTTTTTATGATGTGGTTATTATCACACTGACCACGGGAGGTGTTGCTTTTTGGGCTATTTCTTTTTGGTGCTCAGGAGGACATTCAGATACTGGCGATACCATCATGCAAAGCTTGTGCTCTAGCCTTTTTCCCTCTGTGATCCAAGATTACAGTTTTATAGTTTTGTTTTGGGGGGATTTTGGGCCATACTTTGTAAGGGTCATGGGCTATTCCTGTCTCTAAGGGGTCTACTCTGCTTGGGACCATATGTAGTGCTGGGAGGCCTTATGCAAAGCAAGCACCTTACATGGTGTGTATCTCCAGCACAAGACTAGAGTTTTAAAAGAATGGACAGGCAGGGGCTAGAGTGATAGACAGCGGATGGGGCATTTGCCTTGCATGCAGCTGACCTGGGTTCAATTCACAGCATCCCATATGGTCCGCTGAGCACTGCCAGGAGTAATTCCTGAGTGAAGAGCCAGGAGTCAGCCCTGAGCATCGCTGGGTGTGACCCAAAAGGCAAAAAAAAAAAAAATGGACAGGCAAAGCCTATTTTTATTTTAGTGTGTTTATTTATTTTGGGTGTGGGCACTCTGGTAGTGCTTACTTCTAGCTCTGCACTCAGGGATCATTCATTCTTGGTAGGGTTTCGGGAAACTAAGGATTGATCCTGGGTTGGCCTTGTGCAAGGCAAGCGCCTTACCTGCTGTGTGCATCCCTGTTTTATTTTCGCATGTATGGTGCTGGGGATTGAACCTAGGTCCTCACTTACAAGGCTTGTGCACCATCTCTGAGCCACATCTCCAGCCCTGAGGATCAAATTAGGATCTATTTGAAATGAATAGGGTGCTTGCCTGTGGTTGACCCAGAGTCCACCACATATGTTCCCTTGATACCTGGCAGGAATGAACAGGAGTATACCAGGTGTGGCCCAGTCATCTCTACCCCTCCACCCCTTGCCACCTAATCTGAAGGTTTAGGCTCTTTAAAGAACTCATAACTACTTAAAAGTGGTCAGGAGGGGTCGAAGCAATAGTACAGCAGGTAGGGCATTTGCCTTGCACACAGCCCACCTGGGTCCAATCCCCGGCATCCCATATGGTCCCCCGAGCACTGCTAGGAGTAATTCCTGAGTGCAGATCCAGGAGTAACCCCTGAGCACCGCTGGGTGTGACCCAAAAAGAGGGAAAAAAACAATTTTAAAAAAGTGATCAACAGTGGTAAAAGGGGTAAAGTTTTTTGAACTTCATTTAGCAGTGCTCAGACCTTACTGCTGACTCTGCACTTGGGTCACTCCAAGTGTACTCTAGCCTGCAAGTAATATTTCATATTGTAAGGAGTAAGTATCTGGTAGGGGTGGGGATGGAATTTGGGTCATGCCTGGCGATGCTCAGGAGTTATTCCTGCCTCTGCACTCAGGGGACCATATGGAATACTGGGGATCAAACCCAGGTTGGCCATGTGCAAAGCAATGCTGTACTGTTGCTCCTGCCAGGAGTACTTTTTTCAAAGTGCCGTCTTCTCCCAACTATACTTTTAATTTGGGCATTTAGTCACTATAGTATCCAAATTTTAGTGATATAGAAGTCAGGAAGGAACTGTTCTTTAGCCAGATGTGTTTTCTTATTTTCAAATTTTAAATTTTTTTATTTATTTTTTCTGCTTTTTGGGTCACACTCGGTGATGCTTAGGGGTTACTCCTGGCTCTGCACTCAGGAATCACTCCTGGCGGTGCTCTGGGAACCATATGGGATGTTGAGGATCGAATCCGGGTCCGCTGTGTGCAAAGCGAAGGCCCTACCCTCTGTGCTATTGCTCCAGCCCCTGTTTGAG
Source organism: Sorex fumeus (assembly GCF_029834395.1). Classification (NCBI taxonomy): domain Eukaryota; kingdom Metazoa; phylum Chordata; class Mammalia; order Eulipotyphla; family Soricidae; genus Sorex; species Sorex fumeus. Next base: position 44,791,831 of record NW_026606104.1, read on the forward strand.
CCTTTTAGCAAGTTTGTTGTATACACACACACATATTTTGGGTTGTGTTTTTTTTTATACATATTTTTGTTTTTGAGTCACACCCATCTATGCTCAGGGATCACACTTGTCAGGAATGGGGAACATACGTGTTGCTGGGGAATCAAACCGTTGTTGGACTTAATGGACACATGTAAGGCAAGCATCTTTCCTTGCTATTACTATCTTTCTGACCTCTTAAAACCCTTTCTTGTTATACTTAATTAAAATACAAACTGTAAAATGTAGTTTGTAATAGCTAAAAAGAGTCAAGAGGCCAGAGAGAGAGAATAAGGTTTATGACTTTGGTTCAACTCCCAGCTGCTTATGTCTCTCTGAGCAGTTAGGACATTGCTCCTGAGCACAGCCAGGAATATAGCTCCCGAGCCAGCGCTGCATTGACCCTAAACCCTGAAAAAGCAACAACAAAAATAATTTCATTTGGACTTAGCATTAAATAGCATTTTTATTTAATACTTGTTTTTGGGTTGTGCCTGACAACAGTGGTCAAGGGTTACTCTGACTTGTGAGTCAGTTAAGGATTGCTCTGGTTGGTGCGTAGGACAGCGTGGTGTCAGGGATCAAACTCAGCCTCCATGAAAATTATATGCTCTGTTCCTCTGTTCTCTTTGGCTACTGAAGTGATCACTTTCAGACATTTGTGTATATATAATATAAAATGTAGTTTGGTGTCTCTTTGTTTTGGTGGAGCACATCCGATTGTGCTCAGGGTTTCTGTTATCTGCACACAGAGATCACTCCTGGTGGGTCTTGGGGAAACCATTTGAGGTGATAGGAATTGAATCCAGGTTCCTGTATTATCCTGTACATCACTTTTTTTTTTTTTGCTTTTTTGGGGTCACACCCGGCAATGCACAGGGGTTACTTTTGGCTTTGCATTCAGGAATTAACTCCTGGCGGTGCTCAGGGGACCATACTGGATGCTGGGAATTGAACCTGGTTGGCTACGTGCAAGGCAAATGCCTGGTATACAATTGCTCCAGCCCCTATATATCACTTCTTTTTATACACACACACACACACACAGAGCACTGTGGCACTGTCCTCCCGTTGCTCATCAATTTGCTCGAGCGGGCACTAGTAACATCTCCATTGTGAGACTTGTGTTACTGATTTTGGTATATAGAATACACCATGGGGAGCTTACCAGGCTCTGCCAGGTGGGCGAGATACTCTCAGTAGCTTGCTGGGCTCTCCGAGAGGGACTGAAGAATCGAACTTGGGTTGGCTGAGTGCAAGGCAAATGTCCTACCCACTGTGCTATTGCTCCAGCCCATGTGTGTGTGTATACACACACACACACACACACATATATTTGGCTTTTTGGGGTCACACCCAGCTGCGCTCAGGGGTTACTCCTGACTCTGCACTCAGGAATCACTCCTGGAGGTGCTGGGTGACCATATGGGATCCTGGGAATTAAACCCGGGTCTGCCACGTGCACGGCAAACACCTTACCCGCTGTACTATGGCTTCAGCCCCATATATCGCTTCTTAACCCCACATTCAGTGCATTGGTGTTTATAATCAGTAGTGTTATTTATGCATATAAATCAGGGCTTGATTTTTGTTGATTTCTTTCTCTCTCTTTTTTTTATTTACCCTATTTACTGATGATGGGGCTGGAGCAATAGCACAGCGGGTAGGGTGTTTGCCTTGCACGTGGCCAACCCAGCTTCGATTTCCAGCATATTGCCACCAGGAGTAATTTCTGAGCGCAGAGCCAGGAGTATCCTCTGAGCATCGTTGGGTGTGACATACACACAAAAAATATATCACCGGGTGTGACACAAAAAGAAATATTTACTGATGATGAAAATATTACTGCAGGGACTAGAATGATAGTACAGCAGACAGGGCACTGTCCTTGTATGTGACCATGGTTTGGTTTGCAAGCCTGCCAGGGGTGATCCCTGAGTACAGAGCTAGGAGTACCTCCCCTCCACAAATAACCCCCCAAAAAACCACCGCAGACTAAATTTTGTGTTGTTTACAGGCTGGAAAGTGATAGCACAGCGGGTAGGGCGTTTGCCTTGTATGCAGCCAACCTGGCCGACACAGGTTCGATTTCTCTGCCCCTCTCAGAGAGCTGGGCAAGCTACCGAGAGTATCTCACCCGCACGGCAAAGCCTGGCAAGCTACCCCTGACATATTCGATATGCCAAAAACAGTAACAAGTGTGACAATGGAGACGTTATTGGACCCATTCTAGCAAATCGATGAACAACAGTGACAGTGACAGTTTACAGCTCACAGCTCTGATACTCCAAATAACAAAATTTTGGAGATTCTAGTTGGTGGTGGGGGTTTTTTTTTGTTGTTGTTTGTTTGGTTTTGTTTTTGGTTTTTGGTTCATACTCGGGTTACTCCTGGCTCTACGCTCAGGAATTACTCCTTGTGGTGCTTGGGACCATATGGGATGCCAGGGATTGAACCAAGGTCAGGTGTGTGCAAGGCAAACGCCCTACCTGCTGTACTCCTGCTCCAGCCCAGATTCTAGTATTCTTAATTTAAAAATTTCTTGGCCACACCCAGCAGTGCTCAGGATTTACTCCTAGCTCTGTGCTCAGATCATTCCTGGTAGAGCTCAGGAGACATACTAGTGTGAACCTAGGTCAGCTATGTGCCAGGCAAGTGCCCCACCTTCTGTACTACCTATCTCTTCAGCTTCCCTCTTTCTGGTATTAACAGTTTAGGAAAGAAATTTCTCAAATTGTATTTAACCTGTAAAGATGATGTCTTTGGTGAATCAACAGATGACTTTTTTTTCTTTGGCTGCACCTGGTGATGCTCTGGGGCTATTCCTGGTGGGCTTGGGGTGGGGGGTTGGGGGAACCATATGGTATGCCAGGTATTTAACCCCCGTCGGACATGTGTAATGTATGTGTCCTCTTCGCTCTACATTTATCTCTAGTCCATCAACAGATGTGTCTCGATGGAAAAATGCTAAGTGTGGGACTGAATCACCCCACCAGCAGTGTGATCCATGAGTGCAGAGCCAGGAGTAAGCCCTCACCACCACCAGGTGTGGCCCAAAAAAAAACAAAAAGGACAGTTTAGAGCTGGAGAGATAGTACAAGAGGTAAGGTGCTTTCCTTGCACATGACTGACCCCGGTTTGAATTCCTGGCACCACCTACCCCCAGTTTCCCATGTGTCTGCCATGTGTCACTCCTTAGCACAGAGCCAGGAATAGCTCCTGAGCTCTATTGGGTGTGACCTTAAACACTGGCTCCTGAAGAAAATAAAAACATAGGAACTATAATCAAAGAGTTCTGAATCTAGAATCTTCAAAGCTTTTTTATTACTTTGAGAAATAAAGGTGTATGCCAGATAGAAAAGTGGGGAGAAGGGCAGGGAATCATGCTCTAGGAAGAGCATGTTCAAAAGTGTGGTCTTAGGAATGTTAAGGGTATTTTTTTTAAGGGTTTTTTGTTGTTGTTGTTTTTGGCCACCTCTGACAGTACTCAGGGCTCATTCCTGGCTCTGCACTCTTGGTGGGCTCAGAACCATATGGGCGTCGGGGATTGAACTCAGGTTGGCTGGATGGAAGCCAAGCACCCTATCAGTTGTACTATCCTGCCAACCCCCGAGTATGCTTTTAGAATATTGTGGAAAAGAATGATAAGTGATAAACATAAAGATGTTGGTTGGGTTCTTTATATGTACAGTTTTGTGTGTTCTCTCTACATTGTTCTAATTGGAAAGATTCTGGATATTCTATATTTTATTTAGTTGAATTATAATGAGCATAGTTATTGTGAAGTGAGTTTAAAGGGTTAACATGTGAAATACAGGGCTGGGTAGATAACTCAAAAAGGGCTGTAGCCTGTGCTTTGTCTGTGGGGATCCCAAATTCAATCCCAAGAACTACAGGGTTCCCCAGCACCTCCAGGTATTGTGTCTGCAAAAAATGGGGGTCTGAAATACTAGTGAGCATTTACTTTCTTAGACACTTTCATAATTTTGAAATCCTCACAGTAGTGGGGGTGGGGGAGCAATAACCCATTTTACGGTTAAATGGAAATGTACACATCTTTAAGTTGGGAGAGGATGTGATGTGTAGGTGACTTTATACCAAATGAAAGGTCATAACAGTTGTCTGAGAAATAATGAGGGCAATAAATAAACAATAAATTAAGATACTGTTCTTTTTGTGTTTGTTTTTGGGCCACATCCTCATTCTTTTTTTGGTGGGGGTGGTGGGTCACACCCAACTGTGCTCAGGGTTTACTCCAGGCTGTGCTCTCAGGGATCACTTCTGGCAAGTTCAGGAAACCATATGGGATGCCATTAATAGAATCCGGGTTGGCTGCATACAAGGCACGTGCCCTGCCCACGATACAATTTCACCAGCTTTCCCTTTTTTGGGGGGGGCATGTTTTTCTTCTTTCCCTTCACATCGAAGTAAATTCCTTTGTATTTTGCTTCACTTAAAATCTATTGTTATGGGTGCGATAGTACAGGGGATAGGGCACCATACCTTGCACATAGTTGACCTGGGTTCAATCCTTGCACCACATATTGATCCTGGAACCTGCCAAGAGTGATTTCCTAGGCACAGAGCCAGGAATAAGCCCAAGCAGCACTGAAGGTGGCCCCCAAACAAATTCAAGAAACAACCAACAAAATTTTGAATTAACTGCTAAAAACACTTTGAATTAAGGCAAATAAGGATCATTCTTCACAGTTGAATCCTATAGCCTGAACATTATCAAGCAGAAAGATTGAGGTAGCGAAATTATCACTTTGGCCTTTCCTTAAGATTAAATTTATATCATGCTGTACCAAAAGCATAGTTAAGTGTAGAAAATAAGTCTCATGATTGAGGCTCTGGGTTTGTTCCCTTGCATTAAAAAATGGTTGTGAGAGATATCACAGTGAATAAGGTATTTACCTTGCAGACACCTGACCCTGGTCAGATCTCCGGCATCCCTTATGATCCCCTGAACACCACCAGGAGTGATTCCTGAGTACAGAGCCATGAGTAGCTCCTGAGCATTACCGGGTGTGGCCCCAAAGCAAAAAATTTAAAAGATTGTATGTTGCTCTCACCTCCTTATCAAATTGTTAGGGTTGGAACAGCTAGTTCAGTAAAAGGTTCATTAATGCTTTCCATTCATTGGTGAGTAAACAGATTAATTCCCAGTTGACTGATTTTATTCCAGTTTACCATAGGGAGGCTATAACTAGAAATCCTGAGGAATCTTGGCCTTTGGTTTTTGTTTTTTGGAGCCACACCCGGAGATGCTCTATGGTTACTTCTGGCTCTGCACTCAGTAACCACTCTTGGTAGTAGCCCTTTAAGATATCTCTCTGACCCCTGTTTTATATTTATCTAATTTATTGTAGTTTAGGTAACAGGTTATCCTCAAACATTCCCTCCCCCCACTTTCTCTCACCCTCAACTCTCATAGTAATGTCAGTTTTGTAGTCCAAGAGCAAGTGTTGATCATATTGTTCTCTTTAGAACTTTTTGTTTGTGGGCTACACCCAGTGGTGCTCATGGGTTATTCCTAGACTTGTGTTTAGGAATCTCTAATGGGTAAGTTTGAGGACCATATGGGATGCTGGGCATCAAAGCTAGTCCTCTGCTTGCAAGGCAAGCACCCTGTGTGCTGTAATATCTCTATCCTTCATTAGGACTCATGAAGGGTGTGTGTTTCGGACTATACCTAGGAGTGCTTAGAGATTACCCATTTAACTCCCCTAGACCATGTGCAAGGCAGTGACCCTTGTTATCTCTCCAGTGACTTTGCTATCTCTCCAGCCCTAGCATGAGTATTTGTAAGATATTGTTTTGGTTTGAACATTCAGTGCTTTTTTTTGGTCTTTTTTTTGTGAACAGCTTAACTTTAATAAAAAAAGTTTTGGTTTTGGGCCACACCAGCAACACTCAGGAGTCATTCCTGGTAGTGCTCAAGGTACCTTTGGGGTGCAACACAATGGGATGCTGGGAATCGAACCCCCATAGACTATGTACTAGGCAAGCTGGCCTTATCTGCTATACTATCTTCAGCCTCACACACTAACTTTTTAGAGAGTTCAAAGCTGTAAGATTAGTGCTACCGACCGTTTGCAGTTTCCCAAAGTGATATGCTTATATCAGTATAAAACCTGGGGCTTTCACATACAAATCATGTCCTCTAGTCCTGTAAGCCATCATCCTGGTCCTAAAAGCTGGTTGTTTCTTTGGATAGAACAGGTGGGGAGAGAACCATAATTGATGATGCTCAGGAGTTAACTTCTATTGATGTTTAGGGGACCGCATGCTGCCATAGATTGAACATGGGATTCTTTCATGCAAAACATGCTTTCCAGTTTAGTCACTTCCCTGGTTCATTAATTTTTTTTCTTGGGAATTTTATCCAGCAGTGCTCAGGGACTACTCCCACCTTGTTCTAAATGGTTACTCCCTGCTATGTTTGGAGAATCATGTGCTGAACTGTGATTATTACCTTTAGATAACTAGACCAGATACTGAGAGCGAGAAATTACTTCCTCTGTTTTTCACTTTCTTAATTAAAATCTTATTTTTTTATTTTATTTATTTTGCTTTTTGGGTCACACCTTGTGATGCACAGGGATTACTCCTGACTCTGCACTCAGGAATTACTACCCCTGGCGGTGCTCAGGGGACCATACAGGATGCTGGGAATCGAACCCAGGTCGGCCACATGCAAGGCAAATGCCCTATCCCCTGTACTATTGCTCCAGCCCCACCAGATAATTTTTTAATGTAGGCTCTTCCCCTTCTAAAAGTAAATGAAAACCCATGTTCTTTTTACAAACTATTTTATCTTTTCTCTCAAATAATTAGAGTAATTTCAGTGCTAGTAATAAATCTCCCACATATTCCTCACCAAGTTTAGCTATGTAGTATTTTGCTACATTTGCTTAATATTCTATTTGAATGAATGTATTTTTTCCCCCTTATTTATGTTTTGGGGCCACACTTAGCAGTACTCATGGTTGGACATCAGACTTGGCTCCAGCCCTTTAAGTCATCTTGCTGGTCCCCCAGAGTTTTTTCTCCCAGAGATAATGTGGATACATTATCTTTTCAATTTCAAGAGTAATTTGGAAAAAATCAGAGACTGGAGAGAGGTTATAGGAAGTAGGGTGCTTGTTTTACATTACATGTAGCTGTGGGCACCACAACTGTGGTTTGAATCCTGACATGCACTTGTGTGTGCACACATTCAAATCCTTTAGCATCAATGACAGGTGTGACTATCCCCCCCACCCCCAACAATCCAGATCTTTGGTATATTGGTGAGTTTATAACTGAATTCCAGAAATGTGAAGTGGGGCAGCAAAAACCAACACTTACTGAACCAAACATTTACTTAACCTCTTATTTCTATCTATGTGTATTTCTATCTGTGATTCTGACACCTGCTCTATTCCAAAAAGGTTCCCACCCCACAGTACTTCATGCTTCTCGGCCACGTACAGGCCAGCGGCGTCGGGCTGGACTCACTCCAACCCAGGATCGACCACTGTCCACTGTAGAAGCCCCCTCAGCCGCACTGCACTTGGCCCTAGCTCCAGAAAGTTTATTATTATTATTATTATTGCTGTTATTGCTGTTATTGCTGTTATTGGGCTGGTGTGATAGCACAACAGGCAGGGTGTTTGCCTTGCATGTGACTGACCCGGGTTCAATTCCTCCACCCCTCTTCGAGAGCCTAGCAAGCTACCGAGAGTGTCCCGCCTGCACCGCAGAGCCTGGCAAGCTCCCCGTGGCCAAAAAACAGAAACAAGTCTCACAATGGAGATGTTACTGGTGCGCGCTCCAGCAAATTGATAAACGGGAGGACAGTGCCATAGTGTATTTTTAATGGTAGGGTAGTTATTTCATCACTAATTTTCACTTAAGTTTATTGACTTTTATGTATTTATAATAGTATGGTGTAGTAAAAGGAACATATTTTTAGATTTAAATGTTGGTTCTTTGCTATGTAAACTTGGTCAAGAAACTTTTCACAGCTTTAGTTTTCTTCCCCTAGACTGAAATAGCCTAGTCCTTGCAGGGTGGTTATGAAGGTCATTATAAATGTACAGTGCTTGAAACTTACAAGCCTATTAAAAGGTAAAGTAAAAGCCCTCCTGTTGATCATCGATTTGCTCGAGTGGGCCCAGTAACGTCTCCATTGGAGACTTTGTTGTTACTGTGTTTGGCATATCGAATACGTCACGGGGAGCTTGCCAGGCTCTGCCGTGCGGGTGAGATACTCTCAGTAGCTTGCCGGGCTCTCCGAGAGGGGCGGAGGAATCGAACTCGGGTCGGCCATGTTGGCTGCGTGCAAGGCAAACGCCCTACCGCTGTGCTATTGCTCCAGCCCTTACAAGCCTATTAATGGTAGTTTTTCTTAAAGGTGTTTTTTATTCCCCCCTCTTACACTTTATATAAACACTGTTTTACAAAGTTGTTCGTGATGATTTGTTGCAGACATTCACTATTCCAGCACCAATCCTACCACCATTATGCCTTCCTTCCTCCATTGTCTCCAGTTTTTCCAACCACCCCTTAAGCTTGCCCCCACTGCAGGCCCTCAGTTTATTTTTATTGTTACAATAATTTGCTAATAGAAGGATCCAAAAGTGTTTCCTTACGGAAAAGTCAGTGAAAATTATTGTATCTCGCCATGGAGCCATTAAATCCTTGTGTAAGAGATTATTTACAGGTGAATGAAGCCTTCTGCTTTTGTTTTGTTAGCTGAGAGTGGTTGCCTTCAATATTACATCCCATACAATCTGGTGTGTTACTGATTTATCAGTGTTGTAGAGTGGTACAACTGGAGTTACATTTTTAATTATGTGGTGACTTTGGGGTTTGTGTGTGACTGCCGGGGCTTCAGGAAGTAGAGGAAGATGGGGGAGGTAGCCCATCCCAACTCTGATAAAGTCTGGAGATTTCAATTACACAACCCATGTACCTGAATTTTTCAGCAGATTAATATCTGGATTAAGCTTGTCTTGAGGCAGTGAAGTCTGAGGTGGGGGGGTGTGGTGATGATTGGGGATTGTAGACATTTCTGGTTGCTGGGCTCTGGGTGGGCAATAGGCTGATTTGTCCCCCTCCTCTTCAATTATGGAAGTAAGTATATGTGATGAGTAGATTATTTAAAAGATTCATAATCTTTACTAGAAACGAACATTTAGGGCTGGAGATGTAGTCAGTGGTAGAGAGAGAGAAAAAGAAATGGGCTTTAGATAGGGAAAACTGTTCCGCTTTCAAATTCTTAAATGGATTGGAGGGGTGGCACACCTGGTGATGCTCAGAGTTAGTTACTCTAGGCTTTGCACTCAGGAATTACTCCTGGCAGTGCTTTCGGGGAGCCAGATGGGATGCTGAGAGTTCTGTGCATGATGTCAGCACTCTGCTGTCTATATTATCTGGCCATTTCCAAGTATTTTTCCCCTTTCCCAACACCCTAGCCTTGTTGGGCAGAGAAGCTCTACACCCTGCTCCAAGGTCTAGGATTAATGCATTTTCTCAGGCCCTTGATGTGTGATTTTTGACTCACACCTAGCAATGTTTGGGATTTCTCATATGTAAGGAATTGATTGCAAACTTTCTTTCTGAGCCTTTGGTACATGTTTGAGGTACTTCCACTAGACCCATATTGACTGTTAGTATTAGTCTAAACTATAATAGGAAAACAAATACATAATGAAAATTTTTACTTTTTGATAATGAAAACTTAAGACATACCTGACTATGCTTGGGTCTTATTTCTGGCACTGGGCTCTGGAATCACTCCTGGTATTGTTGGAGGGGAGGGGACTATATGTGATGCCATGGATTGATCCCTTGAGTCAACTGCTTTCGAGGCAAGCAGTCCTCCTCTCTCCAGCCTCCCCCTATACTTTTTTTTTTTTTTTTTGCTTTTTGGGTCACACCCGGCGATGCACGGGGGTTACTCCTGGCTCTGCACTCAGGAATTACTCCTGGCGGTGCTCAGGGGACCATATGGGATGCTGGGAATCGAACCCCGGTTGGCCGCATGCAAGGCAAACGCCCTACCCGCTGTGCTGTTGCTCCAGCCCCCTCCCCCTATACTTAATGCACTCCCCCCCCCCCCCCCCCCTTGGGCCATACCCAGTGATGCTGAGGGGTTATTCCTAGCTCTGCACTCAGGAATCACTCCTGGCAGATTCGGGTGGCCATATGAGGTGCCAGGGATCGAGCATAGGCAGCACCCTACCTGCTGTACGATGGCTTCAGCCCTTCCCCTGCACCCCACTGCGTGTGTGTGTGTGTGTGTGTGTGTAAAAAAGTCAAAAGGAAAATAACGTGATACTTAGTACTTTGGTTTAAAATGGAAATAAAGATAAAGATAAGATAAAGGCCCTCCCGCTGATCGTCGATTTGCTCAAGCGGGCCCAGTAACGTCTCCATTGGAGACTTTGTTGTTACTGTGTCTGGCATATTGAATACTCTCAGTAGCTTGCCGGGCTCTCCGAGAGGGGCGGAGAAATCGAACTCGGGTCGGCCATGTTAGCCGCTTGTAAGGCGAACGCCCTACCCGCTGTGCTATGGAAATAAAGATCTGTTTTTACTGTGAAGAATAGTCTATATAGCACCAATAATTTAATTTAATTTTATTTAAAATTATTAAACTCTGAAGTTTAATTCTTAAGCGTGTTCAGATAACTAATCATTTTTTGTTTTTAAACTTCTAGGAACGTCAAGGTCGTGGGAAATAAAGCAGTTCTTCACAGACTGCAGCAACGGTTGCATCTGCGTATCCTAAGAGGAAAAAAAATGACCTTCAAGAGAATTAGGACTTTTTTCATAATTTCATTGACTTCAGAGACAATTGCAGACTTGCAGTTTAAGTATTGGGATTTCACAAAGACATAGGACTTAACTGGAAAATGAAAAAAAAGAGAAAAAGAAAAAAACTAAAAAAAACCCTCTAGGTAGTTTAGATGAAAAATGTCCCTTTTATTTTGGCTTTGGTTGTGATTTCAGAGCATAATGCTTTGGGTTTTTTTGTTTGTTTGGTTTTTTTTTTTGTTTTTGTTTTTGTTTTTTTTTTTGTCTTTTTACTATGTTTCGGATTTTAAAGTCCGTAAGTGCATACAGTTTTCTCTAATTTTTAAACCCTTTCCTCCCCCATTTTGACAGTTGCACTTGGAGAACACTTGAGTTTCAAAGGTTTTGGGCCTCCACCCCAGAAAGTGGCAATTTGGTTTTTCCCTTCCGAACTGGAAGAACATTTTTATGAAGAATTTTTGTCTTGGAGAATTTTGACAGTGTTACCCAAGGTGTGTCTTTGAGGGTGGTTCATTTTCTATGACCCTTTGTTACTCAAAGTAAAGTACTAGGAGTCCTAAGAAATGTTCTGTTCTTGTACATTATACTGATTAAGTCAGGATTAATTTGATTCAAAGCTAAGAACAGTGGTAAAAACTTGTTTACAGAAATGCATTTTGGAAGAGAAAATATTGTAAAATGTGTAGTGAATGTTTCTTCAGTTTCTTGTTCAGCCAATGAGGAAAGGGCATTGCCTTTCTTTTTACCATTAATCACTTCTCAATAAACGTGAGATACTGTTGAGCATCATTTCTAGTACCATTTTTTAGTATTACCTGAATCTGCTATATTTTATTAAAGAGGTTTGATGACAACTGTTTTTAGAAAGATTACTAAGACAAAATAATTTGTTTGCTTTTGAATGGGGCCAGATAGCCATGACCAACCTCTGCAAAGAAAGCTAGGAGGGCTAGTATTCATAATGATGTATTTCTCAGTTTCCCCCAAATAGCCTTTGGTTAAGTCATTCAACAAACATAACTATATAGAAACCTATATAAACAAATTCTGCAAGTGATGGGGTGGGTTTTGGCATACCATGTGGTGTTCAAGGATCATTCCTGACTCAGTGCCCCGGACTCTGCAGTGTTGGATGTATCCAGAGCAAGTCCCTTTACCCCTTTGTAGTATCCTACCAGCTCATGACATGACAATTTTTGTGCAAAGTTGGTAGAGTCCCTTATTAAGGATGTAAGCTGACTGTCCCCCAAATAAAATTTTTTGCTGCAGGGAGGGGCCATCATACCCATTGGTGCTTAGGGATCACTCCTAATGGGACTTAGGGGATCATTTGAGTGTTGGGTCAGCCACATGAAAAGGAAGCGCCGTACCCACTGTTCTATCACTTGGCCCCCAAATAACTCCTTGTTCTACAGTTTCCTTTATGAGTCCCCTGTATTAAGTCCAAGGGTGCCAAAAAAGTTTTGGTTAGTAATTAGCATAAAAAATGCTTTCAGTTGAGAACTTGTCCAAGACACACTAGTACAATATATACCTAACTACCTGCCTAAGTTCCTGTTTGTCAAACTCTGTGAAATACATTCCCCCCAAATTGGAGAGTTTTTGTTTAATCAGTTTGATTAGTTCCCAATTAGAAAATGCAACTTTTTCAGTTTTAGCTCCAACTTCCATAACTTGTAAAGGACTTCCTCTGGACTAAAATAAACATGTCACTACCAAAAGGCAGTATTTATCCCCCATCCCCCTCCTCTTCTCTGCCCCCCTCCACCCCAGACACACCCCTGGTTTTTGGTCTGCACTCATTCCTGGAGGTGCTGAGATATGTGGTGCCTGTGCTCAAACGTGGTCTTTCAAACTTTATAGAAGTTTTCACACTTTAAATTTATCCTACCTGTCCTACCCATTTTATCTCTGTCCTTAAAATGCCTCACCTGAATAACAGATTCAAAAGCAATATTTTATTTAGTTATTTTTCTGTCTTATATTGAAGTTGGATGAGATTATTTATTCAAGATGCTTTTGGGGTTGGCCTGGGAGATCATACCAGGATTAAGGTGCTTGCCTTGCATACTGCTAACCTCAGTTGGATTCCTAGCACTGCATAGACATAACCTCTCCCTACAGGATGAGGCCTACCTCATTCTTTCCCTCAAAAAGGTAAGTTTTGGGGGGAGCCAGAGTGATAGTGAAGTGTGTAGGGTATCCCTTTGTGGCAGACAATCCTTGGCACCTTATATTGGCTCTGAAACTCAAGGAGTGATTGCTGAGAGCAAAGCTAGGAGCACCCCCTGAACACTGCTGATGTGGCCAAAAAACAGAACAACCCCAAACGAACCAAAACGGGTAACTTCTTTGCAATTTGAAATGTTAGCACTTTCAGTCATTTGAGCCAGTGCTTTCCAGCCTTTTCACATCAGAGAAAATACTGATAGAATGTTACAGAAATACAGAAAAAAATTGGGGGAACACATGCAAAAATACTTGGAGTGCCCTGGGTCAGGATTCTGAATTTGTATTAAAAATGTTTAGACATACTTCCTATATATAAATAAATTTACTGTGTACTAGAAAAATTATATTCACGTTCAATATTCCAAATACAGCTTTATATGCACAGTTTTCTTTACATTTCATTTGTAGCACCTTGATGTGAAATGCTGCTAATGATAGGGTTTCTTGTGTACAATGCACTGACACCACACCCGCCACCGTGTCTCCTTCCCTCCACCTGTAAGCACAATATATTAATTCCTCAACATGTTGCCTCTTTTGGAAGAAAAAGTTATTTTGAAGTGTTTGGGGGTGGTGCAGTTTCTTCCCAGCAGTGTTAAGTTGGTCTGGGGGAGTGAGGGGCTGGGGCAATTTTGAGATGCGCTACATACCAGGTGGTACTTGATTGGTTTAGAACCAGGGGTTTTGGGGCCATCAGTGCCACACCTGGTGGTTTTCAGAGGGGACCATGTGGTGCCAGGTATGAAACTTGGTCTCCACAAGCAAGGTGTGCACTCAGTCTTCAGAGTTACCACCTCAGTCCCTGGAGTAATATTAGACTGATTAAAAACATGGAGGTTCTCATGTAACTTAGCTTCCCTCCCAGTGTTAACTTTTACATCACCATAGTACTTAAAAGTGAACCTTAATATAGGTTCTGCCAGTCGCATAATGAAAGCCGTTTATTTTATTGTTCAGCATCCAGTTTGGGGATCCCACATTGCATTTCCATTTAGTTGTCTTTTTATCTGTCATTTCTTCAGTCTTTCTATGATTTGTTTTGGGCTATGTCTGGTGGTGTGGTGGTTACGATTTGTTCCTGACTCAGGCTCAGGGATTACTCCTGGGCCTTGGGAGACAATGGTGTGGGAATTGAACCCAGGTCAGCTGCATGTAAGACAGGTGCTCTTAACCACTGTACTATTGCTCTGGCCTCAATTTTTTTTTTCTCTCCTTCATAATTATTAACTCATGGAGGGATACACTTCAAAACTTAATTCTTGCATTGTAACTTCTCAATTAGTATAGTGGCTATATATAAAGATGATGCTTCAAATAAAACCTAGGCCTTTACACATACAAGGCAGCTGCTGTATTGCTAACCCCCAATTAATGTTAAATACCATGTATATTTCTTTACAGTTACCAAGAAATCTGTACCAGGGAACTCTTCTACTTTGCTTATATTGTCTTGGACTTGGATATTTTGTTCTGTGGGCCTGTTTTATTTGTTCTAGATTTGATCTTTCAGACCTTCATTTAGTTGACTCCTGTGTCTCTTTGACAAGCCTTCAATGTGGTGGGTTTTTTTTTTTGTGTGTGTGGGGGGGGACATACCTGGTGGTGCTCAGGGCTTGCTTCTGGCTCTCTGTTCAGGGATCACTCCTGCTCAGGAGATCGCTTGGGATTCCGGGATTGAACTTGTGTCAGCATGTGCAAGGCAAGCACCCTAGCCTTTGTATTTATCATCACGCCACCCCTTTAAGTGTTTTTGGTTTTGGTGCACTTCTGGATTTTATAAAATGTTCCGGGCCAGTCGTGTATTTTCTCTTTGCTTTCTAGGCCAAACCTGGTGGTTCTCAGAACTTAATCCTGGTGCTGGTGCTCAGAGATCACTCCTGCTCGACTTGGTGGACTATGTGGGGTGTTGGGATCAAACCCAGGTTGTCCCTGTGCAAAGTAGGTGTCCCACCCGCTGTGTTATCTCTAGCCCCTGGTCTTTTATTTTCGCTGCTCCAGATCCATCTTTCTAAGGGACAACTGAATGTTCCTTTTATCAAAGAATGCTTAGAAACCATTCCTTGAATTTTCAAAAATGAATTGATGCTTTAAATTGCAACAAGTTATTGCAGGAGATTTTTTAAAAATTAGCAATGTGGGGAATTGTTCAGCCTAATCGAACATAATAACTATCATTGCGCTATACAGCAATCTTCTAAAGTTAGTGGAGAGGACTTTGACTTGGCATCCTGTTTTACCTATGAGACCCAGTAAGTGTGAGTAGGGTTGTGCTCTTCCATAATGACTACCTTGAGCCTTAAGTAGAAGTTCAAAATGTTTCTGTAAATTCTGGATATCCCCCTCTCCCACGAACTAAACTATTCTAGGGGATCAGAACTTGTTGTGAGAAAATAGTCATATATTAGGATGTGATGTTTTTCATAGTGGAGCTAATACAACACCAAAATACTGAACTATTTGGAAAAATTTTTTGAAATGTGTTACCTGCCAAACCCTCTTCTGAAAATGAATGTGTCTTTTTAAATTTTTACTTACATATTTTTGTGGGCCACTCTGCAGTGCTCCTGTTGGGGCTCGGGGGACCATATGGATACCTGAAATCGAACCCTGATCGGCTGTGAGCGAGGCCAGGGCCCTACCCGCTGCACTACCGCTCTAGCCCCTAATGCCACGTTTTAAGACTGTTAACAAGTGGCTTTTGGGCAACTGGTGAAATTCCTTGCCCGTGGAGCCCTTTCTTTGGAACTGCAGTAACAGCTGGTAGGGCTTGTAGGTGGAATGCTGACTAGGCTCTGGAATCTCACAACAGGTTGTGCGAATTGAAGTCGGTCCCATTAGCCTTGCGGGCTCTGTGATCAGGTTTCCTGGGCTAGTTGGAAGGCCGGGGAACCGCGTTGAAGGATCTCCCCGTAACGCCCAGATTCCGGTTCCGCGCTGCCGGGCCACTGAAGTGCGCGTGCGCGGGGCCGTTACCGCGTGCTTGGCTCAGCACCTTGGCTCACAGGCCAGAGATCTGCCCTTCCTAATTAAATTCTGTTCATCCGACACCGCCAACTACAGGCCTTTAAAGCTCTCGAGGCCGCTCTTCACCCCCCCTTTTTTTAAAAATGCTTTTCTGGAAGCTACCCGTGAGGTACTTGATATGCCAAAACACAGTAACAAGTCTCACGATGGAGACGTTACTGGGCCCGCTCGAGCAAATCGATGAACATCGTGAGGACCGTGACCCTAAATGAGTAGCTATTTAACCGTTAGGAACTATAGGTTCAAGATGGTGCCGACTTTTGCCATTGCACCTGCGCAAAGTCCACCTCTTTTGCCAAACCCCTGACTTTCATAGGTACCGTAGGTGGCTCATTGGATTTACCACTGCTCTGATACAGTACAGAGATAATGTCGTACATAACTTTTTGTGTTTTAATGCTCAAATACATGGCTGACTAAAGGTTAGAAAGCTATTACTCTGGCCCCATCTACAGGCCAGAGAGTGTTCATGTTAAAAAAAATGCCATTTCAGGGAAAATTTCTTTGAGAAAACTACCAATTTTGCTGCTGTATTTAGTGATGCAGTCTATTTGATGAACCCAAAGGGAAAAAAAGAAATAAGATTCAGTTCAGAGATTGGGAGATAAATATGGTACTTTGAGAGAAGAGAGGCATCGCCAAGAGTATTGCCTTTTGTAGATTGGATTTACTTTCCTAGCTTTTCCTTATTAGAGTGAAAAACATGATTCTGTTACTTCTTTATGTACTTCTATTGGCTCTCCATCCCGTGCATTCTGCTCCTTCATTAATGAACTATGAGTTGAACATGGCAACTCTACACATATTTCCTCACTGGAAAGAACAAAGTCCTCTAAGGCCACATTATGAATTTTTTTTTCTTTTTTTGGGTCACACCAGGTGTTGCTCAGGGGTTCCTCCTGGCTCTGCACTCAGGAATTATTCCTGGCGGTACTTGGGGGACCATATAGGATCCTGGAAATTAACCCGGGTTGGTCGCGTGCAAGGCAAACGCCCTACCTGCTATACTGTCGCTCTGGCTCCTAACATTTTTGTAGGGATTTAAATTCATTTAAACTGGTAGCGCATTCGTAATTAAAAGAAACATAGGGGCCAGAGTGATAGTGATAGTCTAGCTACAGCAGGTAGGGTATTTGCTTTGCATGCATCTGACTGGGGATTGGTCCCCAACCTCCCATATGGTCCCCCAGTCACCACCTGGAGTAATTCCTGAGTACAGAGCCAGGAGTAACCCCTGGACATCACGGGTGTGGCTCAAGAAGCCAAAAGAAAAGAAACTAGTTTAGGGCTGGAGCGATAGCACAGCGGGTAGAGCGTTTGCCTTGCACGCAGCCAACATGGCCAACACAGGTTCGATTCCCAGCATCCCCAATGGTCCCCCAAGCACCGCTGGGAGCAATTCCTGAGTGCATGAGCCAGGAGTAACCCCTGAGCATCGCCGGGTGTGACCCAAAAAGCAAAAAAAAAAAAAAAAAAACAGTTTACTTTCATATATAGTATAGAGTAACAACATATCTACACCTTGGTAAAATATTTTGTTATATATACCCTTCTAATGCTTTAAGAAAAACTGCTTTATAATCTATACATAAAATCTATAGGAATCATGTGTGTTCCTCTATATATGCACACACACATATACACATAAAATTTTTATTTTAAATATATGGAATACCAAACTCTGCAGATTCCCTCTATCCCTTTAGTTGTGGTTCCATGAATTAATTGTGTTCAACTAAGGAAGGAACTTTATATTCTATTTATATTCTATAATAACCTAATGAGGATGACCAGAGGTGAACAAAATTCAAGGACCCATGTTTCATCAAAAGCAACTTGGCAGGCTAGAGGGATAGATTAAAGGACTAGAGCATGTGCATGTGCTTTACACGTGGGAACTCTGCGTTTGATTCCTGGTAATGCAAAGTTTTCCAAGCACTGAGGTGAAATTATGTCCTGAGAACCACTAGGTATAATTCCTGCCCCCCCCAAAAAAACCCTAAAATGAAGAACAAAAAAGGGGGGGCATTGTAGCCTATTTTAATCTCAAATATCAAGACACAGATTCCTGCTTTCCCAAGGCCTCTCAATTTGGGAAGGATTAAGGTAATCCACTCTTTTTTTGGGGGGAGGGTCACACCCAGCGATGCTCAGGGGTACTCCTGGCTCTACACTCAGGAGTTACTCCTGGTGGTGCTTGGAGGACCATCTGGGATGCCGGGGATTGAACCCAGGTCAGACGCTTGCAAGACACGCCCTACCTGCTGTACTATTGCTTCAACCCACCACTCTTTTTTTTTGTTTTGTTTCTCGGCCACACCCGGCGTTGCTCAAATCTTACTCTTGACTCTGCACTCAGAAATCACCTTGATGGCGCTCAAGGGACCATATGGGCTGCTGGGGATCCAACCCAGGTCTACTGCATGCAAGCAAGTGCCTTACCTGCTATATACTACCTTTCCAGTCCTGGCACTCCATTCTTTAATGTATGCCATACTGTTGAAGAATTTTGTTGATTTGTTTTGTAGTCACACTTGATTATGCTCAGAAGTTACTCCTGGCTCTGTACTCAGAAAGTATTTCTGGCAATGCTTGGGGGAATCAGGTCAGATGCTAGGGATCGGATCAGCCGCATGCAAGGCAAATGTCCTGCCTCCTGTACTATCACTCTGGTCCCACTGTCAAGGCATTTTGAAGCTAAAGTAATGGGTACATGATTGAAGATAAACTGGTCAGGATTGGGCAGACAAAATAGTGTGGGGGTGGTCTAGTGCTGGGCAGTTTTTGGTGCTGGAGTGACAACAATGCTAAAGTCCCTTGCCTTTCTTTAGTGACCTTTAGTTGTGGATGGACAAGGCTGTCAGGTGGTGCTGAGTATTAGAGAATAGTACTCAGAAAGAATGAGTGGAAGAGAGGAGAGAAATAAAGCAAGTTACAAAAGGCTTTGAAAAGAAGGCATCTTCTATTCAGAAAAAAAAAAAACTTTCCTTGTTACCTCACCATGTTTCATGTCTTTTTTTCCAGCTTAAATTCCATACCAGGGGCTGGAGTGATAGCACAGCGAGTAAGGTGTTTGCCTTGCACGCAGCCAACATGGCCAACACAGGTTCGATTCCCAGCATCCCATATGGTCCCCCGAGCACTGCCAGGAGCAATTCCTGAGTGCATGAGCCAGGAGTAACCCCTGAGCATCGCCGGGTGTGACCCAAAAAGCAAAAAAAAAAAAAATCCATACCAGCTACCTTGTTTTCTTCAATTTCTTTGCCCCTGTTTCTTTTTTTAAATAAGTTACAAAGTTGTTTATGATTGTGTTTCAGTTATTGGGTTTCAGCATCCAACCCCTCATCAGTGTAATATCCCATCATGGATGTCCCCATCTCACCACCTCCCGAGTCACACTCTAGTCTGTTTTTATGGCAGATTCTCTCTCTCTCTCTCTCTCTCTCTCTGTGTCCTCAATACAGGCACTGAAAGGTCATCATGTATATGACTTTACCTCCTTTCAGCACTCAGTTCCTGTTCAGAGTGATCATTTCCAACTGTCATTGTCATCATGGTCCTGTCTCTGTTCTAACTGCAGTTTCTCCCATTGGCATACAGATATGTTGCTGTTTCTCCCATTTATTCCACCAGCTACCACTCATATCTCTATTCCTCTTGACAGCAAAACCTCAGAAAAATTGATTAGGTGAAAAAAAAAACCTTAGAAAAGTTATTACCCAGAGCCTTTTTTTTTTTTCTTTTTTGGGTCACAACTGGCAATGCACAGGGGTTACTCCTAGCTCTGCACTCAGCAATTACTCCTGGCGGTGCTCAGGGGATCATATGGGATGCTGGGAATCGAACTCGGGTCGGCTGCGTGCAAGGCAAATGCCCTACCCGCTGTGCTATTGCTCCAGTCCCTTTATTTCTTATTCTATTCTCTCCAAACCATCCCAATTAGGTTTTTGTTTTTATTTTGAGGGGTCACATTCAAGGCCCTGATGGGGCTTGGGGGATTGGATCCAGGTCAACTTTGTGCAAGGCAAACACTCTATCTGCTGTCCTATCACTCTGGCCAGGCCAAGTAGGTTTTGTTCTCTTCATTCCAACGGAACTGGTCTTGTTTGTATCCCTAATGACCTCTTGTTAATTTTTGGACCACATCTTATCAAGAAACAGTGTATGGCAATGCTGCTGTTTCCTTCTTCGTATGCTTTCTTAATTCTAATGCAGCCTACCTCTAGATTTTCTGCCCATTTCACTGGTTACTTCTGCTTAGTCTTTTTGACTACTTCCTTCTTTACTTTTTGTCCCCTGCTGCCAAAGTGACCAAGAGCTTATCTTTGACCCTCTATACTAACAAACTTTTATTAAGTTCTGTGTCTTTTAACACCACTCATGTGTCAACTTCCAAATGTAGCCCCAAATTGTCTCCTAAACTGCATATTCAGTTGTCAACTCAGCCCATCCCTTGGACGTCTCACCAACACCTCAAACCCAAACCTTATATCATTTAATAAAAAATTACTCTTTGCTGTTTCCCAGGCCAAATTATGGGCCACCCTTTCCCACTACTTTTTTGTGTTTGTTTCTTTCCCACTACTTTTTATTATATTAATCATCACATTTTATTGGCTGATCATTACCATATCTATTAGCCACGCCACTGTCCTCTGCAGAATGACAGCAACAATCTCCCAGCTGGTTTCTGCTTTCAGTGTTGCTTCTGCAGTTTGTCAGCTCCACAGGCACAAGGGATCCTGTGAATACATATATCAGAACAAATCATCTCTCAGCACTCACTGTTTCAGGGTTCCGGTCTCAGAGCCATCTATTTCCTATTCCCTCCTGTTGTCCCTGCTCACATCTCCAGTCTTCAAATCTGCTCCACCTACCTTGCATCCCTACTGTTTATCAAACCTGCCAGGTTCCTGTGAGCATCTTGAGAACTGCATCTTTCACCCTTCAGTGGGCTGCAAGGCTCCCTTCTTCCTTCAGGTTTCCCCTGATGACCCAATTTGGTCAATTTACATTTGGTATTTCTCTCACACTACCTGTTCCCCTAGGAGCTAGGTAGACCAGGTATCCTGTATCTGTCTCCTGCTCTGAGGTAGAGAATCAAAAAAGCGAAACAAGAAAGCACTGCACTGCAGCACTGTCCTCCCGTTGTTCATCGATTTGCTCGAGTGGACACCAGTAACGTCTTCATTTTGAGACTTGTTGCTACTAAAAACAGTAGCATATCGAATACGTCATTGGGAGCTTGCCAGGCTCTGCCATGCGGGCAGGATACTCTCAGTAGCTTGCCGGGCTCTCTGAGAGGGGCGGAGGAATCGAATCCAGGTAGGCCGTGTGCAAGGTAAACGCCCTACCTGCTTACTATCGCTCCAGCCCAAACAAGAAAGAAAATTTATAAAGCTAATAAAAAAGCTACCACAAAAAATTTAAAGCCTTGACTGTATCAGTAATTACCACTCAACAAGTGTTTGGTGCTAGGGATTGAATCCAGGCCTCTCACCTAATAAGACATGACTTCTACCACTGAACCATACCCCAACCCAGAATTATTTTGGGGATCCTCATTCAGTGGTGCTCAAGAGGCTACTCCCAGCTTAGAGCATAGTAGTTGCTCTCAAGAACCAACCTGGGCCTTTCTCTCTGAATCACAGCCAAGAATTTTGAAAATATGGTTTCTATTCTTAAATTTCAATCCCTGTTTTACGATTGTCTGTTTTTCTATTAGACACTAACCCAGGAGTCAGAAATATTGGATGTAGCCTAAAATCTGTCACTCAGGAACTCCATGACCTATAGCAAGAAAGTCATCAAGTATTGAATAACATCGGTTTTTCCCTTGGTCCTGCCACAGGGGAGCTTAGGTTTATTGAGTTACTCCCAGCAACAGTGCTCCTAAGGCACAGCCAATTCCATCAGGCAGTAATGATCCTATATTGCTTTCTCTTTCCGCTATATCCTTTGCGAGGTTTAGCAATGTCCTTTTTGTATATACACAGGAAGACAGTTGATGCTATGCTTTTGTAACGTGGGAGTTAATTGACTCCAAATAATATTTACCCCTGGGCATCCATCATATTTACTTGACTCAAACCTCAGTTGCCTTTATTTCCTAACACCCCAAAAGGAGGGTCCCAGTGGGCGACAAGGATGGACCCAGGGCAAGCTGTAAGCTACGCTGGCATTGAAAACAGACAAGATAAGCACCATAAGCTGAATAAGGACCCTACTGAGATTAGGAAAGACTAACCTGGCCCAAGAACTGTAGTCTGGGATATATAGCAAGATGTCCCCAGGAGGAGATACTCTTTAAGCTTAGTATATCTCTTGCTGTGTTCATACAAAATGAATAGAAATATTAATATTTAAGAGGATTGTTTAAGTGAATTACTAGCTAAGGAAAGGAGAAAGCTATACACCCTTTAGATGGAATCCCACCCTTGAGTGGATTTCCTAGTAATCTAGGGTACTAACCCCTGATGAGATTTTGTCCTTGAGTTAATCTAAGAGAACTTCTCTGAAGGAAAGGCTTTACATCTGTTTATTGAAATGATAATGTTTAATCCCATCTATGTGTACCCTCACCCTTCATAATTTTTATATAACTATGCTGTAAGAGAAAAAAAAATAAGAGAAATAAACAGTTTCTGACTACCAACCAGCCTGTGGCTCCTGTTCCTTCGTTCTCCGTTTGCCACCATCAGTGGGCTTGGTAAGGTGGTTCTCGGCCACCAAATGCATGCGTCACACACCACACTTTTTGAACTCATGATCAAGCTTGGTCATTTTGGTAGTGAGGAAAAAGGGCTAAAAGTTAAATGCTGGGGGCCGGAGAGATAGCACAGGGGTTAAGGTTGTACGTAGCCAACCTCCATTCTAACCCCAGGATCACAAATGTTTTCCTGAGCGTTACCAAGAGACATCCCTTTGCACAGACTGAGGAATAAAGCCTGAGCATGTATGGTTAACCATCCCCAATATTGCCAATTTTACATCCAAAGTTAAGTCCCAACATCACATGTCATTTCCTGAGAGTAAGCTTTCTTTCCTGACCACCTTATCTAAAATCAAACCTTCCTGGTTATTTTTACCAGTCAGCTCCCTATTCTTTTCTGTTTACATCATTATCACAATTATTATTATTACAATGTTATTGTTATTTTAAAGCATGAATTAATTACACAATGGGATATCAGATAACTGTAAAAGATGTTTTGATATAAATTCATTTCTTAGAATCAATGTGAAGAAAGTGCAGTACAGAATGTGTAGTATATAATGATATGTGTCCAATGAGGGAAAGAAAATAGATCATGTATATGTGCATGTTTTCTGGATGAATACAGAAGAAGTGGATGGCACTGCTTGCCTCCATGGAAGGCATTAGGTGACTAGTGGGAGACTGTTCACTGCACCTTTTTGAATTTCAAATTATCTAATGGATCACTTATTAAAATAAAATATTTAAATGTTTTGTATCTGCTTTGTTTTCTATCTATTCAAAGAACATAAATGTCATCAGTTTTATGTTTGTCATCAGTTTGTAGATCATGTTTTTTGGGGAAAGGTTACTACTATATTCTTTTTTTTCTTTTTTTTTTAACTATTATATTCTTAACACTCAAACTATATGGAGATATGAGGGTTGAGGTATAAGTACTATCAGGAGTCATCCTTTTGCACAGAGCAAGGAGTAAGCCCTGAGCACTGCCTAGTGTGGTCCCAAATCCAAAAAAAAAAGAAAGGCAAAACAAACTTTCTCTGGCATCTGAACATACAATTAGTATTTATTGAACGAAGAAATGATGGGCTTCTCTAGCTCTAACATGATTAGAATGTAAGAGGATCAAGATCATGGTGATTCCATTAAAAAATAATTTAAAAAAATAGACACTGAGAGACTTACTGAAAAGTGGCACCATCTATAGTAGTTTTTGTTTAAATCAAACTGTCAAAAGTATCAGGAAGTGTGGGATTCAGGAATGCAGAGGCCCTTCCTAACCTCATCCTCTGAGTACAGCAACCGCAGGGACAGGCAAAACAGTCCCCTTTCACCTCAAAATAATATGTATTAGGGACCGGAGAGATAGTACAGTGGGTAGATTGTTTGCCTTGCACGCGTCAAGCCTGGGTACAATCCCCAGTATCCTGAGTCCAGGAGTAAAATATGGATTACAGCACATATCATATTCCCATTATGAAGATGGCCTTCTGCACTTGATTCTAAACTGAGTCAGGAACTGAGTCTGTCTTGGTTACCAGTATAATCAGAGCCCGATAACAAAAAGAATGAAGAAATAAGAATTTACAGGAGTTAAGGAGTTTACCTTGTATGCAGGTGATGCCAGTTCTACTCCCCAGCATTGCCTATGCCTTGAGCACGCCTGAACTATTCCCTGAGCAGAGCCAGCAAGTTCTGAGCATGGCCAGGTGTGTGCTGCAGCACTAGGAAAGGTCTTTTGGGAGCTGTTATGCCCTTTAACCAGGAGGTGGCACTAGAGGAGCACTTTCAGCTCTGTTTGAGCATTAGAATCTGGACAGTCATTCTTTTATGCTTTTCGGGTCACACCCGGCAATGCACAGCGGTTACTCCTGGCTCTGCACTCAGGAATTACTTCTGGCGGTGCTTGGGGAACCATATGGAATGCCGGGGCTCGAACCCAGGTTGGCCACGTGCAAGGCAAACGCCCTACCCGCTGTACTATTGCTCCGGCCCCTAGACCAGGAGAGGAGTAGATGATCTTTGACAAAGCACTGTACTAGGCATAGTTGGGAACAGAGTGAGAAGCCCCACTCAGAAATCAAAGCTCTCTATTGGGGCTGGAGCGAAAGCACAGCGGGTAGGGCATTTGCCTTGCACGCAGCAGACCTGGGTTTGATTCCCAGCATCCCATGTGGTCCCCCGAGCACCACCAGGAGTAATTCTTGATTGCATGAGCCAGGAGTAACCCCTGTGCATAGCCAAGAGGGAAAAAAAAGCTCTATAGAAGGACAGTGCTAATCTCAGGCCTTATGAGCCCTGAGAAGAAAGGAATCAATCTGTTTGTGGTATATTGGGAGAAGTTACCTCTGAATTGGGCCTTAAATAAGAGAAAATTGGGTGCATTGCATGTGTGACACCATGGATTTGATCCCAGTGTTTGAAAATAAAAGGGGGCTCCCTACAGATTCAGGTTCAATCCCTGGCACCTCATGTAGTCCCCAAACACTGCCAAGAGTGATCTCTGAGCACCACCAAGTGTGGCCCCAAAACAAAGTCAAAATATTTAACTTATAAAAGTGGAGGTCCCCAAGATCAGGAAAATAGTATAGTGGATAGGGTGCTTGCCTTGCACATGGCCAATCTAGGTTCTATCCTCAGAATCCCATATGGTTCCCCAAGCCGCGCCAGAATGAGTAGAGTCAAGAGAAAGCCCTGAGCGCTGCTGGATGTGGTCCAAAACCAAAACCAAACAAAAGTGGAGGAACCCGCTTGGGTGCAGTCCCCAGCATTCCATATGGTTTTTCGAGCCTCACAGGAGAGATCCCTGAGCAGAGAGCCAGGAGTAAACCCTGAGCACCACCAGGTGTGCTGCCACCACCCCACCCGACTCCCCCCCAAAAAAACTAAAAGGATAAAGAGAGGTTGGAGAGATAATATGGGGGTTTAGGAGCTTGTCTTGCATGTGACTGTAGCACTACATTGTAGCACTGTCCTTCTATTGTTAATCAATTTGCTCGAGTGGGGCACCAGTAACGTCTCCATTGTAAGACTTGTTGTTACTGTTCTTGGCATATCGAACACACCACGGGGAGCTTGCAGGCTCTGCTGTGTGGGCGGGATACTCTCTGTAGCTTGCCAGGCTCTTCGAGAGGGACGGAGGAATCAAACCCGGGTCGGCTATGTGCAGAGCAAATGCCCTACCTGCTGTGATCTGATTTAATTCCTGAAACCACTAGGAGTGTTTCCTGAGCACAGAGCAGGAATAAATTCTGAGCTCTGTCAGATATGGCCAAATATTAAAAAAAATTTTAAGGGGCTGGAGTGATAGCACAGCGTGTATGGCATTTGCCTTGCACGCAGCCGACCGGGGTTTGATTCCCAGCATCCCATATGGTCCCCCGAGCACCACCAGGAGTAATTCCTGAGTGCATGAGCCAGGAATAACCCCTGTGCATCGCTGGGTGTGACCCAAAAAGCAAAAAAAAAAAAAAATTTAAAAAAGGGAGGAAACTTTTGGCCATTAGGAATGTGGGAATGTGGGAGACACACCCACACAGAGCTAGAAGTCGTTCCCAGCAGTACTGGCTGATATTCAAAAACATAGTCTAGGGATTAAGGTGCTTCCCTAGCAGGTGGCTGACCCAATTTGGATCCCTAGCACTGCAAATTGTCCTACTAGGAGTCCTACTAGGAGTAATACCTGAGCACAGAGCCAGGAGGAAGCCCCGAATACTACCAACTGTAATCCCAAACCCAAAAATAAATAAAAACGAAAAATAATAGTAAAATTGGAAGAATTTATCCAGTCGTGAACATTCAGAGTAGATGGAATGGACTTTTGGGAAACTGAAAGAACGTTGAATTGCAAAGGTGAATTATTGAAGTTTGATGGGAGATCAAAGAATCAAAAGAAGGCTTTTTGCTTTTTGAGAGTTTACATTTTTGGTAAAAGGACAACAAATTTATGAAATTGACTAACACAATGCACACAATAGGAACTCAAAATTAACCCAATGGAGGAGCTAGAAAGATAGCTCCCTGGGCTGAATGCATACGTGAGAGGCCTGTATTCAATCTCTGACACCACGTGGTTGTCCAAGCACTGCCTGAGTGACTACTGAGCACAGAGCTAGAAGTCGTTCCCAGCAGTACTGGCTGATATTCAAAAACAAAGTCAAAAACAAAAAAAATAATCCATTGTGTTGATATTTATGTGTCTATTAAATAGTGGAGGCTCAGTCTGTGAAGAGAATTTACCGACCTAATGAATACACTTTGTATGTAAGAAACTTGGGTTTGATGTCTGGATGTGACCAAAGAACTAAATAAATAAAAATTAAGAAAATATAGAGCTCAATAAACACATCAAGTGAATAAATAAACCATGTAACTCTTGTTGGTTTTTTTGATAAATCATATGTCCTTGTTGATGCTTCGAGTGTATCATCTAAGATTTTTTTCTGCATTAGAAACTCTTCAGGAATATCTTTTCTTTCCATAAAAGACAAGAAATCCTGATTCCCAGAGGGAAAATTGCAATAATCTGTAAGGTCCCTGTAATCTAAAGACTCATTAGGGGATTCTTGAATCCGATTCCTAGTCTCAGAGTTGTCACAATAATTATCAACACTATGGGGGTATGGTGCCGCCAGCAGGTCAATCTGTACCTGTGAGGCGAGTGCATCAGCAGTCTCATGACGCCTTCATACTTCCAGATATCCCAAAATAGCTGCTGTGGCTTTGGCCAGATGCCAAAAACTTGGGGCAATATCTTCCAAGAAAGTAAATGGCCAAAAGTTAGGAATGTGGGAGACACACCCACAAACCACCTCCGACTCAGCTATATAATTGGAGGCATGGCCTCTCCGGTTCCTGATCGAACTGCTTAATGGCCATGATCCCAGAGACTCAGAAACAAATCTTGAAACCCAGTGGCTTTTGGCAGAGATGCGTCCAGTCCCTGCAGTAGGTTACTGTCGCCGGGCCACCCCAGGAGGGAAAGGGTGCTGTCCCTCCGCCTGCTCCCCCTAGCGGCTTGGTGGCCGCTATCCTCCAGAGGCCATTGGACAGTCAGTTTTGGGCCCTCTGTGACAAGACATGCGGGGCCTCACGGGGTGGGGGTAAAGCCGGCCATTTCCTCCCCATCCCAACGAAACCCCGAGTCGCTGCCCACAAATGGCCTTTCTGGCTCCTGATCAAGCTGCTTAATGGCCATGATCCAAGAGACTCAGGAACAAATCTCGGAACCCAGCAGGTTTTGGCAGAAATCTCTCCAGATTTAATTGTTAAAATTTCGGAATTCCAAAATCGCGCAGCCACTACTGCAGCCACGCAACATCATATGTTATTCATAACCAGCAATAGAAAACAAATTGTCTACTGTTGCCTTTTCAGCAGATCTGAGTGTTGGGGTAAAATCCCAAATAATAAAGGTGGGTCTGGTGTCAGAATATTGCTCGAGCAGACCTAGTAACGTCTCCATTTTGAGACTTGTTGTTACTATGTTTGGCATATTGAATACATCACGGGTAGCTTGCCAGGCTTTGCTGGACCGGTGAGATACTCTCGGTAGCTTGCTGGGCTCTCCGAGAGGGGTGGAGGAATCGAACTCGGCTTGGCTGGGCTGGCTGCATGCAAGGCAAACGCCCTACCGCTATGGAAATCATCTGCCCCACAGGTAGGAGGGGGTGGGATAGGGGTATACTGGGGCTTTTGGGGGTGGAGAATGGGCACTGGTGAAGGTATGGGTGTTTCATTATATGGCCGAGACTCAAACCCAAAAGCTTTGTAACTGCTCTCACGCTGATTCAATAAATAAAATTATAAAAAATGAAAAAAAAATAAGGTGGAGTTCATGCCCAATTCAATCAGCTAATCAGTGGCTGAATAAATAGCAATAATCCTACATAAAAAAAATAATTATCAACACTAATATTCTTAGAGCAAATAATGTCAGCCATCACGTCCATATTAATAAATCTACTGGAAAGATTTAGTTTTGTTCATTTTGGGGCCATACCCAACAGTGCTCAGTGACTAGTCCTGGCTTTGTGCTCAGGAGTCACTCCTGGCTTTATTCAGGGAATCACATGGTGTTGGGGATTAAACCCTGCCTCCTGCATGTAAAGCATGCACTCCAGCCCCATAAGCTACCTCACCATCCCTGGAAAGATTTTCTTTTTTGAAAACTTAATTGAGCAGCTTGCTTCTTTCTTAAACATTCTCCTTCTTGCCTGTGTGAGCTGACTCTCCAGTTCGCCATCAGCCTCTCTCCTCTCCTTAGTTTCCTTTGCCAGGGTTCCCTTACTGCTCTCTAGGTCCGTTTACGAGCTCTAACATCTTTCCATCAATCCTCTCCCTAGATAATCTCATTCTTCCCCATGGTTTAAATTACCGTCTGGATGCCATCCTCAGAGCTCTTCAAGGCCCAGCCCACACATCTAGCGGCCTGCTTGACCTTTTCATTTGGATGCTCCTTAGGCATCTTTGTCTCAACGTGTATAAAAACTCCTCGTAGTTTTCACAGAATCTGTTCCCCTTCCAATGTCCCTGTTGTGGTGAGTGGCAGTATGACCCCGCCTGCTGCCTTAGCCAGAGTCTAAGCCACCCTTGATCTGAGATTCTGATCCTTTGGCCTATGTAATAGTGCCTGCATCTTCCCTCTGTTTTTCCTCCATGCCACTTCCACCACCTCCCACAGTCCCTGCTTCGGTCCATGTTGCTCCTCAGTACCCAGAATGGCTTTAAAAATGCAAGTAAGGGAGGTTTGAACGGTAGTATAGTGGTTAGGGAGTTTGCCTTGCACGCAGCCAACCCAGGTTCAATCCCCAGCATCCCATATGGTCCCACCCCTGAGCCTCCCGAATACCCCTCAGTATCCCCCTCCTCCTGACAAAATAAAAATAAATAAACATTCTTAATGAAAATTAGGGGATAGAGAGATGAAACAAGGGTTTCAATACTGTCCCTTGCATATTGAATTCAACCCCACCCAGTTCAGTCCCCGACACTGCATGTGTCCCCTGAGCACCACCAGAGGTGACTCCTGAGCACAGGAGCCAGGAGTAAGTGCTCAACACCTGTATGTGGCCAAAAATGCAAATTAGATATGCCACTTCTCACAATTTTTTGGGGGGGAGGGCGGTCACACTTGGCAAGGCTCAGGGATTACTCCTGGCTCTCCACTTAATTACTTACTACTTCTGGCGGTCTTCAGGGGACGAGATGGGATGCTGGGAATCAAACTCAGTTTGGCCGCGTGCAAGGCAGCAAATGCCCTACCCGTTGTACTATCACTCCAGCCCCCTAACAATTCTTTAAATACTCATAATTTCCCTTAAATGAAAGTGTTTTAACCCTGGATTTTAAGACCCTCCATGGCGAGGCTGTTGTCCATCTCTCAGGTTCCATCTCATGCTGTTTTTTTCCCCATTTGACTTCAAAATCAAAGTTAGTTTTTTGTTTTTTTTTTGCTTTTTGGGTCACACCCAGCGATGCATAGGGGTTATTCCTGGCTCTGCACTCAGGAATCACCCCTGGTAGTGCTCAGGGGACCATATGGGATGCTGGGAATCGAACCCGGGTCAGCCGTGTGCAAAGCAAACGCCCTACCAGCTGTGCTATTGCTCCAGCCCCGAAGTTAGATTTTTGTTTTTGTTTTTTGAGCCCAGCGGTGCTCAGTGGCTGCTCCTGGCTCTGTGCTCGGGATATCTCCTGGCAGGCCTCAAAGGACCATGTGGTGACAGGATCAGGCATCCTACCCTCTGTACCATCTCTCTGCCCCCAGAAATGTTCTGTCGTGATCTGGATGGTGAACTCCTGGGTGTAGGTAAAGCACACTTGGGAGTTGTGGGCTGGAGCGATAGCACAGCGGTAGGGCGTTCGCCTTACAAGCGGCCAACATGGACGACCCGAGTTTGATTCCTCCGCCCCTCTCGGAGAGCCCGGCAAGCTACAGAGAGTATTCGATATGACAAACACAGTAACAACAAAGTCTCCAATGGAGACGTTACTGGGCCCCCTCGAGTGCATGCTAATGTATGGAAATTACAGCTGAGAAAAGTTGCACCAGAGGAATTTAGCAAAGGAAGCAATTTCTTCTAATCAAGTGGACAGGGCCGGCATGAAGCTTGGAGAGGAGACTGCCGCCCGGAAAGGCCACTTTTTCCCTCTTGGTGGCTTGGTAACAGAGAATCTAAACAAAGCACTTAAGCCTCCCTTAATGGAGGCAGGAGTCATCAGAAAGTGGCACTGGAGATTATTTGCCTTCTGTTTACAATGCAAAACAAAACAAAGGGGAGAAAAAAAAAGCTCGGGATTAATATATAATTGCAGATGTCATAGGCAGGGCGGTAATTATTAAGTATAACATGAGTGTTCTATTTTGGGGCCTCACTGCCGGGCCTCTGGCTCTTCATTCCCTCAGGCTGTTGTGATTGTGAGTGGCTTGTTTCTCTGCCATGGGAAGTGGCTCAAAGATGGGGGGAGGGGTAAAGGATTCAGGGTCCAGAGTTGAAAGATAAATTGCATCTCTGCTGGGATTCTCTGCCCACAGGGCACCTGTGTGTACAGAATCACCCAACGCAGGCAAGGAGGGAGCAGGCCGTCAGTCATGGTTATTGATCGTAGGCAACAGAAACCAATTCTTGGTTGCCCAAGCTGGAAAGGAAAAGCACTGGGAGGTTGTTAAGAAGCTCATAGAATACGAAGGAAGCTGCAGAACTTGAACCAGAGAAGAGGAATCCAGGAAGGAGGATTTCAACCTATGGGTTTTAAAGTGTCTAATGCAGTCACTTCATTAGTACAAGACCCTGCATGTGCCCACTAAAATGAGGATGGATGGGTTCAGACAAGAGGTGCTGGGCCAGCCTGATCACCTTTTCGTTTTTTGCAGAGCCCTCCAGAGTCTTTCCAGTACCTGTGTTTCCCCAATCACTCAGGCCTGGCTAGTACGGGTGGGGTTTCTAGGGATGGGGGAAGTCTCTCCAGAGCAGGATCTGAGGGGAAGCACTCAAGTTACAGTAGCTCTTGAGTGTGTGTGTGTGTGTGTGTGTGTGTGTGTGTGTGTGTGTGTGTTTCCTATTTTTTTGTTTGGGGGGTGGGGTGGGTGCTAGCACACTGGCAGCACTCAGGGTTTACTCCTGACTCTGCCAGCTTGTTGAGTTTTAATACCATGTGAGTGGAGTAAAATCAAATTTCCAACTTAAGCTTCCAAACACCCACCCACTGACTCCCCCTGAGATTGAGAATGCAAGTTCTCTTGTCTCCCTGAAGGTTTTGTCTTCATTTCTCTTTCACTAGGGCCTCAGATCATTCTCCTTGCCTGGCTTCATTAGAATTGAGCCTGGCTGCCACCGAACTGTGACCTCTGAACCTTCCTTCCCCGGGACTGGCCCTCGCTATTCCCCCACATGAGGTGGATCCTGGCAAAGTGTGTCTCTGATCAGGCTCAAGCCACCAAGCCTCTGAGGGTCTCCAGGCTCTTTTGGATTAGGCTTGAAGCACAAAGATAATGAAGTGACGCTTTGGCCGGACAGCTGCGCTGCAGCCCCACTTTGCAGCCTCAGTTAGGTCCTTCCTGGCAGGAGTTTCCAGATGGACAACAGAAACCCGGGGCTTTAGGAAGACGCGCGAGCCACTCACTGGACACAGGGCCACTTGCCTGGCAAAGGGGTTCCCCCTTCCATGAATCCTGCCCTTCATATTCATGTCAGACTTCATTTGCCCCTTTTCTTTATAATGAAATCAGGATGAGAAAAACAAACAGTATTTCAGAAAGAAATTCAAAACGCTAAATTCTATTTATTTATTTGGCTTTTTTGGGTCACACCCGACAATGCTCAGGAGTTACTCCTGGCTCTGCACTCAAGAATTACTTCTGGTGGTGCTCAGGGGGCCATATAGGATGCTGGGGATCAAACATAGGTCAGCTGCATGCAAGGCAAACACCTTACCCACTGTGCTATGGCTCTGGCTCTGCTAAAGTCGATGTTATGCATAGAATTATCTATAGGATTACATCATATACAATTCTATATTATGAGGGGGTATGGTGGCACCAGAAGGTCAATCTGTACCTGTGAGGCGAGTGCATCAGCAGCCTAATGGCGCCTTCAGACTTCCAGATACCCCAAAATTGCTGCTGTGCCTTTGGCCAGACCCCAAAAACTTGGGGCAAAGTTTACCAAGAAAGTAAACGGCCGAAAGTTAGGTATGTGGGAGACACACCCACAAGCCACCTCTGACTCAGCTATATAATTGGAGGCAAGGCCTGTCTGGTTCCTGATTGAACTGCTTAATAGCCATGATCCCAGAGACTCAGAGACAAATCTTGGAACCCAGCGGCTTTTGGCAGAGATGCGTCTGGTCCCCACAATGGGTTACTGTCGCCGGGCCACCCCAGGGGGAAAAGGGTGCTGTCCCTCCCCCTGCTCCCCCTTGGCGGCTTGGTGGCTGCCATTTTCCAGAGGCCATTGGACAGTCAGGTTTGGGCCTGCAGTGACAAGACACGCGGGGCCTCACAGGATGGGGGTGGAGTCGGCCCTTTCCTCCCTACCCCAACGAGACCCCGAGTCGCCACCCACGAATGGTCTCTCTGTCTCCTGATCAAGCTGCTTAATGGTCATGATCCCAGAGACTCAGAAACAAATCTTGAAACCCAGCAGGTTTTGGCAGAAATCCCTCCAGATTTAATTGTTAAAATTTCGGAATTCCAAAATCGAGCAGCCACTACTGTGGCCGCGCAATAGGATATGTTATTCATAATCAGCAATAGAAAACAAATTGTCTACTGTTGCCTTTTCGGCAGATCTGAGTATTGGGGTAAACTCCCAAATAATAATGGTAGGTCTGGTTTCAAAATATTGAATGTAATTAAAGTAGAGAGAGAGAGTAAAGTGGAAATCCTCAGACCCACAGTTTTGGGAGGGCATGGGATGGGGGGTATACTGGGGTTTTTGGTGGTAGAAAATGGGCACTGATAAAGGGACGAGTGTTTCATTGTATGACTGAGACTTAAACCCGAAAGCTTTGTAACTGCTCTCATGGTGATTCAATAAATAAAATTATAAAAAAGGAAGAAAACAAAAGTAAGGTGGAGTTCATGCCTAATTCAATCAGCCTAATCAGTGGCTGAATAAATAGCAATACTCCTACATTAAAAAAAAGAATTCTATGTTATGTATAAAACTATGAACAAAACACAACAAAACCCATGCTGATCGATAGATTTTTCTTAGACTCAGGCAGATTTCATCTTGGAGAAAACAGGTTTTTTCTTTTTGGATAGCATGTATGCCTACTTGACCTTCTGGTTAAACAGAGGAATGGAATGGAATGTATGTGGGGGTGGGGTAGTTGATACCATAGAATTAAACTATTTTTATTTTGGAGTCACACCTCACAGTTCTCATTGATCACTTCTGGTGGGCTGAGGGATGCCAGGGATGAAACAGAAAAGCAAAGACATGGCAGAAAGCACCGATCCGAGCAGAGAAGGCCCACTAATATGGTAGGAGGCCACTGCATGGAAGGCTAAAGGACCAGCAGGTATGACTGAGGCGAGTCAAATTTGGCTTTTCTGCTGGGACTCCAACATTATGTTTCTGCCCCCTGAACTACAGCCTCCCACTCACCTCCCCAGTCTGTCAGCAGGGTGGTCACAATCAGAAAACAGCCTGGGTTCAGCTGCCTCTGGGCTGCAGGAAAGAACATCGGTCCTGTCCCTGGTAAAGACAGTTTCAACTGTGGCAGCTGCCTGAGGAAGTGCTAATAAGACAGCCTGGAACCATTAGGAAGAAACAGAACAGCTGTTGAGACTGCTTGGAAACAAGACATACAGCCAGAGTGAAGTGTGAGGTTCGGGCGCAGGCTGCCTTGCTTTGATTCCTGATTCTACTTTACAAACTGTAAGAATGTGAGTGAGTTAATTAACCTCCCTGAGACTCAGTTTTACTTTGTTACATGAGCATGACAGTCTCTAACTCAGAGGGCTGTCATGGGGATTAAATACTGGATGTTACTCCGCACAAGACCTGTCACATGGACTTCAGTTCAGCCCTACGTATGGAATCACTGTTTTGGGTTGACAGGAAATTCATAGGACTTCATATGGCTGGAGTCATAGTACAGTGTGTTGAGCATTTGCCTTGCACATGGCCGACCTGGGTTTGATGCCCTGCATCCCATGTGGCCCCCTGAGCACTGCCAGGAGTAATTCCTGAGCACAGAGCCAGGAGTAAAGCCTGAGCATTGCGGGTGTGACACCCCCCCAAAAAAAAAGGATTGATTATTCTTTTGGGGGGGGTCACACCCGGCGGTGCACAGGGGTTACACCTGGCGGTGCTCAGGGGACCATATGGGATGCTGGGAATCAAACCCAGGTCGGCCACGTGCAAGGCAAACACCCTACCCGCTGTGCTATCTCTCCAGCCCCAAAAAGGAGTGATTCTTAAGCGCAGAGGAAGGAGAGAGAGAGAGAGAGAGAGAGAGAGAGAGAGAGAGAGAGAGAGAGAGAGAGAGAGAGAGAAATCTCTGGTATCTTTTGATCCCATAACTGAAGATCATAACCCTAACACCATGACTGAGTGTGTGAGCGCCACAACCAACCAAGCTCCACACCACAACAGGGTGTGTGGCCCCCAGTTTTCTCAGTGGCAAAGGGAAGGGAAAAAATGGAAATTGAACTCACTGGTTTTGATGTGAGTTCAAAGGTGTGATCAGAAAGGTTAGAAAGCAGAGCGTGCCCCTGCTCCCATTGTTATGACCATATTTTTTTCTCATTTGGACTTTACTAAATGTACTTTTACACTGAGTTCTGGACTTTTATTACCTATATCTGAATTTTTTTTACTTGATTTCTTTTTGGGAGGGTGGGGATCTAGACCACACCTGGTGGTGCTCTGGACTGCTCCTGGCTCTGTACCCAGGGGTCACTTCTAGTGGAGCTCAGCCTGTGATTGAATCAGGTCACATTTGAGGGAAGTGCTTATCTCTCTGACCGCTATTTCTTAATTTTTTATGGACTGGGAAAGAGCTTTATTGGCAGCAATATGACAGGTTGGAAGATGTTCACAAAGTAACCATCTTGTCTACACTGTTAAGAAAGTGGAATTTTTGTAGTTTTTTTAGGAGAAGGGAGAAGGGAAGCACCTTCTTGGGGGAGGATGGGCTACAGACTAGTGGGTACCAGAGTGAATAACAAACCCCCTCAAGGGATGGCCCCCTGATGCATACTGAGTCTCCCCTGCACACCTGAACAGAATAAAAGTTAGGCTTTGGGGGACAGACCACTCTAATGACAGCTGTCCTTTTGACTTGGGTGAGAGTCAGCCAATGGCAACTGTCCTTGCCTAGACAAATTTTCTTGTTTCTGGTCAGCAGGAGGGATCAAAGTGCCAGAGCACATGCCTTGCATGCAGGAGCCCCGGGTTCAATCCCTGGCATCATCTGGGCCCTGAGCATTGATGAGAGGAACTCCCAAGTGGAGACTGGAGATAAGCCCCTGGGTACTGCTGGGTGTGACCATAAAAACAAAACCACAAACAAACAAACAAACATTTTCTGGTTTCTAATATTGAATTCAGTGTTTATATCTTTGGGCTGACTTCAAGCTCTACATTCACCTCCACCTTCCATTTTTATGGAAGTTGGGGAATTGGGTCAGATCTGGCAGCACAGGAAATAGCCCTTTGTCTCTTGCTTGGGATTCTGGCATAAGGGAACACGTTAATCTCTCTCTCTCTCTCTCTCTCTCTCTCTCTCTCTCTCTCTCTCATTCTTTCTCTTATAGTTTTTGGGCCACTCCTACTGATGCTCAGAAGTTACTCATGGCTCTGTGCTCAGGTATTACTCCTGGCAGTGCTTGAGGGACCACATGGGATGCTGGGGATAGAATCTGGGTCGGCTGCGTGCAAGGCAAATGCCTTGTCTTACCTGCTGTACTCTCAGTCCAACTCCAACACTGTTTCTGTGATATATTTCCCACTGGGTACCAATTCAGATCTGCCTATCCCTTGCTGGATGGGGCTTTCATCAGGGATACATGGTAATAAAAACAAATTGAGTTGGAGAAGAAAACTTACCTCT
This sequence comes from Sorex fumeus, assembly GCF_029834395.1. NCBI lineage: Eukaryota > Metazoa > Chordata > Mammalia > Eulipotyphla > Soricidae > Sorex > Sorex fumeus. The sequence continues at coordinate 44,828,699 of NW_026606104.1, forward strand.
TCACAGGTAAACTACATTCTGCCTTGGGACCCCCTCTTATGAAAATAACCTTGTAACCTTTTACTTAAGATACAATTTGGGGTGTGGGGGACAGAGTCAGCTCAGTGGGTAAGTCATTTGCATGCAGCTGATTTGGGGCTAACCCTGCTTCAATCCCTGGCATCCCATATAATCCTCTGAGTCCAACAGAAATGATTTCTGGGTGCAGAGCCAGGAGTAAACATTGAGCATCACTGGGTGTAGCCCCCCCCAAAAAAAAGAACAAAACCAAGACACAATTTGGGTGGCAGATGATTTGTTTCTTTACAGTCCCCTTTTTGTTATTATTTGGTTTTGGGCCACATTGACTGGTGCTCAGAGCTTACTCCTAATTCTGTGCTCAGGAATCACTCCTGTTGGCTCAGGGACACAGCTCAGGGGACCACATGTGGTGCTAGGGATCAAACTTGTGTTGGTCACATGCAAAATCTGGCCCTACAGATCCTTTTCAGAACTTTTTTTTTTTTTTGAGTGGGGAAGCATATCCAATAGTACTCGGAGCTTACTTCTGGTTTTGCTCTCAGGAATCACTCCTGGTGGACTCAGAAGACCATATAGAGATGCTGGGGATTGAACTCTGGTGGGCCAGGTACAAGGCAAGCACCCTACTTTCTCATATTCTCTCCACACTTTTTTGGGGGAACTTCTTGAAAAGTTCCATAACTCTGAACATTTTCTTTTTAACATCTTCCTCCCCAGATACCCCCGGTAAGCAGATTTTTCCCTGGCCATCGTAGGAAGTTGGTTATGGAAGCAGGTGAGGAGGAGTTTTGTGACACCCCGTTTGTGAGTGGGGTCTGATGGGGTCTCCAGGAGGGAGGCAGGAGGGAACCTGCGTGGGGCAGCAAAGGCTTCGGGGCTTCAGGAAGGCACAGGAGGCAGCAGGAAAGGAAGGCATCTCTGGCACCCAGATGTGGGAATGGGGCTGGAATGGGGTGGGGGGATAAAATGGAAAAGAATCCCCTCCTTGAGCCGAGTGTCTGAAAACAGATGACTGGTTAAAGAAACTTTGGTACATCTACACAATGGAATATTATGCTGCTGTTAGAAAAGATGAAGTCATGAAATTTACATACAAGTGGTACTACATGGAAAATATCATGCTAAATGAAATGAGTCAGAAAGAGAGGGACACACAAAGAGAGATTGCATTCATCTGTGGTGTATAAAGTAACAAAATAGGAGACTAACACCCAAGAATAGTCGAGGTAAGTACCAGGAGGTTCACACCATGGCGTGGAGGCCAGCTGCACATGCTGGGAGATAAGGCAGCTCAGATAGAGAAGGGAGCACCAAGTAATGTGTGTTGGGAGGATCCTCCCAGGATGGGAGAAGCATGCTGAAAGTAGACTATAGACCAAACATGATTGTCACTCAATGCCTCTTTTGCAAACCACAACACCTAAAAGGAGAGAACAAAAGGGAATACCCTGCCACAAAGGCGAGGTGGGATGGGAGGGGATGGGGGGGTGGGAGGGATACTGGGATCATTGGTGGTGGAGAATGGACACTGGTGGAGGGATGGGTACTCAATCATTGTATAACTGAAACCCAAACACAAAAATTTGTAAGTCTATAACTGTACCTCATGGTGTTTCACTAATAAAAATTTAAAAAAAAAAGGAAAAAAAAGGAATCCCCTCCTCAGTGACTTCTAGGATTGTGGGCCAGCAGAAGTCCAGCAGGATGGGCCTGGCAGGACACTAGCTGTGTAGGACTCCTGGGTTCCTGGCACTCTTGCTGTGAGAGACAGAGGGAGTGGTTGGCCTGTGTGAGTCTCTCTTCATTTTCTTGGGAGCCTGAAGAACGAGATGAGTCACATTTCCAGATGCATGAGGGAAGGAACCTCAGTTTCTTCCTTCCCGCCCCCCCCCATATCCTCCCATCCCGGCCGCTTAGGCACGACTGGCAGCAGGGATGTTTTTCTGTCTAAAAAAGCAAATCGCTTTGTGAGCTCTTTTCCTGCTTATTTTGAAAAACATAGACAGTTATATATAAATATATGTAGGGGTATATATATTGCTTCATAGAGTCAGCAAAATTATATACAGTCCACACAATCTGTCATTCCATCATCCAAAAAGAGCCTGTTGGCATCTTGGTGCCAAGCTTCCCATACCTGGCTTTTCTCATGCCCTCTCCACTAGGTCACCTGGAGCTATCTCTGGTCTTAAGGCTGAGATAAGAAGACTCAGAGCTTTTATTCAATGTCTCATGGAGATTTTAATTCTCTGTTCAAAACAGGTTTTGTTGTTGTTCTTGCCGTTTTTGGGGGAGCATGGTCCTTTTATTTTATCTTTTGGGTTTTAGGGCATAGGGCTATACCCAGAAATATTGGGGGGGACTACTCCCAGATCTGTGTTTAGGGACTGTGTGGGGCTGGGAATTCAACCAGGGTTATCCACAAGCATGGCAAGTGCCCTATGCTCTGTACTATCTCTCTCGCCAAGACAAGGATTCTTTTTTCAGGACTGAGGTGGCAGAGGGACAGAGGGATGCAAAGGACTGTGGGAGAAGGAGCTGGGTACTTCGCTAATGGGCTCAGTGTGGAGACTTAATGAAGGAAGGGGGAACCTGTACCCTAAAACAGATGTTCTATCTGTACCCTAATGTTCTATAACATCTAACCTATAGATGTTCTATCTGTACAGATGTACTGTAAACTGATGTTCTATCAATAAAAAATAAAATGGACTACTATATGCTGTTTAAAAATAGTCCTTGGGGAGAGGGGCTGGAGAGATAGTACAGCGAGCAGGGAGTTTACCTTGCATGTAGCCGACCCGGGTTTGAGCTGAGGCACCCCATCTGGTCCCCTGAGGAATGCCAGGAGTAATTCCTGTGTGCAGAGCCAGGAGCTAGGCCTGAGCACTATAGGGTGTGACCTCAAAACACAAGGAAAAACCAAATTCCTTTGGGTCCCCGCCACAATGCCTCTCCCCCTGTCACCTCTCCCCCTTCCCGCCTCCCACGCAGTTGGACCCCAGTTCATGCTCATTCCTGTTGCTCCTGGAGGCGGGTCTGAGGCTCAAAGCTCTCACTTCACACCTCAGGTGGTGTCTCCAAATATCATCTTAGGGAGAGACAGTCTGCTCCCTAAGGAGCCTGCTGCCATCTGTTAAGATGACAGTCCCCTCCATCCTGTGAGACATGTTTTTTTTAAGCAAAGCCCAGATCATTCTCCATGTCTACAGAGCAGACATTCTTTTCTCCATTTGGCAGAAGAGGAACCAGGAATGCAAGTCTTTTTTTTTTTTCTTTTTGGGTCACACCTGCCGGTGCACAGGGGTTACTCCTGGCTCTGCACTCAGGAGTTACTCCTGGAGGTGCTCAGGGGACCATATGGGATGCTGGAAATCGAACCCGGGTCGGCCATAAGGCAAACGCCCTACCCACTATGCTATCTTTCCAGCTCAGGAATACAAGTCTTAGCCTGGGTTAGAAGCGGCTCTGCCCAGACTCTGGAGGGCCTGGTCAGAATCGTGTCCTGGGGGTTTACACACTGCCAACACCTTTGATTTGTGGTTAGGGACCTGCTTCTTGCTTCTTTCTTCCTCTTCTGACTAGGATGCAGACCCAGAATGGTCCACAAACCCATCCATCTTGCTCAGCATTCAGTGCTCAGAATTACATCCTAGGGAGGTGTTTCAGACAGGGTTCCCCAGGATGTGTCTAGAGAGGGAAACTGGATCTGAAGGAAATGACTCATGATTAGGGAGGAGGCCAATTTCCACACCTGTTGGGTGGTCTGGGAAGCCTGAGACCCTAAGAAAAGCTAATGTTGTGGTTCAAGTCCAGCTTATGAAGCCGGGGACTCACTGCAGGGAGACCCATTCGCAATTCTAGTCAGGTCTTCTTGGATTGAATCAGGCCCATCTACATTATGAAGGACAATGTGCTTATTTAAAGTTCACCCATTTGGAATTAGGGAGAGAGTACAGCGGGTAAGGTGCTTGCCTTACATGCAACCAGCCCTGGTTCAATTCCTGGCACCACATAAGGTCCCCCAATCACTGTCAAGAGTAACCTCTGATCACATAGCTGTGAGTAGCCAGCCCCTGATCACTGCTGAGTGTGCTCCAAACCCCAAACTCCCCCCAAAAAGTTTACCCATTTGTATGTTATTCACATTCACAAAAAATATCCATAATAATATTTAACCATATATCTTGGCACTATGGCCTAGCCAAGTGAATGCACAAAAGTAACCATCACCATCAGAACCTGAGATCTACTTGTTGAACAGGTGAACAGGTGAATTTGTTGAACTGACTAAGTGAACAAATGAATAAACTTAAGAAGGGTGAGACTAGGGGGCCAGAGAGGGTAGACCTCTTGCCTTGCATGTGGCAGACCCAGGTTTGAACCCCGCACCACACAGGGTCCCTCAAGTCTTCCAGGAGTGATCCCTGATCACAGAGCCAGGAGTAGGCCCAAGACAGAAACAAAACACAAACAAACAAACAAACAAAAAAAAGAGTGAGACTTGCCCAGGTCACATACCACATACTAGCACAAAGAAGGTCCCTGAACTCAATACAGCAGCCCTGCCCTATCCTGCCCTTCCCTTCTCTTCCTTTCCCTTCCCTTCATTTTAAGTTTGCTTTTTTTCCTCCTAGACCCTCCCTCCTTTTGGTGGGGATCAAACAAGGGGCCTTGCACATTCACATCCCCGGCCTCCAGGGAGCTCTTCTGTATACCCCATTATAATGTCCTGGAATTTTGACCAGTGTCAGTCAAGGCTGTAGGAATGTGGTCAGAGTACAGAGACTTTCTTCTCCCAGCAATTTCCATCCTATTAAAATGCCCTCCTGGGGCGAGAGCAATAATACAATGGGTAGATGTTGGCTTTGCATATGGCCGACCCAGGACACCGGCATCCCATATGGTACCCTGAGCAGTGCCAGGAGTGATCCCTGAGTTCAGAGCCAGGAGTAACCCCTGAGCATCACCAGGTGTGGCCCCAAAACCAAAACCTGAACCAAACAAAACAAAAACAAACCAAAACCAATAAACCACCCAAAAAAACCCAATCCTAAAAATTCCCTCTGTGTGTGTGAGGGGGTATGTGTGTGTGTGTGGGCGGGGGCATGCATGTATGTCCCTATCACTCCTGCCCTGAGTCACTGATAGAAAATATCACTGCATGATCTGAAGCAAGTAAAGAATTTGTTCCTTGTCAAAAGGAAGAGCCTTACCTATACCTTTCTCCCACAGGCAAAAATGAGGCACTCTGGAATGGAGATCTGGCCCGAATCTGCTAACTGTATGCCACGTAGTTTCCTCTGTTCTCTACCTTCCAAAATGAAGCTCCCGCCTATTCCTGGCACAAATCCTGCCATTTGCTGTCTTTTCTATGTTCCCCTGGTGCTGTTCCTGCACCTGGGCTGTATCATTTCCCTCCTTTATTCAACATTTCATCCACTTATTTATTTATTCATTCATTCTGCATGATTTCTGAGAGCACCTACAAGGGGGCAGGTGCTCTCTTCACACTGGGGACACAGTGATGAACAAGAGATCTGGGGCCTGGCCCTTCCGGAGCTCATATTCTAGTATTGAGAAAACAGACAAAACTCAAGCTAGTCAATGAACAGGATAATTTCAGGTGCTGAGAAGTGCTAGGAGGCAAAGCAGGAAGTAATCACAGGTTGCCAACACACAGGCAGAGGTGAAAGGGAGAGCCAGGTGGGGAAGAGATATAATTTAGACGGGTGCTAAAGGTCTCTCTAAGGAGAGACATTTGCTATGTGGGGACTCAGGGAAGAACATTCTAGGCAGAGGGAACATCCAGTGACAAAGTCCAGGAAAGAGCAAGTTTGAGTATTAGGGAGAAAGAAAGGAAAAGATAACTTGTATACTTTCAGGCATGTGCTAGGTTCTGTGGATACAAAGATAAGAGCAAAATCCTGTAAACTGGGCAGAGGTCAGTAGTCTGGAGCAAGCAGAAACTATGGTTGATACCCTTTGGGGGTCTACCTGGGTCATGAACCATCATATCCCCCACCCCTCTTAAGAAAGTCTTTCCAGCTCTGGCCCTGGCAGCCATGTTTGAACTCCTTGATTCCATCCTGTGATGGTGGCTGATTGGACCAGAAGGGTCACCTGACTTACACAGGCCCAGTCAGCCGTTTTCCTTTGATTCCAGGAGTTGGGGCTTAAGTACAGCCTCTGACACTGAAACTGCAATGAAGGATCAAATATGTGAGGGTCTCACACATGTGAAGTATATACTCTATCACTGAACCACACTTCCTAATGAGCACTGGAACATTTGTTTTTCATTAATTTTTTTTTCTTTTTGGGTCACACCCAGCAATGCTCAGGGGTGACTCCTGGCCTTGCACTCAGGGATTACTCCTGGCAGTGCTTGGGGACCATATGGGATGCCGGGGATTGAACCCGGGTCGGCCGCATGCAAGGCAAACGCCCTACCCGCTGTGCTTTCGCTCCGTCCCCCTGTTTTTCATTAATTTTTTGAGGGGAAGGCCCATACATGATAGTGTTGGGATACATGATAGTCTTCCCTGCATGGTGCTCAGAACCACTCTCAGAGGTGCTCAGGGGACCATATGGCCCCAGGAATTGAACCCTGGTCTCCCGCACGCAAAGCACAGGCTCCAGTTCTTCAAGCCATCTTTCTGGGCCTTGAAGTTTTGGGGGGATGGGTCACACTCTGTAGTGTTCAGGGCTTACATGTAGCTCTGTGCTCAGAAGTCACTGCTAGTGGTGCTTAGGGGAAAGTATGCAGTACCAGGCATTAAACTGGGGTCAGTTGCATGCAAGATGAATGCCTTAACCCCTGGACTATTTGTTGGGCCCTGAACATTTTTCTTCATTCAGTTTGTCTTATGCAGTTATTGCTAGCGTGACAAATGGATGAGGCTTTTCCAGGACTGATAAATTTCCAAGGTAAAACTAGGAGAGGCAAAACCAGGATGGAAGGGGCCAGAGTGAGAGTACAGCAGGTAGGGCGCTTGCTTGGTCAAGGCCAACCCAGGTTTGATCCCCAGCATCCAACTGATCCCCTGAGCCTGCCAGGAGTGGCCTTTGAGCACAGAGCCGAGAGTAAACCCTGAGCACCACTGGGTGTGGCCCCCAAACCAAACCAAAACAAAAAACCAGGATAGTTGGTCACATTGAACCTGAGAATCCTGAAGCTGTGTGTGGTCAGACTGTGACTGGGGTTGATCAAAGGCTGGTCTGCAGAGAGAGATGCAGGAGAGGTCAAAAAGAGAAAGGGAGACTCCAAGACTCCATTCTTGGTTCCAGAGCCTTCCTAGAGCCAGTCTACATACCTGGTCTTGGCTTCCCAGACCCCCTGCTCCCTTCTACTAAATTTTCTTTGTCTACTTCCCATAGTGCAGGCACTGTTTTTATATGCTCCCACAGAGGACCCACTTTGAGAAGACAAAGTAAGTAACTAACTCAGGAGGCATCCATGGAAGTAGCCACAGTCCAGAGCCGACAGGGCTGTGTGTCCGCAAAGCCTGCCCCAACACAGTCTGTCTCTCAACTCTTCGAAACTTCCTCTCTGACCCTCTCCCATGACACCATTGCTTCCCTTAGAGCTTCTGTGTCACCTTCTCAGCTGTGACAATTCACGTAGGAGTCATCTTTGTGCTTCTCTCCAAGTATAGTATCCAACGTGCCTATTATATGGAAAATTCCATTTTTATCTGCAATAAGGGGTCTATACAGCCAGGAGACGGTGCAGTTTCTTACTGAGAAATAGCTGCTTGCACTTGTATGGTTCTGCTGATTCCTAGGCAAGTTCATTATCTAACTTTTCAGAATTTAGTTATTAGGAATAATAATGACAGCTATTTATTGGTGCATATGCACAAGTCTTGAGGCTCAGAGAAAATACATGTTCTGGGGCCAGAGTGATAGCACAGCAGGTAGGGCACTTGCTTTGCAAGTGGCAGACCCAAGTTTGGTCCCCAGCATCCTATATTATGGTCTCCCATCACTGCCAGTTGTAATTCCTGAGTGCAGAGCCAGGAGCAACCACTGAGCATTGCGAGGTGTGGCCCATAAACAAACAAAAAAAGAGAGATAGTACATGTTTTACCCAAGATCTCCAATATGTTGCAGATTTTACCACAAAGATTCTTTGCTCCTTTTTTTCTTAAATTTGTTTTGGGGAAGGGACTCCCAGCGGTATCCTGTGTGGAGCCAGGAATCAAACCTGGGGCCTCACACTTGAAAGGCACATGCTGTACCACATGAGCCCCCTCCCAGCCTGACTGCAGAGCCTTGTTTCAGGGCTGCAATCCCACGTTCCTTCTGCCCCAGCAGAATCCCTGCATCTCCCAGCTCTGGCTCCTGTCCTGAGCCACAGTGCTGGCTCTCTCCGTGTGGGGTTCTGGCTCTCTCCAAGTTGTGGTGATGGGGCAGAGGTCAGTCTACTCTGTTGGCTGGTCGGGCCCAGCTGGGTGAATTCGAATTCCAGAGCTGCCGCAGTTGCCATGTCTCCTTCCGGGGAGGTTGCAGGGAGCAGCTCACCAACTGCCTGTCTTTGCTCAAAATTTCTTCCAGTGAATTCCAGGTGACTTCTGGAGCTCTATAGAGCAGCTTCTCCCTTTCACAGTGTGGGAGATGTGAGGGGGGTGGTCCACTAGAGTTCCAGAGACACGGTGCCTCTGCAGGGATAGTCTCTGGAACCAGAAGACCCACTTCAGTCCCGCCCCTGCTTGTAACCTGGGTTGTGGGGAGACTGAACTGGCCCTAGTGGCTCTTGTAAACAGTGTCATTCCCCTGCTTCTGGGAAGCCCCATGTTGTGGGTCACATGGGATAAAAAACCTAAAGATTGTACCTCATGGTGTTTCACTAATAAAAATTTCAAAAAAAAAAAAGAAAAAAGATATTATCCTTAAAAAATGTTTTTAATGAAAAAATATTAAAATTAAAAATATGTCTTTAAATAAACTCCTGACAGGGACAGAAAATGGCCTTCAGGGAAGAAAAGCTTTGTCCTTCTAGAAAGATTTCTTTGCATGTTGATGTTGAACTGTGTATGTATTGTTAGTACAAACTTGAATTGATTATTGCTACTACTTAAGCTGAAAATATATTGTATTTTGTTCCTGATTATAATCTTTTCTAAAAATATGGAGCAACGCTGAAAATATGACAGAATGGAATTAAATTTAATTTTTGTTTGGTACCATAAAAATAAATAAATGAATAAATAATTTAAAAAATATTAAAAAAAAAAAAAAAAAACCTAAAGATGCCTGACCAAATGTGGGGTCCACAGGAAACGCTCCTCCCCAGGGTGACGTGGCCTGAGCAGGAGGTCACTGCTACAGGATTCAGAGCATGTGGTTCCAGTCTTGTTTGCCTGTTTTGGGGGGGCCTGGGCCCTGGTCTCTGCAGAGAGGGCAGGCATTTCACACGGGCCTCCCCTTGGCTCTGGTCCTGACTCTGGAACTTTTTCTTTCTTTCTTTCTTTCTTCCTTCCTTCCTTCCTTCCTTCCTTCCTTCCTTCCTTCCTTCCTCCCTCCCTCCCTCCCTTCCTCCCTCCCTCCCTTCCTTCCTCCCTCCCTCCTTCCCTCCCTCCTTCCTTCCCTCCCACCCTCCCTCCCTCCCTCCCTCCCTCCCTCCTTCCTTCCTTCCTTCCTTCCTTCCTTCCTTCCTTCCTTCCTTCCTTCCTTCCTTTCTCTCTTCTTTTTTATAATGTAGGAGTCTGACTCTGGAACTTAGTTCCTTCACAAACTTTTCCGCGAGCCAAAGGAGAATTGGAGTACAGAACCCCTCCCCCAGCTCTACAATTCTGTGTACCCAGTGACAGAGCGCTAATCCTAGGGTACTCAAGTTGGATTGGTTTCACCTCCTCAGTCCGGCCTCCTCCTAGTGGGCTACAGAGCCCAGTGCCTGAGCCTGAGGGAGAGATGCCTTTGAGGGCAGCGGCAACTTTCTCTGAGTGCTGGGCTCTCAGCTCTCAACCCTACTTTCCAGGGGTCCCCTCTCTGGGCAGTCTTGGTGGGGAGAATGGGGGTGAGAGGAGGAGGAGGAAGGTACTTGGGAGAGGGTGTGAAGGGGCCTGTTCCTGGGGTGCTCCCACCTCACAGGGAACCTGAGAGTCTTCTGTAATCCCCTCAGCATCAAGTGTGGAGAGACAGCTGTTTTGGTGCTCAGAGAAATGCCTAGGGAGGAAGGGGAGAGAGCGGGCAGTGGGTGGCTCTAGGGAATCAAGTGGAGGGAGAGAAAGTTCAAAGCCGGGTGGGAAGCAGGAAAGAAATGCAGAAAGAGGGAAAGAAGGAGTCAAGTTTTTCCTTCTGTTTGGGGGCCTTACCTGACTGTGTTCAGAGCTTACTTCTGGCTCTGTGCTCTGGGGTTACTCCTGGTGGAGCTCGGGGAGTCATATGAGATGAAATACTTCAGGGATAAGAATTAGTCACCTGTGTGCAAGGCAAAGGCCTCCCTCTGGACTGTCTCCAGTTCATTACCCTGTACTCTAAACACACAGAGTCTGGACTCAGACACGCAAATCTACTCTAACAGGATCCAGAACACTCTAGTGTGGGTGTCAACACAGGCTAATTGGTCTAATCCATGGATAGATTGGTCTAAATCTGGAATCGCTTTACCCTGTAAGATCAGGCATAGAAGGCTGACACAAACCTGGATGTTGCAGTAATAGTAACAGCCAAGGCAAGGATTTATTGAATGTTTCTGATGTATCAGAGACCACAAGAAGCTCTGTATTTGCATCACCTCATTTATCTTCTTCCTCATTCTATAAAATATGTATTATTATAATTTCCTCTTAATGGATGAGGAATTTGAGACTTAGTGAAGTTGAGAAACTTATCCAGAGTCACACAGTTGGCTTGTGAGCTTGGTGGTGAAGGAACTGGGGAGCCTATGGGGGAAGGTTCCAGACAAAGCCACCACTGTCCTAGCCACAGCTCACACATGCTGAGTGCAGCCAGTGGGCGATGAGAGAGACCAGGGACGTCTGGAAGAAGTTAAGAAACTTGGAGCTGGGGACATAGCTCAGTGACAGAGCATTTAACTTTCAAAATGAGGCCCAAGCTTTGATCCCCAGCAACACGAGAGAGAGAGAGAGAGAGACAGAGAGAGAGAGAGAGAGAGACAGAGAGAGACAGAGACAGAGAGAGACAGAGACAGAGACAGAGAGAAGTATATATTGGGTGGGAAAAATAGTACTGCAGGTAAGGCACTTGCCTGTCTGGATTTGATCCCTGGTACTGCTGCCAGGAGAGATTCCTAAGCACAAAGCCAGGTGTAAGCCCTGAAAATAGCTCAGTGTGGTTGCAGCCCCGTCCCCCAAAGAAAGAAAATTGCTTAAAATCATACAAGAAGTTCAGCTGGGATTTCAAATCCAACCGGCCTGACACCCAAACTCCCCTGACACCCACCCACCTGCCTCCTTTTTGGTTTTAAGCTACAGGGCTTACTTCAGTCCCACCAAAATCCCCTCTTGAAACATTTTTTTTCATTATGACTTACATAATGTAGTTGAATAGTTTTTATGTTTTGATTATAAAGTTACTGCACCCCAACAACCACAGTCCCTATGTCTCCTCTGATCCAATCTTTATTTCCCTTTCCCCACTGTTTTTATTTTACTTTGTTTTGTTTTATTTATTTACTCTTTGGCCACATCCAGCTGTGCTCAGGGATAACTCCTAGTTCTGTGCTTAGGGATCACTCCTGGTGGGGCTCAGGGGACCATATGGGGAGCCAGGATTTGAATCTGGGTGGGTCACACGCCAGGCAAGTGCCCTACCCACTGTACTATAGCTCCAGCCTCTTAACCTACTTTTTTTTTTTTTTTTTTTTTTTGCTTTTTGGGTCACACCCAGCGATGCACAGGGGTTAACTCCTGGCTTTCAACTCAGGAATTAGTCCTGGTGGTTGCTCAGGGGACCATATGGGATGCTGGGAATAGAACCCAGGTTGGCTGCATGCAGGGCGAACTCCCTACCCACTGTGCTATCGCTCCAGCCCCCTTAACCTACTTTTAAAAATAAAATTTGTAATTCAAGGGCAAGGGTTTGTCACAGTTTGATACTGTCTATTGCCTTGTTTTCTCTCTCTGGATTCCAGAGATGAATGAGATCTTCTGGTCTTTGTTCTTCTCCCTCTGACTTTGCTCACTGTGATAGCCTCCGGTTCCATTCATGTTGCAGCGAACTGCAGTAGTTTATCTTTTCTTACAGCTGCGTGATATTCCATTGTGTATCTATGCCAGAACTTCATCCATTCACAGTTGCTGGATGTTTGTTTGGGTGGTTTCCAGATTCTGGCTATTGTGCTGCAAGACACACAGGTGTGTCTCTGTCTTCTTGATTAATGTTTTTGTGTTTGGAGATAGATGCCAAGAAGTGGAATCACTGACAAGCTCCCCTCTAAAGAGCTTAGATTAAGTCTGGGGTCAGAGTGGTAGGTTATTTGGAGAATCGCTGCAGTTTATTTTGGCTGGAACATAGTGGGTGAAGGAAACCTTCACCAATCTTTGAGGAGACAGGGAGACGGAAAGGAAGGGCCAGTCTGTGGTCACGTGACCACTCAAAGGCAGGGGCAGGGACACCACATTAGAATCTATTTCAGTAACTGGCAGCCAGACATGATGATGCATCTGACAAGGAAGGGAACAGAAAAAATAAAGAAAGAATAAGTAACAAGGTGGGATCCTTGGGTTATCTAGGAAGAATGAATTGCAGAACCTGTGACTGTTTAGAGGTGGGGGCTTGGCCAGGTGGGAAGAAATACAGGCGTGAAGAATGACTTAGAAGTCTGACTCAGACAACTAGATGAATGGTACCAGCTCTCGGTCTCTCTCTCTCTCTCTTTTTTTTTTTCTCTCACTGATTTGCTGTGTATCCTTGGGGAATCTCACCCAATCTTTCCAAATGTCTTCCTTGCAGTAAAATGAAGATAATGAAACCAGACCTCCTCATGTAATCAGATGGTGTCAAGATAAGATGAAGTCATCAGTCCGAAGAGTGCTTCGGAAAGTCAAAAGTACTTTGCAAATGCAAGTGGTTATTATTTTATGGTTATCCGTTAGGGAAAGGAATGCCAACACCCCCCTCCCCACCCTGCCCCCAGAGCCTGCAGATGGAGCCAGACTGGAAGGCACCCCAGGAGAGCTGCCTGCTCAGTGAGAGGCAGCCCCAGTATTTTCCATCCACTGGATCCGTCTCTTTGGCAGGTGGGAGCCTCATTCCCACATACTAAATTGTTAATAGCTCCTCTGGGGAGTTCCACTCAGCTGATTCCTGCAGCGAGTCCCGCCTCTCCTCTGCTGACACCTTCTGATGCCCTGGGTGGGCCCAGCAGTTCTCATCATTCCCTGTTTTGATTTATTTATTTTGGTTCGGGGCCATACTAAGTGGTGCTCAGGGCTTACTCCTGCTCTGTGCTCAGGGATCACTCCTGGCAGTGCATACTCTCTACCCGCTATACTATTGCTCCAACCCTCTGTTTCTATTCCTTTTCACTGGAGCAGAGGGTCGAAGCAGCGTCAAAAGGTTCTGCAACCCAGGCGTGAAGAGAGCTCTTCCTATATATGTGCCACCAAGACAGGCTCCAACTTCTATAAGTGACTCATGGGCTTCCCACTGGCCAAGCAGAGAAAGGAGTGATGGGCTGTTCTGTTTGGGGAGTGACTTTCTGCTCTTTTGTCCTGGGAGGCTGCATAGGTGACTGCAGCCTGGCAGGTGGCGTCCCCCAGGCCTGCTGCCACTCCAGCTCCCTGGGGCTGTGCAGTGGAGTGATCAGAGTAGCACCTGCAGATAGGGCTGCGAGTAGGTGGGCAATTAATGGTGTGAGCAAGGTCAGAGACAGGAGGAAAGACAGGAAGGGTGAAGCAGGTAACAGTTTTCCTTAACGTTTAAATCAAATGCCTGGGAAGGGCTGGAGAGATAGCACAGCGTGTAGGGCGTTTGCCTTGCACGTGACTGACCTGAGTTTGATTCCCAGCATCCCATATGGTCCTCTGAGCACTGCCAGCAGTAACTCCTGAATGCAGACCCTGGAATACCCCTGGACAACGCCGGGTGTGACCCAAAAAGAAAAAAAAATCAAATGTCTGGGAGAGCAACGCCAAAGCCACGTTTACGGCGAGGAATTCCAATCAGTTTTATGTCCCCCAGCACTCAGCAAAGCCTCTTGCAAGCTGGTCCTAGGTGAGCACTGAGCACACTCTAGAGCATCGTGTGGCTGTTCCAGTGCATCAGGTCACAGAATCACACCTGGTGCATGACAGCTTTATACTTCCCATGCTGACCGTGGCCAGATGTGTCAGAACCTCAGGCCCCAGGGGTTTTCTCCCATTTGGGGAGGAGAATAGGAAGGAACAGGAAAGGAAGAAAGTCTAAAACCAGAAAAAGACACTAAGCCAAGTCAGTGGAGGTGTTTCCCCTTTGTACCACACTCCTTGCCCTTGTGAGAGTCTTTGTTGCTTTCCTAACAGGCCTTGCCTCCTTTTTCTCTACCTTTCCTTTCATTTTATTTTATTTTGGGGACCACTCCTGATGGCTCAGGAGGTCATATGGGGTGGCAGAGATTGAACCAGGGTTGGCTGGATGCAAGATAGACACCATACTCCATACTCACTGTACTATCTCTCTGACCCCTTCTACTTACCTTCCCTCCCTCCTTCCTTCCTTCCTTCCTTCCTTCCTTCCTTCCTTCCTTCCTTCCTTTCTTCCTTCCTTCCTTCCCTCCTTCCCTCCCTTCCTCCCTCCCTCCCCCCTCCCTCGTTCCTTCTCCCCCATTTCTCTCTCCTTTCTCTCTCCCTCTTTCTCTTGGGACCTGTGTGGTGCTGGGAATCTAATCTGGGTCAACTGTGTACAAGGCAAGCACTTCACCCTCTTTATCATCTCTCCGGCTCTCGTTCTGCCTTTTTTTTTTTAAAACTTTGGCCCACACCCAACAGTACTCAGTGCTTGCTTACTTCTTGCTCTGTGCTCAGGGATCACTCCTGATGAGACTTAATGGACCATATGGCGTGCTGGAGATGAAATTCAAGTTGGCCAAAGCAAGCGCTGAGCTGACTGTACAATCACTTCATCATCACACCTCCTACCTGCTTCTAACTTTTATTTTTTTTCTGCTTTTTGGGTCACACCTGGTGATGCACAGGGGTTACTCCTGGCTTTGCACTCAGGAATTATTCCTGGTGGTGCTCTGGGGACCATATGTGATGCTGGGGATCAAACCTGGGTTGGCTGTGTGCAAGGCAAATGCCCTACCTGCTGTACTATCACTCCAGCCCGTCCCCCACCTCCCGACTTTTAAAGCAAATGTTTGTTTTATTTTGTGCTCTCTATGAAATACTACTTGGGAAGACACAAGACACGGGAGGTTGGTAGGGGGGTACCTTTTATGAAGGCTGCTGGAAGATTAAATGAGACCATCCACAGAGCAAGCATTTGGCCCAGGGCCTGGCCCATTGGAAGCTCTCTCTAAATGGTGGGAGGCAGGACTATTTACAGCAGAATTGAGATGCCCGTTACAGATCGGTAATAAGAATGCTCACATCCAAGGTCTCTTCCAAGTATCCTGCTGGGGAACATTGTGGAAGCTTTCTGGATGCTCTTTCATCATCCTCAGTGGGGACAGATGCTTCTATACCTGGCCTGCGCCCTCACCGGGTCAGACTGCTATACCAGTGCCACAGTAAGGGCAGCTGAAGAGCGACAGAAATTCATTCTCACAGCTGAGTCTGTGGGAAGGTGAGGTCAGGCTGCTGGCGTGCTGGGTTGGGATTGGAGGGTAGAGGTGGTGGTGGTGGGATTCTTATCCAGGCTGCAGCTTGTAGTCTGCTCAGCTGGGGGGAGGGAAGAGCCAAGAGGCCAGCTCCTTCAAAGGGCAGTCCAGAACCAGCTCTGTGTCTGTTTTCTAAGCACTGTATCTCTTCCATATTTGATTCACATAACACAGCTTCTTCACTGTGAGCTCTTTAAGATGCAGGAGTCTCAACAGGGGATATGGCTCAAAAGCAAAGGGCAATGAGAATATTCGAGGCCTAAATTTTGACCCTCACACCAAGAAACAACAAGGAACCCCTGGCTTACTCAGTCCTCACGGCTCAACAAACATCCTCAGCTGGCAGAAGATCTCTCTGTAGATGTGAAAACTAAGCCACAGAGGAGGCTGAGCGATAGCACAGCAGGAAGACACTTGCCTTGAATGTGGCCGACCTGGGTTTGATCCCATACTCCATGTGGTTCCCTGAGCTCTGTCAGGAGGATTCCCTAAGTTCAGAACTCTGAGCACCCCTGGGTGTGGTCCCAGAACAGAAAGAAAGAGCCTCAGAAAAGCTGAAAATCTTATTTTTGTCTTTTCTTCTACCATAGTTTTGACTTTCTAACCATCATCTCCACACCCAGGGGAGGCTCCAAAAACATCCTGGAATAAAAATTAAAAATAATTTTCTTGGGACTGAAGCAATAGCACAGCGGGTAGGGCGTTTGCCTTACACGCATCCAACATGGCCGATCCAGGTTCGATTCCGAGCATCCCATATGGTCCCCCGAGCACCGCCAGGAGTAATTCCTGAGTGCATGAGTCAGGAGTAACCCCTGAGCATCGCTGGGTGTGACCCAAAAAGCAAAAATAAAATAAAATAAAATAAAAATTTTCTTTAGTCATTGTTTTATTGGGCCACACCCAGCTGTGCTCAGGGATTACTCCTGGCTCCATGCTCAGAGATCACTCTTGGTAGCGCTCAGAAGAGCCTTCCAAGAGGATGAAATAGTGTGCAAATGCCCCATGGTGGGAAAGTTCAGTTTATTAGACACACAACCCAATTTCCAAGCCCTTTGGGATGGGATGTGGGGGAGAGTTTTGTGATTCGCAATCAAGTACATGTGATTGCAGAAGGAAATCACTTGTCTGGTGAATCGTTGGGTGGTCGAGTGGGAAGCCCAGATGGAGAGTGTGCAGCTGGGGCAAAGAAAATGGAGAAAAGGTTGAATTCAATGCTCCGGTTTGGTTCTTCCTGGGAAGGAGCAGGGCCTTGTACACAGTAGGATGGTAAACCACGGAGTGACCAGGCACTGATGTGGTCCAGAGCATCATCAGAGCCTAGAACTTCAGAACACGGACTGGCCCATATTTTTCCTCCTGAGAAGTTTTGTTCATCTGAAGAGCATTTCCCAAGCACTCATTGGGACCCTAGTCCTCTACTGGAGGAAAGATCCCAAGGAAGCAGACTCAGGGAGAAAGAATTACCACGTGATTCGATTATCTGCTTAGTACTAGTCTTCTCATCTATAAAATGGGGACAGACAGAATCTACTCCAAAGTGCTGATTCATACATGAAATGAGAGTAATGGTTATTAGACAGAACATTCTGCAAAGGACAAATGTGCCAAGAAGGAAGCTGGTGGTGGGCTGATCAGTTTAGATGGGGGGTATGGGAAAGCCCCTCACCCCCTTTCCACCTGCTCCTATAGTAGCTGGAGAGGTTCTCAGGATGTTTCCTGGCCATGGGGTCTTTCCTTACTTGCTGCTCCCTGACTTTCTCTTCTCCTTCACCTCTTAGGAGTCCTTTGATGGTGTGTGGTTATCTGGAATGTTTTTTCCAGGTTTACATGTTGAGTTCCTTCCCAAACTTAATATCTCCCTTGGAATATCATTTCCAGAGGGAATCTGTCCTGCCCAGAGCCTGGCCCAGGGGAGCAGGAAAGCCTTGTATACAGTAGGGTGGTAAACCACGGAGTGACCAGTCACTGACGTGGTCCAGAGCATTGTCAGAGCCTAGAACTCCAGAACGCCCACTGGCCCATTTTTTAACTCCTGAGAAATTTCATTCATCTGAAGAGCATTTCGCAAGCACTCATTGGGACCCCAGTCCTTTACTGGATGAAAGATCCCAAGAAAGCTTCCCTTTCTTCCTAGTTGGGGAATCCTGTCTTCATCCTAGCTATCTATCCCGGCACCTTGGGGAGTTGGGCGATTATGCCACACTCTGAGGTGCTCAGGAGTGACCCCTGGCGGTGCCCGGGAGCCCACATGTGGTGCCGGCCGATTAAGCAAGGTAAAAGTGCAGCAGCTAGGGCTTTTGCCTTACACGCGGCCCACCCGGGTTCATGCTCCGGCGTCCCATGGTCCCCCGGGCGCCACCCGCAGTAATTCCTGAGTGCTGAGCCAGGGGTGATCCCTGAGCATGGAAAGGTGTGGCAAAAACCAAAGCAAACCAAAACACACAACTCCAAACACCACCGCCACCACCACCAAAAGCCAACCCTTACTGTTTCTCTGGCGGGTGCTTACCGGGAACTCGCCTCCCGCGCTGCGCCGCAAGCCCTTGTGCACAAGCAGATCCCTCATAGTACCTTGCGCTTGCATTCGCCGGCAAACGTCGGTCCAGCGAATGCATGCGGTGCAAGGAAACCAAGGATCCCACCGACCAATTACGGAGCACTTACGCCTTAAGCTAAGTTCTCGCCGCCTTTTATTTAAACCCCCCCCCCCCCCCCCACAAACCCTCGGAGGAGATGCTTGATCTTCATTTCACAGGGGTGGGGAATGAAGTGGAGAGCGCTTAAGTGACTTGCTCAAGGTGACTTTGCCCGTTAGCGCAGGCACGGACGAAGGGCAGGATTCCCATCCAGTGCCTCGGGTCTCCAAAGCGGCAGGAGGGGAAGGAGGTGATCTCCGGGGCGGTGATCAGCCCCAAGAGCACCCCTTCGGAAGGGGTGGGAAGCCTCGGCCCTGCTCCGGGGTGGTGCAGCGCCCGCCCCCAGCCGCGGGCGCAGACTGGCGGCCGCCTCCGGGCCACGTGGTGCGCGCGGCGGGCGCGTCCGAGCAGCCCGCAGCGGCTCGGGGCTCAGAGCGCTCGGGGCGAGCAGGGCGGGCGGGCTCCGAGGGCACCGGCCCGGGGAGGGCGGCCGAGGCGCAAAGGGAGCCGGGCAGCCCCGGCGCTGCAGCGGGCGGCGTCGAGCCGGCGGCCCCTGCCCTGCCCGCGCTCTCGCACCGGCTCTCCGCGCCCAGGGCGCACGGCGGGGAGGGTCGCGGTGCCCGGCGCGCGGCCGCCATGGACCCGCTTCCCTCCACCGACGCCGCGCTGCAGCCCGCGCTCCTCGCCAACGCGTCGGACGCCTTCCCCAGCGCCTTCCCCAGCGCCGGCTCCAATGCGTCGGGGCCGCAGGGCGCACGGAGCGCCTCGTCCCTCGCCCTGGCCATCGCCATCACCGCGCTCTACTCGGCGGTGTGTGCCGTGGGGCTGCTGGGCAACGTGCTGGTCATGTTCGGCATCGTCCGGTGAGTGCGCGGCGGGGCTGGACCGGGGGTGCCCGAGGCTACCGCGGGGCTGGAATCCGAATCGCCCTCGGACCCGGGACTTCTCGGGCCAGCTCGCTTCCTGCAGGGAACGCTGGAGTCCAGCACTGCCGTGTGCGTGCGTGTGCGTGCGCGAGCGCGCGCGTGTGTTTGTGTGTGTAAATAACATTGGATGGTGTTGGCATCCCCGGGTGTCTGGCGTTTGATGATCCGCTGGCACCCCCGTCTGCATCGGGTTATGTGGGATAGTCTGTGTGTCTGTCACAGTTTGTGAGTGGGTGATTCTGTGTTGGTGACAGCACAAATGTGTGTTTGGACCTCCAAAACCTAGCAGGGGTGAGCTGAGATGCCGGAAGTGCCTTGGGCTCTGGGGAAACAGCTGTGTGGGGGCTGTGTGTGCAGGTGGGGGGAGACAGGGGGGTGCGTGTCTGTACCATGTGCTGTAGGCACTAACCAAGTCACATTTGGTGATCCGCCGTTGGGGTCCCTGTGTCTCTCTGTGCTTGTCCCACACGGTCATGTTTGGTTCTCTGTGAGAACTCGGCAATGGTGACCATGTCATTTCTTGTCAACACCCTGTGTCCCTGGGGGAGGGGAACATCCAGGGTGTCCCTGGACACATGTCTTGGTGGCCCTATGTGTGTGTTTGCCAGTGGACAGCCCGAGGGTCGGCTGATTAACTCCCTGCTTCCTTTCCTTGAGGCCAGCATCTTCCATTCCAGAGCTCTCAATGTGATTCTGAGACCTGGATTCTCTTCATCAAAAGCGCCACCTCCCATTTTCTCCTCACCTCTAATCGTCTTTCCCCCCCTATTTTATTTTTGTCCTTAATGAAAGGCTGGGTTTTGTGCTCTACCTCAGGACACAATTTTCCCTTCTCTGTGTGCAGAGCAGGACTTTTTCAGAGGGTCTGAAATATTCCCAGCCGGCTGGGAAACAGTCTGACCTAGCTCCATCCGCTCATGCTTGGGGAAAGGGGTGAGAGAAAACCTCCACAGAGAAGCCAGTGGTAGCTTTTCTTTGGAGATGGGTGCTCTGTGCCCTCGAACAGGGCAGCAAGTAGACTTAGAGGTAGGAGTTGTGAGATGTGGCCACAGTCCATTACTGCCACCCATCACAGAGGGGTCACAGTAGGACCCCTTTCCCCGGCTCCACTATCTATTTTGTCTGCCCCAGATAACCTGACACAGCGTCTTCCTTTGGGAGCAGAAATTCCAGCGTACGGTGGAGTATTTGTGCCTAGGATGGAAGATGGTGGGGGATTGGGGGTGGGAAGTGGCTTTGCAGAAGCTTTGGAAGACCTCTGGGGATCTTCGCTCCCCCAGGAAGATGGAGGGGACAGAATTTCCAATGCTTTCAATGACTCATCGCCAGTGACAGTGGGAAAATTCCCTCAAGTACAGGCAGGATTGATTTTCTTTTTTTTTTTTTTTTGCTTTGCTCTCTTATCAGTACTTCTCCCCATTTTTGCTTTGGGAGGTCTGAAGACGGCCTGTTCTGAGTATTTGTCCAGCTTTGCCACACACTGGCTTTGTGACTT
This sequence comes from Sorex fumeus, assembly GCF_029834395.1. NCBI lineage: Eukaryota > Metazoa > Chordata > Mammalia > Eulipotyphla > Soricidae > Sorex > Sorex fumeus. The sequence continues at coordinate 44,849,549 of NW_026606104.1, forward strand.
CGGTAAATCACTTAACCTCTTTGAGCCTCAGTTTCTAAATCTGTAGGACTGGGCAAAAATAGAAACTTCTAGAACGATATTTTCATGCAATATCAATGAAATAGCATATATAATGCAACTGGCTTAGTGCCTGATCCAATAACTGGAAGCTACCCATGAGATGAAGAAGAGGAATTTTCCAGATCTTTCCGATCCCAGGGCTTATTAAAGAAGGGCCAGAGCTAGAGCAAGCTCAGTGCACTGGAGCACATGCTTAACAGGCAGAAGTCTGTTAAGCACCTCTTGATCCCTAGCACCTCTTGATGCCCCAAGTGCCATTAGAAGTGACCTCTAAGCCACTTATGCTTCCCCTCCTGTGGGCAGGCAGCTGTTTAGGGCTCAAATTCTCATGACTCAGTTCCAAGAGGATTGGGGTAGAGGGCCCAGAACGGAGTAAAGCCCCTGATCTACGTGTATCCATGACATAACCATAAGTGAGATGGTTGTTTGAATGAATGAGCAAATGAATGTGTGAATTCTATACCAGTCTCTCAGGCAGTTTGGGATGGAGAGAGAAACACGCAAGGAGAGATGAAGAGGCCCCTTAGGTGAGGAGAGCAGGGTGGGGTGGGGTAGTGCGAAGCCCACCAGGTCAAGTTCAAATCCTGACTTTGAAGCCACTTTCCGGCTGTGTACACGGGTCAGCAACCCTCCCTCTGTGAGGCTCATTTCCTCTGGTGTTGGCTGGGGAGAGCAGCTGTGCCTCTGGGCATGGTGCACAGTCATGGGCCCGAGTCTTGTGTCTGGATCCTTTTGACCAAGGTTTCTTCATCTTTTTTTTCCCACGGAACTTGTTTCCTTCTTGAGGTCCCATGTCCTACAGGCCGACCTCCTAATCATGTACCGTGACCCTACATGGATGTGACTTTCACTTGTGGTCCCCTGGAATTCCTCCTTGAGCTTCTTGTCTACCTTGGTAACAGGGTGAGGAGAGGACTCTAAGCTCCTATGGGGATCGGCTGTCACATGGGGGGCCCTCTCCTGTGAGTCCCTGGTGCCCCCAGCCACCCCTCCAGGTAGAGCAGCCGACTGGAGGCTGATGCTCTGCTTTTCCACGAAGGTGGAGCCCTTCCCACCCCCCATCTCACAGGCACAAGGACTCGCCCCATAAACATGGGCTGCTGCTGACCTGACCCCTGACTCCTAACACAGTGAGCGAGGCCCCCAGAACACCGTCTCCTCTGCCCCCGCCACCCCCATTACTGACAGCTCCAGGGGTGATCGGAACTTCCTAGAGCCACCAGAGTCCAAGGGAGGCACCTGAGCTGGCCAGTAAGGCCAGAGGAGGTACAGAAAGAGGGTGGGGAGGCGCTAATGGATAGATGGGGGAGCATTTGGGCTGGAGCAAAGGAAGACAGTTCAGTGGGTGATGATGGTGGAGAGCTGCTTCGGGGGCCGGGGGAGGGCAGTGAAGCTCCCTGAGTCTAGGCTGAGGGAGCCAGGGAGTGTGTGTGTGTGTGTGTGTGTGTGTGTGTGTGTGTGTGTGTGTGTGTGCAGAGAGCTGCTCTGGCAACAGCAGAAAGGCTGGGTGGAGGCATCCTGACCCTGAGACTCACACTGTGCCCTCTGCCACCCAGAGTTGCTGGTGAGGGCTAATGCTGGATGGGCTCCAAGGGGGTCACCCCCTCCCCCCTCCCCCCATGATTGGAAATGAGTCTTGGGAGGAAGAGCAAGGCTGGGGGCCGGGCCAGGCCGCAGGCCTGAGGGAGGGCCCTTACCGAGACCCCTGTTGCCATTTTGGGTTCTTGGGCTGCACGATGCGGTGGGAAATGCGGGAACTTCAGTGCTGGCCAAGGAGAGGATGACTTTGGAGTAGGACGGTGTTTTTTTTTTTTTTAATTTTAATTTTTCAAATGGAGTCACACAGTACAAAGCTGTTCATAATCAGGTTCAGTCATACAATGATCCAACACCCATCCCTCCACCTATTGTCCATTGTGTCCGTGTGTGTGTGTGTGTGTGTCCGTGTGTGTGTGTGTGTGTGTTTGTGTGTGCAGAGAGCTGCTCTGGCAACAGCAGAAAGGCTGGGTGGAGGCCATTTCCTACCACCAATAACCCTAGTTTCCCTCCTGCCAACCACTGCCCCCCCTGCCCCGCCCCCAGAGTAGGACAGTATTCAAGAGGATTTGGGGGGCAGGAGAGAGCTCAGCGCCTCCTCCACATGTCTGGTTTGCGGGAAGCACTTACTTTGAGGCCAGCAGTCCATGAACTCCAGAGTGACCAGCCAGGAGTAACCCCAGAGCACAAGTAGCTCCTAGCAGTAGAGTGAGCTTGGAGTGGGCTGGGCTGGCAGTGCCTCAGATGTGAGGGAGTCAAGGGTGGCTCAGGCAAGAGGAGAGAGCCGACTGACCTTGAGAGGCCCAGCAGCACTGGCCTTGGTTGTCCCTCTCGGAAAGCACCCGGAGACAGGAGGCTGGGCCTCATGACTGGGGTGAGGCCAAGCAGGGACAGTGGACAGCAGGCGGGCCTGGCTGGACTCTGCACATCTCAGTGAGGGCTCAGCCCTGGGATCTTGGTGACTTGTGCACTTGGGGCCGGCCAGGAGCGACACAGAGGGTCAGTTCTGGGCCTCCCACTGCCCTGGTTTCTTCACTGTCCTGCAGCAGGGACTGGAGGTGGGCTTTTTAATTTTTTTGCTTTTTTAGATCACAGCCGGCAATGCTCATGGGTTACTCCTGGCTCTGCACTCAGGAATTATTTCTGGCAGTGCTCAGGGGACCATATGGGATGCTGGGGATCGAACCTGGATTGACCACGTGCAAGGTAAACGCCTTACATGGTCTACTATTACTCCAGCCCCCGAAGGGGGCCTTTAAAATTTTTTTTTTCGGGGCCACACCCAGCAGTGTTTAAGGGGTTAGTCCTGGCTCTGTACTCAGGCATTACTCCTGGCCATGCTCAGGGGATAATATGGGAATGCAAGAGATTGAACCCTGGTTGGCTGCATGAAAGGCAAGTGCCCTACGCATTATACTATCACTCCAGTCCTAAAATAATTTTTATTTTAATTTTACAATTTTTTTGGGGGGGTCACACCCAGCAATGCACAGGGGTTGCTCCTGGCTCTGCGCTCAGGAATTACTCCTGGCAGTGCTTAGGGGACCATATGGGATGCTGGGAATCGAACCCGGGTTGGCCGCATGCAAGGCAAACGCCCTACCCACTGTGCTATTGCTCCAAGCCCCTAATTTTACAATTTTTAAAGTGAATCATAATACTTTTATTGAATGAAATTTACATAGAAAGATATAAAGGGAGAGAACATGGGCCTCTCCAGAGTGGAAAAAAAAGCAGAAATACATGTTCAAGAGAAAACAGTCTTGAAAGAGCAAGCCATTATATTTCTTCTTTAAAAAAACATTTTTTACTGATCCAGATTCTGTGATTTACCATACTGATAATGATGGTTTCCTGTGTACATAATCCCAGCACATCCCATTCCCCCATGCACCCACCTCCCCTCCCCCAGGCGCCCCTGAGTGCTGAGCCTTCCTTTTCTTTCTTGTTTTTTTTTTTTCTTTTTGGGTCACACCCGGCAATGCACAGGGGTTCCTCCTGCTCTGCGCTCAGGAATTACCCCTGGCGGTGCTCAGGGGACCATATGGGATGCTGGGAATCGAACCCGGGTTGGCCGTGTGCAAGGCAAACGCCCTACCCGCTGTGCTATTGCTCCAGCCCTGAGCCTTCCTTTTCAACATCCGTGTACCCCTCATTCAGTTGTGTGAATCAGTTACCGCCCCCCACCCCCCACCCCGGTGTATTTCTGGATCTTTCCCTTTCCTTCTGATGGACTTTACTCGGCTTGGTATCCTGGCGCTGGAGGTTCTTACTCATCAACCAGAGCAGAAAGCTGGAGGGGGCAGCTGCCTCTCAGCCAGAAAGGCACAAACCCGGATTCCGACTCTCCAGCCCCTCCATGGCTGTTCTCTTTGAGAGACCCTGCAGCATGAGTGAGCTCTGGGCGTGCCCATGAGGGAAGGGGCTGGGCAGGCCCTCTGTGTGGGGCCTCACCTTTGAGAGCTTGGGCCTGGGAACCAGGAGGAACTGGGGTCACATCCTGTTGTGTCATTTATTGAGAGGGTGAACTGGGACCTCACATGAATGTAAATCTTTGGAGCCTTGGTTTACTCATCTTCAGAGCCTCGGTTTACTTGTCTGTGAAAGAGGAATAGTGAGACATACTCCCAGGAACTGTGAGGACCCCAGGCCTGATGGGATGGGACTTCAGCACAGGGCCAGGCATTTGGCACTGTTTTCAAAAACCCTTAGAAGGGGCTGGAGCAATAGCACAGCGGGTAGGGCGTTTGCCTTGCATGCGGCCCACCCAGGTTCGATTCCCAGCATCCCATATGGTCCCCTGAGCACCACCAGGGGTAATTCCTGAGCACAGAGCCAGGATGAACCCTTTGCATTGCTGGGTGTGACCCAAAAAGAAAAAACAAACAAACAAACAAACAAAAAACCCTTAGAAAATACTGATGAAAAAGCTTTCTTCTCCCTCATTTGATTGTCATTTATTGAACCCCAAGGGAACTTGAATTACTGGGTGGATGCTATAGAAAAACTTTATTTGCTCAATATTCAAAACTTGCTTTTTGCAACCGGTGCTGGCACGGATGTGGCGAGAAAGGGACCCTCCTTCACTGTTGGTGGGAATGCCGACTGGTTCAGCCCTTCTGGAAAACAGTATGGACGATTCTCAAAAAATTAGAAATTGAGCTCCCATTTGACCCAGCAATACCCCTCCTGGGAATATATCCCAAAGAGGCAAAAAAGCATAGTTGAAGTGACATCTGCACTTGTTTGTTCATTGCCGCACTCTTTATAATAGCCAGAACCTGATAAAAACCTGAGTGCCCGAGAACAGATGACTGATTAAAGAAACTTTGGTACATTTATACAGTGGAGTACTATGTAGCGGTTAGAGAAGATGAAGTCATGAAATTTATATACAAGTGGTACTTCATGGAAAGTATCATGTTAAGTGAAATGAGTCAGAAAGAGAGGGATAGACATAGAAAAATGGGGCTGGAGTGATAGCACAGCGGATAGGGTGTTTGCCTTGCACGCAGCCGACCCGGGTTCGATTCCCAGCATCCCATATGGTCCCCTGAGCACCGCCAGGAGTAATTCCTGAGTGAAGAGCCAGGAGTAACCCCTGTGCATCGCCAGGTGTGACCCAAAAAGCAAAAAAGAAAAAAAATGGCATTCATCTGGGGAACGTAAAGTAACAAAATAGGAGACTTACACCCAAGAATGGCCGAGATTAGTACCAGGAATTTTGTTCCATGGCTTGGAGGCCAGCCACACATGCTGGGGGAAAAGGCAGCTCAGATAGAGAAGGGAGCACCAAATAAAGTGTGTTGGGAGGATCCTCCCAGGATAGGAGAAGCATGCTGAAAGTAGATTATAGACCAAACATGATTGCCACTCAATGCCTCTTTTGCAAACCACAACACCCCAAAGGAGAGAGAGAACAGAGGGGAATGCCCTGCCAAAGAGGCAGGGTGGGATGGGGGGGTATGGGGGGTGGGCGGGATACTGGGATCCATGGTTGTGGGAAATGGTCACTGGTGGAGGGATACGTATTTGATCATTGTATAATTGAAACCCAAGCACAAAATTTGTAAGTCTACAGCTGTACCTCACGGTGTCTCACTAATAAAATTTTTTTAAAAAAACATGCTTTTTGAATCATTAACGCTGCAGTAATTATTATTATTATTGGAGAGAACCAGAGGTACAGTACAGCGGTAAAGTGCTTGCCTTGAACAACTCCAACCCCAGTTTGATCCCTAGTCTCACATATGGTCCCCCATGCATTGCCAGGAGTGATCCCTGAGTACAGAGCCAGGGGTTAGCCCTGACACAGCAGGTGTGGCAAAAAACAACATTTAAGCAGAGACAAACATGACCCATAGTCTTTCCACGCAAAGAGGAAAGCTTTGTCTTCCCCGTGTATTTCCTTCCTTTCTCTCTCCTCTCTCTCACACCAGGACCACACTACATTGGAATAATGATCATAGCATTTATCATGTTTTGTAAGCTGTCTGTTCACATATCATGGGCATGTCCTCATGTTTTCAAATGTTTTTCGAAATATCATTTTTGATGATTGCTGTGTTCTGTTTGGGGGAGATGTACATTGTTTTCATTATGATGTCAACCTAAATAATGTGTCTGCCCATATTCCTGAAGGCAGTGTTCGTGCACGACTCCTGGTTTTTCCAGGAGTTTTCCCTGTTCTCACGGGGCTGGACTGCTGTTTGATGCGGGCTGGCATGTCCCCGTAGGTCCACTGTAGAGGACCCTGCGAAGGCGCTGGGTGGAGGATGGTGCTGGAGACTTGGGTGGAGACAAGATGAAGCCAATATAATTTCCTTCCCCTCCCACCACAGAGGAGTGAGAAGACTTCCCAGACTTCTGCCAGATTCCCTTCCTGGAAGGCGATGCGTGGACTTTGAAAGGAAAGGGGGTCTGGCTCGGGCACAGCGTGGCACAGTTTCACTGATCTGAGTTCCTGGGACCCCTCAGTCCAGTTGGCTGCCCAGAGCATCCCTCTGTGTGTGGGAAGAACGGAAAGCCTGCTGCTTACAGGAGCGATCCACCCTCCGGCAGGCTGCGGGCGGAGGGCCTGCGGTGGGGTGGGGCGGGGCGCTGGGCTGTCTTCCATTGATTTCTAGCTCCTTGGCAGCTGCAGAAATCAGCAGCTTTGTCTCTGGCCGGGCTGTGTGTGCAGAATCTTATCTTCAGTAGCTTTCTGAGAAGTGGAGGGAACTCAGACCTCAGAGTCCTGTGGCATGGAAAACACAAGGCTGGGAGAAATGGGAATAGCTCATTCGTCCCCCCACCCCACAAGTCTCTACACCTCCCATCCCACCTCCCCTCAGAAGTGAGTTTCTCGAGGCTGGAGCAATAGCACAGCGGATAGAGCGTTTGCCTTGCACGCGGCCAACCCAGGTTCTATTCCCAGCATCCCATATGGTCCCCCGAGCACCGCCAGAAGTAATTCCTGAGTGCATGAGCCAGGAGTAAACCCTGTGCAATGCCGGGTAAGTAAAAGTAAAGTAAAGGCCCTCCCGTTGATCGTCGATTTGCTCAAGCGGGCCCAGTAATGCTGGGTGTGACCCGAAAAAAAGAAAAAAAAAAAAGAGGTGAGTTTCTTGTCTTGGTGCAGAATTTTGAACCCTGGCTCATGATTCTCTTTAGTGGATGCTTGTTTTTGTCCATGCTCTGTTAGAAACATATAGATATTGGTCAGTTTAACCCTTGAATTTTTTTTTTATTGGGCTGGAATGGTAGTACAGCGGGTAAGGCACTTGCCTTGCATATGGCCAACCCAGGGTTCAATCCCCAGTATCCCATATGGTTCCTCGAGCCCCACCAGGAATGATCCCTGAGTGCAGAGCCAAGAGTAAGCCTTGAGCACTGCCAGGTATGACACAAAAAGCAAAATAAAATAATTATATATATAATTATAGAGAGATTGAAGCACTTTGATTTACAAGTTATGATTTATGAGCTATGATATGATTTACAGTTACAAAGCATTTACTATATTGATAGGGTTTCATGCATACAATGTTCCAAAGCAGCACGACCCCACTAGGGTACCTCTACAGCTCAGTCTGTCCCCCACCCTGATAGGTTCAGTTTTGTAGATCGATTTTCAGGGGCTCTGCATCTTTTAAGTTAGTGACCATGACAGGAGCAGAAATTGCCTTTCCTAACACCTTGCCCCATCTACTTCCATCTCTTTCCATGTATGGCTAAAAGTAGCCCAAGGCCAGATACAGGGCTACCCAGGAGCATGAGAAATGGGTTTCTGAGGGGCCACCGATAACACTTAATAGGTCCAAAGAACCCCAGATGTCTTGTGGTGGTGCCAGCGGCCACATCCTTTTGAAGCAGAGATATTGGGGTTCCAACACAGACTTGCTTCCTACGGGGGATCCACCCTGGAGCTCACTTGACTTATCTGCTCTCCTCCCTAGGAGATGGGCAGCGTAGAAGAACACTTCTCTGCTTGTGGCTGGGGAGCTGATACTCAGCAGCCTGTCCAGGAGCCTGGCACATGCCAGGTGTGCAACTTCCATTGGCGATCAAGACACAGGCAGCACCCAGAGAGCTGGTGTCTGGGGGGCAGACATGAAGCCCAGGCTTGAGTGATGAAGTCTCCTGAACAGGCAGGGTGGAGGGGTGCGGAGCTCTGGAGAGGTCAGGAGGAGCCTCTTACCGGAAGGTGATTTCACAGCTGTTCTGATGAAGGCAAAGGTTAAGAGAGATGATGTATGGGGAGGCACAGGGTCTGGCCCACGACAGGAAGTTGTTGGTGATAATGACGCCTTTTGGCTGCTTACCCAGAGCTTGCAAACTAGGGTCAGGGAAAGAGCCAGACAGAGGGAAATGTCCAGATGCCCTGCAGGCAGGGAGAGCCTCTGTTTTCCACAGGTTACAGAAACACCATCTTCATGTATGAGAAAATGTCCATTGAGTGATTTTCCACTTCTCCCTGTGGGAGGGAGCAGTGCCTGCATGAGACCCGGGGGTCTGTCCCAGCGGGGGGGCTGGGAGCCCCAAATCACCCCTTCCCCTGCCTGGTCGGACTGAGCACCTCAGATACGGAGGTTCTGTCAAAGTATGGCTTTTAAAAAAAATTTAACATTTTAACTTTTGCTCTTCCCCCTTTGTTCTGCTGCTGCTGTGAGGACAGGTAGATCATGTGGCCTGCTGTGCTCATATGCATGCTCACTGGGGGGGTCACACCTTTGTGTCCGTGTGAGCGGTTGGGGACACCATCTGTGTTGGGGGGCTGCTCCTAGTTCTATGCTCACGGAGCCACTCACGGCAGTGTTCGTGGAATCATCTGATGCGGGGGATTAAGGCCAGGTGGTCTGCATGCATGGTAAGCACCATAAACCTGGTGCTATCTCTTCGGCCAGACTGCACTCTCTCTTCAGTTATGTGCATTCACGTGCTGGAGATGAGTCACAGTCACGCATCTTTTTATTCAGTTGTGTGCTCTATCGCATGTTCCGAGGAACAATTGCATGTTCCGAGGAACAATTCTTCTCCAGTGTCGAAAACAGTGTGATGAGATTGGTGCCTTCTTGTCTTGGTCAGGCCAACGATGTCGTACTTGATCTTTCACGCTTGTACCATCAGGTCCTCGATGGATGCATCTGATGCTAGCGTATACGTGCATTGAAAGTACAGACGATCATTTTTGTCTTCCTTCGTTGTGGCAGCCTAGTTCGGCCTTGAGATTTTATCAGCCTCTCCTTTATCATACTTCTTAGTGCTGCCATATTGGTGACGCCTTCAGGGTCAGGGGAATGAGACCCACTGTAGTTACTGGTTTTGGCATATCGAATACACAACGGATAGCTTGCGAGGCTTTGCCGTGCGGGCGGAATACTCTCGGTAGCTTGCCAGGCTTTCCGAGAGGGATAGAGGCTTTTGGAGTGACCTCTAATCGCCCTTGTAGGTGTTACCATATTTGAACCCATCAAATATGGTACGGCAATTCTGGAAGATGGGTATTTGGTGTCTTATAATGTGTTGCGCGGTCGCTTTGCGGCTGCGTGGGTCCGGAAAGCATCCTGGAGTGTGGCGGCGGCTGGGTAGTGGAGGTAGTGGAGGTAGTGGAGGTCTGCCAGTGAGGTATTTATCTGGTCCTGGTAGGCTACGGATTCACTACCAGGATCTCACCATTCTACAAAGAAGTAATCACTGATGTCAAGAGAGGGGTTCGGCAGGGTGATACCATTTCACCGAAACTCTTCAGTGCCACCCTCGAGGACATCATGCGATGACTGGAATGGGAAGGAATGGGAGTGAAGATAGATGGTTGGCAACTACACCACCTCCGCTTTGCTGATGACATTGTTTTAATAACACCAAACATCAGCCAAGCGGCACAAATGCTGGCCGACTTCGACCGTGAGTATGGAAAGGTCGGACTACAGCTGAATCTTATGAAGACAATGTTTATGAGAAACAGCCTCGTTCCTGACTCCCCATTCACTCTCAATGAAACTACCATCTCCGAATGCAACAGCTATGTGTACCTAGGTCGAGAAGTCAACATGACAAATGACCTGGCACCCGAGCTGCGCAGGAGGAAGAGAGCGGCTTGGAATGCCTTCAAGAGCATCGAAGAAATAGCTAAGAGGACGAAGAACCTCCGGCTCTGGGCATATGTCTTTGATTCCACTGTTCTTCCTGCATTAACATATACCTCAGAAAACCTGGGCCCTACAAAAACAGGATGAGAAAGCTATTCAGGTCTCCCAAAGAAGAATTGAAAGAGCTATGCTTGGAATATCACGTTTCACTCAAATGAGAGAAAGAATCTGGAGTTCCGACCTCCATCGATGATCAAGAATCAGGGACGCTGTCTCGTTTGCCAAGGTGTCAAAAATCAGATGGGCTGGTCACGTAATGAGATTTAAAGACGACCGCTGGACTAGAGCTGTTACCGACTGGATTACACGGGATGTCAAAAGACCGCGTGGCCGCCCACCTACCAGATGGTCAGACTTCTTCATCAAGATCATGAACGATCGGTTTGAGGCTCTTCATGTTCCTAGAGCGAACAGATGCCATTGGGCTACACTAGCATGCAACAGGGACAAATGGAGACGTTACTGCTACCCGCTCGAGCAACTCGATGATTAACGGGAAGTCAAGTGATCAAGTGATCAAGTGTGTGCTCTATGCTGGCCCTGGCCTCCAGTAGCAAAGGTCACTCATGCCAGCTGGAAACCTCCCGGGACTCCAGAATCTCAGGCAGTAGAGTGGCCCTGGGGACTAAACTTTTGAACTCACACCTGCCAGGCGGGGGCTTTAGCCACTGAGCTAACTCCAAGCCCCATGATGGCTGATGGACTCCATGAGATGTCAAATAGAACTGCTGCCTTTCTTGGGTGAACGGGGTGGCCAGCTCTGTGCTCAGCATGCCCCATGTTATCCCACTTGATTCCTCCAACTCGGTGGGGTTTCTGTTTGACAGTAGGTCTCAGAGATGGTGGCTCACTCATCTAGGCCTCCATGAGCAAGCAGAAGGTCAGCTTTGGAAGGAGGATGGTGTGGCCACCCTGAGGAAGGCTGAGGGCCTGACACACTCTGATTCCAACCAGGGGAAGATGCTTTTATTTTTTTTGCTTTTTGGGTCACATCTGGCGATGCACAGGGGTTACTCCTGGCTCTGCACTCAGGAATTATCCCTGGCGGTGCTCAGGGGACCATATGGGATGCTGGGAATCGAACCCGGGTCGGCCGTGTGCAAGGCCTACCTGCTGTGCTATTGCTCCAGCCCCGGGGAAGATGCTTTTAAATCAAGGCTAAAGGAGCAGGGTAGATCTGTTTGTAAAGGTAATGCAAGTGAATCTGTATTGTGTATCAGGCAGAAGGAGATACAGCGCCATATACAGCATGGCCACGGCCTCGAGATGGGAAGACTGGGGTTCTCGGAATGCCTCAGTCCAGATCCTGGTGCTCCCCTCTGCCCTTCGGGACCAACCCATTTCCTTTGGGCCCTAGTTTTCTTCTGTCAACGAATTGGGATCAGATTTTTCCCTGTCAGCACATGCAGGTGTGATTCACATGGTTGGTATGAACAGGAAGGGAGTGGATGTGATTGTGTATACATGATTGTGCGTGCATGTGTGGTTGTGTGTGCATGTGTGGTTGTATATGTGATTGTGTGTCTGTGTGCAACTGTATATGCATCTGTACGGGCCTGTCTTGCCCACTGTCCTCAAAAGGGTGTCCCTGGGGGGTGGGGGTGGGGACAGGTAATCAACCATCTCAGGTTCATGGAGAATGACAAACTCAAGGGTAATGGTTTTGCATGGGATTGTGGGTTTAGAACATTTACTGGTGATGGAAGGGCCACGAATCCCTGAGAATCCAAGAGTGGTAGCTGGTGGCCTGTGCCTCGGTTCAGGAGAACTTACCTGCAGAGTCTCAGATCTGTGCTGTAGAGACAATGGAGAAGAGAAGTCTGTATGACTTTGAGGGCACTTGGTTAGTGAGGGGCTGCGGAGCCCTCTCTCTCTCTCTCTCTCTCTCCCTCTTTTCTCCCTCTCTCCATCATATCTCCAGTGCTTCTCCCTTCCCCACAGCAGCCCCTATGGGGTGATGGCTGTCTCTGTCCTTTCCTGGGGGAGGACAAATTGTGTGACTCCCTGGCCTGCAGCCACACCCAGAACCTGGGCTTCCAGCTCTGTGTCAGTCAGGCTCTCGTGATGTGAGGTCTGGCTAGGTAGGTCTGACATCCATAGGACAGGCTGGCAGTTCTCAGGTTGGTGCTACATTCTGCAGGCAGAATTTCTTCTTTCTCTGGGAAACATTAGCTTTACTCTTCCTTTTTGGGGGATGGTGGTGGTGGTGGTGGTGGTGGTGGTGATGGTGGTTAGCATAAGCTGGTTATGCTCAGGGTTTACTCCCAACTGTGCTCAAGGATCAGTCCTGGAGGCTCCTGTGACAGATGTGGTGTCAGGGATCAACCTGGGTCAGCTGCATGCAAGATAAGGGCCTTACCCCTTGTACTAGCTCTCTAGCCTTCAGCTTTACTCTTAAAGCTGACCCTTATTATCACAGAGATCCTCTTTGACTTAAAGTCAACTGATTGTAGACATTCAGCAAATCCACAAAATGTCTTCACACCTGCACAGAAACTGGTGTTGGAGCAAGTGATTGGGTACTGTAGCCTCACCAAGTGGATGCAGTTACCCTCTGGTGGGAGGCTTGGTACTGCAGCTGTAGAACTTGAATATCTCTGCCTTCCTGAGCCTCACACTCTTTGTCTGGCAAAGTGAGGTTGTGTTACCACAGTCATTTGTTGGGAGGATTTTTTGTTTTTTTTGTTTTGGGGCCATACGGGATGGTGGTCAGGGTTTACTTCTGGCTCTGTGCTCAGGGATCACTCCTGGAGGGTCTTGGGGGACCATATGGGATGTCGGAGATTTAACCTTGGTTGGCTATGTGCAAGGCAAATGCCCTAACCACTGTACTATCCTCCGGTCCCCTCTTGGGAGGATTTAATGCAACGATGTGAGCCAACTACCCTTACCTGGTGCTAGTCACAAGAGCGAGGGAAGGCCCGGGGGATGGTTCAGTGTCAAAAGCTCCTGGTCTTGCACACCTAAGGCCAAGAGCTGGATTTCTGCTGCTGCCCCAGTACGTTTGTCAAGCACTGCCCCAAAGGCTCTGTCTGGGATCCCTGGCACCGCAACTAAATGTGTGATTTCTGGCATACAACCAGGTGTGCGTGAGCACCATGATGGTAGGTGAGAGCACTGTGGCCAGGAGAGAGAGCCCCAGGGGCGCTTGCATCCAGAAGGCAGAAACGCAGAAATGTGATCCCCCCACCACCAACACACAATGTGTAAGTGCTGCAGCTAGCGTGTAGCCCTGGCGAGCACCATAGCCAGGTTGTGTTGTGTGGCCCCCGTCTCACAACAGCAGTGAAGGGAAAGGAGAGGAGGACGGGGAAGACACAGCCACAAAGTGGCTGTAATGTGGGATTTCCTCCTTGTGCAGTTGCTGGGCATTGTGCATTGCCGTCCCCTCGTCACTGGTGGCTCTTGGTGTGCAGACACTGTCCCATCTATTCATTGTTCTGTTCCAGTCCTGGCATCAGAGGCGGCATCACTAAGTATTTCTTAAGTATCTAGTTGGCACTTGGTTAATGAGATTCCCTCTGGGGAGTTGCAATCTATAATAACCCCAACTTCCAGGCAAGAAATCAGACGTGAAGCCCTCAGGCCTCTGTCATTTCCTCCTCAGCTTAGTTAATATTCCCTCCTGCTGGCTTCTTTGATGCCCTCCGGGCCAGCAGGCTCCCCTCCTCCCACTTCTCTGTTTTCTCAAGACGGTATCCTGGTCCCCTTCCGAGCGTAGACCACGGAGACCACGCTTTCTGCCACGTGCCTGCTTGTTTATCTCTCCCCAAGGAGCCTGTGCTCAGAGCTGGATCCCCAGTCCCGTGGCCTAGCCAGCAGGTTTGTACATCCCGACGCCCGAGAGCCCCGGGGGCTGACATGCTGGACCAAAGGACCCTGCTGTTGGAGGCCTCTCTTAGGTCCAGTCGCTCCATCTCCAGGTCCAGTGCTCTTCAGCCAGAAATAGGGAGGAGGGCGGGAAAGCGCGTCTCTTCTTGTGGTTCTTGCGCCAAACCGAACCGATTGGCAGTGCCTGTTGCTGAGTGCGAGCTGGCCGCTCGTCTCCCACTCAGCCCGGGAGCCCTTTACTTCCAAGTGCCAGCCCTTAACCTTCTCCCGCGACAGGCTCGCTGGGTCCCGTTATAATTAACTGCTTTCTTTTCTCAAGCTTCGCCAGAAATGAGACAGCTAATTAATTTCTGGCCGCTCGCCACTCCCGTTAGATGGTGGGCAGGGACGTGGCTCACAGCCCTGGCTGCCCAGCCTGGCTTGCTTTGCCGTCAGAAGCGCAACCGCCCTTTGTCTGCAAATAGAGGGAACTCCAGCTGGACCCCGGCTGGCTGGCAGCTGCTTTATTTAAGCTCTTTGTTCTCTAGAGGGCAGAGCCTTTGTGAGCACTGCGGGTGTAGCTGTGCCCTGGTTACCTCATCTATAAAACAAAGAGATGAAATGCGTCTGGTTGTGGGGGCGGAGAGGACACTGTCAGGCCCTGCCATTCCTAGTTGTCGGACTTTTAGGGACTTTTTTCTCCTTCTGAGCCTCAACATTCTGCACCTGTGCAATGGGAGTGATAACGCACGCTTGCTCAAGGTGTCCAGATCCACTAAACGTGTGTGTGGCATTCACTTAATGGGGCAAGCTGGCGCCAAGTGAACACTCAGCGAGTGGCCCAACTACCCTCTTTGCTCCCACCATGGACATTAAGTTTTTGATGAAGAACCTCTTTCTGCTGGGAGTAATTTTAACAGACGCTGGTTCTGTTTTCACTCACAAGATGGCTAACCCAACTGGATCAGCTCCTGAGGATTGTGCTAACAAATGACCGGAAAGGGAGTGCTTTCAGGCCAGAGGAAGGGATTCTCCTGTCCACCAGAGACAAGGCAAAATCGAGGTGACAGTAGGGCCTTGCTCCGCCGAGGACCCCAGGGAAGCTTCTGCTGGCCTTGCTTCTGGTGGCTCAGCAGCGCTTGTCCTTCACCCGCTGAGGGTGGCCCTGCCTCTCCCTGTGTGTCTGTGGGTCCTTCACGCCGGTCTGTAGTCCTAGTGGACTCAGGCACTCATCACTTTTTTTTTTTGCTATTTTTTTTTTTTTAGGAGGGGGGTGTCACATCTGGCGATGCACAGGGGTTACTCCTGGCTCTGCACTCAGGAATTACCCTTGGAGGTGCTCAGGGGACCATAGGGGATGCTGGGAATCGAACCCGGGTTGGCCACGAGCAAGACAAACATCTTACCCACTGTGCTGTTGTTCCAGCCCCTCAGCACTTCTAAATACATCACATCTGCAAAGACCCTGTTCCCACCCAGCCTCGTTCTCAGGGCTCACGGAGATATAGCTGGCGCGTTCTCCAGGGCTCACCTGCCCCCTCTGTCAAGTTTGAGACTCGCAGCTATGCCGTGGGTGGTCAGAGTGGTTCTATGGGGCAATCTCTATGGTATTGGTTGAATTTGATGGAATGTGTCAGTGCACGAGAGCCGCTGGGACAGAGCCTTAGCTCCAGGGGCAGAGGCGGTGGCAAGGTGAGGACAGGGATAAGCATGGTTCTGTCCGTGGATCTACCACGTGCTGACTAATTACTGTACCCGAGAACCAGGGGTGGCCCCTCTCAGGAGCCGCAGCCTTGTGGAGAGCCTGAAACCCTGGACAGGATCTGTTCCCTTTTTTCTTTTACTCAGTCCACTCAAACCCTCATCTGACACATCCCCTGAGGAGGCAACCTGAAGAAGTTCAAGACCTGAGGCTCCCGGATGCCGGGAGAACTGACATTGGATGACTTGGCTCCTCCCTTCTTTTCTGCTGACGGCCTTAGTTTCCCCACCTATATGTTGTGAGAAGGTTTGAACTCCCAAGTTCCAGATCAGAGCCTCTTTCAGGGCTGCGGTTCCAGCTCAGGCCTCAGGGCTCCTCCCTGAGGGACAGAGGGGTCACCCAGCATCATTCTGGGCTGGGTGTTCCCTCTGGACCAGAAGAGAAGGCAGTGGGATGTGAGTGCTCTGACCTCACAGGCTCACTCAGGTCTCATTACACCTCGAAGATGGAACATCCAGACCCAGGTCCGAACATCCAGACCCAGGTCAGAGGGAGACTGCAGAAGTTAGGATACGCCCAGCCACAGACGCATAATGGCCCAGACGTGCCCTAAGTCCAGTGCCTTGTTTCTCTCTGAGCCTCACCCTTCAAGTGGGTTTGTTTCCTGGGGTGATCACACCACAACTGCTGGAGCAGCAGAAACTTCTCTCCTGGTTCTGAAAGCTTTCTAGAGTCCTGGGTTGTGCTCTCAACAACTCTTGGGGAGAATCTTTTTGGTCCTTTCCATTTTCTGGGGGCTCCATTCTACCATTTCCTGGCTTGTAACTGTTGTTTTGAGAGTGAAAACAAAAGCATATGGAAGTAAAATTGTTGAGATGGGGTGATGCTTTTTTTGTGCTGCGGTTGCTGTTTTCGATTGTTTTGTTTGTTTGTTTGTTTCTTGCCAGCTTTGACCCCCCCCCCCCCCCCCACCATGGGATGCTGTGCTTAAGTGGGGAAAAAATAGCCCCAGGTTTAGTGAAAAACAGGTGATGGTTTGAATAGATGAGCTGACGTTTCTCTTCTCCAGGCCTGGAAAGTCGCCTGGTCTAGGGAAGACAGGACAGATCCTTCGCTTGGTCTGGATGGAGGGTAGAAGGCTGGTGTATGGGTTGAGGGGAATGTGTGTGCTACTGTCTGCCAAGGGTCGGGACACCTGGTGCCCTTTCCCACAGGGACACTTCCAGTGAACGCCATGTCCCCTCTGACCCTGGCAGTGTGGAATTCTGGGACGAGCATGAGAGCTCACCTCCCTGTCTTCAGGGTTCCTGCTCAGTGCCAGGTGCCAGAGACAGGTGCCAGCCTGCTTTGGAGCACATGTTTCACCAGTCAAAGACTGGATGGGCCCAGGAGAGAAGCTGAAGCCCAGAACTCCGGGGCTGAGCACTGGCTGACATCTCCCCTCAGCCTTTCCTTCTTCTTTTCCTCTTCTTCCAGCCCAGGGATGGAACCCAGGGCCTCACCCTGCAAGGCAGGTGCTCTACCGCAGGGCACTCATGACTCTGAGCCCCTTTCTACCAGTGGGCTCTGTCTTTCCCTCCCTGTTCCCTATAAAATAGGAGCAAGGAACCCCTGTCCCACCGAGTCTGGGAAGATGAAATGATATAAAATGGTTCCCACTTCCCGGCATCTCTGTGTCCATCAATTATCAATGACCTAGTAAAAGTCCAGGCCAACCCCCAGGGTGAGGAGCACCACAGGATCGGATCTGAGAGAGCCCTGCGCCACGCTGCCATCTGCACACGGCCCGCTGTGTGTTGAATTCCCTTTGCTCCTGGCCTCACTCATTGTCTTGGACTGTTTCCCAAGTAGAGTTGGGGGGTCACAGATCAGCTCTCCACTCTGAGTCCCAGCTTCCAGCTTGCCTCCCGCCTAGGCAAGGGCTGATGGTGAGCTGGTGTGGATGGTGGAGGGTGGCGGGGAGGCTGGGCACAGTGGAGCCCAGCCCCAAGGGACAGCAAGGGGAGGCTCTCAATCCGAGTTGCAATCCTGTTGCTGTTGCTTCTTGTGGTTGCTGCTCTTGGCACAGGGAAGGAAAGCTGAGACTATGACTCCACAAAAGCCAACAGCCGCCCCCACCCCAGCTGTCAGGCAGTCCCCTTTTAGGCCTCCATAGAAAGGAGGATACTGGGCACTGGGCAAGGAGATGCCAGCCAACTGCCCTGGGTTTTCTGGGGGACGTGCTGCCTGGTCCGATGAGGGCCTAGGTGGGGTGGTGGCCATAGGCGGTGCCAGGGACTGAACTAACAGCCTTTTCTGTGCAAAGCAGGTGCTTTCCGCTGAGCCACATCTCTGGGCTCTTTTTTTCTTTGATAGTTGCCATCCTAATGGGCATCAGGTGGTATTCCATATGGTGCATAGTCCCTTATGCATTAAGAGAAGAGCAATAACTCAAAGAGTAGTAAAACCTGCACTACTATTAAAATTTAATTGTTTTATATAACAGCTTACATCACTATATTTTTGAGTTATAATTTCATGTCTCCTCAAGATACCTGTTACCATACCACACCCACCACTAACATACCGATGTGCCTTCCTGGATGCCTACCAGACTCCTCGCTTTATCCCCTCTGCTAACCATTGTTCTGTGTTCTGAGTCTCAAGACTCTACACATTTATTTGTGGGACCTGGGAATGTGGTACCAATTGTAGAGCACATTTCTTGGGTATCTGAGAGCCTGGGTTAATCCTGGGCACCATGTAGTCCCCCAGTCCTGCACTCCCTCCCTACCCCTGGGGTAGGAACCTTTGAACTCTCCTTACTATAACCACCTCCATACGATTTACCATATACAAACATTAACAGGATAACAGAAAAACAAATCAGGATGCGAATAAAATAAAAGGAGCAGATTGCATTTTATTTTTTGATTTCTTTTTTCAGCTGTTGATATGAGTGATAGCACAGCAGTAGGGCGTTTGCCTTGCGTGCGGCCAGCTTGGCCGAGCCAGGTTCAATTCCTCCGCCACTCTCGGAGAGCCCGGCAAGCTACCGAGAGTATCTCACCCACACATCAAAGCCTAGCAAGTTACCTGTGACATATTCAATATGCCAAACACAGTAACAAGAAGTCTCACGATGGAGATGTTACTGGGCCCACTTGTGCAAATCCATGAACAATGGGAGGACTGTGCTACAGTGCTATGCATTTAATGATAAGCAGCTCTTTGTGTGCTTATAAGCCTTTTTTAAATTTAGAGAAATATTGGCCTGGGGCCAGAGCATAATATGGCAGGTAGGGTGTTTCAATCCCCAGCATCCCCATCCCATAGGGTTCCCTGAACCCATGAGGAGAGATCCCTGAGCACGGAGCCAGGGGTAAGTCCTGAACACCACTGGGCGTGGCCAAAAAAAGAAAAGCAAACAAATTTAGAGAAATGTCTGTTTAAGTGCTTTGCCCATATTTTGATCATTTTGTTTGCTTTTTCATTCTTGAGTCACAGTAATCTTTTAACTGTACTTTCATCCATTTTGAATGTGTTTTTGTAAATGGTGTTAGGTAAGAATCCAACATCATTCCAGAACATTTTGAAACAGAGAAAGGTATATTGGAGGTTGGGTGTGGGTTTTGGGTACATTTGGCCACATTTGGCAGTGCTCAGGACTGACTCCTCATTCTGTGCCCATGGATAACACTTGACTGGGCTTGGGGAGCCATATAGAATGCTGGGGATCCACCCCATGTTGGCCACATGCAAAGCAAGCACCCTACCTGCTCCTGCTATACTATCTGTACTGCTGTACTATCGCTCTGGCCCCAGAAAAAGAGAATTAAAAAATTAAAGACCAACAGTAAGATGTTAGAGAGTAGCCTAAACAGCCTCATTCTCTAGAAAGTTCAGTTTCTTGCACACTCCTCTTGTACCCCTCATCTACCAGCCTCACTGAGGTTGGAGTGAGCCTTAAACAAGTAAACAGACACCTAAATCAATCCCCATCCCTCCCAGACCTGATTAAAGTCTCTAATGGTGGGGCTGGATAAATAGTACACTTGCCTTGCATGCAGATGAACCTGGCTTAATCCTTGAGCACTGCCAAGAATGATCCTTTCTCACAGAACCAGGAATAAATCCTGAATACAATTGGGTTTATTCAAAACAAAACCAACAAACAAAATTTCTGACTAACAAATGAAATTTCTAAGAGTGGGCCAGAGAGATAGTACCAAGGTTAAGGTACTTGCCTCATCTGAGGCTAAAGCTGTGACCCAGGTTCAAATCCTAGCACTGCATATGGTCCGCTGAGCACAGATCTAGGAGTAAGCCCTGAACACAGTTGGGTGTGATCAACTGTGGCTAACCCCCTCCCCCACCGAAAAATAAAATTTCTTATAGTGGGGCTTCAGAGAGACCTCAATGGGTTGGGATACTGTGATACATCCCTGAGTACCGTTGAATATGGCCCAAGTCTACCCCTGACACACACACACACACACACACACACACACACACACACACACACACAACTAAGATGATCTCTGATGGCTTGTTATTCCACACCAAATAGAATCCAAGCCTTTCCCGACTCAGGCCATAGCCCCCCACCACCTCTCCTGCACTCCCCCAGGCCTCACCATGCTGCAGTCGCACCTGCCTCGTGACCTTCTGTAGGTCATTGCACCCTGTCCCTGAGTGGGAGGCTGCACATGAGTAAAATCGGCCCTTCCCTGCACAGCTGAGATTTACTCATCCTTCCCAAACTGGCAGAAATGTCACCCTGACTTACCTTGAGCTGCGCTAAATGGCACCAAGGGAACAGAAGGGCTCGGGCCACAGAAATAAATTTTCCCACAGTTTCAGAGGCGGGAAGGCCCAGATTGGGATTCCGGTGCTGCCGGACATTCTGTGGCTTGTACATGGAGATTTTTGTTTGTTTCTTGTTTGTGACCACACCCAGTGGTGTTCAGGGACAATTATTGTCTCTGTGCTCAGAGGTCACATCTGGCAAGGCTCAGGTGCCCCTGTCCAATTCCAGGGATCAAACGGGGGTCAGCTTCTTGAAAGGCCAGTGCCTTATGCCCTGTGCCCTCTCCCCAACCCCTGGCCAGAGGTTTGCTTTAGTGGAGTAGAAACTTCGAAGAAAGAAGAAATGTAACTATGAGTTTGGAAGCAGCAGAATAGAAAGGGCAGAGAAGCCAGGAAGCTGACTTATGGGGAGGCCGGACTCTGCAAGCATGGGGCCCTAGTTCCATCCCCAAGCATCAAAAGGACCAAAAGCAGTGCTGGGCGTGGCCCCAGTGACCCCAGCCGCTGCAGGCCTGAGAAGCACTGGGTCTGGGTCTGAGCTGTCAGCTCACACTGCTGGGACCTCACCAAAAAAGGGTTAGAGCCGGGTGTCGGTTGGAAAAAAGCAGCCCCAGCTCTCGCTTCTAACCCTGAGACCAGAATCTTTATCATCAGAGGTATGTTCCTTCATTAGGAAACGTGTGGAGTCTCTTCAGACGGCTCCAGAGAAGCCATGCTGGCTCTGATTTATAGAGGGGGGTCCGCATTACAGGCGGGTCCACCTCAGTGCCCCACAGTGCAGCTCACCTGTGGACAGCACATCCCCCACACCCACAGCTTCGAGTGAGAGCTTCACAGACCAGCCTTTAGCCAAGTATCACTGTGGGGCACACACCCAATGATGCTCAGGGTTCACTCCTGGCAATGCTGGGGACCATATGGGGTGCTGGAAACTGAACCCGTATCGGCCCTGTACAAGGCAAGCTCCCTACCTGCTGTACTACCACTCCAGCCCCCACCAGGTATTTGAAGGAAGCATCCAGGAAAAGAGGGAGACCAAAGCAGACAGACAGAAACGTCTGGAGCAAATACACAACTCTAGAGCTAAAACAAAATAATAAAGCAAAGATCAGCCTCCTCAGAGATAAGAGAATATGTTGTATCATGAAATAAGGTGCTATATAGGGAATAATAAGGAAAGGGACGATTCGGGAAAATAAACCTGAGAGCACTGTCACTGTCACTGTCCTCCCATTGTTCATCGATTTGCTCGAGTGGGCCCAGTAATGTCTCCATTGTGACACTTGTTACTGTGTTTGGCATATCGAATATGTCAGGGGTAGCTTGCCAGGCTTTGCCGTGTGGACGAGATACTCTCAGTAGCTTGCTGGGCTCTCCGAGAGGGGCGGAGGAATCGAACTTGGATCGGCCATGTTGGCCGCTTGCAAGGCAAATGCCCTGCCCGCTGTGCTATTGCTCCAGCCCCGTTTGATCATTTTATGACTGAAATTCAAACATGAAAGTTTTGTAATTGTAGCTCATGGTGACTCAAAAAAAAAAAGAAAGAAAAGAAAAGAACATGGAAATTTTCAGAAAGATGTCCCTGAAAGACCAAAAAATTAAAGGAAGAAATAAAAAAGAAGAGACAAGAAAATTGGAGGAACATGGCAGGCCTAGGTTTAATCCCCAGCATTCTGTGTAGTCTTCCAAACACCTCTGTCACTGTCATCTCGTTGATTGTCGAATTACTCGATCAGGCGCCAGTAACGTCTCTATTCCTCCCAACCCTGAGATTTTATCAGCCTCTTCTTACTCGTCTTTTCCCAACGATTGGAGGCTCTTTCAGGGTCAGGGGAATGAGACCTGTTGTCATTACTGTATTTGGGCTACTGGGAGCTTGCCAGGCTCTGCCCATGCGGGCGGGATACTCTCGGTAGCTTGCTGGGCTCTCTGAGTGGCATATATTTAGATATTTTTCTTTATGATTTGTTGCCTACTGTCTGAACCCTATCAGATATAGTGTAGTAATTGTGGAAAATGGGTAAGAAGTGCCTTATAATGTGTTGTGCGGCTGCTTCACGGAAAGTGGCTTGGAGCGTGGTGGTGGTTGGGTAGTGGAGGTCGGCTGCCGGGGCTTGATCCCTTGGGGGTGGGGAGGGCTCTCACCCGCCCCACAGCCTGGCGCGGAATCCAGTGGCATGGTTCAAGCACCTCTAGGTAGAATAACCCCCCCCAAAAAAAATCAAAAGAGAAATAAAATATATCGGGGAAGTAAATTATAAAATAAGCTGCTAAGAGGTGAACTTACCAGAGGAAGCCTGCTAAAAAATTCAGGCAAATAGGGTTAGGGAAACATCTCAAGATAAAGTCCAGGGGCTGGGGCTATAGTGACAGTACAGCAGACAGGGCACTTGCCTTGCACATCATCTGGGTTCAACTCCCAGCATCCCATATGGTCCCCTAAGAACAGTGAGGAGTGATTCTGGAGTGCAGAGCCAGGAGTAACCCCTGAGCATCACTGCGTGTGCCTCCCCACCCAAATATAAAGTCTGTGTCCTGCATGAGCAAGGCTCTGGGTTCTATCTCACACAACACGGCCCCCTAGACAATGCACCCCACCCCAGCAGCATCACACCCCACCCAGGAGTGGGAAGCCCTTTCCTCCAAATGATAAAGAAGTAAAAAGACTGGAGAAAGGTAAGGTGAGGTGAGGCACCCCAGAGGAATGTAGGCGTTCCTTTGGCCTTTAAAAGGAAACGAACATACAGTTTTGGTTAAAATTAAAATGAAATTAAAAAATAAAAAGACTAATCAGGAAAATTTAAAGCTGGAGTATTTTTCTGTCTGTGAAATAGAAAAGAATTTTGACTACTGTCTACATTTTCTTTTAAGGTAACTGTATACAAAACAACATGAACAAAGATTTGAGGAAAACAAATGTCTGAAATAGGGCTATGCTCCCCCAAATATGTTTATGCCCATGACTCAGACCAAAGTATATGAAGCAACATGAAATTGGAACAATAGCCAAATGAAGCAGAATATATTAGTGTGGAATTAAAAAAAAAGAAATAAAGAAAATTAGAGGAGGCCAAATATCTAATAGAATTTCCAGGGTTTCCAGAGAAAGCTGTGGGAAGGAAATGATTCTTAAACGATGTGATTTATCCAGGAAGACACAAAACTTCATTCTCGAGAACCAAATCAGAGTGAAAGAGCCTGCAAGGCTCGTCTCTCAGACAGAGTCTAAGTTAAGGGGGCAAAAGCAGAAATTATAATTCTAGGTTCCTCCTGGCAACCCTGGGTGCTGGGAATGAGGGAAGCATGCTTACAGAATTCAAATAGAAGATGAGTTCCAAATAATGTTTCCTGTGCAGTCAAAGAAAGAAGAAGTTGAGGCTAGAGTGATAGTACAGCAGGTAGAGCACTTGCCTTTCACACCACTGACCAGGGTTCAATCCCCGGTCCCCAAAGAATCCTGCCAAGAGTGACCTCTGAGCACAAAGCCATGAGTTAAGCTCTCAGCCTATCTGGGTGTGGTCCAAAAACAAAAACATCCCCTGCCACTATAAAGAAAAAAAAAGAGAAAATCAGAAATGAGAGTAGAGAAAGGACATTTTTTAGACATGCAAAGTAAAATACATTTTTACTTGCTATATGTCCTTTCTTAAGTAGTGAGGAGAGGTTGTCTTCCACTAAAATGAGGGCATAAATCAAGATAGTTCTACTAGCGCCTAGTAGAACTCTATAAAAAAAACATACAACCCCATCAAAAAATGGGGCAAAGAGAGGAACAGAAACTTGCTCAAAAAAGAATAAAGATGACCAAAAGGCATATGAAAAAAATACTTTGTATCACTTATCCTCAGGGAAATACAAATCAAAACAACAGTGAGATATCAGCTCACACCAGTGAGACTGGCATACATCACAAAGAACAAAACCAGTGAATGAGGGTCCCTTTCCCCCAAAATCTACCCTGGTGTGAATGTAGGGGAAAGGAACCCTTATTCACTGCTGTGGGAATGTTGACTGGTCCTGTCTTTTTGGAAAACAATATGGACACTTCTCAAGAAACTAAAAATTGAGCTTTCATATAATCTAACAATTTCACTACTGAACATCTATCCCTAGGATTCATAAACTCAATTCAGAAAAACCATCTGCACTCCTATGCTCATTGCAGCACTATTCATAATGGCCAAAACCTGGAAGTGATCCAAGTGTCCAAGCGTTCTCTTAATCACACTGAAACCATCTTTAGGCTAAAAGCATGGGGATTTAACCATTTAACGTCAAACGGACCACAACTAGGCAGTCTTCTGAAATTGCTGGGTAGGGGTTCAGAACACCTTTTTTAGGAGTTTTTCTGGTCATCATAGCAATGATGAGACAAAGAGAAGGGCATAAAAATAGAGATTTTTCGTTTGGTTACTCTGTCACAGTTCACCCTGTGGGAGGACTACATAGAGGGCATTAGCAAGGAGACCCAGTTGCTAGGAATTTTTGTGCTGGTACTTTCTGTTTTAGAGGGACATTTATTGTTCCTATGGTCCCCTCCTTTGCCTTGCCTAGGTAGCCAGATTGGTCTGGCTCTTCTGTTCTGGTTAGCTTTATGCTTTTTTGTTTGTTTCTGGGCCACACACAGCGGTGTCAGGACTTTCTCCTGGGTCTGTGCTCAGGGATCACTCCTGGTAGGGTTCAAGGGACCATACCAGAAGCCAGGGATAGAACCTGGGTAGGTTGTGTGCAAGGCAAGTGCCCTGCCTGCTGTACTGTCACTCCGGCCCCAATGATTTGTGACCTACTCATCTTTGTCTGTTTCCCAGAATGGGTGATTCAGAGATTCCTGCCTCTAGCTACCTGATTAGTATTTCCAACTTTCCCACCATGATAACAGCACAGTAAAGAAGGCATTTCTTAAACCAAAGGAGTATGTGAAAAAAGAGCAAAACTGCAATCTAACCCTTACATATTATAAGATCACATGATTAGATAAAGGAACTATGGTACTCGCCTTCTCCAGATGGAACCCCGGTGACCATGAGCTTCTACAAGCATAGCTCTGGCATGCAGGTACCAGGACATTTTTTCCCAACTGCAATGGAGCCGCTCCAGCTCCCAGGCAACCTCTGATTCCGGAAGTCACACACACAACTCACCCCCTAGCGCCATTTTACAGCACACAGCAACAAAGAAGAAAACCGGCTGGAGGGCCCCACAGCTCCCGGAGAATGCTCCAGGTCCCAAACAGAGCTGATATCAGCGGGAGGTCCCTGATGTGGTAGGTGCTGCTGTCCCGCCTTCTCCAAATGGAACCCCGGTGACCATGAGCTTTTACAAGCATAGCTCTGGCATGCGGGTACCAGGACATTTTTTCCGAACCGCGTGGCTGCATGAGTGATCAATGGAAAGTAAATCATCCAACATTTCTCCCTGAAAATCAGGCTTAACTGTTTTGCAAACCACAACACCCAAAAGGAGAGAGAGAAAACAAAGGGGAATGCCCTGCCACAGAGGCAGGGTGGGATGGGGGGGTTGGGGGGGTGGGAGGGATACTGGGATCCGTGGTGGTGGGAAATGGGCACTGGTGGAGGGATGGGCATTTGAAAATAGATGAATAAATAAAAAGAAAAAAAGAGAAACTATGGTACATATGTGCAATGGAGTATTCAGTTATAAGAAAAACATGAGATCATTAAATTTGCTGCCATGTTGGTGGAGCTGCAGATACGATGCTGAGTGGAGTCAGGAGAGCAGCCGCAGAGCTATCTCTCGCATGTGCGGGCTATGCAAGGAGAGAATAGGGGAACAACAAGTGCCCACAGGCAACAGAAACGGAAATCTTGTCTCCAGTCGGGAGTTTACCAAGGGGGTAGGAGACAGTGGGCGAGGGACCTGGGGCAGTGGTGGAGGGAAACCCTGGGTGGAGGGTATGGTGCTGGAATCCATGCATGAAATCCTGCTAATAGTTTGTAAACCACAGTGCCCAAGAGATCAGAGAAATAATACAGTAGTTAAGGTGTTTGCTTTGCATACTGCCAACTTAGTTTCATTCCCCAGCACCCCATATGGTCTCCCAAGCCCACCAATAGTGATCCCTGAGCACAGAGCCAGGATTAATCCCTGAGCTCTGGAGGGGGGGGGGGAGCCCAACCCAAAAATAGAGGAGCCGGAGAGATAGTACAGTGGGTAGGGAGGGCACTTGCCTTGCATGCAGTTAACCCACCAACCCATATGATCCCTCGAACACCTCTAGGAGAAATTCTTGAGTGCAGGGCCACGATTAGCCCCTGAGCCTCACCAGGTGTGGCCCAAAAACAAAAGCAACAACAAAAGCAAGTGAAAAATTAGTAAAAGAAAGAAAGAAAAGCCTTGCCAGCAGAAGGTTCCAGCCAGGAGAGAGAGGAGATGGGAGTGGGGGCGGGCACTGGAAAGACTGAGAACCCAGATTCTGCAACTGTGTGGGGAAGGCGTTTCACAGGGCCGCTGGATGGGGTGGAGGGCTGAAGAGATACAGTCATGTGTACACCCACCCAGCAAATGGGAAAAGGGGCCATTGTTAACTTCAGGGAAAATCAAATCTGTACTTGGAAATACATGTAATTATAGCATACCACTGTGGCTTAGCAGTGAAGAGTATTTGTTAAGTCCTAAGAATGTAAACACCTTAAACAAATCCTAAATATGAATTTAACCCCCAGATTGTGTATTGTGCACTAACCATATTGGAGGGGCTGGAGCGATAGCACAGCGGTAGGGCATTTGCCTTACAAGCGGCCAACATGGCCAACCCGAGTTCGATTCCTCTGCCCCTCTCAGAGAGCCCGGCAAGCTACCGAGAGTATCTCGCCCGCACGGCAGAGCCTGGCAAGCTACCCGTGACGTATTCGATATGCCAGACACAGTAACCAGAAGTCTCATGATGAAGACGTTACTGGGCCCGCTTGAGCGAATTGATGAACAACGGGAGGACCGTGGACCGTGGAACCATATTGGGAGGCTGGAAAGAGGGAACTGGGTGGTATAAGAGTTCATCTTCCAGGGTTGGAGCAATGACACAGTGGGTAGAACGTTTGCCTTGCATGCGTCCGACCCGGGTTCGATTCTCAGCAGCTCATATGGTCCCCTGAGCACCGCCAGGGGTAATTCCTGAGTGCAGAGCCAGGAGTAATTCCTGTGCTTCACTGAGTGTGACCCAAAAAGACACACACACACACACACACACACACACACACACACACACACACACAGAGTTCATCTTCCTCTACCATAGTATGAAGTTGTGGGGAATGTTGCTAGTGGTCAGTGATATCAAGTCCCCCATCCCCCCAGCCTCACAGCTTCCTGTATACCATATGGTCTCCTGAGCCCCACCCAATGGGGCCCCACGACTGGCTGAGGTCATCAGGTGCAGGAGAAAGTGCTAAACTGACCTTCTGGCTATTTCTTCTCCCTTAGTGGTGATCTGGAAGCCTCAGTCAGGGAAAGAGCAGAGCCCCCAGTTGGAAGCAGGCTGGAGTTGCTTCCCAGGGACTCCGAATAGCCTTGGCAAGGGAGACAAGGAGAGCTTTATTGTGATAAAGCATGGAGATTAGGGATTGGCACCGCTGAGATTTGGGACTGTTATAGCCCCAGAGCCTGGCTTCACTGAATGCAGACTTCAAGAGACACTGTGAAATTGGTAAATCAAGAAATAGCACTTCAGCTTAGTTAGAACTATGGAGATAATATTAGAAGCTTCAAACACGAGAAATGGCTGCCTTGGGGAAGTAGGCAGGGGAGGGAGGGAGGAAGGGGAGCGCAGGGGCTGCCATTTCCACTAGGTCACTCCATGGTGCTTTATTTGTTGTTGTTCTTCTTCTTATTATTATTTGGTATTTGGATCGATTTGCTCGAGCGGGCCCAGTAATGTCTCCATTGGAGATTTTGTTGTTACTGTGTTTGGCATATCGAATACATCACGGGTAGCTTGCCAGGCTCACACCTAGTGGTGGTCAGACATTAGTCCCAGCTCTACACTCAAGGATCACTCCTGGCTCTGCACTCAGGAATCATTCCTCGTGGTGTTCTGGGGACCATATGGGATACTGGGATTGAAGCAGGGCTGGGTGTCCCCAAGGGAAGCACCTTACCCACTGTATAACTCTTCCAGCCCCTTTTTTAAAAATTCTATTTTTATAACTTTGTTTACAATAATTTATTACATTCAATATTTCAACAGTAATCCAACCACCATTACACCTTTCTACTATCATTATTTTGAATTTTCCCACCACCACCCAAACGTGCCCCAAAGGCAGATGCTAAATAATTTATTTTGTATTGCTTGTTATGAATAAACCACTAAAAAAGATCCAAAAAGCTTTTCTTAAAGGAAAGTGTATTTTTCCTTTGAAAGGTAATTGTATCTCATCTTGGAGCCATTAAGTTCGTGTATAAGAGATCACTAACATGTTGTTACAGGTTGAGCCATGTGTGCTATCATATAAATATATACATATCTATGTATACATGTATATATTTTTAATCAAGATGAGTTGAATTCTGCTCTACACCCTATCAAATGTGGTCTTGGTACATCAGTGGCATAAAGTATGAGGATTTTCCAGGAATTCTGAAATTTTAAATAAGGTGATAGAGCTGGAGTTAAGTGTTTAACTAAATGGTGATTTTGGCATCTCTGTAGAATGTTGCTCTGTTCTGAGATTTATTTGCGAGTCTCTGGATCATGGCCATTAATGAGCTTATATGGCACCCAGAAGCTGTTCCTGGGCATGACTGCCAGGCTACTGAAAGCACAGGGAGATGGGAGGAGGGGGGCCATTCCTGACCCCATGCGATTCTGGAGATTTCAGTCACAAAACCCGCGTACCCGGGTTTTTCAGCAGATTCATTCTTGTTCATGAGGGCTCATCCTGAATCTGTGAAGATCGGCTGCGAGCATGGCAGCGACTGGGTTTTGGAGGTTTTGGGCTGCTGTGGCTCTTCTGGGGCAGGCAGAGGGACTCATCTGCTCTGCTCCAAGGACCCTGGATGAAGTCAGTTTGTCACGAGGTGAGGAGGCAGCTCTGAAGTGTGTTGCTCTTTTCTGAGGTTTATTTGTGAGTCTTTGGATCATGTCCGTTAATGAACTTATATTATGGCTTCTATTTTTAATTATTTTGTTTTTTAGCTGTACCAAGTGGTGCTCAAGCTCAGGACTTACTCTTGGGTCGGCTTCATGAAAGGCAAACACCCTAAGTGCTGTACTATCGTTCCAGCCCCCTCTCCATGGAGCCTTAAACTGTGCAGTCCTATTCCATTGGCAGGGAGAACATTTCAGACAAAGCTGGATATGGAGACATGGTTAGCTACGATTCTGACCAAATCTTTCCAGTGTCTTCAGAGGGCAGGCATTCAAACTGAATGTCTGAGGAAGTTCAGATAGACTGGACATGGGAAGACATGCAGGCAGAAGCCAGATGGATGGAATGTCAGTCTGAGGAGTCAGGTTTTATTCAGGAGACAGTGGGGAGTAGAAGGTTGTGCACCCTGGAACGTCCTGAGCAAACGTGTCTTTTATTGGGAGTACCCTGACTAACTGGATGATAAGCTGCTGGGAGAAGCTCCTTGGATGGTTCTCCGTGGAACTGATGGTGAGGCCTGGACTACAGCATTCATTCAGTGAATGTCTGTGCAGTTCATTGTTGGCAGGCCCGAGGGGGCAGGAACACAGACTGGACACAGTGGGCCAGAGGAGCAGTGAGAGCTGGTTTCTGAGTCCCAGCCCTGCAGGATCCCCTGAGAACTGAGAATAGCCCCAAGCTTCACCAGGTGTGACCTCTGCCCCCCCCTCCCAAATAGAGTGACCAATGTCCTCTGCCTTCAGCAATAGGTCAGGTGTTCGTTGTGCATTCTGTTGACCCTGGCTTGAGCCCCCAGCACCATGATCCATTGAGCATTGCCTGAAATCTCTCCAGAGCACGGAGCTGGAAATAGCCCCTGAGTACTACTGGGTGTGACCCCCAAGTCTTCACCCCCATCCCCCTCAAAAGGCAGTGTAAGGAGACGGAAGTGAAGCTGGGGAGAGGGGTCCTGTAGATTGGGTGTCACCTCTCTGAGGAAGTAGCATTTACATTGAGTCCTGAATTAAGTGAAAGAGCAAGCCATGCCACACTGGGACAGAGCTGCCACGGAGCGGCCCTAAGGTGGGGACAGGCTGGCCAGGGAATAACAGAGCCTGTGTATGGGGAGCACATATCTGTCAAGAGGAAGGTTCTGGAATCAGATGCCTGAGAGACCCAGGGAGCAAGTGGGGATCTTTGTGGCCTGTGGGAGACTTTGGGAAGTGAGAGCAGGCAAACAACATGACACGTGTGAGTAGACCCATAGGACAGCCAGGGCTAAGCGTGGGTGAGCTGAGGGGAACTGTGTGTGGAAAGGAGCCCCACGCCCAGTCTGGCAGAACTGTACCTCTCCGTCCTGCTTGGACTCACGGCAGCTTCATCACCTCCTTCCCAGCACTCCCTAGTCCTCTCCGGAATGGAAGGATCCTTTACAAATCAAAATAGCAGGCAAAGAACAGCCTCTAATTGTTCAGAGTAAAAAGAAGTGAAATGAGCCGAGTCAGCTGTGGGGTTGAGACCGCCTCCCACACAGCTGGGATCCGGCAACTCGCAACCGCAGCCCGCTGAAGACAGACTTCCCGAGACCAGAGACGTGCAATTCTGCTGTCTCCCAGCAAAACTTCCCAACCCCGGGGCAAATGACAGCTATTCTGGGAGGGAGCAGGACAGATGCGGGCCTAGAGGACAGTGAGCGAGTCCTTTCTTTTTTTTGAACTGAAGAAACCAGTCACCTCTTGAACATACGCCCTTTGCTGGTCATTCATTTGGAATCCAGAGACAACATTTGTCCTGTGTGCCGGGATGGATGATGTGTGGAGGATGGAGGGTTCTAGAGGTCTTACCCTGGCAGAGGAGTTTCGAGAGCACTGGGCTGGGAGGCAGGGGTTTAAGTTCTCCCTTGGTTCTGCCATTTGCCCTGTGCTCTGTGCTCAGGAATGATTCCTGGTGGTGCTCAGGGACCAGATGTAATGCTGGGGATTCAAACCAGGATTGACCACGTTTAAAAAAAAAAACAACCCTTGGGGCTGGAGCCATAGTACATCAGGTAGGGTGCTTGCCTTGCCGATCCTGGTTCGATCCCTGGAATCCCATAGGATCCCCCCAAGCCCACCAGGAGTGATTCCTGAGTACAGAGCCAGGGGTAACTTCTGAGCATCATTGAGTGTGCCCCCCAAACACACACACAGAACCCCTGTGCTCTTTCTCCAGCAACAGTTTTCTTCTTTCACCATACTGTTTTTCTCGAAGTGTATCATTCTCAGAAGATGACTTCCCTAAGCTCCCTTATACCAAAGACAGAGTATAAAGGAATGAAGCTGAATTGGATAGTACAGAATTCTAGCTCCACCTCTGCTTCCCCTTTTATGTGACCTTGGCTAAATCATTTCACCTCCCTGAGTCTCCTGTGAAACTGAACTCTGCAAAACGCAACAATTTTTTCATGTGCTTCCTTTTAAGGTACACTAAGATGAAGACAGCCACCAATATCTACATCTTCAATCTGGCCCTGGCCGATGCATTAGCCACCAGCACGCTCCCTTTCCAAAGTGCCAAGTACCTGATGCAGACATGGCCTTTCGGGGAATTTCTCTGCAAGGCTGTGCTCTCCATTGACTACTACAATATGTTCACCAGCATCTTCACACTCACCATGATGAGTGTTGACCGCTACATTGCTGTCTGCCATCCAGTCAAGGCCCTGGACTTCCGCACCCCTGCCAAGGCCAAACTGATCAACATCTGCATCTGGGTCCTGGCCTCTGGGGTTGGCGTACCCATCATGGTCATGGCTGTGACCCGACACCGGGGTGAGTTCCCAGGGCAGTCTGGGCGCTGGTCACTCGCTATAGTAGGAAGCATGTGGTTCTGCATTTACAGGCCACTGCCAGGGTGGGTGTTGATAATATGCCAGTGAACATGCAGATGGCTGGTCAATGACAGTAGATGGCTGGTCATGGGATTATGGGTAGCCAAGGAGTAGAAAACTTTTTCCTATAAATTGCTGGGTCAAAGACATCTACGGATGCATTGTAAGAACGTTGAATTAAAGATGCAGCTGGCCAGTAGCATGTGGATGACTAACACAAAGCAAGAGGGATGGATGGCCAGTGATGTGAGGGGTCACGATCAGT
Organism: Sorex fumeus; assembly: GCF_029834395.1. Lineage (NCBI taxonomy): Eukaryota > Metazoa > Chordata > Mammalia > Eulipotyphla > Soricidae > Sorex > Sorex fumeus. The sequence goes on from NW_026606104.1 coordinate 44,882,295, forward strand.
AATCCATGAAGACCATAGTACTTGTAGCCCCATCCCACACCCTTTTCTACCCAGCTTGAAAACCAGGGACTGTGAATGCCAAAGTCCATAGCCTAGAGTAGCATTTCTCAACCTTTTCCCAGCTGTGGTCCCTTTCCAATCTTGTTTCCTTCCTGTAACCCCCCCTTGTCCTACCAGTTGGCCCTATCATCTCGTGCTGTGACTCCTCTCCCTGTTGATATTGATTCAATTTCACCTGTGGCTCTTTGGAATCTCCTAGAGGTGCACAGGAGGTCACCTGATCCCCATTTGAGTAATGGGAATCTAGAGAATGCCTTACAGGGAATGCAGGCGCATTTCCTCTGCTAAATGGTCACTGTCTTTAGAGTGAAGTGGTAATTATTAGAATAAGTTCCTGAGTTCATTAGGGAACTTGTAGCTGGCAGTCTCCAAAGCTCGGTGTCTTTACACGCACATCACAGCCCAGTATAAGAGGAAGCCAAGTGCTATTCCACACATTCATACAAGGACCTCGTTCTAAACACTGCTTTGGAGTCCTTCACTGTGACAGCTGGCCAGCAGGTGACTCTGTAGGGGAAGCAGTGAGAAAGCACCAATGCTTTTAATGGAACAGCCCTTTTTTTTCCCTGGTAATCACTACTCTTGTGGCTTCATCTTGCATAGGGATGTAAGGAAAATCATTTAGCAAGCTGAAAGACACAGGTCACCAATTAACCTATCGGAGCCACATTATATTGTGGGGTGTTGAGAAGATGAAATGCGTAAAACACTTAGCACAAGGACTGACTCAGAGCCAAGACTCACTAAACAGTAGCTTTTATTGATGAAACCTGTGGGATAAAGGCACAGACTCCTTCCTCCTTTGCTTTCAGAAAACCAAGACTCAGAGAGGCTTGGTGGTTGACTTAAGGTTACACTATTGGTCATTAGATGAAACGTGGCTTAGAACCCAAGGCTCCCGGTGCACCAGTAGCCACTGAATAGGAGGTTTGTGGAGGCTGGGAGGTGGGAGAGGGAAACAGGGTTGCTGGGAAGCTTCTTGGTCATACTTGACCCTTTGAAGCAGAGAGCCCCAATACTGATTATTGGCTTTGACTCAGCAGCTGAGCCCCATTCCTCATTGTCAGCTGTCTGTTCATGGGCCATTAACTGCAGCCCTGCTGGAGCCTACTCAACACACACACACACACACACACACACACACACACACACACGTCCTCTCCCAGGTGTGTCTGCAGCACTATTGGTTCTCTGTGATTTTGGACAAGATCTGTTCCTCTAAGGCCTGGTTCTCCCATCTATACAATGAAGTCATTGGACTGAACCAGTTCCCAGAGGCCTGCCAGCCTGATATCCTGCAGATCCACTCTCTGGGTCCCAGTGCCCTCTCTCATCCTCCTGTCTCATGTTTCCTGGGAGGTCCTTCAAGAGCCAGAATTCTAATCTTGGGATTCCCAGAGGCCAAGCTCAGGATTCAGCCAGTGTCTGATTCCACATCCTCTAAGAAGTGGTCAAGCTCATTCCATCATGAATGCCCCGCTGAGCTCTGGCCTGGCAGCCAGACAGTTCTTGCATGCAGCCATGAGCCGCCAGGGTGGTCCTGGCCCAGACCTCTGCATTCCCGCAGGGGTCTGCCCTGTGCCCTGGAGTGCAGGGGCTTCCAGGCCAGTGTGCAAAATGACTGATTAGCCCATTAAATCTTCACATCCACCCCTGAAAGTCAGCTGTTGTTCCTAGTCCCATTTTACAGCAGCTCTCATAGAAGCAGAATAAATTGCCCAAGGTCAGAGAACATAGTAGGACCTTGTAATAAGTCAATCTTTGTTGTATTGTTGCCACTGGAGCTTGTCTGGAAACGTGCAGGGAGTCTGACTGTAACGACTGACAGTGGGTTTGGGTTAAATTATCTCATTCCTGTCATCCATGGACATGGGAATTTATGAAGTGACTGGGAGGACAGAGAGAAGGGAGACCTCCTAGATTAGGGTCGCTCCTGCTGGGGCGTTCGGGAAAGTAGGATTTCATCAATTGCAGAAACCAAGAAGGACAATCCCGGTGGAAAAGTCCGCTTGAGCAAACCCAGAGAGGAAGAGGCGGGACCTGACAAAGGCCGGGGAAGGGATTTGGGGTGGGAGGGTAGGTAACCTCGGCAGCCACACTGCCCCTCACCACCTGTCTTTGCTTGTTTCCGCCCCCCGCCCCAGACGGCGCTGTGGTGTGCATGCTCCAGTTCCCCAGCCCCAGCTGGTACTGGGACACGGTCACCAAGATCTGCGTGTTCCTCTTCGCCTTCGTGGTGCCCATCCTCATCATCAGCGTGTGCTACGGCCTCATGCTGCTGCGCCTGCGCACCGTGCGCCTGCTGTCGGGCTCCAAGGAGAAGGACCGCAGCCTGCGGCGCATCACGCGCATGGTGCTGGTGGTCGTGGGCGCCTTCGTGGTGTGCTGGGCACCCATCCACATCTTCGTCATCGTCTGGACCCTGGTGGACATTGACCGCCGCGACCCGTTCGTGGTGGCCGCGCTGCACCTGTGCATTGCGCTCGGCTACGCCAACAGCAGCCTCAACCCCGTGCTCTACGCCTTCCTCGACGAGAACTTCAAGCGCTGCTTCCGCCAGCTCTGCCGCCGGCCCTGCGGTCGCGCGCAACCCGGCAGCTTCAGCCGCGCGCGCGAAACCACAGCCCGGGAGCGCGTCACCGCCTGCAGCCCATCCGAAGGCCCCGGCGGCGGCGCGGCCGCCTGAGCGCGCACGGCAGCGGGGTCCGGGAGCCCGGGGCCGCGGACGGGGCGGGGCCAGTCGAGGAGGGGCGTGGCATGGATGGGGCGGGGTCAGTGAATGGGCGGGATCGAGGAGGAGCGGGACCAATGACGCGGTAGACCGAGGAGGGGCGGGGTCCCGCGAGGCGGGGCCACGGAGGAGGGTCAGGCTTGAGATGTCGCTGTAGGACCGTGCAGACGCACAGACCTCCTCGTCCTCCTGGTCTGGAAGCGGGCCGGACTCTGGGCCAGTGACTCTGGACCAAGGGCACTGTCCGAGGCCTTAGGTGTTCCGAACAGCTGTGACTCCTGTAGGGCGCGAAGGTGGGCCCTTCACCTAGACCCAGCTACGTGGTCTCCACATGGTGGACGGGCCCCCACCCAGGCCCAGCTCTACCCCCGAGACTAGCTGGAGCCGGTTGCAGGAGTGGGGTCCAACCTGAGTCCTGGCACCAGACGACAGCTTGGCACCCAGGAAGCTGGGGAGTAGTTTAGAAATTGAGCTGCAAGATTGGGCCTCTGTGAAGAGATGGGGGGCCCGCTTCCTGGACAAGATCAAAAGGACAGCCAGGCCTGAAAAGAGAGAGAGCTGGTAGGGCGCTCGCCTTGCATATGGCCCATCCATGTTCGATCCCAGCATCCCGTATGGTCTTCCAAGTACCGCGAGAAGTGATTCCTCAGTGCAGGACCAGCAGTTACCCTGGAACATTGCTGGGTAGCATTGTAGCACTGTAGCACTGTCCTCTGTTGTTCATCGATTTGCTCGAGCGGGCCCAGTAACGTCTCTATTGCGAGACTTGTTGTTACTGTGTTTGGCATATCGAATACTTCATGGGTAGCTTGCCAGGCTTTGCCATGTGGGCGAAATACTCTTGGTAGCTTGCGGGGCTCTCCAAGAGGGGTGGAGGAATCAAACACTGGTCAGCCTGGTCGGTCGGTCGCGTGCAAGGCAAATGCCCTACCCGCTGTGCTATTGCTCCAGCCCATTGCTAGGTATGGGCCCAAAAAATCAAAACAAAACAATAAAGGACAGTTGGCTGGAAAGATGGTACAGTGGATAGGGCGCTTGCCTTGCACACACAGACTGAGGCTCTGTCTCCAAGCCCACATATGGTCCCCTGAGCCCTCGAGGAGTAATCCCTGAGGACTGAGATAGGAGTAAACCCTGAGCACTGCCGGGTGTGACCAAAAAGAAAACATTAAAAACCAAATAAAAGATCCAAAGTGCAGTGAAGCATGGCTACAGCTGTGTATTATAGCCTCAAGACAGGGCCTGTGTGCCAGGAATGGGACTCGAATTTGAGGGAAAGCGCAAGGAAGTCGCACAGTGGTAGAGAAGTTTCCTTACAGGAGATCTGGTGCTCAGTGGGAGGGTTGGGGGTTGGAGCCCAAGTTTGGCACACAGCAGGCCAGGGTCAGATCAGGAAAACTGCAGGGAATGATCCTTAAGCTGACCTTGAGGACTAACACCCCCCCCCCCAAAAAAAAAAGGAGACAAGGGCCATGGATGAATGAGACTTTTACTTTTTTCTCTCTTTGACAATCATTTTTAGTGAATGTACAGGAGCACCTCAGTATTATAGTGTCTCTAGAACTGTGTCCCAGGAGCATTGGGACAGGGTTGAGTCTCCAAGATAGGGAAACTTCCGCTGAGGGTTCTAGCCCCGAGTTCTAAAGCTCTAATGGGGCCCAAGGGAGGTCCCTGAGCTTCCACGCCCAAATGCCTACTAACCTCAAAAGAGAAGCCTGCCCCCTCTAACACTGGGCAATAGGGCGGGGTTGGAGGGGTCAGGCTTCTGTGTTGAGGTTAGTGGAGGATTCTGTGGTTCCCAGGGCCCTGACTCCTGGGACCCAGCACCAGGAAGCAGAGGAGTGCACTTGTTAGCCCCCTGGAGGATAAGTGTCACTGGCCAGAGGGCACTGGCCCACCTCCTCCTGCCCTGGGTCTTGAAGAGAACCACCAAGGGCCAGAGAGAGTGTGCAGGAGGTAAAGCACTTGCTTTGTGTGCAGTTGACTCTGATTTGATATCCAGCACCACATGGTTTCCTGGGCATTCGCAGGGCCAAGGCCTGAGCGCAGAGCGAGGAAGAACCCCTAAGCACTGTCCAGTGTGGCCCCAAACCCTCTCATAAAAAAAAAAGCCTCCAAGAAGTCCCCTCTCCCAATATTTGACCATATCCAACTCTCAGTCGTCCTAAAGAGCTGCTGAGGCTTGCACAGGAAGCTGATTTTGAAGGACCTGGGGACAGAAACTTCTAGAACTGCAGGGTGCGCCCCCTCTCCTTTTCCTGTCCCACTCCTGTGCTCCCAGCACCCTGCTGTAGCTGCCTCCAAGTTGCTAAGGGGTTTGGGTGGGGGGAAGTGGGGACCGAGTCCCACCCAGTGTCGGATGTAGAAGCCCTGGCTTGGTGTTTTATCTGGGCGTTCTGGGGTCCTGGATGCCTGTGTCTGTCCAGGTTCCATCTCTTCCCTTCCCCTCACCCGTACTGCCTCAATCTCACTGTGCACCCCTGACTCCCCAGGGAAGCAGCACACTGACATCCTTGTAAAAACAAATTAAATTTTCTTCCCTTTTTGGGACAGAGGGAAAGAAATTGACGTCTTTGTCTCAAACAACACACAAAAAAAGGAACAATGTATGTCTCCTTTTGACAGTCATTTCCTTGGAACAAAAGCCTTTCCCTCTCTCCGGGAGACTGTACCAGAGAGGGCTGATGGCAGGAGCACTCAGGGAGCTAGGGGCTCTGCGAACGTCAAGGCCAGCCTCCCACTCCTTCTCTGGTGAGGTCCCGCAGAGCCTCACCTGGGTCGGGGTGCTAAAATGAACGTTGCCAGCTGGACCCATTGGGGGTTGGGATTCAGAAATTCAGCATTGGCCCTTCTCTGTGAAAGCTACAGCGGGTATGAGAAATGAAGCAGAAGAGAGGCAAGAGAGAAGGGTTGTGTGTTTTTGGGGTCTGGGGCTTATCTGGGCATCGGCCGAGGCTCCGTGCCAAGCACTGGAATATTAAGCACTTGCTCCCTTCTGAGCCTCTTGATGTCCCAGGGAGGCCGCATTCCCCTTCAGAGATGCCGAGGTCCAGCCCCTCACTCCGCAGTTTGGAGCCCATCAGCGGGAGCAGAACCCAGGTCTTTCCAGTGAATTCCAGGCCTCAGTGAAGGAAAAGAGCTTCAGTGACTGGAAGCCAGGGAGGAAGTTTGGGGAGACTTTAAACCAAATGGGAAACTCTGAGGGGAAAGACAATTTTCTCTGCACTCTTGTTCCTTCTGAAGCCTCCAAACCTGCATATTTCAAAATGCACATGATGCATTTTAAAGCTCCAAATTGACAGTGTAATTCTAGATCATCACAAGGCTCTCAAGATTGGAGTAGGTCTGGTTTCCCCTAATTTCCATTTTTCTCTCATAGGTAGGAGGGATTTTTTTGCCTCTGGTTTCAAAATGTCTTACAATTTATTCTTAATTATCTGGTGGGGGGCACATCGAACCGTGTTTAGGGTCTCAGGACTACATGGTGGTGGGGAGTGAAACCAGGACCTAAAACACGGCATGTGTTCTACCACTTGTTATTTCCCTGGTCCCTACAATGTTGTATAGTTTTATAAGCTCTTACTATTTTTTGAGGGTTTTTGGGCCACACCCATCTGTGATCAGGGACCAGCCACATGCAAGGCAGTGCCTTTCTTCCTGGACTATCTCTGTCCCCCAATATTTCCTCTTATAATAGAAATAGTAATGAAGGTCAGAATCAGATTTTAGCTTTCCCTGTGCCTCAGTTTCTCTGTCTAGAGAGTAGACATACGTTATGGGTTCATTCTGAGGCTATAAGGAGTCAAAATTTATAGAGAGGGCCAAAGAGATAGTACAGGGGTTAAGGCATTTGCCTTGCATGCAGTTACCCTGGTTCAATTCCCGGCCACCCATACGATCCCCTAAGCCCACCAGGAGTGATCTCTGAGCACAGAGCCAGGAGTAAGTTCTGAGCACCACTGGTGTGGCTCAAAATTAGTAAATTGATTTAATAAATTCATTAAAATAGGGGCTAGAGAGATAGTACAGCCCATGAGACATTTGCCTTGCAAGCAGCTGACATGGGCTTGATCCCTGGCACCAGATATGATCCCCTGAGAAATGCCAGGAGTGATCCTAGAATGCAGAGCAGCCAGGAGTAAATCCTGAGCACTGTGTGGTCCCAACGCCTGCCCCAAATGAATTTTAAAATAGTAGATTAAGTGTGCACAGGGATAGCACCGAAGTGAGTGCTTGGGTCACTGTGATCTGCCATTTGAAAGCGGCACTGTGTGCAAGGTCAGAGCAGGAGATGGAGAGGGCAGGGCTGATGAGCTTCAGGAGCAGTGGGGAAGGAGAGTCGGGGCCCAGCCAGGGCATCCCTCTGCTTTCCAGGTTCAGGAGCCTCTGAGGAGAGTGAGCACCGCCCAGGAGCAGGAGGAGGATGGGGGAGAGCGCTGCCATGGAAACTGGAGGCGGAGGGCGTTCCCCGGGGAGGGCGTGATGGGGAATATAATGTCAAGTGTCAGATAGAAGAGGTGCAGGGTGGGGAGGGCAGGGGGATGATGGAAGCAAGCCTGACCCCTCAGGTTCCGTCCTCTGCCTGGCCTGCCAAATCCCAGATCTGGACGAGTCTCAGTCCAGACAAGTGTGACAGAGGCAAAGGATCCTAACTCTGACCTGTTTCCCTAAGGCTGAAGATAGGGGCGGGGAGAGTCCAATGTGATGCTGCGTGCAGGAAGAGTCCTGGCGTGCCTGGGTTCCCGATAGCCCTTGGGCAAGTTGCTTCACCTACAGAGCCCCAGGAATCTAGAGACGAGCCAGGTGCCTTCCACCCCTCACCGGCTCTGGAAAGGTGCCCGGGTGCCAGAGGCAGCTGTGTGAGGAGCTTGACTTGCCTTGCTGTTTGAAATGCTCTGCAGTTAGACAGGGCCACCCTGACATAGAGAAGCAACAGCCTGAGCTGGGCACGAGCCCTTCCCTCGACTGCGGATCCCAAGCCCGCAGTCTGATAGCCTCTCGGCTCTGCCACTGCACACCCACGCTGGGAAGAGCTTGGGTCTCCCAAGCCCCCCATGAGGGTGGCACATTCTTGCAGCATGCATGCATACATGCGCGCAGGCACACACACACACACACACACACACACACACACACACACACATCTTTCCTCTCAGTTGTTCATTCATTGTTGCCAAATCTTATATGGCGCTGCACTGTAGCACTGTCCTCCCGTTGTTCAATTTGTTCGAGCGGGCACCAGTAACGGTCTCACAACAAATTGTGAGTCTTGTTGTTACTGTTTTTTGGCATATCGAATATGCCACGGGTAGCTTGCCAGGCTTTGCCATGTGGGCGAGATTCTCTCGGTAGCTTGCCGGGCTCTCCGAGAGGGGTGGAGGAATCAAACCCGGGTCAGTCAAATCTTACATATTCTATATATACTATTCCTGGACAGTGAGCCCAGTGCTGGCAGCTGGGAGGAGTGACAAGAGTTTGGGTCTGGTCCCCCACTTCCGGTCTTCAGATATTGGATGGTGGGGGGACCAGGACAGGTGGCTGTGTGGTGTGGTGCTGGTGGTGGGCAGCTTGATGGTCCAAAATAGGGTTCTGGGCTGGAGCAATAGTACAGTGGGTAGGTCACTTGCCTTGCACATGGCTGACCTGGGATCAATTCCCAGCACCGTATATGTTCCTCCTGAGCCTGCCAAGAGTGATCCCTAAGAGCAGAGCCAGGAGTCAGCCCTGAGCACCAGTTCCTGTGGCCTGAAAACAAACAAGCAAACAAAAATGGGCCCTGAAGGGGCTGGAGCGATAGCAGGTAGGGCATTTGCATTTTCCTTGCATGTGACTGACCTGGGTTCGATTCCCAGAATCCCATATGGTCCCCCAAGCACCGCCAGGAGTAATTCCAACCCCTATGCATCGCCGGGTGTGACCCAAAAAGCTAAAGAAAAAGAGGGAAAAAAAGGGCCCTGAAACCAAAGACATAGTAACAGTGGGGTAGGGCACTGACCTTGCATGCAGCTGACTTGGGTTCAATCCCCTTCACCAAATATAGACCCCTGAACACTGTCAGGAGTGACGCCTGAGCGCAGAGTCAGGACTGGCCCATGAGCACTGCTGGGTGTGGCCCCTACCCCTAGCCAGGAGCCCTGGACAAGGACACGTGCTCTGCCTATGTGAATCCCTGGTTCCATGCCTCACACTACCATACGGCAAAGGGTGGGGGTGGGGAGTGCTCTGCTAGAGAGCGTGTGGCTATCCCTTCTGGAGTTCAGAGGGTCCCGTGACCTCTCAAGGTGAAGGCAGGCCGGAGCCCCCAGCATTCAGCTGCACTTTCATGGAGTGACCTAGTTACTGCACATCTGTAGGGGATTGACTGTCACTATACTCTTTTTTTGTTTGTTTTTTTTTGGGGGGGGCACACCTGGCAGTGCTCAAGGGGACCTGTCTTCCCACTCAAAAATTACTCCTGGAGGGTTGGAGCGATAGCACAGCGGGTAAGGCGTTTGCCTTACACGCAGCCAACATGGCCGACACAGGTTCGATTCCCAGTACCCCAAATGGTCCCCTGAGCACCGCCAGGAGCAATTCCTGAGTGCATGAGCCAGGAGTAACCCCTGAGCATCGCCGGGTGTGACCCAAAAAGAAAAAAAAATTACTCCTGGAGGGCTTGGGGTGACCAGATAGGATTTGGGGGATCAAACCTGGGTCAGCTGCATGCAAGGCAAGCGTCTTCCCTGCTGCACCATCATTCCAGCTCCTACTATCCCTGTCTTACAGACAGGAAACTGGGGCTCGGAGAGTAATGACTTGCCTCAGATTATACGGCTTTGTTGGTGGTGGGGCTGGGCTAGCCAGGACCCCCAGGGTAGGTCTGTCACACCTCCTGCCTCACTTTCCCTCCCAAGAGAAAATTGATGCTTCCAGGGGCACTTGGAGCCACACAATCAAGGATCAGGTGCTGGATCAGGCACGGTGCCACCACCTTGGCAGCAGAGACACAGGCGAGAGGCCCAAGAAACTGCTGTGCACTTGGCAGATGCCTCTCTCGACCCCCTCTGTTCCCGCCGCAGACGCTTCCTGTTTCTTCCAGCCGGTCCCTGCTGTCTGACCTTGGCCACGTTGCTTCGTTCTGTGAGCACCTTTCCTCCACTGCAAAGAAGTTGAGAAGGTTAAAAAGAGGCCACAAGGGAAACGACTTAATCTGCTCGTGTTACAAAGTGCTCCCAGTCTGCTGCGCTGGAACTGAAGCATCGTGAGAATCTCTCTACCTAGTGGGTGGATGGTGAAGCCCAAGCCTGGGCAGGGTTCTGCAGACAGGGCTCTCTAACACCCTCTGAAGTTCCAGATGGACCCTGCCCTGGCCCAGGTCTCTCCATGCCTGTGGGTTAGAACCCAAAGATTTCCTCTGTTATCCACCTCCTCGAGTTCAGAGATGAAGAACGTACACCGGAGAAGCAGGTTCTTTGGGGCTGGAGCAATAAGACAGTGGGTAGGATGCTTGCCTTGCACATAGCCAACCTGAGTTCCATCCCCAGCACCTCATCGACCTGAATTCGACCCCTTGAGCACTGCCAGGAGTGATTCCTGATTGCGGAGTCAGGGGTAATCCCTGAGCATTGCTGGGTGTGGCTCCAAACTAAACCAAAACCAAAACCAAATAAACCAAGAGAACATCATCCCCTCGAGTCCCGTCTACATAGTTGTCCCTTCCTGCCCCCACCGGAACTGCCTTCGCAGGGCCCCCTAACAGGCTATAACCCCTGAGCAAAGTGAAGTCTGGCTTGCATCAGGGAGATGGAGTCCTTTGGTGAATGCTGGTGTGGGCAACGTCTCATCTAGAATTTTCTCTTGGAATGGCCCGAGCCAGCAGACAGGGAATGTGGGTTTGCCTCAGGGGCCTCCATTTCCTTGCTGTGTGACATTGGGTGGTGTTTATTCATCTCTGGGCCTCTGTACACTAGAGGAATAGAGGTAGAAGAGATGGACCCTGAGGGCTCTGCCATCCAGGGGGGAAGACGGTCCCTCCTGTTCCTGGACCCCAGATTCAGACACCCATCCATGAAATCTGCTGCGCACTGGCCCAGGCACAAGAGAAGGAGGCCTGGGGCTGGGGCTGGCCACAGGCGCTGCTCTTGGTGGGGTGGGGGAGGCGGAGCTGGTCAGAAACAAAGCTTGGCTCCTACACCGGCTTGGCACCTGTCCCAGTCCCATCTTCTTATCAAGGACCAAGCGCCTGTCTTCCCAATAAAGTGAGCACTGTTCTCAGTGTCTGCAGCTCTGCCTGTCCCTGGACTCACTCTCAGTGCTCCCTTCATAGAGAGCCCAACCTGGAGCGGGGGGCAGTGATGTGGGTCTCTGACCCTGAGAGGAAGCTTGTAGCTTTGGGGGAGGAGACCTACCCTAAGAACCCCATTTAGGGGGCTGGAGTGATACTACAACAGGCAGGGTGTTTGCACTTGCATGTGGTCCACCGGGGTTTGATCCCTGGCGTCCCATATGGTCCCCTCAGCACCACCAGAGTGATTCCTGAGTGCAGAGCCAGGAGTAATCTGGCATTGCTGGGTGTGACTCAAAAGCCACCCCCCCAAAAAAAGAACCCCATTTAGGTGTGGGGCTCTAGCCTCATTGTATTTCTAAAACAAGAATCCTAACTAACAGTACTGTAAATCACAGGGCTGAAATTCTGAAAATGATTTTAAAACAAAGAATTCCAAGTAGATGGCTTCAAAGATGGGACATATAATTGTTTGTTTTTAGTTTCACACAATCACAAATCACAAATCATCCTGTTAATCGTCGATTGCCTCGAGCAGGCCCCAGTAACGTCTCCTTCATCCTAGCCCTGAGATTATATTCAAGGCTCTTTAGGAGAATGAGACCCATCATTGTTACTGGTATTTGGCATATTGGGTACGCCATGGGGAGTTTGCCAGACTCTGCCGTGTGGGCAGGCTACATTTGGTTTGGACAAACTGGCAGGCTACTGAATGTTTTTAGTTTAGTTTTTATTTATTTATTTATTTTTTTGCTTTGTGGGACACACCCAGATGTTGCTCACCGTTTATTCCCGACTCTGCACTCAGGAATCACTCCTGGCAGTGCTTGGGGGACCATATGGGATGCTGAGGATCAAACTTGGGTCAGCCACATGCAAGGTAAATGCCCTACCCGCTGTACTACCGTTTCAGCCCCGGGGGGGAATATGCTTAGCATGTGGGAACTCTGGGTTTCATTCCAGTCACTGCATGGGCCCCTGAGCACTGACAGGCACCTCATTTAGGGCTTTTTCCCAGAGATCCACCAACGTGGGCCATGTTCACACCACCAAGAAGCTCTGCAGTGAGGTCTTGGGAGCTTTGGCAGAGTTCGTGAGGGCATGGGAGAGGCAGCACCTTCCAGCTCCAGGATGAGGGGTGAGGAAGGAGAGGTGTCAAGTGCCTGAGTGCCCAGCCCAGGACCAGATCCGACTCACCCTGACCAGGAGATGCCAGTGCCTTTGGGCCGGTGGTCTTTACTGCAGAGGGCACCCAGCTGTGTTCCAAAGTGTGAGTGGAGGGGCTGGGGCTGGGGCTGGGAGGGGCCCAGACACTCATGTTCCCTGGTGCACAGAGCTGGGAGGACTGCTAGGTGTGGCCCAAAGCAACGAGAAAAGCCCAAACTGAAATTCTGAATGGAGTCATGTGAATCTGATAAATCTTGAACCAGAAAAGAAAAGGAAAAAAAAAAGGCCATTTAGGGGCCAGGGATCAGCCCAATGACAGAGCACATGCCCTGTTTCTCCGAGGCTTGGTCTGCTCTCTGCATACCGCCCCCATGACAGTGACGGAGAACAGTAATAAAGAGCCTGCCTGATGGAGGAGGCGGTCACCTCCGCCCACCTGATGGGGGGACACAGCTGTGGCCACCTGCCCTGAGCAATCTTGGCCTCTGGCTCCTGCAGCCATCTGTCTGCACTCCCAAGGTCCCTGCACCCACCCCCAATCTAAGTCCCTCCCACAGCCCCGCCACTGTCCATACCTCTGGGTCTCCCAGTAACTCCTGGACCATAGACACACACCAAGGCTCGGCACCACCCAGGGTCACTGCAAGCAGGATCAGGCTGCCAGAAACTTCCAGACCCGGAAGCTGCCATTCCATCACGTGGAAGCAGGGCCTGGAGCTGCGTTCCCCTCCAGGGCATGTCCTCCCAGAGGCCCAAAGCCTCCATCCTGGACGGCACACATGGGGCTGCTGTGCAGGGGATGAAGACCCAGGCATGGCAGCCCCGACCCATAGTGCCACAGTGACCTTTCCTGCAGCAGGCTGTGGGCAGCGGCCAGTGGATGCCAGGCCAGTCTCATCCTGATCAGAGGGACTCAGGGCAAGGAGACTGCACAGAGGTTGGCAGTTCTTCCCTGAGCTGAATCCTGCTGGGAAGAACAGCTCTGAAGGTTCCAGAGAGGGGAGAGGAGAGAGGGGAGGGGGGAGGGGGGAGGGGGAGAGTGGAGAAAGGAAAGGAGAGGAGAAGAGGGGGAGAGGGGAGAAGAGTGAAGAGGGGGAGAGGAGGAGAGGGGAGAAGGGAGGGGGAGGGGGAGGAGGAGAGGGACAGAGGAGTGAGGGGAGGGGGAAGAAGAGGGAAGAGGGGAGAAAGGAAAGAGGAGAGGGGGAGAGGGACAGAGAGGAAGAGGGGAGAGGAGAGAGGAGCATCTGCCAGTTTGTGCAAAGAGAGAGGGGAGAGGCAGAGGGGAGAGAAGAAAGGTGAGAGGGGGAGACAGTCACTGTGGGCCTGTGTCTCTGTGTCACTGTGGGCTGTGGCCATGTCACTGCATATCTTTAGGTTTATAGTACCAGCGTCTCTTAACTCTGAATGCTCAAGGGAGCACAGTGGAGAAATCGTGCTCTGAACATCTTGGAAAAATCCATCTGAACATTTCTGGGGAGGCTGATCCTATACATCCATCCCACCGGCATGCACACACACACTTCTTTGTACACACACACACACCTCCCGCCGAGCGCACACTCCATCTGTCCCCGTGCAGGTACATGCATACGCAGACACAGCCAGCCTGGCAGGGAAGTTTCCAAGGCAAGCCCAGGACAGGCTTATTTTGCAGCAGCTGCTGCCACCTAGGGGCCGCTTCTGGCATCAACAACCTCACTCCGCTCCTCCGTCGTCTCTCCCGGCTGCCGGGAACACTCAGACCTGGCCAAACCCTCTTCCGGAAACTGGGCTGGAATTGATCCCTGAACGTCTGACTTTTGAATGCGGATATGTCCTGCCAGGAGTCCCCGGGTGAGAGTGAGCAGGCCGCGTGGGCAGCCACCCCTGAACGCTTGACCAGGCCCTGTCAAGTTCCTGTTGCTCTGTCTTGGGCACTACCTGACACATGACAAGTCTCAGTAACTATTTCGGTAAAATGTTTCCAAACCACTTTATTGTTGTTGTTGTTGTTTTCCCCACAGGCAAGTGGTGCTCAGGATTTACTCCTGGCTCTGCACTCAGGGGTGTGTGTCAAAGACTAAGCCTGGGTCAGGTGCATGCAAAGAAAGCACCCTACCCACTTTTCTAGCCCCTTTATTGCTTTCTATTATAAAAAAAAATCCCCAGGGAGTTACAGCTGGTGGCACTCGGGGGACTGTGAGGTGTGTGTGGCGGGGGAGGAAGGTACAAACTCAGGGCTCCCGTATGCAGGATGCACCACAAACCTTGAGCTGTCTCCCTGGCCTGAAAAAATGTTACTTATTTTTAGTTTATTAATACCAATAAAGCTATAAATAACTGCACATTTTTATTATAAAAATCTACTTACTAAATTTATTACTTTGTATTCATGATCACGACAATCCTGTTGTTCGTCGATTGCCTCGAGCAGACCCCAGTAACGTCTCCTTTGTATTATTATTATTATTATTATTATTATTTTGGTTTTTGGCTACACCTGACAATGCTCAAGGATTACTCCTGGCTCTGCACTCAGGAATCACTCCTGGTAGTGTTCAGGGGACCATATGGGATGCTGGGGATTAAACCCATGTTGGTCACAGCAAGGCAAGCGCCTGCCTCACTCTACTATCACCCCAGCCCCTACTGTTGCTCTCTTTGGGGGACACACCCAGCGGTGCTTGGGGACTGTGTCGTGCTAGGGATTCAATGTGGACCTCCTTCATGTAGTGCCCCTTGAGCGATCTTTCTGGCCCCTTAAAATTACTTTAAAGTGAATATTTTAAGCTTCTGCCTGTGAGAGTCAGGGCAGGGCTTTGAAGAGAAAGAGAGGAAAGCGAAGCCTTTCCTCAGACCTGCAGGGAGCCCAGTGTGCATCCCACCCCTGGAGAAAGGCCCAGAGCAGATCTACCTGCAGGGCTGATTTCCACAGCTGGACAGGTTCCCCACCCTGAGCCAGGGCTTCAGATGCATTCATTCCACTGGGATCCATCGACACTGAAGTGACAGGACAGCAGGGAGGGCGCCTGCCTGGCATGCAGATGATCTGAGTTTGCTCTCTGGCACCACACATGGTACCCTGAGTTTTCCAGGAGTAAAGAGCCAGGAATAAGCCCTGGACACCAAGGTGGACCCCCCAAAAAATAAACACGAGATCAACTGGTATCTGTTGCTGGCAGTGTGGCAGCCTCTGTGCTCAGACTGAGGATAATCAGTGACCGAACTCTGCCCCTACCCTCATGCTTGAGCTCCCAAAAGGCCACATCCTGCTTTTGCCCCTCCCAGGCTTCCTGGACCCTTCAGAGCTTCTCTTAACCTTCTTGGTTACGTTAAGTGGTTGGAGGACCCCACATGAGAGCAGAGAGGGGTGGACCAGGGTTGGGAAGAGAAGGTTCAGCCCCCACTGCTCAGCCTTGAGATGAAGGGTCTTAAACTAGGAGTTCAGTCTTTTGTGGGGAGGGGGGGAAGGAGCCACATCCAGCAGCAGACAGGGGATACTCCTGACTCAGTGCTCAGAAGTGGCTCCTGACAGTGCTTAGGGGACCCTATCTCTGATGGGGATGGAACTGGAGTTGGCTCCATGCAAGGCAAGCACCTTAACTCCGACCTCTCTCCTCAGCTCTGGTACCCAGTCTTGGTCACTATGTTGTCCTGGGACCATGGTCCTGTCTCCTCAACTTGCAGGAGTGGTCTTAGAGCATGGGATGGATGAGCCTTAGGTTGCCGGTTCCATTCTGGCTTGCAGAGGTGTCTTTTTCTCCACCAGTTTTCTGTACAGACACCCTCGTGATGGCTGGAACAATAGTACAGCGGAAAGATATTTTGCTTTGCATGCGGCCAACCTGGGTTTGTTCCCTGGCACCCTAGATATTGTCCTGTCAGGAGTCATTTCTGAGCAAAGAGCCGGAGTAAATCCTGAACACCACTAAGCATAGTCCCCCAAAACAAACCAAAAAAAGTACCGGCTTGAACTTGCACACCTCACCATTCCTGAGAGGGCTGGAAGAGGCCAGTCTGGGGAGAGCCAAGCTCACAGCCGCCTCTGCAAGCCCCTTCACTCTCCACTGAGAACACCCTCCTCCCCCTCACTCCCTCTTTCCCACAGTGGCTTCAGCAGCTCCCCAAGGCTGATGCCCACTCTGACTGTTGAGCTCCAAGTTAGTCTTCGCCCTGAAAATGTTAGACTGTGGTGGTGAGTAGAGGAGACCTGGGCCTCAACTCAAGCTTGTTTCTCGTCTCAGATGCCCCCTCTGCCCCTTCTTCTCAGCAGAGGGTCTGAGAGGAGGCAAAATGTGTCTGGGGAGGGGAACCCCGTGTGTGTGTGTGTGTGTGTGTGTGTGTGTGTGTGTGTGTGTGTGTTTAGTCTCTTGGGAGACTAAGGCAGACTGAGCAGCTTCTTGTGGCGTAGGGGGTTGTGTCCCCAAGCCTGGATGCTTTCCATTGCTTATGACTGATTGGGACAGAGGGAGCCATCCAGCTGCCACAACCCAGCTGGCAAGAGGTAGCCGGGGAAGGGTCAGTGAGCATGACCTCTGACCCAGGAGGCAGGTCCTGAAGACATGGGTGAGAGACTTCCCTTGGAAATGGGTGTAGCCAGGTGACACAAGCCCCCAGAATTCTCTGCACCAAGGGTCTGGAGTGTTGCCCTGCGTGCAGGAAACCAGGTTCTATCCCGGGCACTGTATCATCCCCCAAGCATCAATAGGGGTGACCCTCTAGGATAGGGTGCCCGAACACCTGTGTGTGCTCTGTCTTCTAAAAGCCAAATCCTGAAGAAACAAATCCAATCTCCTGAGGGGAATTTCGAGACACAGCATCAGCTCAGGCGTCAGTCAAGGTAAAAATCCTGCCTTGGCTCCCCGCCCCAAGAGACCCAGCCCCGGCAGCCGAAAACCTCCAGAACTCAACTGCCACCAAACTCACGGCTACTCGCCACACGCTCGGGCCGAGCCTCACCCATGAGGGAACTCCCAGAAAACCCAGGCATGTGGGACTTTGTGACTGAGAACTCTGGGTTCAACAGGACCGGGAACGGAGATCCCCTGCTTGTACCCCCTTGTCTCTGGTGACTCAGCGCTCACATCCATAAGGCACTTCTGGCTGGCACCAGATAATCTTGTCATCGGCCACCATCCAGATTACATGTCCTTCTCTCCCGGAAGGGAACAACATGATGTTCACCATAACCATGCTGCTGGACCCACACCAGGCTGTTTCACTCTGGGCACCCCAGGGGCGGGTGAGAGCCCTCCCCGCCCCAACAGACCCAGACCTGGCAGCCGGAAACTTCCAGAACTCAACCGCTGCCACACTCATGGCAGCTCTCCACACGCTCAGGCAGAGCCTCACCCACGAGTGAACCTATTACTGGACGTTGGGGCCGCATTCACGACTGTGCGACACTTCATACCACATACTCCAACCCCTAAGCATACTACACCACATTTGATAGTAGGAGGCAGCCAATCTTAGAGGGAATTTTTTTTTTTTTTTTTGCTTTTTGGGTCACACCTGGTGATGCTCAGGAATTACTCCTGGCAGTGCTCGGGGGACCATATGGGATGCTGGGAATCGAACCCAGGTCGGCCATTTGCAAGACAAACGCCCTACCCGCTATACTATTGCTCCAGCCCCTCCCCCCTTTTTAAAGAGGGAAATATATTTTTTACAGATATATATAAAAGCACACAAGGCTCAACTTCTAAGAACACAGAAGGGCTTAATGGCCCCTGGGTGGGATAGATACAACAACCCTCACCCTCTTTCCTCTAAGGATACTTTTTTGTAGCATTTTCAGTGGTTTTCCATAACTAACAATGCAAAATATATTATTTCCATTCACTTTGGGGCAGGGATTGGGGTTTGGGATGGAAACACCAGAAATATGGTGGTGGGAAGGTGTAATGGTGGTGGGATCAGTGTTTAAATATTAAATATAATGAAATACTGTGAACTACTTTATAAAATAAAAAATTATTTATTAAAAAAATCCTGCCTAGATACTGGGGCAGCTGCGTGCAGGGCCTGAGAATCTCCACCATACCATCTCTCCAGCTCCCAATCAAGGGGGCTTTTTTTTTCTTTTTGGGTCACACCTGGCGATGCACAGGGGTTACTCCTGGTTCTGCACTCAGGAATTACCCCTGGTGGTGCTCAGGGGACCATATGAGATGCTGGGAATCGAACCCGGGTCAGCTGCATGCAAGGCAAATTCCCTACCCGCTGTGCTATTGCTCCAGCCCCTCAAGGGGGCTCTTAATCCCAACAAGGGCACTGACAGACACTGAGGACAAGCAAGACAAAGAGCCTTGATGGGATTCACCAATTCTGGTGGTGGGCTGGAGCCATAGTACAGCGGGCAGGGCACTTGCCTTGCACACTGCTGACCAGGATTAGAGCCCAGTACTCCTGAGTGAGCTCAGAGTCAGGAGAAAGCCCTGAGCACCTTTGGGTGTGGCCTGAAACAAACAAACAAAAGCTCCTGGTGCTGTATCAGCTGAGATCCTAGGCCCTCACCTCATTCTCTTCCCTCCAGTGGGCAAAGCTCCCTCTGTCTGGACCTGCGCAGCCAGTGGCACTGGTCTCTGGAGCGCCGCACTGCCTCTCTGTGGCCACCAGAGGGCGGCAGACACTGACCCAGCCTCACTCCTTCCAGTGCAGCAGTTCCTAGCGTCCAGGCCCAGAGACTCTGGATTCTGTCTTCCCTGGGGCTTCCCCTCACTGCCCCTAGGACAATGCTTTGCCACTGACTGGCTGTGTGACAGCAGGTAGACCAAATCATCCCTGTAGAGGCTTCTCCTCATTTTATGCCTCACAACATGGGTTAGAAGGGTACTTGGCCCATCTACAACCTGACACTTGCAGTCACTGGGGGCTGGAGATTAGGGTCTCTGGCCTAATGGGCTTCCTCTCTCCACATGCTAGCAAGGCTGGGCCGTCTCCAGGGCAGGGGCCCTTGGCAAAGCCTAAATGCTCAATTCCATGTGCAGGGCCCTCCCGGTATCACCCCATCCCTGTCCACCTCCATCTCTGTGGGCCCTGTTGCCTCTGATCTACTCAGTGTCCTCCTGGGACTGTCCTCCAGGCTCTAAGCAGCAGCTTCCCAGACCCCTGTGCTCCCGGGCCTAGCCTAGGTCATCGTGGCTCTCCCTGCTGACCGGGCACCCAAGGCCCTCCCTGGCTGAGTGTGATGACTCACCGCATGCTCCAGCCCACCAGGGGTCCATGGTCACCTGCCTCCACCCAGGGTCTGGGGTGGGAAGCCCATTTCCCACCTCCTCCCCTCCTCCCTCAGCCTAGCAAGTTCCCCTCTGGGGCTCTGGGTAAGGAGTTGCCTCCGTGAATCACAACAGGAGTGCCCATTATTTATAGAGGCAAAATCACATTTTAGAAAGGACTTTCCCTCCTCTGGCAAGGAAGGAAAGGCAGGCAGCCAGAGGGTGTGTCATTACCTCATCTGACTGATAAAGACTGAGCCCGAGGGCATCTACTGGGAAGGGCGGAGTCAGATTTAGCCCCCTAAGGTTGGAGCTACACCCCCCAGCCTTAAGTTCCAGTGTCCCCCAGGGCGCCCAACTTTCCTCCCTTGTTCCTTTGGGGTTGTTGAGGGCGGTAAGTCTCCCTTATGGGTCTGGCCCCCCAACTCCCTTCCCCAGATGCTTTATCACCCAACTCAAGAGCCAGTCACCCTAGCGAAGCTGGTGGCCAGCGACTCTGGCAGGATAAGGAGTTGGCGGCAGGCCCAGGGAGCACAGAGCAGGCGGGGAGACACCAGCAGGCTCCTTCCCCTGCTCCCAGCTTATCAGCACCCCACAGGCAAAGGGGTGCTCAGCCCTGGGAGGCCATATGCCCTTAGCCTGTCACCTCCACGCCCTCCTCGAGGACTTGGGAGCTGTGCGACCTTGGGCTGTCACCTCGGTAGAGGTGCAGACCCCCTTCCGGACATCCTGGTTGGACGGATTGATTCCGAGTGGTCCAATGAGCGGTCACTACCCGGCAATCGACTGGGGGCGGAGGTGTCCAACAGTCAGAGGGTGGGAGGGCGAGGGTGGAGACTGCAGAGAAAGGGGGGCAGGGAGGGTGCTGGAAGTTCAGACGGACACACACACACACCATCATAGGACACGCGGACACACAACCACACCCACCCAAGGTCACCGCGGCTGCACAAATCATTCAAGAAGAAACGCACCCAGGCCCCCAGGCCGTTGGAGCAGAGCGTTGGGCAGCGCGGCCCTTTGCAGGTCTCTGGGCAGGGGCGGACGGCGCAGGGCTTTGGCCCACGCGGACAGGAGAGCAGAACACGCTCTCTGCAGACGCACCGGCACACGGCCAGCATCACGCACCCCCACGCACACGCTCAGAGCCCCCGCGCCGTCCCCGGCCACCCCGACACGCGCTCCTCCCCAGGCACACACTTATCAGGCACGGGCAGGCACCGGTTCTGCTGAGTCACGTACCGGCCGCCGGGCTCGGCCGGCCGGACCCAGAGTGGGAACCACGTGCCCGCCCCAAGCCGGCAGGGCGGGGTCTCAGGCCCGGGTCCTCCCAGGGCTCGTCCCGCCCCGCCCCGCCCCGCCCCCTCGAGGGAGGAGGAGGGGGGGAGGCTAAATCAAGGCTTTCGCAGCCCGCGGTCTCCTGGGTCCACACATACACGTGGGAACAATTAAAAAACAATACCCGATCTATTACGGGGCATTGCATCTGTATTTTCACATGCCCTCATTTAATTTTTACCACAGCTCTATATAAAGTTGGGATTATGATTAAGGGGAAATGACAAACATACAAAGCTGGGAAACCGCGGAGCCTAAAGCAGCTGCCTTCATATCCCAAACTCTTCACTACCGGCATCTCCACCTGGTGGGCAGGTGAGTATGTGGGGAAATAAAAAGCATGCAAATACAGCCTGAATGGGGCACGTCAGATTGAAGGAAACTGGGTGGGTGTCTGCAGGGTGTGGGGCTTGAACCGGTCTCCAGAGTCCAGATTTCTAGCTAAAGGGACTGAAGCTCTGGTGAGATTGGAGTCTGTGCCATATGTTGGCTCCCATCAGACCCTACTCTGCTAGCCTCGAGCTTCTTTATATAGACAGCTCTGCGTTCGGGGATCATACCTGGCAGGGCTCCGGAACCATATGGGATGCTGAGGATTCATCCTGGGCTGGCCACAAGCAAGGCAAGCATCCTACCCAATGTACTATCTCTCTGCCTGTGAGCATCTTAAAGGCAGTGACTGGCCCTGGCGCCTGAAACAAGACAGGATGCTGAGGGGCTGTGGTGAGGTGAGGACCATGCTTGAAATGACCACCTCACTGCGTTCCACATGGACACGGTTATGGGAGCAAATGCTGACGTGTGGGGTGTTTACCCTGAGCCTAAAACTGTTCTTGGTACTTTACATAGATCCTTTCGTTAAATTCTTCCTCAGACTCTGAGGACAATTCTTTTATTAACCCCTTTCACCAAGGAGGAAAATGGCCTGGAGAAGTTTGACACTTAATCCCAGAGTATAGCTTCTGGAGATTGAGACTCACCTTTCTGAGGCCAGAGCCCGTGAATAGGAAGTCACTGCAGGCCTGTTCCCCCCACCCCCTGCCGCGGCCAAAAAAAGGGTTTGGCTCTCTTAGGGAGGAGGACAGTAAAGGAAAGAAATCCAGGGGGAGAAGAAAGATGAGAAGGGGAATCGTGGGGGTACAGGACGTGGGGCTTCAGTTATATCGGTGGGAGAGGGGTAAGCCACAACGCTGAAAACATGAGTTCTAAGCTGCAACCACTGAACTTTGTCGTGTCCCTGTCAAGGTGGCAGGCAGGGGTGCAGGGTGGGAGGCTGTGGAGGAGGATGGAGTAAGGAAACACTGGTGGAGGGAAGTTGCCACTAGCCAAAGGATTGGTGTTCAAGTATTAATTGCCCAAACCCCAACGATCAGTAACTTTGTGAATCATGGTTCTTTAAATAAAGTTTTTTTTTTTTTTTTTTTTTTTTTGCTTTTTGGGTCACACCCGGCAATGCACAAGAGTTACTCCTGGCTCTGCACTCAGGAGTTACTCCTGGCGGTGCTCAGGGGACCATATGGGATGCTGGGAATCGAACCCGGGTCGGCCGCGTGCAAGGCAAACGCCCTACCCGCTGTGCTATCTCTCCAGCCCCAAGTTGTTTTTTTTTAAAGAAAAGATAGAGGTTTAACTCTCTAACCTGAAAAATACCCCAAGTTGCCAGGTTCTATATGGAAGGGTTGCATTTGTTCTTTGAGAGCCCGGATCCTAAAGCGCAATTTTGTCCCTCGTCCCAGGAAAGAACTGAAGTGTGGGTGTTTCAAGTGAAAGAGGTGGTGTGTCTGAGTCACTGGTAAAATGTGAACCCAGGTCTGAAATGAAAGGAGCGAAGGGGACTTGGACGCCGACCACGTAGGACCCTTTCGGTGTTGATGGGATGGAGCTGAAGCCTCTAGCAGTGTCCCAGCTACCCGAGTAACTGAAAGGCCCCTAATGTGGCCAGGTCTGTGCCTGGCACTGAGCAAAATTCTT
Organism: Sorex fumeus; assembly: GCF_029834395.1. Taxonomy (NCBI): domain Eukaryota; kingdom Metazoa; phylum Chordata; class Mammalia; order Eulipotyphla; family Soricidae; genus Sorex; species Sorex fumeus. Next base: position 44,905,024 of record NW_026606104.1, read on the forward strand.
AGGAAAACATGTTAAGATGTACAGTGAAGGAACTCAGAATCAGAGACACGAACTGAACTGCTCAAGGTCATACAGGATGAAGCGGAGGGACCAGACAAGTGGGTTTCCCAAGACCAATTCCCTTCCTGCCTCCTTCCCACTCCTTGGGGAACGCACCACGTGGCAGATTGCATCATACTTTTGCCATTTGACATCAGAGTTATCACCGGCCAATCCAAGAACTCCCTCCCCGACCCTCCCCTGACCCCTTGGGTCAATCCCCGGCTGCCCCCGGAGCCCGCGGGCCGGCCCCGCGCACCTGCAGCCCCCGCCCCTTCCCGGTGCGCCGCTCGCGCTCCGCCGCCCGGTCCTCCCCGCCGCGCGTCCGATTGGCACTCGCTCGCGCCAATCAGAGGGCGCCCCGGCCCGGGGCGGAGCCTGCCCAGAGTTGCCCTGTCAGTGCAGGTGGAGGCCCCCGGCGGGGCAAAGTGGCAGGAACCTCTTAAAGGGCGAGAGCCGCGGCGCGCGAGGACGGCCGGGCCGGGTTCCCGCCCCGTCCAGCCCAGGTGAGCTTGCAGCGCCTGGGGGGCGACCTTGAGTCCCGGGCTGGGCTGTAGGTTGGGGCTGGAGCACATGGACCGCCCCTCCCGCAAGGGTTGGGGGGTCCCGGCAGGGCGAGACCGGGTGCCAGGGTGCGGGGAGAGGGCTCGGGAGGTCCAGGCGTCCGAGATCCAAGCTGGGGGTCCAGGGACGCTGAGGCGTCTTGAAGTTTTGGGGTGCTGGGTGGGGCGCGGGCCTGTGCGGGGCAGGGTCCCGGCCGGGCTCTGCAGCGCGGCGCAGTCTCCCCGCGCCCCTCCGACCCCGCCCTGCGGGCCCGTACGCTCCGGCCTTACGTAACTGACTTTGAGTTTCCCGACGGAGGGGCCGCGTGCTGGGGGGCTCCGCTGCCGCCGTCCGGGCTGCCCATCCGCGCGGGGCCCCGCCGGCCCGCACCCCCAGTCCGCTGCGTCTCCGCCCGTCTCGGAGTCCCGGTGTCTCTCCCGGGGTCTGCCCTCGGGAGTCAGCTCACCTCCACTTTCCGGCAGACCCCACCTCTTCGGGGTGGGGCCGGACTTCCCCCCTGCACGGCGGAGGCGGGACTTGTGCTGGAGACCCTGGCCCAGCGCGGGAAGGGAGGGGCTGACCATGACCCTCCAGTTCCCGGATCCGACGGGGGCCGAGGGGGCCCCTCCTCTGCTTCCGGAGCCTTTTCTCTTTGCACCGGGAGGGGACCCGGGGCGGGGGAGCCCGGCTGCGCAGGTGCTAGGTGGCCGGTGCGCGGCCAGGGGGCCGGTCGGGGGCAGCCTCGGCTGACGGGGAGAGGGCGGGGTGGAGCTCTGGCCCGGGGCCCCGAGGGTTCAGCAAACTCCCACCTTCACCCCACTTTCAAGCCTGCGGGCTGGTCTTGGCAGGAGGCTAGAGGGCTGGGGAAGGGAGCAGTCGCGGGCAGGCAGGCAGGCAGGCAGGCAGGCAGACTTGGGGCCCCGCCCGCTGTCCCCTTGGGTCAGGGAGGCGGACACTTCAGAAATAACTCCTCTCCCTGCTGATTTTGGGTTCACGGAAAGTGCGATAGCAGTTCCGAGGTGGGAATTGCACTAAGAAGGGGAGGCGCTACTTTTCAGAGGGAGATGGCAGGCTTGGGAAGAAGGGACTTCAGAACCTGGGGGGAAGGAAGGGGACACCCCAGCCCCCTGGCCTTTGCCTGCCGCTGCTGACTTGGGTTTGAATCCTGGCCCTGCCACTTCCTTGCTGTGTGACCTTGGATGAGTCACTTCACATCTCTGAGCCCTAGTTTCCTCCGTACACAATTGGAATCCTAAGATGCGGGGAGAATGTAGTGACCAGAATGGAAGCTGGTCGGGGAGCCAGTCGGGGCAGGTGTTTTCGTTAGCGAATAGAGCCCGGCAGCTTTGGGGTTTCTGCTGTTGATAGTGGAGAGGCAGGCAGGGCCATGTGGGAGTGGGTGGGGTGCTGGGCGTGTGGGTGACATGCAGTGAGGCGAGGAGGCCCCACCCCCAAAGTTCTCCTGCTCAGGCCCATCCCTGCACTGTCTAGACCAGGCTGACCTTGCTTCCTGAGGCTCCAGGTGCCAACAGAAGGGCCTGGGCTCCCGGGCTGCCCCGCCTCCTCACCCGGTGGAGGTGGAGCTCCTGGCAGGACACCCCCTCTGCACAGTGGACTCTGGCCAGGAGCCTGCTGGGCAGGAATATCCCAGCCCAGCTGGGAGGATGCTGACTCTGGGGGCCTTTGAGCTCCTCCAGAGGCTTCTGCTGTCTGGGGGAGTGGGGGGAGCCAGCACCCGGGGTGGTCATGGGGAAGCAGAGAGTGGAACCAGCTTCCGGAGTCTTTCCTGAGCATCTGGAAAGGCTGGACCTCTCGGAGCCGAATAGGACACCCACAAAGGCGGCCCTGAGACTGGCTGTTTGTGATGGCTCCTGGGCCAGAGTGGGCTGGGCGGGCCTTGGAGCAGCTCCTCTGCATTTCCGCACCGCAGGAATTCTTCCTTCTTTCGTGTGTGTGTGTGTGTGTGTGTGTGTGTGTGTGTGTGTGTGTGTTTTGGGCCACACCAGGTGGTGCTCAGGGTTTAGTCCTGATCCTATGCTTAGGAATCACTCCTGGAGGTACTCTGGGGACCGTATGGGACACCAAGGGTCAAACCTGGGTCAGCCACCTGCCAGGCAAGTGCCCTGCCCACTGTACTATCGCTCTGGCCCCAAAATTCTTTCAACACTTTTTTTTTTTTTGGTGAAGCAAGATGGATTTTACTGAGTGAAACTTAAGTGAGGGGAGAGAAAGAGAGGAAATACAGGGAAAAAAATGTATGTTCAAGAGAGAACCTGGGCTTCTCTGGAGTGGAAATAGCAAGCAAAGAAACAGACAAGCAGGCAAGGGAGAACAGGGGCCTGAAGCAAGCTCGACACATTTCCTTGACTTACAGTGGTTTGGAGGACTATGAGATTTCGCTTTATGAACCTGGTTCTGCCCACCACTAGTCCAGAGCCCAGCGTTTCTCTTAAAGGAGGCTGGAGTCTGTGCCGTTATCATCCGTGGCCAGTGGCTTTCTCTTCCTAAGACATGAACAAGGGAAATGAGCTGGAGTTTCTCTCTAGGGGTTTTACAGTAGCCAGTGTTAGAGCCTCTGGCTTGGGCTTGGTCCTCCCCTCCACTCTCCCCCAGAGAAGGAGAGGGGAGAGATAGGATTAGGGCTAGGCTGCATGTGATGGGCTCCTAAGTCCTGTTCTTGGCCTGTTTTCTCTAATTATAATTAGAGCCTCTCTGTCTCTGGGGCACTCAGTGCATGGACAGGCACTCTGTGCAAAGCCTCTAATGGGCAGCATTAACTAATGCGATCCTTACAGCCTCATGAGGGAGTCGGCATTAGCTCTGATTCATCGGAGTTGTTCTCAGTGAATCAGCTCAGCTACAGTCAAACAACTAGGAAGGGGCTAGGCTGGAATTAAAACCTAGGTCTGGGGCCAGGGTGCGAGCTCAAATGTGAGCGTATGTGCCCAGCGTGTATGGAGCCCCAAGTCTGACCCCCAGCACTGCATGACCCTCTGAACATGGGCTAGCCATTGCGGGGAGTGGCCCTGGACTCCTGAGAGCCACTGGGCATGGCCCCAGTTTAAAGAAAAAACAAAGGTCAGGCAAATAGCTGGAGCACATGCTTGTCACGTGGGAGGCCAAGGTTTGATCCTGTGTACCACATGGTTCCCTGAGCATCGAGGTGTAACTCCCAAGTGCTGAGCTGGGAGTAGTGACTCTTGAGCACTGCTGGGTATGACCCAGAAGTGAAAGGCGAAGAAAAAGAATATAGAGAGGGAAATAATGGAGGACAAAATGCAGGCAGGTGGGCGTGGGCACCCCACCTCAGCCACTGCAGTGGGCCCAGGGATGGACCGGACACCAGGAGCCCCCGAGGAGCACTGCACCCTACTCTCCGCCCTGATAAATGGGAAGGGAATCACTTCACTCTTGTCCGCTTCCTGGGTTGCTGTGAAGATCAAAGGAGGAGACTGTGGTCGAGTCACATCATGAGAATGTGGCTCTGATGTTAGTTTTCAGTCTAAAGCTGCATCCGGGCTGTTTGTGGGAAGGCCCGCTGCGAGGCCTCTGCTGGGTGTTTCACCTTGAGCAGACTCTGGGAAGAGCCCTAAGAAGACCACACGGCTCTGGGCTCAGAGTGTCCCCTCTCATGGTCTCCTTAACCTCTGCATGGCCGGAAGATGGTGGCTTGACCTGTACTAGGACCCCCAATCCCCTTGTAGACAGTTCCCTGGTAATAATAATAGCCAGTTCCCTGTGTGTCAAGCATTGTTCAAATAGTTTTATGTGCATTAACTCATCGTCACAGTCACCCCAGGAGTGAGAGCTCTCAGCACCTCCATTTTTCAGTTGAATAACTGAGGCAGAGGGGAGAAACGGGCTCAAGATCAGTCACACAGTTATCAAGTGGCCAAGCCAGGGTTGACCCAAGACCACTGAAGTGGCCCAAAGCATTCTGCTGGGCTGTGATGCAGTTATTCTGGGGCCCCTCCCTCAGCACAGGGATAGCTTTCACACTACACCCAAGAGCCTGCCGGGCACAAGGTGATGCTGTTAGTGTCTGCACCGGGGATCCTGCTGCCTCCAGGGTTGGGGGACTCTTCAGGGCTGATGAACTCTCAAATGATCAGATTCTAATATGGAGGGTGGCTGCCCCTGGGAGCCCCGGAAGCAGGGAGCGAGGGGTTCCCCTGGACCAGGCCCAGGCACAGAGGCCCTGGGAGACTGCCCAGGTGGTTTGTGCTTGTGTGTGTCTCACTGCTGTCCTTTGCTTCCATGTGCTGCTGTGGTGATGGCGCCCTGGTTTCTCCCACACCTGACTGGCTGCGTGACCCTGATGCTGTCTCTGGTGAGTGCACTGGTTTTTTGAAATGTCTGGGGTGGAGGTGGGGGGCTGGATTCGAATATGGGTTCTAAAGTCAGGGGATCTCTGTGGCTGCTCCAAGGCAGGAAGCCAGGGGATGAGGCGGGCAGGATTGAGGAAGAAACGTGTAAAATGGGTCATGTCATACAGTACCTGGATTGTTCTGGAACCAGCTCCTTATCTGGCTGCTTGGAGCGGAGCTGTTCTTTGCCTCTGTTTCCCGTCTTTGCAGTGTGAAAACCGATCCTTCATGAGAGGTTGTGTGTCCTTTTATGCATAAAAGACACAAGGACTTGTGTGGTCTGTCCACTGCTGTCCCCGCTGCACTGTGGTCACCGCGGCACACAGCAGGGGCTCAGTGAATGCTTCCAAATGAACGAGCAGACTCCTTTGCGCGGTCGTATGTCCACATGCTTGGTGTTGAATAAATGTCTGCTGAGAGGCATCCAGGGTCTGCACGATGAACATAAGTTCCCTCTTGACTCTCCAGATTGGGAATTCTTGGGGACTGGGGCTCAGGGAGAGGGCACTCTGGGACCTCTGAACTGAGTGTGGCACCAAGGGTCAAGCAACACTCAGTGGGTTCAAGGGCCGGAACGGGTGGCGGAGCTACTGCCATTCCTGGAACCGAAGTGAGGCATCAGAAAGCCGCCTGCCACCTTCCTAGTTGGGAGCCCTTGGAGGGGTCACGGAGTGCTCTGAGTCTTTGAACCTGCCCTCAGATATGCCTAGTCGCACCCCCACATGGATGGGGGACATAGTGAATGAGGACCCTGGAGAAGGGCAGGCCCAGCGCCCGGAGTGCTGGTTGTTGGTTTCCTCCAGCTCCTTCAGGGAAGAAGACGACGGCATTGTCCTTCCTGGCTCCGTTCTCTTTGAACTGCCTCCCTGTGGCCCCCGCATACCCAGCATGGTAGCTGGCTGTGCCCGGTGACCGAGGGCCTCTTTTGCTATGTGACTGGGCTCAGTGACCACTTTCCCTGAGCCTCAGTAACTTCATCTGTAAATTACGGTCAACAAATGACACTTCCTTAAAAATTATCTAATGAGGGGGCTGGAGCAGTAGCACAGCGGGTAGGGGCATTTGCCTTGCACGCGGCCAACTCAGGTTTGATTCCCAGCATCCCATATGGTCCCCCAAGCACCACCAGGAGTAATTCCTGAGCACAGAGCCAGGAGTAACTCCTGTGCATCGCTAGGTGTGACCCAAAAAGCAAAAAAAAAAAAAAATTACCTAATGAAGGGTCAGAGCAATAGTATAGCAGGTAGGGTACTTGCCTTGCATGGGTTCAGTCTCTAGAACCCCATGTGGTTCTCTGAGGCTGTCAGGAGTGAGCCCTGAGCACAGCTAAATATGGCCCCCAAACAGAAAAAAAGCAAAATAAAACAAAATTTAATGAGGGGCCTGGGAAACCCCCCAAAGATGTGGGACTTTGCGTGTGGGGATCCTGGCATCAATTCCTGGCACTGCAGCCCCCTGAGCACTATCAATATTGCTTGGAGTGACCCCCAGATCCCCTAAACACATTGCTCTGTGGTTCCATCTCCACTCCCAAAGGAATCATTTAGTGAACAAATGAGTGGGCTGTTTTCTGGCTTTGGCTGAGGGCTCTCCTGAAGAATGACAGCTGACGTTGGCCTATGCATCTAAGAATCTGCTCAGGTAGTTTTGTTATTTATTGGATGTTTTTTATATGAAGGGGATGTTATAGGCTATTTTATCTATTATATTATTTTGGTTTTGGGGTCACACGTGGCAGTGCTCAGGGCTTACTCCTGGCTCTGTGCTCAGGGATCGCTCCTGTTGGGGCTCAAGGGACCATGTGGGGTTCTGGGGATGGCCATATGAAAGGCAAGCACCTTAATCCCTAGACTATCTCTCTGGACTATCTCTCAAGGATCATTCCTGGCAAGGCTCAGGGGACCATGTGGGGTGCTGGGGATGAACTTGGGTGTGTTGTATGCAAGGCAAGTGTCCTATCCACTGTACTACTGTTCTGGCCTGATTCTGTTATTTTATATTATAAATATGTTTTTAGGGGGATTTTGGGCCACACCTGGAGGTGCTCAGAGGTTACTCCCAGAGGTGCTGGGGGACCATGCAGTGCCAGGGTGGAACGTGAGGCCCTGGGTGCCCTTTCCATACCCCTTTGCTCTTTTATTTTTTAAAATGTTTCAATTTACTTAAAACAAATTTTGATTTTTGGGCCATACCTGGCGATGCTCAGTGATTATTCCTGACCCTGTACCCAGAAATCACTTTCGGCAGTGCCCAGGAGACCTTAGGGGGTGCCAGGGATGGAACCCGGGTAGGCTGTGTGCAAGGCCAGGACCTTATCTATTGTACAACCACTCTGGCCCCAACCCTGTGCTCTTTCAGACTCTCTGTCTCACCCAGTCTTCCTAGTTACCCCCTGAGAATAGCATGTGGTCCCCACTATGGACCAGGCTTAATGAGGCTGAATTAATCGAATGAATTACCCAGTCTTGTAATTATTTCCAGCTAGAACTCCCTCTCAGACTGAGATCCTCCAGCTCCAAGATTCCCGTCAGTGTGAAATTCTCTTACCTCCCCCAAGGAGGCAGCCTGTGTCTGAGTTTTCACATTTCCCTCCAATGCCCGGTCCCTGCTTGCTGTTGGGTGTACACATGCACGCACACACACACACACACACACACACACACACACACACACACAGAGAGAGATAGACACACTCAGATAACATAGAGACAGACACACAGATAGATACACATGGATCGAGAGGCAGACAGAGGCACACACACACAGACCAAGACAGATACAGACACAGACACATAGAGACACACACACAGAGGCAGACAGGCGCACACAGACATACACACAGAGAAACAGACAAATACGCAGACATGCTGCTAAGAGCTGCTGGGCTTTCTGCTGGGTAAACACAGATGGACACTTTCCCTCTCTGCACCCCTCCCAGTTCTGGCACCCTAAAAGTTTGGAAGAGAGGAGATGATGGAGTAGGAAGACTCCCCCAGTCTCAAATCCTGTATCCCTTGCTTACTGTGTGACCTTGGGCAAGGTTTAACCTCTGGATGCCTCAGTGCCCTTAGCTGTGAAACGGGGCCAGGAATTCCCTCCGCCCCAGAACCCTCATATATGAGGCCCTCACTGTTATGACTATTACAGAACAATGACGAGTGTTGTCTTGGGATGACAAAGGTATTCTTCTGTGGACAGTGGCCACCGGTCTGGGAGGGGCCAGTGGGGACAGTGGCAGCCCTACCTGACAGGTTCTGAAGGGAGGAGTGTCCCTCCCTTCTTTGGCTGTCTGCTGTCACTCTCCCTTCTCTCTGCCATCCCTGGGCTGGGCCGTGGGCCCAGAGAAGAGTCTGTGGGGTCTCTGTGTCCCCGCCTCTCTCAGGAGCAGATGGGACCCAGCACCCTTTGATCAGTGCACAGAACTCATGCTGTGCCCAGCCTCGGGGCAAAGCCTTGGAGCAGTACCCAGAGAGAGCACACAAGAGCGGGGGCCTGCGCCATCCCTGGAAGTGGGGCCCGGCATGCCCAGGCTGTGTCGGGGGAGGATCCCTTGCACGTGGATGAAGAGTGTGTGTTCACCTGGGAGAGCTGCTCCAGCGGGAGGTCTGGGATGAGAGCAGTGGGCAGAGGTGGGCCAGTAGGACCTGGGCAGCAGGAGGGAAACGTCCATGGGAGGTCTCAGGGTCCTGGCTGGTGGGGCTTGCTGGACGGTCTGTTTGGGGGAACATATTTGGGAGGAGGAGGTTAGTAGGTGAAAGCTGCTTGTTTGCAACCTTGGGGCTCCCCACGGCATGTCTGGTTGAATAGGTCACTGCAGCAAGACCCAGGTCACTGGGACTCTCACTGCCCGCTCTTGTCCCGAATGGCCCTGGCAGGGCATGAAGGCACGTGAGCACTTTATGGGAAGGGGCACAGAGAGAAGCTCTACCTGTTGTAGAATGAGTGTCGGCCTTGCCTCTGGAACAGCTCTCCCTCCTCTGGCCTCCCTCTTCCCTTCCTGAAAGTGAGGTAACAAACAGGAGCCGCTTGGAGCCACACCTGTAGCCCAGTGGTGGGTCTCCTGCCTCATCTCATGTACAAGGCCCTAAATTCAAGTCCTGGCACCAGATTAAAAAGAAAACAAAACCTGTTTTGCTTCCCTGAAGTACCCAGTGGAAAATTAGAAACAAACTTTTTTTTTTTCTCTTTGTCTTTTACTTTTGGAATATACCTGGCAGTGGTGCTTAGGAGCTATTCCTGCCTAAGTGCTCTGTGGGGGATGGATTGAACCCAGGCCTCATGCATGCAGAGCACGTGTTCAGTTGTTGAACCATCATCTCTCTGGCCCAGAACCAAACACTTGATGGCTACTGTGTCCTCAGTATATGTGTACTAATTCCCAGGGATATAAAGATGACTCAGACGGGGATCCTTCCCCTCAGGAAACTTCACGGAGCACTTGAGAGTGAGTCCAGCCCAGTGGAGAGCTAGGTCTTCTTAGGTATCAGGAGAAGAGATTGCTAAGCTGGAGTGGAAGAGCAAGAACCTCTGGGCACAGGGAACAGCACAGATGAAGATCCAGGATCCACTTTCTGTGGTGGAGCCTTCAGGGAGAGCTGGGCGGTGCCGGGGTGAGGCAGCGCAGAGGGTATGCAGGACTGGATCGTGTCCCCGCTGTCCTTCCAGCACCCTTAGAGCTTCCTGTTCTTCCTGACGAAACTGCCCTAGCCCAACTCACCCTGCTCCCCGCTCTACCCCTGTCCTCTCCTTCCTTCCAGAGGCAACAATCTGAGCCTTGCAGGATCAGCCCCTCGGAAGCCTTCGTGTGTTTCCGTTTCCAGCTCAGCAGGCCTTGCTCAGAGGGAAGGGCTTTCCCGGACCTCATTCTCTGAGGGCCCTGCCCAGGCCTGGCCTGCCACAGGCAGGCCACTGAAGTCTGCCATCTTGGGACTCCCGCGTGTCCGTCCCCTGGTTCCACCCACCACTTCCCCTACCTCTCCTCTGGCTGGCTCTGGCCAGCACAGGAAGGAAAAGATTAAGAAACAAGTTAAAATCTCCAGAGGGGTCCTGGACCCGCGGAGCTGACTCCCCTCCTGCCCCTTGCCTGCTTTGGCCTCAAGCCCAAGGGCACTGCAGCTCCTCCCCGCTCCCACCCTAGGGACCGACCTGGCTGGAGGCCCAGGGCTGCAGCTGCCTTGAAACTGGACAGATTCAGGGAAACCCGCAGCTTTGGTTTTTGCCCTGGGCAGTGGGTAAGGGGTGGGGGGAGCTTTTTTCTGGGAATGGAAGAAGAGCGTGACACCCTGTATTTGCAACCTATTTCTCCCCAGCCAGCCTCTGAGGACTGGACTCTGGCCTGCCCCACCCCCTCATGTCTCCCGGTAGAGGCTGGTGGCCAAGATGCCATGGCACAGATGCCTGGAAACCAGCCTTCCAATCCTTTTTGACTTGTCTCACCAGTGGGTTCAATAGGTGGACCCTGAGTCACTTCACGCCCGTGGGCCTCAGTTTCCTCTCCTGTAGAATGGGACTGGTTTGCTGTGAAGAAAGGCAGGAGTGAGATAAAGCATTTAGTCTGGCCTCCTGCTCATGGCTGGGGTGACTGTGACTGCCCTTCTCACTGCTGCCTGTCTCCTTCCAGGTGAGAGCCCTGGACTGGAGGGTACTGTGTCTTGTTGAACAAATAACATCTGGCAAATCTGTTTTATTTATTTCTTTATTATTATTTATTATTGTTATCATTATTATTTTGGCTTTTTGGGTCACATCCAGCAATGCTCAGGGGTTAGTCTTGACTCTGCACTCAGGAATTACTATTAGTGGTGTTCAAGGGACCATATGGGATGCCGGGAATCAAACCCAGGTCAACTGCATGCAAGGCAGACGCCCTACCCACTGTACTATCACTATCACTCTGGTTCCAAACCCCCTCATGTCTCCAGGCAGAGGCTGGTAGCCAAGATGCCATGGCTCAGATGCCTGGAAACCAGCCTTCGATCCTTATTATTATTTTTTTGGGTGGACAGTGTTTTAGGCAATGTCTGGTGATGCTCAGGATCACTTCTGGCAGGCTCAGAGGGCCATATGGGATGTCAGGGTTTGAATTGGGGCTGGCTGTGTGCACGGCAATCACATTATTCACTATACTTTGGCTCTGGCCCCCAAATCTCTTAAAACCAAAGGCTCAGTCTGTTTACTAACCTCTGTCCTTCCTGCCTGTACTCACTCACCCACTGCCTGATTTTGGCCCCTGCCTCTGCCCATCTCGGGCTGCCCATCCTGGCATCATGCCTGAAGGGAATCACAAGAGGACAGTTTCTCTTTGCAGCCTCTGCTGACCAGACACCACTATCAGGGCTGGAGCGAGAACTCTAGTGGGCCAAGCATATGTTTTGCATGCAGGAAGTCCCAGGTTTGATCCCTGGTACTGCAGGGTCCTCTGGAGAGGAACCACTGGGAGCCAGCTCCCAGCGCAGTCAGGAGTTGCCCCGTGCACTGCCAGGTATGACCCAAGTACCCTCCAGCCCCCAGATATGTCACTGCCAGCACTTTGGAGCAGAAGAAAGTAGGAAGAATCCTGTGTCACCCAGGCCTGGCGGATTGAGATCCTGGCCACTGCCCACCGCGGGCTGGGACAACACTGAGACTTTGCAGAGGCTTGGCAATAGGTCTGAGAGAAAAAATGTCTTGGGTAAAAGAGCTGGAATGCAGACTAGGGGATGCAGTGTGAGTGCCTGGGCAGACACCTGGTTTTCTCAGCCTCTGGTTTTTGATTTATAAAAGTGGGGGGTGGTGATTTGATGGCAGAGATTCCTACTGATATTATAGGACTAAGGAAGGGATTTGGCAGCTGACTGGCTGGTCAGGTCCCTGCTTCACAGCTCACTGACCTGGGGGCCTCTAGCAAGGTACCTTGCCTAGTTAGTTCTGCTTCTTTCCTTTTAGAATGGGGAAGGTGAGTGCCCGTTCTCTGGTTACATAAGGGCTAGATAGAACAATTCAGGTAGAGAACTCAGTCCCTGATTGGCACATTCAAATGGTTGGTTTCTTATGATGAGTAGAGATAAGAAGGCAAAAATCAGTCAGTTGGTCAGAAAAGAGTTCACTGCATAGACAGGCTTGAGAAATACACAGATTTGGTTAGTTATTAGGATGAACATAGATGGGACCCAGGAGAGGAGCAGGAGAATGCTGAAAGCTGGGGTTCAATAGGCTTGCCTTCGGGCTGTGTGGTGTGGGGCAGTTATTTCTCTCTGAGGGTCTCCCACCTGCATCTATGGAGTATGATCGAATACATGAGACAGACTGCCACCACCCCAGGACCTTTGCATGTGAGGATTCCAGAACTCTTTATCCTCCCAGTACTTTCATAACTTCTTTTCTCACCTCCTACTTGTTTAGTTTAAATGTCCCCTTCTCGGTAAATATTTGCTGACTTATCCTATTTTCAACTGAATCACATATTCCTACCAAATTCCCACACTTCATCTCTTTTTTTCAACACAGCTTGCTAGTTTAATTTTTAATTTAACTTTTTGGTTGTTGGGCCTGCCTGGCAGTGCTCAGGCCTTACTCCTGGATCTGTGCTCAAGGATCACTCCTGGCAGGGCATGAGGGACCATATGGGTGCAGGGGATTGAACCTGGGTTGGGCGCATGCAAGGCCAGCACCCTACCTCTCAACCTTCTACTTCTTTTTCTTTCTTTCTGTTTTTGGGGAAGGGAGGTTTGGGCCATATCTGGCAGTGCTAAGGGCCTGTTCTTGGCTCTGTGCTCAGGCGTGACCCCTAGCAGTGCTCACGGGACCATATATGGTGCTAGGGATTGAACTGGGGGTGGCTGCATGCAGAGCAAATGCCTTATCTCCTGTCCAGTCTCTCCAGCCATCAGCTTATTTTTCTCCAATAGCACTTTTCTCTGTAAGGATACTATAGTTTGGATTAGAGAGATGCACTAAGGATGGAGCGCTGGCATTGCACATAGGAGACCCAACACCACATGGTCCTGTGAGCTCTGCCTGGAACCACTCATGAGCACTGAACCAGGAGTAATCCCTAAGCCCTGTTGAGTGTGGCCCCAAACACACACACAAATATATACTTCAGAGATTACTTTTTTATCTCTCCCTGTAGGAATATAAGCTTATTCATGATATTTGTCTGTCTTGTTCATGTAATTATATTTCCTCGTATCTAGAACAATGCTTGATAAATACTTGTGCAGTGAATTAATGAATAAATAAAGCCTCTCTCTGGGTCTGTGCTGAATACACTGTAGATTCTTAACAAATAATTGTCTTGGTAAGGCATCACCCTTTCCATATGTCTGATACTTTGGCTGGGACAAACCCTTTTGCTCCTTCCATTTTTTTTTTCCATCCATTTCGGTCGAGCACCCCAATCTTTTGTTCCTGAGCCTGAACTATGCAGAATTTCTAGTTGGGGCTGTTTGGCTGTTGGGCCCACAATGGTTATTATGTCATTATTGATAATTAGTACTTAGACTCAGAGGATTGAGGTTTTTGTTTTTCAGCAGAAATCATAGCAAAAAGCTCAGCTAGCTAGCAGGCCCAGCCCGGGAACAACTTCCTCTGTTCTTCCTAGCTATGGGTCTGGGCCGATGATCAAAGCTACAGCATCTGCATAATCAGCTCAAGAACTGTCTTCCCCAGAAGGAGTCCTGCCAAGTGTCCCCCAAACCCTTGGCTCTCCATGCCCGGCCTGGTATAGAGGCATCCTTCCAATCCAGGGGCATTAGGGAAAGGGTTTCCAAATGTTCAGTGGGTAGGGGCATTTTCTGGTGCTCAGGGCCCAGTGAGGCTGCTGTCAGCCTCAGGAGCACAGTTTCAACTCTCGGCAGAGTTGGTAGGTCACTTGAGGCACATCCTTGTTCTCTTGCTGAGCTTCAACTTTCACATCTGTCAAGCGCATTTGAATATTCAAAACAAAACAACACCAAAAAAGGAGGAGCGGGAGCATGGGTAGGGTGCTTGCCTTGCATGTGGCTGATCTGGGTTTGATCCCCGGCATCCTATATGGTCCTCTGAGCACCTCCAGGAATAATTCCTGAGTGTAGAGTCAGGAGTAACCCCTAAACATTGCTATGTGGTGTGGGGTGTGTGACCTACAAAGCAAAAAAAAATAAAAATAAAAAATTTAAAGACAAAACACACAAATTTAAAGAGCACCACAACTGAGGGTGTGAGCACTGACCATGGCAACAGTGACAGAGACCAAGGGAAGGTAAAAGGCAAAAGCCACCAAACAAGCAAACAAAATGATGCTGCCAGGGCCAGGGATGTGGCTCCTTGGGCTGGAGCTCAGGCTTTGCACGCAGGAGCCCGGATTCAGCCCTTGGCACTGCCTGGTGTCTAGTTGACCGAGGGAGTGGCTCTCACTAACCTGGGAGTAACCTCTGAGCATCCCCGGGTCTGAACACCTGAGAAAAACCCAGGAAACGATGGTACTCACACCCAGCCCCTACTGTCAGGTCAAGGCCCTGAGGGACTCACTGGGGAAGGCCACAGGAGAGTGGCATGGGCAAGGATAGACTCTGCAATCACACAACCCACGTCCCACCTATACCTTCCTCGTATGACACTGGGCAAGTGACTCACTTCTCTGATTGCATTTCCCAAAGCTATAAAATGGAGTGAAAACAGTACCTGCTCTATGGTGTTGATGTGAGAAGTAGGTCGGTGGCACAGTGATCTGTTCCTTAACTTCTTATTCTTAAACTCAGTGTCATGATCCCATACAGGGTTGGGTACTTTTGGGGGCCTGGTGGTGCTCGGGACTGTTCCCAACTCTCTGTGCTCAGGCTGGCTCCTGGCAGTGCTTGGGGAGACCAGGCAGTACTGGTGATTGAACCCAGGCTGCCTTCATGCAAAGTATTTGCTCACCCCACTGAACTATCTCTCTGGCACTGCTGTGTAACTTTTTTAAGATTTTGTTTTCAAATAATTTTAATGCTTTATTATGAATAAATGTTTGCTTTGTATACCTGTTTTATTTTTTAAAAATTCATTTATTTTGTTTTTTGGGCTACACCCGGCAATGGTCAGGGCTTACTCCTGGCTCTGCACTCAGGAATCACTCCTGGAAGTGCTCAATGGACCATATGGGAAGACAGGGATCAAACCCCGGTCAGCTACATGCAAGGCAAGCGCCTTACCCACTGTACTCTCTGGCCACTATATACCTATTTTTTTTTTTTTATCAATGTACCCAGATCACATAAAAATTTCTTTGGTGAAAAGGAAGTGGCTTGTGGAAAAAAAGTTTAAGTGTTTTTGTGGGTAGGATAATCATGACCATAATGGAATAATCTGTCAGCCATCAGGATGGTGCTAGCAATCAGTTTCTCTTGCGTAAGTGTTTCACTTCTCTGAATACATTCACTTCTCTAATAACTTGTTTGGATAAGTTCTTTACTTCCACATCTGTAAAATGGGAAGTACTGTCACAGCTTACGGAAATGAAATGGTGTCTTGGCTTAGAAGTGACTTGCTATATTGGGTTCTTTTTAATTTTGGGGGGCCTGACTGTGTTTATGGCTACTGTTACTCCTAGCATTGTGCTCAGGGGGAAGAATCACTTTGGACAGTACTGGGGGCACCACATGGTGATCACCAAGAGTGATCTCTAAGTTGAGCACTGCTGGGTGTTAACCAAAAACAAAACAAACAACCCCCGTTCCCCACTACCATAAAAAAACCAAACAAACAAACAAAAAAGAAAATCAAATCCAGTATAGAAAAGGGCTCTGCAGAACCCGTCTGGACATTCCCTTTCTAGCCATTTTGTTCTGGCTCCTCTGGGGCATGGTCACCCTCACGGGAGGGATGAAGAGCAGGGAGCCCAGAGAGGGTGTTAGGGACTGAGTGTCTGTGTCCCCACATACACAGAGTGAGTGTGTCCCACATGCACAGAGTGAGTGTGTCCCCCCACCCCCGCCCAGTCTGATGGGATTTGGAGCTTTGAGGGTTCAGATTTGATAAGATCTGGAGGGAGGGGGTCAAGGCTCCCTGAGCACATACCCAAGAGTTCCGGCTATGACAGTTGGGAACACAGTGAGCCAGGAAGAGCCTCTACCTGACCCCACCAGATGAGTCCGAGCACCAGCCCGGTTTCTGGCCTCCAGAAGGGCCCGGGCCAGAGCAGCTTTGTGCTGAGTAAGCTACTCAGAGAAAGGCATTTCCTTATGGCAGTCTGCACTGAGTCGAGGGACATGCTTCAGTCACCGGGAATTTCAGCAGCCCTAAGAAGGCCATCAACTAGTGGTCACTTCCCTCTTTCTGCAGGACAGCAGCTTCAGCACTGTCATGCTCCAGCAGCTGTGGAGGATCTTGGGGAAAGTCACAGCCTGTCCTTTCTGGGTGCCCAGTCCCCACCTGTTTTCCATTAGATCCTCTCCACCCCCTCAGTGGAGGGTGGACCAGGCTGACAAGGGGTGTCACTTGTGCCACCCTAGTGCTGGAAGAGGTGTCACTCTCTGAGGGCGCTGAGCCTGTCCTTGTTTTTCCTGGGAAACCCTTCTAGCCTAGAGTTCTTTGTTCTGGGTGGATCGAGCGGGTTAAGCTTGAGTGAGCTGGAGGCTTTACTGGATCAGGGTCATTCCACTCACTCCAGCTGCCCAGCACTGGGGGCGGGGAGGTCATAGGAGGCCAGATCCTGGGGTCCTTCTTTGAATGTCCCCTGGCTGCAATCCAAAATAGCCTCTATGGGGCACCTGGGACAGACTCCCAGGTATGTGTCGTTCATTTCTATCAATTCCAAATTGCTTTCCTGCAAAAGACACAAAAGGGATGTGGAACCGAGTTTCAGTTGTGTGACATTGGGCACATCTCCTAGCTCCTAGGCTCTAGTTTCTTTGACCGTAATGAAAAGCCATTCTGCTTTGCCAGGTAACTGTGAAGGTAAATGCAACCATGTATATCAAGTATGCAGAAAGTACCTAATAAAGGCAGTTGTCACTACTTTTTTTTTTCTTTTTTGGGTCACACCCAGCGATGCACAGGGGTTACTCCTGGCTCTGCACTCAGGAATTGCTCCTGGTGGTGCTCAGGGGACCATATGGGATGCTGGGAATCGAACGTAGGTGGACCACGTGCAAGGCAAAATGCCCTACCCGCTGTACTATTGCTCCAGCTCCAGTTTTCACTATTTTTATTTTTTAAATTATTATTATTATTTTGCTTTTTGGGTCACACCCGGCAATGCACAGGGGTTACTCCTGGCTCTGCACTCAGGAATTGCTCCTGGTGGTGCTCAGGGGACCATATGGGCTGCTGGGAATCGAACCCGGGTCGGCCGCGTGCAAGGCAAACACCCTGCCCGTGGAGCTATTGCTCCAGCCCCGAGTTGTCACTATTTTTTTTTTTAATTTAATTTAATTTTATTTTTTTGCTTTTTGGGTCACACCTGGCGATACGCAGGGGTTACTCCTGGCTCTGCACTCAGGAATTACCTGAGTAATTGCTCAGGAATTACACCTGACGGAGCTCAGGGGACCATATGGGATGCTGGGAATCGAACCCGGTTCAGCCGCATGCAAGGCAAATGCCCTACCCGCTGTGCTATTGCTCCAGCCCCGTCACTATTTTTAATAATAAACAATCCCTGAAGTCCCTTGCAGCTCCCCTAGGTTCAGACTTTCCTAGGCCTTATGGAAATTTAGCTTGGCCTCAGGCTTTGGAAGGGAAATGTGGTTGCCTTAAAAGGCGGCATGGATAAAACCCTGTACTAGAGATTAGAAGTGTGGAATCTGCCCCCGATATGTTGTGTGACCTTAGGACAAGTCTCTTTTATATCCACACTGTTTAAAAGCCAGCAGCTTGGGCTGGAGGATCTCTAGGGCCATCTTTAGTCTAACATTTGTGATTCTAGCTTGAGACCAGTAGATATGCCAGAGCCACATACAATGCCAACGTCCTTCCCGTCTGCTCCTTATTTCTTGGAATGTCTCCACAGCAGAATATAACTTGCCAACTCCAGAGTATGAATTTTAATCACTTTTTTTTTTGCTTTTACTGTGCATAGAACACTCTAAGACAGAGTTTAATGCATTTTTTTGTGAGCAAAGTGCATCACAAAAGAAAGAAGTATCAAAGAGGTCAGAACATGTTCTGTGTCTTCCAATATGAAAGGCAAGGTATTGCATGAAAAGTACTGCAGCTGCTGATTTCTCTTGCCTTTAATTCAGAAATGGCTGGTATAGGGGCTGAAGAGAGCACAGTGTGTAGGGAGGGCATTTGCCTTACATGTGGCTAACCTGGGCTGGAGCGATAGCACAGTGGGTAGGGCATTTGCCTTGCATGTGGCCGACCCGAGTTTGACTCCTCCGCCCCTCTCGGAGAGCCCAGCAAGCTACCAAGAGTATCTCACCCACAAGGTAAAGCCTGGCAAGCTACCCATGATGTATTCGATATGCCAAACACAGTAGCAACAAGTCTCATAATGGTACTGGGCCCGCTCAAGCAAATAGATGAACAACGGGAGGACAGTGCTACAGTGCTATAGTGGCTAACATGGGTTTCATCCCTGGTACCCAGTTTGGTCCCCTGAGCCCTTGCCTTGAATTTAGTGAGAGGACCAGAGGATGGGGTGCTGATAGGCCTTGCAGTGCTGGGGGTTTCACAGTCCACCCCAGTGGTGCTTGCAGGGGCCTGTAGGACCACACCTAGCAGTCCTAGGAACCTCCAGGACTATGCCTAGTGGTACTTTGGGGCCTCTGGGGTAACACAGCAATGCTTGGCGGGGTGGGGGGTGGTGGTAAGATGGGGGGCACGGACTTGGTGCTGGGAAAGGAACCAGGTTTTCCACATTCAGGGCACGTGCTTTAATTTCTGTGCTATCTCTCCGACCCTATGATCTATGTTTTTAGAAAAAACATTAGTTTGATGGTGCCAGAGCGATAGTACAGTGCCTTGCCCTGCATGTACCAATCAATGTTCCATCCTTGGCATCTCATATGGTGCCCTGAGCACAGCCAGGGATCTGGTGTGGCCTCAAAATAAAAACAGAAAATCTACAAAAAAGCATTAGGTTAATGCAGTTGCTCTCTTGACCTTTTTGTTTGTTTTGGTTTGGGGGCTACACCTAGTGGAGCTCAGGGCTAACTCCTGGCTCTGCTCAGAGACCATTCCTTATGGGGCTCAGGGGAGCCCCATCTATATATGGTGATGGGAATTGAACCTGCTGGGTACAAGGTAAGCACCTTACCCATTGTACTATTTCTCTGTCCTCTTTACCATTCCTTTTTTTTTTTGACCACACACAGTGGCACACAGGGCTTACTCCTGTCTCTGAGCTCAGGGATTACTGCTGGTGGGCTTGGGGACCATATAGGTGCCAGGGCTCGAACTCTTGTCAGCCACATGCAAGGCAAGAGCCTTCTCCCAGTGTACTGTCTTTCCAGTGCCACCTTGATAATTTTTAAGTTCTGAAATAATTTTTGTATGAATTGAGCACATATAAACAGCTGAGTATGCATGAACGATACTTTGTCCTTGGAAGGAAGCCTCCATTAAATTACTGGTGGTGATTATTTCTGATTGATGGTTTATGGTAATGTAAATATTTTTCTTCTTATATTGCTGTTTTCTATGAACAATTCTAGTACTCCTAAAAACTATCTCCTAGAAAGGCACATCATTGTGTAAACAGTAATTTTCCTACCCAGTTATAGTGTTTGATTTATCATTTGTGTTTAAAAGGTCTATGATGACTGTAGTTTTGTGACCAGGGGCAGGATGGAAGGTTCTACTCTTCCAATACTTTTGGTACTGGGATCAATTTTTACTCAATAGTGACTAATCCAAATATTGTCTGTGGGCCCAGCTTTGAAAGGCCTTCATTCCTTTTCCCACCTCTACTCTTTTTCTTCTCTTCTTTTTCTTCTTTCTTTCTTTCTTTCTTTCTTTCTTTCTTTCTTTCTTTCTTTCTTTCTCATTCTCTGTTTCTCTCTCTCTTTCTCTCTTTCTTTCTTTCTTTTGGTGCACTCTACCTACATGCCTATCTGGCAATGCTCTGGGATTACTCCTGGCTGGCTTTGCACTCTGGAATTACTCCTGGTGATGTTTGGTTTTGCCGGGTTGGCCACTTGCAAGGCAAACGCCTTACCTTCTGTACTATGACTCCAGCCCCTACCACCCACACCTTCTACCCACAAGAGACTGTTTTCTTTGAGTCCAATTACTGTGAGGCAGCTGAATCCCTAATCCACCCAATGCCCCACATATGGGAATGGTTCGGACTCCATTAGCTGTTCCCTCCAGTAGCTTTTTAGCATTTTCTCCAATCTCATCTCTTCCAGGTCACTGGAAGCCCCCTTTTCTCTTCCCTGGCCTTCCCTGCTGGTCACCTTCTAATTTCACCCTCCTCCTCAAGCAGCTGCTATTTGCTTTTGCTGAAGCTCAGTTTGCAGAGGGGGAAAGATTAGGCTCCTTTCATGCTAGTCTTTTTTTCCCCATCCCCCCTTTAGTGCCCTTGACTGCTCCAGGGCTGACAGCAGCTAGGAGGGCTGGTATTCCCTAGGAAGGTGGGGGGAGGGGATAGAGGAGACCTTCTTGGGCTCAGCTGGCAGGCGAGATAGAGATGAGCCCTAGAGACCCTGTCCAGGGGCTTAGAGCACGGCATAACCACGCCCCAGATGTGAGCTTGGAGCTGTGTCTGCCTAGGAAATTAGCCCCTGGGATGGTGCCTGGGTCCTTCACCATTGGTACCCATGGCAGTCTCTGCAGGGAAAGTGGAAGTGGGTAGGGGTTTGCAGAGGCCTTTGTGAGAGGACAAGTGATACTTGGGTCAGGCAGTATCTCTGCCTTCAGAGTCTCCGTTACTTACTCTGCTCCCCACATCCACCTTCCCAACATGTGTTGATCTCAACTATACTTAAGGGTTGGCCACTTAGCCTAACAGTTGATAATGTATAACTTAATTAATAACAAAAAATCTTTCAGGCATATGTAGTACTTCATAAATCCCTGACATATATTTGCTTTTGGGGCCACACCTGGCTGTGCTCAGAGCTTACTCCTGGCTCTGTGCTCAGGGATCATTCCTAATCGTGTTCATAGGACCACATGGGGTCTGGGGATCAAACTTGGGCTGATTGTGTGCAAGGCACGCATCCTGCTCGCTGTACTATCTCTCTGGCCCCTGATTTATATATTTTTTGTGTTTTTCTTTGTTTGTTGTGTGTGTGGGGTCACACCCAGCAGCTCTGTACCTAGGAGCCGCTCCTGGTGGTGCTTGGGAGATCATGTTTAGGGATGGGATCAGATCTAACCCAGGCCTCTTGCATGGAAAGCATGAACCCAGCCCCTTTAGCTATCTTTCTCTCTCAGCTGAGAATTAAAAAAAAATTAGTGCTGGAATTTGGGTCTTTGAGACTCCAGAGCCTGTGCCAATAGTTTTTGGTGTAGTGCAAGATTCTCTGATTTCAAGATTTATTATTTTGTGTTTTGGGCCATACTCAGTTATGCTTGGGGCTTAGTATTTGGGGTACTCTTGACTGCTTCAGGGATTACTCCTGGCAGTGCTGGGGGACCATATGTCACACGGGGGTTGAACCCAGTTTGCTGTGTATAAGCTAAGTGCCTTACCTGCTGTACTACCTGCCGGCCCTTAAGGTTGGTTATACCTGTTTTGTCTCCAGCCATTCTCTACTAGCCTGAGACCCCTTACTCTTTTTTTTCAGGGTGATGATTATTAAATACCACACACTTTGGGGCTGGTGCGATAGTACAACGCTTAGCCTAACAGTTGATGGATGATGTGTTACCTGTTCACCTTGCAGGCGGCTGATCTGGGTTTGATTCTCCGCACCCTATATGGTCTCCTGAGCCTTGCCAGGATTGATTCCTGAGAACCGGGCCAAGAGTAAGCCCTGAGCACAGCTGGGTGTGACCCAATTTCCCTCCAAATATTACACACTCAAAGTATCCAACCATGATGTGTGGGGATAAGGTGCTTGCCTGGGTTTGATCCCCAGCACCACATATGGTTCCCCAAGCACCACCTAGAGCAAATTCAGAGCACTGCTAGGAATGATCTTAGAGTATAGGTCAGAAATAGTCCTTGAACACTGCTAGATGTGGACCCAAACAAACAAACAAACAAATAAATAAAAAGTCATGTATCATTGGCTTAAAAGATGATGTTTGGAGCTGGAGTGATAGTACAGTGGGTAGGGCATTTTCCTTGCACGCAGCCAACCTGGGTTCAATCCCCGGCATCCCATATGGTCCCCTGAGCACCGCCAGGAGTAATTCCTGAGTGCAGAACCAGGAGTAACACCTGAGCATTGCTGGATGTGACCAAAAAATGAAAAAAAAAAGATGTTCAAGGCATAAAAATATTGTTTTTCACGACTGATTTTGCTGGATCACATGGCGAGAGCGATGAACCTGGTGATTGCTCTTCAGGATTTATCCTGCATGCTACCTCCATGTCTGCTGGATGAAGAAAGTCTTTGGATGATCTCTGGGAGGGAGATCCCCAGCTCCTAAACACTGCTTGGGAAGCACCTGCCTCCCTGCCCTCCCCCCCAAAAAAACACAAAACAATGCCTCTGAAGTACAGAGATTGTACCACAATTTCCTTCATCGAAAGCAAGACTGAACCCCAGGATCTGAGGATGGGATCTAGAGTATTCAAGAACAGATACTTCACCTCTGGCCCACCGAACAAGCTTTGCCAAGTTACTTGTCCTGGCTAAGTCCTCAGCTTCCTATTATATGAAACAGACACAGAGCTGGGAAAGTGGCTCAGGGGTAGCGTGTGTACTTCAAATTTTGTAAGCCCCTAGGTTTGAGCCCTAGTACTGCAGACATAAACTGATAAATAAATGGGGGATGATTCATTCATTCAAACAAGCATTTATTGAGTGTACATTGGGAGATGAAGAAGCAGGACAAAAGACCTCACCCACCAGGGCTCAAAGTCTAGGGGCTCAGCATTGCAGCAATTGATTTGGGAAGGACAATAAATATATAGATGAAGGTCAGTAGAAATACATAATACCATGAGATTTAAGATGTAATAATGAATACTTACGTAGATCTTAATATGAGCTAGATACTATTCTAAGTTCTTTACATATATATATATATTTTGTGTGTGTGGATGGAACTCAGGACTTTGTACACAAAGAACAATTCCACCCTGGCTACATCGTCAGATCTGAATTCATTTCACTCTTATGAGAATTTTTCTTTTTTGAGGGTCACACCCAGCAATTCGTAGGAGCTACTCTTGGCCTTGCACTCAGAAATCATTCCTGGAGTGCTTGGGGGACCATATGGCATGCCAGGGATGGAACCTGGGTCAACTGAGGGCAAGACAAGTGCCCTACCCATTGTACTATCACTCTGGCCCCTCAATAATTTTGTTTTGTTTTTGGGCCACACCCAGCAGTGCTCAGGACTTACTTATGACTCTGTTCTCAGGAATGACTCCTGGAGGGGCTGAGGTACCATATGGGATGCCTGGGATTGAACCCAGGTGAGCTGAATACAAGGCAAGCAACTTACCTGCTGTACTATTGCTCCAGCCTCAGCAATAACTGTTGTGAGGCATGAACTGTTATAATGCCCTTTAATGTGGCTGGGCACCAGCCTGGAGAAGTCCACACAATTAATTATGGAGGACTGGAGGCTGAGAAGAAACTCAGGTAGTCTGTTGGTGGAGGCTGAGCTGATTAGATATCTGGAAACAGTCTAGTTGGTATGAGCCCGCTCTGGTGGCAGATGGTCCAGCTTCTTATTATGGCACGTCTAAGCCCCTCTGCCTCAGTTTCTTCCTTTCTAAAACGGGAATACCAGAACTCAACTCACCTTACAGGAGGCTTCCTTCTGCTTTTTGGGATTTCAGCCTGATTGGAAACCAGCCTGACAGTGAGCATGGCAGAGGCCTCGGAAATGTCTAAAAGGCAATCAGGGCACACCCTGCTGTCAGAGATGGGGAGCAGACAGTGGAGCCTAGGGCTTTATGGTTTTTCCGGGCACAAGCCCCTCCATGCAGGAAACAGGTGATATCTTTCCATGGCCGCATCCCGCAGCTTCCACATCAGGTCTGGCACCGCTGCCGGGAAAGGTAAAGTCTCATCCAGTGTCAGACTGGAACAGCACCTAGAGATGGCCAAGTCAGTAAAAAGGGAAACTGAGGCCCGGAAAAGGCGAGCGTCTTACCCGAGCACTTGCTCAAGCTGCAGCCTCCGCTTTCCTTGGGGGTTCTAAATCTCGGTCTCCCACCCGGTCACTCCGACAGGCGGGACGCCTCGGTCCAGGAAACAGAACGCCTCCTTCTCTCAAGTGGACGCGGCAGGGGTCGGGTCTGTCCGGGCCGGGAGCGTGTGCCGCATGCGCTTGCGCACACGCGCCGGGCCCCTTCGCCTCTGCCCCCCTTTTCTATTCCACCCCCCCTCCTTCTCCCCCCAGCTCCCGACCGGCCCGGGGGAGGGGGTAAGGCCCGGAGAGCCCAAAGTTGGCCTCAGCCAATGGGATGGCGGGCCGCGGGCCCGGCCCCCTCCTCCGCGCCCGCGCCGACCAATAGAAATCTACTACAATGTTGTGGCGAAGCCGAGGGGCGGGGCGCGCGCGGGCGGGCTGGCTGCGGGCCGGGCCGGCCTCGCCTCGCGGAGGGAAGGCGGGAGGGCGCGCGCCGGGCCGCCTGCTCGCTCCCTCGCCGCTCGCTCGCTCGCTCGCTCGCTCCCTCCCTCGGCGGCTGGGTTAGTCAGTCGGTCCGCCCGCCAGCAGCAGCCGGCGGGCCCGCGAGCCGCAGAGGGCCCGAGCCTCGGACGCCGGCACCTCCTCCTGCCATTGTTCATTGGGCGGCTGCAGCGACGGGCGCGGGGGACGCGGCCCGGGAACCTCGGGTGAGGCGCGGCGGCGGCGGCGGCGCGTGGAGCCGGGGTGGGGGGGCGAGGGGGGCGGGGGGGGCGCGGAGCTGTCCCCGAGGGGACGGTCCTGGCGGCCGCGGCGGCGCCGCAGCCTCTTTGTCTGCAGCCCCCCGCAGGCCCCGGCGCGGGGGCGCGGGCCCTCGGGCCTCCGCACGCGGGAGCGGCCGGCACGCGGCCAGCCCGGGGCCAGGGGGCGGGCGGGGGGTGCGCCTAAAAGTTCGCCTCGGGATATATGTATTCGGCCGCGGGAGGGGCGCGGGAATCCGCAGCGTTTGGATGATCAATCACGGGCCCGCGGGCTGGAACCCTGGACGGAAACCAAGCCGGGGAGAATCGCAGGTCCGGGGTGGTGGAGGTGCGGGGTGCAGCCGCAGAGCTGGGCAGAGGGGGCGGTCAGGCACGACCCGGGGTGCGGGGCGCGGGACTCGGGGGCCTTCCCGCCACCCGCAGCGCTAAAAATCAATCAATAAATAAATAGATAAATGAATGAATGACCCCCCCCATCCCAGGGTTCCAACCCCCCCCTTCATCTTCACGATTCTTAGTGACCAAAGGGTTAAATCTATTCTCTCAGCATCGTGACCTCCTTTTTCAGTTCCCGCATCTGTCGGCTTGGAAATGTTTCCTGCTGCCGGCGCGGTCCGGTCCACCTTACCTGGACGCAGGCGGGCGCATCCTGGTGCGGGGTGCCGCGGGGTGCAGGTGCGGGTGCGGGTGCGGACTGTGCGCGGTGTGGTGCGTGCCCTGGTGGGCCTGGGCTGCCCGGGAGCCGGCCTTGTGCTGCCGGAGAAAGTGAGCTCACGTGAAGAGGGTCACTGACGCCTTGGATTTCGGCCACATGACAGCGACTGGCATCCTGTTCCAGAGGATCTCGAATACTGCCCCACCATAAATGACTAGTCGGTGCAGACGTGTCATTTTTGGGCATGCCTTGCTGATTAAGAGATAGTTTTTTTTCTTTTTCTCAAGAGATGCTGAGCTTTTTTTAGTAGTCAGTTTCACAGCTGCTATTTTGTTCTTTCTGTTTTTAGGGGAAATTGAAAGACATGGTTATGGCTTGTGTCTTGGATATTATGATAGTGGATGCATACTCTCTTGAGGATATTCTGTACTCAGTGCTCAGTCCGTACTCAGTGCTCAGTACTCAGTGCTCATTACTGTTTTCTGTATCCTCAGGTTTGGCAGAATGTTTAGTCAACGTCATCCTTTTTGATCAAGCGTGTGTGTGGTTTTATTGCAATTCTTTAAACATTTATGTAACTTCATATGAATTTATTAGTGTAGTAGTTAACTTATTTTAAAAAACAAAACATATGGTACTCTTTATTTTCCTTCTTTTCTTTTCCACGGGACTTAGGGCTTATACCTGGCAGAGCTCATGGGA
The DNA here is from genome assembly GCF_029834395.1 of Sorex fumeus. Lineage (NCBI taxonomy): Eukaryota > Metazoa > Chordata > Mammalia > Eulipotyphla > Soricidae > Sorex > Sorex fumeus. The sequence continues at coordinate 44,931,234 of NW_026606104.1, forward strand.
TTATATGGGATGCAGGGGTCCAACCTTGGTGAGCCGCGTCGAAAGCAACTGCCAACTGCCAACTTGCCCTACTCCATTACATTTACTGTAGTAGAGTTCCAGCCCATCTTCATTTTCCTTTTTTTTTTCTTTTTTTGGCTTTTTGGGTCACACCCCACGGATGCATAGCGGTTACTCCTGGCCTTGCACTCAGGAATTACTCCTGTGGGTGCTTGGGGAAGCATATGGGATGCTGGGAATCGAACCCTTGTCGGCTGAGTGCAAGGCAAATGCCCTACCTGCTGTACTATAGTTCCAGCCCCCATCTTCCTTTTATTATAAATTGGAAATACTGTAAACTCTTTGCTAGATATAAAATGTATTGCAGTATAATCCATGTGAAGTACATAAGATACCAGGCACACAGTAAGTGCTTAATAAATGACATTAAAATTGAAATTAAATGATGTTATTAACATCAGGTTGCCTTGGAACAAGGTGCTAATTCAGAATGCTTTCGATAAGAAGGTGATAATTAAGCCACAGATAGGCATTATTCTTGTCCCTGAGGAAATTAGGTAAGTTGTATCTTTGCTACTGTTACAAGGTAACTCATGAAGAGGCCCAAGTTCTTTATGCTAAATTGATTCCATTTCCTTCTAGCAACAAAACTACACTTTCTCTTATGTGTAATTGAATTCAGACTTCAAATGTTTTTAATTCATATGCCTCACCCAAATTCTCAAGGGATTTATACCAGTGCTTTTTTCTTTTGTATTTGGCAGGGCTTGGGGGAACACATGGGTCACCAGGGATCTAACCTGGGTCATCTGTGTGCAAGGCAAGCACCCTGCCCACTCTACTCTCTTAGCCCCAATGTAAAAGTCTTACACTGAGGTGGGGGAACAATATGGTTCCAGTGTCTTTCTGCCTTTTTTCTTTTTGTGTTTTCCAGTCAAAAAGAACTTAGTAATAACCTATACTTTTTTTGGGGGATTGGGCCACCTCCAGCAGTGCTCCAGGTGGCTCTGCATCTAGGGGTCACTCTTATGGGTCTCTGGGGACCATATAGAGTGTAGTATCGGCCACATGCAAGGCAAGTGCCCTGCCTGCTGTACTATTGCTCCAGCCTGTAACACATTTTTTTTTTTATCCATCTCTGTACTTTTGGTCATACGGTCTTATCTATACTTTTCTTATATATCCCTAATGCCTGTTTTCAGTTCTCTAATTATAAAAATTTTCATGTAGCAGTTATTTGAAGTGTGTGGAAAAATGTTTTACCTGGAAGGAACTTGATTGAAATTTGAATTTTCTTAAGCTTCATTGTTTTGGCCTACCAGTTGTTAAAAGGATTTAGGTCCTAAGTGTCCCGTCAATGTGCAGTTCTTAATGGTGGCTGATGGCTGATGGGAGAGTAGGAAAACCTCCCGAGCTTCCATTCTGCTCAGAGCTAAGAGATCTATGGACAAGTTCATTGCTCAGAAACTCAGGCTGTAAGCAAGCAGAATGAAGGAAGTGTTGTCTTTTAGGTGAGTCTGCTTGCTTTCTACATCTCTTTTTGGTAATCTAAGGGCCAGTTTTTCTCCAGTATTTGCTACACACTCAAATCATACTATGTTTAGGTAGAAGGTATGGTGGAGAAACCTTTCCCTTCCTCCCACCTTCCCTTCCTTCCTTCTCAGTACTGGGGATGGAACCCAGGCATGCATTTGAGGCATGCATTTTGCCACTGAGTCACATCTCTGGCCCAAACCTATGCTTTAAAGTAGGCCTATATGCAATACAATATATAAAACAATATGCTATGATTTATATATTAACAAAAGAATATCACATGTCTTTTTCTGTTTTATTTAAAATTAAATTTTTGTTTGTTTAGGAGACACACCTGCCAGTGCTCAGGGGTTACTCTTGGCTCTGGTAGCAGGGATCACTCCTGGCAGGGACCATATGGGATGCCACCCAAGTCTGCTGCATGCAAGGCAAATGCCCTACCACTGTGCTGTTGGTCTGATCCCTTTGTTTTTTGTGGCATACCCAGTGGTGTTCAGGGGGATATTCCTGGCTCTGCATTCAGGAATTAATCCTGATGATGCATGGGGACTAAAGGGGTGCTGGGATTGAACCTCCAGGTCAGCCATTTGCTGCACTATCTCTCTGGCCCCTCTTTTTCCATTTTAAAAGTGGTTTAGTCTCTGTTTTTCCCATTAGATACAAGTCTGAATTAATATTTAATTTAGCAAATAATTGAAAATGATTCGTATCTTTTCTGAAAGAAATGGTTGTGGCATTTTGTGGAGATACGGTTTATATCTTTTTCCTGTGATCCTTATTTTTCTGTTCACTTTGTGCTCTATATTTATTTACTTATTTATTTTTTGCTCTTTGCATCACACCTGGTTCTGCACTCAGGAATTACCCCTGGTGGTGCTCAGGGGACCATATGGGATGCTGGGAATTGAACCTGGGTCGGCCACATGCTAGGCAAAAGCCCTAGCCGCTGTGCTATCGCTCCAGCTCTGGTGTCCTATGTTTAAAGTTTACCAGTGTGATACTTTATGTGTACAGCTTAAGGTTAACAAGTTTAGAAATTATAGAACTTGCCTTCTAGTTCATTCCTTAGTTTATAGCCATATTATTTTGTTTGTTTGTTTGTTTTTTGGGCCACACCTGGAGATGCTCAGGGGTTACTCCTGGCTCTTCACTCAGGAATCACTCCTGGCAGTGTTCAGCAGACAGATGAGATTTTGGAGACTGTAACCCAGGTTGGCTGAGTGTATCAGGCAAACATGCTACCTGCTGTACTATTGCGCTGTCCCCTTAATTTTAAATACTTCTCATTATGGAAGATAGTGTGCTTGCATGCTGTTTAGTTTCCTTTTTCCTGTTCCTAAGAAAGCTTCAGACTTGAAAGTAACATGACTCCTGACTTCTCCACATGTACTTGTAAATATTTGTCCTATAACTTGTAATCTGATTGATGAGACTTACATTGTCCTATGAATATACAAACCACATTTAATATTGATGATCTGATTTGCCTTGTACACAGCCAACGCAGGTTTGATTTCTCTGCCTCTCTTGGAGAGCCTGGCAAGCTACCGAGTATATTCCGTTCCCATGGAAAAGCCTGGCAATCTACCCGTGAGGTATTTGATATGCCAAAAACAGTGACAAGTCTCACAATGGAGACGTTACTGGCGCCCGCTCGAGCAAATCGGTGAACAATGGGAGGACAGTGCTACAGTGCAGTGCAGTGATCTGATTCTATTGCCTAGTATATCAGTGATTGTCAGGGACTGAGATTGGGTCTAAAATAAGAGGAGCAATAGTACACAGTAAGTAGGATGCTTGCCTTGCATGAAGGCAACCCTAGTTCTGAGTTCAATCTTGGTACCCCATATGATCCCCTGAGACTGCGAAGAGTGATTACTGAGCATCACCAGGTGCAGCCCCAAAACAAAACAAACAAACAAAAAAATCAGGAGGAGTTTATATTTAGACTGCAATCTGTTTTCTTGGTATCAGAGACCAACCTAAGTACTGTCAGTGTATTTTTCCAAGTCGCATGAAATGCAGTGACTGGTCCCATACATATTCAGATGCAGATTCATGGCTATCTCTAAAGGACTTGTTTTTTCACCCGCTGCTTGAGTATGGGATCACTTGATTTTGTTTATGAGCTAAGCAATAATTCCAGTGATTTTTTTTTTCTTATGAATAACTTAGCTTTTTTTTTTTTCTCTGAATCAAGTCACCAAAGGTGAAACTGTTACAGGAAAATACTGTTTTAAAAGGTCTCTGACTTCCTCAGCTTCCTCCCTGGCCTTATTTATGGGGAGAATCATAATTATTGCACAGAAAGTCAATTAGTTGCAGTTTAATACAGAAATATTGAAATGGTCAACTAGCTTTTGGTTAGAAAAGAGCCACATTCCAAATATATGTTAGTTTTTGTTGTTCGTTTAAGTTCATTGGTATGTCTCAGGGAGCTGGCTGTGTGTCCTGTTTTATAAGTGGATTCATGATGTGTTCAGTAGAATGCAGGGTAACAAGTACGCTGGTGTACACACTGGGTTTGATTAGTATTTTGATTTTACTCTGCTGCTGTTTAATGAATACACAGTGAGAAGGGTAAGGAAACATAGCGGTAGCAAAGTACAGCATTCAAAAGTTGGAGGCGTTAGAAAGGAGAACTTTGATATTCTATTTTAAGTGCAGATCTTATTTAGAATTAACTGCCTCACTGACGCTATTTCAGTTGTTGGGTATATGAGAGCTTAGTGGGCGAATCTGATTATGCAGAAAGTCTGTTTACACTTTGCTGATTATTTTTATTCAAATGGAATTGTACCCATCTTGAAGTATTTGTAATAAATTAGGCTTTGAAGAAAAGCATCATACTATGGTGTAGTCAATACAATTCAAAGAATGACTTGGGAGACTTTAATAGACTCTTCACCCTGATTTTTATTAGCTTCCTTGAAAGTCATCCTAAGTGAATATGTTACACCATAAATTTTCCTCTTCATAGAAATTTTGGAGTCATTCTGTCATGTTTATTTCATCATTCATTATTATTATTTTTTCTTTTTGGTTATAACCAGCAATGCTCAGGGCTTAGTCCTGGCTCTGTACTCAGGAGTTACTCCTGGTTGTGTTTGGGGGACCATATAGGATGCCGGTGATTCAACCCTAGTCCCCTGCGTGCAAGGCAAACGCCCTACCCACTGTACTACCACTTCAGTCCCTATCATTCATTATTAATACACTTATTAAGACAGTTATTTGGGGGCAGTTTGGGTCACACCCTATGGTGCTCAGAATATTCCTTGCTCAATGCTCAGGGATTACTTCTGGAGTTGTGTGTGGGACCATATGAAGTTCTGGGGATGGAGCTAGGTTTGGCTGCATGCAGGCTAGTGCTTTAACTCCCATACTATCTCTCTGGCCCTAAGACCAATTCTTATTCTGCAATTATCTTTTGACTATATCCAAGATGAATCTAAACCATTAAATACGGTAATTTGTTTATTAAATTACTACCTTCTCTCTCCAATTAATTTAGGCTTTCTTCTATCATTCTCACCTCTCATGACAATCTTAATTTGTAGAGATTAAAAAGCCAGGGAGAAGGCTCAGTGAGCTGAATAGCAAGCTTTGTATGTTGGAGCCCTGGTTCTGATCTCTGGCATCACAAGTTCCCTGAGCACCATGAGGAGTCACTCCAGAATAAAATGAAAGTGGTTCACAAACTATATGCATGGAGCTTAGTTAGGATTAAAATTATCTTGTCAGGGGCTGGAGCGATAGCACAGCGGGTAGGGCTGACCCGGGTTTGATTCCCAGCATCCCATATGGTCCCCCGTGTACCGCCAGAAGTAATTCCCGAATGTGTGAGCCAGGAGAACCTCTGTTCATTCTTTTTGGGTGTGACCCAAAAAGAAAAATAAAAAAGTTATCTTGGCAGAGGACTGGGAAGACCAAGGAAGATTGTCTCATGGAACCATGCCAAAATTTCATATTGATAATAAAGATAGGAAAAAGCCGTAGGTGTTCTATTAACTTTATTACTGAATTCCATTTTGTATTAACTTGATATATATCAAAAATGTTTCTGCTTTAATGCCCTCCCGTTGATCATCGATTTGCTCGAGCAGGCCCAGTAACGTCTCCATCGGAGACTTTGTTGTTACTGTGTCTGGCATATCAAATACTCTCGGTAGCTTGCCGGGCTCTCCGAGAGGGGCGGAGGAATTGAACTCGGGTCGGCCGTGTTGGCTGCATGCAAGGCAGACGCCCTACCCGCTGTGCTATCGCTCCAGCCCTCTGCTTTAATAGTATCTATTAATAGGGACAGGAACACCTCAATTTCTTTTTGAAAATAGGTGGAAATTGGGCCGGAGATGCAGCGCAGAGGCAGAGCACATGCTTTCCATGTACAAGGAAGTACTGGGTTCTGTGCCCAGTGCAACAATAACAAAAGGTGGAAATAATAAGATAAAATTAAATAGGATAGACTGTGTAGTATTGTAGTCAGTTGTGATTTGTAAATTTGACCTGTCTGCTCCTGGTGTCTTTCCTGCTTTATAAAAATAATATTAATGAAAATCAACTTTCGTAGGCTTCTATATGTCTACCAAACTATAGCACTGGACACAATTTACATTTAGGTTTAGGTATGTTTTACATTAATCTCTAAGAAAACTTTTATAATATATGCATTAAACCATAAAAAAGTTATAATATGAAAGTGTTAGGGCTGGAGTGATAGCACATCAGGTAGGGTGTTTGCCGCCTTGCATGCGGCCATCATGGTGACCCGAGTTCGATTCCTCCGCCTCTCTCGGAGAGCCCGGCAAACTACCAAGAGTATCTCGCCCACATGGCAAGGCCTGGCAAGCTACCCGTGACGTATTCGATATGCCAAACACAGTAACAAGTGTCACAGTGGAGATATTACTGGGCCTGCTCGAGCAAATCAATGAACAATGGGAGGACAGTAACAGTGACAGTGATGAAAGTTTTGAGGGACTGGAGAGATAGTACGGTGGGTAGGGTGCTTTCCTTGCTCATGGCCAACTCAGAGTCCATACCTGGAATTCCATATGGTCCTCTGAGTACTGCTGGAAGTGGTTTCTGAGTACAGAGCCAGGAGTAACACCTGTGCATCTCGGTGTGAGCCTAAACCCTTATGCCCAACTCCCCCCAAGTGTTTGAAGGCCAGAGAGGTAGCTTAGTGGGATGAGCATATGCATTACCAGCAGGGTATCTCCATATCTGGCGGTTGTCTTTGAGCATTGTAGCACTGTAGCACTGTCCTCTTGTTGTTCATCAATTTGCGTGAGCGGGCACCAGTAACGTCTCCATTGTGAGACTTGTTGTTACTGTTTTTGGCATATCCAGTACACCACAGGGAGCTTTCCAGGCTCTGCCATATGGGCGGGATACTCTCGATAGCTTGCCGGGCTCTACGAGAGGGGCGGAGGAATCGAACCCGGATTGGCTGCGTGCAAGGCAAACGCCCTACCTGCTGTACTATTGCTCCAGCTCAGTCTTTGAGCGCCATTGTTTATTGCACCAAAATAGTAACAAGAAAAAGTTTTGCTGAGAGGATCCAAGAGATAGTGTAGTGGGTAGGGTACTTACCTTGCACATGTCCAATCTCAGTTCAATCTTTGCCACCACATATGGTCCCCCAAGCACACCTGGCAAGGTGTGATCCCTGAGCACAGAGCCAGGAGTAAATCCTGAGTGTGGGCCTGAAACAAAAAAAAGCAATAAAACAAAATAAAACCAAAAAAACCAAACAGTTTGGGGTGAGAAACTCTGATTTAATGACATTAAAGCAAGGGTTATTTTGAATTGATTAAATTTAAGATTTTTTTTTTTCGGTTTGTTTTTGGGCCATACTTAGCTTTGCCAGATCTCAGTTGTGATTGCTGTTCAGTTATTCCTTAATATTTGCATAATTTCAGCAATACTATTAGAATTATTGTAATACATTGACATCTTAAAAATATGTCTTTGAGTTTGTCATCTTATAAAGACAAGCTCTTTCCGTTTATATATGTCAAACATGTTTCAGTTTACCAGTCTGAAGTTCTGTGTGTGTGTATGTATGTATGTATGTATATATATATATATATATATATATATAGGCCATATATATATATCCAAGTGGAAAATGCTTTCCCTGATAATTCACTTGGTATACAGATTGTTGGAATTCATTCTCCCCCCTGCCCCAAGTTTGGACAGATGGACACAGCCAGAACCGTCAAGAGCTCCAAGGATTCTTAAATCCTTAAAATTTACCTGCCAACTGTTTCAGCATGCAATAGGAACCCGTGGAAGGCAGTTTAAAATGAAGTGTTTTTTTTATACCTCCTACCACTTGATGTTTCTTGCCCTGTTATCCTTCTTTAATGATTCAGAGAATCGACATCATTGCTAACTTACTACCTGCGGAGGCCTACTGATCTTGATAGCATTATGTAAGACTATAAACCTTTTGCATGGTATCATATGATGTTGTATATATGTCCTCCCACACACGTGTCTTGAGAGTAATTTCTTTCCATCTGGTGTTGGAAATGAGCTCTTTGTGAGGTTATTTTTAAATCTTCAAGCTTTCTGGCAACCTTAACATTTGAAATAACACAATTGCTTTTGAAGGCAAGAAAATCCACATAGTATATTTAGTAGTTTTTCTAGTGAAAATGTAAATAGTATTCTATTTTTAAAATCATATCCTGTGCTCCAAACAGGCAAAACATGTATTTCATGTTTAGATAGTCTCCAGATAAGCTTGTTAGGCAGGGAATAATCTCACGGATGTTGCCAAGTAGATAAAGTCAAGGAAAAGTGCTTAAGGGCAAGGAGGCCAAGAATAAGAAACTTATTAGGGGAATGAGGCTTCAGAGATATTTTCTACTCTGAAGGTTTGGTGTCCTCTGCTGAACTCTCGTGGCATTTCTTTGTTTGCACACCAGGATTGCCATATGTTGTTTCATACTGCACAGAAAGCTGGTGTTTCCTCATGAGAATGTTTGCTCTGGAGAGCAGAGGGTCTGTGGCTCGTCCTTCATTGTCCTCCCCCTCCAGTCCCCCAGCCTGCAGATAGTGCTTAACACAGTATTCGATCCAGAGCATATAGACCATATGAGATGTATCCAGCTGGAGTGAGAAGGAAAATCAGGATAATTATACTGGCTCTTAATAATCACCCTGCTTCTGATGATTAAAAAAGTATATGTATATATATAAATTTGTTTTGTTTTGGGGGTCACACCTGGTTCTATGTTCAGGAATTACTCCTGGAGATACTTGAGGAACCATATGAAATGCCAGGGATCAAACCATGTGGGCCATGTGCAAGGCTGTATTATCTTTCCAGCCCTATATGTGTGCCATATTTTTGTAAGAAAGTAAGTTGCAGAAATCACAATACTTTGCTCCTACAGTTGTTCAGGATGCATCTCCTGATAATAAAGACATTATCCCGTAGGGTCATAATACCATTATTAAATCTAAGAAAAGAAACTGTTTTCATAATGTCAAGCAAAATCCAGTCCCTATTTCATTTTCTCTTTACCACTCAGTGCTCAGGAGTCTCCAGGGCTAGCTCTGTTAGTGTGGTGCTGGGGTCAGGGTGCAGGTGAGCATGTGGGAGCCAAGACGTGCCCTGCCATGGGAGCCACATCCTCGGGTCCCAGTCCCTATTTGAAAAAGATTGACATCACCTACCTAGCAGGATTCATTTAGTAATTCTTTAGTAATGCTATTTTTGTTGTTGTTTGGGTCACACCCAGTGCTGCTCAAGGGGTGCAGGTGGCGGGTGGGGGAAAACAGTGGCCATAGGGTGTAGGGGCTCAGATGTGGGCCTTCCTCATGCATGCACTACAGCCCTTTGAAGGATCTTCCCCAGCCGTCCAGGTGCCAATTTTGTTGACTTGATGGTTGTATTATCTCTAATATGACTGGTAATGCACATTGGTTTAAAGAATTACTTAGTCGTTAATATTCTCCTTTTGGTGTTTCATAAGATTGAAGAGATCAGCATGGGAGGGCGCGAATGCAGATATTTAAAACAAATATTCCAAAAAATATATCATGTGGCCCAAGGACAGAATTCTTTTTCCTTTTAGATTTTTATTATGCCTATTGTGGTCAGCAGCCATTAGGATTAAAGGTCCTGGGATCCTTCCTAGCCTGCCTATCCATGTGTAATCCCCTCCCCTGGGGGGCGCCTGGACCTGGGAACTGATTTCTAATGGATGTAAAACAGCTTAAGTGGTGAGATGTCACTTCCGAGATTAGGTTGCAAAGCGCTGTGGCTCATCTTGGATGCTCCTCCTCTCCCTCCCTGTTGCTTGCATCACCAGCTGCAGTGTCCTGAGAACATTTAGGCAGCCTGTGGAGAGCACCACATGGTGGGGAGCCAGAGTCTGCAGCCACCCTGCCAGCGGGCTTGGCAGCAGAGCATGAGTGCAGAGCTGAGCCTGGAGAGGAAGGATGCAGGCCTGGGGGACGGCGGCATGGCCACTGCAGGAGAGACTCTGACCCAGAGGCCTCCACTGGCCACACTCGAATTCCTGACCCTCAGAATCTTAAGATATTGGGGGTGGGGATTTGGGCCACATCTGGTGATGCTCAGGAGCTGCTCCTGATTCTCTGCTCAGGAGTCATTCCCGGCAGTGCCAGTGTTAGGTTTGAACTGGGATTGGCAGCAGGGCTTGTTCCTGCCTCTGCACTCGGGGATCATTCTTGGTGGGACCTAGGAGACCTTATGTGGTGCCAGGGATTGAACTAGAGTCGATTGTGTGCAAAGCAAGTACCTTACCTACTCTGACATCCCACTCCCCCCACCCCCCAGTAAATGGTTTTTAAGCACCAAATTTGGGGAAGTCATGCTGTATAGATAGCTAATAATCTAGTATTAATCTCCCAATTTAACCAGTGTGTATTGTCTACCACTTGTCAGTAACTATTTTAAGTCCTTTAGGACATAGCACCGTAGCACTGCCCTCCCGTTGTTTATCAATGTGGTGCCGCTTGGGCGGGCACCAGTAACGTTTCCATTGTGAGACTTGTTGTTACTGTTTTTGCCATATTGAATATGCCTCGGGGAGCTTGCCAGGTTCTGCCATGCGGGCGGGATACTCTCGGTAGTTTGCCGGGCTCTCTGAGAGGGGCGGAGGAATCGAACCCGGATTGGCTGCGTGCAAGGCAAACGCCCAACCCACTGTGCTATGGCTCCAGGCCTTTTGCTCATAGAGTGAATAAAAGAGCTGGATCTTGTGGAGCTTATTTTCCACTGGCAAGGACAAGAAATAAACCTATGTACAATTCAAGGATAAAATGCCCAGTTCTGGTAAGGATCAAGGTAAGCAGAATAAAGGGGCAAAAGGCAAGAGAGGTGGGGTAGGTATTTGAGATTGTGATCAGCCATGACTCCTTGGTTCAGTGGCTTTTGGGCAGAGCCCTGAATGGGATCTGGAGAAGCACTACAGGCAGAACAGCGTGCATGACGATGAAGCACCGTTTGATGTGTCTGAGAAACGTGGAGGAAGCCAGAAGGGCAGTATCTGAACAACACAGGGGGAATTGATTGCAGTTAAATTCAGAGATTATCGGTAGGATAATCTGTAATGTCTGGTTGACTTTGCTAAAGACTTGGCATCTTATTCCGAGGTGGGAATTTTGAGGATTTCGGGCAGAGGAATGCATGACCCATTCATTCATTAAATGATTATCCGCAATGATCAGGAACCTGGGGTTACATGTCATCTGAAAAAAATGTAGAAGATACAAGAAGTTTAACGATCTGACTGGTAGAAATGATGGACCATGCACAAACAAAAACAAAACCCCTCGGAAGAAGGGCACTGGGTCATAAGAAGCCATGCAGGTACACAGAGTAAAGCCTGGCTTAAAATTCTTGCTCCTGGGGCTGTAGCACATTCTTTGCAAGCAGAAGGCCCGGTTTCTCTCTCAGGCACTGTGTAGTCTTCTGAGCACCACTGGAAGTAGCCCCTGAACACAAGTGAGTGTGCCAAAGCATTCTGACGTCTCTAATTAGTTTAACCTCCCCCTCCCCCACTCTTTACTGCTTGTCTCTGACATGCAGGTAGAATAATGGCGCTAGCGTTCAGTGCTGACTTACGAGCCAGGATCTGTGCTGTGTGCCTTGTGGAATGGCAGGTGTGGGTACCAAGGCCAGAAAGTCTGGTTTTTGATTCTCTTGTGTCATCCCTTAAGCCGGGTAACTCAGGCAAGTTACTCCTATACCTCATTTTACTCATCTCATAATGGGATGGGAAATATTTTTAATTGTTATATGATGACTAAATCCTTTAATATATGTGAAATATTTAGAACAGTATCTGGCACCAGATAAATGTTAGCCATTATTTTTGCATTTAGTCTTCAGTACAGCCCCATGAAATAGGTGTGATTAATTCCATTTTGCGTTTAAGTAATAGGTTAAATGTTAAGTAACTTGTCTAAAGAAAGTTACACAACTGGCAAGTGAAAATTGGCTTCTAAGCTGCCTTTTTTCCCTGTGGTGCTTTAACTTACTCAATGAGCCCATAACCAAGTGGGAAAGGAGTGATTTGGATGTTGGCCTTCTGACAATCCCGTGATTTCTTAATAGTTGTCATCCCGTGAACATACATTTCTGTGACTCAGTTTCTTCATTTGTAAAAAGAGGTAATAGTCTATTTCACACAACACTTACAAATAATAGATGAAAACATATCCCCTCCCCCCACCCCCATTTTGAGGCCCACACCTTGCAATGCTCAGGGTTTACTCCCGGCTCTGTGCTTAGGGGTGATCCCTGATGGTGGCTGGGGCACCATATGTAGTGCCAGGGATCGAACTGGGGTGGCCTTAACCCCTGTGTTATCTCTTCAGCCCCTGCAAACATATCTTCCAGTGTGCCTGCCACTGACATATACTCAACAAATGTTCATTCCTAAGGATAGGGCGGGCTGGAGTGATGGCACAGCGATAGGGCATTTGCCTTGCACGAAGCCGACCCAGCTGAGCCAGGTTCAATTCCTCCGCCCCCTCAGAGAGCCCGGCAAACTATCGAGAGTATCTCACCCGCACGGCAAAGCCTGGCAAGCTACCCGTGATGTATTCAGTATGCCAAACGCACTAACAACAAGTCTCATGATGGATACTGGGCCCGCTCGAGCAAATCCATCAACAATGGGAGGACAGTGACAGTGACAGTGAAGGATAGGGCTGGAAAGAAACCGAAGGGGGAAAGCAAGAAGAGGCGGTGAAGGGCTGGTGCCCAGAAACTCCAGTGGTAAAGACGTGTTTTTCTAACACTATGTCTGAACTGTACAACCAAAAGTACTGAAAGCAGATGATCCAAACTACAGTAATCAAACTTGGGACTGGAGCGATAGTATAGCGAGTAGGGCATTTGCCTTGCATGTGGCTGACCCGGGTTCGATTCCCAGCATCCCATATGGTCCCCCAAGCACTGCCAGGAGTAATTCTTGAGTGCGGAGCCAGGAGTAACCACTGAGCATCTTTGGGTGTGACCCAAAAAAGAAAAACAAACAAACAAATAAACTACAATAATCAAACTTAGCTTGCCGGGCTCTCTGAGAGGGGTGGAAGAATCCAACTCCGGTGGGCCATGTTGGCCACGTGCAAGGCAAACGCCCTGCCTACTGTGCTATCACTCCAGCCCGAGAGTATCTCGCCCGCACGGCAAAGCCTGGCAAGCTACCCGTGACGTATTTGATATGCCAAACACAGTAACAAGTCTCACAATGTTACTGGGCCGGCTCAAGCAAATCAATGAACAACAGGAGGACAGTGACAGTGAATCAAACTTAAAAAATGTGCCTGTCAAGGAGGTAGCTCTGGGGGTGGGAGGAAAAAGTGAGGCACAGGTGGAAGGAAGTAAAACTGGTGATGGAATTGGTGTTGGAAAATCGTATACCTGAAACTCAACTATGTATAACTTCATAAAGAACTTCATATATCATAGAACCTAAATTAAAAACAAAAACAACCAAATTCACATTGAATAATTCTTGGTTAAAAAAAGAATATATATATATATATATATTTTTTTTTTTGGTTTGTTTGGGGCCACGCCTGGACATGCTCAGGGTATACTCCTGGCTCTGTGTTCAGGGATCACTCCTGGCCATGCTTGGGGGACCATACGGGGTGCCAGGGATTGAACCTGGGTCAGCCACGTGCAAGACAAGCACCCTGTCAGCTATATTATTGCTCTGGCCCCAAAAGAAGATCTCGAGTCATACCTTTTTCTCCTTAAATGGATACCTGTGAGTCTGTATGGTCATCGCCTGTTAGTAAATATAGCTGCATAAAAATATGTATAGTATATGAATATGCCAAAGACCCATTTCACAGCAACTCTGGCTTGGAAGCTTCATTTCCTCCTTTGGGGACACAGTCACAGGGTTGATGGCCTCATTGTTGCTTTTATCTTTCGCAGCAGATGTGAAAGTAAACACATGAGGTTAAAAACAGGAAGGGGCTTGGGAGGGTGTCTGTGCAGGAACTCCACACACCACCTGAACCCTGAAGGTCCAGGTCCTCAAGACTTTCGGCAGATACAGGAAGATAGCAGACCTTGTTGTGAAGTCAACCAAGAAGCAAATGATTTTTCAGTGTAGGGAACCCATGAATTTTCAGAATATTTTGTATTTACACATTTTGGAGAAGTGAGACAGTGTTCCTCTTTTTGTTTGAAACCGAGAACTGATGTATATATATAGCCTTATTGTCACCCCAATTCTGGGTTCTTTGTTCTTGTTAAGTCATTTTCAGTAGGAAAATGTGGATGTTTGTCATAGTTGTTGGATATCTTTTCTGATGTAATTACACTTGAGCTTCTTCAAAAAACAAAATTTAGTTCAGTATTTCTCTACTTGTTTTTGATCCTAAGGAAAGGGATTAGTTGTATTTCAGGTGTTACTCTGCATCTGTTAAACACCTATAAAAAGTGGATATATTTCCATCTTTGACTTCCAATCCATAGTGACTCTTCTTCTTCCTCTTCCTTTTCCCCTCCTCCTCCTCCTCCTCCTCCTCCTCCTCCTCCTCCTTCTCTTCCTCCTCCTCTTCCTTCTCCTCTTCTTCTTCTTAGTCTTTGTGCCACACCCAGTGGTGCTCAGGGGACCATGTGGAATGCTGGGGATTGAACCCACATTGGCCGTGTGCAAGACAAACATCCTACCCACTGTACTGTTTCTCCGGCTTTCAGACTTTTATTTATTTATTTTTTATTTTACTTTGGACCACATCTGGTGATGACAGTGGCTATTCCTGGTGTGGTGCTTGGAGGTTGTTCAGGGGACCATGAGGTGCTGGGGATTGGAACTGAGCTGTCTCCAGCCCAGCATAATGAATTTCAGTTGTTCTGGTGAATTTCCTCTCTCCATCCCGCCCTCCCTCCTTATTATTATTATTAATTTATTTTATTTTATTTTATTGCTTTTTGGGGTACACCTGGCAATGCACAGGGGTTACTCCTGGCTCTGCACTCAGGAATTACCCCTGGCGGTGCTCAAGGGACCATATGGGATGCTGGGAATCGAACCCGGGTTGGCCGCATGCGAGGCAAACGGACTACAAGCTGTGCTATTGCTCCAGCCCCCTATTTATTATTATTTTTTTAAACCTTTCCTCTTCTTCTACTCTGTCTGCTTTGTTGTGGTGGAGGCCAGGCTCGCACTTCCATCTCGAGGTGGTGCTCCCCAGGACTAGGCTCTCAGCCCGGGCTCCCACGGAGCCTCTAGCTACAGCGTGTGTGAATGCGGACACTGGACCACTTTCATGGGTTGAGTGTTTGCAGAGGTCCCGTTTCCCAGTGGTGGAAATGCTCACACATCTTTTTAGCTGGGGTTCTTGTCTCACCTCTTACATCATAGTCAGCAGAGCTGCCAGGATCATGCAGCACATATGGTGACACCAGAGATTTGAACATGGAGCGCAAGCTTGTGGGAAAGGCATGCAAATCCTCTGTGCTAGTCCTCTTCGTGCCTCCTTTAAAATTAAGGTGCTTTTAATAAAATATTATTAAAATACTTTAAATAGTATTTTTGGGGGCGAGGTCACATCTGGTGGTATTCAGGGATCACTCTTGCTTTAGTGCTCAGGGGTCGATCCCAGCGGTGCTTGATCCTGGCAGTGCTCTCAGGACCATATGATGCTGGGAATTGAACTCAGCCCGTCGCATGCAAAGCACAGGTGCAGCCCGTTTAGCCATCTCTGGTGCTTATTAAGTTTTTTTTTTCTTTTTTGGTCATACCCAGCGATGCTCAGGGGTTACACCTGGCTGTGCACTCAAGAATTACTCCTGGTGTTGCTTGAGGACCATATGGGATGCTGGGGATCGAACCCTGGTCAGCTTCATGCAAGGCAAACGCCCTACCCGCTGTACTATTGCTCCGGCCCCCATAACAGTATTTTTGAGGTAGCCTTTTAGAATATGGATTTTGAAATTAGATGGGTCTGGGTTTACAGTGTTTCTGTTTTGTTTTTATTGGGGGTGGCATGCCCACACTGGGTGTTGCTTACTTAGGTGTTAATCCTGCCACCGCACTCAAGAATCATTCCTGGTGTGCTTGGGGGACCATATGGGATGATGGGGATCAAACCTAGGTTGGCTGTGTGCAAGGCAAGCACCTTACCCCTATACTATTGTTCTGGTCCCTGTTTTTATTTTGAAAGGGAAAAATATTATTTTAATTTATCTGTTTGATTCTCTCAAATGAGAGAAAGAATCCAGAGTTTCGACCTCCGTCGAGGATCAAAAATCAGGGACGCTGTTTCGTTTGCCAAGGCGTCGAAAATCAGATGGGCTGGACACATAATGAGATTTGGAGACGACCGCTGGACTAGAGCCATTACCGACTGAATTCCATGGGACGTCAAAAGATCGTGTGACCGCCCACCTATGAGATGGTCAGACTTTGTCAAGACCCTGAACAATCAGTTTGAGGCTGTTTGTGTTCCTAGAACGAGCGTCTGCCATTGGGCTACACTAGTACGTGACAGGGATGAATGGAGACATTCATGAGCAAGTTGATGAGTAACGGGATGTCAAGTGATCAAGTGATGAAGAATACTGGCTTTCTCTAACCTGCTCTTTCTCTAGATACCTCACATGTGTTTACTATTCCAGAGACCTGTGATCCTGTGGCTTCGTTTTCCTGAAAGCAATTACGTGCTTTCTTAGTAGGTGGTGATAGTCTTGCGGATGTGGCAGATTGAAAGGATCTAAGGGTTAACAACAGACTTTCAGTTTTCCTTATTTTCAGTCTTATTTCTCAGTCTCATCTTCTAAGGAAGAAAGACCATCTCAGTCCCAAGATTTTCTGGTATTCGTTTTCTTGAATACCAGATTAAGAAAGACTTAACCGGGCCTGAGGACTATAGTCTGGGATATATGGCGAGATGTCCCCAGGAAGAGGCAAACTTTAAGCCTAGTATATCTCTTATTGTGTTCATACAAAATGACTAGAAAGATTATAAGAAGTAAATTTACTGTGATTATTTAAATGGATTACCAGCTGAGTCACGGCAGAATCTGGCAAGCTCCCCGTGGCGCATTCAATATGCCAAAAACAGTAAATAGTCTCACAATGGAGACGTTACTGGTGCCCGCTCGAGCAAATCGATGAACAATGGGAGGACAGTGATACAGTGATGCAGTGATATTTGATTTTAATAAATAGAAGCCAGAATCTTTCGGAATTGGCTCTGGAAGATTTGATTCATGGGGTGGACTAATTGGACCTTATGAATCTTTTATTCCCAATGATTTGCTCGCCCCTGGGGATTCTCTTGCTCACCTCTGGGAAGTGTTGCTTCTCTTTAATTTTCTGTCTCAGAGGTGAGTCCTCGCATAATACTCCTGAAGTACACAGCTGGGACCAGGCTGGAACATTCAGTTCTTTACTGAAGGCTGGAAAATAAAGGGAAGAAGCACAGTTACTACTAAGCTTCTGCATAATGTGACTCACAAGATAAAACTCCTCTTCAGTCTGTGGCCTTGTATCTAGAAGCCTTCCTGCTCCTGTGTCCACTGCTCTGAGCTGTCCAGCAGCGGCGTCCTGTCTGACGCTCCCGCCCCAGAGGAGAAGATCTAGGCGGGAAGGGGATCCTCACATTGTTTGTCACGCACGGGCCTGTCACAGGGAGGTCTCTGTCACATTACTGTGGTCATCACCAGGCTTCCATAACCATGCAGGACACACTTACCCAGAGAATATCCAGTCAATTTTCACAGAAAAGGAACAGGAGCCTTTGGGGTACAAGTAGTGGTGGTGGTGGGAATCCTTTCAGCCATCCACTCTGTCTTATGTAATCTCTGATCAAAGCTCAGTTATTTGGAACAAAATAGTTTCAGCAAACTTCCCTTTGTGTTCTTTGCCCCTTTATAGTTTGATACCTAAGGAGTTATTCTTTAGTTTGTGTAGTTTATTTTATTTTTGAGGGCAACACCTGAAAGAGTTCAGGGGTTACTCCTGACTCTGTACTCAGGGATCACTCCTGGTGGTGTTCAGGGGACCCTGTGGGGTGCTGGGGATCTAACCAAGACTCACCAAGTGCCTTACCCACTGCATCTCATTGCAACTCCTGTAGTTTGGGTATTTTTATCTAAGAGTTTTTCTTAAGGAGATTCTTCATCAGGTGCAAAATTTGAGGACAGTGGTGATAAACTTAACCTGGTGTGATCATGATGGAACTCTTGTGCCCTGAGCCAGCTGAGCTTAAATGTGAAAGGTGATCTTTGTATGATGGATAATTCTAGAAGGGGCTGTAGAGTTAAGTCTGTTGATAAAAGGTTCTGGGCTTGTAGGAACAATATAGTAGTGTTAAAGACCTTTGGCATCACAGTCCTAGAATCCTGTCTCTGATACTGACTTGCTATGTATATTTAGCGTAAATCACCCCAGGCCCCTCCTCTTTTGGTTCCTTTCTTAAATTTGTGTAACATTTAACAAGATATATTTACCTTTTAGAGCTGCTGAAAGGACTAGAAATAATATAGACTATGATTAACATAGTGCCTAGCACCTAGTGGGTTCTTTAATTTTATATTTTTTATTTTTAGGAGAGTGTCACACATAGTGGTTCTCAGGGCTTGCTCCTGGCTCAGTGTTCACTCTTGGCAGGGCTCTGGTGACCGTACGGGGTGCTGTGGATTTGGCCCCGTGCCAATGCCCTGCTCTCTCTCCAGCCCCAAATAAAATTAGTTAATTTAAAATTAACTTTAATTAAAATTAATTTAGAATTAAATGTAATATAATTAATACACATTTAATTTAGTTTTAAATAAATGTTAAATTTTTTTTAAAGAAAGTTGTTTCTAGAGGTTGGAAAGACAGCTCGATGCATAGGGTTTGCAGGAGTCCCCGTAGCACTGCAGAAGTCCCCAAAACACTACTGGGTGAGGCCCCAAACCAACTGCTTCTAAACCAAATTGAAAAGTATCTAAAGGATGGAGAGGTATGGTAACCGGCAAGGCACTTTCTTTGTATGTGGCTGACTTGGGTTTGATCCACAGTATCCCATATGGTCTCCTGAACTCTGTTAGGAGTGATCCTTGAGTGCAGAGCCAGAAGTAAGCCCTAACACAGCTAGGTGTGTCCTGAAAACCAGAGGGGAGAAGTATCTGCTATGAATATGCCCCAGTTGAATACTTAAAAAAATTTTTTTGGGGGGGTTTCGTATGCTTTTTTAAAAAACATTTGCACTTGACTCAATAAAACTTTTTTTTTTTCAAAAAACGTTTTTGAAGCAAAGTGTATTTGTGTTATTATGTTTTGATGAATTGATGGCAGCATTTATTTTTGAGTCTGTTTTGCTCTATTCAACAGGCAGAAGTGGGGGCTGGAGAGATAGCACAGCGGGTAGGGCGTTTGCCTTGCACGTGGCTGACCTGGGTTCGATTCCCAGCATCCCATATGGTCCCCTGAGCATGGCCAGGAGTAACTCCTCAGTGCAGAGCCAGGAGTAACCCCTGTGCATCGCCGGGTGTGACCCCCCCCCAAAAAAAACCCAAAAACAAAAAAACCAAAAGGCAGGAGGGAAGAAAGAAGTAAACTCTATTGAGTATTCTTGTGCAAAGCTCTTGCCCAGTATTCTCTCAGCAATCCCATGAGTCAGGTGATGGTATTTCCTTTTCTTTAGTAAACTGGGGCCAGGAGAGGTGAAGCCATTTGTCTAAAAGTCATTCTGTTGATAACTAGGTGCTCAGATGTAAACCCAGGCTTGGCTTACTCTGAAAATGGTCTCTCGCATGAAAAATAGATACAGTACCACTTTCTTTGTAGGGCACCCTGGGTAGTGCCAGGGATTGAATTGGAGTCAGCCACGTGAACGGCCCTCTGCCCCTCAACCCCTTGTACTCTCTCTGGCCCCTGAGTTTGAATTTTCAGAATCAAATCAAATCAAATTTGGGGAAGAATACTATAGAGGTGGTGAGTCCTGGTGAGGGAATATCTGATATCAGTAATCATTATTGTTGATTATTCACTGTCACTGTCCTCCCGTTGTTCACTGATTTGCTCGAGCGGGCCCAGTAACGTCTCCATCGTGAGACTTGTTACTGTGTTTGGCATATTGAATATGTCGCGGGTAGCTTGCCAGGCTTTGCTGCGCGGGCGAGATACTCTTGGTAGCTTGCCAGGCTCTCCGAAAGGGGCGGAGGAATCGAACCTGACTCGACTGGGCTAGCTGCACGCAAGGCAAATGCCCTACCGCTGTGCTGTCACTCCAGCCCATTGTTGATTATATCACTTATTACTGATTACATCAGTTATTACTAGTTATAGCTGTTTAAACCAAATTTCACCACTAGAAAGTTACTTTTTTGTTTGTTTTGGGACCATACCCTGCAGTACTCAGGACTTATCCTGGCTCTGTGCTCAGGGATCACTCCTGGGGGGCTTACAGGACCACATGGGGTGCTGTGGATTGAACCTGGGTGGCCACATGCAAGGCAATCCCCTTATCTACTGCACTATTTCTCTGGCCAGAATTTTTTTTTCACCCTTTCTATTTTATTGTCTTGAAAGAGTTATTAAGTGTTGTCTACATTTAGCCTGAAGGGAATCAAACCCTGAAGGTGACAGGATGAAAGAATTTATGGAAATACTTTAAAACCATCATAGTAATTTATAAATGCTTAGGAAATTCTTTGAAACTATGTAAATATGTCTCTCTTTAAAGTTTTACAAACTAATTTATTACTGTTATTATTTTGGTTTGGGGGTCACATCCAGCAGTGCTCAGGGCTTCCTTCTGGTGGGATTCAGGGTACCATATGTGGTAGGAAGGATATAATCTGGGTCAGCTGTGTGCAAGGCAACCTTCCTGCCCAGGGCACTGATTATAAACAAAACAAAACTGATTACTGGTTCTTATCCCTAGAGTATCTGATTCAATAGCTATGGAGCGAGGCCTTACAGGTTGCCTTTCTTGTACCCTCCCTCTCCCCTCCGTTGTTGCTGCGTTGACCAGACGGTGCGTACGTGCTTGGTTGTGTTGCTCACACATTTAGCTGTGTTTGCTGGGGGCTGTCACACATCGTCAAGTTGTGTTCACGTACTTGGTCCTCGTGGGGTTGCATTCCCACGCAGGCTCAGCAGAATTCCCCACCTTTGGCTATGGTCCTCATGCACATTCCGTTTCTCGTTCTTCCCGGGAGTCACTGCAGGGCTCACTCATGTTCTCTTGGGGTTGTGTGCTCTGCACAGTACTCGAACGTCTTTTTAGTTGTGGTGATTGCCGGAGGCTACAGCCCTTAGTTGTTGCACTCATGCATCTGGTTATGGTGCAGCCAGAAGCTGCTTGCAGCTCTGGGGATCTCAGACTGCAGAGAGGCCAACATTGTGCTTTGCGTGTGTGGCAGCACTGGGGTTAATTGCTTGACCTCATGCTTTCAAGGCAAGAACCAGCCACTGAGTCATCGCCAGAACTCAGTTTGTGTTTATAGGAAGTCCTCAGTGATACCACCGGTACTGGTTTGGGACCTGACAGTGATTGATAGAGAACATTATCTTAATCTCAACTAGTTTTCTCATGTCTTCTTCCCAGTGAACCCCTGCTCACCCACTTCCTTTAGGAGGTAACTTTTGTTCTGATTTCTATGTAGGTATATTATAGTGAATAACCTTTTAGGAAAGCTCGATTAGGAAAACCCAAATTGAAAACAAAATGATAAATGAGAAAATTATTATTATATATACATTTTTTCTGGTTTGTTGGCTGCACATGGCAATGCTCAGGGATTATTCCTGGCTCTCTGCTCAGGAATTACTCCTTGTGGTACTTGGGGGACCGTATGGGATGCTGGGGATCGAACCTGGGTCGGCAGCATGTAAGGCAAGTACCCTACCTGCTGTACTTTCGCTCTGTCCCTGAGAAAATTAACTCTTATCATAAATGGATTTGGGGTTTAAAAAAAATTTTTTTTTTATTGAATATCTGTGAGATAGACCAATACAAAGCTGTTCATGATTGGGTTTCAGTCACACAGTGATCCAACATGCATCCCTTCAACAGTGTACATTTCCCACCACCGATGTCCCCCGTTTTTCTCCCACCATCCCCCAACACCTCCTCCCCACCAGCCTACTTCTACAGCAGGCACTTTTCTTCTTTCTCTCTCTCCTTTTGTGCATTATGGTTTGCAATACAGGTATTAAGAGGTCATCATGTTTGTTCAGGGCTTTCAGTATTTTTATTGGGAAGGTATTGAAGTAGCTTTTTTGACTGGGTGGCAGCTTTGCAGTTTGGATATGACTGCCAAGGCTTCTGAAAGTATGGGGGAGGTGTGGGGGGTGAGTTAGCTCATCGCAGGCAAGAGAAAGCCTGAAGATTCAGTCAGAAAACCCGCACACCTGAATTTTTAGCAGATTATATCTCCATGAGGTCCATCCTGAGATGGTGGAGTCCGGCCAGGGGCATGGAGGCGATTTTGGATTGTGGAAGCAAGTGGCTGCTGGGGGCTCTGTTTGGGCAGGCACGAGGCTGACCCATCCCACTCCAATTCACCCTGGTCTGTTCAGCCTTGTGTGAGTCCGAGATTAACTGTGGGCTTTTTTTAAATTTTTTTTGAAATTTATTTATGGGTGTCTGAAGCAAGGACAATAAACGAGCTTGTATAGCTGAGCTGAAGGTAGTCTGTGGGCATGACCCCCACATACCTACCTCCTTTTGGTTGTTTAATTTCTCGGGAAACTTGGTCCCAAGTTATTGGGTTCCGACCAGAGGCACAGCGTCAGTTTTGGGGTACAGGAAGTCTGATGGCACCATCAGGCTGCTGATGCACTTGCCTCAAGTGTGCAGGTTGACCTGCTGGCGGCAATGCACACACACACCCACACTCCCCCATATTCGATTTTGTTGTTCTTGTGGCCATACCCAGTGATGCTCAGGGGTTATTCCTGGCTCTGCACTCAAGGCTCACTCTGGTGCTGCTTGAGGGACCATATGGGTTGCTGGGGATCAAATCCCAGTTGGCCACATGCAAGTCAAGCATTGTACTCTCTCTCCAACCTCCTGTCAGGAGTGATCCCTCAGTGCAGAACCAAGAGTAAGCCCTGAACACAGCCCAGTGTAACCCCCTCCTCAAACCACCCCCCACCAAATAATTTTCAATTATTGTGGTCAGAGAGAGAATACAGTGGGTCAGACTTTCACAAGACTTACCTGGGTTTGATCTCCAGCACACCATGTGGTTCCTGAGCCCGCCAGGAGTGATCCCCATGCACAAAACTAGGAGTAAGTCCTGAGCACCTAAAAACCAAAAAAATAAAGTAAAAAACTAAACAAAAAACAGCCAAGAGATAAAAAGAATCCACAAAAGATATATCTGATAATGGACTATTTCCGGGCTGGAGTGATAGCACAGCGGGTAGGGCGTTCGCCTTACAAGCAGCCAACATGGCCGACCCGAGTTCGATTCCTCTGCCCCTCTCGGAGAGCCTGGCAAGCTACCGAGAGTATTCGATATGCCAAACACAGTAACAACAAAGTCTCCAATGGAGACGTTACTGGGCCCGCTCGAGCAAATCGACGATCAACGGGAGGGCCTTTACCTTTACCTTTACCTTTGGACTATTTCCAAAATATGGATAACTCTCCTTAAAATTCAACAAATAGGGGCTGGAGTGATAGCACAGCGGGTAGGGCGTTTGCCTTGCACGCGGCCGACCTGGGTTCGATTCCCAGCATTCCATATGGTCCCCTGAGCACCGACAGGGGTAATTCCTGAGTGCAGAGCCAGGAGTAACCCCTGTGCATCGCCAGGTGTGACCCAAAAAGCCAAAAAAAAAAATTCAACAAACAACTCAAAGATATAATCAGATGCCTCAACAAAAAAGATACCTAAGGTGAATTAGTATATGAGAAGATGTTTCACTTGTTAGGTCATCAGAGAAATGCAAATCAAAACAATACTGAGCTACAATATTATACCTGTTAGAATGGCCAAAATCCAGAATACTGACAACACAACCAATGCTGGATGTGGATAACAGGAGCTCTTCATTCATTGCTGGTGGGACTGTGAACTTGTATAACTTATTTGGACATTTTATATAAAACTAAACATAGTCTTACATACTCTAAACATACTCTTATATAATCCAGCAATTATGCTTCTTGATATTTACCAAAAGAAACAAGAAACATTTAATTTAACTGAAGTCCAGCTTATACCACTTCTTTCATGGAATATACTATGCCTTTCAGGATATTATTTTAATTTTATTTATTTTTTTTGCTTTTGGGTCACACCTGGTGTCACTCCTGGCAAAGGCAGCTGGTCCTCCTGGGTCTAGATTTCCATTATGAGCTTGAGCCAGAGAACACAGGGTCTTTTCTTTCCTGTCTGGGGTTGCAGCCTGGATGGTCTCATCTCTGGGAGCCTGGCTGGAAAGCCGCGGCCTCACTCTATGGTTCCAACACTTGATCACTTAATTGAAAAACTTTTTTTTTTTTTTTTTACTGGTAACCATCTTTGCAGCTAAATGAATGCTCCTACATCATTGGCTGCAGAGCTCATATCTCGAATTTAACTTTCTCTTTTCTGTCTTGGATATCACTTTCATAATAATTATTGCAGATGCCCTGATGAAACTTAGGAAATATTAAAACATATCTGAAATCAGTTAGTAAATATTTCTTGGGAAATTATTGAAATAACCAGATTTGATGTTATGTTTTATTGACTCAAAGATTGGTAATTTTTGAAAATCTAATCTGTTGGAGATATCTTTCTAGTCTGGTTGCACTTATGTTTAGTTTTGAGCTGTTATTCTAGTCCAAAATAGGGAACCTAAAATACCCACAGATTGACTGTATAGTTGTATAACTAAAAGAAAATATTTACAACGGTCTAATTTGTGACATGGCAGGAAATATATATTAGGATGCTCAATGTGTTAATTGATAAGAAAATGAAAGCATGACATTTGCTTTTCTGACTGGGCACTTTTCATATATGACGGCCAGAGTGAATCACCATTTACTTTTAGAAATGGGATGAGAAACACACCAAAAAAATCACTAGATGACGATTTGGGCATTTAGAATTTATTTCACAGTATTTATTTATTTTATTTATTTCACAGTATTTGACAGAAAACAAGATGATCATAACATTTAGTGTGGAGTCAGATATTGAGGATAAGTGAGTTGTAGTGGCTATAGGCAGGTTTTATTAGAAGAGTGATCTTGGGTGGAATAAATGTTTCTAATGAATATATGCTATGATAAGAGAACTTCTCAGAAGTTACCTAGGTGATAACGTTCACTTGTCAGCAGAGAGTTTTTCTCAAAGATCCGTAGAAATAATATCTAAGAATGTCTTTCCCTATTTAAAAAGTAATAATTGTGGGGTTTTAGAAAATCTGGGCAATAATGAAAAGTAGAAAAATAAAATTGAAAGCTGGGGATATAGCTCAGTGGCTTTGCCCTGGGTTGAATCCTGGCACCAAAAAATAAAAAGATATAACTAACAAAAATCCATAGTCAAATTAAAAATAAATTATAAACATTTATTTCTGTTTATGGGCCACACCAGGCGATGATCATGGGTTACTTCTGGGTCTGCACTCAGGACTCATTCCTGGCAGTGCTCAGGGGACCTTCTGGGATGCTGGGGGTTAAACCCTGTTTGGCCATGTTCAAGGCAAGAGCCCCACCCGCTGTACTATCTCTCCAGCCCCATTTTGATAATATTTCTTTCTGACAGTTTATAGTTTATATTTGGTGAGATAATATAAAACTTTATGGATTTTTATCCCCAAGCTCCTCCTAGTCTGTTCCATTGGGAAATCTAACTTTGTTCTTTCAATCTAGTATAAATATTTATATTTACACTGGAAAAAAAGTTCTTCTACTTACATATGAAGAGTATAGACTGTAACCCTGGACAGTGGAACAAACACGCAAACTCTGATGTTAGTTTGATAAAATCCAGGTCGTTTGATTCAAGGAAGAAAATCAAAATTTCAAAATTAATTTGAAAAACCAGAGTGCCATTCTGTTCATGCACTTATAAATTTTAGGGTAACAGCAATCTAGTTCTTACTAGTGATGATGATATGAACGAAATAGTCTCTGATTAAACTGTATGCCTCTGATAAAATGTATAACTGCATTTATGACTATGCAGTCTCCCTTGTCCTTGGCTATCTGTGATGATCACATGCAGACAGCTCTTGGGTAATATGTATTCCTGGAGAGAACTGTGTCTGGGACATAGTGTCCCCCTTCCCTTCATATCATATTGATAAAGGCGAGCCGTATGTCTCCTTTGGGGTATGTTCATTTCATAATAGGAGTTCATCTAATATTTATTTATGATAATAACTACTTGTTTGCAGTCTGCAATTTTAAAACTGATTCTTTTTTTAAAATTTTTATTAGTGAAACACAATGAGGTACAGTTGTAGACTTACAATTTTTTGTGCTTGGGTTTCAGTTATAAAATGATCCAGTACCCATCCCTCCACCAGTGCCCATTCTCCATCATTTACATTTTTTAAAAAATTTTTGTTAGTGAAACACCATGTATCACCACTTCTATCATATAGTATGACATATATTATAAATGAAGCCAGATCTAAGAAGATATGTTTAACTGTAACATCTGTAAAGGATAAATAAAATAAGGATAAATAAAACCTTAGTTGGCTTGCAATGCAGCCAACTAAGGTTTTTTTCTTTTTGGGTCACACCCAGCTATGCTCAGGGATTATTCCTGGCTCTGCACTCAGGAATTACTCCTGGCGGTGCTTGGGGGACCATATGGGATGCTGGGGATCGAACCGAGGTCGGCTGCGTGCAAGGCAAATGCCCTACCCGCTGTGCTATCACTCTGGCCCCCAAAATAGTATTTTAATGCTGAATGAAGAAAGGTGTTGTGAGCCTGTATGTATGAAGTACAGGTATTTAATCTTCAGATTTTCTTCTATTTATCAATAAGTGAACCACAGTTATTGGTTTGGTGGGCATTGTGAGGTTATCATTAGAATAAAATGGGGCTGGAGCTATAATACAGCGGGGAGAGCAGTTGCCTTGCAATGCAGCCAACTAAGGTTTGATCCCCAGCGCCACCAGGAGTGATTCCTGAGCACCGCAGGATGTACAAGTCCCCCTCAAAGAGAAATAAAAGGGGGATGGAGAAGTCTATACTGGGAGGAAAGAGCCTTTTTCTCCTTTCATAGAGGGTCTGTGCGGAATAAATAGGAAGAAAGGGACATTGCATAATTATCAAGAAGGGGACTGGAGCAGCTGTGAGTGTGTGCAAAGGGGAAGGCCAAATTAAAAGATAAGTGTAACTTTAAATTCTTTGCTTAATTATAAATTTTAAATAGACCTTTTAATCCTTAGAGGATGGATGGCTTTCTTCCTGTTGGATGTAACTAGGGACTCTTTCAGTGTCTGGATACTGTTAAAAATGTGGCTATTTTAGACAGTCTGCAGAATAGGTTGAGCATATTAATATTTAATTTTAGAATTTTTCATATTCATTCTTATTACATAGCTAAATTGTTTCAAGAATTTTAGTTCACTATAATGCATTTTGGTTCGCTACAAATTGAAGTTATTTAATATTTACAATTTTATGTGGTTTTTATATTTAAAAATATATATACTTAAAGTATATAAATTTAGATTGCTTTTGAGCTTTATAAAAATATTTTAAATTCTTCTATCTGCTTTTTAAAACATTGTTTCCAAGATATTTATGTATTTATGCAGTTGAGATACTTATGTAGTTGATTTTACTGTAATGTTCTATTGTGTAACTATTTCACAGCTAACTTGTTTCTATTTCTTTTGTTGTTTTGGGCCACACTTGGAGATGTTTGTGGCTTACTCTTGACTCTGCACTCAGGGATCACTCCTGTAGAGCTGAGAGGACCATATGGGGTTCCTGGAACCCAGTCTGATTCGGCTGCTTGCAAGGCAAGCTCCTTACCCGCTGTAGTATTATGCCAGCCCACCTGTTCCTGTTTCCAAGGACAGACATTGCAGTGTTGCAGAGCACGCCTGGATGCATGTCTGTGTGTCTGCTGTCCCCTTGTCTGCATGCATGTGTTGGGTAGATATGATATAAGCACCTCAAATTGTCTCTAAGTTGGTTATCTACACGTGGATCTGCTGGGTCCTGAAGTATACATTATCAGCCTTACAAGATAATACCAGGTATGGTACTGAACAGTAGCATTTAGTAATCAGACTAACCCATGACTATCAGTAGTTTGATAAAGACACTGTGGTTCAGAGATGTTATGGCATCCAAGAAGCCATAACATATGTGGGTAGCAGGTGGCTGAGCAGGTTCAGATTCATGTTTTTTTTTTTTCTTTTTGGGCCACCCAGTGATGCCCAGGGGTTAATCCTGGTTCTGCACTCAGGAATTACTCCTGGCAATGCTTGGGGGGGCCATATGGGATACCGGGGATCGAACCCGGGTCAGCCATGTGCAAGGCAAACGCCCTCCCCAGTTGACCATGTGCAAGGCAAACGCCCTCCCCACTATTGCTCTGGCCCCAGATTCATGTTTTTTTTTAACTTTAAATTCTGTTTCTTTTTTGTGGGTCACACCTGGTAGTACTCAGGAGCTACTCCGGGCTCAGTGTTCAGGGGTTTCCTCCTGGTAGTTCTCAGGGGAGGATGCAGTGCTGGGGATCACATTTAGACCTCATGCATGCAAAGCATGTGCTCCAGCATGGTGAATTATCTCTTCTTGACCTCAGACTTAATACTCTTTGCAATGCAGGGGATCATACCCGGGACTTGACACATGTGAGTCATGTATTCTACAACTGAGCCACATCCCTGACCCTGGAAGAAGTGTGTGTGTGTGTGTGTGTGTGTGTGTGTGTGTGTGTGTGTCTAAGGTAGAGGTGGGGGACTGATAGGACCCAGGGCCTTGGCCACAGCGATAGTACAATAGGAAAGGTGCTTGCCTTGTACATGTTCGGCCTGGTTTTGATCCCTGGCGTCCCATATGTTACCTCCGAGCCTGCCAGGAGTAATTCCTAAGTGCAGAAATAGGATTAAGCCCTGAATAATGTAGGATCTGATCCAAGCGTGTGGGGGTGAGGGGACAAAAGGAAGAGGAAAAAAAAAAAAAAGAACCCAGGGCCTTACAGGAGCAAGGCACTAGTTCTACCTACCACTGAACCATTTCCTGGCTCTAGAACCAGACTCTTAACTAGTAAATTGTTTGTTTTTCTGTGACGAGTGTATGGCAAGTGTCTATAAAAACTAGGTTTTATTCATTTTTTTTTGTTGGGTTGGGGGGCCTTTCCAGGCAGTGTTCAAGGGGCCCTGGGACTCTTCCCAGCAGTACTCTACCAGCCATGCCAGGTGCTGTGTTGCCTTCTGGGCCCTGGGGTACTGGTGTCCACCAGGGCAGGGCTTATGGGGCGGGGAGGGGGCTGTCCATGTGTTGGGATGGAACTTGGTGCCTTGCACATGTGAGGAATGTGACCCTGACCCCTAAGCTATCTCTCCCATGATCAACTTTTAGTTATAGTACAAATGGGATGCTTTTTAGTGTGAATGTTTCAGCCATATGTCTCTTCTAGAGAGAAATGTTTGTCTTTCGTTCCTTTTGGTTTTGGGGGCCGCCTCCTGCTATGCTCAGGCCTTATTCCTGGCTTTGCACGTGAGGATGGCTCCTGGTGGGGCCCAGGGGACCATGTTGAATGTCAGAGAAAGATTGAACCCAGGTGAGCTTCAAGGCAAGCGCCCTACCCACTGTACTATTGCTCTGGCCCCCGAGCGTGAAATATTTGTGTATTAAACAGAAAACTCTTGGTTCTGCAAAGTCAGGCCCTAATTTCCCGAGTTTGTGCTCTGCCAGCTGGAACATATGGCTTCCATTCTGCAGGTCAGAAGATGCTGCTCACCCCCAGTCTGCCATCTGTGTTCTAGGCAAGGAGGCAGGAGGGGGATGGGGAGAGGGTTAAAGGGCAGTGACTCTCATTTATTTCCTACTGGCTGTCTCTATCTCAAGGAGTGCTGGGAAATCTAACCTCTTAGTTGGGAGATTTTTTTGTTCATAAGAAAAAAGAAAGGAACCTTGGGTAGGCAACAAGCGGTTTTTTGCACACGTTTTCAAGGCCAAGTGAAGAAATACAACCATCTTCAATTTTCTAGGGATGGCATTATGATCGATGTTTTTGAATCACTGTGAAAATGAGCTTATAAAAACCTATTTCTGGGGGCTGGGGAGATAGTACAGCTGAAAGGGAGCAGGAATAATTCCTTACTGCAGAGCAAGGAATAATCCCAGAGCATCTCCAGGTGTGGCCCCCACACCAAAGCGGGGGAAAAAAAGAAAAGAAGAAAAGAAGAGAATAAAATCTGAGACGAGAGCATTACTATTAAGGGAACTTGCTCCAGGCAAGCAGGCATTGTCTAGAGAAAAAGTCACTAGTTTATGAAATCAGGATCTTGAGAGGATTAAGTGCTTAAAAAAAATAGGATTTTTTTTGGGGGGGTTTGATATCAGCTTCCCTTTTGAATTTGACAATGGAGAAATGAGGAAAACTGAGAAAAAGGTGTCATACTCATATTGGGGATATGAGCAAGTTGTAGAGTTAGAAGAAAAACAAAATTATAGCCTACATTATATTGGGCCAAATTGGATTGTGTAAAGGGACTTAATATTTACTGCATAATGTAGTAAAATAAATTTTCTTCTGTCCCTGGAGTGGAGGGACATTATCTCTCAGTCATCAAAGTGATACATGCTTGTTATAGTAAATCTGGAAATGCAGAAAAGGAGAAAGGAAAACATCCTTCCTCAGAAAGATAGCCACTGTTATTATCGGTAAATTTGTTCAATCATGTGTTTTCTTCTTGGATTATTTGGGGTTATAGGTGGGCACAACCAGCTCAGGGCTTACTCCTGGTTCTGGGCACAGGGATCACTCCTGGCAGTGCTTTAGGGGGGTATCATGTTGTACGGGGGATTGAACCAGTTAAGTGCTGTAATCGCTGTACTATCTCTCTAGCCCTCCATAGTGTACTTATTTTTTCTTTTTGACATTGCATAGGCATTACTCCCGGCTCATGCACTCAGAAATTACTCCTGGCGGTGCTCGGGGGACCATATGGGATGCTGGGAATTGAACCCAGATTGGCCGCGTGCAAGGCAAATGCCCTACCTGCTGTGGTCCTACCTGCTGTTCTGTTGCTATAGCCCCCTCCATAGTGTACTTTTAAACATTCTGTCCTTAGGAATGGTGTTAGACAATCTACTAAGTGTATATAAATGATACCAGACAAGATCTGATGTCTAGAAGTTTTTCTCTCCTTTCACCTATTGTTTTTGGGCAGAGAGGGGAGGGCGTAAATTTCTTTTAGAAATTAGGATGAAAGATTTCCCTTGTCTTTTTCTGGTAACAATGAGACCAATTTCATGCAGGACCTCAGCTGTGGTTTCTCCATCACCCCATTTAGGAAGAAGTTGATAGAGTGGCTCAAGGGAAGAGTGAGCATATGCTTACCCAGTAGAATCATTTCATGGTGCCTCAGGCAGCTGAGGTCGTCAACCTCATTATCTGTAAGGGACCGAGATGAAGGAATGGTCAAATACTGGCTGCATTTTGTTTTCTTTGGGAATTAAGAGGACTCAGGAAAGCTGAAGAAGTTCTCAAGAATCCACTTTAGCCATCTTCTCCCTTACATTGCAAAATGTGCCTTGGTATTTGAGTTTCTAGGCTCAGAGTAATCTTTAAATCTTTCCCTGATTTCTGTATTTTAGATAATCACAGGATAAGGGTAACTGTTACAGCTTGGCCTCTTTTAGCTCCAGTTAATTTGATTAGTTTTTAGAAACTTGTAGATAATTTTACTTTATTTATTTGTTTGTTTTTGGACTTACACCTGGTGGGCTCAGGGGTTACCCCTGTCTGTGCACTCAGAAATCATACCTGGCAGTGCTCAGGGGAACGTAAATGGGATTCCGGGGATCGAACCTGATTGGCTGCATGCAGGCAAGAGCCTTAACCTACGCAGTACTATCACTTAAGCCCCAGATTTATGGATAGATTTTCAGTGGACTGCAGTGCATGCTTTACATGTGAAAGGTCCGGGCATAATCTTTGGTACTGTGTATGTTCCCCAGCACCACCAGGAGTGATTCTTCTGGTTTTTGGACCAGATCCAATGGCACTTAGGGCTTACTCCTGACTCTGTGCTCAGGGATCAGATCACTCTTGTTGGTGTTCTAGGACCATATGGGGTATGAGGAGTTGAACCTGGGTTGGCCATATGCAAAGCAAACACTCTGTCTGCTCTCCTTATCCGGAGTGATTCCTGCGCACTTACTTGGGAGTAGCACCTGAGAACCACAGTGTTATCCCCCACCCCCACCCCAAATAAAAAGATGTATAGTTTCATTTCAAGACTTTAGTGAGATGATTTTCAATCTTTCTTTAACCCTGAAGATTGAACTGAAGTTGGCCGTGTATAAGGTGAGCACCCTACTCGCTGTGTACGATCTCTCTGGCCCTGACTCCAGGGCTTTTCAATGAAGCTAGTTAGTTACTATAGTTAGTAGTGTAATGCTTCCTAATACAAGCACCTAGGTCAGTTATGTTGGATGTTTAACTATTTTAATTGATATTCTGTAGAAGGGGCAAGTGTTATCTCCTTGAATTATACTTGTAAATTAAATGTTTAACAGTGAGTTGTTGACCTCTTTACAATCTGATGATATATCCTTCTACTTGACTCTAACACTTACTGAAAGGTTATGGATTGGATAGAAGCTTGACAAGATTACAGACAAGCTTTGAGGAAGAGATTGAAAGGTGGTAATGGGGACAAGGAGGACCAGGGGACTGTGAAGGGAATGCATCAGGT
Source organism: Sorex fumeus (assembly GCF_029834395.1). Taxonomy (NCBI): domain Eukaryota; kingdom Metazoa; phylum Chordata; class Mammalia; order Eulipotyphla; family Soricidae; genus Sorex; species Sorex fumeus. Next base: position 44,964,138 of record NW_026606104.1, read on the forward strand.
CTTTGGATCAGAACAGGATACAGAGCCCACATATATATGTTGCACGTTTTTAACTATCTTTCTCCCCTCTTCTTTTTAAAAAAATTTTTTTATCTATATTTTTGGGTCACACCTGGCAATCCACAGGGGTTACTCCTGGCTCTGCACTCAGGAATTACTCCTGCCGGTGCTCAGGGAACCTTATGGGATGCTGGGAATCGAACCCAGGTCGGCTGTGTGCAAGGCAAACACCCTACCCGCTGTGCTGTCACTCCAGCCCCTTCTCCTCTCATCTTTATCTGCTTAATTAACAACGAAAATATTTGGGTCACACCTGCTTGGGGGTTGCTGTCAAAGGTGCTTGAGGAACCTTCTGATCCGTGAGGCCACGGATCAAACCTGGACCTCCTGAGCAAAGCATGTGCTGAGTCCATGAACTGTCTCCCCAGCCCTGTTTGAATTAACTTCAGAAGCATCAGTTAATCACACAGAAAGCTTTGGTTTTGCAGAAACATCACAATAAGCACTCAGTTTTTCTAGTCATTGGACGAAACATTTTCTCTACAACTTTATTTACTTAGGAAGCTTGCTTTAGGCCCCGTATTTGTAAGTGTGCTCCGTCTCAATGAAGCTTTTCCCTTTGTGCAGTCAGATTGGCTCTGCAGTAAGAGGAAGGGGGCGTCCATCTGCATTCAGTGCTGTGAGTCAGTTGCAGCTGCCATGTTGAGGGCTCTCATTTAGCTATTGAAGGCTTGTGTAAAATATCCCTAATTCGTTAGGAACACACATGACTGTGTGTGTATACATGCCATTGTGCTGGAGGCTGCTCTTTATTGGAAAAGTATAGATCCCTGTGGGGTACTAATTACAGCTTTGGCTAGCAAGCTGCAGAAAGGCAAATAACAAAAGCACGGGGGAAAAAAGAAGAGTTAGAGAGGCAGAGATCTGGGCTTTACACCTCTAGAATAAATGAGACATAGTGTGAGTAAACACAGCTGTATGGAAAAATTAGTTTTGAAGAATTTTGAAGTAAATAACTGCTGGTTCGTTCAGCAGATCTATAGGTCTCTTAAGAATGACAACTTTTTTTTTCTCAAAACTAGAGAATTTTCACAAATGAAGCTATTTATCTACTAGAGAGTTGTTTGACAGATGAATCTTTGCTGTGCTGCCATTGTTATTGCTAATACTGTCTTTATGCAGCATAGACAGAACTAAATTTTAAATATGAAACAGTTCACAGGAGTCACCTAAAGGTATTATTTATTTTTGTTTTTGTTGTGGGCTGGAGCAATAGCATAGCGGGTAGGGCATTTGCCATGCACGTGGCCAACCTGGGTTTGGTTCTTCCATCCCTCTCGGAGAGCCCAGCAAGCTACCGAGAGTATCCTGCCAGCACGGCAGAGCCTGGCAAGCTCCCCGTGGTGTGTTGGATATCCCAAAAAACAGTAACAACAAGCCTCACAATGGAGACTTTACTGGTGCCTGCTCGAGCAAATCGATGAACAACGGGACAACAGTACAACAGTGCTATATAGTTTTTGGCTCATACTCAGTGGTGCTCAGAGGTATTCCTGGTTCAGTTCTTGGGAATCACTACTTATAGGGTGGTTCGTGGGATAAAACATGGTTTTCCTGCATGCAAAGCCTGTTGAACTGTTGCCTTAGAAGGTATTTATTATTATTGTGGGGGGCCATATCTGGTGATGATCAGGGCTTACTCCAGGCTCTGCACTCAGGGATCACTTCTGGTGGGGCCCAGGGGTCTATCTGGGGTGTTGGGGATCAAACCTGGGTTAGCTGTGTGCAGGCCTTACCCACTGTACTGATCTCAGGCCCTGGTAGAATTTATTATTACACTCACTATGCAATTCTGATTAGGTACTGTGAGAAATAGACATTCAGGATATAAATCCTACCTTCAAGGAGTTTGCAGTCTAGTAATGTACAGGAAACAATAGAGGACAAAGTAGAATATAAATTGATGCTGGATAATGTGATATTAACTGTCTCTAAATTCCAAAGTGATGATGATGAGAGATCGCTGAGGACTACAGTTTAGGGAAGGTTTCCCAGAAGACTGGTACCTTGAGCTTTTCTTTTAAGGAACAGTAAGAATTTTATAGGCAGAGCTTGAAAACATTGTTTAAGGAAGAGTCAGTTGATCTGGGAGATATGTGGAAGGGCTGGAGTTAGGAATGCATGCGCCCTGGATTTAATTAATCTTGGACACTTCATGATACCCTGAGCACCATCAGGAGTGGATCCCAAGCACTTGTGTTGCTGTTGTGTTTCCCCCTGCCCCCCCTCCAACCCCCCTTAAAAACACTTGATGGTTGTAGTGTGAAGAATGGAATGTGGTTGAATATAAAGTAAGTCAACTCTCGAAGAGGTTTTTACATTAAACTTGAATTGAGGGTTGGAGAAGTCGCTCACACTGACGTGACCTCATACTCATGGCTTGGAGTTGATCCTAGCAGTGCAAGATCCTTCGAGTACCAAGCTGGGAGTAGCCCCTGGCGCAACCACATATGACCTGACAGTGGAAGAAAGAAAGGAAAGAAAGAGGGAAAAAAGCAAGCAAGTGAGCTCTCTTGATAGTTGGCTCTTGGAGGTATAGCATGCATATGTTTGCTCTGGTTTTGGCATAATAGAACCGCATTATGAGGAACAGCCTTTTCTGTGAATGCTGCTCTGCAAGCAAATAACAGAACGTGAAATATTTTTAGTCATTTTTCCTGGGGATGCCCATTGGCTTTATTAATGACTGCTTCTGGGTAATTCATTTTCCCTTCTCTATTGTGTAAAAGCTGTCAAAATAAAATGAAAGAGAAAAAAAGTCCAAGATTGCCCAGTCTACTTGGCAAAAACATGATTTGTATTGTTCTAAACGGGCATGGTTTTTAAGAATGTGTTTAAAATGGCTCACTGCAGTGTGGATAAAAGTTCAGTTCCAGTGAATATTTAGAGTCAGGTGAACCTTGTGGGACCCCCTCAGTTTTTCTTATTCCTCTAGTTTGTGTCTTTTAATCTTTTTGTTATTTGAAAACACTGTTAAATTTTCTTCTACATGTTAAATAAATGCTTTAAAAACTATATGTCACTTTTGGGAGTTGGTTTTTTTTTTTTTTTTTTTTTGGTCACACCTGGCAATGCACAGGGGTTACTCCTGGCTCTGCACTCAGGAATTACTCCTGGCGTTGCTCAGGGGACCATATGGGATGCTGGGAATCGAACCTGGGTAGGCCGCGTGCAAGGCAAATGCCCTACCCGCTATGCTATCTCTCTGCCCCCCCCCCCCCTTTTTTTTAAGCTGGGAGTGAGGACTTGGGTCAAACCCTGTGGTGCTGTGGTTATGTCCAGCATGGTAGTCAGGGCTCACTCTGTTGTTGTGTGTGGCCCACAAGGTGCTGGGGATTAAACCTTATCAAAGCATGCGCTCCAGCCCTTTGAGTTGTCTCCCTGGTCCAAAAATTGCATATTGGAGCTGGAGAGGTGGTATTGGGGCTAAGGTACTTATTGTCTTGCATTAGCCAAACATGGTTCAATCCCTGGCACCACATATGATCCTTGGGTACAACCAGGAGTGATCCCTAAGCACAGAGCCAGGAGTAGCCTCTGACTACACCTGGTATGGCCCAACCCTGTTCCCCCTGAAGTACCTTCACAAACCCCAGAAGTGCATGGCATCTTTAAATAAAACCTGTGACATCTGTAATGGAATACTGTGCTAAGATTTAAAATGTCATTATTTTAATGATAAATTGTAGCCCCTGAGCGCCAGTAGTGTGTCCCCTCCCCCCAAGCCTCAGAAAATAATAATAATGAGCTAGGACTAGAGAGATAGCCCAAGGGACTCAGTTCTTGCTTTGCATGCCCAGGCCCAGGTTCTTTTACCAGCACCACCTGCATCATGTGTGCCCCAAATGGAGAAAGTATGAAAAGAGCTAGATATGAATAAATAGATGCTCAATATACCTTAAGTTATAATGACTCTAATTCTGAATTGGAAGTATTAAAGGACATTTCGTAGAATAGTTTGGGCTCAGCCTTGATGGAATTAGAGCTTCAGTAGGTGGAGATGCAGCACAGGGTAGCGTAGCGATCAGAGCCTGAAGAAGGGGGGTGAGGCTGTTTTAGGGAAAAGAGAAGGAGAGACAGATGGGCACAGGGGAGGATACATCTCAGGTTGTTGGGTGCTGTGGGAACTAGTTTGGGTTTTTAATTGAAGCAACCATAGAATCTTTTGTGGGGGAGGGTTGGGCCTCACCCAGTAGTTCTCAGGGGTCACTGCTGGTGATGCCTGGAGAACCATGTGGGGTGTTCAGGGATCAGACCTTAGTTGACCGTATGCAAGGCAAACGCCCTACCCGCTGTGTTATTGTTTTGGCCTCCCACAGGACCTTTGAGTTTGCTCTTGAAATATATATTTGTTAACTGAGTAAAAGGGTAACATGATTAATTCTTTGTTTTAGGAAGGTAATTTTGGTAGCAAGAGAAACTGGAAATAGCAGCTGGTTATTTTTAGCACTCTTGAGTGAATTAGAACAGGGAAGGAAAAAAATGGAAATAAGCAGTTAGACTCCAAGGTAGAATCAATAACATTTGCCCACTGATTGGATTTAACTCATTGGGAACAAAAAGGGAAAAATCTAAGGGTTTGAGGAAAACAAAAACTACATCTGTCCCTGCTTTTTTTTTTCTTTTTGATTTTGGGGTCACACCTTGTGGTGCTCAGGGCTTACTCCTGGCTCTGTGCTCAAGGATCATTCCTGGCGGGGGATGGGGAACCTTGTGACGTGCTGGGGATTGAACCTGGGTCAGCCAAGTGCAAGGCAAGCGCCCTACCCACTGTGCTATCTCTCCAGCTCCTCTTTTAGGGAAATACTACCTGAGAAAATAGAGTAGAAACTGTATTTATTGCAAAGGAAAAAGAATGAATCAGACATAGATATTGAATGAGTTAATAGGATTTCTGGGTATTGAGTTTGCTTTCTGGCCCTGTCGGCAGCACTGAAACCGAAGCTCACTTTTTTAGAGCACATGTGAAGGAGGAATGACTTGGCTGCCTCTCTCTTGAATGCAGACTCCAGGGAGCTGACCCAGAACTGTGTACCCCAGGGACTCTAGCGGTTCTGTTTGTGCTGTTGCTCCTTGCTGATTTCTGTTCTGTGTTCCCTGGGCCAGAGACTATCCAGATTACACAGGAAAATAATCTGGAGTAAAGTCAAGCATTTTCAGGGGGCTTGGCTGCAGGGCAGCAGTAATTTAGCTGGTTGTATTGTAATTAAAAATTAAAAGCATTCTTTTATGATTAAAACTTTTCTTTAAAATTAAATGTAGAGGCTAGAGTGATAGTACAGCGGGTAAGGCATTTATTTGCCTTGCACACGGCCAACCTGGGTTCGATCCCCAGCATCCCATATGGTCCCCTGAATACCGCCAGGAGTAATTCCTGAGTACAAAGCCAGGAGTAACCCCTGTACATCTCCGGGTGTGACCAAAAAAGGGAAAAAAAAAAGAACTAAATGTATGTTGTAGGTGAAAAATAAGCTTTTGGAACTGGATCGTCAGCAAGTAAGATGCTTGCCTGTGGCTGACCTGGTTTTACATATTGACCCCCAAACATAGAGACAGAAGTAGTAAGCCCTGAGCACCCAGTGAAGATCCCCCCCAAAAGCAAAACAAACAAAAGCAGTTTTAGAAAAGTTGTATGTGATACCGAAAATTGCCTATCTCTCATTTATTCTTTTTTGTTTGTTTTGTTTTGTGGGCCACAGCCAGAGGTGCTCAGGGTTATTTCTGGCTCTGTGCTCAGGACTCATTCCTGGTGTGCTCAGGGCACCAAATGGGGTGCTGAGGATTAAACCTTTCAGCCATGAGCAAGACAAGCTCCCTACCCACTGTACTTTCTCTCTGGCCCTCAAATTTATTTTCACAGAAGTCAGCCTGTCCATATCTGGAGTATCTGAGTACCACATCAGGGATTTAGAAATGGGTTTCTTGTGTATTGACTATGTCTGGAACCTTACTTTCTTTACCTTTCAGGATTCTTAATTTCTTTACCCTATTGGTGCATGTTTATCTCATCATAAGAGAAATTTTTTTTTGGCCTCTTTTTCATTTGTTTGTTCATTGATCTGTTCAATTGATAATGTGTACAGCTTTCTTGTCATCAGCAATGAAAAGGCAAAAATATTTTAATGGAGTTTATATATGTAAAATTTTTTTTGTCGGGAGTGGGCATACCTGGCAGTATGCAGGGCTTACTCCTGGCTCTGCGCTCAGGGCTCATTCACTCCTAGCAGTGCTTGACGGACCATATGGGGTACAAGGAATTGAACCTGGATTGGCCACATGCAAGGCAAGCAGCTAACCTGCTTTACTACTGCTCCGGTCCCAAATGGAGTTTATATTCTAGTGGGGTGGACACACAAAATAACAAATAAGTAAAAACTATATTGTATGGCATGAAAGAGCAATTAAGTGCAGTAGAGAAAAACAAGGTAGCAAAGAAAGAGAACAGTGACTTTAGCTAAATTGGCTGAGTAAGAGAAGGGATCTAAGAGCCAGTGGGAGCAAGACCTGTGCTCTCTGGGGCATGGCTTTCTGCCAGAGGGAACAGTAATGCAAAGGCCAGATAGAGAGTGAGTGTGCCTAGTGTGTTCAAGTGACATGGGGATGGCCAGTGAGGCTAGAGCAGGGCAGTGGTCAAGGGGACGGATTTTTATTTCCAAAGCTGTAAAATGTGATTGAGCAAGTTGGGGCCACAGGAATGAACCGAGTGACTTTTAGCAGAACCATTTAGCTAAATCACTTAAGAATGGACAGTTCAATTTTCAGCTCAGAATCAGATTATATAACTAAATTTAAATCAGAAATTTTCTGATTTCAGTCATTTGGAATAAGTGTTAGATTTTGTTTTGTTTTTGGGCCACACCTGGCGGTGCTCAGGGGTTACTCCCTGGCTCTGCACTCAGGAATTACTCCTGGCAGGCGTGGGGAACCAGATGGGATGTCAGGGATCAAACCTGGGTCGACCATATGCAAGGCAAGAGCCTTACGTGCTGCACTTTCACCCCTGCCCCCAAAAGCGTTAGGTTTTAAGTACTACCTTGAGAAAAAGATACTGACATTCTGGAACCTGTTTGGAGAAGATGGATGGGTGGGAAAAGTAGGTAACTCTTCTCTGTGAGGCCATGCCAAGGAGTGGGGATATTCAGCCTTTTACTTAGAAGAGGGGAGCCGTGTAAGGGAATTAAGACTCTGTATTCAGTTGAACCATATGAAATGGTTGTGTTTTTATTTTTTAAGGTAAAAAATTTTTGACTATTGGGGGCTGGAACAATAGCACAGCGGGTAGGGAGTTTGACTTGTACACGACTAACCCGGGTTCTAGTTCCAGCAACCCATATGGTCCCCCAAGCACCACCAAGAATGATTCCTGAGTGCAGAGCCAGGAGTGACCCCTTAGCATCGTCAGGTGTGACCCAAATCTTAAAAAAAAAAAAGTTGACTGTCAATAATTTCATGTGGTTTAATCTGATTTATACAATTTTATCTTTACTAATCCTACTTATTTGAAAGACTTTTCTTTTCTTAGGGTTGGGGGAACACTCATCAGTTTCATCAGTTTCAGAAACTTCCTTTAGCTTTGTGTTCAGGACTCATTCCTGGCAATTCTCAGAAGACCAGGTAATGCTGAGGATGGAGCCCGAGGTTCTGGCATGCAAAGCATGTACTCTAGTTCTCTGAGCTCTCTCCCTACTCCTGAAGAGCTATTTTTATAAGAGCAGAGTCTTGTTTTGGATGCTGTGGTGGCTCAATCTGGGATTCAGTATAAATACTAGGAAGGAAGATTTGGGTTCAGTGTGAGGGAAGAGCTTTCTATAGTGTTTCTTAACACTGAAACAGGTTGTGATAGTAAACATCCCAGATACTGGCAGTTTTATTTTAATTTTTTGGGGGGGTATTGTTTTTGGGGGTAGGGCACATCCAGCGATACTCAAGAGGTTATTTCTGGCTCTGCACTTAGGGGTTATTTCTGACAGTGCTTGGGGGGACCATATGGGATGTTGGGAATCAAACTTAGTTGGCTGTGTGCAAGGCAAACACCGTCCCTGCTGTACTATCACTCTGGTCCCCCACTGGCAATGTTTAAAGAAGGGCTAGATAACCTTCTGATTAGGGATATCTTAGAAAGTATTCCTATTTTGAATGAAAATTAGACCAGAGAACTTACCAAAGTCATTTCTGTGCTTGATGTATAATCTTTATGCAATATGAAGAAAAATAAAGCTGTTTTCTTGTGCCTTTGAAAGAATTGAAAGTTTTTTTTAATACAAACCTGTTCTGTTTCTCCCGGTCAGCAAAGAAGTAATTTTTTGCTAAGTTCCTGGGTTGCTGTAAATTGAAAAAGTAATGGATATTTGGTATAAAGATACATTTTGCTACACTCACTCTTTAAAGAACTATTACAGTTATTGCAGGGAGATATTATTTAAAAATATGAATGGTTTAGTTTCTGTTTATAAACAATTCAAAAACAATTTGAAACTGATTTTTGCAATATGTTATCTTCACAATGAGCTTATTCAGATGATTGAATTCTGTTTATAGAGAATTTCAGGACCTTTATTTTCACATGTCTCTTTCTCCTACCACATTATCCATTCGTTCCCTGTAGTGAGATTCCTGTACTTGCTAACTGCTTTCTTATATTAGTCATATAAATAGCAACACGGAATATATTTCTTCACAGTGATGACTATAGGGTCATTATGTTGGTTTGGGATTTCACGATGCTGGGCTTGAAAACAATATCTACAGGAAAATAATTTCTGTAGGATATGGAGAAAAAAATGGAATGAAAGATTTTTTGGTCCTTCCTCTAAAAAGAAATAGCATATTTTTAGAGCTGCAGAAATTTAGTATGATATCTTTCCTTTTTCTTTTGGGCCACATTTGGCAGTGCTCAGGGGTTACTCCTAGCTCTGTGTTTGGGGTTGCTCCCCAGCAATGCTCAGGGGACCGTGAGGTGCAAGGGATCAAGCCCAGGCCTCTTGAGTGCAAGGCCTACTCTCAGTCTCTCTGCCCCCAGTGTATTATTTCAAGCGGTGTTTCAGTGTTGGGTTCAGGCTGATAGATCAGTATCTTTCAAAAGAGTTACAGTCATTTCATCTTTGTGCAGAAACCCTGCTATTCCTTTCTGTATCACTCCAGCATTTGGTCTGTGCTGTTGATACAAACATGGACTCAGTAATTTCAATCTTGCCCTTATCCGTGACCAGGAATGCATTTCCAGAATAAGGATTAGTCATCTCTCTTTATTCATGCAATTGCAGAGGACATTGGTGTGAACAAGTGTGTCTGTGCAAAATAAGGAAAACAGTGGCGGTTAGCAAGAGGAGTCTGTAATCATGTCAGAGAAGCCCTCATGGCTAAGAAATTTATTTTTCATTTTTTGGGCGCATACCAGGTGTAGGTCAGGACTTAATCCAGGCTCTGTGCTCAGGGTTCATTCCTGGCAGTGCTGTGGGGACAATAGAGATTGCCAGGAATAGTGCTGAGGATGAAATCAGGGTCAGCCACATGCACGGCAAGTGCCTTAACTCCTTATTATCTCTACTATCTCTCCAGCTCCTAAACTAAAAACTTTAAATATAGAACCGTCTGTAACTGAAAGAAAAATTGAGAGTGGATATGTTTAGATAGGCAGATAGATATTTATAATAGGGGCTGGAGAGATACCGTAGCAGTCACAACGCTTGCCTTCTACACAGGTTCAATCCCCAGCACCCCAGATGGTCCCCCGAGGCTGCCAGAAATGATCCCTGAGCACATAGCCAGGAGTAAATCCTGAGCTCTACTGGATGCAACCCCAAACCTCATGTCCCCCAAACAAATAAAAATAAATGCCCTCAGCTCAGAAGAATAAATTGTGAGAGAATAGAATGTACTTCACAGCCAAGCCAGATCTGTAATGTTACTTACTTAGCGCTTGCAGAGTTGTATAAATGAGATATCTAAAAGCATTAAACATACAACTCAGATTTCTTATTCCATTGGATAGAATGTTTTCGAATACATCACAAATATCTTTGCCTCAAAAATATCTTTTATGATATTTGATATTAGCTTAAGATCAGTATTCTAAGAAATGAACTCATCTGCCCTATTCAGCTTGTTTTTAATTAGTTTTTGGACCACACCCAGTGATGCTCAAGGAACACTTAGCTCTGTACTCAGGGATCACTCCTGATGGAGCTCTAGGCATGAAATGAGATACTGGAGATTGAAGCTGGATTGGCCTTTGCAAGGCAACACCCTACGCACTGTACATCTCTCCAGCCCCCTTACTCAGTTTTGAATACTCCCGTGGAACTCTGATTTAGTTCTTGGGGATAAAGTCCTTAAGAGAATAATAAAATAGCAATGGCTCAAGGTTCTTACCTGCCCGGTTCTACCACCCTGACTTTGTTAATAGTTATTACATTTTAAGATCATTATCTACATGTCCTCTTGAACCTGAGTGACCTTGTTTTTGTTTGAATGAACAAGATAGTGACAGTTGATATATTCTTTCATCAGTAAATTTACATGATTTTAATAGATACCAAGCTAGCTAGAATAAAAAGGAAGAACTTTGGTGGGAGGGAGTGTCCTCCCCAAAAAGTGGCGACCTATGGATGACTTCTGATGGTACCTGGCTAATGGGGCCAGCAGTTCAATGCTGGCCCCGAGGTGCCATGCTGGGGATTGCATGGGCCACTCTGGTGGTGCTTGGATGGGTGGGGAGGCCCCAGGGCTACACTTGGTGATGTTCAAGGGACCATGTGGTGTCAGGAATCAAACCATATTATCTCCAGGACTCCAGTGTAGAGCCAGTTGAACAGTGTATCACCTTCCAGTCAGAAAGGAAAACAACATATTCCTTTTAAAAAATTGGTTGTTTGGGTAACCACACCTCGCTGTGCTTATTCTGGCTCTGTTTAGAGCTCATATTTGGTGGACTTGGGAGATTGTATGCAATACTGGGCAGCAAACCTGAGTCGGCCGCGTGTACGAGTGCCCTACCCACTATACTAGCTCTCTAGTTGCCCAAAATCTGTCCCTGTGCTGAATTGGAAGCTCCTAACTCGCTAGAGCTTAAAAAGTCAAAGAAAGCTTACCCTTTCCTTTTGCTAAAACTATAAAATATATGCAGCATAATTTACCACTGTAACCATTTTTTGAAGTCTACAGTTCACGGGCCGAAGTGATAGTACAGTGGGTAGGGCGTTTGCCATGCACGCAACCCACCTGGGTTCAATCCCCGACATCCCATATGGTACTCCTAACACCGCCAGTAGTAATTCCTGAGTGCAGAGCCAGGAGTAATCCCTGAGCATCACTGAGTGTGACCTAATGAGCACAAAAAAAGTGTACAGTTTAGTGGCATTAAATAGAATGACATTGACTAGAGAGATAGTTCAGGGGACAGAGCACCTGCATTGTACCTCATTAGATGGCCCTTCAGTTACCCAGGAGTGACCTTCAGCACCACTGGGTAGGGCCCAGACTCCCCTCCAAAAAAGAAATAATTACAGTGTTCACATTCTTGTATTTGCTATATATGTGTATATACAGAGAGAAAAAATATATATTTATATAATTTTGGTGCCAGGATTGCGCACAGGGTCTCACGCATGCATTGCAAGCCCTCTGCTGAGCAATAACCCTGGACACAGCTATAAATCTTGTTGATTTTTTTTACAAAAAATAATTTCATTTTAAAGCTATTTTATTGTGTGCACACTTCATATTGTATCCATTCATCGTACTCTTGCTTTTATATTTAGACAACTGTATATACAGTCTCCCTTCAATTTGCATATCTTTGGGGGAAAATGTTTTCACATTTCTTTTGATGTATTCTCTGACATCTTGGTCTCCTGGACTTTTCATCATTCTGGTCATTTGATATATCTTGTTTCGTTAATGTCCCGCTTACATGCTCAGGGCCGAGTGCTGGCTCAGTAGGCTGAACAGATGCTGGCCTGAAGCCCAGGGTTTGCTCTCTACCACCACATGGGCCCTGGGCGCTGCAGGGAGTGACCCCGAGCACACAGCCATCTGTGGCCCCCGACTAAACCAATCCAAACCAAACCAAATAGAGTGCTCAAAACACAATTCTATTCTGTGGTTCACTGTAAAGAATACAGAGACTCAGTTCTTTCCCATAATCTAGGTTCCTCCCTTTTTGTGTCAAGAAGACTGTGAATCTTCTGCGAAGCCACAGTGCATTTTGGCCCTTGTGAAATCTCTAAAAGCGTAATGTTAACAAACCAAGTCTTACCGGTTATGTAATTTTTAAGAATTTATTGTTCAGTGTTCAAGAAATAAAAAAGTTAAACATCATTTATGAAACGAAATGTTGTTGATACAGTCGAGAGACTATGGTCCTCTTCGGTCTCATTTTACCTTCCTGATTCTGAGGTCACCACTATTCTAAATTTTGTGATAATCATTTAAAAATGTTTTTGTTTCTTATGCATTTTGGGGTTATTTATACATTCTCGGTGCTCGGGGACCACTCCTGCCTCTGTGCTCAGGGGACCATAGATGGGGTCAGGGATTTGAACCAGGTCTGCAGCCGCTCACAGGCAAGCACCTTCCCCTCTGTATTGTCCCTCAGGCACTTACATGTGCATGTTTTAAAGACATCACATTGTGTGATTCTCAGTTTTATATAGTTTTACATGAAATATATTCTTCTGCCTTCTTTTTTCATCAAACATTTAATATTAAATATATATATGTAAGCATATAATTCTAATTCATTTTCATGATTGTGGTTTATATTCCAAGACCTTATTACAAATTTATTAATCTGGTCTCTGATTGATGAACTCATGTTTCCACCTTTATCTTTGTAATCGTTTTCAAATTACAGTGCACATTATATTACTTTGGGGGAGAGGGGCTTTGTGCTGGCTTTGTGCTCTGAGATCATTCCTGACAGTACTTGAGGACAATATGAGTACGGGAATTGAACCCACGTCAGTCATGTGCAAGGCAAGTACCTTACTTATTGTACTATCACTCCAGTTTCTTATATTCCTTTTTTAAAAATAAAAAGTTGGGGCTGCGGGGCTGGAGAGATAGCACAGCGGGTAGGGCATTTGCCTTGCATGCGGCTGGCCCGGGTTCGATTCCTAGCATCCCATATGGTCCCCTAAGTACTGCCAGGAGTAATTCCTGAGTGCAGAGCCAGGAGCAACCCCTGTGCATCGTTGGGTGTGACCCAAAAAGAAAAAAAAAAGTCAGGGCCGGAGCCATAGCACAGCGGGTAGGGCATTTGCCTTTCATGCGGCTGACCTGGGCTCTATCCCCAGCATCTCATATGGTCCGCTAAGTACTGCCAGGAGTAATTCCTGAGTGCAGAGCCAGGAGCAACCCCTGAGCATTGCTGGGTGTGACCCAAAAAGAAAAAAAAATCTTTATTAAACATTTTTAATTATTACAACTTGGTGTTAGGTTGTAACAGGGCCTCACACATGTGGTAGGCATGCATTCTACCACAAAATATCACAGTCACGGTCCTCCCGTTGTTTATCGATTTGCTCGAGCGGGCCCAGTAACGTCTCCATTGTGACACTTGATTGTTACTGTGTTTGGCATATCGCATACGTCACGGGTAGCTTGGCAGGTTCTGCCGTGCGGGTGAGACACTTTCGGTAGCTTGCCGCTCGGTAGCTTGCCGGGCTCTTCGAGAGGGGCGGAGGAATCGAACTCGGGTCGGCCATGTTGGCTGCGTGCAAGGCAAATGCCCTACCCGCTGTGCTGTCACTCCAGCCCACCACAAAACATATTTCTTCTAAATTGTGCCTCGCTGCTTTGAAATAGTTGTTGAACTACAAGTTAGTCATACACCTGCAGATTTGTTAGGAACTCTGTGAATCCTAGGCCAGATCTTATGAGTTACTTCTCTGAAATTAGTTTTTCCAGCACTAGTGAACTAAACACATTTTCAAAGTGTAAGGTTACTTATATTAGCCTGAACTGTCTGGCTTTAAATTTTCCTGTTTGGTTTGAAAGACACAGGTTGGGCCAGATAATGCAGAGTTTAATCCTCCCTCCACTTGCCAAGCACCATGAGGTGTGGCCCTGGATGCACGCTCCCCTGCTCCAGCACTTCTTGGGAAGCCAAAACAAAACAAAACAAAACCAAGCAAGCAAGAAAGCACAGGCAATTTTATTTCTGACATGTTAATGTTGTATTTTTCTCTCAATTTGAAGTCTGAATTTTTGTTGTTGTTTTTGGGTCATGCCAGAGATACTCAGGGATTAATTCTTGCTCAGCACTCAGGAATTACTCCTGCCGGTCCTTGGGGGACCATATGAGGTGCTGGGGATTGAACACTGGTCAGCTGTGTGCAAGGCAAGCATCCTATTGCTGCACTGTCTCTCCAGCCCCTCAATTTGTAGTCTAAATTTGACTTTTCTTTTTTCCCTTTCCTTCTTTTCTTCCCTCCACTTCCTCACCCCACCCCAAACATTATTTTTTCCTTTTTTTAAAATTTTTATTAGTGAGACATCATGAGGTACAGTTGTAGACTTACAAATTTTTGTGATTGGGTTTCAATTATACAACGATCAAATACCCATCCTTCCACCAGTGCCCATTTCCCACCACCACGGATCCCAGTATCCCTCCCACCCCCGTTCCCCCATCCCACCCTGCCTCTGTGGCAGGGCATTCCCTTTTTTTCTCTCTCTCTTATTGGGTGTTGTGGTTTGCAAAAGAGGCAATGGGTGACGATCATGTTTGGTCTATAGTCTACTTTCAGCATGCTTCTCCCATCCCAAACATTTTTTTAGTTGCTTTAGTGAGCCTTGTTATTTTTCCAAGTGTTCCTTTACAGTGTCATTTAAAAGCTTCATTATTGCTTATCTATCCCCTGCTGTTATGACTGTTCCTTTAATACTTTATGTCTTTCTAAAAATTTCTGATTGCATGGAGAAAATTTCATCGCCATATTGTCAGGCCCTAAAAAGAACTTGCCACTTGATATAAATCTTTAAAATGAAGCAAATGAATTTCTCTTTCTAGAATTGTCTTCTCCTTAAGAGTTCTCTCTAAAGAAAAAAACAAACAACAAAACAGAAAAAAAGAGGGCTATCTCTCTCTCTCTTTCTCTCTCTATCTCTTTTTCACCCATTCCTCTCTAATAAGCTTACAGTTTGCCTATGACCTACCTCTATTCTCAGTATCCAAAGTAAAAATTGTTGTTTTCTGACATGTTTATGTTACCAATGAATTATTATTTATTGCTCAAAATTAAGTATGCAATAATAGGGTCCTTTTCACTCATGCAAGAAAATGTCATCAGTCTTATTCATTTTTTTTCGATATCTTTTAGCAAATAGTGGGTTCTTTCACTCTGGCTATTAAATCTTGTTTCTATGCCAGTGTTACAACTGTGTAGGAAAGGGTCTTAATCTGGTAGTCTGTAGTATATTTTTCACATTATTACTGGTGGAAGAAACCTTAGCATCTGCTCTAGTTTTCAGAATTTATACTTAAGGGCCAGAGAGTGAACTCAAAGGGCTGAACACATGCTTTGCTTATAGATCTGAGCTCCATCCCCAGTATCACATGGTTCCCTAAGTACCACTGGGAGTGACAGTGGAGAATGGAGCCAGGAGTAGCCCCTGAGTACTGCTGGATATGCTCTCCAAACAAAAGCATAATAACAGAATATTGGTTTGTTGGTTTGTTTGGGACCATATCTGGTGGTTCTCAGGGCTTACCGCTGGCTCTGCATTCAGGAATCACTTTTGGCGAACTCCGGGCTGTATGGGGTGCCTGGGATGGAACCTGGGTTGGCTGCATGCAAGGCAAATGGCTTAGCTGCTGTACTATTCCTCCAGCCCCAAAAGTGATTCTTAGACAGTGTGATTTCTTTGCAGGTCACGCATTTTGCCAGTTATAATCTAAAGGGAACCTTAGAGGAGATTTATATTGTATTTGAAGAGCTAAGATAGGTTTCATAATACCTAAGTATCAAATGTAAATTCAGTGTGATTTCGGTAATGTAAAGCATTTGTTTCAGTCCTCCTTAGCACTTTTTTTAGACTTGTAGACACTATTGTTTTTTCTTTAAGCACATCCCATAATGCTCAGAGGTTGCCCCTGGCATTGCTCAGGGGGCCATGTAAGGCATGTACTCCTGTCTTTGAATTCTCTCTCCAGTCCATTAGACACAGATTTTTTTGTGGTTTGTTTTTGTGGTGCTATTGAACCCAGGCCCCACACATGCATGGGCAGTGCTCTCCCGCTGTGCTGCATCCCCACCTACATAGTTTTGACTGTTTGGTTAGTTGGTGCCTCATCGGTGGTAGCAAATAGCAGACTAGAAGAGGAGGCTTCTGTTAGCAGATGTCCTTGACTTCGGGGAGAAATGTGACTTAGGAGCCAGAGCCAGAGCTAAAGTGCTGGGCAGCCATGATTCAGAGACGCATTATAAATCTCTCAGAAGAGAGTGGAAGACGGGATGCCGTAGCCATGCTGCTGTACCCTGTACCAGGCTGTCTCATTCAGGGCAACCCAGAGGGGGCCGGGTGAGGCCCTTTCCCACCCCAGTGGAGCCAGCCCCGGCAGCTGAAAACCTCCAGAACTCAACCACTGCCAGGCTCATGACCACTCTCCACATACTCAGGTTGAGCCTCACCCATGAGTGAATCTATTCCTGGACCTCGCGGCCACAAATGCAGCCGTGCGACATCTCATACCTCACACCACTAATATTCCAAGCGTAGCACACCATATTTGATGGGGTTTAAATTTGAAGGCAACCAATCTTAGAGGGAAATATATTTTTACAAATATATATATATACACATATATATGTAACAAGTCTCACAATGGAGACGTTACTGGTGCCCTCTTGAGCGAATTGATGGATGACAGTGCTACAGTACTATATACATATATATATGTACATAAATATAAAAGCACATAAGGCTGACCCTTTAACAGCATGATGTTAGTCATCTCTTATGTATGGGCTTAATGGCTCCTGGGTGAAATACAACAATCTTCACACACTTTCCTCTAAGAAACTTTTTTGGATCATTTTCAGCGGATTTTTCATAGCAAACAATCACTATCACTGTCCGAACGGGCCCAGTAACGTCTCCATCGTTACACTTGTTACTGTGTTTGGCATATCCAATACATCACGGGTAGTTTGCCAGGCTTTGCCTTGGTAGCTTGCCGGGCTCTGCAAGAGGGGTGGAGGAATGGAACTCGGGTGGGCCATGTTGGCTCCATGCAAGGCAGATGCCCAACCCGCTGTGCTATCGCTCCAGCCCAACAAACAATACAAAGTAAATTATTTCGGTTCTGCTTTGGGGCAGGGGTTGGGGTTTGGGATGGAAACATCTGAAATATGGTTGTGGGAAGGTGTAATGGTGGTGGGATTGGTGTTCGTATATTAAATCTAAACAAATATTGTGAACTAAATTTATAAAAATGAAATTAACTTTAAAAGAAACCAACAAAGTGCTGAGCAGGTATTTTACATGCTGGAAGCCCGGGTATGATCTCTGCCACTTCTTGGTTCCGTGAGCACCAGGAACACCCAGCACAGAGCTAGGAGTAGGCCCTAAGCACCACTAATGTGACTCCCAAAACTCCTTCCCCCTGAAATAAGGAAAAAAACAAAAATAAAAATTGAGTTTATTCTGTAAATAAACAAATAGGAAAACCACTCAAGGCACCTACAAGAGGAAATTATCAGATTCAGATTCACCCCTACAGACTTCAGCAGCCCTTAGGGACTCTAGCCAGGTGGAAACTGAATTCCTGATGGTGACTAAATCAATAGAAGGTTAACTAGTAATATTGTATTATTTAAATGAAGCCAGAATATCATTCACCTTATAAAGGTTTTCATTCACCAGGCTAAAGTAATAGATATAGATACTCTTTATAGAAACTAAATCTCAGATCTATGGTAAATGTTTTGTGGTGCTCAGGACTTATTCGTAGGCTCTGTGCTCAGGGCTCACTCCTGGTGATGATTGGGAGACAATTGTGGTGCAGGAATCAGCCAGGGTGATGATTGGGAGACAATTGTGGTGCAGGAATCAGCCAGGGTTCACTGTAAGGGCAAACACCTTAACCCCTACACTATTCCTCCATCCCGGAGAATGCTTTTGTTGTTGTTCTCACATCTTCCTCATTCATGCCCAGTAATTGTGGGGATGTGAATTCTCTGGGTGGCATACTTTGAGAATAGATCTAGATAGGAGAAGTATGGAACACTTTTGGTCTTAGATGGAGATGAGTTAGAGTTTGTTTATGTTAAAATGTCTTTTGTCTTTGAATTAGTTGTTTCAATGGTGTTAGTCACCATAGAAATGACTTAAAAAAAAACTCAAGTTGTTGAAAATAGCATGTTCATGCTGAGTGATGTTCCTGATTCATACAGTATGCCAAGCATTTACATTTCTGCATAAGCAGTAGTTTTAAGATTTCAGTAATTTTGGGGGGCTGGATAAAGTACAGTGAATAGGAAGCTTTCCTTGCACACCTTACCTTACCTGGCTGACCCAGATTAGATCCCCAGCATCTCATATGATCTTCCAGGCACTGCTAGAAGTAATTCCTGAGTATAGAGCCAGGAGTAACCCCTGAGCATTGCCGGGTGTGACCCAAATCACCCCCCTCAAATAATAACAATAATAATTTTGGGAGGAAGAGGATAATACAAATAAACTCATTTGTATAGTTTATTTTTGTTAATTTATTTCTAGGGTCAGCTGCATGTAAGATAATCACCCTACCCACTGTACTATTGCTCCTGCCCTCATCTCATGTATGTGTATGTGTGTGTGTGTGTGTGTGTGTGTGTGTGTGTCTAGTTTTTTTTTTTGGGTTTTGGGGTCACCCCAGTGATGCTCAGGAGTTACTCTTGACTCTGCACTTAGGAATCACTCCTGTTGGTGCTCGGGGACCATATAGGGTGCTGGGGATTGAACCAGGGTTGACCTCATGCATTACAAGTGCCCTACCTGCTGTACTATCATTTCGGCCTTTCTTTGTATATCTTTGTATATTTTAAATGGTAATTTTGGTAGGAAAACAGTAGTTATTCTAGTTTTCAATAAATGGAAATTAATGTAGTTTCAATTTATTGTTATTTTTTATAGTGTCCACTCCCAGCAGGCCTGGGTCTCTTTGTTCTAGGGGTGAGGGGGAGGTGGCACCAGGGACACACACTTGAGATGCTGGGAGGAGGAGGGGCGGCCAGGGTTCAATTTGGGACTCAGCACCTGTGCTCTTCCATTTGGGCTAACGCCCTGGTCATGATTTGTTTTTTCTTTTTTCTTTTTTTGAGCCACACCTGGTGGCTCTCAGGGCTGAATCCTGGCTTTGTACTCAGGAATTACTCCTGGAGGGATCAGGAGACTATATGGGAAGCCTGTGATCAAACCCGCGTCAGCTTCATGCAAGGCCCTACCTGTTGTACTATCACTCCAGCCTCTTTTTTTTTTTTTTTCCCTTTGAGTTTCCCAAGCTCAGAGTCTCCAGGTCTGTCAGGATCCCTGGGCCCCCTTTCAGCGATTCTCAAACGAGCAGGCTGCGGGTTCAGCACTGGGACCTGCAGATACAGGACTGCTCTGTGGTGCTGGGGACTACTCAGTGCTGGCGCTGCTCAGCCCCCCCCCCACCCCCTGACCCCTCACCTAGCAGATCTTGGGGAACCAGGGATGTCTGCATGCAAGACAGCCCTTTCCATCTCCAGCCCCTCTCAGCAGACTGAAAGGAAAGATTCTTTCTGTAGTTTTAAGAGAATTCATTGGGAAACATTTTGGGGTATAGTTTTTGTACTATCAATATTGAACAATTTCTTATTTTATTTCTGCCTGAAAAAATGCCATTGTATTCTGTGGCCTGGCTGAAGAAGTAAAATGGTCCTTTATCTTTTATTTTCCCTTTTCTCTTCTAACCTAAGTGGTAACTCTGAGTTTATATTGTAACTCTTAAAAAATAACCCAACCGCATTACTATTTAATGTCCATTTTGTTTTCTCTCTTGTCTTCCTTCCTAGCTCTAAAATCCAGCATTGGTAGGGCTGGAAGGGTCAGTTAAGGACCCACTTAATGGAAGAGCCCTTTTTCCTGCCCCTAGCAGATGGTCATTCCTCTTCTGAGTCAGGATTTCCAGTGATAATGTTCACTATTCCTAAGCAGCTCATTTGAAAAAAAAAATCCTATATTTATTAGGAATTTCCTCCTTTTGCTTTAGTGAGATGAAACTCATGTTTTTGTCCCCTCACAGACTAACCTGAGTTCAGCCTGAGGAATCGTATAGAATTTGACAGTCCTTAAAATGGGAGGTATAGCTTGGTTTTGGCATTATCTTTCTAAGCTAAACTTGCCAATATCTTTCAGTTATTTATTTGTGACATGTTTTGAAAATCCATGATTATCTTTCATTTCTTCTTGGGACAAATTTTGTTTTCTTTAAAAATAAACTGCCCAGAGCTGAATGAAAAATTGAAGACACAGTATAAATAGTAAGGATTGAGACTTGTTATTTTTTTTTCCATGATCAACTGGATGGGGAATGAATCTCAGTAGGAAGTGGCAGCAATAGAGAATATAGAAAGGGGGTGGATTCTAAATGTGTTTGGGCACTAGAGAGATTGTACAGCGGGTAGGGCACTTGCCTTGCACACGGCAGATCCGGATTAGATTCCCCGTATCCCAGAGGGTTCCTGGAGCACTTCCAGGAGAATTTCCAGGCTTCAGAGCCAGGAGTTCCCTCTCAGCATTGATGGGTATGCCCCGCAAACCAACTCCCCACCCCAAAACCAAACCAAATAAAAGCAAAACCAAATATGTTTTGGAGGTAGACTATCTGTTTAACAGATTGACTTAATTGGGAAGGGAAATGGGAAAGACAGACAATGATCTGTAGGTTTCTGATTTGATACTGGGTGGTATAATTGAAACATTTACTGGGATAGTGAAAAAAAAATAAGCTTATTTGGGGCCATGTATTGAGATGCCAGTGAGCCATTTGTCTCTTTCTTGTCTTTTCCATTGTGATTCTGTTGTTCTGCCTTTTTTATCAAAGAACTGAGGAGGCTGAGTTACCAAAATGCCCCAGACAGGAAAACTGGAAACTGCTTGGGTTAATGAGAAGCATGCTGTTGAGATGGGCTATAAAAACTCAGGGCGACAACAGTGGCTCTTAACAGTCCCAAGGCTTGTCAAGCTTCTCTGCTCGGTATTAGTTTCTGCTTCCCTAGGGGCTTCCCTTTGTGAATTTATTCACTGATAACCTGAATTTACCCAAGCAGTTGTTGAATTTCTCTCTGCTTCTTTTGTTCACCCACTTCCCTGTTTAAAAAACCCTGTCTTCAGGAGAAAGTCTGAATGATTTTGCAAGTTGTAAGGGCTCTCACAGAGCCTTTTCCTTTCACCAAATACCTTAATTTCCGTACCACTTACAGTGGGATCTCGCATTACCTGAGGTAAATTACTCTCTGCATTTTGATGTCTTCAGCTGTAGGATACGGAGGCCCTCTTTCCCCTGTTGTTGAAAGGTTCATTGAGGGACCGGAGCTGTAGTTACAGTGGGTAAGGTATTTGCCCTGCACGTGGCCAGCCTGGGTTCGATTCCCAGCATCCCATATGGTCCCCTAAGCACTGCCAGGAGTGATTCCTGAGTGCAGAGCCGTGAGTAACCCCTGAGCATCACTGGGTGTGACTCCGAAAGCACCCCCCCCAAAAAATAAAGGATCATTGATATTATGTAGATCTGAATTTAAGGTAGATAAGTCTGTGGGACCTTATCAATGCACATTAGCATTATTATCTTTTTACTGCTATGTTCCAAATTCCATTTGCTAGTCTTTAATTTTATTTATGTCTTTATGTATTTATTTGACTTGGGGACCTTCTCCTTGAGCCTCCTTTGGGAGTCATTCCAGACAGCTCTAGGGACCATGTTATTCTGGGGATTGAGAGTATGTGCACTGACCCTTTGGACTTTCTCCCCAGCTCCCCTGCCATTACTTAAATTCAACTCATGCTATCAGTAAGATTTCCTTGGAGTGTTCTTTCATTTTAGTAAAGTGGAAGTTGAATGAAAACTATACATCCCAGGGGGACATAGACCTTGTCTGCTTCATTATTTTTGTGTTCCTAGTGCCTGGTACAGGCCTGTGCTAGGTGCTTGGCAAGTACTCCAAGAATGAATGACTATTGTGCATTTGTAATAAATAGTCTTGAATAACTTAAAAATATTTATTTATTTTCTTTTGGAGCCACACCCCATGATGCTCGTGAATTATTCCTGACTCTGCACTAAGGAATTTCTCCTGGCATTGCTCATGGGACCATGTGGGATGTCGAGGATCAAATCCAGTTTGGTTGTGTGCAGGGCAAGTGCTTTACCTGCTGTCCTATTGTTCTGGCCCCCAAATTGAATATATTTAGATAATGTTTTTGCAATGTAGATTTATCTGGCACATTGAGTTGAAATTAATTAATTCAACAAACATTTATTAACATCTAAAATGTACCAGATGTTACTCTCTACTTCCCACCTGTTAACTGGGGATAGGAAAAGGGAGAAAAGGATAGGAAACCAGTAAGCTAAGGAATAGGATAGTTGTAGATAATATTGATAATATTAAGGAGAGTAGTGTTACAGGGAGTGTGGGGAAGTGCACAGGGGCACCCTAGGAAGTGAGCTGAGGTGGGCAGTATGAGAAGGTGGCTAGCCTTCCAGTAGCCAGAGGAGGGAATGAACTAGAGAGAGTTCATTAAGTCTGGAAAGCTAGTTGTGGGGTTAAGGTGCTTGCCTTACACCTGGTCAACCCTGGTTCCCAGCACCACATATAGTCTTTCTAGCATCACCAGGTGTGGCCCAACCTGGCCCCCAAATAAAAATCATATGCAACTCTTGTATTTTTGGGGGGTGGCCTTTTGGGTCACACGCAGTGATGCTCAGGGGTTACTTTCCTGGCTCTGCACTCAAGAATTACTCTTGGCGGTGTTGGGGAATGCCGGGGATCAAACCCAGATGGCCCACATGCAAAGCAAATGCCCTTCCCGATGTGCTATTGCTCCAGTCCCAGCAACTCTTGTAAAGACTATGTAAATACTGCTTTTTGAGTAGAATACTTTCAATGAATGAGAGTGCAAGTCAGCTTCATTGCTCAGTATTCCCTTTTGTGCTGGTTACTCCTCAATAAACAAGATAGGACAGAATTCTCTGCCTATAATTGTGAAGTCTGAATAACACTGGAATTTTGAGGTCAAGTGGGTAAATAAAATTTTTTTGTGTTTTATGATTATTTATTTTTGATATAGGGGCACACATGGCAATGCAGGAGTAACTCCTGACTTTGCACTCAGGAATTACTCCTGGCAGTGCTCAGGAGACCATATTGCAGGATGCTGAGGATTGAACCCGAGTCAGCCACATGCAAAGCAAATGTCCTACTCACTGTACTGTCTTTCCTGTTGCACAAATCAGTGTTTTTTAAATATATGAAATATATTTGAATCAACATTTTTTGATTCCTAGAAGCTCTTTAAAAAATATTTTTTAAGAAAGCCTTCTAGACAATTTCTATATTTTTTATTTATTAATTTTTTTTTAATTAGTGAGACACCATGAGGTACAGTTGTAGACTTACAAATTTTGTGCTTGGGTAATTTCTATATTTTTTATCTTGATTTTTCTCTTATCTATTTTTTTCTATTGAAATAGTATCACTCCTGCTCTTTAAAATGCTGAGAGTGAGGGACCAGCATGCTAATACAGCTGGTAGGATATTTGCCTTGCACGTGGCTGACCTGGGTTTGATCCCAGGGTCAAACCCCCATCCCATTTGGTCCCCCGAGTAGTGTTAGGAGTAATTCCTGAGTGTAGAGCTAGGAGTAACCCCTGAGCTTTGCTGGGTATGGACCAAAATGCCAATTTTTTTAAAAGGGAAAAAAATGAATAATAAAGAGTTGGGGGCCAGAGGCATAGTACAATGGAATATGGTGCTTGCCTTATACATGGCTGACCCAGGTTTGATTCTCAGCACCTCATCTAGTTCCTGAGCTATACCAGGAGTGATCTCTAAGCAGAATCAGGAGTAAGCCTTGGGCACAATAGGTTGTGACCTCCCCCCATTCCCCCCCCCCCCCCCCAGAGTTGGAAACTTTAGAATTTAATCATTTGGGTTATAGAGAATTTGGGGGATGGGGGTTTGGGCCACACCCAGTGGTGCTTAGAAGTCAGTTCTAACTAGCAGGCTCAGGGGGCCATATGCAATGGTGCTGGGGATCAAACCCAGTCCAGCTGCATGCAAGGCAAGCTCCCTATCCTATACTATCGCTCCGGCCCCAAGGTGTAGAGAATTTTGCCGAGAATTTCTGCGAACCTTGTACCTTCATATTGATTCACTCAAAGTAATCTTTTCTCTGGGACAATTATACTATATTTTCTATACACAGTTTTGAACTTTTAAATGAAAATATGATACAGTTGGGCCAGGGAGATAGCGCAAAGGGCTGAGCGCATGCTTTGCATGCAAGATACTGACATGTTCCCCCAAGCATCTCTGGGTGCGACACCCAAGCAGTGAGCTGAGATTAGACCCTGAGCACAATTATGTGTGTGTCCCTCACCCAAATATGATGCCTTTCAGTGGTATTACTTTAAGTTGTTTTCTATGTGCATATCTTTAGTGAACTAAGGTTCTTGTTCAGGGTGTATGCACTGCACTGCACTGTCCTCCTGTTGTTCATCGATTTGCTTAAGCGGGCCCAGTATCGTCTCCATTTTGAGACTTGTTACTGTGTTTGGCATATTGAATATGTCATGGGGAGCTTGCTAGGCTTTGCTGTGCGGGTGAGATACTCTCGGTAATTTGCCCGGCTCTCGGAGAGGGGCGGAAGAATCAAACCTGGTTTGGCCGGGCCAGCCGCGTATAAGGCAAACGCTGTACTGCTGTGCTATAGTTAAGATTATTTTTGTGCTTTAATGGAAAGTTAAATGTTCAATGGACTTGAGTACTATATCTTGGTGATTAAATACCTACAAAGAGTTGGACTCGCTTGACCCAATTTAGGGTTTTGTCTGCAGTAATGTGTTGTTTTTTCTTAATGAGTTTCTTTTATTTCTCATCTTCTTTTTAATAGCAACATCATGACAACAGAGAAGAGTTTAGTGGCTGAAGCCGAAAATTCACCACACCAGCAACAGAAGGACGAGGGTGAGGGAGCCACGAACTCGGGCCAGCAAGAAGCACACCTGGAAGAGGCTTCTCAAGCTGCCGCAGAGGGAGAGAATCAGTGTGAGCAAAAGCTGAAAACGTCCAATGGAGGGACTCCTACTCAAGAAGACTTGATCAGGAACAAGGAGCGGACACCTGAAAGTAGGGGCCTGTCACGGCTGTTCTCCTCACTTCTCAAAAGGCCAAAATCTCAGGTCTCTGAGGAAGAAGGCAGGGAAGTAGAGCTAAGTAAAGAGAAAGGGGAAGGAGATCAGACAGAGATAGAGTTAGGAAACTGTCTCGATGAGGAGATAATCTTAAAGGCCCCGATTGCAGCTCCAGAACCTGAGCTCAAGACAGACCCGTCCTTGGATCTTCATTCATTAAGCAGTGCAGAAACACAGGTGAGGAGATGTGAGCATGGGAGGCAGGAATGTGCTGTATTTTGCACTGAAGAACGATCACAATCACGATCATCCTGTTGTTCGTCGATTGCCTCGAGCAGGCCCCAGTAACGTCTCCTTCGTCCTAGACCTGAGATTTTTTTTAAAAAGTGCCATATTAAAGGCTCTTTCAGGGTTAGGAGAATGAGACCCATCATTGTTACTGGTATTAGGCATATTGGGTACACCACGGGGAGTTTGCCAGACTCTGCCGTGTGGGCAGATTACATTTGGTAGCCTTCCATTTTGTCCAAAGTAAGAATGAGATAATAAGATGTCGCGCAGCCGCAAATGCAGCCGCTTCCAGGAGCTGGGTTTTATAGTCTCTGGGTCTTGGCCGCTGATGGGATTACACGGCGCCAGGTGGCCAGTTGGTGAGTGTGACCCCTGCCTACTGGAATATGGAGGATCTGGGTGGAGGATGCTCAGCCTCTATCCAAGCAGGATTGGAGATCTCAGCCCCAGGACCCGCATGCCTTTATTCCTCTGCCGGTACCTTCATGTGTGCGGAGAGTGGTCTCAGCATGGTGGTGGCTGGTTCTGGAGGTCTTCGGCTGCCGGAGCCCTGGTCGGGTCGGGGAGGGAAACTCAACCCTCTGAAGAGCATTTGGTCGTATTCCTTACTCAAAGGTGGCTTACGTATTGATGGTTATAAGTAACTAGTTTTGGGGTTTTCACTCAGAAGAAATTAATATCGTCAGTAAGAACTTAGTTTTAAAAAAGATGGTGCTGGCAGACTGGGAGAGGGAAATGGGTCATTGGTAGTAGGAAATGGACACTGGTGGGGGAGGGGTGTTGGATCATTGTATGATTGGAACCCAATCATGAACAGCTTTGTGACTGTGTATCTCACAGTGACTCAATTAAAAAACTTTAAAAAAATTCTGTGTAGGGGCCAGAGCTATAGTAGAGAGGGTAGGGAGTTTAATTGCCTTACATGCAACTGACCTTGGTTCAATCCCCAGCATCCCATATGGTCCCCCCAGGAATGATTCCTGAGTGCAGGGCTAGGAGTAACCTCTGAGCACCACCAGGTGTGGCCCCAAAACAAAAACAAAAAAAGATACTATATAGCTCAAAGAATTTATCAAATGACGCATACATGTATAGTGCATCCCATATGATCTCCTGAGCACCTCCAGGAGTAATTTCTGAGCCAGAAGTAATCCCCGAACATCACTGGGTATGACCCAAAAAGCCAAAAAGAAAAATAATAAGAACAATGCAGACCATGGAAGGCTGGAGAGTGGGTGCAGTGGGTAAAGCACTTGTCTTGGATGCAGCTGACCTGGGTTCAATTCCTGGCAACCCCCCCCCTCCCCTTTGTTCCCTTGAGCATTGCCAGGAGTAATCTCTAGCACAAAGTCAGGAGTAAGCCCTGAGCACCACTGGTTGTGATCCCATCTCCCCCCCATTCGAAATCAATTTCCAAGCAAGAGAGGTGGTACTAGGGTTAGTGCACTTGCCTTGCATGTGGTTCAATTCCTGCATCTCTGAGCACAGTCAAGCATAGCCCCCAGCACTATAGGGTGTGGCGCCCAAATCACAAAGGTCACTTTCCTCTATATAACAAAGATAGTTTTATTTACTTTATTTGGCTAGTAGAAGAAGCAAAAGAGTTAAGCATGTAAAATTATTAAAGTATTGCCTGGCATACATCCAGGCACTTAATAATGATTATTCAATTGTTATTACTCAGTAACTATGAACAGTAAAGACAAAGAAACCCTGCAGGGCCTGAGCAGTAGTAAAATGGGAAGGGTATTTGTCTTGCACATAAGCACCTTGGGTTCAGTCCCTGATGCCCTGTTTGGTCCCCTGAGCATTATCAAGAGTGATGGTCCTCCTCCTCCTCCTCCTCCTCTGAGCATTGCCAAGAGTGATGGCCCTCCTCCTCCTCCTCCTCCTCCTCCTCCTCCTTGCACTCAGCTCACAGGGTTTGATCCTCAGCATCCCATATGATTCCCCCACCCCCCCCCCACACACACCCCGCCTAGATCCTCACACATTCAAGGCAAACATTCTACCACTCAACTACATCACTGGCCTGAGTGTCTCTATCCAGAAATTCTTTTTTTTTTTTTTTTTTTGCTTTTTGGGTCACACCCAGCAATGCTCAGGAATTACTCCTGGTAGTGCTTGGGGAACCATATGGGATGCCGGGGATTGAACCCAGGTTGGCTGCATGCAAGGCAAACGCCCTACCCACTGTACTATCGCTCCGGCCCCTATCCAGAAATTCTTATAAGTGGATTTGTGTTCTAGAACTGTATCTGTCTTTTTCTTGGGTACCTTGCATATTTAGAAGACGTGTCTCTTTTGTCTGGTTTTGGTTTTTGGGCTACCCCTGAATGTACTCAGGTCATGCTCTTGGCACTGTGCTTTGGGATCATCGGTAGAAGTGCTCAGGGGAACTTAGGTGGTGCTAGGAATTTCGATTGGTATTGGCGCAATGCAAGGCAAGTGCCTCACTTGTGTATTCTCTCTAGCCCATGTCTCAGTTTGTCAGGTTTATTAATTCAACAAATATTTTTGAAAATCTATTGTGTATGTCAGCTCTTAAGTATGCATTGGTCAATAAAAGCTATAGTATGGTGAAGAGGTTTTAGATTTCAAGTCCAGCTGACAAATGACTTATTAGTCTATCATTCATTTTAGGCAAGTTACTTTGACTTCTCCAACCTCAGTTCTTATCTGTAAGTGGGGATAATAATAGTATACTCTCTGTAGCATTATTATTAAGACAAAATGAGTTCATGTAAGTGATACTTTTAGAACAGTAACTAGCCTAGCCCATTGTGATTGCTATATAAATGTTTCCTATTGTTATTATAAAAAACAAACATGAACCTTATTCTTAAGAACTTTAATGGAGAAGACGGAAAAGTATCAGATACAAAATCATTATTGTAATAAATGTTATGAAGGCAACAGGGTACTTATTAAGTCTTAATATCACTTTGTTTTCCTTGAGTTAGTATTTTCAATAATATATATTATTATGCTGTAATAATATATACTAACAATATATATGAGGTGTGGCATTATAGAGCAATATATATTATATGAAGCATAAAAATCAGGGAGATAGTATAAAGGGTGGGAGAGCATGTTTGCATGTGGGGAACCCAGTTCAATCCCTGGCACCATGTGGTTCTCCTAGCACACTGTGAAAAGCCCCCAAGAAATAGTCTGGTAGTAGCCCCCAGTGCTGCCAGATGTGTGCCCAAGAGCAAAATCATCATCACATCATCGTCATCATAGTATTATAATGTTAACATTATTTTGGATAGAGTATGTACAGCATGCTTTGTGAAGTCTTTATTATTAACTTGGTCATGTCATGACTATGTAGCCAGCTCAGGAAGAACACAGAGAAGATCCAGATTTTGAAACCAAGGAAGGACTTGAAGAATGCTCTAAAATAGATGCAAAAGAAGAAAGCCCAGAAACAAAGGCAGAAAGAGAGTTAAAAGCGTCCCAGAAGTCTATCAGAAGACACAGAAACATGCATTGCAAGATATCTTTGTTGGACGATACTGTTTATGAATGTGTTGTGGAGGTGAGTTCAGTTTAATTTCCAGTAGCAAGGTCACACAGTCACGGTCCTCCTGTTGTTCATCGATTTGCTCGAGCGGGCCCAGTAACGTCTCCATTGTGACACTGTGTTTGGCATATCGAATACGTCACAGATAGTTTTCCAGGCTTTGCCGTGAGGGCAAGATACTCTCGGTAGCTTGCCGGGCTCTCCGAGAGGGGCGGAAGAATCGAACTCGGGTCGGCCAAGTTGGCTGCGTGCAAGGCAAATGCCCTACCGCTGTGCTCCTCCTCCAGCCCCCAGTAGCAAGAAACTTTGTAAATTATTTCATGTAGGATAGGTGATGTCAGGGCCTGACGTAAGACCCAGTACTGACTATTTTTATGGACTAAAGTGTTAATTTTTGCAGGTGAAAATATAGAGTATAAGTGAGTGTTATTTTCTTCTCCATTTTTTTTCTGTACCTGCCAAATCTTATAAATTGAGCATGTGTTACTTTTATGGTCAAAAACAGTTTTGTTTAATAAAAAAGGTTTTTTATTTATAGAGTGACCTTTCATGGCTGAATTTCCTAGGAATGCTTCAATTTCTGATATGAGTCCATCCATCCCCACAACTGTATCTGTGAAAGAAATTCTGATCTCTTCTCTTCTGCTTTCCTAGATTTATACCTTAATCACTGTAGTTAATGTATTTCTTCAGTTCCATGGGATAGCATAGAAGTTTTTCTAATAAAATGATGCTATTTCTTACAATTAGTATTTTTGAAGAGTAAGAAGTTAGTCACAGGGCCGGTAGGGCATTAGGAAGTTAAGAAGTTAGCTGGTAGGGGTTTGCCTTGTATGAGGCCAACTTGGGTTTGATCCCAGACATCCTATATAGTCCCCCAGCACTGACAGGAGTAATTTCTGAATGCACAGCCAGGAGTAACACCTGGGCATCGCCGGCTGTGACCCAAAAAGGAAAAAAAAAAAAAAGAAATTAGAATTGAACAAAAATGTTAGAATTATTTTGTTTTATTTTATTCTTTCAAGTCAAAAATCCTTAAAAATCTATTAGCTGTTTTACTCACCAGAGGAGTAATTGTCTTATAATAACATGTTTAATGTAAGACAATCATTATGGTCATTTGCTGAACTGATCGGATAGTACAGGGGCCAGGGCGCTTGCACATTTGATCCCTGGCACCTCATATAGTCCCGTGAGTCCCTCAAGGATTGATCTCTGAGTGCAGAGCCAGGAGTGAGCCCTGAACATGGCCTCTAAAACAAAAGGAAATTTTTTTAAAAAAAATTATTCTGTTTATTACTAATAATACCTTTATTGATAAAGCATATAACTCTCATCTAGTATTGTCTTGAGTATGTGGCAGGTTTTTTGTGAATTGTTTATTTGTTACAGCAGAAAATCAGTGCACAAGTAGTCAAAAACATTATTTTTTAAATTGTTTTTTCCTCTCCAAGTTCTAAAAAAGAAATCACAAAAAATATACTGTTATGCTTTTTTTTTTTTTTTGAAATGGGAACAGATTTTACTTACTGATTTTACTTGAAGATTTTTAGGTAGGGGAAAGAAGGAGAGAAAGTGAGAGAGAGTATTGCACTCAAGAGAGAATGCGGGCTTCTCCAAAGGTTGTGAGAGCCTCTGCATATACCCCAGCATCAGGTATGAAAGCATGAAAGACTACATCTCAAGAGGGGAGATGCAGATGACACATGTGCTGGGGCGCCACATGTGCCTGGCCACTGGGCACAAGCAGCACATGGACTCAGGCAGCATATGCTCCTATACTGTTATACTTAGAAAATAGCTAGTGTCCTGGTAACTGGAACTCACCTAGGATCTGTCCTTTCAGCTGTTCACTGTATAGGGTGAGTGGGAAGCTTCTTCACATGCATTCCCCCATTCAGACCAATATCCAGACACAGAACCTGTAAATGGATATTTAGAGTTAAAACAAAGGGGGAAATGAAGAAAGTGATGTACAATTGATGTGTTAATTCTGAAAACAAATGAACGTAGTTGTGAATTACTGTTAGTCATTGAAAATATCTCAGCTCATTGAAAAGGGCATGTTATTTATTGTGCCAAAAATTATTTCTAATTAAGATATTTTCTACTCTTAGTCTCAAAAAAATCATTGGTATAGTTGGTTTTTATTTGGGGTAGGGAGGTCATGTGGTACTGGATTCAAACCAGAGTTGCAGCCGCTACCTCATATTAGGCAAGAATGTGTAATAATACAACAAACCTTTGTATTATTTTTCTGGTCCCTACTTAATATTTCTTTGTCTAGAAAACAAATCCATTGCCAAATTATAATTCTTTCTTATGGTAGAAAAAGCCTTAATTCAGAGCTTGAGATTCAGAGTGAAAAGTTCTGTTGTTGGGCCCAAGTTCAACAAGTAAGGGTGCTTGCTTGCCTTGCATATGGCCAACCGGGATTTGATCCCCAGCATCCCATATGGTTCCCCAGCCAGGAATGATCCCTCTGTGCAGAGCCAGGAGTAAGGTCTGAGCACTGCTGGGCATGGGCTCAAAACAAAACAAAATTTAAAAAACCCATAAAGAAGAACTGGGAATGTGATGCGGCATTACAGATCTGGCCTAGTTCCCACCATCTCCATCTTTCCATTTCCCTCCCCCCTTTCTCTCTCTCTCTCTCTCTCTCTCTCTCTCTCTCTCTCACACACACACACACACACACAGAAAAAAATGAAGATAATTTTGATTTGAGCCACTATGTATAAATGATCTAAATTCTACTCTGCATTTTTCAGAAGAGATTATAGGAATTAAGACTTAGATAATTTTCTTGGGACATTGGTCTTGAAATGATTGATAGGGAATATAGTGATTTCCATTGCTGCCATGAATTGTCAGTGTCGACTATAGAGGTGGTTAATTCAGGTGGTCACGGTGACTGAGAGGAACACTTCGTGAGCTTCAGGAAATAGTACATGAAAAGAGGTCGATATTTAGGCTGCCAGTGGGGGATAGTAGATTTGAAGGAAGGTTAAATATATTGCTTTGGATCACAGAACTGTTTCCAAGAGTGTTGAATATTTAAACTGACAACTAAGAAACAAGATTTTGGTAATTCCTATTGGTCTACTTACCCTGTGTAGCCATTTGAAAATGTTAATAACCAAGGATGAAAGAGAAAATTGGAAAATGACATTTCATTTTAATTCGTGAGGAATACAGATACAAGAGGAAACTTCAACTAAAGTATGTGTATCTTTGCAGAAACATGCTAAGGGACAAGATTTGCTGAAGCGAGTATGTGAGCATCTGAATCTTTTGGAAGAAGACTACTTTGGTCTAGCCATTTGGGATAATGCAACTTCTAAGGTAAGGAGACTAGAGAAAGAGGATGATCAAAACTTACTTTAATTCTTTTGTTGTTAATGTATTTATGTTAGGGCTGGAGAGATAGAACAGTGGGTAGGGAGCTTGGCTTGTAGTCAGCTGACGGTTTTGACCCCTGGCACCCTGTAGGGTCCCCTGAGTCTTCCAGGAGTGAGCCTTGAACACCTCTGGGTGGGCCCCCCCCAAAAAAAGAATACCCCAAGACAATATATTTATGCCTACCTATCCAAGACACACAGCAGAGCCTGGCAAGCTACCCGTGGCATATTTGATATGCCCAAAACAGTAACAATAATGGGCCTCATTCCCCTGACCCTGAACGAGCCTGAGAGGCTGCTAAAATTTTAGGCATGAGAGGCTGCTAAAATTTCCAGATACTCTCTCTCTAAAAGTACGTAGCTATTCAGGAAAGATTAAAACTATAAGGCAGTCCTTTATGTTTCTAAATGTCTGGCCATTTTGAAAGCACAAAGAATACTGGTACTGCCGATATTTAGGCCTTACCCCCTGGTTTGAGACGAGAAGAGTGAGAAGCTTCCTCCAAGACACAGCCCTTTTAGTCCAAGGCTCCTGCTACCCCTTTCTGCAGGATTCTCCTCTTCAGTGTTTGCATTCCTCTTTCCTTGGCTATTATAGTTTATCTTCTTTTTAAAAAAAAATATCTCCAGGCTTACTCCCTCTCATTGTGGGGGATATGTGAGTCATATTACAATGAGAGAGAAATCTCTGTTTCTGTGTGCACTCTCTGGTTTCTCCTTTCAGCATAGGTAAATATTTGGCCTTCATATATGTTGCTTCTTTTCCCAATGAGCTTCAGGGTCTGTGTTTTGTTTGTAGACAGTTGCAGCAAGGGGAGTTAATTGGACCAACTTTTTTCCTCACTTGGAAAGGCTTGCTCTCTTTCCCTGTATTACCAGGCTGAGTCTGGCAAGACAAGAGGAAAAGCAGCCTGAAACTTCTCTTGCTTTCGAGAAATTTATTGCCACTGTGATTTAAGGTTGTATGAATTAAATAGTCACTTCCTGTATTTTATTCCTGCTTACAATTATTTATGAATAAATAAAGCAATTTTTTTCTTGGAGGAAATGCCACACATATTACTTCCTTTCCTCCATCCTCCCAATTCCCGAAGCAAAAAAAAAAAAAAACAGCTCTTCTGGTAAAAAATGAGAATTTACAATAAAAGGAAAATACAGTGTAATCACTCATGATTTTCTTTCTCCTGCTTTTTGTGTGGGTGTAAATGAATTGTTTGGTGGTGCCGGGGCTTAAACCCAGAGCTTCACATATGCAAGTCTTAAAACTACTACTGAACTACATCCCCAGTCTGCATGTGACTCTTATCTTTAATTGGGTGGGGAGTTTTTTTTCAACCATAACGGTGCATGCTTGGGCGCGAGGATGGAGGTGGGGGTGGAGGGATGGTACTACCCTCTGCTCTGTGCTCTGGGGACTCCTGGTACTTGGAATAAAATCAGGTTTAACCTCATGCAAGGTAAGCGCCTTAACCCTTCTCTCTGGCCCAAGGCTTTCCTTAAAGACCCAGAACACCTGAATTCTTGCTCCTATAAACATAGAGTGGTGATTTGTAACCATCATTTAGTCATCACACCAGCAGCAGCATGAACAGTGAGTGATTCCTTCATTTAAGGAAGCAAGACTTCACTTCAAAAGACAAGCATTTTGCAAGTCCTTCCTATGTATGCAGTCATGCTTCCTCCCATTGATACCACATTTTTAAGCCTTGAATGACTCCCCTTTGCCTAGGCCTTTAGTAAAGTTTCCATTTCTAGCATGGAATGCCCTGCCCTGCCCTCGTAGCCTGGCCTTACCATTCTTATCTCTGTTCTGTTCCCTCCCTGTATCTGTGTCCCAGCTGCGCTCCACATGCCCAACTAGACTTTCTGCCTTTATCTTCTTACCTGTCCGAATAACCCTTGTTTGCCCTTTGAGCCTCCTCTTCAGATCTCCTAACCTTCTTTTGAGAAACATACATGTCTCTTTCCCAGTCCATTTTGGTGTACCTCCGTGTGCTCTTGCCATGTTCCGGGCTCTGTCATAGCACTCCCACACATTTCTGTCATAGTAATGCTTCATAACTTAGAACATGTGTTTAGTGTTCATCTCTTTTCCTAAGCTCCTTGAAGACAAATGCTACTTTTAATTTCCTTTTTGAAACTGTGGTGCATAGTACATGGAGGCATTATTTTTTGATGGTGCTGGGGATCGAACCCAGGCTCTCACAGTGAAGGAAGTGCTGAGTGCTGAGTGATATCCCTGCAGACCTGGAGGAACCTCTCAAATATCTGTTGACTACATGAGCTGCTGTGGATACAGTAATTCGTCATCAAAGTACTGGTGCTGGGCTGAGCACACGCTGTGTACAGAAGCCCCGGCTTGGTCACAGGCACCGTAGTCCCCCAGGCCCCACCCAGAGGCACTTTCCAGTCTGAGTGGGCAGTTGAACTTCTTCTCCCCCTGCCCTGCCTGTGTGACCCAAACAAACGATAATGGAAGAGGGTCAGGATATAGCCCAAAGGACTGGAGTAAATGCTGTGCGTGTAGGAAACCTGCATTTGATCTCTATGTATCACAGTCCCCCACGCACTGCCAGGGAAACTGTGGAGCACTGAGCCTGGACTAGCCTCTAGTACCTTCAGGGGTTGTGCCCCCCACCTAAAATACAAGTTTCAGGACCAGTAGTACAGCGGGTAGGGCATTTGCTTTGCATGTGCTGACCCGTGTTCAATATCCAGCATCCCATATGGTCCCCCAAGCTCCGCCAGGAGTATTACCTTGGTGCAAAGCCAGTAGTTACCCCTGAGCATCACCAGGTATGACCCCAAAAAGCAAAAGAAAAAATTACCAAACAACAACAAAAACAAGTGCCACTTCAGGCCAAATTGATATTTGGCCTGGGATTTTGGCTTCTATTGCCAAATGGTGAGAAATTTTAGCTTCAATTCTTTTTTTTTTCTTCTTGGCTCACACCCAGCATTGCACAGGGGCTACTACTCCTGGCTCATAACTCATGAATTACTCCTGGCAGTGCTCGAGGGACCATATGAGATGCTGGGAATTGAACCCAGGTCTGCCCTACCTGTTGTGCTGTCACTCCAGCCCCTTAGCTTTGATTCTTTTTTTTTTTATATATTTTTAATTTTTTTAAATTTTATTTTAATGAATCACTGTGAGATACAGTTAGAGACTTACAAACTTTAGTGATTGTGTTTCAGTCATACAAGTACCCATCCCTCCACCAGTGCCCATTCTCCACCCCCGATGTTCCCAGTATCTCTCCCACCTCCCCACCACATTCCCCCCCCCACCACCTCTGTGGCAGGCACATTCCCTCTTACTCTCTCTCTCCTTTTGAATGTTATAGTTTGCAATACAGGTACTAAGTGGCAATCATGTTCTGTCCATCGTCTGCTTTCAGCATGCATCTACCATCCCGAGTGAGCCCCTCAACCACCAAATTTAGCTTTGATTCTTTTTTTTTTTTTTTTTTGCTTTTTGGGTCACACCCGGCGATGCTCAGGGGTTACTCCTGGCTCATGCACTCAGGAATTGCCCCTGGCGGTGCTCAGGGGACCATATGGGGTGCTGGGAATTGAACCTGTGTCGGTCATGTTGGCTGCGTGCAAGGCAAACGCCCTACCCGCTGTGCTATTGCTCCAGCCCCAGCTTTGATTCTTAATGGGTTATGGAATCCCTTTAAGAAAACTGACAACTGCAGGTTATTTGGGGAGATTTCTCTTAAAGATAATGGAAAATAAGTGGTTGCCTGGTTAGGGTAGGAGATGTTTATTCCAAAGTGAAAAAAAATTAGTGTGTGTATTTTTTTTTTGGCATATCTGATCATTTTTTTTTAAATAATTTATTTCTTTATTGAATCACTGTGGGAAAAGTTACAGAGCTTTCGGGTTTAGGTCTCAGTCATGTAAGTATCAAACACATTTCCCTAAAAACTTTTTTTTTTTTTTGCTTTTTGGGTCACACCCGGCGATGGTCAGGGGTTACTCCTGGCTCTGCACACAGGAATTACTCCTGGCGGTGCTTGGGGGACCATATGGGATGCTGGGAAGCGAACCGGGGTCGGCCATGTGCAAGGCAAGCGCCCTACTCACTGTGCTATCACTCCAGCCCCGTGTGTGTATTTTTTTTTTCTTTTTAACCTGAGGTCAGAATTGGAGGGAAAAAAATAAAACATCTCAGGCTAGGTAGACAGCTCAAAGGACTAGAGTGTATGTGCTGTGTAGAGTGGTCCTTGGTCCAGTCTCCAATGTTGCATGATCCTCCAAGCACCAGTAGCTTATTGTCAGAACAATGAAGATCTGGGTAATGCCAGTAAATCCTGGTTGTAGATCTTTACTAAAAAAGTTTTTTTTTTTTTTTGTAAAGACACATTCAGCAGTACTCAGGGCTTTGCATTCAGGGATCACTCCTGGTGGGGTCTGGGGGACTGAATATATGGGGTGCTGGGGATTGAGCCTACCTCTGCTATGTGCAGGTAAGCACCTTACCCACTGTACTATCTCTTCAGCACCTCGCTTACCTTTAGAGATAATGAAAACAGCAAATGCTTATTTAGAATTTCTTATTTATTAAAAACTTTTAGATACAGCTCTGTATAAGCTTATTCCATCCACATAGTTGTGAGATTGGCACTACTACTAATACTGTTTTATAGATGAGTGAGATAGGGAACACAGATGCCTAAAATCACGCACGCTAGGAAGTAATGGAGCTGGAATTCCAGCCTAACTCTTGGGTTCCCTATTTCTCTGCTTAGAATTACTTCTGTGCTCTCTGAAATTAATATAGAGTATCAGAAGAATACTGTAGGCAGGACCTGAAGATGGTCCATAATAAGCTTCCAATACTCTGTGGTTTTTTTGTTCAGAAACTGTGTCTGAATGCCTTTTCTCTTTTTTTACAGACATGGCTGGATTCTGCCAAAGAAATAAAAAAGCAGGTTCGTGGTAAGTGAATATAACCTTTTTCACAGTTCTTCCTTTTAGTAGGTCAGAGGATTTCCAACCACCTTCTGGTTGTGAGTCACTTTAGAATCCTGACCATGACAGATGGCTTTGAAATGGAGATAAAGCCTCCCCTGGAAGGAGGAGATTCCGTAACAGAAAGGTACAGCAGAGGTGGGGGCTTGAGATGTAGGTCAGATCCTGATGATGCTTTTTACAACTTGGCAAAGCTGGGGAAGGTAGGAATGGTGGAGAGAAACAGAAGGTGGAAAAGAACAAAGATGAGAGGAGAAAAAGGATATGGGAGTCAGCTCTCCAGGGGTAGAGATGGAAACTGTAGTCGCCTGCAATTAGTTCGCTGCATGATTCTGTTCTTTTAAATCGAGCTGGACTCTTACGTTCTAACCTTCTCTGTGTTTTCCTTTCTACAGTTCCTTTGTCCCTTTTCAACAGTCTTCTGCAAAATTGAAGTGTAAGGGACCATGGAAGGGGGAGAAAGAGGGCGGGGGATAGAAAAATAAGAATTCCTGTCAGTGCTCTCTGGTGTGGTTTTTCTTCTTATCTCCAAGCCCTCTTGCATATAATACTGGTGCACATGCTGTTCAGACTGGTGTTCCAGGGTACTGTTTCAAGATTGGGGGTGGTGGGATGGTGTTTAGATTAGCATTTTGTAGTCCCAAACCCATTAGGTCAAGGGACAGAGACTCTTTCCCCTCGTCAGTGACCAACTGTTCTTTTATTTTTATTTATTTAATTTATTTTTAGATGTCCTTTTCATTAAGCTTATTTTAAAAGAAACTAATAAGAACTGAAATAGGTATTACTCTCACATGAAAACAAATTTTGTTTTTCTTTGGTTTTTGCTTCCTTGGCTTTTGTTTTGGTTTCTGTCACCCCTGGCATGCCCAAGGATTACCACCCGCTGTGTGCTCTGATGTTCTCAGTGCTCTGGAGACCATGCAGTGCCCCAGATCAAACTAGGGCTCCGAAATGCAAATATGTGCTCAGCCCATTGAACTATTTCTTTGGCCCTTTTCACTTGTTGCTTAAACTATAACACATTTGGGCTGAGGAGATGATTCAGAGAGCTAACGCACCAGCTTTGATGTGGGGATCTTAGGTTTGATCCCATCTCCAAATGGTTCCCTGAACACTCCAGAGTGGCCCAAAAAGGAAGAATATACAACTAAAAACCACATTTCGTCATGATGAGAAGCAAAATACTCCTTTTAGAGCTGGAGCCATAGTACATTGGGTAGGGCTCTTGCCTTGTATGTGGACAACTGAGTTTGATCCCCAGCACTATCTGTATTTCCCAGAGCCCTGCCAGGAGTGACCCGTGGCAGAGTCACAGAGCTGGGCAATGTCCTGAACGTCACCAAATATAGCCCTAAAACAAAACAAAAGACTTGTTTTGATGGGCAGTTCTTCATGATTTGCTTTCTTCTAATAAAAATCTTGTTTTAAAATGCAAGTTAGGGGTTCAGAGAGATAGTCCAGGGGTAAGGCACTTGCTTTCCCTGTGGCCACTCTGGGTTTGATCCCCAACATCTCGTTTGTTCCCCTGAGCACCACCAGGAATGATTTGTGAAGACAGGGCCAGAAGTAACCCCTGAGCATCGCCAGGTGTAACCCCAAAACAAGCAAAAAGTACAAAAATTATTCACAACCTGAAGGCATAACAAGAAAAACAACTCTAAATTCCTTTTGTTGAAAATAGTTTTAACATTTAATATTATTCAGGTATAAATAATGGTATAAGAAGATGCTTTAGGAAGAAAATTTTTAGCAGCTTATAATGAGTGGAAAGTAGCTAGTATATGGTCTTCCTGGCTGTGAAAAAAAATCTCTTGCTAAGAAAAAACACTGTCATTTAAAAAAAAGTTACAGGGCTAGAGTGATAGCTCAGTGAGTTGGAGCACATTCTGCATGCAGAAACTCTGGGTTTTTATCCCTGTACTACATAAGAGTCTGGGGTCTTATCCCTGTACTGCATAAGAGTAACCCTGAGCACTGAACTAGGAGTAAACCATGAGGTTTAGCTCAAGTCCTCCTTCCTAAATGAAAAATAAAATAAATTGCAACATTACATGGAAGGGCCAGAGAGATGGTACAGTGGGGAAGGCACTTGCCTTATGCATGCTTCCTAACCAGGTTCAATCCCCGGCGTCCCACATAGTCCCTTGGGCACTGCAAGGAGTGATTGAAAAATTTAAAAAATTATAGACATGTAGAGAAAATTTGAAGTTCTAATTCCATCTTCCCATAAAACCACTGTAAAGGGGACTGGAGCGATAGCACAGCGGGTAGGGTGTTTGCTTTGCACACTGCTAACCCGGGTTCAATTCCCAGCATCCCATATGGTCCCCTGAGCACCACCAGGAGTAGTTCCTGAATGCAGAGCCAGGAGTAACCCCTGTGCATTGCCGGGTATGACCCAAAAAGCAAAACAAAAACCACTGTTAAATCTATATCATTTGCAGGATATTTTTTCCTAGGTATATATAATTTTGTTTTTCAAAGATAGAAGTATGTGGCAGGTCCTCTTCTGGACCAGAAGCTTGCCACTGTAGGGGAGAGGGGAACAGATCAGGGAAAGAACCTCTGTCCATGACCAAGCTCTTAACTTACAGTTAAGCGTTATGGCACTTTGGCCAGGCCCATTTCGATGCCAGGGTAGCACATAGCTCACCGCTTGCCCTGTGTCCATCCAGTCCCCTGTTGGAACCCTGCTTTTGGGGTGCTAGGAAGTAAGGGCAACTGAGGCTTAAGTTGAGAGAACAGATATCCAGGAGGAAAATATCATTCAGAGCCAATTAAATCCCATGTTACAAAAGCGTAGCATTTACTGTCTTCTTATGTCCATACAAAAAGGACATTGCTCTGAATTAACTACGCAAAGGACTTAAGAAGAAGAGAAAAACAATATTTACAAGTTTACAGAGCACAGAGAAAGAAGTTACAAATAAACACAGAGGAATGGGAGCACTCTGATAGGAGTAAATCAGTAAACCTAAGCTTCCTGTGGCAAGGTGGAAAGGACAAACCAATGTTATCCTACAGACCTACAACAATGATAGAGGGAAGTGGTCACTCTGGACGAGGACTGGGTGCAGAAGGGAGGGAAAGGGATATGCCTGATACTCTCTCAGGAGCGCTGTTATAAACCACTGTGCTCAGTAGAGAAAAGAAAAAGAAAAAATACCTGTCCCAGAGGCAGGCTGGCGGGGGGCGGGGGTGCAGAAACTAGGACACTGGTGAAGAGAAGCAGACACTGGTGAAGGGATTGGTGTTGGAACATTGTACACCTAAAGTTCAGGTACGAATTTTGTAATAGAGTTTTAAGATTTTTTTTTTTTTTTTTTTTTTTTTTTTGAATCAAACCCGGGTTGGCCGCGTGCAAGGCAAACGCCCTACCCGCTGTGCTATCTCTCCAGCCCCAGGAGTTTTAAGAATTTTAAGGACTGGAACACATCCATGCATATTTGAGGCCCAAAGTTCAGATCCCTGACATCAAATACCCTCTGAGAACTACTGATGAGTCTCCCCAATAAATTATATTCACTGTCACTGTCCTCCCATTGTTCATCGATTTGCTCGAGCGGGCCCAGTAACATCTCCATTGTGACAATTGTTACTGTGTTTGGCATATCGAATACACCCCAGGTAGCTTGTCAGGCTTTGCCATGCGGGCGAGATACTCTCGGTAGCTTGCCAGGCTCTCCGAGAGGGGTGGAGAAATTGAACTCGGTCCGGCCATGTTGGCTGTGTGCAAGGCAAATGCCTACTCGCTGTGCTATTGCTCCAGCCCAATAAATTATATTTATTTTTAAATATAAAATTAAAAGAGAGGCCAGAGTAGTAAGTGAAAAGGTACTTGCCTTTCATGCAGCTGGTCCTGATTTACTCCCCGGCACCAGAAGCTCCCTCAAGCAGTGCCAGTAGTGACCCCTGAGCACAGATCCGGGAGTTGCTTCTGAGCAGTCCCAGATGTGGCCAAAAACCCTGCCTCCTGCAAAAAAATAAAATGAAGGTTTTAGATGAGTATAATATGTTCTGTTCTTTATGTATTGTGAATTGATTATTATATTTACATAATGATAAGTTTTAAATAGTTTAGTAAGTAGATATTTTGTCATGCTTTTTATTTTTTTTGGGGGGGTCACACCTATCAATGCACAGGGGTTACTCCTGGTTCATGCACTCAGGTATTACTCCTGGCAGTGCTCGGGGGGGGTGGGGACCATATGGGATGCTGGGAATCGAACCTGGGTTGGACGTGTGTAAGGCAAACACCCTACCCACTGTGCTCTCACTCCAGCCCCTGTCATGCATATTTTAATATTGACATATAACTAATGTGTTTTATATATTCATATAAATATGTGACCCTTTTTTTTTTTTTTGCTTTTTTGGGTCACACCCAGTGTTGCACAGGGGTTACTCCTGGATCTGCACTTAGGAATCACTCCTGGTGGTGCTCGGGGGACCATATGGGATGCTGGGAATCAAACCCGGGTCAGCCGCATGCAAGACAAATACCCTACCCGCTGTGCTATCGCTCCAGCCCCATCTTTAATATAGTTTTTAATACTCTTCATAAAAATACATAATGATTTTTTTTACATTTTTCCCCCACCAACAAAATAGTTTTATTTGGAAACAACAACAACCAAAAATAATTTGGAACATGCATTCTCATGGCAAAAAAACTCATGCACTTCCCCCTGCATTGCCAACTGAACTCCTTTGAAGAGTTTTAGATGACTCTATATTTAGCGCTTAATGGTATTTATCTGACCAGTCAGTTCTATTGATTGACATTAATCAATTTATATTATTATGTAAGTAATGATATTTATATAACCAGTTATATTGATTGACATTTGGTATTAAGGTAAATAGTTTTATATAACACTATTATAGTATATTCATTTACTTTTGGTTTTTGAGCATCCTGTGCTCAAAAAAAAAAGGACTTATTTTTGGTTCTGTGCTCAGCAGTCATTCCTGGCAGGACTCAGGAGATTGTATAGGATACCAGGGATTGAACCTGCGTCAGTCACAAGCAAGGCAAGCGCTACATCATATGCCGTACTATCACTTCAAACCCTCCATGATATTTTTAAATTATTTTTGTTGTTGAATTTTCTTGGTGGGGTAGGGCATACCCAGTAGTACTGGGTTGGTTATCTCTGTTTTTTGCTTTTTTGTTGGGAAGACCAGGAAATGCTGGGGCTTGAACTCAGGCCTTACTTTCAACTAATTCTCCAGTCCCTAAATGATTTTTTTATTTGTTACATTAAGAGATGGAGTTTATTTAACATTTTTTGATAGACTGAACATGAAGATCTAAGAACTACCTCAATCATAGTTTTTCCACAAAAAAACTCTCTTTAAAGATTCCTGGCAACTTCCTATCATGTCATATTATCATATTGTCTCTGCAATTTCAAATAAAATTTTACAGAATTTTCTCAAGGACATAAAACTACAGAAGCTAATGATCCATTTAGTCTTTTTTTTTTAATTTAATTGAATCACTGTGAGATAGACCCTTACAAAGCTGTTCATGATTAGATTTCAGTCAGACAGTGTTCCATCAACCATTCCTCCACCAGTGTACATTTCCCAGCACCAGTGTCCCCAGGTTCCTTTCCACCACCTCCAGCCCCACCACCCCCTTTAAATGATTTTTATTACACATGAATGTGTGCCTAAAAACATTGTTTTCCCTTCTCGTTTTTTGTTCACACCCAGTGGTGCTCAGGGCTTACTCCTAACTCTGCATTCAGGGATCATCCTGGAATGTCTCGGGCTACCATATGGGGTGCCAGGGATAAAACCCAGATTGACCAGGTGGAAGGCAAGCACCCTACTCATGACATTATTTCTAGACATTGCTAAAACTGACCCATAAACAAGAGAAGAATGAAGGTATCAAATGCTCAGGCTGCATATAATAAATAAAACAGGACCACCACTTCGATACCAATTTATATTGTTTGGTTTTTTGGTTCTGGGCCATACCCAGCAGTGCTTAGGACGCTCCTGGCTCTCTTCTCAGGGATGGCTCCTGGTGGTGGTTGGGGGAGCATGCCATGCTGGGAATTGAACAGGGGTTGGCCACATGCATGGCAAGTACCTTTACCTGCTGTGCTGTCATTCCGGTCCTTGTTTTGCCCTATTCAACATCTTTTTCATTTATTTATTTATTTATTTATTTGTTGTTAAATTTATTTATTGAATCACCGTGAGAAAAGTTACAAAGCTTTCAGGTTTAAGTCTCAAGTCATACAATGATCAAACACCCATCCCTTCACCAATAATTATTTTTCACCACCAAGAACCCCAATATACCCCCCTCCCACCCTTCCCTCCCCTCCTGATGCCTGTGAGGCAGATGATTTCTACTTAATTTTCCCTCTACTTTGATTACATTCATTAATAGTAAAAAATAATAAAGGCCCTCCCGTTGTTCATCGATTTGCTCGAGCGGGCCCAGTAACGTCTCCATTGGAGACTTTGTTGTTACTGTGTCTGGCATATCGAATACGTCACGGGGAGCTTGCCAGGCTCTGCTGTGCGGGCGAAATACTCTCGGTAGCTTGCCGGGCTCTCCGAGAGGGGCGGAGGAATCGAACTCAGGTTGGCCATGTTGGCTGCATGCAAGGCAAACGCCCTACCCGCTGTGCTATTGCTCCAGCCCTAAAAAAATAAATAATGTTTACATTCATCATTTCAACAAAAGATGCACCATTATTGTTTGGAATTACCCCACAACAATCAGAAATGCTGAAAAGGCATT
The DNA here is from genome assembly GCF_029834395.1 of Sorex fumeus. Taxonomy (NCBI): domain Eukaryota; kingdom Metazoa; phylum Chordata; class Mammalia; order Eulipotyphla; family Soricidae; genus Sorex; species Sorex fumeus. The sequence continues at coordinate 45,008,537 of NW_026606104.1, forward strand.
GTGAAATCATTCGTTTTCTATTGCTGGTTATGAAAACCATATGATGTCTTATCACGGCCATGTGATTTTGGATTTCTGATATTTTAATAATTAAGTCTGGAGGGATTTCTGCCAAAAGCCGGATAATTACGAGATTGTTTTTTGTACCTCTTGTGCCATGGCCATGCCGGAGATCCACTCGTGGGGGGCAACTCATGGCCTCGGTATGGCATGAAGGATATGCCGGTTCCGCCCCCCATCCCATGAGGCTGCAGTTGCCCCATCACCACCGGCTCATGCTTGGCTGTCCAATAAGCATTGAAGCAGCGGCCACCGTGCTGCTGGGGGGGAAAAAGCAGAAGAGACAGACACTCTTTCCCTCTTTGGGGGGCTTGGCGCCGTAATTTAATGTATAGTCCATTCACATTTCTGCCACAAGCTGCTGGGCTCTGGATTAGGTCCTTGTGTCTCTGGTGCCATGGCCATGCTGGAGAGCCACTCGTAGGGGGCAACTCGTGGCCTTGGTAGGGCGTGAAGGATGTGCCAGTTCCACCTTCCATCCCATGAGGCTGCAGTTGCCCTGTCACCACCGGCTCATACCTGGCTGTCGAATATGCTCTGAGGCAGAGGCCACCGTGTTGTGGGGGGCGGGGGGGGAGGGGACAAGGCGGAAGAGAAAGAAACCTTTTCCCTCCCAGGGGGCATGGCACCGTAGTTTAATGCATAGTCCATTCACATTTCTGCCGCATACTGCTGGGCTCTGGATTAGGTCCGTGTGCCTCTGGTGCCATGGCCGTGCCGGAGAGCCGCTCTCAACATCTTGTATCTTATACTGTCACTGTCATTGTCCTCCCTTAGTTCATCGATTTGCTTGAGCGGGCCCAGTAACATTGTGAGACTTGTACATAAATTTATATTTAAAGTTCTCTTTTTTTGTAAGAAAGTTACCAGATAGTTTTTCTGACCTAAGTGCCATTTAGAGTTTTAGGGATATGAAATATTATAAGTGGGTTGATCGTAGGTATTATGATTGATTGGATTTGAGATAACTTTGTTTTTTTTGGCTGCAGTTGATCCTTAAAAAGTTCAAATACAGGGGCTGGAGCAATAGAACAGTGGATAGGGCGTTTGCCTTGCATGTAGCTGACCTGGGTTCGATTCCCAGCATCCCATATGGTCCCCTGAGCACCGCCAGGAGTGATACCTGAGTGCAGAGCTAGGAGTAACCCCTGTGCATTGCCGGGTGTAACCCAAAAAGCAGCAAAAAAAAAAGTTCAAATACAGGCTGGAGAGATAGCACCAGGAGTGATCCTTGCGCATGCATAGATCCAGGAATAGCCCCTGCTTACCAGTCATGTTTGGTCCTATAGTAGAACACACAAAAAGTTCAAATATTGGTCCAAGGAGAGAGCTCAAAGGGCTGGAATGTAGCTTTGCTGATGGGATCTTGAGTTTGATCCCTCCCTGGCCTCCCTACGTATCGATGGGGATAATAGCTCTACTGGGCCCAAGCACTGAACTGTCTGCCCCACACAACTCACTCAGTTATCACTGTGAGTAGCCCCTGAGATCCACTCTTAAATGGTGTCTGTGGTATAAAAAAATTTTTTTTGTTAAAATAATATTTTAATCATAGGACATGAAAATATAAAACATGGGTTGGAACGAAGAACATTTTAATATTATTGAGTTATTTTAATAATCAGAAACTCGGGCATTAGCATAAAATTTCTTCTGTTTATTTTTATAGGCATCCCGTGGAATTTCACGTTTAATGTAAAGTTTTACCCACCAGATCCAGCACAATTAACAGAAGATATAACAAGGTAAATAATGTATTAGTAGTTCAATAATTTATTAATTCTTAATTAAACAAGCTAGTAAGTTTCGTTTTTAGGAACTCTGGGAATTTTCCTATTCAGAATTGAAAAAAAAATGATGTGTAATTAAATCTAAACTAGAAAGTTTCTGATGATTTCACAACAGCTTGCAAATGAATGAGCCTTGAAAATCTCAAGGACCCTAAAATAAAGCAAAAACAAAAAGGGGGTGATGCAAAGAGATAGTATATTGGTCAAAACTCTTGTCTTGCATGCAGAAACCAAGTTCGAATCCCCAACACCACTTATGGTCCCCTGAATACCTCCAGGAGTGATTCCTGAGCCCAGAGTCAGAAGTAAGCTGGAACTCTGCCAACCATGGCCCCAAAACAAATAAGCGAACAAATGAAGAGTCTCAGATATCTGTAATTTTAATTCTTAATTTTAATGCTTAATTTTATGCCAGGCTAGAGCAACAGCACAGCGGGTAGGGCATTTGCCTTGCATGCGACCAACCCGGATTCGATTCCTCCACCCCTCTCAGAGAGCCTGGCAAGCTACCGAGAGTATCCTGCCCGCACAGCAAAGCCTGGCAAGCTCTCTGTGGCGTATTCGATATGCCAAAACCAGTAACAACAAGTCTCACAATGGAGTTGTTACTGGTGCCCGCTTGAGCAAATCGATGAACAGCGGAAGGACAGTGCTACAGTGCTAATTTTATGTCAACATCTAATAGGACACCTATAAACCACACCACTTTCCAAAGGCCCTCCCCCCCAAAAGGCACCATGTGCATGCACAATGAACTAGCCTCACTGTATGTGTTTTTTTTTTCATTTTTTATAATTTTATTTATTGAATCACTGTGAGAGCAGTTACAAAGCTTTCTGGTTTAAGTCTTAGTCATAAAATGAAACATCTGTACCTTCACCAGTGCCTATTCTCCACCACCAAAAACCCCAGTATACCCCCATCCCAAACCCTCCCCCTACCTGTGGGGCTGATTATTTTCACATTACTCTCTCTCTACTTTGATTACAATCAATATTTTGACACCTGACTCACCATTATTATTTGGGATTTTACTCCAACACTCGTATCTGCTGAAAAGGCAACAGTAGACAATTTGTTTTCTATTGCTCATTAAGAATAACATATGTTGCATGGCTGCAGTAGTGGCCGCGTGATTTTGAAATTCTGAAATTTTAACAATTAAATTTGGAGGGATTTTTGCCAAAACTTGCTGAACTCCAAGATTTGTTCCTGAGTCTTGGGATCATGGCCATTAAGCAGCTTGATCAGGAGTCAGAGAGGCTGTTCGTGGGTGGCGACTCAGGGTCTTGCTGGAATGGGGAGGAAAGGGCCAGCTCCACCCCCATCCCGTGAGGCCCCGCATGTCTTATCACAGAGGGCCCAAACCTGACTGTCCAGTGGCCTCTGAAGGATGGCAACCAGCAGGCCGCCAAGGGGGAGCAGATGGAGGGACAGCACCCTTTCACCTCTGGGGTGGCCCAGCGACAGTAACTTACTGAGGGGTCCGGACGCATTTCTGCCAAAAGCTGCTGGGTTTCAAGATTTGTTTCTGAGTCTCTGGGATCATGGCCATTAAGCAGTTCAATCAGGAACCAGAGAGGCCATTCCTCCAATTATATAGCTGAGCCGGAGGTGATTTGTGGATGTGTCTCCCACATACCTAACTTTTGGCCGTTTACTTTTTGGGTAAATTTTGCCCCAAGTTTTTGGGGTCTAACCAAAGGCACAGCAGCAATTTGGGGGTATCTGAAGGCACCATCAGACTGCTGATGCACTCACCTCACAGGTACAGATTGACCTGCTGGCAGCACCATACCCCCTATGTATGTGTTTTAAAATTGCTCCTCTCCCACTATCTTCTTTGTGTGTGTGTGTGTGTGTGTGTGTGTGTGTGTGTGTGTGTGTGGTTTTGGGCCACACTGTGTGTGCTTGGGGACTGTTCCTGACTCTATGCTCAGTATTGACCACTAACAGTGCTCGGGGGCCATATGTAGTGCTGGGGATTTGAACCAGAGTTGGCTGGATGAAAGGCAAGTGCCCAGTGCTGTCTATCCAACCTGTTCTTTCTTATTTTGATAGAAAAGCTATCTCGGTGTTGTTATATTTAGGAGAGTAGCCCTTATTGGGCTCTAGGTAAATAAATATTAACCTAGAACGAAAGAAAATGGGAAAGTGGCACATTTAGTATAAAGAGTAATACTATCTGTATTTGTTAATAATGGTGCATCTTTTGTCAAAATAATGAATGTAATCAAAGTAGAGAGAGAGAGTGAAGTGGAAATCATCTGCCTCACGGGCAGGTGGAGGGGTGGGATAGGGGGTATATTGGGGCTCTTGGTGGTGAAAAATATGCACTGGTGAAGGAATGGGTGTTTGATCATTGTATGACCAAGACTTAAACCTGAAAGCTTTGTAACTATTCTCACAGTGATTCAATAAATAAATTTAAAAAAAAACTATCTGTATCTGTATTTGTATCCTTAGCAGCTTGTTCATACATAGTAAGTGCTTATCCAGTGAACTGTACATACTGAGAAGCTGTTTTCTAATTCTGATTGTGCTGTCAACTGTCTGATTCCAGAAAAATGTAATCTTTGGGCTTCAGTTTTCACCTATTTCAAATAAAGGAAAAACCTAAGTGAACTCTTTTTTTAAAAAAATCTGCTTATTAGGGGTCAGAGAGATAGTACAGGTAAGGTGCTTGCTGATCTGGGCTCGATCTCCTGCATCCATATGATCTCCCAAGCACTGTCAGGAGTAAGCCCTGAACACTGCTGAGTGTGGGCCAAAAACAAAAAAATAAAAAATATATTATAAAATCTGGTTATTAAATATTGTGAAATATCTAATACCGTTAAAAATATTCTTTGTCTAGCTACTATTAGCACATTCTTGAAATTGGGATGACATATCTCAGCATGGAAAAAATTATTTGGTTATTTTTTTCCATAAATAACACTTATTTCTTAAGAGTTGTATTTGCATATATTTCTTCATGGAGGTTCATTATGTATATTCCAAAACAAATTCCTAAGAATATTTGCTAGTCGCGTACATTTTAGAGATTGCTTAGATTCTGTAACTTGGCTGGCATTGGTCTCACTTAAAATCAGACACAGGTGGGCAGGAAGGTAAGTCAGAGGGCTAGTGCACATGCTCTGCAGCCAGGAGACCCAGGTGTGGTCTTTGACACTCACTGCATGGTTCCCGAACACGGCCTGGAGTGACCTCTGAGAACCAAGTCAGGAGTAAAGTCCTGGAGCACCACTCAGTATGGCCTCCATACCAACATCAAATACAACATCAAATCCAAGAGTGTATGTAGTGACTAATTATAGGGAGCAGAAGTGATTGCGGATGGCTATGTTATTCAACATTTTTTTTATCATCCCACCAAAGATGTGATTCTAATTAATAGAGAAGATTTTAGCTTAATCATCTTTCCCATTTGGTAAAGTCTGAATTGGTCAACTAAGCCAGAGTCGTGAGTATGAGTGTTATACTGACCTATGTAGGTTCAGTTGGTTTGCTGAACTGAACTGTCTTATCCCCATTAGAATTCCAACACTCAGCACATTGGGGAATAAATCTTAAACGATGTTAGTGCCTGGAAAGCTGTGTGTAACTTATCCCATCATGGAGAGAAAGAAGCAAAACGTTCATCTGTTAGTTCAGATATTCATTCAAAGCCTGAATAAACAAGGTGATAGAAAACAGAGTCCAGGTTTGATACCAAAGAGCCTTTACCATTCGATATTGAGCAGTCTTTTAACCTTGAGACCACTTTCTCAGTTCTGCATATGAAGATTAAATGGGAGATTTTATACATACATATATGTTACTTAGTACATGCCCCAAAATATTAATGCTTTATCTCCTTCAGACTTTTCTTGACTTCTGTTTCTTGACATCACTTTAAACTACTTTCCAACCATGAAAATCCAGCAGTCATTTTTTTACTTTTTGGGTCACACCCGGCGATGCTCAGGGGTTACTCCTGGCTCATGTACTCAGGAATTGCTCCTGGCGGTGCTCAGAGACCATATGGGGTGCTGGGAATCGAACTTGTGTTGGCCATGTTGGCTGCATGCAAGGCAAACGCCCTACCCGCTGTGCTATCGCTCCAGCCCCCAGTCATTTTTTTTAAATTTAGAAAAATTTCAAGCATATAGAAAGGAAAAAAATAATAGTACAATAATAGTACAAAATAGTACAATAATAGTAAAATAATAGTACAAAATTCAATACTTAGTGTGAATAGTTATTGATATTATTTATTTTTTTCTGTTGCTCTCTTATTGCTCACTTGGTAATATCTTTTCTTTTTGGTTATAGATATTATTTATGTCTTCAGCTTCGGCAGGACATTGTTGCAGGACGTCTGCCCTGTTCTTTTGCAACTTTAGCATTGCTAGGCTCTTACACCATACAGTCTGAACTGGGTGACTATGACCCAGAGCTCCACGGTGTGGATTATGTCAGTGATTTTAAACTGGCCCCAAATCAGACCAAGGAACTTGAAGAGAAGGTCATGGAACTGCATAAGTCCTACAGGTAAATATGTCTCCAGTCGGTGTTAATTGTGTTTTGTCTTGCCATAAGCTAGAGTCCTTGGCCTGGGATTGGTTCAGTGGTTGCCTGAGTGGGAACATCATGGTGCTGTACAAAGAATCTTTGGCCCTTTGAGGGGCTAGAGCCATCATACAGTGGGTAGGGCATTTTGCCTTGCACTCTGATCCAGGTTTGATCCCTAGCATCTCATATGCTCCCCTGAGCACTGCCAGGAGTAATTCCTGAGTGCAGAACCAGGAGTAACCCCTGAGCATGGCCAGGAGTCACCCCCCAAAAAAAGCAAAAATAAAATAAAATACCTTAAAAAAAATCTTTGAACCTTTGATCCAGATTTTAAACTTACTAAGCTATATGAGGTGACTTGAGATTCTTAGAGTAAGGCATGTTGGGATTCTCCATACATAAATAGACTTTAGAGGGCCCCTGAAGGTATTTTTTTTTTAAGTCTTTATTGAATCCACTGTTTTCTCTTTCATGAAAATAATTGGTACTATTGGGAGGTTATATAACACAGGGATTAAAATCAAGGACTTTGCAGTTGAGGGGCCCTGGAGTGGAATCCCAGGAGTCTTCGTGCCCGTGTGCACATGCGAGTGCACGAGCGCGCGCGCGCGCGCACACACACACACACACACACACACAGAGCAAGAGTTACAATATTTCTCTCTGTGGGGCTGGAGTGATAGCACAGCGGGTAGGGTGTTTGCTTTGCACGTGACCAACCCGGGTTCGATTCCCAGCATCCCATATGGTTCCCCAAGCACTACCAGGAGTAATTCCTGAGTACAGAGCCAGGAGTAACCCCTGTGCATTGCCAGATATGACCCAAAAAGAAAAAAAAATTCTCTATTTTTTTTTGTTTGGTTGTTTTGGGAGTGGAGCGGAGGGAAGTATTTGGGACCACACCTAGCTGTGCTCAGGGCTTATTCCTGGCTCTGTGCTCAGGGATCACTCTAGCAGTGCTCAGCAGGCTGACTATATGGAGATTGAGCCCAGGTCAGGTAGTACCTGCTGTGCTATCTGGGTTAAAATCTTGACTCAGCTCGTTCTGGCCTTGAAACCTTGGGTAACTTACTCAGCCTCTTCAGAGTCCCAGGTTCCTTGTTTGTCTGATTACCGCAGGGTAATATGGCGTTCCTGATAGGGTTAGAGAGTTAGTATGTACACAGGCTTCAATATCTCACACGTGGTAGTTCAAGAAATGTTAGCTAACATTAAAATGTCAGGATAATTTGTGTTTCTTCTTGCCATCCATCCCATTTTTTTCTTTTTAGTGACTTGTTAATAAGTTAAGTTGCCTTAGCTTATTAACATGAATGTCTAGTCTCAATCTTGAGTAAGTAAGTAAGTAAAGTAAAGGCCCTCCCGTTGATCATCGATTTGCTCGAGCGGGCCCAGTAACGTCTCCATTGGAGACTTTGTTGTTACTGTGTCTGGCATATCGAATACTCTCGGTAGCTTGCCGGGCTCTCCGAGAGGGGCGGAGGAATCGAACTCGGGTTGGCCATGTTGGCTGCGTGCAAGGCAGATGCCCTACCCGCTGTGAGTGCTTGAGTTATGTTAGTTTGAGTTATGGTGTTCCAGGGGGCTTCATTGTTAAAAGGAAAATTCAAAGGGGCTGGATAGACCATTCTAAGGGCTGGAGTGCATGTGTTGCATGCAGGAGACCCTGTCTGATCTCTGAAACCATATGGTCCTCCAGGCACTGCTAAAAGGGATTTTCCTCCCAAGCAGATCCCCTGATTTCCCGGTCCCTGGTCCAGCCAGGAATAGCCCCTATCTCCACTGGGTGTGGTTCCAAACAAGAGGGAAACGAAGAGAGAAGTCCAAGAGTGGTTTCAGTTGTCTTTCCATGGAATTAACTGTTCTGTCTAGCCATCGGGTGATCTTGCATTGAAGAGCTTCCACATAGCTGCACAGATTGAGATGCAACAAGAAAGCCTGAGCTCAGAGTGCACCAGTTCTGGGTGCCCGTTTTGCTTCTGTCAGTTCTGGTACCATGATCTTGATATGGTCTAGATAGTTGGACTGCTTTCATGAGGCCACTGGTGACTTTAATGAAAGTCATTTTTCAAAATATCATGTAATATAGTGTGTTAACATTCAGAATGTTTAGAACTTAGTGAAGCAATATTTTTAGTGAAATGTATAATGTGAAATCGCACAGGTGGAAAAGGTCTCTTCAAAGTTCAGATTAGGGGGCTGGAGCAATAACACAGCAGGTAGGGCGTTTCCCTTGCACGCGGCCACTCTGGGTTTGATTCGCAGCATTTCATATCGTCTCCTGAGTGCATCACCGGGTGTGACTCAAAAAGCAAAAAAAAAAAACACTAAAGTCCAGGTTAGGCTTGTGGATTTTATTTGTGGGATGTCTTCCCATTGCTGTGCCCATGCTAGGAGACCATGCATTTCTGGGGGACTAATGGGTCTCCATGCATGCCACGTATGTATTTCAGCCCTTTGACCTTCTCTTTGGCCTAGACCAATGAATATTTTTTGAAGGGGGGCCATATCCAGCAGTGCCCAGGGCTTACTCCTGGCTCCATTCCTGGCAGACTGGGAGATCATCTGGGTTGCTGGGGATTGAACCCAGACCAGCTGCATGGAAGGCAAGTACCCTACCGTCTGTACTATTGCTTCAGCCCCATGGATATTTTTAAAATTATCCTTTGCCAACTCCATACCTATATGTAATCAAGTCTCTGACTCTGTCTCTCTCTGTCTCTCTCTCTCTTTCTTTCTCTCTCTCTCTCTCAAGTTAGTGGTTTTGTTTTGTTTTGTTTTTTGCTTTTTGGGTCACACCCATGATGCACAGGGGTTACTCTTGGCTCTGCACTCATGAATTACTCCTGATGGTGCTTGGGGGACCATATGTGATGCTGGAAATCGAACCCAGGTCTGCTGAGTGCAAGGCAAACGCCCTTCCCGCTGTGCTGTCATTCCAGCCCCTCAAGTTAGTTTTTAATTGAATGAAACTTTCTTAGAAAGAGGAGAGAAGGAAGAGAAATACATGTTTGAGAACAAGGGCTTCTCCAGAGTGGAAAAAAGCATGCAGAGATACATAGAGCTCTTAATCATTTGAGGTATCTAATCTCAGTTGGGTTGTTACTGCTTTCAAAAGTTGTTGGGAATTTAGGATCACAACAGGACCCACTCAGGAGAAAACACCATCAGACCCAAATTGAGAGCTATTGTGCAGAATAACTGGCTTGTGATTTTCAAAAGATCAAGACTGTGTGAATCAGAGGAAGATAAAGGAGCTATTCTTGAGTGAAGGAGGCCAAAGAGACATGAACTGCATGAAACTCGGGATGCAAAACCAGCTCCTGCTATACAGGACAACTGACGACATTTGTACGGGGTCTGGGATTAGATGACAGCGATACATCGGTTTACTGATTTCATTGCTTGTATTGAGGTTTTTGTAGGAGAATGTCCTTATTTATAGGAATTAAACACCCAAGAATTTGAGAAGGCACTTTTATTCTCCAGTGGTTAAGGGGCAGGCAGGGAGGATGTATTTTAGATTGCTTTTAAGTTTAAGTGTTTTCAAAAGATTTAAAGCATTTTAAAAAAATCTTAATCATATTAAAAGTTTTCAATGCAGAACCCAGAAGATACACAGTGATTAGGGCGCATGCCTTGCTGTGCCCAATCTGAGGCCTGGGTTTGATTCCTGGCACCACATGGTCCCCCAAGTGTAGCCCTGGTCTGGTGGCCCCTGAGAACTGCTGGGATGATCTGGGTATCTTTGGCATCCCAAGGTCAGAGCAGTACCACATCCTCGGGCCCGTGCATTGAACCATTGCCCAGTCCCCCCACCAGCCCCATGTCCCTCCCTGCCCCACCCCCACCACCTCTCAAAGTTCACTTAGGAGGCCAAAAGAAAGAAAAATTAACACAAGCATCAGGGCTGAAGAGATGGCTCACAGGATTGGTACATTGTGGGCAGATAGGCAGAGCCCCTGGTTTGTTTTTATTTTGAGTGTGTGTGTTTTGGGCCACACCTGACAGTGCTCAGATTATTCCTGTCTCTGACTCAGGGTGCCTAGGATTGAACCTGGATCGGCTGTGTGTGCAAGGCAAGTGCCCTATCCACTATACCATCTCTCTGGCCCTCCATCAATGATAGTAAGAACAAAAACAAATAGGGAGTAAGTTGAATCAGAAAAGCACTGTTTTGGGCCTGGGTTTGTGGCCCAGGGGTAGAGCGCCTTCCTTGCTATGAGTTTGATGACCAGCCCTGTCAGTGTTGCAGAAAACGGGTCCAGCTATACTCATTAGGGTCTCCGGGGCACAACAGGGGTTCTAGCAATAGGAAAAGGGTGTGACCCCTCGAGATTAAAACAGCAAAGGAAGAGAATGGTGGAGGGAGAGGAGAAAGAAAGAGAAAGTATATACTTTATATTGGGGTAAGTATCCTACAAAGCTTGCCTAACGTGGGTTTATGGGTCATAACCATCTGTGATCAGGGATCAAACCAGGGTCTGCCACAGCAAGGCACACACGCCTTAACCCCTGTAACCTTCTCTCAGACCCTGCCTGTCTATACGGGTTAATTTTCCTGTTCTCGTGTGTGTGTGTGTGTGTGTGTGTGTGTGTGTGTGTGTGTGTGTGTGTGTGTATTTTCAGTTTCAGACCCATTAATAGAATTCAGGTTTACACCTTTAGCTTTAGTACCTGTGAAAAGTTTATTGAGGAGGGATGACTCAAACAGATCTGTAGCCTCTTTTGAGATTTTGTTGTTATTCTAAAGATCTCTTTGCTCTCTTAAATGAGGATATACACAGATGTGATAGGAAGAGACTTTCTCTAGTTGAATGACTGGGCCCCTGCTGTTGAGGCAGTCATCAGGAGGCGGGGTTCAGCTCTCTGGGGGATGTGACTGTTACCATGTAGTTATTTTTGATGGGTCTGAATGAAGCCATATTAGGAGTGCAATCTTTCCTTCAAAGCCCAAAATAACAGTTCATGATCACTTTTCAGAAGAGAGGAAAGTTAACAAAAAGAGAAGAAAAGAACCCAATGTGTTTAGTCAGTGAGACTGATTGTTTTCAAACAATTTTAATTCATTATATGCTTTCCAGTGAAGACATCTTAGTAACAGAATAAAGCTGCCCCATTATCTACATGCTTCTATTAACCAATTTATTTTGTTTAGCTCAGTGGGCAGGACACCATCTGTTAGCAGAAATTTTCTTTTCATCAAGCCTGCCCCCATTAAGAATCCCCAGTTAAGTAACTTCAGCTGGCCTCCTGCTTCATTTCCATAATGACTCAATTCAGGAGTATGGAGAGAACACTGCAGCTAGGAAGATATTATAAATTGCACCAGGCCCTTAGAGGATTTGATTTTGTCACCTCCTTGGCAAGAAACATTAGTGGGAGGAGTGTATGTTTGTTGTAGGAAAAGGTTGAGAAGCAGGAGGGGGCAGAATGAGTCTCGATATGGCAACCTTAAAAGAAATATTTAATAGGACTGTTTTTTTTTTTTCTCCCCGAGAGCTTTTTCGTGACTTTTTTTCTCCAAGATTACTTTTTCTCCACCACATTTCTATCATTTAGATACAGATACTGATAGGAATCTTACATCATTACTATTCTACTTTCAGGACTGAAATATGTTTTATATGTATTTATGTAATATTTTTTAATATGCAAATGTTATTTGTTGACACTCAGACAATATTTGAATTTTTGTTCTTTCAAAGGTCCATGACTCCAGCTCAGGCTGACTTGGAATTTCTTGAGAATGCCAAAAAGTTGTCTATGTATGGTGTCGACCTTCATAAAGCAAAGGTAATGATAACTTTGGCCTTTATTAATATGCATGTATTGTACCTGTGTCATATGCTATTAAAAATAACCTTTACATGGGGTATAATAAAATATTCAGAAGCGATAGTGGTTATTGTTAAGTTCATTCATTGAATATGTTAAGTATATCAAATGTATGAATCGAATTGGCCTTTTGCAATTATACCTCCAAAATTAAAGTTGACATCGAGGTCACACGTGTTTGTATTCATTTGGAGAAAAGGAGTGATGACTCCTTTAGATTACTTAGCTAATCATCTGCCATTTCAGGTGACATTTAATTCAGGTGGAATTTATTTTCCTTGAATTATAGGCATTGGTGACACACAATTAAAAATGTCCTTATAAAGAACTCTGTAAATGTGGGCTAATTTTATCACATACATGTATATTGGTATGTGTGTATAAGCATATTTATTGGAATCACACATATTTGTGTATAGGCCTAGAAAATTACTAATAATGAAACCTAAAGAATGACATGAGGGGGCCTGAGTGGATAGTATGGTGGGAAGGGTATTTGCCTTGCACATGGCCAAGGCAGATTCAATCCCTGGCATCCCATATAGTCCCCAGAGCACCGCGAGGAGTAATTCCTGAGTGCAGAGCCAGGAGTAACCTCTGACCATTGCCAGGTGTGACCCAAAAAGCCAAAAATATCTTTAAAAGAATGACATGAAGGGCTGGGGAGATTACTCAAGCCTAGAGCATAAACCTAACATCTGGGAAGCCTTAGGTTTGATCTTCAGTCCACGTGGTCCCTGAGCACTGCAGGGCCCGCCCTGGTGGCCCCAGGCACGCAGCCTTCGCTCGAAACCAGGCCTTTCTGGGAGTGGCTCCTCCGGCTGCTCCAACCCTGCGGCTGGGGGGCTTCTTTATTGAGAATGCCATTACCATGTTGAGATGTTCATCTGTTCTGTATTTATTTTCTCATGTTGTGGGTTCAGACTGTGTACTTATCTTGGTTCCTTTCTCTTAATGTCATTATGTATCATTTCCATTTTTATTTGTTTATTTCATAAATTCTGTAGGTTTTGTTTGTTTGTTTGCTTGCTTCCCAGCATTGTGGCTGGGGTGGGGGTCACTACTGGCAACACTTAGTCTGGTTCTTCCAGTCTAGGGTGTGGTGTTCTGCCCAGCTGCCGTACCTGGGCATGCCCATGCAGTAATAGTAACTTGGGGACATTTTCAGGACCTCAAGGACCTCAAGCCCTTTTTCAGTTATAGCCTGGCCCTATGTAGCTATTTAATAGCAACATCGTATTTCTCTATAGGGGTAGATAATAAAACCCTAATGCTTATGTATTCCGTTTTATTCTTTGATTTTTATACAATCTGAACATTTTCATGTATAAAATTTTTTTATTGGCGTTTCTTTGAAATGGGTAATAGAAATAGAATGATTAAGTTTAAATTGGAAGTGGATATTTTGGGGGTGGGGTTTGGGCCACACCTAGTGGTGCTCAGGGGCTTGTGCATGGACGTGAACCCTGGTGGTACTGGGGGATTCAAACCAGGGCCAGTCCTGTGTAAGGCAAGTGCCTTTGATTATTGGTAACTCTGGATTATCTATTAATTGCCAATACTGTGTCAAGCACTTTGCTCAAGACTGAAAACTGCTAGTGCTTTTCTTTTTGCAGGACTTGGAAGGAGTGGATATCATCCTGGGCGTCTGCTCTAGTGGCCTTCTGGTTTACAAAGATAAGCTGAGAATTAACCGCTTTCCTTGGCCCAAAGTGCTGAAGATTTCCTACAAACGTAGCAGCTTTTTCATCAAAATTCGACCTGGAGAGGTATGAAATTCATGTTTATTTTCTCCTGAAACAAATAGAGTCGTTCCCAAACATCTATTTTTTTTTTTTATTTATTGAATCACTGTGGGAAAGGTTACAAAGCTTTCAGGTTTAGATCTCAGTCCTGCAAATATCAAACACATTTCCCTTTACCAATAGTTATTTTTTACCATGAAGAACCCCAATAAAACCCCACCCCCCACCCCTCCCCGTCCCTGTGAGGGTGATGAATTCTGGTTAACACTCTATCTGCTTTGATTAGATTCATTGTTTCAATAAAAGATTCACCACTATTATTTAGAGTTTACCCCCCCCCCCAAATCAGACACCAAACATCTATTTTTATTTTCTGTGTTGTGTCATTTTCTGTTTAAGACAGAGGTTCTCAAACTTCTCCTTATTTGAATTACCTGAAAAGCTTTTACAATTCCTAATGTCTTTCTGATATTCTCAGTAATGTGTTTGAAGGCCAGACCCCAACCACAACAGTTGTATCAGAATAATCTCTGAGGGTGGGACCCCAGTGTCACTAGTTTTTGTTGGGGGGGCCAGAGTATGGGCATAGGAGTGTCACACCCAGCAGTGCTTAGGGGATTACTCCTGGCTCTGGGCGCAGGGATCACTCTTGGTGGTAGGTATTATTAATTCTATTTTAAATTAATTAACTGATTTTTGGTTTTGGTGCCACACCCAGTGGTACTCAAGGTCTGTTTCTAGCTCAGTGCTCAGAGTGACCCCTGGTGGCCATGAAGGACCCTGGGTCAGCTTTTTGCAAGGAAAGCCCCTTAAACCCTGTATTATCTCTCCAACTTAGTATTTTAAATCTGTTTAAGTGATTCCAAGATCCATCAACTCTGAGAACCACTGCATTAACTCTGAGAGCCACTGATAAATATAGTGATCTTTGACCTTTTTCCATATAAGGACCATATCTGTACTGGTTTGTGTTGTTTATTTTTTTTGCGGGGTGGGGCACACGCAATTGTGCTTAGGAGTTACTCCTGGCTCTACACTCAGGAATTACTCCTGGCAGTGCGTGGGGTACAACATGGGATGTCAGGGATCTAAACCAGGCCGGCCGCATGTAAGGCAAACACCCTCACTGCTGTACTATTGCTCTGGCCTCTGTGCACTGGTTTGTGGGCCAACACTTAATAATTGATCTAAGTGGTCTCTCACAGCTGAGACCATTCAGAGACTGAAAATTCTGTTTTATAAATCAGTCCCATAAGATTTCTCCTCTTCACTACTGCTCCTCTGGTCATTTCTCCTTGGAAATATTCCATGGCCAGAAGCGAAGCTTGAGTTCATAAATTTGTTCCTTGCAGATATTTGAGGAGAAAAATGTTATTTTGGAGGGACTATATAATACAGGGGATAGGATATTTGCCTTGCATGTGACTGAGCCAGGTTCAATTCCCTATATCCTATATGGTCCCACCAGCTGTGATCCCTGAGCACAGAGCACCACTAGATGTGGCCAAAAAACAAATAAAAAATTATTTTTTGGTCAAAGTCAACAGTGCTTGGAACCTTGGAACCTACTTCTGTTTCTGTGCTCAGTGGCACTGTATCAAACCAAGCCTCCTGCATTTGAAGCTGTCTCTCCAGCCCTTGTGAAAATATTTTTAATTTCAGTTGCATGAGGGTTTTTTTTTTTTTTTTGCTTTTGGGTCACACCCAGCGATGCTCAGGAATTACTCCTGGCAGTGCTTGGGGGACCATATGGGATGCCGGAGATTGAACCCGGGTTGGCCGCGTGCAAGGCAAATGCCCTACCTGCTGTACT
Source organism: Sorex fumeus (assembly GCF_029834395.1). Lineage (NCBI taxonomy): Eukaryota > Metazoa > Chordata > Mammalia > Eulipotyphla > Soricidae > Sorex > Sorex fumeus. The sequence goes on from NW_026606104.1 coordinate 45,024,340, forward strand.
ATTGCTCCAGCCCCACATGAGGTTTTTTTATTTTGTTTTTGTAGTGACAAGTTTTGAACCTAAGGCTTCATACTCACAAGGCATATGCTCTTCCATTAAGCCATATTCCTGGTACACATGAAAATTCAATCGTGGAATTAAGTCACTGATACTACTCATAATTAAAATTTTCTGCATAAAATTATATGCATAGTTTCTAGTCTTTACTCAGAATATATTCTTGGGTTGTGCTCTAGACTTTAGATTTTTGTTTTGTTTTGTCTTGTTTGGGGACCACATCTAGCAGTGCCCAGAGACTACTTAATGCTTATTGGTCACTACCAGTGGTGCTTGGCAAGGTACCAATTTTGCAAGGGATTGAACCCAGGCCTGTGACATGAAAAGCATACATTCAAGCCCTTTGAGCTTTTTCCCTGGCTCTGCACTCAGGGGTCATTCCTGGCAGGGCTCAGAGGACAATCTGGGGGTGCCAGGGATCGAACCTGGGTTTGCCGTGTGCAAGGCAAGTGTCCTACCTCCTATACTATCTCTCTAGTCAGTTCTAGATCTTTAATAATGTTGTGCCTGATAACTCCGTTACTAGTGGTCAAATTCAAGTAATAACTTGTTAGGCAAATTTAACTTTTAGAGTAAAGGGCTATACTCGCATAGCAAGGGAAAGAATGTCTAGTTTCTGCCACTGATTAAGCAGAAGAGTGGACAAATCTAAGACTGGTTCTTTATTATTCAGGGGACATAGTATGTTTGTCATCATTGGCTTGATGATTAAATAACTAAAAGTTCTGAACAGAAAAGCCTGTGACTAATGGAAAGTAGCTTTTGTGTGTATATAGCACCCTCTACCTGTGAGAAATGCCTCAGTATTGGCATATAAATACTGGGTGTGCAGCCTTAAAATTTTAGGGAAAGGATTATCAACAAAACACTGTTTAGTGCCATTATTATTTCCCTGTGACTAACATGGAATGGTCAGTGTCTTCCCTCAGCTTCAAATTCAAACGTCTTTGTTTTCTTGCTTGTTTTGGAGCCACAAATTGGTGTTGCTCAGGATTTACTCCCGACTCTGCATTCAGGGATCACTCCTGGCAATGCTCGGGGGACTGTGTGTGGTGCTGGGGATCGAGGAAGAAGCCATTTTTATTTAGTTTTGGGCTATGCTGAGTGGTGTGCAGTGAACTACTCCCAGCTCAGTGCTCAGGGTTGACCCGTGGGTACTCAGAGGACCAGGTAGAGCCTGGAGTGGGGCCCTGGGCTCCAGCATGCTAGTGCACTCAGCTCTTGGCACTGTCCCCGGCTTTCCAAGAGCCAGTCATCAGCAAATACTCATTTGAGGACTTCCTTTGTGCCTGGTAGTATCAACAATCCTATGGTTTAATTTGAGAAGTCAGAAAAGGAATTAATATGCTCAAATATTAACAATAATCATAGAAACTACAAAAATTATGGTTTCTTTAAGGGTCTACTCTGAATGCCAATTTTTTTTTTTTTTTTTTGCTTTTTTGGGTCACACCTGGCGATGCACAGGGGTTACTCCTGGCTCTGCACTCAGGAGTTATTCCTGGCTGTGCTCAGGGGACCATATGGGATGCTGGGAATCGAACCCGGGTCAGGCGCGTGCAAGGCAAATGCCCTACCCACTGTGCTATCTCTCCAGTCCTGAATGCCAAAATTTTTTTCAGGTTTTTAAATTATATTTATTTATTTTGGTTTTGGGGGTAATACCCCCAAAACTTGGAAGCTGCTCTTGGCTTGGTATAAGAGGGCCATGCAGTATCAGGAATGAAACCCAGGCTTCCACTTACACAACATGAACTCCAGTCCTTGGAACCGTCTCCCCGTCCACAGATGCAGATTTCTTGAGAAAGCGGTTTAAAAGCTACAGATTTTGAGAAGAGTGGCATTACAACTATGTTAGATGATCTAGACGTATTATAGGAAAAGCCATGAGATTATATGATACTGCCACTTACTAGCTATAATATCTTCCCTGATCTGATCTCAGTGTCTTCATGTTTAAATATGCACTGTAGCCCTATATCACTGTCCTCCTTGTTCATCGAGTTGCTCAAGTGGGCACCAGTAGTGTCTCCATTGTGAGATTAGTTGTTATTGTTTTTGGCATATTGAATGCACTACGGGGAGCTTGCCAGGCTCTGCCATGCAGGTGGGATACTCTCAGTAGCTTGCCAGGCTCTCCGAGAGGGATGGGGGAATCGAACCCAGGTCGACGGCATGCAAGGCACCTTATCCACTGTGCTATCGCTCCAGCCCATGTTTAAATATGTAGATGATAATATCTCATGTCACGAGCATGTATTTTCTTTCCATCATATAAAGTATACTTAAGGCAAGAACCAAAGGCAAGAGATTAGCAGGGCAATACCTCAGTGCTCCTAGTCATCCTAGCAGTTTGTGGTTTGCTTTTGTCAAAGAGGTACACAAGTGTCAGCCCTGAAATTTGTGTTAAGTAACATCCAAGTGTGAGCCACTGGTGGTACACGCCAGTGTCAGTGTGTTAATGTTCCATCATAGGAAAAAACTGAGCAGTCTTTAATTTAAGTATATGACTTGAATCAAAATCTCCAGTTCCTATTATTTCATTTACTTCATTTACTTTTAGCTCCTGTTATTCTTTCTTAAAACTATCTTATAATAATGATTGAAGAAATTTTAATGACCAGAGGGCAATATCTGGACAATCAAAGGGTGATTTACTTATCTCTCTCAAATATACAGCGTTTATATGTAGGTTTTTTTTTTTAAAAAAAAAAACATAGTAATATAAAATGTATTCCTTGGCTTTCTTGCTTGGAAGAAGTCACCCTCAGTAAGTTAATTTATTTACATGAGCAGGAAAAACCTTACAATGGTATTTTATGTCTTGAGACTATTAACATTTTTCTTACTTACAATGGTCTGTAGCACCATATTTCCCTGATATTATATCACTAGTGAAATAATACTTACTGTTATGTTTATTTTTATTTTTATAGCAAGAACAGTATGAAAGTACCATCGGATTCAAACTTCCCAGTTATCGAGCAGCTAAGAAATTATGGAAAGTCTGTGTAGAGCATCACACATTTTTCAGGTATTTTTCTCACTTAGGATAAATTATGTATGTTTCTATTTTAAGTTTGCTATTGAAATTCCCTTCTTTGTTTGGCTGGCATCCTTTTATTTAGCTCAGTGAGATCATCCTTAGCAAAACACAATGAATCTAGTTCTTCTCTGCTTGAAACACATGTTTAACATTCCCAGAGCATCTTTATGTATATGGTAGAAGGAAGAGAGGAGAGAGGGAGAGATTCCTACGTTTACTAGTTTCCATGAGGCCTTTCTACTGGAAGGTTAAATATTTGAAGCTGATGATTTCCCAGAAAGGGGCCACAGAGACTCTTTGAAGCCCAGTTGTATCAAATCAATAGAGGACTGAATAAAGTTCTTTTTGTTTGTTTGTTTTGTTTTGGGGCCACACCCAGTGGTGCTCAGGGATTATTCCTGACCTGCAATCAGGGATCTCTCCTGGCAGTACTGGGGGCGGGGGGAGTGTGCCATATGGGGTGCCAGGGATCAAATCAGGGCTAGCCACATACAAGACAAATGCCCTACCCACTGTCCTTCAGCCCCCCAACCCCCACCCCGTCCCTATCATGTCTTCTTTCTAACCAGCCAGGTCTTGAACACTTTGTATTCATTTGCTGTGTGCTTCCCTTTAGAGAGGCATTGGGAATATACCACAAGATAGTCCCTGTCCTGAAAGACCAGATAGTATAGCAGAGAAGGCAAACTTTAGACAACTAGCTGCTTGTATTGAAAAGAGCTACCTTGGGGCCAGAGATGGTACAGTGGGCAGGGTGTTGGCCTTGCACACGGCCAACCCTGGTTAGATCCCCAGCATCCCATTTGATCCCCCAAGCACTGCTGGAAGTGATTCCTGGCTGCAGAGCCAGGAGTAACTCTTGAGCAACACCAGGTGTGGCCCCCAAACAAGCAAAAGGGCCAACTAGTTATTAATAGATCAGTATTTATAGAAAATGCATTTACTTGATCCAAAGAGATACCTCAAAGAACTGAGTTCAGGCTTTGCATGCTGGAAGCCCAGGTGTGGTCCCCTCACCATACACTTCTCTGAGCACCATCAAGCACAGACCCCGAACACAGAGCTGGGAGGAGCTCTCAAGCACTGCCAAGTGTGGCCCCCAAACCCAAAGCAAATAAAGATGTGGTTATCGTGGCCAGTGGCATTGAGAGCACATTGAAGAGAATAGGATGACGAATTGCCCCTGAGCCTCTGGGCTCAGCATCAGGACCATCATCATGAGGCTCACCACAACTTCCCACTACATCTTAGATTATTCCCAACCATTGTTTTAAACCTCATGTCATAAATTTGCCTCTTTATGCAGGCTGTATAGAGAGGAAACAATAAAATGTTTTCCTTCTGTTTTTATTTTCTTATCAGAATTAGCACAAAGGAGAGAAAAAATAATATTTCAATTCTCGTTTCAAAATAAATGTAAGAGGAGCCGGGGAGACTTTATGAGGTGCTGGGGATCAAACCCAAGTCACCTGCATGCAAGACAAGCACCTTACCCACTCTGCTACCTCTCTGGATCCCCAGTTAAAGAATTTTAACTAATATCATTGAGATATTTCTTTGTGCTTTCAGCATCCCCTTTAAGATTGAAAGGATAAGGATGAAAAAAACAAAAAAAAGAATAAGGATGGAAAAAAGTTATTTTAAATGTTTCATATCTGTAGTGCGTATTTTAGCTGCTACCAGTATTATTTAATGTTTGGGTTTCATGTATACCATTTTATTAAAATAAGAGGGTGTGTTAATACATAATGCTTCACTACATTTTTTAAAAAGGCTGCTGCAGCTTAAGCCGTCCCAAGGGGAAAATGCTTTCTCCTTGGTAGTATTCAATGTAGAAATTTTCTTTATTCAACAAATATATATTGTGTACCAAATCTGTGCTTAGTTTGGGCACGGTGCCAGAAATGAAAACACAAAGATAAATAAGTTACACTTTTTATTCCTTCCCCTGCAGTCTGATAGGGGAGATGAGCAGAGGTGGTCCCAATTCAATACAGTGAATGCTATGACAAAGGAGAGCTCAGAGTTCTGTCTAGAAGGAAGGTTTCTGGATTGAAAATAAGCCAGATAACCTAGGCAAAAGGTTTCCAATTCAACCATTAATTGAAGTTGGGGTGCATTTGACAAAATATTTATTGCAGCAGACCTGGGGATGAGCCCTGGGTTTGGACTTGGTCACCGCTCAGTCTTATAAGAACAATGTGACCTGAGTTAAGTAATTTTTTTTTTGAGGTTTGATTTCCTATATAAAATGACGAAAGTATTATAGGGATGTAGCAACAATAGTGCAGAGCTATAAAAGTATTTTGAGGACCAGGGACATTTCAAGCATCTGCTTTGCATGTGTGGTTTGATTCCAGTGTTGAAGTGTATGTGTCTGTTGGGGGAAAATATTTTGAAAACCATCAGGCCCTATATGTCTATAGGTCACAAATAAATTATCCTTATTGCTTTGAGAAATTATGTTGAATGATAAATGATTGCTTGATCAGAGATCTGTTTTAGTTAGCTCTAAGATGGCTGAGAAAACGTTTCAAAATTCATTTTAAAATAAAGACTTTGTCTTTAAATCTCATGGTCTCATTAGAATAAGTTCGTGTATAAAACTTGATTGCTGTTTTTTTCTTCCAGACTGACATCTACAGACACCATTCCTAAAAGCAAATTCCTTGCACTGGGATCCAAATTTCGATACAGTGGCCGAACTCAGGCTCAGACCAGGCAAGCTAGTGCTCTGATTGACAGGCCTGCTCCACACTTTGAACGAACAGCCAGCAAACGAGCATCCCGGAGCCTTGATGGAGGTTCGTGTTGAATATTAATGATTTCTTATGAACTTTGCTCTTTCGGGATAGAACAAAGAGAGTATTATTGTCAATATAAGAGCCAAATTAAAGAATCTCAGTTGTAAAATGAGGTGGATTTTGCTAGTTACCTAATTCAGTAGAATAATTTTGGTTTTGATGATAACAAGAGATTACTCCTTGATGTGCACTCAGGAATCACTTCTTTTTTTTTTTCCACATGTGATCTTTATAATTTATTGATTTTAGTCTGCTAAGATTTTGGTAATAAGGTGGTTTTTTTAAAAATTTTTTTATTATTGAATCACCGTGTGATATAGTTACAAGCTTTCATGTTTGAGTTTCAACCAACAATGATCACCCATTCCTCCACCAATGCACATTCTCCACCACCAGTGTCCCCAGTATCCCTCCCCCTTTCCTACTCTCCTCCTCTCTCTGTGACAGACAGTTTCCCCCATACCCTCTCTCTAGTTTGGGGCATTTGGAAAGTTATTGTGTTTGGTCTTTTATCTAGTTTCAGCACACATCTGCCAACCTGAACAATTCCTCCAACCATCATTGACTTAGTGATCCCTTCTTTATTCCACTTGCCTTCTCCCTCAGCTCATGAGACAGGCTTCCAACTATGGGGCAATATTCCTGGCCCTTGTGTCTACTGACCTTGTTGTCCGTCTCATATTATGTTATTTTATATTCAACAAATGAGTGCAGTCCTTCTTTTGTCCCTCTCTTTCAGACTCATTTCACGTAGCTTGATACTCTCCATGTCTGTCCACTTATAAGCAGATTTCATTCATGACTCATCTCTCCCAATAGCTGCATAGTATTCCATTGTGTAGATTCCAAAGTTTCTTTAACCAGTCATCTGTTTTGAGGCACTCGTGTTGTTTCCAGATTCTGGCTATTGTGAACAGTGTTGCAGTGAACATACAGGTGCAGATGTCATTTCTACTGTGCTTTTTTGCATTTAGGAATCACTTCTGGCAGTGCCCAAGGAACCATATAAAAGTGCCAAGGTTTTAGGGCTGGAGCAATAGCACAGCGGGTAGGGCATTTGCCTTGCACACGGCCGACCTGGGTTTGATTCCCAGCATCCCATATGGTTCCCTGAGCACCGCCAGGAGTGATTCCTGAGCTCAGAGCCAGGAGTAACCCCTGTGCATCGCCGGGTATGACCCAAAAAGCAAAAAAAAAAAAAAAATGCTGAGGTTTTAACCTAAGACAACTTTCTGCAAGGCCTTACCCACTGTACTATCTTTCTGGCCCCTCACTGGAATAATCTTAAGAAGATGAGAACCAGGCTGGAGAGGTAGTATAGTGGGTAAAGCGCTTGCCTTAGATGCAGCTGACTCAAGTTTGATCCTCTGCACTCCAATATATTCCCCTTGAGTCTGCAAGGAATAATTCCTGAGAACCATCAGGTGAGCCCCCTCCCCCCAAGACAAGCAGAATTACGTGTTATCTTTTTATCTGAATTACATATATATTGAGGAGGAGAACGTTTTTTATTTTTGGTTTTTAGGCCACACCCAGCAATGCCCCAAAGAGGAAATTTTTTGTGGTTCTATTTTACTTTCTTCTTTTACTCTGTGTACTATCTTCTCAGTAACTGAGAAGTTCTTCTCAACAATTGAGATGTTGGAAACTTTTCCCGTTCTTTTCCCAGATCCTTCTCCATATTTATTTATTTTTATTTGCTTATTTGGTTTTGGAGCAATAGCACAGCAGGTAGGGTGTTTGCCTTGCATGTGGCCGACCCGGGCTCGATTCTTCCGCCCCTCTCGGAGAGCCCAGCAAGCTACCAAGAGTATCTCGCCTGCATGGCAGAGCCTGGAAAGCTCCCAGTGACATAGTTGATATGCCAAAAACAGTAACAAGTCTCACAATTTGTTGTGAGACGCTACTTGTGCCTGCTCGAGCAAATCGATGAGCAATGGGAGGACAGTGCTACAGTGCTACAGTGATATTTGGTTTTGGGGCTATCCCCAGAGATGTCCAGGGCTTACTCCACTCTGTGCTCAGGGATCATTCCTGACAGGACTCAGGGGACCATGCACCATGCTGGGAATTGAACTAGGGTCTGCTGTTGCAGGGAAACTGCGTTAACCCTGTACCCTCTCTCCAAACCCCTCCATTCTTTAATAGACTCTTCCCTATTAGGCTCCCCACCTCCCTCTTTTATTTTTTAAGTTAATTTAATCCTCTCAGCAAGAGGGTGTATGTTAGGGTTACTCTGCTCAGGGGTCACTCCTGGCAGTGTTCTGGGTACCAAAAATAGTGCTGGGAATCAAACCCAGTTTGGCTGGGTGTAAGGCAAGCGCCTTACCCTCTGTGCTAGTTTTCCAACCCTGCACATAATTCTTTTACACTTTTTTTTCCTTTTTGGCTTTTTGGGTCACACCTGATGATGCTCAGGGGTTGCTCCTGGCTCTGTACTCAGGCATCATTCCTGGCGGCGCTCAGTGGACCATGTGGAAATGCCAGGGATCAAACCCAGGTCACTGCATGCAAGGCAGACACCCAATCCACTCTACTATTGCTCCAACCCCCTGCTTGTGAGTCTTGCCAATTCTTGCCAGGAGAATACATCTGTATTATCTTGGGAGATTTCAAATGGAACAGACGTCAGAGCCCTGTTCTTAGGTAGCTTACCTGTGTAAGGTGCACCTGAGCATCAACTGAGTTTTCTGTTGGTGTTTCAAGATCTTCCTATGAGCGCCATGGACCCTCGAATAAAGGACCCACTGATCCTATTGTACCTGCACCACACTAGCAGGAATTGTGTTAGTAGAACAAGAACTCTATGGCTTTGAGAACACTTAGTTGTTGTTAGACAAAAGCAGTGTAATGTTGGTGTTCCTGGGTCCAGAGAATCATCACTACGAGTCCTTCTTAGTCCACACCTTCTGAAATGCAAAGTGATAGGATTTTCTTTTTTGGAAGGGGGTTTGGGCAACCCCTAGTAGTGCTCAGGGCTTCCTCCTGGCTCTGTGCTCAGGGATCATTCCTGGCCAGGTTTGTATAGGGTGCTAGGGATTGAATTCAAGTTGTCCACATGCAAGGTAAACACCCTATCCACTGTACTATCTCTCTGGCCCCTCTGTACTAACTCTTGTGTACATGAATACATCTGAATGGTAAAAGTAACTTTTATGACTTTTTAATACGGTCACGGTCCTCCCGTTGTTCATTGATTTGCTCGAGCGGGCCCAGTAACATTGTGAGACTTGTTACTGTGTTTGGCATATTGTATACATCACGGGTAGCTTGCCAGCTTTGCCGTGTGGGCGAGATAATGACTTTTTAAAAATCACTTAAAATAATTTACTTAAAATAACAAGTGGATGTATTAATGAGATATGAATTGCAGCTCTGGAAAGCAGTTTTAAGACTGAAGAGACAGTACAGTGGATAGGGCACTTGTGCTGTATGCTACCAACTGCAGTACCACAATCAATCCTCAGTACCACATGTGACCCCCTGAGCACAGCCAAGAGTGATCCTCAAGCACAGAGACTGAAGGAAGCTCTGTTTATAGCTGGGTATACAAAAAGCAGAGTGGGGGGAGGGAAAAAGGAAGGAAGGAGAGGAGAGAGAGCGAGAGAGCGAGCTGTTCTAATAATCAACCATAACCCCTACTGTGATTCTCTGTTGTGATCCTTAGTTTGTAGTCTTACTGAAAAAGGAAAGAAATCTGCCTCTCTCCCAGGATCCCAGATGATGTTTTCCACTTGAATTGCATTTTGATGAGTGCATAATCAATTTTGCCCAACATATTCTTGAAATAATGTTAGTTCATAACGAAAGAAATATGAAGACTTAGATCTGGCACTCAGTTACTAATGCTAAGTCAAGCATTTTTCTATTCATTGATTATACCTTCCTAAAGTGTCTTAGAGAGTTAATGTTATCCACAATTTACAAATGAGGAAACTTTCTTCCTACCTCTTTTTCTAAGTGCCTGTTTCCACACTTATACCTACTTTTCCACATGCAGTACAGATTGCCAGGGCTAGAAATGCTGGAGACATAAATAATTTGGCTCTGCAATATTAGTTTTGGATTAAAACCAAATACGAGTGGCAAAATAGCACATGGTGAAAGCATGGACTACGTTTCTATGATGCCAGGGAAAGTGGAATTAATTCTTAGAGAGGAGGTGTGAATACACATGTATAATGCTACTTTAACACAACTGTGAGCAAAATATTTTGTCACATTCCCTTGTGTTGTTAGATTTGGTCTGCCATCTGCCATTCTTGCATTGACTGGCTTAACGTGCCCAGGAGTAGCAGGAACTTGTTAGAAGCCACATAATTCTCCTTGGAAGATTAGTAGAAGCTTATGTTTCCACCATTTTCCCTATGCATCCTCTAAGGAATCATTTCTTTCACTTGAGATCATTACAGGATAACAAACATTTCTTTCTTTCATGTGCATATGAGGTAATTGTAAATTTCAAAGTTTTATGTGTCTGATTCATGGAATTCTTTGCATTTGCCTAATTATGACTTATGAGTCTTTTTTTCTTTCTTTCTTTTTCTCTTTTTGGGTCATACCCGGCGATGCACAGGGGTTACTCCTGGTTCTGCACTCAGGAATTACTCCTGGTGGTGCTCAGGGGACCATATGGGATGCTGGGAATCGAACTCAGGTTGGCTGTGTGCACACACCCTACCCGCTGTGCTATCACTCCAGCCTTGTATAAATCTTTTTTAAAACTTGATTTAAAAAGTTGTTTACAAAGTTGTTCATAATACATTTGTTTCAGGCTTTCTGTCACCAGTGATCTTCCCTCCACCAGTGTAACCTTCCCTCCACCAGTGTCCCCAGTTTTCCTCCCACGCCCAACCTGTCCCCTTTCAGGAGCAAAATAATTTCTTTTATATTGCTTGTTACAACTAGATGGCTAATGGAATTATCAAAAGATACTTCAGTAAAAGAAAATTTGTGAAAATTGTTATATCTCACAGTGGGATGATTAATGTCATTGAGTTTCCTGAGCTGCTTGTTGCTAGTCGAACCCTTTGTGTTGTTTATTAAGCTTCGTTGGCATCTGGGCTACCTCCCATCTCATTTGCTGCGCTCCTACTGGACTGTCAGTGTTGTGGAATTTGGAGGTCATGTGGCTGCATTTGTGGCCATGCATTCCAAGAGCTCCGGGATCTGTAGAACTAGGATGATTCTTGGTCTGTCCCTTCTCCCAATGGCACCCCAGAGTTATCAGCCTGGTGTACCCATGAGTTGTATCGGGCTGACTTGGCATCTCTTCTGAGATTAGTTGTGAAGCTGTGAAGCTGGGCTCTTGTTTACATGGCGTCAGCTGTGGGGACTGGCTTACTGCTTATGAAACATAAGTTATTAGGGTAAATGAAGTTTTGTACGCTCTGTTTAAGAAGGCAGGAAAGGGCTAGAGAAACAGTGTAAGGGTTAAGGTGCTTGCCTTGCAATGCAGCAGACCCCAGTTTGATCCTAGGCACTGCATGTGATCCCCTAAGCACCAAACTAGGAATAGTCAATGCACACTGCTAGATGTGGCCCCAATTCCCACCATGAAAGTGAAGGAATGGGGGGGGGGGAGGAGAGAGAGAGAGAGAGAGAGAGAGAGAGAGAGCGCACAGAGGGCTTGAGGTACAAGTCCTGCCTTCAGCTGACCTGGCTTCCATCCCAGTATCACATGCCCTGAGCATCTCTGGGTACAGTCCTCAAGGCCCCTTTGCACGATCAGAATCGCTGTCACTGTCACTGTCCTCCCACTGTTCATTGATTTGCTCGAGGGGGCCCAGTAACATTGTGAGATTTGTTGTTACTGTGTTTGGCATATTGAATACATCACAGGTAGCTTGCCAGGCTTTGTCGTGTGGGCGAGATACACTCGGTAGCTTGCCCGGCTCTCCGAGAAAGGTGGAGGAATTGAACTAGGGTCAGGCCGGTCGGCCACGTGCAAGGCAAAGGCCCTACCCACTGTGCTGTCTCGCTCCAGCACAGTCAGAATGGCCCAACTAATCCACAGCACTGCACCCTCAAGCCCTCCTGTAGAAGAATGGCTGGCCTGGTGGCCAAGAATTGCCTCCCACTGAGTACCACTTGGGAGGCCACCACATACACTTACAAAAGAAAGTAGGAAAGCATATCATGAAAACTGTAAAAATTTACATCCAAAACAATGAATATTTATTTTTATTTTTTAAAATTGTTGGAACAACACTCCAAAGTGCTCCATACTTAGGGGTCACTCCTGGCAGTGCTTGGGGGACCCAATGGAGTGCTGAGGATTAAACCTGGGTTGGCCATGTGCAAGACAAACACCCAACCGTCTACTATTACTCAGACCGCAGTAATGAAAATATTATGTTCGCAATACATGAAAGGATGATGATGATCTAGTATCACAAATATTAAATTGTGGGCTCGAGAGACAGCCCTGCAGGGTGAGAGCCTGCTGTGTGCGGAGAAGCCTGGGATTGACCCGGTACCGCATGGCTCCCCAAGGGTCCCACTGGGTGGCCAGCTTGACCACTGAGCCACATTCCAGCCCCAGTATCTTTATTTTTCAAGAAGAAAGGATGGGTTGCACTAGAGAAGGAAGCCACAGCTGGCATAAATAACTGGCATTTTGTCACATTTTATTCCTGCCTATAAAAGTCAGTCTTGCGTGGCTGTCGGCAAGACAATATAATATGGTTTCTCCAAATCCAAATTAGTGGTGCCCGAGGACCATGACAAAACACCACTCTCACATGCAAGGCATGCACTCTGCCTGTTGGGATAATTCTCTGGCCCCACGTCAATTTTAAGAAATGATTTATTAAAGAGAAAAGTGTTCAGTTCAATTTTTTTTTTTAACCTTAAACAATCATCAAAACATACACATTTTCCACCAGGTCCGTGTATAAGGTTGTTTAGTAACTTCTCCCAGGAGACTTTAAAGAAGCAATCAGACTTAATCCCTTTTTGCTTTTGTTTCTGGGCCACACCCGGGGGTGCTCAGTGCTTATTCCTGGCTCTCTGCTCAGGAATTGCTGCTGAGGGGGCTCAGGGGTGGGGCTCACCTTACCATTTGGGGTGCCCAGATCAAACCCAGGCTGGCCACATACAAGGCAGGCAGGCACCCTACCCTCTGTACTATTGCTCCAGCCCTGATGCAGACATAATTAACTTTATTTATCCTCTAGAGACTGCATTGCAGGTCTCTAAGACGGATTGCTAGGTATAGCCTTGCTGGTATGTTTTATTTATTTATTTTTTTAATCTAACAAAAAGCCATTGTGATAGAAACAGTACAAATTTCAAATCAAACTGCAGGTATTCTTTTAAATACCAGAGGTAAAAACAAGTCCTAATTTTTCATCTGGCCACAAGCTTTAGTAATAGCACTTACAGTAGCATTCCTGCCATTATTCAGGACTTTCCCACCTTTGCTCTCCACACAGTTGCTCTTCACACATTCTGTACCCTTAACAGCCACTTCAGTGTCATCAGCCTCTTCCTCTTCACTCTCCTTTGTCTGATTGGAGTCTGGGTATTTTCCTGAATGTTTGAGACAGCTTCACCTTGAACTCTAAGTTGATTCAAAGTTCTTTGCTTGAACTTGCTGGGCTCACTGCAATAAATTCTCAAAAAAAAAAAAAAATGAGAATTTGAAGCTTGTAGACCCGGTCTGGGGATGACAAAGAGGCTATGTGTAGATTTCCTGAGTGTGACAGGTAGCACCTGGAACCTTTATTTTTTTCCTTTTTAAAAAATTATTATTATTTTTAATCACCATGGGATACAGTTACAAAGCTTTCCTGTTTGAGTTTCAGTCATACAGTGGTCAATCACCCAACCCTCCACCAGTGCACATCTTCCACCATCACGGTCCCCAATAGCCCCCCACCATCCCACCCCTCCCCCTGCCTCTATGAGAGACAATCTCCCCCATATTCTCTTTTATATTGTTTGTTATGAATGGCAACCACGTGCTCCTGGAATTCTAAAATTTTAGATAATTAGGGTCTGGAGAAATCTCTGCAGCGAGATGCTCCGTTCAGAGATTCTTTTGTGTGTCTCTGGATCATGGCCATTCAGGAGCTTAAGTAGCAACTGGAGGCGTTTTGTGGGCGTGACTTCCAGGGTCCCATGGGGATGGGGGGGATGAGAAGGACCGGGCCATCCCCTATCCCTTGAGGCCTGGAGTTTGCCGTCACTGAACCCGTGTGCCTGTACTTCTCACTGGGTTCTGGAAGTTGGCAGCCGCCGGGGTTTTTAGGGAGCAAGTAGAGGGATGATGCCTGCCCCCATCTGAAGTACCCCAGTGAAGTCAGCCTGGCTTAAAGTCTGGAGGCAGCTCTGCAGTGAGCTGCTCAGTTCTACCCCTGGAGCCTTTGAAAGGCCCCATTTGAACATCATCTTCCATGGCACCTTTGTACTCTGGTTCTGTTTTGCTTTGCTGACTGGCTCATTGATTGCAGCTGCTGCCACCAGCAGAGCCTGCTCTGTGGTTGCCGGTGTGGAATCCCGTTCCTCGAGTTCATGGACTGATTCATCATATAGGTCAGATTCTGGTCCAGATATGGGGCCGTGGCAACTCCTGTTTTATAATAAAGACAGCTTCTGAAGCTTCACTGGTTGTTTGGTGTAGGGAAAGTGGCATGGTGGCAGTGGCAGAAAACGCCAGTCTTAGCCGACTTTTTAAACAGTTTTCAGTGTTCTTATTTTGGTGTCCCTCCCGGTCTTCCCTTCGTAGAACATATTGCTCAACACATTTTTGTTTCCTGTGAAGGGCACTTTGAGCTTTCTTCTTCCCATCCGTTACCTAGACGAACACCAATGATTTCTTTTTTAGCTCTTTGTACAGTAGCACACTGGACACCACATATGTGCCCTAGATTCATGGTCATGTAACCCCGTGCCTTTGAAGCTGTCCCGCGACTCTTGGCCTTCATACATGCTTCCCGTTTCCCTCTCATACAGCCGCAGCTGTTGATTCCACAGACCGAAGTCCTCGGCCCACCTCCGCCCCAGCCATTGCTCAGAGTCAGATTGCTGAAGGCGCGCCTGCCAGAAAACCAGCAGTGTCTAAAGCACAGAAGGAGACCGTGCAGGTGGAAGTGAAGACGGAAGATGTGCCCCCCGAGCAGGCAGAGCCCGAGCCCACAGAAGTGTGGAAGGTATGGCACAGCATCCCCAGTGTCTCTGTCCAGACACCCCACTGACCCACTCTCTCTTTCCAAGGTGTTGGCCCCTTGACCCCGCAAAGGTTTCTTTTTGTTGTTATTGTTTTCGCTGGTTTGTTTAATGGGGGGAGGGGAGGACGCTGCACCCAGTTGCGCTCAGGGCTTGCTCCTGGCTGTGCTCTCAGAAATCACTCTGGCGGACTTGGGGAACCCTATGTAGTTCCGGGATGAACCTGGGTGAGCCACGTGGAAGGCAAACGCCCTACCCACTGCAATATAGCTCTAGCCCCTGGACTTCAAAGCAATTGATTCTCATAGAATCCTAGCAAGGTTTTTTCTTCCTTGCTCTCTCTGAAGGAAAATTTTGTTCATGCAGGTTCACAGAATTATGTTATAAAGATTTTAAGTTATCCCAGAATTTTTTGTTTGTTTGTTTTTGGGACATACCTGGCTGTGCTCAGACAGACCATATGTGGTTCTGAAGATCAAATTGGGGTTGGCTACATGCAAGACAAATACCTTAACCCGTTTACTATCTCTAGCTCCTGTCCCAGAATTTTCAAGTGATGCACAACTTAATCACAATTTATCCACAATGTATATCTTTCTATTAATAAGAGTAGTGACAGAAGTAAGAGTGACTGAATTTATTTGTAGCAGTTAGAAAATAACTGTGGGGCCAGAGACATAGTATAGTAGGTAGGGCACTTGTCTTGCTTACAGCTGACCTGGGTTCAAACTCAGCACCGCATATGATCCCCTGAGGACCACCGGGAGTGATCCTAAGTGCAGAGCCAGAAATGATCCACGAGCTCTGCTGGATATAGCCCCCCGAAACAACAACAAAAAAAATAAAGGGGGGGGGGGGGGGAGAGAGAACTACAGAGAAAAAGGAAATATTTATGAAGGGCCAGGGAGAAGGCTCAAAGGGCTAGGATTCATCTTGGTGTGTGAGACTTCCAAATTTGACCCTGACACCACATGGTTCCTCAAGCATTATGCTGGGGGGAGCTTCCAAGTACTGCTGGGTGTGTCTCACCCCCCCCCAAAAAAAATAGAAAGCAAGCATAGAATTTACCTGAAATTATAAAAGGAACATTAGCAACAAATTGGCCTTGTGACTGTAAATCATTATCTAACACAAATGTGGTGCCAAATAGAGAGACCTTTCCGTTATCCAGAGCCAGTGATAAGACCTATTTGCTGGTGTAGAAATAGTATCACTTCTGTGTTCACCGTGGTCTTATTTTGTGTTCTCCAAGGGCAAAAAATTACTGATTACACTTGCTTTCTGTTCCTACACCAAAATAGCAACTCTTTCAGTTCTTGTTATTGAATTGCTTAAATACCCAAAGCCAAAATAAATCATTATTTACTCAAACAAGTAAATTAAGCTTTACAAAATAAAAACCACCATTTGCTAAGCATTCACACATCCCTACAAAGATATCATTTCCATTTTATCTATATTAAAAAAAAAGTTGATGAAATGACAAGTGTAACTGAAATCCTAAGCTGCCTTGGTAGGGCAGTAGTTGGAAGTGCTCCTGACTTGGCTGGATCACCAAATGTAGTATTTCCTGGTTCTTTGCATTCATTCTGGTGAAAATACTTTGGTGGCACTGTCCTGTGCCAAGTGTGATTAAAGAAAGTATGTCAGGGCCAGAGAGAGAGTGTAGCGGGTAGGGTGTTGCCTTGCACACTGCCAACCCGGGTGAGATTCCCGGCATTCCATATGGTCTCCCCAAACATTGCCAGAAATGATTCCTGAGCACAGGTGCCAGGAGACAGCCCTGAGCACAGATGGGTATGACCCCAAACCAGACCAAAACAAAACCAAGCAATATGTCAAAACCACAGATTTGTGAGTTTCTGTAAATAATTGAATAGTGTTAAGTGACTGATTTGACCCTTCACAAAAAGAGTTTTCTAGGTGGGGATTGTGGCCCAAGTGGTCAGTTCAATCCCTGATAGTGTTTGGAACCCATGGAGTAGCCCAGTGACCCCCGAGCACCCTGGGAACGGAGACCCAAAGCACCTCCAGGTATGGCCTCTCCAAAACAACAACAATGGAAGTCTCTCACTTTTAAATATCCAGTGTTTTAGGCATCATTCTCACTATTGCACTTCCCTTAGCTGCCTGGGTTGTGGTTTTTGTCTTGTTGTTTTTTTTTTTTTATGTACTTCCTACAAAGTGGAGTATAAAATTAATATACAATAGGTATTTCAAAGTTAGACAGAGACCTTAATTATTCTTTTTCTAATATTAAGGAAGAATCTTTCCCTTTCAGGAACACATTGCTCCAACTCTCTAGAAGGGAGAATATTGTCTGTTAAATATTGCAGTGAGCCCGTGTGCTTACTTATAAATTAAGTTTGGAAGTAATTGTATGTACTAATAAGAATTTGGGTTAATTTTGATGTTTTGTAGTTTAATAAACTCAAGGGTGCAACTGCCTCCTTAAATATCAACTAACAAAATTGTATTTATCCGCTTGGTGTCATGTGATTTATTATATATGTGCTTTAACTGTAAAGATTTTCTTTTTGTTTCTAACACTTGTGCATGTCATATATTGATATCTTTGTTTGTAAATTTGTTTTTAAGTGTTACTTATAGTATTTCTAGATCATAAAAAAAAAGCAAAACATTTATGGCTTATTTAAGCCTACATTACCTTTAACATATACTTTTTAAATTAGTGTAAAATGATCTTCATCGCTAGAAATAATATCTTAATTTTTTTTTAAATCATCTCACTCTCCATCCATATTAGCTCTTCAGCCTGGTGAGCTAACCGCATGCCTTTAAGAGGGCCTGTGCTCTGTGTCTCATTGTGATGATGATTTACCAGCTTGTTTCACAGCCAGGGTAAAGATGCAGCTGGCTTGGGAACAGCGTTATTCATAGAAACTTACTAACCGGAAATGTGTCTTTGCCACTTTATTTCTTAAATGTAGGCGGAAAGATCCCACATGGAGGTCACAGTACCTACCTCAAATGGTGACCATGCACAGGTTTGTGCCGACAGGCCACTTCTTTCTTCCCCCTTCCCTCCTCAGTTTTTTTCTTGTCCCCATCTTCCCTCTCCTTAAACAAAATTATAAAATTGTAAGGTTCAGTGAAACTTCAACAAGCCAATATTTTATTATTTTTCTCTTTTTTTTGAATAATGGCAAAACAGAAGCTTGCAGAAAAATCTGAAGATCTGATAAGAATGAGGAAGGTTAGACATTTTTCACTCTCACAAAACTACACTGCCATCAACCATACTGACTTTTATAGTGCATTAAAAAGACAGTGATCCACTCTTTTCATTGATTTCTTAGTAATCAGAATACTTCTAAGTAATCTATATGTGTGTATGTACACACATACATATTATACCAAAGAAATTATAATTCTATGTTATATATTGAAGTGTCTCATTGATATAAACTTTCTGACAGGAAAAAAACATTTTAAACACAATAAAATAATTAATGAAGGCCAAACCTATCCAAGAAATATTTTACAATGGCACTATATATTCTTTAAATTATTCACAATATTTATTTTTAAATGATTTCTTTTTAAATGAAATATATTTATTTTGCAAACTGTTGCAGCAGAAACTCCAGGCATTGTTCATAACTGTGGGTTTGGCTGCTCTGCCCCAGTCTTCCAGTTTATGTAGTGGGATGAATCAGAATGTTGATGGGTCTTTAATGTAAAGTGCCTTTAGAGGGAACTGGATAGATAGTACAGTGGACAAGGTGCTCGCCTTGCATTTGGCCAACCCAGGTTCAATTACCATCTCCTCATCTGGTCCCCCTGAGCACAGATCCAGGAGTCACTGTGGCTTGGGCATAGTGGGTGTGACCCAAACCTTCCTCCCCAAAATACCCATAGGAAAAGTATTGGAGAGCTATCTAGTATTACAAAATATGAAATATGTCCAAAAGAGCCAATTAATATTTGAGAGCATTTTCTACTCGACAGAACATGAAATTTCAAAGCTTCTTAAAATCATGTGTATTAAGATAATCCTCAAACAGCTCAATTTCAAAACTGCACAACATGAAAGTTTCTTCTGTAAGAAGCCAGAGAGGCTGGGAGCACTGTCTGTTTAAGTCGCATCCAGCGCTGTCCCTGTTCATTTTCTCATGGTGACGTGTTTTCCATGTGTCTTCCCATTCTGTGACCATTTCATGTTTAGCTTATGCTGCACTGTGGACATTTCATTTAAATCTTTTTTTATTTGTTTGTTTGTTTGTTTGCCAAATTGCCATTTTTTTCCTTTTCCTGCAAGAACAACATTTTAATTTTTTTATGCTTTTCTGTTTTTCCCTCTTTGATTTTCACAGAAAAAGAGAGAGAGACTAGATGGTGAAAACATTTATATCAGACATAGCAATTTAATGTTGGAGGTTTGTATGAACTTGAAGCTTATTTCAGTTGGTTGCCTGTCACCTTCTGCATTCTTCACTGACCCCCTTTCCTCCTCTGCTGGATTTGATTTTGCATGCCATTGCATGGGTGTATTTTAGGTTTAAAACGCTTTTGCATGTTGGTAAACATGAGGATATGCAACCACCTCTTCCTTCTGACTCTTCAGTTTCCATCTCTGGTATTTACTAAGAAAATATATGATTGGAACTACCCCATCTGCCCATCATGCCATTGTTTCACCCTCTTTTAGAAAGTTCTGCCTTACTGTTAAAGACTTCTTAAATTCCCCGAGTGTATAGGTTCCCATATGTCCCAAGCATCAAATTTGTATCTTCTGAAATGAGGTAGTGTGGAAAAGTAGGGAAAATTATCACAGGTCAGAAGTTAACTTAAAATTTGAGTCTCCCAGGGCCAAGAATATAGATCGGTAGTAACACATGTGTCTTACATGAGTCAGACCCTAGTCTTGATTACCAGCACCACACACACGTACAAGATATTGATGTAAAAGTGTGGGGCATACCAGGCAATTACAGAAAATCAATCTGGGTGTGAAAGGGAAGTGTAGAGAAATAACGGACCAGAAGGTAAGAAGGGAACCTGACAGTTAATGAGTAATTAGTATGAAGTAAGGTACTTTAATTATAAGAATGAACCTGTGAGCGTGGGATTTTTAACAGGTTGACACTGGTGCATACCACTAGTGGCTCACACTTGAATGTGGTCTATTTAATTAACACAAATTGCAACCACTCATGTCATTGTGTTAAAGATGAATACATTAAGGTTTAGAGACATTAAGTAATTTTCTTATGAGCACAGAGCTAGTAAAATGATAAAGCTGAAATGTGAGGGGCCAGGGATGTACATCAGAAGTAGAGCAGTGATTTTGCAAGTGTGTGACCTGGATTTGATCCCATCACACGCAATCACGCGTGCGCACACACACACACACACACACATACAAACACACACAACACATACAGCTAGAATTTGAGAGAGGGTGTAACTAACACTAAGAAACTATCTACCTTACCCACTTCAAAAATGCAACATACTATCTCCTACACGAATTGTTAGGTCATTTTCCTATTATATCCAACTCTGGTCAGATTTTTATCAGACCTATGTTGATATAATTTATCTAATTTGGGGCTTCACCTTGGATAGGAAAGTATAAAACTGGGGTCTCTGACATGATTCAGTGATAGAGCAACCTGCCTTGCAGTTCCAAGTCTTGAATCGGATCCCTGGCACTGTCCCACATGCCGAGTGAGAGACGCCCTGACAGCCCCGCAGTGACGTGTGCCATCACGGGGACACCTGCAGGTGTGTGCAAGTGTGTGCCAGCCCCCAGCAAGCACCACAGCCAGGCATATGTGGTCGTTAGTCTACACCACTACGAAGGGAGAGGAAGGGGAGAATTCTAATTAGGAGAAATTCCATGAGAAAAAAAGGAAATAGGAATTAACCTGTGTGGAAAAATTGTGAAGCCATATTACTTTAAATGTCAGAAAAATTCATAACAGAAGCTGGGGACTAGGTTATCTTATAGTTCTATTTAAGACAGAGCCAATTGTCTTTCATGAGGCTGACCGCAGTTCAAATTGCGGCACCACGTGTAGTCCCCAGAGCACCACAAGGAATACTCTCTGAGCATTGCCAGGTGTCACACAAACCTCCCTATTCCCCTCCAAAAAAAAAAAAAATCCAGAAGAAATAAATTAAGATATTAAGATTCTACCTTAAGTATACAGGAATTATAAACATGTTCAAAGATGATCAGCATAATACCTGCCTTCAGGAAATTTAAATGTGAAAAAGCAGGGAGAAAGAAAACAGTAATAGTAATAAAATGAGTGCAGGTCATAAAAATTATGACAAATTAGACAATCTGCTTTGTTAATGAAAGGATTATCACTGAAGTGATAGATTAGGAAATTAACTCTGAAGAGAGTATATTTTAGCTGAGTCCTGGAAGATGAACATATGTAAAAATGTGTGGATATTATTAAACTTGAAGTCTGAAGAAACATTGTAAGGTAGATCTCTGGTTTAATACTATATATGAGAGAGAGAGAAGGCCTACTCCATATAAGGTACTTTCATAAAAGTAATGAAAATTAAAGTTAGTCTTTGTTAACCGTTAGCTGTGTCTAGAGCAGGCCAGATACTGACAGATACTGAGTGCTGTACATACGTTCACCTCACGGGATATGAGATTTTCCAAGTCTGAACCCAAGGATTTTTCAAGGCTGATACCTAGATCTCTTTGCTTTAGCCATGACTAAAATTTGACCTGAATGGTTCCACTTCTGATTAGTGGGGCCAGAGCAATATTGCAGCGGGTAGGGTGCTTGCCTTGCCCACAGCGGACCTGGCTTAGATCCCCAGCACCGCATACTATCCCCCAAGCATTGCTAGGGTGGTCCCTAAGGCTCTAAGTTAGATCCAGGACTAAGTTTGTCGCACCACTGTGTGCGACCCCCCCCAAAAAAAATACTTCTGAGATAAGGAAGAGTATCAGATGTTCATTGATCTGTATTCAGCAATATAACATCCCCCAGTTCCAAATTCCAAATATGCCATTCATGCTTCCTCCAAACATGTAGTGCCAATCATATATTTCTCATCTGTTCCCTTGAGGTGTGTTACTGCTTCTGAGACTCACAAAGTCCCTGTGTGTGGTGTGATGTTCCCCAGCATTTCATTGACAACTGTGACAGGAAATTTCTAAATCAGTGTGTGTGTTTAAAAAATTAAAGCTACTAACTCCCTTTTAAGGACGTTTTGTATTTAATGAAGTCTTTGGTTTGATCACTGATAAAACTGCACTAGGCTACAAAAAAAGTCTCTGACCAGAACAGCCAAAGTAATATGGCTAACCAGTTTTTATAGCTATTATAGATTTCCCCTTCCCCTTAGGAAGTTCTGTCAAATTACCTCTCACTCTAGCAGGGTTTGGTTTGGGGGTTGGGTGTTTTTTTTTCTTTTTTTTCCTCTTCTCTCTCTCTCTCTTTTTTTTTTTTTTTTTTTTTTTTTTAGTATCCCTCCTCCCCCTACTCCTACCCCACCCTCACTAATGCTTTGTTCTGGCACAAATAAGGTCGAGTTCATTTTTAGATCTACCGCCTCCTCCTCCATCTCCCAGAGAGAACCTGTAGCAAATGTCTATGACAAATTCTATTTGGAACAGGTCCCTTTGAGACTTAATTTTACTCTGTGCCCCCACAGGTTTCTAATAGAGCCAGCTAAGAAGGATGGAGAAAGTTCTTTCAGAAGCTCCTGGTTATATTGAAACATTTATTTTCTCAGGTTCCAAGTCAATTAGAAACTAGGCCAGAAGGGTAACAACAAATCACCATGCTTTCATATTAAGAGGCTAGCCACGAAAGCTGGGATTTTACCATGGCCTCTCTTGCTCCTTTTTGTTTTGCTCCATTCACACTTCTAAGTCTTCCACATTAGTTAAGTTGATCTTGGCCCAAGCAGATTTCATTTCCGGTCCGGAGCTGGGTCACAGGGCCGTACTTGCCTGGTGGGTCTCAGTTTCTCCGCCTAGCCCAAGTCTTTGCCTGAACTTGTTCGTGCTTTCCTCTGCCTAGCAGAGGAAAACGTGCTTTTCTTGCTTTCAGCCAGAACAAAAGTGCAAACTGTTGTTTCCCCAGGGTGAAGCCCATGTTCATGAGTTGTACTTGCCTTTCATTCCAGCAAGCAAGGGGTTCTGCTGTGGGGGAGCTACAGGATTGCCCTTTCTGGGATTTCCTCCTTCACAGATATAGAGCAAATATACGTTGTTTGGTCTTGCAAAAATTAAAAAAGAATAGGCAATGAATCTGATATTCTGAATGATTCCAGCATAAAAATTATATCTTTTATGTCATTACTTTTCCAATATTATCTGCCCTTTGACATTGCTTTTGAAAGAAAAAAATTAAAGAAAAATTTTTAAAAATATTTTTTAGTGAATATATCTTATGGAAAAAATGTTCTAAAACAAAATTTGATGGAGTTTCATTTTACTTTCCTCCCTTCACCCCAAAGAAGCTGTTTTCCTTGGAACCGAAGAAAATTTTAGAAAGACTGATCCCAAAATTGACATTGCATATTAGGAGATATACTTAGATTATGCTTTTCTTGGATACAGAGCTGCCTTGATATATAATAAATAGAGAATTTTAGCAGTCATCAAGTCCTGGTCTCCCACACATTTTGATCTCAGGCATAGATATTTCAAATTCTGTTTTTGCAGAGAAGTATGTTAAACAAAGAACATTTGAGTTTTATCTTCAAGTCGTATTTTCCAGATCATTTTTTGGTCAACTCCCCTTTCTGAAAGTTGTTATTTTCCCCTTCTTATAAACAATAATATTGTTTCTAGCCTTATTGAGCTTATATTATTTCATTTCTCCCTGGAACTTGCTTCTTGTTGTTCAGTATTCAACTTTGCTGGAACCAGTTGAATTATTTTAAATTACCATGGAGATAATACTCTTTGATATCTAGTATTTAATACACTCTTGTTAAATCAGTCCACCAAATCAGTGAAAGCTACTAGACAAAGGTTTCTATTTTGAATTGTACTCAGTGCTGAAATGAAACTGTCAGAGGACAAATATAAGACTTCCAGTTCATGTGAATATTATGGTAAAGGGGAAATGCTATTATATAACCCTAAGTGATTTTTTTTTCAGAGATAGTAACAGTTTGCTCTAGAGACATGAGCCAGAAATTTCATATAACAGAAGGGTTATTCTGATTTATAAAAACCCATGCGACCAGACTGATAGTATAGCAAGTAGGGCGCTTGCCTTGCACACGGCTGACCTGGGTTCAATCCCTGGCACCAATATGATCCCTCCAGCCCCACCAAGAGTGATCTCTGAGTGCAGAGCCAGGAGTAAATCTGTGACCCCCCGCCCCCCATCCCACAGGAAAAAAAAAACAAACGGGGCCAGAGGTAACTAAGTAAACTGAAGCACATACTTTGCATGCCGGAGCCCTGGGTTAGAACCCTACCCACAAATGCTCCTCCTAGCACCTCTGGGAGTGATCCCTGAGCACTGAATCCAGAGTACCATGGGGTATAGTCTGAACCCTCCCCACCCCCATCAAAAACAGCAACAAAACAAAAGCCTGCTAGTAGTAGGGTTGCAAAACTATCTCCAGGTAGAAATAAAGGGACACTTCTGCTTATAATTCCCTAGTTGAATCTTCCACTGTGCCTTGATAGATTTTCCTTTATCTGGTTGCTCTCTCCATCCTGCCTGGGTTGAGCCTAAGTCAGTTCATCGTAGGCAGTGGCTAATTGAGTTGTAAGATTATCATCTTGAAATAAGGAGTTAGAAATCTAGCACTGGGTCACAGTGGAAAGAAAAGTTTCAAAATTAAGAACTGTTTTCTTCATGGATCGCGCAGTTGCTAAGAGTAGGGAGGTTATGTTGCTTCACTGCTTCCAAGAAAAGCATTCTGTATTACAATAGGAGGGGAAAAGCAAGCAAATGAATCCTGTTGTCTATTGATAATTTGAACGCAATGTGTGGATCATATGTCTCTCCTGGAGGTGGTGTGTTTTCTGCCAGTGCCACTTTGTGATGGACTGCCCTTGATACAGTGGTTTTTCTGAATATTCATTGCTTTGTACCTTTGTCCTTTCAACTGTAGGACTTAGACAAAAGTCAAGAAGAGATCAAAAAACATCATGCCAGCATCAGTGAGCTGAAAAAGAACTTCATGGAATCTGTACCAGAACCAAGGCCTAGTGAGTGGGACAAACGCTTGTCCACTCACTCCCCCTTCCGGACCCTTAACATCAATGGGCAAATCCCCACAGGAGAAGGAGTGAGTACTTTGTGTGAGGTTGTGAGAAGGAATGAAATCAGTATTTTTGCTTATTGATTTTTTATATTTGAAATTATGTTTTGAGCTAAAACTTAGCTTTGGTTCCTTACCCATTTATTGAAGCTTTAAGGCATTCATAAACACTTGTTTTTTAAGTTGTATGACTACTAGGTCAAATAATAGGACCATTTGGACCATTTAGACAATTGTTGATTAGACTCTGAGAATTATCTCTGCAGCTGTATGCTTCTGGCTAGCGTGTGTTTACAAATTGACCAAAAGCCAGTGGAACTTTATGTTCAAACTGTACCGTCAAGAACTGGAGAGTTTACTAAATTTAGTAAGATCAAAATTGGGAAAGGATAAACATTATTTTTAACTTTATTTGAACATTTGCACAACTTAGAAATGTCTGGAATGGTTGACCACAATTATATAATAAACCAGGGAGGCCCCTAAGTAAAAAAATACAGAAGAGCAAGTATTAATGACAGTGTTTCGATTTTAGAAAAACTATGTATGATTTTTAAAAATCTTAATGACTAACATCAAACTTGATTATACTGTCTTAAAAAATAGTTTCAATTAGAGAACGCCAGAAATA
This sequence comes from Sorex fumeus, assembly GCF_029834395.1. Classification (NCBI taxonomy): domain Eukaryota; kingdom Metazoa; phylum Chordata; class Mammalia; order Eulipotyphla; family Soricidae; genus Sorex; species Sorex fumeus. The sequence continues at coordinate 45,050,285 of NW_026606104.1, forward strand.
TCTTTCAGGGACTGCTCTTTTTGTATTATTATTGTCATTACCTATCTCAGAAATTTTATACCTGAAAAAATAATTCTTTATAGTGTGACTATCTTAAAAGTTACTGTGTGCACATTCTTAAAAAGTGTCTTCTGAATCTGTAGCCCATACAAGTTAAATACTTATACAGATAGTCACAATGATGCAGTGAGGGATTAAAATTATTTTAAAAGTTTCATTTGTGCCCCCTGCCTCAAAGTAATAGCAATCCTAATTAAGAAAGGTAAGGTGATAACAGAAGAACTTTTGAAAAAGAATCTTGTTTTTGTATTCAGAATTTAGTAGTGATGGTAAACAATCTAACTTACCCTTTGGTTTCTGGAACTGGAGACGTTCATAGAAGTTGGTTTTATTTATTTTTAATGACTAAACTGGGCTAACAGATCTCCACATAGAGCTGAACCAATTTTACCAAGACTGGAGAACTCTCGAATGACGAGCTGCTAAATGGAGTTTTCCAGGGACTGTAGATGCAGTTGTGTGATTGTTCCATTTTCCTGGCCTCTTGGCTTCGACTCCCTCCCTTATGTAAATGGCCATTTGCTCTATATTCTAAATTTAAAGGAAGTGCTCGGAATGAGACAGTGCCTCTGCTTCCTCTGAGTCTGTGCTGCCTTGAGAAAGTCCACGTTACTGTCTCCCCAGGTTAATCCTACCTGCAGACCATAACTGCATCTTTTCTAGCTTTCTTTTTGACTGTGCAAGTAATGAAAGATGTTCAGCTTTGAAAGATGAATGTTCGTAGCTTCCATGCAGCTGGCCAAGGACTTTGGCTATCAGTCCTCCCCGAAGACTCCCAGTGGAATTCATTGATTTCCTCCCTCCAAAAAGAAAAGGAAAAAAATGAATAGGAATGTAACTCTCTTGGATGAGACTTTCTGAATTTGAATTGCTCTCCATTTCCAGAAAGTGGTATATATTTTAATAGAAATCACCTCAAGGGCTGACTTGGGGAATGTTTATGCCATTCTGTGGGATTTTAAAGAAATTACTTTTTTATGTTGGTTTGTGGGCCACACCTAGTGGTGGTTAGGGGCTGCTCCTGGCGGTGCTCAGGGACGTGCCGTGCCAGGGGTTGAACCTGGGTCTCCTGCATGCAAAGCATGTGCTCCAAATAGTTTTTACAAATTATAATTGGATCAGTTGAGGGTATTTAAGCCACTTTGCGAATGTATATTATACCTTTAAATGAATAATGGGATAAATCCAAACTGTGTTTTGATATAAAAGCGGTTGCTTTTTAACAAATATATAGAATGATTCCACTTTCTGGCCTATCTTAACTTTTTAACAGTCAGGACAGTATTTCTGTTCTCTGGGGATTTCTCTTCCACCCTTGACAGCATTGTTGTTGCATTGCAAGGCAACTGAATTTTTTGTAATTTGTGTATGACCAGGTGAAGAAAACCTCTATCCTTCCCTCGGAAAGAAAGGTTGGTGGGCCAGAGGTAAAGCTGCTGTTATGACTTGTGCTTCTCAATCAGAATTTGCTCTTGTCATGGCACTAAACAGATACCCCCAGAACTGAACAGCAGCTGCTGAGAATATTTTTTTTTTCTTTTGGCTATACTAGTAAATTCACACCCACAGCATTTTGGCCTAACACATAACATTTCCACTGCTGCAGCTTTTGCAGCTTTCAATTTGCTTATTTCGGCGCATGGCTGGTTGAAAAGCTGCATGAAGATGTAAATTTGTACTCAGAGAGAAAATGAATTTAATTGTACCCTATTCTTTTTATGTTGTCTTTCTTCTCCTTTGTTTATCATTATGATTTTGCATCCTTTCCCGCCCCTCCACCTTTTTTTTTCTGTTTTGCTGACCAGTCCCCCAGCTACTTTCTCCCTGATACATATCACTTTGGGGTGTGCAAAGAATCAGTGGCAAATTTCCAAACTGATCAAAGAAGGCTGGCTCAACTGAGAGAGCTGAGAGCCAAGTTTTTCCTTTCCTAGATAACGTCTGTCTCCACTGGATGGCAGAGTTCAATTGTAGGGAGCAAAAACCTCATTTGTACAATTGGAAAAGACTAACATTCTTTGAAAGAGTATCAAAAGTATCCCCTTAATGTGGTGGATAAACTTTTATGATGGTCACTATTCTTATTTAAATCACAACTCTGAGAGAAGGGGAGGGAATTTGCAATTGAGATTTGTGGGCTTGGATGTTTTTTTAGGAGGGGGTGCTCCTTAGAGGCACATTGAAGCTTTTGTACTTTTTTTCCCCCCCTTTTGCAACCTTTAGAACATATAGGGTTAAGGTTTTTATGCCCTTGAGCTAAATCTAATTGCCATACTGAATGAACAGTTGTAGTTTTTTAAGTCTATAAGAAGAGAAATGAGGATAATTTTTTATATTCTGCCATTCTATTTGTAAAAAAAAAAAAAGTAACTTTTCTGATGGCAAGAAGAATGCTTTATTATTGGAGTCGCCTAGTTATTCTAAAAAAAAAAAAAACCTGATGGTACCAAAGCAGTGAACAGCGACCCAAAATTTATACGTGAATATTCCTTAAAGGAGGAATAAATACTAAAGGAAGTCCAGTGATTCCTTGAACTTTCAGAACTTCTGGTATTGATTCATTCAAAAAATTGCCGCATATTCTACTGTTATAGAAACTTTGCCAGGATAAACTGCCAAAGTAAAAGTAAGATAAAGAATGTAAAAAAAAAAAAAGATCTTCCCAATTCCTTTGCACACTCCCAAGTATCACTTTCGAGCATTTTCCATCTGTCATTTTGTTCATCTTTCTCTGTCTTTCTTAATCTTCTACCGTGAAAGCAGACACAGGAACGTGCTCTGTTAGTGCAGGATGAAGAGAAAGTTAAAAGGCAAGCGAGATCTCCTGAAAGAGCCTTGCCCCGGCATGAAAATGAAGAAATTCTTCCCAAGGTTTCTATTCCAATCCCTGAGGATCTCAAGTCTCTCAAAAAATGCCACCTCTACTCTAGTACTTTTCCATCACCTCGTATTCCTTTCATGATGTCTTTTCTCCTGGTTCTTGCCTTGGCCGTTTGGTGGTTAGTCTTTCTGTGATCGGAAAACAGGGTGCTCTTCTGAAATGTCAAGACTAAAACCATTGAACTTCTGTTGTTGGCTTCTGCTGTGTTACTTCCTGTATGATGCCTCCAATCTTGGTAGTTCACTGTCCTAGAGAAGCCCTTGTCATCATTTTTCTGTCAAAAAAAAAATGTTAACTCTTTGTAGAATATGTATCATGGGGTACAAAGAAGTAGCAATGGATTGTGAAGTCAGCCTTCCTCACAGAAGCGTATGGAGGTTAGAGAACCCAGATCTAAGCATTTGGCAGGTCGGTATGCCCCCCCCCCCAATTGTTGACTCTGTCCTGCATGTCCTTACTGTTTCCTGTGGCTATGTCCTCTCCAATGTATTGTGCAAAGCAGGATACCTTAGAAACAGTTGATGGAATGTTTTCCTGATCACCTTATAGTCATTTGTGTGGCATGGGCTCAGTAGTTTAAGAAGAAAAAAAGTCAACTTGCTAACTTTTCAAAAGCCTTAAAATGATACATTTTAATCTAAGAACCGGTAATCACTCCTTTTCTTGAGACATCAAACCAGTATATACAAAGGCCTTTTTTTAGAAAAGGGCTTTTGACTTCTGTGGCCTTTTTATGTGTATTTGAGAAGTACAGGGACAAACATCTTTATTCTGCCTGGAGTACTGAAGAGGTTTATCTGCAAAGGTTAAATGCTATTATGGATAAGTAGAATGTTGATGATTTAAGGAAAACGGTGCTGGTGCCCCTCGCCTCCAGCCAGGGCTAAATTTCCTAGACAACTACATCTTTAATAGTCCTGGGATACAGATTTATTCAAGATCTGTACATAAGCATATCCTTCCCTGAATTAAAATACTGTGTTACTCACTTCTTTATGACTTACATAATTTTATTGCTAGAAGCAATAGTTAGCCACTATGATAAGCTTAAAATAGATCGGTACATTTTGTTTTCCTGATAGTTTTCAGACCTGTTCATTCTTCCATATGTTTTGGATCAATTGTTTTTAACTGACAGTCTTGTGAGCTAAAGTTCTGTCGTGACTAGTATGTGCCCTTTGCTTGCATGTTTTATTCCCTGAAGTAAATATGTGTGTGCCCTCTCTTTACAACACAACTGGGATGCCTAACCGTTATTTTTTTTAATCTCAATATTAATGAAAATTCTTGCATGTAGATTGTTTTTTATAGCACTTGAATGTATCAATATGGATGATTTGATTAATGTTGTCTCAAATGTTTGTTTTGAAATTGAATTCATAGGATTAATCAAACTGAGATTATTGCACCTTGTTTTACTTCTCAAATGCTTTTCAGTTGATGAAACTTATAAACAAGATTTTTTGTTTTTAAGATGTCTTCTTAGAGCAAAAAGAGTGTGAGAGAGAACAGGAAAGTCGAGAATCGTTCGTTTTTCAGTATCCACCTCCATTGTCTTATTGTCTCTGTAGAAAAAGGGACTTGTAGAAATTGTCCTCTGGTATTTTCTGAACTTCTTTGTCATTATAAGCTTTCTTCAAAAACTGGAAAAGAAGCAAGGAGAGTGTTAAATTTAAAAGTCTGGTATGAATGTTCATCTTTCACATCACAGGCTATGTCTGTTCATAACAAATATTTTATAATTAAACATGTTCATTGATTCACTTATAATAAGGAGAGACCTCAGATTGACCTGAAATATTGTAAAGCTATCCCCTAATCCAAAAAAGAATTATTATAAGTATTCCCCTGTGAAATAGAAATATAAGCATTTTCTTTATGAAATGATAAAGCTATAGTATTGGTTAGATTCTTTCAAATCTTTTTTTTTTCAAGGATATAAAAAGGAAATAAACTTAGAATTTTATTGATACTTTTATAACTGTCTCAGATTATATTTCCAGTTTTAATTCTTGTACATGACTTTTTATTGTTATTGTAAATTTCACCTTGAATTTTGTTTTCCTTTGTCTTGAAATTATTCCAAGTTTATTAAAAACCCAGTGTAATTTTTTTGAAGTGTAACAGGAGAGCCTCAGAGAGCTTTACTATGGTCAAAGGAAAGACCTTTTCTTCTGTTATTAGGATAAGAATGACCAGGAGGAAGGGTTAAGCTTTTGTACTGGACAAAGCTAAAAGTGCAGGCTCAAAAGACATACTCGTCACTATTATCAGAGAAAAAATATTGGATGTTGCAGCTTTGTATTACCGACTGTTAATGCTGCCAGTATTTGTAACAAAGAGCTGTAAATATAGTCTTGGTTTCATTCTCAGATCTCATTCCATTTTCAACACCAGAGACAGATTCAAAACTGTATTGGATTTACCCTGGTTCTGCTTCTTAATGGCAGTTGATAAGTAAGAAACAGTTTGGACTAAAAGTGTCAATTCAGACCAATAAAAAGTCTTGGGTTTTTTCCTTGGTTTTGTCATTAATCCTTTCCAGAGTGACTCTGAGAAGTTCACTTAACTCCTTATGGCCAGATTTCCTTTTCATAAATCTAGAGACAAAACTACCTCATGAGAATGAGTCTGTAACATGTTCCATGAAAAAGAATCTAAAACATATTCCAGGAATCAGAACCTCTGGTTATTGTTCAGTTATTGGTTTTTCGGGGGTGGGCTGATAGAAATTAAAAAGGAAATGAACACACATTAACTTCTTGGACTGTTTTATGTGAATGTAAGCAATTAGATAGCTGGGTTTATTCCATATGCTGCTTCCTGACATTTGATGAAGTACTTAAAACTACTGAAGTTTAAAAATGTCTTTCCAAATTTACCATACTCTTAAGAAAATGCATCTTATCCAAATAGAATAGAGTGGACCATTCTTGAAAATGAGCCTAGCATCTATCTTTGGGGTGACTTTTGGCCATTCCTTCCTTAAGCTAACAAATGAACTAACTACAAAGGCGATTCATTTTGCATGAGTCAATTTTACTATTTGTTTGGATCTCCAGTGAAAATTTTAAGTGGAGAAAATGCTGACTGATTTATTGACTAAGATTGGATGAAGGATTATCTGTGGTTAGTTTTCCAATTTTATCATCCTAGCATACTTTCTTTTATTAAATATTATTGTAAACTTTACTCTGAAATTTCTGTTGCATATAAGCCAATTCACTCTATTCTACATCCCTAAGTCACTTCTCTAATACTTCTTAAGGATAAGCATGTAATAGGACATGCTAAGTTTGTTTTCTTTGCGGGGGGGGGGGGGGGGGCGGGAAACAAATCCAACAGTGCTGGCTCTGTGCTCAGGGACCAAGCCTGGTGGTACTTGGGGGATCACATGTGGTGCTAGAGTTTTGAATCAGAACCATAGATACATACAGCCACATGCCAGCAAACCCCTTAACCTTTATATTATCTCTCCTAATGAAATTCAGTTATTTCTAGGAGGCATATTATCTCTTCTAATGAAATTCAGTTATTTTTAGGAGGCATTATCAATCAAATTTTGTACCTTGACTTTACCCCACAGTCATATATTTATAAAAGGAAGACCACACATGTTAAAAATAATTTTAGATTTTTCTTATCACTACTTTTTTTCTAACAATATTGAATACAGTAAATTTATCTAGAACCTCCCTACCAAGTTACCTTCTCTCCTATTCTCTTCAGAGAAATTATGAATCCCAAAATTCCTTGCAGAATTTTCTACCACATTGAATAAGATTATTATTATTTTTATTATACATAGAAGCTTTACTTTTTTATTGTACTTAAGTGCCCATTATATATAATTTGGATACTAGAAATGGTGACAACTCCTTGGTGTGTGTGTGTGTGTGTGTGCACACGTGTGTACATGTGTGTGTGAGTGTGTATGTTTGCGTGCACTCATACTGGGTATTGATCATTCTCTATTTTATATAGCTAATGGAATCACTATATCTGTCCCCTGTACATTGTAGTGGATATAGCCAGTACGTACCATTTCTGCTGCTATAACCCCTCCCTTTCACTACAGCAGAACGTGATGCAAAATGAAATACTTTGGGGGATGGGGGATGCCTCAAAGGACTAGAGTTCATGCTCTGCATGCAGGAAGACTGGATTGATCTTCAGCACTGTGCCAGGAAGCATGTTGGTACAGACCTAGGAATGTACAATTAAAATGGTTAGTGGAGTATGGTTAAGAGCCAGGTATGTGGGTCACTGGTAGCATACATAATTCATCTGCGTAAAGCTTTGATCCCCAGCTTTAATCCCTAGCAATACAGAAGGAAAGAAGGAAAAGAAAAAGAAAATGTGCTTAAAGTGAGGAGGCCATGTAAATTTAGACTGGAAGAGGACTGGATATGATCAACATACCAATTCACAGAGTTTATCATTTCATTAAAAAACTCCTCATGCTAAATCTTGAAAGACAAAAGAGAAGGTAGTTTTTTACTTCCACGGATTGGAAACAACAGGCTAAAAGTACATTGACTTCCTTTTGTGATGCCGGGAATTGAACCCAAGATCTTGTACACATGTGTGGCCGTCACTCCACCACTGAGTTACATCCCCGCCCGAGCTAATTTTGTTAATAACATCCTAACATCTAAGCAGATTGATAAGGGAACAGAGACTTTTCTGATCCTCTGTATTTCCTAGTTGATATCCTAAGGGGACAGCCCTTCCCTTTAGTATAAATGCGGTTTGGGATACACAATAAAATAAATCTTAACACTTAAAAGTCCCAACCATCAATTTGATTGCCCTCAAATGAATAAAAAATGCAATTGACAACCAGAGAGATAGTACAGGATTTAAAGTGCTTGCCTTGCATGCAGCTGAACCTGGTTCAATCCGGCACTGCACCAACTATGATCATTGAGCATCACTGGATGTGGCCCCAAGTCCCCTCTAAACATTTTTAGTCAGGGATGTGGCACAGTGATAGAGCACATGCATGCATCAGATTTATGAGAAATTCCAGCGAACACCCCACATGCCAACAAGGGGGGAGATAGTGAATACTCTTCAGTCTTCTTTTTCCTCTCCTGTCTCTTTGAAGGACAGCCTTTATGTATAGAAACTTATCCCAGCAGTCATGGGGAATGAGAATGAAGGGGAAATCGTGGTTGATACCACCCATTCACTTACTAATTGCCTACTAGTAAAGCAGTCTGCTTCATATGACAGGGACACAAAGAGGCAGCGTTATCAGAGTTTTAGGACCAGGTAAATCCCTGATTGAACTCATCTCCCCAGCAATATTTGTCTTTACTCCACAGTACCATTTACAGACTTAAATACTAAGTGGTCTCTTTGCCTGTGACTAAATATCTCTAAAGACATAAAAGCACACATTTTGTATGTTTGGAAAACTCTGGGTTGTATTTATAAATTATTCTTAGATTCAGGCAAAAAATCTCTTTCCCCGTGGCTTTCATTTTTTGGTCCTGCATGGAGGCATTCTAAAGAATGTTCTGTTTTCTGCCTCAGAAGCTCTTGTGTAGTCAGCAGTGTAAACATGATGCTTTTCTGTCAGGACTTCGTTCCTGTCCTTTGGGAACTTTCCATGCAGCTCCACCCCAGTCTTCCTTTTTGTTTTCTTGCATTGTGAGGTATTAAACCCAATTCCTGCACCTGCAAAGCCAGTGCTATACCACCAAGACATACCTCAGTCCAAAAAAAAAGGGGGGGAAGGCATACCTGGCAGTGCTCAGTCACCACTCCCCATACAGTGCTCAGAGGTGCTCAAGGCATCATGAAGTGCCAGAGAAACAAGCTGGAGCTTTTGCATGCAAATCATGAGCTCAGCCCAAGGAGCCACTTGCCTAGCTTTAAAATATTTCGAGCAAACAAACCACTTGAGTCTGTACTCCGAGTTTGGCTATCTCAGAAACCTTCCCTTCCCATCGTTCAGCACCTCCAAAGTACTTGATTTATACCCATTGATACGTGAGACCCCCTGGGTTTGATCCCAGGCATGACCAGGAAAATTGAACGTCAGTAATGCTATGTATAGGCAGACCTACTGCAAAAAATAAAAAGAAGTAAAAGACAGCCCTGCTTCAGCTGATCAGCAAGAGATACTGTCATTCTTTCTCAAAAGGCTCTCTTGTTTTCCCTCTTCTCTGCGACCCAGCAATTGTCTTCTTCTGAGTCCTAAAATAGAGATAACCTGGTGCATGTGTTCTGTTCTCAGAATATTAATGTCTTAAAATGACTTGGAATTCATTTGACTTATTTATAACAAGTGTTAAAAATAACCTTTTCCTTATCAACATAATCAGTCACCACAACACATATAATTGTCACATCTGTTAGAAGCATTTTTAATACTCTGAAAATGTCTTTTTTTTTTCTAAAGCACTCTACAAATTAGTAGTTATGAAGCATACAGTGTTGCCGCTCTTTTCCTGTTGAAGAGTGAATAATGGGGTGGGTGTGATCGTGGGTGTGAAGCAAGCGCACTCCTATATGTGGAACTGACAAGGTGGATCGCTTTTCCTCTTCACCTTATCTTGTCTAACCCTCCTAGAAGATAACTAGATAATAACTGAAAATGAATACTTCATCTTTGTGGGGGTATTTTTTGTTTTGTTTTTTGGGTTTTTTTGGGGTTGGGGACAGGTAAGGAGATTGAGGCACACCTGGCTGTGCTCAGAGGACTATATGCAGTACTGGGGATCAAACCAGCATCAGCCAAATACAGGACCTACTATTCTATCTATCTGGTCCCCAAGTACATCCTCTTTGGAGGGGCCTATTGTCTAGCTCAACAGATGCATATGACCACACCTGAGCAATAAGAAAAATTTGTAACATTTCTCCAAAGTCATGTTCCTTTTAGGAATTGGTTGAAAATATTAACATGGAAAGCCATGTTTATTATAATAGGGTTTTTTTCCAGGAAGATAAGATAGAGCAAATATCTAATAATAGTTTTCTGTTGTATATAATATTAGAATTATTATGCCATTTGCCTAAGTATCTAGTTGAATTTAATGTTTTTCATTAGTGTTTATTAAGACTAATCATTTTTCAAACTAGGACTTCTGAGCAATTCTGCCAAAGATAATTAATTGTCTCCATACTGAATGATCGATGTTTGTACTGTTACACCCCTTCCTTCCCATCTCCTCACCTTAACCCTTCTTAGTATAATGAAATGAAATTGACCACTAAAAGGTATCCAGTCTCCTACACATGTTTAATATCACCTTTAATATTTATTCCATCGCTTTGACTTCTATAGCTCTGTTCAGGTTTCAGAACATTCATATGATCTGTGGATTACTTGCTGGTGAGTGTGTTATTAAGGCAAAATTTTCTATTACCAAATAGCTAAAATTTTGCATCAGGCGCTGGTTTTGAAACTGTTTGCTTTTACATTCACCTGTTCTGGGGATAATCTAATAACAGTACAAATTTTAGAATCATAAGAGCAGTATATGAAAAGAAATTATCATTGGCAAATTTCATTTGCTGGCATTTGTGAAAGGCTGTATTTTCCTGTAGTAAGCAGTTTTACCTATTTATTTCATAAAGGCCAGCCTCATACTAAATAAGCTCCTTCATCCAAAGGTAGTCTTTATGTGCGAGAGAATAGTCGTAGGACAGCATCTCATGAAGACAGTGAGTGAGCACACAGGATGTATTTATAACTAGGACCAATTGCTTACAAACCTTTTCAAGTGGCGGAGGGTATATCCCAAAAGAGAAAACTTGGAATGAAGAGAAATGTAGGATAAGAAAGGGCATGATAGAGAGGAAAGATGGGCTGTCCTCGATGCTAACCATGTGGTTATTCTGTTGTTCGTTTATCCCCATCTTGACCATTGGTGATTCTAGTGGCCTTTTTTAAGCCGATGATTGGCCCTGGTTTGCCACAGAGTCTACCAAAGCTATTATTTATGGTGCTTTTGGGGGCGGCGCCTGAGGGATGTTTTTCTTTGGGAGATTCTTTTTTTCATTTGTTTTCATTTTTGGCTGAAGAATGGGCTACCTCTACTTGATTTGCCATCTTTATGTGCTGTTTACATGTGGGTTCTACAGATGAAGCCATGCCATATCTGATTTGTCTTTCATTGCAAGTGCCCATTTAAAAGCATCTAACAACAACCACAACAAAAAAATGCTTAAAATACCAGGTCAGTGTGTCAACTGATTATTAGAGAACCAAGGAAAACATAGTCTTATTTTTCAAAATAGTAAAACATTGCAAATACTGGTGACATACTTTAAGGCACAGACACATATATGCAAAGGCCTTAAAACTTTTCCAAGCATTTTTAAGCCCTTCTTGCTGAGACATAAATTTACTTGGATGAATGAAGAGAATAATGTCAAAACAGAGCACTCGCAATTAACTGATCTTATCAGCATTGGATTCTATGTTTTTTAGTTTGCATGTTGCAGGTCATTTGGGGGTGTAATCAAATATGATAATGTAAGTGACTGTAATAATTATTGTCTGCTTTAGTTAGGAGCCAGAAGCTGGACTCGTCTGCTGGGTAGAGCCTCGGTTCCTGCTGGTTCTGTGGGCATTGGCAATGCAGAGCATTTCTTTCTGGGTTTTCAGAGCAAGGGTAACGTGCCCTGGAGATGCCTGTGTGTCTGTGCGCCCCTACCCTGGCCTGTGGCCACCTCCTGCTCCCTTTCCTTATCAACACTCATTTTTTTAATGGTCTCAGTCTAATGAATCTTCTTTTTTTTTTTTTTTTTGATGGATCAAAGCACTGATACAAGTTTAAGGTACTAACTCTGTGAGATATTTAACTTTCAACAGGTGACATATCTATCACAAAGATGGTGGTGACAATGCATTATGTGTTGATCTTATCATAAAGTGGTATATACAAGGCCAGCCCTGATGACTTGATAGAGTTGCAGAACAGAATGGAGAAAATGTGAGAACCAAAGTAGTTTATTAGTAGGTGTGGATTTCGGGACTCACAGATAAGATGACAATGAAGATAATATGTTAAATTTTCTCTTTTTATAAATGCTATTTTATTATCAGACTTTTTGTAATGAAAAAGCTTTAATTTCAGCTAGCAAAAATGTATATATAATGTAGATACCACTGTTTGGGGGAGCTGGGGGGACATCAGGTATCAAACACAGCATGCAGATCATGGATCATGTTTCCATGTCTAGGGCATTCTGAGGCCCTGTCTTTTTGTTTTGTTTTGTTTCTAATTTTTTTTAATTGAATCACTGTGAAATACACAGTTACAAAGTTGTTCACAATTGAGTTTCAGTCATAAGATGGTCCAATACCTGTCCATTCACCAGTGTATATTTCCCACCACCAGTGTCCCCAGTTTCCCTCTTGCCAATACCCCTATCCTCCCCCGCCTTTCTCCCTTCCTCTCTCCCTCTCTTCTTCTCTTCCCCCACCTCCTTCTAATAGCCTCTGTCCTTACAGGCCTAAAGGACGTTGAAGATTTATTCACTTTCTTCATAAATTGTTTACCAAACTCTTCAAACTTTACAGATTATTTCATTATGATACCATGTATAAAACTTGTATAAGAAAATGGTTTAGGTGGGGGTTGGAGTGATAGCACAGTGGGTAGGGTGTTTTACTTGCACATGGCCGACCCGGGTTCATTTCCCAGCATCCCATATGTCCCCCTGAGCACTGCCAGGAGTAATTCCTGAGTGCAAAGCCAGGAGTAACCTCTGAGCATCACCGGGTGTGACCCAAAAAGCAAAAAAAAGAAAGAAAATGGTTTAGATTCCAGAGAGGAAAGTATAGGGTTAAGGTGCTTGCCCTGCATGAAGCTGACCCCACTTTGATAACCTCACGATTCTCTGAACATTGCTGAGGGTGACTTCTGAGCACAAGCTCTGAGTGCCGCTGGATATGGCCCCAAAACCGACAACAACAGTAATAATAATTTAATGGTCAGGGATGTGACTCAGTGATATGTTGGATTCCCAGCATTGCAAAAACAAAAGAAGAAATAATTTAATAACTTCTGTATTATAGATGTAGTAAATACTTCTTTTAGAGAGTTTAGGAAAATTCAGAGCGATAGCACAGCGGGTAGGTCGTCTGCCTTGCACGCAGCCAACATGCCCGACCCGAGTTCAATTCCTCCGCCCCTCTCGGAGAGCCCGGCAAGCTACCGAGAGTATTCGATATGCCAGACACAGTAACAACAAAGTCTCCAATGGAGACGTTACTGGGCCCGCTCGAGCAAATCGATGATCAACGGGAGGGCCTTTACTTTACTTTTAGGAAAATTCAGGAAAAAAATACCAAGAAATTAAATGATTTGTAATTGGGGCCAGAGTGATATACAGCAGGTGGGATGCTTTCCTGCCCACAGCCAACCCAGTTTCAATCCCCAGCACCCCATGTGGTCCCCCGAGCACCACCAGCACTAATTCCTGAGCGCAGAGTCGGGAAGAACCCCTGAGCATAATTTGTGTGTGGCCAAAACCAAAAATAAATAAATGATTTGTGATCTTATCATAATTAACTTTTTAGTATGCTTCAAGGTCTTTTTGTGTAGATAATTATTACATGCATATGAAATGATCACTTTTTGTTTTGTTTTGGGGCCACACCTGGTGTTGCTCAGGGATTATCCTGGCTTTGTGCTCAGGGGTCACTCTTTTTTTTTTTTTACTTTTTGGGTCACACCCGGCAATGCACAGGAGTTACTCCTGGCTCTGCACTCAGGAATTACCCCTGCTGGTGCTCAGGGAACCATATGGGATGCTGGGAATCGAACCTGGGTCGGCCTCATGCAAGGTAAACGCCCTACCTGCTGTGCTATCACTCCAGCCCCCTCAGGGGTCACTCTTGAGGCTTAGGGGATCACATGTGGTGCCAGGGATAGAACCCAGGATCACCACGTGCACGTGCCCTCCCTGCTAAACTGGTTGTGCTCTGGCCCAGGAAACTATTAAGTAGATAATAATAAAATACATACCAAGAAGAGGGTTTTGTCTTTTCAGTTAGCATTTTTTACTTCCCTCATTCCATCATCTAATCATGGTCTTGAGATCAAAACTTTTCCTCAAAATCTCAAGGCAAGGGGCTAAAGACTGTACAGGCCCTGAATGCCCCCTCCAGCACCAGCAGGAGGCGGTCCTTATTATTCTGGGCACAACAGGGCCCTAACAACCCTGCATTCTCAGGCCCCCACATCTACTGCTCATGCACACACACACCCAGCCAAAGGAAAAAAATACACGGCAAGGTTGTCTGTGATGTTTTTCACCTTGGTCCTTATCTGCCTCCTGTGATTTTAATCTATAAAAGAATCAAGTGAGACAATCATAGTTTATTTTCTTCCTTCTCACAGAGAGATAAATTGTTTTTCTATTGGCACTCAAAGGTAAAATTGACCTTAACTAAGCAGTGAATAAGTGACCAAATGAAAAAAGTTACTGTGTAGGCCCTCCTGGAAAAGGTTATATGACTCTTGCTTATGTAGCAGAATCTTCCTTCCTTCCTTCCTTCCTTCCTTCCTTCCTTCCTTCCTTCCTTCCTTCCTTCCTTCTTCCTCCCTCCCTCCTTCCCTCCCTCCTTTCCTTCCTTCTGTACTTCCTTCTTTTCCTCTCCCCCCCCCATCCTCTGCTCTCCTCCCTCTCCCTCCTTCCTCTCCACTCCCAATTTGTTTGTGGGTCACTCCTGACTGTGCTCAGGGACCATCTGGTGCCTGGAATTGAACCTAGGCTTCCTGCATGCTAAGCCCTGCACTTCAGCCTTGGAGCCATCTCCCTGGCTCAGATAGCATAATATTCTAAAAGATTTTCATGATTTATTTTCATTGTGGCACTTATAAGATAGTCTCGTGAGCATAACTATAGTTCTTTTAATTACATCTCCAAATATGTGAACCCTTCACTTCAAAAATAATGTGGAAAGAAAGAGATTCTTTGTTGCTTTGAAGAGAGAGGCAGCATAGTACCTGTGAAAGGCTCATCCTGATCTTAAGGTTATCTAGAATCTCTTAGTCCCAGGAGAGACCATTTCTAATTCAGAGGCACATACATATACAAGCTCTGATGCTTCTGAGTCATAATCCCTTTGAAAAGTGGTTATCACACTTAGCAGAAGTCTTTGATTCTCTGCTCCCCCACCCCCATTTTTATTGAGGCACTATGATGTCATTGGGGTTTTTTTTTAATGGAATTGAGTATCTTCAACCATACAGTGTTGCTGCATCCTTCCTTACATATCTGAACAAAACTAGATCATATAGCTTTATACAGACAGCTGGTCTTTCTGCTGTAGTATCTTTCTTCTTATAGAAGCAACATCTGAATCACTTTAAGTCTCCATTTTTATGTCATTCTGGTTGGCTCAGATACAGCCATATATTCAAATCTCTAAGAAGATCCCTTAAATATTACCAGGTCTTTTTGGTACATGTAATTGTGAAGATTCATAATTCAGTGTCCAATGTCAGTTAAAATTTATCTTTGATGTACTATGCCAAATTTTGGCTATATTATGGGAGATTTTGCAACCTTTCAGCACAATCTTTTCTCCTAGATTTCCAGTCCTCTGTTAATATTTAATTTGTAGTGCCAATCACTAACATTAAAATATGCTCTGAAGACTTTAAACAACAACTGTACGTCTCATAATTATAGTCAGTTTTGATATGTTTCTGAGCGTATATCTTTTGGTTCTCCATTAACCATGGGGAGATATGGGCGCTAGAACCAGGGAAGACTTGAATATTAACCAGTTCCATCACTTACTAGCTCTAACTTGCTTAGTGCTTGTCTTTCTTTATCTATAACAGAGAAGTGATAATTTTCATGTGAGATTGTGAAAAATAAAGGAGCAAACTTGCTGATGACTAATACAGTATATGGTAAAGATACAAGAATATTAGTTTTCCACTGATTTCACTGAGATAGGGAATAAAATGATAGTTTAGATAATGGGTTTTGCCAAGTGAGTGTTTTTTTATATTCTTTCTAAAGATGCCTTTTCAGATTTTGAATAGAGGTTAAAACAGGAGTTCTCTAGTCTTTTGGAACCAGTGACTATTAATGACTACTAAATTAATAACTTAGTAAAAGTCCTGCAAGTTTTACTGATGTCTGAGGTACAACATTAAGGACCATATAACTATGTTTCTTAGTGCTTAAGTGCTTATAGTGTAAAGGGAAAAAACATAACAGAGCCAACAACAAGAGTTCATTGGGAACAAAAGGAGCAGTTTTATTAAACATAGTTGAGGGGGGGGATCTTCCAAAAGTATTGACACTTGACAATACTGGACAGAAGGAGCAGTAGCAGTACTGACAGTACTTACAAAGGTACCAACATAAAAGCAGGCACACTGTAGGAACTGCAAATAGTTTTGGATTAATGGAGAGAATGAGCGTGAAAATGTAGAAAGAGATTGGAATAATAAAACACTTGAACATTTAATCAGTAGAATTGTGGATGCATTCAAAAAAGTTTTGAGAGAAGAAAAGGAAAGAAGAAAACTTGCTTGAGGCCCTAAGTTGCATTATTAGAGGCAGAATGATGGGCTGGAGAGATAGTACAGGGGTTAAGGCTCTGGCTTTGCATTGTACTTTTCACTGTATAATGATTTGATTCCTGGCACCCCCAAGTACTGCTAGTAGTGACCCTTGAGCACAGAGCCAGGAGTAAGCTCTAAGCACCACCAGGTAAGATCCAAAAGCCAAAAAGTCAGAATGAAGATAGCAAATGCAGGGACAAGTGATAGATAAGGGAGCTGTGAGAAGTGATGGTGCCGTCTGTGAGGTGTGAAGGCCTGAAGTGGATTCTCAGGATTCTGTTGGGGTAGTTTGAATGGATGATTGTGCCATTTTCCAATGTCATGGAAATGATGCCAGAAGATGGGTGTCAGGTCCAGGCAACAAAAGAGGTGGTTTAATTGGAGGCAGAATGCATTCCTTATGCGTGGGAGCATGTCCACGAAGCTGCTGGCTGTGTTGTCCAAGAGGTCTGGACACCAGAGCCGGTTCAGTTGATTTCACTGGAGGTGACAGTGCTGCCTCCCCTGCACACCACTCCTGGTTTCCATGGCTAGCACTCATAGGTGGTCAGTAAGTATTTGTTGAATTGACATTGCTGTGGCTCCAGCTTTGTCTCTTGTTTTCCTCAATATGTGCTTTATAAAACGGGACTGATCTTTCCAACGGTACTCAACAGTAGACTACTCTGAGTCAGGTGGGCCTGCCTTAGCCAAATTTAACTCACGGAGGGTTCCGTGATGACAGACCCACCACTTACCATTCGAGGAAACTCAGACTAACAGGCATTCACTTGATCTCCTGTGGTATTTTCCTGGTTATGATTCCTCCTTCTCAACTGTGACAAAGTTATTTGGAAAACCATGTATTCTTCTGTAGGTGAGTGGGTTTGGAGTTGCGGTTCAGGGTTTGAGCCAGCAGAAAGCACTTTGAGAAAGCCTGATGTGTTTGTTGCCCACCAATCTACTTAATTTTATATTAGTGTGGGGACCACGTTCCTGGTGCTTATGTGATGCTCCTGGCTCTGTGCTTAAGTGTCATTTCCAGTAGTATTCAGGGGCTCCTGCGGTGCCAAGGATTGAACCTGCGGCTCCCATATGCAACCATGTAATCCAGCTCATTGAGCTATCTGTCGCCCCAGCTTCAGTTGATCTATTTTTGAACAGTTCCTTAACAATTTGATTCAAAAGATAAGGTGAAATAAGTGCTCTATAAAATATAGAATGTTAGTATATAACAACAACTCCCATTAAGTTTCCCTTAATCTGTCATAGATTCTCAGATAATGTTGGTTAAATTAAGTAAATATATATGTGGCTTTAGAGTTTTCAGGGTGTTTTTGCATATATTGTATTTGCTCCTCAGCTCCCTGTGAGTTAAAGCCAAGTATTGGTTTCATTTTAAATAGGAGAAATTTCATATATCCTTGTGAGGCATGTGTTAGGTATCTGATATATCTGCAAACAGAGATTAGTCCCAGTTGATCTAATCATTTATATCATATCCCAAGTAATCAGCCCATGAAAAACCCACTGAGTCTGAACTCAAACTGTTCTACTTTGAGGTGCTTTTGAGTAAATATTTACAAGATGACTTTAAAGTCAGCCTGGAGTTATTTCATGCAGTATGTCCTTTCTTACCTTGGTAGAACACTCTATTATGCTTTTCACAGTGGAAACTGATCTACATTATTGAGCAGCAGTAATGTTTTTTTCATTGGTTTTGAGTAAAACATGTTTTGAGTACTAAAATTAGTATGAGTGGGCTGGAAAGATGGTACAGTCGGTAGGACGCTTGCCTGATGCGACCGACCCAGGAGTGATTGCTGAGCGCAGAACCAGGAATAAGCACTGCCAGGTGGACCCCCAAAACCAAAAAGCTAAACAGAACCAAAAAAGTATAGGCAAGCATTTACTCCCAGATCACTTTTTCAAAGGTGTTCCTTTTTGTTATCAAGTTCCTATATGGAATACGGTGAGTTCTTCCTACCAGAATTTCGGGCTTGGGTGGTTTATGTTCAATTCTCTGCGGAGCCCATACAGGTGTTACTTTTCATAACATTTGACTTCTCTCAGAACCATTATTTTCCCAGAGACTCATAGTCTTTCCTAGAAGCATGAATTCCTTCTCTTCTGTCTACAGCCCCTTTCTTTAAACTTAGAAACAGCTGTATCTGCTGTGATGCTATCTCCTCGTCTTTGATCTGATCTACTCATTGCTCATGTTCTCTGAGGAGTACTTCTTTCAAAACTGTCTTTCCTATGGTAGGAGATGTAGCCCAGGAGGGAACTCTATGTTTTCAGGATTTATCCCTCCTAATGGTTAGAGATGTGTCATTCATCCATAGAGAAATACTTCTAGCTGCTTGGTCATTATAATCTGTTTACAGATAAATGTTTCACGGGTTTTTTTTTAAATATATATTCTATTTGATGCCATGGCAATAGTTGGAGTAAGTCTCTTCAGAATATACTCAGCTCTGGATCTCTGCCAACCAAAGTCTAGGGTCTTGCTTCCTTTTAGAGGCCAGTATGATACTTATAGTCAGAGGATAAAAGGTATTTTCCAGCCTGATCAAGCTCCTTAGTATGTGGTTTGCTTGATTTGTTATGTGCTTTTGTGTACAGTGATGAGTTAGGGATTTAGGAAAGTATGAGGGTACATGTTGTGCAGGGAAGAGTACAGGAATATGATGTACTTGCTCCTGTGGGAGACACATAGGAATTATTTCCTCAGATTAACAACATGTTAGACATATGGCTGGGCCAGGGTAATGGAACAGAAGTAAGGCTTGCATGCAGCCAATCGCAGTTCAAATCCCTGGTACTACATATGGTCCCCTGAGCACAGAGCCAGGAGCAAGCCCGGATCACTGCTGTGTATGTCCCTACAATATCACCAGAAAGAAGTTGGGACTACTTAAGTTGCTGACTTAACGAACAGCAGTTCTCTCTTCTGACCATCTCGGGTGCTAAGATTCTTAGTTCTTCTAAGCGCAAATACTTAAGGGCTGGGATGTTTACTCGTAGAGTGCTTGCTTGGCTATATGAGACCCTGGATATGACCCCCTGACACCAAAAAAGATAGATCAAGAAATAGGTAGATAGATAGGTGTGTGAGGCCTCTTTAAGATCACTGTTGAGTCTCAGAGTTCACCATATTCCCCACTTAATCCTAATCTTTTTACATTTGTATGTGTTCATTTGTAGACTATAAATATCATGCGCACAGAGGTGGCGGCTGCCGTGACAAAGGGGCCACCTTCCAGCCCTGACTCTGAACGGGAGGGCCCCCAGCATTCAGTAATTCCTAGTAAGAGCCAGTTGAGCACCCCGTCGGAGTCACCACAAAGCTTTGACTTTGGTTCCGTCTCCATAAGCAGCAAGGAGACAGAAGAGGAGCCAGGGGCAGCTGGCAGCTGTGATGTTAAGGAACTGCCAAGAGACCTAAGTGGGGAAGGTTCAGGGTTGGAGGAACAGGCCAGTGCCTTAAATCTCTCAGTAACACCAGCTTCCTCCCAACTGCAACTTGGTGAACAAAAGGCAGAGAGTAGCGAAGATCCTGTCTTACTAGGAGAGCCACTTGGAAAACAGAACGGATCATTTCTTGAGACGGGTGTGGGGGACCAGTTTCCCACCCTCATTCGAAGTTTCCAGGTAGTAACTGCCTCAGTGACTCAGGTCTGATACCTCGCACTGGGAGCGGGCCGGCGTCTGTCCTGTGAAGGTGGTGGTGCTGGTGCTGAGGGCAGTCGCCTCTCTACTTTTTTTCCAAATCATAGAATCACACAAAAGCGCTGATTCCTGCAAAGACGTGTATTCAGAGGCATTACCTCCATGGCTGCAAACACTTGCCCTTCTTGGTGATTTCGCAGAACTCCCGGGAGTAAGCTCCATCCCCCCCCACCCCCCACCCCATGTGTCTCGGTGTGGGTGTGGGCACATTTGTCCCCACCCCGACCTTTGGGCTATTGTGAAGAGAGTTTATGAGAAGGCTCTGAGGTGGAGGCTTCACTCAGAAAATCCAAACGGTATTAATTAAAAGGGGCGACTGATTTTTCAGACCTCAGGCCCCACAGACTGATTCGTGCATTGTAGCTGCGCGGTGCCACGCGCCACCCCACTCGCCCCGCCCCTGGGCCTCCCGGGACCCTCAGCTCGCTCTCCTCTGCTCAGGTGGAGGCTGCTCAGCTCAACAATCAAATGCTAGTCTGAGGATGAACTGGTAGACAAAGAAAAAAAAATCTTTGCGATTCCACTAATGTTATTCTTCTGAAATTCTGAGATTGATCCATCCGGTGGTGGTGAAAACTGATTATTTTCTTTCCAGTTTCCCAAATGCCGTTTCTTCTCAATAGCTCTGAAATGAACATCTGACATTGATTTGAAAGAAGTTAATGAATTCCGGGGAAATATATCTTGATGCCTCTGCTGTTTCGTGTACAGTTTGTACTTTGTGGAGGAAAATGTGGCTGATTTTCTTAATTATAATAGTACAGTTTGAAGGACAAACAAAAGTGAGTGCTATTTGGCAAATAGTTTTTCTATTAAAATCTGAAGGCCAGCCTGAAAATGGAGTATATCGCCAGTCATAACTGTCAGAGCACATTACTTTCCATTACGCCTCTGAAGGTGATTACAGTAATGCTGCTCTTTAATATTCCTCATGGTTGACACGTTCCAGTGTCAGACCTATTCCAAAATAGCAGATTCCAGAGTTTCTTTGAAGAGTGTCCAAGCCTCAGGCAGAGTGAGCTGGCCTTTGCTTTATTAGAGCGATCACTTTGCTCAAATCAATGTCAGAAGATTAGTTCCCAGCAGCCTCAGAAGCCCCCAGTGACTGTGTGTTTACTGCCTGCAGCCTCCGCTGGTGAAGACTCAGACAGTCACCATCTCGGACCCCGCCAATGCTGTGAAAAGTGAGATCCCAACCAAAGATGTCCCTATTGTCCACACCGAGACAAAGACCATCACTTACGAAGCTGCCCAGGTAGGACATGGTTTGCGACTTCAGAATGAACAACCAGAATCAGCATCACAAAATGGAATTAAAGACCACCTTTCTTCACAGGATTCCTAATCATTTGCTTAAAACAATCCTGGACAATTCGGGGGTCATTTTTGGAGAAGAGATAACTGATCTAAGTTTTGTTTTGTTTTTTAATCCTGAAATACTTTATTAAAAGCAAAATTATCTTGAATCTTGCTTACACTCCTCCAACTCACATAGAGATGGCAGTCTAATTTAATGATTGAAAATACTGACCTTAGGAGACCAGAGTGAAAGTATAATGGGTAGGGCACTTGCCTGATTTGATTCCGGCATCACATATGGTTCCCCCCCCACCCCAAATCCCACCAGGAGTCATCTCTGAGCACAGAGCCAGAAGTAAGCCTGAGCAACACTGGGTTATGACCCCAAAACCAAAAAGAAGAAGAAAAGACATGAGAACAATAGTACAGCAGGTGGGGCATTTGCCTTGCATGTGGCTGACCCCAGTTTGATCCCCAGCACCCCAAGTGGTCCCCCCAAGCCCGTCAGGAGTAATCCCTGAGCACAGAGTTGATATAAACCCTGATCACTGCCAGCAGCAGCCCAAAAAAAACAAGAAAGAAAAAGAAAAAAGCTTCTATTAGGTACATTTCTATGATAATGAGAAAGCACAGTGCAAAACAGTGTAACATGCACCAGTGGTAACACCCTAACTTGACCAAGTAGTACAGAGCCCGCTCACGAGAGCATATGGCTTTGGGATTTGGCTTGGATCTCATTTTCAGTGCTCCGTGATTGTGTGGCCTTAGCCTCTAGAGCTTGAACTTTCTCTTCTGAAAAACTTTTATAAGGTTTTGGGGTAAACATAGTATTTTCCTGGCAGAGTAGCTTTTCCAAAATGGTAGCTATTATTATTTGTTACTGCCAGAGAGAGAGAGAGAGAGAGAGAGAGATTTAAGTTTCATGGGCCTTACCTGACAGTGCCCTGAGCACTACCTGCTGTGTTTCACTGCTGTGCTCAAGGGACCACGTGAGATGGACTGAACCTGGGCTCCTACATGCACAGCATGTGCTCAGCTGGTTGGTGGTGCATTCAATTCAGGTAATATTTTTCAGCTAGTAAAAATCTCTGAGGGAAACCCTCTATATGATAAATTGGCAAATGAGCGTCAGAGAGCTAGTATAGAAGTTAAGGCCAAACCCTGGCACCATGAAGGTTCTGAGCACTACTAGGTATGGCCCCAAACCAAACATATATACAAACAAGCAACAATAACAATAAAAATTGGTGAATAAAAAGAACATTGTGAAATGTGACATAAATATATAACAGGGGAAAAAAAATATCTGAGGCCAAAGAGCTAGTACAGGGCATGAAGGTCTTGCCTGATTCCATGTCTGGCACCATATACGGTCCCCTGAGCACCCCTGGAGTGATCCCTGAGCACAGAATCAGGATCAAATCTTGAGTCAGGAGCACTGTGGGAGGTGGTCCCAAAACAGGAAAGACCTATCATATAGGAAACACTGGGTCATCTGGTGGTTATTTATTTACCATAACCACATGTACTTCTTTTTTTTCTTTTTTCTCTTTTTGGTTTTAAATAATGCTAGGCATGTAGGGGCCGGAGCAGTAGTACAGTGGGTAGGGCATTTGCCCTTTACACGGCCAACCTGGGTTCGATTTCCAGCATTCCATATGGTCCCCCAAGCACTGCCAGGAGTAATTCCTGAATGCAGAGCCAGGAGTAACCCCTGAGCATCATTTTTTTTTTTTTGGCTTTTTGGATCACACCGGCAATGCACAGGGGTTACTCCTGGCTCTGCACTCAAGAATTATCCCTGGTGGTGCTCAGGGGACCATGTGGGATGCTGGGAATCGAACCCAAGTTGGCCGCATGCAAGGCAAACGCCCTACCTGCTGTGCTATTGCTCCAGCCCCAACCCTGAGCATCATTGGTGTGATCCAAAAAGAAAAAAAAATACTAGACATGTAAACACAGAAATCTTATTTTGCAGGTGGTGTGGGTAAGGGGTTTAGGCCACACCCAGCAGTGCTCAGTGTTACTCCTGGCTCTTTACTCACGGACCACTTCCTTAAGTACATTAAGAGATCACATGGTGCTGGGAATTGACCTATGGTCAGCAGGTACATGGCCAGCACCTGAATCTCTGTTCCATCTCTCCAGCTCCTTCACCTCCGTAGAACAATGTTTATAGCACTGTTATTTCTCCGACCTCTTGTGATCTTCAGAACAATGCCGTGGTACAGGCAGAGCGTCTCCCACACACTGGCTGTTAGAAATGAGAAGATCAGCTCAGACTTGTCCATGGCCCAGCAACGAGTCACACTCTGAGCAGGGACTCAAAGCCTGGCCTGTATTCAAGAAGTGTCTTGCTGGGTGTCTGGGAATGGAACCCTGACAAATTGTTTAACCCCTAGAACCTCAGTTTTCTTCACAATTATCTGTGGTGTGGGCAAGAGCAGAAGCCTCAAAGACTGTCTGCAAGATGTGATTGAGATCAGAGTCGGATTTGGTGCTTATCACCCAGCAGTGGCAGGAATCTGCATTTCAGTCTTCTGAGGTCATGTGCAAAGTGTTACTGTATGCTGTGTACTGCAGGACTGTGCACTCACAGTAAAGTGCTCTCTCTTTATTTTGTCCCAATTCCTACCTGGATTCCTAGCCAAGATCTCTTCTCCATCTAATTCTTTTTTTAAAAAAAATAAAATAAATTCATTAAAAATAAATAAACTGGGGCTGGAGCAATAGCACAGCGGGTAGGGCATTTGCCTTGCACGCGGCAGACCCGGGTTCAATTCCCAGCATCCCATATGGTCCCCTGAGCACTGCCAGGGGTAATTCCTGAGCACAGAGCCAGGAGTAGCCCCTGTGCATCGCCAGGTGTGACCCAAAAAGCAAAAAATAAATAAATATAAAATAAATAAGCTTTGGGCTGGAGTGATAGTACAGCAGATATGATAGTACAGCAGGTAGGGGCCAGCCTGGGTCTGATGTCTGGTGTCCTATATGGTCCCCAAGCCTGCAGAAGTCTCCATCCTAATTCTCTTTACCTTCTCTCCCCACCCTTCAGTAACTCCACAAAATGTGGTTCTGTTCACAGAAAGGTTGGAGGCCCCCATTTATAATACAGATGACTTAGAGAAAGAGAAGAAACAGGAGGCTGGAGTGATAGTACAGTAGGTAGCACACTTGCCTTGCACATGGCTGACCCAGGTTCAATCCCCAGCAACTCATATGATCTTTTGAGTCTGCCAGGAATGATCCCTGGGTGCAGAGCTAGGAGTAAGCCCCAAGCACTACTGGGTGTGGTCCCAAAACATACAAAAAGAAAGACTGAAAAAAGTAGTTCCACCCCCCCCCCCCCCCCGCATCAGGTTTATTTGGCTGTAGAATGCTTCGTTCATTTTGGGGGGCTATCCATAGTGCTTAGGGGCCACTTCTGGTGAGATAGAGGTACAATATAGATTCCAGGGATAGAACCTGAATCAGTCACATGCAAGGCAAGTGCCCTGCTGCTGTACTCTCTGTCTGCACCACCGCCGCCCCCCCCCCATTTTTTTGTTGTTTTTTTTTTTTATTTAATTTTTATTAGTGAAACACCATGGGGTACAGTTGTAGACTTGCAAACTTTCGTGCTTGGGTTTCAGTTATACAATGATCGAGTACCCATCCCTCCACCAGTGCCCATTCGTCACCACCACTGATCCCAGTATCTCTGTGGCAAGGCATTCCCTTTTGCTCTCTCTTTCCTTTAGGATGTATTGCAAACCCCCTAGTTTTGTGGGTTTTTCTTTTTTTTTTTTCCTTTTTTTTAGCTCAGCATCTTAAACCTTTTCTAATGAGAAACATCCTTTTCTGTCATAGTTTTGCCATCAGAAGTGTGATTAAGATCTTACGTCTGTTTCTTCCCCCTTTGCCTTAAAGGGGCATTTCTGCCTTGTTTGCCCCATTTTCCCATCCAAGAAGGTAGCCTGAGATTTCTAGGCCCCTTAAGCCCAGCAGGGACATTCCCCTACCCCTTCGCTCTAAAGTTCTCCTCTGTGGTTCAGAACCTGCCATGTCTCAGCAACTGAGAAAAGGTGCCTTTCTTACTGTGGATGGTATGCAGAGAGCACCATGTTTGCATGAGGATAGTGATATGCAATAATTTCAAGTCTTTAGGCAAGTCATTTTCCTCTTCTGACCCTGATTTTCTTACCTGGAAGTGCTAGTAAATCTCTCTCCTTTCTGTTGATTTTGTCAGACTGTGTGAGTGCCATTTATGAACCGAAAAATGCCGTCCCAGATGTATATGGGTGTTTTTTTTTTTTTTTTTGCGTTTTTTGGGTCACACCCGGCGATGCTCAGGGGTTACTCCTGGCTCATGCACTCAAGAATCACTCCTGGCGGTGCTCAGGGGACCATATGGGATGCTGGGAATCGAACCTGTGTCGGCCATGCCGGCTGCGTGCAAGGCAAACGCCCTACCCGCTGTGCTATCGCTCCAGCCCCTGTATGTGGTTTTTATTGTCGCTCTTGTTCCGCCTGTGGATAAACTCCTCTCTACCTCCTCTTTCTAGTTCACTCCTATCACTGACCAGTTAACACTTAGCACTAAGAGTGCTAAAATCCAACTTCTGTTAGAATTAGCCTTTCTGCCAGGGAATATATTTTACTTCTTAAGAGATCACTGTCCCACAAAAGCTCATCTGTGCCTTTCCTCCTGCAGACGGATGACAGCAACGGGGACTTGGACCCAGGGGTCCTGCTGACAGCTCAGACCATCACATCAGAAACCACCAGCAGCACCACCACGACTCAGATCACCAAGGTAACAGATGAGCTAGCTGTGCCTTCTGGACTTCGGTATCACATGGAGGCGCTGCCCATTGTGAGAAAGCCCCCGGCCCCTCAGTGAGCATTGGAGCTCAGTTCCTGCCAGGCCCTTTGTTCTGCTGTCCAGGAGGAGCCCCCACTGCCTTCCCAGACCTCAGCCCAGAGGGGCACTGAGAGGGACCTTCCTACAGAGGACATCACCTGAAAACTCACCTGTGTGGGGCCAGAGTGAAGAATAGGGGTGGAGGCACTTGCCTTTCACATATCCCCAGCACCACATATGGTCCCCTGAGCACCCCTAGGGGTGACCCCTGAGCACTGCTGGGTGTGGCCCAGAAACGACCAAACAAACAAATCTCACATGTGCATGACTGGGGAGGTAACTGAAAGAACTGGTTAACGTCCCGGCATTGTGTGGTGAGAACCACTGGAGCAGCCCTTGTCACTCGAGAAGCCCAGAGCACTTGGAGAATCCCCTCCACCACAGCACACACACATCCATGCGTGCACACACACACACACACACACACACACAGTACCAACATACATATTGTAGTTCTTTTAACACACCTATTTTTGATCAGTGAATCCTATGTCTGACTACAGACATTATTTCTCAAGTCAGAAATCAGAACTCAGATCCAACAAAGAGCGTTTTTTGTTTTTGTTTGGGAGTTGCACTGTCAGTGCTCAGGCCTTACTCTTGACCCTGCACTCGCGGTGTCTTGTATTTATCACAGGCAGACACCCTACCCACGATACTAGCTCTCTAGCCTACAGCAAAGAATTTTTACCTCGTGCTCAGGTCCAAGGCGATGGGAAACTGTAATTTCGATGTTAAGACATTGAAATTATTAAAATATTGATTGTGGGAGCAAAAGAAAATCTAATACTGGAACTACGCTCTGAGTAGCAGAGGTAACCCCAGTTCTCTGTCTCCCAAGAGAGACATGTAGGTTCCTGAGCAAGATCCGCCCCAGCACGTGGGGGTCAGAAGCCAGCGAGGTGTTTCCGCCTGGTTTTCCACATCCATCAAGTCGGGAAACTCACCCACCCTGAAGACATTTGAGGATCTTTGAATATTAAAAATAAGAAACTGCTTTAAAACAAGGATCCCAAGGGTGTGTTTTGTGAACACAGAACTAAAATGCCTAATGTTGAGATGTAGGGTGTTGATATTTCTGCCCAGAGTCCCCCAGGGAATAGAGGGGACACACATCTCAGTGGGCCCAGCTAAGAGTGAGGGAGGGAGCTGAGGGCCTAGTTCCCGGCAGCAGAGTGGAACTTCCAGAATAATCTTACGCTCTTCATTGGTGTTTTTTTTCTCCTTCCTCTTCCTCCCCCTCTTCCTTCCTCTTTCCTTCCTTTTCTCTTTTTCTTCCTTCCCCCTCTTTTCCTCCCTCCCTCCTTACTTATCTCCCTTTCTTCCTCTCTCCCCACCCTCCTTCACTTCCCCCTTCCTTTCCTTTCTGTCTCCCGCCCTGTCTCCCCTCCTTTCTTCCTTTCTCATGTG
The DNA here is from genome assembly GCF_029834395.1 of Sorex fumeus. NCBI lineage: Eukaryota > Metazoa > Chordata > Mammalia > Eulipotyphla > Soricidae > Sorex > Sorex fumeus. The sequence continues at coordinate 45,078,105 of NW_026606104.1, forward strand.
CTCACTTACCTCTGGCTCCAGACTGTAAAAGGTGGGATCTCAGAGACCCGGATCGAGAAGAGAATCGTGATCACCGGCGATGCTGATCTCGACCACGATCAGGTGGGGCACTGAGGAGGTTCTGGGCATGCCGGGCCCTGGGCACGATGCTTTGCCTGGGCCCTGGAGACACAGGAGTTGGCTTGCAAAAGTCACCCGGGTCAGCTCCATCTCCACAAAGCCCCCACTGCCTCCAGCCCTGAAGGGGGGGCAGAGGGGATCAGGCGGAGGAGGAGTTAGTGGAGAGGGCAGGAGAGGCGTCCCGGACACAACACAGCGCTGGACTCAGGCTCTTGTCTCTTTAGGCCTCCGGCCCCTCCCGTCAGATGGACAGTGGAATGTCCTCCTCTTGGGTGCTGTGGCAGTCCGCTGAGGTCGGGGTTGTAGAGAGCGGGGCGCAAGGGAGCAGAGCTGGGGCGATCGCATGCTGCAGCCTGTGCTGGTGACAGTTGACACCAACGCGGCGGCATCTGATCTGCACCCCCAGAGGGGCAGGCGTGGACACAGACAGTAGGGGTGATGGTGTGACAGGCTAGAAACTGGGGGGCCCTGCAGCCTGCGCTCGGGCCAGACCTGGCCCTGACCCACCGTGTGACCTTGGACAAATCACTTGGCCTCCGATTTTCCTTCTCTCCGGAGGAGAGTAGGTTGATCTAGATCATTCCAGGGCCCTTCAGAGTGATAGAATTCTATGATTTTATGTTAATTGGGTACTAATTGTGCGCTACAAGCAATTAGCGAAGAACAAGGTCAGGATTGATGTTCCCGATTCTCTGCTGCGTGAGGCTAGAAGAGAAAAGCTGCCGAGAAGAGGGGGTGGAGGAGACTGCAGATGCTCCTGGGATCCCTGGCAGCCGTGCTGGAGCAGCCTTCTGTGGCCTTTATGCAGATTTGCTGAGTGGCTTAAAGAGGAGGAAAAACACGACACGGAGCTGCCGTGCTTGGCAGTGCCCAGGGAACAGGATGGAAACGCAGGACCCAGTCCTAGCGCGCCCGCTCAGGGTCCCGACGGCGGGATGTGTGGGGCCCGGCTCACAGGGATCCCCCCACATCACCACCCGCACCCACCCTCCACTGGTGCCACCAGAGCCCGGCTGCGTGTGGACTGAGTTGAGAGCACTGGGACGGGGACCGGGGCGAGGGGGGCTTGGCGTGGGACACACCTGGGTGGAACCCTGCCTTGGTCACTTTGTGTGACCTCGAACAAATCCCTGTGCTCCAAGGAGCTGTGATGCGCCACCTGTAAACCGCAGGTCACTTTGTGCAGGGCTGTCACAATCCCGGACAGGGACACAGCGAGCTCTGAGAGGGTCTCTCTGACCCTGCCCCAGGCCGAGGGTGCTCAGGTGGCTCTGGAAGGTCTGTCAGGAGAAGTGGCTGCAGGCTCCGAGAGAGAGAGAGGACTGTGGGCGGGAACCAGAGCAGGAGCTCGGCCGGGATGTGAAGGGGCATCAGGGATCTGGTTGGGGGCAGGCACATAGTCCAGGGGCCAGGGCGCTAGCCTGACCTGGAGCCAGGAGCCGTCAAGGGATACCTCTTCCTAGGCGGCCTGTGTCACCGTCCCCCAAAGGCTGCGCCAGGCTCCTCCACCTGGGGTGCTCTGTGTCCCGCTCAGACTGGCCCGAGGAGAAGGAACAGTGCCGTGACTCCTTGCTTGCCCAGTGCCCCGTCCCCCTGACACAGCATCTCTGCCTCTCCTAGGTCCTCGTGCAGGCTATCAAAGAGGCAAAGGAGCAGCACCCCGACATGTCGGTGACCAAGGTGGTCGTCCATCAGGAGACCGAAATCTCTGAGGAATGAGCTCAGGTCCGGGATGGGGAATGCATACTGACCACTTCCCCCCCACCCATCGTGCCCCCCCCCCCCCCACACACTGGACAGGACCCTGGGCATGTCTCCCAGAGGCATCCACTCTGTGATTGAGGGTGAGCAGGCAGAGCAGAGGTTACGAGGGCCACGACAGAGAGTCTAAAGTATGGCCTCGTGGCCTCCTCCCCTCCACAGTGCTGGGTTAGAGGGAACCCCCTCCCGCCCTACTTCCTGAATCCTGCCTCTCCAGCCCACCCTCTGCCTCTGCCTCTGCCTCGAGCATCACCCTGTGGGGGCCAGGGGAGGGAGTAGAATCAAGGACCCCAGGGCCAGGCTGTCAGCGGGGAGAAATGGTTACAGCACAAGGACCAGATTAGGGCTGGAAGAATGGTCGCTGCCTTGGGGAGGTCAGGACCCAAATTATTCACACCTGAAAGTAGGTGCCCTGGGGCTGGAAAGATAGCACAGCGGATAGCATCCCATATGGTCCCCTGAGCACTGCCAGGAGTAACTCCTGAGTGCAGAGCCAGGAGTAACCCCTGTGCATCGCCAGGTGTGACCTAAAAAGCAAAAAAATAAATAAATAAATAAATAATAAAAGTAGGTGCCCTGACAAAATCGTCAGTGCCCATGTCCGGCTGGAGCAGCAGGCCCTGGCTGTCTCTGGTCATCGTACAGGAATACGGGCAGTAGGAGCAGATGCAGGTTCCCTTCATCACCTTGTGAAAGTGCACTTCTTTCTTTCCACTAGGAATCCTCCTCTCCCCAGCCCCCTCCCCAGCTCCCGTCTTAAGAGAAAACCAGCAGAATGATCACGAAGTGAGCCTGTCCCCGCCGGACTTCAGACCTTCAAGATTATTCAAAACCACCGGAAAGTCAATTCATTTTCTATCTGGAGTTTATACCAAAAGAATCTGCTAGATATCACAGATCCTTTCAAGTACCTTTTTCTACATTGTGATAACAGAATTTGCTCGACTTTTCACTCTGTGGACTGTTTTTAAATGAGCTTTTTCTTTTTCTTTCTCTTTTTTTTTTTTTTAAGTGGGGTGGTTTGTAACCCCTTCAGCCTCGCCTCTTCCCACATATTTCCAACTCAGATACTGACAGAGTTCAAAGGATTGGGGGAAATTCTCCAAACACTCTGTCATCTGTGTTGGGGCCAAAGCCAGCTTAATGGGATTTCTCAGACCCTTCCCTCCTTTTATACCCTCTGGATGACAACCACAGCCCCCTCTCAGGGCCAGTGACGGGGACTCGATCAGAAAGGGCTCTAAGCCGCTGGCCCTGGGAATCTGCCCCTTTCCTTTGCTGAAAGTGGTTTTGTGGGAGGGCAAGAGCTCTGCTAAGAGTGTATTTTTCTCCCGCCCTCCCTCCTGCTTTGTTTTTTCTGTTTTTTGTTTTTTGTTTTTTTTTGGAGCTTTTATAGATCAAAGACATAAGAAGTTGCTTCCGATCTATCTGATACTGTGAATGTTGGAACATATCCGTGGCCTTCACCTTCCTGCCCTCCCTCAACTGCCCTTTTTACCTCGTCCGAAGTATGGCCCTACTCAGTGCCCCCAGAGCCCATCTCAGGAGACCGTAACTCACGGGGAAAACAGGCACTTCGGGCCAGAAGCTCTAATGGCACATTTTCAGTGGTGATTTGGGCAAGGGACGTTTGTGAAGTTTGGGGTGGTGGTTTTGTTTTCCATAGTTCTGGAACTGCTGCACGTGGGGACAGTGGCGTTACCTCAGCTGGGAGCCCGCTCTGATGGGAACTGGCCTGACCTTTCTTCTCCAGCCCCGCCGCTGCCCACGGGCACCATCCTCCCCAGAGCCTCTCTTGACACGGAGTACCAACACCAGCTCCACTCCTTCCCTCTCACCATCTAGGTCTGTCGGATTCTGTAGGTTTGCTTTTTGCAGTGGGTTTTGGGTATGATTTTTTTTTAGTTGGTTTGGTTTTGAAAATGAGGACTAATGTCCCCATTCCACCATTCCTGGTAGATTTGGGGGCTTTTTTTTTTCATTTTTGGGTCACACCCAAAATGCTCAGGGGTTACTCCTGGCTCTGCACTCAGAAATTACTCCTGGCAGTGCTTGGGGGACCGTATGTGGTGCCGGGGATCGAACCCAGGATGGCCATGTGCAAGGCAAACCCCCTCCTTGCTGTCCTCTCTCTCCAGCTTCCCTGGGGGGCATGTTTGGTCAATGGGGCCTTTTAATCTTCCAACTTAAGAGATCTGTTCCCACTAAGAGATCTGCCTCAAAGCCTCCTAATTCTAGTGCAGACGGGAACTCCCTATGACAGGGTCCATGTCACAACCAGCAAGGACCCCAGGCAGCAAGCAGGAGAGACGGTGCCCCACAGCCCTGCTCCTGGCAGCATGGCCAACAGCACCTGGCGGAGTCTGCTGGTGGTGTCATCTGTTTAGACGAAGAGGGACTGTGACAGGCCCACTGGCTGCTCTCTCGGGACAGGACACACACAGGCAGGGGGGTATGACTGACCCGGGATCAGCCTGGGAGCTGTGCCGGGAGGGTCAGAAATGAAGGGGCCGTCCAGTGCTGCCAGGCTCCTGGCCCACCTCCACGCCCGCCTCCTGCTGAGGCCGGCAGTGTGCAGAGGCAGGCAGGAGAGGACACAGTGCACACACAGAGCTGGCCGGGCAGTATTTCTGCTTTCCAGATCATTCAGTGTCTCCCTGCAATTTCTGCCTCGTCTCTAATCCAGACCAGAGGGGCTGATTACTCATCCCGGGCTGAAGTGCCCGAGTATCCAAACCAGCAAGAAATATGTCCTAGGGCGGGAGCAATGGTACATCTCACAGGGTGCTTGCCTTGCAAGAGGCAGACCTGGGTTTGATCCCTGGCACCTCCTATGAACGCCTCCCCCCCCCCATCCCCAACCCAGGAGTAAGTGCTGAGCACAGCCAGGTGTGGCCAAAACAAAAATAAAAAAAAGAAAAAAAAAAGAACAGAAAAAAAAATAGGCACGTTCCTTCCCAGCTTCCCTTTCCTCCCTCTCCAGCCACACATCTTGGGGTTTTGGCAGTTGTTTGGACTTTTTTCTTCCTGCAATTGTGTGTATGTGTGTGTGGGTGTGTGGGTGTGTGTGTGTATGAAGGAAAACAGACCCAGTCCAGGTGGAAATGGTAAAGAAGGGAAACCAGAGTTTCATTTCCAGGGTCAGAGCCGTGGCAGTAATTTTCCTAAAGTGACTCAGACACAACACAGTAACAACTTCTGCTGCAATTTTATTTTTATTTCACTTGAGAAATAAAGATTTCCTTCAAGCCACATGAGTTCTTCACCACCCATCCACTCACCCACCCCCAAAGCAGGACATGAGTGTCTCCGCTGAGGGTGGGGGGCTACAACAGCCCCCCAGGGAAAGAGCCCCAGCCGTGGCCAGGGTGAGGCAGACGGAACCTGCCCAGAATCTCAGCCCCAGGCTGGTTTTTACAAATCTCTCTGAAATGTATTATTTTGGTGACAAAAAAAAAATGAAGGAGCTTTGTAAATTTTTTAAAAAATTATGAATCATATCAAGTAGTTGTTTACATTTCTTGACAAAATAGGAATTACGACAGCAGAATAAAATTGGCAAAATCCTTAGATTAACTAGGCAATAATTAGGTCTGCTGTTGGGGCTTTTCGTAGTAAAAGTGGTTGTAGTGTTTAGATACATGTTTGGTCTTGCTTCCTGTATTGCATTTTTCAATAAACAAAACAAACCAAAAAATGGGCTCTGTGAGGATTCATCAGCTTCTCAAATTGTCTTCTACCAGCGACCTAGGGAAAATGATACCCGGGCAGGGCGGCCCAGACATGAGCATTTTCTGAAGGAAGCTGCTGCCGTTGTCCCAAGTACAGCATCAGCACACACAAGGGATTCTGTGCTGAGTGGCAAATGCTTTATGTCAACCGGAGAGATTTTGCAACGGAGGGGAGGAGGCTCCTTGGAACCGCCTGGGGTGGGGCACCCCTGAGGATGAAGACTCTGGCAGTAAGGCAGCCCTCGTGGGGTAACCCTGCATGGCTGAGAGAAGAGGGGCGTGGGATTAAAGGCTCGGTCCCCCTCCCAGGCGGCAGTGGGGAATCTGAGGACCTCACACGGGGCGTCTTCCCAGGGGCCCACTCCTTAGGGCGTGCCTGGCACGGTGGCCCGAACCCTCCAGCCCCCTCAAGTACCTGCAGTGGCCCAGGCCACGCAGGGAGACTGAAGGAATCCCTGAGGCCAGTCGTGCTGGTGAAATACTCCAGCTTAGTGGACTTTGTGCAGCTGGCCTTTCTCTGCCACATGCAGGTCAGAACGGCCAAGCAGCGGGGAGGCAAAGCGTCCTCCCCTTCTGCGATGTGCATGGGGAAGCATCTACTGGACACTGGAACTCCCGCCCCAGTGGCCGCCGCGTGCTCCTCATACCCTGGCCCCCACGTCCCCTTCGCCCAGCTTGGCATAACCCCCCAGACTGAGGCGTTCCAGTCGTGGCCAGCTCCGGTGGGCACCATCGTGTGCTGCCGGGGCCCCGAGCAGAAGCTCTCCAAGGCCCAGATCCAGAGACTTGGAATGTTCGATGCAGGAACCGGAAGGCTGCACGGTGATAATCACGTGGCCAGTCTGGGCTCGTGGGCCCCAAGGCGCGGGCAGTCCCGGACCCTTCAGAGGGTAACTGTTGAGCAGGGCTGGGAGCCCCAAGCGAGGGTTCGCAGGCTCGGACCGCAGACTCCGCACGGAGGGCACCGGCGACGTGCCCCGGTACGCCGACAGGTCCCAATTGTCCGGCTCTGAGCAGCCAAGGGCTCTGGGAGTCCTGGGGCCGGGGCTGGGCAGGAGTGCGCAGTCCCAGCCGGGGCCGTCGGGGGGCCGCAGCGCCTGGGCCCGCAGCGCCCCCTGGCGAAGCCGTCGCGTCTCCAAGTCCCGGTTCTCATAGAGCAGCGTGTTGGCGCAGATGAACACGAACAGGCCGACGCCCATGACCACCGGGCCCAAGAGCCGCAGCCGCTCGTGCGGGCCGTGCGCGCGGCCGGCGCCGCGGCCGTCCCGTCGCAGCTCGCTCACGGGGGGCGCGCTGGCGTTGGCAGCCCGGGCCCCTGGGGCCCCGGCGCGGTGCGGCCAGTAGCCGGCCACGGCGATGCCCATGCCCACCAGTACCACGAGCGCCCCCAGCGCCGCGAACGCCCCCGACGGCGAGCGCAGCCGCAGCCGCGCCCGCACCCGCAGAGGCTCGGGCGGGGTGCGCGGGCGCCGGCGGCGGCCCAGGCGCCGGCCCAGGCGGGACACGCGGCCCTCGGGGCTCCTCCGCACCTCCCCGCAGTCTCCGGGGCTCCCCGCCGTCATCTCGCCGGCGTCCGGGCGCTCTGCGGAGACAAGGTGGGAGGGGCTGCACCGACGGGCCCCGGGGTCCGGCCGCGCGCTCCGGGCGCCCACCCCCGGATTCTCCCCGGCCGCTCGGCGGGGGAGCCGCCCCCGTTCGGGTTTTCCGCAGCGGAGCGCGCAGCCAGGGCCGCGGGAAGCGGGAGGGGCGCGGGCTGCTCCCGGGCCGGGGGAGGTGCCGGGGCCCGGACCGCGCTCACCCCCGCACGTGGCGGCCCCGTAGTAAAAGGACCAGAGGGTGCGCGGGGGAGGACGCAGGTCCGCCGGGGTCGCTGCGGGCCCCACCTCCCCCCACTGCGCTTCACGTACCGCAGCGGCGGGAGCGGGGGGTTGTCGCCGACTCTGCCGCTTCCTGCCCCCTCCTCCCAGATCGCCTCATCTGCACCGAGGCTGCAGCAGCAGACACTTGAGCGGGACTCCGGCGGGATCGCCCTGAGCAGGACCCGCGCCCGACTCCGCCCGGGAGCCCTGCAAACTCGGCGCCCAAGTGCCCGCACCCGCGGCCGCCCGGCGGGACCCGGGGCCGGGGGCAGGCCTCGCCTGACTCCCCCCCTGGCTCCGCCGTCCGCCCCGGGAAGGCTGTTCCCAGGCTGCGGCGTTTCCAATTCGGGCTCCTGGGATGAATCATCCCCTTTCCCGCCGCCTGGCCTCCTTTCTGGCCTCCTCCGCCCCAGGCCTCGGTGGCCCGCGTCCCGGCCCGAGCAGCGCCGCCCCTGCACCTCGGCTGCCCCGGGGCCCGCCCCGCCTGTGGCCTGGCCGCTGGGTGCGGGCCGGGGCAGGCGTCCCGCAGCACGCCAAGGCTGCGTGTGGCGTGACCCGCACCGCAGGGAGCTTGGCGGACAAATGGGGTCCCAGCCCGGGCACCCTGAGCGATGAGAGCGGCGGGCGAGCGTCCTTCGGTTCGGTGGCGTGTCCTCGCCCGCCCGGGTTGGGTTTGAAGCAGCTCCAGCCTCGGGACGTGCAGCCCAAGTCCGGAGCAGGAGCACCGACTGCCTCACCCTCTCCCCATCCGCACCCCCGAAACTCAGGGCAGGACGCCCCATCCCTGGCTCCCGCCGCAGAGTCGAAGGCGCACGGCCTAGCGCGGGGCCCTGGGAGGCCGAGTCCACTGCCCGGTTTTCCCCGACGGAAACGGCGACCTGAGAGGCGGCCCGAGTCCCTTGGCCGCGTCAGGCGGGGGGCTCGGTCCCGGGACCCTCACAGCGCCGGGCACTTCTCTCCGGGCACCGCCGCCCTGGGAGGGGCCAGCCGGCTGCAGCGTCCACCTCGACTGTGGCGCCCTGTCCCCGGTCCGCGGCCAGAGGAGTGACCGCCCCGTCCCGGGTCAGGTCCGGCGCCGCAGTCCCAAGTGCACACCGGCCCCCCGAGTACCCGCGTGTCCCGGCGAGGAGGAGCCGGAGATCTGCAGAGACGCGGCCCCGCTCCGAGGTCGCGGGGTCCAGAGTCTCGGTCGGGGGTTCCCGGGAGCGCGAACTCGGGGACGCGCGGCCCTGCATGCCGGGTCGCCGCAAGTTGCTGGGGGCGGGCGCCCCGCACTCCGGGGTCCGCCTCCACCCGCGTCCACACTCCCGCGCCGCGGAGAGAAGGCGCAGGCGCCTCCGCCAACGACTCTCCGGGGGGAGGGACCGAACAGAAAAGTTGGGGGAAATGGGGGGTGAAGCCCCGGACCCTAGCTGTGCTCACCTGGCGGAGCCGCGCCCGCGTGGGTCCGGGTCGAAGTCGCGCGTAACGGCTGGCGGTGCCTCCGCGCGGCTCGGAGCCTGGCCCCGCCCCTCCCCGGCCCGGCCCGCCCCCTGCCCGCCCCCCGAGGCCTCCCGGCCCGCCCCCCGGAGCCAAGCCACAACCCCCCGCCCGCTTTCCCCGAGACAAGACCCCTGAGGCCCGCCCCCCCGGCCCGCCCCCTGGAGCCAAGACACGTCCCTCAGGCTTGTCCCCAGGAATCCTCCCCAGCCCACCCCCCGGAGTCCTCGCCGGCCCATCCCACGGAGTCAGAGCCACCCCGCAAGCCAACCCCCAGACCCGTCCCCAGGAATCCTCCCGGCCCGCCCCCCACCCCCGCGAGTCAAAACCGTGTATCCTGGCCCGTGCCCCGGAGCGCAGCCACACCCCTCTCCAGACCCCCTCTGTAGCCGGGCAGCACCTCCAGGTCGAGGTGGCCTTTGGGCGCTCGAGGGTTCCGGGACCCGTGTCCCCGCCTCACTTCGTTCTTAAAAGCCAGGGAGGTCGCCCTTTTCTCTCGTGGGGAAACTGAGGCCCGGGAGCCACAGTCCCCTGTCCCCAGCTCTGCAGCCTGAGAGCGCAGGTTTGGATTCGAAGCCCGAGCGCTCAGAACCCCTCGCGCCAGGCTTCCAGGAGAGGACTCACGAGGAGCTCTTAAGAGACTCCCTGCATGCTCGGCGCCGCCGAGGGGCTCCCCGGAGGAGGCGGCCTGAGTTTCCACCCGGCCGACCCCTCAGGCTGTCGCTGTAGCTGCAATTGTATACCCCAGGATGTCAGGCAGGCACCCGGCGTGGGGGCGCCCAGGCGCTGCCCGGGTCTCCCCGCGAGCTCTCCGTGTGGGGCGCCGGGGTCCCCAGGGGCGCGCAGGAAAGGCCCGGCGGAGCTAGTGAGTCGAGCGGGGAGCGGGTCCCGCCGGACCCCCCACCTCGGTGGAATGCACCCGAACTGGTGGGGAGGCGGCATCGGTCCTGAGCCGGGGGGAGGGTCCGAGGAGGCGCCGCCTGCGCGCCCCGCGCCCCGGAGCAGGAATGCGGGGCGGGGCGCGGGGGTCTGGCCGCCCAGTTTCCATGATGCGGGGGGCGGGCCGGGCTCCGCGCCAGCTGCTGCGCGGGGGCCCCCAGCTCCCGCGGCCGGGCCGGGCCCCTCGGGAGGAATTTCCGGCCTGGGATTGATTAAGTCCCGGCCCCTCCTCCCGCCCGCCGAGACCCCCCGACTCGAGGGGCCCCGGGGGGGGGGGGGGCGCTAATGAGACCCGGCTGCTCCGCAGGGCCGCGCGGGGTGGGGCTGGGGGCTGAAGGAAGGACAAGCCTGGCTCCCTACCTCGCAGCACAGCCGCCCAGGGCAAAGGGGGGACGCCAGCTCCCCAGACCCCTGCAAGACCGACTGCGAGGGGCCGGCGGGCGGCCCTCACGGCCCTAGCGGTCAGCCGCCTTCATGGCCCCGAGTACACGGCGGACTCCTGCCTCCCTGCCCTCTGCCCCTCTGTTCCCTTTGCTTGAGAACCTCCGACTCCCCACCAATTGAACCCCCATAGCCCCTCACTGCACCCTGCAAGCAGCCTCTTCTCCACTCAGGCCCCACCCTGCATGGGCCCTTCTCCGGACACCCTGGACAGGCCTGGACAGAACCACAACCCAGCAGCCCTCCCTGCCCTCCGAGCTGACCCCTCACCCCCTGCCCTCCAGCCCCGCCCACATGCCAGACCCCACTCTCGGGGCCACAAACCTGGGGATCCAGAGATTCCCCCGCACACCCCGCTTCTGCTCCTGCTGAGGCCTCCCCACTGCTCAGGCCAACCCCACCAGGGGTCCCCTAAGGCTCTTACCTCCACCCCATCTGCATTCAGCCCATCACTCCAGGGACTGCGGATCTGGGACAGCCAGTTCTGGCCCGGGGCTGCTGCCTTTCCCCCGCCCGCCCCCCCCCCCCTTTTATTCCAACATCTGCAAGAGGGAACTTCATTTTTGCTTCACACCCTTCGTGGCCCTTCCATGGCTCCGTGGCGCCCTGCATATGGGTCTAAACCCCACATCTCACAGCCCTGGGTGGGCTTCCTTCCCGGAGTCTCTCCTGGGCAGCGTCCCCTGCCTGGCCCGTCTGTATCATTGAGACCCTCCCCTTCTGCTGAGCCCTTTCCTGGGGAAGAAGCCCTGAAAGCACTTGGGAGCCGAGTGCTTCCTGCGTGTGACCCCGCTGTCTGTGAACCCCAGGAAGGCCGGCTCTGTCCACTAGCCATCACCGTCTGGCCAACTCTGGCTCTCCGCTGGTCTGTGTCTCCCCTACCTCCTGTCCCTCCTAATCTCCTCCCTGGAGCCCCAGCCCAGCCCCCAGCAGATGGACCCAGCTCTCTGAGTCTGTCCCCATCAGTCAAATGGGGGCAATACTGCTCCCCGGGGTCTGAAGCCTGAAGCCCAGCCATGGAGTACCCACCTAAAACCCACGTCCTCCTCAGCCCATAGGGACTGCGGGCAGAGTTTAGGGGCTGTGGAGACCTTCGCTTCTCTGGAGTTCCTGGGAGGGAGAATGGATCCCTTTGTGGTTCTCTTGAGAGGTCTGCAGGCCAGTGCCATGCTGAATCCACAGAGGAGGAAACAGCTCAGACCTCAGTCATCCACAAACGCAGCCCACCTGCTGGGCAGTGCCCCAGCAAGGGATCAGCATGGGGCTCTGAGACCCTCCCTGACCTCCGAGGGCAGAAGGGCCAGGTTGGGGTCCTGGGACACTCAGCTGCTCTCAAAGGCAGGGCATGGGGACAGTGACCCTAAGGTCATGTCCTCCCCGAGCAACAGTGGGGACAGCAGCGGGCATGCCTGCATGTGCCAAAGTGGGTTTCAACCTCTCAGCCCCACCTCAGGAACAATGGGGCCGTCTGGAGCTCCTGCCCGCCCTGGCAGCTGGACTGTCCCTGGGAGCACTACAAGGACACAGCCCTGTCTAGGGGCCTCTGCACAGTGTAAACACAGTCTTGCACCGGCTGGGACAGGCCTGGGGGAGCCCGGGGGGAACAGCTTTAACAGGTTTGCCTGGGAAGTCTGGGTTTAACCCTGACACCACATGCCCCCAAGCACAACTGGATGTGACGCAGAAAACAAAACAGAATTCAGAACCAGGTTCAGAGGCTGAGCATAGCTGCGGGTGGGGGGGTTTCATGAGCCTTGGGGGTGCCTTGGGATTCTGACTCTGCAGGAGGTGGAGGCCCAAATTCAGCAGAGAGGGAGAGTCATGTGGGCGCCAGACCCCATCCCAATGCCCTGGCCTGGCTTTCTTTTTTTTTTTTTTCTTTTTTGAGTCACACCCAGCGATGCTCAGGGGTTATTCCTGGCAACGCTCAGGGGACAATATGAGATGCCGGGAATTGAACCCGGGTCAGTCGCATGCAAGGCAAACATCCTACCCGCTGTACTATTGCTCCGGCCCCTGGCCTACCTTTCTGGTTTTGCCTTTTTTGCACTGCTTCCAGCAGTGCTTATGGACCACCCCAGGCTGGGGATCAGACCTGGGCTTCCCACGTGTGTGCACTCAACCATATGACTCTCTGCTCAGCCCCCCAATGCCTTTGTTTATTGGGGTGGAAGCCAGTGCCCAGAGAGGGACAGTGCCTTGAGCGTGCTGACCCAGCTAGTGACCAGCACAGCTGTGCTTCAGGCCCCTGATTACAAGTTCCCATCTAAGCCCTTTCAGGTCTCTGGGGTATATAGACACTAACACCATTCTAAGGCCAATGAAAGCAGGGGAGACTTCATGGAGGTGGAGGCATGCCCCCTGGGTCTCAGCGTCAAAAGACTTTCTAGGCTGCAGTGGGGGGAGGATAGTCTCTCTAGGCAGCCAACAATATGTGGAGGCATGAGCTGGGGGGGAATCTACTGAACTGGAAGGAGGAGACGAAATGAAGGGGTCAAGGGCCTGATTTGGGTGCCCCTCAATGCTGCTCTTCACTCCTGGGAGCTCTGGGCAGGGCCGCAGCTGAGTCACGGAACAGACTGAGTGTGGCTTCCGGGCTGTCACTGGGCCTGCTGCTCCGCCCTGCAGTGACCGGCTCCACACGGCAGCTGCTGACTGCTGCTCCCTGGCCGTGTCCCAGCTGAGCCCTGATACCCCCGCATCCCCGGTCCCTGAGCCCTCCTCTGACGGCTTTGGGAGGCAGGAATGAAGATGGAGAAGAAGGAGACTTTGCTGAGGGCAAACACTAGCATCAGAGACCATTCTCGATGTCAGCAGTGGCCCCGGGCAGGCTGTGCGGCCCAGGGAGAGTGCGGGGCCTCTCAGTCTTCCTTCTCATGTACGCCGGACATTGTCAGCACCCACTCTGGGGGCCTTGGGGACAGCTTGAGTTCCACCCAGGACCCCTGCCCACCCACAGCACCAGGACCTGGCACGGTGTGAGTAAACGCGTCCCATCATCAGCACCCCGGAAGGTAGGAGCACATGGAGAGGGAGGTAGATTGGCCAGAGAGGGGCCAGTGGGCTGGGCACCTACCCAAGGCTGATCTGTGTGGAAGGAAGTTGCTCACAGGGACCACACCGGCTTGAAGATGTGCTGTGGGGGTGGTCCCTGGGCGTCTATTTGAAGGGCGGAGGGAGGTACAAGCTCTGGGAGGAGGGGCATGGGGTGGCAGAGGCCAGGAGGGGTGAAGGGAGGAGTTTGGACGGAGGGCAGGGAGTGCCAGGGCCAGGGTAGAAGAATTTTGTCCCAAAGTCATGAATGCCCTCACTGGCATGGGGTTCACTGCAGCATGGGGTTCACTGCACGGGAAATTGTCCTGTGCAAAGACCCTGAGGACACTTCTCTCTGTACCTCGCTTTTCCCTATCAGTCCCAGCATTCGTCACGGGCTGACAAAAGGCCCAGCGGAAGTTGACTGCCATTACTGTTTGGGTTGCTTTACCTGGGGAGGGGCCTGGGCCCCACTCACCTGCTCAGGGACTCTTCCATCTCTGTGCTTAGGGTCACTCTCAGGGAATCATGTGGTTCTGGGGATGGATGAAGTGTGCACATGAGTCCTTTGAGACATCACTTGGCCCCGTTGGTTATCACTTTTATGGCCACCAACTTAGTTCTGCTATTCGAACCCATCTCAGAGTGTGGCCAGAACCCTTTCTCTGCCCTTACAAGCCCCACCCCCCTACACACACACACACACACACACACACACACACACACACACACACACACACACGAGAAAAGTGAACTTAAGCAAAATAGAAATGCTTCTCACTCCACTGCACACCTGAGCAGGGCACTGCATGACAGCGCACCAGTGTTGGGCACCCAGCGTGTGCCTATCCTGCTGCCTGGGCAGCTGTGGGGCCTGCCTGTCTCCCCCACATTTAAAGCTCCCACATAAACCACAAATCCAGTGTGTTCTTTCTGCTTGTCAGTGCCAGCTATATGGCATCCCCGGTCTCCAGGGTACTTGGACAGGGTAAGGGGAGATGACCAGACTCCTTGACACAGACCCCACGGGGACGGGCATCTCCAAGGAGTTGCATGTCAGCTACCAGGGCTCGTGTGTGTGTGGTCACCTAGGAGTTAAATCACCCCCATTCTCCCTCCCTCATCTTACTGAAACGAGACTCCAGTTTTAGGGGTATCCCCCGCCAGTAGCCAGCTACGGAAGGTTGTGTGGGAAGGACCCCCAAGACACAGCCAGGGAGACGGCGGGGAACTGGCGGACTCTGCTCAGTCGCGCTCGGGAGCTGCAGGCGGGGCCGCTGCGGGACCGGGTCTTGGCACCACCTTGCGGCGAGGTTCCGCACTTGCACCGCGAACTCCCGCCCGGTGGCTCCAACCCTGCCTGCTTTAGGGTCCTGAGTGCCTGCTGCTTTGGGGCCTGATCCCGCAACACCGTCGCCTCCCCCTGGCAGTGACCCTGCTTTTTCCTTTGAGGTGTCACCCGGAGTGGGAGCCCCACGCGGCTCCTGCGGTTTCCCTTTTACTCCTGCCAATGCATGGGGTCTTGCATGGCCCTTCAGACAGGCAGAGCAGGGAAGAGTCAGCCGGACTGAGAACTTTCAGGGCACGCAGGGCGCCTGTGCAGGCAGGGGACACTGAGCACTCAGGAGACTGCACATAGTAGAGGCCGTTCTGTGCACACAGAGGGGCCTATGCATGCAGGGTCACTCCTGGAAGCGCTGGGGGAACCATGTGTGGCACTGGGGATTAGTCACCAAGGTTGGCTGTAAGCGAGGCAAACACCTTAACCCCCAGACTAGGACCTCAATACACTTTCTCTTTGTTTTGAGGACAGCTGGCAGTGCTCGGGGGCCATGCCTACTGTGGTGCTAGGGGATGAGGGTGTTGTTTCCTGCTACACTTGGGGAATCATAAGGCACCAAGGATTGAACCTGGGCTCCCAATGCGAAGCACTTGCTCCAGCCCTTTGAGCCATCTATCTGGCTCAACTTAGTACATTTCCATGAAGCAAAACTCATTTAATTCCACCAAGCAAGACAAAGAATATGCCAACAAACACCCCAAACACCCCCAGGTGCCCCAGATGTCACTGTCCAAGCAGCACCCTCCCCTCCTAGTCTGCAGCCCTTTCCAGCAGTCCCAGGAGAGCTGCTCTGATCCCAACGTTCGTGTCAGAGAATGAATGTGGCACTCACTGTCTGCTCTCTTCACACTGCGACATTACTCCAGTTGCTCTGTGCCGCTGTAGCTTGCTCACTTTCACCTCCGTGTAGCTCTGTCTTGAAAACAGGCTTGTCTCAACAGAAGTACCATTGAGGAGACCCTGGCTTTGTGTCTGGTCCAGGGATGTCACAGATGAGGCAGCACAGGGCACTCATGGTGGTGCTTGGTGCTTGTGGGAGATGGAGGCCAGGGGTGGGGCATGTTCTCTTCCATTTTCCTGGCTCATTTCAAATCCTAAGAGCTGACTGTGGGCAGCAGGTGCTCCTGCTTGAGCCTGGAATGAATTTCTTGCTTTTTAAATTTTATTTGTTTGGGGAGGGGGCACACCTAGTGGTGCTCAGGTCTTATTCCTGGTTGTCTTAGGGATTACTCCTATCCACTGGATTATTGCTCCGACTCATAGCTTGCATCTGAGCACTGAAAATAAATTTTCAAGGACCAGAGAGACAGTACAGGGGTTTTGTACATGCTTGTCCTGTGTGTGGCTGACCCTGCTTTGATCCCTGACACCACATGGTCTACTGAGCATGGCTTGATGCAGCCCTAGAGGTCTCTGAGCACAGTGGGGTATGGTCTTGGAGGCCCCCCAGCACTGCAGGGTCCAAGCAGCCCTGGCATTGAGCCACTGACCCAGTTGTCCAAGAATCATCAGGTGTAGCTTCACCTCACTAGAAAAAAAAAAGACCTCTGGTTGCCAGGAGCTCAGGCTGCAGGAGGACTGGACTAGTGGGCAAGGGGTTGCAGAGCTGTGAAGGTCTGGGGGGTGTGCCGTGGGGGTGCCTGAGAGTGCATGGGAATCACACCCCAAGTCTCTACCACTTGCTCTCCTTCATCTGCCAGCAGTAAGAGCATGACGAGGTTCTGAGACCTAAGGACAGATGGTCTGTGAAAGCTTCTTTTAGAAACCAGCTTCACAGTGACATTATTTCTCTGTCTATCTATAGATATAGGTATATATATCTATAGACCTATATATAGATATATGTATATATAGATTATGCATATACACATATATAGATGCACATATGTAGATGTTTATATACGTCTATGTATTTCTATATATACATATACACAACACACATAGGTATGTATATACACACATATATACATATATATTTGTTTTGTGAAGCAAAGAGCTTCACCCAGATGTGCTGCTCAGGGATCACTCCTGGCAGTGCTTCACAAATCACAAATCACAAATCATCCTGTTATTTGTCGATTGCCTCGAGCAGGCCCCAGTACCGTCTTCTTCATCCTAGCCCTGAGATTATATTCAAGGCTCTTTAGGAGAATAAGACCCATCATTGTTACTGGTATTTGGCTTATTGGGTACGCCACGGGGAGTTTGCCAGACTCTGCCGTGTGGGCAGGCTACATTCGGTAGCCTGCCAGTTTGCCAAAGTAGGAATGAGATAATAAGATGTCATAATAAGATGTTCCGGGAGCTGGTTTTTATAGTCTCTGAGTCTTGGCCACTGATGGGATTATATGGTGCCAGGGGGCCAGTTAGTGGGTGTGACCCTCGCCTACTGGAATTTGGAGGATCTGGGTGGAGGGTGCTCGGCCCCAATCCGAGTAGGCTTGGAGATCTCGGCCCTGGAACCCGCGTGGCTTTGTCCCTCTGCCAGTACCTTCATGTGTGCGGAGAGTGGTCTCAGCATGGTGGTGGCTGGTCCCCGAGGTCTTCGGCTGCCGGAGCCCTGGTCGGGGCTGGGAGGAAAGCTCAACCCACTCCCCTCCAAGGGGCCCCAGCGAGGACAGCCAGGCGCGGGGGCAGAGACTGCACTGTTCTCTTCCGGGAGCTGGTTTTTTAGCTGGCAGTGCTTAGGGGATCATAAATGGTGCTGGGGATTGAACCCAGGCCAGCAGCATGCAAAGCAAGAGCCCTACCTGCTGTTCTGGCTCTCTAGACCCCATATTTTAAAGCCATTGTCATTAAGATACTGGGACTTGCAACACATTAATGACACTTTTCATGCACACATCATTCCTACACTGTATCCACCACCCAGTGCCTGCTTCCCCCACCAGTGTCTCAAGGCCTCTCCCAGCAACCATAATTCAATAGACAAAATCTCCAGTTCCAATTACTTCGGCCATTTGTTTTTCTCTCGCTATATTTCTTTATGTCTCACGTAGAAGAGAGATATCTTTTTTAAAATTTTATTTCCTTTTTTAAAATTTTTGTTTTATTTTTAAAAATAGTTCACAATATTTGATTACATTTTATATTCAAACCCCAATCCCACCACCACTACACCTTCCCACAGCCATAGTTCAGATGTTTCTATCCTGAACCCGAACCCCTGCCCCAAAGCAGAACTGAAATAATTTATTTTGTATTGTTTGTTATGAAAAAACGCTGAAAATGCTATAAAAAAAGTTTCCTTAGAGGAAAGAGTGTGAAGATTGTTCTATTTCACCCAGGGCCCATTAAGCCCTTTTATAAGAGATCACCAAGATGTTGTTAAAGGTTGAAACTTGTGTGCTTATATGTGTGTGTGTATCTGAAAAAAAAAAAAAATATATATATATATATACACACACGGGCTGGAGCGATAGCACAGTGGGTAGGGCATTTGCCTTACAAGCGGCCAACATGGCCGACCCGAGTTCGATTCCTCCGCCCCTCTCGGAGAGCCTGGCAAGCTACCGAGAGTATTCGATATGCCAGACACAGTAACAACAAAGTCTCCAATGGAGACGTTACTGGGCCCGCTCGAGCAAATCGACGATCAACGGGAGGGCCTTTACCTTTACCTTTTACACACACAACCCACGCAGCAGAGCCTGGCAAACTACCTGTGACGTATTTGATATGCCAAAAATGGTAACAATAACGGACCTCATTCCCCTGACCTTGAAAGAGCCCCCAATGAGGCAGTGCTGGGAAGGACAAGTAAAGAAAGGTTGCTAAAATCACAGGCTCTTTGTGTTCCTGGAGCAAGCAGATGCCATTGGGCTACACTAGCATGTGACAGGGACAAATGAAGATATTACTGGCACCCGCTTGAGCAAATCGATGAACAACGGGATGACAGTATATATATATATACTGTCATCCCGTTGTATCTGTAAAAAATATTTTCCTCTAAGATTGATTGCCTCTTACTTCAAATCTACACATGGTGCAGTACTCTTGGAGTATGGGTATAAGGTATGAGTTGAACAGGAATAGGCTCACTCATGGATGAGGCCCGTCCAAGCGTGTAGAGAGCAGCCATGGCAGCGGTTGAGATCTGGAGGTTTTCGACTCCTGGGGCTGAGTCACTTGGGGCGGGGAGGAGTCTTACCCACCCTCCTGCGGGGTATCCCGAATAAAACAGCCTGGCGCCTGGTCCAGCGGCATGGTTATAACATGTATCGTGTTATGCTCCCTTCTTGGAGAGAAGGACAGTGAGACTCTGGAGGGAGGATGAGATTATCTGGCGCCAACCAGAGGTGGTTTATGGGCATGACTGCTGAGTTGCCAGAAGCAGGGGGACATGGGTGAAGGATCCTTGTTCCCAGTTCTGTTCAACCCAGAGTTTTCAGTCACAGAATCCCGCATACCTGGGTTTTCTGCAGATTCGCTCATGGGTGAAAAAATTTTATTTCTTATGGAGTGGTGACACCCACACATACATAGGTAAATAAAGCTAAACTCCTAAAATCCCACAAAATTATGAACCAATAGTAAGTTGCTAATTTTTTTTCATGAATTGTGTTATCTTTCTTTTTTTCTATAGGTATATAAATTAAAAAATTAATATTATGAATAATTTTACGCTAAAACATTTAAAATGAAGATGAAATAGCCATATCCTACAAATACACAATTTAGTAGGAGGAAAATTTTTAAAAATTTTGTTTTTTGGGCCACACCTAGTGATGCTCAGGGATTACTCCTGGCTCTGCACTCAGGAGTGCTCAGGGATCATATGGGATGTGGGATGTTGGGGACTGAACCGAGTTGGAAGCATGCACCTTGCCCTTTTATCTCTCTGGCCCCTGAAAGTTTTGTTGTTGTTGTTTTTGGCTTTGGGCCACATAAGCAGTGTTCAGGAATTACTCCCAGTTCTGTGCTCAGAGATCATTCCTGGCTGGGGACCATATGGCCTGCCTGGGATCGAACTCAGCTTGTGGAAAGCAAACACCTAGGCTTTACTAGTTCTTCAAGTCCCAAATGAAGAAAATTTTAAGGGAAAAACAGAATAGGCCTATAAAAGTTTGAAAGTGCTTTACACTAAAAAGGGAATATTGGTTTAGAAAATATAACAGTCCAGATAATGCTTAAGTATCTGCATTAATAACTTAAGAATTATAAAAATATGCGGAGATGTAAAAGAATCGCCTATATAGACATAGAAGTGGAACATTCATTATTGAAAAATACAAAATCCCTTGGCAAGCTAGAAATAAACAGACCTTTCTTAGTATAGTAGAGGACAAAAAAAGTGCTGTGAATGTCATACTCAATGGCAAAATGTTGAGAAGTTTGTCTTGTCTATTTCTTGGGGAGACGGTAGACATCCACCCAGCGGTGTACAGGGTTTACTCCTGGTTCTACCCTCAGGGATCATTTCTTGCAGACTTGGGGGACTATACAGGATACCGGGAATTGAACCTGCGTCAGCCTCATGCAAGGCAAAAGCTCTACCTGCTGTACTATTGCCCCAGCCTTGTTTTGTCTTTGAAAGAAGTTCATTTAATGCTTCAGATGCAAGGATATGAATTCCCTAAACATTGCCTGTCTATGAAACTCTGCATTGGTTCCTTCAAATCTGAATGATAATCTAGCTGAATAGAATGTTCCTGGTGAGGTGTTAGTTTCTTTCTCCCCTCCCCTCCCCTCCTCTCCCCTCCCCTCCCCTTCCCTCCCCTCCCTACTCCTCCCTTCTCTTCTCTTCTTCTCTTCGTTTTAAAACTGTATTCCACCAATCTCTTCTGGTGTGTAGTCTTATGCATAGATCTTTAATTCTTATGGATTTCCTTTGTAAGTTCCTTTTTTGATCTTGCTGCTTTTAATATTCTGTCTCTGTCTTTGGTTATTGTTATTCTGATTATAATGTGTTTGGGAGTTTTTCCTTTTAGACTCAATTTTTGCTGGGACCTTTTAGGGCTCTTGAATCTCAGTGCATGCACCCCTCAACTCTGGGAAATTCTCATCTACAATTTCTTTAATTCGTAGTTCTTCATAGAATTTACCATCCTGTTTTTCAGGGCCTCTGATAATTTTTTTATTGAACTCTTGAACTCATCCCACAATTCTCTGTGGGCTGTTATTTACTTCGACTTTCCGCATCTTCTGCTATTTTTTAGACGTTTCCTGCATCTCAGCTTATAGCTCATTGATCTTTTTTCTCAGCTGCTGTTATTCTGCCACTCGACCTTCTATTGCATTTTTTTGTTTTGTTTTAGGGCAGCACCTGACAGTACTCAGGGATCACCCCTGGTAGGTCTCATGGAACCATATGGTGTGTCAGGGAGCAATTTCCTACTTGTTGTACTATCACTAGCGCTTTAATTTTTTTTTTTTGCTCAGGGGATTTTTTTTTTTTTTTTGGTGTGAGGGTGGTGTGTGGGTGGTGTGTGTGGGTGGTGTGTGTTCACACCTGGAGATGCTCAGGGATTACTACTGGCTCCACACTCAGTAATTACTCCTGGTTGTGTTCAGGAATCTATATGGGATGCTGGGGATCAAACCTGGGTCAGCCACATGCAAAGCAAATGCCCTACCCACTGTACAGTCTCTCTGGCCTCCTATTGCATTTATTTTTATATCACCTACATATTCCTTATTTCTGTTAATTTTGCTTGTAGTTTTCTTTTATTATTACTTTGGGTTTTTTTTAAATTTGTTTATGGGCCACACTCAGTGACGATCAGGGGTTACTCCTAGCTCTGCACTCAGGAATTACTCCTGGCAGTGCTTGGGGGGAAGGGGAGCATCTGGAATCCCGGGGACCAAATCTGGGTTTGCTGTGTGCACGGCAAATGCTGTACTGTTGCTCTGGCCCCGTAGTTTTCTCATTTTGGCTCTCATACTTTCTTGTGTTTTGCTGACTGCCTGTGCCATCATTTCTTTGAGTACACTGAACATCCTCACTATGGAGTCACTCGCGTCCTTCTCCAGGAGTTTACAGCTGGTTGGTATAGCAGAGCCTTCCCTGCTGTTCTTTTCACTCAGTGAACCTGGCGCACTTCTGCATCTCATCCCCATCATCTTCGCTGTCTCCTGCCGTGCTGAGGGTGAATCTTTGGAGTCACCCCCTTGAGTCTCTGAGGGGTTAGGCTTTCCTTTCCTGTGTGTCTCACCCATGACTGAAAGTATAACTGGGAGTGGAGTAAGGTGTGATGAGGTATACGCTTCAACAGATGTGGAGGGGGCTGCTGAGAAGGCCAAGGGCAGGCATGGAGGCTGCCAGGACCCCAACTTATCTTCATGCTAAAGAAATTGTTAGTTTGAGGACCAGATGAAAAAGGCAATTGTCTCGATTTGGTTCACAAACTGTAATCTGATGAGTCTTCAGGGGTAGAATGTCAGGATGAGATTAACAGTACAAAATAGGGACATTACTAAGGGACTCTGCAGACAGAGGGGTGACATGAGATGATTCCCAGAGAATTTGGAGGCTCACAGAAAAATCAAGTAGCAAAGAACCCCACCTTCAGAGCTGGAGCCATAGCACAGTGGGTAGGGCGTTTGCCTTGCATGCGGCTGACCTGGGTTCGACTCCCAGCATCCCATATGGTCCCCTGAGCACCGCCAGGAGTAATTCCTGAGTGCAGAGCCAGGAGTCACCCCTGTGCCTTGCCAGGTGTGGCCCAATAAAGCAAAAAACAAAACAAAGGGCCCCACCTTCTACCTTGTGCAGCTTTTTGCCCTGGTGACACATTATAAAGCCTGAACTAATATGAAAGCAGTATTAACTCATCCGTAGGGACGCTGCACTCTATATTCTTTGTTTGTTTTATGGGGGTGCCAAATTCATCTGTGCTCAGGGGTCACTCTTGGTGAGTCTCTGGGGACCAGATGGGGCGGCCAGGGATAAAAGCCAGGCCAGACACGTGCCAAGCTAGTGCCTTAGTCCCTGTGCTCTCACTCCAGGTTTCTAAGGACAACTACTTTGAAAACCATTCTATGGTTTATTATTATTATTTTTGGTTTTGGGATCGCACCCAGTGATGCTCAGTGCTTATTCCTGCTTCGTTGCTAAACTCCTAAAAGTGATAGAAGCAACGGGGGTGCTCTGTGGTGTGCAAGGCAATGCCTTATCCTCTATACTATTTCTCCAGCCCCACATGCCTTGGGTTTGAGAAAGGCACAGCCTGTTTCCACCACCTATCACCGAGACCCACTTTCACTTCTCTACAATACCTTGCACCCAGCCCCTCCCTCCTTTGCCTGAACTCCTGGGAACAGGATCTATGTTTTGACGTGGGGCTGCACCTGACAGTGCTCAGGGCTGAAGGTGGTGCTCTGGGGACCGTGTGGCTTAGAGGACGGACTCCAGGCCTCCCGCATGTGGAGCAAGTACTCAGCCCACTGAGCCCTCTCCCCAGCCCCTGAGAGACTTTTCATCGTCTTATTTGTTTTGCTTTTTTCAGAATGTCAGAGAATTGGGATCTCCTGGGATGGAGCCTTTTCAGATCAACTTCCTTCACTAGAAAGATCATGTTTCCTTTCCTCCCTGTCTCAGAGGCCTGATAGCTCACTTCTTATCATTGAGAGCACCCCATTGTAAGCACCATTACTTATCCACTCCCTATTTAGACCCACAACTTGGTTGCTTCCAAGCTTTAACAGTTATAAATGGACCTACACGATACTCATGTGCAGGCCTCTGTGTGGATGTACCTTACCCTCATCTAGGTATTAAGCAGCACAAGTGCCGAGGTACCTGGCTGTGCGGGCCTGATGCTCAGTGCTTGGGGCCAGGAGATTGGTGCTGCTTCTGAGCAAGGCCACCCCTGCAGGGCTCAGGGGCCATCAGACCCACACTGGGCAGTTCTGGGGGTAAGCTGTTGTACATGGCACCAAACTCAGGGTCCAGGGTATGGAAGGCACATTTGCCAGTCCTCTGGGCCATCATCTCTCTCCATTTTATTTTCTTCCTTCCTTCCTTCCTTTTTTTTTCTTTTTGGGTCACACCTGGCAATGCTCAGGGGTTACTCCTGGCTCTGAACTCAGAATCAGTCCTGGCGGTGCTCGGGGGACCATATGGGATACTGGGGATGGAACCTGGGTTGGCTGCATGCAAGGCAAAGCCTTCCCCACTGTACTATCACTCCAGCCCTCCATTGTCTTGACATTGTCAAATGTATCAAGTTCCCATGATATAACACATCGATTTGCATGTGTACACAGAAGGAAATGATCACTGCATTGTGCAGTTAATTCTTTACTACACATTACACTTTGTTCTTTGGGGATGAGATTCTGAAGATCCACTCTTAAAAAAATTCAAATATACAACACAGTATGAAAACGAGTCTCCGTGCTGTACATTACACCTCCGTGACATTTATTTTATGGCTTAAAATTTTCATCTTTTGATTGTTTTGCCTTCTGGTCCATTGGGAAATGTGTCAGAGTATGTCAAGAATCATTCTTTTACAGGTGGCTATCCAGCTGCTCTGACACAATTTATTCAAAAGTTGATTCTTTCTGGTGTTAATATCCAAGACATATGAAGCACTCACAAAGCTCAATACCAAAACCCTAATTACCCCCATCAAGACACAGGGATGGGCGCCAGAGACAGTAGTGCTGGTAAGGAATTTGCCCCACCTGCAGCCTACCTGGGTTTCACTCCCAGCACTAGACGTGATCCCTGAGCACGGAGTCTGTTGTAAACTGTGAACATTGCTGAGTGTGGCCCTACAACAAAAGCAAAGAGTAAAAGAAACTGGGGGGCCAGAGAGATGGTACAGTGGGCAGGGTACTTGTCTTGTATGAGAGCAACCCAAGTTCGATCCTTGGTACCCCACATGGTTCCCCTGAGGCTCACCAGGAGTGATCCATGAGTGCAGAGCTAGGGGAGTAAGCCCTGAGCACACCAGGTGTGCCCCCCTCGCCCCCGCCCCCAAGAAAAAAGAAAGAAAAAAGAAACTGGGATAGGAGATGTACAGACACTTCCCTAAAGAGAACATGTGAAAGATCAGCAGGCATATGAAAAGGGGTTCACTGTCACCAGGAAAATGCAAATCAAAATAACAGTGAGAACTCATTTAGAACCACTAAGAACAGCATAACCAAAGGACTGGAACTGGCAAGAGAGATAAGGCAATGAATTTGCCTGGCTGACCCAGGTTGGAGCCCTAGTACAACATATGGTCCCCTGAGCCCCCTCAGGAATAAAACCTGAATAAGCTGTAGGTAGTCCAAAATTCAAGACCAAACTGAAACTAAAAAGATTAGAACCAACTGAACCCAACAACCTTGGTGGGGATGTGGTGAAAAAGAGCCCTTTCATTGTTGTTGGAAGTGTCATCTGGTTCAGCCTCTATGGAAAAGAACATGAAGATTTCTGCAAAAAAAAAAAAAAAAAAAAAAACCCAGAAATGGAGCTTCCATTGACCTAGTGATTCCATGTTTTGGTATTTATCATCCCCCCTCCCCAACAAAAACATTAACTTAAAAAGCTATATCATGCTTCTGTTCATTACAGTATGGAGGACAAGAGTCAAGATATGGAAAAAACCCAAATGTCTAATAGCAGGTGAATGGATAAAGAAGCTGTGGGCTGGACAGATAGTACAGGGATTATGGCGATTGCCTGGCATGCAGCCAGCCATGGTTCAATTCCCGGCACTGCATACAGTTCCCAGAGCTCTGCCAGAAATGATCCCTTGAATGCAGAGCCAAGAGTAAGCCCAGAGCACTGAGTATGGTTCCAAAACAAAACAAAACAAAGCAGGTTGTGGTGCATACACTCAATGGAACATTATTTATTTTTGAAAAAATGAAATATTGCAGTTAGCTGCAATATGAAACTGGAGGGTATATCATGTTAAGTGAAATAAGTCAGAGAGAAAGGATAAACACCAGATAATCTCACTTATCTGTGGTATATAAACAAAACATGGGGACAGACAGTATTGAATGACAAACCCTGGGCCTTGGATTACAAAACTCGGATTACTGAGCAGCAGGGGAAATGGACTAGAAACAGCACAGGGACAGAGGTGGCATTCTTGGGCACTGCAGTGATGGTAAAAGTAGTAAGAATGTATATCAAAACCACAACTCTTCGTTTAGTGTAACTATGTTACCAAAACTACAAGAGACATTACATTAAGACTTGTTCAAGCCTGAGCTCAAGAACAGGCGTCTGGATTGCTTGTCCGTTTCTTTCTTGCTTGCCTCGTTCCACTCTGGGGAAGCCTGAGTTCTCTCTTGAGCGTGTACTTCTTTCTCTTCCCTCACATCTTTCTAAGTAAGTTTCAATAAAAATTACTTTGCTTCACACACACACAAACACACACAACTCAAAATTAAAAATTAGCACAATTGCAAAAAATAACTTTTTGTTTTGGGGACTTCACCCAGCTGTGTTGAGAGTTTACTCCCAACTCTGTGCTCAGGAACAACTCCTAAGACCAAACACAATACAGGGGATCACATCAATGTTGGCTGAGTGCAAAGCAAATGTCTTAATCCCTGCACTGTTTCTCTGGCCAATATTGTTTTGTTTTTCCCCCCCTGAGGTTGCTTCTTTTAAAAGATTTTGTATGCATAGTTTATTATATTTATATCTAAGCATTTCGCTTTTTGGTGCTTATGTAAATGGTGTTACTTCAAATTCTGATTTCTCATTGCTTAGAATACAGGAAAGCAGTTGTGTTTTCTGTATATGAATCGTATATCCTAAAACCTTGCTACAACTGTTTATTCGGTTCCAGTTTTTGTTCTTTGGTTTTTCCCATAAAGATGATCAAGTCGTTTGTGAATAAAGCATTGCATTCTTCCTTTCCAGTTTGAAGATCTTGTACTTACTTTTCTTATCTCTGCATTAACCAGGATTTCTAGTAAGATGTTGCCTAGGAGTAGTGAAAGGGGACTTTTTTGTTGCTTATCTTAGGGGGAAAGCAATTACATTCTCATCAAGTTCATTAGCTGCAAGTCTTTTGTAGATTTAGCAAGATAAATTCCCTAGCTTGCTTAGAACTTTATTTTGGCCACACTTGGCTGTACTCAGGGCTTACTCCTGGCAGTTTTGGGGGACCATATGTCGTGCCAAAGATCAAACCTAGGCTGGTTGCATGCAAGGCAAGAGTCTTACCCACTGTACTACTGCTCTGGTCCAAGGAAGAGTTTCTGTCATGAATGTTTGCATCTAATGATAAACTCTTGTCAATTTTCATCCCAATTCATGTGAAGGACTACAAATTCTTTTCTTTCTTTTGCTTTTTGGGTCACACCCGGTGATGCATAGGGGTCACTCCTGGCTTTGCACTCAGGAATTACTCCTGGCAGCGCTCAGGGACCATATGGGATGCCAGGAATGAACCGGGTCGGTCGTGTGCAAGGCAAAGAACTTATTACAAATTACAAATTATTTCAAATGTCCAACTAGCCTCACATACCTGGATAAATTCCATCTGGTCATGGCATATAAATATTTTATACATCATTGGATTCTATTTGCAATATTCTGATGAATTTCTGTATTGATATATTGATATTGGTTGTAGTTTTCCTATTACCATCTTTGATTTGGGTGTCAGGTAATGCTGATGTCATAAACTATTATTACTTCTGCTTGTTTTCTGCAAGAAACGGTAAAAGTTTCTTCCTTAAATGTTTGGTAGATTTTAAGAGTGAGCCATCTGGAACTGCTGTTCTTTTAAATGTTCTTTTTCAAATGGTGCTAAAGAGATCCAGTGGTATCTGGCTCCCTGGCTAGCAGTTCAGTGCTAGGGCTCACGAATGTGGTTCTCTTGCCCTGTGGTGATGGGCCACCAGGTCGACCCTGACATGATGCTGTTGATGCTCAGGAGTCGAGAGCTAAGCCTGGTTGAGGTTACATGCTTAACAAGCATCTGAACCCTGCAGTAATTCCTCCTGGCTCTTGATTCTTTTGAGGGGGGCAGAGAGGGGAGTTTGGGCCACACCTAGCTCAAACTCAGGGCCTACTCCTGGCTGTGCTCTCAGGGGTCTCTCCTGGAAGTGCTCGGGGAACGAGTTGTGGCGCCAGGGATTAAACCTGGGTCAGCCTCGTGGAAGGGAGTGTACTATCTCCTTGGCCTCAAGATTGTTTCTTTCAAGAGATTTTGTGTATGTATTTTGTTATATTTATGTCTAAGCCTTTTATTATTTGGTGCTTACATAAATTGTATTATTTCAAATTCCAATTGTTCATATAGGAAAATTAAACCAATCTCTCCAGCCTCTTGCTTCAGTCTTTTAAATAAAGGTCTGTTAGACACTCTGTTAATTTTGTTAGCTTGTTTTAAGGATTTGATCCAATTAATCTAGACGATCAAACCTGAGTTGTTCATAATATTCTTTTATTACCTTCTTAATTTCCCCCAGGATCAGTAGTGGGCTCTACTTTCTTGTATTAGTAACTTGAGTCTTATTTTTATTGGTTAATTTTGCTAGACATTTATGGAAGTTTTCCAAAAATTCAGCTTTAGGTTCTATTGATCTCTTGATTTCCAGTTTCAATTTCATTGTTCTGTGCTGAATGTTACTTCTCTCCTTCTGTTTACTTTGGATTTAATTTTCTCTTCTTTTTCCAGTTTCCTCAGGTTGAAGCATGTTGACTTTAGTTCTTTAGAATAGTTGACACTTTTGCTTTATCTGACAAAACTTGATGTTATATTTTCATTTAATTCAAAATACTTAAGACTTCTTTGACCTACATTACTTAGAAGTTTGTTTAATCTCCAACTATTTTGGGGACTTTCCAGCTGCTATCTTCCTGTGACTTACTTCTAGTTTAATTCTATCAAGGATCACCCCTCATTTATTTGGAGTAAGTCCCCTTGCTCTGAAGTCTGCTTTGTTTGAAATTAGTTGAGCTGTTCCAGTTGATTAGTTACCAATAGTTTTCTCTATATTTAAACTGAAAATTAAAAAAAAAAAACACTTGTTTTTTGCACCACACCCATCTGTGCTCAGGGATTACTTCTGGTGTGACTCAGGGGACCATTATGTGGTGCTGGGGATTGAATTCAGGTTGGCTGTGTGTAAGGTAAGTACCTTGCCTGCTGTAGTGTCTCTCCAGGCCCTAAACTGGGTTTCTCACAGGCTACATACATGATAGTTGCTTTCCCCCCCCCCCCTTCTTTTTGGGTCACACTCAGCAATGCTCAGGGGTTATTCTTGGCTCTGCACTCAGAAATTTCTGGGGACCATATGGGATGCCAGGGATTGAACCCAGGTCAGACACATGTAAGGCAAATGTCCTACAAGCTGTACTATTGCTCTGGACCCTGGGTCTTTTATTTTTTCTTTTTTCAATCTACTGGCAATCTTTATCTTATAATTCGATCACTGACATGAATTACTGATGTTAACTTCACACTTTTCAGTATTTTTATTTTGGAGTCACACACAACAGTTCTCAGGGCTAACTTCTGGCACTGAGCTCAGGGGGGTCATTCCTGGTGGTGCTTTGGGGGACCATATGTGATGCCAGGGATGAAACCAGAGATGGCTATGTGCCACAGAAGTACTCTAACTCCTGTACTATCTCTCCAGTTCCCAACTTTGGGTAAAGTTGGGATGAAAGGTAAAAATACTGAAAGAAAGGCAACTGTGAGTTTTGAATTTTGAGCAAAGAGGTAAATTGTAGTGGACCTTTTAGTGTTTATTTTGGGAAAAGAAATTTTGTGGGTATTAATGTTGGTTTTCCTTGCAGAAGCAAAAACAAGTCATCCTCCTTTTCATCACTGCTTGCTCTCTAAAAATGGGAAGGATGATTTGAATTTGGGCTGTCACTGTCCTCCCGTTGTTCATCAATTTGCTCGAGCTGGCCCAGTAACATTGTGAGACGTTACTGTGTTTGGCATATCGAATATGTCACGGGTAGCTTGCCAGGCTTTGCTGTGCGGGTGAGGCACTCTAGGTAGCTTGCCGGGCTCTCCGAGAGGGGCAGAGAACTCGGGTAGGCCATGTTGACTATGTGCAAGGCAAACGCCCTACCTGCTATTGCTCACAATGGTAAAATTTTATAATAAGAGAAATCTAGAAATAAATCCTACCTTTGTTACCAACTGTGCTACATTTGGCAAATTGCTTTCATTTTTAAAAAATGAAGTCCAAAGGCCTAGAGAGACAGCTCAATGGGCTAAATGCATGCTTTGCAGTGGGAGGTCAGGCTTCAAGTTCTGGTACCACATACTGTCCTGAAGAGGCAGGAATGGCCCTCAGGCACTGCTGGCTGTGGCCCCCAAACAAAAATGGATTATCCAATACTGTATGTGAAAAAACATCCCATGCATCGCTCAGAGGTCGTGGGCATGCTCTTCTTGTGAGGTCCTGGTCCACTCCCCAACACCACAAAACAAGAAAAAGCATCTGGCTCACAGGGGATGCTGGTAGGAAAGGGACTTAAAACCAAAACCAAAGGGCTTTGTTTCCCAAGGCTGTTCTTCCCTTCAACCAAGAGGGTGGGAAGGGAGGTGCAGGTGTTACTTTAGCCTCAAACATTTTTGTTACCTTCTGGCTCAAATATAATTTGGGAAAATGCAGTTTAGAGTACACTGTACTTAGAAAAGCTTTTCTATGAAGGCAAAGCAGAGGAACTCCTAGCAATGACCTACAGGTACTGACCCTATTTCTGTCAATCCCAGCAGCATTGACACTTCATGAATCAAGCCTTATGACCCCAGCCTTTGTTTTTTTGATCTCAACCTTAAAAGGCACACCTGCAGGGCGTGGGAAGTGGCTCAGAGGTTTGAAATTTCACTTTCTGCTACTATGAAGGAGCTCCTTTGGATGCTTTTGGTGCCAAAACCCAGTATTTTAATTGACATATCCTATGATTGAGACTCAAAAGGCCAGCCTGTGAGTTCCCATTTGACCAAATCCAAATCATCCTTCCCAACCTAGACTTCGAGGCTGCAAGTTCAAATCTCTGTATGGCTGCAGGTGCCAAGGTAATCTTTCAGCCTGAGTGAAATCCCCTTGTGAGAAAGAGAAAAATGTGGCAAGGATGTAGCCCAGGGGGAGAGAGCTTGCCTTGCACGTGTGAGGCCCTGCTGAGTAAGAAAACCCATGTTCTATAAGAGGGGCCGTGTCTATCTTGCTCAGTTCCCAGTGCCTACAGAAAGGCAGTCCAATATAAATGGGGCACTGCTGAGGGGAAAAGCAGGGATACTGCCAGTTTCTGTATCTGCAATGGAGCAATACACCAGTGCCACGGAACCATCAGAGTCGAATGACACCAACACAACGGGTTGGGGTGGTGAGGATATGATAAAAAGTACATGGATGTGCTAATATCTGTGCTAATACACACTGAAACAAATGAATTCCTTTCTCTTGCTGGAAAAAAATTTTAAACTTGACATTCATAATCTAAATAGGAACGTGTTCAATACTTTTCTGAACTGTATGACTGAAACCTAATTATGAACAGCTTTGTAAGGGTCTATCTCACAGTGATTCAATAAAAATAACCTTTTTTTGCTTTTTCTTTTTGGGTCACACTCAGCAATGCTCTGGGGTTACTCCTGGCTCTGCACTCAGGAGTTACTCCTGGCAGTGCTCGGAAGACCATATGGGATGCCAGGGATCAAATCCAGGTTGGCCACATAAAAGGCAAACACCCTCCCTACAGGACTATCACCTCTCTGGCCCCCTCAATAAAAAAAAAAAGAAAAATCTTAAACAAACTAAAAACAAATGAGGTGGTGGAGATAGATAAGATTTATATATGGAGATAAATATTTTCTGGAAAAAAAAATGAGGCTAGGATGTGGCTCAGTACATACAGTAAAGTACATGCCTTGCATGTGTAAGGCCTGGTACCAAAAAACCAATTTTTCTAGAAAAAAACAATAGACTACAGATCTCTTTTATATACATGGGCTTTCAGTACTAGGATACTTAAACATGAGACGTACCAAATTCATTAGGCTGAATTAATGTGCCTCACATATGAAAGTAGTCCTTGTATTTACTCCGAACTCTGTGCTCCTGGTGGTACTCCGGGGACCATAAGTGGTACCAGGATTGAACCTGGGTCGACTACTTATATAGCAAACATCTGACACTGCACTCTCTCTCTGGCTCCCAGATCTTTAATATTTAGTGTTAAACGAATTGGTTAAAGGTGAATTAAGGAGGAAAACATGAGGGGATGGACAGAGCTCACCCTGGTTTAATCCCCAGCACCCAGTTTGGTCCCCCGAGCCCGCCAAGAGTGTGGCCCCAAAACAAAACAATCTGAACTTCTGTGTAAAAAGAGGACATCTCAAAGAGGGCCAGACAGCTGGAGTATATACTCTGCTCCTGGCACTCTTGGGTTTGGTTGCCAGCACTGCACGGCTGAGACCACTGTGGGTGGGAGTTTTTCTCTACCCCGAAGAAACATCCCTATCCTTGTCATTGGTGCCCAGAGAGTTGAGGCAGTGGGGAATGGGTCAAAATAAAAGGCGGGAATACTCTAGGAGTCTTTGCTCCACTTGGTGGCCCTGCCTGTCTGACCCTGAAATTCCATGTTTCCCCAAATGAACTCACCTTTATCCTCTCCATTCCTCAGAAATGCTTTTATCATCTCATTGCTCTTGGGCAGCTCCCTCCCTCCAGCCCTTGCTGGTCTTTCCTGCTCCTTTCTGTTAAACGAACTGGCTAAAGGTGAATTAAGAAGGAAAACACGAGGGGATGGACAGAGCTCACCCGGGTTTAATCCCCAGCCAGCGTGTTCCCTGTTATTGGCTTCCCTGCACTCAGCACTGGGCACTACTGGAGTGCCCCCTGCAAGCAGTGCTCCAGGACCCACGCCCTCCTTGCTCTTCGAGGATGCTCTCAATGCGCTCCAGTCCAAATTCCACCTTGCTTTCTTCTTTCATTTGTCGTGGCCACCCTTTAGGTTCTACAGGCACACTGCCCTGTCCCCCCAGCGTCATTGCTTCCTGATTTCTGATTGGACCAAATTCTAAGGTATGCTACTGCAGATGCACAGCTGAAGTTCAGAGAACAAAATAATTTGTTTATTAAAAAATTCACTGGGTAATGCACTGTGTTCCCAGACAGATTCATTTCTATTCAGTTTGGCCACAACCTGCAATTTTCCTTCCTTCCTTCCTTCCTTCCTTCCTTCCTTCCTTCCTTCCTTCCTTCCTTCCTTCCTTCCTTCTTTCCTTCTTTTTGGGGCCATACCAGGCTGTGCTTAAGGCTTACTCCTGGCTCAGCATTCAGGGATCAGTCCTGGAAGGGGCTTGGTAACCATATGTGGCACCAAGGATGGAACGCAGGTCAACTGCATGCAAGATCACTCAGGCCCTCATACCTGCAGGGCATTCGCTGTATGTACTGCTGAGCTATATCCCTAGCTGCATAAACAACTTTTTGATGTTGTTGCTTTGGGGCCACACCTGGTGGTGCTCAGGGGTTGCGCCTATCTCTGCACTCAGGAATCAGTCCTTGTGTGCTTAGGGGAACATATGGGATGCTGGGGATTGAACCTGGTTTGGCTGTGTGCAAGGCAGGTGCCCTACTCACTGTACTATCTCTCTGGTCCTGCCCCATAAACTTCTTACAAGAGCAAAAATTGTAAATTCCTGAGAAATTTGCCTTTATTCTGTTGGTTGAGAAAAACCCTGTAGGAAAGTGTTGGCTCTCTACGCATGGGTGACCCTAAGGAACAAAACAGTCATTATAATGAACTTTTTAGGTTAAGAAGAGATTGTCAAGATAGATCAGGAAATGCAATTTCAATTCAAGCACCATGAAATCTTGTCAAGCAAAAATAGTCTTTATTCAAATTTAATGGAAACAGGGGTCACTATACTTTTGCAAGACGGGGAAAAATAAAATTAAAAAAAATCTTTTCTTTTTTAATTTTAAATATAAAACAATATAATCACAATACCATACCAGAATATGGAACTCTACAGTTTATTTCCTAAGAGTTACTGCAGGTATAATTTTTCCTAGACTGTGCTATTCACAACTTTGTTAAGTCCCAAAATATGAAACCAAATTGGTTGGAAATTTAGGACTTAGCACTTTTACTAAATGGCATACATCAAAGGGGAACAATTCAAGGGCAAAAATGGCTGAACTCACCATACCTACCTATGTCATCATTCCAGCCGTAAAGCTGGCCAGGACGGGAGCTCCCTGCAGGAAGGCCAGGCTTGAACGCCCAGACATTTTGGATATTCTACTGTGGGCCATGAGTAAAGGGGGTTTCAGAGAAGATTGTTTTCAGTCGGGCAGGCAGGCCTGGTGCCAGGAGGCTTGACGAAGAGGAAGCACTTAGATTTAACAATTGGAGACACACCATTAGGGGAGTTAAAAATGTACAGCAGTGACATTTGTTCTACTTCGATCACTTGTGCTACGGCTACCAAACATGTACAAAAGACTTCTCGGGTAGTTCCAGCTGTGGTTGTAGCCAGTTAGGACCTCGAGTGGGACCTGGATCTCGACCGGGAGTGGGATCTGGATGCAGACCTGGATCTCGACTTGGACCGAGACTGGGTTTTTGAAGCAGACTTTGATCTGGAGCGTGATTCTGAGGGAGGGTTTGGTTTCGATTTGGAATTGGACCTGGACCTGGACCGGGTCTCCTGATTCGTGCCGGCATCCTCGCTCTCCCCGCGGCCTTCCCTGGGGCCAGACTCGGCCTTGACTCGTTCCCGCTCCTTGGACACGGAGCGAGACTGGGACCTGGACCGGGAGCGGTCCGTGTCTTCCTTCTTCTTTTTCTTGCTGCTGCTGCTGCTGCCGCCGCCCGACTTGCTGTCTCGCTTGCTGCTGCGTTTTCTGCTCCTCTCGCTCTTGCTGCGGCTGCGGCTGCGACTGCGGCTCTCCTCCCGGCTGCGCTTTCTTCCCTTCCTCTTGTCCCTGCTTTTGCTGCGACTCCTGCTCCTGCTCCCACCTCTGCTCCTGCTCCTGCGGAGGCCCTTCTCCTCGCTCCGACTCTTCTCCTTGCTCCGGCTCCTGCTCCCGCGCTTCTCCACCTCCGCTCTCCGCTCTGGGCTCCTGCTCCTGCTCTTACTCTTGCTCTTTAGTCTGCTGGGACTGCGGCTCTTGGACTTGCCGGCCTCGTCGCTGTTCTGGACCTTCTCTTCGGCCGGCTCCTTCCCCTTGCTGCGGGCCTTGTCTGCGCTGCGGCTGCGGCTGCGGCTCTTGTCCTTGCTGGGGCTCCTGCTCTTGACCTTCTTGCTGCGGCTGCGGCTGGGGCTGCGGCTGCGGCTCTTGCTCCGGGAAGATCTGAGGGGACACACGTACAGCAAAGTCAAGCAAAGTCAGATTTTATCTTCTCATGAGATGGAAAAACAGGGTAAGGAGAGACCAGGAGAGTGAGTAAAATCAAAGTGAACTGGGGAGGGGCCCCCGACCGACCCCACGCACAGCAAGCAGACCCACCTGGACCGGGATCTACTCTTAGAATGACTGCTCTTGCTGCTGCCGCTACGGCTTCTGCTCTTACGAGAATGTCTACTTCGAGATCGAGACCTAGAGGGAGAAAATATTTTTTGTGATATTTGCTGACAAAAACCTAGCTGAATGCTAAACTAAGACATTTAGCAGAGGAAGAGAGCATAAAATGATGTGCCACAGTCATACCGCTGGACCTGGAGCCAGGCTGTTCATTCCGGGCAACCTGGGGGGGGGGGGGCAGGTGAGGCCCTTTCCCGTCCCAGTGGGGTCAGCCCCAGCAGCTGAAAATCTCCAGAACTCATCACCGCTAGGCTCACGACCACTCTCCCATACACTGGGGCCGAGCCTCATCCATGAGTGAATCTATTCCTGACATCTCATACTTTATACCAATATTCCAAGAGTGGCCCACCACATTTGATGGGGTGTAAGACAGAAGGCAAGCAATCTTAGGGGGGAATATATTTTTACAGATATATACATACAATACGTAGGCTCAACTTTTAACATGTTACCAATCTCCATGTGGCTGGAGTGATAGCCCAGGGGTAGGGCGTTTGCCTCACATGCAGCGGGCCGGCCGCTCGATTCCTCCGCCCCTCTCGGAGAGCCTGGCTAGCTACCAAAAGTATCTCGCCCGCGCAAGCTACCCGTGACGTATTTGATATGCCAAACACAGTAACAACAAGTCTCAAAATGGAGACGTTACTGGGCCCGCTCGAGCAAATCGATGAACAACGTGACCAATCTCCACACACTTTTAAGAAACATTTTTGTCTCATTTTTAGTGGACTATTCATAACAAGCAATGCAAAATAAATTATTTTGATTCTGCTTTGAGGGCAGGGTTTGGGGTTCAGGATGGAAACATGGTGGTGGGATAAATGTAATCAAATATTGTGAACAACTTTATAAAAAAAAAGGCATTTAGCAGAAACCAGACCCTTCCTTAATTCTTTCCTATGTACTGATGATTCTGCCTCTTCAACTTTTCCAGAATATGCCCACTTCCCGCTGCTGCCCTCACCATCTCTTTCCTGGCATAATAAAATTACTCATAACTAACTTTCCCGAACACCGAGCTCATTCTCTTTTTAATTAGGGACCTTCAGTGGTGCTGAAAGGACCACGTGGTGCTGGGGATCAAACGTATACAAGAAAAATAATATACCACTTAGAGGACTCCTGG
Source organism: Sorex fumeus (assembly GCF_029834395.1). Classification (NCBI taxonomy): domain Eukaryota; kingdom Metazoa; phylum Chordata; class Mammalia; order Eulipotyphla; family Soricidae; genus Sorex; species Sorex fumeus. Next base: position 45,114,411 of record NW_026606104.1, read on the forward strand.
GTGAAAGTGACTGAATTCACGGGTAGTGCAGGAACAACAGAAGGAAGACCTAGAACAGCTCATTATGACAGAAATAGGGTAACACCAGAAGATCCTGGATCACTTTCAAGTACCATTGTGAAAAATATACTGCACCTCAATATCTACACTTAACTTTTAGTTTATAAAAAGTTTAGTGGAATGAAGTTCAAATACAATGTTTCCAAACAGGAAACACAAATTCTTAATATGGGATAGCATTGGAAAAAAAAAATCAATCATGGGGCTGGTGTAACAGTACAGCAAATAGGGCACCTGTCTTCATGCAGCTGTTGGAGCCCTGCCATCCCATATAGTCCCCTGAACACTGCCAGGAGTGATTCCTGAGCACAAAGGCAGGAATAACCCCTGAGCATTGCTGGGTGTGGTCCTCCCCCCAACACCAAAAATTGTCATGAGGGAGATAAGATAGAAGGTCTCTTAATAGTCTGAAAATATCTGATGGCCCCTTCCAATGTAGCCCAGGACTTACCCTAAACAGAAAAAGTGCAGCTACATGACATCCAATCAATTTTTGAGAAAATCTGTGTATGTCCTTACCTTTAAATGACTATATCTAATCGTTGTAGTTTTTTTTGTTTGTTTCTGTTTTTGGGCCACACCTGGTGATACTTCGGAGTGACCTTGGCTCTGCACTAAGGAATTACTCCTGGTGGTGCTCAGGGGACCATATGGGATGCAGGGAACTGCCCCATCTATCATATTCTCTCTCCAGCCCTTCATGTAGTTCTTAAGCCACAAGGTATGGTTATTTTCACTCTCAGATACGTACTTAAATATTCATTGAAAGGCAGATTGCAGAGAGAAAAAGATAAAGGGTAAGGGTTGTGGCTGAGCAGAGGGGCAGGAAGTGGAGAGCGAGTGCGTGTGAGAGTGCACCAACCATTGCTGCAGTTAGGAGGGTCTCCAGTTGTTTGTGAACTATTCTTACAAAAAAACAGAATGTCTATCCGGAGTGCAGGCGCATGCACTGAACATGAATCTGGTGGCTCTGCTGTACCAGGGATCTGTATGCCTCAATCTTAGGCATTGAGGTCGCAGCAAGCAATTTCCAGCTGTACAACAGTCAGCTGTATGTAATAAGCACTGCAACTAGAGGGGTGTGGCAACCAGGCAACCAAGCAAGCATCCACGTATGTGATGACTCTCTATTCACCCCCACACTATATCACAACAGAATCAACAAAAAGGAAAGAAACAAAAAGAGCAACTCATTGAAGCATTCTCCCCTTGGTACCAGGAACTGAATCCAGGCCTCATGTAAGCAAGGCACATAATTTACTGTTGAGCCACGTTTGGCAGTGATTTGGGGCACCATTTGGTGAAAGGGGAAATGAACCCAGGGGCTCCTGCAAGAAACACAGGAGCATCAGCCATTAACCCACCCTCCACACTTAAGGTTGTTAATGCTCATCTTCTCCACTAGATTTAAATTTCAGGCCAGCACCAACACGACTTGTTCACAAGGGCCTGGCCATCTGCAGAGCAGCAAACAAGACAAGGCGCCCACTGCTGGGTACCTGTAGCATAGAAACCCCTGCTCCTAACTTAAAAGCATAACTTGGGGACCTAGGAAGAAATGTGAGGGATGACTAGTCAGCAGGTTAGGTGCTTGCATGCCCTGTCCTGGGTTTCACTCCCATCACCTCATATGCTGCCCTGACATTGCTAGGAGTGATCCCTGACAGTAGAGCCAGAAGTAAGCTATGAGCACCGCTGGATGTAGAAAATAAAGCAGCAAAACACACACACACACCCCAACAACAAAAACCGTCCTTAAAACAACAACTATGAACTCACAGACCTCTCACTGAGTCCCAATATATAAAAACATCTGTAGTACCTTGAATGACTCCGGCTCCTGGAGTAGGACCGACGTCGTCTAGAACCCGGCTTGTCTTCCACTAGTCTGATTTTTCTGCCATTGACTTCAGTTCCGTCTAACTTTTCCAAAGCTCTTTTCATATCAGAGTAAGACACAAATTCAATCACTCCTTCATTTTTGCGTCCCTTGTGAGCATCTGCATAGGTCACTTCTCCTGCCTGACGCATATAGTCCTATGGAAAGAAAAAAAGGTCATGTTTTGTAAAATATCTAATGCCATCATACTAACAAAGTTTCCTTTCCATTAGGAAGAAACGATGGCTTTCCTCAGAATAGGGTTCTTTCTCAAACACATTCTTAAATAAATTCTTAAGTCTACACACCATTCACTAAGATCTGGTGAATGATAATTATTAAATTGTTCCTCTAAATAGACCTGGCATCAAATATGACCTGTCCCAAGTACTGAGTGATCCCTGAGCACTGAGCCAGGAGTAAGCCCTGAGCACAGCTAGGTGTGGCCCCAAAACAAATTTTTTTTTTTTTTGCTTTTTGGGTCACACCCGGCAATGCACAGGGGTTACTCCTGGCTCATGCACTCAGGAATTACTCCTGGCGGTGCTCAGGGGACCATATGAGATGCTGGGAATCGAACCTGTGTCAGCCATGTGCAAGGCAAACGCCCTACCCGCTGTGCTATCGCTCCAGCCCCTCAAAACAAATAAAAATTAAGTGTGACTCTAAAAACTTAGCTGACCATCAATTTTCTAAATTTTGTAGTTTGTTGCTTACAAAAGCTTAAAAGCTCACATCACTACATAAGTTAGGCCTTTTACACTTTATTATAAATCCTATATGAAAACTTGTATAGATACTAACATCTAAAGGCTATATGAAATTAGTACCAATTCTATTTAAAATTGCTGTCATCTTTTCTTTTTAAAATAAAGAGAAGACAAAAAATGTACATAATTTTTCATCTCCATCTTAAAAAGTGGTATGACCACTATCTTTTCATGAGCACTTTTTTGTTGTTTTTTATTTTTGTTTTTTTGAGTCACACATGGTGATGCACAGAGGTTACTCTTGGCTCTGCACTCAGGCCGCTGTGCTGTTGCTCCAGCCCCCTCATAACCACTTTTCTCTTTGAGAACTTAAAATGATCCAATGAGGATAAAACTGAAATATTACAAAGAAATTAAAGTGATATACAGACAAGACAGACACATTTAGTTTTGAGAAGAAATAGAAACTCGTATGACTTGAGAACTCAGGGGCTGGAAAGATCTCACTGGCTAGAACACTGGGATGCGGGAGGCCCAGGCCCGACTCCTTCACGGGCAGGTTCCTGAATGTGGCCCCAAACCAAACAAATTTAAAATTTACAGTTAAGTTCCCCACATTTTATTTTTTGTTATGGCAGAGCCTGGCAAGCTACCTATGGCATATTCGATATGCCAAAACCAGTAACAATAACGGGTCTCATTCCCCTGACCCCGAAAGAGCCTCCAATATGGCAGCATTGGGAAGACGAATAAGGAGAGGCTGCTAAAATCTCAGGGCTGGGACAAATGGAGACATTACTGATGCACACTTCAGTAAATGGATGAAAACAGGATGACAGTGACAGCGATACAGCTAAGTTCCCCACATTTTATTTGTTTTTGTTTTGGGGCCACTCCCAACAGTGCTCAAAGCTTTTCCTCTTCACTTTGCACAGGGAACACTCCTGATGGTGCTCAAAGGACCAGAAGCACTGTCAGGAATCTGGTTTGACCCTAAACAATGCAAGTGGCTGGCCTATGGTTTTCTCTCTCCAGCCCACTCCCACATTTCAGAAAAAAAAATTTGGCCACATTTAGCAAAATTCAAGAACTATTCCTGGCTCTGTGCTTAGAAGTCACTTGCGGTGGTGCTTCGAGTATCAGATTTGGTGCCAGGGATCAAACCTGAGTGAGCCACAGGTAAGTGTCTTAATTCCTGTGTGATTTCTCTGGTCTCAAGAGGCACAAAATATTTTACTTCATTTGCATAATATTTGCAGAATAAGAGTGGGGTTCGGAGTAAAAAGAGGGAGTTTGAACAATTTATCGATTCAAGCTGTGATACAGAACCCAGACACAGCTCAAAGTTGTGTGTGCATGCTTTGCCTGGCTGGAGATTAGGTTGACCAAACCTAATTGACCAAACACACTGGGAGTGACCTTTAAGTACCCAGATGGGAGTTGCTTTGAGCACCGCTGTGGTGGGCCTCAAACAAAAAAGGAGACATATGAGAATGAATGTGAATGCTATTAATAGTTTTCTCAAAGTGGAAATTGTCTTGGGCAAGTTGAGATGTATTATAACTCTGGTGAAAAGGCTTGACAAGTGGCACTAATTTAGCTCTATCCTAGCAGGATTCCAAATTAACAGCAACTGATGCTTCAAGTAATTCAGCCCTGATTACTGCCATTCACTATTTTACAGATGAGAAAAGTGAAATGTTAAGATGTTAAGTAAACTCACTTGAAGTGGCAACCGAAACCGAAACATATGCAGTCACACACCATCTTAATACGATCCCACGTACTATCACTAGTTGGCGAAACTACCAATTCTCAATGCCAACACAAGTATGTTTCTATTTCAGCCACTACTATGCAATTTTTTTCTTTTTTTTTTGCTTTTTGGGTCACACCTGGCGATGCTCAGGGGACCATATGGGATGCTGGGAATCGAACCCGGGTTGGCCACATGCAAGGCAAACGTCCTACCCACTGTGCTATTGCTCCAGCCCCCTACCCTTTTTTGGGTCACACTAGGTGATGCACAGGGGACCATATGGGATGCGAGGAATCGAACCCGGGTCAGTCACGTGCAAGGCAAACGCTCTACCCGCTGTTCAATCACTCCAGCCCCTACTATGCAATTTTGATCTTAATGCGATCATCACGTGGTACTATGAAATCATACATTTTGGTTGCTTTTTTTGGTTTATTTTGGGGCCACACCTGGTGGTGCTTGGAAGACCATATGGGGTGTGCCAGGGATCAAACCCTGGTCAGCTGTGTGCAAGGCAAGTGCCTTACTCCTTGTACTATCACTCTGGCTCTGTGTGTGTGTGTGTGTGTGTGTGTGTGTGTGTGTGTGTGTGTGTGTATGTGTGCCATATGCAGCAACCCTCAGGGATCAATCCTAGTAGTGCTCAGGGGGCCATAATGGGTGCCAGGGAATCAAGATGGGTCAGCTAGCATGCAAGGTCAGTGCCCTACCTACTGTACTATCTCTCCAGCCACAGATTTCGTTTATTTTTTTCATTAAAAAAATTTTTTTAAAAACATAAACATGTCATAAACAGTTTTATTATTTAAATCCAGGGAGCATGTTAACTTAAAAACAACAACAACAACAAAAAACTTGACTAACTGCCCACTCTTTCCTTCCTGTCCAACATTCCCACTGTTCATTCACAGGCTGAATGGAATTCCACCGTTCAAGTACCTAATCGCTTTCTTTCCTCTCTGGCGCAGATGAACTTGATTTGCCCACATGTATGAGTCACCTGATAACAAATTTCCCAGCTTAACGAGGTTTAAAGTTGCACAATTAGGACAGTAGCATTAGATTTCATACATTTTATTTATTTGTTTTCTGGAGTCACACCAGCGATGAATGCGAATGCTATTAATAGTTTCATTAATATAGATGCTCAGGGGCTACTCCTGGCTCTGCACTCAGGGATTACTCCTGGAGGTGCTTGGGGACCATATGGGATACCGGGGATCGAATCTGGGTTGGCTGCGTGCAAGGCAAATGCCCTACCAGCTGTACTATTGCTCCAGCCCAGATCTCATTAATTTTAAAATAAAATTTCTTAAATTTGTTTCAGTTGATTAATAACTGGTATTTATTGTGGCAGAAACTGTTCTAGACATTTCATTAAAAATGCATTTAATTTTCACAATAATCTTGAGTAGAGATAAATACTCTAACAGCTGAGGACTACATGAGGCAGAGGGAAAAAGCTGCTTGGTTTTGATAGAAAATCTGCTCTCAAGGTGAAGCGATAGCACAGTGGCTAGCATGCTTTCCATGCAACCAACCTGGGTTCAATCCCTGGCACCCCACATAATCTTCCAAATACGAACAGGAGTGATCCCTGACTGCAAAGCCAGGAGTGAACCCTGAGCACTGACAGGTGTAGCCCAAAAATCTAAGAGAAAGAAAGAAAAAAAAATTCTACTGTAGGGACTGAAGAGATAGCCCAATGGGCTTGAGTGGATGCTTTGCATGCAGATGACCCTGGTTAAGTCCCCACCATGACATGGTCTGAGCACCACCAAGAGTGACCAGCCCAAGGAGAGAGAATAAGAACTAGCCCATGAGCACTGCCAGGTGTGGCCCAAAAGCAGGAAAAGGAAAAAGTAAAAAGAAAAAAAAATCTATTCTATTCATACTCTCCAACGAATGAAACTCCCCAAAGTACAGAAGTATAAAACCAACAAGGACATTAACTAGACTCCATTTTAAGTTAAAAACTGAGAACTTTTCTAAGGGTTTAAGTACCCTTCCTTAAGTCCAACCCTTTCACTCCCAGGAGAGTGGAGTGAGTCCTTCTGTGAGTTCACTCTTGCCCGAAGGTAGTAGGACAGTACATGCTGTAAGTGCTGCTACAGTGCTGCCCTGACAAGCAGCACGGGGTACTAGGGAAAGCACCAGAAAGGAGTCAGGAGTCCTATCCCAGCACTTCCACTCGGATACCCATCTGAATTAACCCTTTCTGGATCTCATCTTTGTTATATGAAGGTTACTGAAAGCAAATTTGTAAAAGAAAAAAAAAAGATATAACAGGATTTTAATTAAAGTTACAATTACACAAATAGAAAAGATCTCTTTTTTCATGTCAGTGGTGCTGGGAGCTACTCCTGGCTTAGTGTTTGGGAAACCATGTGGCACCAGGCGTTGAAGACAAAGTTCCAGCATGCAAAGCAGACACTCCGACCTTTTGAGCTACTAACTTTTTGCTAAACCTAAATGTACTCACTCCCTGTGCTCCAGCTTAATGTTCTAAAACTGACTTTTCACATCTGTCCTTCTAAAACATTCAGATTACGACAGTATTCAATAAGTTTTTTTGTCTTTGAGCCATACCCAATGGCACTGAGGGGCTGCTACTGCCCAGTACTCGCTCCCAGCAATGCTGGGGTGGGGGCGGGGAAGGCACCATGTGGTGCTAGAGCTGGACTCCACCATACCAAGCATGCGCTAAAGCCTTTGGAGTTACTATCCCAGTTTATTTAGATTACTCTACCCTATTAAGATTAAAAACTAAAATCCAGTGTGTGAGAGGTAGTACAGTGGGTAAGACACTGCCTCGCATGCAATCCCCCGAGCCCTCCAAGGTGATCCCTGAGTGCAGAGTCAGGAGCAAGCCCTGAACACTGCCGGGTGTAGCCCAAATACAAAAAAAGTGTGTTGGGGGACTGGAGCGACAGCACAGCGTGTAGGGCATTTGCCTTGCACGCGGTCAATCCAGGTTCGATTCCCAGCATCCCATATGGTCCCCTGAGCACCGCAGTGTGTTGGTCCAACAGATACAGAAGTAGTAAGATATCTTAGATTCTATGAAATCTTTCATTTCCCAAATGCTCTGGGAAAGCTTTCAAACAGGAACACCAATACATTCCATGTGTCGGTGGGACTGTCTGGTTACCTCCTTTTCCACCTTAACTCCCACCCAACTTTATGCTGCAAGGTCAATCGGGTCCTAACCTTTAGGTCTTGCCAGCTGCATCGACTTGACAAATTCTCCACAATAAGCCTGTATTCTGTGCGGGTAGGAGGGCCATATTTATCTCGGCCACTTCTTCTATAACCATATCCACCTTTGGAAGGTTCAAATGAACAAGATTACCTCAGCGGAGGAAAAGGAAATAAATGACTATACATATTCCCCTTAAGTATACAAATACCCCCACCCACATATTACATATATACAGAATATTACATATAAATTCTATTCCCACCCTCACTTCTAAACTATTTTAACAAATAAAAATCAACCAGCTAAAGATGAAAATTTAATTTACAAAGTTGTACGTTTATGTATTCATTAATATTTATAAAATTAACATGCATAAATTAAAAACTATCAACAATTTGACAATACATAACCAAATTACTAAATCAGTATCTGATGTTACTCACAGTGATTTAAGTTTTTGTGAATATTTTATACGAAAAAAGATTTTCAGGCACTTATTTCGGTTTAATCTCATCTGTGTCTAACCCTTGGGATCCTCACCACCCAGGTCTAATGGGGAAAGGTTGCGGTCGTCACATGGCTTCCTGTTTTTGGTCAGCCAAGGGCCACAATGGTTCAAAGAGCCACGCATGGAAAGGTAACCCAGGGTCAGCATATGGAACAGGCAGTCATCTTAGCCTCAAAGGATTCTCTTATTTAAAACACTGAGGTCTTTGTTAAATCTATGTTAAACAATTGCATTATAGAGAAAAGAAAAACAACACAAACACACATCATTAAACATATTTATATAGTATTAAGACAAGAAATTTATGCTATTAAAATTAAAGATATTATCAAAGATGTTTATTTGCAATTTTATATTTAAAAAGATACATAACTTATAAAAAACAAATGAGTTCATATAAATACATTTCACTGTAACATTAATCAATTATTAAAAATTAACATTTAAGAACAAAAGAATGTCACTGATACAAATGTCCTTTAAATGCTTACTGCGTCCAGAACCGTAACTGCCATCTCGACGTGGGCCTCGGGCATGCTCAACAATTACTCGCTCACCACAAAGATCTTTGCCATTCAGTTCATAAACAGCATCATCTGCATCACGCAGATCATCAAACTCCACAAAACCATATCTAGAAAAAAGCAAACAAACCCTTGTTGGCACAACTTGACACCTAGCTTCACAAACATTAAAGAGAAAGCAATGAGGTTCATGCTTAGCAAAGGTTAGGTGGGTTTTGCAAACTAAGGATCAGTATTTTTCTTCCCTTTAGCTGAAACCACTTGATTTTGTGCCAAAGGGCACTGCAAGAGGAGAGGGAAACTTCTCAAGGTAAACCCCTGACTTCCTAGTAGTAGGAGGCTGGATGACTGAAAAAGACCACTACTTTGTTCCCCAAGTAGTTGGTGGCAACTACAAAGACCTCTACAGGGATGTCTGGTATAAGGCATGAAAATATAGAATTCTACAAAACTGAGGATCTTCTCTTTTGTAGTCACATTAAAAAACTCATCTTCTTAAGCTTTAGACCAAAATGATGTCTTAAGAAAACCATCAGTGTCTTATCTGCTAAAATATGTTTGGAACATTGTATCAGAAAAAAAAATCAAAATACTTTAAATCTAGGTGAAAGAATTTTTTAAAACTTCCGGTTCCTCTACCTCATCAAATTAGTCACAGTGTATTAACTGTTCTAGAAATAATCAGTGTTAAAAAAAGGATCTATTCACTTTCCCATCATGATATTCCAAGTTCATTTCCATGAGGTTTTAGGCAGACCGAGCTCTCTAAATTTTAAGAGTAACGGCATAAACCTCTTTACATAGTAGTACTCTGAATTTCCCAGTTAAAGAGGTTTGGTGGCTTAACACAGTAAACAATATCTGAAAGAAACCCTCCACCCAATCCGATTAAAGATCAAAACTCATAAAACTGAAGTGAGAAATTTGTAAGGTACTTATAAGCAAGGTTAAACAAATATCCTGTAAATGGTGTTATCAATAAAGGTTTAGTTTGGTCTAACATAAGCTATAAAAAGTATAGCTTCCTGACCACTGCTCATAAAAACCGAAAACATCTTAATGGTCATACTTTGAACAGAATTAAGAGTTACACTCAATGTCTTTAAACCAAAAAAGTTGTGTACATAGGCAAACACTGGTTAGCATTTCCCATGTGTTTAAACACATTGGGACTAATTAAAAAGAGGTACAAGATTTGCCACAAGTTTGTCCAACCTGACAGAAAAAAATTTCCAGTTTGATTTGCATGTAATGCTGCATTCAGCAACATGGCAAGTGACAGAACACAGAATTCTGGAATTCTTCCTTTACCAAAAACTTCCTACAAACAGGGTCAAGTGTACAACTAAACAACTTTGGATGTTTCATTTAGCTGAAATGTCTATGACTGGCATTCAAACTTGAAGTCACTCAGTTGGAATGCCATTAAAAACCTAATGGACACACCTAGTTGTTTAATGGGAGATACAACAAAACAATTCAGAAACCACCTGGCTCAATTAATGGGCCATGGAGTCTTCAACTACGGTTTTATACTCCCACAGGCCGGAAAACTGCTACGCAGCTTAAAATCCCAGAGTGAATGAAAATATCTGAAATCTAATTGTATATGCCTTTGTTCCCTTTTCTTGGAGAGTGGGTCATCAGAAAAACTATACTAACATTTCTAGAGACAAAATTCAATTAAAAAGTAAACCGATCATAAGAAAAAAAATTTTTTCAAGGAAAAACTGAGATGTCAATGGTATTGGGTCTGTTTTGCCCAGAGTGCCACTGCTCTTGACCTTCTTTGAGAGACTGATGCTAAGCAGAGGGATGAGAGAACCTTTCTAGTGGGCTCCACCCCCTTCTGAGAGTGACACACTGCTTGGGCACCTTTCAATAACCCAAATTTGTCTAGAGGGATGTCAGTCAGAAGGGAGTGCTGACTCCTACAGACTGAACAAATCAAAAGCACATCCAGTTTTCTTCAAAATAATTACGTTGCACAACCACTCATTCAGGGGATCAGAGAATATAAGACCCTAAGCTCTGGAAGTCATATGAAAAATAAAGCCAAATTTTTTTTTTTTTTTTTAAATTTTGGGCGACATCCCATGGTGCTCAGGGTATACACTGGCTCTGTGCTCAGGGATCACTCCTGGTGCGGCTTGAGGGACCATATGGGGTTCTGGGAGGCAAACCCTGGTCACCCACACACATCCTACCCACTATACTATTTCTCCAGCCCCCAAATTTTATTAATGATAAATGATGCTATGTGAGTGCTATGTGGTAATGTATTCCCCAGACTCAAGGGTCACCCTGGGTCAGGCTCCTTCTGTTGCAGGGTTTATATGCAGACCTCACAGACCTTTCAGGGCAACTATGGCAGTCTGTTAAGTAGAGGCACAATTTTTTAAAACAAAATGTAATGCTCAGACAGATGAATGTTTCTTTGCAGGCTGGAACAAGGAATATCTTGCCAGTAAAATTCATCCCTGAATTGTAGGGAACAAAAGGCAAAAAGGAGATGGTTCCCTAATAGTATTTCCTCAATCTTCTAAAAAGTCCCAACAAACAGATCACATCAGTAGCCACATTTATGGGACATCCAAGTCAATCCCTTATTCAAATATCTAACATGAGATAATTTCTCAGGAAAAAAAAATTGGCTACTACTTTGTAAAACATCATAGAATTTATATGGAACTGTTTAGTGTCAAAGTCCAGTCCAAAAAGTAAATGAGGTATCTGCCTTCCACTGCTATCTACCACTGACCTGTGGGTGGGTGCTCAACATACTTGATAGAACTTCTGTTCGGAGAGCAAAGAAAAGACCAGATCAGAGTGGCTATTTTTACCACATTACTGTTTATTTTGTATCTATTTTACTAAAAGAATTTTGTTTCATTCAGTAAAGAGAGTGAACAGTCCTCCAAATAAAGGCCAGAGGACTAGATAATAAAGTTACTTAAAGTAATTCATTAGGAAATCTCTCTCATTAGATCAATTGTTATCTTACTGATTATTCACAGTAACACCAAAGAAGGGATTTTTCTTGTGTTACAGCTGAGGAAGTTGAGAAATGGAGTTAAATAACTTCCATAATAAGGAGCAGTGCTGGCATTCAAAGCCTGTGGCCTGACTCCAGAGCTCAACCATGTATCTACGACTGGAGCACAGCAGCAAGTTAGAGAGCAACCTGGGTCCTAGATTTGGTTCTGCTATCAACCAACCTGGAAGAACATATTCAAGATACCTGATTTCTCTGGATTTTAGTTAATTTGTGAAAGGAGCGACACTGCAAATCTAGTTCTTGAGTAGGGTACATAATATGAAATAAGTATGCCTCTGGCTTAACAATGGAGGAACTTAAATAAAAATAGCAGTACCACAGGCATATACAACTGTGACAAGTGGATAGGGATGAATGTAATATTTTTATCATCTAAAAATGAAACAATTGGCATGGGTTCTCATTTTAGTTTTAAACATCTGAACTACAGATTTAAATTTTAGTGCCTTCAACAAAGTAAAGCAGTCCTTGCTAATATGAGACCTTTTATCCCTTTTAGATCAGCAGCTTATAACTAACCCCCAAATCACTCCTTTGTCCAAAAAAAGCACTTTCCTTTAAATCATCTGTAAAAGTAGGGATGAATATGAAATATACACATGCATGTACATACACTATTGTGCCAGTATGTCTGCATAGTTCTGGTGTGACCGAAGAATAAGCCTCCCAAACCTATTCAAAAACACATTTCTTAATTCTACCTGCAGATACCCTGCATTTCTGCTCTATTAAAAACAAAGAGCATCTTTCAATAATTCCAGCATGAGAATGAAAAGGATGAAGAAATTTAGAAGAATGAATCTATGACAAATTGAAAAATCCCCCTTACAGGAATTCTTAAAACAAAAATTGCCCCAATATGCTTCCTCTAGTCCAACTTCCTTTAGTCCTTATGTCACCTCTTTCCCCTCTATGCCTATGTGAAAGAGCAAAAAGTGGGGCCCAATAAATGAGCATTTTTCTTTAAATGTACATTTTGTTATTAAAAGAAAAATTCTCTTTTCAATACTCCTTCACTACTCCCTTTCCCAAAAGTTTTCTTGGGGTCATGTTTTACCCTAATGAGTTTAGTCAAAAAAGAAGGGAATTACTATCATTTTTTTCCTTCAAAAAGAAAAAAATAGGGGGCAGGGAGGTGGGCACCACAACTTTTACCAAGTATAGGTAGGAATTTGGACACTACAACATAAGCCACAATCAATTATGTAGGCTGTTCTAAACTTTGTCCATTCCTATAGAACTGTCAGTGCTTTAGTCTTCCTTCTAACAAATTATGTATTGCTCAGGCTAACAGACAAACGCTGAAAAGCCACAGCTGGAATGACATGTTTTTTAAAAAAACTAAGCTACTACAAGACTTTAACTGTAGAAAAGTTAATCACATCTTTTTTCACTAAAGAATTACCACGTATTGTATTTTTGTTAGGCTTTCCTTGGATCCCAAGGAACCTATCAATTGTGCCAATGGTCCAAAATATCACTGTGTTCTTCTACTGAAGAGAATGAGGCGTTTCTCTTACCCTTTACAGAATGGCTTAGAGTCACCTCCAAATATCTTCACTGAATAGGTAGCCTGGAGAAAAGGCCTCCGAGAAAAACGAGGAGCACCCCTTGCTCTGGAGATATGCTCAAAAACAGTTCGCTGGGTGGGGCATGATGATGGGGTGCCTGGCACCAGCTAACTGGGGGAGTGGATATGAGGAGCAAGGGGAAAGCAAGCCTCCATGCGTGTGCCTGCAGTCACCCACCAACACTGCTTACCGAGGGGCATGCCTTGGACGTTCTTTCTATAAGAGAAATGTGCCCCTTTCCACAGTGGATCTCTGCTCACCTTTGTCCTAAAACTGTGCCACATGCTTTTCTTTGTATGTGGACATGACAGTCCTCAGCCAACCATCAGCAGGATGTGAGTTTTGTTTTCCCAATGTGGTGAGCCATTCCCACATTCACTCATTTTCCTTGTAAGAACCGAACCTCTCCATGGCTGGTCAGGATTAGGGATGTTGCTGTAGCCAAGGAAAAATTTTCATCTGTTGAAGTTAACCCATGGGGTGGCTTGAACCCTCAAACTAGGGTCAATAGCACGGTACTTTAGGGCAAGGCCCTTAAATCTACCCTGAAAGAAATGGCATTCAGTGAGCAGGAATCAAACAGCTTTCTTTCAAAGCACTCAGTGTAGGTCCTATGTTTCAGGCAATTTGTGTTATGAGGTGAAAAAAGCTAGGACACATTGACAGGACAGTCATCAAAAACGATAAATCTTGTCCGCATAATGTGCTTAGAAGCAGCAGAAAGACACTTGTGCAACAAACTGCCTGATGCTCAGGTGAGGCCAACTCAGAGAAAGGCTTGTGCGTGAGAACTAGTGTAACTGCCCCTGCTTCAACAACATTCCAGGGAAGCAGTTAGAATTAACCAAAAGTAAAATTAACCAGTTACATACACTGCTTTGGGTCACTGATCATAGTTGTGATCTGACTCTCCCCATAACGGAGGGTTGTTTATAACCCGCAGCTAGGAGCTCCTAACCCATGAAGAAGGTCCCTAAGGTTCTTTCCTATCCGGAGACAGGAAGGAGGCTGCTCTGGGCATCTGGCCTACCTCTCTTTAGCCTCAGAGGAGGGAGGGCCATCAAGGCCACCCGGAGAAGGTGGATGACTTACCCGTGCTCACTGAGTGGCAGAGCTGGGGTGCGACTTCAGGGCTCACCAGTACCCAGTCTGGGGCTCTTTTCACGTCGGCAAACTGGCAGTTCCCGCACACCAAGAGCTCTCTGATTAGAGCTAGTGTGGATTCCTGGTCTGCAAACGTTGGCCACAGCTCAGTCTGCACTTGAGCTCTCCCCACCTTCAAAGAAGAAAACCTACCTCATGATTTCTCTCTTCTGGACCCCCTAAGTCACTACCAACAACCTTGAATGCACCTGACTTCTTCTCTTTGGGTGTCCACCCATTCTACTGCCCCCATCGCCCAGTTCTATACCTTTTTCATTCTGCTGGGCTCAGGGCTTTCTTCAAAACTATTACTTCTAGAACACAGCCACTTTTGTCAACTTGTCTGTTTTCATTTAGTAGGGAAAGCCAGCTGCTACGTTCTTTTGCTCAGAGGTCTCCAGTGACTCCTCTGTACCATTCTCTAAATTCAGAATGCCTTGATTAAACAAGGTGACTCATACCAATCTTCAATAGACTTGAGTCATCTCTTTCACGAAGTCTCAGAAACTTGCCTGACTTCAATCATTTTAGCATTTTCATTAGCCCTTCGTTTGTATTCTACATGACAAAGTTTTGTAAACTTTTGAGTCTTATTCTTTGTGTTTACTTTTCTCATTTCATTATGAGTTCTTTAATAATAACAAAGGCTAACTGTATACTGCCTGGCACAAATAAAATTATAGTATTACATTCATTTCTCATTGTGAAGAATGTATAATTACTATTATTCCCATTTTACAAATAAGAAAGCTGAGGCTTGGAAAGGCTAACCCACTTTGCTCAGTGTCAAGAATCTCTTAAAATAGTGTAGCTGAATTTGAACCCAACTCCATCTGTCTCCCAAATCGAAGTTTTTGTAACCACGAGGTACATTGCCTTCTTCTGTCCCACAATCCTGAGTACAATTCTTCTTATCCAACAAATGTTGCTGTCTCACCCATAATCTCATCTCAGGTATGCCAGGTTGTATTAAAGTGTTTTTATTTATTTATTTTTCTACAGTGGGATAGATCTCCAGAGGAAAAAAATAAATTGATCTTGGGGCAGGGTGAAGCACCTCTATGCCTGGGGTAAGTGACAATCAGGTTACTTTCACTCGTCTTTTGGTTCCCATTAGCCAGTGTCAGCCATCTGGTCCTTCCGAAAACATGTGTGGGTTCAGAACATAACAGACTAGAAGAATAGAGGAAAAATAAGATTATTCTGTGCAATCCCCATACTGGAGGTCCCATATCACCCCCTGAAAACTGTCTTTAGTTTTAAGGCTCAGCAAAAATTAGAACAGCATAGAGATGATAAAGAGTAGGACCTACAGGTTGTGGATGTGAATGGAAATTGACAAAATTATGTATTTAAGGATGCATTCAATTAGTTTTATAAGGAATGGTGACTGGGACGCCCTCCCCCAACCCACCCCTTGCCCTCCCCCCCAAAAAAAAGAAAAAGAAAAAAATACAGGCATGAGTGAAGTGGAAAAAAATGGACCAGAAATCAAAAAACATTTAAAGATTTACAGACCTATAGAAGTAACCAAAAAAATACTTTGCAGATGATAACACATCAAAAATCTAATTTAACCCCAAACTACAATTAACGTGGCGGCTATTCTAGTCCATGAACATGCCTTCCTTCTTTCAATTTCTTCACAATTTTCACTCTGAGGTTTAATAATACCGCACAGATGAAGAAACCAAAACTGAAGAGTAATTAAATAACCTGCCAAGGTTACCCAACATCTGTGATTCTTCAAATTTAGAACCCAACCTAAATAAAACTAACATTCTACAAAATCTACTGAAATCATTGTGCTCTACCTGTCTCTACAAAGAGCTTGAGAAAAAAAGGTCAAATAGAAAATCAGTTTGATCAAATTACATTGAAGACAAATGCCCACATGAATATCAACATTTTATGAGAAACATTAAAATTTTTCTGTATCCGATACCAGCATATTTCCTAAGTAATAACAGGATATTTTCTAAGTTACTAGCAGAACAAAACCAATACATTAACAGTCAAAATTTTATTTTACTTTTTGGTTTTTGGGCTAGACCTGGGTATGCTCAAGGCTTATTCCTGGCTCTGCGCTCAGGGATCAGTCATGGCAGAATATGTGGTGCCAGGGATTGACTGTCTGCCCCCTATCGTCAAAAATTTAATACAAATTTAAAGAACATATCATCAAGGAAACAGCAGTCTCCAACACTTAAAATTAATGTAAACATGTTCCTTTAACTACAACCTAACAGGGGGGAAAAAACCCATACGAACTCTAGACTACTATCTTTAAGAAATAGCTACTGACTGGAGTGAAGAAAATATAAACAATCATCATCCTAAAAACTGAACGAAAATCATTATTTCTGTATAACTGTAGGAGGTAGAGAGAAAAAAAATCCACCAACATATGAAAATTTAGTCTTACTTAGTAACTGTTTTATGGTCCTATCTGCCAATTTGTTTCAAGTCTGAAGACCATTCAAAAATGACCTAAGGTGTGAAGGGAGTTAATTCAACTAAATTACCACACTATTTCTACCCTGCAAGATGCGATATTTCTATATAAAGTGAAACTACCACCAGAAAGCAACACACTCTCAAGGTCTGTGGATCAAACTATCATAACCATAACCTCCCCGTCTTAAGAAAATACACTACTTTGACATTTTTAAGTCAACATGAATGTTTTCTTTGAAAAGAGATGGCAAGGGCTAGCAATTGCACCCTAGCTCCATTTTCCTATACTTAACAACACCAAGAGTCTAAGGGTGAAAGAAATTTAACAATCCCACAAGGGGACCATGTATTTCCTAATAATAAACTAAACACTCATAAAAACTCAAGCACAAATTAAAAATGATTATAAAAAAACTTGTGATGAAAGTCATACTGCTAATAGGATTAAACTCTTGGGATAGTACTGTATTATATCACTCAAACTCAATGAGATCAATGTTTATTTATATGCAGAAGGTAGCACTACCTAATTCTATACCAAAGTTACCACCAAATATTGGTAGTATAGTGGTGAGCGCAGTAGTCGTCCAAAGCTACCACCAAAAATTAAGAACCAGTTCATACTTACCTCTAAAACTTCTAAAATGACACTACACTGGAACCCTTTAAAAGGTTCAATCTCTGGGACCACTGTGGCCTATTCCCAAGTCCCTCAGAACCACATCACACAGTCCCTGTCTACAGTCAGGTTTTCTATTTTCCTTTTTTGTTTGGGGTGGGGGAGATGGGACATAACTGATGGTGCACAGGGTTTACTCCTGATTCTGCTCAGGGATTACTCCTGGTGGTGCTGGGGGACTATCTCTCTGGTCCATTCTTTCTTGGACCACATCTGAAACTGAGGGACCATGTATTGCTGGGAACCAAAAAAAGGGTCCCACCACAAAGTGCACTGAAGTTTTTTGAGCTATCTCCCAGTCATTTTGGTTTTTTGTTAAAGATACCATACTCTATGGTGTATCCTCGGAATGGCCATACCTTGAAATTGGCAATTTAATTTGTCAGAGATTCTAATGACAAACAATTCTCTCATTTGGTGGTAGGGTCTTTATAGAGCATATCCAGCAATGCTCAATGCTTACTCTGGGCTTTGTGCTTAGGGATCACTCCTGTTAGGGTACTTCTCAATATTAACATGTCGATGTCACTGGTACAGTACAGATCACTGGTAGCTCACACTTGAATGTGGCTTGAAATTGCAGAACTGGTATCAACCAAAACAATAGTTGAATTTCAGGTACATAGTAACTTTTCTCAAAGAGTACTTCAGGATTACCATTACCATGTCTTTTGCTTCTTTCACTGCTGAAGGCTGAACTGAACTCAAACCTCCCTATTTCAATTTCTTCCTTTCTCAAGAAGTCTCTGTTCATGAAGTTTCCTTGCTCTGGCATCCTGGAGGAGGCACAATAGATGGCTTCTGAGTGCTTCTTTTGGTATTATTTACAGGTTAGAGACTCAAGATTTCCATTACAAGGGCTAGAGTGATAGTATGGTGGGTAGGGCAGGTAGGGCCCTTGCACACAGCCAACCTGGGGTCAATCCACGGCATCCCATATGGTCCCCTAAGCACTGCCGGGAGTGATCCCTAAATATAGAGCCAGGAGTAAGCCCTGGGCATCTCAGGTGGGTGACCCCCCCCCCAAACAAACAAGATTTCCATCACATAAGGCACTTCCTTCCTCAAAAGATGAGCTACAAATTCAAAACAGGTGAACCCCTACCTGCAGAATACCAGTTTTAGTAATATCAGCAGCAAAGAGACCATTTTCTTACACAAATACAACCCTAGTTAGCCAGGACCAAGCTGATATCACCTTACGGCTCTCTACAAAAATGGTCTGAGAACAAGAATCATTAAAAGTCTCCATTAGAGGTCTGTCTAGTCCAGGTCAAAGAAAGTTCCACCTATTGCAATAACGGTGTGTTGAAAGTCTCTGTGGAAACTAAAGACTAAACAGGCTGTGGCACCTGAATCATCTTTGTAGACAAGTCCCAAAAAGACAGGAAAGAAGTTATGACTGACAGTGCCCATGCTACCTCTTGTAGACGAATAAGGTACATACTCAGTTTCCAAAGCTGTCAAAAAGTCATGTAACCTTGGGGCCACTTAACGAACCCATCAGTACAAAGTAAAGATAACACAAATTTGAAGAATACTTTTGATAAACTCAGTCGAAATCTATTATCATGTACGTTGTTAATCTAAAGTTTAAAAATTTTTGGCATTTCCCCCCTCTGGAGAAGACTATGAATACATATCTATCTCCATATGAATACATATCTATCTCCTCTCACACTTAAGCAAGTTTCTTTAAATAAAACTATTTTATTTCCACTTCTTATAAAGCTTTAGAATTCTGTTAAGTGTATAAATTTATAAATGCTACCCCCATCTGTATTCTCTCAGACGCTCAATGCACCTTCTGAGACGCCCCAAGTACAATTTGGTGACCTATGGCACGCATCCAAAATTAGCACAGTTAAACTGATATTATCTAAGCTATATCCTATGCCTCGATTCTAAGGACAAATACTTCACATGGAAACATGATTATTTCAATAAGCAAGGAATAAGACACAACAGGGGCTTAAAATGACTCAGCCAAACAATTATAGAAGATACTGATTATCACAAACTGGGAAACCTCAGAATCAACTAGTGGAAGTCTGAGCTAGAGTAACATATGCTTATAATGCTTAGTCAAAATCGTAGTTATAGCATTATCTCTTGGCATTTCTTTTCAAAATGACAAAACTTAAAAATAACTCATATCTTGGGTGGGGAGAACAACATTTTGGGGATAGACTGACTAGTAAACAAAACATGGTCGCATTTTTATGGCCGTAAGAGACACTGTATTGCTGTAGCGATAGTAAGCAGGCAGAGTGCTTGCCTTGCACGTAGCTGACCCAGGTTTGATTCCTGACACTCCAGATGGTCTACCAAGCCTATCAGAAGTGATCCCTGAGTGCAGAACCAAGAGTAAGCCCTGAGCATCACAGGGTGTGACCCAAATAACAAAAAACACAAAACCATTTCACTTGCTAAAACAGTGTCTATTTCAAGCAGCATGGCTTCTTTAGCAGCACTGTTGAGGCTGCCCCAATGGGCATGCTCGTACATGAAACAGCAGCAAATAAAATGAGGCAGCAAAAATTTACATAACGAATGTTTATCACTATAATATATGCATAAAACAATGAAAAAAAAAAGACAACCTACACATCATGCAACATGCTTTATTTATGTACATTATTCATTTTATGTACATATGTATCTGGGAATACTAAGGCATTAACAGTAAGCTTGACAAAGGAAAAGGATCAGTATGAGTTAGGTAAAAAAAAAAAAGTTACGAAATACTAGGTAAAGTTTGATACCAAGTTTGTGAAAATTGCAGGAGAAACAGTACATGTTTACCTTGCATGTAGCTGAACTTGGTTCAATTCTGGGCCTGGGGTTGGGGGGAGGGGGTGTTTGTCCTCCCCATAAAAAACACAAACAAAAAACCCCAAACCAAAAAAAACCCAAAGGAGTGAAGAGTAGAGGTGGAGAGAGTACAGTAGGTATGATGTTTGCCTTGCACATGGTTGCCCCGGCATTCCATATGGTCCATGGAGCACTGCCAGGAGCAATTCCTGAGTACAGCACCAGGAGTAAGCCTTGAGCATCACTGGGTGTGGCCCAAAGAGAAATGAACATAAATAAAATAAGTGTTTAAAAATCAAGTAAGGGCTGAAGAGATAATACAGGGGGGTAGGGTGCTGCCTTGCACACAGCTAACCTGGGTTAAATTTCTGGAACTACATATGGTTCCTTGACCATTGCCAGAAGTAATCCCTGAGCACAGAGGCAGGAGTAAACTCCGAACAATGCTGGGTGTAGCCAAGATTTAAAAAATCAAGTGTGATAGAAAAATCTTAATGGAGAGTGTCATTTATCTTTGATTTCTTTTTCATATTTTATAGACAGAAATGCATGCTATTAAAAATGTTAGATGAACTAAAATGGTCCTTAATTTTAACTAGCCACAAACAGTCTTCAAACAGTTTTTAAATAAAAACTATGTTTAATCTCTCTAATCACAATTAAAACCAAATTTGTCACTTGTACTACCATGGACCAAACCCAGGGTATCACACTTGTTAGGCAAGTGTTATCCAACTGGGTCACATCACTGGCCCTCGTGATATCACTTTACTTTTTTGGCTTTTGGACCACACCTGGGGACTATACTGTGCCAGGGATCAAACTTGGATCTCCTGCATGCAAAGCATATCTATCCTTAGCCAACTGAGCAATCTCTCCAGGCACCAATGATGCTATTTTTGAGGGCAGAACTGCCATTAAAAAAAGGTAGTGGGCTCTTAAAAGAAGTATTTGCTTTCAGTTAGACATTCCCATCACTCACAAGTGGTATCAGTGTCGTAAAAATTATAAAGCATTTACCTATTTGGTGGAGAACAGAGATAAAATATGCCACATAATTAAGAAGAAACAGATAATTAGCCAGAAAACAACAACCTAGAACACTAATCACATTTCCTTTTTAACACCCCTCTAAAGGAACATTAAAGAAAACCACCTTTCCTTGAGAATTCAGTCAAGAGAAATCCCCCTGTAGTTTTTGGGATTGGCAGATTCATTACAATTTCTAAGGTCTAACTGGGCCCTGTAGTGAACAAGGATCCCTGGCTCATCACAAGTGTTTTAACATTATTTTAAGAATGGACTTAGGAACCTTCTACTTGAAAGAATTCATTTATTTTGGGACCAAACCTGGCAGCGCTCATGGTTTACTCCTGGCTATGCTCAGGGGATCACTCCTGGCAGTGCTCAGGGGATTGTAATTAGTTCTGGATATCAAGCTTAGCCAGCCACGTTCAAGACAAGCCGCTTAACACACTGGCCCTTAAAGGAATTTTTTAAAAGGATGAAAACAAAACCTCACAAAACTTTCTTAGGGTACTGTGAAAATCCAACTAAAAAGACCAGGTTAGTCCTTGGAAATTCTGGCAATGAATGATTTCACTGAATATGAATCGTAAGTCTGGAAATTTATAGTCAGTTAAATTCCTTCCTTTAAAAAATTTAGAATGAATTGAGGGGTTACCTATCCAGCTACCAGGCAAATAAATAATCTTAGAATTGTAATGGTTTATTAGTATTTTTTTGTTTGTTTTTGGTCACACCCAGCAATACTCAGGGGTTATTTCTGGCTCTGCACTCAGGAATTACTCCTGGCAGTGCTTGGGGGACCGTATGGGCTGCCGGGGATTGAACCCAGGTCGGCCGCGTGTAAGGCAAATGCCCTACCCGCTGTGCTATTGCTCTGGCCCCTGGTTTATTAATACTTACAAAAAACCCTAAGATAAAAAGATCTAAAATTGAAACCACAAGCTTCATTAGCAAGAGAAAAATTTAAATGCATACTTTAAATGAATGATCACCATAACTATTTTTAAAGACCCATCAAGTTTACAAATAACAAAAGACAGCATAAACTATCCTGGTAGTGATAGACTAAAAAAAGCACCGTCAGTATTGCCGATCCCCTGAACCCACATCTATTAGCTCATGCTTATTAGTGTGGCAGGTATGAATGCAGGAGACCCCCAAGGAGATCTGCAGTGGTCTATGTAGTCCTGGGAGCATACACTGTTATTTGCATGCTCCATGAGTTCTTTAAACAAAGGCAATCTAGATTAGGGGGGTTTGGCTCAATAAACTGGCAGGCAGTGAACTAATGCATACATCCTCTTCTCTAAATCCCAAGAGGACAAAGTCTTCTCTCTATTGAGAGCACACCTGCGTCCTCATCTGTTCAACTTTCTTTTGTAAAAGAAATTAAGCAATTCTGAATTTTGCTTCCTATCCTTAAGCTTACTATAGCCACTGACATAACTTTGATAAATCTGAAATTTCCCAGCAATTTTTCAAAATCATACCCAAACCAAAACTGTCTTTAATTTTCAATTACCCAAAATTTGTTAAAAAATGCTTCTCAGTAGCAAGGACCTATAATCCTCAGTTTGCAGGACCAGATTATACATGTTGTTCAATTCTTCCCCTATTGTACCACCTACTTACTACTTCCTTTCAGACGCCTTTGCACTTTTACTAGTCAAAATTCTTGCTTGAAATAGAGCTACACCACTAGTTCTTTGCTCCTAAGTCTTTTTTCCTTCACAATCATTCCTAAAAGCTGTCAGGAGACTGGTGATTTTGAAAACCTTTAAAATTCCTGAACTGGGGCTGGAGAGATGGTACAGTGGGTAGGATGATTGACTTGCATGCAACCAACCTGGATTCAATTCTTGGTACCTTCAAGAGTAATTCTTGAGTGTAGAGCCAGGAGTAACCCCTGAGCATCACCAGATATGATCGCCCCCTCCCCCCCAATCCCTAAACTGACTTCCCAGTTTCATTTCAACCTCGATTCTGAAACACAGATTTCATGCATACTTTAGTAGTAGAACAGTAGGAATGGTTAATTCCCACAAGGTATCCAGGTATTTAGGCTCCTGGGAAGATGTTCTTCCTTTTATATTACTTCCTGAGTTATTTCCTCCAGAAGATTAACATTTCTACTCATAAAAACAAACAAACAAAAACACTGCGGGGCTGGAGCGATGATACATTTGGCAGGGTGCTTGTCCCGCTCATGGCCCAGCTGGGTTGGATCCCTGGCATCCCATACAGTCCACTGAGCACCACCAGGAGTAAATTTCTGAGTGCAGAACCACCAGTAAACCCTGAGCATTGCCTGGTGTGGCTCCAAACCAAAAATCAAAACAAAAACCAAAAACTCTAAAACAAACAAACAAAAAGTCTTTTTTATTTTTGAGCCACCAGTGGGTGGGACTTGAGGGGGTGAGGGCTAGGGATGTCCCTCTGGGTGATGCACAGTGCCGTGAATAGAATCTGGGGTTACAAGCAACATATGCTTGTGCTCCTCTCATCTGGGCCATCTCACGGACCCCATGATTTGAACATTAAATGTAAAACACTCTAGTTGTTTTTCTGGTTTACATTAAGTTTCCAGTATTTCATGAGACTCAATCCAAGACAGACTGGTTACTATTTCAATTCTCAAAACTGTTCCCATTCGGACCACCTTCCCTTACCAGTGATGACCTACACTATTCACACACAATTTCCCCCTCATTTCCAAAGCCTCGTGAACTGATTCTTCAAAGCGCATTTCAAGCAACTCTTCGAAAGCAGCCATTCCGAGTTCTACTCGCCTAAGTTTTAAGCGGGAGCAATTATTCTTCTTAACTCGACGTATACATGTCAAATCCATTTATCTATCCTCTTCCCGCCTCCCCGCCCCAATTTGACACAGCAGCAGGCATCTTGGTAGGTGATTCACATATTTATTCCAACAACCAGTTTTCCCATTAACACCATATCCTGCCTTCAGTTGAGTCACTTTTTTGAACACAGACTTCACCAAACGCTCCTGTCACCCAACACATGCCCACAAGCAGGGCGGGAGCCCCCTCGGCTCGCAGCGGGCCTTGCAACGACTTCCACCCTCCTCCGTTTCCTCGGGGCCCCCGGAGGACCCCGCAGCCGAGCCCGGGACCAGTGAGCGGGCAACGGCGATCCGACCGGGGCCTGCCCGATTCGCTCCGGTCCACACCGGGGCTCTGAGCACCCATCCACCTCTCAGGAGCCTCCGTCCGCGGGGTCCCCAGCAAGACCTCCGGCTCTCTCCCCCGGGCGCGTCGCGTCCCGCCCCTCAGGGCCCGGGGCCGGGGCGGACACTGGACACCCGACACCCGGCCGGCCGCCCTCCGCTTCCCCCGACACGGTCAACTTCCCAACTTTCCCAACCGGCCAGTCCCCGGCGGCACGGCGAGCGCGCGGCGTTTCCCTCCTCTCGCCTCGCCGCCCCGGAGCCGCGCGTCCCGCGCCCGCACGGCCCCGCGCCCCCCGGCCTCCCCCCACCCTCCCCGCGCCCGCGCGTCCTTCCGCAGCCCCGACACTCGCCGCGGCGTCTTCGGGCCGGAGTCCACGCGCGTTTTTGTTTTCCCCCGGCCGCGGGGCCCGCGCGCGAGCCGGCGGGCGGGGACAGGGGAGGGGCGGCGCGGCGGGCCGGGCCCGCGGCGCCCGCCGGCACCCCCGCCCGCGCAGGCGCGCCGAGCCGGGGCCCCCCGCGCCCCCCGCGCGCCCGCGCCCCCCGCCGGCTCCTCTCCCGCCCTCCTCACCCGTTCTTCAGATCCACCTCCAGGATCTTCCCGTAGCCCTTAAAGAAGCGCTCCACATCGCGCTCGCGGGCCTGGTAGCTCAGGCGGCCGATGTACACCCGCGGCATCCCGGCAGCGCTGGCGGCGGCTCGGCCCGGCCCCAGCCCCCTCAGGCGGCTGCCCGCGGAGCGAGAGCGCGACGGCGGCGGCGGCGACGACGGTGACGGCGACGGCGACGGCGGCGGCGGCGCGGCGCGGCGGCGGCGGCGGCGGCAACGGGCGGGCGGCGGGACGGACGTAGCCGAGTCCCGGCGACGTGCGCGAGCACGCAGCCCGCGGGCGCGCGCCTCCCGCCGCCCCCGCCCTCCCCGCAGGCCGAGGGGAACGGGAGGGAGCGCGCCTTCGCTTCCCGCCCGGTCAGGCGCGGGGGCGGGGCGTGCCGGGGGCGCGCCGCCGGCGGGCGGGGCCACGTGATCGACGGGCCGGCCGGGCCGCGCGCGGGCCGCCTGTCTTCTCGCGAGCTCGCGGCGCCCGAGTCGGGCCGGGCCTTCCGCCGCCCGCGGGCTCCAGCCCGCCCCCCGGAAGTGCCCGCCCCTCCCCCAGCGGAGCGGGAATGCCTGCTTTTGTCCTTTGAACCGGGCGTGCTTTCGGCTGGAGCCGGGAGCTTTGAGTTTGAGCTGGCTTCTCCGCCTTCATCTGCGTGTCCGTGACCTTGGGCTTCTTAGGCGGCACCTCGCGGGCGGACGGGAACTTTCCGAGTTGCCTTGATGGGTACCGTCAAGCACTTAGTATTGATGCCAGCTCATCGCCAGTGCCTAATACCGATACTTTCAAAAACACGACAGAGGACGCAGCGATAGTGCAGCGGGTAGGGCGTTTGCCTCGCACGCCGGAGGCCCGGGTTCGATTCCCCGGTCCCATATATGGTCCACCGCCAGGAGTAACCCCTAAGCACCGCTGGGTGTGACCCAAAAACCAGAGAGAGATTGTACAGAAGTTAAGGAGCTTAATGCCCTCATTCCCTTCACCACCCCACACCTTGCAATAAAATAACAGTAGTATAATAGCACAGCTGTAGGGCATTTGCCTTGCACGCAGCCAGCCCGATTCCTCTGCCCCTCTCCAAGAGCCAGGCAAGCTACCGAGAGTATCTCACCCGCTGGGCAAAGCCTGGCAAGCTACCCCTGATGTATTCGATATGCCAAACACAGTAACAAGTCTCACAATGGGGACGTTACTGGGCCTGCTAGAGCAAATAGATGAACAACAGGAGTGCGACAGTATAAACGTAGTGGGCCCGTGTTCCCCCCAGGTTGAAATCCAGCACCAGCATCCCACAGATCCCCCAGTATGCAAGACTTGACCCTAAAAGGCCAGAGTTGCCCCTGAACATCACCAGATGTGGCTCTGCAAAAAAGACGGGTGGGGGTACTAAAGAAGCTTCCTCAGGATTATTTCTATGGTTGTTTTTTGTTTCTTTCTTTCTTTACTTGTCTTTGGCACCAAGGATAGAACCCAAGGATTCATGCAAATTACTAAGATACATTCCTGGTCCCTAGGACATTGAGTTAGGTTTAAATCTTTGTTAAACTCCCAATGCACTACTCTGTATAGACTTACATGTAGGTTCTTTTCCAGAAGTGGGCTAGTTAGGTATGGGTATGAGGAATTTTGACAGACGTGGCTCAGTTGCTTTTAAGTCCCCATTTCCCCCAACTGCACATCAACAGTTATAAAACTATCTTTTAGGAATAAAGACTGAGTCTCAGTGCTAAAATACGTGCCTTCAATGTGCTTGAGACCTTGGGTTTCATCCCAGCATTGTGCTAAAAAACAACAAAGGCCAGAGATCATACAGCACCTTGCAGGTGGCTGACCTGGGTTCAGTCCCTGGCACCACACAGGGTCCCCCAAACACAGCCCGAAATAAGTGCTGAGCACTGCCCGATGTGACTCTGAAACCGAATCCAACTGAGCTATCCGTGCCCCTAGTGGTTTTTGTTGATTTGAAAAATGGAATCTCAGGGTGGTTTAAGTTGCAATTATTTTGAATGAACTGGGCCTTCTTTTATATAATTGAGATGTGCTTTTTGTGTGTTTAGATCTGTTGCCTATTTTTCTTATTCACAGGAGCTCTTTGTCGAATAAATTGCAAATAATTTGATTGGTCTGTTTGTTGGATTTTGACTTGGTCCACAGTATATTTTGTCATGCTAAAACATTAGATATGGGTTCAAATTTATTATTTTTCTGGTTCTGGATTTTGCCTTGAAGCTTCAACGGCTTTACCACCGAGATTTTGTTTGTTTTTAAAAAACCTTTCATGGTGGGGCCAAAGAGATAGTTCAAAAGTATGCTGGCATGCTTTGTATATGGTATGATCCCTTGTACGGTCCCCAGAGCACTATGGGGTATGGACCCCAAATCAAACCAAACCAGAGGAAACCAAATCAAAAGATTCCCCTGATTTATTCTGTTACCCTGAGAGCTTATTCCAGCCTCTTCCCTTTGCTGTTGTTGCTTTGCTGTCCAGGAATGCCAGTACCATATTTGTTATGCTTCTTGAACACTTGATCAGTTGGGGATCATAATGGCGTTTCTGGGGATGGAACTTGCAGCCTCATCATAAAAGCCATGCCAGCTGGGCTTCTGAGCATATATTTGTCTTTTATTTTGGTGGTGGTAGTGCAGGGGGCACACCTGGTTGTGCTCAGGGCTTACTTCTGGGTCTCTGCTTAGGGCTCATTCCTGGGAGGGCTCAGGGGACCATATGGAATGCTGGGGATCAAAGCTGGGTCAGCCAGATGCAAGGCAAGCACTTTATCCACTGTAGGTCTCTGTGACTCCTGTAATTTAAAAAATTAGTTTGGAATTTAGCAAGGTGTGAGGATTTTTTGATCTGAGCTAATATGTGGCCATGCGAAGGGGATTGTTGTTGAGTGTACTGCAGGGGATCAAGCTTGTACTGCAGTCTTCTGAGCTATCTCCCTCGTCTCCAGGATAATATTCCTAAGAACTAGTGCTAACCTTCATTGACATATCAGCTGTTCAAACCCACTGCAAGGATGAGTGAGCCCCCAGAGAGGTGAACTGCTGTGTCCCAAACCTGCTCCTCCTCCTAAGTACCCTAACTTAGGGAGTACATCACTGGCAAGATGGCCAACCCTGCCGTCAGATACCACATCCAGTCTGTGCTTTGGTTTCTTCTTTCTAATCAGTCTTCCCCAGAGTGAGTAATACTGTCCTGGGTGGTGGACTGGGGGCGCTAGACTAATCCACAGGGGTGGAGTAGCCTCATGTGCATTCAGTTGGGGGCCACTCTGTTTACTCACTTAACATACTGATGGTGCTGCAATTGGTGGGAATTAAGCCCCATCGAAGTGTGAGCCACTGGGGGTACACACCAGCATCAAAGAATTCCCCATTTCCAAAAAATGATGGAGCAAATAAGTTTGGAAACCTCTGTTCTAAATGTTTAGGAATTTTGTCACTTCTCTCCCACTGACTAAACTAGTTCAGGCCTCATTGTATTGTTCACACATCAGCACTTTAAATCTGCTCACTGTTCCTTCTGCCTGAAATATGGCTGGCTTTTCCCTCGTCAGATTTCAGACCATCCTTAGTTACCTTAATATGTCTACTTTCCTTGTCTTCATTACTATTGCTCCCCCTGTATTTTTAATTTCCTAGAAGCTATTTTCCTAGATAATTACCTTGTTTATTCACTCATTCTCTGCCTATTAGGGGTCCTTTTTCTTTTTAATTCTGCTATAACCCTAACAACCTATCACAGTGCTTTTCATTTAAGGGTGTTCAGAGTATTTACTGAGTGAATTAAAACATAGGCTTCTTGGGTTATACACACATACAAACAAACAGCGTTTTTGTAGAAGGCCACACAGTTGAGGCAAGTGCTCTACTGCTGAGCTCCCAGCTCTTACTGAATGAATAAATGATCTCTCACCTGGACTACTGAAATCATATCTGGCTTCTTCCTTTTTTGCACGCCTCCCACTAGGCAGAGGGAAATCTGAACTTCTCCTGGCTGACACATCAATCACTATAGACAAAATCAAGAACTTCCGAGAAAAGTGAGTGCTGAAGGCCCATGGGGCAACATGCACATCGGTACTGACTAGCACAGAGGCCAGACAATGTCAGGGAGTTGGGTGCTTTCTCTGTCACCTTGAGCTATGTGACCTTAGTTTACTTCTCTCTGGCTTTCTCCTCTGTAACGCAAAGGATACAACCGTCTTGGGTATAGGGAAGCTGTAAAGTCACTGGAGATGGTCACACACTGCATAGGGCTATGGTTTAGGGAAACCTTCCATTTCCGAGGGTGCTGACATCTTCCCGTGTACCTAGGGCAAGCTTGCTGTCTTTCCAGGATTTTTCTGCCTTCACATGCAGTGTGATGACTCTCCTTTCAGTTGTGCTGGTGGAGCCCAGTGCCCTCAACAGGACATGGTGCCTACAAATAAGCCTGAGGCTTGTGAGTGCTGCTGAGAGCCTCTGGGTATGCGTCAGGGATGCCTGGCACAGATAGGTGTGCCCAGTAATAGTTTTCTTCCAGACCTCAGTCTTTCCTTGAGGAAAGCTGACTTCATTAGCTCTTATCAATCAAGGTACCAGTATCCAGCAGTGGCTGCTGGCAGTCATAAGGTGGAGGCTCTGAGGAGACCACAGAGCAAGAGTCACGAAGCCTCAGGGCTTCTGGTATGCTCAAGCTCATTCTTAGGAGGCAATACCTCTTGGTCTTCTTTGATTCTTCTGGGGCCAACGAACCCCCTTTTTTTTAAGCTATCTGAGAAGGATATTATTTACTCACTGGGCTAGAGCTATCCCAACTCCATTGAGATGACTCAGTCTGAAAATTATAAAAAAATGTTTCCGGCGGCTGAGAGTACAGTAGGGAAGGCACTTGCCTTGAATGCAGCTGACCCAGGTTTGATCCCAGGCACCACATATGGTCCCCCAAACCCTACCAGAAGTGATCCCTGAGTACAGAGCCAGGAGTAAGCCCTGAGCACTGCCGGGTGTGACTCAAAAATCAAAAACCAAACCAAACCAAAACAGTTTGTATTTGTAAAGCGTAGAGGATGTGATGTATTTTGAGTCAGACTGTTTTGTTTTCTATTGACAACAGGCTAAGTCCAAATTTCCTAGCTGGAATTACAAACGTTCACAATTTACTTTTTCACTGGGTCAGCTGATTTCAGTATAAATTCAATCAGAGAATGTCAATTAGGATTAGGTTCAGAGAAACCCCAGATACCGTGGATTGAAATAAAATAGAAGATTCTTAGGCAAAACAAGCTGCAAAGGGACTGGAGAGATGGTGCAGTGGGTAGGGTGCTTGCTTTGCATGGGAAGCACTGGATATGTCCCCTAATGAAAAACAAAACACAACACAACAACAACAAAAAGAGTAAGAGGACTTCTCTGGGCCTCCTGGTTGGGAAGGTTGCTGTGGTTTCTTGGGCGGGGTGGGGAGGCCCCCGCACTCTGCAGCAGTGCTGATAGATCACTCCCAATAGTGCTCTGAGGACCATGTGGTGCAGGGGATCAAACCTGGGGTTTCCCCTCATGCAAAGAACGGGTTCCAGCCCTTGGAGCTGTTGGCAGCTCCGCTGTTAGTTTCTGTTAGGTTGGTTCTAGGAAGTTCAGACTTTTATTTTACATACCCCGGGGGAAGCCTTGGCCAGCAGCACAATTCTCAGAGCTGGAAGTGATGGTGAGGAGCGGAGCTGTGAGTGGCAGCTGAGACCAGGTCTGTGGGTCCGGCTCCCCACCACTTCGCCTCCGGAGTCAGCACATGGTGAGAATCTGCTTGGAAGACACGAAGGGCTTCATGCATGCTTCCAAGGCCTGCGCAAAGTCCTGCAGGGGCACCTCGGAGCAGGCGGGTGCTGAGAGCTGGCCTTGGCGGATGAGCTCACACAGCGTGAGGATCAGCTCCTTGAACTCGTCTGTGGGAGGATGGCAGAAGTCACTTGGGGCAGCAGCTGAGCAAGGAAAGCCCCCAGAGAGGGCGGCAGTGGAGACGGAAGGAGAGGAAGGCCAGAAGGGTCTGGGGAGTAGCCCCAAGAGCTGACCAGCAGGCAGGGAGGTGGCAAGATGGCTTAGGCCCACAGAACTAGGGTGTAACTTGAGTCCTGAACAGGGGAAGCCAGAGCGGTACGGGGCAGAAGGCGGGTGCGCCTGGTGTGTTGGCTGACATGGCACTGGTGAGCCATACTAGGGAAGAGGAACATTCCCTGAGTTCCCAAGATACCCCCAAAGACCATCATCAGTAGCCTCTTCGATCTGTCCCCAGTAAGACCCCACAGTGCACAGGAAGAGCAGTGAGCACCTGGCGTGTGTGTGTGTGTGTGGGGGGGGGGGGGGCAGTCTTCTCTCAGACACGAGTTCATGCTACAGTCCACTCACACCACAGCCCCACGCAGGCCAGTGGCTCCTCAGCTGCCTCTGAGAGCCTGAGGGGCTAGAGAGAGAGCACAGGGGTAGAGCGTTTGCCTTACATGCAGCTGACTGGGTTCCATCCCGGGCGCCCTATATGGTCCCTTGAGCACTGACAGGAGTGATGTCTAAGCACAGAGCAGGCGTAAACCCTGAGCACTCTGGGTGTGGCCCAACAAGCACCGGTCTCACTTCCCACCTCAACACACAGAAACAGACAAACAGACACACACACACCACACACCCAGTCTCAAAAAGAGAGCAGAGAGATAGCACAGTGGGTAGGGTGCTTGCCTTGCGTGTGGCTGATCCATTTTGCTCCCGGGCACCACATATGGCTCCAAGCCCTACCAGGAGTGATCCCTGAGCACACACCCAGGAGTAACCCCTGAGCACTGCCGGGTATGGCTCCAAAACCAAAACTAAATCCCCCCAAAAAACAACAAAAACAAAAATAGAGCCTGAATTCTCACAAAGACTAAAGAGGGGCTTTGTGATCTGGTCCTCATCTATTCGTCTCCTTCCCTACTTCCCAGGATGGGTTTTGCACTTGTGTTTTTTTTTTTTTGCCCCCTCCTTCACCCTACCCCCCACTTATGCATCGATTTTCTTTGCTTCACTTAGATAACTGCAGGCCATTTGTCATTCTCAGGTTGAGGGTCACTCAGGGGAACCTGTCCTCCAGAAGCAATAGATGGGGGGCTTTGGGCAAGCTACTGAGCCACTCCGAACCTCAGTTTCCTCCTCTGTCAGAGAGGGAGAAGCAGAGTTTCAACTATTTTAACACAAGTGGAGGCTGAGCTCCAGGGAGCATGCAGATCCTGCATAAGGCACTACTGTGCGGATGACAGAGGTGGGGTTGGCACTGGGGGTGGCCTAGCCTTGGTGGTCCACTTTGCTTGGCTGAGCCCTGTGGCAGTGCCCCCCACCATTAGCCTCTCAGGATGCGGGCAGCACATTTGTTCAGGGTGGTGTGCCCAAGCCCAGTTTGACCCATGACACTGCTGACTGCAGCTGGGACCAGGGGCGCGTTTCAGAGGGTGGCACCGTCCCCTGCACGACCCCTGGCAACCAGGCCATCACCAGCTCACCTGGACTGTGGTTCTTCTTCCACTGGGACAACCAAAAGCCCCGAAGTCGGACATCCTTAAAAATGAGCAGGCTCTGTGGGCACAGGGAGGACAGGCTGGTGGGCAAGGACTTCAGATGCCACCCCCGGTGCTCAAGGCTGAGGGGCAGAACTTACCACGGAGGCGATGACGGGCTGCTTGGCCATCCCTCCGTAGGTCACCATGGTTCCTCCGGGCCTGCAGAGCCAAAGAGGGTGGAGTGAGCGGGATGCCACATGCTCCTGTGCCTACTCTGAGAATCTCCGGGAGAGCTTCCGAAATCCGGATTCCTGGGCCCAACCCCAGAGGCAAAGGTCTGTATTAATGAGAACAAACAAGCCCCCTCCAGTGACCTGGGATGCCCAGCTGGAGCGTGTCCTGGACGTTACCCACTCATCAACCGGAGTCAGGCTGGGTGAAGTGTGATGGGGGTGTGTGCTTGGCAGGCAAAGCTTGGACGCAAGTTCAGGTAGGCTCTTCCCACTTCAAGACATGATGGGCTGGAGCAACAGTACAGCAGGTAGGGCACTAGCCTCACGTGCAGCCAACCAGGGTTTGATCCTCGGCATCCCATATAGTCCCCTCTGAGCACTGCTAGGAGAGATTCCTGAGTGCAGAGCCAGGACTAACCCCTGAGCACTGCTACGTAGGGCCCTCAAACCCAAACCAACAAACAACAACAACAAAAAGACAGGCAGTCTGGGGCACTGCCCTGAAGCTGGGACTTTATGAGCTGGAAGGACTTAGCAACTCTGCCCCCCTCTCAACTCACAGGCTCTCTAAGTGTCTATCTGCCAAGGACAAGCCAAGGCACACGACAATACAAGGGAGACTAAACCACACAATGCCAGAAGTGCTTATAACTCTTTGTCTCTGAAGCAGGTAGGTAGCTAAATTTTTAATTTGTAATTTATTTTGGGGGGGGAGAGGTGAATTTGGGTTACACCCAGGAGTGCTCAGGGCTTATTCCTGGCTCTGTGCTTAGAGATAACTCCTGGTGATGCTCAGGGGGGTGGGGGTGGGGGAGAACCACATGC
The DNA here is from genome assembly GCF_029834395.1 of Sorex fumeus. NCBI lineage: Eukaryota > Metazoa > Chordata > Mammalia > Eulipotyphla > Soricidae > Sorex > Sorex fumeus. The sequence continues at coordinate 45,148,146 of NW_026606104.1, forward strand.
AGTGTGAGGGATTGAAGCAGGGCTGGCAGCCTACCTCCTGTACTGTCTCTATGCCTCCTGGTGGGGTTAGTCTTAATAACCCTCAACTGCTACCTGTTCCAGCAAGTAGCTCCTGGGCACTCAAGCCAGGGCAAGGAAGTGGGAGAGACAAGTCTGACCCCAATTTCTGTGAATTCTGAGGAGGCCTCTTCAGGTAGTCTCCATGGCAGCCGCTAATCCCCTGACACTTGGTACGCCTGCCTCCCCCCACGCCCACCCCCATGCATTTGGTCTAATCAGCTGAGCTCACATCACCTTTACCGGAGGTTCATTATGCACCAGGTCTGAGCATTTTACATGTAAAAATCTTCGCTGGATGCCAAAAGCAGCATTCTCAGTAATCTCTCCCTCTCTCTCTGGCAGTGCTGGGGACCAAACCCAGGGTTTCACACATGCAAGGCAAGGGACAGAGGGCTCCACAAATCGGAGTGCATGCCTGCATGTGGGAGGCCCCAGATTCACACCCTGGCACCACGCGGTCCTGAGCACTGCCAGGAGTGACCTCTGAGCAAGCTCCATTCCTAGTCCACTGCCCCATTCTGTCAATGAGACCACTGAAAGCCTCACTTGTAGAGGGGCCCTGTGTTCCCATGTCCCTTAGACTGACCTGAGACAGAAAGGGATTTCAGCCTTATGCCTCTGCACTTTGCGGGTGAAGTGCCTGGGGCCTGCCCCCTTTCCATGGGGTGCCTCACAGCGACTAAGAAGCAAAGCAGAGGGGTTGTGAACTCCGTCTTCCACAGCCCAGCGCCTACACTTATAACCAGCGTCTGCTCCTGGCTCCAGGAGTGGCATCGCAGGGCAGCTGCCCAGGAGGTGCCTGAAGAGGCATGCTCGGAATTCAGAGAAACTGGGCTCAAAGTTGGCTCTCCCACTTGCGAGCCCTCGGAGGGGGTGACTATCCTCTCAGGTCCTTTTATAAACGGGGACTGAGCACCCTGCTCCTAGGTGTCTGGAGGTGCCTGCTTCCTGCACCCTGCAGAGTGGCACGGTGGATGCTTGGAACTAGCTCTCTGCCACATATCCCCCACCCCCAACCCCTAGGCTCAGAGTTCCAGAGACTTCCCAGCCATTTCTGAGCCTGGTAGCTAGTATGTGCTGGCACAAATGTGATGAGTGCTCCTGAGGGCATTCCTGCTGCCCCTGGGAAGAGGCCTTGGGGGGTCTTTCAGCTGGAGCAGCTTCCGTGAAAGGGAAGCGCCATGGAGGAGGTGTGTAGTCATCACTGTCAATAAGGCTGTCCCCGGGCTGGGCGGTGACAGGTGACTTCTGTGCTTCATACATTTTTTTTTATATGTTTTCAAAATGTTTTCTAACAGCATGACATTAACTTTAAAATTAGGATCTATTTTTTGTTCCTTTGTTCTGCGGCCACACCTTGTGGTGCCCAGGACTTACTCTGCACTCAGGGGCCACTCCCAGTGGGCTTGGGGAGCCACAAGGGGAGCCAGGGATCCAACCCTGGTTGGTTGGTTGCGTGCAAGAGCCCTACCCACTCTACTATTGCTTCAGCCCTAGAAATCTAATTTAAAAAGCTAATAAAAGATGTGGAAACTGGAAAGGAGTGACTTTGGGGGATTATTAATCTAGATTATGAATCCTCAATCCTTCCCCTAATGCAGAGCTCAGCAGCGTGATCTCTGGAGACCCCGGGCTGACTGGCTGGGCCTCTCAGCACCTCTAAAGGAGGAGGCTGAGAAAGGAAGTGCCTGGAGAGCTGCGGCCTGGCCTTCACCCTCATCCTGTACTCCAAGAACTGTTGATGAGGTCTTGGCTTGCACTGGTCACTGGGCCTGGGTCACTGGTTGCCTCCTAGCTAAAGGCCTGGACCAGCCAGGGGCCAGACCTATTGACCTGCGAGGCCAGGAACTTACGCCAGATGCCGCAGCAGCTCTGTGGAGCTTTTCCCGCCAACACAGTTGAGAGCAAGCCGGGGCGGAGGTACATCCTGGAAAAGAAAAGACCTGCTGTGAGGGTGCTGGCACTTGATACGGAAGGTTGAAAGCTACTCCAAACATTTCTTCCGGGGGGTGGGGGGAGCTGGAGCGATAGTACAGCGGGTAGGGCGTCTGCCTTGCACACAGCCAACCCGGGTTTGATTCCCAGCGTCCCATATGGTCCCGTGAGCACCGCCAGGAGTAATTCCTGAGTGCAGAGCCAGGAGTAACCCCTGAGCATTGCCAGGTGTGACCCAAAAAGCAAACAAACAAACAAAATAAAGCCCCAGAAAATACAAAAAGATAATCGGGGCTGGAGCAATAATAGCACAGCGGTAGGGTGTCTGCCTTGCATGCAGCTGACCCGGATTTGATTCCCAGCATATGGTCCCCCGAGCACCGCCAGGAGCAATTAGCAATTACTTTTTTTTTTGCCGGGGGGGGGGGGGGGGGTTGGGTGGGGAGGGGGAGGGGGTCACACCCGGCGATGCTCAGGGGCTACTCCTGGCTTTGCACTCAGGAATCACTCCTGGCGGTGCTCAGGGGACCATATGGATGCTGGGAATTGAACCCGGGCCGCCCGGTGCAAGGCAAACACCCTACCCACTGTGCTATTGTTCCAGCCTCCCCAGGAGCAATTCCTGAGTGCAAAGCCAGGAGTAGCCCTTGAGCATCACTGGGTGTGCCCCAAAAAGAAAAAAAACAACAACAAAAAACATCAACAAAAACATTTCTTCCAGTCCCAAGTGCTGCCTTAGTGAAGGACAGCGGGGACATTCATGCCACTGATGCCTCTTCCACAGCCTAGAGGTATTTTTCCCCCCCAATTAAAGAACTGTGATTTGCAAAGTTATTGATAGTTGAGTTTTAGGCATACTTGAACACCAATCAACACTACCAGTGTCAACCTCCCATCCACCAGTGTTCCCATATTTCCTTCCTACTCCCAACCCTCGCCCCACTCCTGCCTGCCAACTTGACAGGCTCTTTGGAAGTTCCAGTGGTCGCAGCTGAGATCTCATGTTTTCAGTGTTATTAAGTCTGTTTGCTAGTAGCTAGACAGTTACACCCACCAACTGCTGTGTAACCCCATCAATGGCCATCCAGAGACTATAAAACCAAGCTCCCGGAAGAGAACAAGGCAGAGTCTCCTGCCCCCGTGCCTGGCTGTCCTCACCAGGGCCCCTTGGAGGAGGGCGGGTTGAGTTTCCCTCTCCATCCCGAGCAGAGCCCCGACAGCTGAAGACCTCCGTGACCCAGCCAAAGCCATGCTGAGACCACTCTCCACACGCTTGGATGAGGAACCGGCAGAGGAACCCAGGTGTGCGGGACCTGGGGCTGAGATCTCCAAGTCTGCTTGGTTCGGGACTGGGACTCCTCCACCCAGCTCCTCCACCTTCCAGTAGCTAGACAGTTACACCCACCAACTGCCGTGTAACCCCATCAATGGCCATCCAGAAACTACAAAACCAAAATCCTGGAAGCGCGTGGCCGCATTTGCGGCCGCGACCCCTTATTCTCTAGTTCTCACTCTCAGAGAACCCAGCAGGCTACTGAGAGTATCATACCCGCCTATATGCCTGACTAGGAACACCTGTAAAGGTGATTAGAGGCTGCCCCCAAAGCTTCCATCCGTCTCAGAGAGCCCAGCAAGCTTCCAAGTATATTCTGCCCGTATGGCTGAGCCTAACAAGCTACCCGTGGCGTACTTGATGTCAAAAACAGTAACAATGAATGGTTCTCTTTCCCCTGACCCTGAAGGAGCCCCCAATATGTCATCGGGCTACACCTGCACGTGACAGGGACGAATGGAGATGTTACTGGGCCCGCGCGAGAAAATTGAAGAACAACGGGGTGATAGCAATAGTGATAAGTCTATTTGGATAAATGGCTATAGCATTCACCTGTATTACCAGTATAACTGAAATCCTGATGCCTGATTTTGGCCAATTTAATTCTGCTGTCTGAGATTTGGTTCAATCCTCCCCTTCTCTGGCAAGCACAGAGAAAAGGCCTCTCTGTTCCTTTCTGTGGGCTTTTGAAAAAGGCACTGACAACTTGATCTCAACCCACAGTGCCGACCAACTGCTGCTTCAGTGTTCTCAGAGGTGCCTGAGTTCGCCAGTGAGCATGTGTGTACTTGCATGTGTGTATGTGTGCATGGGTGCAGGAACATGTGTGAACGTGTGCTACATGCATGCATGTGTACATGTGCGTATGTGCGTGTGTGGTCTCTTAGAGAATGACATGAGTGTCATGCGTTTTCCAGGGTGTGGATGTTCTGCAAGGTTAAGAGGTTTTGAGATAGATCAGCAAGCCTTGGAGTGTGCCCTGACTTTCCTGTTTGTGTAACTAACCACATGGCTCTGTCAAGTCTTTTATTCTTTCCAGGTCTTGGTATTCTCATCTGTAAAATGGATAGCCCTTACACCTGACCTGAGGATCAAAGACTGATGTAATCCACAATGAATCTTCAAACCTGCAAGTCACATAGGCTTTCTCCTACCCTTGGTCTCTCCTGCGCCCCTCGCAGCTTCTGGGCAAGAGGGGGTCAGCCCTCATCCTTCATCACAGCCTGAGGGAGGGGCTAAGAGGAATGGTGAGGTGGGTCGTCAGCTTTCCCAGTTCAAACCAGCTTTTCTCAGAGTGATGAGCAAGAAAGGGTGGTGGCATGGCCCTCAACCGGGTACCTTAAAGAAGCTTTTCATCTCAGGTCCTCTGAGTTCCTCTTCTGTGAAAACATGCTCAGCCCCCAGGTTCTTCAGTCTCTGGGTCAGCTTCTGGAGGTCGGGTCTGGAAACCAAACAGAGCCAAGGTCCTTGTTCATAACACAGGGGCGTTTTCTCCATCAATGCTCCTGGAGACCCTGTGTGGAGCTATTAGGCCTGAGGGAAGCTGGGGCCTGGGGTGAGCCCGGCCTTGGGCAGGACCAGCAGCCTCTCTAGGGATCATCTGTGCCCAGGGAGAAATCACTTTACTACTGTAGGGACCAACTCTCCCCCGTCCCCCGCAACTTTTCTAGAAGTTGTGCAGAGCATTGTGCAGACACATGCCAGCCCTGGAGTGGCTATGGGCTTGCTGGCCAGGGCAGAGAGAACGCTTCCTGTCAGCGAGGACAGTTCTCCTTGAGACTGGCCTTCCATGATCGATGTGGCCACGGTGGACAGTGATGCTTACTGGAACGATGTGAGGGAAAGAGGTCTAGTCAGGAGAATCAGTCTGTTCCTGACCTGCTGCATGTCTCTCTGAAACTACAGCTTCCCCATCCAGGAGAGAGATGAGAGGCCCACCCCACCTTCTTCACGTAGTATGGTCGTGCCCGTCAGCCATCACTCAAATGCAAGGGGCAAGGTCCTTGTGTCAGACCTTAGAATGCTCCCAAATACGACAACCGACAACCGTGGTAATGAAAACATGAGGCTATCACGTGTCTCTTAGCTGTTCAAAAAGGCTGTCTTTAACTCTTGTGTTTCCAAGTCTCGCTCATCCTAAAACGGACCTGGACTCTTTCCCGGGCTGCCTGACTTCCTGAGGATTATGCAAGGGCGCCACCTAGTGGAGATGTGGGCACCGGCAGGCCTGCGAGCCAGGGCTCCAGTCTGGGTCTGGGGTAAGGCCCTCCATCCATCCCGCGCACCTGTCTCGGACCACATTGATGGTCCTCAAGCCCAGGGCTGCGGCGATCTGGATGACCGCTTGCCCCACTCCACTGTTGGATGCATTCTGGATGACGGAATCTCCTGTGAGGCAGAAAGAGACCCACGTGAAGCTGTTGCAATCTCTAATAGGAACTCAGGGGGCTGGATAGAGTACAGCGGGTAAGGCACTTGTCATGCATGTGGCTGACCTGGGACCCCTAGGATTCCCTGAGCCCTGCCAGGAGTGACCCCTGAGCACAGAGCCAGCAGCATCTACTGAGTACCACTGGGTGTGGCCCAACACTCCTCCCCTCCTCATCTCAACTCTCCCCTCCTCCCAAAGATAGCTCCTAGGCTAGAAACTTGCAAGGGATATCCTGCAAGGGATGGTGTTTGCAGGATATATAGGGAGCCAGGACCTGGCTCTGACCTTCTCAAGACCTTGGAGTGTAGTTCACTCTTATTCCAAATGCCTGCAAGACCCACAGGGCCTGCCGGGATTTCCAACTTGGGAGTCCCCAATGGACATAATTTGCACCACTTTGTGTGAATGATCGATGTCACCTGTTATCCCCACAGATTTCAAATCTCCAAGCTCTGTTGAGGTTATGCCCTCGGCAGTATTTCACATGCCCCCACCCGCCTCCTTCTGAAATCCTGTGGCTCCATCAGAGCGCAGCTGAGGACAGCTTTCTCCCTTCCATACTGTCCACCTCTGGCACTGCATAAGGTCCCCCCGAGCTCCACCAAGGGTCACCCCTGAGCACAGGGCTAGGAGTAAGGCCTGAACATCACAGGGTGTGCCTCCTCCCCAGCCCCGATCACCTCCTTTCAAAAAGAAGAGCTAAGATCGTGCATCCATCTAGCCCAGGTGACACCCACCTGGGGCACCCTGGGCACCTGAGGAGTCAACGCCCCAATGTGCCCTCTCGGACAGCTGCAGCTCAGCCCAGAGGAGACCTGAAGGTGACCAAAGTATCAGTCACATCAGGACCTGAGTGAAGGTCCTTTGTCTCACCTATGGGTCTTCCCCACCACAGGTTCATCTCATTGCTTTGCCACGATTTTGAGAATACGCTTGAGTGTCCCGAACAGGGGCCGGTCACCAAAAGGCCTGGTTCTCCCTATTCCTGGCCTCAGTCCACACGGGGATATTGGAGCTGCGTTGGGGGTTTCTATACTCCTGTGAGCTCAGAGAGGCACAGCGGGGAACGAGAATCGGGTAAGTGGCCGATTCTGGTAGAGGCTAATTTAGTTCTCAACATGGGGGTGGGGGGGGCACACTTAGTGGTCTGTGGCGGGCGTGTAGTGCCAAGGATCAAACCCAGCCCCACACACAAGGAAGGCATGTGGCTCTACCACCTGACCTACCTTCCCAGCCCCAGAAGACAACTGAGAGGTAGATAGTCCTGCCCTCACCAGCAGGCCTGTGGCCTGACAACCTCCACTGCCTTTTCCTCAGCCCCAACTCTTGCTTCCAGGGGTCGGCCCCCAAGAGATCTGTCTGTCCCCAGTCAGTCTTGCTCTCAGCTCTGCACTCAGTGGAGCTGCAAACTGAACCCCAGGCTGCACTGTCATGCTACTCAATGCCAGGGGATTAGAGAGTCCAGTTCACAGGGCAGTGAAAAGACTGAAGCTGTGCTTTTTTTTTCCCCCAGGGGGTGGGAAGTCTACACCCCATGTGGTGCTAGGAGGCTGCTCCCAGCAGTGTTCAGGGTACCATGTGGTACCAGAATTGAACCTGACACTCCAGCATGTAAAGCCCACGCTTTGGGCCATCTCCCTGTACCAGGGTGTCACCAGTTAACCAATGCGGTGACTTCACAATTCGGTTTTGGAGATGGATTGCATCCTATGGGTCTGATGCTTGTGAGGGCACTTCCAGAGACCAGGAAATGCTACAGATCGCTGAGCAGAGGAATTACCAACACTAAATTCAGCATCTTACCTGACTTTGAATTCCCAGAGCTTAGCACAGATCAATGTTTTGTTGAAGGAGAGGCATCGCCACCCCTCTCCCCCAAGATCCTCGGTGAGTGACTATCAAGAGTGTAGTCCACGGGAGGTTCCGCATGTTGTCTAGGTCAAAGGTCTCCCTGGGGCAGGGGACAGTGGACACTCACTGTCTACTGCCTTGGTTAGAGCTTGCCAGTCTGTAGACCAGCATGTAGGACCACTGGGGCGAAAGGATGAAGGTCGCTGGTCTAGAAACCAAGCCCATTTCCTTCTGCTATAAGCAGCACTCCCCGCTCCCCATTTACCCCCAGTCCCCCTTAGGGACCTGGCCTCAGGGCCTGGGTCTGGGCCACGTACAAAGGAGATCCTGGCCTGCCCACCCCTCCGCTGGACCCTGACCCTACCTGGCCGCAGCTGCTCGAAGTCCTTCAGCATCCGGTAGGCTGTGCAGGGGTTGACGCCCAGCGTGGCAGCACTCTGAAGAGGGATGTCACTCGGGACTCTGATCAGTGCTTCCTCCCTGAACACAGCCTCGGTCCGCCAGGTGCCTGGGCAGGGGGAGCGCAGGCTGCTGAGGATCTCTCTCTGCAGGGAACGGGCACCCGGGCACCTGACTTCAGCAGTACTCAGAGAAAACTGTTCTTTTGTTTTTTGAGGGGCTGTTGGGCCACATACGACGTATTCACAAGCTTTTCCTGGCTCTGTGCTCAGGAGCACTCGAGGATGGAACTAGGGTTGGCAGGATGTGAGACAACTGCCGTCACCCTTGTATATCTCTTTGCCCTCTGCCTCATCCCCTACCCACTTCTTAAATTTTTTCTTGGTTTTGGGGCCATGCTTGGCCGTGCTCAGGACTTACTCCCGGCTCTGCACTGAGAGATAACTCCCGGTGGGTCGCAGGGAACATGTGCTCTGGAGTCTACAGGGTTCTGCTGGGGGGGGGGGGGGGGGGACAGGGGACTGCTGAAGCTATGGGCGGCAGAAGAGGGAAAGCAACGTGGGTCTAGGGGCCTGGAATGGGGACCAGGAGGTGGGGCACTCTTCATTAAAGGGTGCGTTTCTGCTAGGGTAGGCTGTGGCTGGGAAAACGAGAGGCAGAAAAATGGAAGAATCCCTTTAGAATCCAGAAGATGACCTGGCATTCTCTGGGCTGGTTTTCCAATTTCACTGCTTCCATCACAGCCATCGCCCCCATTCATATTGGCCAACGTGTGCTCCACTCTGTTCAGATGCTCAGTGTGCATGAAGCCAAGGGCATTTTCCAATACCCTGAATGGCACAGCCACAGAGACCCAGGCTCGGGCAGGGTAACCCTCTGCTGCGAGAGCCTGGCTACAGGAGGGGCAGTGCATGAGAGGCCCAAGTCCTCTCAGAGTGGAGGGCCGGTTGGGGTCAAAGGTAAACCCAGGCATCACACAAACAAAGCATGAGCTCTCCCTCCGAGCTTTCTCCCTGGTGGTGCCTTGCTGGTATTTTTTGTTTGTTTTTAAAGTAGAAACACTGAGATTTTGGAGTTGGGGGATGGGGGGGGGGGGAAGAGAGAGAGAGAGAAAGAGAGAGAGAGAGAGACCTGCTTAACAAAACCCAACTCTGCCACTCAGTGGTGTGACTTAGAATTATCACTTCACCTTGAGTGTCAGTTTTCCTGATCTACGAAATGCAGAAAATAACACTCACGTCAGGGTGTGAAGACAATCTCTGACATTCGTACAGACTCCCGGCATCACAGGCATGCAGCCCCCTGGGTCTCCAACCCCCAGGCCCTGCCTGGCTCTGAGGACCACCCTGGCACACTCTATCGCCTACGGCAGAGGCCGGCAAGTGAGGGGCCCGGAGCCAGCTCCGGTGCTCTGTCTGCCTTTATACAGAATTTGCTGGCATGGGGCCAGGCTGCTTTCTTAGTGCTGCTACGATCACTGGCAGAGGAGAGCAGAGGTGGCGACAACCGGGAGAGTCCCAGGCATTTACCAGCTGACCCCTTGGTGGGCAGAAATGCAGTGAGTGCAGAGAGCACTGTGGGTCTTGGTTGGGTCGCACGAATGTGCTGATATGCAGGTTAGGCCTGCTAGCTCCATTTCAGAGATGAGGAGACTGAAGGTTAAAGCAGCTATGGCTTCAGCAAGATCACGCAGGCGAAATGGAAAGAAAAGCCGTGACTGACTCCCAAGCCAGGGCCCTTCCTGTGGCTCCTGCTGCTGCTCAGTTCCGAGAACATCCATGGGCAGAGATGCAGTCGCCTTCTGCGGCTCTGGGGGAGGTGGGGGCATGCTGGAACAGCTGGGCAGCTCCACACCGTGAGAAATGACCCGGATCTGGCCCACTGAGGACTTGCCTGCCTAATGACTGCCTCTCCCTCTGAGGCAAACGCTTCGTGAGAAGGAAGAGCACGTCTTCGAGTGCGAAGAATATGCCAGAGCCCAGCATGCTGCAGATGCTCACAGAATGTTTACTGAATAATTGAGTTAATTATAGTCCCGACAATGATAAAATCTTCATCCTCTCTGACTGGCACCTGGTTCCAAAGACTCCTTTTCTCCAGGGAGAAAAATCCTGTCTGGCTACCGCCACCACCACGCACAACTCACCCCCATGCCTGCACACTCCTTTACTCTTGCTCTTCAGACTCCCAAGTTCTGCTACCTAGCTCTGGAAACCGTCTTTTCGGCTTGAGTCCTATTTAAACTTGCATCCCCTGAAGCTGGGTGTGCTCGGCCACCTCTTTCCTGACTTTCTGCTCTGCCATCGGTCTTCATGGCACACACCTGACCCAGTCGTTCCCCTTAGCCATCCAAGGTCTTGTCTGACCTGGGTGGGAGCCCTCTGAGACTGGTCCACCTCTCTCTCTCTTCTTCCCAGTCATGCCTCTGCCCAGCTCCTGCCCGGAAGCCTTGCCACCTTGCCTGGTGGCTGCATGCCTGCTCAGCCTTCTGGTTAACTTGGAGCATCCTCTCCCTGGAGGCCTCTGCTAGTGCTTCCCAGGCAAGGGACCTCTTGCCTCAGTGTCCACCTGTGCCTGCGGACTTTCACAGCAGTGTGGAAAGTGTTACCTTTCCAGCCAAGAGCACTTAGAGGGCAGGGGCAGGCTGGCATCTGACCCACCCTGCATGCCCTTCACTCAGCACGGGGCCTGGCTCAGAGTACCAGTCTGTGCCTGCTGAACCCTTCCAGCACCGTCTGCATGCAGGGTGCAGTGCTCCCTGCCAGCTGGCTGCGAGTGGGGGGGTGTTGGGGGGAAGCAGAGAGGGGGGAGAAGGAGGGGCAGCTTCTTGGCAGCTTCCCTGTCGGCAGACAAGAAAAGGGCTTTTGTCCTTTCTGGGAGTCACTTAATGTTTTTTTATTTTGTTTTGTGGCCACACCCGGCAGTGCTCAGGAATGTTGCTCCTGGCTCTGCACTCAGGAATCAATCCTGGTGGGCTCCGGGACCCTATGTGGTGCCAGGGATTGAGCCCAAGTCAGCTGTGTGCAAGGCAAGTGGCCTCCCCTGCTGTGCTATTTCTTTCTAGCCCCCACTAATTGGACACTTAGGATAATAACAGTGGGACCCCTTGATAAAGGACACATACCCTAGTGGTTCCATACCCTTCCTGCCTCCCCTTGTGCTGTGAAGCCTGCTGGGGACCTCAGGCCTCGGTACTATCCTCACCTTCTTGGTTGTGGTGCTCAGTGGGGTTGCATACTTGGTGGCAGTGTTCGCACCTGGCTGACTGTAGTGCGCTGGAGATCGTGGCCCTGGAGCAGTGATGGGATCACACTGGGAGACGTGGGGACGAGGGGGTGCTGGGGAATGAACACGCGGACTCACGCGTGCATGGCAGGAGCACTACTGCTGAGCCACATCCCTAAGGCCCCCGTGAAGAGCTTCTTGTAAACTTCTCACTGGCTTTCTGGCTTTGTCTCCTAAGTGGTGCTGAGGGGACCCAGGGGCTACTTCCGGTGATACTTGCGCAACATGTTGGATGGGTCAGCCTGAGGGTTTGTGGATGTGGTGCTGCTCAGGCCCTGCAGAGCTGGTGAGCACCATGGTCACACACCATTGCGAGGAGTGCAGTGTGTGTGGGGGTGGGTGGGGGGATGGACTCCAGAGCCATAATGGCAAGCGGTGCTCAGGGGCCTGTAGGGCCATAACTGGCAGTGCTCAGGAGCTGTAGGGTCATACGTGGGTGTTCTCAGGGACTTACAGGGTCAAACCTGGCAGTGCTGGTAGGGCCCTGTGGCACCTGGGCCCTTGCCTACTACCCTTCTCTTCCTGGAACTGCTCCTTCCAAACTTCTGGGTGTTAGCCACAGCCCTCTCTCCCCATCTCTATATCCCAGAGGTGAGCAAGAGAGTCGGGGGGGGGGGCAACAGGAGTGGCCCCCACCGGGCTCCTGTGACTGAGTCCCAGGTGGGCCAGGATCTGGCAGGGCGAGAGGGAGTCCTTCTGGGGAGTGAGATGGTTGTTTTGGATGAGTCTAGAGGCTCATTTGTTTGTCCTCAGAAAGACAGAAACCACAGACACCAACTGCCAATGGGCAATGTTATACAACAGACGGCATTAGAATCTTTTTTTTTTTTTGGATCACACCTAGCTTTGCTCAGGACTTACTCCTGGCTCTGTGTTCAGGAAACACTCCTGGCAGGTTCAGGGAACCGTATAGGGTGCTGGGGATTGAACCTGGGTTGACCGCACGCATAGCAAGTGTCCTACCCATTGTACTATCACCCCTAATCTCAGCTCCACAACTCAACTAGCAGCATGGCCTTGGTTGGGCAGTTCCTTTATCTTTCTATTTTCTGTCTCATATGCACAATGGGAATCATAATAGTACCTACCTAGTGTGTAGGAATAATTGAGCTCATAAATATAAATAAGTGTCTGGGTGCACACACATATAAATATATACATATGTATGTATATATATGTGTTGGTGTAAGGAAATAGTTGAGAGATTGCATAAATAAGAAAAAATTGCTATCTTGGGTGGACCTTTGCCTGAAGCTTTCTGTGACTTGCATCTAAGTTCTACAGACCAATTAACTTCCTTTTTTTTTAAAAAAAAATGGGGAGGGCACATCAGTGATACTCATGGCTTACTCTTGGCTCTGCACTCAGGAATTACTTCTAGTGGTGCTTGGGGTCCATATGGGATGCTGGGATCAAACCCGGGTCAGCTGTGTGCACGCAAGTGCCCTACCCACAGTACTATCCCTCGAGCCCCAAGCTTCCTTTTATTGTTAAGAAGCTTGCACAGACTCTCAAGGTTTGGACCCAGCATATCCTAATGCAGAAAAATGTAGCAGGCAAGAGTCTGGCAAGCTCTCTTTCAGCCTGCTGTTGGAATGTGGGCAAGGGCTACTGCTCAAGCTTGGTCCTTTCACGTCCAGAGGGCTGGATTTCAACTCTGCTTCCCTCCCATAGCTGTGGTCAGTAATCCTATACATGTTTGGGTCTCGAAAACCATCAACTGCTAAATCACCAAAACTCACCAATGATGCTTTACCCTATATTAAATAAATAAATAAATAAATAAATAAATCCTAACCCTTGCTTGGCCTCTGCAGCTCCCCCCCCTAACAACGGTGGTCCCATGGCCTTTATGGCTTCCATCCTCACTGCTGCAACTCTCTGCCCTGTGCAAGACTACACTCTGGAGGCTACACTGGATTTCCTGCTACTACCCAAACTCACTTTTTCTTTATCTCATTTTATTTCCTCCAAATGCAAGGATCTGGGCTCTTGACCATCTAACCAAGATGTTAAAGGTCCATTCTAGGAGCTAGTTTAGTGGCTAAAGTGCCTGTTTCGTAAGTATGAGGCCTTGAGTTCAGACCCTGGTCCTGAGCATGATCCAAGCGGCTCTGCTGTCTGAGGTCACTGGTGCCACAGCTGATTCTGGCCATCCTGCATCCAGGTGAGTGCGAGTCCTGTGATGAAAGGGTGTTATTCCTGGCGAGCACTGTGACCAAAACAGATGCACGAGCACTGTGGCCAGGAGTGGGCTCCCAGCAGCAGAACAACTAGAGTGTTGGTGGTGCATGTGGTATACAGTAACATTTATCTGCCTAAAGCATAAATATTAACATTACTGTAAACCGTGTTACCTCAATTAAAAAAAAAAGATTTATCTCCAAAACTGTTTTGGTGTAATGCGTTTTAGTAATAAAATTTACCCAGTGTGCTTAAAAATAATTTAAGCACAGTTATAGTACTGTGGGTAGGGTGTTTGCCTTGCACACGGCCAACCCGGGTTCAATCCCCGGTATCCCATATGGTCCCCCAAGCACTTCCAGGAGTAATTCCTGAGTGCAGATCCAGAACTAACCCCTGAGTATCGCTGAGTGTGCCCCAAAAAGATAAAAAGAGAAAAAAAAAGAAAAAAAATTAAAAGAGTATAACTTTAGGGAGCACTGCAACTTAAAGTGTGTCACCCCCAGTCCCTGCAACATCCGCAGAAGGAAGGCAAGGGGGAAAGAAAAGATTCTCGGATCAGAGAGAGAGCACAGAGGTTAAGGCATTGCCCAGCATGTGGCTGTAGCCACAACCCTGTTTCAAATTCCGGCACCTCATGGTCCCCCAGTACTACCAGGTGTGTCCCCTGAGCATGGAGCCAGGAATAGTCCCTGAGCACCGTTGGGTATGATCCCCAAATAAACAACAACAACAAAAAGACAAAGAGTCTTCCCAATGAATTCTACTCAGTCAAACCATCTCCGTAATACATGGAAACACCGGCATGCCCTCTGACTCATGCGGGCTTGGAGCACTCCCTTCACTCAGGCTTTTGGGTTGAGGTTTCTTAATTAGTTTTTGGATTGAAAAGAACCTGCTGGAGGGCAAGAGGTGACTTATTTGTATTCCCCATTACCCCTTAGAGTCTTAGGGGGACAGGGGTTCAGAGAATCACAGCTCCAATCCACAGGGGCCGGAGAGGACCCCGGACCGTGACCACCTCCAGAGCAGACAAAACAGAGCTTCCTGTATTCAGTTCTCACCCCTTCCAGGGCAGGTTTATTATCTCAATACACAAAACCCCACCCGGCATGGCTTAGGCACAGCAAAGAGCAAATTGGACAGTGTTGGTGAAACAGGACCTGGAACCAGGAGTGGCAGCAGACACCCGGGGAAACTCACCCAAACCGGCATTGGCTGGAATTACCCAGTCCCCCGGCTTCAAGCCAGTCACGTCGCTGCCCACTGCTTCCACCCGGCCAACGCCTTCATTCCCTCCAACGGCAGGGAGCTCGGGAAGGAGGCCATAATTTCCTGAGGGAGAAGAGCACGGAGGGTCAGTCAAGCAGGCCCGGGGAGTGAGTGAGCATCAGTGTTGGAGTCCGAGCCAGTGTGGCCGCTGTCCTAGACCAGAGTGTGGCTGAGGCCCCCAGGAGCCTTCGCTTCTCTGGCAGCGAGGGGGACGCCCTCCAAGGAGTCTCTGGGTATTAAGAGCATGGGGGCGGGGGGGGGGGGCGGCAAACGGATCAGTGCATAGTGGCACAGGCTCTCCATGGTGGGTGCTGTCCCCGCAAATGCCATCTCCCCAACTCTCGACAGCCTCACATTCCAGAAAGGGGCCCCCCACCCCCACCCTGCAGGGCTCACAGTCTGCAGACGCCTCATCTGGAGAACAGCTGCTGCTAATCACAGGAATTTCACACCCACACCTGAGGAGGAATGAAAATGAGGTGGCGGCTGAGCAAAAGAGCCACTTGGCATAAGCCGAGGAAACCAAGGTTACCTTGGATCATATTTATGTCAGATGGATTGATAGGGGCTGCCAGCATCTTCACACGGACGTCCGATCCGCCCATAGCAGCTAGCTCCTGGTTCTTCAGTCTGAGCACAAAGCCAAAGAGAGATGTTAGCGTCACCCAGGCCAGACAGGCCGCCTTTCACTCAAATCATCTCCCCAAAGTAGGTCAGGTAGCGACTGTTCTGAGCAGCTGCTATTGTGTGCCCAGGAATTAGGGTTCTGCTAGGAGAGAGAGGGGAGGAATCAGCCCGGACACACGTTAACCCTTTCAGTAACGGGGGTGGGGAGGGGATGCCTCTCAATCTCGTTTCTTACGCCGGGATAGAAAACCTTTCATTTCTTACACTGGGATAGAAAACAGTGAAATCTCTGCCTGCTGGATTTGCCTCCTGTTTCCTCAAACTTGCTGATGATGAGAATCACATGGGCGGCCGGCAGATGGTACAGTAGTTAGGGCACATGCTTAGCAAGCACCTGACCTGAGTTTGAACCCCGGCACAGCATGGGCCTCTGAGCACCCCCAGATGCAGCTCTGGAGGCCCCCAGCACTGCTGGGGTGGCGCTGGACTCCTGCCACCACAGGGCCTGAGCAGCAGTGCATCCCCGGGCCCCTGCACTGAACTGCTGGCCTGGCTGGCTGAGAGTCACCAGGGGCCTCCTGAGCACCATCTGGGAGGTCCCCCCTGAAAAAAAAAAAGCAAGGAATCACATGGTATGTCTGCTAACCATCCAACTCTCAGGGCCCCAATCTCGTGCTGAAGCAGCATCTTCAGAGAAGGGTCCCCAGGTGGCTCTTCATATTCACATGCTCTCCACTGTCTGCACTCATGCACACAGGGAAGAGGCAACACTCCTGTTGTCACACACCGGGATAGGGAACACAGAGATGGTTGGTGGGGTGTGGAAAGGACCCCCTGGGTGACTGTGCTTCATCCCGGGAGTGGGGACCAGCCAGTTGGGAAAGACCTAGGAATGGAGAGCTGCTGCCCTTAGATGGAAGGCTGTCCCTCATGACAGCTGCGTTACTGGGAATTTCTCCTTCCACTTGGATTTTAGGGGCCATGCCGTCACAGCCATTCAGGAACTACGCTACGCAGATAGGGCCATACACACAGGGGCCATGCTATGCAGACAGAGCCATACACACAGGGGCCACAATGTGCAGACAGGGCCCTGCAGTGGCTGCAAGGTATCAGACATGGCCCTGAAGTAAGGTGATCAGCGCTTCCTGAGTGATGTCACCTTTTAAACATTTTCTATTAGTATAGTCTAGGTAACAGGGTTGTAAGAGTGTTAACAGTCAATGATGGAAGGGCTTTTTAAAACAAAAACAACAAAAAATCAAAGAGGGTCCTTGGGACCCTAACAATCCTTTTTCTCTACACCCTCAGACTTCATGTCTGCACGCTTTTCTCTGCCCAAACGTACCTGTTAAATACTAATTCTCATCTTCACTCACCAGCCTCAGACAAGTGCTGCTCTAGGCTGATAGGATGATGCCATCTACTTCCTGCAGAAATCTGACCTTTTTTGTTATACCCAGGTCTCCATGTTGGGGCAAGAATCATAGTCAAGAAAAGCCTTGTGCTCACTGTAATCAAACATAGTGGCAGGTTTTAAAGAGGGATTTAATACAGACATGTCTGTGCAGGGGCCACTAACGGCATGATCTGACAAAGCTGTAACGAACTCTCGCGTGAGGAAAGCGTCAGAATTCCTCTCATCAAAGAGGCCATGAAGGCTCCAGGAGCGTCAGGGACAGTGGGAATCTAGCCAGTGGCAGGGCTGAGCGATCCCCCCAAGTCAACATTCTCATTTCCCTGGGAAATCCCTGGACTTCTATCAGGACCCCCGAGGGCAGGAGCTGAAGAGGCTGGACTGGATCACGGAGGGGAAAAGTAGTGAAAGAGAGACAGAGCCCCAGGAGGGCTCAGAGGCAGAGTACCAGCTTAGGAAGCATGAGGCCAAGAGTTCGATCCCCAGCACTGCCAGCCCTGCCCCCCATGGTTCCAGCAGCACTGTCATCCAAGATTCCTTGGCATCATAACAAAATGTGCCATCCTGGGTCTGGGATATGGCTCAGAGATAGGGCAACTGCATTGCATGCGTGAAGCCCTGGGTTCAACCCCTGGTACCACACACACACACATACACACACAATCTCCTCTTGTACCGCAGCCAAGTGTGTGTATAGATGGCACAACAATAAAGAACGTGAAGAATGGAATGCAATCAAGTGCACAATTCCCTGTCATCACAACAAGCCAAGACAGAAATGTTCTCTGCAGATAATGGTTAACTAGAGAGGAGCTGATGACCAGACCAGAGAATAAAGGGCTTTCAACAAACAGGTAAGTATGAGGAAATGCGTGCATTATTCACAGCTGGAGGGGTGGATGCCTTGTAAGAATAACTACCGTCTGAGTGCTTACCAGTCAGGCACTCTGCACTATGTGCTTTCCATGCCGGCTTTTGTGCTATTATTCTGATCTTAGAGCTGAGGAACAAAGGCACAAAAGCGGTAAATAACTTGCTCAAGGCCACCCAAAGCACTAAGTGGTTGATCTGATTGGAACCTGGCAATTCAAACCTGACACTAGAGAAGCCAAACACAGTGAAGGAACTGACCCCACACCAAGCGGAGGGCAGTGAGATGAACCCCAGCCCAGAGGGGTGCGGGCTTGATCTTCATGGGCTCAGCAGCGGGGGAGAAGGAGAGGCAGGAAGGGCTATGGGCAGGCACAGCAGGCAGGCAGGCAGGCAGGCACGGCAGACAGAGCCGTTACTCCATGAATGTGCAGAAGGCTGCATCCCTGAGAAAGCGCCTGCCAGTGAGCTGCGGATGCTAGTACCCCCCTGGTCCCCAGATCCCTCTCCTGTGTTTGTCCCTGCAGACATGCTCTTTGCTCAGCCAGCATTTCTTTTCTACAGCATCTCATGAAGTGAGAAATTCAGTCCAATCTTTAAAACCAGCTCAAATCTGACCTCCCCTGAGACATCTCTTTTGTTTTTAACCTGGTGATGCTCAGGGGTCACTCCTGATTCTTCACTCAGAAATCACTCCTGGCGGTGCTCAGGGGACCATATGGGATGTCAACCTAGGTTGGCGCGTGAAAGTTGTGTGTTACCCACTGACCCCCAACTCATCTTTTGATGCTCTTATTGGCCCTAACAATATCACTTGCTTCATTCTCAGTGTTCTCAGTACACAGCAGGGGCTGCTGATTGAAGACCATCTCACAGTTCATTGTTTTGTAAACCTTTTGGTTTTGTGGTTTTTTTTTGTTTGTTTGGGGGCCACACCTGGCAATGCTTGAGTCTTTTTATTTATATATTTATTTATTTTTGCTTTTTTTGGGTCACACCCAATGATGCTCAGACCTTACTACTCCTAGTTTTGCACTCAGAAATTACTCCTGGTGGTGCTTAGGGGACTGTATGAGATGCTGGGGACCAAACCTAGGTCAGCTGTGTGCAAGGCCCACCCACCAAACCATTGCTCAGGTCCCAATGCTTGGGATTTAGTGCTGGTTTTGCACTCAATCACTCAATTACTCAATCACTCCTGGTGGGCTCTGAGGACTATATGAGGTCCCAGGGATCACACCCAGGTCTGCTGTGTGCAAGGCAAGTGCCCAATCCACTGTGCTATCACTACAGGCCCAGTTCATTGCTTTTTAGCTTAAGAAGTCTTTCTACGAGCGTTTTCAATCGACTGCCAGGCAGAAGTTCCTTTTCCAAAATCCTTGGGCCACACACACTCCAGGGGTCGGAACCATGTACTGTCCACACCCACTGGCAATTGGGGTGGGAGGCACTCTCATTAGACGGTTTCTGCAGCAAAATGCATGCCTATTCACACTAAGTGGGATGAATCACAACCATTTAAAAACTTCTTGTGAGATCAGGCTCTTGTCTCCATGGGAATTATGGAAGTAAAATCTGTCAAGTGTTTGGAGCTTTCTGGATTTTGGAGCTGTAGAGATGATATTGGTGAAGAGCTGGGGCTTTCAGCTCTGAGTTCACTGCCTTCTTACTTAACACCTGGTTTTAGAGTCAGAATGTGAGTGTGTGTGTGTGTGGTACTTCCTTAATGGATTGTGATTTCAAGGAGGGCAAAGATCTTCTAGTTTCATTTTGGTTTGGGGGCCTTAACTGGTGGTGCTCAGGGGTTACTGTGAAACTCTATGCTTGCTTGGGGATCACGCTCAGCAGTGTGTGGGGGACCTTGCATTGCTGGGGACTGAACCCTGAGTTGTAAAGCATGTGCTCAGCCCCTTGAGCTATATCTCTGGATTCTGAACTTTTAGTCTTTTTTAACTAAAAAAAAAATTTTTTTTTTTTTGATCCACAGCACGCTGTGCTCAGGGATCACTCCTGGTGGGGCTCAGGGGACCATACGGATTGCTGGGGATCAATCTCAAGTCAGTGCAAGGCATGTGCCCTATCCATTGTACTATTATTCTAGTACCTGAGCTCTTAGTCCTAACTCAGTGGCCAGGATCAAAACAGTGTTTCAGAATGTTTCCTAGAGAATTATCTAATTTCCTCTCTAGGAGAAAATGTGGCATGAAAGTTCCAGTCATTTAGGGACTCAGGGGAAAGGCTGAAACTAGTCTCAGCTATTGATGCTTGTACTTGTTCTTGGTTCTGGACCATTTAGGAAAATACTACAGAAAGATGGACACAAACAATAACGGAGATTATCCTCCAGAGAGTTTAGCTTAAGCAAAAACCCATGGCACCTCTCCTCACAGAAAAATGCAGATCAAATTAGCAAGGTAAGTATACTTAAGTTGACATGACCGGGGTATGAGTGAAGCAGGTAATGTGCTTGCCTTGCATTGGCCAACCTTAATCTGAATTCCCAGTACCTCATATGGTTCCCTGAGCCCTGCCAGGAGTCATTCCTGATTACCGCGCCAGGAACCCAGTAGCCTTTGAGTGCTACTAGGTGTGGTCCAAATCCCCACCCTGCTCTCCATCCTGCATATCTACATGACCATGGCTGAGATGTTCCTAGATGAAGCACAGCAAGGACTGGAGAGAAACAGGCAGCCTCGGGTTTGACTTGGTCTCTACCAGCCATACTTCAGGATACTACGCTATGAAATGGGGAGAACACTAGAACCCAGGACATGGACTAAATGAGCTCATAAACCTTTGAGGGCGTATCTGATACACAGCAGGTGCTAAAGAAGGGCAGCTGTTCGCAGCACTAAGACGAGCTAAGGAAATGGCTGTTTGTTTGTTTGTTTTTGGTGGGGGTGGTGGAAGCACACATGCCAGTCTGTGCTCAGGACTTACTCTTGGCTGTGCACAGGGATCAGTCCTGATGGATTTCGAGGGACCATCAGGGATGCCAGGGATCAAACCCAGATCAGCCACATGCAAGGCAAGAGGCCAACCCACTCTACTAGCACTAGCACTCTGTACTAGCACTCTGGTTCTAATCGGGTTAGGGGGACCATGGCTTCAGGACCTCACAGATATGAGGTCTATATCACTGAGCTACATCTGTGACCCCCAGAGAGACAATTGGCTGGTTCTGCCTCGGAAAGAATAAACTGAAAAGATTGCAACTTTATTTGGCAAATTCAAGTAAACTGAACAAGTATTTGCTAACAGTCCTACCAAGTGCTGGGGACTCTGCCACAGAGTTTCAAGGTCAAAACACAGCCCAGCCCTGTGCTGAGGAGCTCAGCAGTCACCTGGGGAGATTTTGGCAAGGAGGGCTCAGGGATACGGCTGACCAAGAGTGACAAACAGCAGCAGGACGACCGGGGGAGGAAGGGGATTTCTGAGATAGCATTTGAAGGCTACACAGAGAGTCAAGTAGGCTTTGGGCGGGAGGAGGGGCCAGCAGGGCAGACGCAGAATGGATGGGAGCTATGAGGATGGAGAGAATCCTCCAACCATCTGTAAACCCTTCCATAAGTCATGGCACTGATATCATCAGGTCACCAACATCATGGGGGTGAAGCAGAAGTCTTGGAGGGCGTGCGGGCTTTTGGCGCAGGCATGGGGAGGATGGAGGAACGTGTTTTATGTGGATGTGAAGCAGGTGACAAGCAGGATGGGGTGGAGCAGAGGGTACTGGGGGTTGCACACATCCAGTGCTATGAGTCAGCTGTTCGGAGTCCAAGCACACAAAGGCCTCTGGCGGTGAGCTGGCTGAACAGTTAAACGGCAGCTGGTGTATTTACCTTTCTAAACCCCAGGTGCTGAACGAAAGATTTTACATGATGTTGTTTAGTTCCAGGAATCTCTCCGGAGTGATCACCCCAATGCACAGATAGAAATGGAAGTCTAGAGAACTTCAGCAACTTGTTCAAGCTAAAACTGGCAGTCAACAGTGGGAAAGGGTAAACAGGACTCTAAAAGCTCAGACTCTTGGCCTGACCTATGCGTGTGGGATGGCAAGTGGGGAAAGTCTTGGCATTCCCTAGGGTCCAATACGTTTAGGACAGGTTGTCCACAAGAGCCCCTTTTTAAGCATCAGCCTGTTCACTTAGGCACAAAGACTCTGAGAAGTCCTCCAGTAAGGCAGCCCGTAGCCTGGGTACTGCTGAGTTTCCAGAACATTGCAGACAGGACCTCCATCTTCCCAGAACTCTCTTCCTAGCAGCAGTGGGGCTGCACAGGGAGGTTTCTCCTCCTTCTCTGTCTGCTGGGGAGCCCAGTGCTAGGCAGGGGGTGGGGGTGGGGGATTCGTACCAGGCAGGGGGAGGGAAGGAGACTGGTTAGGGTTGGGAGCTGAAGCTGCAAACAGCGGTGGGCGTAGGCCTGACACTGGCTGTCTACTGGGACAGGTGTATTGGCTCATTTGCATCTCACCAGGGAGATTGGCCCAGTCCTCCCTGTGGAATGCCACCAATATTAGACACTCTGCAGACAGCTCTACGGCATCGTCAAGGAGACTGTTCTGGTGAACCACGAAGGGAAACTGAGTCTGAATTGCGGGCACTGGGCCTGTGGTATCACGAGGGCCATTTTGCCCTGGATTTCCTTTCAAACTCACCCAAGGCACAGTGGCTGCGGGGTAAGAGAGCCAACGAGGCGCCCATGCTGTCTGGCTGGGTCTCAGGTCACCTCCCCGACTGCTCATGTCCTTCCCCTGTGAGTGTCATGGCGCCGCGCAAGTCGGAGGGATGCCACTGTCCTCCTGCGTCAGATCCCAAGCGGGATAAGGTCACAATGGGTCCATTGAGGCCGAGGCCGTACACCTGGGATGCCATATGAACTACAGGGGAGACAAAAGCAGGCAGAAGAAAGGGCCTTTTGAGAGGGGGGAACGAGGCCAACGCTTGGGGGAACGAGCTCAGTTCTATTTGCTGTGTAAGGCAGGAACGGGCCAGCTCTGCCTGCCTCTGTTCCTTGCCTCCCACATTTAATTAGACACAGTTTACACTCATCTCCTTCATCCACTCCATCACCTCACACCCATCAATACCATTTGGAGCAGGAAGGACCTAGTAGAAGACTCACAGGGGACTTTCCACTGGCCGGTATCGAGGCCCTGCAGACGAAGGGCAAGTGGGGGCCTGTTTGATGGGCCCTCCCAGGGGAGGTCTGTCTGCAGTCTCCAGGGTCACAAAGAAGCTGTCTTCTATTTCTGACTGCAAGCCTTGTGTGCTGGGTACATTGTTCAGGGGTTTAATAATTAACAGGTAGAGTACAACTGGGAAGCGGTAGTGTAATGAAGGTTTTCAGTGTTCCTGCAAGGAACGCTGGCGACCTCAAGTCAAGAATGCTGGGCCCACAGGAGAGTTTTGAATTAGCGCAGCTTCCCACCTGTCTCCTCGGGCTGCTGCTCCTCTCCAAAGAATCTTGCTCTCCCATCTTTTAAAATTTTTTTGCTTTGGAGTGTAACCAAGCTGAACTCTGAAGCGTCGAGGCAGGAGTGACTGCTTTGTCCCAGCGACAAACCAGCGGTCAAGACTAGAACCCAGAACAGTGCTCCTTTGGCTGGTCCCCAGTGACAAGTCCCGACTCACAGATGAACCCTTCATCATCTTCGCCTTGCTTTCTACAGTGATGGGGCCAGAGTGGAACCGCCCACAAGTGCTACTGGGCTCCTGGGAGAGCATCTGCGGGAACTAGGCTCTGAGGGTACAGGCAGCAGGCCCCTAGGCGCTGCAGCTCTGGGAGAGAACCCAACTACTGTGCCTCAAGGGTCGCCTCAGAGACAAGAATGGGGAAGTGAGGGTAGCAGGTTTGGCTCTAAACCTTATAGCCAGCGTGGCGTACAGAGGGAGGGCAATGGCATACAAAGGATGAGGACATGGGCTCAAGTCTAAACCCTCTGAATCTGCAGATCCCTCTGCCCCCAGACTTGGACGATATGGTGGGCAGGCGCATGAAGGCACTCAGCCATCAGACACAGACACACAGAGACACACACACACACACACACACACACGCACACACACACACCCCTTCCCCCTACACACCTGGGCTCTTTTCTATACTTTCTTCCTGCATGGCCATTTGGACTTTGGGGACTTGACTAAGTCTTCACAGAAAGCTCTCTCTCACCTCCCAGAGGGGCTCAGGTACTCCCAACACTCTGAAAAGACCCCATCACAGCACTACTCAGCACCAGAAAGCCAGCCCTGGCGATGAAAGAGCACTGAGCTGCACCCTCAGTGCCAGTGCTCGGAGGCAGGGTCCCGGAGAGGGAATGTGGCTACCTCAGTGAGCTGTCCTCCCCACCTTCATTTGGGATTAGGGAGAAAGTGCCAGGAGACAAGCAAGTGACACTCTGTCTTCTCATGCCAGAAAGCCGATCCCTGCGTCCCCCTTTTCCCACCCCCACCCCTGCCAAGCACTAGAGTTTTGGCTTAAAAACAAATCAGCTGCATAGTTTTGGTTTCCAACACTGACATCAGCTGTCAAAAGAAATCCCCTGAAAGGCAACAGCATCCTACAGTGAGAACTCACTACGCAGCCCGGTTCCCCACTGCCTGATTCCCCAAATGCCACCTGGCTAAGACAGATCGGGTCCATGTCCATGCAAAGGGTTTGCAGTTCCATTACTTTTTGGTGTTAGTAGTCAGCAGGTAAGAAAGGTGTAATGACCAGCAGGTATGTGCATATATGGTGCTGGAGATCAAACCCAGTGTGTGTGTGCTGCTGCAGATCAAACCCAGGTAAAGCAAATGCTCTAGGGCTGGGCCACTTCTCCAGCCCTACACTCGCCGTTCCTTCTCTTACCCTTAAGGTGCACTGCCCATCCCACAAAGTGGATACTTGGGGTAACCTGAATGAAGTGCAATTCCATTTTCACTTCTGAATTATCTTAGCGCTAATTTTATATTCCCTCTCATTCTCAAAAAAAAAGGGGGGGGCTAACTGTCATTGCTTACTTCAGGTCTATACTAAATCAAGGGTTTTTTAAAAAAGATCCAGGCTAGAGAGATAGTACAACCAGTAAGGGTGCTTGTCTTCCATGAGGTTGACCCAAGTTTGATTCCTGGCACCATATATGGTACCCCAAGCCTGCAAGGAATGATCTCTGAGCGTTGAGCCAGGAGTAAGCCCTGAGCACTGCCAGTTGTGGCCCCAAAACAAAAACACAAAACAGCAACAACAAAATATAAAGAAGGTTCTTCTTACATGTTCTTGGGCAAGTAACTTTTTAACCTCTGGAGTCTCCATTTCCCTTTCTGTAAAATGAGGATAGTGATGCCCAAAACAGGCAATTATGGTTTTAAAATTCCATGACACAAGTGGAGGAATTGACCCAATGACTTATATGCTAGATGTACAACTAAGTAAGAGCTGCTTTTTATCATGGAACCAGGAAACCAGCAATGTTCTGAAAGGGAACATGCAAGGGCATTTCTGTGAAAGACTGTCAAAAAATCCTGAACTTTGAACAAGGGGAAAGGGCCCATACCACTGGATTTTCTACTTCCATAGCCCTCCAGGTCTGTAATTTTCTCCTGTATTGTCTTTCTTACTTAGATTAGTTGTTTAACCCCTTAAAAGTAAAAAAAGGACTAAATGCTTATTTAGGGAGTCTGTTGCAGGACAAGTCAAAGAAACTCTAAGAGACTAGGGAAGAAGGCTTAAGGAGAGGACAGAACTGCTAACATGTGTGGGGACAAATGAGAAGAGACTGACCTCCAAGGATGTTCTGGAGGCCTCAATTTCTTTTGTTTTGGGGCTATACCCAACAATGCTTGGGGAATCACTCCTGGTGGGGCTCAGGGGACCATATTTGGGGCCTGGATGAGCTGTGCACAAGTGCCTTACTGCTGTACTATTGCTCCAGCTCCCGAAGGTCTCATTTTGTTTTAGTTTTCTGTTGCTGTTTTGGGGCCACACGTGGCAATGCTTAGGGGTTACTCCTAGCTCGCACTCAGGATTCACTCCTGGCTGTGCTTGAGGGATCATATGGGATACTGCGGATCGAACCGGGTCAGCCAACAGGCTGTCCTCTCTCTCTGGCGCCGTGGAGTTCATGTTTTTGGATCCCACAACACCTCCCCTGACCTTTCCTGCTTCCAGAACTCTGGCCCTCACTGCCACCACCACAACCACAGCACACTGGGGAACTCAGGATCTGGTTAGGCAGTACCACTCCCCTACCTGGTGCAAGCTGACCTATATATCCAGTCACCAAGATGTTTAGTGGACACCCAATTCTTTCTGTGACAGCGTGGTTACCCCAAACCTCCTCAAGCATGACTACAACCCCAGGGTGGCTGTTTGCAAGGCTGTATTCTCTCTTCTTTGGGCTAGAGCAATAGCACAGCGGGTAGGGCATTTGCCTTGCACGTGGCCGACCCGGGTTTGGTTCCTCCATCCCTCTTGAAGAGCCCGGCAAGCACCGAGAGTATCCTGCCCGCATGGCAGAGCCTGGCAAGCTCCCATGGCAGCAGAGCCTGGCAAGCTCCCCATGGCGTATTCAATATGCCCAAAACAGTAACAACCAGTCTCACAATGAAGACAATACTGGTGCCCGCTTGAGCAAATCGATGAACAACGGGAGGATAGTGCTACAGTGACAGTGCATGACTACAAAGAAAAGAATACCAGCTTCTGGCTTCTGTCCATACAACTAGTAAGTTCAGTCACCTGAATCTGGGTCAGAAGAGAAAGCTGCTCTCTGGGGCAAAGAAAGAATTACTGCCTGCAGGATAGGCCAGACTGACCCTCCCCTGGGCAGCAGAGGTCCTTGTAGAGTTTAAGAAAACAGGTTCAGGGCCATCTAGACTTGCCATGTCTTTAAGAGCGAGGCGTGGGAATAAGTAGTAAAGTACTGTAGGTGACAGATGTGAAGGCAAGGTCAAATACCATACTTCACGAAAAGCTCTTATTTCAAACTTCTGAAAAGCTCCAACGGCTCCATGCAAGGAGAAAAGAGAAGCTATATTTTCTCCTAAGTGGTGTCTACACTTAAGGGTCTATTCCAGCTTCCCTTCCATCCCAAGAAGAGGGAACCAATCAGGGGGCAGCGGTAGGCCCTTCCAGGTTTTTCCTCATGTCCCTGAAACCCAGACAGGCCTTCCCTGCTACCACAGAATGCAACAAAAAGGTGCACTGCTTTTTTGTTTCCTTTTGGGGACCCACTTGGCAGTGCTCAGGGGCCACTCCTGACCGTACTTAGGGGACCAGGTGGTACCAGGGATTGAATCTTGGATCCCAACATGCAAATTATGCACTCTGGCTGTTGAGCTATCTCTCTGGGCCCACAAAAGATGTGCTCCTTACAGAAACAGATGCACATCTAATACTTCAAAGCACCTATTTTGTGACAGCTTCTGCACTAGCCATATAGACTGGTTTGCCTGCGAGAAAGGCACTATACTGCTGCCTGGGGTGCAGACCTGAAAGAGCAGAAGTTTTCCCAGTTCACTGCAACATGAAGTCCTAAGGGAGATATCTTCCCGACAGTGATTTATTACTTATAACCACATGCAATTTGGGGTTATTGACGGATGTGTCTTCTCAATATTCTTCTCAATTGCTCTAACAGTGACTGTGGTGAGGTTGGGCTCATGAGCTCAAAGTCCAGTTGTTAAATCATCTACCCTCACCCCCTCGCCCCCATTTAAAGTAAAAATTGAAAAAAAGTAAAAAAATATGCAATGCTTCAAGAATGTTATCATTCTTGTGCAGGAGCCATGCTAATCTCTGCATCATTACGACTTTAGTATATGTGCTGCCAAAGTGTGCACAGTAGTCTGTATTCTAACATGAATATAGTAGTCTGTATTCTAACCATGAAAAGTAATCCATTTGCCTATCTTTTGCAAAACAATCAAACCATTTGCTAGAAATCACATCATTGTAAACAAGGAACTACAGGCAAGTATACTGATGCTTCCTGGCAGACAGCATTATGAAGCTATGACCGTATTATCTCCATAGTAAAAGATGAAGCAGAGGCTTTTAAAGAACTCCAGTCACTTGCCAGAGATACAGTAGGGCAAGGAAGGGCAAAGTCTTTCAATTCTAAGCCCAGACTTCCACTACAGAGACGCCACTAAAGTTTCTAAACAGCTGTCCTCATGTGCAGATTTATAATAGTTAACAAGTCACATACTACTTTTTAGCTGCATGCAAAAATGATGAATTAAGATTCAATGGGGCTGGAGCAATAACACAGCGGGTAGGGTGTTTACCTTGCACACGGCCAGCCCGGCCGATCCGGGTTCGATTCCTCTGTCCCTCTCGGTGGGCCCGGCAAGCTACCAAGAGTATCTTGCCCACACGGCAAAGCCTGGCAAGCTACCCGTGACATATTCGATCTCACAACGGAGATGTTACTGGGCCGGCTCAAGCTAATCAATGAACAATGGGAGGACAGTGCTATCTGGGGCTGGAGCGATAGCACAGTGGGTAGGGAGTTTGCCTTACATGTGGCCGACCTGGGTTCGATTCCTCCACCCCTCTCGGAGAGCCCGGCAAGCTACCAAGAGTATCTCGCCCACACGGCAAAGCCTGGCAAGCTACCTGTGATGTATTTGAAATGCCAAAAAACAGTAACAAGTCTCACAATGTAGACGCTACTGGTGCCCGCTTGAGCAAATCGATGAACAACAGGAGGACAGAGCTACAGTGCTAAGATTCAACAGAATTTTTGGACATAATCATAAAAAGCAACAGAGCTGGGAAGGGTTGAGTGACATATTCAAAATCAGACACCTACTAAGAGCTGAACCTGGATTTGCCCTTATGTCTGTGTGGTTCCACAAAGATCTTTTTTTGACGAATCAAAGGTACATATTCCAGCAACTGAGAGGAAATCACCAACTGAAAGAGAGGAAACACATCAGCCCCTCTTGCAATCACTCATTAGCAAGATGACTTGGACACATCCCTAAATAGAATCTGGATCTCAATAAATAGAAACAATGACCTCTGACCTACTTCACTGAGAAGTGAAAATCCAAAGCAGGAAAAAGTATTCAGAAGATCCTCTTTAAGAAATAAAGCGCTGGGCCGCATAGATAGGTTGGAGGGCAGGAGTGCGTGTTTTGCATGCAGAAGGCTTGGGGATTTCCCCCTCTCATTTCCCCACCCAAATAAATAATAGCGCCAAAGAGCTCAGGCTCAGTCGGACCGGGGTTCAAACCTCAGTCTCCCATCACTTACTGGCTGCACTGCATGAGTCTGGGCAAATCATTTTGCTTGGCTTCGTGCTTCAGTCATTTGCAAAAATAGGACTGAAACAAGCACCTACCTCAAAAAGTGATTGTGACGATTAAATGCGCATCCATTTAAACAAGGGACTGCCAGGTACGCTATCAATAAATGTCAGCTACTACTGCCTGGATAATTGTGCCTCGGGTCTTCAATGCAATGACTGAATTTTCCTATCAGGTGCGGCCGGGGCTGACAGTTTCGGTCCTGTTACGGTCTGCCTTAACCCCCTGGCTCTGTCGCCCCCTCCCAGTGCCCCCTGTCCACAGCCCTTCTTAGAACCTCCAGGAACCCCAGTCCCTTCTCCCCGTTTCGGCGCCGGCTCTTACTCGACGACCTTGGCTGGGTCCCCGTGGTGCTCATAGACCAGCGCGCGGACCCGGGAGGGCTCGGCAGGTGTGGAGTAGTTGGCCAAGCGAGGCCGGCGTGGGGAGCACAGCGTGGGGAGCAGTCCCTGCCGCAGCTGGGCAGGGGCTCGCGCCCCCCACAGCGCGCCGCAGACCCACATGTTCCCCGCAGGAAGCTCCGAGAGCGACGCTCCGCGTGACGTCATCTCCGCGCGCCGCCGCCTGGCCACGCCCCTCGCCACCCACTTCCCTTCCGCGGCTGCCCGCGCGATGGCGCCGGGGGAGACTGTGGGGAGCTGGGGGTCCGCGGTGGAGGGACCCGGGGGGGGGTAGCGCTGAGATCCGGATCCTGCCCAAGTTGATCGCCTGACAAGAAACGTCTGAAACTGGCCTCCGCTATGTCTTCGGGCTGCGGTTCGGGGTGGGACTGGGGGGACGCTCCCCTCCGCTAGTTTGGGTTTCTGCTCTTTATTGAGTGCTCGCGGTGCAAGACCCTTCAAGACATCACCTTCACCTCATTCTATCCCCGTTATCCCTGCACAACAGAGAGGATAAACTTATTATTATTTTACATTGCCCTCTAAGCTGCCATGAAGACAAGCGTCCGAGACTGGGAGTTAGAAGATTCGGGTTCAAATCCTAGCCCTGCCACTTTCTAGCTTGGCCCCCATGGATGCTGGAGTGTGTTTTCCTCGTTTATACAGGAGATAATATTTTTCCCGCGGGGTTGGATGGCACAATGTCATCACAGACAGGCGAGCACACTATGGAATGGAAGATGGGGAGGAGGAGCCTTCTCAAGATGCTCACAGTGGATGGAGATGATTGAGAGGAACGGTGGAAGTGTTTGGCAGAAATATGTATCCCAGGAAATATGATAGGGAATGTTGTCAAGTCCTGTCATGACCTATCAAGTGGCAAGAAGAAATGCCTATCAATAAAAGCCCACTTGGATGTCACAACAAGACAGACGGCGCTGGTGGAATCTGGAAGAGAGGTGTTTTTGGATAAGACCATCCTTTGGAGTGAATCCTGCCACTCAGAATCTTTAATGTGCATGAAAATTCCTTAAGGTTCCGTCTCAGAATAAGACTTTTGGAGAAGGGTTCAGGAACCCACATTCGTTAGCAAGCATTACAAGCTCTTAAGAACAGTCTGATGCAGATAGCCCAAGGGAATAGAGTTAGTGAAACACTGAATCAGGACTTTCAAAAAACAAGGAAGAATTTATTTCTTTGGATTTTATTGGCCCAAATAGTGCCAGTGTTTTTTTTTTCTCCCTTTCTGGAGGAGAAGAAAGGAAAAAAGGGGTTATGAAGAGGAGTGATGATGCTGTTGAGTTTTGGCAAACCTGGCTTCGAGCCCTGGTTCTGCCATTATTCCTCCCACTGACTTTAGATGTCATTTGGCAGAGCTGTGGCCTGATTCCCTTTTTAAAGGAAGTAATAACACTTTATGAAGATTGTTGTGAGGATCACGTGAGATATTGTTAACAAAACAATTTAACACATGATTCACACAGCAATGTTTCTAGGTTATTGTTAAGATTAAATGAGAAATGAAGATTAAATGAAAATTTTATTTACAACTAATGTATTAATCTGCATTGTTGCAAATTAGGAAAATAGGACTATGGTTACAATTCAATAATCAACTTGGCTTGAACATCGGGGTTCTCATGTAAGGCCAGCACTTCACCCTGTGCTATCTCTCTATGCCAATAACTTTTCTAACCACTTCCTATCTCACATCCCCCAATTCCTTCTTTTTCAGACATCAGAATGATTTTCTTAGAAAGATAAGATTTTGTTTTTCCCTTGATGGAAGATTATTTTGATCTTTCATCAGAATGGTTTTCTGACATTTAAGAAGAATTGGAAGCTATGAACTATTGCTATAGCAAATAAACTGTAGGAGTGAGGAGATTGCTTAAAGCATTGCCAGCATGTAGAGGCCCTAAAGTTCTATCCCTGGCACTGCCACTGTATGGCCCCCTGAGCACTGCAGGATGCAGCCCCCGTGGGCCCTAGTACTGCACACCTGAATGCTGCTGCATAGTTGGACCCCAGCATTGAATAGTCTGGCCACTATCACTGGGGGTGGCTCCAATGTCCCCTGAGCACTGCCTGCAATCTGCTCCACCCCCTGAAAAAGAAACCCTAAAATTGTAATTAAAACAAATCTAGGATTTCAAGCTGCTTTTAGAATCCTCTCACACAATTGACATGGGCTAAAGTCCTAGAAAAATGTCTCAAGGAAAACACTTCCACGAAAATTTTGTTCAACTAACGTATTAATCTGCACTGTTACAGATTAGGAAAATAGGACTATGGTTACAATTCAATAATCAGCTTGACTTAGACACCAGGGTTCTCCCAGGGCACAGTCTGAAAACCACTGCTGTATGAGGTTCATGTTCAATAGTACAGGCCTTTCCTTCTCTGACTCTGATACTTTTTCTCCTGCTGTTGGACCAGACAGTCTGTGATCCGTCTGTAGCCACCTTCTGCAGCATTTTCACTCTGCCGGCTCCTTCTGAATGAAATGTTCACCCTGCCCTGCCCACCTGGAAACTCCAGGAGTTGGCATTGTTTTTAGAAGGTGTTTGTTGACCCTCTTCATTGAGAGATACTGCTGCCTTTGTGTTTTCTTTAGACTTGTATTGTGGCCTTTAGGACACAGGCTTTTATTTATTTATGTGCCTGTCTGCCCCCTCCAGACACGAATGGGGCATGTTCAGTACATCTCCATGACACCAGCACCCAGTGGGTACTGGCACAGGGGAGGAGTCATAAATATTCCATGAGTTGACAGTAATTGGATTTCCTTATGGGTTGGCCCTATCTGGGACTCTGTCTCCTTTCCTCCTAGATTTAGGCCAGTCACTCCAGGCCAAGTCTTTTCCCTCTACTTTCAAGTCCCTCTTCTCTCAAAGGCTGTAGGAGTCTGTGCTCTTTTTCAAGCAAAGCAGAATTTTTTTGCATCTGTTTACCTATTGCTTGAGTTCTTCTCCCCACCCCTCTTTTTAAAATGCTCTTTAATCTTCCCTGCACAAGAGCTATAGGATCAGTTAGATCTAGATTTGAATCTTGTAGTGATAGTACAGAGGGTAGGGCATTTGCTTTGCATGCAGATTTGATCCCCTGTGCCCCATATGATCCCCTGAACCCTGCCAGGAATGATCCCTGAGTGCAGAGCCAGGAGTAAGCCCTGAGTACCACCAGGTGTGGTTCAAAAACAAAAAAGATTTGAATGTCTCCCCCACCCCATGCCCAAATATTTGAGCCCACCATTTACAAGCTGTGTAAACTTGTCTACAGGCCTTTTGCTCACCAAACCTTTGTTTCTCCAGCCCCAAATGGCAGCGTTGGTAAACTCTTATGAGGCTTTTGCAAAGACCCCTCTGAAAACAGCATCCTTCTTGTTCACCAGATTTCCCTTCTAGAGTTTCCTCTCCTGGGTGGTCCTTTCTGTTCTTATCTCCTCCAGTATCTCTTTCTTTCCTGTAAGCTTTCCTCTTCTGTCTTTCTCTCTCTGTAACTTTCTAGTTACTTATTAGCCTCTGGTGCCTTTTTTAAAAAAAATGGGGCATGGGTGTTTGGGCCACAGCTGATATTACTCAGGAGTGATCATTAATTGTGCTCAGGCATCATGTGTGGTACGAGGAATTAAATTGGGGTTGGCTGCATGCAGGCAAGAACCTCACCCCTGTGCTATCTCTTTTTGGCCCCACTTTTGGTTCTTGTCTACTGTATCTTCCCTGTTTTAAGCTGAAGCACATCAGTGCCAACAAGAAAGATCATCAAGAGTCCATGATCCCTCAACCCCATTTCTGACAGGTCCAACATTACTTGGTTCAGCTGGGCGTGTGCACAGGGAGAGCCTTGATACATCTTGAATGCCTGGATGCTGCCAGTGTCACTGCCCACACATCCCTCTGCTTCCATAGTCTAATCTCTATCTAGTCTCTTAGGGCACTTAAAGATTCAATTTTTTCCTTCTTTGACTTTGTGCTGTGAGTTGCCCTTAGGATTTGTTGCAAAGCTCTGTAGTTTTGCATAACCTATAAGCTCCAAATGGCCCTTCTAGCTGCACCTGACTGCAACTCCTGCTCACTTACTTCACTCCAGGACCCTTAATAGGGTCCTGGCGCTCCCCACAGTAGAAGTTCCTGCTGTGCACAGCCTGTCCTTCTAGCCCCACTAACTTTTTTTTTTTTGCTGTTTTTTTTTGGGGGGGGGGGAGCTGCACCTGGCAGTGCTCAGGGATTATTCCTGGCTCTGTACTCAAGAATCATGTTAGGCAGTTTCAGGGGATCGTATGGGGTGCTGGGGACCAAACCTGAGTTGACCCTGTACCTACTTGCTGTACTATTGCTCCAGTCCCTCGTCCCACTGATTTTACACAAGACTGACTCCTCATCCTTCAGCGCTCAAATGGCACCACATTTGACTCAGGAAATCCTTTTTCCATCACCCTAACTACAGTCGGACCCCTCCCTTCAATTATCTGTCATAATACTTCATTTGTTATCTTTAGAGTACACATCTCAAATTATAACTACATGTCTTCTATTGCTCTATCCTCCTAGAATGCAAGCTTCATGAAGGTGAGTAGTATATCTATTTATATTCATTCATTTAACCACTCAATATCTATTGAGCACTGACTAGATGCTAGACACCAAGCACTGGTATACAAGACAAAGTCTCTGCCCTAGGGAGCACTATTCTAGCAAGACAAATAATGCATATACTAGGGGCTGGGCTGGAGCAATAGCGCAGTGGGTAGGGCATTTGCCTTGCATGCTGGCCGACCCGGTCCACCCGAGTTTAATTCCTCAGCCTTCGATTCCTCCGCCCCTCTCAGAGAGCCTGGCAAGCTACCGAGAGTATCTTGCTCGCACGGCAAAGCCTGGCAAGCTACCCGTGACGTATTCGATATGCCAAACACATTAACAACAAGTCTCACAATGTTACTGGGCCCGCTCAAGCAAATCGATGAACAACGGGAGGACAGTTACAGTGATTCTAGGGGCTTGACTTTAAACTGAAATAATTTCTTTCCCTTTCACTGTTCCTGTGCCGACCCCCACACCCCATTTTCTCTGGTATATCACTGTATCATAAACCAGAGTCTTAGAAATGTGAGAAATTATTTTGGTCATTTGTTTATATTCTGTGGGGTAGGAAATGTGTATGCTTTACATCTCTACATGGGGTTATAGTAATTATTGAGTAAATAAATCAGTATCCAGTATGAGTTTTTTTCCCCTGATAGAGGCAAGTCTGCTATTCAGTTTAAATTGGCTTTGGTTAATTTAAATAAAACTATAGGCTTTGATTCAAATCATGATGCTTCCACATGCCAAAGTATAACTTTGGAAAAGTCTAATTTTATTCTCTATACCTCAATTTCCTTTCCTCGTTTCTCATGTTTATGAGAAACAGTCTTGTTTCTGACGCTCCATTCGCTCTCAACGGAACGACCATCTCCGAATGCAACAGTTATGTGTACTTAGGTCGAGAAGTCAACATGACAAATGATCTGGCACCTGAGTTGCACAGGAGGAAGAGAGTGGCTTGGGACGCCTTCAAGAAATAGCTAAGAGGACAAAGAACTTCCGGCTCTGGGCACATCTCTTTGATTCCACTGGTCTTCCTGCATTAACATACGACTCAGAGACCTGGGCCCTATGAAAACAGGATGAGAACGCTATTCGGGTCTCCCAGAGAGGAATAGAAAGAGCTATGGTTGGAGTATCACACTTCACTCAAATGAGAGAAAGAATTCAGAATTCCGACTTTCGTCGACGATCGATAATCAGGGACGCTGTCTCATTTGCCAGGGCGTCGAAAATCAGATGGACTGGATACCTCATGAGATTTGGAGATGACCACTGGACGAGAGCCATTACCAACTGGATTCCACAGGATGTCAAAAGATCACGTGGCCGACCACCTATGAGATGGTCAGACTTCTTCATCAAGACCCTGAATGATCGGTTTGAGGCTCTTTGTGTTCCTAGAATGAGCAGACGCCATTGGGCAACACTCGCACGCGACAGAGATGAATGGAGACGTTACTGGTGCCTGCTTGAGCAAATCGATGAGTAACAGGATGTCAAGTGATCAAGTGACCTCAATTTCCTTAGCTGTATAATGGGAAACATAGTGGAGAAGATGAACAGAGCCCATGTGGATAAAGCATAGATAGTGCCAGGTATAACATAATAACAGACTAGTCTGTAATTGGTGCCCAAGGCTGGTACTGGGTGGAAGCAAAAATATGCTTAGTTTTTTTACCCAGAGGGAAGACGAGGACCTATGAGAATTTGGGTAGGGGACATCACATCATGGAAAGTAAAAACTTCCTAAAAGTTAGCGTGGCAAGGAGAAGTAGATGACTCTGTTGGCATAGTAGAAGACTTCAACATCTTTTGTAAGAAATGGACATGCCCTGGGACTTGACATGAAGAGATAGTACAGCAGGTAGGGCATGATTGCTGACCTGGGTTGATCCCATTTGGTCCCCCGAGCACTGCCAGAGTAAGCCTTGAGCATTGCTGGGTGTGGCCCAAAAAGGACATGCTCAGCAGGCAGAGAATCAAAGAACAGGGCTGAACTTGAGAACACAATTAAACAGCTGGACATTATGGACATTCATTGACTCATCCAGCAACAGCAAAATACATTCTGCTTCAGTTTATATGAGATACACAAGTCAGATCACATTCTAGGCCATGGAAGCAAATTTACTATTTTTTAAAATTAGTTTTTATTTGTTCTTGGGCAGCACATGGCAGTGCTGGGGTGCTACCACTGGCTCTGTGCTTAGGTGTTCACTGCCCAGCAGTACTGAGTGACCAGGTGATGCCAGGAAAGAACCCCAGACCTCCTGTTTGCAAAGCTGGAGCTCAGCCTGTTGAACTCTTTGATCCCATAAAATGCAAATAAATGTCTTCTGCCCCCGCGCCTGGGTGTTCCTTCCCGGGGCCCCTTGTAGGGGAGCGGGTTGAGCTTTCCTCCCAGCCCCGACCAGGGCTCCGGCAGCCGAAGACCTCCAGGACCAGCCACCACCATGCTGAGACCACTCTCCGCACACATGAAGGTACTGGCAGAGGGACAAAGCCACGCGGGTTCCGGGGCCGAGACCTCCAAGCCTACTCGGATTGGAGTCGAGCATCTTCCACCCAGATCCTCCAAATTCCAGTAGGCGGGGGTCACACTCACCACCTGGCCCCCTGGCGCCGTGTAATCCCATCAGTGGCCAAGACTCAGAGACTATAAAATCCAGATCCAGGAACCGCGCGGCCGCATTTGCGGCCGCGCCACATCTTATTAGAACTTTTTTTTATGACATCTTATTGTCTCATTCCTACTTTGGACAAACTTGCAGGCTATCGAATGTAGCCTGCGCACAGGGCAGAGTCTGGCAAACTCCCCGTGGCGTTCCCAATATGCCAAATACCAGTAACAATTATGGGTCTCATTCTCCTAAAGAGCCTTGAATATAATCTAGGGCTAGGATGAAAGAGACGTTACTGGGGCCTGCTCGAGGCAAATAAATGTAAAAGAATTTAATTCTTACAGTGTCAATAGCAGAGAGTTGAAAAACAAAAACTCCTTGAGTACTGGTAGATTAAATAACACATAGGTTAGAAAGAAATCCCAAGAGAAGTTAACAAATACTTTGAGAGCTCAGTGTCAAAAGTCTTGCAAGCATGAGGCCAATAGTTAGATTCCTGATGCCACCCACAGGTGCTGAGCAGGGTGCTGGTGACTGCTGTCTGGAACCCCTGGTACTAACTACAACAGGTTTTGCAGTCTCTGGTGCACTGCAGCCAGCTGTGTGCACACTACAGCTCAGGAGTGTGACCCCTGGTGACAAGTGTGCCAGAACTGCAACCAAGCGTGGCAAACCCTGGTCAGCATAACATCAACCATAACAACAACAAAACAACAGGGAAAACAAAAACTACAGCAAAAGGGTCAGAAGGGGAAACATAAAATTAAAAGACGAGCAAATTAAATCCAAAGAAAGCATAGGTGAAGAAACCACTTTATTTTTTAAATTTTTATTTATTTATTTTTGGCCTTTTGGGTCACACCTGGAAATGCACAGGGGTTACTCCTGGCTCTGGACTCAGGAATTACTCCTGGCAGTGCTCAGGGGACCATATGGGATGCTGGGAATCGAACACGGGACGGCTGCGTGCAAGGCAAACACCCTACCCTCTGTGCTATTGCTCCAGCCCCAAGAAACCACTTTAAAAGGTAGAGCAGAAACCAAGGACATTGTAATCAGCAGAGAAAAAAATGTACGAAACCGAAAGCTGGCCCTGTGAAAAGACAGTTTTATTGTTAATCAATAAGATGAATGAACCTCAAGAAGAGACTAAGGAGAGAGAGGACATGCCTAGTAGTGTCAGAAATGAAGGAGGGGGCATTACTACAGACCCCATGGACACTAAGAAGGTGATAGAGGGGCACACTGCTAATAATTTAAAACGCCAGCGTTTTCGAAGACCCAGCTCTCACAAACAGGTGATGTGTTCTGGGAGGTGATAGGGAAGTGCCTTTGGATGGGTGTAGGACAGGTAGACGGGATTCATGCACCGAATGGGACAGAGGCCTGGGTGTGGGTCTGTGTCCTGGGCAGTGCCGCCTCAAAAGCCAGGCACGGCAATGACCGCGCTCATCTGAGACTGTGGGTGCCTGGTCGGTGCAGAGGCCGTTGGGGCGCCCAGCTCGAGACTTGCAGGACGTGGGGCGGAAGTGGGGCGGGGCGCTCCGGGGCGCGGGGACCAGAGGACCACAGGTTGCCGGCGTGGCTGCCTGCAGGGGGCGCCGCAAGACCGCCGAACGCTCGGCCGGGCCTGACGTCAGCGCCCCGCTCGCTCGGGCTCCCGCTCCGGACTCGGCGCCAGTCCCGCTCAGCGCCGCTCGGCTCCGCTCCTGCTCGGGCTCCGGCGGGGCTCCGGCGGGGCGCGGGCGGCGGCGGCGCAGCATGGGCCGCGCTCAGGCGCTCGTGCTGGCGCTCACCTTCCAGCTCTGCGCGCCCGAGACCGAGACTCCGGCAGGTACGCGCGCCTCGGACCCAGCCCGCCCCGGCCCGTGGCGTAGCTCGCAAGAAAGTGGGACGGTCGGGTCCCCGGCCGCTCCGAGTTTGTGGCCCGTGTGTGGGAGTGTGTCGTGAGCCATCGGGGAACTGTGTTGTCTTCGAATGTTGTGTGTCCGCGAGTTTATGCGTGCCCTGGAAGGCGCCGTGTGTTGTGTGCGCACAGGCGTGTGTGGGAGAATGGTGTGTGACCCGGGGACCGAGTCCGCTTGTCTGCCCGCGAAGTAGGTTGTGCGTGCGAGCGTGTGTGTATGTGTGTGTGTGTGTGTGTGTGTGCGCGCGCGTGCGTGTGTGTGCGTGTGTGTGTGTGTGTGCGTGCGTGCATCTGACTTTGGTTATGTGCCGGGAGTTGTGGCTGCTAACGGGTTGCATTTGTTTGCGGCTTGTGTGCCACCCTGCTGTTCGGTGCGCATCTGGAAATGTGTTGTGTGTCTGTGTGGCGTGTGTGGCCGCCAGAGCTCTGTGCGTTCAGCCCGCGTGTGGAGCGGGGAACGCGTGTTAGGTGAGTGTGTGTGTATGTGAGTGTGTGTGTGTGTGTGCGTGTGTGCTAGTGCTAGTGCCGGCGTGGGACGTGGTCCGGACGCGTGTGGTGTGCACCGTGTGCATGCTGTGTAGGCGGGGGAGTGTCGGGGTCAGTGTGCGCCGCCCAGGGCGGCGTGTGTGCGAGCGTGTCGGGAGCTGGTGTGAGTGTGTGAGTGTGTCCTGATGTGCTGGCTGCGTGTCCAGGAATGTTGCGAGTGTTGTGTGCCGCGTCTGGGCTTTGGTTGCGTGTGTACCCGCGGCCCGGCCGGGCAGGATGCGTGTCCGCGAGTGTGTGTGTGTGTGTGTGTGTGTGTGGTGTGTGGTGTGTGTGATGTGTGTGTGTGTGTGTGTGTGTGGGCGCGTGCCGGGCCCGCGGGGGCCTGGCACTAGTTGTCCCCGGGCGGGCCGAGGCGGCCAGGAGGAACGGGCCGCGGCCGCCGCGACTCCGACATGTCGGGCGGTTTGTTGTTTCGCAAGTTGGGCGCGGGCGGGCGGCGGCGCCGGGGCTGCGGGGCGCCGGGTGGGGCGGGCCTGGCGTTCGGGCGCGGGACGGTGCCCCCAGCGCCCGGGGTTGCGGGGGGAGGGGTCTCCCGCGGCGCTCCCGGGCTCCGCTCGGCAACTTTGCGAGGCCTCCCGGCCGGGCGACACCGCGGTGTGTGTGCACGCGTGTGGGCATGTGTGTGTGCGCGCGGCTGCCTGTTGTGTGATCGCCCAGACCCTGGGTGCCCCGCAGCCTGATTGCGTGCGTGTGCGTATGCGTGTGTGTGTGTGTGTGTGTGTGTCTATGTGTGCGTGCGCGCGTCTGATGGTGTCTGTAGAGGCTGGGCTGTGTGTCGGTCTGTGCTGCGCACCGTGTGTCACTGTGTGTTTGCTTGTGCGTGTGCGTGCCCCTCCTCCCGCACCCAGATCTCCGGAGCCCACCCCGAGGCCAGGAATCCCAGACTGTGGCCCCCTCCAGCGGATTTGCCCCAGACTGAGAAGCCGTGCCTGTACTAGCTGGGGCCCCTTTGGGTGGGGAGGGTCCAGCTGAGTGCCCAGGAATAACGGGGAGTCACAGGGAGTCGCTGGGGTCGGGTTTGGGAGCCGAGTCCAGGGGCTGAGCTGCCAGACTTCCTAACCCCCCCACCTCCACCCTATCCAGGTCGCTGCCTGGTGGTGCCCTGGGACCTGGGTTGGGGATCAGGGGTGCCCCAGGGGGCACAGCTTTAGCTCTGAATCCGGGTGCCTTGAGAAATGCTCAAGACCAGCTCCCTCCCTGTTTGCCCCCACCACAACCCCGGCTCTGGCCCTGCAGTTTAGCAAACCCAAGGCAAGGCAGCATCAGAGGATGCTGCCATCTGCCCCACCCCCCCACCCCCCCAGAAGACCTGAGTTTTCAAGTGTCCAGGCTCCTGGGGCCGTCTGAAGTGTGGGAGAGTGAGGAGGGAGCCCTCAACCATCACCTCCATTTTCTTGGCCTCGGTTTTCTCATCTGTGACAGCGGTGTGTGGTGCTTAGCAGGTTGTAAGGAAGGTTCTGTCTGTGAGTGCTGTGGAGCAGAGGACCCGCCGGGGACAGTGGCCAGAGCCCCAAAGCTCTAATTTGAACTCAGGAGAGCCTCGGCTCATATTTTGTTTTTGCCACTTGCTGTCCTTGTGACCTTGGGCGAGTCTCATCACATCTAAAGTTCCTGGCTATTACTATTAGAGCTTAATGCAGAAGCCTTTAGTAGAGGGGTTCATTTAGCCCTGCCCTTGTTTAGGTAAAGTCAGCTCAGCTCCTAAATGTTCTTTAATGCCCCCCAAG
This sequence comes from Sorex fumeus, assembly GCF_029834395.1. NCBI lineage: Eukaryota > Metazoa > Chordata > Mammalia > Eulipotyphla > Soricidae > Sorex > Sorex fumeus. The sequence goes on from NW_026606104.1 coordinate 45,188,873, forward strand.
CCTGCACGTGCACACGTGTGTGTGTGTGTATGTGTGTGTGTGTGTGTGTGTGTGTGTGTGTGCTGTTTGTTCCTCTGTGTTCTAGCTCATTGTGTCCTTTGTTTGCTGGAGTTGTGGACAGCAGGAATGAGGGAGAGGCTGCCCAGTGGTTTTCAGGTTGGGCAATAAAGGCTTGTCTGGGCAGCTGGCCTTCACCATGGGCTGGGGGAGGGGACTCAGTAGGAAGAGTGGAGAGTGGCCTCAGCCTTCTGCTCAGCCCCAAGCCGGGAAAATCCTGGGGAGGGGCCAGCCCACCAATACCTTGCCATGTTCTTGTCTGCTAAGCCTCTGCTTGTAGGACTGAGGAGCTAGAGTGGCAGTGAGTGCCCGGTGCTCCCCTCCTCCCTGCCTTCCTCCCTTTGCTCCTCCAAGCTGCTCCCACTCTCAGGGCCCTTCTCTGGACCCACCATCTGCCTGCTTCTCTCCATCAACCCCACCTTTCATTGCAAGGGGGCTCCAGCCTCTTCCCTCCAGCACTCCCCTCCCTACCCCATGCAAGGGTCCTTTCAAAACTCCCTCCCGATGGCCTCCAGCTGCAGGCCTTCCCATCCTCCCGTCTGAAATCAGCCAGCCTGCCCATTCATATGTTCTTTGCCCCTGGCACCAGGTTCTTTCTGCCTCTCACACCTATATTCCTCCCAACCCCCATGCCATGGCCCACCCTCTCCTCTCTGGGCTCCTACACAAGTTGTGCTTCTCTTTAGGACCCTGCTTTCTCCCTCCCCTCCCCCCGCCCCCCAAGCTCCTGTTTCTCCCTCAGGTGTTCTCCCCGTAGACATCGCATCGCCTCCCCCCTCCAGTCCCCCTTGGTTACTCCCTGTTGCGGCCGGGAAGGGAGGGCGGGGGTTCACCGCGTTGGAATGAACATCACTGCAGTTTGTTGCTCGGTCTCCCAGACAGGGAGGAGAGGGACTGAGTGTTCAGTTCGCCCCTGAATCCTTAGGCTGGGCACAGGACTCCCTGGAAACTGAAGGTGGGCAGGAAGCATCAAGTCCAGTGGGTCAAGGGCTGAGCAGGAGAGGCCAGAGGGGGGCGCACTGACTCCACTGAAAGTAGAGATGAAAGAAGCAGGTTTTCCCTCCAGGAATCTGGAAAATTCTGCCTAGTGGTGGTGTGTGTGGGGGAAAAGGCCACGTAGAGGCCTTTTCTGGGGGCTGTGGGTTGAGGAGGTTAAGTCCCCGCGGAGACTGAAAGCCCAGGTTTCGGCCCTTCCCCCCTCCCCCTCCCCCCAGAGCCAGCCCCACCGCCAGCCTTTTGTGCTGAGCCCCCAGCAGCTGGGAGAGGCGTCAGCAAGCCCCAACCGTTGGTCTGAGTGTTTGGGGAGGGCGGGAGTGGCAGACTCCCTCCCTGCGTCTGTCCCAGATCTGGGGGGGCCGGTCACAGTGTGAGCTAGCCCCTGCAGGTGGGTGCAGGAGGCTGAGATTTGCCGTAGATGTGATCCCGACATCTGAGCAGAGTTCCCTTTGTGTGTGTGTGTGTGTGTGTGTGTGTGTGTGTGTGTGTGTAGATTGGGGCACAGGACATTTGTGTGGCCTCTCAGGGTTCTGGCCACCCTACCTGCAGGATCTGGGTTTGGAGGAGGGAGGTGACTGGTGTTTGGCTTCCTGCCTGGAAAATCTGGTAGTGGGGGAGTCTTTGTCGCCAAGGCCCACGTTCTTGGGGTTGGTGTGTGGTGCTGTCTGGGGGGACAGACATTTCAGGACCTAATCCCAGGGTCTAGGGCATCAGGATATGCAAACCTAAGAGTGTGTCTGCATCCAGCGGGGGCTGAATGCAGATGTTTGGATGTGCAGTGCGGTGGTCATACATGGGGCTGCCTGGTAAATGTGGGGAGTTTCTGTATTCAGCAGTGGTCCCCAGGTGCCCAAATGCCCAAGTGTCTGTGCATCTGGGAGTGGGGTGTCCTTGGAGGTGTCTGTCTGTGGTTAGGTGTCCTGTTTCCAGGACAATGCTGTGGCATGAGCCCTGTGGGGTGTGTCCTGGAGGTCATACCCAACCATAGGCTGGAGACTGGGCCTATGCCGGGGACACCCCCTTTCCTGGGACTTGCCACCTGTCGCTCCTTTTGACCCCAAGACCAGGAGTCTCAGCAGGAGGCCCTGTGGCTCTGCTTCTCCATGAAGCCCGTCTAGAGCTGCGTAATCAGACAGAACTTTCCACTAGGCGGAAGCGCTCTCCCTTACAGTTTAACTCAGGGGCTGATGGCCAGTGGAGGCTGTTAAATTTAAATGCGACAGAATTCAGGATGAGGAAACCCTGGTTCCTCCTTTGCAGGAGGGTGTCAAGCCCTCCTGAGCGCCATGTTGCTCTGGGCCTTGTCTCAGGCACCGTGGGCATCATTTCCCTAAGGCAGAAGGTGCCTTGGGCTCTGTGGGGCCCTCCGGGGTGGACTTGGTTGCACAAGGTATCATTCAGCAGTGGCTGGACAAAGTTCTGTGGAGTCCGTGGCCCCTGCCCTGACCTGGATCTTTGCAGCAGCCCCCTCCTTCCTCCTCTCTCTCCTCTCCCAGCCCCCAGGCCTATAGCCTGGCCCTGTGCTCAGTGCTCTGCAGCACTCTGAGGACATCTCCCGCCCTAATGTGACAGGTGAGGCCACATGACACAGCCCTTACTTCTCATTTGTGCATCTTCTCCCCAGACCCCACTCCCCTTGCCTCCGCTTCCTTATGATCCAAGGTCAGTTGCCAGGCTTGTGCCAGGCCTAGAACCTGCCAGATGGGTGCTGGGCCCGCTGTTCTTCCTGCTGCTCCCCTCCTGGGGCCTGTTTATTTGCTCAGCACAACAGCCAGGCTCCCCCCACACTCACTGTGTGAGTGTCCCCCAGGCTGTGAGTCCCCCATTTCTGGGTCTTTGTCATCTCCTGTCCTCAGGGCAGGTGTCGGCTCACTGGGAACCCCTGGGAACTCAGCAGGGACTCCAGGGAGTGGGGGAGCCCTGGGGGGCAGTCATGGCGGGGGCCTGATATTCAGAGGGGCTGTGACCCCTGAGGCTGAGCACTCAGAAGAGGTGCCTGGTGACTCAGGGAGATGAATCCCAGGGATTGGACCCCAGACCCAAGTGGTGGCTGAGGCTTTGGAGATAAGAGCTGGGACAGGGAGGGGTGGGAGGGGAAGTTGGGAGCTGCCATTGTTGGGGTTTATTTGATGGCAAGATGACAGCTGGGGTGAGTGACAGCTGGAGGACCTGGGAGATGTGAGGAAGGTCCCCAGGGACAGCTGGGCATGAGAGGTCAAGCGTTGACAACTGAGCATTGAGGATAATCGCAGAAGGGAATAGAAAGAACCTGGAAGTGTGGTGCAGCTGTGGTCCAAGAGGGGACAGCTGGGAGGCATGAGGAGCCTGTGTTGGTGGGAAGGAGGGTCTCTGCAGAGTGGGCACGGTGTGTGCCTGCGAGTTCTACAGAGTGAGGTGCTGGAGAACCTGGGCCAGGGGACGGGGGTCGCTCCGGTGGCAGAGCACACCAGGCCTGGCACGTCACCTCCAGCTCCATCTGGCTCCTGAGCGAGAGCCTCCTGGTTCTAATCCTGGCTCTACCTCGACACTTGCTGGCAAACTGCCTGACCCATCTGGGTCCTTACTGCTCTTGTCTGTGAGATGGGGATAATGATGGAGCATATAGCACAGGCTGAGTGAATCTCTTCTTTTTATACACATGCATGAGAACAGATACCAGCATGTCGTGAGCACTGTATGAGCACTAATGTGTGTGCATGTATGTGCACGTGTGTGCATGCGTGTGGGTGCACCTGAGGTGCTCAGGAACATTGGATCTTGGCTCCTTGTGATGCTCACGCCCGGGAGAGGGGACTATAGAGAGGGTAGGAGAGACCACCCCCTCTCCCCTGTCCATCCCTGCCCTCCGCGCCCCCCCCCCTTCCCATGTACCAGGAGGGCCTAACAGCATGGGTCACCTTCCCTGCCCTCTCTTGTCCTGCCCCTCACAGCCCTGCCCTGGGCCGAGGCCAGAGGATGTGCTGTAATTGTCCAAAAGCCTTTCAGCAGAATGGAATTCATTGTTTGCTCGCCAGCACGCCGGGGCCCGGCTCTGATAGAAATACCTGTGCAGTGTTCTCAGTTCTGGCGGCGTGGCGGCATGGCAGTGGCTTCAGCCTGTGCCCTTGCAGAGTGGCTCGGGGTGGGGGCCAGAGGGGAGGGTATCACACAGCCCCCATCCCACGGGAGAGTCAGCCCTGCCCAACAGAGTCGCTGTGTGTCATGTCTCACTCACATCTTCGCCTTCTGCAAATAGCTGCGTTGCTTCTGGGCTGTGGGCGACTCTGGGCTTTTGGGGTTCCTGCTGCCAGACCAGCCACTGCATTGTGTCCTGTGCTCACGTAGACCCACACCACATGGCTGCCCTGGGGTTCTGCATTGCACTGGCCTGTGGCTCCCCGGGGAGGCTTGCCTGGTCCTCGTTCTCCACCCTGCAGTTCTACTCTATTTGTCTCTCTTCAGCATGTCCCTGCTGCCTGGGATTGGAGGCTCCTCCTGTTTGGGTCTTTCCTTGGTTTTGGGCTTCATCCTTGCTGAGGGCTTACTCCTGGCTCTGTGTTCAGGGATCACTCTTGGCGGTGTTCAGGGAACCATTTGTGGCCCCAGAGATGGCCCCGGGGTCTGTCACATACTGGGTAAGTGCTTTACCCTTTATACTACTTCTCCAGCCTTCCACCTGAATTTCTGGACAGAGTCCCTTATACTGCACCACCACAGGCACCGACATGTGTCTTTTTGTGGCCATATCGTACGTGTGCTCCACAGAGTAAGCACTCACCTTGCAGTCACCATTGCCAGGGGCTTGTGCTCTCTTGGGGGACTCGAGTTCAGCTCCTATAATGCATCCCTGCATGGTGTCAACGCAGCGTCTGTGTGTCCCCGTGTCTGAGTCTGGACAGCTCTCCATTAGTGCAGTGGGCATCTGCATTGCAGTGGGAGGGGGCTTCCTTGGTTTCTGGTCACAGCCTGGTGCCTCCCCACCATTATGCTAAACTCTAGTGCACTAGATCTGTTCTTTCTATGCCCTGCCCTTCCCTTTATACCGTGGCTGCCATCGCTGTGGCCTTCAGTGTGAGCTCAGAGGTGTCAGTGGGGGGCTTTCTCAGTCCCAGTCAAAACCTTCTCTCATGAGGTAGAACCATCTTCCATCTTCACTGCTTATACTTCTGCCCTGTACCACACACTCAAATCTGAGCTTCAGTGCAGCTAGGGGCCACTCTGTTGGAACCAGCTGGGTTTGGGCAGGGAGCACTTGGTGCACTATGTAGGATTGCTCTTTTGGGCTGCTCCCCGGGCTGCCTTCTTCACCGCTGGGTTCTTGGTGCTTTCTGGAGAGAGAGAGAGAGAGAGAAAGAGAGAGAGAGAGAGAGAGGTTGACTTAAAATCAGTGTTCCAGATGGTGGTCTTCACTGCATACCATGTTGTGCCAATTTGTACCCCACCCTCAAGTGTGCACCCCTCTGATTCTGGGGACCAGCTTTCCATACCCAACTGCTTCTCTGCATGGCACCACATCCTTCTCTTTCCTGCATCTCTGTGCTGTTTCAACGCCTACACTGGACTCATCCCTTTAATGAGAGTTTGGGGGGTGCCCACTTGGGCTGGCCCTGTGCTAGTATCTGGAGAGGGAGAAGAACTGGTCAGGCTTGAACTTACTGGCCCATTCCTCCATCTGCCTGCCCCGTGGCCCTGAGTCCTAGCGCTTCTCAGCAGCTCTGAGCCATGCCATGATGGATGGCACCAGCCTGTCCTGCCACACTGCACCTGTATCTGCGCACCCTGCCTGCCACGTGTTGTGAAACTACCTTAGCATGCCACACTGGGCCGCACAGTTCCTCTGATCTTTACTAGTCCTGATCTTTCCATGACGTGGGTTCCGAGCATGGTTCTCTCCCCTGTTCTCTCTGTGGAGGCCATCCGTCCTGCAGGGGTCTGTGTGCTCTGTCCACGGCACAGAGCCCCTCTGAGCCTCTAGCCTGAGCGTGGGGTCGGCCTTTCCCCATGCCTTCCCTTTAGACGGCCCATACGGCGGCACTGCTGCTAACACTAGCGTTTGCGGTGCATATTGATCAGGGAGCTGGGAAGGGGGTCTGGCCTGAGTTTTCTCTGCTGGAGTTGGCTTCCTTCCACCCACAATGGCCCTGGCAGGATGTTGGCGTCACTGGGTTCTGTGGTCACTCCGCTCATCTTTCTCACCCTGTGTCTAGCCATCAAATGATCTTCCAGGTTCAGTTATGCTGAGCTCTGAGTGACGTGAAGGTAAGCGATTACTGCCAGCTCTGCCCTTAATTAATAGCTTATCAATTATTTGGGGGCTCTGGAGAGTACCACTGGAAAGCTCTGGGCTGGGTCTGGATAAGTTAATCTGGGCAAGGAGAGTGATGAAGTACACAGATTCCATAATACTTTAGGTGTTTTGGCTATGCCTGGTGGTACTGAGGAACCACTTCTGGTGTGGTGCACAGGGGACCATAGGGTGCCAGGGATTGAACCCCAGCCTCTGGCCCACAGGAAGCCTTGAATCTGCTTGGTGTTGATTCGTGTCAGACTAGCTGGAGTGAATAGTGTAGTTCATATATACACAGGGCTTAGAGATGAGGGTCCACAGTCTAAGGGTAGTCACTGACCTCGGAAGAGCAGATGGATCAGAGGGACCCAAGTCTTTGGGGTGGAGAGCACAGGACAGGGCTGGGCAGGAGCGCCCAGGCTGGTTAGGGGGAGGGCAGGCAAGTGTTGGTTCCAGGGCTGTACTGTGAAGTGCAGAGTTGGGTGTTGCTCTGGCTGATGCCATAGGCCAGTGTTGTCACTGGGGTTATATTTGGGTTCCTGGGACCACAGTTGGTCTGTGTCTGGGTATGAGCCAAGTGTCTGGATCTGCAATCTGTTGGGAGAAGTTCTGTTTCCCAGGTGCCACCCTTGGGAACTGGATGTTCTGTTGACAAACCAAAGGGAACAGGAATCTCCTTGCAGACAGACTCTGTTTACCTCAGGTCTTGGGAAAACACTGGAGGCAGCTGGGGCTGCAGTTGGTACAGAGCAACTATCTCTGTCTGGTGGAGGGGAGCCGGGCGCCCACATGCACACCACGCCTGCATGTGCTCCATCCACAGTGGCACCTGCTGCCCTGCAATGCCAGGCTCCCTCTGCACACAGATGTGGACCAGCACACCTTTGGCCTCACTGCAGTCTGCCTGGAGAGCCACCCTCAGACCTCTCCCCCAGGAGAGCTCTCTGGTCTCCCATTACTCTTGCTCACAAGTGGAATCAATCCTGTACGGCTGCCTGGGTCTCCATGCTCGTAACTGAGGAAGCCAGTTCCTGGGAATCACCTGCCCAGGGTCACCTGTGCGGGATGACCTGGACTGTAGGAGTCTCTGTGGGGATTAGATCTAGTTCTCAAGTCTGGCGGGTGAGTGAGTACTCACGGGCTGTCACAGCGTGTGTGTGTGTGTGTGTGTGTGTGCGTGTGCGTACACACACACACACACACATACACACACGCGCGCGCGCACACTCACAGTGGAGAGGTGGAGATGCTCACAGCAGAGAGACCCCTTCCCACACTCTTGCCCCTTCTGCCCTTTGCTTGGCCCCTCATATCGCCCCATCCAGAGCCCAAGGGAGGTGGATAAACCATCCTCCTGCCTTCCCAAATTGTGGCTGACGGTTGCCTGAGCAACCGCCTTGCAGATTGGGGAGATTAGCTGAGGAATGTAGCTGGGCTGGTTTGTTCTGAGACTGGGGGAGCTTGTGGGGGTCCTGGGCTGTTTTAGGGTTGTTTTAGCTCATCCACTCAGGAGGAGAAGTGCCCAGAGGAAGGGCCTGCTCTTCTCCCTGTCTCTGGCCCCCACTGAGACTATTTCCCCAGAACTTTAGAGTGTGTGTGTGTGGGGGGGGGGGGGCGGAAGGTGGGGAAGGTGTGTGTTTGAACATTGTCATGTAGGGCATTTTGTGTGTGTGTGTGTGTGTGTGTGTGTTGTGTTGCGAATCTCTCTGGGTACAATTGGAGTGTGGGCTTGGAGCGGTCCCTCTGACTCGGCCCCTGGCTGATTGCTGCCCGCAGGACCCAGATGCTCCAACAAACCTTCTGGGGCCCCAGTTCAGCAAGGCCCAATTCTCATCTTGGCACTGGAGGCCTCGGAACCTGCCTCCCTCTTTGCAGCTTCTGCGCACTCCCCACCCCCACCGCCCGCCCCGGCCCAATCTGCACCCCAGATTGTCTTTGTCACAGCTTTCCCTCCTGGGCTGCAGGAGAGGCTGGCCCCATCTCTGCTGGCCTCAGCCATGTCCATTCTTGCAGTGTCTGCTCAGAGGCACCCCTTTCCTCTGCAGTGCCCCTACCCTGCTAGGCCCCCTTTATGGCCTGTCACCTGTCTGTCATTCACTCACTGTCCTCAGGCTGGGACTCCCAGAAGTGGGAACTTCAAGCATCCCCATCCCTCGAAGAGTCCCTCTAAGATTGCCTCAGCCTCAGTGCACACGGAGCAGGTGTGGCCAGATGAGCACCCAGTCTCACTCTGTGTCTGCTCTCCTGACACAGGCAGCTTCTGTCCCCACATCTGGGGCTGCACAGATGGCCTGGGAAAGCCACCTAATCTCTCCGAGGAATAGGAGTCATGATCCTAGGACCTACCTGCTGTCACCACTGAGGTTCCCGGGTTCAGGACACCCGGGATGTATGTGTGTGGCTGTGTCCACGCTCAGGCCTGTGTTAATGGACTCAGAAGCATTTCCTGGTGACTGTGTTCACATGGAGCTCAGTCTAATTTGCTTTTCTCCCAACTGGCAGTCTGTGTCAGGAAGTGATTTTCCAGGGGAATGGGGCCTTGGTTTTGGGGCTCTGGCTTCTGAGCCTAGAGAGGGTTGGAGTTTTCTCAGAGCCCAGGAGAGCTGGGGAGTGGGGAGCAGTAAGGGTGGGATGGGGAACCTGACCCTTTCATTGTTCTATCCTCTTTGGTTGGAGTGGAGCCTGGCCCAGAGACACAGGACTGGGGAGGGCCAAGGGCCAGGGAGAATGAGTCGGTGTGCCCAGAGGTCCTTCTAGAGGTGGGCAGGGGGCTTGCTCTGGCTGGCCTGAGTTTACTTACTCCGATGGTCATTCTAGTTGAAGTTGAATGCTCTGGTATCTTCTGGCTGTTTGGAGGGGCCACTCTGGCCAGGGGACAGTCAGCGGAGACACTGACTAAGGTTTATCTCTCTGGAGGGCCACTAACCCTGGTCAGTCATTTGGGACCGGTCAAAATAGAAGTTGTTTGGGCTCAGGTCCACAGGTCTGGCGGGGGGTCTCAGAGTATTTCTATGTCAGTGTGTGGAATTCTGGAGAGTATGAGCCTGGCTCAGGATGGCCAACCTCTTTTCAGGGCCAGAAACCTGGGGCAGTGGTCCTGTTAGTTGCTAAGGACGAGAGGACCTGAGACTTGGCCAGTGATTCAGATCCTGGGCTTCCCTTTCTGGACAGGGAGGCGTGGACTAAGAACCTTGCAAATAGACTCAATCCAGGCTGAGTGAAGCTCACCGTCTCCTTCTCCAGGAAGCCCTCCCTGACTGTAGCCTACTGGCCTTGTCCTCTGTGTTGTGGATGATTTTCCAGAGGAGACCCAGCTTTTCCTGGGAAGAAGAAGAATCCCTCTCCCAGAGGCCACACAGCCTGCCCATCTGGTGCAACTGCAGACCCCATCTCAACTCTTGTCACACTGATGGGGTCCAAGCAGAGGAATGGGACAAGCTCCTTAGTGCCTGGTGGCACTGGGTGTGTTTCCTTATTATACTTCATATGACCCTACAACGATTCAGTCTTCACATCTGCACTGAACCTTCTAGGAATGCTCCGTGGCTGTGCACGCACATGCCCTCTCCTGGGCGCGGCCCCTGCTCTTCTCCCCAGAGCCCCCCATTTTTCTTCCTTCCTCTTTTTGAGACTGGGGAGTCGCAGAGGCTTGCAGTGGTCTTCGCTGGGGAGAGATGTGGGCTGTGCATGTGCCGTGGGCTCACTTAGGTGCCCACTTAGGTCATGAGCTGGTGTTTCCTGAGGCTGCTCCTGGGCTGGGCATTGTGCTAGCTGGACTCCCACACTGGGCCCTCCATGACAATGGGGAAGGTGAGGTAAGAGAGGAGAAGCAACTTGCTCAGAAAAGGGAAAGGTCACAAGGCTGCAAATTGCAGAGTCAAGGTTCAACCCCAAGTCTGTCTCCTGTTGATCCCCATTCATTTATCTATCCTCGTATTCCGTAGACAAGTCCCGTCACCCCTCAGCCAGTCATCTCATCTGTGCAGTGGGGAGGAGGGCCAGTGGTTGGCCGTGCCCAGGACCCATGCCTGCTTCCTTGCTGTGTGCTCAGGTGTTTCCCTGGTCTCAGGTGCTTGGGACCAGTGCACTCTACAGTTGTGAAAGGATCAAAAATCACTGTTCTGTCATAGATAGCGAGCAGGTGGCCGAATACTCCCCAGCTCAGCAAGCTGAAGGAAGACACCCAGCTCCCTGGACCTTAGTTTCCTCATCTGTCAAAGGGGGCATTTCTAGCCCTAATCTTGATCTCATGATGTTGTTGTAATGCTTCAAAGGAGTAATGATAACTAGTTTGTGTTGAGGGTCTGTGCTGGGCAGTGGGGGCCTCGGGGAGCAGGAGTGTGGGGATGTCTGAGATTGGGAGGGGGACACTCTCTGGGGTGGGGGAGGGTCACTGGGGTCAGAGTGGTCAGCAGCCTGATGTTGGCCAGGACTAACCGGATCTTGCCCTCACAGCTGGCTGCACCTTTGAGGAGGCGAGTGACCCAGCAGTGCCCTGCGAGTACAGCCAGGCCCAGTACGACGACTTCCAGTGGGAGCAAGTGCGGATCCAGCCTGGGAGCCGCGCTCCTGCCGACCTGCCCCATGGTGAGCCGATTGCAATCCCTGCAACCCGATTGCAGGCATTCTGGGGAAGTCCCGCCCACACCTGTGTGACCTGGGCATTCTCCTTAACCTTTCTGGGTCTCCTCTGCTCTGGCCCGGGTCACACCGAGGAGGTGGACACGGCCCAGCTGGAGGCTCAGGCAGTTTTTTTTTCTTTTTGGGTCACACCCGGTGATACACAGGGGTTACTCCTGGCTCTGCACTCAGGAATTACTCCTGGTAGTGCTCGGGGACCATCTGGGATGCTGGGAATTGAACCCAGGTTGGCCGCATGCAAGGCAAATGTCCAACCCTCTGTTATCGCTACAGCCCTGGCTCAGGCAATTTTACCTGCATCTCCAAGTCATCGAAGGCCCTTTGAGGTGTTAGTCAGACTCCTTGTCATGGACTGTCATGACTCCTCCTCTTGTGGCTTAGCTCAGATCCACCCAGTCCATCCCCTTCCTGGTTGCTCCACAGGTCAGGGTGCTCTCTTTTCTCTGAATTCCATTGAGTCTGGGTCTCCAGAGGGCTTGAAGAGGCTGAGGAAGCAGTAAAGGTGGGGGCTTGAAGTGGGTGAAACCTTCTTCCTCCATGACCCTTCCCCCTCCCCCCCCCCACGTGCCTAGAAGTTCAGACACTTCTCAACATCTGACTTGCTTGGTCCCTATTTCAGGATGTGGCTCTTCTGGTATTAGGAGCACTGGACTGAGAGTCAGGAGACTATGTGAGTTCTAGTAGTGGTTTTCCATTCTGTCTAGGGCCTGTTAGCACTAGTTTCAGAATTATAAAAAATGGTTCAGGAAACGTTGACTTCCTCCTTTACAGCTGCGTGACTTTGGTCAAATCACTTAATTTTCTCTGAACTCCATTCCCTCCTCCCCTGCCCTTTTGGGGTGGGGAAGCACTTCACAGTGCTCAGGCTTTTCTCCTGGCTCTGCATTCAGGGGGTCATTCATGGCACTGCTCAGGGGACCATAACTGGCGCTGAGTATGGAATCTGAGTTGGCTGCGTGCAAGACAAGTGTCTTAAACAGACGCTGTACTCTCTCTCTGGCCCTGAGCTCCCATTTGTTTTAATGCAGTAAAATGGGGAGAACAATAATCTATGTCCTGCTCATAAAGTCCCAGGACAAGGATGGCATGTTTTGTTGCTCTTGCAAGAATATTGAGAGGACCCCATCACTACCCCTCCCCCTCTTCTCAGGGCATAGAATCAACTGGGAGTTATAAAAGGGATCAGGGACACGGAGCCCCTGCATCACTCTGATTCCAGACCCCCAGGCCCAGCCTCAGCCTTGTACATGGCTGCTGCGCATTTGTGAAGTAGCTGATTGAATTCACCTCTTTAAATGACGTTTTCCCCCCTTTTTTTCTAGGGGTGCTGGATTTGGGCTTGGGGCTTCACACATGCATAGCATGGATTTTGCTTCCGAGTTGGCCCCGATGCACCTCTTACCGGCTGACTGCCCTGTGTGTGCCTGCTTCTCTCTCTCACATACCAGAGACAAACCCAGGGAGAGGGGAGAGAAATTTTGCATTGAGGGGCTCTTATGCTGGGTCCGCACTACAGTGGGGAGTGCGTCTGGACGGACTCCCACTCCAGGTGCTGGGAGGAGTGGAGGAAGACTCAGTCAGAGATGAACATCAGAGACGCGAAAGAGCCATAGGGATGAGGGGTACAAGGGAGAGAGCAGGGAGGCAGGCAGAGGGAGAAGCCAGACAGGCAGAGGGAACAGAAGGAAGAAGCAAGAACAAAGTATCAGATTGAAAGGGGGAGAAAGACCAGCACAGCTGCTCACAGCAGAGGAGAGGAGGTTAAAGGAGGGGCCAAAGCGACTATGGGGGCAGAGATGCGCCCTTTCGGGTTGGAGACGGGGACTTGGAGGTGTCCTTCCCAGCATGCTCCGGGCCGGTCCAGGACCTGCTTCCTCGGGCTTCTGGCACACAGCGCAGAATGAGCTCCTTCAGCGGCACCCTCAGCTTTCCCAGAGCAGGGAACCTCAGCCTGGCGTTTTGGAAGCTGAATGAGCTTGTGTTGGCTGGCAGCCAAGCCCAGGAGGCGAGGATGCTGCTGGGGCATAATTCCCCAGTCAGGTCCTAGGTGCCCAGAGCCTCCTTCCCTCCTTCCTTCCCTGCCTCCCTCCCTCCTTCCTACACACACACACACACACACACACACACACACACACACACGTCCAGCAGCTCCCTCCCTACCCCACTTCTCTCTCTCTCTCTCTCTCTCTCTCTCTCTCTCTCTCTGAGGGAGGACTGTCTTTCTCTGTTTCTCCAGGTTGGAAATCAAGACAATTATATCCTGGAAATTTAGACTGGGGAATGGGGTTGGGGGTAGTATAAGCTCCCCTGCCCCTATTTTTTTTTTTTTTTTTGTATTTTGAGTCGTAGCCTGGTTACTCCTGGCTCTACACTCAGGAATCAGTCCTGGTGAGCTCAGGGGCCCTTATGGGAACCCAGGTCAGCCGCATGCAAGGCAAATGCCCTTCCCACTGTACTACAGCTCTGGCGCTTGAACCCATTCTTCAGTGTCTGTTCTACCCATCCAGGTAACTTGGTTCAGAGCCCATGGCCGGGGCACTGGAGGGTGGGTTTCAGGAGGAAGTCCTCTGGGGGCTTGTCCTGTGCTGACTCTTGAGTCCTCCCAGGACTGACTGGTCCCTGGCCTGAGGGCACCCAGCACCCAGGAAAGCTATAATCAGTAGGAGTGTGACCTGGATGCAGGTGGTGAAGACTCATAAAGATTTTGGATGCAGCCAGATCCTTGTGACTTTGCTGCTCCTTCTCTGGGGAGTGGGGTGGGGTGGGGGAAGAGACTTGCTCAAACTGGGGGCTTGAGTTCATAACCCCTGGCTCCCGGGGGCTCCAAGTGACTGGGAACCTTAGTTTTTTCTTTTCTTTTCTTTTCTTTTCTTTTCTTTTCTTTTTTTTTTTAATTAAAGGGGCTGGAGTGATAGCACAGTGGCTAGGGTGTTTGCCTTGCATGCGGCCGACTCGGGTTCGATTCCCAGCATCCCATATGGTCCCCTGAGCACCACCAGGAGTAATTCCTGAGTGCAGAGCCAGGAGTAACCCCTGTGCATTGCCAGGTGTGGCCCAAGGGGAAAAAAATTAAAAAGTTTTTATTGAATCACTGTGAGATACACAGTTGTTCATGATTGGGTTTCAGTCACATAGTGTTCCAACTCCTGACCCTTCACCAGTGCACATTTCCCACCACCAATGTCCCCAGTTTCTGCTCCCCCCTCCAAACAGCTGACCTCTATGGCAGGCTCTCTCTCTTTCTCTCCTTTTGGGCACTATAATTTGCAATCAGGCACTGAAAGATTACCATTCGTGTCTCTTTACCTCTGTTCAGCACTCAATTCTGTCCAGAGCGATCATTTTCAGCTGTCACTGGGGACCTTAGTTTTTGCTCCTGCTCCTTGTGTCCGCCTGACCCTGAAGCTCCCCACAGACCTCCCCAGAGTACCAACTTCTTCCTCCCATCTTTCCAGGCTCCTACTTGATGGTCAACGCTTCCCAGCATGCCGCAGGCCAGCGGGCCCATGTCATCTTCCAGAGCCTGAGTGAGAACGACACCCACTGTGTGCAGTTCAGCTACTTCCTGTACAGCCGGGATGGGCACAGCCCAGGCACTCTGGGCATCTACGTGCGTGTGAATGGGGGCCCTCTGGGCAGTGCCGTCTGGAATATGACTGGATCCCACGGTCGCCAGTGGCACCAGGCTGAGCTGGCTGTCAGCACCTTCTGGCCTAACGAGTATCAGGTGGGTCAGGTTTGCGTGTGGTCAGCCCGTGTGTTGGGGTAGATGCAGAAGGTCTGGGGCTGAGGTCAGAGTAAGCGAGGGGCTAAGGTTGGAATCAGTGTTCGGCAGCACGACTCCATCTGTCCTCATGGAGAGGGGTCAGTAATTGGGCGGTTTGGGGATATTCAGTGATGGTCAGTGTGGGTTCTGTCTCAGCGATCACTGTAAGAAGAGGCTCTGGGGAATTGGGACAGTGCTGACCTAGACACTTTGTCTGGAAAAGGAATCTTTGTTTTGGAGGGGGGTTGCTAACTGTCCAGGACTTGGATGAACCCTCTGTCCTGAAGGATGTTGCCTCTGGGTGCTGATACCCTGCCTCCTGGCAGTTACCCGTATTGGTGGGGGATGGGGGATCACACACTGGGCCCAGGCTGACCTCTGCTGGTTGGAGAAGGCTGAAAAGGGGCTCCTGTGGGGACCTCACCTGGCAGGGTTCCATGGGCTCCCACTGCTTCCCTAGGTGCTGTTTGAGGCCCTCATCTCCCCAGACCGCAGGGGCTACATGGGCCTCGATGACATCCTCCTCCTCAGCTACCCCTGCGGTGAGTCACAGCCACTGCGGCTCGGGGAGAGGGGTGCGGTGTCCCGGCAGGCATCCAGGGCTCACACGGGTGCTCCCTTCCGCAGCCAAAGCCCCCCATTTCTCTCGCCTGGGCGACGTGGAGGTGAACGCGGGCCAGAACGCCTCGTTTCAGTGCATGGCGGCGGGCAGGGCAGCAGAGGCAGAGCACTTTCTCCTGCAGGTGAGGGGCAGGCGGGCAACGATCGGGTAAGGGGGACAGATGTCGGGGGCACTGGGGTTGACCCTAGGGGGATTCTGTGTCCTTTTATCATCCTCCCACACTCGTGAACCCCAGCTCTCTCTAACAGAGCTTCCATCCGACCCAGGTCAGGGTGTGGCTTCATCCCATGCCCTCCATCAAAAGCAGAGCTTCCCAGGATATCTGTCACTCCCTTCCCCATCAACCCCAGCACTGCATATGGTCCGGCCAGAGACATCCTTGAACACACACCCGGGGCTAAGCTCTGAGCACCTCTGGGTGGGGTCTCAGAAACAAAAACCAAACCCAGAGCAGATTGGAACCCTCCCTCCCCGAATCCTGCCATCCCTCTCTCCGTGCAGCGGCAGAGTGGGGCACTGGTGCCTGCCGCCAGTGTGCGGCACATCAGCCACCGGCGTTTCCTGGCCACCTTTCCACTGGCTGCTGTGGATCGCACGGAGCAGGATCTGTATCGCTGCGTGTCCCAGGCCCCACGTGGCGCTGGTGTCTCCAACTTCGCTGAGCTCATCGTTAAGGGTCAGCAGGGAGAGGTTCAAAGGGGGCGGGGCCTGCACTGGAGGGGCGGGGCCAGGGAGGCCTGGTAAGGGGCGGAGTCTGATGGGGGCAGAGTGGGGGTAGGACCAATTGCATCTAATTGGTGGGTGTGTCTTTTAGGGGGCGGTGCCAGAATTTCATGGGCGGGAACTGATGGAGAGGGCGGGGTTTACAGTGGATCTTGGTGACCAGATTCTGGTGTGACCCAGAGGAAGTGGGGTGCAGTTGACTTGAGCAGGATAACTAGCAGGATACAGTCACTCACAGGAGGCCAGAGTTAGCGATTTAGAGAGTAATGAGAGGATCTAGGCTGAGGAGTGAAGTGGGCTGAATCAGCATCCCGCTGAGCCTGGGGATTTTGCTGGTGTGAAAAGTGGTCGTCGGGTTGAGTACTGGCTGGCTGCAAGAAGGGCCTCGAAGGGCAGTGGACTCTTGGGGATTTGGGTCTGGTGAGATGTGGAGTGAGGCCATTATCCCAAGGGCACATGGCAGTTCCACCTTCTCTTCACAGAGCCCCCCACCCCCATCGCGCCCCCACAGCTGCTGCGCGCTGGTCCCACCTACCTCATCATCCAGCTCAACACTAACTCCATCATTGGCGACGGGCCCATAGTGCGAAAGGAGATTGAGTACCGAATGTCCCGCGGCCCGTGGGCGGAGGTGCATGCGGTCAACCTGCAGACCTACAAACTGTGGCACCTTGACCCCGACACCGAGTATGAAATCAGTGTGCTGCTCACACGTCCTGGTGATGGAGGCACAGGTCGCCCCGGGCCACCCCTCATCAGCCGCACCAAGTGTGCAGGTGGGTGCCCTCTGGCCCTACTCCCTACTCTGGAGTCCTGGGTATGCGTTCAGGGCAGCCGAGGAGGAAAGGGGCACATTCCAAGGTAATGTATGACCTAGATTTGTGCTTCTAAGACTTAAAAAACGCAACTTTTCCTCAGCGTCTGTTATGGGAAAGAGGTAATCGTGGTAGCTAGTACTTTCTGCCTTACACTTAGGCATATGTTTGTATATAGGCACACTTACTGATTTAAAACTCACTTTGGGCTGGAGCAATAGTACAGCCTGTAGGGGATTTTCCTTGCACACAGCTGACCCAAGCTTGATCACTGGTATCCCATATGGTCCCTTGAGGTGGTCCGAAGGGGTGATCCCTGAGCATAGAGCCAGGAGCAAACCCTGGCAAGTCCATGTGACCCCAAAACCACACCAAAACAAAAACTTCACAATAATCTAGGTACTTGTCCTACCTACTTTACACATGAGATCATAGCTGTGGAGTGATTGGCTCAAGGTCACACTGCTAGGAAGCAGCAGAGCCCTTGACTCCCTGGCTCTAGGATCTGAGTTCTGGAGAACTATTTTATTGAGATAAAATAAGCAACTAAGTAAGCACCATAAAATAAGTGTTATTAAATATAGCTGGATTATTTTGTCTGGGCATTTCAGTCTGAGGTATCTGTATCAGAAGTGATGGTGAAGAAAACAATTTGGACTACTCAAAGGACTACTATCAGGTTGGCAGGTGGGGGTGACTATGCAGTGCCAGGGATTGAACCTGGAACTCCACCTGAAAAACATGTGCTCGATCTTTTCAAACTATTTCCCCGCTCTCAGTTTTAATTCTATGACTTCAGGGTGTTGTTAACATTTTGTTGTTGTTGTCTATTTTCTTTTTCAATGATAGGAATAGAATCCAGAGCTTGTTCATTTAATTTTGGTGAAGTCTAATTTTATTGATTTTTTTCTTTAATTATTTATACTTTTTGGGTCTTGTTTTGGTACCCCAGCTCTGCTCCCAGAAATCACTCCTGGTGGAAATCAGGGGACCAAAATGGGGTGCTGGGAATTGAACCCAAGTTGGCTGTGTGTAAGGCAAATGCTCTACCTTCTGTACTATTGTTTCTGTCCCAGTTATTTTTACTTTTTGATATCATATCTGAGAAATCATTACTTAACCCAGTAATGAAGACAAACATTTAAAAACATCTTTTTGTTTGATTTTTGGTCACCTATGGCTATGCTCAGGGGTTATTCCTGGCTCTGCACTCAGGAATCACTCCTGTTGGGTTCAGGGAACCATATGGGGTGCCAGGGATCAAACCTAGGTTGGCTGTGTGCAAGGCAAGTGCTTTACCCACTGTACTGTCATTCTGAACCCCAACTTCTATTTTTCTGGATTTTTATAGTATTAACTCTTAATATAAGGTCCTTGATCTCTTTGGAATTAATTTTGTGTATGAAGTGAAGTAGGGGTCCAATTTCGCTCTTTTGCCCATGGGTATCTAATTTTCCAGCAACGGTTTTTGAAATGACTGTTATTTTCCTATTGAATCTTGTTGTTGTTGTTCAGCATATCTGTGGAGATTCATTTAATCCAAGTTATTATATATAATGAATAGTTCATTCCTTTTTACTGGTGAGTAATATATATTACTTGCCGTGACTCTACCATAGTTAACCATCACCTGTGGAAGAACATTTGGACAGGGTCCAGTTATTGACTCTTAAAATTAAAGCATCTATGAACATTTGTGTACAGGTTTTTGCAGAAGTGCAAATTTAAATTTTTTTCTGGGATAAATCGCAAGGGTACAGTTGGTGGGTTGTGGATGGTAATTGCATACTTAGTTTTATCAGAGCTGCCAGAGTGCCTGTTTTATGTTCTCTCCAGTAATATGTGAGTGGTACAATTTTCTGCATCCTTGCCAGCATTTGGTGCTGGGCTCCCCCCATTCCCCCCTTTATCATCTTTGTCATTCTGAGAGGTATCATAGTCCATCCTGGTCTTAATGATTTTAGGTTTTGGGCCACACTGTCAGTTCCCAGGGCTATTTCTAACTTGATAATTGGGGGGGGGGTCACTCCTGATGGTACTCAGGGGAACCATGTACTACTAGGGATTGAACCCAGAGCTCCTTCATGCATTGCAGTCCCTAGAGCTATCTCCAGCCTAATTCGCATTTTCTTGCACTTCGTGGTGTTCAACATTTTTTTTTGTGCTATTTGTCATTTGGATAGCCTCTTTGGTGAATTTATTTGCCTATTTTCTAATGGGATTCATCACATTTATTTGCCTACTTTCTAATGGGATTATTCATTTTTTGCTGTTGAATTTGGAGAGTTCTTTGTGCTTAATGTGGGACTACTCATACATATCCAACAGGATAGTTTTAAATATTTTTCCCCTAGCCTTCCTTCCTTCCTTCTTCTTTCCTGAAATTTTGAGGGCAATTGCTTTTAA
Source organism: Sorex fumeus (assembly GCF_029834395.1). NCBI lineage: Eukaryota > Metazoa > Chordata > Mammalia > Eulipotyphla > Soricidae > Sorex > Sorex fumeus. Next base: position 45,208,165 of record NW_026606104.1, read on the forward strand.
TTTTGATGTGGGATAATTTATTAAAAATTTCTTGTTATGCTGTTTTTGGGGGTTTCAAGTTTAAGAATTTCTTGCCTGGCCCTAGATCCCAAAAGTTTTATCTTTTTTTCTTTTTTAGAAGTATTATAGCTTTATATTTTATATTTAAGTTCATGATGAATTTGAGTTATTATTTTTGGATAAGGTATGAATAAAGTATGATTAACTTTTCTGTTGCATTTTCTTTCTTATTTGCTAGTGTTTTTAAAAACCGACCCAGGGATCATCAAAAATACAGTTTAGTGCCAGACTTGAGACGGCCTTGCATGGTGGGGCAGAGTACTCCAGTGGGAATTCCCTTCTAACTAAGGCATCTCCCCCATCCCAGCAGGGTGCTTGACCTCTCTGAGCTTTAATTGCCTTGATTTGTGAAAAGGGAAGATAATCTTGGCCATAGAGGGGAAGTATGAAGCCTCAACAAATCTTTATGGAGTGAGTGCTTGTTATGTCTGAGGTTCTGTTGTAGCTGTAACAGACACAGGTGAGCAAGATGGGGGCCAAGGCCACTGGTGACTTCCTCATAACACACATTCTGGCGGAGCAGACAGTGAACCTAGTGAAGCAGGTAGCCGGTCACTGGATGATAAATGCAGTGACGAGTAAAGCAGGGAGGGAGATGGTGTGTGGAGGGCAGGAGGATTGTTATTTTAAAAAGGCTCCAGGGTCCTGTCATTGAGAAGGTGTCATTTGAGCAGAGAGCTGACAGAAGTGAGGGCTGTGTGGAACAGGAAGCTGGAGGAATTGCTGGGGGGAGGAACATTCCTGGCAGACCACACAGCAGGTCCAAAGGCCTGGAGGCTGAGGAGCTGCAGGGAGACCATGTGGCTGAGGTGGGTGGCAGGAGAGGAAGTGTCGGTCACTGGGGATGGGAGACAGAGTTGTTTTCTGGGGGTCATTGCTGATTTTGGAGAGCAAGAGGGACAGGACCTCCTTTGTTCAAAAAGATCTCCCTAACACTTCTGAGGAGACTCGACTTGGGGAGTAGGATAGCAAGGGGACAAGGGGGGAGCTATGTGAGGAGGCCTCTGCCATCTGGCTGAGAGAGGCTGGGGGCTTGGGGAGTGTTGGGAGCTGGGAGGGGGTGATGGAGGTGGGGAAAAGTGGCTAGATGCTGGGCTTATTGTCAAGGTAGACCTAACTGCATATGCTGATGGATTGATTCTGCGGTGAGAGAGGGAAATAGAAGTCAAGGATGGCTCCAAGGTGTTTCGCTTGAGCAGTTGGAAGGATGGAGTTGTCATTTACTGCGAAGGAACTGATTGCGGGAGGAGCGGCCGTGATGGGTGTCGTAGATCAGGAGTTGTGTGTTGGAAATGTTGACTTTGAGATGCCCATTAGGCGTTCAGGTGGAGATATCCATCAGGACGATGGATTTATGAGTGTGGAGTTCAGGGAAGAGGTTCATGCTGCGGATATAAATTTGAAAGTGTCAGCACAGACATGGTGTAGATGGTATTTAAAGCTACGAGACTGAATGAGATCTTTTATGCTGATGGTTCCCAGCTGGGGGTGTTTTCATCCCCCAGAAGACATTTGCCAGGCCTGGAGACATATTGTTTGTCACAAGTGAGGGTGGGGTGCTAATGGCATCTAAGGCCTGGAGGAAGCCAGGGGAGCTGTTAAAGATCCTGCAGTGCACAGGTAGCCCTCACAATGAAGGGTAAATATTAGGAGTGCCCTCTGATTTAGTTCTTATGTTTTACGGAATTAGTGGAGATTAAAAAAGAGAGGAATTGTGAGAGTTGAACGTGGGGTCCTCCAGCATTTGGGGTGAGCCACAAGCAATTGCTTGTAACTACGTTAATATGCAGGTGCTGTGATTTGTGTAAATTAAACCACATTCTAGTGTTGGTCACTGCTGGAATGCACCAGCACTAACGGGTTAAATGCATGATTAGATAATGTACCCATCACATGGCAAGCACTTTGTAATTATGATGTAATGGACTTTTCAGAACTGGTTTTGGTTGGGCATTTAAAAAAATATCAGAGTTAAAGGGTCCATAGGGAATCTCTATTCCATTCACTTTAGTATCCAGAGAAGGGAACTGATACCCAGAAAAGTTCACGAGGCGAGGCGAGAACACAGGGGTCATAGGGACAGGAGGTTATTGTTCCTGTAGCACAGATGAGTAAACTGAGATTTTGAGGTGTTTTTTGTATTGTCCACCATGTCCATGCAGAGTCAGAACCTATATTTGAGTGTCCTGATGTCCTGCTATCTAGCATTGGGTACAGCACTGATGACAATAACAATAATGGCAGTAGCAGCTGCCATCAGAGGCTGAGTGCCCACTCTGTGCCAGGCTCTGCTAAGCACTCTACATAGGCTCAGGCAGGATGGAAGCTTGGGCAGGAACCAGACAGACGGGACCCAAACAACTCATCCTGCCTCTCTTAATTACATGCTTCTCTTCTTTGGCATCACCACCCCCCTCCTTGATTAGCGCCTTGGCCAGTAGTTGTTTTGCTGGTGGCCAGCTGTGTTGTCATCTCTTCTATACCCATGGCACTCCCCTTCCACAATATTATTTACTGTAAAAACAATAATATCATGTCAGTAAAAGGCATTAAAAAAGTCATTCTAAATCTCACCATCCTAGTTCAACAGCTGTTTTGGTTTTTCTGTCTTCTTCAAATCTCTGCCCATATGCCTTCAGTACACATTTTCACTCTTGTCATTGGGTTGTAGAAAGCGTTCTGTATTCTGCTTCCTTTGCTGGGTGCAGTTCCATTTGTTATGCTGCTTATAATTATGTTTATTGGCTTTAGAAGTCCGCTGAGTATCTCCATATTGCTGGGCTGTTTATTTCCAGATCCCTATTATTATAAATTATATACATGGAGAAATTTAGAGCTAATCGTGTTTTTCCCTGAGATATTTCTTAGGATAGTTAGGAATTATATATATATAGTTCATATCATATATATTGCTTTTAAAAATGGTACTGAATTTCTGGGACTGGAGAGATAGTACAACTGCTAAAGCATTTACTTTGCATATGGCCTATGTGAGTTTGATCTCTGGTGCCCCATATGGTCGCCTGAGCACCACTAGGTAAGATCCCCAAGCACTGAAACAGGGATAAGCCCTGAGCCCCCATTTTTTTTTCTTTTTTGGGTCACATCCGGTGATACACGGGTTGCTTCTGGCTCATGCGCTCAGGAATTACTCCTGGCGGTGCTCAGGGGATCATATGGGATGCTGAGAATCGAACCTGTGTTGGCTGCATGCAAGGCAAACGCCCTACCCGCTCCAGCCCCTGAGCCCCCATTAAAAAAAAAATGGAACTGATTTCCTATCCTTCCTTCCTTCCTTCCTTCCTTCCTTCCTTCCTTCCTTCCTTCTTTCCTTCTCTCTTTCTCTTTCTTTGTAGTGTTCAGGGTCTATTTCTGCTTCTTTGTGTAGGAGTGATCCACGGTGGTATTTGGGGAGCCTTATTGGTGCTGGGGATTTGAACTGGGGTTGGCCACATGAAAAGCAAGTAGCTTATCTCCTAGATCAGTGGCTGATTTATACTGCTACTAGTATCATGTCTTTGTGTACATATTTCTAATTATCTACTACAGGACCCATCAGAATTAATCATCATCATCGCATGTAGCTCTTACACTTGCATTATAATCTTAATTTTTAAGTTGAAGAAACTGTCATTCAAAGGAGTTAAGTAAATTGCCTGAAGTACTTAGAGATGGAGCTTGGATTTGAACTTTGGGACACGGACCCTAATCTGTGGCCTTGCATTAGAAACAGTTGAATGTTTCAGGAATATTGCATCCTCATTAGCATCAATAGAATCAACACATTTTGGCAAATTAAACATATCTTGATAGCCTCCTCGTTTTAAAGTGCATTCTGACCCATGATATCTGAGTTGCCCTAAGCTTGTGGGGTCTTGAAGACCCCAAGTCCTATTTTATCAGTGTGCATTTCTGTGCATTCCAGATGGTTTTCGGAAACAAGAGAATCTCACGAATTCACACCCCTCAATCAACATATCAGTCTGAGTCAACAAACTGTTTGAGTTTGGGATCTGCCCAGATTAAATTGGGGGCGGGGGGGGGGGGGGTGAGGGGGTGGTTAGAGAAAACAGAGAAATGTGATAGTTTTCTTTCCAAATACCCCTCAATCTAGCGAGGTAGATGGAAACTAACACTGTTGTTGGAAAGTAAGACACTGAAGAATGAGGTTGGAAATTTCATCCTCCAAGTTAGAGGCTGCCTTGAAATGTTTTTTTTTTTTTTTAATCTTTGAGCAGGTGCCAGTGTTTTCAGATCTGGAGATTTCACATACAGTCTGAATCTCGGCTTCTCTTAAAAAATGGGAGGCTTTGGCAACGCTGAGCCTGTATTCCAGTGTGGCAAAGTCACCCACAGCTGCCCCTTGGGATGAGAATTTCCTGTCCTGTTTGCCATATCCTCACCCAGCCTACATCACCAGTGTGCATGGAACTTTCCAGGCCTTTCTCTAGAAGCATTAAGGAAATCTCTGTAGATTGAGAATGCAGAGAAAACCCAAGTGGGAAATGGGTTTGCAGCCAGCCAGCAGCCCTCAGGGTGAGCGAGCAGGGAGAGCCAGACCTTGAATACCCTTGTGGGGTGGAAATCAGGTTCTGTCTCCCTTGTGGGAAGAAAGGAACTCATTCGGCACCAAGTCAAGATGAGGGCTTTGCTCCTAGCAGCTGATAGATCTCTTTGGTGGCCCGCCATGTGACTGGAGACATGCCGCATGCCTGTGGCCCCGGGAAACAGGGCAGGTCCCTGGTGGAAATAGAAAGCTGTATTGGCCTTCACTAGGGACCAGCATCTAAACCTGTACACCTGAACTGAGAGCAGCCTGGTTGGTGCTTTTATTTGCAAGTCCTTGAGCAAATGAATCATAAAACAATGCTCAGTTCCTATTTACGCTTAAAGAGGCCAAAGAGTATTACTTTCTGTTCATTACAAGGTGTGTCCTGAGGTCTTCTGACTGTGGATGGTTTGCAGCTGCTCAAGGTACAGAACTTGAGGGTAATGAACTGTGTTTTGCAGAGTCAGGGTGTAAGAGAGAAAAGGATCATTAGTGATGATCCTTCCTCATAAAATGAGGGCCTTTCTCCTCATTTTAAGATGAGGAAATTGAGGCCTAGAGATTTGCTACAGATCCCACTGCTGGTCCATCACACACATTGTGTCCCAGCTTTGCTTCTGAGGACTTTGTTTCTTTAGAAAATGGGATGAAGGGTATATATATATATATATATATATATATATATATATATATATATAGAGAGAGAGAGAGAGAGAGAGAGAGTGTACAGGGGTGAGGTTTTTGCTTTGCATGTTGCTGTCCCCAGTTTGATCCTGATATCAAATATAGTTTCCCGAGCACTGCCAAGTGTGATCCCTGAGCATGGAGCCAGGAGTAAGCCCTGAATACTTCCCAGTGTGCCTCCCCCGACAAAGAAAACGGAAAAATGAAAGTGGGCTTACATGGCCATTAGGAGACTGTAAAACACAGCGGTATGTTTTTCTTCCTTGTCAGGGTAACTCTCTTTGTCCTGAGCTGTTGGTGCATTAAGAATGGATCAAGAGGGGCTGGAGTGATAGTACAGCAGGGAAGGCATTTGCCTTGCATGTTGCATGTTGCAATACTGGATTCAATCCTTGGTACTCCATGTCATCCCCTGAACACTAACTGTCAGGAGTGATCCCTGAGCACAGACCCAGGAGCACCACAGTTATGGCCTCCAAACCAAACAAACAAACAAGAACGGATGAGCATCAGTGCTAGAGAAATAGTACAGCAGGTAAAGCACTTGTCTTGCATGTGGCTGACCTGGGTTCAATCCTCAGTATCCCCTATGGGCTCCTAAGCACTGTCAGGAGTAATTCCTGAATGCAAAACCAGCAGTAATTCCTGAGCACTGCCAGATGTGACCCCTAACTGCAAAATAAAAATGAGGGTGAGGATTGAGCATGGTGCCCAAGGATTCAGCTCCCATTTGCCCTCAACAATTTGTGATCTTAAGAAACATCTCAACCTCATTTCTCTTGTCTGTAAAATGAGGAAGAGCTAAGATTACTAATGCTCTTTTCCCCTCTTGCATTGACTCTGGGAAATGCCATCTCATTCCTCATGATCCAGGGAGTCGAGGTTAAAAGCATGGAGTCCCAGCACCATCACCATCTGTATGACCATTGGCAAGTCACTCAGTATCACGATGCCTCCAGTTTCACATCTCTCTGTAAGGCTAGTAGTAATGCCTGTCTCACTAGATTAGAGGATTAAATGAGAGAATGCCTTTAATGCCTGGAGGAATGCCTGACAGATACATCCCCCCACCCAAAGTAAATAGTCATTGCATCTCTTGTTACGGTTCTTTATGTAACAGGGCATAGTCCCCTCTTTGCTTTGGCAGCCAGAGAACTCATCACTCATTTTGAACTTCATCTTTAGATCTACACAGGACCCAACGACATGCATTATTTAATGATTCGACTTTCATTTTCCCCATTATCCTGACTTTTTTTGGGGGGGGAAGGAGTTTGGGGGTCATACCCAGTGTTATTCAGAACTTACTCCTGGCTCTGTGCTCAGGGGTCACTCCTAATGGCTCTTAGGGGATTATCTGTGGGACTGGTGAAGGAACCTGGGTCAGCTGTTAATGAAAAGAATGTGCCTTAACTCCTGTACTATCTTTATGACCCTGATTTTTATGTATTATTCTATGTTTAAGAACAACTTTGAAATTAATTTAAAAAATTGGTTCATTCAGACTGGCTTGATAAATCATCTGTGATGATCTTGAATTGGAAAGTGAACCAGTTTATTGGTTTTAATGATATTAAAAGTCATTATTAACACTTGGAGGAACACTCCTGGTGGTACTTGTGGGATCCTGGGGTACCAGAACCTGTCATCCCATTTTGAAGTTGAGAAAAATGAGGCTCAGAGAGGTAACTCAGCTAATGGTTTGCCAGCTGAAAAAGACAGGCAGGATTCGGTCACAGCCCTCTCAGGGTCAAAGGCACAGATCTCACTCCCTGTTTTGTGGTCTGGGTGTTCTCCTGAGCTTTGGGAACGTAGTTGGGGTGATTTCAGTCGCGTACTGATGTTCTCTCTCCCATTCTTCTTCCTCTTCTCCCTTCACTTCCTTTACCGTCTCTCTTCTTCTGGTTTCCTAGAGCCCATGAGGGCCCCCAAAGGCCTAGCTTTCGCTGAGATCCAGGCCCGCCAGCTGACGCTGCAGTGGGAACCCCTGGGCTACAACGTGACCCGGTGCCACACCTATACTGTGTCCCTGTGCTACCACTACACCCTGGGTAACAGCCACAACCAGACCGTCCGGGAGTGCGTGCAGATGGAGCGGGGGGTCAATCGCCACACGATCAGGAACCTGCTGCCCTACCGCAGCGTCCATGTACGTCTCATCCTCACTAACCCCGAGGGTCGCAAGGAAGGCAAGGAAGTCACCTTCCAGACGGACGAGGATGGTAAGAATCTCTGCCTTGATTCCCATGCCCAGTGTACTGCCCACAGGCACCCCCATCTCTGGAACTGACATTTATATGGGGAGTTTCTTGCTTAAATTAAATCAACTGTGTAACAACAAAGTAATGATAGTTATCATTTATTTTCTAGAGGACTTTGAGTTAAAGTGATATAATTTCTTCTTTAAATGTTTGGAATAACTCAGCAGGGAATTACTTGGATTGGGATTTTCTCTCATCCAAGTACTAACCAGGTCCAACCCTGCATAACTTCCAAGATCAAATGAGATTGGGTACATTCAGTGTGGACCTAAAGTTTTCTTTGTGTTTATTAAATAACTGTTTTAATGATAAAAATAGATCTTGGACTATCCAGATTTTCTATTCTTTTGGGTGGGATCCACACCCAGAGTGCTCAGAGAATACTCTGAGTGTCATGCTCGGGGGTTGCCCTTGATGGTGTTTGGGAGTCCATGTGATGCCAGGGATCCAACCTGGGTTTCTCACTTGCAAAGGATGTGACCTAACTCTTTGAGACATATCTAAAAGGTAAAGGCCCTCCCGTTGATTGTCGATTTGCTCGAGCGGGCCCAGTAACGTCTCCATTGGAGACTTTGTTGTTACTGTGTCTGGCATATCGAATACTCTCGGTAGCTTGCCGGGCTCTCCGAGAGGGGCAGAGGAATCGAACTCGGGTCGGCCATGTTGGCCGCTTGTAAGGCGAACGCCCTACCCGCTGTGCTATCGCTCCAGCCCGAGACATATCTATGGCCCAGATTTTATGTTTTATAATTTTACTGGAGGGCTATTTTCTGGGATCCACCTAGAAGTGCTCAGGGGCTACTCCTGGCTTTGCGCTGAGGGGTCATTTCTGGTGGTGCTTCGTGTGCCAGTGATTGAAGCTAGGTTGGCCACATGCAAAGCGAGTGTCTTAAACGCTGTACCATCTTTCTAGCCTCCAACATTTTCTGTTTATCTCATCATTTCATTTCATCATCCTGTTATTCGTCGATTGCCTCGAGCAGGCCCCAGTAACGTCTCTTTCATCCTAACCCTGAGATTATATTCAAGGCTCTTTAGGAGAATGAGACCCATCATTGTTACTGGTATTTGGCATATTTGGTACGCCACGGGGAGTTTGCCAGACTCTGCCCTGTGGGCAGGCTACATTCGATAGCCTGCAAGTTTGTCCAAAGTAGGAATGAGATAGTAAGATGTCATAAAAGATGTCCTGAGAAGACATCTTTTATGCACATATATTTTTAAATATGTGCAAAGACAAAAGAAAGAACATTCACTAAACTACCACTTACAACAGCACCAAAATTGCTAAATATCTACAGTTTACAAAATACCTAATATCACATTCAAATGTTGATTATATAAGCCAATAGTGGGAGAAATGCTCAAATTCACTCAATGAGTATAATTTACAATAAAATATGAAATGAGGACAAAGAAGATTAACAATAAAAGAGACAGAATACTGAAAAAATTAGTGTTCATTTGTACCAAACATATAAACACATATATGCAAAGGCTTGAGGAACACATAATGTCTGAAAGAATAAACATTCACACACTAATGTTAACAGTAAATGAGAATGGGCATATTTAAATGCCATTTTTAAAAGCCCTTTTTGAAGCTGAATAAAATTTTCTACTGATTAAGTATGTTCTTCTTATAAGATATTTGATTAAGGAGTGAGAAATGCTAAACATGACAATCACTAGCAAATAGAAGGAAATCTTAAAATATAGCCAATAAATTTTTAGTATTTTCGCCTGTTCATTTCAGAATCCTCAAAGTTAACAAGGAACTTGAGGAAATTTATGTTCATTAATAATTGTATAAGACTACCACTAACAGATGTAAATATTCAAGAACTGTTAAATATATAATTTTTTTTACACACTATACACCAATAAAAAACAAAACAGAAGAGGATCATCTGTTTTCCTAAAATAAGGGAACTAAAACAGAAAAATGACCATTGGTAAATGCCAAGTACTACCAAAGAGGTAAAAATTAAAGACTGCTTAATACAATACTGGATTACCTCTATATAATATGTCAGACAAACATCCATCCCGACAGATCATGTGGCTGAATCATCTGTTTATCTAATTTGGGTATACTGTGTTTTTAAGAAATTAGTTTATTTACACTAAATTTTGAAATTTCTTGTCAAATATTGGGATAGTATTATCATAGTTAATATCTGTAGGATCTGTAGTGATAGCTCTTTTTTCCATTCAGGATACTGGTTATTTGTGTCATCCATTTTTCTTGTTCTCTCTTATGAAAGATAAATATGTTTTATTAATCTTTCCCAAAGAGTCAACTTTTGGCTTAGTGATTTTCTTTATTCTATACTTACTGTATTTCCTTAATTTCCTTTTTGTATACTTCCTTTGCATTTGATTGACGGTTCTTTTAACTTTTTGGAATGGAAGCTGAGATCATTGATTTTGAGACTTTCTTCATTTCTAATATATGCAGTTGAAGCTTCACATTTTCCCCTCTAAGTTCTGCTTTATTGCAGTCCTCAAGTTATTTGTGTTTTCTGTTCGTTGTCTCTCCCTGTGGACCACTCCTGGTGATGCTTGCTCTGGCTCTATGGGCCTGAAAGTTTCACTCTTGGGCTGACAATGTGTGTTGCTTAGGCCCAGTGGTGCTGCGGGACATCAGGGCTACACCTGAGAGTGATTGGGGGACCATTTGGTGCCAGGGACTGAACTTGGGCCTAGTGTGCTTCCTGCCCCTAGCCTGTGAGTTTTGATATGTTCTATCATCATTATTATTTGGTTAAAAGTATTTCCTAATTTTTTTTTATTAGTGAAACACCATGAGGTACAGTTATAGACTTGCAAATTTTTGTGCTTGGGTTTCAGTTATACAATGATCAAGTACCCATCCCTCCACCAGTGCCCATCCTCCACCACCACGGGTCCCAGCATCGCTCCCACCCCCATACCCCCCATTCCACCCTGCCTCTGTGGCAGGGCATTCCCCCTTGTTCTCTCTCTCTTCTTTTGGGTCCTGTGTTTTGCAAGAGAGACATTGAGTGGCAGTCATGTTTGGTCTATAGTCTACTTTCAGCATGCTTCTCCCACCCTGGGAGGATCCTCACAACCCCCTTTATTTGGTGCTCTCTTAAGTATTTCCTAATTTTTGATGTTTTTTCCTTTGACCCAAGAGTTATTTAGAATTATATTGCTAATTTCTAAGCTATTACCATTATCTCTTTATACTGATTTCTATTTTAATTTCACATTCTTCAAAGTACATACTTCATTTTAAGTATGAAATTTAATACTTATTTTATTGCCCAGCTTATACAATGTTGGCAAATGTTGTTTGTCTATTTGAAAAAAAAGTGTGCATTGTGTCATTGTGCTACTTAGGTCAAACTAAAACTTTTTAAGTGCTGACTACCTGTAAAGCTTTTTATATGTCCATGGTTTAATACCCAGGACAGCAGTAGCAATTCAGGGCAGAATTTCACCTGCCTCTGGGAGGTTCTTCTCTGGCTGGTTAAGCAAACAAATTAACATCAGATAATTCATAGGAAAAAAGAACAAACTTAATTACATATGGGTGTTTGCTCAATCAGTCCAAGAGAACCTCAGAGGCATATGGAATATTTTTCTCTATACCCCAGTTGTTTTGGTGACCTGAAATGGGATTTATCTAATTGGCTGGAGATTGCTTACTCCTGATAGGCTGCTCAGAGAGAGAGAGATCCTGGAATGCCTGATAATAGCTGACAAAGGATAATTTTTTTTTTTTTTACTATGTACATCCTTCTGAATCTCTATCTGCAGGGACCTGAGGGAAACCAATGTGATGAGACAGTCTTTAAAAATATTTAGATTAACAGGAAGAAAATATTGATGAAACTAGGTGTTTGGAAACAGTGACTTTTGCCTTGGTAATTGTTACTTAAGTACTCTGGTTTGAATTCTTTACATGTGGTTTGGAGCCATAGCCAGCTATGCTGAGTATGTGTGAATTGTTCACAGCGGTGCTTGGGGGAATGATGCCATCCTGGGGACCAGACCCAACCTTCCTACATTCAGACATGCACATTAGCTTCTCCCTGCCTTTTTTGTTTTCTGATCCATACCCGGGCCCAAAAAATGTGCTCAGGGATTTCTTCTAGATCTGTGCTCAGAGTTTGCTCCTGGTGGGACTTGGGGACCATATCTGGTGCTAGGGATTGAACCTGGGTAAGCTGTGCACAAGGCAAGCACCTTATTTGCTGTCCTATCGCTCGTAGCTCTTTTAGTTACCACTTCAACCGTGGTTTGGATTGTCTTGGTTAAACCTTGACTCACAGAGGCCTTTATTTGCTCTGGTTCTGTCTTTTGTGTTTTCATAAGGAAGGAAGATTTTAAGGTGCATGCAGTTTTCTAAGGAGCGTATTTTTCCTTTTCCCCTTCCCTTCACTGTTGTTGTCATGACCAGGGTGACACACACTTGACCGTGGCACTCACAGAAGGTTGCACATCAGGTTTTAGTGCTTGCACACTCGGCCGAGGTGCTCTCTGGGGGTCATTTTATAGTTGTGGAGATTCTGACTGTTTCAGCTGCAGGAGAGTATTGCTCACACGTGTATATGTGGTCACAGTACTAGTCACGGAGCTTGTACATCTCTAGTGGTGGCAGTAGTCACTAGGGATGACACATTTTTATAGGGGTCTGTCTCCCCAGGAGTAGTTGGGGGCTGGGAGCCAGTCCTAGTGGCACTTGACCTGGCAGTGTGGGTCTGACCATTGTGTGCTTGGGTTTTGTCATTGCAGGGCTCCCTGGATCTGTTTGTGCTCGGGAGCCAAAAGCACTATTATAGTGATGCTCAGGGGCCACTTGCGGTGACAGGCAGTAAACTCAAGGTTCACCACTCAGAGGTATCTTCTTGGTTCCAGCTACTTAAAAAAGAAAGTAGTAGTGCTTGCCCATACTGGACTGTGGTGCTCTGGAGACCATGCACTCCACTGTAAGCTGGGGGCCCCAGAGGGCAGAGACTGAGGGAGTCTGGTACCTGTGGACTGCACAGAGATCAAACTCTCAGTCTCACACTGGGAAGGCTAATTCTTTGCCACTGAGCTAAGGAAATCTTGGAAGCAAAACAGCTGCATATTGGGTGAATGCAGGTTAAATATTTAAAAGCCGAAGTGCTTGCCTAGGTCAGGACCCAGTTCAATCCCTGGCATCCCTGAGTACTGCTGAGTGTGGTTTTTGTGCCCCCCCGAGCACCCCTGGACCTGATTACTGAACTCTCTGACCCTGGTGGCTGAGAGTCACTGGGCCCCAGGCACTGGAACATTGCTTCGGAAACTCCCTATTTCTGACTCCCAAAATCTTTCAGGATAGGAAAAGTTGGACACTTTTCCTGTCATGGGTTACATTAGCACAGATTGCATGCTGAGTCCACACAACAGGGTAAGGTGTTTTTGTAAAACAAAATATAACCCTGGTCTTGTTGGCCAATCTCATTTAAATCTTGTTTGGCTCCCAGAGACCCAAGGCTTAGCTGGAGCTGTTCGTGTGCATTCAGTCTCTACTTTCGTCATGTTTTATGTGACTTTGTGGCCTCTGAGCTTTTGCAACTGCTCTCTCAGGTCTCTGCCCCCTGGAGGAAGCATGTGTCTGCATGCGTCGGGCAGGCAGCCAAATGAACTCAGAGAGTTCAGACATTTGAGCTGTGAGAGGGAGGTTTTCATGACCAGCTGGTAGTTGTTTTTTTTTTTTTCTGAGAGTAAGCTTTTCTAGATATTGTGATACTTACTGGGTTGAATCCCTATTGAATTGGAAAACTTCCAAACTGAAGAAAATTTAGAGTGCTTATAATCTATACACTTGTCTTATTATTGGTACCTATGACACATTAAGTTGAGAAGTAAGGTAGAGGAGAATCTTTTTTTTTTTTTTACCAGAGGCATACTTTTTTTTTTGAAACACCGGGGGGCTGGAGCGATAGCACAGCAGGTAGGCAGGTAGGGCGTCTGCCTTGCACTCAGCCAACATGGCCGACCCGAGTGAAACACCATGAGGTACAGTTGTACACTTACAAATTTTTGTGCTTGAGTTTCAGTTATACAATGATCGAGTACCCATCCCTCCACCAGTGCCCATTCTCCACCACCACTGATCCCAGTATCCCTCCCACCCCACATCCCCCCCATCCCACCCTGCATCTGTGGCAGGACATTCACTTTTGTTCTCTCTCTCCTTTTGGGTGCTGTGGTTTGCAAAAGAGGCATTGAGTGGCAATCATGTTCGGTCTATAGTCTACTTTCAGCATGCATCTCCCATCCTGGGAGGGTCCCCCCAACACCCTTTATTTGGTGCCCCTTCTCTCTCTGAGCTGCCTTTTGCCCTAGCATGTGCGGCTGGCCTCCAAGCCATGGAGTAAACCTCCTGGTACTTATCTCGGCTATTCTTGGGTGTTAGTCTTTAATTTTGTTACTGAGAAGAATCTTTATTAGCCCTGGGAACTCTTTTAATAAGATCAGACTTACTACCACATCCTAGAAAAGATCAGCCTTTATGTGGTCCACAGAACCGCTCTTTATTTTTTTGTTGTTTTGTTTCCAAATGTTATTCACAGAAACTGTCTTATGAAGTAATCCTTATGCCAAAGAGATATATCTTGGGGTAGCCAATTTTTTCCTTACACAGCCCTATGCTATAAGCATTTTCTATTCCTGTTTTACAGATGAGATCATATAGCAAATAGATGGGTAGCAGAGCTGCGTTTCACACCTGGATCTATGGTCTTTTCCTTTTAAACATTTCCCCATCTCTTGCCTTTTTTGTTGTTGCAGTGTCTGAGGTTGCACACTTGGTCATGTGCTCACACACCTGGTTGTGCTCCTTCCGTGAGTCACATGCTTGGTTGCAGTGTTTCCACACCCAGTTATGGTGTTTTCACTTTGGCTGTGGTATGCTCAGGGCTTGTGCCCTTATGGCAAATGGGGATCACCACAACAGCACTAAAGTTCCCATAGTGTTGACTATGTGGTACTGGGCCTCATATCTGCAGGATGGGAGGTGTTCTACCACTGAGGCCATTCCCTGGGTCCCAGAGTTGTCATTATTTTTTAAAAATTTTTATTAGTGAAACACCATGAGGTACAGTTGTAGGCTTACAAATTTTTGTGCTTGGGTTTCAGTTATACAATGATCAAGTACCTATCCCTCCACCAGTGCCCATTGGGTCGTACCTGGCACTTATCAGAGGCTATTCTTGCCTCAGTTCTCTGGAGTGACTCCTGGCAGTGTTCAGGGGATCAGATGGGATGCTGAGAAATAGCTGGAGTTGGCGCAGAGAAGGCAAGTGTCCTTAGCCTCGGTGCTATCTTTCAGGGCTCTGGAGTTGTAGTTTTTAATATCTTTGCTCCACTGCAGGCACAGGTCTAAAGTCTTTCTTCACGTTCTTGCAAACCCCAGGTTTGCAAACTCCCGGGGTGATGGTTTTTCTAATCTCCTCACATGCATACTTTACTGTTGTACAACTGGACTCTATTACCAAACTCAGCTCCCTCTTTGGTTTCCTCAAAACCCTCCTCATGGTGCAAAGTGCGTGGACCCTATCCTGCCCCGGTATCCTGAGGATTTGCTGTGGGTGGGGTTTCAGATAAGGATTGGAGGGATTTACCTTGAAGCATTCCAGATGCAGAGAAGGAACTTTCCCCCAACTCTTCTGCCCATCTTAGTTGGGTCCCTATCAATAAGACTTAGAAGAGACAGATCAACAAGGAGAAGTCTATCACAATATGCATCTTACACATATTTGGAAGTATTCAGTGATTAAAAAAAACTCAAAGGGGTTGTGAAACTTGAACTTAACTGAAGGACAAAAATCATGTATTTGGGGGCCCAAACCTGGTGGTGTTCAGGTCTTACTCCTTTTTTGTGTGTGTGCTCAGGGATCATTCCTGGCAGACTTGGGGGACCATATGGAATGCGGGGATCAAACCTGGGTCAGTTGAGTGCAAAGCAAGTGCCCTATCTGTTGTACTATATCTCCGGCCCAGGACAATACATTTATAGATAAGAAAGCAAAGCTAAAGGCTTTGCTCTTCTAAAGGCAGCAAATTGTGAAAATGCGAATATGGGGGACTACTACTGGTAGATGAAGGCTAGTGAGTGATGTTTGTTCTGTAGATTCCTCTGGGCCATGAAGGAGCTAGAAATGGCTCAGTGATGAAGTCAGTCCTTCCTGGTAGAGAGAGGTAAGTAGAACCTTCAAGGATTTATGTCTTGCTTTATAGGCAAATAGGCTCAGGCCCTACTTAAGTCCCTTTAATTCAGCTCAAAGTCATCCTCATGTGGAAGTGGCATGTTAGGCGATATCCCAATATCCTTCCTAAAGAACCTCATTCTGGACATAAGGCTGCATAAAACCCTTTAGGCCTCTTGTGCCTCCCTCTCTCCCTCCGAGACAGGTGGGGTTACTTGGCCTTCTTTCGCCCCTCTTTGCCCTGCTCCTTCCTCCTCCCTCCAGGAACTCCTCCTTGTTTATATTTTTCATTTTTAATAAAAATATTCGTATCATACTTATAGCAAGTATGCTTATTTATTTATTTTTTAATTTTTATTAGTGAGACATCATGAGGTACAGTTGTAGACTTATAAATTTTTGTGCTTGGGTTTCAATTATACAATGATCAAGTACCCATCCCTCCACCAGTGTCCATTTCCCACCACCACAGATCCCAGTATCCCTCCCACCCCCCATCCCCCCCATTCCACCCTCCCTCTGTGGCAGGGCATTCCCTTTTGTTCTCTCTCTCTTATTGGGCGTTGTGGTTTGCAAAAGAGGCAGTGGGTGACAATCATGTTTGGTCTATAGTCTACTTTCAGAGTATGCTTATTTTTAAGTCAGTATAATGAATTCTCGCGGACTGGACACATCAGAATGGCCCCTACAAGGAAGAAGAAATAACCTCACCAGCACCCCAAAGCCGATTCCCCCCACCCTTGCCCTCTCCCATTCATAGTCTCTCAAGAATAACTGTTAATCCTTACTTATAATGCCAGAGATGACTTTTTGCTTGGTTTGACCTTTATATCAATAAACTCAGTTTATTCTTTTTATGACTGACTTCTTTCAACTTCATGCTTGGGAGATTCCGCCACATTGTGTGTGCAGTTCTAGAGAATTTCTTCTCTCTGCTGAATAGTCCATTACGTGAATATACCACATTTATCATGTTTACTGTTGTTGGGCGTTTGGATTGCTTCATTTTTAACTATTTTAAGTTGTCCTACAAATAAAATACCTGAAGATTTTTTGGGGGTATCTATCTATCTATTTCTTATGGGTTTAAGCTTAGGAGTTGTTGGCTTGGTTTCAGGACACATGTTTGTAATAAGCAGATAATGTTCAGACACCTTCCCAAGTGTTTCTGTCAGTTTAATATCCACTAGCTGTCTGTGGACATTTCGCATACTTTGCATCCTTGCCAACACTTGCAATTGTCTTTTTCATGTGGTCATTTTGGTGGATGGTGGTGTTGCCATGGAAACTGTTAATTGTAATAGGAAGATCCTGCTGTCATTCACTGCCTTGCCTTAGGGTTTCAAGTTCCCCCATGGAGGTTTGTAAAGGTGTTTTCTAGAAGAATATTGTCTTGTGCCTGCTGTTTAGATGAAACTTTAAAACAAAATACAAGAGAAACAAAGCAAAATCATCTGAAAGGGTTCCCTCTAAAATGTTAACAGTGTTTACCTTTGGTGTTAGGATTGTAGGTATCATTAATTTTCTTTATGCTCACTTTAGTTTTCTGCATGGAACATATTGTTGGATAATTAGAAATATTTAGACAAGAAAACATCTCCGCCCATAATTTCGGTGTTGCAATGCAATTATTGTTTTTATTTCTCTGGCAATTGTCTATATTTTTTGAAAACCACTCAACTGGAACAAAACAGGAGTGTTCAGACATTCTTCCGTGCTGAAAATAAGCTTCACAGTAGCAAATGTGCCGGCTAAGCTTTCTGGAATCCTTCGAAAAATGGGCTGAATAATATGAAATAGCTGGAATTTGCCCCAGGGCCTTATGTATATATCATTTAATTTGGCTGGGGAAGGGTGATCATCCATCTCACAGATGAGGAAACAGAGTCTCAGAGTTAGAGGAGGCCAGAACACCTTGGGAAATACAGAGGCCGGAGTTTAAATCTGGGGTTTCCTGCTCCGGGCCACTTTTGCTGCCCTCTCCTCCTTTCCCTTGCAGTGCCTGGCGGGATCTCAGCGGAGTCCCTCACCTTCACACCCCTGGAGGACATGATCTTCCTCAAGTGGGAGGAGCCCCAGGAGCCCAATGGCCTTATCACTCAGTATGAGGTGGGTGGGGGCTCTGCCCAGGGGTCCCTGGTGGGAGGTGCTTGGGGCTGGGTGTTACCCAGTGTCCTCCATCTCTGACCAGCCTGACTCTGGAGGCAGAAGAAAGGCAGTGGTCCCCGGTGGCCTGGATCCTCACAGTCCCACAGAGCCTCTCCCCCTTTGTCCCGCCTGAGCCCCAGTCCACCAAAACCCTGATGGGGGCAAGCTGCCCTCTAGCCTCCTGTGCCTGCTGACCGGCTCACTCTGTCCTTAGATCAGCTACCAGAGCATCGAGTCGTCAGACCCAGCTGTGAATGTGCCGGGCCCTCGGCGGACCATCTCCAAGCTCCGCAACGAGACCTACCACGTTTTCTCCAACCTGCACCCTGGCACCACGTACCTGTTCTCTGTGCGGGCTCGTACCGGCAAAGGCTTCGGCCAGGCAGCACTCACCGAGATCACCACCAACATCTCTGGTGGGGAGTGCCCCTCACCTCTCCTGTCCCTTTGGAGATGGCCCAGAACCCCAGTGGGGGGAGAGGGAGGCCTCTGGGGGCGGTGGTAGAGGGTTCCTGCTGAGATAAATGTGCCTGTTGGCGACTGAGGTCAGGGGTCAGGGGTGTTTACATTAGAGGGGTCAGGGGATTGTCGTCAGTGGCATCTGGTCAGGGGTCAGAGAAGCCCAGTTTAGCAGGAAGCTAAAGGCTAAGAACGAAGGGGACCAGGTTTGAGGAGACTCAGCCTGGCTTTGCTGGCCCAGTGGCCAGTCTCTGTGCTGAAGTCCCTGTCCCCTTCTCCAGCCCCCAGCTTTGATTATGCTGACATGCCGTCACCCCTGGGCGAGTCGGAGGACACCATCACTGTGCTACTGAGGCCGGCACAGGGCCGCGGGGCCCCCATCAGGTGGGAAAGTGGGGACCAAGCTGTGGACTCTTGGGGCCTGTGGGCAAGGTCCTTCCTTGCCCCAGTGCACCCCTCCCCCCCCCAACACCGGGTGCCCTTCGCACAAACCTTTCCTCTCTAAGTGTCTGGAGGAAGGTTTGTCATGGGGACATGGCAGGGGAGGGAGCTGTGGGTGCTGGGGTCGCCTCCACAGGCTGTAAAAGAAACAGCTGGAGAGCAAGGCAGGCACACTTCTGCAGCCCCCACTCCGCACCAGGCTGGCAGCGTGTGTGTGTGGGGGGGGTCATGGACTAAGATGTGATGGGAAATATTGATATTTCAGCATCCACTTGTTTGTTCTGGGCTTTGTTCCATGGAGAAAAGATTTGGAAGAGTCACAGCTGAAGACTCTTGAGGGAAGCCATAGAAATAAATAGATACACACTTGCAAGGAACAGGGGCTCAGAGGGCCGTAGACCAGGGCCCCAAACTGGCAATGGCGGGGACTGCTGGCTGGGAATAGTGGCAGCCGCAGAGGTGGCAGGGCTTAGGGATGAAGGATGGGGTGTGTCCCTGGTGGCTTGCTCAGTGACTGTCTCCCCACATCCCACATCTGTTACAGGAATTCAGGACCCCCAGTACCTAGCACACAATTCCCGAATAAGAGAACGAATAACCAATCTTCTCTAACGCTTGTCCACTAAGAGTTAGGGGGTGTTGGGGTGGAGCCAGAGCTTCAGAGGTCCCCAGGTCCTGTGGCAGCCCCGGAAGGCTTGGGGAATCCGTGGGGTTCCAGGATGGATGAGTGGGTGTACACTGGCTCCCCTTGAGTCAGTAGCAGCGGGGACATGACAGCGCTGGCTACTAGCCTGCTCTCCTTCCTCACCTCTTCTGCAGGCCACACGCCTGGTATCACTCCTGCTTTACAGAGCATAGACCCAGGGAGGTTAAGTTACTCACCCTGTAGGGAGAGGCTGAGACGAGAGCAGCCTCCAGCTTTCCCTCTGCCTCCTGAGCTCCTGGCTCCTGTCCAGTGTGTACCAGGTGGTGGTGGAGGAGGAGCGGCCAAGGAGGCTGCGGCGGGAGCCGGGCGGCCAGGACTGCTTCCCGGTGCCACTGACCTTCGACGCGGCGCTGGCCCGGGGCCTCGTGCACTACTTCGGGGCCGAACTGGCGGCCAGCAGCCTGTCTGAGGCCATGCCCTTCACTGTGGGGGACAACCAGACCTACCGAGGCTTCTGGAACCCACCGCTGGAGCCCAGGAAGGCCTATCTCATCTACTTCCAGGCAACAAGCCACCTGAAAGGGGTGAGGGACTGGCGAGGAGGTCCGAGGGGTTGGGGGTTGGGGCAGGCTGGGACCACCTTGGTGATGGGCTCTGGAGGCTAGGTTCAGGCCCCGCCCCTGACCTGATGCTGACCACTCACAGAGCAGTGCTCTCCTGAATCCATGCCCCGGACACGCCCTCCTCTCAGAAGCCCCGCCCCTCCCTCTCTAGACTCCCAAGTGCTTCTTCAGTGTTTTATCCCCTCTTGGAATTTCCTTCCCAGCCTAGCCCTTTGCTGTCTCTGCCTCCCCGCCCTCCCTCCCCCCAAGGCTCTGGCCGTTGGTCTCAGGAGCCCAAAAAGGTCCGGACCTTGAGACCAGGAGCTCTTTCCCCGGAAGCCCCATGTCCTGCAGACTTTTCCCACCTGACTATCTCCTCCCTAACCAGACCTGGCCCTCCACCCTGTGGAAAGTGGGTAACCATCACCCACTTTCCTTTGCTCATCTCATTCTAAAAGTTTTTATTTAATTTTTTGCCATGCTGGGCATTGAACCGAAGTTTAATGCATGCAAGGTCTAGTGCACCTTTGCACAGAACCACATCCCTAACCCTCTCTGTTATTGAGAAAAACTATTTTTTTTTTTAAATTGAGGTCATGTTGGTTTACTAGAGTGCAAATGTTTATGTGTTTTGGAGCAGGGTGTTCCCACACCTCGCTCACCACCAAGATGCAGGACAGTGCCCTATTTCCAGGCACCTTCCCTTCTGGCTCCCCCAGCCCCTCCTGACAAGCTGGGTGCATTTAGTCACAGTCTCCACCTGCTTGAGGTCCCAGGGAAGGCTGGGCTGGGGCTTCCTTCAGCAGCACTGAGACCCTGATCTGTGTCTCCAGGAGACGAGGCTGAACTGCATCCGCATTGCCAGGAAAGGTGAGTCCTGCTGAGTCCTTCAATCCTGGGGGAGCAACTTCCTCCCTGGTGGGCCCTGGGCTGTGGGACAGAAGGTAGTTCTGCAGGTCTGAGTCAGGGGCCCAGTGAGGAAAAGACCCCTTTCCTCCCGCCCCTTCTCCCCTTGTGTGCGGCAGAGAGTGGGGTAACCATTCCCCATAGTAACCCAAGAGGGCTGTCATGGTTGGTCCTCCCTGCTGCTGGGCTGTGTATCCTCCCCTCTGTTGTGAGGACCCTATAGTGTTGGGATTGTCTGACCCAGGATGGGGAATGTGGGGGTCCCCATCCTGAGTTGGTCTGACCATGCCCTGGGTACATAGCTTTCCCGATCACCTCCTGGGAAGCCGGGAAGTGGGGAGGTGGATGGTGGGAGGGTCCTCATACTCCCCATCTACTGAGGGAGGGGAGGATTTGGGTAGTGGAGAGCAGAGGGAAGCTGTTCTCGGTAGGGAACAGTGCATGAGTGGCTATAGTAGCACACAGAGGTGAAGTAGGGGTGTGTGTGTGTGTGTGTGTGTGTGTGTGTGTGTGTGTGTGTGTGTGTGTGTGTGTGTGTGTGTGTGTGTGTGTGACCTGCTTTGTTCCTGGGATGGGGGAGGGTGTGAGGTAGTCCCTGATCGCTGATCCTTTGTCCTTTTGTCCTGTTCTGGTCTCCAGCTGCCTGCAAGGAGAGCAAGAGGCCCTTGGAGGTGTCCCAGAGATCGGAGGAGATGGGGCTCATCCTGGGCATCTGTGCCGGGGGCCTTGCCGTCCTCATCCTCCTCCTGGGTGCCATTATAATCATCATTCGCAAGGGGTGAGTGTGTGAGGCTGGGTCCAGCCCACCCATGCTTCTAGGTTTCTGCCCCTCAGGCCTGGTGGGTGTGTGGTGGGTAGCAATTGCCTGGTGAGTGTGTAAAGGCCTGCCAGCCTGGGCATTGGGCCCGTGCATGAGAGATCCTGCCCATGGAGCTGTCCCAGAGCCGTGTGACTGGAGCCCAGGTCTGGCTAGTGCCAAGGGCCACGTGCCTGGGACAGAGATGCTGGCATGCTGCCAGGGAGCTGTGCCAGGGGTGGCAGTGCCCTCCTGAGTCTGCCGGGCACCCCACACAGGGTGCCGAGGATCTGACTGCATCCAGCCCTTCCCACCTTCTGGTAGTGTCTGCCCTGATAGGTGTGCACAGCCCACTCCCCTCAGCCCCAGCACCTGGAGCCATGGATCTTCCTGGCCCTCACCCTTTCTTCCTTGGGCTCTGTGGGGCCTGGGACCCATTACGATGGGTCTGAGGAGGTCCCCTGGCCCCTGTTCCAGGCACGGCCTCCTTCCTGCCCCTCTGGCCCTACCTCAAAGTCCCCCTTTTGGGTGTGGGTTTCCCAGCGGCTGAGTCAAGATCTAGGGGTGGGGGCTGGAATCTAGAGCTGTGGAGGCGCTGAGCCCAAACTGAAGTTGTCAGGTAGTTTAAGGGCGGTTCAGGTCTTGGATTCCACAGCATTTTAAAGCAGCAGAATATGTCCTTCAAAGTCCAAATAAACCACCTCAGGGTGGCGGGGGCAGCTGGTGGCTGAGGCTCTGTTTGGAACTAGATAAGGGCTGCCACTCCGCACTCCCCCTACCCACCCCACCCCACCACACACACACACACACACACACACACACACACACACAGGATTCATTCCTTACAGGCAATTTGTTGATGAGTCCATAGGTCTGTCATCCAGGCAGCCCGAGGCAGAGCTCCCTACCCTCTCCCCACAGCTGCCAGACTGGGCACCCATGCAGGTTGGTCCAGCTACCCAGATCCAGAGGAACAGTCCAGCTGGCCTGGGGCTGAGCCATGCCTGAGGCCAGGCATGGACAAGACAGTCTGGGAGTAGGGCCCGCACATGGGGTGGGACAGTCAACTCTTTGAGTTTTTCTTTCTTGGTTCCTATGCTGCTTCCTAAGACAAAATATTTTAAACCAGTGTTTCCCAACTGGGGGCTCCTCCCCCCCCCCCCCCGCCCCCGGCTGCCCATCCCCAGGGCCAGGTTCAGGAGGCAGGACCTTCTGAGTCCCTTTCTCCTCCAACTCAGCAGGTGGAGGGAGCAGGGAAGACCCTCACTTTCTGCTGGGGCAGCCCTGGGATTTTTATTGACCATTGTCCTTGTTTAGAGGAGGAAAAGGAAGCTCGCAGAGGCGGAGCTCTGCATTGATTTCCTTCACTTATTGATTACTCAATTCAGTGGAATATTTATAGATGCACCTTGATGGGGCTGCCCTGGCTGGGAATCCAGCTTTCCCCTTCTGTAGCCTCTGGGCAGCCTGGCATTCAGGCAGCATTCGAGAGTGAGAGAAGAGTTAGGGCAGGGTGAGGGCCAGAGAGGGGGAAGGCAGGCTATAACAGTGGGGAACAGCGAGTGGCACCCCAGGGCAGTCCTCAGTAGAGTCCAGAGGCCCTCAGTGCCAGGCACAATCCTATGGCCTTGCATATGCACAGCAAGTTCTTTTCTTTTCTTTTTTTTTGTTTCAAAAGGCACAGCTTTCATTTTTTAATGTCAGAGTAGTATTCCATTGAGTGTATATGTGTAAAGCATACACATATGTTATAACTCTTTATCCAGTCAAGGAATTTATATAATAGTTTAAGGATAACCTATACATTATATAATTTTCATTAGCCAAGTATTCTTTTTTATTCTTTTTTTTTTTAATCACTGTGAGATAGACCCTCACAAAGTTGTTCATGATTAGCACAAGTTCTTTACCATGTGAATTGCAACCTGTCCCCCTTTTGGAGTCTTGTATCGGCGGGGAAGCAGAGAGCACCATTCCTTCAGTCATCCCTGCCCCCCACCTACCCAGGCCTCCCACTCTTCTCTCTTGCCTTTTATTCCCACATCTGCGGGGCGTCTGGTGGAGTCCATTCCTTGAGGTCTCTGCTGCTAGGCTGCTGGGGAGTATGGGTGGAGGTCCCTGAACGTGGTGGGGGTCTGGTCTTGGGACAGAAACTCCCGGACACTGACACCGATTCCCCCACAGAGAGTCTAGGAGACCAAGGCTCAAGACTGAGCTGCCTCCTGGATGAGGTCCCCCCTGCTCTGCACCCTCCGTACTGTGTCTGCAGTATTGGGGCTCTAGACTTTCCTGCTGTGGGTGCCCAGGAGGGACCCTGGCTCCTTCACTTACCCCCACTTGGGGTCATCTGAGGGAGGGGCTGCCCCCAGATTCCAGCAAGTCTCACTGGATCCTGCCCCACAGCAGGTGGGTGCGAAGGGCTGTCTCAGGGCAGAGGGACCTGCAGGGTGCAGGCACAGGGATGGGGTCTGCAGTCTGTATTTCTACAGTGCTTGTGTTTGTGTCTGAGCATGTGGATGTGTGTTTCTGTGGCGCCCGTGAAAGTGTCTGAGCGTGAGGGTGTATGTGTTTCCATGGCACCTAGAGTGTATCTGAGTGTGCGGGTGTGTGTATGTCAGTGTGTGCATGTCTGAGCATGTGAATGTGTGTTTCTGTGGCGCCTTTGAGTGTGTCTAAGTGTGGTGTGTGTATTTCTGTGACATCTGAGAGTGTGTCTGAGCATGAGGGTGTGTGTGGCACCTGTGAGCGTGTCTGAGTGCACGAGTGTGTGTTTCCGTGGTGCCTGTCAGTGTGTCATAGCATGCGGAAGTGTGTTTCCATGGCGCCTACAGTGTGTCTGGGTGTGTAGTGTGCTTTTTTCCTGGATGTGAGTATGTGCAGCTGTTTCCCCGGGCGTCTCTGCACCCCTCACCCCAGCAGCTGATTAGGGACCAGCTTCTGGTCCTCAGGGACTGAGCCGGGTAATCTTTGAGTCCAGGGATCCCCTTGGACTCTCCTGGCCTGGCCCGGCCTCTCCTTGCTGGCTGCAGGGGCCACAGCCCCAGCTGTCTGCCTGGGCCCTTGCTGGGGTCTGCAGGGGCATTGCATCCACACTGGCTTTTCTCTTTGCACGCTGCAGGAGGGACCACTATGCCTACTCCTACTACCCGTAAGTAGCCTGCCCCCCAACCCCCATCCCTGGCCAGACCTGCCTCTGTTCTGCCACCTTCCTGGGCTGTCTGCTCTGCCCAGGCTCCTCAGGTCCCCCCTTCCTGTGAGATTCTTCATCTCAGCTCTACCCCAGCCTCCTCCCAGGTCCTGAATATGCAGAATATGTGCACCCACTCGATGGGGGGATGGGATGCAGGCTCAGAGAGGGGCACAGGCAGTGCTGGAACTGGGTGGCAGCCTGACCTCTGATCCCACGACCTCCTGGAGTGACTCTGACTTCTGTGAGTCTGAAGCCTTTCAGAATATTCTGCAGACTTGAGCTGGCTTTCCTGCTTGCACACGGGCTCTCCCCTCTTCCTCCACTGCTTGCATTGGAGTGACACGAGGTTTCCAGCACCTGAGACCCCATCAGCTGTCAGGGCTCCTGCTGGGCTGCCATGAGAATCCTCCCGGAGGGGCCAGTGAATTATGAACCAGACACGGAATTTTCCAGAGTGTCCATGTTCACTCCTGCTCACCGCCCCTGAATTCATGACACCCCGTCCCCTTGAGTCAGTCCCCTTGGGTTCCCTTGTGCTGTTTCCTGCTGGGCCAGAGGCCTGGGGAATGACCTGTTCTCCCCTATGTAGCTGCGTCCGTGTCCCCTCGGAGAGCACCTATTGGGCCCCATTGTCCAGCCAGCTGAGCCTGTCCATGGTCCCCGCCTGTCCCCATGCTGTGCTGGTGTCACCTCTCCTCCTTCTTTCCCCTCGTCGTCCTCCTCCTCCTGGTTCCCTCCCTGCTCTCTACTTACCTCCCTTCTCTGCTGATGATCAGGGGTTCAGGCTCAGGCTTGGCCACGGAGGCTACCCCACATGCCCTCGGGACCTTTGGTGACTGTGGTGCAGACAGAGAAGACCGTGTCCCCTCTGTGCAGCTGCTCCCACAGTTCTCCAGGGTGCCCCCAGCAAGGACAGAGCCTGCGTCCTAGTGGCAGCACTGTCCTTTCCCAGGCCTGTGAGCACTTAGCCTCCTCTTCCTCCTCCTCCTCCTCCTCCTCTTCCTCCTCCTCTTCCTCCTCCTCCTCTCCCCTCCTCCTCTTCCTTTTTTTCCTTTCTCTTCCTCCTCTTCCTGTCTTCCTCCTCTACCTTCTTCCTCCTCCTCCCCTTCTTCCCTCTTCTTTCTCCTCCACTTCCTCTTCCTCCTCCTTCTCCTCCTCCTCCTCCTCCTCCTCCTCCTCCTCCTCCTCCTCCTCCTGCTTCCCTCCCCCCTCAAGTGATCAGTATCTCTGGTTCTTTCTCTGGTGCACCCTGCAGCCTACGTGCTGTATGTTGCATGGTGGTCCGCACTCCCTCACCGTCTCTCCCCATGATGGAGTTCTCAGCTCCTCTCAGGCTGGATGCCACTCCCATAGCCACCCCCCGCCCTCAGTGCCTTGTTGCTCTGACCTTCCATCTGGGAGCTGCGCCCCCATCTCCCTAGCCTGCATTTTGACAGCTGGTCTGCAGGGCTGGGCTGTTCAGGCCCCTTCCCGAGGGGCCCCTCCAGAAGCTCAGCTGCCTCTGAGTGGGGGTTGGCCTCTTGCCTCCTATGGGTGGGGGCTGTGACAGGCTCTGTGTGGCTCTCTGCCCATCTAGAGAGGCCTGGGCGGGACCATGCTGGGTGGTGCGGGTCAGAAGCAACCGCATTTGGGATTCACTTTGGGCCTGGCTGAGCTTTGTGCCCACCATGTGGTGGGGGGGGGGGTGCTGCTGTCCATCCTTGTTGGAGAGAGATTCCCAGGGACACTGGGAGAAAGAGGATGGATTTGGGGGCTGGGACTGGAGCTTGGACAGTCACCTTAGCTTGCAATGGGCAGGCTGCTGTGACATGCAGAGAGGCCCAGTGTGGGGTACACTAACAGCTCCTGACCCCCCAGGAACAGCTCTGTAGGAGCCAGATACCTCCCATGGTCCCTGGGGTGCTGGGGCCCTGCTGGCCCATGTCGGGGAGGCCACATTTCTTGGGTTCTGGTGAGGGGAAGATGGACACAGAGCCCTAGTCTAGAGTGCCACCCGATGGCTCCAGTGCCATCTGTCTCCCCAAGTCCCCAGTGCTGGTTTTCTCCCCTCACTTCTGGATGTGTCCTGCCCCGCTCAGACCCGTGTTTCTCACCCGCTGTTGGCAGGAAGCCAGTAAATATGACCAAGGCCACCGTCAACTACCGCCAGGAGAAGACACACATGATGAGTGCTGTGGACCGCAGCTTCACGGACCAGAGCACCCTGCAGGAGGATGAGCGGCTGGGCCTCTCCTTCATGGACACTCACGGCTATAGCCCACGCGGTGAGTGCCCCACCCCTCTGCCTCCTGCCCCCACCTTCGGAGGAGTTCTGTGACACTGAGGACAAACACCAACCCATCCGCCTCACTCCTGCTGGGCTCCAGTTCCAGCACTGGGAGCACAGAGCAGGCCCAGATGTTACCTTTGACCGTGCTGGGCCTAGGCTGGTTGCAGGCACTCGGGAGAGGGGAATGTTCTGGGATCAGAGAGTGTTGGAGCAGTCCCCCTTGCTTACTGTGTGTGAGAGTGGGGGCCCCATGACCTTCAGAGGGAAGGTTCTGGAGAGAGGCAGAGCTGGGCTTGCAGCTTAGATCCCCTTAGCTGTGTCACCTGGGGCAAGTCTCTTCACCTCCCTGGGTGTCTGATTACTCATGGATGCAGTGGGGACGCTTGTCATCTCTGATGGGAACTGCTGGGAAAATAAAGGAGACTGTGTGTGCAGAGCATTCGGCAACAGGGAGAGAATGAACCAGTGCTGCGTGCTAAATCGCTTCATCGCGCGTCTTCTTATTCTAGTGAGTGTTGTTCTGTACAGGAGTAAGTGTGTGATGCTTATGAGAGTTGTACAGTGATGATAATGCAGTAAACACTGTTGAACCTCACTGGAGGAATTAGAACGTCACCTGGGAGCTCTCTCTAAGCATATCCCTACCTCCCTCGAAGGCATAAGTATTCCCCTGATATTTGTGTAAGTAACAGTCTTCCTTTTTTTTCCCCCCTACTGTGTGCATATATCCCCAAATGGCGCTTTATATAACTTGGCTCATTTTTGAGCTTTAGAGAAATGAAATAACTTTTTTTTTTTTTTTTAGCTCAGCGTCATATCTCTAGTATTTATCCAGGTGGTGGTTCCGTAACTCATTTATTTTCTCTGATGTCTAGTTTTCCAGTGTGTGATTACATCACGATTTATTTCTCTATTCAGCCATCTAGGGACCTTTGATTTGCTTCTGGTTTTCTTGTTATTGCAAATGAAGCGGCTGGGAACATTCTGAAATGCGTCTCCAGATGCCCGTGTATGGGAATTCTAGTCGTGCTGCTGGATCTGCAGTCTCTGCTCGCCCTGCTTCCTCTGACAGCCACAGGGTTTCCCCTCTGGCTTTGGGAGTGCCTTTGCCCTAGTTCCCACCTGGTAGTCGAGTCCAAGAGCTGGTTGTGTTTTCCAGCAGCATCAAAGTCTCCCCGGCTGCTTCATTTATGCCTAACTGGTTTGTATGAAATGGCAATTCTCTGTCATCTTCATTTGCACGTCTCTGATTACTAATGAGGTCGGAGCATATTTTCAAATCGTTATTGGCCATTCAGGTTGCTCTCTTCAAAAAGTACCTGTTCTTTTGCCTAATTTTTGATTCGTTTTCTGTTGCTTTCTTACTGGTTTCTAGGAGTTCTTTGTGTATTGGGGGTGATAATCGTTTGTCACTTACGAATTGCAAATTGCTTTTTCCAATGTGTGGTTCATTGTTACAGATCTTTGGATTTGATTTGAGCAGATTTTTAAAAAAATTTTTGCCTTGTGTTTGTTTTGTTGCCACAGCCAGTGTTGCTCAGGGCAGGCTCAGGAAATTGTATAGGGTGCAGGGGATTGAAGTCGGGGCAACTGTGTGCACGGCAAGTTGTTCTATCTCTGCAGCCCCTGAATGAATAGTTTTTTTTTCTTTTCTTAATTTCACTGCAGTTCAGCTCATCAATATTTTCTTTTCTTTTTTGGCAATATCTGGCAGTGCTCAGGGCTTACTCCTGCTTCTGCACTCAGAGATCGCTCCTGGCAGAGCTTGGGAGACAGACCATATATGGTGCCAGGGATCAAACCCAGGTTGGCTGAATGCAAAGCAAGCACCCTTCCTGCTGTACTATCTCTCCAGCCCACATCAGTCTCTTTGTTTTTGACATCTATGTTTTATGTATCCTTAAATAATAATTCCTATGGAAGATCATAAAAATGTTCCCCGCTCCCTCTTTCCTCCCTTTGTTGATGTTGTTGCAATGTCCAGGAATTATGTATGTACTTCACCGTGGTGCTTGCTGGGGGTGAACACTTGGCTGTGGGGCCCAGTGGGATTCACACTTTGTTCACCGGAGTCCTTCCACATGTACTCACTGGGGGACACACACTGTCGTTGTGGTGCAGTGCTCCCTAAGGGCTGCCGGGGGACTCTCACAGGTGCTCTCCTGGTACTACTCTCCTGGCTGCTGTGTTAGCAGCTTTTTCTGTGGTACTTGCGCACAGCTACTGCAGTGCAGCCGGAAGTCACTATCAACATAGTGCCTTGTATATGCAGTGACACCAGGGACCAAACTTGTGGCTTCATGCTTGAAAATCATGTGCCTTAGCTGAGGAGCCATCTTCTCCCTGCAAAATCAATATATGTTTTCTGAAACACACCCGGATTTGCACAGGGGTTACTCCTGGCTCATGCACTCAGAAATTACTCCTGGTAGTGCTCAGGAGACCATATGGGATGCTGGAAATCGAACCTGGGTTGGCCATGTGCAAGGCAAACATCCTACTTGCTGTGCTATTGCTCCAGCCCCAAAACTGCTTTTACATTTTTATTCTTTTTCTTTTTAGGGGGGTGGGGAAGACCTGAGACTCAAACCCAGGGCCTCACACATGCAAAGCAAGTGGTCTACCACCAAGCCACATCTCCAGTACCTTGAACTTCATATTTAATCTTTATACATCTGTCATTGACTTTTGTGTGTGGTATGAATTAAGGGTTTTCTTTTATCTTTTCTAAGGAGAAAACCAACGATCCCAGGATCTTTTATTAGTCTGTATTTGTTCTCCACTGACTCAGTGTCACTCTTAACATGTGTCACATTTCCACATATGTGCAGATATTTTTTGGCTTCCTATTCTTTCATTAGCCAGTTCATACTAATTGTTATAGTTGTCAGAGTCTTGGTGTTTGAAACATGAAGCCTTCCCAGCTTTGCTCTGGTACAGGACATCTTGGCTGTATTTGTCCTCATTCTTTCTCTTACAAATATTATTATTATTTATTTATTTATTTTTTGGTTTTTGGCACTATACCTGGTGGTGCTCAGGTCTAACTCCTGGCTCTGGGCTCAGGGAACTACATGGGGAGTTGGAGACTGGAACCAAGTCAAGCATCCTACCCACTGTACTATCTCTCGAGTCCTGTCTCTTACAAATTTTAGAATCACCTTTTCAAGGTCCTTGGGAAAAAAATTTTGGGTGAATTTGTATTGAATCTATAATAAATTTGGGAAGAAATGACATCTTATAAAGTTGTTTATGCCCTGTGTTGAATGTTTTTTAATAATCTTCATCTTGAAATCTTAGATATCTTTTATTAGATAAACACTTAATATCCTTCTATTTTTTGATGTCTTTTGCAAATGGTGTATCTTTTGTTTTTGTGGTAAAGTATACATGCCATGAAATTTGCCATCTTAGTAATTTTATGTATTTGTGGTGCAGGGGATAGAACCCAGAGTTTTACACATGCAAGGCAAGTGTTCTAACTATGGGTTACCTGTCTAGCCCTTAACCATTTTATTATTCATTACTCATTCTGGAAGGGATCCCAGTTGGTTTTCTGGAAGCCTGGGCCCCCCCATTGGTGATTTTTGTTTAACTGGGTTGGGGGTTCAATTCAGGGACCCAAGGATGCGATACTGCTCAGGCTGTATGGGAACAGGAGTTTCCTGGGTCACGTTCAGAGCTCTGCAGGGGTGCACCTTGCATTGCTTAGGAACCAGGTGATGCCAGGAATCCAACCTGGATCTAGCATATCACTTCACTGTTGGACTCTTCCCTAGCCTCTGGCCTCTAACCATTTTAAAGTGTGCAATACACACACTCATAATATTGTGCAACCATCACTACTATAGCTCTGTTCATCCTGTAAAATGGGAAAATCTTTCTCCATTCAATAATAACTCTCAATAACCCTCTTCTCAGCCCCTGGCAATCCCCAACCTATTTTCTATCTCTTTAGTTTTCAACACTCTGAGTATCTCATCTAATAAAGGAGTGATGTTGTGTTTGTATTTTTTTTTGGTGACAGACTCATTTCATTTAGCATTATATTCTCAAATTTCATTTCTTTTTAAGGAAAGTATTCCATTGAAGGGCTGGAGCAATAGCACAGCGGTAGGACATGCTGGACACTTGGTTATTTCCATATTTTATCGAACATGTACTATAATGTACAGTTTCTCCAGATACTGAGTCTAGAAGTGTGGGGCTTTATGGTTCCTCCCAGACAGTGCTCTGGGGATTCTGGTGTCCAGAGATGTTCGACAAACTGTACTGGATGGTTCAGTTCTTGGTCCCAGAAGTTCAGAGATGCTCGGACCCAACTGTGCTGGGGCTCCCCGGACAATCCTTTGGGGATACTCAGCGGGGAATTGGTGCTGAAGGTATACCCTGGAATCACATAGGCAAAACCAACACCCCTCCCCCATAGATTGCTCCAGCCCTAGTTCTTATTTTCCTCTTTTGCCAGTTGTTTGCCTTAGTTATTTATATTCTACATATGAGTTAAACCATCTGGGAATTTCACTTACATATTTCACGAACATAATAGTTTCAAGTTTCATTTATTTTGTCCTCAAAGGCACAGTTCCATCTTTTTAAACAGCAGACTAGTATTCCATTGATTATGTACTTTGAAATTTTATTCATCCATCCATTCATTAATGAACATTTAGGTTGATCCTGTGTTTTTGCTACTGTGAATAATGCTGCTGTATCTTTCCAAATTAGTGTCTCATATCTTTTGGGTAAATGCTTAGAGTAGGGTTGGAGTGATAGCACAGCGGGTAGGGTGTTTGCCTTGCACGTGGCCAGCCTGGCCGACCCAGATTTGATTCCTCCACCCCTCTCGGAGAGCCCAGCAAGCTACCTAGAGTATCTCGCCCGCACGGCAAAGCCTGGCAAGCTACCTGTGATGTATTCGATATGCCAAACACGGTAACAAATGTCACAATGGAGATGTTACTGGGCCTGCTTGAGCAAATCGATGAACAATTGTAGGACAGTGACAGTGATCATTTCATTTACTATTTGTTTATTTTGGTGGCTAGACGCGGCAGTGGTCAGGGTGCTCAGGGGAACATATGTGATGCCAGGGATCAAACTAGGGCCAATAGCTTACAAGACTGTATCTCTCCAGCCCAAACTTAATAGTTTTTTTTTTTAAGTCACTTCTAGTAAGTTATATTTGTCTAGGAATTTGCATGTTTCACTTCCAGTTCATCAAAACATACTTACTCATTAAATTCTCTGTGATCTCCCTCATTAAACTTCCACCCTGGTCCTGCAGAGTTGCTGTTATCAACTTGTCATCTTACAGATGAGGATGTGGAAGAAGTCGCTTGTCTGGCTCAGAGAACCAGACAGTGGAGCAGCAGGTCTTTCTGAGTGAGCTATGCGTTGCTGGGTGCATGTACCCCTCTAGGTATTTTGTTTTTGTTTTGGGGGGCACATCTGATAGTGCTCAGGGCTTACTTCTGGCTCTCTGCTCAGGGATCATTCCTGGCAGGCTCAGGAGATCATATGGGGTGCTGGGTAATCGAACCCAGGTCCGCCATGTGCAGGGCAAAGGCCCTGTACTATCACTCCAGTCTTGTGCTAGGTCTTTCTTTTAGCTTTTGTGGCCCAGCTGCCAGTGCTCAGGGACTACTTCTGGCTCTGTGCTTTGGGGTTGCTCCAAGAACCATGGATCCAGCCAAGGATCCAGCCTGGGCCCCCTGCAAGCAAAACACTCACTCAGCCTGTTGTGCATTCTCTCAGGGCCCCCAACACCCTGCTGGGCCCTGAGCAATGATTAGAATTTTTTTCCAGGCATAGATAGAAAAGACAAGGCTTGGGACATGGCTGGGAAGAGCATGAGTAAAAGTGTGGAAGTGGGGGCAGGAGAGAAAACGGAGAGGTTTGATTGAAGGCTTGGTGTTGGGGGAGAGTGGAGTGGTGGTGTGGCTAGAGGCCTTCCTGCAGAGTCTTTGGAGAGATGCAGAGAGGCAGGCAATGGGGATTTGCCCTCCCAGACTAGCTGGGGGACAGACAGCTGAGGGAGTCAGGATCAGGCCGTGCAGATGGCAGGTGTCGTTTGGATGGCGAGGAGCTGGGGCTGCCAGAGTCCTAGGACTCCCCCGCATCTGAGTTCTTTGGACTTCGCAGAAGCTGTTCCCTGTGAAGTCTTAGTGCTTGTCTTGTGTGTTTGTCAAAGATGCTCTTTAGAACTCAAGGCCTGAACCAAGCTCTGATGGCACGCACAGGTCAGGGTTTGGACGGCATTCTGTCTACCCAGCGCTCTGGTTTTCTGGGGCATAAGGGGATTTCTCCCTGTCCCGGAAGCTGGTCATCATTCCAGCACCCCATCTGCAGGTGCTGCCCATGAGCTGGGCTTTGGGCGGAAGGCTTTATTTGCAAGCCGATAGCACAGCGGTAGGGCGTTTGTCTTGCACGCAGCCAACATGGCTGACCCGAGTTCGATTCCTCCGCCCCTCTCGGAGAGCCCGGCAAGCTACCGAGAGTATCTCGCCCACACGGCAGAGCCTGGCAAGCTCCCCGTGACGTATTCGATATGCCAGACACAGTAACAACAAAGTCTCCAATGGAGACGTTACTGGGCCCGCTCGAGCAAATCGATGAACAACGGGAGGGCCTTTACCTTTACCTTTACTGAGCATTTGCAACATCGTGGAAAGTCACAGTTTGAATTTTCACTGGGCGCATAAAAAAGGACATGCATGATTTCAAGAAAGTAAATAACACTCCCGAGGTCACCACAGAGCAGGGATTGGATCTGAGCCTGTCTCGAGGCGGCACATTGCCCGAGTTCTCTGGAGCCTGCCTTGGGGAGCTGAGGGAAGCTGTCTCAGGGAGAGACAGAGGCGAGACATTCCTGCTTCCATCTGCTCCGGGAGGCTGAAAACGCACAGCCATGTGCTGGGACCCTTGAGCGGTCTTACAGGGAACGGAAAAGGACTCCCATCATGCACGCCAGGATGGCACGGCAGCCTTTAAAGCAGAGTCCCTCTGGCCTTCTTTTTAATGAAATCCCATGTCGCCCTGTGGATTTTCTGCCATGCCTAGGATTTTCTGGAATCTAGTCCAATAGGCAAGTCGCCCTTTCTGCACCTCAGCTTCCTTCTCTGTGACACTGAGGGTTTGGGCTCTTGGACCATGAAGTGCTGGATGGAGCATGACAGTTGTCGAGCTGGAAGTGCTGGAAGTGTCACCAGGTCTCTGGAGCACACAGGAGGGCAGGCAGCACTGCCACGGCACTGGTGTTGGGGGCAGCCAGGCAGGACATGACGAGCTCCCTGGTTTCAAGAGACAAAGACGGAGTCTGGGGAAGGCGGGGCTGTCCATGTCCCTGTACAATCATTATCATTTAGTCATTTCTGACTTCCTCAAGGACAGGCACTGGGCTGAGACCTGAGGCTGAGGAAGTTCACCCACCCAGTGCTGGCGGCAGAGGGAGCCCAGATGTGCAGGCACAGGGTAGGGGGCCTTCAGTCCCTGGGAGTCTCCCCACAGCCCTGCTGGCAGAGAACAGCTGTGAGAGCCATGAGGGGCTGGCTTTGAAGAGACACCTGCCCCTTCCTCAGGCCAGGCCAGGAAGGGGCGGTCACTGGGTGTGGGTGCTTGTGGACTTGATGTGCTTTAGTTAAACCACAGTCAGACATGAGTCATGGGGGTACACACCAGCATCATCATGTCAGAACTATAAAGAAAGTCAAGGTGAGGGTGAAGGAAGATGAGAATGAGGGCAGTGGTGGATGGAAGTTACAGGAGCTCAAATGGGGCTTTGGATGAGGGCCAAGGTCAGAGGGGGCGAGGTCAGAGGTCGGAGTCAACATCCCTATGAAGCCCAGCCATGTGGGCTTCATGAGGGGTGGCCAAGAGGAGCCAATGTCTCACCCCAGCACCTGGACTGCACCTTGACTTTCTTTATAGTTCTGACATGTTGATGCTGGTGTGTCCCCCCATGGCTCATGTTTGACTCTGGTTTAACTAAAGCACATCTTGGGGCCTGGTCCTGAGGCCTCGGGGATGTTTCAGGGGAAATCGGGGAGTGGGTGGGTCTGGGGCGGGACCCAGTAACCCCACTTTCACTTGCCTGAGTGGCTGTGAAGGGTGCACAGCCCTCAGTGGAGGTGCTGGCCAGGGGGAAGCTCTCTGGGGGGGCAGGCGGAGGGTGCCCTCCTTCTGCAGAAGGAGGGTGGAAGCTGATTTGGGGGTTTGCTTTGCTTGACTGGGGTTCATTGCTGGGTGTTCTGGTGTTCCAGACTGTTCCCTTGAAGAGGAAGAGAAGGAAGGCTGTTATGGGTTCAGGTGGGGGTGCCTGCTGGGGAGCAGTGGGATGGGGTGAGCAGGACCAGGCCAGGAGGGTGCCGTGGTCACCTGACCCTCCTGTCACCATGCAGGAATGGTTTCGTGACATGCCTGTCACTGTGGGAGGGCAGGGCTGGTTCCCAGCCCCACAGGGTGACCCCGTTGGGCATCCAGGCTCCAGGGAGCTATACCTGCTCCTCCTGCTGCCCCCCTGCCCTCTCTGTCACTCGGGATCTCTCTGGAGCTGTGTGGGCAGGAACCCCTTTCCATTTCTCTGACCTCAGGTGACCAGCGCAGCGGTGGGGTCACTGAAGCCAGCAGCCTCCTAGGGGGCTCACCGAGGCGTCCCTGTGGCCGGAAGGGTTCCCCATACCACACCGGGCAGCTGCACCCCGCCGTGCGTGTGGCCGACCTTCTACAGCACATCAACCAGATGAAGACGGCAGAGGGTTACGGCTTCAAGCAGGAGTACGAGGTGCCCAGCTCCAGTCCCGGGAACCCCTCGCCAGAGCCTCGCCTGGTCCTCTTCACCGGGGACCCTGTTCAGCCCAGCCTGAGTTGGACCCTGGTCTCCCCACCCCCAATTCAACCTCACCCTTTTCATCTTGACCTTGACCATTCCAGTCACCGCCTGTCCTGCTTTCTCACTCTCATCCTAACTCTCCTTTGAATTATGACCTTGAATCCTCTTGCACTTCCACTGTGGACCCTGATCAAGGTTCTGTCCTGGGCTTCATAGGGATATTGACTCTGACCTCTGACCTCACCCCCTCTGACCCTGGCCCTCATCCAAAGCCCCATTTGAGTTCCTGCCCCTTCCGTCCGCCTCTGCCGCTGCCCTCATCTTCCTCTTCCTTCACCCTCGCCTTGACCTTCTTTATAGTTCTGACATGTTGATGCTGGTGTGTCCCCCCGTGGCTGATGTTTGACTGTGGTTTAACTAAAGCACATCTCAGGACTGGCATCAGCATGCTAAAGCTGGATTTTCTCCCTTGAAACCAGACTCTCCTAAAACATCTCTAATCCCTCACCTTTTGTCCCCTTTCCCCTCTTCTTCCTTTCCCCAGAACCGTTTGGTCTGTAAGTTGGCCCCAGGGTGATATCCGGGGGCTTTATGTGAGGCCCTGGGTTTGGCCCTGAGCCTACCCTTATTCCTCCCCCTGCTCCCTGTTGAGAGGAGACAGGTCTGAGGACCGGGCTTGCCCCCCTCGGACTGACACATTCCATCTGGCAGAGCTTCTTTGAAGGCTGGGATGCCACAAAGAAGAAGGACAAGCTCAAGGGCGGCCGGCAGGAGCCTGTCCCTGCCTGTGAGTGCTGGGAAAGGGCCCGGGAGTGGGGCCGCGCCTGGGGATAGGGGGTGAGGGCTCCTTTCCTAGGGCTGAGACTCGCCTGAGCTGCACGTGACTGGGTCCCCTGGACCCTCAGGCCAGACTCTCCTCTTGGGTTGTCCTACTTTTCAGGGCACCCAGAGCCCACTGCTTGGTCCTAGCTTCGCTGACTGTCCCCCAGGAAGCCTCTTCTGACCCAGCTCTCGGCTTGTGGCTCTGCCCCTGCTCACCACCTGGCTACCTGCTCTGTGTTTGCAGACGATCGGCACTGCGTGAAGCTGCACCCGATGCTCGGAGCCCCCGATGCCGACTACATTAATGCCAACTACATAGATGTGAGTGCTGTGCCCCTCAGCTCCATGCCTGCATGACCCCCCCTCACCTCCTGGCTTGCTCAGGGCACAGATGGGGAGCTTAGACAGCTGGGTTCTTCTGCAGAGAGCTCTCTGTGGGACAGCATAGGAGGACCGCTCCCTGCAGGCCAGAGTTGGCCTGGGAGCTGGAGGGGGAGTGGGCACAGGCCAGAGGCCTGGAGGTAAGGACCCTTTGGAGGGGCCCGGAGGTTGGAGGCGGGGCCATGAGAAACAGGACTGAAGGCAGGTGAAGGCCTGAGGATGCAGGCTGGGGAGTTTGGATTCTGTCCTCAGGGCCTCCAGGGAGCTGGCAAAGGTGTTTTGCTCATGGTTAGGGCTGGACTCGAAGAGTAACTAAGTCCAGGAAGGAGCTTAAGTGGCAGAAACATGCCCAGCACAAGCAAGACTCTGAGTTTGATCCCGGGCATTCTATGACCCTCTGCACTGCTGGGTGTGGCCCTGACTACCACAAGAGAAACAAGAACAATTTCTCGTGTTTACTGAGCATGTACTATGTGCTAAGCACTTTATATGAAATACTTTCTATAATCCCTCCGGTTCGGTACACAGCAGTTAGACTCATGACCCTGCTTCACAGGTGAGGACTTGGGTTCAGAGAGGCGAAGCTCCTCATCCTAGGTCACACAGCTCATGAGTGGTCAACAAGGCCTGCCCATCTCAGCCTCTCTGGGCTTCCACAGCCTCTGCCACTGACTGTGAGGTGCTTCTGCCATGCTCTGCCATGGGCGGGTCTGGCTGGGCCCGAGGGAGGGGAGGGCAGGAAGTGGGGGTCCTGAATGTGGGTGTGAAGGGGCTGTGGGTATCTGCCCAAGCGCAGAGGAGGAGGAAGAGGAGGATTGGGTCATCAACCGTGTGCTGGACCTGGTGAGCTGGGCCCGGGGGGACATCAGTGCACATGGTCTGCTTTCTGGAACTGCCTTTATCTAGTGGGGGAGACACATAAGCCCCAGAGTAGGTTGGGGAGCACCGGCCAGGTAAGAACAGCGCTTTTCCCAGAGTGCCATGCAAGTCAGTGATGCCCAGGGCCAGGGCCAGCCTTGCAGGCCGCAGGCAGGCGGGTGGGTGGGAGAGGTGGGGCGGAAGAGAAGGGGCATCCAGGAAGGCGGCTGCAGGGGCCTGGCCCTGCGAGGGGGAGGAGGCGCGTGTCTAGGGAGTCGGGGACTCGGGCTTTTGAGATCACCTTTCCTCTCCCGCTTCTTTGCCCCCTCCTGGAACCGGACCTGTGGCCTGTTCCCAGAGTTCCTGCCTTCTCCCTCAAAACCCCCCATCCTCTCCTTTGGCCGGGCAGGACCAGTCCTGACCTCTCAGACCTGGGAAGCTTTGGTGAAGGGGGCCTTTCCGGTCTCTGCAGGGTCCTGGTCAGCATCTCCTTGGGCCCCCCACAGAGACACGCCCCTTGTCCCTCTTGGGCCCCGAGTGGTGCATAGTCTCCGCTTGGCCCCCCCGGCTCCTGTCCCCGATCCTGGCCTCTCCTGTGC
The DNA here is from genome assembly GCF_029834395.1 of Sorex fumeus. Lineage (NCBI taxonomy): Eukaryota > Metazoa > Chordata > Mammalia > Eulipotyphla > Soricidae > Sorex > Sorex fumeus. The sequence goes on from NW_026606104.1 coordinate 45,246,873, forward strand.
TCCATTCCCCTCCATCTGCCTCTGGCCTAATTTCTGTCTCTTTTGCTTTGTACTGTTCCCTCACTGGAATCATTAAGATTCGGATAAACCGTGAAGTAAGTATCTCTCCCCCCACCTCCTCCTCCTGTCTGTCTCACCAGCTGTACCTCAGACTCGCGAGTCTTGGGCTGTCTCTCTCTCTCTCTCTCTCTCTCTCTCTCTCTCTCTCTCTCTCTCCCCTTTCTTCCTTCCCTCCCTCTCTCTCTTCCCCCTCCTTCCCCCTCTCTCTCCCCTCTCCCTCCCTCGACCCTCTCCTTTTCTCTCTCCCTTTCTCTCTCCCCCCCCCCTCTCCTTCTCCCTCCCTCTCTGTCTTGGTCGCCTTCCCTGGTACCCCGAATACCAGCTGTCCAGCTCAGCTGCCTGGCCAGGGACCGTCCAGGGCCGAAGACTGGTCCTGTCCTGTTGTAAGCTCATTCTTCTGTTGCCCTGCCAGGGACTTCAGTAATGGGAGTACTTCCTGGGTGCTGTTCTGACCTGGCCCCCACCTTCTATCCCAACTTTGCCCCCAGCCCCCCTCCCCCGTTCCTGCGTCCTCTTTAACCAGTCCGTCTTCAGGAGGGGGGCATGGCTGGGGCAGGGGAAGCTGCCTTGGGGCCTGTCTCTGCTTAGGGGGGGGGGGGGTCAGGATCTTTAAGGGCACACAGATGGCTCTGCCCACATTCCTGAAAACTAGTCCCCTTGTGTTCAAATCCCTTTGTGATCAGTTTGCTTGAACCTCAGTTACAATCACTGTGCCTTCAATATAGCCCTCATTTTAAATTTCTTTCCTTTTCCTTTCTTTCTTTGTTTTCTTTTCCTTTTTTATAGGGGTGGGGAGCAGGGTGGTACTTCTGTTCTGAAGAATTATGTGTTGTTGTTGTTGTTGTTGGGGATAGGGGCTGGGGTGGGTGCTCCTGAGTGCTGCTCAGGAAACCTGGGGTTCCTGGGGTTCGCCCCCCCGCCCTACCCCAGTGGTTCTTGGTCAGCTGAGCAGGTGATTCAGTGCTGCTCAGGCCCTGCAGGGCAGAGAATACCCATGTTACCCCAGTGCTGCTTGGGGGCCCACACGGTGCCTGAAATCAGACCCAGGTCGGGTGCATGCCAAGCATCTGCCCTAACTCCTGTACTGCCCCCCCCCCCGCCCTTCTTTCAATTTTTTTGAGGGGGGAGGTTCCTTAGCAGTGCTCAGGGGAGTTGGGAGAATTACCCAAATTTTTGGTCCACAGGACCAGGCAGTTCAACATGAGGGTCTGAGGATGTGGTCTGGGGTCAAGCAGGACCACCTGTGCTGCTCAGAGGCCATGAGGGCCACGCCAGACGTTGCTGGGGAGGTACACCCAGGGCTGGGCATCCAGCAGGACGTGTGCCCCTGAACCCTCTCCTGGAACCTCAGCCTTCCTTTTTGTTTACTTTGAAGTTTAGTTTAAAGGTTATATCAGTTTACATCACTGTAGGTTCCAGGTACACTGTTTCTCACTTCAGGAATTGTATTTTGACTTTTCAAGAATTCAGGCAAACAAACAACCCTTTATTCATCGAGCATTCCACTGATTTTATTTATAATGTATATTATTTTCATAGTACTTGGTGGCTAATGGGGTTGTTGGCCATCTGGTGGATAGCTTTCCCATTAAATTTAATTTTTTTTCTTAGACTTCTTATTTTCTTGGACCGGAGAGAGTGCACACTTTGCATGCAGGACACTCAGGTTTAGTCCCCAGCACCGCATAGTCCCCCCAGCACTACTTGGAGCAGTGCCCAGACAGCCTGCCTGGGAGTGGCCCCTGAGCCACACCAGATAGAAGCCACTGGCCAACAGTCATTCTTTCCTGAATTTTGTGGTGACTTTGAGACTTTGAGACTTTCAGGCAGTGCAGCAATGCCTGCCACAGGAATTGAAAGGCCCTGGTGTCACAGCTGCCAGAAATGCCGTTTTCCCATCATGCTCCTGGACACTCCCTCTTTTTTGGTAGCCCTTAGGCAGTGGGTAAAGCTCTAACATTTCAGGGTGTGCCAGTCAGTACCCTGGTCCCGAGGCACCGGATGCGGGTCTGTGCTTTACCTCTCCGCCTCCCTATGCCAGAATCCCACCCGCTTGTTTTGTGGTTGTCAGAATTAAAAATGCTCTTAGAAAATGTGGCTTCAAGTCCCTTTAAATGCAAGTGGGCAGGCATGCTCCTGGCTGAGCTCTTACTCCAGGCCGTGCACCTTCCACTCATCAATCCATTCACCTTTCTCACCCTCTGGGCCCACAGGGCTGGGGCAGTTCTGCCAGTTGCTCACATCTGCACCTTTTCTAATGGCAGGATCCTGAGTCCCGACTCCTGGGGGTAGTTTTTGTTGTGGTGGTTGCCAGACCAGCCACCGGGGTGCCAGGGATCAAACCCAGGGCCTTGCTCATGCAAGGTACCTCCCCAGAGTTGCATCCCTATCTTCAGCCCTGGGGTCTCGCCAGGCCACTAACACTAATGGTGATCTCTCCTTCCCCATTGAACTCCGGAGGTATGCAGGGTTTGTCTGGGAGCAGGTCCAGGGACATGTGGGGTCCTGCCGTGGACGGCTGAACTGATGTGGTTCAGATACCCCGTCTCTGTGTCCTCTGTGGCATGGTAACACTCACAGGCAGTTCGAAAGCGGGCAGAGACTGCAGCTTAAGCTGCACTGGGCAGCTCTGTGCTCTGTCCACTGACTGGCACTTGGTGCTGACACAGTGCCGGGCAAGGAGGACAGAGGGTTAGGAATGGGGAGAACCTCTTGCCTTTACATGGATCTACCTGGGGTGGGGAGAGTATCCTGTTCCCAGCATGCCCCATGTGGGACTGGAAGGGCAGCTAATGGCAGCATGTCCAGGGGTCCTGGCCTCTACCCCCGCTCCCCTTGGCCTCAGGATCTAGTGGCTGCTGAGACAGCAGGACCCTGGCCCCCAATGTGGCCTCTGAGGCCTGTTGACGGGCCTGCATGTAGGTGGAGTCCTTTTTGGCTCACGTTCAGTCTCTTCGTCATGCTGTGGAGGACAGTGGTGGGCAGAGGGGCCGAGAGACCACAAGGTGTGTCTTGAAGCTGGGCGTTGGTATCGCCAGGGAGCTGGTTGGACACACCAACCGGGACCTCAACTCAGACCTTCCACCTTTTCTCCCTTTGTTCCTTTTTGTGCTAGGGGTGGGACCCCCCTAGGGTTTCACACATGCTACCCCTGACTCTGGAGTCTGCCTTCTGATAAGATCCCCTGGGGAATTGCGTGTCCAGAGAAGGCTGAAACATGCCTTCTCAGTGCTCAGAGGCACAGGCCTGCCTCTTGGTGACCCTGGTCAGCTTGATTCTGAGATTCCAGTGACCCACGGTGCTCTGAGGAGTTCTTCTGCCACACTGTTGGGTTTGGGTCTTTAGGACCTCTTGGACCTTGGGGGCGGGGGGAGAAGTGAGAGCAACTGTGGGGGAGGTATGGCCCCAGAGTCAGGCTTCTGACGGTGGGCTGTGTTGGCTCTGCATCGCAGCGGCCACGTGAACTCACTGTCCCAAGCTGGACAGCTAGTACAGCAGGTAGGATGCTTAGTACAGCAGGTAGGATGCTTGCTTTGTAAGTGGCTGACCTGAGTTCTATCCCCTGTGCCTCATGTACCCACCGAACCTACCAGGAACGATCCCTGAGCACAACTGGGCATGGCCCCCAAACCAACCAAGCAGCCTAACAGACAGAAAGTTCCTCCTTACACTGCAGATGTGGGTTGGAGACTCAGAGAAGGAGATTTGCTGTAGGGCGGCTAGATGGCCGGGGCTGTGCGGAGCTGCAGTGTTGCTGGCAGCTGGGCCCTACGTTGAGCCTAGCCTGCTGCCCTGGGCTCATGTGGGCTCGGGCAGAAAGGGAGGCCGTGTGGGCACATGGGCAGTTGGCCCCCGGGAGTGGTCGTCTGACTGATGTTTTACCTTAGCCTGAGACTCTGGAGGTGGAGGTAGAAGTAGCTTTGAGGGGAGATCATTCAGGTAAAGTGCTTAGCACAGTATGTGACCCAGATGGAGTTTGAAAACATTGATGATGATGATGATGATTGATCAGAACTTTAAGAAACATTTTCTCTGAGGGCCACGTGTAAACTGTTTTAACCTGTGTTGGTTCATTATTCCTACCTGAAACCTTCTTCCGGCCCCCCAGCTCTGGGGGAGTGAGGTCGCGGGGAGTCACTGGTTCTAGGATGGACTGTGAAAGCTGTCCGGCAACAGATGGGGGCATGGGCATGGCGATGGCCTCTGGGGCACTGGGGGACAGGCGGGCTCCCCTGCATTTTGTCTTTACACAAGGGTAGGCTATATGCCACATATCATTAGCCCCAGCAACTGGGGGTGCTCCGGGCCCCTATAGTAGTATCCTCTGGCCCTGGGGTCCAGGACAAAGGGTCTACAAGCTAACATGGTGCCCCAGGGTGTAGCCCCTGTACTTGGGGCCCTGGGTTGGGAGTCTTGGGGGGGGCATCGTGTACAGCTTCAGAGAGAGGACATAGAGACCCAAGGGACTGAGGCCTTAACGTCCGTCTCCTCTCCTCCAGGGCTACCACAGGTCCAACCACTTCATAGCCACTCAAGGTACCTGGCACCTCTGCCCCGTGGCCCTCCTATGCCTGCCAATCTGCTTGACTCCTATCTGCCTGTATGTCCGTCTGTCAGCCTGTCTGTCTGCCGTCAGCACCCCCTCCCCACCCCTCTGCTTCATGTTTGCATCTCCATCCATTGGTACCTCCCCTTGCTATCTCTCCCTCCCTACGGTGGCACATGGGGAAGGGCTCAAAGGCTCGGTCCTGTGGGCCGGGTGCCACCTGGTCTCTCCGGCTATGTCTACTCCCTTACCTCTTGCCGTCCCTCTTGGATACTTGGGCCATGGACACTGCCCCCCTGAGCCCACTCGGGGATGCCCTTCCTGACACTTCCCATCCCCAGGACCTTCCAGACACTGGGGGGTGGGGGCAGGGGCTGGGGTGCAGGGAAGCCCCACAACCCTACGGGGTAGGGCGGTGGTGCTGGGCCTGGGCTTGGCAGCCCAGGGTAGAGGCCTTGCCTGCCCCACAGGGCCCAAGCCTGAGATGGTCTACGACTTCTGGCGCATGGTATGGCAGGAGCACTGTCCCAGCATTGTCATGATCACCAAGCTGGTCGAGGTGGGCAGGGTAAGCGGGGTTGGGCGAGGGGGCCCGGCGGGCCTGGGGCCGGGAGGAACTCCTGAGCCTGCACTCTGACGACTCCAGGTGAAGTGCTCACGGTACTGGCCTGAGGATTCAGACATGTACGGGGACATCAAGATCACGCTGCTGAAGACGGAGACGCTGGCCGAGTACGTGGTGCGCACCTTTGCGCTGGAGCGGGTGAGTCTCTGCTGGCATCATCCCCTGGCCCAAGAGCCCAAGAGCTGCACTCCCCAGCAAGGCGCTGGGAAGGCTGGACAGGCCCCGGCTACTCCAGGAGCGAATGGAAATGACAACGATGACAAGGATGATGCCGGCTGCCCATGACAGGCTTGGTCAGGCCTTGTGCCACTGCCGCCCCAAAGACTGTAGGATTGGGGACTCTTCCCTTGCCCCCCGATACAGATCAGAAAGTGGGGCTCTGTGGGGTTCTGCCATCGCACGAGGGGCCGAGTCCTGTCCAGGCTTCTATTCGGTCCTCTGCAGAATGCTCAGCACAGGGCATTCTCCCAGCAGGGTGGCAGGAGGGCAGGATGTGCAGGACGTGGCCTCCCTCGGGGCTGACTCCTGCCGTCTCGGGCCCTCTGACTCCTGCTCTGCTCCCTTCGGCAATGCGACACGAATCCCTGCCTTGGTTGCGGGTTACGGGTCAGCTCCGCGCACATGGCGTGTGTCTCGCAGGCTGGCGGCCACCCTCACCAGGGCTTCCCCTATCTCTCCAGAGAGGCTACTCCGCCAGGCACGAGGTGCGCCAGTTCCACTTCACGGCGTGGCCGGAGCACGGCGTGCCCTACCACGCCACGGGGCTGCTGGCCTTCATCCGGCGTGTGAAGGCCTCCACCCCGCCCGATGCGGGACCCATTGTCATCCACTGCAGGTGGGCAGCGGAGCTGGGTAGGGGGGCCCTCGGGATGCCTCTCTTTGACCTGTGACTGGGGGATGGGGGTTTTGTAAGACCAAGGCCAAGGCCCTGTAGTGACTGAGATCCTGAGGGGAGAGGCCAGGCCATGCCCCGGGCTGCGAGGATTAGCTGCCCTTTCAAGCCATTTGGTCCGTGAGCGCTCATCCTTCTGTGGGTGTAGGGGGACTGTCTGTGCCCTGGGGAGTGGATGGGGACCCAGTGGCTCTGTGTCCTTGCCAACAGTTTGGAATCTTGGCTGCATTGTTTGCTCCCATCCTCTCTCTGCATCACGGCTCGGTTGGGTGCTGAGCCTGGGGGTCTGAAAGACGGACCCACACAGCCCAGCTCTCAGGGAGGCAGCCGCAGACAGGTGTTTCTGAGAAATGTCTCCCAGTTGTTCCTGGAAGCTCAGAGGTGTGGCCTCTGCTGGCAGAGGGGTGGGTCCGGCTGTGGGTGAGCAGGTGTGAGCCTATGGGCTGTGAAGGATGCTGGAGGCCTGGGATTGAGTGCGGTAGGATTCTTCCTGTGGTCCCTCTCCTCCAGGGAAGCTTCTTGTGTTCTCAGCCTTCCCCGCCCCCTCCTCTGGGCACCCCCAGCCCAGTTCTCACATTTCACCAGAATTCTTGCAGCACTTTCCCTGCTGCTAACTTCTTCCCGCTGCTGGGGCAAAGTTTCACTGTGGGGTGGTGGGCACAGCCAGGCACTCCGGGGGCCCCTTCTATTCCCCTTCTGATGCATGGGGTCGACCTCTCCTCTATCCCATAGTGCGGGCACGGGCCGAACAGGCTGCTACATCGTCTTGGACGTGATGCTGGACATGGCCGAATGTGAGGGCGTCGTGGACATTTACAACTGTGTGAAGACCCTCTGCTCCCGGCGGGTCAACATGATACAGACAGAGGTAGGGGTGTGGCTCTATCCCCACATGCCACTTCAGGACTGGGGGCAGGGCCTCCCTTAGACTTCCGGGCCTCTGCATCCCTGAACTCAGGGTCCAGAGACCCAGTGTCATTTGTTTCTGCTGGGTGAGGCACAGCGGTAGGACATTTACCTTGCGCAGAGCCAGCCCGGCCGAACCGAGCTGGGTTCGATTCCTCACCCCTCTTGGAGAGCCTGGCAAACTACCAAGAATATCTCGCCTGCACGGCCACCCATGCCAAACACAGTAACAACAAGTCTCAAAATGGAGACATTACTGGGCCGGCTCGAGCAAATCGATGAACAACGGGAGGACAGTGTTTGTTGGACAGTTTCGTTGGGTGAGGTCACCCAGTGATGGCCTGGGACACAGGCCATGCCTCCTGTGTCTGCACCCTCACTCTGGGATCCCAGGCTGTCCCTTCTTCAGGGCGTCTCATAGGGTGGCCACCTGGACAAACTGGAGTTGGGAACAGTTTGTGAAGGTTGTTTCAAGAAGGGTTTGTCTGAATGCAGTGTCCAACATATGGCTTGGACACCAGCTTAGAGCATCCCAGCACCTGAGAGCACCCCACTACTTCAGAGCACCGTAGAATGTCAGAGCACCCCCATTATCTCAGAGAAACTCAGCACCACAGAGCAGCCTGATAACTCAGCACCCCACTTTCTCAGAGCACCCCCACTACCTCAGAGTACGCTCATACCTCAGAGTATCCTACTAGCTCATGGCATCCCATGAGCCCATAGATGGTAGGCTGCCTCAGAGCACTCCTACCACTGCAGAGTACCCCAGCCCCTTAGAGCCCTGTAGTACCTCATGGCATCCTCACTGCCTTAGAGCACTCTCCCATGTCAGAGTGCCCCACTACTTCAGAGCATCACGACATGTCAGAGATCTCCGCCGCATCAGAACCCCACTAATTCATAGCACCCCAATACCTCAGAGCACTTCCATTACCTCAGAACACCACAAAACCTCAGAGTACCCCCATCTCAGAGCACTAAACTACCTAATAGCGCCTCTACTACCTCAGAATACCTCAGCACCTCAGAGCACCCCTACCTCAGCTTGCTTTCCAACTCTGGTTTCTAGTTCCTTGTGACTTCTTCATGTTCTCCCCCATCCCAGGAGCAGTACATCTTTATCCACGATGCAATCCTGGAGGCCTGCCTGTGTGGTGAGACCACCATCCCTGTCAGTGAATTCAAGGCCACCTATAAGGAGATGATCCGCATTGATCCTCAGAGTAATTCCTCCCAGCTGCGGGAGGAATTCCAGGTGGGGCTCGAGTCTGTGCATGCGCGCTCGCATGTGTGTGAGTGTGTGTGTGTGTGTGTGTGTGTGTGTGTGTGTGTACAGATGTGTGAGTGTGGATTGTGAGCGAGAGTATACATGTATTGGTTCTTTTTGCTGTTGAATCATGGAGGCCTAAGCAGGAGCTGAGCTATTCTGAAAGACTTAGAGATGGTGGGTGTTGCATCCAAGCCTTTGAGAGCTCAGAATTCAAAGTCATATAGAACTGGTTCAAAATCCGGCTTAGGTAAGAGCTGTGAGTAGTCTTGAACAAGTCTTTTCCCCCTCTCCCAACCTCGGTTTTCTTATCTAGAAACTCTTGCAGTGTTCGTATCATTAGGATTCTTTTGGTTGAAAGTAACAAAAATCCAGCTCAGTGGCTCATATAGCTGAAAAGTCAAAGGATGGCACAGCTTCGTTATGGCCTGACCCAGGGGCTCAAATGGCGATATGACAAAGTAGCCTATTTTGGTTTCTGTTACCCTGCTTTTAGCTTGATTTTCAGGCCCAGGTTTACATCCTCTCTATTGCCAAGACTCCAGGAAAAGACATTTCCTTCCCACAATCTCATCTTCCTACCTTCTTTCCTTCCATCAGGCCAAAGACTTGGAGACTTGATGGGCCCAACCCATGTGTGGGAGTGTGGCCCAGCTCCCGTGTCACCTGGCTACTCTGGGCAAAAGCCGTTTCTGCCAAAGTTGGAGTCTGGTCATTGTGGGACAGAGGCCCCAAAGTGCCCTCCATTCCGGGTTCCTTCAGAGAAGCTGCTTGAGGCCAGCCCAAAGCCATATCACAGGAAACGTGGCCTGTGATTCCTAGATTCTGGGATCATGAGAGGGTTGGGATTCCTGAAAGGGATTCCCAAGAACCTGAGGAAGTCCTGACACCAGGAGTCAGGATGAATGTAAGAGAGTGGAGGAGATGGACCGGGACCCTGGCCTGCTCTGGAGTGCTGACTCCGTCAGACACACATTCTGCCGTGCATTGTGCAGGGCCTGTAACTCGCACTGTGGAGCCCATGGGTGTCAGTTTTCCTGCTTACCGCGAGCCTCACTGTGTCTTTGCGTATTGAGCCCCGCATGTCCGCCAGGCTCAGTGTGTGATGCAGGTCCTGGAGGCGGGGCACAGGGTTCCTGCCTTTCTGCTTCTCTCTTGGACCCCGGTTTCTTCCTTCAGAAATTGGGATTAACCACCCGGCCTGGCTGATGGCGGGTGTGGATACACAGCTGGTGCTGACGTGTCCACTCCTGTCACACTCCTACAGACGCTGAACTCAGTCACGCCACCGCTGGATGTGGAGGAGTGCAGCATTGCCCTGCTGCCGCGGAACCGGGACAAGAACCGCAGCATGGATGTGCTGCCGCCCGACCGCTGCCTGCCCTTCCTCGTTTCCACTGACGGTGACCCCAACAACTACATCAACGCCGCGCTGACCGACGTGAGGGCTCGGGGCTGGATTGGGCTCTGGGGAGGGTCCATGTACCATAGGAACAGAGCTCAGGGCTCTGGCTAGGGGACCCTCTGCCTGCCCTGGGAGCTGGGCTCCGGGGTCACCCTCCTACTCCTGGTTGTCTTCCGTCTTGGACATACAGGCCTGGGTTCCCCCTCAGGTGTAACCTGTGACTTGAGTGAGTGTCAGGGTGGCAGAGTTCAGGCAGGGCTGCCTCCAGGGCTGTCTTCAGGCAGGGCTGTCTTCAGCATTGGATTCAGGGCATCCCGGGACTGGAGGAGTGACGTGAAGACTTGGGGAAGCTCAGCATGGGGGAGCCTGAGGCTTGATGTCTGGACCTGGAAGAGCTTTTCCTGGGGTGACAGTCCCACAGCCCACTGCAGGATTTGGGCTGGAATGGTGCTGTCTTGCCCTGGCCCCTGGCTGTGCTCCCTGTCCTGCCCGGACCACGTTCCTGGGTGTGCACACCTGGTTCAGTGCTGGGCTCACAGCTGGACTCACAGGTGAGATTGCTTCCAGCAGCTGTGGTGTTCCTGCACGTGGAACTTGCAGCCCCAAGTTCACAAGGCAGGTGCTTGGCAGTGCTGTACCATCGCCTGGGCCCTAGCCCTGGGCACTGGACCCAGCTATGTAGAGCCTGGTGACTCATAAGCCAGAAAGGCCAGGCGCCGGGGAGGGGCACAGCACTGGAGGTCTGGGAAGGACTACAGGGTTGACTTGGGGTACAGTCCTGCAGGCTGTGGGCAGCCCCTTTTGGCAGGACAAGTCAGGAGGGGGTGTAGTTGGGTCAGTGCCTGTCACTGATGTTCCCTAGGCTGGGGTCTCAGACCCTTCATGAAGTTGGAAGGAACTTTATAGAGCTTTATTTAGTCATGAGCATTCATTAACTGCATACCATGTGCGGCATCCCCAGTCTCTGCTCCCCTGAACCTTGCACCAGTGGGGATACCGATACGCAATGGCGAGTGCTATTTTGGGAACAGCCAGTAAACTAATCTAAAAAGGAATGTCAGTCATTTCTACGGAAAAGCAATGTATTGCATGCGGGCTGTGTGTGTGTGTGTGTGTAGCTATTTTAGATGATGTAACAAGGAAGACATCGGTGAAGAGGTTTCTGTTAAGCAAAGGCAGAAGGAAGTGAGAAAGGGTGTGAGCATGTGGAGGGAGAGTCTGTTCTAGGCGGCAGGAACAGCAGATGCCAAGCTCCGTGGCAGGGCGCAAGCTTGGTCCCAAGCTCCCTTCACCACACATTGCTCTTTAGTTCCCAGGGGACACCAGCTTCTGTGCTAGAGACTTGGTTGGGGGAGCGCTCCGCTTGATGTTGGACTGGCATCTGAAAAGGGACTTGGTGCAACCTGGCCCTGTGGACCCAACTGGAGCAGGCAGGGCCAGAAGCCAGCCTGTGTCAGGGCCCTGTGGTGGACTGTAGAGCTGCCTGCTGAGCCTTCGCTGCAATCAACCCAGGGCACTGAGCTGCTCCCTGCGGGAGGACAGATGTGGGCGGGGCCTGGTCATGGGGGCGGGGCTTGATACTGGGGCGGGGCCTAGTTCTGGGGGCTGGCTCCTGGGCCTGGGGCGGGGCCTGATCCTGGGGGCGGGGCCTGGGGCGGACACTGAACCGCTGCTATTTGGTCTCACAGAACCTCGCCTTCCCTGCAGGACAGCTGAGGGAAGGACTTGGTCCTGGGGGCGGAGCCCGCCCTGAGGACAGGTCCTGTGGCATGCTCAGTGAGCTGCAGCCTCCCATGCTGAGTTTCACTTTCCCTGTAGGAGAGAGCCTGGGGCCCGGCTAGGGGCAGGGGGGTGGGCACAGTGAGCTGTCCCCTGAGGTCCGTTTGTTCTGCAGAGCTACACCCGGAGCGCAGCCTTCATCGTGACACTGCACCCACTGCAGAGCACCACGCCTGACTTCTGGCGCCTGGTCTACGACTACGGGTGCACGTCCATCGTCATGCTCAACCAGCTGCACCAGTCCAACTCGGCCTGGGTGAGGACCACTGCCCATGCATTTAAGAGCACATTTCAGGAGTTCTGGTGGGGTCTGGATCTTTTGCTGATTGACTGTATATGGGGCTCCCTCCAGAGTCTCATCAGTTTCCTCCTCTGTGAGAGGAGGTTGTCAGATTAGAGGAAAAGAGCTGCTTTTTTTGGTACAGCTCCTACATGCCCAGGACTCACCTTTGCACTTGGATTTTCAAGTGTGAGAAGGCTCAGACTTTTCCAGCGTCACCTGGCTGTACCCCACTCTGGGCTGTCTCCTGACAGATGGAAGGGTTATGTTTTCGCTTTTTCAGTCTCTTGACTAAACTGTTCATCACAGGGATCTTTGAAACAGTCAAGTTCCAGCCTCCTTGCTTTGTGACTGGTCTAGGGAAAGTTAATTGACCTCATGGGGCCAGTCTCGGTTTCCTTTCTGTGGCGCAGGGACCCTTCCAGCTCCTGTCCACATGAGGTTCTTTTCAGACCTGGGTCAGCACCCGGCTGCTGGCATGGAGCTGTGCTCAGTACATGGAGGGGTCAGTTCGTGGGTCAGTATGTGGACGGGTCAGTACACGGAAGGATCAGTACTTAGAAGGGTCAATACATAGAAGGATCAGTACATGAAATGTCAGCATGTGGAGGGGTCAGCTGCCAGGCTTCTCACTGGCCTGTGGTCTGGCCTAGCACAGCCTGGACGCTCTTGAGCAGGACTAGAGCTCCCGGAAATGCTGGTGCTCAGCCTCCTGGCCAGCATGAGCCTGGTCCTGGGGTCTGTGCTGCCTCTCCAGCTCCCTGGCAGCTGTAAAGTGCCCCTTGTGGCCCCTGGAGACTGTAACGAGCCTTGGTGCGTCTGGCACCTGGTGTCAGTGATCTCAGTCTGTGGGTCAGGGGTTCCTGGGCAGGAGCCCTCTCCCCTCAGAGGGGTGGGACCCAGGGGAGGCTTCTTTACTGCCACCCACTCACTCCTCCACTGGACCACCTCTCCCAGGAGCCGCTTCCTGGACTAGGGGCTGTGGGGGGGCCACTGGGCACAGGCAGGACTTAGGGTCCCTCCCAGGCCTTGGGGCCTAGAGGGAACAGGTGTAAAACCAGAGGTGGAAATACAGGGGAGAGCTAACATAGGCCCACAGAGGAACCCGGGGAAGAGTGGATCAGGGCGGACTTCTCAGAGGTAGTGTCTTAGCTGAGATGTATGGGAGAGTCGGCATTACGTAGGTGAAGAAGTGGGCACGGAGGAGAGTGGGGGCAGCATAGGCAGAGATGTGCATTGAGGAGGTTTCAGACCCTGGACACTAGGGGTTGGGGGTGTTCTCTGGCGGGGGGCGGGGGACTCAGAGAGGGAGCTGGGTGGGGTGTGGCTTTTACTGGGAGGAGCTTGGAAACCATTTCACCCAGGGAGAAACTGAACCACAAGTCTGGATGCATGCATGTGCGGGGGACACATTCTGTGCCTCCTCTGTCTCCCCACTGTCCAGTCTGTGGACCAGAGAAAGGGTGCATGTGGAGTCCTACTCCTTACAGTTGGGATGTGGAACTGTGTCTCAGAATGTGGCTGGGCGACCAGGGCAGGGGTGGAGTGTGTGAGTGGGTGTATGTGGTGGGCAGGGGTGTGTGTGGCGGGCAGGGGTGGAGTGTGTGAGTAAGCATGTGTGGTGGGCAGGGGGCAGTGTGTGACTCTGTGTGTGGTGGGGAGTATGCAAGTGGGCGTGCGTGGTGGGCAGGCGTAGAATATACGAGCAGGATCATGTGGTGGGCAGGGGGAATGTGTGAGTGGGCACGTGTGGTGGCTAGGGAGCCTAGTGGGCAGCGCACCACTGACAGGAGTAACTTGGCACACTGCAGTGTGGGGTGGAGCCCATTGGGCACGTATGCTGGGCAGCCTGGTATGTGAGCAGGGTGACTCAGGAGGTGGGTCTGGGCTGTGTGGGGACACCAGGGCAGATATAGAGGTTCGAGCTGGCCCTGCACGCCTCAGCTCTGCTCTCTTCCCTGGCTTGCGTCCAGCCATGCCCGCAGTACTGGCCAGAGCCAGGCCGGCATCAGTACGGCCTTATGGAGGTGGAGTTCGTGTCAGGCACGGCGGATGAGGACTTGGTGGCCCGTGTGTTCCGGGTGCAGAATATCTCTCGGGTAAGTGATGTGGGAGCCTGGAGGTGGTGGCTGGGTTACCTCTGGTGGCCCTGGTACTCACTATGCCCCCAGCTGCAGGAGGGCCACCTGCTGGTGCGGCACTTCCAGTTCCTGCGCTGGTCTGCGTACCGGGACACGCCGGACTCCAAGAAGGCCTTCCTGCACCTGCTGGCTGAGGTGGACAAGTGGCAGGCGGAGAGCGGGGACGGCCGCACCGTGGTGCACTGCCTGTGAGTGTGGCGGGGGCCAGGCGGGAAGGCAGAGGGCTGGCCCAGAGTCCAGGCGTCCCGGGGAACTGGCCCTGCCTCTTCTGGAGGAACCGTTAGTTCCCAGACGTCACCCCCACCCTGAGCCTCCGTGACGTGATGCCATGCCAGGAGGCAGCCCTAGGTCTTTGTTTCCCCCCAGTCCCACAGGGATCTTCTGTTTTTGGGGAGGAGAGTTCAGCACAGAGCCAGGGGCCACTCCTGGCTCTGGAGGGGGCCCTGGGAGTGCTCAGGGACCATATGTGTTTGGGATATTTGAACGATGGCTGGTCCCAGGCCAGGCAGCACCTTCCCCTTTGTCCTGTTTCTCTGGCTCCAACTTCTTCAGATTTTGTTGTTCTGGTCTTGCTTCATGCATTCATGCTTGCAACTTTTCTTTTGTCCACACACTCCCTTTGGAAGCGCATGTCTTCACGCATGTCTGGGTGTGGCCATGCTGACTGCTTTATACTTGCCACAATTACTGTCCTTTTCAGCCGAGCATACCGGGTGCAATAATAGATGAGAGCTGATGGGACTGGAGTGATAGCACAGCGGGTAGGGCGTTTGCCTTGCACATGGCCGACCTAAGTTCGATTCCCAGCATCCCATATGGTCCCCTGAGCACCGCCAGGGGTGATTCCTGAGTGCAGAGCCAGGAATAACCCCTGTGCATTGCCAGGTGTGACCCAAAAAGGAAAAAAAAACAGATGAGAGCTGAGGCAGCCAGTCCCCGAGGGGTGTGGGGTCCTGGTGGGAGAGCCCCCCTTGAGAGGGAGCTGAGAACCTCATGCATCCCCCTACTTACCAAAAGGAGCCTCAGGGAATGGGGTCGGGGGAGCTGGATGGGGGAGAGGAGGGAGTGTCCTGCTGAGAGGCTGCAGGTCTGACCTCCCGTGTTCTTGCTCTTGGCTCTGCTCCCGTACCTTCTTCTGGGACTGTCTTAGTCCCAGCCTCGCCCTTGGAGTGTGTTGGGCCTCTAGGCTTGTGAATCCGCCTGTTCCCCTCTGGGCTCTGAGTGTCTAGAGGCCATAGGCGTCTTAGCATCCGACTACACCTGCTTCGCCTTGAACTCCTGCTACTGGCCTCTGGCTCCCTGTCCCGTCCCTTGTCCCCTGGGCCATCCTCTCCCTGCTGACTCTATGACTCCGTGTCCCTTCCTTCTGGACCCCCCTCATCCCGCCCCTTGCCTCCCACCTGGCATGTCCAGGGTGCCTGGCCTCTCTGCCCTCTCCCCGCTCCTGCTTTTTGCCTCCACCTTCGAGAGCACCCGACTCTTCCCCAGCTCCACCCCAGCCTTTTGTGTCTCCTTCAGAAACGGGGGCGGTCGCAGTGGCACCTTCTGCACCTGCGCCACCGTGCTCGAGATGATTCGCTGCCACAACCTGGTGGACGTTTTCTTTGCTGCCAAAATGCTGCGGAATTACAAGCCCAATATGGTGGAGACCCTGGTGAGGACCCCCTGTCACAGCCGCCACCAGTTCCCGACCCAGACCTCCCAGACCCCCATCTCCCATCCCCCCCACGACGGCGTGCCCTCCCTTGGTGACTCTCTCTTCTCCTCCCCAGGATCAGTACCACTTCTGCTATGACGTGGCCCTGGAGTTCCTGGAGGGGCTGGAGTCCAGATAGCGGGAGCCTGTGGCCTGGGGCACCCAACACGCTCAGGGCCAGGCCCACCAGCACTTCAGTTGAGGACAGCCTGTGTCCCACCCGATTCACCATGCCCCCACAGGGAGAGCCCTGGAGTGGGCCAGCTCTGTGCCCCTGCCACGGGGTGGGGGGCAGGCTGAGGGCTGAGAGAAAGCTTAGCCCTGCGTCCACTGGGTCCTGAAGAGGCCAGGCACTGCCCTGCGGTGTGGCTTGGGCTCATACCTGCCGGTGCTGGGGGACCCGGTCTGGCACCTTCACTCCATCCTGGCCTTGGCCCAGTTGAGGGCCAGGAGGAAGCTGCTTGCCAGCTCAGCTGCCTCCGGACGTAAGCAGAGAGGACAGTGGGGCTTGGTGTCCAGGAATCCCAGCAGCCCAGCCCCTGGGGCTGTGAGGAAATGGACTCTGCCCTGCTTTGCAGTGGGCACAGGAGAGTTCTGCCAGGGGGCCCAAAACCCCCTCTGTTCCTGCCGCCTTGCTGCCGTGGGCTCCCTGTGTCCCTCTCCGACTCCCTGCCATGTGCTCTGGCTTCCTGCTGGGCCCTGCCCTGCCCTGCCCTGCCCTGCCCCATGGGGCCACTTCCTGCGGAATGGAATCACCCCAGCCCCTTCTGCCTCTTGTTATCTCCCCACTGGCCAGCCGCTCAGTCTGTGCAGGTGACAATCTTCAAATCTGAATGACAGTCCCCGGGGTTGAGGTCCCTGGGGCTCCCGGGCGCACTGCCCACTGGGAGGCTCTGCTGGACAGGGGTGCTCACCACCTGTAGACTTGGGAGGATGAGCGATGCTTTTTTTTTGGGGTGGGGGAAGGAATTTATTTTTCATTATATTTTGATGGGTGAATGGGAAGGTCTCTTTAAAATGGGGCAGGCCACACCCCCATTCCGTGCCTCAATTTCCCCATCTGTAAACTGTAGATATGACTACTGACCTACCTCGCAGGGGGCTGTGGGGAGGCGAACGCTGACGTTTGTAAAGTGCTTTGTAAATAAATGTGCTCTCTGAATGCCACAGAGTGGCCCGTGTGTGTCTGCCCTTGGCCAGGGCCTGCTCGCTGCCCGCTGGGTGCCATCAGGCCAGTGGTTGAGGCTTTTCTCTCCATGCAGAAATTCGTGGCAGAGATAGTTCAGGGACTCAGACATACATAGTTCCTGATGCACTTCTTGAGACAGTGGGTTTGGCCCCCCGCAGGGCCTCTGTCCGTCCTTGAGGGCTGGGAGTCTGGTCAGCCTTCAGAAGGTACAGCAGGTGACTGTCCTGCTTTGGTGTCAGGCTGGGAGGCCCCTCCAGCTGCGAGGTCCTGGATGAGTCAGTCGCCCTACCCTGAGCTCCTTGTCCCATCTATTAAGCGGGGGTGATCACAGTCATGATTAAATGCCAGGAGGTGCCAGGGGCCTGGAAGGACTGAATTTAAAGAGACGAGATGGAGGGGCACCCTCTGGAGGATGGTCATGCAGCCCCACACAGCCCAGCTGCCTGGGTACAGTGGAGAGGATGGACTCAGTAGTAGACATCCAAATCCCTCCTGCTTCTCTCTCAACGTGGCCGTGGCGGGGGAGGGGGAAGAATAGTTCCCATGACTCGGCCTCACTTCTGCAGGTGAAAGCCGGTTCTCTGATGTGTCAGTTCTGTTCATACGCTGGCTGGGCCTGTGTCCTATGTGCCCCATCGGCTTAAAGATACGACCCACTCTAAAACCCTCACTGTTGAACAATCTGTAGTCTGAATCATGTATATGTGTGTTGGGTCCAGAGATGTGGCTCAGCGGCAAAGGACATGCCTTTCTGTAGGCACAAGACGTAGTCTTGATGCCCAGCACTTCCAGAAGGAATTCATAAAGAAAATCAGAAGACTGATGATGCCACTAAGCTAGGGCACAGACCTGCACTCATCCACTGATCTCTAAGCCTTAGCTGATGGGTCCCATGTCTCTGCCCTTGCTACTGGCTAGAGTGCACTGAATATGCTTGTCCCTCACAGTGTGGCACCAGAGGGTCCTGGCCCCTGGACCTCACGGGGCCCTGCAGAGGTTGCTTTTGTGCTCTGGGAACTCTGTACTGAAACCGGTCTGACTGATTGAAAGACTGGAAGGCACGTGAGAAGAGTCAGTGCAAGGCATGAACAGCAAACACCAGCGGGCAGACCTGCAGGAGGCCACACTAGCCACCTAGCCTGACCGCCACTGCAGGGTGACCACAGTACAGGAGACACTGATCACAACTCCTGGGACTTGGAAGAGGAGCTCTTGTTTGTTGGTTTTGGCCTCCTAAACAGTTTCATAGGTTTCTGGGCTCCCCCAACTGCACCTGCCTCAGCTCTGTGGGCCACACGGTTCCATGCTACCTGGGTCTAGAGGGGCTGGGGGCTCCCAGGGCTTTCCCCAGGGGTGCTCGGGGCAGGGCCACAGACACTCAGGTAGCTGCTCCCTGCCCAGAGCCACAGCGATGACATGGTACCACTAGACTTGAATTTGAGGCTCTGCAGGCTGACTCCAAGGTCAAGGTCAGGGCCTGGGGCTAAAGGAATAGTACAGCAAGTAGGGCTCTTGCCCTGCATGCAGCTGACCCTGGTTTGATCCTTGGTACCCTGTAGGAGTGTCAGGAGTCCTGTCAGGAGTGATCCCTGAGCCCCAAAGTTAGGTTGCACTGTTCCAGAGCTGTGGGGGATGGGTAAGTTGAAGCTATACCTTGACTTCCCATGCTGGAAGTATAGGGAGGTGTGTGTGTGTGTTTGTGTGTGTGTGTGTGTGTGTGTGTGTGTGTGTGTGTGCATACACATGCGCATGTGTATGTGGCCTGTAGCCAAGACTGTGGGGGCACAGGAAGATAAATGGCCTGTCTGCTCTGCTGGAACACTGGCCCTGCAGTGCGGGGTGGACATATGTTCACCCAGATTCCTGCAAACAGGATTTCAACCCACCACATAGGTCCGGCTGCTGCCTAGTCCTTCCATGGGCTAAGTGAGTTTTTCGGGTGTAGTAGATCGAGCTGGAGGAGTCCCTGGGGCAGCTCTGACTCTCCCATAGCACCAGGGTCCCTCTTGGACCTGTCCTGGCCCAGTGGCTGCTGAGAGTTTGCAGCCCTGACAAAGACTGGGGCCTGACTGTGCCCCGCTACTGGGATCACTGGGGCCCCCAGCTGCCCTGGAGAGGGGACAAGACCCAGGACAGTACTGTTGCCAGGGCAGAGCCTACTTAGAGACACGTGGGAGGTAGCCAGGAGCACTGATATCCTTGGTCCTTGGTCTGAGCCTCTTCCTCTTGAGGACACTGAGGCTGGTGTCCATAGTTAGGAGCCTCTGACACCTCATCTGAGAACTGGGAGGGGGATCCCTGGGCTCTGGCCAGTACCTGACCCCTGCCAGGCACCGAGTAACTGAATGAATGAAAGGTGCAGAGTCAGGATGCAAACTCTTCCTCCAAAGCTATTATTAGCATTAGTCCTTCAGACGGTCACCTGGATGCCGACTCTAGTCCTGATGTGGCGAGGTCGAGTCCACTGTGGGTTCTGCCACCGTTGTACTATGGGCCTTGAGCAAATGCCTGTCCTCACTGGCCTCATCTCTTCACCTGTCCAGTGCCAGAAGTCCAGAGCTGCTCTACAGGGCCCATTCCCAGCAGGATGCCGTGGCTTGAACACTCCTGGGCTGATGCTGACGCTGGTGTCAGGCCATTGGCAGAAACACAGCTTCTGAGCATGGTGCAATGTGGCCTTTGATCTAGAGGATCTGAGTGCTCTACTTCCACTCCTAGCAAACCCTTGCATTAAACCAGCAAGTCTTTGTATTAAATCCTTGATTGTCCCTCATCTTTCCAGCAATCCTGAGGTAGGTATTATGCAGAATTTTGGAGATACAAGGAAACAGGCACAGAGAACTCAAGAAAACTGCTTCAGATCACACATCTAGGAAAGAATAACGATTGGATCCAGCCCATCGCTTGCTCTTGGTATCATCACAGACATACTGGTTGGTACAGTGCTGGTCCACACTAGCTGTGGGTGATCTGTCTGTAAGTCTGTCTGCCCTCTCAGCCCTTGCTCAGGCCAGGTCCCCATGCAGAGGTGTGAGCTATGGGGCTCAGACTAGGTGCTTGGCACCAGCAACCCTGCTGGAAATGCCGCTGATGGAATGTTCTCATGTCTGCTGTTGGTGGTGGGAGAAAACTCAAGACAGCAGGAGACTGAGAGCCCTCCTTAAGAAAAATGAAACACATTCCAATCCACCTGCTGCTTACTCCCAGGGATGGGCAGAAGGAGGCAGCCCATTCGGGAGTTTCAGCTTCTGTTCATTGAGTGACATGGTGTTCCTGAGCTGTTTGGTGTCCTCTTCTGGAAGATGGTATGGACAGTTCTCTCCCCAAACTTCCAGTCCACGCTTGCCCCTGACAGAGCAGCCCAGGTGGCTCCAGCCTTGTTCCCAGACAGATCCCTTGCTCTCTTCCATGTCTGCTTCTCTCTCTCCGTGTCTGTTATAAGTGTTTGTCTCTGTTCTCTGGCTGCACCTTCTTTGCCTTGCTCTGCAATTCTAGAGCTGCACCTGGAACCGTTCTTTCGCCATCTGGTACTGTTAGGTTTTGCCAGTAGAGGGCGTTAGAGAGACACTACGAGGTACTGGTGCTGGACCCTGGAAGGTCCTCCAGGTCTGGTTCACCTTCCTCCTTTCCCACCCCCACCCTGATGAATTACCAAAAAATAAAAAACTCTATATCTATATCCATATCCATATCCATATCTATATGATATCTATCTATCTATATCTATCTATCTATCTATCTATCTATCTATCTATCTATCTATCTACCAGGGAGTCAGCACAGGAGCTCACTGGCCCTTGCTGACCTGTGTTAGCCCTCTCAGGCCTCACGGCTTCTGCAGTGTTGTCCTGCACCTCCTGGTAAGTTTCTTAGCCTCCGTGACTGCATATTGCAGTCATCACAGTCATGGGAGAGGTCTGCAGCTCAGCCATGAATAAGGAATTTCTCAGCTCTCAGTTCTTCTTCCTCCTCCTCCTTCTCCTCCTCCTCCTCCTTCTCCTCTAGATTTGAGCCCACACACTGGCTCTACTGAAAGTTTACTGCTGGCTCTGTGTGCAAAGATAACTCCTGGTGGTGCTTGGGGATCACACACAGTCAGGGATCAAACCAGAGTTGTCCTTGTGCAAGGCTTATACCTTACCTGTTGTAATATCACTCAGGCCCTTCCCTAATTCCTTTGTTATTTACTTTCTGTTACTTTAGACAAAGCAACTTCTATTTTTTGGTGGGGGTGGGGTGTGGCAGTGGCTACTTCCCTGTGCTGTTTTGCATTCAGGGTCCCTTAGAGTCCTTTTTGACCCCTATTAGTAACTAACTGCCTTTTGCTCCTGAACAGTTCTTTATACTAACATGCATATTCAAATGATGGGTTAATGATGGGCCAGAGTGATAGTACAGAGGGTAATGAGACTGTCTTGCATGTAGCCAACCTGGGTTCGATCCCTGGCATCCCACTGCCATGCATGACTTCTGAATGCAGAGCCAGGAGTAACCCCAGCGTATCGCAAGGTGTCACCCCAAAACAAAAACATACAAAAATGATGGACTATGAGCTCTTTGTCCTGACTGGATTCTGATCAGTGTAGGCTTGGGAGCAGACATGATTCCAGGGGAGAGCCCCTCAGAGGAGGGATTATTGATAGGTTCCCGTATGCCCTTAGACCTGAGCATTGGCTGAACTCCTTGCCAGTGGGACTTGGGATGCTGGTATTGGCCTTGTTACTGTAGGCGCCATTTGTGATGAGTTTCAGTACAGCACTAACTAGTGTTAGAGCCCCAGTGACTACTGCACTGGACCATCAGTGATTGTGACTGCAAGGACGGCATGTGGAGTGGACTCCTGACAGCACGGGAGGACCTCCTGGAATGAAAATTATAAGTTTGGCCAGTTGGGTTTGCTTTGTTTTCACCCAGGGAGAGGGGGTAAATTGTCAGCTAAAATAATGACTTGAGAAACACAGAGCTTCTCTGAGTACCTTTAAAAGAACCCATTTCATGCAGTTCCAGGGATGATATTGCTGAAAATCGAACATAAAATGTAATTGTATGGTGGCAGACATCAAGTGTCAGCTACCTGCACAGCATTGCCAAGTAAACACATGCGAGCATTTGGGGATGAATTAGGAAATAAAAAACAGAATCTTGAAACTTGGAGTAGCTAGACAGGTTGGGCTCAGATGCTGTGGCGTCGCTTTAAGCTTCTCTTTTCCAGTGGAGGCAACTTGATTATTTCGGATCTGTATAGACTGGGTTTCCTTTACTGGAAACCTGTGACAACCTTTCATAGGGCCGATGCCTTGAAAGGACATGGACACTCTCCAGATCAGCTTTTTGCACTTGTTGCCATTAACTTCATAATAAATATCAAATCATAGCATTCTCCAAGGGATAGGGAAGACTTCACTGTGGCGTTATGATGCAGGCAGAGATATTTTGTACACAAGAAGAACAAGATTTTTGACAAGGGCAAGATTTGTCATAATATTGAGATAGGTGAGAGTTGATTTTTTGGGAGAAAGATATTTGTCACAATGAATTCATGGGTGTGAATTTTGGATTTTATGCTATTTTGTATAGAACTCACAATAAAAAAATTCAAGGACTCCATCCACACATGGTGCAAGGAGATGAACACGCTTTCCCAAAGAAGACATATGGATGGCCACATAGACATGTAAAATAGGTGCTTCTGATCACTCAGAGAAATGCCAATAAAAACAACATTGAGATATTATTTCCAGTCAGTGAAAATGTTACATATTAAAAAGTCCAGAAATAGCCAGTGCTGGTGGGGTTATGGTGATAAAGAAGCCTCTTTCACTGTTGGCAGAAATGTTGTCTGGTTTAGACACTATGGAAAGCAATATGTAGATTACTCAAAAAAATTAGAACTATAACTCCCATATCACTCTGGCATCTATCCCTAAAATTCCAAACATCAATTTGAAAGGATATATGCATATTCATCACAGTGCTTAGTACAATAGCCAAGATATGGAAACAATGCAAATGTCCAATTCTGGATGAGTGGATTAAGGAATTGTAGTATATATACACAATGGAATACTATGCAGCTCTAAAAAGAACAAAATCATGCAAGTTGTTGTGACATGGTTGGAACTAGAGAATATCATCTGCATAAAGTCAGTAGGAATGAAAGGGAGAGATACAGAATGATATCTCTCATATGTGAAAACTACAGATATACAGAAAGGTAGCAACAGAGGGCCAAAGGCAATATAATGAGAGAACTGATCCACTGAGTTTGATATGGGCAGGTTGAAAGGGAGAGTCACAGGGGTCCTTGAGGGAGGGTGGGGTGAACCCTGGTGATGGGTGAATGTTGACATTATGTATGTAGAAAACCATCATTAACAATATTGTAAATAGGGCCGGAGCGATAGTATAGTGGGTAGGGCAGAAGCTAAGTATTGTGTTCAATAATCAAAGACAAGATGAAAGTACTTTCCATGAAGGCAGCAGGGATATTCCAGCAGTTGGAATACCATAACTTGTGGGAAGTGTAGGGGGAATTAATTGGTCAGAGTGTTCCTAGGAAGGAAAGAGATGGACAGTCTTCCTGAGTATTGCTTGATCTATATAATTGAAAAGTGAACCAATTGGCCTTTGGGATTGGTGGCCAAAATATGAGTTGAGTTACCACATGGCCAACTATAGCCTCTCATCAGTTTTCAGACCTGAACCCATTCACAGGTTAGAACCTCTTGGCTGAAGAGGACAGGCCCTTGAAGAAGCTTCCTGAGGTAGTGCTCTAGGTAGGTACCACAACTCTCCTTTCAAACCTCACCAAAGTACCTGTGACTGAGCCAATACTACAGTGGGTAGGGTATTTTTCTTGCATGTGGCCAACCCAGGTTCAATCCCTGGCATCCTATAAGGTCCCCTGAACACTACCAGGAGTAATTCCTGAGTCAGAGGCAGGAGTAATTCCCTGAGCATTACTGGGTATGACCCCACACACACACACGTGCACACACCCCAAAAAAGTATCTGTTACTTCATGAGAGAGAACACACTAGGAGAAAGTGCAGTCAGACCATTGTCGCTTACTGGAACTGACTCTGAATTTATAATTTCTGGGAATGCAAAATGCCATAGTGACCCCCTTGTTAAAGTGATGGTTTAGGTGGCAAGGTAGAAGCAGAAAGGCACTTTTCTTCCAGATTCTGGTTCTCTTCTATGTTTCATAAAAAAACTATTATTAAATTATTGGATCCGTCACCCAAGTGTGTTGAGTTGGTTATTACCCCAGTCCCGCAAAGCGTCACTGGAGTAGACATAGTTGGCAGCTGGAACAGTCCCAGACTTTGGGTTTCTGATGCATGAAGTGAGGGAAGAAAGGACTACATCTAAGTTCATGAAACTTGTGCTCTATTCCAGTAAATTGAAAGCATGTCTCTTTCCCTGTGGTATCAGTATCTGATGAATGCCAGGCTATACAGAGGGCTTGTTCTTTTTTATTGTGGTTTTGGAAATTCACTTTGTTATTTTTAGGGTTTTTTCATTGAATCATCATGAGATAGTTACAAAGCTGTTCATGATCCAAGTTCAGTTATACAATGTTCCAACACCCATTCTTCCACCAGTGTATTTCCCCAAGGGGGTGATTCTTATACCACTCTCATTTCAGTTGGTTGTCTGTCCTGGGACAGACAAAAATTGAGTGGATTTTGGAGACAGATTAAATTACCGAATGCCTCACTGGGTGGAGACTCCAGTTGATGTTCCAATTATAGTGCACTGACTATATATACTGTGGATAGCAACTAGTATAGAGCACCTTAATACAACATTTATTATATAGTCATTTACTACAAGTTCCCCCCCCCAGAAAAGTTTATAAAAACACCCAAAACAGCTCATTTTTACCTTACAGGATCCAACATTATACATTCACTGTCTTATCTCATGCTAACTCAATTCTCTTTCTCTTTCTCTCTCTTTACCATTCTGTAGTCCTCTGATAATGCAGTCATTTTGGAAAACTTCACACTGGTGCACTATATTGCTGACAAGCTTATTGCATCTGATAAACAGGCGATAGCAAGTATGATATATGTGAATGAGACAGTCAGAAATAAATCCTATAAAACTGCAGAGGCCCACTATCTCAGTGAACTTTCTGAGAGTTTGATGATAAGGAATGTGTTGAAAGGTGAAAGTCAAGTTTCTGCATCTCATATCCTCTACCTCAAAAGAGACATAGCACTTAGATTTTTTTTAAAATTTTGCTTTTTGGGTCACACCTATCGATGCACAGGGGTTACTCCTGGCTCTGCACTCAGGAATTACCCCTGGCCATGCTCAGGGAACCATATGGGATGCTGGTAATTGAACCCAGGTCAGCTGTGTGCAAGGCAAATGCCCTACCCGCTGTGCTATCGCTCCAGCCTCATTTTTTTTTAATTTTGGAAGAGATAAAATCACATTTGACAAGACTTACAATTTTCAGTGTTGTTATAGGAAAAGGATGTTTTACAACAAGTAAATTGTTAAGCACAAGTCCTAGCACTTGATCCTTATAATCAATAGATCCAGTGACTCTCAAAGACTTCAGAGCAAATAAGGATGCTGCCAAGGGTTTCAGGCAAGTCTTAAAGGAGCTGTAGGATTTGAGAGTACTTGATTTCTTCTTATATAGATAGCACTTTTTCTTCTGGGAAACAGCTTTAGCCCCACCAGAACTTAGGAGAGACCAGGTTCCTAACTATGAGATACTAGGTGATCATGCAGTTAGAGGTTCCGTTTAGGTTTCCTCAACACGTCTAGCCATAGATTATACTGTGCAGGAGCAATATATCATCAAATGGTATGAGTCCAGGCTCGGGAATGTCTGGAAAGTAGAAGTAGGTTATATCAGTCAGAGATTCAGACTCTTCCCTCCCTGCCTCTATTTCCTCGAGTATGCCTATGACTTCATGGAGAGTTTGTAAAGGCTGGTTGACTGAAGAATGCAAACGCAAGAATTTCCTGCTTTCACCTGTATTACAGCTTTTCCCCATTAGGGGTAAGCCTGAAGGACATTGGTGAAGGAAATATTTCTCAGTAGGTAGCACTTTCATAGTATATTTGGCCTTCAATTTTGGAATAGAGATGGCCAGAAATTTGGCCTTACTGATTTATGAGCAGTAATATTTATCAATATTAATGATAGCTTGGTTGAAGGGCTTAGAAAATTAGTGACCAGGAGAGATAGTACAATGGGTAGGGCTATTTGCCTTGCATGTAGTTGACCTGGATTCGGTCCCCAGCACCCCAAATGCCCCCTGAGCACTGCCAGGAGTTACCCCTGAGTACAGAGCCAGGAGTAAGCTCTAGTACTGCTGGGCTTAGCCCTATACTGACATTGCCCCACCCACCCACCCCAACCTCTCCCCCAAAAGGTGCCTGATTGGAAAATTGATCACAGGAATTCTGGGGAAGAGGTACATTCTCTTCATCTTGGGCATAGCCTGTGGAGATCTGTCCATATGAATGCAAGGTACACTGAAGGAATTGCACTTGAGTGGAGGTGTCCAATGACCAGGTGAGCGGAGTGCCCTTCTTTGTGGTTACCAATAAACTCTTCACCCAGCTATTCCCATGTGTGTCCGATGGGCCCTTGAATAAGGTGCCCATAGTGGCAAGGAGGGATGTCAGCCATGGTTCCAAACACATGAACTTCCCCTTGAGGGCTGCCTTGAACAGTGCCATACTGGATGCTCAACCTTCTAACGGAAACAACCAAAATGAGCCTACACTTCCTGGGTGAACCAGCCGTTTACTGCATGGCAGGTTGATTTTATTGTACCCCTTTCATCATGTAGGGGTTAATATTCTCCTGGAAGCAAATCATCTTCTGGCTATGGATTTTCTGTGTCTGCCTGTAATGTTTCTGTTTTAACCACCATTCATGTATTTATAGAATACCTCATGGACCATCATATTATTCTACTCAGAATTGCCTCTTCTCAAAGAAGTTATTTCACAATAAAGGAAGTATAGCAGTGTGCTCATTGCCATAATCCATCACTTGGAAGTGAATGGCCTAACTGAATTATGGCCGAGTGAAAGATCAGTAGGACTCTAGTTGGGAGATAAACCCTGAAAGAATACAATGGATGCTCTGATTCAGACACCACTGTCTGGTGTAGATCTCCTCATTATTAGAATACTTGGGTCTGTTAATCCAAGAATGAAAATGGGAGTGATTTTATGTCAGTCTAATCAAAAGATAGAAAGGTTTAATCAGGAAACAGAAAGAACATAAAATTATCTAAGGGGGAATTAAGGGGACTCTGAAGAATATCAGAGATTGAAGGACAGTTGGCTGCAGGAGTAGGGTGGAGACTTATAAGGGAAGGAGGTTTCTCTCTGTCACTGGTGTTTGGACTATTGTAGAAGGTATAGTTGCAGGACACTGGATGGAGAAGCAGCTCACTGGACAGGTCAGGGCCAGTGGGTTGGGAATTGCCTGCTGGGGTCTTGGTGAAATTCAAAGAAAGCCGGGAGTTGTTTTTGAATTTGCTGGGCACTCACTGCCAAAACATTTCTCCTGAGTGGGGGACATTCTTTGGGGTGTTGCCATGGGAAGAGGCTTGGGAATGAGTTCGGCTCTCATCCATCTCACCTTCCAGAGGCCAGTGGTGGAGGTGCTGCTGACATCACAAGGGCTGTCTCACACAGTAATGCAGGAGCAAGAAATGACAAAGACCCCTGAAGTCAGGTGTAATGTCCAATGTCCTGTCGGGTCTATTGACTGATAAGGATGAACATTATCACGCTTAAGAGAGAAAAAAATTCCCAGGAGTAGGTTCTCAAGGGTGGTCTGGGAGCCGAGAAGTTGTAAGGGCAGCAGGAACAGACTCCTCTCCCCGATAGACTGTTCACCCAACAGAGAACTTTCTCAATTTGACCTCTGCTGCTGTGTGTATCTTTGTTCCCAAAGGAACATGCAAGGGAATGCAGTCCTGGTCCTAAGGATTCCACTTCCCAGGTTGTCTGCTAGCCACCTGAGGGCATGTGTCACTGAACTAACATGGAAGCCAGAAAAGGGTGATACTACTGGGTGGAATGGGCGCTCCTGATGCCGACGGGCACCTGGCTGCGACTGCACCATGAGGGCGTGAGGAATTACACCAGAGACTCTGGGACGTCTCTGGGGTTCCTTTTAGCACATCCATGGCCATGTAAAGGTTAGCAGGAACCTATAGCAACTCGACAGCAGTCATTGGGGACAAATACCATTTAAGAATGAAGTTTTGACTTTTTCTGGTTACAATAACTAAATCTGTTAGCTGACATTCTTTTTAAGGGTGGGGATATGTGGAATGGGTAGTGAAAGAAAGAAGATGCAAATATGTTATCACTTTGTATTAAATTGCCTAGTGATGCCTACACATACCTTTGTTTATTTTGTTCAGGAATTACTACCTCTATTTTAACCATTTTCTGCTCTTTTCTTCTCAGGACTACTTATATACAAGTTACTAGAAGGTAACTTTCATCTTTTTGTTTTGTTTTGTTTTGGGGCCACACCCAACTATGCTCAGGGGATAACTCCTGGCTCTCTGCACTCAGGAGTTACTCCTGGCGGTAGTTGGGGGACAAGGAGGCATATGGGATGTGGAGATTCTATCCCCAGTCATCCTGCATGCAAGGCAAACACCCTACCCACTGTACTATCTCTCTGGCCCCATCATCTTTTTTTTGTTGTTGTTGGTTTCTGGGACACATCTGATGATATTCAGGGCTTACTCCTGGCTCTGTGCTCAAAGATTACTCTTGGCAAGCTCAGGAGACCATCTGGGGTGGCAGAGATAGAAATATGTTTGGCTGTGTGCAAGGTAAGCACCTTACCCATGGTACTTTCTTTCCAGCCTTCTATTAGGATTTCGTTGGTAGGAGCCAAGGATGCTGCTCAACATCTATAAACATCTATAGAGCAGTTCCCCACAACAAAGAATCCTACTAAGATGGCAATAGCGCTGAGATGGAGAAATCCGGAGCAAATGAGTCTAGAAATGAAGAGCTAGAGAGGAGTAGTGACCTGCACAGGGTCATGAAAGCTGAGCTTCAGTCCCAGGTGGGGTCTTCTCATGCTTCATCCTCACCTGGTTTTCTCCCTGCTGCAGGGATAGGAGAGGAGGCAGGAAGCTAGTGGGGCTGCTCCGAGGAATCCTGCACCTGCCAGCTAGCTGGCACTCCCCTTTCACTACCCTGCCTTGCCAAGCCCCAGCTCGTTCCCAATGCAACCATCTGCTTTCTGCACTTTGGTGCAGAGCAGCTGGGAAGCTGCTGGGGGAAGTGCACCCCATGCGGGGCTGGCAGTGCTGCTGTGGAGTGAGCTGGCTCTAGTCTTGCTCCTGCTTCCCAACTTCCTCCCCACCTGCCCCTTCAAGGACTTTTCAAGTCCTCCACCCCTGTCCAGCCCTCTGCCACCCTCCTCTCCTTCACTTCCAGCAGGCAACTGACTTCTAAAAGCAATGTCTTCTCTCCTCCTTCCAGCCAACCAACTCAAAAACAGCTTCCCGCTCCTGGGAGGAGACCAGTTTGTCTTCAGCTTCTGCCCCTTACTCTTTTTTTTTTCTGCCTCTGTGGGCTTTTCTGCGTAGTATTTCTCTGTTTCTCTATCTCTGTCTCTGTCTCTCTGTCTCTCATGTCTCTGCTCCAACTCCACCACTGCATGCTTCCCTGCATCAAGGCTGCTGAGATTGGTCCCGTAATTAAATCTAAAATAAATTCTTTCCGTGAAATTCTCTGACCCTTTAAGCCACTTTTCTTTCTTCCCCTGCCTTATTCACCACACAGTTCCACTCCCCTGCCCCTTGGCTACTAACCTCCCACTCTGCAGCAAGCCGGCTCAAATGTCAGCTTTTCTCAGGAGCCAGAGCAGATGCAGTCAAGGTTGCACCTAATCTCTGCTTGACTTTCTGAGTTCTCTGGCATCTATGCATGATGGTTCTGGGCAAGCCCACAGATCCCCACCTCAAATGCCTTCATTTCTTTTCCTCCTTCTCTGGGACCCAGAGAACTTGTATTGCCTGTGTGCCGGTACACCTAGAAATACAAGGGCAGGAGGAGTTAGTACCCTGAGAACCCTTGGGCAAAAGCCGAGCAGCTCCATCCCCTTAAGGAGGTTTCTCTTATGGCCCCAGGTGGGAGCCCCCTAGGACTGAGCCCCAGTGCCTAGAGCTGCCCCCACCCTCTCGGTCTTCCTCCTCCCAGTTCCATCGCTCCATTTATTCTTTTGGGCTCCTTGGGGTCACCTTTCTTTTCTTGCCTCCAGAGCCCTCATCTTCAGTCCCTCCTCCTGTTCTCTGGGATTTATCTGATGTTTCAGAGGAGCTGCCTGGAGACTACTTCCGGCATATATACATGTATATGTGTTTATATGTGTGTGTGTGTGTGTGTGTGTGTGCGTGTGTGTGTGTGTGTGTGTGTGTGTGTGTGTGTATAGTAGTCTGCTATTCTGCTATTCCAGGAACTCAGGCAACCAGGGCCTCTGTGAAGTACTGAGGGACATGGAAGACATGGTCTCCACCCCTCTGAGCTATCTCCTCAGCTCCTCTCTGTATATTATTACACCTTCTGAGGCAGAGATTCTGTCTCTGCCCAAAGAGCGTGGGCCCATGCTATGTCTCTGCACTTGCCGCAGCAACCCATACACACCAAGGGCCCAAGTGGCGTTTACTGAGCCAGTGAGGAAGTAAGTTGAATAAACACGGAGATTAATGTCCCAGGCGCCATACTGGGTGGCAGGCCCTATGAGCCCATGTGTCCTCTAGAGTGACCCTCTGCTTCACTTCTGGGCCTGTACCTGTTGCCCTCCCCAGATCTGGATGTCCATCATGGTCTTGGTGCCTGTCATCGCCCCAGAAGTCCGAGACAGGGAAGTGAGGGTCTGGTGGTGGCTGAGTAGAGTGACAGGAAGGAAGAGAAATGCTATTGCAGTCTGTCACAGTTCCAGCAAATGTCGCATGGAGGCTGCACTTGTCCCCACTGTGCCCAGGCCCTGTTCAGAAGCTCGGGGACCCCCTCCTGTGGCTTCCATGTGTGCAGTTTCCACAGAGCCACTCACTCAGCCTGAGGTCTGTCTCTGCTCCCAGCAAGAGGAAAGAAAATTATCCGTGAAGTGAAGCAGCTGCATTGATGTTGCAGATGGACAGAACATCTCTAGGAGGTGAGGGGTCAGTGGGTACCCTGAGAACCTCCAGGTGGTGAGGGGGTACAGGGGATACCCTGAGTAATCCAGGAGTTGGGGGTGGGTGGTTGCTGGTGGTCACTCTCAGCATCTCCAGAAGCCATGTGGTGATGGGGGTTGGGTGGTGGTGAGAGGGTGGTCTGAGAACCTTCAGGAGGTGGGCGGGGGTGGGTGGCAGAGGAGGGCTCTGACTCACATAGACACTGAACTGAGAATTAGGGTTCCTGGGGTGTGGTGCTGGCTTTGCCGCTTAGCCACTCATGTACTAGGTGATCTCCCCTCCTTGCCCCCTGCCCTGGACTTCAGTTTCTTTTCTTACAAAATTACACTATTGATCTTGAGTTTTTTTCGCGTGGAAAAAAGTCACTCTGAGGAGCCAGAGCAATAGTACAGCTGGTAGGGTATTTGCCTTGTCTGCGACTGATTCTGGTTCAATCCCTGGTACCCTATATTGTCCCCTAATCACTGCCAGGAGTGATTTCTGAGCGTGGATCCAGGAGTAAGCCCTGAGCATCGCAGGTGTGTCCTCCAAACAAAACAAAATCACTATGAGCCTTAGTTTCCCCAATGAAGGGGAATAATCCCCAATTATTTATTGTGATTTTTCATACCATGTGAAAGTAACTCCAGGGATAGTGGGATTAATCATTCATATAGCACTCACTTGCAGCTATGGGTTGCCTGAGATTTTTTTTTATCTGAGTTGCTGGAAGGAATCGGGAGGGGTGGGGACCCTCTCTGGGTTTATGGAGGCTCTGGATTTTCTTCCTATAAAATGCATGTCTCTGAAGCTATAGACCACTGCTGTCTCAGCAGGTGACAAGAAATGTCAGGTCTCAGGTTGTCTGCTCTAAAGGACCTTGGTGGTGCTGAGCTGTGGGCATAGAACTGAGGGTGGGGACGGTAGAAAGAGGTGTATTATAAAAATGGTGAAGGGAAGGAAAGAAGAAGGAAGAGGATGCCACTGTTGAGGAGATATTATCTTCATCTTATGCAATAAAATGCTAACAGAAAAGTGTGAGCTTTAGAATCAGAAAAACCTTAGGTCAAAGGTTGACTCTGCCGTTCAGCACATGAAGGACTTTTGGTT
Source organism: Sorex fumeus (assembly GCF_029834395.1). Taxonomy (NCBI): domain Eukaryota; kingdom Metazoa; phylum Chordata; class Mammalia; order Eulipotyphla; family Soricidae; genus Sorex; species Sorex fumeus. The sequence continues at coordinate 45,278,955 of NW_026606104.1, forward strand.
CATGATTCAGTTGCTCCTAATCTCAGTTTTCACATCTTTAGAATGGGGTTAAGGATGGTGCCTTTTTTCAGGGATGATCTTGGCAAATGCTTACACTATGCCTGGGCTAGAGTAAAGTCTCCAAATGTAGGTGATAAGGTGGCAACAGAAGAAGTTGCTTCCCAATGAGGTTGTGGGGGTGGGGGAGGGAGGTACTTCAGAATATACACCAGAGACTGGATGCAGCAGGACAAGAAGACTTGTCCATACAGAGGGGTCCAGTGGGTCTCTCCCAGTTGAGAGAAGCCCGAAGAGGCAAAGAAATTCAGATCACACCAGCAATGCAATGCACCTAACATTTTCATTGTGACGATAAAAGAGATTATTCTTTCTTTTGGGTACAGATGCTGGGGATCAAATTCAGGGCCTCACACTGGCCAGACATGCTATCACTAGATTCATCCCCAACTCCTCCAAATTATTCTTTCTATTCTTTTTTTAGAGGGGCCTCACCCATTGGTGTTGGGGATTCCAAGTCCATTCCCAGCAATGCTCAGGTGTGGGCCTGGCTCAGTGATAGGGCCTGGTGGTGCTTGGGGGTCTCCAGGATATACTCTGCTGCACTGGGGCCCGTGGTGCTAGCCATTGACCTCAAGACCTCATCTAGGCTAGGAGTGAAGTGAGCTCAACCACTTGAGCTATCTTCCCAGGCCCCAGGAATCATTCTTCTTGTGTGTGCATGGAGGGAGTCCAGAGCAGTTTTCAGTATCTATTTCCATCAACTGGGTTGTATGGGCCTGATGGTTCGGTACTGGACCCAGAGGTGCTGGGCTTCTTGGGACTGATGGCACTGGGGGACATCAGGGTCACACCAGTACTTAGAGGACCTTGAAATGCTAGGGATAGCCTTTTGATAGCCTTTTGGACTGTTTCTCTAGCCTCCAGAAATAATTTGTTGTTTGTTTGTTTGTTTGACTGTGCTCAAGGGCTACTCTTGGCTTGGTGCTGCGAGGTTGGTTCTGGTGGTGCTCAGGAGACCATGTGGATCAAGGGCTGAACCAAGACTCCCTGCACACAAACCATTAGGCACAATAATTTCTGCCCCCCCAGGCAAGAAATTATATTTGTACAGAACAGAGACAAATCTATAAATGTGACTGAAGACCACAAAAGCCCCCAAATTCACCAAGAAGCACAGAAATTATTCTTAAATAACAGCAATTTTACATTATTGAGGACAATAGTTCTAGCTAGTAGTAGCTAGCATGGTTAAATAATAGGAATCTGAAGGCAGATTTCAGGTAGTAGATCAATAAGGAAGAAATGTCCATGAAGAATCACAATTAAACAACTATTATGTGTACAGACAATGGATGAGACACTAGAGATGCAAAGCAGCTGGGATAACATCCTGCACATCTCACAGCGGGTTAGTAATGAAGCCAAGGTTGGGAAACAACACAGACACTTTACTAAGATTTCCAGGAAAGATTTGGGAATAGAGTCGCTGAAATTGTAGATAGAGACAGCGAGAGCTCAGGGACCTTTTTTTCTCTTTCTTTCTTTCTTTCTTTCTTTCTTTCTTTCTTTCTTTCTTTCTTATTGAATCACTGTGCAGCAGATCCTAACAAAGCTGTTCATGATTAGATTTCAGTCATACAGCATTCCAACACTCAGGGAACTTACCAGTTCTGACAACTGCACAGGAAGTAGAGCCGAGAACCACATCTGCAAGGGCAGAAATCTGGATGTGCCCAGCTGTGGGCTGTTTAGCTCCCTGGGATATGGAATCCTCATAGGCTTTTCCCTCAACCTCCACTAAGTCAGGCACTGCCAGTGCCATGTACTAGATCTTTCTCTTTGCAGCCCTTCCTGGGTGGGTCTGGAGAGATGGGTGGGGAAGAAAGAGCCCAGAATGCATGCAGTTTGAACTGGGAGAAATTTCCAGATAATTGTTTGTCTTAGTTTTCCTCTCTTGAATAACTGAGTTATGAGATGCCAGTTATTTCGATATGAGAGACGTATCATCACAGGGAATCTATTACACCCCTAGTCAGTCAGTTGCACATACACAGACACACACACACACACACACACACACACACACACACACACAGAGAAGGCCCTTGGGGTTATTTTTCTCCTTCAAGAACACAAAATGGTTATTAGGAAGCAGAAAAAAAAGCCTCCACACTCAAGAAGATCTTCACTCAGAACTTGTGAATGCCACACATAATAAATGTTTTAATCTTGATCCCCCAGCTTGCCACCCTACCCTCCGGCCCTACCTCATTTTGAGGAATATGAATTGGTGGGAAAATAATAAGAAATATTCGCTCACTGGCTCACAGGGGTGCCCGGATTCTGGGGGTTATTCTTTGAACCTGCCTTTTTCATCTCCTTCTGAGAAATGGAGACAGAATAAAACTTTATTATCATTCTTTTTTTTTGCTTTTTGGGTCACACCTAGCAATGCTCAGGGGTTACTCCTGGCTCTGCACTCAGGAATTATTCCTGGAAGTGCTCAGGGGACCATATGGGATGCTGGGAATCAAACCTGGGTCAGCTGCGTGCAAGGCAAATGCCCTACCAGCTGTGCTATTGCTCCAGCCCCAGAATAAAACTTTTTTTTTTCCTGCCTAAAACAGGGCCTCAAAGTTTCTTTTTATTTTTTATTTTTATTAGTGAACCACCATGAGATACAGTTGTAGGCTTACAAGGTTTTGTGCTTGGGTTTCAGTTATACAATGACCGAGTACCCATCCCACCACCAGTGCCCATTCTCCACCCCCACCAATCCCAGTATCCCTCCCACTCCCCCATCCCCCATCCCACCCTGCCTCTGTGGCAAGGCACTCCCTTTTGTTCTCTCCTTTTGGGTGCTGTGGTTTGCAGAAGAGGCATTGGGTGGCAATCATGTTATTGCCACCCAGAATAAAACTTTAAAGTCTGAGCTCACCTATTGAAATGGCGTGCTCCTTTTCAGCACCACGGACAGACAGCAACCTTTTTTAAAAATATTTATTTATTTATTTATTTAATGAATCACAGTGAGGTACAGTTACAGACTTATGAACTTTCGTGCTTACATTTCAGTCATACAATGATCGAGTACCCACCCTTCACCAATGCCTATTCTCCACCACCAATGATTCCGTTATCCCTCCCAACATCCCCATCCCATCCCCCCCCCCCCCCCCACCTCGCCTCTGTGGCAGGGCATTCCCTTTTGCTCTATCTCTTTCGTTATGGGTGTTATGGTTTGCAATAGAGGTATTGAATGGCCATCATTTGGTCTGTAGTCTACTTTCAGCACATATCTCCCATCCTGAGTGGGCCCTCCAAGTACCCCATACTTAGTGGTCCCTTCTCTCTCTGGGCTGCCTTTCCCCCCAGGATGTAAGGCCAGCTTCCAAGCCGTGGAGCAATCCTTCTGGTATTCATCTCTACTATTCTTGGGTGTAAATCTCCCATTCTGTTACTTTATATTCCACAAATGAGTGCAATCTTTCTATGTCTCAGACAGCAACCTTTGAACATGATTGTAGTCTTAGAAGTTTAGGTAGGAGAAACTGGACTTCTGATTAATAGGGTGAGGATACAGGGACAGTAGCACTGCACTGTAGCACTGTCCTCCCGTTGTTCATCGATTTTCTTGAGTGGGCACCAGTAACATCTCCATTGTGAGACATGTTATTACTGTTTTTGTCATATTGAATACGTCATGAGTAGCTTGCCAGGCTTTGCCGTGTGGGCGGAATACTCCCGGTAGCTTGCCAGGCTCTCCAAGATGGGCAGAGGAACGGAATCCAGGTTGGCCACATGCAAGGCAAATGCCCTACCCACTATGCTATTGCTCCGGCCCAGGGACAGTAAGTTTACCAAAAAGTTTCCATCAGAATCTGACCCCAAGTTCATAGATTCTTTGACTTCTCTAACATTTCAAATCCATGCACATTTGATATTTCAAGTCCATGTTCTCTGATGTATTCATGGTTGTTTAAATACAAAATACAAAATAATGGACATCTCCATGTTGAGGAGTAAACCTGATGAGGAAGGATGATTCCCCTATGCCTGTCCACTGGACTTATTGGAGTTTTATAGTGATAGCACGGTAACATTTTTTCCCTCTCTCTCTCTCTCTCTCTCTCTCTCTCTTTCTCTGTGTGTGTGTGTGTGTGTGTGTGTGTGTGTGTGTGTGTATTTTCAATCCCTGTCACCCATTTCCTCCCCTGCTATCACCCTCACACCTCACACAAGAACTACACACCCCACCCACACATTCAGTGGAAACCTTTGAGCCCCTGATTCACCCTTGGTGTTCTTTGAGTTGTATCCTTTCTTCCCGGAAGAAGGCAGATCTCCCCAGCCCGCTTCCTCTACTCCTGCCTGTGGGTGCTGACACACACTACCCTCTGAGGCGCAGCCCACCCACCTCAGACCATAGCAGTGATTCTGTTATTTTCAGCAAATAAATCAAGGGCTGATCCCCTTTGACTGAGTTCACTCTTCTTTTTTTCTCTTTTGGCTTTTTGGGTCACACCTGGAAATGCACAGGGGTTACTCCTGGCTCTGCACTCAGAAATTACTCCTGGTGGTGCTCAGGGGACCATATGGGATGCCGAGGATTGAATCTGGGTCTGCAGCATACAAGGCAAACACCCTACCCGCTATACTATCGCTCTGGCCCCCTGAGTTCACTCTTGAATTTTTCCTCCTGCTATGAATTCCTCAGCACGCTCCACATCGTGCAAAATGAGAGGGCATCCTGAAGCCTGACTGACCGGCCACAGCTGATGCTGTAAAGAGTTGACCTTTTCAGGAATTTCCCCCCTCACTCTCTAGTATAATTGTGGCTCAGTTCGAATCAGCCTCCAGCAGCAACGGCGGTTTTTTGTGAGCCAATGTCTCCAGCACGCAGCCTGCATGATAAACTTCCTCCTGCTATTCCAATGTGGGACTGGGCACTCTGGGTTCTTGGCAGTGGACAGCGGAAGGGCAGCTGGTCCTGTAAGCATCACACTGACCCTGAGCCTGGGGGTGAGAGCAGCAGGTTCTCACAGTGACTGCTACCCTGTCCCACTAACTCAGTTATGGGAACCTCTTCTGTGAGGGCTTTAGGACTGGCTGGGCACCACCAGGAAGGCTCCTTCACTTTCCTTTGGCCTGTCTGGTTCCTCAACTTTTTGGGGGCTCAGTTAAAATGTTTCCTTCAGAAGAACCTCCCGGAAGCCTGCAAACCACACCTTCATTCTCTCTCCTGTTTCTATCTCTCCTTCATTCTCTGGGAAACTGCTGGCTCCATGGTGGGTCCATTCCTGCCTAACTCCTCCCCAGACTATACAGCAGGGCCCATGCTTTGCCTCATGCAAATATTAAACGAGTCACTTCTGTCAGGGGTTGTTCCATGTCCCACTCTCACACACACTGAACTTCTACTTCTTGAAAGTATTGAAATAAAGTTCTAGAGCCAGAAGGGCACCACTGCTGCCTGGGTGCCATGCTGGCAAAGTCTGGTGACTTGACATGCCTGTGGATGATCTGCTTTACTCGACATGGCACGTCTTGTCAGCCAGTTCTCACACAGCAGCCAACTCTGACATCTGTGCTTATTTCCTGTTCTTATGCATTATCTATTTTCCCTCTTCCTTCTTCCTTCTTCTTTGTCCTTTAAAAGTTTTCTGCGCAGCACCCCATTTTTGCAGTCCTATATACTCTTGGGAATGGAGATTGCCTACTTCATGAAGTGTTAAATGAAGTTTGTATCACATAAATAGCTTCTTTAATCATTTTTTAATAAAGGCATGGACTTAGACAAGTCTAAATTAATCTGTCTATTCCCAGCCTCTAGGCTCTGCCTGGCGAGGAGCAAGGAGTCAATAAATATTTGTTGAAATAGTGAAAGTAAGTCTGTGCTGGAGACAGGACTTCTGTGAAGTTGTTTGCTTTGTAACAGAGGACAAAGCCTGCAGCCACAGGAATGAAGCTCTGACAGCAGAATTTCAGGGCCCAGAAACCCTGGTGCAGAAGCTTCCTCTCCTGCTCAGAGCCCGCAGGAGGAAGGGCAGGTGGAATTTTCCATTCGTGGCTTTCCGGAGCAAAAGCAATCCCATGCTCTCCGGAAAGCATCGGTGTGTCAAGGAAACAAATCTATTTCCCTCTGGCTTTCTGGTGGGAGGCGCACGCTCCGTCCTGCCAGGCTTCCTGCCCTACTTCTGCCTGACAGAGGTTCCTGATGTCCTCGTGAATAGGAAGCCCATGGCCTGGCTGCTTCCATCTTTGACCCCACAGCCTCCTCCCCCGACCTGCCCTCCCAGATTTTCTCTTCCTCACAGTTCTAGACTCTGGAAGACTAAGATGAAGGTGTTGGAAGATGTGATTTCTTTGGTTTATTATTTTTTTGTGGGGGGTACATTCATCAGTGCTTGGGGGCTACTTCTGGCTCAGTGCTTGAGGGGGCCGTGTTAATGCTCAGGGAACTGTGCAGTGCCAGCGATTGAACTCAAAATGTCTTGTAGAAAGCGTTCCCTGGGGATAAAGCCCTCTCTCTGGCCCCAGATTTGGTTTCTGTGAGGTCATTTTCTTGACCCGTAGAAGGTCACTTTCTTGCTGGGTCTTAATACTGTCCCTCCTCTATGTGCACTCACATCTCTTCCAATCCCTCAGAGTGGGTTAGGACCACCCCAGTAGCCTCATCCACTCTGTTTCCCCTTTACCAGCACTACCTGTCAGTTCAGCCACATTCTGAGGTGCTGGGGGCTTGGGCTTCAATACGTGTGGAGGGACTTACATTCAGGATGTCAAAGATGGCAGACTGAAGCATATGATGCGTTAGGGCACATCAGAGCTGAAACTGCATGAAATAAAGGGAAGCAAGAATAGAGAGAAAGGCATGTGCAAAGGCCCTGAGATCAGAAGGGGTGCAACTGGCATGCAGGTGCTGCAGGAGGTTGGGGCAGGAGCTCCGTGGCTGCAGAGAGGAGAGGGGCAGATGTTAGATGAGGCGTGGTTGATGAACGCACAGGAAACTGGTGAATCAGTGCATATCCCCACCTCTATAAACACCTGGCTCAGTGCCTGTGCTGTGCAGATGGGGAAACTGTGACCTGGCAGGGGAAGGGCCTTCTCAGGATTCACAGGGTATGAGTGAATATTGGATCTCTTTAGCACACTTCTCTGGGGAAAGTGGAGGCTACACAGTCCTCTGCACCTGTGCTCATCCTGCTCTATTTCCTGCCTGTTCCAGCTGTGCTGTCTTCTGCTCCTGGGCTGCCCCAGGTTCCTTTCTGCCACAGGGCCTTTGCACACACAGTCCTCATCAGGAAAGCTCCTTTCCTTTCCTTTGACCCAACTAGTTCCTGATCCTTCTGGGGGCTCAGTTTAAAAGTTCCCTTCAGAAAAACCTCTGGGAAGCCTCCAAACCAAGTCTTCATTCTCTTCTCATGTTTCTATTACTCCTTGACTCCTCAGAAAGCTTCTGGCTTTATGGTGTGTCTGTTCCTGCCTAACTCCTCCCCAGACTCTGGGCTCTTTGAGGATAGGGACAGAGTGTGGGAGACGGGGATGGGGAGGGCAGGAATAAACAATGTGGAAGGTTTCATCCCTTGAATGAGACAGACTCAGGGCGAGGGGCTCCCAGGAGGTCCCTGCCAGCCCCCGAGTCTGCTGTGGTGCTCTGGAAACTGTCACCATGATGACTCTGTCGCAGCCCCCCTGCCTCTTATCTGGCCTATATTCCTCTCCCTTCCACTCAGCACTTCCTCAGGAAGATCATAACATTTTTACATCACCAGGGCCTGGAGACGCCCACAGATCGATGTTCCCCTGAAACATCAGGCAGAAGCACCCCTCCCTGTGTGTTCCAGAAAATCCCACCCAGAGGAAAGTCATTTGGTTCTTTGCACATTGGATAGGATATGTTCCTTAGTGGTTCTCCTTTCTGGTGCCCCCCCCACCCCCACCCATGAGGTTCTCCCTGGCAGGCATAGGAGCCTAGAAGCTCCACCTGTGCGTCCGAAGGCCCACCTCTCTCCGTAGAAGCACAGAGAAGCTCTTAACACCATGTGTTGAGCAAATGTGTTCTCCGACTGGCCTGGAGGACTGCAGGTTTCTGCTGAGCCCTTCCTTCCTCTCATGTGGCCTTGCCTTCAACCTTGGATAGTCCAAGGCATCCATCTTCTCTTGTTCACCATCCAACTCTCCGCTGCAAGTTCAGAGCCATGGAGAATGCCTTAGGCATTTCTCACAGGAACCCTGGGACTCTGGGGGACTAGTTTTGGCTGGATCCCTCCAGCCTTCATTGTCTTCCTGCCTCCAATCAGAAGCCCACGTGTAGATTCTGGCTTCTCTGAATTGCCTTCCAAGTCCTCCCAACTCTCCTCTCCCGGACTCTAGTGGAGCAGGGGGTTGCCGTGTGTTCCTCAGGACCTTCGCTTCTCTCTCAGGAACAGGCTCTGCTATGTGACCAGTGGACATGTGGAAGGGGTCATGAGCTGTAAGAACTGAGTTTGGGCTCATCTGCAGTCGTCTCCCCTCAAAGGAGCAGAAAGCTTATCTGAAAGGTGCCGACAGAGAGATGCAGAGCGAAGAGAAGGAGAAAGAGACAGAGTTCCAGGAGGACAGTGAGCCCTGCTCCAGCTGTCCCTGAAGTGAGTTTCATGCCCCGAACGATCCAGGCAGAGCTTTTGCTTGATCTTTCTGGATTCTGCCAAGGGCTGGGGTTGACCTGCAGCCTTCACCTGCAGTACTGCCAGACGTAGTTCTAGTGGCCTCTGCATGCAGTTGGCAGTGTCCCTGTTAAAGTAAAAGAGGTTCAGCCTAAAACAGGTACTGAGCTAGGAGCAGAACCAAAATCCAGAAGAAGGAAACGTGGAGGGGAAGAGGGAGAAAGCAGAGCTGAGTGATGGGCAGCGAGCACTGAAGGATGGGACTAGCAGTCCTGTGTCTGCCTGCCCCACTGGAGCTGAGGGTCTGTGCCCACTGTCCTGATTCCGGGTGTTCCAAGTGGCCCAGGGAACAGTGAGGTAAGGCAAAGTTGTTTACTTTATAAAGCTCTTTACTTCCATGTTACAAAGATACTGAGGCCCAAAGAGGAGAGTTGACTTATTTCCTAAGGTCACACAGCTAATTAGGGATGGGGTTAGGATCCTCTCTCTCTCTCTCTCTCTCTCTCTCTCTCTCTCTCTCTCTCTCTCTCTATCTATCTATCTATCTCTGTCTCTTTCTCTTTCTTTCTTTCTCTATTCCTTTCTTTCCTTCTTTTTAAATTAAATCACCATGCGCTACAATTACAAAACTTTCATGTTTGAGTTACAATGATCGAACACCAGTTCCTCTACCAGTGTACATTTTCCACCACCAATGTCCCCAGTATCCCTTCCTCCTCCTTCCTTCCTTCCTTCCTTCCTTCCTTCCTTCCTTCCTTCCTTCCTTCCTTCCTGAAACTTTATTTAAACACCGTGATTTACAATGTTGTTCATAATACAGTTGTTTCAGGTATTCAATGTTCCAACACCAATTCCAGCACCAGTGTAAGCTTCCCTCTACCAAAGTCCCAAGTTCCCCACTAACTCCCTGAGGCCTGCCCCCTTAACAGGCACGGGATAGTTTACTTTATATCGCTAGTTACAACTTACATCTCACAATGATGTTGCTAAAGTCATTGCCTGAAGATTTACTGAGCTGGAAGGTCTAGTGGAGCCTTCTGTGTTATTATTTTCACTCACTGAGCTTCTGTGTTTATTTTTCACTCACTGGGCTTCTGTGCAACTTTCCCATCTAATTCGCTGTGCTCTTATTGGGCTCTCAGTACTGTGAGATTTGGAAATGGTGTATGGCTGTGCACTCAGGGGGCTGTGGGAACTGGGAAGACCCAGCAGGCGTCTCTCTGAGAACAGTTGTGGAGCTGAGCGGTCTCTAAGGCAGAGGAAGTCAGGTGTAGGTAGGGTACTGAGTAGGTAGGGTAGGTAGGGCAGGAACTCATCCCACCCCCATCTTGAGAAAGATCCAGAGATCTCAGCCAGGAGAACAAGCTTACCCAGGATGCTCAGCTGCAGCTCCTGGGATCTTCTTTCCTATAATCAATATTTTATCTCTTAATTTTCTCTAAAAAAATTGCTGTCCCTCCCACCCATTTTCTTGCTGGTGTTGTTAAGTGGCAAAGACTTTGGGTTTCACAAAAGCCTGGGTGTGATGTGCACAGTTGTACTTCTTGTGTGTGTGTGTGTGTGTGTGTGTGTGTGTGTGTGTGTGTGTGTGGTAGCTAGTAGGGAATCAAACTCAGGTCCTCAAATGCAAGGTATGTGCTCTGCCCCTGAGTCACATCCCTGGCCCCTCATAAACCTTCCAGCTGTAGTGCATTTCGGCATTGCTCTCCTTTGGTTGCGGGCCTTGCAAACGTGCTCATCAGTGTTGTGCTTTTAGCTGACACATCACTAGTTAGAGGTCTTGTGCTTGCCAGGGGTCACTGTGGTGCTCACACATTCAGGGGCTTCACTTTCTGGTGCTCATACTTGTTCCTGTGGTGCTTACACATATCCAATGTGACTCTGAGGATCACAGCAGGGCTTCCAGGTTCAAATAGCAGAGCTGCTGAGATTGTGCTCACTGCATGTGGGGCACCAGGGATTTGAACTTGTGACCACATGCTTGCAAGGCAACTGCTCTAAGCCACTGTGCTATTTCCTGGACTCAGAGGCAAGGTTTGAACCAGGGTCTATCCAACTCTAAACCCCAAGCTCTTCAGAGATCCCTCTAAACCACTAGGGTTAGATATGGTGAGAATAACAATCTCAGAATTAGTTCTTATTCGGATAAAAGAGAAAGTTGAAGCACCTCCCCGGAACCCCTTGACACTGTGTTAAGATCATAGATTCTGAAGACCTCTTGGGGGCATTCCTCAATCTCTGGCTGCACCTTCTTCATTTTGAGGGATGACCCCCACCCCACACACACACCAGATACTCACAACAGGCACCCCTAGGTGTGTCACTTGACACAGGTATTATTTCCCGCTGAGGCCAATAAAGACCCTGCAGGCTCACAGCTTTCCTCACTCCCTTAACTACCTAGAAAAATAAAAATTGGGGGTATTATATTGCCCAGAATTAGGGTTTTTACCAGAAATAACGTTTCTATCAGAGTCCTCTCTGTATGGTGGGGTAAACATCTGATAATAGAGACCTGGCTCTTGTTACATGAGCACCACCCCCATCCTGCGTACCCCTTTCTTGTCTTTGAAGGCCCATCACCCTGTGCCCTTCCTGAGCTCAGGATGTGATGATGGGTGGGAGTAAATTTGATTGCTTTCGTCTAATCTGATGTCAGTGCTGCTCTGCCAGCCACAGAAGAATCCTGAGGGATGGGGGTTAAGATTCACTGGCCCCTCCATAGTGTCCTTAGTGGCCCCTTTCTACCCCACATGTTACTCATCCCCTTCATCAACATCATCCTGTGAGACCGTCCCATCCCACAGAGAAACTATGTGTGGTTGGCTCCCACACCGTCACCTCTCCTGGGCCCTGCTCCCTGCTGACTGCACTGCTTCCCTGGGTGTCTGATAGACCTACACACACACACACACACACACACACACACACACACACATGCACGCACCTTTGTTGAGATGTGATTGATGTAGAACACCGTGTAAGTCTATGTTAGGCTCAAGTGCAATGGTCTGATATACATAAATATTGTAAAATGGTGACCACAGTCAGGTTAGCTAAGATATTCGTCATGTCAAAGAATTACAGTGGTATATGTGTGCATGGGGTGTGTGTGCGAAAATTGAAGCTTTACTCTGTGGGGCCCCGGGAGGACTCAGATATAGCCTTCGTTCCTGCCTGGCAAACATGAGTCCAATGAGGCTGTGAGTTTCAAGACCCGGTCTGACTCCCCATGCCCAATCCTGGCAGCTCTGCTGTTTGGGATTTCCCACACCACCACAAAGCAACCAACTGTGTGTCACTCTGGGAGAGTCCCTCACTCTAGTACTAGTGCATGACCCCCGGTCATGTTCAACACAGAACAGCAATGGGGGAAGGGCGCAAAAGGATGCTCTTAGCCATGTCCACGTCCCCAGTGCAGTTTGCTTAGCTATTGTCAGCACACTGTCCATTAGCGCCCAGAAACTCACTGCCCAGCATCTCCCACTCCCAACCCCCAGTCCTCAGCAGCCACTACTCTGCTCCCGTTTCTTGCCTTCTTTGTTTCTTCCTTCTTGATTCCACCTGTAAGTGAGACCATATAGTCCTTGTCTCTCCCTGACTTATTCCACTTCACCAAACGCCTTCAAAATCCATCCATATTGTTGCAAGTGGCGGGATGTGCTCCTTTTTATTCACATAGCTCAGCAATATTTCATTAACACACCTCACATTTTCCTTATCCATTCATCTGTCAGAGAACACTTAGGCTGTTTGCATGTCGAGGTGGTTGTGAGTAATGCTGCAATGAGCACAGAGTGCAGATAACTCTTCTAGATAGAGATTTCATTTCCTTCAGATAAATACCCTGGGGTGTGTGTGTGTGTGTGTGTGTGTGTGTGTGTGTGTGTGTGTGTGTGCTGGGCCTCTAGGGGGCCTGATTTTACACCTCCGTGGCTTCCGTAGTGACCGCCCCAACCTTTGCTTCATGAACAGTGTGCAAGAATCCCCTTTCTCCGAATCTTCTCTGCTCGGACCCTTGCCCTCCTCCCATTTCAGACCCACCTCACGCCCACCCACTCTTACTGGCCTCTCACTGCTTAGTCCTCTCCAGACCGAGACTCAGGTATGATCTCACACCTCAGACCCCATCCAGGAGCGGGGGGTGCAAGGCGTCCAGATGGCCTGCTGAGCCCTTGTTTCACTGGCACTGAGTGTAGACTCGTGGGGATAACGTAGGTCACAGGTGGACTGCTTTAGGCCCTTCTGGGTTTCTTTTTCATTTTTCTGCTTTGCTAAAAATTTTATTTAGAACACATTTGCAGAAAGGTTGCAAAAAATGATGTAGAGTGACTCTGAGAATATGCCCACACATGGCCACCATCTACTTAACCTCCCATGCGACCATGATCCAGAGACACACAAATGAATCTCAAACCCGAAAAACTTGCTGCAGAGATGGCTCTGGACCTTGCAATAGGCAATTTTTGCCGGGCCATTCCAGTTGGGGGAAGGTGCTGTCCATCCACCTGCCCTCTAGGAGTCCTGGCGGCCGCCATCTTCTAGAACTCAGCAAAAAGCTCCAGGTATAAGTGGCAGTGGTGGGAAATGTCAGACCTCATGGGACAGGGGAGGAATTGATCCTTCTCCTTTCCCCTACCCTGATGGGACTTGGAGAATATGCTCACACAGAGCCACTGTCTACTTAAGCTCCCACGCGGCCATGAACCAGAGACACACAGATGAATCTTGGACTCGAGCAAGTTGCTGCAGGGATCTTTTCAGACCCTAATTATTAAAATTTTAGAATTCCTAGAGCGTGTGTCTGCTCTCATGGTCATGCAACATCGTATTGTATCCATAACAAGCACTACAAAACACATTATCTACATTGCCTTTTCAGCAGGTATGAGTGGCCGTGGGACTAGGCTCAAATATCGAAGGTAACCAAAGTAGAGAAAGAGAGTATTGTGCAAATTGTCTGCCACACAGGCAAGGGTAGTTGTGGAATGGGGTGGGGGATACTGGGGAATTTGGTGGTGGAAAACGCGCATTGGTGAAGGGATGGGTGTTTGATGATTGTATGAATAAAGCACAAACATGAAAGCTCAAACATGTACCTCACCGTGAATCAATAAAAAGGGGGGAAATGATGTAGAGTCTCCATAAAACTTACATCTCATTTCCCCTATTATTATTTATTTATTTAGGTCTTTTGGGGTGGGGGCAGGGGATGCCACATCTGGCTGTGCTCAGGGCTTACTCCTGGCTCATGGATCACTCCTGGCAGACTTGGGGGACCATATGGGGTGCCATTGATCAAATCCTGGTTGCTGTTGTATTATCCCTTGAGCCGTTATTATTAAAATGATTCCATTATTGTTACTGTGTCTGGCATATCGAATACTCTCGGTAGCTTGCCGGGCTCTCCGAGAGGGGTGGAGGAATCGAACCTGTGTCGGCCATGTTGGCTGCGTGCAAGGCAGACGCCCTACCCGCTGTGCTATCACTCCAGCCCATTATTATTTTAAAAAACTGCTAATTTTTTTAAAGGAAAAAAGAACAATGGGAAAAAAATACCCCAAACCCACATATTGGCCTTGTCACGAATTATCAGATCTGGCACATGAGGTACGGAATGGGCCTGGCCATGAGGGGACTGGGCCTATCACCACCCCAGCCACCACACAACCACACACACACACACACACACACACACACACACACACACCCCATACTTGTGTGGTCATATCTTGCTGCCTGCTTTACACCAACATATTCCCTGATTCATGCCCTGGGTTAGAAACCAGGGCATTAAAGGTTCCCAACTGTGGAGAGAGAGAATCTTAGAATCATGTCTTAGTTGAGAGAACCTGAGGACATGCTCATTGACTCATCAACACTGTCTCAGTGTCCCTGTGGGTAGTGCTCCATGTGGGGTGCTGTGACAATTCTGCATTTATCAGGGTGGGGACAGAGAATCTTGAAGCAGAAGGGGTATTAGCTGTAGTGGAACAAGTCCCTCAAATCTAATGCCTGCCCAAGTGTCCTGTCTCTCATCTGATGCCTGCAAAGAGGGTTTCTTGTCCAGCCCTGGGGACATACAAGGAACCTGGGTGCCAGCATAATGCCCAAAAACTGCTGTAGGAAAGAAGGCACCACGTCACCTCTTCTTGCTGGAAGAAGTGAGCATGTGTGCGTGTGTGTATATTTGCATGAAAGTGTGTGTGAGCATGTGTGAATGTGTGTGTGTGTGTGTGTGTGTGTGTGTGTGCATAGTGTCTAAGCTGCTGTTTATTTCTTAGCTCTGCTCTGCTGGAGGGAAGGCAGAAGTTAGAGAGGAAAATCTGTCCCATGTCAGGAGATGAGCTTCAAATTGCTGAGTGACCTGGAATTGATTCATTAGCTCCTCAAAGGCACCATGTCCTGACCTTCTTACTTTCATTCTAAATCCCCCGTATCCATCCAGGCAATATCCCTCACAGGGAAACTTGCAAGGAAGCGTCCTCCCAGCCCCTGCAGGAGACAGGGCTTCTGATGCCATCTCCCAGGTGGCAACTTTGAGGTTGTATGGGGTCCTGCCCTCTCCTGATGTGGCCTAGAGCCCTTGGGGCTCAGTGGTCCTGGGAGACACAGAGAGCCTGGCTTCTGCTGCCAGCTGGGAGACACCTCCTGGGACTCATGTCTCCGTTTGACAGTGGAGGAAGGGAATGATCTTCAGAGGAACCTGCCCAGATGCACAGTGCATAGAAAAGTGTGAAACTTGTCGGGAGGACGGGGCCCAGGCAGGGAGGACCATGGGAGCTCTGGGGTGGGCTCCAGGCTCAGGGAGACCCTGCAGAGGAGAAGGGGCTGGGGGATTGGCAGCAGACAGAAATGTTAGGGAGAGGAAGTTCTGAAGGGCTCAGGCATCTTTTCTGTGCCTGAGTCCCCCAATAAATCCGCCATAGGTGTCAGCAAGAAAGCAGATTTATTCCTGAGCTCGCGGGTTCTTGAGAATTGTGTGAAAGGTCTGCATACAAAACTCAGAGAAGTTAGAGTTTATTGTACAGTTCAAGTTGTTGGGTCTGGGTCCCTTGGAATGTCCAGGTCTCTCCTTTCACCCGTGCCTGACATCATGGTCCTTATTGGTGATGCCTGATCCAGAGCATAGCGTCAAACATCCTGTCTCAGACATCTGCTCTCCTCCAGTGCAGGCTGGCCTGGTCTTGTCAGCACACCATTCTCGGTCCAGTGTACACTTTCCTAGTCTAAAATCTGCAGCTGGGACCCTGTTACCTGTGCCCCTTGCTGGTCTTGCTGCTCTGTAATCTATCACTGTGCCTCAGGGGATGGCTTCTGTATGAAGCAGGCAGGCAGGTAGACAGGGAAGGGGCCCCTCCATGGCAATGAATTCCTGGGTAGCAATACAACCACTAGCTCCACTGCTGCAAAAACCCACCATGTGGACCCAGGAAATAAGGCCTAGTAAGACCTTTACCTGGTGCCAGCACAGACCAGAGAAGGCTGGATCTCCCTCTGAGAGAAGCTCCAGCAGGAACAAAGGCCAGGAAAGGAATTTCAAAGTAGACCATCAACTACTCCCAAGTCTTCCTCTTGGCAACCATCCCAGAATGGGACTCTCACCCAGGTAGAAAGCGCTACGTGGGTCAGCTTGGGAGAAACCCTATAAAAACCAACGTGAGCAAAGAAAGTGAGCGCGTGTGCCCAAGCCCGTGTGCTGCCTGTGCCCATGTGTTGTTGCTGAGCATATGTGGTGCCCGAGCACACATGGTGCCTGAGCACATATGTCATCCACCTCTCTCCTCTTGAGATGTGCACTTTTATACCTTCATATCTAATTCTGGCTTATATTTAATGTGTTCCGGGGATTCCTTTCTACTCTGGAGAACCCATTTTATCTTGAGCACTTTATTCTCTCTCTCTCTCTCTCTCTCTCTCTCTCTCTCTCTCTCTCTCTCTCTCTCCCCTCCCTCCTCAAAACTTCCAAATAAAATCTGTTCTACTCCCCTACTCATCTTCTCCTGAAATTCTTCTCTGAAAGAAAAGACTCAGGTAAGGTCTCGATCTGACTCTCCTTCCCTGGCTCACAGTTCTAGATTGCCCCAGCCGTTCGTTCCTGGTGGCAGAGGGAATAGGGAGAAAGAGGCAGATTCCCTTCTCTCCACCTTTCTCTTCCCCACTTTACATTAGGCAGTCACCTGGGACCCCATTGGCATCCCTTAGTCTCCGGCCCTGGCTAAGTGAGATTCCCACACTCCCACCATCTGTCTGGGTGTGGGTGAGGAGGCAAAGAGGAAGTTCTCTAGCTGGCAGTTTCCTTTTATTTCCTACTATCTCCCACCCCATTCCCTATTTTGACTGGATGCCTTTTTGGCGGGCCTCAACCCCACTGTACAATAATGAGGCAGAGACCCGAGGGAAGGACTGTCCGGGATTGAAGGACAAGGTTTGAGGCTGAGCCTTGGTCCAGTCCCCAGGAGCAGGGGCTCTGAGGATGAACTGGGCCAGGCAGGGGCCTGAAGCACAGAAGGGCCCTGTAGGTTTGTTCCTATGCAGTGAACCACAGTGAGATGCCTAGCTTTGCATAGCCCAGGACACAGTGCCCCCTACCTCCCAGGGATTGGAACAGCAGGTCCTGAGGACACTGTGCCCCATTTTACCTGGGAGCAAACAGGCTCTCAGGGATGAAATGAGGCTCTTAGGCTGGCACAACTTGGGAGAGGCAGATACCCATCTGCCCCCTCTGGTCTCAGCCCATCGGGGGCTCCCCTGGGGAAGGCATGAGACTGGTGAGTGTGTGCAACCGCTAGGTTCTCCCCAGCTCTCAATCCCCCGACATGGGCTGGCCAGTGTTCTCTTATTTAAATTACAATGGACAGTTCGCATCCTCAGGGCTGGACACAGAGAAATGGTCTTGACGACCTGGATGGACAGGAAAGAGGTGCTGTTGGGGGGAGGGGAGAGAGGAAGTTTGGTTCCTGGAGGCTGGGATAAAGGGAAAGAGATGAGGACCCAGGTACCCTGGGCCATGGGGTCCCAGCCCAGATCCCCACTACCAAATCCTGGGGACCAAGGCCATTAGCCTCTCCAGTCCAGTTCCCTCTGGAAGCTCGGTCCTGCAGGGTTTCTGGTGCGTTGCTGCATTTTCTCTGATGCTAACTCCCAGTCCCTTCCATTCTCCCACTCAGGCAAGCTCTCCCTCCCCTCCCCCGCCAGCCTGTGGGGTGGGAGAAATCATTCCCCTAATAGAAACCCCAAGGTCAGGATAGTGCCCTGGGCAAAACAGTTTAGGTCTTTTAGAATATAGAGGGCACGCAAATGTTTGCCCATGGGCATGCAAATGTGAGTCCAGGTAAAAATAGAATAAATGAGGGCATGTGCCCCAGGAAAGGATACGGAAAAAAAACTGATAGGGTCTTTTAGAGGTAGAGGAACCATGGGTGAGCCTCTGCTCTTAATGTCCCTATTGAATTTTGATGTGCTTACGCACTGTCCTTAATGTCCCTGTCAATTAAGCAATGTTGGGAGCCAGGGTCGTGGAGCGTATTATATGGAACAAATAGTGAGCCTGTGAGCTCACTGATGGTTGTCCAGAGACCCTAAAGCTTGGGCAGTCCTTTGTGTGTTTGTCCGTCTCTGTGACCAACCCCCTACAGCTGGACAGAGGTCGAAGTGTCCATCTGAATGGCTTTATTGTGGTAAATTGCCACTAGGCAGTTATACTGAGCCTCCCCCCCTGCCCTGGCTGCCCTGTTTATCCTCTCCGGAGAAACACCACTGCCCCCAGAATTCTGCCCCCTCCCCGACGCTGGGTTGTCTGTCCTGCTCTCCCCCCATGGCGTCTTCATGTGAGAGATGTGCAGTGAGCCTCACTGAAGAGTAGGCCCAGCATGGTCCTCTGGGGGAGAAACAGAGGACCCTGGTCCCAGAGGACTTTCTTTTCTGGGGTGGGGAGGACTAGAGGGACAAATGGGGGTGGGAAGGGGGAGGAGCAGGAGGAAAAAGGGGGGAGGGGGGAGGAGCAGGAGGAAAAAGGGGGACCAAGGTGACTTCACCAATGCTGTCAATGATGCTTGAGGGTCAGTCAATGGGAAGGCATGTGATGGTGGGAAAGAGCTTTGCTGGTGATCTGTGGGGGTCCCCAGGGAACTTAGGTGAAGTGGGGAGGAGAGAGGTGGCAGTTTTGAGAAGGAAACCTACCGCGTTCTCTCTGTCACCCCTGGAAGTGCTTAGGGAAATCCAGGACTGATAAAGTCTTTTTGAAGCTCCTAGGGCATAGACTTCAAAGTTTGGCCAGTCCTACAAGGTGGCCATTAAGCTGCACCTGATGTCCACTTGTTCTGCACGGTGTGGGAGTTGATCCTTATTGATCTAGGCAGACAGGCAGATAGGGAAGGGCCCTTCCCCAGGCGATGGCAGTAAATTTCTTGGGAAGTAATAGCTCTGATGTTGCAAAGGCCAACCTTGCAGAAAACAGGAAGCAAGGCCTAATAAGACCCTCACCTGGTGCCAGCAACGGACCCTGAGGAGATTGGACCCCTCCCCATGAAGGAAATTCCTTGAATACCCTTGGACTTCTTCCTTAATCCAATTAACTTTAGTGATACAGCCCAGAGAAGACTTCAGAACATTCCAGATCAAGACATCCTGAGAAGATACTCTATAAAAGCCACCTTGAACAAAGGAGGGGTGTGCATATGCTGCCCAAGCCCATGTGCTGCTTGTTCTACGTGGCTGAGCACATCTGGTGCCTGAGCATGTGTCTCCTGCATCTCCCCTCTTGAGATGTGGACTTTCATGCTTTCATGTCTAAAGCTGGGATGTGTGTAGGGGTTCTCCCTGCTCTTGGAGAAGCCCGGGTTCTCTCCTAAGCGCGTTACTCTCCACACTCTCCCACTCTCTCTCCCTCCTTCCCTTCAAAACCTCCAAGTAAAAACTGTATAATTTCACCGCTCGTCTACTCCTGAAATTCCTTTCTGCAAGGTGAGACAAGAACCCTGTAGCCCTGGGTCCCCTGGTGGCAGAGGCAGCTCAGGAGAAAGTGACTGTCTTTCTCCTCCCCACTCCACACGAGTCATCACTACCACCCAATTTCTCAGGGAGTCATGGACCCAGGCTGAAGCAAGGAATTGTTCTTTGTAGGTAAGGACAGTCAGGATCAGACCTTACCCAGGCCTTTGGGCGGGGGGGTGGGGGGATGGGGGGGTGAGGTGCCCCTATCCCCACCCCTTTCTGTAAACTTCCAAATAAAACCTGTAATACTGCACTGCTCATCTTCTCCTGAAATTCTTTTTTCAGGCAAAGGCGACGGGCCTGAAAGGCTGGGTCAGGTCTAGGACCGACTCTCCTTTCCAGTAAGGAGCAGGGCTCACAGCTGGCTCTTACCAGCCCAGATTTCCCCAGCTGCTTCCCGGGGTGACAGAGATGGATCGAGGGAAACTGCAGATTCCCTCCATTCACCCTCCCTCCAGGTTCTCGAGGCTGCCTCCTCCCTCCTCCCCACTTCACTTTGCCCCACTGGCACTGTGTGAAAGCACACATTCGGGGAACATGTGCTCAGGCACCATGGACCTGAGCAATGCACACACCGGGCCGTGAGGCCTGGGCACAGGCAGTGCAGTGTGTGTCTCCTCTGTTCTAAGTCGGCTTTTATGTTTTTTTTTTTTTTCTCAAGATGCCCCACATGGGGCTTTCTACCAAGGTAAGAATTGATGGGGATTGGATGCCAGGGGGGTAGAGTTGGGAGTCACTGTCACTGTCCTCCCGTTGTTCATCGATTTGCTCAAGCGGGCCCAGTAACATCTCCATTGGAGACTTTGTTGTTACTGTGCTTGGCATATCAAATAAGTCACGGGTAACTTGCCAGGCTCTGCCGTGTGGGCGAGATACTCTCAGTAGCTTGCCGGGCTCTCCGAGAGGGGCGGAGGAATCGAACTCGGGTCGGCCATGTTGGCTGTGTGCAAGGCAAACGCCCTACCGCTGTGCTATCGCTCCAGCCCTTGTTGGGAGTAGTTGATAATTTATTTCCTGGCCTTTGTTCCTGCTGGGGCTTCTCTGGGAGGAGTGGGTGTCTAACCCTCTCTGGGCCTGCAGTGGCACCAGATAAAGGTTTCTGTGTCCATAGGTGGGTCCTGGCAGCCTTAGGGCTAGTTGGTTTTTTATTATTTCCCTAGAACTCATTGGAGGGGGTGGTGCCTGCCTGCTGTACTGGCAGCAAGTGGGCAGGAGGGAAAATGTTGGATTCACATTCTCAAAGTCACCATCTTGCCCGTAGGGTTATATGAAGTGAGTTTTCTGGAGGGAAGCACATTTTCAGGAAGGCTGGTTGCAGACTGGCCAGTTAATTCCCTCTCAGCCTGGCCCTGAGGCCCTCTCATCAGCCCAAGAGGGCCCAATGGTCCTTATCTTGAGGTTTGCTGGAAGAATAAGATAAGGGCCTGTCTCTGCCCAGAAGGACTTTTAATTTCCCATTCAGCTCTTAATTTCTTTTGGGTAGATTTCAGCATTGATGAACAGGACATCAGATGAGATTGCCGAGATAAGTGGAGATAACACACAGGACATGACTGAGATGAGGCAGAGGGACCAGAACAGGGACAGACCTGGTCAGCTAGAAGGAGGCATGAGCACTGGCTCAAAACAGAAAACTGGGGGTGTGGTGAGGGTGCTGTGTACAAGTGAGGATGATGGTGGACCCCTGTCTGAGTGTGACCCATGCCGAGGGATTTCTGAGACACAGGATTTTCAGGGTTAAAATTGTGACTGTCTCCAGTAAAGTGAGAGGAGTTGTTCATCCTCATAGAGACACGCGTCCTGGCCAGGAGTGGGGTGGGGGACACCGGGGGGCAGGTTCGCAAGAGTCCTCAGGAACAGTGGGGCTGGGCAGAGGGAGGTACATGTGCTTCAGGTGCTTTATAACGCTCATCCACTGGACCCCCTTTCAGGGGCAGTGGGGCTGGTCTCTGGGGAGAGGGTCACACACACTCTGTGCTGTGGTGGAGCCAGAGTCTTTGGCTGACTGAGCCTCTGCACTGCTTGCCTGTGCCCCTCCGAACCTGCCCATGTGCCTCGGGCCCCTACAACTAGCCCTGCCCCTTGCTCCCTGCCTGCACCCCTCACTACCTGCCCTTGCAGCCAAGACTTCTCTGCCAGCCCTGTGGCCACTTTTGCCCCATCTCTCATTCATTTGCAATCCGTGGGCGTCTACTTAGGAGAAACCTGAGGTCCAGAGCTCTCAGGGACTGGAGGTGGCCTGGCCTGAGTGCAGAGGCAGGACCTGAACTCAGCTCAGAGGAATGCTCACGGGCTCATGCTGGGGGTATTGCCAGCAGCTGAGGCCTAGGACTGGGCCTAGCGGCAGGGCGCGGCTGTTGTGCCTTGAATAGGAGAAGGACTGAGGGCAGAGACAGCGTGATGTGGGGGTGCCATGCCAGGGAATTGCACCCTGGGGCTCGCTGTGCTCCTGGAGGCAGCCCATTCCAACCAGCAGACACCCCTGCCCACCCCTGAGCTAGTAGAGACACTTCTGGAACTCATGCACAGACACAGAGGCCTGGGAAGGGGCTGGTGCCCCCACCCCCACCCCCTGCTCTTTTTTTTTTTTTATTAGTGAAACACCATGAGGTACAGTTGTAGATTTACAATTTTTTGTGCTTGGGTTTCGATTATACAATGATCAGATACCCATCCCTCCACCAGTGCGCATTTTCCACCACCATGGATAATATCCCCCCCATTCCCCCATCCCCCCCTGCCTCTGTGGCAGGACAATCCCCTGCGTTCTCTCTCTCCTTTTGCCACCCCCTGCTCTTAAGTGGAGATAGAGCCACTCTCCAGTTGCAATTGGGGGTTAGTTTTTTTTATTATTCATTTAAAGATGGTGGATTTGGGGGTCCAGATGATGTGGGCAGGCAGAC
Source organism: Sorex fumeus (assembly GCF_029834395.1). NCBI lineage: Eukaryota > Metazoa > Chordata > Mammalia > Eulipotyphla > Soricidae > Sorex > Sorex fumeus. The sequence continues at coordinate 45,301,501 of NW_026606104.1, forward strand.
AGATAGGGAAGGCCGCCTCTCAAGGCAATGGCAGTAAATTTCCTGAGAAGTACTAGCCCTGAAGTTGTGAAAGCCAACCTTTTTGGAAAACAGGAACTAAGGCCTGGTAAGACCCTCACCAACAACCCAGAGAAGCTCTAGCAGAAACAAAAGGTCAGGAAAGGAATTTCAAAGAAGAACATCACCACTCCCAACCCTACCCCCCTTGGCAACCTCCTTAGCAACGGACTTTTACCTAGATAGAAACCCCACATGGGGGCAGGTTAGAAAAATCCCTATAAAAGCCACCTTGAACAAAGGACGGGCACATAAGCTGCTAGAGCCCATATGCTACTTATGCCCACGTGGCTGAGCACATGTGGCGCCCAAGTACATGTGTCGCCCGCATCTCCCCTCTTGAGATGTGGACTTTCATGCTTTTGTGTCTAATGCTGGGATGTGTGTAGGGGCTCTCTCTGCCCTTGGAGAAGCCTGGGTTCTCTCTTGAGCATGTTACTCTCCACTCTCTCCCACTTTCTCGTCCTCTCCTTCAAAATCCCCAAATAAAATCTGTTTCACTTCACTGCTTGTCTACTCCTGAAATACTTTTCTGCAAGGTGAGACAAGAACTCACACCCTGAGTCCTGGGTGGCAGAGGAGGGTCTGGAGAAAGTGACCGTCTTTCTCCTCCCAGCTTCACATAAGCCACCTGTGGGGCCCACCGACATCACAGAGAGATCCAGAGCTCAATAGGCTGAAGCAAGTGCTTTGCATGCAGGAGCCCAGGTTTGATTCCCCGGTACCATCCAGTCCCCCAAGCACTGCCAATCTCAGCAGCATGCCTGTAGGAGCCCCTGAACACTGCCAGGTGTTACCCTCAAAGCTGGCAAGCAAACAAACGAATGAAAGAAGATAGATATCCAGGATGGCGCTGAATGATTCCTTTTCTGGAAAGTATGAGGCCTATGGCAGGAGGAAGCTGGTGGAGAGGACAGGAACCCTGATGGGGCAGCCCATGACGACATGTGCGGGTGGTTCCAGTGTTAAGTGGCCACAAGCCTGAGCTCAGCCTCCAGTTGAGATGCACCTGGACAGAACAGATTTTCAAGGTTTTATTCACACATACTGAAACTCACTCATACAACCCTCCTTCCCTTCAGCGCTGAGGGTTCACAAGCTAGGACCCTGAGCACTGTGCCGACTCTCTTCCTACGCATTTTACTTCCAAGGCAAATGGAATGTTTGTCACGTCCTTAACTTTTCCATCTAGGTGAAGAAGAGGTACAGAGGCAAATCAAGCAGCTAATCGGCTAATCCTGCCTATCCTTTGTGAGTTACAAATTAAGCCTGGTTTCAAACTATGTCATAGGCAGAGGTTAGTCAAACATCTATATATCTTGAGGCAGTGACCTGCTTATCTGTGGTTTGGTATTGGAATCTGCATGTCACTGTCCTTGGGGTTTTTCCTCACTTAATTTTTAAACTCACCACCTTTAGGCACAAAATGGAGTCTAGTTTCAAAATGGGGCCCCAGTGGTCCTGTTACCTTTCCCTAGGAGGGCCTTGCTTGCAGCCTCGGCTCAGCTGGCGTCGGGGTTGTGGGTATCAGAGTGATGTAGGCAGGCAGATAGGGTAGGCCACTTCCCAAGGCAATGGCAGTAAATCTTCTGGGAAGCAATAGCCTTGACCTCATGAAGAACTAACTGGCACCAGTCCACTAGTCTGTAACAGACCTTGCAGAGGCTGAATGCCTACAGGAATGACAGCAGAAGAAATAAAGACCAACTAAGAACAAGAGAGAGATTAACCAGAAACTCCAAAGCTGTTCCTTTGATACCTGACCAACCCCCTACAACAGAAGCTCCTGTAGAAACAAAAGTCAGGAAAAGAATTTCAAAGAAGACCATCACCACACCCAACCCCCTTGGTGACCTCCCTAGCAACGAGTTTTACCTAGGTAGAAACCCCACATGGGGGTAGGTTGGAGAAACCCTATAAAGGCCACCTGGAACAAAGGAAGCACTCGCATATGCTGCCTGAGCACATGTGTCACCCGCATCTCCTCTCTTGAGATGTACTTTCATGTTTTCACGTTTAATGTTGGGATGTGTGTAGGGGCTCTCTCTCCACCCTTGGAGAAGCCCAGGCTCTCTTTTGATTAGGTTACTCTCTCTCACTTTCTCTCCCTCCTTCCCTTCAAAACCCCCAAATAAAAACTATAATTTCACTGCTCATCTACTCCTGAAATTCCTTTCTGCAAGGTGAGACAAGAACCCAGTAATCCTGGGTCCCTGGTGGCAGAGGCGGATGGGGAGAAAGTGACCATCTTTCTCCTCCCTGCTTCACATAAGTCACCCGTGGGGCCCACTGACATCAAGAGGGTGAGCACTGCTTGCACAGCCAGCTCCATCCTGGCAACGAGGCTGAAAGGATGCTGAGTGGGGGAGCAGGGGTGGCTACGGGACCCCAGAGGGAGGAGGGGGGCCACTGTGGACTGCAGCAGGGGAAGGGTGCTGGACAAAGGGGGAGACACTCCAAGAAGACGTGGTGGTCCCTGAGCACCAGGAAAGGGTGGTGCCTGAGGGTGGGCTGGGTCTGGGCTGGAGGGAGGATGAGGGACACCGGGGTCCATGCTTTGGACTACAGCATCACCTGGGGGCTTCCCGGTGAGCCCCACTCTGCTCTAGAACTTCTAGTTCTCTCTCCTCTTGCTGATCCTGCTTCTCTCTCTCCCCCAAAGATGCCCTGTGCCTTCCTACTGGCAGCCTATTCCTGACGCATCCTTCACTTTCTGGAATGTTCCTCTCTCCCTCTACAAACCCATATCCTGACACCTCTAGTTATCAGAATCAGAATTTTTTTTGTGCGTGTGGCAAGGATCAAACCTGGGACCTCACACACATGTTCTATGCCTGAGTTACATCCCTGGCCCTTAGCAGAGGCAAACCTCAGGTCCTGATTTGAAAGGATTCTTAGATCCCTTTTTTTTGGTGGGGGTGGGGAGGAGGGGTGGTGTGGTGTGGGGGAATCTTTAGCCTCCTCCAAAGTCCAGATCCCACGTGACTCTGCCCGGTTGCACATTGCCCCCATCTCCTCTGCTCTGGGAATCTTGTAAAGCTGTTCACTCCTGCTCTTTCTCTTCCTCTTCCTTAGCTGGAACCATTGTTGTTGGATTTTTTTTTTCTTTTACATGTTATTTTTATTTATTTATTTATTTAAAATTTTTTATTAGTGAAACATCATGAGGTACAGTTGTAGACTTACAAATTTTTGTGCTTGGGTTTCAGTTATACAATGATCGAGTACGATTCTCAAAAAATCAGAAATTGAGCTCCTATTTGACCCAGCAATACCACTCCTGGGAATATATCCCAGAGAGGCCAAAAATTATAGTCGAAGTGACATCTGCGCTGTTTGTTCATTGCAGCACTCTTTACAATAGCCAGAATCTGGAAAAAACCTGAGTGCCTGAGAACAGATGACTGGTTAAAAAAACTTCAGTACATTTACACAATGGAGCACTATGTAGCGGTTAGAAAAGATGAAGTCATGAAATTTACATATAAGTGGTACTACATGGAAAGTATCATGCTAAGCGAAATGAGTCAGAAAGAGAGGGATAGACATAGAAAGATTGCATTCATCTGGGGAACATAAAGTAACAAAATAGGAGACTAACACGCAAGAATGGCCAAGATAAGTACCAGGAGGTTTGCTCCATGGCTTGGAGGCCAGCCACACATGCTAGGGGAAAAGGGAGCTCAGATAGTGAAGGGAGCACCAAATAAAGGGTGTTGGGTGGAGCCATTGTTGTTTTAATCCACGTAGTTTCGCCTTTGTTTTCCTCCAGTTGCCCATCCCCTGGCCTGGCTTCTAGTGTGTGTGTACATCCACATTGGAAAGTATCTTGCAAAGATAATGCTCTCATTTAGGCGGCAGGGGAGGAGGAACTCTCTCTCTCTTCTCTCTCTCTCTCTCTCTCTCTCTCTCTCTCTCTCTCTCTGTGAGTGAGTGGTTGCAAATCAACACAGAGAATGAAAATTGCAACCACAGAATAGGTTAGCAGCAAGTGGTCCAGGAAGTCCTGCAGCCCATGAGATGCTGGGATTAAAGGCATTGGAAGACTCAGATCTCAAAGACAGGAAAGACAGGGGGTCTGGCTCATGGGGACCCTCCCTGCTTCCATGGTCCTCCCCAGCTCATGTTTTCTGTATCACCTCTAGACCTCCTGAGGGTCATAGCCCTAGAGTGTGTACATCTGTGTGCATCTATGTTTGTCTTTGGTGCATCTGTGTGTATCTGTGTGCTTCTCTGTGTGTCTTTGTGTGTATCTGTGTGTGCATGTGTGTATATCTGTGTGTTTGTCTGTCTTTGTATGTTCCTGTGAGTATCTATATGTGTCTATGTGTATCTGTGTATTTTTGTGTGTAATTGTGTGTCTGTGTGTATGTCTAGGAATATCTGTATGTGTGTCTAGGAACCTTCAGAATCCCTGGTCTGGATGGGGAGGCAGACACAGGCACAGACAGATCTTGTGTGTGGTGCTGAACCCGCCCTACCCACCTAGGTCCCCTGCCAGTGCACACCTAGCACCTACATGAGACTGTTATGTCCCTGGTCATAGCAGCCTTTTGTGCTGCAGAAGAGCTGCCTGTGCTCAGGGGTGGACACATCACTGTTCCCAGGGGCAGACTTGTCACTCTTGCTCATCCTAGTCTGTGTGCCTGTTGAAACTGGTAATAACCCCGGGCCACTTCCGGGGACACTGGACTGCAGGTTCTAGAGCTTGGCTGGTGAACCATCCCCAGCCAACCTGTTCTCTAGTGTCCGTGTGGCACCCTATGATGGCCATCTGTGAGTCCCAGGGGATCCACAAATCTTGCTCCTTCCTGACTTCCCTTAATCTCATCTGCCCGTTATAACTCCCCTCTGTCCGCTGCTGGCCGGGGCATCTGCCTCCCTCTGGGATGGAGGGAGCTAATTAACCATGAGGGCTCTGGCTTAATCAGCATGGCGCTGGGGAAGATGGGCAAGAGGGAGCAGAGTTTGGGGATGTAAATTATGCGCTTCTAGCGCTTCATCACCCTCAGTTACTGGCCCATCTTTATTCATTCTGGCAAATTAAATTAGCACTGTCTTTCCAATCTTATTTTCCAGGAGGAATGAAACAAAAGCAGCGGAGACAGAACTGGCTGTCCAGGAGGCTCTGAGCACATTGGGAGCCCCCTTCCCTTCAGGCCTCCCTGGCCTAGAGGTCCCATGAAGGCACCTCTCCTGGGGCTGGAGTCTGAGGCTTGGATGGAGTCAGATATTTGCCTCTTCCTTACACCTGATATGAGTGGGGTGGCCATCCTGCATCCAGCAGGGTGTTCGACACCTCAGTTGTCCCATCTATAAGTGGGGCCAATTTCTAGCACTGACCTGAGTGGGTTCTGGATTCTGAGTGGTGGCTAGTCTCAGCCCTGAAAGAGGGCCTGTGACTCTACCCTGTGACTTCACCCTGGCACTTGCAGGGATGAGAGAGAAGGGAGAGAAGGCTGTTGGAGGGTTATTTTTAGATTCTAGTCCTGGATGAGCTCTGCGCTGCTGCCAGTCCTGGGATCAGGGGGACACTCCTCTCCACTCTGTCCTGCACACTTGCCTGTGATCCTGTTAAATGTACTTGCTCCTGGGCTGGAAGTCACTTTGATGATTTCCTCGGAGTGTGAGTGCAGATCAAGGTGGTCTGGAAGCAGAGTTCAGAGCTCACTACTTTAACCACAGTGTTCTTCTCCTGTTTGTCTATCCCCACCCCCTTCCCATGCCAGGGTGCCTGTGAGGCTTCCCTTCTCCTTGGCAGGCAGACTCTCAGGCTGGGTAACTCCTGGTGACTTCTGGGTTGCAAAAATGTCCTGCAGGATGATCTAGCTCTTTTCTTCCTCCTGGATTCAGCTCACAACAGCCTGATGCTTGTGTGGGCTCCTGAAGGAAGGCAAACCTGGAGAGGTGCCACCTACAGCACATGCAGGACACAGACGGGAACAGCCCTCCTGCCTGGGATCTTTCAGGCTACTTGTTACTGCAGCTCAGGCCTGCCCAAGCTGACTAATACAGATGCCTTGGAGTAGCCAGTGAAAACCACGGCTCTTGTCTTTAGGAAGACAGCCTTTGTGTAGACACTCGGGTCCCCTGTGTCTCCTCCAGAGCTAGGAGTGATTGGCCCCATCATTGCCAATTTCACTCTCGGTGGCCTGATTTGTGACAACGGGGGTAACCTCATCTGCTATCCCTGTTCCTGTTCCCACACTCATTCCTTGGCCTTGGGGACTCCAAGCTCTCCCCTCATCTTCATGCAGAACAAGTCAGCTCTCTGCTTCTGCTCCCACTGCAAGGCTCCAGACCAAATCAGAGGCCAGGAGAAGAGAAGGCCTTGCCTGAGCCCCCTCCCAGGATGTCCTGGGGACACTCTAGCTCCCAGAAACGTGTGCATATGTTTGTCATATCAATTTAGGCTGAATTGCAGGTTTTTGTCTCCCTGGTCTCACCATCTGTTCAATATTGCAGGTGAAAGACCCAGTTCCTGTTCTTGGGGGTCAGAGGAAGGTGTCCAGGTGTCCTGATATGTGCCACTGAGAGATATTCACAGTCAGAGGCTGAACCTGTTGAGACCCACAGCCCTGATGGGACCTGTGTCATGCTGTGGCCAGGAATGGAGTCTCCAGCCAAAGCTTCTCCAGCTCTGACTGTGCCTGGCAGATTCTGCTTCCCTGTCTCAGAGAGAGAGCAAACTTTTCCAACCCGTCTACCTTCACCCCATGCTCTGCTTCTCTGATAACAACTGGCCCAGCACATAGCAACGGAGATGAGCTGGTCTCCTGGGTAGTTTGGTGTGCCACCCTCACCTCCTGTGGGGTGGGGGCTTGTACCAGTCGTTGGATACCTCAGTTTCCCATTCATCAAAAGTTATGGTCACCACATCCTACAATCCAGCCAAATGTGGCAGGGCGTGAGGTTCTGTGTGGGGCCACCGCCCCTGTCCCTCAGCTCATGCCCTGGCCTCTGCCAAGAGGACTCCTGCTTGACCCTTTCTCTCTCCCATATTTTCTTTTTTTAAATTTTAACACTGTGATTTACCAACTTGTTCACAATACAGTTGTTTCAGGTATTAAATGCCCCGCCACCAATCCCACCACCGGTGTGCCCTTCCCTCCTCCAATGATCCCAGTTCCCCACCCATCACCCCAGCTGGTCCCCTTGAAGCACAAACATTTACTTCATATTGCTTGACACAACACAAAGGCAAATGGAATTATCAAAACTTGGATCAATGAAAATCAATTTGTAAAGGGTTGCTTCTTTCAATAGTGTCACTACAGTTATTGTCTGAGGATTTACTGAGCTAGTCGAGCCTTCTGTGTTATTGTTTAGGCTCACTAAGCTTGATGATCTTCCATACAACTTTCCCGTCAGATCTGCTGTGATCACACTGGGCTGACAGTACTATGAAATTTGGAGGTGTCATGGTTGTGAGGTCTGGGAGCTGTAGGTCTGGAAGGATTTGGTGGCTTGGCAGGTTGATGAGGTTCAGAGTGAAGCTGGGCTGTTTCTATGTTGGAGGGTGTTGGGTATGAGTGTGGGCTGCTGTGCCTTCAGGCAGAAAGGGAAATCTATCCGCCCCCATTCTGAGAAGACCCCAGAATTGCCATCCTGAATCAGTCTACCTGGAAAGATTTGGTGGCATCACATTCTTTTCAACACTGGTTGTGGAGCTGGGTTGTTTCTCTGCTGGCAAGATAGCGGTTCTATCTCTTACAGTCTAATATCCCTTGTACCTATGATCTCAGCTTAAATGCCATCAAATCTCTCCCAAGCCAATGAGACCTCTTCCTTCTCAGGACCCCTAACTCCTGCTGACTTCACTGCCTCACTTTCCCAGTGTTCGTGGATTTCCTCCTGTTTCATCAGCATCCACTGGGAAGTCTCATCAACCCTCGATGGGGGCTCTGAGATCCTTGCTCCACATCGGTGGACACTGAGGCTTAGTGGGGTCTGGTCCCCACCGTCACATAGCCAGTGAGGGGTGTCAATGTCTGGGCTTCTTGTTTTTCTTGTAGAGAAGGCCTTATTTTTCTTGTAGGGAAGGGCTGTATCTGGCCCATAGTGGGTGCCCAACAGGTGCTGGCCAAGGGCATGGGGGCTGTGCCCAGCTGCAGTCCTTGGGGGCTCAGAAGTCAGCAAGGAGAAACGATATCCTTTGAGACAAAGGATCAAAGAGGGGTTCAGGCGGGGAAGAGGACATGAGGGCATCCAACACCCAGCCCGTCAAACCCTCCTCTCCCCGTCTCCTTTTTCTCTGTAATAATTCCCCTCCCTGTTTCTCCCTCTGTCCACTTTGCTGTTTCTGTGTCTCAGTGTGCATCTCAGCCACCCTCCGAGCCTCCCCATGCTGCACTCTCTTCATCTCTCTGTAGACATTCACTCTTCTGGAGCTCCCAGTCTATTTGGGTATTTGTGTCCTTGACTCTCTCTGGGCCATCCTCATTTTTTGTTTTTCCTTCCTTGTGCCAACTGCTTTCTCCTCTTTTCCGTCTCTCTCTATTTCCTCATCCCCACATCAGAGAATTCTCTACCTCACCTTTTGCGTGTTTCTCTTTTCTTGTGAGTGTGTGTGTGTGTCTCTTTGTGTATGTGTGACTGGTGTCTGTACATTCAAAGGTTATCTCAACATCGCTGTCTCTGCTTCTCAACGCATCAGTGATTTTTTTTTCCCTCTCTTGTGCTCTCTCCCATTTCATATTGGCTGCAGGTCCTATCTCGGAGATCTGAAATATTTCTACCTGAGCATCCCAAGATCCAAGAAAAAAAAATAAATGAGTTTTCTGGTCAGAAAATCCTTGGTGAAAGACTAGGTTGCAAATGCAAGGAGAACCCAGAGTCACTTTATTTAAAGTAGCAGGAAAAGCACAGACCCAGAGCCAGAGAACCCAAAGTAGCCTCCTGCTTCTTGTAGTTCCTGTGCGGCCTTGGGCGAGTCACTCACCCCCTTTCATCTGGGTTCCTTATTAGTAAAATGCTGGTAAGGTTAAACAAGCTAATGGCAGTGGAGCTGGAAGTGTAGTAGAGGGCTGGAATAAATAGTAAGACTGGGCGCAGGGGGAGAGTTCAGGCCCTCCAGGCCTCCTTGCAACCATAAGACTGCAAGTCTGATCCCAGAGCCATTATGTGGGCCAAGCAACATCTGGGCAGCTCTGCTCTCTGTGACCCTGAGGACAGCAAGGGATTCCCAGCTGCAGTCAGGTGTGTGTGAGCACCACAAGTGGGGTGTGACCCCTGTGAGCAATGTGGCTAAGGCATGTTCAGGAAGTGAGCCCAAGTGAGAGTGTGTGAGAGCGTCGTGGCAGCAACTGTGAGCACCACAGCCCACTCCCTGGGCAGCTCAGGTAAGGGCTCTGGCTGTCTCCCTGCAGTCCAGGGCATGCAGGTCTGTTTCTGGGTGCAGAGCGAGAGGCAGAGAAGAAATGGTGCAGAATTTCCAAGGTGTGGAGACACCCACAGAGGGCTCAGTGGGCGCCCCACCTCCCATGCCACCCCCCACCTCACAGGAATGTGAGTTATGCCCCGCGCCCTCTGTCCTGCAGTGGCTTGTTCAGCTCAGTAGATTAAATAGCACGGGGCACTGGTGTCCCGGGCAGATCTGCCCTAGAAAGAACTCTGTGGGCGGGGCTGGTGGCAGGCACTGGATCTGTGGGGTTTCTGTGTCCTGGATCCCTGTGTCCCTAAGTCCCATGTCCCTGGGTTCCCGTGTACCTGGGATTCAGTGTTCTAAGTTCTCATGTACCCGAGTTCCCATATCCCTGGGTTCCCATGTCCCTGAGTTCCCGTTTTCTTGACTTCCTATGTTCCTGGGTTCCCATGTCCCTGGTTCCTGTGTCCCTTGACTCATGTGTCTCTGAGTTTCTGTGTCTCCATGTTAACATGTTGTCATGTTTCCATGCCCCTTGTGCTGCTCTGTCCTTGGGGCTCCCTCACCTTTGGGGTTGCTGTTACCTGAACACCAGGGGAAACAGGGCTCTGACCTCCTGACCCCTCAGCACATAGAGGAATGTGTTGTGTTGTGTTGTGTTGTGTGTGTGTGTGTGTGTGTGTGTGTGTGTAGGGTCAACAGAGCTGGGTGGTTAGGTCACGTGGCACATCCAAGTGCCCTGCATGGTCTGGCTTTGTCCCTAGTAACCCCCTCCCACCTCTGTCCTCTAGGACTATCCCATTCAGCTTCTCTGCCTACAACTCACTCCTTCCACCCTCACCTTGAGACCCCTCCTCTGGGATCTGTGGCCATCGGCACCACATGGAGAGCCTGAGGGATGACAGGTGGTCACAGTCATTTCCTTGAGCTGCCTGGCCCCCCAGGAGAGAAGAGAGTGACCATGCGGGAAGTCACCACCTCCTGCAGGCACACAGGTGGCCCCCGCTATTGTGTCCAGGACATTGTGAGTGGGGGCGTCCCTCTGACACCTGTGGCCAGAATGGGGTCCTGCCCTCAGGATGATGTCTCTGTGGTTCTCCTCTACCACTGTCCCCAGTCCCAGGGTCAGCCACAGCACTCTTGTGAGAAATTTCCAAGGGAAGCAGAATTCTGGCCATGTTCAGGGACCTGAGCTTTGTCTCTGACACTTATGCACTCCTGCCCTGTGAATGTGGGGTACTCCACTCCCTCCCAATGGGGGCAGACAGCGGGTAGGGCATTTGTTTTGCATGAAGCCCATCTGGATTTGATGCTTGGCATCCCACATGGTCTCCTGAGCACTGCCAGGAATAATTGCTGAGTTCAGAGCCAGGGGTAACCCCGAGCATTGCTGGGTAGACCACTCCCGCCCCCAAATACCCAAAACAACCAAAATCCAAACCAAAACAAAGCAAAAACCAAATCAAAACCAAAACAACAAAAAAAGCCTCAAAGTCTTTCTTTCCAGACTTAGACAATGAAACACAGCCCTGATCTTGTGGATAAGGTAACAAGGCTCCAGAGGATCCAAATGCCTCTCCCTGAGCTGGGGGGCAGGAGCTCCTGTTTGCCAGACACATACCATGTTCCTTGCTAAAGGACCAGGGTGGTTCTGAGGACTTCCCTGTGTATGAAAGGTCACCTGGAGAAAGAATGGGGTAGGGGGAGCGGGATAGAGTGAAGCCAGGGCAGAAAGGAGATTCTATAATAGGCGGAAGCACCCAGGCAAAGATGAGAATTGCCGATTGATTCTCCCGCTTCCCGCCCTGTCTCACTGTCTCTGTCATCACGCAAACACACGTGCATGTACTTGCACACACAGGCAGACCTCCCTGGTTCCCCAAATGGCTCTGGGCCTGGCCTCCTCTGGCTGCAGCACCGGGCTGGCTGGGCTGCAGCTGTGTGACCCACCCTGACCCCAGCCCAGTCCCTGAGCAGGTCAGAGAGCAGCAGGGCTGTCTCGGTGGAACCTGGAGGGAAGTTTAGTTTTCAAAGCTGAGGCATGTGGGATATTTGATTTCAAAATGTTTTCTTATTCCTTTCCAATGGCTCCCTCCTCCCTCCCTGGACCTGAAGGCCCCTCATAGGGAGCAGTTGTCAGACTCCTCCGGGGCCCACGGCCCAGCCTCAGGCAACTCATGAGACAGTGACCCACACTTACCTGGCCGCCCTTTTCCCTGCCAGCTAGCAAACTAGGCCCGGGGTTGTGAAGCCAGTGGGGAGGCCCTTGGGGATTGGGCTACACAAGAAGACGTACCCCTGCCACGGTCACTTGGAGTGTGGGGGTGACTGTTCTGGGGTGGCCGGCCCTCCTGAGGATGGGCGACAGGCAGCCCACAGGCTGGCCTCTGCCTTCCCTGGGCCAGCCAGCTCCCAGAGGACTTTCTTCCCAGAGAACTGGCCCTTGCCTCTGTACCTGTGGGTGAGCTCAGCACCGATGGGAGGCCCTGGTACTAGGGGTCTTGGCTCCTCCAAGAGCAGACAGGACTGGGGGTTGTTTGAGGGATGAGTGAGGTCCCCGACCCTAGATGTGGCCTTGGGGAGGTTCAAGGGAAAGTGGGGAGGGGACGAATGGGGGACAGTCCTCATCCTGTGTGCATCTCAGCTTCCCCTGAGCCTCTGTCCAGGCTCTCCGGGGTTGGAAGGGGGTGCGGGGTGATCCATGAAAAACCCAGGATCTGGAGGATCATGATGAGGACATAAGGGTCAGTTTAATCTATTTATTTAGACTAGTTCTGGCACACCCATGAACTTCTGTGACCGTGGGCAAGCTGCTGGGTTTCTTTGTGTCTCAGTTTCCTCCTGTGGAAAGTGGGGAGAGCTGCTCCTCTAGATAGGCTTGCAGTGACCAGCAAACTAGTCCCTGTGAATGGAGCTCGGAGAGATGGGGCAGGGCTGGGGCTGAAGCAAGAGCCTGGCGTGCAGGAGCCTGGGTTTGAGCCTGGCACCAGCCGAGAAAAAAGGACACCAACATAAACACAAAAACAAGAAAACCCACAGGAGTCTGGGGTTAAAACAATGCCTCATCTCCCCACCCCGTAACTTTCTTTTTGTGGCACCGGGCACACACGAGAGGCCTATCCTGCTGAGAGACACAACTCCAACCCTGGCTCTAATTTTTCTCTTTCTTACTTTCTTTTTAATGGTAGCAAAGTGCATCGGGCATGCTGTTCACTGCATGCCATTCAGCATGTTAAGTGTCTAGTGGAGTTGGATTGACAGTTTTTTTTTTCCCTAAATTGAATCACCATGAGATACACAGTTACAAAGTTGTTCATGATTGGGTTTCAGTCATAGAATGTTCCAATACTGTTTTCTCACCAGTGCACATTTCCCACATCCAGTGTGCCCCAGTTTCCCTCTGGCCCAGTCTGCCTCTATGGCAGATACCTCTCTCTCTCTCTTTCTCTCTCTCTCTCTCTCTCTCTCTCTCTCTCACACACACACACACACACACACACACTCACTCACTCTCTGTCTGTCTCTTTCTTTCACTCTGTCTCTGTCTCTGTCTCTGTCCTTTTGGGCATTATGGTTTGCAGTGCAGGTACTAGAAGGGATTAACACAGTCTTAATGTTTAGCCACTGCAACATCCATCTCCAGAGCTGTTCCCTACTGGCCAAACCAACTCTCTCCACATTAAACATCTCTGCATACCCCTGCTCTGGCAGCCTCCTCACTTTTTTTTTGTTCATTTGTTTTGGGGCCACACCTGGCAGCATTCAAGGCTTACTTCTGGCTCTATGCTCAGGGATCATTCCTGGTTCTGCTCGGGGCACCATCTGAGGTGCATGGAACAAAGCTGGGTCGGTCATGTGGAAGTCCCCTACCCATTGTACTATCGCTCCAGCCCGCTCACTCTCTGTCTGGACAACTTTGGCTCCTTGGATTCGCTCCTCTAAGCAGAGCCTGTTTGTCTCTCAGGAGCTGGTTTGCTGCCTCGTGTGTCTCCCAGCCCACTGTGCCCGCACTCATCTGAATTCCCTTCCTGCCAGGGTTGAGCAGTGGCGCCCTGTGGAGAGCTGACATTTCCTGCGCCTGTGGGGCTGGCCCTTGGCCGCTTGCGTGTGGACACTGTGGTGAATTCTGCGGCCATGAGGTGAGGCACACATAGCATGCTCAGACCTACGTGCGAAACGCCAGGGAGGGAACAAGCTCATCTTTCTCATGTTGCAGTGTAGGGCCTGAGCAGGCAAGCCCCTCACCATCTGGAGGGAGAGACTCAGTGCTCCTGGCACAGGCGTGAGGCTGCTGCATTAGGGGGCTGCAGAGGTCAGGAACGGAGGGGCGGGGGTAGAGGAGAAGCTGTAGTGGGGAGGCCGCTGAGGCTGCTGGCTGCTGGGCACATCTTGACCAAAACCCCACACCTTCCTGCCTTCCAATGGGCCTGGGAACAAGGAAGGACCTCGGGGTCCACTTGCCCTTCCAACAGCCTGCAGGTGGAGGACCATCCCTCAGGGAAGTAGTGTACTGAAGCCACCCTCAGACAGGACCCTGGGAAGGTCCGACCCTGGAAGAGTTAAGGGAACAGGGCACCCCAAGGGGTCATCTTCACCCCCACACTTCCAGTGTGCACCAACCAAGGCCACCTACGGGGCTTGGGAACCAGCAGGGATACATCTATACATCTGGCATGTCTTAGGCTCCCCAGACAACCTGCATGCCAGTCCTGAACTCCAGAGCTCTCCTGGACCCTCCTTTTGGGTTCTATGGATGTGTCCTCACTTAGCCGGAGAGATAGGCACTGCCCAGGAGTGGCGTGAGTGTGTGTGTGTGTGTGTGTGTGTGTGTGTACAAAGATTAGCCCTCTGACCATGATCTGCCCCTTCCGTAGGTCAGCTGAGGAGCTTTGCAAAAATCACCATGTTCACTTAACAGAGAATCTCACACAGTCTCCTGGTGCCCAGAGAATTCTGAGGAGTTTTGGAATCTGCCGGTGATGGTGGAGCCAGACCAAATACGTTCCCTTTATGATAAATCACAGGCTCTGAGGTCTCAGGAACGGAAACCCATATCAAGGTCACCCACACACCTGGGTCCTGCCTGAGTATGTGTGAGTGGGGAGGAAGCTCAGTCCCCAGGGCCGGAGCTGGAGCTTGGTTCTGCCTGCAGTTTGCTCGCAGGTACCAGGCCGGGTCAGGGCTGAGTGACAGTGAGGAGGCCCAGAGTGGCTCATTAGCCTCTGGGGCACTGCGTGTAGGAGGCTGTGCGGGGGTCTTCCGTCCAGAGCTGTCACAGGCCTGTCAGCCAGCATCCCAGAGCTCATCCTTCCATTTCTCATCTCACCCAGAGCTCAGAGCCCAAGTTGCTTTTCAGGCTGCTTTTGTGTCTGGCCCATACACTGCTCTCCTGTCCACCCCCTTCACATTTTTCTTTGGTCTGTCTTTGTCTGGGGTTGGGGGGGCACCCTGGTGAGGGGGGTGCAGACCCTCCAGGCTCCCACTGCCTCTTCTCCAGCTGCCAAGCTCCATGCTGGCCGCAAGGGGCACAAAGGGCCCGGCGCTATTTATTTCCTGCTAAAAGAGACAGCCCGAGGGGCCCACTGGGAGATGGAAGCAGATTTATGGGGTGATGATTAACAGCAAGCCACAGGTTAGAGAAACACTGGACAGGGAGAGGGAGGAGGAGAAGGAGGAGGGGAGAAAGGATAGCAGCCGGAGCTGAGCTCTGAGCTCCCAGGATGTCCAGGGCGGGTGGGGACAAGGACTGTGTGTCCCCAGGTTCGGTCCAGAGAAAGTAAGAAGGACCCAGCTCCTCTGGCCCCTACTGCTGTGTGGTTCCAGGCACCTCCTTCCCCTCTCTGGTTCAAGGTTGAATGCACAGACAAGCCCAGGCGAAGAGCAAGATCCTAGGCACCAGCTGGGCTGGAACTTGGGATTTTGTGCTCTTGTGTCCTGTGGCCACTTAGCAGGATTATTTGGCTCTGTGAGAACTGGGGTAACGACAGTACAGAGATGAGGATGGTGAGAGCAAACCCCAGGGCTTCTTGGCTCTTGGCCGCCCTTAGAAAGAGCCCATTTTTTTTCTAAGTACCAGGCTTTTTGATAAACAATATGGATCCTCCCCCAAAAACTGGGAACAGAGTTTCCATATGACCCAGCAATTCCAATTCTTGGGAATAGACCCCCAAGAGCCATCGGTATTCTTGTGTTAATAGCAGCATTAGTCACAAGGGTCAGAATCTGGAAACAATATAAGTGCCTGGGATCAGATGAGTGGATAAAGAAGCTATGCATATCGGCACAATGGAATACTATGCAGCTATTACGAAAGATGAAGTCATGTAATTTTAAGGCATGAATGGATCTGGATTGTATCCTGCTGAATGAAATTGAGTCAGAAGGAGAGGGACAGACAGAGAATGATCTCACTTTGATATGCGGGATATAAGGAAACATAGTGAAGGAATAACTAATGCCCAGGAACAATAGGAACAAAGAGCAGGAGAACGAGTTCTTATGAACATGTTCGCCACTCAATGCCTCTTTGGCTGATCACAGCGCCCAGGAGGAGAGAGAGAACAGGGGGGAATGCCCTGCCACAGTGGCAGGGGGGGATGGGGGGATGGGAGGATGGGGGGAGGGATATTATCCTGGTGGTGGAAAATGGGCACTGGTGGAGGGATGGGTATTTGATCGTGGTATGATCGAGATCCAAGCACAAAAATTTGTAAATCTACAACTGTACCTCATGTTGTTTCACTAATAAAAAAGAAAAAAAACTCAAAAAAAAGTGTCAAACTTCTTGTGTAATAAAAACAAAATTAAACAACATAAAACCAAAAAAAAAAAAAAGAGGGTGCTAGCCACTGGGGAGGGAGATAGACCAGGGAAGGGACCGCTCTTTAGAGGGAAGTAGTCAGAGGGAAGTAGTCGCTCTGGACAAGGACTGGGGACTGAAAGGAGGGAAAGTGACTGGCATAGTACCCTCTCAGTAACAGTGCTGCAAGCCACAAAACCTAAAAGGAAAAAGGGAAAGAAAAATGTGCCTGACAGAGGCAGGCTGGGAAGGAGCAGGAGAGAAACTGGGAACACTGGTGGAGGAAAGTGGACATTGATGAAGGGATTAGTATAGGAACATTTTACAGCTGAAACCCAATCATAAATAACTTTGTAACTCGGTAATTCATGGGGATTCAATACAAAAAAAATAAGAAGAAAGAAATGTCCATTTGCTCCCAGCCTTCCTCTTGGACCTGTAACTGCTCTGTTCTTATCATGCAGAGGAGGTAGAGTACCCCAGTACGTTGGGGGTGCCTCTGAGCGCAGCCTGACAGCGGGCTGGTTCCTGCTAACTGGTCTTAGCTGTGACAGCGGGCTGGTTCCTGCTAACTGGTCTTAGCTGTGGTCTCTCGAAGCTGGACCCTGCTCTGGTGGGATGGTGCTTCCAGAGGTGTTGATTCTTTGATGCCTTGAAGAGGCGATTTCTGGTCAGAGTTCTTTGCTCCTGGAAAAGTATCCCATGGCTAGCAGATCATTTCTGGTACTCAGCTTCCACTTAAAATGGTGATGCCATCCCATCTTCTTCTCAAGCCTGGCTGGTCCAGAGTTGGTGGTGGAACTGGCTCCGGGATTTGTTATTATTTATTTTCCATACAACCCTCTGAACATGGGAAAAATATCCACAGGTGAGGCAAGGCAGGGCATGGCTTACAATCCTGCACTAGTGCGACTGTCCCCTGGGGAACGAGAAGGACATAGCTCTTCCTGGCATTACCAGGTGCAGCCTATGAACACTGTCCTCCCCTTGTTCATCAATTTGCTCGAGCGGGCCCAGTAACGTCTCCATTGTGAGACTTCTTGTTACTGTGTTTGGCATATTGAATACTTGCGGTAGCTTGCCAGGCTCTCTGAGAGGGGCGGAGGAATCGAACCCGGCTCAGCTGGGCTGGCTGCGTGCAGGGCAAACGCCCTACCGCTGTGCTATCACTCCAGCCCATGAAGTGAGGTGAAATCCTGGAGACTTACATGTCCCCTTACCAGACCTGGGGGGGGGGGGCAGCAGTCAAAGCTGGCATATGATCCAGGCTGATAAGTATTGTCCAATTTCAAGTTCATCTTCCCGTGCTCTAAATTCATCATTCCATTATTCCCCCCATTCCTCTCTCTTTTTCCCTTTATATATTTTGTTTTTGGCATCAGTGATCTAATCCAGGGAAAGTGCTCTGCCCCTGAGCTTCATTCCTCTCTCAGATGCCCATACCCCATGTGCTGGGGGCTAGTCCCAGCTGTGGTTGGTGGGCCATGCAGTGTTGGGATCCTGCCTTCTGAGCCATCTCCCCCTGTCTCCCCTGTTTTCTGCCAGGCATACACAGCCACCCCAGAATCCCCACTTGACTCTCTGGCCCAGGAAGGGCTAAAAGTTGAAGTCCCTAGACCTTTCTCTACCCTTCCACAAGTGGGAAACTGAGAGAGAAAGAGAGAGAGAGAGACAGAGACAGAGACAAAGAGACAGAGACAGACAGAGACAGGCAGAGACAGACATAGAGAGACACAACAGAAAGAGAGAGAGAGAGAAAAATGTCTGGCATAGAGGCAGACTGGGGGTAGGGGGGTGAGGGGAGGAGAGATGGGGGACAGAAACTGGGGACATTGGTGATGGGAAATGCTCACTAGTGAAGAAACAGGTGTTGAACATTGTATGACTGAAGCCCCAAACATGAACAACTTTGTAACTACGTATCTCACTGTGGTTCAATAAAAAACAAAGCACTGTAGCACTGTCCTTCTGTTGTTCATCGATTTGTTCGAGCAGGCCCAGTAATGTCTCCATTGTGAGACTTGTTGTTACTGTGTTTGGCATATCAAAGTCAAGGGTAGCTTGCCAGGCTTTGCCACGTGGGCGAGATACTCTCGGTAGCTTGCCGGGCTCTCCGAGAGGGGCGGAGGAATCGAACCTGGGTTGGTCGGGTCTGCTGTGTGCAAGGCAAAAGCCCTACCCACTGTGCCATTGTTCCAGTTAAAAAACAAAAGGTAAAGGTAAAGGTAAAGACAAAAAAGAAAGAAAAAAAAGACAAAGAAAAACAAGTGCCATTGTCTTTAAGGCTGAGATTGCCGAGAAAAATGCTGCAGTGAAGGGAAAACAGCAGCTTCGCTGAGCTTCTGCACACAGCTGCCAGGGCCACACAACTGCTCTGAATTTGACTGGGAGTGGTGAGAGGCCCCAACTAAAAGCAAAACCTTGACAGAGGAGGAGTGCTTCCCAGCAGGGGCCGTCACTGATTGGATGACATGGTGGGCAGTTTGCTGGGTTCCAGGAGCTGTCTGTGGAGTCAGGTGGTCACTCCAACTCCGCTGCCCTCCAGTGATTCTTTCCACTGGAGCAAATCAACACGGGCCCCAGCAGATGGGCCGCGACGGCGCGCTTGGCCCAGGCTGTGTTCTCCTACACTTGTGTCAGAACCCCCAGAAGCAGTTTTCTTTGACTTGGCAGAGCCATCCATGTGCCTGCCCTGTGCCAGTGCCTGGCTCTGGCACAGAATGTCGCCTTGGCCGCCTCGACCTGCCACGACCCACCTGGATCCTCTTCCACCCAACTCAGGCTGGTCCTGAGGCTGCCAGCTTGGAGTGGGAACCTAGGAAGTCTTGGCAGTTACTCCAGGCACAGTGCCCTGTGCCTTTGGGCTGCCAGCATCACATACCCACCCCCTGAGATGATCTGGCAGGGAGGGATGCTCTCTGGTCAGTGTCTGCGGCAGACTCACAGGGACAGCAGCAGCCTGAGTAGGACCTCTGCCCAGAGCCCTAAACCCATCCTGTGTAGTGCTCCCCAGTGGGGCCAGGACCAAGGGCGGCACTTTGATGCTTTTTGGGAAGGGAGCACTGCACTCCAGATGGAAGGAGGAGACTTCAAATCCTAGTTTCAAATATCACTGGCTGTGTGCCCTTACCAAATTCCCTACCCTTTCTGTGCCCACGTGCCTCAGGCTACTTTGAGGGTGGTCCTTGCTCAGCAGCCCTGTGTGAAGGGTCCCTTCCTTGTCTCTGTCATGACTCAGGAGGCACTACTGATAACCTCACTCTTATATGGGGACACTGGGCAAGAGGGGGATTGGTACCTCCCCAGGGCTTGAGCCAGGGAGTGGGAGGGACTGGTCCTGAGCGCAGGCAGCAGGTGGGGCCAGAGGGTCCAGAATCTCTGATCTTATATGGTGGGCTCTAGACTGAGCTCTGGGCCATTGTGTCCCCACAGTGATTGCTGTGACACACTGGAAGCACCAGGACCTTTTAGACGCATGTCCCCGCCTCCTTCCATGACTTCAGCATCCTTGGGCTGCAGTGAGGAGTATGCATTTTAGCAGACATAACTTCTGGGTGGTTTGTGAGCACCTCAAAGACAGGCTCTAAGAGTGCATGGCACTGGTGTTTCCTTTTCGGGCCGTTGAAGTGGGAAAACCGGCGTCCTGGGCTCCGGACGAGCTGCAGCAGCTCGTGAAGCTCACCCCCGGGGCTGTGTCTCAGTTTCCTCATCTCAGTGTGGGTGCAGAGAAGCACAAAATTGACAGTACGCTTCTGAGTAGTTCACCGACTTTACGATGCCTCTGAAAGTGATGCTTGTCTCTAGTGGAAAACACCAAAACTATAAAGAAGAGAGAGAGGGGGGCGGTGATCACAGCTCTGCTCCTCGGGGCGGGCACTGCATGCGTTCCTGCAGATGTCAAATTCCCCTTTGTGTCTATTACGATAAATTAAGTCAAATTTCTGTTACAGCAGTGCACAAAAATGACTCCACATTTTTACCACATTTGGAGGCTTTGTTTGGATGGTCTGATTTTAACCAGATACTTCTATTTTCCAGGTGAGGAGAGGTGAGACCCAGAGTGGTTCATGAACATCGCCAAGGCCACATAGCCAGGGAGAGGCAGAGCTAAGGTCTGAGTAAAGGCTATAGTGACACCTTCTATTTATTTAGTTGTAGTTTTTTTGTTTGTTTGTTTTTGGGCCACACTGTTGGTGCTAGGGCTTATTGCTCACTCTATGCTCAAGTGATGTATTCGATATGCCAAACACAGTAACAACAAGTTTCACAATGTTACTGGGTCCACTCGAGCAAATTGATGAACAATGGGAGGACAGTGACAGCGACGCTCAAGGATCATTTTTGGTGGGCTTGGGGGAACATATGGAATGCCGGAGATCAGACCCTGGTTTGCTGTGTGCAAGACAAGAAACCTGTTCTCTGTAGTCTCTTTCTGGTCCCATATAGTGAGTTTCTCTAAAATGTACACTCACTGCATACCACATTGATGTCCGTCAACATCATCTTTTATTCTGACTTACTGTGAAATAAACAGCAGATAGCAAACACAAACGCCTCCCCTATCCAAGTTCTCATTTCTTTGCAAGTCAATGACATAAGAGCCCTGTGAAGTTGGGATGATTATCACCATCCTATAGCAGAGGGGACTGAGGCTCACAGAGGTTCTCTCACCAATTATGACAGATTAAGTGAAGCTCTAAATGCAAAAGAAAATTACTGTAGAAAAATGTCACACTTGATAAAGGGTGTTTGGAGGGCCCGCTTGGGATGGGAGATGCATGCTGAAAGTAGACTATAGACTGAACATGATGGCTACTTAATACCTGCATTGCAAACTACAATACCCTAAAGGAGAGAGTAAAAGGGAATGCACCTGCCAAAGAGGTGGGGGGGTGGGCGGATGGGGGGAGGTGGGAGGGATACTGGGAACATTGGTGGTGGAGAATGGACACTGGTGGAGGGATGGGTACTAGATCATTGCATTACTGAAATGTAAGCATGAAAGTTTGTAAGTCTGTAACTGTACCTTATGGTGATTCATTTAAAAAATTTAAAAAAAATAATAAAAGAAGAAAACACAGTTGTGAAAAAAAGGGAAAAAATAATAAACTAGACTGAACTAAACATGATCTTTGGCTTAGAAAAAAAATGTCACACTTGATACAAGATAAACACAAGGGGTATCAGAGATCTAAACTCAAACTGGCAATGAAACTTGAAACAGGAGAAAATCCTTTTGATTTGGGTTTAGGTTAAATGTTCTTCCATAAAACCCTGAGGCATGCTCCATGAAGTAAAATAGTTGATAAAAGAGTTCTCATTCAGGTGAAAAAAATTTGTTATAAAAAAATTTGTTACTCTTAGGAGCAAGGAAAGAAAAACCATAGACTGGAAGAAAGTATCTAAAACCACCAGGAGACTCATATCCAGAACATATAAAGAATTCTTCCCAACTCAGCTGTAAAGAACTTGGACAGATACCAAAGAGGGAATATGGGTGAAATATAAGCACTTGTAAAGCTGTTCCATTTATTAGTCATTGGGGAAATACATATTAAGGGCACAATGCGATAGTATATAGAGCATATATACTGCATATACCTATTACAGGGCTAAAATTAAGATACTGACAATGACAAGTGCTGACAAGGATGTGGATCAACTCATACATTTGTTGGTGGGGGTGCAAAAATGGCATAGCCACTCTTGAAAATACATCGGTAGCCTTCTGTAACATTAAACACGCAGTTCTCATAGGATCAAACAATTCCACTCTTGTACATGAATGCTTACAGCAGCTCTATTCATAATCATAAAAGTTTACAACAACTCAGATGCTTTCTATTCAAATGTTTGTTCAACCAGACAAACAGATATTAACATATCCAAATAATGGAATATTCCTCAACACTAAAAAGAAATGCACTGTTTATACATACAACTACTTAGACAAATCTCAAAGGCACATGATGATGCGTGAAAAAGCCAGTTTCAAAACATGAATTACTGTATGCCGGCTTTTATATGGCATTTAAGAAAAGACATAACTATAACACTGGAGAATAGATCACTAGTGTTTGAGCTGGAAAGCAGGTGGTATTAAGAAGTGATAGTAAGAGAACTTGACTGGGGTTGTGGGATTGTGCTGTGTCCTGATGGGGTGCTGGGTGAGGGGGTGGTCAAGAAACTGCACAATTTAATCCATAGGCTTTAATTCACATAAATGCATATAAAAACCCCAAATTTACTTTATAGTATAAAGGACCATGAGAAATAAAATCAACATTTGATGAGCTCTTAGCTAGGGGGGCCACAGCTAGGCCTGGAGCACATAACCTGAGCCCAGGCTTGTAATCAAGGTTCTGTCTCCTCCAGGCCAAGGTCTGATGGCTTCCGTTCTGGGACTTTCTTCTGGGAGTAGCAGCCTCAAGCGAGGTGGAGGCCTGGAAATCACTGTCAGCAGGATGAAGGTGGAGTCTTGGCAACTCCCCTTATTTTCCGAGTGACTATGGAAACCGCTATTTTAACACAGAGCCCGGGTCATTTCAACAAACGTCAGTGGCTGTGTATGCTTGCCAGGAAGGCCCCTGAGCCCGGGGCCAGCTCCTCTGGGCTAGCAGCCTGGTCCACACAGCCCCGGCTTCCTCCTGGAGGCATCCAGAGCTGCCTTTAAAACTCTTCTGCTGGTTGGAAGGAGAAACTGACCCAGACTTTGGAGGACAGTTTGACTGCAGGCATTAAGAACTTAAAAGATGCACTCATCTGTTGGCTGAGAAATTTGATTCTCCTTGGTGGGTTCATCACACGAAAGCAATTAAGACTGGCCCAGTTGTGGTGGCGTGGATTTCGTCATGCCATGCCTTGGAAATAAACTCTTCCCTGTTAGGGCTGAGCCCTGCCCGAGGACAGCACCCGCAGTTCTAGGGGGCACGCCCGCGGTGGGCCTTCCGTTCAAATAGCAGGAGAAGAAGCCAAGGAGGGAGATGGTATACAGCTCTATATTGTGAGATGGGAAGGACAGGTTTCAAAGCAGTATGTATTACAGGGCACCCTCTTTGTTTGAAAAAATAAAAGGAGTAAGAGGTGTTTATTCTCAGGAAAAAGTCAATCAAGGGGAAGCTGGAGCAATAGCACAGCGGGTAGGGCATTTGCCTTGCATGTGGCTGATCCGGGTTTGATTCCTAGCATCCCATATTGTCCCCTGAGCACCGCCAGAGGTAATTCCTGAGTGCAGAACCAGGAGTAAACCATGTGCATCACCGGGTATGACCCAAAAAGAGCAAAAAAAAAAAAAAAGTCAATCAAGGAGTGTCCTCATGTAGCTTCAGTTAGTCTCAATACTCTCACACCTCCAGCTGCTGTGGGAACTTGCTGGTTGCACCAGGGATCTCCTGCTGCTGAACTGCAAGGATCATGCTCGGTGAGGGTGGCACTGGGATGGAGTCTGGGCCTCACACTTGCATGCCGGGCACTTTACCTGCCCGACTTGCTTTTTTCTTTTCTACTCTGCAGTGACTCAAGTGTTTTCACCCTATTTGTCCACCTCTCCTGTGGATTGTTCTTGGCATGCTGATCTTCCTTTCATCTTCCCGGCTGTGCTGACAGGAAGGTAATCTGATGGTCACGAAACCACCATCTCAGAGATTAGGGCACCCATGAAGCAGTAACAGACTGTGGGCCCAGGCCACAGTCTCTGTGCTGCCCCAATTCCAGGGTAGGAACCTGGAGACTCTGTCAGGCAGGGGGGAAGGGCGGGGACCCCAGGGAGTGCCTGGCTTTCTGCAGAACTGGCAGGTGGAAATGCACAATCCTCCAGAACAGGATTCTCCTCTGGAGGGAGACAGGAAGCTGCAAGCCCCGAGATACTGAGCTTGGACTTGTGGTCTGGGTGAGGGAAGGGAGGTGAGGAGAGCCCAGTTGGGAAGGGTGTTGTACCCCAGGGCTCCTACAGGGGGTGACAGTCCTCTAGTGTCTCCTCTTCATCAGACCCTCCTCCACTTGTGGCCTCACCTGTGGTTCCACCTAGCAGCCCTGGGTCTGCACCTGGGGTGTTAGCCCTTCCCCAAGAGGTCCTGCTCTGCCTCAGGGTGTCTCTGTGAGGTTGGGCTGCTCTGGCACCTTTGGGAACCAGCCCTTTATGCCAAACCCCAGGGCTCAGCTGGGAAGACTGAGGGTCCGGGTCTATGAGTGGCAGAGCAAGATTCTCTGGAGTGTGTCCCCTGTGGGGGCAGGTCCACTTGAACAGGCTGGAAGCAGTCAAAGGGCAGATCCCCTTGAGTATGCCTGCTCTCGCCCAAGGCTGGGGATGGCTGCTCAGTGGTTGAGGACATGCCTTGTGTGTGAGGGCCTGAGGGATGGTCACTTCTGTCTCTTTCCTCTCGCAGCCCCCTCTGCAGGGTCCAGAGTGAAGCAGCTGCGTGCATCAGACTAGGGATTATTCTTTAGGTGAAGCCCCTCATGACTGTCCACTGGCCCAGTTCAAGGCCCAGAGTCCTGATACCTCATCACGTGTTGCCCAGAACTCCAGTGAGGAGAGCACTTGTGGCCCTCTAAGAGCTGAGATAGTTTCCCTGGGACGTTCCCTTGCCTCCTGGAGTGTCCCCCAGAGCTCTGTTCACCCCCAAGCCGAGCATTCAGTCTTTGTGAAGGCCTAACTAACCCCCACCCCTCACGCCATCTGTGGATCCCTGAGGAGGGGGTGGAACTCTTGGTCCCTTGTTTCTTGGCCACAAACACAGAGCTAGGCACACAACAGAGTCAGGGTAAGTCCCTGTAGACACAGAGGGACGGGGGAACTGAAGCACGGGCCAGCCCGTTCATCATCCACCCCCCAGGGACAAGGGGAAGGAGTCGTGAGTGGGAGAGGAACGATTGCGCATCCACAAACTCATTTGATTTAATTTCATGATTGTTTAGGTCCTTTATCTTCCTTGACAACTATGGATTGGGAGATAATCTGAAAATCAATCTTTCTCTCTCCCAGATCACCCAGCCCCCTGCCTGGCTTCCCTGACAGCCTCCACGGACACCATTGGAGTCTCTGCCACAGCCTGGGGGCCTGGCTGCACTTGCATGGAAGCTGTAGTTCTGCAAAGTCCCAGGGGAGGCCTAGAGGGAGACCCCCTTGGTGCTGATTCCGGTCCAGGAGACGGGTGGCAGGTCCAGGCTCCTGGATGTCTCTCTCTCTCTCTCTCTCTCTCTCTCTCTCTCTCTCTCTCACACACACACACACACACAGAGTCACTCACAGCACTGATTACAAGGGACGCAAATGCCTGACCATATGCTTGTGGTGTTGGGGTCCCAGAAAGCAGAGTGATCGTACCTCACTCAGCACACGTGGGCATCAAACTCATGGCCTCCCACTCCAGAGACAGATACTTTTAACCTGGTGCCACATTCAGGGGCCCTGTGGGCTGCTGGGGAAACTGACCTGGACTTTGGTGACCTAAGTGCGGTCATGTGGGACTTTTGGAATGCGACGTCCCAATTTTCTGCTTTTAGAGATGTCAGAGATTTTTCTTTTCCTCTGAAAGTTCCAGATTTTTATTACACTGTGGGTGTCGGACAAATTCCATCTGGACGCAAGATTCTGCTCCAGGGTACCGATTCTGTCTCTGAGCAGAGGAAAGAGCTCAGAAGGAGGCTGGGAGGCAACCAGAGCAGCTAACATTTCCATCTAAATTTTCCCTTTCTGAGATTCAGCTCCCCCCATGGTTGCTCTGGGCAGCGGGGGGAGCCGGTGTCGGCCGCATCGGGAGCTGGACAGGTCACGTGGGAAACTTCTAGGCCCTCAGTCATGCCTGGTTCCACCTGCCAAGCTCAAAGTGAGACTTTTCCACCCAGCTGCACCATCTGGCCTCACACTGGGACTCTGTGTTCTGTCTGCAGTGCTCCAGGGCCAGCTTGGTGGTGGCCTCCTAAACAAAGTCTTGCTGGACTCCCCAATATGTGCCCATCCTGAGATCTGAGGGTCTGTCCACACTGCCCTAGGTGGAGTCTGCCTCCAGGAATAACTGTGACACCAGCAATGATACAGGCAGGAGAGGACAGGGACTGGCAGAGGGTCACTGCTGGTCTCGCTTGGTCTCTTGATGCTGGGGGTATTCTCCCTGACTCAAAGCTGACGAGATCTAGCTCAGAGAGATTGTTGCTGCCCGAGGACACACAGTCCAGAGGCAGCTGCTTCCCCTTTCCCCAGACCTGTGAGTGCTGGAGAACAGAGCCCATGTCCCTGTGGTGTCAGCAAGGTAGTCACCAGGCTGGTGAGCATGGACAGGAGGAACCAGAACACCACATTCAGGCCAGGTTTTTCTGCCTCTGTCTCGGTGACTTGGAGGCAAAGGATGTTCTCAGCCTCCCCAGATGTAACATGGAGACATCAGGGTCAAAATACACGCCTGGATTCCCTGTTGTCTGTCCGGGACTGGCAGGTGGTACCCAGATTCCCACCTCCACCTACCAAATTCTCCTGAGCCCCTGGCAGTCTGTGAGTCCATAGCCCCTTCCCCAGCACATCCCCTGTCATGCCTGTGTACCACAGGAGTATTTGGGCATCTCAAACAAGGGCAAGACCACTCCTGGGCTCTGGTGAGAACACCAGGCCCCCGAGGTGGATATATAGCCAAATGATCACCCTTGCAGTCATGGACCGTTTTCCAAATCCACCTGCATGATTCACAGGGTTATATGCATTTAGAAGGGAAAATACGTATCTCAAGGACTCTTGGGCCCCTGTGTCCCCTTTTGTCCTCGGAGGTTCTGGCAGCCTGTATCACATTGGCAGCCTCAGTTCCCTTATCTATTCAGAAGTGGGCAGAAGTGTCCTGGATAGGTAGGCTCTGGGGCCCTGCAGAGCCAGGCATCCTATAGCTCTGTTTGCTACCTTCAGATACTGGGAATAACGGGGACTCAGCTTTATTTCAGGATGCAGTTGCCCAGGGATGAAGAAGTGACTGACCCCACAGCTCTCTCTCTTCCTGCCTCAGGGAACAGGGACAAGGCCAGAGCCGGCCAACTTCTGAGACACTGTGTGGGGTAGGAGTGCAATTCAGAGAGGGAACTTCCATCTCTAGGACAGGTCCCTGACCCAACATGGCCTGGGCCCTCTGGGGGTCCTGCCTGTCTGAGTGGGGGAGGCCCTGTGAGGAGGACAGGTGGGGGGCTGAGGTACATGACGTGCCCTGCGGAGGAGATAATGGGGAGGGGCGACCCAAACTGGAAACTGAACTCCAGGTGGCCTGGCAGGTGGAGAGCTGTGGATGGGCACTGCCATGACCCCTGATTCCCTGGGAATATTCTGAGTCCCAGGAGGACCTGCTCTGGCCCAAGCAGCTGATTTAGAGGGGAGAGGTTGTGTGTGTGTGTGTGTGTGTGTGTGTGTGTGTGTGTGTGTGTTGTATGGTGGGGAGGAGGTGATCTGTGGAGTTTGGAAGCTCCTGTTAGGTGCAAGGCTGTTTCTCTGCTGGGTCTGCACCTCTGTCGCAGGCTTCAGGCCTCCGGGAGCGGGTCAGCGTCTTGCTCAGGGAGGGTGAATTCAGACCTCTTCCTCAGGCCATGGATGAGCTCTGAGTGTGTCACCCGGGCACACTCTTCTACAAAGAGTTACCACGAGGACACAGGTTGCTGAGCTAGAAGTCCATGACTCAGATTCAAACATCATTTTGTCTTAAAAACATAAGAGAATGTTCTCAGAGCAGAAGCTACCTTCCGTGGGGCACAGACTTAGGATGACCCGTTGTGTGCTCATGTAACCCTCACCATAGCCAGGACTCAGACGTCCTGCCACCCTCATTCCCTGAGCCCTCTTCCTGTCACACTTTCTCTAGGGCCCCTGGCCCCTGGTCTCTTGTCCCTGCCCTTTGTGTGGCCTTTCCCAGAATGCCTTATGGCTGACACACAGCCAGATAGCCCCCAGAGCCTGACCTCTTCACTCAGGGCACTGGTCTGACTGTGGCCTGGACGGTCAGTGGTTGGTCCCTGAGCAGTGCCCCAAGGATTGCTCTGATGAGGTCTCAGTCCCTCCCTGGTGGAAGCACACGAGCTACTTCCAGGTCAAGGCATTGGTGAACAATGTCACTCTAAGCATTTATGTATGTTTTTATCTTTTTTCCTGTTCCTTATGTTTGGGCCCTATCTGGTGAGCTGCTTTGGGGCTAACTCCTGCTTGGTGCTGGGGAGTCACTCCTGGTGTCACTCAGGACCATGTGGAGCTGGAGATCCATCCTGATCCCTGCTGCACGCAACCCAGTGCTCAGCCCATGGCACACATAATCAGTTTTTGGGGGCAATTGTTTTGGAGCCATAGTTGGCTCTGCTCAGGTTGGTACTCGTGCCTCTGTGCTCAGGAATCACTCCTGGCAGGTGGAGAGCTGTGGATGGGCACTGCCATGACCCCTGATTCAGGACTCAGGGCACCATATGTGGTGCCAGGGATCGAATCCCAGTCAGTCATGTGCAGGATAAGTACCTTACCTGATGTACTATCCCTCTAGCCCACTCATATACTGGATTTTGCACAAAGTGATGATTTTATCTTTCTAGTGTTAATACCGAAGTATAGAATTCCTGGATTGTATGGTAAATGCATATTCAACTTCATAAGATATGGCAAGGGGGTGGAGAGAAAGCACAGAGGGTAGGTGCTTACCTTACACACAGCAGAGCCAGTTTAAATCCCCAGTACCTTATGTGG
Source organism: Sorex fumeus (assembly GCF_029834395.1). Classification (NCBI taxonomy): domain Eukaryota; kingdom Metazoa; phylum Chordata; class Mammalia; order Eulipotyphla; family Soricidae; genus Sorex; species Sorex fumeus. Next base: position 45,330,415 of record NW_026606104.1, read on the forward strand.
TCTCCTAGACCTGTCCAAGATTGATCCTTGACTACAGAGCCAGGAGTTAAGACCTAAGCACAGCTGGGTACGGTCCCTCACTGCCCCCCTAAAAAGAACAAACAAAAAATGAAAAGCCATGACTGATTTTCAGGGATGGTACTATTTTATATTCCTATCAACTTTGCATATAAAGGTAATTCGCCAGCGTGGTTTGGCGCATGCCTCAGGCAACCGCAAGCTAACGTCCGAGCTCGCAAAGCAGTGCAGAGATGCGATCAAGGAAGACCTCAAAGAGAGAAGAGCAGAAGTACTGGTAGATGCGGCAGAAGCCGGGAAAAGTATTCGTAATGCCCGTCTGTCCTTCGCCAACTATAAGACTAAGATGACTGCCCTCCGACATCCTGATGGATCCATCACATCCTCCAGAACGGCAATGGAGAAGATTATCCATGACTTCTACTCAAATCTCTTCGATAGCCATGTCCACTTGCCAACATACCAAATTCCACAGGATGGATATGTCGTTCCCAACGTTCTCCCTTCCGAAATCCGACATGCCATTTCGTCGGTAAAGAAACTAACAGCACCCGGCCCAGACAAGGTCAGACCTGAACACCTGAAGAACCTGCCGTCAGTACTCATCAATACACTGGCTAGGCTCTTCACTCGCTACCTGTCTGAATGCAAGGTTCCGTCCCAATGGAAAACCAGCAGGACTGTATTACTGTTCAAGAAGGGAGACATCCATGACATTGGCAACTATTGCCCGATCTGCCTATTGTCTGTCATCTACAAGTTGTTCACTCGAGTCATCCTAAATAGGATTGGCAGAACACTAGATGAAGGACAACCATGTGAGCAAGCAGGGTTCCGCAAAGGAATCAGCACCATCGACCATATCCACATGAAAACCAAGCTCATTGAGGTTTCTTGGGAGTTCAAGATACCGCTCTGTTTAACGTTCATTGATTTAAAGAAGGCCTTTGATTCTGTTGAGACGGAAGTGGTCATTGAAGCCCTAGCCAATCAGGGCATTCAAGCCCAATACATCAGGATCCTCCGTGAGCTGTATTGCGGATTCACTACCAGGATCTCACCATTCTACAAAGAAGTGATCGTTGATGTCAAGAGAGGGGTGCGGCAGGGTGATACCATTTCACCGAAACTCTTCAGTGCCACACTCGAGAACATCATGCGACGACTGGAATGGGAAGGAATGGGAGTGAAGATAGATGGTCGGCAACTACACCACCTCCGCTTTGCTGATGACATTGTTTTAATAACACCAAACATCAGCCAAGCGGCACAAATGCTGGCCGACTTTGACCGTGAGTGTGGAAAGGTAGGACTACAGCTGAATCTTACGAAGACAATGTTTATGAGAAACAGCCTCGTTCCTGATGCCCCATTCGCTCTCAACGGAACGACCATCTCCGAATGCAACAGCTATGTGTACCTAGGTCGAGAGGTCAACATGAGAAATGACCTGGCACCTGAGCTGCGCAGGAGGAAGAGAACGGCTTGGAACGCCTTCAAGAACGTCGAAGAAATAGCTAAGAGGACGAAGAACCTCTGGCTCCGGGCACATCTCTTTGATTCCACTGTTCTTCCTGCATTAACATATGCCTCAGAGACCTGGGCCCTAAGCAAACAAGATGAGAACGCTATTCAGGTCTCCCAAAGAAGAATAGAAAGAGCTATGCTTGGAATATCACGTTTCACTCAAATGAGAGAAAGAATCCAGAGTTCTGACATCCGTCGACGATCAAGAATCAGGGACACTGTCTCATTTGCCAAGGTGTCGAAAATCAGATGGGCTGGTCACGTAATGAGATTTAAAGACGACCGCTGGACTAGAGCTGTTACCGACTGGATTCCACGGGATGTCAAAAGACCGCGTGGCCGCCCACCTACCAGATGGTCAGACTTCTTCGTCAAGATCATGAACGATCGGTTTGAGGCCCTTCATGTTCCCGGAGCGAACAGATGCCATTGGGCTACACTAGCACGTGACAGGGACAAATGGAGACGTTACTGGTGCCCGCTCGAGCAAATCGACGACTAACGGGAAGTTAAGTGATTAAGTGATTAAGTGATCAACTTTGCATGAATATCTAGTTTCTCTATAACCTTGTCAGCACTTATAATTACCAATTAAAAAAAATTAATAGCCATTTGAATAGATCTGTGGTGGGATTCTATTGTGGTTTTGGTTTACATTTGCCTAATTACATTACATTAAGGGACTAATGTTGTGCATCTTTTCATGTGTGTATTTTGCATTCACATGCCTTTAGTGAGGCATCTGTTCAAATCAAGAATTTTCTTATTTTTTATGGGGTTGTTTGCTTTCATATTGTTGCATTTAGAGAGTTCTTTGGACGTTCCAAATATGAGTTCTTTGCTGGATAAATGATTTGAAAACATTTCCTTGCAATCTGTAGCTTGTCTTTTCTTTCTCTTACAGGCAGTATTTAACATGGAACAAAAGTTTTAAATTTTGATGAAATCCAATTATCAACATTTTCTTTGATAGAGCCTGTTTTCAGTGTCATGTCTAAGAACTAGTTCAAGTTCACCAAGGTTTTCTCTTATGTTTTCTTCTAAAGTTTGCAGGTTTATATTTTAAATTGATGTCTAGGATCTAATTTTGCATTCATTTTTATTTAAAGTTGGAGTTATGCTTGAAGATTAATTTTTTTCACATGAATATTCAATTTTTCCAGCATCATTGGTTGAAAAGATGATCCTTTATCCATTGAATCGTCTTAGTAGTTTTGTCAAAAATGAATGGGCCATATTAATGTGGATCTATTTTTTAATTCTATTCTGTCCACTCATCTATATGTTGATCCTCTTACCAATATAACTTTGGTTGCTGTAGCTTTATGGTAAGTTTAAAATTAGGAATGATGAATCTTTTTTTTTTTCTCTTTGGGGCACACCCAGCTATGCAAAGGGGTTACTCCTGGCTCTGCACTCAGGAATTACTCCTGGTGGTGCTCAGGGGACCATATGGGAAGCTGGGAATCAAACCTGGGTTGCCTGCATGCAAAGCAAATGCCTTACCTGCTGTGCTATTGCTCCAGCACCAGGAATGATGAATCTTTAAGAAAGTCTTTCCTTGGGGTCCTAGTCATTGGATAGTCTGGAGGACACTTGCCTTGTATGTAGTCGACCTGGGTTCAATTCTTGGCATCCCATACGGTCCCCCAAGTTCCATCAGTAGTGATCTCTTAGCACAGATGCAGGAGTAATCCTAAGCATTCCTGAGCATGACCCCAAAGCAGAAACCACAAAAACAGAAAATAAATTATTTTTTATTTTACAGAACTATGTTTTAACTAATCCAGCTTCTTTGTGTTTTTATATAAATTTTAGCACTGACTTGTCTGTATCTGAATTGTAAAAATATTTAATTATAATTTTGATTGTGGTTATATTAAGTCTATAGATCAATCTTGGGGGAAACTGATGCATTAATAGCTGTGAATCTTCCAATTCATGATTCTGTTTTATCATCATTTATTTAGATCTTTGTTTTATTCAATCATATTTTACACTTATACCTAGGTATTTCTAAATTTTGGAGGTTGTGAGTGGTACGGTTTAAAATTTTTTTTTCCTTCCAGCTATTCATGTAGTTCACAAAGATTTTTGTAAGTTGACTGTGTCGTCTGGTCTTGAAGGAACTTCTAATGTCTAGGATGTGAATTCCTTGGATTTTCCACATAGATATCATGCATTTATGAGAAGGAACAGTACTCTTTCTTTTTCATTCAGCTTGTTGAGGTATGATTGGCAAACAGAAATTGTGCATCCTGACAGGGAGCTGCTCACAGTTGTTTTATGTTGATGCTGTGAAATGAACAAGCTGGACTTTTTCCTTATTGCGTGCCTCAGGTTTTTAGTACAATGATGAATAAGCATGAGAATGGACATCCTTGCTTGTTCCTCACCTTTTTTTTTTTTTTTTTGCTTTTTGGATCACCACACCTGGCGATGCACAGGGGTTACTCCTAGCTCATGCACTCAGGAATTACCCCTGGCGGTGCTCAGGGGACCTATGGGATGCTGGGTATTGAACTCGAGTGGGCCGCGTGCAAGGCAAACACCCTACTTGCTGTGCTATTGCTCCAGCCCCGTTCCTCATCATTTTTGTTTTTGGACCACACCTGGCAGTGCTCAGGGCTAACTCCTGCCTCTTAGCTCAGGGATCACTCCTGGTGAGGCTTGGGGGACACACATATGGTATGCCAGAATCAAACCCGGGCCAAGTATGTGCCAGGCAAATGCTTTACCAGTCCAACTTGTTCTTCATCTTAGTAGAAATGCCTTTAGTGTTTCTGCCTTAACTCTGAAACTCTCCATAATTTTCCTGCAGATAGCCTTTCCCAGTTTTATTTTATTCTAATCTTGTTGAGAATATTTAGAAAAAAAATGTCATGTGCAGATACTGAATTTTGTCAAGTGCTTTTTCTGCATAACTGTTGTGATTTTGAGCTCCACCCCCCTCTCTTCTTTGGTTTGTTCATATGGATTACATTTTTTTTTCCTCTTTTAAAGAAAGGAAGAGACCCACGGCTACTCTTGTCAGTGCTCAGCCTAGGAGGTTCTCAGCCTGGCAGTTCTTGTTAAGGTGCCACCAGGGTTATGCCAAATGGTACTTTGGGGGACCAGGACATGCAAACAGAGTGGATTCAGGGCCTCACACATCCCAGCTTGTGCTCTCATCCCTGAGTCATTTTCAGGACCCAACATTGAAAGATCCTTAAGTTAAAATCAGTTTTAATTTTTGGCCATTTAGTGACAACCTTATCATATAGTCCTTATTTTTATGAGAATTGTAATACCTATGTTCATAAGAAATATTGATTTTCTTTTCTGATATGATCTTTAGTTTTGATATCATGGAAATTCTGACCTCACAAAATATACTGGGAAGTGTTCCCTCTCTTTCACATTCTGGAAGACCTTGTCTGCCATCAAATATGCCACGGGGAGCTTGCCAGGCTCTGTTGTATCGGCGGGATACTCCTGGTAGCTTGCAGGGCTCTCTGAGAGGAACAGAGGAATCGAACCCGCGTTGGCCGCGTGCAAAGCAAATGCCCTACCTGCTTTGCTATAGCTCCAGCCCATGGGACTGCTAATGTCATCAATTCTTCTATTCGTTTTGGAGGGTTTGTGGAGACTCCCAAGCCACTCCTGATGAGACCCACCCAATTGGGTCTGAGGGCTCAATGGTCAAGCCAGTGATGCAGTGCTCCTCAGGCACAGCACTGCTGGGGCCCCCGGGGACTTGGAGAGGTGGTCCTTGGAGAGGACATGAGATTCCAGGGATGGAACTCAGGGTCTCAAGAATACAAGGCTTGCCTCCTAGCCTTTTGAACTACCCCCCCCCCGACACCCATCAATTTCTTGAGTTTGTTTTAGTAATTGGTGTTTTGCAAAGAATAGCCTCTTTTCTCTCTCCTCTTGACTCTTCTCTCTTTTCTGTCTCCTCTTTCCTCTTCTTCCTCCCCTTCCTTCCTTCTGTTCTCTCTCATCTCCCCCTTTCCACTCTCTACTTCTTTTTTTTTCTCCATGTCCTTCTATTTATTTTTTTTCCTTAAATTTTTATTAGTGAAACACCATGAGGTACTGTTGTAGACTTATAAATTTTTGTGCTTGGGTTTCAGTTATACAATGATCGAATACCCATCCCTCCACCAGTGCCCATTCTCCACCACCACCAATCACAGTATCTCTCCCATCCCCCTTCCCCCATCCCCCATCCCACCCTACCACTGTGGCAGGGCATTCCCTTTTGTTATCTCTCTCCTTTTGAGTGCTGTGGTTTGCAAAAGAGATATTGAGTGGCAATCTTGTTCGGACTATAGTCTACTCTCATCACGCATTTCCCATCCTGAGAGGAACCTCCCAATACCCTTTATTTGATGCTCCCTTCTCTATCTGAGCTGCCTTTCCCCCTAGCGTGTGCGGCTGCCCTCAAAGCCATGGAGTAATTCCGCCTGGTACTTATCTCGGCTATTCTTGGGTGTTAGTCTCCTATTTTGTTACTTTATGTTACCCAGATGAATGCAATCTTTCTATGTCTGTCCCTCTCTTTCTGACTCATTTCACTTAGCATGATACTTTCCATGTAGTACCACTTGTATGTAAATTTTATGACTTCATCCTTTCTTTCAGCTACATAGTATTCCATTGTGTAGATGTACCAAAGCTTCTTTAACCAGTCATCTGTTCTTGGGCACTCAGGTTTTTTCCAGATTCTAGCTATTGTAAACAGTGCTGCAATGAACAGACAACTGCAGATGTCACTTCGACTATACTTTTTTGCCTCTCCGGGTTATATTCCCAGGAGTGGAATTGCTGGGTCAAATGGGAGCTCAATTTCTAGTTTTTTGAGAATCGTCCATACTGTTTTCCAGAAGGGCTGAACCAGTCGGCATTCCCACCAGCAGTGAAGGAGTGTCCCTTTCTCGCCACATCCGCGCCAGCATCGGTTGCTTTTGTTCTTTTGGATGCGGGCCAATCTCTGAGGTGTGAGATGGTATCTCATTGTGGTTTTGATCTGCATCTCCCTGATGACTAATGATGTAGAGCATTTTCTCATGTGTCTTTTAGCCATTTGAATTTCATCCACTCTCTACTTCTTTGCCCTCTCCTTCTCGCTTTCCCTCCCCTCCTCTTTTTCCTACCCCTCTTAGCTCCTTTCCCCTCCCCGAATTTCCGGGACCTCTCTGCCCTCTCCCCTCTATGCTCTTCCTGGTTCCCTTCCTCTATGTCTTTCCCATTCTCTTCATTTTTGTCTATGCTGATGCAGTGCTCCAAGAGTCTTATACAGGCCAGCAAGTGTTCTACCCATGAGCTATATCCCCAGTCCTTGTCTCAGTTTATTTTGTTTAAATTGTCAAAGTTGTGAGCATAGAGTTGTTCACAGTTTTAGTTTCTTCTCCCTTTAATTTGTATCTTCTCTCCTTTTTACTTTGGTAAGCCTGACTAACTTGATCAATTTTATTGATTTTAAAAAATAAACCACATTTTGGTTTTATTGTTTTTCCCCAAGTGTTTTTGTTTCTAGTAGAAAAAATTTGAATAGCTGTTCAGTTATTTATACTTTTAAGAGGAATTTTGAAATGAAGTAACATTGCGCTCCACATGATGTAACTTTCAGGAACAGATAATTGAAAATCTCCCTGTTATAGACTGCATTATGCTCATCACTGAAAGTCTAATTCTATAAACAAGCATTTGTCCCTAGTTTTTGTTTATATTTTCATTGATTTCTCCTCTTTCTTATTTCCTCCTTTCTGCTTGCTCTGGGTTCATCTTGATTTCTGTTACCTATTTATTAGTATGAATATCTGAAAGCTTAGACTCTAGACGTAGACTTAAAAAACCTATCAGAGATACAACAAGAAATTACAAAATAGCAAAGGGGTCAATTGATATTTTGTCATTAAAAACTCTTCTTTTATTTCCTTAATATAAAATTTATTTTTAGTTAAGCAAAATATGTTTTATTAAAAGAGATTTAGAGATATGTTGACATGTGAGGGGAGTGAGAGAGACAGAGAGAGAGAGAGAGAGAAACTTTTCCACAGAGGAAAAGAAGCTGCCCTTAATAGAAACATTTAACATAAATTTCCTACATTCTTTTAGTTACATCCCAAATAGTTTCATGAAGCAAAATGTATTTTGTTATTTACCTTTAGACTTCTTTTCCACCAGTAGCTTATTTAGAAATGTGCTGTTACACTCATAGATGTTTGGTAATCTCCAGGTATCTTTCTGCTACCAATTTATAGTTTAATCCCATTATGGTCAGAGACACACTTATCTGATTTCAATTCCGTATAATTTTTGCTGTGCTTTATGACCCAGGATAGAGTCTAACTTGGTTAATGCTCCGTGTGAATTAAAAGAAGCATAGTTCCTTTGTCGGGCGGGGGAACCATCTCTAAATGACAATTTGCTGAAGTTGGTTGTGTTTTTCAGACCCGCTTTCACTGACATGCTGTCTACATGCCCTGTCAACTCTAGAGGGAGAAGGAGCTGAAGGATCTCTTGGCCAGAGCCCAGTCTACGTGTCCATCGCTCCCTATACTTCATAAGTATTTGTCTCATTTGGAAGCTCTCATTTCGAACATATTTAGAAATTCTTTTTCTTGTTGGTCAGTTGACCCTTTTGCTATTTTGCAATAACCTTTATTGTTATCTATCTCTGATAACCTTTCTTTTTTAAAAGTCTACTTTTTCTAATATAAACAGCCACTCCAAGTTTCTTTTTTTCCCCCCCACTTTATTGAAACATCGGCAGCTGAAGACTTCCGGAACCCAGCCACAGTTATGCTTAAGACCACTCTCCACATGCTCCGATGAGCCTCACGCACACATGAAGGAACCAGCAGAGGGATGAAGGTGTGCAAGACCCGGGGCTGAGATCTCCAAGCCTGCTCCGATAGGGACTGGACCTCTTCCACCCAGATCTCCCATCTTCCAGTAGGAACAACTGCCCCAGGTGCTGTGTAATCCCATTAAAGGCTAGGATCCAGAGACTATAAAACCAAGTTCCCAGAAGACCATGGCAGTATTTGTGGGCTTGAGACCTCTTATTGTCTAGTTCTTGCTCTTGGAGAACCCCGGCAGGCTACCGAGAGTATCCTGCCCACATGGCAGAGTCTGGTGAGTTCCCTGTGGCGTATTTGATATGTCAAAACCCAGTAACAATGATGGGTCTTATTCCCCTGACCCTGAAAGAGCCTTCAATGTGGCACTTGCTAAAATCTCAGGGCTAGGACGAATGGAGATGTTACTGGTGCCTGTTCGATTTGAAATCGATGAACAGAATGACAGTGTTACATGTGATTGAAGCACCACGGTTACAAAGTTGTTCATGATGCATTTGTTACAGGCATTCAATATTCCAACCCCAATCCCACCACCACTGTCACTTCCCACCATTGTCTCCATTTTCCCAACCACCCCTCAAGCCTGCCCCCATAGCAGCAAGCCCACAATCATTTTATATTGCAAGTTACCACTAAATGGCTAATGGAATTATCAAAAAATACTTCAGTAAAGAAAATATTTGAAATATATCTCACCATGGGGACACTAAGTCCTTTTCTGAAGGTTTACTAAGCTGTGGTTGCTAGTTGAGCCTTCTGTGTTAGTGTTTTGTTAACTGAGTTTAGTTGGCTTCTACATTACATCCCCATCCAATCTGCTGTGCTGGGATGTTAGTATTGCAGAGTTTGGAGAAATGTGACTGCATATTGCAGAAAATCCAGAATATTTATTTAATTGAGCAGTGAGCTTACATGGCAGTGGCAGTAGAATGTGGATATGGCTGCTGGGGACTTCTGGAAGTATGGGGGTGGGAGGAGGTGGCCCACTGCCATGCCAGAAAGGCCTGGAATTCTCAGTTAAAAAAACTTAATATACCTGAAATTTTTGGTAGGTTGGTGACTCTGTGGAGCTGAGTCTGAGATGGGGGAGTCTGGCTGTAGGCATGGCACCAGCTGTTAGGATATGTGTGCAATTGCCAGAGCTTTGGCAGGGAGGGATCCAGGCTTGCCCCCCTTCCCCCCCGCCCCCAGGTCACCCTTGAGGCTCAATCTGGGACCCATATATCCAAGAAATTTTTGTGGCTAGTTGATTCCTTTTGAGATTTAATCATGAGTCTCTAAGGCTGGGCTGATAGATGAGCTTACATGTCGGCTGTGGTGTACAGTTAATGGAGGTCTCTTTTAGATCACGGCTTTATTACCTAGAGCCTATCATATCAAGTATCTTTTGATTAGTATTTACATTCTGTGTCTTTTTTTTACCATATTTTAACTTGTCTGTTATTATAGGAGACGTGAATTTTTTGCAGATAGCATGTGATTGGGCCTTTAAAGGGAGATCCTATCAAGAATATCTGTCTTTTAATTGGTGTGTTTAGACCATTTTCATGCAATGTAATTATTGATATGGCTGGATTCAAGACAAACACTTCATTATTTGTATTTTACTTGTTCCATATTTTTGTTCCTGAGTTTCTCCTTCTTGGCTTATTTTGGATGACCTGAATATCTTTATTATTCAATCTTAATTTATATTGGTCATTTCACTATACCTCTTTATATAGCTCCTTTTCCCTAGGGATTACTATATAGACACTTTACACAAAATGTACATAATAGTATGCTGAAAATAAAATTTAGAAGCTTTATAGTCTCACTCGTTCCTTTATTTTCCTTTGTGTCCTAGTTGTTATATTTTCACATGGCTGTGAGTTCAAGTGTGCAATGCGTTTGGTGGCTGAGAGCCGCCTCCCCAGGTCTCCCCAGTAGAGGAACAAAGACACTGGGGACTCGCGGGTAGATGGTAAAAATGTCCCATTTAATGCAGAGCTGCTAGCACACTTATAGAATATCTGAGGAGGTTCGAGGTATAGGTCTGTACATAGGTATGATCGATCATTTACAGAGGTAAAGCGTTTCAATGGAGACAATTCTCTTGGGGAGACTAACTCAAGGAGACACTCTGTCTCCCAGGGACATCTATATTGCTTTTTTTCTCTTTTCCTCGCTACTAGTACATATTAAGCAGTTAAGTTTATTTATTATTAATACTTGAAGTTATTTGAATAAACTAAGAGATATAGATTCCAAAACTTAGTTTTCTTGGCTCCAGGGGCAAGCAAGGCTTTTACCATAAATCTCAGACTAAGTCCTCAGATTAATTTAGCTTGTCCTTCCCTATGAGGGTCCTGTCTCTTAAGTTATAATGGCTTGCATCAAGACCATGCTTTTATGCTTTCCAGACTGTCTCTTTTTTTTTTCATTTCTTAAAAATTTTTATTAGTGAAACACCTTGAGGTACAATGTAGACTTACAAATTTTTGTGCTTGGGTTTCAATTATGCAACGATCGAGTACCCATCCTTCCACCAGTGCCCATTTTCCACCATGACATATCCCAGTACCCCTCCCACCCATCATCCCCCATCCCACCCTGCCTCTGTGGCAGGGCATTCCGTTTTGTTCTCTCTCCTATTGGGTGCAGTGGTTTGCAAAAGAGATATTGAGTGGCAATAATGCTCAGTCTATAGTCTCTTTCAGCATGCATATCCCATCCTGGGAGGATACTCCGAACACCCTTTATTTGGTGCTCCCTTATCTATCTAAGCTGCCTTTTCCCCTAGATTGTGTGGCTGGCCTCCAAGCCATGGAGTAAACCTCCTGGTACTTATCTCAGCTATTCTTGGGTGTTAGACTTCTATTTTGTTACTTTATATACTCCAGATGAATGCAATCTTTCTATGGCTGTCCCTCATTTTCTGACTCATTTCACTTAGCATGATACTTTCCATGTAGTACCACCTGTATGTAAATTTCATGACTTCATCTTTTCTAACAGCTACATGGTACTCCATTGTGTAGATGTACCAAAGTTTCTTTAACCAATCATCTGTTCTCAGGCACTGGGGTTTTTTCCAGATTCTGGCTATTGTAAAGAGGGCTGCAATGAACAAACAAGTGCAGATGTCACTTCGACTATACTTTTTTTGCCATTCTGGGATACATTCCCAGGAGTGGTATTGCTGGGTCAAATGGGAACTCAATTTCTAATAGACTGTCTCATTTTAATGTTGGGGTAGTTCTGCTGCTAGTCCCGAGGTTCATTGAAGTCCCATGGCTGGACCCCCTTTTTTGGGGTGTTAGGAACTATGGCAATTGAAGCCTGAGTAAAGTAATTATGATGGATGTCCAGGAGTAGATATATTTCAGAGGCAACCAACTCCCAAATGTTAGGAGCATAGCATTAACTGTCTTTCTGCGTTTAAGCAAAGAACATTGCTCTATAGTTAAATATGAAAGGTTATAAGGGAAATAGGAAACCAAGTAATTCACTACAAATACAAAGTCCAAAGTCACCAGAAGGTTTGACTTACAAGTAACAAAGCTTGACTTAGGGAATCTAGTAACTAACACAAAGGAAAGTTTAAAGATAAACTGCTGTGGGGGGAGTTATTAGGGGTTCTGATTAAGAGCTAATTAAGAGCACTATAGGCTGATCTGGGGGAAGGAAAAGGGGCCGTTTAATGATGAAGCCTAAAACACTTAGGGTTAATATCAAACACATGACCATACATAAAAAATTGCACCAGAAAATGTTATAATTTTTGTTTTCGACTGTTACACATATGCGATAGCACAGCAGTAGGGCGGTTGCCTTGTGCGCAGCCAGCCCGGCTGAGCTGGGTTCGATTCCTCCGCCCCTCTCAGAGAGCCGGGCAAGCTACCGAGAGTATCTCGCCTGCACAGCAAAGCCTGGCAAGCTACCTGTGACGTATTCAGTATGCCAAACACAGTAACAACAAGTCTCAAAATGGAGACATTACTGGACCCACTTGAGCAAATCAATGAACAATGGGAGGACAGTGTTTGTTTGTTTTGAAGGGAGAAGAAAAGCCTTTTATTTCTACTTAGATATTTACCAATTTATTCTCTTCATTCATTTCAAGCACAGCGGTAGGGCGTTCGCCTTACAAGCGGCCAACATGGCCGACCCGAGTTCGATTCCTCCGCCCCTCTCAGAGAGCCCGGCAAGCTACTGAGAGTATTCGATATGCCAAACACAGTAACAACAAAGTCTCCAATGGAGACGTTACTGGGCCCGCTCGAGCAAATCGACGATCAACGGGAGGGCCTTTACCTTTACCTTTACCATTCATTTCTGAAGCTCTAAGTTTCTGATTGGTAGGGTTTCCTGTATATGAATAATTCTCTTTCCTTTAAAATTTCTTTTAGAGAAGATCTGTAGGAAAAATTAGCTTGCTTTCATATCCAGGAAGGTTATTTTTGTTTCCAGTTTTAAAGATTATATATTGTTTTATTAGATGTGGAATATTGGAATGTCAGTTACTTTTTGTTTGATTTTGTGTCAACACCCAGCAGTGCTTAGGGCTTACTCTTGTCTCTGTGCTCAGGGATCACTCCTGGCAGGGTTTGGAGGATCATTTGGGGTACAGGAATTGAACCTGGGTTGACCGCATGCAAGGAAAACTCCCGACCCACTATTCTATTGCTCTGGCCCCTAAATGCATTCTTAAAGTTGTACAAGCCACTACTCCATTCCTTCTTTTTAACTCCTTCCAACTTGTCAAATTCAGTATCCATCAGGGAGTAACTCCCCAAGTTTCTCAGCAGTCTCTGGCAACCAAGTTTCACTTTCCACCTCTCCGTTAGCCTGTTCTCAGTATTTAATGTGAGTGCAACCATACACCATTTGTCTTACTGTGACTGGCTTATTTCCTGAGTGTGGTGGTTTCAAGCTTCATGCATGTTGGAGCATTTGTTAGAATGTCTTTCATTTTTTTGCAGGCTGATTAATACCATTTGGTTGTTTCATAGCTTCTGTTTCTCTGAGACATTCCTATTTTTCTGAGAATTTCTATTTTTTTCCCATTTGCTTTGAGGCCATGTCCCCATTTCTCAGAACATTGTTATTGTAGTTGCTTTAAAAAGTCTCTGATAATTTCAATATCCCTGTCACCTTTGAATTTGGCATCTCTTATTAATTTTCTGGTATGCTGGTGAGAGTTTCCTGGCTCATGGCACATCAGGGAACTTTGGATTATATCTTGCACATTTAGAAGCTTAGGGTTCTTTGAAAATTGTGTAGAGAATGTTGGGTTTTTCAGAAAGCTATGAGCTGGTTAGGTCCAGGTCAATAGTCCTCGCCCCTCATCTGTCTTCTCTGGGTTGTGGTTTCGATTTCAGAGCAGCTTTCCAACTGGGTGTGAGTGCTCTCCTGTGACTTGGTTCCCAGAGCCTTGGGCAATTGTTCCCAGGCTGTTGCATCCACACATGCAGCTGCAGCTTCAATGCTGGCACTTCATACTTGGCTTCCTCAGATGACCTCCTCAAGCACCTCTGACCCTCCCTCTGCTTTGTTCTTCTGTTTCCTTCCTGAGACCCCCTTCATTTCTCCAGGCCTGGTTTGACATTGCCATGCTTCCATCCACTCCAGTTTCTTTGGCCAAAGAATGCCAGCCTAAGGGCCAAGCCCAAGCTGTACCCTCTCTCGCAGGCTCTGCCAAGGCAGCGAGGGGGATCTGTGGGCGCCCACATGCTCCACTCCTGCAAACTCAGAAACACAGAGTGTTCAGGCTGCACCTGCGGGGCCACCTTCTCCCTTAATATCTTCCCAACCTGCTCCAGTGTCTGTGCTCTGGGCAGAGCCCTAGAGTCTGTCCATTCCCCAGGGGTTAGGGACTCCAGATGGCTGTTGTTTGGCTTTCCTTTTCCTGCTACATTCTTTTTGATACACATCTATATTTAATATATGTCTATATAGATAGAGGTATATGGCCACTTGGCAGGCCTACGGCCAGTCTCAGTGAGGCTGGGCTGGCAGTGAGGGCCTGATGGGGCCACCTGGGCTACTGCTGGCCGTGCTTCAATAGGGGCACCTGGTGCTGGGAACCAAGCTCAAGGCTGGGCGCACACCATTCATGTGCTGTCCCACCTGAGCCATCTCCCCTGAGCAATTCCTTCCCGAGTCATTTTATCCCTCTCGGTTCTCTGCCTGTTCTCTCTCCCTCCCCCTCCTCTCAGCAGAGAGCTTAGGCCTCATGTTTGCATAATCAAAAGCCCTTGCCTTGCTTGGCTGAGCAAAAAGCCATCTCTTCTGCGCTTCTCTTTAGCATCATAAAATGCTTGCCTGACTTTTTCTTCCTGTTAACTCAATAACAGCCTGAGGCACAGGCAACTGCTTGTTTGGGTACCAGGATAAAGTCAAGGAAAATAGTATAAAGATTCACCCCCCCCCCCCCCCCCCCCCGTTCCTGTTGGGATTGGGGCGGGGGAGGGGGGTTTGAGGAATCTTTCTTCCCTCTGTGAGATTGGGGCCCTGAGAGATATTGTGGGGACAGACCTGCTTACTGCTGTTCCACTTGCATTTCCAGAACTTCCAGAGCTGCGGGATGTCTTTGTCATGGAGGTTGCATTAACATTTGGCCACTTAGGTATGGAAGGGCAAGGAGAAGGGAGGGTGGGTCCAGGATTAAATGAAGAAAGCTGGCCCTATCCCTGCTGGTCATCTTGTGGCTCCCCTCCTGTGAAACCGGCCCTTCATGTCCCTGAGAAATGGCCTAAATGAGGACATTTTAGAGAGCGAGAGGAAGTGCTGTGAATGACGAGGCCCGGGCAGTGGGCATGAACTGGCCTGTCCTGGGCACGGGGTTGGGTGGCATAAGGTTTCCTTCCCACTTGCTTTAGAGCAGTAGCAGTTGCACAGTCCGGACCCCAAGGGAGAGCTTTGAATCCCTGTAGGGCTGCTCCCTTGACCCGGACAAGAGGTTTCTTTGTCCTGTCCAGTCTTTGTCTCTTAGGTCATTTAGAAGCAGGTCAAAAAGCTTTCCTCGGAGCTGATGCAGAAAATGAGACTCTTCCAGGGAAACCCAAGGCAAAACAGATGATGTCATGTGCTTCTTTCATGGCCTTGACCACACTATGGCCTTTCACCTTTTCATCTTTTACCTCCTGAGCAGAGACCAGCCCTGCAGGTTCAGTGCTGGGGGAGCCTGAGCTGTAAGGAAAGGAGGGTTCCCAGCACTGCAGGGCTGGTCAGGGCTGGTCTCCTGACAGGACTCAATTCCAATAGTTTCTCGGGTGGAGTCCGAGGGAAGCAGAGACAAGGCGGCTCCTTCTGCGCATGCTCGTTCCTCACCGGTCGTTCTGGGGGTGATCACCTGCCAGGTTCATTTATACCCTTGGCCTTTCTGGGACCCTTCCACTCATTACCACACAGTGCTGGCGGCAGCAGCACTCCCAGAGCTAGTGGAACAAAGAATGATTATTTGCTACCAGCTCTAACCCCGACTGCACTGGCCACATCCTGTGCCGAGTGTGAAAATGCATGTCACGGTGCAGCCCTGGGAGACAAGTGGGGCAGCCCCAGGGCATGTGGGAGTCTGTCCACCATGTGGCCACTGGGGATCAGACTCCTCTGGAAGGATTTATGACTCTGCTGCTGTGTTTTGAGCAAGATCATTTCGTTGGTACCTTCAGGCCCAGCCCTCGAACTTTCCTGCAAATCCATCCCCACTAGGATCAGGATCAGCTGCGTTGGACTTGAATCTGGTGTGCAACCAGGAGCATGGCTATGGACAAGTTCCTTCACGGGGACAGTGGCCTGTAGGATAATAACATCAGTGAGGACCCTTTTTTATTGTAAGGTCTAAGAATGCAGAAGAAGAAGAACAGACATATTGAGTGAAAAGTGCCGGAGACTCAGGTATGACTGCATCCACTGATCAGAGTGAG
Source organism: Sorex fumeus (assembly GCF_029834395.1). NCBI lineage: Eukaryota > Metazoa > Chordata > Mammalia > Eulipotyphla > Soricidae > Sorex > Sorex fumeus. The sequence continues at coordinate 45,346,721 of NW_026606104.1, forward strand.
TCTTAGAAACTCCTCTGCCCCTGAAGCTTGGGCTCTTCCTGGAGCTCATGGAAGTTTCAGCAAAAGGAAGAGATTTGATAATTAAAACAAGTCTCAGGAGGTCATTTTATTGATCAGACTTGAGGTATATAAATCGATTATCCTGGATGGAGGTTATGGGTGATGTTTCTGATTAGTAATCCATGAAGCTGAGGTTACGAATAATCCAAACCATCCAGGACCTCAGAGGGGGAGGCTATAGAAATCTAGAGAAAGCGGGTGTGGGTTTCAAGTAGACAGAAACAGGAGTGATGGGCCAGGAGAATGTCCAGCAGTTAAGGGTGTATGCTAGGCATTTAGTACATGCACCTGACCAAGGTTCAATTCCTGGCACTTCATGGTCTCTCCAGTATAACCAATCATAGCCCTGGAGGCTCTGAGTCCTGCTGGGTGCGGCCCTGGAGACCCCCAGCATCATCACAGTAGACTGGGTAACTCCCAATATCACAGGACCAGAGCAGCATCAAATTCTTGGGTCCCTGCATTGAACTGCTGGCCTGGATGGCCAAGAATGGCCAGTGAAGCCCCAGGCCCCCCCAGAGAACCTTTTGGGAGGATTCCCCACCGCCAGTCAAGCAACCAACGAACCAACCAGCCAAATAAATAACCAATCAAACAAACAAAAACCAGGAAGAGAGAGAGAGAGAGAGAGAGAGAGAGAGAGAGAGAGAGAGAGAGAGAGAGAGAGATTGAGAGAAAGAGAGTATTAGCTAACAAGCAGACCAGAAGAGCAGAGCAGTCAGGATGCAGGCTGCTGGTGCTGAGCAGGGCCCAGGAGGTATGGGAAATTAACTCTTTCCTTGCATCACAGTGAAAAGGTGAGAGAGTGCTATGGGAACATCTGCGCAGAGTGACAACTAAGTGGATTCTCACCAGGAAGTACCCAGATCTGTACATCACCCGCCGCTGAGGCTGGGTCAGGGAGTCTTGGGGAGACTCCCCTGCAGATGAATCAACCCTTCCCCCCCGTCTTCTGAGCAGAGTCTCTTGCCCATGTTCAGAAGCCTCCGGTCTCAGGCTTCCTTTCTGTGTAAAATCAAATTAGCTGTCTCGAGTTGCATTCAGGCCCATCACACCTCTTACTTTTGGAGAGGGATGGGAATGTGAAAGGTGGGTGGGGGCTGCTGGTCTCCACACTTTTCCACACACTAGCCCTGGGGTCTTGGGCCAGGCCTGGATGGCTACAGCCCAGGTTTCCCAATGACATGTGTAGACCACGGCATGCTCTCTCCACCATCCCACATCCTGCACCCACCCTGGTTCTGTAGTGGCGTGAGTTCACTGCATAGTCAGGGTCTTTGTACAATGAGGACCCAGGACTGGAGACTGTTCTGGCCTCCAGCCTGCCCATGACTTGGTGCCTTTCGAATCCCTGGATTCTGCAGCCTCTGTGGAGTTTGTCCTGGTCACACGGGTGAGTTGAGGGGATGGAACTCTCTGGCTGTGTCTCCTGTAGCATCCCAGTGTTGCAGTTATTGCTGGTTCCATGAAGGCCGCTTGGTCACTCTCATCAGACACCTCTCTCAGAGTTGGCACCCAGATCCTTCCCACTAATGAGGTGCTGCAGGGAGACTCCAGTTCTCACCCCAATCTGTTTCTCTGCCCTTCCTGTCACATTCAGCAAGACAGTGGTGTTGAAGCTGTCAGCCAGCCACTGGGATGAACCGCGCCTTGCTGAGGTGAGAGCCTCAGGGCGCCCGACTGGGCTGTGGAGGGGGCACCCCCATCATCCTCTGTGTGTGTGGCCACCTTGGAGTCAGGGCTGGTGAGTATGGTTGGGTGATTCCTTGAGAAAGACACCACAACGAGAAGAGTCAATGACACTTCATATGGGAACTGAAGGCTCAGTGCGGCTTTGCAAGCTCTCCATGGTGCCGTCGCTTGGATCTCATTCTCCGTGCAGTCATGGCTACCTGCATTTCCTGGCCTCCCGTGCACTGATGTTCTTATCACTGGCTCATCTTATCACTGGCTCAAAGGAGTCTTAGTAGAAGTGACACGTGCCACTTCCAGGCTGAAGCAGAGAGGAGTGAATGACTCATCCATGTTGCTGTCACCAGCTGGAGGCATCTTAGGGTCCCCTTAGCAGTTGGCCAAGATGCAAGACAGATCAGAGCCAATTACCACATCAGACTGTGATGTGAATGAGAAGCTGTTTCCATTCTGCGTTGCAAATCAAGATCTGTAGGTGGGGATGGGGCCAATATTTCTTGTCCTGATAGATGGGGCCCTTGAGAACTGGAGATGAGCTCCTCTGGGCAGGGATTCTCTGTTCACTTGTGTATACCAGTACTAATGGTCATATGGGGGTTCTTAATGAACCCTCCAAGGAAAGAACAAAGAAAGGAAGGAAGGAAGGAAGGCAGGAAGAAGGGAGGAAAAGGAGGGAGGGAGGGAAGGAAGGAAGAATGATGGAGGAAATGTTGGAACCTCCATTGTGTCCTCACTGGACACGGACCCTCATGCAGAAGTGGTGGATACTCAACTCGGTTCTTTCCCTTTTTCCTCTTGGCTCAGTTTGCATGGCCCTCACTCTGACAGGCCCTTCTTCTACACTTACTCTGCCACCTCCTGATGTCACTTCCCTGTGAAGCAGAACTTTTTAGCATCTTTTATAAATCCCAAGTCTTCTGCCACACTGATGACCAGGAGTGGCTGTGTCACCTGTGAAGTGTTTGTCACTATCCTTTGGCTCAGAGGCTGCCCACCCAGCTTCTCTGGAAAGTTTCAACTGAGACAGCTCTGGGATGGGACATGTTGACATCCAACCCAGAGATGCTACATCAAGGCCTGGTTCCAAGAGTTGTGGCCCAGCTGGTATAGAAATAAATGCAGAGCCCTGCCCGGCTGCAGTTCTTGCCACTGAGTGGAAGGACTATGGCTGTGAGGTCTCCCCAGCCTCTGCTCCCTCCCCACAGCGTGAGTGGAGAGAAGGGACCCCATTTCCTCCAGTGCTTCTCTGGGGACTTAAGTGAATGAATTCACTGTTTGCTAAGGTCACTGGTGTTTCAGTGGTGGCCTGAAGCCCAGCTCTGGGGCTTGTTGTTGGCCATCTTCTCTCATGTCCTCACATGCATGCATGGTTGAGTCTAGTGTTCTGTTCTTCTGAGGACATGGGAAATAACTGGATTAAGACTCACCCTAAAAGTCTCATTTTAAAGTATCTATCTCTTTGAAGATCTTTTCCCCAAATGTGCTATGTTCTGTAGCTGTGTCAGGGCTTTGTTGTGGAACTTCTGCAGGGTCCATCAGTGTGTGCCCTTCGACTCTCCAACCCATCCCTGGTACCCTGCAACCCTTCCTCTCAGTGTCTTCTCCATGCCCTCCATGGCATTCACTGAGCTCTGCCGAGTGGCAGGTATGGTGCTGGGTGTTGGGGGTCGCTGTGTAAACATTGGCCATGGGTGAGCAAGCTTCCTGCCAGCAGTCAGGCTTGGAGAGAGTGGGGAGGACAGGCCAGAGTTTGACCTGTCCCTCAAACTATGCAGCAAGATGGAAATGGGAGGCTGATGTGTGGGGACATAGGGGACAGGAAGCTTTGTGCACTCTAAGTGACAGGATGGAAGAAGTAGTGAGATCTCTGTCCAAGTACCCCTCTGCACCTCTGTGCCTGAGTACTCAGTTTAGAAGAGTGGAGGCTAAGAGAGCTAAATAAGTTCCTTCACTCTTCAATGACCAAGAAAGTCCAAGTTGGGAAATAGATCCTGTAGGACCCCTGGCCCTTGTTCCTCAGTGCCCCCTTACAATGACTTCACTATACTCTACTACCCCCTCCAACTCTCCGGGGGGCTCCCTCCATGCCCATGACTCTGACCATCAGAAATAGCATCTTTCCTTTGATTTGCTACCTGCCTTCTGGAAAAGTCTACCAGCTGAACAGCACCATGAGTTTAATCTCCACAGTAACTGCAAAACAAATTTAATAAAGTCCATTAAAGTGTGTAATCTCAGACACAGTACAGAGTGTGCTTCAGACTTTTTTTTTTAATAATTACTAGCACCATGGAAATTGCAGGGATTAGAGGCTTGGCTGGAAACGAAGTTGGATTGTGTCATCAAGAACGTGCAAATGAAACAAAACTCTAGCAAATAATGGATTGAGGTCGGTAGGGATTTGCATTAAATTAGGAAAAAGCAGGTCCGTGTCCATTAACTCCTGAGGGACTGACCTTGACCTTCTAGACTTTGATTCACCTAGGTTTTGCTTGGACAATTGAGAGGATACCAGGCACAGTGATTTGGTGGTAGCACCTTTTAAACAAATGGACTCTTTGTCCACCTATATTTGTTGGCGTGAATCATTTTCAGGTCAGACACATTCTCTTTCCTTCACCCTATGGTCCAAGAAGGAGGAGAGTTTCCTCAAGTCCCATATAAATTCACGGGGACCTGGGGCCAGAATAGTCTGTCTAGAGAGGCTCTCTGTCCAGTTATTTTCTATTGCACCAGTAAATCCTGCTCCCAATCAACTTTGATGAGATCCATGGCCTGTCCACTCATCAGGTGATCCAAAAACATCTTAGCATAAGAAGTACAGTTTTTTTTTTGGTGGGGGAGGGAATCCATACTCTGCAATGCACAGAGATTACTCTTGGCTCTATGCTCAGGAATCACTTGTGGCAGTGCTTGGGGAACCATATGGGATGCCCAGGATCAAACCCAGGTTGGCTATGTACAAAGCAAACATGCCACTTGCTGTCCCATTGCTATGGCCCTAAGAAGGCCATTCTTTCCCTAACCCAGTGTTATTCCTAGGAGCAGTGTGGAGGGCACGTGGAGCAGCATATGGCTCCTCTCAGAGCTGGTCTCATGCCTACTTTCATGCCTGGTCTCGTCACGCATGGGGACGCACTTCCTGACTCCTATCCACGACTCACTGAGCAGTGCTGACTGACTCAGTGCCCTTCTCACCAAGTGTGAGCTTGCTCATCTTTTAAATATTGGAGTTAACTCATGAGATAAAACTTAATTCGACACTTGGTTTTAATAAACTCTTTCATGCAAGAGACAAAGTGGGTCGTTTGTGACTTTTATGACCCCCCCTCCTCCACAAACCCTACTGAGGAACATCAACCATACCCTTTAAACCTGTAGTGAAGTGGTTTTGCAGAATCATTGTGAGAATGCACACAATTCATCACCTTTTTTTGCCATCAGGCCCTTTGAAAGATGTCTTTTCAGCTCCTTCCAACCACCTTGCCCCTGGGCCAGCCTTTTGGCCTCTACCCAACAAAGAGGATGGAAATGGAAGTCTGCTGGTTCAGAGTCTGGGCCCCAAGATATCCTGCATTCTTCTACCCAATCGCATGTAATTCTACTGCTACTGCAAAAACCAGCCTGGGATAGCCTACTGAAAGTCGGAACACCCTTTAGCCAAGTAACCCCCATGACTGCAGATGTCAGCTAGATATTGTTCACACATTTGAGTGAAATCATCCCTAATGCTGACCACAGAACAGCTGAGTAAGTCAGTTGCAACCCACTGAGCCTGTCACGACCAAAAAGACTCTCTTAGTTGGGCTGCAGTTAAGTATTAGAGGTAACTCACAGAGGAAACAAATGCTTATTATGTAAGACACCAGGTTTTAAGGTTTCAAAAGAAAGAATCAGGACAAACATGCACTGTCTTGTGTATTTCCTTCAATAATTTTTTTCTTGGGTGTCTGAGATCGAACCCTGGTGCTCATATATACCAGGCGTGTGCTCTTTCACTGAACTACATGCCTAGTCTCCTTCAGTAATTTTCAGCAATAACAATGATCCCTGTTTTACAAATGGAAAGTGGAGGCTGAGTGAGGTAAAGATTTGCCTGCGGTCACCCAGCTAGTAATCACAGAGCAAAAATTCAATCCGCTCTTTTCTGATTCATCTGTCAATTTTGATCTAGCTGAAAAATGTCTATTACTGGAGCGGCAAGTAGGTGTATTTCACATGCCAGTGTGATTTCACTGGCCCAGTCTACCTATAATGAGGAGTTGGAAAGATGCAGACAAAAAATCAGGTCCTCTGGCAGCCAAGGAGCATTTGTCCTGGGGTTGAAGGTGGAAGCAGTAGGGCCTTGCTACAGACCCCACATCTGCCTGTGTGCACCTCAAATCAAGGTAGGAGGGAAATTGGGCCGTCACAGCAGGGTCAATCACAGCCAGGGTGCCTGTGAGCCCTGCCTCACTCACCTGAGATGATTGTACCCTCCTCCTACTTGCACTCAGACCTCGCTGCCACGCCAGCCAGCAAAGAGGCTTGCCCTTAGGTGAACCTTAGGCTTAAAAGAGATGATGGGAGACAAAGCATTTAATTTCCAGATAGCAGCGAGGGCAGCAGGATGGTCACCTTTTATTCTTCCCTCAGAATTCACCAAAGGCAACAATAACACAAAATGAAACACAGGGGAGTTTATTCATGCCCCTGAATTCTTATTGAAATAAGAAAAAACCCATGGTCCTAAACCATAGACTCTGAAGGCTTCCTGCCTAAAGATTGTGGAATTTAGGCCAGCACGTAAGTGGACAGAGAACCCATGTAAATACCTCATTGGTTTTGCAGATATGAAAGTTAATGTATTGTGGGATACATCCCCAGTCTAAAAAACTTTATCCAAAACTCCTTGGCTTGAAGCTCTGATACGCAAGCCAGGGAGTATTTACTGAGCCACACTGACTGCAGGGTGTCAAACACTGAGCTGAGTTTCCATGGAAGAAATAATTGGTGTGAACAGGCAAACCCACATGGAAACTGCAGCCTGCCCCCCCATCCCATCTCGCCTCACCCTCCCCCTCTCACAAAGAGCTGGCCCATCCAAAAGTGAGTTAGGACAAAACCAGCACAGGTACTGTGCACAGACCCTGGGCTAAGGGAGAGGGAACATAAACAAGGCGTGTAAGGAAAAGACCCAAGAGGAAGTGCTCCAAGAAATGGGAAAATAATTGTTCTTCATAGTCTCGATTTCAAATGACGCAATGCCTTTAAAAAGACTTCATCAGAAATTGAGGATTGGAAGATGTGATTATAAAATAACAGCACGAAATGAAAACCTAGCTGGCTGTTCTGAGGAATAAAATAGAGAGAAAAAAGAAGCCACAGAAGAAGAGAGTAAAACCACATTAGAAGCATCAACAAATAAAATGAATCTGATGGACATTGTGGGTATGTTATGGAAAGTGACACGTTAAAGAGGATTTTTCCTTCTTCAAGATTAGATTGATGAAATCCATAAAAGACAGACAGATGTAAAGTCTTGAAACAAAGACATGAATCTGTTGGTCTAAAGTGCACATTCTCTTCCAGAGAAAATTGCTGAAGAAATATCAGTAGTAAGAAAATAGGAACAAGATGACAGCATTTTAAAAAAATAGAAGATTCAACTTTTTATCTACGTAGAGTAAAATATCAACATAGGGGGAAATGAGGCAGGCACAGCCTTCTCTTGGAATCAGGCTAGAAGACAGCAGAATAATGTTTATAAAGTTCTGAAGGAAAGAAAATGCAACCCTCAGATTTTATACCCAGCCAAGCTGTCTTTCAAGTTAAGAACCAAAAAGATACCCCATGTCTGCATAGCCCGGGGAAAAAAATTCATGAGGCTTTCTTGGAAAAAAATTCTGTTACCAAACATTTGAAATTTAAAAATACCAAAGGAAAGGCAAAGATATGGTTAAGGCAAAGATATGGTTAACAATGAAAAACATTTAAAAAGTAAGGAAGGGAAGATGGAAAGGAGGGACAGGAGTGGAAAATGGAGTCTATTTAAATGCAGAACTTGCTCTAAATTGCCATGAGAATTATGCATCCCGAACAGCATGACATGTTATAAACCCTGACAAGGTAATAAGAATGATTTAAGGGACACTGTGAGTGTGATAATTTTCAACCTTTATTACTAGGGAGTCAATACATTTAATCTAAAAGAAAAACATACAGTTTTTTAAAAAAGCATGACCATAACCTCTTAATATTTTATAAGCTTTTTTTTACTATAGAAGTGCTTTTAGAAAAAATATAACTCTTGTGAAACAATATTTATCTGAATTTAATACTTCAATTTAGCCTCAATTTTAATTATTTTGTTAAAGTTTAGTGAAATTGTATTTAATACCCTTTTATTTGAAAAGCTTGCATAACCTCATTTTTCTTATTAATATTTCTTTTTATGTTACACGTGCACAAAGAAGCATTTAGAATGAGATTCAACAAAAGATCAGTGGATCTTTTGGGGTGATATTACTTGAATGCATTTCTGGTTTTATAATATCAAAGTTTGTTTAATTGGGAGGGTATCCCAAGCAGTGCATAAGAGACCTCAGGGTTCCTCATGGCAATTCTTGGCTAATTAGGCTGGAGGTTCCATGCAAGGCCACAAGGATATGGTGCTGCTTGGCCCTGAGATGCCAGGAATTAATCTAGGACACTCAGGCAGAAGGGCAGGCTCAGGGATGATTTAGGAAGGGCTTCCTGAAAGAGGCAGTTTTATGGATGAAAGGCCCATTGATGTCTGGGACTTGGAATAATAGGGATGAAACCCAGGGCCTTACACATACCAGGTCTATGTATGTCTCTCCTTGGGTTTTAGGAAAAGCTGATTTGGGCAAATTGCAGAGTGACTGGCTCACTAATTCCCACCCTACTTCTGAGTGGGTGGTGAGGATCCCTGCTACCACAAGGAGGCTGAGGAAATGTCCCTGGACCCAGGTTCCACTGCTCTGAAAGTGGACCCTGCTTTGGGCCCCAACAGCTACCTCCTTAGCCATGATGCTATGGCTGCCAGCCCCCTCCCACTCTCCAGAATTTTCCAGGTGACAAGGTGACAGCTGGGAGGGTGCACACGACTGCTGTGTGTGGGACCCAGGAAGGAACCCGTCGTCAGCTCAGTCTTATGGGACCACCTACCTCAGAGGCAGCACTGCTGTCAGAGGGCCTGGAGACCACTACATATTGCTGGGGACATGTCCGGCTCTGACTTCAGATGGCTGTGATGGCCTTGGGTTGGCCACTCAACTTCCCTGGACTGCTCTTTCTTCCTGGTGTGCCTCCTTACAGGTGATGTATGTGTGTGGGCCCAGTGGATCAGAAGTCACTTTACAAACCCAGGAAGGTTGATGGTGAGTCTTGGACCTCGCAGTTTCATTGCATTTTAATGGCCTATCCTGTACCTGTTCCTGAGCAACAACAGATAGCGCAACAGCCGAGGGGCCTCCTATGCCCATTCTGTTTCCGGGGAAATGCTTGCTGAGGTCTCTTCACCAGGATTGGAGTCAGATTTACAGCCAAAGGACCAGAAGCAAAACTGAGCAGAAGTTCTCTTGGAGAGCAGCAGTGAGATAGATTAGAATAAGGGTCTCCGTGCGTGTGTGTGTGTGTTTGTGTGTGTGTGTGTGTGTGTGTGTGTGTGTGTGTGTGTGTGTGTGTGTGTGATCGGTTGCCCCCAGTGCCAGGGAAGGTGGCTGGCTTCTCTGAGGCTAGTGACAGCATGACAGAGCCCAGGAAGGCAGAGGGAAGGGCTGTGATTCCAGAGGGACACACAATGGGTGACCCTCACAGAGGGGGTCAGAGGTGAGGATGCCAGAGTACCCAAGAGGGCTGGGGATCTTCCATGCTGACACTCTGGGGACACGGATTCCCTGAGCTGGGAGCTGACTTTGCTTTAAGGCAGGTGAAGAGTGTCCCCAGGAGAGACATGTCTCTAGGGCCAGCCCTCTAGGGCTCTGCTCATGAGTTTCCCACTGGCACTGGGTATCCCTCCATCACCTTCATAGACCCCACTCCTGGCAACTTCTCCAGAGCCTCCAGGAGTCCCCTGAGAGAGGAGGGCCTCATCACTGTGTGAGGACAAGCCTGCCTCATGCCCACTTCACAGAGTGGGACACTGACGCTCTGAGAGGTGACAGACTTGAACAGTTGCAGGCTGGGGGGAAGGGGGGCCAGTGCAGGGATTGGATGAGGGATCAGCGGCAGGCCTGGGGGTACAGCCTAGCTGGGGAGAACAAAGAACAGCAGCACTCAATGACCCGAAGCTTCATCTGCTCCAGTCGGTCCTAAGGGAAACAGCCAGCATGGTGAGCCTAGGGATGGTGGCCTTGGGGACAAGGTGAGGGGAGGGAGGGAGGAGTTGGACCAGACCCTTTTCTTTAGGTGTCCCCAGGCTGGGATATGAAACACAGAGAGTGGTGGAATGCAGAGGCCCCGGGGCACCTAACCTAGTGTCTCCCAAAGAGAGCTAGCAAGATAACCCTTTATCAGAACACGATTTACAAATATCTCCTTCCAGTCTATGACCCTTCTTCTCTTACCTGTCTGTGCCTTTTGGAGAGCAGAAATTTAAAATTTTGATGAGTTTTAATTATCAATTAGTTCTTATATGAATCCAGCTTTTTAGGTTGCTTCTAAGAATTATTTGCCTCAGCAGTTATCAAAAAGTGTTCTCCCCTGTCTTCTTATGAAGATGTTATAGTTTTAGGTTTTCCATTTAGGTGTGAGATTACATAAAGTTAATTTTCATATGTGGCCTGAGGTCTGGATTGAATTTCATTTTTTTGCATGTATGAATATTGAGTTATTCAGTTGGTGAAAAAAACCTGTCCATTCTCCAGGGAGCTGCCTTTGCACCTTATCAAAAATCAATTGCTTTTATATGGTTGTGGGTCTATTTCTGGACTTTTTATTCTGCTTCATTGATCTGTTTGTTTCTTTCTATGCCAAAGTCACACTATGTTTAATTATGCAATTTTATAACGAGCCTTGAAATCAAGAAGCGTTTGTCCCCTCTGCTCTTTGTTTTCAAGATTGTCTTATCTAGTGTTGATCCTTGTATCTGCAAGTGGTTTGGTTTCAGTTTTCCAATATCTACAAAAAAAGCTTATAATTTTTCTCAAGTTTTCTTTTTTTTTTCCTTAAATTTTTATTAGTGAAACACCATGAGGTACAGTTGTAGACTTACACATTTTTGTGCTTGGGTTTCAGTTATACAATGATCGAATACCCATCCCTCCACCAGTGCCCATTCTCCACCACCACGGATCCCAGTATCCCTCCCACCCTCCTTCCACCCATCCCACCCTACCACTGTGGCAGGGCATTCCCTTTTGTTATCTCTCTCCTTTTGTTATTTTTTTTTTGTTTTTTGTTTTTGTTTTTGCATTTTTTAAAAATTTATTTATTTATTGAATCACCGTGGGAAAGGTTACAAAGCTTTCAGGTTTAGGTCTCAGTCATGCAAATATCAAACACATTTCCCTTTACCAATACTTTTTTTTTTACCATGAAGAACCCCAATAAAACCCCACCCCCCACCCCTCCCAGTCCCTGTGGGGCAGATGAATTCTAGTTAACACTCTATCTGCTTTGATTAGATTCATTGTTTCAATAAAAGATTCACCACTATTATTTAGAGTTTACCCCCCACCCCCAAATCAGGCATGCTGAAAAAGCATTGTGACGTGATTTGCTTTCTACAGCTGGGTTCAAGAATTAAATGTTGGTTTTGGATTTCTGCTATTTTACTTATTGACACTGGAAGTATTTATACTGAAAGTCAGATAGTTATGAAATTGGTTTCTGTGCTCTGGAGTCGTGGCCGTGCTGGAGAGCCGCTAATGGGGGGCAACTGGTGGCCTCCGTAGGGCGTGAAGGGCGGACCGAAACGCCCCCCTTCCCATGAGGTTTTAGTCGCCCCCACTCCCCCGGCTCATACCTGCTGTCCACAAGGCTCCCATGCGGCCGCCATCTTTCTTTCCAGAGAGGAGAAGGCGACTGGGGCAACACCCTTTCCCCTCCGGACAGACATGATGGCCTGGATTAACGCATAGTCCGTTCACTTTTCTGCTCCAAGCTGCTGGGTTCTGCATTAAGTCCCTGTGCTTCTGGGGCTGTGGCCGTGCTGGAGAGCCGCTAATGGGGGGCAACTGGTGACCTCGGTAGGGCGTGAAGGACGGACTGGAACTCCCCCCTTCCCATGAGGTTTTAGTCGCCCCCACACCCCCGGCTCATACCTGCTGTCCACAAGGCTCCCATGTGGCCGCCACCTTTCTTTCCAGAGGGAGGAGGGCGGAAGGGACCAACACCCTTTCCCCTCTGGCAGACTTGATGGCCTGGGTTAACACATAGCCCGTTCACTTTTCTGCTCCAAGCTGCTGGGTTATGCATTAAGTCCTTATGTTTCTGGGGCTGTGGCCGTGCTCCAAGCTTAACTATGATTTTCAGAGAGAAACGTTAGGTGGTTTACTTCCCATGGATCACTTTGTATATAGAGAGATGTTGCGCAGCCGCGTAAGCGGCCACGCGGTTTTGAGGAAAAGTCCTAGTTCCCACATACTCGAGCTGTGCTTGTAGAGGTTTCTGGTCACCGGGGTTCCATCTGGGGGAGGCGGGATGCGGTACCTACCCCATCTCAGACTTTCCGATGATCTCGGCTCTTTTTGGAAACTGTTTATTTTTTTTTTCCCTTCGGGATCTGTGGATCCCGCCCTCCATGTAGTCCTTCTCTTCGGCTGAATGCTGTCAAGCTTTTCTCAAGTTTTCTTGAGCTCTTTTGATCTGGTGGAATTACAGTTTTCATTAAATTTGGAAAATTCACTGTCATTATTATTTCAAACATTCTTCGATACCTCCAGTTTGGAGTACTCCAATTCTATATGTATATTAGAGTTTGACTTGGTCCCACAATTCTGCTCATTTAAAAATACTTGTTTTTTTCCCCTCTAGGTTAGTTTGAATGGTTTTTATTGCTGCAGAGTCAGGTTCATTAATTTTTTTGTCTGAATTTTCTAATCTTCTGTCAATTCCACCCACTGTATATTCTGTCTCACACTATGTAGTTTTCTTTTTTAAATGTTTCATTTGATCTTTCTAAATATCTTCCATGTCTCTACTTCTCTTTGCAAACATATGGAATATGTTTATAATAGTCATTAAAGTCCTTGTCTGTGAATTCTATCAGCTGCATCACTTTTGAGTTGGTTTTGATTGATTCATTTATTTCTTCATTATGGGTTGCACTTTCCTGCTTCTTTGAATGCTGCTAAGTTTTTAAAATCTGAATCCAAGGCATCTTTAATATCTTGTATCAGCTCCACTTGAATATTTTTGTATTTCTGCAAAATTCCTTCCTTCCTTCCTTCCTTCCTTCCTTCCTTCCTTCCTTCCTTCTCTCCTACACCTGATGATGCTCAGGGATCACTCCTGGCTCTGCACTTCTGGGTCACTCCTGATGGTGCTCAGGGGACCATATGGAGGTGTTGAGGAATGAACCTGAGGATTGAACACGTGTAAAGCAACCCACTGTAATATCTCTCTGGCACCTGTATAAAACTTCTTAAGCTGCATTATGAGGGCGTAGCTGAGAGATTTGTGAATAGTTTGGGATTTTCAGGTCCTGCTTGTAAGAATCATTAGGGAGACAGAAAGGGATTAATCTGGGCCTATTTGCCTCCAAATATCTAGGCAGGAGCTATCTGTGTACATTCTTGATTCATGGGGCATTGTGAAGTCTCCTGGGCTGGTGTGTGGAGGCAGGCGCCAGTCTCAGCCCTGGAGAATACTGGCAACATCACTTCTTATCCGATTGGAGGTTCTTTCTCCAGAGCTGGGTAATTTATTTAAATATGGGGCCTAATCAACACTCCTCTGAGTTTCTGAGCTACACTGAAGCTCTTCAGAGCTGTTCCAGTCCCTCTCTCCTCTTGGTCTGTCTTACCCTTCCAGCTTTCTCAATCAGTCTCTCAGCTTTATCTGTTTCCTCCTCCCTGCCAGCATCATGGCATGGACATGGCAAAGAAGTAGGGGTGAGAGGTCTCAGTTTTTTTGTGCCCGATCTTTTGAGGATCACTGGCCTCCGTAATCTATGGTTCAGTGTCTTAGTCTTTGCACGTTTCTCCTAAACTTCAGTTTCTGTGGCCACAAGAGGGGAGTCATAACACTGACTTGCCTGAACCATCAGATGTGATTTGAGGGTTAAATGCCAAAATTGCTAAACCACTAAGCCCAATACCTAGTATACAATGGGTGCTTAATGGGTGATTATTATATTATAATTATTATTACATCTCCATTGTAACAGGTGCTCTTCATTACCAATGACTGAGAAAATGCATGGTAGGCAAAAGCTAGGAATTCAGAAATATAGCAATACAATATAATAGTGGTTGGTCATGTGCTTAGCTAGTTGAGTTCACATGAGACGGGCTATCAGGTGCTGGCTATTCAACAGATGAATAGAAAACTCCCTGGAATAACTGTGCAGGAAGGTTAATAGCCATGCTCTGACCTGACTCTAGTCCACACCCGGAAGGGATTTCACCTGTGCAGTTGTGGCAGCATGGCAGTAAAAGGAGTCCAGATTCAGCTTTGTCTCTACCCCAGTACCCCCGTTCAAGTGAGGCCTTAGCAAACTTAGGCTTTCCCTGGATTTAGACCTCTACTGCCTTCACTTGGCCACCCCCAAATCTCAAGTGCGTGTGTCTGAGGCTCGTGGTTCTTTCGTCAATGAAGACATAATTTTCTCATATGATGAGCTGAGATGAAGGTTTTAATAAAACCCATTTGCTGCCTCGTGTACCCAGAGCTCTTTAATGAACACGTGCTGTCAGCCTGCCTTGGCCCCAGAGCCAAATGCAAATGAAACACGTTCTGCAGTCTATTTAATTAGCTGGGGGAGGAATGGGGGACCAGAAGGAGAAAGTGTGGGATCTAGATTGAGACTGGGAGGAGTAGGAGGGTCAGGAAAGACACAGAGAGGACACAAGAGGGAGGGAAGCAGGGAGGGGAAGGAAGAGAAAGAGAGTAAGGAAGGAAAGGGGAGGGAGAGGTGAGCTGGGATGTGGTTGGCATTAGACTTCCAAATGTCCCTTTCCGGGAGGGCTGTGTTGGGTTGACTCATTATCCCACTGGAAAAGTGAAGAGGCAAGGTTCTTCTGTGTGCGACATTGTGTTAGGTGCTGGATGAGACAGATAGGATCCAGCAATGAAATTGAGTGCATATCTATATAGAAGTCTCTTTTCCTCTCTTGCAATTGCTTCTGAATAAAATTGGTCTTTACTACTTTAATCAGTGTCTGGCTCTGGTTTTCTCTGACAGTTCCAATGTGGAATATAAAAGAGCTAGAAAATGAAGTAGAAGGACTAGAGGGTTGTGATTTGGTCCGGTGATCAGGATTATCCTTTCTGAACAGGTTTTTCTTTAGGTGAGATCTGAAATATGATTTGCATGTCAAGGAGTGGGAGAAACAGAGAATGGACCTCTCTTGTTTTCTTGTTTAGAGTTCATGCCCTCATTTTAGGATTATTAATTTTCCCTTAAAAACTGCTTCTTGGGGCTGAAGTGATAGTATAGTGGGGAGGGTGTTTGCCTTGCATGCGGCTGGCTGACCCAAGTTCAATCCCTGGCATCCCATATGATCTCCTGGGCCCTGCCAGGACTAATTCCTGAGTGCGGAGCCAGGAGTAACCCCTGAGCATTGCTGGTGTGACTGTAGCACTGTAGCACTGTCCTCCCATTGTTCATCAATTTGCTCGAGTGGGCGCCAATAACTTCTCCATTATGAGTCTTGTTGTTACTGTTTTTGGCATATTGAATACGCCACAGGGAGCTTTTCAGGCTCTGCCGTGTGGGTGGGATACTCTCAGTAGCTTTCAGGGCTCTCCAAGAGGGACAGAAGAATCAAACCTGGGTCAGCCGCATGCAAGGCAAACGCCCTCCTACCTGCTGTGCTATCGCTGTGTGACTAAAGCAAAACCAAAACACAACAAAAAAACAACTTATCATCCAATTATGGCTAGACAATTATGAAATAAATATTTTTAATTTTGAACAAATGATAATAATTACATTTTTACTAAAATGTCTAATAGTGTGGATTAGTCATGTTTTAAGGAATAGGAGTTGGGTGAAAAAATCCTCAGCCTGCAGAGAAAGAGCTTTACATAATAACAGCAGCGACAAGTCACATATTCTTTAGTATCACTATGTGATAGTTACTCTGCTGGCCTCTTAAATTCTCTTGTTTTTCTGATTCACCAGTGCCCAAATAAAAAATTACTGTTTGTTTTTGACAGCTAAGGCAGGTATGACACAAGGAAATTTTCTTGAGATTATATAGTAAGGGTCGAGAAGAAGGATTGAATTTAGGCATTCTGAATCCAGAACTTAATCCCTCATTTCTGGCCGGAAAGAACAATTTTCAAGGCTAGAGTCTGTGATTCTACAGTCTTGACTCAGGGTTATTTAACTATGGGTTCTGAATGTCATGGATTGAGGACTGCAATCTTGTTCATTCCTCTTCAAACTCAAAGACAGGCCTTGGGGAAGAGGGGGTCACGCAATGCACCGTGCTTCTCAGAACGCTATCATCCTTCTCCTTGAACAAGGAACTGGTCAAGGGAAGCCCCTTCTTCCCCACCTCCCTGGCTTTTTCTATAGACTTCCTCCTCCTGGTATCTCTGCCTCAAGTGAAGCCCTGGTGTAAAAGGAAGGACAAGCTGCGACAGGTTGTACAAGAAAGGACCAGTCTACCTGAATTCACAGGCTGAAAATAACCCTCTCCATGTCTGGCCCATCTTTCACTGATTGATGATGGCCCAGAATCAGTGTGGCTGTCAGTTCCAGGTCAAGTACTGAATCACAGGAGGGAAGGTGGGATTCTTGGAGGGGATGGCACACAGGGAGGGAGCCATCTCTTGGGATTAAGCATTGCCCTACCAAGTTCCATCTCTCAGGTTGTTCTCCCCAACTTCTGCCAGTAGGGGTGGTCTTGTCTGCCTCTCTGTTTCCCTCAAGACAAACCCAGGGAACAGGCAATAGTGTAGTTAGCATCTGAGCATGCACATGAAGATACAGACACAAAAGACACACACAGATAGATGCACACATATGCATATACATACAAATGCATGTACAACCCATATACATACATACATACTCATGTACACACACAGAGGCTATGACCTCTTCCAAGGATTCCCAGTTCTTTTGAGGAGAGTTTACAGGGACTATTTTAAAGCTCAAGGGCTATTGCCCACTTGTCTTAGCATTTGTTGTGTATGAGCATCACTGTTGTTAAGAGAGGTCTAATGGTGGAGGTGGTTCCTGACAGAGCCTACATCTCCCAGGGGTGGTGAGTGGCTGTCTTGGCAGCTCTACCTGTCCCCTGCCTATCTGGGGGGAGGGGGGATTTGGAACTGGTGTCATGCCCCCACCCCATCCCTAACTCTGCCCTCAGAGTACTCTGCATCAGACACAATGGGAACAGCCAACCTATTCTTTATTTGGTTTTTGGATAGTAGAGCCAAAAGATTTCACTGAAACTTTGCGGGGAGGTAATTTTTCCTAATCACTCACCCTGCTGCACAGATCTCCACAAGTTGATTACGTCTAATTACATTAATTAAGTAGAGAGTAATTTCTTTTCTCTGAGAATAGGAATGGTCTCGGATTCAGCAGCAATGTCCCAGAGTCCAGTGTGAGGCCTGACCGGATGAGACATCTGTCCTCTGAGGGACACAGCGACTTGCCCAAGGTCACACCAGGCAAGTTCATCCAGGCCTGTTGGATTCTGGAACATAAGCTCAGCCCCCCACGATTAGTGGGAGTCTGGAGAGAAGTCTGGTGTCAACTTGGCCGCCTTCCTCCTTGCCCTTCTCCAGCCCACGGTCTCCAGGGAGGCCCCAGGAGCAGCATCTGAGTATGGCTCCCAGACTGGAAAGTGAGTTGGTCTCCTAGACATACATTTATGTCCCGAGTGCTTCTCCATCCCCTGCACAATCCTTCCTGCACATGTACCTCTCTCTGCCCAAACCCTTCCCTCTATAAACTTCCTGCCCTCTGCACAGGTCCCGCCTACTGCTCATGCCCCTCCCCCGGATCACGCCCCTCCCCCTGCTCCCTCCCTCCCCCTGAACACAGCCCACTCTTTGCAAATGCTCAGCTCTGCCCGACCCTTCCCTCTGCACACACCTTTCCTCCCTCTATACTCAGTCCTTCTTTATGCACATCTTCCTTCTCCGCACTAACTTCAAATGCAGATCATGTTTACATCCTAAATCACAGAGTGGCTTTCACTAAAGATGGGGGAACAATTCCAGAAGCATGAGTCAGCAAAATGTCTGAGAGTTCCAAGGAGAGCTGGGGAAGTTGCCCACCGAGTAACTGAGGGAGGCCAGCCCGGAAGCATAAGCTCTCCTGCCTGACTCACTCTGGCATTTGTGATATACAGTTAAGGACCGATGTCTCCACAGGAACATTCCTGCTGCTACCATCATGGATTATAAAGGCTGCTTCCTTCTTAGGATGGGTTGAAGCCACACGGCCTTTCTTGCTAACCTAATGCTGAGACTCAGGTCCGTCCTGACCTGTAGCACAGAAGGGTGCTCAGTACCTCAGGGGGTTCAGTACTCAGTGCCAGGCACCTCACACACCCTGACACTGACCATCCTCCCCAGCCCCCAATTCTGCAAATCTTCTGTGAGGCCCACCATGTGTGGCCCTGCTGGGCCAGGCAGCCTCACTCAGCAGAACTTGACCATTGCCAGTCCATATACCTGTCCTGGGGGATGACCACACCCCAGCTTGCTCACCAGGCCGCCGCTTGAAACTTTTATGGGGTGGCTTTTGGCTGTGGAGCCTTGGGACTGAATGCCTCTCCCCACTCTCTGGCTCTCTCTGTCCCTCTCCTTCGCAACAATCCTCTTCCCCTTGCAGGCTAAGAAGTTGACCAAGGGGAAACCCATAAGCAGGGGTGAAAGCTCATTATCATCCTCCATCATTTATCAACCAACTGGCATCACACCCCAGGACACCCAGGATCGAGCTACTTGAGGGGACACTGTGTATGAGAACAGGGAGATGGCAAGGGCAGGGACCAGGGGAGGGCACACTTGTGTCGTAGGACTGGTTGAGGATAGCGTATGTGTGTGCTGTGTGCATGTGAGTGCATGCAGGTGCACTATGGACACTCGGTAATGGCCACTTTCTGCTCTCTCAGCTTATCCAGGCCACCTGCTCCCCTCTGTCCCCAGGGCTGGCCTCCTCACCTGATCCCAGCAGGAAGTGGGAACCTGGGGGCCATGAACACATCCTCCCCCTCAGAGAAGGACCCCAGGGAGAGCCCCTTGACTAGAACTTGGGAGCTGGCAGGCTCATCCGGCACCTTCTGGTAGGAGCCGGCAAAGGGAGGGGCTAAGAGGGTGACCCAGAGTCATCCAGCCCCCACGCCAGCACCTACCTGCTCTGCTCTCTGCTTGCTGGGGAAGGGTCCCTGTCTGCACATCCCTCAAGGACGCCCCTTCCCCACTGGTCCTCCCTCTGCTGCCAGGCTGAGAAGAGTCTGCCAAGAGTCGGGGAGTTTGGGTCTCTGAGCTGGCCCCAGACTGGCCCATGAGGGTACTCTTCTGGGAAGGGGAGGGTTAAGCCCGGAGCAGCTCTTCCTGGCTGGTGTCTAACTTGAGTTTCTAAAGGCATCCAGGGCTCCACAGAGCAAACACTTTCTTTTTTAATGACACTGCAGCCCATTAAGGAGATCCACTTTCCAGCTGACATTGAACAGAGGCCCTACGCCCGTCCTCACAATGGCCTGGGCTGGCAACTGAGTGGGTGAGGGGGTTCCCTCACTCCTGACCCAGCAAATGCGGCCTGATCATTCTAACTCGCCAAGAGAGGACCTTCTGGACAGACTGTGGAGCTAGCCAGGAGCTCTGCTCCACTTGGAGTCACCATCCTGGCAGGCCCCAGGCTGGCAGCCGTCCACCTTCACCTACCGTTTCCTGTGCTTCCCCATTTCCGCCCCCTCTCTCAGGCAGCCAGTGGCCCTCCTTCCTTGGTGGAGATTACTTCTCTAGAATTTTATGGAACTGGAATTGTAGCGTAAGTGCTCATTGCTTTGGTTTCTTGCACTCAACCTAATTATACTGAGTTCCAGAGGTGCGGTGGGTATAAATAGTAGATTCCTGTTTATTGCAGAGTAGTGACCCATTATATGGCTATACCACCCTTTGTTTGAAGGACACGGGGCTGTTTCCTGTTTTCAGAAAAATAAAAAATCACCACATGTAAGGCTGCTATTAACATTAATGTGTGTGTCTTTGAGTAAGTTTAGGTTTTCGTTGTTTGGGGTAAATGCCTGCATGCAGAGTGGTGTGTCATAGGGTAGTTTGCATGTCTAACTGTGTAAGAAACAACCAAACCATTCCCATAGTGCTTGGACACTCCTTGTTCCCCCCCTTCACTATCTGGAGGCTGTACTGCATCCTCACCAGCACGCGATATTCTCAGTCTCTGGAAACCCCCGTTCAAATGGGTGTGTAATGGGTGCATCTCACGTAGTTTCCATTTGCATTTTCCTAATAACCGAAAATATCCAAGACTTTTAAGGCATTTATTTTGTCACTCATACTGGTGTGAGTCTTTTGTCCATTTGAAAACTCAGATTATTTAGTTTTTATTGAGTTTTGAGAATTCCTTTTATTTTGGGGAAACTTTCTTTCTTTTTTTTTTTTTTTGCTCCAGCTTGGGAAACTATTTTTTTTTTAAATCAGATGCTGGGGCTGGAGTGATAGCACAGCGGGTAGGGCATTTGCCTTGCATGCTGCCTACCCAGGTTCGATTCCCAGCATCCCATAAGGTCCCCCGAGCACAGCCAGGAGTGATTACTGAGTGAAGAGCCAGGAGTAACCCCTGTGCATTGATGGTGTGACCCAAAAAGCAAAAAAAAAATCATATGACGGGATGGAGTCATAGTATAGTGGGTAGGGCATTTGCCTTGCATGAAGCTAACTCAGGTTCAATCCCTGGCATCCCATGTGGTCCCCGGATCACCCCAGGGAGTGATGTCTGAGTGCAGAGCCAGGATGTCTGAGTGCAGAACCTCTGAGCATCGCTGGATGTGGCCCTGAAACAAGACAAAACAAACAAACAAAACAAATGAGGTGATTTGTAGATCTTTTCTTCTAGTTGACTTGATTCTTTTGTTTTAAGATGGATTTTTATGTATTCATTTATCCCCATGGTACGGCCCTGGGTCTCTGTAAGGGGCATACACTGGACTGGAGTGCTGGGGATCACAGTGCAGTTCTGGGGAGCCTGTGGCAGGTGAGGTAAGTTCAGGGTGGAGCTCGAAGCATCCCACACACCAGGCAGTTTCTCTATGTGGCTCATCCTTTCAATCTCTCTCCCCATGCCTTTTGCAGCTCATGTTCCTTTAGATTTCACTAGACTGCCATGCCAGCCTTTGCTCTCTATTACAGTAAACATGCCCTGTCATCGTGGCTCTAGTTTTTACTCCATAGCTTCCAGGGACACCTGTTCTAGAACATTCTTGTTCTGGAGTATTAAATCAGTGGCACAGGAGAGTCCTCCTCTATTGATGTGCTGTTTGGCCAACTTTATTGTCTTCCCTTTTTTATGAATTTAAGTGTGATTGCTATAATGTTCATATCCCCCTTCCTCTGATGTGGTAGCAGAGGCTGGGTTTGTACACTCAGTTGTGGTACCCCAGGTCCTAAACAGCCATTGCCATAGGCATCTGGGGTGGTGCTGGGGATCACACTCAAGGCCCCACCTGCAGGCAGGTGCTTATTACTCAGTGCTCCCTGGCTCCAAGTCTCCTGTTCAGGCTCCTCCAGGATCTATTCCTGGGTCCTTTTCCCCTCCTGTTCCTCCCTGTAGCCAGGTCTAGGACCTGCTGGATAGAGACGCCTTCTTGCCCCGCTGAGATCTGAGCCTGGTTATGGGTCAAATGGTCTAAAGGGATGGAAGGGTGGACTGGAAGAAAGGCCAATGTTGCTTGCAAGGTGCCCCTTACCCGGGCACCTGCAGTCTTCCTGCAGAGCTGGGGTCCTTGCAATATTAACCAGTTAAGGGAGCAGGGGTCCTAGAGTCTGTCCCCTGCTCTTGGCAACCTTTCTGTCCCAGCCAAGTGCCAGAACGACTCAAAAGATTCCTAGGCAGGTCACCTTCCCTTGGTCATCTGCCACTCTTCACCCCCTACCGAGGTGCTGTGCAGAGTCTCTGCTATAGGGGTGTGGGTGGGGGGGCGCCCCTGCATGTGCTGCGTCCGCTTTAAATTGCTGATTCATAAATCTGCATTGATAATGTTCAGTTTTCAATGTCCCAGCAGCGGCACTCACAATAGCTCCTAATTTCAGGTTCCATGTAATTATCCTCCCTTCTCCATTTCTCCGAAGCCAGCTGCTACCCTCCCCCCAATCTCCCTTTTGTGTTCCTTTTGGGTGGATGTCTTTTTTGGGGGCAGGCACACCTGTGGTGCTCATGGGCCTGGGCGCCACTCCTAGAGATGGCGTCTGGCAAATTCTAGGGTCCTCAGCATGAGCTGTTGGACTGCTTGTGAGAAAGTCAGGGTGGGCACCTCCATTCACTAGGTGCTCACTGGGAGTCAGGACACAGTCCCTCATGTCTCCTCATTCTCTTCTCAGCCTTCACTAACCCTTCCTTCTGAGGGGTTCCAGGACCTCCTTACTGTCCCCACTCCCTGTCAACCACTGTTCTGGAATGATCCAGCGTTGCCTGAGAGTGGGGTCCTTAGGAAGTGCAGATGGGGGTGTAGGAGATGGTCCCGGAAGGCCAGTGAGAGGGGGACCACCACGGAGAGAAGGGTGAAAGGCCCAAAGATGGAATCTGCCTCAGTTCTGCTGGGCATTCAGGAGGAAGCATGCAAGAATGGGGTTCAGACTTGTCCCTCAGAGGGAAGCTGAGTGTGTCTTGTACTCACCCAAGGCCCCATCTTGACTTGAGGGTCCCTCAACAATTGTGGTGCTGCCACTCACCTCTGCTGACGTTTCCCAGGCTGGGGACAATGTTCTTGGATGGAGCAGCACAGGGCAGAAGGCCCAGGGGTGCAGCCAGGACCCTGGGACTGCCCATCACTCTGGGGGTCTAGCCCAGCCCAGGGGTACCCAGGGCCGGATGACCTTGCCTGACAAGGCAACAGCAGCCTGCCTGTTCTCCCAGCCCTGTCATAAGCAGCCAAAGACCTTCTCCATGCAGCAGAGCACCCCAACTTTACGCTAAATGCATAATTTGCGGCGAATTAAACTTAATGGGACTAGAATAATTATGTTGACTTTTAAAAGTACTTAGAGATAAATACATGATTAGATATTTCAGAACACAAACTTTCCCATTGTGTTTCCTGAGAGAGGCAGGAGGCTGAGTGGGAGTGGAGCGCAGGGAAGGAAGGGCAGGGCAGACTGAGGTGGGGGTGCTGGAGGGGCTTTTGTACTACCTGGGTGGGAAGTGCAGGCAGGGCCAGCTTTGGGGAGAGCAATTTGGTGAAACATTTAGAAGCTTTAAAAATACCCACATTCATTTCCCTACCAGTCTCCAAATCTCCCGTGAGGGAAAATCATCAGGCAGAGACAGAGATTTGAGAGGAGGGGTACACGGTGCGGAGCGGGATCATTAACCTGGAAAGCTGCCCCATGTGGAGAGGCGGGGTCCACACCCGGAAGAGCTGGAATTAGAGAGCACCTTTCAGAGCTGGACCTGAGCTTTTTTTTTTTTTTTTTTGGGTCACACAATGCACAGGGGTCACTCCTGGCTCATGCACTCAGGAATTACTCCTGGCAGTGCTCGGGGGACCATATGGGATGCTAGGAATCGAACCCGGGCCACCGGTGTGCAAGGCAATTGCTCTACCCGCTGTACTATGGCTCCAGCCCCTGGATCTGAGCATTCTAAACAGACTAGAGAAAACAAATTCAGGAGGAGGTGTGTGAAGGAGACAGTTTAAAACTATTTCTTTTGTTCTTTTTGGATTTTGGCTTACACCTAGCTGTGCTAAGGACCTACTCCTGGCTCTGTGTTTGGGGGCCACTCCTGGTGGGGTCCAGGGAACCATATAGGGTGCTGGGGACTGATCTTGGGTTGGCCTTATGCAAATCAAGCACCCTACTTGCTGTACTCTCTCTCTGTCCCCTAAAATTAATTTTTGGTGTAAAGGAAAAACCACATTCTTGGGTGTTGCCTCAATTCTGTGCTCCAACATTGCCTCACTTCTGATCTCTAATGAGTGATTTTCCTACACGTGAAGAAATTCTGCAGCACCATCTGGGAAACCTTCAGTTTATATCAGTTCTGATGCGGTCATCTCAGAGGCTGTGGCAGAACCCACAGGTTGAAGGATCTGTTTCACAAAGCTGTTCCTACCCCTTTCAGAAACCAAACACAAGTCCAGGTGTAGATGAGGGCTGGTGATGACCATCTATAAATCAGAGCTACCCACAGCCTCCTCCATAGGTCTGTCTGGTTTGCAAGAGCAGGTCACAGAATGCAGAGGAAACAGTGACAGGATTGTTGGCTTATTGTAGGACACTACAGGAGCTGTCAGATGGAATGCTTCGTAGGCAGGTTCACTAGGGCCTTTGCTGAAAGAACATCCAGCCCTGGTGTTCAGATGTAGCTCCCTCCTGTCACCATGAATCTAACCCCCCTCACTCTGCTGCTTTTTTGGGCTTTAATTAATTAATTAATTATTTGATTTTTCTATAACTGGCAGTGCCCAGGGGGCTATTCTAATCTCTGTGCTCAGGAGTGACCCCTGGCCATGCTCGGGGACCACATACAGTGCCAGGATCAGAACTGGGGTCAGTGGGATGCAAGGCAAACATCTAACCCCTTGCACTGTCTCTTTGATCTCTATGGATGACTTTTGTCTTTTAATCCAGCAACTCTTGGGACTTCATGATTCAGGGATTTTTATGGCAGTTTCATGATGTAGGCATAACGGATTACATTATGATCATCAGCAATCAAGTCAATATCTGCTCCCTCTCTTTTCCCAGAAGGCTGAGGGTGGAGCTGAAAACTCCAAACTTCTAATCACATGGTTGGTTCCCTTGGCAACCAGCCCCATCCTTAAGGGCCTTCCAAAAAAAAATTACTTCATTAACATAAACTTAGGTGTGGTTGAAAGGGGTTTGTTATGAATAACAAAAGACATCCATTCACCTTTTGTGCATTGGAGCTATTTCAGGAACTGGGAACAAAAACTAAATATTATAACAAAAGCTATCCCTATAGTTCTTATATAGAAAATTAAAAGGACTTTAGGAGCTCTATGCAGGATGATGAACTTAATCATTTTTACTTTCTTTTGTATTTTATGGGAACATTTTCCTTTCTTCTATTGATGGCTATCTTATTATTTTTAAAGAGTTTTCAATCAAATTTCCCTAAAAACAGGGTAGGTCTTCCTCACCTACCCTTCAGGGGACTTGTTGGAGTAAGTTCTGTGGTTGGAGACTCATCTCAGAGTCTGTTCATATTTATGTTTTCCTCTGGCTGCTGCATGTACTCTTCCTTTGAGGATCCAGTCTCTTTTGTAGATAGCCATGCCACCAAAGCTTCCTTGAACATTGAGGTGTTTAATGAAATGTGAGGAATTACTCCTGGCAGTGCTTGGGAGACCATCTGGGATGCCGACGATCGAACCTGGGTTGGCTGCGTGTGAGGCAAATGTCCTACCCACTTTATTATCTCTCCAGCCTTAGTCCTGCTTAAAGCCACCGGCCTAAGCTAAGTATATTTGATCTGCACAGCCTGGGATGCTGTTCTTGCTCTCCTGGAGCCTAGGACTCAGCAGAACTGCAGAACTGGAGTTGGGACAAAATTTTACTGTTCCCAATTGAATGCGAGGGAATCGAGTAGCTTCTGCCAGGTTCTTGCATGTCATGCAAGAGAGAATTAAAGGACGGAGTAGAGTGTATACAGAAAGCAAATGGATTTATTGAGGTGAATGTGCATACTGAGGCATTCTCAGGAGAGAGTTCCCACAGCAGGGTTTGGAGTAGGGATTCATAGGGTGAAGAGACAAAGGCATAAAACGTTCATGAAGGGGTTGGGCTAGCGTAGGATGATCTGGGTAGTATGGTGTTATGGGGTTGAGATTATAGGCTTGCTGATAGGACATGTGTCAGTAATACCTCATTATATACAGAGGGGGGAATCGCAGCCCGGAGCGATAGCACAGCGGGTAGGGCGTTCGCCTTACAAGCGGCCAACATGGCCGACCCGAGTTCAATTCCTCCACCCCTCTCGGAGAGCCCGGCAAGCTACCGAGAGTATTCGATATGCCAGACACAGTAACAATAAAGTCTCCAATGGAAACGTTACTGGGCCCGCTCGAGCAAATCGATGATCAACGGGAGGGCCTTTACCTTTTACCTTTATACAGAGGGGACATATGCTTTAGTTTGTATTTTGACCTGAATGAAGAAAAACAGCAAAATTGGGTTCTGCAATCTCTTCTTTGAATATGTTCCAAAAACCTATTAGAACCAGATCTTCTGAATTTCTTATCAGAAACTGACAATTGGTTGAATTGTGTAAGAGTGGTTGGTGTTTCCACCCTCTACATAATGTTATAGCTCCCTGAGATTTCCTGCCCTACCTCTCCTCCTCAATGCCTCTCTGTGGATGGTGGAGCAACATCCTAGAGGAAATCTGGGAATCAGACAACTTTGCGTGTATCTACCACACAGTCCTGGACTTGTTATTTTCAGAATTTTTTTTGTAAGAGAGAAAAAATACTTTAAAATTGGTTTAAGACTTTATTTTGGGGGGAATATTTGGCTCTAGAAATGAGTGCATTTCCTGAACAGATACACCTTGGCAGGGTCAAGGATGGCCAAGATAAGGTAAAACCCTACATAATCCTATGGGACTTTAATGGAATTGATAAGAAAACAGCAACTTCTATTAGTGCAAGAGAGAGGAAGATAGGGTCAAGACGAACTGAGCAAAGAAATCTCTAAATAAATCATCACTATCGAATAAAAGTAACTGAAAAGAACTGCCAAAAATAGTGAGGCTGTGTACCTTTAAATGTGGCTCAGTCTCACATGATATGAAGGGGGCCTGATTGTCTGGACAGTGGGGCTAAGAGCACTGTCGTAAATTATTTACTAGAATCGAGATGTCAATGGTGTATTAGCTTGGATCCAATTAAGAGAACTGAAACCGTAGAGTGATTTAAATAGGGCAAGGAATAGCCAGAGAGATTGTACAGGGCATATAGCACTTGCCTTGCATGCTGCCAACCTGGGTTTAATCCCCAGCATTCTGTATAATCCTGAGTCCTGCCAAGACTGATCCTTAGCACAGAACCAGGAGTAAATCCAAAGCACTGGTGGGTGTATCCCCACACCCAAAAGAATGATCTGAATGTTATTGAAAGGTAGATGGCAGAGACTTTCAATGAGGTTTCCTGAACCAGTGCTGGTTATGTGTAAGCAGGAAGCAAGATGCTGTCGGTGGCTGGTAGCTGGGCATGAGTGCATGCAGGGGGGAATTGGGTGCTGGCATGTGGTGGAGAGAGGGGTAGAGAAAGGTGATCAGCAGATCAGGGAGACCTGCAAGGTTTCAGACTGAATGCTTGTTCTGACCATCTACCAGGAGAGGAGACATCACCAAACATCTCCCGGCAAGCAGACCGTGAAGTCACTGTGAGCAGCAAGAGAAGCCCTTTCCTCTTGCAAAATCCCTCGGGTGCTCTCTGCTGAGAAAGCTTACTGCTGTGCTCACCATTAGGGACAGATGCTTAGAGGAATTCAGTCCATGATTATGGAGCAGGCATTGAAGGGTGAACTTGGAGCTAAAGGCAGTATATGGAGAACTGGCATAACAGATTCACTTAATTTGGGAGAAAATGAATGAAACTCGAAGTCAAAATAACTGGACCTTATGACTGAGTGCAGGTCTCTTTGTCCCTGGGCCTCAGTTTACCACAGATGTGAAGTAGGAGGAGCTGGTTGGATGAGAGAACATTTAACTTCTGACTTAAAGATCTGCTCAGGGGGACTAGGAAATGTTGATTTAAGTAAGAGCCACCCCTTGGCTGACTATCCTCAGCTACCCAGAACGTGGACAGAACAACCTCATCTTTCAGCTGGCTGGTGCAGAGCTGAGCCTGTGGCCCAAGAGTTGGACCCACTTAGCAGATCCAGGGATGGAGTATCAAACAGGGCGTGAAGCAGGCAGCACATTGTCTTGGCAAAGCTGAGTGTTTGAAGAGAATCTTAGTCGTCTTCTGGTTTGGTTCTTGTTTGGGGCTGGGATTCTTGCCATACAACCACAGCCAACCACAAAAAATAATTTTAACACCGTGAACATCCTTGTTACTCTTTTTAAAAATTGAATCACCGTGAGATACAGTTACAGACTTAACAAACTTTCATGATTACATTTCAGTCATACAATGCTTGAGCAGCCATCCCTCCACCAGTACCCATTCTCCACCACCAATGTTCCCAGTATCTCTCCCACCACCCTCACCCTCACCCCATTCCATCCCCTGCCTCTGTGGCAGGTACTCTCCTTCTTACTCTCTCTCTCCTTCTGGGTGTTATGGTTTGCAATACACATCCTTGTTACTCTTGTCTTCCTCCTCCTCCTCCTCTTCCTCATTCTTACTATCACCCTATCATCACTATCATGACCAAATTCATCACCAGCCCATCAAGGCTATCCCTCTCATCACCCTTCTCCTCATCACCACCATCATCACTGTCATAAACTGATCACTACTGTCTTCTGAATGCCTGGCCCAATGCTGGGGACTTATTATGCTCTGTTGAGCAGCTCAGGGATATGGTTATTGGCTCCTCATCACAGTTGAGGGAACTGAAGTAAAGTGCACTACAGCAGCCTGAGTTCTAAGCAGAAAAAGGAGGGGGTGATCTGAATTTAGATTTGTCTGCTCGTAAATGCCCGCCTCTGTCCACTATAGCTTGCATCTTGTGTGTGTGTGTGTGTGTGTGTGTGTGTGTGTGTGTGTGACTATTCCAGGAAGATGCTGTCTGGCCAGCACTGACAGCTTCCCTGGGGCCTCAAAGGACCTCATTCACGGGCCCTAATTCTGACCTTTTGGGGACTACAGGTTGGTCCCAATCTCTGGTCAATGTTTCAGGATTTCTAAAATTGGACAAGTTTTGTGTTCTGTCTTTGAAAAAAATTTTAATTTTTGGAATATCTTAATTAAATTTTTAATTGAATCACCATGAGATACAGTCACAAAGTCATTCATGATTGAGTTTCAGTCATACAATGTTTCAACACCCATCCCTTCACCAATGTACATTTCCCATCACCAATGTCCCCAGTTACCTTCTTACCATCACTACCTCCCCACCCCCTCTCCCTAGCCCTGACTTTATCTGCATGGAAAAGCTCCATTACTTCAAAAACTTCATATGTGACTGGCTATTCCCATACACCCCAAGAACCCTACACTGTTCCTTCTGGGTCTCTGGGACCTTCTTCCCTGAGCTCCCTGCTCCCATTCTCATGCCAATAGCCTCCTTCCATGCCGCAGTCACAGAAATCTGACCAATACATCAGATCGCACCATTCTCCTGCTCTGAACTCAACAATGCAGCCCCACAGCACTGAAAATGAGGTGGAGATTTGCCATGGTCTGTAGATTCAGAGACATCTTCTCTCTGCGACACCCCTTCCTTCCCCAATGCCCTCCCCTGCCTCCCTGCCTCTGCACTGACCTTCAGGCTGGTTCTTTCCTTAGACCTTCACACCTCCACTCCGGGTGCCAGGACACGATTATCACAAAGCCATTCCTTCACTTTCTCTAGCAAAACAACACCTCCTCCATGGGGCCTTCTTTGCCCCCACTCTCTAACTCTAGAGAGTCCCTAAACTCTAGACTCTTTCCACTCTCCTCTAGTCCCATTCTAGACTGGAGGCTTTCTAATACATCTTTAGTTGGTTATTACCCACCATCCCTGCTGGAATGCAAACTTCCAGAGGGCAGGAGCTCTGCCCATCCATTCACCTCTTTTTCTCCAGTACTTAGAAGAGGACCCAGCATTTAGTTGGATTCCACTACATCCTTATTAATTAATCAGCTTGCCGGTATGATCTTGTTCTTAGGAAATCTACTCTTAAAGACCTTGTCTCAAAGCTGGCTTAAATTTTTCCACAATTCTTTGGACGTGTAACTCTGGTGACAAGGAGAGTCTTTCAGTTGAACGAGAATGTCTCCTCCCTTTCTTAGACCCCATGTTTTTATCTATATAGTCTAAACAGCAGCAGGCTGTACAATAGGTTGATATTTTAGTCAGATTCAGAGCCTAAGAGGTAGATCAATGGGCCGAGGACATGCTCTATAGGTGAGAGGCTGTGCTCAATCCCTGGCATAGCATGGTGCCCTGAGCACTGTAGGAGTGAGACCTTAATACAGTGTTGGGAGTCATCACTGATCTCGACAGGGTATGACTTTCCAAGAAACCAAAAGAAAATAAAGAATAAGATTCAAGTCTCAGCTACACCACTTGTAAGCTCTGCATCACTCCCCTTTCCTGAGCTTGTGTTCTCTGGTGGCAACTGGTATTGATATTACCAACCACGGCAGCTTGTGAGAAGAATGTTAATGAGAGTGTATCCTGGGGTATAAGCGTTTGGCAGCCGCTGTTAGTGTTAGAATAACACTAACCGGGGTTTGCATGGTTGGGGAGAGCAGAGGAAGACGAGGGAACATAAGACACGTGTCACCTCACGGTCCCCCACCTCCTTCCCAGCCAGTCCTGTTGTAAGGCCCGCACTGTTCTGGGTCTGAGCTGTTGATGGTGTCACAATGCTAGTCACTCGTGCCTGTGAAATCTTATCCTGTGAGTCATAAGCCTTCGGGGATTCTTTCTCATCCTCTCCCCAGATACTTGCTTTTCTCTGGAAAGGCCATCCTCTGCCAACCTGAATATTAGAAAACCTTCAGGTGGCTGACTGGGTGCTATGGGTCCCTGTCTCGGGGACTGGAGGTTCCTGGGAGGCAGGCATTGGCTTCCGTCTCAGGCCTTGGAGCGCAGGCTGGGGCACGAGCCAGGGTTGCTTGTGGGAAAGGACAGCATCTGTGGACGCATCTGCAGGTCACATTGTGCCCTAAATTCTGACTTCAGGTGGCTCCTAAGTCTCCTGCACAGCTTGGTATTGTTGACCAATAAGGAAACTGAGTTCAAGCCCAGCAGTGTACGAGTAGAATTGGCCCCTCCTTGAGTCGGTCTTTATGAAGAAGATGGGAATTCCTTCCAGGATCCCCAGCAGGTGTGCCAGGACTATGAATAACTTGGTCCCTACCGGCCAGCATGCTCTGCCTCCCACTGTGCTCCAAGCAGGCACTGGTGGGGCTGGGCTGGGGCAAATAGGTGGGATGGGATGGGGTGGGAAGGGGCAGGGCTGTTGGGGCACTGGCTGCTCACTCCCAGGAGGAACGTCCCTCCACTGGTGCTGGTCTTTGAGTGGAGCCCTTTCTTCACTTCTGGCACCACGTGAGTCACTTACAGCTTTGCTTTTGCACTGTCATCAGGATCATACCCATTTCACGGATGGAAACTAAGGCCTTGTAAGGGAGCTGAGTTGTGCAAAGGGTTGTAGTTGTTGAAGGAGATTTCCAGTAATGATTTTCCCGCCCTTCTTTTTGGTTTTGGGGTCACTTCATGACAGGAAAGCTGTCCTGGGGGTGGGTGTGGTTGTTTCCCACGCAGGAAGGCCAAGGGGGGGCGTCTCGAACAGGACAGGAGGAGAGAGGGAAGGGGACCAGGACAGGGATTTCCAGAGAAGGGGCATTAGGAGGACCAGGAGGAGAGAAAAGCAGCTTGAGTTGGGGGGAGGGGTGCGGCCACACGGCAGGTGAGAGGGCACTTTCAGCCTGGCCATTCCAGCCACTGAGGAGCCCTCCGGCGCCTACCCCCTGTCCCAGCATGGTTGACCGGTCCTCTCCTGCCCCGTGGGTGGGGCAGCCACGAGGACACAAACCTCAGAATAGTTGCACCGTGGTGGGTGTGACGCATGCTCAGGGGAACCTGACCTGGGGGTTTGGGGACCTGACCTGGGGGTCCCTGTGGGGCCTCTTTCCTGAGTCTCCATTGGTCCCCCAGCCTCCTGGACTCCCTTCACAGGGTCCCGGGCTCTTTGGCTGCCTCCCCCTCTCGGGTTCCCACTTTCAAAGAAGCTCTGAAAAGAGAAGGCAGCGCACCCTGATTGGGGCAAAAGAGTGAGCTAGGGCACGCGGCAGTGTGAGGGCAGGGGGCCTCCATTGACTAAGTGCTTCATTCAGAGACTCAGGGGAGTTCTGCTCACCGTGGGGTCGTAAGGACGGGGTCCCTTTCCTGTCAGAAGTTTGGGGTAAGACCAGCTCCAGAAGCGGGTTCCAGAGAACATTTGGGACTATGAACCAGCTATGTGTGGGGGACACACAGGGAGAACCCTGTGGTTCTGGGTGTCCTGTGGGTGGTCAAGAGGGGCCAGTGTCACACCTGAGCACCTGATTTTGGGGCCTGGACTCAGAGTTGATGCAGGGGAGAATCGGGAGTGGGTGGATCTGGGGAGGGACCTTGTAACCCCCACTTTACACTTGCCCGAGTGGCTGCAAAGGCTGCACAGCCCTCAGTGGAGGTGCTGGCGAAGGGGACACTCTCTGGAGGGTGGGTAATCTGCAGAAGCCGGTGCAGCAGAAGCCAATTTTGGGGTTTGCTCTGTTTGACTGGGTGTCATTGCTGAGTGTTCTGATGTTCCAGATTGTTCCCTTGAAGGGGGAGGCAGGGCAGAGGAAGAGGAGGGGGGCTGTTATGGGGTTTGCTGAAATCGGGGTGGGGGTGCCTGGTGGGGAGTGGTGGGATGGGGTGAGCAGGGCCAGGCCAGGAGGGTGCTGTGGTCACGCACCCATCTATCACTGTGCAGGAGAGAACGGTTGAGGAGCAGAAGGGCAGGGATGGCCCCTGGTCCCATAGGGTGGCCCTGTTAGATGTCCAGGCTCCAGGGAGCTGCACCTCCTCCTCCTGCTAGTCCTCTACCCTCTCTAACACTTGGTATCTGTCTGGGGCTGTCTAGGAGAGACCCCTTTCCCTTTATTAGACTATAAATGACCAGTGCAGTGGAGGGGTCACTGAAGCCAGCAGCCTCCTGGGGGCTCACCGAGATGTCCCTGAAGGACTCTTCATATCACACTGGGCAGCTGCACCCCTCGATGCATGTGGCTGACCTTCTGCAGCACATGAACCAGATGAAGACGACCAAGGGCCACAACTTCAAGCAGGGAACTCTAAAGTGAACCCTACTCTGAGCACCAACCTCATTCTTTATTTGACCTCCATCCTGACCTTCAACCTGACCTCAGGTTGACCTTGCCTCTTGCCTCTCCTAACATGTTTGTACGTTGACCTTGAATTCCATTCCAGACTCTGCGCCAACCTTGACCATGACCCTGCTCTAATCCTAAAGACACCAACCTTGCCTTCAGGAGTTTGACCTTGAACCTCATCCCAACACAACCATGTTCCAACTCTAATTCTTAACCACTCTGACCTAATAATGTCAATAATGAACTTTACTGTGACTCTATATGGAGAATAAGGCTGTGACGCCCCCAATTCCTCTTCTCATGGAGTTCTTTCGGGGATCACTCTCATCCATGTTTAAGAGACTGGTGTTCTGTAGTGCTTCTGAGCAAGGACACATAATGTGCTTGCATCTCAATCCTATTCTGTGTCTCGCAGGCGGTATGACCTGAGGAAAGTGCTAGCCCTCTCTGAACCTTGGTTACCACAGATCAAACGTGGATAATGGTCTTGCTATCCAATAGAAGTACGGTGACTATTAGTGATTATAGTGCTTGGAAAATACCCGTTCTGTGAAAACATGCAGACAGCAGCTGCTGATTGGAGTGGATTTGACCGTAAAACAACACCCCCGGATCCCAGAAAGCTGGGGCAGCTTATCAGAAGAGAGAAGGAACCCATGAAAGTGGGGGCTTGACCTGGCTTTCATCTCCTTTGGAGTAAGAATTTGGGTCTGGACTTGAAAGGCAGCTTTGGAGAAAATTTTCTGAAGTGGCAGCAGCTGCTAACATGCCAAAACCGAGCTCAGATCTCAAGAGAGACATTTCTCACACACAAAGAACTGTCAGGGGCTGAGAGGCAGTGTCTCTCGTGCTCTGGAGCTGGGGAAGCCCTGAAGACCCTCCAGGTGGAGAGGGGCTGTCAGTGGCCCCAGGAAGGGGCAATGAGTGCTCCCTGGGCCAGAGAGAATTCAGAGCGGAGTCAATCTTCGAAGCTTCCTGGCAGAGTCCTAGGGTTCGGGGATATCTGGAGAGGACCTGCAAATACAGCAGGTGGGCAGGGATAGGGCTGCAGACCAGGATGTGGCTCTGCACATGTGCGGAGTCCTGGGAGATGGTCCCCTCTCTTTCAACCCAGGGTCACTCTGCCTGTCTGATGCTTAGGCCTATTGTCTGACATACTCCCTTAGTTTCCTGCTGATGAAAAGATCTGGCAAAACATTTGGGTCAGATTCATTTGTGACCACCAAGATCAACAGCTCAGGATGGCTGGGACCCTCAAAGTTGTGGAGTTTTTCCAAGCATTGCCTTGGGGTCAGTAGGATGCTGACCTCTCATTGGTATAATAAGTGAATTTCTTTGAAAGTCAATAAAGCTTTGTATTTCAGAATAAATTTAGATTTACAGAAAAATGGCAAAGCAAAAAGAGGTTCCATATATTCTTATGCACATTATTAAACTCTTTCTTTAACTTTACAACTTTTCATTAACTTCTTACCTAAATAGGGTGTGTTATTAGAAGAAATGAACCAACTGTAGTTCATGATTATTGACTAAATCTACCCTTTATTTGAACTTGCTTCTTTTTTATTGAATTATCATGAGATACACAGTAACAAGGCTATTCATGATCTGGTTCCAGTCATACAATGTTCCACCACCCACCCCTCCACCAGTGTACATTTTCCACCACCAATGTTCCCAGTTTCCCTCCTGCTTCCTTCATTTTTACCCAATGCCCCTTTTCTCTGTCCCAGGATGGGACTTACATTTGTTTTGTTTCCTTGGTTTTTCTTAATACAAAAGCTTCTTAGACTTTCTTTCTTTTGGTGAACTTAGAATATTTCTCAATTGGGATTTAAAAGAATGAGCCATACTGACTGACTTACCCTAAAATGTACCCTTCTAAAGATCTGGTGGGTTTTTCTGTATATTCACAAGGTCACACAGCCATCATCACCTTCTAATACCAGAATGTTTTCACCATCTCACAAAGAAATCCAATATCCATTAGTGGTTACTCCCAGTTCTCTCCTTCTCCAAGTTCAGGAAAGCACTCATCAATTTTAAAAACAGTTAATTGTGGTAAAATAGACATGACATAAATAAAACGTTGCCATCTCTGTCATTTATTTATTTTTGGGACACACCAGGCAATGCTCAGGGGGTAAATCCTGACTCTGGAATTACTCCTGGCAGTGCCAAGGGACTATATGGAATGCTGGGAATCAAACTGAGCTCAGCTGTGTGCAAGGCAAGTACTCTGCCCACTGTACTATCTCTCCAGCCCCAACCCTAGTCATTTTTTAGTCATTTTTTAAATGTGTAGTTCACTATGTTCATGCTGTAGGAAGCAGATCCCTGAGCTTTGTCATGAGACAAAATTAAACCGCATCCCTGTTAGACATCCCCCTTCCCTCCCTTCACCTAATCCCCTGGCAAACACTCTGCTCTCCATATCCATGAACTTGGTTACTCTTGATACCTAACTCAAATGGACTCATAATATTTGTGTGTGTTTGTGTGTGTGTGAGAGAGAGAGAGGAGAAAAAGAGAGAGAGAGGAGAAAAAGAGAGAGAGGAGAGAGATTTATTTCATTCAGCAGAATGTCATCAAGATTCATCCACTTTGTAGCATCTTTTGTTTCCTTTCAGGGTGAGTAGTACTCTATTGTATGCCTACCCCCTTCTTGTCTAGCTGGGCATCTCTTGTTGCTCATGGGTTTCTTCCCCATCTTGATTATCATGAATAATGCAATATGGGGGTACAGATATTTATTTAATATTTTGCCTTCAATTTTAAATTATATATACAGAAGTGGAATGGCTGGACCATATGATTATTCTATTTCTTCTGTTTTGGTGACCCTTTGTGCTGTTCTCCATCAGGACTATGCCACTTTACATTCTTGTCCACAGAGAAAGGGCTCCCATTTCTTCGCAGCTCATCCACACATTTTTTTTATTATTTATTTATTTTATTAGTGAAACACCATGAAGTACAGTTGTAGACTTACATATTTTTGTGTTTGGGTTTCAGTTATACAGTGATCAAGCACCCATCCCTCCACCAGTGCCCATTCTCCACCACCAATGAACCCAGTAGCACTCCCACCCCCACCTCCCCACCCTGCCCCACCTCTACAGCAGGGCATTCCCTTTTGCTCTCTTTCCTTTAGGATGTTGTGGTTTGCAATAGAGGTATTGAGTGACCATCGTGTTTGGTCTATAGTCTACTTTTAGCGTGCGTCTCGCATCCCAAGCGAGTCCTCCAAACACCCTCTACTTGGTGTTCCCTTTTTTATCTGAGCTGTGTTTTCCTCTAGCACGTGCTGCCAGCTTCCAAGCAGTGGAGCAGACCTTCTGCTACTTATGTCAACTATTCCTGGGTGTTCCTCTCCCATTCTGTTACTTTATATTCCCCAGATGAGTGCAGTCTTTCTATGTCTGTCCCTCTATTTCTGACTCATTTCATTTAGCATGATACTTTCCATGTAGAATCACTTGTTTGCAAATTTTATGACTTCATCATTTCTAACTGCTGCATAGTATTCCATTGTGTAGATGTACCAAAGTTTCTTTAACCAATCATCTGTTCTCTGGCACTTGGGTTTTTTCCAAATTTTGGCTATTTCATCCACACATTTTTAAATATTAGCCACTTATTTTGCATGTGAGGTCTTCATTTCTTTTATGATAGAATAATAATATTCAACTATAGAAATATATCACATTTTGTTGCTCATTTTACCACTTGATGGACATTTGGGTGTTTCTCTTTTCTGGCTATTTGGAATAATGCTGACATAAAAAATGAAGAAGACTTTTTGTGTGGGGCTCCAGTGGTACTCAGGAGGCCTACGGACACCACAGGATTCCTCATCAGCAGGGCTATTGGTTCAGAATAAGGCTGAGGATCTGATGCTGCTCAGAAACTTTAGTGCTGGGGAAGCCCCAGGCACCTGGGTGGTGCTGGAGGCCTCCAGGTACACATCTGGCAGTGCTTGGGGGACCTATAGGGCTGCATCCAGAAATGCTTTCCAGGAATTGAAAGCAGGTTGGAAGTTTGCTAGGTATGCGTCATAACCCTTTACATGTCTCCCAGTCCCTTGCATACGTTTTGATCTGAATATATTATTCTTTTCATTTTCTTGAGTACAGATGTAGAGATGCAATTGTTGAGAATATGGTAAGAGTCTGTTTAACTTTGTGAGAAACTGTCAAGCTGTTTTCTAAAGCAGCCATATCATTTTACATAGCCACAGTAATATGAGAATATGTGAAAGTTCTAACACATTCACATTCTTGCCAATACTTGCTATTTCTCACCTTTTTGATTAAAACTATCCCAGTGGGTCAGGAGATATGGTGGTATTTTGTTGTAGTTTTGATTTACATTTCTTTTCATGGATAATGATGCTCATCATCTTTTCATGTACTTATTGGCATTTTTTATTTATTCTTTGGAGAAATGCTTATTCAAATTCATCGGTATTCTTAATTGGATTATTCTATGTTTCTATTTTTCAGTTGTATATATTCTGAATAGTGTACCCTTATCAGATCAGATATATGATGTGAAAATAAGGGCCAGAGTGATAATACAGTAGGTAGGGTGTTTGCCTTGCATGCATTGACTCAAGTTCAAATTCAGCATCCCATATGGTCCCCTGAGTACCACCAGGAGTAACTCCTGAGTGCAGAGCCAAGAGGAACCCCTGAACGTAGTTGGGTGTGACCCATAAAAGCAAAATAAATAAATAAATAAATAGCAAATGATATAAAAATACTTCTCTCATTCTATATCTTTTCTTTTTTTCCATTTTCTTGAGAGTATCTTTTACCTTTTAATAATAAAAAATAATTTTTTTAAAATTTTGCTGATTATACTTTAGGTGTCATATATAATTAACTGTTTTTTAGACCAATGTAACAAAGATTTATAGTTAAGTTTTCTTCTAACAATCTTACTTTTTTTTGCCATACTTTATGGTATGCAGGGACTCTGCGGCAGGCTGTGGGACGGGTGAGAGCCCTCCCCACACCAAGGGACCCCCAGCAGCCGACCTCCAATGTCCAACCACCGCCATGCTCCTGGCTGCTTTCCAGACACATTATAAGACACTTCCTACTCATTTATGCCTCTTGGAGAGCCCGACAAGCTACCAAGAGTATCCCGCCCACATGAGCCTGGCAAGATCCCCGTGGCATATTCAATATGCCAAATACAGTAATGACAATATATCTCATTCCCCTGACCCTAAAAGAACCTCCAATCATTGGGAAAAGACTAGTAAGAAGAGGCTGCTAAAATCTCTGGGCTGGGAAGAATAGAGACGTTACTGGTGCCCACTTGAGTAATTTGACCACCAACGGGATGACAGTGATGATGATGACAGTGATATAGGGCTTAATACTGGCTCTATGCTCAGGGATCACTCACAGTGGTACTTAGCAAATCATGTGGTGCCAAGGACTGAACTAGGGTCAGCTACATGCAAAGTAAGCTCCTTAACCCCTAACTTAAGAGTCCTACTATTTTCTCTTGAATCACTTAATCACGTAATCACTTAACTTCCCGTTAGTGTCGATGTGCTCGAGGGGGCGCCAGTAACGTCTCCATTTGTCCCTGTTGCGTGCTAGTGTAGCCCAATAGCATCTGTTCGCTCTGGGGACATGAAGAGCCTCAAACCGATTGTTCATGATCTTGACGAAGAAGTCGGACCATCTTGTAGGTGGGCGGCCACGCGGTCTTTTGACATCCCATGGAATCCAGTCGGTAACAGCTCTAGTCCAGCGGTCGTCTTTAAATCTCATTACGTGACCAGCCCATCTGATTTTTGACACCTTGGCAAATGAGACAGCGTCCCTAATTCTTGATCGGTTCTCTACCTTGATCGGACACTATCTCCACTACCCAGCCACCGCCACACTCCAGGACGCTTTCCGGACCCGCGTGGCAGCTCTGGCCGAGACTCACGCACGACTGAAGACCCACAGAACAAGATAAGCAGAACTCTCTGAGAGAGAGAGAACTCTCTGAGGCTTGGCAGACCCAGGGACAGAGTTTCTCTGCTTGCTCCCACCAACCACAGGTGACAAAGGGATTCTAATCAGGAGCCCCACCCTACCCTGCCCTGTCTGCTTCCATCAACCACCCAGGGATCGGATTGTGCACAGAAGACCCACCCTAACCAGATAAATACCCCACTGGCAGACTTCCACTATCGACACTACCTCTACTACCCAGCAGCTGCCACACTCCAGGATGCTTTCTGGACCTGTGCGGCCGCTTTGCAGCCGCTTGACACATCATAAGACACGAAATACCCATCTTCCAGAATTGTCGTACCATATTCGATAGGGTTCAAATATGGTAACACCTACAAGGGTGATTAGAGGTCGCCCTAAAAGCCTCTATCCCTCTCGGAAAGACTGGCAAGCTACCGAGAGTATTCCGCCCGCACGGAAGAGCCTGGCAAGCTATCCGTTGTGTATTCGATATGCCAAAACCAGTAACTACAACTGGTCTCATTCACCTGACCCTGAAGGCTTTACCAACATGGCAGCACTGAGAAGGATGAGAAAGGAGAGGCCGACAAAATCTCAAGGCCGAACTAGGCTGCCACAATGAAGGAAGACAAAAACGATCGTCTGTACTTTCAATGCACGTATGCTAGCATCAGATGCATCCATCGAGGACCTGATGGTACAAGCGTGAATGATCAAGTACAACATCATTGGTCTGACTGAGACAAGAAGGCACGAATCTCACCATGCCGTTTTCGACACTGGGGAAGAATTGTTCCTTGGAACATGCGATAAAAGAGGTGTCGGAGGTGTCGGTGTCCTTGTCAACACAAACTTGGCCATGAGCATTGATTCATTCGAATGCCTAACAACCCAAATCGGATGTTTACATTTGAATAGATGTGGCTCACTGCCGGCAGTTTCTATCTTCGTTGTCTACGCACCAACATCTCATTATGATGAAAGAGAAATCGAGAAGTTCTACATGGAGCTGGAAAAGTTCTATAAAGAAGACCACACCTTCTACAAGATCATTGTGGGTGATTTTAATGCCAAGATAGGACTGAGAAGATCAGCTGAAGAACTTCACATCGGGACCCATGGCCTAGAATGGAACGAACAGGGTGAGATACTGTCTGAGTTCATCATGTCGACCAAGACCATCCATGGTAACTCACAGTTCCAGAAGGCAGAATCTAAACGTTGGACATGGGAGTCTCCCGGTGGATGATTCCACAACGAAATAGACCACATCATATTCAATCAATGGTTTTGCCTGATCCATGTCGCTGTTGTCCCAAAATTTCGAACGGGATCAGACCACCGTCTCCTTCGTGCAAAATTCTACTTCACAGAGCGGGGAGAAAGGGCTGCAAAGTTCAAAAAGAGAACTCCCAGAACGACCACCAACTGGGAACTCTTTGGCACTATTGCGGCAACATGGGAAGATGCCATTGTTGACAACATTGACGAGGAATATGATCGACTGGTTCAGCACCTCCATGAATGTGCAAGAAACGCCAAGAGAGAGATAGCCAAAAAAAAATCGCCTGTCTTCAAAAACTCTTGAGCTAATTCGCCAGCGTGGTTTGGCGCATGCCTCAGGCAACCGCAAGCTAACATCCGAGCTCACAAAGCAGTGCAGACATGAGATCAAGGAAGACCTCAAAGAGAGAAGAGCAGAAGTACTGGTAGATGTGGCAGAAGCTGGGAAAAGTATTTGTAACGCCTGCCTGTCCTTTGCCAACTACAAGACCAAGATGACTGCCCTCCAACGTCCTGATGGATCCATCACATCCTCCAGAACGACAATGGAGAAGATTATCCATGACTTCTACTCAAATCTCTTCGATAGCCATGTCCACTTGCCGACATACCAAATTCCACAGGATGGATATGTCGTTCCCAACGTTCTCCCTTCCGAAATCCGACACGCCATTTCGTCGGTAAAGAAACGAACAGCACCCGGCCCAGACAAGGTCAGACCTGAATACCTGAAGAACCTGCCATCAGTACTCATCAATACACTGGCTCGGCTCTTCACTCGCTACCTGTCTGAATGCAAGGTTCCATCCCAATGGAAAACCAGCAGGACCATACTACTGTTCAAGAAGGGAGACATCCATGACATTGGCAACTATCGCCCAATCTGCCTATTGTCTGTCATCTACAAGTTGTTCACTTGAGTCATCCTAAATAGGATTGGCAGAACGCTAGATGAAGGACAACCATGCGAGCAAGCCGGGTTCCACAAAGGATTCAGCACCATCGACCATATCCACATGATAACCAAGCTCATTGAGGTTTCTCGGGAGTTCAAGATGCCGCTCTGTTTAACGCTCATTGATTTAAAGAAGGCCTTTGATTCTGTTGAGATGGAAGTGGTCATTGAAGCCCTAGCCAATCAGGGCATTCAAGCCCAATACATCAGGATCCTCCGTGAGCTGTATTGCGGATTCACTACCAGGATCTCACCATTCTGCAAAGAAGTGATCGTTGATGTCAAGAGAGGGGTTCGGCAGGGTGATACTATTTCACCGAAACTCTTCAGTGCCACCCTCGAGAACATCATGCGACGACTGGAATGGGAAGGAATGGGAGTGAAGATAGATGGTCGGCAACTACACCACCTCCGCTTTGCTGATGACATTGTTTTAATAACACCAAACATCAGCCAAGCGGCACAAATGCTGGCCGACTTTGACCGTGAGTGTGGAAAGGTAGGACTACAGCTGAATCTTACGAAGACAATGTTTATGAGACACAGCCTCGTTCCTGATGCCCCATTGTCTCTCAACGGAACGACCATCTCCGAATGCAACAGCTATGTGTACCTAGGTCGAGAAGTCAACGTGACAAATGACCTGGCACCCAAGCTGCGCAGGAGGAAGAGAGCGGCTTGGAACGCCTTCAAGAACGTCAAAGAAATAGCTAAGAGGACGAAGAACCTCCGGCTCCGGGCACATCTTTCTCTTGAATATATAATTTAAATGCATTTTGAGTTTTGTATATGATGTAAGGAAGGAGTTAAAATCAATTTTTTACCTTGGATATCTGTTATCTATCTGTTGAAACTCAATTTGAATTTGTTGATTTGATTTTTTTCCCTCTTGTAGTTGTACTGGATATTATTATGGTATTGCAAAGGCAACATTTGTGTTTTCCTATTCCATAATATTCTCCTCCCCATGCCCCCTCACTTCTTAAAATCTACTCTTTAGAAGAAGTTACTGTGTGTAGTTCACACTTAAGGAGATCAGATTTTTTTTAAATCACTTAATCACTTAATCCCCGTTATTCATTGATTTACTCGAGCAGGTGCCAGTAACGTCTCCATTCATCCCGGTTGCGTGCTAGCGTAGCCCAATGGTATCTGTTCGTTCTAGGAACATGCAAAGCCTCAAACCAATCATTCAGGGTCTTGACGAAGAAGTCTGACCATCTTGTAGGTGGGCGTCCACATGATCTTTTGATGTCCCGTGGAATCCAATCAGTAATGGCTCTAGTCCAGTGGTTGTCTGTAAACCTCATTACGTGTCCAGTCCATCTGATTTTTGATGTCTTGGCAAATGAGACAGCGTCCCTGATTCTTGAGCGTTGATGAAGATCAGAACTCCAGATTCTATCTCTCATTTGAGTGAATCGTGATGTTCCAAGCATAGCTCTTTCGATTCCTCTCTGAGAGACCCGAATAGCGTTCTCATCCTGTTTTTGTAGGGTCCAGGTCTCTGAGGCATATGTTAATGCAGGAAGAACAGTGGAATCAAAGAGATGTGCTCGTAGCTGGAGGTTCATTGTCCTTTTAGTTATTTCCTCAACGTTCTTGAAGGCATTCCAAGCCACTCTCTTCCTCCTGCGCAACTCAGGTGCCAGGTCATTCATCATGTTGATTTCTCGACCTCGGTATATATAACTGTTGCATTCGGAGATGGTGGTTCCATTGAGAGCGAATGGAGCATCAGGAACAAGGCTGTTTCTCATAAACATTGTCTTCTTAAGATTCAGCTGTAGTCCGACCTTTCCACATTCACGGTCAAAGTCGTTCAGCATTTGTGTCGCTTGGCTGATGTTTGGTGTTATTAGAACGATGTCATCAGCAAAGCGGAGGTGGTGTAGATGCCAACCATCTATATCTTCACTCCCATGCTTTCCCATTCCAGTCGTCGCATGATGTTCTCGAGGGTGGCACTGAAGAGTTTTGGTGAAATGGTATCACCCTGCCGAACCCCTCTCTTGATATGGATGATTACTTCTTTGTAGAATGGTGAGATCTTGGTAGTGAATCCGCAATAGAGCTCACGAAGGATCCTGATGTATTGAGTTTGTACGCCCTGATTGGCTAGGGCTTCCATGACCACTTCCGTCTCAACAGAATTAAAGGCCTTCTTTAAATCAATGAACGTTAGACAGAGCGGCGTCTTGAACTCCCAAGAAACCTCAATGAGCTTAGTAATCGTGTGGATATGGTCGATGGTAAGGGCTGGAGCGATAGCACAGCGGGAAGGGCATTCGCCTTACAAGCGACCAACATGGCCGACCCGAGTTCGATTCCTCCGCCCCTCTTGGAGAGCCCGGCAAGCTACCGAGAGTATTTGATATGCCAAACACAGTAACAACAAAGTCTCCAATGGAGACGTTACTGGGCCCGCTCGAGCAAATCAACGATCAACGGGAGGGCCTTTGCCTTTTACCTTTACCTTATGGTCGATGGTACTGAATCCTTTTCGGAATCCGGCTTGTTCACATGGTTGTCCTTCATCTACTGTTCTGCTAATCCTATTCAGGATGACTCGAGTGAACAGTTTGTAG
Organism: Sorex fumeus; assembly: GCF_029834395.1. NCBI lineage: Eukaryota > Metazoa > Chordata > Mammalia > Eulipotyphla > Soricidae > Sorex > Sorex fumeus. The sequence goes on from NW_026606104.1 coordinate 45,390,654, forward strand.
ACGACAGACAATAGGCAGATTGGGCGATAGTTGCCAATGTCGTGGATGTCTCCCTTCTTGTATAGTAGTACAGTCCTGCTGGTTTTCCATTGGGATGGAACCTTGCATTCAGACAGGTAGCGTGTGAAGAGCTGAGCCAATGTATTGATGAGTACTGATGGTAAGTTCTTCAGGGGTTCAGGTCTGATCTTGTCTGGGCCAGGTGCTCTTTGTTTCTTTACCGACGAGATGGCATGTTGGATTTCGGAAGGGAGAACATTGGAAACGACATATCCATCATGTGGTATGTGGTATGTGGGCAAGTGGACATGGCTATTAAAGAGATCTGAGTAGAAGTCATGAATAATCTTCTCCATTGCCCTTCTGGAAGATGTGATAGGTCCATCATGATGTCGGAGGGCAGTCATCTTGGTTTTGTAGTTGGTGAAGGACAGGCGGGCATTACGAATGCTTTTCCCAGCTTCTGCCGCATCTACCAGTACTGCTGCTCTCCTGTTTTTGAGGTCATCCTTGATGGCTTCTTTGCACTGTTTTGCCAGTTCGGATGTTCGCTTGTGGTTGCCTGAGGCATGTGCCAAGCCACGTTGGTGAATAAGTTCAAGAGTGTTCGAAGAAAGGCGGTTTTTTGTGATTATCTCTCTCTTGGCATTCCTCGCACAATCATGGAGGTGCTGAATCATTAGATCGTATTCCTCATCAATGTTGTCAATGACGGCATCTTCCCATGTTGCCGCAACAGAGCCAAAGAGCTCTCAGTTGGTGGTCGTTCTGGGAGTCCTCTTCTTAAACCTTGCATTCTTTTCTCCTCGTTCTGTGAGGTAGAATTTTGCACAAAGAAGACGGTGGTCTGATCCCATTTGGAATTTTGGGACAACAGCAACATCGGTTAGGCAAAACCGCCGATTGAATATGATGTGGTCTATTTCATTGTGGAACCGTCCATCGGGAGACTCCCATGTCCAACGTTTAGATTCAGCCTTTTGGAACTGTGACTTACCATGGAAGGTTTTGGTTGACATGATGAACTCAGACAGTCTGTCACCCTGTTCATTCCATTCTAGGCCATGGGTCCCGATGTGGAGTTCATCGACTGATCTTCTTGGTCCTATCTTGGTATTAAAATCACCGACAATGATCTTGTAGAAGGTGTGATCTTCTTTATAGAACTTCTCCAGCTCCATGTAGAACTTCTCAGTTTCTCTTTCACCATAACTGAATGTTGGTGCATAGACAACAAAGATAGAAACTGCCGGTAGTGAGCCACATCTATTCAAGTGTAATCATCCGATTTGGGTTGTTAGGCATTCAAATGAATCAATGCTCGTGGCTAAGTTTGTGTTGACAAGGATACCGACACCACCGACGCCTCTTTTATCACATGTTCCAAGGAACAGTTCTTCTCCAGTGTCGAAAACGGCATGATGTGATTGATGTCTTCTCGTTTCGGTCAGACCAATGATGTCGTACTTGATCTTTCGCGCTTGTACCATAAGGTCTTCAATGGATGTAGCAGATGCCAGTGTACGAGCATTAAAAGTACAGACAATCATTTTTGTTTTTCTTCGTTTTGGCAGCCTATTTCTGCCTTGGTATTTTATCAGCCTTTCCTTCCATATCCTTCTTGACTCTGCCATATTCAGGGTTAGGGGAATGAGATCCATTTATTACTGGATTTGGCATATCAATTTGGTCTATTTGGCATAGACCACAGATAGCTTGCCAGGCTCTGCCGTGCGGGTGGAATATTTAAAGGTACCCTGAAAACTTAGAGAAAAGTAAATAAATAGTCCCGGGAGAGCACAAGGCAGAGTCTCCTACCCTGTGCCTGACTATCCTCGCCAGGGCCCAACAGCTGAAGACCTCCAGGCCCCAGCCAAGGCCATACTGAGGCCACTCTCCACACACTTGAATAAGCCTCAGGCATAACAGAACTGGCAGAGGAACCCAGGTGTGTGGGACCCGGGGCTGAGATCTCCAAGCCTGCACGGTTTGGGACTGGACCTGTCAATAGCTAGACAGTTACACCCTCCAACTGCCATGTAACCCCAACAATGGGTTTTTTAAAATTTTTTAAAAAAATTTTTAAATTTTTTTAAATACTGAGCAAAATTTGCTTAAATTATTTTGTATTCTTCTGTCTGAGAAAGTAGTCTCTTCTGTTTAATTATTTATTTAAATCAGTATGAACCATGTATATTATTTCATACTTGAGTTTAAAGACACGAATTTATTACTTTGTCTCATTCCCTCTCCATGGTTTTGACCCATGACTATGGGCCTTTTTTTGAAAAATTCCACAAACAGATTAGGATGGACAGAACTTCAAGAGAAACATAATTTTAACCAAAGGACCAGAGAAAGATGAAATAAAAATGGACAATATTGAGTTCAAAATCTGCTTTCCTCCAGCAATAGAAGATCGCTTCTCCCAGCTGGCGTCAGTGAGGGTGCAGGATAGACGTGGCAGGGAATCTGACAAGCTGCTTCTCTATCTCTCTTCCTGGACAGGGCTCAGTGGTGAGCTCAGCTCCTGGCTCTGCTCTGAAACCAAGTGCAGAGAATCAACCCTCAGCCTGTGTGTGTCCCTCCTGGACTTGGAGGGCACAGCAGGAAGCCCACATAGAAGCAACAAGGAAATTGAGTACTTTCGCTGCTTTTAAGGCAGACCAGAAGGAAGCTGAGTGAACAGAGTCATCTACCAAGATTGCTTCTTGTTCCAACTTCTGGAAATAAATAAATAATGGGAAAATAAGAATGACAAACGAAGAATCCAGAGTCTTCTAAAATCCAAGATATCCATGATGCAGTTAAAAAAAACCACCCCTCATGCCAAGAACCAGAAAAATCACAATGTGAATGAAAAAAGAGAATAAACAGATGCTAGTATTGAGATTAATCAAATGTTGGAATGTTCTGACAAGGACTTTAAAGCAGCCATCGTAAAAATGATTCAATAAGCAATTATGAATTCTCTTGGAACAAATGAAAAATAAAACATCTCAGCAAAGAAACAGAATTTATAAAAACAAATGGAGACTATTGGACTAAAATATATTGTGATTTAAATAAAAACTCAATGGATGGCTCAAGAGTAGAGTAGAAATAAGAGAGTATAGAATCAGTAGAATTTAGGAGGAGAAATAGGATTTATCCAATCTGAACAACAGAGAGAAAACATAGTGGGGAAAAAAAAAGAACAGTCTCAAGAGACCTGTAAGACAATACAAAAGAAACAAGAGTGATATCATTGAAATCTCATAAGAAGAGACAGAGAGACCAAAAATAAATAAGCAATGGATAAACACTATCTCAATATTTGAAGTATATACACCTACAGATTCAAAAAGCTAAAAAAATTTTAATAAGATATCCTCAAATACACTGAATTTAAACATCAAATTAATATTCAAAAGCTAAAAGACAATGAAGAAGTCTTGAAAGAACCAGAAAGAAATTATTTATTACTTATAACATACATCAGTTTGAATGACAGCAGGTGTCTCTATTGAGGAGGCTCAAATTAGGTGGTACAATAATTTTTCAAGTAAAGAGAGAAAAGAACTGTCAACCTTGCTTTTTATCAGGTGGTAATATCCCTCAAGAATTCAGAAAAACATACTTGGATAAAGAAAAACTAATAAAATTTGTTGCCAAATGGTGTAAAGGAATGGCTGAAAGTCTTGCTTAAAAAGAAAGGAAAGGTAGTGAAAGAAAACTTAGTACTTTTTAAAGGAATCAATTGATTATTCTAAAGGAAAGAGGTAAGTAGAGTGAATTTCTTAAATCAAATTTGGTGGTAGAAACAAAACCAAACAAAACAAAATAATAAACAAACAAAACCAAACAAAACTCCACAAAACCATCCATCATGGTATTCAATGTTTATCAAGAAAGTATTTAATAAGATTGTAAAATGTGGAGGGCAAAGAGATCAAAACAGAGTAAGTCACTGACTTTTAACTCACAGTGATAAAATGTTAATGCTAGTAGCATGGTGGTATAACTGCTAATTACTAGCAGAATCAAATGAATTATGTATGTGTATTATAATAGACAAAATACTAGAAGTCATAAAAAGATATACTAAAAAGTTCTATAAATAGATAAATACAGAGTAAAAACGTTCAATAACCCACAGGAAGATAAGAAGAGATTTATAGAGGAATGAGAAACAAAGGAAGCATCAGGAAACAACTTATAAAATAGCAGACTTATCCCTAACATGTCAATAACTAAATACCCAATGGTCTAAAAATATCAATTCTAAATAGATATTGGCAGAGTAGACCCTAGACAAAATAAGACAAAACAAGCATCAAAAAGAACACATGTTCTAGCAATGTGTTTTATACAAATAGCTCATTTTGAAAACAACAACATCTATAGGTGAAATGGAGGGGAAAAAAAAGAAAAGAAAAAGGTGTGCCAGAAAAATGTACTTTTAAAAGAAGAGGAGGCTATATTAATATCAGATATAGTAGATCAGAGCAAAGGAAACTCTTTTTTTCCCCTTTATTTTATTTTTTTTTCCAGTTGTAGATTTACAATTTTTTGTGCTTGGGTTTCGATTATACAATGATCAGATACCCATCCCTCCACCAGTGCCCATTTTCCACCACCATGGATAATATCCCCCCACCCCCATCCCCCCATCCTCCCTGTCTCTGTGGCAGGGCAATCCCCTGTGTTCTCTCTCTCCTTTTGGGTGTTGTGGTCTGCAAAAGAGGCATTGAGTGGCAAACATGTTCAGTCCATAGTCCACTTTCGACATGCATCTCCCCTCCTGGGAGGATCCTCCAAACATCCTTTATTTGGTGCTCCCTTCTCTATCTGAACTGCCATTTCCTCTAGGATACCCGGCTGGCCTCTAAGTTATGGAGTAATCCTCCTGGTGCTGATCTCAGCTATTCTTGGGTATTAATCTCATACTTTGTTACTTTATATCCCCCAGATGAATGCAATCTTTCTATGTCTATCCCTCTCTTTCTGACTCATTTCGCTTAGCATGATACTTTCCATATTGTACCACTTGTATGTAAATTTCATGACTTCATCTTTTCTAACAGCTACATAGTACTCCATTGTGTAGATGTGCCAAAGTTTCTTTAACCAGTCATCTGTTCTTGGGCATTCAGGTTTCTTCCAGTTTCTGGCTATTGTAAAGAGTGCTGCAATGAACAAACAAGTGCAGATGTCACTTCGACTACACATTTTTGCCTCTCTGGGATATATTCCCAGGAGAGGTATTGCTGGCTCAAATGGGAGCTCAATTTCTAATTTTTTGAGAATCGTCCATACTGTTTTCCAGAAGGGCTGAACCAGTGGACATTCCCACCAACAGTGAAGGAGTGTCCCTTTCTCGCCACATCCACGCCAGCATCGGTTGCTTTTGTTCTTTTGAATGTGGGCCAGTCTCTGAGGTGTGAGCTGGTATCTCATTGTGGTTTTGATCTGCATCTCCCTGATGATTAATAATGTAGAGCATTTTCTCATGTGCTTTTTTGCCATTCGGATTTCTTCTTTGAGAAAGTTTCTGTTCATTTCATTGCCCCATTTTTGGATGGGGTTGGATGTTTTCTTCTTGTGGAGTTTAACCAGTATTTTGTATATCCTGGATATCAACCCCTTGTCAGATGTGTATTCGGTGAATATCCTTTCCCATTCTGTAGATTGTCTTTGTATTTTGGTCACTGTTTCTTTGGAGGTGCAGAAGCTTCTTAGTTTAAGATAGTCCCATTTATCGATCTCTGTTTTCACTTGCTCAGCCAGTGGCGTGGCATCTTTGAAGATACCATTAGCTTCAATGTCATGGAGGGTTTTGCCAACTTTATCTTCAATGTACCTTATGGTTTCTGGTCTGATGTTGAGGTCTTTAATCCATTTTGATCTTACTTTTGTACATGGTGTTAGGCAGAGTTCTGAGCCTATTTTTTTGCATGTAGCCGTCCAGTGATGCCAACACAATTTATTAAAGAGGCTTTCCTTACTCCACTTCACATTACTTGCACCTTTATCAAAGATTAGATGAGCATATGATTGAGGAGAGATGTCAGTGTATTCAACCCTGTTCCATTGGTCTGCAGTTCTGCCTTTGTTCCAGTACCATGCTGTTTTAATTATTACTGCTTTGTAGTACAGTTTGAAGTTCGGGAGGTTGATTCCTCCCATTTTCTTTTTCCCAAGAATTGCTTTAGCTATTCGTGGGGGCTTATTGTTCCATATAAATTTCAAGAGTGTTTGCTCCATTTCTTTGAAGAATGTCATGGGTATCCTTATAGGGATTGCATTGAATTTATACAATGCTTTCGGTAGTATTGCCATTTTGACAATGTTAAGTCTCCCGACCCATGAGCAGGGGATATCTTTCCATTTCCTCATGTCCTCTTTTATTTCCTGAAGTAGCGTTTTGTAGTTTTCTTTGTACAGGTCCTTTACTTCCTTAGTTAAGGTGATTCCTAGGTACTTGATTTTCTGGGGCACAATTGTGAATGGGATTGTTTTTTTCATGTTGCTTTCTTCTCTCTCACTGTTTGCGTATAGGAAAGCCATGGACTTTTGGGTATTGATTTTATAACCTGCAACTTTACTATACGAGTCTATTGTTTCTAGGAGTTTTTTGGTGGAGGTTATTGGGTTCTCTAAGTAGAGTATCATATCATCTGCGAATAGTGAGAGCTTGATTTCTTCCTTTCCTACCTGAATGCCTTAATATCTTTTTCCTGCCTAATCGCTATTGCAAGTACTTCCAGTACTATATTGAACAGCAGTGGAGAGAGTGGGCATCCCTGTCTCGTCCCTGATCTTAGAGGGAAGGCTCTCAGTTTTTCCCCATTGAGGATGATGCTTGCTGTAGGCTTGTGGTAGATGGCTTTAATTATGTTGAGGAAGGTCCCCTCTATACCCATTTTGGCTAGGGTTTTCATCATAAAGGGGTGCTGGATCTTATCAAATGCTTTCTCTGCATCTATTGATATGATTATATGCTTTTTATCTTTTCTTTTGTTGATATGGTGGATTATGTTGATTGATTTCCGAATGTTAAACCATCCTTGCATCCCTGGGATGAATCCTACTTGGTCATGGTGTATGATCTTTTTGATGAGTAGTTGGATTCTATTTGCTAGTAGTTTGTTGAGGATCTTTGCATCTGTGTTCATCAGGGATATCGGCCTGTAATTCTCTTTCTTTGTGGTATCTCTGTCTGCTTTAGGTATCAGTGTGATATTTGCTTCGTAGAAACTGTTCGGAAGTGTTTTTGATATTTCAATTTCGTGGAAAAGCTTAAAGAGCATCGGGAGTAAGTCCTCTTTAAAGATTTGGAAGAATTCACTAGTGAATCCATCCGGGCCAGGACTTTTGTGCTTGGGGAGACTTTTTATTACCATTTCAATTTCCTTGATGGTGATAGGTCTGTTCAGGTATTCCAGGTCTTCTTGGTTCAGCCTTGGGAGTCTGTAGGAGTCTAGGAATTTATCCATTTCCTCGAGGTTTTGATGTTCCATGGCATAAAGCTTCTCAAAGTACTCCCTGAGGATCCTCTGAATTTCTGTGGTTTCTGTTGTAATGACCCCCTTTTCATTTCTGATTCGGTTTATTAGGGTTTTCTCTCTCCCTTTCTTTGTGAGTTTTGCTAGAGGCTTATCGATCTTGTTAATTTTCTCAAAGAACCAGCTTTTGGTTTCATTGATCTTTCGGATTGTTTTTTGGGTTTCCATCTCGTTAATCCCTGCTCTGAGTTTTATTATTTCCTTTCTCCTGTTCTGGTTGTGCTCCTTTTTTTGGTCCTTCTCCAAGCTCTTAAGCTGTGAGGTTAGGTTACTTATGTGTGCTCGCTCCTCCTTCCTGAGGAATGCTTGTAGAGCTATAAACTTTCCTCTTAATACAGCCTTTGCTGTGTCCCATAAGTTTTGGTAACTCGTGTTCTCATTTTCATTCGTTTCTAGGAATCTTTTGATTTCCTCTTTGATTTCCTGTCTAATCCACTCGTTGTTCAATAGTGCACTGTTTAATTTCCAGGTGTTTGATTTAGTTTTCTGTTTTTGTGTGTGATTTACTTCTAATTTCAGCGCATTATGGTCTGAGAAGATTGTTGATACAATCTCTACCTTCTTAATTTTATGGAGGCATGTTTTGTGGCTCAGCATGTGGTCTATCTTGGAGAATGTTCCATGTACGCTTGAGAAGAATGTGTATTCAGCTTTTTGTGGATGAAGTGTCCTGTATATATCTACTAAGTCCCTTTCTTCCATTGTTTCCCTCAAATGAAGTATGTCCTTGCTAAGCTTGAGTCTGGTTGATCTATCAAGAGGTGACAAAGCAGTGTTGAAGTCTCCCACTAGTATTGTGTTGCTATTGATGTCTTTTTCCAAATCTATGAGTAGTTGTTTTAAGTACTTTGCTGGTCTCTCATTAGGTGCATATACATTTATTATTGTAAGTTCTTCCTGTTGTACAGATCCTTTGATCAGTAAGAAATGGCCTTCACTGTCTCTTATGACCTTCCTCACTCTGAAATCGATGTGGTCTGATATAAGGATGGCTACCCCAGCTTTTTTATGGGAGCTGTTTGCCTGTAGTATTGTTTTCCAGCCTTTGACTCTGAGTCTGTGTTTGCTTTGACTATTGAGATGTGTTTCTTGCAGGCAGCAGAATGTTGGGTTCAATTTTCTAATCCATCCTGCCACTCTATGTCTTTTAATTGGTGCGTTTAGCCCATTGACATTGAGAGAGATTATTGTTATGGGATTTTGTCCCATTGTTCTGTTAAAATTTGGTGTATTTGAGGGGCCTTTCTTGCCTTAAAGTAGCCCATTTAGTTGTTCTTGTAACCATGGTTTTGAGTCTATGAAGTTCCTGAGCTGTTGTTTGTCTGTGAAACTGTGTGTTGTTCCTTCTATTATGAATGAGAGTCTTGCTGGGAAAAGTATTTTTGGGGAGGCATTTACTTCATTGAGTTTTTTCACTATGTCCCACCACTGTTTTCGGGCCATGAGGGTTTCATCAGAAAAATCAGCTGTGAATTTTAAGCATGCTCCTTTGTAAGAGATTTCTTTCTTCGATCTTGCTGCTTTCAGAATTTTGTCTCTGTCTAAGGTTTTGGTCATTTTGATCAGAATGTGTCTTGGGGTATTTTTATTCGGATTTCTTCTAGCTGGTACCCTTCGGGCCTCCTGAATGTGGTCACAAGTTTTCTTCAGCTCTGGAAACGTTGTAGCAATGATGTCTTTGACAGTTTCTTCTTCATTAAGGTTTTCTTCCTGTACCTCTGGGACTCCAATAATTCTTATGTTACCCCTCTTGGCTTCATCCCGATCTTCTCTTGCCATCTGTTCCCGAATTGTGAGTCTCTTTTCCATTTTCTGCTCTTTTCTGGAGAGTCTCTGAACTTCATCTTCGAGCTCACTGATTCTGTTCTCAGCAGCTGTTACTCTGCTGCTGAGGCCTTCCACTGAGCTTTTCAAATCGCCTACGAGATTTTTCAGGTCTGACATTTCTGATTGCATTTTCCTCATTTCTGCCTTCAGATCCTCTTGTCTTGTATTGGCAAGCAAAGGAAACTCTTACAGTGAAAGGATATTAAGTAATGAGATCACATCAATTCACCAAGAAGACCCAACAACCATTAAAAAAAAAACCCTTTATTGAAACACCATGGTTTACAAAATTTCCCATAATGCAGTTGTTTCAGACATTCAATATTCCAACACCAATCCCACCACCAGTGTGACCTTCCCTCTACCAATGTCCCTACTTTTTCCACCCACCCCTCATGTCAGCCCCCTTCAGAGGAACAAAATAATAAATTTTATATCACTGGTTACAAAAAATATTACAAATGAAATTATCCCAAAAAAAGTCCAGTAAAAGAAAATTCATGAAAATTGTTATATCTCACAGTGGTATTATTAAGTCAGTGTCTGAGAATTTACTGAGCTGTTTATTCCTAGTTGAGCCTTCTGTGTTGTTTTCACTTATTGAACTTTGTGGGCATCTATGCTGCTATGCTCCTACTGAAGACTAAATAATCTTAAATACCTAAGAAGACAAAATAATCTAAGAACATATATTATATATGCACCAAATAATAGAGTCATAACATACATAAAGCAAAAACTGATAAGGCTGAAGGCATAAATAAACATATCTCAAATTAGCAACTGCTGGGACTTGGAGAAATATAGCACAGCAGGTTGGGTGCTTGCCTTGCATGCAACTGACCTGGTTTGATTCCTGGCATCACATATGGCCCCCAAGTACTCCCAGGAGTAATTCCTGAGTGTAGAGCCAGGAGTAACCCCTAAACATCACCAGATGAGGCCCCAAAACAAAAATAAATAAATTAGTAACTGCTATAATAGAAAACCAGCAAAGACAGAAGACCTGTGTAACACAATCAAGAAAATATATCTAATTGACATTTACAGAACACTCCATCCAAAATGCACCCTTGTATTCAAGTGTTTATGGAGCATGCTGCAAGATAGACTATATCCTGCATCATAAATAACAACAATCAGAATAGTCAACAAATGGATTCAATAGTGGAGTATAGAAGGGACTGAGAAAAATATTAATTAGCTCAAAGATGAAATGATAGAAGTCACCCATTCTGAATAGCAGAGAATAAATATACCTGGAGAAATCAACACCAGAGCTCCAAGGACCTGTGGGCTATTAATATTTGTGTTTTCAGAGTCCAGTAGAATAAGGTTAGAGGGACCAGATAAAGAACTTGAGGAAATGATGATTGAAAACTACTTACATTAGGCAAAATCTATAAAAGGCTTACAGATTCAAGAAGCTGAGTAGGGCTGGAGCATGATCCTCAGCACCACGGTGGTCTCTCGAGCACCCCTGGGGAGTGTTCCCTGCTCCCCTCCATCTCAAAGCTGAGCAAACTCTGAATAGTAAAACCCTCAGTCACACCAAGCCATACAGACAAAGGTCTAAAGATTAAAGGCAGAACAAATACCTTGGAGTCATGAGAGAAATGCCCTCACTGCTCTTGGACACCCCAAGGCTTATGAATTCAGAGACAAATCTGTTTCCTCTTCTCATCTTCTTTCCTCCTCAGTCAGTGCCCTCAAAAATCCACTTTCCCAGGGATCCTGTTCACAGGTATTGCTCTGAGGAGACCCATCTGCCGCGGCCATACCTGACACAGTACCCCTTGTCTGCCCTCCCAGCAGGTACAGTCTTTCCTGTAGGGAATGAGACTCAGAGGACTATTGTGCAGACTCCAAACCCACTCCTGCACCTTACTCATCCTGTTCTCCCCATGTGTGGCCCCTGGTCCTGCGCCCCTCTCCCCATGTCCTTCTCCAACCTCGGCTTGGTTAGCAAAAGGTTATAAACATGTCCCAGGAAACAGACACAATTCTCAGTGGCCATGCTCAATTGGCAAGTTACTCTCTAAACAATATTTTTGTTGTCTTGATTTTGATATAGATAAAGAATTAATTAATGGACACCCTTTTCTTTCTTTCTTTCAGTCTTGGGAACCTCTTTGCCCCATGGTGAACTGGCTACTAGATTTCAATACAAGATCTGTCTTTTTAATTACAAGTCATTAATAGATTTACAAGGGACGAAAGATGGTTAAGTCCCACTAAGAGGATTATTTTGCATTTCTCTTCTTTTAATTGCATGGTTTTTGTTCTGATCCAAAGCTCTTCAAGAAGTGTGTGTGTGTGTGTGTGTGTGTGTGTGTGTGTGTGTGTGAGTGTGGCCACCCCATCTACTCCAGATGCAAATGCAATTAGTGTCAAGGAAGATGTGGAGAGAGGGCATTGGTTGAGAGGACCAACACCAGTCTCCCTCAAGCAGTGCCTCTAGGTTGGGAGCCTTTGAGGAGTGTGGAGGGTTGGCAGACAGCCCAGAGGATGCGCCTGGACCCTGGACTAGGGCTGGAAAATACTGGATTCAGTGCGGGACAGAGGGTCCTGATTATTGCTGTATTTCCAGGTGGCAATAAGCTAAGCTGACCCTGGTGTTATGCTATGCTCCTGGCCCATGCCGGGTGCAGGATTTTTAGTCATCTTCAAAGTCCAGGTCAGAAAAGACCCCGGAGTCACCTCACTGACTCTTTGGGCTATATTTTCTCTAGGGCTTCTCCAGGATTGGAACTGCTAATGGATCCTTGCCACCCCCATGGTCCCCTAAGCCCCCAATTCCCAATCTCTGGTCCAGAGCTCATGTCTTTAAATGGGCAGAGGACCCTGGAACATGCATTTCAAACTTTTTTTCCCCTAAACCACCTGATTTTTTTTTATTTAATTAAATGTATTTATTTATTTTGAATACCCATCCCTCCACCATTTCTCACTACCACGAATCCCGGTAACCCTCCCACCCCCCATTCCATCCCTATCTCACCCTGCCTCTGTGGCAGGGCATTCTCTTTTGTTCTCTCTTTCCTATTCGGTGTTGTGGTTTGTAAAAGAGTTAAGCCTGATTTTCAGGAAAAAAGTAGGAGAATTTACTTTCCATTGGCCACTTTATATATAAGAAGATGTTGCGCAGCCACATAAGCAGCTGCGCAGTTTGCAAGTGAGGGTCCTGGTTCCTGCATAAGCGAGGTATGCTTGTAGAGGCTCATGGTCACCGGGGTTCCCTCTGGAGGAGGCGGGATGCGGCACCTACCCCATCTGGGACTTCCCGGTGATCTTGGCTCTCTTCGGGACCGGGAGTTTTTTTGCAGAGCATGATGACAGGTTAATTATTTCTTGATTTGAGTTCCGCTCACCAGAAGGGGCCTCACTCTGTCCTGCATCCACACCCAGCACCCTGCAGCATCTAGGTCAAACCAGATGCTCAGCAAATAAGCGGGATCATGAGTCTAGTGCTACTTGTAACACACCCACTCCCAGCTGAAAAGATACAAAGTGATATTGAGCAGTACACACAATGCCTGGTAGCTGACAGATATGAGAGCATCCCAGGCACTAGGCACTGTCATTCTTCACAACTTCAGGACACAGCTGTCTGACCACATGGCCTCTCAGGCTTTTCTTCCCCAGTGGCAGACCTTGTTTCTCCTGTACTCTGCAAGGGAATCCTACCGGGGTCCCCTTCCCAAGTGGTCCTGCATCTGGACGTCCCCTGCCTGCTTGCATCTGCTTTCGTCTGGGCCCAGAGCAGGCACCTCATCTCAGCACACCGACGGTTGGGACTGCCTGACTTTGTTCAGCCTGCAAATATTTCTGCCACCATCGCCACTGATGCTAGGGGAATGTGTCTCCTTTCTGGAAGGTTCTGTTCTCTTCTCTCATTAAATTTACTTTGCTGTTTCCAGTCTGTGTTTCTTTGCACGTGAACAGAAGGCAGTTCCTGGCTCCTCTCTCTGGAGTGGTACAGAGCCTGGGAATCTGCTCCTGGGTGCCCAAGGCTTCTTTTGGGAGGGAGGAGGGGCAGTGAGCACTGCACCATACATACCATTTGCTGAGGGCACCGGGGGACATCTAGGCACTTCAGTCTCTCCCCGACTCTGCCCTAGTCCTAGGCCTGTGACCAGCCAGCTCCTCCAGTTGCTGTGATGTACTCTCTGCCAAGGCTGAGTTTGGGTGCAGGAGTGAGGTGGGTCCCCCGGAAGAAAGAGAAGCTGCTGCTGTCTGAGCTGCATGGGGCGGGGGCCATGCCCACCTGTCAGAGGACACCGCCTTCCACTTCTCCACTATCTGGAGTGCCCTCCTGGGAAAGAACAGGCTCAGTGGGGATGGTCTCATATCAATACTTTATGTTCTACTCATCGTGTATTTCAATGGGTAGTTTCAGAAGAAAAATCCCTGAGCAATTAGTGCCTTGAACTCTTCATTTTATGGACAGGATTTCTCATGCTGAGGCAAAAGGAAATGGGAATCCATCCTGAGTCAGTACAGTGTAGGGGAGTAGGGACAAAGTCAGGCCAGTGAAGCTTCCAGAGCATGGAGGGGTGAGGTCATGAGGTCCGTGAGCCTGGAGGGAAATCCCTAGGCTCTGTGATGGAGGGAACTCAAGCAGGCCCCTTCACCTCCATGAACCTCAGTTTCCTCATCTGTAATGTGGCGTAAGCAGAGCTATTGGGGGAGCTGGTGGAAGGAGGGAGCTGGTGTTTACATGGTGCCGGGTCAGCTGTGCAGCAGGGGCTGGTGGATCTAGCATAGTTATCCTCAGGGTTCCGATTATCACCAGGGGCTGTTCTAGCTGGGGTGGTTGATGGCCTCCACCTGTGGAGGACTGGGAGCTTGTCTCCCAACCTCAGCACAGCTCCTGGCAAGCAGCCTCCCTGCCAACTCCCTCCTTACCCCCACCCCTGGGTGTCTTGCTCCAACCCACAGCTCTGGGCAGACAGGTGTGATGAATGGCCATCACAGCCACTTACAGCCTCTCTGGATTCTGACATCTTTCTCATGGACTGAGACCAGGAGACCCCTCTCCCAGCAGGTGCTTGTGAGGAACAATGAGAAGCCGGTCAAACCCACAGTAGGGTAGAGCTTCACCCTGTGTGAGACTTTGTCTTCCCATGGGGTGAAATCTGTCAACCTGACAGTGAGGTGCAATCCTGGGTGTTTTGTATAATTTCAGTGTCAGGTTTGTTCTTGATATGAACACCCATCCATTATCCACCACCCATCTGTCCATTCATCTGTCCATCAGTCCATATATCCATCTGTCCACCCACCCATCCATCATTTATCCATCCATCCATTGTTCTTTCTTCCTTCCTTCATTTCTTCCTTCCCTCCTCCCTTCCACCCTCCCTCTCTCCCTCCATTAATCCATCATCCATCCATCCATCCATCCATCCATCCATCCATCCTGTATGTGATGAAGCACCTACTCTGTGTCAGGTCCACTGTCCTGACAACCCTGAATGAGACAGCTGGGGTCCCACCTTCATGGTACCTGTGGAGATCCAAGAAGCCACATGGGCACCTGTCACCATGAGGGTGAGGATGAGTGAGGAGGAACACAGACTACCTGTCGGGGTAAGAGGGCATGAGCAGGACCTAAGTGGGGAGAGTGCTGGTGAGGGTTTGGTGGGACTATCCTGGCAGGGGCTCAGGCTACCCAGGAGGTAAGGAAGGTGGTGGACTGGTCCAAGTGCAGAAACAGTGGTGCTATTACTGGGGTGGAGATGTGGATGGGGACCATTTGAAGGTTGGGGTGCTATGCTGAGTGGCTAGGAAGTAGGTACAAGGAAAGAATATGAACAGATTCAGGCCCAAATGCCACTCTTTGAAAGGCGCTTACAACACCCCCTCTCCCTGCCCCTCACTCTCCCCACTCCCCTCTGAGTGGGCGCTGGGGCTCCACTGACAGCATCCTCCCTTCTGCTGACAGAGAAGAGGTAACTAAGGCTCCCCCAGCTCTGCTTCCACAGCATCTCCTCTAACTGAGCCTCAAAAACAAGCCCCACATAAACCCAGGGCATGAATCTATTCATATTCCTTGGCCCACGCCAGGTGGGAGGACCCACCTCTCCCTGCAGGATCGGTCTGGGGGAAAGGACTATGGGGGTCCCTTGTTCAAAAGCTGGGAAAAGTACCTTTAGGCTCACCTGAATGTATAGTTTATTCCTTCCTGATGTAGCGTCTCCCTTTCTTGATCCCTCTCTCGTCACACTGTTTTTTTTATTTCCTATTTAATGTTGTTCTAAGTAACGGAAAATTAGAATTTTAAATTATTAGCATGAACTTTACCATTCATCTTTATATCATGCAATGCCAGTTTTAAATGCAAATATAAAAGCATTTAATTTGCATACAGAACCATTGGAATGACACGATTTGTATTTCATAGCTCGTTTGATGTGTATGTATTTCATTCTTATCCAAAGAGTGGAAACTTATGCCAAAGTAGCTCAGCAGCTTGTATTTCACTCTTGATACGTGTGTGTGCCTCCAGCTCCACCTCCGCTCCGCTCCTGGGTGGGAAGACTGAAGGAGGGGAACTCAGAGCTGTTTGCTGGGGGACAATTTTCAGCTAAGTGAATGGCTAATACCGGGAAGGAACTCAAGCAAGAAGGGAAATGATAAGGCTCCTGACCACTCATGTTTTTTAGCAAATCACTGACTTCTCTCTGCTATAGAATGCTCTGGTTCATAGGAAGTTCCTCCACTTGCTCAGCTATAGACAGTCACCTGGCTGTGTCATCATCCTGAATTTCCCTGGACTCCCTCCTGCGTTGTGTGTGGCTCCCGGAACTCCCAACTTCGGGTGTGCTAGGGGCGTGGTCTAAGGTCGGAATACAAGCCTTGGACACATGTTACCTTCCCCCCCCCCCCCCCTTGTACATATTCCATTGTCCCTTTTGCCTTGACTTCCAGAAAGCAGGTGAAGGACAAAACCATGAAGCACTTCAGGGAAGCAAGAGCAAGACCAGCATTTTGGACCAAACTCAGTAGAATGAGGCCAGGCTGGTCTCTCTGCTGATGCTTTGAAACTCTTTGTCCTTGAGCCTGAGCCTCTTCCCTGTATTCCTGAGGTGTCTTAGGCCAAGAGACCCTAAGCAGGAGGTTATGCAGCTACTCAAGGGCAAAGCAAGCATCCAAACCCATTAGCTAGTTTCTGTCATTGGCTTATTGGTGGAGATCTGGGCTGCATCCTGGACATACAAAGTCAGCACAGCCCACCACATAAGAGCACGGGGCTGCCAGTCTCTGGGTGGAAGGGACCATAAACCGTTGTGGCAGGGGAGGAAACTGAGGCCTCTTGCTCGGCAGCAGTGAGTGGCACATCATTAGGAAACAGTGAATTCCCCATGACGTTTGTTTAAACAGCTGTGGGGCTGGGACTTCAGAACCTGGTGCTGGCTTGGATGTGCACCGTTGCCTTCGCTGGGTGACTTGGCACCCACTTTCCCCTTGTACTTCACATACTGTGGCCTCCAGGTCACTCTGATTCTGAGTGCTGCCACCTGGGGTTGGGGCGTGGGGGGCATTGTCCTGCTTTTCTCAGGTCATCTATTTTCCCAATGGCAGCAGCAGCTTTTCTGGGTCTGCCTGCCCTGCCCTGGAGTCCTGACTTTCCACAGCAGCCTCCCTAGGCAGCAAGCTCACTGTGACCATCCTCATTCCGCCTACTCGGAGGGAGGAACAACACAGACCAGGACTGGTGAGCAGAGAAAGAGCAGCGGGGGAGGTTTCCATGGAGAAGCAGAGCTGCAGGCCCAAGTGATCCAGGGCTCTCTCGTCTCCTTCCGCAGAACATCCACTCGCTCGTCCCCCTGAGAGCTGGCTGGCATCAGCTGGGAGCATGTCTGCCCCATTCCTCCTGAAAGCTCACTTCTGGTTCTTAGCTTGGTGCTCTTCTTTGCTCTGAGTTCTTGCTTTGCCTGGTGGGGTGTCTGCCAATCCTTGGGCTCCCCCCCAGCACCTCCCAGGCGAAAGCTCCTTAAAAAGAAATCCATACCTTGGAATAATTCCTGTTTTCCAGGGAGCAGGGGAATGTTAATTATCTCAGCGGCTTCCTCACAGAGCCCTAGCTCTGAGCTCTCTGATAAAGAATTAGGCCCTGATGAAGGGAAGGCGGCTCCATCCTGGGATCACATTTCTCTGTCCTCAGAGATGACAAGCAGCAGGGGAGAAAGGTGTAAGGGAAAGGGAGCGAGCAAGAGGAGGAAAAAGAGAAAACAGATGTTCATTGTTTGTTCTGGGGAGGGCAAGTACTGTGCTCTGAGCACAGTCCCCGGGTGACCCTGGGCAGGGGAGCCCATGGCTGACTGCGGTTAAGACTCACAGAACCTGCAGAATCATAGACAGGCTTTGCACCTCTGCGGCTTGCACACATTCCACACCATCCCCCTGAAGCAAAAGCACACTAATTGGGTAAAAGAAAAAGAATAAATGTGAGCAAACTGTGTCTTTCAGTTCAAATCTAGGTAAGTGGGATGCTTGGTGCCAAAAGCCCCCAGTCCAGCTCTGAGCGATTCCAGCTGCTTCCACTGGTGGGTGTGAGCTGCAAGGGGGCGAGGGGGGCTCTTTCCACCCCTGCCCCTACCCTTCAGGGTGGTTTTGAGAGAGCTTTTCTAGATATCCCTTTCCATTCTCTCTCGGGGCATTGGCTCAAAGACCTGAAGATCAGACCTGGCCTGTCTCTGCCCCTTCTGGCTCGGTTTGTGTGTGTGTGTTGTGTGTGTGGCAGGGGGTTGGAGGCTATGGCAGGGCAGGGGTAGAGTAGAGGTGTTGGAGTCACAGAAGTCTGGGATGATGCCAGTTTCTCCCTGGCTCACCTCTCTATGCAAAGTTTACTCATCTGTAAGTCTACTCACCTGTAATTCAGGAATCAAAACACCTGTCCCAGGAGGTGTAATGGTGGTGGGATTGGTGTCTTTTTTTTTAATTAGTGAAACACCATGTGGTACAGTTGTTGACCTTACAAGTTTTTGTGCTTGGGTTTTGGTCATACAATGATCGAGTACCCCTCCATCCACCAGTGCCCATTCTCCACCACCAATAGTCCCAGTAACCCTCCCACCCCTCCCATACCCCCATCCCATCCTGCCTCTGTGGCAGGGCATTCCCTTTTTGTTCTTTCTCTCCTTTTGGATGCTAAGTTTTGCAAAAGAGGCATTGAATGGCAAACATGTCCAGTCTATAGTCTACTTTCAGCATGCATCTCCCATCCTGGGAGAATCCTCCCAACACCCTTTGCTTGGTGTTCCCTTCTCTGTTTGAGCTGCCCTTTCCCATAGCTTGTGTGGCTGGCCTTCAAGCCATGGAGTCAACTTCCTGTAACTTATCTCGACTATTCTAGGATGTTGATCTCCTATTTTGTAGAGCGATAGCACAGCAGGTGGGGTGTTTGCCTTTCGTGCGGCTGACCCGGTCTACCCGAGTTCGATTCCTCCGCCCTTCTCGGAGAGGCCGGCAAGCTACCGAGAGAACCTCGCCCACACGGCAAAGCCTGGCAAGCTCCCTGTGATGTATTCAATATGCCAAACACAGTAACAACAAAGTCTCACAATGGAGACGTTGCTGGGCCTGCTTGAGCAAATCGATGAACAATGGGAGGACAGTGCTACAGTGCATATTCCCCAGATGGATGCAATCTTTCTATGTCTGTCCCTCTCTTTCTGACTCATTTCACTTAGCATGATACTTTCCATGTAGTACCATTTGTATGTAAATTTCATGACTTTGTCTTTTCTAACAGCTGCATAGTACTCCATTGTATAGATGTACCAAGTTTCTTTAACCAGTCCAAAGTTTCTTTAACTAGTGATTGGTGTTTGAATATTAGCACTGTAGCACTGTCCTCCCGTTGTTCATCGATTTGCTTGAGCGGGCACCAGTAACGTCTCACAACAAATTGTGAGACTTGCTACTGTTTTTGGCATATCAAATATGGCATGGGGAACTTGCCAGGCTTTGCCATGTGGGCGAAATACTCTCGGTAGCTTGCTGGGATATCTGAGAGGAGCAGAGGAATAGAACCCGGGTTGGCCGCATACAAGGCAAACCCCCTACCCGCTGTGCTGTCACTCAGCCCTTATTAAATGTAATCAAATATTGTGAGCTACTTAAAAAATAAAAAACATAAAAAGTACAAAATAAAACTCTCCGAGAAAGAAAATCAGACAAGCTCTCTTTTAGCAAGGGCCAACATGTAGCCTGTGCAGATTCACACAATCCTCCACCTAATCTGTGGGTCTGTGCCACCTTTAGAACACAGCCCAACACACAGTAGGTCCTCAACACTCAGAACTCCACTCCTTCTGACTTATTCGCAAAGCGTCAGCCCTCCAGCCCTTACTGACATTTAATCCTCACTGGGATCAAGTGTGACAGCCACTTAGCAGCTCAGCTCTGTTCCCATCAGCTGTCCCTCCACTGGTTTCATGGGAAGTGTTGGTTGATCTGGGATTTTTGAAGGATGCCAACCTTGGAAATTGTGGATTCTGGGCTTCTAGTTGCAAAGACTCTGATGATCAGGTTTGGATAAATGTGTCACCAGCATATCAATACTCTGAGAAAACCTAGTCTCTCAGTCAAAAGAAAAGTAACACCAACTGCAAAGAGTAGCCCACACAAAGAAGGAAAGCCTCTGGAAATAGTAACCGCATGGGCAAATAATAAAAGACATCTTCCCTCGTCACTTAAATCTCTCTAAAAGATAACTGATTAGTCCTAAGGCAAAAGTAATGATACTATACTGTGGGATTTATAATATGCTCAAGGCAAAATGTATCTCTGAAAAAATACCAGTGTCCAGGAAGATAGAGAAGTAATACTGTTGTAATGTTCTTACATTATACATGAGATAGAGTGATAATATTTGGAGGTTGACTGTGAATAGTTAGACTGTGGAAGTTAGACATGTATTGTGAACTTTCAAATGAGTCAAATATGTGGGTCTAATAAGTCAAGAAAGGAGATAAAATGAACACACACAACACACACACACAGAGTACTCAACCCCAAGAAGGCGGACAAAGTAGAGGGAACAAAGAAAAGCTAGGAAAAATAGACACAAATAACATGATATAACACTTCAATGTAACTATACCAATAATACCATTAAATATAACTAGGCTGTTTACCTCAATTAAAATAGTATATTGGGGGGCTGGAGAGATAGCACAGCGGGTAGGGCATTTGCCTTGCACGTGGCCAACCCAGGTTCGATTCCCAGCATCCCATATGGTCCCCTGAGCACCGCCAGGAGTAACTCCTGAGTGCAGGAGCCAGGAGTAACCCCTGTGCATCGCCAGGTGTGACCCAAAAAGCAAAAAAAAAAAAAAAAACCAAAGTATATTGGATAAAAAAATACAATCCAATTATTTGCTACCTTCTGAAATGTACTTTACCTATAAGGAAACAAATAGTTTAAAAACCAAAAGGATAAGACAAACACATACCATTATAACACTAATCAAAAAACTTCTGGATTGAACATATTAGAATTTTAAAGATGTTGGTATCAAAGCACGACTATAACCAATGATAAAGAAGGCCATCTCCTGGGACTGGGTGCCACTGTGGAACTGGTCATGCTGGTAAATTTAACTCTGTCCTGCAAGATCAGCCACAGAGAGTGAGGCAGATGCAGTGACTGTTCAGGTAGCATGTGAGCCTTCACAGCCTTGAACAAGAGGCTGCTCAGCCTTTTTATTTAGCACAGCCTCTGTATTTCCCATGATCATACTTTATGCATTAGTACATATCAGTAGGACAGAGAATAAAATGTTTGCACAGCTGTGGGCGTGGGGGATGTGTGGCAGACAAGAAGGAAGTGTACAGCCTCGAGGCTCTGGGAATGCCCTGTTCTTGGCAGGGCTCTTCCTGCTAGGCTGTCTGCCTCCCGACCCACGTAAA
This sequence comes from Sorex fumeus, assembly GCF_029834395.1. Classification (NCBI taxonomy): domain Eukaryota; kingdom Metazoa; phylum Chordata; class Mammalia; order Eulipotyphla; family Soricidae; genus Sorex; species Sorex fumeus. The sequence goes on from NW_026606104.1 coordinate 45,411,950, forward strand.
TCTATCTAAGCCCAAACTCTCCCTCAAAGGACGTTTCTTGCTCAGCCATGCATTTGAGTCTCTGTGGCCCTGCCCTAAACAAATTTTAGCCAAGATACTATCCATATTATATGGCCTACATTTGCGGATTGATTTCCTACAATTTCCTAGTGATCAAGGACTCAAGTCAATAAGGAGAGGTAAGAATCCTAAACATTTATGCCCCTATAAACAGTCTTAAACCATGTGAAGCAAAAGCTGAAAGAACTTAAGGAGAAATAGACAAATTTACTATTATCAGATATTTTAATAATGAATAAAACCAAAAGATAGAACATTTGTAAGGCTATCAGACTTGCAGGGCAACCTAACCAGTTTGACTTAATTAATATTCACAGAACATCCTGCCTAATAATGGCAGAATAAACATGTTCAAGAGCTCATTGAACACTGACCAGAGAAGAACCTAGTCTGGTCCTTAAAATAGTAGCAAAAAACTTTAAAAACAAAAAAGTTATGCAAAACATGCATGATAAGAATGGAAATAAAATGAAAACTAAAACCAGCAAGTTCCTTAGAAAACTCTCCAAAGTTTTGGAAACTGAAAACGCATTTCTAAATTTCCAGTTGTGGGTTTTTTTTTGGCTTTTTGGGTCACACCCTGCGATGCTCAGGGGTTACTCCTGGCTCATGCACTCAGGAATTGCTCCTGGCGGTGCTCAGGGGACCATATGGGGTGCTGGGAATCGAACCTGTGTCGGCCATGTTGGCTGCGTGCAAGGCAAACGCCCTACCCTCTGTGCTATTGCTCCAGCCCCTCCAGTTGTGTTTTAAAAAATAAAAATAATAAAGGGCATCAGAATGCCCTGCCACAGAGGTGGGGCAGCGTGGGGAGGATGGGTTGGGGGTGGGTGGGAGGGCTATTAGGATTATTGGTGGTGGAGAATGGGCACTGGTGGAGGGATGGGTACTCTTTCATTGTATAACTGAAACCCAAGCATGAAAGTTTGTAAGTCTACAACTATACCTCATGGTATTTCACTAATAAAATAAAATAAAAATAGAAAGACTGTTTTAAAAAAGGGCATCAGAAAGTATTTTGAATTGGCTATAGATGAAAGCACAGCATATTAAAAATTGTAACATGTCCCTTTTATAAAGCAGTTATTCAAGGAAAATTTATAGCACCCAACCTATATTCCAAAAGGAGAAATATCTCAAGCCAATGAAGAAAGCTGGTACTTGAAGAGAACTAGAAAAAAATTTGGTGGCATACACAACACACTGGGCAAGGAGAGATTAGCATCGCCCCTGAATAAGGATAGTAAGAAAGTTCATAATGTGTTCCAACGAAATTCACACTTAGAGAAAATGAAGTTCAAAGTAAGCTAAAGAAAGGGAATTGCGAGGAAAAATATAGAAGCCCCATGGCTCCCTTTATGGAGAAAAAGCATTGCTGAAGTCCACTTGTCCACACTCCAGAGGGTGACTGCATGCAGCCAGACCCCAAGGATGGAGTGTGTGAGTCAGATGAGAGAATCTTCATCCTGAGGAGACTGTGTGGGTCCCTGTTGGAAGCTATGTCTGAATCTGGAATTTCCCCATTGACTTCTGAGTCAATGCATCCAGTAAATCTCCTCTTCTCTTTAAGTAAGGATAATTAGGTTTTCTTTCACTTGCATAAAATATTTCCAAATGGTCTTGCCTGTGTCTTTATCCTGACAGGGAAAGGCTGTGGGTATGGCCCAGAAGACTTGTTGTTCTTGAGTGGGTGCTCCTGGCCCAGGAGAGGGCCCTATAGCTCTTCTCTCAGTGATACATCTCTTCCTGGGTTGAATCTTGCTGTCTTGGTTTTATAAACAAGGGCACAGATCAGATGCCTCTAAACCCAAGAATGGATGGGGGCTGAGGTAATTTGGCTAATTGTTGGAGTTGCATGGCTCACCGTCAGCCAGGTTTGCCATGGGGTTCTGGGGCCATTGGAACATTCTGGAAAATGAGCAGTTGCCACCTGTCCTATGTCTCAGCATGCCCAGGAGACAGGAGTCCTGGGTTCAACTCCCAAGGCTGTTTTTCACAGTTCCTCATAGTCTCAGCTTGAATTTTGAAGGTACTTGGGGGGATTCAGTGTAGAAGCAGGAGGAGAACTTGACACGGAGTGGGGCATGTGGCTGGCATCCCAGATGTTCATAAGAACATTGTGAGCAGGGTAGGGCCCCACCTGACCTGTCACTGGGTCTGAGACCTGCTCACTCTGAGTTCACAGGGGAATTGAAATGGGGTCCTCAGTCACCACCCTCTGCTGAGGTTGTTGGTGCTTCAACAGAAAAAGAGAGATGGGGTGGTGGATGGCGGTGGTGGAGTGTGCATATAGTCAAAACATCTAAATGGTGATTTTATTTTTTAAATATTTCCCCACATTTTATTTTATTAAAGCAATGTGAATTACAAAGTTATTCATAGTTGGGTTTCTGACATACAATGCCTCATCACTGATCCTGGCATCAGTGATCCCACCAGTGTTCACGGTTCCTCTCCTTCACTCTTCCTTCAGCACCCACCACTGCCGAGCTCCACACTGCCATCTTGACTAGCACCTTTTAGGTTTGGTTATTAAAGTACTATATGGACTCAATACACTCTCTACTCAAAATCAAACAACATTCCTCAAGGATGAACAGTCCAGAATAAAGTTTGTATGGAATCATAAAAGACCCCAAGTAGTCAAAACCATACTGGAAAACAAGTAACTTGGGAGTATCTCATTACCTAACTTGAAGCTATGCTATAAAGCTATCACTTAATCACTTAACTTCCCGTTAATCATCGATTTGCTCGAGCAGGCGCCTGTAATGTCTCCATTTGTCCCTGTTGCGTGCTAGTGTAGCCCAATGGCGTCTGTTCACTCTAGGAACATGAAGAGCCTCAAACCGATCGTTCATGATCTTGATGAAGAAGTCTGACCATCTGGTAGGTGGGCGGCCACACGGTCTTTTGACATCCCGTGGAATCCAGTTGGTAACAGCTCTAGTCCAGCAGTGTCTTTAAATCTCATTACGTGACCAGCCCATCTGATTATTGACACCTTGGCAAACGAGACAGCGTCCCTGATTCTTGATCGTCGACGGATGTCGGAACTCCAGATTCTTTCTCTCATTTGAGTGAAATGTGATATTCCAAGCATAGCTATTTCAATTCTTCTTTGGGAGACCTGAATAGCGTTCTCATCCTGTTTGCATAGGGCCCAGGTCTCTGAGGTCTATGTTAATGCAGGAAGAACAGTGGAATCAAAGGGATGTGCCCGGAGCTGGAGGTTCTTCGTCCTCTTAGTTATTTCTTCAACGTTCTTGAAGGCATTCTAAGCCGCTCTCTTCCTCCTGCGCAGCTCGGGTGCCAGGTCATTTGTCTTGTTGACTTCTCGACCTAGGTACACACAGCTGTTGCATTCGGAGATGGTACTTCCGTTGAGAGTGAATGGGGCATCAGGAACGAGGCTGTTTCTCATAAACATTGTCTTTGTAAGATTCAGCTGTAGACCAACCTTTCCACACTCACGGTTGAAGTCGGCCAGCATTTGTGCCCCTTGGCTGATGTTTGGTGTAATTAAAACAATGTCATCAGCAAAGCGGAGGTGGTATAGTTGCCGACCATCTATCTTCACTCCCATTCCTTCCCATTCCAGTCGTCGCATGATGTTCTCGAGGGTGGCACTCAAGAGTTTCGGTGAAATGGTATCACCCTGCCGAACCCTTCTCTTGACATCAATGATTACTATAGCTATTATTATAGTAATAATAGCTATTATTATAGCCATAAAACTATAATGATCAAAACAGCATGGTATTGGAATAAGGACAGACTCTTTGACCAATGGGTAAGCATAAAATATCCAAGTTGACCCACATATATGGTCAACTTTTGACAAAGATGTTGAGAGCATGAAAAGGAGTAAAGACAGACTTTTCAACAGACAGAGCTGCCAACTGGATAACCATGGGCAAAAAGTTAAAACTGAATCTGCATCTTACCCCTTATACAAAAGTCAATTCAAAGTGAATCAAAGACCTTGAGACCAGACCAAAATCTATAAAATACATTGAAGAATATATAGAATGCTCCAAGATCTGAACCCTAAAGGAGTCTTCAATGATATAATACCACAGGTAAAGGCGACAGAATCAAAAATAAACAAGTGGAGCTACATAAAATTAAAGAGTTTCTGCATGGCAAAAGAAACACAGGCTAAAAATAAAAGACAGCTAATTGAATGGGAGAAAATATTTGTGGTCAGCACATCAGATAAAGGAATGATCCAATCCTCACAAAATTATATTAAGTACTCACAGTACTTTATATATATGAGTACTTTATATATATATGAGTACTTTATATATATGAGCGATATATATATATGTTATATATATATGAGTACTTTATATATATGAGCAATAGCACAGCGGTAGGGCGTTTGCCTTGCACGCAGCCAACATGGCCGACCCGAGTTCGATTCCTCCGCCCCTCTCGGAGAGCCCGGCAAGCTACCGAGAGTATCTCGCCCACAAGGCAGAGCCTGGCAAGCTCCCCGTGACGTATTCGATATGCCAAACACAGTAACAACAAAGTCTCCAATGGAGATGTTACTGGGCCCGCTCGAGCAAATCGATGATCAACGGGAGGGCCTTTACCCTTTACCTTTACTCACAAAAATCAGCAACAAAAAATTCCAAAAACTCTCAAAAACCGGGCAAAGGAAAAGAGCAAGGACTTCTCTGAGGAAGACCAATGGGTGGCCCACAGACACATGAAAAAATGCTCCTATCACTTATTATTAGGGAGACCCAAATCAAGACAACAGTGAAATTCCATCCCACACCAGTGAGAATGGCATGTATCAGAAATAATGGGAACCAACTGATCATTTTAAATCTCATTTACATAGTGTGTCGCCAATCAGATAGCAGGGAGAGCTCAGGGCAGTGAGAGGTAATATACACAAACAGGTGTTTGTGTGGGAGAACAGACAGGCTGACTTGAGGGCTGTAGGTGAGTTTAAGACTGCAGATCAGACCTGCAGTCCGTGGAGCTAGTGACAGGGACTGTGAGAGGAAGATGATGCAGACAACACAGACCAGAGGAGACCAGTACGGAGACCTTGGGGGCAGGTGGAGGGTGGAGAGAGTCGATGGATCAGCAGTTCAGCTCTCCTGAGGCTACTGTCCTAGTAGTGGCCAGTCCTGTAGCTGCTGTAGCCCGCAGAGCTATACAGACATGAGCTGTGAAATAAGAGCAATTAAATAAGAATCATAATGCTGAAGACATCCAGCGGTTGGCATAATAGTCTTACTCACTGTCTGCAGAAACTGGAAATTAGCTAGTTCCACTCTGCACTTTTTCCTTTATATACTCACCTGTGCCCCGCAGGTGAAAGGCCCAGGCAGGTTTGTTATTCTGTGGAACCAGCATCCCGGATGCTATGAGTGCCCTGGGGTTTTCTCTCCACACCTGGGTGAAGCTTCCTAGAGCTTACCGCATGCTCCTTTCCTCCCACACCCAGCTTTGCCAAAATCCATGGCCTGAGGACCAGGTGACTCCAGAGCCACAGTGATAGGACCCTGCAACTCTCAAAGACAGGCAGTCAGCAGTGCTCCCAATCTTTTTTCCTGTCTCATTTTTCTTTCAGTCCCTGCAGTATCTTATTATTGACACTTGCAATTTCATGTGCCGGCTGGGCTCTGGCCGAGCTAGCAGCAAAATGTTGGGGAGCCAAGGTCCCCGTGTCCTTCACTTAACCTGTCATCTGCACAATTTCATGTGGCTGGAGCTCAGTCCACCTTGCAGTGGAGACATTTCAAAACTCAGTTAAATCACTGGGCATACAGTTGTCACCCACCTCTCAGCCCTTGCCAAGGAGGGGTCGTCCCAGCCCTCAGCGCTCTGCTCTGAGGACCTGGTTCATTTCATGCGCACTTTCCACACAGTTGCAAAATTGAAAGCAATTTTCTTGAGAGGAATGTGGAGGTGGGCAGGTGCATTTAAACAGGAGCTGAAACCTGCCATGACAGGCATGCTGGCCCGGGATTCCATCATCAGCATGGCAGAAAGTTGTCGAATAAAGTAAAAATTGACACATCATGGGTGGACTGACATTATTCTCTCAACTCTTGTATTAATCAGTCAATATTTTCTTTCTTTTTGATTTTCAATTTGTTTACTATTACTCTCCACACGCTTGAAGGTACCGGCAGAGGAACAAAAGCATGCGGGTCTCGGGGCTGAGATCTCCAAGCCTGCTCGGATTGGGGCTGAGCATCCTCCACCCAGATCCTCCATATTCTGGTAGGCAGGAGTCACACCCACCAACTGGCCCCCTGGCGCCGTGTAATCCCATCAACGGCCAAGACCCAGAGACTATAAAACCCAGCTCCCGGAAGTGCGCGGAGACGCGACATCTTATAATCTCATTCTTACTTTGGACAAACTGGCAGGCTACCGATTGTAACCTGTCCACACGGCAGAGTCTGGCAAACTCCCGTGGTGTACCCAATATGCCAAAACCAGTAACAATGATGGGTCTCATTTTCCTAACCCTCAAAGAACCTTGAATATGGCACTTTTTGAAAATCTCAGGGCTAGGACGAAGGAGAAGTTACTGTGGCCTGCTCGAGGCACTCGACGAACAACAGGATGATCGTGATCTTGATCGTGACTATTACTAGATAGAGATACAGCTAATTTTTGTATGTTGGTCCTGCTCCACTTTACTAAACTTATGGATTCTAGCAGACTTTGTTTTGGCAAATTTCTTTGCATTGTCTGCATTGATATCATGTTATCTACCAATTATTTCGCTGAATGCCCTTCTACATATTTTTTGCTCCCTGAACTTATTATACCCTCAATAATTTCACATATTTAAAATCCTGATCCAGCTTTGTAGCTATTTGGGGGTCAGAACTGAGATCTGAAGTGCATCTCTATTCAACTGCAAATTGGAATTTCCTATCTGCCTATTTATGCATATAACTTTTAAAGTATGCTTTGAAGAAGGGTCAAAATAGGATTTAAGATACTAACTGGAGTACCCTAAACCCTTAATTAAAAGACCCCTCCCCTCCCTCCCTCCCTCCCTCCCTCCCTCCCTCCCTCCCTTCCTTCCTTCCTTCCTTCCTTCCTTCCTTCCTTCCTTCCTTCCTTCCTTCCCCCACACATCTTTTCAGGGCTTACTCCTGACTCTATGCTCAGGGATCACTACTGGCAGTGCCCAGGGTACCATTGAGGTACTGGGGATCAAACTCAGGTTGGCTGTATGCAAGACAAGCACCCTACCTGCTGTGTTATCTCTCCAACCCAGAATATTTTCTTTAGCTTAGAAAATAATACAAGCATACTATGAAACGTTTACATGATGTGAAAGTTCACAAAGGATAAAAATGAAGGCTTTGCCTCTGGCAAAGATGAAGTAGCAAGGATTTTACTTGCCACATAAAAGAACACTCAAATCGGGTGAAACATATAAAACAACCATTTGCAAAATGCTGGTCATTAGCTATGAAGAACAGATATCTGGGAGACGGGCAACAAGTGGTGCCAGTGCAGTGATTGCACCAGCTCTCTCCCCTCAGAGAGTTTTCGTCTGTCTGTAGTGCAGGTCTGGGGACATAAGGGGTCTGCAGTGGGTTCACTGATTTGGAGAGAGGGAACCGAGAGCCTGGGAGATCAGTAGGGCTCTAGAGGACAGGGTAGAGAACAAGAGAGGAGAGAGACTTACAGAGAAGGATCTGCAGAGATCTCTCAAATCTGCTGAGTTTGATCAACACACACAGGGAGGAATCTATGTGTGACTCAGTCAGGAATATCCCTCTTTTCTCAACCCCACCCAGTCACACAGGGCTGGGAATCAAGCCTGTTCCCACCTGCCAGATTGCAAAACTCAAGGTTCATGCAGCATTAAGTAGAATTCACATAAGGGGCTTGCCACAGGAGTGGGGAATAGTTAGTCTGACGGGGAACTGCCTAACAAAGAATGAGTAAGTCCTAAAAAGATTAAGGTCAAAGGAATTTTACTGCACCCCAGATAAAGCAGAACACACATATTAAGCATGCAAGAATATACCAGAAGGCACAACTCACAATGTCTACTACCCAATAAATATTCCTTGGCATGCATACAAGCAGGAAAATATATCCCATAATGAGCAAAGAAGAAACTCATCTAAATTGATCTATAATTCACACAGATCAGTAAAGATAGAGATTTTAATAAGACTTTCAACTAAGTTAATCTAGTTGACATTTACCAAACCCTCCATCCAGCAAAAGGAAAATGCATGTTCTTGAGTATATATGAACATTCAGCAAGATAGATTGTATCTAAGGCCATAATACAAACTTTGGCACATTTAAAAGAAAATAAATTATATAAAATATGTTATCTGACTCGTTATCAAGTAACAAGTGTTATAAATTACAAAATAGAAAGATATCTAGAAAATCCCCAATATTAGGAATTAAGCACACACTTCTGAAAAAGCCCATGGCTCAATGTGGAGGAGGTCCTTAAGAAAAATTAAAATATATTTTAAGCTTAATGAGAATGAAAACTTAATACATAAAAATATGTGGAATGTATCTAAAGCAGCCAAGAGGGAAACTAATAGCACTGAATACCTATATTTGAAAAGAAGAAAGCTCTTAAATATCTTAAGCTTAGAGAAAGAAGAGCTGATTAAACTTACAACAAATAGAGGAGGGAAATAATAAAAATGGAAACATGAATCAATGAAATTGAAAACAGGTAGCTCATAGAATCAACGAAACAAAAAACTTTCTTGGAAAAGATAAAATTGGAAAGTTCTATAACTTCTGTATGTATATGACAGAGAGAGATGGGGGGAGAGGGTGTGTGTGTATGTGTGCGTGTGTGTGTGTGTGTGTGTGAGAGAGAGAGAGAGAGTGTGTAAGAGAGAATGAATATAAATCAATAATACCAGGAACATCAACCCTACAGACTAGAACAAGGGAAAACTATTAATAACAACTTTTTATAAGGAATATTTGAAAGACAGACTGTAAAAACTGAAATAGTTATCTATTTCAAGAATAAATATCTTAGGTAACCCTACATTTTAAATAGAAAGAGCAATGCAACCAATCATATTAACAAACTGAAAATAATTTGAATAGCAATAATTAATCAGGCTTTTTTGGGGGGGGTCTTTGATTTTGGGCCATACCCAGTAATGCTCGGGGCTGCTCCTGGCTTTGTGGTCTGGGATCACTCTAGGTAGTGCATGGGATATCATGTGGTGCTAAGAATCAGATCTGGGTCCTCCAAATGCGAAGCATGCCCTTGGTCTGTTGAGCTATCTCTCGAACCTACAGAATTTTAATTAAAATTTTCTATTTAAATGGAATATAAATATGATGTGCTTAGGGACAAATCTGACAAGGGATTTATGTAAGTCTGGTGAAGAAATACTACTCAGCTATAAAAAGGAATAAAAGGATACATCTATCAGTATGGCTAAATCAAGTATTATACTGAGTGGAAGAAATAGATTGAAAGGAACGCTTACTGTGAGATCTTATTTGCATTTAAATCTTGGAAATGAAACTAGAGTGACAGGAAGCAAATCAAGGCTTGCTTGGGGTTGGGGAGCAGGAGGGGTAGATTAGCAAAGGAATTTTAAGACTCTTCTGAAGGGGTCCTCTCGTTGTTCATCGATTTGCTTGAGCAGGCCCAGTAATGTCTCCATTTTAAAACTTGTTACTGTGTTTGGCATATTGAATAAGTTACGGGTAGCTTGCCAGGCTTTGCTATGCAGGCGAGATACTCTCGGTAGCTTGCCGGGCTCTCCGAGAGGGGCGGAAGAATTGAACCCTTCTCGCCGGGCTGGCTGTGCGCAAGGCAAATGCCCTACTGCTGTGCTATCACTCCAGCCCTCACGATATTGATTGTGATGATGGTTTCATGGATGTGTACATATGTCAAAACTTATCAGATTTACACTAGTGTATGCTCAGTTTATTGAATTTGAATTCTGCCTCAACAAAGTTCTTTAAAAATAGAAATAAATATTTGTGGTATATAAAAAATATATAGTAGAAGACTAATATCCATGGTCAGGGAAAACGGGTTAGGAAGACTGGTCAATAGTTGGAACTACAGGTGTGTGTGTGGAGGGTAGAGGGTAGGTAAGATAGAGAAGAGACCAGTATAACAATAATAGCTGGGAATGATCACACTGGACAAGATATGAGGGTTAAAAGTAGGTTAAGGGATTACTTGATCACTTGACATCCCATTACTCATGGATTTGCTTGAGCGGGAGCCAGTAACATCTCCATTCAGCAGTTCTGATTGTTGGGGGGAAGTTCTAGGCAATAATGTTGCATCTTTTGTCAAAATAATGAATGTAATCAAAGTAGAGAGAGAGAGAGAGTTAATCAGAAATAATCTGCCTCACAGGCATTGGGAGGAGTGGGAGGAGGGTATATTGGGGTTATTGGTGGTAAAGGGAAAGGTGGTTGATCATTGTATGACTGAGACTTAATCTTGAAAACTTTGTAACTTTTCCCACAGTGATTCAATAAATAAATATAACAAAAAAAAAAGAAGGATGAGGAAGGAGAGGCTGATAAAATCTCAAGACCTAACTAGGCTGCCAAAACAAAGGACAAAAATGACTGTCTGTACTTTCAATGCATGTATGCTGGCATTGGATGCATCCATCGAGGACATCATGGTACAAGCGTGGAAAATCAAGTACAACATCATTGATCTGACTGAGACGAGAAGGCATCAATCACGTCATTTTCAACACAGGGGAAGAACTGTTCCTCAGAACATGTGACAAAAGAGGCATTGGTGGTGTCAGTGTCCTTGTCAACACGAACTTGGCCATAAGCATTGATTCATTCGAATGCCTAACAACCTAAGTCGGACAATTACACTTGAATAGATGTGGCTCACTGCCGGCACTTTCTATCTTCGTTGTCTACGCACCAACATCCAATTATGATGAAGGAGAAATTGAGAAGTTCTACATGGAGCTGAAGAAGTTCTATAAAGAAGACCACACTTTCTACAAGATCATTGTTAGTGATTTTAATGCCAAGATAGGACTGAGAAGATCACCCAAGGAACTCCACATCAGGACCCATGGCCTAGAATGGAACGAAGAGGGTAAGAGACTGTCTGAGTTCATCATGTTGACCAAGACCATCCATGGTAACTCACAATTCCAGAAGACCGAATCTAAACGTTGGAAATGGGAGTCTCCTGGTGGATGGTTCCACAATGAAATTGACCACATCATATTCAATTGATGGTTTTACCTGATCAATGTCACTGTTGTCCAAAAATTCTAAATGAGATCGGACTACCATCTCCTTTGCGCAAAATTCTACTTCATGGAGCAGGGAGAAAGGGCTGCAAAGTTTAAGAAGAGAACTCCCAGAATGACCACCAACTGGGAGCTCTTTAGTACTACTGCAGCAACATAGGAAGATGCCGTCCTTGACAACATTGATGAGGAATATGACCAATTGGTTCAGCATCTCCATGATTGTGTGAGAGAGAGATAGCCACAAAAAGACGCCTGTCTCCGAAAATTCTTGAGCTCATTTGCCAACGTTGCTTGGTGCAATCCTCAGGCAACCGCAAGCGAACATCTGAGCTTGCAAAGTAGTGCAGAGAAGTAATAAAGGAAGACCTCAAAGAGAGAAGAGCAGTAGTGCTGGCAAATGTGGCAGAAGCTGGGAAAAGTATTCATAACACCCACCTGTCCTTCGCCAACTACAAGGCCAAGATGACTGCCCTCCGACGTCCTGATGGATCTATCATATTTTCCAGAAGGGCAATGGAGAAGATTATCCATGACTTCTACTCAGATGTCTTTCATAGCCACGTCCACCTGCCCACATACCAAATTCCGCAGGATGGATATGTCGTTCCCAATGTTCTCCCTCCCGAAATCTGACACTCCATTTCATTGGTAAAGAAGCAATCAAAACACCCAATAGGAGAGAGAGAACAAAAGGGAATGCCCTGCCACAGAGGCAGGGTGGGATGTGGGGGGATGGGTATTTGATCATTGTATAATTGAAACCCAAGCACAAAAATTTGTAAGTCTACAACTGTACCTCATGGTGTCTCACTAATAAAAATTAAAAAAAAAAGAAGCGATCAAACACCTCTCCCTTCACCAATACTCATTTTTCCCCACCAAGAGCCCCAATATACCACCCTCCCACCCCTCCCAATGCCTGTGAGGCAGATGATTTCCACTTAACTCTTCTCTACATTGATTACATTTTGACAAAAGATCACCATTATTGTTTAGAATTCCCCCCACACCCAAAATTCTGATTACTGAAAAGCCATTGTGAGATACTATGTTTTTTTATAGCTGGTTATGAGAATCATATAATGTTGTGCAGCCGCATAGCGGCTGCACAATTTTGGATTTCTGCAAAGAGCCAGATAATTATGAGATTGGTTTCTGTGCGTCTGGTGTTATGGCTGTGCCGGAGAGCCGCTCGTGGGGGGAAACTCAGGACCTCGGCAGAGCGTGAAGGACGAGCCAGTACCACCCCCCTTCCCATGAGACTGCAGTTGCCCCATCACCGCTGGCTCATACCTGGCTTTCCTATAAGCTCTGAAGTGGCGGCCACCTTGCTGCCTGGGGTGGGGGTGGGGGGGAAGGGAAGGCGGAATTGAGCAACACCCTTTCCCTCCCGGGGAGGCATGGCGCCGTAGTTTAACGCATGGTCCATTCACTTTTCTCCGAAAGCTGATGGGCTCTGGATTAAGTCCTTTTGCCTCTGGAGCCATGGCCGTGTATGTGGTCCAGATGCATTTCTGCCAAAAGCCGCTGGGTTTCAAAATTTGTTTCTGAGTCTCTGGGATCATGGCTGTTAATCAGCTTGATCAGGAGCCAGAGAGGCCATTTGTAGGCTGTGACTTGAGGTCTCGCTGGGATGGGGAGGAAAGGGCTGGTTGCACCCCCATCTGGTAAGGCTCATTGTGTCTCATTGCAGTCCCAAACCTGACTGCCCAGTGGCCTCTGGAGAATGATGGTCACCGGGCCACCAAGGAGAACAGGCCAAGGCATGAAACCTATTCCCACCTGGAGTGGCCCAGCCCCAGTAACCTACTGCAGGAACAGGACACATTTCTGCCAAAAGCCTTTGGGTTCCGAGATTCGTTTCTGCGTCTCTGGGATCATGGCCATTAAGCAGTTCGATCAGGAACCAGAGTGGCCATGCCTCCAATTATATAGCTGAGTCAGAGGTGGTTTGTGGGTGTGTCTCCCACACACCTAACTTTTGGCTGTTTACTTTCTTGGTAAACTTTGCCCCAAGTTTTTGGAGTCTGGCCAAAGGCACATCAGCAATTTTGGGGTATGTGAAAGTTTGACGGTCCATCAGGCTGCTGATGCACTCACCTCACAGGTACAGATACATGCTGGCAGCAGCATACCCCCCACCCCCACCATCCTTCTTAAAGCTGCCATATTGGTGGCTCTTTCAGTGTCAGGGGAATAAGACCCATTGTATTGACTGGTTTTGGCATATCGAATATGCCACAGATAGCTTGCCAGGCTTTGCCATATGGGTGGGAAATTCTGGGTAGCTTGACAGGCTCTCCGAGAGGAATACAGGCTTTTAGGGTGGCCTCTAATCACACTTGCAGGTGTTTCCATGGTTCAAACCATATTTGAACCTTATCAATATGGTGCGGCCATCCTGGAATATGGGTATTAAGTGTCTTATGATGTGTCTAAGACTGTTTCACTGCCATGCAGTCTGGAAAACATCCTGGAGTGTGGTGGTGGCTGGGTAGTGGAGGTAGTGGAGGTAGTGGAGGTAGTGGAGGTCTGCCGGTGAGGTATTTATCTGGTACTGATGGGGTGGGTCTTTTGTGTGTAATCCCTGGGTCACCGGATGTTGGTGGAAGCAGACAGGACAGGGTAGTGTGGGGCTTCTGGTTTTAATCCTTTGGTCCCGGAGATTGGTGGGAGTAGGCAGAGGATCTCTGTTCCCAGGTCTGTTGAGCCTGGAGTCCAAGGTCACAGATTTCTGCTTACCTGGTTCTCTGGGTCTTCACTCTTGCGTGAGTCTCGGTCTGAGAGTCTGGAAAGCATCTTGGAGCGTGACTGCGGCTAGGTAGTGGAGGTAGTGAAGGATAACCTTTCGGTATCAATATTGCAAACCACAATGCCCAAAAGGGGTGGGGGGAGAGAGACAGACAGACAGACAAACAGACAGACAGACAGAGGAAAGAGACAGAGAGGAGAAAAGAAAAGCGCCTGCTATAGAGGCAGGCAGGGGGTATGGGGTGTGGGGTGATGGGAGGGAACCTGGGACACTGGTCCTGGGAAATGTATACTGGTGGAGGGATGGATGTTGGGTTGGAATACTGTATGACTGAAAACCAATCCATGAACAGCTTGAAAAAATAAAAATTAAAATAAAAAACAGAATTAAAGCACCATACTCTCTCCACTCCAAATCCACTCTTAGATGAAATAGCCCAATGGCAGTAGCAATAATCACGAATCTGCTCTTTTTCTGTGAATGTGCTTTGGATGTAAGAGCTTGTTCAATCAGCTCTGAACCTCCTGACACTATTGCTTAACAGTGGGGCTCCTAGGGCTAGGGAGATAGGTCAAAGCAATCATGTTTTGCACGTGAGAAGCCTTGCCTTAGACCCTAGGCACAACACAGCACCCCACATAGGACTAGGGGAAAAAAATTTTAAACTGAGGTTTAGAGATGTCCTCCCCCGACTTCACCAAGGCCACTTCACTTGTAACTACCCCAGTGGAGATTTTGGTCCAGATCTGAAGGACTTGAGAGCTTCCACTCTTTATAATAGCTTATACTTGAATGTTGATTCTAAACTTTCTCGTTCTCACACGGAAATAGGGTGAAACAATGCACACTTCTGCGAAGTCGATTTTCTTTTGGGAACGTTTCCCCACGTGGGTCTGCTGGGTCCTTTCGTTGGCTGCCTGGTGCTCTGTTGCCATAGGCACCATCATTTATTTAGCTCCTTCGCTGTAGATGACTATTTAGGTTGTTTTTGGCTTTTCTGCTATTATAACAATGCTACAATAAGATTATCCTGACATTTTCTTCATTCACTTCAAATTATTTTTAATTACACCAGTGCTGCCCGTAGACACCCTCATTGTTTGATCTCCTGGAATTCAGACAGAGAGAGGGCACTTCTGCTCGGTTCTTTCTCATCATTTCCAGCTTCCAATTTCCTCCCCAGGGCGTGAAATGCCCCCAGACCCTTTCCGTGTGAGCTCTGTGTATGCAAATGCCTTTGAGCTCAGGGCTGTAGTGCAGAGCCTGAAGGGCAGCACTCTGGGTGTGTTGCTTCGCTTTTCATCACTGAGACTCTGACATCTTTCTGTGTCATCATCGACACAGCCGCCTCATTCCTGTTCACAAGGCAGATGTCATGTTCAATTGCTTGGGTCTCCTTCCTTCTTGCCTCTTTCCCTTCCTCCCCTAATTATTCCCCTAACGTGATGTAGGTGGCTTCATGTTTTCTGTCTTTGAAAACAATGCAGCTAACAGCCTGGGCTGGGCCTCACTGTGAGTGTGCAGGAGTATTTCTCTGCCAATACTAATGATGGTGGGGGGTGAAGGGGAGAAGGATGTGTGGCGATCAGTGATTTGAGGGATCTCAGTTTGCTGCACTTGTGAGACCTGGGACAGGTCGGGGAAGATGTAGGATAGGGTTCAACAGAGAAAAGCACCGAAAACTTCTTGGAGCTGCTGCCAGTGGCCACACAGTATACAGGGCCTTGCTGAAGAGATGCCGAGGTGATGGGTGGGGGTGGTGAGGGAAGAGGGTGTGGGGGAGGGCTAGGGCCATGCTCCAGAGGCCAGGGCTGCCCTAGGGGCCACTATCAGGAGAGGGTCCTGATAGAGGTAGCGGTGCCTGACTCTTGAGAGTGAGTTGGAATTACTAGGGAAGACAGTCTTTGAGCACTATGCGTGGGATGAGCTGAATGTTCAATTTTCCTTCTCTCTCTGCCTTGAGTGGAAATACTGTCTTTCACCTCGTGAAAAGGTCCCAACAGTGCCCCTTCCCTCCTGCCTTTCCTCCAGGGTTCGAAGAATTCTTGGTCCCTTAGCATCACCTTGCTTCACCTAGATTTGACTAGAGTGTCAGAGACAGTCGATCAGAGTCTTTACCAGGCTGCCTGGGGAGCTCTGTAGGGCTGTGGAGCCGGAAGCAGCTCTTGAAGGCGCATTTGCTGACCCCCCTCCCCCCCACCGCCTGGGGTGTTCCAGGTCTGGAGGAGGCACCGAGACACCCCTCTGCAGAAAGAATATTGGGTGATTGAGATCAAGTCCTTCAGTTCTTTTTTCTGTTTCAAGAACTCCTGGCAGAGAACCCCAACATCACAGAAGGGGGATTGGGGTCATTCTGCCCCACTGCATCAGGGTCAGAAGTGGACCCAAGACAGCATACCTGAGAGGGACAGGCCAGCAGGATTGTCCTCATGGGCATGGGTTCTCTGGCCTGGGTCTTGCAGGCTGGGCTCTGGGTCTTGGGGGTAGTCCATGCAGCGGCTGCAGAGGTGCCCAGGATGAAGGCATCAGCACTCTGGGAGCTGCACAAACACTGTTCAGGCTGTTATTGGAAATGAGGGTGACAGAGTGGCGTCCCCTTGACCTGCAGTCAGAGCCCCACACTTGGAGCCATGGGCAGTGGTGGCCTGATTGGCATGCCTTGTCCAGTGGTGGACCTCAGGGTGATGCTGGCTACATGGGCTGCCCAGGCCTGGCTGGGAATATTGTTCCTCCTGGCATGTGTGTGGATTTGGGACTGTCTTGTCGGGCTGCGGCAGTGACTTCTAGAGCTCCTGCTCCAAAGCTGGGTGTCTGTGATACCTGTCACCCAGTGCCAGCACCTAGATCCTGGGTCTCAGTCCAAGAATTTGTGGGAGCAGAGCACGGCTGGCCCTTGGGTGAGGGCTATGGCTCAGGGTTCCAGAACTGTTAGGGCCAGTCACCCGAACAGAAGACATGGTCCTGCCAAGCCCTCAGTGGACCAAGCACCCCCCACTTGGGACTTCCTGGGACCAGGCTGCACATTCTGGACAGAGTATTCACCTGCTGGTCTGGAAGGCACACCTGGGGCCCTTAAAGGGGGCTGTATCTTTTCGGCAATGGGGGACACACCTGTGGGACCACACATGCTTCCCTCTCAGATATTTCATCTCTGATTCACAAAGACAATACAACCATGTCCCTTGAATGCCGAAAGGACCCAACCCAAGAGAGGAATCCGGGGCCAGTGATCTTGGAGGTCCCCACCAAGCAGGCTAGAAGTTGCTTTCCATGTGGGTGATTGGGTGGGGGAGTCAGAGCATCAAATCCCAAGGAGTTCCTGTGAAGGGGCCCTTTCCCTTCTCCAAGATGCCAGTCAGCCTGAGATACCCACATCCTTGGGCATGCAGGTCCCCGGGAAGCTTGCTGAGACCTCATGGCACTGCCTCTGGCTCCTCTGCTGATATGTTCCCCCCTCCCCCCGATGCTGGATGTTGACTTTCTGGTCCATTTATACTTCTCAACAAGGCTTCTGCTGTGTCTGGGACCTGGTAAGTCTGCTGGAAGCTGTGCTTCCTCTGTTTCACTGGGGTATTGGACTTGGGTGAAAAGTGTTCCTGTCCCAGGGATCCATTTCTGAGCCACAACCCACATTGTGACAGAAATAAATACGGACACTGGTCCCTGTAAACAAATCCAAGGCTTCTCAGTGTAGACAAGGAAGAGGCAAGTTTGAGGTGATACAAGGACAGCGGTGGAGGAACCGGGGAGCTTTCGTGGTGTGGAAGGTGCCATCATTTTATACATCAATATCAAAAAGGTAGCACCATTTTAACCATGTTACTCAGACCACAATAAAGGAGAGGAAGGAAGGAAAGACTGAAGGAAGGAAGGAGAGGAAAGAAGGAAGGAAGGAACAAAAAATGGATGGAAGGAGATGGAAGAAGGAAAGAAGGAGGGAAGGAAAAAATAGAGATGGTGAGAGGATGGCATGAAGGAAGGAAAGAAGGAAGGAAGGAAAGAAAGAAGTGGAAGAAAAGAATGAAGGAAGGAAAGAATGAAGGAAAAGGACATACAGAGTAAGAAAAGATGGATGAAAGGAGATGGAAAAAAGGAAGGAAGGAAGAAAATGGATGAAGGTGATAGAAGGAGAAAGGGAAGAATAAAGAAAGAATGAATGAAAGAAAAGATGGAAGGAGGAAGGGAGGGAGGGAATAAGGAAAGAAGGAAGGAAAAAGATGGAAGAAAGAAGGGAAGAAGGTAGGAAGGAAGGAAGGGGAAGAAGGAAAGAAGGAAGGAAGGAAAGAAGGAGGGAGAAGGAAGGAGGAAGGAAGGGAGGAAGGAAGGAAGGAGGGAGGAGGAATAGCTAAGGCATTTGCGTAGCATGTGACCAATCCTTGTTTGACTCCCTGCACTTGGTGGTTCCCGAAGCCTTTCTGAGAATGATCCTTCATCACAGAGCCAGGAGTAGCTCCTGAGCACTGTCAGGTATGAAACCCCCTCCTCCCAAAAGGAAATAAATCTGAGACTCAGAGAGGACAGTCGCTTGTTCAAGGCTGCACAGCAAGGGAATGGTGGAGCTGTATCAGAGCTAGATTCCTGAGAGTGCAGTGTCCCGGAGCGCCCCATTTCGTGTGACTTTTGGCTGTTCCCCACAGGCAGACATCCCCATCTGCGTGCTGCAGTTTGCTCCATCTGTGGCCTGGCCCCTGGCGTGTGGGTATAGGCTGACTCTGAGCTCACTTCTCACTGCTGCAGTTTATCCATCAATGCCATCTGGGATGTCCACCAGGAGGCAAAGCCGTAGCCCCCTTGGCCAGATGCCAACTCTGGAATTCAGCTCCGCACTTGCACCCTTGAACCCTGAGCCCTCTTCCTTCTGAATGCTCACATCCTCTGCTGGACCCCCTCAGTACCCACCAGGACGAGGCAACAGCCTTCTGGCTGCCCCCACCCCATCATCAGTTCCCCTGGAGCTCCTTACCCTCTTTGCCTTCTCAGCCCTGTGGCTGGGGTTGACCCACTTGCAACCCCAGAGTGGGCCTTGATCAGCTTGGGCCAGTGAGTCATTGTCCAGTTACTCGCTTGGCTGGGAACAGAGTTAAATCAGAACATTAGAACATGAAAGGTAGAGTTGCTTCAGCAAAACAAAGACTTTCCTATTCTGCCCAAAGACACTCTGCCCTCCCTTAACCCCAAAGGTATGATGTGGGGAGGGGCTTGGAGGAAATGGGCCATGGGAGATGGGAAGTGGGAAGAGCGCAGAGGGGGACCTGAGGTCTAAACTGGTTTCAGAGGAGGTGCAACAGGGAAGTGGGGAGACCCTGGGGCTCTGTTGAGTCACTGGGTCAAGCCATACCTGGACCTGCTGGTGTGCGGAGCCATACCTGAAGCGGATGGTGTGCTGCTGGTTTTTACGAAGAAATAAAATGTGAGGAGATCTTAACAGACACCTTACAAGGGTGAGAATAATTCTGCTTTCGAGGGCACAGAAAAGAAGCGTCCTCACTACTGGGGTCCTTACTACTGTGGGGTGGGCTGGAATGAGCCGCTATCAAACCTGGGACAGGACTGCATGGAGGGGAGAAAATAAACACCCAGGCCATGCTCTTGCCCTCCCTCCCTTCCCTCCTGCTGGCCCCTCAGGTGAGGGGACAGTAGAGGGGACCCACACAGGTGACCTAGCCCTGCAGCCTTAGTATGCGGGAACGTTTCAACCTCCCTCTGCCTCTAGTGTGCTGTGCAGTGTGGGTGACTTTCTCTCCCCCTTTTTGGGCCTCAGTTTCCCTATCTGGAAATCAGGGTTTGTGTTTGGTAGTCTCCTGATCCCCAGACTTTTCCTGAGGGACTTCTCGGACCCTTAGTTCTCAGCTCCACAACCAACAGCCTTTCGTCTCCCCAGTGGAGGGCGCCCGCAGGAGCAGTTGGTGGTGTTGGGAAGCCTGGCACGTCCACCGTTTGTGTTTAATTACTTTGGCAACTGTTTACTGCCTCCTCGATTTCCTAAGCAAACAGCCCCATTATTTGGAGTAATTTACTGGCACTGGCTTTAGTTTGAGGATGGAATCTTCCAGACGCGTGCCCACGCCCACCTGCGCACCCTGGGTGTGCTCACATAGCCTGGCCTGGGGATGGGCTGGGGTTGGGGTGAGGACAGAGACCCGGCCCCCAGGACTGCCCCTGGGACCCCTGCAGACCCTTCCCCCTCAGCCTCTGCAGGACAGCTCAGAGGATGGGCTTCCAGTCCCAGCTCTGCCTCTCCTGGAGAGGCTTAGTTTTTCCTCCATGAAATGGGGTTTGGTTCCCCAGCTCTCCCAGATCTTTAGGGCATTTTCCAACCCCTCACACAGTCAGTGTAGGCCCCCATGTCCTCTTGGCTGGCTGCTGTGGTTGAGTCTGATCCTTGCAGACCCTCCAGGTGGAGGTGGGCGATGGGAATGGACACTGCATGCTGGTGGGGGTCAGGGCACGGGGAGGGGGCGACGGTGTGGAATCAGTGTTGTGGAACCAGGGCTGTGGGACCAGGGCTGGGAATCAGGGCTGGGGATCAGGACTGGGGATCAGGGCTGGGGGATCAGGGCTGAGGATCAGGGCTGGGGGATCAGGGCTGGGGGATCAGGGCTGGGGATCAGAGCTGAGGGATCAGGGCTGGGGGATCAGGGCTGGGGATCAGAGCTGAGGGATCAGGGCTGGGGATCAGGGCTGGGGATCAGGGCTGGGGATCAGGGCTGGGGATCAGGACTGGGGGATCAAGGCTGAGGATCAGGGCTGGGGATCAGGACTGGGGATCAGGACTGGGGGATCAAGGCTGAGGATCAGGGCTGGGGGCCAGGGCTGGGGATCAGGGCTGGGGATCAGGACTGGGGGATCAAGGCTGAGGATCAGGGCTGGGGATCAGGACTGGGGATCAGGACTGGGGGATCAAGGCTGAGGATCAGGGCTGGGGGCCAGGGCTGGGGATCAGGACTGGGGATCAGGACTGGGAGATCAGAGCTGGGGATCAGGGTTGGGGGCCAGGGTTGGGGGCCTGGGCTGGGGATCAGGGCCAGGATCAGGGCTGGAGGATCAGGGCTGGGGATCAGGGTTGGGGAATCAGGGCTGGGTGGGGAGCAGACACACCTCACCGGCCTGTTGTGGTGTCCAGGGAAGCTGGCACCTCCTCTTTCTTTTCTTGTTTGCCTCACTTTGGTTTGGGAGCCTCCTGAGCAGTGCCGGTGCCCACCAGAGCTCTGGGAAGCAGCGTATGGGGGCTTGTGCTGCCTGGGCCCCTCTGCACACCACACGTGCTCCAACCCTCTGAGCAGTGCCTGGCCCCAAGCCTCTCCTTTCTTTTTGCTTTTGGATCTTGGGCCATGTTAGGGGGTGCTCAGACTTACTCCTGGCTCTGTGCTCAGGGATCACTCCTGCTAGGGCACTGTGCTGGCTGGGACAGGAGAGAAGGACCGAGGCACTTCCTGGCCAGGCCCGTGGACAGGAGACCAGTCAAGGCCGAGACAACATGGTCCGAGTCCCGGACCAGCTGAGTATGGGGGAGGCCATGTGCTCTCTGCCTCCGTTTTCTCCTCTGAGAAATGGGCACGGACGAGGGCGTCCCCTCTACCTGGGGCTCCTTCAGGCCAGCAGAGAGAGAGGTCAGAGTCAGCCTCACGTGCCAGAGAGGGAACAGGGGCGCAGACAGGATAAGGCACCTTCTCTGGGACCTTATCTGAGCTGGGGAGGCAGGACTGAACCCAGGACTCTGGCTCCATCGTCCACACTCCGCTGTTCCTGGGGGTTTGGAGAATCGCCCAGGAAGGGCAGGAATCGCCCAGGAAGGGCACTACAGTGCGCTGGGATGCCAGTGAGAGGACTTGACCCTAACCATTGTGGGGAGCTTTATACACTTGAGCTCCCATTTCTGGTGTGATCCTAAAGGTTAGTGGGAAGACTGCTGGGATCAGATCATGGTGGCTGGTCCTGGAGTAATCAGGGCAGACTCCCTGGAGGGGGTGGACTATGAGTTGATGGTGAGTGGTGGGCAGACCAGGGCCTGAGTTCAGAGAGGAGACTGAGTTCAGAGGGAGAGGCAAAGTCAGGGCTAGCAGAGAGTCGAGTCCGGGGCACTTCCACGATGAGAGGGAGCTCGGGCAGCTGCAGGCGGTGGTCTGTTCCCAGCAGCTGGTCCCTGCATCTCATGAGAAGTGGCTCATCTGCTCCTCTGTCAGTGTCATCGTTTCATCAATTCCGTGTCTCCGACCCCATAATCAGGAGTGAGTTGTGGCTTTTCTCCTCTGCATTTACTCACTTGTATTGACTTGTCGTTGCTCGTTACTCAGCTGGTAATTCTTCTCCCGGCCTCCACTGATTTCCATATTGAGACAGTTCTTGATGCGCTTTGAAAGGACCCTCCCGACTCCCGCGTCCCAGCACCAGGACTAAAGAATTTGCAGCTGTATTGTTGTACAAACAACACCTACAGCTGGGGACTTATGTGACAGCCTGGGGGACTCCGTGGGGACACATGTGGCATCCCTGGGTCTCAGGGGGGAACAAATGTGACCGCTCCGGGGTCTCAGTGAGGCTGTATCTGACACCTGAGAAGCTGGGGCTCAGGTCCCACACTTGGTGCCCTGCCCATGGGCTGTGGCTGGAGTGGGAGCATTAGCCCCAGGGTGAGTCACTGGGGCTAAGGAGGGTCTGGGTCCCTCCCGGACTTCTGGTCTGCAGCTCCCTGGGCACCACCGTGTGCCAGGGTCCCTGCCAGCCCTGGGCGCAGGAACGCTTCTCCCTGGTTCCTGTTATCACCTCCTCCCTGATGGCCTTCAGTGGTGACTCTGTGACCTCAGAATCAAGCGCAGCCCCTGCCCTGGGCACAGGTTGGTACCCATCTGCCCACTTATCCCCAGGCTCGAACTCTGCCCTTCCCATCCCTGTCGCTTTCCTGCCCCCACCCCTCTGCTGCCCCCATCATGGCCAGGCTTAGAGCTGGTCCTGAGGACCCAAGGATGAACAGGACAGTATCCCTGTCCTCATGGGGCTCATGGTCTGATGGGGAAGAAGGAGACAGAGGAGGAGGGGTCTTATCCAGTCAGGTCAGTGAGGAAAAAGCCCTCAAATCAGGCAGTGGACCGAGGACTGACCCCCCCCCCCCCACCCAACCCTAGGCTCCATGGTCTGCACCATAGCCCAGTGCTGGCCATCGTTTCCTCCTGTGGCAGCTCTGCCACCCCACTCTCAGGTCACTGAGTGGACACTGGGCTGCAGTGTGTCTGAGAGCGCATGTTTTGTTGTGAAACTAGGGGTTCAGAGAGCAGTGTCAGCCCCATCACACGTGTGGGCAATGCTAGAGACACACCTCCTACCCATATGCCTGCAGGGGTCTGGGAGTACCACTGAGCTTTTCCGGCCTGGAGTCTTGAGTTCTCAGGTGGACAGACCAGTGACCAGGCAGCTGGGGGAGGCAGGGAGCTCCCCCTTTTTGGAGGGAGACCGTCCTGGTTCATCAGCACCCTTGAGCATTGTTCCCAACAGACCTGCTGAGGGGTGCAGTCTGGGAGCTGTCTCTGCGGTGCTTTCTCGCTGGGCTGCATCTTCCTCTTCTCTCCCCCCCCCCCCCCCCCACCATGTCTGTGGCCCACAGGGCTTGGAGCCACCATGTGGCATTTGGGGCAGCTGGAGGATCAGGATTCCGTGTGTGTGTGTGTGTGTGTGTGTGTGTGTGTGTGTGTGTGTGTGTGTCACACCAGGCGATGCACAGGGGTTACTCCTGGCTCTGCACTCAGGAATTACTCCTGGTGGTGATTGGGGGACCATATGGGATCAGGGGAATCGAACCCAGGTCGGCCGCATGCAAGGTCAACGCCCTACCTGCTGTGCTATCGCTTCAGCCCCTACCCCAGGATTTCTGACCCTGACCAGGGATTGCCCTGGTGGGGGACAAGCACTACCTCAGGGAAGGATGTGGCAGGTACTGGCCTTGTGGCCTTGGAAACCTGGTCAGTGCTGGGCTTTGGTGGCTACTTTAGTCTCAAGTCTGGCTTTAATTTCTCTCCTAGCGATCCCAGTTTCGGGCGCAGTTCTTGTCTGTATCTTATGCCATCTTTCACTGCTTCGTCTCTGGGTAAGCTGAGGGTTGCAGGCAGTTCAGAACAGCACGTACATCCCAATGAAATGCAGCAGAGTATATCTGAGCATATTTCTTCATGTCTGAATTAATCTCTCTGGCACCTTCTGCTTCCTCCTCACTCCCCCATCCCCTTTCTCTCCAAGGTTTTCCTCCCCTCCCAGGATTTGAATGGCCTCACGCCTCTGCCTGCTGGAGACACACAGCCCTCCTGAAGTGATGCCACAGTCCCCGAATCAGGCACGGCGTGGCCGATTGCCAGGCGGCCTTGGCTTTCTGCATTTGCAGGGTCTCTGAGTCGGGATGGTGGAGGGTTTGTGAAAGGGACTGGGCAGTTTCCCCACACACCC
Organism: Sorex fumeus; assembly: GCF_029834395.1. Classification (NCBI taxonomy): domain Eukaryota; kingdom Metazoa; phylum Chordata; class Mammalia; order Eulipotyphla; family Soricidae; genus Sorex; species Sorex fumeus. Next base: position 45,436,460 of record NW_026606104.1, read on the forward strand.
AGAAAGACTCTCATGTGGATGCATGTGTTTGACTCAAGACTGAGACTGGATGTCTGGATGTGACCACAGTTATCCATCAAAGCAGCTGTTGCCAGGCCCCACGGAGCAGGGAAGTAGGGGGTGGGAGGAACGCCCTATGTGTGACAATATAGAAGGAATCCACGAGTAGGCAGAAAGGCCACTGCCTCAGCTCCCTGGGAGTGCTTGGACAAGATCCCAGCCTCAATTTCCCCCTCTGTAAGGTGGGCATATATTGGTACCTAGGGCAAGGGGTGACAGGAGGGCTAGATGGGGCCATTGTTGCAATCCGTCAGCACAGGACCCATACACAGTGCCTTCTAGACAAATACAAGTGATAAATATCCACTTATCCTGCATCCATCCATCCATCAACCATCCATCCACTCACGCATGCATCCATCCACCTATTCACTCACTCACTTGTCCATCAATTGATCTCTGTCCATTTGTTTTTTCATCCACCCACCCATCCATTCATCCATCTATTCATCCATCGATCAGTCTGTTCGTTCATCCACTCACTTATACGCCATCCCACTCTGTGGTTCCACTACATGCCAGGTTATTTCCACCATCAGGCAGGTGTGAGGTGACCAGCAGGTGGAGGCAAGCAGGTGTGGGGTGGGCAGCAGGTGCGGGTGGGCAGCAGGTGGGATATAATGGACAGGAGGACATGGCTATGGAGTAATTAGGAACTGGAGAGTGCTCAGATCTCTCAGAGGGACGGAGCTGTCCAAGGGCATATAAGCTCAGCTTTAAAATTGATCTTGGCGCCGCTGACAGAAATCTATGTGTCAGGCCTGTAGATTGTCCACTTATGAGCTCAGAGATGGCACAGAGGGGGCGGGGTGCAGGGATGGCACTCAGGTCGCATGTGAAATCAGCAGCTCCTGGAGGATTGTAAAGTAGCTTTTGATTGGTACAACCAGGACTGGGATGAAGGGTCAATGTCAAGCTCCGAAACTCAGAGACCAGGGAGAGAGAGATGGGCTGGGGAGGTGATGCCGCATACTCTGCTGTGCCAGGCAGGCAGGCCTGAGCCAGCTTCTGCCCAGGCGTGGGAAGAGCCAGGGTCCTGCCTGCTGGCAGAGTCTCCTGCCCTCCCCGCATCCCCACCCCACCCCATAACAGGACCTTTTCCAGACGCCACAAATAGGAGGCATTAGTGGGAAGCAAAGTGTTCTTCAGTTTTGCCAAAAATTTGACTCTGGATGAAACACGATTCTATCAAGTGGGAACAGAGTTCGCATGGTGGGATGTGTTTTGTTTCATTCTTTGATCTTGTCTGCTCACAGAACGGATTCTGCCAACCTCTTGAAGCCAACTGTCAAATTAAAACATTTTGGGGAGCTCGATCTCTCACTCTGATGGTACAATTCATTTGAAATGATCCTTCTCAATCCAATCTCCCCCTGAAACTCTGAGCTGAGATTGCAAAGCCTGTTCGCCCTAAATGGTTTCTTCCCACCTCCCCTCCGCCTCCTCTCCCCGTGCCCGTCCTCCTTCTCTTAGAAAATAATGCAGCAAAGGACTGAGCCCAAGGAAACAGAGCCATTATGTTCTCAGGGCAATTTTGTAGGAGAAAATGACAGAGATCAAAGCCCCTCTCTCGGGTCCATTTGTGGAGGGAGAGAGGAACTCACTGCCAGGGGCTTGGGACAGGAGCCCAGGGGAGGCCTTGAGTGAGTGCCCAGAGGAGGACTCAGGGCAGGAGCCCAGGGAGGACTCAGGTCAGGAGCCCAGGAAGGACTCAGCGCAGGACCCCTGGGAGGACTTTGGTGGGAGATCAGGGGAGGAGTTGGGGAGGGAGCCCAGGGGTATGTGGAGGAGAAGCAGGAGCTCAGGGAAGGTCTCAGGGTAGGAGCCCAGGCACGGGCTTTACAGCCTTGCTATTGAGGAGCAGGATGGAGAGGAAGCAGCAGATGTCTCGGTAGCTGATGGGGACCTATATCTGCTGAGGAGGCCCAATATGCCCTCGGAAAGCCCTCAGGAAGCTGCAACAGGAGGTCACATGCTGTCAGGACAGTGGACCCCTTACAGAGGCTCTGGGGCTGAGGAGTGGCACCTCCACTCTGGGTCAGGGCAGTTAAGGACCCCCTTGTCCAGGAGGAAAGGAGGCAGAGGTCAGGGAGGTTGGGGGCCTTCCCTGACTCCTGGGTCTGGGCACTGACCTCCACGTCTCGCAGTGACAGTGGAGGGTGGAGAGGGGGCACAGGAAAGGGGTCGTAGCAAGAACCTCTCACCTGGGGGGTGGGAGACAGGGTGAGATCACTGTGTAAAAATGCTGGGCTGAACTTTGTACTGGACATGGACAGAGTCTAGGGCACAGGGCAAGCAGGCACCTGGCAGGAAGACCAGCTGCGGGCAGTTGCTCTGGTCTGAGTCTCGGCCCCTGCAGGACCCCTCCGATGGGGACAGCCAGATCCTTGCTCTCTGCCGGTTGTACATGGATAGCCCGAGTTTTCTGCACCTATGAGTCCTAGAGCTGGGGTGGGGTACCTATCCTACCCAGGGTCACAGGGCTGGCTGGAGAAAGGGGAGGAAAAAAAACCCCTCTCCACAGCTGGGGGCTGGTGGGTTTGTCCCTGAGGGGAACCAACCCTTAGAGAGGAGCTTACTGGGTAATTCTGGAATCACCCAGTTCTTCCACTCCGCTCCCACCACCTCCCGCCGCACCCCATATTCCCTGTCTCCCCTCAGCTTCCCTTTTCCCTCCCCTCGGGATGCTCTCCTACTCTTCCTCTCTTTCTTTTTTGCTGAACTACTAGACAACACTTGCTGCCACATCATTTCCATAAAGATCCTCCGGGGAGTGCGAGTGGAGCAGAGCGTGTGCCCCTTGGCAGGAACCAGAGCCCATTCTGTAAATTGCAGGAAATGAGTAGGAATTAGAAGAGCCTTTAGGCCCATTACAGAAGGATGTGGGAGATAAAGGGTCTGGGGGGCGCATGTGCAGCATAAGACCCTCCTCGATAATGGGGGCAGCAGAGACAGTCCAGGACTGGGGCTCCCTGCATGCAAGCCTTCTGTACACACTTACACACTCACACTCACCAGCCCAGTTGAAGTCAGAGGGGGCTCAGGAGCCCAGTGTGCTGGTAGAGCGAGCTCTGGAGGGCCCCTGGCTCCTCTGAAGGGCCAAGACTGAGGAGGAGAGAGGTCTGGCAGTGTGGACCTCGTGCTGCTCTCCAGGGCATCAGAAATGGGTTCTGGTATTCTGTGCCCAGTCCTGGGACCCTTTCCCAACCCCTTCTGCTCTGGCAGGGCTGAGTGAGGAGCTGTGCCTGGGTGACAACACGCGCCCCACGTCTCGGTGTAGTCTGAGTTCCAGGCGCACAGGTGAGGGAGTCGGGACCTGCAGAAAAGGGCCCCACTGGGCAGGTAAGTGGCTGGCAGCAAGTAGACCAGAACCTGTGCACAGAGAGAATACAGGTGAGCCTCCACGAAGTGTTCCTGAGGGCAGCTGCCTGGGGTCCTGCAGAGGCTCCAGGTCGTGGTTCCAGGCTCTGGTGAAGTCCTTGAGACCCCCCACTGCACCTGACAAAATAATCCTGCACACACCATCCTCTGCTGAAGTCAGACTTTCCATTCTCTGCAAAGAACACTGACTCAGACACCAAGGGAACCTATTTATTTTTAAAACTGCTTTTAAAAAAAGCACCATTTCCAACAATGAATGTCTCCTGCTCATAGAGCCTCGTCAAACATGAGGAACGAGGCGTTTGCAAGCCTGTACGAAAATGAAACCTACAATCTGGGCACACGCTTGTTTGACAAGTGATAATTAACTGCTGACAATATAATTTCAGTTTGGATGCAAATGTGGTTTTCATTAAAAAGTAATCAAAGAAAGAGATATATGAATGGCCAATAAGCACCAAAAAAAAAAAAAAAGAAAGAAAGAAAGAAAGATACTTGGCTTCCTCAGTCATCAAGGAAATGTCAATTAAAGCCCCTATGAAGCCCTCACACAGCCTCCAGAATGGCTAAAATGAAAAAGATGGAAAATAACCAGTATCGGAGAGGATGTGGGAGAACAGAGCCCCAAACATGTCTGGGGTGGGTGGGGATACTAAGATGATTCTGGAAGGAGCCTGGTAGCCAGAACCATGGACCCAGGTGCCAGCCTGGCCACCCTGTCCTAGCAACGGGCCTGATAGGGAACTGACTCTGCTGGAAAGACTTTTCAAAAGGTGCTGACCTAGGTGGGAGCTTACAGGAAACAACATGAAATCGTGGGGGCAGCCCCAGAGCAAGCCGAGAGATAGCGTCCTCCACCACTGTGCCAAGCACAAAGGGTCACTTATTCAAGGTCACCCAACCAGGATGGGGAGAGAGGTGAACTCTGACCTATCTGATCCCCAAGTTCATCCCACACACCTCACTCTTCTCCCTTTCCCTCAAGTCTTCTGTGCCTCAGTTTCCTCACCTGTGAATGGGGGGTGAGGTGGCACTACCCCTGTCAATGATGTCAGCCCTGAAACGTCATAAAGAATGCCCTGATCACTTTCCTTCCCCAGCAAAGCGGCCTGCTGACTCTTTGACCACTGTGTCCTGTGGGGGTTCTGTTCCTGTCTCCAGTTTCCTCTCACCAGGGTGACCCTACAGGTCTCTGAGACCTTGTGAACTGGTTGAAGGTTTGTGTCCTAGCCCCAAGAAGGCAGACTCTGCGAACAGACTTTCCAGAAGATTCTTGCCCCCCTACCAGTGCCCCACCTGTGGGCGCTCAGCGACAGGGGAGCTGCCCTGTGGGGAGAAGGTGCATTTCCAATGCCCACCTCTGATAGCTGACAAGAACCCCTCATTGCTGAGAAGCCGCCTTTATTTCATTTCCTTTCCTGCCCTTGCCCTCTCACAGCAGGTAAGATGCTAGGACACTCTGGAGATGATCTCAGGCTGGAGGAGGGAACCCCACCCTCACCTCCCCATCACTGTCGCCTCTGGAGGCTGCAGGACCTCACGGGGTGGGGAGGCCAGATGCCAGCCAGCCCTCAGTGTTCAGGACACACGCAGAGAGCAGCAGCTGCAGAGCCCCATCTACTCGAGCACTCAGGAGCTCTGAGGTCTCTGCCTGGGGTCCCCACCTTTTCTCAACACCACACCTGACAACTGGGAAGCCTATGAACATCCCCTGGCCTGGGGGCTCCCAAGGACCCTCAGGGCTCCCCTCACCCCAGTCCCCACTGTAGCCCCTGTCCCAGGAGGCAGGGATGGTGAGTTAGTGTCTGGAGCTGATTAACCCCCTGCCGGGGTCGCTCTGTTCTGTGATGGGTGATTAACTGCAGCCTAATTGGGAGAGCAGCGGGGGCAATTAGCTCTTCCCACCAACTGAGTTAATCTGGGCTGCCAGCGGCTTTAGGGGCCTTAGTGGCCTTAGGGCCTCAGACTCCTATTACACCTAACCCCAATCACTTTACTAAACTTTTTAGAGAGGAGCAGGAGCGTTTAGCAAGGCCTTGACCCCAGGCATCTAAGTGGCAGGAGACAGTTTCCTCAGCATGGGGAGTTTACTTCCGTGGGAGTGAAATCCTCCTCATGTCCAACTGGAATGCACGGAACCTTTATTCACTTATTCACACGTGCAATTGTTCATTTCCATATTTTCAAAAAGGTTTATTTTAATCTCTATTCACCCTTTTACACTAGTCTCCCAGCCCCCTTCATTTCTGGCTTTTTTTTCATTCATTTATTCACACACTCATCTCATGCCTATGAGTCCTGGTTCCACATCTTGGTTTATTCATGTCTCCTCCCACTGACTGTGTGCGTGCCCCTCTCTCCTCCCTGGCTTATTGATGCACTCAGTTCCTCGCTCATCAGCGATTTCCTTATTCTTTCTGCCTTAATTCCATTGGCTCATTTATTCTCTCACTCCCGAATCTGCTCTTTCATTCATCACATCATTGATTCATTTGATCATTATACCTGGGTTCATTCACTTACTCGCAGGTTCAGGAAGTTGTCAGCTTGTCACCCATCCATCATCCAACACTGAATGATGTTCAGATGTTGGGTGTGTCTGTCTGCTGTGATTGCAGCCTCTGGCATATTCTAGGCATTTCAGTGAAAGGGTGCTTGGCTTTTATTTTTGTGTGATGCTTTACACAAAGATGCTTCAAACTTCGCATTATAGTATAATGTTAACCTACTGCTACCTAAATCTAACAGAATGTGTTATAGGCATGTGATTAGAACAAAAAATGTATTTGGCGCACTGTCCCCCACCTTCAGAAAAATAGTCATTCAGGGGCTGGAGTGATAGCACAGAGGGTAGGGTGTTTGCCTTGCATTGAGGCCTGACCCGGGTTCGATTCCCAGCATCCCATATGGTCCCCCAAGCATGGCCAGGAGTAATTCCTGAGTGCATGAACCAGGAATAACCCCTGTGCATTGCTGAGTGTGACCCAAAAAGCAAAAAAAAAAAAAAGAATAAAAGAAAAATAGTCATTCAGTGTCCCCCTGGAGATCTATCTTCTTTAAGTGAATAAATAAAAAAGTAACCCCAGTTGCACCAAGATTCATTCCTCCACCCCGGGATCATTTCCCTGCTCCCCTGGAGGTGGAAACACTTACTTTGGGGAACATTGAGCAAGAAGAACACTCCCAAATGGAACATACCTATAGGTCAGACACCTCGAACAAGCAAGAGAAGTTTCCAGCATTCCACAGCCCCACGACCCTGCTCAGAATCCCCTGCCTGTCACTATCCCCCTGGACCGGGATCTTACTACCTGTGCCTGTTTTAGAAGTTCACAGCAAAGGGACACACGCAGGCCAGGGCTCCGATTTGGTTTCACTCTGCTCAATTTTACGGCCGTGCAATTTATCCATGTTGCTGTGCTGCACGCCAGCTGCACATTATTGATGTATGAAATTTGCATTTTATGTGAATATGCAACTGTTTAGGTGCCCATCGAGCTCTCAGTGAAACCAAGTGCTTTCCTGTTTGGGATTTTTAGGAACGACACTGCCGTGAAATTTTTGCTTATGCCTTTGGTGACCATATGGATAAAATTCTGCTGGACGGGCCCTTAGGAGTACATGTAAATCTCTGGATTTCAAAGCCTCTGCATGTGTTCAGCTTCAGGAAAGACTGACATCACATGGTTTTCCAAATTGTTATTCTGACTTGCATTATCACCAGCTGTGCAGAGGGGGCCCTTCCCCTCACATCACCACCCCAATGACCTCATCTCCCCCTTAGTCAGGCTCAGTCCCTCTGGTCCAGCTGCCAGTGTTCCCTCCCAAACCGTCACCCCTCCTGGGGCTTCATGAGTCCTCCCCCCGGCTCCAGTCCTACCCTGGGCACTGCGCACCAGCAGGTCTGGAGATAGTTGGGAACTCTTTCTGGCTTGGCTGTTTATCCTGAGCCATGAATGTCCTTGCTCAGTGTGGCTATAGCTTGCTGGCTCTGCTGGGAAAATCTCTACCTCCGCTGGGAGCTCTCTGGCCACATTTCCAGTGGAAGCAAACACAGACGGGCAGCAAGCGCAGCTTTGAAAGCTGGAGGCTAATGTGCCCTGCAGCTGCATTTTCCCTTTCAACCCAAAGCCACGCTTTCTGATCCAAACTGGCTGTCCGTGTCTCTCCAAGGCAAACACACTTGATCCTTCGCTTCTGTGAACTCTGCTTGTCACTGATGTAAATGCACCGAGCTTGAAAGTCTCATCCAAAAAGTTTATGACCAAAGAAGTCTTTGATTTGGGAGATTTGATGTTACTTTCAAACTTTTAATTTAATGTTTAAACCAAGAAAGGGCAAATCATTTGTAAAGGTTACTTTCCCCTTAAACATATACCTGAGCTCTGTGTCTCCCAGACAGGGGCTGAATGTGTGGAATGTGAGCATTTTCCGACCCCCTTGGCTGAGTCTCTCTGCAGGGTGGGCAGCACCAGGGCAGCACAGTCAGCAGCGTCTCTGCAGGGGGTCTGTTTTCTCAGTTCCTTCTGAGAGACTGACTCACATGGGCTCTGGCAGCTGCAGGGGTTGATTAAGGATTTTTATTTCGTTTTGTTTGGGGACACACCTGGCTGTGCTCAGGACTTTATTTGACTGTGTGCTCAGGGATCACACCTGTGGAATTCTGGGACATATACAGTTCTGGGAATCAAACCAGAGTAGGCTGCATGCAAGGCAAGTGCCCAAGCTCCTGTACTGTCTCTCTGGTCCTTGACTATGGACTTTGAGCTCCATATTCTACTTATTGGTAACAATCACATGGCCTGGAAGTGAATGCCCTGTGCTGATGCTTGGTTGAGCTGCCACTCAGGGTTCACATCCTTTTGAATCAACCTGGCAAATACAGGAGGGTCTCCCTTCTCCCCAACCACAGTCATTGATTGTGGGAACTGCCACGTTTTCCTGCTTCCTCTTATGCGCCTCAGTTTCTTCTCCATGGGACGTTTAAAAATGACTTGTGACAGTTCCCTCAAAAAAGGGCAAGTGTCAGGTGGACTGGCCATAGTTAGAAGCTTGCCACAAGACAGGGGATAGGGTAGTTAGGGCACAGAAGGGACAACTATAACAATGATCGGGTGTTTGATCATTGTGTGATTGTAACCCAAAAATGAAAGCTTGTAGCTATCTCAGGGTGATTCAATAAAATTAAAACAAACAAACAAACAAAAACAATGATTGTTGGAAATGATTACTCTGGACAAGAACTGAGTAATCAAAGTAGGAAAAGGAAAGTTCATGATAACCTTTCAGTCCTTGTACTGCAAATCATAATGCTCAAAAGGAGAGAGAGGGAGAGAGAGAGAGAGAGAGAGAGAGAGAGAGAGAGAGAGAGAGAGAGAGAGAGAGAGCCTGCCATAGAGGAAGGCTTGGTGGAGGGTTGGCAGGAGGGAAACTGGAGACATTGGTGATAGGAAATGTGCACTCGTGAAGGGACAAGAGTTGGGACATTGTATGACCTAAACCGAATCACAAACAACCTTGTAATTGTGTATCTCATGGTGATTCAATTAAAAAATATTTTAAAGGGGAGGGGAAGTGTTACCTGGTCTCTGCTTTACACCGACCTTCCATGGCTCTTATCAGCCCCAGATTAAAGCCAGAGCCCTTCACTCACCCCCAAGATTCCCGTGATCTCGGTCTCCCCTCTTCCTTCCTACTGTCCCCACCCCTGCTTAACTCTGTCCCAACACAGGCCTTCCTGCTGGCCCCAAAGTGACAGGCAAACCCTCCCTGTCTCCTCTAAACCTGGGGTTCTCATTGCTGGGGCTTTCCCGGGCACATTTGTGGCTCACAGTTTCACGATGAGCTGAGTTTGGGGGAGGAGGGTTAGTGAGCACTCAGAGGGTTTTAGGAAGAATGTTTTAAGGGTGCTAATGTGCCTTTAAAGAAAGTCTTGTTAATTTTCATTCTTGTCTATTATCTGTCTGTATGTGCTTGGATGAAAAAACGAATTTCCCAAATATTTGAGTAATGCTGATGTTCTAGGAAGGTGGGTCTGTGGTCCAAAGAAGTGCAGGTCTTGGCACCGCACAGCTGTAGAAGCAGAGCTCAAGAGGTGAGGGAGGTCTTGCTTGGGTAGACAGAATAAGGGTGAGCTGGAGCTGGTAGGAGGCTTTCAGAGATGAAAGCAGGGTGATTCCAAGCTCCTCTCTTCGATTCCCTAGCACCTGTTCCCCACCAACTGTTCAGACATATTTACCTTCTATGCCCTCATCTTTGAAAGAGTGCTAACGCTGGGGGTGGCTTCACAGGATTGTGAAGAATCTGTGCAAAGAAGTTGACACGTATGATGACAACTAATGGCAATGTCAGTGTTGGCTGTGGCAACATCAAGCAGGGTCCCGGCAACGTTCTGGTTTCATACCCCACAGCTCCAGCAGAGAGGAGTAGACACAGAGCTTGGCTGGGGGGCAGGAGCTGATCTTGGATTTGGATTCTGCTTTTGCATCATCTCACAGATGGCTGCTTCTCAAGGCTTTTCTCTTGCTGGGCCTCTGTGCCCTTCCTTGTCAAATGCACAAGATTAGACAGAATAATTGCTAAGCACTTCCTGTTGGAATTCACTCTCAGTCTGGACCTGACTGTCTTGACTGGAAATGTGGGTGTTGTACAGCAGGGAACGCTCCCCGCCCCCCCCCCCCCACACACACACATACACACACACAGCACCTCTCTAGGTTGTTCTGAGGCTGGAAAAACAAAGAAATTAATACTGGACAGATCAGTAGGAGAAAAAGCCCCAACTTAATAACATAGGTACAAAGAACTGTTATCATTGTGTATTCTAAAGCAAAGGGACAAACAATGGTTTGTGTCCTATGATTAGGGTCCTGAGGTGTCAAGAAAAGAGGGAAGTGTTTCATATGTCAAGAATGATGTGACTTCATGTGACAAAACCTTGCCTTGTAGGGGCTGGAGAGATAGCACGGGGGTGGGGCACTTGCCATGCATGTGGCTGATGCAGGTTGGAACCCCGGTACCACCTGTGGTCTCCTGAGCCTCTCCAGGAGTGAGGCCTGAGTACAAACCAGGAATAAGTCCTGAGCACTGCCAGGTGTGCCCCTCCAAAAAAGAAAAAGAAAGAAAGAAGTCGTGGGGTTGGGGGGAACCACTTGCTTCTAGATAATTGCCCTGCCTAAGGTAGTTTCTTCCATAAGAAGGTGATTTCTGGAAGTGTCCCTACATCTAACTCATCTTTCTTCTTTACATAATAATAATGGTTTCTCCCCAGGCCCACAGGGTGTCACTTAACCTTAGTCCTACGCACCCAGGAGACACACTTTGGAAGTGGCTGCCTCTGAACATCTCAGTAAAATGCCCACTTGACTTTTAGTGAGGAGCCTGATCCCACTATAACATTTCACTGTTTCAGGAGGAATCTGATAAAGAAGTTTCCAGCAAAATCTCTTAATGGGTCTGTGAACTGAGAATAATGGCCACATTTATTAGATATTCATCAAGATTCTTCTCCTGAGACAAAATACTTGAAGTGCAAGAATATGGACACACTCCAGTCCAGGGGCCCCTTTCTCCATGTGGGGATGGAGCAGGGCTCTGGAAGTCAAACAGAAATGCTTTTCACTCAAACCGGAGGCCCCGGGATCACATGGTCTAGGAGTCCTGGGGCTCCAGAGGGGATATTTTGTCTGATGACCCAAGACTTGGACCTTCCTGTTCAACGAACATTTTATTTACTTTTCCATTTTTAATTGCATCACTGTGAGATACACAGTTATAAAGTTGTTCATGATTGGGTTTTAGTCACACAATGTTCCAAAACCCAAGCCTTCACCAGTGTACATTTTCCAACACTGATGTCCCCAGTTTCTCCCCAGACTACCTCTATTCTCTATGACAGACACCACTCTCTCCTCTCTCTCTCTCTCCCCCCGCCTTTTAGGCATTATGGTTTGCAATATAGGTACTGAAAGGTTATTATGTATATGACTTTACCTCCTTTCAGCACTTAGTTCTTGTCCAGAGTGATCCTTTCCACCTATCATTGTCATAGTGGTCCTTTCTCTGTCCTAACTGCACTACCCCCTCTAAGCTTCCAACCATGAACCAGTTCTGGTCCTCATTTCTTTGGGTATTATTCTCATACTATAGTTTTTTTTAATATATCTTGCAAATGAGTGCAGTTATTCTATGCATGTTCATCTTCTTCTGACTCATTTAACTCATATATGATACTCATTATATAATAGTATGATACTCACCATGTCCATCCATGTACAAGCAAACTTTATGACTTCATTTTTCCTAGCAGCTGCATAGAATTCTGTTGTGTAGATGTACTATATATTCTTTTTTAAAAAATGAATGAAACACCGTGAGATAGAATTACAGACTTACACACTTTTGTGATTACATTTCAGTCATACAATGGTCGAGTACCCATCCCTTCACCAATGCCCATTATCCACCACCTATGTGGAGAATATTCCTCCCGCCCTCTCCACCCCATCCCTCTCCCCTGCTTCTGTGGTAGGCACATTTCCTTTTACTCTCTCCCTCTCTCTTTTTGGGTGTTATACCATAGATTCTTTACTCAATCATCTGTTCTTGGACACTTGAGTTGTTTCCAGATTCTGGCTGTAGTCAATAATGCTGCAATGAATAGAGAAATGCAGATGCCTTTTCTGCCTTATGTTTTTGGTTCCTAGGGTATATTCCTAGGAGCTGTATTGCTGGATCATATGGAAGCCCAATTTCTGTTCTTTTGAGGAATGCCCATGTCACTATGCAATTAAATCTACCAGCACTTTTTTCATTCCTTTTTTGCCTATGAAATAAAGTGAGTAAGGTTGTTAAAGATGCTCTCTGCAGTTCCTTTGCAGTTCCTTTCCACTAGAGGAGCATAGTTCCGTGAGTCCCGAAAGACATGGGAAACCTGGAAATTAGTGGCTGGGGCAGTGCATTTGCTCACCAAGATTCTGAAAGAGGCCCTGTCCTTGTCCAGAGCTAAGGGGAAGATGGCTCTGGCTTCAGTGCCCCATGCAATCCCCCGTAGGACCATTATTTCAATGATCTCATTACTCCTTTACATGCCAAATAACTGGTCATCTCCCAAGCCTTGGAAACTACCTTTAACAGGGCCTTTGGAGATAAGATAGCAAAGATGGGTAGTGGGATAGCTTTGCTTTTCAATTGATGAGGCACTGAGGTGTGTCTCCATAGACCTGGGTGGTCCAGCAAAGAACATTCCAAAGCTGAGTTTTCTGGTCAGTACTGCTACTGGGACAAAAGGGGCTCTTGGATACACTGAAGGGAGCTTTTCCAAGACCTTCTATGGGTTGACTATCAGGACTTTGAATAAGCAGTTACAGTCAATAGGGTGGGAAATCAGGAAGAAGGGAGAGGGGAGGGGGCTTAGATTCCCAGTCTGGAATCAACTGAACCACAGCACATGTGCTGTAGGGAAGATAGAGCTGAGGTTTGAAAATAAAGTGTGCCTGGTGTACCTGGGATGTGCCTGATGACATCGACTCCTCCTAATTCAACAGTCGGTGACTTACTGGTCTTGTCACGTGTAGTTTAACTTAATTTATTGTCAGGGTCCGATAATGATGCACGATTGCCACTTTACAGCAAATAAACGTGGCCCCAGAGTGGTGAACTTGTCTAAGGATTCTCATTTGGGTAGTGCAGAAATGAGGCTGCAAATAAACTCTGTTTTCCTGTAGCTCCCTCCCTCTCTCCACAGAGAACACCCCACTCTCACAGTGAAGAGATGGAAATAGGCTGGACATGTCCAGAGTGATGGTGAGGCCAGAAGGGGTTCTGGGGCCTTTCTTGCTCTCTGATTTTTTGGAGGACACAGTGTTGAGTTGAGGTGGGCTGGAAGCCCATTCCTATGAGAAAGGGAAGTGAGCTGGTTGGCATTTTATAGCCACCTGTGCCCATGTGGAAACATCCACTAATCAAGTCATCAGAGGAACTTGGCTTCAGGGTCATCCTTGGGCGTGAGGGCAGGAGGTGCAAACACTGGCTCCCCCACCAGTTTGTTTGGGCGGTATGCACCAGCTGCCTCTGAGGTCATGTGATTCCTAGAATAGAAAACCCATTCTTGGAGCACCTTCTTCAGTCACTCAACAAAGATCCACTCAGTGCTAACAGGGTGCTGGGCCCAGGGAAACCCATGATCTGGCAATGACAGACAGGCATGAAACCCCTTCCCTGCCCACTGTAGCCTTTCTCAATTCCCAGGTGAGGACCGCCTTTATGTTCTGTCTCTCCTGCTCCCATTTCAGCACTGCTCATCCTCCCCTGTCACCCTGTACCTCCTACACTCCCCTATATGGTACTCATCTCCAAATCACATTCTGGTCCTTGTTCTTTCATATCCTGGAGCTGGAATGGTAAAGGAATAGATTTATGAAGGACAAATTGCAGAGCCAAGTGAGAATCTTCTTTTTCTTTCTCTCCCTAAAAATGACAAGTTTAACTCAGATTAATTCAAGCTCAGTTCATGCCTGAAGAAGAAAAAGGAGCTGGTTAGATTCATTTTCTTGGTCGGCATTTCAAGCCTGGTATTAATCTACTCATCAGCTTAGTTCATCGGGAGAAAACATGCTTCTTCAGGAGTTTTCTAACTGAAAATAAATGCCTCATTAAGTGAAACATATTAACCTGAGAACAGAAACTCTGTCGGACAGACTAATGAACGTCATTATAGGGAAGCACAGCCGTCCTCCGCGGGACCCATCAGGAATTCTCTGCTATGCTCAGTATTGTCACCTGTTGTCCAGGACACTGGAACTACAGGGATGGGGTGGGGAGCTGGTGGTCACTGTGGGAGGGGGAGCCTGGAGGAATCCCAGTGTCTCTGGAGGCCGAAGCCTGAGTCCAGAGGGCAGGTGGTCAGGGAGCTGCAGGCTGTAGTGAAACCCCTGGGTCGGCGCTGGTGGCTGCCTGAGCCTCAGCCTCAGGAGGGGCCAGAGGGTCAGCAATGGCCCATCGGGATTAGGTTCTAACCCCGAGATGCTCTCTGTCACCACAGAACGAGGCCTTTCTAGCAAACAGGACAAGCTTCATAGGACACATTCGTGCACTGATGTGAAGGCAGCTCACAAGGCTCAGAGCCAGACCATCGACTATCTCTGAAGAAGGACCAAGGAGCACCCCACACTCATTGCCTGGGATGAGCTGGTCTGCTTCTGCTGCAGCCCTGTGGGAATAGATTCTGCCCTCCTGCAGGCTTGGTGAGGTCCTGACACACCGTAGGTGGGGCCCTGCTGTGCGTTGGCTTCTATTCACTGGTGGCACTCAGCCCTTGGGAACAAGCTGAACTGTGCCAGGGAGCTCTGATGTGCAGGCTTCCCTTCCCCATGTCTCGCTCAACAGTTAGGGGAGCCCCGAGTCCCTCTATTCTCAGAATGACCAGGAGGACCCTGGTTCAGGCTCAGTATACGTGATGCTGCCATGGTCTGATCCTCACAGAGGTCTTCCCAGTGTGGGACATGGTTAAGGGCAGAGAGAGCAGCCAAGGATAGGGGCAGGGAACATGGGAAGAGGTTGTGGGTGTTTGGAAGAGCCACTGGGAATGATGGGGAGTGGGTGGCGGGGAGGAGATGGGTATCAGGCATGGAGGAGGTGCCTCCATGGGTAGGGGGTAGGCTGACCTCTATTAACCCGATGGTCAGTCGTGTTCCTGAGCACTCAGATTTCTGTTTCCCGCTACGAGGTGGTCCTTGTTAGCCTCTGCACCAGGGAAGAAGTTCATTTCTGGCTCCTAAGAGATTGGCCAGGCTCTCAGAGCTCAGAAGAGCAGGGATTCATGCTGAGACATGCTGGACCCTGTGGTCAAGACTCTGCTACTGACCACAGCGCCTCTCCCACCTGCTGGCCAGTGGACAGGATGTTTCATCTGTGGATGACAGAGGAACATGACTGTGCTGGCCATGCCCTCTTGAAGTTGCTGTAAGGCTAATAATTGGTGTCAGTGCTGAGAGAGTAAAGACTGTAAACTCTTTCTTCCCATCCAGCCTCCCTGGGGGAGGTGACTCCATGGAGAGGGGCAGGCACTGCAGCCATAGCCAGCACACGCCCAGGGGACACAGCACAGACTGTGGGGCCCCTGTGATTCAAAACCAGTGTCCTGGAGCCCCATGGCTTATGGAAGCGGGTGAGCTCCCTCCCTGTGAACCCCTGCATACACCTTGTAGGCTCTGAGCAAGCGGCAGAACACGAAAACTGCAGCATCATTGCAAGTCTCAGCACCTGATATGCTGAATGGCACCGATCTGTATTTCATTTTCTTTTTGCACTTGTTTTCCATTGCTCCTCTGAGTCGTGGGGTGGCAGGGCCTATGTCTGTCTCAGTCGTTGTCTGTGGTATACCCTATACATAATGGTGGGCATGGTAGGGGGGAGGCACAGGAGCCTGGTCAACTCCAGATAGTTTCTTTAGGCTGGGAGAACCCCAGGTGGGCTTTCAGGCACACAGGCGGCAGGGACCAGAGCTCCGAGAAGTGACCAGGCACTGGACGAAGTGCTGTGGACTGCTGAATCCCACAGCTTGGCAGAGGTTGGGTGTTGATTGGGCTAGACCCTCAAGACAGATCAACTCAAGGAGTAGTAAGTTAAATACTTCATATTTCTTTAGCTCAGGAACCTGGAGGAAGGTGCAATGCTGCTCATCTGGGCTGAGTGTGGAGGACTTGGGCTGCGAGCGTCAGTGTGGATTGGTGGGGAGACCCTCGCATGGCTGTTCTGGCCTAGGCCAGCCTGCTCTGTCTCATGGAGAAGCGGCAGTGTTGCAGAGCCAGGAGAGAACTGAGCTCAGGTTGTTTTGCTACTCTTCATGCTCTGGAACTGGGGTCTTGATCCTGGAAACATGGGTCCTGTGGGGACTTGCTGGTCCCCAGAGAGCAAAGCTGTGTGCTGAGTGGCCTTTTGCTCTGCTGAGGGACCTGCTCCACCCTCCATGTACCTGTAGTCAATGGTCCTCCTCAGTCCTGCCACCTTGTAGAATGACCGCAAGGACCCGGTTCAGGCTTAGCAAAGAGACATGATGGTTCCATGGTCTGATTCTCACAGTGGTTTTCCCAGTGAAGGACATGGTCAAGGGCAGAGAGAGGGGAGATGGGAAGAGGCTGCTGGTGTTAGGCAGAGCCACTCCAAATGGCAGGGAGAGAATGGTGGGGAGAGGACCCAGAAGGTCATTTTGCCATAAAAGAAAAGAGTAATGGGGCTGGGGTGATAGTATAGAGGGAAGAACACTCACCTTTCATGTGGCCAAGCCGGGTTCAATCCCAGTCACATCATATGGTCCCCTGAACTCTGCCAGGAGGGATTCCTGACAAGGAGCAAGGAGTAAGCCTGGAGCACTGGCAGGTGTGCCTCCCCCCATCCCCAACAAAGCTACAACAAAAAAGAGGGACATTCCACAGGACCAGGACACAATAAAACATGACCTTGGTGGGGGTTTTTTTTGTGACAATAGTGGACAACACATGGATTTACTCCTACAATTTATACATGGGTGCTGTCCTACAAGTTTGTTTGCTGCTGGTAGCATCATATTTTGTTTTTAGGTATTTTTTCAGTGATCAAACTGGAAGTGTGAAATCAGGGAGTGGAATGCTTGAGCCCACACCGCTGCACTGCACAGTGATAACAGATCAGTTTGCAAAGGGTTGGCTTCTTCTTTCATCAGTGACAAAAATAAAGCCCGACTGACAACTAGCTTAAGTACGTTAAATAAAGTCGGCTGCAGGCGCCTGATAGATTCGTCATGGAGAAATGAAACCAAACTGCCGACCAGTTATTTTTTTTTTCTCGTTTGAGGCAAAACTGTCTAAGGGCCAATTAGCTATGCAGCGAACATGTTTGCGGTAAATCTGCTTGCTGCAAAACCAGAGGGAACCGATTCCTGTGGCCATGCAACCCAGGGCCAGATGCTAGCCACCTCAGGGACCACCCTGGAGCCCAGAGCTGCTAAAATTATTCAAATGATCCAACCCTGAGCTTCCTCACCAGACCTAGCCTGCATCGCCCATTTCTGCCCAGGAATACACCCTCCCCCCAAAAAAAGAATCTGGCTCCCCCTCTGCCTTCTCCTCCTCATCCAGACCCACTTTGGCACTGCCCAGTGGCCCTGTGTGGCAGGAGAGGGCCATGCCTCTACCTCTTTGAGACTGGTAGGTGTAACTACAGAGTCATTGCTGGTGTCCATGCCTCAGCCCCACCCCATGAAGGCTGACCGAGTATAGATTAGCACAGTCAGGAGCAGTAAGCAGGGCTGGATGCCAGATAGCAATGCTCTGGCCTTAGACTGCTCTCTGCTTACCATGTGGAGCCCACGGATGGAGCCACTGCCGGGAAACTCCTGGTCGGTCCTCAGTAATAAATACAGAAGAAAGACAAACACGGAGCCATTTGAAGCTGGTGAGAACCGTGCCATGCTGACCACTGTGGAGAGTTCAGACCTGTCTGTCTACACGTACCTGGTGTGTGTGGCCCTTCCTAGGCTATTCCCTGCAGAGATGTCACAGAGCTGGCCAGCCAACTGGGAGGATAACCCCTCACCATTGACAACAGCCCGCTTCTCAGCCCTGAGGGGGTGCGCCCTGCTTGATTCAGGTGAGAAACTGGGGGTACAGTGCCTCACGCCTGGGCTGTAGCCTCAATACCCCATCCTAGCTGTTGCCTCCTGCTCCAGAGGAAGGCAGGAGCTGCAGTGCTCAGCCGTGACCATTGCCTTCACTTGACCATCCTTCTCTTTTCCCTTCCACACTAGGGTGTGCACTGTTTGCTGGCTGTGCATGGTATTGGGCTCTGCTGGGGATCTCCCCAAAGTCCCAGCTAAAACACTCGGGCTTGAGAAGCTGACTGTGCTGGAACACCAGGTTTGGGAGTAGAGCCTGGGCTGTGGGGAGACATGGGCTACCTCAGTTTCGCGGGAAGTCTCTCGACAGTGGTGATTTCCCTTCCTGGCAGGGTGGGATGAGTGGGTCTAATCTCCTGACCAGGCAAACCTGAATGGCCTTGGGTGTCCTGAATCACGTGTCCAGGAAGATCTCTACTCCCAGGGATACACAACGCCCTGCTGCCCCTTCCCTGTCAGCTGGACTGAGTCCTGCTCTGGTCTGATATGGGGTGTTGAAGGATGATCCCATGACACCCCCCCACACACACACTGAACAGCTCTCTTGCATGGGTCCGTGTGGACTGTGGTCAGTGGGAGGTTCCCTTTGGTAGGGGTGATGTGACCGCTCCGTGCGTGCTCTGTGAGGTTCCATCACGGTGTATCCTCTGGCCTGCCCCAGTGTTTCAGGGAAGAAAGAAAAGGAACGGGCCATCTGCTCCTGCCCAGAGCTCAGGGAGAACAGGGGTGAAGCACTAATCAATGCACAAGGACTCACCTCAGGGCTGCTGTTTCTCAGAGGGTAACAACCCGGGCTCAGAGACATGAGTGGACATGCTCTGTCCTCCTAACTAACCCCAGCGCCCCCAATGATCACCCCTGGAGGGAGAGGTTTTCACACAGTGATGGGAAATTTGGCTAATCAGGCCCAGAAATTGACTGGATACCAAAGTGGGTGCATCCCTGTCCTCTCACGCTCAGCAGATGCTGTGGTCTGGACCAGGCGCTCTCCATCCAGAGAGTGTTTTAGTGACCATGACCCCAAAGGGGCTTTGATTCCCTCAGATGAGTGAGGGAACAGTCGTGTGAACGGCATTGTTAACCACTGCCCTCCTGCCGGTGGAGTGATGGAGCTCGGGGCCTGTTGATGAGTCCACCCCTGAGCCAGAGTGACCTTGGCTGAGAAAAGGCCCCTGGAACAGCATATCCGGCTCCACTCCAGACAGACATCAGCACTGGGTGTCCTGGCTGACAAGTGGCCTCTTCTTCACATTTATTATAAACTCTTGGTCCGTTGCCTGAAAACTGTCGCCTTTACGGTAAAATAAAAGCAAAACAAATATGCAACTCTGGAATTTTCTTGCCTCCCAGACATTTAAAATATAAATCAAAGTACCACATATCTGTATATATATGTATATATATGTATATATAGAGAGAGAGAGGTCACAATACCTTATCATAGCACTCCTTACTTCCTTCAGAATCTCAGACATCACTCATAATAACCAAGATACACATAGTACTTTTCAAAATTCATAGAACTGGGCTCTTGGAATAGCTAACAGAGCCTAAATTAAACTGGATAACCTGTTTAATTTAGGTACTTGGAGATCATCAAACAACAACTTTTAAATTCTAGTCCAAGCAGTAAGACTCTGAAAGGGTCTCTACTTGCCCCAGCATTCACGAATCACGAATCACGACCATCCTGTTATTCGTCGATTGCCTCGAGCAGGCCCCAGTAACGTCTCCTTCATCCTAGCCCTGAGATTTTTAAGAAAGTGCTATATACAAGGCTCTTTAGGAGAATGAGACTCATCATTGTTACTGGTATTTGGCATATTGGGTACGCCACGGGGAGTTTGCCAGACTCTGCCATGTGGGCAGGTTACATTCGGTAGCCTGCCAGTTTGTCCAAAGTAGGAATGAGATAAGAAGATGTCATAATAAGATGTTGCGCGGCCACGAATGCAGTTGCGCGGTTCTGGGAGCTGGGTTTTTAGACTCAGAGACTATAAAATCCAGCTCCCGGAAAAAAAGCCCCAGCATTAATTGTATTTATTTATTTGGGCTGGAGAGATAGCACAGTGGTTAGAGTGTTTGCCTTGCATGAGGCTGACCCAGACGACCCGGATTCGATTCCTCTGCCCCTCTCAGAAAGCCTGGCAAGCTACAGAGCGTATCTCGCCTGCACAGCAAAGCCTGGCAAGCTACCCATGACTGTTCAATATGCCAAACACAGTAACAACAAGTCTCACAATGGAGATGTTACTGGGCCCACTAGAGCAAATCAATGAACAAAGGAAGGACAGCACTACAGTGCTGTTTATTTATTTATTTAATTTTTATCTTGCCCGTATATCCTGTAAAGGCTGGAGTCCTTTACTGGAGATGATTATTTCCCATTAACCACAAGTTACTCCTTGGGTCAGGTGGTCACTCATCTACCTAAACTTTAACCAAATGTAAGAACAAAACCCACCATTCTGTTGGCCATACCACTCTCAGTCTGGTGGCTCTCATTGATTTACCATCTGGAAGGAAGCTATTTGCAATCCAAAGAAGCTATTATATCAAATGCTATGGCCTACACCAACCAAATGGTAGCCACTTAAAAGAGGCGACCCCAGCCCCATATGCCAATGACCACTGGAGGTGACCCTGCCTGTGCCAACAACTTGCTGGTGGACATGGCTTTGTCTCCTGTACTGGACAGGATTGTACCCACACAATTCTGGGTACACCTGTTTTCTGTCCCAGCATTTCCTACAGGTTGTCTCTTGCCTTTCCATATGTGACACAGGAAATCTTTGCCATTCTTCCTTTGAGGTTAGAGATTCTATTCTGCCTCAGCATCACCTGTATGCTAAGTGAATTATTCTTGTATGCTCCTTAGCTCTCGCTAGAAAGAAGCCCCTTCCATTCCCATGTCTGAATCCAGAGAAGTCTGGTGGCAATTCCTGCTGTCTGTGCTGTTCTTAGAAAATGCCAGATGACTGCTCTCTCTAGGAGTATATGCCTCACATCAGCACACTTTTTCAGCTGTGGGAAAGTACCATCCAGTCCAGAGAGCCCTCTACTCCCCCTCTTCCAAAATTTCTGTCAAGACCACCAGCTCTGCATCTCTAACCTGACTGCCATGACCTCTCTTTTGCTTACTAACAAATCAAGCCACTAATTATTTCATATATTTGATTAAATCATCAGCCCACAGTCTCCAACAGCATAACTGCCAAATCTGATCTGCCTTCTTGATCTGAGAAAGTTAATCAAAAGGGTTCTTTTTTTCATACTTTGAAATATTCTTTTGGTTTTTGGGCCATACCTGGCAGCGTTCAGGGCTTGGTTCTGGCTCTGTGCTTAGGAATCACACCTGGCAGGAATCAGGAGATCATATATAGTATCAGGGATTGAACCCTGGTGAGATACATGCAAGACAAGCGCCCTATGTGCTATCTCTCCATTCCAATAGTATGCATATTATAAACACATCTTAGAACTCTCCAGAAGTATTGTTAGATTTCAGGGGTCTGTCTTCCTTGGCTAATACTGTATAAATAGACAACCTAGTTAGGTGATATCCACAGGACTTACACTTCGACTTGTGATTATTTATTTTAACTCTCAGAAGACACTATTTTTCCATGGCCTTTAGGAACACAATGTTCTGGGAAGGGGGCCTTGATGCTGAAATGCCTGCTGCTTCTGGTTTAATTACTAGGGGTGGCAAATGACACCCATGCAAGCTTGTCTTTGACAAAGAGACTATCCACAGCCTTCACCCTCAATGTCCTCTTTTACAAATTCTTGTATACCAAGCCAGTTCTCCCACTGATCTAATTGTCCCCAGGGTGGTTATCAGACCACCTTAAGGACGCCTCACAAAAAACTGGCAAGATTCAATGATCCCATCATAGGATGTTCAGCAGCCCTACCTTGCCTTGCACCTTTCTCCACCCAGGAGCTCTTGCAAAGATTCTAGGTTGTGGTCTCTCTTCTCTTCTTTGTACCCATCCCAGATCTTCCTTCACAAGGTCTTTTGTGTTATGAGGCCCTTTGTTCCTAGGATCTCTGAGTATAAACTCCTTCCTTAAAGACCATAACTTTCATGCCTGTATTTTTTATTTTAAATAATGTAGGAGTAATGCTATTTGTTCAGCCATTGATTAAGTTGGCTGAATTGGGCATGAACTCCACATTACTTTTTTTTAGTTGTATCACCGTGAGATAGAGTCACAAAGCTTTCATGTTTGAGATTCAGCCATACAATGATGGAACACCCATCCCTTCACCAGTGCTCATTTCCCACCACCCACATCCCAGTCCTCTCCCTACCTCTGTGGCAAACAATTTCCCCAATACTCTCTCTCTAATTTTGGGCATTATATTTTGCTCTAAATTTTCCACCACCATTTAAGCTTACCTGCCAGGGGCAAATGCTGGATAATTTATTTTCCATTGCTCATTTTGAATATCATGAGTGCTCACACAGCTGCAATTATAAATGTAAATAGTTGGGTTCCAGAGATATCTCTGTATGGCACTAATTTATTTTGGGATTCAATTGGAGTCTCTGGGCCAGGACTGTTGGTGTGCTAAGATGGCACCTGAAGGCAAATAGTGGGCATGACAGCCAGTCTGTTGGGTGGGCAGGAACCCAGGGAGGGACAATTGGGTCCTCTGCCACCATTTGGCTTGGAGATTCAGTCCTGGAACCCGCATACCTGGGTCTTGCTTATGGAAGCTCTTGGGATTCCATCTGGAGTTGGCGGGGAGACTGCACCTGCTCCATCTGGGGTGCCCCAGAGAAAATGGCTCGGTATGGAGCCCAGAGAGATTTCTGGTGCTGTGGTGTCTTCTAGGACTCACTGCTGTGTCTGTGGGCCAGGGCCGTTGATACACTAAGATGGTGTCATGCCTGTCTTTTGACTGCCTTGTTAAAATAAACAATTCTCTCTGCATAAAACACTGGGAACTGCACATTTCCACCACACCCTAAGGGCTAACAGAATGCAAAGAAAGCACAGAGCCAGTTCAATGTAAGAACTGGGGAAAGAGACCTCACTTTTTGGTGGGAGAAGTGGCAAATCCATATTTCAAAGGACAAGATACACAGAGAGAGGAACAATTTTGACCATTTCCCATGTGATTTAATATTTGATTCTTCACCATTTATATTCCTTATAAAAACTCTTAGCAAACTAAGAACAAAAGGAAACTTTTGCCAACCGATAAAGTCAGCAAAAGTTATTAAAGTTGAATAAAGTTGGCAAAAGTTTTACCTTTTGCCAGAGTTAATGTACAATGAGTATTCTACCTCTAAAAACAGGATCAAGAGAAGAATATACCTAAAATTATCTACCTGATATGATAATGCATGGAAATTAAGTATATCCATGTTTGAAAAGAATAAGGAAAACTCTTTAGTTATAGGCAAAATGATCATCTATAAAAAAGACTCATCAGCATCTAAAGTTTCTAGAATTAAGGGAAACTTGGGAAGATTGCAGGATAAAAGATAAATATAGAAACATTGCTCACATTTATACTTGTTATTAATGCTAGTTTAGGAAATAAGAAAATATTATTTAAGCATAAGCATATTTAAGTATTTATGGGCCAATCTGACAAAAGATGTACAAGATACAGACATTCTGAACTGAAGTAACATTGCTAAGAGAAATTAAAGAAGACCCAAATAAATGCAGAAATATATGTTCATGGGTCAGAGGATTCGTGTCCAGGTCTTGCCAGATTTATCTCTAGATTAAGTCAATCCCAATCAAATTCCATAGGTATTATTTTTGGTAGAGATATACAAGCTGGTTTTAAGTTGCATATGGAAATACAAAAGACTAAGTAGTGAAAATAACTATTGAAAAAAGAATACATTAGAAGAGTTAACACTACCTAATCTCAAGATGTATAAATAAAGCCAAAGTAATTAAAAAATAAGGTATTGAAATAAATATAGACACACAAATCAATGGAACAAAATTGACTCTCTATAAATAGAAACAGAGACATTTGAATAAGAACTTTAGATTCAAGAGGCAACTCAGTTGAGAAAGTTTTTTTTGGTAAGTGGTACTGACAAAATTAGATAGCTATGCGCAAATAAACTGAAATAAGGTAGGTTTTTGATTCATACCTTGAATCACATAAAAATAAGTCAGAAATGGGTCATAACTCTAAATATAAATCCTAAAATTATAAAACTTTTAGAAGAAAATCAGAAAATATCTGTGATTTTGGATTAGACAAAGTGTTCTCATCTATGACACTGAAGGCAGGATCCATAAAGAAAACACTGGCAAATTAGAGTTAATAAAAAGTTAAAATCTCTTCTTTAAAAAAAGATATTGTTAAGAGAATTAAAATCCATGCCATAGACTGGGAGAAAATGTTTGCAGAGCAAACATCTGATGAAAGATTTATGTCTAGGGTGTCTCAAAGCAGCCAACCAATGCAGAAAATAGGCGAAGAATTTGAGCACTTCATCAGAGAGAATACATGGCTGGCAAATAAATAAGCCCATGCAAAGAAGATGAGCATCATTAGTGATAAGGAAAGCTCAAATCAGAACCTCAGCAAGATGCTTTCACAGACCTGGACTTTTGAAATGGTTGAAAGAGAAAGATAGAGCTCAAGCTCTGTCCAGGAGAGGGAGGAACGAGAACTTAGTGCTGGTGCAAAAAGGTTCAATCAATGTGGGGGGCAGAATGACAGCCCCTTCAAGTGTTCAACCCTGTCACTTGCAGCCATTTATGTGGCAGGAACGTGAATACACACAGAAACTTTAGTGAGAATAACTTCATATTAGAGAAAACCCAGTGTCCACCTTGAAGTAAATGGGTGAATGCATTTGTCAAACTCAACTAAGGAGCTACTCTTCATGAATCAAATAATTATTGGCAAGTCAACAACATGGATGGCTCTCAGAAAAATTACACAAAATTCAAATGTAAAGGACCCTGTTGTTATTAGATTCCACTTACATAAAATTCTTGAAAACATAAACGAACAGATATTGTGGTAAAAGGCAGACATGTGGTGATCCGGAGATGAGATGCAGGTGGTGGTGGTGGTGGTGAGGGGTGGTGGGGAGGCAAGGAATAGCAGAAGAGAGTGATTATAATGATGCCCAGGAGACTGTGGGGGTGATGGACACATTCATTATCTTGATTGTGGTGATGGTTTCAAGGATGCCACTTATGTCAAAACATCTAATCGTACGTTTCATCCACATGAGGCTTATTTTATGTCAAGTATACTTTAATAAAGAGCTTAAGATATTATTTTCATTCAAATCTGCAGCTGCAGATCGGGGGGCAGTTTCTGATAGGTCTGGCTGAGCGGTGGTGGGGAGAACGAAGAAACCCAGCTGTCCATGACCAACCCTTTGTCTGTGAGTCTCTCCTCTGGAAGAGTCTGCAGAAAAGGTGAGACTCTTGGTCTGCCCAGCCCCTTATCCCACCCCCTCCACCCCTGGTTCCTTGGTAGCTCTTTGCTGGAGAACTGCACTTAAAGGCGAGACAGTATAAAAGGGAAACTCAGGCTTGATCAGGGGCTCTATGATGAGAAAGGTGAAGGAGTGGGACTTGAAAAAGAGCATCTCTAGGGGAGTGGGGTCTTCCAGTACAGAAAGGACTGCCGTGTGGAAGAGGAAGCAGATATGTCCTGTGTGGTCTGTAGGAAGGACGCTCCAACTCTCGAAGAGACTGCATGGCTACCTTTGAGAGGTTCCCAGTTCCCCCACTGTTGGAGGTGAGTAAGCAGGAATAAAGAGGCTTTTTCCTAGCAGAGCACTGGGACGTGGCATCACACAGATCCATGTTTAAATAACAGCTTCTATTTCTAAGGCAAAGGACTTCCCTTCTCTGGTCCTCAAGTCCTCATCAGTGAAATCATCTAGCCCATGGAGCTGTTTTGCTGTTACTGATGTAATACCCAAGAAGCACTAATGCATGGTCGGCTCACAAAATCCCAGCAGCCAGTTAACATTGTCAAAATGGCAATACTACCGAAAGCATTGTATAAATTCAATGCAATCCCTATAAGGATACCCATGACATTCTTCAAAGAAATGGAGCAAACACTCCTGAAATTTATATGGAACAATAAGCCCCCACGAATAGCTAAAGCAATTCTTGGGAAAAAGAAAATGGGAGGAATCAACCTCCCTAACTTCAAACTCTACTACAAAGCAGTAATAATTAAAACAGCGTGGTACTGGAACAAAAGCAGAACTGCAGACCAATGGAACAGGGTTGAATACACTGACATCTCCCCTCAATCATATGATCATCTAATCTTTGATAAAGGTGCAAGAAATGTGAAGTGGAGTAAGGAAAGCCTCTTTAACAAATTGTGCTGGCATCACTGGACGGCTACATGCAAAAAAATGGGCTCAGAACTCTGCCTAACACCATGTACAAAAATAAGATCAAAATGGATTAAAGACCTCAACATCAGACCAGACACCATAAGGTACATTGAAGACAAAGTTGGCAAAACCCTCCATGACATTGAGGCTAATGGTACTTTCAAAGATGCCACACCACTGGCCGAGCAAGTAAAAACAGAGATCGATAAATGGGACTATCTTAAACTAAGAAGCTTCTGCACCTCCAAAGAAACAGTGACCAAAATACAAAGACAGTCTACAGAATGGGAAAGGATATTCACCGAATACACATCTGACAAGGGGTTGATAACAAGGATATACAAAATACTGGTGGAACTCCACAAGAAGAAAACATCCAACCCCATCCAAAAATGGGGCAATGAAATGAACAGAAACTTTCTCAAAGAAGAAATCCGAATGGCAAAAAAGCACATGAGAAAATGCTCTACATCATTAATCATCAGGGAGATGCAGATCAAAACCACAATGAGATACCATCTCACACCTCAGAGACTGGCCCACATTCAAAAGAACAAAAGCAACCGATGCTGGCGCGGATGTGGCGAGAAAGGGACACTCCTTCACTGTTGGTGGGAATGTCGACTAGTTCAGCCCTTTTGGAAAACAGTATGGACGTTTCTCAAAAAATTAGAAATTGAGCTCCCATTTGACCCAGCGATACCACTCCTGGGAATATACCCCAGAGAGGCAAAAATGTGTAGTCGAAGTGACATTTGCACCTGTTTGTTCATTGCAGCACTCTTTACAATAGCCAGAAACTGGAAGAAACCTGAGTGCCCAAGAACAGATGACTGGTTAAAGAAACTCTGGTACATCTACACAATGGAGTACTATGTAGCTCTTAGAAAAGATGAAGTCATGAACTTTACATACAAGTGGTACAATATGGAAAGTATCATGCTAAGCGAAATGAGTCAGAAAGAGAGGGATAGACATAGAAAAATTGCATTCATCTGGGGAATATAAAGCAACAAAGTATGAGATCAATACCTAAGAATAGCTGAGATCAACACCAGGAGGATTACTCCATAACTTAGAGGCCAGCCGGATATTCTAGGGGAAAGGGCAGTTCAGATAGAGAAGGGAACACCAAATGAAAGGTGTTTGGAGGATCCTCCCAGGAGGGGAAATGCATGTTGAAAGTAGACTATGGACTGAACCTGATTGCCACTCAATGCCTCTTTTGCAGACCACAACACCCAAAAGGAGAGAGAGAACAAAGGGGAATGCCCTGCCACCGAGGCAGGGTGGGAGGGGGGGTGGGGGGAAATGGGCACTGGTGGAGGGATGGGTATTTGATCATTGTATGACCGAAACTCAGGCACAAAGATTTGTAAATCTACAACTGTACCTCATGGTGCTTCACTAATAAAAAAAAATTAAAAAAAAATTCCAGCAGTCAGAAGCTGATGGCATAAAGTTTTATCTTTACTGGGGAGAAATCTAGGATCTTGTGAGATGTGGGCTGTCACCTTTTAAGCACCGAGTCTTAGGAAAAATCCCCACAGTTTATAAAGTTGGTGATGTGTCCCTCCGTCTCCTTGCTCTCCGTTCTCCATGCCACACTTCTCTCCTTTCCTCCAGATGAGGCTCTGTTTACCTTCCTTTCCCAGTGACCTACTCTGATTTGCCCTGTTGGAATTCCCACCCCTGTGGCTTTGCGGCCAGGTTTCCAGACTGTCCTGGGAGTCTCTCCTCCCACCACTGCACAGGGCAGGCTGGCTGGTGCTCCCTGCACCATCTTGCTGAGTCCCCAAAGTGAACTTGAATTTCAGGCAGAGGAAAAAGAAAAGGCTCATCAAGCCTTGTTCTAGGGCTCCCAGCAGAGTGATCGTTGCTTGGTCTTGTCAGAGGCCCCTCCATGAGCGATGGGCCACTTAGCTCTGGTTAATGGATCTAACTTCCACACTCTCTTAAGTGTTTTCTTGGAATTGATCTTCCCACGAAAAGTGTGCTTTGGAGACACGAAATAACCATGAGAGCCTTAAATGAATTACACTTTATCAAATGGGGAAAAAAAAAAAACAACGCTCCAGAAACAAGTACAACTAGAAAGTGAAGGGCGGCCGGCACTCAGACCGGGAGAAAGAAAGGGCCCATGGGCCTTGTGCCGTTGAACGCATCTTGTCATAGGTGTGGCATTTGTAGACAAGAGGGGAACATAATCTTCCAGATCTCTCCCCTGTGCGTGGCACTTCTCTTTTTGCCTTGGCTGAGTCCCTTTTTCCCCTCCAGGGAGCTATGGTTTTGCTGAGGGAAGTTCTCGCACTCACTTTAACCCTTCCTACTGTCCTCTGCCTCTTCTGTTCTGGGCCCCCCTCTGAGGCATGTGTCCTAGAACTCAGGAGAAAAAGGAAGTTCAGGTTTCCCATCGCTTGGGTCACTTGGTAATGCAGAGATGCCTCATCAGAGGTGGCAGAACCGAGATTTGTCTCCAACAATGACCCCCAGAAAGGGTGTTACTCACTTAGACACTCAGAAAATATTCGCTGAGGGCCGTTGTACACTCAGATCTGTGTGCTGGTGGGAGGCTGGAGTGGGCGGAGGAGCCTGGTTCCCACTCTCATGCTGTTTGACGGGGCATGCCAGCCTCTAAGCAGCTCCTGTCTGAGATCCTCCACCCTGCTCTGTGGTCTCCCCAACAGCATCACTCTGACTTTTATACAGCCTGTCTATGAATACTGGTATCTGTCTCCCCAGAAAGCTGTTCGCTGAGCACGCCCCTTCTAGCCCCAGCCCTTTCATTCATGGCCGCTCAGCCCAGATGCCAGCATTTCCCCCTTGTCTCTGTAGAGAATGGGGTCACACCCAGGAGCTGCAACCTACTTGGTGGTTTGTTCAGTCTGGAGCAGGTGCTGGGGCTATTTCAGGTCTGAGGGAGATTACAAGGTCTGTGTATTTACCTCCTGTCTGGTATCTCTCCAGGAAGGGAAGAAGGAGGCAGTCGAGGTTGAGGGAGGAAGAGAAGGAAGAGCAGAGAAGGAGAGTGGTGAGCTAGGAGGGTGCGGCCACCAGGAGAGCAGAGAGGGTAAAGGCCAACTTCTCTGAACCTGAGTCTTGCTCATCCCTGGAGGACAGGCAATCCCCAGTCTGTGCTCTCCTCTAAGGGAAAATGGGGGTAAGGTAAGGCAGGGGGGAGCCCTAAAGGAGGTCTCTCCTTTCATTTCTTGGGAGTGGTCTGGGGAAGGAGGATGCTTCTTTGCCACTGAATTAGAACCTGAGCACTCTAGAACAGTCTAGAACTCTTCCTATCATCTCTGGTGTAGCCAAAGAATGAAGAAAATGTGTGAAGGAAAGAGGAGGAATGGATGCCAGGCCTTGGTGGCCTCACTGGATGCCCTTTCTGAGAAAAAACCCTCACCTCTAAAGTGTCCAGGACATGAGCCAATGGATTCCCCTTTGCTGAAGCCAATTTGGGTTGAGTTTTCTGATATGTGCAACAGAGAAGAAGAACTCTGGTGCATAGCACAATACAACGGAGCTCAAATGGCAAGACAGTTAGTGGAAGGACACAAAGCCCTCTGAGAGCCCTAGCCAGAGAAGCTATAGCCAAGTGGCCCAGGGCCTGGGTATCCCTGGCCAGGCCTTTCTCACCTGTGCCTGCCTTTGCCTCTACATCAGCAGGAAGACTTTTGGCTCTTCTCCTCCTCCTCTTCCTCCTTTTTGACATGAACAAGCTCTCTGCTCATTGTCCATCCACCATAGTTACATCAAAATGGTGACCTCTGGTATGCTTCGCCAGAAACCCTGTCAGAGCTGATGGCTCTGTCTTCATGTTGCAAACAGATTCCTTGGAGAGAAAAGCTGGTGTTGTATCCAGTGTGGACCAAGTGTCTACTGTATATTATTCATCATCTGAGGGTACCAGGTATTGGGGCCTGATGTAAGGGCGAAACTGACACCATGACAGAAATGAGAAAGGTCAGGCAGGCCACAGGTTCAGCACTGGAAATTGAAACAGTCTCGGTTTCCCAGCAATGAAACAATGTGTAACTAGCCAACCTGAACTCCCCTGGAAAGTTCCTGGGCCCAGCAAGTGGGCTCAATCAATCAAAATGCCTGAGGAATTGTCTTTTGTTAACAGAAAAGGAATGAGTAGCTTATGTACCCATAATCCTGTTACTGGAAATTATTGCTTAACTATTGCCTGACCACTGCTACCCTAGACACTTGCCAAACACCTTTGTTTGATAACTAAGTAAGATTTTTCTGAAACAACAAGGCATGTACTGCTTGTGTAATCAAACCATATATAGACTGCTTGCAGGTGAAGGTCAGGGTCGCAAGAGACCACTCTGTGGGGGATATAGTTGACCCCAGTTAACTGGAATAAGACTCCTTCTGCTTTTGCATTATTGTGTTCGTCTCTCTCTCTCTCTCTCTCTCTCTCTCTCTGTCTCACCACTTGGGAATCCATAGTCCCGGGCTTAACAGTGGGCAGGAGGGTTCTGTGGACTGAACCCTCAGGGTGGGACAGACATTTCCATTTCTCACAGGATGGGAGTTAGAGTCCTTATATTCTGGGAAGGCTGTTGCTCTCACAGAAGATGCGTGAGTTGCTGAAGTCCACACAGCTGGCTAGCTGCAGAACCATGATTTCTACCTTGGATACGGCTGGACTCCAGCCCCTCCTGCTTTTCTCCTTCCCTCCCAGCTGCTATTCTCACCTGCCACTTCTTGCTGGGCCCAGCAGAGCAGGGAGACAGGGAGAAGAGGACTTTGCTGAGAGGAGAGGTAATGAGATAGCTCCTGGGGTGGCTGGGGTAGAGGCCTTGCTCTCCCTGCAGGGTCTGAGCTTATGACCAGCACTGCTTATGACCCTTTCCCATTAGAGTAGGCTGTGGTCATCACACTTGAACCTCAGGCCACGTTACTCATGTAGGGAAGCATCTAATGGAACATTCTTAATAGTGTGTTTGCCCACAGCACAGACCTTACCTTTCAGCCCTCTGAGTGCCTCAGTCACATGCTGGGATCATGAGGAAGTCTTTGAACACTCCCTTGGGTTTTGGAAATAAACTCTGTGGTGCTGAAGTTGGCTCTGGGCCTCCTCCCTGACACAGGGTGTATGGCCCCTGCTTCCAGAGATCAGAGCTGGCATTTGCGCAGGACCCCAGGAGGCCTCCCATCCTCGCAGGCAGTGGGGCACTGGGGCCTGGATGTAACTGGACATCATCTCCTGGACATCAGTGGGAGCTGGGTTGTCGGGAGTCTCCCTTCAGAGTGTCTAGGGCCCGGGGCAAGGCCTTAACGTCTCAGACACTCAGTTTGCCTCCAGGAAGGCAGGGCTGGGAACTCTTTCTTCCTAGATAAGGGGGTCCCAGGGGATGGACACGCAGCAGGTGCTGAACTCCTAGGGGAGGGGGAGAGTACTGGCTCTGGCCCCCTCCTGTCCTCTCACCTGCCACAAGGTGCTTCAGACAGTACTGAGCATCAGGTAGGTGCCCAGAGTGGGATGGGGTCCAGGGACACAGAGATGAGGGCAAGACTTTCCTGCCCCAACAGACAAGGTGTTTGAGGAAGGACTAGCCTGAGCCAGTGAGAAACAAGAGGTGCAGAGCAGGTTAGAGAGACAGAACATTTCCCTAGTTCTCCCAGCAGAGAATCAGTGGGGCTCTACCCACCCTGGGGGTTGAGAGCAAGGAACCTGCTCACTGCAGAATGGGGGGGGGCAGGGAAGGGGACACCAGGGTACACCCAACCTATATCCATCTGCTCTTTGAAGCTATAAATGTGAGTCCCCCTAGAACTAGGAAGTCTGTGCAGAAACTAGAGAGATAAAGAGAAAAAGAGAGAGACAGAGAGAGCCTAGATACTAGGGGCTGCCTCTCATGGACTGAACAGATACTCGGAGAGAGTAGTGGGGAAGAAGCAGGTTTAATGCTGGAAGGAAAACCAGGCAGAGACACAAGGGCCAGGAATATTTCTCCGTAGTTGAAAGCCTGTCTCATGATCTGGGGGAGAAAGCACTTGGAATAGAGAAGGGATCACTAAGTCAATGATAGTTGGAGGAATCGTTTGAGATGGGAGATGTGTGCTGAAAGTAGATAAAGGACCAAATATGATAGCCTCTCAGTATCTATATTGTAAGCTATAATGCCCAAAAGTAGAGAGAGAGAGAGAGTATGGGGGAAATTGTCTGCCACAGAGGAAGGGGAGGGTTGAGATGGGGTGGAGGGGATACTGGGGACATTGGTGGTGGGAAATGTGCACTGGTAGAGGGATGGGTGTTTGATCATTCTATGACTGAAATTCAAACATGAAAACTTTGTAACTATATCTCATGGTGAATCAATTAAAAAAAAAGAACCTACAATTAGAGATATGGGTTCTGGACTAGCTTGGTCCCTAGGACACTGTGCGACCTGAACAAGTCCCTAGGCCACTCTTGGCTTCACCTTTACTGCTACAGGGCAAGGTCATAAATCCAACCATTGGCTTTGCAGCTAAGACCTGGCCCCTGCCAGAGGGAGGCCGTGCAATGTCAGGAACCCAGGGCTGAGTCAGCAGCCTTCACTGTCCCTGCATGACACCAGGTCTGGCTCTGGTGGTTGCTCTTCTCGGCTCATTAGTCGGGAGAACGTGCCTGGGGCCCAGAGATGCCATTAGGGGTGGTTGCTGCAGAGTTCTCTGTGGGAGGGAAGGGAAAGGACAAAAGGGATCATGGAACAAATTGGACTCACCCCAGGGGAGGTGGTTTGGAGACTCACTGGTGGAGGGGAGGCAGACCCTGGGCTCTTCCTGCGACGGGCCCCTCAGCACAGCCTGGTTGCCTCTCAAAGGGTTTACTGGGCTTGTGCCTCAGACCCAAGCTGAGGCTTGAGGGAGAGGGCCCATCAGTCTGCCCTTGCTTCGAGAGGCCCCAGCCCCTTCACCCTGACCTCTCTCCCACACCTCTAGGCAGTCTCCCTTCCAGGCTCCCACCTGGTATTCCATCCAGGTGGGATGGAATAGAGAAGTTGCGTCCCCAGCAGCTGATGGTGTAAGGGCGAAACTGACGCCAAGACAGACAGCAGAAATGAGAAAAATCAAGTAGGCCTCAGGTTCAATTCCTAGAACTGAAACAGATTCAGTTCCCCAGCAATAAAACAATGCGTAACTAGCCAACCTGAACCCATCTGGGAAAGTTCCTGGGCTCAGCAAGTGGGCTCAAATCAATCAATTCTCACAATGCCCGCAGAAACTGCCTTTTGTTAACCCTAAAAGAATGAGTAGCACATGTAATCATAAACTGCTAGTGGAAACTATTAACTATTACCTGACCACTATTACCCTAGACACTTGCCAAAATACCTTTGTTTGGTAACTAAGTAAGATTCTTTTCTGAAACAATAAGGCATGTACTGCCTACGTAATCAAGCACTGTAACACTTCTTCCTGTAGTTCATCGATTTGCTCAAGCGGGCACCAGTAACATCTCCATTGTGAGACTTGTTGTTACTGTTTTTAGCATATTGAATATTCCACTGGGAGCTTGCCAGGCTCTGCCATGCAGGTGGGATACTCTCAGTAGCTTGTTGGGCTCTCCGAGAGGGGTGGAGGAATCGAATCTGGGTTGGCCGAATGCAAGGCAAATTCCCTACCCACTGTGCTACCGCTCCAGCCTATGTAATCAAACCCTATATAAACTGCTTGCTGTTTGAAGTCGGGTTGCTATCAAGAAACCACTCTGTGGGTGAGATAGTGACCCCAGTATACTGAAATAAAACTCCTACTTTTGCATTATCGATCCCGGGCTTAACAATAGAAAGTTCTGGCTCTGTTCTCTGTGGCCTGCAGGGCCACACTGTCAACTCTGAACCAAACAGGTTGTGGAGTGGGAGATGCTGATGGGTCTAATCCAGCCAGGAGCCGTCCTTAAATCCATGGCTGGAGCGATAGCATAGTGGGTAGGGCGTTTGCCTTACAAGCGGCCAACATGGCTGACCCGACTTCAATTCCTCCACCCCTCTCAGAGAGCCCGGCAAGCTACCGAGAGTATCTCGCCCGCATGGCAGAGCCTGGCAAGCTACCCGTGATGTATTCGATATGCCAAACACAGTAACAACAAAGTCTCTAATGGAGATGTTACTGGGCCCGCTTGAGCAAATCGATGAACAACGGGAGGATTGTGACCGTGACCTTGAGGCCAACTTGAGAACTAGAGAGAGAAGAGCCCTGACAACTTTACCTGAAGATGGTGCATGGCCCCAGGAGGCAGTGGCCCACAGAAACCCACTTACTGGGATCGGTGTGGGTAGTTGGGGGAGGCGGGAATTGGACAAGTGAATGTATGAAGGGAAACCGAGAGGGAGAGGAAAGTATGAAAACCTGGCATCTCGGAAGTCTCATTCTGTCTTCCCATTCTGTCAGGTGAACAGAGGATCAGGCAGCTGACTAACAATCCCGCCATAACTCAGGGAGCCCATGCACCAGTGGCCCCCATTTCCTTTGCCTGGTGCCCCAGGAGCAGTAGATGTCAGAGATGCCCCCACACCTCCCAGAATGGCCCCCACATTCCCTGAATGGCTATTCCAGTGGCACGGACTTGGACTATCTGGAGGACGACAAACACCTTATGATGCTCCCATGAGTTAGGGTGGTCGGGCTCTGCAATTCCTGACAGTATCATTATCCTCAGACTAGAGCATTTTTATGTTGGACGAGCTATAGTGCCAGGACTGACACAGTCATGTTCACAGAAATGGTGCTGAAGGGACTGGCCAAGGTTGCATGTCTGCTATTCACTTGTTAGTAGAAGGACCCCGCGAGGGAGCTGGTCCCAGATGGCAGGAAGTGACCTGGCAAGGCAAGCAGGACAACCTGCAGGGGCTGGAGTCACATGCTTACCTGCAGTTAGCAAGGGAACTCTCTTTAGCAGGGAATTCTCAGCAGAACAGGCACATTTGTTCTGAACAGGTAGCGACAGACAGAGCTACGTCCCCAGGTCCCCCCAGGACTTGTTGGTCTAGTCAGGCTGGGCCTCTTGAGAACCCTCGTCTCCTCAGCTGAGTGCTTCTGCTGCTGTCTGTTCGTTCTTCTTTGTTCTGCTTCTTTGCTTCTCCAGCTCCCCAGGCCATCCTGGGATTGATTATTGAGGGTTCTGGCCACTTCAAAGCAATCTGTGATGGGGGTCCAAACCCAAACACCCCTGTTCCCCACCCTCTCCCACAACCTACAGGGCATGTTCACCAACATAACTTCAGCAAAAGACATTTAGTCTCCATCGACGTTCTGGGCCCTGTTAAATTCCTAATATACAGACTCTTTGATCCCAGTTGAACTTTCAGGGCTCAGTCACCCTGAGATACCCCAAAATACAAAGCCATGTGAGAATCTTCATGGCAATTTCATGTGTACTAGAAAAATTGGGGACATCAGACAGTTGGTTAGCAAAATGCCACCCCATTCCTACCTTAGATATAAACTGCCATTAGGATGATTGTGTTTATCTCTGCTCTGAGGAGGTTGTTTGTGATGTTTAGAATAAAGATAGGTTGCTGCAAAATAAGACGATCATGATAAAAATTGTAATCATTTTGGTTCGTACTCAGACAAATGGCTTGAAGGATAAATGTCTACATTGGGAGACTTTCAGAAAAGTTATTCTGCTTTAAGGCCCCTGCAAACATGACTTCTCAGTCATCCATGGTCATTTGTACTTGAGATCCACACCTCTTCCCTAGATCATTCCTATTAGGATGCAAACACATCATTAATTCTTTAATTCCCCTAAATAACTTGATCACTTGGTCACTTGACATCCCATTACTCATTGATTTGCTCGAGTGGGAGCCAGTAACATCTCCATTCATCCCTTTCACATGCTACTGTAGCCCAATGGTGTCTGCTTGTTCTAGGACCACAAAGAGACTCAAACCGATTGTTCAGGGTCTTGATGAAGAAGTCTAACCATCTCGTAGGTGGGCGGCCATGCAATCTCTTGACGTCCCGTGGAATCCAGTCGGTAATGGCTCTAGTCCAGCAGTCGTCTCCAAATCGCATTACGTGTCCAGCCCATCTGATTTTCGATGCCCTGGCGAACGAGACAGCGTCTCTGATTCTTGATCGTTGATGGAGGTTGGAACTCTGAATTCTTTCTCTCCTTTGAGTGAAGCGTGATACTCCAAGCATAGCTCTTTCGATTCCTCTTTGAGAGACCCAAATAGCTTTCTCATCCTGTTTTTGTGGTGCCTAGGTCTCTGAGGCGCAGGAAGAACAGTGGAATCGAAGAGATGTGCCTGGAGCCGGAGGTTCTTTGTCCTCTTAGGTATTTCTTTGACTCTCTTGAAGGCATTCCAAGCCTCTCTCTTCCTCTTGTGCAACTCAGGTGCCAGGTCATTTGTCATGTTGACTTCTCGAACTAGGTATACATAACTGTTGCATTCAGAGATGTTCATTCCATTGAGAGTGAATGGAACATCAGGAACGAGTCTGTTTATCATAAACATTGTCTTCATGAGACTCAGCTGTAGTCTGACCTTTCCACACTCATGGTCAAAGTCGGCCAGCATTTGTGCCACTTGGCTAATGTTTGGTGTTATTAAAACGATGTCATCAGCAAAGCAGAGGTGGTGTAGTTGCTGACCGTCTATCTTCACTCCCATTCCTTCCCATTTCAGTCATTGCATGACATTCCCGAGGATGGCACTGAAGAGTTTTGGTGAAATGGTATCACCTGCTGAACCCCTCTTTTGACATGGACGATCACTTCTTTGTAGAACAGTGAGATCCTGGTAGTGAATCCATAATACAGCTAGCAGAGGATCCTGATGGATTGAGTTTGAACACCCTGTTTGGTTAGGGCTTCGATGACTGCTTCCATCTCAACAGAATCAAAGGCTTTCTTTAAATCAATGAACGTTAGACAGAGTGGCATCTTGAACTCCCGAGAAACCTCAATGAGCTTGGTTATCCTGTGGATATGGTCGATGGTGCTAAATCCTTTTCAAAACCCGGCTTGCTCACATGGTTGTCCTTCATATAGTGTTCTGCCAATCCTATTCAGGATGACTCGAGTGAACAGCTTGTAGATAAAAGATAATAGGCAGATTGGGTGATAGTTGCCAATGTCGTGGATGTCTCCCTTCTTGTACAACAGTAGTACAATTCTGCTGGTTTTCCATTGGGACGGAACCTTGCATTCAGACAGGTAGTGTGTAAAGAGCCAATCCAGTGTATTGATGAGTACAGATGGCAGATTCTTCAGGTGTTCAAGTCTGACCTTGTCTGAGTCAGGTGCTGTTCACTTCTTTACCAAAGAAATGGCGTGTCGGATTTTGAAAGGGAGAACATTGGGAATGACATATCCATCCTGCGGGATTTGGTATGTGGGCAGGTGGATGTGGCTATGGAAGAGATATGAGTAGAAGTCCTGGATAATCTTCTTCATTGTCTTTCTAGAAGATATGATATCAGAGGGCAGCATCTTGGTTTTGTAGTGGCGAAGGACAGGCGGGCGTTGTGAATGCTTTTCCCAGCTTCTGCCACATCTGCCAGCACTGCTGCTCTTCTCTCTTTGAGGTCTTCCTTTATCACTTCTCTGCACCGCTTTGCAAGCTTGGATGTTTGCTTGTGGTTGCCTGAGGCTTGTGCCAAGTCACATTGGCGAATGAGCTTGAGAGTTTTCAAAGACAGGAGTCTTTTTTCAAAATGTTTTCAATTATTTATTCCAATTAGCGGAAGTTTAGGTGTCAAGTTCTATGGCATCCAACAATAAAATAAATATTAAAAAAGTTTTTTATTAGTGAAACACCATGAAGTACAGTTGTAGACTTACAAATTTTTGTGCTTGGATTTCCATTGTACAATGATCGAGTACCCATCCCTCCACCAGTGCCCATTTTCCACCACCACTGATCCCAGTACCCCTCCCACACCCCTTATTCCCCCATTCCACCCTGCCTCTGTGGCATGGCACTCCCTTTTGTTCTCCCTCTCCTTTTGGGTGCTATGGCGTGCAAAAGAGGCATTGAGTGGCAACATGTTCGGTCTAGAGTCTAGTCTCAGCATGCTTCTCCTATCCTGGGGGGATCATTTCAATACCTCCCATTTGGTGCTCCCTTCTACATCTGGGCTGCCTTTACCCCTAGAGTGTGAAGCTGGCCTCCAAGCCATGGAGTAAACCTCCTGGTACTTATCTCGGCTATTCTTGGGTGTTAGTCTCCTATTTTATTACTTTATGTTCCCCAGATGAATGCAATCTTTCTATGTCTATCCCTCTCTTTCTTACTCATTTTGCTTAGCATGATACTTTCCATGTAGTACCACTTGTATGTAAATTTCATGACTTCATCCTTTCTGACAGCTACATAGCATTCCATTGTGTAGATGTACCAAAGCGTCTTTACCCAGTCATCTGTTCTCAGGCACTCAGGTTTTCTCCAGATTCTAGCTATTGTAAACAGTGCTGCAATGAACAGACAACTGCAGATGTCACTTCAACTATACTTTTTTGGACAGGCGTCTTTTTGTGGCTATCTCTCTCTCCTCTCTCTCTCTCTCTCTCTCTCTCTCTCGGCATTCCTCACACAATCATAAAGGTGCTAAACCAGTTGATCGTATTCCTCATCAATGTTGTCAACGACGGCATCTTCACATGTTGCTGCAATAGTCCCAAAGAGCTCCCAATTGGTGGTCTTTCTGGGAGTTCTCTTCTTAAATTTTGCAGTCCTTTCTCCCCGCTCCCTGAAGTAGAATTTTGCATGAAGGAGACGGTGGTCCGATCCCATTTGGAATTTTGGGACAACAGCGACATTGGTCAGGCAAAACCATCAATTGAATATGATGTGGTCAATTTCGTTGTGGAACCATCCACTGGGAGACTCCTATGTCCATTGTTTACATTTGGCCTTTTGGAATTGTGAGCTACCGTGGATGGTCTTGGTCGACATGATGAACTCAGACAGTCTCTCACCCTGTTCATTCCATTGTAAGCCATGGGTTCTGATGTGGAATTCTTTGGCTGATCTTCTCAGTCCTATCTTGGCATTAAAATCACCAACAATGATCTTGTAGAAGTTGTGGTCTTCTTTATAGAACTTCTCCAGCTCCATGTAGAACTTCTCAATTTCTCCTTCATCATAATTGGATGTTGGTGCGTAGACAACAAAGATAGAAACTGCTGGCAGTGAGCCACATCTATTCAGGTGTAATCATTTGATTCGGGTTGTTAGGCATTCAAATGAATCAATGCTTATGTCCAAGTTTGTGTTGACAAGGACACCAACACCACCATTGCCTCTTTTGTCGCATGTTCCGAGGAACAGTTATTCTTCAGTATCAAAAATGGTGTGATATGATTGATGCCTTCTCATCTCTGTCAGACCAATGATGTCGTACTTGATCTTTTGTGCTTGTACCATCAGGTCCTCAATGGATGCATCCGTTGCCAGCATACGTGCACTGAAAGTACAGACAGTACTAAATAGCAAGTCAACATCAAATTCTCCTCACCTTTGCTTTCTTTTACAACAGTAAAATAAGAGTCATCATTTTGCTATCTCCAATTACCCTCTTCCCATCTGCTTCCCTCTCCACTCTAATGGGATTTCCTTGGCTTACATGCTGCTCTGTCAAGGCCATTCATTATCTAGGCATTGATAAACCCAAGCGGCCGAGTTCGACCAACCAGGAGTTGGCTCTGTTGCTCATTGTCGCTGAAGACTAAGGTCTTCCAATGTCCCAGGCTGCTTCTCTTTCATCTATTTTACTGGTTCTTTCTTGGCCCTCAACCTGTGAGCCTTGGGTTATACCAGAACTCTGCCCTGGGTTCTTTACTCCTTATCCTTCGTTAGCCCCTTGGAATTTCTGGACCCACGTCTGCATATACTGATGCCTCTCAAGGACTCATGTGAGTCCAGAGGCTCCCTGGATTATGGCCTGTTGCTGCTCTGTTTCTGACTCCATCTCTTCTGCCACCCCCTTCCTTTTTTCTTTCTCCTTCTTCACCCCGCCGCTTAAACTTCCTTTCTACAAAAACCATGCATTGCCTCTAGAACATGTGCACCTGGGTGCACGTGTATGTGGCAAGCAGCCATACGAACAGGTTGTCCACAATGGGAAGCAATCCCGCTCTCTGCAGAGAGATCTGCCAAATCCTGCTCTCTCCAGGGGCTTCCAGAAAACGATTTTGATTTATAAACACTTTTCTTCCCCACTCCAATGCAACCCTTAAGAACGTGCTCAATTTCTGCTTCAAGTTCTATCCAATTCAGCCTGCATTTCCCCAAACTCCTGCTAAGAGCTGAGGGCTGCGCTTGGCACTGTGGGGACAGAGGAGAGATGAATAAGATCTGTGTTTCCAGGGAAATCGCTACTATTGACTCTCATGGAGAAGCTTTGGAAGAGGGACTTACCCAGGCAGCAGCTGAACAGGTCCTTTAGCTGGATAAGCAGCTCAACAATGCAGCCCCCCCCCCCCAGGTGATGCCTCAGGATAGCTCCCTCTTTGACCCTCTTTAATCTCAATGGGATTGCAGAGCCCTCTTTTCCCCGAACCTCAGTGCAAGACTTGAGTAGAACACTCAGTTTCTAATAGCTTGAGGCTGCCTCCTGAGGCTGACGAGTGCTCTCTTAAAGACCTAGTTTGTCCCCAGTTTGTCCCCTAGTTTGTCCCCACAAACCTGGTGCTGGGAAGTTACACTGGTGGAGGGGTGGGTGTTGGAACATTGTATGACTGACCCAATCATGAAGAGCTTTGTAATGCTCTATCTTATGATAATTAAAAAAAACTAAAACAACCCCCCAATTTTTTTGGGCTGCCCCTAGAAGTTACTGAGTACTCCAGCCCATACCTGGTGTGAGGGGCTGTGTCTGCCCTTCTCCGGGCAGGATAAGGAGCCTGAATTCAATACCAGCCACTTTGCAAACTCAGATGTATTTCACATCCACTAATTACCTTCCCATTTCTTATAATAATTTTTCCATTTCTGACTCTGTACCCATCCCTGCCAATCTTCAATCTTCACCATTTCCATCATATTGCCCTGAAAAATGCCCTATTGCCTGGGTACACATGGCAATGGAGCATGGCTCAGGAGTCTCTACTGCCACTCTTCATGGATCAGTTCCCTGGTCACAGCTGTAAATGAGACTGCCAGGACTTATCTTTGATATCTCTCACATGGGCTGGGGCAGCCCAAAGTGACAAAGGGAAACTGGGAGGGACAGAGTAACATACTGCCCTTATGATCCCCAAAGAGATCATATACAAAGACTCAGAGGCAAACAAGTGCCAGGGACCCCTGAGGAAGCAGGTGAGGGTTAGCCTGCATGCCTTTAGAGTTTTCAGGATCCTGGCCAACCAACTCCCTGCCTGGATTCATCCCGAGTTGTCTTGCTTTCTGAACCTCTGCTCTCTGTCTGATGCTGAGCCTGGAGGCTGCTGTGAGAGCAATCTTGGTCTTTTCCTGCAGGAGAGAGGGATTGTGTGGTTAGCAGGGCACAGAGAGGAATGGGCAAGGAGGAAGGGAACGCAGGGACAGCAGCCCTGCCGTGGTCTGGAGTGTCAAGGTGTGGCACAGAAACTTGACCCAGCACCATGACTGAGGCATGCCAGAGAGGGGAGGGACAGTGCTTGGAGTGACTCAGATGGTGCAAGCTGGATTGTGCTCAGCCAGACTTAGTGACCACTTCTGCTTTGAGCTCCCCGGAGTGCCTTGTGTGACCCACCTTCCCAGCAGTAGGGCCTGAGGAAGAAGAAATGCCCCACAGCAGGGCTGTTCAGAGAGAATTCTTCACACGGTCATGAGGACAAGGGATGATGGAGCTGGGGTGGGAAGGTGGACGCAGAAATGGGGATGAGTGAAGCAGGCCAATTTGAAAGATATGTTAAGAGAGAGTCATGGGGAGGGGAGACATGGTGAGAAGCTGAATGTTGGGGTGAAGGGGAAGTATCAAGACAGCCCCTGGGTTTTTTACTTGAACAAGTGGATGTGTGAATGGAAGCAGCTTCCCCAGGGCCACAGCCTGAGTGGAAAGGTTGGGAGTTCTGCCTTTTACATCTTAACTTTGAGGGGTCTTTGTGAGGGAGTGACCACTGCTCACATGTAGTTTTATCTTCTCTAAAACATCCTCTTGCAGATATAGTCTTTCAGACAGGCTTTTTATTTAATAATGAAAATTTAAGATTTTTGTTTTTGCCCGGTTCAATAGCTCACTAACCTTTTCTTTTAATTAATTAATTGTAAGGGGGCAAGTTTTGGGGCCACACTCAGCATTGTGTGTAAAAATTTACTTTTTTTACTGACTAATTTCCCATTGTGTGGCTGTATCCCTTTCAGTTAATCACCTAGTGGAAATAATGGTTGATTACTTTTTGATTACTTCTGGTGTGGGGCAATTATAAATAAAGTTGATATAAACACTTGGAGGAGTGTTTGGATTTTGTTTTCTTCTGGTGCTGAGGTGAGTTTGTTCATTAGTTCTTGGGGTTGTGATTCCTGGGGCTCGTAGTCAGACTCCTGAGCCTGGTGTAACCCTCACCCTCACCCTCACGCTAACCCAGACTACCTTCTAGAGCGGC
Organism: Sorex fumeus; assembly: GCF_029834395.1. Classification (NCBI taxonomy): domain Eukaryota; kingdom Metazoa; phylum Chordata; class Mammalia; order Eulipotyphla; family Soricidae; genus Sorex; species Sorex fumeus. Next base: position 45,479,465 of record NW_026606104.1, read on the forward strand.
CCTGGCCCCCTGATTCCCACTGCAGGTGAGAGATCCTGTCACTCACTCTCCTGTCCAGTACTCGGCATCATCCTTTCCTGCACTTGAGCTCGGATGGTGTTATCTTTCTGCAGCGTTAATTGCAATGACTGAATAACCAATGAGACACACCTTCTTTTCTTATTCATCACGGCCATCGGTGTCTTCCTTGGGGGAGATTCTGTATCGTTCTTTGGCCCATTTTAGAACTGGTTGTTTATTTTCCCTTATTGTTGAGTTTTCAGAGTTCTCGGTATATTTTTGGATGTAAATCCTTTGCCAGATATGTGTTTTGCAAATATTGTCTTCCAGTCTATGCTTTCTATTTTAAGTTTTTAACACTACCCTTCTCACAGAAATTTTAAATCTTATTAAACTGCAACTTGTCATTTCCCCCCTCCCCATGTCTTATGTTGGTGTTTCTATAAACGTAGAATCAAACACAAGGTCACCTAGATTTTCTCCTGTGTTTTCTTCTAAAGAATTTATAGTTTGCATTTTATATTTAGGTCTGTGATAAGTTTTGAGTTCATTTTTGTACAAGTTATAAAGTCTGTGACTGGATTTTTTTTTTTTTTTGCACAAAGGTGTCCCATTGTTCCAGCAGAATGTCTTGAAAAGATTTTTCTTTCTTCATTGAATTGCCTTAGTCCTTTGTAAAGAATCAGTTGTCTATATTTATGTGAGTCTATTTCTGGTCCCACTGTTCTATTCCATTGATCTATGTGTCTAATTTTCTGTCTTGGTTACTGTGGCTTAACACTCCTTTATAATTAATCTTGAAGTTAGATAGTGTAAATCCTCCAAACTTGTACTTTTTTCAGTATTGTGGAATCTATCCTAGGTCTTTTTATTTTCTATATACATTTTAGAATCTGTTTATCACTGTCCACAAAATCCTGGACTTTTGGTTGGTTTTGCATTGATTCTCTGCATGATCTGGGTAGAGTTGATGGCTGAACAAGATTGAGTCTTTTAGTCCATGAACATGGAATATCTCTCCTCTTTAGATTTTTATTTATATCTATTTTAATTTTTAGTTTTTTATGGTCATAAAAAACTGAATATATTTTATTGTATTTTTTACCTAACTACTTTATTTTTTGGATGCTGTTATAAAAAGTATTACAATTCTGGGCTGGAGATGCATGTTGGCAGTGGAAGTCTTGTCATGCCTGTGTGAGACTGGGTTCAATCCCTGGCACTACAAAAATAAAGGTGTTAAGATTCAAATTCTAATTGTATATTGCTGGCTTATAGAAAAGAATGTACTCTGCATTTTGCATCTTGTCTTTACATCCTATTATCTTTCTATACTCATTAGTTTGAGAAAGCTTTTCTTTTCACAGATTATTTTTTGTTTTCTATAAAAGTCATTTCTGTGAACTAAGACAGTTCTAATTTTTCTTTTCTATATATGCTTTTTCTTGTTTTGTTTGTCTCACTGCTCTTGATAAGACATTCAGTGTGATTTAAAGAGGTAAGAGAAACCATCCTTGCCTTATTCTTGATATTAATTTCATCTTTAAACAGGCCGTTAGCTATTGTCCTTAAAAAAGTCTATTTTTTTTTGAGTTGAAGATTTCCTCAATTCTTAGTTTGAGGAAAGGTTTTTTATTTTCATTTTCAAAGATGATAAATGGTCATAGCGTCCTATCAAATGCTTTTTGATATCAGGGTATATATCAAAAAGCATATATTTTCTCTTTATTTTCTGGGTGTGATACTTTGCACTGACTGGTTTTAAAGTTTTGATATATACCTAGAGTAAATTCCACTTGGTTTTCATGCATATTTCTTTTTTGTTTTAAATGCTTTATTGAATCACTGTGAATTACAAAGTTATTCACTATTAAGTTTCAGGAGTACAAATGTTACAACGCTAGTCCCTTCATCAGTATCCACTTTCCTTCAGCAATGTCCCTCCTGCTCTCCCCCACCCCCCCGCCAGCTTACTCCTGTGACAGGCACTTATTCTGCCCACCATCATCCTAGCGTTCCCTTTCCTAACTTATACCCCAACCCCCACCCCAGTGATAAACTTCCTACTGAAGACCAGTTCTCTTGCTTTTCGTTTCTACTGCCTTTGAGTCTTCGGATGTTTGTTATTCTCCTACTAAGATTTTTATATATGAGAGAGATCATTCTGTGTCTGTCTGTTGTATATCTGAGGTTCAGCTTGTATAGCATGCAACAATCCTTCTTCCTTTCTCTAGCCTTGTTGAATTTCAGAGGATGCATACTTCTGTTTGTGAATTTACTCAGTGGCACATTTGGACTCTTTCCACTAGTATTTTGACTAGTATAAGTAATATTCTAATGATCTTTTTTGTGTGTGTGTGTGTGTACAAGCCTTTCTCTGGATATAAGGTTTTAAAAAAAGGTATTTTTGGTGAGATTCCTGGACATGTTGGGTATTATATTTAGCATTTTAAGAAATAGCCATTCTATTTTCCCAACACAACACTACCATTTAACATTTCTACTCTCATTTTGCATTACCCTTGGATCATGATCACGATCAGGATCATCCTGTTGTTCATCGATTGCCTCGAGCAGGCACCAGTAACGTCTCCTTCGTCCTAGCCCTGAGATTTTAAAAAGTGCCATATTCAAGGCTCTTTCAGGCTTAAGAGAATGAGATTCATCATTGTTACTGGTATTTGGCATATTGGGTACGCCACGGGGAGTTTGCCAGACTCTGCCATGTGGGCAGGTTACATTCGGTAGCCTGCCAGGTTGTCCAAAGTAAGAATGATATAATAAGATGTTGGGTTTTATAGTCTCTGGGTCTTGGCCGTTGATGGAATTACACGGCTCCAGGGGGCCAGTTGGTGGGTGTGACCCCTGCCTACTGGAAGATGGAGGATCTGGGTGGAGGATGCTCAGCCCCGATCCGAGCAGGCTTGGAGACCTCAGCCCCGGGACCCCCATGCCTTTGTTCCTCTGCCGGTACCTTTATGTGTGTGGAGAGTGAAACCCTTGGAGAGTTTCTGCTTCTCTACATTCTTCTGTGTTTTTCTTCTCCTTTCCTTCCCTTTAATGTTGCTCTGATAGGGGATTGTTCATATTTGCTTGTAGGGCTTGCACATGTGCTTACTTTGACCTGTACCCACTTATTTGTGTTGCTTGCACACATGTTTGCTGAGGGCTTACACACTCATTCAGCTGCAATACTTATTCTGGCTCAGGGCTACATCTTTAACTGCAGTGTTTGTTAGTTGTGCTGGGTACACACATAGCTAGGTGCTGGAAATCAAACACAGCCACAGTACCAGGAGTCCCAGAGAGCCAAGCTGCAGGGATCATGATTGGTATCTGTGGGTAATACAAGGATCTGACTCAGGGTCTCACTCTTATGAGAGAAGCACTTGTGATACTGAACCACTCCCCTGGTCCCTGTTTCTCCACATTCTTAACCAATCTTGATATTGTCTTTAAATTCATGATGATATTGGTATCTCATTGCTGGTTTAGTATGCACTTGCTTAATGACTAATGTCATTAGTTAAATACTAACATTTAGCTAATTAATGTTTTATAAGTGAATTAGCCATGTATGCATTTTCCTTGGAAATATCCACCCAAGTCATTTTTTAATTGGCTTATCTTCATACTGAATTAAAACTCTTCTTGATATACTCTTGATAGGAGACCTTTATCAGATATACTATTTGAAAATATTTCCTCCTAATCTGTGGCATAATTATCATTTTCTTAATGGTGTCTCTTGAAACTAAAGTTTTAAATTGTGCTAGAATCATTTCCGGACCCTTTTTTCTTGTAAGGCTCATGCTTCAGGTAGCATTTCTAAGACTTCTTTTAAATAGGGACCATGAAGATTTATTTTTTTGTTGCTTTCTTGTAGGAGGTTTATAGGCCTAGCTCTTAAATTTAAGACTGTGATCCATTTTGAGCTGAGTCCTGTGTGCAGCATGAGTGAGGGTTTAAGTTTGTGTGGCAGCCAATTGTCTAAGAGCCATCTGTTGACAAGATTGTCCTGTCCTTATCAAATTGCCTTGGCCCCTTTGTTGAAAATCAATTCTCCATATATTTAATGACTTGTTTTAGGACTGAATGTCTTCCCATTGATTTATGTGCCCATCTTTGCACCAGTGCCACACTAGCTTGATTACTGCGGTCTTACAGTATGTTTTTAAAGCAGGTAGGCAAGACCTCCAATTTTGCTTTTCTTTTTTTTCCCCAAACTTGCTTGGTCTATTCTGAATCTTACGAAATTGCCATATTATTTTTAGGGTCAGTTTATAAATTTCTATTTTTTAATAAGCCTGCTGAGATTTTGATAGAGATTGCATTTAATTTAAATACAAGTAAATTTGGGGGAGAACTGCCAACTTGAAAGTCTGGTGTGACCTAGCCTTGGATCGTGAACTCTCTATTTATTTAGATCTTTGTTCATTGATCTCAGCAATGTTTTACAGTTTCCCATGGTCTTCACCTTCTCTTGTTAAATGTATCCCACTGTATTTTCTTATTTACGATGCTATTGTTAGTGACCTTATGTTTATGTTTTAATTTCCTGGAAGTAGCCTCATTTTGAGGTTTGCAGAAGCGGGAAATCAGGAGAGTCTCATACTGATGTTTTGTTCTGGGGAGGTAGGGAGGTTCTTAAGGCCTGAGGCTCCAGATGGAAGAGCCAGGTTTCCAAGTAGATGAACCAGAAAGTGGGTCCGAGGATTGGCCAACCAAGAGTTGGCTGTCCTGTCTGTATCAGTCCACTGACAGCCACTCTAGACCTTTGTCACAGGTCTCAGGGTGTACAGCAGGGCCCAGGGCTGGGCTTAGGGATGGAGCCAAGAGTGTGGCTCTAGTAAGAGGCCCGCTATCTGGGCAGGTGGATTTGCTACTGAATAGGGGGCACCATGTGGCACAGGCAGCTCAGGAAAGCAGGGCAGGGTGCTCACCCATGTGCATCAAGTAACCCCAGTCCCCACATCACATGCTGGGTTTATAGATGAGTCTGGGGCCACCCATGTTCCTGGGACAAAGTCATAGGACAGGAGTACAGACCAGTTCCCAGATGGGGAGCCAAGGCCACCAGAGAGGACCTGGAGCAACTCCAGTGGCACTAACACCTGATGGAACCATAACGATAATCAACTATTGAGCACCTACTGTGTACTTGTACCGTGCAGGGCTTTAGCTCATTTAAAACCATGAAAAAGGAAGGGGCTGGAGAGATAGTACAGTGGGTAGGGCATTTGCCTTGCACGCAGCAGACCTTGGTTTGATCCCCAGTATCCCATTTGGTTTCCCCAGCACCACCTGGAGTAATTTCTGAATGCAGAGCCAGGAGTAATCCCTGAGCATCATTGGGTATGATAAAAAAAAAAAAAACCATGATGAAGGAGCAGGGTTGACCTTTCCTCCACAGAGAAGGAAACTGAGGCTCAGAGGGGACATACCTCGAACCCTCACGACTCAGACAAGGAAAACTAGCATGTCAGGGCTATCTTCCCCAGAGCTGGGACTCTGAGCCTGCCCCCTGTTCTCAGTGAGTGGGGCCTTCGGAAGAAGATACACAGGGCCCAGGGAGATACAGGGACAGGGAGACAGCAGGGGAGAGTGGATGGGAGACCTCTGGGGAAGCACCCTCTTTCCAGCAGTGGGGTCCCCCCTCTCTCTGGGTTAGTACTCAGAAATCAAGATTCACTTGTGCTGTGCATGCATGCTGACCTCCCCACTGGGGTTGACAGAGAAGAGCAATAATCCCGACACAATCTAAAGAGCATCGTCGGGAGTGAACTGGGGGGAGACTTTGTTCCTGGGGTTCCTGACGAGTCCATAAATCCCAGACTGATGAATTACCTGGGCCGCGCCTCTGCCACCCGCCGCAGCCATGCAGAAGCCTGCAAGGAGGGTAATTACCTCCCCGGTGCTGGTTATCTGGAGCGAGTGGGTCTATTTTTCTCTTTTATTGCTACTGGGTTTCAGGGAAGTGTCTGCTGAAGCCCCCCTCCCCCACCCCCTTTCTAAATGTTGGATTTATTTGACGGTGCCACCAGAGCTGGGGTGAGGACCAGAGCACGTCCCGCCCCAGGAAGGCTCGGTGGAGAACTGCCCGCCCCAGGGCTCTCTTGTGTGTGATTGGTGGGTGCCCAGACAGCCAGCTGTTCATCGCTGTCACTCCCATCAGTGGCCCCATCAATTTCCCTTCATGCCCTTCCCTGCCTGGTGGGCTGCTGAGGCCCAGGCAAAGTGAGATGTGGGCTTTGTTCAGAGCAACCCTGGGCCAAAGCTAAAACTGGAGGTTCAGCAACTCAAGAGAGAGGGAGAATCATGTGTGGGGTGCTAGCGGACGTGTTTCTGGGAGTTGGGTTGGCAGTGACGGTGGAGGGAGGGCGTCTCTTCTGAGTCTCTCCGCCTCCCCGCCGGCCCAGACTTCCTTTTCCTCTTGGCTTCTCCAGTCTTGGCACCTATGTTTGCTTCCTTCATTGTCTTCACTGCATCCACCAGCGTTCTCAGCTCATCTCTTAACTCTGGACCTCTCCAGTGAGGGAGACTGCATGAATGTTAGCTCTTCAGTGCATGTTGGCAGAGTCCTACCTACCTATGGTAATGTCTGACACTCCGTGTTTGTCCCTTCATTCACTTGATCAGGTCCTCACAAGGCATCAGATGCTGCAGCAGAAAGATGTCAGGCACGGTTTCCTGCCTCCACTCCCCAGCTCAGACTACAGTGGAACCAGACAATAGAACAAGCTGAACAAGTTGAAGAAAGGCACAGTTCAGCTGCTGTAAGTGGTCAGGGAGGACTTTTCAGAGGAAGCGATGGAGAGAACTTCCTTAAGCAAGCGGGGAAGAAAAGCGGTCTAAATAAAAGAAGCAGCATGTGCAAAGAGCCTGGGGTGAACAGACTAGTGTAACTAATAGGCAAATGTGGCTGCAGCAGATAAAGCAGGGGTGGGTGGCCTGTGGTGGGGAGGAAGGGGAGGCTGGAGTAGGTTGGTGGGCAGGGCCTGAAATGCTCTGCTGAGTTTTCTCTGCAGCTGGGCAAGGGGAAGCCTTTGAAGCCTTTGAGAAGGAAACTTTGGGTCCCACAGTTAGCCCTAGTCTCAGCCAGATCCTGCTCTACTTCAGAGTTACCACCAAGGCTGTCATAACTTTTTTTTTTTTTTGCTTTTTAGGTCACACCCGGCAATGCACAGGGGTTACTCCTGGCTTTGCACTCAGGGATTACTCCTGGTGGTGCTGGGGGACCATATGGGATGCTGGGAATCGAACCCCGGTTGGCCATGTGCAGGGCAAACGCCCTACCCACTGTACTATCACTCCAGTCCTGTCATAACTCTCTTGCCAATGAAATTCTTTTTTCACTATTATCCAGTGAAAGACACATTAATCTCCTGAGGGGGTTTCTTGAGCAACTGAGTTTTGGGGCTTCCACTCGGCTGGATTTGAACCTGTCAAAACCAAGCTCACTGTGGTCTCGGGGTGGTGGTCAGAAAGAATGCAGAGCAGGCACCAGCTGCAGTGATGAGCTCCTGATCCTCTGATGGCACCCTTGGTGACAACTCCTGAGCCCAGAACAGGGTCTGCCTGTTAATTTCTTTTTCCTGGCTGTTGCCAAGGCCATGCACCAGGATGGAAATAGGCCCCATTAGCCCTTGTCGACCTCGCTCGCGTCTAATAACCAAGCATAAAGCCTCCTCTGGATTAAACTTGGCCCTTTGAGCCTTGGCATAAAAAGAGAAAGATCAATTCTTTCAGACCTCAAAGAGCCAAAGCACTTTCTCTTTTGGGAAGCCACTCACTCCCCCCACCCTCACCCCCATTCCAGGAAGGCCTGGGGTGGGCTCTGACAGGCAAGCACTGTCCCCCTGCCTCCCCCGCCCCCCCATCTTTCCCTGTGGCTCCTGTGTGCTCTCTGGAGGAAGGGAAGGGCCTTGCTGCCAGTTGGGGGTTCAGTGGGGGAACTCAGGCCCCTCACCTGTGCTTGGCTGCTGATATGAATAGTGGGAAGGGTACCATCTTCTCCCTCTCCCCATTTCCTGCTAACCTTCAAAACAGAAGCCCCCGTGCTCTTGTGGCTGTAGTGCAGAAGCTTCTGCCTGATTCCACCTCTCTTTTGTTATTCTTTGAAGGAGGATAAGGGGGAGGACTTGCTGATGAGTGAATTCAATCGCCAACGTCACTCTAATGCACACAAATCATGTTTGATTCTCAGCAGGTTTGGTTTAGCTGAAGAGGGTGAAGAGAGAAATGCTGGCTGAGTTTGGCTCCAGACAGCCAGTGCTCCTGAGCTCTGCTGGATTGCTCTGAGTCATCTTTATCCAGTGATGTCCCTGACAACGGTGCCCACTAAATCAGTGGAGGATGAGCTGGTCATGTCTGAGTCCAAGGCTGGGCACTGGGTACTCAGAACAAAATTTCTTTGGGGAGCTGTGAATTGGGAAGCTGATGGGAAGTGGCAGAGGAGTGAGGATTCTGAATTACATGGTGGTGGTGAGGGGGGTGGGGGTTCTCCTGTCTCCTGGCTGTGTGCCTGATTCACTGATACTATCTCTTAACAATCATATCAGTTCCGAACATTATCATGACCTTTGTACCTATAATGAGGCTCAGCCTCCAGATCAATAAAACCACAACTCCAAATGGCTCACATAAAAATGACATCCAGCTTAGCACTGATGAACATCGGAGGTGGGTGAGTTTTCAGAGCTGGTTGACTTCACAGCTCTGGGGCTGTTTAAGATTTTTAGAATTACAAAAGGGACCCTGGGAATGAGGTGAAGGCTTAAAGGACTAGAGTGCTTGTTTTGCATGCAGGAGGTCTGGGTTCGATCCCTGACACCTCGTGGTCTCTTGAGCCTTGTCAAGAGTATCTCCTGCATCCCACTAGGTATTACTCAACCCTTCCCCAAAGGAAAGGGACCCCAGCAAGTTGTCAGCATGATGTGAGGGAGGGGAAGGAAAGAAAGGGGACCACCAGTTGTTTATTGAACACTCATTCATACTTGGGCAAACCCCTTCTCCCAGACAGAGTTTAAGTTTCCCCATGCAGTTAATAACAACCCCCACCCCCCCCCACCCCGCCGCCAGGCTGGCTGTGATGATCAGAACTGATCCCTGTGCGTGGTCCTGCAGCAGCGGGCTGCTGTAGCTGCGGGGTTCATGGCTCTGAAGAGTCTGATGCAGTTTCTGGATATAACTGACTCCCGACACACCAACCATCCAGACCACATGCCTGGACAAAGTTGCTGGTTACGGAGGATCCAAGCCGCACAACCAAATCTCTCTCTCTGCTTACACAACTATTGTTGTCCTTCACAGTCCTGAGCTACTGGTATCCCCTGGACAGTGTCTTGAGACTGGCCACCTTTGGTCTTGTCAGATCCTGCCACTGACTCTTCTAGACACTTGCTGATCTGGAAACTGGATCCATGCGTGCATTTCTGTTGGTCCTTTAATGAGTTTGCTCCTGTGATGACTGTTGGCCAAGAGAAGTTAGGAAAGTCAACTGCAGAGAACTATTGGTGTTCCTGGCTGGGGAAGAACAGGGAAGTATGGGACTGTGGTTCAATGGGAAGACCCCAATTTCATGCCAGTCGTCTGCCACGAGGCAGGAAACTTATCCCTTGCACATCGGGGCTTGCTTCCAACCTGCCCCCTCCCCCAGCAGATGAGTGATGATGAGACCGTGAAGGTGGCCAGAGGGAGGCTGGGGGTCTCAGAGCGAGGAAGGAGCTCCCGGGGTGGTCTGCAAGCTGGTGTCAGGGGGGCTCTTGGCTCCTTCCAGGCTCCTCATCCTCATGTGAGACCTTCTCCTCAGGGCTGTGTCCCAGCTGCCGATTTCCTTCTGTGGAGAGCCGGGGGCTACCCCTCTCCATCATCTCCCTGAGCAGCGTGGCTGTTTTTATTAGGAGATCGCCTTTCGTGAGTGACAGGAAACATGTCTCGAATGGAAATGCTGTTTTCATTTTCTCCCTGTTTCACAGCGCATTTCCATTTCAATTGAGTTGCTTTGTGCGACTTTGTTGCTTCGAATCCGCAGCACAGGAGAGCAGCTGCGAATGGAATGCCAGGCTCCAGAGTGAGTCCTCCTCTGCCTCCTCCTGCTCCCACACCTCCTTCCTCGGTGCCAGGCTTCTGTGGGCTGCTCTCCCCTGGGACAGAACTTGAATGCATTGCTGTGAGCCTCAATCCTGTCCTCCGGCCACTCTCCTCCAGACTCTCAGGTGGAGGGGATGATAAAAAAAAAAGGCCTCACTGTGTGAATAAAGCAGATGTGATGAGTGTTTAAATAGAACCGTGTCCCTCAAAATAGATATGACCAAGTTCTAACCTCCAGCACCTCAGCCTAATTTGGAAATAAAATTTTCTTATTTTACTTCATTGTATTATTATTATTATTATTATTATTATTTTTTAGAGGGTAGGGCGTCTGCCTTGCACGCAGCCAACATGGCCGACCCGAGTTCGATTCCTCCGCCCCTCTCGGAGAGCCCGGCAAGCTACCGAGAGTATTCGATATGCCAGACACAGTAATAACAAAAGTCTCCAATGGAGACGTTACTGGGCCCGCTCGAGCAAATCGATGATCAACGGGAGGGCCTTACTTTATTTTTGGTGAGGGTAGGTTGCAGCCATACTTGGGTGTGCTCAGGGATCACTGGGGGAGACCATGCCCCGTGGGGATAGAACCGAGGTTGAGAGCATGCAAGGCAAGCACCACAACTCCTGTACTATCTCTCTAGCCCCTGGAAATGCACATTTTGGAGGGAACAGAAGTAAAATGAAACGGTTAAGGGCTGGGGAGATGGCTCTAGGGGCAGAACACATGCACGAACGGCAGGAGCTCTGGGATCCATCCCAGGCACCACAAGCTCCTCTGAGCATCATGGGAATGAAACCCTAGCTCTGAGGCAGGAGTAAGTCCCTGAGCACTTCCAGGTGGGCCACCCCCAAGTGAGATGATGAGAATGGCCCCACGTTTCTGGTGTCCTTGTGGAAAGCAGGAATCTGGGGATAGGGACGCACTGAGGGGAAGCAACGGAAAGGGCCTTGGGATAAAATCCCAGGAGGCTGCAGACACGGGAAGCCAGAACAGAGGCTCAAGAAGATCTCCGGCCTTCAGAGACCTGACCCGCTGACCCAGGAAGCGGGCCTAGAGCTCCAGAGTTCCTCCTCCTTCTCCTCTCCTCCTTCTCACCTCCACTCTCCCTTGTCCTTTGTCTGCCCAGAACACTTTCCTCGGGGAGTTGCTCCTCTCCACCCCAATCCCTTCCCCCTACCCCACCTCTGGGGGCGCAGCCCAAGTGCCTCCTCTCCAGCCCCAGCCCACACATGGAGGCGTCCTGCCCTTGCTCCTTTGGTCCCAAGCCAGGCCCTGCCCCACAGCATGGCCTGACCCTGCCCCCCCTCCAGCCTCCCCATCGGGCCCCTGATGGATGGAGGGTCTGCGATAGAAGTTCCTTCTCTCTGGCCGGGCCCCCTAATCTCGGATCTCCCCAGTGCAGCAGCATGCCCTTGTGGACCTAGGATGCAGTGTGGGGAGGGGGGGGTGAGACGGGCTTTGAAGTCCGGGTGGGCTTCTTCCCTCTCTGCCTTTCACAGGCTGCTCCAGCCTTGGTTCTTCATCAGGCTGATCCAGATGCGATGCCCGCCCCATGGGGTTCTTTTGTATTTGTTTTAATTTATTCTTGCTTTTCTGGACCACACTTGGCAGTGCTCAGAGGCTGCTCCTGAGTCAGTGCTCAGGGGTCACTCCTGGTGGTGCTCTGGCCACCAAGCCGCCGATGGAACCTAGCTCTCTCGCATGAATAACACGTGCTCTGATTCTTTGAGCTATTTCCCTGACCACCACCCCGCCCCCCCCCCACCCATGGGTCCCACAACTTCAGCAGTCTATGGGAGGCGCTAGTTCACTAGAAGGGAGGAAACTCATTAGGGGGGTGGGGGGGAGAGGTGGGGCTGCCAGGCTGATGGAGGCGGTTTTGCCCTATCGCTTCACCCGAGGAGGGCAGGCTCGTCCCTGGGGAAATCTCACCCGCAGCCCCGCTCTGGGCAGGAGAAATGAAAATTATTCTAATTCTGAAGAATAAATGTCAGAGCGTGGGAAGGCTCTGAGCTTGTGAAAATAAACATTATTTTTAGGGAAGGGAAGGAGGGGTAGGGAGGAGGGGGGCTCAGGTGAGAGGGTGAGGGGGGTGAGGTATGAAGGGAGAGGGGGGCCTTGAGGGCCTCTGCCCTCCCTGTAATGTGTGGGCGTAGGGCCAGGCCCCGAGGCTGGAGTGTAGGTGCTGGGACAAGCTCAGCTGTCTGATGAGCTTTAATTCTGCTGCAAAGTATCTGCGGGAATAATTGAACTGGGATAGTGTTTACAGACACTCGTGGAAGTGCCTTTCTCCTCAGAGCTTTTCCTCAAACTTCTCCTCAGAGCTGCTCTTCAGATCAGGCAGCTTCTGTTCCTGACGGGCTCTTGGTTTGCGTGTGGTCCCCTACTCCTGATGGCCCCTCAGCTCTGAGGTTGAGCACCCCTCAACCAACAACCTCAGGGGGTTGCCCTGAGATGCCCTGTTATCTGAATGTGTCATTCTCTGACCCCTGGAGGGTCCTGTGGGTGTGGGGCAGCGGGACTGTCACCTTGAGAGCCTGAGGAGGTCTCAGCCCCTGCATCCCCTCCTCAGATTCAGATGCCCTGAGTCCCTGACCCCACTAACACCTCATGTTTCTGGTGTGTGTGTGTGTGTGTGTGTGCATGTGTGTGGTGGGGGGTGTCCAAGGTATGCCCAAGGATACCTTGATGGAGAAGATACCTGGGTGCAGGTGAGATGAAGAGGGGCTCTAGCAAGCAAGAGAGGAGCTATGAACCCCCGAGACAGTTCAGGTGGCCTGGCTGGAGTCAGTGGGATGGGAGCGGACTGAGGAATTCTCATGGGGGCATCAAGGGAGTTAGAGATCACAGCTGTACCCACCCTCTCCCCGACCATCCTCGAGTTTGGGATGATGGAGTATGGGAGAGATAAGAAGGTAGGTAGGGATGCAACATTTCTGCTGAGAATAATTTAGGAAGAAGAAATATATTTCCAAATTTATATTTATTTATATTTATATTTATATATTTCCTTATTTCTGCCAACTTGGAGAATTAGGCCAATTGCTGCTGCTGCTGCTTCGGTGGCCCTGAATGAATCCACCTCCTGTCAAGGCAGGCTGAAGTCCTGTGAGCAGTCACATGCATGAGCAGGGCATGATGTAGAGGGTCAAAGGTAAGGCCACATAGTTAGAGAGGTGGAACACTGGAAGGAGTTTGACTAAGGACATTGAAAGTCCAGCCACCAGGCATTTCCCTTTCAAGCCTGACCCTGACCTAGGCCTGCCATGGGGTCCGGCGGAGAATGGTACATGACACAGTGGGTTTTGAAGGGTATCTACGAGTTCTCTAGGTAGAGAAGAAGCCCTGAGGTGTTACAATGGACAGAATGGACAGAGGCAAGAGGGATGGGAGGGGGCAGGCTAAGAGGCAGTGTGAGATCTCATGCTTGTACTGAGAGGCTGGGCAGAACTGGGACAGCATGCTGGTTTTCTATTGTTTTAGCAAATATTACACCACTTTGTAGCTTCCAAGCTCACAGTTTGTTACCTGAGTTCTGTAGGGAATGAGTGGGACACAGGCCTCAGAGCCTGAAACCAGAGCAGTGCTGGAGTGGGGAGGGGGGTGTCTCCCTTTGTGTGATCTGGGGTTTGTTGGCTAGACTCAGGTCCTTGTGATGATGGCACCGAGGTCCCATTCCTGCTGGCTGCTCCTGGAGGTGCTCCTGTGTTGAGGCTACTGCATTCCACCACTGCCCTTCTGCCTCCTCCACTTTCAAATACAGTGGAGGAGTGTGTGTGTGTGTGTGTGTGTGTGTGTGTGTGTGTGTGTGTGTGTGTGTTTGTATGTTGGGGTGATGATGGCATGAGCGTCTCTCGCATTCAAATCTCATTCAGTGTCAGAGCTAGTGTGATTAGGTTCGACCCAGAACTGTGCTATTTCAAGGTCCATGGCCTCAATCCCACCCGCCAAGTGCCATGCGTTGGCCGTATAAGATGATACGGGTGGACCTCTGGGAGGGGAAGGCATGATCCTTCCTCACACACAGATTGAAGTCAAAAGCAATGTGAGTTAAGCTATTCAGGGCCAAGGACCAAATAAGCTGTTTGCTGACCCTCATCTGATTTGGTCCTCATACCTACCTTACAAGTTAGGAAGGATTGCACCCATTCTACTGACAGGAAAACCAAGGCAGGAAAGAAAGTAGGGAAGGATAAACAGTGACTCAGGAACAGAGGAAGGGTTTGGACCCATCTGCAAGCTCAGAGCAGTGGCCTCTGCAACTCCCATGATTCTGGCACCTTCCGTACTTGGGAGATAGTCAGTGCCCTATGACAGTGCTGAGCATGCTGGGAGGCTAGAGGCAGACGCTGTCACTCTGGCCCGTGATGCCTTTGGGTGGGGCGGCGGCTGCTCTACCTCCTGGTGATTGACGGGCCCAGCTGGAGGGTTTGCTATCAGCGGATATTAGTGGAGCGGGCAGAGCTGAGTCGTGGGCCTGATCATTCCTGCTCCACATGGCGTGTGGGTGGATTTAGAAAATGAGTTAAAAGTGCCCATCTCTGTGTCAGACACAGTCAAGTCTCAGCATATGACATGTTTTTCCTCCCTGCTCTAAGCCTGTCTTTCTCTTTCTATGTCAGGACCGTCTCAGTGTGTCTGGGAAGTGGCCAGTACTCCCCAGTACCGTAAAAGCAGTTTGCAATTTTCTATAAAAGATGCCAGTTTGGTGCTTTTACAAGACAATGCAGATTTCTCTTCTGCTCTGACTGCATTAGAGTTGGAATAGTGAAGTCATCTGAAACTCACTTTCTGGGGTTAAGGCTGCCCTGTGTGACTTCCTGGGGCTGAGGGGTGGCACAGCGGTGCCTGAGGCTGACTTCAGCTGGGGTCCTAGGCAGAAGGGATCAACCAAGAAGGGGTCTGCCATCTCTTCCTGGCGCGGGCAGACACTTCTCCTGTTCCTGCTTCTGCACTTTATCTGCTGATAATGTGGTTTTAGCACATTTTTTATGAACATTTGGGTATCTCCTGCATTTATTTTTCAGTTATTTGTAGGGGGAATAAATCGTCTTTACACTCTAATAAAATCCTTGTTCTGCAGCCTAGGACAAACCCAGTGGATGTGAGCAGGAGCCAAGCTGAAAGTTAACACTCACTCATCCAGGACTTGCTGTGCAGCTTTGGGAAAGTCGCTTCCTCTCTCTGGGCCTCAGTATCTCCTACAAAGTCTCTGAAAGGCTAAGGGCCACCCATTCACACCCCCTGGAGCTTATGCCTGAAACAGCTCAAGGGACTCGGAGTCAGCAGCCACCAGAGGGTGGGTGAGTCACTGGCTCTAATCAAAGCCTTTGCCCAGAGCTGCAGTTGGCTTTGAAATGGTGAAATGATGGCTAGAGGGGAGGAGGAGGGAGGGGGGAGGGATAGAGTGCAGAGGGCAGGGGACAGAGGGCAGAGGGCAGGGCTATAGGCCCCATTACCTGGAGGGGCTGAGAGTCCCAGTGGAACAGGCTGGGGAAGGCTGGGGGAGGGGGAGGCAGGGCCAGGAGGCCCCATGGTGGTGAGAAGGGCTGAGGGAGCTGTGAGAATGCGGGGGTGGGGGGGGTTGAAGGGGACAGGGGAGAGGAAGAGGAGGGACGGTTGACTAGGGGTGTTCTTGGGCCACATGTGGGCCCTGGCATCAGACCCAGGCCTGGCACCCACAGCAGGGCAAGAGATGTCTCTACCTTTCGTATGTTTGGAGGAAATGGTGCCCTGGAATGGTTAACTCTTCAGGAGGTCAGGCAGGAGGATGTAGAGGAGGAAGCACCAGCCCCTCACAGAAGTTGAGGGCGTCCACGGGGTCACTCCAGCCACCACTGCACGAAAAGCTGCTCTGACCCCCACAAAGGCCTGATGAGGGACCATTGGATTCCCCGAGGAGGGGCCTTTGCAGCCTGGAAGGTGGAGCAGGGCCCTGATGTCCTATGCCATCCTGCTGGTCAGCACCAGGCAGCTGTGTGGTTTTCTTCTGTGAGGGAGGGGTTCCTTAGGAGCCTCAGGACCTAATTCCAAAGGTCCGGATCCACAGCTGACATACAGAGCTCGGCACGCCGACCAACTTCTCCCTGTCCCCGTTCATCCCACCAAGTCCAGAACCAGCCCTTTAAAAGCTCCATTTGGACACTGGAGAGATAGGACAGTGGGTTGGGTGCTTGCCTTGAATGCAGCTGACCTGGCAGGTTTGACCCCGGCATTCTATATGTTCCCCGGAGCAATGCCAAGAATGTTCCTGGACCACAGAGCCAAGAGTAAGCCCTGAGTACAACTGGATGTGCCCCCCACCAAACAAAACAAAACAAAGAGAAAAGAAGGAAGAAAAGAAAAGAGCTGCATTTCCCAGGGGGGGCCCTTCATTACTGAGGGCGCTCCCCACCATGTGAGCACAGGGCAGCAGGGCCTTGCTTTCTGCATCACTTGGGAGATAGATGAGTCAGGATGGCAGACCCGGTGTCTATCCGCAGCTGCAGGGTTTCGGCTGGGGCTCTGCAGGCTTCTCACCACACTCTCTCATCCCCCAGGGGCTGGCACAAGCCCAGAGACCCAGACCACCACTGATCTTCCAATCAGGGAGTCCTAATGAAACTCAAATGTGATGGTCCCCAGGGCCACCTGCTGTGGGCTCAGAAAGAGAGTCCCCAGGAGAACGTGATCACTGCATAGTCAAACCCACTCCTGATTCTGAGTCCCCCGGCCTCTTCCCTGCTCTGGTCTTGGTCTCACAGCTCAAAAAATCAATTCCTTTTGCTATTTCAACATTGTCACAGAGCAGTAGAGGGAAAGCCATCAATAGAGTGTTAAAGATCTTTCCGATGATGTACATGCTCACTGTTATGAGGGCTCTTGGCAACTGGCAGTGAGACAGCACTGATTTATTTGTGGGAGTTGGGAGAGGGGGAGACCCATTCAATGAGGTTGTCCTGGGGGACCCAGCCCAGCTAAGTGGCTCAGAAGGCAGAGGTTGAGGATGACCAGAAATTGGAATCCCTAGAAATAAAAACAATTGCCACAATAATCATCTTTAAAAGCAGAGCTGGGCAATGCTGTCTTCCTCTTGCATCTTGTCCAGGCAGTAGGATGTGCCAGGAAAAGAGTCCAGGAGAAAAACACCTGGCAGACTTGACATTATATCTGATCTGAGGAAGACCCCAAGTTCTAGCAGCCTCCCCAGGATGGTCCAGGGAAAGGCAGTGGTTCCAGAGATTTCCCTCAAGCCAGGGATGGAAAGAGAAGTGTTGATGTTCCCACCTAGATTTTTACTCTTAGAGGGGGCATATTTCAGTGCAACCAACACCAGAGAAATAATAGCTTTCCACAGCTTCTCTGAGGTGCCTCACAGTCTAGACAAAGGGTCTGCAAACTACAGCCCAGGGGTCAATGGATCTGATGCCAGTTTTTATAAATAAAGTATTATTTGAACAAGGGCCACCCTCTTAACTCACACCCTATGTGGAGTTAATGTCACATACCTACAGGGTTACAGAATTACAAAAGACAGTGAAAATATGCAAAGCCTGAAATATTTCCTATATGGCCCTTTGCAGGAAAAAGTGTATTGGACTTTCCTCTAGACAGTTGTTTACTGGGACCAAACATAATTTACGCAGATATTTGATCTACATTATTATTATTATTATTATTATTATTATTATTATTATTATAGGGTTTGGGCCCCACTTGGGAGTGCTTAGGGCTTACTCCTGGCTCTGTCCTTAGAAAGTGACCACACTCCTGGCAGTCCTTGGGGGAACAAATGTGGTTCTGGGGATTGAACTGGGGTTGACCATGCACCTTACCTCCTGTACTATCTCTCTGGCCCAACATAATATTAATACTGAGAGCCTGGTTTCCAGATGTGACCTGGGTTCCCCCAGATATAGAAAGGGCAGCAGGGAAGCCACTTGGATAGCCGGGGGAAAGGGCCAGCCTGGGCCGGCCACTCTCCTCTTTCTCTGTAGGGAGACTCGCCAGAGCTAATGCAGCTCACCTAGTTACATCTGAATTCTACACAAATAACAGTCTTTTTAAAGAATAAGTTTATCTTAAATATCATGTGGGTCATATTAATACTAAGAAAATATTTTTAACTGCATTTCCAATGTAGCCGAGTTAGAGTCCGCCTTACATTTTTCTTCGCTAAATCTGGCAAGCCAACTCTTAAGCCATCTAAGAGGAAGCGCCCCAGGGAAAATCTTTGTCTCAGAATAGATTTCAGACTCCTCAGCCTGGCATTTGAGTCCATCCTTGGCGGAGTCTGCAGCCTCTGCCTGCCTGGCCTTTCCACGTGCCCTAGCATTGCCTCAGGAGTACATGTTCCCCAGTCTTCTCTTCTCATTTAGGCCTCCCCCGCTGTGAGACATCTAGCATGTCTCACAGGTAGCACCCCAGCTGAGCAGTCCATGGGGCAGGGGAATGGGGCAGACCTCCCCAGTGAGGGCCAGAGAGCAGGGACTCATGAAAATGACACTGGGAAAAGTCCCCCAGTCTCAGGCTTAGAGGCTTCCATCTGGTCCTCAGGGAATTCTTCACTTTACCCCAACATCTGAGACTTTCACTGGCAATACCTCGAACCAGGAGAGTATGGATCGAGTTTGGGAAGGTGGACAGGTTTCCTGCTCTGGAGGAGGCAATAACCTCCCTGGGAAAGAAACCAGAGAAAGCCAGAGGTGGGAGGGGGAACAGCAGGGAGGAGGGGATGAGCTGAAGCTGCCTCAAAGTAGGTCTGTGCAGTTCCCTTGCTCCAGGTTGCTTTTAAATGGGATAAAATTATCCTCTAATTTTGTTTCTTTCCATCCAATGCGTTAAGGAAAAAAACCCTACTTGACATTTTAGGACAGGGGTGGAGGGGGAGAAAAGTGAGAACCACAATCATCAGTAGAAATGCAGGATGGAAAAAACTCAGTGCACCCCGCATTTGGTACCTCTGCATGTCCCTCTGAGGAGAGCAAGGGAAGCAGAGAGCAGCACTGCCCACAGGCGCTCCAGGAAAAGTGGACCAGAGTCTCCCCATGTGGCCCTCTTAGTGGAAGGAGGTTGTTTTCTCCTCGCACAGTTTCTTTCACCCTCACCCCCAAAGTGGGAAGTCCTGAGAGAGTCACTCATTTTAAATATGCAGCAAATTCTAGACCATGCATTTCCTTAAGGCCCAGGGATCGATGGGTCAAACCAAGCAAAGCACATTGATAGGCCTCCTTGGCTCAAGTCCCTGTCTGCTTACTATGTGATCACAAGGCAATGTTGCTATCTGTGCCTCAGTTTCTCATCTGGAAAATGGAGATAGAGGCAGTAATCACCTCACCCCCCAGAACTGTGAAGAATTAAGGTGTTTACTATCCAACACAAAGAAAACATTCAAGAAATGTTTGTGACTACTACATTGTTTTGTTATTCTTAGATGAGCTACAGAGGCATTGAGGCAGCTCTTCTAACAGTGCCTCATGAGTGTTTGAGATGGGACTATGGTGGGATGGAGAGGCTGGCTTCTTGTTCTTCTGACACACAATGGCCATGTCGAGTCCTTTCTCTTCTTCCCAAGTTTTTGATTTAAAAAAATATGGTGAATGGACCTCTGGTCTTATATGATTATTGAAATCCTTTTCAATGGATGACTTTGTGAAAAGAAATAGTCAAAATATCGGGCACTCCTTTAAGTAGAATAGACGCTTCTTTTGTAATATTTCAAATGAATCAGGAGAAGCTGTTGATAAAGTGAAGACAAATCACATGCTTGGCTCATGATAGAGTTGAAATTATTTGGGTCTTCCTGTGCTTTATATATCCATTTGTTAATGCAATGAAGTATTTATTGAATGCACTGTGGGCAAAGTTACGGTTTGGAGAAATGAAAATCACTCATTCATTCATTAATTCATTCACTCCTGGAACACACTGAGGGAGCGCCAGACTCTACACCAGTTTCATTTGTGCACACTGGGAGTACAGTGGAAAGAAAACAGACAGGGACTCTTCCTTACATACACAATTGGAGGCAGGTGGAGGTCATATGCAAGTTATCAGCAGGCAGATTGATTTTAGTCATATTGGAAGTGATGGAGGTAATGTCTGAGGGTGACGTGTTAGAACAGACCCAGTGCTCTGGGATGTGGGACTGGGGAGGGATGGATGATAGGATCATCAGGGAGGACTTCTTGGAGGAGATATTATCTGAACTCAGGACTGAACAATGAGAGGGACCTAGTCAAGTATTGATTGAGGGATGGGGAAAAGACCCACAGTGAATTAAAAAATATGTGCTGGACAATAGCTGGGCTTGTCCAGGGAGTGAGAAAAGGCCAGGGTGGATGGATCTGAGTGAGGGTGAAGAATTCGGTAGCAGATAAGGTCAGAGAGGTAGAATTGCAGGCACTAAAAGAGTGCACCAGCACATAGTAGGTCCAACTATACCTTCTTCTCAGACTTCACATGGTTATACAGGTACCATGAGTTGGTGAAAGACAGGTGGCCAGTGAGAGGACCTTGGAGGTCCTTTATAGTACCATACATTTCTGAATTAGAGGCTTAAACACAGTTTGCTAGCTTTAGTAGAGCAAATGCTCTCACCTCCAGTCTGCTCTTATTATTAATTGATTTATCACAACACTTCTTTTCCCTAGTGGGTGCAAAGCTGTCCAGAATTTTGACCAGCTTCACAGAATTATGACCAGCTTGTGTGAGATTTTACTGTTTTTACGAAGATCAGTATAAATTTCTCCATGAAAATGGAAAGACTAATTAAAACCCAGGCTTTCTTTTCTGAGTGTTGGGCTTATCTGACAGCATTCTAATATTAGCAGATCTATAACTTCAACAGTTTCATTTAGACCCTTGGAAACTCCTCTTATTCTGGCCTCTGCCCAGAGCTCTCCTGCTTGGCTATTTAGAGACCTTTGGCTGGCCCTATGTTTCCCAGGTCTTGTCCTAATCTGAACTTACATGACTGAAACCAGAGTTAAAGGAAAAGAATCTCAGGCCTTCATCTCACTGATGGGGAAATTGTGGTCAGAGAGAGGAAAATTCTTCCCTAGGAAACCTAGTTGGAATATCCTCTGGGACAAACATCTCTCTCCAACATTCCAGAGCCACAGGCCTTCCCATGTATGCAAAAGACAGTCTGCCAATACCTACAATTTACTCACTAATTGCTTCATTTGAAAACTACTCGTTGATGGCCACCAGGTATCAGGGACTGTGCAAGGGACAGGCACAAAGAGCCAATAAGGTTAAATTTCTGTCCTCAAGGTGAAAGTGTGAACAGAGGCAGACCAAGAAACAGGCAGACCAGAAAACGTCATATCATCATCAGTTATTATCCTCACCATAACCACCACCATCACCACCCCATCTTTACCATCACTCACACCACCATGCTACCACCATCATCATCATCACCACCATCACCATTATCATCGCCATCACTACCACCCACATTATTCTAGCCATCACCATCATTATCACCACCACCACCACCACCACCACCACTATCATCATCACCACCATCATTACCACTACCATCACCATCATTATCATCACTACCACCACCACCATTATCACCACCATCATCACCATTACCATCACCATCATTCACACCACCACCATCACTGCCATCATTCTTATCATCACCACCCCTCACATTTATTATCATAACTGCCACCATCATTACGTTCTTCCTCATCCACCACCATAGCCATTGTCACTACTATCATCACAATCATCACCAATATCATCGTCACAGTCCTACAAGTTGTGGGAATGCAGTGTATGTCAGAGGGCAGGATTGAAGGTTTAGCAGAGGAGACACATGAAACTTACAGAAGGTGCTTCTCAGGTAGAATGGAGGAAATCCAGGATAGAAGGAACATATGGGAAGGGGGTTAGATGGGAGAAAGGTCAGCACCAGAACCAAACACTCATATAAAGTTACCATATAAAGTGTGAGGGGTGTGGCTGGGATGGCCTGGGCAGGTAGCCAGGGTAGGTCAGAATATTTGGATATCTGACCCAGCAGCACCCCTTCCTCTCTCCATCCTTTTTCTAACATCCTTTCGTTCCTTTCCTGTTTGCCTCATTCATGTTCTCTGTAGTTATAATCAGGCTGCCAATCAATGACTTCCTTCCCAGGGTAGGAACGAGCATGTAATTCTGAAGTGGCCAATCATAGTTCTTCATCTACATACATTACCCAACCCTTCACTGGCAATATACTGTGATTGGTGCAAGGTACATCAATCAGAGTTCTTGTATGAGGCTTTATGAAAGGGAGTCTCTTCTTGGGACTGCCTAGTGTGTCTTCTGCTGTGGTCAATCTAAAGGGCTGGTCACTTGAAAGAGAGGATTAACTAACCTCCTGACCTTGTATCATGTCCATGTCAACAGGTGTTCCTCCAGGCCTGCCTGAGAGTTCTCAGTGCTTGGTGACCAGCTTCCTGAACACACAGAGTCTGGGCCTGGCCCGGACTAGCTACCTCAGCCCCTTTCCGTCCAGCCCTTTTGCTTTTCCTGACTCATCTGAAGCTGAGCCTTCTTGCCTCTGTGGAGCTTCCAAAGCTCTGCATTGCCGGGGAACTGGGACACCCTCCTGGCCTAGCTTGGATCTCGGGAAGCGGAGACATTGCTCCATTATTCATTACGCAGCCTTTTCCCATCAAAGGGCCTGAAGCTCCAGAACTCTCCTCCCTGGTGGCCCCGCTGGGAAAGTGGCAGGTCTTCCTAATTTAGTGAGGAGGAGATGGGAGTCAGCTGGTCCCAAAGGAAATGAAGATGGGCCTGATTCCAGCTGACTATTTGGGGTCAGTCTTCACAACAAGCACCCCACATTGGGTCTGGGGGCTGCGGGCACTTCTGGTGGTGTCAGAGTCAAGTGGAGAGGGTGGAGGTCTTCCCCTTGTCTGTACCCATCTGTGTGGGATCCCTCCTGCTGAAATTTGTCACTAAGACTATCTTTCACCTTCAGCTCTGGTTTGTGATACCCCAAATCTGCTTAAGTACAAATCTACTAATGCTCCATTTTTACTCAGCTGAAGTCAGCCTTTGCAGGCTCGGTTTCTGGAAGGCATTCTGGCATGGCACGGGCGGGAGATGGGGGCACTCCTTTCCTCTCACACAGTTCTGTGGATAGCAAAGCTTTTGGAGAGTAGCATCTCTAGCACACCTTTGAGACTGTCACCTGTGACCCCCAGGTTCCTTCTCTCTCACTCGGCCACGAGAGACTTTCCCAGCATGCTACCAACTGGCACTGCTTTGGGGTTTTGCTCCTTCTGCCTATCTGGAATTTGCTTCATCTCTCCTGCCTGGTGCAGTTCTAAGTCCAGTCAAGAATAGACTGGGAGTAGGATGCCAGGAGGAGGATGATGCCATGGGGATGAGAATAGGGCTGGGAAGAGAACACTACCTCAATGGCAGAAGGAAGAGGCCACTCAGGAGGAAGAGTGGGTGATAAAGGGTGGGAAGGTGCCATGCATGAAACCTTGTTAGTAGCAGTTCTGTAAACCCTAGTGCAAAAAGATTACAAAGTGCTTGTCATAAAGGCAGGCTGGTGGGTGGGAGGGAAACTGGGGACATTGGTGGAGGGAAGTGGACATTGATGAAGGGGTTGGGGTTGGGATTTTTGCCTGATACCCAGTCATGAATAACTTTGTAATCCATGATAGGTAAATAAAATGATAGCTAAATGAAATAAATTTTTAAAAAGAGTAGCCCAGGAGCAGAGCAGCTCTTAGAAGTATCAGCAGAGGGTTCCTTCTCAGGAGGACTTGCACTGTCTAAGGAGCACTGTCGGATGCCCCTGAACATCTCTCCCCTCGACTCCCGTCACTTCCTTCCCAACTGTCTCCTGCCTAAATTATCTGCTCTTTGCACCTGCTCCTTCATACCCCTATTGCTGACACCAGCAACTGGCAAGGGGCAGAGCAGGCACCAATTTCTTAGGCACCAAAGGGACCCACACACACTCAGGAGTGAGCCCGACACTGGCCTGCCTCCTCCTCCAGCTTCTCCCTAAGGAATTCTGGTGTCCCAGAGCACAGCCCCCAGCACACTCTCTGCTCCTGCCCTCCCCTCCCCATCTCCAGTACAAGGGCTCAGTATGGGGGAGGGTGTGGGTAGGGGAGGAGGCTCTCCCGGGCCTGGCCCTCCCTGCTCTCTGGTTCCAATTGGTGGCCACATCTGGAGTGTTTGCAGAAGGAGCCTGAATCCAGTCAGGCAAATAAATCACCTCTTTTAAGAGGGGCCAAATACAAATTTACACAATAGTTCATGACAAATGTGTCGTTGGCAGATGATCTGGCAGGAAACATCCTTTTCTCAAGGTGCCGGAGCCCCAGGAGAAATAATGAGGTTTTTTTTCAGATTCTAATTATCTGGGTGCTGACAGGCTGCAGAGCCGAAATGCTCGGCTTGGTGCTCACACAAGCTCCCCGTCCTGATCCTGGGACCTGGAGGTCCAGCGTTCTGTCTTTCTGCTGACTTTGAGTCAAGCTCAGGGAACTGAGCTGAGTCTCCTCCATGGAAGGCCAGTTGGGAATAGCCACCCCGATCTCCTGGCTTTTGCACTAAACCAGGTCCTCCAGCACACCCAGAGTCCCAGGCCAGGAGGAAGAAGAGAAGGATAGGGCAGAAGCAGGAGCCTTTGCTGGGGGCTGGGGCCCATCCAGCTTCTGCTCACCAGTTGACCCCTTGCATCACTGCCTCCCCTGCCCCAACAGGCTAGAGGCGAGAGATGGAATGCAACTGCAAAGCTTACAACCGCCAGCTTTGGGTGTTGTAAGACGTGGGGTGCCCTGGGTCTCCTGTTTCCTGACCCTCCCAAGCTCTTCCCCAGCCCTGTTGTGCTCCGTCGCTTCCTCTGTTCTCCCCTATTCACCCCATTTTGGTTCTCAGTCACCAGCTGCCCCTCCCTGGGCTTTAGGACCCTGGACAAGGGGCCACAAGCTCAGGATCTGCAGTAACTGGTCCTGCCTTGCCTGGGTCCCATCTTCACCAGCTCCACCTTGAGCCTGCCCAACGTGAATGTCCCTGCATCACCCCCACCCCTGCTTCTCACCCACTTTCAGGGCAGCAGGCAGCTCTTCCTAAAAGGTGAATCAGCATCTTTGAGCTCCCCATTGCCCCCAACAGAGGGTCTGAACACTCTTCATGAGGGTTGGTATTGGTTCCTGCAGGGCACAGACGGCCAAGAAGAGTTGGTAAGGAGGGGAGTGTAATGGGGACATGATCACCAGCAGGGGCAGGACTCAGGCCCACAGGAAGGGGGACTGGTGACAGGGAGGACTGAATCGCTGTCCTGAGGGGCCCGAGGAGAACGTGGTTACCATCATGGTGACTGACTACAGTGTCTCTGGGTCTTGGTCCTCTCTGTGGGCTTGGGTTGCAGGACCAGGCCATGTGCTGTTGTGGCCCTAACCCTCTGCTGAGTGTTGCTTCGGGGCAGCCTGTGTGGCTGACGGCCTTCCTGCTCCTGACCCTCAGGTTTCCTCAGGCCCACCTGAGTGCTGCTGGGCAGAAGTTGCTCCATTCCTCTCGCTGAGACCCATCTACTTCCCAATAAACATGGGCCACATGTGTGGCACTCAAAGGAGCATGCACACACACGTACACATGCTGCACACACATGCCCATACACATTCTACACATATGCACACCTATTGTATATACAATACACACATGCACATGCACTGCATACACATGCCCATACACACCACACATGCCCAGCCACATGTGTACATACCTCTTGCACAGCACCACACAAAGCACGCACATACACAACTGTGTCTGCAAACCAAACACTGCACACACATGTCCATGCACACACCCTGCACATACACATATACCACACACATATATTTGCACATAATACACATTCACACATCATACGTGCACACATAAGCCCATACATACCTACAGGTACACACAGCACACACATGCACACACTGCACAAATATGCATACCTGTATAGGCATACACACATATGTGTCTGTATAGACACACACATGCACATATATGTAAAGCCATACATGTGTGCATACTGCAGTTAGGCTGCTTCCTTGCACAGTTGGGGCCTCAGGCCCTGACTGTTTTAGTGGAGTGCAGAGACACCAGAGAACCAGAGATGCTGGGTGGCTGTCAGGCTGCCTGTGTTTCAGGAAATGAAGCAAATGTGGAACCAGCCCCTCCTGGGTGGGATTGAGGTTAGTCTGCTCTGATACAGGCCATGGAGACCTTTACCTCAGGTTCCCCAGCCTCAGAGCAGATGACCCTGAAGGAGGGTGACACTCGGGAAGGGGGCTTGGGACTCAACAGGAGCCCAGGTGAGTGATGCAGGACTCAGACAGCAATGATGGTCTTCTCTCACCTTTGCTGCTTAACTGAAGCCCATTGTGTGTCCCTGCATCCCGCCCCCACTCCCCGCCCCACTTTGTAGTAGAGGAGTGAGATGATTTATGCAAGGTTACCAGGACTGGAGGTGACCAGGCAGCAGTTCTGAGCAGGGTGCACTGTCCCAGGCACTGTGCTGGCCGCTGCCCCACCCGCCTTCTGGCTGGCCCACCTAGGAAGAGCAATGACCACACCCTGGCGATAGACAAAGGTCTCCAGGCTGGAGTCCATGGGTCTCTCACTCGCAGTCTCTGGGTAATATGCGTTCTCCACAGATCTCCATGCTTGCTTCCCCACAGCAGAGCCCGCAGATGGTGCTGGCAGTGAGGGCACGGCCTCGATGGCTGGAAGCCCAGTGCAGGCTGAACAAGCCCACACGGAAGCTGCAGGAAGGGACCCGGGAGTCGAGCAGCCAGGTCAAGCTCCCAGAGCAGGAGCACAGTGTCCTCTGAATAATGTGCATTTTTACCTTTTACTGGTGCAGAGAAGCACCCTGATGCACTGCAGAGTCATACTCGGGCCACTTATATTTTTTATAATATATTTAAATATAATATAAGGCTAGAGCGATAGCACAGCGGGAGCGATAGCACAGGTTGGAGCGACAGCACAGCGGGTAGGGCATTTGCCTTACATGCGGCCAACATGGCCGACCCGAGTTCGATTCCTCCGCCCCTCTCGGAGAGCCCTGCAAGCTACCGAGAGTATTCGATATGCCAGACACAGTAATAACAAAGTCTCCAATGGAGATGTTACTGGGCCCGCTCGAGCAAATCGACGATCAACAGGAGGGCCTTTACCTTACCTTAAATATATAATATAATATTTAATGGGGCTGGAGCGATAGCACAGCAGGTAGGGGGTTTGCCTTGCATGCAGCCAACATGGCCGACCCGAGTTCGATTCCTCCACCCCTCTTGGAGAGCCCGGCAAGTCACCGAGAGTATCTTGCCCACACAGCAAAGCCTGGCAAGCTCCCCATGACGTATTCAATATGCCAAACACAGTAACAACAAGTCTCACTATGGAGACGTTACTGGGCCCGCTTGAGCAAATCGAGGAACAATGGGAGGATCATGACCGTGATAATATTTGTTGGGTAACATTGCTTTGTCCTTCCACAAGAAGCTTAGGTTTATCTGGT
This sequence comes from Sorex fumeus, assembly GCF_029834395.1. NCBI lineage: Eukaryota > Metazoa > Chordata > Mammalia > Eulipotyphla > Soricidae > Sorex > Sorex fumeus. The sequence goes on from NW_026606104.1 coordinate 45,507,091, forward strand.
TACACCCATTAATCTGGTTACACCCATCACAGTGCTCCTGAAGCACTACTACTTCCATTGTGTTTATCTGTAAACAGTCTTCCCTATGCTCTCCTTCCCACCCAGTTAATCAGCTTCCCCCTTAATCAGACTTTGTTAATTTATAAGATCAGTTTCCCAGAAATCTATGATTTTATATGTATGAGTGAAATATTGCCTTTCTCCTCTCCTTATGCCTTATGAACAGTTTACTTTAAAGTAATATCCTTTTTGTATAGATACAGAAAGACCTTTAACATTATGCTTTGTAACTTAGGATTTGATTGGCCTTGAATATTATTCACTCCCGGGCATCTGCTTTCTCGACTTAAGCCTCAGTTGCCCTTAGTTCCTAACACCCCAAAGCAGGGTCCCGACGAGGGACTGAATGGACCCAGGGCAAGCGGTGAGCTACCCTGGCAGCGAAATGGGCCAGGCCGAAGTGCCACGATTCTTAACTATAAGTTAAGAGTTTGATCATAGACAAATGCTGTCAAGATCCAAAGGTAACAACAAGACTAGGATCCTGCTAGGGGTGGGAAAGACTATCTGGCCTGAGCACCGTAGTCTGAGATCGAGATGGCCCTAGGAGAGCAATTCTATAAGTTTAATATATTTCTTACTGTATCCATACAAAATGATTTATATTATATTCTTATATGCTTGTCGGACAAGGAGAGGAGAGACACACCCTTGGGATTCTGCTCTAGGGTGGGTCCTCATGCTGAGAGAGGATCTGTCCTAGGAGCGGCCTTCCCTGAGGCTAAGATTTCTACCCCACAATAGATTGTGACCGCTCCTATGTGTAATTGTTCCCCCAATTCCTGATGGAGAGAGGATTTAAGGAGACTGTAGGAGTGGGTTGGAAGTTCGGAGAGAGATCAGAACCCAGACTCCAGAGAAGGAGGATGAAGGGGAATGGAGAAGGAGAATGAAGTAGTTGGGGGAGGAAGAATGGGGGGCAGAGAGAGAAGAAGAGAGGGATCAGAGACAGATGAGGAGAGAATCAGAATAAACTGCGACTAATACCTACCAGCCTGGCCCTCGTTCCTTCCTCCGCCTGACCATCGCCATCGACCTCTCCGGGGTGGGAGAAGGGTGAGACTACCGAACATGGGTGGCGGGAGAGATAGAGCCACCGCCGCTGTGAGTGTGCAGTGCCCCCCCCGTTTGTGTGAGATTACACAATATTTAATATTATATTTAATATCATCTATAACATTTAAGATAGAAACTGCAGGCAGTGAGCCACATCTATTCAAATGTAAACGTCCGATTCGGGTTGTTAGGCATTCGAATGAATCAATGCTCTTGGCCAAGTTTGTGTTGACAAGGACACCGACGCCTCCAACACCTCTTTTATCGCATGTTCCGAGGAACAATTCTTCTCCAGTGTCGAAAACGGCATGGTGAGATTCGTGTCTTCTTGTCTCGGTCAGACCAATGATGTCGTACTTGATCATTCGCGCTTGTACCATCAGGTCCTCGATGGATGCATCTGATGCTAGCGTACGTGCATTGAAAGTACAGACGATCATTTTTGTCTTCCTTCGTTGTGGCAGCCTAGGTCGGCCTTGAGATTTTGTCGGCCTCTCCTTTCTCATCCTTCTCAGTGCTGCCATGTCGGTGAAGCCTTCAGGGTCAGGTGAATGAGACCAGTTGTAGTTACTGGTTTTGGCATATCGAATACACAGCGGATAGCTTGCCAGGCTCTTCCGTGCGGGCGGAATACTCTCGGTAGCTTGTCAAGGTCATGAACGATCGGTTTGAGGCCCTCCATGTTCCCGGAGCGAAAAGATGCCATTGGGCTACACTAGCACGCGACAGGGACAAATGGAGACGTTACTGGCGCCCGCTCGAGCAAATCGACGACTAACGGGAAGTTAAGTGATTAAGTGATAACATTTAATATTATATAAAAGTATATAATATATTTAAATAATATTATATTTATAATGGGCTGGAGCGATAGCACAGGGCTGGAGCAAAAGCACAGGGCTGGAGCGATAGCACAGTGGGTAGGGTGTTTGCCTTGTAAGCGGCCAATATGGCTGACCCGAGTTCAATTCCTCCTCCCCTCTTGGAAAGCCAGACAAGCTACCGAGAGTATCTTGCCTGCACGGCAAAGCCTGCAAGCTCCCCGTGATGTATCTGATATGCCAAACACAGTAACAACAAAGTCTCATAATGGAGACATTACTGGGCCCGCTCGAGAAAATTGATGAACAATGGGAGGACAGTGACAGTGACAATATTTATAATATTTATATTATATATATTATATAATGACATATTATAGTGAGAGAAACATGGCCACAGCGTGCTGGCCTTCACTGAGAGAGGTCACATACCAGATAGCCGAGCTGCACAGGCCCTCCTGGGAACAGGGTCATTTCTCCAGCAGCCCAGGGGAAGCACTGATGTGTTCTCCTGGGTGAACACTAGGGCCCCACTGCCCCATGGCCCACCCACTGGGCACGGAAGCCCAGGAAGTGTTGGGTGGATGAGAGGGCAGGTTTTGGTCAGCCTGGTCAAAAGACTGCTTTGGACAGTAACTCTCCATTCATCCTCAGTTTCCTCATCTGTGAAATGGACACAATAAGGATGCCTAAAAAATGGACTAACACAAGTGAATTGTTCTGAGTAGGATCCAACATATATGAACATTCGACAAATGTTTCCAAGAATTCAGCTTCCAGCCTCAGTGAAACAGCGGAGTCCGCCCATGCCTGCCTGTCTGAAGCAATTAAACTCAAAAGTCTAGGAAACAGCAGTTTTTGAGATATTTCGTCTCCAAGCCACCAAGGGCAGTGATGAGGAGAGGTGGGAGGTGAGTGCTGAAGTTTCCTCAGCTTACACCCTTGAGGGAAATGACAGGCTAGGGCCAGAGGGGAAACTTGAGTTGAGGAGACTCAGCTGGAACATGGGGTGGTGTGGGGAAGGCTGGGGATTAGGCAGCTTGGCCTTCTGGGCAGGAGGTGGGAGACAAGAGGTCTGTGCTGAGACAGCACTGGAGACTCTCAGAGAACCTGCTGCAGTCTTGGAGGGTATGAAAATACCTCAGCTGAGGCTGTGCTGACCGTGGGCTCACAGCCAGAAGGGTCTGAAACAAGGGACTTGAAATTCGTGGTTCCTGCTCCCGCTAGAGTGGAAGCCAAATCAGTGGTGCTCCCACTAGAGTGCAAGCCAAATCCAGAGAATCTTGCTTCAGTAGTTTCAGTAGCTGGGGAGAAATGGTCCTGGACTAAGTACTGATTTTTCCTCATTTAACAAAGCTGAAACATAAGATATGAAAGCATGAGTCCATGTCACTTAACTGTGTCCCAGAATGAAACATTTATAAGAATACAATAGAGATGAAGTGGCCCAAAAAGACAAAGTTCACTATGACTAGCATTATCCAGAAATTTCCAGTCAAGCAAAGGAGTTGGAAAATACTGATAGTATGAAACACAATCAATTGAAACTAAATTAGAATTGACACAAAACATATCATAAGCAGAAAATAATAAAGTCAGTTATTAAGGCATTATTTCGTAAACTCAGAAATATAGGAGAAATTGAAAATGATCAGGAAAGTTATGGAAGAGACACACAAGGTCAAAACTCAACTTCTAGGGATGAAAATAATGTTGGGTAAAATAAAACTACCCTAGAGAGTTATAATGACAGATTATATACTACAGTAAAAAACAAATTGCCTCACCTGGTGACATTAAAATACTGATTATCCAAAGTGAAACATAAAGAAAAAAGAATAATGCTAAAATATGAACAGAGTGTCAGTGAATTGTGGGACAACTCCAAACTGTCTTCAGATATCTAATTTGAATCCCTGGATATTGGGGGTAGAGGGGTCAGAAAAATGTTTCTAACAGATAAAGACCTCTCAGTTCAGATTTGAGAACCACTATCGATAGCACAGCCGTAGGGCGTTTGCCTTGCACGCAGCCAACATGGCCTACCCGAGTTTGATTCCTCCGCCCCTCTCGGAGAGCCCGCCAAGCTACCGAAGTATCTCGCCCGCACGGCAGAGCCTGGCAAGCTCCCCGTGACGTATTCGATATGCCAGACACAGTAACAACAAAGTCTCCAATGGAGACGTTACTGGGCCCGCTCGAGCAAATCGATGAACAACGGGAGGGCCTTTACCTTTACCTTATAAATTCATGGAACCAAGAGACTAAAAGAACTCAAAGCTCAAGAACTTGAAGAAGATGATCCCAAGGAATTTCATAACGAACATTTCTTACAGACTCCAATCAAGGGAAAATGCTAAAAGCTGACGGAAGAAAAGATACATTTTATATGGTAACAAGAAGGAAGACAGTAGACTTGTTTTAAAAACTAATATAAAGTAGGAGACAATGGAGCATATCTCTAAAATAATGAAAGGGGAAAAACAAAACAGATATTCTATAGGCAGGAAATGATGTTTCACAAATAAGGGCATATTAGAGAGGTTTTCAGATATACAAAAGTTGAAAGAATTCATCTGCAGGTGAGATGCATGGCAAATTGTCAAAGGCAGATAGAAGGGAAAGAACAATGATGGAAAGGTGGGTTTTGGTATCTAGGAATAAAGAGATCCATGAATGAGAACTGTGGGGGTAAAATAAAGTACTTTTCCCTACTACTCTTTCAATCTCTTTAAAAGACAATTGTCTATTATCTATTGACAATTTATTGTGTAGCAGTGAATGTACCACTACTTTAGCATCAGAACTGGAAAGAACCATTGTAACATTCTTATATGAATGGTGAAGTGGTATCATGGTCACTTGAACGTACACTGTGATTTGGTATAAACGTACATTATAAATCCCAAGTCAAATATGAAAAAAAGAGGAAAAACTTATGTTTTAAATGAGGAAATTGAAAATAAAGAGCAAGAGCATCAATTTAAACTCATTCATATCTGCAATCAATTAGAATATGTGAAATTAAAAGGCAGAGATGGTCATATTGTGTATACAGAAAGACCCTTCATGTTGAAATTGTGTGCACGAGAAACAATTATTAACAATACTATAAACCAAAGAATAACAATTAAAAATTTTAAAAAATACTAAAACCACTAGGAAATATATATATATATATATATAATATATATATGAATCACAGTGAGATACAGAATTACAAAGCTGTTCATGACTGGGTTCAGTCATACAGTGTTCCAATACTTACCCTTTCACCAGTGTCTATTTGCCACCAACAATGATCCCCAGTATCCCTCCTGCCACCCTGCCCCCAGTCTGTCTCAATGGCAAGCACTTTGCCTTTGTCCTTCTTTCCTTCTCTCTCTCCCTCTCCCTCCCTCCCTCCCTCCCTCCCTCCCTCCCTCCCTCCCTATCTCCCCCCCCACCCCTTGGATCATTATGGTTTGCAATACAGATACTGAGAGGTTATCACATTTGTTCCTTTACTTAATTTCAGCACACAGTTCAAATCCAGAGTGATCATTTCCAATGATCTTTATCATAGTGGTCCCTTCTCTATTCCCATTGCCTTCTCCCATAGCACTTGAGGCAGACTTCCATCCATGCACTACTCCTGGCCCTTGTTTCTATTGTCCTAGGTTATTAGTCTCATATTATGCTTTTTTTTAGATCCCACAAATTAATCCTACCATTTTATGTCTATCCCTCCTTTTCTGACTCTTTCACTCAGCATGATGTTCTCCATGTCCATCCATTTACAAGCAAATTTCATAACTTCATTTTTTCCTAACAACTGCATACTATTTCATTGTGTAGATGTACTATAGTTTCTTTTTTCATTTTTTTTAATTTTTATTTTTTTCATTGAGTCACCATGAGATATGTAGTTACAAAGCTATTTATGATCAGGTTTCAGTCATACAATGATCCAATACCACACTTACCCCTCCACCAGTGTTCATTTCCCATCACCAATGACCCCAGTTTCTCTCCCTCTACCCCACCCCAGTCTACCTCTATAGCTCTATGGCAAGCACCTTCTCTCTCTCTCTCTCTCTCTCTCTCTCTCTCTCTTTCCCTCTTCCTCTCTCTCTTCCTCTATCTCTCCCTCTTCCTCTATCTCTCCCTCTCTCCCTCTGTCTGTCTCTCTCTCTTGCTCACTCTCTCACTCACTCTCTCTCCTTCCGTACCCTACCCCCTCTCCTTCTGGGCACTATGATCTGCAACACAAATACTGAGAGGTTATCGTGTTTATTCCTTTACCTATTTTCAGCACACAGTTCCAATCCAGAGTGATCATTTCCAACCATCTTTATCAAAATGGTCCCTTCGCTATACCAATTGCCTTCTCCCCTAGCACTTGAGGCAGACTTCCAACCATGGACTACTCCTCCTGGCCCTTGTTTCTATTGTTCGTGGGTATTAGTCTCATACTACATTTAAAAAAAATTTATATTCCACAAATGAGTGCAATCATCCTATGTCTGTCTTTCTCCTTCTGACTCATTTCACTCAGCGTGATACTCTCCATGTCCATCTATTTATAAGTGAATTTCATAACTTGATTTTTCTTAACAGCTGCATAGTATCCTGTTGGTAGGTATACCATAGTTTCTTTTACCAGTCATCTGTTCTCAGGCACACAGGCTGTTTCCAGATTCTGGCTATTGTGAATAGTCCTGTGATAAACATGCATTTGTGCAGTGTGTTTTTGAACGCTCAAGGTATTTTCCAGAAGCTCTATTGCAGGATCCTATGAAAGCTCAATTTCTAGCTTTTTGAGGAAAGTCCATATTGTTTTCCAAAAAGATTGAATCATTTGGCATTCCTACCTACAGTCCCTTTCTGCCCACATCCACTCCAGCATTGTTTGCTCTTGTTCTTCTTGATGTGTGCCAGTCTCTGTGGTGTGAGATGATATTTCATCCTTGTTTTGATTAGTTATGATTAGCGATGTAGAGCATTTTTCTTATGTGTCTTTTTGTCCATTTTTCTAAGGAAACGACTAAAAAAACCCCACAAGATCCACATTGGTGATAGGATGGTATTGAAACCCAATTGTGAACAACTTTGTAACTATATATCTCACTGTGCTTCAATTAAAAAAAACCAAATAAGATATTTCTTTAAATATAAAGAAAAATATAGGCTAAGAGATGGGAAAATATATACCCCGTTTACACCATGCAGAAGAAAGCTGGACTGGAAATGTTGGTAACAGATGAAATAGATTTCAAAAAAAGTTATTTAATAAGGGTTATGGAGAGTCATTTCATAATGATGAAGTGTCATTTATTGAGTGAACCTCCCAATCACCAAAGCGAATAAACCTAATGTCAGAGATACAAAATACATGAAGGCAAAAACTTGTGGAACTTTAAGGAGAAATAAATCCCAATTAGAAGTACATCTCAATGTCTCTCTCTCAATAACTGAGGAAGTAAATAGAAAATTAGTAAAGATAGAGAAAAGTTAGACAACATCATCAACAAACTTAACCTAATTGGCATTTATAGAACATTCTACCAAAGAAGAGCAGAATAGATGTTCTTTTCAAAGGCACACAGAGCCTTTACCAAGATGAATGTGATTCTGGGTCATACAAAACAAATCTCCCTATATTTAAAAGGACTCAAGTCATACAACTTATGTTCTCCGACCACAATGAAATTTAATTAGGAATCAACAGTCGACAGATATCTGGAAAATCCCCCAATATTTTAAGATGAGTTGACATGCTTTTAAGTAACCCATGGTGCAACAAGAACAAATCCAAAAGGGAAATTATGAAGTATCTTGGACCGAATGAAAATTAAAACACAACATATAAAACTCTATGAGACATTGCTAAAACAGAACTTAGAGGGAAAATTGCACACAAATATTCAGAGCAGTTTTGTTTGTAATAATTCTAAACTGGAGACAACCTAAATGGTCCTCACCAGGGCCATCAATGGCTAAATAAATTGCATCCACACAAGGGGAAAGTACTAATAAATAAAAATGAAAGAACTATAGAGACATGTGACAATATGAGTGGATTTCAAAATATTTATGCTGGATGAAAGAAGCCAGATTCCATTTATATAAAATTCCAGAACATGCAAACCAGCCAGTGGTGATAAAAAGCAGATGGTGGTTGCCTGGGGACATAGCGGGGTGAATATGGGTTGTGAGTCAGAATTACCAAGAGGCACCGGAAAACATTTGGGGGCAACAAATATGTTCATCATTTTGACTGTGGTGGTGTCCACAGATGTACACACACCGCCAACATATCAGATCGTGATTTAAATACCGTGGATCGTTGTATGCTGATTGTACCTCAATAGCCCTGCTTAGCAGAAATCTACTAAGCTAATATTTTGTTTCTGGCTTAGTACTAAAATCTGTTATACTTCCTATTAAAAAAATTGCTAGCAAGATGTCTGATTATGCCCACCTTATGGATAAGGACACTGACACAGAGTGAAGAGAATAGCAGACTGTCACATAGTGGTTAGGTGACCCTCCAGGTCCATGTACTGCAGAAACCAGACAGCAGCAATGTGGGATGCCCAGTGACCCATCTGATGCACCCTGTGCCCTATGGCCCAGATCCGTCATGCTTGCAGGGAGCTAGACAGGAAGGAGATTCCCTAAGAGCCCTGGTGCAGTGGGGGCTGAGCCGAGGAAGAGGGTTACTACCCGCCTCATTGTGTGTTCTCCCCCACCACTCCCAGACTGTGTTTGTCCATAAGGTCCCCTGTTCTGAGCCTCTGTTTAGTTCTGAGCTATTCTGGTTGAGCAGTGGCCTGTGTCTGCCCAGGGAGGGACAGACACACAGAGGCACAGCTGGAAGGGAGCAGGGCCCTGGCTCGGTCAGCTCCAGTGAGGTTTGACCTTCAGCAAATTCTTTCCCATCTTTAGGTCTCAGGCTCCTCATCTGTGAAACGGGGCGACTCACGGGAATTCCCTCATTGGAACTCTGGGAGTTCCCTTTGTTCACCGCATGGTGCTCAGGGGCTACGCCAGCTCTGTGCTGGCGGAGTTCCACGCAGATCACACTCGAATGCCTCCCTCCTGAGACAGCGCTCCTCCCCGCCTCTGGGACCTCACTCCCAACCTCTCTTAGAAGCACAGAACAAGCCTGTTTATGGGGCTTCAGTGCTGGGAACTGGGCAGATGGCCCTGGAAATAGTTGCTCCACAGACATGGAAGCTTCCAGCACCCTGGGCTATGGCAGCAGCCCAGAGCAGCCTCCTGTCCAGCACTGCCCACTAGGAACCAGGGCTGGGAGCCTCTCCCAGATCCTGTCGCCCTCCTATCCCCCCTGGCCACCAAAACAGCATGGCCCTGGTCTCAGGGGTCTGTGGAGAGACGGCTTGCCCCTACTGGCTCTCATGCCTCTGGCCGGACCAGACTGGGTGGGGGCTGCTGAGTCTGGGCTGATGTTTGGCACCCCCAAACCCTGCCATGTGGGACCAAGTGTTACCTATGGGAAGCTCGTGACTCAGTGGGCGACCCGCCCCCTTTTCACTGTCTTCCCATGATCCTGGGGGGTCCCGGATGAAAAGAGCAGGGTCCAGTCACTGCAGAGAGCTCCTCGCAGCCTAACTCATGGGGGTTGGCCTTTATAGAAAACCCCTGGAGATCTGGGTACCTGTACCCCAGTCTAAGGACAGAGCTTTCATCTCTCCCTCTCCCAGCCAGTGTACTCTGGTAACTGCATGGTGAGGAGCTGGCACTATTGTGTCCAGAGGGGCTCCTGGGTGCTGTTTGTAGCCCCCAGATCAACATATCATCCACAGAAGAGCAGGAGAGGAGAGAAATGGGGTGAAATGCCATATGGGAGAGAGTGGGGGCCCCTGGGTGGAGTGGGGAAGTATTAAGGGAGCAGGAACTTCTGCAGGGAGCCAGCAGGTATGGCCCTGAGCCAGCTGGCCATGAGTCCCCACTTTGTCTATTGTCCCCTCCTCAAGGCTCTGAGTGGGCTGGGGAGGTTGGGGAGGGGACCATGGCCTCAGAAGTGGCACAGACAGAAAGAGGTGGTTGGCGTCCACAGAGCAGGGCCTGGTCAGGTCAGAGCCAAGCAGGTGCCTGTGGAAGGCTGGGAGGTCCTTCGGGCTCCAGCTGGAACAGTGGGCCTGGCCACTGTGGCTGGGAGAAGGGAGTGGGTATGGTAGAGTGGGAGGCTAGGGTGCAGGGGCCCAAGCCCTGTCTGGAAGGTGACCTTGTGAGCGCTCTATGGGACAGAGAGTCAGAGACTGGTGCTTAATTTTGCTGTTCTCCTTGTTCCAGGCTCTCTGTTGCCTTGATCTGCGTCAAACTCACACTTCTCAGCCACCAATTAGCAGAGCTGACCTGTTCTGTAAAGGGGTGGGGCTAGTCCGTAGGAGCTGGGCGCTCATTAGTGCATCTCCAAGGGAACAAGGAAGGATGTCAATGATGCCTGGTGGGTTATTTTACAAATGTGGTTCTCCTTTACTGTCTGTTTTTAAAAATGTTTTGTTTAGTTTTACATCTGAGGCTTTCATTTAGAGCTTTACTTGGACAACAAAATTGACAGGAAAGAACAGAGATGTCCCACATACTCTCTGGCCCTGCCTTCCCAGGAGTGGTTTCCTCCATCCTCAACTTCATGCACCAGAATAGCACACGTGTAGAACCAAGGAAGGCTTTCACTGACGCACCATAATTATGTAAGGACTCTAGCTTCCTCATGTTTCACTAATAGTGGCACTGATAGAGCTATGTGGAATAGAGGAAAATAGGCAGGATGAGATTAAAAACAGTGGCCCAGAGAGAAAAATTGCTTAGAATAGGCCCAGGATGGCCCCAGGATACGCACCCAGGTTATACTGAATCGGCTCCTTTCAAAATCCTGCTCTTCCTCAGCCCCTTTGTCTTACCCTCTTGCTTGACTTTTTGGGTGAGTTGGGGTTTGGCAATGTTCAGGGGTTATTCCTGGCTCTGCATTTAGGAATTATTCTTGGCTGTGCTCGAGGAACTCCATGTAGAACTCCATGGGGGAGTTCTCCAAGAGAACTCCCAGAATGACCACCAACTAGGAAATCTTTGGTACTATTGCAGCAACATGGGAAGATGCCATTGTTGACAACATTGACGAGGAATATGATCGACTGGTTCAGCACCTCCATCAATGTGCGAGGAACGCCAAGAGAGAGATAGCCACAAAAAATCGCCTAACTTCGAAAACTCTTGAGCTAATTCGCCAGCGTGGTTTGGCGCATGCCTCAGGCAACTGCAAGCTAACGCCCGAGCTCGCAAAGCAGTGCAGAGATGCGATCAAGGAAGACCTCAAAGAGAGAAGAGCAGAAGTACTGGTAGATGCGGCAGAAGCTGGGAAAAGTATTCGTAATGCCCGCCTGTCCTTCGCCAACTACAAGACCAAGATGACTGCCCTCCGACGTCCTGATGGATCCATCACATCCTCCAGAACGGCAATGGAGAAGATTATTCATGACTTCTATCCAAATCTCTTCGATAGCCATGTCCACTTGCCGACATACCAAATTCCACAGGATAGATATGTCGTTCCCAACATTCTCCCTTCCGAAATCTGACACGCCATTTCGTCGGTAAAGAAACAAACAGCACCCGGCCCAGACAAGGTCAGACCTGAACACCTGAAGAACCTGCCGTCAGTACTCATCAATACACTGGCTCGGCTCTTCACATGCTACCTGTCTGAATGCAAGGTTCCGTCCCAATGGAAAACCAGCAGGACCGTACTACTGTTCAAGAAGGGAGACATCCATGACATTGGCAACTATCGCCCGATCTGCCTATTGTCTGTCATCTACAAGTTGTTCACTTGAGTCATCCTAAATAGGATTGGCAGAACACTATATGAAGGACAACCATGTGAGCAAGCCGGGTTCCGCAAAGGATTCAGCACCATCGACCATATCCACATGATAACCAAGCTCATTGAGGTTTCTCGGGAGTTCAAGATGCCGCTCTGTTTAACATTCATTGATTTAAAGAAGGCCTTTGATTCTGTTGAGACGGAAGCGGTCATTGAAGCCCTAGCCAATCAGGGCATTCAAGCCCAATACATCAGGATCCTCCGTGAGCTGTATTGCGGATTCACTACCAGGATCTCACCATTCTACAAAGAAGTGATCGTTGATGTCAAGAGAGGGGTGCGGCAGGGTGATATCATTTCACCGAAACTCTTCAGTGCCACCCTCGAGAACATCATGCGATGACTGGAATGGGAAGGAATGGGAGTGAAGATAGATGGTCGGCAACTACACCACCTCCGCTTTGCTGATGACATTGTTTTAATAACACCAAACATCAGCCAAGCGGCACAAATGCTGGCAGACTTTGACCGTGAGTGTGGAAAGGTAGGACTACAGCTGAATCTTACGAAGACAATGTTTATGAGAAACAGCCTCGTTCCTGACGCCCCATTCGCTCTCAACGGAACGACCATCTCCGAATGCAACAGCTTTGTGTACCTAGGTCGAGAAGTCAACGTGACAAATGACCTGGCACCCAAGCTGCGCAGGAGGAAGAGAGCGGCTTGGAACGCCTTCAAGAACGTAGAAGAAATAGCTAAGAGGACGAAGAGCCTCCGGCTCCAGGCACATCTCTTTGATTCCACTGTTCTTCCTGCATTAACATATGCCTCAGAGACCTGGGCCCTATGCAAACAGGATGAGAACGCTATTCAGGTCTCCCAAAGAAGAATTGAAAGAGCTATGCTTGGAATATCACATTTCACTCAAATGAGAGAAAGAATCTGGAGTTCCGACATCCGTCGATGATCAAGAATCAGGGACGCTGTCTCGTTTGCCAAGGTGTCAAAAATCAGATGGGCTGGTCACGTAATGATATTTAAAGATGACTGCTGGACTAGAGCTGTTACCGACTGGATTCCACGGGATGTCAAAAGACCGCGTGACCGCCCACCTACCAGATGGTCAGACTTCTTCGTCAAGATCATGAACGATCGGTTTGAGGCTCTTCATGTTCCCGGAGCGAACAGATGCCATTGGGCTACACTAGCACGCGACAGGGACAAATGGAGACATTACTGGCGCCCGCTCGAGCAAATCGACGACTAACGGGAAGGTAAGTGATTAAGTGAAGTGTGCTCGAGGAACCATATGGATGTGGGGATCAAACCAGGGTCAGCCATGTGCAAGGCAAGCATCCTTCCAACTGTAGGATCTCTCTAGCACCTTTTGCTGGTCGTAAACCCAGTGCAGATTGCTCAGCCATTCCCCTAATGAAAGAAATCTAAAAAGAGACTTCCCATCGTTCCTTGAGCTTCCTGTATACGAATGCCCCTGTCCTAGCTTTCCTGCCTTGTACTTCCCTTTTTCTTCCTCTTCTTTTATCAACGTTTCTACTGAATTTGGCCTTCTTATCTCTGGTCCTCTGCTTTCAAACTTGACTATCTAAGGACAAGAACATGAGTGCTCTGTTATAGTACATTCTACGCATTTGGATGAAAGAAAAATTACATCCTCATCATAACACCCTTTGATGTTCACAACCCTCCTCCCCCCACATCCTCTGTTGTTGCCTGTTCATCTCCACCCACTCCACCCTCCCCTAGCAACTGGTAAGTGCTTTTACTATCTTCATGGTTTTGCTTTTTCTAGAACATACCTTTCAGTGGGAAGGATGCAAGCTGCCATCTTTGCAGATGGGCTCCCCACGATCACGATCACGATCATACTGTTGTTCGTCGATTACCTCGAGCAGGCCCCAGTAACGTCTCCTTCGTCCTAACCCTGAGGTTTTAAAAAGTGCCATATTTAAGGCTCTTTCAGGGTTAGGAGAATAAGACCCATCATTGTTACTGGTATTTGGCATATTGAGTATGCCACGGGGAGTTTGCCAGGCTCTGCCATGTGGGCAGCTTACATTCGGTAGCCTGCCAGTTTGTCCAAAGTAAGAATGAGATAATAAGATGTCACACGGCCGCAAATGCGGCCACGCACTTCAGGGAGCTGGATTTTATAGTCTCTGGGCCTTGGCCATTGATGGGATTACATGGCGCCAGGGGGCCAGTTGGTGGGTGTGACCCCTGCCTACTGGAAGATGAAGGATCTGGGTGGAGGATGCTCAGATTTGTTTTTTTTCCCCCCCGAGTTTCCTCTCTGTCTTTTCATAATATAATAACTCATTAGTTTTCGTGCTGAGTGATATCCCATGACCTGGATATACCATGGTTTATCCATTCACTTGCTAAGGGGTATCCTGGTTGCTTTCAAGCTCTGGTGATTCTGCACGCAGCTGCTGTTAATGTCCCTGCAGAGCTTTGTGTGCGGGCAGAAGTTCTCAGGTCCATAGGGGAATCGCCAAGGAATACAGCACTGCACCCCATGACAGGGGGTGTCTGAGTTGAGGCAGCCATTGCTGTTTTTGCTCTGGCTGCACCATTTTGCATCCTCCTTTGAGGGTCTGGTCTGTGACAGAAGGGGGTGTGTTCTCCACATGCCCAGGGGCTGGTCACCCTGGGGAGTGGACAGTCTCAGGCTCTAAACAGGAGAGGCAGCTGCAGTTAGTCCACCTGGGGCCTTAGCCTAAAGTCACATCACCCAGGCTGCTTCCTGCTCCCAGGGCCATGGCAAAGACCTATCCATTGTGAGCAGCAAAATTCACGACTTCACATGGGGTGGCCAGACTTATATTGTACCCTTTGTACAGCTTATTCATTGAATATAGTGTAACACATATGGTAGTCAGACGTATTATGAATACATGTGAGATATAGCGATAGCACAGTGGTAGGGCGTTCGCCTTACAAGCGGCCAACATGGCCGACCCGAGTTCGATTCCTCCTTCCCTCTCGGAGAGCCCGGCAAGCTACCGAGAGTATCTCGCCCGCACGGCAGAGCCTGGCAAGCTCCCCGTGACGTATTCGATATGCCAGACACAGTAACAACAAAGTCTCCAATGGAGACGTTACTGGGCCCGCTCGAGCAAATCGACGATCAATGGGAGGGCCTTTACCTTTACCTTTACCTTTTATTCTCTCCCTGAGTGTGACCCGAGAATAGGAACAACACACAGGAGTGGAGAGGTTTGGTGGGGGCGGGGTGAGCACAGGAAGAGGGAGGGTTGGTGGGGGCCAGTGTGAGCCCTTTTTCCAGGACATGCTTATACGTCCTTCCTGGCTGCAGCTCCACATCCCTGTCAGTGTTAGAGTGATGGCGGGAGTCGTGGGCATGGGGACTGAGAGGAAGGCTGGAGAAACATGCCATTTAGGGGTTTGGGAGACAACCTCCTGTTCGCAGACACTGCCTTTGCCATCTTTCCAAGATGTTGGGTGCATGTCTTATCCTTCATGTACTGTGACATCCAGGCCTGTCGGGGGGCAGGACAGTGACCCCCTGGGATAGGGACAGGACAGTGCCCTCTCTGGGTTGGGGACAGAACAGTACCCTTGCTGAGCTGGGGACAGAACTTCTGGCAGTGCCCAGCCCCATGGGTGTCCCTGTGGGGGTTTCTTGACCCCTCAGCACTGAGCCCATGAGCAGGCGAACTGAGGTTTGTGCCTCTGTCGGAGCTGAGCTGTGTCTACCCTGTGCTGGGGGAGGGTCCTACGGCCCCAGCCCAGAACTAAGGGTTGATGCAACAATCCCAGCAGATGTATGTGGGGGGTAATGTCCCCCTCAGGTCCCAGTCTGGGGTGGTTGCTGTCCCCTCTGCCTCTCCCGACCCTGACAGATCCCAGCTCGCACACAGGCCTGGCGCTGGCCCTTCCTCAGGAACCAGGCGCCGCCTCACACAGGCGTCGGCCCTTTGTAATTAATTGAAGAATAGCGTTTCTGCTGAAATCCCTGCTTGGATTAACCACTGGCTGGAGGATTGAACTCGTGTACACATGAAAATCTCCATAGACTTGTCTCCTAATATTTATTCTGATGACTGGAACATGCAGATAAGGTGAGAGCCGGCGGCTGGAACTGCAGAATAAATTTACATTCTCTAAGCCACAAAGAGCTGCCACCATCTCGTGTTTGGGGGCTGCCTAGGGGCTCGGCAAGGGGGACATCAGCTCTGGCCCATGACAGGCTCACACTGGAGCTTTCTCAGCATCCAAGGCTCACATGGGGGACTCCCAGCACCTTAGACCCCAGCAGTCCTTGACTCCCTGAGTTCAAACACCCATTTCTCAGCATCATCGATTAATAGAATCTTACGATAATGCAATACTGAAATAGAAGGGTAAGGTTTTGGGATTTCAGGGATCTGAAACATCATCTTACTCAGATACTCAAGTAGCATCCCAGCCCCTTCTCCAGTGTCCCAGCAGGGGTGTTTCCAGGTCTCTGGTCTTGACTCAGCACTACTTTCAGGAAGCCCTCCCTGACTCCCTGGCAGAATCTGAGCTGCCTTCTCATAGACTCTCAGGATTCTGTAGGCTTTACCTCTCAGACACCCTGTGGAGGTTAACTTGGACCTTTCCAATCCCCCTGTGAACCCTGGAGGGCAGGTGATGGTGTGTGAGAGCTTTGTGCACAAATCCCCAGCACAGATGCTAGACACGACAGTGCTCAGTGAGTGTACAAGGTTGCACTTCATGCCGACTGCAGAGGCGTGTGGAGCCCGGTGGAGGACAGTGTGAAGAATCAGCTCATGCTTGCCTCTCCTGGGGATTCCTGTGTCAGAGGCAGCTCCTGAGGGGCGAGGGATCAGGCTCTGTGCCTGAGGGTCAGCACTCTCGTGGTGAAGTCAATGTTTGAACCCTGGCTCTTCCTTCCATTCCTTAAGGAGAGTGGACCTGGATAAGTCATTTCACCCTTCTGTCCATTTCCCCAACTATGAAAGGGGGCAGACACAGTTCCTCTCTCCTACTAACTGGTCAAGAGAGGTAGTTTGTATGCAGACTATGCAGACTTGTGTATATGGTGAGACCTCAGTAGGTGTCCACCCCTCATTGTTGCCCTACCCCCTGCTGGCATGCATTATAGAATGGATATCTGTAGGGCTTTCCCACAGGATCACCAAGGCTGATTGGGCACAGCTGTTTCCCAGAGCCAAAGAGCTGGCATCTCTACAGTGCTGCTCTTCCTCGAGCTGACCGAGTTGGCCCCTGATGTTGGGGGTTGTTTGTACCAGAACAGAGGATCTAGAGGATCCGGTTGGGGTTGGAGGTTTCTGTCCTGCCTGCCAGGCCTCAGCCAGCAACACCCTCAGGGGGTGTGGAGTGTTTTGTCTACTGAGATCCCACATCATTTGCATCAGACCAGAAGACATGCATCAGAGTAGAAGGAGGGACAAACTCAGCATGGAGGATGGTATTTGTGTCACTCACACACACACACACACACACACACACACACACACACACATACACACACACACACACGACATGCATCAGTGTGAAAAGGGGAGGAGCAGACTCAGTGCTGAGGACGGTGTTTGTGTCACACATACTCACACACAGAGACACACAACACACATCAGTGTGGAAGGAGGAGCAGACTCAGCACCGAGGATGGTGTTTGTTGTCACACATACTCACACACACAGATACACAACATGCGTCAGTATGGAAGGAGGAGCAGACTCGGCACCGAGAATGGTGTTTGTGTCACACACACACACACATACACACATTAGTGTGGAAAGGGGAGGAGCAGATTCGGTGCCTAGGGTCTCTGTGTCACACACCATCTGAGCAGAAGTCATTAGCAGACGGAAGCTGGCGATGTCCTGCTCCAGGCTAGCTCAGTGCCGAGTGGGAGGATGTGGGCTGTGAGGCAGGTCCATGCTGTAGTATGTGGGACACACTTGAACCAGGAGCCCTTCCTGTCAGTGGGGGGCGGGGGGAGGGGCAGGTGGTGGAGGGCAGGAGGGAACCTGGGGATATGGGTGGTGGGAAATGTGCACTCGTGGAGGGATGGGCGTTGGAACATTCCATGACTCAAACCCAATCATGAATAGCTTTAGTACTGTGTATCTCACTGATTGAATTTAAAAAAAAGATACACAAAGACTTAAGAAACCAGGCAGGAAAGCTGTGGGCATGGCTTGGTGAGGGCACTTGCCTTGCATGTTTGAGACTCTCTGGGTCCGTTGTCCAGTACAGTGTCCAGCACTGCCTGAAACAAAAATGCCAGGTAGAGAAGCCAGGGCAGACCCACAGTCATGAAATCACTCCCAGGAAGTCCCTGGGGGAGCCAGGCTAAGTCAGCCCTGCCACCAGGCTGCCCTGCTCCACAGAGGGCCCACAGGGACCAGACATGGGGCTCTGACTGCCTTGCTGCGGTGGCTGCTGCCACTATACGGCAGGGGATTGGATGACAGGTAATTGACAAGGTCAGTCACCATGGACCATTGAAGTAGAGGACAGGGCTGCTGCATATTTGTGGAGATGGAAAGGAAGGTGCATGGAATGCATGTGAACTCACCATGCCCCTTATCACGTTATCAGGGCAGTCACCAGTGGAGGATGCTCGGAGGAAGGCACGTTGCCTGTCAGAGCCCGGGTCCCGCATGGGGCTGAGGCAGACTCGGCTCTCTGGCCTCCCTTGCCAAGGTCCCTCTCTGCAGGAGCCCACGGGATGCCAGAGAAGATTCTTCCTGAGTGTTTCACCAGTGACACTGAGCAGCTTGAGAGGTGGATGGTGGTAGGCAGTGGGGGGCCCTGAGGAGTCCCCAGGGCTGGCTTCTTTGTCTCATCCCTTTTAGGGCATCTATTCAGCCCCTTACATCTGCATTCAGAACTTGAAGGTGTAGCTGGTGAGAGGGGTTCATTATGGACGGGTTTCTGCTGTCCAGCTGTGTGGAATGCTTTCCCCAGATGCTGTGGCCTCCTTGGCAGGTCCACATGTGCCGCTGAGAGCTCCCTCCATGGGAGTGTGTGTGGGGGGGTGGGCTGCACTCCCCTCCAGCTCCTGCCCAGCAATGGTTATGGCACTGTCACACTGACTCTGCAGTACCACCTCTCCCTGCAGTCAGGCCTGCTTCTGCCCCCGATGCCCCATGAACATTTTAACCCCCAACTCAGTGTTGGTGTTGGTTGCTGGAGGATCCATTTCCAGGGCAATGGGGAAACCACTGGCTTTGAACAGGTCAAACCTGAGTCTGAGTCCAAAGCCCATTACTTACTAGTAGGTCAGTGGGGGTCAGGCATCTTATCTCTGTAATTCATCTGTCTTCTGTAAAATGGGCTGATAAAGCAAAGCTTCTAGCCTTGTGGGCACATGGAAGTTGGATAAGAAAATGCCTAGCAAAGAAAAACACCATGCACACACATGCACACACTTGCACACACACATTAGTACACACATACACTACACACATGCATATATACATGTACACGTACACACACTCACACATGCACACATACACACACTCACACACATACACATACTCACATACATGCACCTACTCATATGCACACACTCTCCCACATGCACACAGCACAAACACATGTACACACACGTGCACATACACTATCACATGTGCACACATGCACACAAGTATGCACATACACTCACACATGCATACACACACATACTCACACTCAGGCATGCGCACACACTCACACATGCATTCACAGACATACACACACATGCACTCATACACACTCACATATGTGCACACATTCATTCACACTAACACACATGCTCATGTGCTCACTCATGCATACACACACTCTGGCATTTAATGTCTCTCCATCCACATCTAACCTAGAGGATAGACAGAGCTTTCTGGGGTCCTTCTGGAGCTGGACTCTTGCTGGCCCCGGGCTCTGAGTATCCTAACACCAGAGCCCAACTCACTAGCTTTTGGGGTGGGGTGGGTATGGCTATCTCTCTGAGTCCCTGTGGGAAGGAAGGGGCTGTGGCAGCAGGGAATGGGAGAAGAGTTGGGTGTGCGGGCGCTGAAGATGGTGGGGAATTAATTCCACTCCCTCCTGCTCTTTGCAGGAAGCCACCCTCCCCTGGGCAGGCTGCAGCCCCACATCTCAGATCAGAACATTGACCCGTGAGAATAAGAGGTGGATGTAATCGCTACACGTTCAGGGGCAGAAGGCTCAAGACTGGGGCCTTCCGAGTGAGTGGAACCGCAGGCCAGCACAGGTGGTGTTTGCTGGATCCCCAGTGAAGTGAGGCTGGAGAGACACGGACAGCTCCCAGTGGCAGGGGGCCTAGAAACAGACGCAGTCGGGAAAACATTTATCAACAGATTGGGGAAGGAGCACCCCCTTCCCTGTGTGCAGAGCGTATGAGTGATGGTTCCCGGATCCTCCTGCCTGCTGTTTGCCTTTCGCTGAAGGTGATGGATGTGGGAGCAGCTGTGACGAAAGGGGGCCGGCCCATGAGGTCCTTACCAGCCTGTTTGTTTCTGTGCTGGTGGCCATCGCAGGGTGACAAGGAATGGAGAGTTGGGCCGGGAGGAGCAGCAGTATCACCCAGGGAGGAGGGGCTCACCAGCACAGGCAGTACAGGCGATAGGCTCTAGGCTTACCTCTGCAGCTCATGCATCCTCCAGGGGCCCATGAGTAAAGAGGGAATTTTTCCAGAGCCCAACTCCCACCTGGGACATTTAGCTCTGTGACAATGGACAAATCACTCAATGTCTCTGAACCTCAATTTCTTCTACGATGTTCTATGGATTAAAGCCTTTGGCACAGGGCTGGAGAGACGGTACAGCAGGTAAGGTGCTTGCATTGCACACAACTGACCCAGGTGTGATCCCACACATCACATTGTCCCCTGAGCCCTGACAGGAGTGATTCCTGAGCACAGTGCTGGGAGTAAGCCCAGAGCACCCCCGAGTGTGCTCCCCCAAATCAAAATGAACAAATAAAACATAGGCCTTGACAATCAGTAAAACTCACATAAAAGCTTCTCTCCTTGCTCTGGCCAGCTTGTCGTGATTCACAGTCCTATTACCTAACCTTTCTGAAAGCCTCTATTGTAGCTATATACAATCCAGTCTGTGTAATTGAGACCTTACTGTTCATTCAGTCTTTTTCCTCTTTCCTTATCGCTGTATCATGAGTGTTTTCTCACATCATTAAAAGTTCCTCAAAAGCAAGATTGAAGACCTCCCTAACAGCCCTCACCCAAGGCGGACCATTCTTCACTGTGTCACCCATAAAAGTCGGAAAATAGGCTAGAGCAGCTTCTCTTATCGCCCGGCTGCAATCAACAGCACCAGGCATAATCCTCGCTCAAATCCCCAGCCACTTCCCAAGGCTGGTTCCTGGAGGGGGACCCCCCAGCTCAGGGTGGTGACCCATGTAAGGCACGAGAGCTTTCTTACTTAATTGCTCCAAGAGTGGCGGGGGACGGAGGACACCAGGCCCATCACACAGCCACCAGCACCCACCCCTCTCCCCTATCTCCTGATTAGTTCTTCACTGATTTCAGGAATCTGAAGTGATATTATCTCACTGTCTTGGAGACACAATCCTGATCTGTGACGCTTGTTTCCCAGCAGGATGGCAAATGAGTGATCTCCTGTGGCTTCCAGCAAATTTTATGATGATGGAGAATCAAAGGGACTGGATGCCTCCCCACTGCCCAGCTCAAGCTCACACATTCATTCACTGTGTGACCTGGACCGATGACACTGCCCTCTCTGGGCCTTTGCTATAATAGCCTCCCAGGGGGCCTCCTTGCCTCCATTTATAGCGAACTGTGCCTGGCACATAATATATGCTTAGTAAATATTGCGGAAGACTGAGCAGCCATAGTGACCTTTGGAAAGGATAAGTTTTGCCACATCATTATGCGGCCCGCGACCTTTGCTCAGGCTTCGAATATTCTATTTGCTTATTTGGTCTTCTTATGAATTTCTGTTTCTACTTAGGATATGAAAAGATGCCAGGCAGAGAGGGAGAGAAAAGTCAGATAATCTACAAGTCCTAACACTTGTGGAGTCCATTGGGGAGACAAGAAGGCCAGCACCTGGGTGAGCCCCGATCCACAAGTAGAACAAACCAATCTGAGAAGAGTCAGGCAAGAAGCACCTGAGAGGCCCAGAGAGATGGGGTGGCTTAAATCGAGGCATGTTCTAAAGGATGACTGTGTTCCGAGAGACTTTTCGGTGAGCCCCAGAGACAAGGGGAGGACGCATGCTCTGGGGGACGAGGGGGGTAAGGCCAGATAGAACCACCTCTGCAGTGGCTCACCCACATAAAAACACTCCCACTTGCCAAAACTTCTTCCAAGGGAAACAGAGCCTTAAAATTCATCAGCGGAGCCAAAAGCTCAGCACCCAGAAGTCAGGCTGACTTGAGGAGGGGCACTGGGAAGAGAAAAGGTGGTGTTTTCTGTTTGGGAGTGGTGGGGAACCTTTACTTCAAATTGCTGTTGAGAGCGGGGAAGAACCCCCCGCTGCTTGTCCCTGAGGAGGATCAGAAACTATGCATGAGCGCAGCTTCCTGAACTGAGCGAAGGCAGAACATGAGTGTGCATGGTGTGGCTGGATCCAGGTGCCTGAACAATAACCTCAAGGTCTGTCCCTTTGGCTCTGCTCTAGCTCTGCTCTGTCCTTCTCTTCTCACTGGGGCAGGAGGCTTCCAGATTGAGTTCATAGCTCCCAGTGCCCAGGAAATAGATAATCTCTTCTTGCAGAAGACTGGTGGAGGGATGAGTATTTGATCATTGTATAATTGAACCTCAAGCACAAAATTTGTAAATCTACAACTCTACCTCATGGTGTTTCACTAATAAAAAATAAAAATAAAAAATAGTGATCAGCATTGTGGTTTCTAAGCCTGGTGTCCTTGTCCTAGGTGGAGACCCAGAGACTTCCTGTCTCCTCCCCTTTAGCTATTGAAGCACTCCCCTGATCCAGACTGCAGACTGCAGGATGGGTTGATGGGTTCTCCCTGCTCCCCACTGGATCTAGGGCAGTGTCCCCTATTTCTGCCTATGTCTGGGCAGGGCTGGGCCAGGATGCACTGATCCAGGTTTCACTGATGACCATCCACAGGCACTTTCTGAATGGGACAGTCTGAGTTTCTGGCCCCCTCTGAACCAGGATAGAGGGGCTGAGGTATGTGAGAGGGGTGCCACCTGGCCACTCCACAGGTTTCATGCAACCCCAGTGATAGAGGATAAGAAGGACAGCAGGTACCACCCCACTCTGAGACTCTCCTCATCTGGGAAATGGGGGTCAGTTATCCTGTCTTCCTCGTCAGGTTGTAGAGAGTGCTAGAGATGCCTGCGAGAGCAGGGTGGGCCTGGGACCCTGCACTTGGGGGCTGTTTGTGGTCCTCAGCATCATTGTCAGAGGCCAGAGGTCAGCATCCTCCATCCTCAGGAGTGTCCCCACATGACTGGCTTGTCCACACGCAAGAACAGAGGCTACACAGGACCGCACACAGGGAGCATGGACTGACTGAGGCCCACGGTAAAATTTATTTTACATTGCTTATAACCAGTAAATGGCTAACAGAATGATCAAAAATTTATTTCCGTAGAAGAGAATTTGTGAAAATTGTTGTATCTCACCATGTGTGACCCGATTCTCAGTCTCTGAAGCAATTAGTTAATTCCCTGTTCCACTTGACCCCGCCCACATTCTGGATGCCCCACCCACTGACGGAATGGCCCCACCCACAAGCCTGCTAGCTGCTGATGGCCCACGGTACCCCAGCTGACTCATGCCTACCTCCTCCCCTGCCCTTGTTCCAGGGTGCCAGGGTTTCCAG
This sequence comes from Sorex fumeus, assembly GCF_029834395.1. NCBI lineage: Eukaryota > Metazoa > Chordata > Mammalia > Eulipotyphla > Soricidae > Sorex > Sorex fumeus. Next base: position 45,530,698 of record NW_026606104.1, read on the forward strand.
AACATTCCCTAGTGCTCTACTTACTATGACTGTCCTGTTCTGGAGCCGAGTAGCAGTGGCTAGAGCCCATTGGTAGACAGGAGACCAGGGTCTAAGCTGGCTCCTCAGTTCGATCCTGTTCAATATTCAAACTTTGTGGACTCAGGGACTCCACTTCTGCTAGTCTTTCCCTCAGAACAGGTTCAGGGTGCACATGTTCCCAGCGTGTGTGTGTGTGTGTGTGTGTGTGTGTGTGTGTGTGTGTGTGTGGTGGTGGACAGCAATGACAAGAGAGGACACTGTCCTGAGGAGAGCCAGCAGCTTCTTGGACACAGAATTAGATATCAGCCTGCCCCCACAACCAGCTGGGAGCCCCTCAATGTGCAAAGGAGCTACAGACTATGAGGGACATATAAGGTTGGATTCTGGGAAAGGAGAGCAGTCGAATATTTAGGAGGGAGCAGGGTCCATTAGCAATAAGCCAGGGTCCATCAGCAGCTAGCGGGCTTGTGGGTGGGCCCTTCCGTCAGTGGGTGGGGCATCCAGAATGTGGGCGGGGTCAAGTGGAAAAGGGAATTAACTAATTGCTTCAGAGACTGAAAATCGGGTCGCACATGGTGAGATACAACAATTTTCACAAATTCTCTTCTACGGAAATAAATTTTTGATCATTCTGTTAGCCATTTACTGGTTACAAGCAATGTAAAATAAATTACCGTGGGCCTGCTGTGGGGGCAGGCTTGAAGGGTGAAAAATAGAAACAAAGGTGGAGGGAAGGTGACGGTGGTGGTGGGATTGGTGTTGGAAAATTGAATGCCTGTAACAAAGCATCATGAATAAATTTGTAAACGACGATGTTTAAAAAAATTGGGAAAAAATTAAAAAGGAAAAAAGAGAAAATATGGTCACTGTTCCAGACAGGTGAATGCTGGCCGGGAGGAAGGCTCACTGGCAACCTGGTGGGGTTGCTCAGGTGGGGAAACCGGAACTTGCCTCTGCAAAACTCTGTCCCGTCTCTCTTCACCACAGACCTTTGTACCTCCTCCTCCACACTGCCCTTACTCCCCCATCCACTGCTCCGCGGCTCCCTCACACCTGTGTTTTCACTTGTTCCTGCCTCCCCTACCTGAGCCCAGTAGGGCTGGGACAAAACAGGTTTGTCTCATTTATGCTGTACCCCTGTGCCCCCAGATGACATATAATGGCATTGGTATTTTTTGGTGAGGAAAAGAATAAATTACACTTTGGAGGAATGATAAGAAAGCAAATGTATGATGAGGGCAATTTCTACTTCCATATCCATCTCTGGGCTTTGTTTCCCTAAGAAACCATCTTGGGAAATAATGGTATTATATGACCTAATTGATGAGACAGATTTAATAGATATATACAGACATTTCCTAAGAGAACTGAGCATGCATTATTCTCAAGGGCACTGGAGCCTGCTCAAAGATAGATCATTCGTTGAGACACAGAAGAAATCTTAATAAATATGCACATATTGAAATTATATCAAGCGCCTATTCCAATCACAATATATGAGACTAGAAATCAACAACAAAATGAAAAAAGGGGAACCTCAAACATGAGAAAACTAAACAATGTGCTCCTGAAAAAACTCTTGGGTCAATGAAGAAATCAAAAGAGAAATAAAAAGTTTATCTGGAGAACAATAGAAACAAAAAGAGTAAGGATCAGATCTTGAGGGATGCTGCAAAAGTAATATTAAGAGAGAAGTTCATCACAATAGCTCCACAACAATAAACGAGAAAAGTCTCTAACAGTTTATTATTATGCCTGGAGGAACTAGAAAAGTAGGAACAACCAGAACTAAAATCAACAGAAAGAAGGAAATTTAAAAAATTAGAATGAAAATACATGAAACATAAATCAGAAGGATGATAAAAAATATTGATAAAACCGAATGTTGGTTATTTGAGAAGGTAAGTCACATTGATAACCCCCTTACTAGACTCACTAAGAAAAAAATTAGAGAAAGAGGTCCTAATAAAATAAATTCATAATGAAAGAGGCAAGGTTACAACAGATATTACAAAAATGTAAAGAATGTAAGAGAATACAATGATGTGCTTTATGTGAACAATTTGGACATATTGGAAGAACAAAGTTTTAGAATCACATAACTTTCCAATTCTGAAGAAATAGATTACTTGAACAGACCAATCCCAAGTACAAAAATTGGAACAGTAATTAAGAATAAAGTCTAGGCTTTATTTGTGATTTCTACAAAACTCTCAAAGAGGAATTAATAACATTCTGCATTTCTAAGATATTATAGAGGAAGTAACACTTCTGAACACATTTTGAGGCAAATATCACGTCAATCCTCAAAGCAGAAGAAGACAGCATGAGAAACGAAAACATCAGATCAATATCTCTGAAGAACACAAATGTAAGAATCCTCAATATGATCTTGGCAAATAGAATCCAAATTGCATCAAGAGAATAATTCATCATGACCAAATGGGATTCATCTCAGGGCTGTACGGATAGTTCAATATAGGCAAATCAATTAATGTAATGTGGTGAAGTAGCAACAACAAAAAGATTAAAATTACACAAACATATCAATTGATGTTGAGAACAGATTTGACAAGACTTGATATGCAGTTATAACAAAACACTCAGTAAATTGAGGGAGCATGTTTTAACATAACAAAGGTCATACATGATAAACCCACAGCCAGCATCATGATCAGCACTTAAAAACAGGAGCTTTCCCCTAAATATCTGGAAAAAGATATGGATGCTTATTGTCAACACTACTTTTCAATATAATTTTGGAAGTCATAGTCAGAGAAATTAGGCAATAAAAAGAAAAGAAGTCCACACTGGAAAAGAGGAAGTAAAAGTAAGCTCTTTGCAAATAATATATAGTAGAAAACCCTAAAGAATTCATATTAAAATGATTAGAAATTATTAAGAGTAAGTTAACAAATGAATAAACTATAAAATATAGATAAGCACACACAACTCTTGCATTTCTATATGTAAAGAATAAGTAAGAGGAAAGGAAAATAAATAAAATAGTACCATTTATAATTTTACTAAGAGGATAAAATACCTTGAGGTAAATCTAACAAATGAGGTAAAGCTATAGAACATTAATAAAATAATTAAAGACAGAAAGAGATGTAAAGATATCTTGCATTCATAGACTGGAAGAACAGACATTCTTAGACTTGCCTTCTTACCTAAATCTAACTACCAATTCGAAGCAATTCCCATTACACACCAAAGTCATTTTTAAAAGTATAGAACAATCACTTAATCAATTAATCACTTAACTTCCCGTTAATCGGCGATTTGCTCGAGTGGGCGCCAGTAACGTCTTCATTTGTCCCTGTCGCGTGCTAGTGTGGCCCAATGGCGTCTGTTCGCTCTAGGAACATGAAGAGCCTCAAACCGAACGTTCATGATCTTGATGAAGAAGTCTGACCATCTGGTAGGTGGGCAGCCACTCAGTCTTTTGACATCCCGTGGAATCCAGTCGGTAACAGCTCTAGTCCAGTGATCGTCTTTAAATCTCATTACGTGACCAGCCCATCTGATTTTTGACACCTTGGCAAATGAGACAGTGTCCCTGATTCTTGATCATCGACAGATGTCGGAACTCCGGAACAAAAGTATAGAACAAACAATCCTAAAATTAGCATAAAAACAGAAAAACCTTAGTCAAAGCAATTCTGAGAGAAAAGATGAAAATGGAGGTGTCACACTCTCTGATGTCAAACTATGTTGCAGAGCAAAATTGATTAAAATGATATGGTATTGAACAAACCAGACACAGACTAATGTGATGGAATAAAACTCAGAAATTAATCCACAGGGTGGGGAGATAATTTACAGAGGTAGCACCGAAGCCTTTCATGCCAGCATCATAGAGTGTAGTCCTGATGGATCCCCAAGTATCCTCTGGCCAACCAATGCTGTATATCTGGACCCAAGAACCTAATTATCATTATTATTGGGAGTGGTTCTTGGAATATCAAACACCACAGGGGTTCCTCCCAAAAGGAAATTAATCCACATAATTATAGACATCTAATATATGACAAATAAACCAAGATCAGATCAGACTCTGAAGGAGTAAAAGTCTCTCTCTTTTTTTTTAATTTTATTGAATCAATGTGAGATAGTTACAAGCTTTTGTTTGGGTTACAATCACACAATGATCAAACACCCATTCCTCCACCAGTGCACATTCCCCACCACCAATATCCCCGGTATAGCCCCCTTTTCCCACCCTCTCCCTGCGTCCATGACAGACAATATTCCCCATACTCTCCTTCAACTTTTGAGGCTGAGTTGGCTGCATGCAAGGCAAATGCCCTACCCTCTATTGCTCTAGACCCATGGACTAAGAAACTTTTTAAAAAATTATTATTAGTGAAACACCATGAGGTACAGTTGTAGATTTACAATTTTTTGTGCTTGGGTTTCGATTATACAATGATCAAATACCATCCCTCCACCAGTGCCCATTTTCCACCACCATGGATAATATCCCCCCCACCCCCATCCCCCCCATCCCACCCTGCCTCTGTGGCAGGGCAATCCCTTGTGTTCTCTCTCTTCTTTTGGGTGTTGTGGTCTGCAAAAGAGGCATTGAGTGGCAAACATGTTCAGTCCATAGTCTACTTTCGACATGCATCTCCCCTCCTGGGAGGATCCTCCAAACACCCTTTATTTGGTGCTCCCTTCTCTATCTGAGCTGCCCTTTCCCCTAGAATGCCCGGCTGGCCTCTAAGTTATGGAGTAATCCTCCTGGTGCTGATCTCAGCTATTCTTGGGTATTAATCTCATATTTTGCTACTTTATATCCCCCAGATGAAACTTTCTCAAAGAAGAAATCCGAATGGCAAAAAAGCACATGAGAAAATGCTCTACATCATTAATCATCAGGGAGATTCAGATCAAAACCACAATGAGATACCATCTCACACCTCAGAGACTGGCCCACATTCAAAAGAACAAAAGCAACCGATGCTGGCGCGGATGTGGCGAGAAAGAGACACTCCTTCACTGTTGGTGGGAATGTCGACTGGTTCAGTCCTTCTGGAAAACAGTATGGACGTTTCTCAAAAAATTAGAAATTGAGCTCCCATTTGACCCAGCAATACCACTCCTGGGAATATATCCCAGAGAGGCAAAAATGTATAGTCGAAGTGACATCTGCACTTGTTTGTTCATTGCAGCACTTTTTACAATAGCCAGAAACTGGAAGAAACCTGAATGTCCAAGAACAGATGACTAGTTAAAGAAACTTTGGTACATCTACACAATGGAGTACTACGTAGCTGTTAGAAAAGATGATGTCATGAAATTTACATGCAAGTGGTACAACATGGAAATATCATGCTAAGCGAAATGAGTCAGAAAGAGAGGGATAGACATAGAAAGATTGGACTAAGAAACTTTAACACAACAAATTAAACTACCATGAAACAAAGGCAAGTTAGCAACTGAGAGACAATACTTAGATATACTACATCTGACAAGAGGTTAGTATATCAAGAGTTGACACATCTTAATAACAACAACAACAAAAATGCAAGAAACCCAATTGAAAAATAAGTCTACTTGGAACTGAAAGACAGTACAGTGGGGTTAGGTGCAATTTTTACATTTGGCTGACCCAGGTTTAATTCTTGGCACCCCAGAAGGTCTCCCAAGCACTCCAGAAGTGTTTTCTGATCCTGGAACCAAGAATAAGACCTGAGCACCACTGAGTATGGTTCCCCCAAATGGGAAAGAACTACTTTGGGGTCTCTTAAGATTGTGAACAGGTTCTAAGTCCCCCCTCCACCCAAATCTGTGTAACCTTGTACAAGAATCATAACTCAATGCCTCCGTTTCCCCACTTGAGCACTATGATCATTGGCATAGCTCAGTAGTTCTCCATCCTGGCTGAGTTGATATCCTCTCTTGCAATACAAAATGATAGTGCATGAATTTACTCTCCCACTGGAAGCAACAGAAACAGTGGCTTCTATGAGATTCACCCACCAAGCAATAAGGGGAGATGAAAAATAAATGGAGTGAACCTTGCTATTGTCCAGTATTCTGGTTCTGTGATTTTTCAGGCAATGAGGCAGGAAGGAGGAGCCAGATGTAGCTCAAAGCTAAGCAATGAAGAGGTAGAACTGAGATTTCAGAAGGCCAAGAGAGCAGTTCACTGGCCCAGGAGGACAGAGTCACATGTGGAGGCAAAGGATGCAAGAGTTCCTCACTCCAGAAGTAGAAAAAATTTAACCCTAGACTGAGAAATTTTCTGTTCCCACCTACAAAATCTTTAAATCAAGACCCTGTGGATCACCTCGTTTCCAAGTAATTTAACTGCATTTCAGAACAAGCTCAGGAATCTTTATGGCAAAATAAAAATACCCAGCATTCACCAAGGTAAAATTCACAAAGCCTGGCAAAGAAAGCTGGAGTGACTACAGTAACATCAAAAGAGGCTTTAGAACAAATAATATGACTTGAGATAAAGAAGATTATATAGTTAATTCATCAAGAGGACACAGCAATTCTAAATGTTTATGTACCGAATAACAACACTTCAAAGTACATGAAACAAAAGCAGATAGAACAGCAAGATGAAATAGACAAATATACAGTGGTAATCAGACGTCTCAACACCCCTTCCTCAGTAATTGATAGAAGAAGCAGAGAGAAAACTATAAAGGAGATAGACGACTGATCGACACTGCCAATTGTGTTGGCCTAAGTGTATGGAGCTCACCTCTCTATAATAGCAGAGTAGGTACTCTTTCATATTTATGCCTACGCATGCGGGGTGGGGAATATTTTGGGTCATAAAATAAATCTCGGTTGATGTAAAGGGTTCAAGAGGTATTAGAGCACTTTCTCTGACCATAACAGAAATGCATTTGAAATCAGCAACTTAATGGAAAGATTTCTTTAGTATCAGAGAGACTCTGAAAAAAAAATCTCCAAATATTTTGAAACTGTGAAACACTTCTAAGTAACTCATGTGTTAAAGAATCCATCAAAAAGGGAATTAGAAAGTATTTTTTCATTGAAAGAAAATGGAAACCTCAACATATCAAAAATTGGTGGAATGTCACTAAAGCAGTTCTTAGGGGAAATTTATAGCACTAAATGCCTGCATTAGAAGGAAAAAATGTCTCAAAACAGTGACCTGAGCTTTTACTTTAAGAAGCTAGAAACAGCAAAGAAAATTCAATCCAGTGTGGGCAACAGAGAGGAAAAAAGGATCAAAGTAGAAATCAGTGGAAAAAAGCAGTGAAGAAAATAAATGAAAGCAGAACTGTTTCTTTAAGAAGATCAATAAAATTGATAAACCTCTAGCCACACTGATTGGGGGTGGGAAAGTGAGAAGGTGCCAGTTACCAATATCAAGAGTGAGACAAAAGACATAGATTTTACATTAATTATTTGGAATTCTTCTGCAAGTGAAATCTGTCTTTTCTCATTCATTCATTTATTCATTGTATCAATATGGACTCATAAATATTTATTTTCTCCTTTGGGTTATAATCCAATAGTACTTAGTTTTATTGCTTGTATAATTTTAGTATTGGTGATCGTTTTCAGTTGGTCCCTGTTTCTTCCTGACATTTGTCCATCATGGTGTTTAATTTGGTTATTTGTTTGTTTTTTTCCAGTGCTTTTATACAATCTGGTACTGTATGCCTGGTTCACCTTGTAATTTTTCCTGCCCTAGTCCTAGAAGCAACCTTTTTCTCCCATGAGTTCTCTCTCCTTTTTATTGGAGAATAATATGAGAAAGCAAGCTTTGGACACCAGAATGCTACAGTTATTGTAAGGGCCTTGTTAGCTCACAGAGCAGGATCCACAGCTGTGGCACTAACCCACAAGTACCCCTACATATGTACGTATTTCTAACGAAAACACCTCCATTCAGATAAGTGGTTTATACTGAGATCTCCAGCCTGTCACCACGTGGATCAGTTTAGCCTCCTTCCTGCGTCTGTCATGTCTCCCACCCCAGCAGGGAGAAGGCTGACTCTCACAATCTGTCATTCACACACACTAAAGTTGTTCAGTCCCGGGGTATCTATGTAGTAACTTTTGAGTGGTTAACCCAGATGCCCCGGAAAACAACTCTATCAGCTAGAATACAGGGCTTATGTGCAATCTTGCCTTTTGTCTCAGGCTCCAAAGTTGCCTGATAAGCATCTTACACCTCCACCTGCTTTACTGAGCCTGTTTGTAATACAGTGAGATACTTGGGTATTTTTCTTTAAGCGGCTGGGGAGGGCCATGCCAGGTGGTGCTTCTGGGGCCTCACCAGTGATATTTGGCCGAATTGGCAGGTGGCTCAATGCAAGGGCCTGAGCATGTGGTGCTGCTGAGGTCCTGGCATTCTGGGGATAGCCAGCGCCCCCACACCCCCTGGGGATACATAGCACCTCCAGCGCTGCACCTGATGATGCTCAGGGGACCATGTGGTGCCAAAACTCAACCCATGCCCAGTACATGCCCTAACAGCTGTTCTGGCATCAGCACCTACATGTAAGATCCTTAATAATTGTCTCCCGGAAGCCTCTGACCTCCTAAAGGATTTCTAAAACTCTGCGCAGTGAGGCACACCCTTCACTGGGAAACTCTAAGGCCAGTGAGTGGCATTACTTAGCATTGCACTTGACAGTTTAATTCCCTGTAAAACAAAGCCCTCTGCCCACCACCTTATCCCTACTTCCATGTTCCCCACATCCCTGATGAGCCCTGATCATTGGTTGTGGCTGCTGCATGGTCTCTTCCAGAACCTCCATGACTTGCCTTTCCCGATGGCCTCCCCTCCCTTCCCTTCCCTGAGGTCAGTCCTGTTTTCACCTGGTCTGAGTGTTCTCTCCAGTGTGACCCTGAGTATAGGGCACTAGGGATGAGTAGGGCTCTGAAGTCCCACAGCTATGATCTGGGAATCCCCAAATACCTCTCACTAGGAGGATGCCCTTGGCACCATGCACAGGCACATGCTGGGTCCCTCTGGGTGTGAAAGTCTCAAGTGCCCATTGCTCAGTCTGGAGCAGAGCACTTGGGAGGGCTCTAGGTGACTGTCACAGGCCACCCCACCCCACTCCCACCCATTTACTCCCCCGCCATCACTCTTCCCACTTTGTCTCCCTGGGGTCTGCAGAAGCCCCCCCCCCCCCCTTTCCTTCTCCCACTTAACAAACAGCCTCCCTTCAAAAACCATCTGGGAGGATGGATGGCATCCCATACTTCATCCGTGTGTTCAGGGAGCAGCGCCTAGAACTGAAAGCACAGCACTTAGGGCTCTGTCTCAGCACTTAGGCCCCGGAGCTCTGGCTGGGGGTGACGGGGTTCCTGGGCATAAATCCAGCCCTCACCCTTCCCGGGTGTCCGGCTGTGCCTATGTCTGAGAATGGGTTTTCCATCCCCATGTCTCTGTTCGCTTCCTTCCCTCTTTACCAGAGTGAGGAGTGGGGAATAATGTGTGGAGTGGAGGGTATATGGGAACCTGGGGATGGTCTCAGGCTTTCCAAGGCAGAGAGGGGTTATGGGGTAACTGGAGAAGGTTCCTGACTTCCCAAAGAAGAGAAGGGGCATGGGGTGTCTGGGGAAGGTCCCCAGCTCCCCAAGGCAGAGTGGGCTGTGGGGTCCCTGGTGTGAGAACTATGTGCACACTGGTTGGTGGGTGGCTCCGGGTGAGTGGGGAGCTCCCAATCCTTGGAGGTGTGCACAGAGGGACTGAGCACTCCATAGAGGGGCCGTGAGGAGTGAACCCAATGAACACGTAAGACTTGGCTGCTTTTCAGGGCACCAGAGGAGCCTGGGTCCATGGACATGCCAGCAGGCACACCTTCCCCATTGTATCTGGACAGGGCCTGTCAGGAAGCATCCACAGGAGTATTGCTGAGTCAGGTACCTTAAGACCTACTCAGAAGCCCTCAAGCCTCCCATGGGACTTTTGTCACCCTAAAGTCCTTGGTCCCCTGATCCCCCAACCTTGAAGCCCCAGCATGTTATTTCTAACCACAAAGACACCAAGCAGGGACTTTGTTCTTCTCATCTCTGCTTGCACAGTGTGAGTGTGGGGTGGGGGAGAGAGCGGTGGAGGGAAGATGGAGAAGGGAGAGGTGGGGGGAAGGTGGAGGGAGGAACATGGAGGCTGTTCCAGAGGTCCTCAGTGGTCTGCTCTGGGTTCTGCAGCCCCCGCACCATCCCGGGCATTGGGCAGCAAGACTGATTCTGTAACCCTCCTTCTCCCAATCCCTTCACCTTGCTCCCTGCCCTACACTCGCCAACACCCCTCACAGCTCTGCTATCCAGTGCAGGCCTTGTGCTCACCTACTTCAGAAGGGCAAGACATGGCCCTTAACATTAGCCCGAGTTGTTCATTCCCCCTGAAATCCCAAGACTCTCTCCAGGCTGGGCTGGGGCTGGAACCAAGAGTCGCAGCCTGTACTTCTGGTCACAGAAGGTTTTTCGGGGTGGAGCAGAGGGTCGATATTGGGATCCAATCCTGGGGCTGGCACCTCTTTCTCTCTGCCATCTGCCCTGGCTGTATCAGCTTAGGCTGAACCCTGGGTTCCCTAGAATAGGTGGGTTTGCTCCCGGGTAAGGGTCCCAGTCTTGGACTATAAGATGTGACCTCCAAGAGGAGAGGAAGGGTAATGTTTCCAGACACCAGAGCCTGGTAGGGATCAGTGCCATCTACTGCAATGAGGTCTCCATGGGGAAGAAAACCCTGGGTCTCCTGGGAAAGGACTCTCCTGTCCCCAAGGAGGTGATTCACAGACAGAGCCTGAGAGGTCCCTAGTGGATCTAGAATTCACCCAGTTCAGACACTGCTGTCTGCTGTGTCACCCTTGGGCCTGAGTCTGGGCTGGATGTGCATCCTTTTGTGAAAGCAGGATCCCCGCCTTGCCTAGTGAGGATTAGAACAGATAGACACACTCACTGCATCATTACAAGGTCCTGTCTTTGAAGGCGTTCCCAGTTCTGCTTGACTGTGTGAAGGGTTCTCCACAGAGGCTCTGCTCTGTCACCGGGCCAGCGTCTCAGCGTGCTTTAGAGCCGATGAACATGTTTCAAGTCTGGGGCCTGGAGAGGTAGTAAAGGAGTAGAGGCACTTTTCTTGCACCCCGTCAACTCCTGTTCAATCCCTGGCACTACATATGATCCCCTGAGTACCACGGAGAGTGACCCCTGAGCACAGAGCCAAGAGTAAAACCTTGAGCACCACTGGGTGTGGGTCCAAAACAAAATAAAAATTTAAAGTCTGAAAAAAGTCCTGAGATTGAAAAGCAAGCATCAAATGCAATTTTGAGACAAGTGCATGTTGTTTAGAAATATTTTTAAATTGTATCATAGTGAGATACACAGTGAGAAAGTTGTTAATGATTGGATTTCAGGCATATAATGTTCCTACAACCACCCCTTCCACAGTGTAGGAATGGAGAAATTCCTGGCAGGGTCTAAGAACTTTCCCAGTCCAGACACTCCTGTCTGCTGTGTCACCCCCTCTGGCCCCTGGGCCCGGGTCTGGGCTGTATATGCAGCTTCCAGTGACAGCAGAAGCCCCGCCCTGTCCAGTGAGGACTGGAACAGACAGACACACTCACCGTATCACCGTGGGGGTACCATGACCATTGTGCCCAGGTCCCCTCCTGTTTAAGATGTTTAACTGAAATCCTCCCATCCAGCGACCTAGCACCACTTTCTGCTCCCCTTGACTCCTAGTTAAGTACATTTGATTTAATGTGGGATCTGATCCGAATACGTTTGGTCTGTTGGAAGGAGTTTCTAAGAGGATCTGGCTCTAGGAAGGTCTTGTGAGAGGGTGAGGGCTGGGGTGGGAGGAGAGTGGGGCCCTGGGGTGAAGAGGGGAGCCTGGGCCAGCTGAGAAGGGGTGGTGGGAGCAAAGGAGCAGGGTAAGGAGGGTTGGGCTGCCTGAGGGGCAGGGACCAGCTTCTGTGTCTGCACAAAGGGTGGTTGGGTGGGGAGGAGGGGGCTAGAGCCCCATTCTTTCCCCCAGCTTCTTTCCTTTTAGTCCTTCTCCCTTTTAGTCCATCATTCTCCCTCCTCAGCACTGGGCACTGGTGGGGCCACAAGCCAGCCTTAGTCTCCCCACTGACCTTTTGGATCCAAAGACCTGGTCCTATGAACGTCACTTAAAAAAAAAAGTCGGTTCAATGTATGTGTTCACTTTATCTGATTTTTCATGTTTTTATTTAAAACAATGGAACCAGTATTGTTGTTTGATCCATGCCAGGATCCTCCCACCAGCACCCCAGTCCCAACCTGAACTCCACTTCCACACACACTGTTTTAGCATCAGAAACGAGGGGAGGACAGGGAGACAAGGGAGCAGGAAATGCAGAGGTAGGCTCATTTTACCAAACTTCCAGAAAGCAGCCAGTGTCTTCTCTTCCTCACAGACCAATACTTCAGCCGAAACAGACTGTGACCCCGAAGGGAGAAGATAGCAGTTGGGAGCCAAATTCGGGAATTACACCCATTTTTCCTGCTCAGTCAGAGCAAGCCTTGAGGCGGTGGCGGAGTCGTGAGACACCCCAGTTCCCAGACTGTGGCGCCTTCTCTGCCCCTGAGGCTGCCATGGAGAAGCAATTGGGGCTGGATATTCAGTCAGTGCCCAGGCAGCCGGGCAGGATCCTTCAGTCCTCACTCAGGCAGTTGAGATCTGTGGGTGCTCACAGTGTTGCCCAGGGAGGAGGGGGCGCACCCCAAGGAGCCACGGCCCCCCAGTGCTGATGCTCCCATTTGAGGATGCTCTGAATTCCTGCCAACCCACTGGCCCTGTCCACAACATCCCGCTCTCTCCCAAACCCCCGCGGTTGGTCACTCCCAGCCCTAGAGATTGTGACTTCAGGGCCAAGGTCACCTCCTTCTCCAGGCTGGCTTAGGGAAGTGCTACCCCCGCTACCGGGACAAATGGCAGCCCATGGAACAAGCAGGATACAATAGACATGGGGCCAAAAGGCTCAAGGAGAAGAGAGAGACCAGGAGATGCTCCTTGCACAAACGTAAATGGTGGCTGATCCGGCCTCAGAGGTGGCTCGGCTGAGCTGGTGCCGGTGATGAATAAGTCGATTTCTCCTCATTCCTGAGTGTCTTTGCCTCTTCCCTTTTTCTTTCCCCCACAACAGGGGGCCCCACGACTGGCTGAGCCCCGAGTCCTTGTATACACACACGACATGCGGCTGGACCCTGAGTCATCTGCTAGCCCCAGCACCCATCACTGAAGGGTTCTATACAACCCAGGTGTTCTTGAGCTAACGGTCTAAGACCCAAGAGTCTTGGGTTCTGTACTGTGAAGGCAAATCTAAAGCTGTAAGTGTAAGTATCTGAGATGATGGCTCTGAGATTCTGTGTCCACATGTCACTGGTAACACGGGCTTGCTGTTTGCCTTAAATTAGAATAAGGAATTCCTTGCATTCACACAGGAAGGCTCACTAGGTTTCCATAGGTCCGTGTGTTTTTTTCTTTCTCTCCCCAGGCCCCAGAGATAGAGGGGAGTGTGGGGGACAGGACAGGGAGGGGAAGGGGGCAAAATCTTTGCTTTTGAGAGTCCATACCAGAGAGTTCTCCAAGGTTCTAAGGCCAATAAAGGGGCAGTGAGGGGTCTTCAGAGGCATTATTCCAGAGTGAGTTGTCAGGGACCCCTTGCAGCATCAGGGCTAGTGGGAGGCGAAGGCCAGGTGGGCTCAGTCCTGGAGGTGGCCCTGAGAACTGGTGGCTCTGAGAGCTGGTGGCTCTCATACGCTGCGACTTCTCCTCCAGAACCTGGCAGGTCCCTCTGTGCGTTTGTCCTAGCTAAGAGGGGCGTCTCCAGCCAGGGCCTTGCTTACTGCCTGGGTCCGAGGAGGGTCCAGGCTCTTGAGTCATCCAGATGCTGGGGTCAGCTCTACTCCCTGTGAGCCTAAGCCCTCGAGCCCTGGCCTCCGCCTCCCATGCCCCTTTCTGCCGAAGCCCGTAGGCAGTTGGTCTCTCACGATTGGCCACAGAATTAGGACTGGAGAGTATTTAGAATGCATTGGCTGACAGGAACTCTCACTACATGTTAGCTGTGGCCATTTATGCAATCCCACAACTGGTGCATCTGATCTTGCCTAGAGTGATTGAAGGCAGATTCCCCCAGCTTTGTCCCCTTGTTCCATTCAAAGACACCCCCATTTCTTCAGTCCCATGGGGGTCCCCTCCTACTCTTTCTTACGTACAGCGTCTACCTTTCCCTGTGAACTCTTACTCTACCTGGATGGGTCAGCTTAGATGCTGTCTCCTCCAGGAAGCCAGGTCAGATTTTCTTCCCTCTCCCCACCCCTCACTGCCCCACCTGTTGTCACACCTTCCCTGTGCCCCACTGTCAGGAGCACTGTCCTCATCAAGTCTCTCCGCTGTCATTACTGCTCCTGTGCTGGCCCTTCACTCCTGCCCCTGGTCCCAGGATCCACCTGGCACAGGGTGTCAGAACTGATCAGCACAAGACAGATGAGTGGGGCCCAAGTGCCAGCTTCTCCTGCTCCTGATCTGGCCAAATCTCAGTGTCTCTGTGAGCCCTGGTGCCACCTCATGCAGGGGGGGGGGGGCAAAATCCCTTAGTCGATGACTCTGGAGCTGCCTGGGGAAAAAGGGGTTCTGGGATCACGGGTTCATGGGTTCTGAAGTCTGCTCCCTTACAGATAAGAGCTTGGCTGGGCATTACGGTTCTTAAGGGAGACCCTGGCTGCTCCCAGACTCTCTCTGCAGAGGGAGCTCCTTCAGGACTCTTGGGCTGGCACCTAGGACAAAGGACAGACCGGCCTCTCCCTCCATAGTGGACAACCCACGCAGTGTCGAATACCGCCTGAAGGTGGCGCTGCAGGCTGTCACAAGTGTGGTCTTGCCCAGGGTGCAGGATGGGGGGGGGGCGGGGAGGAAGAGAAGAAAACAATGGGGTGAACTGAGGGGGAGGGGAGCGGGAATGGAGGAGAGGCCAGAGGAGGAAGGGAGAGAATATGCTAGCATGGAAGGGGGAGTGAAGAGAGGGAGGTGCCTTCCGTTCAGGGACTGCAGGCCCAGCCCTGGCTAAGGAGTAGTTGTCACTTCCTCCCTCTCTCTGCCTCAGGAACCACAGGCGGGCACACTCCATCTGCATCCCAAGTTCTTACCTTCTCAGCTCTGTGCCCACCTGGCCCGGGAGCTACTGCCTTCCCAGCCTCACCCCACCCCAGCGCTCTGCAGGGGCAGTGGCCAAGAACCCTGCACCATCTCCCCTCCTGCCCCTTCTGCAGGCGTCAGCACTCCCACCCCGCACACCCAGGTCCTCCCTGACCTCAGGGCCAGGGCCAGGGCCCTCTTTAGGCTCCCTGTCCTCTCCTGCTCCCTCAATTCAGCCCTGACCAGTCTGAGTTCTGAGGGCCTTGGTTTCCAAAGGGCAGGATCCCCTGAGCCCATGGTCTGTCCCCCTAGGTCCTCCCTCAGGGTCCCCCAAAGTAGGTAGAGGCAGTTAGGAGAGGAAGGTCTGGAGGAAGGAACTTCAGTCCCAGTTGTGGGGACACCTGGCCACAGCCCTGCTGGTTGGGTCCAGCCCCCTGGAATGGTACAGTGACTCCCTCCTGAAGTCAGCTGACCACTTTGTCCCTCAGGAAGTTCCTTTTCATTGCTGGACTCAGGATTCTGGGACAATAAGCAGGAGACTCTGCTCTAATAGTGGGAAGGGGCTGAGTGTGGGGTGTTTGGGACTGAGTGTGGGGTGTCTGGGGCTGGTGTGGGGTGTCTGGGGCTGGTGTGGGGTGTCTGGGGCTGGTGTGGAGTGTCTGGGACTGAGTGTGGGATCTCTGACTTCTGCAGTCATGTGAGGAGAGAGAGTAACACACATGCTCATGCCACACACTCATACACACACACACACTCATTCACGCTCATATGCATACTTACACATACACACATGCTTAGATATATATATGCATATACACACACATAGACACATACACACACAGATTCCATTCACACAGAAACACAAGTCGCATGCTTATACATAAACACATACACACATTCACACACATACATACACAGACATACTCATGCAGACTCATACATGTACACATACACAATATATACGCAGACACAGATTCACATATAGATCACGGTCACAGTCCTCCCGTTGTTCATTGATTTGCTCGAGTGGGCCCAGTAACGTCTCCATCATGAGACCTGTTGTTACTGTGTTTGGCATATTGAATACGTCACGGGTAGTTTGCCAGGCTCTGCCATGCAGGTGAGATACTCTCGGTAGCTTGCTGGGCTCTCCGAGAGGGGCGGAGGAATCGAACTCGGGTCGGCCATGTTGGCCACTTGTAAGGCAAATGCCTACCGCTGTGCTATCGCTTTATATATGAGTATATACATATATATACTCATACTCACACCGACCACATAGACACACTCATACACAGACACATAGACACACACATGCATGCACATACAAACTCATGCACATCTACATCTACACAGACACATGCACACACACTTACTTTTGCGGGAAACGAGGCTGACAGCTTCAAAAATCACTGGCAGAGAGCAAGATGGAAACAGACAGCCTGACTCAATCAAGTCCAGCCCCCGGAGAGTGACCGCTCTGGGTCAGTGCGAGCATCACTTTCAGTCTGATCCTGTCTCCAGAACAACCCTGGCTACCAGCCAGCCTCCATGCTCCAGAATCAAGGTGCTAGAACTCAGTTAGCAGAATATAACTACCAGGCACTGAAAAATGACATATTATTCATTTTAGATACCACTTTCTCCAGGAAGTCATCCTTGATTTTCAGGCCAGGAAGATGTATCTCTTGTCCAGAGTCTCCTCTGAATTCCCTGTCATCCCACACTATTGGCATTTACTTGCCTGTCTTCCCACTGGACCTGGGTTCCATGAGGACAGGTACCAGGACTGACTCAACTCTCTAAGATTCCGTGCAGGTCCTCTATGCACAGCAGTTGTTGAGGGAAGGGATAGGCTTGGGGCCCCCATGTTCTCCCCCTCCACACTGTAAAGTTCTTCCCTCCCTGGCACAGCTAGTTCTTGCTCTGATCCTCTGCTTCCAGCAAGATGTCTCTGTTGCCAGGCTTACCCCCCTCATTTGCCCCGGGGACATGCACAGACAGGCAGGTGCCATTGAATTATAAACCCACAGCCCCCACTCAGTCATTTTTCCAGCTGTGTGACCTTCAGGAAGCTGCCCAGGCTGCCTTGGGCCCCAGTGTTTTCTCCTCTCTGGGAGAGTGTTTGCAAGTACAGGCAGAGCGATGGAATAAATTGCATGATCAACTCGCTGGCATGCCAGAGGTGGTGGAGCAGAGCGGGATTGCTGGGGGGCTGCAGTCCCAGTCCTGGAGGGACAAGAGCTGTCAGCAGTGCCTGCCAGAGTGACATCTGAACCTCAGCCCTCATGGCAGTGACATATGTGGACAGGGCCACAGACAGGGTTTCGGGCACTGCTGAGCCTGAAAGGGCCGGGAGAGGGACTTGGGAGGAGAGCGAGGCAGATTGCTTCCTGTGTGGAGTAACTGATACTCCCTCAGCCCTCATGGCACCAGTCCAGCCCCGGGAGCCTGCCCTGCCCTGGAAATGGGGCAGCTGAGGCTGCAGCAAAGGACTCTGGGTCATGGGTAGGGAGTGGTACTGATGCCATCCTGAGCTCTCACCGTTGATGCTATTTGCGGAGCACCAGCCTGAGAGCAGACGCATCCGCAGCTCCCCTGCCAGCCTGCTCTGGCGGGTTTGCTTCCTCTCTCTCAAACCCACACAGCAGGTCAGTGCCCTGCCTACTCCGGCACAGAGCGGCGCCATGCCGGTGTTTGGCAGACCCCGTGCTGCATCTGCAGGCAGCAGTCTTGGCAATGCAGGTCTCTCAGCCTCTTCTCTCTCCCCAGGATTTGCTGTTTGGGGTCCTCAGAGAAGCCCTCGGGTAAATATTAATAATGTGCCTTTGTGTACATTGGCTGGGAAGGAGAATGAATCATGTCTTGCCTCCCTCTTGGGCTCAGAATCTTAACTAAAAATATGCTGGATCTCTGGGCAGCTTTGGCAGGCCTGCTGAAAGGGGCTGCAGCAGCAGCCGGAAGAAGCTGTCCCCGGCTGACCAGCTTCCTGGGACCCCAGCACCCCAGAATCATGCCTAAACTCCCAATTAGCTCCAGAGGTGTAGGTTCACATCTTGGCTCCAGTACAACTTCACTGGATGACTTTGTCTCTAGCTCCAAGGGTGAGGGCTGGCATCTGTCCTCTCCAGCAGGTTGGATGCTTGCAAGGGTGGCTTGTTTATGGCCCTACTACTATCTGGCCAGTTCTCTAACACCACACTTTCTGCATGGAAAGAGATCCGACAATTCAGGAGGGAGACATAAATCAAACTCCAGGTTGCCAAAGGGGTACCCACCAAAAGAAGAGAGGTGGAAGCAACGGCCTTCACATTCCACCTTGCTGGTCGCCGTTTGTGACTTGTCTTCCATCGGCTGCAGCACCTGATCTTGAGAGCGAGTATGAATGTCTGCACTTGGCCGCAGCACTGCGCAGGTGTGGAACTTGGGGATCTCATCCAGGGATCTGCCGCAGGTCCTGGCACCCAGGATCCCTTCCAGATCCCCCACCCCCACCCCCACCCCATACTCAGACCTGTTGGGATTGGGTGAGGGCTTTAGGATGGAGAGAAGGAGCGGACATGGAATGCGGACAGCAGAGTCCGAAGTGACTGGGGCTGGTGGCGCTGTTCAGGGGCGGTCAAGCCATCACTCATTACTACATTTTCATTCCAGCTGTTCAGAGGGGAGCCAGGATCAGGCCCAGTTTGTTTGAACAGGAATCTGGGGCTCAACTGCGTCACACCCGGTTCTCCCTACCCCCTGCAATGGAGCTGCTGTAGCCCAAATATATTCCTGGCCATGAACTTATGGCCTACTCACCGAACCTCTATTTCTTTGTCTGTGAAATAGTTATAACATCTCCGAATCAAGAGGAAAAGTTTCTTAATGATCACAGAGAGTGTCCCGGGCTTGTCTGGAAGAGGCTGGAAGAAGCAGGAATGTGTCGGGACACAAAGATCGAAGCTCGATAGGAAGCAGAGCCAGCTGCCTCCAGAGTGGGAGGGAAGCTGGAGAGAGCCAGAGCTGGGTCAGTCTGCTCCATACCTCCTTCCACAGACCCTTTCTCCCACAGGATGTTCAAAGGGCGCTGTGGATAGGCTGGGCTCTTGGGAAGAGAGAAGGTGCTGAACTTTGCACTGGGCCTGATTTGGGAAGAGCCAGAGAGGGGGCTGGAGGCTGCAGACCTACTGTGTGTGGATGTATGAGGGTGACCCCTGGTTTGAGTGGTATCTACAAGATTTGGCATTGAGCCACTCATACCCGTGTAGGAGTGTCCCCTATTTCCCCGAAATGTTTAGGAAAGATTTTATTAAGATGTTTAGAGTTAGCTTTCCCTGTCTATTTCACCATAATATGTCAAATGAGGCCCCCTAACTCTGGGAGAAAAGGCCTCATAAGGTAGATCATCTTGATGTGGGCCCATCTTCAGAAACAACCTTTCACTCAGAATCTCCTGTCCAAATCAGGGCAGATTTTTAGGTTTGTCTTATGAAATCATCCTGTCCTGATCACGCAAGCCTCCTTCCTCTCTCCTTGATATTCCAGACCTCAATCCCAAGTTTTTAGCACAGGGTGTAAACCCAGGGTTTGTCTCATTGACTTTGGAATTTGCAGTCCCATAAAGTCTCCATATGCACATAATTAAATTTGGCTTTTCTCTTGCTAATCTGCCTGATGTTAGTTTGTTTGCTTTTCTAGGCCAAAAAGCACTCAGACAGAGGGAGGATTTTAATCTGTTCCTTGACACCTGGCTATCCCAGGGAGCAACTGGGTCCTACCCACTTAGCTCTCCTTTCCCTCTGCCTCTACTTCCCTCCTCTCTTCTCTCTCCCCCTCACACAGTCACTGAAACACATGCTCACACCACACATACACCACATGCAGACATTCACACTGCACACAGACACACACACACAGACACTCATAACCCCCAATACACATTTATACCACACATAGACATACACACACACTCACTGCCCATTGTTGCACCACACACAGACATAGACACACACACATACACATTTACACCCCTCCCCCCCCACCACATTCATACCATCTATACCCCGAGCCCTTATTTCTGCTCCTCCGAGGCCAGACCCTGAGCTGGATCCGTGAGGAGAATGAGCCTGAGGGGGTGGTGGGGTCCAGTCTCACTCTCTTGACAGGCCAGGGCTTGGCCTTTGTAGGAGCAGAAGTTGTGTGTGTGTGTGTGGTGTGCATGCTGTATCTTGAATTCTGAAAGGGACCTTGAAACTCAGGAGGCACTGCCAACTCTCATTTTTCTTCCCTTCATCTTTTGAAGGGGTGATCTGCCCTCACTTTTGTCCACTACAGCCTAGTTTGTCTTGCCAAGGTTACAAATAAGCTTCCTGGCCCTCTACCTCATGGACATGGCACTGGCCTGTGGCCATCCCCGTCTCCACGGCTTCTCACCCAGAGATCACAGCCTCTTTGTGGAAACGCTGCTCTCTTAGCTGTGTGACGCAGGCCACATATCTGCTTGCTTCTTGCTGCACAGGCCAAGAAACATTGAGAGAATAGTTCTAGAATGCCATACAAGTCAGATGAGTCCGGGTATAATAGACAGCAGAGTGAGGGAGGGAGAGAAGAAGGAGGAAGGAAAGGCTGCAGGTACATTGGCACCTACTCTGTGGCAGGCCCTGACATGCCACACCCCTTTTTATTCCTCTGTGTCTGGAGGGAGGCCAGGCCCTGGCACACCTTCTGTTGAAAGATAGATACACCAAGGGGGCGCCATGACAGGTTCAGTGAAGTATTTGGCCTGACTAGGCCTAAGTTTTGGTTCCCTAAATTTGAGTTGCAGTTTCCCTGGAAAGTGACACGATCAGTAGAACAACTAATCAGACATGATACCAGCTAGAACAGCTAATCTAATCAGACAAGGGGACTGTTGTCCTAGGTCACTGCCTGGCAACTGTCTCAGTCAGCAGCGGGCATCTGACCCCAGCCCACAACCAATCAGAAGTTACCAAGTAATGGAAAGCCCCCGGTATATAGTGCTGCCATATAAACCCCTCACCTTTGGGGTTTGGGGCCACTTGCTCTGAGGATGCCGCTGTGTCAGTGAGCCAGATGGGGGCCCTAGTTCAGGCTAGTCCTATTTGAGTTAGTCAATAAAGATCCTTTTGCACTTGCATTGGAGTCGGCTCCTTGGTGGTCTTTTGGGAAAATAAGTCATGGGCTTACACTCTGACTCTCATGTGACTTGGTTAACCCCTTCCCCCCATTCTTTTCCAGTGGGACAGAGCTGCATTGCCCACAGAGGTCACCAGACAGGGACACATCCTTGACTAGCTTTTCTTCATTCCAATGTCCTGTCTGCCTTTCCCCTCTGTGGCCCCTGCAATCACCTCCCAAAGGAACTACAGGAACCCATACCCTTTTCCAGGCCTGCCCAGTGTCCCTCACTCTGTGATAGCTGCTTACCCCTAACCTCCAAGCTGGGTGCTTGCTCCTCTGCTCTCCACCGGCAGTCATCCTGTGTGGGATGCAGGCATCTGAGCAGCCAGACTCTGATGATCTCTGTATTCTGTCACCTAGCACACAACTCTGGCCACAGACAGTTATTAAATGTTTGCTGAGTGAAAAAGTGGATGCCGGTTGAATGAATGAGAAATGAGTTTCCAAGCTCTCTAAGCCCTTGGGCAAGACCCCGAGGACCAGTCACACCAACACATCTCACCTTCATCAACAGGCAGAATATCTCTGTGCCCAAAGAGCCTCTTCTCAGCTCACCAACCCTCCCTTCTCCCTCCAGGGAACACTCTGCTCTGGAGCAGCTCAGGATATCCATTTTCTGAAAAGAGGATGAGGGCATGGAGCCCTCTGTAGGTGGCCCCAACTCCAGAGGTGGAAAGTTAGAGAGGCACTGCAACTTGCTATTAGATTCTGATATGATTCAATGGCACTGTCCAGCAGGTGTCACTTTGGAAGGATGGATTTGTCTCAGCTGGACTTCAGGTCTCATCCAGATGTCCCCAGAAGAACCATCTATTTGCAGCCAATGAGAGTAGCTCTAAAGAAGGATCATTTTCACAGGTCAGTTTATTTGGCTTGAATGGATCCATGGAGGTTTACAGGATAAAATTAAACAATTAAAACTGTTGAGGAATTGAAGTGGCTGCTTCCAAAACAAGGTTGGCTGAAATGATTTTCAGCCTTTTATTCCTCAGGAGTGGAAGTGGGGTACTGAGCACACCTCAAATTTTAGGGTCTGACAGAGTCTTCTGTTCCCACCAACAGTCATTTTACAATGAGAAAAACAAGCTTTCAGAGGAGATGGGAGTGACCTCAGTGTATTCTGATAACTGGTGGCAGAGTTGCAAATCTAAGTCTGAATTAGAACAGTTCTCCTAGTGGGGACAATGGTAAGAAATATGCTGAAATCCAAGAGACACCTCAGACTGGTTCTAGGGAAGAGTTACCTGACAGGCAGTTAGAAACATGGGTCTAGGAATCAAGGAATTTCCTGACTGATCACTTTAGATCCTCAGGTCTCCCCTCTAGGCTGGGGATGGCAAGAGTGCCTCTTGTTAGATTTAACTCTGTCAAGGGCACCAAACTGGCACTGAATGTGTCCTGATTAGTGACCAGCAAGGCAACAGCAAAGCGGGAGGAGTTGTTTCAAAGCTACAAAGCTCGTGTCTTCAAGGGAGGTTAAAAAATCTGTCCACAAGGACAGGGAGACCAATGAACTTGTTGGTGAGAAACAAAAGGATTTTCTAAGTGGAGCAAGATCAGGAGAGCGACGACCTCAGATCTTCCATGTGAGGAGATGAGGAGGTGTAGCAAACTTTTTAATAGCAGAACCAAGAGCTAGAATTTTTTGTGTCTGTCTGACAGTTTTTTCGGTGAGGACAGTTATGAATTCATGTGCTATTGGTGATAATAATGATTTTTATAAGAAGCAGCTAAAGGCAAATGTCATTCCAATAGATCATCCAGGAAGAAATACCAACCATACTCCAATGACTATCACATGGATAAACCATGGGTGTGACCATTTGTGAAGTAGGAGAGGGGCGACTGGGCACAGACCATGTGCAGCCACCCTGAGTCATTCACTGTGCTTGGGATTCAAAGCCAACAGAACTTAAGGAGGTGAAACAACATCCTCCCAATGTTGTATCAAGTGAGTGGTGGATGCAGGACTCCAATCTGGCAGTTCGAAGCTAAGGTGATGTCCACTAATAAAGTGCCACCAACACTGTCTTCAGGTTGGACCTTTTCAGATTTCCTAGTTCAGAGATTCTATTGGACAGAGTAGCCTGGGACCAAGAGGTATATATGTCTGGGGTGAGGGGACATTCTCTGAAATTCTGACGGTCTGGACTAGAAATATAACTAGAAATTATCTCTGCAAATTCTGAAGACAGGACATTAAAAAATATATTTTCATAAAGTTTGTAATTTCCTTAGAGTACAAAATATCCTAGTTGGGAAAGCCTTCAATAATCACCAGTTTAGCAGTGATTTTATTTTACTTTATTTTAAATTTATTTATTTATTTATTGAATCACTGTGGGAAAAGTTACAAAGCTTTCAGGTTTAGGTCTCGGTCATGCAAATATCAATCACATTTCCCTTTGCCAATACTTATTTTTCACCACGAAGAACCCCAATAACCCCCCCAACCCCCCATGTCTGTGGGGTAGATGAATTCTAGTTAACACTCTGTCTCTTTGACTAGCTTCATTGTTTTGATAAAAGTTGCACCATTATTATTTAGACTTTACCCCCCCCCCCCCAAACTCAGCCATGCTGAAAAAGCATTGTGAAATGATCTGCTTTCTACAGCTGGGTTCAAGAATTAAATGATGTCGCACGGCCGCTATCATGGCTGCGCGGTTTTAGATTTCTGCTATTTTATTTATTAACCCTGCAAGTATTTCTACTGAGAGTCAGATAATTAAGAGATTGGTCTCTGTGCTTCTGGGGCCGTGGCCGTGCCGGAGAGCCGCTCGTGGGGGGAAACTGGTAACCTCGGTAGGGCGTGAAGGACGGGCCAGAACGCCCCCCGTCCCATGAGGTATCCATCGCACCCCCACCCCCGGCTCAGACCTGCTCTCCACAAGGCTCCCATGCGGCCACCATCTTTCTTTCCAGAGTGGAGAGGGCGGAAGGTAGCAGTGATTTTAAAAGTGAAAAAAGGAATACTGGAGGGAGGGTCATACCTAAAGTGATGGAGCGAGCCTTTATTCAGAGAAGGTGATTAGTAGTGAGTTTCTGATCCCATTCTGGTCCTTTTCCCCAAAAGCCTAGTAATTTTTTCTGCTTGACTGCAAGAACATAGCAGTCTAGATAAAGTGCTGCGTTTATGCAGTGGTTTGGGCTTGATGGATTCTTTGTGACCTGAGATTACCTGGGCACCAATAACTGAAGAAGAGTTCCCTTTTAGGCCCTTTCCATGACAATCTCAGAGCCATCAAGGGACCGTGGGATCTGTCCCTGGTTCTGAAACGGGCTGTGTCTATTTCAACAAATACATACATGCTGGTCTTAGAGTTTATCTGTCTCCGTTCTTCCCTTGAGCTCTACCCCACCCCTGTCAGGACCAAACTGATACTTGTATTTGGAGCCTCGGGCCCTGTGATGGGAGAGTGCCTCCTACTGCTGGTTGCTCTGGTTTCACTTACGGAGGATAAGAGTTCCCAGGGCAACCTGTTAAGAACTGGTTGCCATGGAAACCTCTGCCACTCTCCTGTCAGTTTTGCTCTGTCATGGATCTAGTTTGTTCCTCTGTGAACCAAGAGTTGGGACTTTAATAACATATTCTTAAGGAAAGGCAGGGATATTAGAATTAACACCCACTAGAGGTATAGTGAAGAGTAAAGGGAATCATATATACTGATAGTTTTGTGCCAGATAATTCATGGAGAGTGGTTGTTATCTTAACATGCAGCATATTATTCATGATTTATTTCATTTCACAAGTGGAAGAACAGACTCATAGAAGTTGGGTAACACAGCCTATCTATGTAGTCAGTCTGTAAACCCTCCACTGTTCTTTATTCCACAAAACCTGACCTAGGATTAAGCTGTAGATGACACACAACTTGTTCTTCCTCCCTGTGACTAGTGAGCAACAGGACCCTCACAGTCAAAAAGAAGAGTCTGTTGTCTTTCTGGAAAGGTTAGAACTGCTGAGTTCGAAAGAGTCTTCTAGAAAATAAATTCTTCTCCAAGTCTAGCCTGAACAGCCCATGGAAATGGAGTTTTGGGGCTGGATCTAAAGATGGGGTTCAGTCCTTATTTGAATATATCTTTGTTCTCTGATCTTGGGTGAGTTACTTAATCTCTCTGAACCTCCTGTAGGAAAATAAATGCAGAACTAGCTATGTTTAGTTCCCGACCAACGTTTGGAGACCTCTTTTCCTCCTATTCCCAATCCATCCACTTACTTATTTCAGGATCTGTAATATGAATGAATGAGAACTCATTCTCTGGCTGTAGAATTTGATCCAAGATGGTCAATAGAACTTCCTAGGATTTCTGATACAGAAGTGATAAAATAAGTTCCTTCTTGTTGTTTGTATGCTTGGTAGATAATGGCAGCCATAATCTTCCAGGTGGGCTGAGGCTCAGAGATGACATATATGCCAGGAGAAATCAAGAGAAAACATTTATTCAAGTGAAATAGTGCAATGATAAATGCAGCATCTTCTGGGATTGCCTCTATTCTAGCCCATTCCTAGCACGTACATCAGTCTCTGAATATGCAATACTCTTTCAGCAAATCCTCATTTACCCCTAGTTTACCCAAAACTGACTTTTATTTATTGAAACCCCAAATGCCATACATAACAAATATACCTGTTCTTTTCAAAACATGAGTTGAAGGATGCCTTCTGCCCTTTCCCAATGAATACACAGGTTCAGTGTATCATGCTTCTAATGGTCCCTGTCCTGCTCATTATCTGCTTTTGCCATAATTAAAACCAGAATATTTCCCACCTCTGAAAACTCCTGGCATAACCTTTGGTGATTCTTGGATGTCCAGGGTAGTCTTCCAAGATTTCTCTGGACACATGGCCCACATGAAGATTTCCTTTCAGACACTTGACCTGGAGGCTCTGAATCTCCAATCAGGGAAGAGAGCACTTGGCCCTCCTTATGCCCTTGAAAAAGGTGGAGGGAGGTGGGGGGAATTGTGGTAATTCCTTGGACATGATGCACTGAGGGCCAGTTCCACTTGCTGATGTGAGGCCCTAAGGCTCTTCCTCAGAAATCAAGACCTTAGACCCTAAATGCTTAGGCCTTGAACCCAGAACCAAACACGGAGTTAAATGCCTCCCTTTCTAAGTTCCCTCCTCCTTTCAACCTCTTTTCCTTTTCTGTAACAGGGAGGACCTGCCTTTATCGCTACCCACTTACTTCCTAGGTCCTGTTCACAGTGGCTTTGTGTCAGGCAAGAATTTGGAGAATTGAGACCAACGTCGGCAGTTCATTTTCTCTACGTCTGGCTGTGTCATCTCCATCTTTTTCTCCCTCTCCATCAATTCCTGCTACATCACTTCCCTGAGCAGAAATTAGAAATTAGTTAAACTTCAATGCCTCTGACCACATGTAGATCAGTGAATGAATAAGTGATTAGGAGTGCATATATTAAAATTAATCTTCCTAGTGCTTCACCCCACCTAAAGTCATGTGGTCCACACCCATGTCCTCCCCACCTGACTAAAACAGGAAACTAATCTCTTCTCCCTTGCCATCTGCATCCTCATTCATGTCTCTCCCCCTCCATGCTACCTGCCACCTGCTCCTACAGTCCCGGGAACTTCCCTGCTCCTTCAGCTCATGTACCTACCAGATGCTCCTTCCTGGAATGCTATTTCCTTCTCTTACCCTCGCCTATTTCATCTCCAGACTATAGAAAAAAGAGCTTAAAAGCATGAGCCTAACTGTTCTCATACAATTCTGTTTGCTATACAAAAATTTCAATTGTTTATAATACTTTAGGAACGCAAGGGTTCTGCTGAGGCAATGTTCAGAATTAATCTGAAAATTGAGCGAAACTTTCCCTCCTTCACCCTTTATTTATGCTTTCATGACCCACGGTTAAATATATAAGTAAATGTGTGCTTTTTTTGCATCTTGCCTTAGTGCTATCAAGACTTCTGAATATATTTGAATGTTTGTGGTTTAAGGAGCTTGAACTATGTTTTAGAGCCATTATTTAAATCAGGGATTCTAAGTGTAAATGTGAAGTATAAAGAAGACTAGGCAGAATGTATACTGTCCAAGATATAGACTCGATATTTTTGTTCTTTTTAATACCAAATAGTGTATTTTAGAATACTTTAAATTTTCCAATACTGTTGAACAGTTGTCACAACAATAAAAACTTACAAAATAGAAAACTGAGCCCAAGACTTATTCCTTCTGTAAGTCTTAACTAATAAAATACAAGCCAATAAAAACTTTATTGGTGACTTTCAAATATTTTTGTTTGAAGTGGAATGAATAGATTGTTAGATCATAATAATGTCATAATCTCCAGTGTATATACATAAATGTACACAAGCATATAATACACAATGACCAAGATACAGGAATCTTGTTTTAAGAAGATGGACTGGAAATGATTAAAAATAAATGGGAGATGATTCCCAAGTGTGGGGGGAGAGACAGAGACAGAGACAGAGAGAAGTTGACTGCCATAGAGGCAGGCTGGGGTTAGGGTAGTGGCAGGAGGGAACCTGGGATCATTGATGGTTGGAAATGTACACTAGTGGAAGGATGGGTGTTGAAATCTGATCATGAACAGTTTTGTAACTGTGTATCTCATGGTGACTCAACAGAAAAAGAAATAAAATAAATAAATATAAATGGGAGGAGCCAGAGAGGTAGTACAGCAGGCACAGCAGATAGGGTGTTTGCCTTGCATGTGGGTGACCCAGGTTCAATCCCTGGTACCCCAGACAGTCCCCTGAACACCACTAGGAGCACTCCCTGAGTACAGATCCAGAAGTAAGCCTGGAGCACTGCTGAGTGTGGCCCCCAAACAAGCCAAACAATGGGAATAGGTTGAAAAAGAGGGTACTTTGGGCTTAGAGAAATAAGAACTTGAATTATTATTGACAAGTTGTGCTTTTCCCACTGTAAGTGGGAAGGGAAACTGGCTTTCTCAGAACTGACCAGGTTGCCTGATCTTGAATGTGCATTGTGGTAAACCTATATATTTTTTAAAAGGTTTAGCTCTCAGATGCTGCTTTGCTATCCATACTTAGATATCATTTTGTTGCAAAATGGAAAAAAGTAAAAAGTTGTAGGCACTATGCGTTAGTTCAGAAATGCAGAAAATAAGCTTTTTATTTCTTTTAACAGAGATTGTTTTAACAGGTTTATATAGCAGTAAAAAGCATTTATGTACGAGTAGTATCTCCAACTCAGTTGTAAACGTCTTGAGAGCAAAGAATATAACCGCTATCCTTATATTCTCTCATTGTTCCATGAATGCCTAGAAAATAACAATCGATCAGTAAATATTTACTGGACAAACGCATTTACCTCTGGAGGCCTAAAGTTCAAGACTATAAAAATAAGTAAATTAATATATAAACAAAAGTTTATTCTTTAAAAATCCACTTTCAGAATATGGCAAGCTCCTTCTTGCCTTGGAGCTTTATTTTATAGGGAATTTCTACCTCTGGGAAAGCTCTTCTCTTCCCTTTGCCTCACTGACTCTTGACCTTTCTGCTACGGGTTCAAGTATTCTCTCTGGGGGCCTCTCCAGACAAACCACACATACATGTCATCTGATCTCTTCATATTACACCCCAGCTTTAGTTTACATGTTCATATGTCTAGTTATGGCTGCCAGCCCCCACCCATCACCACACAGTATAAGTTCCTTTATAGCAGGGGGTATCCTTGGGTTTCTTGGTTGTCTGTGAAACTCATTCAAAACAAAGCCTAAGTAGTGAAAACCCTGAATGATAGGGAAGTGAGGGAACAATGTGGGAGGTCCTCAGGACCCCTGGATGACACAGACCCAGAAGCAGCACTCCTGGGCGGGGGTGGGTGAGGTGAGGGCAGTTGGGCAGGTGCCTTCTCCCTAGTAACGGCACCCTCCTTGGTGAGAAGCAGTCAGCATGGTTGCTTCAATTCTGACTCCACCCTGGGATGACTCCCCCTGTTTTAGGCCTACATTTAATCCCATTTTATCCCAATCAGTACTTCTCCTGGGAAGAGCATAATTTATCCTCATCAGGGGTCTGGAGACATCAGTAGATCAATATCCCGCTGAAATTTTGGGCAGGAAAACCCTTCCCTGCATGCCCGGAAGACACTCACCCAACAGGAGACCATTTGTTCCCTTGAGTTTTGGGTTGAATGTGCCCTGCTTGTGGGAGAGGTAGGAATCACCCTTTGAGATCCAGGACCTTTGGAAATGTGGAGGTTGTACCAAAGTCAGCCCAGCAGTTCTTAATAGTTGGTCAGAGAGGTTCTTAGTACAGAGTTTGCTGTAGATATGAGTTCATCTGATTGATATGGACAACTTGACACAGTTACAGATTGGCTCCTCTTGTGATTCGCTTGGGTGATAAGTACCAATTTCCCCAAGGCTGCCTTGTTGTAAGGCAGTCACATATTTTTGTGGTTTATTCATTCTTCCTGCAACCCATAAAGCACTGTAGTAGAGGCTACAGCCCTTGGGAACTCCTGGGGCATTGACTGTTCCCACGGTTCAGTGATAGCGTGATGGGATCTTGAGTGCCCAACTCCAGTTCCTCTGAATTTTATTTTCTTCCTAGTATCAAGGGGTGGGGTGGGGTGGAGTGGGGGCTGCTGTGAAGATGTTTTTCATGAGCTCATCAGCTCAGGGGACACCCCACCCTTCTGTGAGCTGAACGAGGCTATAATAAGATCAGGGAGATGCTCTGGGGCACTGGGAATCATATACACACCAAATGACCAGCAGAACTCAGGTGCCCACTCTAGTCTAGAAAATCAGCTTTGTGGTGGGAAGCCAATTCCCTCTGGTGGAGTAGAGTATGCCCCCTATTCACCTCTGCCAACAGGCACATGATTCAGTGCAACCGATTGGAACTGTGCCTGAGACTTGAGATAGAGACAGCTGTGGAAAAGACGCATGACCAGCACTGGCCAGAGTGGCTCATTTATTTTATTTATTTTATTTATTGCTTTTTGAGTCACACAGTGGTAGGGCATTTGCCTTTCATTCAGCCAGCCCGGCCAACCCAGGTTCGATTCCTCCGCCCCTCTCAGAGAGTTCGGTAAGCTACCAAGAGTATCTCGCCCACACGGCAAAGCCTGGCAAGCTTCCTGTGCCATATTCAATATGTCAAACACAGTAAAAAGTCACAAAAAAAATAAATGGAGATGTTACTGGGCCTGCTCAAGCAAAATCGATGAACAACGGGAGGACAGTGACAGTGACAGTGAGTCACACCCGGCCATGCACAGGGGTTACTCCTGGCTCTTCATTCAAGAATTACTCCTGGTGGTGCTTGGAGGACCATATGGGATGCTGGGAATCGAACCCGGGTCAGCCGCATGGAAGGCAAATGCCCTACCCGCCATGCCATTGCTCCAGCCCCCAGAGTGACTCCTTTAAAGAGCAGAGTCCAAGGGTGGGGAGATACCTCAGAGGGCTAGAGCACATGCTTGCCTTTGCATGGCCTTGGGCTGTATCCCTGACACTGAATGCCCCTCCCCCTCAGCACCAACTGTGTCCCTTGAACATTCCCAAGTTGGCCCTCATGACCCTGAGTATTGTTGGACCCCCAAAAGTGCGTCATCACCTACACAGCTTTGCCCAGGATCACCAGAAGTATCCGTATGCCCTTTCCCCAGAAAGACTTGAAAAAAGGGTGTATATCAGAGCAGAAGCCTCTGGCCTAAGCCTGGGGATGGAATGAAATCTGCCCCACTCTCCTGTCTGGTCATCCACCTGGTTTCACATAGGGGAAAAAACTCAAGAGACCAGACTAAGCCATCAGAGAGAGTAAGATACAGACCTCTGCCAAGGTCACAGACAAAGATGCAAAGACAGGGTCAGGAGCAGACCATGGAGACTCAGGCCAAGAAATGGGTCTGTTTTCAATTGTGGAGCAATCAAATAATTCCCCTCTTCTCCTCCAAATCCACCTAGACAGGGGAAGGTACAGGTCCCACCTATAGCTCTGGGCATGCAACATCCATGGAACCCAAGCAGGGTTAGCAGCAGGCACTTCCAGACGGCTCTGCAGCCAGAGTAGTCAGCGCACACGGTGAGATTTCAAGTTTACACACTGTTCTTGGCAGTATTTCATGTTGCCAGTGAGTATGATTTTAAGAGCCACAACTTCGAGGAGTTCATGAATAGCATAGATTCGCGGTTCTTTGTAGCTCTTTCCCCAGACAGAAGAGTGAACAGAAATATTATGGTTTTAAGAACAGAAAGAAGAAAAGGTAACAGCTTGTAAAGCGGAAGTGACTTTTTTACATGACGTATCTTAAAAGGATTTGCTGTGTTTCCCAGATTACCAGCACTGGATGGTAAGGAGGGGGTGCAGCTTGAAATGTTCATAAAAGTACATATTAGGTCCCTGGCTTCTCTGAGCTCCTGTTAGGAAGTGGAAAAGAAAACAGATCTTAGGGCAGGTTGTCAATTCTCATTTTACTCCTTCCTTCCTCCCTCCCTCCCTCCCTCCCTCCCTCGCTCCCTCCCTTCCTCCCTTCCTTCCTCCCTTCTCTTTCTTTCTTTCTTTCTTTCTTTCTTTCTTTCTTTCTTTCTTTCTTTCTTTCTTTCTTTCTTTCTTTCTTTCTCCTTTTTGCTACACCTGGCAGTATTCAGGGCTTACTCCTGGCTCTGAGCTCAGGGATCATTCTTTGTAGGCTCAGGAGACCATATGGGGATGCTGGGAATTGAACCGGGGTTGTGCAAGGCAAACTCCCTACCTGCTATCCTATTACTCCAGCCCTTCTTGTCAGTTTTCATAAAACAGAGTTCATGTCTACAGAGTTCAGGCCAGGAGACTCTGGCCCTCCTTGGGTAATTCAGAGGGCTACACACGAGAAGGATAATCCTCACTCCCATTAGGGGTTCTAGAGGGGACCCTAAATGAGCGAGACCCTCCTCTGACCCCAGGGTTTTATCCTCTAAACGTTCCTGTATCCTCTTAGCATGGTAACCCACTACCTCTGATCCTGCTCATCTTCTGAAAGGGGGCGTGAACCCCCAGAAGGCCCTTTCTTGGGGGCAGTTACTGATCCCTCACTGAGCACACTGAGTCTGAGTCTCGGGAGAGGAGGGGCCTGGCCTGTGTCACAGCCACGGGCAGAAGCGTGACCGTGGAGCCGAGGTGGCTAGCATGGGTGTAAAGGACAACATACATCTCCATAAATCGGTATTATTATGCTTTTCAACTGCTCTAGTTTATACAACTTCAGCTCCCACCAGTGACTCTCATTTTAGAGTTTTCGCTGATGCTAGAATTCAATCAGAATGGGATGTATAGCTCTCCTTTTCCCAATTCAAGGAGAGCTAGATGAGATGTGGAAATAAGCATCCAGGTGCAGTCAAAGCAGAAAACACAGCTGAACAAAATTAAGGTTTTCAGACTCTGATGAACTGCAATTCGCCTCCTTTTCAACCTGCGTCCCAGGATAAAATCAAAGCACAGCCCTGTCCCTCCTCCTCTCTACCTCTCCTCACCCCATCAAGCCCGACCCTGGTTCTAGAGTTGTGAGTCTGGTGTGGGACATTCCCATGTTCCCTATTCAATGTTTCATGGAGAAGGGACATGCTGGAATTCTCTAGAAGAAGCAGTACTTTAGGTGTGCTTCTGGGGTGGTCATGAGAAGTGACTGAGGTGATTTCCTAGGAACGCCATAGAGAGAACTGACAGATCTTGATGGGAAGAATGGAAGATGCACTAGGTTAATTGAACAACCAAATGTCCTCAGGGATGACTCCCAAGCATCATCTTCACATTCTTTGTTCTTAACCTGAGTGCACCTTGAAAGAACAGGGCAATCAGCCCTGTCCAAGTACCACTCATCCCAGCTCACCCAAAAGTACCACCAACTGAACTGTAGTTAGCCAGGTGGGGAGCAGCCCTGGTGAAGGCCAAGCCCTGTAGCTTAGAGTGGAGACTGGGATTTGGAGAAGGGTTTCTCTCAAATCCTAGAAAGGAGTGGAGTCATAATTCTGACACTGGAGAGCTCTCATGCTTCATGGGAGGAATCCATGGCTTGCTCTTAGCATGCACTTTCTATCTTAGAGAACGTATTCTGGAGGATGGTTGGGTAGTGATGCAGTGATGAG
This sequence comes from Sorex fumeus, assembly GCF_029834395.1. Classification (NCBI taxonomy): domain Eukaryota; kingdom Metazoa; phylum Chordata; class Mammalia; order Eulipotyphla; family Soricidae; genus Sorex; species Sorex fumeus. The sequence goes on from NW_026606104.1 coordinate 45,564,111, forward strand.
CTATGCTATGCCTGGGTGAGTCATTTCCATATGGAATAAGGGCTAGAATCTTAATCCTGCTATGACCTTGTTTTGACCCTTGTTCTTGTCCTCACCCCTCTTTGGATTTTAGTTTCACCACCTAGAAAATAGGGGCAATGTTACAGGTGACAAGTGGATGAAATATGATTATAGGGCTCAGCAGGGGACAGGCAGGTTTATGGCAATGCCTGTCAGCTCAGATGGAGTTCTTTTTTAAATTTTTTATTGAATCACCAGGAGCTACACATAAAAAGTTTTCATGTTTGAGTTTTAGTCACACAATGATTGAACACCCATCCCTCCACCAGTGTACATTTTTCATCACCAATGTCCCCAGTATCCCTCCCTCCCATTCCACCCCTTCCCCTGCCCCTATGGCAGACAATTTCCCTCTTACTCTCTCTCTCTCTACTATGGGCATTATGGTTTGCGATACAGATAACGAGAGACCATCATGTTTGGTTCTTTATCTACTTTCAGCACACATCTCCCATCCCAAGCTATCCCTCCAACCACATCACTGACTTAGTTATCCCTTCTCTATTCCAGTTTCCTTCTTCCCTAGCTCTTGGAAGGAATTGGCACTTGACTTTCTGGGGCCAGTAAGATGCAAATATGGAAAACACCTGCCTTACTGGAAAGTGACTGAAGGAACAATGCTTCATAAACACCAATTTCTCATAGACACTCAGTGGCAAAAGCACACCCACCTGTCTTCTGTTACCTTTTGGGGAGAGGTGGGCTTCTCTGCACAAGAGCACATGCTTCCAAGTAAGTTTCTATCTGTTTGTTTCCTAACAGCTTTACAAAAACATCTGTTCATAATAATCTACATATTTAAGTGTACAAGTGTACGTGTTTTTTAGTACCTGCTTTTATAAGTTTAGTTTTCACAAACGAAGTTTGCTGGCCCACCTACCATAACTGCCACATGTTGACTCACCCATTGGCCCTGCTCTTCTGAGTTACGATCTAAATCTCTGAGAAGATGCAAGCCAAACAGCTTAAATTTATGGACACACCAGTCCTCCCAGTTGAAAACTCTGGGGCTCCCTTGGGAAGGTGGTGGGCTGAGTCCCTGTCCTGCCCACACCCTGGCAGCACCACCCACAAGCCACTACTGCAGCCTTGTCAAAGGTCTACAGCCTAACTACATGGTTTCACCAAGAATCTCTTCAGACTTTTTCCAGTTTTACAGATCCTGAAGTTTCTGGATGAGGTGATGCCTCCAAATTTTACAGTACTGAAATTCCAGTAGGAGTACACCAAATTAGGTGAGAAAGTAATGTAGAAGCCAGCGAAACTCAATAAACCATACAGAAGGCTCAACTGGTGACAAAGAGCTTAATAAATCTTCAAAGACTTTAACACCCCTGTGGTGAAAAATAACAATTTTCACAAATTTTCTTTTACTGAAGTATTTTTGATAATTCTTTTAGACATTTGGTTGTAAAAAGCAATAGAAAACAAATTATTGTGTGATAAGGGGACAAGCTTGGGGTGTGATTGGGAAAATGGGGACATTATTGACCAAAAGTTCACTCATGTGGTAGGATTGGTCTTGGAACATCAAAATCCCACAACAACTGGATTTTGAACAACTTTGTAAACCATGGTGTTTGACTAAAGTAAGGACAAAAACAAAAAACCCAAGAAACTAAATTTTGCTGCAGTGTAACTGACTTACAGTAAGCTATACATATAACAAAGTATACAATTTGATGAGTTTTGAGAGAATCAAACCCTCATAAAATCATCACCACATGGAATCAAGGTAATGACTAAACCCCTGTCCCCTCCCAAATTTCCTCTTACCTCCTTGTGATAGATCCCTCCCTCACACCACTTTCCACTCCTGATCTCTGATATCACTCACCTGCTTACTGTTTCTGTAGGTGATATAGGTTTAGTCAGAAAAGAAATCTTGGAATGTCTTTTTTTGGGTATGTCTTCTTTCAATCTAATATGGATGAATAATTCATTTCCTTTTTCTTCTCCAAATTGTTCACCTGGTTTTAGAAAAATAAATCTTTAAAGAAGAGCTAGTGATCATCCAACAATGTGGGAATACTGCAGATGAGAATGTCAGGCAAAAGCTGCCTCCCCTGGGAAGGAAAATTTAATCTTTATAACTTCAAATCCTTAGAATTTCATGAGAGCAAGGTTGCATCTTATGTACATGGGGAATAAAGAAAATCCCCATTCAAATATATGCTGGCATGCAAATATATGCAAATATAGGTTGATATGCAAATATAGTGGACTTATTACAAGACGTGGTTCTTTGAATTGATATATTCTGCTCACAACCTTTATACAATCAAGAAAGAAATATTGCTTATGAATTAAAAAGTATTTAATTTTAGGATAGTTTTATATTTTCAGAGAAGTTGTGAAAATAGCATTGGCTGGAGAGAATACAGCGGATAGGATGTTTGCCTTGTATGCAATCAACCCAGGTTCGACCCCCAGCACCCAACCGGGTCCTCTGAGCCCATCAGGAGTGATTCCTGTGCTTAGAGCCAGAAGTAAGCCTTGAGCACTGCCAGGTGTGGTTCTAAAACCAAGAAAGAAAGGAAGAAAGGAAAGAGGGGGAGAGGGACAAAGAAAGAAAAAGAAAGAAAGAAAGAAAGAAGGAAGGAAGGAAGGAAGGAAGGAAGGAAAGAAGGAAGGAAGAAAGAAAGAAAGAAAGGAAAGAAAGAAAGAAAGAAAGAAAGAAAGAAAGAAAGAAAGAAAGAAAGAAAGAAAGAACACATATGCTGCCCGGGCCCATGTGCTGCTTGTGCCCATGTGGCTGAGCACATGTGTCGCCTGCGTCTCCCCTCTTGAGATGTGTACTTTCATGCTTTTGTGTCTAATGATGGAATGTGTCTAGGGGCTCTCTCCGCTCTTGGAGAAGCCCGTGTTCTCTCTGAGCGCATCTCTCTCTCTCCCACACACACCTTCAAAAACCTTCCAAATAAAATCTATTTACAAGAAAGAAAGAAAAAATGAAAGGAAAGAAAGAAAGAAAGAAAGAAAGAAAGAAAGAAAGAAAGAAGAAAATAGCATGAAGTTCCCGTGTCCTTCATATGTGAGTTTCTCTTTTTGTAATCACTTCACTGAGACACAATTCACCCACATAGAGTATATAATTCAATATTTTAAAACTATTTCCCCAGATTGTGTAACCATTTCCACTGTCAAATTTAAATTTTTTACTTTAAAAAGGAACCTCTGGCCCTTTAGTTGCTATTTCATACTCAATTCCTACCAGTTCCAAACAATTAGACTACTTTCTTCCTCCAACTTCCCTGTGCTGGATATTTAATCACTTAATCACTTAAGTGATTTAATCACTTAATCCCCGTTATTCATCGATTTATTCGAGTGGGTGCCAGTAACGTCTCCATTCATCCCGGTTGCGTGCTAGCGTAGCCCAATGGTATCTGTTCGTTTTAGGAACATGCAGAGCCTCAAACCGATCATTTAGGGTCTTGACGAAGAAGTCTGACCATCTTATAGGTGGGCGTCCACGTGATCTTTTGATGTCCCGTGGAATCCAATCAGTAATGGCTCTAGTCCAGCGGTTGTCTGTAAACCTCATTACGTGTCCAGTCCATCTGATTTTTGATGTCTTGGCAAATGAGACAGCATCCCTGATTCCTGAGCGTTGACGAAGATCAGAACTCCGGATTCTATCTCTCATTTGAGTGAATCGTGATATTCCAAGCATAGATATTTACATGAATGAAATTATATGATCTTTTGGGACTGGCTGCTTTCATATAGCATGTTTTCAAGGTTTAACCATGTTGTGGCACATATGCACATTTAATACCTGGCTGGAGCCATAGCACAGTGGGTAGGGCATTTGCTTTGCACACAGCCAACCCTGGTTCGATTCCTCTGTCCCTCTCAGAGAGCCCGGCAAGCTACTGAGAGTATCCCGCCCACCCGGCAGTGCCTGACAAGCTCCCCATGTCATATTCGATATGCCAAAAACAGTAACAAGTCTCACAATGCAGACATTACTGGAGTTCGCTCGAGCAAATCGATGAACAGTGGGAAGACAGTGCTACAGTGCTATGTCTGCTTTATGTACATACCACATTTTGTTCATGGATTTTGTGTTTTGATTATGGTGTCTTACACTGATATTTTAAATGTCAAACCAACCTTCAAGTCCAGGTAATAAAACCCATTTGGTCTCAAGGTAGTATCATTTTTTGTAAAACATTGAACTATAGTTGATCGAATTTGGTTTAGAATTTTTGCTTCTGTATTCATATGGAATATTAGTTTGTAATTTTCTAAGAAATGCCTTTATAGAGAGAATTGAGAGCTGTGTTTCTCTTTCCATCACTCCAAAAGAGTTTGAACGCAGTTGCTGTTACTTCTTCACAAATGTACCATGGGCCATGCTTCTTAGACTTCACAGTAAAGCCATCTGGAACTGAAGCTTCTTAATGGGAAACTTTTAACTATAACTACAAGTTAAACTAAATGAAATAAAAAAACCTACTCATATTATTTATTTTTCCTGGAGGGACATAGGACACACCTGGCAGTGCTCTGGGGCTGCTCCTGGCTCTGAATTCAGGGGACCCTGTGATTCAAGAACTCTAATCAGGCATCTGGCATGCAGAATGTTACCTATTTATTCTTTCTTCTTGTGCATAGGGAGTTTCGATCCATAGCTGGCTGTGCTCACAGCTTACTCTTGGCTCTGTGCTCAGGAACCACATGTGGTGCCAGGGATCAAACCTAGGTCAGGTCAAGTGACTTACCTGCTGTACTATCTCTCAAGCTCTCTTAAATGAATGTAGTTTGTGCTTTCAGAGAATTGATTTCATTAAGATTGAATTTATTGGTGTAAAGTTAGTTGTTAGGAATATTTCGTTACTGTCCTTTTTAATAACACTAACAGCTATATGAAGCCATTTGTTATTAATTGGAAAATTGTGTCATTTATCAACATTTTATCTGAGATTTCTCTATTTCCTTGATCTTAAATAACTAGTTCTTATTTTTATTATTTTCCTATTTTTCATGTGCATTGATCTTTGCTCTCATATATATTGTGTTTTCGTCTTCTTCAGCAGTGGAGTTCACTTATATTTTTTACTGTATTTCTTTAAAAATAGTTATTTATACAGAGTCATACCTAGGAGTCTTGGGTAATTTTTATTTAACTATTCTGTTAATTATTGAGAGGCATTGAAATTTACAATTTCTGTTTCTCTTGGAAGTTTTTATAGTTTTCTCTTGTCTTTTATAATATGTGGGTCAGTAGTAATTTTACCTTTCATTCTTGATTTTGGTGCATGTGTTTCTCTCTTTTTCTAGATGAGACTGATAACATATAAATTAGATTTTTTTAGGAGCAGCTTTTGTTTTTGTTGATTTTCCCTTAATTTTTGATTGACAAGTTTGTGATTTCTGCTCTATTTTCATTGTCTCTTTCCTCTTAGTTATAAAATTTTCTTGTCTTTTTCCAGTCTTTCAAAGTAGAAACATATAAAAGACTTGTGTGTGTGCATGTGTGTGCGTGCGTATGTGCATGTGTGTAGTCTCCAGAACTTTGAGAAAGTAAACTTATGTTTTTTTTTTATTCCACCCAGACTGTGGTCAGCTCTTTTGCAACCTGAGAACATGCATTTGATATTATATATTTCCTTTTAAATACAAATTTTGATATAGCATGTTTTTATGTTCTCTTAATTCAAAGTTTTTCATATTTTTCCTTAAGATTTTCTTATGATTCATGCATTGTTTAATCTTCAAATATTTGAATTTTTTTAATCAGAAAATCTCCTAGACATACTACATTTTTGTTTTCACTCAGTGATTAGCTGAGTAAAATTTAGCCTTTAGTAATTTAAGACTATAATCTGCATTATTACTATTATTTCAAATGTGCTAAGGATTTATTTTGTAGTCTAGAATATGGGTCTCTGTTGATGAAGGTTTTAGGTGCACTTGCAAGCATGTACTCTGCCATATATGGGTGTAGCTAGGTCATGTGACTAGATCATATGACAGAATGGTTTCTAGGCTTTACAGATTTCTGTCTATACAATCCATCAGTTATTCTGAGAGAAGTGTTGACATCATTATAAATTTGCTTATTTTTTCCTCCAATTTTTTCAGTTTTTTCTGAAATATTTTAAGCCGTGTTGTTGGAGGTATGTAAGTTTAGAATCATCTTCTTGGATAATTTACCCTAATATCAACCTGTAAAATCCTTCTACCTATTATTTTCTGTCTTCTAAAGTTTACTTTATTTGATATGACTAGAGACACTTCACTTTTTTTTTTTTTTTTTTTTTGCTTTTTGGGTCACACCTGGCGATGCACGGTGGTTACTCCTGGCTCTGCACTCAGGAGTTACTCCTGGCGGTGCTTAGGGGACAATATGGGATGCTGGGAATCGGTCGGCCGCGTGCAAGGCAAACGCCCTACCCGCTGTGCTATCTCTCCAGCCCCACCACTTCACTTTTATTTAGAATTCTTTTCTTAGCATACATTCTTTTCTCTTGACCAACTGATTTCTTTAAATTGAGAGAGGATTTGTAGGAATATACAGTTGAGTCTTTCTCTTTTTTAACTCAGTCAGAAATTCTTTGCTTTATAACTGATATACCTCGTCCATTCACATTAATGGTGATTACGGATATGGTAGTATCAACCATATTGTCTTGCTAGCTTGTTTCTAATTATTCTCTTGATTCTATTTTCTGTCTTCTCTTGATTGAACTGAGTATCTTTATTATTCCATGTTATTTCTTTGATTTGTTTATTTTAAAAATAGTGTTTGGAGTGTGTGGTGCTAAAATGTTTTATGCATGAAACTATACCATTACCATTAATGTAAATCTTGGTGACTAAAATAAAATTTAAAAATTAAAAAGTGGTGGTTACTACAGGTTTATAATGCATTTCAATTAACATGTATACCTTAATATAAACTTAATAGTAATACCTTAATAGTAAATTGATCTGACCATAGTGTTTTCCAAATTCCTATATCTTATTATTTTTTAACATATACTTATATTTATTGATATTTGTATTAGCTTCTCTAGAGAATTAGAACTAATCAGATATATTTCTATGTAGAGGGAGAAATTTATCTTAAGTAGTTAGCTCAATTCTTTAAAAAATAAAAATAGAAATACTCTATGCTCCAGCAATTCTACTCTTTTTTTTTTAGATTTTTATAGCACAGCGGGTAGGGCGTTCGCCTTACAAGCGGCCAACATGGCCGACCCGAGTTCGATTCCTCCGCCCCTCTCGGAGAGCCCGGCAAGCTACAGAGAGTATTCGATATGCCAGACACAGTAACAACAAAGTCTCCAATGGAGACGTTACTGGGCCCGCTCGAGCAAATCGACGATCAACGGGAGGGCCTTTACCTTATTAGTGAAACACCATGAGGTACAGTTGTAGATTTACACTTTTTTGTGCTTGAGTTTGAGTTTCAGTTATACAATGATCGAATGCCCATTCCTCCACCAGTGCCCAGTCTCCACCGCCACTGATTCCAGTATCCCTCCCACCCCCCCCCGGCCCCCCGATCCCACCCTGCCTCTGTGTCAGGGCAGTAGAAAATGTGCACTGGTGGAGGGATGGGTGTTCAGTCATTTTATGACTGAAACTCAATCATGAAATCTTTGTAACTGTATCTCATGGTGATTCAATTTTCAAAAAAAAGAACTAACTTTTGGCTCTGTTCTCAGGAATCACTCCTGATGGGGATCAGGAACCATCTGGGGTGCCAGGGATTGAACTTGTGTCAGTTGCAGAAAAGGCTAGTGCCCTACAACTGTACTATCTTTCCAGCCCCATTTTTGTCATATATTTTAATCTCACATATGCTATCAGCAAAACAATTTCATTTTCTCTATTCATTTGTTTTAAAGCAATCAAAGTTTATATTTTATCTTAATTTCATTTATAACATCATTTGTGTGTAGTTTTAAGATTATGCAGAAATAATAGTCTATTTGCCTAAAGAGCTTTTAAAAATACTGTCCTAGTAAGAAGTTACTAGTAAAAGTATGTCTTCCAGTAATAACTTTCTTCAGTTTTTGTTGTTTGGGTAAATATTTATTTTTCTGTCTTTTCAAACATATTATAACTGGGTATAGAATTTGGGATTGACACTTTCGACAATGTATTTTCAACACTTTAAATTTACCATTCCATTGTCTTCTTGTTTGCAATTTTTCTAATTAAAAAAGTGGTGTAATTCTTATGTTACTGTCTACATGTATTCTTTCTGAGAATTCTCTCATGCTTTATTAAAAATATTTTTTAAAATTGAATCACCATTTTCTTTTTGGGGGTAGACCAGAAGGTTGCAGGTAGGACCTAGGACTTCATTATGTGAAGTATGTGCTCCACCACTGAGCTATATTTCCTCTTTGTCTTGTAGTATTTGAAGTTTGAATTTATTTGCTTAGAATTTATGGCTTTGTTTTGTTCATACACTACGTTCTAACTGTTGGGGGTGAGGTCCAAACCCAGCCAAGCTCAGGTGTCACTCCTAGTTCTATGCTCAGGGACCACTCCTGGTGAGACTTAGGGAGCAAACCCACAAGTGAATTGCCCACTGTACTATCTCTCTGATCCTTAAAAAACACTTTGGTGTTGACTGTTGTTTTCTGAGCCTCTTGCATCTTAGTTTGTCTACCATTGAATTGGTTAAATTTTGGACATCATTTCTTCACACATTTCTTTGAATTTTTATCTATCATCTTTCTGGGTTTGCAGTTCCTTATATGTTGTACTATTTGATATTATACTACACTTCTAGAATACCTTTCCTACACTAACATACTTTCATCTTTTTCTTTTGTTTCATTTGGGGGGCTAATTCACTGGTCTAGATCTAAGTTCAGCAATTATTTTCTCAGCACTCTCGTATCTACTGATAAATCCATGGAAAGTTTATCTCATCTTCATTATTGTGTTTTCTTTCTTTTTTTTTTTTAGCATTTCCACCTGATTCTTTCTTGGTGTTTTATTCTTTGCTGAAACTAATCATTTGATATTGCATGTTGTCAGCCTTTTCATGATTATTTTAAATATATTAATCACAGTAATTTAAAAATTCTGGTCTGATGCTTCCAACATCTGTCACATTTCATTTAGTTTTGATGATTACTTTGTCTTTTTTTTACCCCCTTGCCTTCTCTTATGCTTATAACTTTATATTGACAGCTGAACATCTTTTGCAGGATGATGTTGAGGTAAATTTTTATTTTTATGATTGGAGATGTGCGCACCTTTTCTTCCGCTATACCCTTAGCGTGGGAGTATGTGTTAATCTAATCAAGGGAAGGAACCTCGTCGGGTAGAGCTTGAGGTCTGTGGTTGCTATGGTTCTCAGCATAGCAGACTTCACACTCTTCCTGTGTTACCTTGTGTTTTGGATTTGGACTGCTTGTCTAGGGGTCTGTTTCCTGCTTTGGGACCTTTCATCTGTGCTGCACCCCAGAATCTATTTCTTAAAGCTATCCTAAATTCTGTTGTTATTTTTATGCGGTGCTTGCTGGTAAGTGTGGGAGGGCATGTTTCTGGTGATGTGATTAGTTTTCATTTTTAAGCCAGTTCTGTGACTCTCGGTCAACTAAGTGGATTTCAGAAATCGCGATTTTCTCTTCTCCAGCTGTATCACTGGGTCTATTGGACATATGCACTTATCCCCCTGCACAGGGCTAGTGCTTATTTTTACCCTGTATTCTTTTCTTAACTGCAATATGTTTCTGCTAGTGCCTAAAACAATAGTTTGTTTCCTTTTGTTTTGCAGATTAAGGGCTAATCTGTAGAACAATCTGGATGGATTTTTGCAATGAGCTCTACCCCTTATCTATTTAGCACTACAAAGAAACACATACTCAGGAGTCTCCCTCATCTTCCCTGTGGTTTGAGAAGAAAACTGCAAAACTTAGTAAATTTATCTGTTTGTGCATATCTGCTTACAGCTTCTTCTTCTTCTTCTTCTTCTTCTTCTTCTTCTTCTTCTTCTTCTTCTTCTTCTTCTTCTTCTTTTTATTCTTCTTCTGTTTGTTTGGGGGCCACGTTCAGTGGTGTTCAGGTCTTACTTCTGGCTCTTCACTCAGGGATTACTCCTGGCAGTGTTCAAGGGACTATATGTGATGCAGGGATCAACCAAGGTCAACTGTGTACAAGACAAGTGACTTACCTGCTATACTAACTCTTTACATCCTACAATGGTACACCTATTCCAGATATATCAATGCTTCCTTATTTTAAGTTCTAACAGCATAAAAAACTCATAGCATAAAAATTAATATTGTTGATACAGGTTCATATGGAGTGACACTGAATCTGAATATACATCTATGTCACACAAATGTGTCCTTCTGAAAGTTGTCCGTTTTATTTTTTAAATTTATTTCAAATTTTATTTATTTGTTTATTTTTAAATTCTTCATTCTTATTTCTCCCAGCAAGATCTAGTCTTTCCCAAAATGCAAGTTATTTGGTTGCATGTGATGGCAGATCTCTGATGGGTCATGCAGAGGCTCTCCATTCTCTAGGTCTCAGTTTCCCCATCTGCAGAAGATCAATTCACTGCCAATTTTAAAGTTCTAACCCAGGAGAAATGGTTTTTCTGTTAAAGAAATGGTTTTCTCTAACAGTAACATGAGAGCAAGAGGGCCTAGGGATCAGGTAACCCCCAGTGAGGCTCTCTGCATGCGAGCTTCCAGGAGGAAACCTGGACCCTGTGCCTTCCCTATGTAGGGCCTTGGTATACAGCAAAGGGTTAATGCCTAAGATGTTGTGGCAGGGATGTTGAGGGTCTGTTTGCCACCTTCTCACCCATGATTAATTCCGTTTGGTCAAGTGGTATTTACTCTGGAAATTGAATCATTATTTCTGATGGCAAAGGAATTGAAAAATAAATAAGAAGTGTCAGCTGGTATATTAAAGTGGGGGCAGAGTGGAAGCAAGGACCACCCACCTGGCTTCCCCATTGGTTGATTTTCTGACCCTCACAATTAGCCTGGTTACCTGTTGGACTATTACAGGATCAAGATTCAGCCACAGAAGGATGAGAATGATGGGGACAGACTGTCTAAGCACAAATAGGAAGAAGAAGAATTCCAGCATGGAGCAGGAGAGTGTGAGAGATTGTTTGCTCCAAGTCCCAAACCATGAAGGAGGAACTGCACCAGGAGGGAACCAGAAGCTGGGCATGAGGGCACAAATGGAGAAGAAAGTCCTGGACCCTGGAAGCTCTGTCTCAGGACCCAACCTCTTCCTCACATTGCATATGCCTTAAGTTCAATTCCCTCACTGACTGTGTCAGTGTTCTGTGAGCACATATCCATGCTTGCAGATGATCACTATATTCTGTTGTACCTATTCTCCTCAGGGTCTCTCGGTGATACAAGTGATTTCTGAAGGCAGGATTGTTTTTCAGAAATGTCCCTCCGAGAGGTTGTACACTTGGTTTCATTGCTCTGACACTTGGTTGTGGTGCCTGGATATTTAGCAGTGCTCACTGGGGATTGCACACTTCAGTTGTGGTACTCGCACATACTTGGCTGCAGTGTACTGGAAACTGTAGTTGTGTCACTGGGGTTCCAACAGTGAAGCCACATGGAGCACACTGAATGTGTGTGGTGGCACTGGGGACTGAACTCTTGGCCTCATGCTTGTAAGGCATGTGCGCTACTTCTGTGCTATTCCCTGAGCCCCCCAGGGCTTTTAAACACACCAAATGTGCTTGCATGAATGGACACTCGCCCTGTGTACTGTGGGTGAAGAAGAGAACACTTTCTAGTGTGGATGGGCTCTGTGTCTCTAGAGCACGCTGGTTTAGACAAACTTTAGTCAGGAGAGTAGTTCTAGAAGACAGGGATTTTAAAATGAATGATTTTTCTGAATTAGTTCTGTGGTCTCTGGATCTGGCTCTCCAAACCTGATTAAAGACATTCTTTCCAGTAGTCCAGAGAGTGCAAATAGTCCACAGCATGATCTGCTGGGAGAAGATGATGAAGAACTCCCTAGGATCTACTCATTCAGCACAAGAGACGGGGAGCAGAGGCACCATGGATGGCAGAGTACCCCTCCCCATACCCCCTTGCATGCTGCTTCCTGAAACTGATGAATATAATGAGATTAGATGGTTGTTCCATTCCTCATGTCTGAATATAATGAGATTGGATAGTTGTTCCTCATGTCCATGGGAAAAATACATGAGTGGGGAAAGAAAAGGAAGATTGTAGGGATCTGGACTCTCTGTGTGTGTGTGTGTGTGTGTGTGTGTGTGTGTGTGTGTGTTTGCATACGCCCAGAAAGGAGCCTCTGTCCCTCACAGCCACTGAACACCATACCCCGAGTCTTCCTGTGAGAGGTGGATCCACCAAGTCACCAAACCCCTAGCCACTGAGTGCCTGGTCAGGAGAGCACATAGACTTTAGGGAATAGGAGTCTGAACCATGGGACTGGGTGGCAGGGGGTACAGGGCCTCTGAGTCTGACAAATCTCTTTGCCGGGGAGCCACAGACACTCCATCCAGCCCTGAGCTCCAGTCTGACTGAGGCCATGAGTGCTGCCTTGCCTGAGGAAGTGGTGGTGTGAGACAACACTGTCTCTCTTCAATGACCTCCACCCCACTTACTTTCTGAGACTAGATTTAGATCCTAGCAGGCTCCTAATAGTGAGGTGCTAAGTTGACCCCCCCCTCTCCAAGGGGGTCTACCACTCTCTGGAAGAACCTCTTGGCTTTTCTAATCCATACAGACAGAAATTATGGGACTATGTTTGGGAAGGGGCGTTAGGTGTGTAGATGGGAGGAACATGCTGGTGAGCCTGATGAATCTACTGATATGGGCTCCAGCAATGGACTCTGCAGTTAATGGTGCAGCTAGAGGGTGCAGGAAGGGCTCTCACTGCCCTGTCTGTTGATGATCCAATGGTGGCCCACAGCGAGCAAGTTAGAAAAACTGGCTTGGCTTGGTGTAAGGGAGGAAGGGTTCCAAGGGCTTGGCAGGATTAGAATAGTGGAGAGATTTGTAACTATCCTACTCATCCACACTGGCAGGGTCCAGGATGTAGCAGTCACCACCAAATCTCTGAGATGGCTCCTCCCTATAGGTTGGATCTTAGAGCAGGAACTGCAGTGGCTGAATGGGGACACTTAATGCTTGGAATAATTGGATGCATATTATTTGTGTAGGGGGCATAGGGTCCAAGAAGCAGCTCTTGCCCCCCCCCCCCCCATATAAAGGCCCAGGGGTTCTAGCATCTGCCAAGGGCCACAGAGTCTATGCCGAGGGCTTCAAGCTCTCGTGGCTGCTGGTGCAGGCTGATTTGGCACAGTGCATCTAGAAGGGAAATAAGCAAGACATCTACTCAAGTTTTGCCTGATCTGTGTAAGCAGAAATGTGCCCAGTCAAGCGAGCAAAATTCTAACCTGAGTCTTGTAAACCGTGACACGCTCCTCAATGAATTCTCCTTCTGGAGCCAGTTTAGATGCAGAACCCCTGGAATGAGGGGGAAGCAGCTATGCTGGGAAAACATTTCTATGTTAATCTTTCTCCAGGCTGTCCTGCTGTGATTCTGTCCTGTCATGAGGCCAACTTTGTGCTGGGGGAGGGGAAGTTAATCAAACCTTCTGGGTATCTGAGCTTGCACCAATACGCACAGATCCAAATAGCCAGTGTGGCTCTTTAGTTGGAAGAGGGCTGCAGGTGCCAAGTGATGAATGGAATTTTATTTATTTGGTCAGGAAGTGGGGGGGGGGATTATGCCACACCCAGGAGTGCTCAAAGCTTATTTCAGAGGTGCACTGTGCTCAAGGATCACTCTTGGCAGGCTTCAGGGAGCAAATGGGATGCCAGGGATTGAACTAGGGTCTGCTCCTGCAGAGCAAGTGCCTGATCCCTGTACAATGCCTCTGAAAATTTATTTGTTTGCTTGGCTTTTGGGCCACGTCCGGTGATGCTCAGGAGTTATTCCTGGCTTTGCACCTGAAAATTACTCCTGATGGTGCTCGGGGGACTATTTGGGATGCTGGGGATCAAACTGTGTGCAAGCAAATGCCCGACCTGCTGAACTATTGCTCCAGCCCTCCTCTTCCTCCCCACCTTGGAATTTGAGACCAAACCTACCTTACAGTGGGCCCAGTGGGTCCAGATCTTGCCTGTTGTAGACTATATTGGATAAGCTTTGCTCAGCAGACTCCGCATGCTGCTGTTCTGACCTCTAAGTGAGAGCTGATGTGGCGAGAAAGCCCAGTAGAGACAGAACTTTCTCTCCCTTGAAGAGTGATAAGCCAGACGGGAACACTATATTTCTGGCTGAGGGGTGAGCTGGGGTACCCAGGTTAGTGCTGCCATCAAAGACTTGTGATTCCTACTGCATCCCTCTCAGCTCACCTCGCAGGGCTGTGGGGATTTCAGAGTGACAGTAGATTGTCATCACTTAATCTGGTGGTGACTCCAATTGCAGCTGCTATACCAAATGTCATTTCATTACGTGAGCGAATCGATGCATTCCCTGGTAGCTGTTCTGCAGCTCCTGATCTGGGAACAGCTTTTTTTGTTGTTGTTTTTTCCTCCATGTCTGTCAATAAGGACCACAGGCAACAGCTTCCTTTCAGCTCCAGGGCTATTCATGAGCTTTCAAGGTTCTGCCTCTGGCACCTCTGGCACACAACACGACACTCTGTGCCAGAATTTCCCTCACAGGGGTCTTTGAGTGCCTTCCATTTCCATAACACATCACGTTGACCCATTGCATGGATAGTGGTATGCTGATTGAACTAGTGAGGAAGACAGCACAATTACTCTAGATGACAAGCTGGTAAGACATGTATATGCCAGGGCCAGGGAAGTAGCCGAAAGGACTAGTGTATCTGCCTTTTCATTCCAGTGCCTGAGTAGAACTGTGGGAGGAACCCCCCAAATACCAAGCTGGGAGTAGCCCCTGAGCACCTCTGAGTGTGGCTTCAACTGTTCCACTCTCACTCCGGACATTTACATGCCAGGAGGTGGGAAATTAAGTCTAACAAAAATTCACTGGCCCAGTGATGTGGAGCATGTTGAGATATACCTTTTAAAGGTATATCTCTTCCTGCTTTAAGAAGCACAAGGTCTACTGTAGCTTTTTGTGACAGATCACTTCTGATTTGGGTAACTAACTCTGATTCATTTATTGAGTGAGCTGAAAAGCCAATGTGGTGATGGGGTTGCGATCCCACAAACCTGGCCATGCTTCAGTGTCAGGGCCAGAAAGGGTGCTGCCGGGAGCTTTTGGAGACACCTAGAGGTGAATGAACACCCTTAGGGTTTGAGAGCAAAGCCCTGCCATCCTCCAAAGATTATGCACTTTTTGTACTCTTGGTGCAGTACTGGGCCTTGGTAGAGATCAGACACTTGACCATAGTCAAAAAGTTAACAGATGGCCTGAGCTGCTTCTCAAGAAGTTTGGTTGCCTGATCACCAAGTCTTGGAATTGGGTGTGTGGAGCTATATTTCATCATCAGAGTGAAATGAAATAGACAGGATTGGGGCCAGCCAGACTCTGAAGATAGCCAGGTCCATGAAGAAGTGACCCAAATGCCCTTGCTTCGCGCTCACATCACAACTCTGCCTTTTCTCTCCAAGCCTGCCTGCAGGACTCATCCTACATTCACTATGATCAGTTAACTAAGGGAGAGAAGACTCAGCCTAGTTATGAACGGTTCTGAACTTTGTTTGGGCACCACCTGAATGTGAGAATTCTTTACTGGGACATTCTCTCCCTGAAAGAGGGAAGTGCTAAAGGGAGGTCCTCCCAGGCAGAACTGCAAGAATTGTACCTAGTTGTTCCCTTCACACTTGAAGGAGGTGTGTGATTATTCACCAGTTTCTGGACTGTGATCAAGGGCTTAGAAGGAATACAGTTGGAACTTGGTGGCAGAGGTGGAGGGTTAAGCATGGCTCAGCAACATGAACTATTGCCTCTCCCCAAAGATGAGCTAGCTGTGACTACTTCAGAATGCCAAATCTTCTGATATCAGAGGCCAATATTAAGTCCCCAAGGTAGGGTCAGCGCCCAAGGTGACCAGCTGCCTACCTGGTGGGCAGGTAGATATATTGGATCACTTCCACACAGAAAGCATTATGTTTTATCCTTATGGTAATAGACCTTTATGTGGAATATGAATTTGTCCTCCCCATATGCAATGTTTCTGCCCCAACTATCATCAATGAACTTGAAGAATGCCTGACTCACTGTCATGGCATCCCACACAGCATTGTGTCTGGTCAAGGAGCTCATTTCACACAAACAGTGTGGTAGCGGGCTCAGGCTCATGGAACTCATTGGTGACCATGTTCCCCAGCATCCTCAAGCAACTGGTTTGATAGAATAAGGTGACTTTTTGAAGACTCAGTGCCAGTGCCAGTTAGGTGACAAATCTAACACAGAAGCTTCACATGCTCTGTCACACATCCCAATATATAATATTTTCTCTTAGAGCCAGAATTCAGGGTCCAGGTAGCAAGGGGGAAGAAGAGGAGATGATACTATTCACAACTGCCCCTGTCCCATCAGCCACCGTTTTGCTCTTGGTTGTACACAGGGAAGCTGCATCATGTCAGAGAAAAGCATGACTTTGTTATTCTCTGTATTTTAAGGTTAAGTGTGGTATAAGGAATTATGAAATGTGCCAGGTTGACCTAATCCCTTGCAGAACAGGAGGTCTTTGTGCTGGGGAAAGAATGTGTCCAACAGAAGAGACAGCCTCAGTTCTACTGAACTGGAAGTTAGAATGCTGACTGGCCTCTTTGGGGTCTTCCTGCCACTGAATCAACTGGCATAGGAGGGAGTCACTATGCTCACTGGGATGAATAGTCCTGACTATCAGCAGGAAATTGGACTGTCACTTCTCCATGGAGGTGAAGAAGCGTATGTCTGGAATACAGGAGATCCCCAGGCTTTCTTAGTATTGCAAGGCCCGAGATTAAGGTCAATGGAAATTAGAACATCACAGTGTAGGCAGGTCTATGGATGTCTCAGATCTTAGGAACAGAATCTGGGCTAGCCTGCCATGATCAGCTACTTGCTGCGGGTGAAAGGAATACAGAATTGGCAGTGGGAGAAGTTAAAAATACCAGACACAACCACAGAAGCAATTATAGAAAGGAGGACTGTAATGATGAGGAGAAGTTCCTCTTCATTTGTTATGTGTGTTGCTATATATCTATATAAATGTATAGTATATTTAATATCAGATGAGGAAATCTTGGCTTCTTTTCTTCCTATCTCTTAGCCAGATGAGAGGAAATATATTGGGTTCACAGTATAGTGCTTGAGTGATGTTAGCCTGATGCTGGAGTATTTGAGTTAAGAGACATCAAGGAGAAGGATAAACATGATCAAGGGCTCTGCAACCTCTTCTGGGGAAAGGATTTGTCTCAGGGATGCGTGTGCAGTTTCAGTGGTGCGTCTGTTCCCTCACCTGCACTTGCAGAGGTGGAATGGCATGTGGAGCATGTTGTGATTTAAGATGAAGAACGCTACAAGGAGAGGTGCGCGGTGCCAGGCTGATGAGGAGGCACTTGCAAAACGGGCAAGTTTCCCTGTCAACTGGGAGGGCGTTGCTGAATGAGATTAACGAGACACCATTGAATCTTAGGTGTGCAGAGGTATGCGCTGCCTGAGGCAGTGTGTATGCCTCTATCCCATGGAACAGGTGTGGGGTACATGCCTCCACCCCTCCAAGACCCCTGCACCCAGGGAGCTACCCCAGCAGCCTGCCTTCCACCAGTGCCCCTGGCTCCTAGTCTGCCTACACACCTGCTCTCTATCATCACAGCGGCCTTAAAACACATCCTTGAAACAGATCCCTTTTACTCTATGTGCATCTGAGGGGCTCTGTGTCTCAGAAACCTGACCCCATGCTGACCCTGTCACTATGTGTTTGGGTCACTCTACAGCCTCTTCACTTGTGTGCTTGTGTTCAAGTACCTTCTGATGGTGGATGCCCAAAGCGCCAGCTCAAGAACCATGTGGAGCTGCCTGTGGTCAGTGCAGTGAAGTGCCATCTTCTCACCCTGGCCTTCGATGCTTCTGGTACTGACCCAGTCTTATTTCCCTTCCTCCTTCTGCACAGCAAGGGCGTTTGATGAATGCTGAGATTCTCAGGATGCCTAAAATCCTGGTCTGGGAATAGGTTTCAGTTCTGGGCTCAGTGCTAGCCCAAAGAACCTTTGGCTCCTTCCTTCGCCCTCCTTATGCCTCTTTTAGGAGCTCAGGGGCGCTTCTTCACTGGAGGGAGGCCTCTGAGGTGGGATTGGATCAGCACCAGGGCCAGGTGGAAGATCAAATAAACAGTTCCCAATGTGCACATTTTAGGGTGTCATAATGGGGAAAGGGAGGCAGGGCTCCAGTCAACTGGGTTTGGAAGACTTGTGGAGAGAGGTGGAGTCTTGGCAGAACCCAGGCCCAGTCTAGGAAGAGGCCAGAGAGCATTGGGGACCGAGGCTCTCAGCCCACAAGTACTGACTGTCTCACTTGTAGGGGATCTCGGGCCCTACCCTTGATGGGGTCTCACATTCGTCCTAACTGTCACATCTGGGTAGAGGACAGGCCCTCCTCTAATGAGGGTGTCAGTGACCACGGACCCTCAGCTCCCACTTCTCCCACTTTATTGTCACCCTCTCTGGCTGGGTGTGCCTGGTGGGGATGAGGAAACTGAGGCCTGGAGAGGGGAAATGAAGGACTAGGAAGTGGAGAATCTGAACTACTCAGAACCCTAGACATTGCCTCTAGGGTCATATCTGTCCCTGAAGTGTCACTCATCCCCCAGAAACCTTCATGCCATGTCCCCTATACACACCTCCTGAGCCCTGCCACTAGCATTCAGCCTGTACCCTGCACCCCACCCCCCACTCATGGCACATGCTCAGAAGCACATGTTCATGGCAAACTCTCAGGGCAAAAGGCATACACATCCATGTGTGGGGCATGGTGGCTCACAGACACACATGCCAGGGTATGCATGGATGCAGGTATGTGGTCATGCATGTAAACACACACACACACACACACACACAAGGCCTGCATCCCGTTCATATCATCTTCCACATCCTCCCCTGCCCCCAGGCTTTCCTGTCCAAGTTTCTCCTCTGTCTACTTTCTCCTAGGTGTGCCATGAAATTCACCTTCACATTTAAACCTCAAAGGAGAGTAGAAGCCTTGTAGAGTCTCATTTCAATCATCTATGGCAGGAACTCAATTTCCCAGGTGATGATTATTATGATTAAAATTTTGTTATCAGAACGATGAGGGAGAATCATGCACCTCTGGCTCTGGAACAAGGTGTCTGATGTGGAGACCAGCTCAAACCTCCTATTCCCCAGTTTCAGCTGCAGGAAGTTCTGGGGGCAGAGTAGAGGGAGCTGGGAGCTGGGTCAGGGAGTCCAGGACACTGTTTCAGAGATACTACCCAGCCGGGGGAGACCAGAGAGCAGCATATCCTGGCCTCTGAGGCCATGGAACCATGCTCAGAGCTGAGCAGAGAAGGGGCTGACCTCACTGCAACCCTACTGACAAACAGCGCTGCACTGGCTGCACTGTCAGTAGGTTGCAGGATGGAGCCAGAAGCAGACTGGGGTGGGGGGGGGGGTTGGTCTGCCAGCCCGAACTCTGCAGTTGATCCCCTGTGGGCTCTCTGGGGATGCTCTAAGTCCATTCTAGTCAGCTTCTAGAACTTTCACCCCCAGGTCCTCATAGTCCTCTTAAGAGGACTCAGAGAGAGCAGGACCTTGTGTCCACCATCACCCCAGAACAGGACCTGACACATCAAAATCTTGCCCAAACATCTGAGGACTCCAGGAGGGAGGAAACCAACAGGACAAGCCTCCAGGGTGGCACCCGCAAGCTCACTTCATGGAGGGTAGACTGATGCTCAGAGATGTGAGGGACTTGCACAAAATCACAGGATTGGAAGGAGAGAGTCAGTAGTAGGGTTGGGGGTTACCTTCAGCAGCTGCTGCCAGTTGGGGCCACTGGTGAAGCCCTCCAGACAAGGCGCAGAAAGTCTCATTTGCATGAAGTCCTCCTCCAGTCAGCTGGACTCTCCAAGTTCTGTGAGACTAGACATAACCAATCACAAGGAGGCTGGGAGCAGAGGCAGAGCAGGGCCAGGCTCTGCCCCGTGCCTCGGTGGCTTCCTGCAGCTGGTTTATTCCTCCCTGACAATGTCACTTTCAGGCAGGGCAGAAGAATCTGTGTATGGGGTGGTAGTTGAGGTGTCATATGATTTCCCCAAGGTCACCCAGCCAGTGAGCTGCAGGACCAAAACCACCCAGGGCCTGCCTCTGTGGCTTTCTTCTGACCATTAGACCTGGATCACTCCCCTCAGCTCTATTTCTCTGTAAGATGCCCTCGTCCTGTCCTCAGCTCATAGCTGCCTCAACTTCCAGGTCTATCTCCAGGACTTTTGCTTCCAGTATTAGGTTAGAAATCCCTGTGTGCTTGGCCAGGCAGGGCCTCAGGAAACCTCAAGTCCATTCCTTGGCTGCATCCACCCTTGCCCCCCCATTCCCCGCCCCAGAAGTCCCCAGGGCTCTGCCTATTCCCCGCATCTTTGCTGCTTCCTGCCTGGCATCGCCCATTCTGTAGATGAAGTTTAGGGTTTGATTTACTCCTCCTTGAGAAGGGGGGCAGCCATCTGCGCCTGCATTCACCACGAGGCCCATGACTCACTCTGTCAGGAACCGTTTGCTTTTCCCGAGGGATCATTTCAGACTGTCATCCTAGAAGCTGGGATTTATGCAAACCTGCTTCCCCTTTGCAGGGAGCCACTGGGCGCTCTGGGGAGGTGGGGCAGGAAAGAGAGTGTGGGTACCATGGAGACCCCCAGGATAGTGAACATAAACGTAAATGGTATAGTCAGAAAGAAGATGGACTAAGGGGGAACATTAGGGACTTGGATCCTGCCCACCACAGTCAAACTGTGTGACCTTGGGCAGGTCACCAAACATCTCTGGGCTTCAGTGGCCTCATCTGGAAACAAGAGCAGTCACATCTATCCCATGAGGTGATAAGGTTCACATGAGAAATCATAATAAAGAGATCAGTCTCAGTGCTCAGATAATCTACCCCCACCCCCAATCCCTGGGAGGTTCCCCTGATCAGAACCCACCTTTGCGTCCTACTGCTACGTGCTCCTCCAGTGCCCAGGTTAGTTCAAGCCCCAGGGACTTTGTTCTTCACCCAGGTTCCATCTCCAGTGCTGCCAGTGGGAAGGACCCTGATCCCGGGGCTCTGCTGACAGGAGCAGACTGGCAGGCTGCAGTGGATCCAGGCTGCCAGGCACAGATGGTGGCTCACTTGCCCCGGGATTGCTTAGAATACAGCCTCTCCTCTGCTAATGAGTTAGCACAAGGTTCTGGTGGGAGGCCCCCTGGCAGAGGAAGGGGTTGCTAGGGCCCAGGGCTGTGCTGTGACGAAGGTCTCTGCAGGATTCTTGGACACATCTAATTTCTAGTCAGGAGAGGAGGATGAGTGGGGTCTCTTGTTATATGAGTTATATGACTCAGGGTGTCAGTGTTCAGGGACTCTCCCGGTAGAAGTGAAATGGGCACGATCTCACAGTGAAAGCCCAGCACATTCTTCTGGGCAGGGGCTATTGAAAATGTAGAGAAATATGTCTATTATTTTGTCCTTCCTCCAAAGCCTGTTATAAGGATAGTTCTGTGCAGATTAAGCCCTTAAGCAGAAGCTTTTGTTTGGACTTTTAGAGACAATGGGACATTGTCCTTCGCCCACCATGGGAGGGGCGGGGGGTCAAGTCAGCAAAGAAATATGACCCCCCTAAAAATGGCTTCCTTCCTTCCTTCCTTCCTTCCTTCCTTCCTTCCTTCCTTCCTTCCTTCCTCTTTCTTCTTTCTCTTTCTTCCTTTCTTTCTTCCTTCCTTCCTTCCTTCCTTCCTTCCTTCCTTCCTTCCTCTCTTTCTCTTTCTCTCTTTCTTCCCCCCCTTCCCGTGTCTTGACTAGATTGTTCTCTAGTTCACCAACTTCCATCCTTGCTAACAATAAAGCTTTTCCTTCATCTGCCAAAGCTGATGTGGACAAATTCTGGGAGCCCCTCTGCCTCCTGGGTCTTCTCAGCTCTGCAGTTGAAATGCTGATCCCTTTCTCCTCGGGTTCTGGCTGAGTAAAGTGAGCCAAGGATTTTGAACAGAGCAGCTTTGGTGCAGAGCCATGTTCATATTCCAGATTCCAGGGGCTCCAGGGTAGTCAGGGAGCAGCAAGTGGGGACCCTGTCGGGGATGCAGAGCCCGGCTAGGTTTACTGTGCTTCAATTTCCTCTGTAAATGGGTTCCTGGGTTTTGTGAGGATTGGAGAGATGAGGCATATAATGTGCTCACAAGAGGCGGGGGTGAGAGGGAGACACAGAAAGCCCACAAAGGTCACTTTTTTTTTGCTTTTTGGGGTCACACCTGGCAATGCACAGGGGTTACTCCTGACTCTGCACTCAGGAATCACTCCTGGTGGTGCTCAGGGGACCATACAGGATGCTGGGAATTGAACCCGGGTCGGCTGCGTGCAAGGCAAATGCCCTACCCTCTGTGCTATCATTCCAGTCCCGGTCACTTCTTGACTGTTTTGTAATGCTGGTGTCCAGCCCTTTTTCCTACACCCCTCCAGATCTCTGAAGAACATCTTTGCACCCCCATGGTTTCTGGTTTCCTCTGGGACATGCCTTACCTCCTATGGCACCTACTTTACTATCACCCCATCATTAACCTGCCACCAGCACAATACACATACAGATCCATACACACATACATGTGCACACACATATACACTTATGCACTCATACCTCTCAGTGCACACCCTCCTATCACACGCATACATACTTACCTCACATACTTTGCACACTCACACACACACTGGTTGCAGGTGACTAATGTGAAGTGGAGAAAAGAGAGGAAACTACCACTTTCCTCTTTGCCCATTAGGGAAGTGACTGGAAAAGTGTAGGACAGATGAGAGTCTGCTATGAGCCTCTGCACGGTGCAGCCCTCCTGTCTCACCAGCCCCACAAGGCAGCTGTCAGGATGTACCTGAAGTCCATCTGATCTGCCCTGTATGGGAGATGACCCCTGCCATCTGATTTCTTAGGGAGCCGTGGACTCAGGCTGGAGCAAGGAATTGCAGTATTAATCGCAAAGGAAAGTCAGTCCTAAATCTTACCAGGCCTTTTGGGTCAATCACCTGGCCCTCAGAGAAAAAAATTTCTGGAGGAGAATAGTGAATGAAACAACTTTATTTAGCGCAGAAGGAGGAGGAGGAGGAGGAGGAGGAGGAGGAGGAGGAGGAGGAGGAGGAGGAGCAGGAGGAGGAGCAGGAGGAGGAAATGCAGGTCATCCCCCAGAACAGGAAGATGCTTGCCTCTGCAAATGTTGGTTTTATAGATTTTTCTCCCAAGCTACCCCTACTTGGGGTTTTCTACATAGATAAGGGTCCATTGCTATGGTGTTACCAAGGAGAAGAGCTTGAAACTTTTGGTGATTCACTTCATGTCCAACACTTTGTTCCTGTTGGGGTTTCTCTCTGGAACGGGAATCCAGCCTTCTCTGGGACTGTGCTGGCCCCAGCTAGAGTCTGATGAGAACTCAGTTCTTGGGTCTACAAAGTGGGTCCTAGCATCATGCTTTTAGTGCTTTAGAGTTAATGACAGAGTAACTACTTCAAATCCCATCTAGGTTTTATTACGTCCCAAGAACTTATTGCCTGGGATTCCCCTAACCCCCATCCTACATACTTGGTTCACACTCACACAGATTATATGTGCACACTCACATCTATACACACAGATGCATACTCACATGCATACACACACTCATGCACATTCACACTCATACACACTAATACACATACACGCATATGCAAAGCCACACACATATACACACTAGCACACACTCACACATATGTATACAGCTCTGAGTCCGTAAGGCCCAGGAACATTTCGGGTTTATTGACAAAACATGATGGCCTCTCCCATCTCAGGAGCCCTTGATCACAGCAGAGGGGATATCAGGGCCTGTTGCCCTTCTTACTTTTCCACAAACTGTCCTGGAGTTTATGGATCTTGTCTCTTTGGTGAATTCTGTGGCTGTATTCCGGGGGTTGTTCTGTGCAGGTTCATCCCATCCGTAACCAATATCATGGTTGGACAAGCCGTGGCGGTTCTCATTATGATTGCAAGATGCCCTTCAGCAATAAGCATGGGGAAAGTTTGGAAAAATTTGAGCTTTATTACTTACAAGACCTGAAAATTGCAGAGCACACCTGAATTCCAGCAATGAGGCCATGGGGGTCAGGACTGAAGAGAGAGAAGGGGAGGGAAGGATAAGGAGCGAGATTGGTGAGTTTAGACCTTAGAGTGAGAATTTAAATCAGGAGGAGAAAGAATAAAAAAGAAAAAGGGCCCCAAGCGAAACAAAAGCTCCCCAGGGGTGGGACCAGGGCTTTGGCATCAAATGTGCAACCAAGAACTTGCACTTCAAAAAGAAAAGTGTAGAGTCAGGGTCTACACTCTGTGGGGTCTCCTGACTGTTAGTCACACACCCCCACACAGATTCCAGGTACTCTGTGGGGGCCTCCAAGTCTTTCATTGAAGGAAATCATTGTCAGCAGGCCCACCTGCAAAAGGCTGGGGCTTTCACTTTTCTTTCTTTCTTTCTTTCTTTCTTTCTTTCTTTCTTTCATCTCTTTTTTCTTTTCTTTCTTTTTCTCTTTTTTTGTTTTACAGTTACAGACTTCCTTTTTCCCTTTTCAACTTACTTTTTTACTTTTACAGTTACAGACTTCCAAATGTGATTATGTTCCAGTCATACAATGATTGAGGACCCATCCCTCAACTAGTGCCCATTCTCCACCACCAATGTTCCCAGTATCTCTCCTGCCAGCCCCCCATCCCACCCAACACCCCCTCCCCACCTCTGTGGCAGGCGCATTCCCTTTTACTCTCTTTCTCCTTTTGGGTGTTAAGATTAGCAATACAGGTAGTAAGTGGCCATCATGTATGATCCATAGTCTACTCTCAGCACGCATCTAATATTAATGCATCTTAATATGTTCTTTTAGTTTTGTTTCATTTGGAGGGCACCGCACCCAACAGTGCTGGCTATGTGCTTAGTGGTTGCTTTCAGTGGCACTGAGGGACCATGTGGTGCTGGGGATCAAACCTGGACCTCCTTCCTGCAAAGCATTTGCTCCCCCTTAGAGCTCTCTCTCTCTCTGGCCTTCTCTTTAGTTATGTTGCCTTTAGGAGGAAATCTACTATGTTTCTCTATATCCGAGCGGGCCCAGTATCGTCTCCATTGGAGACTTTGTTGTTACTGTGTC
The DNA here is from genome assembly GCF_029834395.1 of Sorex fumeus. Lineage (NCBI taxonomy): Eukaryota > Metazoa > Chordata > Mammalia > Eulipotyphla > Soricidae > Sorex > Sorex fumeus. Next base: position 45,589,503 of record NW_026606104.1, read on the forward strand.
TGGCATATCCAATACGTCACGGGGAGCTTGCCAGGCTCTGCCGTGCGGGCGAGATACTCTCGGTAGCTTGCTGGGCTCTCCGAGAGGGGCGGAGGAATCGAACGCGGGTCGGCCATGTTGGCTGCGTGCAAGGCAAACGCCCTACCGCTGTGCTAGGGCCTCGAGCAAATGTCTATATCCGACTCTGTGCCCTGTGGAAGTGTCTCGGGATTTGGATTCATGAAAGTCTGCTGTGAGCCCCTACACAGCATGGACGCTCATGTCCCACTAGGTGCTCCTGATGTTCACTTGTTATGCCTGTGTGAGAGATGATCTCTGGCCACCCGATTTCCTGGGAAGCTGTGGACTCAGGCTGGAAAGAGGAATTTCTCTGTGCAGAAAAGGACAGTCAATTCCAGCTCTTACCTGGGCCTTTGTGGTTCATCACCTTCTCACAGAAAAGAATTTCAAGAGGTGAGGAATGGTGAAGTATTAGCAAGGCTATTAGGGATTCCACGGGACATCAAAAGAATGCGTGGCTGCCCACCTATGAGATGGTTGGACTTCTTCGTCAAGACCCTGAATGAATGGTTTGAGGCTCTTTGTATTCCTGGAGCGAGCAGATGCCACTGGGCTACAGTAGTATGTGACAGGAACAAATGGAGACGTTACTGGCACCCACTCGAGCAAATCAATGAGTAATGGGATGCCAAGTGATCAAGTGATTAGGGAAGTAAATAGAGGTGAGGTGATGCATGTTCAAGAGAGAACATGGGCTTTTCCAGAGCAGGAAGAGCCAGTAACCAACCCATTGTGAAAGTATGAAAGTGCATATCTCAAGAGGGGAGATGTGTGTGGCATGTACGTGGGCACCATATGCCCAGGCAGCATGGGTACCAACAACATGGGTGCAGGCAGCATGTGGGCACTTCTCTGCTATGTTAGTTTTTATGGGCTTTTTTGAAAAAAGCTTTCAGTTTTGGGGCCATACCTGGTGATGCTCAGGAATCACTTCTGACAGTGCTCAGGGTACCATATGGGATGCCAAGTATCAAACCCAGATGTATTGTGTACAAGGCAGGCACCTTCCCCACTGTACTATTGCTCCAGCCCCTGCCATGTAGGTTTTATACACTTTTCCTAAACTTCCTCCACCAGGGTAGTGGTCAGTGGGGAGAGCTGGGAGCAGTTGCCGGTCTTTTGGGCTGAAGTGATAGCACAGCAGGTAGGGCATTTGCCTTGCACGCGGCCGTCCCGGGTTCAATTCCAGCATCCCACATGGTCCCCTGAGCACCACCAGGAGTAATTCCAGAACCAGGAACCCCTGTGCATCCCGGATGTGACCCAAAAAGCAAATAAATAAATAAATAAAAAACTGAATGTTTCACAAACATTAAGGAAGTCCATTTACAGGTCTGTCTCCCAGAAGCTGCAATCCACAGACCTGAGATGCAGTGGCTTCCATGGGAAGCCTGAACTCCATAGCCCTCGAGTCACCTTCTGAGCCCCTGGCAGTATTTGAGCCTGAGACCTCAGTGCAGATTCACAGTCTGTCCTATGTCCAGGATTCAACTTATCCCACCAGGGAATAGTGTGTCCCCCAGGTGCCCAACCATACTGACTATCACCTGCTTGGGGGAAAGGTCATTTGTCTATTTGTTCACTGCTGTACCCCTCCAAATACACACACACACACACACACAAACACACACACACAAACACACACACCAGAGCCCAATGTGGAATAGATGCTCAGTAAATATTTATTGTGCATTCACTATTCTAAATGCCACTGAGCAAGTTTTAGGCAGTCATGCCTCAGAATGATTTCAGTCCAGCATCCCAGTTCCCAAGCTGAGCTCCTCCTTCCCCAGGCCTGGCTGTGCACCTGCCCCTATGGGCACCATCTCAACGTGGATGTGCTGAAAGCCTGCCTCAAGTTAACCTGGAGCGAAGGTGAACCTTCTGTAGAAACCTCACTTAGCACAGAGGTAGCTGTGATTTAGGACCATCTCTCCCCACTTTCCCCCGTCCCCCGACCCCAGCATTAAGGAAATAAAGTGTGAAACTTATTTGTGACATGGGTTGTTTTTGTGAATTCAAAGTGTGGGTGCATTCAGTAGCCAAGAACATTCCCCCCAGATAGCCAATGACAATGGATGAACAAAGGAACAGGATCACAGGCTGGTTAGTAATTCAAATCTCACAGCATTAATTACATAGAAATAGTAAACATAGGTGGGGTTGAACATTATCAGAACCATAACCAGATTTAAAGCCCTTTCTTCAGGGGAAGTTCTTCTAGGAGATTAACTCAAGGACAAAATATCATCTGGGGGTTCTACACTTTAGATTACTAGGGGATCCACTCAAGGGTGGGATTTCATCTAAGGACATATTGTTTTCTTCTTTCCTTAGCTAGTAATCCATTTAAGCAATCATATCTAATTTACTTCTTACTAATATTTCCAGTCATTTTGTATGAACATAGTAAGAAATATATTAAGCTTAAAGGTTGGCTTTTCCTGGGGACATCTTGCTATATATCCCAGACTCCAGTCCTCAGACCAGGTTAGTCTTTCCTAACCCCAGCAGGGTCCTTATTCAGTTAGTTCTTTTTGGGTCATGACAGAGTTTGTTTCATGGACCTTGCTCTTAACTTATTATATTTCTCATGGCGCTTAGCCCGTCTCTTTTTGATGCCAGGGTAGCTTATAGCTTGTCCTGGGTCCCTCCTTGTCCCTTTCTGGGTCCCCCATTTTGGGATGTTAGGAACTAAAGGCAACTGAGGCTTAAGTCAACTAAATGTGACAGACACTCAGGAGTAAATATTCAGAATTAGTTAACTCCCAAGTTACAAAAGCATAGCATCACTGTCTTCCTCTGCCTATACAAAAAGGACATTGCTCTAAAGTAAACTATGCAAAGGACATAAAGGAAAGGGAAAAGCAATATTTCATTTACATATACAAAATCCAGAGCCCTCAGAAGAATTTGGCTCTACAGCTTACAGGGTCTGATTTGGGGATAAAAGTGATTAGCAGATAGGGGAAGAATAGCACAGAGAAGAGGTTAGAGGATAATAGCACAGAGGATTGGGAGTGTCTGATGGAATTGGGTGTGCCTTGGGCTTGGGCGCACTGTGGTGGGAATTACTCAATACACCTAAGCTCTCTGCGGAGGTGGGGGTGGGGATGATGTCGGTGGGCCCCACGGGTGACTTGTGTGAAGCGGGGAGGAGAAAGACAGTCACTTTCTCCCCACCCGCCTCTGCCACTCGGGACCCAGGTTTACTGGAATCTTGTCTTGCCTCGCAGAAAGGAATTTCAGGAGTAGACAAGCAGTGAAACAAATAGATTTTATTTGGAGGATTTTTAGGTGCAGAGGGGGAGGGAGAGAGAGAGTGAGAGAGAGAGAGAGAGAGTAAAGTTAGACACGAAAGCATGAAAGTACACATCTCAAGAGGGGAGATGTGGGCGACACATGTGCTCGGGCACCACATGTGCTCGGCCACGTGGACGCAAGCAGCACATGGGCTCAGGCAGCATATGTGCACCCTTCCTTTGTTCCAGGTGGCCTTTATAGGGTTTCTCCAACCTGCCCCCACGTGGGGTTTCTTCCCAGGTAAAAGTCCGTTGCTAAGGAGGTTACCAGGGAGGTCCAAAAAGAGGAATTTCATGGGGAGGCCTATATCCTGAGGGTCTGCGGATGGTCTTATCAGGCCTTTGTTCTGTATCCACAAGGTGGGTCATTCCTAGAATTCTTCTTCAATGAAACTTTGTTTCATTGCAAAGAGCCTTTCCCTATCTACCTGCCTACATCAGGGAGAAAGGCTAAACCAATGTAGTCCAACAGTTCTTTTTAACCACATGCACTAGAGAGTGATGGTGAAGGCTGGTGTGGCTGAGTTGGGTTCAAACTCTACATGCTGGTGAGCGGGCCTAGAATAGGCCACTTTTCTGAGCCAGTTTTCTCAGATATAAAACGAGAATACAAGATCACACTCAATTACTGGCATAGTTATGAGAGTTAAATAAGAAGACCTACAGAAATAAAGTCAAGTGCCCAGCTCGTTGTGGCTGGTGCCGCTGCTATCATGGACACTACTTATTGGTAACTTGGAGAGGAGAGATGCAGTGGGCTCACACTCACTGAAGGGTTTACTCAGGACACTTTTCAGTGAATTTCCTATCCTCATAATCACAGTAGATTGTACACACCATGAATAGTGGGTCTGGTGGGTCAGGGCAGCGATCTCTCTGCAGACAGAACTGGTGTGGACAAAAGTTTCAAGGATCCCTTGCAATCACCACCCTGGGAGTTTTTTGTTTTTTGTTTTGTACCACATCCAGTGGTGCTCAGGGTTTACATCTGGCTCTGCACTCAGAGATCACTCCTGCCTGGCAGGGATCAGCAACCATATGGGGTGCCTGGGATCAAACCCAGTTCAGCCGCATGAAAGGCAAGCACCCTACCCACTATTGCTTGAGCCCCACCCTGGTGGTTTAAACCCTGGACTAAACCACAGGGATTTCTGACATCCACAGTTCTGGGGATGCTTCAGAAACAGTGAATGTTTCCCAATCTCACCCTCCTCCCTACCTCTCCACAAACAAAGATTAACACTCTCCCCACCCACTCTGCAGCAACTCAGGCCTTTGCTAAGACAGAATCGGGCCCTCTTCCCCTCCCTTCCCCCACAACCCCCCCCCCGCCCCCCACCCGCACTCACCCCAGACCCTGTGCACTAGGAGCTGAGGTTTGTGGTTCTTTTTTTCTTTTCAATGAATACATAATCGCCTCCTAGGATGGGCAGAGATGATGGTTGTAATAAAATAGGTTCATTACATTCCTTACACAGAACCATTTAATGAACATGCAGCCAAAGGCACTAAGGCCTCGGAGCCTAATGCAAATGAAACATGTTCCACAGTATCATTCAATTAGCTGGGGAGTAGGGGAGGGGCAGGAGGAGGCAATAGTCTAAGATACAAAGCAGAGAAGGGGAGATGGGGGGAGAGAGCATAGGAGAGGGATAGGGAAAGAGAGGGAGAGAAATACAAAGAGAGAGGGAAACAAAAAGAGATGGAGAAAGAGACAAAGAGGGAGAGACAGAGAGAGAAAGAGGGAGGCAAAGAGGGAGGAAGGAAGAGACAGAGGAAAAAAGGGAGAGAGAAAGAGGAGAGGGATAGAAAGAGAATGAGGGGGAGAATGGGTCAGGATGTAGGAAGTGAGCCCAAGGCAGTAGGGGAGAGGAGATGATGTTGCTTCAGAGGGAAGTCAGGGTTTGGCAGCCTCACTCTTCATGCCAGATCAGTGAGTCCTCTTGTGTGCATCCTGATGAGTGTGGGGACTCCACAACAGGCATGATAGAGGGTCCTCTCTGTGGTGGTCACAGTCACAGCACAGATGTGCGTACATCACTACAATGCATGTGTTCATACAGGTAAGGGTGTGACCTTGCACAGTCACTCCTGACTATCAGTACTGGAGCTGGGAGATGGATGGTCCCCAGGAGTGCAGCCTTAGAGCTGCACATCTGGTGGGGAGGGACATCCTGGCTGAGGCCTTGAGCCAGTTGTTTGACCTTGTGATTGCTCAGTTCCTCAAATAGAAAATTGAGAAAATCAAACAGCTAGGATTGTTATGAGAATTAAATTTGTTAATGCATGTAAAACATTCAGAACTATTTGGTATTACTAAAGATTTAATAAAAAAACACTATTGGTACATTAAGAGCTAAAAAGGGAAAGAAAAGCACTGATGAGCCTGGGGTTGGATCAGAAGAGCACAGAGTTCTTCCAAAGTAAGATGCTCATGTCTGAGTGTTAATCAGTCATGGGAACAAGGGGATGAGGGAGAGAATCTCTGGAGTGTCTGTTTCATATTTTGGCTGTGCAAGTGGTGCTCAGGTGGGTTGGGGGATCACTCCCTGTGATGCTCAATCAGATGGTTCAGTTCAAAGATGTGGTGTGCTTGGGCCCTGCTATGCTGGGGACCATCAGGGTCATATCCAGTGGTACAGGAGGACTCCAGGGCTACATTTGTTGGTCCTTGGAGGTACCTGGGCATACCTGTTGGTACCTGGGAGCCTCAGGGATTTACCCAGTGATGCATAGGAGGCTGTGTAATGTTAGGTTGTGACCTAAGCCCTTGTACTATCTCTCTGACCCCTATTTAAAAAATTGCTTGCTGAGCCTCCTTCAGCTATTCTGATCAAGTCCAATTGATTTTCTTTTGGGTAGAAATGCCCTTATTTGAGTTCAGTCCCTCTGGAGGGGCAGACCCAACTTCTTGCTTCACATTGGAGATACCACCCAAACCTGATTAACTGTATATTCCACTAAGCTATGTCAACAGAGAAAATACCAGAGTTTCAATGCTTATGCTTGCTGTGAAGATATGATAATCCCGAATGATAGATATTTGGAGCTACCTATGACTATCTCCTACTTAGAGAGCAGAACCCTCCTGAGAATAAAGCTCATGGAAAGGAAAACCTGGGGAGGGTTGGAAGAGAAAGTCATTACTTGACAATATTATTTGATTCCCTCTGTTCCGTCATAGCTGATAGGACTATTTGATTGAAAGGTCCAGTTAAACCCACCTCTCCTTTCCTGACTATATTTCTATTTATATAGACACTGTGCTGAGTGGAGTTTTTGGTTCTTGCAGCTGGAAGAGTCCCATGTGAGGGTGGGATGGAATGTGGCCCATGATAAGAGCATGCGATTAGGGTCATGGGATGAACCATGGTCTGTTACAGAAAGTCCAGGTGACTGAGGTGCAGTGAGCAGAGGAAAGTGGTGGGCATTGAATTCCCAAGAGTCTAAGGAGCCTAACAACCAAGTTATTGTGATTGTTATTCTAGGGAGACATTGATATTCTGGGGCAAGTAGATACATGCAAGGCAAAGACTTGTAACTCCTTCCAGTAGGTAATGGATGCACTCTCCAGAGGTTACTCATCTCACCCCTTCCTTGGTGAATTCTTGAAAACACACAGATCAGTTGGGACTAGAAAGACCCTTAAGTGCACATAGTGTAAAGTCCTCACTGCCTAGTTTGGGTGCTGAAACAAAACCACCACAGGCTTAAGTGGTTCATACAACAAAAGCTTCTCTCTCATGGTTCTGGAGGCTACAAGCCCTAGATCAGAGGCTAGTGCAGGACAGTTCTGTTGAGGGTTCTTCTGGTTTGCAGGAGACTGTCTTCTTTCTGTGTCCTCTCTTGGCTCAGAATAAATTTTAGACTTTGTTTCTTCTTGTAAGATCATTAACCCCAAGATGGAGACCTGCATCATTATTATTGAAAATAAACTTGGTTATCCTCAGAGGTAACCTTCTCTTAGCCCCATCCTATAACCCCTTCTATATGGTTTCAATAGACAAATTTTGGATGACACAAGCATGCAATCTGGAACTGAATTCATATTAGTTTCTAACTGATAAACTAATAAGTGAATATAATCTCACAAAAAAGGAAGCAAGCAAGGAAAGAAGGGTGGAAGATGAGATGGGAGAAAAGAAAAGGAGCAGAAAAGGAAATTCTAGCTATATGGATTAAGTAACATTTCATTTTGACAAGCAGAATAGATTACAAGCAGGTTATAGGATCTATCTCAAAGCTTAGCTACTTAAACTGGGGGCTGCTTCAGAAGACTCCTTGTGGGGTCTTGTAACTGAATTTGAGGTCATGAAAAATTTGCAACAGTCTAAGTTTTCTAAATGCGAAAGGACCAAAAATCAATTCAAAATCAATCACGTAGTGAATTCAACACGTTTCTGGCAGCACTTGCCCATGTTGCATTTTGGGGGGTGAAAGGGGTCATGAGTGGAAAAAAATTAAGATTCCTTGTTCTAAAGTAACCTAGTTCATTAAAGGTATCAGAATCTTGGCATCAAAAATTGGATCAGAATCTTGATTCGGCATTTCTTACTTCATCAAATATTCTTCTGTGGACTGAATGTTTGTGGCCATCCTCTATTCATGCAATTTATATATTGAAACTCTAATTCTCATTGTGATGGTGTTTGGATATGGACCTTTGGGAAGTAATTAGGGTGAACATGTGGAGCCCTGATGATGGGCTAATGCCCTCAGAGAAGAGACAGGGGAGATGGCTGTTCGCCAAGTAAGAGTGTAATGAGAAAGACATCTATGTCAGGAAGGCAGATAAGCCAATAGCTTGGTATTAGCCCTCCCAGCCACCAGAACTGGGAGACATAGATGATTTATTTTTGTTTGTTAAAGCCACACAGGCTAGGATAATTTTTTTATATAAGTCTGAACTGACTAAGATCTTAAAGTCTCTGCTCCCAAGCATGTCTTCCTTGGCAAGCTTGTCAGACCCCTGAGGACATGAATGTGACACATCACACCTACCTAATTGTGTAGAAGGTTTTGTGTTATTTTTGTGTGTGTTTGTGTGAGTGGGGGGGGGGGGGAGATAACAGCACACTCCTAAGACACCATGTACCATTCCCTTTAATAAGTTCTCTCTTCTAATTTTGTGTAATCCCCATAATAGCCTGATAAAGTAGCTAACTTTATTCTTATCTTTATTTGCCAGACACAGCAAACAAACACATTTCAGAGGTTAAAATGTGTGACTCAGAGCCAGAGAAATTGTACAGCGGGTAGGGCGTCTGCCTTGCCCATGGCCAAGCTGGATTCAATCCCTGACATTCCACACAGTCCCCAAGCACTGCCAGGAGTGATTCCTGGGTGCAGGGAGTTGCTGATGTGAAACCTAATGTCATTGAACTAGGGAGGACTGTTGTGCTGAGAGCGCTCCGGAACCTCCCAGGCAAGGAGGAGGAGAAAAAAAATTCCAGAAAATTAGAATTAATTGTATGCAGAGCCAGGAGAACCCCCTGAACATCACTTTGTGGCCCCCCAAACAGAACAAAACGAAACAAAAAAACAAACCAAAACCCAAAACTTGTGGCCAAATTTACATGGGATATGTTTGCAACTCTGACTCCCTGCCCTGATTTGCAACAGTAAAGAGCAGTTTTCAAGAGCAAATTTCCTTTAGCAGCTAGGTAATTTCCCTTAAACACAGGAGCAAATGAGGGGTCACAAGACCTGAGGGAAAAAAGCCTCTCCTTGGCCTTTGGAACTCTCCAAGGTGCTGAAACACAGCGTAGGCAGCCCTAGCATATGTCCACACTGGCCTTTCTGGAACTGTTTCCTCTTGGTTCTGGCTGTTCTTGATAATACTTTCTTACTTTAACTTGATATCAGATCACTTATATCCCTTCAAACCAAATCTTTTCTCATACTTTTCACTTGAAAGTAGAAGAGGGGAGAAAACACAGTCCCCAGAGACAAACACAATCTCCAGAGAGCTCCAGCCAATGTGGGGAGATAACACTTGCCTAAGACCTTAAAGTATTAGCACAGCATACAAGGCTCTTTGGTACCTACCATAGTTTTAGGCAGTGCCCATCACGTGTGCGCCTGAGATACTCCAGACAGAGGCATAAGGCCACGTCTCCTCTTAGGGCTTCTTCCATATGGCCAGATCTGACCGGCGAATTTGGCATGGAGAAGGAACAAAACAAACACAATCAATGAGACCAGGGAAGAGCCAGGCCAAGGCTTTGTGGGGCTTGTTAAGAAGTTTTCACTTTTCTTCTAAAGCCTGTGTGGTGCCATTAATGTTTTAAGCAAGGAGTAAAATAAACAAATGTGGGTTTATGGGGACCAGGCTGGAGAGCAGAGACCGAGCAGCTTGTTAGAATATTCATGCAAGAGATAATGGTGCCTGGACAAGCTGAGAGGAAGTCCCTTCGCATGCCCCAGTCTCAGTTCCTCCCCAGGACCCACCACACTTTGAATTTTTCGTTGCTTTTGTTTTTTGATGCTGCTGTTCTCTCCCACTTGTTATTGTATATCTCTTTTTAAAAATGAAACGCTGGCAGCAAGGAGCCAGGGACCTCATCTGCCTTGTTTACTGCTAGATCGCTGGTAGTGTCAGATACAGGGCACTGGTGAATGTAAGAGGATGGAGTGCGAGATTGATAAGAGCCAACACAATAGGATAAGACTTAGGGAACAGAAATTCATGAAGAATCCCCAGGCCTTGGCTGGAACCCCACTCTACTGCTCCAGGTCAGGGCTGATCCCAAGTTGGGCAATAAGCCTCACAGGGACACCAGGAGACCTCAGTCATGGGTTCAGAGGGTGTAGTCAGCCTTCTTAGGTTATACAAGCATATCTGACTGCCTCTGAAAGTTATCTGTATCCATTAGGAAGTCCAGAAGGAGTCAGACCAGAGGGCCAGTGCCAATCCATCCGCTAGCCTCTAAATTCTTTGATCAGGGTTTCCTGGAATTTCCCCCCTCCTCCATTCCCCATCCCTTTATGTATAAGGAACCCAGTGATTTTGGACTGATGGTGAGAGGCAGGGATGATGAAATGCCATATGGGAGATCTGCTCAGGCACCTCATGCCAGCTATGGGCTCCTTTACTCCCCTGGGTCCTAACTCACCATCATGACTGTAGGGAGGTGGATCTTTGACTCTGGGTCCAGATAGACTCCTCTGGGTGGGGGCTGCAGACCAGAGGCTCTGATATTTGGAGTTATCTCAGACTCCTCTACCCTTGAGTAGCTCCTGGTTCAGAGGAATTTGGGAGGAAGACACAGGAGGCATGCGATCTCCATTTGGGAGAAAGTGCTAAAGGAAGTATAAAGCCAGAGAGAGGGAATTCTGAGGAGGGTCCCTAATCATGCCTGAAGATCAGTGAAGGCTTCCTGGAGGAGGTGATACCTGGGCAAAAACTTTAGGGGGAGTCAGTCTTAGAGTGGTGACAGGCAGGGGGAGGAATTTAGGGAGATCAGTTGGAGGAAAGAACTCAGGTGTGGCAGGGGCTGACAGGCTGACAGGGAGTGAGGCTGGAAGGTGAGAGTAAGATTCACCCCACTGGCCCCAGGGCTTTTACAGGTTACTGAGGGACAAACAACTCCAGTCTCACAGCCATCATTCCCCGAGACCCAAGAGGCCAGAGTACACAGACTTGTCATCAGATGGTGTCCCAGACCCGGTTGCAACCCTGACCTCCAGGCAGCTCTGGCCTCTTCCTCCTGGTCATTCCTGGAGGTCTGGGGCATTGAGGTCTGGGCAGGGGTCCCACCAGCAGGACAGATACCTGCTTCTCTGCAGGCAATTGTGAATATTTCCAGAAATAGCACCAGAAACAAACTCAAATGAACTGTATTACTCTATTGGCTTAAAGGTCTCGCAACTAATGATATTGGATGCAGGAGGGGATGACCGTTATAATAGAGAAGATTCTGGAAGCCAGCAGAGTTGCCACCAGCTCCCTCTGTCAGTACATCCTGGCCCCTCACTAGGCTCAGGGTCAGAGACAGCTGAGGTGCAGGGGCCCGGGGAGCTCAGTCCTGGCCCCAGAAATCAGTCAGGCCAGGGCCTGTGAAAGAAACACATGGGTGAGGGTGGGGGTGGGCCATGTGCTGTGAGGAGTGCAGATCCCCGGCTATTCCTGCTCAGTCCCGACCTCGGCTTTGTCTCTGAGCCCCAGTTTTCTCTCTTGTAAAGTGGGGTCCTCATGACGTCTCTGTAGGGTTCTCGTGAGTCATGAGTCTGGGAGGGTGTGCACAGTGATGCACCCATGGTGACCATGAGCAGGACAGGGAGACGCTGGGCCTGGAGGCACCAGGAGAGGGCCTGGAAGGGTTCAGTGCATGCCCAGCAGAGCATGGGGCTGGGGCCCAAGTAGCTGGTGTCAGGGCCCCGTGGTGCATGTGTCTTGAAGGGTGGTGCCCCAGAGCAGGGGAAGCTGTGGAGGACTCGAAGGGGCCATGGCGTGTTCCCAGGAGCTGGCACTGTGTGCTGGAGGGGGCAGCATGAGCTGCCTTGTGTCAGGGGGAGGACTGGGATCTGGCCAGGAGAAGTGGGGTGAGGAGAGAGGTTGGCAGAGCAGGGAGACACCCTCCACCCCTGCCAGCACACACATAAGTCCTGCCAGAGACACAAGATAGGCCCAGCTTCCACTCAAGCAGTAGGAGGAAAGGGGTATTAAGGAGGCCCAGGCCACCAGGGAAGAACAAGCAGCTCTGGTGGGGGCGGGGGGGGTCTCTGACCCAGACTATATGGGGAGCATTGACCAGGACACCCATTCTACCATCTTGGTCCCCTAGACTTCCCTCTATCCCCCTCCCACCCTGCAGCTGCCTTTCTGGCTGAGGGAGGGGCTGTGGACAGGGTTTTAGAATAGAACCACCCAGAACCCTGCAGTGGGTGCCCTACCTGGCCCACTGTTATCCCCTGAGGGCACTCTGAGACCTGGTCACCGATGACCCCCAGCTGCTCTGGAGGGCGACCTTGACCCAGTGACCTCTAAGCTGAGGTTAGGGCAAGGATGATTCTCTGGCAGGAAGGGAGCACAGGGGAGGCCCCCCTCCCCCTCACACACACACATCAAGCTCACTCCAGGGCCTCAGAGAGTTGAAGACAAGAGTCAGAGGGACTCTGTGACAGAAAGAGAGGGTGACAAGGACATGGTCAGAGAGGGAAGCCCGAGGGGCTGTGGGACTGACCCTCCAGGTCCTGGACAGCCTGCTGTGGGGGTTCAGGGAGCCAAGGGGCCGCACACGAGCCCCCTCTTCCCTGCAGTTCACGTTCTCGGAGAAAGGAAATCACTCTGCTTCCAATTAATCTAATTAGACGTAATCAAGTTGTGGAGATCTGAGCAGCAGGGTGAGTGATTAGGAGAAATTACCGCCCTGCAAAGAGTTTCAATGTGATTTCAGTTTCATAATCCAAAACCCAAATAAAGCAGAATGGGCTTTCTCCCCACGCCAGCTGGCGGCCTGAGTTCCCCAAAGGACAGAGAACTCACATAGAGGGTCCCACTAGGACTGGCACCAGACTTGTCACACACACACACTTAGGTGTCTTCACCACAGGGCTAATGTGTGCACACACACAGAGATACATATACTCAGACACATTTGCACATGTATACATAGGCATACATAAATATCCATGAGCACATGTGCATGTGTGTGCACGCACACAGAGAGGCACATGTGGGCACACCTACATCCCATGACACTTCTAGCATGAGTTCTGGCTCTGCCCTGAGCTGGCAGGGTGAAGCTTCAGTGTTTTTGGAACTAATTTCCCCACTTGCAACAATAAGAGTTGTAAGTGACCTGGCCCCCTCGGAGGTTGCTGTTTGGAATCGGCTCTCTCTGCCTTTCTTTGGAAACCCAGCCACTAGGAGAGGGGAGTTGGGGGTTGGTAAGTGGCTCTCCATGCTGGGAGATTACCTGCAGCAAAGTGGGCTCCCTTGGGGCCCTTGTATTGCCCCACGGGTGCACCTTTCTGGGGACACTGGTGACCCAGTTCCAGGGACAGCTTGTCTCCCAGATCTGGCATGCAGCCACATTGCAGGTCCCCTTACCCCTTGTCTCTGAGGACCCCAAGTGCTGAGAGAGTGGCCAGAGCTGAGCATAAAAGAGCCTCAAACTAGCTTAGAAATGATTAACTGGGAGCCTTAGTGATAGTACAGCAGGTAGGGGGCCTGCCTTTCACAGGGCTACCAGGGTTTGACCCCAGGCAACTCATATGGTTCCCCAAGCACCACCAGGGGTGTTTCCTTAGTGCAGAGCCAGGAGTAAGTCCTGAGCACCGTGAGGTGTGGCCTGCAAACAAGACAAAGCAACAACAACAACAACAAAAAAGATGATTAATGGTACTCTGGAGGTGGGGAGGGGACAGAAGTGATCAAGGCCCATGTCACCTGGGGAGGTCAGCCTGGAGAAGCAGAGGTGGTGAGTTTGTCACTGAGAGGTGACAGCAAAAGCCTCCTGAGGGTGACAGGATCCTGTGTGTCACCGAGGCTGACAGGACCTTGTGTGTCACCGAGGTTGTGTGTGTACTAGATACTTGGTAATGGTTGCTCCCTCTTCTTCTCAGCTCATCTGCCTGTTCTGTTCTCTTCTGGCTGGGGAGACACACCCCTCAAGGACACCCCTTCCCCACTTATCCTCCACCTGCTTCCAGGCTGATAAGAGTCTGCTGAGGGACAGGGCAGCCTGGGCCTCTGAGCTGTCCCCATGCTGGCCCAGGTAGGGCCTGTGCTGGGAAGGGGAGGGTTAAGCCTGGAGCAGCCCTTCCTGGTTGGTATCTAACTTGCAATTTCTAAAGGTATCAGGAGGGTCACAGAGCAAACATTTTCTCTCTTAATGACACTGCAGCCAGTTAGGGAGGGGCCTTTCCCTTGGACAGCATTAAGGAGAGACCGTCCATTATCCAGAATGATCTGGCCTGGCAGCTGGAATAATCTTCCCGCAGACCTGGGTAGAGGAGTGACTTTCCCATCCCTATCATCAGCAAACTTTGCCTGTTCCCTTAGTGCGGGGTCAGAGGGTGGGGGACACCCAGGTCTAGAGGACACCAAGACGGCTGAGGCTTCTCCACATGAAAAGTCCTTTCAAACTAGCAGGACACAAGATGACCACCACTGGCCTCATCAGCCACTGTTATGCTGAAAGTTGGTGTCGGGAGGGAAGTTAATGGCTAACCTGAGGAGGGCTTTCTCCTCTTCATGTTTAGCAGGTGAGGGACCCAACAAGCAGCCCTATATGATTCCCCCAGCTTTGCTGTAAGACCTGTGGTGTTTAGAACATGTTTGGAGGCTGGGAGCCAGCGCCTGTGTCTAGCCTTTGGGGCCTTGAAACAGGTTTTCTCACCCTGATTTCCACAGTCCCTTCTGGAGTACCTTCTGCACACCCAGCGTGTGCTGGAAGCACCCTGTCGACCTGCCAATCTGCACAGCAGGTTGGTATCTGCCGACTTTACAAACATAAGAGAACAGACCCAAGATAAGGGGCAGACCCAGACCCAGTTGGGGAAAGTCCTCCAAGCTCCTGTTCCTTCTCTTGTATGCCTGCCCTCTGAGCTTTGTCTGGAGTCACTAGATCTACCCCACACAGTGGCCTGGGAGGTGCCAGTGAAAGGAGGAATGAGAAATGCACCAGTCCCTCAAGAGTGTCGCTGGACACACACACACACACACACACACACACACACACATGCGCGCACACACACATGCACACTCACACAGACACGCACTCCTACAAGTGCACATATAGAAGCTTTCGACCCAGATCCTGGCACCAGCCCCCTAATCCCAGAAGGACTCCAACTCGGCGTCTTCTCTATTCATCAATCTTGACTCGGTACTTAACCATCTTCAGGTGATTCAGCAGCCACAGGGTGAATTTGCCCTATTACTAAAACTATGAGTGACATAGGGTCGAGCACAAGTCTTTGAAATGCTCACTCTTGGAAACCGCAGTGGCTGCTGAGATTCCAGGCGATGAACCATGATGCTCCCTGCAGTTTTGAAGATCACAGGCAACAGCCCCAAACTACCCAAATGTCCAATACACAGCAAACCAGCTTATCATGGGGATGGCTGGCAGGCCCCTAAAGTGCTGGCACACCAAGTGCAGTCAGGGCTGTGGACTCATTTCTTGAGCCAGGGAGGAGAGGGTAGAACAACACTGTCTACAATATACACTTGTCATGAGGTTTCTCACCAGCTAAAGGGTAGGTGACTAAGCCCTTGTTTGTGTTCTGAAGGAAGCTAAGGGCCCTATATCCTGATCAGTCCATGCATGCCCAAGCTTTGCCCTCAAAGATGCCTTTCCCATTGTCCCTGGGACCGGAACTTCTGCTGACCCATGCCCTGCACTCAGGCCCAGACGGGACCCATATGGTGCTCACTTTTCTTTGCTGTTCCTCCCCAGTTCCTTCCTGCTGGTTTCAGTGCACTCTATCTCAGCCCCCCGACCCTGCTTCCATGACTGCCATGGGGAGAGGAGGAGCTAGATAATGGGCTCCAGAATAGGGGTGGCCGTGGAAGTCTCTGGTGAGTACATCTGACTAAAATAACAATAATGATGATATCATCATCATCATCACCACATCATCATCATCATCATCATCATCATCATCACCACATCATTATCATCATCATCATCACTATCAACATTATCTTTGATTCTGTTGAGACTGAAGCGGTCATCAAAGCTCTAGCCAAACAGGGCATTAAAACTCAATACATCAGGATTTTCCGTGAGCTGTATTACAAATTCACTACCAGGATCTCACCATTCTACAAGGAAGTGATCATCAATATCAAGAGAGGGGTTTGGCAGGGTGATACTATTTCACCAAAACTCTTCAGTGCCACCATTGAGAATGTCATGTAGTGACTGGAATGGGAAGGAATGGGAATGAAGATAGACGGCTGGCAACTACACCACCTCCGTTTCACTGATGACATCATTCTAATAACACCAAACATTAGCCGAGTGGCACAAATGCTGGCCAATTTTGACCGTGAGTGTGGAAAGGTCGGACTGCAGCTGAATCTCATGAAGACAATGTTTATGAGAAAAACAGACTCGTTCCTGACGTTCCATTCGCTCTCAATGGAATAGACATCTCTGAATGCAACAGTTATGTGTACCTAGGTCGAGAAGTCAACATGCCAAATGACTTGGCACCAGAGTTGCTCAGGAAGAAGAGAACGGCTTGGAACACCTTCAAGAGTGTCGAAGAAATAGCTAAGAGGATGAAGAATCTCCGGCTCCAGGCACATCTCTTTGATTCCACCATTCTTCCTGCATTAACATACGCCTCAGAGACCTGGGCCCTACAAAAACAGGATGAGAATGCTATTCAGGTCTCCCAAAGAGGAATCGAAAGAGCTATACTCGGAGTATCACGCTTCACTCAAGTGAGAGAAAAAGTCCAGAGCTCCAACCTCCATCGACGGTCAAGAATCAGGGATGCTGTTTCGTTTGCCAAGGCATCGAAAATCAGATGGGCTGGACACGTAATATGATTTGGAGATGACCACTGGACTAGAGCTGTTACTGACTGGATTTCACGGGATGTCAAAAGATTGCATGGCTGCCCACCTACGAGATGGTCAGATTTCTTTGTCAAGACCCTGAATGATCGGTTTGAGGCTCTTCGTGTTCCTGGGGCTAGCAGACACCATTGGGCTACACTAGCACACGACAGGGATGAATGGAGACGTTACTGGCGCCCACTCAAGCAAATCGATGAGTAACGGGATGTCAAGTGATCAAGTGATCACCATTATCATCATTATCACCACAATCACCACTACCACCAGCATCATCATCATCATCATCATCATCATCATCATCACTATCAGCCATTTTTGTTTAAGAGCATGATTCATGTGGTTTGTGTTTTGATTGCTTAGGGACACTTGAACTTGCAGTTTGATTCCAAAAGCTTGGGGTACTGGTTCAGCATGCAGGAGATGGTGTTTACTGAAAGCTGCTCCAAGAATCCTGTGTATCCACTCACCAATCAATTCACAACAATCTGGGCTCTAATCTGGCAAGCCAGTGAGTGTCTAGACACTGGCCAGAGACTAAGACTAAGCACAAAGCTGGGGGCAGGAGGTGGAGGTTGGGTGATAAACAAGCCAACAGAAGGCACGTACTCAGATGCTGGTAAGGCCAGGAAGCAAGTATGTGGTGACTGCTGAGAAAGCAGCTGGCATCGGCCGAGGGCATGCAAACACATCCCTGAGGCTCAGAGAAAACTCGCAGCCACATCAACTCCTGCCTCACCATGGTGGGAGGGTACCAGCTGGCTGGGTCCTGCAGGAGGTCCAGCTGGGAGGCGAGGCTGAGGACAGGTGGGGATGCAGGTCAGTGAGCAGAGGGAAAGCAGAGAACAGAGCTTTGAGTGTGGCCACACCCACCAAGACAGCAGGAACTTCCTCTGCCTTCTAACTTCAGGGTCCAGGTGACATGGGGGCCTTCAGGTACGGTACTCTGCAAGGAGCCTACATCAGAGAATTTGGCCATTCTGTTAGCAGGGCTGTGGGCTGAACACTGCTCTGTTCCAGAACCCCCATGTGACCATGGTAGGAGATCTCCATTCCCCAGTTAGGGCTACCCTGGCCAGACTCTGCCCATGTCTGGGTAGAAAAATCACGTTGGCATCTGTGTGTGTGTCTATAATTTCTCTGTGATGCCAGAATACCAGGGTGCTGTGTCTGTGTGCCTGTGAGCATCTGCTCCTGGGACCTTTTCTTGTGACCTGGCATATGTCTCAGTATGTGGGCCAGGGTGTGTCTGCATGATGAGGACCCCCATGTACTGATGCATTCTTTTGAATTCCTGTTCTGTTCATGTGCCTGTGTCCTCACGTCTGTGCTCTGAGGCTTGCTCTGAGGCTCTTGGTTGGACATTCTGGGGCTGCAGTGTTGTTTCCGCATGCATTAGCAGGAGTCCACTTGTATGACTTTCTCTGCTCTGTTTCTTATGCCTTGCATTTTCACTTTAAAAAAAAAATTTTTTGAGTCACACCTGGCAATGCACAGGGGTTACTCCTGTGCTCACGAACTCAGAAATTACTCCTGATGGTGTTCAGGGGACTATATGGGATGCTGGGAATCGAACCCGGGTCGGCCGCATGCAAGGCAAATGCCCTAGGGGCTGTCCTATCGCTCTAGCCCCTGCATTTGCATTCTTTTGGTCACTGTTTTTTAATCAATGTAGTCTCTTCAGTAATGACATGGATCTGTGGGGGTTATCTCTGGGCCCAGGTGTTGCTCTTTGTGCTTTTCTGACTGGGTATCTCTGAGGGTCTTTCAGAGTCATCTGCGTGTCCCTTTGTGGCCCTGACCTTCTGCCCGTGTCTGCCTGTCTGACTGCATTGGGTGGGTTGTAGGTATTTTTTCAGTTGTCTAACTCTGTCCCTGACTGTCATGTGTTTACTTATCCTTCTGAGTGTCCTCTGACTGTGTGTCTGTCTCTGTCTAGGTGCTCATGTGTATGTATCTTCAAATACCTCAGTGAGGAGCATCATCCCAATGCCTGTCATGGGATGAGAGACTCAGAAAGGCTCACCTAGGTGCCTTCCTCATCAGCGCTTTGCCCTTGAATTAATGGCATGAGTAGAATATTACATTCAGCAATGGCAGATCACACATTCTTTCCAAATTCATGTGAAATAATCACCCATAGAGACTATGGACTAGACTGTATATAAAGCGCACATCAGTTGATTAGAGAGAATGGAAAGCATGTGGAGTCTTTTCTGCAACTATAATGGAATTATAAATCAATGACAATAATGTATCTGGAAACCTCACTCATATTTGGAAATTAAACAACATGTGTCTAGATAATGTGTGGATCAATGAAGGTCTCATAAGAGAGACTGAAAATGTTGTGTGCTGAATGATAATAAACTTTGACATATCAAAAAATGTGGAACGTAACTAGAAGAATTCTTATAGTGCATTATAGAGGTTAAATTCATGTTACCCCCAAAAGTTTAAAATCAATGCTCTGAGTATCTGAAGAAGCTAGGAAAAGAAGAGCAGAAACCAATATAATACACAGACAAACACAAAAGAATACCAACATAGCTATAAGTTGGTTCTCTAAAATAGTAAACTCCCCAAACTGGCAGTTATTAAAAAAGGAGATCAAAAGTTTTTAAAATGAGGATTAGTAAAAGGGTTATCACTGAGATAGTATAGTCCTTATAAAGATAATAAAAGGATATTGTTAACAGTTTATGAAAATAAATCCAATACCGTCAATGAACCAGGCAAATTAGAATTTATAAAAGAAGAAATAGAAACAAATAGCTCTATGTCTGGTAAAGAAATGGAACATATAAGATGAAAAGTCCAAGATTAGATGACTTCATCTTTGAATTTTAATCAACATTTAATGAAGAAATAATATCAACCTTAAACAAATTCTTCCAGATAGTAGAGAGGATGGACGGTTCCACAATGAAATAGACCACATCATATTCAATCGGCGGTTTTGCCTAACTGATGTTGCTGTTGTCCCAAAATTCAAACGGGATCAGATCGCTGTCTTCTTCGTGCAAAATTGTACCTCACAGAACGAGGAGAAAAGAATGCAAGGTTTAAGAAGAGGACTCCCGGAACGACCACCAACTGGGAGCTCTTTGGCTCTGTTGCGGCAACATGGGGAGATGCCGTCATTGACAACATTGATGAGGAATATGACCGAATGATTCAGCACCTCCATGATTGTGCGAGGAATGCCAAGAGAGAGATAACCACAAAAAACCGCCTTTCTTCGAACACTCTTGAACTTATTCGCCAACGTGGCTTGGCACATGCCTCAGGCAACCACAAGCGAACTTCTGAACTGGCAAAACAGTGCAGAGAAGCCATCAAGGATGACCTCAAAAACAGGAGAGCAGCAGTACTGGTAGATGTGGCAGAATCTGGGAAAAGCATTCGTAATGCCTGCCTGTCCTTCACCAACTACAAAACCAAAGAGGACTGCCCTCCGACATCATGATGGATCTATCACATCTTCCAGAAGGGCAATGGAGAAGATTATTCATGACTTCTACTCAGATCTCTTTAATAGCCACATCCACTTGCCCACATACCACATACCACATGATGGATATGTCGTTCCCAATGTTCTCCCTTCCGAAATCCAACATGCGATCTCGTCGGTAAAGAAACAAAGAGCACCTGGCCCAGACAAGATCAGACCTGAACACCTGAAGAACTTACCATCAGTACTCATCAATACATTGGCTCGGCTCTTCACACGCTACCTGTCTGAATGCAAGGTTCCATCCCAATGGAAAATCAACAGGACTGAATTCCAACAGGTACAGCCCGCCCCCATGGGCCTGGGTTCCTCTCTGGGCACGCGCAGCTAGAAACAGCCCCGAGACAGCCGGTTTTCAACACCTGAGCCGCGCGGGACGGGCACAGAGGCCCAGCTCTGGGCAACAAAGCTGACCGGCTCCAATTCCAACAGGTACAGCCCGCCCCCATGGGCCTGGGTTCCTCTCTGGGCACGCGCAGCTAGAAACAGCCCCGAGACAGCCGGTTTTCAACCCCTGAGCCGCGTGGGACGGGCACAGAGGCCCAGCTCTGGGCAACAAAGCTGAACGGCTCCAATTCCAACAGGTACAGCCCGCCCCCATGGGCCTGGGTTCCTCTCTGGGCACGCGCAGCTAGAAACAGCCCCGAGACAGCCGGTTTTCAACCCCTGAGCCGCGTGGGACGGGCACAGAGGCCCAGCTCTGGGCAACAAAGCTGAACGGCTCCAATTCCAACAGGTACAGCCCGCCCCCATGGGCCTGGGTTCCTCTCTGGGCACGCGCAGCTAGAAACAGCCCCGAGACAGCCGGTTTTCAACCCCTGAGCCGCGTGGGACGGGCACAGAGGCCCAGCTCTGGGCAACAAAGCTGAACGGCTCCAATTCCAACAGGTACAGCCCGCCCCCATGGGCCTGGGTTCCTCTCTGGGCACGCGCAGCTAGAAACAGCCCCGAGACAGCCGGTTTTCAACCCCTGAGCCGCGTGGGACGGGCACAGAGGCCCAGCTCTGGGCAACAAAGCTGAACGGCTCCAATTCCAACAGGTACAGCCCGCCCCCATGGGCCTGGGTTCCTCTCTGGGCACGCGCAGCTAGAAACAGCCCCGAGACAGCCGGTTTTCAACCCCTGAGCCGCGTGGGACGGGCACAGAGGCCCAGCTCTGGGCAACAAAGCTGAACGGCTCCAATTCCAACAGGTACAGCCCGCCCCCATGGGCCTGGGTTCCTCTCTGGGCACGCGCAGCTAGAAACAGCCCCGAGACAGCCGGTTTTCAACCCCTGAGCCGCGCGGGACGGGCACAGAGGCCCAGCTCTGGGCAACAAAGCTGAACGGCTCCAATTCCAACAGCCCGCCCCCATGGGCCTGGGTTCCTCTCTGGGCACGCGCAGCTAGAAACAGCCCCGAGACAGCCGGTTTTCAACCCCTGAGCCGCGTGGGACGGGCACAGAGGCCCAGCTCTGGGCAACAAAGCTGAACGGCTCCAATTCCAAACAGGAGACCTTCCCAACTCCTCGCCCAGTGCCAGGGACTCTTTCCGGAGCCGCGGCCGCTAACGCGGCCGCGAAATATTTTCCCACTACATATGCCATAGGAACCATAAGCTAACTTCTTAGATGGAAACATCTCTATTTTAGCTCAGCCACTAGAAATACAGGTGCCAATAACTCATAAGCCTATCTTAACTCACACTGCATATCAAGCAGAATAGTAACACTGAACGTGAAGGACTAAACCACACCTCTCACAATGGTAAAGCAACGCAAAAGCCCACCAAACATTCATATTGAAGAGTCTAGCCCAGATGACACCAACAGTACTGTAGTGTTAGACAACCTCTCTGACAAGGAATTCAGAAGGGAGCTACTTAGGATGCTTAGGGAATTAAAAGAAACAATGGAAAGCAATGCCAATAGAAGACAAGAGGATCTGAAGGCAGAAATGAGGAAAATGCAATCAGGAATGTCAGACCTGAAAAATCTCGTAGGCGAATTGAAAAGCTCAGTGGAAGGCCTCAGCAGCAGAGTAACAGCGGCTGAGAACAGAATCAGTGAGCTCGAAGATGAAGTTCAGAGACTCTCCCGAAAAGAGCAGAAAATGGAAAAGAGACTCACAATTCGGGAACAGATGGCAAGAGAAGATCGTGATGAAGCCAAGAGGGGTAACATAAGAATTATTGGAGTCCCAGAGGGACAGGAAGAAAACCTCGATGAAGAAGAAACTGTCAAAGACATCATTGCTACAACATTTCCAGAGCTGAAGAAAACTTGTGACCACATTCAGGAGGCCCGAAGGGTACCAGCTAGAAGAAATCTGAATAAAAATACCCCAAGACACATTCTGATCAAAATGACCAAAACCTTAGACAGAGACAAAATTCTGAAAGCAGCAAGATCGAAGAAAGAAATCTCTTACAAAGGAGCATCCTTAAAATTCACAGCTGATTTTTCTGATGAAACCCTCATGGCCCGAAAACAGTGGTGGGACATAGTAAAAAAACTCAATGAAATAAATGCCTCCCCCAAAATACTTTTCCCAGCAAGACTCTCATTCATAATAGAAGGAACAACACACAGTTTCACAGACAAACAACAGCTCAGGAACTTCATAGACTCAAAACCATGGTTACAAGAACAACTAAATGGGCTACTTTAAGGCAAGAAAGGCCCCTCAAATACACCCAATTTTAACATAACAATGGGACAAAATCCCATAACAATAATCTCTCTCAATGTCAATGGGCTAAACGCACCAATTAAAAGACATAGAGTGGCAGGATGGATTAGAAAATTGAACCCAACATTCTGCTGCCTGCAAGAAACGCATCTCAATAGTCAAAGCAAACACAGACTCAGAGTCAAAGGCTGGAAAACAATCCTACAGGCAAACAGCTCCCATAAAAAAGCTGGGGTAGCCATCCTTATATCAGACCACATTGATTTCAGAGTGAGGAAGGTCATAAGAGACAGTGAAGGCCATTACTTATTGATCAGAGGATCTGTACAACAGGAAGAACTTACAATAATAAATGTATATGCACCTAATGAGAGACCAGCAAAGTACTTAAAACAACTACTCATAGATTTGGAAAAAGACATCAATAGCAACACAATACTAGTGGGAGACTTCAACACTGCTTTGTCACCTCTTGATAGATCAACCAGACTCAAGCTTAGCAAGGACATACTTCATTTGAGGGAAACAATGGAAGAAAGGGACTTAGTAGATATATACAGGACACTTCATCCACAAAAAGCTGAATACACATTCTTCTCAAGCGTACATGGAACATTCTCCAAGATAGACCACATGCTGAGCCACAAAACATGCCTCCATAAAATTAAGAAGGTAGAGATTGTATCAACAATCTTCTCAGACCATAATGCGCTGAAATTAGAAGTAAATCACACACAAAAACAGAAAACTAAATCAAACACCTGGAAATTAAACAGTGCACTATTGAACAACGAGTGGATTAGACAGGAAATCAAAGAGGAAATCAAAAGATTCCTAGAAACGAATGAAAATGAGAACACGAGTTACCAAAACTTATGGGACACAGCAAAGGCTGTGTTAAGAGGAAAGTTTATAGCTCTACAAGCATTCCTCAGGAAGGAGGAGCGAGCACACATAAGTAACCTAACCTCACAGCTTAAGAGCTTGGAGAAGGACCAAAAAAAGGAGCACAACCCGAACAGGAGAAAGGAAATAATAAAACTCAGAGCAGAGATTAATGAGATGGAAACCCAAAAAACAATCCGAAAGATCAATGAAACCAAGAGCTGGTTCTTTGAGAAAATTAACAAGATCGATAAGCCTCTAGCAAAACTCACAAAGAAAGGGAGAGAGAAAACCCTAATAAACCGAATCAGAAATGAAAAGGGGGTCATTACAACAGAAACCACAGAAATTCAGAGGATCCTCAGGGAGTACTTTGAGAAGCTTTATGCCACGGAACATCAAAACCTCGAGGAAATGGATAAATTCCTAGACTCCTACAGACTCCCAAGGCTGAACCAAGAAGACCTGGAATACGTGAACAGACCTATCACCATCAAGGAAATTGAAATGGTAATAAAAAGTCTCCCCAAGCACAAAAGTCCTGGCCCGGATGGATTCACTAGTGAATTCTTCCAAATCTTTAAAGAGGACTTACTCCCAATCCTCTTTAAGCTTTTCCACGAAATTGAAATATCAAAAACACTTCCAAACAGTTTCTACGAAGCAAATATCACACTGATACCAAAAGCAGACAGAGATACCACAAAGAAAGAGAATTACAGGCCGATATCCCTGATGAACACAGATGCAAAGATCCTCAACAAACTACTAGCAAATAGAATCCAACTACTCATCAAAAAGATCATACACCATGACCAAGTAGGATTCATCCCAGGGATGCAAGGATGGTTCAACATTCGGAAATCAATCAACATAATCCACCATATCAACAAAAGAAAAGATAAAAAGCATATGATCATATCAATAGATGCAGAGAAAGCATTTGATAAGATCCAGCACCCCTTTATGATGAAAACCCTAGCCAAAATGGGTATAGAGGGGACCTTCCTCAACATAATTAAAGCCATCTACCACAAGCCTACAGCAAGCATCATCCTCAATGGGGAAAAACTGAGAGCCTTCCCTCTAAGATCAGGGACGAGACAGGGATGCCCACTCTCTCCACTGCTGTTCAATATAGTACTGGAAGTACTTGCAATAGCGATTAGGCAGGAAAAAGATATTAAGGGCATTCAGGTAGGAAAGGAAGAAATCAAGCTCTCACTATTCGCAGATGATATGATACTCTACTTAGAGAACCCAATAACTTCCACCAAAAAACTCTTAGAAACAATAGACTCGTATAGTAAAGTTGCAGGTTATAAAATCAATACGCAAAAGTCCATGGCTTTCCTATACGCAAACAGTGAGAGAGAAGAAAGCAACATGAAAAAAACAATCCCATTCACAATTGTGCCCCAGAAAATCAAGTACCTAGGAATCAGCTTAACTAAGGAAGTAAAGGACCTGTACAAAGAAAACTACAAAACGCTACTTCAGGAAATAAAAGAGGACATGAGGAAATGGAAAGATATCCCCTGCTCATGGGTCGGGAGACTTAACATTGTCAAAATGGCAATACTACCGAAAGCATTGTATAAATTCAATGCAATCCCTATAAGGATACCCATGACATTCTTCAAAGAAATGGAGCAAACACTCTTGAAATTTATATGGAACAATAAGCCCCCACGAATAGCTAAAGCAATTCTTGGGAAAAAGAAAATGGGAGGAATCAACCTCCCGAACTTCAAACTGTACTACAAAGCAGTAATAATTAAAACAGCATGGTACTGGAACAAAGGCAGAACTGCAGACCAATGGAACAGGGTTGAATATACTGACATTTCTCCTCAATCATATGCTCATCTAATCTTTGATAAAGGTGCAAGTAATGTGAAGTGGAGTAAGGAAAGCCTCTTTAATAAATTGTGTTGGCATCACTGGACGGCTACATGCAAAAAAATAGGCTCAGAACTCTGCCTAACACCATGTACAAAAGTAAGATCAAAATGGATTAAAGACCTCAACATCAGACCAGAAACCATAAGGTACATTGAAGACAAAGTTGGCAAAACCCTCCATGACATTGAAGCTAATGGTATCTTCAAAGATGCCACGCCACTGGCCGAGCAAGTGAAAACAGAGATAGATAAATGGGACTATCTTAAACTAAGAAGCTTCTGCAACTCCAAAGAAACAGTGACCAAAATACAAAGACAGTCTACAGAATGGGAAAGGATATTCACCGAATACACATCTGACAAGGGGTTGATATCCAGGATATACAAAATACTGGTTAAACTCCACAAGAAGAAAACATCCAACCCCATCCAAAAATGGGGCAATGAAATGAACAGAAACTTTCTCAAAGAAGAAATCCGAATGGCAAAAAAGCACATGAGAAAATGCTCTACATCATTAATCATCAGGGAGATGCAGATCAAAACCACAATGAGATACCATCTCACACCTCAGAGACTGGCCCAAATTCAAAAGAACAAAAGCAACCGATGCTGGCGTGGATGTGGCGAGAAAGGGACACTCCTTCACTGTTGGTGGGAATGTCCACTGGTTCAGCCCTTCTGGAAAACAGTATGGACGATTCTCAAAAAATTAGAAATTGAGCTCCCATTTGACCCAGCAATACCACTCCTGGGAATATATCCCAGAGAGGCAAAAATGTATAGTCGAAGTGACATCTGCACTTGTTTGTTCATTGCAGCCCTCTTTACAATAGCCAGAAACTGGAAGAAACCTGAATGCCCAAGAACAGATGACTGGTTAAAGAAACTTTGGTACATCTACACAATGGAGTACTATGTAGCTCTTAGAAAAGATGAAGTCATGAAATTTACATACAAGTGGTACAATATGGAAAGTATCATGCTAAGCGAAATGAGTCAGAAAGAGAGGGATAGACATAGAAAGATTGCATTCATCTGGGGGATATAAAGTAACAAAGTATGAGATTAATACCCAAGAATAGCTGAGATCAGCACCAGGAGGATTACTCCATAACTTAGAGGCCAGCCGGGTATCCTAGAGGAAAGGGCTATTCAGATAGAGAAGGGAGCACCAAATAAAGGATGTTTGGAGGATCCTCCCAGGAGGGGAGATGCATGTCGAAAGTAGACTATGGACTGAACATGTTTGCCACTCAATGCCTCTTTTGCAGACCACAACACCCAAAAGGAGAGAGAGAACACAGGGGATTGCCCTGCCACAGAGACGGGGGGATGGGGGGATGGGGGTGGGAGGGATATTATCCATGGTGGTGGAAAATGGGCACTGGTGGAGGGATGGGTGTCTGATCGTTGTATAGTTGAAACCAAAGCACAAAAAATTGTAAATCTACAACTTTAAAAAAATAAAATAAAATAAAGGGGGAAAAAAAAAAAAAAAAAAAAAAAAAAAAAAAAAAAAGAAAATCAACAGGACTGTACTACTATACAAGAAGGGAGACATCCACGACATTGGCAACTATCGCCCAATCTGCCTATTGTCTGTCATCTACAAACTGTTCACTCAAGTCATCCTAAATAGGATTAGCAGAACACTAGATGAAGGACAACCATGTGAACAAGCCGGATTCCGAAAAGGATTCAGTACCATCGACCATATCCACACGATTACTAAGCTCATTGAGCTTTCTCGGGAGTTCAAGATGCCACTCTGTCTAACGTTCATTGATTTAAACAAGCCCTTTGATTCTGTTGAGATGGAAGCGGTTATGGAAGCCCTAGCCAATCAGGGCGTACAAACTCAATACATCAGGATCCTTCGTGAGCTCTATTGCGGATTCACTACCAAGATCTCACCATTCTACAAAGAAGTAATCATCCATATCAAGAGAGGGGTTCGGCAGGGTGATACCATTTCACCAAAACTCTTCAGTGCCACCCTCGAGAACATCATGCGATGACTGGAATGGGAAAGCATGGGAGTGAAGATAGATGGTCGGCAACTACACCACCTCCTCTTTGCTGATGACATCGTTCTAATAACACCAAACATTAGCCAAGCGGCACTAATGCTGAACGACTTTGACCATGAATGTGGAAAGGTCGGACTACAGCTGAATCTTACAAAGACAATGTTTATGAGAAACAGCCTTGTTCCTGACACTCCATTCGCTCTCAACGGAACCACCATCTCCGAATGCAACAGTTATATATACCTAGGTCGAGAAATCAACATGATGAATGACCTGGCACCTGAGTTGCGCAGGAGGAAGAGAGCGGCTTGGAATGCCTTCAAGAGCGTTGAAGAAATAACTAAAAGGACAAAGAACCTCCAGCTACTAGCACATCTCTTTGATTCCACTGTTCTTCCTGCATTAACATATGCCTCAGAGACCTGGACCCTACGAAAACAGGATGAGAACGCTATTCGGGTCTCTCAAAGAGGAATCGAAAGAGCTATGCTTGGAATATCACGATTCACTCAAATGAGAGATAGAATTTGGAGTTCTGATCTTTGTCAATGTTCAAGAATCAGGGACGCTGTCTCATTTGCCAAGACATCAAAAATCAGATGGGCTGGACACGTAATGAGGTTTACAGACAACCACTGGACTAGAGCCATTACTGATTGGATTCCATGGGACATCAAAAGATCACGTGGACGCCCACCTACAAGATGGTCAGACTTCTTCGTCAATACCCTGAATGATCGGTTTGAGGCTCTGCATGTTCCTAGAACGAACAGATACCATTGGGCTACGCTAGCACGCAACCGGGATGAATGGAGACGTTACTGGCACCCGCTCGAGTAAATCGATGAATAACGGGGATAAGTGACTCAAAAGTGATTAAGTAGAGAGGAGAAAGACTTCTCAAGGTTATGAGACCATTATAATCTTTATATAAAAATATAAAACTTAAAACAAACATTAGAAGAAAAGTAAATACGAAATTAATGTAATTCCAGAATATTTTGCAAAATTTAACACATATAAGCAAATTGAATGAAAATGTATGAAAATTATAATTTATTGTGACCAAGTAGAATTTATCTCAAAAGTTCAAGGTTTATTCTATATTTGAAAATAGATTTACCATAAATCTACTCAATATTATAAGTGTATCTACATAAAATATATAGCTAAAATACTGCTTAGAAAGGAAACACTGAATGCATAATCCTTATCAGAAACAATTCAAGAATACTCACTAATGCCACTTCTAATAGATATTTTAGTGAAGGTTCTAGACACTTTAACGAAACCAGAAATGAATAAAAGACTTAAGAATGTTCAAGTTAAGGTAGCAGTGTCATGCCAAAACTACACAACTGTTTTTTAGAGAAATCTTGAGGATGCTACAAGAAACTATAATAGATATAGAATACAAGTGAATAGCAATATACAATGGCTGAACAAGATTATTAAAAATACTAGTTATTTTAAGAAAATAATATCAATAAGAAATATGATATTTAGCAATGTTTATTTTAATTTTTTTGTTTTGGGGTTTAAATCCAGTTGTGCTCAGGGATCATTCTTGGTGGAGCTCTGGGGACTGAACCTAGTGGGTTGCATGCAAGGCAAACACCTTACCCACTGTATCTTTCAGATCCCTTTAGTAATACTTTTCATGTGACAGACAATTGCTGAGAATTGTAAAAAGGTGAAGAAAGATATTATTAGAGAAGACATAAAGTCAATATTTTATTTTGTTTTTAGTTTGGTTGAATTCTTTTTTGGAGAGGTGCACACCCAGATGTGCCTAGGGATTATTCCTGGTTTTGCAACTTGCTGGTTTTCAGTTGCTCATAGCATTGCTTGGGGAACCATAAGTGTTGATAGTGATCAAACCAGGATTGGCCGTATGCAAGGCAGGTACCTTACTTCCTGTACTATCTCTTTAGCTCCAAGGGAGAATCAATGTTGTTGAGATACAACTCTTCCCATCTTGATTCAGAGATTCAATATGAAAATCTAGCTTTTAGAATAAAGGAGTATCTAAATTTAAAATACCTCTAAAATCTGAAAAAGCCTAAAATAAAACCAAATTTAAAGGACACAGGCTACTTAACTTCAAGACTAACTCAAAAACCATTTTAGAAAAGATAGAGTCAGAATGGACAAGTAGATCAATAGAGTAGACTAAAGATATCAGAAATAGACTAATACAAATAATCTATATTAGATAATTATTAAATGTAATTCAATGGGGGGCTTTCAACAGATGCTATTATATCGATTGGATATCCATTTAAAAAATAGTAATCTCAAAATTTAGCTAATACCATATTCAAAAATTGATTTCAGATGGGTCATAAACCTTAAGGTAAGTGCTAGCATGGAAAGTCTTAAAAATTAAAAAATGAACAAAATCTTTGAGACATTGGAGTTGGAAAAATAGGATATATCCACTGAAAGTACTACAGAAAGAGATGATAAAATGGGTTTTATCAAACTAGACATGTTTACTGTTCAAAGATACCACTGAAAAAATTAAAACACAAATCAAACTAGGAAGAGGCACTCACATTGCATATAACTGACAAAGAATTTCTATGTACAACATGTACAATCTACAAAGAACTTCTGCAAATCAATAAAATACAAACAACTCAATAAAACATGGGTAAAGTACCTGATTAGACATTTAACAAAAAAAGGATCTACTAATTGCCAATAAGTACCAGTAAATGTGATGATAATGGTTCAGTTACCAAGGTTATGTATGTTGAAAATGTCATGTGAAAGCAGGAATGGCTAAAATAAAAAAAATTTAACAATATTGAGTGTTAGATATGGGAGAAAACAGGGGTTCTTGAACAATGCTTCTGGAGGGTTACATGGTACAATTATTTGGAAAATTTGACAGTTTTGTTTATTTAGCTTGAAGTTTTAATGTCAAGGTGAGGTAATAAAATGATCCTTTCACAAAAATAAGGTGGCTTTATGCTGAAAAATTGTTAGCTTTTTGTCAAAGGTTAAGTTCTTCCATCCTCATCTTTAAAGATAAGTATTTCCTTTGAGACACACTTTGGTGGAACCCATTGGCTATCTAGGCATGGTTTACAGCTGAAATGTATCACCCTGACAGTTACTTATAAATATACAACTGCCTTCTAGCCCAGCAGCTTTGCTTCTAAAGTGCTTCCCCAAAAGTGCTGAGAATTCATGTGCACAAATAGACTTACAGATATTTTCACAGTATCTTCATATATCCATTCCCCACCGAAGGACAACTGAGTTCCTTCCAGGTCTGGACTGTCATAAATAAACTGTGGCATGTGCATAAAGTGAACGATTACTGAGTAGTAAAAAAAGAACAAACTAGGAATAAAGATAGCAGTGCATGTAAATCTCAAAACACTGTAGAGAGCAAAATAGCCAGCTGCTGCATGATTCCACCTATAGGAGATTCTTGAACATGTCAAACAAATCTGCAGTGGTGGAAAGAAGATCCATGGTTTCCAGAGACTGGGGGAGAGACGAACAGAATTCCCTGGAACACCAGGCAAATTATTGCTGTAAAGAAATGTGGTTGATCTTAACGGGATGTTGGTTAGTGGTTGTCTGTGTACTTGTATAAATTCAGGAAAGGAGAATCTTCCACCCGTCAATCAATCTGGGTCATGCTGACATCTATTCATTCTCCATTTGGCCTTCACAGCCTCTCCCTTTCTTTCTGAATGACTCCCAGGTCCTCCCCTCTGCTCCTTCCACCCCAAGATTGCTGTTCTGGAATGATGTAGTACTACCTGAATGTGCGTTCTTCTAAAAGTGCAGGTGGGAATATGGGAGATGGCCCAAGGAGGTCAGTGAGGAGGAGAGCATAGCATGGAAAAGGGAGAAAAAGCCCTCAAGACTGAATCTGTCTCAGTCTTGCTGAGGACTTTGAGGAAGTGTGTAATAGCAGGATTCAAATTTGTCCCCCAGAGTGAAACTGAGTGTCTCTAGTATCTACTCATGGTCACATGTTATCAGGTTGAGGCATGTTTCTGGACTAATTCCCTGCCCAAGGTTTATCACTTTTCTAGGGAGCTACAAGGTCTCCGGGAGAGGAAAAAAATCAGGACCTGTCAGGGGGATTGTGTGATCCCTGTGACTGACCCATCACAATCTTGGGTGGCCACATAGTCGCCTTACAGGTGCAGGGTGTGGACCATTCATCACTCTGGTACGCCTTGACTCCTCCTGTCCAGTCTGCCCTCAAGGAAACAGGAGCAGAATTACAAAGCACAAACCTGGACACATTAAGCTCTAATAGTTGTTCAGTTGACTGTTGGCTTTGGGGGTATCCCACTGCTATGCCAACAACCTTTCAGTTCTTTAGACTGAACAGAAACTGACCCTAGAACTGCCAGGTAGACCAGATGGCCGCTCTTGTGCGGTATTTCCTCTTCTACCATGGTAGCTTTTGAAAAGATGGCTCCTGTTGGCTGTTGCCTCTTGGCATCCACTTCCCCTGAGTGCTATCAGGGACATAATTTGAACAAACACAATATGGTAAAAGTGATGGGCTGGCCTTTCTGAGATTCGATCATAAAAAGATGTGCCTGCCATTGTGAGATTGGCTCTTGCATTGTTCACTCTGAGGGAAACCAGCTGCCTCTTCCTGAAATCACAATTTGGAGGGTATCCCATGAGTGTGCCTAGGGAGAACTCCTCCTGATGACTATAGCTCCATGTGTGCCCTGAGGCAGAACCAGCCAGCTGAATCACTCTGAGATTCCTGACCCACAGGAAATGTGAACTAGGGGGACTGAGAGATAGTTAAAGAGCTTGCTTTGTACACAGCCAACTCTGGTTTGATCCGCAGCACTTCTTATGGTCCTCTGAGTATTGCCAAGAGTGATCTTTGAGAACTACCAGGTGTGGTGCCAAAAAAATCAAACGGAAAAAAATTGTTGTTACTAGCTGCGAAAAGTTGTTAAACAGCTATAGATATTCCTGGACAGGGATGGCATTCTGGAGCTCCAAGGCCCAGAGGCTCTCCCTGTGAAGAGCACCTTTTAAGAAAGGGACGTGTACCACTCATCCAGCATTGTTGCCATGGTTCCCTGACACCAGCCCAACACCATCCCTTCTCTGTCCAGCACAGCAACCACAACTGCACATGAAATGTGTAATTTGCTGCAAATTGAACTTAATGGGACTAGAGTAATTATGTTGACTTTTAGAAATACTTTCAGATAAATACATAATTAAATATTTCAGAATACAATCTTTTTGTAGAGTGTTTCTCAAGGGAACAGAGAGAGGTGGAGCTGGGGGTGGTGGTGGGGATGTCATTAGAGAGACAAGCTGAAGGAGATGAACAGGAGGTGTAAGAAGTCTTTCTGAAAACCTACTTCGACCCCATATGGTAGTGGAACCTCCTGGAGAGTCAGATTTCCAGGAGGGCAACTGTATAACATATATCAAAAATGTTAAAATGCTACTACCCTTTGACTTGGTGAGGCCATAGATGGGTAGTGATCAGAGATGAAGATTATCAGTGTTGGGGATTCCAATACATGGGGCCACCTAGCATCAATTATAACAGACAGGCACTGGGGACTGCCAGATAGCTTAATAATGCTGAATTAGTACAATCAATCTGAGATGAAAAATAATTGTAATGGGATATAGTGCTGCCATTCAAAATAAAACATTTGAAGTTAATTTATGTTCAGAATTGCTTCTAAATTAAGAGCTAGCAAAACAGCACATGATACAATACAAAGCACATTCTAGCTTTGCTTAGGTAAACATCACATGAATAAATTTCACCAAGATACAATTGAAAATACCAATAGTTGCTATCTCTAGGGGGGATTATAAGATATTATACATTTCATTTTGATTTCTTACACTTTCCAAATTTTCTGCAACGGATATCTTACTACTATTACTATGCTTGCAACTTTTAAATGGATATGTGCATTAAAACATATCTACCCATTCTTACTCCAAGAGAGGGCCTCCTAGATTAAACTTGGATTGAACTCTGGTGATGGCCTCCCTGGCCCTTATTCTAGGACTCTGACTCTTATTAGAGCCCAGGTTATAGTCCTCCCCCAAGACTCCCATTCTCTCTTTCCGCCCAGTTGCAGAAAGCTGAAGTCACGGTCCAAATCAAGGTGCTTTACTAACAAGATAAATATCTACCTCATCTCTGCATCTCTTCTCCATGCCAGTGAAGGACTAGCAGTAGAGGATGAATGGAAAATTTGGGAACTGTCCCCAGAGAACCTCTTTGATGGCAACTTGTGCAGCTCACTGCTCCCTCTTTTTCTCCTCCTCGCTGATTGTTGGCATTCCAGGAGTGGTATTGTGTCTATGAGATTGTTTTTAGAACGAGTTCATGTGCTATAGATGATAGAAGAAAACAAGGAGGGAGGCTGGAATATTGACTAAATTGGGCAGGAAGTTGCCAGAGAAATCCTAGAATTCTATCACCAGAATTTTCTTACTCGAGAGAAAAGTCTTCAGTTTGCTTCAGAGACTTTTTGAGATTCTATTGACATCCTAATTTATTTCTTCACAGATACACTCAGCCAGGGTCAAAGAGGAGAAGATAAAGCAAATGCTCCCAAGTAAGCCACAGGAATCCTAAATGTAACTTGAAAGGATTTTTGTTTGTTTGTTTGTTTTTGAGACCAGAGAAAGAATCTGAGATTCCTGTGATGCCAAGGATCTCATCTCTCTCTCAAGGAAAACTCAGTCAGTTGGTTAAATGGCTCCAGCATATTGAACCATAGGAACCGTCAACAGAGTTAAAAAAAAATTTTTTTTAGTGAGAAGGTTTCAAGTAGTGCTCAGGGAGCCCAAGGGTCACTCCCAGAGATACTCAAACAATGAGTTCTGTGGTTCAACTTGAGGGTCCTAGGGTATGGTGCTTCTCATGCCCTGTAGTGCTGGCAGTCACCAGGGTCACCCCCAGTGATGCCTGCTAGGTTATGTGGTGCTGGACCTCAAGCACATAAACCTTTTTTGTTATTTTATCCTCTGGCCCCCTGAGGTGAGATTCCTTAACAAACCAGGATCTCCACTTTTCTCTATTTCCCTCTCAATTCCTTCAGCCTTCTTTCATTCTTTAAGGTAAAGTACCTATGTGAGAACAAGGGATCTAGCAAGAACATCCAGAGGAGCAGTCAACCAAGGAGTGACAATGGCAAGAGATGGTAAGTCCTGGCAAGCAGTGAAGGGTCATTTCTTTTATTGTCATTTAAATTTTAAAGAGGTCTTGGTCTTCTGGCTCAATTCTCTTCTTTATGCTTTAGTTTATCCAAAAACCATCAACACACAATCATGACTAATAGCATCCCCATGAATATCAGTACCACCCTTTTCACCTCATCACTACCATCGCTGTCATCTTTTCTCCCATTTTTATTGAGCAGTCACTGTATACCAGGCATGGAGCTGGTTACCTTAACTACTGACTTTTCTTCTGTTTTTGCCAAAAATTATTGAAAATTGTGTGTGTGTGTGTGTGTGAGAGAGAGAGAGAGAGAGAGAGAGAGAGAGAGACAGAGAGAGAGACAGAGAGAGAGACAGAGAGAGAAGTAAACTGTAACAGATCGAGGGAAGTTGTCAACTTCTCTTCTATTTCAGGACCTAGAAAAAAGAGGACATGGAATATAAGAGCAACCTAGGAAAAGTTGGTTGAATTAATTAGTCCACATGACCCTGCAAATTTATTTTCATGCCCTTTCCTTTTCAGCCTAAACTAGCTCCAGACTGAAAAAGGTAAACTTACAAGCTCCAGTTTGCTCATCAGAATAGCCTGTATTCCTGAGTCTCCCAACTAAACAGGACTCTCACCTCCCTCTCTCTAGTCTTCATATCTCTACGCACATGTCCTTAAAGGCTGTAACATGTATATAACAAAACATTTGATTTGGAGTCAGATTGAAATTCGAATATCAGCTCTGCTATTATGAACTCTGCACTACTGAGCCTCTCTAAACTTCCATTTTCTCTTGTGCAAAATGATGCAATTGTAACCAATCTGGGGCCTGCTGAGAAAATAAAGAATGTGGAGACACAGTGCAGTAAACGTTCTGAAGCAACAGTGATTTTATCTGTTCTTTATGTTATTTCCCTCATCACCAGCATTATTGCTGTTGTGTTTTTATTGAGCTAACCAGCTTTAGGGACTCCGGTCTCATCAGAGAAGCTTTGACTGGGAAAGGACAGGACTGGGGTAGTGGAACAGTTGAAAGGACAAGTGACACTGGAGACGCGTCACCTCGTGGATCACACTCCTGTCATCCCCGTGTCAGCCCTGTCTGGCTCCCCTGCACCGGAGCTGCGGGCTCATCTCTCAGATCGGCTCAGGACCATGTCAGTGCTGTCTGGTGGGTTCATCTCTCAGCTCTGCTGAGAACCAGGGGCCGCATGCTAATTCATATTTACACAGAGACAGGCCAGCCTACCTCTATAGTGCCAGCCTTTGGGATTTTCTTCCTGCCCTGGGTGCATCCATCCAGAGAAACTTGTCTGCTATCAGAAACTGGTCACCTGACTGCTGGAGTCCATCTTCCCATTAATTTGGGCAGATTGACTCAGCCTTTTCCTCTTCCTGGAGCTGCGGTTTTTATTTTTTAATTTTATTTAATTTTTTGTGAAGCAGGGTAGTTTTTATTGAAATTTTAGAAAAATATAAGGGGAGAGAAAAAGAGGGAAGTATGTCTTCAAGAAAGAACCCAGGCTTTTCCAGAGTGGAAATAGGCAGCAAAGATACACAGAGATAAGGGAGTGAGATATGTGTCCAACGAAGAACACGAGCTGGAAGAGCAAGCAGGGACCTGTGTGGTTCTTAGTGGCAGAAATTGCATCTGACATTTGGCAGAAGAGTCTGGGACCAGCAGATCAAGCTGCTCACTAGTGGGCAATGTGGGTCTCAGGAGAAGGACCTAGATATTGGATGTGGTGGGGGACAGCAGAAAGAGGCAACACTGTCTGAAGGAAAATGCCCGTCAACCCACCTTTGGGGATTGGCATTCTCAGACTAGGGGTCAGAATCCAGCTTTCCAGATTTCAACCAGTCAATTACCAGGAGCAACTTTCTCACGATTTAATTTTTAAAAGGCTCCTGGTCATCCTGGCTTTGATATGGTCTTCAGAGCACTGCCAAGAGTGATTTCTGAGCACAGAGTCAGGGTTCAGTTCTGAGTACAGCCAGGTAATGGCCCAAAGCCCCCAAACTTAAAAGAAATTAAAATAATTTTTAAAATTTTATTTATTTATTTTTTATAAATTTATTTATTGAATCACCATGTTATAAAGCTTTTGGGTTTAACTCTCAGTCAAACAATGATGAAACACCCATCCCTTCACTAGTGCCCATTTCCCACCACCCAAAACCCCAGTATATCCCCCATCCCACACCCTCCCCCTACCTGTGGGGCAGATGATTTCTACATTACTCTCTCACTACTTTGATTTCATTCAATATTTCTACACCAAACCCACCATTATTTATTTGGGATTTTTCCCCAACACTCAGATCTGCTGAAAAGGCAACCATAGCCAATTTGTTTTCTTTTTTTTGTCTGTCATATTTATATTATATTTGCATGTACAGCGGGTAGGACGTTTGCCTTGCATGCAGCCAACATGGCCGACCCGAGTTCGATTCCTCCGCCCCTCTCGGAGAGCCCGGCGAGCTACCGAGAGTATCTCGCCCACACGGCAAAGCTTGGCAAGCTACCCGTGGCATATTCAATATGCCAAACACAGTAACAATTCTCACAATGGAGACATTACTGGGGCCGCTTGAGAAAATTGATGAACAATGGGAGGACAGTGACAGTGACAGTGTAACATGTATTATGTTATATTTGTATATAATTTGGAGCATCCTCCACCCAGATCCTCCAAATTCCAGTAGTCGGGGGTCACACCCACCAACTGGCCCCCTGGCACCATGTAATCCCATCAATGGCCAAGATTCAGAGACTATAAAACCCAGCTCCTGGAAGCGCGCGCAGCCGCATTTGCAGCCACGTGACATCTTATCATCTCATTCCTATTTTAGACAAACTGGCAGGCTACAGAATGTAACCTGCCCACACGGCAGAGTGTGGCAAACTCCCCGTGGCGTACCTAATATGCCAAATGCCAGTAACAATGAAGGATCTCATTCTCCTAACTCTGAAAGAACCTTGAATATGGCACTTTCTAAAAAAAAAAAAATCTCAGGGCTAGGACAAAGAGACGTTACTGGGGCCTGCTCGAGGCAATCGATGAATAACAGGATGGTTGTGATTGTGATGTGCATATAACATAAATTTGTAGATTATGGTTATGTATAGTACTATTATATTTGTTTCTTCTTTTCTTTTTAATTTTTATTAGTGAAACACCATTTGGTACAGTTGTAGACTTACAAATTTTTGTGCTTGGGTTTCAGTTACATGATTGAGTACCCATCCTTACACCAGTGCCCACTCTCCACCTCCAATGCTCCCAACATCCCTCCCACCTCCCCCCCCCCATCCCATCCCTGTGGCAGGACATTCCCCTCTGTTCTCTCTCTCCTTTTGGTTGCTGTGGTTTGCAAAAGAGGCATTGAGTAACAATCATGTTCAGTCTACAGTCTACTTTCAGCATGCATCTCTCATCCTGGGAGGATCCTCCCAACACCCTTTTTCTTGGTGCTCCCCTCTCTATCTGAGCTGCCTTCTCCCCCCCCCAACATGTGCGGCTGTCCTCCAAACCATGGAATGAACCTCCTGGTACTTATTTCGGCTATTTTTGGGTGTTAGTCTCCCATTTTGTTACTTTATATTCCCCAGATGAATGCAATCTTCCTATGTCTGTCCCTCTCTTTCTGACTTATTTCACTTAGCATTATACTTTCCATGTAGTACCACTTGTATGTAAATTTCATGACTTCATCTTTTCTAACAGCTGCATAGTACTCCATGGTGTAGATGTACCAAAGTTTCTTTAACCAGTCATCTGTTCTCAGGCACTAGGGTTTTTTCCAGATTTTGGCTATTGTGAATTGTGCAGCAATGAACATAGAAGTGGAGATGTCATTTCAGCGGTACTTTTTTGCCTCTCCGGGCTATGTTCCCAGGAGTGATATAACCCTCCAAGCCCGAAGGCAATGGTGGGATATAGTGAAAAAACTCAATGAGATGAATGCCTCACCAAGAATACTTTATCCAGCTAAACTCTCACTCAAACTCAATGGAACGATACACCATTTTGTAGATAAACAATAGCTCAGAAACTTCATAGACTCAAAACCAAATCTGAAAGAAGGATTAAAGGGGCTCCTGTAAAATAAGAAGGAAAACACTTATAAACAAAACCAACCCCTACAGAAGGATGGCACAAAACCCCATGACAATAATCTCTCTCAATGTCAATGTTCTAAATGCACCAATCAAGAGACACAGAGTGACAAAATGGATTCAGAAACAGAAACCAACATTCTGCTGTCTACAAGAAACTCATCTGAACAATCAGAGCAAACATGGACTCAAAGTTAAAGGATGGAAAACAATCCTGCAAGCAAACAGCTCCCTCAAAAATAATTTTTAAAGGCTACTGGGGTTTTGACTGATACTGTACTGACTTCATAGATAAATTCTAAGAAGTTTGGCATCTTAACAATATTTATCTCTATCATTCATGAACTTTATTCTTAGGTTTGAACAATCTAAATCTTCAAAATTGCTTCATTTCTTAGTTTTTTCTTGTCTTATTTAATAGTATTGAAGTCAGTGATATCAATTAGAGTGTTTTACAGTTTTAGAAAACAGGTTTATTGTGTATATTTAATAAACAGAATAACTCACCTTTTTATTCAGTTTTATGGATTTTGACAAAGGCATCTATTCATGATACCACTACTACAGTCAACATACAAAATCCCTACTTCTTAACAAAATCTTTGTTCAAAAAATTTTTCATTAAGACACCATAAGTTGCAAACTTCATAATAAAAATAGAGTTTTTTCAGGCGTACAATGTTCCAACACCAATCCCACCAACAATATCCTCTTCCCTCCAATGACGCCAGGTTCATTATATAATGTCCTCTATGCCTCCAGCCTGCCCCCTTGGTGGTCATATAACAAATTTATTTCAAATCACTTGCTCCAACAAAACTTAAAAGAATGGCAAATGGAATTACCAGAAAATAAATCAATTAAAGTAAATTTGTGATGCTTGTAACGTTTTTAAAAGGTAAAGGTAAAGGCCCTCCCGTTGATCATCAATTTGCTCGAGCGGGCCCAGTAATGTCTCCATTGGAGACTTTGTTGTTACTGTGTTTGGCATATCGAATACGTCACGGGTAGCTTGCCAGGCTCTGCCGTGCGGGTGAGAGACTCTCGGTAGCTTGCCAAGCTCTCCGAGAGGGGCAGAGGAATCGAACTCGGGTCGGCCATGTTGGCTGCGTGCAAGGCAAACGCCCTACCTCTGTGCTATTGCTCCAGCCCGCTCGAGTAACGTTTTTAATCGTTTGAAATCTAATAGAAGGCAACACTATGTACCAGTATGGTGAGTACCAGACTCAATACCACATTTTGGGAAGTTACTTTAGTCCTTTAAAGGAGCTTTGTAAAGGCTTCTTGTAAAACTCGTTTCACGACTATGAATTCCCTAAGCTTTTGTCTGTCCTAAGCTGTATCTCTGTATCATTCCTTCAAATCTGAATGATAATCTAGTTGGACAGAGTATACTCCATGAGGTGTTCATTTCATTGAATTTTTATACTATCTCTTTTAAAATTCTTCTGGCTAGTAGAGTCTCATTTGATAGATCTGCTGCACATCTTATGAGATCTCCTTTGTATGCAAACTTCTATTTTGATCTTGCTGCTTTCAATATTCTGTCTATCTTTGATTTTTGTCATTTTGAGTATAATGCATCTTGCAATTGGGTCTATCTACCCTGGGACTCTTTGGACCTCTTGGATCTTGGTGCCTGTAATTCAAGGATTTCAGTGATTCCTACATTATTCTTCTTGAACTCATTCCATAGTTCTCTGATATTACTGTTCATTCTTTTCAGACTACTTTTGCTTTCTGATGTTTCCTAGTGGCTTCCTCCTTCTCATCTTGAAGCTCCTTGATCTTTTGCTCAGTTTCTGTTACTCGCTCTTCAGAGCTTCTTTGAGTTTTTAAAATATCACTTACCATGCTCTTTATTTCTGTCATTTCTGATTGTAGTTTTTTTTCACTTTGACTCACACTTTCTTGTGCTTTGCTGACTACCGGTGTCATCATTTCTTTGAGTTCACTGAATATCCTCATCATGGTGTCACTAAAGACATTGTCTGAGGATTTACCGAACAGGCTGCTATTTAAGTCTGGTGATTTTTGCTTATTGAGCTTGGTTGGGTGTTATGTGTTTCCCCCACTGTTTTTCTAGTGTTTTTGCTGTGCTGGGGGGTGAGTCTTTGTAGTTGATCCCCCTGGAAGATGTGGAGAGATTAGTTTCTCTATTTCTTCTCTGACCATCCTCACAGAATGATAGAAAGCATAGCTGTAGCATATAATTTGCTGAGTAGATTTGTCATGTGGCCATGGAGGCAGCCACCACGTGCTTCAGGAGCTGTGGTATGGGCTCTTAATATGGCACAGAACAGGTATGGAGGCTTCTGGGACCTAGAAAGAAGGGAGGGGGCTTTGCTTCCTGTTCTGGAGTAGGTCCAGAGATATCAGCTGGAGGCAGAGCAGCAAGCAGAAGGTCCAGAAGGAGCTGTGGTGTGTGCCCTTAATATGGCCCAGGTCAGGTGTGGAGACTGCTGTGACTTAGCCATAAAGAAGGGAATAAAAGTTTTCTCATGCTCTTTCATAGCCATCCTCCTTCTTTAACTCCTAGTTCTTAGAAAACACTGGTTTCAATTTTCTAGTTTTGCTTTTGGAGACCATTTGCGTTTGAAAGAATTATTTAACTGGTTACATAAACATATGTCATCTAGCTATTTGTTGGCTATTTGCATTTGAAGAAATTATTTAGCTGGTTAAATATACATATACCATCTAGCTACTTGTTTTCTTCTTGTCGTACTTATCTTGTTTCTCTTTCCCCATCTTATTTTGGATCAATCAAGTAGTTTTTATTATTCCATTTTATCTTTACTTATTTTGCAATATGTTTTGGCATATCAGTAATTTATAACTCAGCATTTAACTTCCACGTTTAATTTATTCTACTTTCAGGCACTCCACTTCTTCACCTATAGTATAATAATTCTATAATAAAATAGTTCTATTTTCTCCCTTGTATCTCTTGAGTTATCTTTGTCATAGATTGTACTTGTACATGTTATAAATCTCTAATACATTGTAACTATTTTTTCTTTATAGTGTCAATTGACATTTGTTGCAGACAAGGGGAAGGGTTTTCCTTTTAAGAATAAAACCAAGATGTGCTTTAAAGAACTCAGCTGGTCACTAGACCTGAAGCAGCCCAAAGGTGAAGACATACCCCTTTGAGGTGCAATCTTGAGCCCTTTGGAGAGGGAGAAAATAAGGCAACACTCAGAGAAGAATGGAGGCCCTCAGAAAAGAAGAAGCTTTTTATAAGTGGATGTTCATGGAGACTATCCTGCTAATAAAATGAGTCAGAAAGAGAGGGACAGACATAGAATGACTGCACTCATTTGTGGAATATAAAATAACATAATATGAGACTGACGCTCAATGACACTAGATACAAGGGCCAGAAATATTGTTCCATAGTTGGAAGTCTGTCTCATGAGCTGGGGGAGAAGGCAGCTGGAATAGAGAAGGGATCACTAAGTCAATGATGGTTCGAGGAATTGTTCGGGATGGGAGATGTGTGATGAAAGTAGATAAAGGATCAAATGTGATAGCCTCTCATTATCTATATTGAAAACCATAATGCCTCAAAGTAGAGAGAGAATATGGGGGAAATTATCTGCCATAGAGGCAGGGGGAGAGTTGGGAAGGGGGTCGGATACTGGGGACATTGATGGTGAAAAATGTACACTGGTGGAGGGATGGATGTTTGATCATTGTATGACTGAAACTCAAACATGAAAGTTTTATAACTGTATCTCATGGTGATTCAAAAAATTAAAAAAAGGAGAAGCTTCAAGAAAAACTAAAGGCCATGATGATAATAATTTAAGGCCATCAAAGAGTCCAAGGCTCTTCTGTTGGACAATGCCCTTGCAACCAAAGTAGAAAGCCCCAGGCAGGGGAAAACTGGGAAAAACCCGAGTAAAAAGCCATCTTTGAAAAGACAAGTAGGGCACAGTCTCCATGGGAGCGGGGAGAGGGGCTCTCTATCTCAACCTGGAGACTTCCTCTCTGGAGAAGCCTGTTTTCTCTGGAACACCTCTGCCTGTCTATCTGTCTGTCTCTTGCTTTATCTCTCCTCCCACATGTGTTTCTCTGAATAAAATTATTTTATTTCACTATTTCTTCCTGAAATTCTTTTCTACAAGGGAAGAAAATGGTCCTGGAAACCTGGGCCATGGTTGAAACTGATTTTCCTTTTCCTGCAAAGAGCAATAACTTGCTCCAGCTTGAGTCCATGATTCTCTGAGAGCTCAGGAGGTGCCTAGGGAGGACATGCGGTGCCAGGGTTCAACTAGGGTCCTGGGGCCCCTAACCACAGAGATATGTCCCTGATCTCAAAATTTCTATTTTTGGTTTTTGATTACTTTTTGCAATGAGATTAATTTATTCATTTGCTGATTTAATTTAGGTTTGGGGGCCACACCTGGCAGTGCTCAGGGGCTACTCCAGGTGCTAGAGGAACTGGTAGTGCTCAGGGGACCATGCGGTAAAAATGAGCAAACTTACCTTAGGTGTGCACAGCATGTGCTCAGCCCCATTGAACTCTCTTCTGACCTCTATTTTATTTTTTAAAGATGATTCTTTTGGGCATAGAAATATAAGTTTGACAAGTTTTCCCATTATTGCTGTAAAGATGGTCCTTTATTATCTTTGGAATTATAGAGTTTCTGACGAGAAGCCAGAATGACTTACCTTTGTTTTACTTTTTGTATACTTGCCTTTTCTCTGACTTCTTTCGGTATTTTCTTAATGTCTTGATTTTAGAAAATTTATTTTGCTGTATCGAGGTGTTTATATGAGCTATTCTTGAATTTACTATTTCTATTAAATTTGGAAAGCTTTGGGGCTAGAGAGATAGTACAGCAGAGAATGTGCATGCTTTAACCCAGGTTCAGTCCCTGGCATCCTACCTGGTCCCCTAAGCTTGGCCAAGAGTGATCCCTGAGAGCAGAACCGTGAGTAAACTGTCAGCACTGCCAGGTGTGGCCACCAAGCAAACAAACAGAGGAAAAACAAAAACACTCACTAATATATAAAATTGGAAAGTTTATTGACTAACATCTTTTCATATATGTCATTTATCTTATTTCCTTCTTTCTTCTAAGATGACTGTTATATGTATGCCAGACTACATCTTTTGAATGTTCTATTTTGCATCAACACCTTTTTATTTTTTTCTTTGTTTCTTAGTTTGGATAATTGATATATTTTGAATTCACTAATTTTTTTTTAAAATTTGGTCACGTTGTCTTAAACATAGTGTCTATGTTTAAGACAACGTGACCAAATTTAAAAAAAAAAAAAAAAAAAAAAAAAGGTTTCT
Source organism: Sorex fumeus (assembly GCF_029834395.1). Lineage (NCBI taxonomy): Eukaryota > Metazoa > Chordata > Mammalia > Eulipotyphla > Soricidae > Sorex > Sorex fumeus. The sequence continues at coordinate 45,634,037 of NW_026606104.1, forward strand.
CGGGAGTTCAAGATGCCGCTCTGCTTAACGTTCATTGATCTAAAGAAGGCCTTTGATTCTGTTGAGACGGAAGCGGTCATTGAAGCCCTAGCCAATCAGGGCATTCAAGCCCAATACATCAGGATCCTCCGTGAGCTGTATTGCGGATTCACTACCAGGATCTCACCATTCTACAAAGAAGTGATCGTTGATGTCAAGAGAGGGGTGCGGCAGGGTGATACCATTTCACCGAAACTCTTCAGTGCCACCCTCGAGAACATCATGCGACGACTGGAATGGGAAGGAATGGGAGTGAAGATAGATGGTTGGCAACTACACCACCTCCGCTTTGCTGATGACATTGTTTTAATAACACCAAACATCAGCCAAGCGGCACAAATGCTGGCCGACTTTGACCGTGAGTGTGGAAAGGTAGGACTACAGCTGAATCTTACGAAGACAATGTTTATGAGAAACAGCCTTGTTCCTGACGCCCCATTCGCTCTCAATGGAACGACCATCTCCGAATGCAACAGCTATGTGTACCTAGGTCGAGAGGTCAACATGACAAATGACCTGGCACCCGAGCTGCGCAGGAGGAAGAGAGCGGCTTGGAACGCCTTCAAGAACGTCGAAGAAATAGCTAAGAGGACGAAGAACCTCCGGCTCCGGGCACATCTCTTTGATTCCACTGTTCTTCCTGCATTAACATATGCCTCAGAGACCTGGGCCCTACGCAAACAAGATGAGAACGTCATTCAGGTCTCCCAAAGAAGAATAGAAAGAGCTATGCTTGGAATATCACGTTTCACTCAAATGAGAGAACGAATCCGGAGTTCTGACATCCGTCGACGATCAAGGATCAGGGACGCTGTCTCATATGCCAAGGTGTCGAAAATCAGATGGGCTGGTCACGTAATGAGATTTAAAGACGACCGTTGGACTAGAGCTGTTACTGATTGGATTCCACGGGATGTCAAGAGACCGCGTGGCCGCCCACCTACCAGATGGTCAGACTTCTTTGTCAAGATCATGAACGATCGGTTTGAGGCCCTCCATGTTCCCGGAGCGAAGAGATGCCATTGGGCTACACTAGCACGCGACAGGGACAAATGGAGACGTTACTGGCGCCCGCTCGAGCAAATCGACGACTAACGGGAAGTTAAGTGATTAAGTGATTAAGTCTTAAACATGGCTGTGCCTGGAACCGGAGATCTTCAGCTGCCGGGGCTCTGCTCAGGGTGGAGAGGGAAACTCAACCCACTCTCCTCCAAGGGCCCCTGGTGAAGACAGCCAGGCATGTGGAGGCAGGAGACTCTGTGCTCTTCTCTTCCGGGAGCAGGGTTTTATAGTCTCTGGGTCTTGGCCATTGATGGGATTACATGGCACTGGGGCAGTTGATGGGTGTAATGCCTACATACTGGAAGGTAGGGGATCTGGGTGAGGAGGCCCCAGTCCCAATCTGAGCAGGCTTAGAGAGCTATACCCCAGGTCCTGCACACCTGGGTTTCTCAGCTGGTTCCTTTATGTGTGAGGCTTGTCCGTGAGGCTCCAGCCACAGCCATGATAAGACCACTCTCCACATGTTCAGACGAACCTCATGCATGAAGGAATCGGCATAGGAACCCAGGTGTGCGGGACCCAGGGCATAGATCTCCAAGCCTGCTCGGATTGGGACTAGGGCCTCCTCCACCCAGATCCCCCATCTTCCAGTATGTAGGCGTTACACCCACCAACTGCTCCCGGCGCTGTGTAATCCCATCAATGGTCAAGACCCAGAGACTATAAAACCTTGCTCGGCAAAAGCACCTGTGTGACATCTTATTATCTAGTTTTACTCTGGAGAATCTGATAGGCTACCTAAAGTATCCTGCCCACAAGGCAGAGTCTGGCAAACTCCCTGTGGCGTATTCAATATGCCAAAAACCAATAACAATGATGGATCTCATTCTTATGACCCTGAAAGAGCCTTGAATGTGGTACTTTTTAAAATCTCAGGGCTAGGATGAAGGAGACTGTTACTGAGGCGTGCTCAAGGCGATTGATGAACAACAGGATAACAGTGATACACGTTGTCTGCCGATAAGTCAATTAAAACAACCACTTATCTCTGATAGCACTTGTGTAGAGTGAGTTTTTGCACTTCCACTGGCTCTTTATAGTTTTCTTTTTTGCCATGAAATGTTTCAGATTTTGAAGCATTTCCCCATATTTTCTAATATGTCTCAGCAAATATGTCTCAATATAGTTATTTTAACATAGCTATTTAAAATTTTATGCCTGAAAATTGCAACCTCTGGGTATGATCCTTTTATAGTGGATGCAACACTCAGGTTCTTGTCCTCAAGCAGTCAAGACTGAAAGCAAAAGACTTGAAATCAAATGGCCCAAGTCAGAAGAGACTTTATTGAAGTCAAGGGAAAGGAAGGCAGGGAAGCTCCCAGGTTAAGGCTGGGGTCTTCTAAAGAAAAATTCCAGAGAAAGGCAGAAAGCTTTCCCTTTCCCCCTTTAGGCCCCTTTAACATAGGTGGGTGTGCCAATATTTCTTTAGTATGTTCTAAGAATGTGGGCCATTAAAATGGGAGAGAGAATGCTGAGATAATTAATTGTTGTTGTTCTTATCTAGCAGGGCCTGAGGTCATCCAGGTTATCAGGCACCACCTAGACCTCCTTTGTGACATTCTTTACCAAGATTCCCTTTTTTCAGGGTCATAACCCTAATCTCATCCTATCTATTCCCCCTTTGTTCCTATCAATCCTGCTGAATGCTTTTCTTTTTTCACGGATCACGGTCCTCCCATTGTTCATCGATTTGCTTGAGCGGGCCCAGTAACGTCTCCATCATGAGACTTGTTACTGTGTTTGGCAAATCGAATACATCACGGGTAGCTTGCCAGGCTTTGCCGTGCAGGCGAGATACTCTTGGTAGCTTGCCGGGCTCTCTGAGAGGGACGGAGGAATCGAACTCGGGTCGGCCATGTTGGCTGCTTGTAAGGCAAACTCCCTACCACTGTGCTATCGCTCCAGCCACCTGGGAGCTATAGCACAGCGGTAGGGCATTTGCCTTTCACGCAGCCAGCCCGGCTGAGCCGGGTTTGATTCCTCCACCCCTGTAGGAGAGCCCAGATACTCTAGCCCGCATGGCAGAACCTGGCAAGCTCGATATGCCAAACACAGTAACAACAAGTCTCAAAATGGAGACATTACTGGACCCGCTCGAGCAAATTGATGAACAATGGGAGGACAGTTGTTTCTTTTTTAAGTTATATAAAAAATGACTGTATGAAAATGTTATTTACACAATCATTATATAATTATGCAAAGATATGAATACTATTATATAGCAATAAGTTGTACAATAAGTGCATCTCAAATTCCTCCACTCTTGGGCTTTCTTGACTATATGTAAGCTTAGTTCTGGGGTTGACAGCTAAACTGTCATGCTAACCCATATGCCAACATGAAGAACTCACTTTTTAAAAAATCAGCTGTTTTTCTTCCTTCCTGTTTTTATTGTGCCTGCCTTTTCATTCATGCTTTCCCCAAGGAAAAACCATTCATGTACATCTCTCAACTCACAGGAACCAGCTGCCCTTTGGATTTGCCTTCATTTATTTATATTGTACTGTTTTAACTTTCCATTACTGCTATACACATTAACACACATTTAATGACTCAAGTCAACACTCATTTATTATTTCACACTCTGAGGGTCAGAATTCTGGCACTGTGTAGCTCAGCTATTCTCAGCTCCGAGTTTCAACAGCCATAATCTGAGTCAGAACTGAGTTTTGTGTTTAAGGCTCTGCAGATGAGTTCTCTTCCAATTTTTTTTCAAATAGTTGACCACATTATTTGTGGTGTGTGTGTGTGTGTGTGTGTGTGTGTGTGTGTGTGACTGAGATCCCCATTGCGTTGACGGTGCTCAGTTAGAGATAGTCATTGTCCTGGAGATTGCCCACATTCCTCTCCCATGCTCACTTGTAGGAAGCATGTCACAATCTCTTCTCCTCTTTCAAATTGTCCTCCTTCTTCCTTTTCTACTGATAGATACCCTTTGCCTTTTTGTTCTACCTGGTACTCTGCTTTCTAGGGCTCAAGATATTGGGCTGACCTGGATAAATCAAGACAATCTATTAATAAGTCATATGCTTATGCTGCAGACAGGCAGAGAGGCAGCCCCCTGGCTATGAATTTTTCAGAAGTACCAGGGATGTCGCCCAAAGGCACAAAGGCTACACCCCTTTATAGATGCAGAAACTGAGGCACTGCCAGAGAAGAGTGGACCCACTTAGGAAAGGAGAGATCTTAAAAAGAACAAACGACTGATAAGAAAAGAAAGGTCTATCAAAAAATGCAAAGCTGTTCCCCAACTGACAATATCCTAGCAATAGATTTATTTGTGTAGAAAGCCTCAGTCAGGGAAAGTTTGGGAAATGCCCTATAGAACAAAATTTCTTAAGGCAAGTGCAGTACATTCTCCATTCTGAGGGTGGGCTGCATCTCAAGCTGAGATGTATAATTCTCTGCTTTTTCTCTGCTCTCTTGCCTCTAGAGAAGCGTGTGCACTCTCTCTCTCTCTCTCTCTCTCTCTCTCTCGCTTTCCTTCTCCTTCTCCCTCTTCCCTTAGTCTCACTGTAGCACTGTCCTCCCGTTGTTCATCGATTTGCTCAAGCGGGCCCAGTAACATCTCCATTTTGAGACTTGTTGTCACTGTGTTTGGCATATTGAATACGTCACGGATAGCTTGCCAGGATTTGCCATGCAGGTGAGATACTCTTGGTAGCTTGCTGCTCCCACTCTAAATAAAATGTTTTTTGTTCATTATTCCTTCAGAATATCTCCTGAAATTCTCTTCTGTAGGCTATAAATCTGGAAAGCTGGGAGGAGGTTTGATTTTCCCTGCAGAGAGAAATCCTTTGCTTCAGCCTGAGGCCATGCCCCCCCAAGAACATAGATAGTGGGGATAAGCTCCTGGACTTCAGGTTGATTTTTGAACCTGAGGGGCTGGCAGGACACCAGTGTCCACACCGTGCAGAGGCTTATCATGAACTTGCCCAGTCCATGTCTCCCCAGGCACTTTCCCAAGAGACCCTCACTCCCCCTTCTCCCATCAACATCATAAGTCATCTATCTCAGATGGCAAGAGAGTCAGAAGCCAGTGACTTACATCAGTTAGTGACTAAAATTTCATGTGCAAATAAAGTCTTCACAATAATCTCTAGCTGAGTATCCCAGAGTAAGAATCTTGTGGTGTCTGGGCTGGGGGTAGTTTGGATTCTGTCTCCCACACCTGGACAACTCAAATCTATGTTGAGTTGAAAAAGTAATGACTCTGTGAATTGTATGATGTTTAAAAATCACGGTTGGTGTGGGAATTGTATTCTCTTGTGTGTTTTACTCTAGGTAAAAGCAGAGTTCCAATAGTTTATCTTGGTTTACTGGTTCTGGCTTGATCTACTCTTTTGTGTAGGGGCTTCATTTGTTATCATTTCCTTTCAGTCTGAAGAACTTTCTTTAACATTTAATGTAGTCCAGATTTGCTGGTATTAAATCCTCCCCAACTTTTATTTACCTGAAAAACGTCTTTAATTTACCTACACTGGAGTGAGATATTTGATGCTTCTACAGAATTCTAGGCTTACTTTTTCCTTTCAAACATTGAAATGTCATTCCAATGTTCTGATGAGATGTTTGTTTTCATTCTAATCATTATTCTCCTACGTGAGGAGTTTTTACTTCTCTCTTGTTGCTTTAATATTTTTCAATGACCTTTTCAAAACTAATCTGATCAAGATACTGTTTTTGCTTGTTTACTTTGTGTTTCTTTGTGTTTGGACTTTTCTTGGGATGTGTTGAAATTATGTTTATTTTGTTGTTGTTGTTTTTGCTTTTTGGCCACACCCAGCGATTCTTGGGGCTACTCCTTACTCTATGCTCTAGGGTCTCTTCCAGAGGCCCCGGGGAGACCATGTGATGCCAGGAATCTATATTATCTCTCCAGCCTGTGTTGAGCTTCTTATATGTAGGATTGATGGTTTTCATATAAGGTGGCAATGTTCAGGCTTTCCCTTTCCCCAAACACTCCCCATTGTTTTTATTATTTTCTTCCTCCAAGACCTCAATTTCAAGTGTATTAAATCTCTTGATATTATCTGTTGAGTCTTAGGCTTCTGGCTCTTTTTATTTTGTTTTGGGGGCACACTAGCAGAGCATAGTACTACTCCTGGTTCATTGCTTTTTGGTAGAGGTTTCTCCCAGTGGTGCTCAAGCTACCACTTGGTGCCAGGGATCAAACCCAGGACTCTTGCATACTAAGCATGACTCTGAACCATCTTCCGGCCAATTTGCCAGCATTTCTAAGTTTTAAAAAAAATTCTTGCTTTTATTTGGGCATTTTTACTCTACTACGTCAAATACATTCCTCTGTTAGTTTGCATTTAAATCTATTATAAATGTTATTCTATGACGTTTCTGTATCACAGATTGTATTTTGAGACTGTTAGAATTTCTTTGATTTCTTTCATCAGTGTTTGCAGGTTTTCTGCATATAGAACTTGAGAATATTTTATAAAATTTTTACAGAAGCAGTTTTTGTATAGTTATAAAAGCATGATTTTTAAAAAAATTTAAACGTCAGTGTTCATTGTTGTTGCATAGGAAAGTAATTGATTTTTGTATACTGAAGTTGTGTCCTGAAACTTCTGTATCACTCAGTAGTTTTAAGATATTCATTATTATTATTATTTTAAATATTTTGTGGGATACTGTATGTAGACAATCATATAATTTGCAGATAAAGTTTTATGTCTTCCTTTCCACATTGTATTTTCTTTTTTCTCTTGTTTTATTGCACCATACAGGACTTTCAGTATTATGCTGAAACAAATAGAGAACATTCTTATTTCCAGTCTGAGGAGGAAAATGTCTAGTCTCTCACTATTAAGAAGACACTATCTGGAGGGACCTTCTTGTCTTCCATTGGTAGATGTTCTTTATCCAGCTGAATTAGTTACTCTCTGTTATTGGATTTCTGAGAGCTTTTTAAAAGATGATAAAAGGGTTTTAGATTTTGTCAAATTTTGCATTATATGATTTTTAATTTCTGATCACATTATTTTTCTTTTTTAACTATTGGTAGGGTAGATTGCATTGTTGCTTAAATATTGAGCTAGAAATGCATTGCTGGAATAACTCTCAGTATTCATTGGATTTGATTTCTGATTTAAAGATATATTTGAGGGGATTCTGAGCCATACCAACTGTACTCTGGGCTTTATCCTGACCATGTGCTCAGGGAGCATTCCTAGTGATGCTCAGAAGCTGCCTGTGGTGCTGGGAATAGAATCTGGGTCAGCTACACATGGCAAGTGCCTTATCTGCTCTACTATCCTTCTAGCCCTGGTTTCTAATACTTTTTGAGGATTTTAATGACTAATTGATGAGAGATATTGATCCAGTTTTTATTTCTTCTAATGGTTTTCTCTATGTGTGATATTAGAGAATAATATTGGCTACAATATGTTATTTGATATTCAAGATTATCATAAGTAAAAAAAAAAAATAAAGTTGCCGGCACAACTCTTACTGTTTACATTGAGATTGCATATTGTCAGTTTTGAATGAAAATACAAAAACATTTAATTTATATGTAGGATTTTAAAAATCACAATGTACATTTTGTAACTCATCATTTCCTTTTTACCAAAATGATGCAAATGCCACACAAAAAGATCTCAGCTGTGTTTCCTTCTCTTCTTGATATGTGCACAGCCGACCAACATTTGTTACACTCAGCTTACTAATGAGAAAGACTGGAAGATAAAGGAACTGTGAGCTACTCTACAGATCCCTTTGCTTCTAAGTCACCATTTTAAGAAGTAATTGGTTCATAACAGGAGGTAATGAGTAAGGATGAACTGATGGGATTACTTGGCCATTCATATTTCTTAGAAATCTTATTGACTGTGAGACAACATACCCCATATGTTGCAAAGCCCACATTGCTTCTTCTTGGAGGAGAAGGGAGGAGGTGGAAGCTGGGTCAGTGGGTGATGCTGAGACTCTGTCTTGATGTCCTGAATCCTTTTCTGTTTTCCATGGTCTGCGGCTTATGTATAATGCCTTGGCTGCCCCTTTAAAAGTCAAACTCTTTCAGGCTTAGTTAAAAACTATTCACTAGTGGTCTTTCGGGATTGTCCAAAGTCCCTCTTCTTCCAACTGTGATGCTGCTAATTGACCACATTCCCTGGGCAAATATTAACTCTGTCTAAACTCTCCTAGGGAAGTCATATCTCTCCAACTAGATCAGAGACTCTGAGGGCAAAATGTGCTTTTCTGAATAAATCCCCATGACCCAATAGTCACTTTTCTCCCACTCCACCCTCATGTTCCCCTTTCCTCACCTCTCTGGGAATCCAACTCTCCATGTCTTATCACTTGCCTAATCATATTCCTGAATTTTTCAGCCATAAATGTATTTTCTTCTCATATGTGTTTATCTAGATTCTATTCCTTTTTTATTGACTAACATGCTGCTCTAGAAAAGAACCTGCAACTTATAAGAGCCTAGTGAGAATCTCTATCTCTCTCTGGTCTGTGGTCTGAGAGTTTCCTAACTCCCTTAAAGCCGAGCCTTTGTTGCCTTATTTGTAAAATGAGCAGTTGGTAATAATCACTGTGAAGGGCTATTCAAAAATTTAATGGGGGGGGGGGGTAATTAAAAAAGATTATGCAAGAATGAATTAGTGTATGCCATTAGCTTCAAAATCTAGATTAAATGCATAGCTTGCAAGTAAAATATAACATACTAACAGTGACTGAAAAAGAAGAAAAAGTATGTCTAGACTTATGCTAACTTAAATAAATTGATTCTGAAGTTTCAAATGGCCTCATAGAAACTAATGCCAAGCTTGGAGTGTTTCACAGATGAGCTCCGCCAAACTTTCAGGGAATATATTCCAACATTCCCGAAATAAGAAAAATTCAGCTCCAAATGAATTTTATAAAACTGTTCTAGTCTTAATGGCAGAAATCAGATAAGGGTATTACAAGAAAGATTACAGTTCATATACTTTTCATGACTATAGTTACGAAAGTCATAGATACTATTAAGTTCCTGAAAAAAAAAATAATCATGCATCATGACTGAGCTGAGTTTATCTTAGGAATATGAGGATCAATTAACATTAGAAAAATATATAAATAATGTTTGCCATATTAACAGATTAATTTCAACACATGCCTCTGGGAAATTTAACACCCATTAAAAAGCAATTATTAACGAACTGGAAGTAGAAGGGAGCTCTTTAGAAAACAGATGAAATGTTTCTATCAAAAGCCAACAGCACATGTTGAAATGTTGGATTGCTTTTAAAATCAGGAAAATAGGGCTGGAGAGATAATACAGGGGTACTTGCCTTAGAAACGGCTGACCCCAGTCCAATGCCCAACACAGCATATGATACTTAAAAACCACCAGAAGTGATCCCTGAACATAGAATCAGGAATAAGCCTTGAACACTCTTTAAGTGTGGCACCCTAAATAAAATACAAAATAAAATAATGTGGAAAACAAAGCACTATTTACTATCAGCTTTTCCATTCAGTATTGTGTTAGAAGTTCCAACCTCTCATCCAGAACTAGCACAATAAGATAGGGAAATGACGGGAAGTCAAATAAATGAGAACAAAAAAGGAAAATGTCATCATTTGCAGACCCTTTGACTCTATTCATGTAAAATATAAAAGAAATAACAGGAAATTATTATAACTAATTGAGGGCTGGAGCGATAGCACAGCAGTAGGGCGTTTGCCTTGCACGCAGCCAACATGGCCGACCCGAGTTCAATTCCTCCGCCCCTCTCGGAGAGCCCGACAAGCTACCGAGAGTATCTCGCCCGCACGGCAGAGCCTGGCAAGCTCCCCGTGACGTATTCGATATGCCACACACGATAACAACAAAAGTCTCCAATGGAGATGTTACTGGGCCCGCTCGAGCAAATCGATGATCAACGGGAGGGCCTTTACTTTACTTACTTTACTATTATAACTAATGAGAAAAAAACAACACAAAGACAGATCAACCTAAGAACATCATTTCTATTTCTGTTCATCAGCAACCATTAGAAATCATAGTTTAAAAAAATACTACTTACAATAACAATAAAAATGTAAGAGACACAAGGCCATATATAACAAAAATATTCAAGACATTTCTGGAGAAAAAAGTTGAAGGGTATTCAAGACATAAATATGAAGAGTGAGAGAGAGAGAGCACACGAGAGAGATATCATATTCATAGAGGAAAAGACTTAATATTGCAATGATGACAATTCTCCTGAAATAGTTCTACAGATTTAACAAAATTCCATCAAAATTCCAAGGCATATTGCAAGAAACTTGACAAGTTGATTATAAGAGCGATAAGAAAAAGAATAATGGGCAAACTAGCTAGGACACTCTTGAACAAGACGGGGACTTGCATTTCAGATATAAAGACTTAGACAGGAAGTCAAGATCTGCCAGCCATGTGGTCGCAGACCGGAGGGAAGGGAGGAATTATGCAGCCGCCAGTGGTTATCCAGATGGGGAAAGGAAATCAAATTCCCAACTCGGCCTTCTATGACAATCCACTCCAGATGAATAAAGAGTTCGAATGTAAAATTCACAGCTTTAAATATTTTAGAAGAAAAATATAGGCAATTTTTATGACTGTGGATAAGGAAGGTTTTCTTTCCTAAAGCAAGAATAGTACAAACCACAAAAGGAGAAGATTGTAAAATCAGACTGCATTATAATGAAGACCTTCTATCATCCAAAGACTACAAATAAAGTGAAAAGACAAATCTCAAAAAAGGGAGCAGATATTTTCCCCATGAAATCCATGAATTGTCATTACCTGAAATAGATAAAGGATCTTACAGAAGATGCCTGGAGACCAATAACCTTCTGAAAGCCTGTTTAGTGTCACTGGAAATCAGGCAAATGAAAACTAGGAGCACAGGAAGTCACTGTTTTCTACCGACTACAGCAAAGATATAGAACCTGGCCACTTGGGGTGGGAATGTGGAAAACTCTTACCCAGGCAGCTGGACATGGGATTGGCCACAGACACAGTGAACAATTTGGTGGGTCTTAGAATCTTGAACCCCCTCTCTTCTCTACACACACACACACACACACACACACACATACACACACACATCCAGCGATTCCCCTTCAAACCAACAATTCCCCTTTGAGTATATAAATCCCAGTGTCCTGTGCACCCACACCAGAGACATGTACAGAAATGTTTGTAGCTGCCTTGGTCATAGAACAAACAGGATGAACACCAGCAACAACTATTTCAGGGAGACGAGATGGGCTGATTCAGTCACATGGGAAAATGCACACATAGTAAGACCTCTTCCAGGAACACGTCTGCAAACAGCAGGAGTGAAAAACTCAAGCACAGAAAGAGTCGCGCCTGTGAGCCCCGAGCCCAGGTCCACAACAGTTAAGGGTGCTTGGTTGGAGGGACAGAGACAGGGTGAACAACAAGGAAAAACAGTTAAAACTCTTGCTGCAGGGCAGGACTCACCTCGAGAATCAGTGGGGGCTGCTATTAGGAGGGACACCCCGGGGCCTCCGTGCTCTTGAAAACTTACCTCTGAAGCTCTGAATCACAGCAGCTTGGCCTATTTTGTTGATAGGGTTCATAATTTGCATATGTATTACTGGGAATTTAATACATTACTCCATAAAAAGAATAGCCTTAATGAATATAGGACTAGGATGCGCCCCGGCACACGGCCCTGCCCTCGCTGCGCCTGCCCTGCACCGCTCACCAGCTCAGTCTTCACAAGCTGTTACCTCATTTTACCGACGAGGACACAGGTACCCAGGAGGTTAGGAGGCTGGACTTAGGCCACAAGGCAGAGGGGTGTGAAGGGCCCCTCTCTGCACTGGTGCACTGGTCTGAGTCCCACACAGTGGGAGCTCAACGAAGAGCGGAGTCACTGTGGTCCCCCCACAGCTCCCTCTGCCCAGCCCAGTACAGAGCAGACATCATCTCCATGGTGGCCAGAGCAACCAAAGGAGCCTTTGGGGACAGGTGTAGAGAAGTTTCCATGGCTGAGCCCTTGATCACCAACATGAGAGAGAAAGTGGAGGGAAGGGGAGTGGGGAGAGAACTAGGGTGCAGGGGAGAGAAGAGTGGGGAGACCATTAGGGGTACAGAGGGGGAGAGGTGAGTGGGGAGACAATTAGGGGTGCAAAGGGAGAGTGGGAGAGAATTAGGGGTGCAGAGGGGGAGAGAAGGGAGCCAGTGGGATCCAGAGGGAAATTCCTGGGGACACCAGCCTCCATTTCCTCCCACAACCCCAGGCTTGAGTCAGCTGTTCTGTGGGGTCAACTTTCCTGCTGGGGAACCTGGTTCCTGAGGGTCCCATCATGCTCTCTGCTTGCCCCTTTCTCCAGCTCAGAGACTTTTCTTTGCAGATTCTCCCTCATTCCAACCTCTGCTCCCTTAAATGAGGCTGCTTCATTAGTTAAGGCACTGGAACTGCCCCAGAGGGAGAAGGGGCCCGGGGAGAGAAAGACTGCCAGTGTGGGTGGTCAGTAAGAAAGGAGATGTCTCCCCCATTGAGGAGCCCCCATGGTCATGGGTGTGGACTGCAGTGAGAAGCCCCTGCCATGTCACTGCTCCCTCATGTCAGTCTCGTTCCCTTCAATTTAGTCCTGGAGTTCCCTCAAATGACCATGGGAAGCCTTCCAGGGTCACTCTGTGGCCCCGTTTACCTCCCCACTGCAAGGGACCCCGCCAACATGGTTGATGCCCACTAACCCCTTACCACAGGTCCTTTGCACCTGCCTCTGTCCTCCCCATGGGACCCGATGGTCTCTGTGCTCAGTCGCCTCTATTTCCCCAGAGTACAGGAGGTGCTGGACATCTCAGTGGGCATTTGCTGAGCCCCACTATGCTGGGACTATGTTCAGTTCTTTACAGGCATGAATTCATGAGCCTTCAAGTTCACTTTCCAGAATATGTGGAGTCAGGACACCGTTGGGCCTGAGAAACCAACTAACAGTCCAGATCTGTGGACTTGGAACTTGGCCTTGACTGAGCCAACAGACTCTTTCTAAGCCTCAGTTTCTTCATGCAAAATTGTCATGGCAGCAATTGCTTCTGGGGGTGGTTCCAGAGATTAAACACATGTATTGCAGTACCCAGTGTCCCAAGGACTGTCTAATGTTAACTGTTAACTCTGAGCATCACCCTCATATACAGATGAGAAAACCTTACCGCTCCCTCCATTCGCTGCCTTTCCTTAAGCGGAGCCCAGTGGCAAGCTCAGTGTTCATCTTCTGTAGGTGTCCATTCCAATCTGGGGATGTTGGTTTGCTAACATACACAACACTTGGTAAATCATATCAATAGTCAGAATACTCCGAGGGCCACCTGGCCACAGATTTAAGATGAAAGGGTTCATGCTAAAAATGGACACAATTCCTAGCGATGAGGGAAATGCAAGCACCTCAGCAGACTCTGCACCCACCGTGGCTAAATGAATGCACTGACTATCAGAGTGGTGAGTTGGGGGCCCGGCCTCCCACTGATGCTAGTACCAGCACTTTGCAAAACACCTTGGCAACCTCCCATAAAGTTGAGCATGTCCCTGATCTGTGACTTAGTGGTTCCACCCGAGCTATTTGCCTCCGGGAAATGAAAACATATGTCCCCACGAAGTCTATTACAAGCGCGTTGGTGGCAGCTTTATTTGTACGAGCCAAAAATTGGAAACCACTCAAGTGCTCGTTTTTAGCCAGTGTTTCCTAGACACTCCCTCATTAAATTGCTTGCACAAAAGTCAGATTCTCAGTGGCCGCCCCCGTCTGGGGGCCTCTTCCCTCCCTAAGCCCGTCACAAACTGGGGTTCGTAGTTCTGGGCCGGTGTATACCCCTGAATCTGGGAGCAATAGAAGAAGGGGGTGCTGCTTAAAGTGACACTGAGTGGGCAAAGTTGTTGCCAGGTGCTGAGATCTGGCCTGAGTTGGGGTGGGGGGGGGTGTGCTTCACTAGTCAGCATACCCATCTTCCCCCTGCCAGAACCAAGCCGAACCCTCCCTCCCTGTGGGGGCCACTCCGGACCTCTCCCTCTAAACCTCTGCTCTTACCTCATCTCAATTCTCCCCACATCTGCTCTGGGTCCTCCGGAGACTCCACGTCCAAATCTCTTCCAGCTCTCGATTTGATTAAAGAAGGTTATAAACAAGCTCCAGAAAGAAGGAAACCAACCTTCCTGAGCAACTGATCTTTTGGCAAAGGCCACGTGCCTATGCAACCGATATAGGACATGTGTTTCTTTTATTTTGGTAGAGATAAACTGAGCCAAGCTAATTAATATATTTTCTTTCCCCTTTCAGGTCTCAGATGACAATGAGAATCTTTTAGCCCCATGGTGAACTGGTTACCAGGTTTCATTAAGGGCTTACTTAATCTTTGCAATTAGTCCATTAATAGATTTACACACAGGGCGGGTGGCAGGACTGTCTAAGAGAATTGCTTTGCTTTCTCCCCGTTTAATTACACAGTTGTTTCTCGGGACCAAAGCTCTTTGAAAAGGGGGTTGTGGGAGCAGGGAAGACCCAGCAGCCCCTTCTGTCCTACATATGAATAAAGGCTCATCCCAGAGACTTTGCAAGTTTGGCTCAGTAATCACCCCAATAAAGTGAGTCATACATATGAATTTTGTGGTTTGCAATGCATAGAAAAGCTATGTTTACACTGTGCGGCAATCTATTAGGCATGCAATCGTATTATGTCTATTAAATAACGTGCTCCCCTTAATTAAACCTGACATAGGAAGTGAGGACAGGCTTTTTGTAAACATGCTGCCATGGGCTTGCTTGAGGCAGGTCACCACAGAGCTGCAGTCTGTAAGAAAGGAGCAGGAATGTCTGATAGCTTTAGAGGAGCCTCACTCAGCCCTGCAGGACTGAGCTGGCTTGGAAGCCACGTTTCTTGCTCAGTTTCTGCCACTTCTACTGCCTCTTTGCTGCCATCTGGTGGCCCATTTTCAGCCTCAGTTTCCACATCTGTGAATGGGTCCCAGGAAGGAGGGGGGAAATGACAGCTTAGGTTTTGGGGTGGTGTGTTGTGAGTTGAGGCTGGTCCTAGCACCAGGGGGCTCCATAGCCTGGGGATAGGGGGTGGCTCTACCTAGGGCACCAGGAATGGGTTCAGAGCTCGTCTGGAGCTGTTTGTATCCCTGACCTGGAGGTTAGGGCTATATAGCAACTCTGGAACCTTTTCCAAAGGCTCCTAAGGGGGTGCAACGTCTTTGGGGCAAAATGATGAAAGAAGATGAAATGAAAAATGATGAAAATGATGAAATGAAAAATCAGAATAAATCTGAAGAGAACACTGTATCCCCTTTCCCAGCCAGGTCCCCCCCCTGGAGCCCTCAGCCCACTGAGTTCGTATTGAGGTCTTCAAAGGGACCCCACTTCCTCCTTCACGACTGAGCTTCCCTGAGTCACCCGGGCCTGGCAGATAGCACTGACAGTTGCCAGGGAAGGTCGTGGGGGCACTTGATTGTGATCACTGGAGCTGGCAGTTTTGTCTTTATTGCAGGAGCTGTCAAACTTTTTCTGAAAACCAGTTAGTAAAGAATGTAGAATTTTAAAGCTGGAAAAGAATTAAAAAGCTGGAGGGTCCAGATTACATTGTAGCATAACGGAGATATTTCTACAACCTGAGAGGAAACAAATCCCCACAAATTTTGAGTAGACATAGTTCACGTCTTTCTCGTGACACTGACATTTGAATTTCACATTGTTCGTGTCATGAAAGGACTTTCTTTTCTTGACCCACTCTTCATGACAGAAAGAAAAGGGAAAAACAAAGTTGGTGGTAGAGCATGTCCGTTGCATGTGTGAGGCAAGTCTTGAATTCAATCATCCCTGGCAGTTCCCCCAAGTCAGTCAAAACTGTTCCTGGGCACTGCCGCTGGCTGGGACCCAATGGCAGGAGTTTGCAGAACCCCGAATCAGCGCCTGTAGCCTCAGTGCGCGGCTTCGCCGTTAGAGGGCGCTGGAGGGACACTGCGGGGAAGGTAAGGCGGCCCCTGGGTCAGCCGTGCTCTTGAGTATTTCCCAGTTCAGCTGCACCGTGTGTGAGCAGGGGCTGCGCCGGGGGCGCTCCAAGGCTGCCCCCAGCTGCACACCCACCACGCATACTCTTCGGTGGTGGTCGTGGGTACTCTACTGTGGGTTCCTGGTAACTTGGCTGCTCTGTGCCCTAAGGTGCGGGATGCTTCCTGCTCTGTCTGAACCCACCAGCCTCTTGTGTCATCCCACCGTCCCCATCCAGGTCCAAACTGGATCTCTCCTGATTTCTCCCTTTATTCTTGCTTGTTCTTGAGCCTCTCCTGTGCTGTGTGATGCTGGGCACCGGGCCAACCTCTCTGAGTGTTTCCTCAGCATATTGTGCAAATGAGGGCTTTGTCCCAGCCTGGCCTCCTCAGGGGCCTTCCCTGATTTAATTCTGCTCCCCCTTCCCCCCAAAACACACTCTACTCTGTTGCTTATGTGATGAGTCACAGTTTAAGGTTTCAGCACCTCTAGCCTGGGGACTGGGGTCAGATAGAGAAGGTGAGGGGTGGTCTCCCTCCTTGCCCCTTCCTGCCATCTCACCACACCCCCATGCACACAGCTGGGGTCCCTGGGGAGAGCCCCACACTGACAGGCAGAAGGACACCTGACTGCTGGCCGTGAGCTCCCCTAAAAGAGGCTGGACTCCCTGGCCCAAGGGCTGGGTCTGTGCCCCCAATGTGGCAAAACCACAGCCCCGATTTGGGGGGATGAGGGACTGAACCTCCCTGCAATTCACAGGGGCTCAGGAAGGACCCCACTTCCTGCTAAGACATCCCTGGAGAACTCAGTGCAGAGGTGCCCCTTCAGTACCCGGCCCCTCCTGCCTCGCCCCCACTTCTTTCCAGTGCAGTTTCTTTCCAGAGGCCCGAGGTCAGCGAGGGCAGGAGAAGATACTATGGACCATGAGTCTGGGCTGAAGTGGAGGGGTGCCTGCACCACTGTCCTGCTGCTGCCCTCTCAGGCCACATGGGGAATTTGTACCCTAACCTCCTCCTAGTTATGGTGCAGGGAAACTGGGTCGGCTGTGAGCAGGCCAAGGATGCCTCAAGAGACCCTGGGGACAGATTGATCTGGGCTCTTACAACGCAGTGTCTGAAGGGGTCCCAGCAGTCTGCACTGGATCCGGGGGTGCACAGAGCATCAGAGAGAGGGTTTAGCCTTGTTTTAGGGTGCCCTGGGGAGCTATCAAGACTCATAAAGGCTATTGAGAGGTGTCAAGAAGGCCATCCTTGCTGGCAGAGATGGGCAGCATGGGGGTTCTGGGAAGGTCTTCACCCCAGGGCCTGGGTCCTTGACTGGGGACACAGGGTGGGGCCAGGGGAGGGTGGGGAGGGGAGTGTGGAGTCAGACCGGGACCCAGTATGCTAGCGTTGGGCAGGGCTGGCACATGGTCTGCCATGGCTGGATATGGAGGTTGAGGGTGGGGTTTGGGGCACCTGGAACCTTCTGTCCCAGAGGATGTGACTGGTCTGGTTCCTTCATCAGGGTCAGAGCTCCTTCTAGACTCAGTCACCTCCATGAGAGTGAGGTTCAGGGTTCATGAGCACCTCATCCCTTCCACCAAACTCTAGGATTAGAGGGTCCCCCCCTGCGCTCATGGCATGGCAGGAGAATCTCAGAATGGAGAATCAATTGGCCTTTGAAATATAGGTGGATTTGCAGAGAAGGGCTGTTAACTCCAGCTCCCCCAGCGGCACCCGTGCTGTTCTCTTGCACGGCTCAGAGCTTGGACTCTCAGGGGAATGGGAACATGAAAAGGGAATGTGTCCCCTTGTGGGCAGATCCTCTCCCTCAGACCCTCCCAAATCTCCCTCCTCCCTCTGATGCTCCTCTCACCCCTGCTCCCTCTCTCACGCCTTCCTCCTCCATGTGAGCCCAGAGCCTCTGTCCTGTCCTGATGGGGCCAGGCTGCCTCCAGTCCTAATATGGCATCTCCTTAAACCTCTGAATCTTTTGCTGGACAACCCCCTCCCCACTTGGCTCTGAGTTCTTCCTTTGCCTGGTGGGGTGTCTGCTGATCCAGGGGCTGGCCTCCTGGCGACGTGATCCCGGCTAAAGCTCCTTAGAAAGAAATCCACCCCTCGGAATAATTCCTGTTTTCCAGAGAGCAGGGGAATGTTAATTATGACCAGTGCCTTGTCTCTTTTGAAAACCTCCGTCTCAGAGCACTTCAATAAAGGCACTAAATCCTAATTAATAACAGACAACTCCATCCTGAGATTGTGTTTTCCGTTCTCAGACACCAGGCCCAGCTTGGGGACCGGAGCAGAGGGAGCTGGAGAGGGAAAGGCCGGGGAGCACAGCACAGAGAGGAGACAGGAGCTCGTCTGGGGAAGGGGCACAAGCTAGGCCTTTAGGGGTTTCCAGGAAGGGAGAGCAAGTGACCTTGGGTGAAGCCGGTAAGCCCTGAAAAAGTGGATCTCCTTCAAGACACATTCCCCACAGCCTCACACTTTGTTGCAGAGTTGATTTGTTCAAAGGAAACAAAGAACACGGCTGCCTGACCTGTCCTGGGCACAGATGTGAGCAGGGTGACTGTTTCCACACTGAGGGCACCCACAGCAGCCATCCAGCTGCCACTGGGGGAGCCAGCACCATCACAGTCATGAAGGCCAGCCTGTCCTTGGCTGAAGACCTCTGTCTGTGTGAGCTGGTGGGCATCCCCACACTGGGAACCTGAGAGGATCTCTGTCCCATGGACAGAATTCCTGCTGGGGACCGAGGCTCTCTGGTCTCACCATCTTCAGAGAAGTCTGTGGTCTCTCGTGACCTACATCTGGGGCTCCATAGAGAGTCTTGAGGAGACTCAGAAACCAAGCTGCCCAGTCCCCGGGGGAGGCTGGTGTCCCTTTCCACTGTCAACCATCCAGCCATACCTGGGGAGCCACTCCGGACTGCTTGTCTGAGGGTGCCTGAGATAAGAGGGCTAACCCTCAGCCTTCCTTTTATGAGAGAGGGTGAGGAGAAACACACCCAGCCATGCTCCAGGGTTATTCCTGGCTCTGCACCCAGGAGTCACTCCTGGTGGGACTTGGGGGACCGTATATGGTAGCAGTAATCAAACCCAGGTTGACTGTGTGTGAGACAACTGCCCTCTCTCTGGCCCACTTCACACTCTCTGAGTGGGCAGGGCTCTCTGTGAAGGAGGGGAAAGTCCCCTCCTAAAACCATGGCACATTTTGTCTTTTGGGACCCAGGCATATGCCAGTCCTCCTAGAAACCTGGCACCATAGTTAAACAAGCAGGACTCCTGTCCAGAGACCCAAGGCTGATGCACCCCTCAACCTCAGGCTCCTGAGGAACAGCCCTGTCCCCAAGGGTAAAAATAGTTCCACATGCCAGCCCATAGCCAGCACTGAGGGCAGACTGGGCAGGCACAGGCAAGAGCCACAGATAAAATTCAGGCTCCAGAGATGGAAGTTAGGGAACCATGATGCCCAAAAGGAGAGGGCGGGAGAGGGAGAAAGAGAGAGAGAGAGAGAGAAAGAGAGAGAGAGAGAGAGAGACTGGGGACACTGGTGCTGGGAAATGTATACTGGTGGAGGGATGGGTGATGGAATATTGTATGACTGAAATCCAATCATGAATAGCTTTATAAGGGACTGTCTCACAGTGACTCAATAAAAGTTTTTTAAAAAAGAGTTTTCGGGGCTGGAGTGATAGCACAGCAGGGAGGGCTTTTGCCTTGCACGCAGCTGACCCGGGTTCAATTCCCAGCATCCCATATGGTCCCCCGAGCACCGCCAGGGGTGATTCCTGAGTGCATGAGCCAGGAGGAACCCCTGTGCATCGGCAGGTGTGACCCAAAAAGCAAAAAATAAAAAAATAAAATAAAAGAGTTTTCATGTGGGCAAGGTAGGAAGGGCTCCTTTCTATATTAGGGTGCTAGGCAAAAGTGGGCAGAGGAGCAGGCAGGAAGGGGCATCTCGGCTCAGAACCTACATCCCAAGGGCCTCTGCCCTCCTGGCAAGGTAAGAAAGGAGAGTTCTTGGCTTGGATTGGGTGGGGAGCTGCCAGGGAGAGAAAGAAGATGAGGTGGAGATGGGCCTCTCTGCAGACCCAGGTGGCTGGGAATGGGTCCCTCTGCCAGGCAGGAGGTCCCTAGAGCTGATGTCCACTTTCGCTGGGCAGTGATTCTGAGACAGGTGCCATTAGTCAAGCCCTGTCTGGGACAAATTCTTCATCTCTGCTTCTTCTTTTTAAAATTCATCTCTTCATGCACGTTTTTCTTTTATTTGTGAGGTGACAAAAATTGCCTTTCCACAGAATAGCTCTTCAGGAAAAGTTCCAGGCAGGTGAGCACCAGAGGCAGGGAGGGGGACCCAATACACAGTAAGCGGGCGCTGCTCTCCAGTCCTTCTATGGAGTGGCTCTGAGCAGGTGGTTTGCCATCTCTAAGTCTAGGTGTCATGGGACAGGAAGGATCTGGAGGTTATCTAGTCTAGAATCTTCACAGAGGGCAAAGGTGAAGCCACCTGTGGAGGCCCTGAGGCTTTAGGGATACTACTGGGGTACCCCTGATTAATGGCGGGGGTCTCAGAGCCAAGCATTGCACCACACACATGCCAGCACTCCATCTGCTACATGACTCAAGTCTCCTGGCTTTCTGGGGCCTCAGCATCTTTGTCTTAGGAAGCAGTTCACAGCAAAGCAGCCCCCACACCTCCCTCCCTTCTGCGGCTGGCCACACTGTTTGAAAATGAACATCCTAGCTGCCCAGGGCCCGGTGCCCATCATTTCTGCCTTCCCAGTGCAGAACAAGCCTCAGCGCCCGCCTGCCGGTCCCGGTGCTTCTCACGCATCATCGGGCAAATGGAGTTCGGCAAGTTGGTTGTTTGATGAATTGACTATTTACTAAATGGATTTTCAGCAAATTAACACAGAATCTTTACTTCTTGGGACTGTTCAAGAGATATCAATAAGATAATGCATGAAAAGCGTCTAGCTTAGAGCAGGCACGGGGTTTGGGAGACGTGTCCACTGTTCCTGCAGCTGCTCTTTTTCCCGTGAGCCTGGGCCTGGTGGAGGAAACGAGGAGTCTGGGCTGGCTATGGGTGCAGGGCTACAGGAGCAGAGGGGTCCTGAGCCCCCCAGGCCATGCTCTGGCTCCCATAACAGGACAGAGGCCTGGGAACAGTGCCTCTAGCCACAGCATGGGACAGAAGGACTCCCTGGGGGCCTCACAGCTGAGGTCAGCTCAGGGTCCTGGTCCCCTTCTCACTCAGCTGCTGTGGTCCTCAGAGCAGCAGCCCCAGCCCAGCCTACCTGCAAACACAGAGCCCTCCTGTGGGCTCTGCATCTGTTTCCCTTGAGGGTCAACATTGCCATCCCAGAGCCTCAGAAATGGGCCTTGACATCCCCAGTGCTAACTGTGAGCCCTTGCGGGAACCCTCCCCACCAGAGGACACATTTGCTTGCCAAACCCAAGTTTTGCCACGGTGCCCTCTCCATGGATAAAGGGCATCTTGGGGCTTCAGCCTGTGTCTCCCCCAAATCTGAAGCATATCCTTGGGCTTCTAGTCCCAGTACTGAGCCTGGGGTGTACTTCCTGTTGGATGCTCACACAGGGTCTGAGCCTGATTCCACGGTCTTCTAAGTGATCATGGACCCAACCAACATGTCTTACGTGTGTCACCTGTCAGAGGGGCCTTGCTGCCCCTTGTAGGAAAATGTCCTCCCATTCCATGCTCAGTCCTCACAGAGGGCTGGGGACCTGCAGGAGACTACCCAGGTCACTGAGTCTTCTCCACGTGACCCCATCGCCCACCACAGCCCTTGGGAGTCATTGCCTCACTTTACCCAGAGGACCCTGAGGTCCAGGGAGCCAGGCATGGGCCTGAGGCATCTGGTGGGGCTGGAAGGCTCCTGAACCCCAGGCTCCTACCCTGCTCAGTACTCAGACTTCAGGGCCCACGAGACAAGGGGCAGTCAGTGTCTGCCTGGCTGGGTGACCACACCCTTTCAGCCTGGGGTTGGGCCATCATGGGGGTGGTTGTTGTAAAATATGAACGCTGGAAATGGACAGGTTTTGACCCACAGGACTAAAGTATAATAGTTGAAAAACTTCTCAAGTTGATGAGCTGCCGGAAGTCTTGGAGATGAGCCCTCCTGAGACAGGCATGAACCTCCCTCTCCCTCCCTTCCTCTCCCTCTCGTTGCCTGCTCATCCCTCCAAGGGTGATACCTCTCTCCTTCTCTTTCTCTACCCTCTGGAATGATAACTAATGAGGTTCTCTTGCAGGCTGAGAACTGGAGTGGGGGACAAGCCCTCAGCTGGTGTTAACACCTTACCCCCAGGCCCTCGCTCGTCCCTTCATAAGGGGTCTTTGCTGGAACTGAGGCTTCAGGTAACTTTGGGGGCAAATGCCCACAAAGCCCCCTGCTCCTAGCTCTGCTTCTAACAGAGGTGGTGGAGGTGGGGGGTTCTGTCCTTCCTATCCTGAATTATTGCACCCATGTCAATGGCCAAGCAAGCAGCCACCCCACCCACCCTTGACTGTGCCCAGGTCACCTCTCTGCCAGTGGGCAGCGGGGCAGCAGTCCTCACAGAATGCTCTAGACAGGTTGGTTACTTAGGAGAAAACATCTGAGGACTCAGCTTTAACTCCTCACCAAGGAAGATGTCTCTAGGCTTGGGCCCAACTGCTGTGACAGCCAGCACTGCTGGGATGTCTCTGGGTGCCTGTGCCCTCCCCCATTTGTCAAACTCTGCACTCCCTCGGGCTGCAGGTGGAGGTGGGCACCCAGAGAGGCCAGGATCAGCTAAGTAAGAACTAAACCCAGGTCCCTGCACCCCGTTCTCGTCCTTCCCATGGGGTACAGGCACATGCTTGGGGCCCGTCTCTGCCTTCTCGGTCTCTGGTTCTCTCACCTATTCACTTACTCTTTCAGCAAACAGGGCAAAGGAACCTGCCTTTAGAATCTTGGGCTCCATCCCTGATCTCCCCCAGTCTGGGAAAGAACAATTTGGCGAGATGGGTCCAGAGGAGATCCAGGGAGGGTAAAGAGCTGGAGCACTAGGGAAAGGGGATTTAGACTCTCTTCTCAGTGCACCCCTTATGGGGATCTGGGAGAAGGCCAAGGAAGAACTGAGAGAGAAGGAAGGACAGCTGGGCTGAGCTGGGAAGATGGCCCAGTCCCTCCTGTCTGGCTCTGTGATATTGCTTCTCGGCAGCCCACTTTCTCTCCTTCCTGTTCACGAGCTACCTTGGAACCAGATTCTGACTCCGGCCATAGCCACTGGGAAGGACCAGCAGTCTCCAAGCCTGACTGGTCTGGCTTGGGTCAGGTGACCAGCCCTGATCCAATCAGCAGAGGTCAGAACATTTGGTAGTCCCATCTCAGGGTGCTGGAGAGGGAGCCAGAGCTGGCGGGCTTGTAGATTCAGGTAAAGAATTTGCAAATGCATCCAGGGATCTATGATGCACCTTTCCTCCTGCTCTAGGAACTTCTGCAAGGTGTCAACCCGATATCACAGTGACCTGAAAGCCCCGGTCCGACAAGACTGCACTGGTCACTGACCCACAGGACACTCAGCATCATCTGCACGTGGGATTCCACCTCCTGAGGTGGGGGAGGGGATGTCTTTGACCATTTTTTTCAACACATGACTTCTAGTGTGGTTGGGACCTTCAGGTGTTCAACATCAGGATGGTCAGAGCTGGACATACCTGAACTTTCTGTAAATGCATCTCTGGGGAAGTCGTGATGGAAGCCTGTGGGACCTGTCTCTATAACTTGCCACAAGTGATAAACTTTCCTTTACTTAACTGGGCTTGGCTGTGTCTGTTATCTAGTGACACTCACCAAGAGGCAAAACCCCAAGTTTGGGTAACAGCTGGGCTTGCAGGGATGAGAGTGGGTACCAGGCAGGAGACACCAGAAAGGCCGATGTGTGGCTGATCCCAGATATCGTCACACTCCAGAAGCAGCTCCGTCCCACCTGTGAGCCAGGCAGATGACCCCACACACTGCCGGAATGGCCCCGGGAGAACCAATAGCAGAGGACCGAGTCACAGCTTGCTCAGAGCCCTGTGACTGCCTTCGCCTTTATCCTCATTGTGATGGTTGTCTGGGCTGGGGTTCTCCTATCCTGTTACTGGCCTGGGAACAGCAGGTACCCAGAACCCACTACCTATGAGCAGGACAGGGATGTCTTCTCTGTAATCCTGGTGGGGCCTCCCTGACTCAGAGACAGTAGAGACCTGCGTATTCTAAAGCAGGAGCAGCTCTGGAATTCCCCGTTTCCCCCCTCTCCTTCTCGCGCTCATTCTGGGCCATCCCACCAGCTGGACTCTGGCAGAATCAATGGGAAAAACCACAGGGAACCAAGGTCTCCGTGCCTTTTGCTCTGGCTTTTACCCTCTGATCTTGCACTGCCAGAGGCCTGGCTTCTGCTCTTCTAGGGGAAATGTCAAAATTAGATGAAATCAGAGACATGAATACAAGTAAGGGACCTTTTTTACCCACCTCCCGGTGTTCCCCAGGGGCTCCCACCAGCTTCCAACCCCTCATCTCTGCCCCCTGAACCTCACTTATGTGCTCTCCCTGTCACTACACAAGTGACAGGAAGGGACTTCCTGGGAGGAGAATTGAGGAGGCATGTGTGCTTGTTCATGAACTGCAGCAAGAAATGACAGCACGCAGGTCCAAGAGTCCCAGACCAGGGAGAAATAAGGGTGCAGAGCAGCTGTGGAATCCAATCACTGAATAGCGAATGGATGGAGTTACCGCATCCCTGTCCACTTTCAATTAATATATTTCAACCATTTTATTGAGTGTCATTGGCATGTGTGTATGGTGTTATCTTTTACTTTTCTGACTTACTTCACTTAGCACAATATGCTCCAGTTTCATCCAAGTTGCAGTGATTGCGTGGCTTCATCATTCCTTGCTGCTGCATAATAGTCCATTGTGTAGATACACCACACTTTCTTTCTTTTTTTTATTTAATCATTTTTTTTATTAGTGAAACACCATGAAGTACATTTATAGACTTATAAATTTTTGTGCTTGGATTTCAGTTATACAATGATCAAGTACCCATCCCTCCACCAGCCCATCCTCCCCCACCACGGGTCCTAGCATCCCTCCCATCCCCCATCCCCCCCCCCCCTCATCCCACCCTGCCGCTGTGGCAGGGCATTCCCCCTTGTTCTCTCTCTCTTCTTTTGGGTACTGTGTTTTGCCAGAGAGGCATTGAGTGGCAATCATGTTTGGTCTATAGACTATTTTTAGCATGTCTCTCCCACCCTGGGAGGGTCTTCACAACACCCTTTATTTGGTGCTCTCTTCTCTATCTGAGTTTCCTTTTCACCTAGCACATGTGGCTGGCCTTCAAGTCATGGAGCAAAATTCCTGGTACTAATCTGAGCCATTCCTGGGTGTTAGTCTCCCGTTTTGTTGCTTTATGTTCCCCAGATGAATGCAATCTTTCTGTGTCTATCACGCTCTTTCTGACTCATTTCGCTTAACATGATACTTTCCATGTAGTACCACTTGTATGTAAATTTCATAACTTCATCTTTTCTAACAGCTACATCGTACTCCATTGTGTAAATGTACCAAAGTTTCTTTAACCAGTCATCTGTTCTCGGACACTCAGGTTTTTTCCAGATTCTGGCTATTGTAAAGAGTGCTGCAATGAACAAACAATTGCAGATGTCACTTCGACTATACCTTTTTGCCTCTCTGGGATATATTCCCAGGAGTGCTATAGCTGGGTCAAATGGGAGATCAAATTCTAATTTTTTGAGAATCGTCCATACTGTTTTCCAAAAGGGTTGGACCAGCCTGCATTCCCACCAGCAGACCAGCAGTGAAGGAGGGTCCCTTTCTCGCCACATCCGTGCCAGCACCTGTTGCTTTTGTTCTTGTGGATGTGGGCCAGTCTCTGACACCACACTTTCTAACTCACTCATCTGTTGTTGTGCGCCAAGCTTGTTTCCCTATCCTAGCTATCATACTAAGTGCTGGAATGATTGATGGGGTGTGTTTGTCCTTTGGAAGGAATGTTCAGTTGACTTGGGGCTAGGTACCAAGAAGTGGAATTGTTGGGCCATAGGAAGGTTATAGTCTTACATTTCTGAGAAATTTCTATCCTGCTCTCCGTTGGGGGTTGAACCAGACAACATTTCCACAGGGGATAAGTCCATGTTCACTACATCTTTGCCAACACTAATTCTTTCAAGGTTGTTTTCTGTATGCGCCATTCTTGCTAGTTTGATATTGTTGCCTTGATCTGTGATATGAACAGTTTTTCATGTTCCTGACGGTGCTATAGGGCATGGTGCCAGTTCAGTGGCCCCAGCCCTTCTCAGTCAGCTCATCTAGCAGCCCTCTACCCCAGTGGCTTAGGATAGAATGCTCTATCCTAAGCCAAGCTTCCATTATCAACTTCCCGTTGAGTGTGTACTGTACTGAGTTTGACATGTGCACACACATGGAACCAACCTTTAGTCAAGCTAATGAACAAAGTCATCTTCCTTACCCTTCTTCCTGCCCTCCTCTCTCCTCTGCCCCCTCCTGTTGCTTAGTGCTTCTTACCCTAGAAAGTAGACTGCCTTTTCTGCAATTTTATATCCATGCAATTATATAAGGCACTCAGCACATTCATTTTGAGATTCATCTGTGTGGTTGTACAAACATTACATCTCTTTCTCTTTAAATCTAATTAGTGTTTGTTTCTCTTCTGTATTTCTGCAGAACTAGGGATGGAGCCCAGGACCTCATACATGCTGGCCTGAGCTCTTCTTTGGAGTCACAGCCCTGAACGCAGGTTGGTGTCTTTGTAACACCAATTGGTATTCAACCATAAGGAACTGTTAGTGGGCAGTATAGTTCTTCTAAGTGTTGATTATTATTTTTTTTAAGAAAACTACAGACTTCTGTGCCAAGAATTTATATGAAAATAAGATTTCTCTTGTACAAATAACTAATGTGAGGAGAGACTGGATCATGTAGTACATCACTTGGTCACTTGATCACTTGACCATTACTCATCGATTTGCTCTAGCAGGAGCCAGTAGTGTCTCTATTTGTCCCTGTTGCATGCTAGTGTTGCCCAGTGGCTTCTGCTCGCTCCAGGAACATGAAGAGCCTCAAACCAATCATTCAGGGTCTTGACGAAGAAGTTTGACCGTCTCATAGGTGGGCGGCCATGCGATCTTTTGACATCCTGTGGAATCCAGTCGGTAATGGCTCTAGTCCAGCAGTCGTCTCCAAATCTCATTACGTATCCAGCCCATCTGATTTTCCATGCCTTGGCAAACGAGACAGTGTCCCTGATTCTTGATTGTCGACAGAGGTTGGAACTCCAGATTCTTTCTCTCATTTGAGTGAAGCATGATACTCCAAGAAGTATAGCTCTTTTGGTTCCTCTTTGGGAGACCCGAAGAGCGTTCTCATCCTGTTTTCGTAGGGCCCATTCTCTGAGGCATATGTTAATACAGGAAGAACAGTGGAATCAAAGAGATGTGCACAGAGCCGGAGGTTCTTTGTCCTCTTAGCGATTTCTTCGACACTCTTGAAGTCACTCCAAGCCACTCTCTTCCTCCTGTGCAACTCAGGTGCCAGGTCATTTGTCACGTTGACTTCTAGACCTAGGTACACATAACTGTTGCATTCAGAGGTGTTCATTCCGTTGAGAGTGAATGGAATCTTAGGAATGACACTGTTTCTCATAACCATTGTTTTTGTGTCAGTGAAGCCTTCAGGGTCAGGTGAATGAGACCCATTGTAGTTACTGGTTTTGGCATATCGAATACACAACGAATAGCTTGCCAGGCTCTTCTGTGCAGGCGGAATACTCTCGGTAGCTTGCCAGTCTTTCCGAGAGGGATAGAGGCTTTTGGGGCGACCTCTAATCGCCCTCGTAGATGTTACCATATTTGAACCCTATCAAATATGGTACGGCAATTCTGGAAGATGGGTATTTAGTGTCTTATGATGTGTCACGGTCCGGAAAGCGTCCTGGAGTGTGGCGGTGGCTGGGTAGTGGAGGTAGTGTCGGTAGTGGAGGTCTGCCAGTGGGGTATTTATCAGGTCCCGATAGGGGTAGGGTGAGTCTTCTGTGCGCAATCCGATCCCTGGGTCTCTGGTGGTTGGTGGAAGCAGACAGGCAGGGTAGGGTGGGGCTCCTGATTAGAATCCCTTTGTCACCTGTGGTTGGTGGGAGCAAGCAGAGAATCTCTGTCCCTGGGTCCGTTGAGCCTGGAGTCCAAGGTCTCAGAGAGTTCCGCTTATCTTGTTCTGTGGGTCTTCAGTCATGCGTGAGTCTTGGCCGGAGCTGCCACGCGGGTCCGGAAAGTATCCTGGAGTGTGGCGGTGGCTGAGTAGTGGAGGTAGTGTCAGCTTCACCAACATGGCAGCACTGAGAGAAGGCTTCACCGACATGGCAGCACTGAGAAGGATGAGAAAGGAGAGGCCGATAAAATCTCAAGGCTGAACTAGGCTGCCACAACGAAGGAAGACAAAAATGATCGTCTGTACTTTCAATGCACATACGCTAGCATCAGATGCATCCATCGAGGACTTGATGGTACAAGCGCAAATGATCAAGTACGACATCATTGGTCTGACTGAGACAAGACGGCACGAATCTCACCATGCCGTTTTCGACACTGGAGAAGAATTGTTCCTCAGAACATGCGATAAAAGAGGTGTCTGAGGTGTCGGCAGTTTCTATCTTCATTGTCTACGCACCAACATCTAATTATGATAAAGGAGAAATTGAGAAGTTCTACATGGAGCTGGAGAAGTTCTATAAAGAAGACCACACCTTCTACAAGATCATTGTGGGTGATTTTAATGCCAAGATAGGACCGAGAAGATCAGCTGAAGAACTTCACATCGGGACCCATGGCCTAGAATGGAACGAACAGGGTGAGAGACTGTCTGAGTTCATCATGTCGACCAAGACCATTCATGGTAACTCACAGTTCCAGAAGGCAGAATCTAAACGATGGACATGGGAGTCTCCTGGTGGATGATTCCACAACGAAATAGACCACATCAT
This sequence comes from Sorex fumeus, assembly GCF_029834395.1. Classification (NCBI taxonomy): domain Eukaryota; kingdom Metazoa; phylum Chordata; class Mammalia; order Eulipotyphla; family Soricidae; genus Sorex; species Sorex fumeus. The sequence goes on from NW_026606104.1 coordinate 45,663,171, forward strand.
ATTCAATCGACGGTTTTGCCTGACTGATGTCGCTGTTGTCCCAAAATTCCGAACGGGATAGGACCACCGTCTTCTTCGTGCAAAATTCTACTTCACAGAGCGGGGAGAAAGAGCTGCGAAGTTTAAAAAGAGAACTCCCAGAACGACCACCAACTGGAAGCTCTTTGGCACTATTGTGGCAACATGGGAAGATGCCATTGTTGACAACATTGACGAGGAATACGATCGACTGGTTCAGCACCTCCATGAATGTGCGAGGAACGCCAAGAGAGAGCCACAAAAAAAACGCCTGTCTTGGAAAACTCTTGAGCTTATTCGCCAGTGTGGTTTGGCGCATGCCTCAGGCAACCACAAGCTAACGTCTGAGCTCACAAAGCAGTGCAGAGATGCGATCAAGGAAGACCTCAAAGAGAAAAGAGCAGAAGTGCTGGTAGATGCGGCAGAAGCCGGGAAAAGTATTCACAATGCCCGCCTGTCCTTCGCCAACTACAAGACCAAGATGACTGCCTCCAACGTCCTGATGGATCCATCACATCCTCCAGAATGGCAATGGAGAAGATTATCCATGACTTCTACTCAAATCTCTTCGATAGCCATGTCCACTTGCAGACATACCTAATTCCACAGGATGGATATGTTGTTCCCAACGTTCTCCCTTCCAAAATCCAACATGCCATTTCGTCAGTAAAGAAACGAACAGCACCTGGCCCAGACAAGGTCAGACCTGAACACCTGAAGAACCTGCCGTCAGTACTCATCAATACACTGGCTCGGCTCTTCACTCGCTACCTGTCTGAATGCAAGGTTCCGTCCCAATGGAAAACCAGCAGGACTGTACTACTGTTCAAGAAGGGAGACATCCATGACATTGGCAACTATCGCCCGATCTGCCTATTGTCTGTCATCTACAAGTTGTTCACTCGAGTCATCCTAAATAGGATTGGCAGAACACTAGATAAAGAACAACCATGCGAGCAAGCCTGGTTCTGCAAAGGATTCAGCTCCATCGACCATATCCACACAATAACCAAGCTCATTGAGGTTTCTCGGGAGTTCAAGATGCCGCTCTGTTTAACGTTCATTGATTTAAAGAAGGCCTTTGATTCTGTTGAGACAGAAGCGGTCATTGAAGTCCTAGCCAATCAGGGCATTCAAGCCCAATACATCAAGATCCTCCGTGAGCTGTATTGCAGATTCACTACCAGGATCTCACCATTCTACAAAGAAGTAATCATTGATGTCAAGAGAGGGGTTCGACAGGGTGATACCATTTCACCGAAACTCTTCAGTGCCACCCTCGAGAACATCATGCAACGACTGGAATGGGAAGGAATGGGAGTGAAGATAGATGGTCGGCAACTACACCACCTCTGCTTTGCTGATGACATTGTTTTAATAACACCAAACATCAACCAAGCGGCACAAATGCTGGCTGACTTTGACCGTGAGTGTGGAAAGGTAGGACTACAGCTGAATCTTACGAAGACAATGTTTATGAGAAACAGCCTTGTTCCTGACGCCCCATTCGCTCTCAACAGAACGACCATCTCCGAATGCAACAGCTATGTGTACCTAGGTCGAGAAGTCAACATGACAAATGACCTGGCACCTGAGCTGTGCAGGAGGAAGAGAGCGGCTTGGAACGCCTTCAAGAACGTTGAAGAAATAGCTAAGAGGACGAAGAACCTCCGGCTCCAGGCACATCTCTTTGATTCCACTGTTCTTCCTGCATTAACATATGCCTCAGAGACCTGGCCCTATGCAAATAGGATGAGAATGCTATTCAGGTCTCCCAAAGAAGAATTGAAAGAGCTATGCTTGGAATATCACGTTTCACTCAAATGAGAGAAAGAATCCGGAATTCCAACATCCGTCGACGATCAAGAATCAGGAACGCTGTCTCGTTTGCCAAGGTGTCAAAAATCAGATGGGCTGGTCACGTAATGAGATTTAAAGACAACCGCTGGACTAGAGCTGTTACCGCCTGGATTCCACGTGATGTCAAAAGACCGCGTGGCCGCCCACCTACCAGATGGTCAGACTTCTTCATCAAGATCATGAACAATCGTTTTGAGGCTCTTCATGTTCCCAGAGCGAACAGATGCCATCGGGCTACACTAGCACGCGACAGGGACAAATGTAGACGTTACTGGTGCCCGCTCGATCAAATCCACGACTAACGGGAAGTTAAGTGATTAAGTGAAGTGATTGTTTTTGTGATATTCAGCAGTAGTCTGACCTATCCACACTCACTGTCTAAGTCGGCCAGGATTTGTGCCGCTCGACTAATGTTTGGTGTTATTAGAATGATGTCATCAGCGAAGCGGAGTTGGTGTAGTTGCCAACTGTCTATCTTCACTCCCATTCCTTCCCATTCTCGAGGGTGACACTGAAGAGTTTCGGTGAAATGGTATCACCCTGCCGAACCCCTCTCACATATGTAGTACATATGTGTTTACATTTCTAAGAAATGAATATGTTATCTTCAAAGCAGTGTGTAGCACCAGAGATAAAGTTTTGATTTCTCCACATGCTCACCAATTACTTGGTCTGGTCAGGCCTTTTAACTTCTGTTCCTTTAATTAGGTGTGCAGTAGTATCTTATTGTGGTTTTAATTTGTGTTTCCCTAATGACTAATGATGTTGAACACTTTCTATTCTCTTAATTTCCATCCTTATTGCATTTCTGTGTGAATTTTATGTTCAAATCATTGGACATTTTTTATTGAGTTGTTACTTTTTAATTATTGATTTTCCAGAATTTAATTATATATTCTGAATACAAGTATTCTCTAAGTATATGATTTGCAAATGTTTTCTCTTCATTTATGGCTTATCTTTTCAATCTGTTTTTGAAGAGCAGAAGTGAAAATTTTCTTTTTATGTGTCATGTCACAATTTGTTTATTCTTTTATCTCCGATCAGTATTTGGGTTCTTATTCCCACTTGGCCACTGCGTAAAATGCTGCTGTGAATACTAAAGCTAAAATGTCCGTTTGAATTACTGATTTCAGTTCTTTGGTTCATGTAGTTTAGAGACAGAGTTGCTGGATTATGTATGGGGATTCTATGTTTAATTTCTCGGTATGTGGTGCTGTGGATTGAACCCAGGACCTCATATGTGCAAGATATCCATTAAGCCACCATTTGATATAGTATATGCAAGAGTATAATACCAAAAGAGAACTTTTTTTTCAGTTCAAATAACCATGCCAGCAGCCTCTTTTTTCTGTCAATGAAATTGAAAGCTGCCCATATTTTGGAGACTAAAAGCTGTATAGTTTTTGCTCCTGGAAGAGAGCAGACATTGATAGATGTATATTCTAGCAAGTGCCTGGTGTGATTCAGCCAAACTGGCTAATTTATCTCATTAGTTCCTATTGCAATGCATCCTGTGCTACATTTTAGTAAATCTACTACTGAGAACTGATCTTTTTATCCTCTGGGGATTAAATATATATTTAATTAGATTTTGTTAAAAAAAAACAGAGACCTGTTTCTATTTGTTTTTGACATATAAAGTGAATGACTATTTAATGAAAACAACCACATAAGTGTATAGAATAAGAAATATCAGGGGAAAAGAAAAATGAGCAAAAATACAATATAGTAGAACTAGTTGAGAATGTTCACAAAATATAGCTGGTCACTTGTGAGCAAAGGAAAAAAGGGACTATGATGTGAAATCGAGGGGAGTGTAGACAGAAGTTCAATTCTGAGTCTTCTAACTTCAAAAGTGAAAGTGCTGATTGTATCATGACTTAAGTTCATATTGCATTGACACTCTTGCAGAACAACTAAGAACTGTACACAACATAAAGAAAAATTAGGCTACGAGAGATAGCTCAATGGTCCTAAATGCATGTGTTGCAGGCAAGAGTCGCCATTTCAACCCATAGCACCTCATGGCCCCCTGTGGTCCCAAAACAAAACAACAAGAAACAAAAACTACACTTAGATGAAGTCATGGGGAGTATAAAAATGAAGACAAGTTTGTAAAAATCTCAAGTTTAGAAGAGAAAGTGATACAGGGTAGGTTTTCCATTTTATGGTTTCAGGGTTGGTATATAGGAATACAATTGATTTTCTTATATTGATCTTTTATGTTGCAACCTTGCTAAATCCAATTATTTCAGTATTGCAGATTCCATTAGATTTCCAGAATAGGCAATCATGGCATCTATGAATAAAGACAGCTTTAGTTGGCCTTTTCCAATATGGTTGCTTTAATTTCTTTTCTTGACCATTATATCAGCTGAAACCTCCCAAACGAAGCATTGTTAACTAGCAAGAGGGCCCATATTGTTGTACTCTCTTGCAGGATTATAGGTAGCCAGATTCTACTCTTGCCAGTTCTGGAGAGCATGACCTTTCACTAGCTAAATTTAGGTCCCAGCTTCCTTATAAATTCACCCTGACCTGGCTCACCAGCCAGTGTCTGTGTCTTTAAGACATGGTAGACTCATAGCTGAAGGATATTGGTAACCTTGCTTCACTGATCCCTTCCCACTCCATCTTGAGTTCAGTACCTAGATGACCCTTGGCATTCACTATTTCACCCCCTACCTTCTACCCAGACCCACTGGAACATAGATTTCTGATCTCCACCCATGAAGCATATACATAATAGGATGAAGGAGGAGCTCATCCACATTGATGGATCAAGATAACAAAGATCTCCAAATACAACAGTTAGGTAAGCTACCTGAAGATAACTTCAAAGAAACAGTCCTAATGAATCTCTATAAAATGACATCAACTGAGTAGAATTTCACCAAAGACGGCAAAAATATTGAGGAAAGGTTTGGGAAAAGCCCAAACAGAAATCATTGAACTAAGGAATACAGTAGCACTGCACTGTATCACTGCCCCCCCGTTGTTCATTGATTTTGCTTGAGCGGGCCCTGTAACATCTCCCTTGTGAGACTTATAACTGTGTTTGGCATATCGAATATGCCACAGGTAGCTTGCCAGGCTTTGCCATGTGAGCATAAGCTTGCTGGGATAAAGTAACTAAAAAATAAAAGTAGCAAGAAGGACACAATAGCATAATGAAAGAAGCTGAAAATAGAACCAAAATAGAACTTGATTATATAGCCAAAGTAGTTAAAACTATACAAATGTGCATGTGGAACCAGAGTTCAGTCACCACCACTAGCCTACCCGCCCTGAACATTACCCAGATGTATTTCTAGAGGCTTCTAGCACTGCTGGGTACTAGTAGTGCAAGGCTCTAGCACTGAACCAGCCCACCTGGTTGGTTATCACCAGTGGCTCCTGGGTCCCCTGACCTCCCTGAGGACTGCTTGGGAAACCTCATGAAAAATATTTGGGATGGAAGATGTGTGCTGAAAGTAGATAAAAGACCAAAAATGATAACCTCTCAGTGTCTGTATTGCAAACCATAATGCCTAAAATTAGAGAGAGTATAGGGAATATTGTATGCCATGAAGGCAGGGGGAGGGTGGGAAAGGGAGGATATAACGGAGATATTGGTGGAGGGGAATGTGCACCGGTGAAGGGATGGGTGTTTGATTATTGTATGACTGTAACCCAAACATGAAAGCTTGTAACTATCTCACGATGATTCAATAAAATTTTTTAAAAAAAGAAATGGAGATAACACAAGCTTTAATGAGACAACATCCAATGGAAGAACATTGCTTTCTAGGGTTTCCAGAAATGAGAAAGAGGATAGAATTCTCATGTGGTTAAGTGATAGTTGTCAACTTCCTCATGCTGAGAAAGTAGTTGTATCTCCATCCAGGAAGCTGAAAGAGTTAAAAAAAAAACCCAAACAGATATATACCAATATCCATTATAACTGGAATAGCAAAATTAAATCTAAAGAGTTGGAGTGATAGTACAGTGGGTAGTGAGTAGGATGCTTGCCTTGCATGCGGCCAACCTGGATTTGATCCCACAGGATACTAGGAGCTCTGCCAGGAGTAATTCCTGAGTGCAGAGTAAGGAGTAAACTCTGAGCACTGTCAGGTATGGCCCAAATCCTCCCCCTCAAAAAAATGTTAAGGATAGAATCATAAACAGCAAGAGAAAAATCAAAGCATTGTTTATATTCTCTACAAAAATAATTTATTACATATGCTTTCATATCTGTAACTTCTCTTTATTTTCTTAATGGTATTTTGTCAGAATGAAAGTCAAAAATTTTGTAGTCCAATTTATTATTTTTTAAAAATTTTTATTAGTGAGACATCATGAGGTACAGTTGTAGACTTACAAATTTTTGAGCTTGGGTTTCAATTATACAATGATCAAATACCCATCCCTCCACCAGTGCCCATTTCCCACCACCATGGATCCCAGTATCCCTCCCACCCCCCATCCCTCCCATCCCACCCTGCCTCTGTGGCAGGGCATTCCCTTTTATTCTCTCTCTCTCTTATTGGATGCTGTGGTTTGCAAAAGAGGCAATGGGTGACAATCATGTTTGGTCTATAGTCTACTTTCAGCATGCTTCTCCCATCCTGGGAGGATCCTCCCAACACCTTTATTTGGTGCTCCCTTCTCTATCTGAGCTCCTTTTCCCCTAGCATGTGTGGTTGGCCTCCAAGCCAAGGAGTAAAATTCCTGGTACTAATCTCGGCCATTCTTGGGTGTTAGTCTCCTATTTTGTTACTTTATGTTCCCCAGATGAATGCAATCTTTCTTTGTCTATCCCTTTCTTTCTGAGTCATTTCGCTTAATATGATACTTTCCATGTAGTACCACTTATATGTAAATTTCACGACTTCGTCTTTTCTAACAGCTACATAGTACTCCATTGTGTAAATGTACCAATTGTTTGTTCATTGCAGCACTCTTTACAATAGCCAGAATCTGCAGTTTATTAATTTTTAATGGATTATTCTTTAATATCATTTTTAAGAATGTTTCATCTAAATCTACATCATGACTATTTTATCCTAAAAGTTTCATAGTTTCATATTTTTCTTATGATCTACATGTAAATTAATCTTATACAGAGCGATAAAATTTAAGTTTTAGGCAAGGTATTTTTTATTTTGTTTTGTTTTGTCATGATGACCGATTGGTATAGTGCCGTTTGTTGAAAAGACATCCTTTCTGGCCTCTCTTTATCTGTAATCTGTATTGCAAACCATAATACCCATAAGTAGAGACGGGGGGGGGGCAATTGTCTGCCTACAGGCAGGGGGAGGGATACTGGGGACATTGGTGGTGGAAAATGTGCACTGGTGGAGGGATGGGTGTTTGATCATTGTATAACAAAAACTCAAACATGAAAGTTTTGTAATTGTAACTCATGGTGATTCAATTTAAAAAAAAAGAAGAAAAGACATCCTTTCTACATTTGAATTGTTTTTACGTCTTTGTCAAATATTAAATGACTGATTTGAGTCAGTCTTTTTCTGGTATTTTCAGGTGTTTTTTTTTTAATTTTATTGAATCACTGTGAGATAGTTACAAGATTTCATGTTTGGGTTACAATCACACAGTTTTGTTCCTTTTCCAGTACCACATTGTTTGGAACATCTTAGCTTTTATAATAAGCTTTAAAATCAAGGTATATGATTTCTTCAATTTTGTTTTACCTTTTAAAAACTGTTTGTTTGTTCTTTCTCCTGTTCTCTTTTTGGTACATTTTTGAATCATCTTCTCTGTATGTATAAGAAACTTCTACCAAATTTTGACATTGTGATTTAAGTCAATAGATCATTCTGGAATATATTTTCCTCTAACATTATTAAGTAATCTGATCCATAAGGTGTTTCCATTTATTGAAGTCCCTTTTCTCTTAAAAAGATTTAACAGTTTTTTTTAACAGATAGATGTTCTATATGTTTTATAATGTATGGCTAGATATTTCATTTTGAGGTATACATTTGGACTAATGCAAATGAAATTGTGTTTTAAAAGAACTTTTTTTTGCTGAGTCTAAAGTTATTGACTTACCATTTAAGTGCATATATGTTTAAATTATATTTGGAAGAAATTTAAATAAGGAGAAAAGATTTTACATTCCTGGGGCTCTATATTCCTTTATGTTGATCCATTCCCCCCCCCCCCCCCATCTGATCTCATTTCCCTCTGCCTGATGGCTATCTTTAACATCTGTAGTGAAGATCACTACATGCCTGGAAAAGGGTTTTTTTTTTTTAATCCCACTTTCATTTGAAAGCTATTTACCCCTGATAGAATTACAGGTTTACAGTTTTGTTTCTTTTTTCCCTTTCAGTGTTTCAGGGGTTCTGCCTCATGGTCTTTTTTGCCTTGCTTGTTGCTAGAGAGAAGCCTGCTGTCCTTGTTACCTTTGTTCCTTGGTACTTGAGTTGTCTTCTCTTTTCCTTTTATTTTCCTGTTAGCTTTTATTATCTTCTTCTTCTCTTTTTTTTAAATCCCTGGCCTTAAGAAATTTGATTATAGTGTGTCTGGGTGTAGTTCTCTTCTTGCTTCTTGTGATTGGAATCTGACACTCTTAGATTACTGGGAGATTTTTATCAAATTTAGGAAATTTTCTGCTATTACTTCTTGAAATATTTTTCTGCTCCCACTGTCATTCCATGCTCTCCTTTGGGGACTTAAATTGCATGCAAAACAGCTTTCTGGAAGTTGTCTCCTAGCTCATGGACTCTTTCTTTATTTTTGTAAAAGTATCTTATTTCTGTGTTTCATTTTCTATTACGATGCCTTTGTGTTCACTATTCTTTCCTTCAGCAATTTATAATTACTCATATTATCTGAAATACTTTTCATCTTAGATATTATAGTTTTCTTTCTGGAATATTGATTTGAGGCTTTTTAGTAATTTCTCTATGTAATTTTTTAAAAGTATGAGCTAGAGAAAATAAGAGTTTTAATGTCTTTGTCTAAAAGGTCTGGCATCTCTGTCGGGTTAGGGCTGGTTTTAAAGGATCACTTATCTCCTTAGAATTTTGCTTTGTGTGCCTGGTAAGCTTTAATTAGATACCAGATATTTTAATTTTGCCTTGTGGGGTGGTGGGTGTTTTAACATCCTCATAAGTACTCTTGAGTTTTGTTCTGGAACTTCCCTGAGTTGTCTCGAAAGATTTTGATCTTTTTTTGTGTCTTGATTTTAAGTATTGTTAAGTGAACCAAGAGCTAATTTTCTCCAGAGGGGAGGTGAAATTATTCTCTAGAAAACAGGCTCTTCTGGTGCAGGTGATAGAACCTGGGTCTCCTAAATGCAGAGCGTGTTCTCCTGCCTTTAGAAGGCCTCCCCCGCCCCTCGGTTAATATTTGCTCAAGGTCTGAGTTCAGGCTGCTGTAACAAAATACCATTGCCTGGGTAGTGTATCACAGCAATCATTTATTTCTCCCCGTTCTGGAGGCTGAGTCTGAGCTCAGGGTGCAGTGAGCTCCTGCTTTGCCGAGTGCCTCTCGTTCTCACAGAGTCTGGGCTTCTCCACATGTCTGGCAGGCAGAGAGCTGAAGAGACCTCTGGGCTCTCCTTCATTGGGACCCTGTGCCGTAACCTCATCGAACTGGCCTCCAGAAGCCCCACCACTTCCCACAGGTCACCTGGAGGAAAGGTTTTCTCTACTATAAACTTTGGGAGAACACAGACACTCATACATACACAAAGTAATTCAAGAATGGACTTTAGGGCAGCTTTTGTTTTGTCTGTTGGGGCCACATCACCTATCTGCCTCTGATGCTGTTTCTCCATCACTCACACACTCCTGTTCAAAGGCAGAACCTCATGCTCAGGATCCCCGAGGTCCTGGCTCTGAGTGCGGGTAGTGTTAGTGACTAGGAGCTGAGGGTCCGCCTCTAGCCTTAACTGCCTGAGAAACACAGTCCCACTGTTCAGAGAACAGAAGAAACTGTCCCATGGATGAGGCACGCACCATTTGCACCTCCGGCCAGCCCACTTCTTAGGAACTTTCCTGTGCTGGGGTGGGAGACACAGAAGGTACTGGATGGGAGGTAGAGCAAGGTCCCCTTCCTCCCCCAGTGTGGGGCTGTGTGTTCCCAAAGGTCTCAGCTGTGGGCTACTGGCCCCTTTCAGTATCTCTGATTCCTGGTGCCTGTGACTCCTGCCATTTTGTGCTTCCCCAGGTCTCAAAGGGCGTCTAGACCAGCTCTCTCTTCTTCCCTGAAGAATGGGGTTCACCAAAGGGCAGTCAGCCCCCCAAAGTCACAGAGGGTGGATCAGGTGACCCACAGGCACCTGGGTCTGGGCCAGTGCTGGGAGGACCTTGGTGGCTGCTTTTGTCTCAAGTCTGACTTTTATTTCTCTCTTAATGATTCCAGTTCCAGGAGCAGTTTTTGTCTGTTTTATTCCCCGTCTTTTCATTGTGCTTTCTCTGCGGGTAACCCGAGGTTTGCAGGCAGCTAAGTACAACGTGTACATCCCAATGAAATGCAATAAAATATAATTGAATGTATTTCTTTTATGTCTGAGCGGTGGATTAATCTCCTTGGCACATCCCATTTCCTCTCTACTCCCTCCGCTTTCTCTCTGAGGCTTTCCCCCTCCCCAAATCTGCATGGCCCTGTGGCATCTGGGCATCCAAGACACGCAGGCCTCAAGGGTCCAGTAATGATGTTCTTGGGGATGAGGGCAGGGGGATGCCTGGGAGGGCATGGCTTGGAGGGACAGAGGAGTGGAATTCTGCCCTTGAAGAGCTAGAGCATTTCAGAGGCTGGAATAATAGAGTGGTAGAGAGGGCACTTGCCTTGCATGCAGCTGACCCAGGTTTTATCAACATCAACACCCCATATGGTACCCCCCAAGCCCACTAGGAGTGATTCCTGAGCAAAGACACAGGAGTAACCCCTGAACACTGCCTTATGAACCCTAAGCACAGCAAGGTATGGCCCCCAAACAAACAAAAGATCTGGAGCATGCTATGTCTCTGGGAAGGACTGGAGTCTCCTGTGTGTTCTGCTGTCACCTATGCAAGCCCTCCCACCCCCGAAAAAGAAAACATGGCAGACAGACTGGCCCCTGTATGTTCCCTGGGGAAGGACAGGTTCTAGAGCAGAGACTGGTTTGTGATCACGACTTTCGGCCAAAGCTGCCATAGGGGTCCCCAGAGAGAGGGTGGGAAAGCCATTGGGAAAGCCAGGTCCAGATGTAAGTGAAGGGGGTCCAGATTGGGCAGGAGAGGGGAAAGTGCAGGATGGAGATTGGCAGGAAGGGCTCTGTTGCCTCGGCCCACTCGTGGGGTGGCCAGGGTGATGAGCTCAACCTCAGCCTCAATTGCTCTGTCTGTAATATGGGCATATAACAGTACATAGGACAGGGAAGGCAAAGAGGATTACATAAAGATGATTGTAAAATGCCAACACAGGGCATATGCAAACAGACTCTGAATCAATGCAGGCTGGAATTGCATTTGTTTCCTCATCCATTCACTCATTCATTTGTTCATTTATTCCTTCATCCATTTACTCCTTCACACAGTTTGAACCAATGCGGGCCATGTCCCTGGTTCCAGGAGGAGAAATTATATCCGCCTGTCCCCTCCAGGGACTGCAATGTACCTGTGAGAGGGAAGAGAACCGGCCCTGGAAGAAGCACAACAGGCCAAGGGGGTGCCAAAAGGATACAGGGGCTTCCTGGAGGCGGTGAACTTCAGCTGAGTCTGGAAGGGGACTTGCGTTTCAGAAGTCAGCAACAGGGGAGACCATCCCAGAAGCGTGGATAGCTAGGTAGAGACATTTGGTGGTGGGTGGGACAGGGAACTGAATGGTGGTCCCCGTGGCAGAGTAAGAGGCCTGTGGGAGATGGAGAAATCTGACATTAGCCATTTCCAAAGCACCGCCCTCTTCTGCTCTTGACTGTTTCTGCAGACAGGGACAAAGGCATGTCTGGGGCTTAGGAGGGAAGATGGCCCTGGGAATAGGTGTTTCTGCAGCTCTGGGTCCAGAGGGTGTCTAAGCCCCGCTCCCGGGACCTTGGGTTGTGGAGGCCCTGAAGTTCTCATCGTAACATGGTGTTGCTTTTACAGATTAGGAAGCAGGCATTTGAGTAATGCCTAATCTCTTCTGTCCACTTGAAACTGATGGTTAAAGTACAGAGGTCTTCTCTTTTTTAAAAAATTAATTTTTTATTTTATTGAATCACCGTGAGATAGAGCATTACAAAGCTGTTCATGATTGGGTTTGTCATATAATGTTCCAACACCCATCCCACCACCTGTGTAATTTCCCAGCACCAGTGCACCCAGTTTCCCTCCCCCTCCAGTCCCACCCCACCTCTCTTCTCTCTCCTCTCTCTCTGTCTCACTCTCTCTCTCACTTTCTCTTTCTCTCTCTCTCATTTTAGGCACTATGGTTTACAATACAGATGCTTAAAAGTTATCATGTATATCCCTTGACCTACTTTCAACACTCACTTCTTGTCCAGGGTTTCTCTCCTGCGCTCTTCTGTCTCCCATTGGGCTGGAGAGCTGGTTGGCAGGACCCAGACATCTTTTCCACCCCCAAACTCCAGCCCCCCTCACTGGAGCACAGCACCCAGAAAGGACAGGCATCTGTGGGAAAAAATAAATGGTTTTGACAAAAACAAAAACAAAAAAATCCTAACCAAACCCTCCTGGATAACCACAGTTATGTCAGGCACTGATAGAATTCTCATGATAGAGAGAGCCTTACTTCATACCTTCATTGTATTTGATAGAAAAATGATCCTGTCAAACCTTTTGAAGCCAACTGTCAAAGGAAGGCATTTGGGGGGAGACAGATCTCTCACGCTGATGGAAAATTCATTTGATTTGATTCTTTAATCCAGTCTCCCTGCAAAACCCAGAGCTGAAATTGTGAGTCCCGTTGGCCCTAAACGGCTTCTTCCCACGCCCACCGCATCCCCTCCCGGGTGCCTGTCCCCTGTCTCTCACAGCGCAGCTCAGCACAGCCATGCAGCGGGAGTGACGGTCGATTTTCCTCAGAGCAAGTTCACAGGAGAAATAAGTGCAAAGCCGTTTCCTGCGTCTGGAGAGGGACTCGTTGCCAAGGACTCCTGCAGTCCGGGGAGGATTCGGGGTGAGTCAGGATGTGGTCTTGAGTAACAGAAAATCAGTTGAGATAGCTAATGATCTCGCACACAAAGATGTCTGCAAGGAAGTAATTGGAGGGTTGGTCAATGCTGAGTGATGCCAATAGAGACGCAGGGCCATACTTGGCCACCTTGTCAGTTTTCTTTAGCTAATTTTCTCATGTTTGCAAAATGGCTGCCACAGTTCCACACATTACATTTCAGCCCACAGCATTTAAGTGGACAGGAAGGAAGTGGCCGAGGGAGAAAAAGTATTCCCCAGAGCACTTCCTCCATCAGCAGGTTTCCTCTTGCGCCTCAGGGGCCACATCTGTTCTCAGGCCACCCTGAAAACCAGCGCTGGGGAGAGCTAGAGTGCCAGCAACTCTGGAGCAGGAGGATCCTCTAGGTCTGAGCTGGGTTCTGAGAAGGAAGGATGAGGGGGCTGCTGGGGACACCTTCTCCTCGAGCCTGTGACTCAGTGTTGGGCAGTGTGAGGCAGGGTGTGACCAAGTTGGGACCCAGAGGACTCACCACCCTGCTCTGAGCCTCTGACTGGAGGTTATGTGCCTGGAGAAGGGTGTGAATCCCCCTTGGCCCCTCCCCTGTGTGGGGGCCGTGCCGGCCTGAGGAGGGCGGGGCTCACGGGGTTGTGTGTGGGCCCAGGGGTGGTTACAGTGTCAGTGAGTGCAGTGAAGCGCCATCTGTGAAACGGGCCCAGGGGCTGCTCTGTGCTCACTGTGATAGTCCAGGGCCAGGACGCAGAGATGATCCCTCCCTTGCTGCTCGCTCACCACCCTCACTGTCTTCACAAATACACAGCCGTGCTGTCCCCATTCTCCAGCTGGGGAAACTGAGACTCTAGATCCTCAGGTTCCTGCAGGGTCCAGGAGCAGTCAGCACAGACAGACGTTCAGGGCCCCCCAGTCCTGCTTATGGATCGGTTCTCCTGGTTCCGCTCTCATTCCCCTGGAGCTCCAGGGCCTGGACCCACATTGGTATTGGGGGAGTGGGGTGAGCCGGTCATCCAAGCTATCCCTCCTCCCCAGGGTGGTGACTGGACGCACTCAGGTCCAGGGCTTGAGGGGCGGTCCCAGGAGTGTCAGGCAATATCTCGTGTGTTGGTTGTGAGTTGGCAGCTTGTGATGTTGGGGAAGTAGTAACACATGGGTGGAACATAAGGGCACTTCATGATGGGAAGCTACCACCCTTGTTAATAGATCTACCCAGACATGCCAAGCCCCTTCTGATAAGTATACACCCCCACTGCACAGCACAGCCGAAAGTGGTAGCAGCAGCCCAGCCAGGCTAGGTACCACCTGTCACGGGCACATGCAACCCCACAGGGACAGCACAGACAATGTAACTGGACTCTGATCTGAGCCTCCACCACGCAAATTTCCAAGGATGACGACGTTTCACTCAGCTTAACAGGCTCTGATCACCTGTGAGATCACCACTGATCAACACTCTGGAAGAGAACTGGTCCCCAAATACAGACAGTGTCCCCAGTCGCTGCCTCATTTTCAATCCCATTCAAACCATCCCCAGTTGAGCTCACCCTGGGCACCTCAACCCTCCCCGCCCCCACTCCTCCACCACCTCGTCCCCCGAGTAACATGGGTCATGGAGCAGCAAAGTGAGCCTGGTCCTTTGTCAATTAAGAGTTATTCTGGCTGTCAGGTTCGGCAGGATATAGGACTCACATAGATTTTCATTTTTCTGTTTCCCCAGAAGTACTCAGGAGTCTGGGGGCCTGTTCCCAGGGAAACACACTCTGGTTGTAGGAAATGACTTACTGTCAACAGGGCAGGGGGCCATCAATGTGGAGTGCTGGGGATCGAACTCAGGGCCTCAGGCGTGCAAGGCATGTGCTCCAATTCTCCCAGCTGCCCTCAAAGGCATCAATTTTCTTAAACTGAGTTTAACAGACAGTGGTGGCTACAGTTCTAAAGGGACACCAGCTTTCTCAGCAGGCTGCCTGGAGTCACCAGGCCCTGCAGGGACCGCCACTCCCCCGCCCCTTCCCGGCATTGTGTCTGTGGCTCCCAGTCTTTGCCCTGTGAGCCTGCTCTGCCCTGCCCTGCTCTCTGCATGGCTACTCACTGTTTGCCCTGAGCTTCTGTCGCAGCGTCGCCAGTTCCACTAGGGGAGCTGCTGGCCCCAGTTTTCAGTCTCGCACTCCTGACGTGGGGACAGGGATAGTCTATCCCAATGAGAGCAGAGGCTAGGCTGACCCTGGTGTCCAATCTGCGCTCTGCCTTCCTCGCTGTGAGATTTCTGACAGTGACTGCGCTCCAGTCTCTTTAGCTTTCCACTCAGCACCATGGCGGTGGAAGGAAGGGGTAGGACAAGGTGCCCTCCCGGGCTCCTGTCATGCTCCCAGGAAGCACTTGGGGCTGGGAGTCTGGGCAAACTCAGGGTCTCTCTGAACTCCGGATCCTCTTCTGTCATGTGGCACTTTGACAAGTTACCGCACAGTTGCATGGGGACTGCACACCCTGGTGTGCGTTGAATGAATGGCTCTGGAGAGCTCTCGGTGCATGTAACAGGCATTGCTGCCACGGTTACTGTCATTACTCAGCCTCCAGTCAAGCTCCCGTCCTAATGTTGGACATCAAGCCCCTGGCCAAGAGGCCTGGGTGCAGAGAAGGCCGAGGCTCAGTAGGGCAGAAGAGCAGGGCTGTCTGGGCTCAGAGTGACCTCCAGTCTTTCTGTGCTGTGTGACCTTGTATGAGTTTCCAGACTTCTCTGACATTCAGTAACTTCAACTATAAACTGGGGATGGGGTAGTGGGGAGGGATGACACCAGATTTGTGGGATCACTCACACAGAAAGCTCGTAGCACAAGCTTGTGCCCCTCCCCCCAACTCACTTTCTTTCTCTGGGTTAAGGAAGGGGTTTTGTCACACTCAGGGGTGCTCAGAGGTTATTCCTTGCTCATTGCTTAGAATTAGTGTGTGAACTAGAATTAGTATCAGTGTTGGCTGCATCCAAGGCAGACTTCTTACCCTCTGCACCACCTCTCTAGTTTGCCCCCCCATCTCAGTTTCCTTTCCAGGCCCCAGGGAGCATTGCCCTGCCCTCCCTCCCCCACCAAGGGCCTCTGAAAACCTCTTCTTCTACTCCTTTTCACTCCAAGAGGAGAAACTGAGGCTGAGACACTAAATTAGACATTTGAGAACAAAGCAGTGTATGACTGTGCTAAATTATGCAGAGCAGATAATTAGAGAACAAAATTATCTATAATAAAGGACTAATTGGGCGGGACAGATGCTGAGTGTGCCCAGGGACAAGAGGAAGCTTGAACGTGCAGCCAGCAGGCCAGGGAGCCTCAGGCGGCCTTACAGACAACGGGTGTCGCTGAGCCCAAGTGGCATCTGCGAAGCCCTTGTTCTGGAATCTGCAAAGTGTAGAGAAGGCACTGGCCTCCACCTCCATGCATAGGAATGTCATTTCTTTTCATTTTCTGCTAAAATACTTATATCTCTAGCTCATTTCCTGTTGGCACCACTCTGCTCTGGCCACTTCCTCTTCAAGGCTGAGGGGGTGCCCCCTTCTACATGGGATGAAGCAACTATGCACACCTGCTCCTAGGCAGAGGTGATGGCGGCGTCCCTTAGCTGCCCGCAGAGAACCTCAGAGCTCCTGGTGAGGCAGCTCTTGTAGCTGTCCAGACCTCTGTGAGCCTGATTGTCAGAGGTATTGAAGCAGATGTGGAAAGTTAGGGCTAAATGGTGGATGGTTGGATAGTTGGATGGTCAGATGGTCGGTACGTGCTGGGAGCGAACGGGATCAACCTCCTCCTGCTCTGGAAGCAACACAGACTCTTTCCCCACTTGGTTACGGCTGGGTACTCAGCACCCTGGGTGCCAACTGCTGAAGGCTCCAGCATCTCATCAGAAAAGGCGGGAATGTGCCTCTCACCACAGACCCCACAGACCCCCACCCCCAGGATGAGAAAGGTCCCACCTGGGAGGGGAGCATGTTCCCCACCTCCACTAGTCCTGGCTAGAGCAAGTCTTTGGGTGACCCAGTTTTTTTCCTTGTGGCATCAGAAGGGCGACACTGGTTGTTGGAGTACCAGAATTCCAACTAAGTCCCCACCTGTCCCACGCGCAGATTCTTCCTCTGAATATCAGCCACATTTCGCCTCTACCACATCCTGGCAGCTTATGTCACTACTCACGTGAACACTGCATGGTCTCTACCCTTGTTCCCACGATGTCCACTCTCTCCATGGTCACCACAGGGAGTGACAAAAGCTTAACTCAGCACTTCCGGTTTCCAATGGACCTTGTCCCAAAGATCCTACCTGGCCTTGACGTACAGCACAGTCTGTCCCTGGCCACCTCAGCGTCTACCAACTTCTATCATTGGGGCACCTGCCATGTTGCTCCCACATAAGATGGTCCAATCCCACTCGTCTTTCTTCTGGTCCCTCACACATGCTATTCCCTCTGCCTTGAACACCCACCTGGGCATCTTACTTGCTGACTCAGCTCATCCATTGGGTCTTCACATGGAAGTGACACTTCCTTCAGGTAGCCCATCTAGTCACTCCCAGCAGGGTTCTCTGCTCCCCCACCCCCCGCCACCAGGAGCCTCTCCCCAGATGTTTCCTTCCCCATTTCTCTTGCTCTGGGTCTAGAGCGTGTGTGTGTGACATCCAGTGAGTGTCAGCTAGATGGCATTATCTCTCTCGTCCACGTCCATGATACCTGAACAGGGCTCCCCTCCACTAGGAAACAGCATCAGGATGGTTGGAGCTGTGACTGTAGTTACCTCACTGATGCCAGGAGGGCCAGGCCCATGTATCTGCCCCTGGAACACTTGGATCACTGGCAGTGTGCAAGGCATGCCTTGGTGTTGGCAGGAAGCTCAGGTTCTGCCTGGGTACTGGCCAGCAGGTCTGCTTTCACCTTTTTCAATGCTCAGACATAAGGATTCAGGATTTCAAGAAGACCATATCCCCTGGGTGGAGGGGAGGAGGATGCCCAGATGCAGATGGGGGTATGTCTCTGAGCACAGAGACTTTTAGCTATAGCCAGTCAGAGATGGGGGTGCATAGGATGTTTGGATCCTTGTTGTGTGTTCCAGTCAACTTCCAGTTCTTCATGTTCCAGGGACCAGAGAAATAGTACAGTGGATAACAGGCTTGTCTTGCACATGGCCAAACCCGGTGCATCCCATATGTTCCCTTGTACCCATCAGGAATGATCCCTGAGTGCAGAGCCAGGGATAAGAACTGAGCATTGCCAGGTGTGGCCTGAAAACAAAAATAAAATCCCCAATCCAGTTCTTCTTGTTCCACGGGACCCTTGCAGAGCCACTGTCTTCCCTTCCCCCTTTTCTCTTTCTTTGCCTAAACTAGACAAGAGTGTGTTTTTCTGTTTCAAGGAGCCCTGACTCAATGCCAAGAAAATCTGTTTATTTTTAAATCTGCATTTTAAAAAGCTTCATTTCTAGCAGTGCGTCTCTCTCTCTCCCTGAGAGCCCTCATAAATAAGAGAAAGGAAGGTTTTTGCAAACCTTTATGGGAATTAAAGTCGCAATCTGGGCACACACTTGTTTAACAAGTGATAATTAACTGCTGACAATATAATTTCAGCTGGTTTTTCATTAAGCAGTAATCAAAGAGATCTCCACGTTGGGGAGTCCAGTCTCGTCTGCGCTGCTCTGTCCCTCTGCCCAGGGCTGCAGCGTTGGCAGGGAGGTGCCCCTGCTCCCTGCTTGGTGGGACTTGGATCCCAGCAGGGTCACTAGATTGGTCTCAGGACTCCACAGAATCTGGGTAAGCCCAAAAGGCAGCACAGCCAATCTCTCTCTTACCGATAGACCCTCCCTGTTCCCTACGGGTGTTCCAGAACTCCTGGGAATCAGAGCAGGGACTTGGCATCCTCATAGCCTTCAGAGACAGGGGCGCTCTCCTTTTTTCAGCCCCTGCTATGTCCCACTCCCTGCTCCACACAACAGAGGAGGGAACTGAGGCTCAGAAAGGCGGAGATACGGATCACAGCCACCCAACTGGAAGGAGGCAGGACAAGATGTGAACTCTGACCTGTCTCTTCCCAGGTCTGTGCCCTCCCCCAGTCCCTCTCTACCGTGACCCCACCTTCTGAGCCTCTGTCCCCCATTCTGTAAGATATTTAATTCTCCCTATGGGTCATTTGAGGAGAAAATAAACAGATATGGGTGTGTGATATATATGCATGATACATGTATACCTATAATACATGTGCACATATTATATAAAGCTTGGTGTCTGGCACATGCCCTCAACATGTGCTAGCTATAATCCTAATACAGATGTTTAGTACAAATTATGAAGATAATTAATACTAGTATTGATGAAATGTTGATGGTATCATTTACAAATTAAAATTGAGCTGATTAGTGGTAACTAATGTCAGCAGCTAATCTTTAGAGCAAGTTTTTATCAAGGGTCAACAGGCTTTGAGTTCCCTTTGGGTTCTGTCTGGACCATCCATTTAGGAGGGAAGTGAAGAGGGAGCTGTGATATTGGGTGTGGGTGAGGACTTGCTCCCGGGGCCTTGTGGATGGCACCCTCCCTGAGGGCCGCATCTCTCACCTACTCGCTGACCTCACAAAAGCTTCTCTTCTCTGGCCCGTGCTCAACAATGGTGAACTGTGATCTGTGTCAAACACACACACACACACACACACATACACATACACACACAAAGCCTGTGGGGTTTTGTCCTCATTTCTATTCCCCAGGTCTTTCTGGTGCCAATATTTATACCTTCACTTTCTTGCCCACCATATCAGCTATACAAGCCACCCAGAGCTTACAGAACATTCTGGAATACGGGCACATGCTGCACACCGATACTTTGGTCAATGGCAGATCACACTTAGAGCCTGGTTTCCAAGTCCCTGGTGCCTTGTGATGTTAGTGTTTGATGCTGTCATCAGCAGCACACACCTGTGTTTACCACATCTCCTGAGAGCATCATTTTCCCTTGTGCTTGATTTAATCTCATGTTGTTTGGCTCATCATGCCCCCGAAGCATAGAAAATCAACTGTGAATGTTGCCACTGAGAGACTACGTCAAGTGATTGACCTGGAAACAAAATTAAAAGTGATTAAGGACTGCCAACATGGAAAATCAGTGCAGGCGACAGTGGCCGCTTGGATAGGTCTCATTCCCCCATAGCTGTGATCTGGAAGAATACAAACAGACTGATGGCAGCTGGTAAAGGATTTGCTTCGCTGAAAGCAGCAAGACTAACAAAAATTCGAGAAGGGCCTAGAAACTTCTCATGGCCTCGGTTGGAAGCAGACACAGACAGAGCCATCAGAACCAATGCAAAAGACATGTTCACACTCTGCCTAACACCTTGTACAAAAGTAAGATCAAAATGGATTAAAGACCTCAACATCAGACCAGAAACCATAAGGTACATTGAAGATAACATTGGCAAAACCCTCCATGACATTGAAGCTAATGGTATCTTCAAAGATGCCACGCCACTGGCCGAGCAAGTGAAAACAGAGATAGATAAATGGGACTATCTTAAACTAAGAAGCTTCTGCACCTCCAAAGAAACAGTGACCAAAATACAAAGACAGTCTACAGAATGGGAAAGGATATTCACCGAATACACATCTGACAAGGGGTTGATATCCAGGATATACAAAATACTGGTTAAACTCCACAAGAAGAAAACATCCAACCCCATCCAAAAATGGGGCAATGAAATGAACAGAAACTTTCTCAAAGAATAAATCCGAATGGCAAAAAAGCACATGAGAAAATGCTCTACATCATTAATCATCAGGGAGATGCAGATCAAAACCACAATGAGATACCATCTCACACCTCAGAGACTGGCCCACATTCAAAAGAACAAAAGCAACCGATGCTGGCGTGGATGTGGCGAGAAAGGGACACTCCTTCACTGTTGGTGGGAATGTCCACTGGTTCAGCCCTTCTGGAAAACAGTATGGACGATTCTCAAAAAATTAGAAATTGAGCTCCCATTTGACCCAGCAATACCACTCCTGGGAATATATCCCAGAGAGGCAAAAATGTGTAGTCGAAGTGACATCTGCACTTGTTTGTTCATTGCAGCCCTCTTTACAATAGCCAGAAACTGGAAGAAACCTGAATGCCCAAGAACAGATGACTGGTTAAAGAAACTTTGGTACATCTACACAATGGAGTACTATGTAGCTCTTAGAAAAGATGAAGTCATGAAATTTACATACAAGTGGTACAATATGGAAAGTATCATGCTAAGCGAAATGAGTCAGAAAGAGAGGGATAGACATAGAAAAATTGCATTCATCTGGGGGATATAAAGTAACAAAGTATGAGATTAATACCCAAGAATAGCTGAGATCAGCACCAGGAGGATTACTCCATAACTTAGAGGCCAGCCGGGTATCCTAGAGGAAAGGGCTGTTCAGATAGAGAATGGAGCACCAAATAAAGGATGTTTGGAGGATCCTCCTAGGAGGGGAGATGCATGTCGAAAGTAGACTATGGACTGAACATGTTTGCCACTCAATGCCTCTTTTGCAGACCACAACACCCAAAAGGAGAGAGAGAACACAGGGGATTGCCCTGCCACAGAGACAGGGGGGATGGGGGGATGGGGGTGGGAGGGATATTATCCATGGTGGTGGAAAATGGGCACTGGTGGAGGGATGGGTATCTGATCATTGTATAATTGAAACCAAAGCACAAAAAATTGTAAATCTACAACTTTAAAAAAAATAAAATAAAATAAAGGGGGAAAAAAAATAATAAAATAAAATAAAGGGGAAAAAAAAAAGACATGTTCACAGTTGAAAGAAAACCCTAAATGTTAACACTACTATGCTGTTGTGATCTAAATTATCACTTAATCACTTAAGTGATCTAAATTATAAAAATTAAATTTATTTTAATAAATTAATGAATTTGACATCGATGTTGGCTCTTGATAGTGTGATTCAAAAATCCTTGTTCATTACAAAATGGGGAAATAAAGAGTGAGTTTGTGAGTGTCAATGGAAGGACAGCTCAAATATCCTTAAAAACTCCATGTGAAATGATCGTGATGAATCACTTGCCAGGGCAATATAGAAGAAACCTCCCTCTTCTAGAATCAGTTGTTTGAGATGACTTTTATACATAAGACAATCAAATCAATGTTTCAATACTCTTTAAGAATAGAATGATCCCCTTAGGTGCCACCAGGTCATAGGGCCACTCCCAGTGATGCTTGGAGGACCATGTGACACCAGGGATTGATTGATCCTGGGGTTCCCACATACAAAGTATGTACTTCAGCTCTTTGAGGCATCCTACCCCCCAATCCCCCTCACCACACACATATAAATCACAATGGTTCATGCTTTTCCAGCACAGGAAAGCAGTCTTGTTAAAGAGCAATACTGGGAGCTACAAATGAAAAGTCCATGTGATTGCACTGGATTTGGCATTCAACACATTATTTGTGCCATTAAAACTTTTGCCAGGGAGCAGAAGTGACCAACACCAGCAAAGTGGTGGCTGAGTAGACTGGCAGGTCTAGCTGGTGTGCTGTGCAGATGAGAACCTGGGGCTGAGACAGGCCAAGAGTAGGCACAGAGGCCTTGGGAAGAGCCTTGCCAGCCTGCCTCCCAGATGGTGCCAAGGGCTCACCAAAGCAATAAAGGAAGAAATGGTGTTTGGATAAAGGAAGGCCTCTGGGTCCAGCTCCATGAACCAGTTATTCCCTTAAGAATGTTAGAGAAGCCAAATAAGGGAATAGACAGTATAAAACAATGGCAGACCCTTAGTTCTGGAATATAGAACTGAGGATGTCAAAGGAGGGGAGTGGTCACGAAAGAGGGGACTGAAGGTGAGACAGGAGTGTTGGTGGTTGTGGGGCCGGGGGTTGGGGGTTCTTGGGGACACTGGAGAGAAGGGGATGAGCTAATTATGCCCAAACCCTAAATGTTAACACTACTACGCTGTTGTGATCTAAATTATAAAAGTTAAATTTATTTTAATAAAAGCAAAGGAATGCCCTTGAGGAGTGAGGGTATAGCTCAGGGATGGAGTGCTGCTTTGTGCGTGAGGAGGCCATGAGCTGTGGTCACACTACGTTGCTAAACGTTACGCCTAGCTGTGCCAGTGTGACTCCTAGCCAGCAACTATATGTGCACCGTCAGCACTGCAGTAAAGATAACCAAGACAACCACAGCAGCCAGCAGAAGGAAAAGGGAGACAGTGTCAGCAGGAGTCTCTGTGAACAGCGCAGCTCCTAGAAGGCTGGTGGACGCATGAGCCAGGCCAGCCTATTCCAGGGACAGATGAGGTTGTAGATCTCCTACTCTCTTTTCTCCTTTGTGCTTTGACTGCCCGGTCTGCTTCTACATGCAGTCCCTGTGCAGTGAGCAGGGACTTGGTCTCCTCTGCTCTGAGCCGTGTGGACAGGAGCTCCTGTCATTGAAAGAATGCCTTGAATCTGAATCTAAGCTCTGAGCCTGGATTTCCCCTGTGCCCTGCAGAAGGTCAGCTCCCCATGGAGTTGTTGTAAGGACACTGTGAGAAACACTTGCAGTGCTCCATTCAGGGGACACAGGTGGGGCATGGCTGTGCTATCCACTCAGCATGCAGGGTTCATGTGTAAGGGACTGGTCTCCCTCTGGCCTGCTGATGAGAGGCTTCCACTGTCAATCTTAGTTTCTGAAGACAGTGGGAGATGATGGCGTTGCCTCAAGCTTTGTGTTTAGGGAGTGGTGCCTGGGCCAGAGGCAGCAGCCCCAGATGCCCGGCTATATGTGTGCTTCTCATTGAGAAGTTTCCTGGGGGAGGCAGTGGTGGTGAGTTAGTGCCTGGAAATGATTCAAGCAGCTGGGGCTGCTTCTTGTTGGGGCGGGCGGGGGGTGACCTGCCTCATAACTGGGAGAGCAGCGATGTCAGCTCCCATTCTCCCTCACCCAGCGTGGACCCAGCAAGTAACCACCTTTGGAGTCAGGATATTTGCTCACTCATGTTGTTACTCCATCCGAACCAAAAGTCTGTTTGGCAAGTTTGTCTTGAAGGAATGCCCTGACCCCATCATGGGATGAGGGCTCTTTCACTCATTTTTCCCCCCATGGATTTTTATTTCTCTGATTCATATCTTCAGACCCACTCAGGGCTCCATCCCTCAGTGGCCCACTCACTGGACTTCGCTTCTTTTCCACCCACCCCTTGGCTGTCTTTCTCTTCCTCACCCTTTCCTGTGCCTGGTCAGTGCTTCACTCAACCCCTAGGATTTCCTCCTTTAACTTAATTCATGCGCCCCTTCCAGCTTCCCCCAGTGCCATTCACTCCCCTCATTGGGTGCTCATGCATTATTCTTTTTTCTTTTTTAACTTTTGGGTCACACCCGGCGACGCAGAGAGGTTACTCCTGGCGGTGCTCAGGGGACCATATGGGATGCTGCGAATCGAACCCAGCTCGGCCGCGTGCAAGGCAAAAACATCCTACCCGCTGTGCTGTCGCTCCAGCCCCTCATGCATTATTCTTTGCTTCGTTAGTTTGAAGAATGGTTCAGGTCACTCCTCATGCGTTCATTCATTTATGGTTTATTTGACTTAACCACTTAGTATACTCTGGGTGTTGGGGATCTGACAGGTGTGATTCCTGCAACTTTCATCCCCCAAAGTATTCTAGATGTGTTAGTATAAAAGGGTCTTGTTCTTCATGTAAGTAAAGGTTATCTTACTTTATCAATTGAAAGGCCTGGGTGGGAGCTGGCTCGGGGCAGTGCCCTCCTAGGTGGTCAGTTCCGAAAACTCCAGGCAGATCAGCACCTCCACCTACTTCCTGTCTCTCCTTCTCAGCTGCTAACTAGCTTTGTTTTGGATCCTCTCTTGGCAGAACTTAAAACACTGACTCAATGCATGCAATTAAGGTGGGAGATGACAGAAACTCTTGAAGGCAGAAGTAAGTAAGGCAGAGAGTTCCCCCGATCTGTAAGGGCTGAATTTTCCACACACTTAGCTCTGTGAATTAGCAGAGCAGCCACAGAACCCCAAGAAGCTGTGCTGAGTGCACACATCACAGAGCCACCAGCGACCCCATCATGGGGTGAGGGCTCTCCCCTGGACATTTATGCCCACAGAGATATGCTCTGCTCCTTCAGTTGTCAAAATATTGTCTGCTGGCCAGAGAACACCCCCTGGAGACTGGGTTGGAGATTGGTATTGAACTGAGATGGTCAACAGGTGAAGGGCAGCTCGTTGGCATCATCCCTCTCGCTGCCTCTCCATCTCCTGCTCTCATCAAACTGTCACCTGGCTTCTCCTGCACTTGTGTTCACCTTAAGATCCTTGGACTTGTTTTTCTTCCTTCCAAACCAAGTCTGTTTTGGAAATTTGTCTTGAAAGAACGCACTGACTTGCCAAGCCCTTGGCTGCAGGGACAGGATGGAAGTCCCCCAATTTCAGATTGGAGAGCTTCTGCCCCTCCTATGACCCTCCCCCCCGCCCTCAGTTCGGCCAGAACCAGAGAACCATCATCCACTCAAATGACAGGCCCAGAGAGAGAAAGAACAGTGTCTTAGTCACCAAATAGGGCACGGGAGCTGACCAACAGGGTTTCCTAGTAACAAATAAGCCTTATAGGTCAGTAAGAGTCACAGGACCTGTATGCCCCAGCCTGAAAAGATTGTGCATTGACCCTCCAAGTGTCCCACTTTGGTGTCACTAGCATGTGGGGTCTTTGCCTGATGCAGGGAGTTTTCCACTATTTTTCCACGTGTGCCATCTTGCATGTTGAAACCTGCACAGAAATGACTTTCAGCACATGGATGGGCCAGAGCTAAACCTGCTCATTAGCAGTCAGCCTTCTTGCAGGAAGACACCTGAACTTCCATAAGTGAGTCTTAGAGCAAAGCCTGGGGAGGTTGTGCCTAGAAGCCCAAGTTTTCTGTCTCTATCGCTGTTCACAAGTTAAAAACTTTTCTCTATGGAACAGAGCTTAGCCATATCTACTGGCTTAATCCACACCAAGAGGTGAAACGTCCCAAATAAAGGAACACAAGGGGGCATGCCTTGGACAGGGGAACCCTTTATGCAGGGGGTGTCTCTTGGGCAAGGGGATGTCCCTTGGGCAGTTCCTGCTCACTGCTCAAAGTCCCTTGGGCAGGTGTCCTTTGGTATGGAGAAGGCTAAGGTCTTTGTACCAGTGGAGAAATGAGGGCAAGACTAGACAAGTGACACACACAAACCTTACACGATTTCACAAGAACCTGTGATGCACATGCAGACTTTTCAAAGGGGGAAGGTAAGCCCTAAGTTCTCTTTCTTGATTCAGATCAAGTATGGCATCCAAGGACCCGTGCAGTCCCGTGCTTCCTTGGCAGCTAAGCCCCGTGCTCCACTCAAGATGGGAATCTAACAAGGCTGTAATTGCGTCAATAGCACGCCGAGGCCACATGGGCAGGAGATCACACACCTTTCTTTGGGAGTGAAATTGACAGCCACTCTGGCTCAGAAAATGTGGCTTTTAAGTATGTGTGTTGTGGGGAGAAGGTTCTGAAAAGCAAAACAGCCCCAGAGCAAATCAGCCTCTTTTCAAAGGCAGCTTTTATGATTGCTGGCTTTGTTCTCTGAGCCTGTTTCTGGCAGGAATTCAGAGGCAAGGTCAGACACCACCCCAGAGAGTGAGGAGTGTGAGCTGCATCTGAGTGGGGACCACAGCTGGCCCAGGATGCTCTGTCGGGGTGGGCTCTCCCAAAGCCCCAGGAGTAACCCTAAACTTGCTGCTCCCCTCCTCTGGCCCCCGTTTCCTCGCTCCACCAAACAAAGTCATTGTATTATCTGGATCTGGTTGCTACCTCGTGAGGAATACCAACCAAGCCAACAGACATGAACAAGCAGAGTCAATCAAGTTTATTGTTTTTGTTACCAAATCCAAGGTCCAGCTGCTCACTGCTCAAAGGCCAGTACTCTAGAGACAAGGGTCACTGTGAGAAAAACAGGTTTATCAGGAGCTAGCAATCTTACCAGGAAACCACCTGACTCTCAGGCTGAGGCTTAGAGTTTCTACAGGAAACAAGAGTTTCTGTAAGGGGGAAAACAGGACATTGGGATGAGTTCCATGGCTGTATGGCTAGCTTCAGTGGGCTGATGGTGGTGATGGTGGGCTGCACCTACAAAATCTGTGGAGAAACTATAATCAAATAGTTTCTCTCCCCAGGAGCCTGCGGATGGCCTTCAAGGACCCTCTCTGGAACACCTGAGAAACGATGTGAATGGAATTTCTAAAGCCAGTGGGTCAAATGAGGGACACTCCTGAATTTAGGAATAGAATGGAGGTCTGGGCCAACAATGAGAAACGAAGGTCTCCTATGACAGACCAGGTGCCCTGGGATTAGGCGCTTTGCCTGCTATCCAGAGAGGCTTCTCTGATAGAAAAGTTTTTTTTTCTGGACAATGCTGGGACTCTAAGTAATACCAGTGATTTTCATTCTGTTATGTAGTTAGGAATATGGCAGAAGTTTCTTGTTTCCTACTGGTTCTTGATGAATCTTATCTCCAAATAATTCACATGCCAAAGCAATATATCTGGAGACATCCTTGCAGATATCTTGGAAAGATATCTGCAGATATCTCTCCTTCAGTCAACCTTGGTTTCGAGGCACACCCACCAGGTGTGTCTGGGATAACACACATCAGATCTCTCTTGAGGTTGTGTGATTCCTGGAATACAAACTTATTCATGGGGCACCTCTTTCACTCACTAACATCCCCTCGGTGCTCACAGGGTACCCTGCAAAGCTGGCAATTACAGGGTCCCCCTGCCCTAGCCCCTGTGGCTCTGTCTGTCACCACGTGAGGATCCGTTTCATGTTCCCTCCTGCTGCCATTTCTGCACTATCCTCTCCCCCTGCCACATCTCCCCTCCTCCCTCAGCTTATCCTGTGGAAGACAATCACAGAGGCAGTGAGGCGCTTCCTCCTGCGGCTCCCCTGAGAAACAAGCCCTTTGATGTAGATTCATTCCAGGGCAGCCCATCACTAAGGAAGAAAAGAGAGATGGGTTAGATTCATTTCCTTAGTCAGCTTGTTCAAATCTAGGATTAATCTACTCATCAGCTTAGTTCATCGGGAGAAAACATGCTTCTTTGGGAGTTTTCTAACTGAAAATAAATGCCTCATTAAGTGAAACATATTAACCTGAGAACAGAAACGCTGTCGGACAGACTAATGAACGTCATTATAGGGAAGCGCAGCCGTCCTCCGCGGGACTCGTCAGGAATTCTCTGCTGTGCTTGGTATTGTCACCTGTTGTCCAGGGCACTGGAACTACAAGGATGGGGTGAGGAGCTGGTGGTCACTGCGGGAGGGGGAGCCTGGAGGAATCCCAGTGTCTCTGGAGGCTGAAATCTGAGTCCAGAGGGCAGGTGGTCAGGGGACTGCAGGCTGTAGTGAGATTCAGTGCTGAGTCAGAGAGGGCGGCTGCCTGGTCCTCAGCCTCAGGAGGGGTCAGAGGGTCAGCGATGGCTCACTGGGATTCGGTTCTAACCCCAGGATGGTCTCTGTCACCACAGATGACGCCCTTCCAACAGTAGGACAAGCTCACAGGACATCCCTCTGCACTGACGTGATGGCAGTTTACAAGGCTCAGAGCCAGACCATCGGCTGTGACTGAAGAAGGCTCAGGAGCACCCCAGACCTGTGCCTGGGCCGTGCTGGTCTGCTTCTGCAGAAGCCCTGGGAGAGTGGGTGCTGTCCTCCATGAGCTTGGTGAGGTCCTGACACACAGTAGGTGGGGCAACCATGGCCTTAACTAAGCAGCCTTTGCTGCTTCAAGAGTAAGGAGACACTTCCAGCCAGCAGAGCACCCTCATCTAACACCGAGGTAAGTGATACCCATCTCAGGCTGGTTTTCAGGACCCAAATGAGATCCAACAGGTTGAGCTGGATGAGCACTTGGCCTACTGCAGTCCCTGGTAAGCCAGGGGCAAGGAGGATGCAGCAGTGGCTGGGGATCTGGGATTCTAGCTAGCTCTGAATATAAATTTTATAGCCCTTGATCTAGAACTTTCCCCAGGCCAAGCTGCTCTTCTATTCCCACTCAGGTTCTTGCAAACCCCAGTGGCCATGCTTCTGTCTGCACAGCCTCCCTACTCCTCCCTGCACATACCTTTGCCACTGGATGCCACCCTGTGCCCTAGGGTCATTGTTGACTGTAGATGATGAGCTCCATGGTGGGGAAACCACAGCGGGGACCATCTCTACCCTGAATCTTGCCCGTGCTAGGCCCTCAGTGAGAGTGGAGGGGGTGGGGGCTTGGGTTGAGTGACCGGAAAGTCCTCTGCTCTGTGTGTATCTTCTCCTAAGTCCTCATCCGGAACATTGCAGGAGGGCAACTCCTGTCTTGACCCTGATACCCAGAGCAATCTTGCAAAGGGGTGGGTGCAGGAGACCTTGGGGTCCCTCAGCACAAACCTGAGCTCCAGGCCCAGGGCTGCTGGGTCTCTGCGACATTCTCAGCCATTCTCTCTCTCTCTCTCTCTCTCTCTCTCTCTCTCTCTCTCTCTCTCTCTCTCTCTCTCTCTCTCTCTCAGCCTCATAAGCCCTCAGCATCTCACACCTCCTAAGTCTCAGAGGCTCCCCTCGGCCTATAGTTAGGATTCTCCAGTACACTGAAACATTGGTGTTCTGTGATCTGATGACTCCTGGAACTTTTTCTCCCCTTTCCAGCTCCTAGATGATGGACTACAGCTCTCATAGAGCACCTCCTTCACTCACTAACAAAGACCCCCGTAGTGCCCACAGGGAACCCTGCAAAACTGGCAATGAGAGACGGGCCAACCAGACCCCCATGCCCTACCCTCTGTGGCTCTGTCTGTTCCCACCTAAGGACCCCTTCATGGTTTGTCCCTCTTGCTGCCCATTTCTGTACTCCCCCCACCCCCTATCACTCTGATATGTGGAGTTTTCTGGGTCCCATGGCTCTATGCTGTGAGGGACCACAAAACCCAGGCCTGGGTGGTGGTGGGGTGGAGCATGAGAATCAGAGTCTGTTCCCTCAACACAGTCACTGGGTTTGAGGAAAAAAGACGCTTCTGAAGGTGATCTGAGACGTCCCTCCCCTCAACACAGGGGACTGACTTATTGTCTGATTAGCCTCCCTGTCTCCTCTGCATTCGGAAATTAAATTTAATTTCCGCCACCAGGAAAAGCTAAGATATTAAGGCTCTTGAAACCCTGGAGCCAGTTATACCCCTCCAGCATTCCCTGCAGAACTGCCAGTTTGCACATTTCTGGGCCTTAGTCAAAGGCCCCTCCTCAGCAACAGGCCACTTATCACTTGTTAATTGATTTAATTTCCACAGACTGTAGGTGTTTTCTTAGAATTGATCTTCCCACGAAAAATATGCTTTGGAGACACGACATAACCAGGAGAGCTTTAGATGAATTACACTTTAATCAAGCGGAGAGAACAATGAGCTTGAAATGGGCACAGCTTCCAGATGGGGGGCCACGAGGAGTAGGGTGGGTGGGAAGGGGATGGGGGCATGTGCTATGGGCTGGTTCTTTCTGCATTGCTGGTCCCCTGAGAACCTTGTATCCTGGATCATTGTCCTCAGCTGCCACCTGCTCCTAGCCCCAGTCCTTGCCCCTACAGGAGGGGGTGTCCAAGTCACTTTCCTTCTTTTTGGGGTGACACGACTTTGCCTGGAGGAGGAAGGGAGGGTTCTATTCTCAACTAAAACTTCTCTTCTTTCATTCATTTCCTCTGTCCTGGGCCCTGTCTGAAGAGAGGGCCCTGGGGCTCCTGAGAAAAAGGGGTATGGGGGTTCAGTTGTCTGGGAATGAGAAAAGAGGCCATGTGGGGGCATGTCCTGTGAGATGGGGGAGCTGAGATTATCCTCACCCCTTTTTTAACCACG
This sequence comes from Sorex fumeus, assembly GCF_029834395.1. NCBI lineage: Eukaryota > Metazoa > Chordata > Mammalia > Eulipotyphla > Soricidae > Sorex > Sorex fumeus. The sequence continues at coordinate 45,694,050 of NW_026606104.1, forward strand.
GGGCTCAGTTCACAGAGGCTCAGCGCACAAACATGGGCTGGCTGGGGCTGCTGCCTGTGCAGGAGGAACTGTTGGTCCCCGCACACACTCTCCCGTGTGAGTGCCTGAGTGTGCTGTACCGGGAATGTTTCGAGCAAGGGAGATTGGGGTATGGTATATTGTTGCACTATTAAGAAAACAGAGTAATGGGTATGTCAGTGGGCAGCCTGGAGCTGGAACCCCGGCATCCACATCTCTTCTTCCTACATATCACCCCGTTGGGTTATTTGTTGTGAACGAGAAATGAAAGCGGGTCTGGTTCTCGGGACCCCACATGAGCCATCCGCAGAGTGCTGACTCTCTGCCTCCTCCCCAAATCCTCCCCAAATCTGCACTCACATCACCCATATTCTCTGCCTCTTGGGCCCCCAGCCTGGACCATTCCTTTCCCGCACTCCGGAGAGGAGGAGATGAGGGGTGCAGAGGCCTATTAGTTTTGGTGCTGACACCACTTTCAAGGGAAGCCATTTGAAACAAACCTGTTATTGAACTTGTTACGTGCCTGCAGTCCTGGCGGGACAGTCTTTGAAGAAGTCCCGCTGGAGTGCTCTGATTCTCATCCATCACAATTCAAAAGAAACCTCTTTTGACCCAGCAGTTTTACCTCTGGGCATTACTGGTTCTGAAAGCTCAAGGATAAGCATTTATGCAAAGAATTTCCCCACAACATTGTTTGTCAAAGCAATAAAACATTGGAAACGGCCTAAATGTCCGTCAGTAGGAGATTGGTTAAATAAATAGTGGTGCCTTCATACCTCTGAATACTAAGTAGTCCATTTAAAAGATGGAGCACAGGCTCTATGAGCGAACAGGGAGGCTCTTCACAATATATTTTTTGAATAAGGAAAACAAGTGGCAGAAAAATATGAGAAGCCTGATGCAAACGCGTTCTCTTCATCTTGGTGTGCTCACAGATAAGTATCTGGAAGATTGTACCTTGGCTCAGGCGTGGGTGAGCCAAGGTCACTGAGCACACTTTCTCTCTTCCTCCCTAGTCTTTGAGGAGCCTCAACCCAGCACCCCTCCCTTCCTTCCTGCTTTATCAAAGTCCTCCACTCCACGGAATCACTGCCGATGAGGGCACACATGCCAGTATCTATTTTTACAACCCCAAACAACAACATGTATATATATATATACATATACATATATACACATGCATATATATACATGTATATGTATATGTACATGTATATATATACATGTATCTATTTATATATTTTTAAAAAACCTCTCTTGCTGCACGTACCTTTCTTTGCTCTGTTTTTATGTCAGAGTTCTTGAAAGCATTATCTTTACTCACCATTTCCTACTGCTCTTCAATTTTCTTTTGAACGCTGACATCAGTATTGTCTCCCTGCCCCTGCACTGAAAGCTGCTTCTGTGGAAATGCAGGAGCCCTCAATGCGGCCACACGCGATGATGGGTTTTCATTGTGCTCCTACGTGAGTCTCACTCCTCCATACCCACAGTCTTCTGCCTCCTCTGTTTCTGATTTTCCTTTTCCCACCCCAGCCTCCCTCCATCTTCCTCTCCTGTGCTGATTTTGTCTGGCTCATCCTGCAAACTGGTTCTGCCCCTGAGCTCTGATCTTGACCCTTTCTGTCTTGTTCTCCCTTAATTTCTTGGGATCCTCCTATCCTTTACTTCTGTTCTGTGCCACCACATGCCCTTCTTGTGTCTGTGGCTCCCTCAATCTCAACCTGAACCTCTTCCTCAAATGTCTCCCTCAACAGGTTTGTCCATCCAACGGCCTACCCCACCTCTCCACCTGAGTGCCAAACATGTACAATGTCTTCAAACTTCCAACTGAAATCCTCTTTTTCTCCTACCTGCTGCACTCTACCCTGCCTCCTACACACACACACACACACACACACACACACACACACACACAAAATGTTCCACCATCCACTATCCTCCCAGTTTCTCAGGATGGTGAACTGGAGGCGTGATTAATTCTTTATCCTTCTCACTTTTTCATGCCACCCCTGATAACAACTCTGCTGGTGCTTTGTGAAAAATTCTTTGTCACCTCTACAACTATCTCCCTGTTCCCACTGCAGCCAACACACTCTGACTTGAATAATTACAGCATTTCCCTCCCTTTTCTCTCCCTACTTCTCCTTCAATCCCTCCCCCCTTCTTCTCCTCATTCTCTCCTTACTTCTCTTCCTATCTCCTCTTTTCTTACTACTTCTCCTAGCTTTTCTCCTTAAGGGTCTTCCCTGTATGGGTTTTGTATGCTTCCAGTAAATGGGTAAGGTCTTGTCAATTATAACCTGATAGGTCAATGAAGTATTGCTTTAAATAATTTATATTTTACATTTTTAATAAGCTTGCTTGGATCCCACCTGGAAAGTTAGGGTCTTTTCATGGACCACCCAGCACTAGGTAAGCTGAGTCCCTTACAAAGTCATCTGCATGACTCATGATTCCTGCTCTGCTCCTGCTCTCTCTGTGGACCAGCAATAACACTGTGGTGAAAGCCAGCATAGAGGGTGGAATGGGAGCACTGGTCTACCCAGGCATCTTTTCTCTCTTGCATTGTTATAACGAAGGGCAGTACTTAAGCAGTACTGGGGGTGGGGTGGGGAAAGATGCTCTTCTAGTAATTCTCTGTCAACTGGACTAAGACATTTAGATCCCTGGTATCCCAAATGATCCCTTGAGCACTGTCAGGAATTATTCCTGAGTGCTGAGCTAGGAGTAAGTCCTGAGCACCATCAGTGAGGCACAAAAAGCAAAAAATGAAAAACCTTGAGTTGAAGTGTGTTTCTTACCCTTCTATTTTATGAAAGAGGCTAAAGTTGGTGCTAATTATTCATATAATTTTGATAGAATTCTTTTGAGGGGAGATTTTGGGGCCATACCTGGCAGTGCTCAAAGCTGACTCCTGGCTCTAAGCTCAGGGATTATTCCTGGTGGTGCTTCGGGGACCATTAGGGGTGCCAGGATCAAACTATAGTTAGCTATATGCAAGCAAATGCTTACCTACTGTGCTATCTTACTGGACCCCAATTTGATAGAATTTTTAAGTAAAGTAGATGTCAGGATTTCTTTTTTGGGGAGTTATCAAGTTGTGAATTTATTTTTTAATGGTCACAGTTTCATCTTAAGTTTTGATAGCTTGCAACTTTCATAAAATTGGTTACTTTCTACTTTCTTCTCATTGTGAATTTGTGTGCATGACACTGTTCATATTATTAAATTACAATAATTTTTGTGGTTGTGGGATATGTAATGGCTCCCATTGGTGAAACTGATGACTTGTTAGTTCTTCCAGACTCTTATTAATTGTATTACATTTTTAAAAGTATAGCTTTTGTTGTGTTGATTTTATTACCCTATTTTAAATTTTATTGATAATTGTTGTCTCTCAGCATTATTGTTACACGTTAGACATAAAGAGAGATTAAAAATGAGGAGATCATGGGAAGGGGGGCGTTTCGGTCCACCCTTCACGCCCTACCGAGGCCACCAGTTGCCCCCCACTAGCGGCTCTCCAGCACGGCCACGACTCCAGAGCACAGAAACAAATTTCTTAGCTATCTGACTTTCAGTATAAATACTTCCAGGGTCAATAAGTAAAATAGCAGAAATCCAAAACCAACATTTAATTCTTGAACCCAGCTGTAGAAAGCAAATCACGTCACAATGCTTTTTCAGCATGTCTGATTTGGGGGGGGGTAAACTCTAAATAATAGTGGTGAATCTTTTATTGAAACAATAAATCTAATCAAAGCAGATAGAGTGTTAACTAGAATTCATCTGCCCCACAGGGACTGGGAGGGGTGGGGGGTGGGGTTTTATTGGTGTTCTTCATGGTAAAAAAAAAAGTATTGGTAAAGGGAAATGTGTTTGATATTTGCATGACTGAGACCTAAACCTGAAAGCTTTGTAACCTTTCCCACGGTGATTCAATAAAAAAAAAAACTTTGATACATCTAAAAATAAATAAATAAATAAAAATGAGGAGATGTAGCATGACTTACTATGATGACACTAATCAAAAGGTTGGAGCAACTATATTAACTGCAGTTGGAGTAGACTGTAGACCATAGGAAGATATTATGGCACACCTCAGAATAGAGGATCAAACTCTGTGGAATGAAATGGTGATGGAACTTCAAGGAAGAGTATATGAATCCACTCTAATAGTTGGAGATATCACTATACCTCCTTTGAATGGACCTAAAATCAGTGCATCAGACATAAAATCAGTAAGTTTATAATCAACCTCAATTACATTCTCAGTCACTGAATAAAACATGCATCTTTACTCTTCCGGCACTGGTAGAATAGTGGTAGAATATTCTTTTGTTTTGAAGCACACATGGAACATTTACTAAGATATATATCATTATGAGCCATAAAACACAGCTTAATGAATATCAAGTAACAGAACTTCAGCGATAACTGCTTTTAGAACATGATAGAATTACACTTGAAATAAATAATAGAAATTAGCAGACAATGCTCACATTCTTGAAGATTAAAAAACACATTTCTAAGTAATACATAGGTCAAAGAAGATCAGATACAGCCTACTAAAATATGTGGGAGTTAATAAAAATTTTGCTTATAGGGAAATGTGTCACACTGAATGGACTTATTAGAAAAGAAAGAAATATATAAAATCAACATATAGTATATTTTACACTTTGGGGAGTTAGAAAATTAAAACCAAAGTAAACAGGAAAAAATAAGGAACAAATAAACTAAAAGAGCTAGAAATTAATTTAAAAAATCAGAGTGGATTAGTTTAAAACAGTAGTGAAATTGATAAACCTTTAGCCTGACCAAAAAAATAGTAGAGGAAGTAAGATATTAATATCAAAAGTGAAAAAGGGGTATGGTGCCTCCAACAGGTCAGCCTGTACCTGTGAGGCGAGTGCATCAGCAGCCTGATGGTGCCTTTAAACTTCCAGATACCCCAAAATTGCTGCTGTGCCTTTGACCAGATCCCAACAACTCGGTACCAAGTTTACCAAGAAATCAAATGGCTAAAAGTTAGGTTTGTGGGAGGCATACCCAAAAACCACTTCCGGCTCAGCTATATAAGCTGACCAGGCAGGGGAAGGGTTGGAACAGGGGTGGGGGGAGGGCAGTAATACTGAGCATTTTGGTAGTGGAAAATGTGCACTGATGAAGAGATGGATGTTTGATGATTGTATGACTGAAGCTCAAACATGAAAACTTTGTAACTGTATCTCATGGTAATTCAAAAAAAGGGGGGAAATAATAATAATAAAATAAAATTAACATTAAGAATAGAATTTTTTAAAAAAAAGTAATGTGGAGATAGGCCACTGTCCAGGTCACACGGCTGCTTCTCCTGAAAGGGAGCATAACATGAGGCCCCCATAACCATGTTACTGGACTCTGTGCCAGGCTGTTTCACATGGGGCGCCCCAGAGGGGGGTGGGTGAGAGCCTTCCCCACCCCAAGGGACCCAGGTCCAGCAGCCAAAAACCTCCACAACCCAACCACCGCCATACTCAAGGCTGCTCCCCACATGCTCGAACCGAGCCTCACATATAAGTAAATATTCATGGACACATCATAAAACACTCCCTACCTGTTCTCCATTATTACTACACCCATTTGTTGGGTTTCAGGCAACAAATTATAGAGGGATATATTTATGCATATATACATATTTTCAGATATATACCCCAAAGCTCACATCACCCACACTTTAACAACATGTTAATGATATCTTATAGAATGTCTTAATGGCTCCTGTCAAAATAGAACAATCTTCATTCTGTTTCCTATATTAACACTTTTTTGTAAGCATGTTCAGTAGTTCTTCATAACAGACAATACGAAATATATTATTTCGGTTCTGTTTTGGGACAGAGATTGGGGCTTGGGATAAAAACATCCAGAATTTGGTGGTGGGAAGGTGTAATGGTTGTGGGATTGATGTTTGAATACTGAATGTAATCAAACATTGTGAACTAACTTATAAAATTAAAAAATTTAAGAAAACTGTAATGTGGAATTTAGGCCCCATTCAATCAGCTTAATCAGAGACTGAATGAATAGTAGTGCTCCTTCATTATAAAAAATGAAAAAGGTAACATTACTATATGAACTATGGAAATAAAAACTTAGTAATATGACATAATATAAACAATGGAGTGATGTAATCAACTCTATATCCATGAGTTTGATAAACTAGATGAAATTGATTCCTTAAAAGTTACAATTTCCTGAAATGGTAATAAAAAGTCTCCCCAAGCACAAAAGCCCTGGCCCAGATGGATTCACTAGTGAATTCTTCCAAATCTTTAAAGAGGACTTACTCCCAATCCTTTTTAAACTTTTCCACGAAATTGAAATATCAAAAACACTTCCGAACAGTTTCTACGAAGCAAATATCACACTGATAACAAAAGCAGACAGAGATATCACCAAGAAAGAGAATTACAGGCCGATATCCCTGATGAACACAGATGCAAAGATCCTCAACAAATGACTAGCAAATAGAATCCAACTACTCATCAAAAAGATCACACACCATGACCAAGTAGGATTCATCCCAGGGATGCAAGGATGGTTTAACATTCGGAAATCAATCAACATAATCCATCATATCAACAAAAGAAAAGATAAAAAGCATATGATCATATCAATAGATGCAGAGAAAGCATTTGACAAGATCCAGCACCCCTTTATGATGAAAACCCTAGCCAAAATGGGTATAGAGGGGACTTTCCTCAACATAGTTAAAGCCATCTACCACAAGCCTACAGCAAGCATCATCCTCAATGGGTAAAAACTGAGAGCCTTCCCTCTAAGATCAGGAACGAGAGAAGGATGCCCACTATCTCCACTGCTGTTCAATATAGTACTGGAAGTACTTGCAATAGCGATTAGGCAAGAAAAAGATATTAAGGGCATTCAGGTAGGAAAGGAAGAAATCAAGCTCTCACTATTCGCAGATGATATGATACTATACTTAGAGAACCCAATAACCTCCACCAAAAAACTTCTAGAAACAATAGACTTGTAAAGTTGCAGGCTATAAAATCAATACCCAAAAGTCCATGGCTTTCCTATACGCAAACAATGAGAGAGAAGAAAGCTACATGAAAAAAATGATCCCATTCACAATTATTCCCCAGAAAATCAAGTACCTAGGAATCAGTTTAACTAAGGAAGTAAAGGACCTGTACAAAGAAAACTACAAAATGCTACTTCAGGAAGTAAAAGAGGACATGAGGAAATGGAAAGATATCCCCTGCTCATGGGTAGGGAGACTTAACATTGTCAAAATGGCAACATTACCGAAAGCATTGTATAAATTCAATGCAATCCCTATAAGGATACCCATGACATTCTTCAAAGAAATGGAGCAAACACTCCTGAAATTTATATGGAACAATAAGCCCCCACGAATAGCTAAAGCAATTCTTGGGAAAAAGAAAATGGGAGGAATCAATCTCCCTAACTTCAAACTGTACTACAAAGCAGTAATAATTAAAACAGCATGGTACTGGAACAAAGTCAGAACTGCAGACCAATGGAACAGGGTTGAATACACTGACATCTCCCCTCAATCATATGATCATCTAATCTTTGATAAAGGTGCAAGTAATGTGAAGTGGAGTAAGGAAAGTCTCTTTAACAAATTGTGCTGGCATCACTGGACGGCTACATGCAAAAAAGTGGGCTCAGAACTCTGCCTAACACCATGTACAAAAGTAAGATCAAAATGGATTAAAGATCTCAACATCAGACCAGAAACCATAAGGTACATTGAAGACAAAGTTGGCAAAACCCTCCATGACATTGAAGCTAATGGTATCTTCAAAGATGCCACGCCACTGGCAGAGCAAGTGAAAACAGAGATAGATAAATGGGACTATCTTAAACTATGAAACTTCTGCACCTCAAAAGAAACAGTGACCAAAATACAAAGACAGTCTACAGAATGGGAAAGGATATTCGCCGAACACGCAACTGACAAGGGGTTGATATCAAGGATATACAAAATACTGGTTGAACTCCACAAGAAGAAAACATCCAACCCCATCAAAAAATGGGGCAATGAAATGAACAGAAACTTTCTCAAAGAATAAATCCAAATGGCAAAAAAGCACATGAGAAAATGTTCTACATCATTAATTATCAGGGAGATGCAGATCAAAACCACAATGAGATACCATCTCACACCTCAGAGACTGGCCCACATCCAAAAGAACAAAAGCAACCGATGCTGGCGCGGATGTGGCGAGAAAGGGACACTCTTTCACTGTTGGTGGGAATGTCGACTGGTTCAGCCTTTCTGGAAAACAGTATGGACGATTCTCAAAAAATTAGAAATTGAGCTCCCATTTGACCCAGCAATACCACTCCTGGGAATATATCCCAGAGAGGCAAAAATGTATAGTCGAAGTGATATCTGCACTTGTTTGTTCATTGCAGCACTCTTTACAATAACCAGAACCTGGAAGAAACCTGAATGCCCAAGAACAGATGACTGGTTAAAGAAACTTTGGTACATCTACACAATGGAGTACTATGTAGCCGTTAGAAAAGATGAAGTCATGAAATTTATATACAAGTGGTACAACATGGAAAGTATCATGCTAAGCGAAATGAGTCAGAAAGAGAGGGATAGATATAGAAAGATTGCATTCATCTGGGGAATATAAAGTAACAAAATATGAGATTAATACCCAAGAATAGCTGAGATCAATACCAGGAGGATAACTCCATAGCTTAGAGGCCAGCCAGGCATTCTAGGGGAAAGGGCAGCTCAGATAGAGAAGGGAGCACCAAATAAAGGGTGTTTGGAGGATACTCCCAGGAGGAGAGATGCATGTTGAAAGTAGACTATGGACTGAACATGTTTGCCACTCAAAGCCTCTTTTGCAGACCACAACACTCAAAAGGAGAGAGAGAACACAAGGGATTGCCCTGCCACAGAGGCAGGGAGAGATGGGAGGGATGGGAGTGGGAGGGATATTATCCATGGTGGTGGAAAATGGGCACTGGTGGAGGGATGGGTATCTGATCATTGTATAATCGAAACCCAAGCACAAAAAATTGTAAATCTACAACTGTACCTCATGGTGTTTCACTAAAAATAAAAAAATAAAAAAAAATTTTTTAAAAAGTAAGAATACTTCAAAAAGAAATATCTCAAAAAAAAGTTATAATTTCCAAAACTCACACAAATGAAAAAATAGGCAATCTGAATTGGCCTGTATCTCTCAATAACTGATATCAAATCAGCAATCAACATCTTGATATACTTATAACCTAGTGGTATTTATTCCAGGCACACCAAACTAATTATGTTGATTGAAAATCAATTAATATATCCTGTCATAACGGTATAAAGAAACAAAAATGATAGTAATGATCATAAAAATAGATGCAGAGAAACATGACAAAGGCTATCTTCCATTTATGATTTAAAAATCCAGAAAATTAAGAATAGTGGCAGTGTCTACAATTAAATAAAAATTCCATAACAAACTATAGTCAGAGTCCTGCTTTATGGTAATAAATTTAAATCTTTCCCTTAAAGAATTCAAGACTATCACCCCTGCTTTTCAGCAGTATACAGGTTTTGCTACCTAATACAGTATGACAAAAACAAAAACAAACAAAGAAATTGGTCTCAAATAAGGGGGAAAAGTGTTTCACTTCACAAATGAAATGATAGCTACTGTAGAAAATTATGAATGAATTAACAAAGCAAGTCACTTAGAGCTAGTTGATTAAATCAAAGTTGAAGATGCAATGTTAATTACATAAACATCAATTTCCTATATACCATCATTAAATATATGAAACTTGCAATAAAAAACACAATACTATTTTATTTTTCTTAGTACCCCAAATGAAATACTTAGTATCTTATACTAAGTATAATTCTAACATAATATGCATCAAATCTATATGGGGAAAACTACAACACTCTAAGAAAAGAGATAAGAGCTAAGTAAATGAATTCTTTGTTCATGGATAGAAAAGTTAAATAATATTAAGATACTAATTCTTCCTAACTTTGTCTATGGGTTCAGTGCATCCCCCAATTTTTTTCAGCAAGTTATTTTTGTGGATATCTACCAACTAAAGTTTGCCTGGAGAGAAAAGAGATCTCAAACAAGCAACACTATACTAAAGAACAAACTTGGAGATCTGAAACTACCCAACTCCAGGACTTATTGTAAAGCTACAGTAACCCAAGTCAGTTTGGTTTTAGTGAAAGAATCAACAAATAATCAATAAGCAGAGTCGTATGCCCAGAAATAGACCCTTATAAATAAAATAAATTAGTTTTGACCAAAAAACCCATGATATAATGGATAAAGAACAGTTTATAACAACAAATGGCGTAGGAACAACTGAAAATTCACATGAAAAAAGATTCAAAAAATTAACTTAGACACAGATCTTAAATCTTTCACAAGAATTTAAATGAATCACAGACCCAAGTGTACATTAAACTCTTTGCTTGTTTTATGGTGAAAATTTAGATGCTCTCTAAATTGGCAGGGATCTTTTAAATATTTTTTTGCATTAGCAAAAACCTGATTAATGAAAGAACTATTACGATAAGTTGTATTTCCTTGTATTTCTCTCTTCTGTGCAAAGGAAATTATCAGGAGAATGGAAAGATATCCTATAGACCCAGATAAAATATTTACAAAAGATATCTGTGAAAGGATTGCCATTTCAAATATATAGAGAATTCTGAAAACCCAGCATAAGAAAAAAAAAGAATCTGTTTTTAAAATGGGTTAAAGATCTTAACAGATTCCTCATTAAAAGAAAATATCTAGACGGAAAACAAGCATAGGATAAGATGATCAGTATTATATGCTATAAGGAAAATGCAAATGAAAACAGGTCAAATGCCACTATACCACCCTTCAAATGACCCAGATCTGGAGTGTTGGTGACAGCAAGGGAGGATGAAGAGCCACAGTATACTCATTGCTGCCAGAAGGCAAAAAGGCTGCAATTACTTTGGAAGAGAGCTTGGTAGTTTCTCATAAACCTAAATAAACTCCCGCCAGTGCTCAGCATTGCACTTCATAGTTTTTGTCAATGGAGTTGAGAATTTATAGCTACATAAAAACCTTCGTGTGTGTGTGTGTGTGTGTGTGTGTGTGTGTGTGTATCACGGTCACGGTCCTCCCGTTGTTCATCGATTTGCTCCAGCGGGCCCAGTAACGCCTCCATTGGAGACTTTGTTATTACTGTGTTTGGCATATCGAATACATCACCGGTAGCTTGCCAGGCTCTGCAAGAGTATCTGGCAAGAGTATCTCTGCTGTGTGGCGAGATACTCTCGGTAGCTTGCGGAGCTCTCCCAGAGGGGCGGAGGAATCAAACTCGGGTTGGCCATATGGGCTGCGTGCAAGGCAAACGCCCTACCGCTGTGCTATCGCTCCAGCTGGGCGTGGTGGCGGGCACCTGTAGTCCCAGCTACTCGGGAGGCTGAGGTGGGAGGATGCTTGAGTCCAGGAGTTCTGGGCTGTAGTGCGCTATGCCAATCGGGTGTCCGCACTAAGTTCGGCATCAATATGGTGACCCTCCAGGAGCAGAGGACCACCAGGTTGCCTAAGGAGGGGTGAACCGGCCCAGGTGTGTGTATATATATATATATATATATATATATATATAGCACTGTAGAACTGTCCTCCCACTGTTCATCGATTTTCTCCAGTGGGCCCAGTAACATCTCCATTGTGAGACTTGTTACTGTGTTTGGCATATTGAATATATCATGGGGAGCTTGCCAGGCTTTGGTATGCGGGCGAGATACTCTCCGTAGCTTGCCGGGCTCTCCGAGAGGGATAGAGGAATTGAACCTGGCTCGGCCAGGCCGGCCACACACAAGGCAAATGCCCTACTGTTGTGCTATCACTCCAGCCTAAATATATAATACGTATATATAGTATATACACACAGATATATATATATACACACACATATACACACATATATTTATTTATAGCAACTGTATTCCTAATTGTTAATATTTGGAAGCAACCCAGATTCCTTTCAGTAAGTTAATGGATAGATAAATGGCATTCTTTATTATTCAGCGCTAAAAAGAGATGAGTTATCTGGCCATGAGAGACATGGAAGAGCTCTAAATCCGTATGATTGAGTGAAAGAAGCCCACCAAAAAAGCTATACCTATATGAAACCAACATACTGTATAAATATCAGAAAGGTAAAATGGGAGAAAGCATCAGTTGTTAGTGGATTCAGAAGAAAGAGAGAGGTGAATAGTTGGAGCACAGATCATTTTTAGAGCAGTAACTAAAATAAACGGTAATTAGCTGCCATTATACGCTTGCCCAAACCTGTAGAATGAGTGCTCATGCCATGAATGGGCACAGATACATATCCTGGGCTCTATCAATTGTAAGAAATGCAGAACCCTGGTGGGGAATGCTGACAGCAAAGAAGACTGTACATATGGGAGACTATGTAAAACAATAAAACAAGAGGCCCAAATAAATGGAAAAAATGCAATATTTAGATTTGTAGATTCATTGTAGTCAAGATGTCACAGAGTATATGGAAAACCTCTGTACTTTCTTCTTAATTTGCTACAAACCTAAATTAATTGCTCTTTAAGATCTATTAAAATGAGTTGGAAATGATCACTCTGGACAAAAACGAGTGCTGAAAGTAGGCAAAGGGATATATATGATAATATTTCAGTACCTGTACTGCAAACCATAATGTGCAATAGGAAAGAAAGGGGGAAGGGAGAGGACAGGAGAGGAAGGGAGGGGAGGGGAGAGGAGAGAAGGGAGAGCTGATAAGTGGAGAGGAGAGGGAAGCAAAGGAGAGGAGTAGGGAGGGAAGAAGTGAGGGGCAGGGAAGGGAGAGGAAAGGAGGGGAGGGGAGAGGAGAAGACAAGTGCCTGCCATAGAGGCAGGCGTTGTTGGGGGGTGGGAGGAAAACTGGGGAGGTTGGTGGTGGGAAATGTACACTGGCAAAGAGATGGGTGTTGGAACATTGTATAATCAAAACCCAATCATGAACAACTTTGTAACTGTGTATCTCACGGTGATTCAATTAAAAAACCTATAAAGACTATTGAAATGTCTATGACCCATAAGTGAGTTCAACAAATCAAAGTGTTCAAAATTCAATTCCTTTTCTACATACAGACACATGAATTTATGGGGAGCTAGCTAGGCAGATGGCTCAAAGGATATGGAGTACATATGTGGGGGCACTGGATTTAACCCCTGACATCACATGGTTCCTGGAGCACCAGCACCACCTGCAGCAACCCCCAACCATCATTCCAGGAGTAGGCCCTGAGCACTGCCTGGTGTGGATCTCTAAACAAAAACTAAACAAACAAAAGAGAAGATATGGAAACGAAAACACTCTTTTAGTCACAATTACCCCCAGGAATGAAAATTCCTGGTTCATAAGATAACTTAACAAGTTTATGATTTGGATCCTGAAAATAATAAGAAGCTGATGAAAGGAATAAAACAAGAAGCCCAAATAAATGGAAAACATACAATATTTAGATTTGAAGATTCAATGTAGTCAAATGTGAATGATCACCAACTTGATCAAATAGGTTAATGCAATTACTGTCAAAGTAAGATTTTGTTTAGACATAGTTAAACCTGTTTCTTTTATTTGCAACACCAGCTATTCCTAGAGCTCACTCTTGGCTCTGTGTTCAGGGATGACTCTGGACAGTGCTCAACACTCCAACCATATGGAGTGCTGGTGATTGAACCTTGGCCAGCTGTGTGCAAGGCAAATGCCCTGTCCATTATACAATCTCTCTGACCCTAAACTTATTCTACACTTTAAAAAGAAAGAAAGGCATAAGATATATGCTAAAAATTTTATTTTTCTATTTTTATTTTATTTTATTTTGCTTTTTGGGTCACATCTCGGCGATGCTCAGGGGTTACTCCTGGCTCTGCACTCAGGAATTACTCCTGGTGGTGCTCAGGGGACCATATGGGATGCAGGGAATCGAACCCAAGTTGGCCACGTGCAAGGCAAACATCCTACCCTTTGTGCTATTGCTCCAGCCCCTAGACTAAAAAATGTAAAATAATAAAGTGGAGAAATGACTCTGGAAATGACATTGGAAGTCTTTTCCATGGAATAGAATAGAGAATCCAGAAAGGCCTAATGGATTTTTTGACAGAGATACAAACATAATTCTAAAGGAGAAAAGATAGGCTGTTCAATAAATTGTGCTAGAACAGTTGGATGTGGACATTATTAAATGTCCCCAAAAATGAACCTCAAAATTAACTTTAAAAAGGATCACAGACTTCAATGTAAAACATAAAACTATAAAGGCTCAAGAAAGAGGCAGAAGAGAACCTTTGGGACCTGGGGCTAAGCAAAGAGTTCTTAGACTTGATTCCCAAAGCACATTCCATAAAAGGAAACATTGATCAAAATTAACTTTTAATCTGCAAAAGACCCTGTGAGAAGGATTAAAAGACAAGCTATGCACTGGGAAATACATGAGCAAAACCCATGTCTGATAGAGTGCTTGTCTCTAAGTTGCTGGTATAATTACCCAAACTAAAAAAATTTTTTTAATAGATTCCATTAAGTAAAAGAACAAATGACAGAGTTTGAATATACAAAATGGACAGTGAGCTGAACACCTAGCAAACCAGAGCTCTGACCCATAACCTGCATAGCCTAGTTGGGACGTTCCCTTCTCATCTACAAGAAACAGCTCTCTAGGAATCTCAAGTCTCCAGGACCATCAACAGCAGTTTCTGTTACACGTGTCCACAAAGGATCAGGTCCTGATTTTTGTCTCTGCTTCCAATTTGCGAGACCAAAGTTCAAACATGTATCTCTGAACCCTCCTTCTACTTAAGATGCTCCGTTCCTTGCAGCCTATCTCCAGCTCAACCCAGAGCCAACAGCATCCCTCAAATAGAATGGAGCGGAGACTCCTTTCTCTACAAAGCTGTCTCCCTCCTCTCTGCCTCACAGTCTTTGTCCCAAAAGCAGGGATGGCAGCTGACTCCCTTGAGTCAGTTAGTCTGAATAAACAACTTTCACTCTGTCACTTGATTGGTCTTTGTTTCTTAACACAAAGAGACATTTAACTAAAAAGGATCTGCAGAGGGAAAAGAAGCCCATGAAAGTTGCTCAGCATCACCCACCATTAGAGGATTGTGAAATAAGCTACAATGAAATATCACTCCATCCTTAACAGAGGAGCTAAAATAAAATCTGGCAGTAACAGCAAACGCTCACGAGGAGGGGGTGAAAAAGATCTATAGCGGGCAGGAAAACTGCTACAGCCAGTCTGGAAAAGATTATGGCTTATTATTTATAGAAAATAATCTTATTGCTATGTACCTTTTTTTTGGTGGGCATTTTGGTTTAAATACAACTATTTAAGATGCATTGTGGATTCATTAACATTGAACTCACAGCACTCAGTGTTGTAACTCCTGCCTGAACACAGATCACCTAGCTCATGTTACTTTCTCTGGAACTTCATCAGGATCTTAACCTTCATAGCACTAGACAGTACTGCACCTAGGGACCAATTAAAAACACTAATGAACAGCACAAAAAATGCAAACAATGAAAAATAACCTTCCCACTAAGTGGCAAAAGGGATACTGCTTCGTTGTGTGAGTCCTGAACAAGATGGAGGAGCATGGCTCGTTAGACCTGTGAGGGCACTTGTCTGTCTGGAGACACAGATATTTTTCTGCTTTGGCACACCCATGTATGACATTAAAGAACTTGAGATTTGATTTTGGAGTCACAAATACATTTTAGTGGGTGGACAAATTTTTAAATATGGAATCCAGGAATAATGAAGATAAAGTCAGTGCGTGCATGTGTGTGCATGTGTGTGAGTGTGTGTGCGTGCCCAAGTATATGTGTGTGTATGCATGTGTGTGTGTGTGTGTGTGTGTGTGTGTCTGTGTGTGTGTGTGTGCACGCACAGAGGACAGAAGAAGAGAAGGGTGAGTGAGGCTATTTACAGCACAGTGTGAGGGTTATTTACTCTAGTGAGAAATTATACACTTTACCAAAGGATTTGCCTGAGCTTTCCTTGAAGGGCTGTGTCCTCCAGAGACTGACTGAAGAGGATTTTGATTTACAAACAGTTTCTTTCTGTGCTCTGAGGCAACCCTTGAGAGCTTGTTCAATTTCTGCTTCACTTTTGACCCATTCCTCATGAGTTTTTCTGAGTTTCCACAAGGCGGCAGTACTGAGCCAGATGGTGTAGATGCAGGATGGGGTGAGGTGTAGGGGCAGGATGGGGTGAGGGGTAGGGACATAGAGTTCAGGAGGTCTGTGTTCAGAGGGAACCCCTAAGTGGACTCTGACAGGAGGAAGTGGTTAAGTAGAGCTTCTGGGGACTGGGGAGATGGCTCAGTGTCAGGGGCGTCAGACTTGGGTTTTAACCCTGACACCACACGGTCCCTCCAAATACTGGAGGGTACTCAGTACTGCCCAGGTGATCCTGGTGGCCAGCATGGCATCTTTAAGCCCTAGCATTGGACCCTCTGGGCTGGTTGGTTCAGTATTTCCCCAAGTGGCAATAACTCCTTCCCCACAAAAAAAGAAACTTTTGAAATCAGAGAGGAGGTGATTTAGTGAGACTCTCCTCACTGTTCCCAAATATCCACCCCCTGCCCCCCCAAGTCCTTCTGAGTTCTCTCAGGGTTACCTAAACCCAGGGGGTCAGGTGTTTGCTGCAGGTTGAGGGAGAGCTGAAAGGAGGAGGGTGGGAAACAGCCCCTTTCCTCCCTACCCCTACCAACTGCAAATTTCACAAAGGGGCACTGAAGAGCAATGCATACTCCTTGAGGCTCTGTATTGACAAAAGTGTGACCGAAACTGGGATAAAAGTTCAAGGTAGGTAGGTGAGCACATCCAGGTCATACACAGAGGAGGGAAGGGGATGAAAGGCCTTAGAGGTCAGCCTGCTTTGCAGGTCACCTGTCCCACCCTGGAACCTGATCACTGTTAATCAGGCAAAAAGAGAAAAGTGCTCCCCGTGAGAGGAATGTGCAAAGGTCCTGGGTTGGGAAGGCTCAGAGACCTTCCAAGCTTCTCTGAGAAGAACTGTTGGTAATTGAGGTTAAAGAGAGGAGGGGCTGGGCAGGTGGCTTTGTGGTTCATCATGGGAGTATGAAAATCACTGGAGCTGTCGTCCTTCTCCTCATGGAAAACTGGTGTTGGAAAGTGCTCCGGGAGGGAACTCAGGAACTTTTGATGACCTCTTTTCTCTCTATCAGCCACCTGTGCGGCTCTAGCACACACAGCACACATATTCATATTTTACTGCAACATTGGGCTGGAGCGATAGCACAGCAGGTAGGACATTTGCTTTGCATGTGGCCAACACGGCCAACCCAAGTTCAATTCCTCTGTTCCTCTTGGAGAGCCCAGCAAGCTACTGAGAGTATCTCACCCGCACGGCAACGCCTGGCAAGCTACCCATGACGTATTCGATATGCCAAACACAGTAACAAGTCTCAAAATGGATACGTTACTGGGCCCACTTGAGCAAATTGATGAACAATGGGAGGACAGTGACAGTGACATTGATTTAGGAGCTCAGGCTTGGCTTCTTCATGCTTTGCTCAGAGACAGTACAGACTCAGGGGTCACCTGGCCCCTTGTTCTCTCTCTCTTCTGCAGGCTGGGGGTGGGCTCTTACAGACAGGAAGCAGGGCAATGGGTAATGGGGTGGGCTGATCTGAATGGAAAGGTTCAGGATAGGGCCAGGGCTGGGCAGTTCTACGTCCTCTGAAGTTTAGCCCTGGAACCTCTTGGGGGCTGAGGCTAGGCTCCATGGCAGCTGTACCTGAGGACTGGGGAACAGCGGAGGAGGATGGCAGGTAGAAGCATTAGCAGACCCTGGGCAGGCTGGAGGCGACAGGCCAGTAGGGAGGCCACATTAGTTTCCTCTCAGAACTCCCCAGGGGACCAGAGACTGAACCGGTGGCACCCCAAGGTTGGTATAGAGCATGTCAGGGTCTCTGGGACAGGGCTGAACCCACCCGTGGCCTAGCAGTAGCCCCAACATAGGAGAGGAGAGAGCAGAGACAGGAGCGGGAACCCTCTACCCTTCAGGCTGGAAGAGTGACTGCATCCGTACCTGAGATGGATTTCAGTGGGAGCTGAATGTGTTGTGGCAAAGGCACGGAAGAGCTGCTGAGTGATTTCTGTGTACATGGCTTGGTACTGGCCACGTGCACATTTGATTTCATTCAACACCTCAAGGTTAGTTACAATTACTATTCTTTTTAAAATTATTTTTTATGAAGGTCCTGTGGGATATATAAACATGGAATACTATGCAGCTGCAAGGAAAGATGAAATCATGAAGTTTGCAGCAAACTGGATAGAACTGGAAGAAATCATGTTCAATGAAGTAAGTCAGAAGAAGGACAAACATGAGATGATCTCACTTATCTGTAGTATGTAGAATAACAGGATGAAGGAATGGAAGGTATCAAATGGGAAAATCTAGATTATCCTTGACTAGAGTGTAGACAAGGACAAGGGAAGAAAGAAATGGTGTGTGGGGGGAGATGAAAAAGAGGTGGATGTAAGTTTACAGGGCAGGGCTCAGGGCCCTCAAGTAGAGGTATGGTTGATCTGGATACCTAAACCACAGAACCAACAACCCTAAAAGCAGGAGACCCAAAGAACAATTACAAACTTGGAAATGTGTCTGTCAAGGAGACAGGCTGGGGGGTGGGGGTGGGAGGGAACCTGGGGATATGGTGGGGGTGGGGGTGGGGTGGTGGGAAGCTGACACTGGTGGTGGGATTGCTGTTGGAACATTATATGTTTCCAACTCGGCTTTGAATAACCTTGTAAGTCACTGTATAACTTTTTTTTTAACAGATGAGGTGAAGTGATTTGCCTGGTTACACAGCACATAGCCCTTAGAGCTGAGGTTGAAAAGAATCTGTTTTGCCCCAGAGCTCCAAGTGGATACTACCCTCTGCTCCCTCAATGATGGGCAGATAAGAATGGGAGAATGTCAGGACTGTCTCTGAGCTGAACTTCCTACTCTCCCAGTCTGTCATAGGCTCATGTCTAGGATCTTCCTCAGTCACCACAGCAATCATAGCGATGCAGTGAGACTGCATGGGCCAGGGAGCACTGTTGGCTGGAGCTTAGCGGTTTAGAGCAAGGACAGCCCTGGGGCTCATGACTGTCTCCTCTGAACACGGGCCCCATCCTGGCCCTGACAGGCCACTTGCCTGCAGCTCCTGCTCATTAAAGCTCTAATTTCTTGTCACAGCTGTGTGTTAATGAGCTTAAATGTGTCTCCATATGCCTGGCCGGGCTCTGAGACTGTCAGTTGCAAGTTGGCTGTGGAGGAGCTGCTCAGGAAGCAGTGCCCCCAAGAGTGGGAACTGAATGAACAATCGGTGTCATCCCCATTTGTCCGTGTTGAAACTGAGGAGACACTAGGCTGTTGTCAGGGCCACCCGCTACTCAGGGGCTGGATTTGACTTTAGGTCTCACTGCAACTCCAACTAGTGCTAGCTCACCACCTCGGCGTGTCTCACACCAGAGTTTCAGAAGAAATGACTCATTGGATTCAAAGACTGAAGTAGGCCAAGTGCTAGGCCCTGTGGCAGATTGTGGAAACAAAATAAGGACTCAGACACAGTACTTCCCTTCAGGGTGTGAGTCTGAGCTGTGTGTCGGGGCCCGTGGCAAGCAGCTCCTCTTCCCTGTTGATTGAGGAAGAGTGCTTAGGGGTTCACCAGGGCAAGGCTTAGAAGATTTGGGGATTTCCCCAAGGGAGCCAGGAGTTGGAGCCGTCAGAGGGAACATTAGGAATGAAGCCGCATTATCTCTGAAGCTAGGAAGGGATCTTGGAAGCAGGATCACGGGAACAGGGAAGAAGGATCAGACTTGGCCTCACAGGGCTCATGTCTCAGTCCTTGCTTGTCTGAGGGTACTCCCAACATTTGAACCAGCCCTAATCAGTGCCCTTCCTTAAATAGGCAAAGGCTTCCATGCCACTGAGCATTTGCATGTGCTACTTCCTGCCAGGAGAACCTTTCCCACCATCACTTCCTGACAGGTTTCTCTCCCCTCTCAGTTCAATGCCCACTCCATGGGATGCTGCCCAGCGTAGTCCCACAACTGACACCTCTCTTGTCTGACTCCACCCCCTGTGGCTGCTTTGCCTTCTGGTATTAGAGAACTCATGAGAACTGATCTTGGATTTACCAAGTGAAATATATACTTCTGGTGCCTGAGTGTGTGTGTGTGTGTGTGTGTGTGTGTGTGTGTGAGTAAACGAATGAATATATGCGTGTATGGGTAAATGAATGTGTGTGCGGATGGCTGCATATATGAGTGTGAGTAAGTGAGTATGAAGGTATAAATGAATGAATGTGCTAATTTGTGGATGAATGTGTGAATCTCAGTGAGTGGATGATGAGTGTTCTGAGTGAGTGAGTGAATGTATGAATAAATGAGTGTGTTATGTGAGTGACTGAGTGTCCGTATGAGTATTAGTGAATGTGTGAGTGTAAAAATGAATGAGTGTCTGAATGAGTGTCTGAATGAGTGACTGAGTATATGAATAGGTGATGTCTGAATGAGAGAATATATGAAGGAATGAGTGAGTGTGTGAGTGTATGAATTAGTGAGTGACTGTATGAATGAGTGCAGATGTCAGATCACAGAGAAGCAAAGGGACCCCTGTAGTCCTCTGTTGTTCTCCTGGAATGTTTAACAAGGTCATTGGCCCTGAGGTAACTCACAAAGGGATTTGGGAACACAAAAAGGAATGAAGAGGTATCACACTTCCACCTCTCCCTCTTGGCAGGAAACCAGTGCCATTGGAATCCTTTTACAGCAAGATTGCTAGAGATATAAATTGTGTCACAAAATTTCCTCCCAGTGTGTACATGTGAGTGGTTGTACAACCACTAACTTCAGAAAATTTGTAAACTTTGCAAAAAGGACTCCTGCACCTTTCATAGGTACTCACCAGACCCCTTCCCAGCCCCCCTGGAAGCCATTAATCTACTCTATACTCTCTGACTTTGCTCCTTCTGCATATTTCATACCTAGGTATCAAAGACTGAGTCAGCACTCACAAATGCCACAGCTGCATGGCTGCAACAGCAGAAATCTTTTTGTTAATGCACTGAAGTCTGGGAAATGAAGATCAGGGTAGTCTGGTGAGAACTTTCTTCCTGAGTTGTCAAAGGTCACCTTTTAATTCTGTGTCCTTGGGTGGCAGAAAGAGAAATCATCTTCTTCGTGTTTCCTTTTATAACAGAGACGAATTTGTTCAGGAATGACTCCATTCTTGAAATCTCATTGCTTCTCAAAGCCTCCCCTTCCAACTCCATTCTGATGGGTATTAGGCTTTGCTCTCATGTGGTTGTAGAGGGAAACACACACCATCTGTGGTCTTTTGTGTTTGATTTCTTCCCCTAGCACTACTTTTTCTAGAGAATTTCACATTGTAGCAATGTGTCAATATCTCTATCTCTTCCTATTGTTGAGCATACTCCATTGTATGGGAGATTAGATTTTCATTATCTATTCATCAGTTGTGGACTTTGGGTTAGTTTCCAGATTCTTACCATCATGAATAATGATTTGGGGAACCTTTGTGTAATGGTTTTGTGTGGGCATATATTTTACTTCTCTTGGGCTTACACTTAGGACTGGAATTGCTCTATTGATCTAATGCAATCAATCATGTGTTACTCTATATTAAACTCTTTGAGGAACTGCCAAACTTTAAAAAAAACTATACCATTTTATATCACCACCAACAATATTCTGCTTTATCTACATCTTTACTAATAGTTGTTGTTCTCAATTCTTATGCTTCTAGCTGATCCAAGAGGGTGGAAGTGACATCATGTTGTCTACATTTCTTCAATGAATATGATGATGAGCATCTTTCCATGTGATAATTGATAATTTACATTTTTGAGTAATATCTATTCAAATTATTTGAATACTGATTTAAAAACTTGGGTTCAAAGCATTTCATTATTATGAGTTCTAAACTTATTCTAGAAACTATCTTCTTATTACTGATATATATTAGTTTTGTTGTTTACACTGTCTTTTAACTTTCTTGATTGTTCCGTTTGGAGCATAGGATTTAAAATTTTTTTATGATGTCAGCTTGAATGTTTTTCCATTGTTAGTGGTGCTTTTGGTGTTATATTTAAGAATACTCACCTACCCCTCGGTCACTAAGATTTACTCTTATGGGCCTTTTTCTAGTAGTTTTATCATTTTAATTTCTACATTTTTTTCTCTAGTCTATTTTGAGTAAACTTTGTGCCTGGTGTATGGTGGAGGTACAGCTTTATTACTATGCTTATCCAGTTGTATTGGTATATTTGTTAAAATTATAAGATTTTTCTATTGAATTATCTTGCCATTTTTGTGTAAATCAACTGATCACAAATATATTACATTCATTTGCAAACTTGTTATTTTGGGAGTACAATAGATTTCTTAATTTCATGTTTATATTATTCATGTTTACTTATGTGTGAAATTATATATACATATATATTAACCTATATCATACAATCTTGTTGAAGTCAGTGAGCTCTTAAAATTTTTTTCTATGAATCACACAAGATATTTTATATTCAAAGTCATGCTATCTACAAAAGGAAATCAATTTTACTTCTTTTTTCCACAGTAGTCCTGTCTTTCATTCTTTTTCTTGCTTGAGTGTCCTGTTTGAATCCCTAGGACAATGTTAAGTGGAACTGACCTTAATGTACTTCCTCTGCTTGTGGTTGTTAGAGAAAGAACACTTAGCTTTCACATCACATACAAAACCACTAGTCATGGGTTTTCCCTTTATAATTTTTTTTTAAAATTCGATTGAGGAAATTTCCTTCATTCTAAGTTTAGAGTTTGTCAAAGTCAGACAGATTGGTACACTTGCCCCGTTACCTGCCTAACACTCAAGACCAGACCCAAGACCAGACCTTAGATTCACAACAGCCTCAGCCACCACAAGCTTTGAAAACTCAGTACCTGCACACAGATATATTCCAAGTCCTTTAACCTGCACTACAGTCAGTGAGATCGCGAATTTTATTGACTTCTATTTTAATAAATTTTCTCTCTTATCATGAAGGAAAATATGCGTGTTTGAAAGAACCAAATATTAGAGAAATGCAAATAACAGGAAGAGAGTTTCTGTCATCCCTCCCCTGTGCTTTATCAGTTTAGAGACGTGGAAAGCAAGAATTTCAGCACTTCCACCTTCCCCAGGAGCACTCAGTCAGGCTCTCTGTGGCCAGCATCACCTCCGCAGCTCAGGGACTCACAGGAAACTCGGGCACTGGGTTCGGTTCCCTTGGACAGAAGGTCTTGCTCTGTATAGCTGTGGATAAATTCACATTGGGTTGTGTGTCCTGGGGTGGGGTCCACCTTCCTGCTCAGTACTGCCAGAGGAGAGGTCTTTTTTTTTTTTTTCAATTTTGTTTAGGACCCACACTAGGACTTCAGAACTTACTCATGGCAGGGCTTGGGGCAACATCTGGAGTACTGGGGATCAAACCAGGGTTGGCTGCATGCAAGGCAAGCACACTGCTTGCTGTTTAGTCACTCCAGCCCTGAGAAGGGCAGTGTTTATGAATCTAAACAGAGGTGAGCGGGGACCCGAAGGAGACCGGTGGCTTCAAGCACCCATATTCCGAGGCTGATGGATCACCAGGGCCACTTCTGTTGCTGCACCTGGTTGGGCAGGCGAGGAGAAATAAATTCTCTGGCGCTGGTTATCAGGACAGGCCAGCCCATTTTTCTTCTTTATTACTATGGCATTTCAGGGAAGCATCTGCTAAAGGACCCTCCTGCCTTTCCTAAATGTTGGATTTATCTGATGCACCACCAGGCCTGGAGGAGAGGGCCAGAGTGTGCCCTGTGTGAGGATGACATGATCCCTGAGCTGCCTGCCCAGAGGGCCCTCTTATGGGTAATAGGTGCATGGCTGAACAGTCACTCACAACCATCACCTCCATTAGGGGGAGTCCCACAATTCCCTTCCTTCCCCTTCTGTGCACAGGTGGTGCCCAATCCTGAGGCAACGGTGAATGGGCTGAGGTGGGGAATGCTTTGTATGTCCAGGAGAGGGCACACCTGCCAGGAGACCCAGGATAGCTTCTGAATATTTTGTGTCACATTTGAATGTGTCACATCTGAATATTTTGTGACTGGAGGGCAAGTACCAGTACTCAGAGTTCCTAGCTCTAGTGATGGTAAACGTTGCTGACCTGGGTGGTGGTCCCCATGCCCCAGAGTTGGTGGCAAGTGCTTCATGGTCTGATCCTTCTCCAGGACAGCCACCACTGTGCATTGGGGGGCCAGTCCAGGAGACCTGCAGCCCTTTGGCGGAGTGCTCTGACTCAGGAATCGGCCTTCCCGGAGCCCTGGTCCTGCAGAGGCTGCTATGCACTGTTGTCAGAGGCCAATGTGTATGCAGCCCTAGTGCCATTTAGCCCTTGCCTGAACCTCCACAGGCTGAAGCTGTGAGTCCCCTGCAGCAGGGTCACACTTCTGTACCCCGCAGTACCCCACTCCTAGCAGAGACCAGTACCTACTAGGTGCTCAGTGAGCAAGGATACCTGCAGACAAGAGAGTGAAGAGCACTTCCAGAGCTTTGGGCTATACAGTCTATAGTCTGGGGGCTGGGGGGCAGTGTGGCCAAGGAGTACCACTTGTTTAATTTTTTCATTTATATGAGAGTATTCGATATGCCAGACACAGTAACAACAAAGTCTCCAATGGAGACGTTACTGGGCCCGCTCGAGCAAATCGATGATCAACGGGAGGGCCTTTACTTTTACTTACTACTTATATGTTCATTTATGAGCAGATGTGAGTATCTACTACAGTTCAGCTCTGGGCAAAATCCCCAGGGATTTGACTCTGGGGAAGACCAGGGGTAGGAAAACAAAAATTGTATTAATGAGGGCAGCGAGCCAGGCAGCGGAACAAAGAATGACAGGAGAGGGCTTCCCTGGGGAGCTTTGTAAACACAGGTCATGAAGACCCTTCAATGGAGGTGTGTCTGAGCTGGGAAAGAGCTTATTTTATCAGGCTGAGGGGATCCTGGTGAACGCCAATGATTCCCCATAGCCAGCTCTGGAGCTGAGTTACTAGAGTCGGAGCTGTCGGATGTGGGAGGTGTGAACCCAACTCCATCTATTCTGGGCTCAGCAGAGGTTGCCTGCGCTTGGAGTTCACAAGAGAGATGCTTTTCTTAGCCTCCCTCGTTTCCAAGAAGCTTGGAGAGGAGAACTCACTAGCATCAGGTCTATCAACAAATGAGTGGTGAGGTCAGTACCACCAAATCAACTTGAGGGAGGAGGTCTGGGGCCATCAGAGATCCCCACAGGGTAAAGCAGAGAGAGGATATTGTCTATAAAGGGAACAACCAATCAGAGGGCACTGTTTTGCTGGCAGGATGGTCAACCATGCAGCTCCAGGCTCTGGAGGAAAGTTTTGAGGATAGATTGGCAACTGCTGATGTTTTCAAGAGTGGAATTTGGGAATTCATGTTCAGGTTGAGAGGATAAAGGGCAGAGACCAATAAACCATCCTGCCTGGCCTCCAGGGTAGGGCTGTGCTGACCCATGGGTCGTATCTGTAGGTAACTATTTCCTTGTTTCCTGAGCTGGATTCCTTTCCTTGTCTAATGACTCTACTGAGGACTTCTCAAAGTGGTAATAGTGGACAGCTGTGTCTTGTTTCTGATATGAAATTAAAAACTTTCATTTCTTTACCATTGATCAAGAAACTAACTTTGTGGTAGATGGTCTCTATTATGCTGAGAGATGCTACTTCTTAGCCCCATGTCATGGAGAGCCTTTAAATTATGAATGTTGCTGAATGAGGCCAAAGAGTTCCTCTGAGCTCCTGATATCATCACATGACTTTGTCTTTTCTCTTACTGATGAAGTGCGTATCATTTATCTGTGGATGTTGAAACACCCTGGTAACAGAGTTTGATCCTTTGGATGCAGTGATGAATTGAGAGCTCAGGTCTGTGTTCATCATGGACATGAGTCAGTGTTTTATTTTGTGATCTCGTCTGACTTTGATTTCAGGGTGATGTTGGCCTCTGTCACTGCATTTGGAGTTTTCCTTCTTCCACTTAAGACTTTGAGGAGAGGGGCCTGAGTGGAACAGCGGGTTAGGTACACTCCTTGCAGGCAGCTGACCCTGGTTTGATCCTCGGTATCCCACATGGTCCCCAGAGCACTGCCAGGAGTGATTCCTGAGTGTAGAGGCAGGAGTGACTCCTGAGCATTGCCAGATATGGCCCCAAAGCGAAGAAAAAAGGACTCTGAGAACAGGCTTCAGTTTTCCTTTAAGGATTTCTTGAAGTTCACAGGGAATCCCTCTGGTTCAGGCTGGGTGTGCCCTCCCCCACAAAGTCTGTTAATCTTTGAACTTGTGGTAAATTAAATCAGGTTTTCAAGTCCTTGCTTTAGTCGCAGTAGGTAATATTCATATAAACTTTTCTTCATTTTATCTAGGTTATCAGATTTATGGGCATTTTTATATTAGCCTCTTATAATTTCTTATTTGTCTGTGGTATCTGTTGTAACTTCTCTTAGTTACAACAGATACTCTTTGTTAAACAGTCTCTTTGTGGAGACTGTTTAGAATTTTCTCTTTTCTTTACAAGCCTACCAAAAGATTACCAATTTTATCTATTTACTTCAATTCACTTCACTTGACTTCCCGTTAATCTTTGATTTGCTCGAGCGGGTGCCAGTAATGTCTCCATTTGTCCCTGTTGCGTGCTAGTGTAGCCCAATGGCGTCTGTTCGTTCTAGGAACACAAAGAGCCTCAAACCGATCGTTCATCTTGATGAAGAAGTCTGACCATCTGGTAGGTGGGCGGCCACGTGGTCTTTTGACATCCCGTGGAATCCAGTCGGTAACGGCTCTAGTCCAGCTGTTGTCTCTAAATCTCATTACGTGTCCAGCTCATCTGATTTTTGACGCCTTGGCAAACAAGACAGTGTCTCTGATTTTTGATCGTCGACAGAGGTCGGAACTCCGGAAGATTTGGGAATTTGGGAATTCCTCCCAAAGAGGAATTGAAAGAGCTATGCTTGGAGTATCACATTTCACTCAAATGAGAGAAAGAATCTATTTACTTATTAATAAGAATTAACCAAACAAACCACTCTACCAACTAAGAATAGCCATCCACCACCACCCACGGAATCGAGAAAGAACTACCAATCATCATTCCTGTTCATGTCCGGGCCGGGTAAGGTTTCCCATGTTGAGTCAAATTAAACTGCAGGCTCCACTCCTGGTGGTGTCCTTCCATTAATTCCTTTAAGTTTCAGCTTTGCAATCATACTCCCCCTGGGACCCAAAGATAGCACAGCGGCTAGAGTAGGGTTTGCCTTGCACGCGACCAACCTGGGTTCAGTTCCTCCGCCCCTCTCAGAGAGCCCGGCCAGCTACCGAGAGTATCCCGCCCACACGGCAGAGTCTGACAAGCTCCTGGTGACGTATTCAATATGCCAAAAACAGTAACAACAAGTCCCACGATGGAGATGTTACTGGTGCCGCTCAAGCAAATCGATGAACAACAGTGGGACAGTGCTACAGTGCTACTTATTAATAAATCAGCTTAGTTTTATTGATTTTTTGTTACTATTTAATTTATTTCCACCCTGATTTAAAAAAAATTCCTTCTTTCCACTATTGGCTTTATTTGTGGTTGATTTTCCAATTGCTATAGTGTAAATTATTTAGTGGCGATTTCTCTGTGTTCTCTACAAAGTCCTGCCTGCCTATCAACATCCCTCTCAGGATTGCTTTGCTGCTGCCTTATAGATTCTGATAACTTGCATTTGTGTTTTCCTTTGTCACTGGGAAGGTTTTAATCGATGCCTTAATTTCCTTGGTGGCCTGTGGTTAGGAGGCATATCCTGTTCAGTTTCTGTGGGCCTGAGCGTTTCTTATCTCTTCTTTATCACCTCTACTGTGCCACCAGTGCAGGCCATGCGGCCCAGGGAATTTCAGTGAGTGTCCACTATCCCTACTGGGCCTATCCCTAGGGCTGCCTCCCTATGCCTCTGAGCACCCCAATGCACAATTCTCACAAAGCTCTTCCACAAAGCCAAGTCGTTTACCCCCCACTTCTCATAATGACAGAGGTGGCATGGGCACTTTGGTGTCTGTGGGGGTGCAGTTTGTACATCCAAACCATAAACAATAACATTATTGTAAAAAAAAAAAAAAGACAGTGACTCCTTTCTTCCTACTGGTGGAAATCTTTCAGGCTCAGGGACCAGGGCACCATGCTCACCATGGTGGCAGTCATGCAAGAGGAAGATGTGTGTATGTCTGTGTGTCTGTGTGTCTGTGTCTGTGTCTGTGTGTGTGTGCACACGTGCATGCAGGATGTGATGCTTAAGACTTAAATTCAGATCATCTTTGCCACCTTGCTGCATGTTGCTTAGCCTCTCTGAGGCTGTGTTTCCTCACTGCAAACTGGACATTGTAACATCCACCCAGAGTATTGGAGGTAGCCAGTATAAAGCAGGTGCATCAGAGGAAATCATGCTTTTTGCAAGGTTTTGCTCACCTGTACCCACAGGAGCCAAGTCATCCCCATAGCCTGCTCATCCTCTTCAATTTGTTCCATGATTCCCAAAGTCCTGCTTTCCAAACATGGTGCCAAGTTCCTGCCTCGGTGCCTTTGCTCTCATATCTCCCTCTGTTATAACATCCTGTCCCCACCTAGTCCTGAATCTCCCTGGATGTGGCTTCTCCCTCAGTGCAGGTACCCAGAGCGGGGAGGTGGCCAGAGAGCTGTGATCTCCTGCAGCTGGGTGGCTCGCGGGCTGTGCCAACTTAACCGTGACGTAGCGCTGCTTGAACACCAATGTATTCATCCTCATGTGAAGACAGTCACGCTAAGCCCGCAGGCCTCAGCAGTGTGTGGGAGTTCCGGGGCACGAGCAGGGTCGGGGCACTGTGTGGAGGTGTTGGGGCTGCCGGGCTGATGGAGGCGGTTCTGCCCCATCGCTTCACCCCAGCAGGGCAGAGCTGTCCTCTGGTGGGGGGATATCTGACCTGCAGCCTCGCTCTGGGCAGGAGAAATAGAAATTATTCTAATTCCTACAAGTAAATGTCAGAGCGTGGGAAGGCTGTGAGCTTGGAAAATAAATATCTGGGCCTAAAGGGAAGAAGGGGGTGGTTCAGGTGAGATGGGGGAGGCTGGAAGGGGCTAATCTGTGGGGGGCTTCTACATAGGGGGGTGGCTCGGGGCACTCCAGGGTGAGAGGATGGAGTGGCCGCTGAGGAGCGGACACTAGCTCCACAGAGCAGAATGGGGGGCAAATAAGTCACCTTCAAATTCCTCAGGAAAAGCTATGTTCTGCTCATGGCAGAGATGCGTCCAAATGCCTGTGAAAACCCAGCATTTGAGTTGCAGTGCTGGCCCAGTCCCACCCATGGGTGGCCCCATGCCCCTCTTTTGTCTTCTCTTGCAGGGGTGGTGAGCCTCATAGCTAGACTTGCTCCTGACTTCTGCCTAGTTTCTGGTCAGATGCTTGCTGGAGGCTCTTCCCTGACCCTCTTATCTAGCGACAGTCCCATGTCCCTCTCTGTCCTTCTTTCCTTCTTTTCATTTTGTGGCACTGTCCACCTCCTCCCTTAAGTCTTCCCTGATTATCCCAACCTATATTGAATTCCTGCATCCTCCTCGCCCCACATTGTGCTGTACTTCCCATATACCTCATGGTAGATATCAACATATAATTTACACAGGACCTCTCCCCCAATTGGGAACTTCTGGGCAGTGGTTAAACCTGATTCATTTCTGTGCACTCAGTCTCCAGTGTTTTGGGCCTTACTGAGTCATTGAGAGTTGTTGAGTAGACCCAGCTGGATGGTTCTCTTAAGTAAACTCGAGGCCTTCTGGGCCTCAGCGTCTCCTCTGTGAAATGGGGTAATAACAACATCCATCTCCCAGAATCATGAAGATGCTTTGGGTGGTATAGGAGGTGAAACACAGTACTCCAGGTTGAGCTGCTGCTCTGAGACGTGGGACTGGATATCTATCCAGAGCCAGACAGACTTACTGCACCTCCCCCACCCAACTCTGTACCCCTCCCCACCATGAATACATTGCTGGGTCATTACCAAACTATACCCAAAACAGTCCTGCTCTATTGCGGCCCATTTTAGGCCATTGCTGAGCCCTTCAGGGACATGCTGGGTCATTACTTAGCTTTCCTGGGGCTAATCTTTTGAGCTTGAGCGGGGCATCGTCCCTGGGGAGAAGGTCCCCCAGGCCATTCAGAACCTATCTCCAGATGGTGTATGTCCTTCTGGGGCCCAAAGCAGCTGCCAGCCGCTTCTCCCCAGTTCTTGTGGCCACATACTGCTCATCACTGGAGTAATGTCCTCCCTGGCCCAGGGTGCTTGCCAGATGCAGGCTCTACTCTCATTACCTCATACTGGGACTCCCTGTGAGTTCTGATTCACTCCAATTCTCTTTCCCATGGTGTGGACAGTCTCTGTGTCTTTAGAGGTGGGAGGTGGGTGTGAGGCACCAGAGGCTCATCTGTGGTTGGGGCACAGCACATTTTGAACAGGGGGACAGAGACTCATGACTTGGGGGTCCGGGTTCCTGCCTTTACCCTTGTGGCTGCTCCCAGCTTCTCATTAAAGAGCTTATGAGACAGGAAGATGCTGAGGACAGTGGAACTGTGGTGTCTGTCTGCCCTTGTTGGGGATGGCAGTGTTTGGGCCGGAATGATGGTACAGTCTGGAGAGCGTTCGCCTTGCACATGGCTGACCTGGTTTCGATCCCTGACATCCCATATGGTTCCCTGAGCATCAGCAGCAGTAATTACCGAGTTCAGAGCCAGGAGTAATCCCTGAGCATTGCCAGGTGTGGCTCAAAAACAAACAAACAAAAAAGAGGCAGTGATTGTGGGCTTCAGTTTACCCCTCAGTATACATAGGCTGCAGGTGAGGACTGAGCTGGCTCACTGTCCTCTAGGGACCATGGTGCCACAGGATCAGAGCCCCCAAAATCCCTGCAGCCTTTCCTGCAGGGGTGGGGGCTTCTGGGAGAAGGTAGCATTTTAACGCGGTCCCTAAGCAAGGGGAGAGGCGTTGGACAGAAGAGTAACAACTTGTGAACTAGAGTAGGAATTATCAGCCACAGAAACGGGTTGTGGGCGAATTAGCAAAAAGGAGCTTTTGAAATAGTGACAACATGTCTCAGGGTGCTGGAGAGTGTGCAGGAGCTGACCAGCTGACCCCACCTAGTGACCAATGAACCTGAACCTTGCACATGCCAGTAAAGAATCTGCAAATTTAATCTGTGATCTATTGTGTAGCTTTTCTCCTATTCTAGAAACTTCTGCCTGGTGCCAGCCAGATGTCGTAGGGACCTAAATGTCCTTTTCTGACAGACTGCACACTGATCCTGCAAGTGACCGGCCCAGAGTCTCCACCTTCTGGAAGACCTCCTACCCTATGTTTGCCATCTAGTGTGCTTGAAACCTACATAGACAAAGAAAGTGCTTTCAACATATAAACACTCCGTGGTCAGTGGTTGCCCATCAGTGGCCAGCCTTCCCTAGCAAAGTCCTGGACTTTGACAAATGTGTTTCCAAGTAAAGCCTGAGGTGGCCGTGCCTGGAAGCCAGAGGTTCCCAGCTCCAGGACAGCTCATAAGTCTTAAAATCTTCTCTACCTAATTGAGCTTGGCTGGGTCTATTGGCTTGACACCAAGAGGCGAAGCCCTAAATTTAGGGGATGATTTCATAGGCGATTATTTGCAGAATCAGTAGGAGAGACAGGCTCAGGGTTTACTCCAGGGACAGAGTCCCTGATGTGGGCTCCTGGTGGCAGCTGCTCGTCCTTCCTACAGACCAGAGCCCCCCGCCCCCCTCCCCTGCTCTCCCACACACACCTGCGTGCTCATTTCTGGAGAAAATTCACCAGACCCAGAGCTACTGGTTCTTTCCCTCAGACTCAGCAGGTGTCTGGGCACAGGTGAGGATCCTTAGAGCAGCCACAGAATGAGACACACAGGGCAGCCAAACTGCAGAATGTGCTTTTGCTGTTGAGGACCGGGGCTGGCAGCAAGGCACATGATTGACCCAGTCCCACAATAAGTTCTCGGCAGTTGAGAGGCTAGAAAGGGTAGAACTCAAGAGTCTTCCCGTCAGCCAAATTCCCAGCCCACATCAGTGTCTTCAGCTCTGGGTTCTGGCCCTGGTCTCTTTAGACTCTCCAGCCTGAGGGAGAGCCTGAAATAACCTGAACTTGTCAGGGAGGTCCTGAGCCTGGATAAAAATTTGTGTTTGTTTCTGTTTCAAGAAACAGAAAAGGTACCAATTATGGACTCTCACTGGTGAGTGTGAACAGATTTGTTTGAATTAAAATGACGAAAATAGGCTAGTGAAGTAAATCCCTGGATGGTGGGTGCTTGCGGGCAGGTCACAGAGGTGGGGCCTGGCATTAGAGAGCTGAGCCTTATTACTGAAACTCCCCTGATTGGTTCACACATGAAAGGCACCGTTACCATCCCACCCTCCCATACACAACTCAGGTCTCTTGACTAGCGCAGTGCCCAGACATCCATCTCACTGCTTCTGGTGAAAATTCTCACTCAGAAAGCCCAGGAGCACCTCCTAGAACGTTCTCCACAAAATAGCCCCAGATGAAAGAAGACCTTTCCTCTCTCCTTTGAGCTAGTTTGCAGCCCAGTTCACCCTGTGACCAGGAGAAAACTGTAGCTACCAGCCGAGCAATTGCAGGGGTTGGTGGGAAAGGACAGTTGCAGACCACCCAGGGCAGTCTGGTTGCCCCAGGTAATGAGACAAACCAGTGACCAATCCAGGTTCCCACGGAACTGTAATGCTGGGATCTGCAGGACGGAGGAAGCATGTTGCTGGAATATAATCAGAAAAAGCACCTTCAATGGACTCCAGAGGATGGATCCTCCTAGGATAACCCTGTGGAGCAGACAAGGAAACTGACGCAGAGCCAAGGCAAGCCCTTGTTGAGGCCTGGTGTGAACGTATCTACTTCCAGCCCGCACACACTTCCCCTATACCCGCCTGGCAAGATCAGGCCCCGCAATGGACTCAGCCAGGAAGCTTCCTTGCGGTGCCATCATGAGGCCCTGGGAAAACTGAGTGTGGAACTTGGCTCTTTGCTGTTTGGGGGAAAATAGGGACAGTAGTTCTAAGATTGTGGACTGACTGGGGATTAAGGGCAAACGAATGTCAACTGTGGAGTCTGGGAATGCAGAATCGGCCCGCTGTGCGGCTAACACGTTTCCTTCCTTCCCTCTGCCTCTTACAGAGGAGGAAATAAAGCCTCAAGTCCCATTAAAGACGGTGTCAGCAGCTCCAGAGAGCAGCCCCTCCCGAGTGAGGTGCCAAATGCAATGAGTTGATTTGAGTAAATATGAAAATATAAATATGTATAACACCAACCCAGAAATCCATCTCTAGGAATCTAACTCTTGGAAACAATCATAGATATGCTTAGAAAGCTTTTCATTTAGGATGATACTTAGTGTGGCTATAACCAGGATACAATTTATTCACAATCCCACAGGAGCAGGTAAAATCATTTACCGTCTTCTACCCGACAGAAAGCCAGACAACTCCCGCACAACTCAAGATATCTGTGCAGAAGAGAATAAATGACAGGGGAAGGTGTTCATGACAGAGGTAATTCAAACAGATGACTGCAGAGCAGAATACACATTCTGTTCCTTTTTTAGGAAATACAAACATAAACATACAAAAACAGGCTTTGAAATCTAGGAGCTAATTTTTGATGAGGTTTTACTGTAGAGATAGGATAGAAAGATTTTCCCCTCTCCTTTTCTCTTTTAGTTGCATAAAATAAAATTAGAATCGTGTATATTCTAATTTATTTTCAGTTGTAATCCTTATTTTTTATAGCAGTGTTGATACATCCTTATCCCACCCATTCTCCTCCTCTTCTTAGCTTCTCCTCCTCCTCTTAGTAATCTTTGTTCAAGGGCTCTAAATTATATAATCCAAGGGTATATTTTCATTCCTTGAGGTCTATTCCCTTTATTTCTTTACATGCTATATCTGAGTTTGTTCTCTGACATTTCTCCTCCCCCTGACTTATTCTGCTTGACACGACTCTCCAGTTCCATTCAGGCTGCAACAAAAGACAAGAATGAAGTTTTTCTCACAGCTGAATAGTATTAGGTTGTAGATGTAGACCTCTGCTTCTTTATCCCCCTCTGTCCTTGGATTCTTTGCAGATCCTGACCACTATACTACTGCAGTGAAGAGAGATGTGCATACATCTTTTCAAATAAGTGTTTTTGAATTGTTGGGGTAGATGCCAAGGAGTGGAATTATGGAATCATATGTGAGTTTTATTTTTAATGTTTTGAGACATCTCCATACTGCTTTTCATGGAAGCAGAATCAGCTGGTTTCTCGACATAGTGAAAGGGGCTTCCTATCTCCTTCTATCGCCACCAGCACATTGCTTGGGGCATTTTATATATAGGCCATTCTCACCCTCTCAGTGGGAAGCAATCTCTTTCTATTTTTGTTGGAATTTTCTACAATGAACATCCTTTTCCTCAGAGGAAAGAGTATTTCAATTGCCAAGGAGGAGCTCTTCATATTGGCATTCTTGGGAAGTGATACTGATATT
This sequence comes from Sorex fumeus, assembly GCF_029834395.1. Classification (NCBI taxonomy): domain Eukaryota; kingdom Metazoa; phylum Chordata; class Mammalia; order Eulipotyphla; family Soricidae; genus Sorex; species Sorex fumeus. Next base: position 45,728,819 of record NW_026606104.1, read on the forward strand.
GTAGGTCCACAGAACCAGGGGGAAAAGGAAGGAAAGACGAAAGAAAAGGAAGAAAGGAAGGAAGGAAGGAAGGAAGGAAGGAAGGAAGGAAGGAAGGAAGGGAGGGAGAAAGAGAGAGAGGGAGGGAGGGAGAAAGAGAGGGAGGGAGAGAGAAAGGGAGAGAGGGAGGGAAGGAGGAAAGAATAGAAGGAAAGAGGGAGAAAGTTGGAGTGCAAGAAGGAAGGTCAATGAAGGTCACTCTCCGCCCTTCCTCAGTGACCCCTGCCCACAGACCTGGATAGGCTCAGTAAGTGTAAACACTCAAATAATCAGCAGCTCAGATTTATATCCAACTAAAGTGGGATCATCCTATTTTTGTATTCCACCTTTTCTTCCTCACCTTGCTCTGTATTTCCTCACATGATTAAGTGGTTTTTCTTGAAAATTATTCTTAAAGCAGGTTTTTCCATGGCTGTTCAGTATGTTAAAGTTGTGCAGTGAATTACGTACACTTCTCCAAGGTGGCAGCCCCCAGCAATTGGCAGTGAATAAGCATTGGAAATTTGCCTGGCCAGAATGGAAAGAAATACATGTGTAAAAGGTATGCCAGATTTTAAATAATTAGAACCAACAAAAAACTAAAATATATCCCCTGAGAACCTCTAGGAGTGATCTCTGAGCAGAGAGCCAGGAGGAAGCCCTGAGCACCACCAGCTGTTCCCCGGCCCCTCCCCCCAAGTAAAATATCTTACTTAATATAATTATATTGATTGCTTATTAAAATAACATTTGGGACATATTGAGTTAAGCAAAATGTATCATTAAAAGTTAATTTCCCATGCTTTTAATTTAAAAAAATTTGGTTGAGATTCTGTAGTTTACAACACTATTTACAATAATGGTTTCTTATGCACGTAATTCCAATATCACATCCACTACTAAAATACACACCTCCCTCCCCTGAGCATCCCAAACACCCCTCCCTCTCAAACCCATCCAACTCAATTGTATAATCAATTCTTTTGTTATGCTGCCTTTGGCCCTTTGTTGCTATCTCACTGTGTATCTTTAAGTTCCACATGTGAGAGAGATTATTCTGTATCTCTCGCTTTCCTTCTGACAGACTTCACTCAGTATGCTATCCTCTAGTTCCATCCATGGTGCTCCAAATTGCATAACTCTGTTCTTTCTTAGAGCATAATATTCCATTGTGTATATGCACCATAACTTCTTGATCCATAATTGGGTATTTGGATCATTTTCATACGTTGACTGTCGTACAGCAATGAACAAACATGTGAATATATCCTTTCAAATGAATGTTTTGTGTTTGGGGGATAGATGCCAAGGAGCAGAGTCGCTGGTTCATATGTTCCTTCTATTTACACGCTTTTTAAAAAATACTCCTTTAAAGTGCCTACTTAAATAATTAGCAATTACACATGAAGCTTTCATATGAAGCTTGGGCTGTGTTGGAGGAGCCATGATCTAGACAGACCCCTCTGGTGAGAAATTCATGTCCTGTTAGACTCTGTCCTATTGCAGCAGCGTTATGCAGAGCATGCTGGAAGACAGCAATAGCTATCATTCGCTTGTGCTCTGGGCTCTAGGCTCTGTGCTACACACTGTCCATGTACAGCCTCCTGCGAGCCCCCAGCTTCTCCTCATAGGTACTTCCAACATCCATAATTACGCACGAGGAGCCAAACATTAGCTCAGACATCAGGAATTTTTTTTCAGGGCTGCATAGTAATGATGAAATTGGTAGAACCACAATGAAAGCCAGATCTGATTGATTCCCATGGTTTCTATGAGTCACTAGCTTCCCTTTTCATGTGTGTTTATGATAACTGCCTTAGAATTAATTTCTAGAAGTGGGACTTAGAGGTTGAAGGGTTTTCACACTTTAATTTAAACTATAAAAATTTTCTATGCCTTGCCTGGCTATACTTGCGGGATGTTTGGCATAAAGTATCTGGGGGACTACTCCAGTTGGTAGTTGGAAGAGCAATATTGTTCCAGAAGTCAAACCTGGGGCTCTCATAGAGTGAAAAGCATGCACTCTATATATTTAAGCTATGTCCCTAGCCTGGAATTAACTCTAAGATCCTTAAAGTTATCACTGTATCACTGTTACCCCGTTGTTTGTCAATTTACTCGAGCGGGCACCAGTAACGTCTATTCCTCCCAGCCCTGAGATTTTAGCAGCCTCTTCTTACTCATCTTTCCCCAATGATTGGAGGCTCTTTCAGGGTCAGGGGTATGAGACCTGTTGTTGTTGCTGTTTTTAGCATATTGAATACGCCATGGGGAGCTTGCCAGGCTCTGCCCGTGAGGGAAGTATACTCTCAGTAGCTTGCCGGGCTCTCCGAGAGGCATATATTTATATATTTCTCCCTATGATTTGTTGCCTACTGTCTGAACCCCATCAAATATAGTGTGGTAATTATGGAAAATGGGTAGGAAGTATCTTATAATGTGTCTGGAAAGCGGCCTGGAGCGTGGCAGCGGTTGGGTAGTGGAGGTCAGTTGCCAAGGCTGGGTCCCTTAGGGTGGGAAGGGCTCTCACCTGACCCCCTCTGGGGCACCTTGAGTGAAAACAGCCTGGTGTGGAGTCTGTAGTCCTTAAAGTTATACTGTCCAAATTTCCAACACACATTACAGAATGAAGGTATCAATTCCAGATACAAACAAACAACAAATAATTCTTCAGAGGCCCAGGGAATGTGAGAGAGCCACTTTTCTGCATTCTAGACACAGTCTATAGGCTAGGCATGAGCCTGTCTATGGAGGCTCACATAACTTTGCTTCCAGGAGGCAAGAAGGGGACAGGAATTGATGAGGAACAATATAATTTCAGGTAGACAAAAATGTGCATTTGATGCCTATAAAATAAAAGAACAGACCTGTGAGTGCACTGGGCTACAAGGTTGACCGAAAGGGGTTCTTGGGGAAAACATTAAGTTGAGCTCTAAATAATCAGAATTGGAGGAGATTCCAGGTAGAGGATGCATCAAAGTCACTAATGGGGGCCAGAACTTAGCAGTTTGAGGAGCAGGGAGAAGGAGGCCTGTCTGAAGTGGTGATGTGGGAGCTCAGGAAGGATTCAGAGCTGTCAGGAAAGAAGAATGAGGGAAGCTTCGCAGACCATTTGTAGAGATAAAGACTGACCCCCAATGCCTCAAGAAACTCACATTATTTGGTGAGTTTTCTTTAGAAGACCCCAGCATTACAAATCAAAATTAGTTCTGTGATCTGATTTTTTAAATTTTTTATTTTATTTTATTTATTTTATTTTTATTAGTGAAACACCATGAGGTACAGTTGTAGAGTTACAAACTTTCGTGCTTGGGTTTCAGTTATACAATGATCAAGTACTCATCCCTCCACCAGTGTGATATTTATTTTGAATGAAAAAAAGAAATCATAACATATTCACTGTCACTGTATGACTGTCATCCCGTTGATCATCTAATTACTTGAGCAGGTGCCAGTAACATCTCTATTCCTCCCAGACCTGACATTTTTAGCAGCCTCTTCTTACTCATCTTTTACCAACGATTGGAGGCTCTTTCAGGGTCAGGGGAATGAGATTTGTTGTTGTTACTGTATTTGGTTTATTGAATATGCTATGGGGAGCTTGCCAGGCTCTGCCCATGCAGGCGGGATACTCTTGGTAGCTTGCCAGCCTCTCCGAGAGGCATATATTTATATATTTTTCTCTATGATTTGTTGCCTACTGTCTGAACCCCATAAGATGTGGTGTAGTTGGTAGGAAGTCTTATAATGTGGCTAATGGGTATGATCCCTGAATCACTGGAGACTGGGGGAAGCAGGCAGAGGACCTCTGTTCCGGGGTCCCATTGAGCCCAGAGTCTGGAATCTGGACTCATAACATATTACATATTATATATTTTAAAAATCTGAATATAACTTAAGATGTCACAGACTGGAGGAAATAACAGTGTTCTGAATCAATATCCAGGCAAACTTCTAGAGGTTCTTTCTCTTCACATATGGGCTGCAATCTCTCAGGTTACATCTACTCTGGCAATAATTTGTGATATTTTCTTTTGTTTTTTGGCTACAACCAGTGATGCCCAGGGCTTACTCCTCAATCTGCTCAGGGATCACTCTTGGCAGGACTTGGGGTCCCTATATAGTTTGCCAGGGATCAAATGTGGGTTGACTGTATGCAAGGCAAGCACGCTGCCTGATGTATTATCTTTCTCCCATTTGTGATATTTCCTGGAGGAAGAACAGAAAGCTATCTTAGTTCCTCCCCTTGCAGAGGATTATAGGTCTCTAGCAGACATCGATGGAATTATTTTTTGTATATTTGATGGTTTAGGAAGATTTTATTTTCATTACTGTATTTCATTGTTGATAACACCTTGTACATTTTTAGGATTATTGTCAAACCTGGGAAAACTGTTTATGAGGTTGCTCCATATGACAGTGATGAAATTTGGGAACTTATAAATCTTTTGAGCAGCTGGAGACCACAATTAATCCTTGAATTGATGATGATCCTTAACCATATAGTTGACCCTTTGGAAAAGTTAGCGTTAGGGTGAAGGAGGTAGATGTTGAGAATGAAAGTGAGAATGAGTTTGAGTAGATTTAGTATAATTGGTAGGGCTAGGCTAGTGTAAAGATTGGTCTCTTGATAAAATTAGTGTACGGTTAAAGTTAGGATTAAGGTTAGGGTTAGGTTATGACTAGGATTCAGTTAAGAGCTAGGTCATGGTAGAATCTGAGAACGATCATTTGATACCAGTACTGAAACTTTTTATGTAAATGATACTAGGCATTTTAATATATTGATCATTTAATCACTTGACTTCCCGTTAATTGTCGATTTGCTCGAGATTTGCTCGATTTGCTCGTGATTCCACTGTTTAGTGTATTAAGTGATTTTAATTTCCTTTTTAACACAGGTTAAAACATTGGAGGCTCTTTCAGGGTCAGGGGAATGAGATTTGTTGTTGTTACTGTAGAACTTACCTGAAGAACTTACCATCAGTACTCATCAATACATTGGCTCGACTCTTCACACGCTACCTGTCTGAATGCAAGGTTCCATCCCAATGGAAAACCAGCAGGACTGTACTACTATACAAGAAAGGAGACATCCACGACATTGGCAACTATCGCCCAATCTGCCTATTGTCTGTCATCTACAAACTATTCACTCGAGTCATCCTGAATAGGATTAGCAGAACACTAGATGAAGGACAACCATATGAACAAGCTGGATTCCGAAAAGGATTCAGTACCATCGACCATATCCACACAATAACCAAGCTCATTGAGGTATCTCGGGAGTTCAAGATGCCGCTCTGTCTAACGTTCATTGATTTAAAGAAGGCCTTTGATTCTGTTGAGATGGAAGCGGTCATGGAAGCCCTAGCCAATCAGGGCGTACAAACTCAATACATCAGGATCCTTTGTGAGCTCTATTGCAGATTCACTACCAAGATCTCACCATTCTACAAAGAAGTAATCATCCATATCAAGAGAGGGGTTCGACAGGGTGATACCATTTCACCAAAACTCTTCAGTGCCACCCTCGAGAACATCATGCGACGACTGGAATGGGAAGGAATGGGAGTGAAGATAGATGGTCAGCAACTACACCACCTCCGCTTTGCTGATGACATCGTTCTAATAACACCAAACATCAGCCAAGCGGCACAAATGCTGAACGACTTTGACCATGAATGTGGAAAGGTCGGACTACAGCTGAATCTTACAAAGACAATGTTTATGAGAAACAGCCTTGTTCCTGACGCTCCATTTGCTCTCAATGGAACCACCATCTCCGAATGCAACAGTTATATATACCGAGGTCGAGAAATCAATGTGATGAATGACCTGGCACCTGAGTTGCGCAGGAGGAAGAGAGCGGCTTGGAATGCCTTCAAGAGCATTGAAGAAATAACTAAAAGGACAAAGAACCTCCAGCTACGAGCACATCTCTTTGATTCCACTATTCTTCCTGCATTAACATATGCCTCAGAGACCTGGACCCTACGAAAACAGGATGAGAACACTCTTCGGGTCTCTCAAAGAGGAATCGAAAGAGCTATGCTTGGAATATCACGATTCACTCAAATGAGAGATAGAATCCGGAGTTCTGATCTTTGTCAACGCTCAAGAATCAGGGACGCTGTCTCATTTGCCAAGACATCAAAAATCAGATGGGCTGGACACGTAATGAGGTTTACAGACAACCGCTGGACTAGAGCCATTACTGATTGGGTTCCACGGGACATCAAAAGATCACGTGGACCCCACCTACAAGATGGTCAGACTTCTTTGTCAAGACCCTGAATGATCGGTTTGAGGCTCTGCATGTTCCTAGAACGAACAGATACCATTGGGCTACGCTAGCACGCAACCGGGATGAATGGAGACGTTACTGGCACCCGCTCGAATAAATCGATGAATAACGGGGATTAAGTGATTAAGTTATTAATATTTTAACACAGGTTAAAATCATGTAATAATTAATCACAAACTGACTTTTATTTTATGATAATGCCATTTGTCTTTCCTTAAGTTTTGTTGGAGCAAGTAATATGAAGTAAATTTGTTATGTGCCTGCTAAGGGGGAAATTGGGGTCTAAGGAAAATCAATATTGGTGGATAGAAGATCACACTGGTGGTGAGATTGTTGTTGGAACATTGTATTATGAAACAACTGTATTATGAATAACTTTTAAAATCGTGTCTTAATAATAATAATTTTAAAAAGTTATAATTGGTAAGGTTTTCTAAGGTAGAGTAATAGTTAGGCCTCTTGGGAGAACTAGGGTTAGGGTAGTAATAGAGGTAAGGGTAGGTTTACACTTAACATTAGGATTAGAGTTAGTTTTTATGTTAGGTTTAGAGTTAGTGTCTGGCTCAGGATTATGCCATTATAGAAGCTAAAAATAAAAGTTTGGATAGGGTTGTTAGGTTTCATGTGGTTGGTAGGGTTAGGTCAAGGTAGGGTAAGGGTTAGGCTTCTTGGAAGAATTCAGGTTTGAGTTAGGGTTAATGCTAGGTTTAGAGTTAGAGTTAGGGTTAAGTATAGGATTGGTGCTATGTTTAGGTGTTATGCTTATGGAAGGAGTGGATAATGAACATTGGGATCAGTTGAATGTTAAGTTTTATTTAACTGGTAGGGTTATGTCCAGGCTAAAGTAAAATTTAGGCCTCTTGATAGATTTAAATTCAGGTTAATGTTAGGTTGAGAGTTTAAGCTTTGGTACAATTTGAGAATAAATATTTGGATGGGGGTGAATTTTACTTTTCTTGTCAGTATTATGGTTAGACCAAGGCTAAAATAAGGTTAAAAATGCTTGATAGAATTAGCATTATAGTTACTGTTTGGGATAGAGTTAGGTTTAGGTTCAGAATAGAGTCATTGCAAAAGTTATGAATGAAAGTTAGTGTGAAGGTGAGTGTACATTTTAAAGGACATTAGAACAACTCACCATGTAATATCCCTATAAATGGAAAGGCTCAGGGAGGTCAGGATCTGTCCATTCTGATCATTGTGCCATACCAAATTGGGGTACTTTACTCTGGAAAGAAAATGTTCAAGGGTCAAAATCTGATGCAAGATTTGGAGACATAATACAAAGGTTAAGGTGATTACCTCACATACAACTGACCCCAGTACTGAGTATGGTCTCCCAAGTATTACAGAGGTGATTGCTGAACAGAGAGCCAGGAGTAAGTTCTTAGCACCAGTGGTATGGTTTCCTCAAACTACATCAAAATAAAAACAAAGAAATTATGGGAGGAAAATAAATTTTATTCTTGGGTTTGCAATCTGTGAAAGTGATGGAGTCACCTCCCATGAAAATTTTTGCAGTTACAATGGAAGCAGGCTTTGGGGATCTAGCCTAGGAGTAAATATATTGGTCTCTCTAGTATCCCCCAGGCTGAAATCCCCCTCTTTCCTAAAACTGTGCTCCTTATTATTTTCCCTCATAGAAACTGCTGCTGGTGACCATGCAGTCAAGATAAAGATTTCTGATAAATGTTTATGCCCTCTTACCATTTGCAACAAGGTGAAAGGGCCATTCTAAGCATTTTCTTTTTCATTTCATTTGTGTTTTGTGAGATATACCCTGCAGTGCTCAGGGCTTACTCCTGGCTCTACACTCAGGGATCATTCCTAGTGGGGCTTGGGAGACCTTATATAGTGCCAGGAACAAACTCAGGTTTACCATGTGAAAGGCAAGTGCCCTACCTGTTGTACTCTCATTCTGGATCCCATTTTCAGCATTTTTCAACCTTCACTTCCCTGAGAAGTTTTCTGGTTGCTAATATTGATGTCCAGTCTGAATTTCCCTGAATTAGCTGCAGATGCAGAAACTAAAGCACAGAAAAGCAAGAAGGCCAAAGAGCTTGTTGGGAGAGAGAGGGACGCATGGGCCAGGATAATAACCACACAGAGGCTGTGACATAGTCCAGAGCCTGACTTTCTCCCCATCTCCTCTTTGCTGCCTGGGTACTTCACCTAGAGCTGGAACCACAGCATTACTGCAAAGAGAAGAGTGAGCCAGTAGAGAAGAAGCAGGTCCAGAGATGTTATTTCAACTCATGCTTTTTAATCAGGTGACCAGTGGTGGGAACATAAATGATCCCCTAATATTTTAGAAAATAATTCTAAGAGCAATACAGGACTGGGTGACTGTAGAGAATAAATGTTCCCCCCAGAGGGAGCAGTACATGGCTACCCCGTGAGATCAGGACTGATTAACCAATCTACAGTTGTCAGTCATCTGCATTCTTAGCCCCAGACCGGCAGCCGGAAGGAGGCCCAAGTGGTTCAGCAATACAGTTGCTGGTGGCAGAAAAGCTTCATCTCTTGCTACTCTAGGGAGGCGAGATGTGTTGTACCCAAAATTCACTTAAATAAGCACACTGGGTCTTATTGTGTAACACCAAGGAGATTTATTTACCCTGGCTGTCTGGGCCCTGGACCATAGTTTGGCAAAGCACCTGGAGCTATTGAGCCTCATCAGGGAATTTAAGAGTACCTATATAGAGCATATGCAGGGCACGTGATTTCTTCTCTAGCATGAGAGAGAAAGTGCAGCAAAAACATTAGAGTTGCAATATGGCATCAAGTATAGCAATGACAGGGATTACCTCATGGCATCAACGATAGCAAGGACATCATAAGATAAGGAGTTACAGTCATGGCATTATAAGATAAGGGCCTTCACATCGAGAGAATTTGAGCAAGATAGCTTAAAGCATGTACAAGCAAGTTACAAACCAAAAATCACATTGCCTCTTTTTTCTAATACTTATTGAATCCTTGATAACAAACCAGGGCTATAATAAGTGTGCATATTTATTTAACAACAGAAATCATTAATAAACAAACTTAATAACCCAATTCAAAATAGAGCAAACAACCAAAAGAACTAAAGCCTCCTTTCTCCCACTAACTCAGTCAGCAGGGTAGTAAGTAACAACAAAAAAAGCAAGAGATCTGAAAGATAGTTATAGCAGTTGGGGTGCTTGCCTTGCACACGACTGACCCAGCTTCTATCCTAAGCATCCCATATGGTGCCCCAAGCACCACCAAGAGTAATTCTTGAGTGTAGAGCCAGGAGTAACCCCTGACCGTCACTGGGTGTGGATCAAAAATTAGTATTTTTATTAATATTATGAACCATAAACCAAAATATTTTTATAAAAAATTTAAAGCAAATAAGGTCATTCTAATAGTCAACCTTAGAATGATCTTCTGAGTCTTATCTTGAGTCTCATCTTAAATGGGTCCAAGGTATCATGGCTATATTCCTCAAGCTTCTGTATTGCCAACCCACAGATTTCAGAATGTTATTGGGGAGTGCTGAAATGTCTCCAGCATCTGGAAATCCTTAGGCAGAGGGAATGCTATGGATTTGGTGTTGTGACTCACTCATTCTGGTGCAGCCTTCTCGACGCCGGAGTGGTGAGTTCACAGTTTCTTTTAAATCAGACTCACAAGGATATATGTGCTCAATCATTCCTGCAGACTGTAATTTATACTGAAAGGCAAATTACTGATACATTGCTTTCTTTCTTCTTCTATCAGTTATTCACAAAATAATCACAGTAGCTGGTTAAGTTTACTTCTGATGAATATTGCCAGTCATTTGGCACAAGCACAGTAAAGAATTTACAGATTCCTTTTACATATAACTTTTAGATTGAGCTTGAATAGGCTCTCTGGCACAGGGGTAAAAAGTTAGAGCAGGGTTTTTTTTTCCTGGGGACATCCTGTCTTATTCCCCAAACTACAGGCCTCAGACAAGTTTATTTCAGTCTTTTCTAACCCCATAGAGTCTCTGCTAATTGCTTCATTCTTCTTCTGGGTTAGAACTTGTTCCATAACAGTACTTCTTAATCCACTTTAACTGCACTACTTGTGGTCCCATAGGCCCTCCTTATTGGAGCCATGGTGGCATGTCACCTTCCCTGGATTAATCCAGGTCCTCAGCGAAAATCCACATTTGACATATTAGGAATTAAGGCCAATATCAGGAAAACTGAAGCTGATGTCAGGTTAATGTGATAGATGCCCAGCCCAGTATTTAATCAGGATCCACCTGCACACACTATTTTGGAGTTAGTTAACTCCTACATTATTTATTATAAAAGCATAGTCTTCCTGTGTCTATCCAAATAAGATATCACCACAAAATAAAAATCATACAAAGGTCATAAAGGAGAAAGAAAAGCAAATATTTTACTTACATTATAATGCAGATTTACACATTCCTTTAGGCATTTAACTTAAATATCAAAAAGTTTCTTAGGGGCTGGAGTAGTAGTACAGTGGATAGGGCATTTGCCTTGCATGTGGCTGACCTGGGCTCAATCCCTGGCATCCTGTATGCTTCTCCAGGGCACTGCCAGAAGTGATTCCTGAAGCAAGTGCACTCCAGAAGTGAGTGCAGAGCCAGAATTAACCTCTGAACAACACCAGGTGTGACCCAAAAACAAACAAGAAAGTTTCTTAAATCACTTAAAACAAACATATGGCATGATTTCAAAGAAAATTGTTTAGATTTATAGTCATCTTCAATAGTTTGTTCATTCTCATGCAAAATTGTAATTATTTGTCAGTAATTCTTGAGTTCAATTTTTATAAACCTTGCAAATTTTCATAAGTCATTCTGAGTTATTATTTAACCACACATTTAATCAGAGTGACAGTTGTCAAATCACTTAATCACTTAACTTCCCGTTAGTCGTCGATTTGCTCGAGCGGGCGCCAGTAACGTCTCCATTTGTCCCTGTCGCGTGCTAGTGTAGCCCAATGGCATCTGTTCGCTCTGGGAACATGAAGGACCTCAAACCGATCGTTCATGATCTTGACGAAGAAGTCTGACCATCTGGTAGGTGGGCGGCCACGCGGTCTCTTGACATCCCGTGGAATCCAATCAGTAACAGCTCTAGTCCAACGGTCGTCTTTAAATCTCATTACGTGACCAGCCCATCTGATTTTTGACACCTTGGCAAATGAGACAGCATCCCTGATCCTTGATCGTCGACGGATGTCAGAATTCCGGATTCGTTCTCTCATTTGAGTGAAACGTGATATTCCAAGCATAGATCTTTCTATTCTTCTTTGGGAGACCTGAATGGCGTTCTCATCTTGTTTGCGTAGGGCCCAGGTCTCTGAGGCATATGTTAATGCAGGAAGAACAGTGGAATCAAAGAGATGTGCCCGGAGCCGGAGGTTCTTCGTCCTCTTAGCTATTTCTTCGAGGTTCTTGAAGGCGTTCCAAGCCGCTCTCTTCCTCCTGCGCAGCTCGGGTGCCAGGTCATTTGTCATGTTGACCTCTCGACCTAGGTACACATAGCTGTTGCATTCGGAGATGGTCGTTCCATTGAGAGCGAATGGGGCGTCAGGAACAAGGCTGTTTCTCATAAACATTGTCTTCGTAAGATTCAGCTGTAGTCCTACCTTTCCACACTCACAGTCAAAGTCGGCCAGCATTTGTGCTGCTTGGCTGATGTTTGGTGTTATTAAAACAATGTCATCAGCAAAGTGGAGGTGGTGTAGTTGCCGACCATCTATCTTCACTCCCATTCCTTCCCATTCCAGTCGTCGCATGATGTTCTCGAGGGTGGCACTGAAGAGTTTTGGTGAAATGGTATCACCCTGCCGCACCCCTCTCTTGACATCAACGATCACTTCTTTGTAGAATGATGAAATCCTGGTAGTGAATCTGCAATACAGCTCACGGAGGATCTTGATGTATTGGGCTTGAATGCCCTGATTGGCTAGGGCTTCAATGATCGCTTCCATCTCAACAGAATCAAAGGCCTTCTTTAAATCAATGAACGTTAAGCAGAGCGGCATCTTGAACTCCCGAGATACCTCAATGAGCTTGGTTATCGTGTGGATATGGTCGATGGTGCTGAATCCTTTGCGGAACCCTGCTTGCTCGCATGGTTGTCCTTCATCTAGTGTTCTGCCAATCCTATTCAGGATGACTCGAGTGAACAACTTGTAGATGACAGACAATAGGCAGATTGGGCAATAGTTGCCAATGTCATGGATGTCTCCCTTCTTGAACAGTAGTACGGTCCTGCTGGTTTTCCATTGGGATGGAACCTTGCATTCAGACAGGTAGCGAGTGAAGAGCCGAGCCAGTGTATTGATGAGTACTGACGGCAGGTTCTTCAGGTGTTCAGGTCTGACCTTGTCTGGGCCGGGTGCTGTTTGTTTCTTTACCGACAAAATGGCATGTCAGATTTCGGAAGGGAGAACGTTGGGAACGACATACCCATCCTGTGGAATTTGGTATGTCAGCAAGTGGACATGGCTATTGAAGAGATTTGAGTAGAAGTCATGGATAATCTTCTCCATTGCCGTTCTGGAGGATGTGATGGATCCATCAGGACGTCGGAGGGCAGTCATCTTGGTCTTATAGTTGGCGAAGGACAGGCGGGCGTTACGAATACTTTTCCCGGCTTCTGCCGCATCTACCAGTACTTCTGCTCTTCTCTCTTTGAGGTCTTCCTTGATCGCATCTCTGCACTGCTTTGCAAGCTCGGATGTTAGCTTGCGGTTGCCTGAGGCATGCGCCAAACCACGCTGGCGAATTAGCTCAAGAGTTTTCGAAGATAGGCGACTTTTTGTGGCTATCTCTCTCTTGGCGTTCCTCGCACATTCATGGAGGTGCTGAACCAGTCGATCGTATTCCTCATCAATGTTGTCAACAATGGCATCTTCCCATGTTGCCGCAATAGTACCAAAGAGTTCCCAGTTGGTGGTCATTCTGGGAGTTCTCTTTTTGAACTTTGCAGCCCTTTCTCCCCGCTCTGTGAAGTAGAATTTTGCACGAAGGAGACGGTGGTCCGATCCCGTTCGAAATTTTGGGACAACAGCGACATCAGTCAGGCAAAACCGTCGATTGAATATGATGTGGTCTATTTCGTTGTGGAATCGTCCACCAGGAGACTCCCATGTCCATCGTTTAGATTCTGCCTTCTGGAACTGTGAGTTACCATGAATGGTCTTGGTCGACATGATGAACTCAGACAGTCTCTCACCCTGTTCGTTCCATTCTAGGCCATGGGTCCCGATGTGAAGTTCTTCAGCTGATCTTCTCGGTCCTATCTTGGCATTAAAATCACCCACAATGATCTTGTAGAAGGTGTGGTCTTCTTTATAGAACTTCTCTAGCTCCATGTAGAACTTCTCGATTTCTCTTTCATCATAATGAGATGGTGGTGCGTAGACAATGAAGATAGAAACTGCAGGCAGTGAGCCACATCTATTCAAATGACACTACTTCCACTACCCAGCCGTCGCCACACTCCAGGACGCTTTCCGGACCCGCGCGGCAGCTCCGGCCGAGACCCACACACGACTGAAGACCCACAGAACAAGATAAGTGGAACTCTCTGAGACCTTGGACTCCAGGCTCGGCGGACCCAGGGACAGAGCTTCTCTGCTTGCTCCCACCACCACAGGTGACAAAGGGATTCTAATCAGGAGCCCCACCCTACCCTGCCCTGTCTGCTTCCATCAACCACCCAGGGATCGAATTGTGCACAGGAGACCCACCCTACCCAGATAAATACCCCACTGGCATACTTCCACTCTCGACACTACTTCCACTACCCAGCCGTTGCCACACTCCAGGACGCTTTCTGAACCCCCACGGCCGCAGGCGGCCGCGCGACACATCATAAGGCACTAAATACCCATCTTCTGGAATTGTCGTACCATATTTGATAGGGTTCAAATATGGTAAACCTACAAGGGTGATTAGAGGTCACCCCAAAAGCCTCTATCCCTCTCGGAAAGACTGGCAAGCTTCCGAGAGTATTCTGCCCGCACGGAAGAGCCTGGCAAGCTATCCGCTGTGTATTCAATATGCCAAAACCAGTAACTACAACTGGTCTCATTCACCTGACCCTGAAGGCTTCACCGACATGGCAGCACTGAGAAGGATGAGAAAGGAGAGGCCGACAAAATCTCAAGGCCGACCTAGGCTGCCACAACGAAGGAAGACAAAAATGATCGTCTGTACTTTCAATGCACGTACGCTAGCATCAGATGCATCCATCGAGGACCTGATGGTACAAGCGCGAATGATCAAGTACGACATCATTGGTCTGACCGAGACAAGAAGGCACGAATCTCACCATGCCGTTTTCGACACTGGAGAAGAATTGTTCCTTGGAACATGCGATAAAAGAGGTGTTGGAGGCGTCGGTGTCCTTGTCAACACAAACTTGGCCAAGAGCATTGATTCATTCGAATGCCTAACAACCCGAATCGGACGTTTACATTTGAATAGACAGTTGTCAAAAGCAGTTCAAAATTCAAAATTGCAAATAAGATTAAGCTTGTTTAAAACCAGAAACATGCTGACACAAGTCCATGAGGTTATTATAACACTGATAATGTCTTGACCTCCTTCTTAAGATTCAGCCCCTTCACAAGGCCTCTTTTCACATATATGTACCTTCTTAAGTTCCTAAGTTCCTTCAACTTTATTCCATTTTTAGGAAAATTACTTCAGTTTATAACCCTCTACGTAAAACTCCAGTTTCTCTATCCTTCCCTATCCAAAAGACACATACCACGCATTTTTATTTTCCCACAATTTCCTTCAATCTTTGCCCACTCCATCACTTCCAGTGGACTGCATCTTGTATTTTCAAAATGACTTTAACCTCAATTTTTTCCATCTCCAGTACACAGCTCAAATAGTCACATATGCAGTTTTGGCTTGTATCTTTTAAACAATCCTTGAAAATAACATAATATAGAGAAGGGAAACAAAGTTTTAGATTGTCTATGTTTACCTTAGTTTGAAGGTCAAAAATTCCTTCTAGTTTTCTGTTTTATCTTCCTTTTCCCTGTCATTAAAGACCAATTTTCCCTTGAGACAAAACTGTAATGCCAGAATGTTTTAAACCTTAAATCCCTTTTTACCACAAATACATATTTTGTTTTCTGGATATTCCTTATTCAAAAAGCATTCAAAACTTTTAACTCTTAGATACCAACTTCCTGACTTCAAACTGTAACCAGTGTAAGACTGTGATCTGTCACCCTTCTCAGCTCTCGCTTGCCTCAGCTGAGGAGGGGGCAACTGGCTCTCTTCAGCTGCAAAGTCATTGATGCAGACACTATAACAGGGAATGTGGAGGCCGCACTGGTAGCTGATGAGGTGACAGTGTGGGTGGCAAAGGCACAGTTCATACACAGGAGGGAGTAACAGCTTCAGGTTCTGTTCCTGGGGACAGGAATAATATCACTTCCCCCCTTTTATTTATTAAGTGGATTTATTATTCATTATGTGAAACCCATTCTGCAGAAGCCCAGATGGTGGTATTGTACAGTAACATAAAAGCCTGAACACAAGACCTCTTATTCCATTTACCAGATATCTTGTAACACAAACATGTGAGATGGTACAGGCATTTCAGGATTTGTTTTAAGAGCCAACTTTTTTTAAAAATATTTTTTTATTGAATCACTGTGCTGTGGGAAAAGTTACAAAGCTTTCAGGTTTAAGTCTCGGTCATGCAATGATCAAACATATTTCCCTTCACCAATACTTATTTTTCACCATCAAGTACCCCAATATACACCCCCCTCCCACCCCTCCCAATGCCTGTGAGGCAGCTGAATTCTACTTAACACTCTATCTACTTTGATTACATTCATTATTTTGACAAAAGATGCACCATTATTGTTTTGAGTTTACACCCAACAATCAGAACTGCTGAAAAGGCATTGTGAAATAATTTGTTTACTACAGTTAGTTATGAGAACCAAATGATGTGATATGGCCACGATAGTGGCTGCACAATTTGGGATTTCTGATATTTTACTTATTAAGCCTGGAGGTATTTCTGCCAAGAGCCAGATAATTACAAGATTGGTTTCTGTGGTGCTGGAGCCATGGCCGTGCCAGAGAATCGCTTGTGGGGGGCAACTCATGACCTCGGTAGGGCATGAAGGATGAGCCGGGAACACCCCCCTTCCCATGAGGTTTCAGTTGCCCCATCACCGCTGGCTCATACCTGGCTTTCCAAAAAGCTCCGAGGTGGCTGCCATCTTGTTGCCCGGGGGAAAGAGGCAGAAGGGCGTGACACCCCTTCCCTCCCAGGCAGGCATGGTACCGTGGATTAATGCATAGTCCATTCACTTTTCTGCCGCAAGCTGCCAGGCTCTGCATTAAGTCTTTGTGCTTCTGGAGCCATGGCCGTGCCGGAGAGTCGCTTGTGGGGGAAGAGCCAACTTTTTTCCCAAATTCTTTCACATACACAGACAAGGCAACATTAGTAAATCAAAAGTAATAGAACCAGATTTCAAGTATAAAAATCCTGAATCTTAAACACAGGTACAGACTATTCAAATGCAAGTCATAAGCAAATTCTAAAAACATATTCAAACAGAACAGAGTCATACTCCAAATAGGAACCCAAGTGGGGCTTTCAACTGCAAATCCTTGCTAAGAGGAGATAGTTACTCGGGTGTTAGAATTATTATTCTGCTGTTTCTTTCTTTTCCTTCGAAATAATCACTTTCCTTTGAAATCATTTTCATCGAATAACTATTATTAATTTTGGTTAACAAAAATTTCAAAGATCAAATATTTTTATAACTACGTTAGCATTTCAGTTCACTTCTTTGCCTCTCAACCAAGTTAATCCTGAATTGAAAATTACTAATATGAATAACTTTATTTCTTCTTTAAGCTAGTTAAAATCTTGAGAGACCAAGTCCAATCTCTCTGTTAAATAATATGAGCTAATTCTAATAAATAAACATTGATAGGATAAAAGCTGTGCATCCAAGTTTTCAAAAATTCCATACAAAACCAAAACAAACATATATCTTTAAACATGATTGTAAAAAACTGACTTTCATTACACTTTTAAATACAGACATAAAGCAACCCGATTTCCTATTAAAATTGGTTTAGGCTGTAAAGTAAAAGTCTGCAACTATTTTAAAAAAATTTTTATTAGTGAAACGCCATAAGGTACAGTTGTAGACTTACAGATTTTTGTGCTTGGGTTTCAGTTATATGATGATTGAGTACCCATCCCTCCACCAGTGCCCAGTCTCCACCTCCAATGCTCCCAGTATCCCTCCCACCTCCCCACCCCCCCCATTCCACCCCACCCCTGTGACAGGGCTTTCCCTTTTGTTCTCTCTCTCCTTTTGGGTGCTGTGGTTTGCAGAAGAGGCATTAAGTGGCAATCATGTTTGGTCTATAGTCTACTTTCAGCACACTTCTCCCATCCTAGGAGGATCCTCCCAACACCCTTTATTTGGTGCTCCCTTCTCTATCTGCGCTGCCTTTTCCCCTAGCATGTGTGGCTGGTCTCCAAGCAATGGAGTAAACCCCTTGGTACTTATCTCAGCTATTCTTGGGTGTTAGTCTCCTAGTTTGTTACTTTATGTTCCCCAGATGAATGCAAATTTTCTATGTCTGTCCCTCTCTTTCTGACTCATTTCGCTTAGCATGATACTTTCGTGTAGTACCACTTGTATGTAAATTTCATGACTTCATCTTTTCTAACTGCAACTATTTTTCAGATATCTCTTACCACACTTCTTAAATTAGCTTGCTTTTTACCTTTTATTCCTTTCGTCTGAAGTAATTTTTAAACAATGCAGGCTTTAAGACTCAAGAGAGTCTCAGGTGTTGATCATTAATGGCTTAAACAATTTTATACTACTTCTTAATCCCTTTCATCCATATAATATTTTCCCAATAGGTGAGAATTTCTCAATAGCCAGTTTAGGAACTTTTCAGCTAATTTGTGGCCAACAAGTTTAAGAGAAATGAACAAAGCCACCTGGATCTTCTACGTCCCCAGACCACACATTACTCAGCTCCCCAGAAAGAAGACGGCCCACTTAGCTGGCCAGCTTTCCAGATAGGAGTTTGTTTGCCAGCAGTGAGTGAGAAATCCTTGGCTACCTGGCTCAGAGCACTATGTTTCCTTTCAGGGAAACCAGTTAACCCTGGATTCCTGGAGAATAAAGACCCTGAGTCAAGGTGAGTCGGGATGCATGGTCACGGACACATTCATTCAGTGTAGGACAGTTAAACTTTACACCCAGTGTCTGATGTAGTCCTTCCCAATGCCAAACAGACAGTCTCTCTTTAAACTCCTGGTCCTGAATTGTCACCCCAATTCATGTAATGGACCCAGGGAGCACCCCAATGGGTTTCAAGCTGCTGGTAGGACCTATGAGACCCAAGAGACTCTCCAAAGCTTTTCCCCAGAGGACACTGCCAGGGAGAGCACTTGCTCAAAGCCCCAAGGAAAGGGATGTTTGAAGTTCAACCTTATCTTCCTCTGCTGTGCTCTGACTCTTGGAGAGGCAGTGTCCAGGAAGCCAGGTTCCTTGGGGATCTCAGAATTTTGGGGAAGGTGCCTTTCCGGTGGACTCAGGTTCCTGTCCACTCACCACATTGGGACTCCCTGATATCTCAGAGATCTTTCCAGAGCCTCCAAATGTTGTACCTAAAGTTAATTTAATCAAGCATATGGAGTCTATGGCAGGAGATCAGGTTTATTTACACTAGCTGGCCAGGCTGAAGGCCATAGTTAGGCAAAGCACCTGAAGCCATGAACCCCCATTAGGGGTTTTAAAAGCATTTATACAACATCTGTGAAGAATGCAGTTTCTTACCTAGAATTAGAGAGACAGTTCAGCAAAGACATTTGAGTTATAGTATGGCATCAAGTGCAGCTAGGACATAATGAATTAAGGAGTTACAACCATGGCATCATATGAGTATTTACATCAAGAAAAGTTGAGCCAGATCATTTATAGCATGTACAAGCAAGTTACAAATCAGACATCACAGTGCCTATCAGACTAAGTGTTTCCCACCACTTGCAAGAGAAATAATATATTTTCAACATGAACTCAGTGGATATATAGTGTCTTAGAGCAGGGATCAAAATCAGGGCTGCAAGTTCTGATGAAGGTTTCTGTCAGGTTGGGTTCAGCTGTTTTCCCTCCCATGGATTCCAGTCAGAAGCAGTTGGTACTGGAATCTACCTGCAAGGTTCTTGTCAGCTGGGGGTCTTTGCATTGAGAGGCTTTGTGTTGAGGACAACACCCTAAACTATCTGAACAATTAGCTCAGTCTGATTAATGGGGAAGCTTGAAAACTCATTGCAAACAATAGTAAAGGAAGAACAGGTGGAAGAAAAGCCTAACCCTTTTCATCAGTAAAGAAGTTGGCCTCAGTGATAAGAGCATGAAGTAGTATGACGTGGGGGATGATGGGGAGAGGGGTTGGCTATGAGAATAGGTTCTAACCTTGAATTGGACCTGGGTGTCTCTGAATTTAGCCATACATCCATTCACCCATCCACCCTCTCATCAATCCATCTATCCACACATCCATTCTTCCATTCATCTACCCATAACCCACCCACCAATCCACCAATCCATTCATCCACACATCCACCCACCCACCCACCCATCCTTCCATCTATCCTTCCCTATCTCTATCCACTCAAAAAGTGTTTATAGAGAGACTATGTGATAAGTTTCATTTTAGTGCAGTGGACAAAGCAATTTTCTATCCTTATGGAGTTTATTGTTTAAAGGGAGAAAGAGATAATAGACACAAGAAGAAAACTTACATAAGCACCAAGAAGAAAAACAAACATAGCAAAGTCAACAGAGTTGAGAGCACACAGGGTGAGGTCAGGATGAGAGGTTAAACAATGTAAATCCAGTGGATGCCTGATGAGACATTAAGGAAAGATTCACAGGACTGGGGAGAAAAACTAATGGTCTGTACACATATTTTTTCATTCAGGAGAGCTGAGTTTAAGCGCCAGCACTATATGGTTCCCTATGAATATGAGGAGTAACCCTGAGCACAGAGCCAGGAGCAGGCCCTGAGCACTTCCAGGTATGGCTCCAAAAACAAAAAGAGAAAAGGAGGGAAAGATTCACAAAGTGAGGAAACTAGCCAGAAAATTTGGTAGAGCAACAGAGCCAGCAAGGACAGCTGGTACCAAGACCATGCCTAGCATTCCTGAAGCCTCGGAGAAGAACAAGGAAGTATTATAGAGGAAGCAGAGGGTCTAGGAAAGGGAGAATAGAACACAGGACAGAGATGCGCAGATAGTCCATGGGACTTCAAAGGCTTACGTGTGGTGGGATCACCGTGGAGTTTCATGTAAAGAATGACACGTGGAGTCTCACACTGAGGAAATCCAGCTGCTGGCTATGGCCATGGGAGGCGACCAGTTCAGAGGTTCTGACTGTTATCTGGACTAGAGATGGAGGTGACATGAGTCAGGTAAGAAGAGGCTAGACTTATAATGAAATTGCACCACAAGATCTGTTGATCAATTTGTTGTGGGTGGAAAAAAATACAGGAGTCAGGGTTGACTTCCAACTACTGGAGGGATGAAATGGTCACTTAGTGACATGCAAAGGTTACAATTCACATGTCCTTGAAAGGTCAACAGTATGTGACAGAATGTGGGAATGAAGGATAGATCCAGTACCATGCTTTAGTATGGCATGAGTAGTGGGCTAAAGCAGTTTGAGTCTGGCCCCTATTGCCATGGTCCTGCCATGGTATCCTGGACACAATAAGATGCAGAGGAAAGGGTGTTCCTTCTGATTGCAGCCCATCAGGAGCCCATGACTTCCTGTGACTTTCTGAGAGCTGTACCAAATTCCTGTTCACTGAAAACTGGGGAGATACATGTGTGGGATATTAAGAAACATAATGGTGGAATAATAAATACCTAAAGGCATGGAGACAAAGAACATGAGAACTGGCATACAGTAGGAACCAGGCCATGTGAGGAGACTGAGGAATAGGACAGAGAGGGTCAATGTCTATGGGGGAGGGAAGTGTTCAACTGGGAAAAGGAGGAATGCTAAAAGGTGGTAAAGTGTTATGTGTGAAAACCCATCAGCAACAGTACTGTAAATCACACAGCAAAAAATATTTTTAAAATGTGCCTCTTGTAAGAGCAGGGTGGGAAGCAAATGAGTTGGGGGTGGCACTGGAAGTGGAGGGAAGTGAACACTGGTGACAGAATTCACTATCACTATCACCCTTTTGTTCAGTAATGTCTCCATTCGTCCTTGCCATGTGCTAGAGTAGCCCAATGACATATCGGGGGCTCCTTCAGGATCAGGAGAATGAGGACCATTCATTGTTACTGTTTTTGACATATCGAGTTCGCCACAGTTAGTTTGTCAGGCTCTGCCGTGTGGGAGGGATACTCTTGGTAGCTTCCCAGGCTCTCCGAGAAGGATGGAAGCTTTTGGGGTAGCCTCTAATCACCTTTACAGGTATTACTAGTCAGGCATAGAGGCGGGTATGATACTCTCAGTAGCCTGCCGGGTTCTCTGAGAGTGAGAACTGGAGAAAAAGAGGTCTTCCGGGAGCTTGGTTTTAGAGTCTCTGGATCGTGGCCGTTGATGGGGTTACATGGCAGTTGGTGGGTATAATTGTCTAGCTTCTTGAAGGTGGGGGAGCTGGGTGGAGGTGGCCCAGTCCCGAACCGAGCAGGCTTCGAGATCTCAGCCCCGGGTCCCGCACACCTGGGTTCCTCTGCCGGTTCCTGGCCCAAGTGTGTGGAGAGTGGTCTCAGCATGGCTTTGGCTGGGTCTCGAGGTCTTCAGCTGTCGGGGCTCTGCTCGGGGCAGAGAGGGAAACTCAACCCGCCCTCCTCCAAGAGACCCCAGTGAGGACAGCCAGGTGCAGGGACAGGAGACTCTGCCTTGTTCTCTTCCGGGAGCGTGGTTTTAGAGTATAAATGACAGAATTCATTTTTAAAAATTAGATGCCTGAAACCCAATCATGAATAACTTTGTAATTTCATGGTGTCTAAATTTTAAAAAATGGGGAGATAGTATCCCTTGCTTTTGACAAAGGAAATGACACAAATGGGCAAGGATGTCTGAGACGACAAAGCCAAATTGAGACTAAAGAACATCAGACCCTTGCCTTATCTGTGCCAACTAATAGGCAACTCGATTTGGAAATTACTAATGACCAGCAAAGATAAACAAAGAAACTTGCTTCGAGAAACGGTCTCTCACAATAGAAAAAGAAATATAAACAAAACTCAAAGAACTTACTTCATATGAAATATTGCCTAAGATCTGGAAGAAAAGTAGTGAAGCTTGCTGGATTACCAAACACAAGACAAAACAAAAAACTCAAAGAACCCAGGACCCAAAGAACAGTCATTGATAAGGATTAGAAAGAGTTGAAATATAAGCTAGTGTATTTTAAGAAAGACAATGAGAAAATTATCAAAAACATTACAGAGATAAATGCTATAAAACTACTAAGTATGAGAATAAAGGGATAAAAATCCCACTAGGGCCACAAAGAAATCACGGTGAGGAAGTCATTCAAATAGAAGAGGGAATGGATAAAGTTGCTGAAAGGAAGAAAGATGTTCATTGCCTGTCCTGCACTAGCCAGGAGCACAGTGTGACTTGCAGTAGGCACAGGCTGGCAGGCTGAGCAGCAGCTGGTGCACGCAGGGGTTATCTGTGAAGTCACACAACAGTCCAGGCTGAGGGGCAGTGATTACATGCAGGGGGTGAGGTGTTGAGAAGTGGTGGCTAGAGATGTGAAATGTTTACCCTATTCAGGGTGCTCCTTGCAATGACCTGGTTCACTGAACTTGCTCGTCAGGTAGGGGGACCCATTTAGCAATGGGTTCTAGGAAGCAAAATATATATATAACCTGAAAAGGGGTTCCTCTGTTGTAAGCCCTTTTTCTAGCCCCCAAACTCTGAAGGCTGAACTCCCTCAGAAGAGAAGAAACTTCAACAGAAACAAAAGATTTTGGTAGAACTGAAAGAAGACCACCAAAAGTTCCAAGTTCTATTCTCTCAACGACAGCCTAGCAACAGACTCTTATTTACATAGAAATCCTTCTAGCCAGGCAGATCAGAAAAGTTATAAACCTATATATTTACCTTCTATTGAGTTTTTATATATCCCACATCCACTTCATTTCTGTCATTTCTGATTATAGTTTTTCTCATTTCAACTCTCATATTTTCTTGTGTTTTGCTCTCTGTGTCATCATATCTCTGAGCTTTACAGCTTTGCAGGTGTCAATAAAGCCATTCACTGAGCACTTTTAGAGCTGGCTGGTACTGGTAGAACACTCTGTGTTATTCTCACTCATGAGCTTGGTGGGCTTCTATGCGTCTTCCCTGTTGTGTTTGCTGAACTCCTGCCATACTCAGGGCAAATCCTTGCCCATCTTCACCCAGAGACAGAAAGTTTAATATGAGGAATGTGAGATGTGATGAGAGCAGCTGTCAGGAGCTGTGGAGTCAGCTTGCTGTTTGGCATAGGTCAGGCTTGGAGACTGCTTTAACTCAGCTGAAGGGAGGGGAATCTGTTTCCCCTCCCCCAAAAGCTCTCAGGGATGTCAGCTGGAGGGTTAACCTAACCTGGAAGGGTGGAGGAGGAAGCAAAAGGTATTTGAAGGTGAGTGTTGATGTTTAAATCCAGATTAACAAAAACAGGCTGCACATTCCATTTCTGGGGTCAACCACATCCAGCCTGAGAGGGGGAATTCTTTTACTTTGTGGAGTTCTCTTTCTCTCTCTCTCATCCTAGTTCTCTTTCTCTTTCTCTTTCTCATCCTCCCTTTCTGTCTTTCTCCCTCTCCCTCTCTCTTTCTGTCTTCCCCCTCTCCCTGCTCTACTTTCTAAATAAAATTTATTTAATTCACTATTGGTATTCTGTTCTGAAATTTTGTGTGTGTGTGTGAGAATAAGCAATGAACCTGGACATCTGGGCAAAGGCTTAGACTGAGTTTTTTTTCCCAGTGAGTAACATAACTTTGCTCCAGCCACTTGGTGGCTCAAGCAGGAGAGCAGCAGCATTCTTTCTCTATTGTGACTCTACCTCCCCACTCTCTGACTCCCCACTGGCCCTCATGTTAGCAACATCATCTGGGTTCACCTTCAGAGACTTGGTCATCAGAGTCCTTCTCCCCTGGGATGGGGTTGCTATAGCTACAGACACGCTTGGTGGTAGGGGGCGGGAGGGAAGGGATTGTGGGTCACATGACGGTAAAACAGTCTCACTCATTAAGAAATACCAGCACAAGCACTTCATGGCTTTTTCTGTTGCTCTGGAGTTTTATGCTGTGGTGTGCTGCTTAAGTAGAGGGTGTTTCTAATGAAAACTGTGATTGCTTTTTATTACTCTCCTTGTAAGAGTATCCAATCAAGATACACTCGTAATGTAGAGCTGGATGAAGTGTGTTCAAAACCATCATAGAATGTAAGACTCAGTCAGCAATAAGGATGCTTGCCATGAAGGAGGCATTTTTCAGGGATGCAGACAGAGCATCTTTGCCCTTGATTTATCCTGGAGGATCAAAGAGACTGACCATAGCAGCAGCTCTTAAGCAGATGCTCCTCAGATTTTGTGAACAAAATTATATTCTTTGGACATTCATTAGAGTTTAATTAAGGGTAAAAAATAATCTTAGGTCTCAAAGACCTAAGGAAATGAAGATATGTGCTTGAAAATTGCTGAAAGATCTTGAAAGTTCTTGTCATGGGGAGAAAGCTTTATAGTTGTGTATGGTGATGGATGCTAACTAGTCTTACTGGGGGACCGTTGCTCATTGTGAGGAAGATGGAGTCTGAAGGGGGAGCATTGGCAATGAGTTTTTGGAAGGAACAAAACAAAGAGACAATCTCCAGAAAAACAATTACCCTGTTACAATTCCAAAATCCTTCTGAGATGCAGGAGTTCAGACCCGATAAGACACTGACTGATCCCAACTCAAATGGAGAAGGCTGGGCCACTTCAGGAGAGGAGGAACTTCATTAAGAACATAGACCCTAGAGTAAGACAATGAAAGAAGGCTGCCAAAACCTCAGTCCTGGTTCTTTGACAACATCTGAAGAATAAACTCATCTTTGTGGGAAGTACCAAGCTAGAGAATAAGGGAAGTTTGGGAAAACTCTATAAAACCAGATTTGTAAAAGCAACAGTGTACAGTCTATTTTGTCAACATTTTATTTTATTTTATTTTATTGCTTTTTGGGTCACACTCGGCAATGCACAGGGGTTATTCCTGGCTAATGCACTCAGGAATTACTCCTGGCGGTGCTCAGGGAACCATATGGGATGCTGGGAATTGAACCTGGGTTGGCCGAATGCAAGGCAAATGTCACTGTGCTATTGCTTCAGCTCCTGTCAACATTTTAAAGTCATTTACCCGAGTTCGATTCCTCCGCCCCTCTCAGAGAGCCCGGCAAGCTACCGAGAGTATCTCGCCCGCACAGCAGAGCCTGGCAAGCTCCCCGTGACGTATTCGATATGCCAGACACAGTAACAACAAAGTCTCCAATGGAGACGTTACTGGGCCCGCTCGAGCAAATCGATGATCAACGGGAGGGCCTTTACCTTTTATTTTTACCTTTAAACATTTTAAAAAATCTTAAGCAATGTGGTTTACAAACTAGTTTCCAGTAGGAAGCACATTTTATTCTTGTTTCTTTTCTTTTCTTTTATCTTTCTTTCTTTCTTGGGGTGGGGGTTGATGCTATTCTCTCTCTCTCTCTCTCTCTCTCTCTTCTCATTTTTAAAATAAAAGCACTTTGATTCACTGTCTTCTGATTTATCTTTTTCTGTGAGAGTAGACGACAAGCCTGCCAAACTCAGGAGGTCAGGCTGACTTTACTTTTCCTGCAAAGATCCAACCTTTGGTCTTGCCTGAGACCACTCCTCCCCCCAAAACCCTGGTCGTGGGGATAAGTTCCTATGCTATGTAGACCATGTAAGTTACAGGTGCCACATGACCGTCATGGGACAGGCGGGACCCTCAGGCTTTCACTGTGTAGATGCTTGTGCAGATTTTACTTGTCCCCTAAACCCTACATTCCCTGGGGAGATCAAATTGGATCAAGCAGGAAAGGAGGATAGTTGTTCTATCTCTGTAAGGGCGGTTACCATAAGTCTCCCCACATTCCCCACAGACAACAATTGCTGAATTGCAAATTCCACAAGTTTGGCACTTTATGTTACAATTTGTTGTAACTAATATAATGTATGTTAATTTTATTTTAATCAAAAGTTAATACAAAAAAATAAAGATTGTTTGGGCTGCAGAGATAGTCCAGCAAGTAGGGTACTTGCCTTTCATGCAGGCAAACAGATTTGATCCCAATACCACATCTGGTTCCCTAATCCCTATCAGAAGCGACCTAAGTGCAGAGTACAGACAGGGAGAGAAAGAAAGAAAGAAAGAAAGAAAGAAAGAAAGAAAGAAAGAAAGGAAGGAAGGAAAGAAAGAGGAAGGGAAGGAGGGAAGGTGGAAGGAGGGGGGAGGGAGGGAAAGAAGGAAGAAAGGAAGGAAGGAAGGAAGGAAGGAAGGAAGGAAGGAAGGAGAGAGGGAGGGAGGGGGAAAGTAAGGAGTGGAGATTGTGACATTCTCATTACTTCTAATGGGCAATATTATGTTGATGAAGCTATTGCAAAAACACAATGAAATAGACAGGTAGTAGAAGACATTCAAATATTGTGGGTTGGGTTGTGAAGGTAAAATAAACTTACTAACCAACCAGGAATGATCCCTGTGTGAGGAGCCAGAGAGGGATCTGCTTAGCTACTTAAAAACATAATAATGTAGGTTAAATACCTTACATACTGCACTGTAGGCACCCGTAACGTCTCCATTGTGAGACTTGTTGTTACTGTTTTTGGTATATCGAATACATCACGAGTAGCTTGCCAGGCTTTGCCGTGTGGGTGGGATACATTCGGTAGCTTGCCGGGCTCTCTGAGAGGAATGTAGGAATCTAACCCGGGTCGGCTGCATGCAAGGCAAACACCCTACCCACTGTGCTATCTCTCCAGCCCAGCTTATATACATTAAGTTATAAACATAGGTTAAATATGCATTCATATATACATAAATATATGTCTACACATATTGTGAACATACACATGCTACATAACTGTAACACATGATTTATGCTATAGATATACGTAAGTGCTATATGTAACTATATGAAGCATATACATGCTATGTAAAACATTTTTTTCCGTTACTTGAAGCTTTAAAATTATAAATGAAATGTATTTTAAAAAATAAAAGGTTGCTTCTAAGAAAAAAAAGCGCAGAAAGGGTGATATGAGAGGACAGGTCAGGGACTGAGGAAGGGAAGACACATTGGGCAAACTGAACTCAGCTGTTCTTTCTGCTAGGCTGAAGGGTTGAACTCTGGAGGTTTGGAGGCTGGGGGCTGGAATATTGAAGGCTGGATTGTGGGAAGCTGGAGTAATGGTCAGCAGAACTCAGTCTGGGGAACTCTCCAAACTGTGATGACCACAGGCAAAGATTTAAATGAGAGGAGAGAAATTTTATTTTTTTCTAATTTTTAAAAAAATTTTTTATTGTTAAGTCTCCCTGTTAATGTAATTAAAGCAGTGGTTTGTTTCTTATAATTCTAGGTGGCATCTTTTTTTTTCCTTAAATTTTTATTAGTGAAACACCATGAGGTACAGTTGTAGACTTACAAATTTTTGTGCTTGGGTTTCAGTTATACAATGATCGAATACCCATCCCTCCACCAGTGCCCATTCTCCACCACCACCAGTCCCAGTATCCCTCCCACCCCCCTTCCCCCCATCCCACCCTACCACTGTGGCAGGACATTCCCTTTTGTTATCTCTGAGGAGAGAAATTTTAGAGAGGTGCTGAGGGAACTTATGGTTCCATGTGAATGTGTGAAGCTCCCTTAGTGAAGTTCCTTAGTGAAGCTCCCTCCGGGGAATCCTGCTGCTTCTGGTTCTGGATGTGTGATCAGAAGGATAAGAGTGACCTGCCCATAGTCAATAACTAGTTGATGCGGGGCTGCTTCCCTCGTGTCAGCTAGGGGCCAGCCATCACTCATGTGAAGGAGGCAGGGGGGACTATAAATGCTGAATGCTGTGTTATAAGGGCTCAGGGCAGGGGTCTGGGCCTTCCTGGGGCTGGGAAGCTGTCCCATCCTGACCTGGCCTAGAATCAGATCGCAACATCCCTGCCACTCCCTTCCCAGTGCCCCTCCTGCCTGGATCCTCTGATCCTCTGGTTGCACCAGGTCCTTTCTGCCCATCCTGCTGACACTAGTTCCTGGGGGAAGGGGTCTGGGACCTCATCTGTCCACCTGGCATCTAGGCCCAGCAGGGACCCGCACACTCAGGGAGGAGTAAGCCTGATGCTGGCCTTTCTCCTCCTCCAGCTTCTCTCCAGAGCACAGGCCCCAACACACTGCCCCCTCCCTCCTCACCCCCCAGCACAGGGGCTCAGAACTTCCCAGGCCCTGCCCTTCCTGCCTTATGGCATGGCATGACTGCATGGAGGGTTTGCAGGGGCAGGAGCCTTAGTCCAGTCATGCAGATAAATCGTCTCTTTTAAAAGCAGCCTAAGCAAGGGTTTACATGTTTTGAACATGTCTGTTAAGTGGGCATGTTGGATAGGATAGCCGGGTTTATCTTTAACCTAGCTAACGCAATCACTGGCATAGGCTCTGGGAAAGCTGAAGAGTAAGTAAAGGTGCAGAAACATAAAAGGAAAAGCGGCAGGCTGCAGCCCGAAAAGGGGAAAAGGAAGTCAAACTGGGTAATCCGAGTTAGCAGGTGAGGGCAGCAAGGAAGGAATAACCAGTCATGAGAAAACATGACCCTAGGGTCCTGGGAGGGAGCCAATCCAAAGCAGGAAGGTCTGAAGCCAAGTAAAGGGATAAAAGGGACGCTTGCAGGGATACAGGGTCGCCCTCTGTGCAGGGAACCCTGGTCAACCAGTATGTGTGCTGGCGTGAATAAAGAACCCCTTTGCTTGCACTTTGGCTGTCTTGTTCCTCAGATCGCAGACCCTAACAGTCTGAACATGTCCATAACATGCAGTTCATAAAAAAATGTGTCTTTGAGGGAAGATCTTGCAGGAAACATCCTTTTCCCAAGGTGCTGTCCGCTACCCCACCCCAAGCCCCCGAAATAATCTTTTTCCAGATTCTAATGATCCCCGAGTGCTGACAGACCTCAGAGCTGAGATACTGTGCATGCATACACACTCCCTATGCTACTCTCACTACGGATCCTGTTTCCAGATGCCTGATGCATCCACCCCAGGGGAGAGTGGCAGGCCCAGTATCCATCCTTAGGGTTCTACCAGCCCATCCCCTCCCTCCCCATCATGAGATCCCTGTGACAATGGTAGCATTCCTGTCTGTCATTTGCACAGGCACAGGGTAGCTGCTGCGGGTCAGACAGGTGTGGAACCCAGCCCCATAGCAATGCAGAGAGACAGGCACAGACTGGAAGCCAGGAGAGGAAGAAGCTTCCAGGTCCCCACCAGAGGCTGCAGGGCTCTTGGTGGGGCTACAGCAGGACCAGGTGGCTTCCTCAAGTCCCTGCTAACACCCTCATGTCGAGAGGGGCTCATGACTCCCCCTTGCAATCCTGTGTCCTCTGTAAAGCCTGAGAGATGGCCTGGGGCAGACCATCTTTCTAACTGCTGGCCAGGCATTCTGAGGCCTGGCCCAACTGCTGTGTCCCTTGTCTGGAGCTACAGAACCACACACCCATGTCATCCTACCACAGCCTCCGACTCACTCAGGGAGATCCCCTGGTTTACAACTAACCAATTCCAGTGGAGGTCCCCAGGTGAATTATGTGAAGTAAAGGGGAGAGAGGTGGTGGCCTCTAGAAGGGAACCTTTTGCTTTCTCTCTGTCCACCTCAGGAAGCAGCTGGTGACATCTAGGACAAATGGGGGTCAGCTATGAGCCATGCTCTCTGCAGGAAAGGAGAGTCGGACCTTGCCCAGACTTGTTGGGTCTGACGCTTTTGCCTCTCAGAAAAGAATTTTAGGAGGAGACAAACAATGGAAATGTAACAAGTTTATTGGTAGATAAAGGGAGGTAGGACAGAAGTTAGGTAAGATACTAAGGTATTCTCAAGAAAGACCACGGGAGGGGCTGGAGCGATAATATAGTATGTAGGGTGTTTGCCTTGCACATGACTGACTCAGGTTCGATTCCCAGCATCCCATATAGGCCTCTGAGCACGGCCAGGAGTAATTCCTGAGTGCAGAGCCAGGAGTAACCCCTGGGCATCACCAGGTGTGACCCAAAAAGCAAAAATAAATAAATAAATAAAGACCACGGGCTTCTCCAGAGTGTGTGTGTGTAGAGAGAGAGAGAGAGAGAGAGAGAGAGAGAGAGAGAGAGAGTAGAGAGAGAGAGAGAGTAGAGAGAGAGTAGAGAGAGAGAGGAGGAGAGAAAGAGAGACAAAGAGAGACAGAGAAACAGAGAGAAGAGATCCCAGAAATAATTTAAGCTTCTCCAAATCTTCAAAGACAGGAGAGAGCCCCTGTACATATCTCAGTGTTAAAGTAAGAAAGTACACATCTCAAGTGGGGAGATGCAGGCAACACGTGAGTGCGAGCGTTTATTGTCATCTAATATTAACATAACAGTGATCCAAACAATATGAACAAATGTTTTAAAACTACTTTCCCCAAAGAAACACCTAGAAAACAAACTGCAGCGCCTTCTCAACAATTTCTCACTTCACCCATGGTTTCTAGTTGGAGACACTCTGGAGGAGAGTGATATTATCTGCTTTTAGCATGATCCGACCCAGTTGTTTTCTTGATTCTGTTTTTTGAGTGAATCTTTTCTGCATAATCTAACATGAGGTTCATATGCTCATCAAAGCCAATGTTGCAGCCCTCTATCTGCATATTCACTTGCTCATAAAGCCACACCTTAATTCGAGATCTATTTTGCAAGTATCTGAAGATGAGGTTGATGGGCTGCACCATCACCTTTTGTACTTTCTGGTCCTGGCCACGGTATGCCATGGTTGTGAGTTCCAAGTTGGCTTTTATAGGGTTTCTCCCTACTTGCCCGTGTGGTGCTTTCTATCTAGATGAGAGTGTGTTGCTCCGGTAGTTGTCTAAGGAAGAGCTGGGAGCAGTTGATGGTCTTTGACATGCCTTTCCTGGCTTTTGTTCTTACTGGAGCTTCTCTCTGAAGAGGGAGGGAAGAAGGAGGGGAGGTGTGGTGTCCAGCCTTCTCTGAGTCTGTGCTGGAGCCAGCTTCATATTCATGCACCAGGATGGGGAGGGGTGACATGGAAAGGAGCAGACGTCCTGGGAATCTAGGACCACTTCCTGAATATTAACTTGAATCATTACAGCTATTTGGAATAAAGGAAAGATATTCTTGTTTTCAGAGTTGAAGCAGAGGGATACTTGGAGGAAGAAGTCAACACGGGGTTCTGGCTAGGGTTTCCTTATCTTTCTCTACTTGAGCCCTCAGCCCCTACTTCCTCAACCAACACTATCACCCACTCCTACCCAGGGCAGTGCCAACTTCCATGAAGTCTGACCCAGCAGTCTATACTCCATAGAGAAAATGCTCGTGTTCAATAATCTTTTGAAGCAATAAACATTTGTCACTAAGGAGCCCATGGTAATTCCTCACATCCTGCATCTGGGCTGAACCAGAAAATGCACGTCCTGAACTCAGGAGATCTCTGTTCCTCTAGGTATGAGGAAAGACTCGTTCAAAGCACCTGATTTTATTTAGGAGAGCCTTTGGTCCTGGTCTTCACAGATACTGGGGTCCAGGTCTCCTTCCAAGGTAGGAATTTGGGGTGGAGGGGGGATCTTTGGTCAGAATTCCTTCATTTCCCATCCCCTGTGCCCCAGACCCACTGTGAGCTTTCTCCACATCTCTCTGAACCTGGGAGTTGTTCTAGAACCTTGGGTTTTGTTTAAGTGCAGCATATGTAAGTGATTGTGTTTGTT
Source organism: Sorex fumeus (assembly GCF_029834395.1). Taxonomy (NCBI): domain Eukaryota; kingdom Metazoa; phylum Chordata; class Mammalia; order Eulipotyphla; family Soricidae; genus Sorex; species Sorex fumeus. The sequence continues at coordinate 45,761,146 of NW_026606104.1, forward strand.
TCAGTGGATATGTGACAGATAAATGGGGGGCAGGAGGGAGGGGAGTTCTTTCTTTATAAGGTTAACCCAGCCCGGGGCTACTCTGAGACTAGGCTTGAAGACCCATTCCTTCTGTTCCCCCAGACTCAGTTGGGACTTCCAGAGATGGGGGACTGGAGGATGGTCTCTCTGGAGGACCCAAGGATGGGAGAAGTGGGGGACAATGTCCCTGAGAGGTGTCTAGGTGAGCAATGAAAGATTTGGGAGCTATCACCTTATTTTATCAAGTTCCTGTAACCAATGCCTCATCTCCCCCACATTTAGCAGACTTAAGGAGACTCACAGTCAGGCCTATTAGAACAGAAGTATTGGGGCTGGAGCAATAGCACAGCAGGTAGGGCATTTGCCTTGCATGCGGCCGACGTGGGTATGATTCCCAGCATCACATATGGTCTGCTGAGCACCGCCAGGAGTAATTCCTGAGTGCAGAGCCAGAAGTAATCCCTGTGCATCACTGGGTGTTACGCAGAAAGAAAGAAAGAAAGAAAGAAAGAAAGAAAGGAAGAAAGAAAGAGAGAGAGAAAGAAAGAAAGAAAGAAAGAAAGAAAGAAAGAAAGAAAGAAAGAAAGAAAGAAAGAGAGAGAGAACAGAAAAGTATCTCTGCCCTTGAAGGGGACCTTGAGCCCCAGGACCAACCCCCCCCCCCACACACACACACACACAGCTGCCAGTGCCATCTGATCTGGACTGGAGAGGGCCTGGAGTCCAGCCTGCTTATCTGCTTCTTCAGATCAGGGCACCTTGAATCAAGGCCCAAGTCTTCCTCTAGGATGAGCCCCAGACATTTCCCTGGGGCTGCCTGTGTGGGACTAGCTGCAGAGATGGTGGCTGCAGAGACGGGATGACACAGCCTAGCATGGGTGCTTGGATGCCCGAGGAGAGAGGGGAACTTCTCTGAGATGAGGGGGTGGTGGAAAGGCAGCATTTGCCTACGTGCTTGCATGAAGACCCCACAGCCCCTTTCACTGGGATCTGGGGTGTCCTTCTGCTCCAGATCGACCTTCTGCTCAGCCAGCGTGGCTCTTGCTGGACACTCAGTGGTCTTGGGAAGGAGCCCTGCCCTCTATTCTTGTTGTCCTGGTCCTATAATTGGGAAAATGCTGTGTAGGGTGCACCGCTCTGTGGGGTGTTGTGGGGCTGAAATGGACTTGTAGCGAGCACAGGTATTCAGGTTCTTATCCTCAAGCACTCAAAATTGAAAGCAAGGTGTGAGGATGAAACTGATGCCATGACAAACTGCAGCTAACATTGAGTCTCAGCTAGGCCTCAGTTTCTGTTTCCCCAAAGCAGGACTTGCAGTTTCTGGTAGACTCCCAGTTGAGTAATTTGCCGAGATAAGGAATTGGGCAGTTGGGTCTGGCCAGTCATGAGGGGTCACTGTACCCTTCTTAGAAACTATTACTAACCATTTCCTAATTACTGACCACCACTGTAATAGGGACAATGCTGAAAACAGACCAGCATATAAATTGCCTCTTAACTCTGAACCCTACTATATAAACTGCTTGTGATTTGGAATTGGGGTCCTTGTCAAGACTCCACTGCATTGGATGAGACTTGGGCCCTAGCTTGAGCTAGTGCTGGCTTGGGCTAGTAATAAAGTTCCTTTGTTTTTGCATTATTGTGTGTGGACCTGGTCTCTCTGCAATTAGCGATCCGAAACTCGGGCACAGCAAAGGCACGAGAGAAGAAATGGCCATGTTCAGTAAAAGGCTTTACAGAGGGAAACAGAAAGGATGGGCAAGTAAGACAGGGTATCGCCAGATTATGGACAGGGTCTCCTAACACAGGATTCCGAAGAAGTACTTCTCCTCTTTTAGAACAAAGGTGAGTGTGTCAGTGTTTCTTTATTATATTACAGGAATGTGGGCCATTAAATTCGGGAAAGGCTGTGGGGACAATGATCTCCTGGTGACAGATCCAGCAGGGCCTCCCTCGGTCACCTGGACTATGGGACACCACTTAGGCCTGATTCCCCATCAGCTGATTCCTTTCTGCCAGGGCCACATTCCTGCTTTTGCCCTCCTGTTCCCCTTGTCTACCAGGTTAACACCGATCACCCCACTAAATGGGCAGCTGTAGAGGAAAACAATTAGACAAGCCACTTCTGCTGATGCTTATCCATAGATCTCAGCAAAAAGCTCTGTGACCAGTTTTTGCTTTCTAGTAAAGGCCAGCCCCTCTGCCCTGCTGCCCTTTCCCATGGCCAGAACATATCCAACACCCCAGATGTCCAGAACAGGGTTTCCCGGACACGTGATGTTGGTGGGTGGACTACTTCCAGCAAGGAAATGAGCTCAAGAAAAGTCAACATGGTTCCCTTATGTTCTGAGAAGAATGAAGATGGGGGCACAGCCCAAATCTAGGGCAGCTCCAGAAGTTGCCTTCTTTTCTGTTGTTTTGTTTTGGGGCCACTCTCAGCAGTGCTCAGATCCTAGCTCTGCACTCAGGGATTACTCCTGGCCATTCCCAGGGGACCAGTGACAGGGATCAAACCAGGTTGAGCATGTATAAGGCAAGTACCTTAACCCCTGTACTATATCTCCAGCCTTATTATTATTATTTTTAACATTTGTCACTTGGGTTTCTTTTTCTCTAAATATTACTTGTGTTATTTTTTGAATGTTCATAGCAGCTTTATTTTATTTTATTTTTTATTGAATCACAAAGTTGTTTCATGATTGGGTTTCAGTCATATAATGTTCCAACATTTGGTCATTCACCAGTGTAAATTTCTCACCACCAATGTCCCCAGTTTCCCTTTTGTGCCCCATCCTGCCTGCCTCTATGGCAGGCACTTTTCTCTTTCTCTCTCCCTTTCCCTCTCTCTCTCTCACCATTCTCTCTTCCTTTCCCTCTATCTCTCTCACCATTCTCTCTCTCTCTCTCTCTCTCTCTCTCTCTCTCTCTCTCTCTCTCTCTCTCTCTCTCTCTCTCTCTCCCGTCTTTTGGGAAAGGTATGTGTCTTTATCTACTTTCAGGTTTGTGTCTTTATCTACTTTCAACACTCAGTCACTGCCCAAAATGATCATTTCCGTCTATTATTGTTATACTGATCCCTTCACCTACCACACACTCTTGTGGCAAGCTTACAACCATTGACCAGTCCTTCTGTCCGACCTTATTTTTAAATTTTTATATACAATCTACTTCTAGCAGTGCTCAGTGGCCACACGGTACCACGACAGGATTTGGGACCTCATGCATGTTCTACTGCTTGCTTTCTCTCCCTGACACATTGAAGACAACATTTTGTTTGTTTGTTTGGGGGCCATGCCAGGTGGTGCTTGGGACTTACTCCTGGTTCTGTGCTCAGCGATAACTCCTGCAATGCAACATCCTGCCTGCTATACTAATATTCAATCATAGCAAACAACCTTTATGTATGAAACAAAACTGTTCACTCATGTGACTTGATTTGTGGTGGTCTCTATACTATTGCTGCTGCTGGGGAACTGAGCCTGAATATCCCTGTAGGGTGCAGCTTCTGTTCGTCTATGTAACTGTTGGGCCTTGGGCACTGTTGACTGGGCCTAGTCTTCCCCATGGAGGGACTCCCCAGGGCACCATCCCCCAGGGTCTGTCTGAGCAGCAGGTTCCGGACACCACTCTCTAGAATCTTCCTTTTCTGCATGAGACAGCCAGTGCATGAGTGTTGTTCTTGCCTGGTGCCCACTCTTCAAGATGCAGAGACACAGCAACAGCAGCAGCATTAGCGGGAGCAGCCTCAGGGGCGCAGCCTAGCACTGGGTGAAGCTGCTTTGCACCAGGCCCCACAGTAAAGCACAAGCCAGGACCCAGAGCTCTGCAGGCTTCCCTGAGCCTGACTGCCCCAGGGACTGTGGGGAGATTCATTTCTAATCCCTCTGACACCACATCTTTTTCACATTCCTGATGTCCCAGTTCAGTCCTCAGGATAGCAGCTTAAGGAAGCAGGTAGAGGAAGCTTTCTGGAAGCAGCGGAGCTGATTTGCTCCAGGGAATAACAGAGCCCTTGCTGGACACTGTTCTTATCCATACACAAGGGAGGAAAAGGTGGCAGCATGATAGTCAGCCCTGTTATTACTGGTCCCACACCAGAAGGAGGAGATGGAGGCCCAGAGAGGTCAAGTGATTTGTCTTAGGTCACAATGTCAGATGGCAGGTCAGGCTCAGAGTCCAGCATTCTACCACTAAGGATGTTCCCACCCCACCTGCTCTGAGAGTATGGGAAAGGAAGAGGCCGGTGTAGGCTGGAGGCATCCAGGAGGCTTCCTGAAGGAGGGGACCCCAAGCTGAGTTCTAAAGCAGAAACTGGAGGAGGAGAGCATGCAGGGAGGGAGTGGCAGCCCAAGTTTGCTGCTCCCGGATCTCCAGGTCTCTGGATGTGCATCTCCCAGAGGAGGTTCCCATGGCTTCCCTGGAGCCACTGCCTGGGAGCCTCCCCTAGCACATGGCTGACAGCAGCTCACAGATGAGGGTGTGGGTGGGACATCAGGAGCTCCTGCCCCTGCATCCAGGTGCACCTGGTGGCAGTGGGATGGCAGTGTCCTCTCCACCGTTGTATGGCACAGAGGTCCCATCTGGGTTCTGATGAGACCACGAAGACCAAGTCCATCAGCCAATCAACCCCAACCACCCAGACCCTCAAAGTGTCTCATCATCATGGTAATGGCCCCCAGGGACCGTGACACTCTGTAGTTTCCATGAGAGCAACATCTGCAGAAGCAGGACTCCAATCGGGGACACAGGTCCCCGTCCCTCCTATTCTGCCTCAGAACCAACCCCCTGAGGAGCTGTGAGGCAAACCCCATCCAGTGGCATGAAACTGAGCCCCACCCATCTGGTCCCAGCTGCCCTGAGGCTCCTGGTGCCATATAGCCAAGAACCCAGACTACAGGGAGACAGATGCTGGTGAGGCTGGAGACGCAGCATCCTCTCTGTGGGCCAGACTCAGATCGAATGTGCAGATGCAAGCCAGCTGTGCAGACATGGGCCAGCTGTGTAGATGTGAACCAGCCATGCAGACACAGGCCAGCTCTGTAGACACAGCTGTAGACATGGACCAGCTGTGCAGACATGGACCAGTTGTATAACCGTGAACCTACTGTGCAGACACAGGCCAGCTGTGTAGACATGGGCCAACTATGCAGACACGAACCTACTGTGCAGACACAGGCCAGCTGTGCAGACGTGAACCTGTTGTGCAGACATGGGCCAGCTGTGTAGACATGAACCTACTGTGCAGACATGGGCCATCTGTGCACCCGTGACCCTGTTGTGCAGAGATGGGCCAAGTGTGTACCGGCTATGCAGGCCTGCTAACAGACATGGGCCAGATGTGCAGACAGAGTCCAGCTGCATTGACTCAGGTGAGCTATGCACACATGAACCAACTGTATAGACAACGTCCAGCTGTCCTGACAATGGGTGCCCTATAGATGTGGTCAGCTGTGCACTCGGGCCACTTGGACTGAAACTTGGGCTGAGACTGAGCTGGCGCATCTGTGGGAACCCAAGTCCCTTCCCTCTGGCCCACCTTCTACTCATCCTCCCACAGGACTCACAGAATGGACAGCAACTCCCCGGGTCCTGCCCTGGCACCCACAGGCCTGAGGGGAGCAGTGTGGAATCTGAGAAGGGCTGGGAGTGGGGGTTCTGGGGGGCTGGGACAGCCTCTCCAGGGGCCAGAGCCAGTGGGCAGGGCAGGGCTTTTCTGTGAACAGGAACTGTGGACATCTCTCTTGGGGGGGCTGCATGTGCACAGGGCCTGTGGCCAGGGGATTGTGGAGACCTCCCAGCCTCTGTGGCTGAGAGGAAGGGAGTGGGGGAGCCTGAGATGGGTCCAGGCCAGGCCGAGGAGGCCTCCAGCTGCACACTGAGGACTGGGCACCCAGCCTGTGAAGGATGGAGTCAGTTAGGTTGCTGTGGTGATGGTGCCCACAGGAGTGGGGTGAGGCCTGTGCAGTCCAGGTAACAGCATGGCCTGGAACACTCCCTGATACTCTGCCAGACTCCGTCCTTGCTCTGCCCCAAGGTGACACCCACCTGTGCTTTACACCTAGCTCAGGTACAGCCTGGGGGCAGTCCCTGACCCTGGGGTTGTGATCCCTCCCACAGCCCCAGTGTTGGTTCTAAAGCCAGCCCCGCCCCTGCACACCCGTCCCCCTGCACCGCTCCTCCCAGAATGCGGGAGAGAGATGCCTCACCCGCTCTCTCTGTCCCTCAGACTGGAAGCTCCCGGAGAGAGTCGGGGTCCACGTGCTTGTCCTGCTGCTGTTTTCTGGGTCCAGGGCCATGCGGTATCACAGGCAAGGCAGGAAACAGGCACAGGGAAGGGGGGAGGTGGGAGGAGGCGGGGGAGGACTCGCTTCATAGGCCTAGAGTGAGGACGGGAGGTAGAGGAGAAAATTGGAAATTAACAGGTTGTGAGCCGTGAGGGGCGCAAAAAAAGATGGAAGATTTAAAGCAGTCACACCATGACCTGTAACATTTTGCTTAATCAAGTACAAATTGCTTCGGCCTTGGGTAGATGTGCAAATGGGTCGGAGTTTGCAGGTCCCGAGAGCTTTCTGCAGCGAGGGGGTTGTTGTGGCAGCCGCAGGCTCCATCTGAGATGACGGGCAGCAGGAGAGCTTGTGCTGGCCTGGGCACAGGATAGTCCTGGGCAGACAAGGGTACAGTCTGGCCCAGAAGGAGGAAGGGGGAGATCCCAGCACATCTCCTCACAGTCCTGCCAGAGGCAGCATCCTCCTGGGACCCTCCCCAGACGTCCTCTTCTCTCTCCTCCACCCACTGGCCAGGGCAGAGCTGCTTTCAGGGTTCCCCCAGAAGCTCCCACCCAAGCCTGTTCTGAAGTTCCCTCTGTGCCCCCAGGGAGGCCGGTGAGGGTGCCCTTACAGTCACGGACCCTCCATGCTGATGAGTTTCTTGTTCCATAGAACGGGGACATATCACTGCTCCAACAAGTAGGTGCTGAGTGCTGGCCGAGGTGCAGGCACAGGATTTGGGAACACGTAGGGCTGCTCTGGGAACACGTGCCATTTCCCCTGCCACGTCTGTGAATGCCCCTTTCTGGCTCAGAGGGCAAGATGGTGGGCACAGGCTGGTGGCACCAATCAAAACATCCAGGTTGGCAGAAGCTGAGCCCCTCCTTCCCAGGCCCTGAGGGATGCCCCTTCGACGCAGCCCAGGATCTGTTGGTTTAAGTGTCTGGTCCAGGGCCCCTGCTGCTAACTCAGAGAGTCTGGGTCAGATCCTGATCCCTGCTCCTTCTCAGACCCCACACTGCGTTCCAGCCACAGGACCATTCTGAGGTCCTCCGTCACCGACACCCCCAGCCCTTCTGCAGGAATGGGGTTATCAGCCCCTGGTGACCCCCTATCTCTTCTCCCCTAGCCCTGACCTGGGCCCCACTGTGAAAATCTGGCCAGTTCCTCCACCATTCTAAGAACACAATCCCCTCCCCCGGCCCCTGGGAGATGCTGCGGAAACCATCTCTCAGTGATACCCATTGGCTGCATACAGGTGACCTCGGGCCCCTGAGCCAGCAGCCCCTATAGACTCCCAGACTCTGTGCAAAGTCAGTGCTCTTGCGCCTGCAGTTTGGGGGTGCTCCCTGCAGTAGCTAACTAGAAGAAGGAGGGAATGCTGAATTGGGGAAGACTTTTCGGCAATGTCCCTCTCACCATTCTTCTTGCAGGCAGGAGGCGTCCCCGGGGGAGTTGCCACAGTGCCCAGCACAGGTGGTGCTGTGGGTTTCCTGAGTGCAGAACTGCTGCTTCCTGTTTGAGGAGTGGAGGGAGTGGGAGGAGGTGGGAGTCAGTCTTCTCTCACAGAGACACTTCAGGAAGATAAAGGAACTTGACTTATCAGCTGCATTCCTGATGTTGGCAGCAGGAGATGTATTTTTAACAATTCAGCCTTGCAGATTCTCACAATTTATCTCAATAAATGCTAGGGCGACTCTTTTCTTTCCCCTTTCCCCTGCCATCAAACGCTTGGAGAGCAGCACAGTGAGAAGATGAAGAGTTGACACGCAGGAAAAACTCATATTTAGACATTCCGATAAAGTTCCATCAGCCACGCTCCACGCAGAGCTGAGCAGGCAGGGCTGAAAGTCGGGGCTGAAGAGGGGCCAAGGCTGGGATGCAGTGCCTGGGGGCAGCTCCAGACTCTGAGTTCCCATCAGAGAGTCCACTCCTATCACAGGTCGTGCCAGCCCACACCGCTCCCCATGGGACCCCTGTGGACATGCCCACCCTCAGCTGCCACCTCCCCTTTCCTTCCTGCTTTGCTGTTCATCTGTGACTGGGAAACCCTGTCCACATGCCCAAGACAGGCTCTGCCTCTTCCCTAGTTACCTCCCTCCAGAGCACCCCCAAGTCTAAAGGGGAGCCATACGAAGGGGTGTAAGGGTCACTGGAGTCACAGGCTGGGGCACGCCAGGCTCCCGAGGCTGATGACAGTGTTGCACAGGAAGACTGAGGAGCCAGGATGAAGTCCCCACACTTGACTTACCTGTAAGTGAGAGGGTGGGCTGGCCCAAGGGGCTGGGCAGTGGGGAGCAGCATTCCTGCCTGGTAGACAGAGAAAGGGGGCTTCAGTAGGCAGTAGGAAGGGTGCCAGCCTCACATCACACTCAGCTGTCGAGGAACAGGAATGGGACTGGGACCCCATCTACTATACCTGGGCCTAGTGGGAGACACGAGGGCTGGGAATGTGACACAGCCCTGATAGGGAGGATGTGAACCTACCACTTCCCTTTCTCACAGTGGGGCCTTCACTCTTGACTCCTCTTTCCCCCTACCCCTTCCCTATGCCTCCTACTCTGACTACACAGTGAATAGTATCTCAGCTCACAGGCCTCAGCCACCACCTACCTCTCCCCAAACACAGAGCCCGGTGGGGACGATGGTCATTTCCCACACTCTTAAGGCCCAAGGTCCAGGCACTCCTGGCGAGTGCCCAGGTGGTGACTTGGAGGCCAGCTTCTGGCTACTCGCAGGCCTTCTGCCACGTGACTGGAACGCTGATCTCTGCCTTTCCAAAGAGTCCAGGATCCCAGAGTGGACACTCGTCCTCCTGACTCCACTGGCCTCTGTATTCCCTGTAGAGCCTGTCTCCTAGCACTGGAGTCATTGGGGTGAGGGCTCACCTCTGCATGGGGAGGGTCCATGAACACTCAGTTCACATCACTCCCTTACTTGATATTCCCAAGTCCCCAATGTTTCCAAAGCCGGAAGTCTTCTCCCTTCAACCTGTAAAACAAAGTGTGTCTGAGGCAGTGTAAAACCTCATGTACCAGGGTATTTGGTGAACAGTGGTACATACACACAGTGGGATACTACTCAGCCATAATAAAAGATAAAGTCATGCGATTTACTGCTACCTGGTTATACCTGAAGGGTATTGGGCAGAGTGAAGTTAGTCAGAGGGAGAGACACAGAATGATCTCTCTCATATGTGGGATATAAAGAAACGTAGTAGGGGAATAGCAAATACCCAAAGGCAGCTGAAACAATGAGCAAGAGGTTGGTAGATTACAATAGGAAGAATTGTCATGGAGGAGGGGGACATGGGTCAGGGTAGGGAACAATATGACATTGGTGGGTATTAAGTGGTCACTCTGGGGGAGATGAAAAGCTGAAAGTAAGTATAAAGTACCAAACTGCCTACCATAAAGGCAGGCCGGGGTGGGGTGGGAGGGAAACTGAGGACATTGGTGGAGGGAATTGGTATTGGGACATTGTCCGCCTGAAATTAAATCATGAGTAACATTGTAGTCCTATAATTTGCAGTGATTTAATTTTTTAAAAATGAGAAAAGTAAAAGGACACAAGTTCAGTAGATGCGTGTGATCATGGTATAGGGTGATGGTAGAAAATGAAAGGAAGAGGCTGAGGCCAGGGAGGAGCTTGAGCCCCTGATGCTCCAAGAGCAGGAAGCCCCCCCAAGCCCTAGCAGAGGGCAGGTGCAGACCCTGTACCTCCTTTTTCTTCCCTTTGCTGGTCCACGTTGGAGTTCAGGGAGTATTTCTTACGGAGTGGTGAGGAGCAACCTGCCTTTGGGGTGCCCTGAGTACAAGGGGACACTGGGTTCTGGGCCTTGGGGTCCAGGGCTATCCAGCCAGGGGAGATGTTCCCACGGGGGAGCTGCTATGGCCTCTGAGGCTGTGACAGACACCAGTGGCCATTGTTGCCCAGTGCTTTATGGAGCGGGGATGGGGCACTAACCCACATTGTCTGTAGGCTGAGTGCAGGGCTTTGCATGCAGGAGGCCTGGTTCAATCTCCGGTCCTGCATTGTCCCCCAAGCACCATTATACCCAACCCTTGAACAGTCCTTGGTGGGTTCATGACCAAACTGACCACAGTAGTGAGTAGCTGTCCCCATACAGAGGTGGGATTTATTCTCTCCCTCATCTGCATATATAAAGCAGCTCGGCTCTTGCTTTTTAGTTTTGTTCTCTTCAGGGGCCACAACCAGTGGTGCTCAGGGGCTATTCCCAGCTCAGTGTGCAACGTTGGTCCTGGTGGTGCTTGGGGGACCGTGCAGGACCGGGGATTGAACCCAGGCCTCCTACATGCAAAGCACGCACTCAGCCGACAGAGCCATCCCCCAGTCCCTTGCATTTTGCTTTGATCAATAATGCAGTAAAACTGACTTTGTGCAGGGATGGGAAGGAGGCAAGAAGCCTGGGAATAAAGTCTGGAGAAAATGCTCAGCAAACTGTTGGGGGCGCGGGGAGACGCAGAGGCCTCTGCTGCGGCAGGTTTAAAAGATGCCGACCGTGTTACACCGTCCCAGAGCCCCCAACAGATGCAGGAAGATGGCAAATGGACCAGGGACGAAGCAGACAAAGTGATTTCCAGGCAACGCCGCCAAGGCCTGTGCTGGTTTGTCTGTGAGAAAGCAGGGGAGACGGCGGGAGCTGCAGGGGTTGCTCTATTTGCAAGAGAGTTAGGAAGCCCGAGCTTTGCCAAGCTGCCTTGGAAAATAAACTGCTTTCTCGCCTCAATCTCCCTCTGTACATTTTTTATTCTGTGTAAAAGCTATTTTGTAAAAAAACAACAACAACAACCACAACCATGCTGCTGGAGATAAATCCGGGGAGGGCTGGGAGGTGTATGAAGTACAAAGGTGCAGGGAAGTAAGTTACAGACCTGCTGAGCTGCAGAGAGTGTCTCAGCTCTGCAGGTGAGTCCAAGTGCAGCGCTGGTTCCTGAACTCACACCACTTGGGGCTCTGCTTGGTGGGGAGGAGGGACCCAAAACACAGAGAGTCGGCAGGGTTATCAAGCATGTTGGACCCACAAAAGGGACTCCAGTGTGGACTGGAAGGGCTGAATCTCTGTGACTTGAAAGCTCCGGGATGTGCTTTGCTGACCCAGAGCTGACAGCCTTGCAGCTCTGCCTTAGTCACAGGGATGCTTGGCCTGGGCTGCGGTTGGTGTGGAGACAAGAATTCCCAGAGGGACGGAGCAGGCAGGGCTGCCTGGAGAAGCCTGTTTGGGTGGAAGAAGGGGAAAGGAGGCCCAAGGGGTTGAGGTCTCACATTGGGGCTCATCAGCTCTGCAGAGATCAGGATGAGGATCCAGGATCCAGCCAGGGTACTGTTGGCCAATGGTGTTCACCTGTCAATTACCCACGTTGGAGAAACCTGTCTTTTACCATGAAAATGTGCCATTCTTGGGACTGGAGCAGTAGTATAATGGGGAGGGCACTTGCCCTGCACACAGCCGACCTGAGGTTCAATCCCCAGCATCCCATATGGTCCCCTGAGTACTGCCAGGAATGATTCCTGAGTGCAGAGCCAGGAGTAACTACTGAGCATCTCCAATGTTGGGTCCCAAATCCAAATTAAATAAATAATTAAATATAATGAAAACATGCCATTTTTATTTTTGGCTATTTTTGTCCCCCTATAATGGAAGGGCCATGAGAAAGTATTAGCTGCATTTGAACATTCTTTGCCACTTTTCATGCGTGTTTCTACATACAGTACTTTGAGCATATTTGATCCACAAATGGGTTCTGTGTATAACGACCCTCACACTGATGTGAACAGATCATAAAACTTTGTTCTTGGGGCAGTGATAGTTGCTGCCAGACCTCCTGATGCCCTGGTGTGTGTGTGTGTGTGTGTGTGTGTGTGTGTGTGTGAACTGTTTTTATTCCATCTTATGCTGTTGTCTAGAGATTCTCTGCACCTCATCGTGAAGCTCACTGATTCTGTCCTCAGCAGCCATTACTCTGCTGCTGAGGCCTTCTAGTGAGTTTTTCATTTCACCCACCAAGTTTTTCAGGTCTGCCATTTCTGCTTGTATTTTTTATTGCAATTTTCTCATTTCTGCTCTCATATACTCTTGATTTTATTTGCAGTGCATTCCATTTTTTTTTGAGCTCCATATGCATCCTTAACAGCTCCATTCTAAATTCCTTATCCTAGGGGTTATATAACTCATTATTACTGTTTGGTTCATCTGGGCTAACCTCACTCACCAGCCTGGTGAGTTTCTGCATTGTTTTGCCATTGTGACCTTTGTGGTTTGGAGTTATTTCCTGTGTGGTGTTGTATGGTTAGGATCCTGTGGTTGGGTGTCTTTGAGTGTTACTGTGAGTTATGGAGAGGTGAAGAAATGCGTGGCCTGGGTTCACTGGTACCTCTAATATAGGATATAGATGAAGTAACTTCTTGCGGTTAGAGATTTTAAAGGGATGCCATAAGAGGTAGTTTCAGAGGCAAAAAGCTGAGGGGAACCTGGATTTCAAGCTGGGGGATGGTAAAGAACCCGCCATAGTCCACACCCCTGAGTTAGAGAAGTTAGATTGGCCACATGTGGGAACTGTTGCATGCTAACTGTGAAGCTTGGGAGCCTGTGATCTCACCACTCCGCTTACAGGATTGGCCCCATGTGAACACGTTTGCTCTATTCCATTTTCCTCAGGGAATAAACCGTCCAGCAGTGTGAGAGGTCAGGGCAGTGTGAGATGGGATGGCTATGGACTCCCCCTTGCTAGCTGTTGAACCACACCTGGAGCCCTGTGGTTTGTGGGTCTGCCCCCCGCCCCCCCTCCCCCTCCCAGTTCCCAGAGTCCACGCTGTGTTGATGCTGCTTCTTCTCAGATGACTGCAGTGCCCGGAGGCTCAGGACTTCTGGAAATCCGAAGCACATTGGGGTCTGAAGACTTTTGCTGGGTAGGAAGGATGCACCTGGGTCTTAGGGCAGATTAGGGACCGTGCCAAGGCCACAGAGGTTCCCATTGTTTCCCAAAGGCATCTGATGTGGTCTGCCCCCTTAGTATCACAGCCTCCCAGCATCCCCTTAGAGTGAAGATCAGGCACCAAACTGCAGCCACACAGGCCTCTGTGCTGTCCCTCATCCCTGTCATGCTGTGTCCCTTCTCCTGGTCTTGCCCATGCAGGTCCCTTGCTGGGACCCCTGACTCAGACAGGCAGCAAAATCCCCAGGCATTTTCTTCCTCAGCAGTCTGCCTGCCCTAGAGGCAGTTACAGCTGGTGCCAGGAGCCATGGTGCCTGACCACTGGGAGTCTTGGGGGGGTATGGGCAGTGCCTTCCCTCTGTGTAACCCTCTGCAGTCACTAGCCACTGCAGGCATTAGAGGTTTCTAGTACAGGGGCCCAGGTTTGGGGCACACAGACTGAGAATATTCATGACCACAGGCCACGGGACAAAGACAGAGAGTTTGGAGGAGCCAAGTGAGAGCTGGCCTCCCAGTTGGAGAGTATTTTGGCCACCCTCAGAAAGCCTCAGCCCCAGGGATTTTGAAAGAGATGCCTCCCTACTCTTGTGTTCCTGGTTGTGCCCTTCAGAAAGCCAGATGATGCCCATGAGCAGATGCCGCCGTCTGTGCCCCCACCCTGTATGTGCCCCCCCACACCCCAAACATACACACACACACACACACACACACACACACACACACACACCCCTCCTCTGGAGGAGGAAACTAACCTCTTGTAGCCGCTCTGTCCCTCCTTCCCTGCAGCTTTGTGCTCACTGGAAATTTGCATGCTGAAGCTGATGCTTCTGTCTCTCTCCCTGCTGGGGCCTCTGTAACCCTGAATGGACCCCACCAGGGCTGGAATGGCTGACCACAGGGTTCTGGCACTGCCCGCTCCATCCCAGACATTTCCTTTCTCAGCAATCTGCCTGCCCTAGAACACAGTTAGGGAGGTGTCAGCGCCCTCTCACTGTGTACTTGCTGGGGTTGTGCTTGTGATCACAACCCCCTTCAGAATCCAGAATCGGTGTGAGGGGATGAGAGAGGCGTATGGAAGATGCTTGCCAGGTCTGGCCATTCTGGGGCGAAGGAGAGTGAGTCTCCCTGTGAGTCTCTGGGTATGCATGCAGCAGCCACTGCTCCCGGAGGGAAGGGGATAGGCCAGTAGATTTCTCCTCAGCTGGGAAGTTAAACCAAAGGCAGCTCCTCACAGGCTGGCATGGAGGAGCACTGATGGAGCACTCAGGGGCAGGCAGGAACAGGAACTAGGGTCCGCGTGTCTTTCAAACTTGCCAGTGACCTGGGACCAGTGACTGTGGATAAAGGCAGTAACTAGAGGTTCCTTTCAGTAGGAGGGGACTTAAATGGCACCATTGCCTATGGTCAGAGGGAGGGACAGTACCCAGGCCAGGAAAGACTCAGGGTGTGGACGCCAGGCAGGGGTGGAGACCTGATAGAAGAGAGGTGGAGAGGCCCCAAAGTGGCTCCCTGGTCCTAGAGGTGGAGATGCCCCAACCTCTAGGACCCGGCCCCAGAGGCTCAGAGATGGGACACGGAAGCAGTTCTGGATAGAAACTGCCTCCTGATGGATGATGGATGCTGGGTGCTTGGGGACAGAGCCCCACTGTCTCTTTGGCTCCTAAATATTCATTCAAATAAATCATTTCTGCACTTGATAAAGGAAGAGCTCTCATCATTGCAGAGTTTCGGGGTGTCCCAAGGAAGAAGCAGACAGTGATTTCATAGCTCCTTACTGGGTTTAACACAGCCTTTAGGTTGATGTACTTCTGACAAGCAGGCTACCCTCACCGAAGAGAAATTCACATTCATCATGAGTTAGAACAAGATGGAACGTTGATCTCAGAGGGGAATGTTCCAATATCAATGCTAATCAAAGACTGCATCTATACTTTGGGGATCTGAGACAGGATGGATTCTTAATTGCAAAGCTCACTCTCTGAGAAGAGAAGTGGACATTGAGAGGCTGTGCTAAGAGGATGCCAGGCCAGGGACCCAGCAGTAAATGATTGGGCCCAACTACCAGGATGGCTTCAACCAAGGGGATTGTCAAGGAGAATGACAGCAGCATGAGACTGTCATTCTCCAAGATTACATTGCTGTTTCCAAGAAGAGAGCCTCCTTTAAGAATTCACCTCTATTCAATATATATATTTTTAATTCCACATGGACCCCTTTGGTCTCTCCACCCAGCACCCCATGATATCAAGTTTCTAGCTAGCACCTCGACACAATCAGATTTTTTAGAGTCATTTGAAGGACCGGGGCTGTCACATGCTCTTCTGCATATGGGATCCCAGGTGTGATCCCTAAGCTTCCTGGTACTCCAAACACCTTAGGGAAACATCGAACCCCACCCACCTCACCTCCCCTGCCATAAGAAAAAGAGTGGTTATTTAAGATAACTATTTTCATTCACTTGTTTGGGGAGTTTGGGTGTCACACTGGGCAGTGTACAAGGACTCTGCTTGTCTCTGGCAGCAGAAGTACCCCCTGGAGATCTCACGGGGTGCCGGGACTGGATCCAGGATCAAGGCTGCCATGGCCTTGTGCAAGGCAAATGCCTCATCTCAAGTCCAAGACTATTATTAAAGGAACATTCAGGAATGAATCATTCCATGAAAACTCAGGGCAGTGTGAGCCTGGAGGAGAAATTCCTCTTCCCACTATTTATGGTGCCAGCCTCGACTTCCCAAGTGTCAAGTGCTCAGGTCTCCAGCAGTGGGTGTGTGGATTCTCCTGGGGGCGGGGGGGGGGGGCGGCGGGAGACTAGCCAGTGTCATCAGTCTTAGAGTCCATTGGACCCTGCGTGTGCCCCCCAAAGCAGTGGTCCCCATTCAGTGTGTGGCACTGCCACCTCACTTTGGACCGGGCAGTCACATCCTGTCGGACCATCAGCAGCACATCCTGGGGACTGGCTGTGTAGAGACATCACCATGTCACTCCACCCATTCATTCCTGTTTTCATGGGCACGACTCTTGCTGGCCAGGCTTAGGCAGTCTGGGGAGACAATCTGGGGGCCGGGGAGGCTTGAGGGACTCGAAGGCTGCAGCCAACAGGTTGTGAGGGAGCAGCCATGATGCAGTTGAGACCCCAGGAGTGTTAGATGGACTCTGGCCCCAATGCTACATGGCCTGAGCTTCTTTTCCTGACTTCTCCCTCCTAGTCTTGCTATGCTAAGCCACAGAGCCTTGTTCTCACTCATGCTCACTGTGCTCCAAGGGTTGCTGGGCAGGTCCTGAGTGAGGGTGGAGGCAGCTCAGCTTTGACATTGGACACTCAGGCAACCTCTCTGCATCTCACTTTCCTCTTCTGTATGGAGGGGCTGAGCAGGGGGGCCATGAAACAAAGCACATGCACAGACAATGTGGAACAAGGAGGTCCCCTCTCCTTCCCCTCTCCCCCTCCTTACTCACCCTCTCCCTTCTCCCCTCCTCTCCATCCCTCTTCCCCTTGCTCCTCCCATTCCTCTTCCTTCTCACACAATTTTCCTCTTCCCCCTACTCCCCCTTCTCCCCATCCTTCTTCTCTGTGTCCTCCCCTCCTCCTCCTTCCCTCCTTTTATCCCCTCGCTCCCCTTCTCCTCCCCCTCCTCTGCTCCACTCCCATTTCTCCCTCTCATTCTCCCCCTTTACCCTCACTGATTTCATGTTCTCCCTCTTCTCCCCATTTCTTCTCTCTGCTTTTCCTTCCCCTCCTCCCTACATCTTTCATTTTGCTCACTCAGCACATACTGAATATTATGTAATGGGAATCGTGCAATTTATTCAGCAATTCAGGTTTTTTTTTTTTTAAACTTACCATACCTCATCAGCACTTTCCCACATCATGGAGAATTCCTCAAAAGCATGATGCTAATGGCTTTATAATTTTGTCTCATTTAGAGGTGCTGTCATTACTCTTCTATCCTACATTGTCAGACTTGGAGGATAACAGGCCCCTCAGTCCAGGGCCAGGGTGCAGATTCTGGGCTCCCTGGGCTGAACCCTGACTGTGCCCTTAAGACAGGGTCCAGCAAGGGGGTGGACCGCCAGAACCATCTGCTTATTAGAGTCCACAGAGTGTTAGGCTAGGAATCTGGTGAGGACTATTGCCGGCTGCTCTATGAAACTGTGAAACTGTTCTTACAGACACACATACATGCACACAGATACATAGACACACTCATACACATATACACACTCATACACATATACACACATGCATACACACATGCATATACACATGCACTCATAAACATGCAGCTACACACATTAAGGGGCTTCCTCCTGCATCTGTGCCCTGGCCTCAGTGTCCAGGGCAGCACATCCTGCTATGGGTTTTTGCTCCTGCTGTACCTCCTTGGGCCTGCAGCTCAGGAGATGCCTGTGATCATGACTACACTGTAGATTTGAGCAAAAGGGGCCCTGGCGACTGCCCAAGAGCCCTGCACCCACCTCTGGCATCTGTGTGAGTCAGGGATACGGCTGCCATGCCTGCTGACCTGACCTTTCACCTCTCAGCCCTCTCAGTCAACCCACTGGGTCAGAACCACCCAAGTGCCACCTCCTGCTGCCTGAAACAGGCCCCCAAGGACTCAGAGTTTCCAGCATTTCATGAGGAGCCAGAAGTAAGGGATGGTGAATAAAGCACAGCAGCTGTTGAGTGTTAGTGATCATGTTTTAACTGGAGGCATGATTTAGGGGGGGATGCGAGTGGGGACTCGGGGACGGGAAAATCCAAAGCTCTCAAAGATGCAGAGCCAGTATCCCTCCCACCACCTCCCTCATCTCCCCACTGCCTCTGTGGCAGGCACATTCTCTCTCTCTCTCTCTCTCTCTCTCTCTCTCTCTCTCTCTCTCTCTCTCTTTGTGTGTTATGGTTTGCAATATGGGTACTAAGTGGTTATCATGTTCAGTCCATAGGCTACTTTCAGTACACATTGGTGGTGGAGAGTGGGCAATGGTGGAGGGATGGGTACTCAATCATTTTATGACTGCAACATAATCACAAATATTTGTAAGTCTGTAACTGTACCTCATGGTGATTCATTAAAAGTTTTTTAAAACTTAAAAGAATGCAGTGCCACCAAACATTCCTCCAGGGGTCTACAAAGAGTCACTGCTGTGACCCTGCAGCTGGTTGGCAGGAGCCGCACTTAAGCTCCTCTGTCTTCAAACTCCTGCACATGATACTTGCTGATGTCCCACTTCTCGGAGGGAAGTTCTCGGGGGATCTTTTGCAGCTCTTCTGACTCAGGGAACTTGAGCCTGGCCCGATGCAGAGCCCCAGCCATGCAGTTTCTGGTTCTGCAGCCTGGTGTGGATGGACATGGTGACTTACGGACCCTGATCACCATGCCTTGGGCTTTCCATGCCTATCTGGAGCTGAGTCTGCATGAGAGCAGAGAGGACTGTCCCCACAGAGGGCTGTCCCTGAGGTCCCCTAGGGACAGCTCTGCAAGCTGAGGACTCAGCCAGGATGGGCCCAGCAGCAATTAATTTTGTAAGATCCTGAGTGAGCCACAGCAGTCTTGCACCCAGAAGTGAGCAGTCCTAGCTCCGCCCTCATGATCAAGTCTAAACCACTTGGCCAGGCCCCCAGAGCCTGTTATGACCTAGTCATTATTTGCGTCACCCAACACCTCTGCTCCTTCCACTTTGAGCCCCTGACAGGTCGCACACCTAAGTTTCTGTCCGTGCTATGATTGGGGTTTGGGGATACCCCATGGCACTTCCTTGGTTTACCCAACAGATTGCATCTATAGGTGACCATTTTGTGAGGGCTGGGTGCTCCCTGGAGCTGCCCTGGGCAGAGCCATGCCAGTGTTGGGAAGAAGGGCATGTGGAGTCCAGGTAGATTCTTTGGTATTGACCTGTACTCCTGTAACCTGAATGGACATATGCAGTCCAGCTGGCCCGAGAAGGTGGACACCAGAAGAGAAAAGCATTGACCCCAGCGCATCTGGGTGCCACCGGGTCTCCCGATACCATGGCCCCGGCTCTGGTCTCCTTGTGAAGTTTCCTTGGGTGAAATGCCATGAAGTGCCCAAAAAGCGAGCTGTCATGTTTGCAACTGTTGGGAACTGCAGCAGGAGATGAAGTTCGCGTGGCCTCCCTCATCCACAGGGGCACTGCCCAGTGAGCCGTGCTCAGACTTCAGCTGCCAAGAACAAAGTGCTCCAGCCAAATGAGCCCCAGGAGATCAAAGACATGCTTGAAAGAGACCCGCAGCGCTCCTCCTCCATCCAACAAGACTGTTAGAACCGCCCTCTTTCCCTCGAGGAGGACAGGAACGAGCTCGAGGTCATGGTTTCCCGGCAGTAGTGATATTGTTCTTCTGTGCATGAAACTTTCTTGTACCTGCAGAGTTCAGGTGGGTCATCACCCAGACACACCTGCAGACTAGGCCCTGGGCCTGGGTCCTTGGTCTGGCTCTGCATAAGCTCTGGAATCCCTGGTTCTTTTGGAAACTTGGAGTTCACTGCACAGCAGGAACTATTCCAGGTGACATAGAATGAGTATAGGGTCAATGTTGCAAAGGGAGAAGATTTGCCACACTGGGGGGACCCTGCCTAGAGTGAGGGACACAGAAACACTAGTAAAGCGAGGCTTGTCCATCGCTGGCAACTGTGAGGCCAAGGACAGGAATTAGAGTCACTAGCAGGCATAGCCATGAGACTCCCTGCAGGAAGAGGGCTTCGGAAACCATGGGGGCACTGTTCCCCCACCTACATCCCTGCAGGGGAGGACAGGACCCTGCAGTGCTAGGAACAATGACTCGCTACCCTAGTGGCATGCTGGTGATTCAGAATCAAAGAAATCAAGAGACAGAGGATTCAAGAATGATGTTTTGCCTAATTATCTCCCCCAAAGCAGAAGATAAATCTCTGTGGCAGTCCTGGAGGTGAGAGGCAGATTCAGCACTCCAGACTGGGGCCTGACAAATCTGAAAATTGCTCTTTTAAATGTAAAGATTCACATTTTCTTTTTTTTTTTTTTTTGTGAGATGAAGGTCTCTAAAGTAGTGTTCAGGGGAGCTGGGGCCACTTCCAGAGCTTCTCAACCAACAAGGTTAGATATTTCAATGCTGGATCTCTGCCATGCAGGAGAGCATCTGGGCCAGACCTGGCAGTACTTGAGGGTCTCTAAGGACATACGCAGTGATCCTCAGGGGAGCCATGCGACATAGGGGATTGAACTGGAATCTTAACCCATATATTGTCTCTTCTCAAAATTCCTTTTGAGCATTATTTCCTCTCAAAAGTTATTCTACCTTTTTGAGGAAGCTAGAGCTCCTTCCTAGTACCTGAATGTGTAAAGGAATACGTATCAGTGACTCCACCCTGCAGCACACACACACACACACACACACACACACACACACACACACAGATACATACATATGTGCACATACACACATACATACATATACACACATAAACGTACATACATACACATAAACACATATACACACATACACACACTCATACACACTTCTTATAACCTCTCCCTCCCCTTTGGGGTGTTGGGGGTCGATTTGGGCTCAATCCACTGTACTGTCTCCAGATCCTGTCCCCCACCTTTAAGAAACTGTTCACATGCTCTGTGAGTTTGGTGCTGGGACGAAACTCAGGTCCAGGGACACACGAAGGGGAAAGGGCAAAGCCTGGACACTCTGTTCCTGAAGATCAGGAAGGGCTTCCAAGGTTTTTGCCAGATGCTGAGGAACAAGGCCTGCCTAACCTCGTCACCAGGAACAGACAACATCCTCCCACTGACCCCAGCTCGAATAACCTCGAGACAGCTCCCTCCTTCTCTGAAAAAAAATTTTTTAACCTATTTTCCCAAACAACCTATGTAAAGCCAGATTCCAGACCTGAGAGTGAGGGGAGGCCTTTGAGGGAACGCGCCGCATCCTCTGGGTTGCTAGTTCCTCCACAAACACTTCTTTCTCTCACCAGCTATTGTCTCTAAGTAATTACTTGGCTTTCGCAGGGCAAGCGCTCAAGCTTAGTTCTAAAGAACCAAGAAACTGGGAATATGCCCCCTAGATTTCCCCTTCAGTGGCCCCAGGGGCGAACTGTGGAGGCTGCAAATTGGCAGAAATGTTGGATGGTCTGTGTGTACCCATTCGAAACACACCCGGAGAGAAAGGGTTTCTCAGAGAAAAAGGACAAAGGCTGCCTGGTGCTGCTGAGGGAGGGCAGGGGTGGAAACGTGAGGGACCATGACAGGCAGGGAAGCAGGAACCCCCTCAGTCTCACTTCAGTGACCACTATTGTCCCTTCTGGGTGTCTCACCGTGACCTTGTCCAGCATTCTGCCCCATCTGCCTCCAGCCATTCCATCCACAAAGTGAATTGGCCATTCTTAGGCTGCCCTCAGGGTTGGGGTAAGGGCTGAGTGGGCTGAAGCACCTCAGGCATTGAGCTGGGCTGTCAGGGAGAGCAGGCCCTGGGCAGTGAAGTTCAGGAAGTCTTCAAACCAAGGGACATTTTGGGGAGACCAGCTTTGATGGGAAAAGGAGCTTCCTGTCCTGCCGCCAGCTCCAGAGCCAGGATGCCAGCTCAAATCCCATAGGCCAGACCCTCTCAGGAGCTGATTCAGCAGGAACAAAGGTCCCAGTAGGACTTGGAGAATGAGAGACCCCATAGCCCACTCCTTTTCCTTGATTCCACAACAGTGACTCTATCTGTGGAGCCTGCACTAAGGCAGCTTGGACAGACCCATCCAGGATCACCCACAGAGTGACTGGCACAGGACAGAAGACAGGGATGGCCGCTTTCCCACCCCTCTTCCCGGTCCCTTTCTGGAGATGCCCACATCCCTGTTCAGCCGTGGGCTGTGTCATCAGCAACTTCAATTTAGGGAATCGGTCCTTTCTCTGGAGAGGCCTGTGTTTTTTTTTTTTCTTGAACACATCTCTCACTCCTTTTAAAAACATTTTTACAGTATAGCTTTCTGCTTCACTGTCTTCTCCTGAAATTAGATGCTGTGAGATGACAAACAACCTGGGTCCTGAATGATGGTCGACTTCTCTTTCCTACAAAGAACTTAACCTTGCTTCATCCTGAGAGCCAGAGTCCCTCCACCCTGCAAAACAAATCAGCCCAGTGGCAGGCACCTGCTCCGGTGTCATAATGATACTGTGGGTCCCCGATACAGCTGGATAGATGTCTTGGTGAGGCTGGTGGCCTAACATCCATGCAATGGGTCCTTGATATAGCTGGACGGTTGCCTTGATAGACTGGTGTCCTGGTGTCCGTGCAGGAGCTACTGCAGACATTTCCGCTCCTCACCTCCTTGGGCATTCATTCCACTGGCAACGCTACCTAGCAAGAGAGAGAATGAGACAAAAGCACCACAGTTATAGTAGGAACCCAGGACCGTCGTGGGCCTGGCTGACCTGGGGGTCTCTATCCTGGAACGCCCATTTGGCAGCCAGCTTCTGCTGATGCTGCTGAGTGTCTCTCCCCCTCCCTGCTGGGCATTTACCAATTCCCCCACCCCCTTCCTCTCCTTCTCCCACTTAACAAACAGCCTCCCTTCAAAAGCCATCTGGGAGGATGGATGGCACCGCATACTTCATCTGCGTGTTCAGGGAGCAGCGCCCAGAACTGAAAGCACAGCACTTAGGACTCCATCTCAGCACTTAGGCCCCGGAGCTCTGGCTGGGGGTGACGGGGTTCCTGGGCATAAATCCAGCCCTCACCCCGCCCAGGGATACAGCTATGCCCCCTGTCTCTGAGTAGACTTTTCTCGCAGCTGCTTCCCTCCCTCCCTTTCCCCATGGAGGGGCAGGGGTGTCCACCAGGAGTCTCCCCCATATGGCGGGCGCTACCCATCTCAGGAGCTGCTCCCACTTCCCATGAGACCCAGGGCACAACCTGTTCTTCTGCAGGCTTTCGGGGTCAGAAAGGGAGCATGGGGATGTTTGGGTAAACTCCCAGGCTCCCCAAGGCAGAGGGGGCTATGGGGTTACTGGCAGGAAAGCTGTGGGCAAACTGGATGGTGGCTGATCCCAGGTGGGTACAGAACTCCCTGTCCCTCAGCACAGAGGAACTGAGCACTCCGCAGGGAGGTGATGAGGGGCTGCACCTGCGGAGGGCTGAGAGAAGAGGCTCCTGGGATGATGAGCGAGTCTGACCATGTACACTGCAGGAATCTGTCCCTCAGCACTCCCTGAGCCTCGGTTTCTTCATCTGGAAAATCAGTGATGTCTCCATGTGCTGGTGTTGCCATGGAAACACTGCATGGGTTGGCCTGAGTACAGAGCGAGGCCATCACCAGAGCCAGATGCCGAATGGCGGAGGCCCCTCACAATCCAGGATTCCAAACTGCGACCATTTAAAGACCTCTGCAAATCCAGCAATCCAGTCAGTGTAAGACGAGACTATCTGGGGCTCAGAGGCTTTAATGGTTCTTTCATTCTTCTTGCCTTGTCTTCTCGATCTTCAGACGTGGAATGCTTCAGAGAGTCCTGCTCTGGGTCAGGCCCGTCCTCGGGGCTGGTCCCAGCCACATATTTGCAGGGTAGACAGGAGGGTTTGGCTCTGCACCCAGCAGGCCCACTGCAAGCCGACACCTAGGCTGAGTCGCTCTCCCTCTGCTCCGGGCTCTATTTCGTGACCTTCAATCCAGCTTTGCCTACTGCATCCTTTCCCCAGCGGAGCAGCCCCTCGGAGTCTCTCAGCTGTATCTTTGCCCCATCCCACCCCAGGAAACACCCCAAAACGATCTGTACAATGAGATGGGCAGACCTGAGACCTCAAGGATAGCTGCTGTGAGGCTTAGCTCCTCCCCACTGAAATCAGAGTCTCACCTGACGTTTCAGGGATCTTGTTTCTTACACTCAGAGACTGACCATGCCTGACTTGTTAGTATGGCTGGCCAGAAACTTCAGGCCTTCTTCACCCCAAGGCAGAGTTACCTCTGGTGCCTGCTAAGACTCCTCTCTGCTTACAGGGAATGAAGCCTGTGGGTCTGACTGGTCAGAGGCAGGCTCCTGATTGGACACCACTCAGCAGAGGGTAGGGTGGCTTGGAAGGGACTGTAGAGGGGGGCTGGCTGGTCCCTCCCACCCTTCTCTTTCACTGCTGCAGCCTTCAGCTAGGGCCCAAAGGTGGTCACTGAGGCCAGAGGAGGAGGAGGTGGAGGCAGGAGGTGGGAGCAAGTGGAAGGAGGGAGCAAGAGAGGGAGGGGAGGAAGGGAAAGAGGAAGGAGGAGGAGGTGCAGGAAGAAGGGAGTAAGGTAGGAAGAGGAAGGAGGAGGAGGGTGGAGAAGGGGGAAGGAGACAGGAGGATGGGGTGGGAGGAGGAGGAGAAGGAAGGGGACGGATAGAGCGGGAGGAGGGGCCCTCTCAGCTCAGTGTCGGACACACTTATGGAGAGAGCCCATTGGAGACTCAGATGTGACTCTAAAGCGGGCTGGCCGGGGAGTCACTGCTAAGCAGAGGATGAGGCACTCAGAACCCCATGAGCAGATGGCAGTACGTGGGATTGAAGCGACACTGCTCTGTGTGAAAGCTGGGATTCCCAGAAGGAGCCAAAGCCGAGACCAGAGAACCCAAGAAAGGTCTGTCCTGTGGGAACCACTATTCTACAGGGAGCGTGCCCACAGCCAAACCTGCTCCCTGGAGCAGAGAGGGCTGGGGACCCGTTTTTCTCCCACCTCTGATCCCACCCCAACTTCTCCCCTTAACCCATTAGGGGCCCAGAGAGCAGGAGGAGAAAGTGGGGCACATGCAGAGTGGGGTGGGGGTTGGGGAGAGATGAGTTCCAGGACAGGTCTGTGCCTGGGTCCAATCCCCTTCTACCAGACGCTCCCGGGCCGGCAGTAGCCAACACATCAGGACCTGAGGCACGACGAGCTCAATGCCTATTAGAGCAGCACTCAGTGGGCAAGCAGCATGGAGGAAAGGTGGGGTTCACTTTCTTTGCTCTGAGCGCTTATGCCTTGGCAAGGTGGGAGGGACAGGGCACCAAAGCCGATTGCCACCCGCCACCCTCACTATGTTTTCTTACTCCTGGTGCCAACCTCAGAGGCCCTGTCTGTGGTCAAGGTGGGAACTCAGAAGGGGAAATTGTCAGGGAAAGGCAGACCCCCCCCGGTGAGAGACCCCTCAAACTGGACACCTGGGGAGCGATGCTTGTCTCCCTTCTCCAACCCTGCACTGTGCCACTTGGATGGAGAAGCAGGTGCCCCTCCCATGGCGCTGGCGAGCCTGGGGGCGCAGAGAAGGGGGAACATTAGAAGCTAGGGGGCTCTCAAGGGGGCACGTGCTTCTGGGTCCTGAAGAACAGCGTCCCTCTTCCTTCCACGCACTGAGCCTGGTGAGGGGAGTCAGAGGCTCTGGGCAGCCTCTGTGGGCTTCTGCTCCATGAATGGGAGGCCCCAGAGATAAACCACAGCCATCCACATTCTCTCCAAAGTCAGGACCCCACCTTGGTCCCCCAGGGGTCTCAGAAACTCTTCCGAAGCCGGGGACATAGCCCACAGCCGGGGTGAAGGTGAGGACAGGCTCCTGTCCTGACCCCTTAGCCCCCCTGTTCATCTCCATGTCAGACTGTCCCCCGAGGGCCTGGCATGCTGCCCGGAGCCCATCAGCTCCTGTCCTTTCCCCCAGAGGCAGCTCGGGAACCACCTCCCTGCAGCCCCCTCCCACCTGCTCCCCATTCTTTTCCCCCAGGAAGAGCAGCTCCATGTCCCCTGCTGCACTCCCTGTGGGGGTGGGGGGTCACTACACACATCTTTCTACCTACACACACTT
This sequence comes from Sorex fumeus, assembly GCF_029834395.1. Taxonomy (NCBI): domain Eukaryota; kingdom Metazoa; phylum Chordata; class Mammalia; order Eulipotyphla; family Soricidae; genus Sorex; species Sorex fumeus. Next base: position 45,787,178 of record NW_026606104.1, read on the forward strand.
CCTTCCAGGCCCCTCAGCCACCATTCAGGCCCAAGCTATCATGGGCTCCTGCCTGGATATCCCTCTCTGCCCACATAGTGACCCCTGTTCCCACACTAACTCCCACAGAACCTATAGATTTATTAAACAACACATCACAAGAACCAGGGGGGTAGTTCACAGGGGTGGGTGCATGCCTTACAAGCTTCAGGCCCAGGTTTGATCCCCAGAACTGCATGATACCCAGCACTGTCAGCCCTGAGACTTTGTCCCACGTGTGTCATTGGGAGTGTGCCCCCCCATACATACCAACACACATACAGACACACTAACACATAGACACACACACACATACACATACACACACACATACACACTACTGGGATGCCCCTATAAAATAAAGCTTAGTCACATCAAGTCTCTTGCTCAATCATATCCGTGTCTCCAAGTTGCTTCGGGAACTTGAGCAAATCCAGCGCCACCACCAAGGTCCCCAAGACCCTGCCGAGTTTGCCTCACCCCTTGTCCCAGACCCTCTCCTCATCACCCACATGCCTCTCCCGTGGCTGGCACTTGCGGGTCCTCTCTAGGTCTTCCTGCCCTCACCCATACCCACACATGCTCTGCAGGGAAATAGACCTTCACCTCCACTTGCAAATGAGCCCGCTGTTCCCTGGAGCCCCTTCCTACACAGACCCAGGGGAGCTGCACATCAGAGGGACTCCTCCTTGGAAAGTCACCTCCCCCCCTTTCTTGACTTGCTTGCTTCCACAAGGCAGCTTATTCTGCCTTCTTCCTCTTGTCCAGCGCCCCCTGGGCACAGCAGTGCCTGGAGGTGGCCCTGACAGGTCTAGGAGCTGGGAGCACGGGAGGGGAGTGGACCCTGAGGAGTCTGTGTCCCTTTAAATACAGCAGGAATAACCGCTTGTGTTGTTAATTGTTTTTATTTGGGGGATGTTGGTTTTTATTTTATTTTATCTTTTAATAACTCACACTGCATAATCAGCCAGTAATTACAGCTTCCATCTCTGCCTTGTGCCTGCAGACGCGGGCTCAGAGGACGGGAACCATTTCATATTTAATCAGTATTTGAGCCAGAACACTCTCAGGGGAACCAGCTCATGTCGGGGTGTGGGTTTTAATTCTCAGTGATGCTAATTAGAACAGGAAAACAACCTGCACTCAAGCAAGGCTGCCCTGGGCCACCAGAGACACAGAGAGGTGACTGTACTGCCGGGCAGCTGGTTGCCAACCACTGTCTTGTCTGTCCTGCCCCTACCCCCAGGAATGGAATGGGGAAGGACACCCTGAGTGAGACTGCACAGCCTCTAAGCCTTTACCTCATCCTTCCTGGCTGAGAAGGCAGGTCTGGGTCACCCAAGGGGGCTTCCCAGAAGGATTAGGAGGAATGGGGAGTGGGAGGGACCATAGTGGGAGATTCAGGCATTACTGGGCAGTGAGACCCAGTCAGCAGGGATAAGACTGGGCAGCAGTGACCCTGCCCCACCCATATTTATCCTGAGAGGCTGACATGAACACCCACAGGCCCTTTGGGGGCCCCTACTAGAAGACCACCCAGTCCTAAAGCAGCCCACTCTGAGGGTTGAGAATGGAGAACATTTCAGTTGATTCTCTGTCTTCCCGTGAGTAGAACAAGGACCATAGATGCCTGGCATGGTTTGATTTGGTATGGTTTTGGTTTGGAGCCATATCTGGTGATACTCAGTGTTTACTCTTGCCTCTACACTCAGGAATTAGTCCTGGTGGTACTAGGGATGCCAGGGATAGAATCTATGTTGGCCACGTGCAAGGCAAGCACCCTACACACTGTACTATTTCTTCAGCCCCCCTGATCACAAAAGTCTGAATCCTTCCTCCCTGGGTGCCCTCTCTTCTCTCAAAAAGTGGCAAAGAAAGAAAAGCCCCTTGAAAAGGAGAGTTTGGTTGGAAGTAAATAGATTAGTAGTGGCGATGTGCTGGCACTTAATTAATTAGGAGTCTTCAATCCATTTACACCTAGACCTTTAATTTAGATTTATTGGGATAATTTAGATTTATAAGACTAGTTATTATACATTAAGTACAGAAAATGCCAATTGGTTTTCACAGGCCATATTTATTGAGGTGTGGAGAGAAAAATACGTAGAATCTAATTGACCTTGAATTTCTCTCCAGAGCCAGCAGGGGAGTCTCAGCATGGGGTGGTTACGCCTCACCTCCCCAGACATTCTCATCCTTCCTGGGTAGATTTTTCTCCTTCCGTGCAGTTCATTTAAATAGAAGCCAGACAGCACACCATGATGAAGACACACCCCTGCCCAGCACGGAAGAGACAGCCTGAGGTTGCCAGTTTCAGTGCAAGAGCAAAGAACAAACAAGAGAAGAGAGGCATGGGGGAGCACTGGACAGGGAGTCCAGAGCCCTTTGCTCCAATCCCAGCTCAACAGCTACTTCTCTGACCAGATCCGTGAATCTGGAGCACTGGGTTAGACTGGGCCTATGTACTCCCTGACTCTGACAGGTGACGGAGTTGGAAGGTGGTGCCACATCTGAACTAAGAGTGGTCACCCCATTTCTACCAGCTAATGGCTGCCATGGCAGTCCCTTCCCTGTCACCTATCACCCATGCTCCCTGCCCTGGGGTGATGAGTCGCAGCTTTTGTGGACCAGAGTGCCACACTGCATGGCCAGGTTACCCAGTGTCTGGGTGTGGGCAGGCCTTCCCCTAGGCAGGGTCAGGCCCATGCTGCAGAGCATCAGGGAGAAAAGACATAGGAAAGGCATGAAGGCCAGATTGTTTGGTCATTTAATCCATGAGACAAGACTTCTGGCCTCCTAGAGCTGGACATAGAGGGCAAGGCAGGTGCCTGGAGGACAGGAGCAGAAGAGACTGTCCATGACAGAGGAGAAGCCGAGCACCTCCTGTCCCAAGGTGCTGGACATGCAGACCAACTCCACCCCATCCTGCACTGTCAGGACTCACAGCCGTGAGCAACTATAGCAGGACTGGAGCAGGGGTGGGGCCAGCCTCCTCTGTCTGTCTCCATGATCAAACCTTTGAGCGTGCATCCAAGCCAGTCAAGACTGTGCCATGGTCCTGACTGATGGGGATGTTCTGAGAGGTGTGTGCCAATCCAAGGAGGGAGGCGAGCAGGGATGGCGCCGAGCCCAAGCTCTCCTTCCCACTTCTTGCAGCCCTCCTCACAGAGTCCTCCCCCTGCCAATGTACCAACCTTTTCACTTCATCTTATTCCAGTATGACTTTCTCTTCCCTCACTGCCTGTCACTCCAGAAGGAGTCTAAGCCCTCTTTGGGGACAGAATGCCCTTCCGAGCCTGGCTCTGACCCTCCAGCACCCTCATCTGTCTTCCTCCAGTCTCACCCCGGAACACCAGCCATCCCAGACAAGCTGGGAGTTCACTGCTCCAGCCAGGGGACAACTGTTCCCTCTGCTGGAAGCTGACACCAGGGAAGGTGGTCTCTGCCCTGTGCACTAGCACCTCGGAGTCCTCATCTCAAGCCCCCACATCTGCTAACTTTCTGGATGGAGAACTAGCAAATGTTTTCTGCAAAGGCCCAGAGAGTAAATATTTTAGGCTTTAAACCATATTGTTTCCATTACAACTTCTCAACTCTGCCAGTTTGGCTGTATTCCACGAAAATACACTTATTTATGACTAAAAAACCTATAAATAAAAAAGTTCATATAATTTTTGTGTGTTACCAAATATTCTCCTGTTGATTTTGTTGTCAACAACTTACATATTACACATATCTTATTCTTAGATTGCCGCTCGTACAAACACACACAGGCCCAATCTGACACGTGCACCATAGTTACTCATTCCCTTTCGAAACAGTGAACTCCTTTAAGACAGAAAATAATGTTTCACTTAGCTCTGTATCTCAGTAACTTTTTGATTTTTTTTGGTGGTAGTGGTGGTACACACTTAACATTACTTTGGGGTTACTTCTAGCCTGTGCTCAGGGGTGACTCCTGGCAGGGTAGGACCATCTGTGATGCCTGGGATCAAACCAGGGCTGACCACACGGGAGACAAGCATTTTATTTGTTGGGTTGTCTCTCCAGCTTCTTTATGAATGAATGGATTCATTTGCTATTGAATGCATATACTGAATGCATAAACTGAATGCATATACTGAATGCATAAACTGAATGCATATACTGAATGCATATACTGAATGCTATTGAATGCATATACTGAATATATTGAATGCATATATATATAACCTGCCCCAGAGACACCCAAAGGAAGCTGTTGAAGAACACTTATTTCTCTCATCCTGTACCATCCAGCACCATCCAGGCTCTTATTAACACCTTCCATTGCCTAAATATAAGACAACCTTTAGCAAGGGTTGCTGGGCAACGTAGTTTATGGAGATCCAACCCTATAGTATGGAAAATAAGAGGTGGCGGGGGAAATAGAACTGACAGTAAACAACTGATGTAAATAGCACCTCTCCTGTCTTCTCTGCCTACATCTTCATATTTCCACCCACATTCAGAAATAGCAAAAAGAGGACTTTCTGCTTGCTGCTCTACCGAGTCAGGTGAGGCTTGCCTCTCGCTGATATCACTGGGCCTATTATGAATGGGAGAGAGAGCTCCAATGGGAGGCAGATCCCTCCATCCAGAATGGGTCTCAGCAGCTTTCACACCCGATATGTGTCATATTAAGGGCACATACCACAGCTCCTAAAGTGTGTGACCATGTAAGTTGCTGTGTGGTAAATCTACTCAATAAATTACATGCTTCTTACAGTTATCCTGTCTTTCATTCTGTGAGGACTGGCATAAAAGACAGAGATCAACTTTGAGCTAATCCCTCATTACCTTCCAGGGGGGTTAACTACAGAAATTCATCCCTAACACAACAAGAACACTAGAAAACTGATGGGGAAAACAGATAGAGACCCACCAAGCTCAATGAGTGAAAGCAGTATCACCAATGACACAAACAACACCAGTAAATTCTTGGACAGTGTCTTTAGTGACACTATGATGAGGATGTTCAATGAGTTAAAAGAAACAGTAACACAGGTAGTCAGAAAAGCACAAAAAAGCATCAGAGTCAAAATAAAACAGTTATTACAGCTAGAAATAATATAAATGAAGAACGTGGTAGGTGATTTTTGTTTTAAGAAGGCAATAGAAACTCTGAACAGCAGAATAACAAAGGCTCAGCAAAAGATTAAAGAGCAAAAGACAAGAAGGAGAAAATCATTAGAAAATAGCAGAAAATGGAAAACAGAATGAAAAGAAAGGAACAGAATACAAGAGAACTATGGGATGAGTTCAAGAAGAGCAATATAAGAATCACTTGTATCCCTGAAGAAGGCAAATGTGAAGAAACACTAGTTAAAGAAATCGATAAGAACTTCCCAACCTTGAGGATAACAGACACTGACATCCAACAGGCCCAAAGGATCCCAGTGAAAATAGACCCAATTAGGAAAACTCCAAGACATACTATATTCAAAATGACAAAACCCAAAGACAGAGACAGAAAATTGAGAGTAGTAAGGTAACAAAGGAACTTACATTAAAAGGAAAGCCCATTAGATGTAGCAGATCTGTCAAAGAGACTCTACAAGCCAGAAGAACATAGAAAAATATAGCACAAAATTTCAATGGACTGAACAGCTCACCAAGAATATTCTGTACAGCTAGATTATGGCTCAGATTTGAAGGAAATACACAGAACTTCATGAACAGGCAACAACTCAGGGAATTACAGCCTTGAAACTAGTTTTGCAAGAAGATTTACAATAGCTTATTTAAAGGACAAGAAAGGACTTCCCATCATGTGGTATAGAATCATTGCGATTCATCATCACAAATTGACTTTTATTGATTTATTTTCTAATAATTCTATTTGCCATTCTTTTAAGTATTTTTTTTGTTTGATGGCCTTTCACTTTATTGACAAGTAGATACATATTTTATAGAGGGTCTCAGCTTAGGAGGATGGTCCAATCACATAAAGTTTAGCATTACTGATCTATCACCTTTCCAACTCTGCTTTTCCCTGACCCAATTCCTCTTAGGGGTAGATACTACAGTTAGGAATGACTTGATAAGTGTAGGTGACTATTCTTCATTTCTTTTAAGTATTTTTGACCAACTAATATGAAATAAATTTGTAATATGCCTGACAAGAGGGAAAAATATAGACCTCATTTATGATAGGAAAGATGATGATAACTACAATAAAGTTTAAATACAAAATAAAAGCTTAATGCAATATTTTTAGATGCCAGAGTTGAAAACTTAGTCATTTAAATGAGAATAGGCAATATTCTATATTGTATTAAATGATTTAAATTTCCTTATTTACATAGGTTAAAATAATAATCACTTAATCACTTAACTTCCCGTTAGTCGTCGATTTCCTTGAGCGGGCGCCAGTAACGTCTCCATTTGTCCCTGTCGCATGCTAGTGTAGCCCAATGGCATCTGTTCACTCTGGGAACATGAAGGGCCTCAAACCGATCGTTCATGATCTTGATGAAGAAGTCTGACCATCTGGTAGGTGGGCGACCACGCGGTCTTTTGACATCCTGTGGAATCCAGTCGGTAACAGCTCTAGTCCAGCGGTCATCTTTAAATCTCATTACGTGACCAGCCCATCTGATTTTCGACACCTTGGCAAATGAGGCAGCGTCCCTGATTCTTGATCATCGACGGATGTCAGAACTCCGGATTCTTTCTCTCATTTGAGTGAAACGTGATATTCCAAGCATAGCTCTTTCTATTCTTCTTTGGGAGACCTGAATGGCGTTCTCATCTTGTTTGCGTAGGGCCCAGGTCTCTGAGGCATATGTTAATGCAGGAAGAACAGTGGAATCAAAGAGATGTGCCCGGAGCCGGAGGTTCTTCCTCCTCTTAGCTATTTCTTCGATGTTCTTGAAGGCGTTCCAAGCCGCTCTCTTCCTCCTGCGCAGCTCGGGTGCCAGGTCATTTGTCATGTTGACCTCTCGACCTAGGTACACATAGCTGTTGCATTCGGAGATGGTCGTTCTGTTGAGAGCGAATGGGGCGTCAGGAATGAGGCTGTTTCTCATAAACATTGTCTTCGTAAGATTCAGCTATAGTCCTACCTTTCCACACTCACGGTCAAAGTTGGCCAGCATTTGTGCTGCTTGGCTGATGTTTGGTGTTATTAAAACAATGTCATCAGCAAAGCGGAGGTGGTGTAATTGCCGACCATCTATCTTCACTCCCATTCCTTCCCATTCCAGTCATCGCATGATGTTCTTGAGGGTGGCACTGAAGAGTTTTGGTGAAATGGTATCACCCTGCCGCACCCCTCTCTTGACATCAATGATCACTTCTTTGTAGAATGGTGAGATCCTGGTAGTGAATCCGCAATACAGCTCACAGAGGATCCTGATGTATTGGGCTTGAATGCCCTGATTGGCTAGGGCTTCAATGACCGCTTCCGTCTCAACAGAATCAAAGGCCTTCTTTAAATCAATGAACGTTAAACAGAGCGGCATCTTGAACTCCCGAGAAACCTCAATGAGCTTGGTTATTGTGTGGATATGGTCGATGGTGCTGAATCCTTTGCTGAACCCAGCTTGCTCGCATGGTTGTCCTTCATCTAGTGTTCTGCCAATCCTATTTAGGATGACTCGAGTGAACAACTTGTAGATGACAGACAATAGGCAGATCGGGCGATAGTTGCCAATGTCATGGATGTCTCCCTTCTTGAACAGTAGTACAGTCCTGCTGGTTTTCCATTGGGACGGAACCTTGCATTCAGACAGGTAGCGAGTGAAGAGCCGAGCCAGTGTATTGATGAGTACTGACGACAGGTTCTTCAGGTGTTCAGGTCTGACCTTGTCTGGGCCGGGTGCTGTTTGTTTCTTTACCAATGAAATGGCGTGTCGGATTTCGGAAGGGAGAACGTTGGGAACGACATATCCATCCTGTGGAATTTGGTATGTCGGCAAGTGGACATGGCTATCGAAGAGATTTGAGTAGAAGTCATGGATAATCTTCTCCATTGCCGTTCTGGAGGATGTGATGGATCCATCAGGACGTCGGAGGGCAGTCATCTTGGTCTTATAGTTGGCGAAGGACAGGCGGGCGTTATGAATACTTTTCCCGGCTTCTGCCGCATCTACCAGTACTTCTGCTCTTCTCTCTTTGAGGTCTTCCTTGATCGCATCTCTGCACTGCTTTGCGAGCTCGGACGTTAGCTTGCGGTTGCCTGAGGCATGCGCCAAACCACACTGGCGAATTAGCTCAAGAGTTTTCGAAGATAGGCGATTTTTTGTGGCTATCTCTCTCTCGGCGTTCCTCGCACTTTCATGGAGGTGCTGAACCAGTCGATCATATTCCTCGTCAATGTTGTCAACAATGACATCTTCCCATGTTGCCGCAATAGTACCAAAGAGTTCCCAGTTGGTGGTCATTCTGGGAGTTCTCTTTTTGAACTTTGCAGCCCTTTCTCCCCGCTCTGTGAAGTAGAATTTTGCACGAAGGAGACGGTGGTCCGATCCTGTTGAAATTTTGGGACAACAGCGACATCAGTCAGGCAAAACCGTCGATTGAATATGATGTGGTCTATTTCGTTGTGGAATCATCCACCAGGAGACTCCCATGTCCATTGTTTAGATTCTGCCTTCTGGAACTGTGAGTTACCATGAATGGTCTTGGTCGACATGATGAACTCAGACAGTCTCTCACCCTGTTCGTTCCATTCTAGGCCATGGGTCCCGATGTGAAGTTCTTCAGCGGATCTTCTCGGTCCTATCTTGGCATTAAAATCACCCACAATGATCTTGTAGAAGGTGTGGTCTTCTTTATAGAACTTCTCTAGCTCCATGTAGAACTTCTCGATTTCTCTTTCATCATAATGAGATGTTGGTGCGTAGACAACGAAGATAGAAACTGCTGGCAGTGAGCCACATCTATTCAAACATAAACGTCCGATTCGGGTTGTTATGCATTCGAATGAATCAATGCTCATGGCCAAGTTTGTGTTGACAAGTACACCGACGCCTCCAACACCTCTTTTATCGCATGTTCCGAGGAACAATTCTTCTCCAGTGTCGAAAACAGCATGGTGAGATTCGTGCCTTCTTGTCTCGGTCAGACCAATGATGTCGTACTTGATCATTCGCGCTTGTACCATCAGGTCCTCGATGGATGCATCTGATGCTAGCGTACGTGCATTGAAAGTACAAACGATCATTTTTGTCTTCCTTCGTTGTGGCAGCCTAGGTCGGCCTTGAGATTTTGTCGGCCTCTCCTTTCTCATCCTTCTCAGTGCTGCCATATCGGTGAAGGCTTCAGGGTCAGGTGAATGAGACCAGTTGTAGTTACTGGTTTTGGCATATCGAATACACAACTGATAGCTTGCCAGGCTCTTCCGTGCGGGCGGAATACTCTTGGTAGCTTGCCAGTCTTTCCGAGAGGGATAGAGGCTCTTGGGGCGACCTCTAATCACCCTTGTAGGTGTTACCATATTTGAACCAAATCAAATATGGTACGACAATTCTGGAAGATGGGTATTTAGTGTCTTATGATGTGTCAAGCGGCTGCTTTGCGGCTGCGTGGGTCCAGAAAGCATCCTGGAGTGTGGCGACGGCTGGGTAGTGGAAGTAGTGTCATAGGTTAGAATAATGTAGCAATTAATCATCACAAATGGACTTTTATTGATTTATCTTCTGATAATTTTATTTGTCATTTCTTTAACTTTTGTTGAAACAGCAATGTGAAATAAATTTGTTATATGCCGGCCAAGGGGCCAGACTGGAGATGGTAGGGACCCTTGGTGGTGGGACTGGTGGTGGGATTGGTGTTACAACATTGAATGTCTGAAGCAACTCTATTGTGAACAGCTTTGTAAATCATGGTGTCTTAATAAAAATAAAAAGAAAGGAAAGGAAAGGAGCTAGCATATACAAATAAATAAATAACAGAAAGCCTCATGTTTCCGCCTTATGTGATGAACCTTCCTGGAAATGAGCTTATCCTTTCTCCTTTCCAGAGAGGAAAGACACTAATTTCTAGTTGCCATTTTCCTTGATTCTGGGTTGTAAGGTTTCTCCTTCCAATTTTGTTACAGTATCACCTGGACGTTCTGTTGACCAAAAAACTGTAATGATCTATATAATAACACATATATTGTGAAATAAGAAAGAAAAATGGGAAGACATAAATGTTGTCTTCATCTCTCGGGACTACTAAGTACTGTAGAAAGGATTACTTATAAACAGCAAACATTTCTTTCTCATCATTCTGGAGGCTGAGAAGTTCAAGGCATCAGACCATTTGTGTTTTCTAAGGGCTGCTTCCTGTTTCCTAGTCTTCTCTCTCTGATCTCACAGGGGGTAAGGGAAGAGGGAACACTTGGATCTTCTTTATAAACTCTAATCTTATTATAAGGAATCTCTCCTCATAACTGAATTGCCTACTGAAGTCCTCCTCCTAATATCTTACAAGGGGATTATTTAAACGTGTGAGTGAGGGGGAGCACATATTTTCTTATAGCAAATGATTATATATATATATATGTATATATATATATATATATATACATAATGAGTAAGGAGAGGCAGCTAAAATCTCAGGGCTGGGACGAATAGGACATTACTGGTGCCCGCTTGAGTAAATCGATGAACAATAGGATGACAGTGATATATATATACACATACATACATACATACATACATACATATGCTTATGGTCATGGTTACGGTCCTCCCATTGTTCATCGATTTCCTCGAGTGGGCCCAGTAACATCTCCGTCGTGGTACTTATTACTGTGTTTTGCATATTGAATATGTCATGTGTAGCTTGCCAGGCTTTGCCGTGTGGGTAGGATACTCGCTGGGCTCTCTGAGAGGGGCGGAGAAATCGAACCCAGCTTGGCAGGGCCAGCTGTGCCCAAGGCAAACACCCTGCCACTGTGCTATTGCTCCAGCCCACATATGCTTATATATATAGAGCACAGCAGGTAGGGCGTTCGCCTTACAAGCGGCCAACATGACCGACCCGAGTTCGATTCCTCCGCCCCTCTCGGAGAGCCCGGCAAGCTACCGAGAGTATTCGATATGCTAAACACAGTAACAACAAAGTCTCCAATGGAGATGTTACTGGGCCCGCTCGAGCAAATCGACGATCAACGGGAGGGCCTTTACCTTTACATATATATATATATATATATATATGCATCAAGGAAGAAAATATATATATATATATATATGCATCAAGCAAGAAAAATATAGATCTAACTTCTAACTGCTACCATCTTTATTTCCATAATTGACAACAGGGTCACTGTCACTGTCACTGTCCTGTTGTTCATCGATTTGCTCAAGCGGGGCCAGTAACATTGTGAGGCTTGTTACTGTGTTTGACATATCGAATATGTCATGGGTAGCTTGCCAGTCTTTGCTGTGCAGGCAAGATACTTTCAGTAGCTTGCTGGGCCCTCCGAGAAGGGTGGAGGAATTGAACTCGGGTCAGCCGTGTCGGCCATGTGCAAGGCAAACGCCCTACCCACTGTGCTATCGCTCCAGCTATGACAACAGGGTATAATTAATATATACAACATTTCTCCTCTATCACCTTTTTTTCCCTGTTCTTCAGGCCTTTGTATACTATCTTTCTTCATCAGTGCTGTTAACATTGTGAATAACTTGAAGACAGTTTGGTATTCTGGTGGGCTTGATGTTGAAATGCAGTCATCCACAACATTGTACACTGCTAGAAACTTCTGAGAATTCCTGCATTTCAGACACAGATGCCCTTGCCCCTTTTTGTGTAGCTGCAATCTAATTTGCCTTTTATAATTAGAACCAACCACCCAGCTGACTCAATGTCTCCCTTTTGCCTATTTGTTTAGTGGTGTGAGGAGACTAAATTGGCCAAGTGACTTTATTAGTGCCCACTTCTCTGGAACCTCTACTGTGTCCCGTCATGGAAATATTCTTTCTTTGGGAACTGCTATGTTTTAATCATCAGAGCCAAAATTACAGTGATCAGAAGCAATAGTTTGGGGGGGGGGGGGCGGGTGCGCGTAAATATAATAGTGAGAGAATATATTTCTTTTTCTATCTTTTATGAGATTTCTGGGCTCATAAATATTAGCTAAGAGAGAGACAGATACACACTGTGACTGGTTTACAGAATGCACTGCATCCGGTACTGTGTTACCAAGAATTGGCAAGGGTTCTTTTTCAGGTTGTCCTGTTATGGAGCCATGGTGGGCCATTTTGTCACTCGGTTGGCAGGGATCTGCTTCAGGGAGGTGTGAGGAATACTGTGAATTCCAGAGATAAAAGTCCTTTGTTAATGTCTTGTTCCAGAACATAAATTACTATCAGCACCAACTGATCTGACCATTGAAAAATGGAAGGACTAAGCCATGGGAAGAGTATAGTCCATCTTGCATGACTTGCCAAAACCTGTTAATAAACCCAGGTTTAGGCACTTGCCCATTTAAGGTCAATGTGCAAGAGACATGAGTTGGTATAAAAACTCAAAACAGGTTTCGGGTTGAAGCGATGGATAGTACAGCAAGTAGGGCACTTGCCTTGCATATGGGCAAGTTGGGTTCGATCCCCAGCACTCCATATGGCCCCCCAAGCCCACCATGAGTGACCCTTGAGTGCAGAGCCAGGAATAAGTCCTAAGTATCCCCACATGTAGTCCCCCCAAAATATTTAAATAAATAAAAACAGATTTATTCAGACTTTAATGACCTAAAAAGATAGCAGGCTTGGTAATAAAATGCAAATCTTGTCTGCATGGTCATGAGAAGTGGTTTCTTTAGACAAAGAGAACAGGGGAGCACATTTTTAAGAAAGGCAAATTATAGACTGGTGGGTGCATCAAGAATAAACTTTCTCCTTGGAAGTGTTCCCTGAGACATGTTCCATACTGTTGGCAAACCTAGGCCAAAAATTTCTGAATACATGTTCAACCTATCCTTATCTTAGATTACGGGCAGGGGAGGGGGTGTGGGTGGACAACTGTCTTTGCCATAAAAGATTGCTGGTTTTAAATTTTCAATTCATCTTATTTATTTTTGTTCTATTTTCAAACAGTGTCCCAAACAGTGGTATCGGGGACTGAACATGGGAACAGCCACTTGCAAGGCAAGCGCCTACCCACCATTCTATAGCACAGCGGTAGGGCGTTTGCCTTGCACGCAGCCAACATGGCCGACCTGAGTTCGATTCCTCTGCCCCTCTCGGAGAGCCCGGCAAGCTACTGAGAGTATCTCGCCTGAAAGGCAGGGCCTGGCAAGCTCCCCGTGACGTATTCGATATGCCAGACACAGTAACAACAAAGTCTCCAATGGAGACGTTACTGGGCCCGCTCGAGCAAATCAGCTAATCGAGGAACAAACGGGAGGGCCCCAAACAGTGCTTCTTTTCACCATGCTAGAGGCAGTGTTGACCTCAACAGTACTGCAACTGGGAGTCATTTTCTGACCCATCTGATGATAACTCAGTCATTGTCTAAGCATCAATGCCCTTTGCTTGGGGCAAATAGGCAACTCAAATGAGGTTGTGAGGAGAGTCCTTATCTCTGGGATTTTATTATTATAGGATCTTCAGGGTGGAGCGACAGCCTGAAGGGTGTTTGTCTTTTATGTGGCCAACCCGGCCAACCCAGGTTCAATTCCTCTGCCCCTCTCAGAGAGCCTGGCAAGCTACTGAGAATATTTCACCCTCACGGAAAAGCCTGGCAAGCTACCCATGCAAGCTACCCATGATGTATTCGATATGCTAAACACAGTAACAAGTGTCACAATGGAGACATTACTGGGCCCACTTGAGCAAATTGATGAACAATGGGAGGACAGTGACAGTGACAGGATCTTCGATAAATGACAGTAAGTTTTGGCAGACAGAGGAGCAAAGGCTAATTCTGGATGACAAAAGGGATTCTTGAAAATGTAGAGGAGAAAGATATTCAGTTTCATCTATGTCCTCAGGTCAACTCAAAGGGTCCCTCTGCTTCCCAACAAATGCACTAGCTAATACTGATGACAATGGACAAAACTGGGAGTTGAACTGATACTGAAAATCTGAAACTCATGTGTACAACCATGGGGTCTGATTTTCAGCTGTATCTACCCCATAACTACCAAAGAGAGGAGAGCACTATGTGTTCCTTATGGGAAATCCTATTCTGACAATCTTTCAGATGATAATTAAAAATCTCAAGACTGGACTCACAAATGAATCTCGGAACCAAGCTACTTGCTGCAGGAATGGCTCTGGACCCCAATTATTTAAATTTTTAGAATCCCAGGAGTGCACAGCCGCCTTTTTTTTCCTTTCTTGTTGAATCCCTGTGAGATAGACCCTTACAGACTTCTTATACGATTCATAACTAGCAATCCAAAATAAATTATCTAGCATCTGCCTGTGGTGCAGGCTTGAGTGGTAGACTTCAAAATAATGGTGGTGGAAAGGTGTAATGGTGGTGGGATTGGTTTGAAATATTGAGTGTAATCAATTATTGTTAACAGCTTTATGAAAATAAAATTTAAAATTAAAAAGTTCTCAAGACTGAATTTCTTTTTTAACATTCTTTAATATAGTCAAAAGTAGGCATCTTGTCCTGTATTTCTTTCTTTTTTTTTTTTTTTTTGGCTTTTTTTGGGTCACACCTGGCAATGCACAGGGGTCACTCCTGGCTGTGCACTCAGGAATTGTCCCTGGCGGTGCTCAAGGGACTATATGGGATGCTGGGAATCGAACCTGGATCATCCACATGCAAGGCAAACACCCCACCTGCTGTGCTGTCACTCCAGCCTTCTTGTCCCATATTTCTTGTAAATCGTCATTGTAGCTTGAAATGGTCAAATTAGCAGTCACCTAGTCTACCTAAAGTCACCTATTAATGAGCATTGCACCATACACAATAAAATAATTCTAATAATTTTGAGTACTGATAATGAAGGGCTGTGGGGATTTTTATCTGTTTGGGGGCCACACCTGAAAGTACACGAAGCTTAATTCCTGTTTTGTACTCACCAATCATTCCTGATGTTTGGGGGACCATATGTGTTGCTGGGGATCAACAAACTGGGTTCCACTGTATGCAAAGTAAGTGCCTTAATGCCTGTACTATCTCTCAGCCCTGATATGGTATTTTGGTGCCACTCCATTTTAGGGAGTCCCAGGATCCCATTATTCAGTGACGATGATGATGACCACTACCAACTGGATAGCCAACATCCAGATGCCATGCTTGATGGGTTATTTCCTGGGATCAGTCCTGGTGCCAAATGTTCTAGTCTTCACTGCTCATTTGGAAAATGCATAGAAACTTGAAACTTATGAGGTTTTATTCAGAGAACTTCCTATAACTGTCTTAAAGACCTGAAGGAGTGAAGAAGAAGGTGAGACCCAGAGCTGAAAGATGTGAGGGTGGAGGTGCTGTTAGAGGAGCTCAGGGCAACGTCCTGCCAGTTCTGGGGCCTCCTGCTTCAGCCACTGCGGTTATTATTATTCCCTACCCCACAGCAGCCACAGCCACCCCTGGAAGGAAGGAAGCAGGAGCCTCTTCCTTTCAGATATGCCCGAGAGAAAGAGAAAGAACATCTAATGGCACCTCCCAAGTTTCCTGTGCAGCCTCTCTTGGCTAGAGATAATTGCAGACCAGATGACAGGGAAATTGGCTTAGATAAGCTGCAGAGTCCCAGAGGACACAAGAAAATATAAAAGAAGAAGAGAAACTGCAAATAGACATATGATGCCCCATGGTTCAAGTCTTAAACTTTTATAACAAAAGTAAATTTGCCCACCAGCTGCATTATGTATTAGTTGTGTGAACCTTAGCAAGCACTTAGCCTCCCTGAGAATCAGTTTCCCCCTCATTAAGTGGGAAACAGTAATGTTACTTCACTGGGTTATCATGCGAAGGTTAACGGGTAGGTGCCTGAGTGTACCACTGGTGGCTCACACTTGAATTTGGTTTAATTAATGCAAATTGCAGTGCCTGTGTGAAAATATTGGGATTTTAAAGTGCCTAATACAGAGCTTGGCCTATAACATGGCCCATTTTTAAACTCAGTGACCTGGAGCTAGTTCTCAGTCATCCCTGAGGCTCTCTCTCATCTGGTAGATGAACATGGTAGAGACTCCAGAAAGTTCTTTCAAATTTTCCTAGCTGTATGGCTGTGAATCAACCCTTAAGTGAAGCTAACGGATTGACTCAAGCAGGAGAGGTAGAGGGAGGATCTGTTTGCTTAGAAGGAGCCTGGGGGAAGAACCAAGAGGAAAGAGAGGCTTTAATTGTGTCTGGGCATTAGGGGCTGTGTGCTTGGCTAAGAGCATGTTCGAGTGACAAACATATCATACTTCAGTGCCCTTAATGTGTCTTCTAACTCCTGGCTAATTTCTCCCCTGGCAATAGCACCTGTGTTCTCTGTTCCCTTTGATATGCTCACTCTCAGTACAGCTCAGACGTAAGAAACTGCCTGGGGCGGCAGACACTGCACGCCTGGAAGGTGAAGCCAAGCGTGGGTAGTAAAGCCATGTGATGAATAGGTCTGTACCCTGGGGAGCCTTGCAGTGACAGGCGCACTGCAGCTTCTGTACCTTTCTGCCTGGCTTGGAGTTGTGAGCTGAGGGCTGTTGGGGCTCTGACCCAGGTCTGGTTGAGCAGTTAAGAGCCCGGTGGTTACAAGGATGAGTTTGCAAATCAGGCAGAGAGGAATTTGAGGTTCTGCCTTTGCTTTCGCTGATTAGTGCCATTCACTGACTTCACTGAGGTTGTTTTCTATATGTGCAACTGGAATAATGAGCTACTCCTTTGGGCACTCTGCACTTCGTCCCTTCTATAGATAATTGGAGCCCCTCTAGCTCAATTTAGGGAATGAGTCTATGCACTGTGTAGACCACACAATCCAGATGGGATTACTAGTCACAGCCCTCTGCAAGACTGGACCCATCAGGAGCAGATTTAAGGGTGAGAAGATGACTAATTGGGTTCCTTTCTGCAATGCTATATTGGGACATTGAAGACAGAAGCTGTCCTGCCTTCGAGACCAGCCAGTGGGATGATCCAAGTTGGACAACTTGAGTCTGGAGCTGTCAATGGTATATTTCTCACTTATTCTTTGCTCCTCACTGAAGAAACCCCAAAAGGAGAGCAAGCCATCCACACACACAATAATGTGTCAAAGAAAAGAGAGAGAGAAAGACAGAGACAGAGACAGAGAGACAGACAGACAGACACAGAGACAGGTAGACAGACTCAGACAGACAGGCAGGCAGGCAGGCAGACAGACAGGGAGGAGGGGCATTGAGTTCTGCTGGCTTAAATGACAGCACTGCCTGAAACTCTGGGATCGCATTTCTCCCACTCTGTGATTTATTAAGTTCTTCACTTGGTTTAGTCAGTTTGAGTTGGGTCTCCATCATTTTCAGTTCAAAGGATTCTAACTACCACACCAGTTTCTTTGGTATGGCATCAGGATTGAATGAGATGATAAAGTAAAGGGCTTAAAACTGCTCACACCATGAGGTACAGTTCCTCATGGTGTCTCACTAATAAAAATTTTAAAAAAAAAACTGCTCACAGCACATGCCAAGCAAACACTACCTCTTACTGTTGCTGTTCTCCTGGCCACTGGCCTGTTCCTCTTATCTGCTCACCACTGTAGTATATGACCCTGGAACCTGAGGATGCCTCTCCACTCTTGCTTTCTGCTCATTCAGGTCCCAGCACTCAGGTCTCTTCTGATGAACCAAAGCATCATCCTTGTCATTCTCAGGGCATTACCCACTGTCTCTCCTCATTGTCAAACTTCAAGTTTCATCCACTGGTGGTAAATCTTGCCTCTGAAGCCAAGAGTATGGGAACTCTGTAAATTCTCTCATCTCCTTCTCCTCTGTGCCAAACCAAACACCTCCCATTTGACTTGGCATTTGTATTAGCCAGCAAACATCAAGCCACCAGCCACCAGGACAAAACTTGGGTTTGAAGTTTAGTCTTATGCTTATCTCACAGCATGGCTCGAGACCAGCTGCTCTTGACAGGGGGTGCTTCCAATTGCAGGTCTGGCTGGACGGAACTCTGCTGTGTCCTGGTCTCAGTCTGCCACCTGTATTGCTTAGCCAGTGCTCACGACAGCCCTGGCAGTACCCAAACCCAAACCACATCAGTCACTTGAACTCCCTCTCTCCATTCTGAGCCAGGCTATCCTCCTCCCAATACCAGGCTAGCCAGGTTTAGCCCCAGCAAGAGGATATCCACAGAGTCTCGTGGCCCAGAACCTGCATGTGGGGGGCTTCTGAAAAGCACCAACAGAAGCTTCATTTTCTGCTGAGTTTCCACGTGGTGGGGATGGGGGTAAGGCACAGAGCAGCCTGAGTCAGCAAGAGCCCAGGAAGCAGGCAAAGAATAATAATAACCTCTTCAAGCAAAGAATAAAAATCATAAATGAAGGCGGAGGAGGAGGAGAAGGAGGAGGAAGAAGAGGAAGAAAAGGAGGAAGAGGAGGAGGAGGAGGAGGAGGAAGAGGAGGAGGATGAAGTGGAGGAGGAGGAGGAGGAGGAGATATAATGATCAATAACCATTAACAGATGAGCTTCTCTATTTGCCTGGTAAGGATGTCTCAATACACCAGTATCCAGGACTTCTGGGACCCATAGCCCCTGCAAGGTGTGAGGTAGGTTGGACAGATCTCACTGTCATTCCTGCTCTAGGAGGCCCAGGGAGGGATGAACTAACCCAGGTCTAAAGTGAAAATGAGAAGCACAGAGTCGTGATCTCTAACAATGCTGTTGCCCACACCTCTCCCTGGCCTCACAGAAGGGAGAGAGATGAGCCCAGCACATTTGGTCCCCATGGTGGGGCACTCTCAGGTGCAATCCCTTCCCTGACAAGCCCTCACCACAGGTCCTGTGAATGCTCCTAGCTCCAATCCTGCCCTGAGGCTGAACCCTGAGTCCCCAGTGGCCATTGAGAAACCACAGATGGCTGAAGACAGACCCACACACATCTGCACACAGCAGGGCTGCGCAGAGAAGCCACAGCAGGAATCAGGGTCTGAGGACCATATCGTGTGTGTGTGTGTGTGTGTGTGTGTGTGTGTGTGTGTGTGTTGAGGGGGCAGAGCCTGTGGGAGCTGGTTACTGAAGAAGCCTTCTGCCTATCAAATGAATGCAACTGCCTGCTCATCCTCTGTCACACTGTCCTCCCGTTGTTCATCGATTTTCTCGAGCGGGCCCAGTAACGTCTCCATTGTGAGACTTTGTTGTTACTGTGTTTGGCATATCGAATACGTCACGGGGAGCTTTCCAGGCTCTGCCGTGAGGGCGAGATACTCTCGGTAGCTTGCTGGGCTCTCCGAGAGGGGTGGAGGAATCGAACTCGAGTCAACCATGTTGGCTGCATGCAAGGCAAACGCCCTACCGCTGTGCTATCGCTCCAGCCCCACTCATCCTCTGGCCTCTTGTAATTGGACAGAGAAACATGTCCTTTCTGCTCATCCATCCTGACACCTCTAGAGGCTGGTCTCTGGGCCCCAGTCTGTCCTTCTGTCCACTGTCCCCTCTGCCCTCAGTGGAGTCCAGAACGTAGCTTCTGCACACCCCAGCCTCCAGCTATTCCCACCGTACCCAGGAAGTGGAGGCCATGCGGGATACCTCCCTTTCTCCTTCATCTCTGGTGGGACGGCTCCAGCTTCCTATCTCACCTCCACTCCACTGACTGGTTGTACTGGTTGTACAGATAGTCTTCTCTATAGCAAGCTGTCCAAATCTGCCCTTCTCTTAGCCTGACCACAGACCCTTTCACCTTCTCCTGGCCTCTAGCTGCTCCTTCCTGTCCCTCCAGCCAGTGTCCGAAGAGCACTCATTCTAGATCCCTTCACAGCTGCCCAGACAAGCCATCCCCTGCATGCCTTTGTCCCAAACTCCTGCTTTCCTCTTCCAGGCCTGCTCAGATGTCACCTGTCATACCAGTAGTGTCCCCACAGCCTTCCCGAGCTGCCCTGCAGCAGAGGCAGCCCCTGAGACAGAGCCAATCCTCTCCCTCACAGGCTGGCTTCCAGATGCTTCTCCTTGGCTTGTCGGTTTTTTCCTGGAAATAAAATCCAAGCAATGTGCACTCTCCTCCCAGGGTTAGGGTCTGCAGCACCTGGCCCTCACTTCTGAGGTGTCTCTGGGAGGTTCCTTGGAGGTCCTTGGGGGACTTGAGCCCCACAGTCACCAAGGGCCCCTCATGTGCTTGATTTTTCTCTGTCTCCTATGTCAGACAAGGATCCCTCACTGTGGTCCCTGGAGTCTTCTTCCAAATGAACCCCCAAGGCCTGGCCTTGGGTCTGCTTTTGTACCTGCTGTCTTCACCCACCCGTCCAGTGGCAGGACAGGCTCTGCTATCAGTACAGAGCCATCTCAAGATAGACTGCCTCCTGTGCTCTCTCTTCTCTACAGCCTCATGACCAAGAGGTTGTCCCCAGCACCCAGGACATTGCTTGGGCAAGGTGTTACTGGATTTTCTGGAGTGCATGAGCAGGATGGATGAGTAAGTGTGAGTAGGCAGAGAGCCTCTCAGGAATCTAAACTGGGCATCTGCTGCAGAAAGATTTATGCCCAAGTATCTGGCCCTGCCAAAGCCAGTCATTTCCTACCACATCAAATAGTCTGTGAACTGCAGAGCCCACCACCCCCGAGGCCTTCTCTCTCCCCTTCTCCTGACATCCCACCATCTATAACACAGGCGCCTCTCTCCAGACCCTGCATCCTCCTGCAGCGGGAGAGCCTTAGACCCAGGAGAGGTTCCAACTCTGGTTAAATAAAGGTGAAAGAACAAAGGGAAATGCTGTTCTAATGTGATATAATTCAACGCCGCCTCCCTGAAATGTCATTCAGGAGAGAGAGATTTGTCCCAGCTGGATGCCAGGGCTCATAAAGAAATACGTGGAGGACTGCCTGTCTGCAGGTGTTGATGGCAGCCGCGGGGAGTGGTCATTTTGACACATCAACTTATTGAGTGCACACAGGGGGCTGGGGTTTCCAGGAGGAGGAATGAAGTCATTGTTGAGGAACTGAAGCTGAGGTCAATGGGGCTGTCCAGGGTCCATCTGACTCTGATGTGCTAGTGGGTATATGTGAGATGCCTGATCAGATGTGGAACACACTGGGCACTAACTCGGTGCCTGCAGCAGGAACCCTAGCAAGCAAACTGAGGCCATAGCCTGCAAGGTATTGTCATACCTGGAGCTTGGAGCCAGAGTCCAGACAGTTCCACTCCAGTCCACTGCTGCTTTCTCTGGCCCCGGGAGGGAAAATCAGGCTGAATTGTCAAACACATAAAAGCTTAGAGCTATTCACAGATGGTGTCCCTGATTGAGGATTGGGAATCGAGCATTTCCAGCACTGAGATTAGGTATTGGCCATCTGAGTTACTTCCATTCTCTCCCTACCCCTCCCCTCCCTTTCCCTCTCCTTCTCTCCCCTCCCCTCCCCTCCCTTTCCTCCTCCCTTCCTCTGTCTCTTCATCTCTCTCTCTCTCTCTCTCTCTCTCTCTCTCTCTCTCTCTCTCTCTCTCTCTCTTTCATGCTGGAAATTAACCCAGAACCTTGCCCATGTGAAGCTAGTGAGTGCCCTACCACCGAGCCATATCCCTGGCCACTTGCTTTCTTTTCTTGGCCTGTTTTTTTTCATCTGTACAAGGAGGAAGCTAAAGATTTCTGAAGTTTCTTCCACTTCCAAAAATATGTTATTCTGGGTCTCAGTTTCCTGTGTTCAAGTGGGTATAATATTTCACTTCACCGAACGCCCTCAGGATCTTATGGGTCCCAGAAGTTCCTTGGCACAGTTGTGTGGAATACATGATGAAACACAATGCCAAGCCTCCCATTTCTGCAGAAAAGTGATGATTTTGAACCAGGTTTAGAACCAGGGCCACAGTTATGCTGCTGGCAGCAATAAGGCAGAAACTATGTTAGTTCCAGCTAAGTAGCACCAGAGTCAGGAAAGGGGTTCACTGGCTGCCTCATAGCACTGGTTGTCCCTAAAACATCCCCTAGAGAATGGGAGGAAAGAGGTCTAAGTCAAAAATACCTTTGACTGTTACGAAACAATTATTACATGGAACTAAACTGTATATCCAAGGGAAATTTGGAAGTTCTGAACTTGGGCAAGAGCTGGGAAAAGTGGAGGAAGTAGGTAATGAGGGAGATATGGCAAGGGAGTGGGTTAGTTCCTAAGGTGCAAAATGCCCATATCATGAGCTCTGAGTCACCTGAAATCAAGCACTAGATCTGACACACATTGCTCGAGGTAAAGGTAAAGGCCCTCCCGTTGATCATCGATTTGCTCGAGCGGGCCCAGTAACGTCTCCATTGGAGACTTTGTTGTTACTGTGTCTGGCATATCGAATACTCTCGGTAGCTTGCCGGTCTCTCCGAGAGGGGCGGAGGAATCGAACTCGGGTCGGCCATGTTGGCTGCGTGTAAGGCAAACGCCCTACCCGCTGTGCTATCGCTCCAGCCCCTGACACACATTAATTCCAAGATTAGAAGAAACTTAACTTATTTTTTTAAATTTTATTATTTTTAATTTTTTTATTAGTGAATCACCACCGTGGGGTACAGTTACAAACTTACAAACTTTCGTGCTTGGTTTCAATCATACAATGATCAAGTCCCCATCCCTCTACCAGTGCCCATTCGCCACCACCAATGACCCCAGTATCCCTCCCCCCACTTCCACCACCCCACCTCCACCCCGCCTCTGAGGCAGGGTATTCCCTTTTGTTCTCTCTTTCCTTTTGGGTGTTGTAGTTTGCACTAGAGGCATTGAGTGGCCATTGTGTTCTATCTATAGTCTACATTTGGCTCGCATCTCCCAATCTGAGCTGAGTCCTCCAAATACCCTTTACTTGGCGTTCCCTTTTCTATCTGAGCTGCCTTTTCCCCAGAATTTGAGGCAGGCTTCCAAGCTATGGAGTAAACTTCCTGGTCCTTATCTCTACTATTTTTAACTTTTTAAAATCTCAGTTTCAGCTGTAAACTGTAGGATATAAATGACATCTCTCTTACAGAGATACCTGTGGAAAAGTGCTTAACACCACACCTGGTGCTAATTTCTAGCAGTGGCAGCAAAATCAACCAGAGTAGTTACTGCAAATCTATTAAGTGATGCAATTTTAAGGAGAGGGTGCAGCACTTGTCCCACTGACCATAGTGATTGGAGAGAAAAGGGCATGTTTTAGGAAAGGAACACATTAATTGGCTGGCCCAAGGTAAGCAAAACCCAGAGAAGCACAGAGATACAGACCAAGTGAGAGAAGTGCAGTTAACAACTTTTGATTATGTTAATGATAGCAGGAATTATTCATATCACTCTAACCGCAATTATATTAGCAGGAAGAACAGTTATGAATCCATGTTCTGATGGTAGCTATAATGAGTATTGTAATAAGAAGCTGAAGATAAATTTCATCTAGTAGATTAATCAAAGAGAAATTCAAATGGAGAATTATGAGTGAATCATTATTCTGTGTGTATTTGCAAAACAATGGGCACAAATGTTAGAGAAAAGGGACCAAAGAATTCACATGTCTTACTGTGTATGAAATGAGCACCCAGTCAGGAACATATTCAATATCCTGTGAGGCTCAGGAAATAAAGTGACGTCTCCAAAATTTCATGGAGGGTGAATAATGGAGCCCTTATCCAAGCTCTTTGCTTTACAATACCAAACAATTAACCACTTGTCAAAGTAGACCAACTATAAGTCTTTATAATTTTTCTTTGCTTTTATTGACCATTTTTTTTTTTTGGCTGGAGCGATAGCACAGCGGGTAGGGCGTCTGCCTTGCACATAGCCAACATGGCCGACCCGAGTTCGATTCCTCCGCCCCTCTCGGAGAGCCCAGCAAGCTACCGAGAGTATTCGATATGCCAGACACAGTAACAACAAAAGTCTCCAATGGAGACGTTACTGGGTCCGCTCGAGCAAATCGACGATCAACAGGAGGGCCTTTACTTTACTTTACTTTTTACTTATTGACCAATAATGCTGGATGTCCAATGGCTCAGAACAGAGAAGGCATGAACATCCAAGTTGAGGGGAGGTGTCCTTCAATGCTAATAGTACACACATGATGAGTTTATCTATTTTTTTTAAAAAGGGTTGTTTTTGAGGGGAAGAGGGAGATAGTGAGAGGGGGGGAAGAGATAGAAAGACAGAGAAGGAATATGCCTGCCATAGAGGTGACGAGGGTGGGGGAGGGAAATTGAAAATATTTGGTGGTGGAAAATGTACACTAGTGAGTGGACTGGTGTTGGAACACTATATGACTGAAACTGAATCATTAACAATTTTGTAACTGTTGTGTCTCATTGTGGTTCAATTAAAACATTAATTTAGGGAGTATGGTGCTGCCAGCAGGTCAATCTGTACCTGTCAGGCTAGTGCATCAGCAGCCCAATGGTGCCTTCAGACTTCCAGATACCCCAAAAATTGCTGCTATGCCTTTGGCCATACCCCAAAAACTTGGGGCAAAGTTTACCAACAAAGTAAACAGCCAAAAGTTAGATATGTGAGAGACATACCCACAAATCACCTCTGGCTCAGCTATATAATTGGAGGCAAGGTCTCTCTGGTTCCTGATTGAACTGCTTAATGGTCATGATTTCAGAGAATCAGAAACAAATCTTGAAACCCAACGGCTTTTGGCAGAGATGTGTCTGGTCCCCGAAATGGATTTCCAGCGATGGACCATCCCAGGGTGGAAAGGGTGTTGTCCCTCTGTCTGCTCCCCCTTGGCAGCTCGGTGGCTGCCATCTTCCAGAGGCCACTGGGCAGTCAGGTTTGGACCCTCAGTGACGAGACATGTGGAGCCTCATGGGATGGGGGTGGAGCCGGCTCTTTCCTCCCCGCCCCAATGAGACCCCAAGTCACCACCCACCTCTGACTCCTGATCAAGCTGCTTGACAGCTATGATCCCAGAGATTCAGAATCAAATCTCAGAACCCAGCGACTTTTGGCAGATACATCCAGTCCCTGCAGTAGGTTACCAGTGCTGGGCCACCCTACGTGGGAATAGGCTTCATGCCTTGGCCTGTTCCCCCTGGCAGCCTGGTGGCCGCCATCCTCCAGAGGCCACTGGACAGTCAGGTTTGGGCCCACCTGCAGTGACAAGACATAAGGGGCCTCACGAAATGGGGGTGGAGCCAACCCTTTCCTCCCCATCCCAACGAGACCCCGAGTTGCCACCCACAAATGGCTTCTCTGGCTCCTGATCAAGCTGCTTAATGGCCATGATCCAAGAGACAAGGAACAAATCTCAGAACCCAGCAGGTTTTGGCAGAAATCCCTCCAGATTCAATTGTTAAAATTTCAAAATTTCAAAATTGCATGGCAACTACTGCAGCCGCGCGATATCGTATGTTGTTCATGGCCAGCAGTGGAAAACAGGTTGCCTACTGTTGCCTTTTCGGCAGATCTGACTGTTGGGGTAAGATCCTGGGTAGTAGTGGTGGGCCTGGTGTCGAGGTGTGACCAAAGTGTATTGAGTCTGACCAAAGTGAAGAGAGTAATGTGGAAATCATCTGCCCCACAGGTGGGGGTGGGGCTGTGTGTGGCATGGGAGTATACTGAGGGTTTTGGTGGTGGCGAATGGGCACTGGGAAGGCACTGGTGTTTCATAGTATGACTGAGACTTAAACTCAAAAGCTTTGTAACTGTTCTCATGGTGATTCAATAAATAAAATTATAAAAAATGGAAAAAAGTAAGGTGATCAACCTAATTAGTGGCTGAAAAAATAGCAGTACTCCTACATAAAAAATTAATTTAATTAATTTTTAAAAGAATGGTTATTTTTTAAATGGAAGGAAGATTCATATACATTGTTACATACAGGCTGTAAAGTTCTTTATATGATGGGGGTCATTACTGGAAGAGTTACAAGACATCACAAAGTGTGGTCACTCACCTAAAGATAAATAGAAAGGGACAGGAGTGATAATATGTGGGAAGAGCACTTGCCTTGCACTCAGCCAACCTAGGTCTGATCCCCGCGTCAAGCCTAGGTCTTCTGAGCAACTCCAAGAGTAATTCCTTAATATGAGGCTGACACCCAAGGACAGTAGAGACAGGGCCAGGAATATTGCTCCATGGATGGAAGCCTGCCTCATGAGCTGGGGAAGAAAAGCAGCTGGAATAGAGAAGGGATCACTAAGACAATGATGATTGGAGGGATAGTTCGGGATGGGAGATGTGTGCTGAAAGTAGATAAAGGACCAAATGTGATAGCCTCTCAGTACCTGTATTGCAAATGATCATGTCCAAAAGTAGAGAAAGAGAGTATGGGGGAAATTGTCTCCCATAGAGGCAGGTATAGGGGTGGGTTGGAGAGATTGGTGGTGGAAAATGTGCAATGGTGGGGGAATAGGTGTTTGATCATTGTATGACTGAAACTCAAACATGAAAGCTTTGTAACTGTATCTCACGGTGATTCAATAAAATTTTTTTAAAAATATTTAAAAAAAAAAAGTAATTCCTGAGATTAGAGCCAGGAGTAACCCCTCAGCATTCACAGGTGTGGCACCCCCAAAGAAAGAATGGTAAATTGAAAGATTGGACAGAGAAGATGACTTGCCCAAGGTCATGGCATGAGCAGGTTTCAGGAATCATAGCCTATACTCTTAATTAGATTTCCACTAATTTCTTCCCCACCAAGGCTTTATGACACTATTTGGACCCTTTTAAATAGGTGGTTGATAGATATAATGAAATGGTGTGGGTGGCTGTCATAATCTGAAATTAGCTAGAAGATAGCTAGTTGTCTTTGAATCAAAACAGTACAAATACCTTCCTTTAGTGCAGCAACATCTGTCTGTGGTTCTGAAATAAGTTAGTTTCGGTTTGTTTTCAACAAAGGAATGTTTGTCAAATTCCCTACTTTACCTCCAACTTATGAGTAGATTAATGGAAAATAAAAGTTACTACTGAGAGATAGTAGTAACTACTGAGAGGTGTGAAGTGAACTATTAGTTTTATTCATCAAAAAATAAATTACTTGGTGCATTATAACTTATAATCAGTGAAAAGCAACACACTTTTTTTTCTGTGCTGGACTATGTCCTTTGACAGGCACACATATGTATCCTAAACAAGGCATGGAAAGCCCGTGCCTTTGTTCATCTTTTTCCACCTCCTCTTCCTGTACAGTGTGGTATCGTATTATGAAGGAAAATCAGAAACAAGGAGGGATGTTAGAACCATGGAAGGGGAATTTGAGGTCAGAGAAGTCTCCTCCTGGGATAAAGAGATTACTTCAATGTTAGTCAGGCAAAAAGGAGGTGAAAAAGAAAGCACCAGGTCTGCATTTTGGCTTGTAGCAGTATATGTCTATTTTCACTTTTATGGTTTTGGAGAAGAATACCTCTTTTACCTCTCTGGAATCTAATCTCACTTAGATGCTATTATCTTCAAACCAGCTCAGCTCAGAGCTTTGTCTGTGAAAATAACAGCCAATACTTCTTTTCAGAGATAATTATTTTATTCTTCAGCTATTCCATCAATGAGTAAAGGGGAAAAACCCAAAACCTGTCTACCCTGCACCTAGGAGCAGAGGGCCTGATAAACCTTGGTCTGATAAAAAATGGAGTAAATCAAATCTTCTACCAAGGACCCTAAAAGATTTTGGAAGAAGAGACCCAAAGTAGTTTCTGAGAAATCTGGGAGAAGGGCTGTGTCTACTTCAGAACATATGCGTAAAAGCACATACGACAAACATGCCCACATGGACACACACAGATTTACATATGCTTGTAGGGCCTTCTTCTTACACCAAGTGAATAAACAGATGGAAATTTTTATGATGTGATCCAGCTCTCTCAATGCTATAAACTTTTAGTTCCAGATGGGACTGCCAGAGCCATAGGAATCCAATAAAGTTGTAAATTTGGGCAGTTATTTCTACTTTGGGCTGGAGTGATAGCACAGCGGGTAGGGCATTTGCCTTGCACACAGCTGACCCGGGTTCGATTTCTTCGTCCCTCTCAGAGAGCCCAGCAAGTTACCGAGAGTATCCCACCCACACAGCAGAGGCTGGCAAGCTCCCCGTGGCATATTCAATAGGCCAAAAACAGTAACAAGTCTCACAATGGAGACATTATCGGTGCCCACTTGAGCAAATTGATGAACAATGGAAGGACAGTGCTACAGTGCAGTGCTACCTCTACTTTGGGTCCCTTAAGTTCATCATCTATAAAACATGTGGAAGTAGACATGGGTGAGGGGCAAAGTTGGATCAGCTGGTTTCTAACAACTTTCCTAGGTCTTGCATGGTAAAGCTTAGGACTCCCTGACCTCTGATAGACAATAACAATGGAATCTTCTTGGGTGAGTTTCTGGAGTATTACAAGTAAAATATTGAGTACAAGTATTTTTAAACCTAGGTTTTTCTGATAGGAAAATTTCATACCTCACCGTGATTTTAATATGCATTTCCCATTATTGTTGAATATATTTTCATATGCTTGTTTACCACATGCATTTTATATATTTGTTTTGATGGTGTATTTGTTCAAATGCTTTGCCCTTTAAGAAACTGAGTTGTTAGTTTTCTTATATTGAGTGTGTATATAAAAATAGACACACCTTTTTATTTTAGCAGACATGATTTGCAAATATTTTCTTTCAGTCTGTGACTTATATTTTCAGTCTCGTTAAAGATGTTTTTCAAAAAGTAGAATTTTTTATTTTGGTGAAGTCTGATTTATCAAAGTTTGTTCCTTTATGAACTGGGCCCTTGATGCTATAGCTAAGATATTTGCAGGGTCAACAGCATAATTCTTCTTCTAAAGATTCATGATTTTTAATTTTTATTTTTAGTGTGAATCCTGGATAAAAAATCTCTTTCTTCCTTGTGAATATCCAATTGTCCTAGAATCTTTAATTGAAAAAAAAATCTTTGTTTTCAAATAAGTTGCTTTTTATCATCATCAAAAATCAGGTGTTGATCTCTTCCAAGATTTATCTGTGAGTCTCTGGATCATGACTGTTAATGAGCTTATATGGTACCAGTGGCAGTTCTTGGGCATGACTGCCAGGTTCCTGGAAGAACAGGGAGATGGGAGAGGTCACCTATTTCTGACTCCATGAGAGCATAGAGATTTTGGTCACAAATTCCGCATACCTGAGTTTTTCAACAGATTCACTCATAAATGAAGCTTATCTCAAGCCTGTGGAGATCAGACGTAAGCACGGCAGCAATTGGGTTCTGGAGGTTTGGGGCTGCCAGGGCCCTTGTATGGGTGGGTGGTAGGCTCATCTGCCCCCCTCCAGGAAGCCCTAAATGAGACTTAGCCTGACGTGGGGTCCGAAGGCATCTTGCAGCTTGTTGATCTCTGATGAAATTTATTTGAGACTCTGGATCATGGTCATTAATGAGCTTATGTGGTACCAGAGGCAGAGTTGCCTCCGGACCCCACACCAGGCTGGATCTTATCTGGAGCTCCAGGGAAGGGGACAGGTGAGCCCACCACATGCCCATACAGATCCCCAGCAGCCGAAAACCTCCAGAACCCAATCTCTGCCATGCTCACATATGATCTCCACAGGCTCAGGACAAACCTCATCCATAAATGAATCTGCTGAAAAACTCAGGTGTGAGGGATTTATGACAAAAATCTCACAGAGTCAGGAATGGGAACCCCACCCCCCTCCCACCATCTCTCTATTCTTCTGGGAGCCTGGCAGTAGTGCCCAAGAACTGCCTCTGGTGCCATATTAGCTCATTAACAGCCATGATCCAGAGACTAACAAATAAATCTCAGAAGAGATCAACAAGCTGCAGAGATGCCTCCAGACTCCAAAGTCACTATCAGTGAAAAGTTTCACTTCAGCTGTATCACCCTCTTTAAATTTTAGAATTCCTGGAGCAGGTGGCCGCATTTGCAGCCATGTAACATATCATACTCTGTACCAGGAGTAGTACGCCACATTAGATGGGGTGTAAAGTAGAAGGCAATCAATTTCAATCAAAGAGAAATATTAGCACGCAAGGCTCGAACTGTAACAACATGTTAGTAATCTCTTATACAAGGGCTTAATGGCTCCTGGGTGAGATATAACAATATTCACACACTTTCTTCAAGGAAATTTTTTTTAATTTTTAGCAGATTATTCATAACAAGCAGTGCAAAATAAATTATTTAGGGTCTGTTATTGGGGCAGGCTTGGGTGGTGGTTGAGGGAATTCAAAATAATGGTGATGGGAAGCTGTAACGGTGGTAGAAGAATTGGTGTTGGAATATTGGCTGCAATAAATCATTATGAACAACTTTACAAAAATAAAAATAAAATAACAATAAGTTAAAAAAAACACGTTCACATATGTGTGAGTCTATTTTAGGGCTCCTGTCTCACTACTGATCTATTTGCCATTCTTAATGGCAATATCATATTATCTAGGCTACTGTTGCTTACAAAAGATTTTGAAATCAAGTTTTCCCAGTTCTCTAACTTTATTCTTCTCTCTAAAAGTTGTTTTTAATAGTCTGTCTTTTGCACTCATATACAGATATTATTCTGGTGGTATCAGAAAAAATGACTGCTGGGTTTCTGGTTCATGTTGCATTGGATCTGTGGACAATTAGAGGGACTCTAGTTACAGTTTTCAGTGTATAGAACATACACATACTTTGTCAGGTCCACATTACAGATTCATAGTTTTATGCTATTGTAAATGGTAATTTTTTTAGTTTTTATTTTTGATTGCTACTCATATAGTGCATAATATGTGATCACATATCCTGCAACCTTTCTAAACTCTTAATAATAAACTAGAATCAATAAATTTTACTGTGACATTTACGTATCACTTTAAAATACTTTCTAATTCTTCTTTTGATTTCTCTTGACCATAGGCTAATTTGAATCATGTTATCTAGTTTCAAATTACTTGGTTTTCAAAAGACCTTTCAGTTATTACTTTATATTTGATTCCATTGTAGAGGATACTCTTGCATAACTTAAATTCATAAACTCATTACAGCATTTTTATGGATTAGACCATGATCTATTTTGGTAAATTATCTCTCCATATTTAAAAACAAAATATGTTCTGTTGTTATTTAGAGTATTCTATAACTCAGTTAGGTCATTTGATTGTGTTGTTAAAATCTTCTAAATTTCAATTAATTTAAAAAGATGGATGTTGAAATATTTTATTCTGAATTTATGCATGTCTTGTATTTCTATTAGTTTTGCTTCATGCAGAATTGCTTCATGCACTTGGAAGTTATGTTAGTTGTGTGAAAATTAGAATTATATGCAATCCTTATATATCATTATAAAATTATCTCTTTTATCCCAGTAATACTATTTTATCTGAACTATCATTTCTAGTAATATAGTAACTCTACATCTTAATTAATGCTTATATGGCATATATTTTCTGACCTTTTACTTTTTATTTCTGTGTCTTTATATTTCAAGTGTGTTTCTTATATAGATAGCATACAGTCAGGGTTTTCTTTTGTATCCAATCTAACAATTTCTGCCCTTAAATTGACATGTTTAGATTATTTACATGCTGGATATTATGAGGATTAAGAAATACACAAAAATAGCAATTAACTTTTCCCTCACCTCCTTAGCATTCCATTGCACATTTAAAACTTATTGCAACTGATTTCTTAAATTCGCATTACTCTCCCTTTTTCTTTTCTTTTCCTTTCTCTTTTTTTTATTTCCTTTATTTTCTTGAGAGGAGTTTATTTCCAGAGTTATGAACATCAAATAGTGATCATGCAGTCTGGCTCACTTGGACTCACATTTCCTTGTAACACTACCGATCAGCTTCATGGGATAAATTCCACAATTTAAGTAGGAATAGTTTGATTTCAATATTGCAGAATTTCCTAATTTTGAGGTCATTTTACCTTTTTTTTTCAAAAATGTTTATGGAGACTCTGTGATTTACAAAGTTGTTTATAACAGAGTGGCATCAGGCACACAACACTCCAACACCAATCCCACCACCAATGTCCCCTTACCTTTACCAATATCCCTAGGTTCTCTCCCACCCCTCAGCCTACCCCCTTGGCAGGCATGTAAAAATTTATTTCATATTTCTTGGACAAATAAAACTTAAAAGAAATGAATAGAAGTCACAGTCCACAGAGTCACAGTCCTCCTGTTGTTCATCGATTTGCTAGAGCGGGTCCAGTAACATCTCCATTGGAGACTTTGTTGTTACTGTGTTTGGCATATTGAATACATCACGGGTAGCTTGCCAGGCTCTGCCGTACAGGTGAGATACTCTCGGTAGCTTGCCGGGCTCTCCTAGAGGGGCGGAGGAATCAAACTCGGGTCGACCATGTTGGCTGCATGCAAAGCAAATGCCCTACCACTGTGCTATTGATCATTTGTGATAATGAATTGCTATATGTTGCCTTTTAAAGGAGCTTTTCTAAGTCTTCTTGAAAAACTGATTTGAAGGTTACAAATTCTCCAAGCTGTTGCCTGTCTATGAAGCTCTGTATAGTTCCTTCAAATCTGAAATACAGCATAGCTAGAAAGAATATTCTTGGTGAGGTGTTCATCTCGTTGAGTTTTTTTTTTTACTATCTCCTTCTGCATTCTCTGGTTCATAGTCTCATCTGATAGATCTTCTATACATATCTAATGTGTTTTCCCTTGTATACAAATTCTTTTTTGACATTGTTGTATTAAATAGTCTGTCTCTATCTTTGGATTTTGTCATTTTGAGTATAATCTGTCTGTCTTGGAGTTTCCCTAATTAGGTCTATTTTCACTGGGACCCTCAGGCCCTTGGATCTCAGTACCTATAATATTCAACTCTTGGAATTTTTTATCGATTTTTTTTTCATTTCATCATCCTGTTAATCGTCGATTGCCTCGAGCAGGCCCCAGTAACGTCTCTTTCATCCTAGCCCTGAGATTATATTCACGGCTCATTAGGAGAATGAGACCCATCATTGTTACTGGTATTTGGCATATTTGGTAGGCCACGGGGAGTTTGCCAGACTCTGCCCTGTGGGCAGGCTACATTCGATAGCCTGCAAGTTTGTCCAAAGTAGGAATGAGGTAATAAGATGTTGCGTGGCCGCAAATGCGGCCGCGCGGTTCCGGGATCTGGATTTTATAGTCTCTGAGTCTTGGCCGCTGATGGGATTACACGGCGCCAGGGGGCCAGGTGGTGGGTGTGACCCCCGCCTACTGGAATTTGGAGGATCTGGGTGGAAGATGCTCGACTCCAATTCGAGTAGGCTTGGAGGTCTCGGCCCCGGAACCCGCGTGGCTTTGTCCCTCTGCCAGTACCTTCATGTGTGCGGAGAGTGGTCTCAGCATGGTGGTGGCTGGTCCTGGAGGTCTTCGGCTGCCGGAGCCCCGGTCGGGGCGGGGAGGAAAGCTCGACCCGCTCCCCTCCAAGGGGTCCCGGCGAGGGACACCCAGGCGCGGGGGCAAAAGACTGCACTGTTCTCGTCCGGGATCTGGATTTTATAGTCTCTGAGTCTTGGCCGCTGATGGGATTACACGGCGCCAGGGGGCCAGGTGGTGGGTGTGACCCCCGCCTACTGGAATTTGGAGGATCTGGGTGGAAGATGCTCGACTCCAATTCGATTGATCTTGATTTTATCGATGATTTCTGTAATTAATGTTTCTTCATCACTTTTGTCTTCTGTTCTCCAGAGACTCTGATAATTCTTATACTGTTCCTCTTGAACTCATTCCACAGTTCTCTGGTATGCTATTCAATTCTTTTCAGACAATTTCCCATTTTCAGCTGTTTCCTAGTGGTTTTCACCTTCTCATCTTGGAGCTCCTCAATCTTTTGCTCAGCTTCTGTTATTCTGCTATTCAGAGATTCTATTGATATTTTTATATAATCTACAATGTTCTTCATTTCTATCATTTCTGACTGTAGTAGATTTTTTAATTTCATTTCAACTCTCTTACTTCTTGTGTTTTGCTGACTATCTGTGCTATCATTTATTTCATATCACTTGGTCTAATAAAACTTAAAAGTATGGCAAAAAAGAATTATCAGAAAATAAATTAATAGAAGTCATTTGTGATGATGAATTACTATGTGTTTTTTTATCTTTCTTAATCTAGTAGAGTAGTAGAGGGCTGGAGCGATAGCACAGCGAGTAGGGCGTTCGCCTTACAAGCGGCCAACATGGCCGACCCGAGTTCGATTCCTCCGCCCCTCTCGGAGAGCCGGGCAAGCTACCGAGAGTATTCGATATGCCAGACACAGTAACAACAAAGTCTCCAATGGAGACGTTACTGGGCCCGCTCGAGCTCGAGCAAATCTAGTAGAGGTCAGTCATATACATATTAGTGAGTGTCATACTCAATGCCACATGATGGGAAGAATATTAAACATCCCTATTAGAGTGTCACTAAAGGTACTGAGGATTTACTGGTGTTGTTTATGTCTTCAGTGATATTGTTTTTTCTCATTGAGCTAGGTGGGCTTCTATGTGTTTTTTCCATGTTTTTTCCAGTGTTTTGCTGTGCTGGACTGAGTCTTTGTAGTAAGCGCTCTCCCCCGAAGATAATGAGGGATTAAGCTGTAAATTGCTCTCTCTCTTCTCTGCTTGTCATCACAGAATGACAGAAAGAATAAGTGTGAGCAGCATATAATTCATTGAGTAGCCACACACTTCAGGAGCTGTTTATGGCACAGGTGGGTGTGGAGGTTTCTGGGAACCACCCAGTAGGAGGAACTCTGTCTCCCATTCCACAACAGGCACAGCGACAGAAGCCAGAGGCGAGCCTCATCCAGGATGCTGGAGCAGCAAGCAGAAAAGGTCCCCTCTTTCGACATATAATACAATGTAATGTAATGCAATAATGTAACTTTTGAACTTTTATGCTGTTGATATTTCCACACCTAACAACAAATTCAGACACAATGACACAAGGGAATGAATTAATCAGTTAAAGCATAGTGTGTCTCACCATGACTCCTCTTAATTTACAATACTCTCAGGATCACTGTGCCCCCTCCCCTGGTCCCACTCTGCACTCCACCTGCCCTTACCTGCCCTCAAGAGTCTTTTAAAAAAAATTTTATTAGTGAAACACCATGAGGTACAGTTGTAGACTTACAAATTTTTGTGCTTGGGTTTCAATTATACAATGATTGAGTACCCATCCCTCCACCAGTGCCCAGTCTCTACCACCACTGATATCAATATCCCTCCCACCCCCCCCAACCCCCCATCCCACCCAGTCTCTGTGGCAGGGCATTCCCTTTTGTTCTCTCTCTCCCTTTTGGTGCTGTGGTTTGCAAAAGAGGCATTGAGTGGCAATCATGTTTGGTCTATAGTCTACTTTCAGCATGCATCTCCCATCCTGGGAGGATCCTCCCAACACCCTTTATTTGGTGTTCCCTTTTCTATCTGAGCTGCCTTTCCCCCTAGCATGTGCGGCTGTCCTCCAAGTCATGGAGTAAACCTCCTGGTACTTATCTCGGCTCTTCTTGGGTGTTAGTCTCCTATTCTGTTACTTTATGTTCCCCAGATGAATGCAATCTTTCTTCTGCCCTCAAGAGTCTTACAAAGGCTGGAGCTGGCCTCAGACAGACAGCCCCGAGTTCAGGCCATTACCCATCTCCAATAGCCCTCCCTGCCTCTAGTCTTCATTTGTGACTGTGTATATCGACAAATAGTCTTTCCCTTCAATCACTCTGGGTTGAATCCTGCTCTTCTCTCTCTCTCTCTCTCTCTCTCTCTCTCTCTCTCTCTCTCTCTCTCTCTCTCTTCTCTCTCTCTGTCTCTCTTTCTCTCTGTGTCTCTCTCTGTCTCTGTCTCTCTCTGTTTCTCTCTCTCTCTCTCTCTCTCTCACACACACACACACACACACACACACACACACACACACACACACACACACACATCCCAGTGAGCAGATTGAGGAGAAAGGAGAAAGTCCCAGAGCTTGATAGCCCAGATCAACTGCAGCTGGGAGTTTGGGAAGGGGGTGGGGTGTTAATAGTGGAGTTGGGAGTAATTGTTCTCCCTCTTCAATCAACTAAAGGTCAGTGAACTTTCAATAGAACTGAAGGATCTGAGACCTCTGCCATGCAGCCTGCAGACTGATCTCGTCCTGCCAAATCTCCTCCTGCTGTTCTAACATGGGGCTGGAGGGTACCTGGAGGCTCTAGAGATGGTCAGAGGAAAAGCTTGGCCTGGGGAGGTTAGAGAGGTAGGCGTGGCCCCACACTGACAGCACCATTGCCCCCAGGCACCTGCTGTGTCAGGCCTGTCCAGAGATTTGGGGACATTAGGTCCTGCTTGGAATCACTCTGCTTGGGAGATCAGCTGACTGATGAATCACAAAAGGAGATCCAGAAAGGGGTTTGATAACACTTGGCCCCAGAATTAGGCAGTGGGCTGGGTTAGGATCAAAAACAGGTATCCAGACCATTTGTCAGTATGTTTTCCAGATGCCAGGCTGGATTGGGAACTTAAAAGATCAGGACACCTGACACCTGTGCAGGGAGATGCAGTCAAGAGGCAAGGGCGTGACTCTGCCCAACTCACTTCGAGTTCTGGGTTGGTGGCTCCACTGGCACCCTTTTCCCAGCTCTGTCACTCCATTCTTCATGAACACCAGGCCCTGTGGGGATCTGCTCGCTGAAAAAGACCACAAATCTGGGAAAGTGGTGTTCAGCCTCCTTCTCTCACATCCTCTCCTCTCCCCCAGACCCTCTCCTCTCTGTCCTCCTCCAGTGTCGCCTTCTTCCCAGGACTCTCTCATCCCCATCCAACTTCTTGAGTCAGAGAAAAGTGTGATACCCTCTGAAGACCCCCAGAAAAGATTTCACTTTTCATTAGCCTGAACTGGGTATCGTGCCCTTCCCTGACCCAATCAAATACCAGCAGAATGGGGTAGATTGATTACTAGAGTAAATCTGACCCCACCCCGGAGTTGAGGGTGGGTCATTCAGACCACATGAATGAGAGACCGGCACTGCCCCTAAAGAAGGGTTTGTGGGCTGGTTAGGAAGTGAGATGGAAACTGGGGTGTCAACATAAAGCCTTGCCATATGACCCCACCTAAAATGATTAGTTACAGAAGTAACTGGACCTTCAGGACCATGTCATTCTACCATGCATTCCCTGGGGCTCACTGCTTGACTCATTTTACCATGCTCTGCCCAATTCTCTCTCCTGCCACACGAGATCCATGTTATGACCTTGACATATAATTAGGTCATCCCTGTTGTGGGTCCCTGTGTTGTCTCAGACCTATCCCTGCTATTTGCCATGCTATTATGGCTAGTAAAGCCAATCTGCCTTCCCCAAATAGGCACACAGACACACACACACACACACACACACACACTCAGAGTCACACACACAGAGTCACAGACCTTGTGATTTCTTGGGGGTCTTTGAAAATATGAATTGAATCTTAATCTCCCAGTATCGGACCGTGATTTAGAGAAGAGACTCGGTAAGTAGTTGTAGAATGAATGACCTGATAGAACCTCTGTTATTTTTGTTGGATTCTTGGGTTGCTGTGTAGTTATTTGCATTCTTACAAAAGACAAAGAAGCAAGCAGAGGAAACAAAGCTCCAGAAGTGGCATTTCAGGCGCCAGTGCACTAGGCCTAGAAGCTTCTTCCATTGTCTAGAGCCTGGGGGAGGAAATGGCTGTCCCAGCAGGTGGAATCTTCCATTCATTGCCTTTCAGTGAAAAATTAGGAAAACAATCACACTGTCTCTTGAAAAACACGGATGTGTCAGGGAAACAAATGTGTTTCCCTTTGGCTTTCTGGGGGAGAAAACTCCTCTATTCCTGTCAGGTTTTCCTGCAATGGCATCCTAGCCCGCAGACAGCTCCTTCCCGCCATCCCTGAGGGGTGAGGGTGATGTCCTTACTAACTCTCAGTTCCCTCAGCACTGTGCCCTCACAGTCACCCTCATACCCAGAGGGGTGAAGCTGGATATTAACTGGACTTTGAAGGAGCCCCATTGTTCCACAGCTCAGCCATTGCCCCTCTTGCCCCTGACCTGGCTGCTTCTCCCAGTAGACCGGTAGCCTGCATTGATGATTGACACATCCACTCTCTGCTCCACTGACCTTCCTGCCCTTCATCATGTCCTTCCAGCCCACCCTCCACGTGCCCCAGAGTTTCCCTCAGCAACACCACACTGACGGAGTCCTCGCCACTGGAAAATCCTCTCAGTTCCAAGATGTCATTATGTCCCAATCCTCACCAAGAGACATCCAGGAGGGGCAGGAATTAGCAGTGACACCCTCTTTCCTCTGCTCTGTGCTGTTCATCCCTGACACCCCAAGAGCTCTGACTCACTCCCCCAGCTCAGCAAACTCCATCCTCCAGGAAACCCTGCCTGGCTCTCACCAGCAGAGGATTCTGCTTAGTCTCATATTTCTCTCTCCCCCTACAACCTCTTTCTGTCTGCACACAGCCTCTTGTTACCACAGCCTGGCCTGACCCCCCACTGAACCATCATCTTCCCAAGGTCTTATTGCTGGGGCCCCAGCTTCCGAAGATCTCTGAGTCAACATGGGTTAATGAGGAGAATGAACCAATGGATCAATCAATAAGTCATTGTCCCACAGCCCTTCTCATGATAGATATAAAGCAACCATGAAGCATTTGGTAACTCTTACCTGCCAGACCACCATCGCACTGTGCCCATGTCAGCTCTGAGAATGCTACACCCCCATGTGTGGATAGGGGTGTCATTCATTTACAGGAAGCACAGTCAGCTCAGAAAGTCCAAGGAACCGGGACGGGATCTCACTCAGAGGGTGCAGAGTGGCTGTGCCTAGAACTATGGATCTTGGCCCCAGACCCCTCATTTATTGAGGGTGGACTGTGCACCAGGTACTGCTCAGGTCTGGGAAAAGAGCCAAGACAGAATAACAAGTCCCTGACTGCAGGAGTCGCTGTGCTGCACGGAGTGGAGAAGAACACACAATCCATGGAGAAATGAGGTAGGACTGGTAATGGCAGTGTGGTAGCAGAGCACAGGAGCAGGGCAGGGAGTGCCGAACTACAGTGGGTGGGTGACATTTTCTCTACACCTGCCAATGTGCATATGCCATTCTACCGCAATAAAGTTGTTTTTAATAAAAGAGTCAAATATGCCCAGAGTTCCTAAATGGGATTGACTATGGAGACAGGTTCTCTTCCGAGGGCTGGCCCGCTTGGTCCTGTGAACACGTAGCGATGTCTGCAAAGTGACATGCTCAGAAAAGCTGACAAATATTTCACAAGCGCACGAGTCCACGCCTCACTCTCCCAAGGCAATCACAACATTTTGACACCTGTGATGAGCTTGATGACTCAAATACATGTCAAAGTGCCACTGGAATGTCAGGCAGGACTCCAGCTGTCTTGGCTGGCAAGGAGGGTTTGCGGAGAGATCATTGTCCAGAGCTTGTCAGGAAGACTGTGGGAAGGAGGTGGGAACCTCTAGAGGTCAAGGAGCGCCCACACACACCACCAGTCCATCAACCCTCCTTTCTAGGAAGAGGGGCACTGACATGGAGGGATGGGCTGAACAGATCCATTCTTCTGATTGGTCCAGCTGGCTCAAGCTGCTGCTGATTGGTTCCTAGGTGTGCTCATTGGTTCTCTGTGAGAAACACTTTTGATTCTAATTTGTTCTCAAAGGCCTTCCGTCCCATTGTTGATTTTATCTGCCTGCAGCCCAGGAGAGCACCAGGGCCTTTAACCTTCTGCAGAGTCCTTAATGGCTGAACTGGGCAGTCCAGCATTTCTAGGATCTCCAGTCCCTCTGATTTGGAGCCTTTTCTCCCTTTCTGGCCACCCTACAAGGAGCATGAAGAGCTGATGAAGCTGACTGGGGTCTTCCTCTTTTCCTGGGCATGTCCCGCTTCCCCACCCATTAGAACCACCTGCGCTTTGCCCTCAGTGTCCAACAGAGCACATTGGGGTGGTCAGACCCCTGCAGGTGGGGGTGGGGGCTCATTCAAACCTCTGAGTTTAGGGAATCCTTATTTTTCCTGTGTCACACAGAGGACAGGGCTGAGTGCTCAGTGTGTGTGTGTGTGTGTGTGTGTGTGTGTGTGTTGAGAGCATGAAGAACTATCTGCTCTGTGAAGAGGAATTAATGTGAGTGCCTGCAAATGGGCAGAGGTCAGAGAGGACCTAGCCAGAAGGTAAAGCACATGGAGGCCTGAGGGGGTGGCACCACCCCACAGTGAGCCTATATGGGAGGGGTCACCATGGAGGGAGGCTGAGTTGAGGGAGGGGAAAGATAGAGTCCCCAGAGGGGGTGTCAGTCCCTTTCTCAA
Organism: Sorex fumeus; assembly: GCF_029834395.1. Classification (NCBI taxonomy): domain Eukaryota; kingdom Metazoa; phylum Chordata; class Mammalia; order Eulipotyphla; family Soricidae; genus Sorex; species Sorex fumeus. Next base: position 45,827,465 of record NW_026606104.1, read on the forward strand.
GCATCTCTGAAGCCAGATTCCCCCTCCTCTTACACATTTCAATACAAGGGCAATGTCACTGTTCTGTATCCGCGACTCCTCATGTCCTATGCCCTGCAGAAGGAGATCCTCCCTGAAACAAGCTGCATTCTAGGGCCAGAGCCAAGCCCAGAGGGGGAGCAAGGGTTGGAGGGGCTGGGGGCATTACAAGGGGTAGGCTTACCGCTGCCAGGGTGTGCAGGGAACAAGTGTTCTGGAACACAAAGAAGCCTGCCCACTGCCTGGTCCTCTATGTCTGACTTCTCGCAATTAATATCTCCACGCTCTTGGGAGGACTCCCGCCTGAGGTCTTGAGGCTAATCAGTTTCTGCCAGTGTTGGGGAGTCCTCATGGGACTCTGGAAGGTGCCCATGGGCAGTGGAGGCTGCAGGTAAAACCCCTGGAGGAGGCAAGTCCACCCTCGCTACTCAGCCCGGTTCCTCCAGACATCCCGCAACCCCCCTCTTCAAACACTGGAGAGGAAAGCTTTATTCATTTCTAAACTTTAAGCGCACTATCCCCGCAACAAAATGAACTCGGCGTCATTTGATGTAGTGCTTTCTTGGTCGCGAGGATGAGATCTCATTTCTATGAATCAAAGCGCGAATGGGCTCCTTCAGCCCCGTGGTCTGGTGCTTCGGCTGTCAGGACACGGGCTCTGGGATATTTCATTCTGCAGAGCAGCTGGAGGGGGAGGAGCAAATATACAGAGACTGTAATGACAAGTGGTGGCTCCTTGAACTTCCCACCCCGAGCCCTGCTCCGCACGGGCAACCATTTTTAACTCCGCTCACTGCTTCTCCTGCCAGTTTTCTCATAAAGTAAAATAACACGTTTGTGCCTGCCTCTCTGGCCTCCCGCTGGCATGAGTGTGGCGCCCCTCTTCTGTACCTGTCCATTTTCCCTTCCAACAATATGATTCCATTTTTAGCCCTTCTTTGGGTTACCTTGGAAACTTTAAGGAAGGGATTTATACATTTGTTTCTATAAAAACGACTTTCCCCTCGTGGTGGGATTGGTGTTGGAATAGTGGATGCCTGAAACCCCACTATGAATAGTTTTGTAAATCGCGGTGCCTTAATATATTTGTAAAAACTTTTTAAAAACCCCCAAATCCTGACTTTACAAGTTTGAGGGTGAAGGGATTCCTGTTTCTTGCCTGTGAAACTTGGAAGCAGGGTCTAGAAGTTGTTTCGGTGATGGCTGTGGTGGGAACCCGTTCTATCTGCATCTCCCTGTCCTCCATCTGGGCTCACCCGTGCCCTGGCTGCAGGTGGCCTTCCTTTTCTGCTCAAAGTGGGAGGGGGGGACTGTGTTCTGGAGTTCTGCCTCTTGTGAGGAAGGGTCTAACTAATCTGAGTCCCTCAGGTCCAAAGCCACATTTATTTCTCAAAGGAACTGAGTCCCAGACATAAGACAAGCAGCTGACCCTCTCATCATTCCACCTCAAAGCAAGTGTTTATAAAATGTTGGTTTGTGCCAAGTCATGGAAGCTGCAAGTTACATCTTCACAGCAGAGCCTGGGCTCTTGCCTGTGTGTTTCTGGTGAGTGTGAATTTGCAGTCGTAAAAGAGAGGTGTGCAGTGCTCAGAAGGCAGCAACTATGGGCTGTGGGACCTGATTTCACTATAGAATGTCAGAGAGGATGTTTCCTATGGGGTAAAGTCTGTGCAAAGGTCCTATGGCAGGAAGGAGGGGATCACTCACAGGGAATGGGAGATGCCTGAGATTTGGGGATAGGGGTGGGGTGGGGTTATAATCTGGGGTTATGGGCAGCATCCCAGAAGGAGGGGGCCTGGGTATGGCTCTGTAAGGCCTTTTGGAGCAGCATGCTGGGTCACTCTATCCTAAGAGAGGGGAGCCTTGAATTGGGCAGGAAGGGCCCAAGGGAGGGCAGCCGCCCACCCTCCTTTGGGAAAAGCTCGGAGCTATGCGGCAACTCTCAGAATGTCCAAGAAAAAATGGAGCATTCCAAGGTATCTGGAAGTGTGAAGTAGAGTGGGAAGAAGACCGATCCACAGAGAAGTGGAGTGAAAGGGGGGGGGCACATGTAGAAATCACCAGCCACAGGATGCAGAATGGTTGTTGTAATTAAGCCCAAGGTGGTCAAGAAAAGTGTGCTTGGAAAAAAAGGAATGAAAAGAGGCCATTCAGGCAGTGAAATGAAGCACATAAGAAAGAGATGAGGGGGGGGTGGGGAGACGCTCAGTGGTAGAGTGTGTGCCCAGCACTTGCTGGCCTGAATGTCTGCCAGCCTGCTCGGTCCCCTGCCCCATCAGGCACTGCTGGTCTGGCCCTGACCTCCACAGACCCAACTACCCACCTCGGCACTGCCTGTGGGTGTGGTCACTCTATAACAAAAATGACCTAAAAATGAAATTACAGAGCTGAAAGCTACAATATCAAGAAAAGCCTAATGGAGTAATATAAAATTAAAGACAGAAAATGAAGAATTAAAAAATACAATAGAAATTTCCAATATGACCCAAAAGGCACAGAGTCCCATGCAGTGGCAGTGGGAAACTTGTATCCCTGGGACCCTCAGTCAGCCCTGAGTGGCCGAGGTTCCCCCCACCCCGCCACAGAGGACATTGCACAGGAAGGGGGAGGCCTAGGCGGTCACTCCCATCCCAGAGGGCCCCACAGAGAGGCTGCAGGCCTGAGTCAGCAGGGGGCTGAGCTTTCAGGACTCAGGCAGACCTAGTGACTCTAAAACAGACAAAAAAGGGCTTGTACTGGCAGAAATGCTAGAATGTTCTCTGCATTTCAGGCTCAAGAGAGCAGTGGGGAGCCTAGGGGAGGGACAGGGGCGGGAGCCACGAAGGAGCTGGAAAGAGCACTCAGCAGGGCAGTGGGGGGGTACTTGAACCCCAGGGAATGGAAACCTGTCTCATGGTGGACACAAGTGAAGGGGCAGGAGCAAAGAGGACCTTTGACTCTCTCCCCAGGGCAGAGGGGCCAAGTTCTGGTGACATTTTCAGGGGCCTCTGTGGCCACCTGGGAAGTCCTGGCCAGGCCCAGGGTATGTCTTCTCAACCTCTCTCGAGTCAGCTCTTGCCGCACCTTCTCGCTTTTGCGGGACCCACGAGACTGGACCTTCTGGGTTTTCTCTGAGAGGAAGCGGCTGCCAACCAAGGTGATCTCCTGAGGCTCTCTGGTGATTGTCTGTTGACTCCAGGGGAGCAGCCAGCTCCAGGAGGGTTCCCAATGGCTTTTGGGGAATAACAGGCAGTGCAGACTCTTCTGCGGGAGTCCTGGGTGCCAGAAAAGCAAACCCCCACGAGCCAGATCCTCATTCTGGTCTAGCCCGATATCCAGCAAATCCTCTCCTCTCTGAAACTGTCACCCCTGAGTCCCCTGCCCCCAGAAGAAGGAGAGGGGCAGAGCTATAAGAGGGGAGCAGAGGGAAACCCAGACCTGTTTCTCATTGCTGTGGGCCTGTTCGCGAGCACGCTCAGTATTCTCTCTGACCCTCCCTGTTCTCTTTTATACAAAGGAACAGGATTCTCCCAGGAGACCCCCAAGCTCAAGCTCTGCCCTGCCTCCAGGAAGGCTTTTTCGGGAACACCATCCATATGGGTCCACTTTACTCCATAAGATTCCTGCCTTCAATGGCATGGCCACCTCCATGCCCAGCACTGCCCCACCCCTACTCTATAGGCCTATATCCCCTCCACCAATGCACACACAGAATGGGCACCAGGGCATGACAGGGCCAGTCAGTGTGCTCTCACCCACAGGGACTCTGGGTTGACATGCCTGGCAGGGCAACCGATTGGGCAGCCAGAGGGAGACAGGCAAACATGTCTTCCCACCCAGCTGAAGACCCTCGGTGTGACTCCAGCTTTGCAGGGTGAGACAAAGTCATGCTGGCAGGACCCTGGCATTGTGGCCAAATCAGCCCCTCCTCCATCCTTCCAGGAGAGCTGTCCCTGCTGCCCCCAGAAAGGTCATTTCTTCCTGCTGCCCAGAGGGGCTCTGGGTTCCCCCATTCCTGGTTGTCCTGAGGCTTCTCCCTCCACAGGAATTTCTCCCAAGTCCCCATATGCTATCAACCCTAAGAAAAAAATCCCAGCACCCTTGCAGGTCTAACACACCCAAATCCTCTCTAATATCTTCCCACACCCCTCAAGTCAGTCACACATTGATCCCATCCCAGTCCCCACTTTCAGAGAGGTGTGAAAAGACAGAGAAAAAGCCAGGCGGAGGGGGTTTCAGGGGATCCTTCTGCCTGGCTGTGTGACCTGGGCTACCTGATCATAGAAAGTGCCCCAAATGCACCCATTTTATTTCCTTTTTAATGGCCTCTTTTCTTATTACATCTATGCTCAAATCTCTGTAGCTACAAAATGTGAATATGAAAGTTTGGTATCCTTTTTTTCAACTTTCTTCATTAATCAAACACGTGCATTACATTCTCTGATACTGGGTGCTGGGATCAACTTGCTAGCACCAGCCCTTGGTTAGCTTACAGTGTCTGCACCCTGAGTTTAAGCAGCATATAAAAGGTTAACTTGACTATCACAGAAGTTTCCCTAGCTCAGTCCAGCCCTATCTGAACTTCTTGCTGAACAGAAGAGCAACAAAAATAGTCTTAAGAGAAATTTGAGTTCTGCTTTTGTAACTTATTCTAAATGAAAGGGGGGTGGGGGCTTGGGATGGAGTGACAGTACAATGGGTAGGGCATTTGTCTTGCATACTGCTGACCCAGGTTCCATTCCCAGCATCCCATATGGTCCCTCAAGCACTTCCACAAATAATTCCTGAGTGCAGAGCCACGAGTAACCCCTAAGCACCGCAAAATAAAAAATCTTAATTAATACAGTACCAACAAGTTTCATGATGGAGACGTTACTGGGCCCTCTCGAGCAAATCGATGAACAATGGGAGGACTGTGATCCATGAACAAAATGAATGAGGGAACCTAGTGTAGCACCTTTAATGCTTCCCAAAGTACACCCAGCCCACACTGGAACAGGGTCAGAGCTTGTCACAGACCAGACCTGCTGCCTTGCTCCAGAAGTTCTTGCTGATCTGTGTCTCTACCCTCTTGGTCAGTCCTACACCTTTTTTCTTACTCCCCTGAATTTCTGCTGCTAGGCCTTTTCCTTCCAGTGCTCCTGCTCTGCATCCCTTGCTGTCACCACTGTCTTGGGGAGCCTCCTCAGCCTGCTGGGGAGGGACAAAGTGGGATGGGTAGGGATGACACAGACCAGAAGCAGAGTAGATGAGAAGGCTGAGACCAGGCAGGCACATTGCCCTCATCCCACATTCTCTGTAAGAGGAATTATTAATGTGCCTCTTAAAGGGGCTCACCATGAGGCACCTCTAACCCTGTTCCTCATGTGCTTGCCACTGAGGAACTTGTGTGATAACTTCCATCATGATAATGTGCAGTGAGTGCTGTCTCTGAGCTCTTTTTAGAACCTGTTTCCTCTATCAACTATGCTGTGGGTGATGGCTGTCTGGTACAGGTCATCCTATGGACAATAAATGCATTAGCCAAAAATGTCTGGGGGAGCTCACCTGGGTCCTCCTGCATTTCCTATAGACAATGTGGTCTTTGAAGCCAGTATTGCAGTTGGGCTACCCCTTGAGGTTCATATTAGTATTGCAAGGTGCCCTTCAACAATAACCATCAGGAACCTTTGTGAAAAATAGAGGTTTATTATGTTCAAGACCTAGAAATTATACAGCACCTGTGGGTCTCAGTAAGGTGGAGAGTAGAAAAAAAATTGTGCTGGGAAGCCTTTTTGAATGGGATTGAGGGTGGGTGGCAGTCTCATGGGCTCACTCTTGGTGAATTTGAATCACAAAGTAGAAATTTAAATCATAGGAAGAGAGACAAAGGGAGGGAAAATGGAAAACAGTCAGTGCCAACTGACCAGTTATCTAAATCAACCAGAATCTAGAAAACAAAAGAGCTTCTGTGTGGGGAGGCCGCCTGGCCCCATTGATCTGGTTGTGTGACTGCCAATGTGTTTGTCTGGGCTGGCTCTGTCTGAAGTGGATGTCTGGGCATCAAAGCTGAGTCAGGCACTGGCATAACAAAAGGAAAAGCCAGCCGTCAGGGTTTACCCCACACTTTGTGATGTGCCATTTTGACCCGACTCAGCTTGGTTCCTAGATTCCCTCTCCTCAGAGCTTCCATGGGGATGCAGAAGGTTTCCCGGGTGAGACTTGGCTTCTGTGGCTAGTCGACTGACCCACTTATCACGGGGGATCAAGTTCTGAGTAATTAATTGTTCTTCCTCCTTTAGATCTCCCTCAGCATGAGTCTTTGGGGCTGAACGTGTTTTCTGTTGGGGGGCAGAAGGGGTGAAGGCCTATGTGCACATAAAAGCATTTAGTAGAGGTTGTATCGTGTGTGTGTGTGCGCGCGCGTGCGCGCGCACGCTCATATCCAGGAGTTTAGTAGAGTTTAACATCTGACTACAACATCTTTTCCATGTCGAAAGCTGCAGCCCCCAGGTCATAAGTAGGCAGTAGGGAAGGGAAGATCACAGAAGAAAGGCAGCTTATTAGGATGGACGGAATCCAAATCTATTCTTGTTGACTCTGATCTCAGTTACCAGAATACCTGCAGAAGTTGGGGCCTTTATCATTGTGTGTGTGTAACCCACTAGTTCTGTTCTCTGGTTGAAACTTGACTAGTACAAGATAGAAACTTTTAATATCCTTTTTCTTCAGATGGTGACATTGAGATACAATACTCTAGGTTCATGAGTCCACAGATAAGAATTTGGTTTCAGGATGTATTATATCTCGAATATTATCAGATAAATGATTTATCTAAAGAGAATGAGATTTGGGGGTTTTGAGCAGATGTGACTCAGATGAGATTTTTATGCTGAATTGATGTAATAAGTAGTTGGATTCTTTGAAACTTGCACCCTGCTGTCATTTATGTGATATATAAGCATGCCTAAGAAAGTATATAGATACATGCATATATAAAATATATACATAAGCACATTTTCACACATTTTCTATTATTATTTGAACAAGACGTTGCCTATTAGATGAGTTAGGAATGAGAAAAATTAATTTTCACATTATTTTATTTATTCTTTTTGATTTTCTTTTTAAATGTAGATTTGAATTTATAGTCTATGGGAAATTGTCCCCTTTCTAAAAACCCCAAGGTCAGAAGAGTCCTTTGGGTAAACAAGTTTAGCTTAGTTTAGACAATGAGGGCGACAGATGTGTACATAGGCAGGAATAGAAGAGGAGATTACCATGACTTTAATGCCTAGATTAGTTTAGACAATGAGGGCTGCAAATGTGTGCCAAGGCAGGAAAAGTCTTACTCAAATAGGTGTTTGTCCTGACTCCAATGTTAGACATTAAAGGTGCTTGCTGATTGTTTATCATTCTATGGTCACAGCTCTATAAATACCCCAGCCCTTGCTCTTAATGTGCCTGCTAACTGTTCTTAATGTAGCTATTGATGTGAACAATAACTCACAAGTCTGGAGCCAGAGACCAAAGTGGGGGAGCAGAAATTATATTCAATAAATGACTAATCTATTCCCTTGTTTGGGCTATGGAGGCATACTTTCGACCTGGACAGGCCACAGTGTCTATCACATTCTTTGTGATTGACCTGTCTAGACAGAAGTTGAAGGTGTGAATCAAATTGACTTTACTGTGGTAAAATACCACAGTGACCTGTATTACTTTCTTTCTCTCTAATGATTAACATTCCTACAAGGTAGGTCTAGTGACACCACAGTATCTCAATGTTTATCTCAAAAACCTTCTTTTACTTTTGAAGGATAGTTTTGCAGGGTGAAGAACTCTAGGTTGCTGGTTCTCTCTCTGTCTCTGCCTCTGGTTCTCTCTCTCTCTCTCTCTCTCTCTCTCTCTCTCTCTCTCTTTCTCTCTATCTCACTAGTTCTCTCTCAATGTTTAAATATTTCACTCTCTTCTCTTCTTGCCTCTATTCTTTCTGAGAAGTAGAACGAAACTTTTACTTTTGTTCCTCTATAGGTCAGTGTTTATTTCCTTCAACTTCTTTCAGTTCTTTTTCTTTCTTTTCAATTTTATGTAAATTAATATGATACACAGAGGTATAATTCTTATCTCTTTGTTTTGTTTTGACTTTTTTTAAAAATATTTTTTTCTTTTTGGGGCTGGAGTGATAGCACAGCGGGTAGGGCGTTCGCCTTACAAGCGGCCAACATGGCCGACCCGAGTTCGATTCCTCCGCCCCTCTCGGAGAGCCCAGCAAGCTACTGAGAGTATTCGATATGCCAAACACAGTAACAACAAAGTCTCCAATGGAGACGTTACTGGGCCCGCTCGAGCAAATCGACGGTCAACGGGAGGGCCTTTACCTTTACCTTTACCTTTACCTTTTTGGGTAACACCTAGCGATGCACAGGGGTTACTACTGGCTCTGCACTCAGGAATTACTCCTGGCTGTGCTAGCACAGCGGGTAGTGCATTTACCTTGCAAGCGTCCAACATGGCATACCCAAGTTCGACTCCTCCGCCCCTCTCGGAGAGCTCGGCAAGCCACAGAGAGTAATGCCCACACGGCAAAGCTACCCATGACGTATTCGATATGCCAAACACAGTAACAATTGTCACAATGGAGATGTTACTGGGCCTGCTCGAGCAAATCAATGAACAACTGACAGTGACAGTGCTCAGAGAAACATATGGGATGCTGGGAATTGAACCTGGGTCAGCCTTGTGCAAGGCAAAGGCCCTGCCCACTGTGCTATCACTCCAGGCCCCTGTTTTTACTTTACTTTTTAAAAATTCATCCTACTTGATATTCCACGAGTTTCCTGAGTCTTGGTGTCAGACTTTAACTTAGGGAAACTCTTCCATTATTGTTTCATATTTCTTCTGATTCCCTGTCTCTTTCTTGATCTTCTGATATTCCCATTTTGTGTATATTACATCTTTTGTGGCTGTGCCACAGTCCTTGTTCTATTTTTTTTAGTCTTTCTTCTCTTTGCTTTTTTGATTTTTGAGGACCCTACTGATACAGCCTCCAGTGCAGAGATTCTTTCCTCACTCATGTCCTGTCTAATAATAAACCCATCAAAGTCCTTCTCTATTGCAGTAACTTTTTATTTTCACCACTAGTGTTATTCTTTTTATTCCTTTTTTCTTTTTCTTTTTTTTTTTTTTAGAATTTACATAACTAGGCTTACATTGCCTGTCTATTCTTGCATGCTGTCAATTTTGAATTCCTGGTCCAATAGTCCAACATTTCTGCCTGTATGTTTCTGATGCTTGATCATTCTCTTCAAAGTATGCTTTCGTTTTTGCCCTTGGGTATGCCTCATCATTTTTTTTTCTGATAGTCAGCCATGATGAAATATCAGGTTAAAGGAACTTCTGTAAACAGGTTTTTACTAATATGGTGGTACATTGGGTGGAAGGGCACATAGAGAGGTTTACAGACTTCTGCAATGTGGTCTCAGCTTTTTAGAAGTTATGCCTTTGAACTGTAAATTTGAAAAATGTTCTCAGCTGTTTCCCTACCCCCTCTGAGTCGGGGTGGATAGATTGGGCTGGGGTGGTCTTCCCTCAGCAATTAGACTATGATAATACCCCAACAGGCTGGGCTCCATTTAACTGTTTTCCCCTCAGAGCATGCCTTCTAAGGAACAAGTGATGGCATGTTTTCAAATAGTTCCTTCACCCCTCCTCCTGTGGAAAGCCCAAGTAATGTTGTTGCCCTGCTGTTTCCTGGGACCTGGTTGAGACCTTGCAGGTAATTTTTACAGGAACTTAGGTGCTACTCTGTGACAAGGTCCCCTGGAGTTCTTATCTCGTGGCACTGTCTGCATTGAGCTTCCATTATGGCCTCGGTTACAGGCCAGTTTCTCATCTAGGCTGCTCCCAGAAGTAGTTATCACCTGGGGCTCCAGCAAGCTGCCATAAACTGTGTTCACTTGTCTGTTGGTCTCTCCAATCTTGGGGCCAGTGTCTCGCCTTGAGTCCTTCCCTTATTATGAATCCAAGAAGAGTTGTTGATTTTTTTTTCAGTTCGTTCAGCTTTTCACTTGTTAGGAGGGAATAGGGACTTCCAAGATCCTTACATGCGGAACCAATTTGTGTTGCTCTGGGCCATTAACTTTGTGGGTAATTAGTTACAGCAGCGGTAGGAATCGAGGAAAGAGTTTGGTACCAGTTGAGGGGGTGGAGATGCCCAGACACCAAAGCGAATCCCAGAGGGTTCAAGGGGTACCCTGCTTGCTGCCCTGATGAACACCAATACCCATGCTGATAGGCCTTGGCATGTCCGAGGACTTACTTATGTCCCCCCACCCCCACCCCCCAGAGCCAGTTTCCCCACTGCTACATATTGAAGGTTTTACTAGCCTAGGAGATTCTTGACCTTTTCACATTTGGTTTTCAGTGACTCTCATGAACCAGTCCACCCTTACTCTGATACCTGCCCCCCTGCCCAGCTGAGAAAGCCAACTGAAAAAGACAATAAACTGCTAATGTTTTGGCTTAATCAGCTCCCAATGCAAGAAAAGCAATGGCGATGGAGAGAGGCACAGTTTCGGGGGAATGTGAATTACATGCTCCTGCAGCTTCATTACCCCCAGTGACTGTCTTATTTGTCTCATCTTTATGCATTCCGGCAGAATCAGCACCATCTTTTCAGTGTTAATCCCAGGCAGAGTTGATCTGCAGCAGCCAAGAATGAACTAACCGAAATGCAGGTGTTGAACTCACACTTGACCTCTGAGATCCGAGACACTGAGGAATGGCAGGCCAGCAGGCAGGCAGTGCGCCCCCAGGGAGGGTCGCCTGGAACATGCAGGCTGCTTCCTGGCCCTTTCCCATTCCCAGGAGAGAGGAAACAAACACAGTGCTTACCCAATGGTGCTTTTCCAGTGGCAGGAGTTTTCTGTGCCTTGGTTTACCCATCACTGACACAGATCAAAGCTGGCATCAGTGAACACAAGCACTGGGGCCTAGAACTTTCATCAGGCTGCCCTTGGCATGCTGAGACATTGGTGAGCACCACACTTGCCGCAAGGTAGAGATAAGGGAAGGAAAGCAAGTCAGCTGCACAGGCCTTTTCTTTTTGATATTTTATTTAATTTATTTGTTTATTGGCTTCCATTGCAGTGCCCAGGGGGCCTGAGGAGGTCAAAAGTCAAGGCCAGTGTCTGTTGCCCAGTGTTTCTTGGCTATGGTTCAACGAGAGGCCCATGAGCAGGTGTTGCTTGGGTCTTGCAGAGCTGAGGATCACCAGGGTCTCACCTGGTAGTTCAGGGAGTGGCATGTGGTGCCAGGGATAGAGTCAGGTCGGGTGTGTGCTCTAGACCCTGTCCTCTCTTCCCAGAATCCTAGTACAGCTAAGATGGTTGTGGAGGCATCTCCAGGCTTTCTCGCTGAGGAACCTCTACTCCAGGATTCCTGGGGCTCTGCACGCCTCTCTTGTGAGAGGCTCTGAAACACTGGGTCCTGCAGTATGGCTTGAAGGCCTGGGAATTGTCTTCCAGACTTCCAGTCATGCTCAGGCAACTGGCTCAAGGGAGGATTGAAAGCCCTTTGTTCTGACCCCAGTTCTATGGATTCTGTGAAGCACCCAGGTCTCGGAAGACAGGATCTGTCTCCCCATGCAGGGCGCTCCCTCTCAGGGTGCAGTATTCTCAACTCCTGGCAGGGAGAGGGGCAATGAAGGAGCAACAGAGAATGGACGAACACCCATCCCTCAGGGCTGAGGTGACGGCCACATCTGTAGGGTCTACAGCTTCTCTTGCTCACGCTTGAAGAGGTTGAAGCTGCGGATTAAGAAGGCTGAGAACCCGCCCATCAGTGGTGGCGCAGGCCAGCAGGCGGGGAGGCTTGGAATCAGAGGAGTTTATAGGAGGAGGAAGGGAAACACTTAACATGTGTGTGTATGTGTGTGTGTTTGTGTGTCTCTGTGTGTCTTTACATGAGTTTGTGTCTGAGTGTGTAACTGTATGTGAGTGTATGTCTATGTCTGTGTCTATTCATCTGTGTGAATGTTGTCTGTCTGTATATGTGTTCTCAGGAGTCTGTGTGTTTGAGTGTGTGTGCGTCTGAGAGTGTCTGTGCATATGTTTGAGTGTGTGTGTCTGAGTGTGTATCTGTGTGTCAGTGTGTGTCTGTGTGTGACCATGTGAATGTGTGTCTGTGTGTATCTGTGTGTGTGTGCTTGAGAAATGGGGCGCCTGTCTCTAGCAATAAGTCAGTTTGTTTTGTTTTCTCTCAACTGTTCACTTTCCCTTATACTGTTTGCTGGTAATTCCAAAAACATAGAGATGGGGAGAGGGTGGGTGACATTCAGCTCCTGGCCTCACGTTCTGAGGGTCAGCAGGTTTGGGGACAGGCTGGAGCCCTCAGCTGATGCTCAGGGAAGGAATATGCTGCAGACCCCAGAGGTACCATAAGGCTCCTGGTCCTGATGTGGTGGGAAAAAGACTAAGGCATCCCCCATCCCTCTCCCTATCAACTCTCACATCTGACTCCTGCCTTGGCCCCACAAGCCTGTACATCTCCTTGGGCAATGCATCCATCCCTCGGAGTCTAAAGTCCTCCCTATGAAGACAATGCCCTGTGGTTCAGCCTCTTCCTTCTCCGGGACCCCCTTGCCCCCAGATCATCAGTTGGAGCTCAGAGAGCAGAGTTTCGTGCAAAGGAAGAAGAAACTGGCATGTCCTGAGCACCAAGCATAAGTCCTGATGACCATAGGGCCCAGGCAGGCCAGCAGGCAACCACCACAGGCACGACCCCCCACTGAACAGTCCTAACTCAGGTGGCACAGTCAGGGTAGGTGCAGTGGTACCGGGGAACCATGTTCTAGTGACTTGCAGTTAAGAAAGCCAGTCATCGGGGGTGGGGAGGTTGTATAAGGTCACAGTTCTTGCTACTTCTACTGTCATGAACCCAGACTGGACGAATCTAGCCCCTCCTGCCCCTTGTTCCCATGGGGGCTCTGATGCCAGATGTGTTTCTGGGGTCTTTTATGGTGGCTCGGTATGTGTACGTGTGTGTGTGGGGGGGTTATGTTGAACCACATCTGGCTTACTCCTGGCTCTGTGCTCGAGGGACCATATGGGGTGCTGGGGATCAAACCCAGATAGGGCGTGTGCAAGGCAAATGCCCTGCCTGACATCTATTCTTGCCAACCCTTGTATTTCTGATTTTTAAGGCAGTCATCAAGAAAGGAAATTGAGGGGGCAGTCCTGGAGTTCCAGCTGGACAGAAGAAAGGATATTATCACTGTGCATGGTTGTCCCACGGACTGGCACAGCTTCATGATCCTCAAGGACGAGCAGCAAGGCAGCATTGACATCTGACTTGCCTGGGCTATCTCTAGCCTCAGCTTTGTCTTTCTCTTACCGGATGCACAGCTGCGGGCTTCATTAAGAGCAGTAAATCAACCTCTGACTCACTGATTGGGGAGGGATGCTTAGGAAGCAGCATCTGGCCAAACCTGTCTAAAACTCCCTTTCAGCTTCGTCCTGTAATAACTCATGCGGGATCTTTCCTTCTGGGATCACAGAATTTTCAGTTTTGCTCCATCTCTGGTTCCATTGGGTACCAAACCTAGTTATCCATCTGCAAGTAAGTACAACACCCACAATGCCTCACCCCTATATGGGGCATCCCTTTGGGGGAAAGGGATGGGGAAGTATGAAGAGGGCCTGCGGACTAGTGTCTCAGGATGTGCAGAGGGAAAACACTGTGGCAGACCCCATTGTGTGTGTGTGGAGGGGGGACAAGGTTCAGGAAAGAACCCTGGATGTGATTCCGCTGCTCAGGCTTAGCTTCTACTGTGACTAGCCGTGTGACTGTTGTTGACTTTCAACTTTCCTAAGCCATTGCCATATCTACTGGGGTCTTGATTGTGTTCCAAAGGGTAGCTATCAGGTGCAAGGAGATAATGCAGGGCTCTCTTCAGCTGGTACCAGTCTCATCTATGAACTCATGAGATACTTTCCACCCACCATCTGAAAGCAGACTGCTTCTAATAGGGTATGATTTGGTAGGTTATTTTAGGGATCTAGGTCACTGTCACTGTCACTGTCCTCCTGTTGTTCGTTGATTTGCTTGAGTGGGCCCAGTAACGTCTCCATTTTGAGACTGTTGTTACTGTGTTTGGCATATCGAATACATCACGGGTAGCTTGCCAGGCTTTTCCGTGCGGGCAAGATACTCTTGGTAGCTTGCCGGGCTCCCCGAGAGAGGTGGAGGAATCGAACTGGCGCGGCCGGGCTGGCTGTGCACAAGGCAAACGCCCTACCACTGTGCTATCGCTCCAGCCCAGGGATCTAGGTACTGTGTAAACTCAAGAAGGGGCACAGCACACAGCGGCAGTGGCTCTATCTCTCCCGCCGCCCGTGTTCAGTAATCTCACCCTTCTTCCCCCACCCCGGGGAGGTCAATGGCAATGGGCAGGCAAAGGAAGGAACAAGGGCCAGACTGGTTGGTCTTAGTTGCAGTTTATTCCAATCCTCTCTCCATCCACATCAGTCTCTCTTCTCTGCCTCTGCCCCTGCTTCTTCCTCCCCCATGCTACTTCATTCTCCTTCTCCATCCCCCTTCATCCTCTTTCTCTTCCTTCTGATCCCCTGCTTCTTCCTTCTGATCCCCCAGCCCACTCTTACAGTCTAGTTAAATCCCAAAGCATGAGGGGTTGGGGTAATAATTACACATAGGTGTGGCCACAATGAATAGGGGTAGAACTCTTTCCCTCAGGGAAAGCCGCTCCTAGGACAGATCCTCTGTCAGCAGGACGACCCACCCTAGAGTGGAATCCCATGGGTGTGTCTCTCCTCTCCTTGTCCTATAAGCATATATAATATAAGTCATTTCATGTTTGGATACAGTAAGAAATCAGCAGAGCTTGGCAAGCTACCCGTGATGTATTTGATATGCCAAACACAGTGACAACAAAGTCTCCAATGGAGACGTTACGGGGCCTGCTCGAGCAAATCAATGAATAATGGGAGGACAATGACAGTGACAGTAAGAAATATCTTAAACTTATAGAATTGTTCTCCTAGGGTCATCTCGATCTCAGACTACAGTGCTCAGGCAAGATAGTCTTTCCCACCCCTAGCAGGATCCTAGTCTCGTCGTTACTTTGGATCATGACAGCATTTGTCTATGATCAAACTCTTGACTTATAGTTAAGAATCGTGGCACTTTGGCCTGGCCATTTCGATGCCAGGGTAGCTCACCACTTGCCCTGGGTCCATTCAGTCCCTCGTTGAGACCCTGCTTTGGGGGTGTTAGGAACTAAGGGCAACTGAGGCTTAAGTCAAGAAAGCAGATGCCTGGGAGTGAATAATATTCAAAGCCAATCAAATCCTAAGTTACAAAGCATAATGTTAACGGTCTTCCTGTATCTATACAAAAAGGGCATTGCTTTAAAGTAAACTGTTCATAAGGCATAAGGAAAGGAGAAAGGCAATGTTTCACTCATACATATAAAATCATAGATTTCTGAGGAATCTGACCTTACAAATTAACAGAGTCTGATTAGGGGGAAAGCTGATTAACTGGGTGGGGAGGAGAGCATAGGGAAGACTGTTTACAGATAAACACAATGGACTGGAAGTGCCTCAGGAGCACTGTTCTGGGTGTAACCAGATAAACCTAAGCTTCTTGTGGAAGGACAAAGCAATGTCATCCTACATCTCCCCCTTTTCTGTTTACAAAAACACAAAAATTTGAAATATAAAGAGTAACGATTACAAACACAAAAGTCTCATTTGTTGGACTTCAGTCCACCCCTGAACCCAGAGCAATGCTTGTTGCAAAATGTCCGATAGTCCTGCACTGTCCAGGGGTGATCAGAGTCATTTAGTCACATGTTGAAGAAATGAAGTGACTGGATCAAAATTTGAAGAGTTGTTTCTGCAACAGTGTTAAACCTAAAATATTTGGAGCTATATTCCAACAGGTACTGGCAGAGGGACAAAGTCACGCGGGTTCCGGGGCCGAAATCTCCAAGCCTACTCGGATTTGGGCCGAGCATCCTCCACCCAGATCCTCCAAATTCCAGTAGGCGGGGGTCACACCCACCAACTGGCCCCCTGGCGCCATGTAATCCCATCAACGGCCAAGACCCAGAGACTTTAAAAACCAGCTCCCGGAACCGCGTGGCCGCATTTGTGGCCGCGCGACATCCTATTATGACATCTTATTATCTCATTCCTACTTTGGACAAACTGGCAGGCTACCGAATGTAGCCTGCCCACAGGGCAGAGTCTGGCAAACTCCCCGTGGCGTACCCAATATGCCAAATATCAGTAACAATGATGGGTCTCATTCTCCTAAAGAGCCTTGAATATAATCTCAGGGCTAGGATGAAGGAGACGTTACTGGGGCCTACTCGAGGCAATCGACGATTAACAGGATGATTTGTGATTTGTGATTTGTGATTCCAACAGGTACACTTAGAAAATTCCATATTGATGAATGGTCACAACCTCCCCAGAACCCCCAAATACCCTACAATCACACCAAGTAGGATCATTCTATATTCAGACGACTTTTCTTTTTCTTGTCTTATTGCCTTGACTATAAATTCCAGGAAGATGTTGGATGTATTTAGGAATACCACCCCTTACCCTACGTAAGCCTCTCTTTAGTTATCTCTTTCTCTGACCAGGCCCAGATATTAAACTACACTAATATCTTTGCTGTACCCAATAATGCTTTAAAGCATACCTAATCAAATTGGGCTCCTTTGATGAGATCATGTCACAGGTCTGTGTTTGAAACTCTATTCCCTCCCCAGGAGGGTTCTTCCCACCCATTTCATCACTGGTTATCTCTCTTACTTCTAATTCAACCTGCATCTCCAGAGTATCTATCAATCTCTTCTCAATTACTTTCCCCCATCATCTCCACTGATTTTGACAGCTGCCTTGGGCTTGAACTTTCCCACTGTTTTGTCATTTCATTTGGAGGGTATAACTGGATGCTCTCTCTTTTTGATCAGTTTCTTGCCCTGAGCAAAATCCCTCAGCCCTAACTCTATTTCTGGACTGGATGGGGTGGGTTGGGGGCTATGACAATCCTTGTCTAAGAATGATACCCCATTTCAGAACATGTGTAATTAGTGGATTGAGCTCCCTATTTTTGGTCTGGGATCACTTCTGGTAGTGCTCAGAGGAAACCCATGCAAGGCAAGCACTTTAATCATTGTGCTATCTCTCTCACCCTATTCTTTTCGACTTTTAATAGATTATCCTGATCAGATTTGTTTGTTTTATGCCCACAGGGCCATTTCTGGATATGTCAAATATTTGAGTTTCTTTGGGCAATTTTTTTTCACCAGTTTCACAAGAACATGAGTCTGTGGAGTTGCATAAGTTGTTATGCCATTAGTGGAACACCAGAATAGTTCTTAACTTTTTCCCTCTGCCCGCTGAACCCCTGGGTTCTTCAGAAAGGACCAATGCAGAGTATCTTTGTGGGAGCCACACACTTGGTATCTAGGACACCTCCTTTGCTCATCATGTGGTAAGACTGACTTCTATTTCTTGGGTCAGGCTGGAAGCAAAATGTTTCCATCTAGACCCAAGCCTAAGTGCCAGTGTGAGGCTCTCCCTCTCCCCACACACACTTCTATGGCTTCTTTCCCTGCCACAAGGAGCTTGGAAGATAGAAGCAGCTTCCTCAGCCCGTTGTCATGTCCTATGTGCAGGCCATATGGAGCAGCCTCATGTGTCCTTGATAGACATGTAACCATGTAACCCAAGCAAGAAGGAAAGCAGGAGTGGGAGGAAGCACCCTACAACAGACAGACTACATATCTATATATATATATAATATGTATATATATGTATATATATATATATATTTAGAGAGAGAGAGAGGAAGAAACTCAGGAATTACCTGATAGTGCTCAGGGGACTATATGGTTTGCCAGGAATTAAAACTGGGTCAGAAACATGCAAGGCAAGTGCCCTACTCACTGCACTATCTCTCTGGCCCTAATTAATTAGATATTAGCTGAGCATGGGTGTCAGTTATGGCAGTTGCCTCTGGTCTAAGGAGAAAGCAGGGTATCAGGTGTGAATAATTAACTCAATTTACCATACTCCTGGGCAGTGGGGAGTCAGGAAATTAACTCAAGTGAATCCCCCATATATTGCTCTCTGTTACCCCACCTTCAGAGATGACACCAGCCTCTACTCTAACTGGCCTCTCAGGGGGCTCTCTCTCTGCTAACTTATTCTGACCTTCTGAAGGAGCTTTTTTCCTTCGAATTTATTTCTGTTTCTAGAAGATTCAACCAACTGGTTCTTGTTTCAGCCTCTGGGGTCACACAGCGAGTTTATCTCCCCAGAAACTACAAAATAAATTAAAGTCCAGTAAGGTGTGTAATCTTATAGACAGGATGCAAAGGCTCTGTCCTCTGGATGTTTTTTCATAATTACTTGCACCACAGAAATGGCAGGGATTAGAGAATTGCCTGGAAACGAAGATGGATTGTGTTACCAAGAAAGTACAAATGAACCGGAACACCCACACAATAAGACAGCCTGGGATTTGCATTAAATTAGGAGGCATGTTTGTGCCCATTAACTCCATGGAGACTGGTAGTGACCTTTTAGGGTTAGGGAACTTAGAAGTTAGGGTATTTGAGGCTATTAACACACACTCACACACACATGTACACACACACAGTTATTACTAACAACATACTCAATGGTGAAATGCTGAAAGCCTCCTCTAAGATCAGGAAATGAAAAGAATGTCTATTTTCACAATTTCTATTCAATATGTACTAAAAGTCCTAACTAGAACTCAGGCAAGGAAAGAAATAAAAGGCATTCTATAATTGGAAGGAAAAGTAAAACTATCTCTGCTCATAAATGACCTAGTCTTATACGTAGAAACTCCTTTTTAAAAGCCCACTGGTGTTTCAGAACCAAATTCAGCAAAACTACAGGATCCAAAATGACAGACAAAAATCAGTTGCATTTCTAACACTAATACTGAACAATCTTAAAAGTAACTAAATAAAATAATTACATTTACAACTGCATCAAAGAGAATAAAATACTCAAGAATTAAATTAATCAAGGAACTGAAAGGCTTATACTCTGGAAACTATAAAACATTGCTAAAAATGTAAAAAGCATTAGCAAATAGAAATATGTTCTATATTAACATATTGGAAGACAATCTTACAAATCTTATAGGATTGATATTAGTTAACATGCCACTGCTAACCACAGTAATCTATAGGTTCACTGTAATTCCCATGATTTGGGGGCATACATAGAAAATTTTATGCCAAAATTCACGGGAATTTCAAGGAATCTTTAATACAAAACAACCTTTAAAAAGAAAGAGAATATTGGAGGTTCATATTTCCTCATTTCAAGATATACTATAAAGTATCAGTAGTCAAAACAGTGTGGTATTATCATAAAGACAAACATATAGATTGATAGAATATAACATCCAGAAGAAAAAAAAAGTCATTGACTATGTAGCTAAATATATTCAACATGAGTTCTAAGGCCATTCAGAGTGGAAAAGTTTATCTTTCAACAAATGATCCCGGGAAAATTTCCACATGCAAAATAATATAGACAGGCTCTTACCTTACACCATATATAAAAATTAATTCAGAGTTGTGTATCTGTCACCATCACCCTTTCCTGACCCCCAAGCAAGTAGAGCCTTGTTTAAGAACATGCAGTTGTACCAGGGAAACCCAGGACTAGAATACAGGCTCTCTGCCCCTTCCTGCAGTAACCTTCCCACCATATCACTTGATTCTCCTTCAATGTTAATGAAGAAAATTAGCACTGTGTAGTTGGGGCACACTGATAAAACAGAAACTTCTTATTCACTTGTATGGTCCACAGCAGTAAGGAGGCTCATACTGTGGCAGGGTCTAAAACTCAGAGTTCCTACTCTTTGAGTTCACACATGCAGCACAGGGACCACCACTGTCTCTCACTGCCCTGGGCAGACATCATTCATTCATTTACAGAGCATCCACCACTTTCAGTCTGGCCCTGATTGGACTGTCTGATTCCATACCGGAGTTCATGGGTTAAAATCCATCTTTCCTTTCCTATCTCCCCTAGTTGAATTCATCAACCAAGAGAAAGAAGCAGAATGAAATTTCTCATTTCTTTTTCAAAGCTATCTTCAAACATTTCATTTAAGATGCCACATTCTTATTTAGGAACTTTACCAATATTGCCTCATGTAATCCTCAATTAAGATTAGTCACTCCTTTTTTAAAGAGGGGGAAGTTGAGGCCTGGAATTGCAAAGATACGTGCCTTAGGTCCCCCTGCTGGAATTCAAACCTGGTCCCTCCAACTCCACCAGCAACTCTGGTACCCTAGAGAGTTTTCAGAACTGGTCGGGGCAAAGAGACTCGTTGCCTCAGCCAATGCTAGTTGATTGGTTATTTTTACTATGTGTTGTCTTGAGGGCTTTGGGGCTGGGCTTGGGCTCAGGAGCAGAGCTGTGACAGATTGGAGATGTCTTCCCGGGACCTCAGAGGTAAGGCAGGACTCCCAGGCACTTGCCCTTCCTGGGAAAATCCCAAACCCACTGGTCACACATCAGAAATTAACCCTGGGAGGGACAGGGACACCTGTGAGTGCTCCTGTTCTTCCTCATTGTCTGTGTGTTCTCTAAAAGACTGCAAGGACTAACATTAGGGACTCCATTTCGGCAACGGTTCCATCTTGAACAAAATATCCGGGTTTATCTTCAACTTAGCTGACAATAACTGGCAGATTTCAGGGAATCATAAAGGCAGAAGAATAAACAGCGGTGCAGGACCATAAAAGGCAAGGCAACAGACTAAACGTTACAAAGGAAAAGGAAGTCAAATTGGGCAATTCGAGTTAGCAGGTGAGGGCAGAAGGAAAGGATAAGCCAATCAAGAGATAAGTTGACCTTAGGATCCTCGGAGGGAGCCAATCCTAGGCAGAAAGGTCCGAACCCGAGTAAAGGGATAAAAGGGGAGGTTTACAGGGAGATGGGGTCACCCTCTGTGCAGGGGACCCTGGTCGACCAGTACGTGTGCTTGGCACAAATAAAGAACTTCCTTGCTCACATTTTGACTCTGTCTCATTTCTTGGATCACGGACCCTAACATTCTTGTTTCTTCACAGGCTGTGGCTCCTCCAGGTCTCTGCTCATTGGAGCAGAGGGAACAGCTCCTCACCCAGCCCCCCCCCCCCCAGGGTGGGTGCTGGGACTCAAACACATCATGGATGGGAAAGCACTTGATGTAAAGTGAACACAGTGGAGTACAGATGCTCACATTTCATGCCCTTCTCTCAAAACCAACTAAAACAACAGTGACAAAAACAAAAATAGAAAGAGTAGCTTTCCATTGGGAATTATATGAAAAATTATATGAAAAGGGAAGCATATGTAACAAATTTTATATAATCTAAGTCAGAACAAATGAGCAAAGTGAGACCCAACTTAGGCAGCCAGTCCTGTGGCAGAAAAGGGAGCTGAGGCCTGGTGATCAAAGTGCAGAATAGAGTCTGCAACCTGATCAACACCAGGCATGACCCTGGAGACGCCCCAGCATGACCACGGTAGCCCAGGCAATCCCCAGAGTGATCCAAATAATCTCCAGCACCACAGGGCTGGAGCAGCACCCCATCCTCAGACTCACGTTGAACTGCCAGCCAGGTTGGACAGATACTAAGAGTGTTCCCTGGGCCTCCTGAACGCAGTTTGGGAGCCCCTAAAAAGATGTGTAACTTGAGTGGGTTATCCACGAGTTCTTGGCATAAAATACTGAAGTCCTGGGGAGAGGAAGTCACCCTAAGGTGACACAGTTGAATGATGCAGATCAGCAGGAGAGAAACAGCATAGATATGTCACTTACAGCCTCCAGGGAGCTGCTTGGGCAAGATGGGGGATGTGGAGGTGAGAGCAGCAAACCCTGGGTCACAGCCTATAGGCTGACATTGAGAGCTCTAGTAGGACACTACAGTAGGCTGTCAAACAGGAAGCTGGTACCCACAGAAATAAGTGACACAGAGAGAGGGATCTAAGCTGGCAAACTCACAGGGAGTCTGCAGCCCACTCCCACCACTTCCACCAACTGTCCCCTCCCACAAGTAGCTGGTCTGTCCAAAAAGGAGTCAGGATGGAGCCAGCATGAGCACTGTACAGAGAGCCTGCAGAGGGACAGGAAATGTAAACAGGATTCAGAAGGAGAAGACAAAAGGAACTGTTTCAAAAAACAAAAAGACATCTGGAAAAATGGTTTTTCATCCTCTGAAGATGTCAGAGACAACGGGGTATTTATTTTAAAATACATAAATGGGTTGGCCAGGGCACAGTCAAGACAACTCCCAGCACTGCCCATGTGCACCAGAAAGTGCTGTTCATCATCTTCTGAGTCACCTGGTGTCTCAAAATCAAATGTGTGCAAGCACCACAACTAAAGAGACCCCCCAGAAAACACCAAAACTAGGTGTGTGTGAGCACTGAGGCCAGGAGTGCTACCCCGACAATGCTTTATGAATGCCCTGCTTCAAGGACCTCTTGTGGGGTCAGTACAACCCATAAATTAACCCTGACCCACAAGAAAAGACAGTGACCACATTGAGCACCATAACCACCAGTGTGTGATCTCCCTCATCATGACAACAACCGCAGTGGGAACAAAAAGGGAAGAGAAGGGTACTAAGCAAAGTGTTCAAATGGATTAAAGTGAAGACTTGGGAAAGAACAGCATCGAATTAAACCAACATGTCCGTAGGTATAAAATGGAATGGAGAAAAGGAAAGAGGAGAAAGGAAAGTCATCTTAGAAATGTCAAAAACACCGAGTATGATTGAAGTACTGCAATGAATATTATGAGCAAACTAGAACAAATTAGAAAAAAAACCCACGCCCCCAAAATATTAGGAAGAAAATGAGAGACTTGAAAGCAGACTGTCAAATATGTAGGCATACAATGAGCAAATGGCACAGCATAATTTCCGAAATTAAAAAAAAATTCCTCAACTTAAAAATAATAAGTTTTTTATTTTAAAAAAATAACTTGAATCTGGAGATGCAACTTGAAAATCTCTGGGGGAAAATAATCTAAGTGTGCCAACAAAACCATCTGAGTGATGTTGTTGAAATGGACCAATGTAGCTGCCTCCTTAGACAAATACCAGGGATGGAGGAAACCAGGGCCACACACACATGCACACACACACACACACACACACACACACACACGCACACACATGCGCGCACACACACCTCTGGTATGGCCCACAGACAGACTCTGCCAAAGTTCTGACAATAAAACCAATAATGGCTACCAAACCCTATGATCTATCTTATACCCCACTAATGAGGTGTTCCTGATCCAACGGCTGTATCACTGTATCACTGTCATCCCATTGTTCTTCGATTTACTCGAGTGGGCACCAGTAATGTCTCCATTTGTCCCAGCCCTGAGATTTTAGCAGCCTCTCCTCACTCGTCTTTCCCAATGTATTGGAGGCTCTTTCAGGGTCAGGGGAATGAGACCCATTATTATTACTATTTTTGGCATAACAAATAAGCCACAGCTAGCTTGCCAGCCTCTGCCATGCAGGCAGGGTACTCTCAGTAGCTTGCCGGGCTCTCCAAGATATATATATATATATATATATATATATATATATATATATAGTGTGTGTGTGGTATATATATATATATATAGTGTGGCAGTTATGGAAAATGGCTAAGGAGTGCCTTATGATGTGTCGCAAGGCTGCTTTTACAGTCCAGGAATATGTTCACTCATATGTGAGGATCAGCCCAGGCATGTTGAAAGCAGCCTTAAACGTGACAGTGGTTGGGTAGTGGAGGTCGGTTGCCAGGGCTGGGTCCCTTGGAGCTCTTTTGATAGAAGCAGGGTATCTGGTCCAGAGGGCTCTCACCCACCCCGCCCCTGGGGTGCCCCGAGTGAAAACAGCCTGGCGCAGAGTCCAGCGGCATGGTTATGGAATTCTCATTTTATACTTGATCCAACAACATCAAGAACATAATTCAGATCATCTCTCTAGAGTGTGCAGGACCCAGGAAACTAATTTCATGAGTTTCTCTCAAAGAATTAAAAACAGAACAAAACCAAAATAAACCCATAGCCACATAAGAAAATTAAGCACCGGGGAAAACCTGGTGGGTGTGGCGAGATCAGAGAGGAGCCAGCTTCGGGGTCTGTGGGAGCAGACTCATCTGAATCTTAAGCACCGGTGGTTCCAAATCAAAGCCTAAGTCAGCATTCGTGGTTTCAGGCCAGCAGGAAGGAGGATATCTTTGACTTAATAGCACAGAATCAGAAGTGGCGGGTGGGAATGGAAAAGTGTACATGTGCTTACTTCCCAATTTTTTTTTAACCAGGAAATGATCACATATGGTGCAAAAATTTGACAGTTATTTTTTAAGTCATGGCAACATCTTGATGTTTTTCAGAATTTTTTTTCTTTAACTGTAGAGGGCACATCTTTTGTGGAACACACTATCTGAAATTCATAATTCCTTCGATTTCACCCTGATTTTTGTTTCTTCTTTTCTGTTCAAGGAAATGAAGGATTCTACTTTTCTCCCAGCATGCCCCTCCCCATCCGTCTGTCTCTTCTGCTGTATCTTGTTTTGGTGAAAATATGCCTAGAATTTGCCTAGCAAACTTGTATTACAGATGTTTCTGGGAAATAGATTTATTTTGGGTTTTTTTTTTTGTTGTTGTTGTTGTTGTTTCTTTTTCTTGTATTTGTTGAATTACTCTTATATTGTGCTATCGTATTTCACATTGTGTTATTTTTAATAGAGAAGTCATATTCTTTAATATAGAAAGAAAAGTGTCCACCGTCTACATACAAAATGAAGTTTTCTATTTTATGTCTATTGCCCATGTTAGTCATCTAAGGAGTTGAGGCGTCTTCCAAAAATATATGCACAGTGGAACAGGATAGTCGAAACAACTGGAAGCTGGAGGAAGAGATGTAGATACCAAAAGAGCATCAGGGAAACCTGGTCCATGCGATGCAGGCCAGTGCTTCCTGCTCTCGGGCTCACACCTCCATTTCCCAGCAGCCACAACAAAGAAAGGAAAATGCTTTCTATACGCTGTCCGATGCCCAGTGTCTGTGAGGATTTCTCTGCCCTTTGTGATTCCTTGCATTTAGGGAATCCTGCAGATGCTCGTGAATAAACCATCCAGGCAGGTCTCAGTTCTTAGGGAGCCCCTGCAACCCAGGACTCCCAGCTGTCACTGAGCTGCACCCCCTACCCCTTTCTCAGAGTGGTTTCTGGATTGTGCCTGGATTTTCTGGACCCTTTCTTCCAGTTTCTTCCTGGGATAGTGTGGCATTTCCTGGAGTCTCACAGATCAGAATTGTCCTTCTCCCAGACCCCAGGCCCACTGCACCCACAGCTGGAGTTTCTACCCGAACTTCTGCAGGGGATAGCAAGAGGCCAGCTGGTGCCTCAGCACCCTAAGGGGACAGTTCCTAAGCCAGTTCAATTCAAAGCAACCCCTCTGATGAGGATAGTTAACGGGGTATGGGGCATAAGTGAGAGGGAGAGAACGTGACTAACAGGGCCTCAGCTTTACTGGAACCTTCTGAGGAGCTCATTTGAATACACTTTTGATATTAGCAGGGTATCTGGTCCATCTACGTCATTCTCACCTTGTATTCCCGGGGGAGTTGTGTTGTGCCAACACAAACAGGACTTATCGGGATGGATCTCCCTGTAGGAGAACTGAGACAAACAGACCAGGCCAGAGGGTCTTCCATGTGGGACAGATGCTGCCAGCATGTCCGGGGACCATTTGCTGCCTCTATAGGTGGCTTCATATGTGCCCACGTCTGGAAAAAGTCCTGAGTTTGGGTTTGCATGGTCTCCTTGACATGCCAGCACCCCTCCTTCTATTTAGGAGATAATTCACTTTCTAGCATCCTGGTGCCGTGGCGGTTTGCTTAGGAGCTCAGCAGTGAAGCTGATCCAACTCCTTCCCTAGCTGTCTGTCCTGTGTAGGTGAGTTGCTTAACCTTGCTGAGTCTTCATCTCCTCACCTGTGAAATAAGAGGCTGTTATGGGAGAAAAGGAGATTCCTGGTGCCTGAGAAGCCCCCTCTAAGGACAGGCCTGTATTACCACAGACAATGGTGTCACACAGCCCCTCCGTGTTGTGCAGTGACTTTTGGCATGTCCCCGTCATGGCTTCCCTTGGTTCTAAGATGTGCCTTCTGAGCCTCTGCCTCAATGCAGCTGCCCCACTGCTCCTCCACAGCACCTCAAACTGCAGCCAGACTCAGCGCCAAGATCCTTGTCTACAGAACAATCAGAGCACACACCTGCCCTGAGAGGATGTCGAATGAGGGGGTGGTCAAGGCTGGGACACCCCTCCAGTCACCTCGGCTCCCTTTCCCCACCCAGATAATATCTTCTAGTCTCCCCCCAGTTTTGCTCCTGGGCCCCAATGCACCTGCCTGTCCTGGGAAAGCAGATGTCTGTGTCACAGGCTCTGCCTCCCTGTGGCTCGGAGGAGCACTGTGAGCGCCAGGGGCAGCAGGGGCCGGGCTATGAGCCAGGATGCAGGTCCAGATGGTCCAGGGCCTGGGGACTGCCAGGTGTCTTCCTTGCTAATGAGTTAACACATCTTGTCTGGAAAAGACCTTGGGCAGAGTCCGGCGCCTCTGGGAGCCACATTCTGCTGGAATCCGAGGGGTCAGCTGCATTCCTTGGATCGTCTAATTTCCAGCCAAAGAGGGAGGGACTGGATGGGACTAGCCTAATTAGCCCAGATGATGATCCAGGTTAATCCAGAGGGACAGTTTTTGGGGGAGGAGAACAGGAATTAGAGATTAAAACCCAAGACCTGCCTAGCTCCTGGCCGCAGGAGGCCTGTACGGGCTTCCTGGAATAATCAGGAATATCAGAGCCTGAGAACAGCCAAGCTCTAGGGCCTCAGCTGGGGCTGGCAGGAGGGGCTCTAAGGTCAGAGTGCCAGAATCCAGAGCCAGTCTGGTCTGTCTCCTGGCCTGCAGCTCTCACTCTGAAGGGAGCTGGGCTCCTCCCCACATGGTGTGTGTGCAGGGGAAGACAATGAGGAGAGCCCTGGGTGGTGCCCATGCAGAAGTGCTCTCTTGTCCATATGGGACTCCACAGAATTCCAGGAGTTGAGATTCAGTGGCAGATGCATCTGGAAGGTGCCTGCTGGGATCAGAGGCTTCCTAGACTTGCTCCAGCTCCGCGGTCTTGGCACACAGTTTCCTTCTGCCTGTGTCTGAACCTGACGCTCAGATCGAGATAACAGAATGGGTTCTACCACTGGAGCCACAGGAGTCAGCTGAGCGGGGAGCCATCGACACTTGAATGTTTCCATGAAGGAGCCCACAGATGCCTTCTCCTGGGCTGGGGTTTGTTTAAACATGGAGTCAGATTTATATCTCTGGAACTTGTTAGCAGAACTGTAAGTTCCCTGATGCGTGGATGGCAAGAGAACTTGCTTCTTTAGAGATTCAAGGTTAGGGCTGCTCGTAGGAAGAAACTGCAGGCAGGAAGAAACAGAGTTTAGTTCATCTTCCCTGATGTGCAGTGACACCCCCAGTGGAGGGGAAAGTGGGGTTCCCGGTCTCTGCTGGCAGGTTGGCTGGGCCCAGTGGAGAAGACCTTTACAATAGAAGACAAAACACTTGTCTTTTGAGGAGCATATATAGCAGTTCCCCAAATCCTGGCTGAATGAGAAAAAAAAATGCATTTGGGCTCTGAGATCTTTGCCTGAGGCAGGAAACAGTCTGGGTGTGAGGAGAAGCAAATCAGACAATAATTCATTGCAAACTACTATTGTGAATCAATACCTTGCCTAAAAAGGAAGTGCAAATGCACATGTATTTTCTTTTTTGGTTTGGGGGCCACAATCAGCTATACTCAAGTCTTCCTCTTGGCTCTGTGCTCAGAGATCATTCCTGGCAGGGCTTAGGGAACATCTGCAGTGCTGAGGCCCAAACCCAGGCTAACCACCTGCAAAGCAAGCATTTTCTCATTGTGTTCTCAGTCCGGCCCTCCTGTGCCCATTTAGTGCCATGAATTGCAAGTGTGATGTAAAGGAACTGCAAAGGGGACAGTAAAAGGGAAAGGTCAAAGACCCCCAGGTGGCTCAGAATCCGCATCGTGGCCCTGCATGGGAACCCTGGCTGTTAGGCGGACTCTGTGTAACAGGATTACAGAGATTGGCCAAGTGGGCCCAGGTAGGTTTCTGTCCGTAGGCAGCCTACCCCTAAACTCATATTCATATGCTCACCTCCCATCTTGCTCTGTCTTTGCCTGTGAAGTCCACAAGTAGAGATGGGGGTGGGGTGGGGTGGGGGACAATCATGGCCAGAGGCTGTTACCCACCTGCCCCCACCCCCTGTCCAGGCCCTCAGAGTCCTTTCTGCAGACCTAGTAATTGAATTTTCAATTCAATTTTCTCAGGTAAGACAGGAGTTAAGCTCCTGGCCTGTGACACAGTCCTGTGAGCTCACACAGGTGCCCAAATACGTGGAGGAGAATGTGTGAAGGAGGAGGATGGTGGGACAGGACAGCCAGGTGACTTGCCCCAATCAGGAGAGAGACAGCAGAGCTCCTGCGTGTTCACAGCATGGCCAGCAAGTGCCCCCTGAGGCTGTGGTGTTCTAGAGTTCTGTTTGCTCTGCCTCCATTCCAGGGCACCTTGAGAACAAGGACAGGACCTCCTCACCTT
The DNA here is from genome assembly GCF_029834395.1 of Sorex fumeus. Taxonomy (NCBI): domain Eukaryota; kingdom Metazoa; phylum Chordata; class Mammalia; order Eulipotyphla; family Soricidae; genus Sorex; species Sorex fumeus. Next base: position 45,856,195 of record NW_026606104.1, read on the forward strand.
CATGGTCTAGGAGGAGGCAAGATGTACAAGCTTTAATGAAGGGACCGACAGAGGAAGAGTTGGGGGCAGGTGTGCCAGGACACCCAGGGAGGCTCTGTGAAAGGAGAGATGAGCAAGAGGTCTGGGAACCCCATCACTCCTTCTACAAGCAGTGTGGGCACTCTGGTCCAGGAGCCCTTCGGCAGGACTTCAGCTCCCTCCCACTGCTCTGCTCCCTGCACTCCCAGGTCCCTGCCCACACCCTGAGGTGCCCACACCTCGGAGGGAAGGGAAGACTTTCAAAGGATCTGGTACCAGAATTGCCTTCCCACAGGTTCCTCCTTTAGAGGTTTCCTGGCACGAACTCCTTCCTCACATGCCCTCATTCCCATATCCCCTCACCCTTTCCATCCCCTCACTTCTCACATCCCCTCACTTCACACATCCACTCATTCCTCACATCCCCTCAGCCCTCACTTCCCCTCACTCCTCACATCCCCTCAGCCTTCACATCCCCTCATCCCTCACATCCCCTCACCCCTCACATTCCCTCACTCGACATTACTTCGCTCCCAGTTACCCCCACTCCTCAGGTCCCCTCACTCCTGACATCTCCTCACTCCTGTGTCTCTTCACATTCTCCCCCCCCCCATCCCCGCCACTGGAGGAAAGGCCACACTTGCTGCTCTGCCCCTGCTCCCCAGGTCAGGAGAGGGCACAACTGAAGCAACGGCATCCTATGCAGCTGCCTCAGGAACCAGGTTCCCCAGGGACAGTGGAGCAAGGTCAGGGCAGAGGGGGAGAAAATGCTTAGAGAAGATAGTTTTGGAGCACTGTGTCCATGTAACAATTCTGCATTGACCAGAACTGAATAATCTTCTGCCTGAAATCACTGAAAACCAGGTAAAGCATAGAATTCATTACTAGGCAGACCTGTGACACAAATGATGACAGGCAATAAACACTGAGTGCTGAAGTAAGGATATGAGCACCAAGCAAACTTGCTCTCTGCCTCCAGAGTGATTCTAAGGTCTGACCCAGGGAAGGGCATACAGACAGGCCCTGAGGATCCTGAGGTTGAGGCTTTGGGTCTGAGGGTCTTGATAGCATTCCCTATGAGGGGAGAGAGTCAGGGAGTACTCCAGAGCCCTGCCAAGACTCCCTCAGGCACAGAGAGTACTGATCAGCACCTGTGTGTGTGTGTGTGTGGAGGCGGGGGAACTATCCAGTTGAATTTGAATGGGGACTTTTCCATGAGGGTCCCTCAAAACTGAGTCTGACTCTGTCCCACCATTCAGACTGGACGTGTCAGCATTCACTATTCCCCACTCCAGAGGACATTCCAAAGGCATTTGCCTTGGTCCTGGCAAGCTCTAGGTTAACGCTGCTGCCTCCTAGTCATAAAAGCAAGAACCAAAGGATCCAACCCTCTTAAACGAGTTCACTACATCCCAGAAGAAAGCTCGTGACAGCTGACAGCAAAACAAAAATATCCAGATGTGACCAGGCACATTCACAAAGTGAATGCAGAGACAGACCTGCAAAGACCCAGGGAAATGTGACTGGTCATGAGGAAACATCCGTCTACCTGGGACTGACCTGATCAATGCCAGATTCAGCAGGCAGGAGACCATGGTGGTTATTATGATGCTACTCCAGAATTTCAAACTAGAGGACAGGTGTAGCGTGATAAGTAGAAACATGGTCAGTGAGAAGAAAGGGTCCAAATAGAATGTTAAGTGATGAAAATTGGAATGTGCGAGACTTTAAAAATGAAAAAAAAAATGAACCAGATGAGATGGGCAGCAGATGATTCACTGCAAAAAAAAAAATAAACAAATAAATAAAAAGATCTGTGAGCTCGATGTAACAATAGAAACTCCCCAAAATGAAATGTGGAGGAAAAACTCATTTGAAAAATAGGACCAAGCATCAATAAACCGGGGCACCAGTTTAAGAGCTGACAATATGTGTAATTTATGTCCTTGGAGGGAAAGGAGGCTAGGAGGACAGAAAAGAATACTTGAAGAAAATTAGGGCTGCAAAGGTTACAAACCTGACAAAAATGATTGACACGGAGATTCAAAAATTCTGTAGACTTTCAGCTTAAACAACATGAAAAAAGTGCAAATCACATCATAAATTAATCAAAAATTGTAAATTTATAAATTGTAAAAATGAAAGAAGAAAATATGTGCTAGTGGATATGAATATATATTTGAGAAATAAGGATGTGTGAAACCAAGAAAATTAATTTCTACTGAATTCTAATTGCAACAACGTAAATGAGTGACAATAGTGAAATTGGCTGAGTGAGGAAAAATGACTGAAAATTCCTTCTGCCACAAAGTAAGGAGAACAATGGCAACTGTTTCTAGAGCTACCTTTTTTTTGTGAAGTTAAATTTTTGTTTCCTACATGACCCAGAAATCCCCTTTCTAGATATTTTCCTAAGTGAATTAAAAATTTATATTCACATGAAAATCAGGGCCCTAATACAGCTGCTGTGTTCACCATGGCCTCCAACTGCAAACTCTCAAGATGTCTTTGAAGAGATAAATGGATAAACAAGTTGTGGAAAAATTCCGAGAGGAATAGTTTGTCTCTGCACATGAATAAGCTATTGATTCACACTTGGGAATGAATATGGGCCCCTCCAACAGATATAACAGCATGGTGTTCATAGCATGTGCATAAGTAACGTGTGTGAGGGCAAAAGCATTGCCTAACTGCTGCAAAAGCATTGCTTTATGCTATCTTCTACCCATCACAGAGCCCCTGGGACAGCAAAACATGGGGTCATAGCTAATAAGCCAGCACAGAAGATAAAGTAGAATCATAAAGGACACTCGGCACAATGGCAGAGAAAGGAAAGAAGGTTCGCAGAGATGAGAACACAGAAAAAGCCAGGAACACCCATAGATAATGATCCATTTCTGCAGAGAAGTGAGAAGCACAGGGAGGAAAAGGAACTATGGGGTCAGGGAGCCAAGAAGGAGTGGCGTCAGCCACCAATCCAGCCCGGGACCCCATGCTCAGAAATTCACAGGAACATGTCTGTGGCCCTAACACCCGAGGTCATGCTGTTCTCTACATTTTCCCTCCTCGGATCCCTCTGAGCCGACTGAGGCCACAGAGATGATCTGCTCGGTCGTTTGTTTCCCCAACTAGCTTAGAGGCTTGTTCAAGGTCACACTCTGAGGTAGGGGCAAATCTGGAGGGTGATCCAGCCACCCACCAGCATTCTCTTCCCCACCTCCAGCTGCCAGACTCCTGTCACCACTTCCGGCTCCTCCCGCGCTCCCCAATGTGCCTTGGCAGCACCTGCCTTTGATTCCTCTCCTGCCCAGCGGACGTTAATGATGAGCACTCATCACCGCATGCTAATCATCCTGGAAACCATCCCAGGTGTGCGCCAGAGCCGTTTGTCTGGGCTATTTTCTTCTTGGTAAATAGGTCCAATGTCTTCCTTCTCACAGCATGGGAAAAAGTCGGCCCCTCAGGAGAGCGACTTCTTCCTTCTCGACCAGCGGAGTTAGTTGGACAGCCCACCAAGGAACACATTCCTTGTGCAGTTTCGGGAAACCACAGCCCACAGGGGCAGGGACTTGCTGCAGGGAGAAGCTCCTGGACCCTGAGCAGTCTGTTGACACTGCTGAGTCTCCAGGTGACCTTGAGAACCAATTGCCAGGCGGTTTCTGGATGTCAAGGTCATCTTGTTTCTCTGCTGCTGTCTCTAAGAGAAGGGTGAGGGAGGCCACAGAGTGATAACTGCGCCAGATTATCAGGGCTCAGGAGTTTAGTTTCCTTAAGAGTGTGTGTGTGTGTGTGTGTGTGTGTGTGTGTGTGTGTGTGTGTGTGTGTGATGGTCATGGTCCTCCCGTTGTTCATCGATTTGCTCGAGCGGACGCAGTAATGTCTCCATCCTGAGACTTGTTGTTACTGTGCTTGGAATATTGAATACATCATGGGTAGCTTGCCAGGCTTTGCTGTGCGGGCGAGATACTTTCCATAGCTTGCTGGGCTCTCCAAGAGGGGCAGAGGAATCGAACCCAGCTCGGCATGCAAGGCAAACGCCCTACCACTGTGCTATCCAACCCGTGAGTGAGTGTGTGTATGTGTGTGAATATGTGTGAGTATGTGTGTGCATGTGTGTTGCATGTGGGAGTGTGTATGTGTATATGTGTGTATGTGTATATATATGTGTATGTGTGAGTATATGTGAGTATGTATGTGTGAGTGTGTGCATGAGAGTGTGTGTATGTGTAAGTATGTGCATGTATATATGTGTGAGTGTGTGTTAGTGTGTATGTGTGAATGTGAGTGTATATGTGTAAATGTGTGTATGTGTGAATGTATATGTGTGTGAGTGTGAGTGTATGTGTGTGAGTGTGTATGTGTGTGAATGTGTGTATGTGTGCATGTGTGTGAGTGGGTGTATGTGTGAGTATGTGTATATGTGTGAGTGTGTGTGCATGTGTGGTGAGGAGTGAGGAGATTGTGAAGAGGAAGAGCAGGGAAGCTGGAGGATTTGAGTAGCACATGTGCCAGTTGCAGTCAGATTTTTATTCCCTTTTATAAGAATCAATCTGAGTCGAAGAGAGCCGAAGAAATGTGTCCGTTAGTGGCGGAGCAGGACTCTCCACCTTTCCCTGCTGCACACAAGCATCCTGTGCCTTGCTAAGGAAGTCACTGTACAGTCTAAAGGATCCAGCTTCTGCTGCCCCTCCTGTGCCCCCAACTGACCTGCCAACAGGTTCCCCACCATAATCCAGTCCAAACAGGAAGAGGCTCAAACTCAGCGACTCAGGCCCTCCCAGGCCGCAAGCTTGCAAATCTAATCTTTAGGATGAATTTGATTGGCAGCTCCTTTCCTTCTGGGCCCTGGGGTGCAGGAAAAGCGGCTCCTGGTGATTTATTGTTGATCCAGCCGTGAGGAGAGCGAGAGCATCAAAGAGAATCTAAAGCAGCTTGGTGCTGCCGGGGGCGGCTTTAGCGTGAGGGTGGCGGGCGAGAAGCTCCTCCACATGTGCTGTCAAGCCTCAGGAAAGTGCACAGCTCAGAGGCTCAGACATGAGACCCCACGGCGACCCTTAGCACTCACCCTCCACCTCTCTCAGGCCATCCATCTCATTTAAAGTCGTTCATGGCAAGTTGGAGCCAGAAAGATCCTCTGTCCCATCTTGTTCCTTAAACCACTGGGAAAGCAGAGCCAAAGAGGCCTCCAGCGATATGAGAAGTTAGAGCAAGGCTGGTCCTGGCACCATCAATTCCCACAGAGTCAGGGGGCTGCCTGTGTGTCACAATACCCCAATACTGAGGCTGAGGTATGGGGGTCTCCTCCTCCTTTGTGTTTAGTCCTCACCCAGCATCGGTGGGGGTGGATGTCTCTATCCTGGTTTTATTTAGAGGTGAAACAAGATTTGCAGAGTCAACGCCAGCCCAAGGACACAGAGCCAAGTTTCAAATTACCTTGAAAATCCCCCAGGTCCCTTTTTGGAAGACTGAGAGGATGGTCCTTGTGTGACTCTGCGTGCTCCAAGCTGCTGACCCTGGTGTGAGGCTGGCACACCACTGATGCCACTTCCCATCCCCTGTCTGAAGTCTTGGCTTAGTCCTGGTCATTGGTGGGGTTTATAAGGAGATGGGTAGGGAGGAGGGGGACCGGTCTGTGACTCCCCATGTCTGCTCCTGGAGGGGGTCTGCCTATGATAGTGGCCAGTGGTTGCCACAGTGAGCCTATGTGTCTGCTGTCAGCTCAGCAATGCCAAGAGCAGCAGCTGCCAGAGCGAAGTCCCTGGGGTCAGCAGGAAAGGGGACCTGAGCCCTGCTGACAAACCTCCCTCCCCACCTCCAATATGTTCCTCCAGCCTGTCACCTCTCTTTCCATTTGCACTCTTCCAAGGCCTTAGATTGGCTCCCCATCAGACCCCCTCCCCCAATCTGCAGTTTCTAGAGTTCCCTCTATTCACTTCCCTGGGCTGGAATGACCAGGCCTTTCAGATCAGCAGTGACATCAGGAGACAAACCCTCAATGATGGGGGGAAACAGGAGGGTCTTGCTGTCAGGAGACAGCAGAGTCACAGAAGGCAGAAGCAGAGACAGCAGAGTCACAGAAGTCCAGCAGGCAGAAGCACTGGGTCATCAGCTGAGGCTGAGGGATATAGAAAGTATGCAGCACCCTCTGGGCTTTTCCTGCATGTGGGCCTGGGCCAGCCTTGGAGGCATTTATTCTGTCTGTGAGAAGGAATGAGGAGTGGGAGTGCTGCAGGGAGAGGGGCTGGGGAGTCTGCAGAGAGAGAGAGAGAGAGAGTGAGAGAGAAGAACAGGAGCAGAGTGTTCCCCCATGTGAAGCACGGCCAGAAAATCAGTCTCCCCTGATTGGAAAGAGAATGCATTCAGGCTTGGGAGCCAAGAGACAGATACAGATGAAAATCAGGCCTGAGTGCTTTCCCAGGGGTGGTGGAACTGCAATGCGGAGTGAACTCACAAACACAACGCCAGCTCCATGACTCTTACTTAAAGGAGACACTGATTGGGGAAGAAAGCGACAGTCTAAGTGCCCTTGAGGGGTGCCTCTCTGGATTTGGGAACCACCTGTATCTGTGTGTGTGTGTGTGTGTGTGTGTGTGTGTACGCACACGCATGCGCGCAATACCCAAATACTGAATAATTCTCAGAGGTGAGTGAGGTGCACAGATTTTGCAGCATTCCCAGTTCCCAGAAACAGCTGTCAAGGCCCCTGGGCCTTCAAGGCCAGCCCCTCTATTGCTTATTAGTCTGAGTATATCAAGATGCTCTTTAGCTCTGTAGCACCAGTGGGAGACTCAAGGAACAGATTTCATTTCATTTCATTTCATCATCCTGTTATTCGTCCATTGCCTCGAGCAGGCCCCAGTAACGTCTCCTTCATCCTAGCCCTGAGATTATATTCAAGGTTCTTTAGGAGAATGAGACCCATCATTGTTACTGGTATTTGGCATATTTGGTAGGCCACGGGGAGTTTGCCAGACTCTGCCCTGTGGGCAGGCTACATTCGATAGCCTGCAAGTTTGTCCAAAGTAGGAATGAGATAATAAGATGTCATAAAAAGATGTCTTGATAAGATGTCGCGCGGCCGCGAATGCAGCCGCGCCGTTCCAGGAGCTGAATTTTATAGTCTCTGAGTCTTGGCCGTTGATGGGATTACACAGCGCCAGGGGGCCAGGTGGTGGGTGTGACCCCCGCCTACTGGAATTTGGAGGATCTGGGTGGAGGATGCTCAACTCCAATCCGAGTAGGCTTGGAGATCTCAGCCCCGGAACCCGCGTGGATTTGTCCCTCTGCCAGTACCTTCATGTGTGCGGAGAGTGGTCTCAGCATGGTGGTGGCTGGTCCTGGAGGTCTTCGGCTGCCGGAGCCCTGGTCGGGGCGGGAAGGAAAGCTCAACCCGCTCCCCTCCAAGGGGCCCCGGCGAGGAACAGCCAGGCGCGGGGGCAGAAGACTGCACTGTTCTCGTCCAGGAGCTGGATTTTATATATTAAAAAAGTCCAAGGAACAGATGCTTGGAGCAAATAAGGTTTTCTTCTACGGGTGACTACTCTTTGAAATGAACACTAGGTCAGTCACCTGCCTGAGTAGACATGGGATGCTCTTATTTCAAGGGCTGCCAAGTGGCTGTGAAATTTGGTGGGCCGTAGTGCCTGGGTGGTACCCAGGCTCTAAGTTAAGATGTTTCACAATAGTCCTGTGGCGGGAGGAAGCAGCTTGCACTGATCAGACTGGAGCTTGCCCTGGAACCAGATGGCTTGCAGAAGCAGGTGCAAGATCTTGAGCTCCCCTCTGTGGCTGCATAAGTCACCTTTCACCCAACCACACTGGCAGCCTTTGGGGACTGTCTCCTCACCAGGCATAGGAGCTTCCTATCTGGCTTCTGCCACATATGACCACAACCTTAGTGTCTTGAAACAAGAGGAATTCATTTCCTCTGGATTCAAAGGCAGGAGCTTGGCACCAAGCAGTAGGCAGAGCCACACTCCTGTCGGGGGCTCCTGGACACTCTTCCTTCCTTTCATGGTGCTTTTCTTGGGGCTGTGCACACATTCCTCACCTCCACCCCCTCACCGTGTACCTCCCCTTCATGTCGTTCTCTGAGTCACTACTTCTCTGTCTCCTACAAGGACCCTGGTCACTAGCTCCAGAATACTCTGTAAGCCATGAGGTCTCAACTGGGAGCCTTACCTAATCACTCCTTCGAAGACCCACCTCCCAAGTGTTCTGAGACCGGGTGGACCTCTCTCTGTGAAGCATGACCAGCGAGGATGCCATTTGATCCCTGACAGCTGTGTTGGTCCCAAATGAGGCCCCTGTGATGGTCCAGTGGACTCTGAAGAGGGGAAGAAAGAGAAGCCAAACCGTGAACGAGAGCTGTGGCGCCAGGCTCTGGCATAGGGCAGGATCTTCTGCAGACACAGGAGAGCTCAGGTTGCATGACAAGGAAGTGGCACGGGTTCCTGTGCCATCTGGGGTTCTGTGGATTTGGGGGTCCTTCCAGACCTCCGTGGGTCTGGGGGCGGATGGAACTTCACCAGGCTGCAGTGCCTGTACCACAACACAGCAAGTGTGCTTGTGGGTGCTCCCCACACGTGCCTTCCCCATGGGGTTCCAGCCATCCCCATCCCTGCATCCCCCACACTCAGAAATTATCCTCTGGGCTGTTTCTTCATACCCCAACCCTCTCAGATTGCCCTCCTGAGAAGAACCCTTTGTTCAAAGTCCCTGGTGCTTTCCACTCCCTCCTGGGGTGTAGAGGCTGCCTTTCTCAGACTGAGGGGGGGGGGGATTTCTTCATGGAGGGTGGTGCCCAGTGGATGGACCAGGCCACCGCTGGAGAGACACCATCTGGCCCCAGGTGCCTGCCCAGGAAGTGCGGGTTCTTGAACCTGACATGCAGAGCTCATGACTGAGAAGAGACAGACAGACACGGAAAGTTTGAGGGGTGAGGATATGGTTCCCAGGACCCACGTGCAGCTGGAAGTCTGAGTCCCCCACATCTCCCAGTGTCAGACGCAACAGAAGCATTGACCACCAGTCCCTGCCCACCCTCCTGACAAGTTCCCAACAAAGAAGTGCTGGGGTAAGGTGAATGGCCCCAGAATCCTGGACCAGGCTGCATCATGCAAGAGGGTGTAGGGCTGAGCTCCATCCTGCTCCCACCCCCAGCCCCCCCACATATCCCCTCCCCCCCACACCCCTCCTTGGCTCTTAGCAGAGATTGGGGTGTCACAGATCAGATGGGCAGCAGGCAGGCTGTGCCTCCTGCCTCCTTCCCGCCCACAGCCTCCAGGTTCCTTCCAGGGGGAGAGCAACCCGGGCAGACAGGGACCGGTTCCTCAAGGGAGCCCGCCCCGCTGACTTCCCGCCAGCTCTTACATTCAATAAAAGGGTAATTAAATTTTACATAGTTTTCCTTTTTAATACTTCAATAAATATCTCCTGTGAAAATCAATTGACATTTTCCGTACTTAATGCTTAATAACTGGTCTCATAAATTTAAATGATCCCTATAAATCTAAATTAAATGCCCAGGTTTCGATGTAGTTAGGACACCTAATTAATAAAGTGCTAGCACATAACCACTACTAATCTGTTTACCTCCAGCCGACTTCGCCTTGCATAGGCGGGCTTTCCCCGCAGGGTGTGGGGAGTAGGGGGCCCTGGCCAGGGATGCTGGGCCTCAGGGGAGTTTGCCAGCTGCTGGGAGTCCCCGCGGCTTCCCCATGTCTGGCCCCTCCCGGGGGCTCACCTCCCTGCCAGAGCTTGAGCCGAAGGTGGGAAGTGGCCAGTAGCGAAGCAGACCTCTGGACAGGGATCAGGTAAAATCTACCTGGACTCCTCCTGTGCTGTGGACCTGTGGAGAAGTTGCTTGCCCTCTCAGATGAGATGGGCAGCAAGCAGGCTGCGTGTCCTTTCTGCCCACAGCCTCCAGCTTCCCTTCCAGGGAGAGAGCAACCCTGGAGGGTGGGGGTGGGGGTATCTGGGGGAGGAGAGCAGAGATTCACTCTCATTCCTCAAGAGGAGCAGCAGGCCCTTCTTGGGGTCCTGGAGTGGGAGCAAAGCTGAACAGGTGACAGACTCCTGCCCTGTTAGCAGCCACTTTTCTCCCTGGGCACCATCTGCAGTCAAGCACAGTCAGCAGGACAGAGATACAGAGCACCAGCCGGGGGAGAACGGGCTGCAGCCTCAGCCCTCTGGCCCCAGGGCCTCCCCTGCCACATGGGCTAAGCCTGCGGCATTTGCTGGCCCTGAGAGAGCCCAGGGCCCTGGGTCTGGGCCAGGTAGCACATATTCCTGCACTTACGGAGTGATGGGTTGGAGCAATAGCACAGCGGTAGGGTGTTTGCCTTGCACCCAGCCAACCCGTGTTCGATTCCTCCACCCCTCTCGGAGAGCCCGGCAAGCTACTGAGAGTATCTCACCTGCACAGCAAAGCCTGGCAAGCTCCCAATGACGTATTCGACATGCCAAACACAGTAACAAGTCTCACAATGGAGACGTTACTAGGCCTGTTCGAGCAAATCGATGAACAACGGGAGGACAGTGCTACGGTGCTACAGTGCTATGGAGTAGGATGTGGCGGATGGTCAGAGCCCTCCAGGCACTGTGAGAGTGGAGCTGAGCACAGGCAGGCGTGGGAGGAAGAGCAGAGCCTTGGCTCCTCCCCGCAAGCACCCAGAAGCTTCCAGGAGCCAGGCCTCAACCTCCAGCCCTCGCTCAGGACTGGCCTCTGGGTACTCACTGGAAGCTCAGGGCAGGAAGAGGGGACACTTCCTTACTTCACGAGGGCAGAAAGCCAAGCGACAGTCAGCATCCTAACTCTGCTTCCCACAGGAAGCCGCCTGCATCCTCAGCCCAACACCGAGGGGGAGTCACTATCAGATCCGCTGGGAACCCCAGGCAGTGGGGTGGCCCAAAGCTGGGAGCAGTGGCTGGGAGCAGGAGGGACAGTTCGGTGAGCAGTGTTGAGGAGTGGAGTCCCTGGGGCTACGCTGCTCCCCACCTGCATGGGCAGCCTTGCCCCTATCTGGACAAGCACTCACAAGTACCCTCCCCAGAGCCCCAAGGCAAAGCCCCCTCCCCAAGGCCCCCAGGCAGAGGCCCCCCTCTCTCACAAGTGAGTGCAGCTCTCCACCTCCGACCCCACAGCACATATCCAGGGCACTGAGCTGGGCCAGTTTCTGTGCGGCCACCCAGGCTCCTCATGGGAGAGGTGAGGTGTGGCCATGGCTTCCCTTTGATTACTTATTGATTTTTCTGGTTTGCTTTGGCACTGCCTATTTTTGTTTAAGGTGCAAGATGCTATTGGGTAGGACAAACAAGGTCAGGAAGTCTGGGATCCCAGCTGGGGTCCCTCTCATGTTCATCAGCCTATCCCTTCTGGGCAGGCCTGCTGGGCCCCATCTACCACAATCAAGTTGCAGGTACCTGATCCGGGGTGCCCTTTTCCAAGGCTGAAGGGTGACCTGCTGGGGCCTGGGCAGGTCCTGGGTGAATGTGTTGGGGTGTGTGTGCAAAGGGTCAGGCTCTAGGGGTGTGTGGGGGGCTGAGCCTTCGACAAGGTGAAGGCAAGACCCGCATGGGTGGTCTGTTTGTGCCCAGCAGGAGGGGACAATGGGGCAGGGAAGGCTCTGCCCAGCCGTCACCCTGACTGTAAGTGCTGAAGTGCTGCCCACCTTCTGCGAGGTTCCCTGCCTCTCACCCCATGTGTGTATGTGTGTGTATGTGTGCGTGTGTGTATGTGTGTGTTTGCATGTGTATGTGTATACGTGTGTGTGCAAGCACATTTGTGCATGCGTGTGAATGTGTGTATACCTGTGTGTACATGTGAGCATGTACATGTGTATTGTGTGTATATACATGTGTAAATGCATACGTGTATTGCATGTGTGCATGCTTGTGTGTGTGTGTGTGTGTGTGTGTGTGTGTGTGTAAGAGTTCTGAGCAGGGGAACAGATGCGTTTCACCTAGGTTTCAGCTGTCAGCTCCTCACCCCTGTGCCACACTGGCCAGGGCTGGGCAGGTGCTCTGTGAAGTGTTGCGGTGTCCCCCAAGATACGTACGCATCTCTGGGGTATAAATGATTGTCCAGCACATTAGTCCTGTTGCACACCAGTCTCTGGAGAACTGGCCTCTCAGAGGCTGTGCTTAAGTAGCAGATTGTTACTGAACTGCCAAGCCTGGGAAGAGCCAGGGAGGTACCGGCCAGGGTGTGAGGTCTGAGAGGATAAGTGTGGGGTCTGACAGGGTGGGTGTGGGGTCTGTTGGGGTGGGTGTAGGGGTCTAACTGGGTGAACATGGGGTCTGATGGAGGTGGGGTGGGGTGTAATGGGGTGGGTGTAGGATCCAACAAGAGTGTGGAGGTCTGATATGGTGGGGTAGTTATGTCAGGAGATGCAACTGGGTGAAGGGCCTGATGCTGCCCTGCAGGCTAGACTGAAGATGCTCTTGGCAGCTATGCATGTCTCTTTGTAGCAGGACACACATGCCTGCTGCAGCCCCAACCCTTTAGACGAAAGAGCTGGGACAAGCTGAGCCTCTGCTCCAGCCTATGGTAGGCTCAGAGCCTCCCTTATGCATGTCCCTTTATTTTTCCTGGAGCATATGACCATAACGAATGTTCAATTCAGAAGCACTCTTGAGCCGCACTGTCAGGGAGTGGGACCTCTGAACAGCCCTGGACCAACCTCTGCCTCTCAAGAGCTCAGCTTCGAGACCTGTGTGTACCCAGGGACCTGGGAATCCTCTGAGAGCACATCTCCATAGTCCCCATCAATCCTCCCAAAAGCCTTCCAGGGGGCTTCTGTAGGTTGACTCTCCAGGGAAGGGGTCTATGGCCTAGGGAGCCCTGGGCGGTCTCTCCTCTCTGGCTCTCCCCTTCCTATCTGGAACAGGGGTGAAGCTCCCCTGGGATGTCTAGGGAACAAAAAAAGCAGAAGCAAGTAAGTGGAATAGGTTCAGGTCTGGGCATGTGGTGGGCACTAGAAGGTGCCCACAGTTAAAATCTCTCCTGGAACAGTGGTGAATGGGAGACTGCCCGTCCTGAGAGGGTAAGAGTGAGTAGAGCCCTGCTGAACTCACAGAGACCCATTGTTCATCAATCATTCTCTTCCCAGCCCTCCTTCTCCAAGTCTCAGGAACCAAATCCTGTGCCACTCTGGAGTTGAAAGTAGCGCATACTGCCAAGAAGAGTCTGTGGTCACTACCAGTGAAAGAGAAGGAGCTCCCTGAGTCTCCACTAGGCCCCAGCCCTGCATCTGAAAAGCCCCCTCTTCAAAGGTCCTCCTAACAGCCTTCCAGGGCGGCTCCTTGACCCCCACTCTCCAGTGTAGGAGTCCAAGGCATAGGGATTCCCGGTTTCACTCTGGATTGCAGTGCCAGCATCCCCCAGACACACTTGTCCGCCGCCTGACACTAGGCTTGCTCCCTGCATTCTCTCCTTCATTCATTGAACAAATGCCTATAGCACCCTGGAGACCCCTCCCCACCCCAAGGAACCAAGCCCCGGCAGCCGAAAACCTCCGGAATCCAACCGCCCTTATGCTCATGGCCACTCTCCACATGCTCAGACCGAACCTCACCCACGAGTGAATTTATTCCTGGACACTTCATACCACACACACTATGCATACTCCAAGAGTACCGCACCACATTTGATGGGGTTAAAAGTAGAAGGCCTTAGGAGGGAAATATTTTTTACAGATATATATATATATATATATATATATATATATATATATATGCACACAAGGCTCAACCTCTAACGACATGTTAGTGATCTCTTATAGAAGTGCTTAATGGGCCCTGGGTGAAATACAACAATCTTAACCCTCTTTCCTCTAAGGATACTTTTTTGTAGCATTTTCATCCATTTTTCACAACAAACAATACAAAATACATTATTTCAGTTCTGCTTTGGGGCAGGGATTGGGGTTTGGGATGGAAACATCCGAAATATGGTGGTGGGATTGGTGTTTCAATATTAAATGTAATCAAATATTATGAACTACTTTATAAATTAAAATTGTAGCACTGTAGCACTGTCCTGTTGTTCATTGATTTGCTCGAGCGGGCACCAGTAATGTCTGCATTGTGAGACTTGTTGTTGCTGTTTTTGGCATATATAATACACCACAGGGAGCTTGCCAGGCTCTGCCAAGCAGGCAGGATACTCTGGGTAGCTTGCCGGGCTCTCTGAGAGGGACAGAGGAATTGAACCCAGGTCGGCTGCATGCAAGGCAAATGCCCTTCCCACTATGCTATTGCTCCAGCCCCCAAAATAAAAAATTATTTTAAAAAATGCCTGTGAATGAGCGGCCGCTCTCTGCTGGGCCCTGCATGGGAGCCCCGTGGGGGCAGCTCCCCTAGCCACCCCCTTCTCCCAGAGCTGCCCAGTCCAGTGGGAGAGATGTCACTGGGAGCAGACACACACCATCAGGCAACAGCGACACAGCTGCTTCCCAGAGATGTGGAGGATGCTGCAGAGAGTGAGTGATGTGTGTGATATGTGCACTGCCTCACGTGGGCCCGTGCACATGTGTGCACCTGTGTGCATGCTGGGATGTGTGTACAGGCAAGTGTGTGTGTGTGTGTGTGTGTGTGTGTGTGTGTGTGTGTGTGTGTGTAGTTCTGGAGGTCAGGGAAGCACTATGTGTGTGTATGTCTCTGTCTCTCTCTTTATCTCTGTCTCTCTCGGTCTGTGTCTCTGTCTCTTTGTCAGTGTCTCTTTCTCCCTCTCCCACTTCTCTCTGGTGAGTAAGATTCATGTCTCTGCCTTATCCCTCATCTCTTCTATCACCCTCTCCCAGTCTGCCCTGCACACTGCCTTTTAGAGGGTTACGAGCATGGGGTCTCGAGGGTCCCAGACTTGCTCTGCTGTCTGCCCAGTAAGGGATCCACTTGGGTGAAGCTCCTGGCTAATTAAGTACAAGTGTGGGGGGACACCAACTACCTGCTTTGTGCCTCACTCATGTTAGTGACACTGGAACAAGCTGCCCAGCAACCAACCCCAGGACATTTGCACAGTTCTGTCAGGGGGGCCTCAAGGCCACAAAACATTTCTAGCTCATCTTTCTGTTATTGCTCCCCTATGCCTTCCCCAACCATGTATATGTGTGTGTGTGTGTGTGTGTGTGTGTGAGAGAGAGAGAGAGAGAGAGAGAGAGAGAGAGAGAGAGAGAGAGAGAGTATCTTCAGGCTGGGCCTTCCTAGCCTCTCTTGCTCTGTTTTCTGTGCCCTTCTGAAGTCACTCATGGTGGCTCAGTGCTTCCATGTTTTCTGCGGAGTCCCTGACTGCCTGCAGGAGCAGTAGGGTAGGTGTGACCGAGCATTATGGCCACAAAGCTCAGATCTCAGGCCACCATTCACTTCTGCCACCAGGAGCCTTGCAGAGACCTGACAACCATCTGCGTTCTGATAAGCAGCCACACGAAGGCCAACACCACGGGTCTGCCTGCTGTTCTGTAACTGCCACTGGCCCTGTTCCCGCATCCCCATCCACTGACCACCTGCCTCCTCCTGCTCTCCCTCGGGGACGAAAGCACCCACCATTCACCATAGGTGCAACTGTAAGCTGGCACAACCTCTACGGAAAACAGCATGGAGACTTCTCAAAAACACAGAACTACCAGATGAGCCAGTCATTCCCCATCTTGGCATCTACCCCAA
Organism: Sorex fumeus; assembly: GCF_029834395.1. Taxonomy (NCBI): domain Eukaryota; kingdom Metazoa; phylum Chordata; class Mammalia; order Eulipotyphla; family Soricidae; genus Sorex; species Sorex fumeus. The sequence continues at coordinate 45,871,876 of NW_026606104.1, forward strand.
GAGCACAAAAACATTAGCTAGAGTAACACAAATGCACACCTATGCTCACTGCAGGAGCCAGGACACGGAACGAGAGCAGTGCCCAGCAGCAGGCGAGCAGATAAACACAGTATTTATCCCCAGTGGAAGACTACTGGGCTCTGGAAAGAGGTGAGGTGCTGCCTTTCTCCACAGTGTGGATGCCCTTCGGAGGGCATCATGTTAAGAGAAATAAGTCAGAGGGAGAATGACATTTGCCAGATGGTCTCACTTCTCTGTGGTATAGAGCAACACAGCAGGGATCAGACACTGTCCCATGAAAACAAGCCCCTGGGGTCTGACAGCAAAACTGAGGGCCCCAAGCAAGGGGTGAGATACAAGCGGGGAGGGACTAGAAGGAGTCTGGGAGGGTGGGAGGGGGGCTGGGACACTTTGGTGGTTAGGAGGGGCAGTGATTTTGCACTGGCCAAAACATAAACATTCACACTATTTTTGTACACCAAAAGCATGAGCATTCACACCTTATAAATTATGTTACCTAAATCATGATAAAAAAAATAAATGTATAGACCAGTCACTATGAGAAAACACCCCCATGTCCTCAACATCTCCATAGGGGTACAAAGCTTTGGAGAAGACCCAGCCTGGTGGAGCCCATGATGTGGCTGAGGGATGCCAGGGGAAGCAGGATCCCACTTGCATCCCAGGGAGCAGATGCCCTGTGCTCTTGTTCCCTGGGGACTGAGGTCAGTCCTGACTGCAGAGTGGGATGTGGATAACAATGACACCTATCCGCTTTGGCAGCCCTTTGCAGGGACGCATCCATCTGGATAGAACAGCAGCCACACGCACACAGACAGGCCTGGCTGCAGGGGGTGGGCAGGTGGCACTGCAGATACTACAGCTGCAGACACAGAGCTTGGGCAGCTCTGCCTGTAGCAAGTGGCCGCCACCAGCTCTCAGTCCTGGTAGTGAAGGCAGACACGGTGGGCGCTGTCACTGCTGCCCTAGGAGATTCCAGAGTTGTGACCTTTGCATGTCCTGGGAAATCAAGGCATCTGTGGGACTTCCTCTCTTCTTCCTTTATTGTGCGGGACTGGGGTGAGCCCCATTATCACTGAGGTACCCCTGTAACCAGTTTACCTAACATCCCATTGCTATTTTTTTTCTGGATTTAAGGCCACATCAAGGAGTACTTAGGGACTACTCCCAGCTCAGTGCTTGGGGTTGGTCCTGGTTATGCTCAGGTCACACTATCTGGCACTGGGAATTGAGTCAGAGGCTCCCCTAAGCAAAGCATATGGTCAGCCCTTGGGTCCTTTCCATGGTGTGGCTGCCTTTATCACTATTTTGTCAAGTCTTACAATCACCACCCAGGCTTGGCATTATTCTTGCCATTTTACAGATGAGAAAACTGAGACTCAGAAGGTCACAATTGCCCCTTGAGTTGCACAGCTCAATGTCTGTGAGCAGAGTCTACAAGTGATTACTGAGAGAATATGGCTGAGTGCTCCCTCTGTCGCTGGTGCTTGCTCAGCCATGGGAAGACCCGTCTTCTGCCAGGGCCCTCACCTTCCAGGAAGAAGGACTGGTATCCCTGGCCCTGTGCTGGGATGAGATTACCCCATGGCAAATCACCTGATGGGTGACCTAACGGAGCTAAAAGCAGAGCCCAGAGCACCCCCAGTCCACCTAGCCCACAGCACTCATCACCGTTCATTGATAGGGTCCTTCCCTCACCAAGCACTGAGCTCCTGCTACAGGCAGGAATTCAGCTGGGCTGGGGACTGGATCAGAGCCTTCCCTCCTCCAGGGGCCATGTCCTGGGAAGAAAAGGCAGCAGACATGTGTGTGTCCAGCATGCTGGAAGAAGACAGGCAAAGGCAGGCCTGGAGGGGCTTCACAGTGGACACAACTCTGCATGCTTCTCAGGACCTTTCACCGCAGCTGTCCCCGGCCCCTGTCGGTGGGGGAGATGTGCCTCCCACAGCAGTCAAGAGCAGCAGGACGGTGAGTGTGGGGCTGGCCAAGCAGCACTGAGCCTTCAGCACAGCTTCTAGAGACCACGCAGGGTCACATTACCAGGAGTAAGAGAGGGACCCATGGACACACCCTGTGCAGCAGGAGATGGGGACCATCATGGAGGGGGCTCTCAGCGGGGTACTGGGAAGTGCCATGGCCCCGAGGCCTTCTAGGCCCACTTCCTGGTGTCCTTGCCCAGGCCCAGGACCAGGGCTTGCTGTACTTAATGACTAGCAGTGATGTAGGGCACATGGAGCCCTTCGTATGCGATCTTAGGCAAGCCTCACATGGCCTCACTGCAGAGAAGTGAGCCCTGCTGTGGAGGGGCTGTTTCCATTGCAGTTTCAAGGAAATTGCAAAGGGAAGATGCTGGGGTTGCAGCTGGAAGGTGTCCCCTATTGCCTGAACCACCGTCTTAAGTGCCAGTCCAGATTTCCACAGACTAGATGCCCAGTTCAGTCCCCAATGTTCCCAAAGGAATCAGCAGGAATCAGCCTCTGAAGTTGTTCATCCAAAGTCTGCTGAAATGTGTAGCACTAAGGAAGTGTGTGTTGGGGGAGGTGGGGCCGGAGGGATGCCTCGTGAAGACCCTCACCAGGCCACCCGGCTCTTCCCCCTCAGGCTATGCCTTTAAGAGCAAAAGAGCTCCACCCCTTAGTAGAAGCCAAGGACCTAGGCAGGAGGGAGCCCGGGCCTCCCCCTCTAGTCCTGGCCTGGGTCCTGCGGGTTGGCATTCTCAGACTTAATATCATGCTCGATTTGATCTTCATGTTTTCCAAGCTTAGCAAAGCAGATTTTTCCTTATTAATCTGCATGTATACTTAAAGACAGAGCACAGGAGTTCAACCCCTTTGGTTTAGTTGAATGAACATGAAAAGGTCAGAAGACTTTTTACAATTAGAGAGCATGGCCCTTTTGCTCTATCCCCCTCCTTTCTGCCTTCCTCCTCCTCCTCCTCCTCCAGGCCTCCCTCCACTGTCCCTTGGCTCTGAATCCCCAAGGCTGTGTCCACAAGAGACAGCAGGCCTCTGAACCTGGATTTAAGTTACTGTGAAATGACCAGAAGAACAATGCCTACTGTATAGGTGCCAGAAGGTAAACTGAGTCAAGGTGAAAATTGTTTTTTCAAGACTTCCTTTGAGTATGCACTGATGTGAATCAGGTAGCATCAAATCAATGGCACTTAGGAGCCATTCGCCAAGAGGAACTTGCGAGGTGACTAGAGAGAAGACTCAGAAGAAAAGTCAGGAACCAGTGAGACTGGGCATAGTGGAGGCGGTGGGCTGTTTGGGCAGGCCTAGTGGATGACCTGTATTTGGTCATTCTTGGGATCCGTCTACTTGGATTTGAGTGTGTCTACATTGGTTTAGGTTCTGGTTTAGGTTTGTGGATTACCAAAGCTGAGTAGCTTTTAGCTTCTTAAACACAGAGCTATTTAAAAAAAAATTGATTAGTGAATCACCATGAGGTACAGTTACAAAGTTATGAACTTTTATGTTTCAGTCATTCAATAATCATTTACCCATCCCCCCAGCAGTGCCCATTCTCCTCCACCAATGTTTCCAATATCCTTCCCACCTTTTGATTTAAAGAAGGCCTTTGATTCTATTGAGACGGAAGCGGTCATCAAAGCCCTAGCCAATCAGGGCATTCATACTCAATACCTCAGGATCCTCTGTGAGCTGTATAACCAGGATCTCACCATTCTACAAAGAAGTGATCATCTATGTCAAGAGAGGGGTTCGGCAGGGTGATACCATTTCACCGAAACTCTTCAGTGCCACCCTCGAGAACGTCATACAACGACTGGAATGGGAAGGAATAGGAGTGAAGGTAGATGGTCGGCAACTACACCACCTCCGCTTTGCTGATGACATCATTCTAATAACACCAAACATTAGCCAAGCAGCGCAAATGCTGGCCGACTTCAACCATGAGTGTGGAAAGGTAGGACTACAGCTGAATCTCACGAAGACAATGTTCATGAGAAACAATCTTGTTCCTGATGTTCCATTCGTTCTCAACGGAATGACCATCTCTGAATGCAACAGTTATGTGTACCTAGGTTGAGAAGTCAACATGATGAATGACCTGGCACCTGAGTTGTGCAGGAGGAAGAGAGTGGCTTGGGGCGCCTTCAAGAACATTGAAGAAATAGCTAAGAGGACAAAGAACCTCCGGCTCTGGGCAAATCTGTTCAATTCCACTGTTCTTCCTGCATTAACATACACCTCAGAGACCAGGGTCTTACGAAAACAGGATCAGAACTCTATTGGAGTCTCCCAAAGAGGAATCAAAAGTGCTATGCTTGGAGTATCACGTTTCACTCAAATGAGAGAAAGAATCCGGAGTTCCGACTTGCGTCAACAAGTTAAGAATCAGGGACACTGTCTCGTTTGCCAAGGCGTCGAGAATCGAATGGGCTGGACACGTAATGAGATTTGGAGACGACCACTGGACTAGAGGCGTTACCAACTGGATTCCACGGGACGTCAAAAGGCCACTTGGCTGCCCACCTACAAGATGGTCAGACTTCTTCGTCAAAACCCTGAACAATTGGTTTGAGGCTCTTCATGTTCCTAGAATGAACAGACACCATTGGGCTACACTAGCACACGACAGGGACGAATGGAGACATTACTGGCGCCCGCTCAAGCAAATCGATGATTAACGGGAAGTCAAGTGATCAAGTGATCCTTCCCACTACCCCCACTCTGTTCCCCCCCACCCCACCTCTGTGGCAGGGCATTCCCTTTTGTTTTCTCTCCTTTTGGGTGTTGTAGTTTGCAATAGAAGTATTGAGTGACCATCATGTTCGGTCTATAGTCTACTTTTAGCATGCATCTTTCAACCTGCATGGGTCCTCCCAACATCCTTTACTTTGTTTTCCCTTCTCAATCTGAGCTGCCTTTTCCCCCAGCATGTGAGACCAGTTTCCAAGCCATGGCGCAAACCTCTTGGTCCTTATCTCTACTACCCCTGGGAGTTAATCTCCCATACTCTTACTTTATAATCCGCAGATGAGTGCAATCTTTCTATACCTGTCCCTCTCTTTCTGACTCATTTCACTTAACATGATACTTTCCAAGTTGATCTACTTATATGCAAATTTTATGACTTCATCTTTTCTAACCGCTGCATAGTATTCCACTGTGTAGATGTACCAAAGTTTCTTTAACCAGTCATCTGTTCTTGGGCACTGGGGTTTTTTCCAAATTTTGGCTATTGTAAACAGTGCAGTAATGAACATAAAAGTGTAGATGTGATTTCTACTATACTTTTTTGCCTCTCCAGGATATATTCCCAGGAACACAGAGCTATTTTTAAAGTTTGAATAAGAGATTATGTATGAGGGCTGAACATGAGGGAACAGATGGATGAATGCTGCTGGGTGGACTGAGTTTGGGTGTTGAAGGGCTGTCCTTTGAGCATGGAGGTGGCAGGTCTTCTCTCCCCGGGTCTTGTCTGTAAATAATGTGCCCAGATCCTGGGCAAAGGTGAGCGTGATTTCCACCCAGGAAAGGAGGGGTTTCAACTGAACCTAACTGAGGACTGTGGAGCAAAAAGATCACCCTGAGAGACAGTCATTCATGTGCACTGAGAGAAAACTGGGATTTCCAGACCTCACCTGGAGAAAGTGAGGGTTGGGCCACAGTCTACAGAATTTTCTCTCTCAACTTTACCCCCTGGACATGGGCTCTGGGACACAATAGCAGAAGAGCACCAAGAAAGTATTTTGGCCTGAAAGAAAATAAAAGCAGCAAAACATATGAGTTGCTTCGAAAGCAATAATCCGGGGGAAATGAATAGCCAAATTTAATGTCTCTATGAGAGAAGAAAAGAGGTTTCGAATCAATGGCTTCAGATTCTACCCTAAACTAGACGAATAGCGAATTAATTCCAAAGTAAGCAGAAATAGGGAAATGATAAAGATGAGAGCTGATATTATTGAAATTGAAAATGGAAAACAATAGAGAAAATCACAAAACCAAAGGGTTGCCTTGTGAAAATCAATAACAATAAGCATACATGCAGAGTGATCAATGAAAAAAAGAAAAGTACAAATGTCTAATATCGATTACAGGGGACATAACATCACTACATGTTCTACAGATGGTAAAAGAAGAAAGAGCTGTCTGTAGAAATAGGATGAGAATATATTTAAAGCATAGTTATAATTCCTGGTAAGATAAAAACTATGGGCTAGACAGAGAGCTCCAAGGACTAGCGTACTTGCCTTCTAGGTGGAAGCCCTGAGTTCAGCTCACCAGGTGTGACCCCAAGGCCCTCTGAGCACTGCTTGGGATCCCCTCCCCACTCACAGATACCTACTACCAAAGTTCATTCAAGAAGAGATATGTAACCTTAGTATCCCTATCTTTTTTTAATAAATTGAATTTGTAGTTACAAACTTAATTTCAAGACAGGGTATTTTCCCTGATAAATTCTGTAGAATATTTTAAGAAATAAATTCTACAGAATTCAGTTCTAAAAATAATTCATACATCCCAATTTGTTCTACAAGGCCAGAATAATACTACTACCAAAACATGACAGAACATCGTTACAAGGATTGAAAACTGCAGACCAATTGTTCTCAAGAACATAAATATGTAAAAGTGTGACTTTATTTCAACAATTAAAACTCAGAGATATTTAAGAGATGTAATGCATCATGGACCAGGGGGCTTTTTATTCTCCACAAAGGTAGAACTGGTTTAACATTCAAATATCAATCAGAGAAATTAATTATATAAGCAAATTTAGGAGAAAAGCCTGTAGGATCAGCTCAATGGATACAAAAAACACTAGATGAAATTCAACACAAATTGATGAAAACTAGGGATGGGAGAAACTTCCTTGATCTGATAAAGAGCGTGGATAGCGATACTAGACCTGATGTCACAGCAACATTCAGGAAGCGCTGGGGTCAATCAGGCCAGAGAGCTCAATACTCAGATCCACCCATGAGATGCTTTTTGGGCCAGTCACAGTCCTCCCATTGTTCATCGATTTGCTCGAGCGGGCCCAGTAACATCTCCATCATGAGACTTGTTACTTGTTACTGTGTTTGGCGTATCGAATACGTCACAGGGAGCTTGCCAGGCTCTGCCGTGCGGGCGAGATACTCTCGGTAGCTTGCCGGGCTCTCCGAGAGGGGTGGAGGAATCGAACTTGGGTCAGCCATGTTGGCTGCTTGTAAGGCAAACGCCCTACCACTGTGCTATCGCTCCAGCCCTTTTGGGCCAGTAGTTCTACCAAAACATATTTGGAAGGGAAATAATGAATATAATAGGTGTGCTTATATATCATGGGTCACCAAGGCTATTCTGTTGGGGCTCCAGGGCCATATGGTGCTGGGGATGGAACTCAGGGCTTCTATCATGCCAAGCATGTGCCTCAGCCCTTTGAGCAGTCTCCCAGGACTCTCATGGAAAGACTTACCTGCTTTTTCACGAAGATATAAGATAAGGAAGTCCATGCTCACCACTTCTGTTTTCCCAGGCTGATTTAAAAAAAAAGAAGAAGAAGAAGAAGAAAAAGTCAAATTGTTTTTTTCTTGCAGTTGACATAATTATCTATGTAGAAATCTAATGTAAATAAGTGTGGTAAGAAGATTGCTGGATTCAAAATTAATGTACAAATATTCAACTGTGTATTTACCCATTAGTGATGAACTATCAAACAAAATTAGTGGAACATTAATTGATACTAGCATCAAAATATAAAGTACTCAGGAATAAGTAAAGAAGTAGAACTTAAGCAGACATATAAGACTGGCACCTTATAAACTGACAATTTGAGTTTATGTGTGAGATAAGTCAAGAAGAACAAAAAAACAGAGGTACACATGTCATGGCCCAGAAGATTCAGCACTGAATCTCTGCAGGGATCTTCAGATTTGATGTAATACCAGTCAGCATCCTGCACCCATTTTAGGGAAAACCTTACAATCGGATTCTCAAATTCATTTGAAAATTTACAAGACCTAGAATAGCCAAAACAAAAAAGGACAAAGATAGAAGGCAATACTATACAGTTTAAAGACTTAGTCGAAAACTACTGTAGTCCAGGCAGTGTGATATTGACACCAAGACAGACAAAAACAAGAACTCAAGACTAAAGTCACACATAGACTGTGATCTTGATTTTTTTTCGACAAAGGCAATCAAGTAAAGAAATTATCATATTTTCAACAAATTATACAGGAAAAAATAGAAGTATATAGAAAAAACATTAAATGCAATACATGTACAAAACTTCAAATGAATTATAAACCAAAATAGAAGGCTTTAAACTATACATTGTTAGAAGAAATCATAGAACATCTTAGCAACTTGGGATTGGGCAAAGATTTCTCAGATGAGTTACTAAAAACAAAATAACAAACAGACAAAAGATTTTAATTGGTACTCACCAAAGAACATATATAGATGGTGAGTAAGCACATGGCAAATGCACATCATTGGCAATCAAAGAACTGTAAATCAGAGCCCCAAAGAGACATCCACACAGTTCACTGTGCAGTGAAGGGCTGACCGTTCCTGTGCTGGTGAGGAGGTGCAGGAACTGGAGCGCGTGCACTGCAGGCAGCTATGCACATGTTAGTCACTGGGGAAAACGGGGGCAGCTTCTTAAGAAGCAAAACGCACAACTATTAAATTCATTACTTCCCTTCTAAATATTTATTCCCCAAGAGGGAAATTTTTAAGTGCTAATAAAGGCCAATGTAGAATAGTCCCTGAATACACATAGTAATTTGGGGGTTGTATCCCTCAAATAGAAATATTGCCAATGTCTGAAAATGAACAAATTGTTGTATACTCCTACAGTAGACTATTAGTAATAAAAATGAGTAAGCTTTCAAACACACACATACAAACGAATGGATCTAAAAGAATATGTGCTAAGTGGAGAAAAATAGTCAAAAAAGAATCCATCTTTATTTACTTATTTTGTCACGCCTGGCAATGCTCAGGGCTTAGTCCTGTCTTTAGTGATTGCTCCTGGAGGGCTCATACGGGGTGTCGGGGATTGAACCTAGGTTAGCCACATGCTAATTCCATGGATGTGACATTCTAGAAAATGTGAACTTACCTACAGCACATTAGAGATCGTGTGGGGAGGAGAGGGGCACCGAGGGGGAGATGACAAAGGACAAGTAGGAAAATGACGGGGTGATGGAAATCCTCATCTTGATTGTGGTGATGGTCTCATGAATACATACGTATGTCAAAACTTATCAAATCCTTGCTTTAATTATGTCTTTAAATGTGTCATTTTAATATGTTCAGTTTATCATATGTTAATTATACCTCAATGAAGCTGTTAAAAATATCCGTTGCAATTGACAAGCTTGGCACAGGAAGGAGTATCTGTTCCACCCCTGGAGCGCCTGGCCTGAGTCCAAGGGCCAGGGGAGAGGGATCCCCATGGAGGCTGAGCCAGGCAGCCCGTGGGGGGACTCGGCTGGCTCTGAGTTCCTAGTGCTTTCAGGATGGGGGAACCCCAACCCTCAGAGGAGAGACTCGTTTGCAGACCAGGCTTCTGGCGGTAACATTTGATCAGAAGTCAGGAGGACCGTGGCCTTGAGCCCTGAGCGGGGCAGTGCCCTTATTCCTGGAGGCAGGAGAGAGTTGGGGTGCTCTGGGGTGTAGGGAGGGCTTCTCCTCGTGTGCCTTTACCTCTCCGTACTTTCCCCCTGGGAGATGAGAGCTCACTCTGTCACCCTGGTGAAGATAACGGCGTGGGGGCTGAGGTCAGAGATGCCAGCAGCTGAGGGATCTAGGGGACAAGGAGAGGCAGCTCCTGCTACCAAGCAGGGACCTGTCTTGCGGGGGTTCTGGTGAATGCAAGAAGGCAGTTATGACGATCAAGGCCAGGGTGGCCAGGTGCCGGCGGGGACACCCTTGTCCTGCTCTTAAAGAAGTCCTCCATAGCTGGCCCTCTATAGAACCCTCCCTCCAGTGCTGGGAAGGGTAAGGAGGCATGTGGGGACCCCCCAACATCACAGTTCAACGGCACCTTTCTCCTCCCCATTTTACAGAAAGGAAAACTGAAGGCCTGAGAAGACAGTGGGCTGGAGGGTGAGGGAAGCCCCGTCTCCACAGGAGAGCTCCAGCTCCAGCAATTCCTCCGCAGAGAGAACAGACACCCCCTGTGTGTGGCACAGAGCAGGTCTGGTCCATGGAGCCCCTAGGGAGGTGTTGAGGAACACCCATCCTCCCGCATACCCACTGGCCACCCGTAGTGATGCTGTCTATGTACAGGAGAGATGAGGCTGGGGCAGCAGGTGGGGTGAGCGGATCAAAGTCAGGGCCAGGCGACCATACGCGGGGCCCACAGACACAGGCCTGGCCACTGACTCCTCACCCCTGTCCCAGGTCCCAAGTGGGGACATGATCTTAAACATTGACATCTGGGATCCCCAAGTCTTTCAGCTCACACCTTCCCTCTGTGGCCTGTGGGCTGATTCCTGCAGCCCAGGACAGGAAAGAGCTTCCAAAGAGACAAGTAAGCCAGGTGGCCAGCTGCCCTCAGGAGGGGGGTCACTGTGCGATTCCAGGGTAAGACCTAGCCCTCAGGGCTGTGGGCCAGGTGCCTCCACACCTGGGGCTGGGGTTCCTCTTCTAATTGCCTCTCCCTGCTTTGGGGGACACTGAGGGAGGACCTAGGGGGACAGACCATGGGGTCAGGGGCTCCTGCTCTGAGGGAACCAAGGCCCGTCAGAAATCAGATTGGTTAGAGACAAATTGGGAGAGCAGGAGAGAGGGCCCTGGCCCTGGCCCTGAGGTCAGGGAGGCCCTGGGGGTTCGAGGTGGGGGTGCTGATGCCTGCAGAAGGGGCAGGAGGGGACATGGTGGAGGGCTCTTGGCCGCTGACCCTGCAGAACGCTGGGATGGGTTGGGGCTGGGAAGACAGCAGCTCCCGGGCCAGGTGGGTGCAGAGCTGAAAAGGTCAGGACTGGGGGTGCAGATGGGGTGTGCTGGTCCTGTGGTTCCCGAGGGGGAGGGTATGGGTAGAAGTGACCCATCTTTTCTGGGTGCTGGGCCTGGGCTCCAGGGGCACCTGGGTCCTGCAGGCCCTGAACCGGAAGGCGCCTCCCCCGCCTCACTCCCCCTTCTGCGCTCGCATTTTCTCCCCCATCTTTCTCTGGCCTCTCCTCCATTTCTTAACGTCCCCCTTCTCCCGCCTCCCTGTTTGCTCTCCCCTCCCCCTCAGCCAGCCCCAACTTCTCTGTGGGCTGCCCTGGGCCTGACGCACTTGTGACAGCCTGCAGCGCCACCTTCAGGGGGAAAGCGGAACTGCGTCGGGTGTCCTTAATGGGGAGAGGTTGGTCTTTGCCTTAGGGGGCCAGACCAGGGGGGGTCTCCTCCCACATCCACCAACCCCCTTTGCAGAGACAGTGTGGGGAGTGAAATTTGAGTCTCCCAGAAGAGCCCTAATTTCCAGCCAAACTCTTTTTTTTTCAAAACAACAGGCTTTAGAATCATGAGATTCACCCCAGAACCCCCAGCATATAACACTCCCCTGAAAATACCCCCATCTCTGGTGGTAAATGCCAAGTACACCCAACTCTCCACCCAAGCTAACTTACAGCGGGAGGTGAGCAGTAGATAATGTTAAGCTTTGTCTACATTTGCTCAAACATTTCTCAATTTCAACTTTGCAGCTTTCCTATTTTTGATTTGGAAATCAAATAAATTGTTTCCCCAGGCCTTAAACATTTTTATAAGCCTTTAAGAGCTCTGAGGCCCTGGCACTGAGCCCAGAAGGAGAGTGGAAGGAGAAAGCATCCCCACCACCCCATCCCCCACACCAAATGTGCCTCCTGGCCCTGCAGTGTCACCATGGTGAGCAGGGACCACCCCATGCAGTGACCTCCCTGGTTGGATGCCACCAGTTTCTTCCCACTGGCACTCAAACCCAGGGAAAGCATGGAAGAAAAATAGTGTCTGTTGGAATAAGAAACAAGAAAACAAAGGAACAGAGAGGGGAGAGAGAGAGAGAGAGAGAGAGAGAGAGAGAGAGAGAGAGAGAGAGACAGAGAGAGAGAGAGAGAGAGACAGAGAGAGAGAGAGAGAGAAGAGAGAGAGAAGAGAGAGACGGAGAGAGAGAGATGGGGGAGAGAGAGAGAGAAGAGAGAGAGAGAGGTAAGGGGGGCGAAGAAGAAGAGGGAGGAGGGGAAGGAAGAGCAGAGAAGGGAGGAGGAGGGGGAGAGGAAAGACAAGACTGAGAGGGACCACCGCCCGGGCTGGGAACACTGGGGCTCACTGGAACTTTCTCCTCATTCCCTTTTCACAGTCAGCTTGGGTGGCAGCCCAGCCTGTCCTCAGCCTCTGCTCCAGGACCTAAGACAGCTAACTGGACTTTCATCAGACATCCCCAGGACAGGGGGCGCGGCTGGAAGATCACCTGCTCACAGGACACTCAGCTGTATCCTGGCCACCTTGGCCTGCCTAGGTTCCCGTGCAAAGCCCGCACCCCTGTGCCCAACCCCCTCCACGCCTGCGCCCTCTGTCCCTGGCGCTCATCTGATTTATACACTTTTTTAGTTCTTGAACGTGAATATCCCCTGTTCTCCAGGGATTTTATGAGAAGTTACAAACAACACGTGGAGCAGCTAAGAGATTTATTTTTAAACTGGGGCTCTCGGCAACACCCCACCTGCCCATCCATCAGCCCCCGCCCCCCCAGGAAGCACTGGATGATGGTGCACTGGGCCCTCATAAATACTGAGGTGCAGAACCAGGTCCTCATAAATACTGGGGTGCAGAGCCAGGGATCTTTCAAATACTGGAGTGTAGAACCAAAATCCTTATAGACACAGGGGTACAGAGCTAGGCCTTCAAAGATAATGGGGTGCAGAAAAAGACCCTCTTAGGTACTGGGGTGCAGAGAAAAGACCCTCTTTGGTACTGGGGTACAGAGAGAGGACCTCTAGGTACTGGGGTGCAGAACAGGGCCCTCCTAGATACTGGAGTACAAAACCAACCTCATGTTTATATTGGGGTGCAGATTTGTTACCCTCACATGTATGGGCATAGAGATAAGAATCTCAGATACTGGAATGCAGAGCTGGGGCCCTTCCACCTGTGAGATACCTGGGATGCAGAGTGACAGGCCAGACATGGACCTCTGCTGACACCAGGGTATTGGCAGGGGAAAGGCTGGCTATCCCCCAACTCCAGGGGCTTCTCTTCTTGCATTCCTATTTTCCTCCTCATAAACATGTCTACTTGGGACTGTAGCAGGGGTCAGACCGCTGCTGTACCCTATGTTCCAGTACAGAAAGGAGACAGATGAGCAGCAAGGTGGGTCTGCCCCAACTGCCAGGCTGCAGAACATGCACCGAAATAGAAAAAAATCAGTGGAAGGGAAAAGGATGGGGGAGCAGTCCCGCTAAGGAGGTGTTTGAGGGAGATCTAAAGCTGGCCGAGTCACTCAGGCCAGCAGCCGGGATTCCTGGAAAGGACACAGCCTGTGCCAAGGTCCGAGGCTAGAGGTGCCCAGGGACCTGACCGCAGACAGCTCTGCCCCTGCTGGGTTCCAGGGGTGCTCAGGAGTAGAATGTGGGGCACATGAAAACATCCCTGAGGTCTCTCTGATAGAGGGCCAGGGAAGGTCCCTGTGAATAGTTGCGAGGCACAGAGGGACTGTGGGGATATGGGGAGGGGAAGGAGGTGGTGGAGGGGGTGAAGAGCCCTCCAATCTATGAACTAGTGGTTCTCCTGTCTTGAGTTCCGCATGTGTTGGCTCAGCCTCAGTGGTACCATGGCCACCAGACAGAGTGACAGTGCTTAACCCAGGTCGCTTGTCCCTGCCCCACATGGTAGTCATAGCCTTGGAAAGTGTCCCCTTCAAAGACAGCCAGGCACTGTGGCCAGAGGTCCCAGAGATTGGTCAGGCCATGGAGGCAGCAGGGAAATTGCCCAGTGTCCATCGTAACCAGGGCAAGGAGACAGAGTCCCTGGCAGCACAGGCTGGGGAGGGGCACATGCAGGGAAGTTGGAGACCCAGCTGGGGACTGTGGGGGACCAGTCCACCATGACATCCCCACTCCCACAAGTCTTTCTAAGACTGCAGTCCTGAGTCTCCCTGGGCAGCCTGACTCCAGTCTCACCTAGTGTTCAGCCCAGCAGTCTCCTACACCCACAGATGGAGCACAGCCTGCCAGCTTCTCAGCTCTGCTGGTGGGCCCTGGTGCCATGCTGCTCCGCAGTGGACAGTGTTGGTCTCCATCTGCCCTGGGAACAGGAAGGATGAGGCCAGAGCTCAGGAAGCTCATTCTGGCCTCTGGGCTCCATCTGGCTCAGGGGTCTCAACCTCAGACCAGGTCTCCCTGTTCTCTTATTTCCATGGCAACTAGAGCCCTCTCATAGGTTGAGACCCCAAACCTCCAGGACCCCTGCCCTTCTTAGGCCCACAGAGGGGAAGACGTGATGGCACAACCCGCCAGGTGGGTATAGATGCAAGCCATAACTGACAAGGCCAGGGTCCCTGCACCAGTCTGTGATGTGAGCTGATGGGCAGGTGGTCCTGCACACCCACCCCCAAGGGGTCAGGGTGGGCTTCTGGGGCCTGACACTCGGTGGGGTGGGCCTGGGGACTTCTGGGGTAAACCAGATGTCTGGGTGGGACTCATGGCACTAGTAGTAACTAGTAGCTGACTCCCTCCTGACATCTGATCTGGGTTGGCCTGGCCCAGTCCCTGTCCACTATATCCCACTGATCCTTCAGAGCTGGGGGAGCACTGAGGGGGCCCCAGGAAACATGATTGGGTTTGAATCTTGGTTCCAGCCCCAGGTCTCACACCCCTCCCTCACTTTCTTTGTGTCAATGGTGCCAAGCCTGGCTTGGGCCCAGCCTCCCCCCTCCTATGTAACCCCCCGCCCGGCTGGCTGAGGCACACTTAAGCTAGGAATGTACCATCAGCTGCATCCCAGGACCACTTATGTCCCATGGTCATGGGCCTGCTTTGTGCTCGACAACTGTCAGCAGCAAGGACAGAGCATTGCTTCTGAGAGCTAGTGAAAGCCTCCAAGAAGAGCCCCAGAAGATGAAGGACCAGAAACAAAGGCCAGAGCTTTGGATCCTGCAGAGCCAGCAGCAAGGGGGGAGTACACACTCTTGGCAGGAGGGAGGCAGGCACTTGGGCCAGAGTGAGGAGGAGCCTCTGGCAGGGATGAGGCCCCAACACAGGGCAAAGCTCAACTGGGTGGGGACTCTGACATGGGGTCCTTGAGCTTGTACCCTCATCCCTTGAATGCCTGATATGGGGGTTATGGCTTCAGGAGGTTAGAGAGGAGCTCCTAGAGGCTGGGCCCTGGCAGATCCCTCACCTAGGTCAGTGAGTTATGGAGTTGAGGGAGCATAAATTGAAGGAGAGTCCAGGGGCTGCCTGGCCCAGAGGTGGGGCAAGGTGGTTGGTGTAGGAGGAAGTTAGGGAAATCAAACTCAGCAGGACTCGGAGGCTCCTGGGATCTAGCACAGAATGAGGGGCAGACCCTGGAAAGCCCCCTGGTGTGGCTGCTTCAGGGACAACAGATTAGATGGAAAATGAAGATTCAGCTCTGAGCCTGTCACATGCAGGACCCTCTGTCATATGCAGGGTCCACATGGCCAGAGAGGGCAGGTGCTCCCAGATAGGATGTCTAGGAGCCAGGAGTGGTCTGTATAGACCACCACTGGGTGTTGGATGCCTCCTGTGGACCATGCATCACGGGAGTTTGACAGGCAAAACATCTGGAATAGTTGGTACATGGAGTGGAAGCTGGGTCCACTGGGTGAGAGGCTCAGGCTGGGAGAGGGATGAGAGAGAAGGGTCACAGCAAGGGATGCTGCTAGTGAGCTTAGGCACCACAGCTGAGCCAAGGCTGGGGCCCAAACACAAGAATGAATTTTCTCATCAGTCTCAGGTGCTGGCATTCCTGAGTTTTGCCACAAGCTCCTTCCTGGCTTCTTGGCCATGTGTGTGTGTGTGTGTGTGTGTGTGTGTGTGTGTGTGTGTGTGTGTGTGCGCGCGCGCGCTGGGGGTGGAGGTTGCTCCCTACTCACTGCATCCTCAGAACATATAGGTGGGAGAGCCTTGGGATCTCTCCTCCTAGGGCTCTAATCCCACCTTGAGGACCCCACCTGCATCACCGGATTTTTCATGCAGTGAAGGCAGCAGCTTCACCTCTAATCCACATCCCGGCACACTGCCACATAATCGCACCTAAACCTAATTATCTCCATCTCCAAAGAACATTTCACTGGGGATTAGAGGCTCAATGTGTGAATCTGAGACACACAAGTCGGTCTTCCCAGGCCCCCTTCCCCCAACTCATGCCCACGCATGCAAAGTACATTCATTTCATTCCACCACTCCTAAACCTCCTAAATCATCTCAGCATCAACTCTAGAGTCTAAAGCCTCATCCAATTATCACCTAAACCAGGTAAGGGTAAGACTCTAGCTGGGGTTCAGCTGGAAGCATACTTCCCTCTCTGCCTGTGACTCTGGAAGAAGAAACAACCATTTCTGAAATCGAAGCTGCAATGGGCACCAGCCAACTGTCCCCATTCCACGGGGAGACACGGACAGAAGCATGGACAGATCTGTAGCAAGTCAAACCCCACAAGCTCTAAAGGGGCTGGAACGAGCTGTTTGGTCAATTCTCTGTCCTCCACGGTGGGGCAGCACAGACTCTTGGCTCAGCTGAGTAGTCCCACCCATTCAAAGCCCCAGCAGAAACAATCCTCCCAGGAATAAATGCACTTGGGAGCAGTTGCATGACATCTCCTTGATCTCTAATTCACTACTGAACTCCTTCTTTCTGTTTCTGGAGAAGAAGCACCTGCTCACTGCTAATGAGCTCCATGGTCTGGTTCTGGAGCATCCCGGAGCAGGCTGAAATATCTAGAAGCATCCCAGAGCTTCCTGGAGAACCCATCACACCACATCCCTGTCCTACTCACCTTTGTCACTTAGTAGTGCAGGAGCAGCCCCTTTCCTGGCTTCTGAGTCCTCCTACATGTCACTCCTGTGACGTCTATCAAAGGGTCATGAAGCACACACTTGATCTTCATATGTTTCTCAGCTATGGCTATAGAGATCAGAGGGAGCGTTCCAAGTCTTGGAGCTCTGGTTCCTTGTTGCTCGTCAGCCTTCCATTCACGTCTCTTCTTTCTCGTGATGCTGGAGACTTTCAGGAGAAAACAGGCTGAGCCTCCGAAACTTTGCTTTGAATCTCTACCACTGTGTCATCACCTCACTTGACACATCGTGTCCCCAGCACAGAACAGAATTTATGGGCAGTTGGCCCTTCTCTAATTTCCAAGAACACGCTCCTATTGTCTGGACTGCTCCACACTCTGCCTTCATCTCCCTGTCTCTAGCAGGTTTCTGGGAACTCAGTCAGCCTCTACTCATTGCTCAGGTCCAAAGCTGCTCCCACCTTTAAGGGTAGTAGTTACAGTATTGCTCACCCCCCAACTCCTGAGCACCAAGATCTGCCTCAGCTCTGATGCCATGTCAATATACAGGGACTGGTTCCACTTCCTCTTCCCATGATGGAAGGTCTGAGATGGGTGTGCTCGGGGCTGGGCTCCATGCCACCTCTGCCGGGTGACAGTGGTGACAGCCAGCGTATTTCTGATTCCACTCACATGGTAGAGAGAGATGGTGATTGTCTCTCAGAAGGGCACGGATTCCGTCACAGGGATTTGATTGCAGATGCTCTTGCCATCACCTTGGAAGATGGATCTTCAACAAATGGATCGGGAGCATCTGTCCAGGCATAGAAACTATGGAACCAGGAGAAAGCAGGGTGAGAAGGTGAGCCAGAGGGTGGGGATTTCCTGGAGATTGAGGAAGCATCTTGAAAGGACACTGAAAGCAAGTTAGCAGTGGGTAAGGGGCTTCCCTTCCCCAGAACTAGGGTGTCAGACAGGTATGGGTATCTCGGTGGTTGAAAGAAAGCACCTAGGAAGTGGGAAGTCTCAGGATGTTGATTCCTAGGAGGGTGTGGAAGCCTCACAAAGTTCAGCTTTGGGACCTTGGCCTCAAGGGTGGAGTGAAGACAGGAAGGTGAGGGGTGGAGGGTAAGGGGGGAGATGCAGGGGGCAGTCCCAGAACAGTGGGCAGTGGGACTCCTCTGGGCAAAGGTGTGGTGAATTGGGCCAGGGAAACTGAAGATCAAGCTGCTGGGACGAACAGTTGGCAGAGAGAGGAGATGCACCAGAGACCAGGCCGGTCCAGGCCCCCTGAGGGAGGGAGAGTAAATCTCAGACGCACGGCGCCCCAGGTCCTTAAGAGGCTCGCATGAGAAGAATCACAAAATCACACTATCTTAAAGCCTGAGAACCTTATGAGGTCTTATCAGCTCAGGATAATTGAATCATAGAATTGGAGGTTCTGAAAAACCACAGAACTGTTGAACAGTTGAATCTTAAATTACTTCAGCATCAAGATCAAGGCCACCTCCGGCTCCTGCTCAGGCTCTGGGTAATGACCACGTTCTGTGCTCAGGCCAGCATATGTGGCATCCTCCGTCTCCATGGCAACCCCAATACATGGAACTTTTCCCAGGTGGGGAAACCGAGGCTTGGGGAGTGCTGAGGGGCAGATTCCTGCGATGCACATGGTCAGGACTCACCCCATCATCCCTGGAGCCTCTGCTCTCAGCCTTCAGTGGGTCCAGCTCTTCACGGCCTCTCTGCCGAGTGCTCAGCCCCTCTGTGCACACCTCCAGGAACAGGAACTCCAAGCCCACCTGGGGTCATCCACCACACAATGTGCACACGGCTCTTCCACCACCCCACAGTCTGGTCTGCCTTGGGGAGCTTGGGAGCTTCCCCAGGATACCCCCATGCTCCCGCGGTTTGGAGAGCCTGCAGAAGACAGATCTTCCCCAGCATCCCCTCAGAATTAGGGGCAGTTCCCTGAGGTGGGGCTGCTCCCCACAGACAACAGTCCCAGTGGACACTCCAGCCCCAGCCTGTCTCTTGAGATAGAGGGAAGGAAGCAGCCCGAGACAGGGAGCACAGCCGGGCTTGTGGGAAGGTCGAGTGTTTGAGGTGGCAGAGGGGCTCAGACCCAGGAAAGTGTAACCCGAAAACACAATTCTACTCCAAGGGTCTGAGTGTGGCACTAAAAGGATTAGACTTCTACGTGCCTTTATTTTCTCAGCTCTTTGCGCAAAAACTTGTTCTGCAAAATATGCCTGGTGCCATCCATCCTCCCAGATGGCTTTTTAAGCGAAGCTGTTTGTTAAGTGGGAGAAGAAAAGGGAGATTGATTTAGGGGGTGAATCGGCAGAGCTGCTGCAAGCCCCAGGGGCGGAGATGCAGCTGGAACAGGGAAAGGGAGGGCGGGCCAGGCAGGCCCCGGTGAGCTGGGAAACTGGCGGCGTGTGCTCCACTGGGCTCACACATCTCAGCCCAGAGTGTCAGGGAGAGACACCGGCTGCCTGGATGAGTCCTCTGGACCCAGACATCACACAGGCTGCAGGCCAGTGGACCAGGTCTCATGACTCATCCAACTTAGGAACAGCAGGAAAGTCTTTCTCCGAGTTCTGAAGCTGGAGACCAGATGCCAGCATGGTGGGGCTCCCGTGAGAGCTCAACGCCGGGCTGCATCTGCCACCAACTCATTGTCACCTCACACGGCAGAAGGAGGATATCTCACTCTTTGGGTTCCTCTGACAGGGTGCCTCACGTGGCCTCGCCACCTCCCTCCAATGCCTCCTCCCTGGCGAGCAGATCAAACAGGAATTTTCGGAGGACACGCGCATCCGCCCTCTCCGTTGCCCAGATGCTGCCTGTGCGTTCCCACAGCTGCCAAGAGGCTGATGTGGGAACTGAGCCCAGGCCACTCTAGGCCAGAGCTCTGGATTTTAACTAAGCCACCCCAGCCCCCAAATGGCTGAGTCTGAATCTCTGGCAGGGGCCTCCACGGTCTTCTATGCTCCACCCACTCTGGGATAGTCCCATGTGTGGCCAAAATTGGGATGTCCTGAGTGGTTCTGACCACCTCGATCAGCAGATGGAGGGATGGAGACCCTCAGAGGGGCAGTGCTAGGCCAGGTTCGACTGCACTGTCTGCAACCTGCTCCCGGGGAATTCCCCAGGTATGTGTTAGGTGCCCGTGGCCAGAGGGGCCCAGGTTGGGAGGGCACATCTGGGAAGCTGGGAGGGGTGTCCTGATGGTTTGTTCCACACCTCCTGACTCTTTTTTGCTGCCTTTTTTCTTCAGGCAGTCAGTTTGCCTCTAAGCAGGCGTCCAGCCTGTGCTGGATGCCCAGTGTCTCTGGCTTCAGATGGTTTGTCCCCAACTCTGCCCATGGCCTTACCCAGATCTCTGGCAGCAGCTTAGGAGGATATTAATGGGAAGAAACAGAGAGTGGGGGGGGGGGCAGGGCCTGCACTGAGATAGGGAGCAGGCAGTGGGAGGCAGAGCAGCCCAGCTCTGGCCCTGAGTGTGTCCCTCCAAGTTTCCACCTACTCTGCCACACGCAGTGACAGGGAAGGTATAATCGGAAACACAATTCTACTCCAAGGGTCTGAGTGTGGTGCTAAAAGGATTGGACATGCCTTTATTTTCTCAGCTTTTTGCACGCAGTGATGTGGATGGAGAGCATCTCCAAACATGCAAGGAGCTGGGGACCTCCTGACTCTCTCAAAGGGGTCTTATCCTGGAAGGGCAGAACTGGGGAGCATGTGAGGTGTCGGGAGGAGTCCAAGTCTGCCCTCCTGGCCCAGGACCTCCTAGCTCCCTGGCCCGGTCCCACACCCCAGCACCTCTCTCCCTTTATCACCCCAATGGTGACCCAGTCATTCCTGCTCTCAGCCATCACCCAGCAGACCAAAACCTCAAAGCACTGCCCTGCAGGGTCCCCTTGGGGGGTCACGCTCTAGCTGGAGAGGGGGCCTGCTGGGCCTGGGGTGGGGGCAGTACACACAGGTAATATACACAAGTGTGCTAAGGGGTGTTTGGGGCCAGGAGCTGCAAAGGGCATCCTCAGGGTACAGGGTTGAAGTAGGAATGTTGGGGGTGGTGCCATCCATCCTCCCAGATGGCTTTTTAAGCGATGGGGTCTGGAGGAGACCCAGAATCCAAGGGTCCCCACAGAGATGCAGGTACCACACTCCTGGACAGTCCCCGTGGGGACAGGTGAGGAGGTGAGATCCGGGGGTGCCCCTCTGACAGCTTCCATACCTGTCCCCCAACGCTGCTGCTCCCATCCTGGTCTGGGGAATCCTGAGAATTTGATGACCATGTGGCTGGGAAGGGGAGTCTACAGGCTGGGTTGGGGCTGAACTGGGCCCCTTGGGAGCTACTGTGGGGTACACACTGGAAGTTTTCTGAAAGGAGACTGGGCAGGGGGAGCCCTTGTGCCTGCCAACCAGATGGGTGCGGGGGGGGGGGGAGTGGCGTTCGACCTTATGGTCAGGGCTCAGCCCAGGGAACCCGCAGAACCCGCATCCCAGCTGCAGACTGAGGGGCCTGTTATCCCCTGGGCCTGGCAGTGGAGGATGAAAGAGTAATGACAGCGCCTCTAAATGAGGCACAATTATAAAGCCATTAGCATCATGCTTTTGAGGAATTCCCCATGACGTGGGGCGTGCTGGGGAGGTACGGTAAGAAAGAGGAGAGAAGAGAGTGTGCTCCCGAATCCGGAACAGTCAGGGGCTTGCAGAGCACCTTCCAGGGAGGACGCAGGGGTGATGTCTGTCGTTTCCCAAGCACTTGGTCTATGGCTGCAGGTACCTCCACGTGCCGGGGTGGCACACCTGCTGCATGAGCTCCCAAGACCCCGTGATCCCAACTGGCCCAGCCCCAACCCCAGGCGGCAGCCCCCACCACTCCCCTCTGCCAACCATGTCCCTGCAGCATGCTTGTGTCTACACCCAGGTGTCTCCCTTCTGGGCCTGCAGCAGCTGGAGTCAGCCAGGGCCAGGTGTCTGGCTGCTTTACAACCTCTCGAGAATCCCTGGAGCATCATCACCTGCAGAGAATGGAAATCCCAAGCCCAAGGGCCCTGAGCATTGCCTGAGCCCTCCTGGACCAGGGAGGAAAGCCCCTCCCCTGACTTGAAGAGGACTTTCTTTCTTTTTTTTTTTTTTAAATTTATTTATTGAGTCAATGTGAGAAGAGTTACAAAGCTTTCAGGTTTAAGTCTCGGTCACACAATGATGAAACAACCCATCCCTTCACCAGTGCATATTTTCAACCACCAAGAACCCCAATATATTCCCCATCCCACCCCTTCCCATGTCTGTGAGGCAGATGATTTCCACTTAACTCTCTACTTTGATTACATTTATTATTTTGACAAAAGATGCACCCTTATTATTTGAAATTTTCTCCCAACAATCAAACCTGCTGAAAAGGCATCATGAAATATTTCATTTTCTATTGCTGGTTATGAAGACCATATGATGTCACGCAGCTGCAATAGAGGCCACACGATTTTGGATTTCTGATATTTTACTAATTAAGTCTGGAGGGATTTCTGCCAAAAGCCCCTGGGTTCCGAATTAGGTCTGTGTGCCTCTGGGACCATGGCCGTGCCAGAGAGCCGCTCGTGAGGGGAACTCCTGGTCTCGGCAGGGCAAGAAGGATGTGCCAGTTCCGCCCCCTTTCCCATGAGGCTGCAATTGCCCCATCACTACCGGCTCATACCTGGCTGTCCAATAAGCTCTGAGGCAGCAGCCACCATGCCGCCGGGGGGTGGAGGGGGAGGGAAAGTGGAAGAGACAGACATCCTTTCCCTCCGGGGTGGGGGGGTGCATGGCACCATAGCTTTTCTGGGCATGGCACCATAGCTTTTCTGGGCATTTCCCCAGCACCGCAACCTCATAGCCCCACTAGCCTTGCAGGGCACCTCCTGCCCTCCACCCCCGCATGGCGCCTCCTGCTCCTGGCAGCTCCCATCAAAGTGGCCTGGCAGGAAACTCTGCAAGAGCTGGACATGGGTCCCACCCTCACCCCTGTGCTCTTTCTCCTGCCTAGGGAGCCTGACACCAGACCACCTGCATCTCACGCTCCTTGCTCCCAATTCTGTGGGCATCTCATATCCTCTGCTGCTCCTCAGAAACCAAGAGGTTCCCCCAGAGGTGGCACACAGGCTGGCAGCTGAAGCAGAGCAGTGGGGTCTCCCGGCCTGAGCGAATGGAGGCAATGGGAAGCAGGAGCTCCATCTGCCCTCCCTACCCCCTCTGTCTCCCCATCCCCACCGGGAACTGGGAGTCGCAGAACTGGAGCTGGCACCCAGTCCTCTTTGCCAGGAGCCCCGGCACAGTCCCATCCCTCGTCTTGTCAGCACCCCTCCGTCCTGGATGCTCTGGAGGGTGCACACACGTCTCCTTAGCAGGCAGAGAGCCTCTCCTCTCCATCAGCCCTGTAGACCAGGGATCGGCAGCCCCCCTCGCATAATCAAACAGGGTCAGCAAGCGTGAGCCGATGCTGAGAGCGTGCAGGAAGAGGAGCTGCTATTGTTGAACACAAACTGCCTGTGGACTGGATGGGGGGAAAAGGGAGGGGGAGAGAGGGAAAGAGAAGGAGAGAGAGGGAGAGGGAGGGAGAGGGAAAGAAAGAGGGAGAGAGTGAGGGAGAGGGAGAGAAAGGGAGAGGGAGAGGGAGAGAGAGAGGAAGAAGGGGAGAGAGAAGAAGAGAGAGGGAGGGAGGGAGAGGGAGAGGGAGCCAGAGAGGGAGAGGAAGACGGAGAGGGAGGGAGACAGAGGGAGAGAGGGAGAGGGAGAGAGTGAGAGAGGGAGAGAGGAGAGGGTGAGAGGGAGAGAGGGAGGAGAGAAGGAGAGGAAGGGGGGAGAGAGGGAGAGGGAGAGGGAGAGAGAGAGAGAGAGAGAGATAGTGCTCCAGAGTGTCCAGGGAAGAACAACAGAGGAACCTGCATGGGGCATCAGGATGAAGGAGAGAATAAACCCTTGACCCTGCATCAAAGCCCAGGCTGCTGCCCCCTCTAAGCATCTGTGGGGTCCACAGAGGAGCATGAACTTGGCTTTCTGGGCTGGCAGCCTGCTAGCACTGCATTCACTTCATGGCTGAACAGTGCTGGTGCCTTCTGCCACGGCCAGTCCCTGATCTGTCCTACTGACTGGGCACCCACATTGGCCCCAGTGTGCTGGAGGACCCCACAACCCTTCCTTCAGGATGTGGATGGGATCCAAGAGACACAAACAGCTGGGCAAACAGTCAGAGGGCAGAGGGGCAGAGGAAGCAGAGAGGGCAACGGGCTTGTTGAGATGGCAGGGACTTGGTGACTGGACACTGTGGCCACTGGGGCACCTGGTGGTCACCAGGAAAGGCACTGTTTGCAGAGCCAAGCTGGGTTCAGCCTCTCTTCCCCGGGGCCATAAGCTGAGCATTCAGACTTTAATTGGTTTTGCAATTAAAAGATGCAGAGAACAGGTGAAGCAATTAATTTTACATAAATGTGTTGAGGAATGAGGTGTTTCAGCTTTCCTGGAAGCGGGGCCTGGTGTTAGTGCTCACGCAGCTCCACATTGGGGACTTCTCCTGCCACCCTTCCCGGGGTGTCTGTGCAGCTCGCCCCGCCTGGCACAGCCGTGAGTTTGGAGCAAGGAGACATTTCTCTGTCCACAGGGCCAGAGAGGGGCACATGAAGTCTGGGTGGAGCCTCTGCCGCTGGCCCCGAGGCCCACCCAGCCCCCTGCTTTATGCAGGAGCTCTGAGACTGAAGGGGGACATAGTCCTTTCCCCAAGGGAGGCAGACGCATCCATGGTGCCCCTCTGGGGTCACTGCTTGGCCACCTCGGCCCCTGCCATTTGGCTCTCACAGCCGCCTCTGGAGTGGGTCTGGCCCTGGGTCCAGCAGAGAGTCAAGGAGCCCAAGGGTCAGAGGGTCAGAGAAGCCCAGCAGCTGCGGCCAGAGCCCATCCTTGCTCACTGTGTTTTGGGGCCGTGCCAGGCATCCTGGATCTTTCTCTTCTTTGTCCCTCAGCAGCCGTTCCAGGAAGACAATTTTATTCCAGCTAACAGAGGAGGAGACAGAGATGTGGGGACCAGCAAACATGCTCAGAACACACGGCCAGCACACGGCCAGCATGCTGAGAGGCAGGTCTAGAGCCGGGTCCTGTTTTGGTCCTGGGAGTGGATAAGCTTCCCCCACCCCACCCCCGCCTTGAGACCTGAGTGTTCACGGAGGAGGGTGGGGGCCGGACAGGCCATGTGGGTGGGGAACCCTGCTCTGCTGTGCCAGGTGTGGGGCGGAGGGGCTGTCCCTCTCTGCCTTCGGCTCAGCTCCTCTGGGTCTTCCTGTCACCCTCGCCCAGGAGTCAGGGCAGGTGGGGAAGGGGAGCAGCCACCCTCAGTCCTGATCATCATGCAAATGCCTCATGGTCTCACTGTTTCTCTGGCTGGTTTGTCTGAATTCAACCACCCTCAGCTCTTCACCTGGACATGAGCCCCTGGAGATGGGGCCCAGGGTGAACTTGTCTCCCTGAAGTAGCAACCCTGCAGGGGTGCCATGAAGGGCTGTGGGCGCTCAGGTGTAGGGGGGCTTGCAGGAGTCAGGGTTCGGATATTTCCCATGCTGAGTCACCCTGCACAACTGGACCACCTTCCTCTTCTGGCTTCTCCCCACTTCGGGCCCCCCACAACTGTGACAGGCCCCCGCCTCAACCAGGTGAGCCTCACCCCTCAGAAGAAGCCCCAGTCTATGGCTCAGAGATGGGTCCTGGATAGCCCAGTGACCCCGTTCCTGCACACCTCTCTCTGTGGCCCAGTGATGCAAGAGGTTCCCCACATGGAGCCCAGACTTAGACTCTGGCCTCTCTGGTGCAACCATTGTCCTGTCTGTGTGGGCACAGCCCCTTCCTATGGTTCAGGGCAGTGGCTGGAGCCTCCAAACACAACGCTGCTCATTTCCAGGGCAGGCAGCCCGGAGCTCCCACTTGCCCCCACTTCAGACTGGCTTCTCCTTGGTCCCCAAATGCCCCAGTCCTCTCTCACAGTGACCAATGTCGGGGTAGCCATAGCCATGCGCAACCTTGAGCTGCCTGGATAAGCCCCCACTGTGATCCTAGCACCTGCCCCATGAGGAGTGTCTGCCCCTGTATTCCTGCTGTGTCTCAGGGTCTGGAAGTCTCCCAAGGTCTCGCTGTTCCCCAACCTCACCCAGAATCTCTGGGCCTCAGCACCTCAGCACAACCGCCTTCTCTGCTAGGGGCTCTTTGCCCTCAAGTGCCTGGCGACTGGATATTGGTAATTTGATAAGTGGGGATCCTGAAAGCAGAAAATTCTGTGATTTTTATACCAAACTTAAAATGTTAAGATTTCATCCTACACTTCACAACTCTTTTGTTTTGGGGGTGACCACATCCAGCAGTGCTCAGGGATCACTCCTGGCTCTGTGCTTGGGATCACTCCTGGGGCTCAGGAGACCGTACGGCATCCCCGGGATTAAACATGGGTTGGTTGCCTGCAAGGAAACCGCTCCACTCACTATACTATCACTATGCCCAAAAGATTCGTGCCTTTTATGTTATTCAAAGTATGTCAGAGTCTAAGTTTAGTTGACTTACATTTTGTAAAATACTGAGATTGTAACAAGTGACCCTTTTCTGCAGGAGAATCTGCCTCCAGAATCACCAGGCAGCAGGAGTTGTGTCCCTGCAGCTCTGCCAAACACCACATGAATGCAGATACTGGTGGCCTAGCCCCTGTACATTTATTCTGCATTTTTAGCACCAAACACTCACCTTGTCTGCATGTTCTGTTTTCCAGAATAAATATTAGAAGATGACAGATGTTTGGAGATTTTCTATGCAGGCTTTTGAGAAGGGATTTTGACACAGACTGCTATTCTCACTTGCTGCAGAGCAGGGTGCCGATGCAATTGCACTGAGCCCAGAAGAGGGAAAAGGGTCCGAGGTTTCTCTGAAGGGACTGCAGAGGTTTTCAACTGCGTAGGGTAGAAAGTCTGGCGGCATCTCTGTGGGGTCTCCAGTGACATCCAATGGGTCCTGGCAATGCTAATAACACAAGGAACACACAAAGAAAAAAGAATCAGATATTAGCTCCCCATCTGAAAAAGAAGAGAGAAATGCTCTCCCAGGCAACCCTAGACTTTGCAATTTGCCTGAAGCTTCACAGTGAGCTGAAGAGAACAGAGATTCCAAGACACAGCTAGGCTCATCTTGACGGGGTTGACAAAGAAGTCACTGAGAAGCTGAGGCGGAGAAAGTGTCCAGTTCCTTCGTGCCAGTAACATCATCTTGCCCTATAGACACTTCCTTTGTGTCACCTAAACACGTCGTCCCATCTAATCAATCCACAATGTTAATTAAGTGTGGGTTGATTATCAAAGGATGCATCGAGGCACCATGTAATTAACTCACAAAAGCCTGGGGAGTAGAGCAGGGTGGCGACTGACAATCACCACACAAAGCACCCCCTGAGCTCTCTGTTCACCCTTCGCACTCGAGCCTGCAAAGCTTTTACCCAGTTCTTATTGATTAGCAGGCCATCAAAATCTGACGGGAAATTTAATTTAATTGACCACAGTGAGAGGCGAGTTTGACCCAGGCCAAGGGTTCTGTGACGTGACTTGGTGAACCTGAATGTGGGGAACTGTCAGGACAGCCTCAGGGACCCGACCCCCGCTGTGAGCCTCACAGACCGCTATGCTGTCCTTCCTTGGTTGAGCCCCTATTTATTCTTACTCACTGTTAAACCCCCTAGCTCTTCCTCTTCCAGAAAGCCTTCCCAGATAGCCCTACCACTTTGCATCTCTTGTAGCGGGAAGAATTGGATCCTGGCACAGTGAGAATGCCTAACAATCACCACTCCCCTCTCCTCCACCCTCTGTGCTTTCCATGAACTAGTTAGAAAGCTCAGCTCTTCTTGGCTGGATGCACTCACATGTCAGGGTTCCACAAGTTGACCTTGACTGGAATCACGAGGGGAGGGCACATGGCCCTGCTCCCCGCATCCTGCTCTCTAGAAAGCTAGCCCAGGCGGACTCTCTCTGCAGTGGCAGAGAGGCAGAGGGCTGGGCACAGCTTCATCTACATCATAATCATTTCACATCTGTCCACACCCCAGTGCCAAGCACAAATCTTCTGGGGTAGCGTTATGCTTCTGTCAAGGGATGGCAAGCTCTGCTACCCACCATGGGGTTATGAGGCAGTCACACGGGCAAGGGCACTGGTGCAGACCAAAAGGCGTGGGGGCCACATGAGACCCTCTTCCACATACAGAGGCAAGATGCCAGGACACTGGATTTGTGACATAAGTACACCACTGTACTGCCTCTCTGTTGACAGACAGCAAACACAGCACACTCATGTTTTGGGAACTTAGTGGGCGGGCTACCTACAGACTCCCATAATCTAGGTGCTAGGCAGACTCGTGTGCATCTGTGCAGGTTGCTCTCCCACTGTCTCAGCCTTGGCAGCTCCCACAGTGCCTGTTCCCACAGATGTGGAGTCAGGAAAGACCCTTGTCACAGTATAGTGGAGCCTGTGGTTGGTCAGGTCCCTCTTCCAAGTTCAAGGGCGGTGGCTCTTCTTTAACTGCTCCTGAGGCCAGAGAATCAGGGACACTGTCTCATTTGCCAAGGTGTCGAAAATCAGATGGGCTGGTCACGTAATGAGATTTAAACACGACCACTGGACTAGAGCTGTTACCGACTGGATTCCACGGGATGTCAAAAGACCGCGTGACCGCCCACCTTCCAGATGGTCAGACTTCTTCGTCAAGATCATGAACGATCGGTTTGAGGCCCTTCATGTTCCCGGAGCGAACAGATGCCATTGGGCTACACTAGCACGCGACAGGGACAAATGGAGACGTTACTGGCGCCTGCTCAAGCAAATCGACGACTAACGGGAAGTTAGTGATTAAGTGATTAAGTGAGGCCAGAGAGCAGGAGCCCTCGGGCTCTTTCCCCAGGATGTTAATCCCATTCACAAGGCCCTGGTTCAAGTTCTCCACACTTCCCAAATGCCTGGCCCTCAGGGAGTGATCATTTCTGTAGGTGAATTTTGGAGGGTCACACCTTCAGCTCATTGCAATGCCCATGATCTGTCAGTGTTTGTTCCCCAACCTTGTGCCATCTCTCCCTCCCACTTCTCACCACCACACGTTCTGCCCTGCCCTCAGTGCCAACCAATCATCTTCCCAACACAATTGCTTCACATTCATTTTCCAGAATTTTACCTCATGGGATCACATACAGTGTCATCTTATCTGGCTTTTTCCCATCAATAAAGTTATATGGATTCATCAATGTGCAGTTATATATCTGTATATCTCTGTATATCTCCTTACTCCTTCCTACCAAAAAGACCCACCAGGCTTTCCCACTGACCTGCTGATGGGCAGTTGGGTGTCCTCCAGGACAGCTGCATACACAAAGCTGACATAAGTGTCCAAGTGAGTGTTTGTAATGACACATGCTTTCTTCTCTTAAGTACATACTTTGAAGGGCATGACCAGATCATATGTTTCCATATGCTAGGCTTCAGAAAGAGCCACCCAATTTTTCCAAAGAGTTTGGCTGTGGGCATCACATTTATGAATGGCCCTCCCAGCATTTGGTGTGATGGCTATTGTCCACTTGCATGAAGATGAAGTGGAGTGTCCTGAGGTTTTTTCTTTTGCAAGTTTCTAAGAACTGATTGCCTTGAGCACCTTTCACTGTGCTATCTGGGCATCCCTATCTCTTTTTCAGAGCTGTGCTGGGTAACAAAAGATTTCAAAAGAAGATCTTTCAGAATTGGGAGTTTTGCTTTCTGATCATTGAGTCATTAGGGTCTTACCTCGACATAGGCTTTTGTTGGATGTGTGTCTGACAAATGTTTCTCCCTGATGGTGATCTGTCTTAGGCAAGGCTTTAAGCTTCTGGATCCCATTTCCCTGCTCAGGGGTGGCTGGTAAGAACTTGTCTGAGAGACCAGTGCTGGGATAACATGTCGGGGTCTATACTCCCCCTTTGTGAAAAATACAGTCCTGGTTCGACATTAACAAGAAAAACAGCTGGACAGCCTCAACAGATGGATCCTCCGGTCCCAGACCTGGACTCCGTAGGGGTGTCATCCTGCAAATCATGGTCACAGCTGGGAGCAGCATGCAGAAGAGGGGAAGGGGGCTAAGCCCTTGTCCAGTGTCTTTTTGCTGATGCAAGATCGCCCCCTAATGGGCCAAGTTGGGTTGGTCCCTCTAGGGCGCCGTGAGACCTTGTAAGTAAGATCAATGGATTCATCAGCGTCAGCTCTTGAATTTCTGATGAAAACAAGTGTTTCCATTCACTGGGAAAATATCTCAGTGGAGATGGATGGAAATAGAGCCCCGACTGGGGAGAGGGTCCATTTCCGCTCCTCCTGACTCAGCTGCTGAGGGAGGGGGAGGAGGTTTGCATCTCATTGGCTCTGACACCTCTGCCTTACTAAGGACATGCATCCTCCAACATGGAAATGACAGGACCCCCGCGGCCCCGCAAACCATCTATGGCTCTCAGACTCCCTGCCCTTGGACTGTGTGATCCTGCCAGCCTCCTCCACCCCTGCAGGGCAGAGAAGAAGCTGGTGCCTGCCACTGAGGTCCCAGGAAGCAGGTGCAGTGCAAGGCAGTCGGTCCACGAAACAGACAGACCTGTGAGCTGTGGTTCCAGCAAGCTCCCAGCCAGCCTCGCCCTCCTCCACCCCATCTGCAGCTTGATATGGGGCCCCTCCTCCCCCTTAGCATCCTGCACATGCCCACGAACCCTTCCCTCTCGGCAATCCCGCTGTTGCTAAGTACCGGGCACTGAGTTGGGTCTTGGCACAGTTCTAAAGGCCCAGGAACAGCTGCTTCCCACACCCCTGTAACGATGTTTTTTTGGACTGGAAGATACTAGCTCACACCTAGTGCCTACCAGACTGTGAACTCTGTCCTGGAACCATATGTACCCCTGGGCACCACTGGGTATGGCTCTCATGGCCCCCCAGCGCCCCCTGGTTTAGGCACCTAAATGTTAGACCACCAAGTTGGGCATTGTTAAGAATGGACCCAGTCTCGGGGCTGGAGTGATAGCACAGCAGGTAGGGTGGTTGCCTTGCACGCGGCCGACCCGGGTTCGATTTCCAGCATTCCATATGGTCCCCCGAGCACCGCCAGGAGTGGTTCCTGAGTGCATGAGTCAGGAGTAATCCCTGTGCATTGCCAGGTGTGACCCAAAGAGCATTAAAAAAAAACAAGAATGGACCCAGTCTCCTGCCCCCAGCACCCCCAGGGCTGGCCCCAATAAAGATAAAAACCATTCCTCCTGCCCATGTCTCTGCTGCCCCTCTGCTTCCCACACTAAGCTGGAACCAAGAGAGAACAGATTCTGGAGAGAAAGTGGGTGCAGGACATGAAAGCCTCAGAGGGGTGAGCAGAGGGGCTGAGCTGCGGGGACCCCAGAGGAAGAGGCTGAAGCACTGTCAGAGCCCATGGGTATGAAGCCTGGCAGATGTGATGAGGAACTGGTGTGGCAGCATGGGGGCCAAGGGGACGCGGGAGGGCAGGTACAGGGCAGCCCCCAGGGACACACTCACTGAAGGTGAGCTCTATGGGGGTGATGCTCTGGACAGAAGGAAAGAAGTGACCCCACCTTCCTTCTTCCCTCACTCATTCAACACTTTCCACTGAGATTTGGAGCTAACACAGGAAGGCAGTGGGGTGCAGCTTTGGGAAACTGGATGTCTAGCACTCAGTAGAAAGGCAGGCAGCAGGCAAGCAGGGACAGGTCCCAACCCAGAGAGGAGGGCTGAGAGCCCCTCCGCGAGGAGGCAATGGACAAGCAGCAGCTGGTCAGGGGGAGGCGTCTAGAGCGGGAGCAGGAGGCAGAGGGAGCTGAGCGCAAAAGCTGGAAGAGATGCAGGAGGAAGCTTGTAGAGACTTGCAGGACAGGGGGTGGGGGGGAAGTGTCCGAGGGCTGAGGCTCAGATGTCCTCCCTACGTGGCCACAGTCACACAGCAGGCCTCCAGCAGGCCCCATGTTGCTGGCAGCAACTGTCAGTGACCAACATAAAGCTGAGCTCAGCTCGAAACAGAGTGGATAAAGCTGGAATCTTGAAAAGCCGAGTGGCAAGTCAGTCTAAGACTGTCTGACAATATTATTTCCCCCACTGGTGCTGGGAAGTCCCCCAGGATTTCAATGTCAAATCTGGGGCTGCAGAATCCTGGGCTTCTCTGGCAATGATTGATGACCCCAGATGGCAGCAAGCAGACTTGTCCCTGTGTCCGCTGCCACCAAGCTCAGCCGGGCGGGGAAGGGCAGCCGGCCCTGTGATGTGCACACTGCGAACCGCATGGATGCCCAGGTGTGGCTGAGGGGCCACAGGATTCTGAGACAGAGAGTGATAATAGAAAAAGTTGGGGATCACCTGATACAGACCACATTAGTGGACTAAGTGCTCGGAGCATCCAGAACTAGGAAACTCTCTAGTGATTGCAGTTGCCCCAACAATGACTAAGATCATAGCCTCCTGTGAAAGAAAGATTGAACTAAAGCCCCCGATGGGGCTGGAGAGTTAGTGCAGGGGCTGAGGCGCTGGCCCTGGACACGGCTGCCCAGGGTTCGATCCCTGGCAACACGTATGGTTCCCTAGGCCCTGCCAGGTGTGGTGCCTGAGCACAGCAGGTGTGGGTCAACTAGCCCCCCCCCAATAAATAAATAAATAAATAAATAAAGGAGTGACACCATTTTGTGATATAAGACAAGTCTTCCTCCAAGGCAATAGATTAGCATTTCATACTGACCCCAGACATGCTGATTTTTCTAATTTCCCTGGGAGTTGGTGACAGCTGTGGTCTTGGGCTTTCATCCTATCCTGGATGTGTTTTGAGACTCCCCATTCTTGGTCTCTGTAGAACCTGAGAAAGCGAACATGATGCCTCAGCTCCATCCACTTCATGTCACCTCTGTCCAGCCAGGTGGGTGCCTTCGGGGCTGACCTCCCAACCTTTATCCCTCTGGGAATTTTCGCCCTGCCCAGACCTGTGTGGCTGTGGAAGAGCTGGGAGTGCATCAGCCCTGGGTCAGAAGACTGTCCAGGACCCTGTCCTACACCCATCTTTCAAATGACCTTGAGCAGATCATGTCCCAACTTTGGGCCTCGATTTCCCCAACTGTCCATTAGGGATGGTCTAAGCAATTCCCTAAATTCTCCTCCATCAAAAGACTCTGATTCTGTGCAAAGGCCTTGCTCAGATATTTGTTGTTGTGGAATGACTGCCATCACAAGGTTTCTCCTCAGCATGCAAGGAAGGGTGATGAATGTATGAACCCTGAGAACCATGCGCAGAGCTCAAGCACACAAGTACACTAGGCCTCCCAGTCTGACAGCAGAAGCTTCCAGTCCCAGAGCAAGTTGGGTACATGGAGTCCAGGAGCCAGCACGTGATCACCTCTGACAGCTGGGGTTCAGGGCTGACTAAGCCACTCATACAGAGAGGTACCCCTTCTTGATTCAAGAGCCATGAAGAAGATATAACAGTTGGGGGGCACTTATACCTGATGAAGGGGTATCATGGGAATAGGTAGGGAGGTCCCACTCTATCATTCATCATTGCATCATCATACTCACCAATATCAGCAGCAGAAGAACCAACATCCTCGTCAGTATCAGCATTTTTATTGGCATCAGAATCTCCACCAGTTTCAGCATTCACCAACATCAGCATCTTCACCAACATCAGAATTTTCTCCCACATCAGTATCTCCACCAGCATTAGCACCTTCGACACCTTCAGCATCTTCTCTAGAATCAGCATCTTCACTAGCATTACAACTATACCAGTATCAGTATCTTCACCAGCATCTTCAGCTTCAGCATCTTTACCAGCACCAACATCTTCATTAGCTTCAGCATCTTCACCAGCTTCTTCTCCTGCACCAGCAATCTTCCCCAGTATCAGTTTTTTTCTCCAGCTTTAGCATCTTCTCCACCATCAGCATCTTCACCAGCTTCAGCATCTTCACTATTGTCATCTCTGTCATCTCATGATCAAAGCAACAGCTGAGACTGACCAGAGCACACTCTGTAAAGCATAAACCTAGCGTCCTGCACACAGCAGGGGTTCGTGTGGCTGGACCAGTGAGTCCCAAGAGTGCCTTTGATGTCTATTTTTGTTCTTGCCTATACAGCATCTCCTCCCATTTCTGCAGTTCCTAGCCTGTTCTTGGCAAAGCCCTAAGAGTGAGAGGAATGGGGAGAGGAAACGGAGCTGCCCAGGTGCTTGAGATAGGTGCCATTAGCAAGGACCCACTGCTGAGCTCAAGGCTGTCCCTCCAGGCCAGTTGACATTGCTCTGCTCTGAACAAGCCATAAGAGCTAGGATCTCTGAAACACCAGGCATAAATTCTGCGGCCGCATCCCTGCCTATGGAAGGCTGCTCTTGGGCCCTGGCAGAGACAATTGATGTTTCCATCAAGGCCCAGCAGTTTCAAAGGCACTTTTAGTAAGTCACTGTGTTGCCAGGGAATGTGTGTCCTGAGATAGGCATTCTCAGCTAACATCTGAGTGTGGTTCACAGCCTGGAAATAATCCCATTCTCTGTCTTGACTTTGCAAATGTCACTGAGGAGCGTGTAGCCACGAGAAAGAAAGGTCTCTGTCCCTATGCAAGGGGCAGTCTTGGTCTGATGGAGGAGGTATACCTGATGGTCACAAAAGCGAATTTCTGCAGAGCAAAGACTACAGACAGCAATGACCTTTCATGAGCACTTCCTGCATATGCTCCACCTGACTACCTCCTGCATACAATCCTCCTGATTATACCTTCTACATACACCACCTGACTACCTCTGCACATACCCCACCTGACTCTAAGTACTCCCTGCATATCCTCCACCTGACTCTGAGCACCTCCTGCATACACTCCACCTGACTCTGAGCACCTCCTGCATACACTCCACCTGACTGTGAGAACCTCCTGTATACACCCCACCTGACTCTGAGCACTTCCTGTATACACTCCACCTGACTCTGAGAACCTTCTGCATACACTCTACCTGATTCTGAGCACTTACTACATATACTCCACCTGACTCTGAGCACTCCTGCATACCAACCATCTGACTTTGAGCACCTCCTATATACACTCCACCTGATTGTACCTCTGTGTACCAAAAGGAGTCATGGGGATGATAAGTGTTGTCACACACCCTCACAACAGCCCTCACTGACATGCAAAGAATCATTCCCAAGAGAGAAAAGGACTCTGAGCTCAGAGAGGTTGGAGACTCACCCAAGGTCACACAACCAGGCAGGGCCATGCAGGGGCAGTCTGAGGACAGCTGATGTCAGGACAGTTCCCCTTCTCCCTACTCCCTTAGGTCAGTCTGCTGTGGGGGTGCAGGCAGTGGGGGCAAGGGTAAGACTACAGGATTCAGTGAGCAGAGTCCAGAGTGGTTGTTGGACTGCAGGGCACATAGGCCTCAGCTGTGGAGGTGCTTCAGGTAGCCCAGCTGAGCATGAGGATCCCAGCTCGGGAAGGTAGGCCTGAGCCCAGACTGAGCCCAGACTTTGATTCCACCCATGCATGAGGTGTGCTTGCATCTGCTCATGGGCTCTCCTCATTGTCCTTTTTCTTTTAGGACTCAGGCCCCACAACAGCTGTGTCCATGTGACTGAGAGGTCAGGATGGAGCCACATAGCTCTCAGCTGGGCCTGGTTCCTGCAGGACCACGAGGCCTCCTGAGGCAGCTGGTTCAGGGACACATGGCCCAGCCTCCCCCCAGTCCAGGTGACCCTCGCACAGTGACAGAAAGTGCACCTGACTCTGAGTACTTCCTGTGCTGCCTGAGAGGCTGTTGGCGACTGAAAGTTTGGCCCACACATGCTGGCACTGTTTCCAGAGGAGCTGGTCCAAACCTGAGCCCACCCCAGTGCACATAGCTCAGAAAGATGGTGAGAACAAGAAGGTGAGCAAGGAAGGTCCAACACTTCCCAGGGGGCCAGGGCCCCAGAGACCCCACACTATTCTAGGGAGCAGGTGTCTAAACTATATGATCTCAAAAGACTGGGCACTCTGCAGAGCACTTGGAGAGAAGTACAGGGAGCATCTGAGTGGACAGTGAACAGAAATCCACCTTGTTTTCCCTCCTGGATACTGTGCTTTCTCAACAGCTGTCCTTAATTCTCATCACCCTAGGATGCATGTGCGAGAATGAGTTAAAATCACTCAAAGACCTCAAGGGGAGAAGTCTAGTGATCCGTCCAAGGTCAAACAGCCTGAGGTGGCAGAGCAAGTCCAAAGCCCAGCCTTCTGCCACTAAGGATGCTACCTCCAACCCTACATGTACTCCAGAGCATGGGACAGGAGTCAGGAAAGGAAGAGCCAGAGTGGAGTAGAGACATCCCAGTGAGCTTCCTGGAGAAAGGGAACCTAAACTCAGAACAAGCCAGCTCAGGAAAGAGGAGTGTTCACATCAGGCACTTGGTGGACTCTTGTGACTATGAAGAGGCCTAAAACTTGTGCAGCTGGAGCATGGGCAGCAAGGTGGGACTGGGAAGGAGCAGAGCACAGGGCCTTGAGTCCCATTCTGGGCACTTGGGTTTCACCCTTGTAGCCGGGGCAGGCAGAGTATTTGATGTGAAGGACAGAGGTCTTGATGGGTCGATGGGTTTGGATTTTGATTTTCAAATAAACTTCATGCCCAGCAAGGTGTGCCCCCATGAGGGGGGTGGCGGACAGGCTGGTCGGAAGTGAGGAGTTTTGGCTTCCACTTGGAGGGACAGCTTTGCTCCCGAGGATGGGAGTTTAGTAAAAGGATATTGGGTAGATCCCTCGGGACCCAGGCTCCTGCCTTCGTGTCCTGTACAGCCTTCTGGGAGGCATCCTTCAGGAGTGTCACAGCCAACGCTCTCAGTGCATGGACAGTGTTTCCAGACATGAACTGAGCAGGTTCCCTGGGGGGCACAGAGGGCACAGAACAAAGAAGCTGAACACGTGGTGTTCAGCCTGTATGTGACCTCCAGCATGGCCTTGTCCACACACACCTTGACTTGGATGGCAAGGGCTGGGTGCATCGAGGACCTGCAGGGTCGGTGTGAGTAGCTCATGTCCCTGTGGGAATCCTGGGGGCCAAGCACAGGCTGTGTCCACTGCACAGTTTCTCACCAATGCCAGCTGCACCCCAGCCCTCTGTAGTCGGCCCAGCTCTGCGTTGCCAGGTAACGGCACGGAACAAT
The DNA here is from genome assembly GCF_029834395.1 of Sorex fumeus. Classification (NCBI taxonomy): domain Eukaryota; kingdom Metazoa; phylum Chordata; class Mammalia; order Eulipotyphla; family Soricidae; genus Sorex; species Sorex fumeus. Next base: position 45,909,062 of record NW_026606104.1, read on the forward strand.
CGCAGAAGCTCGTTGCTCAAGTCGATGGATATTTATTTAGTTCAGCAGTCTTCTGCTGGGCTGGGCAGCCTTTCTTGGGGCCCGGGCCATCAGCCCACAGCCTATCTGTGGCTGGAATATCCGATGATGGATTTTCTTTTCTTTTTTTTTTTTTCTATACTGGATTGAATATATTTGACTAGAATTTTTTTTTTTAGGATTTTTTTTTACTTGAATCAATGTGAGAGGGATTTTCTTACATATTTCGCCCCACGTGGTCCTTAATCCTCCAGCAGGCAGGCCCAGGTTTGTTCAAACAGAGTTTTCAGGGACTGGGAGCTAGTACAGTGGTTAGAGCATGAACCCAGGCACACCCAGTCAGGTTTGATTCTTCACACCATGTGATTCCCGGAGCACTGGGGAGGCCCGGATATCCGCAAGCAGCACCACATCCTCAGGCTCCTGCATGGACCACATCTGGTTAGAGGAGAATTTCTGGAGGCACCCTAGGGCCTCCTGAGCACCACTTAGACACCACTACCCCTCCCTGCTCCCAGAAGAAAAACCCTAGTGTGGTTCTGGTCCCAGGAATGCACAGAAGTCCCCAGCCCTGAGACTAAAGCTAAACACTGTCCGTCATAGCATGCTGGCTACAAGGGGCATCCAGATCCCCAGACCAAGAGCGAAATCACCCCTCTAACATCACTGGGAAAAGCTGGCCCGTGGGGGCGGGGGGGCAGGAAGCCAGGAGTGTTTGCACCAGTGTGCCATAAGGGGGCCGTCACCCCAGTCTTCCCTGATCTCCGGCTGAGAGCAGCCAGGCTCAGCATGGATTAGGGACCCAAGCCTCAGGGTCCCCCAGAAAAGGTATGGGTCTGTCCTCAGATGGGGGCACAGGAACCTGGATTCTGGGGGTCCCTATAAAAGTTGACTTTCCTGTGGAGCCCTCATAAGTGCAGCTGCAGGGGGCTCTCTCTAGGGCAGTCCTGCCTCTATGCAGTGATGGGACCCTCCAGGTTCATGGAGGGGAGGGAGGGAGCAGTGAAGAGGGGACAGTCACCACTGATTCATCAGCTCCTCAGAGGTGCTACCTGGCCCCAATTAGCAGGGTTTGGAGTGCTGGAAACATAAGCCCAGACTCAGCAGCCACCCACCCAGCCCAGCTCAAGAAGGAGTCTCAGAGTCAGTAGGGCAGCCCCTCCGAGAAGTAAGGTATGGCCCCAGCCATTTCTGTCCTCTCCTGAGACCCCCAAGACCAGGTACTGCTGCTGTGACAGTGACCAGAGGCACAGGGAGAGCAGTAGGGCCCAAGAGAGGCTCTCAGCACCAGTGCTGGGTGCTCAGGGCTGGACACGAGGCTGTTTTGGGCTGCTGCAGCCGAGGGTGCTGAAACCTTCCACATCTGTGGAGCAGCAAATCCTGGGCCAGGTGTCTGGTTCCAAGCACTGAAGCCCCATAAACACGCTTGTTCTGTGCTTCTAAGAGTGCATTGGGGAGTGAGGGAGCATTGGGCAGGGAGGAGGGCAGCGCTGGCAGGGGTGAGGTCGCACTCTCGCACCCGTTGAGAGGCAACATGGCAGTGCCAAGGGCAGAGGGGACCCACGTGGTGGGGAGTATGGAAGGACATGGTTCTCCAAACTGGGGGAGTGGGATTGAAGCTGAGTTATCTCACTCTTGCACCCAGAGCAGAGCCTAGGGCAGATCAGATCGCCAAGGGCAGCACCCATCCCGGCATAAAGGATGAAGGGCCATGCAGGGGCCACGTCCTATGGCAGGGATCCTTCTCAGTGACCCCATGTGCCCGAGCCCTGGAATGGGCAGCTGCCGCTGGGGGCCTCCCCTGCTTGTCTCTGACAGAGCAGAGTTCAGTGAGTGAGTAGGTGGACACTGGTGCCATCACAGGTTCGTGGCTTTCATCTCGTAGCTCAGCCCTCTTTTTCCTTTCTGGTCCTTGTGCTCTGATCCAGATGGTAGCGCTGAGGCCCCGTGCAGGTGCAGGGTCCTGGGTTGCAACGTCTGCCGGCGCATAGGCCTGAGTCGGCCAATGACCTTCCAAAGTCCCTGGGAGCTGGATCATCTAAACCCAGGGCACGCTGCTTAATGATGAGTCACACGTTTCTCTCTCTGCCTGACTCACTGAGCTCCGGGGTTCACAAAGAAAAGGAGGGAGGGCAATAATATAAATGCAAATCACCTTTGGCTGTGCAACAGGACCACCGCCATTGGCAGGGGGTGGGGGGCAGGGAGTGTAAGCAGATACGCAGATTGTGACAGGGACTGCATGGCAGTGTGTGCTGGAGGGGGTTGGCAAGCAGGAGATAGAGAATGCGACGGTGCAGAGGACTATGATGCCTTGAGTCTGTTCAGTCCTTCGTCCACTTGCTCCGGGGAAAGACAAGGGTCCTGAGAATGCCCCAGAGTCAGCACCACCAAGCGCTCTGCAAGGGACAACATGCCATGGGGTGGTTGGGGAATGAAATTGAGTAAAGGGCCTGGAATATAAGGACAATGCAGAAGACAGACGATAGGGCCCTGAAACCCCCTGCTCAGGGGACTCTGGGAAGACAAGCTTGGGACTCCCTGCAGAGGTGGCCGTGGAGGACTCCTGGTCTGGGACCCGGGACCCCCAGCACCACAACCAGGCTGTGTCCAGGGCCCTCTGACCTCCAGAGTCCTATCTGCAAGGGGAAGGGGAGCTATGAGGATTTGTCTCTTAGGGAAGCCAGGCAGGGGGGAAAAGTCCTTGCCCCATCCAGTCCCTACAGCGCTTCCCGACTGAGGGGAAGCACTGGCCGTCACCCATCCCTGCAGGAGAAGTGCCCCCAGTGCCGACTGCCTCACACCAGGGAGGACACGCCAGGGGAGTGAACAGGCCACACCAGCGTGGTCACCTCCCTCCTTCATACCACCTCTGTCTGAAAGGTCACTGTAGAGACCCCCTATCTTTGACTACAGCTGGGCTGAGAGGAACTGAGGAGACTGAGGTGCAGGCAACCCCTCAGGTGTCCTTGGAATTTGAGGCTCAAGTCCCTCAACTCCTGGTGTCAGGAGTTCTGACTGGTCCTGACCCCAATCTGAGATCAAAGCACCTATATCCAGCACCCTGAGCTCTACTTTAGGGATGCTGTGACCATTTCCCAGGCCTCCTGGGCCAATCAGCGACTCTGTTCGAAAACAAGAATCTGAAGCAAGGTGTGAGCGAACTTTTCCACGAGGCACAGTCAGGAAGTGAATGAAGCTGAGCTAGAACTTGGGGTTTCGAGCATCGATTCAGTAGACCTACTGCTCCTGCCATTTCTGGTTGCCAGAAGCAGAGCCAGCCTGCCCAGGGTGGGTGAAGCTCCTCGGACCCCAGGCCCCCTCCATGGGACAGTGCTCTCTAAGGCCGGTGCACTGACAGATGGGGCTGAGATGGGGCTGAGGGAAGGAGTGAGGCTGGGGTGCAGGGCCCCCCCTTCCCCAAACTACACAGGACCCCCATGCAGAGGCTGCGATGGCATGAGTGGCTTCCCTGCCCAGGATGGGGAGTCAACCCTGCCCTGCAGCCCGCACAACAGTGGGTGGAGACAGTGAGGAACTCGGAGGAACTTCTGAGTGGCTAAGGGCAGTTGACCTTATGGCAGCACTGCCGGGAAGACAGCAGCTGAGGAGTTCTGAGCACGTTCACACTTCCAGTCTCTCAGGCACAATTTATCTCAGGAAGCACGAGTGTGTTTCTTCTTCTTCCTTTCCCGCCCCCTTTCTCTGCTAGGCAACCCCCATGGAGTCATGAGAGAGGACATGAGGGTGGATGGGCCGAAGCCAAAACTCCTTTCAGAGCTTTCATCCATTTCTGCGGAGCAGAGCCCGCGGGTGGGCGGTCAGGGCCCAGGGGCTTAGGGGGTGGCTCTGAAGCAGGTGCTCTGGGGAGAGGCACCCATGAGGTGGGCAGGTTTGTGCCTCAAGCTTAGAGCAGGCAGGACTGGAGCAGTAGTACAGAGGGTAGGGCGTTTGCCTTGCATGTAGCTGACCCGGCTTCGATTCCCAGCATCCCATATGGTCCCCTGAGCACGGCCAGGGGTAATTCCTGAGTACAGAGCCTGTGCATTGCTGGGTGTGACCAAAAAAAAAAAAAAAGCTTAGAGCAGGGGTGAGGAAGGAGGTAGTGAATAATTAGAGGCATGTTCAACCAGACAGCGGGGCCCCTAAGGGCCCCACACAGACTGTTCTACCCCCCTGCTCATGGGGCCTTTAGACCTCACCTGGGGACCCCGAATTCTCTGCTCAAGTGGCCCTGAGCCCACCTCCACAGGCAGGTGCCTCCCAGCCTGGGTCTGGCTCTCAGGGAAGCCCCTGCTGGATGCTGCCAGGGTGTGACTGACCAACCACAGTCCCGGGTATCTTCTGCAGTCAGGTGAGTGACCAAGTCTATGAGTGAAAGTAAAGATCATACCACACAGAAGTGCTGCACGCTTCAGGCCGGGGACCTGGGGCTCTGGGAGAAGCTGCAAAGGGTGGGAGCAATAGCAGATTTCCAGCGCTAAGCAGCTCCCAACCCTCAGAGGTGGGTGGAGTAGGGGCGCACCCTAGTGAGGTGACAGGGACCAACCCCAGATGTGGGGTCTGGCCTCAGCAGGTGTGCCTCATGTCAGCCCCATCCTGACGCTGGCTAGCTTGGCATGGATGATTCTAGAACCTGGCCCTGTGCCATCAGCTGCCAAACTCCTCATCCCACCTTGGTTTCCTCAGAGTGATAATCAAGGACCGGGTGGATGGTCACCAGGGCCCTTTCCTGCTTGTCAGTGTGTCCAGGGACCCTCATTTCCTAGTGAGCAACAGACTTACCACTGAGATCTAACTCCTGGCCCCCAGGAGCTTGTCCAGGGCATTAGGAGACCCTGAAACCTGCCAGAGTTGCAGGCAGGAGGAATTCCCTGAGGCCTGATGGACTCAGCCCCTTCCCGACCCCAGACACACCGAGGGCTGGGCCCCAAGTGACCAGGAAGACAGAACACTGGACCTCCAGTCCCCAGGATCAGGATGGGGAGCTCGTGTGAGCACCGAGTCGGGCGTTTCAGTTCTGCAGACTGTCAGCACCCAGATAATTAGAATCTGGAAAAAAAGCCTCATTATTTCTCCCAGGCCCCCGGCACCTTGGGTAAAGGATGTTTCCTGCCAGATCATCTCCCAAAGACACATTTGTCATGAACTATTGTGTAAATCCATGTTTGGCCCCTCTTAAAAGAGGTGATTTATCTGCATGACTGGACCCAGGCTCCTGCAAAAACTCCAGATGTAGCCACCATTGAGAACCAGAGAGCAGGGAGGGCCAGACCTAGGGGCACCTCCCCGTGAGGCTCTGAGCCCCTGTGCTGGGGGGTGAGGAGGGCAGGAGTGGGGGAGTGTGCTGGGTCTGTGCTCCAGGATACCAGCATCCCTTAGAGAGAAGCTGGAGGAGGAGGCAGACCAACATCAGGTTCACTTCTCCACTAGTTTTACTGAGGGCACAGGTGGGAGAGCCACAGTCCATGCCAAGCACCTTAAGCCAGAATCCTGTTCCATTCCCTAACAACCCCTGGTGGTGGATGCTCTCACTGCAATCCCATTTAATAGATGTGGAGAACGAGGCACAGCTAAGGCTGATCAACTCCAGCCTGTTGATGCTTCACCTCTCTGGCCTACCGGGGGTAATCAGGCCTCCTGACATCCTGGGGTGGTGGATTGGATTTCTAGGGACCCTAAAGCTGTGCTTTTGAGAGAAGAGGACCCAGAGGACCTTGACTTGAATATCAGCCCATTAAATCCCAGCTTTAGGAAAGGGGTTTCAACAGAGAAGGAAAGAAATCAAGGTGGTGGGGTGGGGGTGAGGAAGAAGGTAAGAAAGGGTGGTATAGCCACATACACAAAGCACAGACTTAATAACACTGAAAATATGAGATCTAAGCCACAACCATGGAACTTTGCAATGAGCCTATTCAGGTAGCAGGTGGGAGGTTGGGCGGGTGGTAGGTGGGGAGAGATTATGGGAACACGGGTGAAGGGAAGTTGACACGGGTAATGGGTTTGGTGATGAAATACTGTATGTCTAAAACGCAACTATCAGTGACTTTGTAAATAACAATTCTGTAATTAAAAATCATTTTTGGAAAAAAGAACAGAGAATCATTTTTGAAAAAAAGAACCTCGATTCTTGGAGGTTGGGCAAGTGAGCCTGGTCTGTGCCACACAGGTCCCACCCAGGTGGGTGTTCAGTGACTGAGTGTTGCTCAGGTCCCTGATCTCAGGCTGTGTTTCCACATACAGTGTTGGCCTTGGAGCCTCACTGGTTCAGCTTCCCTCCCTGTCAACCTGGGCTCCAGGAAGAAGATCCACCCCAGTGGGGTGGCTGGGTAGGGCAGGAAGGGCTTCCGTGCCTCTTCCTTGCTCTTCTCATTTCTCTCTGGCTCCTGTTACTCTGCTGGAAATGGGGTCTAGTCAAATTCACATATTTTTGCATGATTTATAGGGTGAATACAGCAGCAGAAAATGTGCAAGAAGGGAAAGGATCACCTACCCCAGCCCATGGGACAGATGTCCCCTCTGCCATGTGGAGATGGTATTTCTGGAAGCATCTCAGCAAGAACTGTGGTCACCTCTAGCATCTCTGCCTCAGACAGCACCGGGGATGTCCTTGGAGAGCTCTATGTCCCAGATGGTGCTTCTGGGAGCTAACAGTGGGTAACTACTGACACATGTCCCCACAAGAGCATTTACAGGAAAAGCATTTACAGTACCCCTCACCCAACAGAAAAGTAAGCAACCATTTCATATTTCCAGGTAATTGTGCAGAAAATGTGGGAAGTGATAGAAGATATTTATGACAAGGTAAATGTGAACAAATGATTATAAAACAGAACACATAGAACCTTTCCTTGTTTGTGAGAAAAATGCAAGCTTATATTAAACAAACATGCATGTGATAAACAATGTTTGAAAGAAGTTATTTTGGGTGGTAGTATTATGAAATTTTTCCTCTTTTCCTTTTTTCCTGTCTGCATTATGGATGATGAACATGCATAATTTTCCTCAGGGGGAAAATATTTCTGAAATGAGGGCTAACACTTTGTCTTCCTTAAGACAGGATGATAACAGGGGAGCTTCTGATCTCTTCGAATCTTTGGCATTCACCCTCTGAAAATGAGCTGAGTTCCTGAGGAAGGTCAGCGCGCAAGCTTTTTAGAGCCTTGGAAATTGGCTGTGGATTTTCAGTGTTTCAGAGCTCTGATTTCTTATGGTTACAATCTGGGTAGACCTTCCTGAGCAAACAGACATCTTCTGGATTGATTTGATCCAAGTAAAACGTTCCCATCACACTGTACCCGTCAGCACTGAGTGTGAACAAGCAAACACAGGACCTGATATACCCACGTGCATGGATTTCTCACACTTTTGCAGGTTAACTGGGCAGTTAGAGTCAGAGCAGCTTCTTCTCATGGCCAAGTCAGAGACTCAAGGGGGCACGTGGGAATATGCAAAGACTCTTAAGGACCAAAGGAAGGAAAGTTTGCAGCTTCCGCCTCTTTGGCTCCCCCACTGGCCAAAAGAACCATCCCTGCTGCTGTCAGGCCCCGAGATTCGCTCTCTCCTCTGCAGATGGAAACCCACAGTCAGGTGGCTACAAGCAGGGCACAGGGAAGGGTCACCAGAGGATGATGAGCTCATTTGTTCCCCTGACATCCAAGGAATGACTGCTTTAGTCTGGGTCAGATAGGCAAGTCTGTGCCATGGCTGAACAAACCAAGGATACTTTGTTTCTATTTTGTTGTTGCTGCTTTCATTTAATTATTTATTTATTTACTTATTTTTATTGAGTCACCTGAGATACACAGTTACAACGCTATTCATGATCGGGTTTTCAGTCATACAATGATCCAACACCCGTACCTACTTTCAGCATGCAGTTCCTACTCAGAGTGATCATTTCCAGTTGTCTTTCTCATAATGCCTAGGGACACTTTGAACATCGCCTGGCTCCCCACTGATTTTAGAAGTAAACTTTAAACACGAGAATGTAACGTCAGGGCCTGTGAAGATGGCCATGATTTCATTATCCACCGACAGTGGATGGCCAGTGAAGTCTTGGCTGCATTTCCTTGCAAAAATATGCGTATGCTCATGCATATATAAATCTGTATAAATAAGTAACATCTGACTTTGTTTTTATGTCCCACCCTTTCTGCCTAATCTCATTTCATGAACCCCCTTTGCATTATGAAGTAGTTTTAACAACAGACTTTTTGTGTTGATATGATTTACTCCAAAGATGTAGCATAACTTATGTGGGTGATCCCCCATGGTTAGATATTTAGGCTTTTGCAGCTTTTATCCTATTTGAAGTTGCACTCTAATGAGCATTATGGAATGCAGTAACAGTTACCATTGTGGAGCTTTCTAACTGCCTGGTTCCCAGCTGAGCACTTTCTGTACAAGACATATGAGCCTCCTCATTCCTTTTCCAGTGTACCCTGGTGGGGGGAGGGCTGAAACAGCGTGGGTAGGGGGAAACAACTGAGGGGCTTTCTGTTCATTCCATTAAAAAGGGTAGATTTCTACAGGGGCTCCAGTGACTTTTTTTTCCCTGACTGGGGGATGGCCACTTAAGTTTAAGTGCTCAGAGGAGCATGGGGAGAAGGCAGGCTGACGCAGCTGTGGGGAGAAGGTGAGGACCAGGACCTGGGGGTGGAGGCTCAGGGAAGCAGGGCAACTCCGGAAGCCCACAGACCAAGTCCAGGGAATAGGCTTCTCTCAATGCAGTGGGAAGCCCTCAAGCCAATCGAGCCAGGTGCCAGGGGTCCGAAAATGATACCATTTGAGGAGCAGACTCTTTAAGAAGATGACATAGAATTAGAAATCAAAATTGCTGTGCAATTTAATATTTACTTAGAATAAGGAAGGAAATCACAATAAACAGCGGATTTCAGGAACCTAACAATTACCAAGCACATTACAAATAGAGGCAAATCACTCATTACTTCTCACTCACCACCCAGACCCACCTTGGTGGCATTCCTTCTCCCCTGAGCTGTCTGGGCTCTGTTCTCTTTACCCATGCCTGGATTAGACAGTGACTGCTAAGCAAATGCTAAGACATTTTGTGGAGCAAATGGTGTCTGTGCAGACTCCCTCTACAGAGTCTGATCAGAGGGTTTTTGTGATTGGCAGGTAGGAAATTTTCTTCACCTCCACCATTCTTCCCGGCCATGCACATTTCAGGGTTGGAGCCAGATTTGGGAAATCCCCTTTTGTGAAGGATTTTCTACCCCTGAAAAGTTCAGTTTCAGGGTTTCTGTGCAGGGACAAGAGGGAGAGAGCAAATACGTGTGACGGTCCTGAAGCTAATAAGGCTTCCTTTACTTCTGTAAGCCCTCAGGTCTCTGGAGGGGTCTCACTGGGGAAGCCCATCTCATCAGACTACAGAGCAGAAAACACAAATAGGGACCAGGGAGCCAGGAATGGGTTCAGTGGTGGGCGTGGACAGCCTCTAGGACTGGGGAGATCACCTGATCTGGGAAAGGAACTGGGCACCTCAACGATGCTCTGGATTTGAATTTGGTCCATGGCTTGAGTTCTATTCCACCTTCATTCTTTGGGGACCAGAGTCCTTGATGCCACCGTCTCCCCTACCCCCAAATTGTGCTCAAGGAAGCAGAGCCTTACCCTGGTCATGCACTCATAGCAAAGGAGTCAGCGGAGAGGGGAGAGGCTACTCTGATCCAAGATGTGATAGGGGCTGGGCTGATGGATGTGGGGTGGTCTCTTAATGGGTCCAATTGGGGACTGCCTGAGAGAGATGATGCTATGGGCTCCAGAGTTCCCACTCTGCCAACCACAGCCTGAATTTGAAGGGCAGAGATGTGAATGTGGCTTGGAGGGCCCTAGGGGAATGTCCCCCCCACCCCCAGGTCCCCACTGCTGATCAGTGACTATAGGAGGAGCAGTCTATTTAAGAAGATGACATAGAGGGACTGGCGTGATAGCACAGTGGGTAGGGCATTTGCCTTGCATGCTGCCAACCCGGGTTCGATCCCCAGCATCTCATATGGTTCCCTGAGCACCGCCAGGAGTGATTCCTGAGTGCAGAGCCAGGAGCGACCCCTGTACATCACCGAGTGTGACCCAAAAAGTCCAAAAAAATGACATAGAATTAGAATCAAAATTTCTAATTTTGACTCCCTGTGAGGAAGAACAAAAGCTTCAAGGGAGGTGGGGCAGGGCAGAGGCTCTGCTTCAGGGCTGAAGGATCCATGGGGTGGGCAGTGGCATGAGTGACCATGAGTGGCCTTTATCAACCTTCAAACCATGGGACCTCTCATTACTTGGTGCCTCTGATCACAGTCTGGGGCCCGGGGTTGAGGCACGCTCAGGGCAGGAGTTGTGCCCTGAGCTCTATGGGTAGCATTTGTTTCAGTCTGATAGAGAATAGAAGCTCACTAAAAATATCACAGTGGTGGTGCACAGGGCAGGAGAGAACACTGCTTTCCATGATGCTGGAGGAAGTGGTTGCTCAGAGATGGGCCTCTAGTACACCTTTCACTAGAGGGGATGATGCCTCATTGATGGGACTGATCCACATCCAGTTCCATCTCCCCCTTCTCAATCCCTCAAATTCACAGATCAAACTCTTGATTGCATGGGCTTCCAAATGGGACTTGCTTGGGGAGAGGATCTTTATGGAAGGAATCAGGTTGATATGAGTTAGTAGAGTGACCTGGATCCCATGCAAATAGCTTCTCAAAATAAAAGGGAAGTTGAAGCCGCAGGGAGAATGCCTTGTGAAGATGCAGAAAGAGATCTAGCCGATGAGCAGTGAAGAACATGCCAGGAGTGGATAGACTGGGAATAGACACCCCTCATGGCCCATGGAGGCGGCCACCCCCCCACCCCCCGCACCCAGCACACCTTGGATGTGTGACCTCCATGGAAGTGAGGTCTTTCTTCCTGCCCTTCAGCCTTGCAAACGAACACAGTGACATGGCACGAAGGACATGCAGGAGGGATGAAGATTGCCAGGCAGAGGCCAGTGGAATGTTTTTGATAGAAGTTTGGAGTGTGGGTGAGAGAGCAAGAGCTCTCTCAAGAGCAGAGAGCAAGGTGGGTGCTGAGAAACAGGGGTCAGAGGTGGGCTGGGGAACAGGACAGGGCAGTGTCACCGGTCACTGCTCAGCTTTGGTTATCCTGTGTGTGGTGACGAATGACGGCCAGCTGGGTGGCTCACAGGCACACACCATCCCAGCTCACGGGACTGAGAAAACTCAGCGGGATGGAGGCAGTTGGGAGGGTAACAGGGAGGCCATGCAGTGATGCAGGAGAGAAAGGATGTGACAGTGGCCAGGCCAGGCCAGGCGATGCAGGTGGGGAGTGGGGTGGGCATGAACCTGGCCTGGATGGGGTCTGACAGTGTGGTAGGCTGGGTGAATGTGAGGACTTGAGGATGGATCTGAGGCTGTTGGTCCACCAACAGTCTGGATGGACACACAGGGTCACTACTCAGCAGATGAAAGGAAAGACAGCTGCAGCCCGCAATCCTGGAAGAAGCGGCCACAACTCTTGATTGGAAGGAGGACAGGTGAGTTGGGCAGGTCAGAGGCACCTGAGACTCTGCTAAGTCGAAGGTCTGTGCTGGGGAGGCAGCAGACTGGGGGACTGCAATTCTCTTTATCTGGTCCCAGGGAGGGCGGGCAGTGTCTGGGCCTCAGTTTCAGAGAACTGGAAACTTAATGAACTTTTCCAAGATCACACTATCCCCTGATCCCAACACGTAGGTGATAGGCCCCACCAGGCGAAGAAACTGAAGCCTTTGCTTTGAAGGTGTCTGAGAAGATAAAGGAGATCAAATGTTAGGGCTCTCCAGCTGACTGTCCCCACAAACAGATGGCCACCCCACAGAGAATGTGACTGACCAGCAAGGAGTCGGGTAGCATCTCTACATAGGAAATGTCCCCCACTAGTCAGAGGGAAGGAGGGCCTGAGCAAAGGCTATACAGAAGCCCCCTGATAACCAGGGCCTTGGTGACTACCTGCAAACAGAGCCAACACTAAAAGGTTGATTTTAGTTCTAGATCTAGTTAGAACTAGTTTTAGATATACAGTTTCCAAGAATCATCAATGGACGTTGGAGAGAAGACAAATGACCTATGATGCCTCCTAGGAGACATGGGGCACAACTGAAAGTACTACCGAGATGAATGCCATCTGAAAAACAAAAGAGGATAACTTATAACTAGAAATTTCATCAGGGAAATGGAGAATTAGGAACCCACTGGAGATGAAATTTTAAAAAGTGGTAATAAAGGAGTATACTGTAGACAAAGGAGATGAAAGACAGAGCAAGGGAATCTGGTTTATACATGATGTTTCCAAGGAACAGAACAAACACACCCACAGAGTCTTTGAAGAACCCCATCTATGTTCTAACAACAGGCCACAGGCTTTGTGACAGACTCATGGACCAGGAGTTCAGAATCTATGTAAACTTTGCTACAGGAAAGTAACGCAGATGCCTTTATTAAAATAGCGTTAGGATAAATGCTAAATAAGCAGAGTAGTATGGGGGAGGGGCGGCGCTTGAGTGATAGTGCAGCAGGTCAGCAGGTACTGCTTTGCACACAGTCAATCTCGGCTAGATCTCCAGCACCACACATGGTCCCCCGAGCACCTCCAGGAGTGATCCCTGAGCACAGAGCCAAGAGTAAACTCTAATCACTGCCAGGTATGGTATGGCCCAAAAAACTAAAACAAAAGACAGAAGACTAGGTACAGTGGAGGTGGGCTATGATTTATTCAATCAAGTGTCAAATTGTGTGTGTCAGAGGTGTGGGGCAGAACTTTGGGAGTGAATTGTTTCTAACTAGCGAATGCTAGAGCCAGAGTTCAAAACCAAGTGTATGAACTTCCCAGTTCATCTCTTTCTCCTTCAACCACTTGCTTCACTCTCTCAGATCATTGGCATCCATCACTTGGGTAAGGGAATTAGGAGGGATGATACATCCTGAGATTATGACATAAGGGTATAGGGACAGCGACTCGGGTCTTTGTGGAGCTAGGGAGTAGCATGAGTGGTCTCTGGAGCAGGAACACAGATTTGTGAAGACCTGGTCCCCAGATGGTCCCCATTCCCAGAGTGAGGGCCTTAGAGAACTACACACAGTCATTAGCACATCCATCCATCCTGTGAGCAAAGGCTTTCTGTAGGATGAACAATGGGGCACCCATCAGCCATAGTGGGTAGGACGAGGATAGGGAGAGGATTCAGCAGCACTGGGGGGGGGGGGGTGAGAAGTGGGAAGGCCCAGTGGGGACAATGGGTGTTGCAATCAACCTACTGAGCAAAGAGTATATTGAGCCAGTCCTGTGCTAAGCAGAGGACATGTCACAAAAGAACTGCCTCTGAGCTCAGGGGTCCTCAGGGAAATACTCATGCTCAGACCCTTCATTGTGACCACATTAATGAATAAGCTGGAACTGAGATAAATGTCATAGTCAGAAGTTCTTTGAGCCTAGCAGTAGATTTTCTAGTATTAGTTTACTAATCTCACTTTGAGGGAAACACTAAACTATTGTTTCCTTCCTGTTGTGTATCTGTTTTGCCTGCAGTCGTGACATTGTATGGATCTTCACATACATCTGTTTCCCTAAAAATCCAAACACATCATTGACACTAATAAGAACAAGCTGAGAAAAGAATCTTGGGGATTCAAAGTGATAGTACAGCAGGTGGGGCACATGCCTTGTACACAGCTAACCCAGGTTTGATCTTTGTATCTCGCAGAGTCCTTCTGAGCTCTACCAAAAGTGATTCCTGAGTGCAGAGCTAGGAGTAAGCACATCTGGTGTGATCCCAAAGAACAAAATAAACAGACAAAAGAATCTTGGGAGACACCAGTGGGTTCAGTAAAGGAGACATACCCCAAAGAGCTGAGGGGTAGGGAGACCCAGATAGGACACAATAGGAAAGACTTAGGGAGAGGGTTTAAGTTCTAGGAGGTTGAGGGCTCTAGGGGATATTTAATAATGAGAAGTCATGATTGAGAAATCAATTTCAGCTGCACAGACAGTCAGAAGCTAATTTGAGGGATTCACTTGAGGGATGCACCAGTGCAGGTTCCTGGGGAACCCAGCCCCAGAATTCCAGCATCAGACCTCCTATCTCCAATCCACCCCATCTGCAACCGACTCATGTCAAATAAGCCTGCTCCTATCACGACCTTATCCACATAGCTTTCTTTGTACCTTGTGCTAAGCTTTCCTTCCAGAATGCTCCCCCGGTTCACCACCAAACCCTGTACTGAAATCCTGAGTCCAGTACTGAAGAGCACTCAGTATTCAATACCTTCATGTCCCATTTCCAGAAACTGAGATCAGAGGCAGATGCAACTTGTACCACACAGTTCATATAGCAAGAGAATGATGGAGTGTGTTCAATGGCTGCCTAACAAACCGATACAAACTTAAATTAAAACACAATTATTTCTTTTCACCCATCTCTGCAGCTCACAGTTCTGTTTCTGGTGCCAGGGCTCAGTGAGGCCCTGTAGAGCTCAGCTCAGGTCTATAAAAGAATAAAGGTTTGGCTCAGGTTGTCTCTGCCATCTCTCATTCCTCCTTGAACTGTTTCCCTGCCAGGATGCAGCCAGGGTGCAAGCCCAGCTACACACATTTAAAACCTGTGCCTGAAACACATTAGCTAACATCTCACTGGTTAATGTGAGTCACATGGCCAAACCCACTGTCAAGGGGTTACTACAGTGTTACACACAATGTATACTCACAAAGAATTCTTATACAATAACTATTACTCAAAGGGGCGACACACACACACACATACACACACAATTAAAATAGCCAGTAAAGAGACAAATAATGTTTAAATTCTCTACTAGTTCAAGAAATGCATATACAAAGGGAGGTTTGTCTTCCACTCACCAGATGGGCAAAAACTTACAGAGCTGACAAACCTACTTAGCTTATCAGAAAATGGGCACCCTCATGCGTGGATGATGGCCGTGCTAATTGACTCAACCTTTTCAGGAAGGCAGTTTGGCAATACGTGTCAAAATAGAAAGTGAGCGTGCCTTTTATCTTGATACTCTCACTCCCAAGCAATGTATTGATAGAAGAAAAAGAATAAATTTAAAACAAAAAAAGAGGGGTCCTGCAAAGAATTGTCAGAGCACGGTTTTGAACAAATTTATGAAATTATCACAAACCTATATAATAGAAAATAATGGAATAATATATAATGATATCATTGTGCAATTTGTAAAGTAGAAGAAACTTCACCTTGTTACAAAAAATGAAAAATCAGGTACAAAATTTGAAGGCCATATCCTGATCTTGCAAAGTCAACTAAGGACAGTTTTGTCAGTTTTTCTTTTCAAGCTCATGTTCTTCCTTGAATACTATCTCTCTTGCTTGTTTCCATGTCTCTGTTTGCTCTTTTAAGGTCATGTTTTCTTTTTCTTTGCTGCCCTCATACACAAGTTTCATTCAATAAAAACTATGTTGAAAGGGAGGAAGGAAGAAAGGAAGAAAGGGAGGAAGGAAGAAAGGGAGGGAGAGAGGGAGGGAGGGAGGAAGGAAGGAAGGAAGGAAGGAAGGAAGGAAGGAAGGAAGATAAAGGATTTTCATTGTTGGAGAATATAGCAATGGTTCTGTCACTCCCAAGCACCTTTGAAATAATATAACTTTGGGAAACTGTCACTTCTTTGCACTTTTCCCAGAGGTTTGAGTGTTTATAAGGCATGCTCTATTTTGCAAAAACTAATAAAGCTCTAAAAGTAATGAATCCCACTGAAGCATGTTTTGCTGTACAAGAAAACAACAATTAAGGTAATAAGTTGCACTAAATTTTTGACTGAAAGAAATCCTTAGAATTAATATTCTTTTTAATTTTTTTTGTTAGCCAGAATTATTGAAAGTGTAGTTTAATTATCCCTATGTTAGGAGTCAAAATCAGATTTAGTTTATGTTCGGAAAGTGCTTTGTTCAATGTTAATACACCATTGTAGGAAGGCCAATGTCTGCCTATGCCTCATTGTTAGAGTCTGTCATACCTTTTACTGCCAGGGGATTTTCTCCTAGGAAGAGTCACTGATATACAAGTACAGGCAGTTAACAACTCCCAGAGAAGCCAACTCCAGGATGAGCTAACACATATCGCACATCTATGATGGTTTAAGGGTGTCACCTTTGTTCCATTCTATCTTTACACCCATTTAGTAGGGGTTATTTATGAGAAAACTGAGGATTGAGTCACTGAATGTAAACTCCTGCCATTCTTAAATGACTAAGGTCCAGCAGGACTCACTCCTCACCCCAACATTCTAACACTCGTGAGGAGATACCAAACATAAATCTAGTAAACTATGTGTAAGACCTTTAAGGAGAAAGTGATAAAAATTTATTGAAGGGTATATAAAAAAATCTGGATAAGGGGGGAGATACATAAGATGCTTAGGAGTTGGGAGAATGAATAGTCTAAAGATGTCAATTACCCTCACCAACTAATCAATCTAAGTGTCATGCAATTACAATTCTTAAAATCCCAACAGAGCTTGAGAGGAAACATGACAGGCTGATTAAAAAGTTCACAGGGGATATAATTTTGGAGAACAAGGACAACTTACCCTCCCAATACAAAAAGCTCATAATTTAGCCTGGTGCTTTAGATTACACGGTGCTGTGTACCATGAGAGAGGCCACTGGAGGGCCAGAACCGCCTGCTCTCTTTCATGGGGTACTGTCTATCTTATTTTGTTCTAAAGCCACACCTGGTGATGCTCGGGCTTATTTTTGGTTCTGCGCTCAGGGATCATGCCTGAGTACATATGTGGTGCTGGGATTGAACCCAGGTAGTCTTTGTGCAAAGCAAGCTTCTTACCTGCTTACTATTTCTCTGACTCTTGGGTCACCATCTGACAGAGAAGGCAGAGTAAACAAGAGCAGACCAGATAGGACAGGTCAAGACAGGAGATCAGTTATACTCATAGCAGTATCAGGAAATTGATACCATGTCAGAGAGAAAGGTGTCTTACACAAGGTAAAATTTCTCTGTGAAATAATGAAAACCAAAAATTTAAAACTTTCTTTTAAGAATGAAGAGTCTCTTTAATGACTTTGAGTGGAAAATAAATTCCTTAAATAAAACATACAAAAACACAAACCCTAATATATATATATATATATTTACATAATTAGAATGCAGTAGCAAAAAAAACTTCTCTATGATAAAGATACTATAACCAAACAAAAAACTCAAAAAGACAGATGAAATGTCATGCATATCAACAAATAAGAACAACTATCTAGAATGCGTGAAAAACTCCTATCAAAAGTGACAATCTGAAGAAGGGGCACAGGCCAATTATCAGAAGCTTGGGAAGTCCCGCCTCCCTAGAAACCAGAACATGCGAATGGAAATAGTAGGTCCACGTTAGCTCAGGTGCTCATATTCCACAAGTCCAAGTGCAAATTGCCGCAAACTACTAAAACTCACAGCTTCACCCAAAGCTGAAAGCACATGTGTTCACTCTGTCCCAGCAATCCCAGGGGAAGGAATAAATAGCAGAGAATGTATGCACAGGAGGATGTGAACAGGATAGGGACAGTTTAACACCCTATATCCATCCTCAAGAACATGAAGACATAAAGGGCAGTGTCATCCCAAAAGGGATGGGTCTGAGTGAGTTATCTCTGCAGGCGACTGCATACAGGAATATCCCAGACATCCCAGGGACTGGAAGATGCATGAAGAGACACATTGGTGCATATAGAATAGTGGATGTGGGTGAAGATTGAAACCACAGCATCAACATTTCTGGGCTGATGTTAAGTTATTTTAGCCTCTCTGATTCTTGATATCCTCATTGCACATAACCAGGCCTGAATTGTAGTGAGCAGGGAATCTGTTGACTCATGTACACAGGTCTGTGAGGTGTTTGGTGCAAAAGCAACATGGCAAACATTGGCAATTTGAGAGACATGTGAATCTTAGAAGTGGTGGTTGTAGGACCAGATAAATGGAACAGCAGGTAGGGTGCTTGCCTTGCACACAGATACCCGTGTTTCATCCCTGGCACCATATATGGTCCCCTGAGAATTGCAAAGAATGATATCTGAGCACAGAGCCAGGAATAAGCCCTGAGCACCATTGGGTGTGGTCCCAATGGCCTCCACCCCTCAGAAAAAAAATGGTGGATTTGGACACTGTGTTTAGAAAGTATTAGGAGTTGCTTTTTTCCAAAATGTGTAAGGGGAGTTGCAGAGTTAGTGACTAAAGTGAAATCCCACATGGAAACTATTTGGGTTTTCTATATTGTGTGTATTATTTCTACATGAGGAATTTAGGTTTCTGTGTCACTGAGGATATGCAAAGTTTCTAATGAATTGTTGTGTCTTAACACAGAGAGAAGCAATAATACCTTATTGAATTGAGTTGTGTGAATCTGTGAATGGTTTAAATTGAGACATGGTTTAAGGTTCATTTTCAATTAATCATGTAAAACAAAAATTCCTAATTTGTTTTCCAATATTTAGATTTCCCTGAAGATTATGAAAGTGCACTTTTCTTATAAATTCAAAGGTATTTGAAATATTGGTTATACAAAAATAGGTGTGTCTTTGAAAACTTTTGAAAAATAAATATTTACTCATCATATCATATAAAACACCATCTGGAGTGATTCCTGAGTGCAGAACCAGGAGTAACCCCTGAGTATCACTGGGCGTGATCCTAAAAGCAAAAAATAAAACCCACTAGGGTTTTGTACCTTGATTGTGGAGAGGGTAATAATCTCTACATGTGCAAGACTACATAGAACATCACACATAGATTTGTCTCATATTTTTAGCCCACATGCGTCTGAGACAAAATAAATTCTTTGGGTTTTTAAATTGTCTTATCCTCTGGTTCCATGCGACAAAATTTTGTAAGTAGTTGATTCTGGCTTTCTTCTTATTCCATATTTGAAATTTCTTACTCCACCCATGAGACACTTGGCTCTTCTTATGTCCCTTTCAAAGGCAAAATTCCGTGGCAGTCCTTGCCCATGCCCCCAATCAATTTCCCCCTGACTTCCCCTATGGGCTCCCATCTAACTTCTCACACAGTCCTACTGGCAATGTTCTCATTCAACTTTTTCTTCCTGATGTTGAGAGGTAAATAATTGGATAAATGAATAAATGAATGAATGGTGGTTCTTTCCAACCCTTAGCATAGTGTCTTGGTGGAGTAGAACAATTAGATTATTATGAAGTGAACAAATTGGTATGGGAAGAACCACAAAACCCATTAAGTCATCATTTATCATGACTCAGGCATGAAGTTTATCTTTCATGCATCTGTGAGCAATGTTTCACAGAACAATTTGAAAGTGTCAGCAAGATTGGAGATGGCATGGCTGTCCTGTTTATATTCATAAATTCCTACAAGTATAGCCCCTGCATGGATGAGAGTGGTGACAGAAACTCCAGAGGTCCCGTGAGAGCAAGGTCAAGGTCATGATCACAAGTGAGCTCTAGATTCCAACACTTGGGAGGGAAGAGGTCTTCTTGGAAGCAGCCAGGAAGATTACCGGCACAATTGCCATGGACAGTCTCAACGAAGGTGTCCAGTAATAAGGCGAACACATGTACAGGATGGACCACTTTCTCTGTCAGACACTTTCTCAGCCACGGGGGATTAGTGTGCATGTCACCTCTCCTCTTCAGAGGAGGAAGCACGTTTCTGTGAAATGGACTGACTCCACTCAGTTCCTCATTCCTCTGAATCACCCCTTTCTCAGAAAGGTAGACCTCAGTCCCCATGTCCCTCTAACAGATATTCTCTGGGATCAGAGAACTGAAACCTTTTGCTCCATGTCATGGGGAGGGTTGTGGCTTAGTGGACAGATAGGTGTGGAGGGTTTCATTTGGTTTGCCTCCAGGAAGGGCATGCACAGGAATGATCTCTCCGTGGGTGCCAGTGTTCCATGGGCCTGGTCCTCTCCTATGACTGTGACATTATAGGTCACCTTGGCTTCTCTGAGCCAGAAGGTCTCAGCATGCTGGCTTTGCCCATTCTGTGGAATGAAGATGTTTGTGCAGGTTCCTGTGTCTCACTGGATTTAAGGGAGTTGGGGTAGATTGAGGTGGGAGGGCAGACCTGGATGCCCAGCTAGATGGTGGTTTGAGAAGCACAGGGGGCCACCCCACCACATTGGGACTTGGTGGGGGGATGCTGGAGCCCATCCCTGGGAAACCCAGGGGTCCACCTTCTCCTCTTGCTGGCCTCATTTCTGAGATAGGAGGGAGAGTCTCTGCTCGCTCACTGAGAGGCCTCTGTCCTGCTGTTCCCAGGGGCCAGCGTGTACCTTTCCACAGAATATTCACATGCACTTTTTTCCTCCTAAAATATCAGGTGGCTCTTTCCAGAGGCACTGAACAGAGATAAGGAGGAAGAGAAGGAAATCTACCCCCATTAAAGGGATTCTCGGCTACCAGAAGTTAGCTGGTGGTTTCACCCCCTCCTCTTTGCTATCCCACTCCCCACAACCTCCCTGCCCCACCCGAAGATCTCTCCAGATACTCCCAGGAACTCTGGACACCAGAAAGCTGGAGGGCCCTCCAGGGGCCTGGCCAAGGCTTCTGGAAACCTGTTCCCACGCTCCCTGGTCTGAGGGCGGACTGTCAGTTTAAAGGCTTCAATTGTTTAGGAGAAAAAAAAATAGGAGCTCCTCAAGCCTTGCTCTGGGATTGGAGTAGCAGCAGCAGCTGCCCAATGGCTGGCATTTGAGTCTGAATAACCAGACCCTGGGGAGTGGGGGGTGGTCCAGCAGTGAAGACTCAGCGGGAGGCAGGCTCTGACGCTGGACAGGCAGGGACAGAGCTGCCCGTCAGGGAGGTAAGTTACTTCCCACAGCAGAGTCCAAGAGCTCACCCCAGTCCTGGAAGGGATGGTCAGGGTTAGGGTAGGGCAAGGCCTCCCGAACCTTTGCTTATCTCCTGGGCCCTGAGTTCCCCAGGATCTAAGTTCCCTGGGATCTGAGCTCCCTGGGCCCTGAGTTCCCTGGGCCAAGTTCACTGGAATCTGAGTTCCCTCCCAGGCCTGCATTACCTGGACTCACCACCTCACCCACACACTGTTGTCTTGCCAAGTGGTTTGCCTGGTTCAGTGCTGCTAGCTCTCTGTGAGATAGGTACTGGGTTGCTATTTTATGCACAGCAGAGGCCCATTGAGGCGAAGTGATTTGCCTGAAGCTGTCCAGAGAGAAGCGTATAGGGCAGAGATTCAGATTCCCTGCCAAGCACCTCAACCCTCCTTCGTCTTTAATCTGCCCTGCACTTTGCCCTGCCCTGACTCCGCCATGGTCCTACTTACTTCCACCTTCTGCTTCTTTCCAGGTCACATGTCCTCTTGCACTCCTGTTCCTTTGTCCTCACTTCATCTGTAGATGTCCATTCACCGACTGATGTGCATCAGGTTTCTGCCAAGGGTTGCCAATAAGAACTGAATGAGACAGTGAGGAGCTTAACAACTAGCAGGTAAAGAACAGAGTGAGGCTCAGACAGACTTACAGGCCATATGCTCAGAGGAGAAAGACACCAGAGTTTGAGAAGCACAAGGTAGGTGAACTTTGAGAGAGAGACTAATGGGGAGAGAGGGAACCCCCAGTACATTCAGGGAGGCTGAGGTGTCTGAGTGTCTGAAGGAAGTACTCTAAACCAGAGGGGGGAAACCAGAATAAAGAATATGGAGATAATCTCAAAACTCGCAAGGGGCAGGGAAGTTCATCTGCTAGAAGGAAGGCCTGAGTATAAATAGAACAACAGGTAGGATCCTCAGAAGTTTACTGGATTAGAAGTAGGTGTTGATTAATCCTAAAATAAACTCTGCTCAGTATCTGCCTTAACAAACTTACAAGTAAGCCTAAAAATGATCCAGTCAATTCAAAATAACTCTAATGCTTCCCAGAAGAAAACACCACACTATTTAAAGAAATACAAAGTTGACAGAGGTTCCAGCCCAATATGGCACTATAGGAAGAGCCTGAACTCACCTCCTCCCGCAGACACAGCACATTCCCCATTACCTGACTTCCACCTGCTTCTACAACATGGCAGAATTAACAGTGAACACTGAAGTTCAGCTTTGGGCTTGAGGAGCACCACAACTCCACACTGAGGGAGTCTGGCACAGCTCCACCGAGACAACGACCTCTGAGGGTCTGCCAGGTGCTGGGCCAGCAGAGATAAGTCAACAGATGCATGTCACTGTGTCTGTGACAAGTCATGTAGCAAGTCTCTCAGGGCCACGATGGATAGAGCAGGGGACCTTAGGTGAGGCTGATTTGGGGACCCAGCATCCCCCTACTAGGTGTACTGGTGTCACCTGACTTAACTAAGTCCAAGTGTTGAAAGTCCAGCATTCTATCCTCTACATCTCGGGGAAGTGGTGAAGCTCCCCATAAGTGCCTAGTGGGAAACAAATCCCTGAACTCCGTGGTACATCATTGTCACAAGCCTACCATTTCAAGGCCAGGAGAGATCGCAGAGTCACCTAACTTATACATAACATGCAATCACAGAGATTTCAGCACAATACATGCAAGGCAGAAGAGTAAGTCCCCCAAAAAATATCTCAGAGCACACGCCCATAAGAAGACCAAAAAACAGAAGCAAGGTATCTAATATAGAGCTTAAGATAATGGGTATAAGGATGTTCACTAAACTTGGAGAATAGAAGAACTTGAACTTTAAAAATATACTTTAACAGAAGTTACAGAGTTGGTGACTATCATAATAGAATTGGAAATAAGCATAAAGGGGGTCCAACAACAGACTGAATGGAGCAGCAGAGCAGATATGTGAGCTCGAAGACAGCAACAGAATCACCCAGATAGAGCTGTGAACTGAGAAAAAGAAAGAATTACAAAGAGGTGAGATCTTAAGAGACCTTTGAAATAGCGTCACTTATACTATAGGGATCTGTAAAGGAGAAGAAAGAGAAAGAGACAGGGAAATTATTCGAAGACCTAACGCCCCAAAATGTTACCTATCTAGGATACAGGAATCCCAGAGTCCTAAATCAGAGGAAACTAAAAAGTTTGACACCAAGGCACATTCTATTTAAGTGGTCAAAGTTAAACATAATGAGATCTTATAAAGAGCAGGGCACAAGCCCCTTGTGGAATACAAGTAAACCCCATCAGGCTGCCAGAAAATTATTCTTCTGATATTTGGAAGTCATAAAATTTGGAGGCCATCGGAGAGTGGCAAGATGAGACCAGAGAGATAATACAGGGGTTAAGGCATTTGCCTTGCAAACAATTGGCCTACGTTTGACTTTCAACATCGCATACAGTCCCCCTTAGCACTGCCAGGTGTGAGGAGCACAGAGCGAAGAGTAAGTTCTGAGAACTGCCAGGTGAGTCCTCCAGAGAGAAAGAGAGAGAGAGAGAGAGAGAGAGAGAGAGAGAGAGAGAGAGAGAGGCACTCAAAGTGTTGAAAGGGAAAGAAAACTTCCAACCAAGAATTCTAGATCCAGAAAGTTCAAAGGTTCATATTCAGAATTGGAGAAGGGATTCAGAATTTCCAAAACCAGCAAAGGCTACAGAAACTCATTACTAAATTTCCAAGAACTGTTAACTTGAAAGTTTTCCTTTAAACTGAAAAGAAAATCATAATATCGAGAAAACAGGCATAAGAAAAATTAACTGTATAAAGCGAAAGTACATGTTTAATTTTAAATATTTAAAAACAGATATAAATAAATTCTTTTGTACATAAAAGATATATAAAAGCATGTAATTGTTCTCTCTCATTACTGTTGTGTCTGCTTTGCTTTGCTGTGCACCAAACCCAAGGCCTTCATGCAAGGTCATGAGAGCTACGTTCCTGACTAAATAATTTCTATTAAAGAAAGTAAGATTAAAAGACAAAAATAAGCAGTAATATTATCAAAGCCACACAACTAAAGGATTCATATAAGATAAAGATGTAAAAAGAGACATCAGAAATATAAACTAGAGCGAGGAAAAGGAAAAGAATAACGTATTAATACCTTACATCTAGAAACATCATCCCTCATAAGTGAGAGGAAAATTGAGACATTCTCAGATAAGCACAGACGATTCATTGTCACTAGACCTTTCCTGCAAGAAACAGTCAAGGGAACCCTGGTGGTGAAATCAAAGACTATTGTACAACTACAGTAATAGATAAAGATCTAAATAGAGGTAAACGCATGGATACTTGTTAAAACCTAGTAATATTATAACAGTAGTTTGTAAATCCACTTTTTGTTTGTACATTATTTAAAGGGCTATCATTTTCTAAAAATTGCTCTAAAGGTTAATTAGATGATAATTTTATTTAGTTTGTAACAAAACGCTGCATTTCATTTATCACCTAATTTAAGAGACTAATTTATTTAAAATGCTAGTTTGCTTTGGGGCCAACATAAATATAGAAGTAATTTTGTGTCACCAAAAACTAAAAGGGCTGTACATGAAGCCTTAAGGGTTCATTTTTCGGGTAAGTTATTGAAGTTAAGCTACTATAAATTCATATTATAATGTTGTACTTTATGATTTTTAACTGTGATCCCCATGGTAACCACAAAGAAAATTGCTAGACTATATACAATATGTGTAGAATAGAATGTAAACATTGTAAAATGAGAACGGATGATAAAGATTTGACTTTAAAAATTAGTGCTGATGAGATAGTGCATAGTGTCCTTGTTTGCCCATGGCCAAACTATGTTCAATACCTGCTACCCCATATGGTCTTCTGAGGTCCTCTGTGAGTGATTTCTGAGCATAGAGTCAAAAGTAATACATGAGCACTAGCTGGGTGTGGCTCCCAAACCAAAGAATAAAAATAATAAAAAAAATCAAAAGGATAGAGTAATGAAGGAAACAAGGAGTAAAAATGCTATAGACATTCAGAAAATAAATAATAAAATGGTAATTGTAAGTTCACTGTTAGCCCTTATTTTAGTTACATCTGGACTGTAAAGTCTCCAATAAAAGACAGAAGTTAACAAATGAATAAAAATGCATAATCCCACAATTGGCTGTTTACTTAGATCCATGAACACAAATAAATTGAAAATAAATAGAAAAAATACATTTTATGCAAACAGTCGCCAAAACTGAGCAGAGGTCACTATAAATATTACACAAAATGAACTCTGAATCAAAAAGGATTACAAGAGACGCAAAAATTATATACTTGAAATATATACAACATGTAAAAGATTTGCAAATATTTTCTATCAGTTAGTTGACTGTTGACTCTACTGATGTCTTGACATATAATTTTTTAAATACTCATAATTAAATACTCTGGAGAACCTGACAGGCTACCAGAAGTATCCTGCCCACACGGCAGAGTCTAGCAAACTCCCCGTGGCATATTCCATATGCCAAAATCCAGTAACAATGATGGGTCTCATTCCCCTGACCCTGAAGGAGCCTCCAATGTGGCACTTTCAAAAATCTCAGGGCTAGGACGAAGGAGACGTTACTGGTGCCTGCTCGAGGAAATCGATGAATAACAGGATGATAGTGACAGTGATAATAATTAAATTTATGTCATTTTTCTTGTCTGTGCCTTTGTTGTCAAACCCAAGAATTTATCACCAATCTCAGTGTCATGAAATTTTTGCCCCCTTTCATATAAGAGTCTTTCTTATAGTTTTGGTTTTGGGGTCACATCCAGCGGTTCTCAGGTCTTACTACTAGCTCCTCACTTATGGATCACTGCTGGCAGGCTGGGGGGGACTATATGTGCTACTGGGAATTTAACCCGGGTCGGTTGCATTCAAAGCAAGTGCCTTACCCTATGTACTATTGCTCCAGCCCCAATTTGTATTTATTTCTGTTAAAATTTTTTACATATGTCCTCATTGGCCACCCTTCAGGACTCACAGCTACTTCTCCCAAAGGGAGCATAAAATGAGGACCCCATAACCATGACACCAGACTCCATGCCAGGATGTATTCACTCGGGGAGCCCCAGAGGGGAGCTGGCGAGCGCCCTCCCTGCCCCAAGGTACCCAGTCCCAGCAGCCAACCTCCACTATCCAACCACCGCCATGCTCCAGGCAGCTTTCCACACGCTCGGGCCGAGCCTCACATATGAGTGAACATATATCTGGACACATCATAAGACACTACCTACCCATTTTCCATAATTAATTTATGGGGTTCAGAGAGTAGGCAACATATCATAGAGAAAAAAATGTATATGACTCTTGGAGAGCCCGACAAGCTACCGAGAGTATCCCGCCCTCATGGCAGAGCCTGGCCACCTACCCGTAGCATATTCGATATGCCAAAAACAGTAACAATAACGGGTCTAATTCCCCTGAACCTGGAAAAGCCTCCAATATGGCAGTGTTGGGAAAGATGAGTAAGGAGAGGCTGCTAAAATCTCAGGGTTGGGATGAATGGAGACATTACTGGAGCCTGTTCGAGTAAATCGATGAACAACGGGATGACAGTGTTACAGTGAAAATTTTTTACATATCTGTTTTTATGCTAGTGCCACACTGTTTTGATTGTTTTAGCTTTGCGGTGAGTTTGAAATCAGAAAGTATGTGTTCTTCTGTTTCATACTTTTCCGGGATTATTTTGACTATTTAGAGGCCCTTTGGACTTTCTACAAATTACGGGTAGTTTTCTTTTTTACACTGCACTGGTGTATTTATAGGAATAGCATTGAATCTGCAAATGTCTTTGGGTAGCATTAACATTTTAACAATGCTAAGTCTTCCATCGCATAAACATTGGCTATGTTTGCATTTTTTCTTTTATCTCTTTTATAGATGATTTGTAGTTTTCATTGTGCAAATCTTTTACCTTTAGAGTTAATTTCTAAGTATTATTTTATTAATTTCCATGTTAACAAAGTGTTGCTATAATGACAAACTTACAGATAAATAAACTAGAACAAAAACTATGGGAAAATCAACAAATATTTGGTAAATTGATTTTCTATGAAAGTACAAAATTAACTCAATGGGGAGGTAAGGGAATAGTTTTATCAATAAACTGGTGAATCAGTTGATCATCCAGATGGTGGGGCAGAGGGACACACAAGATCATCAACTTTTATCTCCCACATCATAGTCATTTTACTTGAAATAGATTATAAATTGAAAAGTATGGGTTAACACTATAAAATTTGTAAGTAAGCATGGAGAAATCATTTGTGACTTTGATTTAGGGAGGAAAAGATTAGCTAGGGAAAGCATAAACCACAAAAAAAATAAACTAAATTTTATTAAAATTCAAAATGTTTACTTCTTTAAAGATACCCCAAAAAAAGTATAAAGGAAGCTTATCTTCAACAACACACCTGATAAGTTACTTACTTCCAGAAAATATTTAAAAAGCATTAACAATAAGTCAATGATAAACTAGATAAAATACTTAAATAGGAAATTTATCAAAAAAAAAAAGGAAAAGAAATTCCATATAAATAAGCATTTGAAAAGCTACTCAGCACCACTGATATTAGGGAAATGTAAATCCAAACCACAGTTAAATAGAACCCCGCCCCCCCACAACCCTCCCCGACACACACACACACACACACACACACACACACACACACACACATAATGGATACATTTAAAAAGGCTGGCAACATTAAGTGTTGTCAAATACTCTGAACCTTTAAATTCTCCTACTGTGGGTGTCCAGAAGAGACACTTTGGAAATCAGTTTGGTAATTTCTTAAATGGTTAAAAATACTGACCCAAAAGATAGCTCAATAGATTGTGTGTGTGCTTTGCATAGAAGAGGCTGGATTTAACTTGACACAAATAAGCATGCCCCTCCAATGTACCACATTATAACCTACACTTTCTGTTTCCAGGTATTTACCAGGATGAAAGAATATCTACATCCTCCCAAGGATGTATCTTAGAGTATCTGTCATTACTTAATTTGTAATCGCTAAGAGGGAGGACTGTGTCCATTAAAGTGTGACTATGTACTTTGCAGTATATCCCTTTATTACAATACTAGCACTATAGCACTGTCTTCCAGTTGTTCATCCATTTGCTGAAGCGGGCACCAGTAACGTCTCCATTGTGAGACTTGCTGTTACAGTTTTTGGCACATTGAACATGCCACGGGGAGCTTGCCAGGCTCTTCTGTGTGGGCAGGAAACTCTCAGTAGCTTGCTGGCTCTCCAAGAGGGATGGAGGAATCGAACCCAGGTCAGGCTCATGCAAGGCAAATGCCCTACCTGGTGTGCTATTGCTCCAGCCCATTACAATACTATAATGGCAATAAAAGACTTGAAGCCTGACATGCAGAACAACAGTCATGATGCGGATGTGTTGTGTCTTTTTCTGGCACCACTATGACTCTGGCGGCTCACTAAGGTAATGCTCTGTTACTGAGCCACAAGGCCAGCCCCGTGAATGTCAAGTGAGGGTGGATGTTGCAAGGTGTGTATGTGGGGGGCGGGGGGGAGAGGCTGTAGGCTGATTTTTTTTTAAGACACAAAACACAGTGCTTATTATGATGTTTATGTGCAATTCTAGAAAACCCTGGGGGCAGGAAATTCATTGACAGAACTTTGAGTGATGGGTAGGAGCTGGTTGCAAATGTCAGGGACTGAGAAATAAGGGAAAAGCACACATGACTGTGGGGGAGGGTCCGGGAGCTGTGATCCTGTCAAAACTCTGGCTGCTGACTGTGGAATGCTGGATACAGTGGCATCCACATGAGCCTGGTAAATCTGATTTTTAAAACACAGCCCTAAAGTGTCTGTGGGCATGGGTGTAGAATTGGGGGCATATAAACTGCAAATGCTGAAGTGCTTGGTTCCCAAGCTTGGATTCCCCAGAGACCCATCTCCCCAGTGAAGTTGTATGTACCCAAGAAGTATCCACTGTCCTCTGCCCTCAACCTGCCGGGTGACATTGAGACTTGGCTCTGAGCTCATAGCCTCTTTAGGAAAACAAGCCAGCTGACCTCTCACAGGGCAGATTTGAGAACCCCACTTTGACTTGGTGACCAGTCTTTCCTGAAAGAGCCCTGGGGGCACTGCTCCCCTGTTCCCTTTCAAGAAGAAACTTTGCTGCCCCGCCTCTTTTCTAGAACCCTCTCCCTGGGTTTCCTGGGTCCTCTGGGAATTCTGTCCCTCTATTGCTTCCTTAGCCACTTGGGGGAGGTAATACCTGAAGGTTCAGGAACACTAACTCCCCCTCATGCAAAGTGGTACTCCCTCGCTGCCCAACACCATGGGCCCATGGACCAGGGAGCGGGCATCTAATTGGAAAGATCTTTAACAGCTGTCAATGGCATCCCCCCTATTGCTCTGTGACAAAATGAAACAGTAAAAGATAATGATTTTTTCTGGCAGGGGAAGGGGGAGGAAGGCAGGGTCTTAAAATGAAATTATGGTTATTGTTCTCCTGGTGGCGTTTCTTCCATGCCGCCAGGACAGATGGCTCTTTAAGTGACAGCAGATTTGTATTTCATTAGGACACTTTAGTCGAAAGATCAATGGTGCTTCTCAGCCCAGCTCCACACAGGGCTCACTGGCTGCAGATTTCCAGCTCAGATGAGGCCACTGCCGACAGACGCTGGATGCGCAATCATTGGGCATCGATCTCCAAAGGGAGGCAGGAACCTGGAGTTTATGGGCCTGCTGGCTCTGCTCTGTGGAGGGCGGCCCCTTCTCCGACAGAGTGTCTTGCTCTGGAGAAATAAGGCTCTTTAAATTCAGGATTCATGTGGGGGCGATGAAGGGCGGGTAAGTGGGAGCCAGGGTCTGTCGGTCCATCCCTAACTGCATCCTCACAATCAAGCCTTAATCTTAAGCAACCCTTGGTGACATACCCACAACCCGCACCAGCTACTCTGACCCCGCCATCTAGAAGGGTCTCAGATGGAGCCATCTCCAGAGGGACAGGAAGGCCAGCAGAAGTCCAGGCGGTATAAGGACCCGGAAAATGGCACTGGAAACAGGTCAGGGGCCCCATACCGCCCCCCTCATCCTCGGAGAGAGCTTTCCTCTTACTCCATCATTTTCTTATGTAATATTTTTCTTGGTCGCATGGGCTTACTTTGGCCAATTAATTCTGGATGAAAGTAGATGTAAAATTGCACATACAATACAAGAATGAAAGCACTGAACACAGCTCTGTGTTCATGACAGGTAAGATATGCAGACTGAGTATAAAAACATGTTTACGAAAGAATAACGAAACTTCCCAACTGTGGTTCAAACAGACTCAGGAGGTGTGATTCGCACTTCGCAGTCAGGAGACAGTGGCCCAGGGTAGCTGTGCCCATCTCTGCATCAGCAGGGATGGGAGAGCTGTGTTTCAAGTCTAGGCTCGCCCACGGCCAGCACCAATGTGTGGCTGACACCCAAGTTTCACTTCTCCCCAGGGTCACGCTGTCCCTCAGGCTTCCTCTGTCCCACCCTTGGTTGGAACAGTCTTTTTGCCTGTTCCAGTCACATGGTTCTCCTGAAATCCCTCAGGCTCGTGGACTCACAGTGGCCTGTGCCCCCCTGTGAGTGCCCCCCAGCATCTCATCCTGGCCTCCCTACCTTTCTGAAAGAGTCTCTTTCAAAGCAGTTTTGAAAAACAGGTTCAAACCCTGCCCTACGCATGTGTATAGAAACAGTCATCTGCTGTGAGGGGGTGAGTGAGCCCTAGAGGGGGAGCAATTCCCTGGCGTGGGGAGCATTGTGGGGGTCAGGAGCTGGTAGCAGGCTCCTGAGAGGATACTCTGTGTCAGAGGATGGCGGGCAGGAGAAGCAGCATGGGGCACAGGCAGAAGGGGGACTTTCCACTGACAGCTCTCAGGTGCAACCTTTCCAATGGTCACAGGTATAGAAAGGTAGAAAATCTTTGGTCACCACCTTTCTTACAATTGTCCATCTGTGTTGTGTGCAGATGTTGAGAGGCTCAAGATCACTGAGCTAAGTAATTTGGAGCAAGGGCTGGTGGGGTGCTAGTGAAAAGCCCGGGGTTACCAGTCTGTGCCCTGTTTCATTGCCTATCAAGTAGGGGCAACCATTCACCACAGTGAATCAGCCATTTGGAGCAGTGCCGAGACCCCCCACCCCCCCGCCCCAGACATCAGTGGCTGTACCATCAGTTAGCCTGAAGCTCAAGCTGAAGTTCTAATGCTTTCCGCTTGCTTATTTTCAGAAAAGTGACTTGACTCCCCCAAAACCCCACCTTGGATGGGCTTTGTGGGTATAAGCTCCCACAAGTAGACACCCCAAGTCAGCAGGCGAGGAGACGTGTTTTGGCAAGAGAAATCATTGATTATTCTAGAAAGGGTGTGTGGGAAGGAAAAACGGAATCCAGCCCTCTCTCTGACTTCTGTAGACATCATTGATTGGAGGCAGTCGCTCCGGGCTATAGATGCCTGGATTGATGAGGCCTGCCGGTGGGACATTGCAGGTACAGTCGGTTTGAACTGACTCTGGGAGAATGAGTAATGTGGCTGGTGAGTGAGGGCAAGGGCAGAGAGACAGCCCTTGAACGTTTCAGGCTGAATGCCAGAAGGCAGCTCCTTCCTCCTGCTATTTATCAGTTGTTGTAATCTCTGGGATTCCAGGCAATCAGAAGCAGTCCTTGTTCTGGTCATAACCAGCATTTGCTGAGTGTCCACGAGGTGCTGGTCCTGGTTCTCAGCACTTTTCGTGCATGACTCACAGCAGCAAGTGACCCCAATTATTATTATCATTCCCATTTTACAAAGAATAGAGACTCCAAGGAGACTCCAGGGCTGTGGCTAGTAGTGGATGGCACCCAGATTCCCAGGCCAGACTCAATTACCAAGCCTGCATGCCTGCCGCCATGCTGCAGTCCCTCTCTTGTTTTCCTGCTTATCCATCCAGTCTTCCACCAACTGATTTATCCATCACCATTATCCATCCATCCTCTGCAGGTTGTTAGAGACCATTGTCTGGTGCCAAGCCCTGTGCCAGTCTCTGGGTGCACAGAAAAGAAGAAAGACCTGCTCTGTTCTGTACTGCTGCCAGAGCAGTCTAGAGAGATGGGGCGCCAGTGGTCTCAACCTTTGGACTGTGATTCTGCAGTGACTGGGAGACCCCTCCTCCAGGGTCCTGGTCTCTGCTTCTCAACCTTTCCTCCTTTTCCAGTGACACAATAACCCCAACCCCCAACCCTGGGTATGCTGCAGGCTTTCTGCCACTGGCCCTGCAGAGATGGGTATAGCAGGGGACAGGGACCACCATACATTTCCCAGAAACAGCATCAGGAAAGAGCGTCAGTGCCTCCCACCTGCCTCCCAGGAGCTTCAAAACTCCAGGGAGCCACGTGCCACTGCCCAATAAACTCTTGCTTTTATAAAGTCAATTTTTTACATGCCTAAGGGGCAGGTAGGGATTTGGAAGGAACCTGGGGTTATTAGTGGAGGGAAGGTCGCACTGGTGGTGCTGGAACACTAAATGCTTGAAACAACTGTATAATGAACAACTTTGTAAATCACGGTGTTTCTAATAAAAATTAATTTTTATGAAAATCAAAAACCAATGAATTCTTGCTTGTTTATTTATTTTTTCTTTTTTTATTAGTGAAACACCATGAGGTACAGTTATAGACGTACAAATTTTGTGCTTGGGTTTCAGTTATACAATAATCAAGTGCCCATCCCTCCACCAGTGCCCGTCATCCATCACCACGGGTCCCAGCATCCCCCCCACCCCCCCATCCCCCCCGTCCCTTTCTGCCTCTGTGGCAGGGTTTATTTCTGATACCAGAGATCAAACTCAAGGTCTTGCATGAGGTACACACTTTACATTGTGCCACTTCTCCTGCCCAACTTTGGGATGTTTTTCTCCTCTTTCACTGCTCTAAAGGCTGCTCCCAAAGGAGCTCACATCCAGATACTCCATCCAGGGTTTCTGATCTTTAGTTGGTCCCTGTGTGGCTTGGAAAAGGGGGTGACAAGAGGGGGAGTGAACTCATTGTCCAATTCTCTGAGTCATGAGCCTCCTGTCCTGCAGAATTATTTGCTTTCACTAGAAAGGTTATTGCAAAATGTTCACCCCTGACCCATAGACCAACTGGCTCGGGGACCCCAATTATTGAATCTGCCCACTGAGTCAGACTGAGACTCTGGGTAACCATGTAGCTCAGGATGGGGGGGGGGGGGGTCCCTGGATATGGGGAGGGTGGAAGTGCATCACTAAACATTCTGTGATGTGTGTTGTTATGAATCTTGGAACTAGAGTGCCAACCCTCTCTGAACCTCAAGGTAGACTCACTGATGGGCCCCTGAAATACCTAACCCCCAGGGACCTGTGACCCTGTGACCTTACCTGGCAAAGGGACACTGCAAGCAACAATAAGGATATTGAGAAGGGGAAAGTGTCCTGGCTTACCAAGGTGAGTTTATTGGAATCACACAGGTGCTTCTCAGAGAGGCCGAGGGGAGCCAGGGCTGTGGGAACAGAGGGGAAGACCATGAGGTGGAGGAAGCAGAGACCAAGGTCAGAAAGACACTGAGTAGAACATCATGCTGGCTCTGAGACCAGGAAGGGGTGTGATCCAGGAATCATGGGGTAGGGAGGGGCTCTAGAAAATAGGCAAGGAGATGGGTTCTCCTCTGAAACCTCCAGTAGGGACATGTCACCCGGTGACAGACAGCTTTACTATCAAACTCATGTTTAACTTCTAACTGCCAGAACTCTAAGATAATAACTATGAACTGCTTTAAACCCATTGGTGGTAAGTTCCTCCAGCAGCATCAAAAAGCCAAGCATCTCCCTTCTGACACCTGCAGAGCAGAGAGACTCACTTCCACCCTTGCCACTGTGACCTTCATCACAGGAGAGGTGGCAAAGCCAGCGACTGGGAGGGTCGGCCTGAGAACAGCTCAGAAGTCTAACTTCTGGAGTTGGCTCTGAGACACCTTGTAGTTTGTGACCTGGGCGTACTGTCGCTCTCCTTTCTGCCATTCTGAACCTTGTGTGCAGCTGGAAGGATCATGCCCTCTCGCCTCTATTCTGAAAGCCAGAGCCTCATTCTTGTCCCCTCCCCTGGCTCACAGTCCCCCAGGCATCATGCTCCTGCTCAGATGCCATATCCACAGGGTGCCATCCAGATGCTGCAGGATGGGCCCCTCAGTCTCTCCAGGGTACCACTGCTGGGGCTTTGATCACGTGCCCCATGCACCTCCATAGGCCTGCACCCCTGCCGGGGGAATGAAGCCAGGCCCAAACTGTGTCCTGCAATCACCTCCTCTGGAGCCTGCTTTCTCCCTGGACTCGGATCCCCATGATGGAGCCTGCAGCTGAGGTCAGCTGTCTCTCTGGGGTGCAGCTTTATATCCAGGACAGCAGGAATCTTAATTGTCCCATAACAAAGCTTCTGTGACACCATTCTCTGCATCCCTCTTCCTGTAAACTGTGTTGGAGATGGAAAAGTGAACCTGAGAAAACCCCTTCCCCTAGAAGGAGAGTAACCTGCTCAGGGCCAGGCAGGAGGGACCCCAGGGCACCTGCTCCCAGGATGGAGCATTGTAGTGAATTGAATAGTGATCCCAAAATATGTGTGTACCAGGAACCTCAGATCATGAGCTATTTGGAGTAAGGGCCTCTTTAGAGAGGTCAGAAAGGCAGGAATCTTGAGGCAGAGCAGCCTAGGTCACAGGGGCCTGTCTCGGGAAAAGACATGGGATGCACAGGGCAAGTCAAGGGGAACACCAGGGGGTGGTGGATACACCCACAAGCCAAGGCATACAGGTGGCACAGGATCTCCTGCTTCTGACCCTGCCAACCTTCAACCTCTGGAACTGTGATAGAAGAAGAATCTCAGTAGTTTGAAGCCACCATGTCTGCCTCATTAGTTGCCCAGGTCTACAAAGCAGGCTTCAGCCTCTGTGGGTCCCAACTTTTATCCATGTCTCCAGCACCTCCTTCGAGCTGAGAAGAGCTGCAGGCCAGTTGGCTATGAAAACTGTTTTCACAGTTTTTCTCTGAAAGGTAACGACTTAAGAAGATCCCGGTTGTTGGTAGGTGTAAAAATGCCGCAGCATGGGCAGGGACACAAAGTCCACTTCCGGGCAGCAATAGGCCCTATTCTGCTGTCTAAAACCAATCGGATTGGCACCTTTGACCTCTGAGCAACAGAGAATGAGACAAACACATAAGGCATATCCTGGTGGACATTTGTTTGGCCGTAACTTTGCCCCCACTTGTTGCGGCTGGGCAGAGATAGTGGAGTGCAGCTGTTTTTATACTTTGTATATGAGGTAAGGGAAAGAAGCTGGCTGGCTACTAGCACCTCTGGAGACCCCCAGAGTTGCCACTTCTGTCCCTGCCACCACCCAGGAAATGCCCACTGCCAACTCTCAGACAGCCCCTTCAGCTACAGCTTCCCGGCCCCCAACATGTTAGGATGCACAAAGGACCTGGCAGAGTGTGGGTGTTGGTCCCCCTGGCACACCCAGCCACTCTGTCTTAGATGCACGAACTGTATGGAGTACTGTGCACAGGAGGGGGAAACACACACAGCATCAGTGTTTTACCCTGGGGTGAACCAGCAACAAAAATACCCCTCACGATCCTATGGCATAGATGAGAGAACCAAGGCTCAGGGAAGTAACAGAATCAGGGCCCCTAGCACCTGGGTGGCACAGCTGAGGCTCAAACCCCCATATCACTAATCACCCCCAATCCACAAGCAGCCCCCACCTTCACCGTCTCCACTCCAACCCACCAGCTCTGTTCAAAGCCAGAACCACTTTTACCGTCAGATCCTGGGTCCCCCCCCACCCCTCCACTCAAGAGCTAAGGAGGGCCCTGAAGTCCAGTAACTAGTGAAGGAGAAGAGGCATGTGACCCAGAGTCCCTGGGCCACAATTGACGGAGCAGGGGGAATCCTGGAGATGCATTGGAAGAGAAATTGAGGCAGGCCCAGAACTCCCATGAGCCAGTGCCCAGAGTTTTCTAGCAAATGCAGTGAGGCCTGGCCAGGGAGCTGGGCTCTGGAAACCCATCTGTCATCCTTGCCAGCAACAGGGCCCTGGTCCCCGCCTCCCACACAGAGGAGGAGCGACGCCCACGTGCCCGAGGCTGCTGGCCTCTAACGAGCCCACACAGGGCACAGCAGAACATCAGCTGTGCTGTCAAGTCGCACAATTAGCTCGTTAATGAGGAGCTTGGGGAGCGCCCCACAGACCCTGGGCCTGGGACCCAAATCACAGAGATGATGAATCACTAATCCTCTTCTGAGACTCTGCGTTCTCCCCCCACCCCCTGCACGATCAGATCCTCGGCACCGCTCCCAGCTGCCATCCCAATCAATAGACACGGGGCTGCTGGGAGAAACCCCAGTGAGGCTGAGCTGGGGCACGGGCCGGCCTGCAGAAGGGCCATGTCTTTTGTCCCTGGCACTGATGTCCTGGCTG
The DNA here is from genome assembly GCF_029834395.1 of Sorex fumeus. NCBI lineage: Eukaryota > Metazoa > Chordata > Mammalia > Eulipotyphla > Soricidae > Sorex > Sorex fumeus. The sequence continues at coordinate 45,945,463 of NW_026606104.1, forward strand.
GCAGCCTTTGACCCACCTCTCCCACCAGAGCCAGGTCCAGAGGAGAGGCAGCGATGGGCTGTGTCAAGTCTACCTCACTGCTACAGGGGCATTTTTGGAAGGTCTGTGGGGCCCACTGAGTCTCAAGAACTAATCTCCCATATCCCAAGTTTCAATCGACTGGGCCACCTCTGTAATGCCAGGGCCCAATTTCATGACCTCTCAGAGCCTCAGTTTCCACTCTGGGTCACTATGGGTGCAGTGGGGGTGGAGTGGGTGATGGTAGGGTGCTATAGAGTGGAGACACTGGGACTTGCCAGTGATTTTCAAGTCAGGCTTCGGTAACCCACAGTCAGAGCATCCTGACCTTCATGGAAAGCTTCATTCCAGGATTCTTTGCTTTCCTTCCTCTCTACTCCACCCCGCACAGCCCAGGCCCAAGGTCAGGCCCACGATTTTTTTTCTATCCTGTGCTATTCCTGGAGAAAACAGCAAGAGGCACGGTGAAGTAGGGACCCTGGGCCCTACCAGCAGCCTCATTCTGGCAGCCAGGATCTGAGTGAGACATCAGGGCTGCATCCCGGCTCAGCGCACACCTGCTGTGACCACAAGCATGTTGCTTCCCTTCTCTGAGCCAGACATTTCCAATTATTAATTGAGGACTCAAACCCCACCAAACAGATAGAAGCCGACTGACAAGGTTATAGACATGCAAGGAGCCTGGGGTAGGGCCTGGCATGCATCTCAGTCCCAGTAAACAGGGGTTCCTCTCAGCTTCCCCACCCCTCCAAGGCCACTGTCACAGGCACCAACTGTGGGCATCCCTGTAGCACTACCTGGCTGATTTGAAACCTGATGCTATTCATGAGCCATCATGTGGCACCTGGGGTGAGCATGCCTAACTGCACCCCTGAGTGAAGACCCGAGGTCCCAGGAGCAAGTGAGGTACGAAGGCTGGGGTGTGGGGAGGAGCTTCCACACCTCTCTCAGACATCCAAGTTCCCATACTGCTGAGTGTCTGGGGCCATACTCTGAATGACTTGTGCATTTGGGGATACCAGACCTGCTGGGGCCAGAACATAGGTGTGGTAGCCAGGGTAGGCATGGTGAACAGAAGGAGAGTCGCTCTTCTGACAATACCCCCAAAGTAACCTAAAGATGGTGAGGACAAGCACTCACTGCACATATGGGGACAAGCATTGGCTGCACACACAGGGATGAGCACTCACTGCACACATGGGGATGAGCACTCATTGGGACAAGCACTCACTGCACACATGAGGACAAGCACTCACTACACACATGGGGATGAGAACTCACTGCACACATGGGCATGAGCACTCACTGGGATAAGCACTCACTGCACATGTGGGGACGAACACTCACTGCACAAATGGGGATGAGCACTCACTGTACACACAGGGATGAGCACTCCCTGCACACACGGGGATGAGCACTTATTGGGATAAGCACTCACTGCACACATGGAGATAAGCACTCACTGCACACACAGAGACAAACACTCACTGCACACACGGGGATGAGCACTCACTGCAAACGTGGGGACAAATACTCACTACACGCATTGTGCTCTGAGTTCTCTGGGGTGCAGGAATCCACTCTTTCCCACAGCAGCTCAGGAGCCAGCACTGATTTACCCCTTGCAGAAGAAACAAGAGCTTAGTGACTAGCCCAGCAGGTGCAGAGCCAGGCCTTGGACTGCAGTAGCTAGTCAGGCTCCTCAGGTGAACTCCTGCACACCCCTGACTCCAGAGCACTGTGACTGAGGGGGACAGGACTGAGTGACTGGCCTCAGTGAGAAAACAGTAAAGAACTCTTGAATGCCCCCAAGTAGGGAATGGTATGCTCAGAGCTGGGAAAACAATTTGAAGTGTGGTCTGAGGCAGAAAGGGGCAGGAGCCAGGGATACCTCGGGCATTGCCGGGGGAGAGCAGGGCTCCATGTCTGATGTGTATTAGTTTTTCCTGGACTGTTGACTTGACCAGGGTTGAGTAAGGGGTGGGTGAGAGGAAGGGATTTGTCAATGATGGGTGGGAGAAAGGGATTTATCACTGGTGGGTGGGAGGAAGGAATTTGTCACTGGTGGGTGGAAGGAAGGAATTTGTCACTGGTGACGGCCTGGTTTGTCAGTTCTTTCTGTCATTCACTGACAAATAATCATTGTGTGTTCATCAGTTGCTCAGTTGCTCATCTGTGTTGGGTGCAGAGGGTCACCCTAACTCCAATTCTGCCACAGGGGTCTACTCAAGGCTCCCTGAAGCCCTGCCCACGAGCCTTGCTAACTGCCCCCCTGTGAGGCGCACATACCCTGCTTCCTTCTGGTTTTGCTCCTGGTGTCCTCTAAGATGCTTCAGGCATCCGCTCCCTTGAGGAGACTTGCATGAACCTCAGGATAGACTGGACCCCTCCCACATGCAGAGCCCAGGTGCTCGCCCCTGACACCCCCCAAACGTAAGGCAGCTGCCCCCCCCCCCGGTGGTGACTGAGCTCCTTGGGGCAGCTGATAATCATGCGCAGGGACCACACAGCGGAAACAGTTTTCAGTGAAGAAAGGAAGAACAGACAGGGCAGGAGACATATGTCTGGGGGTTTATTCTCCTTTAGGCTGTCGGCCCATCCAGTGATAAAATATTTTTCTTTGTAGACAAATGTACACATGCAGAAATACGCATTGTCTCATTTTGCAGATGGGAAAACTGGGGTTTAGATGGATTAAGGTCACAGCTCTGGTAAATGCCGCAGACTCAGTCCAGCAGCCCAGGTGGGAGAGACATCACGTGGGCCTTACTCAGTCTTGGCTCCCGACCTGAGAGACAGCTCACAGGAGAGATAGGTCCCACATCCAGACTTAAGTCAGCCACCCTGAGTTTCCTCCCAAATACTGCACCTGAAGCTGTTTCTGACACTATGGGATCCACTACTCCATCACCGTCCACATTAGGAGCCAGCATTCACTGAGTACCTCGGTTGCAGGCTCCATCACTTTCGTGTATGGGACAGGCCTGAGTTGAAGTTTATTTTTTGAACTTTTTGGGGGAAGGCCACACTGGCAGTGCCCAGGGCTTACTCCTGATTTTGCACTCAGGGATCACTCCTGGTAGAACTCGGGGGATCATATGGAAGGACAAGCATCCTGTCTGCTATACAATTGTTCTTTCCCAGAAATTAATTTTCCTTAAAATATGCATATTGAATTGTCCCACCATAGTCTGTTGAAAATATACTTCCTTCTCCCTGATTTGCCTTCGTACTTTTGTCCAAAATAAGCTGTCTTTAATAAATGGACCTAGTTCTGCCCTCTTCATTTTGTTACATTGATCTACTTGTCTATCTCAAAGTGTCTACCCCCTCCTCTTAATTAGTATGGTTTTATACCAAATCTTAAAAATCAGGCAGAGTTAGTCATTTAGCTTTGGATTTTGTCAAATATGCTTTCACTATTCTTGCTTTTTTCATATGAATTTTTAAATCAATTTGCCATTCTGCAAAACCCTCTGGAATAAGATTGGATTATATTGAGTCTATACATCAATTTAAGGAGAATTGTGATCTTGACAGTAATGGATCTTTCAAACCATGAATAGGACACATCTCTTGAAGAGGTCATTCTAATTCCTCTCAGTAATGATTTCATTTTCAAGATATAGGTCTTGCACACCTTTTGTCAAATTTATCCCTAATTATTTTGCTGTTATTGTTATTTTTATTACATTTTAAATTTCATCTTCTGATGACTCGCTGACAATATATAGACATGTAATTGGGTTTTGTACATCATTTTTTATATCCTATAACCTTGCTAAGCTCATATTTCAGGGTTTTTTTAAGCATTTATGCAGACATTGATTGTAGATTACATAGACTTCTCTGCATAAACAATCACACCATCTGTGAGTAATAATGACAAGGTTCCTTCTTGATCTCAGACGCTTCTTGCTCCCTTCCCTCTGCTGTTGTGGTAACACGCATGCTGGGCTGTGGAGCTCGCAGGCGTTCATTGCAGAACTGGCACATGTGCACACAGCAGGTCTCGCACTTTAGTTGTGGTGCTCCAGAGCATTCGATGGCAGTGCTCGTAGGGATCCCTGTGGGGCTCACACGTGTGCTCACTGAAGGGTGCACTCCTGACTACGATGTTCAGACAGCTTTTCTGTTGCATCTGCTCAAACATCCTTTTTAGTTGCCTGGAGTGGCACACTTCTGCTGAGCTGCTGCACCCACAAGCATACTGGAGATCACACTCTGCTGTGGAACCAGAGGCCTCAGAGCCTCTGCACAACAGAATCAGCCAGAAGGTCATTTTGCAGGAGACTTTGTGTACAGTTGCCATTATTTTATCTTTAAAGATTTGGTAGCATTCCAGAGACAACATTTAGGCTTAGAGGTTTTATAATGGGATGTTTATGACTGCAAATTCCATTTAATCAAATTATTTCAATGAACTATTTTTAAAATTATTTATAGCATTATTTTAAAGGATTCAAATTATTTAATAAACAAAATACCATCCAGACCATCAATTTCTTCTTTTGTGATACTTGGTAGCTGTGTCTTTAAAAAAAATTGTTCTCTTAAGCCGTCAAGTTGATTAGCATGGCTATTTATGCTGTTTTTCTTTCAGTATCTATAGAATTCATAGTGCTGCTGCTTTCTTCCTTCCTAAAATTAGCACTTTCTCTCCCCTTTTTCCCTAATCCCTTTAGATATAAATTTACTATCTTACTGATATTCTTTAATACTCATATTTTATTTATATCCCTCATTGCATTTATGTTAACCACTTTATTATTTCTAATATGAATTTTATCTTCCCATTTCCTCTGTTTATTTTGGACTTAATGTGCCCTTCTAGCTTCTTAAGGTGTTCATTATCTGCATACTTGACTGTTTTCTCACTTGGGGTATAGTGTTGTGAATTTCTTTCTAAGTACTGCTTTAGTTGCACATCATAAATTTTGATATGTTAAGTTTTCAATTTAATTTAGTTCAAAATATTTCCCAATTTCACCTTTGATTTATTCTTCAACACTTGAGTTGTTTAGAAGTAAGTTATTTAGCTTCCAAATATTTTAGTGTTTTCCAGATATCTTTCTGCTAATTTATTTTACTATGGACAGACAATATAATTTGTATAGCCAGACTCTTTTACATTATTAGGATTTGATTTATGTGTTCTATCTTGGTAATGTTTCATGAATACTTGAAAATAATGTATACCCTGCTATAGTTGAGTAGAGAGTTTTGTAAATGTCAATTAGATTAAATTGTTTGATAGTGTCGTAAAACTTTTATGCTCTTATTTACTCTCTGCCTACTTATTCTATAAATTATTGTAAAAGTAATATGGAAATCTGCCACTACAACTATGAATTTGTCTATTTTTCCTTGTGATGCCATGCAGTTTTGCTTCCTTATTTTTAAATTCTGCTTTTGGGTACATAAATTTTTAGACCTCATTTTTTTTCTGAATGGAATTGATTCCTTTATCATTATGAAATCATCCATTTTATCCCTGGTAGTGATCTTTGCTCTGAAATATCACTGGTAGTAATAAAGTCACCCTATGTTTTCTTTTATTACAGTTAACGTGAACACATTTTTCTATTCTTTTAATTTTAGTGTATTTCTACTTAATATTTAAAATTAATGTCTTATGAGCATACAATTGAATCTAATTTTTTAAAATATATTCTCAGACATTGCTTTACAATATAATCTTGTTTTATCTATAAATTATTTGGGCATTTTGACTAATTTTAATGTGATCATTAACATGGCAAACTTTTACACATGCAGTGCTTTTTTTCTATTTGTCAACTCTACTTATGCTTTTTTGAATAATTAACTGTTTGGGAATTCCATTTTATCCCCACTGTTGGTATAATATTTATATTTTTTGTCTTATATTTTAGTGCTCTCGTTAGGATTTCCATGACACACCCTTTTAACTTATCACCCTACACAATATAAGTGCTGTGTGATGGGTTCTATTTCTTTCCTCTAGATCTTTATTCTGCTATGGGCATGCATTTTATTTCTACATAATGTTATAAAGCCAAGATTACATTGTTTCTATGAGTCTTCTAGTGGTCAATGATTCTTAAAGATATATAAATAGTAGCATGAACTATTTACATTCCTGTAGATTTATTATTTCCAGTGTCTTTTTTTTTCCTTTGTGAGAACCATTGTTCCATTTATGTCTTTTCTCTTCAACCTGAAAGACTTCCTTTAACCTTTATTTGTGGTGTTCATCTACTGTCACTTTTTTTTCAGAAAAGAAAAATCATATGAAAGGCATAAAGTATCAAAGAAGTTAAACAAAACCTAAGAACAAAAAAGTTGTTTTGAAATACCAAGTCATATCACAATCAAATCCTCAGAATTTGTTGATAAAGAGGGTGCCCTACAATCAGCTCGTGGGAAAAGACATTTCATACTTTATGGACAGAGGGGCAGAAATATATGTCCAGCAGATTTCCTTATAAAAACAATGTGCTAAAACAATGGAGAAGCACCTAAAAATAGTAGAGCAGGTTGGGAATTTCTTAGTCTAAAACTCCATACTGTGCGAGAATATTTTTCAGAAACAGACAAATAAAGACTCTTTTTAGACATACAAATCTGAAGCTTGCAGGAGACTTTGACTTCACATTTCTCACCTCTGAGGAGTCATTGTGTCTGCCTGATGCCTGATGTCTGAACTTTTGCTGTTTTATACATTTTATCCAGTTGTTTCCATTGTTTGGGACATAAAAGTAAATTCAGACTTATCATTCCATCTTATGAAGAACTGGGAATCATAGCTATCATTTTCTACATATTTGGATGACCTTCTGGTGCTGACGCTTATGTTTCAGGAAGGAAGAAACCACTCGTGTCTGCATCCCAGCACCAGGCAGTAACAGATGATCTAAATTTTTGTGGGGTTTCACCTGACTTAGTGAATCTCAGTGCTATTAGATGATCCAGGAGGCACTGTAGAAAAAACAAATTCAAAGAAGAGAAGAGTCATGTGCCTAGGCTGGAAAAGATCAGAGGAGGAATCTTCAAGAAGATAGGAAATAACATCTCTTAAGTCTTAATACAGGACTTAATGGCTCCATGGTGAGATATAACAATCTTCACTAACTTTCTTCTAAGGAAACATTTTTTGATCATTCTGTTTGCAAATTATTGAGAACAAGCAATATAAAATAAATTACTGAGGGCCTGTTAGAAGAGCAGGTTTAATGGGTGGTTGGGAAAATTGGAGACGATGGTGGAGAGAAGGTGGAATGGCGGTGGGATTGGTATTGAATTATTGAATACCTGTAACAAATCATTATGAACAACTTTGTAAACCACAGTGTTTATATAATGTGGAAGGGGAAAATAAAATTTTTAAAAAGAAGACAGGAAAGTTAGAACAAACAGAATAAATCCATCATTTCCTCAAACCACTATTAGTCCTTCCTCGGTTTCCCCCCAAACACCTCTTAAACATGCTCCTGATATAAACAGTCACCCACACCCACACACACATACTCTCCACTTTAGCTTTTAGCAATGAAACTTCAAATATCAGATTCATAAAACTGAAAAGGGGGCTGGAGTGATCATACAACAGATAGGTGATTGCCAGGAGTAATCCTGAGTACAGAGTCATGAGTAACCCCTGAGCAGTGCCAGGTGTGGTCCCTAAACCAAAACAAACAAAACAAAAAAAATCACACTGCCCAGTTCCCCCTACATGCAATTACCTGAGTAATTCCTATGCATGTCTACTCACAGGTGTGAATTCCAAGTTTTTGAAAGGAAGGTCCATACTCTTCATGTTTCTTTTCTCCTCCTACTGGAGGAAATATGGTCATTAATTTGAGCTGTATTTAACCAAATTATTAGAGCCCATCTATTAGAAATGGCAAGCCAAAGATAACAGCAGTCTGGTGTCCAGGACTGTACAACCCTCTTCTTGCTGAGTTCCAAGAGTGACCCATGAGAATGGTTCTGTGAGGAAGTAATGCAAGTCTGCCCTGTACAGAATACTATCATGCTGGCTCTTATTATGTGACTCTCAATAGTTCCCAGCACCAAGCTCTTGGCTGTTTGTCAAGGAAGAAGTCAAATTGTTTAGGAAAGTCTATGCCTGGGAAGAAAGCCTCTATTTTCAAAGTGTAATTCTTTACTAGAGTGCCAGAAAGCCAGAGTATTTGGAGGGGGGGTGGGTGGGTCACACTGAGCAATGCTCAGGGCCAACTCCTGGCTCTCTGCTCAGGAATACTCCTGGTGATGCTCAGGAGGTAACATATTGTGCTGGGATCAAGCACGTGTGAGCCTTACCTGCTGTACTATGTCTGCAGCCGTTAGAGGGTTTTTTTTTTTTCAATCACACTCTGGGATCTGGCTCTGAGGGCTGGAACCAGTTCATGTTGGGGTTCAAATAGCAACAGGATATGCAGTGAGGACGACGTGGCAGCCAGACACAGGAAATCAACCCTCCTGCCAGCAGACCCTTCCCATCCTGTCCCTGTCTAGGCATGAAAACCTTCTCCACAGTCCTGGATCACACTCCCCTTCAGCTTCCTCCCTCTGTTCTCACGGGGCACAGTCAAAGCAGTGAAACCTCTCTGAGCCAGAGAAGTGAGTATCTGATCCAGGCCAGGGCAGTGAGTACCTGCTCTGGGGCAGGAAAGTAAGTACCTGCCTCAAGGCAGGGAAGTGAGTACTTGCTCCAGGCAAGCGTCTTCAGGTCCAAGCCTCCTGGCAAATATTCATTAACCCCAGACAGACATTGCTGATTTCATCTCAGGAACACTTTTCTTAGTTTTGCCAGGGTTGCTCATCTCGCTGATTCTTGAAAGGGGGAAGGAGAGCACTGCACAGTGGCATAATCAAGCATTGATTCTGCTGGCAACGATCCAGAAACAAAAACAACCCGTTCAAGTGAGTCCATTGTTTCCAATTGCCCAGGACCATTAAGTTCCAGTTTCTCAAGTAAAGGTAAAGCTCTTGGCATTGAGGACAAGCAACCAGTGAGCCTACTGCCCACACTTTGGAGAACTAAGCCTGCAAATATAGCCAGGGTCGCAAGCCTCAGTTTCCTTATCCTGAGAATGGGAACAAGGAGAGGGCCACTGAAGGTGTACATGAATGGATGATGGAGGAAGGTATGGCTATTCCAGAGATCCTTCTCCCCTCCTGCTCCCTGGTCATCACCAGTCCATCCAGCACAGGGAAGCTTACAGAAACTGAAGCTGGAATGAAGGAGTATTCTAAACAGCACCCTGCTTTCAGGTCAGGAAGCATGGACTGCTGTGATGTTACTGATGAATCAGACAAAGCATGGAGGTCATACAGCAAAATGCCCACCAAGAGTCCAGAATCCAGCAGCAACCTCGTAACCACACAGCAAAGAATGAGGAACTCCAGAGTGCTGCAGCCCAGCTGCTCCACAAGGGCTGGCCACGTGTGAGGGAATGAGAGTCTCTCATGAACCCTCACAGCACTCCCGGGAGGTAGAACTGTCAGCATCATCATAACTTGGTTTCTTGTTTGCCAAAATACACCCTCATTAAATAACAAGATTCTATCCAGTGAGAAGCTCATTTCAGGCAGGAGCAATAGAATTATATTGTACAACAATGGTACCCCTGAAAGTCAGGTTGCCCCCCACCCAACCCCAGTAATGTGGGCAGTCTATGCGTTGGGGGGAAGAGGATCTCCAAGGGAGTAAACTCCAGGACTGGGAAGGAAGCTGGAGAATTTGAAAGGTAACTCATTCCTTCCCTGCTCTCTCTGGGTATGACAAGGTCATGTTTTCTCAAGCTGCCACTAACTATAAGTTTCCAAATAAAAAAGATATGGTGGGCCCACACAGGGGCCTCTAGCATTCGGTGGCAGAGAACCACCTCTCTAGGCTGGACAACAGGTGAGGGACCGGGGAATGGAGAAAGAGGAACCGGGCCACAGGCTGGTTGGTTGTCGGTTTATTTTTCTCTCCTTCTCAGCATAGTCTGATCTCTCCCTTACGGTGCAATCATAGTCATAGTTTTGGTTGTAGCCTCAGTCATCAGAGTTCCATCATCCTATACTCTTTGTAGACCTCAAAGTTTTCTCCTTCCTTGTATTCTCTTTCTCATCTCCACTTGGTCTCATAGTCCTCTACGTCCAGTCATTATTGTCATCTGGTTCTCCTTCTAGTCCTTACAAACCTCAGAGTCCCAAAGTCTCAGTTCTCCTCATCTTCAATGTCTGTCATCGACTTTCTGGTCCCCAGTGTCTAGTCTTCAGCGTTTTGTCTTCAGCACCTAGTTCCCAATGTCTTGTTCCAACTTTCTCATCCCCAACATCTAGTTTTCAACGTCTTCAACATCTCCTTCCTTCTTCCCACTTACAGCATAGTTATATAGGTGGGGAGGAATCTTCAAGAAGCAATGATAGCAATAGCTATCATTTTATACTTTTAATATTTTTATATTTTATACATTTATATTATATTTATATTTTATTTTATATTATATTTATATTATATTTTATACATTTTATATTATTTTTATACATTTTATATTTTTTAAATATTGAAAATGATACACAGTTTCCAGCATCTTGTCCCAACTTTCTCACCCCCAACATCTAGTTTTCAACGTCTTCAACATCTCCTTCCTTCTTACCACTTACAGCATAGTTATATAGAAATCATAAAGGTGGGGTTGAACACTATCACAACAACAAAGAGATGTAAAGACTCTCCTTCAGGAGATTAACTCAAGGACAAAATCTCATCTGAGGATTCAGCACTCCAGATTGCTAGGAGATCTGCTCAAGGGCGAGATTCCAACCAGGGTGTATTGCTTTCTCCTTTCTTCAGCTAGTAATCCATTTAAACAGTCATAGTAAATTTACTTCTTATAATATTTCTGGCAATGTCATTTTGTATGAACACAGTAAAAGATATATTAAGCTTAAAGTTTAGTTCTTCCTGGGGACATCTCACTATATATTCCAGACCATAGTCCTCAGGCCAGGTTAGCCTTTCCTAACCCCAGCAGGGTCCTTATTCAGTTACTTCTTTTTGGGTCATGACAGAATTTGTCCATGTTCATGCTCTTACTTTATAGTTAAGTATTATGGTACTTATCTTGTCCCCTTTTGATGTCAGGGTAGCTCACAGCTTGCCCTGGGTCCATCCAGTCCCTTGTTCGAACCCTACTCTTAGAGTGCTAGGAACTAAGGGCAACTGAGGCTTAAGTCAAGTCAATATGGATGCCCAGGAGTAAATATTATTTTGGAGTCAATTAACTCCCATGTTACATAGCATAGCATCAACTGTCTTCCTGTGCTATAAAAAAAAGGCCATTGCTAAATAAACCATGCAAGTGACATAAAGGAAAGAGAAAAGTAATATAGAATTATTAGTGCCTGATGGAATTGGGTGTGTCTCAGTTGCACTGTTGTGGGAGTGGCTCAATAAACCTTAAGCTCCCTGTGGGAGGAGCAAGGACAACCCAGTGATATAGGCACCTTACTTACAGTGGTGTTGATATTGGTGTTTCAGGGATACAGTTGCGCTATTCCACATGGCACTGGTGCAACAGTAGATTGTCTCTAGGTCCTGTCTCATCATGTTCCCCATCTGCTTAGCAAACTCAGGGTCGTAACCACTGGCTACAGCTTATTCCCTTGCTCTGCTTCCTTATGCTCCTGATTAGATCAACTCAAATCACATCTGTCCTCCCTTTGACTCAACTCAGCATGATACCCTCCCATCCCATCCAGGTGGCGGCAAGCCGCAGGATTTCATCTGTTCTTGTAGCTGAGAAGAAATCCATTGTGTATTCAAGCCACCATTTCTTGATCTACCCATCATTTCTTGGGCACTTGGGTTGTTTCCTGCTCTTGACTATTTTGAATAGCCCTTCTGTGGACATAGGGTTAACATCTTCTTATCACCATTTCAAAGATGGTTACTTTTGCTCTTGCAGGAGTAGGTGGGTGCTGGCAGAAACTGAGGAGCGACTCCCCTTCTCAGGACCCCTCATGACTATAGAGGTTCCAAGTGTCCGATCACTCAGACGACACTTTCACACCAAGAAGACTGGATGCAGAGGCTCTTGGTAATTCACTCCTGACCCCATCTTCAGAGAAGTTCTTTTCTAAGAGTCTCCATGGCGAGAGTCAGTGCTTGTTTCCCTTTGAGCTCAGGGCTTCATCTGTGCCCCCTAAGGTACCCAGCACGTGGCTACAACTTGAAAAAATTCTGGTTGGAGAGATTGAGAGACCTTGAAAAAGAGACCAGAAATTGATTGCGTATTTGAGGGTGGCCTTGGAGAGCAAAGGAAAAGTGTTTATAAATCAAAATCCTTTCCAGTAGAGCCCCGGAGAGCAAAGTACTTACTTCAAAGGCACCTCAGCCAACTTCTTATAGGATTAAATCCTCTCCTGCAAACAGCCAGAAGCATGAAGCAGGGACATACACACATTAACTCCATGCACAATGAACATACATTAACTGGAAGTACATGTATACACAACACATTGTCTCCATGCACATGCCTGCGTGTGCATGCACACACATGCATGTGAGCACATGGGCACACATGCATGTGCATGTGCGTGTGTGCGAGCACACACACACACACACACGCGCGCATGCATGTACCACAAAGATGCTCTGTGCTCACTGGAAAACCAACTTAATTGGCCCAGAAGGGAAAAGGCAAAATATCAAGCTGTTTTCTGTTTTTCTCTGTGGACGGTCATCTGAGATGCTCACTGCTGGAATTTGGCAGTATTTTGGGATCTGCTTCAGCTAGGTACTTCTTCCTGTTCAGCCTGGGGTACGACTTCAGTCATATTTCTAATCACCACCAGTCTGTCCTTTCAGGGTCTGCAGTCTTTCAAGTATTTTCTGTCCCCCTGGGTCATGGCAGTGCAGGGTTCCAACATTATCCCAGAGGGGCAACTATCAATTCCAGCTGTCCCGCAACTCCATAGACCAGGTAACCATATCTTAGACTAATAGTGGGAATGCTGAGCACATACTTGCTCTCCATGGCTCAATAACCCTATCTACTTACTCTGAGAAAGGAAGAGAGTAGCATTTGTCCATTAAATGTTCAGCAAATGTCTTAGGCATCAGCTCTGTGCCAGCCTCGAAGCTGACTGGCCTGGGCAAATCAAAGAACAAACCAGGCTGAAATATTGAATTACCTGCAAATCATTGCATTTCTAATAAACAACACAGTAAGTTAGTGATACAGTACATTAGAAGGTGGTGGTCAGGAGAGAGTGACTTCCTTGTGAAGGATTTTTGTGCAAAGGATCCAAGATAGGGACAGATCCCTGAGGTGTCAGGAGGCCCCAGGAGGAGGATTCTGAGCAGAGTAAGGAGCCAGTACAAGAATTGATGAGCAGGAGCAGAGTGACCTGCGCAAGGTAAAACAGGAAACCAGTGTGTCTGGTGAGGAGGGGGCATGATTAGAAATGTGCCCATGATGAGGGTGGGGCGGAGGGAGTTCAATAAATCTACGACCGGGTGATTCATTCCTAATTTTCCTTTGACTAATAAAGAGCATTGCAAGGTTCTGAACAGAGAAGAGATGTGAGCTGACAAACCTAACAGAATCATGTGGAATCACTCTTCTTTTCTGGGAAGAATAGGATTTTAGAAGAATAGGAAAGAAAGGGAGACTAGGGGAAAGGGAGAGCAGTTAGGAGCTGTTGTACCTCATTAGAGAGCAGAATGACGGGAGGCCTGGGAAATAGTGCAGGTGATGCACAGAGGTCATGTTCTGGAAATGTTTCAGAGGGGAGACAGGGGGCTTGCTAACAGAAGTGGTAGGAGAGAGGATGAAATTGGAAGAGAGGGACCCAACAAGCCTCCAGTTTCTGATCTCAACCACTGAAAAACTTAATGGAAGTGAGGGAGACTCTGGGAATCACAGAGAAGAAGAGAAGCCAGAGAGAAGAAGAATGGAACTTCTATTTGGGATGGATGAAGCTTGAGATGCCTATTGAAGACACCATAGAAATGCTGAACTGGAGTGAGAGTTCAGGAAGAAGTCAGATGGCATGTAAATTTCGGCTCATCAACAGAGGAAGGTGAGAGGAATCGGGTGAAGTTCCCAAGAGGAGGAGGAAGAGCAAAGGAGCAAGAGGGAGCTTGGGGTCAGCCTCAGTTTACAAATGGAGAATCCAAGAAGGAAACACCAAAGGAGGAAAAAGAAGGAGGACACCGGGGAGAGAGGGGATGCTAGGAGTCGCAGAGCAGGTTTCAGAGGGAAACGAGCTACAATGTCAAACGCCCATAGGCCACGTATCTTTGGAAGCTGATCTGGAGCCATTGATGACCTTGAAATGAGCAAATGAGGTCGCGTGGTGGTGGGATTGTGGGTAGGGGACAGCAAACTATTGGTCTCGTTGGAAAAAGAAAACAAAAGAGAAATTTGAGGTAGCAAGTGGAATAATTTTCTGGAAGCGTTTTACTGTAAAGGGAAGCCAAGTTTGCAGAAGAAGGTTAATTTTGGTTTTGATTCTTTGTAGAAATAATGAGATCTTGTACATCGAATTCATGAAGAGGCAAAGTTTATGACACAAGGGAAAAGAAGGGACATGCATGTGATACCCTGGTACAGTAGGAAGATATGGAATCTAGAGGTCTTGGCTTCCAAAAGCTTGTCCCTCAGACAATATTATATCCATAAAGATTTCTCCACAGACTTCCAGCCCAGATGTTTAGCCTTTAAAGCTGTTATCTGTGAATTGATCATATTTGATTATTACATAATTTTATTTTTAATCATGAATTTATTGATTTTTCCTCATGGAGAAATAACATTTGACATAGGGTTTTCACCCTTTCTAGTTATTCATCTTTTTTCACTTTACTTTTTGGAAACAGTCATGAAATGTAGTCATGAAATTTGCATTTAAATGAACGGAGATGGAGAGTATCATGCTGAATGAAATGAGTCAGAAGGAGAGGGACATATATAGAATGACTACGCTCATTTATGGGATATAAAATAAAAGCCAATAGTATCAGACTAATTATCTAAGGCAGGAAAAACAGGGTCCAGGAGGACTGTTCAATGTTTGGAAGATTGCCACAAATGTGTCAGGGGCAATGGGCAGTTAGGATGAAGAAGGGACTAATATTACACTGATAGTTAGAAATGATCACTCTGGGCAAGAACTGAGTATTGAAAGTAGATAAAGGGATATACTTGATAACCTTTCAGTATCTGTATTGCAAACCATAATGCCCAATAGGAGAGAGAAAAAGAGATAGATAGATAGATAGATAGATAGATAGATACATAGATACATAGATACATAGATACATAGATACATAGATAGATAGTGAGAAGTCTCTGCCATAGAGGTAGGCAGCTGGGGTTGGGGTGCAGGAGGGTAACTGGGGATATTGGTGGTTGGAAACCTGGAAAAGGGATGGGAGTTGGAATATTGTATGGCTGAAACCCAATCAAGAAAAACTTTGCAACTGTTTATTTCACTGTAGTTCAATTTTTAAAAAATTAGAAAACAATATTGCAAACTTTAATGCAAGATCTTTACATAATTTGAGAGAAAAGGATAACATTAAGCCATCATCCTTTCAGTGTTTATTTCCTATAAAGCCATATGTTCTAATATAAACTACCACAGTGTTCACAATGATAAAACGGGCACTAATAATTCTATAATTTAATCCCCGTATATATTCATGTTTGGCATTTACCTTTTAGAGCGAAAAAGATTCTAATCAGATTCAATAATTCTTTTCAATAGTCATGTATCTTAATTTCCTTTAATTTGGAAATGTTTCTCAGGCTTCCTTACTATCATGGCTTTGACTCTTTGCTAGAATAGTCAATTTCAATAATATCAAAGGCTCCTCAGTGTGGACCTATTGTTTTTTTCCAAGAAGATTCAGACCATATCATTTTTATGCAAAGTAGAAGAATATTGCTAATATTTTTCCTCAAAGAACTATCAGTTCAGAAATACAATGGTCAGCCCCTGTGTGCGAGTTCCTCGAGACCACATTCGTTCTTACACGGTTACTTAACTTTCAGTAGTCGAAACGCTGACACCCAGAGAGTAAGTCTCTTAATGAATATTAGACTGAATTTGCTATTACCTTTTTACAAATGATATGGACAACCTCGAATACATAAATAATATCCCAAATATTTCAGGATGACTTACTCCTGCGAGCTAACTTGTGGGAAGGAAGGGTCAGTGCATTTGAGAGAGAAGCAGCTCCCACATCCTTTGCTGAGATCAAGTCAGTGAATGTGCCCAGTAGGCGGTGAGAAAGGGACATGAGAAAGGGACGGCCTTGGGGTGTTTGGGTTTGGACCAGCAGACAGACTGGCTTAAAGGCTTTCCACTAACAAGCTGTGCCACCTCGATTTCAAAATGTCCTTCACTTAAAGTCAGAGGTTGGTATAAGCACCCTTGTTCTCTTTGGGTTGTCATTGAAATGGAAATATCTTTTCCACCCTTATATGTCTAACCTTTTAGGTTTTTTCATTTGAAATGAATTTCTTGTAGACAGTGATAAAGTTGAGCCCTGTGTCTTTTTTTTTTTGGTTAGATATTTACATTTTAAGTAAAAATTACCCTAAAATACATAATCATATAAACTAATGCTATCTCAATTAGTGACAATAATAAATAAATAAATTTAAAGTCAATAAAATTCACATAAAAGCAGTAGAAAGTAATTACTGATTTAGAGGGACCTAATTCTGTCATTTCGTTATTTCTTTTCTGTGTGCCTTACAGCCTGCTGTCCCTTACTTCTCATATAACAATTTCCTTTTATGTTCAGTTGACTTTTTTGTGGTGAAACATTATAATTATTCTTATTTCCTTTTCTGTATGTTCCATAGCTGTTCTCTTTGTGGTTACCATGGGGATTGCAGTTAACAACCTAGAGTTTGAACATTGTTATTTGAATTTATATCAGCTTAACTTCCATAAAATAGAAAAATTCTGCTCCTTACAGCTCCATTCCCACTCCCCTTCAGTTACTGGTTTCAGAAAATTATATCTTCATACATTCTGAGTCCAAAACCTTAAACTGGTTGCACAGCAGCCTCTGAAAGCAGGAAGAAGCAGAGGCGGAGGGCCAAAGAGTAACTCTCCACAGAGCCCGGGCCTGCCCACTGAAGAGTGTGCCGCTGATCCCTCAGCCCCGCCCACTTTCTTTGATCTTTTTCCCTTCTGTCCCTCACACCCAACCATTTCTATTATCCAATCTTCAAGTGTATTGATTCTTTCTTCTACCTGCTCAAATTTACTTTTAAATCCCTCTGGTACAGTTTCCATGTCTATTATGATACTTTTCAGCTCCAGAATTTCTCTCCAGTTTCATCTGATGCTTTCTACCTCTCTGTTGGTGGCAGTGATGGTGTTATTACACGCATCATTCTCTTAACTTTCTCCACATCTGCCTTTAGTTTATTGACCATCTTGAAGATGATGACTTACAAGTTGTTGGTAAATCTGCTCCATCTGGTCTTTCTTAAGGACACTTTTTAATTTTGCCTCTTTGAATAGAACTTAACTTTTTATCTTCTTATCATGCTTTGTAATTTGTTGGAAACACTATGCATTTGAACCTAAAATATAGTAAGTTAACTCCAGGAGACAACAAATCATAGAGAAAAATATATAAATATATGCCTCTCAGAGAGCCCGGCAAGCAGTTACTGAGAATATCCCTCCCACACAGGCAGAGCCTGGCAAGGTTCCCGTGGCGTATTCGATATGCCAAATACAATAACGACAACAGGTCTCATCCCGCTGACATTGAAAGAGCCTCCAATCATTGGTAAAAGACTAATAAGAAGAGGCTGCTAAAATCTCAGGGCTGGGAGGAATGAAGATGTTATTGGCGCCCGCTTGAGTAATTCAATGATCAACGGGGATGACAGTGATACATTGATACAGTGAACTCTAGGAATTAAATGTTCTTTTCTCCAGAATTGTGCTAAGTGATTGTGCTGGAGTGATACTTTGTTTCCTTGAATGTTATAGGTTGTCTTTGAGCCATGAGTCAGCCTGAGGTTGTAGGTTATATTCTCTCTCATTCTCTCTCTCTCTCTCTCTCTTCTCTCTCTCTCTCTCTCTCTCTCTCTCTCTCTCTCTCTCTCTCTCTCTCTCTCTCTCTCTCTCTTCTCTCTTCTCTCTCCACCCTCCATCCCCCGCCTCTCTACCTTTGGGCACATGCACTGACTTTTGACATTTTCCCACATATAGGCATTGCTTTGCTTTGAAATGTCCTAATTCTTAAATGTCTGGTATTACAGCAGAAAGTGCAGCAGGTCTTTAAGTCCCCAGGAATTTTTTCCCCTGAGAGAAAGATGAACTTGCATTCAAGGTTATGAAGTCACAGAAGTAGCAGTTAACCTCCTCTCTGCTCCTTCATGCTCAGAAGACAGTTCCCAAAGGCCCTTCTCTGCCATTTCCCCCTGGATTTGGGGGCTGTGAGTCACCTAAGCTCTCCACATCTCTGTTGCTTTGCCTACATCAGTGTGTTTGACCAAGGACCAAGAACCCTGAAGATTCTTCCAACTTTGATTCTATTCCTAGGGTAATAGCAACAACTCCCCTATCACTGAACTCTGGAAAACGAGATGGATCTGGAAAACAAATACATGGATATTTGTGCTTCTTGCTCTTTCTTCTGTTTGTTTTGTTGCCCTACACCACAAACTCATTTGAATCTACTCATTGGTAGGCTTTTTGCCCTGCTTCCTTCTTGTTCCTTTAGAGAAGAAGCCCTTCCCCTCTCTGGGCCCATGTGGTTTGGATAGGGTCATAACCCTCAGCCAGGGATGGGCTAGATTTACTGAAGCTGTCAGGGCCTTCTAAACTCCAATCTCTGCTAGTTGTACAGGGCAGGAGATAGAACATTGGAGGTCCACGGTGGGTGGGTGTCTCAGAGACAATGGCCAGGTTTTTTGATCAACTATGAAAAAAATTAATCTTGTCTAGACTTTTAGTCTACAAGAAAATACCTTAGGAAGGATCCTACATATGGTCTCTCATGCTCAGAGGCAGAGAAGAGGCCCATAGAGATAGTAATCTGACACAGGTTCAAGTCCAGCACCCTCTATGGTCTCCTGAGTCCTAGCAATAGTGATTCCTCAGCACAGAGCCAGGAATAAACCCTGTGCACCAGTAGCTGTGACCCCAAAACAAAACAATGAAAGATTGAGAAGGGAGAAAGAAGAAAGAAGAAAGAAGAAGGAGAAGGAGAAGGAGAAGGAGAAGAAGGAGAAGGAGAAGGAGAAGAAGAAGAAGGAGAAGGAGAAGGAGAAGGAGGAGGAGGAGGAGGAGGGGGAGGGGGAGGAGGAGGGGGAGGAGGAGGAGAAGGAGGAGAAAGAAGAGGAAGAGGAGGAGGAGAAAGAAGAGGAGGAGGAGAAAGAAGAGGAAGAGGAGAAAGAAGAGGAGGAGGAGGAGGAGGAAGAGGAGAAGAAGGAAGAAGAAGGAGGAGGAGGAGGAGGAGGAGAAAGAAAAAGAGCTGACCAGCAAGTTTGAGCCAGAGGAAGCTATTCCTGAAGGGATTCATCTGAGCTCCAGCCGAGCTGCGCCCAGGGGTCTGAGGCAGGAAGAGAAGGAGTCTAGCAGCCCTCCCCTCCTCACCCACATCTCTGAGCTGATGCAGCACAGAAGTTCTTGTCTCAAAGTTTCTTCTGCCCTGGCATGAGTCTGGCTCGTCTCCACCACCCCCTCTCCCCTTCTCCCTGCCACCGAGAAATCTGCAGCAACAGCCCCTAATGACATCTCTGGGGTGATGCTAATGAGCCAAGTAGCCATCACCACCAGGCCTGGCCTCATGCGGGTATGAGTGCTGACTCAGCTCCTGACGCTGCACATTTCTCTGTCCAGCAGGGAGCAAGTATGAGCCCAAAGTGTCTGGTCAAATTTAAGGCAGAGAATTAGAACATAGAGGTCAGGATGGGGTAGAACCTGACTATATGTGCACATAGAAGCATCAACCGCCAAGGCTTGGCCATCTGAACACAGAGGAGACTTCACATGTCCTAGTGACTGTCTTTAATCCCCCTCTGAGTGCCCACCCTATTGCCCAGCACTGCCTCAAGATCCTTATGACAGATAAGAAGACAAGAGGACTGAGCCCCCACCCCAGGAGCTGAGAGCTGTCTGTTCAGGTCCCTAGTCCTTTTACTTTGCTGAATTCGTTAGTTCTAACAGTTTTATATAGGTGGAATCATTTTGCCTTTCTATACCTAAGATCATATCATCTAAAAACGAACTTGATTTGCTTTTTCCCTTCCAATTTGGATGACTTTTTTGCTTGTTTGTTTAATTGTTCTGCATACCTGTAGAACGGAAGGGGCAAACATGGGCATACCTGTCTTACTCTAGGTCATAGAGGAAAAACTTTCAGTCCTCCACCATTGCAGATGATTTTTGTGTGGGTTTCATATGCAGCATTTATACCTTCCAATAGCTTCCTTCGCACCTAATTTCAGAGTATTTCTAATCACAAAAAGTACTTGAGTTTTTTCATATCTGAAGGTATTCCTTTTGTTAATTCAGGGTTCTCCCCTCTCCGGTTCAATATTCCCATGGCCTTCCACAGTTTGCATCATACTTTTCTCACCAAGATGAAGTTCTCACTCTCTGCCACATTGCTAGTCAAAGGTAGACCCATTTTTTCAGCAATTATCTTCCGAGGGAAGGAGCCCTTTGCCCATCTGTGTGTGTGTGTGTCTATCTGTCTCTTTCTCTCTCTGTCTGTCTGTCTGTCTCTCTGTCTCTGTCTCTTCTTCTCTCTCTCTGCCCCATGTACAGAGAAAAGCAAGTCAGATCATTTCTCTGAGATTTGTCTTTCCTCTTCCTAATTCTGAAACCAAAATATTTATCTAACTGGGTTTCGGCCTTAGCTCCATAAAAGAGCATATGAAGGACGTTCCCAGCACAGTTTGACTAAATTTTGGAGGACACTAGACACAGTTCACTGATAGATGGAGAAAATCTGGGAATTATTCTTAATCTCACTGTGTAGCTGAGCAAGAACTGGAATCCAGATTTCCTGATACTGAAGCCTGACCTTGTTTCTCATTTCAGAGACAAAGCTGTTCAGAATCAAAAATGAATCATGTTACATGAGGATGGCCCTATGCCCTTTCTCAAACATCAAAGAAACCAGAATTAATTAAAAGAAACAGCCGTAGCGCCAGGATCAGCCCCTTTCCCTCTGCTTCCTTTTCTCCTCTCCCTTCCTCCCTCTTTGATGATTCCACATCATGCAATAACGGAGAGCATTTGCAGCGAGTTCCTAATGGCTGATGGGGTCCCTCTGAGGACTATTGTGCCTTCCCTATAATGACATTCATTAGTCTGTCTGACATCAATACTGTTCTCAGGTTAATATGTTTAATTTAATGAGGCATTTATTTTCAGTTAGAAAACTCCTGAAGAAGCATGTTTTCTCCTGATGAGTTCAGCTGATGAATAGATTAATGCTGGCCTTGAAATAGTTGATTAAGAAAATGAATCTAGCCAACTTCTTCAACAGATATAAGCCCTGCTTAAATTAAGTCATGCTAATTTGCCTATTTCTTAGGGGGAGAAGAAACGAGAAGAAAACCTTCACGTGATTCTCCGACTTGGCTTCTGTTTGCCAGATTGCTTTCCTTCCCAGCCCACCAAAGCTCATCCCACTATAAGATCGGAGGATAGGAAAAAGCCATGGGGCAGTGTCTGAGGAGTGGAGACAAGAAACACAGACAAACGGAGCATCACGGTAGCCAGAACACAAAGAGATGCTCTCATGTGGCCGCACAGGATGCGCAGATGTGTTCCCTGGCTGGGAGTGAGGCTGGAGGCCTCTATCCTTTGACTCCATGTGAGACTCAGCGCTCCAGTCCCAGTGTCTGCCTTGGCAGATGCTTACACGAGGCAAGCAGATGCTCAACAAATCCGGCTTTTATTATGATTCACAGAACTGTGTGATCCCAAGAGATGGAAGTTGCCTGAAGTCCCAGACACAGCTAGACCATCAGTTAGTGTTTATGACTGCTGGTCTTGGGGGCCAAACAGAACTCAAAGGTCAACTTTCTTTGATGATTTGACCAGTATTCCCACCCCTCTCTCTCCATGGGCACTTAGAATCACCACTGGTTACAAGAGCTGGCAGCCAGCAAGCACTTTCCTTATTCCCAAGAAAGAGCTGTCGGGCCGTGCCAATTCAATGCCTGCCTCTTTCCACAAGTCAGAGAAAATAGATGGCTTGTCAAACTTGGTGTTCCCAAGCTGCTGTTACATAGCCGAAAATTCCCTTGGAGTCACATCTAGCCCTGAATGGAAGCCAGGGAATGTGTGTGGAGCTGCTAAGGGGTGTTTCGTGGAGTGTAGGGAATACAGGAAAATATAACAGGTTTTACGGCTCCATTCTACCTGCATCCATTTTTCTATTGCCATATAACACATGGTGGCTTCTACTGCCACATAACAAACTGGGTAGCTCCTCACGGTTACTTGGTACTTCACAATGTCTTAAATCTGAAAACCTGGGCATGGCTTAGCTGTGTCTTCTGCTCAGTTTCAAAAGACTGAAGTCAAGGGGTCCTCCAGGAGGTCTCTGCATGCATAAATAGGGAATTGTGCGTTCCAGTTCTTTCTGGATTTGGGTAGAATGCATTTCTTTGGGTTATGAAATGCACTGCAGCTTTCTCATTCAAAGTCGGCTATGAGGAAAAGAATTTCCGCTGCTTCTTGCCTGACCTATAGACCTCTATGGAAAAGCTTCATCTAGTTCTTCCTGGCCCACTCATATGCCCACCCCTTTTGATTCACTTAATGTCAGCCAATTTGAGACTTTAACTACATCTGAAAAATCCTTTTACCTTCACTATGTTCTGTTGGCAAAGCAAGTCTCAATCCTGTCTGCATTAAGAAAGGATTATGCGAGGCTCTATGTCACAGACTGGGGAGGGGAAGAGGTACAATCTTAGAATTCTGCCTACAAGACCATTTTCAAGACCATGGTCAAGTCTCTTTACCTTTGAGGCTGTGAATCCTTAGTTGTAAGTAGCAATTGCATTGATTTATTTAAAGCTGGTAAACTAATTAAATGAAGTGCAAATATAAGTGGCTATCTCAGTGGACACACAGAAGCAATGTGTTACAGCAAAATGAAAAATGGAAGAGCTGTTATCACGAGGAATATCCAGACTTTTACCTTCTGTTCCCCTCAAGCCTATGTTTTCTGACTGCTGATGTAGTCTTAGCTGCCTCTTTCCTGTTTCAAACTGGAAGTTAACTCTGAAATTCCCCCCATCTACCCATCTCAGGGGTCCCACATCCCTGGTGGCACATCCTCTTGGCTGTGTCTGTTCCCTCAGGGCCTAAAAGTCAGCCTCTCTAGGACACTGGATCATAACCTCATTGTAGCATCTAGGTTCTCCTATATAACGTATCCAGCACCTGCTAAGTGAATGTCTACATCACCTCTGTCAGCACTCTGCTCCTTTCCCTCCCCATTCTTCTAATGGAAGCATCACAGATCAACAGAGACAGCTTAGCTCTGGAGTCCTAGGCTAATCATCATTTCTGCCCTGGATGCACATGCTCGAGGGACTCAGCAGGAAGGATCACGTCCCTCCAGCCCCCAACTGCCACTCAGAAACTGTGTATAGATCTAAGTGCTTTGGTCCTGTCACTAAAGGCCCTGCCATCTCTAGTAGGAAGTAACGTTGATGCTAGCAGGAAGGACAGCATCTTCCAAAGTCAATTGTACCCTCCTCTTATTGTTTTAGTTTTGTTTTACTTTGTTTGGGTCATACCTGGCAGTGCTCAATGATTACTGTCATCTCTGTGCTCAGAGATCACTCCTGATGGAGATCAGGGGATCATATGGAGTATGAGGGATCAAACCTGGGTGTTCAAGTGTCCTACCCACTGTACTATGTCTCTAGTCCTATACCCTCTTTTCTGACCTCAGTCCAACGGGGTGTTGTGGCTGTCACTAAATACCCTTTGATTCCTCACCAGCCTGAGTAACTTGGGGACCATAAACCCATATGGTGCTGCACCTCCTCCAGCAGCCCTTCTCCTGCTCTCGAAGTTTCAAAAGGAGAATTAAAGTGGAGAGTCGACAAAAAATTGGTCATGTGGTCTTGAATCACTTCCCTTCTGCCACTCTAATTCCCAATATTCTAGAGTGCCTGGCTTGAGGGGAACAATGAGGCAATTTTTGTGATCTTCCCCCACCCCAAATGTGACCTGGATTGGGAAGGGTGGGCAGGCCAGGAGTGTCTGACCACCACCCGGCTAATTGCTTCTAAGCACTTTATTCTTCTCTGACAGAGCCGTGATTTGATAAAAGGTGAATCCCTGAGCGGCTATGTTGATAAACACCAAACTCATTAAAGAGATTTCATTAAGAGTTATTTATCAGGGGCCTCTCAAAATATAAATATGCAAAGTCTTCTAAATCAGAAATGAAGCTCCTGGATGCAAAGGCGGTCCCTATTGTCCCATTTGACTTTTTTATTTAACAGATGAGGGCTAAATTCACATCTTTATTCATTTTTTCTTTTTTCTGATTTCTTTTGAGTTAATCACATTAAATTAATATTAATTAGTGTTATTGTTGTATTTTATTTTATATAGCAACTTATTATTTATATATCTTATTATATCAGTGGTATTTTTTTCTTAGAATTTGAATATGCACATCCTTTTTGGTAGGTAGGGATGTTGGGACCACACGTGGCACTTCTCAGGGCTTGCTTCTGGTTCTGAGCCAAATGGTCACTCTTGGTGGTGCTTAGGGGACCTATGTGGTGTCAAGGACCCAACCAGGGTTGGCTGCATGCAAGACAATTACCTTAGTCTTTGCACTGTTTCTCCAATATGAATATACAATCTTAATTGGCCAGCTTTACATACTAGTTTTACGTCTTTGTGCTTAGTATAAGGAATGTGCTTCTCTATGCTTCCAATTTCTCCTTCCCATTTTATGTTATTAACATGCAACTTTCTCTAATGTTTTTGCTTTAAACAATTACTTCTGGGGGACATTAAAAATAATTTTTAAATGTACTTTACATTTTCTTATTATATCTCCAACCTTCTACATTTCTTTGAGTAGATCCAAAATTCAGGTTGTCAAGATGCTCCTTCTGAAAATGATTCCTTAGAGATGAGATCTGCGGATACAGAATTTTCTCTATATTGGGTTCTGACAACGTTTGTATTTCACCTTCATTTTGAAAACATCTTTCTTCTGCCACAGACTCTAGGCCCACAGTTTGGTTTTGCTTCTAGCACTTGTTCAGAAATGTGCCTGCACTCTCTTCTTGGTTCGCCTGAGTTCTGAGGAGGAATCTGTTCTGATCCCCTGTGTTTCCCTCTTGTCCTTTTTCACTCTGACTTCAGGATGCTGCTATTGCCTTTGTTCTCTAGCGAGTAAAATCTGATCTGCCTGAAGTCTGGGAGGGCTTGAATATGGCTTCATAGTCTCTGAGCTTCTGGAATGTGCTTTTAACATTATTATTACTATTATTTTGTCTGTCATTTGTTTAGGGAAAGACTTACTGATTATTTCTTCAAATGCTTTTTATGCCTCCTTCTCTCCTTTGACATATCTAGCGGGCTGTTATTGTTCCACTGTATTTTCCCCTCAGTGTTTCAGTTGGGCAATGGCTACCCGTGTATCTTCATGCTCTCTGACCCTTTCCTCAGCTATTCCAAGTCTGCTGAACAGCATGTGGGAGACAGTCTTCATTCCTGTGGCTCCACATTTCCTTTCATGCGTTTGATTTTTTTGTTATTTTTTCACCTCTCTGCTAAAATTACCAAACTGATCTGGCATGTTGTCCTTTAACATATTAATCATAGCTATTTTGAATCCCTTTCCTGCTATTTTCATCCTCGGTGTCAAGCCCAAGTCTGGTTATGACGAGAGCTTTGGATCTAGCATGCCTCAACAGTTGAAAGCTGGACTTTTTTGGCTCAGATAGCTGAGATAGAGGAAAATTCTGCTTTATGCCTGGAAATGGGCACACTTTTCCTTCTGTGGGGCTTTCCGTGATGTGATTTGAGTTGATCTAATCAGGAGTTGGCCTGGGGTTGAGATATGTTGTTGCTATGGTTACTGGGTACTCTGCAGGCTTCACATTCCCATGGTGACACCTCGCCTTTTATTTGGGGTGCAGGGTGGGAAGTCTGGTCTGTTCAAAATCATGCTTCAGCCTCCCTCTGCAGGGCCCTCCCAGAGGGCATCTGCTGCCTCTCCCCCCTCACCCTCCAGTTCTTCAGAATCTTTCTGGTCTTCCTGGTTGGGTGCAACTCATTAGCCCAGTAACAGGACACTGAGCATGCAGTGTCTGTTCTGATTAAGCCTGGGCCCTAAGTCCTGGGTCCCTGCATCTCAGACAGAAGTCTTCTCACCTCTCTGCCTGCTCCCCTGGTCCAGCGAGCACTCCTGCCAGCACCCCAGAAAGAGAAGTTCCCCCTATTTTCTTCCCCAAGCTGAGATGGGTTCACCTCTGCCTCAGAGTCACTATTCCATTGTCCCCTGAGAAGAAGTTTTGGAATAAGTGAGGAACAAAGGTGGAGGCAGAGTGCTTGCAATGCCCCCAGTTTAGAACCAGAGTGGACACTGGCTTAGGAATTCTTTCATAGTCTCCTGAGCAGCATCCTCTAGGGGCCCAGGCAAGGGCAGCAAGTTGGTGGTGATACCCCACTTTCTATGGGTTTCACAGTGTGCAGTTGCCATTACTCTTACCCGAATCCCCCAACTCCTACCCCCTGACCAGAGCACATCTGTGGCTACATTTTCTCCCAAGGGCTATCTCTCTCCACTGGGGGTTCACACATGGGTAGAACAACACAGGGCACTGCTTGCTCCTTTGCCTCAGTTTCTGGATAAGTGGGAAGAGAATAGTTGTGACATTTGTACTATGTGTCCTTGTGCCATTCAGGTTGAGGGAAAGTT
Source organism: Sorex fumeus (assembly GCF_029834395.1). Classification (NCBI taxonomy): domain Eukaryota; kingdom Metazoa; phylum Chordata; class Mammalia; order Eulipotyphla; family Soricidae; genus Sorex; species Sorex fumeus. The sequence goes on from NW_026606104.1 coordinate 45,972,434, forward strand.
CATTCAAATTAGAGCTTGATTTTCCTATCACATACACACAGGGACAGTGATGTCCCACTGCATTCTGGTTAGAGTGACCAGGTCCCCAGTCCTCCTGTTCAGCTGGATGGCCATGAAAGGGAGTCATAGCAGGAGGCCTGGTTCAAGGCCCAAGTCACATAGTGCCCCCTACTCACCTGTAGCTCACTGCCCTCTGCTTAACACACATCTCAAGATTTTCAGGACCCTCATGGCCATGTCTTTCTGTGCTCACAGATACCAGAAAATCAACACAAGATACAATCCTAGGATTTCTGCAGTATTCTTGGGTGCACTGGACACTGGGTCTGGCCCTGGGGTACCAGGATGGATGAGACCTCAATCCCTCTGAGAGACCTTGCCCTCCTCAGAGGCACCACATTGTATAGTGGCCTTAACATGGTGAAGGGCAGCATGTGGGCAACACAGGTACCACAAGGCCAGGACTCTGTCCATGGAATTGGAGGTTGGGGGAATTATGTCCAGGCGAGCACCCAGAAACCTGGCATGCCTTTCTGTGGCCTCCAAATCTGTATGGCTTTGAACAGCATGTCATCCCACTTGGACACTCTGCTTCATCTGTTAAAACCAGGTCCCAGGTCAAAAACTACCTCCTCCTGGACGTTTTCCTGAACTCCCCCTTAAAGAAGCCCCCACAAAGAATATTTACCCAATAGCCATCTTACCATAATAATGGACTTGGGACAGAGCTATAGCACAGTGGGTAGGGTGTTTGCCTTGCACATGGCTAACCCAAGTTCATTTCCTCTGTCCCACTTGGAGAGCCTGGCAAGCTACCAAGAGTATCTCATCTGCACAGCAGAGCCTGGCAAGCTCCCCGTGGCGTATTTGATATGCCAAAAACAGTAACCACAAGTCTCACAATGGAGATGTTACTGGTGCCCCCTCAAGCAAATCGATGAACAACGGGAGGACAGTGCAGGACAGTGCTTACAGCCATCTGATAAGGGATTAATATACAGGATATACAAGTCACTAGTAGAATTGTACAAGAAAAAACCTCCAACCCCATCAAAATATTGGGAGAAGAAACGAACAGAAGCTTCCATGAAAAAGAAATACAAATGGCCAAAAGGCACATAAAAAATGCTCCACATTGCTAATCATCAGGGAGATGCAAGTCAAAACAACGAGTTATCATCTCACACTACAGAAACTGGCACACATTCAAAAGAACAAAAGTAACAAGTGTTGGTGTGGATGTGGGGAAAAAGAGACATTCTTTCACTGTTGGTGGGAATGCCAACTGGTCCAGCCTTTTTGGAAAACAATATGGGCATTTCTTCAAAAACTAGAAATTGAGTTTCCATATGACCCTGCAATATTACTTCTTGGAATATATCCTGAGGGTGCGAAAAACACAGTAGAAATGACATCTGTACCTGTATATCCATTGTAGCACTGTTCACAATAGCCAGAATCTGGAAATAACCTTAGTTCCCAAGAACAGACAACTGGTTAAAGAAACTTTGGTACATCTACACAATGGAATACTATGCAGCTGTTAGGAGAGATGAAGTCATGAAATTTGCTTGCAAGTGGATGGTCATGGAGAGTACCATGCTAAGTTAAATGAATAAGAAAAAGAGGGACAGACATAAAATGATGCACTTATTTGTGGAAGATAGAATAACATAATATGAGACTGACACCCAAGGACAGTAGACACAAGGACCAGGAATATTGCCTCATAGTTGGAAGCCTGTCTCATGATCTGGAGGAGAAGGCAGTTTGAATAGAGAAGGGATCAGGACAGCGATGGTTGGAGAAATCATTCAGGATGGGAGATGTGTCCTGAAAGTGGATAAAAGACCAAACGTGATAACCTCTCAGTATCTGTATTGCAAACCATAATGCCCCAAAGTAGAGAGAGAGTATGAGGGGAAATTTTCTGCCATGGAGGCAAGGGGAGGATTGGAAAAGCGGGGGGGGGGGGGGGGAGTATACTGGGGACATTGGTGGTGGAGAATGTGCACTGGTAGAGGGATGGGTGTTTGATCATTATATGACTGAAACTCAAACATGAAAGTTTTGTAACTAACAATGATTCAATAATAATAATAATAATTTTTTAAAAAAGGTATTCTCCACGGTCCTCAGTGACTTTTCTCTTAGCGCCTATCATTGGGCAGTAGGAGATGCTGTGTGGAATAATCCTATAGAAAACAAAAAGGTTCTTATGTGATAGTACAATGGGTAGGAGGCTTGTCTTGTACGCAACCAACCTGACTTCAATCCCCAGCATTTCATATGGACTCCAAAGCCTGCCAGGAGTAATTCCTCAGTGCAGATCCAGGAGTAACTCCTAAGCCTCACTAGGTATGGCCCCCAAACTGAAACGAATAATCAATCAATAAACAAGCAGGTCCATCTCATGTGGCTAAAGGGAAAAATGTGAGGCTTGAGACCCCAAGCCAGATAGCCTTAAGGTTACCAGCTTCTAAAAGCCCTGAGTCCAGAAATACTTCTCCTGGATAACTCCAGCAATGCCAGCAACTACCCTTAGCCCAGGCTGAGGCTTTTAGGAAAGAAACCTAATCAAATGAGCTTTGCAAATATACGGGGGTCTCCCCATCCCATCTTGGCCATCACACAGTCCCCACTATGGGTGTGCGACTTTTTCCCTTCACTTTATGGCACACTCCATTTCAAAGGTCACCCAGATCCCAATTCAGGGTCTGCCTTTCTTTTACTTTACTGGGATCTCCCCCTTTTCTTTTCTTTTGGTTTTGGGGATGTAGGTGATCAGGAACTATCCTAGCTCTGTGCTCAGGAGTGATCCCAAGTGGTATTTGGGGGACCACATGTTGTGTCAAAGATTTGAACCAGGTTCAGCCACATGCAACCCCCTTACTAACTCGCTGGTCCCTGAGATCTCACTTGTCTCTCTATATTTTTGAAACAAGGTCATTTTACTTTGTTATGTATCTTTTCTGGACATTCTTTACTGTGGCATAAAGACAAGAGCCTGAATCTGGCTAGAGATTGAGCTGGATTCTTTCACCATTCCTGATTTCCATGGGCACCCCTCCACCTTCTACTGAGAATAACTATTAGGTATTCTATTAAATAACTGTTTACTTGGCTCATGTCTGTACACTCTTGATCCACAAACCCCAAATATGCATCTTTTATTCATTCCTACTGCGAGAATTTACGTCCCAGTTCCCATTCTAGGAGCTTGCTATTTGGCATGGAACAAAAAAGATCAAAATCCACTGAAACGGTGGTGGTGGTGGTGCGTGCGTGCGGTGCATCTCAGAAGCACAGATATGTGTGAATGTCTTGATATTGTTAACCAATGCTAAGTCAAAACAAATAACACTGCCCTCATTGAGCTTATTGCATTCTCGTGATGGCTGGCGGAAAACGTGGCAAACAAATGAAATAGTGAGAGTGCATCAGAAGAGGGGCTGTGAACAGTGAGCGGGGGGAATAGGGGCAAGAGGTGGGCTTGTGCATGAGCAGTCAGGGGCAGGCTCCTCAGAGGACGCTGGGCTGCGGTCTAGAGGACCTGGAAGCATCCCAGGCTCAGCAGCCAGAAGAGAAGAGCAGCATAGACAGGAGCAGGCAGTCAGCCAGGAGGGCTGTGAGGTGGACAGGGGAAGAGAGAGGGGAGGGGGACCATGGGGGTCTGGTAAGGATCTGACTCTATCCTCAGAAAGATGGGGCCAGGGAGGGAGGGCAAAGAAGGACATGGCTGCCCTGGCATTGGTAAAGGCTCACTCTTGGGCTCAGACATGGCACAAGAGAGAATCTATGGCTGGGAGAGGCCCCCAGGCAGGCAGTGCCAGTAGGAGGAATTTGATAGAAATTGAGTCAGCCTCTGGCACACTGAAGATGAAGCTGCATGCTTAGAAAGGGCCGGTAAGGAGGAAATGCTCCTGCAGCTGGCAGTCCCCATTGGAATCTAGTCTCCTCAAGGGTATTCGAGAAAGTCCTTGGCCAGAAAAGGGCCCTGACTTTGCAGGGAGAAAGCCTCGAGCAGGGGAGAAAGATAAGAGGGCAGGATTATATAAGTGATAAAATGCTAACATTTCACATGTTCAACACCAGCTTAAATTACACGCATTCAGACATTTTTAAAGGGAAGGTAACCTTTAAAAAAGGATATTTTTTTCTTCGGTAAGAAGAAAAAAATATATATATATGAGGTTCGGAGTCAAAATATGTGTATGGTAGCTGGATTTCCCCCAAACCTTTTCTTCCTATAATCTATTCTGTTGATGGCCTTTTCACTGGATTTAAAGCAGACTGGTCATCTGCTTTCTTCTAGAGTGAAACTGACAACCTCTTTAGATTTTTAAAAATTCAGTTTTTAAGCCTTTGGTCATAATTCTCAAAAGAAAACAAATGAACAGGAAAGTGGTTCCCACAAATTAGCCTCCAGCTGGAGAACACGCTTCCCTGCCTGATTTCTTTGGATCCTGGTGAGAAAGAATGGCCCAAAATTCAGGCAAGGTTGGCGGGGACCCAAGGGGTCTAGGAGGCTGAGATAGACCAGGCAAAGGACAGCCCACGGGCCTCTGCTAGGGTTCCACTCTGCTTTAGCCATTCCCAGTGGTCCTGCTGTGACTCAGGTTCCCCAGTTACAGCAACCCTCCGCAAAGGCCCCTTCCAAGCTCAAAACTGGAACTGGAGTATCATTCTGAATGAAGTAAGTCAGAAGGAGAAAAACAGACATAGAATGACTGCACCCATTTGTGGTATATGAAAATAAAACAAACAAACAAAAAGCATAGTATGAGACATACACCCAAGGACAGTAGAAAAAAAGACTAGGACAAATGGTCCATGTTTGGAAGCCTGCCTCAAGGGCTGACGGAGAGAGCAGTTGGGATAGAAAAGGGACCATTATGACAATGATGGTTGGAAGGGATCACTCTGGATGAGAGATGTGTGCTGAAAGTGGGTAAAGTACCAAATATGATGGCCTCTCAGTATCTGTATTGCAACCCATAATGCCCAAAAGGGGAGAGAGAGAGAGAGAGAGAGAGAGAGAAGCGCTGCCATAGAGGCAGGTTGCGGGATGGGGGGTGGCAGGAGGGATATGGTGGATATTGGTGGTGGGAAATGTACACTGGTGGAGGGATAGGTGTTGGAACATTGCATGACTAAAACCTGATCATGAAAGCTTTGTAACAATATCTCATAATGACTCAATTTTAAAAATAATTAAAAAAAACTGAAACTGGGCATAGTTGAAAGAAGGCCAAACATAAGGGCAAAGAGAAAGGTGATCGTAGTGCCATGTGTGTGACTTGGTTTCATTTAAGGGACTCAGGGAAAGTAAATGTCATCCTGACTTTCCAGCAGTGGGATGTGAATGACCCTCCAATGTGAGAGACGGCAGGGGATGCCACACTGCACCCTTCCCATCGTGTCCTCCAGTGCTGGAGCAGACCTGCCCTTCCACAAGTGTGGAACCTACATTAGGGAGTTGCAGAGCTTGGCTGCAGGGGCGCCGCCACCAACCACAGGCCTCCAGCTGCCTGGACTAGGATCTTGGAACCAGAAAGTATCCCAGAACTGAGGGTGAAGAGGGTGAAGGTAAGTGCTTTGCAGACTCACACACACACACACACAGAGAGAGAGAGAGAGAGAGAGAGAGAGAGAGAGAGAATCTGTCTGTCCTGCCTAACTGTCTGTGTCCCCTTTGTCCAGCGTTTAAGCAGAACTGCCTTCATTTGTCCCCTCTTGGAGAGAAGCCTCCTTGGCGGTCTTGAGACCTCTCTAGGTCTTTGCAGGGAACCCTTAGGGACAGACTTCAGGGACAAGTCCTGGGCCAATGTCCAGCAGGAGAGTCTACCGCCTTCCCACAGCCCGGGAGCAGGGGCTGACAGCGGAGTGAGCCCCACTGTAGGAGCCATGAGTCTGCCCACGCCACGGGTCAGCCTCCATGCTTGCCTCTCCCTGTTCCCCACAGGCCACACCAGCCTGGTCCGTCTTCTACAAGGAGCGTGGCCAAGCAGTGATGAGGCAGCCTGTGCAGAGCCCCAGCCTACTACCGAGTGACACACACCAGGCACAGCAGCTGGTGAGGGCCAAGACGCCCACCCATGGCTCTTCCCTTGTCCCTGCTTTTTGTCTGAGTCCATGCAGGGAAAGTGGGGCCAGGGAGAGGGCAGAGGTCGGCAGGGAGATAAGAGGGGGGAGGCAGCAAAGGAGGGGGAGAAAGGCAGTGGTTCCAGCTACCTGCTACGAAACTGCCGAGTTCACACAGACACACAGAAACACACAGAGATATATACAAACACACATACATGCACATATGCATACAGATACACAGAAACATATATACAAGGACATACATATGCACACAGACATACACATGGACACACATAAACGCACATATACATGGACACACATACACACATACATATAGATACTCATGGACACACACAGGAACACACATCTACATGGATAAATATACATACAGATGCACATGGACACACACAGAAACACACATACACGGACACACATATATACAGACACATGAACACACACAGAAACACACATACAGGGACACACATACACACATACATGCAGACACACATGGACACATACAGAAACACACATATACATGGACACACATACATACAAACAGACACACATGAAACACACATATACATGGACATACAGAAACACATATATACATGGACATACATACAGAGATACAGACACACATGGACACACACAGAAACACATATATACATGGACACACATATATACAGATATATGTAGACATACGTGGACATACATACACACAGATACAGACACACATGAACACATAACGGAAACATTCATGTACATGGACACACATATACACATATATATAGACACACATGGACACACATACACACAGAGGGACAGACACACAAGAACACACACAGAAACACACATATACATAGACACATATATACACAGAGATATACACAGACACATGCACACACACACACACAGACCTGCCTTGCTCTGCATGCTGCTATGTGCTGCCACAAGAGCAGAGCCTGGCTGGGATGACCACTGCTCTTATTTGATGAAGAACATGAGGCTGGGCTCCGTGAAAGGATCCGAGTGTGCTGAGATACTACAAGGGGGAAGCCTCTCTGGGACCCAGACCCAAGCTGGCACTCGGGAGAGGCCAGCACATGGGTCTGAAGGCCCCTGGGACCTAGGGCAGAGACTGCGCTGCCCTGAGTGCCTGGAGAGGGCTGCAGAGACCCAGACTGTGACCCTGCTGCCCCTGCACAGTGGAGGCTATGCCTGCACCTGGGTGCTGGACCCTAGGATCCAAACCAGCCCAGCCCCCACCCAGCTCTCTCCACAGTGGAGACCCTCAGTGTTGACTGCGAGGTCATACGCCAGTGCCTGTCACTCTGGACACCTACAGTCTATGTCCAGCAGGCTATTCCGGCTGGACTCCTCCACAGCCCCAGCTCCCCTTCACGCCCAGCCCCCAGGGACAGCCCCACAGACTTTCCCAGGAACTGGGTCATGGGACCCCTGTCCTTCAGACCAAGACAGCCCCAGATTCCCTCTGATGGCGAGAGGAGAGCAGCTGGGGGTGGGTCCTCTCCTTGATGCTCCAGTCTGTAGATTGTTCTGGATCATCGCAAATTGCCCTCAGAGAGAGAGGGAGATGCTGTGGAAATGAAGGCAGAGCTCAGCCCCAGTGGAGCCTCTGAAGTGCAACGGAGTCCTTCCACACAATTAAACGCGGCATTTGGAATGTGCTTGTCACGGGAGGCGAGGGCTCCTCGTGGAGATTCTGAGAGGGTGGAGATTTCTGGCTGTCCTAGCGTGTTCTGGCTCCCATGGCTGAACAACACAGACCGGGGCTTTCCACAAAAGGCACCTTTCTTCCCAGAGCTGGGGAGGTTGAGAATCCAGGTCAGGGGCCACGCATTGTTCTTGGTGAGGGCTCACTCCACGGCCCTCAGACAGATGTCTTAGCCTCTCTGTACGGACCTTGAAGGGAGAGAACCTTGGTGTCCCTTCTCAGGATGTGGGTCCTGTTGGGTCAAGGCCCCATGTTATGGCCTCATTGACCTTCCTTTCATCCCTGGAGAGACCCTGATCCAAATACAGTCACAGTGAGCAGACACAGGCGTGTCTCTGGCCAGCCTCACTCCCTCCACCTCCACCCTCAGTGCCAATGCAGGAAACTCAGACCCAAGACGACTCACACTGCTCATGATGGTCAGAATCAACAAGTCAGGCTTCAGAGCAAGAGTTGCCAAACTGTGACCAGGCCTGGCTGTTTCCCCATCTGGACCTCCACCAACTTCTTCCCATAGAGTCTGTTTCCTCCTCTGTAAAACGGAGGTGAGAAGGCAGGTAGGCTGGGGAGTGGGGACTGCAGGACACACACAGGATCGTTTCCAGTACTATGACAGTGGTTTGTCCCTCCCCTATGGTGCTCACACACTCAGCACTTGGGGAGTAAAGAGTCACGAGCAACGTGCCGTCAGAGTCTTTAACAAGACCACAGTGAGTCTAGACGACACACAGGACTCAGAGACTGTGGCCCTGGTGCCCTTGGCCCAGAGGCTCCGAAGGCATCCAAGGCAGGACCAGGAATCTGCCCACATGTTCCATGTCTTCCTGAGGGGAGGAAAGACATTTCCCTAATGTATCAGCACAGGCTGATGGTATTAATGTTGCCTTGGTTCTCCCAGGCTGCTCTGGAGAATACCATAGAACTGGAATTTGCAAACCACACCACACCACCTTTTCTCTGTTTATTTTTGCTTTTTCATTCACCATTTTTCATTTGGTTCACTTCCTGCCATGCATTCATATTGATCTGGCTTTGTTTATTCCCTCTTTTCCCTATACTGGTTTGGAAACTCCATATTCCATTCTCATCATTAATTGCTTCGCCTTAAAATCATAATAATCCTAAAAGGAAGTCTCAATCTCTCCCACTTCCAACACGGCCAGGAACCAGACAGCACCCTCAGATTCCCCCTCCCATCTTGAACGTGTGTCCTGGGCCTGTCCTGTTCTTGTCCCACCTGGAGTACAACCTTAGGTTCAGCTGGACGGTATTCACTGTAACTGAGCACCTTTATTCATACAGCATTTACTGAAGATGACCCAAGTAGACCTCTTCCTTTGCTCGCTGTTACTGGATCCTTTCCTTCCTGGGCCTAACAGTCTTTTTCCTAAGTGATGTTTTAAATAATTCTTTTAACAAGGGCCTGCAAGTGTGTCTTTGCTTGAAAATGACTTTTGTCCTGGTTTAGTTTTGAATGGTAATTGGGCTAGTCTAGAATTCCGCTTGGCTTGTTTCACTTGGCATTAAAATCGCTATCCTCAGGCTCTCTGTCCACTAGAGTTGGGCGGTAGGGAGAGAAGAGATGGGGGCAGGGAGGAGATGCTTTTATGTCACACTCTGCAAGTAATCTGACTTCTCTCTGGCTCCTTTGCTGAGGTCTCTTTCCTCCATGTTCGACAGTGTCGCTGTAACTGCTTGCTAATGTGGTTCTCATTTTCTGTGGCATCCTCGGAGTATATGATTAAAGGGGCCGAGCCAATGGCCTGGGGGAGATGGGGAGGAAAGACATTTGCCTAATGTATCAGCACGGGCTGATGGTATTAATGTTGCCTTAGTTCTCCCAGGCTGCTCTGGAGAATACCATAGACCTGGGGATTTGCAAACCACACACATTTATTTTTCACAGTGTAGGAGTGGGAGCCTACAGGGGAGATGGGACATGCTCCACAACTGGGGAGAATTGGATGCAAGAGCCACTATCTTCACAGGGCCCACAGATGTCCTGGGGCCCCATTATAGTCACCTAATTAGCCCCATTCCTCCCTCTTCCAACCCTCTGGGAAGGTGACAGTGCAGGTAGGCGGGGGTTGGAGAGGGTGTACGTTTTCAGTGGGTCTCAGCCTGTGCATCAGGGCTGGGGTGGAGGGAGGTGGAGAAACATTCAATATAGAGCAAAGGTTAATATTGATAATAGCTCATGAGGGTTAGGACATTGCCACCTCCCTCTGTGCCAGACATTCTGGGGTACCAGTCTATTTTGCTCTCAAAAGGCCCATAAGAAGAGGATTAGTCACCCCATCTTATAGAGGTGGGTACTGAGGCTTGGAAAGTGGGGTCGCTGGAGGAAGGGAGTGGGGAAGGGGCACAGACTTTGGAAGAGACAGGTAAGAGTTCATGTCTCATCCTGCTCCCTCCAGCTGGGTGGCTGTGACCCCATGTCTCCACCTTTCTGAATCTCAGTTTCCTCCTCTATCATGTAGGACAGAGGCTGGAGCATGACAGGAGCTGCGGAGAGAAGAACACTCCTTTCTTCGAAGGCTATGGAGTACCAAGTTCCTGCTCTGATTCCCAGGAGTTCTGGAACACCCAGAAGGGACTCTCGGGGAGGTCCTTCAGTAAGAGAAAGGTTGTCTGAGCTGCCTTCTCAGCTTTCCCTGACTCTGTGGAGCCCAGAAACATCCTAGTGGCCCTGCTGGGGTCCTTGTCCCACCTGGCAAGAAGCAGGGCACATTCCCATCAATGCCGCAGCCCAGGGCAGAGGGACAGAGCAGCACGGACGAGGTCCAATACAAGGATCTCTTTGATTACTGCTTAATGAAAACATGTTTGCATCCAAGCCAAAATTATATTGTCAGCAGTTAATTATCACTTGTCAAACAAGTGTGTGCCCAGATTACAGGTTTAATTTCCACATAGGTCTGCAAAGACCCCCCCCCCGTTCTTCTGATATGAGGAGTTCTCTCTAAGAGAAAGGCTCATTGTTGGAGAGTATTTTGTTATTTTTTTTTAATCATTGAAAAAAAAATAAACATTTCCTCAGTGTCTGAGTCAGGTTCTTTGCAAGGAACGAAAAATGCTATTAGTTAGACAAATGGAAATAAGTTGAGTTGGGCTGGGGCACCAGGCTCAGAAGTGGGACTTAGGGGCCCCTGGGCCTGTCAAAGCCTGCATCTGGGAAAGTGGAGGCTGAGTGGTTTACAGGGGAGGAAGGGCCCAGGGTGCTGACCCTCGGGAGATCAGGGCATCCCAGGCCCAGGGGGATGTAGGGAGGGATGCTTTTTGAAGCAGGTGGTCCATTTAGGTTTGGGTGCATTTGCACTGGGTGTGTGTTTGTGAGGGGGTTTCTGAGGTTTCAAGAGAGCAGGTGTGTGGCCCAGTTTGGATCAGGAAAAGGTTCATCTTCTAGGACTGTTCTAGGGGCCAGGGAGTGAGCTTAGGGGGATGAAACACATGTGGAGATCAGAGTTCCACCTCCAGCTCAGCCTCCCAAACACTATGTCCTGGGCCAGGGTACTGACCACCCAGACCAAAGAGCTGGACCAGTATCATCAGGACTGGAAACCAGGCCCCTTGAGCACAGTAAGGAGATACCCATTTGGCCCCCCAGCAGTGAAAAGAAAATTTTCCTAAATTCAGCTCATACCCACTCACCACAGAAGTGAACCCCCAGGCCTCGACTACCAGAGTGGCTTTTTCCCATTTGCATACTCACAGTAGGGGCACATACCCGTTGTCTGGGCCTGTGTGCCCTTATTGTAGGACCACCTTGTGTACAGGTACGGCCATTGTGAGAGAAAATCTGCTGGTGAAGGTAAAGCTCTGGAAAACACTTTGTCTGCCTTGCTCACTCCATTCTTGTCCACTTAAATGCTGTGGCCTGAAGCGAAACGTGACGCGTGGAGCTGTAGCAACCAGCCTGCAGACACAAAGGAAAAGCCAATGCCTGGTTATATGAGAAAAGTTCACATCTCCCTTGTTTTTAGGTTTCGAGTTCTCAGTTACATGTCGTCCAACACTCATTAAACAGCAGAAGTTCCTGCTCTGTGCCAACACCCCTCTGCCAAAGGCCACACCGCCCAGAGCTAGGGCTGCTGTCCAGGGCTGAGGTCCACAATTGTCTATCCTTCCAAGCCCAGAACCCTGGAGACGAGGGCTGGGCCTCAGAGATCTTCATAGCTCTGAGTGGCACACAGCTCACACCCACTGAGATTTCCATGACAGACGTATCACAGCATGAAGGACAGAGCCGAGGACAGTCCCTGGCACAAAATCGCTGAGTGTGTTGTGCAGGTGCTGTGAGGTGCGGTCCACATGCAGCGTGGCCTCTGGTTAGACGACACAGATGGAGAAAGGGAAGGGGCGCAGGGTGGAGAAGAGGAGCAGCTCTTGGCTCTGCCGGCAACAAGGCACGCTCAGTCTCCTGTGGGTGCAATGGACGGTCCCTGCTGCTGGCAGAGGCCAGGTCTGCAAAATGCAGCCCCTGCCCTCATGCTTCTTTCCTGCTTCCTTCCCTGGGCAGCAGGAGCTTCGGCAGCGAGCAACTCTCCTTGGTAAACAGCTTCAGAGAGACACGGCCTGGTGCCCTGTCATTTTCTCTCTAAGAAATTGCTGTAAGAAACCAAATGGTTATCATCCTGTCAGCTGCAATTCTTTCTTGTATTGTTTTTTAAAGGTGGAAGAGGGATGGACAGCAGGGGGGCAGGCGGTGAGGAGTGGAATGAAACTGTTCAGGGCAAAGGGCTTTCAAATTTTCAGCTCCTGGTTTTGCAGGGAGACTGGATTAAAAGATCAAATCAAATGAATTTTTCCATCAGAGTGAGAGCTCTGTCTCTCCCAAAATGCCTTACTTTGACAGTTGGCTTAAAAGATTTGACAGAATTCATTTTTCCAGCAGACAAGAGATCAAGGTATTAAACAAAGCCCATCCCACCATGAGAACTCTGTTAACTGCTCAACTTAATAGAGGTGAGTTTTTAACAAAACAGGGAAGTTGGGGTGGGAGGGGGGATTTCTCCTTCCTGGAAATCAGTGGGGAGAGGAGGAGAGTTGGTGGGCAGGTGAGGAAGAAGTGGCCACAATGCCTGCCTGTGTTCCCCACCCATGTTTGCCACTTGTCATTTGTCCCCTGTCCTGAGGAAACTGGTCACGAAGACGCCTGCCTCTCTCTGGGCTTGAGGACAGCTGTTCAGAGGTGAAAGGCCTCGGTTTCCCCTCAGAACAGGACAGAGGCCCTGTCCTTTAAAATCTGCCCTTTCTTGGGCAGACACACTTCCAAGATTGTTTCATTTTGTTCCCTTAGCAACCCGCAAGTGCTCAGCCATGCCTGGTGGTGGCATTAGTCACTCACCCACTTGGAACCTCAGGCTCCTCTTTGATAAAAACCACCAGACTAAATTTTTTTCCTAGCAGCTGCAGATTCAATTGGCTCACAGACATGCAAGTATACAGATGTGAGAGACCCTGGATGTGAGGGTGCACAGATATGAGGTCAGACAGATGTGAGGGCACACAGATATGAGGTCACACAGATGTGAGGGCGCACAGATGTGAGGGCACACAGATATGAGGTCACACAGATGTGAGCTATTCAAATCCCCGGGATGGGGAGGGGGGAGGGATGGAGGGGAAACCTCAGAGGGAAAGTGGATGGAGTGGAAAGGAAATGGGTTGTTCCAGGAAGATGAATCCACCACTCAGACATGAAAGAAATATGCTCAATTTTTATTGCATTTCACTGGAATGTACACTTTATACTTAGCTGCCTGCAAACCTCTGATTACCTGAAGAGGAAGCACAATGAAAAGACAGGGAGAAAAACACAGATAAAAGCTTCTTCTGAAACTGGGGCCATGAAAAAAGAGAGAAATAAAAGAAAAACAGGACTGGAGATAAGAGTAGCCATTTGGCAGAGACCTGGTCAGCACTGACCCCGGCATCAGAGGTCACAGGCACAGAGACAGCCCCTCACCCCCTGCCTGGCAATCCTGACCAGTGGCCCCAGGGAAAGTCCAGATTTAGTGTGGGAGACCCTTCTCCTCAAGCTGCTGCCACTGCCCTGTTCTCCTCGAGGTATGAGGGGCCAGACTCCCCACAACAATGGACCAGGAGCAACAGGAGCAAGTCAGGCTCACAAGGGGATATCCCCCAGACTCAGGGCACCACAGCATCCCTGAAAGGCCATGAGTTCACAGGATGCCTTTGGAGACAGGCCTGCATGGAAGCGAGTGAGGGGGAAGAAGATCTTGCACAAGAGATCCGAGGCAGGAGAGGAGAACCAGAGATTCACGCAGAGCACAGAGGAAAGACCGCAGCCACCGCTCAAAGGGGCATTCAGACTCCAGCCTCATTTCTTTCTCCTAATCCTGAGCACTACCTTGGGAACCAACCACCCCCATCACCACCACCAAGCGAAAGTTAAATGATACTTACTAATCAAAGGGCAAAATCTGGAAGAGCAGATTAAACACACAACCCAACTCTATGCTATGAGCAAGAAATCCACTTCTAATTTAAGAAAATAGGTTGAAAGTAATGGAATATGTGAAAGATATGCCATACACTCATTAATCTAAAAATGACAGAGATGTCTATATTAATATCAAATAATGTATCATTGAGAACAGAGAAAAGCGCTAGAGACAAAACAGGAAATTACATGATGATGAAAAGGTTCATCCATCAAGAAAACATAATCTTAAACGTACATGCACTAAGAAATAGAATTTCAAAACACATGAATGAAAAATTGACAAGGATGAAAGGTGAAACAGGCAAGCCAAGTCCATAATTACAGTTGGGAAGCCAGCACCCCTCTCTCAGTCACTAATAGCTTGAAGAGAGAACATAAGCAAACCTATAGAAAAATCTAAATAACCAATCCACCAGCAGGCTCCAACTGACAGACATACAATATTCCACCCAGTAACATCAGAATACACAGTTATCAAGAAGCCAGAAAATGCCAAAATATATCATACTTTGGGCTACAGGGAAAAAAACCCTGGATACATTTTTAAGCATTGAAAATAATATATGATATGTTCTGTTACCATCACAAATCACAAATCATCCTGTTATTCGTCGATTGCCTCGAGCAGGCCCCAGCAACGTCTCTTTCATCCTAGCCCTGAGATTATATTCAAGGCTATTTAGGAGAATGAGACCTATCATTGTTACTGGTATTTGGCATATTGGGTACGCCACGGGGAGTTTGCCAGACTCTGCCGTGTGGGCAGGCTACATTCGGTAGCCTGCCAGTTTGTCCTGTTACCATATTAGAATTAAATTAGTAACCAAAAACAGGAAAATATCAAAATGTGGAAATTAAACAGCATGTATTTCCATGGGCGAAGGAAGTCTGAAAGATTTCTTGGTTTTGTTTGTTTATTTGTTTGTGATGGGGTGACATATCCAGGGATGCTCAGGTTACTCCTGGCTCTGAGATTAGGAATCACTCCTGGTGGGCTCAGGGAACCATATGAGATGTCGGGGATCTAACCTGGGGCCATGTGTAAGGCAAGTGCCTTACCTGATTTGCTATTTCTTAGGCCCCTCTCAAAGGTTTGTTTTTTTTTTAAGAAAAAAACCCAACATATTGATTGAAAAATACTTACAGCATATAAAAATGTGAGTTGCAGTAAGTCAGTGCTGAAAGGTAAGTTTATAGCGGTAAATACACTAGAAATGAGCAAAGGTCTCAAATCAATAAAATAAACTCTTACCCAAAGACACTAGACTTACAGTAACTAAGTGAAATATTCCTTTTTTTGAAAAAGACAAGCAGAAGGGAGTTATTAAGATAAGAGGAGAACTTGATTAAACTAAAATTAGAAAAACAATCGAGAAAAATCAATGAAATAAAGAACTGCTTTTCAAAAACTCATCAAAATTGATAAACCTTTAACAAAGCTGACAAAGAGAGATTAAAAAAAAGAATCTATTGATATCATTAAAAAAACTAAGATTATAATATAAAAGCTCCCTCTGTCAAAAAAATCTCCAAGCTCAGAGAGTTACTTGGGATAATCTAAATATTTTAAAGATTTTAACATTGATGCTGCTTTTAAAAACTTTATTTTTTGGCTTATTGATTACTATTATCAATGGTGTCTCATGGATACAATTCCAACAGCACACCCATCACCAGGGCACTGTCTCCTTCCTGTCGCTCTCACCCACCCTTGCTCTCATCCACCCCACACTCAGGACTGCGTGTTAGTAGCCCCTACACTTATGTTGCCACATTAAAGCTCTTTTCTCCTAGAAAATGAAAGATAGGGGAACCTTTTCTGATGCAATATATGAAATCAGGGTTACTTGTAACCTTACCAATCAAAGAGAGCAAAGAGAACGGAAAGGAGAAAATCAATAGTGCCATAAATAGAGACCAAAAATTCCTCCTCAAATATATTAACAAGCCAAGTGTAGCAATGTATAGAAACAACTCCTGCTGTGACCATATGGAATCTATTACAATTTTCCTTCGACATTCAAAATATCATCTGTATAATTTACAATATCAGTAAGCTAAAGAAAGAAATTTACATAACCACATCAATTGACACCATAAAAAAGTATTTGACATGTTTCAATGTCCTAAACTTGATAAAGAGCTGCTACAAAAATCCTATCTTATCACTCATAGGGGCACAAATCTGAATGCTGCCCTCTAACATCAGAAATAAGTATAAGGTAGACAGACTAGAATGATAGTTCAGCAGGGACTATGTTTACTTTGCATGCAACTGACCTGAGTTGGATCCCGGGCACCTTTTATCATTCTCTTGAACCCCACAAGAGTGATCCCTGAGTGCAGAACCAAGAGTAAGTCCTGAGCAAAGCCAAGCATGTTCCAAAAGCAAAAAGGAAAAAGAAAAAGGAATAAGCTAGAATGTCCATTTTCACCACCCACATTACTATAACTGGAAGATACAACCACTGCAATAAGGTAAGAAGAAAAAAAGACAGATTTGAAGGAAAGAAAGAAACTGTCTCAGCTTTATTTGTGGAAAATCCCAAGGAATCTATAAAAAAACCCTACAGAACCAAGCTTCCAAGAACAAATAAGTGTGTTCACTTCAGAATAAAAACTAACACACTTAAGTGTGCTTTCAAACACTAATCACTAACTAACCATGTTACTTCTGTGTACTATTACTATACACATCCAGGAATTGAAACTTAAAACACATGACATTTAGAAACTCCAAAGAAAAAAATATTCAGCCACAAATTTAACAAAAGATATAGAGGTCTGTGTGCTGAATATTACCATAAAGAACTTGCATTCTTATCCTCACGATAAGGGAAAAAAATACCCAACAAGGGGTGGGGGGCGGAGTGATAGTACAGCAGGTAGGGAGTTTTCCTTGCATGCGGCCGACCTGGGTTGGATCCCCGGCATCCCATATGGTTCCTGAGCACCACAGGAGTAATTCCTAAGTGCAGAGCCATGACTTAACCCCTGTGCATCACTGAGTTTGATCCAAAAGCAAAAAAGAAAAAAAAGCCCAATGGTAGCACATGCTTTGCATACATGAGGTCCAGTTTCATCCCTGACATTGTGTGGTACCTGAGCACTGCTGGGAATGACACCAGAGCATTGAGCCCACAATAGTCCCTAAGCACCCTTGAGTGTGCCCCCCCTCAAAAAAAGAAAATAAAAGCAAAGAAAATTGAAACCATCAACCATCATGAACCATCTTAAATCCATTGGAGAATTGAGGTCACAAAACTGGCACTTGAAACTGGAGACATCCCGAGGGTGCCTGTTCTCAGAAACAGAAGCCCTTATCTGAGTCCTCTGTTGGGAAATGCTGAACTTCAAGTGATGAATTACTGATGCTCACTGGAGACTAAAACTCCAGGCAGTCAAATCCTTAGGCATCCCATGTCTGGGTGAGTTTTACATCCAGGAAACACACGAGGTTGTTGATGCCCAAAATATCCCCCTCCTACTTCCATTGTGGGTGAGAATAACTCTTCTGACTCAAGCTTGGAACTTCCTATCCTACCAGGAAAGCCCTGACTCAGGGAAAAGTCTTCACCCAGAATCCCGCAGCCTGGGTTGCAGGGACAGACTCAGTACAGGTTTACTGGAAAACTGAGACAAGGACGCAAAATTTTTCCCCAGGTCCATGCCTCAATGCCACCTTCACAAAGGGCTCCTTGCCCTAAGGAAGGGAGGCTGGCTGGCACACAGACCAAGCCCTAGACTCTTGGGGAGAACCCTCCAGGTAGCCCAGGGGAATGGACAGATCAACACGGACAATGGACGGGAGAGGTGGCAGCTCTGATCTATAGCATCAACCGAGGTGAGCTCAGACTCATTCCAACTGGATAGACATGGAGTTTGCACTGAACAGGGCTTGATCCACATTCCTGGGGGCCACTAATCATGTGTGGCTGCCTACCGTGGCATGTAAAGGACAAAAGCACAGTCTGAAGAGAGACAGCAAGCATTCCCTGGGGCACATGCAAGGCTTCCCTCGTGAGGTGTTGGCTTGGTATTGACTGTAAAAGGAACTCGAAATTACAAATTCTCTAGCCCTGATGCTGGGACGCGGGAGGCGGAAGGGTCCTTTCAAAGCACATCAAGAATCATCTCAATATGGAAATCAATAGAGGCCGGGAGAAGAATTACCAGCTAAGTAACGAACAAGGACAAGTCAATACAAGTGAGTAAATGCAGAGGAGAAAAGCCACAACTCACTCCTGATTATGGGGTCGGAGACACGGAATTGACGAAACGATGACACTGACAGAGGAGCAGATGAGCCACTTCTCATGAGATGCAGGGACCAGCTGCTGGGAACAGACCACCGCCTGCAGCTGCCCAAGCTCCCTCTCATTGTGGAAGTGCCTCAGGCTCGACCCTCTGCTAGCCCTGCCCTTGCCTCTCCCTCTGAGCTCAGTCTCCTCTCTGAACCCAGACCCTGTCCTGCCTGCCACTCACCCTCAACTCATAGTTCATTCCCTACAGGAAGTCTGCCCTGATTACTCCAGGCTCAGCCACCATGATCTGATCTCAGCCATCTGCCCACTAACCTTTCAGGAATACATAGGAATGGGAGCTCAAGCGTATAAAGGTCCCTGCAATGGTTAGGGTCAAGTCCTCTCACTGGCATCCCAGCGCACTATGTGTCAGAGCCTGTTCCTGCCCTTCCTGGGCGATTCTCCAAACCCTCAGTACTAGCAGAGTGTGGACAGTGGAGTCGGAGTCCTGGGTTCAGTCCTGCCTCCCCAGCTTGGGGAAGGGCCCAGAAAAGGTGCCTCATCCTGTCTGCATACCCCATTCCCTCACTGGCACGTGAGGTGGACTCTGATCTCTCCCTGCAGGAGCCTTGGGTAAAGGGGAGGCCCTCGCCTGTACCCCATTTCATGGAGGAGGAGGCTGAGGCCAGGCCTGGGCTTGGGGCTCCCCCAGAGTCTCAGCACCAGTGAGCAGAGATTCCCCAGTATCCCACCCACAGACAGGCTGGAACTCAGGAAACCAACAAGCCCCAGTGTATGGGCACTGCAGGGACAGGGGCAGCTGGATGCCGGGAAGGGCAGTTGGGCTGCCTAAGACTCTGAGATGACCAAGTCTGAAGGGGCTCAGGTCCTTTGTGAGGTCAGCGCCCCTGTGAGGGGGGCGCACGCTCCCCCATCCTCTCCCCTGGGCCAGTAGGGCTGTGTGGGTGCATCAGACACAGCTGCTCCATCTTCAGTGTCCTGGGATGAGCCCACAGAGATGGATTTCCCTCGCCTCATTATCGCTCCAGCTCAGGCTACGGGTCAATGTCAATACCTTCCATCCAGGCTGGGTGCAAACCTGAGAGCGGCTACAGGCCACTTCCCTGCGGCAACCCACCTCCCCACCCCCACCCGATAGTCAATGGGAAGCCACTGGCTAAATCCACCTAAACCCAGCAGAGTCTGAACAAAGGCCTCTTGGAGTTCTGGCTGGGTTAGCCTGGGCTCCAGCTCCTCAGGCCCAGGGTCTCTCCAGAGTTGGGAGAGTAGCAGGACCCCCAGCCCAGAGAGCAATGGTGGGGGAACCTCCAACTAGGCAAGTGGTGGCTGCCTTCCCCCCTCTCCCCCCCACCCTGCT
The DNA here is from genome assembly GCF_029834395.1 of Sorex fumeus. Classification (NCBI taxonomy): domain Eukaryota; kingdom Metazoa; phylum Chordata; class Mammalia; order Eulipotyphla; family Soricidae; genus Sorex; species Sorex fumeus. The sequence goes on from NW_026606104.1 coordinate 45,992,347, forward strand.
CCTGCCTGGGCCTCACCAGCTGATCATGGCTGCCTGTCAGGGTGAGTGCAGGTGGGCCCGCGAAGAGAAGCCACCTGGTACCAGAGCCCCTCAGCCAGGAGCATGCACTGCCCTAGATGACACCCAGGTTTCTGGCAGGAAGCAGCCTCCAAGTCTTGTGCTCTGCAAATCAGCAGCTTAAGGCTAAGGCTTCCAAGAAGCTGGGTGGAGGGGAGGAAGGGAGCCTCATCTGCAGCCCCTGTAGACTGGAACATGTGCTCGGCTCTGGGCAGGAGCAGTGGGGGTGCTGAGGATGAGGCACTCTCCCGAGCCGGGGTCCAGGGGGTTAATGCTCCAGCCGAGGTCACACCAGGTTGGGCCATGGCACTCACCAGGTTCATTTCCTAATTACAGTCAGCAGATTCCAGAAGAGGTTGGGGGATAAAGAGAGATCCAGCCTAAGTGTCCCAAAGTCCTGAGACACTTTCTTTATATCCCACCACCAACCATCCCAGGTTGTCAGGTTTGAAATGATTTGCTCATTTGAGAACAAATGTGTTTTGAAGTTTCCACTCCTTGCAGCGGAAGGAGTGTAGCAATTACTCGCAGTAATGGACACGTCTGCTTGGGCGAGGAGCAGAGGCAGAAAACAGTAATTAGCCAGGAACAGTGATGCGCCCTGCCTTTCAGCGCTGCTCCCTGGAAGTGCTTCCCCTGCCACAAGGCGCTGGCATTTGTCCCCTCTGATGATCAATTGAGGGTGAGAAGATTAGAAATTCTGAGAAAAGGGGCATGTTGGGAAGAGCCGTGGATGTGGGGCCCTCACCGGGCGAATGAAGAACCCAGACCATGCGAGGAAGCCCTGTGCCCACAGATTCAGGGTGACAGAATGTGCAGGAGTCCCACACGCTGTGTAGACAAGAGCCACAACTCTGCCCACATGACTAGGACAGAGCAATCGGGCCAGCATGGGGGAAAAGCAGATGGGTCCAGAGAAGGTTGGAACCTTTCGGGACGTGCAGAGGTAAGAGGTGCTCCCCGCTGTGCTGCCTTTTTCTCTTCTGCTTCTGGCTCAGGACATTTTCTCCTGGGAAAGGCAGGAGAAGCCCTGACTGGACTGGAGGAGTGAGTACCATGCTGGTAATTATCTAAAAGTGACTCCTGCTCATGTCAAGTCACACTCCATGCTGGGGCGAGCCAACCACACTGGAGACTGGTGTGATCTCACCATCCTCCCAACCCCAGGGTAGGAAGGTGGGAACACTTCCCATAGGGCAGAGGAAACAGAGGCTTCAGGAGGGAAGTAATGAAACCAAAATCAAATATAGGTGTACAGGACCCACTGTCATCTATCAATTGCTAACCTCCCGGCTCCAACTGTTTTAACTGCCCTTACTCCACCCATCAGTTGATAATGCGGCTGCAACTGTCAAGGGAAACAACAGGGTTATTGAGTTCTGGAGTTCACACTGGCTAAGCTGTACAAATTATTAGCAAATCTAATAATTACTCTATTTTTTGATAAATAATTGGCCCAAAGTTTAACGTTGGTAAGTAGTGAAGTTCAGATTTGATTTGGCAGAGTGTGACTCTAAGATGCTTGACTTTTTTCTCTTAATCTTTCTATTGAATCACCGTGAGATACAGTTACAAAACTTTCATTATTGAGTGTCAGTCATACAATGATTGAGCACCCATCCCTCCACCAGTGTGCATTTTCCACCACCAATGTTCCCAGTATCTCTCCCGCCACCCCCACCCCATCCTACCCTCTGCCTCTGTGGCAGGCACCTTCCTTCTTACTCTCTCTCTATACTTTTTGGCATTATGACTTGCAATACAGATCCTGGGAGGCCATCATGTTTGATCTTTAGTCTACTTTCAGCACACATCTCCCATCTGAGCAATCCCTCCAATCTTCATGGACTTAGTAGTCTCTTCTCCATACCAAGTACCTTTTCCCCCAGAACATGAGGCAGACTTCCAAATAATAACTCTAAAGCTAACCCTAAGTCAAACCATAGACCTAACCCTAAACCTAACTGTGTCCCTAGCCCTAGCCCTAATCCTAACTCTAAACTTAACCCTAGCCCTAACTCTAACCCTAACCCTAGCCCTAACCCTAACCCAGCTACAGTGCAGCAGAAGTCATACAGCTTGGAGTGCTAAGAATAACAGTAGCAGGGTGAACCATGTTGCTGATTGATGCGAAGTGGCACTGAGAACTGAACTCATGACCTCATGCATACAAGGCAGGTGTTCTACCACTGAGCCCTATTCACCTGGTGAAGCTTGTCAGTCATTGGTGTCATAGGAATCCAGGAGGGACAAAGGAAATTTTATGCTTGTTCCAGGCTGTCCAATGCCCCCATGAGAAGCTGACAAGGAGTTTCTGTGTATAAATGGCCTTATAAGCACCCCAACATGTTCCACTGGCACCACACCCAGAAAATTTCTACACACTCTAAGACTGCATGCAGGTGGGTGGCAAGATGGAGGGGGTTCTTCCAGAGTTGTCCTCTCCTGGTTGGGACTCATGATGGGGTGACAGCTCTCATGGCCTCTCTTCCTGCATTCTCAGAGTTCTCTTAGTCCTGGGGGCAGGCCCTTGCTAGAGTTAGCAACCGTGTGTGAAGTACTGGGGCTGCTGGTCCCAGTTAGTACACTCTCTGTCCCCAGCTAGGACAGGTGATTGTAGGATAACAGGTCCTGCAATATCAGGGGATGTTCCCAGCTGCAGTCCCTCTCCCCAGTGTAGAGTTTCAGAGCTCCAATCAGTATAATCGCTGCAGCCAGTGACAGCAGGAAGCACAGCCTTGGATATTTCCTGCCCTGATATGGTTACTATAGCCCCTGCCCAGTGTTGCAACAAATTAAATTTTGGTATAACGGGACCAATCCCACAAGGCACTGTAGGCCTACTCTTAGGAAGAAGCAGTTTGACTTTTAAGAGAATACTGCAACTTTAAGCCCACCACCTCTCCATATTCAGTGGATATATGAAATGTTAAATCAAAAACAAAAAAGGAGGTATTTTTTCCACTTAAATGTAGCAGAGAAACTCCTCATTTGAGGAAAAGGCTATGCTTTTGTTTCAACATATGATAACCCCACTGAGAAACTTTGGGTCCTGTTACATCTCATCAGAAATCGAATTCATCCACCTGATTTGGATCTCAGCCCACCAGAGTCTCACAACCCTTCAAATTCCAGCCCCAAGCCATCGCCAAACTGATTTCAGCTGGAAGTCACAAAGGAAAGAAGAGGAGCCAGGTCAAGAAGAGGACCTGCCGCAAGGCCTCTAGCTCCTTTAACATATCATGAAGTCACATTAAAGCATTACTTATACCCCTCTTTTACAGGTTGTGGACTGGACAGTGCCAGGACTTCATATCTTGAATTAACAATGCTTTACTTTTACCCTTTTCTTGGAATTCACAGATGCCTCAGTTCCTGAAGAAGGAAGGGATGACTTTTAACAGGAACACCTTTTTATTTCTTTCTAGGGTATCCATTTGTATTGGCACTTCCCTCTGTTCTTTTCTCTACCCACAGGCATGGAGACCAAACTGCGATGGTCAAAGCCTCTAATAACTTTTAAAAAGTGTTTTTTCCTCAAACATAAGCTAGGTTGCACATCTATGACTGCCGGTGAACCTGACCAGAGAATGGCTCCATTCCCCTGCCGAAGTTCTCCTGCCAGAAGTTGTGATGCCAGAAGATGTTCCAGTGCTTCCCAACTGATCCAGTGCTTCCTGAAATTTATCGAACTTCTAATACCTGCTCCCCTGGGACTCATTGCTGTAACCACTACTGATGCTATTACAGAAACAACTCTTCAGTTTTGATCCAGACACTTCATTTCTTCAGAATGGGACTAAATGACTCTCATCACTGGTGACTCTCATCACCCCTGGACAGTGCAGGACAATTGGACGCTTTACTACAAAGCACTGCTCTGGGTCCAGAGTTGGACTGAAATCTTAGTACAACTAAGACTGTATTGTGATTTGGAATAGATCCTCTGTTTCACATTTTGTGTTTTTGTAAAAATGAAAGGGGTTTTTGTAGGATAACACTGTTTTGTCCTTCCTGCATAGCCTCAGGTAGTTTAGGTTAATTGGGTTGCTCCCATCACAGTGCTCCCATTCCTCTATGTTTATTTGTAACTTCTTTCTTTGTGTTCTGTTGACTTGTAAATATTGTTTTTCTCTTCTCCCTAAGTCCTCTGCATAGTTTATTCAGAACAATGTCCTTTTTGTGTGGACACAATAAGACAGTATATGTTATGCTTTTGTAACGTGACTCTCAGTAATATTTTCCTCCTGGGCATCTGTTCTCTCGACCTAAGCCTCAGCTGCCCTTACTTCCTAGCACCCCCAAAGGCAGGGTCCCGACGAGGGACTGAATGGAACCAGGACAAGCGGTAAGCTATGTGCTACCCTGGCATTGAGATGAACCTGGCCAAAGTGCCTAATGCTTAACTATAAGTTAAGAGCTTGGTCATGGGCAAATGCTGTCATGATCCAAAAAGTAATAACTGGATTCGGACCCTGCTAGGGTTAGAAATGATTAATCTGTCCTGAGTTCTGTAGTCTGAGTCTGTGGTAAGATATTCCCAGGAGAGCTGCCCTACAAGCCTCAATGTATCTCTTACTGTGTCCGTACAAAAGTAACTAGTATTAAGATGTTGATAGAATTATTGGACTGAGGAAAGGAGAAAAACACCTTAAGAGGTATTTTGCCCCAGGCAGTCAGGCAGGGCTTTGGAATACCCCTGGGTGTTGTTTCCACCTTTGAGCCTGGCAGTCAGGAAGGGTTTTCCTATGTTGATTTGGCTTCCTGATTGGGTGCAGTGTCAGCTCAGTGTGCTGGGGAGTTGGAGAGATAAAGAGAGCTGGAGAAGAGGAACGAGCAAGACAGCATGATGGAATGCAGGGAGAATAGCCAGGGGGACAGAGAGAGAAGAATGTAGAAGAATACAGGAGCAGGCACGTGGAAAGAGAGAGAACCCAGACTGCGAGGTGGAGCACGAAGAGATGAGCAGGAGAGACAGGAGGAGAGGGGAATGAGCAGCAGTGAGACTAGAATGGGAAGCTCAGAGAGACTGGGGCAGGCGCGTGGGGAGAATGGAATAAACGGTAACTGATCAATCAACCGGCTTGGCCCTCATTTCGTCCACCGTCTGCCCCATGGCCCAGGCCTCCCCGGCTGGGCGAGTGACCCAGGGCCCCCAAACCTGGGCGGCTAGGGCAAGAGCCATTAGGGCCTTTCCCTGGCCTCCTCCTGGATATATTTTACAGGAGATCTCAGGGGAAGATCCTTAAATAGGAGGCTCTTAAAGTGCTCTGGTCACACCCCTGAGATGTGGATACAAGTGTTGACAGGCTTCTGGGAAATGGGGTGCTAGTAAGCCATGACACTCAGTCACAGAACAGTGCATGAAGCATCCACTGTGGCAACTCTGATGAGGTGTGGTAGCATCGTGACAGCAAGTGAATGACAATGACAAGATGGTGGTGGCTCCTTCTATGTGCCACGGGGACTGCAGAATCAAGATAAGCTCACCCTCTGACTCTCAGCACCGGGAGTCCTGAACAAACCTTGTTTCTTGCAGTCTCTGTGTGGATTCCAAGACCGGATGTGCCCCCACATCTAACACAAAAGGGATGATGCAGATGGCTGGATTCCAACACCCCTAATTATAGCCTGCTCAGGTTTCTCCGGTGAAAGTGGACTCTTGGAGAAAACACGTCTCACAGGAAAATGGGATCCTGAAACTTGGAATGGTTGTGGAACGATTTGATGTCAACTTTGAACTCCTTGTCACATTGAGCACTCTGGTAGAGGGAGATTCGAGACACTGCTAGTCCTCCAGGGCCGGAAGACACAGCTCAGAAACCCTGGGACCAGTCACCCCAGATAATTGCTCTAAACGGGATCCCATGCCCAGAAGAATCATGACATCCAGTCACTACTGCCACTGGCTCCTTGACTGCAATCCAGCCTCAGTGATCCCCAAGGTCCCACGGGTCATGCAAGAGGACAGAATTCACCCACCAAAGCAATGCTTTACTAGCATATATTGAAATAACCCCATGTGAGAGGTATAGATTCTGCAGGTCTGAGAGTCCGAAGCCTATCTCTGGTCACCACTATGGAGAGCTGTGCCTCCTGCTTGTTAAAAACCCAAATCTAATCATAGACACAGGGGAGTGGTGGTGGGAGGGTCACCTTTAAGGAAGGTTCCACGCAACCGCTAAAGCATGGCCCATCTGTCTTTCCACCCTCTCCCAAACGAGCCTGCAGCCCTTTGTCAGAGTGCATACTCCCTAGAAAAAGGAATTCATTTAGGAGATTTCTAAATGTTGAATTCATTAAAACCACTGAGAGCTAAATCTGAGTGGACATTAATTAATGGGTACTCCAAGTACCATTCTGGTCTATCCAAGCAATAGCTTATAGTGACAAGGTTATAGAATAAAACTTTAGGGCATAACGAATAAATATTAATGTATGCAAATTTTCTTTGAAAAAACCACTTAGGTGGGGGTTTTAGAGATACCATCCTGTCTTTGTCATTCATTTGCCTTGCAAACAGACAACCCTGGCCAATCTGTGGCAGTGCATGTGCACCCCCCCCCAGGCCTGAGCATCACAGGAGTGACCCCTGAGAATAGATCCAGGAGAAATCCCTGAGTACCTCCAGGTATGGCCATAAAACTAAACAAAATTCAATGAGGTAGCCAGAAGATACCAAAATGGAAATCAGACCAGGACAAAGAGTCTAATTGTTTTACAAATCTAGAAAAACTTCAGCAAAGGGAAAGGGGAGGGGGGGAAGGCAGTGCTCAACTCTCTCTAGCTTCTGAGTGTGTTTTTACAGTAAATCCACCTGGTCCACATACCCCCCACCTAGAATACTGGGGTACCTTCACCCTGAACCCTCCTTTGTACACAGTCCTTTTATTAGACTCCTCAAGACAGAGACATAAATCAGTAAAGTCACTTTCTGAAGCTTCTGGAGAACTGGTTAAGTGGGAGAAACCCACAAGGCTTTAGTTTCTTGAGTGGGATACTTGAGTAGAAGAAGATGTCAACAGACATGTAAGGATCCCTAAAATTGTAAAGAACTGAGAGCACCAAATGCTGAAAAGAATGACGGGGGCAGGAAGTCTGCTTGTGGGAATTTCTGCTAGTGGGAATGCAACAGGGTATAGCCAGTTGGGAAGACACTTCAGTTGTTTGTTACAAAGCTAAACATCATCTTACCATATGATTCAGCAATCACACTCTGAGGTATTTCCCAGGTGAGATGGAAAGTTATGCTTACACAACAATCTAATGAATATTTATGGAAGCTTTATTCATTGTCACCCAAATAGGAAATAATCAAGGTGTTCTAAAATCAATGAATGAATCAACAAACTGTGATACTTTTGTACAAAGGAATCGTATTCAGTGATAACAAGAAATAAATTATCAAGCCACAAGAATGTACAATATGGATGAAATGTCAGTGCATATTGTTAAATGAAAGAAGCCTGTCTGAAATGAGGCATGATCTATGGTTCCAATTAAGTGGCATTTGGAAGACAAAACTGTCAAGACATTGAAAAGATCAGTGTTTGCAAAGGTTAAACAGTTTAATAATAGGGCATTGTTTATCTATTTCATATGCTGTTGCAGTGGTAGATACTGATATTAGGAATTGATCAAAGCCCTAATATCTTTAGAATCCATGGTAAATATTAATGTATGCAAATTTCAAAAAGTAGTTAGAGGATTTTGTTATGTAAAGCAAACTCTAAAAACAACAACAACAAAAATTAACTGCATTTACAAAGGGAGGAAAACCTTAGCAAAGCCAGTGAGATGAGGGGGCAGTACTGACCTAATTAGATTTGGAAAGAGCGGCAACTTAAGACTAAAGATAAGAGTCACCTAAGACTCCATTCTAGTTGATTAAAGTTTTCCTACAGGTTTCAAATGAACAGATCTACTATTCTTCATGTACACACTGGAATGAAACAATTAGATAGGGAAAGGTGGGCTGTGGAAACCAGATTCCTCTCTGTTGGAGTGGGATTTCACACTTACCGGGAAACAACTGAAATGATTCATGAGCCATGGATTAGAGGTGGAAGCAGCAGTATGAAATCATGCTTAACTTAATACAGATACTAGCAGTTATAAATAGAATATTTATGGGTTTATATCCATTTATTTGGGTATGTATCATGTGATTTGGTTCTATCATTGCCCTCAATTTCAGGGTAAGAAATTTGTTTAATGGTTCATTAAACACCAGAATCTTGGCTTTTAAACACTGTGTGTGACTCTGTGTGTTTCTGTGTGTGTACAATATTTGGAAGGGCTAAGAAAAGTGACCTTCTCCCCAATAAGAACAAGCATGACTCTGTCCCAGATCTTGGATTCTCATACCATTCTCACAAAAAAATGGAGACCAAGACTTCTTAAGGACACGGCTGTTCTATGACCCAAGCATGAACTATGTAAAATGTACTTTAGTACTAGAAAATTAAGTAAGTACCCCCTAAACTACAACAGCAACAACAGTAACAATAAAAAGGATGGAGGTGGTGGACTTAATGGTAAAGGGGCTCTGGAACCAAATAAAAGTGCTCCCAATAGCCAAAGCTGAAATGTTTTGAACAACTAAATAAAGTTGTATTGGAATAGAACAGAAGGAATAAAATATCCCTAAGTACATGCTGATATAAATAAATGATTGAAAACAAGAATAAATCAAGAGGAGAGACAAATTTCCCATGAAGAAATCCAAACAATTTATGGAGACATCCTGCTCTTCAGGAGCTGAGTCATAATTCCTGGTGCCAGCTGCATGCAGTGGTTCCCTAGCAGAGTGCTGTGGAGGGTGGGGGTAACTTTACAGAGAAGACACCTAAAATACCATCTCACCATGAGATCCAGGCCAATGGCAATAGTAAAATCACTCACCAATTAATCAGTTTGATATTAAGTATGCTAATGAGGTGTGATAAAAAAAGGACTTTTATTTCTGTGGTCTTCCCAGATGATTACTCCAATATAAGCCTGAGGGAACTCTCCGGTAAATTCTAGCAAGCAGAGGCTGCTAGAGATAATACAGGGCGGAAGGCACTCTACTTGCATGTGATGGAATCTAGTTTACTCCCTGGAATCCCATAGTTTCCCAAGCACAAAGCTGGAGGTAGCGCTCAACTGAAGGGTGTGACCCAATCCTCTTCCCCTAACACATACATAAACACACACTCACACGCATGCACAGATGCATATGTACACATAGCAATGCATGTCCACATGCAATTCCAGTATCAGGAGATCTTACCATCCACCTGGCCAGTGCTCCTCAGAACTGTCAAAGTCGTGAAAATCAAGGACAGTCTGAGAAACTGTCCCAGCCAAGGAATAGATGCTGATCAAACTCATGGTGGCATATTCGATAGATTCTAGAACAGGGCTCAAAACTAAGGAAATAAATATAAAATCTGGACTTTGGCTGAAAATCATGTTCCCAAACTAGCTTGTTATGTTACAGATAAGGGGAGGTTGGGAACAGACTCTATAGTGAGTCTCTACATGATCTCATGTTTCAGTGTATTTAAAAGTGTTCTAAACAATGGCGGCTACTTTTAAAAAAATTTTTTTTATTAGTGAAACACCATGAGGTACAGTTGTAGACTTACAAATTTTTGTGCTTGGGTTTCAATTATACAATGTTGAAGTACCCATCACTCCACCAGTGCCCATTTTCCATCACCTCGGATCCCAGGATCCCTTCCACCTCCCTTCTCCCCCATCCCACCCTGCCTCTGTGTCAGGGCATTCCCTTTTGTTCTCTCTATCCTTTTGGGTGCTGTGGTTTGCAAAAGAGGCATTGAGTGGAAATCATGTTCGGTCTATAGTCTACTTTCAGCATGCATCTCTCATCCTGGAAGGATCCTCCCAACACCCTTTATTTGGTACTCCCTTCTCTATCTGTGCTGCCTTTTCCCATAGCATGTGCGGCTGGCCTCCAAGCCATGGAGTGAACCTCCTGGTACTTATCTCAGCTATTCTTGGGTGTTAGTCTCCTATGTTGTTACTTTATGTTTCCCAGATGAATGCAATCTTTCTATGTCTGTCCCTCTCTTTCTGACTCATTTCACTTAGCATGATACATTCCATGTAGTACCACTTGTATGTAAATTTCATGACTTCATCTTTTCTAACCGCTACATAGTACTCCATTGTGTAAATGTACCAAAGTCTCTTTAACCAGTCATCTGTTCTCGGGCACTCAGGTTTTTTCCAGATTCTGGTTATTGTAAAGAGTGCTGCAATGAACAACCAAGTGCAGATGTCACTTCGACTATACTTTTTTGCCTCTCTGGGATATATTCCCAGGAGTGGTATTGCTGGGTCAAATGAGAGCTCAATTTCTAATTTTTTGAGAATCGTCCGTACTGTTTTCCAAAAGGGCTGAACCAGTCGGCATTCCCACCAGCAGTGGAGGAGGGTCCCTTTCTTGCCACATCCGCCACATTAATCAGTTTGATATTAAGTATGCTAATAACACCAGTTGCTTTTGTTCTTTTGGATGTGGGCGAGTCTCTGTGGTGTGAGATGAGAAATCTAGCTCTCAATATTTGAGATGATATGAAACTATACTTAGAGAACCCTAAAACCTCTACCAAGAAACTCCTAGAAACAATAGACTTGAATAGTAAAGTTGCAGGCTATAATATCAATACCCAAAAGTTCATGGCTTTCCTATATGCAAATAGCGAGAGCAAACAGTGAGAGAGAAGAAAGTGACATGGAAAAAATAATCCCGTTCACAACTGTGCCCCAGAAAATCAAGTACCTAGGAATCAGCTTAACTAAGGAAGTAAAGGACCTGTACAAAGAAAACTAAAAAACGCTACTTCAGGAAATAAAAGAGGACATGAGAAAATGAAAATATATCCTCTGCTCATGGATCGGGAGAATTAACATTATCAAAATGGCAATACTTCCCAAAGCATTGTACAAATTCAATGCGATCCCTTTAACAATACCCATGACATTCTTCAAAGAAATGGAGCAAACACTCCTGAAATTCATATGGAACAATAAGCCCCCACGAATAGCTAAAGCAATTCTTGGGAAAAAGAAAATGGGAGGAATCAACCTCCCTAATTTCAAACTCTACTACAAAGCAGTAATAATTAAAATGGCGGCTACTTTTAAAAAGAAAAGAGTAGTTAAAACCAAAGAAAAAAATGTCTGTAGTCGCTACTTTAAAAACAACTCTTTTTGGCATTTTGATTTCACTGCTGTCAGTACACTTTCTTTTTGACTTTTGACATGCGTACTATTGATCTGTGTGTGTAATGCAATATCCTGGTAGTTTGGGTTTTCTTTTTGGCTTTCCATTGAACATTGTGGTGTGAAGCAATTGCTTTTCTGTTAAGAGTAATTGCTGCTTTTATTATAGGGAGCAATTCTACCTAGTGGGTGACCTTAAGTTTGGTTAGCCACTCCTGTTGGGTTAACTGGGCTGTTCCCAGTTTTGTTGCTGTTGTTATCAGAGATAACTCCAGAGCCTAAAGCCCCTGGACAGCAAGTTTTGGGAGCCTCATGACCTTATTTATTCCCTCTCAAGTACACATTATTTCCTTCTACAGTACAGGTACTTACCAGGCAGGATTTGATGGGCACAGATGGGGAGGGGGATGGAGGTGTGGTGTCTGGTCTGCTCCTTCCCTCTACCTTCTCCCCTGGTGTCTGGGTACATGAGGGAGCTCAGGACAGAAACAGGCCTAATTGGCTGCTGCTGTGTGTGAACGCCCCCACACCATGAGGCTTTGGTTGTCCAGATGTGAACGAGCTTTTCCTGCAGCAATGCGAATGCTTAGCATAGTTGCCTGACAGGGCCTGCTCTGTCCTACTGCTTCCTGTGCCCTGCCAGACCCCAAAGGCCTCCTTGCTCAGTGTCCCCATGTCTAGGATTGGATTGGAGCTTCAGGACCAGTGAGCTTCTGTGGTTCCATACAGCTTCAGCTCATGTAGCTGCGGTAACAATCAGACCGGGGACAGCTCCCAGTTCTAGAGGCTGGGAAGTTCAAGCTTGGGGTGCTAGCAGGTTGAGTTTAGTTCTCTCATTGGATCTTCCCATGGCCAAGGGGCCATGGTCCATTATAAGGACCATGCAATCATGAGAACATGCCTTCATGACTTCAGCCACCCCTCCATGGTCCCCCTCCTAGTACCATCACATCAGGGGCAAGGAGGGCAACTTTAACATCAGTTTGGTAGCGGAGGGCACAAGCATTCAACTTATGGAGATACGGCCCACAGAAATCCCTTTTCATTTGCTCACCTCTGGAACCACAAGAGGTTCCTGGGGGGACAGCAATGGACAAGCCCACCGGTCTGGACCTCTGAACACCCCAACTATGTTTACGTAAGTAGCAACACCTCCTTGAGTCACTTGAGGATGTAATAGAATCAGCAGAGCCAAAGCTCTGCTCTCTGAAATTGAAATTAAATTAAAAACCAGGAACATTCAGCAAAAGTGAAGAAAGAGAATGTGACAAGAGAGAGCAGAGTAAATGATATAAGCAACAGAAGAGGAAGTGACCACAGAAATTGCTGTCCTTCCACTCAGGACAACTGTACGAACAATGTCCTGCTCATCCATTTAATATTTTAAATTAATTGCATCTATTCCTAGAGAAATGGGACTACTAAAACTAACCCAAAATGAAAATATTTGCCATAATTTTGTAACTATTAAGAAGACATAATCAGTCATATGAATCTTCCCATAAATAAATTGCTTTACCCCACGATTTCATAAGTGAGTTCTCACACACTTTTGAGACAGATTCTTTTACATGCTAGCATTTCCATTTATGAAACTAGCAAAACCCTGAATCCAAAGTCAGGCCAAAAATGGAAAATTGCAGAGCTTACTTACTAAAAAATGTAAATGCAAAAAGCCTTTTTAAAATGTAGCAAAGAAAATTTCAGCAATGAATAAATTAGATAACATATTATGACCAGTTTAGGTCTTCCCAGGAATATGCTATTAAGATCAGATTAGTATACAAACTAATGCAATTCATCACATTAGGAGAGCTTTTAAAAAGCATGTGGCCATATGAGTAGCATCCCAAAAGACATTTGATCAAAGTCAGCATCTACTCATAATAAAAATTCCTAGCAAAGTATGAGAGGAAGAAACAAAAGAGATTCTATCTCAAAAATCCTACAACATGCATCATATCTTATGATGAAATGTTGAAAGTTTTCCCTTTAAGACCAGAAACAAGACAAGGATGACTGCCAACGTCATTTTTATTCAACATAGGAGTCCTATATAAGACACTTAACAAGAGAAAGAAATAGGAGGTGTATGGATTGAAAGGGAAGAGGGAACTAAGTTCTTATTTACATATGGTACGATTGTCTCTTTGGAAAACTCAAAGGAGTTCACAGATAATAAGATATCTTAACGTGTTTTCTGGCTTCAAAATCAAAACACAGAGATAAAGATGCCATTTATAATAGAAGGGAAATTCACAACATTTCTAAGATCAGTCTAACAATAGTTGTGAAGTTCTTTACATAGAAAATTAATATTTGGATCCGCTTGATAGCAGCTTGGCATCCAGTAGCATTTCATTAAATGTGTATCTGTTTTCCTGCTGCCTTACACCTGAGATGTTTGCATTTGCATCCAAGGGAAACACTTTCAGATTTGTCAAAGCAAATGTGTGCACACTGAATTGTACTAACCTGGTATTACTTTCAAGATGAGTACTTGCATAATGCATGTACCCAGCACCACCACATTCATTATCTTTCCCCAGGAGGAATTGGTGATGTTCTCAGATGCTCAGGACTGACTTGTTTCCAGAGCTATGATATTGCCCAATCCCTCACTAGTTCGGTGATCCTTCTCCTTTGCTGAGGAACATCAGAGATGTTTTACTGAGTCCACAGCAGGAGCAAGGGACAGAGCATGGTAGGGTAGATAAAGCCTGCCTTCAGGGTCTCCAGTCCATTGAAGGGTCCAGACCACATAATTGGTTGTGGGAATCAGAGTTTGGAGAATGGGGACAAGGAGCTTTCAGAAAGAAGGGGCATTTAATTTCACACCTGGAAGAAGAAGCATTCAGAGGAAGAAGTTGGGAGTGGAGTGGTGTGGAAGAGAGGAAAAACAGTGTGAAGTCCAAGGAGACAAAAGGAACCATCCATTGAAGGATAGAGAAAGAGTGGGTGCCAAGAAACAAGAGTTTGTCTGCTGCAGCATGAGATGTACGAGCATGAGAGTGAGGAGTGGGATGCTCAGGAGTCACACCCACACACCCGACTGAGTGGTGTGATTGCCCAGAGAGCCAGGGGCAGCTACTGAAGAGTAAACAAGGTGGCAGAACCAGGCTGTGCTTCAGAAGACTGGAGGGTGGGCCATAGGAAAAGAGCTTGAAGTCAACAAGTGGGGTCTCATCTGAAGAGACATCAGTTCCCACGTCAGTTCCCATGTCCAGGAAACTGACCTCCCTGAGGAACCCATCTGGAGCCTTCACATTCTTTTGAGGTCATCCAATGTGTCCCCAGAACTCTGGGCCATGGAGACAGAGCACAGTGCAAGATATGAACTTTTGTGAGGGGTGCTCATTGGTTCCAAGCTTGGGAAAGTGACTTGGAAGCTAAGCTACAAGAAAAAATGTTAGAACTAGGTTTTTGTGTCCACCAAGACTATTCTATACACCCCTTGGTCACCTCTGCTTGTATCTGCCTCTTTCTATGAAGTGACTCAGTATGTTCCACTGCACCAGGGGCATAGAAAAAGACCCCCAATCTGTAAGAATCTCATGATCCCAAAGGACATAGAAAACTTCCCCCAAAAACAATATGCAAATATTCCAAAAGGAGACAAAGAGCTTGGGGAAGGTGAGGGAATTCTGTCAAGGAGACTGCAGGAAATCTTACTTTTATAGAAAAAGTCTGAACCCTCAAACCTGGTCTTATGATACCAGTAAGTGAAGGGCAGAATCCTTTCCTGGTCACCAGCAACCACCTGGGAGCAGAAACAGCTAGGATCCTCAGACATGACCTGACTGCAAACCCTGAAAGCTATCCAGTCCACCTCCAGGTAACACAGGAGGAACTCCAGTGAACAGAGAGCAATGCACTGGTTCCTAACTCCCTCACAGGGATATTTGCACAAAAAACCAACTGGAAGCAATGTAACTATCCAGAAGAGGGAAATGGAGGTCGGTGGAAAAAAGGAAGGAAAGCAAGGGGGTAGAGACAGAGACAAAGAAGAAGGAAGAAGAGGAGGGGTAATATCCAAGAATTTGAGATGAATTACTTCATTAAAGCAAATGCGGTCTCTCTATACATACTTACATAAAGATGGCTATGGCATTGTTAAGATATTAAAGAGTGACATGCATAATTACATATAAGATGATGCCTCTCTTCCATTTCAAAAGAAGCCTGTGTTGTGTGTGTGTATGGATCAGTACACAGCAGTTTGAAGTGATTATATACCACCCTGACACCAAGTGTATCTCAGGGGATGGGGTGAAATTTGAAGAGGGGCACTTGCATAGTTGGAAATAATTTTAAATGAATGAGCAGAAATAAAATGGCAGGCAATGTTTTTTGCTTGCAGAAGCAAAACGGGAGGGGGGAAAAAGCCACCTAAATACATCTAGAGGGATCTGACTGAAATAAACGATGGTGCCAATTACGACGGAGCACCAGGCACAGGGCCATTGAAATCAGAGCAGATTTATGTGGGGAGATATTCTCAAATGAAAAGCAAATTACAAATTAGTGTGTACCGAATACTCTTATTTTGTAAAAAAAAAAAAAAGGAGAAAATTTAGAAAAACGCATAGAAAAATATGAGCCACAGTGAGAGGAGGGCTTCTGGGAATCAAGTAAACTAGACTCCAGTCTCTGGTAGGTGTCTGTGGATGGCTCTGTGTGTGTGTGTGTGTGTGTGTGTGTGTGTGTGTGTGTAAGGCTGAGGGGGGGTGATCTCACACTCTGAACCTCAGTTTACCCATCCTTAAATGAATAGTAACAATGGTAACTTTCCTGGGGTTGAGGGAGGGTTTGTTGAGCTAAGGTGGCTGATAAGCTCCTCACAGATGGCACTGGGCAGCAAGTCCATGACTATTGTCCCCACATCTCCCATCTGGGCTATGGAACTAAGGGAGGGAAACACACCCAAGATTTATACATACCGAGGACTTTTTAATAGTGAAGAGTGTTACAAGGTTACTGTGTTAGGACTTGAATTGTGGGCTTCCCCCAACTCTTGTGTTGAGGCCCTCAAGCGCTAATGCCATGATTTTGGGGGCTTGAGCCTTGTGGAGGTAATTGGATGTAGGTAACGTCATGGAGAGCAATAACGAGATAAGGACCATTTTGGATCCCTCTCAGTCCCTGTGCCTATCTCCCTTTTTACTACATGAGGACTCTGAGAGTACGTGACTGTCTCCCAGCTAGGACCAGGCCTCTCACCAGTACCCAACCCTGTGCTGGCTCCAGTCTATGGTATTTGTCACATCAGCCCAGGCAGACTCCAGCTCAAGAGTTGACCACTATGGATACTAATATAAAGTGAGAGGGAGCAGTCATCTGGCCCAGAGGATCCTGCGATGCAGGTCCCAGGAGCAGAGCGAGAGGCAAGCACCTCCCTCCTTACCCCACTGTACTCAGAGCTGCAGAGCTGGCAGAGTGGGTGACAAGGGCCGTGCCTCCTGCCTGCGCTCTGTGGTTGCAGAGAGTGCTGGTATTTCTCCAGAATGGGGACGTGACTGCAGTCACAAGAAATCAGCGGATAAAAGTGGGAGCAAGGGCACAAGGACCCCGGCTCTGTGGCACTTAGCAGCCAGTTCTGCCAGAGACAAGCTGGCACCTAGAGCTGAGGTCAGGGCAAAAACCAATGAGGATGAGGGAGAAGGCGGTGGAATTCCAGAAATGCCCTGTCCTTGAGAGTGCCTGGGTCTGCTGCCTGCTTCCTGACAGAGGGAGTTGGGGGACTCCATGGAGCTGTGCAAGAGATACATGCACGCACAAATTTTGTGCACAAACACACACATACACTTATGCACACATGTACATGCATGCCCACGTGCACACATGCATGTGCACACACACATGCATACACACTGTCCTGGCAGCAGATGCTGAGCATCTACTGTGCACTTGGTTTATACAGGTGCCAGGGATGCAGCTATAGGTCAGGCTCCACCCCTCCCACCCAGTGTCTATCAGCATAAGGGACACCACCATGGGGTATGTCCTGACCCTGCTCTGTGCTCTGGTTCTGTGCCATAAGCCTCACAGCCACCTCAGTGAGAAGGACGACAGTCTCAACTCTGTTCAACACAAAGTGAAACAGACTCAGGACTCATCACCCGTGTGAGCTGGTCCCGGAAAGGAGGTTGGGAGATGGGCTGGCATCTGTCTGCCCACAGGACATCCTGAACAGCCTGACATGCCTGGAGTCTACTACAGTGTCATCATCCCCAGGTGTCCCCTGAGTTGGGACAGAGCCTACGTGATTGCCCCCCACCCCACAAGATGGGCTACTTGAACATCCAACAGCTAGACTGGTTTGAGCCACATGAGCCCAGCTGCCCTCCCCAGCCTGACCGTTGTCCTTACCACACCACCTGCCCCGCATGAACCTGCCCAAGCAGAGCTGCTCACGACCTGGAGCTTTGCCTCTGAGGGTCCCTGCTCACTTCTGTAAAACAAAAAAAGCCCCAGCGCTGCCTGGAAAGTGGTGGCTGGAGGCCAGAAAGGAGGCAGGTGTCAGCCATCAGCCAGCCCTCTGGCTTTCCAGCCTCAGCCTCCATAAGGCAGGTTGAGTTATCCTCCTTTGACAGGTAAAGGAACTGGGGTTCCTGGAGATGCTTACTGCCTGGGATCCTGCACCACCCATGCTGGGACTCTGTCCCAGCGGGGGAAAGAGCAAGAGGAGCAGCCTCAGCAGCTTTCCTGCAGGTGGTGTGACACCAGGAACCACAGCTCAGGTGGGCAGGGAGCTCAGAGCAGGGGTGATGGGCAGCTGGGGACACCAGGGAGCCTCGAGCAACCCCTGCCCTTCCCAGCCCCCAGCTCTTCCTTATAGTGCTCAGATTGGTCCTTGCTCCTGTCAGGACAGAAGCTGGCATTTCTACAAGTGCAGGGGGAACTGTGACCCCAGGTCCCCTCTCCTCTCTCCTTTCCCATCCCTGCGTCTCCCCTCTTCTGCATACCCAGTCCTGCTGGCTTCACTAAAGAGTGGCGGGTGGCCCTCCCTGTGCTGGCCATGCAGCACAGGAGCCCACTTCTGTCGGCAGGGAAGGGGGGTCACAGGGGAGACAGAATCCCATGTTTAGAGACACAGATGCATCAATGGGTGGGAGGGCTCTGTACAGGGGTTCACAGCAGCTCTGGGCCATGCGACTGGGCCCCCTCCTGGGACTCTGTTTGGCAATCATGTGTGATTGACCCCACAGAACTTCATGTGTTAGCAGACAATTCAGGATCGGGGGTCTGCAGACTCAGGGAGAGTCAGCTCAAACCAGGTCTTCACAGCTCCAAAGTCTAGTACACAGCCTGCCAGGGTGGGGCAGGACAGAACTGTGATTACCAGCAGGCCAGGCAGGGTCTGGGGAGGGCAACTAACAACAGGGTGATGGGACCAAGAGGATGTGGTGGCAAGGCGCATTCAGGGTGAGGCATATTAAGGGTTTCCATCTTCCCAGCATCCCTGACACTCCCACAGGGTTTCTCGGATGCTCTGTGATGTTTCTTGCTTCCTCCATGCAGCTGCTGCTCTTGTTCTATACATTTCATCGACAGCATCTCCTGTTCACCCACCAGCACCCAGAACAGGCTCCTCGTGCCTTTCCCAGCCCCTGTGGAGCACATTGTCTTCTTTTCTTATCACTTCTGAATTATCTGACTGCTTCCCTGTGAATGCGTAGCCACCAAACTGTGATTATTGGTGGTCTACACATCCACACAACTGGATTTGAAGGTGGGTAGCGAGGGTGGCAGGCAGCTGAGTGGAGTAGGCACCAGCGGGCCCTGAAATCAGCGTCTGCTTCCCTGGGACAGCCAGTCTGTGTCCCTGACACTCTCCTAGCCCTCAGGTCCTCTCCCCTCCCCCAGCAGCAGTAGAGCTCCCAGAGCTGTCTAGAACTAGTCTAGGATAAGGAGGCAGTGCATCAGAGAGACAGGAAGGGGCCTCCCTGCAACCCCATGGCACCAGGTTCATCACCCTAACTAGGGTCAGGCAGGCAAGGGAGGGCTAGAATGCAGTCCCCTTGGGATACAGGTTATTGGATGCAACAGGGGATCACCGTCCCCATGCCGGTAACCAACGGGGCTTCGTGTAAGCACCCCTGGAAGCTTCTCAAGCTGAAAGGCTGAAGAGATGGTATAGGACTAAGGCAGTTGCCTTGAATGCGGCCAACTCGGTTCAATCCCAGGCTCCTCATTGTCTCCCGAGCACCATCAGGAGTGATCCCTGAGCACAGAGCCAGGAGAAAGCCATGAAGCCCTAAATACCACCGAGCATGGCAGAAACTACCTCCCCGTGAATATATAAGTTAAAACAAAGAAGTTTCCTAAGTTGAAATCAGCAATGGCCACCAGGGCTACCTGTGATAGAAGCAATCATGAGATTGATTCTGCAGACACTTAAGGGACAGGCAGATCAGACGAGGGCCTCAAGGGAGCCAGTTCACTTGGGCAGGAGAGACTCAGAACCAGTGAGATCCAACCTCAGCCCAGAGGTGTCACCTTTTTCTAGCCACAGGCCAGTGAGACCAGGGGCATTCAGAGATTAGGGCATTAGGGATATGGGTACCTAGCCCCCCCCACCCCCAGTGGCCTCATGCCTGCCTTGTGAGGGGGCCTGGCACAGAGTCAGGGTGACAGTCTGGAGGAAGAGGCGCCACTATCACATTTCCAGCACTTGTGGTCTCGGCCTGCAGCCACACCTCCTGTATTCGTGGCCATCGGCATTTGTGGCTCAGCGGCATGTCTTATTTTGTTAAGACAAATCAAATCTCCAGCACACTGGGCAACTGCTACGTGTCCAGACATGGAGAGAGAAAAGTGGATGGCTGGGCAGCAGGATTATTGCCCTCGGCCCCACTCGCCTGCTGTCTCTTCCTGGCTATGTCCCCAAGCCTGTGCTTCCACCCTGCACAGTGCCCAGTAGACCACCCCCTTCCTCTATTCCTCTCCTCCTCCCCGCACCCCGCTGCACAGAGCTCCTCGCCTCATGGCCCCTGCTGCTTGTCATCTCTGAGGGTGATGGCATCTCAGAATGCCCAGCCTGCCTTTCATCAGGCTCCTTCCTTATCCCGGAGCACAGACGGAGGTCTGCGAGGAAAGCGCTGTGGTAATTAACATTCCCCTGCTCTCTGGAAAACAGCAATTTCTCTGGGTATGGATTTCTTCTTAAGGAGTTTTCGCCTGGGAGACGCCAGGAGGCCAGCCCATGGATTAGCAGACGCCCCACCAAGCAAAGCAAGAATGCAGAGCAAAGCAGGGTGCCAGGTTGAGAGAACCACTGCAGAGTGAGCCTTGAGGAGGAACTGGGGAGACCACACACCAATGGTGGAGCCAGCCTGTCCCCCCCACAACCAGGACAACTGGAAGCTTTAGTTTAAAAGTGAGTCGTGAGTCAGGTTGAGTAGCAATTCTGATCATCTAGCCCTGCCCGCACCCTCTTGCCAGAGCCACCAGAACTGATGGGGAGGGTTAGCAGCTAGAGTGGAGGCACTTGGAGTGGAGGCAGTGAGAAATGGGGTGGGTAGCAGCGAAGGTTACCTTGGGAGGAAGGACATCTGTGCTGAGCCTGCCAGCTGGGCTCTGAGTAGAGACAAATGGAGCTCCAGGAAGTGGGGCCTCCATGTATGAGAGAGAGAACGTGTCAGTGTATGTGAATGTGAGAGTGTGTGGTGAGACTATGTGTGTTTGAGCACAGTGTGCGGGTGAGAGTGTGTCTGTGTGTGAGAGCCTGTGTATGTGTGTGAGAGTGTGAGTGTGTGAACATATGTGTGTATGTGTGGGAGCATGAGTAAGCATGTCTGAGTGTGAGAGCATGTGTGAGAGTGAGTGTGTGAGCATAGCGTATGTGTGTATGTGAGAGTGTGTTTGTTAGAGTATGTATGAGTATGTGTATGAGAGAGAGAATGTGACAGCATCTGTAAGTGTGTTTTGGTGTGTCTGTGTGAGTGTGTGTGAGAGGCCTGCAGGAGACAGACTCCTTGAGCGTCTCTCTTTGAGTGTGTGAGAGTGTGTCAGTGATTGTGCGTGTGAGAGGCTGGGTATGTGTTTGTGAGCATGTGTGTGTGTGTATGAGTGTGTGAGAGAGTGTGAGTGTGTCTCAGGGAGAGGACAGGCCTTGTTCTCTGAGTGATGCTCAGTAGAGGTGCAGAGAGGGAGCCTGAGGCAGGGGTACACCACATTTCAGCAGCCTGGCGGGAAGTCACACAGGAAGGCCAGGATCTAGCATGCAGCAGGGTCATGGAGGAGTCAGAAGGAGGCATCACTGGAGCTGCTCCCTGCACACCTTCCTCAGCAGGCTGTCAGGCACAGTGTGTTCAAGTCAGCACACTAAGTGCGACGGTCCAATGTCCAAAAACGGGACAGACCAAGATGAGGCAGAGGTGCCAACACTGATCTGCCCCAGAGAGGGATGGGAGGCAGAGACAGGGCGTTTCTGGATCCTCTTCATCTCCTATGAACCCCAGTTGGTAGAATCTCTTCCAGCCAGAGTCCAAGGTGCTCAGACATCCTACAGGCCTGCTGGTCTGGCTGGGACCCTCAGAATCCAGGCAGGCAGCGGGCACCCTTCAGATGGACTGCTCTGACCTGCCTCCTCGAGTCTCTCCCAGCACACTAGCACTGAAACTTAGGCTCTTTCAGCTCAGGTTTCAGCACCCATTCCACAGATTGGAAAACTAAACTTTGGGTTCCCCAGAAGGCAGCAAAGAGAGAGTAGAAAGAGCAGAAGTTTTGAAGCCTGTTTAATCTCCCACTTGAGTACATCTCTGTGTCTCAGATTGGAGGGCTCTCCCCTGCCTGCCTGAGGCTCTAGTCATCTCTCTACCCTTCTCCAGCATCACTCACGGCTGCCTTTGTCCCCGTGTGTGGAATAAGTCCCTGTGAATTCACACTGGACACCTGTGCAGCCGCCCACACTCACCAAAGGTGCTCAAGAAACAGAGACCATGGGCCAGAGAGAGAGTACAGCGGGTAGGGCACTCAACTTGATCCCAGATTACTGAGGTTCGAGCCCCAGAATCCCATATGTGACCCAATTACTGCCAGGAATGATTCCTGAGTGCAGAGCCCTAAGCACAGTGATGTGTGCCACCCCCACCCCCACTACAAAAAAAAATAAACAAAAGAAAGAAAGAAAAGAAAACTCAAAGAGAAACAGAGACCAGTCCTTTGTGACAGCCTGGCCCTCCCAGGCCAGCAGACCCCAGGAAATTCTGGACAGGGCAGGGTCGTGCCAGGGCACAGCTTCCACCACCCCCCTCCCACCCACACACACATACACACCCTCCTGGACCCCGCCTGCATTTCCCCACACTAACCAAACCTGCGTCTGGAACAGATGGCTTGTCCGGTCCCTTGTTCCCTAATTTTCACAGAGCATTGATCCAGGAGGCTATGATGTGGTTCAAAGAGAAATGCAAAATGACTCATTTGTGGGTCTGCAGACCATCTCTCCCTCTGTGTGTGTGTGTGTGTGTGTGTGTGTGTGTGTAGAAGTGTGTGTGAGCCTGAATCATGAGTGGGGATCCCCTCTCCTGTCAGCCTGGTGATGAGCCGTGTGATGGCCAAGATGAACCCCTCTTGAAACCTGGTCTCTGCTTTACCAGGGGGACAAGGATCTCCCATGGGATCCCAGGCCTGAGGAGAGAAAGGAAATTGCCTAAATAGGGTTTGTCCTGCATATCTATACCAAAATTAAAAATGAATGTATCAGTTGCAAAGCAATTTGCCATTTGCCAATCGAGCGTGGCCAGCCGCCTTGGGGAGACTCACATCTCTGCTTCCCGGGACGTGATTGTAACCTTCTGCTGGCAAAGCTGAGGTCGGAGGAGGAGGAGAGGGAGTGGTTGCAGGACCAGTGGGCACAGAGTGGGGCGAACGGGATGAGCAAGCAGAAATGTGGTGTTTGATGCACCCCACGAGGCCAGACCTGCCTCCCTAAGAACCTGCAAGATGGTCCTGTCATCTTCGTCCCCTACAGGAAAGACCAAGTCCCCTGGGAGGGTAGATAGAGGGTACTGTGCCAGGCAGGGCCAGGGCAGATGAGGTTCCCTAAAGTAGAGCCTGGGATGGGATCTCTGGGCAAGGGACTTTGGGGGGGCACCCTCTGAGGAGGGAGGGGCAGGGGACTCAGCTTGGACCTGGAGTCACCACAGTGCAGGCACAGCTGTGACACCTGCCACTCAGCTGAGCCCTGGGCAGGAGAAGAGACAGGGGCAGGGGCAGAAAAAGGGGTGGGGCAGGAGCAGGGCAAGGGCAAGGCAGGGGCAGGGGCGGAGGGGGGGGGAAGGTAGGCACAGGCACTTCTGATCCTGCACCCCCCGCCCTGGACCGGAACCCCAGCAGGGCTTCATCTTGTGGGCATTTCTCACTTTCTACCCTGCGACTATTCTTGGAGCAGGGCTGGCTCTGAGCTCAGCAGCTGACAGGTATGATGCCCTCCAGCTGGTGACAGGCACCACAGTCACCTCGGAGCTCTCCCACCCCTGTCCCCCTCCCCGGGTGTCATTCAGCAAGTCTGTGACCCCCATTGTTACCATACAGTCTCTATCTGGGTTTGGCAGCTTTACAGAGCCACCTACCCCCGCAGAGAGAAGGGTGGGCTCAGCCACAGGCCAGGCCAATCAGATCTTGCATGGCGACAGGCTCAGGAGAGGCCCCATCAGAGTCAACAGGGCCCTGATGGGGAACATCCAATAACCTGGAGCTAAGTGTAACATGAGACTGGAGGGGAGGGCACCCCCAGGAGAAGCCAGCAGGGCGGAGGCCTTGTGGTGGAGACCCAGGTTGAGTGGACAGGCTGTACTAGAGCTAAATTGACCATATACACGCACCCAACTACTCAGCCTAAGAATCCCATCTCCTTCACAACCCGGGTTGTGGCATTTTCCTCACTGGTAACCTAGAGCCCTAAGTAAGCTGTTCAACTAAGGCTCTCTTTGTCCCAGCTGCATCTTACACCCCAGTTTGTAGCATAGGGTTGCTGGGCAGGGGCACTGTATGGGACCAGGGATCCTGGGGGATTCTGGGCACAGACTGGCACCTTCCCCTCATCAGCACTGCCCCAGTCCCTGCCCTTCAGGAAACTGCTCCCCAGGCAGTGCATGATAGAGCGGCCTCATTAGAGGGCAGCTGTGAGGCTGGGGGTCACTGGGAGAGGCGGCAGCAGGCAGGGCAGGAGCAGGGAGGGGATCAGTGGGAAGGCAATGGGAACCATCCACACAGGCTTGCTCCTTGTTGATTCCAGCAGGATCCTGACTCAGAGGCCTTTTGGAAACACCCGGGACTACTCTGGATCTGAACCCCCTCTGATCTGTGCAGGTCTTGGAAGGACCCTTACTTTAGGCCATGAATATGAGCACAAAAAGGAGAAATGACCCCTCAAGATCAGAGGCTGAAGGAGGCAAAGCTGAGGTGCAAAGATGCTCCCAAATGCAGCAGCCCCCCACCCATTATTGGTGCTCACCTCAGGAGTTTGGATCATTCCTTGGAATATGGATGCAACTAATCATAGTGTTGGGTCACTATGATTTCATTTAACAAAGAAACCAAGGCACAGAGAGGTCAAGGCACTTTCCCAAACTCCTACAGCTCCATTTCCTTACCCTAGACGCCAAACCTTCCACTCAGAGGAGAAAGGGTCTTGAAGGACAATCCTGTGCCTCATGGAGTATGTTTGTGGCTCCCTCTGTTGAAGCCTCATACCCCTCTCCCCAGGATCTCTGGTCTGATTGTGGGGCTGAGGAGAGAGTTGATGGTGCTATGACGTCAAGCTTCTGGCCATGAGGCCCAGGTAGCCAGGGCTCCAGCTGAGTCTGGTCCTGCACCCACTGCTCCTGTATTATGTCACATGAGAAACCACTTCCTCTCTCTAGGCCCTCATTTCAAAGACTGACAAATACTGGGTGGCTGTGAGAGATGCCAGAGGTGAGATATTCCAGGGAGGCTCAGCCGCTGCTGGGACCAGATCTTTGGAGCCTTCACAGATGGGGGCAGATGGAGTCCCTACCGTGCCAAAGGCCCAGAGCTCCACCCACCCACATCTAGCCCCCACCAGAGAAATGATCCAGCTTCACAACTGACCTCAGAGAGATGCCTGCAGTTGATCTTCCCCAGTCAAAACTCCTGAAGCGTGTAGCCACATATGCGGCTATATGACGCCTCCAAACATCACAGAGCTGACAGCCCAATAGAGCACAGAAAATTGGATGGGAAAGTTACCTAGAAGCCCACTAAGCTCAATGAGTGAAAATAATAACATAGAAGACTCAATTAGAACCTAACAGATCAGTAAATCCTCAGACAAAGTAGTTGTAAGATGTATGTTGCAACAAGTGATATAAAATAAATCATTTCATGTTTACTAAGAGGAAAGTTGGTAAGGAACTAGGGACACTGACTGAGGGAAGGTTGTACTGGTAGTGGGATTGGAACACTGTAGGCCTGAAACAACTCTATTGTGAACAACTTTGTAAATCACAGTGTTTAAATAAAGTTTCATTTTGGTGTTTAAATAAAGCCTCAGTTGGGTGAATGAAGCCCTTGGAGTGTCCTCTCTCTGCCTTGGCTCTTGCTGCACCCCTGTGGTGAGGAGACAGAGGGGATAAGAGTAGTTGGTTATTCTATGTAAGGGCTTCCTGCAGCTCATGCTTGCTGGCTGGCTGCATTCATTAGTCCATTTTATTACCTAGACCTGAGACACAGGAATTGTGGCATGCAGACAAATGCAAATGACCAGAGAGGTGGGTACCCCAAATCCTGGTTGAACTTCAGTTGTATGAGATGAGAATCAATGCAGAGAAGGAGACAGGGCCCCTTATACCCCTCAGCTATATGATGTAAGCATAGTCACCTAACCTTTCTAGGTATCTATGTCTTCATGGGTAAAATGAGGGAGAGCCTATGAAGACTAAGCTGACTAGGGACTGAAGAAATAGACAGAGGGTAAGATGCTTTTCTTCCATGTGGCTGACTTGGGTTCGATCACCAGAATTCTATATCTGAGCACCTCTGGAGTGATTCCTGAATGTAGAGCCAGGAATAAACCTGGAACATCACTGGGTATGGCCAATAACAAACAGACAAACAAACAAACAAGGAAGACTGGGGGTCAGAGAGATAGTACAGCTGGTAAGGCAATTTTTCACGTAATTGACCCAGGTTCAATCCCTGGCACCCCAGATGGTCCACAGAGCACCTCCAAGAATGATTCCTGAGCATAGGGCCAGGAGTAAACCACAGCCGGCAAGACCCAACAAAAAAATTTTTTTTAATTGAGTCCTCTAAGCAATTACGTGGTGGAGGGTAGGTGAAGAAACGGCGGGGCCCTCTCAGGGTCTGCAGGGGCATCATTCAATACTTCATGAAATACTATCTTTGTTTGATGCTGTTTCATATATGCAAAAAAAGCAGCATCTGTATCAGATGCCTACTTCACCAGTCATTGATCTCTGCCTTATGAGCCATCAGTGCACACCAGAGAACAGCAGTTTGAGATCTAGGACATCAACTAGAGCACAGAGGTTTGAGGTCAACCTGCAGCCACACCTCCATGGCCCTCAAGGGGTAACCACTATCCTACATTTTTTTTAATCTCTTGTATATATGCTTCTGGGGTATGGACAGTTTATAGGCAGGAAAGGAGATACCAAAATACCAAGAAAAGCACAAAGCATGAGGGAAATGATTGACAGATCGAGTCCATTTAGTCTCTCTTCACCAAACACAATGTAAATAAACACCCTGGGCAGATAAGCTTCGAGCAGGGCCTACCTATACACCGTGACTCTACCTAAAGATCACAGACTTCCTAAAAGACCAAGGAAGACATGAACAGTCATTTCAAGAGGAAGCCTGAACAGCTAACGACCATTTAAAAGTATGTGACATCTCATTAATAATTAGAGAAATGCAAATTTGGGAAGGCTGACAATTCCCCTTGTGTACCTGCTTTGTTAGGCAGAACCAAAGCTGCTGCATAGATGAGACACCGCAGAAACCCCCTGCCTGCTGCTGTGAAGCACTTTGAAAATCAATTTGGCGCTGGCTTGTAAAGGCGAATGCACATTCCCCTTCTAATTCAGAGGTTCTGCCTACAGAGCAGGCCCCAGAGACTCCTAGACACAAGCAGCGGAGACACAGGCGGGAATGTTCACTGCTCACGTTGTAATCACAGAAACCCACAAGCAGAGCGGTCGATGGTTCTAAGAGAATGAATGACTCTCCCACTGCTCTATACAAGTGTCTGAAAGGGCACCTGTGATGGACCTCCCAGCCAGGAACAACTATGCACTATTCATCCTCCCCTGGGCCATGGACAGGGCTGTCTGTGGAGCTGACCAGCTCCAGTGCTGCCTCATGAATGCCAGCATGGTGCCCCCTGTCTACTCAGCATGCCAAGGATTGAGAGGGTGAGGGCAGCTTCTCTGCCAGGGCCAGCGAGCTGTTCTCAAAGATGGGCAGAGTCTTCGCATATGCTGCCTGAGCCCTTGTGCTGCTTGCGCCCACATGGCCGAGCACATGTGGGCTGAGCACATGTGTCGCCCGCATCTCCCCTCTTGAGATGTGTACTTTCATGCTTTTCTGTCTAATGCTAGGATGTGTGTAGGGGCTCTCTCTCTGCCCTTGGAGAAGCCCTTGTTCTCTCTTGAGTACGTTACTCTCTCACTCTCTTCCTCTCCAAAACCTCCAAATAAAAGCTATTTATTTCACTGATTGTTTACTCCTGAAATTCCTTTCTGCGAGGCGAGACAAGAACCCAGTAACTCTGGGTCCTGGGCAGCAGAGGTGGTTGGGGAGAAAGTGACCATCTTTCTCCTTCCCGCTTCACATAAGTCACTCATGGGGCTCACCAACATCAGATGGCGACTATGTTCTTAGCCCTTCACTATGGACAAGCCAGGACATGGGTCACAGGTCTCCTGAGTGTTGATCCAGTGATCTTTTCAGCACCTCCCTCCCCCATGGTATCTCAATTCATAGGCTCTCTCTGATGTGTCTTCTCCTTCTCTCTCTCTCTCTCTCTCTCTCTCTCTCTCTCTCTCTCTCTCTCTTTCTCTCTCTCTCTCTCACACACACACACACACGCATGCATGCACATAGACACTGATGTCAGCACCAACAGATGGAGGTGTATTGGTAATGGTGATGGACCTCATCTCTCCATCTTATCCCTTCTATCCCCTCTTCCCTGGATGGAATTGTTCCTCCCTGCCTCTACCTCCAACTTGGATAAGAAGAACCTTAATAAGATGCTGTTAAAATTGATCTTTGGGTGACCTGCATATAAACTCTATGAAAAGAGAGGACCTGTGATTTTCTTCTTCCTATACCTTTGAAGAACTTTTGACTGGAAGCTCATTCTGAACTCCCCAGTCAAAGCCCCAATCCATTCCTATGACTCCAGGCTCTGCTAGACCTGACCCTGGAGACAACCCAGACTAAATTCCACCACCCAGATCTCCCATTTAAGTAAATGGATATCACTATTGAACTTTATGTCACTGTAGGTCAGACCAACCCACAAACCCAAGACGAGATCTCTATGAGCTCCATATTCCCACATACTCTCTCTTTTTTAAAAATTTTTATTAGTAAAACGCCATGAGGTACAGTTGTAGACTTACAAATTTTTGTGCTTGGGTTTCAATTTTACAATGATCAAATACCCATCCCTCCACCAGTGCCCATTTTTCACCACCATGGGTCCCAGTATCCCTCCCATCCCCCACCCCCCCCCCATCCTACCCTGCCTCTGTGGCAGGACATTCCCTTTTGTTCTCTCTCTCCTTTTGGGTGTTGTGGTTTGCAAAAAAGGCATTGAGTGGCAATCATGTTTGGTCTATAGTCTACTTTCAGCATGCTTCTTTCATCCTGGGAGGATCCTCCGAACACCCTTTATTTGGTGCTCCCTTCTCTATCTGAGCTCCCTTTTCCCCTAGCATGTGTGGCTAGCCTCCAAGCCATGGAGCAAACCTCCTGGTACTAATCTAGGCCACTCTTGGGTGTTAGTCTCCTATTTTGTTACTTTATGTTCCCCCAGACGAATGCAATATTTCTATGTCTATTCCTCTCTTTCTGACTCATTTCACTTAACATGATACTTTCCATGTAGTACCACTTGTATGTAAATTTCATGACTTCATCTTTTCTAACAGCTACATAGTACTCCATTATGTAAATGTACCAAAGTTTCTTTAACCAGTCATCTGTTCTCAGGCACTAGGGTTTTTTTCCAGATTCTGGCTATTGTAGAGTGCTGCAATGAATAAACAAGTGCAGATATCACTTCGACTATACTTTTTGCCTCTCTGGGATATATTCCCAGGAGTGGTTTTGCTGGGTCAAATGGGAGCTCAATTTCTAATTTTTTGAGAATCATCCATACTGTTTTCCAAAAGGGCTGAACCAGTCGGCATTCCCACCAGCAGTGGAGGAGGGTCCCTTTCTCGCCACATCCATGCCAGCAACCCACATACTCTCTTTTGATTGCTTACAACATGACCTGGAGTAGAAAACATCATCCCATTTACAGATGAGAAGACCAAGACTCTGAAAAGTAGGAGGATTTCCCCCCAAATATCAGCTGGTTGTAAACTGCAGAGCTGAGATTTGACCCCAAGTAGTCTGGTAAAAGGTAAAGGTAAAGGCCCTCCCGTTG
Source organism: Sorex fumeus (assembly GCF_029834395.1). NCBI lineage: Eukaryota > Metazoa > Chordata > Mammalia > Eulipotyphla > Soricidae > Sorex > Sorex fumeus. Next base: position 46,022,294 of record NW_026606104.1, read on the forward strand.
ATCGTCGATTTGCTCGAGCGGGCCCAGTAACGTCTCCATTGGAGACTTTGTTGTTACTGTGTCTGGCATATCGAATACTCTCGGTAGCTTGCCGGGCTCTCCGAGAGGGGCGGAGGAATCGAACTCGGGTCGGCCATGTTGGCCGCGTGTAAGGCAAGCGCCCTACCCGCTGTGCTATCGCAGTAGTCTGAGAGATGCCAATTTATCAAGGAGGAGATGGTGGGAGCTTGTCCTCAGCCAGTCCTGCCTCTCTCTGCTGCCCCATACCCCAATCCCTAGCTCCTTCCTGTGATGCCCTCACTGCTCATCGTCCAAGCTGTCCATCCTGTTCCTCTGGCCAGGGCTCTCTCCAGGCTCTAGGAGTCTTCACTGAATTTCAGCTGCTAAAAACTATAGCCCCAGGAGGAGGAGGAGGCTCAGCCAAGGTGGGTTCTTTCTACATCAAGTGACAGGTTTCTAGAGGCAGAGCAGCCTTTGGATGGCAGAGCCCAGGGCAGGAAGAAGATCCCAAAGGCTGGCCCTACAGAGGTAGGCTAGGCCTGTCTCCGTGTAAATGTGAATTAGCATGCAGCCCCTGGTTCTCAGCGGAGCTGAGAGATGAACCCACCAGACAGCACTGACATGGTCCTGAGCCGAGCTGAGAGATGAGCCCGCAGCTCCGGTGCAGGGGAGCCAGACAGGGCTGACACGGGGATGACAGGAGTGTGAGCCATGAGGTGAAGAGTCTCTAGTGTCATCTGTTCCTTCACTGTTCCGCTACCCCAGTCCTGTCCTTTCCCAGTCAAGGCCTCTCAGATGAGACTGGGGTTCCTAAAGATGGTTAGCTCAATAAAAACACAACAGTAATAATGCTGGTGGTGATAAGAGAAATAACTTAATGAGCAGATAAAATCACTGTTGCTTTGGAATGTTTTCTGCACCATGTCCCCACATTCTCTATCTTCTCAGCAGGCTGCCAGATTGGTGATAGTTGCATCATTTTGCACAAGAGGAAATGGAAGCTTAGAGAGGCTCAGTAGTGCAGAGCTCATAATAGCAGAGCTGAGATTTTAATTTCAGTCTGACTCCAAAGCCAGCTCTCTGATGCTCTACTGCCTTTGAGGACATGTGAATAGAGATAAGGAGACGGAGGTGAGAGTCCGTGGCCTGGGAGGTTCACATCCTCTTCCATTCTGAAGAATAAATGTAAAAAGTCATAGATATGTATCGTCTTGTCTAACAGCAGAACCTGAAAGCTGAAAAGGGAATGGAAACCAGAACATAGGATTCATCTATTTATTCATTTTCAGATTTATTAGGATCCAATTAAGTTCTGGCCCATCTCCTAGATCCTGGAGATAAAGGAATAAAAAATCCTGACTTTTCTTCCCCGTGGAACTTTCATTTTAGTTTTGTTTTTGTTTTTTTGGGGGGCCCCACACTGCAATGCTCAGGCCTACTCCTGGCTCTGCACTCCTGACACTCCTGATACTCCCTTATGGGGTTTCAGGGATCAAAACTGGGTCAGCCACAAGCAAGGCAAACACCTACTGGTGGTATTATCACTCCTGCCCTGTAAGGAAGAGTATCTCTAGAAGTAATCAATCCTATGAATAAAAACAGCTAGTGAAAAGGAAATAGAGATAAAAGAGTTATATTATAGAAGGCGGCCCAGTTGAGCCCTCTGAGGAAACGACATCTAAATAAAGAAAAGGGTCAAAGTTTACCAATATCTGTCCAAGAATGCTCAACATCTTGAGAGTGGCTGTGCAAAGGCCCTGGTGGAGAAGACTCAGGGAACAATCATGAGGGCAATGTGGCTGCAGCAGAGCGGGCAGTAAGGGGAAGATTAAGGATGAGGAGTGAGGGGCCAGCTAGAAAGACAAATTGAGGGTCTACAGGGTCATAGGTGGCGGGGTGTTTTGTTTTAAATGTCAAGGTGAATTGCAGAGTTTTGAAGTCAAGAGTGACTGATGTCATCTATCCTAAAAAAAAAAAAAAAAAGAACACCACTTTGGCTTCAGGATGTGGAGGGGTTTCATGGAAACAGGGAAATGACTATCCAAGCCCTGGGGAGTCCAGGGGCCATCAGGGGTGGGTGCTCACTTAGGAGTTACCGACCATGATGTTGATGCTGTGGATTTGGTGCCGGGATCCTATCCTTGAGGCTGCCCTGCTAGGTGGATGGGAAGCGGGTGCTGAGGAAGGAGTTCAGGTCCTAGCAGGGCTGATCTAGTCATGCATTCCCATTGCCTGGCTGAGACCAGTTGCTGGGCTGCAGAAATGTCCTGCTGCTCAGAAACTGCTCACGCAGACACACTTTTCATTTTATAATTATAGATTTTAAAATGAATACACGAAACATGACTATTATCCTTTTTTAAATCTCTTGTTGTAAAGTCTACACATAGTGGCATTCGGAAGACATAGCACCGCCACTCCTATTGATGTAGGCAATGCTGCGGATTCTGGGATGCTGGCATGGCTGGTGATATGGGGGGCGGGTGCTGGGAATTTTCCGGGGGTACTGGGTGCTGGCGATGCTGGGGATGTTGGCAGTGCTGTCAGTGCTGGGGATGTAGCCAGGGCAGTGCTGGCCTTAGCAATGCAGCAATGCAGTGCTTCGTGAATAAGTGTTGCTTAGCAACCACCAGAATCACACCCGAGGTCCTCGGGAGCTACGCAATGCTGAGGGTTGAACTCGGGGCCTTTCATATGCTAGGCATGTATTCCACCACATATGATCTCTCCCTGGCACTGGAGAATGGCCTCTACTGATGGCCTTAGCAGACCAGGACAAGTTTCTCCTTGCTCCCATAGTCCAAGGGTATAGCAAGGTGAGAACTGCTGGTAGGGAATACGGTGTGTACAGTTCCCGGTTCTTGTGGTGGTGGGGAAATGCTCCACAAGGGGGTCATGGCGCTGGGCAGGGAGAACGTGCTGGACATGATCACTACCTTGGTGAATCCTCTCCGGGAAGAAGCAGCCCAGAGCAGCAGCAGTGGCTCAGTCTCTGACCTAGTTTGTGCTCCAGCCTGGGCTTCCTGCAACTGGACAGGGCTGGGGGCAGGAGGCAGCTGCAGGCAGCAGGATGGGGTGTCTGAAGCAGGGCAGACATGCAGAGCCTTTCCCCAGCATCCACACACTGTCACCAGCTAGCTCAGAGGCCCTTGGAGTCAGGAAAAGCATGTTTATTTGTTTGTTTGTTTTAGGGTCACACCCAGCAACACTCAGGGATTATTCAATGCTCTGCACTCAGGAACTATTCCTGATGGGTTCTGGGGACTATTTGAAACACAAGATCAAACCCCGGTGAGCCGCATGCAAGGCAAGCACCTAGAGGCTTCACTATTGCTCTGACACCAGGAAGAATCTTTTTTACTCCCTCTGGTCCAACCACCCCCTCCTCTTAACTAGATGAGTGAGACACTTTCCAGAAAGGGAGAGCAACCGAGCCCTCTAATCCCGAGTAACTCTCCTGCACCACATTGTATTGATCTCACCTTCTTGTAAATAATTTATGCCAACAACCCCTGTGGCCCCATTGTCCTGGAAATCAGAAAGAGAGGGATAGACATAGAAAGATTGCATTCATCTGGGGAACATAAAGTAACAAAATAGGAGACTAACACCCAAGAATGGCCGAGATTAGTACCAGGATTTTTGCTCCATGGCTTGGAGGCCGGCCACACATGCTAGGGGAAAAGGGAGCTCAGATAGAGAAGGGAGCACCAAATAAAGGGTGTTCGGAGGACCCTCCCAGGATGGGAGTAGCATGCTGAAAGTAGACTATAGACCAAACATGATTGCCACTCATTGCCTCTTTTGCAAACCACAACACCCAAAAGGAGAGAGAGAACAAAAGGGAATGCCCTGCCACAGAGGCAGGGTGGGATGGGGGAATGGGAGGGTAGGAGAGATACTGGGACCCGTGGTGGTGGGAAATGGGCACTGGTGGAGGGATGGGTATTTGATCATTGTATAATTGAAACCCAAGCACGAAAATTTGTAAGTCTACAAATGTACCTCATGGTGTCTCACTAATAAAAATTTTTTTAAAAAGTCTCTTCCTCTCAGGTGAGACAAGCCCACACTTAGGGGTAGATAGCCTGGAAAATCCAGACCAGCTCAGTCCTAGTAAGTATTGTTGCAGAAGCATCATTCCTATGCACTGACTTCTCTGTTTCAGACCCACTGTCCCTCAGTACAGTAGAATTTACCATTCTCATAGTAGTCTCAGGGCTGCGGCTGTGCTTTAGAGTTTTGCCTCATCTCTGCCATCCTTGACTGGCCCCCAGTGCCTCTTGTAGGAACTGCATAACTGCTGCTAGTCAGCGATGCCTCTCTTGCTTTTAAGAAAATTGAGACCCAAAGAAGTCATTGTGTTGACTCCACAAATCTCCTGTCTATCTACTTTGTCTTTGCTTTATCACCAAATTACCTGGCCTCGAGCTGAAGGTTGCCTTTAGGTTCTGTGAGCGCTGCCAGTGCTCCAGAAAGCACAGTAACATTCCAGAAGGAAGTCAAAGGCAGGAGGAGGACAAAGAAGCAAAGAGGGTTCTGCAAGCTGTTTCCAGGAGCTTTTCTGAACTCCTCTCTATCCTCACAGTTCACACTCTACCATCACAGCTAATATTCCTGATCCTATTTCACAAGGCCATTAATGATATGAGGCTGGAGGGGGCTGGTAAGGATGATTTTGAAGCATGACTCCCCGACCAGGACTGGCATTCTGCTACTGGAGAAGAGGACACAGGATTTTATTGATCAGCACAACTTGGGCCCCACCCAACGCCCAGAAGATTTCAGTAGAGCTAAAAGTTCTCTTCCCAGAGCTGAATTCAGCAGGTTTCCTGGCGGGAAAGAGGGAACAGCAATTCTTCCCCACCTACCTCCATTTGAAAAACAAATTTTAAAGAACCTTTTAGCAATGGATGCTTATTGCAGAAAAATTTCCAACATAAAATAAAGAAAATCAAAATCCTTCCTAATCCCCCATGCAGAGATAACATCTGGTGGTGTTTTTGCATGAGTCCTTCTGGGTTCATTTTTCCTGTGCTTATATTAGCAAAATTAGGAATTTACTTTATGTCCAGTTTTATATGCTGCTTTTATTTCCTGCCTTTATTTTTATAATCACTTTCTCAGCATGAACTACTTTTTTTGTCAGGCTAGCCATCCCCAAATGCATTTTTCTTTATTGAAACATAATGTGCATGTAATAAAAAGCACATCTTAAGCATATAGTTTGGTAAATTTTGACAAATTTATACATCCTTGTTACCACCACCCAAATCAAAGTACAGAAAATTTCCATCAAACCAGAAAGTTCTCTCATGCCATTTTCCACCCCTTCCCCAACACTTCTGTGATAATCACTGTTCTGGATTTTGTAAATGATTGCTTTGCCCATTCTTTTTTTTTGTTATTTTTTTAAATTTATTCTTTATTGAATCACCATGAAATACACAGTTACAAAGATGTTCTGATTGGGTTTCAGTCATACAATGTTCCACCACCCATCCCTTCACCACTGTTCATTTCCCACCACCAATGTCTTTTGTTTTTTAAAAAAATCAACCTATCTATAGGCACACATCAATTAATTATCCTCAAGCATTAATAGCCAAGAACAAAAATTAATACTTGTGCCCAGTTTCTTTACAAACCCAGACTTTTAACCACTCTATAATATTGCTCTCCTAAGGTGAATCTCTTCCTCTTTCATTTTGGATTTGGGGCCACACCCAGGAGTGCCAGGGACTTACTCCTGACTCTGCTCAGGGATCATTCCTGGGGGCTCAAGGGAATATATGGGATACTGGGTATCAAAGCTGGGTCAGACATGAGCAACCTTCTGTACTGTCATTCCAGTCCTAAATAAATTCCCCTTTTGAAGCTCTTTCCCCAACTTTTACTTTCCCTTGTTGTGGATGCCAGAGGGTTGGGGAAATATTGGGGATGGACTTGAATACCTTGAGCCCTCATTAGCCCTACTCCTACTGCCAAGCTACTTGATGCATTCATGCAGTACTTGACAATTTGGGGTTCTGTGTTCTCGCTTGTGGTGACAAGAGGCTGCTCTTACCTGGATGTACTGGGGACACCAGGCTACCCTCAAGGTTTTGGGGGGCCATGCTATCCAGGAGTCTAAATGCCCAGCACATGCCAGACATGCTCTGCACCCTTTGAGTCTCTAGCCAGCCTCTGAAGCTCTGTCCAACACGTGGCTTCTTCCCTAACTGAGGTCTCCAACCTGTTTCTGAGAAGCCACTTTAAGGTTCTCTTCTGGAGACGCTGTTCTAGATGAGGCTGGAGAAACTCTGTCTCCATCTTTGCTCATTTACGAGGCCCCATCTCCACTGACACAAGATCCATGGGTAGGAGCATTTGGAAAATTTTTATATGTGGCATAAACTTGCCCTCCTGGAAAGCTGGGCCGGCTTCCACTCCGCATGTGGGGCCTGAGCAGGTCATCAAATGGGAGTCTAAAGCCTCCTGCCCCTTCCTTTAGCTTCTCTCTTAGACCCCTCTCTCAGTTCCTCTTTCCTCTCTCCTCCAGAAACAATGGAGAAATTTACACGCTGAGATATCTAAATATTTCTGCCTAAGCACTACTCAAAAAATTAGCATAATTATTCTAGTGCCTGGAAGATTCATTTGCAGCAAATTATGTATTTAAGATGAATTTGGGGTATTTTGCTGAATGGAACCAAGAAGGTCTTTGGCTGCTTATCATGGGGTATAAGAGCAGCTTTGGTAGTTTCCGGTGCTTTCAGAGGTTGTGTTATCCCAGTGAGGGCCTTGGGGGCTCTATGACCCCTGTGTCCCAGAATCTGAAGTCCTGGTGGTACCCTCTGCTGCTCTGGTGAAGCTGGCATGGCCCTTGGGTGCTTGGGGAGACATGGTGGGGAACCACAAGCAAGCGGAAACCTTCAACTCAAAAAAGATAATGGTGGATTGCCTCCCCACCAGGATCCCTTTCTCACTGGCCTCCTGAGACCGTTTCCTACATCCCCACCTCCACTTCCAGAGGACCACACACTCAGACAGTGTTGGATCATTCTGGAACAGGGGCTATAGGGAGAGCTTGGGTAGAGGTCCTGGAGCTCCTTGGGAGGAAGGGCTGGCTGAGCACTGAAGACTGAGTAGGCAAATTTTAGCTACTGTGAAGTGGGCGTGTGGGTGTGTCTGGCCACTGATGGATGTTTTCCTCTGGCATTTTAACAATATTGATGGGAGGGAGATTGGTTGTTTGTTTTCTTGGGCAAACGGTCACACTTGTCAGTGCTCAGAGCTTACTCCTGGCTACGTACTCAGGAATCACTCTGGTAGTGCTCAGAGGACCATATATAGTACAGAGTTAGTTAAGGCAAGTGCCTTACCTGCTGTGTTGCCTCCTGTTTCTAATATTGAGTCTTCTAATCCATGATCAGTCTGTGTCTTTCTATTTGTCTTTCTTAATCTGTGGGAAAAAAATATAATCATTGGCAGAAGGTTCTTGCACATAATCATGTTTTAATCATGTTTTATCATGTTTTTTGAAACTATAGAAATGTTATTGAGATTTTTTTTCCTTTTCAGGTTTTGGGCCACACCTGGTGACGCTCAGGGGACCACATGGAGTGCTAGGGATTGGACATGGGTTGGCAACTTACCTACCTACAGTACTATCCAGTGAACTATCTCTCTGGAACCCGAGTGTTCATTTTAAAAGCATGTGTTGATTTTAATAGAGAGCAGAAATCAACACACTTCTCCCATGAAAGGATTAGCAATAGTTCTCAAGCTCCATAGCCTGGGTTATCTCCGTCCCATCACCTTCCTTCTTAGCCATAGAGCAGAGTGTAGCTTTGACCCCACATAAACAGCTGATCTTGGGTCAGTTTCAATACAAGCTCATTTCTAGACAGCTCAATTTCACTTTTGAGTCCTATTGATCACTTGATCACTTGACATCCCATTACTCATTGATTTGCTCGAGGGGGCACCAGTAACGTCTACATTCGTCCCTGTTGCGTGCTAGTGTAGCCCAATGGTGTCTGCTCATTCTAGGAACACGAAGAGCCTCAAACCTATCATTCAGGGTCTTGACAAAGAAGTCTGACCATCTCATAGGTGGACAGCCACCCGATCTTTTGACGTCCCGTGGAATCCAGTTGGTAACGGCTCTAGTCCAGCAGTCGTCTCCAAATCTCATTATGTGTCCAGCCCATCTGATTTTCGATGCCTTGGCAAACGAGACAGCGTCCCAGATTCTTGACCATCAACGGAGGTCAGAACTCCAGATTCTTTCTTTCATTTGAGTGAAGCATGATATTCCAAGCAAAGCTCTTTCCATTCCTCTTTGGGAGACCCGAATAGAGTTCTCATCCTGTTTTCGTAGGGCCCAGGTCTCTGAGACGTATGTTAATGCAGGAAGAACAGTGGAATCAAAGAGATGTGCCCAGAGCTGGAGGTTCTTTGTCCTCTTAGCTATTTCTTCGATGCTCTTGAAGGTGTTCCAAGCTGCTCTCTTCCTCCTGCACAACTCAGGTGCTGGGTCATTCATCATGTTGACTTCTCAACCTAGGTACACATTACTTTTGCATTTGGAGATGTTCATCCTGTTGAGAGTGAATGGAACGTCAGGAATAAGACTGTTTCTCATAAACATTGTCTTCATGAGATTTAGCTGTAATCCGATCTTTTCACACTCACGGTCAAAGTCGGCCAGCATTTGTGCCGCTTGGCTGATGTTTGGTGTTATTAGAATGATGTCATCAGCAAAGCGGAGGTAGTGTAGTGTCTATCGTCACTCCCATTCCTTCCCATTCCAGTCGTCACATGATGTTCTCGAGGGTGGCACTGAAGAGTTTTGGTGAAATGGTATCACCCTGCCGAACCCCTCTCCTGATGTCAATGATCACCTCCCTGCAGAATGGTGAGATCCTGGTAATGAATCCGCAATACAGCTCATGGAGAATCCTGATGTGTTGAGTTTGAACACCCTGTTTGGCTAGGGCCTCGATGACTGCTTCAGTCTCAACAGAATCAAAGGCCTTCTTTAAATCAATGAATGTTAGGCAGTGTGGCATCTTGAACTCCTGAGAAACCTCAATGAGCTTGGTTATCGTGTGGATATGGTCAATTGTGCTGAGTCCTTTTCGGAAACTGGCTTGCTCCCATGGTTGTCCTTCATCTAGTGTTCTGCCAATTCTATTCAGGATGACTCTAGTGAACAGCTTGTAGACAACAGACAACAGACAGATTGGGTGATAGTTGCCTATGTCATGGATGTCTCCCTTCTTGTACAGTAGTACAGTCCTGCTGGTTTTCCACTGGGTCAGAAACTTGCATTCAGACAGGTGGTGTGTGAAGAGCCAAGCCAGTGTATTAATGAGTACTGATGGCAGGTTCTTCAGGTGTTCGGGTCTGACCTTGTCTGGGCTGGGTACTGTTTGCTTCTTTACCAACAAAATGGTGTGTTGGATTTCAGAAGGGAGAATGTTGGGAACGACATATCCATCCTGAGAATTTAGTATGTGGGCAGGTGGACGTGGCTAGCAAAGAGATCCGAGTAGAAGTCATGGATAATCTTCTCCATTGCCCTTCTGGAAGATGTGATAGATCCATCAGGACGTTGGAGGGCAGTCATCTTGGTCTTGCAATTGGCAAAGGACAGGCAGCATTGCGAACGCTTTTCCCAACTTCTGCCGCATCTGCCAGCACTTCTGCTCTTCTCTCTTTGAGGTCTTCCTTTATCGCTTCTCTGCACTGCTTTGAGCTCAGATGTTCACTTGCAGTTGCCTGAGGCTTGCACCAAGTCACATTGGCAAATGAGCTCGAGAGTTTTTGAAGACAGGCATCTTTTTGTGACTATTTCTTTCTCTGGGTTCTTCGCACAATCATGGAGGTGCTGAACCAGTTGATCATATTCCTCGTCAATATTGTCAACAATGGCACGTTCCCATGTTGCCACAATAGTGCCGAAGAGCTCCCAGTTGGTGGTTGTTCTGGGAGTTCTCTTCTTAAACTTTGCAACCCTTCCTCCCCGCTCTGTGAAGTAGAATTTTGCATGAAGGAGACGATGGTCCAATCCCATTTGGAATTTTGGGACAACAGTGACATCGGTCAGGAAAGACCATTGATTGAATATGATGTGGTCAATTTCGTTGTGGAACATCCACTGGGAGACTCCCATGTCCAACGTTTAGATTTGACCTTCTGGAATTGTGAGTTACCATGGATGATCTTTGTCGACATGATGAATTCAGACAGTCTCTCACCCTGTTCGTTCCATTATAAGCCATGGGTCCCAATGTGGAGTTCTTCTGATCTTCTCGGTCCTATCTTGGCATTAAAATCACCAACAATGATCTTGTAGAAGGTGTGGTCTTCTTTATAGAACTTCTCCAGCTCCATGTATAACTTCTCAATTGCTTCTTCATCATAATTGGATGTTGGCGCATAGACAATGAAGATAGAAACTGCCAGCAGTGAGCCACATCTATTCAAGTCTAATTGTCTGATTCGGGTTGGTAGGCATTCATATGAATCAATGTTTATGGCCAAGTTCGTGTTGACAAGGACACCAACACCTCCAACGCCTCTTTTGTCGCATGTTCCGAGGAACAGTTCTTCTCCAGTGTCGAAAACGGCATATGATTGACGCCTTCTAGTCTTGGTCAGACCAATGATGTCATACTTGATCTTTCGTACTTGCACCATCAGGTCCTCGATGGATGCATTTGATGCCAGCATACGTGCTTTGAAAGTACAGACAGTCATTTTTGTCCTTCTTCATTTTGGCAGCCTAGTTCGGCCCTAAGATTTTATCATCCTCTCCTTCCTCATATTTCTTAATGGTGCCATATTGGTGGCTCTTTCAGGGTCAGGGGAATGAGACCCATTGTATTTACTGGCTTTGGCATATGGAATACAGCACAGATAGCTTGCCAGGCTCTGCCGTGTGGGCAGGATACTCTCGGTAGCTTGCCAGGCTCTTTGAGAGGGATCAAGGTTTTTAGGGTGGCCTCTAATAGTCCTTGTAGGTGTTCCCATGGTTCAAACCATATTTGAACCCCATCAAATATGCTGTGGTAGTCTTGTATTAAGTGTTTTATGATGTGTCATGCAGTCGCAAAATGGTCTATTGAGGCCTATTATGTGTCATAAATAGTATGATGAGGGATTCTTTCCAATTATTTAGAAATTTCAAAAACATTCTTAGTTCACAGGTGATAAGAACTAAGTGGCAGACTCCCGGGCCCTGGTTAGCCAATTCTGATAGAGAGAAATCAATTGGATTTTAGACTTTAAGTCAGACTGGAAACTTGTTAAAATCATTTCATAATTTTGCTTACAGTTGCAGCATCCTGCCATTGGTTAAATTCACTAGTTGGTATTGGAGGTTCCTCAGGATTCACTGTAAAACCACCTTGGAGAAGGTGCATGAGCCAGAGCAGGCTGTGGGGCACTTTGAAAGCAAGAAGGTGGTCCAGAGTACCTGAGGATGGAGAAATGTCTGCCCAAAGGCTCTGGTCTGGGATTCTGCAGCTCCTGAAGGAGGACCTGGTGTTCCTCAGGCCGGGGGAGATGGGACAGGAAAATTCCAATTATCCGAGGAAACCTAACTAGGAAGCAGTAGATGTCCCAGGTCATGTCTAGGTTTATGAACTCCAGATCACTAGAAGTGGATCAGCTGCAATAGGGAATTGTGTAACCAGAACCCTGGGAGAAAATAACAGGAAAAGCAACACATTGAAATTCGGCAGCCCCCAAATTGCAACCCTAAGAGAGTGGAAATGTCTGCCTCCAACAGCACTTCAAACAACATTGGTGGCACAACCACACCAGATTCTGCGCAATCAGCGTTAGACTGGAGACTGGGAACTAACTCTGAACTTCGGGAACTTAAAATTTAAGCTTTTAGGGGCTTAAATAAGTTGCTTTTCTTTGTGTATTGCCTCTTCGACCCTAATAACTTCAGCAGAAACTTTGAAGGCAAAACATATTAACCAAAGAACTCAAAGGAAGAAGATGCCATTCTTCTATATTATTGCTCTGTACAAATTGAGCAGGTTGATGGTTTCAAAAATTTCACCCCAGAGCTTGCCATGTGGGGGTCCTGTAACGTGGACATCCTGTGTCAGCTGTAGTTGGGAATCTGCCTTCAGAATGAGGTTTGGGGGTAAGGGAGAAGGAGTCAGTTTTCCCGGCACATAGACATGAAGGTCATTTATGATACACACTGCCATTCCTAGGGGTGGGAGGTTCTTTTTTTTTTTTTTTTTTTTTTTTTTTTTTTTAATTTATTTATTGAATCACTGTGGGAAAGGTTACAAAGCTTTCAGGTTTATGTCTCAGTAATGCAAATATCAAACACTTTACCAATACTTATTTTTTACCATGAAGAACCCCAATAAAACCCCACCCCCCACCCCTCCCCGTCCCTGTGAAGCAGATGAATTCTAGTTAACACTCTATCTGCTTTGATTAGATTCATTGTTTCAATAAAAGATTCACCACTATTATTTAGAGTTTACCCCCCCCCCCAAATCAGAGTTGCTGAAAAAGCATTGTGAAGTGATTTGCTTTCTACGGCTGGGTTCAAGAATTAAATGTTGGTTTTGGATTTCTGCTCTTTTACCTATTGACCCTGGAAGTATTTCTACTGAAAGTCAGATAGTTAAGAAATTGGTTTCTGTGTACTGGAGTCCTGGCCGTGCTGGAGAGCCGCTCGCGGGGGGCAACCGGTGGCCTCGGTAGGGCGTGAAGGGCGGACCGAAACGCCCCCCTTCCCATGAGGTTTTAGTCGCCCCCACACTCCCGGCTCATACCTGCTGTCCACAAGGCTCCCATGTGGCCGCCATCTTTCTTTCCAGAGAGGAGAGGGCGAATGGGGCAACACCCTTTCCCCTCCGGCAGACTTGATGGCCTGGATCAATGCAGAGTCTGTTCACTTTTCTGCTCCAAGCTGCTGGGTTCTGCATTAAGTCCTTGTGCTTCTGGGGCCGTGGCCGTGCTGGAGAGCCGTTCGTGGGGGGCAACTGGTGACCTCGGTAGGGCATGAAGGAAGGACCAGAACGCCCCCCTTCCCATGAGGTTTTAGTCGCCCCCACACCCCCGGCTCATACCTGCTTTCCACAAGGCTCCCATGTGGCCGCCATCTTTCTTTCCAGAGGGAGGAGGGCAGAAGGGAGCAACACCCTTTCCCCTCTGGGCAGAAATGATTGCCTGGATTAACGCATAGTCCTTTCACTTTTCTGCTCCAAGCTGCTGGGTTCTGCATTAGGTCATTGTGCTTCTGGGGCTGTGGCCGTGCTGGAGAGCCGCTCGTGGGGGCAACTGGTGGCCTCGGTAGGGCGTGAAGGGCGGACCGAAACGCCCCCCTTCCCATGAGGTTTTAGTCGCCCCAGGGGTGGGAGGTTCTTTACCACATGGATATAGTACCAGATGAAACATGGAAGGAGCCATAGGAATAGCTTTAGGTTGGACCATTTTCCTACGACCTTTCAAAAAGAGGAAAATATAATAATAACAACTCAGAAGGGGGTTTTCATTCATGCTCTCCAAACATATAAACTCATTTCTTTTCCCTGCTTTATGGAACTGGCTGTAACATCCATGCAAGTGGGTGGAGTAGAAGTGAACTAACAGACTCCCTCAGCCTCTTGTGCATGGTGGGAGCTGCCAGGCTGATCTTGAGGGCCTTTGTGAGGGAGAATGTATCTTTCTGATTCTAGTTGGCTGAAAATGTTTTGCATAAGCGGGTTTGAAACACTCTTGGGTCTTCTGAGATAACCACGAGACTTTTCTCTTCAGACTCTTCGGTTGTGCTGATGTAGCGAGTTACTTTGATTTTCCGATGTTGAACCCATCTTGCACTCGGGAAATAATTTCTATTTGGTCATAATGTACTATATTTTGTACATAGTTCTATTTTAATGGCTTTATTACTTTGTTTTGTTTTGTTTTCCATGGAATCCTCATGAGATACAAAGTTACAAAGTTGTTCACGATTGCGTTTCAGTCATAGAATGTTCTAATACCAGTCCCTTCACCAGTGTACATTTCCCATCACCAATGTCCCCAGTTTCCCTCTTACCACCACCCCCCATCCTCTGTTCCTGCCCCAGCCTGCCTCTATGCCCAGAAAAATGAGTCAAAAAGAGATAGGCATGCATAGAATGACTTCACTCATCTGTGGAATATACAAAAACGTAATAAGAAACTAATACCCACAGACAGTAGAAACAAAGGCCAGGAGGACTGGTCCACAGATGGAAGCTTGCCACAAAGGGAGGGGTGGGGAAAGAAGAGTTAGGATAGAGAAGAGACCATTATGACAATGATAGTTGGAAATGATAGCTCTGGACAAGAATTGAGTGCTAAAATTAGGTAAAGGAATATAGTTTCAGAAACTTTGAACCCATTTTTGTTTGGTTTTGTTTTGGGTCACACTTCGTTATGCTCATGATCAGGGATCACTCCTGGCAGGTCTCACAGGACCATATGGGGTTCTGAGACTTGATCCAGGGCCAGCTACATGCAAGGCAAGCACCAGACTCTCTGTGCTAGCTTTCCAGATCCAGCAGCTATGTTTTAATTTTCAGTCTTTTGATGTCCTCATCAAGGTTTGAAGTCAAGGGTCTGCAGGCCTCAAATGAATTGTGAGATGGCCCCTCCTTTCTCTTCTCTGAAAGAATTTTTAGATGATTAACATCTCTTATTATAAATGTTAGAGAGAATTCACCACTGGGGACTGGAATTTCCTTTGTGGAAAAGGTTTTTAATTATGAATTCAATTTAAATATTAGATATAGGTCAATTCAGAGTTTCTCTTTCTTCTATTTGGGCTAGCACTGTATTTCAAGGCTTTTCATTTGTTTTTAGTTGTATAAGTTGTTGAGTTTATTGTCATAAAGTTGTTCATAATATTCCCTTATTGCCATCTTAATGTCTCTATAATCTGTAGTGACAGCTCCTCTAGCATTCCTGATGCTGGTAATTTATTGTTTCACACACACACACACACACACACACACACACACACACACTGCGCCCCCCTCCCCCCACCAGCCCTTAGTTTCTTAACTTGGGCTGCCATAACAAAATACTAGAGAGGAGGGTGTAAACAAACAAAAACTTCTCAGTCTTGAAACTGGGAAGCTCAAGATCAAGGTGCAGGGAAGTTCAAGATTAAGATGCTTGCCAGCCCTGTTCCTGGTGATGGTGCTCTTCTAATCCTTGCTTCGAGACAGCCACCTTCTTGTGTGTTCTTCAGTGGCTGGTGGAGAGAGAAAAAGAGCTAGGGAGGGAAGAAAGAGAGAGAAATGGAAGGGGTTAGAGAGGGGGAGAGAGAGGAAGAGCAAGAGGGAGAGAGACTGTGAGAGCTCTCCAGTTACCCCTCAGCTGTAAAGACGCTAATCTCTACCTCATTTATGCTTCACAACCTGTCTATAGATAGATCTGAGGTCCAACACAGTCATGCTGGTGGCAGGATTCGTCAGCTTGCTCAGGAAGACGCAACTCAGTCCTCCGCTCAAGTCTCCCAGATAAATTATCCCTTGGAAGTGCTCTTCTTTCTCTTCCATACCCATTGTCTAGAAGTTAGCTGTCTAACATTTTAGCCACACCATGTTCTTATTTCTAACCTTTCATTGTTTACTTTTATGTCATAAACCTGTGTCTTTGTATTTAAAGTATATATATTGGAATCATCATAGAGTTGGGTTTCACTTCAAACCTAAGCACAAAAATAAAATTCTTTAAAAAAAAAAAACTAATATAAAAACTATTCTATTCCCAATGGTGTGTCTGGATGACTTTGTCTTCCATTCGCTTTTTATTTATTTATTTTTTACTTTTTTGGTTTGGGGGGACATATACAACTGTGCTCAGGAATCACTCTTAGAAGTACTTGGGAGGCTAGATCAAACCTGCGTCAACTGCATGCAAAGCAAATACCCTTCCTGCGGTACTATGCTATGGTCCTGTTCATGTATTTTCTATTTGCCTCATTGGTTTCCCAGGGGCTTTGTCTCCACTTCCTGTTCTTCTTTGGCATTAAAAGTACATTTGATATTCCAATCTGTTTCCTTCATTGTTTTTTTAATTCTGTTTCAATGTGTTATCCTTTTTATTTGCTAGAATGATAATAGCATGTATCCCCCTAACTCGCTGACATCTCACTTGCATATCCAATTGCTATGCTCCAACACATCTTTACTTTCTAGTGCAACTTCATTTAATGCCATATTACTTTATTTACACCAATACCTTATAGCAAAGCGATTATAGTCCCATTTATCCTCAGTGATTGGCTGCTATTGTCATCTATTTTATTTGTGCCTATGTTGTCAATTCCATAGTACATTGTTATTGTTTCTTCACTAATTCATAACTTTTACTGAATTAAATATAAAATAATTTGGAGGGGAAGGAGACCACACCCAAATGTTCTCAGGGCTCTCTCCTACCAGTTCTCAGGAGACCATATATAGTGTCAGGATTTGAACCCCAGTAGACTGCAAGCAAGATAAGTGCTTTATCTGCTTACTATCTCTCTGACCTGAGAAAAGTCATTCTTATTTTCCATTTCCCATGCTTCTTCATACTTTTTGTAGATGTGAAATTTCATCTGCTATTTTTCTTCTGGCTAAAGTGCTGCCTGTAGCATATTTGAGTGTGGATCTGTTCACAACAAATGTGATCATTTTTATTCCTCTGAAATGTGTTTCATTCACTTTTTTAAAAAGTTTTGGGCCACATACAGCTGTGTTCAGGTCTTTTGCCTGGCTCTGTTCTCAGGGATCACTCCTGGCAGTCCTCTAAGGAACTATATGTGACTCCAACTAGATTGACTGTGTGCAAGGCAAGCATCTAGCTCACTGTACTACCTCTCCAGTTCCAACCTCAATTTTTTTAAAACTTTCCTTCAGGAGTAAAAAAAAATTCTAGGCTAAAAGTTGCTTTCTGGAGCTGGAGTGATAGCACCGCAGGTAGGGAGTTTGCTTTGCACATGGCCAACCAAGGTTTGATTCCCAGCATCCCATATGGTCCCCCAAGCACCACCAGGAGTAATTCCTGAGTACAGAGCCAGGAGTAATAAGCCCTGTGCATTGCCGGGTGTGACCCAAAAAGCAAAAACAAAAAAAGCTTTAATAAATAAATGACAGTTGTTTTCTGTTTAGAACTTCAGGGTTGTACAGGGCCTTGAGGTTTCATTCATCAGATAGAAAACCCATTTTCCCTACTATCCTCATTGGCTGCATGACCTTCCCCATTCCCTGCCTTTGGAATCCTTCTGGGTTGTAGCAGTGTGGCTGTGTGAGTGTTGTTGTGAGGAGTGTTGATGTGAGGAATGTGGCTTTGAGAAGTGTAGGGGTAGGGACTGTGGCTATGAGAGTATGACTATGAGAATGTGACTGTGAGACGTGTTGTACATATAAGAAAGTGTGGCTGTGAGGAGCTTAGTTGTAAGAAGTATGATTGTGAGTGCTTGCTCTGCCCTTGCTTTGTTGTGAGTCCTTGCTTTGTTCACAGAGTATAGATGTAAGGAGTGTTATACATATGAGGAGTGTGATTGTGAAGAGTATAGATATGAAAAGTGTGACTCTGAGAAATATAGATGTGAGGGGTGTGATTGTGAGGAGTGTGGGTGTGAGGAATGTTGTTGTGAGACTTGTAGTTATGAGGAGTGGATATGTAAGAGTGTGGTTGTGAGGAGTGTAGATATGTGAAGTGTGGCTGTGAAATATGTAGAAGTGAGGGGCGTGATTCTGAGGAGTGTGGCTGTGAGGAATGTGGTTGTGAGGAATACAGATGTAAGGAGTATAGATGTGAGGAGTAGTGGTTGTGATGAGTATAGATATGTGAAGTGTGACTGTGAGAAATGTAGACGTGAGGATATGATTGTGAATCATGTAGTTGTGAGGACTGTGGTTGTGAGTATAGGTGTGAGGAGTGTGGCCTTGAGGAGTACGGTTGTGTGTATAGGTGTGATGAGTGTGGCTGTGAGGAATGTACATGGCGGTACATTTTGTTTTATTGTTTTTATCACGCTTGAGACTCATTGAACTTCCTGATCTATAGGTTGCTGTCTTTCATTGATTTGGGGGAGATTTTTCCCTGTATTATCTCCAGTGTTTACCCTGCTATCTCATTCTGTCTCTCCTCTCAGAGCCCACTGAGGCGTGCTTGTTTGTTTTCTCTAGTTGCCTCCATGTACACAGTTCTCACTCATTTTCACATCTTAGATGAATAATGATCCAAGCTTGGGGCCTGAGTCATTGCCTCACTTCACTCTCCCCCTGGAAGGGGAGCTCTCAGTGAGTAAGATGTCTCCAGGTCATGTCAAGGGCCACAGGGTAGGCACACATGCACATACACACACATACACACATGCATACACATACACACACAAACACACACACACACCTTGTGTAGAGGAGCTGTTGATGATATAAGCCAATAGATTGTGTCAGGCCATTTGCTTTTCTTTCCTCCAAGGATCTATTAACCACTGACATCAGCCTGAATGACTTTGAGACAAAACTCCTTGCTCTGCCCACAGTAAAACAACAGGTGATGTGAATAAGCTGAGGATGGGAAGGATCAGCTGCTACCAACTAGCCAAAGTGCATGCCCCCCCACACACATATACACACATGCATGCACATGCAAACACCATACAGGCATGCATACAAACATAGTCACATGTGCACACATGTACACACAAGCATGGAGCAACCACACACACACACATACACACATTATCGTGAACCGGCCCCATAACACAGGAGTTTGCCTTGCCTGGCCCTCGCCTCACTCTTGCCATCTCCCTGCTCTGACAGAGTCTGCCCCTACTGTGCCTTCCTCTCTATCCAACTCATACTCACCCAGTCAGCCTGCCCCGCATCCAAGAAGTCCTCCCAGTGTCTGGAAATGGCCCCACCTAGCTGGGCCTCTGGTTGTTCAACTTCCCAGCACAGTTTGCAATTTTGGTGCCATGAGGTTCAGACATGAAAATGTGCTCATTTGATCCTCTCACCAGGCTCATTGATATTTACTGGGTGTTGACTTGGGGCCAGAACTTCAAGTTCCAGGGGATGTGGGTTGGGGTCATCACAGAGGGGACTGAACATAGCAGCGTCCACTGAGTCCTGCAAGTGCCCTTCTCTCCCCCTTCCCTGAGCCCACAGAGACTCTCCTGGGGTCCTGGTTGAGGAACACGAGTCAGTGGTGGGGAAAAGGCACTTGGGTCCAGCAGTGAGTTAGCAGGATTCAGACCCTCTATGCCCATGCCCCCAGATGCCCTTAGCCCAGAGAATTCCTGACTCCTGGCCAAGGGCCTTGGCAGTAAGGAACTTGTTTGTTTGGTCTTTAGATTATGAAACTGAAATCACATTGAAACTCTTTGCAGGGCGGTAATTTCTCCTAATCACTCGCCCTGCTGCTCAGATCTCCACAACTTGATTACGTCTAATTAGATTAATTGGAAGCAGAGTGATTTCCTTTCTCCAAGAAAGTGAAATGCAGGGAAGAGGGGGCCCATCTGCGGCCCCTTGGCTCCCTAAAACCCCACAAGCAGGCTGTCCAGGACCTGGAGGGTCAGTCCCACGGCCCCTCGGGTTTCCCTCTCTCTCTCTGGCCCTGTACTTGTCACCCTCTCCTTCAGTCAGAGTCCCTCTGACTCCCTGTCTCCAACTCTCTGAGGCCCCAGAGGGAGTCCTGATGTGTGGAGTGTGCATCCCTGTGCCCCCTTTCTGCCAGGAGATCAGCCTGGCCCTATCCTCAGCTTAGAAGTGTCCACAGCCCCACATGAGGAAGAGAAAAGCTCACTGGCTCACTGGGTCAAGGTCACCCTCCAGGGCTGCTGGGGGTAATTGATGGGCAGGTCTCAGAGTCCCCTCTGGGGGCAGCAATGAGCCAGGTGGGGCACCTATTGCAGGGTTCTGGATGATTCTGTTCTAAAATCCTGCCCTCAGCCAGAAGGCAGCTCCAGGATGGGAGGGTTGTCGAGATGGGGACATGCTTGTCATTCCCCCCTATATGGTGTGGGACAGACAGACACACACACACCCCTGCTTGTTGCTTTTTCCTCCCTGGTGTCCTGGGCTGCCTTAGCACCCCATCCCTCCTGCTGCTGGAGCAGGAAGCTGGGCCCATCTCATGTCTCTGGCAGGACCTGGGGGGGGGGGGAATCTCCCTGCCCTGCCAGTCTCTCTCCTCACCCCACCCATCCCCTGGCCAGACCCCACTCCTCCCCCAGACACAAGGCAGCTCCCGCTCCCCCCTCCAGTGCACAGTGCCAGCTCCTGGGAACACGCCATGGCCCCTTCAAGTCCTCTACGGCTCCCCCTGCTCTGGGGCACCACCTGTCAAGTCACACGCACCACGGGGCCCTGACACTGGCCACTTGGGCCCGAGTCCCATGCTCTGCTGGGCATGCACTGACCCCTTCCAGTCCCTCCCCTGGTCCTGACAGCCCCAGCGTCTCCCTGTCCTGCTCATGGCGCACTGCTGCTCAATGCTCCAGGCCTCATAGAATCTCATGAGAACCATGCAAGGACATGATCCACTTTCCAGGAGAGAAAACTGGTGCTCAGAAATAAAGCCAAGGTCAGGACTGGGCAGGAGTAGCCCAGGGATATGACTCCTGAAGGACATGGCTCTCTCTTGACCCCCAACAGGCCTTGTTCTGACTGATTCCCACACTGGACCAGGGCTGAGCTCCCCAGGGCCTTGGGTCTCAGCTGTGTCTGACTCTGAGCCCAGCAAAGGGCCACCCTGTGCCCTGCATCCTGTGCTAAACACTTGTGGGGATCAGCTACCTAAGGATCATGACCAGGCAGCCTCTTTGCTGGGTTTCAGGCTCTTCCCTGCCAGCCCCTCCCCTCCTGCTCCCCAGTACCTCCGTAAGCAAAGTCTTTAAACCAGAAACAATTTTACAGTTCATTTGAGTTAATCATAGCTGCTCTTTTTGGAAACGATCTTCCCCAAATTTCCTCCAGAGAGGCAGGAGGCCTCTTGGAAACCCCTCCCCACCCTGCATCACAAGAGCCTCAACTCACAGGAATGGCCAGGAGGTGGGAGGGGTGAGGTATTCAAGTCAGGTCTCATGGTATGTGGTGGCGATGGGCACCATGGTGCCAGAATGCTCCATGCCACAAGAGACCAACTTTACAAAGATACCAGGTTAAACAGTTACCCGGTGAGTTCAAAGTCTAGTCACACTAACTACTAACAATAACAACCTGAGCAACTTGGTAAGTCCCTTGGAACCGTTTCCTCATCTAGAAACGAGTGGTCCTGATGGGGGCGTCTTATGGGCCTTGTGAGGGTCTGAAGGTGACTGAGGGCGTGGGGAGATAGTGCAGGTGTTATGTTCTGATATATGCGCTAAGCACATGCACATGACCCATTTTGATTCCTGGTACCACATGGTACCCCTCCCCCTCCACCAAGAACCACTGGGCTGTTCTCAGTGGTCCCAGAACCACAGCCCCCAAGCAGCACTGCCTACTCAGATATGAGCACTCAACTGTCAAACTGGTTGGCAGAGAAACAACCATGAGTGGCCCCCCTGGCCCTCTGAATACAACTTGGGAGCCTCCTGTAACTCAGGGTCCTCATCACAAATTAAAATAATAAGGTATTGCAATACTGTTCTCTGGCCCCTAACACTTAGCTGGTTTTAACAACACTGAAGGCTGTCTTTCCTTGATAGAGTTATCATAGTGAATACCCCAGATTTGGGATCATAAACATCATAAATGGATGTTTTCACAATTTTGAAGGCTCCCAGGCAGAGGAGACGCAGAGCTGACTTCCTCTGAGACCTTCCATTGGCATGTAAGTGCCACCATCTCTTTGGTTTTCTCTCTGTCTTTCCTAAGGATGCCAGCCTCGTTGGTATGGGCCCTCTTGGGGACCTCATTAACTTAATCACTTCTTCAGAGACTTATTTAAGGGGATCAGAGCTTCCATGTGTGAACTAAAAGGGAGGGGGTACATTTCAGTCTGTTGCAGTACATACCCAGGGGAACTGAATTCACAGGTTCACATATAATAGATTTGCACATGTTCATTGAGGTTTCTACAATTATTTAAAAAGAAAATAGACCCCTGCTTATCTACAAGATAACAGATAAATAAAGTCTGTTGAATTGAAAAACATAGAGCCTCAAGAGCTGGAGAGAGAGTGCATAGGGGTTAAGGAACTTGCCTTGCATATCGCTGACCCTGGTTCAATTGCTGGACAATTCATGGTCCCCTGAACACTGCCAGGAGCAACCTCTGATAACAGAGCCAGTAGAAGTCCCTAAGCACCACCAGGCATGCCCCAACCTCCTCCCCAGTAGAGCCACAAAGCATTATTTTAGATGAGCAAACTCCAAATATGTACATGACTAATAGTATACATGACTATCATAGACATCATCAGCAATAAATAAAATAAGACTCAAAAACACATGATTCCATGCATTTGAACAAGGCTATAGTGACAGAAGTCAGAATAATGGATGTCTCTCAGAGTGGGGAGAATTAACTAGAAAGGGGAACAGAAACCTTCTGGGACACTATAAATATTTCATGTCACAATCTGGATGGCAGTTGACTGGGCATGTGTACACATTTGTAAAACTTCACAGAGCTGCCTCTAGTGGGTTTTGGTGTGCAACAAGCTAAAGTTGCTGGTGAATAAATACCATTTTTTAGCTCACAACCCTATTCTTTGTCCATGTCATAGATCAGGTCTAGGCAGTTTACTATCTCTGATGCTGTTTCTCATGAGCCGGTTACTGCTAGTATTATGGACCTCAGCTCTATCTCATATCTGGTAGGTGGTGAGATGTCTTCTGGGGTACTCCATCATCTGCCAAATGGGTTTTTACAATGTTGCTGGGCTAGTTCAGGACCATTCTCAAGTCTTCAGTTGCAACAAGAGAGAGAACGTCCCTATGAGCAAGCACTTTTAAGCTTCTTTGCTTACTATTTATAGTGACCCCTGGGGAAGAGCAGGCCCATTGACCCATGAAGACTGTATATAGGAGTCTTCCTTGCTTTCTTGATGGAAGAATCTGAAATGCCATATCACAAGGGTATGGCTTCCAGACGCAAAATAATGTGTGGTTATTTTTATAATATACCTCATATACATTTAAGATTTATGTATTTTAACACATGCAAGTTATGAAAATATAAGGGTTGGACAAAGTGTCTTACTTTAGGCTTCAATATGCTTCTAGGCTTCCGTGGATTTTATTTCAGATAATCCTTCCTTAAAAATAATCCAGAGTCTATTTTTGAAAAGTTTTCTAAAGGTAGGGGTTTATAGCGACTAGGCAAGAAAAAGACATTAAAGGAATCTAGATAAGAAAGGAAGAAATCAAGCTCTTGCTATTTGCAGATGATATGATACTATATCTCGAGAATCCTAAATCCTCTACCAAGAAACTCCTAGAAACAATAGACTTGTGCATTAAAGTCGCAGGCTATAAAATCAATGCCCAAAAATCCACGGCCTTCCTATATGTAAATAATGAGAGAGAGAAAATTGACATGAAAAAAATAATCTCGTTCACAATTATGCCCCAGAAAACAAATACCTCGGGATCAGCCTAACTAAAGAGGTAAAGGACCTCTACAATGAAAACTACAAACCGCTACTCCATTAAATAAAAGAGGACACGAGGAAATGGAAACATATCCCCTGCTCATGGATAGGAAAAATTAACATCGTCAAAATGGCAATGCTCCTGAAAGCATTATACAGATTCAATGTGATCCTTAAGGATACCCATGAAATTCTTCAAAGAAATAGATCAAGCACTCCTGAAATTCATATGGAACAACAAACACCCACCAATAGCTAAAGCAATTCTTGGGAAAAAGATATGGGGAGGCATTACCCTTCCCAACCTCAAACTCTACTACAAAGCGGTAATAATTAAAACAGCATGGTACTGGAACAAAGGCAGGGCCGCAGACCAATGGAACAGGGTGGAATATCCTGTTCACAACCCCAACTGTATGAATATCTAATCTTTGATAAGGGAGCAAGAAATGTGAAGTGGAACAAGGAAAGCCTCTTCAGCAAATGGTGCTGGCATAACTGGACAATCACATGCCAAAAAAAATGGGCTTAGACCCTGACCTAATACCATGAACAAAAGTCAGATCAAAATGGATTAAATATCTCAACATCAGGCCAAAATTCATAAGGTACATTGAAGACAAGGTCGGCAAAACCCTCCACGATATTGAGGTTAACGGTATCTTCAAAGACAACACTCCACTGACCAACCAAGTGGAAACAGAGATAAACAAATAGAACTATCTTAAATTAAGAATCTTCTGCACCTCAAAAGATACAGTGACTAGAATACAAAGACAATCTACAGAATGGGAAAGGATATTTAACCAATACCCATCTGATTAGGGGTTGATATCAAGAATATACAAAGCACTGGTTGAACTCTACAAGAAGAAAACATCTAACCCCATCAAAAAATGGGGTGATGAAATGAACAGAAACTTTCCCAAATAAGAAACCCGAATGGCTCAAAAGGCACATGAGAAAATGCTCTACATCACTAATCATCAGGGAGATGCAGATCAAAACAACCATGAAATATCATCTCACATCACAGAGACTGGCCCACATCCAAAAAACAAAAGCAACCGGTGTTGGTGTGGATGTGGCGAGAAAGAGATTCTCCTTCACTGCTGGTGGGAATGCTGACTGGTTCAGCCCATTTGGAAAACAGTATGGATGATTCTCAAAAAATTAGAAATTGAGCTCCCATTTGACCCAGTAATACCACTCCTGGGAATATATCTCAAAGAAGCAAAAAAGTACAGTCAAAATGACATCTGCACTTCTATGTTCATTGCTGCACTATTCACAATAGCTAAAATCTGGAAAAAAACCCAAGTGCCCAAGAACAGATACTGGTTAAAGAAACTTTGGTACATCTACACAATGAAGTACTATGCAGCTGTTAGAAAAGATGAAGTCATGAAATTTACATACAAGTGGTACTACATGGAAAGTATCATGCTAAGTGAAAAGAGTCAGAAAGAGAGGGACAGACATAGAAAGATTGCATTCATCTGGGGAATATAAAGTAACAAAATAGGAGACTAACACCCAAGAATAGGCGAGATAAGTACCAGGAGGTTCACTCCATGGCTTGGAGGCCAGTCGCACTTTCTAGGGGAAAAGGCAGCTCAGATAAAGAAGAGAGAAGGTAGCACCAAATAAAAAGTGTTGGAAGGATCCTCCCAGGATGAAAGAAGCATGCTGAAAGTAGACTATAGACCGAACATCATTTCCACTCAATGCCTCTTTTCAAACCACAGCACCCAAAAGAAGAGAGAAAACAAAAGGAAATGCCCCGCCACAGGAGTGGGGTGGGATGGGGAGGTATGGGGCGGAGGGAGATACTGAGAGCATTGGAGGTGGAGAACGGGCACTGGTGGAGGGATGGGTACTCAATCATTGTATAACTGAAACCCAAGAACAAAAAATTGTAAGTCTACAACTGTACCTCATGGTGTTTCACTAATAATTCTTTTAAATGTAGGGGTGTATATGAGTATATACATGTGTATAAGGGATATGTTTGAATGTGTGCGTGCATGTGTAAATATTAATGTGCATATGAATTGTGTTTGAGATGTGTCTGCGAATGTGTTGAGTGTGCATGAATATGAGTGTGTAGACAGTGTATGTGGGTGTTTGAGGGAATGTGTATGAATGTGTGAGTATGCATGAATATTAGTATAGATAGAATGTACGTGGGTGTGTGCGAGGTGGATATGAATGCATGCAAGGATGCATAAATTAGTGTGTAGATGGAGACTTGTAGGCGTTTCACCAGCGTGTCCATCAGATTTTTCTTGGGTCTGATGGAGTAAGAATATGAGATTATTGATGAACTAAGTTACAAAATGTCTTAAGAAAGTTGGACTTAGGGATAAAAGAGAAAAAGAACCTGCCTCAGAGTACCAAGTATAACTTTGGATTCGATTTCAGCACCATGGAGAGTGTCGCAGAACTTCCTCTTCGGAGTCCTGGAACTACTCCTTTCCATCTGTGCTCTGAGTAGAATGATCTGGCATTTAAAGGAAACTTACTATTACAAGCTGTGCTTTATTCCCAGAGACAAGGGCATAGACTTGAGTCCATCCTTGAGACTAAGTCTGGTCTGCATACTCTAAGCTGTGTCACCTCAGGGGAGTGCCTTGAGCTCTGGGCCATGACCACCTAGTTTATCACAAGGGGAAATAGTGGTCATTAATTCATTGACTTGTGACAAGAACTGAATCAAAGCAAGGAAGGCAAGGAACCTAATCTATTATCTGGCACTTGTGAGTGCTTAAAAGTTAGCTATTATTATTGTTCCTACTAGCATTATCATCACCAGGTTTGTACTATACAAGATGGAAAACACACAGACATTAGATTCTTGAATTCTAACCTAGTCCTCATTCCCACTCTGTAAAATGAATCAACTAACACATTATTAGATTTTATCTATTTACCAGGAGGATGCATTCCAGTCACATGCAATAAAGTAAACAAAATAATTAAAATCAAATAAAACTAATAAAAACGTATTTACCTCAGTAGCATTTATGAAAACTACACCCCTTGTCTGTTCTGCGATCTAGGGATAGGTCTTGAATTCAGGAATTTAGGATGTATAGAGTCATGCAAGAGGGTTAAATGAGAAGCAAGGACATTGGAGCCAGGCTAAAAGAGGACCCAAAAGGGTATAGACAGTGATGGCAGATGCTGGAGTACGCCAGAAGATAACTCGCCACCTACCAGATATGAGATAGAGCTGAGGTCCACAATACTACTTTAACGAAGGGTCCAAGGATGCACTGAGCAGACTGAGCCTTTGGCTCTTATGTTACCCACCCCCACACTGCTCAATTTATGCTCAGAAACAGGCCCCTCTGTACCTTGATACGCAAAGCTCATCTGTCTTTAGCTTTTCCTTGCCCGTGCTGGTTATTCTTCTGCATTTCAGATTCATTATATACCTTCTTTACTCACACGCTATGCCTTTTGGCAGAAATGTGAAATGTCATTGAGTCTTACAGTGAGTTTGCAAAACCCAACTGAAACCAATTTAAGCATAAGAAACATAAAGGGGAATTTGTTCATTCTCCTGGTGGGGAGGGGATAGGATGAAAGAGTCAGGAGTTGACAGCTGCAGGCATGGCTGGATCCAGGAATTCAAATCGCATCATTTCAAAGCCTGGTTATCCCACATCTTCTGCATTGGTGTCATTCACAGTCACCTTCTAGAAGGTACATAGGTGCTGTGTCAGATTAATGTCACACTGATTGCACACTTCTATCCTGAGAGTTTGAGCAAAGTGCTTGGTATATTTCTTCTTGACCTGCATTGAGTCATCTGCCCACTCCTGAAATAACTGTTGTAGCTGTAGGGAGAGGTCAGCTGAAGGGTAAGGGAAGGGTTAGGAGCGGGGTGGGGGGGCACTTCCACCCACCTGAATCATCTGAGAGGTCTTCAAGCTGTAGTCTAACTGCAAGTGGTGTGGATGTAAAGAAACTAAACTCAACACAGAATCCCACTACACACATCTCCTCCTGCCTGGGTCTTGGTTGCAGTGAAAGAAACTTCTAAGATGACTCTGGTGGGTTAGGACCCACCCATTTTCTTAAAAATCTAATTCTCACTAAAAATGCAGAACCAAATAAGTATTAAAGGAGATTTTAAATATGTACTAAGTGCCTTAGGTATATTCACTCGTACGATTCTTCTACCATCCCTTTAGGGTAGATGTTTTATTTCAGTTTTAAAGATTAGACTTTCTAGCAAACATATCCACCCAAGTCCCCAGCAAGTCCCCTCCTGGGTAGGCAACTGCAGACCCAGAAATACTGTTTCTTGTTTGCCTCTGAAAAGCCAGAGGAATCTGCCTGCACTAATGGGCAGCAACAAAATCCCTGGAAAGATCCCAAGCACAGATCTCTCTAATCTCCCGAATGAGGATTTCAAAGTCACGGTTTATTGAATTGAAGAAAACAAGAAAGGAGCATTCCAACAAGGGAAAAGAAAATATGAGACTACTCCAAATAAAAATTATTCTTATAGACAGTGAAATTGAGGTCCAAAGAGGTTAAGTAACTTATCAAATGGCACACAGCCAAGGCACAACCTGGTTCAGATGGTCACTTTCAGCCCATGTTTTTCTCTTAGCCACCAATGTACTCTTTCCAAACATGGG
The DNA here is from genome assembly GCF_029834395.1 of Sorex fumeus. Classification (NCBI taxonomy): domain Eukaryota; kingdom Metazoa; phylum Chordata; class Mammalia; order Eulipotyphla; family Soricidae; genus Sorex; species Sorex fumeus. The sequence continues at coordinate 46,050,533 of NW_026606104.1, forward strand.
TTATCTTATAATGATGACATTACATAGGTACAGATGCACACTTTAATGAACACATACACTAACACAGGCTTATAAATACACTCACATTAATACACAGAAACACGTGCACATACTGCACGCGTTTACTCACTTATCCAGTGACACACTGTTCTTTGTACATATGCACTCACACCACTCATAAGTTCACATCTGTGTGTACTCACAGAAACTCTCAGATACACACTCTCACATACTTGTTGCACTCTTTCTTGCACATTCCGAGCTGTTCTCCTGTACCCTAATGCACTTACAATGCTCACAGCCTCAGACATTTCTTTCACATGAGCACAGCTGCTCACAGAGCATTTCCTCACCTGCACACATACATGCATGTGCATGCACACACACACACACACACACACACAGTCACATAAGGGCACATAAACACACGATGCAAAAAAATTGAAAGGGAAGTGTTGCTGGAGGCATGCCTTGTGCACTTCACAGAGTGGAACCCCATGGAGGAAAGACCCTGTCTGTCTGTCTGTATGTCTGTCTGTATGTCCATTGTTGTGTCCCCTACATCCATCACAAGGCACAGAGCAGGGCTCGGAGACATCACTTTTCCAAGAGAGAGAAAGAGGTTACCCAGCTCTCCTAGGGGCTTCAGGGAGTCATAAACATCCAAAAATGAGGTCTGTGTCTGCCTCTTCTTCTCTCTAGCTCATGCATCTCCTTGCCTCACTGGTTTCCCTCCTCCCTCCCCACCCTCCTCACCCCTCCCCTAACCTCTCCCACCCTCACCCACTCCTTATTCTCTGCCTCAGTTCCATTCTATCACCCCGACTTCCCATCCCCTCCACCTTCCAAAGCTAATTAAATCAAACAAGGAATGTACTTCATTTGCATTTGGTTCAAAGGGGCCACCGAGCACCAGTGCATGCTCATTAAACAGCTCTGTGTGGAGGGATGTAACGAACCAGTTTTATTACACAGTCATCTCACCCATTCTGTGAGGCGATTATGTATTCATTGGGAAGAGAGAACTGCAAACCTAAGTGTCTGGTGTTGGAGGGGTAAGTGCGGGTGGGCAAAGGGCCCCCCTTGGGAGAGGTCATGGGCTACCCTGCCACTCTGGCTGAGGCAGGAGGGCAGGGCAGAGGCTGGACCTGGAGGTCACTGCCACCAAATGTGACTCTGGGAAATTCCCTGCACCATTGGCTATTGCCCTGTCCCAGATTTCCACCCTGGGCTTCAGAACTCCAGAGATGCTAACGGCACTTGAATTTACCTGTACCCTGAGTGCTGTCTGTCGGGTAATAATTGTGGCCTTGCACACGGTAGCATTGCACTGATGGTGGAGAGTACTCGCCAAGGACTCTCCATAGCCTGGTACCTCCGTTTACTTCCCAGGTCCATCATTGGATGTAAAGCAGCTGCCAACCCTGTACCCTCATTTGTGTCTCAGATGCCAGACCCCACATGGACCAGTTCATTCTGTCCCCACAGCACGCCTCGAGGATAGATCCCCTCATGATCCCCACTCCTGGGTGGGAAACAGAGAACTCGGACTCAGAGCCCAGAAGAGGGTGCCTGAGGATTTGGCCTCAGAGGGGCAAGCCTACAGCCTCCCTGCTCTGCACACCATCCCCCTGCACACCAGCCTGCCTAGGCTCCATGGCCTGAAGCCTGCCCTCATGTTCCCACGACTCTCCCCTGCATCAGGCTCTGTGAGCCCAGCTCTATTTCAAGACCTTACAAACAGACAATCCTCACAACACCCCAAGAGGGAAACGCTATCCTTTCTACCCTTTACCCGAGACACAGAAAGGCTTGATGGTTTTCTGGGCCCACAGCGCTGGCACCCGCCAAGTGGGTGTGCTGAGGAAAGCTGGACTCCAGCCCACCGGGCCCCTCTCTGCCCATCAGGGACCGGGGATAGGCTTCCCTTTTCCTAGCGTGTGTAGAAAACTGCCACCCAGGGTGACTTTAAGAGTGCACGTGCACCCCCTTACAGTGCCGGAGACCCAGTCTGAACCCGCAGGCTGCCCCAGCTGCTACAGGCTCCATCCTGTCCTACCCAGCACCTTTCCCCACTGTGACAGCTTCCTCCATTTCTCTGCTGGGGATCCTCCTCCACCTTGAAAGCCAAGAAAGGCAGGGCTGATGCTGGGCACACCCCCTCCCTCCAAACTCCTCTTCTGCCTCCTTCTCCTCCATTAGGGCTCCAGCCCCGCCTGGTGATGCTCCCTTATTAAGGTGCAGCTCATTGGCAACCTAAACACCATCCAACATGCAAAACCCCTTTGCTCTGCAGCGGAAGTGTCATAAGCACTTTCCCAAGGAGAGGACCTCCCTCCTAGGTGGCAGGAATGCTGAGGGGGCTCAGCTAACCTCCCTCACCTGCAGAACAGACATGTACAGAGGGCTCATCATTTTGCAAGCGAGAAGACAGGCTCAGAACATAGAGGAGTTGTGGCATTCTCAAGACTCAACCTAGAGTGGGGGTGTGTGTGGTGGTTCCCAGGCACAGACAAGCCCGCACCAAGCCTCTCGCCGCACAGTGTGTTTGAGACTAGAGTAAGGGACTTTGTTCTTTCAGATCATATTGTGGCCTGGCATGGGGTAGCACTGAGCTGATGGTGGAGAGAACTTGCCAAGGAGAACCACCATGCCCTGGTACCTCTGTCCACTGCCCAGGTCCATCACTGGGATGATTTGCAGAGACAGGCCTTTTGGAGAAAGTGAGCGGTCTGGAGTCCCTCCACTCACAATACCTCCTGCTTAGCCCACCCTGGAGGCCATGTCCAGCCCATGCCCAAGTCCACTTAGAGCCAGATCATCAGAGCTAACTATGCCAGACCCCTCCAGTCCCTCCCTCCTTGACTGGGAATTAGATTTGTTATAGAATGCTGCTGACCCCTCGGATTCCGGCAGAATGTGGCTCTCAGAGGTCCCTGACTCTGCCAAGAGATTTTTTTCCAGAGGCCAAATGTGTTAACTCATTAGCAGGGAAGGTGTCTGGCAGTCCCCGGGCCTTGGGCCATCTGGGCCTGGCATCCTGGCTCATAGCCCGGCCTCTGCTGCCCCTGGGGCTCACAGTTCTCTCCTGAGCTTCAGGAAAGCAGAGCCTGTGATAGCGACACCTGCTTCCTTCCCCAGGACAGGTGGGTGCAGGGGGCCCAGGAGCAAAGCTGGGGGAGCCTGGAGGAGGTGATCTGGGTGGGGAAAGGAGGCCTTAGGTGTCTGGAGGGGAGCACCCAGCCTAGCTGAGCACTGCCTCAGCACCCACCACAATGTTCCCTCTCATCCTCCCAGCCTCTCCTGGGGCAGATCACTGATCTACTTGTGCTCAGCCAATTTGAAGATGAGGAACCTGGACTCAGAAAAGTTTAGTGACCTTTTGGAGGTCACCCAGCTTGACCATGATCTCAGGGACTCGTGTCTAGGTCTCCAGCGACACCAAGGTCCATCTTCCTCCCAATCACATTTCCCAGGTTTGCTCCTCACTGCCTCTGGATGCCCCAAACTCTACCAGCTCTGTTGCCAGCTGCCCCTCCAAAGCCATCAGGTGGGTACCTGGGGGAGGAGCTAAGAAATGCAGACTTGGGAGGACACACTGAGCTCTGTAGGAGAAGAAACTCTGCCTGGCTAAGGAAGTTGTGGCCTCCTGATAATCACAGTAAGGAGCCATCTGTGCTCTTTGCCAAGAAAACTTTGCACGGAAGGCCAAAGAATGAGCTGTAAAGATGAGAGCCAAGCAGGGGAGATTCGGGGAGAAGTATGTTGGACCCCAGGAGCTTCTAGTTAGAGAGTGGAACAGTATCAGAGCACAGGACCACTGGAGTCCCACCTGCACCCCCAGAGAAATGGGGGCCCCACAGCCCTGATATTCAGTGGGTTCCTGGAGGCACCCCTGAGCCAGAGTGTCTGGAAACAGCTAGAACAAAGGTGCTAGACTCAGTGACAGAGACTGGAATGGGGCTCTGTGGCTCTTAGCTGACTCTCCTAGGTGTTTGGTGGGAAGACGAGGCCAGTAGTCACAAACAGCTAGTTCTGAGTGAGATGTCCAGCCGACCGCTAAACCCAGGCAGCCTAGATAAAGTCAGTGGGGTAAGACTCAGCCCCCTGAACCGGTTGATTTTTTTTTTAATGCTAGCTCTGCTGCTGATTTGCTGTGTAATCTTGAACGAGTTGCATGAAGCCCCCTGGGCCTCAGTTGCCACACCTACATAGAAGAGGTGATTCTTCCCATCCTGAGTGCAGGGATCTGGGGAGAACTGAAGGAAGCTATGGAGGGATGCTAAGTCCATTGGGGAAAGCTATCAGCACATAGAGGGTGGAGCCCAGCTCTGGTCCTCCTGCCTCTGGTCCCAGCCTCCCAGTGATTGGCCAAGTCCAGCCTCACAGCTCCTGAGAGTTCAGTTGATGGGAGGAGGTGAGACCTTCACGCAGCTGATGCTCTTTTCTCCCTTGTAAGCTGCTTTCTACAGAACCAGAGCAGCTGAAGCTTTGGGTCATTGAATGTTCAGCTCTGTGTTCTCCCCAGCCCAGCTGCTGATCCCTCCCCTATCCACTCCCTGCACCCCCCCCCCACCAGCCTGCGACATTGTCCTCATGCCTGGAGAGAACCTGTCTGAAGGATCTTCTGGGTCCCCTGTCCTGTGCAGGGGCCCTTCTCTCTGATAGGGGCCTCCAGAAGGGCCTCTGAGGGCAACTGCTGGGAGTGAGGTCTGGGAAGGTGATGAGTGGTACCACAGGCACACAGAAGCTCATGTCTTGGCAGACATGTCTCTCTCTCCTGGAGGACACCCCTCACTTTTCTTCTGGTAAGGGTCATCCCCAGCTCAATGACACGTCTCTGTTGTCCATGCCCCACAGGGTGCCAGCCTGAGAGAGCCCCACCCCTCTCAAGTGTCCTGGCCTCCTCAGGCTCCCCAATCCCTGCCCCGCCGCGAGGGTCTCCTGGTCAAAGTGTCCCCTGGAAGAATGGCCCTCAGCCGCCACTTCCTGAGTGCGCTGGTCCCCATCCTGTTTCAGCACCTCTAGCGGAGTCGCCCGGGGACAGAGGAGAAGCCTCCTGTCTCGCTCTTTGCCAGCCTGCGGCTCTCTTCCCGCCACGGGAGATAACAGAACCTTTAATTATGAGAATTATCACCTGAAAAATTGGGTCCTGCCACAGATAATTAAAATGAGATTTGGCTCCTCCTCGCTTAGCTTTAAGTCTGGCAGTGGTGGCCTAGCAGGCCTCGAAGCAGGAGTGCCTCAGAGTGGTGCTCCTGCAGGAGGGGGCGGTGGGGCAAACAGGGAGGCAGCGTCACCTGGGGGCACACCCTGGTGTATGTATCGTAGAGGAGCGTACATGTGTGTATGTGTGTTTTTGTACATGCGTGCATGGGTTCGTGTGTGTGTGCATGTTCACGCCTTACATTTGTGCCTGCCTGTGTGTGCATGTATGTATGTATATGCCTGTGTGTGTATGTGAGAAAGAATGAGTATGTGCTTGTGAGTGTGTAAGTATGTTTTTGCTTATGTACATATGTGAGTATGCATGTGTGTATGTGCTGTGGGCATGTGAGTGTGAGTCAGCGCTTGTGTGTATGTTTGGGAGTATACATGTGTGTGCTTGTGGGCGTGTGTGAGTGAGTTTGTATGTTTGTGAGTGTGTGTGCATGCACACAGGAGTTTGTGCATGAGGGCGTTGTGCCAGTGTAAGCTTGCACTTGTGTGCTCAAGCAATGGTTGGGAGAGGGCAGGTTAAAGGTACATGGATAATGACAGGTGCTGGTGTGTGAGGGCACCAGGCTCTCAGCCCTGGGGTCTCCCCAGGTATCTGCTCTTCTGGGATAAGGAGACATGCCGGGGAAACCCCATGGCTGACAGCGGACACCTGGGAGACCCCAGGGCTGAAAGCAGATACCCGGGAGACCCCAGGGTGGAGAGCAGGCACCTGGGGAGACACCAGGGTTTGAGAGTAGGCACCCAGGAGACCCCAGGCTGAAAGCAGACACCTGGGAGACCCTAGGGCTGAGAGCTGACACCCAGAAGACCCCAGAGCTGAGAGCAGGCACTTAGGAGACCCGAGGGCTGAGAGCAAGCACTGACATAGAGGGCTCAGTGGAACTTCATTCATGGTAGAAGTCTCAGGGACACACATGCTGGTGAGAGTGTCCAGCGGCAAGTTGCTAGTTATCTGAGGCAGGGGCCATTGTGATGGGGGTCATTGTTTGGAGGCAGGATCTTCTCTAGATGCACCCTTCTATGAAACCCTTTTGGGGGCGACAAGGGGGTATGAGTAGCTGCTGGGTGCTGCAAACCACTGTACCCTTCAGAGTCCTGGGCCCAGAGGAACCTCGTGACTCTCCGGTCTGCACACAGGGTGGTGGGGAGGCTGCAGAGTAGGTGCCATAATGCCAGAGACACCATGTGACACAGAGCTGCCAGCTTTGACACATCAAGGTGCACTGCACTACCTGGCCCAGGAAGGCCAGGCGTGGGCTAAAGGATAAAATACTTGCCACTGGGAGGGCGTGGGGATGCCACCTCCCTCGTGTCTCCACTGACCTCTCCTGACTTCGTTTCACATCGTGTTCACATCAAAGGGGACGGCAAGACTCAGCTCAGGCATTGAAGGGCGTGTGTCAGCTGAGCGGTCTTGCATTTGCACCCTGCACCATCCCTCCTCTTGGTCACTCGGCTTCCACCTATTCACTTGTGCACATCCTTGAGTTCCCCGCCCCCCCCCCCCCCCCGACAGCAGCCAAGGCAATCTCTGTCGCCACCTTACAAGAGACAGCTAACTGCCTTGTGAGTGAATAAGATTTTTCTCCAAAATGAGAAAATCCAGGCATCCAAGGTTCAATGCACCCACCGCCAGCCAGAACTAACTCCCCACGTTCATTCACAGCTCACTGGCTCCTCTGTTACCAAGGGCTCAACTGCCCAGTAACTGGCCATCCCTCCTTCCACATCAAGTGAAAGCAGGAAACAGGAGCCGGTGGCTCAACACGCAAATGTGAACACAGACAGGAAGTTGGTGATTGGAAAAGAGGCAGTGGAGCTCATACCCCATGTCCACGCAGTCATGAGGCCAGGACCCAAGTTCCATCATTCATTCCTTACTGCAACACACACACACACACACACACACACACACACACACACACACACCCTGTGCAGGTGGGCAGGTCTTCATCTAGTGCAGTGGCCCAAACTCTCCTCACTGCAGACTTTGAGTACCCCCATATCCTGCTTTACTGGGGGGCTCAGGGGTTGCTGCATTTTCCATCAGCAGTGGGACATGACAGGAAGTTGGTGATTGGAAAATAGGCAGTGGGGCTCTTACCCCATGTACATGCAGTCATAAGACCAGGACCCAAGACCCATCAGAGGTACCTCACAAAACCCCAAGTTCTCCACCACCACCCAGATTCTGTCTGATCAACACTACGGAGGGGACAAGTGCCCCTCTCCTAACTGCTGGTCCCACAGTGTGAGCCCAGCGTGTCCAGGCACTGTCTCACCTCATGGCTTGGTGCTGTCTCACCTCTCAGTTCCATGTCTGACAATATCCATGTCACACTGGCCCCCATATTGGCCTGGTGGTGGGGCAGACTGTCCTCAGCAGCCTCAGCAGGTAAGCCTCACCTGACGGGCACCTGCACTGGCTCCCACCCTGCCATCATGGCCCCTTATTCATTGGCCCATGAAGAAAGGATTGAAGGGGCTGTGGCTAAAGAGGTTATGCAGAGTGCCACTCTGCCCGCCAGGTGATAATGGGGCATCCCATGGGTATAATCATAGCACCATCTGGAAACTTCCAGTCTCTAGATTCCTCCCAGACTTTCTTGCCACCATTTTTCAATTCTCTGCTTTCTTCCACACCATCTGCCTAAAATTCTCAATGCATGGGAGTCAATGGCCCTTTCTTGCTCTACCCAATGGGCGTCTCTCTGTCCATGACAGAACTCGGGTCCCTCCCATCAGCCCAGAGCGCCCAGCTCTGGGCCACTCAGAGGCAGCAGGCCACCCTCAGGCACCTCCAGCGTCCTGTGCTGACACATGTGTGAACCAAGCTCAAGCTCTCCCACTCAGCTAGTCGGTCATAAGAAGCAGCCAATACACACGCATTGGGGGGTGGGGGGGAGGAGGGGATCAGACAGGAGCTGGCTTTGCGATGGGAGCCCATGCAAAGAACCCACTTCCCGTGTGGTTTGCTTATCCCTGCATGTCTCTGGGACTCTTTTCCAGACTACACTTCTGTTTGCTGCAGTCCCAACCCTGTGGCTGAAAAAGCCTATGTCCTTGTGGGAGGATCATGCTGAATGGTTACTTGCTGCCTCTTTCCTCTTCCAAAACCCAGAGACAAGTGCACAGGGGGATAAGTTACCTGCAGAAAAGGGGATAGACTCATCCATAGCTCCAGAAGCCTGTCCTGTGTGTTCCCTGTCAGCACTGCTGGAGGCTCCTTGCTGCATCCACAGGGCCACAGCCCTTAGTGTCTTAAGTCCCACCATCACATTGGCCGGGGAAGCTGGTGCCACTATGGGTGTGGCCCGAAGGCCCTTCTCATACTCCAGTGTTCTCTTCAAGCAGGAAGACTTATAAAGTGCTGAGCGCCTACTGATCGTGGTTCACTGTCCCTGCTCGAGCTGAGATGAGTCTAACAAACACTTGTCAAGTTCTTACCACCTCCAGCCTTCCTGGCCTCTGAGCCTGCGTTCACCATTGTCTGTGCTAGGCCAGTGTCTGTAGGAGACTAGAGCTTTCCCTGCAGACAGTCTTTGATGACATGTCTGGGTATTCACTCAGGCTGAGCAGCTTGCCCCCCGCCATCCCAGCTGTCCCCGCCATTGCCCCAAGAAGGTAAAAACACTGAACATTATATTTTTCCAGGAGGGAGACGCTATTGCTCCAGAAAATCCCATAGACAGGAAGTCTGAACTCATACCCCAATTCCTCTGTTTCACAGTTTATTGTTCATTTACTTATCCCCCATCTCATCTTCCTCCCTAGCCTTCCTCCCATTCCCTTCACATTTTCTTGCCCTGCCTCTCCTCCCATCCATTACATCCCCCAACCCCCATAATCTTCTCTAAACCCACCCTCTTCCTATCCACCTCCCAACATCTTCCTCTTCCCTCCTCCCCTCCATGCCACCCCCACCCCACCCTCATCCATCGTCCTACCTCCCCCTCCTCCTTCTACCCCACTGCCATCCCCCATCCTTGTGATTAGCAAAGTCTTCCCCAATCCAATGTAAGGTGGGTGGGGGCAGATCTGGACTGGGAAAGAAGGAAAGGCCCTTTCCCTACATGAATTACACAGAGGCAGATGCTATGCCTGTGTGCTCTGGTCTCACCATCCACTGCAGGGCACGCTAATCTGACCCTCTGTCCTCCTGTCTCACTCTGGGCTTGCTGCCATGCTGGGCATTGATGACAGCTTCAAGTAGACAACTGGGCTGGGGCCACAACACTCCATCTCCCTGAGTCCCAGGGCCCTGCACAGAGGGTCTCCTTGGGGAAACCACTACTCAGATAAGTCTTTCAGGATCTCAGAACCTCAAGCTGAGGCAGTTGACATAAACTATATAAAAGGGATTGGGGGCAGGGAGGGATATAGGGCCATACTCAGCAGTGCTTCGGGCTTACTCCCAGCTCTGTGCTCAGAGGTCACTCCTGGTGGGGCTCAGGAGACTATGTGGTGCTGAGGTTGGAAATAGGATCAGGAAATGGGATTTTTCAGCTGATGGGTTGAAAGGAAATGGTATGGTTCTCAGTTTCCTCATTAATTCTGGTCTAGATTTCTGAGCAGAAAATGACAGAAATGCCTCAGAGTTTATGGGCAGAGCTTTACAGCTACATTTCTGGTCTAACCATAATGAAAATAGATAACCCTCCTCCCTGATTTTCATTAGGAGCTGTCTTCTGTTTGTTTTGAAAAAGGAGGGTTGTATTTAAATGCTTTCCTCCACAATTCTCATGTAGACATCCAGTGCTTTCTCGTCCATGATGTGCTTGAGTCCCAGCACCCACCCGGGGGAGGGCCGGGTGAGGAGTTGTTCCCTCTGCTCCAGTGAGCAGAGACCTAGAGGAGCCAGAGCCTGGGGAATGAGAACACACAGACAGTGAGGAGGAGCAGGAGCACCCATGGGTGTCCTGTCCCTCCCAGGGTAAATTCCTGATGTGTGGCCAGTGGGCTTGGGCCCGGGTGGTACTTCCCCAGGAAGGGCAAGTGCCGCGTGATCCTGCCTTACCTCTGAGCTCCTGGGAAGACTCCCCCAGTCTGTCACAGTTCTGCTCCTGAGCCCAAGCCCAGCCCCCAAGCCCTCAAGGCAACACATAGTGAAAACAACCAACCAACTGGCAATAGCTTGTGGGTGGGTCTGTCTGCCCCAACAGTCCTGAAATGCTCAGCTGCGCCAGGGTTGCTTGTGGAGCTGGAGAGACCAGCTTTGAATTCTAGCTCTGTGAACACCCAGCAGCAGGCCCTCAGGCAAGTATCACTGAACCTCAGTTTTCCCATCTATAGCAGAGAGATCACTGCTGTCATGAAAGGATTATAGGGAATCCCTGGCTCGCACAAAGCACTTACCAGCTGTCCAAGGGTAGGATTAGATGGGGAGAGGCTCCTTATTAGCCAACATGGACATTTCTCGATCACCTGGTAACCCTTGAATGACTAATGCTGAGGGGAAACAGATTCAGTGGGCGAGTCAAGGGCAGAATGTCCGAAGTACAGCTCCATTCTGGTTTCCTGAGGGGCAGCTGTGTGTCCGGAGTCAAGCATCTTTCTCTTTGGCTGTTTGGAGCTAGGACCGCAATTAATGAATGAGGTCTAGCATGGAACATGGGGTGAGCCAAAATCTCCAGGGTTATTGTCATAGAGATGTTTAAGAAATCACTCCCCCCGCCCCCGGCTTTCCTTCGCTGTTGCTGCAGAGACCAGCAATCACATGGGCTTGGTAATAATGCTCCCAAATTTGACTGTGGGGCTCACCAAGGTCACACCTGAGCTTGCAATGCTCACAGGCCTGGCCATAATGTCCACTAGGGATCATACATGTTAGTCATGCTACCTAGGAACCATGTTTATTTAACAGTGGTTCTCACACAGTCAGATGGCAGTGATCACCAAGGTCACTGCGATGCTCCACATGGTTAGTTGCCTACACCTGGCCGCATATACCAAAGGTCACACACTGTTGCAGCTGATCGCTCTGGTCCTAGAAAGTTATTTCTGTGGTGGTTTGGTTTGGGGAAAACACTCAGCTTAGGGCTTACACTTGGCTCTGGGCTCAGAGGTCACTCCTGGTGGGGCACTGGAGACCACATGGGGTGCAGAAATCAAACTGAGGTCAGTTACATGCAAGACAACTGCCTTAACCACTGTACTGTCTCTCCAATCCTAAAATTGCTTCTATTTAGTCATCCATGATCCCCTGAGCACCACTCAGAGTGACTCCCCCAACCCCAATCCAAGCAACACAATCCAGCAGTTCCTGAGCATCACTGGGTGTGGCCCAAAACCAAAGCAGAATATGAGCTGCCACCAAATCACTACTCAGGCCCACACTGCCACCCCGTTTCCTCCCAATTCCCATTTCCTAAGGAAACTCTAGAAGGTCACTGTCAGTCTGCATGGAGTTCACAGTTCCCATTGAGGACACAGACCAAGCTCCTAATTTAATGTAAATCCAAGCACATTACTGTGCAAAAGTTTTGGATCAATTGTACCTTCCTGGTGACACGATCTATCCTTGTTTCCAGCCAAGTCTCTAATCCCTGCAATTTCCATGGTGCTAGTAATTACGGGAGGGGAAAAAAAAGAAGTCTGAAGCACAGACATTCTGCTCCATCTATGAGATTACACACTTTAATGGAGTTTATTAAATTCGTTTTGCAGTTACTGCAGAGATTAAACTCACTGTGGGGTTCCAGAGGGCAAAACAAGGACCAGTTGGTAGACTCTTCCAGAAGGCAGATAGAAAACCAAATGGAAGATCAGAGCCCTGAGCCTGGGGGGGGGGGGGGGGGAACACAAGGAGATCTGGGGTCACTGCTGGGTCTCTGAGGATCAAGGGCCAAGGCTTCACAGGATCCATTTCAGACTTTCACTCCACAGGAGGTTGAAGAGTGAGGAAACTATTTTTTTTCTTTTGTTTTTTAGGACCACACCCGGCAGTGCTCAGAGCTTTCTCCTGGCTCTGTGCTCAGGAATCACTCCTGGCAGAGCTCAGGGGGCTCTTATAGGGTGCCAGAGGTCAAATGCAGGTGGGCCGTCTGAAAGGCAAAAACCCTACTCACTGTACTATATCTCCAGCCCAAAGACTGAGGGCACTTTCTTAGCCTCTCTTTCCCCTTCCCCTCCTCTGACAGGTGCCTGGCCCAGAAGAGCTGCGGTCTCTCTACTGTTCAGTTGCTTAGAGAGGGGACTGATTCCTGCCACTCCTTCTTCCGCCAGGCACGGCACCAAGCCTCCTCTGGAGGAAAGAGGTCATGTTTGAGGAACAGAACCAGTTTATTTGTCTCACCCTTACCCTCCCTCTTTGGGAGCCTGGGGGCCTGCAGAGCTGCTGTGGGCCACCCCCTTTTGTGTCCTTGGCTGTCATGGTAGCCCTCAGCATTCTGCCCTTGGGCCACCTGCAGAGGCCCAGCATTCAGTCCTCCTCTTGAATCCAGTGCTCTGCAGGAAGGTCCCACAGCCGTCCAGTGTAAGCTCCCTGGTCCAGCATCCGCTTATCAGCAATGAAAGGGGAGGCTTGATCTCCACCTCCCAAGGCCCATGTCTGCTGGTTGGCTCGGTACTTAATGCTTCTAGCAGCTCTTATAAGTACAAATTGTCAGTTGTCTCAGGCTGAGCTCTGAGATACGACTATGTCCACATCCAGCCTGTGTTTTCAGTGTTTGTATTTCACAAAATCCAGGGCATTCCTCTTACCACTTTAACTCCAGCCCCAGGACAGTGTCCAGCTCATACTGGATGTTTAATAAACAATGCTGAATCAGCTCAATTTACCACCTAAAGGATGGAGGGAGAAATTTAACAATTCCCAGACCAAAAAAAGAAAACGTTTAAGTTGCTCACATATGACCACCATATATGGTCGGTCTCCTGAGCCCACCAGGAGAGACCCCTAAGCACAGGGTCAGGAGTTGGGCACTACCAGGGATAGTCCAAATACACACCACCCCCACAACAAAAAAAGGAAAAACTAAAAAAAAATTGTCACTAAGAGATCTACATTTAAAAATGGCTACAGGAATTTCTTCCAATCACTTGATCACTTGACATCCCGTTACTCATTGATTTGCTCAAGCGGGCGCAAGTAACGTCTCCATTCATCCCTGTCGCGTGCTAGTGTAGCCCAATGGCGTTTGCTCATTCTAGGAACATGAACAGCCTCAAACTGATCATTCAGGGTCTGATAAAGAAGTCTGACCATCTCATAGGTGGGCAGCCACCCGATCTTTTGACATTTCATGGAATCCAGTTGGTAATGGCTCTAGTCCAGTGGTCGTCTCCAAATCTCATTACATGTCCAGCCCATCTGATTTTCGACGCCTTGGCAAATGAGACAGCGTCCCTAATTCTTGACCATTGACAGAGGTCGGAACTCCGGATTCCTTCTGTCATTTGAGTGAAGCGTGATACTCCAAGCAAAGCTCTTTCGATTCCTCTTTGGGAGACCCGAATAGCGTTCTCATCCTGTTTTCATAGGTTTTTGTAGGTCTCTGAGGTGTATGTTAATGCAGGAAGAACAGTGGAATCAAAGAGATGTGCCCCAAGCCGAAGGTTCTTCATCCTCTTAGCTATTTCTTCAACAGTCTTGAAGGCGTTCCAAGCCGCTCTCTTCCTCCTGCACAACTCAGGTGCCAGGTCATTCGTCATGTTAACTTCTCAACCTAGATACACATAACTGTTGCATTCGGAGATATTAACTGTTGTTAATATTTGTTCCATTGAGAGCAAATGGAACATCAGGAACAAGATCGTTTCTCATGAACATTGTCTTCGTAAGATTCAGCTGTAGTCCAACCTTTACACACTCACGGTCAAAGTCGGCCAGCATTTGTGCCACTTGGCTGATGTTTGGTGTTATTAGAACTATGTCATCAGCAAAGCGGAGGTGGTATAGTTAGCGACCATCTATCTTCACTCCTATTCCTTCCCATTCCAGTCATCGCATGATGTTCTCGAGGGTGGCACTGAAGAGTTTTGGTGAAATGGTATCACCCTGCCAAACCCCTCTCTTGATGTCAATGATCCCCTTCCTGTAGAATGGTGAGATCCTGGTAATGAATCCTCAATACAGCTCATGGAGGATCCTGATGTATTGAGTTTTAACACCATGTTTGGCTAGGGCCTCGATGACTGCTTCAGTCTCAACAGAATCAAAGGCTTTCTTTAAATCATTAACCGTTAGACAGAGAGACATCTTGAACTCCCGAGAAACCTCAATGAGCTTGGTTATTGTGTGGATAAGGTTGATCGTGCTGAATCTTTTTCAGAACCTGGCTTGCTTGCATAGTTGTCCTTTATCTAGTGTTCTGCCAATCCTACTCAGGATGACTCGAGTGAACAGCTTGTAGACGACAGAAAACAGGCAGATCGGGCGATCGTTGCCAATGTCCTGGATGTCTCCCTTCTTGTACAGTAGTACAATCCTGCTGGTTTTCCATTGGGACAGAAACTTGCATTCAGACAGGTAGCATGTGAAGAGCCGAGCCAGTGTATTGATGAGTACTGACGGCAGGTTCTTCAGGTGTTCGGGTCTGACCTTGTCTGGGCCAGGTGCTGTTCGCTTCTTTACCAACGAGATGGCGTGTCAGATTTTGGAAGGGAGAACGTTGGGAACGACATATTCATCCTGCAGAATTTGGTATGTGGGCAGGTGGATGTGGCTATGGAAGAGATCCAAGTAGAAGTCATGGACAATCTTTTCCATTGCCTTCTGGAAGTTGTGATAGATCCATCAGGACGTTGGAGGGCAGTCATCTTGGTCTTGCAGTTGGCAAAGGACGAATGCTTTTCCCAGCTTCTGCCGCATCTGCCAGCACTGCTGCTCTTCTCTCTTTGAAGTCTTCCCTTTTTGCTTCTCTGCACTGCTTTGCGAGCTCAGATGTTCGCTTGCGGTTGCCTGAGGCTTGTGCCAAGCCACGCTGGTGAATGGGCTTGAGAGTTTTCAAAGACAGGCATCTTTTTGTGGCTATCTCTCTCTCTCTCTCTCTCTCTCTCTCTCTCTCTCTGCGTTCTTCGCACAATCATGGAGGTGCTGAACCAGTCGATCGTATTCCTCGTCAATGTTGTCAATGAAGGTATCTTCCCATGTTGCCATAATAGTGCCAAAGAGCTCCCAGTTGGTGGTCGTTCTGGGAGTTCTCTTCTTAAACTTTGCCGCCCTTTCTCCCCACTCTATGAAGTAGAATTTTGCATGAAGGAGGCGGTGGTCCGATCCCGTTTGGAATTTTCTTCCAATAAAAAGGGAAAATAAAGAAAATCTTGGAAAAAAATTTTAAACAATAAAATAAGAAAAAGAGCATACATATGAATGTTTACAATAAATTAACCTTATCTTTTTCTGCATGAGCTTTACAAGTTATCATTATATAAGTGAAATGAAAACCATAATCATCGATACACTAAATGACATTATTTGAAAGTGGTGAGGAAACTCTGAGCAATAGTATAATGGGTAGAACATTTGCCTTACATGTGGCCACATGGTCCCCTGAATCTTCCGGGAGTGATCCCAGTGCACTGACCCAGGACTGGAAAATAAAAGGATAAACACAATACAATAAAAAATGTGGAAATAAGAAGCCTTGAGCATGCTCGTTGTAGCAAAGGAAAAAAATAGGTGGTGAAAGTAAAGGCGTTTAAATACAACTGTTTCATATTTCAGTAGAAGTGTAAAAACATTATTACCAATAGACTCCAATGACATATTTTTGTACTAACCAGAACAACCACTAGAAAGCTCTACAAAAACATGTCCTTAATTCTATAAGTTAATCAAAATGCCATCTTAAAACTCTTGTTCAAGAGCCAGAGAAATAGTGTAGTAAGTAGGGCATTTGCTCTGCATGCAGATGACCGGGGTTCTATCCCCAGCATCCTATATGGTTTCCCAAGCACCACCAGGAGTAATTCCTGAGTGCAGAGCCAGAAGTAATTCCAGAGTATTGTCAAGTGTGGTCTGAAAACAAAAAAAGTTTAAAAAAAAAACTTGTTGATTCAGCCGAAGAGAAGGACTACATGGAGGGCGGGATCCACAGATCCCGAAGGAAAAAAAAAAAAAACAGGTTCCAAAAAGAGCCGAGATCATTGGTAAGTCCCAGATGGGGTAGGTACAGCATCCCGCCTCCCCCAGATGGAACCCCAGTGACCAGAAGCCTCTACAAGCACAGCTCGAGTATGCGGGAACTAGGACTTTTCCTCAAATCTGCCGGGACTACAACTCCCAGGTAACCTCAGATTCCGGAAGTCACGCCCACAGCCCGCCCCCCAGCGCCATCTTTAAAGCATTCAGCCGAAGAGAAGGACTACATGGAGGGCGGGATCCACAGATCCCGAAGGGAAAAAAAAAAAAACAGGTTCCAAAAAGAGCCAAGATCATCGGGAAGTCCCAGATGGGGTAGGTACTGCATCCCGCCTCCCCCAGATGGAACCCCGGTGACCAGAAGCCTCTACAACCACAGCTCGAGTATGCGGGAACTAGGACTTTTCCTCAAAACCGCGAGGCTGCTTACGTGGCCGCGCAACATCTCTCTATATACAAAGTGAACCATGGGAAGTAAACCACCCAACGTTTCTCTCTGAAAATCATAGTTAAGTTTGGAGCACGGCCACAGCCCAGAAACGCAAGGACTTAATGCATAACCCAGCAGCTTGGAGCAGAAAAGTGAACGGACTATGCGTTAATCCAGGCCATCATGTCTGTCTGGAGGGAAAGGGTGTTGCCCCATTCGCCCTCTCTTCTCTGGAAAGAAGGATGGCGGCCGCATGGGGGCCTTGTGGACAGCAGGTATGAGCCGGGAATGTGGGGGCGACTAAAACCTCATGGGAAGGGGAGCGTTCCGGTCCATCCTTCACGCCCTACCGAGGCCACCAGTTGCCCCCCACGAGCGGCTCTCCAGCACGGCCACAGCCCCAGAAACACAAGGATTTAATGCAGAACCCAGCAGCTTGGAGCAGAAAAGTGAACGGACTATGCGTTAATCCAGGCCATCAAGTCTGCCAGAGGGGAAAGGGTGTTGCCCCATTCGCCCTCTCTTCTCTGGAAAGAAGGATGGCAGCCCCATGGGAGCCTTGTGGACAGCAGGTATGAGCTGGGGGTGTGGGGGCGACTAAAACCTCATGGGAAGGGGGGCGTTCCAGTCCGTCCTTCACGCCCTACCGAGGTCACCAGTTGCCCCCCACGAGCGGCTCTCCAGCACGGCCACAGCCCCAGAAGCACAGGACTTAATGCAGAACCCAGCAGCTTGGAGCAGAAAAGCGAAAGGACTATGCGTTAATCCAGGCCATCATGTCTGCCCGGAGGGGAAAGGGTGTTGGTCCCTTCCGCCCTCCTCCCTCTGGAAAGAAAGATGGCAGCCACATGGGAGCCTTGTGGACAGCAGGTATGAGCCAGGGGTGTGGGGGCGACTAAAACCTCATGGGAAGGGGGGCGTTCCGGTCCGTCCTTCACGCCCTACCGAGGTCACCAGTTGCCCCCGCGAGCGGCTCTCCAGCACGGCCATGGCCCCAGAAGCACAAGGACTTAATGCAGAACCCGGCAGCTTGGAGCAGAAAAGTGAACGGACTATGCGTTAATCCAGGCCATCATGTCTGTCCGGAGGGGAAAGGGTGTTGCCCCAGTCGCCTTCTCCTCTCTGGAAAGAAAGATGACAGCCGCATGGGAGCCTTGTGGACAGCAGGTATGAGCCGGGGGAGTGGGGGCGACTAAAACCTCATGGGAAGGGGGGCGTTTCGGTCCGCCCTTCACGCCCTACCGAGGTCACCAGTTGCCCCCCACTAGCGGCTCTCCAGCACGGCCACGACTCCAGAGCACAGAAACCATTTCTTAACTATCTGACTTTCAGTAGAAATACTTCCAGGGTCAATAAGTAAAACAGCAGAAATCCAAAACCAACATTTAATTCTTGAACCCAGCTGTAGAAAGCAAATCACTTCACAATGCTTTTTCAGCATGTCTGATTTGGGGGGGGGGGGGTAAACTCTAAATAATAGTGGTGAATCTTTTATTGAAACAATGAATCTAATCAAAGCAGATAGAGTGTTAACTAGAATTCATCTGCCCCACAGGGACTGGGACGGGTGGGGGGTGGGGTTTTATTGAGGTTCTTCATGGTAAAAAATAAGTATTGGTAAAGGGAAATGTGTTTGATATTTGCATGACTGAGACCTAAACCTGAAAGCTTTGTAACCTTTCCCACAGTGATTCAATAAATTAATTAATTAATTAAAAAAAAAAAGAAAAAAAAACTTGTTCTGGAAATCTTCAGAAAGATAAGTGTCTCTCTCTTTCTCTTTCTCTCTCTCTCTCTCTCTCTCTCTCTTCTCTCTCTCTTTCTTTCTCTTCCCATATATACATATATATTAGGTAAAGTGTATATAAAATAGATATATAGTAGATCATATCATGGGTCATAGACCAGACAATAGTAAATTTAAATAAATTAAAATAATATAGACTGTATTATCTGACTGTAATAAAACTAGATAAAAAATCAATAATGGAAAAGTGAATGGAAAACTCTCTAAACATGTGGAAATTAAATAGTACAGATATAAATAACCCTTGAGTCAAAAAACAAGTCTCCTGAGAGGTTTTTTTAAATAAGTAGCAGTGAATGAAAACAAAAGTACAAAGTATCAAAATATGTGGACACAGCTAAAATAGTACCATGAGAGAATTTTCTAACACCAAATACCTACATTAGAAACAAAGACAGAGATTGAATCATTACTCCAAATCCTTACTTCAAGAAACAAGGGAAATAAGAAGGCAAATCCAATACAATAAAAATGTAGAAATAATAAAGATAAATACAAAAATCAATGAAATCAAAAATAGGAAAATAATAGGTAAAATCAACAAAACAAAAAGCAGGTATTTTCTAAAAGAATAAAATAGATAAAACTTTAGAAAATAAAATATCATTAAGAGGAGAAATGAAATAGAGGATGTCACTACTGATCCTGCATCCATTAAAATAATACAGGTATATTACAAATAATTTCATATTAATAAAATAGCAGGATTGGACAGATTCCGCAAAATAAATCAAAGTTAAATTAGAATAAAAGTGTATGGTCTGTAACTATCAAGCAAATTAAATTCCTAATTTTTTTAATTGCTTGGAGAAAATTCATTAGGTCTAAACACTTTCAAGAGTAAGTTTTACCAAACTTAAGAGAAGATTAACACCAATTTTTTATGTTAAAATAGTTCATTATAAAAATCAGATCGCTTGAGTAAAACCAATGAAAAGCATTTTAGCAAACTAGAGAAACTGTATGGTTAAGGAGCATGCTTGCATGAGGCATACCTGAGTTCCGTCCCTAGTACCACAGGGTCCATTGGGCAGGATGGGGTGCCACCCTGGAGGTTCTCAGCACTGGCATGGCCCAGGTAATTGTTTGTACCACAGGGCCTGAGCCATACCTTGACCCTCCTACTGAACTGCCTTCCTGGTTGGCCAAGCGTCAGGGAAAAGTGCTCCTGAGTCTGCTGAGCCCTGTCTGGGAGTCTCCCTTCCACATACGCAAAAGCATTTGTCACAGTTTCTATACTCTTCATTGCGAGACTTGTTATTACTGTTTTTGGCATATCGAATACGTCACAACAAGTCTCACAATGGAGACTTTACTGGTACCCGCTCAAGAAAATCGATGAACAACAGAAGGACAGTGCTACAGTGTTTTGTACTCTTCAAATGAATTACTCTTTTGCAAACTAGTTCTATCTACTGAACAGTGACTGACTCAACAAAAATGAGCAGCTCTTATCTTCACTTTGTGGTTAATACCAATTTTATGCTATTTCTTAAAGAAGATAAAGGACATCTAAACAAAAACTTGGTGGTTTTTAGCAAAATTACTTGGTGGTAAAATATTAAACGCTGTCTTAAGGATGTTATTAAAATCTGTCTTACAGGAAACCCATTAAGGACAAGACAAAGACATCTGCTCTCATTTCTCACTCAGATAGTAATAGATCACCACTGTAATCGGCTAGATAGGGGGAAAAGCAAAAATCATATTGTTTGAAAAAGAAAAAAACAAAACTATTTCTATTTGAAGATGATATGGTTATCTACATAGGGAATTCTAAGGAGTCTATAAAAAGTCTCCAGAACTAAATATATTTTCCAAGCTTTCAAGATATAAAATCAATGCACCAAAATACTCATATTTCTACAACACTAGTAGAAACCTCAGTTTAAAACACAAAACCTCTTATATAAAAGGAAATGAAACATCTATCCACCTAACCAAATATATACAAAATTTTTATGCTAAAATTATAAAAGATTGAGAAAGAAGTTCTAAATAATCTAATTAATGTTTATTTTCAAAAATAAGCATATGTAAGCTTATTTCAAAATTTACAAGGAAAAATTATTTTTGCAATTACATAGAATTGCTAAAATAATTTTGACAGAGAAGAAAAATGTGAGGAATTAAGAGTTACTCTCTAGATACTTAAATCAAAACACTAAGAAATTGGTAAAGGCATAGATTCAAGGATCAATGGAACAGAAGAAAACCTAGAAATTGACTCACAGAAATATGACCAATTGAATCCTAACTCTGTTGCAAAATGAATTCCATGGAGGAAGGAAAAGCTATTCAACAAGATGTGCTGGAGGAATTGCACAGCTATAGGCAAAAATTCACCCGGTTTCTTCTTATACACAGCTCAGAATGAGCCATATATGCAAATGTGAAACAGAAAGTTATAAAACTTTTAGAAACAAATTATAGAGGGAAATCTTGATGACATGCTCTAAAGTGAGAAGAATTGATATCCAAGTACAATTCATAAAAAGAAAGCCTTCACCTGTGTGGGGGAGGAGGCTTAACTGGTAAAATACAGTCCTAGCAGCTGCACGGCCCACATCCCACCCCAAACACCACTGGGTACAGCTCATTGAACCGCTGGGTGAAAACCAATGGATGGACCTCATAACATTGAGAAACTGCTTTTGCTGAGGCCCATGTGAATGGTTTTACTGACCATGGGAAAGGCCCCTTTGAGAAGGAAGCCAACTCGGGAGAGCCCAGAGAGTGAGAAACGTCACAGGACTCCCAGGACTTGAGCCGGGCAGGAAGGAGGAAGCAGAAAACTTGGTAAGCTGTACCTGCATTCCAGGCATCTTCTCTCAGTTGATCAGTGAAGAAATATCAAAACTCTTGTGTTAAAACTTACTTACTTAATCCATTCAGTCATTCATCTAAAAATGCATAATATACTTAACAGAAAATTTTTGTTTGCATCCTACTTTTCGATTTGCTCGACCGGGCCCAGTAACGTCTCCATTGGAGATTTTGTTGTTACTGTGTTTGGCATATCGAATACGTCACGGGGAGCTTGCCAGGCTCTGCCTTGAGGGCGAGATACTCTCGGTAGCTTGCCGGGCTCTCCGAGAGGGGCGGAGGAATCGAACTCGGGTCAGCCATATTGGCTGCGTGCAAGGCAAACGCCCTACCGCTGTGCTATCACTCTAGCCCTATCCGGAGCGATAGCACAGCGGTAGGGCGTTCGCCTTACAAGCGGCCAACATGGCCAACCCGAGTTTGATTCCTCCGCCCCTCTCGGAGAGCCCAGCAAGCTACCGAGAGTATTTGATATGCCAAACACAGTAACAACAAAGTCTCCAATGGAGACGTTACTGGGCCCGCTTGAGCAAATCGACGATCAACGGGAGGGCCTTTACCTTTACTTTACCTTTATCCTACTTTTCAATGTGCGGGACAAGGTCTGCTTCTCCCAGCTAGCATACAAGATCCCCAGGGCCTCTGTTGAAGAGGACTGGAGACCTTAAGCCTCCTTGTAACTCCCTGGACAGAGAAAGGCTTCTTGTGACTTGTGCTCACTTCATTGGCCAGAAATAGTCATGTGATGACAACCCACCACAAGGGGTGCTGGGAAAGGCGGAAATACAGTGTGCCTTCTAACTCTGACCCAGCTCTACTGAGCATTGTGTGTCGAGTTAAGTTACCCATATGCTTACTTATCTATTGTATTCTTCTCATAGATGACTATCTTTTCTCACACATTCTTTACCCCATTTCCTAAGACTGTAAGTCCGGAGAGCCTGCAGCCAAGGTCACACACAGACATGTGGATGGAGCAGGTTCCACAGGAGCATGGTCAGGACGCCTTCAAAATAGTCCCGTCAGCAAGCAACATCCAGAGATTCTCACCTCAGCAAGGCACCGCTCATCCCCGTGGCTGACTGACAGCTTCAACGCTGCTGTCTTGCTGGATGTGACAGGAAGGGCAGAGAAACAGATTGGGGTGAGGGCTGGAGTCTCCCAGCAGCACCTCATTAGTGGGAAGGATCCGGGTGCCAACTCTGAGAGAGGTGTCTGATTAGAGTGACCGAGTGACAGACACAGAACCAGCATTAACTATGACACTGAGCCACAGTGTCCAGGAGTCACTGTGGACACAGCCAGAGAGTCTCATCTCCTTACTCACCCAAGTGACTAGGACAAGGAGACACAGCCAAAAAGTCCCACCTCCTCCCTCATCCGAGTGACCAGGACCACCTCAGCAGAGGCTGCAGAATCCAGAGACTTGAAAGGTACAGAGTTGTGGGCCAGCTGGAGGCCAGAACAGCTGGCCTTGTGCCCGGCTCCTTATCATACAAAGGCCCTGACTATGCAGGGAACTCACGCTGTTACCTAATCCTCTCCTCAAAATGTCCAGGGCTAGAGCCATAGCACAGTGAGCAGAGCATTGACCTTGCACACGGCCAGCCTAGGTTCAATCCTCAGCACTCCATATGGTTCTCCAATTTCTGCCAGGAGTAACTCCTAAGCACAGAGCCAGGACTAAACCCTCATCACCTCCATATATGGCTCAAAAACAAACATTTTTTAAACATATATATATATATATATATATAGAGAGAGAGAGAGAGAGAGAGAGAGAGAGAGATGTTGTGGATTGAATTGTGTCTCTTATAAAATAGTCTTTATAAGATATCTTTATAAAACCCTCATCTTGTGAGTCAGGCCTTAATGGGAGATGGGCTTTGTATGGATGTAATTGAGTAAGAGGCATGTGCTGAGACAAGGCTGAGCTGGCAGGACCAGCGCCCGCATGAGAAGCAGGGACCTCGGGTGCAGTGGGATAGAGACTGGCGGAGAGAACACCAAGGGAAGATGAAACGGGGACTAGAATGAGGTGTGCAAGTACCCAGGGCTTCTACCAGCAGTAAGAGGCAGGGCCTTTCCTGCCCTGAGACTTGGTTGCAGCCCTGATTGGGGACTTCTGGCTCCAAACTCAGACTCACACACTCTGAGACTTTGAGTCCTCTTTGCCTGCTCAACTTCCGTGTCCCTCACCTCTCCCAGAAGCCTGTGTCCATGTGCTCCATGGCACCCTCAAGAGGGTCTCCTGTTCCCTATTCCCCTGAGACACTCCCCACCCGCCCTGCCAGGCCCCAGAACATGACCTCCATGTAACAGGGGCTCACGTGAACTGGATGTGCTCACTATATGCTGACCCCATTGCTGGCTGTGGCTCCTGAATTTTGGGATCCCTCCTTTGGGAGCCACCCCTCTATGGGATAAAGGAGCTGTCATCCTCCCCAAGGCCCACTTGACTTCAGGGTGATGGGCCTCAACCCAGATTTCAGGAGTGGACACAAGAACTTCCCTGAATATCTCATAAGGATATTCAATACCTGGGCCACAGTCCTCAATTGAGGAGTGTATATAGAACTCTGTCCTGAGACTGTACTGGAATCTCACAGGCCATTTCACTGTGTTGGGGTCAACCCACATGCCACAGTGGTCCCTGTGGTCTAGACCTTATAGCTAAGGGTTTAGTGGACTCTGCTGTCTAGTTGTGTGATTGCTCCAATAACGTAAGAAGGAGCACCTAATAACATACCTCTCAGAATACACCTCCATCATAAGTGATGTACAACTGTGTTGGACAAGCAAAGTTCTTTTCTGCTAAAGCTCCAGGGTCCAAGGCACTGCCTTTCCTCCAACTCAGGGGAAAGAAGAGCCCTGAGATAGGGTGTAATGGATACTGATGACCTCATCTGAGCACCTAGATCCACCTATACCTGAATGCCCTTGAACATAAGAGCCTATACATTCCCTTTTCTAGCTTGTGCCCATTTAAATTTCTGTCTATTGTAAGAAAAAACAGATCCAGCTAGAACAATTATGTTCCCTACCATCATGCTGGAGCAATAGAACAGCGAGTAGGGCGTTTGCCTTGCACACGGCCAACCCGGCCGACCCAGGTTCAATTCCTCCACCCTTCTTGTAGAGCCCAGCAAGCTACTGAGAGTATCTTGCCCACACGGCTAAGCCTGGCAAACTACCGGTGATGTATTCGATATGCCAAACACAGTAACAAGTGTCACAATGGAGACGTTACTGGGCCCGCTCCAGCAAATCGATGAACAGGAGGACAGTGACAGTGACAGTAACCATCATAAAGGACCCTCCCTGTGACCCCCTCATAGTATTATTCCCCTGGAGGGAACCCAGCACAGAGCTGACTAGTTCTCCAGGGTGAAAGTCTGGGGAGGGCGAAGAGGGTCGGGGTTCGAAAGCAGCTCCATGGCAGTGCAGCTGAAGGTCGGGGGAAGAAGAGCTCAAGATGCAATTTGCAGCCTGAAATCACTCACTGAGCCCATTGAATCAAAGACAGGCAAACAATCTCCACTATTTTCCGGGGCCCTGGCTGCACACCTCCCCCAGCCATGAGCAAGAACTGACCGGAACAGTTCCAGCATCAAGCTTGACAGCACCTAGTTCTTGTGGGGTGCCCCAGCCCACCTCACAAAGAGGAAGTTTCTTGTGGGTAAGATTCTCCCCAACGTTGGTCTGCTTTGAGTATAGATGAACCTGGTAGTTGATCACCCCCAAAGCTGCCTGTCTACTGCCTACACCAGACTCCAGCCAGGAAGTTGTTGGACCTGTGTTCTGACAGGGAGATGAGCCCCCCAGTTCTGGGGATCTCCTTCCCTTACTGCCCAGGTCCCCCACAGCTGAGCCTGCATAGTTGGTGGCTAGAGGAGAGGGCAGCAGGTGGCCCTCCTGCAATGGAGTTTCCAAAAGTACCATCACACCTCGCACCTACAGCTGGATGGAAACCGAGCTGTACCCCATGGCCTTGGGCATCGCAAATATCAGTGTCCCTTCACACTCTCAAGCATCCTCTAATTTGGACAGTCACTCTAACTAACACCCCTGAGGGTGGAGGCGCCTTGATGAATAGAAAACCATTCCTGAAGGGGTCCTCCCAGCTGCGGAGCCCTCACTGAAGCCTCGCCACCGCTCAGACGATGCAGGGCTCTCCCTTCACCTGCCCCTGTGACCAGGCAGAGGACAGAGGGTCCTGGACTGAGCCCTCTTTTCCCCAGCTCACATACAAAGCCAGATAGCCAGATGGAGGAGTGGGGAGCGAGGGCTACTCCGACAGGTGTGGAGAGAATCAGTGCTGCTCAAGGCAAAACAACAAAGGACAAGAATGCTGACCTTTCAGAGGCCTTTGCGTGGTGTGTGAATGGCCTTCTAGCCTGGCTGGAGGGGGCTGGGATTTTTATGCCTCTCTCGGGCAATGTGGGATGAGAGAAACCAGCCTCCGGAAGGAGAAGAACAGAGAACAAAGTTTGGAGTCAAGAGGGAGGAGGAAGCCTGAGAGAGGGAGACAAGAGACTCAGAGGGGCCCCTGTACACCCCACAGTGCCTGAATGGGACTCAGGGCAACATCCATGGTACTAAGCATAAAATGCCAATGCAGGGAAGACCTGGGGTCCCACACAGAGATCAGGAGAGGGGCTCTGTCTGCACTGTGAAGGAGGCAGATGGAATCTTGCTCCCCATTTGCACACACACACACACACACACACACACACACACACACACACACAAACCCCTTCCTCTGCCAGGTGAGTTTGCCAAGTGATGGAGGGGGCAAACCATTCTATCATCTCTCTGAGGTTCATGTGGCCTTGCTGGCCCTTGCTGACAACAACGGGGACCAGAGGTGGCCCATGGCGGGCTCTGTTCTCGGCACTCACAAGTCTGGGGGGGGGAGGCGGAGGGGAGCTGCCACCTCTGGGCTGTGTGCCCTCAGGCAGCTGCAGCCTCTCTGAGCTGGATCTCATCAGCTCTGAGTCAGGGACAGCACCCCCAGCATCAGGAGAGCAAGCGAGACCAGCAGTGACCCTCCGCCAGCCCCTGTCCTCTCCTGCCTGTGTCACTGCTGGAGTCACAATTGTTCCCAGAGGCAGACTTCACCCAGGGCAGTGTAGCAGAGACTTAGACCCCAGGAAGGGCCCCGTTTGGGGGGTCGAGCAGGACTTTGTTTAAGGAGGCTACCTCTGAACTGGCCCTGGAGCACTGCAGAGAGAGCACAAAGTCCCAGTGTGAGGCCTGATGGTGCGGCGAGGTGGAAAATTCTCTCTTTGAGCTTGGCAAGTTTGGCATGGCTGAGGACCTAGAAGACGCCCACATGGCCTGGCTGGGTTCAGCTCCTGTTGAGACTGACACCAGCTCTCCCACTGCCCAGAGCAGCCATGAGGGGAGCATCCCACCTGTGGGAAATTGAAGCTCAGAGAGGTTCCAAAATGCTGCAGTCAGTGGAGACTTTGCTGAGCGCTGGGTGGTCTGTGTTGCTAAGAGGCATGAGTGACCACAATCTCCAGAGCACCTTCTATGTGCTCAGAATCAGGAAGATCCTGCTGGGGCCTGAGGCCCCGTACCAGGGCCATGGAGAAGCTGGGAGGAAGTGGTGAGGGAAGGACTATGAAGACAGGCTCTTTCCCGCATGAACGCCATCTGTCTGTCCAGACTTCTGCTTCCTCATCTGCACGAGCGGTGGACAGGCCCAGCCTCTGGGGCAGTTGTGAGCACCCCGGACTGATGCATCCATCTCCCCACTCCTCCAGCCTAGGAGGCTCTGCAGGTCCGGACTCAGCGGACAGAGGGCACAGTGACCAGCAGGTGGGGCAGCCCACCTGCCCAGAGCCTGATCTGGATGTCAACCTGGCCCATACCTCTCACCCAGACTCTGAGGGCCTGTGTGTGTCTATGTGTGCCTGTGTGTATCTCTGTGTGTTGTCTGTGTATGTGTTTTGTGTGTCTCTGTGTCAGTGTATACGTGTATGTGTCTCTGTGTGTGTGTTCTTGTATATCTCTGTGTGTGTGTGTGTGTGTGTGTGTGTGTGTGTGTGTGTGTGTCTGCGTCTGTCTGTGGAAGTACAGGATGGGGTGTCCTGAGCAGGAGGGAAACCAAGGTGGGTCGGAAGGGTGGTATCAGAGGTGGCTGCAGGCATGCAGGAGCAAGGAGGAACGTTCAGGAGGCCACGCCAGGTCAGAGACAGATTAGGAGCCAGGGAGGCTGGGGCAGGGGAGAGCGAACTGGTCAATGGGTTGGGAAGAGGCAGGAGGTACTCCACTGAGAAGGGGTGAGGCTGTGAGAGCCGAGCCTCCAGTGAGGTGGTGGCAGGAGTCCCGAGAGCTTCTGAGTTCTTGGTATACCAGCACTGGCCAAGGAGAAGCTGGACCCTCTGAGGGTCATAGGCAGGGACTGGGCCACCTCCTGGCATCCAGCACCTTGTGGGATTGGTTAGGGCTGATTGGATGCTTCCAAGCCCCTCCCTCCTTGTCCCCTGCCTTCCAACTGCAGGGCCTGCCAGGAGGGACGCTGAGGCCAGTGCGGAACTGCAAACACAGGACATCGTGGTCAGTGGGCTTTAGAGCCGGGCATGTGGGCCTGGCATAGGGATGCCCCATGTCTGCCCAGTGTTGCCCCCCACAGCGTGCAGCCCTTCCCTTTTCTCTCTCTCATTCCCTCTCTCCTCCCCTCCTCTCTCCCCTTCTTCTTTCCTCTCCCCTTCCCTTGAGCCCTGCCCCTCACTGCCTGCCAGGCCCTCTGTGTCACTGTGTCCTACCCCTACAGGATAGGGTCAGGCCCAGGTATTTGTAGGGGTCATGCTAAAGACAAACCTGGAGGAGAAAGAAGGAGGTGATGATGCCTGTGGGGGGGACCAGAGAATGTTCCAGATTAAAGGTCCACACATCTGTGCCCTGAAGATCAAACCTTCCTCCAGGTCTAGGGCCACGCCTCCCCCTGGGCCTGGCTCCCTGCCCCAGGCTTCCTGCTGATTGTCTCTGTCCCTGCGCCAGCTCGAACAGATGTCTGGGGGCTCCCACTGAGCCCACGTGTCCCCGAGACAGCAGGAAGGAGCTGGGCCAGGGGCCAGGAGACAGCGTGTGTGTGTGTGTGTGTGTGTGTGTGTGTGTGTGTGTGTATGTGTGTGTATGAGGGGGGAGGGAGGAAGGGAGGGAGGGATGAAGCAGGGAGAGAGGCAGGGAGGGAGAGAGGGAGAGAGCATGCAATCAGAGAATCAGATTCCAAGACAGACTCAGGCTTGATACTAAAGTGAATGAAAGGAAAGGGGAGACAGGTGACGGGGCGGGCTGAGGAGGGCCTACATAGCAGTAAGAAAGGCCAGGGCTGATCACACAGAGGGAGAGAGGTGACTCCGAGAGTGGTAAGAGACCGGGGCCTGGGGACAGACAGTCTTAGGGCCAAGGCACTAGGCAGGGAAGAGGGCACTAGCCAGGATGTGACCAGCCTGGTCAGTGGAGACCAAGTGTGAGCACAGGCATGCATATCGTGTGTGTGTGTATATGTGTGTGTGTATGTGTGTGTTTTTTAAGGGAGAAAGAGAGTGCAAGTGTGCCAGGTGTGAGCACAGGCAGGGGCATGTTTTAGCATGTGCGTGCTAGATGCAAATACACACTGAACCATGTTCTTTGCATGCATGTGTGAGCATGTGTTCTAGGTTTCAGTGCATGTAAGAGTGTGCTTTTAGTGTGTGCTTGTATTCTTGTGAGCACTTGCAAAATGTGCTCCTAATGTGTGACACTGGATGGATTTGCTCATGGAGGTCATGAAGGAGCTCAGTGGGCTTCCTGGAGGTGGTGTGGAGACAGGCTTAAGGAAACCAGACAGTGACCTGAAGGGGAGGATAATATGAGGTTGGTGCCATTCTCTCCCTCCCTGGTCGGGTTTAGGTCTCTCCTTCCCCCATATCACGGGTACCCCCAGTTCCCCTTCCCTGAGAAGGGTATCACCGGGTCTCCATGAAAATAGAGACATGACCAAGTCTCAGGGCTGGCAGAGTGACCAGGACCCTTGAGTCTCTGGCTGGCAGAGTGTCTAAGCCCTTTGGGTGGGGCCAAGCAGCAGCAGGTGGGGGGCTCATGCTGGGATGCAGGACAGGGGTGGCCATAACACCTGGCAGGATGCCCACTGGCCACCCCTCTTAGAAGACACACCCATGGTACTTCACAAGTGCTGGCCCAGCCTTGACATGTGCTGGAGGAGCAGGAGGAAGCTCAGTTGGGGCAGATGACACAAACACCCACCGGACACCCACTGGACATCCCCTGGACACCTACTGTACACTCACCAGACACCAAGGATACTGCCTCTAAGATTCAGGGGCCTTTAAGTCTTGATTCTGTTTTTGCAACACTAAACTGTACACTGAACGTTTATCACTTTACACCAGCCACATTTCATTAACTGCTTGCAAAGGTGAGTGACTTGTTCAATCGCACAGGAAGTGGGGAGGAATCTTTACCTGATTATCTGGCTCCCCTGCATGGGACAAGCCACAGCCGCAAGCCTCACAGCTTCATGGTCTCTTTCCTGAATGTTCCCTCTGGAGCTGCCTAAGCCCCCAAACCCGAGGGGTTTTCTCTTGGAGCTTGAGACTCTCTGCTCAGGAGATTCCTGGGGATCCCTGTGGTCAGCACCAACCAATACAGGAAGAGGGGGAGAGGCGCATGGAGCAGGGCCATGGAGACAAGTGAGAAGAAAAGACACCCTGTGTCCTTTCAGAGAAGAGGGGGAGGGGAAATGAAAGAGACTCATACAAGGCGGGAGAGTGAAGCCTAAAAACAAAACAAAACAAAACCCAAATACCATCAAAGAGACATCTAGAGGGACAGAGAGGTCGAAAAATCCATCACAACACCAAAAAACACAGAAACATACACACACAAACACACACACACACACACACACACACACACACACAAGCACACAGGCACATACTCAGGATAAAGAAGTGTTTCCAGCCAAGGGAACAAAGATGCCAGACTGGCCCAGCGCTGACCTGACACACACCAGGCAGAGGGACAGTTCCGACAGGCCGGGAGAGAAGCTGAGAAGGAAAAGGGGCACAAACACAAAGGCAGAAGCAGGCCAGGGAGGTTCACACACTCCAGGAAGAGAGGGGCAGAGGATACTGTATCCCCACTTGGGGTAAAAGCCCCGCACCCCTCTCCTTGCAGCACCCCATCTCAGCTCATGGGCAGAGAAGTTCAATCTCCTGGGCCCAGCTTCAGGTATAATCTATCATCCACCAGGTGTCCCCATCAAGGGGGCAACATGGGGAACCCCCACAGGAAGCTGAGTCTTCTCCTGGCCCTAAGACACCCAGAGGACACCCAGCGGGCACCCCGCTAGAAGGAGATCTGCCACCCTTTGCTTGCCATCCCCACAGTTAAGCTGCCAGCTTCTTCCTGCTGACTTCAAGTCACTGGGGCTGCAGTGGGTACAGTCCTCACTCCTTGACCAGTGGCTGCTGAGTACCCACCATAGGCCATATGCAGTCCCTGACCCAAGGGACACTACCTCCACTACCCTGACACTACCTCCACTACCCAGCCGCTGCCACACTCCAGGACACTTTCCGGACCCGCTTTGCGGCCGCACGACACATTATAAGACACTAAATACCCATCTTCTGGAATTGTCGTACCATATTTGATAGGGTTCAAATATGGTAACACCTACAAGGGTGATTAGAGGTCGCCCCAAAAGCCTCTATCCCTCTCGGAAAGACTGGCAAGCTACCGAGAGTATTCCGCCCGCACGGAAGAGCCTGGCAAGCTATCCGTTGTGTATTCGATATGCCAAAACCAGTAACTACAACTGGTCTCATTCACCTGACCCTGAAGGCTTCACCGACATGGCAGTACTGAGAAGGATGAGAAAGGAGAGGCCGACAAAATCTCAAGGCCGAACTAGGCTGCCACAATGAAGGAAGACAAAAAATGATCGTCTGTACTTTCAATGCACGTACGCTAGCATCAGATGCATCCATCATTCAGGTCTCCCAAAGAAGAATAGAAAGAGCTATGCTTGGAATATCACGTTTCACTCAAATGAGAGAAAGAATCTCGAGTTCCAACATCCGTCGACGATCAAGAATCAGGGACGCTGTCTCATTTGCCAAGGTGTCAAAAATCAGATGGGCTGGTCACGTAATGAGATTTAAAGACGACCGCTGGACTAGAGCTGTTACTGGCTGGATTCCACGGGATGTCAAAAGACCGCGTGGCCGCCCACCTACCAGATGGTCAGACTTCTTCGTCAAGATCATGAATGATCGGTTTGAGGCTCTTCATGTTCCCAGAGCGAACAGATGCCATTGGGCTACACTAGCATGCGACAGGGACAAATGGAGATGTTACTGGCGCCTGCTCGAGCAAATCGACGACTAACGGGAAGTTAAGTGATTAAGTGAAGTGATTAAGTGACCCAAGGGGAGGCAGGAAGCCAGAACGTCAGCACCCCTCACCAGTAACTGACAGTGGGAGCCAAGGCCCCTCTAAGCCTCATGCCCCACTCTGTGGATGAGAGATCATGGCGCCTCCTGCTCACAAATGCTCTTGCAGTTGGGTCAACAGATCCAGGAGACAGTGGCCACATCACTCCTCCTCTGGAAGCAGGAAATAGAAGCAACACAGGCCTACCCGGTGCCCACATTGCTTGTCCAGGACGCTGGCACACCCAGCAAGCCCAGGGCAGTAACAGGCTTTGGAAGCAGCAGCCAAGGTCGGAAGCATGGGCAGCACCATCCCATTACAGCCGCTTCTCTCTCTGCCGCTGTTGTTTCAGTCCTCTCGGAGAACAAGATTAGAATGACAGTGCCAATTTAATTTGCCAGAACGAATAAAGACGGGGCAGTAACCACGGGTGATGAAGCTCTGGGACTGCACAATTCACAGCCCCAACCCCTGGCAGGAGCTGATTAAGCTGAGGGATCTCTGCTATTCCCCTGTCTGGCTGAGGCAGGTGGCAGGAGGGAGGGAGGTTGTGAAGAGACAAGGGAGGTCCAGGGAGGAAAGAGAAGGGGGCTGTGGTCATCCTCTTGGGGGACGCTAGTGGGGGACTTGCGGTAGCCACCTGTGCTTGGCAGGAGACCCAGGCCAAGGGCGTCATTGGGTTTACCTCCAAATGTGCCCATCATTAAATCATGGAGGTGCCGAGGCATGTGTAATCAGGGTCAGACTGGAGAGTGTGGGGGCCCTCACCACCTCCCATGCTCTACTGCAAACCAGCTGTGTACACTGGGGCAGCTGATCTATGCTCTGAGCCTTTTGTCTCCATCTGAGGGATGGGGCCAGGAAAACCTCCAACCTTCTGGATCCCAGTGAGGACAGAGCCTCGGCCTGCAGGAAGGGCTGAGAACAGTGATCATGTCCGCATCATTGCCATGGAGACCCCAAGGCACCCTGCTGGGTGAGCACTGCGCATGCGTGCTTTGAAAACAATGGCATTGAAGGCCCTTAGGAGGAACCTTTCTGGCCCCTCCATGCCATTTCACTTCTCCAGGGCCTGAAGCCTGGCAGAGAGAGAGAGAGAGAGACAGGGAAGGAGGCCAGGCCAGTGGGCATTTTGCAGGAGACCTACTTTGCTTGGACTGGAAACAATTTGCACAGCACAAAGGGGTCTTTGGAGCAAGCGTGGTCAAGAGGAAGGCAAGTGTGATCGCAAGTTGCAGTAAAATCTAAGCCCATTAGGTTGTCAGAGCCGTCCCCTTCCTCAGGACAGGAGGACAGGGTCACCCGCCCAGAAGGAGAGTCTTCAGAGAGTAGCACCTACATCCTTGGTGGTGACGCCAAGCCTGGAGGAGCCAGGTTAGTCTGCAGGAGCCCAGGATGGAGAGAGGGCAAGCTGAGTCACAGCCAATGTCAAGGGGGCCAGGGTTTGAGGGTCAAACCAGGGTTGAGCTGGACAGCACCACACGGGCCCCAAACCATCAGGTGTGTCATGAGCAAAGGCAAGAAGGCAGCTGGAATAGAGAAGGGATGTGATCCCTAAGAAAATGATGGCTTGAGGAACCAGTCGGACTGGAAGATGTGTGCTGAAAGTAGATAAAGGACCAAACATAACCTCTCAGTGTCTGTATTGCAAACCAAAATGCCCAAAAGTAGAGAGAGAGTATGGCTAATATTGTCTGCCATGGAGGCAGAGGGAGGGTGGGAAAGGAGGGGGTATACTGGGGATATTGGTGGTGGGGTACGTGCACTGGTGGAGGGATGGGTGTTTGATCATTGTGTGATTGTAACCCAAACATGAAAGCTTGTAACTATCTCACAGTGATTCAATAAAATTAAAAAATACAAATTTTTAAAAATTTAAAAAATAAACCTCAAGGAAAAAAAGCATCAGGGGTGAGGGGTGGTGCCACAGGCTTGGATCATGTGAAGAGGCCATAGGATATGGGGCTCCCTAGGGTGTGGTGTGAGTGCCTGAACCTGGTTTGTGGGGCTCGCTGGGCACAGTGTGGGTCCCTGAGCCCCAGCAGTCACAGACAGGGCGGCGGGAGTGGAATGGAGCCTATCAGAGGCCGAGATGCAGAGCGGGGGGGGGGGGGGGGGGGGGGAGGCGGGGGATAGTCTCCCAGACTCACCTAGCCTTGTTGCCTTAGGTCTAAGTCATGAAGAGGGGCCTGGCCTGTTCAAGCTCATTCAGCAGATCAGGGGCACCTTCACAGGCTGACTGGTGTCCCTGCCACCTACATGCCACCTGGAAATCACGCCCCTGGCAGCACCATCACCTGGGTGTGATGCTCTGAGAGCCTCATGGACGGTGTGCTGGGCATGTCCTCTCCCAGATGCAGCCTGGAAAGGAGGCACCATCTCACTCCATGGCATGACTGGGACCCCCTGCCTGGCTGGGAGGGACATAGCTGAGACGGAGGGGCCGGCCAGGAAGGAGTTGCACCTCCTGCAAGTGCACAAGCAAGTGAGTACTGACAGGCTGGCCCCTGCCTCATGGGCTCGGCCCTGTGATGCAGCAACTGCTGGAATATTCCCCCACAGCCTTCGGACCCAGGGAGAATAACAGACCAGAAATACACATGTGCCCATCCCAGCACTGGTACAGGGAGGTCCTGATAGATGCCCACCCCCAGGGGTCCAGATAGAGGTTTCTCCTGAACCACCCACCTGGAACATCCTGTCCACTGCCTGCAGCTATGACCCGAGCTGGTCCCCAGTTTCCCCATCCTCCCTGCCTCCCTTGCCTCAACCTCAATCTCCATCTGCAGCACAGACCCTCCCTCCAGGCTGCTCTCAGTAAATGAGGAGTTTGGAGCCAAGATCCTGGGTTTAAGTCTCAGGCCCTCCACACCCTCTGAATGGAACCCTGCACCGGAATCTTGGCTTCTCTGAGCCCAATATGCCTTCTATAGTCTAACCCAGTCCATATCCTAACTCACAAAGGTGCGGTGCTGAGGAAGAACAAGGCTTCTTGCCTAGCACCACCGGGTGTAGCACCAGGTGGACACTGGACATATGACTGCTGCTGTTCTGCGGCCTCTTGGCTCATTCACTCTCATGACACATGGACCCCTAGCTACTGCCAGTGTCCGGAAGCAGAAATCAATCAGGGCTTGGGGGGAGGGGGGTAGAATCAGAGCAGGGGTCCAGGAATGAGGGGCCAGAGGGAGAGAGAAATGCGGAGGGTTTCCTGGAGGATGAGAGGGTGTCAGGAAGAGAGGGTACAGGCACAGGGCAGGGGTGTGACCCGCTGCTGCTCAGCTGAGACCTGGGTCCCAACATGACACCTGGAGCACTGGTTTGCCAGTAGGGAGGATGTGGTCAGCTGCTGAGAAGGGCTCTGGGGCACAGTGGGAGGGCCGTGACCAAGGTCAGAGAGGCCGATGGAGCAGAGAACGGGGCAGCCAGGGTGGTCAGTCATCAGGACTGACTCTGGGTCCACTGGGAGAAGCAGCCAGGCCAGGCTAAGGGAGGCAGGTTGAGCTGTGTACCCAGCCCCCTTCCAGGCACGGCTGGGAGGGCAGGTCAGGGGAGGAGGCTGCGGGGTCAGAGATGAGGGCAGCCAGGCCATGGGCTTCCTTTCCTATTCACGAGGACATCAGGAACCTCTGTCAGGCAGAAGTAGGGCAGAAAGCCTGGCAGGACAGAGCGTGCGCCTCCCACCAGAAAGCCGGAGGGAAATAGATTTGTTTCCTTGACACACTGATGCTTTCTGGAGAGCACGGGATTGCTTTTGCTCTGGAAAGCCACGAATGGAAAATTCCACCTGTCCTTCCTCCTGCGGGCACTGCGCAGGGGAGGAAGCTTCTGCACCAGGTTTGCTGGGCCCTGAAATTCTGCTGTCAGGGCTTCATTCTTGTGGCTGCAGGCTTTGTCCTTTGTTACAAAGCAAACAACTTCACAGAAGTCCTGTCTCCAACACAGACTTCTTTCACTGTTTCAACAAATATTTATTGACTCCTTGCTCTTCGCCAGGTTGGAAATAAACAGATTAATTAAGATTTGTTCAGGCACATACCGACCACAAGGAGTAGAAGCCTTATATGTCCAGTGGTGGGACACAGAGCAAGCCCCGAGAACAGCCTACAATGGGGTGGCCACCCCCAGCAGGACTGACTCATTTAATATTTGCACACAGCAAAGGGTTAAGGAGGGGGGGAGATAGGAACTGAGACCCCAGAGGGAGAACAGAACATGGGCACAGGAGTTGGGTCATGAGCCATGTGAGAGATTAGAGCATGGACATGCGAGCTGGACCATGAGCCCATGGGAGGCCAGAGCATGAGCACACAAGCGAGGCCATGAGCAGATACAGTGGCACCAGGGCTCCACGGCCCTCAGAGGCTCGGACATCCAGCAGTGTGTGGGAGATGGTGTTGGAACTCAGCGTGGATATCTCTTAGTCGGATATTACTGATCTTATCCCGCAGTGACTTCTCACCATTCTTGTTGCCACCCCAGCTTCTATCTCCCCTCCCAGTTAGCCCACAGACCCTCCTCTGGGGACAGCTCAGGCCCTCTCCGTTGCATGGTCTGAATGGACGGCTCTCAGCCTAAGAGCAGGGACTGACCTGGTTCTCTGTGATTCATCCACCAGACTCCATCTAAGCCCCCCTGGGTCAGGGACAGCGTCCAGCCAGCCCTGCAGCCCTAACAGGAGAGGCCCCCCGTCATGGTCTCACTCGGTGGGACAGGGGAGTGGTCAGTGTGGGAACCTGCTGCTCCAGCTCCGCGCCCTCCCAGGCTCAGGGTCAGTGGGATGCTGACAGGACCTGCTGCCTGACCTGTGCCCACTGCCAAGAGCCCAGGGCGCCCAGGCTGGCGTTGGAACAGCAGAAGGAGGTTTATCATGCAGGCTGCGTGCTGGAAGCATCCGCTCACACAGACCCGCCTGTGCGGCTGGAGGCTGACGGAGCCACCATCAGACTGAAGGGCAAGAAAAATCACCTCAAATGCTTGATTGTTTACTCTCTAGGTGCAGCTGACCTGGGCAATCAAGCTCTGGGATTTTACGCTCAGCCTTCTCACTGACGAGGGTAGAAAAGGAAGATAATAATGAGGACGGCGCTCAGGAACAAGGCTCAGAGAGGGAAATCAATCAGTAGGGGTCAGCTCTGGTTTATTCCTTTAAAACAACAGAGCCGCTGCTCAGCTCTGGGGCATGTGGGTCACACCTCAGGGGCAGCAGGGGTCTGTACTCACAGACAAGTCAGGTGCAGAGGAGGCAGGCTGGGGAGAAGCCCCTGCCACGGGGAGAGAGCAACCCCCAGAGCACTGGAGCTGAGCCACGCATGTGCTCTGGGTCTCTGACCTTCTAGGGCTCAGGGTTCGTTCTGAAAGGCAGGAGGGAGACAGAGAGAACGCGAGGAGCAGAGCCCTGTGGCCTCCTGTGGCCAAGGTGGTGAGCAACTATTAGAGCGTTCTGGACTTATTCCATCCCAGCTCCTTCATTTCCTTCCACCCGTTTCCAGCCCCAGTCTCCAGCAAGGGGGCTGCAGGTGCTGGTGGGGAAGGGAGACCAACAGGGAGTCACAGATGCAAGACAGCCAGTCGCAATCTCGAAAGGAAGCTATGCTAGATGGTTCCCAGGGGCTAGACAGACAGGGAGGGGTGATGCTCATTTTACATTTATTTATCTCAATGCCAACAGGAGCCCGTCAAGGTCAGGGCTATCAGAGGAAACTGAGGCCCAGAGAATGCCGTCACCTTGCTCTAAGCCACACAGCAAGCCCTGAGAAGTTGAATCTGTCCCCAGGTCGGGCCTCCGCTCCAGCCATCCCCAGGAGAAGGCCAGGCTGCACCAGCTTGGTTTCACTGCACCCTTGTGCCTGGCCAGGCTGCCACAGTTCCGGGAGCCTGGTTGTATATGATACTCAGCTAAGAGCTGGATTTAGTGCTCGGGGAACTGTGCCAACTGCAAGCTCAAGAGATCCAGGTGGTGGGCTTTACTTTCTGACCTTGGGAAATCTGCTGCTCACTCACTCACCTTTGGAGGTGAGTGACCTCAGGGACCCGAAGCACCAAACCAAAGTCAAATTGCAGAGCAGTTTTCAGGGACAAGAAACTGAGTGGATGTGTGTACTAACTCATAACTAGCCGTGGAGTCTCTAGCAAGATTCTCAACCTCTCTGAGCTGCTAATCCTCACAGGTGAAATACATTCTTTCTGTTTGTTTGTTTGCTTGTTTGCTTACTTGGGGACTACACCAGCAGTGCTCAGGACTTACTCCTGGCTCTGTGCTCAGGAATCATTCCTGACAGGCTCGAAGGACCAGACACAGTGCTGAGGATGGAACCTGGGTTGTCTGCATGCAAAGCAAGTGCTCTGCGCACTATACTATCATTATGGTCCCGTAGTCTTAACAACCTACAGAGCCCATTTAAGTTACTACCTACTCACTACCCGTGTACTTCCTCCCTACTTTACCCTCAACTAGACCTCAGGGAGCAAGATTTGCCCATTCTTGTTCTTCAACCCATTTATTCTAGAAGGCTCCATCCTGGGGTCATCAAAGCAAAGTCCTGAATCCAGGCTGAACCATAACTGGAGCCTAACAAGGTTTTGATGGCCATGAGCATGGAGCTGGTTGTCCTGGGAACCAGGGTGTCCAACTACACCAATCAGACAAGGAGTGCCTTTCCTGCATTCTGTGCCCTCCTGCCCACACCTGGAGCAATAGCACAGCAGTAGGGCGTTTTCCTTGCACGCAGCCAATATGGCCGACCCAAGTTCGATTCCTCCACCCCTCTCAGAGAGCCAGGCAAGCTACCGAGAGTATCTCGCCTGCATGGCAGAGCCTGGCAAGCTACCCGTGATGTATTCAATATGCTTAACACAGTAACAACAAAGTCTCCAATGGAGACGTTACTGGGCCCGCTCAAGCAAATCAATGAACAACGGGAGGACCATGACCATGACTGTGACCTGCCCACACCTGGAAGCCCAGGAGGGTGACACTCAGGTCAGGGATAACATCTGATAAGTTTCTATTCCTGAGTGCCTAGGGGTGAGTCGTAGAGTCACAGAACATGACTGACCCCCATCTGGACATAGATGTCTTTATACTCGAAAATGCCTCTGGACATACTCTTATCTCAGGAACCCAACCTTCTCCTCCTGTCCTCTACTCACACACCCTCACCCCCGGCCTCCTGCCATCCTGCCAATGACCTCTTGTCAGCAGTGACAGGTCCCCTGACCTCCCTGACCCCCAGGAAGACTGTGACTCCGTGAATAATGTCTGTCCTGCCAGTAGTAGCGCCTCTGTAGCCAGCTGACATTGGAGCGTCCCTGCATGAGCTTCTAGGAGAACTCACTGGCCTCTCCCCTCCTCTGACTTCCTGGTGCAGCCAGTCTTCACTCATCTCTCCTGACTCTCATGTCTTGGTGATTTCAGCCAGTCTTGGAGGTTCTAATACTCTCTGTGAAGGAACCCAACTTCTGCCACCTCTTTAACACTTTCTTTCCTTTGTCCCCACCACAAACCTGAGTTTCACCAGGTTGAAATGAATGTTTGAAGACCAAGCGAGACACCTCTCAATGCTCAGACACTCAATCCCAGAAGAACCCTAGAGTTGACCACAGACAAACTTCAGGCTGGTTTCATTTGAAGTTCCCTGCTCCCAGACATCCAGCCATGCTAAGCACCTCGGAGAAAAGAGACCAGCCTGGGTTGGAGTGACATTGTCAGGGAGATATTAGAACAAAACTACAGCCGTTTTCAGCATGAACCAAAGTGCAGCCATTTTAGTTGTTAGTATCCATTTTGCTATTCTGTATGATTATGTAACTGACAGCTGAACTGGGCATGAACCCGAGACCACATCTTGGGAAAGGGAATGGAATGATCAAAACGCACAATGCTTGCAGATAGTGAAGGGTAATCAGTAAAAAGAAGGAACCTGGTGGTTGGCAGGCATGGAAAGAATAAAACAAAGGGGCACCCACAGGTGACACTAACCAATCAGCTCACAGGTAAGTTAGGTAGAGTTTAGGGTACTTAAATCCTCCCCGCAGTTGTAGTTGTTGGTGGGGGTCATACCCTGACCCTTTCTCTGTGGGGTGCAGCCCTGGCTCATCAGCCTGTAACAATTCTCTCTTCTCTCTTTCTCTCTCCCTTTCTCTCTTTTTTCTCTCCCCCTTCTCTCTCTCCCTCTCTCTCCTCTCTCTCTTTCTCTCTCTCTTTCTCTGTCTGCAACAACACTCTTTAATAAAATCTTTGAACTCCTTATGGGTGTTCCAATCCTGGACCCTAACAGGAGACACAGCAAACACTGAGGTGGCTAAAGGGGATGCTGTCCAACACATCCACCCAAGCATGCATATGCGTGCACGCATGCACACACGCACAGAAGCGACCCACTGAGCATCGGTCAGCAGTGGGTCTAGGCCAGGCAGAGGAGGAGAGAACCCAGGTCTCCACCTGATCTTTGAATGCCCCCTACTCACTTCATGGGGGCCATGTCTGTATAAATCCCTAAGAAGACCCTGCGATGAGACAAGAGAAGCACCCCCCCAAGTTAGCTTACAGCACCCCATGGGCTTCCTGTTCACCCTGCAGTAAGTGTGTCCAGGGGAGCAACTGGCATTTTTCTGAACTTAATGCAAAATAACTAACCTTACAATCTAAGTGATCCTTATAAATCTAAATTAAATACCCAGGTGTCCACATATTTCAGACACTTAATTAATAAGTTGCTAGCACAACACCACGATTAATCATTACCTCAAGCCCACTTTCATTTGCAAGTGATGCATTTCTCTGATGTGTCGGCAGAACCAACCGAGTCTAGTGGTTTAGTACTAGGGTCTCAGGATGCAAAGCTGCTCGAACTGTGAAGCTGGGACTACCACAACCAGCCCAGCAGTGATGGGGGTCATGGGGTTCTGGGTCTGGAACCCAGGGTCCAGCTCTGTGTGTGACACCAAGAGCTGAGCTATCTCCCCAGCCCAGGACTCCAAAGTTTTGCCTCCCAGTGAGGTGAGCCCACAGAGGAGGGCGGATGACAGGCTGCTGCCCTCTGTCAGCCCAGGAAAGGGCTCCCAAGAAACCTTCCTGGCCACCCTCTTCACCCAGGACTTCCAGAATACACTTCTGGGGTGTTAGCCGTCCTGCCTACAGGATCTGTCTGTGATGTCCTTACAGACAGAGGCAGTATCCCGATCCCTTTGCAATGTTTGCTAGAGATGCTCACAGCCTGTCTTCCCATTCTGCCTTGAGGTTTGGAATGTACCTTTAACCTCCATCTCTCTTCCATCAACAGCGATTAGGGACTGCTCTGAGCTGAGAACCACAGGGGAAACAACTGAAAAATCCGCCGGCGCCAGGAGGCAGGACACAGATTGTTTCTAAAATCTTTGTGGGAGGGGGTGGTCAGGGGTAGAAGATGTTGAAGACAAGGCCAGTGTTGGCTTCCTTGACACTAAGATAAGCTCTGTGAAACCAGAGAACAGTGGGGGTGGGAAGGGTGAAAACCATCCACAAAATGGGCAAGAAAATTTGGGCTGTGTGGCGTCCTGAGGGAACCAAGGGTGTGTTCTGATAGTTAATAGTAATAGTAAATGAGGACAGACCCTGCAAGATGATGGGGACCTGGATAGGACCCTCTAACTGTCTGGTAAGCTAGACATCAAAGTGTATGTATAAAGACGTTGCAGCCCAAGGACTGGCTCAATGGACGGGGTGGGGCTGGTGCTGCTGCTGCTGCTGCTGCTGATGATGATGATGATGATGATGGAGATAATGGCAGTGACACAATGACAATGATGACGACAAGGGCAGTGATGATAATGGTGATGGGCACGGCCACAAGTGATGGTGAGGAGGAAGAGGATAATAGCAGTGATTGGTTGTGGTGATAACAGTGCTGGTGCTGGGCTATTTGATTGGTAATAAAAATAACAAATTCATGGCTTTAATTGACTTATTAGAGATAAAACAGTGGATGAAGGACCTGCCTTATTCCTGCGGGGAAGGCAGATGGACCAGAAGTGTCCAGAGATAACGGGCTCCATCCAACTGTGTAGCTGCATCACCTGCTACAGAGAGAAAGCATCTCTTCCTGGTTTTTTCGGAGTTTCCTGGAGAAATACAGAGTGTAGAAGAGTCTAATCTCATACCCAAGTATCAGGGAGCGTCAAGAGCAGAGCCTGGGGACAGGCTGATGAGCAGACGGGGGTGGGGAGCTGGCACAGCATCTCCGCTTGTTAGTGGCCAACCAGCTCTGAGATCAGTCTGCCTTGCTGATCTAATTTGTGCTGGAGATAATTAAACTCTACACCCCAACATGAGCCCACTCCCCTGAGAGCATTTCAGCTCAACTATTGCTTAACTATGAAACAATTCCCTCCTCGGGGCCCGAGATGGGAAATGTAATTGTCAGTTCTGATCACTCAGTATGAGTTCATTAGAAGTGAAATGAAAACCCCACCCCACGCCACAAATAAAAATGGTTGACAGCACTCTGAGTTATGTACTCGCTCTGGCTTGACTTAAAAGGAATATACACATTTTGCTCTTCTCCTGTTCTATGGCTTGGCTTACTCCTCTACTGGGATGACAGGCACAAGCCAAGGTTGGGTGAGAAATAAATAAGTCGGACAAGTACCCACTTTCCTGAGGCTGTAGTTCCTGAAGAATAGGGAGAAAGTCTCACAGACAAGAGTGGCATTACATTGGGCTGGCTTCGTGAGCCAGCACTGAGGCTGCTGGGGGTTGGGGTAGGGAGGAGGAGGAGGAGGACTCCAGAGGAAGGTGAAATGATCTGTGAGCCAAGGTGAAGGGGAGTGGGGGACAGCGAGACCTGGAGAGGTGCCAGCCCCTGGGGAGGTGTGTGGAGGGGCAGGAAGTGCTGCACAGAGTAAGTGATGATCAGGGGGCTTGGCACAAGGCAGCTGGAAGAGGCCACAAGGTCTCAGAGACTTAACCACAGCTCTGAGTTTGTTCAAGCTCCCTCAGGAATACACACAGGTTTTAAGTGGGGACACCTGATTAGTCTTTGGCTTCTGCTCACTGGAACTGGCCCTGGGGAGCCTGACCGCCTCCTCACACAAGCCCCCCCCCCCCACACCATTATGAAAAACTTCTGAGTAGTGGACACAAATGAGCAGTCTGTGTCACCAAGAAGATGTGTCACCTTTGGGCTATTGTGGCATGGGACAAAGACATGGCAGGACCCAGAGCTACAAAGGACACTGGGGGCTCATGGACTTCATGGCAGGAAATGAGCTTTGCTGCAGTTCATTCCTAGTGCTTAGGTCACAGGAACCTTCTGGGTGTCCAGGACAATACCCCTCCCTGCATCACACCAGCCCTGCTGGTCCTGTGTGCAAAGTGGGAATCATATCCCATGCCTGAGCAGATCCCCCACCTATCTGTCTTATGCTAAGGCAACACCCCAAGGACAGTCGGTGCAGAGGGTGGAGGGAGAGACCTATACACATCAGATCCTGGTCAGGTCCCAGTACTAAGGACAAAGCTTCTCTCTCTGGGCGTCAGTTTGTTTCTGCATTTGCAACACAGACACGCTCTCGCCAACCTGGTAACACTGGTTCTGGTCCACACATATACACACAATCACATATACAACACTCACATAGACACCCCTAAATTCACCCCACATAGATACATATTCACACATACACTCGAACACACCCCACACACATATGCCCACCTACAACATACACATTCACAATCATGGGTGCAACACACACACAAACACACATACACACATGCACATGCACACACACACACACACACACACACACATACACACCACTTTAACTACCAACTAGATCTGAAGCCCTGCTCTCTGAGGGCTTAACACAAGGGCTGGACTTGAGGTGCCAAGCAAGAGGCAGGGTCCTGAGTAGCTGCTTTCAAGCAGAGAAGCAGCTGACCACAGAAGGAATTTCTCATCCTTGCAAATATTTCAGTTGCAGATAGAAAGTGGGAGCTGGATACTTGGGTCTAGAGTGAAGGGTGCCCTGGGTTCCCCTCTCTTTCTTCACTACAAACACCTCTGCTGTCATCTTCTGTGATTTCAGCAGCTAGAACTCAGCCCATTTTAATGCTTCAAGGTCCAATCACCCACTAAGTAGGATCCCCAGATGTGGTGTGGTGGGCACACAGGGAAGAGAACCAAGGGTCTCCTGGACTGTAGGAGGAGGA
This sequence comes from Sorex fumeus, assembly GCF_029834395.1. NCBI lineage: Eukaryota > Metazoa > Chordata > Mammalia > Eulipotyphla > Soricidae > Sorex > Sorex fumeus. The sequence continues at coordinate 46,094,541 of NW_026606104.1, forward strand.
GATGAGGGGGGAGGGTGTGGGTGAGCTGACAGCCCCCCAGTCAGGCCCCTACCCTTGGAAACAGGACCCAATTGGCTCCCCAAGCCCACCCACGAATCAGACGCACCAACTTCCTTCCTGAGGAGCAGGGGGCGTCTTGAAAGGACAGCTGATGTTTAACGGCCATGATTCCAGAGACTCAGGAGCAAATCTCGAAACCCAGCAGGTTTTGGCAGAAATCCCTCCAGATTTAAGTGTTAAAATTTCAGAATTTCAAAATCGCACAGCCACTACTGCAGACACGTGACATCATATGTTATTCATAACCAGCAATAGAACACAAATTGTCTACTGTTGCCTTTTCAGCAGATCTGAGTGTTGGGGGTAAAATCTCAAATAATAATGGTGGGTCTGGTGTCGAAATATTGAATGTGATAAAAGTAGAGAGAGAGTATGTGGAAATCATCTGTCCCACAGGTAGGGGGAGGGTGTGGAATGGGGGTATACTGGGGTTGTTGGGGGTGGAGAATGGGCAATGGTGAAGGTATGGGTGTTTCATTGTATGACCAAGACTTGGACCCGAAAGCTTTGTAACTGCTCTCACAGTGATTCAATAAACAAAATTATAAAAAATGGGGGAAAAAAGTAAGGTGGAGTTCATGCACAATTCAATCAGCTGATCAGTGGCTGAATAAATAGCAGCACTCCTACATTAAAAGAAAAAGGACAACTGAGGTGGGTCTGCTATGGCTGAAGGTCAGACATTTCTTCCAATATTACTAATGAGATAGATGACAGTGGTTGGTGGAATCTAAACAAAATATACTGGAAGTGCTGAAGTGGAGGACTGGGATTTTATTTTCTGGTCTTCTTTACCTTTGGAGAGTTTCTGACCTTTGCTCAGATACAGATTTCATATGGCATCATTTTTCTTCTTCCTGGAGGACTTCCTGTGCTATTTTAGAGTGTTTTGATATGACAAATTCCTTACTACATCTTTATTCACCTTCATACTTTGGAAGGTGTTTTTTCTGGGTAAAGAAATCTAGGTTGTTATGTTTTTCTTTCATCATCATTCAACATTGCAGTTGAAAGGGTTGTCCAATTGTCTTCAACCTTGTAGTTTATGAGAAGAAATTTACTGTCATTTAATCTTGGTCACTTTGTGCTACAGCTTTATCATTGTTTTTGCATTTTTTATCATATAGTTTGTGCAACTGGATTACACAGTGTGTTGCAAAGTATCCTTCATATCTCATTTGAATCTGTGGGGTGATGGTTTCATTCTAACTAGAGGGCAGATTATTATTTATTAAAATAATGTTTTCCATCTCCTCTCTCCCTTGGAAACTTTATTTTAGGTACATTAGGTCTCTTGAGGGTCTTCCTAGTCATTAATACTTTCTTTTCCAATTCTATTTTCCTGTATATTTAATTTTGAATAGAACCTATTCCTATGCCCCCATCACTGAAATTCTTTTTCTTTGGTAATGCTCCTGTGGTTAATTTTACCCATTGGGTTTTATATCTTTGTCATTATAGTTTCATCTCCAGAATTCAATTTAGGGTTTTTAATATGCTTTTGTGACACTACTTTGAGGACATCAGGAGTACAGTCTAATAACTATCTTATTGTCCTTATCATCCAAGTCATACACTGGTGTCAGTTCCTACTGATTTCATTGATGCATCTCTTTATTGTCCTCCTGCTTCCCTCATGTCTGATATCTTTGTTTGAATGCCAGACATGATGAATGTTACCTCAGTGCACATTGGATAATTTTTTGTTCCTAGAAATGCTGTTTTTTAATTTCTGTTTTGGGGCCACACCTGCAGTGTTTGGGCCTTACTCCTGGACCTGTGCGCAGGGATCATTCCTAGTGGTGCTCTGAGGAGTTCTAGGTATTTGAACCAGCATTGGCCACATGAAAGGCACGTGTGTAACCTCCTATCCTATTTCTCTGCCATCCTCCACCCCCGTAATATTCTTTTTTTTATTAGTGAAACACCATGAGGTACAGTTGTAGACTTACAAATTTTTGTTCTTGGGTTCCAATTATACAATATTCGAGTACCCATCCCTCCACCAGTGCCCATTTTCCACCACCACTGATCCCAGTATCCCTCCCACCCCCCCCATGTCCCCCATCCCACCCTGCCTCTGTGGCAGGGCATTCCCTTTTGTTCTCTCTCTCCTTTTGGGTGCTGTGGTTTGCATTGAGTGGCAATCATGCTCAATCTATAGTCTACTTTCAGCAAGCATCTCCCATCCTGAGAGGATTTTCCCCAACATCTTTATTTGGTGCTCCCTTCTCTATCTGAGCTACTTTTCCCCCTAGCATATGCGGCTGGCCTCCAAGCCATGGAGTGAACTTCCTGGTACTTATCTAGGCTATTCTTGGGTGTTAGTCTCCTATTTTGTTACTTTATGTTCCCCAGATGAATGCAATCTTTCTATGTCTGTCCCTCTCTTTCTGAGTCATTTCGCTTAGCATGATACTTTCCATGTAGTACCACTTGTATGTAAATTTCATGATTTCATCTTTTCTAACAACATGGTTAAATTATTTCAAACATATCCTCTGGATCTTTCTTTGAACTTGCAATGGATTAAATGCTGTTTCTCCCCACAAAATCCACATCCACCTGAAACCTTAGAATGTGATCTTATTTTGGAAACAGGGTACATGTAATTTGTTAAGACAAGGACATGCTAGGTCAAAATTAGCCCTTGGGCCAGAAGGACTGGTGTTTGGAATATGCCACAAGTGTGTGAAGGGTGGAGAGTAGGTAAAATAGAGAAGGGACTGGTATGACAATATACTAGAAATGGTCACTTTGGACAAGAACTGAGTGTTGAAAGTAGGTAACGGGATATACATGATAATTTTTTTAGTATCTGTATTGCAAACCACAGTGCCCAAAAGGAGGGAGGGAGGGAGGGAGAGAGAGAGAGAGAGAGAGAGAGAGAGAGAGAGAAAGAGAAGGGAAGAGAAGAAAAGTGTCTGCCATAGAGGCAGACTGGGTTGGAGGGGGAGGAGTTAGGGAGTGGTGGGAGGGAAACTTGGGGCATTAGTGCTGGGAAATGTACACTGGTAGAGGAATGGGTATTGGAACACTGCATGACTGAAACTCAATCATGAACAGCTTTGTAATGGGCTATATCATAATGATTCAATTAAAAACAATTTTAAAAAAAGAATGGGCCTTGGATCTAAGGACTGTGTGAGAATAAGCTGGCATGAAATAAGGAGAAATGGACACAGAGCATGTGACACACCCTCCCAAGCCAAGGGAACTCCCAGACCCCACAAGTCACCCATGCCAACACACTGGTGGCGGGTGCCTGGCCTCCACACAGCACTGTTCTTGCAGTTTGCAGTAACTCGTTATGGTAAAACAGCAAAACCCATTGACCCACAAATGTGTGTTAGACAGAACCTGCTCACTTGGTCAACAACTAATTCTCTCCCATGGGTGAGGATGGACACTGAGAGTCTACCCAGTCTACCCAGAGTCCCATTAATTCAGACTGTCCCCTATGTAGCTGAGTAGCACAGACATTCCTAGCTCTGGATCATTGCATTGTTTCCCCACAAAGCGCTTCAACCTCTCTTCCCTGCCCCATTCAAAGCCCCTCCCTGGGGTGGGAGTGGGGGAGAATTAGCAGGAAATTCAGGGGCAGACCACTCCCAGACACAGGCCAGGGCACAGTCAGACCCCCAGGCGGGGTGAGGGCTGGATTTATGCCCAGGAGCCCCATCGCCCCCAGTCAGAGCTCCAGGGCCTAAGTGCTGAGGAGGAGCCCTAAGTGCTATGCTTTCAGTTCTGGGCGCTGCTCCCTGAACATGCATATAAAGTGTGCAGTGCCATCCATCCTCCCAGATGGCTTTTGAAGGGAGGCTCTTTGTTAAGTGGGAGAAGGAAATGGAGGCTCTGCAGACCCCAGGGAGACAAAGTGGGAGGAGTGAGGGGCAGGGAGTAGACGGGTAAGAGTGGCTGGGGGCAGGTCTGTGACAGTCACCTAGAGCCCTCTCAAGTGCCCTGCTCTGGGCTGACTACCCAGGATTCTGGGGTCCAAATATGCTCACACTCTCGGGCCTGCATGTGGCTCTGAAAGGGCCACATTCATCATTGGTGGAAAGACCAACTCTGACATTGGTACTGGTCAGTACTGACTCTATCCAGAGTTTGGCCAGTCCAGAAACTCTAGGAAAACTGCCAAGCATGGGTTAGACAGAAACTCCACCAGTCTCTGGGAACCTGGTGATGACAATCTGCTGGTGTGACAAGGACAAGGATGGTGTTGACACTCCGGGTGTCCAGTGCCAGACACTGGCCAGCATCCCTTCCCCTCCCTATGCCCTCACCACCCTTCTCAGGCAGGAGCAGCCCTTTGAGACAAGATGCAGCCATAGATGTCACTGCCTGTTCCCACCCTGCCTTCTCCTCAGGAACCTCCACACACAGCCGCCCAGCTGTGAAATGTGAGGTCTGTGTTCTAGGGATGCACAAAACAGTGAGTGTTCCCCTTAGAGGAAGTCTGGGGAAGTGGACGCCAATGAAGATGGAGGTCCTCCAGTCAGCCCACTAGGGAAGTTCCTACAAGGAAAAGAGGGTGAAGGGATATGGCCAAGCCTGGAGGAGGGCGGGGGAGGATGGGGTTCTTCCTAAGACAGCAACTGCAGCAGATTCAACTCAGATGTTTCATCAGTTCAAGCTACTCACTTGAACTGAAAAGTGCAAGAAATGGAGCGTGTCTTTTCTGGGGATGATTTTCAGTGGTGCACAGGTCAGTCTGGATGGATACAGAAGCCCAGAGTAGTCCATTGATTTGAGGTTCAAGTGGACCTGCACAACCCTCTTTGGGGGGATGATGGGCTAAAGCATGTCATGGGGTACATATGTTCTAAGTGTTTGTGATGTACACACACCCATTTTTTTCTCTCTTCACATGGTCTGAGCAGGAATCACTGTGATTCCAATTGCAGAAAAACTGAGGCCCAGGGAGGTGACATGAGATGCCCATACTCACAAAGCTCCTGTGTCCTGGGACCAAGACTCACACTTGGGCTTCCATACCTCAGATTTGAGTCCTGAACCAAGAACACGTGGATCCCCATCAAAGAGACAATGCAGGAAATATGAGTGATGGAGAACTCATTCCTGTGTGTGTGTGTGTGTGTGTGTGTGTGTGTGTGTGTGTATGTGTGTGTGTGTGGTACGGGAGATTAAATTGAAGTCTTCCCACAAACCAAGCACATTTTCCAACACTGAGCGCCAGCTCCCAACTTATCTTTATATCTTTTTCTTTTTTCCCTTATTTTATCATTTTATTGTTGCTGCTTTTGAACCACACCAGATTGGACTCAGGGCTTACTCGTGGCTCTGCATTCAGGAATCACTCCCAGGGCAACCAGAGTGGTGCTGGAAATGGAACTTGGGTCAGCCTCATGCAAGGCAAATGACTTACCTGTTGTACTGTCTCTCTGGCCCCTAACTTACCTTTTAACAAGGGCACTTTATAGTTCAGGCCTCGACAGTTATTACCTGCACCCTGTGTGCCAGACCCTGTCCTAGGTGCTAGATGGGCTGGGGGAAGGAACCCTGGCAGCAAGGCAATTGCTCTAGATGTTTGCCTGCAGACCAGAAGAAAGGGATGAGCCTGGCGTGGGCCTGTGGGGGTAGGGGGGCTGGAACAAAGCCCTCTGACTGCTGGGAGCTGCCCGCCCCAGGCTGCAGATTGTCATGGTCAAGAGGTTTTCTGGAAGCCTCAGAATCTGATTTATCAAGTTTCTGGGAAACGAGAAGCTACAGAGCCGGGTTCTGTGTGCCAGTGACAAAGCGAACTATAAATGGAAGCCAATCACATCAGTAAAAAAGTAGAACCAAAAACAAAACAGCAAACCCAGAGGCAGTAAGACTTGACCCTTAGTGGCCATGAACGGGAGAAAGTTTCTGGAGCACAGCCCTGGGCAGGGCCAGCTGGCAGGCTCATCCTTCAGCACAGTCTAAGTAATGAAGATCATGAGACTTAAACGGATTTATGCCCCTTAATGCGGCCTCTGCAGAGCCCCATGTCCAGCAGATAGACCAGGGGCCTGAGGGTCAGAAGTGCAGTTGCCACGGTTCAGAGGCACTCCTGCTCACAGCAACTTCTCCAGCCCCTCACATGGAGGAATCTGGCCTCCCTGGTCCAGTGCAGGAGGTGTTTCCTGGCAGATCTCTGACTATGGGTTCCAGGAAGTGCTCCCCTCCTCTCCCTGTTGAGCTAAAGGTGAGGAACAGGGTGCAGCCCCTTCTCTGGGCTCTCCTGAACTCCCCTCTGATACCTGCTTGGTGGTCATACCCTCTGTGTCCAGCAGGGTCCACTGTGCAGAGCTCTGGGACCCTGTTCAATTCCCTCCCAAGAGTCATTGCTTCTTCATGAGTTGTGTCCCCCTGCCTGAGGATGGGTTCCCCCCCACCCTTTTCCATCCCTCCCCCCAGCTCCCCACTCCCCGAGATAGAGACGTCATATGTCAGAGGAACAGTGCAGACGCGACCTCGCGCTTTTGCAGGGAAGTCCAGCCAGTTCTGTGAACGCTCCTTGTTAAATCACTGACTTTTAAATGCCTTCGCGCGGCATTTCCCCAACTGGGATCAGGTGACTCGCTGGGGAGGTGGTGACAGTTGGCAACCTTCTCCAGCAGCCGGCATTGGCCCGATCTTCCTTGTTCTCTGGAGCCTGTGACAATCTCATCCCCAGCTGCTATTCCCTCCAGAGCCCAAGGGGCGGGGACAGGGGACCAGGACGAGGCCTGTCCTTCCCAGGCTTCATTTCAGGGCCTCTCCTCTCTTTTACTCAAGTACACTCTCACTCACACACACATACATACACACACACATACACACACACACACACACACACACACACACACACACACACACACCTGCCTGCTTGTTCCAGCCTTGTTCTGAGCTGTCCAGTGCCTAGGTCTGTCCTCATCTGCTCCTCCTGTTCCTTCTACCAGGGTTCCCTTCCCTGTGCATGAGCAGAGGGACCAGGTGTCTCCTAGCAGCCCCAATGCACCCATGGGGACAGGTCCTGCCCGGATGTACAGACCCGAGTGATCCAGCTCTTTGGGAGAAAGGAGAGGTGTCAGTCTGCTTATAGTGATGATCCCTTGCAGTGACAATCAGCAACAGATGCCACCACCAGTCGGTCCTGCTGGGATGTTCAGTCCCTAGGGGCCTAAGCTGCCTTGCTGGACAAAATGAAGCCCAGAGGCCCTAGGAAACATGACCCGTGCTCCAATTTCTGGTCAGTGGACTCCCTTAGGCTTGAGGAAAACGCAGGGACTAGGGGCTGGCGTAGCTGCTCCAGAGGCCTGACCAGCTTTGCAGACCAGCCAGGAACCAGCTGGGACAAACTCTTCTCTGCCCCAGACCTCCAGCCCAGGGAGCACACTGCTCAGAGAAGCACTGAAAGGTGGAGCTATGACCAGGAAAGGAATGAGAGCTGCTAAGAATGGTCATCCTGAGAAAAGGAAAATAAATGTGCCCACATCTCCCCCCGGAGACACAAAATTTAAATGAAGGATGAGCAGGATGTGGGCAGGACACCCTAATCTCCAGGGCCCTCTGACTACCTCTAGTCCCTCTGACCCCAAGCTCTATGGGAGAAACCAGAGAAGAATATGCAGGCAGAAAGTGGCAGCCCATAATTTTCTTCTCTCGGATCTCCCAGAGGAGGTTCCCGTGACCTCCCTGGAGCAGCTGCCTGGGAACCTCCCCCAGTGCGGGGCTGACAGCGGCTTACGAGTAAGGGTGTGGGCGGGACAGCAGGAGCTCCTGCCCTTACATCCAGGTGCACCTGGTGGCAGTGGGGGTGGCAGTGTTCCGTCCACCTGCCTTGTGGCACAGAGGTCCCATCTGGGTTCTGATGACATCATGAAGCCCAAGTCCTTCAGCCAATTGGCCCCAACCACCCAGACCCCCAAAGTATCTCGTCATCACGGTAAACAACCAGGGCCTGTAACACTCTGTAGTTTCCATGAGAGCAACATCTGCAGAAGCAGGACCCCAACCGGAGACACAGGACCCCATTCTGTTCTGCCTCAGAACCCACCCCCTGAGGAGCCTCAGAGGCAAACCCACCCAGCAGCATGAAACTGAGCCGCCCCCCCCCCCCACCTGGGCTCAGCTGCTCTGGGGCTCCTAGTGCCGTAAAACCAAGAACCTGATCTACGTGGGAGAGAGACGCCAACGAGGCTGGAGACGCAGCATCCTCTCTGTGGGTCAGACTCAGGCCAGAGGTGCAGATGCAAGCCAGCTGCGCAGACACGGGCCAGCTGTGCAGACATGGGCCAGATGTGCAGAGGCAAACTAGCTATGCAGACTCTGGTCAGATGTGCAGGTGGGACGAGCTGTGCAGCAACAAGCCAGCTGTGCAAATGTGGACAGGCTGGGCAGATGTGGACCAGATGTCCCCATGACAGAGATGAAGCCTGCATCGCCACAGAGACACACGAGCCTCCAGCATTCCCACAGCTCCAGCTGGCACCTCCGAGGAGTCCTTTGGGAGGACGAGAGCAGGGGAGTCCCAAGTATACACAGCTGGCCCATGCAGGGAACGCAGGACTCTCTCACTCACCCATGCATCATCTTTCTGGAGCTCCCGCTGTGAGGACTAACAGCAAATCCTAGGGGCCTCCCTGTGGCACTCACAGGCTTGGGCAGAGACAGAAGTTGACCCACCATGCACACCTTATGCAGTCACACTGAGCCAGGCCTACGGGGAGTGCAGGTCACAGCCTTTTCCCTGCCCACTCCCTGAAGAGCCTGTGTCTTTGCAAGGTCCTCATCTATCTTGGTGATCCCAAGTTGTGCTTTGCACACACTGGCTGGGCTGTCTTCCCACTGTCCTGCCTGGCCCATATGGAACTGCTGTCTCTCCCCCACATGCTGCGGAGGGCCTCTTCCTGGGTCTCAGAACCCCTGCAGTGCGAAACTGAACCCACCTCCAGATGAAGTTAGGGTGGGGACTCTGGGGAACAAGGGCAGGCTCTGGAGCTGGGTGGCCTAGGGGGTGCAGCTCCTGGGCCTGCAGTTGTTTCATGTGTGGTGGGGCTCACTATGTAGACCCCTCAAGAGCCAGGTTTGAGCTAGTTGGCACCTGCCTGTGAAGGCAGGGCCAGGGCCACTTGGGCAGAGAATTCTGGGTCTGAGAGTGAGTCCTAAAGGCCCCAAGGGCAGACACACAAACGAACCTCAGATCCGAGTAACTTGCTGCAGAGATGGCCCCAGACTTTGCAGCTGGCCGTTTCCACTGGGCTGCTCCAGATGGGGGTAGGTGCTATCCCTCCACATCCCCTCTAGGAGCTCCGGTGGCCACCATTTTCTAGAAGTCAGTGTATGAGTGGCGGTGGCGGCAGACGCCAGGCCTCACGGGACAGGGGAGGAGTGGGCGCTTCTTCTTCCCACCCCAATGGGACTCCGAGATGACGCCACATCCAGTCACCATCTACTTAAGCTCCCACGTGGCCACAATCCAGAGACACACAAATGAATCTCGGACCCGAACAACTTGTAGCAGCGATCTCTCCAGATCCTAATTATTAAAAGTTTAGAATTCCTAGAGCTCGCAGTCACTCTTGTGGCCTCACAACACTATATTGTATCCATAACAAGCAATACAAAACACATTGTCTAGCATTGCCTTTTTGGCAGGCATGAGTGGTGATGGGAATGGTCTTGAAATATTAATTTTCAAGGTAATTAAAGTAGATAAAGAGAATATTGTGCAAATTGTCTGCCACACAGGCAGGAGGAGGTATGGAAGGAGGTATGGGGGATACTGGGGATTTGGGTGGTGGAAAACGGGCACTGGTGAAGGGATGGGTATTTGATGATTGTATGATCGAAGCTCAAACATGAAAGTTTTGTTACTGTACCTCACAGTGAATCAATAAAAAAAATATTTATTTATTTATTTATTTTTTGCTTTTTGGGTCACACCCGGAGATGCACAGGGGTTACTCCTGGCTCGTGCACTCAGAAATTATTCCTAGCAGTATGCGGGGGACCATATGGGATGCTGGGAATCGAACCCGAGTCGACCACGTGCAAGGCAAATGCCCTACCCGCTGTGCTATCACTCCAGCCCAAAAAAATAAATAAATAATTTTTTAAAAAAAAAAGGCCCCCATGGGCAGGGCAGGGAACACTCTTTGTGGGGTCCATCAGCCCCACTGACTGGTTGAAGGCGCCTGATTGTTTGCCACCTCCTGCCCACTCCTGCCCTAAACTTGAAGTACAAACCTTCCCACCCTATGGGTGCCCCCCAGAGTACCCCTGCACCTGCTTCATCACCATCCCTAAGCTCCTACCACCCTACCCAGTCATCCACAGGCTCTGCTCCCACAGAACTGCTCTGAAAGGAGTTTGCGGCCTATCCACCTTCACCTCCCATCCCACGAATCCCTGGACATTGCCTAGCAGAGGAAGTGGGTAGGAAAGTGCCCACTATTGAACTGAACACAGAGTCAGAGAGGCCAGAAGGTCCAGGATGTGCCTGAGGCAGCTGTTGATCAGACAGGGCTGTGATCAACCCTTCCTCCACCCCCTCTGAGCCGTGCAAACAGGCTGTGCTCTGCCCCCTCCATCCCTGCAGTCCAGGCAGCAAGACAGTGGGACCTGTGCCCCCCAGGTAGCAGACAGGGCACACACATGCCATACAGTCCGCTGCTGGCACAGGTCCCATGCCAGAGCCCAGTGATTTTCTGTCCTTCTTGGGTGCAGGACACAGGCAGGTGCAGTACCCCGTCTTGGCTTTGTCTCCTGGAGTTTCTCTCAGTCTTGTTAGCATGTGAGGCAAGAGGCGGTGGCGTTGCGCTCTCGTGCCCCTGCCTGTCTGCATCTCCTGGGTCCCGAACACGGTCCCAGGCTCGAGAATGTGACAGTTTCAGCTGGGGTCAGCTCCTCATTCACTGCCTCAAAACGGAGAGCATGGAATGACAAATGGGGAAGCAGGTTCGCTCAAGAGTGAGAGGGCTAAGGGAGGTTGGGTTAAACTGAACTGTGCGGGCACGGGCCAGCTATGCAGACTATGTACTACCCCCTGCTGAAGGGACATTACTTTTGTTTGTTTTGTTTTGGGGTCACACCAGCTACTCTCAGGGCTTTCTCCTGACCTAGGGTTTCTATGCGACCCCTTCCAACATGAATGGGTTTTGTTGGCTATGAAGCAGGCAAGTAGATGGGTGGGGAGGGGATATGGGAACACCTGGAGATGAGTTTTTAGAAAGTAACAGGATGGTATTTGAAGAAGTTTACTGTCACTGACCCTTAACGCACCTGAAAGCACATTACTGCCAGATCTACTTTGTGGAAACAGGAAAGGAGGTCTCATAAGACTCTGATATGCCAGGACAGGCCCAGAGAAGGCTGGAATTAACCCACTCCCAACCCCTCCAGAGAGAAGCTCTAGCAGGGTCCTACAAAGGGTTATGATAAGGATAGGAAGGTGGACACCAAAAGTTTCAGGCCCTTCTCCTTGAAAATGCCACAGCAACAGACTGATCTAGGTAGAATGCCCCACATGGGGCAGAATTGGAGAAACCCTATTAAACCAACTTTGCAAAGGCAAGCAGCACACCTCCCCATTCTAAGAGATAACCTGCATTTCCATCTGAGATGTGTTCCCTCTCCCTCTCCCTCTCCCCCTCTCTCTCCCTCTCCATCTCTCTTCTCTCCCCACCTCCCCTCTCTTTCCACCCACCCTCTGGAAAAGCCTGCATTCTCTCTTCAACAAATTCTCTTTCCTTCCTCATAATCTTTAAATAAAGATATTTTACTTGACTACTCATCTCCTCCTGAAATTCTTTTCTGGGAGGGAAAGGTGATGGACCCCAAAAGCCTGGGTAAGATTTAGGACTGACTTTTCTTTGTTGCCAAGAGCAATTCCTCGCTCCAGTCTGATTCCACAGCATCCTGAGAAATCAGATGGCAGAGGTCTCCCATGCAGGGCAGATCAAGTGGGCTTCAGGCAGAGTGTGACAGCTGCCTCAAGAGGCTGGTGAGACATGAGAGCTGCACCGTGCAGGGGCTCATCCCAGACTCTCACTAGTCCTACATTTCCCCCAGCACTTCCCGGAGTGAACAAGGTGAGGAAAGAGGGAAGTGGTAGACTCCCTTCTTGAGGCTGCCACCTGTCCTCTTCCCACTTCACATAAGTCCCCTGCAACAGCTACACAATCCTCCTGATCCCCATACCTGAGGGGCAGGAGAGGTACTACAGGAGCTAAGCCACTTTCCACCCAAGTAGCCAATCCCACTTTGATCTCCTGCTTTGATCCTACTTTGGTTATCACATGCTGGTCCCCCAAGAGCCACCAGGAGTAAAGCCCGGAGCACAGACCATGGAGTGACCCCCAAGTACCACCGATTGTGGCCCAAATTCTTCCAAATAAATAAATAACATCAGTTTTTAAAAATCAGTTTATCACACAGCCATGGACTCCAGAAAGAATTGAACATGGTATCTGGGATGATGGTGACACCAGGACTCAACAGACCTCCCCTGGTCACAGCTCTCCTTGCCAACGCTGCTGGCGAGAGTCTCCACTGCCAAGACACTGAATCCCCCAGACAGAATCACTCCATGTGGGGACCATCAGCTGCCCACTAAGCAGAATTACCAGAGGCTACTGGACTCTCATGAAGATGGAAGTTCCAGGGCCGGTCTACACAGCAGGTGCAACAGGACCAGAAAGAAGGCCCTCCTCCTGCCAGGTCCTTGGAGCATCCTCTAACGACAGGCTCAGCAAGGCGCTCCTGTTAAGACCTCAGAGGCAGGGGTGCCACCACCACCTTGGCAGCTGCAGAGCAGTGCTGATGAGGAAATTGTAAAGTGAGTGGCAACACATTGCTAAGTAACACAGGCCACACTCTGGCTACTCAACTTCCACATGCCTTCCCCCATGTTTGAATGCCCTACAGTCAGGCATTGCTTAAGAAGAGGGGAACATTTTGATAAATGTACTATTGGGTGATCTCGTCACTGTAAGATCTTGTTTATTTTTTATTGAATCATGTGAATTACATATTACAAAATTATTCATGATTACGTTTCAGGTGTACAATGTTCCAACCCTTTTACCAGTGTCTGCTTTCCTCCACCAATGTTCCCTGTTTCCCTCCCTCTGTCCAATTGTCTTTCCCTCCACCACTGTCTTCAGTGTTCCCTTCCCTGACCTCTACACCCACTCCCACCCAAGTTGCAAGCTTCCTACTGAAGACCAGTTCTCACGCTCTTCTTCATTTCTAGTGCCTTTGGACACCTGTTATTCCCCTGCTACATTTCTTTATATCCCACATAGGCATGAGATTGTTCTGTGTCTATCACTCTCCCTCTGACTAACTTCACAATAGCCTTAATCTGGAAATAACCCAAGTGCCCAAGAACCGATGACTAGATAAGGAAACTATGGTACAAATGCAAAATGGAATACTGCTAGATTGTAAAAAAAAAAAAGATTAAATCATGCAATTTGCTGCTATGTGGATGTCCGATATTTTTACCCAAATCTACATGATGTAGCTACTGTGCAGCTCTGTGTTATACAAAGACCATTTACCATCCCTAGATCTATGATATTTTCCCCCACAGCTTGCTTAAAATTAAAATAAATTAAAACAAAGTTAGATTCTTTTTTTTAGAGTTTTAAAAAATATTTTAAAGCACCATGATTTACACAGTTATTCTTAACTGAGTTTCAGGCGTACATGTTCCAACAGCAATCCCATCAGTGCTGACTTCCTGCCACCAGCGTTCCCAGGTTCCCTCCCACACCTCAGCCTGTCTCCTCAACAAGCATGATTTTGAGTTTGCTTGTTGCAGTTTGGATCTAATGTTGACAGTGTTGTCTACTGTGTGTGATTTGTTTACACCACTGATGTGCCTGAAGCCCCTGGTCTCTGTGCCCTATCCTATCCTATTCCTCCTATCCATCTCTTCTCATTCACCCTTTAATTTCATTCCTTCCCTATCCTTCTCATTTCTATATTCTAAGGCCAAGGGTAGCCCCTTTTGATACCATTAATTCTCTTCTCCTGTTATTTTCTATGTCACAGATAAGTGATGTAAGTCCTTCTGACTCACTTCACATGATATCCTCTAGATAAAGGATTAATATCCAAGATACATAAAGCACCCACAAAGATCAAAGTAAAAATATGCAAACCCTATCAAAAAATATGGTGAGAAAAGAACAGAGATGTCTCTGAAGAACACAGCTGTCTTCTGTTTTGGAAGCAGAGAAGAGAGCTTTCCCAGAGCAGACACAATCCCTCTGTGAGGAGGCACGGTCCCAACAGTCATCATAGCCCTCTCTGGCCAAAGTCTAGTGAGGGTTCCCCTGCATTGTCCATGACCTCAGAGCTCAGCTGCAAAGTTAACCTCAAACAACACCATGATAAGATACAAATAGGAGGGAGTGAAAAGGGGAAAAGCTTAGTAAATACAAAGAACCAGAAGCCTTAGCAACCAGAAGGGGAGTGTGCACGAAGAGGCACTGCCTGGCCCTCTGGGTCCTGTTTCAAACTCAGGGCATCCTTTGCCCTGGGTCAGACTGGGCAGCTGAGTTCCAAACCTCCATTTCTGAGTTCCCAGGGCTCAGCCTTTAGTGGTCACTATAGGCCTCAGTTAGCTTTTTTCCATTAGTCTTGGGAAATCTTATTTTTAGTCTTAGCACTGGAGGCACCCAGAGCCCTCCTCACTTCCACCACATGGCAGCAACCCAGTCTCCTGGCCATTAGAGCAAACAAGCACCCAGATAGGAGGTTAGAGTGAGCCAGGAGTTGGTCAGTTAACTAAGCCCAGGGGTCCAGTGGCACAAGAAATACAAAACAGCCCGTTTCTTCTCCCAACTCAGCAGAACCACTACAGTGCACCCCACTGTCTCTTTCTATGCTTCCCACCTGCCCCATTGAAAACTCAGCTCCTCAAACCAGGAGAGCTCGAGGTTGGGGAACAGAGTTTACAGGTGGGCTAGCTGGGGAGCCTCTCCCTCTTGCACCCCCTACCCCTGAACCCAGGTGCTTATGTGTGGGAGACAGTACCGTCTGAGGGTCTCACATTCACAACAGTCTACACTCCAAAGGGGAGGTCTCCCCCTTTGCTGGTAGCTGTCTGCTGATGAGCTCCAGGGGGACATTCCACCCTCAGTAAGACCCACCCCTGGTATATTCCTTCACAGCACACTGAGGAGAGAGCACATGCCCAAGACATGCACAGCTGACCACACTCCCCACAGGGCTGGGAGCCTGCGCAGCAGTGACACTGTGGAGAGACGTTCTGGGGACTTGTGGAAAGGCAGCTGGAAGAGGCCTCTAGGGCAAGACGACAGATCCATATCCAGAATGCACGTCTCTGCCATGAAGCTCTGTTCCCTCAAAGGGGACATCCCACAGCCCAATTCCTGTGCGTCCCCTGCAGAATGCTCAACCATTCCACCAAGGCTCACTGAACTCCAGGCAGTATTCCCGCTGGCCTGCAACCACAGCCAACCACCAGGGAACTTTGGCTTTTCAGAGGCCAGGAGCCCATATTCTCCAGTAAGGACTGAAATCCCGCCTTGAGGAGCTCTCTTCCCCCATCTCCTGCCTTGTATAAACTCTCCCAGCCTCAAAGTCCCTCCAAGTCCTCATACTCTCATACTGGAGTCAGTGATTTTAAATTAGGTTTACCTGGCTTAGATAACCATGTGTTGTGTCTAAAGATGGGTCCCAGAATGATGCACTCCCAGTGCTAGAGCAAGAAAAGAGGGATATCATTTTTTGGTTGAATCACAGTGATACAGTTATAAAGTTGTTCATGATTGGGTTTCAGTCAATGTCCCAACAGCTGTCCCTTCACCAGTGTACATTTCCCATCACCAATGTCCCTCATTTTCCTCCTGCCACCCCAGCCTGCCTCTATGGCAAATTCTTTTCTTCTCCTTCCTCTCCCCTTCCCCCTCCCTCCTACCCCCCCCCATTAGGCATTATGGTTTGCAATACAGGTACTGAAAGGTTATCATGTATATCCATTACCTCCTTTCAGCTCTCAGTTCTTGTCCAGAGTGATCATTTACAACTATCATTGTCACAGTGATCTCTTTTCTGTTCTACCTGCTCCCCCCCCCCCACCATTGTGGCAAAGCTTCCAACCATGGACCAGTCCTTCTGGTCCTTGTTTCTACTATCTTTGGGTATTAATCTCATAGTTTGTTTTTTTTATAAGGGGGGAGGAGTATAGAGAACTGCTCATGGAAAACACTGAAAATAGTTGCTATTCTCTTGAACTAGACCACTTTATGCAGTGTATCTACTGGGTTGGAATTACACTCATTACAATTTAAAATGGTCTTGTCTATAAGAAAACCTATTAATCTATGAGCTTGAAGGAGGGTGCAGAGAGAGCTCAGGGCCTGAGTGGAGGTGGGGGGGGGCAGGCGGGCAAGAAACACACAGACCCATTTCTTTTTTTTTTTACTTGAATCACTGTGAGATAGTTACAGAGCTTTCATGTTTGAGTTTCAGTCATACAATGATTGGACACTCATCCCTCCACGAGTGCACATTTTCCACCACCAATGTCCCTAGTATCCCCCCGATATCAACCTTCTCCCTGTCTCTATGGCAGAAAATTTCCCCCATACTCTCTCTCTAATTTGGGGCATTATGGTTTGCAATATAGATACTGAGAAGCCATCATATTTGGTCCTTTATCTACTTTCAGCAAACATCTCCAACACTAACTGATCCTTCCAACCATCATTGACTTAGTGATCCTTTCTCTAATCCAGCTTCTTTCTCACCCAGCTCATGAGGCAGGTTTCCAACTATGGAGCAATCTTCCTGGACCTTGTGTCTATGGTCCTTGGGTGTCAGTCTCATATTACCTTATTTTATAATCCACAAATGAGCGCAGTCATTCTATGTCTGTCTCTCTCTTTCTGACTTATTTCATTTAACATGATGCTCTCCATGACCATCCACTTATACGAAAATTTCATGACTTTACCTTCCTTAGCAGCTGCATAGTACTCCATTGTGTAGATGTACCAAAGTTTCTTTAACCAGTCGTCTTTTCTCAGGCACTTAGATTATTTCCAGATTGCAGTTATTGTGAACAGTGCTGCAATGAACATACAGGTGCAGATGTCATTTCTACCATTCTTTATTGCACCCTCAGAATATATTCCCAAAAGTGTTATTGCGGGGTCATATGGAGGCTCAATTTCTAGTTTTTTAAGGAAAGCCCATACTGTTTTCCAGTATGGGAAGACTGGACCAGTTGGCATTCCCACTAACAATGAAAGAGAATCCCTTTCTCTCCACATCCACACCAGCACTGGTTGTTCTTGTTCTTTTTGAGGTGTGCCAGTCTCTGTAGTGTAAAATGATATATCATTGTTTTTTATTTGCATCTCTCTGATGATTAGCGATTTAAAATATTTTTAATGTGCCTTTTGGCCATTTGTATTTCTTTTTTAAGGAAGCTTATGTTCATTTCTTCTCCCCATTTTTGATGGGGTTGGAGATTTTTTTTCCTTGTACAATTCTACTAGTGTCTTATATATCCTGCATATTAACACCTTATCAGATGGTTATTGAGTAAATATTCTTTCCCATTCCGTGGGCTTGCTCTGTATTTGGGTCACTGTTTCTTTTAAGGTGCAGAAACTTCTTAGATTAATGTAGTCCTATTTGTTTATTTTTTTCCATTTGCTTGGTCGGTGGTGTTTCATCCTTAAAGATGCTTTTAGCTTCAATATCATGGAGGGTTCTGCCTACATTTTTCTCCATGTATCTTATGGATTCAGAACAGACCCATTTCTGCTCTCTTCGCTGCAAAGACTAGATGGCTTGGGAAGCTCATGCCACTCCAGTAGGAAAGACCACAGGCCCACTGGAAAGAGAAGCCACAGGGTGGGCCGGGGTGGAAGGAGGCAGAAGTCCAGACTCATCCCTGAGTCAAGTCAGGAGGTAGAAAACATGAAGAGCAGTGTCTCGGGGCAGAGCTGGGGAGAACACCTGGTCATGTGTTGGCAACCAGGCACCCCAAAAGGTACCATAGTTAAAACTGAAGTTTGTCCTAGCAGAAGCCCATCTCTATCAAGGTGATGCAGCCAGTACCAAGAGGTGGCAAATGACAAAGACAGAAGTATTGGTGAGTTGGGAATGGATGAAGAAAGTCACACATGTGGATGTGTCTCCCAGAACCCAATCATTTGGAGCCCTTAAGGAACAACCAACAACTCACCCAGCAGAGATCACTCCACAGAGTGCCCATCAGCCCTGGACTTTGAACTTTCCTCTCAAACCTGTACAGGCCTGCAGGAATAGGGACAAGACAGCCCACAGCTCTGTGAGAGTGAGAGGCTCACACCATACATTCCACCTGGGGTGCATCAGTGGGGAGCCCCAATGAACAAGGCTGTGGATCCACCCAAGAAACGGATCACAGATAATCAAGGAAGAACACGAGGATCCCAATCCCCATTTCACAGATGGGGAAAACTGAGAAGCTATTGCCTGAATGGTGGGAATGAGGAAGTGTATTAACTTTGTTGAGAAAGTGTCTTCAGTTTACAAATCCTATAGCCACAGGACTTGAGGAAATAAAAATGTGGAAATGCTTCCAATTGTTAATTCTGTTGCATCTGCAGTTCTATAGGCTCAGAGGTGAACCATGGAAAACAGCCATAGCTGTCCCACAGTCAGTGACCCAGGTACCTAGGCTTTAGAAAGATGTCACCCCCTCAACTGACCTGCCGTGCCACCAGGCTGCCCTTTAACACCCTCCTGAGATTTCCACCCAGCTGCTCAACTCCACGTCCACAACTTGGGAATTCATGCTCAATACTCTTGCCCCCTTTTCTGGTCTCACTATCTCCTACCCATCCTTCATGATGCAGGTGACATTTGGTATATCTTTCCCATTCTTAGAACAGAGAGAGAGAGAGAGAGAAGCAATAGAAGCAATAAAATGAGTGAAGGCAGAGGTCTTAAGTCACAGACACCTAGTCACAGAATCCAATCTTGGGCATCTCAACTGTGTGGGTTATCTAAACTAAGTATTTCCCTATCCATTGACTGGGTGTATCCTAAAACCACACCCTACAATGAGCTGCTGTCATCTATTTCAACTGGGAATCCTACAGCTGCAAGGAAGAGCAGCCCACCTGTTCTGAACAGACTATCAATGGCCTCTGAGTTCCACGTGGGGGGAGTGGGCTGTGAGCAAAATCAGCTCCAAGTGACATGATAAGAGCCAGTTGTCTCACGGAAATAGAGACCTTTTCCTGCCGAGGTCCACTTACCAACCCCCAGGGACAGTCTTTTACAGTCTCATGACCATTTCTGTAGCAATCAAATTGGTCATTGGGATGACAAATGTTCTGGGCTTATCCTTGTGGCCAGGGGTAAAGGCCCTGCAAAAGTCCACTAATGACAGAATTGTGAGAATTAAAGGAAACTTAATTTTTTAGAAAAAAAGTACTAACATATGGTGGTATCGGGGACTGAACATGGGAACAGCCACTTGCAAGGCAAGCGCCTGAGCGATAGAACAGTGGGTAGGGCATTTTCCTTGCACGCAACCAACATGGCCAACCGGAGTTCAATCCCTCCACCCCTCTCGGAGAGCCCAGCAAGCTACCAAGAGTATCTCGCCCACACGGCAGAGCCTGGCAAGCTACCCGTGATGTATTCGATATGCCAAACACAGTAACAGCAAAGTCTCCAATGGAGATGTTACTGGGCCCGCTTGAGCAAATCGATGAACAACGGGAGGACAGTGACAGTGAACATATGGTGAAGTGCTCAAGCGACGCTGTCAATATTGTTATTATCACTTCAAGATAAAATCAGAAGAATTCCATAACTTCCATGATGAAATAACAGTAACTAGACTTACAAATCACACAGCATTTATTATTTAAATGTTTTCAGGTATTCATTAATAGGTAGCGCAGGAAGGTAATCCTTGAAGGAAAGAAAGAAAACAGCAGAGAGTGATGAGCACAGCTTTTCTGGTGTACGGCCTGGAGAGAGTTTTCAGACTCAGCACAGAAGATGTACCCACGCAGAGCAGAAGAGATAAATAACAATTATGAGAGACTGAGAACCCTAGAGCATGCAGGGGAAAGTTCTAGAGTGGAACAATTTGTTTAAAGAGGAAGAACACTCCAGAAATGCAAAGTATTCTCTTCTTGAGTTTTTTGCTCATCAGCACCAGGCAAGTAAATAAATCATCCAAGACTAGAATATGGGGAAAGCAATGTATAGGAGCAAGTGGAACAATACACCTCCAACAGTTCATTTCCCAGGCAACTAGAGATTCAGAGCTTCAAAATACATGGGACATCAAGCTGAGTGCCCAGAAGGGATTAACTTCTAGCAGAGAGAAATTAGCCCTACAGATTGCTCTGATCTTTCAAAAAGTGAAAAACAGAAGCTTAAAAGAAATCTCCAAGGATCAGAATGTTTTCAGAGTAATTTCATTGCAATCCAGAGCAAAGATTAAAAATATTTCAAAGAATTTTAAAAACCTAGTGCTCTATAAGGCAAAATTAACAAAGTCCAGTGTCCAAGCAGAGAATGCCATATGTGCAAAAAAGCAGAGCTATCAGAACCATAATGAGAAGGAAAATCAGTCATCAGAATGGGCCCAGAAATAATACTTGATAGAATTAGTAGAGTAGGGTAGGTGCTAAAGTTATTATTCTAATTATATTCCATATATTAAATAAAATAATTTACAGGAGTATTTTTAAATGCCCAATAAAATCTCTAGAGAAAAAATACATTGTCCTCCTTAAACACTATATTAGGACACTGAAGAAAAGACTATTATATAGATTATTCAAACAGAAATACAGAGAAAAGAAGACAGAAAAAAAGTATTGACAGAGCATCGATGTTCTGGGATATTGCATAAGAATCCATAACAGAGATCTCTGAAGATGAAATGGGGGTGGGGAGAGGAATGTTTGACAAAACACTGATTAAAAGTTTTCCAAAGTTTATAAATAACTATAAGCCTTCAGACGTAAGAATCTCAACAAAGTGACACGCACACAAAAATAACACTGTAGCACTATCCTCACGTTGTTCAGCGATTTGCTCGAGCGGCACCAGTAAAGTCTCACAACAAATTGTGAGACTTATTGTTACTGTTTTTGGCCTATTGAATATGTCACAGGGAGCTTGCCAGGCTTTGTTGGCTGCATGCAAGGCAAACGCCTTACCCACTGTGCTATTGCTCCAGCCCCTGCTAAAGCACAGTGGGTAGGGCATTTGCCTTGCTGCGGCCAACACGATTGACACAGCTGACCCAAGTTCAATTCCTCCGCCCCTCTCAGAGAGTATCTACTGAGAGTATCTCACCCGCATGCAAAGCCTGGCAAGCTACCTGTGACGTATTCGATATGCCAAAACACAGTAACAAGTGTCACACACAAAAATACATTTCAATAAACTCTCCCTCCTCACATTATCAGAAAGTCATTTAAAATCAATGACAGGGGCTAGCTAGAGTGATAGTACAGTGGGTAGGGCTGCTTGCCTTGCATGTGACTAACCCACAGATGATCTCTGGCACCACGTTCATTTCCCCAAACCCTGTCAAGGAATGATCGTATGCTTAAGTTAGGCACAGTCTGTTTGGCAAAAACAAACCAAAAAAAGTAAAATCAGTTAAAAGAACTAGCTAGCCAAAGGGAAAAACCAAAACCAGGACACTTTACATGCGAAGGAGCATAGAAAGAAGGGTAGCTGACTGTTTCTGGGAAATGTTCCATTCAGAAGTCAGTGGACTTCAGCTCAAATATCCTGGGAAAAAAAGCAAATCTGACAAGTTAGAACTATCAAACAAAACTTCCAAAAATGAAGGTGAAATAAAGATCAATTTTTCAACACAGAAAAACTGAACGATTCATCACCTAAAGATCTCCACTTTATAAAATATTAAAGAGAGTCCTTCAGGGAGAAGGAAATAGTATCAGATGAAAATCTCTATACCAAAATCTGAAGTTTATCAGAAAAAGGAAATAAATAAGACAGTTTCATCATTTTAAAATGATTTTTAAAGATGGTTGAATGTCTAAACCAAAAATGACATTATCAGTTTGGAAATGTAGTCAAAGGGCTTAGAGTACGCTTGGCATACAGGAAACTCAGGTTATATCCCAAGTTCCACGTGGTACCCTCAGCACCACTGAGAATGACTCTTGAGCACAGAGCCAGAAGTAGCCCCTAAGAGGGAGAGAGAGAGAGAGAGAGAGAGAGAGAGAGAGAGAGAGAGAGAGAGTGCACGGAGCCAGGTGTGACTTCCTTCCCCAAAAATAAATAAATATGACTGTTTTTCTTGGAATTCATGACAAGAAAGAAAAATGCATGACAATAAAATAAGGAAGACAAGGTGTGAACAGTGGACAAGATGTGACATAAAAACAGTGGTGGAGGGTGGAAGGCACTTCAGTAACTTTACAGTGAAGGTGCAGTAATTTTGTACATCAAAACTATTAACAACATTATACCCGGGTTACTTAAACTATAATAAAAATGCTTTGAAATATATGACAAGCAATATATTACCTGAGAGATTGTAATAATTTAAAGTATCATAATATAAACTCTAAAAAATGCTATGATTTATAAGCTAAAGGTAAGATAAAATTGGAATCACACAACAATTTAAGTGAAGGCAGGTAAGAGAGGAAGTACATAACAAACAACAGATCAGATAAGAGCAATAGAAAGCAAAAAATAAGTTAAAAAAAAGTAATAATTTTTAAAAGAAATAAAAAAGAAAGTAACTAGTGTGAAGATATTTTTAAAATAGAGAGCCAACTGACTGCTCTTATTGTCCTCTATTTCTCCCATGCCAGTACCCGGTACATTCCTTGGAATGTGGTTAGCATTGACACATGTCTGGAGAATGAATGGAATAGTGAATGAACTATGCTCAAGAACAGCACTAGTCTCTGCTTACTTTGGAAGGATAGCTACTTCCCGTGTGCCAGAGTTATAGGGATCATAAGATAACATCTCTGCCCCCAAACATATGCCTCTATGTCTTGGTAATCTACTTCTGGAGAAGTTTGTTCCCCAGTTTGTTATCTAGTTTGTCTAAGCTAGATTTTCTCATCTGTTGAAGGCGGTGATGGTCTACCGGATCATTAACATTGATTCTCTTATTTGAGAAATACAAAAGGACCAACCCTGGGTAAATCTGGGGACTCTAGGTAGCCAGAAAAGTCCTAGGGCCTTGTTCCTTAACATAGAGATAAGAGGTCTGGATGTAAAGAAAGATTAACTTCATTAAATTCATATTTTTCTATTATAATACTATGAGTGTAAGATCCTTCTTACACTCAAATATGTCTCTAAATATTGAATTTATATTTTATGAGTAATATGGAGATACTTGTCTCTAAAAATATAATTCATTCTCATTAATTCAAATTAGTCATAATTCTGGGAAACTGCATTATCTAAAAAAAAATCCAAAAACACTGTTTTTACTAAATCTAAATCTCTTAATAATGTCAAACACAGGAGCCAGAGAGAGATATCTCAGTGGTCAGAGGCACCTGCTTTGCAGTTCTAGGACCCAAGTTCAAGCTTTACCCACTTGCTACCCTCTACCTAGAACCTCCAGGTCTGGTCTTGGTGGTCCCTAGCATTGCAGGGCCCAAGTTGTTCTAGATCCTTGCTTCCTAGCATTGTATGGTCCAGCCCTATTGACTATGTATCACCAGGTGCATCCCCAGGGACTTCTTGAACACTACTTGGGAGGGCCCTCAAAAGGGAAAATAATAATAATGTCAATAGACAAGTATGAATAACCATTAGAGTAGGAATAATTTACTGAGCTGAGCTGTTGCCAGGGGCAGAGTGTTCAAAAGAGCTCAATCCAAGAATATATCTGAGTGGTTGGCCCAACTGTTACTTTTACTGATACTAATTGTACCCAGAAAATTCTCAAAATAAGAATAACAGCTAACTTTCAGCACCTTCTGTCTTCCAGGAATTGTATTGCTCTATAACCTTCACTATAAGACCAGGATTCTATTATTAACCTCATTCTATGATTAGGGACCTGACACACAGAGAGATTGAATAACCTGCCCAACGTCACACTGTTGGTCAATAGTTAAGCCGAAAATCTGTCTGTTGCACACTCCTTCCACTGCTCTCCTGTATCCCCTCCATTATAGAGCAAAAGTAGTTTGTTTTCCAGCATACAAAACTTTCAAAACCTACCTGCTTTCTTTAAACCTATCCCCAGGCATTTCTTCAATCCTGCCTACAGTTCTCTGCTTCATGCACTACACAGTGAGTAACTTTCTAACATCCAGATCTCTGTTCTAATGTCACCTCATGCAATGGAACATTCCCAGTAACCCTGAGCCCTAACTGCACATATAGTGATTATATTTTCTTCAGTTACACTTTAATACCTATAATCAACCTATTATTGTTGACTTCTCTATTTGCTGCCCTTCCCACTCTAGAAAGTTCCCCTCCATCCACAGCTTTATGTTTTTTTTCATGGCTGTGTTCTTAGTCCCTAGAGCAGTACTTAACAAACAGTAAGTTCAAGATACCTACCTATAGAATGGTTGATTCAATGAATGAAAGAACAAACAATTCTTTTTTTTTTTTTTTTTTTTTTTCCCCTTTATTTTATTTTATTTTTTTTAAAGTTGTAGATTTACAATTTTTTGTGCTTTGGTTTCAATTATACAATGATCAGATACCCATCCCTCCACCAGTGCCCATTTTCCACCACCATGGATAATATCCCTCCCACCCCCATCCCCCCATCCCCCCGTCTCTGTGGCAGGGCAATCCCCTGTGTTCTCTCTCTCCTTTTGGGTGCTGTGGTCTGCAAAGAACAAACAATTCTTATATCCTCAATCCTGTCCTACTGCCAAGCATATATAAATTTCCCAATAAACACTAGGTAAATGAACAAATAGATCTTGAATGTATCACTACCTCAAAATTTATCATAAATCAAGTACAAAGTTACCCTGATTTATCCACAAAACACGTAGAAACTTTTGCTGAGCTATTTGAAATGATCAATAAGATTGTTAAAGGGATATCTGCTATGATCTGAAGCCATTTGTCTTTATTTGACATTCTAGTCATTTCTCTTCATAATTTCATTGGCCTACAGCATGATTTACTTAACAGAGGATAAAATTGAGATCTGGGTGAGCTGAAAGTCTCGTCCAAGATCACACATTGAGGCACAAACAGGACAAGACTCCAGTTCCTCTGGCTTCATCATCATTCTCTGAAGCAGCCAGGAAGTTCTCTATCTACTTATAGGCACAGAAGTCTGACAGCCAGCCTTAAGGGCATTCTCATCTTAACTACAACAGATAGCAAGACAATTATGACATTTTCTTTAAGTCCTACCTACGATATGAGTATTAGTTGCATCCTGAATTTACAATGGGAAAACTGAGCTCAGATAAGGTATCTTGTCTACAGTATAATGTAATGTCCAGATGCTGGAGCCCAACTTTGAAACTGGGCTGTCTCACAATAGGTCTCAAAATCATTTGGCTAGATCCACACTTAGAAGATTGTCCTGAGAAAAGGACTTTGATGTAAAGAACACATTTGACATTAATGATGCTGTTCCTAATAAATAGGCCTATTCACATGACACAGACCAGACATGACATCTGTCAATAGATTTCTATTCCACGTGCACTGGTGCAGGGATCACTGGCATGCTTTGCCTCTTAGCTCTAAGGCAGAGCATTTTGAGACTCCAAGAATTTTGTCTCTCTAAGAATCAGAATCAAAGATCCTTCTGAATCCCCGTGCCCTCAGCACCACTCAGCCCCATGTTCAAACTTAGGTGATGGCACCATTCCATCCACCACTGGAGCCTAGCTGCAGTGTGTCTCTTCCTTCTGTTTCAGATGACTCATGTGAAGTGGAGGATGAGAAAGAGAGTAGCATTGAGAAAGGAGAAAGGGAGAGCTACAGCCTTCCTGTTTCACCCAGTGGTTGCCCCAGTCAGTATGTAAGAGGGTCAGAACAGATAAAGTCTACCATAAGCTCCTACACAGCATGGGTTCTTGTCCCCCTCTAGCCCCACAAGACAACTTTTATGCAATACCTGTGTTCCCCTAGGTCTTCATCATCATTTTCATCATCATTTCATCATCCTGTTATTCGTCGATTGCCTCGAGCAGGCCCCAGTAACGTCTCTTTCATCCTAGCCCTGAGATTATATTCAAGGCTATTTAGGAGAATAAGACCCATCATTGTTACTGGTATTTGGCATATTTGGTACGCCACGGGGAGTTTGCCAGACTCTGCCCTGTGGGCAGGCTACATTCGATAGCCTGCAAGTTTGTCCAAAGTAGGAATGAGACAATAAGATGTCATAAAAAAAAGTCCTGATAAGATGTCGCGCGGCAGCGAATGCAGCAGCGCGGTTCCGGGATCTGGATTTTATAGTCTCTGAGTCTTGGCCGCTGATGGGATTACACGGCGCCAGGGGGCCAGGTGGTGGGTGTGACCCCCGCCTACTGGAATTTGGAGGATCTGGGTGGAAGATGCTCGACTCCAACTCGAGTAGGCTTGGAGGTCTCGGCCCCGGAATCCGCGTGGCTTTGTCCCTCTACCAGTACCTTCATGTGTGCGGAGAGTGGTCTCAGCATGGTGGCTGCCAGAGCCCTGGTCGGGGCGGGGAGGAAAGCTGAACCCGCTCCCCTCAAAGGAGCTCCGGGAAGGAACACCCAGGCGCAGGGGCAGAAGACTGCCCTTGGTCTTCATGGGGTAGGAATTAATCCTTACCACTAGCTTTTGGAGGGGAGTACCATAGAACTCAGGCTGGAACAAGGAATTTGCTCTTTGCAAGAAAGAAAAGTGAGGCCTAATCTCTGCCCAGATTTCCAGGTCTGTCATCAATCCTCGCAGTAAAGAATTTCAAGGAAATGGGGGATATGGTGCTGCCAGCAGGTCAAACTGTACCTGTGGGGCAAGTGTATCAGAAGCCTGATGGTGACTTCAAACTTCCAGATACCATGCTAAGCGAAATGAGTCAGAAAGAGAGGGATAGACATAGAAAGATTGCATTCATCTGGAGGATATAAAATAACAAAATATGAGATTAATACCCAAGAATAGCTGAGATCAACACCAGGAGAATTACTCCATAACTTAGAGGCCAGCCGGGTATTCTAGGGGAAAGGACAATTCAGATAGAAAGGGGAACACCAAGTGGAGGGTGTTTGGAGGATCCTCCCAGGAGGGGAGATGCAGGTTGAAAGTAGACTGGACTAAACATGTTCGCCACTCAATGCCTCTTTTGCTGATCACAACACCCAAAAGGAGAGAGAGAACAAAAGGGAATGCCCTGCCACAGTGGCAGGGGGGGATGGGGGGATGGGGGGAGGGATATTATCCTGGTGGTGGAAAATGGGCACTGGTGGAGGGATGGGTATTTGATCGTGGTATGACCGAGATCCAAGCACAAAAATTTGTAAATCTACAATTGTACCTCATGGTGTTTCACTAATAATAAAATAATTTTAAAAAAATTAAAATAAAATAAAATAAAATAAAAATTTAAATAAATAAAAAAAAACCTTCCAGATACCCCCAAATTGCTGCTGTGCCTTTGGCCAGACCCCAACAATATGAGGCCAAGTTTAACAAGAATTTAAATGGCCAAAATTTAGGTATGAGACATACCCACAAACCACCTCCAGCTCAGCTATCTAAGCTCATTTATTGGCCTTATTTCAGCGAACCATAAATCTCAAAAGAGATAAAAAAAAAAAAAAAGACACACTTAGGGCCTGTAGCACAAAAGTAGGCAGGAACCCATGACTGAGAACTCCAGGCCCACTTGGATCGGGACTGGGCCTCTTCCCACAGGTCCTCAGTTTTCCAGTAGCTTGGCAGTCACACCCACAAACTTCCCCCAGCACCATGTAATCTCATCAACGGCCAAGACCCAGGGACTATAAACTAAAACTCCCAAAAGAGAGCACCGCAAAATGTTCTGACCTTGTGCCAGACTATCTTCACTGGGGCATTTTGGAGGGGACAGGTTGAGTTTCCTTCCCCACCCCAATCAGAATCCCGGCAGCCAAAAACCTCCGAAACCCAATCACTACCATGCCCAAGGCCACTCTCCACATGTTCGGACGAGCCTCGTGCATGAGTGAAGTCCTATGGAACCCAGGTAATGCAGAACTTTGTGACCTTGGACTCTGGGCTCAACGGGACCAGGAGCAGAGATCCTCTGCCCGCTTTCCCCAGTCTCTGGTGACCCAAGGGTCACGCCTATAAGCCACCTTCTGCCCCTGCCAAATAATCTCATCATAGGCCACCATCCAGATCCCACAGATGCTTCTCCCATAAGGGAGCATAACATGAGGCCCCCATAACCATGCCACCAGACTCTACACCAGGCTTTTTCACACAGAGCGCCCCAGAGGGGGATGGGTGAGAACCATTTCTGCCCCAAGGGACCTAGCTCCGACAGCCAAAAACCTCCACAACCCAACCACTGCCACACTCAAAGCCACTCCCCAAGCACTTGGGCTGAGCCTCACATATGAGTAAACATTTTCCTGGACCGCACGTCTGCTTTTGCAGCTGCATGACACATCATAAAACACTCCCTACCCATTCTTCATAATTACTACACCACATTTGATGAGGTTCAGATAGTAGGCAACAAATAATAAAGGAAAAATATATATGCATATACACATATTTTCAGATATATATACCAAAGCTCACATCACCCAAACTAAAACAACATGTTAGTGATATCCTATAGAATATCTTAATGGTTCCTGCCAAAATAGAACAATCTTCACACTGTTTCCTATATAAACACTTTTTTGTAAGCATGTTCAGCAGTTCTTCATAACAGACAATATGAAATATATTATTTCGGTTGAGTTTTTGGACAGGGATTGGGGTTTGGGTTGGAAACATCCCGAATTTGGTGGTGGGAAGGTGTAATGGAGGTGGGATTGATGTTTGAATATTGCAAGTAATCAAACATTGTGAACTAACTTATAAAATTTTTAAAAAATTAAGTAATGAGGCACTGACATGCCCAATTCAATCAGCTTAATCAATGGCTAAATAAATAGCAGTGCTCCTACATTATAAAAAAAAAAAGAATTTCAAGGAAATGAATAGGGAAGTATGTTTAGTTTGGGAAATTTTAAGAGAGAGAAACAGGTTCAGAGGATAACAAGCTCCTATACAGGGAAGAGAGCTGAGTATACATCCCAAATTGAAAAATTAAGATCTAGGCAACCCTCATCATGGGGAATATGCTGAGAGCACACATTCCAAGCAGAGACGTGGGGGTATCCCCCAGATGGAGAATGCACCCTGCTTTTCTCTGTAAAGTTACTCTTACACATTTTTTTCCAAGCTGCCTCCAAAAGCCTGTTGCTAGGGTGTTGTCAAGGAGGATAGCTTAGAACTATTGGTGGTCTTCTTTGATATTCTTGTCACGACCTCTGTTCTTGAAGGACCTTCACTTCCAAGGATGGGTCCAGCAAATCCCAGGATCTAGAATTCTGTCTCTCAATGGGTCTCAGTCCTTCTCAATGAGTTTCTATATTTCAAAGACCTCCTGGGGCTGGTTTGATTTTTGATAGTTTTTCCAAACCACAGCACCAGGATCTCATCTGTCTGCCTATAACCTCCCTACGACAGTCCTAACGTGCCTCTCACTCTTGGTAGGACACTGACATGCAGCTGAAGAAAAGGAGGCAGGAGAGGCACATTCCTTACACCTAAGAAGCTATACTAGATGACAATAGGCTGAGTTCGCTGTATGGAACAGCCAAAAAGCTGAATAAGAGATGCATACAGCACACTCAGTGCTCAATGGAGGACACCAGGCATGAAAACACAAGGTAGTGTTCCTGCCTCCGCTTCTCACAGAAACACTGGTTGAGTCCAATAATACAGTGATAGTACAGCAGGTAGGGATTGCCTTGCACACAGCCAACCCAGGGTCAATCCCTGGCATCCCATATAGTCCCCAAGTACTACTAGGAGTAATTCCTGAGTGCAGAGCCAGGAATAACCCCTGAGCATCGCCAGGTTTGACCCAAAAGGCACAAAAAAAAAAAAAAAAACTACAGGCATCCTGAAAAGACATCCCTACAGGGGAGGGCTGGGGGTTTGGACCCTCTCCTTACCTCCATCCCTTTCAGGACACTAAGGAAACCTCCTGGCTAAGTTCCCTGAAATGCTTCCATCCTGTGACTTCCACTCACTCTAGACATCTTTCACATTTGAGGTTTTTTTTCCTTTTTCCACAGCCTTAAATGTCAAGTATCTCTTCTCCAGAAGCACTGAGCTGAGATAAAGAGGATTAGTGGATATTTTTATCCCATTGAAAGGTAAGCAGGAGCAAATGGGGGTAAACAGATCCACTTGGCAGAGTCACCTCATTTCTCTTCTCCCTCCTGGTTCCTGCCCTGAAGCTTCGCCGCATGCCCACCGCCACTCTTCAGCTCCTCAAAGATGCCCTGGGAACTCCAGACACTGAAAGGACATTGGCAGCCTCCAGGGTCTGAATTCCAGAATTATACACATTAGCCCTACTGGGAAGTGAAAACCTCAGATCCCCAGGGAAACAGAAGAGGCAGGCTCCTGAGGAAGAATGCGGAGGCCAGGCCAGCGCTGGAATGAGATTCCAGTGACAGCTCTTCTGTGGCAACACCTTGGAAATCACCCCCCAGGCGCCTCTGAGCCACCTGAGAAAGCACCAGACTTTGAACGGGTCAGCAGCAAGATGTTAAAATGGGCTGACAGGAGTTCAATAGAAACTTGTTAACTTTTAATGCAGAGCAGCTTGGGCAGCTTAAATATTTAAAGGTACAATTCATCACTTGAAAGGCCAGTTGAGGCGGCAAAGAGATGCTGCTCTTCAGGGATCTTTGTTATGGGAATTTTAGCTTTTGTAGCGTCCTGAAGAAGCTTGAAGACCACTGCACTTGTCCCTGATAATATTCATCATTCATTGAGAACCTACTCAGGGCAGGACCTAGGTGATGATACCTTGGCTGTGAAATTTTCATCTCCACAATAACCCTGACAGACAATCTATGTTACCCCCTTTATAAGCAAGCACACACAGGCTCAGAGAAGTTGAACAAGTTTCTGGTGGCCAGAATCTAAACTCGAAGGGGTTAGAGGCTAAAGCCCACATTTTTTTTTAAATGTGATGGGGATCGAACCTATGCAAGCACTCTACCTTTTACCCACACTTTTTTTTAAATTTTTATTAGTGAAACACCATGAGGTACAGTTGTAGACTTACAAACTTTTGTGCTTGGGTTTCAGTTATACAATGATTGAGTTCCCACCCCTCCACCAGTGCCCATTCTCCACCACCACTGATCCCAGTATCCCTCCCACCCCCCACCCCCTATCACACCCTGCCTCTGTGGCAGGACATTCCCTTTTGTTCTCTCTCTCCCTTTGGGTGCTGTGGTTTGCAAAAGAGGCATTAAGTGGCAATCATGTTTGGTCTATAGTCTACTCTCAGCACACATCTCCCATCCTGGAAGGATCCTCCCAACACCATTTATTTGGTGCTCCCTTCTCTATCTGAGCTGCCTTTTCCCCTAGCATATGCGGCTGGTCTCCAAGCCATGGAGTAAACCTCCTGGTACTTATCTCAGCTATTCTTGGGTGTTAGTCTCCTATTTTGTTACTTTATGTTCCCCAGATGAATGCAATCTATGTCTGTCCCTCTCTTTCTGACTCATTTCATTTAGCATGATACTTTCCATGTAGTACCACTTGTATGTAAATTTTATGACTTCATCTTTTCTAACAGCTACACAGTACTCCATTGTGTAGATGTATCAAAGTTTCTTTAACCAGTCATCTGTTCTCTGGCACTCAGGTTTTTTCCAGATTCTGGCTATTGTAAAGAGTGCTTTGGCTGATCACAGCGCCCAGGAGGAGAGAGAGAACAGGGGGGAATGCCCTGCCACAGTGGCAGGGGGGAATGGGGGGATGGGAGGATGGGGGGGAGGGATATTATCCTGGTGGTGGAAAATGGGCACTGGTGGAGGGATGGGTATTTGATCGTGGTATGACCGAGATCCAAGCACAAAAATTTGTAAATCTACAACTGTACCTCATGTCGTTTCACTAATAAAAAAGAAAAAAAAAAAGAGTGCTGCAATGAACAAACAAGTGCAGATGTCACTTCGACTATACTTTCTGCCTCTCTGGGATATATTCCCAGGAGTGGTATTGCTGAGTCAAATGTGACCCACACTTTTGAAGATACATAAAACAGCTATTCCAGACACTGTCCAGCAATCAGGGGGAAAAACGTCTTTTCCTGAGACAATGGAAACATGAGATGAACTTTATAAGCAAGTAGCCTTCAACCTGGACATATCTATCTGGCCCAAGTGTAGGAATGAGCGAAAGTAGTATGGAGGTGATGCAATGATGGAGGGTCTCTGTGTTCATCCATAATTCCCAGGTTCTTCAATATTTTCAAGAATAAGAATATTGAGTAATAAAGATGCTCAGACAAATTTAGAAAATAGAAAATTTTATTAGAAAGTAGAAGAGAAAGGGACTGGAGCAATAGCACAGCGGGTAGGGCGTTTGCCTTGCCCGCGTCCAACCCAGGTTCGATTCCCAGCATCCCATATGGTCCCCCAAGCACCGCCAGGAGTGATTCCTGAATACAGAGCCAGGAGTAACCCCTGAGTGTTGCTGGGTGTGATCCAAAAAAGCAAAAAAAAAAAAAAGTAGAAGAGAAAGAAACTTTTCTCCCCAGCAGGAAAGGAATTAATATAGAACTAAGTAAGTATGGTTCATTCTGTGGAGTTTTTATAAGAAAACTGGGTCATTGTGTTACTTATCAGCAAAGTAATCTGAGGATTCCCATTTGTTTCCCAGAGATGCCTTGTTGATTTAGGGCCCTTCTGTGTTGTTAGGATAAGACTAATACCCTATGTGCATTTTTATTTCCATGTAGAATATTGAGGCTGTCTAATAGGGCCTTTTAGATTATTTATTTGACCATCTCCTTGGGTATTGTCTATTATCTCTTGGTCTCTTGTGAGCCCAAAAGCTGGGGCAGAATTTATGGTCTTGAGAAAGTCTAAACTACTCAGTCCAAGAGAGTCCAGAAATTTACAGGAATGTCAAAACTGTAGAATTAAGTCACTTAAAATGGAGCCACGATCAGCAGTGGGCAAAGGGGGAATCTGAGACTTCTTCTTTCAAGGGGGCTTTTGCTGGATTGAAACCTGAGTTGCAGGAGACTGATGTGGTTAGAATCTTCAAGGAGAATAGCAGAGAAGGAGTCACACTAAGAGAGAAGTTTAGAAGTGTAGTCTGAGTCTGTGCCAGCTTAGAGTGAATGAGCATGTAGTTGAGGAAGAGAACAAAGGAGAGCACAAAGTCCATGGGGTCATGGGACACTTGAATCTGACCATGTAGAGGGAAGAGAGCTCACTGAACATTTGGGATATAAAGCCTTTTAAGGAGACTGAGCCTTTTTAGGACCTCTAAGAGAGGTCTGGGGAAGTAGTTCAAAGGACTGAGCACATGCTTCGCAAGCAGAAGGTCTGGGGGGGGAGGGGGAGAAACAATTTATTTCTGCAAAGAGCAAGAGGTCAAGAATCCTCTGTCCCAAGGCACCTAGCCCCCTCCAGAATTCAACCAGCGCCATGCTCAGGGCTGCTCTCCACACACTTGGGCCAAGCCTCACCCATGAGTGAATCCACAGAAAACCCAGGTATGCGGGACTGATGACTGAAAACTCTAGGTTCAACAGAACCGGGAACGGGTGATCTCCCCCCATTTCCCCGTTTCTGGCAACTTGGCAGTGATACCCACAAGTCACCTCTAGCTGGGGCCAGATAACCTCACCAATGGCCATGATCTAGAGACTCATAATTTTCTCAGAAGGGAGCATAAAGTGAATAGTCATAGCCATGCCACCAGACCCTGCACCAGGCTGTTTCATTTGGGGCACCCAGGAAGAGGGTGGGTAAGACCCCTCTCCACCCCAAGGGACCCAGCCCCGGCAGCCAAAAACCTCCAGAACTCAACCATCACCAGGCTAATGGCTGCTCTCCACACGCTTGTACTGGTCTCACTCATGAGTGAACCTGTTCCTGGACATATCATGCCTCACACCACTCATATTCCAAGAGTAGTGCACCACATTTGATGGGGTCTAAAGTAGAAGGCAACCAATCTTAGAGGGAAATATATTTTTACAGATATATGTATATATATATGTATGTATATATATGCACACAAGACTCAACCTTTAATGGCCCCTGGGTGAAATACAACAATCTTCATACACTTTCGTCTAAGGACATTTTTGGAGCATTTTCAGCGACTTGTTCATAACAAACAATACAAAACAAATTATTTCATATCTGCTTTGGAGCAGAGTGTGGGGTTAGGGATGGAAACATCCAAAATATGGTGGTGGAAAGGTGTAATGGTAGTGAGATTGGTGTTTGAATGTTAAATGTAATCAAATATTGTGAACTACTTTATAAAAATAAAATTTTTAAAAAGAGGAAAAGAATCTTTCTGAAAGTAAGCCTGATAAAAGAAAAAAGATGTCAACACAATTCACTTAAAAGACCTGATGGCAGAACTATTAAGGAAAGATTTTAAAATAATTGTCTTAAAGATGCTAGAAACTGAAAGATGTGGAGAATGTCAAGAAAGCACTATGTGACAAAAATCTCTCTCTCTCTCTCTCTCTCTCTCTTTATATATATATATATGTATATATATATTACATACTATATAGCGATTTGCTCTAGCGGGCACAGTAACATCTTCATTGTGAGACTTGTTGTTACTGTGTTTGGCATATAGAATACATCACGGGTAGCTTGCCAGGCTTTGCCGTGCAGGTGAGATACTCTCAGTAGCTTGCCGGGCTCTCCAAGAAAGGGTGGAGGAATCAAACCTGGCTTGGCCGGGCTGGCTGCTACAGCGGTAGGGCGTTTGCCTTGCACGTGGCCGACTCAGCTGACCCGGCTGACTGGGGTTCAATTTCTCCACCCTTCTCGGAGAGCCCAGCAAGCTACCAAGAGTATCTCACCTGCACGGCAAAGCCTGGCAAGCTACCCATGACGTATTCTATATGCCAAACACAGTAACAACAAGTCTCACAATGGAGATGTTACTGTGCCCGCTCAAGCAAATCAATGAACAACGGGAGGACAGTGCTGCAGTGCTACTATATATAAAACTACATATATGCTATATATATATTAAAATTATATATATATACACATAAAACCTAAAAATATAAGAAATTCTGAAGCTGAATAGTAGAGCTGAAATAGAAAATTTGCCAGAGGGGTTGCTGCAAAGGCAGATTTAATCAGGCAGATGAAAAAATTAGTTAACTAGAAGATAAGACAGGATCTGGGTCAAAATGACAGAAAAATTCTTCCTGGAGATTCTCAGACAACCAGGTTGGCCAATTGAATGAAGAGTTCAAGGATGTAGAAAGAAGGAAAGAAGGAAAAAAGGAAAGAAAGAAAGAAAGAAAGAAAGAAAGAAAGAAAGAAAGAAAGAAAGAAGAAAGAAAGAAAAGATTTCAAGGATGTGGTACTGCTTAGACCCTGCTGTACCAGAGAATACTGGAGCCACCTTAGCAGTGCTTAAGGGCCATATGCTGCTTGGAATGAAACTGGATTAAGGAAAGGCACTTGCAAGACAGTTGTCTTAATCTCTGTACTTGCCCCACCCCCTCAAAATTAATAATCTTAAAAATAAGAAGCTATAAATCATATAGAAAACAAATAACACATTGATTTCTTTTTTTAAAAAAAAATTGTCTTTTCTTATCAGTAAACTCTAAAGTGTGAAGGGACCCTGAACCCAATTCCAATATAGTGGAGACTTCCCCAAAACAACGAGTAGTTCTCATTCACCAGCAGGGACTAAAAATTCAACTCAACTAGAGAGAGAGAGGGAGAGAGAGAGAGGGGAGAGAGAGAAAAAGAGAGAGAGAGGAGACAGGAAGGAAAGTTCATAGAGGATAGAGACAGACTGAAGGAGGGGAAGGAGAAAAACTGGAGACATTGGTGGTGGGAAATGGACACTGGTGGAGGGGCTGGAGTGATAGCACAGCAGGTAGGGAGTTTGCCTTGCACATGGCCTGACCAGGGTTTGATTCCCAGCATCCCATATGGTCCCCCCAAGCATGGCCAGGAGTAATTCCTGAGTGCATGAACCAGGAGTAACCCCTGTGCATCTCTGGGTGTGACCCCAAAAAAAAAAAGAAAAAGAAAAAAAAGGAAAAAAAAAGAAATGGACACTGGTGGAGAGATGGGTTTTGGAGTGTTGGATCACTGTATGACTGAAACCCGATTATGAACAGCTCTATTACTGTGTATCTCATAGTGACTAAATTTTTAAAAAAAGAAAAGAAATATAGTTATTCATTATTTTAAAAGCACTCCCGTTGTTCATCGATTTGCTCGAGCGGGCCCAGTAACATCTCCATTGGAGACTTGGTTGTTACTGTGTTTGGCATATCGAATACGTCACGGGTGACTTGCCAGACTCTGCCGTGCGGGCGAGATACTCTCGGTAGCTTGCCGGGCTCTCTGAGAGGGGCGGAGGAATCGAACTTGGGTCAGCCATGTTGGCTGCGTGCAAGGCCAATGCCCTACTGCTGTGCTATCGCTCCAGCCCCTTTTTTAAAAAAAAAAAAAATTAAACTCAACACTTATACTACTGCCAAGAGTAGCATCTGTTTCCATACATGAAGGGGTTAGTTTCCTAAGACTGTCCTCCTCCATTTCAGATGCCAGAATATTGTTACCTGTTCTGACCAGCCAGTTTGGAGATTGGAGATTAGACTGAACAAGCGCCCCTTCCCCCACCCCCCCCTGCCCTTACATTGTGACCTCTGTTTCTGACTGGCTATAAATCAAAGGTTCCCACGACCCTCTCCTCACATTTGATTACTTTTCTAGGATTAATTTTACAAACTTACATAACTCAGGAAACCTTTTACAGGATAGATCACCAGTCTGCTTATATGAGGATATGAACCAGTGTGCATATAAAGAGAAACAGAGGGTGAGATCACAAACTTCTGTAGTAACAAAGCCTGAAGGTTCAACAAAGTCCAAGTTGGAAATGCACATAGGCACAGCTGATTCCATCACTGGTAATTGACAGTTGAACAAATCTTTAGCCACTCTTTCTTCTCCAGTGGGAAATTTAGGCCCACTGTATGTATATGTATAAAATACAATTTTATATACCTCTCGGAGAGCCCGGCAAGCTACCGAGAGTATCTCACCTGCACGGCAAAGTCTGGCAAGCTACCCGTGACGTATTCGATATGCCAAACACAGTAACAACAAGTCTCAAAAAATGGAGATGTTACAGGGCCCACTCGAGCAAATCGATGAACAATGGGAGGACAGTGTTGAGTTTTGAGAATAGATAATATAAATATCAGTATTTTCGGGGGTATGGTGCCGCCAGCAGGTCAATCTGTACCTGTGAGGCGAGTGCATCAGCAGCCTGATGGCGCCTTCTGACTTCCAGATGCCCCAAAATTGCTGCTGTGCCTTTCGCCGGACCCCAAAACAAAGTTTACCAAGAAAGTAAACAGCCAAAAGTTAGGTATGTGGGAAACACACCCACAA
Source organism: Sorex fumeus (assembly GCF_029834395.1). NCBI lineage: Eukaryota > Metazoa > Chordata > Mammalia > Eulipotyphla > Soricidae > Sorex > Sorex fumeus. Next base: position 46,132,265 of record NW_026606104.1, read on the forward strand.
ACCACCTCCGGCTCAGCTATATAATTGGAGGCATGGCCTCTCTGGTTCCTGATTGAACTGCTTAATGGCCATGATCCCAGTGACTCAGAAACAAATCTCAAAACCCAGCGGCTTTTGGCAGAAATGCGTCCAGTCCCTGCAGTATGTTGCCGGTGCTGGGCCAACCCAGGTGGGAATAGGTTTCTTGCCTTGGCCTGTTCCCCCCGGCGGCCCAGTGGCGGCCATCCTTCAGAGGCCACTGGACAGTCAGGTTTGGGCCCCCAGTGACGGACATGCAGGGCCTCACGTGATAGGGGTGGAGCCGGTCCTATCCTCCCCACCCCAACGAGACCCTAAGTCATCGCCCATGAACGGCCTCTCTGGCTCCTGATCAAGCTGCTCAACAGCCATGATCTCAGAGACTCAGGAGCAAATCTCGAAACACAGTGGCTTTTGGCAGAAATCCCTCCAGATTTAAGGGTTAAAATTTCAGAATTTCAAAATCGCATGGCCCTACTGCAGCCACGCAACATTATATGTTATTCATAAACAGCAATAGAACACAAATTGTCTACTGTTGCCTTTTCAGCAGATCTGAGTGTTAGGGTAAAATCTGAAATAATAATGGTGGGTCTGGTGTCAAAATATTGAATGTGATCAAAGTAGAGAGAGAGTAATGTGGAAATCATCTGCCCCACAGGTAGGGGGAGGGTGTGGGATGGGGGCATACTGGGTTTTTTGGTGGTGGAGAATGGGCACTGGTGAAGGGATGGGTGTTTCATTGTATGACCGAGACTTAGACCCGAAAGCTTTGTAACTGCTCTCACGGTGGTTCAATAAACAAAATTATAAAAAAATGAAAAAAAGTAAGGTGGAGTTCATGCACAATTCAGTTAATCAGTGGCTGAATAAATAGCAGTACTCCTACATAAAATAAATAAATAAATGAATAAATAAATAAATCTCAGTATTTTGTGTAAATGTGAAGAAAGGATAAAAAATCATGATCAAACTATATACTATTTATAAAAGATGGATTTGAGTTCTAAAGCCACAAACATGTTGAAAATGGAAGGAAAAATATAAAATAGTAACAAAGAGACACTACATTTTACTACATAACTGTTAGGTTTTATGCCTTTTTTTGCAAAAACATTGTATAACCATACGTGAAGTTTTCTTTTTCTTATTATTCTGGTGTTGCTTTAAAATTGGGTGCAATGCTTATTCAGTAGTGATGATCATTTGGTGAAAGTTTATTTACATTGCCTAAAATAGTTTTTATTTAAGAAATTTTTTGAAGCATTAAGGCTTACAATGCTACTAATGCATGGTTTCATTCATACAACATTCAGCACATCTTCCACAGACTGTCCACATTCGCCCACCATTGTCTCAGGGTCCCCTCTCAACCAGCCCATCCCTGAACCTTGGTAACTTCAATTCTATAAACCAGTTATCAGATTCTAATGTTTTTAATATTTTTCATTCCCATATATGTTATAAAATAGACTTCAAAAAATGTTTATGAGGTAAATAATAACTATTAATAAAAATTCAACAAGGAGAAAGATAACATATACCAAATCACAAATAAAATATATGAAGCAAAGCTGATAGAATTAAAGAGGAAAATATTATTCTACATAACAGTTGGAGACATCAGTACCATGTAACAGCAGATAGAACCACCCGACAGAAGACCAATTGTAAAACAAAGAATTTAAACAACACAATAAACTAACTCTAGCAAACAAATAGCAATTACTCTGCCCAACACTAATATAATGTATATTTTTCTCAAGTGCACTGGGAACATTTCCAAAATAGACCATAAGTTAGGTCACAAATTAAGTCTTAATAGATTTTAACAACTAGATCCTATTCTAGAAGATCACAAATGAAATTAAGTTAGAAACAAGTTACAAAATGAAAATGGGAAAACTTTACATAATTTTAAAAATTTAAATAACATGCTCCTAAATAATATACCAAACAATGGGAAATGACAAAATATGCATAAACATGAAAAAAATACCAAAATGTATGGGACTCAGCAAAAGCAATGCTAAAGGTGAAATGACAGCCATAGAACACAAGTATATGTCCCAACCTGAGACTGACACTGTATGTCCTAAACACTGCCCAGGAAGACTCATCTCAAATCAGTAATCTAGCTTTAGAACTTATGAGCTGAGGGGTAAAAAATCTAAACAAGTTAGGAAATAGTAACTATTAAAGTACAGATCAAACAGTTGATTTTTAGAAAAGATAATGAAATTGACAAACATGTATTGACAAACAAATAGAACTTGACTGTCGGGTTCCATGTTGTGCCAGTCAGTCAACACACAGTGATGGGTTGAGAAACACCTATCTTTGCAACAGCCAGCCATATTAGAAGATGGCAGACTCACCTCCAAGTAACCACCTTGTCTTTACAGTTCTAAGTAGTTTTTTTTTTCTAAAGGAAAAAAGAACAGGGGAACACACTTTAAAGATGGACGGGTGCTAGAGTCATCAAACTCCTTCATGGGCTGGTCTCCTTCTGGCATACTCCATCTGTAAACCTAAACCAAAAGTTTATTTGTTGAGGATGGCATGTTATGGAGGGCTATAAGGTGGAAACATATCTGGAAGTACTCAGAGTTTGCTTCTTGAGCTGTGCTCAGGGATCACTCCTTTCTATGCTCAGAGTAATGTATGTGGTGCTGGGCAAGGAACCAGGGTCAACTGCATGTAAGGCAAGCACTTTAGTCTCTGTACTCTCTCTCTAGCCTCTAACATAAAGGTTTATGAGTGACAGCTTAATTTGTCCATATCTTAGGCTTTGGGGAAAGGGCCATTTAGAAGAGTTTAGTAGTTTTGTTGTTAATTATGAATTTAGCTCCAAATGTCTTTTTCCCTGGTTTCACTTTACAGTGAGATAAACTAAGCAAAATAAAAACTCAAATTGCTAAAATCAGAAATCTATTTGGGGTGATTAATACTAGCTGTATAAAGGAACTCTGTTGGTGGGAATGTAAATGGCATCACTGTAGAAAATACTGATTCCTAAAAAAATTGGGTGGGCAGAGCCTTAGTACAGAGGGTAGGGTGTTTGCCTTGCATGCAGCCAGCCTGGGTTTGATTCCCGGCATCCCATATGGTTCCCCAAGCACTGCCAAAAGTAATTCCTGAGTACAAAGCCAGGAGTAATTCCTGAGCATAGTTGGGTGTGACCCACAAAAGCAAAAAAAAAAAGAAGTGGGGGATGATCCAATAATTCTATTTCTTGGTATATACCACAGAAAGAAAGAAAGAAAGAAAGAAAGAAAGAAAGAAAGAAAGAAAGAAAGGAGAGAAAGAGGAAGGAAGGAAGGAAGGAAGGAAGGAAGGAAGGAAGGAAGGAAGGAAGTAGACTAGTATATTTTTTTAAAAAATGTTTACAAGGCTGGAGAGATAGCACAGCAGGTAGGGCGTTTGCCTTGCACGCGGCTGACCCGGGTTCGATTCCCAGCATCCCATATGATCTCCGGAGCACCACCAGGAAAAACTCCTGAGTGCAGAGCCAGAAGTAATCCGTGGCGTGACCCAAAAAGCAAAAAAAAAAAAAAAAAATTATAGCAGCATTACTCAAATCACAAAAAGGGTGGACCTACCCTGAAATGAAGAAATTACGAGTTTCCCCTTCCAGGTGAAAAAGCAGCAACTGACTTAGCGAAACCTATTCCTGGTGCTATGACAACAGAGCTATGTAGCAGACACAAATAATGCCTACAGGCAGGTCCCAGAGGTATTGCTGCTGGCCTGGCTCCTAAGACGGTTACTCCCCAACATACATACCTGATTCCTAACTGCATTAGTCCTCTTCTGATTCATCCAGTTATTTTTAAGCCCTGTGCAACTGTTGGATGTGCACTTTAACATGATCTAGACAATAGGATAAGGAAAATTTCCTTGCACTGTAATGAGAGAAAACTTGTAAGAAATGTTTTTGCAGAAGATCCACTGAGTGGTTGCCCTATCATGAGCACTCCTTCTGGTCTTTCCTCTTCTCCGCCTGCCCAAGGCCATACACAACCACTTTCTTTTTTTCTTTCTCTTCCTCCCCCTCCTATCTGTTTTCCTCTCTTTCTCTTCTTCCCTGTCCCCTCCTACTCCCTCCCACTCACAGAGATGGGTCTTTGAAACGCATACAGCAGGTAAAATCCGAAAAGTTGTTCCCAAGAAAACAGAGAAAGCTTAATGCACATCTTTAAGGGTGGATCAACACTAAATTCTTACACATTTATAGCAACATCATTAAGGTCCCTTCTAATGTACATAGAGATAATCACAGAAACTTATGGGTTTTACCAGATTGTTTTTAATGGCCTTACAGATTTGGTGAATCAAAAGCAAAACATTTCCATTCCCTTGCCCATCATTTTTTTTTCTCACGATACAGGTGATAATACTTTCTTGTCAGAGCATGCTTCTGAAATCCAGATGAACTACGCCATTTATTCACTAAACTTGGTCTTAGCTTTCTTCACAGACTGGAACATGGTTCTAGTGGATTCGAAAGTCACCAACTTCAGATGCTCTTCCAACCAGTTCTCAACAAAAGTTCTCAACGGTGTCAATAAAACATGGAATGATAAAACCATCGCAGCAGTCATGGGGTCATCCCAAAGATGAGTTGGGAAGGGGAGAATGTTTTTCGGCCGCAGTCACTTAGTGGTAGAAATGAAGAAAGAGGGAGGTAGATACCACCAGCATGCTGCCTGACCACTGCAGAGTGCCCGCTCCGGACTTCTTGGGCTTCTTGTCGGTAGCTTTAGCACTGGTAGTAGCACCCGGGGTGACCCCCTCATAGTTAGTGAGATTGTCGGCGGCGACAGCCATCTCTTGGGATTGTATTGTGTCTTGGGAATCTGTAGGCTGGGGTAGGAGCAGCGCCAGAAGCAGCAGCCCCAGCTGCAGCTTCATCAACATTCCTCTTTTCATGCTCTTTCTGTCTGTGGCTTGTGTTGTGCTCCGAAATGCGGATCTGAGGTCTAGCCACAGGCTCCAGGTGGCCGTGAAGTAGAAAAGGCGCCTAGGAGCTCCCTTATATACCCACCGTGACGTCACAATGTTGCGTGGGCCCCGCCTAAGTGGTGCCTGCCATGCCCCACCCACTTCCTCCTGCTGCCTTTACTTTAGAAATAGAACTCGGTGGAGAAAGCCTGAACACCTATCCCTGGAACTAACTTCCCCAGGGACTTCCTCTCAGGGTCGTTGGATTTTGTTTAGTTTCCTGCTCTTGGCTGGTGGTAATAAAGGGTGTGAGAAGAGCTTTATATGCAGCGGTAACCACCGTTGAGACTGGGGTGGGGGGGGGGGGGGTTGGCTGGGGGGAGGCCTTCGCAGAGTAGTGTCTTTAATTTGTAACCAGAATTTTTGTTTAGCAATCATAACAAGCACGTATTTCATCTTTAAAAACAAACCCAAAAAAGCATCATTAGACTCTACATCTTATTTTAGAGTCCTCATCTTGACTTTCTTCTGTCTTTATAGCAAAGAGAGAAAATACATTAAATCTTGGTACTTTTTAAGTGATTATTAGATTTGTGTATATTCTACACTACTTATATTGTGAGGTTAAGCTAGTGACCTCTGGAGAGGTGGTTTTGTTTTGAGGAGTGGGGCTGGTGGGATCTAAGCAAGAATAAAACAAAATGGAAGTGAATTTAAAAAAAAAAAAAACACTAGAAAGTTGGCTATGAGAATTACAAGGTTACTAATGGAATACTTGCTGTATGAAGAGAGACCCCTTCTCTCCGAAGGGCTGGAATATCTACAGATTTTTAAACCTGGGATAAAACCTATTGTAAGAGATTTAGTCAATGTTTTCAAAACCTGTTACATGGTTCCTCCTGTCAGCTTGAAGAGAAGCAGGAACATTTTCAGGAATGTAAATGTCTTACAGTTTGGGGAGCATTTCGGAGACCTCAGTGCCATAGATGATAGTGGTGGCAAAATAAGTGAATATTACTGAAACAGCAGAGTGGTGCTGGTGGTAGCCAGGCTCGCTGTCTCAGGGCTATACTCATAGGCACACATGGACACATCCTTTTTAGTAGTCTAATGAGATAAGCACTATTGTTCACTCGAGTCATCCTGAATAGGATTGACAGACACTAGGTGAAGGACAACCATGCGAGCAAGCTGGGCTCCACAAAGGATTCAGCACGATCGATCGACCGTATCCACAAGATAACCAAGCTCATTGAGGTTTCTCAGGAGTTCAAGATGCTGCTCTGTCTAACGTTCATTGATTTAAAGAAGGCCTTTGATTCTGTTGAGACGGAAGCAATCATCAAAGCCCTTGCCAATCAGGGCATTCAAACTCAATGCATCAGGATCCTCTGTGAGCTGTATTATGGATTCACTACCAGGATCTCGCCATTCTACAAAGAAGTGATCATCGACATCAAGAGAGGGGTTTGGCAGGGTGATACCATTTCACTGAAACTCTTCAGTGCCACCCTCAAGAACGTCATGCGACGACTGGAATGGGAAGGAATGGGAGTGAAGACAGACGGTCGGCAACTACAACACCTCCGCTTTGCTGATGACATCATTCTAATAACACCAAACATTAGCCAAGTGGCACAAATGCTGGCCGACTTCGACCATGAGTGTGGAAAGGTAGGACTACAGCTGAATCTCACAAAGACAATATTTATGAGAAACAGTCTCGTTCCTGGCATTCCATACACTCTCAACGGAACAGTCATCTCCAAATGCAACAGTTATGTATACTAGGTCGAGAAGTCAACATGATGAATGACCTGGCACCTGAGTTGTGCAAGAGGAAGAGAGCAGCTTGGAATGCCTTCAAGAGCTTCGAAGAAATACCTAAGAGGACAAAGAACCTTCGGCTCCAGGCACATCTCTTCGATTCCACTGTTCTTCCTGCATTAGCATACGCCTCAGAGACCAAAACAGGATGAGAACGCTATTCGGGTCTTCGAAAGAGGAATCGAAAGAGCTATGCTTGGAGTATCATGCTTCACTCAAATGAGAAAAAGAATCCAGAGTTCCGACCTTCCTCAAGGATCAAAAATCAGGGACGCTGTTTCATTTGCCAAGGTGTTGAAAATCAGATGGCTGGACACATAATGAGATTTGGAGACCATCGCTTGACTAGAGACTGGATTCCACAGGACGCTTGGCTGCCCACCTACAAAATGGTCAGACTTTTTTGTCAAGACCCTGAATGATTGGTTTGAGGCTCTTCATGTTCCTAGAACGAATAGACATCATTGGGCTACACTAGCACTCAACAGGGACAAATAGAGTCCACAAATACTGGCGCCCACTCAAGCAAATCGATGAGTAATAGGAAGTCAAGTGATCAAGAGAGAAGATAGACGAAAGAGAGATAGGGTTCCTAGGATCTCCCACAACTTTCCTACACTCATAATGTGATGGCACAAGACCTTTAAGAGAGCAATGAAATGGGACTGTTTCAAGAATGAGAGTATTCACATGTCTTTAGCCCAACTTTTTTTTACCATATTTGAATAACCACTTTGAATTTACCTACTAAGCTCCAGATTCCTCTTTTCTGATGTGTCAACATGAAGCCTGGATACATGTTTTTTGTTAAGCTCCCCCAATCCCCACTCTGGCCCAGCAAAATTTGCTTTTGTCTTTCTGCTCCAGTGACAAAACAGAAGGGTTTGCTCATAGGCCAAGTTTTTCCTCTCCCTGCACCTATGCATAACAATCTCTCCCTCAGATCTTTGAGTGGGAAAATGGGAAGTCTGGGTCTTTTGGCCAGAAATGAACTCTCTATCTAGTTTGCCTGTGGGTGTTCTTGAGGCTGGTCACAGTAGAGCTACCTCCTAGGAAAAAGTGTTCAGATTGTGGGCCTGGAAACTCTTGCCTGCAATTAAACCTCAACTTTGTTGCTCCTTTGACTCCGTGATCTTGAGGCCAGTTGAGCATCTATGAGGACCACCTGTAAAATCATGTCACAATAGTGCTTATCTCATTAGACTACTAAAAAGGATGTGTCCATGTGTGCCTATGAGTATAGCCCTGAGACAGTGAGCCTGGCTACCACCAGCACCACTCTGCTGTTTCAGTAATATTCACTTATTTTGCCACCACTATCATCTATGGCACTGAGGCCTCCGAAATGCTCCCCAAACTGTAAGACTCATCTGATTTGCAGATGTGTACTTCCTTAGCACCTCTTTCCTTCCTGTCTATGGCCTACCCAGAAATCTGTCCAAGTTCTCAGTTTCACACTATGCCCATGCCTCTCACAGCAATCAGTGTCAGGCCCTTCCTGGGAAAGGAGGAGTACTCCAAGATACTCCTATAAAAATACAAAACTTACCTTCCCAGATCCATTTGGAAAAGTCATTCGAGCTTCTGTGGGTTTATGAGATACTTTGACAACTCCTTTACCTAGAATTAAAACTAGGGCTCTTGAGAGAGAGGAAGAGAGAGATTGAGAGGGGTGGGGAGAGAGAGAGAGAGAGAGAGAGAGAGAGAGAGAGAGAGAGAGAAGAAAAGTGCTGGCCATAGAACAGTTGGGGGGAGAGGTTGAGGTGGCGGAAGGGAAGCAGGACATTGATGGTGGAAAAGTACACTGGTGAAAGGACCATCTTGGAACATTATGACTGAAACCCAATCTTAAACAACTTTGTAACTGTGTATCTCACTATGGTTCAATTAAAAAAAAAATAGGGCTCTTACCCAGAAAGACAGTATTACCAAAAATAACCTTTATTTTTTTTTATTTCATTTTTTGTAAGTCCAGTGATGCTCAAGGTTTACTTCTAGCTATGCACTTAAAAATCACTCGTCACAGGTAGTGGGACCATATGGGGTGATGGGGTCGACCGCATGCAAGGCAAGTGTCCTCTCTGCCTGATGTACTGCCCACTGTACTATCCTCCCATCTTGCCTCTTCCGCTCCCAAATAACCTGGGAAACCTAATTATACGGGAGGCAAGCATCTATCTGTTTATATGGCAGGGCAAGCATCCAAATACAGTGTGCCTGGTCTTTATCTTATGAGTCACCATCTATCTCTTCCTGCTCTGAATCCCCTTCCTCTCTCCTTGCAGCCTCAGGCCCCTCGCTACTTCCTGTTCTAAACAGCCTCTTTTTGCCCCAGTGGCTTTAGAATTCAGGTCTAACTTGACTTTCCATACAGGTGTTGTCAAATGTGTTCTTTTCTCTAATAAGATGTCAACTTGATGGTCTTATTATCCCCAGAAAAAAGCCAGAGAGGCAGGGGAAGATTTTTCCTCTTCCCTACCTCCTAATAATTTAGGTACCCATTTCATTGGCTGCACACTGCTTGCTTCTGGCTGCAGAAGAGATGCTGTGGTCTCTGCCTGGAGCCTGCAAAAAGGGGTGAGGATGAAAAAAATAGATAAGCACTATTGTGACATGATTTTACAGTTGGTCCTTTTGAATCTCCACCTGCAGGGGCCAGATAGAAGTGAATGGTGAGATTTGTTTTCTCAATATTCCTTTTCTAAAATTAAAATGAGCCAGAGAAAGCTTTGTGGTGGGACCAGCTTTTTGGATATGGTGATTCCAATCTGAATCATTTGGACTTGAGGAATCTGTTTGGTTGCTGAAACATTGCTCCCCCCAGAAAATGTCCTTGGTTTTCTCCATTCCAGTTTCTGTGAGGGGTGTGTGTGTGTGTGTGTGTGTGTGTGTGTGTGTGTGTGTGTCTAATGACCCTTTACATTGCTCTTCTTTTTGTGGAAGTGGGGGGTGGGGCAGGATGTGGAGGAGGGGACACACCCAGTAGTGCTTAGGGCTTACTCCTGGCTCTGCACTCAGGTATCACTCCTTGGTGTTCAGGGGATCATATGTGATGCCAGGTATTGAACCCTGGAGTCATCATGTGAGGAAAATGCCCTACCTACTGTACTATCTCTCCAACCCAATACTTCTTTTTCTTGATCTAAAACCTTAAGTGTGGACTTCATACTTATTAAATTGTTCACAATAGGAAAATATATATCAATATCTTGAGAAGGTTGGGGGTTGGGGGTTTACTAGGGGTTCCTTCTTCCAAAGCAATGCCAGGAGCCCAGAGCCCACTCCCAACAGAAATCAGCCAACAACACAGGATAGTTCAGTGCCAGGGCCAAAGTGATGCCAAAAATCATCTGGGCCACTGTGAGGGTACTGGGGCCTCCAGGACCATACCTAGCAGTACTTGAGATGCCAGGCAGTGCCAGGGATTGACCAGGGGCCTCTGGCTCCTGCACTATCTTCTTGATCCCTTGAGAAGTTTTTTAGAACTTACTTATAATTAATATCTGTCATCTTGGCACTTAAAGGAAGATTAATTCAGGATGAAGAGAGAAGAAAAAAGTATCTTGGTGAGCCTCATGGAATCTCAATAACTTGAAAGAATAGAACTCAGATTTAAAACAAAACTTAAAACCATTGCTAACATAAATCCTCCTCCTTAGTAAAGATTATGGGTCCTGCTCTTATCAATTCTCATCTCATTGAGCTGATTAAAATTTATAAGGGCAAGGGCCATAATTGATTAAAACACCAAGTACGACTGAAAATTACAGTGGCCGCTGTGAGACTCTTTGAGTTTGAAAAAAAGTGTCCCTCTGTGCTCTAAGTTGGAAAAAAAATGCAGATGTAGAAAATTAAGCAAATTGGCTCGGACATTTGTTTTAATTGGTATTTAAAAGCCTCCAGGAAGTAGCAAACTCTAAAACCATGTTCCTCTGGAAGGTCAATACAACTAAAAGAGGCTGACAAGGACTCTGAGCTCTCATCCACTCTAGGTGCTCCTCTTTCTCCTCCTCCTCTTCTTCTTCCTCCTCCTCCTTCTCCTCTGCATCTTTTATTATGCGTAGGTAAGAATAACTGTAGTGTTGGCAGAGGTGTTCATTGTTTCATGTGTTCACGATTTTATTGTTCCATATGTTCTAAGAACTTGGTCCCCAAAGCACAGCTGAACAACAATGTGGGTAACGGCTGTGGCTTGAGTCCATTGTCAGCTCTGAGGGGAATTCTTTTTTTTTTAAACTTAGGAGTTCCTTTGGCTCTTAAAGTGATCACAAATAAACTGAAACTGCATCTTAGTCTTCACATAAATTTTAGACCTTTCTCTCCTCCCTCACACCTGCCTTTCCCCTGATATTAAGAAACGTTTCATGTAAATGATGTGCTTAGTGTTTCATCTGGAGCCAATCATAAGCTAGAGGAAGAGGACCCATCAGTAGGTGTGACCCCTACTGATGTCACAGACCCCTGAAGGCTGACACTGAACAAACAGGTCAGCTTCTCCCAGTGAGGCCATCAAACCGCTGAGGGGAGCAGGACCGGCCTTCTTCCTCTTTTCTGTTCCCTCCTCCCACCGCCAACCTTTATAGACCCCAAAAAGAATAAAATGGGGGGAAAGATCAAAAGAACACACACACACAAAGGATAAATGATGATGAGGACATCATTGCAGTTTTCCAGCTAGTAAGTCTATTTTTTTTAGATGCTCAGTTCATATTTATTGAATTGATGCATCAATAAGCTTACTTAGGAAATACTAACAGTATCATTTAGATAACAAATAAAGTTAGGTTATAGTATGCAATTTCCACAATGGATTTGTAGTATATAGAAGAAAGTTCTGGGCCATTTTTTTCTCCCACCAACCCTTGTCACTGGAGCACTGACATTTGAGCAGAGAATATCTGAACCTTAGAGTAAATAGCATAATAACATCCATGTGTCCTCCTGTGCCCATGGAATAGTCTGATATTTCCAGAAATGTTTTCTCTCATCCTTCCTTGTTGTAACCTAAAAAGATAGTTGTTGGGACTTAATAAAATTCCCTTGTAAAGAAAATTTTGCCAAATTGGAAATTAATACTGATAGGAATTATGAGTTTTTCTGACTTTTCCTCCTAAGTTAAATGTCCCTAGAGGAGAAAGAAAGATATTCTCCTTTGAAATATGAGGAATACAAGTCTTTAGATAGTACCATCTCCAAAGACTTGTATCTTGGGTACTATTTTAATTGGACCATCTCTCTAAATGCAAACTTGAGGGAGAAAAGAAAGGAGAGAATGAAGAGTCACTTTTACACTAAAAATGGCTACCAGGGAAAGAAAGATGGCGGCCGCACGGGAGCCTTGTGGACAGCAGGTTTGAGCCGGGGGCGGGGGGCGGCAGGGGCCTCATGGGAAGGGGGGCATAATGGGCCGTCCTTCACGCCCAACCGAGGTCACCAACTGCCCCCCACGAGCGGCTCTCCAGCATGGCCACAACTCCAGAGCACAGAAACCAATCTCTTAACTATCTAACTTTTAATAGAAATTCTTCCAGGGTTAATATGTAAAATAGCAGAAATCCAAAACCGCGATAGCGGCCGCGCGACATCATTTTATTCTTAAACCAAGTTGTAGAAAGCAAATCATTTGACAACGCTGTTTCAGCATGTCTGATGGGGGGGGGGGGGGGGTTGTAAACTCTAAACAATAATTGTGCATCTTCTATCGAAACAATGTATCTAGTCAAAGTAGATAGAGTATTAACTAGAACTCATCTGCCTCACAGGAATTGGGAGGGATGGGAGGTGGGGTTCTATTGGGGTTCACGGTTAAAAATAAGTATTGGTAAAGGGAAATGTGTTTGATACTTACATGACTGAGACCTAAACCCGAAAGCTCTGTAACTTTTCCCACAGTGATTCAATAAAGAAATAAACTATAAAAAATAAATAAATAAATAAATAAACAAAAATGGCTACCAGCCAATCTGGAGTTCGGGTGTGCATAGTACTTCCAATGACTTGGGCCACCATCATCAGAGGGTTGATGGTTTGTCAGGGACATGCCCTTATTCCCACAACCCTTCTCACTTAGATTCTGGTCCACAGAATTCATGCAATGGTTTTTCACTGGTTATCCTTTTATAAGCAAATGTTTTTGCATTGTACTTGACGGATAAATACCAATGTCCATTTATGTCTGATTGAATGCTTGTATATCTTGCTTGTTTCCCCAAGTATGATATGTGTATGGCATTTCTACCTCTGATGGTATTCCCAAAATTAATTTGTACTTGAGTTTTATTTAACAAAATTTCTAAATTTTTTAATTTAAAGCTACCGAGAGTATCGTGCCCACATGGCAAAGCCTGGCAAGCTACCCGTGACATATTCAATATGCCAAACACAGTAACAAGTCTCACAATGGAGACTTTACTGGGCCTGCTCAAGCAAATCAATGAACAACGGGAGGACAGTGTTTTTTTCTGAGTGGAAAAAACAATAGAAATTTACCCCATTGTTCTTTCAAGTTCACATGATCTGAGACACTTAAGTTCACATAATCTCTGACAAAAAAAAAAGTTAGCTTAAGTAATATCGTCATCAAAAATGTAAAATAACATGTCTTTAGAGTTGCAACATAATTATCATCCTTTTATTTTACTTAGGCTTATTAACCAACTTATTTAAATGTCTCATTTAATAATAGAAATGACTGACTTGGTCTAGTGAAGTTTTTGTGACAAGTGTCATGTTCACAAATGGTCTAAATTGAAGTCACTTGCGCTCAGCCTATGTGCTTAAGTCCCACCTCATCAAACCAAGATATAAAAATTAACTTAATTGCCGTTTTAATCCACAAGTGTAGGTCTAGAACTTCCTGAGCAGATAACCCAGACCTCAATTAAACATAATTACTAAAAGCAAATTATTTAAACAGATTCAAATGGGATAGAAATCTCTAGGTTAATGTTCCAGCAATAGCTTTGTTAGTCTCTCAAGTATTTTTTGGCAATTTAAAACTTTAGAGTTTGTTGAGTAAAATAACTTATTGAATATCTACAACATGACCAAGTAAGATAGATTAGTAAGGCATGAGTTACTAAATTTAGGTTTCCTATTGGCTACTTATTGAACAAAAGTAAATAGACTTTGGTCTCTTAAATAAACATAGCTCATGCCACTTGGAAAAAAATGTACTATGACAAAATAAATTTTAAAAATTATAATTTTATAAATCTTCTGAAGTAAGTGGAGGAGGAAAGAGTAACAAAAACAAGATGTAGATTTAAAAATTCATTTTCATCCAGTTCAAAGTAGATAAAAATCAGACGAATGGAAGACCATTGAGATGCAAAACTGAAGGTCCACACCCATTCCAAGGCTGAACTCCTGGAAGAAGAAGCATCTGCAAGAACAAAATGATTTAAAAAGAACACAATGGAATACTATGCAGCTCTTAGAAAAGATGAACTCATGAAATTTGCATATAAATGGATCAACATGGAGAGTATCATGCCAAGTGAAATGAGTCCAAGAGAGAGGGACAGACATAGAATGACTGCACTCATTTGTGGAACATAAAATAACAGAATGGGAGACTAACACCCAAGGATAATAGAGATAAGGGCCAAGAGGATCTCTTCATGGCTTGAAAGCTGGCCTCACATACTGGGGGAAAAGGCAGCTGGGATAGGAAGGGACCACTAAGTAAATGATCTTGGAGGGCTCACTTGGGATAGGAGATGCATGCTGAAAGTAGACTATGGACTAAACATGATGTCCACTTACTACCTATATTGCAAAGCATAACACCCAAAAGGAGAGAGAGAGAGAGAGAGAGAGAGAGAGAGAGAGAGAGAGAGAGAGAGAGTAAAAGGTAAAAGGGAATGTACCTGCCACAGAGGAGGGGTGGGGGTGGGGGGGTGGAGGGTTAATGGGGGATCGCAGGAGGAATACTGGGAACATTGGTGGAATGGGCGCTGATGGAGGGATGGATACTCAATCATGGAAGTTTGTAAGTCTGTAACTATCTCACGGTGATTCATGAAAAAAAATTTAAAAAAAATTTTTTAAAAAGGAATAGGGACTTATACCAGGAAATGTTCTAAGCACTTCCCCCTTGACTCTCTAGCAACAGACTCTTACCTATGTAGAAAACCCCAGGTATGAGAAGTATGGAAAAATCTATAAAACCAACTTTTTAAGGCAAGAGGAGAATTCCTCATGCTTGATTTCACCCATATCTCGGCTAGGGCTGTGTACTCTGGGCTTTCTCCCCTCTGGAGAAACCCACATTCTCACTTGAAAGTATCTGTGTTTATCTCTTTCTCCATTCATATTTTTTGAATAAACGTATTTTACTTCAGAATCCAGAGAAATAGTATAGAAATTAAGGAGATTGGTTTGCAAATCCCGGGTACCACTTATGGTTCCTGAGTACTACCCTGAGTGCAGAATCAGGAGTAAGCCCTGAACCCTGTCTGGTGTGACCCCAAAATAAATAAATAAAATATCAGCTGGTAGGGTGTTTGCCTTGCATGCGGCTGACCCGGTTGGCCCAGGTTCGATTCCTCTGCCCCTCTCAGAGAGCCCGGCAAGATACCTCATGGCAAAGCCTGGCAAGCTACCCGTGATGCATTTGATATGCCAAACACAGTAACAACAAGTCTCACAGTGGAGACATTACTGAGCCTGCCTCAAGCAAATTGATGAACAACGGGAGGACAGTGCTACAGTGCTACTTCACTATTTATCTCCTAAATTTTTTTTTTTGGCGGGGGGGAGGGCCGATGTGGGGAACACTCAGCAATGCTCAGGGTTTACTTCTGGCTCTGTGGTCAGGGATCACTTTGGGCACTGCTTAGAGGATCATCTGGGATGCTGAGGATCAAACCTGGATCAGATGTGTACAAGGCAAGCACCTTACTGGCTGTACAAATTCTCTGGCCCAAACTCATTTTTTGTATAAAATTGACCTAGGAACCTGGACAGATGTCAGGAGTGACTTTTCTTTTCCTGCAAACAATCCCTCTCTTCAGCCTGAAGCCAGGACTCCCCAAGACCAGTTTCTATGCTGTGAATATCAAGTGGAACTCAGATACAACATGACAACCATCCAGAGAATGGGGCTAATGGGATGCTACCGTCCACACCAGGCAGGCACTTGTGGGAGATTTTACTGGTCCTCATTCACACAGTCACTTCCCCCAGGAGACAGAGGTGGGTTGAGCAAGAGGGCAGTCTCTCTGTCTCTATCTCTATCTCTCTGTCCCCCATTCCCTGCCTTACCTTACTCGAAGTCATCTGTATTCGGTGAGACATTTGTTCATAAAGTATGAGTCTAATAGAAAATTCACAATGGTTCATTTTCTCTATAAATTAAGGTTTCAAGGGTTAAGAATTCTAATTAATATATATGATAAAACTAATGGAAAATGTCTTTGTATGAAAGTAAAGCATGACATGTATTCTCAGCAAGAGAAGGTCTAAGAAATTGAGTTTTGAAAAGGAAATGGCAAGTAAATTTTGTCTTAAAGAAAAACCAGTTATTTTAGAGTAAGAAAGGGGAAATAAATGGACCATAATCGAATGTAGAACTGTTTGTGAAAAAGAAATGTTAGGAGAAACAAAATGTATGTATGGTCAAGCTGGATATCACTTTTAAAAAAATTTATAATGGTCTTTAGGGCTGGAGCGATAGCACAGCGGTAGGGCATTTGCCTTACAAGCGGTCAACATGGCCGACCCAAGTTCGATTCCTCTGCCCCTCTCGGAGAGCCTGGCAAGCTACCGAGAGTATCTCGCCCGCACGGCAGAACCTGGCAAGCTACCCGTGACGTATTCGATATGCCAAACACAGTAACAACAAGTTTTATGATGGAGACGTTACTGGGCCCACTCGAACAAATCGATGAACAATGGCAGGACCGTGACCGTGACCAATGGTCTTTAAGTAAAGAAATACTAAGATCATATCTATGTGAAACTGAGCTTTTATTTTTTTCATATGCTAAAAGCAAAACAATTTTTTTGGTCTGTTCATCTATTCCTGATAATTATGAGTGGTTTTTGTCTGTCTCTTAAGTGATCTACCTAGAAAACAAGAATTTTGCGCTTCAAAGTATCTTTATCATTCAGTCTTTGATTAGCTAAAACTAGTCTTATCAATCTAGAAAGACTGTTTTGCCCAGAACTATGTGAAGCTCCAGTATAGTTCTTTGAAGTATTGTCTCTTAGAATAGATAATAATTATTGCTTGTTTTATAATAATCTGCTGTGTTCTAAAACCTTTTGACAACATTTGACAGTTCCCCAAACCAGTTTTTTAAACTTATTTACTGTGAGATATTTTTCAAGGAGATCCCTATAATGTTTTCTCAAAAGATTTGTTCTCGATTAATACCCAAGAATAGCTGAGATCAGCACCAGGAGGATTACTCCATAGCTTAGCGGCCAGTCGGGCATTCTAGAGGAAAGGGCAGCTCAGATAGAGAAGGGAACACCAAATGTGTTTGGAGGACCCTCCCAGGAGGGGAGATGCATGTCGAAAGTGGACTATGGACTGAACATGTTTGCCACTCAATGCCTCTTTTGCAGACCACAACACCCAAAAGGAAAGAGAGAACACAGGGGATTGCCCTGCCACAGAGGCAGGGGGGGGATGGGGGGATGGGGGTGGGGGGGATATTATCCATGGTGGTGGAAAATGGGCACTGGTGGAGGGATGGGTATTTGATCATTATATAATCAAACCCAAGCACAAAAAATTGTAAATCTACAACTGTACCTCATGGTGTTTCAAAAAAAAAAATACTCAAATTCTGGATACTTTTATGATGAAGAATAATCCAATGGAGTTTCCCCACCTAGGGCTCATTTTAGAAATTTAAAAACCTCCCTAGAAATAAGTACCGCGTGCTAACCGATTGCGTCTCCATTGGAGATTTTGTTGTTACTGTGTTTGGCATATCGAATACATCACGGGTCTGCCGCGCACGGCAGTAACAACAAAATCTCCAATGGAAACGTTACTGGGCCCGCTCGAGCAAATCGATGAACAACGGGAGGGTCTTTACCTTTACCTTTACCCTAGAAATAAAATATTTCTCATATGTATATTGCCCATGCTACACCATGTCTGAGGCAGAACAAAGTCGCCATCTACATCAAGTACTAGATTTGGGTGGGAGAGACCAGTAGGGTTATGATTTACTCTCTTTGATCTCTTCATCTGTGATTTCAAATTTCCACATTCATACAGGTATATCTTACTTTGAACTTCTTACTTCTGTGTGTAGGTAATTTTACAGTAGCCATTAGTCAACCATTGATAAAAATTAAGAATCTGTTAGAGAATGAAGAGAGAAAATGATAGGAAAAGCATGAAGACAATATTTTCCTTTTATGTGCATCCTTAAAAGTGCACATAAGAATGTATTTGATGGCACAAAATAGGAGAAACAAATGATGTTACAAATTTTCTCACAGCCTAGATGTAATGAGCACTCACCTTTAACCATTTGATTTAATGGATTTCCATCTCTATTAAAGTTTCTGTCACATTTATAAAAAAAAAAAATGATTTGTTCTCTTTCCTTTAAAAAAAATGTTAAACAGATAATGTTTATTTGGTATGTTGAATTGCTTGGGAAATATTTTCAATTAAAAAGTGATAATAAACCATATTAGTATATATTTATGGATCTGTGATAGTAATACAAGTGGTTTAAATGATATGAAATTCCTAGAATTCTAATATATTCTGGTACAATGTTATTACTGTCTCTATGATTATTGTTTTTAATTATTGTAAACCTAAAAAATGAGCAAGCCATGTCTTATCAATCAGATCTTTAATTATAATCATTTTAGTTTTGTCACTTATAGAAGTTATTTATTCTAATTCTTTGCCAGTGTGTTTCATATTCATATTTACATAAAAGACTCTTGACAAAAACCTGAGAATACAGGTTTATCATACAACTCAATTGAAACTCCAAACTTAACAGAAAAAAATGTATTCATAAAATCTCTTGCAAAGAATTAACTACATAAAACTTGGGTGAGCTAATAAATACAACTTTTACAATATTTTGTTTCAATTTTTTTTGTTTTATTTTTCCAGATTTAAGAGTATCTTTAAGTTATTACTTGCAGGATTTTGGTGATTTAGTTTTGTGAAAATTGAAAACACTTAGATTTTCTCCCTGACATCTTCAGAATTCTTAATTTAATAGTAATCTTTTTTTATAAGCTCAGTAAGATCTTTTCCTTCCTCTAATAGGACATTATCAGGAGCATACTTAGATTACTGAGAATTTGACTGCAGTTGATGGAGCCAATATGGAACAGCCTAATGGGTTGCTTACAGGGTCCCAGAAGAGTAAAATTTTTCACTCCTTAGGAGCCCAGAAACCCCAGGACATTTCGCAGGAAATTCAAATAGAAGAACATTATCCCAAAGCTACAGATAGCAAGACAAAGTATGGTGGTGAGACCCAGGCGTGTCTGCTTGAGAGGCGACTGAGAGTTTAATCTGAGATTCCTAATATAAAATACAAGAAAAAGCAAGCTTAAAACAGCCTGTATGTTTCATCTCTGTCCTACTTGTTCATATGCAAGTAGCAGGCCAAGTTTTTGATACTAGATTTGATTTGATAAAATTAATTTTGGTCAAAATATGGAGGATGGTAGAGAGAAAATTATGTTTCAGTAATATACCTTTGTGAATATTGGATTCCAGAACTCCTCTAAATTACCTTTGACATTTTAATTTTCTACCTATAAACTCAACTGGATCCTGAATTATTCTAGCATTTTCCAATCTATGGCTATCCTTCCCCAAACTAACATTTATTATTTCTCTCCAAGTCTTCTGACCTGACTGGTATCATTGAGAACTAAAGCTGTCCTTTTTCTTATGTCATGTAAGCTAGAGTTGGAGAACTTGATGTAAACTTCAGCAAAATTACTGAAAGAACTTGTATGCAGTCACTCTTTCTACCTGTTGCTAGATCACCTAGTCAGAAGGAGCAGAGACCCTCACATTGGACAGGAAAACAAGTCCAATCCCACAGTCTGTCTTGGCTTCATCTGAAAGTGCCTCAATCCTGTCATCTAGAACTCTCACAGGCAGCCTGACTCAGATCTAGAAACTGTGGCACTAATCTACTCCATCCCTAACTTTTGTTTTTCTTTGTTTTTCGAGAAAAGCCTCTTGTTAAGTATTTGAATGTTGGTCCATTGGCCTAGGCCCATCTGGGTCAACCCCTAGAAAGGAGACTGATGCTTACCCAGACAGATTTCTTCTCAGGATTAAGAGTCCAATACAATGAGACGGAACAGTCTACCATCCCAATTTCTGAAATGCCAATCTTCCAGGAAAGTTTGGGAAGACAGCGCTGAAAGGCAACTTGCTCTCTCTAAACATGCTCACCTGGACCATCCCAACATATTAGGAGCATCCATTTCCCACCATATTATGAACATCTTCGGCATGTGGATAATTGTGCATTGAGGTTCACTGAGGGGCTGTAGGCACATAAGAAATCTTTCCTCTTTCTCTGGTGACCTAGAGGAAACAAAAATGTGAGTTATTCCTCTGAATCAGGATTTGTTTTACCAGAAATAACCTTTCTATCAGAGAACCCTTCTGTCTAATGACCAACATCTAATCACAGAGCATCTGTCTTTGCCACATGACCCACTTCCCCTCTCTTCTTGGTGTCCCAAGTTCCTATTGCTTTTCTTGGCTTCGGATATAGGCCCTCATTTTGTCCCTTTTGCTTCACAGTGCCTTTCCTTCCCTGCAGCATGTTTATTTTCAGGCATCGTCCCAAGTCTCTGACATTTACTCTTTGCAATTAAGATCATTTCTCTTTCTCTTTCCAAGAGCAAGACCGCTGGTGAGATTTCCCCAGATCACTTACCTGCCCTTTCCTGGGTGATGTAACAGAAGGCCTCACTTCTACAATGGCAGTCACTCATATTTATTGTGTACCAAGCTTTTCCTCAAGAACAACCCAGTGAGAACATGCTAGATCCCCACGAGCTTGAGTTCCCATCTGCAAAGGCCTAGTAAACAGACCTACACACAGAGAAGCTCAGGCTGGAGATAAAGCTCAGATTAGTAAGAGAGGCAGCAGAGACACAAAAAACCCAAACGCCAGATTTGGTTCTCTTAGATGGAAGGTTTTTCTCTGAGTCACAGTGGACAAATCAATATTAGTTTGTGCCTCCCGAGATGGGGATCCATGTCCCTCCTCAGGGCTTCTAGAGAAGAACAATTTTTTTTATTTGGGGGGCCATATCCAGCAGTACTTAGTCCCGGCTCTGTGCTCTGGGATCACTCCTGACAGGCTTAGGGGACTATGGGGTGCTGGGGATCAAACCCAGGTCAACTGCATGCAAGGAAAGTGTCTACCCACTGTATTATCTCTTTGGCCCTGAGAAGAGCAGACTTGATGAATTTAAACAGGTGAGCAAGGACTGGAGGAGACAGATAGCTTCAGGCACCCATAAATTCAAGGTTGATGGATCACCTGGGCTGTCTCTGCTGCGCCCCTGGTTGGGTGGGAGAGGAGAAATGAATTCTCTAGTGCTGGTTATCATGACAGGCCTTCCTATTTTTCTCATTTATTATCATGGTATTTCAGGGAAGCATCTGCTAAAGGACCCTCCCACTTTTCCTAAATGTTGCTTTTACTGATGCACCACCAGGCCCGGTGGTGAGGGCCAGAACTTGCCCTGTGTGAAGACAGCCAGATATTCACAACCATCATAAGTAGCCGTGGAGGGTCAAGAACCTGTGTCTTTAATGAGCTGTGAGGGAGAGGTGGATGCTGGGGTTCCTGGTTGTGGGATTTGGGAACCAGCATTTCAGGGTCGCAGAGGAGAATGAGCAGAGCTATAGGGGTGTGTGGGGTCGAACAAGGCACCAGCAGTGGAGCCAGGATTAGAGGTCAGGGTTAGAGTCCTGACTCTACCTACCCCTGCCCCATCCCATCCTTCAACTCTAGCCTTTGTTTCCTCTCCTGAAGAATGGGAAAGTGTGGCTTGCTGTGAGGGCTTCAGGTGCTAAGGAGGGAAGAAGTGCTCTGGGTGATTCCAGAAGTACTGGGGGGTCTCCTACTGTCACAGGACCTGCAGACTCACCGATGTACTGTTCAGGGAGTGTTTGCACCCACAGGAAGGGGCTGGTCTCCAGGCCCTGATTCATTACCCCAGAGAACACTGCCCTGATTCGGGCAAGGTCAGAGGTCAACACCAGGGACCTGGGCCCAGCTCTCATCCTAGACAGACACAGTGACCCTAAAATGGTCATCTGTGTAATGGGGACATCTGACCACCCCATGTCCTTCACCTTTCAATCCTGCTACCTCCTCTTCCCCTGGCCTATACCTCACTTACCTGACCCCTCCAGGAGGGGCTGTCCTAGCTCAGCCAGCAAGGGGGTGCCAGCTCCTTCCAACCTCCCCATCCTCAGGAGACTTTCCTATCTGGGCTGTGTCCAGGAGCTCCTCAGAGTTGGGGTGATAGGCCCCTCTTCCTGGTAGCATCTCTGTGTCCAGGAGCTCTGCTCTGGAACCAGGCCCTTCCTACCCTTGTGTCCTCTGATCCTGCCACAAGGACTTGGCCTGCAGTCTTCAAGTGGCTTGTTTCCCTCAGCTCAATCTCCAAGATGGAACTTTCTGTCACCAGCAGGTCATGTCCCCCATGCTGCCCTGTCCCAGGCCAGCACTTCCTAGCTCAGTAGAAGGGCCCCATCAATCCAGTCATCCCTAGCTACAGGGCTACAGGACTACTTCTCTCTCTCTCTCTCTCTCTCTCTCTCTCTCTCTCTCTCTCTCTCTCTCTCTCTCTCTCTCCACCTCCCTCCCTGTCTCTGTCTGAAAGGTCCCCTCCCTTCCCTTCCTTCCCCAATTCCTGTCATAGCCAAAGGCTGATGCCCTTCAGTGCCCTGGTCCTTCGTCTACTTTGAAGCCTAAGCTGGGGTTTCTCAAACCCTACATGATAATGTTTGTGCTGTGGCATTCCTCTTTTGGTGGTTGGGTAGGCTGCCCTATGTGTTTTGGAATGTTCTGTCACACCCCTTGGTCTTTGGCCCTTAGGTGCCAATAGTGTCCAGAGTTGTGACTGTGGGGGCTGGAGAGATAGGACAATAGGTAGAGCAATTGCCTTGCATGTGAATTACCTGGTTTCAATTCCTAGTACCACATTTTTTTCTCCAATGAGTTTCCAAGTTGGGGTGCACATGGGACTCAAGTGTTCCATGGCCAAGAGCTGCCTCCCCAGGTAGGACAACAGCAACAGATGGACCAAGGACCCGGGGAACAGAGAAACAGAGACTGGGCCCCAAGTTGGTTGGTAGTCAGTTTATTTCTCTCTCCTCCCCAGCGTAGTCTAATCTCCCTGCTGCAAAATCATAGTCGTAGTTTTGATCGTAGTCCCAGTCATCATAATTCGGTCATCCTTGTCCCTGTCATAGTCCTCATCTTCCCAGTCTTCATTATATCCTTCCTAGTCTTCTCATCATAGTTCACAGTCATCATCCTTCTAACAATTTTGTATGAGTACAGTAAGAGATATATTAAGCTTAAAGGTTGGCTCTTCCTGAGTCCATCTCGCTATACACCCCAGACTATAGTCCTCAGGCCAAGTTAGTTTTTCCTAATCCCAGCAGGGTCCTTATTCAGTTACTTCATTTTGGGTCATAACAGAATTTGTTCCATGACCATACTAGTAACTTATTATACTTATGGTGCTTAGTAGGAGCTGGAGCGATAGCACAGTGGTAGGACATTTGCCTTGCCTGCAGCCGGTCTGCCCGAGTCGATTCCTCCGCCCCTCTCAGAGAGCCCAGCAAGCTACCGAGAGTATCTCGCCCACACGGCAAAGCCTGGCAAGCTACCCGTGATTTATTCAATATGCCAAACACAGTAACAACAAGTCTCACGATGGAAGCATTACTGGATCCGCTCAAAAAAATTGATGAACAATGGGAGGACTGTGACCATGACCATGATGGTGCTTAGCTTGTTCTCTTTCGAAACCAGGGTAGCTTACAGCTTGCCCTGGATCCATCCAGACCCTTCATCGGGACACTTCTTTGGGGCGGGGGGGGGGGGGAGGTTAGGAAATAAAGGCAACTGAGGCTTAAGTCAGGCAAATATGATGGATGCCCATCAGTAAATATTATGTGGAGTCCATTAACTCCCATGAAGCATAGCGTCAACTGTCTTCCTGTATCTGTACAAAAAGGACATAGCTAAGCCATGCAAATGACATAAAGGAAAGAGAAAAGAAATATAGGGCTATTGGTACTTGATGGAATTGGGTGTGCCTCAGGTAATGGGAGTGGCTCAATAAACTTAACCTCTCTGTAGTAGGGAGCAAGGACAATCCTATGTTATCCAGCATCTCCCAAGCCCCAACAGGAATGATCTCTGACCATAGAGCAGGAATCAGGAGTAATCCCTGAGCACCACTAGGTGTGCCCCTCCCCACAAAATTTAAAGGTAGGTCATTAGAAATTGTCTAACTAAAAACTTGAAAAGAAAAAAAGTGAGGGTAAAAAAAGAACATAACCTTCAAGAACTGTGGAACAGTATCAAACTATCTATGTACATGCAGAACTGGGATTCCAGAGAAGGGGAGAGTAAAGCAGACTAAATAGTTAAAGAAATAGTGGCAGAATATTCCAAAATTTATAAGAGAAATAAAATCCCAAATTGAAGAAAATCAAAGAACATTCACCAAGACCAAATTAAAAAGCAAAATCTAAGCACATTATATTTAAACACTTGAAAAAAATTTTAAATGACCATCTCGAGTGGGAAAAACAATGCAGAGAGCCTCAGCAGCCTGGCTGAAAGAGTGGCAGTGAGGTGAGAATTGGGGGGGAGCTACAAACTCCTGAAGAACGCTGTCAGGCAAAAAAAAATACAGCCAGAAAAAATATATTTCAAAACTGCGTGAGAAAAGAACAGCATAAGCAAAAAGAAGACTAACAAGTTCAGATTCTCATTCCTACAACATCAACTTAATAACAAAATTGAGTCCAAATCAACTTTTTGAGGACTTACAGTTTTTAGAACCTTGGTGAGTATAAATTCCAAGCAAACCCCCTCAAAGTGAGTGAGAGAGTGCATTTGCCGGCCATAAGAGTCTCCCCAGCTACCCCTCAGTGCATTATATTGCAAACAGGATAAAATGTCCCAATTCCATACTTTTCCCTCAAGAGTACAGGAAATAGATTACACACTATAATCAAGTAGAATATATTTCTGGAATGCAAGATAGTTCAACATATAAAAATCGTGACAAATTTGTCCCTGCCTCAATTTAAAAAAAAAAAATCAGGCTAGTTCCCTGGGTATATTAAGTTTAGCTTAGACAAGGGGGCTAGAAATGTGCAGCCAAGCAGAAAACATCTTGCTAGGGTAGAACAGATTACCATAACTTCAGAGCTATACATTAAAGATATTTTCAGATTGCTTGTCACCCTATGATCACAGCTGTGTGAATATTCCAGTCTTTTTTCTTAATGGATACATTAACTGGTAAAAAAAAAAATGGCCCATGTGTTGGGAGCTGGGGGGTGGGGGTGCTAAAAGAAAGGCCAGAAGTCCCTACCAGGGGCTGTTTGGGCAACCCTGCTGTTTGACAGTTACTGTTTTTGATCATTCTTTACAATCAGCATCTTAGGACAGAGTTGGAAGTATTCCTCAGATGGGTTCACAGGCAGTAATCAGCTACAGAAAACCAACTGATGTATACAGTATAACAGCATTATTAATAGTGGAAAGCCCCTATATATTCAACTCAATTGATGCAAAAAAATCATTTGGTAAACTTCAAATACCCTCCACAAAAATACTTAACAAACTAGAAAAACTTCAACATAAAATCTCCTGATTATTATCATAGTAGGTGAAAGAATTAAAGTTTTTCCTCTATGGCAAGCTGGACTCTGAGCCAGGCTGTTTTCACTCGGGGCACCCCAGAACGGGGCGGGTGAGAGCCCTCCCCGCCCCAAGGTACCCAGTCCCGGCAGCCAACGTCCACTACCCAACCACCGCCACACTCCAGGTTGCTTTCCAGATGGCTGGTTCCGATATACCAAAAACGAGCTTCATGCATGAATGAAGTCCCAGAGAACTCAGGTAATGCAGAACTTTGTGACCTTGAACTCTGGACTCAATGGGACCCAGGAGCAGAGATTATCTGCCTGCTTCCCCCAGTCTCCAGTGACTCAGAGATCACACCCATAAGCCAGACCCTGCCGGCACCAGATAATCTCCTCATCAGCCACCCTCCAGAACTCAGGATGCTTCTCCCAGACAGGAGTATAAAATGAGGCTCCCATAACCATGACAATTGACTCCACACCAGGCTATTTTCATTCAGGGCGCCCCAGAGTGGGGTGGGTGAGAGCCCTCCCCACCCCAAGGAACCCAGCCCCAGCAGCCGACCTCCACTACCCAACCGCCGCCACTCCAGGCTGCTTTCCAGATACATTGTAAGACACTTCCTATCCATTTTCCATAATTACCACACCATATTTGATGGGATTCAGACAGTAGGCAACAAATCAAGAGAGAAATATATAAATATATGCCTCTCAGAGAGCCTGGCAAGTTACCAAGAGTATTCCGCCTTCACGGGCAGAGCCTGGCATGCTCCCCGTGGTATATTCCATATACCAAAGAACAGTAACAACAACAGGTCCCATTCCGCTGACCCTGAAAGAGTCTCCAATCATTGGGAAAAGACGAGTAAGAAGAGGCTGATAAAATTGCAGGGGTGGGAAGAATAGAGACTTTACTGGCACCTGCTCAAGTAAATCGACGAACAACGAGATGACAGTGATGACAGTGATGACAGTGATGATGGTAAGGAATAAGACAAATATGCCCACAAGTGCCATTTATATTCAACTATACTACATTCCTAGAGCAATTAAATATTGATAAGGTGCAATATTAGTGTATCCAGAGCAACATATTACTAAATGCCATGGCAGTTAGACAAGAAAAAAAAAAGATGTAAAAAACCTGAATATTTAAAGTAGCTTTATCCATAATTTCTAAAACTTGAAAGTTTTGAGATGTTTTGCATAAATTATTGGATAAATGGCTGTGTGACACGTCCATATTATGAGATATTATTTGGCATAATGGGCTGGAGCGATAGCACAGCGGGTAGGGTGTTCGCCTTACAAGCGGCCAACATGGCCGACCCGAGTTCGATTCCTCCGCCCCTCTTGGAGAGCCCGGCAAGCTACCGAGAGTATTCGATATGCCAGACACAGTAACAACAAAGTCTCCAATGGAGACGTTACTGAACCCGCTCGAGCAAATCGACAATCAACGGGAGGGCCTTTACCTTTACCTTTACCATCACACTGGACACCTGTCATAATATAGCTGTTCAAACCCATAGAATGCACAGGACCAAGAGTACATATGATATAAAGGACTCAGTGTTAAGCTGTATCAGTGTAGATTCGTGGACCATGTCTCATCACCTGTAACAATGTAGTACTGCTCTTGTGAGATTGCTGCTAATGGGGGAAACTAAATATGTGGAACAAGGGTATATGAGAAAGCTCTATATGGTCCCTCAATTTTGCTGTAAAACTATATTGATCAAAAATTATTAATTTTTTAAGAAAATAAAGGTATCATATTAGAAAAGAAAATATATTATGTTCACTGATATGATCTTCTTTGTGTATTCTACCAAAACAAAACTACTAGAAGTAATGAATAAATAAAGCAAGCATACAAGAAACAAAATCACTACACTGAAAAAGCAGCTAGATGCTAACACTTTAAGAAAATATTTCAGTACAATTGCATCAGGATGAATAAAACACTAAGAAATAAATGTAACCAAGGAAGCAAAGATGTGCATGCTAAAAAACATGCAAATTATTACTTAAAGAATGTCACTGTCACTGTCACTGTCCTCCCGTTGTTCATCAATTTGCTCGAGCAGGCCCAGTAACGCCTCCATTGTGACAATTGTTACTGTGTTTGGCATATCGAATATGTCATGGGTAGCTTGCCAGACTTTGCCGAGCGAGCGAGATACTCTCGTAGCTTGTCGGGCTCTCCGAGAGGGGCGGAGGAATCGAACTCGGGTGGGCCATGTTGGCTGCGTGCAAGGCAAACGCCCTACCCACTGTGCTATCGCTCCAGCCCTTAAAGAATGTAAAGAATACAAATAGAAAGACATCCCATGTCTTTCTGAATATATAAAGTAGCTTTACCTATGGACTGGAAGATAGTATTGCTAAATTTTTCATAATTTCCAAAGCATTATACTTTTTCATGAATTCCTGTCAAGATCCCAGTATATGTTTTACAGATATTAAAAAAAAAAACTATTGTAAGCATCATATAGAATGCCAAGGAAACCTGTGTTGTCAATCTGGAAGAGAAAAAGAGAGTTGAAAGTTTCACACTTCCTGACTTCAAGATATATTATAAAGTCATAGTAATTAATAGTATAATGCGCCAATTAATAGAACTAAATAGAGCCCAGAAATAGCTTTTGCCTATAACCATGGGCCAGAGCTACAGGAAGGCTATTGAGTCAGTGGCAGCACCAAACTCCAGGTGCAGGAGCAATAGAGCCCTTGAGATCTACCAGGTGAGGCAACTGCCACTCTCCCCAGCCCATAAGGTAAGTATCAGGGGCATCCCTGGGCGTTGGGCATCTCTCCAGACCTCAGACCTCTCCCCTGATGCTGCCCCAGCTACTCACCCTGGTCCACCTCTGCTCACTCACAGGTCCAAGACAGACCAGCCTCCATGTTGGCTCTGAAATTAGGCCCCTAATCCCTTCCCTCTCTACAGACCTCAGGGACAGAGAGCATGTCACCACCATCTCTGTGAGCAATTGAGGAGACAGCAGGTTCTGGAGCTGGTGTGGACCCTGAGGCTTGGGGCTAGACCTCAAGAAGGGCAGTTCTATTTCCCTGCAGGCCACGCCCAGGGCCTGACACAAGGACCAGGATGGACAGCTGGGAATGCCCTTCCCCAAACACCTACTGTGTGTATGAAACTCTGCTTTATTAGCTCCCATGGCACTGGTTCATAGGTGCACAGGATTCTCTCAACACACAGTGCCTCTGCACCCCCAGTTCTAAGAGTGGCTCTCCAGAACTTGAGTGCATGAGCACTGGGAGAGAGTGGATTGTAGATAATCCACCTAGAAGGAGTCAGACGGTTTCTGAGAGGTCCTCCACCCCTGAATCACCCCAACCTGGGCTCGATGTATAGGGTCTCCTTAACAGTTTGGCCCCTTGGATACATCACTAAACTCTGGTTACCTTTTGCTCGATATTGCGTGGAACATCTGAACCCATGGTCCATGTAATGCCAGGGGTTCGATGGGCAGGCGTCTCTGGCACTTTGTGCCAAACCTCCAACTCCCACAGTGCCCCTCTTTGTCTAGAGGACAGAATCAGATTTCCCAGCTTAGACACCTACAAAGATGGACACCCCATCTTCCCTCATGTCACAGGTGCCTTAGCAGGCACCTGTGTCTGCTAAGCAGCGCAGCCAGGCCGTGAGGGTCCTGCTCCCTTGGCCCCTTCTTACTCCCTGTCTCCCACTCCTTGATGTCTCCATCCTTTCTCCCATAGCTGAGCGCCTTAGCGGGGAGCCCCTAATGGCTGATGGGTCCCTCGGAGGACAACTGAACTTCCTGTAATGACATTCATTAGCCCATCCTACATCAATACTGTTCTCAGGTTAATATGTTTCACTTAATGAGGCATTTATTTTCAGTTTGAAAACTATTGAAGAAGCATGTTTTCTCCCCGTTAGCTAAGCTGATGAGTAGATTAATCCTAGACTAAGAAAATAACTTCAATGGGCTGGTTTTTATCCTCCCTTTATGC
Organism: Sorex fumeus; assembly: GCF_029834395.1. Lineage (NCBI taxonomy): Eukaryota > Metazoa > Chordata > Mammalia > Eulipotyphla > Soricidae > Sorex > Sorex fumeus. Next base: position 46,161,945 of record NW_026606104.1, read on the forward strand.
CTGGCCTTGAATTAATTCAAATGAGTCTGGTTATTTCCTAGGGGAATGAACAGGAAGAAGTTTGTTGATTGGCTCAGTGATTTGTCCTCTGTGTGCCTGCCTTCCCACCCCCTTCCTACCAACCCTGAGAAATAAGGAACTGATTCTCATGTAGGGGCTGAGATCTCCAAGCCTACTTGGATCGGGGCTGAGCATCCTTCACCCAGATCCTCCAAATTCCAGTAGGTGTGGGTCACACCCACCAACTGGCCCTCTGGCGCTGTGTAATCCCATCAATGGCCAAGACTCAGAGTCTATAAAACCCAGAACCATTTGCAGCCACGCGATATCTTATCATCTCATTCCTACTTTGGACAAACTGACAGGCTACCAAATGTAACCTACCCACACGGCAGAGTCTGGCAAACTCCCCGTGGCGTACCCAATATGCCAAATACCAGTAACAACGATGGGTCTCATTCTCCTAACCCTGAAAGAGCCTTGAATATGGCACTTTTTAAAAAAATCTCAGGGCTAGGACGAAGGAGACGTTACTGGGGCCTTCTCGAGGCAATCGACGATTCTGATGTATGATGGGGGGGGCGTGGTGGGGGGAGCTGAAACAGCCTCAGTGGGGTTCGGATATAAAGGGGACCTCTCACTTAGTTACACAGAAGCAACCACAGGGGGCCAGGCAGGAAGCAAACTGGCCCATCTCTCATGCAGCAGCTTTGTGAGGTTCACTGTTGTTGGCTCCAGTGTGGGCACTCAGTGGGCCTGTGAAGGAGGGAAGCAGGTATTCAGCACTGTGATTTTCACTGTTGTTCAAGGAATCACATGCTTTCAAGGAGATGCCTGATGTTCCAGACACACCCAGTGGGAGAGTGAGGGTTCATGACACCCACAAGACACCTGGGCTCAAGTCAAGGAAGACCTGGAGGCCGAGCCCACAAGACACCTGGGCTCAAGTCAAGGAAGACTTGAAGGCCAGTTGTTTTTGCTGATTTGGCTGGTGATGACACCTTGTCCCTGCAGCCTGCCAACACATGCCAACACAAAGTATCCTCCCAGGACTGGGCTGTGTAGCCAACTTGATGCCTGCCTCTGATCAAAGATGGTTAGCCCAGAGGGTTCAAAGATGAACCACCCAGAGCGCTGCTCTGCCCCCTCACTTGCTCAAAGACTAGAATGTACTTCAGTGGTAACACCAACCCTGTGCTGGCAGGTGGGAGAGCAATGCGGTCAGCAACACGGGCTGGATGTACAGAGATGCCAGTTCTCCACTTGTCTACTAGGATTCACTAGGATGCATAAGGATACTCCACCTCTGAGACCACATTCCCTACATTTTATATGGTGATGACACTTTCTTTCTTGGGTCACCATGCAGATTAAATGAAATCACACATATAAACTGGTTTATACAGTTTATGCTCGATGACTATATAGAATGGGATTAAAAAGAGGACAACTTGGTATTGTAGGGCACATCTGCTATTTTTACTGCCAGCTTCTGTGCATCCATCTTCCCTGCTGTTGGCCTATTGTCTCACTTCGTCTGATTCCAAACTGTGAATCAAGTCTGATGAATTAGGTTCTTCCTAATCCTCCTCACCCACACTCCACATCTTCCATGCAGCACAGAAGAGTCTGACAATCCGACTAGAACCTTGGCTAATAACCTGTCCTTGACTCCTACACATTACCTCTTCCTAGTTCATCCAGCACCTATTAAGAAAATACCTTATTTCTACCCTCCTTTGCAAAGGAAGTCAACTCCCCTCACCTGTCCATGTCAAGGCAGATGGAAGAGAGTTGATGTTGGTGCTCCTGGTGCTAATCTGGAACAGACACAGCCAGGAAATTGCAGGCCATTGGCATTCTGAGAGAAGTGGAGGAGGAACTGTAATCTGGCTGTATGGGTTAAAAAGGAGAATGAATGCTCCCCCTTCTCGGCTTAACCTTGGATGTCCTACAGTTGAACATGACTCTTTGATATCTTCAGAACCATGGGCAGAGGCTACAAAGTCCTAAATGCTGAACAAGTCCTAGGAGAGTTATGTGGTTTAATGAAAAGATCACTGGACTAGAAATCCTGAGTCTTGGGATTGCTGGATGACCTTGAACAAAACACTTCCCCATCATGAGCGACACAAGCTCTATAGCCTATGATTCTAGGGTAACTACACAAGGGGCAGGTTATAGCTTACAGTTCTAAATATGCCCCAATACAAGGGAAAGCATCCCTGTAGGCCTGTGGATCTACAAATGACAGGCCATTTTTTTGCCTTGCAAGCACTTTACTCCTTACATTCTACACAACAGCAGTTTAATAGATTGCTAATCAATGCTCCTATGTTCATCAACACCAAACCAATTAAAGATTTCCCTCAAAGCTTAGTCATAAGGGACCTTGTGCAACATTGAGAAGGCCTACAAGTCAAGAAAGCAGCTTCCAGAATCAGAAAACATTCCAGCAAACAGGGCTCTGGGATGGATAAAACAATCTGAGGAACAGAAACTGAGAGACAGGAAACTACTTGAAGCTTGTTGGGTCCTGGGCTCCAGCCCACAACCATGTTTCCTTCCTTCTGTCGGTGGGCAGGGAAATCTCCCCCAATCATTCTGGCCATGTCACAAAGAAAGTGAGAAACTAAAGTTTTAGGAGCTGAGAAGTTAAAATCACCTCCTGCAGCCAGAGAGATAGTGCAGTGGGTAGGGTGCTTGCCTTGTATGTGGCAGACCTGGGTTCAATCCATATTGTCCCCTGAGCCTGCCAGAAATGATTTCTGGGTACAGAGTCAGGAGAAATCCTGAGCACTGCCAGATGTGCCCCCCACTCCAAAATAAAAGAATCACCTCCTACACACATGAAGATGGGTCCGTCTGGCACTAACGTGACCATTTTTATATAAGTCCTCACAACAATCAACAAAAGGAGGCCCCATTGCTATTATCATCCTAAATGTGAAGTGCAAGGAGACTTAGAGATCATTGAAAGGAAAAATGAACAAACTTCCCACATCTTACAATAAAGATCACATTCTTGGCCACTACCTTCTACCACTCAAAGTGCCCAAATTGTTCACTCTAGTTTCACAAAACTCTGACTCAGTTTACTCAACCTAAGACTATACCCATTGTAGCATAGCTGGTACTACATCCCAGGAAACTTGCTCATCCTGAGTAAACCAGGGCATTTAATTTCTCTGCTAAAAATCCAGACTTTGTCCATCCCCACTTCTCTGCTTTCCCAGCTGATCAAGAGCCACGCATGGAATATCTCTTCAAGGAGTAAACATCCCTCAAAGTTTTGGAGGGTTATGTTTTTGCTAAACTAAATACTACAATATTAAGAGGCAGACTGAAAATTCTCAGAACTGTGTAAGACAAACCATCCATCTTTAGAATGTTTCCCATGCTTTCTACCTGGGACTTGTCCAGCCTGAAAAGCGGCCTCCCACATATGGTCAGTGGTTCTGACTTAAGCATATTCTTTATACTGATTCAGTTCCCACCTCTGCCCAGCACTCTACTGGTCTAGAATATTGAATAAAGATCTGTCCCCGACTCTTGTCCATAAGCTTGATCTTGACTTTAACCTTGACTGACTTTATCTTAATCTGTCTCAAACAAAATCTGTGTTTGGATCCCAGAGAGGAAGAAAGAGACTTCATTGGATTTGAGCCATCACCTTGTTAAGGTTCTGTCTTCTCTCTTTTCCAATGAGGCTGGTAAGGACCTACCTCAGGAGACCAAGTTTTGCCACTGCAGAGTTTCATCAGATGAGGCCCCTCACACCCAGCTGTAGCACAACTTGGGGAATGAAGGAAATCTTAGTGGTTCTATCTTTCACTGTACACATAGCGCAGGCTGCCCAGCCCTTGCCCAGCCTACAGTTCACTGTGGGGGACTGAAATCCAGACCTGAGCTCTTATTCCTTAAAGCCTCTGGGTTTACCACATAGGGAAACCAACACCTCACACAGATCTATGATCCACTCACACTATGTCTTATAACAAATGTTTCTTGTTTCTTGCCTCCCAGATTTTCCTCTAATTGACCACCTATATGTCCTTGGGCAGGCCAGCCCCTCCTGAGGCTTACTGCCTGACCTGTCAAATCCAACTCTCAGTTCAGACACCACCTCCTCCAGGGAGCTTTCCTCGAACCCAAATTACTATGACCCCTGACGGCTCTCTTCTACCTGACCCTGAAATTCTATTTTAATCATTGTTTGTTTCTTGTCTGAATGCCCTGATCCCACATACACACACTCAACAAGAGTCTTCCACTCATTCACATGATAAATATTTACAAACCAGTCAGTGTTCTGAGTATTAATTCCACAGGATTTGGTGTTGAGCAAAACTGGCTGCCTTTGTACATCAAGCCTGCACTGGAGCTGGGACGAAAGACAAGCAGCGTAAACAAACAAAGGAAACAAAACAAAGTAAACAAAGCAAGGTAAACGAAGGAAATATGGAAAATACGCCACGTATTGGTGCACGAGAAGGAGGTTGATTGGGCAGAATGGAGGTGCAAGAGGTGGATTCAAGCAGTGGAGGAGTGGTCAGGGGCTGTTGCTCATGAGCGGTCAGGGCTGGACTTCTTAGAGGACCCTGGGCTGTGAGGCCAGAGGACCTGGGCAGCATTTCAGGCTCAGCAGCCAGAAGAGCAGAGCACAGGTAGGCCATGCCCCGGCATAGTCAATCAGGAGGTCTGAGGTAGACAGCGGAAGAGAGAAAAAGGGAAATCATGGGGATCATAAGGATCTGACTCTATCCTCAGAAAGATGGGGGCATAGAGGAAGGGCAGGGAAGAACGTGGCTGCCTTGGCGTTGGTAAAGGCTCACTCCTGGGCTCAGAGACACAGCACAAGAGAGAATCGGGGCATGGCTGGGAGAGGCCCCCAGCAGGCAGGGCTGATGGGAGTAGCCACGGCTCGCTCTTGGAAGCAGTGAATTGCTTAAATAAAGCAACCAGCACTGGGCTGGATTCTCAGCCAGCCCTCGGATACATGTAAATGTGAATACCAGGAAAGAAGAGATGATGAAATCTAAAGTGTTAAATGCGATCTCCCAGCTGTGTGACCTCAACTCTCTGGGGCCCAGGAACTGAGCCCTGGCTCAGAGGAGTGAGGTACTGGCCTCTGCCTTTGGGTCTGGGAAAGGACAAGGGGAGAGGACAGCAGACATGGGGGGAGATTCGGGAAAGGAGCTGCTCTTCCTCGCTTTAAAACAAGTGTGAGAGGTTAACTAGAAATGTATGTGTGGGGTGTGTCTGTGATGTATATGTGTGGAATGTATATGATGTGTGGGCTGGAGCGATAGCACAGTGGGTAGGGTGTTTGCCTTACAAGCGGCCAACATGGCCAACCTGAGTTCAATTCCTCCACCCCTCTCGGAGAGCCCGGCAAGCTAAAAACAGTAACAACAAGTCTCACAATGGATACGTTACTGGGCCCACTCGAGCAAATCAATGAACAATGGGAGGACAGTGACAGTACATGATGCGTACGTGTGGTATGTCTGTGATGTGTGTGGTCTGTATATGATATGTATGTATGGTATGTATGTGATACGCATGTATAGTGTGTATGTGATATGTATGTGTGTTATGTCTGTGATGTGTATGTGTGGTGTGTATGTGATGTGTATGTGGAGTATGTCTGTGATGTGTATGTGTGGTGCGTATGTGATATGGACATGTGATGCATATTTAGGTGATGACTTGGATCTTCCCAAATCAGAGCCTGTTGGAGCCCAGGTTATATGTGGGTCATCAATAGCCCTCCAGGGGGGACCCTAATGTTCACTTGGATTGGAAAATAGGCTCTGTGTGTCTGTGTGTGCATCTATGTGTGTGTGTGTGTGTATGTGCGTGCCTGTGAATATGTGTGTGTCTGAGTATGTTGGTCTGTGAGTTGTATCTGTTCCTGTGAATGTGTGTAGGTATCTGTGAGTGTGTGAGTGTGAGTGGGTGTGTGTCCGTGTGCGAGCGTGTTATGTGTGAGAGTGTGAGTTTGAGAATGTGTGCACATGACTGTGGGTGTGGAAGTGAGTGTGAGGGTATGTTTGGGGGTGGGGGATGTTAAAAAGAGAAAGCACTAGTATGACTTGCCTGTTCCCTAGACTTGCAGTGCTCAGGGTTTTGTGTCTGATGAAAAATATGTGTGAGGAGTTCTGAGGCCAGGTCTGAATAGCTCTCGGCGGGTGGAGGGGCAGGGCCCCCGAGAGCAGTAGGATGGTGCTGGCACTGGGGCCGAGCAGGGGAGGGCTCTGGGCCAGACCAGCTGGGTAATGCGGAGCCTGTTGCTCCCTGTCTATCTCCCTCAGATCCTAGCATGTGTGAAGCCGGGGGTTGGACTATTTTCTCTCTGAAGTCCCTCCTTTCAACTTGGAAAGTTAAGAATAAGTCAACAATGACAGAAGATAAAGGAGTGGGGTGAAGAGTTGACAGGAAGGGTCACCTTATTTTGTACCTGGGATTTGAAATGAAAGAACAATACAGGGAAGCAGCTATCCTCTGTGAGAAGGACTATGGAGAAGCCCCCAGGGGAGGAGGGGGCAGGAAGGACCTAACCAGAAGTTAGATTTGTCCCCTGGGGTCCCCTCTTGCTTGCTGATCTTGAGACCTCCCTAGGTCTTTGCAGGGGACCCTTAGGGATGGGCTTCAGGAACAAGCCCTGGGCACAGGCTCAGCAGGAGAATCTGCTGCCTCCCCGCAGCCCTGGAGCGGCACTGACAGAGGGGCGAGCCCCACTGCAGGAGCCACAATCTGCCCATGCCATGGGTCGGCCTCCATGCTCACCTCTCCCGGTCCCACACAGACCGTGCCAGCCTGGCCCCGTTTTCCACATGCAGCGGGGCCCAGCAGTGACAGGGCAGCCTGTGCAGAGCCCCAGCCGACTTCAGAGTGACACATGGTAGGCACAGTGGCTGGCGGAGGCCAAGACGCCCACCCATGACTCTTCCCTTGTCCCTGTTTCTTGTTTGAGCCCTTGCTGGGAAAGGGGCCTGGGAGACAGGGACAGAGCAAGGAACTGGCTCCTGCTGTCCAAAGCCCTGCAGTGGCCTCATGGGTGGGCCCTGCCCGGTCTCTGCTCCAAGCAGGGTTGTTTTTCTACCTTGATCTCTGCATGCTAAGCCCCAGACAGCTCCTCCTGTGTATATTGTCTGCACCTTCAAACTCAGAATCTAAAAAATAAATAAGTAAGATTTATTTATTATTCAGAGAGGAAAGTCCCCCACTCTGAACCACATTTCCCTTGTGTACTCAATCTCCAAGTTTGGAACAATTCACTCAGTCACTCAAGTTTTGGACCTTAGTGTCATCCTCCTGAACTTTGACAAAGGGTTTACATAAGGAAATTTCTCTAGGGCTTTCTCCATGGGGTTCCCAGAAACTGCTGTCTGGATAAGCCAGGCAGCTGGATCATAGCAGCCCAGACACCCGACAGACCTAATTTATGAGCAAGACATACATGTTGGATGAATGAATAAAGAAAAGATAATGAATAAATTCATGAATGAACAAAAGAATGGTGAATGAAGTTGTGCATGAAAGAGCTCATTCATAAATGATGAAGAAACCATTCAAAGAATGAAAAATTCAGTAAATGAGTGATTGAGTTACTGAATACACAGTCAAGGGGGAATATGTATAAAGGAGAAGGGGGGTGGTGGAGTTGTGGCTCAGTGGTGCAGTCCCTTCCTTGCAGGCATGAGATTACAGGTTCAATCCCCAACACCTCTCAATACCCCAGTGGCTCTGTTGGTTGTGACCCCCGGCAGCACAGCAAAATGTGATGTTTTCAGGGTATCACAACCAAGAGTGTGACCTCCCCCAGTCATCCTGACAATAAAGGGAAAGGGAAAACTGTCTGAAGAAAGTACAATAGATGGAAGGAGTACTAGTGGACAATGATGGAAAGGAAAAAGGAGTTGGCACAGGAATGAACACTAAGAAATTATTTTTCTAGTTTGTTGTTTACTTCTCTTGAGAAATCCTTTTTAAATGCATTTTACAATTAGTTGAGGAGGTGAATAATGAGCAAATGAATAAAAGAAGGAAAGGACATGAACATATGGGAGGGAGCCAGTGCGTGAGTAATGGACCATGCAGAAATGAGTGACAGTGCACTCCCGCTGGCCCGGGGACACTGCAGGTCACAGGAAAGGTCCCTGCCAGACTCAGATCCCAGTTGGACCCCCTGCAGCTGGTCTTAGCAAACCACCCTCCTCAGACAAGGTTTTGAAAGTGACTTCTGTTTGGATTTGATAAGAATATTATTAAACAATGTCAGCTGAAGCTGGCTGCTCCCCAGGATTCACTCTGGGCTTGGAAGAAAGAGCTGAATAGAATTGACTATATTGTTTTCCCATTTATGCTGCAGATAATTACCCATTATGGAACAACCCCCCAGCATGATCGGAATAATTACTATTAAAATAACTACTTCCACCATCTCCTTACAAATTAACCTCCAGGAGAAGTAATTAATATGGGTGTGGGTGGGTTTGCTGTGTGGCCTGGGAATGAGGAATGGGGCTGGCAGTGCGACTCTGTGGGGCCTTGGGAGCCTGCCAGGAGCCAAGCACTCCAGGAGACTGGTGACTCTGATTCTCATTGACCCACCACCAGTAAAGCCCAATCTGTGATGGGCAGCATTGTGTATTCAACACTCATGTGCCCAAGCCTCTGTTGGGTAGAGCGGAAAGGCCTGATTGGGGGGCAAGAGTGGTGAGGATGGATGCCACAGCTCTCACCAACAGAGAAAGGACAGTGTGGCTAAGGGCCAGACTTCCCGCAGCCTTTCTGCAAACATGCAAACAGTGTGTCCTCAAGCAGCCCACTGCCACCAACCCCACACGGTGTGGGTGCCCTGATGAGGGGAGACTCCGGAGGCCCAGGGACATAGAGAAAGATATAAGCACAGTGGGCAGCTGGGTCCCCAGCCAAGTCACAGTCAATGAGCTAGAGAACTTACCTAGAAGATGGGTAGTGAAAGAGCAGATGTGGGGGGTAGGAGGAGCTCTCATCACTCTGCCAGGAGCAGGGTGCATGGACCTGTGGTGTGAATGTGTGTATGTAGGGGAGGGGGGGATGTTTATGAGTGTAAGTATGTGTGAGAACATTGGAGACAAGTGTGTTCTATGTGCGCTGTAAGGGTAGTTGTGTGTGAAAGTGTAAGACTGTATATAAGTGCATGCATGTGCATGAGAATGCTTATGTGAGCATGTGAGAGTTTGTGTGTGACTGTGTGAGTGTTGTAAGTGTATGAGAGTGTTGTGTGTGTGAGGACATTTGAGGGAATGCTGTAATGAGCGTGTTTGAGGGAATGTTGGAAGTAGTGTGTGTTACATACATATATTAAGGAGGATTGTAGAGGAGTGTGGATAGGGTGTTAGGCATATGAGTGCATATATGTATGTGGGTGTTATATGAGTGAGTGTGAGAGTTATGTAAGAATGTAGGGGGGAATGTTTATATGAGTGTGAATGTATATGAGAATATTGGAGATGCATGTGTGTTGTGTTACATGCGTGTTGTAAGGAGTGTTGTGTATGTATATATGAGTGTGGTATATGAATTTTTGTATGTATATAAGTGCCTGTGTGTGAGTGGTGATTATGTGTATGCATGTGTGTGTTTGGGGAATCCTCGGTCTAATAGGCCTCAATGCCTACCTGAGGGGTGTGAACTTGACCCTGGCCTAGAAGTTTCTGAGGCAGAGAAAGCAGAGTCATTTCTGCAATCAGGCAACCCCTCTGCTGAGTAGAGCATGGTTCTCAAATGAAAGGTGTCCCCTGATAGCCCTCCGAAGGTGTTCACCAGCGTTCTGGGGTCTCTCAACGCTTTGCCAGTTTCACAATCTTCCTGATTCCTCGCAGAGACCAAGTGACAGCCCTGGCTGGTCTCCCAGGTGGACTCTACCCCGCAGGCTGCCCGGGTTCGGACTCCTCCATACCCCTGTGTCACGTTCATCCTCAAAGGAGCAGCCTTCCAGGAATCAGAGCCCGGGATCCCTGCTGCTCCACTTAGCTAAGATCTGACTTCCATACAGGCAGCCAGGCAGGAGGCGAGAGTTCCATGCATGGCCAGGAGAAATGCTCAGAGGACTGAAGCTCACGCTTTGCTTGCAGGAAGCCCAGGTTCAGTCCACAAGATGGCATGCCCCACTTCCCCAAGCACAATCAGGTATGGTCAGAAAATAATTTCACCATTCTCCAATTGCCCATGAACATTAAAAATTACTATCATAAACAAAAGAAGGAGCTGGAGCAATAGCACAGCAGGTAGGGGGTAGGGCGTTTGCCTTGCACGCAGCCGACCAGGGTTTGATTCCCAGCATCCCATATGGTCCCTGAGGACCGCCAGGAGTAATTCCTGAGTGCATGAGCCAGGAGTAACCCCTGTGCATCACTGGGTGTGACCCAAAAAGCAAAAAACAAACAACAACAACAAAACTGCTGATCTAAACAAAACCATGCCTTCCCAATCTACAATTAAATGGTTCAAGGGAAGAAATGAATACCTAATCTGAAAAGGCTTGCAGAAATTAAAGGCAACAAAATTTATTTATAAATAAATATTTTTTAAAAAACAGACCTTAAAAAATAATAATAATAATTTAAAAAATAATAAACAAAAGAAGGCACAGTAGCAATAGAAATTTTTAAAAATTAAGCACCAATATTTAAATATGATAATGATTTCTCTTATGTGTGGGTTACAAAAAAAATTATTGTTAAGGGAGCAACCAATGGCCAAAGGCAAAAGAGCTAAGAGATGATCATATCCAAACATGATTGCCATTCAATGCCTCTTTTGCAAACCACAACACCCAAAAGGAGAGAGAGAACAAAAGCGAATGCCCTGCCACAGAGGCAGGGTGGGATGGGGGTTGGGGGATGGGAGGGATGCTAGGAGCATTGGAGGTGGGGAATGGGCACTGGTGGAGGGATGATACTCAATCATTGTATAACTGAAACCCAAGCACAAAAATTTGTAAGTCTACAACTGTATCTCATGGTGTTTCACTAATAAAAATTAAAAATAAATAAATAAATAATGTAAGGTAAAAAAATAGAAAACCAATCATGAAAAATTACATTGAATTTACTCTCGAGCGGGCCCAGTAACGTCTCCATTGGAGATTTTGTTGTTACTGTGTTTGGCATATTGAATACATCACGGGGAGCTTGCCAGGCTCTGCCTGCAGGCTCTGCCATGCGGGCGAGATACTCTCGGTAGCTTGCCGGGCTAAAAAATATATATAGAAAATACAGTGATTTTTTCTCAATATGAAAAAAAAGAGAGAGTTGAGGGGGCTGGAGTGATAGCACAGCGGGTAGGGCATTTGCCTTGCACGCGGCCAACCCAGGTTCAGTTCCTATTATCCCATATGGTTCCCTGAGCACCGCCAGGAGTAACTCCTGAGTGCAGAGCCAGGAGTAACCCCTGTGCATCTCTGGGTGTGACCCAAAAAGAAAAAAAGAGAGAGAGAGAGAAATGGTCATATAAAGGGCTGAGTTTACCGTGGCAGGGTGATAAAGGAGGTCAAAGGGGAACGCTGAGACAGTGGTGGAGGGAAGTGACCCTGTGGAGACTCAAGTACCGGAATATTCTGTACATGAAACCCTACTATTAACAGTATTGTCAACTAACATGCATCAAACAAAACTTGAAAACTTTTTTTTAGAAAGTAAAAGTGTTCTATTATTTGGCGCACCACCAACTCTTGGTTAGGCCCAATAATTCATAAAACAACCAAAGGTGTCTAGTTATTTTAAGAAGCAACAGATAGAGGGACCAGTCAGTCTGGATATTCCCAGCTCAGCCTTGTCCTTGGGCAGATTTCATGGTCAGCTCGCAAACCTCTGTGATTTCACCTCCCACAAAGTGGCTCAGGGAATTGAAGTGCAAGAACATTGGTAAAACAACACAGCACCTGGGGCTCTGCAAATGTTCAAAGCATGCTGGTTGCTGCTTCCAACTCAGGAAAGAATAAAAGTGAAGCAGAGGTTGTCTTGGGAGAGATCCTTTATGCCTCCTTGCCTATTTGGAAGTTTCTTTGTGGAACTAACCACTTGGGTCAGTTCGATAATGTCTTATTCTTCTGATCAAATGAAGCTTGATTGCAGAAAGTTTTATCATCAAAGAAGAGGAGAGGAAAAGAGATGCTCACGCTGCAAAGTCCACAAAGCACGTCTCTTACATAAGGAAACGAAGGAGCACAGGGCAGCCTTTGCCCTTTCCATGTCACTTGCACTGAGATTGGGACAGGCCATCTCATTGTGTCCCTACAACAGTTGCAAGGAGATGTCATCCTTTCACTGTACGGATGACAGAACTGATGCTCAGAGAAGCTTAAGTCTTGAAGTCCTTTGTCCAGAACTGAAGTGATGAGTAGCGACAGAATTTTCATACACAGAAGTGATGAGCAGCGACAGAATTTTCTTCTCATTTCTACATATGTGGACCTTCTTGTTTATGCTTTCAAGTTAGCAAGATTTCCTCTGCACCTCACCCACCCACTTTGGCTTATTTCCTATCAATACAGCATATTGACCACATTTTTATTCTTTTTTCCTCTACTAGTATGGAAATTGAACATGTTCTTTCTCTTTGTTATTGGCAAATATTTCTATTTAAATAAGCACACTTTGTCTAAGCACAGCCTAAAATTAATCAATACACCCCCCTTCTGATGTATTATCAGATAATACCCAAATCTGATAGTACATTAGTTTCCATTCCTTTCCCCTCTTGGATTATGGTTCCAGCCCCTTACATCCCAAATTATTCCCATTGCTACTATTACCATTATTGTTCTTGTGTTACATGCGACTAATTTGTACTCAGTGCTGTATTTAGATTTTTTTATTTTATTTTACTTAGTCATAATGAATTACAAAGTTATTCATAATTGGAAATAATGGCGGTAGAAGACGCAGTGGTGGTTAGATTCGTGCTGGAATATTGAATGTAATAAATCATGAGCAACTTTATAAATAAACAAATAATTTTTATAAACAAATAAGTTTTATAACATTTATGATATATAAATTTTTATAAAATTTCTTATAAAATTTATTTATAAATAAATATTTTTTAAAAAACAAAAAAATCCCACCCTTATTCAGAATTGGTATGTGCAGTTTAGATTATTTCATTATCATACTTTTTATTATTTTACTTATTTATCCATTATATTATGGGCTATTGTTAATAATGTTTATGAGAACATTATCATTTGGGTCCCATACATTTATTTTGGTGAGAATATAGTAAATAGATTACAGTAGAATTTGCTAGATCATGGGATAAGTAAATTTTCATATTAGGTAGATACTATCTTAACACTTTCCAACACAATGGTAAATTTGTATAACTTCTCATAAAATATTTGTTTATACCAGATAATCTGTATCGTTGTTTCTAGATATTTATATTTATCTGTGAATAAATCACATGCAAGTCCTTGGCAAACCAGCACTCTGGAGGAAAAAGAGCTACCATTTTATCATTTTTCAATATCAGCGGTATTAAAACTCCCTCCAAGGCCAATATGAAGCTACTAACAGTTTAATAACAAACTCATAAAATTCTTTAGTGCTTAACATGTTATTACAAGATGTTATGAACTTTTTATCATATTACTTGATGTTTTGCAAATATGGCTTCCCTCTCTGTAGCTTGTCCTTGTTCAAAACTTATCATTTTTATTTTATAGAAAGCGCTTTTGTTATCTGTTCAATGATCTTTACCTGTCCGAAGCACCTGAGGATAATGTTCTATATAGCTATCTAAAAGTTTTATTATTAAACCTTTTATATTTCGACCTATACGTTAGTGCAATTGATTTTGCATGTGGTGTGAGGTAGAGGTCAACTTCATTTAAAATTTTTTAATTTTTTTTATTGAATCACTGTGAGATATAAAATTTCAAAAGTTGTTCATGATTGAGTTTCAGTCACACAATGTTCCAACACCCTTCCTTCACCAATGCACATATCTTGCCACCAAAGTTTCTAGTTTCCCTCCCTCAAGTCCCTTTCAATATTTTAATTTTTTAATTATTTTATTTAGGTCCCTTGATTAAAAAAACTTTCAATAATAGAGTTTCAGGCATATAATGTTCCAACTCCACTAATGTCAGCATCATTCCATCAATGTTCCTAGGTTCCCTCCCACCGCCAAGCCCAACTCCTTAATAGGCACATTTTTAAGTTTAATTATTGTGGTTAGGGGACCATATTTACATTAGTGTTGGCTCTAGTGTTTTGGATAGATATCTTGACTCTAAATCACAGTTGTGTCCAAGGTTCCTTATCTTTGCTCCTCAGGTACCTCCAGACCATCTCTCCTTACTTCATCGCTCCATTCCTTTCCTTCCCAGGTCTTTTCATTTTTATAACTGAGCCAAAGGTTTGCCCACCTTTGATACCTTTCATTCATTTTTTATGTTATTCTATATACCACAGATAAGTGAGAATATCTGGTATTTGTCCTTCTTTTGATGCATTTCATTTAATATGAGATCCTCCAGTTCTATCCAAGTTGCATGATTTACTCATTCCTCATAGTTGCATAGTATTCCACTTCGTGTATATATACCACAACATTCACCTGTCTTTGTACATCTGGGTTGATTTCATATCCTAGTTATTGCAGTAAGTGCTATGCTGAACAAAGGTGTCAGTATATATTTTGAAATATATATTTTTGTGTCATGAGGATAGATCCCAAGAAGTGGAATTGTGGGTCATATGGAATCTCATTCTTACTATTCTGAAAAATCTCCATATTGTTTTCCATAGGGACTGAATCAAACAACATTCCCTTATTTTTTACCCATTCTCGCCAACACAGGTTGTTTCTACTCTTTTTTATGTTAACTACTCTCATTGGTGTCAGATGATATCTTACTGTTGTATTAACATGAATTTCCTTGAGAATAAATGATGATAAACACTTTTTTATATGCCTACTTGTCTTGTCTTCATCAGAGAAATTTCTGTTCATTTCAGAGAAATTTCTGTTCATTTCCTCTTTTCATTCTTTGATTGGGTTGTTGAATTTTTATTGTTGTTGATTTTTGTGAATGCCTCATGTATCTTGGACATTGACCTTTTATCATTTTTGTCTTCCTTCGTTGTGGCAGCCTAGGTCGGCCTTGAGATTTTGTCGGCCTCTCCTTTCTCATCCTTCTCAGTGCTGCCATGTCGGTGAAGCCTTCAGGGTCAGGTGAATGAGACCAGTTGTAGTTACTGGTTTTGGCATATCGAATACACAGCGGATAGCTTGCCAGGCTCTTCTGTGCGGGCAGAATACTCTCGGAAGCTTGCCAGTCTTTCCGAGAGGGATAGAGGCTTTTGGGGTGACCTCTAATCACCCTTGTAGGTGTTACCATATTTGAACCCTATCAAATATGGTACGACAATTTCGGAAGATGGGTATTTAGTATCTTATGATGTGTCGCACGACACTACCTCCACTACCCAGCCGTTGCCACACTCCAGGACGCTTTCCGGACCCACGTGGCAGCTCCAGCCAAGACTCACGCACGACTGAAGACCCACAGAACAAGACAAAAGTGATCGTCTGTACTTTCAATGCACATACACTAGCAGCAGACACATCCATTGAGGACCTGATGGTACAAGCGCGAATGATCAAGTACGACATCATTGGTCTGACCGAGACAAGAAGGCACGAATCTCACCATGCCGTTTTCAACACTGGAGAAGAATTGTTCCTCGGAACATGCGATAAAAGAGGTGTCGGAGGCATCGGTATCCTTGTCAACACAAACTTGACCAAGAGCATTGATTCATTCGAATGCCTAACAACCCAAATTGGACGTTTACATCTGAATAGATGTGGCTCACTGCCTGCAGTTTCTATCTTCGTTGTCTATGCACCAACATCTCATTATGATGAAAGAGAAATCGAGAAGTTCTACATGGAGCTGGAGAAGTTCTATAAAGAAGACCACACCTTCTACAAGATCATTGTGGGTGATTTTAATGCCAAGATAGGACCGAGAAGATCAGCTGAAGAACTTCACATAGCCTAGAATGGAACGAACAGGGTGAGAGACTGTCTGAGTTCATCATGTCGACCAAGACCATCCATGGTAACTCACAGTTCCAGAAGGCCGAATCTAAACGTTGGACATGGGAGTCTCCCGGTGGACGATTCCACAATGAAATAGACCACATCATACTCAAAGGTTTTGCCTGACTGATGTCGCTGTTGTCCCAAAATTTTGAACGGGATCGGACCACCGTCTCCTTCGTGCAAAATTCTACTTCACAGAGCGGGGAGAAAGGGCTGCAAAGTTCAAAAAGAGAACTCCCAGAACGACCACCAACTGGGAACTCTTTGGCACTATTGCGGCAACATGGGAAGATGCCATTGTTGACAACATTGACGAGGAATATGATCGACTGGTTCAGCACCTCCATGAATGTGCGAGGAACGCCAAGAGAGAGATAGCCACAAAAAAAGCCTGTCTTCGAAAACTCTTGAGCTAATTCGCCAGCGTGGTTTGGCGCATGCCTCAGGCAACCACAAGCTAACGTCTGAGCTTGCAAAGCAGTGCAGAGATGCGATCAAGGAAGACCTCAAAGAGAGAAGAGCAGAAGTACTGGTAGATGCGGCAGAAGCTGGGAAAAGTATTCATTACGCCCGCCTGTCCTTCGCCAACTACAAGACCAAGATGACTGCCCTCCGACGTCCTGATGGATCCATCACATCCTCCAGAACGGCAATGGAGAAGATTATCCATGACTTCTACTCAAATCTCTTCGATAGCCATGTCCACTTGCCGACATACCAAATTCCACAGGATGGATATGTCGTTCCCAACGTTCTGCCTTCTGAAATCCGACACGCCATTTCATCGGTAAAGAAACAAACAGCACCTGGCCCAGACAAGGTCAGACCTGAACACCTGAAGAACCTGCCGTCAGTACTCATCAATACACTGGCTCGGCTCTTCACTCGCTACCTGTCTGAATGCAAGGTTCCGTCCCAATGGAAAACCAGCAGGATCGTACTACTGTTCAAGAAGGGAGACATTCATGACATTGGCAACTATCGCCCGATCTGCCTATTGTCTGTCATCTACAAATTGTTCACTCGAGTCATCCAAAATAGGATTGGCAGAACACTAGATGAAGGACAACCATGCGAGCAAGCCGGGTTCTGCAAAGGATTCAGCACCATCGACCATATCCAAACAATAACCAAACTCATTGAGGTTTCTCGGGAGTTCAAGATGCCGCTCTGTTTAACGTTCATTGATTTAAAGAAGGCCTTTGATTCTGTTGAGATGGAAGCGGTCATTGAAGCCCTAGCCAATCAGGGCATTCAAGTCCAATACATCAAGATCCTCCATGAGCTGTAATGCGGATTCACTACCAGGATCTCACCATTCTACAAAGAAGTGATCGTTGATGTCAAGAGAGGGGTGTGGCAGGGTGATACCATTTCACCGAAACTCTTCAGTGCCACCCTCGAGAACATCATGCGACAACTGGAATGGGAAGGAATGGGAGTGAAGATAGATGGTCGGCAATTACACCACCTCCGCTTTGCTGATGACATTGTTTTAATAACACCAAACATCAGCCAAGCGGCACAAATGCTGGCCAACTTTGACCGTGAGTGTGGAAAGGTAGGACTACAGCTGAATCTTACGAAGACAATGTTAATGAGAAACAGCCTCGTTCCTGATGCCCCATTCGCTCTCAATGGAACGACCATCTCCGAATGCAACAGCTATGTGTACCTAGGTCAAGAAGTCAACATGACAAATGACCTGGCACCTGAGCTGCGCAGGAGGAGGAGAGCGGCTTGGAACGCCTTCAAGAACGTGGAAGAAATAGCTAAGAGGACGAAGAACCTCCGGCTCCGGGCACATCTCTTTGATTCCACTGTTCTTCCTGCATTAACATATGTCTCAGAGACCTGGGCCCTATGCAAACAGGATGAGAATGCTATTCAGGTCTCCCAAAGAAGAACAGAAAGAGCTATGCTTGGAATATCACGTTTCACTCAAATGAGAGAAAAAATCTGGAGTTCCGACATCCGTCGACGATCAAGAATCAGGGACGCTGTCTCATTTGCCAAGGTGTCAAAAATCAGATGGGCTGGTCACGTAATGAGATTTAAAGACGACCGTTGGACTAGAGCTGTTACTGATTGGATTCCACGGGATGTCAAGAGACCGCGTGGCCACCCACCTACCAGATGGTCAGACTTCTTTGTCAAGATCATGAACGATCGGTTTGAGGCTCTTCATGTTTCCAGAGCGAAGAGATGCCATTGGGCTACACTAGCACGCGACAGGGACAAATGGAGACGTTACTGGTGCCCGCTCGAGCAAATCGACGACTAACGGGAAGTTAAGTGATTAAGTGATTAAGTGACCTTTTATCTGACTTATGTGCAAATATTTTCTTCCATTAGTAAACTGCCTTTTAATTTTAACCCACATTTCTACAATGCAACATTTTTAATTTGATGAAGTCCCACTTGTGTATTTTTGTTTCTATTGTCTTTGCCAATTGAATGATATCATCAAAAATACCTTTGATGTCCAAATCCTGCCTATTCGTCAAATCTTCCTATACTTCCCTCAATGTCTTTTATAGATTATAGTCTAATCTTGAGGTCTTTGATCAATTTTCCTTTATTAAAAGTATATGGATAATCTATTGACTTGGTCCCATTGGTTGAAAAGACTCTTTGCATTTATTTCAATGTCTCCTTTGCCATAAATCAGAGTATCTTAATTGAATTTTTAGAATATCTCTCAGTTTTTGATTTATTAGTTTCACTATGATGAGTCTATTGTGAGTTTATTTTTAATAAGATTTTTATTTCAGGATAGTTTTACATTTTTTCAGAATTATTGCAGAGAGCATATAAGAAATCCCTTATACCTCAAATCTGATTTTTCTAATTATTACCTTTATATCAGCATAGTCTATTTGTCACTATTGATCAATCAATATCAATGCATTCATATTAACTAAGCTCCACGTTTGATCAGTCCTTCTTTGCTTTTCCTTAAGGTCTTTTTTCTATTCTAATACCATCAAGGGTCATTTATAGTCATCCCGTATCTCAAGCTTCTCTTGGCTGTAACAGTTTCTAGACTTCATATTTTGATTACTTCAAAAATTTTGAGTGCTACTAACCAATTATTTTGTAGAATTTCTCTGAACTGTAATATGTCTTGTGTTTTTCTTGTGATTATATTAGACTTGGGGCTTTATCGGAGAAATAAAATATCATTTTCATCACTTAATACCAAAAGTGTGTGTTATTGACATCTCGTAGCACTCCCAATGTTAGCCTTGGTCACCTGGCAGAGGTAATACTTGTCGGACTTCTTTACTGTCAAGCGGCTCCTTTTCCCATCTCCCTCCCATCACCATCTATATACTGAACTCTTTATAAAGACGTTGTTGTGACTAACCCATTTCTAAGAGTTGGGTTTTATCAAATGTATTAATTGCATCAATTGATATACCTATACAATTTTCTTTTGGGTCTGTTGATATGGTAGATTATATTGATTGAAAGTTGAACTATTGTATTATGAAAAGGTAGGATAAATTTCACTTCCTTATGCTGTGTAGTTTGCCACACTATTGGACTCAATTAGCAATTGTTTTGTTGGGGATTTTTGCATCTACATTCAAGAGAGATGTTGCTCTTTAGTTTGCCTTTCTTGCAATGTTCTTATCTGATTTGGGTACTATTGGCCTCATAGAATGAGTAAACAGTATTCTCTCTTCTTTTCTTTTCTTGACTATTATTGACTATTGACTCAATATCTATTATAGATTTAAAGCTATTCAGATGACCTTTTCATCCTTTTCTGAATTTTTTATTTGTGGCTATATCATGGTGGTAATGTTCCTCTTTTATTTCATTGATGTTCATAGGATCAATGGATAATGAAGACTTCTCATTCGTTTCTGATGTTGAAAGTTTTCTTAAATTGGTAAACCTAGCTAGCGGTTTATCAATTTCATTGATCTTTTCCAAGAAATAGCTTTTAGTTTCATTATGGATTTTCTCTGCTGTTTTCCCATTTTCAATATCATTGAATTTTTTCTCTAATTTTTATTATTTATTTTTTTATATTTGCTTGGGCTTATTATTCTTCTTTCTCTACTTTACAAAGGAAGAAGCAGATTATTGATTTTAGATCTTCTTTTCTAATAGATGTGTGTATTTAGCTCCTTTCACTCTGTAAAATTTGTAAAGTTTTATCTTTATTTTAACTTAATTTTAAATATTTTTAATTAAACTATTAAAATCTTGAGACATCCTTTTTTTTGTTTTATACTGTTGGGTTTTGTTTTTTGGGTTTTTTTGTTTTGTTTTGTTTTTTTCCCCACAAATAGGGGCACACCCAGCAGTGCTCAGGGCTTACTCCTGGCTCTGCACTCAGAGATTACTCCTGGCAGGCTTGGGGGATCATATGGAGTTCTGAAGATCAAATCCAGGTCAGCCATGTGCAGAGCAAGTACACTATCCACTGTACTATCTCTCCAGTCCCTTGAGCCTTTTATTTAGCCAAATACTCTCTAGAATTGTGTGGGACTTTTTATTTTCTAAAAATAGTGGCATTTTTCAGCTATCTGTTATTAATGTCTAGCTTTATTACATGTTTATCCAATAGGACATTCTACAATATTCTATTTTATTATTTTTTTTAATATTTCAAGGCACTCAGAATGTGGTCTTAATGAATGGTCTATGTGAGTCTCAAGAGAAAGCATAATCTGGGGCCGGAGTTATAGTACAGCAGGTAGGGCATTTGCCTTGCATGTGGCTGACCTGGGTTTGATCCCTGGCATCCCATATGGTCCCCCAAGCACCGCCAGGAGTAATTCCTGAGTGCAGAGCCAGGAGTAACCCCTGAGCATCGCTGGATATGACCGAGAGAGAGAGAGAGAGAGAGAGAGAGAGAGAGAGAGAGAGAGAAACATCAGCTGGATTTAAGTTGGTGAAAGAGAGGTTCAGGTCAGTTAAGTCTTTGTATGAGCTATTATGCTCCCCCAAAATTGATATGTTGAAGCCTTAACATCACACAACAGGAAAGAGAGTATTTAAAGAGTACAGTAGTTAAAGTGTTTGCCTTGCATGTGACTAGCCCTGGTTGAGTCCTTGGTACTGCTTATGGTCCCCTGAGCACTGCCAGGGGTCATTCTTGATCACAGAGCCAAAAATACCCCTGAACACTGTTAGGCCTGACCCCAAAACCTAAGGAAGTTTTCCATGTTAAATGCAGCCCAGTGGGTAAGTCATTAGGCAATCCGAATGTGTCCTTATCAGAAGAGGAGACCAGGATTCACAAAGACCCCAGAGGCTCACACATAGGAGGCTGAACACATGAAGAAGCAGTCAAAGAAAGTGGCCCCACCCTCTATAAGTCAAGGAGAGGAGACTTAAATGACTTGAAGGACAAGAGACTCAAACCTGTAAACACTTGAATCTCAAACTCCCAGGCTCCAGAACCATAAAATTAAAAAATAATAATAATTGGGGCTAGAGTGATAGCACAGTGGGTTGGGCGTTTGCCTTGCACGCAGCTGACCCAGGTTCGATTCCCAGAATACCATATGGTCCCCCGAGCACCGCCAGGGGCAATTCCTGAGTACGTGAGCCAGGATTGATCCCTGTGCATTGCCAGGTGTGACTCAAAAAGCAAATAAATAAATAAATAAATAAAGAATAATAATTTTAAAAAATTTTCTCTGACCTGAGGATCTGCCTCACAGGCATAAAGCCAAGAGTTTTGTCCCCAGCATCAACCACATGCAATCCTGGCATCTATCTCTGTGTGGGCCCCAGTGCCATAATGTTGTGTGTGGAAAACTGAAACTGAGTTTGTGACCCTCAGGGAGCACTGAAACCAAAGTGCATATGAGCTGCCCTGCTGAGTGTTGCAGGCATCACACAACATCCCCACGGCCACCACACCACCAACAGAAAAGGGAAGGCATGGGAAACAGATAACAATCGTTTTGTGCTGCTGGAGGCACACGGTCTCTGGAGTCTGAGGATGGCGGCCTCAGCAAATGAATAGATACCTCTGTTTGTCTTCTGCCTGCCTCAGCTGTCAGACACCAACAAAGGTATGTTGAAGTTCCCATCTGTAGCCCTGGATTTGTCTTTTTCTCCTTCCAGCCTATTATTTCTGCCTACATTGGTGCTCTTTTGTGAGTCAGACACATAACCGGGAGTTATTATATGTCATCTTGGAAAACTGATAGCTTTATCATGACATGCTTGCCCTCTCTGTTCCCGGAAATGGTCCTTGTTCTGAAGAGACATTGTCAGGAACCAGCACAGCCTCTCCAGCTTCCTTTTGATTCATGTTAGCATCCTCTGCCTTTAACAGTCCTTTTAACTATCAGAGTCTTCATGTTCAAAGTGAGCAAATTGTACAAGAGTATCACTGAGTCTTGGGTTTTACCCACCCTGGAGATCTCAGACTTTTAGTTGGTATATTTTGACCATTCGTGTTTAAAATTATTATCAATATATATATTTGACTTAATATTAGCCATGTTTGTAACTGCTTTCTAGCCTTCCAGGGGCTTTTATTTCTTCCCTTTGTAGTTTTATTTGAGGGGAGGGGCTCCCTAGCATTGCTCAGGGGACTCAGGGACCACTCCAGGCAATAGTTGACCAAGGCAGCAGCTTCAAAGACTGTTCAAAGCTAGAACCCGAGTACATAATGCTGTTCCCCCCACCGAGTGGTGCTCGGGTTCAGTAGGGCCACTTCAGTTTGAGATCAGACTTGGTTCATTCCCTGGCTTTAACTCGGCATTTTCTTTTATTCCCCTTGATCTCTCTCAACTTATCAATTACCGTTCTTTCTATTTTTTAAATAGGAGCTACATCCACTGATCTTAAAGTTCTCAACTTTATGCAACTTCCACCAAAATATCTTTTCAAAATCATCTCCTTCCCAGAGAGCCTAAAGCCTATCCCTATCCCCAGTAACATGGTGGCCACTGTGGCAGTTTGCATGTGGCCATGCTGGTGGTCAGCTTCCTCCTCCTAGGATGTTCCTTCCCCTTTTGCAATATTTGTTCATGCATTTTTAGGATTTGTAGAGGGAAAACTTCAGCAGCAGGATCAAAATCCCATCTTGTTGCTGAGTCTATCCCTTGCCCTGCCCCTTCCAAAGTCCATCTGGGTTTCCCATGGCTGAGTGGCCAGAGAGCACCCAGAAATGGGAGCAATGAGCACCTGGAAAGGGGACTAGAGTGTACCCCAAAACAGGGCCAGGGGACGTGTGGAGCATGGCTACAGGCACTGGAGCAGATAAGACCCAACCTTGCAAAGCAGCCCAGAAGGGAGGCTCCACAAAAGGGAGTATCTGGGCAAAACTGGCAAGAACAGGGTGTTGGCACCAGGTGTCTGGCATTGAGCTTCACTTGATCTCCTGGTCACATGAGCCCAAGACACAGAAACTGTCATCCTAACTGCAGTATCTGGCCTTGATTGGGATTGGACCAGGGCAAAGCAGAGAAGAAGAGGTGATAGGTCAATAATACTGAACTTTTTGTGATTGGCTCTTTCTGTAAAGCCAAGAGCCTCTATAAAATATGTGTATATTTTGGCAGTAAGGTGAACATTCATTGGCTGCTCCCAGAGAGTGCTACTCCGTGCGCCTGTCATCCTTCACCCCACGTGTGCCCATACCCAGTGTGCAACGTGTCTGGACACATTTGGGGAAAACTAATCCCCAACAGAGAGGCATCAGGGATGGGGCCCAGAAGGCAGCTGGATGTAAGAGTCAGGGTGAGCACACAAGCTTTGACTGGGCAGATTTATGATGTACTAACACTCTTAGGAACATATGGGTGCCCATAGGGACATAGCTGGGCTTTGGGCCTGGCTTGTGTGTGCCTGGGTATATGTGGATTGGAGCATGTACTTTCAAGTATGAGGCCTGGTTCCATGGCAAATAGGGAGTGCAAATTTGGGGAGCTCCACAGCTTGGTGCTTTTAGAGGGGGATCGTAAGTGGATTCCTGGTCACTAAAGTGGAAAGGTGTGGCCTAAGGCTGTGTCACCATTTCTCACAGATGCATCTTTTAAGCATTTGTTTCTCCTCTCCTCAGTTTCCTGAGCCATAAGCACAGACGATACAAAGCACCTTGCTTGGTTGCTGCGAAGATTCTCAGTAATGACCCCAAGTCCAAGGGTGCCAAATGAAGTGTGTAGTAGAGGCTTACTCAGGGCCTTAGTAACACTGCCCTGTGCTCAGAGTTGAGTCCCGGAGAGTTGGGCTTCATGTGTGATGGAGCAGATTGAGCTGAACCTTCAGAGTTCGCATTGCACAGGTGGAGCATAGAGAGAAAGAGTTTCCTCCAGCCAGAACACAGCATGGCAAAGTCTAGAGATGGCAGAGTCTAGAATGTTCAGGGACAGGTAGGAGCAAGACTACAGAAAGCACAAATCCCATGATCATCAAGGAAGAATGAAGGGCAGATTCAAGATTGAAGCACATCAAGGAAGACTGACATGGACAGAAATGATCCCAGAACTCAGAGTGGGCCACAGCTGAGCTTGGGCAAGACAAGTGCAGCTTTTGTGACTTGGAAGCTGAGATGTGTGTTCAAGGGCATCAGAGCTCAGGGTCGGAAACAAACCTACTGCAGGGCCTGGTAAGAGTTCAGATCCACCTGGTTCTTCCTTCTAAATGGAGGCAGGAGGTCCAGATAGGGTCCCAGCCAGCTCACAGGACTAGAGGGGTAAAGACCACTCACCTCCAAGCAAGAGGGGATGAAGGATGCAGTAATATTATTTATGACACAAATTATTAGGCATGCGGCTGGCAGCTGTTAGGGGTTCTATGTTCCAGGTCCTGTGCTGCATATTCACTTACCTGAATATCACATGTGCTCAGGAAGTGAATGCCACTGTTATCCCTGATTTACAGATGACAGCACCAAGATGCCAAGTAGACAGAGGAAAGGGAAGCAGGTGTGGATCTGAGAGGATATGAGAGCTCCTCACCACCTGTGACCTTGAGCAAAGTAACTTCCACATCTCTGAGCCTCAGTTTCCCCCTTCTCTGTGAATGGGGGAATGGACTCTAATCTCTGCACTAGAGGCAGTAGAGGCTGGAGAAAGGAGTGTCCCCTCCCTCCCTGAAGAGAGAGGTGAGAGTCCCCAAGGGCACCTCTGCTGACCAGGCCACGGAAGTGCCTTCTGAAAACTGCTGGATTCCTCATGTACCTCCTGCTTTGATTATTTCCTAATAAAAAGCATATTTGCATCCAAACTGAAATTATATTGTCAGCAGTTAATTATCACTTGCCAATGAAGTATGCACCCAGATTGTGGGTTTAATTTCCATATAGGTTTGCAGAAACCTCATTCCTCTTATTTGATGAGGCCACTCTGAGCAAGAGATGCTTGATGGTGGAATTGTTGCTTATTTTTAAGCAGT
Organism: Sorex fumeus; assembly: GCF_029834395.1. Lineage (NCBI taxonomy): Eukaryota > Metazoa > Chordata > Mammalia > Eulipotyphla > Soricidae > Sorex > Sorex fumeus. The sequence continues at coordinate 46,187,433 of NW_026606104.1, forward strand.
TGTATGTTTTGGGTTTTTTTTTTTTTAACTAATCAGATTTCTTTGCCGTCTGAGGCGAGGCTCTTGGGAAATAACAGAAAAGCCCAGGGTGTAATTTAAGCAGAAGAAAAAGGGTGGAGCCTTGGGGTGGGAGGCGGTGGGCAGATCTGGGGCTGCCTGAACTTTGGGGGCATCCGGGCCTGATGCTGGCCTCAAACCAGGAGCTGGATGACCCATGGGCCCCCAGGAAGCTGCCCAGTCAGCTTCTGTGTGGGGCTCAGGGTCCCTCCCATGACTTTTCTCTCTGTGTCTGTGTCATTTCTTCCCTCCTTGTCCCTGGGTTTCTCATCTCATGTTGCAGGGACACCTCCCACCTGAATGAGAGACAGGCTCTGTGTTCCTGGGCTGGGCATATGTGGGTTCAAGTCCTGCTCCTGACTCACAGACTCATCCTTAGAGAGGCTTTACTTTCAGAGAATGGTCAGTGCCTGTTGCCCTCATTGGCTGTGTGTGTGTTACATGACCTACAAGCTAAGTCTTAGCACACTGCCAGATGCGTGGTGAATTCTGCTGCTCCTGCCGTGGCATTAATACACAGTCTCCTGTGCCTCTCCGGGGGGTGACAGAGATGGAGAAAAGATACTAGCATCTGCCAGCCCTGGACAGATGCTCAGAGATTCAGAACAGAGCTGTGTGCCCTCAGCCCTGGGCCCAGCTTCCCTGATTACAGTTAATCGGGGCTGATATACATCAGAGGAAGTAACACATATCACTTTGGGGGACAAAATGAGATAATTATGTGCTCAATAGGCCTCAACTTTTGCTTTTCTGCAAAGCCCTAACTAGTGTGAAGGAACAGCACCCTTCCCCTGTGGTGAGAGTTCCACAGAGGAAGGAAGGAGAATAAATGAATGATCAGTTCCTGTTTACGGGTAATAAATAGGTCAGCCACAGCTGAGATTAGAATCCTCTTCAAAGGCTGCGCGGTAGGAGTTGAAATATTTTGCCACCTTATTTCTTGGCTCTTGGGTTCACTGACCACCTGCTCCCTGCTCCAGCCATGTGGGAAGCTCCAGGAGGCCAAGAGGTGAGTTTCTGCTCAAAAATCTCAGCTGGGCACTTGGTTCTACATATAGCACATGAAGAACATCACACCATGCTGTGATGAAGAAGAACAGGTCGGTGAAGGACTGACTCAGCACCTGGAACATTCTGTGGGTGCAGTAAGCAGTTGGCCTTGTAGCTATTTGCTGACTGAAGTCTTAGGAGGGATTAGGAGCCGAGGCCGAAGGGGGTGGCTGGTGTCTGACAGAGGGGAAGGGGCCTGGAAGGGGGCTAGGGGGACATGGGGAGTTGCTTTTGGTTTTAGGGAGTTCACAGGAGGGATCTGTTCCATGCACTGCAGCAGAAAGTTCAAGTCCAAGAATGAGGATTCGAGCCTGGCTCTGTGAAGAGAGGCCCAGAACCCACACGCAGGGCCCTGTTTTGCTATATGGCCCCTTGGTGGCCCTCAGCTCTGCCCCCACCCCCAGTCCCAGCCTCCCAAGAAGGCAGAATTCCCAGCCAGAGCTGGAAGCCAAGGGGTCTGGAGTGGGGCATCTTGGTAAAAGCCACACAGCCTGTGTCTCACGGACACAGGACTAGGATTGCAGCCAGGCCTGAGGGTCCTCTCACAGCCTGCAGCTGTGACTGTCTCTTTCATGAAGAAGCATCAGTGGGAGTGAGGATATCCCCAGGAGCTGACACCTCGCCCACCCTCTCTCGGCCTCACGTGGGGCTCTCAGGCCTGGTTTCAAGGACTGCCTTGACCCCTAACCATGACCTGGAGCAGGTGGCCACAATGGTCCCTCCAGCCCACCTGTATCTGAGGTACAGGCCCCTGAGCCAGCTGAGCCTTATCTCAGCACAGGATCAGCGTGGAGGGTGATGCCTTACTGACAGGCATGTTTGGGGAGAGACATCTGGCATCCAGGAAGGAGGAAATCTGGGGCCCACGTTGATGCTGCAACACTATGAGTGGCCAGACAGAAGACAAAGCTGATGTTGCAGGACGCCTGTGGTACCCAGGGGTGCACCTGTCTGGTGTGCAGGGTGGGGTCCTGGGGGGCCAACTCAGCCTTCATCAGACCCAGTGTGGACCCCACCCAGTGCCCACACTGCTCCCCACTCCCAGGAAAGGGCCTCCGCCCACCCCGGGCTCCCCAGCCGGCTCTTCCTCCCTCCGTCTTCAGTGGTAATTGATGTAAGTGCTGCTCCAATTTCTAATCATTTCCTGCAATTTGCGAGCTGTGCCTGCGCACGCACTCCGCCCTCCCCCACTGTCCTGTGCCTACGCGGAAGGAATGAGGAGAGGAATGGAGACCGAAGGGGCAGAAGGACAGCCCTGGGCCAGAGCGTGATTCCAGGAAACCTCGAGTGAGTCATCGAGCCAAATGCGACTGACTCACAGCCTCCTGCTGCAGTCTGTCCTCCGTGAGAGGTACCGCATCCTCTCGGCCCTAATCCCACCACTGCTGGCCCCTCTGCCTTGAGTGGAAGCCAGAGAGGGTCCCCTGCGGCATTGCATGGGATCAGCAGACAGTCCTGAGGGCCCACCCGCCCACAGAGAGGCAGTGTCAGCAGCTCTCCATGCTTCCTCCTGCTCCCTGCAGCATGGCCCCGGGGCTGCTCTGCCCCACGGGATGCCAGGAGGGAAGGACAGAGCCAGGGCTGCATGGTTTGGCTCCACACAAGTCAGAAGCCAAACTTCTCTGATTTCCACCGTGAGCATCTGGCAGGAACAGAACCAAGGAACTGTTCCACAGACCTCGAGAAGGGACAGGCCTGGTCAGGCCGGGGTTCGGTGGCAGGTATCACATCTGTGTATGCAGTGCAGAGGACACAGCTGGACTTCACCCAGTCCCCAGCCTCCTTCCAGTGCCTCCATGCCTGAAAATGGCTCCACCCAGTCACCTACCTGCATCAATCATCAGGATGAACTGCATGAATGAGGAGCAAGGGGCAGTTTCTCTCTATCCCGCTCCCCCAGAGTGCAGCCCCCACAACGTCAGGACCAGCCCCTGGAGAGTGTGAGTCAGCAAACACTCTCTGCAGGGGAAAGGAAAGCAAACTCTGAGGTTTGGTGAGACAAAAGGAAAAATCAAGGGTATTATGTGAGCACTTATTTAACAAGCAACAAAACAGATTTATACAAGGTTCATCTGGATGAAATTCAAAAGATAATAATCAAGCACATTTTCTTAGAGCTCAGGACTGCTAATGGGAATAATCCATTTTTACCAAAAGACAATGCACATCTTACTTCAGGTTCAAAGTCGGTTGTTCCTGACATCAAATCGTTAACAAATGTTCACTTGTAAAAAGTCCCCTAACCTCTGTGTCAGCAGGCCCTGGCAGCGGGGCCAGGACTCACCATGCCACTGAAATGTCGGTGATGAAAGTTCCTTCCCTCCAATGATGGGCTCTTGTTGCTAGGCCGTCTGGGCATCCCACAAGATGGAAGCAGCCTCTTAGTGCCAGGCACACACCTCCGGTGAGACTACGCCCACCTCCCCATCAAACCCTGCCACCCCAGGGGCCTGGGGCTGTGTGGCTGGAGGCTCAGTATATCCCACGGATCCGACCCACAGTACACAGCACTGGGAGGGGGAGCAGAGCAGCAGACAGCAAGAGCGGAGCACGGTGTGCCCGTGAGATCCTTCGGAAACTGCCAAGCACTGCCTCAAATTCAGGGTTATGTTCTGGGAAGGACACAGACAGGGTCTGGGAAAGGGGTGCAGGGTGGAGAGCCAGGGTTAGAGAGGGGGCCCCGGCAGGAACAGGGCACCATCACCCGCATGGACACGTCCCACCTCCTCTCCATCCTGGCCCTGGACATCAGGGCTGTAAAATCTCCTCCCTGGGGCCCTGCCTCAACTTCTCCCCTGTCCCTGGGCTCCCACCCCGAGTCCTCCCCGGGCTGCAGGAGTCCTTGGCAACGAGTCCCTCTCCAGACACAGGAGACGGCTTTGCACTCATTTCCCCTGTGAAATCGCTCTGAGGAAAACCGGCCGTCACTCCCGCTGCAAGGCTGCGCTGAGCTGCGCTGTAAGAGACGGAGGACGGGCACCAGGAGGGGATGCGGCGGGTGCGGGAAGAAGCCGTGTAGGGCCAACGGGCCTCACGATCTCAGCTCCAGGTTTTGCAGGGAGACTGGATTAAAGAATCAAATCAAATGAATTTTCCATCAGAGTGAGAGATCTGTCTCCCCCCAAATGCCTTCCTTTGACAGTTGGCTTCAAGAGGTTTGACAGGATCATTTTTCCAGCAGACAAGAGATCAAGGTATTAAACCGAGCCCCCCTTAGGAGAGCGCCACTGGCCGTTTGAACCAAGCATGCTTCATTCGCAGCCTGGTTCTCTCCTGCCTCCTATGCTGGGGCCTGGTTCTCTCCTTTCTCTCTTGCAGCCCAAGGCCCCACACCCGAGGACTCCAGGTGACCATGTGCAGGGAGGCAGACAGTGCTGGGGACAGAGTGAGTGTGTGGGAGCTCAGACAATAGAGAAATCTTTGAGGGCCGGGAGAGCAGGGGGTGCAGAAGTGGACATGTTGGGGAGACACAAGGGGGTGGGGAAGGGGGTACATTTCCTGGGCACCAGAGGAAGCCCCTGGCTGACAAGGAGTCCCTGCAGCCCTCTGTCTGGTCCCTGTGAGTCCCCAAGCTACAGCAGAAACTGTTCCCATCAGTGGACCCATTTCTATCTGGGCCCTAGCAGGACCCCATGGGCACAGGGGAACCGGGACCACGGGGCAGCCCCCCTGGAAGCTCACCCGAAGAACAAGTCATGTACTGGCAGCAAAACCGGCCCCATCCTACTCGCCTGGAGAGGTCCAGTCTGGCCGTGGGGACACAGTCACTCCCCAGACAGTGAGTCGAGCCCTGGCCTGCCTGTCCCTCCCTCCCACTCTCCCGCCTGCCTCCCTAGTCTTTGGTCCCTGTAACAGCACCTCAGGGCCGGGTGCCCATATCCTCTCATGCTTGAGGCCCCGGGTTTGATCCCTGACACAATAAACTGAAACACAAAACACTGAAGCACCTCAGCCCACCTACAGAGCTGCGGCCGGACTCTGTGTTCGAAGTGCTCCCTACACCATGCGTCTCCCCGCCCCTCTGCGCCTGCACAGATTCAGCTCTTGCCTCCGTTTCACAGTTGCAGCCAGGAGAATAGGTGGAAAGTCACGCAGCAGGGACGGTCAAGCCCTGACCACCTGACTGCAATTCTGCTGCTCCCTTGGGAATTTACCATGCCCCCTCAGGACCCCCAAACACTGCTGACCCTGAGCAGGAGCAGGACCCCCGCCCAGCCTTGCTGCCAGGGTCTGCTCCCTACCACTCATCTAGCCTACTGTGGATCCTGAGGGTCCAAGCGAAGTGTCCAGGCCCTTGAACGGGAGGCAGGAGGCCTGCCTGCGGGTGGGGGTGGGGGGGCTGCAGACATCTGAGCAGTAGAGGGATGTGAGCACAGATGAGAGCAGAGCTGCCCTCTGGGGGAGCCACAGCTAAGCAGGTGCTGATCCTCTCCGACAGCCTCGCCTGGTGCCTGCAGGTGCTAGCGCTGGGGCCAGGGCAATGCTGGGAGGGGCACACACCCATTTCCCAGACACCAGCATCCCATCGCCCTCTGCCAGGCTCGAAACTCTAAACCTATTCGGGTCCTGGTGACATAAGAGGCCAGATCAGGTGGGGGGCCTGACGCTGACCAAGGTCACCAAGGGAACGGGAACTCCATCAAGTCACCTGAGCCCCGTGGGGGAGTTCTGAGCATGTGACACACCCACCATGCTTCCTACAGCCCCCCACCCCCTGGCACACTTCTCCTGGCTTCCTCCCAAGTCAGCAACTGGACAGCCACATCTAGGGCACCCTGGGTTCACACACTCGCCCCCCCCCCCCACCCACGGCCATGCGGAGCCTGGGAGGGGGCTGAGCAGACACCGTGATCCCCAAGACACGTTGACCCATCCCTGGGGTCACAGTCACCCACAGCTTCCTTCTCCACTCCTGCTCATGTTTTGAGACACTGCCCACCCCACCAGCTGCCCACCTCCATCTGCTCACTCACCCCCCCCCCGGCCTCTCACCCATACCTGCCCATTCACCCTCACCTGCCCACTCACCCCCACCTGCCCGCTTAGCCCCAGGCCCATTTACCCCTCCTGCTTCCCAGCCCCTCCTGCTGCCCATCTCCACCTACTGCCCAGCTCACCTGCCTGCTCACCCCCACCTGCCCGCTCACCCCTACCTGCCCTCTCACCCCCACCTCCCCTCTCACCCCCCCCCCAGCTGCCCACCCTGTGCCCCACCAATCCTTTCTTGCCCTCAGCAGTCCTTGTGGTGCACAAAGAGGTGAGTAAGTGCCCAGAAGGGCAGCAGAATTGCTTTCTCCAATTCCACGTCCTCTTCCTGACCTTTGTCTCCCTCCCTGCACGCCCACCCCCCTCCTGCTGCTCTCCCTGAAGTGCCCAAGGAAGCAGAATCCTGCCCCTCCCTTAGAACTCAAGGGCTCCTGCAACCTTCGAGGACACAGCTCTCACAGCTAACAGGTGCCTAGGGCCAGCCCCGCACACCCTGGGGCTCCACCGCCCCCCCACCCCGTCTCTGTCTCTGAGGCAATGGCACCAGCTCTGGTATGGATCTCCCTCTCCTCTGGAGCTGAGCCTGCCTGTCACAACTATGTCCACAGTGGCCCCGCTGGCCCTGCACTCACTGGGCGCCCCTGACAGCTGCCCAAGACAGTGGTTTCCTGGACACTTGCACACGGGACCCCCAGTCCCACTCAGAGACTCCCACCCCCAAAGTCTTCCTCAGCTCCCTCTCCCCGAAACACGGTTTATGAACGAGGAGGCTGCAGAGCAGAGAGCGGGGCTCTTTCTTGGCTCCCGTGAGGAGGTGCTCAGAAGCCACCGGAACCCCAGGGATTCTGGGCAGGAAAGGAAAGACTCAGACAAAACCCGGAGGGAGCAACAAGAAAGCAGATTTGTCAAGGAGATGAATCTGTCCCTCAAATAGAAAAGAAATACACTCCATTATTTTGCATTGCATTTCATTGGAATGTGTACATCGTACTTATTTGCCTGCGAGCCTCAGATTACCCAGAGAGGAAACATAAAGAATGACAAAGAAGACTAAAAATACAAAAATGTTTCTGAAGTTGAAATAATTTCAAGAAAAATAAAAAGCTGGACTTGAGTCAAGGGAGGCGGCTTGGCCCAGAACCGCCGGTGCAAACACCTCGCCCCCTACCCCACCCGGGTCAGATACCCAAAATGTCATCCCCAGGGTGCTGTGTGACAGGGCCTGTCCCTGCCTCTCTGAGCCTCGTCCTCTCTTGGTCCTGCCCTACTGAAGGGGTGGATACAATAGGAGGTGACCATAGGAGCCAGGGAGAAGCGTCCCTGCACCCAGGGCGGCGGGGGCCCTGGCACACTATGGTGCCCAGGAATCTGCAGACCAGACACCCAGGAGGAACCTGGATCCTCCTTAGGGCCCTAGTGACTCGCCCTGGGGCTTTTTGCTCCCACTCCAGCCACAGCCCCGGGGTGGGCACCAAGGGTGGAACCTTGGGTGTGTGGGGAGAAGCCACCAGCCCAGGGCCCCAGCTTCTCAGGTGTCATGTACTGACCCCACTGAGACCCCAGTGCTTCCACATTTGTCCCAGTGAGACCCCAGTGCTTCCACATTTGTCCCAGTGAGACCCTTAGGCTGTCATATTTGACCCAGTGAGGCCTCAGGAGTGTCACATCTGTCCCCAGTGAGACCCGAGGGAGTGACACATTTGACCCAGTGAGACTGCTGGGGTGTCACATTTGTCCTCAGAGAGTGGGGCACTGCAGGGACAGGGGCGGGGCAACTGGACCGGCGGGGAGGGCAGTTGGGCTGCCCAGGACTCTGAAGGTGACCAAGTTCCGAAGGGGCTCAGGTCCTTTGTGAGGACAGCACCCCTGTGAGAGGGCCTCGCCCTCCCCCATCCTCTCCCCTGGACCAGCAGGGCTGTGCTGGTGAATCAGACGCAGCTGCTCCATCTTCAAGGGTCCAGGACCCAGGACATGCCCACAGAGACGGATTTCCCTCGACTCATTATCACTCCAGCTCAGGCTGCCGGGGCTGCATCAATACCTTCCATCCTGGCCTGGTGCAAACCTGAGAGCGGCTACAAGCCACTTCCCTGCGGCAACCCCCCTTCCTCCCCTCACCACCCCACCCCACCCCACCCCCGCCCAGAAATCAATGGGAAGCCACTGACTAAATCCACCTAAATCCAGCAGAGCCTGAACAGGAGCTGCAGAATCCTTTCCAGCTCCAAGTGCTCGTGCCTCCAACATGACCCCCAAACCCACCCCTGCTCCAGTCCCATCCTCCTCCAGATGTCCCAGCCAAGCCAGTGCCACCCTCAGCCAGTGGCACAATCTCTGGGCTTCAGCGAGACCATAGAGTCATGTGCCAAGGGTCAGGCTGTGGGAAAAGTTAGGTTCACCTGCATCCCACCCTCACCCTCCCCCAGCCCCAAACAGGAGCCTGAATTCCACATTGCTTCATTCACTGTAAGAAGCAACAGCTCTGAGCCCAGAATTGTCAGGTTGGAGGGACTGAAGCCACAGAGGTAAGCAGCTGTGAGCCTGGCCCAAGTGCCATCACTGCATTTGCTCCCTGCGTATCACCAGGTGTGGTGCCCAAGCACAGAACCAGGAGTAATCCCTGAGCACTGCCATGTGGCAGCCAAAAACAAAAAAGAAAAATTTTCAGACAGTGCCCATATCAGTAACCAGAAAGAAAACCATCGGCTCTGTACTTTGGGGCTCCATCTCCCAATAAATGTGCGGATGGAGGTGCAGTTCTGAGCACACTGGTCAGAAGCAGGTTTGGGGTGTAAAGGTCCAGCTCCTCCCTGCAGAGCCCAAGAGAAAGGATTCCAGATTGAAGGACACTGGTTTGTCCTGTGATAGATAATGCTAAAAGGTTTATATTATTATTATTATCTCTCTCCTTTCAGTTCACTAATGATTAGACTCTCAGACTAGAGTAGAAATGGGTAAAAGCTTGGAAGGCAATGGGGCAGTGCTAATCAGTTTCAGTTCTCACACCCTTGGATACAGCAAGTCTATATTCACAAAAATGGACACTAAAGTCCAGGAAATGTGCCTGCATTGGTTCCTCACTGACCATTCGTGCAGGGAGAAGCTGGAAGCCCCCAAATGACCATCACAGGGATGGTAATAAGCCATGAACTATTCACATAAGGAAATGCAGTGTGATTGTAGCTGTGAGTGAGGTGAATCTACAGTGTGGCCGCAGTCACCCAAGACAAATCAGAAGGAAAGAAAGTTAGAAATCTGTGTAAAGCATGACCACAGTCAATAGAAAAATAAAAGTCCCCTGAGGTCAGGATGTGTCTCTGAGGTAGAGCACCCTAGAGGGCCCTAGGCTCAATCCTCAGCACCAAAATTAAATAAAAAATGATATAATAATAAATATATAAGGGGGCCAGAGTGATAGTACAGCAGGTAGGGCATTCACCTTGCATGCGGCCAACCCAGGTTTGATCCCCAGCATCCCATATGGTCCCCCGAGCACCGCCAGGAGTAATTCCTGAGTGCAGAGCCAGGACTAACCCCTGAGCATTGCTCGGTGGCTCCAAGAAAATAATTAATTAATATATAACAAACAATAACATGTATTTGATAATATTATAATTATATGTAATAATATTATATGGTATAATATATAAGCAATAATAAATAAATAAAAATAATTCTTGATGCCAGTGAAGGTGAGAGGGATTGAATGGTTTAACTTCTAGTGGGTATTTCCAGAGTGTTTGAAAGCATCTACGAACTGTTTAGTCAGGAAAACGATAACAATTTCCAACTGAAAATTAAATTAAATCTGTGTACCTTGGTAATAAAAAATTAAAGTGCTTTGGTTTTTTTGCCTGCTAATGTGAATTTTCAACACCCAACGGTACAGCTTTAATATTTGGTCATGTTGTTTCTCTATTTTTTAATCAGTTGTTCAGGAATAACTATTATTGATTTGTGTGTATAATTTAACATCCTGTTTTTTTTATTTTTACACCTAATATAGCATGAATAATTCTCCATTTAGTCTGGGTATAAATAACATTTTGGGGAAGTGAGCTGGAGAAATAGTACAGGGTTGAATGTTCTTGCCCTATGCACAGCCAACCCTGATTCAATCTCCAGCACCATAAAAGTGCTAGGAGTGATCCTTGGGCAGAACCAGGAGTAATTTCTGAGTGCAGCCAGGTATGGCCCAAACTCCCTCATTCCCCCAACCCTGCCAAAACCCAGCATTTTTATCACCTACAGAATACTGGAGATGGTCCACACTTTAGTTCACCAAATCTCTCATGGCAAGCTGTTAAAGTGGTTCCCTTCCTTTTCTGTCTGTCATGTCAGCAAGTAACCCTGTAGGGAGTCTGTGTGCCTGACCCTATGGGAGAGGAACCTGGGAACAGCTCTGCTCAAAATTAACAGCAATGATATCATTCTCTCCCAACTCTGCCTTCCAATACTCCCTACCCCAGTGCCCACCTCATCCTTTAAGGACATCCTAGGTGGAGCTCTTTGGCCCTGAGGAGCATCCTGCCTTTCGATCAATTCTGAGATGTCCAGTCTGGTCTAGCCACCCATCTGTTTCTGCTCCAGCCTGGTGAGGGTTCAGGTAGACCTGAGAAGAGCAAAAGGCAGGCATGTGATCTGCTCAGGTCCTCTGCTTCCCTCCTGCTTCCCTCGGGGATCCCACAGCTCAGGATGTGAACACCAGCTGATGGGTTCCAGAGAGTTCTCACAGCCCACACCCCACTGGAAGGACAGATGGAGGACTTGCAGAGTCCCTGTGTCTGCAGTCACCACTTGAGAGCAGGACACACACCCTCTGCCTCCAGGGCTCTGTGTGTGTGTCTGTATGTCTGTGTGTGCAGGTGTGTGTCTGCCTTCCAAGGCTGTGTGTGTGGAAGTATGTGTGTGTAGGTGTGTGTCCACCTTCCAGAGCTGTGTGTGTGAAAGTATGTGTGTGTGTGTATGGAGGTGTGTGTCTGCCTTCCAAAGCTGTGTGTGTGATTGTGTGTATGTAGGTGTGTGTCTGCCTTCCAGGGCTGTGTGTGTGGAGGTGTGTGTGTGTGTGTGTGTGAGTGTGGAGGTGAGTGTCTGCCTTCAAAGGCTGTGTATGGAGGGGTGTGTGTGTATGTGTGTATGTGCCTTCCAGGGCTGTGTGTGTGGAGATGTGTGTGTATGTGTGTGTATGTGTGTGTGTGTGCGTATGAGTGTGGAGTTGTGTGTCTACCTTCCAGGTTCATGGGGAGTGGGGAGGGGTTGGGGAGGTGGAGGTGTGAGATCTCCCACTGCTTATTTCTCTGGAGATCCTGCCTAATACAAGCTCCAAGCCACCTTTATTCCATTAATCTCTGAACCATTGTGATCACTGTGCGCATTGTGTATTTAAGTCATTCTGTTTAAATACAGAAACATCTTCAATGTTTGGTTATTTTGATGGCAGCATTTCCCTCTCAATTTCCCCAATCAAGGAAAAAGCCCCTTTGGTGTGAGATTCTCTGCCACCACCCACCTCTTTTACCCCCACCCCTGCCTTACCCAGTTCTTTCAATGTCTCTGTCGACCTCCTGGGCTTCCCCTGCTGTCTTCTCATCAGACTCTTCTCTGCCCATCTATGCGCATCGGGGGTACCCAATACTTTTGTCCCTCCCCTACATAGCATTCAAAAGGACACCACAATACTTGTGGGAAGCTGGCCCTTTAACTGACCAAGGGCCTAAGTGCCTGTGCTATGTATGGTCATCTTGACCTACGACCCCGAGGCAGGCACAGCCTGTGCTATGTATGGTCGTCTTGACCTATGTGACCCTGCAACAGGCAAAGCCAGTGCTATGTATGGTTATCTTGATGTATGGTTATCCTGAGAGAACATCTGTCATAGCTGTCAATAATAACAAGAAGTAACTATCTCGTGTCTGGTACCTGATGCATATAAATTTTATAAATCATATGGACATAGCCCTTTGTGTATCTACCTCATATCTGGTAAATCATATGGACATGGCCCTTTGTGTAACTACCTCGTGTCTGGTACAAGATACGCATAAACTTTATGCGTGATATGTGAAAACAAACCTTCCTAACCATATATGGGCACGACCTTTTGTGTAGCTGCCTCACTAATGGATATATACCCTGATTGCCCCCAATAAAGTCTGTCCCTTTTTCTCTCTGTTTCTGAACTGCATTCTGTCTCTTGTGTCTTGTGTTCATTCGGTCGGTCCTTCCCTACACCTACGGATCCTAGGGCCACCTCCGCGGGCCGGAGAGTAGTCTGGCGGGGCCCCCCACAAATACCCCCGCACGGCAAAGCCTGGCAACCTACCCGTGACGTATTTGATATGCCAAACACAGTAACAACAAAGTCTCCAAAAAATGGAGATGTTATTGGGCCCGCTCGAGAAAATTGATGAACAACGGGAGGACAGTGACAGTGACAGTGACCACAATGCCATCCTGCTACACTTTGCCAGCCTCCCCACTATGCATTCCCCTGAAACATTCACCCAATAACATAACTCAGAACATAACCTGAAACACTCGCTCCAGCAGACATTCCACCAGTGCAAAGACTCTGGGCTGGGAGTGGTCCCTTTGCCTATCCCAGAAGATAGTTTCTGATTCCCATTCACCATGTTTCCCCTGAAGTTTCCTCTTCTGTAGTTCAATTCCACCCCATTCCTTCACACTTTCAAGTCCCATTCACTCTTCAAAGTCAACCTGAACTTTAGTATCTGGCAGTGAAAGGGCAAGATACCATAGACATCTGAATGAGGTTCTTCACTTTTTTTTCAGGGAGGAAATGGGGTTCAAGTCTGACTCTTGTCACTGTGCTCAGGGGTCAATCCTGGTGATGCTCTGGGAATATATGTGGTTCCAGGGATTAAACTGGGAAAGCGCCTTAACCCCTGTACTCTTTTGTTGACCTTCCTAAATCTTTTTAAAGGTATCAATAAACTGGTACAAACTTACAAAACCTTCATTCTAAGAAAAAACATTCAGGAATTCAAGCTAGCATTTATTGCCAAAACCAAACCCTTGAGATCTTGATAGGAGACAAATTCAGAGTCATCAAAGATGGTAAGGTTACTGGGAAATTTCTGCAAAAATGTGAGACCCCAAAGAGACAGCTATCATGAATGGGTAGAATGCAAAGAGAGGGCAACAAGAGAAGGTACATGACTAACACTTGGTTCTAGGTAAAAGGAGAAACAATATAACCCTTTAGAGGATTGTAAAAGTTAAGTTCATTCACATGTAGACCTGGAGACAAATTGTATTAAATACATTTGTATTGTTCTTACAACTTCAATTGAAACATTTGGCTTTTAAAAAATGAAATGGTTCTCTTGCCAATGATCTGAATACAGATGAAGATACAAATGGAAAGATATAATCTCTGAGGAAGGCGGGTTCACAGAACACACAGTAAAACGGTATACATGAGCAAGATCCCACAGTAACTACCGAGAATTAGCCCCACAGAGACCCCAGCTGCTGGCAGGGTTAGCCACGAGCTGGACTAGAGCGCTATCTAATGACTATCATGAAATTCAGGAGATGATTAGAACTATAAACAAAAAAAAACAGATCATTAAAAACTGATTAAGCAGATCTTAGAATTGAAAAATGACAATTGAAAAATAGTCAAAGAAAAATTAATGAGCTAGAAGATACTGCTTAAGAATAAGTACAGAGGCAAGAGAGCTGGAGAGGAGAGCACAGGGTGGCAAGATGGACCACGAAGAGGCTAGCAAGGGGGAAAGAGAGAGAAGATTGTAGAAGAAGAATACAGGAGCAAGCACATGGAGAGAGAGAGCCCAAGCTGCGAGATGGAGCAGAGAGATGAGCGGGAGAGACAGAAGGAGACGGGAATGAGAGGCAGTGTGAGACCAGAATGGGAGACTCAGAGAGACTGGGGCAGGCACGTGGCGAGAATGGAATAAATGGCAACTGATCAATCAAGAAAAAAAAGAGTAAGTACAGAGAAACAAGAAGAAAGAAAATGTGAGAGAGTGAAAAGATCACAAGGAGGATAAGTATGACCCTGAACGTGAATGATGTCCACATTCTAGAAATGTTTTATATATTTGAATGGGAGGAGATGATTATAAGTAAAAGGGTTATTTTTGAGGTGATAAAGATGTTCAAAGCCTTGGTCCACCCCTACCGGTCCCCAGGTGTGCTGGGCAAAGTCTTGCACAGTCCTTAGCATGACTCCAACCCCTCACCAGAAGGACATTCAACACTGATCCACCCCTGCTGGTTCCCTAGTGAACCAGAAGAAGCCCCATATGATCCACTTCAGCCCCCCAACCCCCTCTCACCTCCACTCCAAGAGTAACCAAAACTATTATAAGAAAAAAATATGAGATGCATTGAATTCCCAGACTTTAAGTAAAAGATACTTACAAAGCTATTGTAATCAAAACGACATGGTACTGGGGCCGGAGTAATAGCACAGTGGGTAGGGCGTTTGCCTTGCACATGGCCGACCTGGGTTCAATCCCCAGCATCCCATATGGTCCCCCGAGCACCGCCAGGAGTGATTCCTGAGTGCAGAGCCAGGAATAACCCCTGAGCATCGCAGGGTGTGACCCAAAAAGAAAAAAAAACTACATGGTACTGAAATAAAGACAAACTCTCAAATTGGTGAACTAGAACTGAGAGCCTAAATGGATGGGCAATTACTTTGCAACAAAAGGTCTAGGTGCATGAAGTGGAACAAGGAAAACCTTTTCAACAAATGATGCTGGGAAAACTAGATAGATGCAAAAGAAAGGAAGGAAAAGAAAAGAAAAGGAAAGTAAAAAAGAAAAGAATAGAAAAGAAAAGAAATTTGTACCATATCTTATATAATATATACAAAGTTAACTTAAAATTGATTAAAGGTTGATATCAAACCTGTTTCTTTAAAATACATCCAGGAAAGCATACACAGACATCAAGGATATTTATTTTAGAGAAGTCTTCGATAATATGGTCCCACAGGCAAAGAAAACAAAATCAGAAATGAACAAACTGGACTACATCAAACTAAAAAGCATGCAGCCAGAGTGATTGTACATCATGTGAGGTGCTTGCCTTGACCACAGCTGACCTTGGTTTGATCCTTGGAACCTCATGTGGTCCTCTGAGACAATCAGGAGCAATCCCTAAAAGCAAGGCTATGAGTAATCCCTAAGCACTCCTAATGTGCTACCCCCCCAAAAAAAATCCACTAAATAAATATAAATAAAATACATAAAAAGCTTCTTCACTGTGGGGCCTAAAATAAAAATACATCCCACTGATTGGGAGAAAATATTTGCACATCACACATCAAAGGGCTAAAATTTATATAAGGAATATAAAACACTCTTAAAGCTCAATAACAAATAAAATGGGCCCATTAAGAAATAGAGAAAGGAGGTGAACAGATAACTCCTCAAAAATGACATAAAGATGGCCAATAGGCATATGAAAAAATAGTTCATCAGGAACATGCAAATAAAGAAAAACAATGAGATAACACTTCACAGCAGAAAGAATGGTTTATATCTAGAAGCCCAGAAATAAGAAGCACCTGTAAGAATGTGGTGGAAAAGGATCATTCGTTCACTATTGGTCCAGCTACTTTGGAAAACTTGAAAAGTTTGGAGACTACTCAAGCAAATTAAGAATATAACTTCCATATGGCCCTTCAGTTTCACTCCTGGACTTTTACTATAAAAATACAAAAACATGAATCTGAAATTATTTAAGCACACCTGTGCTCATTGTTGCATTATCTGCAATAACCAAGATTAGGAAACCACCCATGTGCCCACGAACAGATGAGATCAGGAAATTGTGTCTAGATTTGCAAGGGAATTCTACTCAACTGTAAGAAAAGATGAAATCTTGCTGTTTTCTGCAACTTGGACTGCATTAGAGGAAGTAATGCTAAATGAAGTAAGAACAAAAGTAACAAAAGTACTAATACCAATGACCTCTCTGGTTTTCATCTGTAGGGTGAACAAACAAGGCTAGACACAGAGCGATGGAAACAACTTTGGGACACATCAATAAAGCAGTGACATTAGAGTGTTCGGTGGCATGAGAGGGAGGAGACTCTGCGATAATGGTGGAGGGATCCTGGCTCCCCCGTGGTGAGCAAGATATAGCAGCATCACAAATATTTTTTTAATTTTTATTAATGAAACACCATGAGGTACAGTTGTAGACTTACACATTTTTGTGCTTAGGTTTCAGTTATACAATGATCAAGTACCCATCCCTCCACCAGTGCCCATTCTCCACCACCAATGGTCCCAGTATTCCTCCCACCCCTCATCCCCCACGTCCCATCTCGCCTCTGTGGCAGGGCATTCCCTTTTGTTCTCTCTCTCCTTTTGAGCACCACAAATATTTTTAAAAAGAGGACCATGCTGGGGGACTTTGGGTACATTGGTATTAGCAAAAGTGCATCAAAGCCATAAATCTTGCCCCTGTTATGCTTATGTCACCAAAACTGCAATTAAAAAAATTAACTGACAAAAAAAACCTTACCCAAAATGTTAAAATATATATATATATTATTATGATAGTTGCACCACTTTTGAAGCTACTAAGATCCATTGAATCATATAATTTAAACAGGAAAACTCTATGATATGAAAATTATATCTCAGTGCAGCTGTTTAAAAAAATAAAAAGAGGGTCAAAGAGATAGTAGAGCAGGTATGGCACTTGCCTGATACATGGTCAATTCAGGTTCTATCTCCATCATCCCATATGGTCTCCCATGCCCCACCAGGAGTGACTGCTGAGTGCAAAGCCAGGATTAATCCCTGAGCACAGTTGAATGTGGAGGGAAGGGTAAGGAAGGGGAGTGGGGAGGGAAGGGGAGGGAAGGGAATGGAAGGGAAGGGAAGGCAAGAGAAGACACATGGAAAAGAACTAATTGGAGTTAATTATCCAGACTTACTGGATAAGAACAATTTTCACTGCAAAAAATAATTAGAGGAGATAAATTATGGGAGAGTCACACTGAAAATCTGTGGAATACAAGAGAAGGCCAGGAATGTTATTTAGAGATACCACCCTTCCTTGTATGTATAAGATCCTGGGTTCAATTCCTGGCGCTAAAAAAATAAAAATAAAAATATAGGGCAGAAAGAGAGAAGAAAAGAGAAGACAGGGTATTTAAAAATAGCCAAAAGGCACAGGATATAACTGAGTGGTAGGACTCCCATCTTGTGTAAATGAGGCCCTGGATTCAGTCCCTAGAACACACACACACACACACACACACACACACACACACACACACACACACACACGCCACCCCTCCTCCCTCTCCACAGTTCCTGATAACCAAAAAAGGCCAAAGAGAACATCTTTCCTACTCCTCCAGGCCGAGAAACATATATACAAGGTAATTGCAAACACCAGACAAATAAGTCCTAGAGACCTAATTATAAACAACAAAGCAGAATTATAAAACAGAGAAGTTTTTTAAACAGCTGGAGCTGAGGAAAGGCAGATGCCTACAGAGCAAATATGGCTAATATTTCAATAGTGGGGATGGAAGCTAGAAAGAGACAGTGGAATAGTATTTCTATTGTGCTGAGAAAAAGTAGCTCCCGACATAAAAGGCTATTCAAAGGCATCCCCTTTTTCAGGCAAAAGGAAACTTTTCTTCTCTAAAGGATGTAGTTTAGGCAGAAGGAAAGTAGACCTCAGTATAAAGAGTGGGAGAGAAAATGGGCTGCTGATAAGTTGAGCATGGGAAACCCAAGCTAATGTCACATGGATCTAATGGCAATAATATGTAATTTCAGAAGTTAAAATAAAGAAGAACAAAGGACCAGCAAGAACCCTAGGAAAGATGGAAGATCATCAGAGTATTCTGCTGTTCTTGTATTTTGTGGGAACAGTGTGGAAATGCTGGCTGATGAGGTGTTGTTGAATGAAGTAGGCATCTTCAAACAGCTAGAGGAAAAGACCAAATAAAATAAGGCAGGACCATGTGCTAGAACAAAAACCAAGTGCTCCAAAAACCAGATTTCAAAGGTTTGGCACAAAAATCATAGTAATCAGAAATCAAAAACAAAACTGGTGGAGAAACACCCTAGTATTTAGGAATAAAAACATATTCCAAAAACTGCAATAAAAATAAATAAAGCAAATAAAATTGAAAATTGCCGGGAAGGGCTAGAGCAATAACACAATAGGTAGGGCACTTGCCTGGCATGTGGCTGATCCAGATTCAATCTCCTGCATCCCATATGGTTCCCTGAGCACTTCCAGTACTAATTCTTAAGTGCAGAGCCAGGAGTAATCCCTGAGCACTACCAGATACAACCCAAAAACTTAAAAGGTGTGGCAAAAGGAAAAGTTTAGCAAAATTGAAAAGTAATGATGATACTGCAATTAGTTAAAAGTTTCATACAGTATAAGTGGTAGTTAGAAGATCAGGGAAAGAAATGTCAATTAGAAAAGAGAATTTGAGTGATAGCACATGGGATTAAGGCATTCACCTTGTCTGTGGCCAACCCTGGTTGGATCCCTGCTACTGAATATAATTTCCTCAGCACTGCCAAGGTTTACTTCTGAGCACAAAGCTAGGATTAGTCCCTGAGCATAGCCAGCTGTGACCCAAAGCCTCCCCTCTCCACTCTCCCTGAAAAAAATAAATTTCTTGAACTAATGACCTTTATTTTCTTTTTTTTTTCTGCTTACATGGTTTTTTTTTTCCTTAAATTTTTATTAGTGAAACACCATGAGGTACAGTTGTAGACTTACAAATTTTTGTGCTTGGGTTTCAGTTATACAATGATCGAGACCTTTATCTTCAAACTAGCAAAAGCATTGCAGAATAATCCTAAAGAACATAAGGAAGGAAACCAGAGGTAAATTATGATAAAGTAGAATGAAAGCAAACACTGAGCACCTATTTTGTAGAGTGTAAATTTGATCATTTCAAGCATATGAGATACATACTCTTATTATAGTTGGGGAAACCAAGTCACAGGGTGGGGAAAACAAATGTACAATAAAGAGAATCAGCAAGGTCAAAAGCTGGTTCTGAGAAAAAAAAGTTTTAGAGTCCAGAACGATACTACAGTGGAGAAGGCAAACTTGCCTTCTATAACGCCTGACCCAAGTTCAATCCCAGGCATCCCGTATAGTCCTTTGAGCACTGTCAGCAGTGACCACTGGCACAGACCCAGGAGTAACCCCTGAGCATAATCAGGTGTATCCCAAAAATAACAAGCAAATATAACAAAATAAAAATATTTTTAATTTCATTTTTAATAACGTTGTTTATGATGGCTGGAGCAATAGATAGCACAGCGGTAGGGCGTTTGCCTTGCACGCAGCCAACGTGGCCGACCCAAGTTCGATTCCTCCGCCCCTCTCGGAGAGCCCAGCAAGTTACCGAGAGTATCTCGCCCACATGGCAGAGCCTGGCAAGCTACCCGTGATGGACTCGATATGCCAAACACAGTAACAACAAGTCTCATGATGGAAATGTTACTGGGCCTGCTCAAGCAAATCAATGAACAACGGGAGGACCGTGACCGTGACCGTTTATGATGATTTGTTGCTATATTCCAACAGCAATCCCACCACGATTGCTCTTTCCCACCACCATTATTTCCAATGATAATAAGAATTTAAAGGAGCAGTCCCTGACGTGATTGAACCAAGAAAAGGAAATGTGCACACAGAAGAACACCCAGCAATATCAATGATGGGAAAGCTTGGGGGACTAAATAGATAAATCAGTATGGAAATATCAGGAAGAGTTTATGGCAATAAATGAAAGTAGTTGACACTACTACATTCCTATAAAATACAATTTACAAAAACTGACTCAAAAACACCATTTTGAAATGTGCATAATTGTATCATATAATGAAAGAACTAGAGAAACTGAACTGGAATCAGAAATCTTTCCTCAATGCCACTAAGCTTTTGCAAACACAGAGATCAACCCAATCTTTCAAAAACATTTCCCATTTATGAGTATAGTCATTCTTGACACCAAAGCAATATAAGAACTCTAATGAGTATGGGAAAAGGCAGACTAACTTCACTTGAGATTTAAAAATCTAGAATTCTGGGTCTGAGTGAGAATTCAATGGCCTAAGCATATGCTTCGCTTGCTGGATCCCCGGAATCAATCCCCAGCACCGCAGGGTCCCCAGAATACCAAAAAAAGCACCTGCTGAGCAGAGAACTGGTTACAGTCCCCCAAGTACTTCCAGATATGTCCCCCACAAAAAAAAAAACACAAAGAAGTATACTGGATTCATATATATAATATTAGTGTATGAAATCCAGTGATGCATGATAATGAATGAATTCTGACCAAATTGAGGTTATTCCAGGAATGCAAGGTTGGTTTTTATATTAGAAAATGTGTTCATGTAAATCATCTCATTAAGAGGTTAAAAGAGCAAAATTGCATGAATATCTCAGTGGAAGCAAATTAAATTCAGAACCCTTTCACAAGCACACTCTAGAAATAGGATGTTTCATGAAACTGGATGTTTTTTGTGAGCCAAAAATAGAGTGGGTTGTTTTCTTAGCAGGATAAAGCGCATCTATGAAAACGTAATGCAAATATCATGCATTTCCCTTTGAAATCAGGAATAAAACAAGGACTCCTGCCACCGTCACTTCTAGGAAGGTTGGAGAAAAAGGAAATGAAATGTGAAAGAGAAAAACAAAAGAGTCGTTATCTGCAGATGACACAACTGCCTATGTGGAAAATGTAAAACTCTACAGCTAAGTAAATATGATTAATAAAAAAGTCTCCATATATATATCAAATCATCACGTTGATGATGATAAATAGCCCACCATTTTATTTGTCAATTACACCTCAATAGAAAAAATGTTTTAAAGACATATAACAAATTTGCTGGATACAAAATCAATCTATAATGCGGAATTACATTTTCATGCATCAGCAAAAGAAAAGAGATGCCTATTACCACAGGAAAAAAAAAGTATAAAACACCTAGCAATAAATCTCACAAAAGCATTGAAGCGCTTTCTGGAGAAAATGAATCTGCTCATACTGCTTAATAGGCTGGGCACGTTGTAGCCTTTCATGTGTGTTTCATTCCCCCCATCACCACCCCTCCCTTAATAGTGCAGGTATTTGTTTATTTCCATCTGAGAAAGAAAAAAGAACAACAGCTATGTCAGAGTGATTTCTGCTGATTGGGTCTTGCTGATCTGTTTCTTTAAAAATAAGGCTTCATTGTGCTTTTGGTTTCTCCAGACACTGTCACCTTCACTCTCTCTCTCCCAACAATCAACAGGTGGGGACAATGCCGCCATCTGCAGTACAGAAAACTGAGGCTCAGAAAGGAGAAGGTGTTTTCCCAGCGATATCCAAATGTGCAGAACAAGCTCGGGGTCCAGGTCTGTATTGTTTCCAAACTGTTTCTGCTTTGCCTGGTGCTTCTCGAACTGGTTCAAGAGGGGGCTTCTGACAACCTCCTGGAGGAAAGGGGATTTAGTTCCAAACTAGAAGAGGCATATGACTAACCTGCCAAAGGATGGAGAGAGTAAACAGGAAAGTGAAAAAAAAGGGGGGGGGGATTTCAGGTTGAGGGAACAGCATGTGCAAGGGCTTAGAGGAGAGAGATGGTGGATAATAGAAAGAAGGATCTTTCAAAGAAGCCAGAAAGAAGCACCTAGAACCAGAGCTGTGGCTGGCCAGGGCATAGGCGAGAGCTCCAGCCTGCAGGGCCCAGTACAGCAGGCTCAGGAGTTTGTGCTTGATCTTAGGGAAAATAGGTATCTATTGAAGAGTTTGAGGAAAGAATGTTTTAAGGCTGGAGAAAGAGCACAGGCGTAGGCCAGGCCAAGGATGCTCCAGTTCCCATCCCGGCACAACATGCTCCCCGCGCATGGAGCATCACTGGGTGTGGCCCCTGGATCTCCTGAGCAGCACTTGAGAGCCCTCCCAAAAATATTAGAATAAATAGAATGACATGTTTGATTTGGGTTTAGAAGCAAAGAGACCAGAATAGAGGCAGAGACTGGAGTTAGGATGTTGAGTCCTGAACCCAACTGACCTGCTTTCTGCCCACCTGAAGCCCTCCCATTCTCCCAAGCCCATCCCCAGCATACACCAGAACCTTGGGCCTGAGGGAAAGTCCTCATCCCAGTGTCTGAGGCCTTTAAAGGGAAATGGCTACCCTCCCCCCGCCCCTCCCTGGGGTGGGCAAGAGGCTCAGGAGCCCTTGAAATGATAAAAATAGCAGCAAGATCTGGAGCTTGGAATCCTCAGGACTCTCTCTCTCTCTCTCTCTCTCTCTCTCTCACACACACACATACACACACACACACACATCTCAGCTTCTTTCTCTGTCTTTCAATGTCTTCAGTTTTTCCCACTGCATCCACCCATGCCCCATGAGGACAGAGAAAGTAACCCCAAGCACCTACTTGCATCCAGTAATCCAAAAGCAAGAGGGAAATCTCAGTGAGGCCTTCAATGGCATCCTTGGGGATGCTGCACTCTGATTGGCAAGCCTGGGTAGCCTGAGTTACCAGTCAGGGCACAGGCCCTGTGCTCTAACCTGGGAATGGTGGGGCTGAAGAACCCGGTAGTTGATGGAAGAACCAAAATGGAGAAGCTAAAGGGCTATCAGATGAAGGCATGGCTGGTGAGCAGGTTAAATACAAATAACCAATGAGCGAACGTGTAAACACACAGATATTCAGATATGCTAAGCATGTAAATACTCAGCTTTAAGTCTCCACTCTGTTATCCCCTCCCACAGACAGCCCCCTTCCATGTGCCCATTGCATCCTGCTCATAACCCGTCAAGTTTGACTCCCCCATCAGACAACTCCTGGAAAGTCAGGGCCTGTGTCACCAGTGTCCAGATAGTTTTATAACAGCCAGCAAGTTCCCTTGCGTCTTCCCCCACTGTGTGTAGGGCTATCTCACAGAAACAGGCTAAAACACACCCAAATAACAGATCAGTCCAACCTGCAGTCATACAAGACAGAGGAGGGAGAAAGTCAGAGCAGCCGACACGCCATCTCTCTAACAGCTGCACAGACGAGAGAGCATGTGGAGCTAGCATGTGGAGCTGATGGTGTGGCCAAGGACTGTCCAAGAACAGGACTACCAAGAGGCCCATTGGACACTGAGGGTGCCCTTCAGTTCCACCTCATTTGCCAGCCACAAGCAGTCACCTGGAACTTAGAACCCAAACTTTCTCCAGCTTCCTGGGGCCCCAGCCAAGACACAGCCTGACAAACCCAACAGCCTCGAAAGTTCACATCTGTGTCACCACACCAGCCACGTTCCCACATGTGGTAAGGGGCCACAGAGATGCTTACTGAAGATATTTACAGAGAGAGGAAAAAGGGGAAGGAACCTAGATATTTATTAATAGAGAAATCCTTTTCTTACAAATGCAAATCCAGGGCCAGAGTGATAGTACAGTGGATAGGGTGTTTGCTTTGCATACGGCCCACCCAGGTCTGATCCCTGGCACCCCAAGCCCACCAGGAGTTATCCCAGAGTGCAGAGCTAAGAGAAAGCCCCTTCCATCACAGGGTATGGCCCAAAAATAAACTAGAAAAAAAAAACCAAATCCATGGGCTGAAGAGATAATACAGGTCTTACCTTGCATGTAGTCAATCCCAGTTCAACACTTGATCCCCAGAAATCACCGGGTATATCCTGGGAAACCCCAAAACACTATCAGGTAATCCCTGGAATTGCAGGGCCAAAGCAGCACCTTGCATAGAACCAGGCCAGTTAGCCAGGAAGGAACAGGAGGGGCCTCCAGACCTCGTGAGCACTGCTTAAGAAGCCCCTGACACCCAAAAATAAAAAGTGAAAAACTAATGAAAATCCAGGGGCCAGAGAGGTAATACAGGATGTTAGGCACTTTTCTGCAACCAACCCTGGTTTCAACCCCAGCACCATATTTGATCCCTCAAACACTGCCAGGAGTGAGCCATGAGCACAGCCAGGAGTAAGCCCTAAGCACATCATGCCACATACACACACAAATCTACACACACACACACAAACACACACATGCACACACGCATGCATGCATACACACACAGTGAAAATCTGTGCCATTGAACCAAACATATAGATGCTTCATTCAAATGATTGAAGTCAGGGCTGGAGTGATAGCACAGCATGTAGGGCATTTGCCTTGCATGCAGCCAACTGAGGTTCGATTCCCAGCATCCCATATGGTCCCCCGAGCACTGCTGGGAGTAATTTCTGAGTGCAGAGCTAGGAGTAACCCCTGTGCATTGTGGGGTGTGATCCAAAAAGCAAATAAAATAAAAAATAAATGAAGTCTGGGCCGAAGAGAATCCAACAAATGGGGCACTTGCTTCGCATGCAACCAACCCAGGTTTGATCCTTTGGCGCCCCACAGGGTCCCTCAAGTACTGTCAAAAGTGATTTCTGAGGACAAAGCCAGGAGTAAGCCCTGAATGGCATCCCAAATATATATATATATATATATATATATATATATTTGTATACATTTTAACATATAATATTTTAAAATGAGGTTAGCTTTGTTTGCACCAACATATAAAGATATCTGCAATTCTAAAGGGAATGGGGGAAACAGAGAGGTCAGATGAGCCAAAATGCATTTTGTAGAATAACTTGATGCTTTCTAAAGCACCCATAACAGAAACATATGCATGTGTATCTATGTAAATGCATGGAAATGAGTCTAGAAGGGTTATAGCACCTGACAAGGGGTTATACTGTGGAGAGGGGATTGAATTGTGGAGGTGAGTATTAGAGGAGAGTAGCCCAGGGAAGCTTTTCAATATCAAAATTACCCACTGATGTGACAAAGAAAATATAGGTATAGAGCATTTGTGTAATCAAAAATAATATTTGCAAAAAAAATAGAAAGTCGGAGGGGTTTGTGCATAGCAGCACCAGCGGTATTAGCAGAAAACTCTAAACAACCTAAGCATCCACCTGAGAAGAACCAGCTACAGCGAGGTGGCACTGCTGACAATAGGCCACAGGCAGCTGCTGGAACATAATGGGACAGAACCACACGGGAGAATGTTCTCAAATGGAAAAAGCAAGCTGCCAAGTGGTGCTTCGCGTATGAGCCCATGTTTGCAGGAGCTGGGCTAGTTTACACTGGGAAACCCCATCGAATCCAAAGCATGAACAGTAAGTGGAGGCAGAGGACGGAGGGAGGCTATTTCCTGGGAGACATGTGGACGTGGAGACATGTGGACATGTGGACACATGTGAACGTAGGTTCAGTCCCTGCCCTGAATCTGCAAGGCAGCCCTTGGGCAGAGGGCCAGTCTGTCATTCTGAGCCCCTTTCCCTCTCCTCAAAAATGGTCAGATTGGAAAAGGTGCAAAGAGAAGGTTGGACTGGAGTGAGACCCAGACATGGGAGCAATTGCATGATAACCGATAGAAACTTACATCGGCGGAGATCGTGACAGAGTGCATCCATGTTGAGTTAGAATTTGCGTGCATATGCAGTGGCATGTTGCCAATAGTATAAAAAAATGTTCTTATGCTCAGTATAACAATAAAGCTGGGAATGATCACGCTGGACAAGAATGGAATGTTAGTAGTGGGTAAAGGGGGGGGGGCTAGAGCGATAGCACAGCAGGTAGGGCATTTGCCTTACACGCAGCCAACCCAGGTTCAATCTCTAACGTCCCATATGGTCCCCTGAGCACTGGCAGGAGAAATTCCTGAGTGCAGAGCCAGACAGAAGTAACTCCTGTGCATTGCCGGATGTGACCCAAAAAAGCAAAAAAAAAAAAAAAAAACAAAGTAGATAAAGGGATGTTCTCGATAACCTTTCAGTATCAATACTGCAAACCACAATGTTCAAAAGGAGAGAGACAGACAGACAGACAGAGACAGAGAGAAAAGAAAAGCACCTGGCAGAGAGGCAGGCTGGAGGGTGGGGGTTGGGGGGAAGATGAAAGGGAACCTGGGGACACTGGTGCTGGGAAATGTGCACTGGTGGAGGAATGGGTGTTGGAACACTGTATGACTGAAACCTAATCATGAACAGTTTTGTAAGGGTCTATCTCACAGTGATTCAATTAAAAAATAATAAGTAAATAAATAAAAATTGTTTGACAATAATTAAAATAAAACTGTCCTCATGCACATTTCTTGTACTCTAAGCCCGCCACCAGCCCCCCAGACTAGGCTGTCCTGGCACAAGACCCCCAGTCCCCATGCTGGCCCTCACAGAACGTGGGTGCATGAGCCAGTGACACCTCCAAGCTGCTCCAATTCCAAGACCAACCATGGAGAAAGAAGTGAAGGCAGAATGAGGCTCTCAGAGCACAGCAGACCCTCCTGCTCCTGACTCAGGGCCGGGGGATGGGCAAGCGGTGGGTGACAAGGACCATGCCTCCTGCCTGCGCTCTGTGGTTGCAGAGAGTGCTGCCATTTCTCCAGAGTGGGGCTGGAGCTGCAGGCAGGAAAAACAGTGGATAAAAGTGGGAGCAAGGGCTGGAGCAAGGGCTCCGGGACCCCGGCTGTCTAACACTTAGCAGCCAGTTTTGCCAGAGACAAGCTGGCACCTAGAGCTGAGGTCAGTGCAGAAATGGATGAGGATGAGGGAGAAGGCGGCGAAATTCCAGAAATGCTCCGTCCTTGAGAGTGCCTAGGGGCTGGAGCAATAAATAGTTTAGTGCATAGGGCGTTTGTCCTGCACATGGCGGACCTGAATTCCATCACCAGCATCCCCTTTGTTACTCAGAGCATCGCCAGGAGTAATTCCTGAATGCAGAGCCAGGAGTAATCACCGAGCATCACCAGGTATGACCCAAAAACCACCCCCACCAAAAAGAGAGGATGCCTGGATCCACTACTGGCTTCCTGGCAGAGGGTGTGAGGGGACTTCATGCATCTGTGCAAGAGATACATACCTGCACTCACATGTGCACAGGCACACATGCACACATGTGCACACAAACATACATGCACACACATGGTCCCGGCAGCCGATGGTGAGCACTTCTGTGTGCCCAGTCCACACAGACCCCAGAGACTCAGAGACAAGTCAGGTCCCACCCTACCGCCACCGTGAAGAGAAAACTCTGCTGGAATAATAACAGCTTCGCGGTTCCTGGGTCCCCGTCCCATGCCCACTCCGTGCCACGTGTCCCCCATGCCTTTACCTGAGCAGGGGAGCGCTGCAGAGAAAGCAGCTGAGGCTTAAAGACTAAAGACCATGAAGAGCCATGAAAGCCGTTCTGAGCAGGATCCCAGTCAGCGGGACACTGATCATCCTCAAGACCTGCTCTGGGGCCCCTGGCAATCCCAGTTGATGATGCGTGACACTGAGTGAGCTGTGAGACTGTTCCCACCTATGTGAGTATTGGGCAGGGGCAAGCGCTCACATTCCCCCACGTGGCCCCTCCACGTGAGCACAGTGCTGAGCTGAGGCCAGACAGGCTCTCAGCGGCAGGATTTGAGGGCCCAGCTCTCTGTCTCCATCACTCTCCCACATGTCTGCACCAAAGCACAGCACTGTGACTGTCGGGGTGTCGGAGGCCAGCGCCAGGGAGGTGCCACTGTGTGTCCAGAGCATCTCTGTGCCAGGCGCTGTGCTGGATACTGAGTGTGGCTTAGTGGGGGTAAGGAGCGCAAAGCAGTGAGCACATGAGGTTTAAGAAATAGTTCAACGATCCCCCACACCTTGAGTTCTCCGAGCACTGCCAAGATAGCCCTGCTCTGTGATCGCAGCCTGGCCCCTGCCCAGAGCCCAAGCCTCGGCTGCTGGCTCAGCTCTGACCTGCAGGCAGCAGATCGTGTGGCCAGCGGGGACCTGGCCATGAGCATCCAGGACCGGGGTTTGGAGCCTGCCAAGCAGCTGCCCAGCACTGACATCAGCCTGCAGTGTCCAGAAACAGACAGAGCCTTGGGGTGACCAGAGACCCCGTAGCCTGCCGTGTGAGTGTCCCATTATCTCCCAAGCCAGTCCCTCCTCTGAGACGCGCAGCTCCTGTTCTCTTTCCTTCTCAAGGGCCTCGCCCCTCCTTGGGCACCTGGCCAGCTCCTATCAATCCAGGAAACTCCGATCCAGTCCCGCTGGCTTCTCCCTTTCCCTCTAGACCAGCATCCCTCATCTTTCCTCATCACATTTCTTCCTTGTGGCCTCTTCCTGCCACTTGGCTCTTCTTTCTTCTTCTTCTTCTTCTTCTTCTTCTTCTTCTTCTTCTTCTTCTTCTTCTTCTTCTTCTTCTTCTTCTTCTTCTTCTTCTTCTCCTTCTCCTTCTCCTACTCCTTCTCCTTCTCCTTTTCCTCCTCCTCCACATCCTCCACCTCCTCCTCCTCCTCCTCCTCCACCTCCTCCCCCTCCTCCTCCTTCTCCTCCATCTCCTCCCCCTCCTCCTCCTCCTCCCCCTCCTCCTCCTCCTCTTCCTCCTCCCCCTCCTCCTCCTCCCCCTCTTCCTCCTCCTCCCCCTCCTCCTCCTTCTCCCCCTCCTCCTCCTCCTCCCCCTCCTCCTCCTCCTCCCCCTCCTCCTCCTCCTCCCCCTCCTCCTCCTCCTCCCCCTCCTCCTCCTCCTCCCCCTCCTCCTCCTCCTCCCCCTCCTCCTCCTTCTCCCCCTCCTCCTACTCCTCCTCCCCCTCCTCCTCCTCCTCCCCCTCCTCCTCCTCCTCCCCCTCCTCCTCCTCCCCCTCCTCCTCCTTCTCCCCCTCCTCCTACTCCTCCTCCCCCTCCTCCCCCTCCTCCTCCTCCTCCCCCTCCTCCTCCTTCTCCCCCTCCTCCTCCTCCTTCTCCTCCTCCTCCTCCCACTCAGCGATGCTCAGGGACTACTCCTGGCTCTGCACTCAGGAATTACTCCTGGCAGTGCTTAGGGAACCATATGGGATGCCGGGGATGGAACTCAGGTTGGCCATGTGCAAGGCAAACGCCCTACCTGCTGTTACTATTGCTCTGGCCCCGTTTACATAATTTTCACCTGAGCCTCACTTGCAATATTTAGAACCACACAGGGGGCCGCCCAGCGCCCAGTTGAGAAACGATGTGAGGGAACTTTCTGCCTCCTCACAGACACTTCTCAGCTCCACTGCTCTCAGTGTTGGGTGTTTCCATCTATTAGACAGGGGACCTCAGTGTGGCCAGCCCCAGCACGCTGCAGTTCCAGGACACGGCGCTGCCAGTCCCCGGAAGGCTGGGGCCAGGGAGTGGCCACCCAGGGATGGGAAGGATGTGTCTGAGCAGCCGTGAGGTGGGAGGACCCCCCACCCACACAGGGTACCTCTAGGCCCGTTAAAGCCTTCAGCACGGAGGAGGAGGGAGGGGAGCTGACTCATGGTGCGTCTTCACTGGGCACCTACGTACGGCCTTTTAGCTGGACACTCTGTGATGCCACTGCCCACACCCTCACCCCGGGGAGTGGCCAGAGCTGAAGGAAGTGGAGAATGACGTCATTCCTTGGAGTGCTCAGGGACCACTCCAGCAGTGACTCAGGGGACCAGGTGTGGTGCAGGGGAGTGAACCTGGCTTGACCTCGTGCAAGGTGAGTGCACACCTGTGGAACTATCTCTCCAGTCCTCCAGGCTGATTTCTGACACACAATCCCATTCCAGACTCAAAGAGCACCGGACATGGCTGCCTCCCCCTACCCCCACCCCCACCCCCAGCCCCTTTCCGGCTCACCTTCAAATCCTTCACACTCACAGCTCCGTGTCCTGGTAGGGTGTGGGGTAGGTGGCAGTCTGGTCTTGCCCACGTCTCTGGGTCCATGCATGCAGCAGTCCTTCCTACTCGGATCTCCCAGGAGTTGGGGTGCCTGGTCCCAAGATCCCAAGTTAGACTTGGATCCAGGTTCTGAGTCTGGGCTCAACCTTAACTGTCTTGAGACCTGACTTTGAGGCTCATGAGTCCTCCTGCAGCGGTGCTGCCCACCCAGAGTCCCCCTGTGGGGTCCTGCTAGCTCCAGAGAGGGAACACAGTGAAGCGAGTGGGGTGCAGGGAGGGGCGTCTCCAAGGCTGTGACCGTGGCCTCAGCACCCAGGCTTCTCATGCAGCAATGACTGCAGGGTGGGGGTGGGGGCGGGGGAGGTCAGGGAGACCTGGGGCCAGTTGTTAATGATGGAGAAGAAGAAAGTGGGTGGTGAGCAGGCAGGGGGTGGAGCCCAGAGCCCCTTAGAGATGCAGGTGAGGGGGCCAGGGAAGGGGGTGTCTATCCAGCATGGACAGCTGCACACTCAAGGACCCGTGTCACTCCAGGCCAGAGCCTCTGAGAAAGGACCACTGTCTCTCCAGGAGCTGCTACCCACGGGGGTTCCGGCCATGGTGATACCACAGGGCCTAAAGGGAATGCCCTGCCACAGAGGCAGGGTGAGATGGGGGGGATGGGAGGTGGGAGGGATACTGGGATCCATGGTGGTGGAAAATGGGCACTTGGTGGAGGGATGGGTATTTGATCATTGTATAATTGAAATCCAAGCACAAAAAAAAATTGTAAATCTACAACGGTACCTCATGGTGTTTCACTAATAAAAAAATAGATAAATAAAATTTTTAAAAAAGAATATGGGAGCCGTGGAGGGCAGCCCCACCAGCAGAGGCGCTGAGGCGCTGGGAGTGAAACAGCTCAGGAGTGGCTGCTTCTGCACCTCTTTTGGGGCCCCTAAACATGGGGGGGCTGGTGGGCTTCTCCTGTCCCCCCAGATGCCCGATAGGGCCCCCTCCCCACCTTTGTGCATCTGTCTCCACCACAGAGTCGGTTCTACCATCTCCACAGCCCCTCTCAGGGAAGACCTGCTCCCCCAAAACACCTCCTTCCAGGGGGATCATTTGGAGTTTGAGCTTCTGATTTCTATCCCTAAAGGACTCGGCCCTGTGCCTCCCAGGAAATGCTTGAATTCCACTGAATTCACCACGCAAGCCCATGCAGTGGGGCTCAATCCCCCACAGGCTGCCCGGGCGCAGGAACCCTGTCCCTCCTGCCTGGGACCTGGGAGAGAGACACTCGGCTCCAACAGTCCTGGGCTCAGTGCCTCATGCCACAAAGGAGGTGGGACAAGCCGAGGCCCCATCCCTGGTCGATGGGAGGGAGCAGCAGCACGCATGGGGGTGCTAATGCAGGACCGAGGGGTTCAGCAGGCCGGGGCAGCTCAGAGTAGGTGCTCCGTAGGCACACCCCCAGAAATGTAAGGTCTTGGATTTGGTTGGCTTTGTTGTTCTATGTCTATATTTCTGTTTTGTTTTTACTGTTTGCTTTTCTTTCTTTCTTTCTTTCCTTCTTTCTTTCTTTCTTCCTTTCTTTCTTTCCTTTTTTTTTTTTTTGTTAATCTTCCCCGTGAGTGAAGTGAAATGGGCTGGAGTGATAGCACAGCAGTAGGGCGTTTGCCTTGCGCGCAGCCAGCCCGGCAGAGCTGGGTTCGATTCCTCCGCCCCTCTCGAAGAGTACTGAGTGTATATATTCAATATGCCAAACACAGCAACAACAAGTCTCAAAATGGAGACTTCACTGGGCCCGCTGAGCCAGTGTTTGTTTGTTTTGTTTGTTTTGTTTGTGAGTGAAGTCCTTCACTCTCTGCTCTGACTTGTCACTTTGCATGATGCCCTCAAGACCCACCCATGTTGGGACAGCGGCTGGGCTCCCTCTGTGCCTCTCTGGCTGAATGGTGCTCCTCTGTGACCTATCCCACATGCCTGTAGCCCTGAGCCATCAGACACTCAGCTATTTCCAGGACTTGGCTCCTGTAAAATCGGAATTTTCTGGATCTTGAGATTAATATCTACAGTGAGCGCAGTTACTGGATCCTAGGATGGGTCCATGTTGCATTTCTCAAGGACCCTCCTTACCACTCTCCACAGTGGTCACACCAAGCCCCTTCCGCCAACACTTCCTTTCTCCACGCCCTCACCAGCACTCGTGCTCCCTTGATCTTTCCATAAGAATACCTTCCTGACCAGTGTGCGGTGACACCCCGTTACATTTCCCTGATAAGGGACATAGAACGTTCCTCTTGTGTCTGGTGGCCATCTGAATGCCTTCATCTGAGAAATGCCTCTGTACTTCCTCTACTCATTTTTTAATGCGGTTAAGTGCTGTTTTGTGGCTGAGCTGTGTACGCTTGCATTGTTTGAATATCAAGCCCTTGTGTGACATACGGTTTGCAAATCTCCTCTCCCATTCAAGACAGCTGCCTTTTCATTTTAATGATGACTTCTTTGGCTACGCAGAAGCTTTTTAGTTTGATTTAGGCCCCTTTGTTTATATGCTCTTTTGTTTCCCTGGCTGTTAAGGATGAATCTGCAAAGGCATCTCTGAGACTGATGTCAAAGAGCTCATCACCACAGTTTCCTTCAAGGCATTTTATGATTTCACACAAGCTTTTAGATGAGTCCTTGATCCAGCCACTTGAGCCCTGCCAGACCCTAGCTCCACATCTAACCCACCTCCGCCCGCCTTCTAACATCATTTTTCCGGGTTTGGATGAGTGGGGTGTGTGTGGGGGGGGGGTGTTCCATTGATTTTTTTTCAGGGTATTCCATTTCTAATATCTACTCCTCACTCACACCCAAAGAGCTATTGGTGTGTGTACGTGTGTGTGTGTGTGTGTGTGTGTGTGTGTGTGTGTGTATAAAGCATGCCCTGTGGGACAGGAAGTGGGGGCTGGACTCCGGGAGAAACCAGGAGCTCTTTCCTCAGCTCACATCTGCAAACCCAGAGGGGCCACCTCCCCGACGCCCACCCCTCACCCACCTCAGAGACCCTTAGGACCCCCAGCACTTGCTTTTCCAGCAGCATGTTTTTGACTCCTGAGCCCCAGCCCTGCCTGTGCTGAGGTCACCATCCCACTGCACGCTGCTCCCAGGGGTGTGCAAGAAGGGCTAGGGCGTGAACACAGAGTGGCTATCTCAAAAGCCCCTCTCTCTCCCTCTCTCTCTCTATCTATCTCTATCTCTGTCTCTGTCTCTGTCTCTGTCAAACCAGGAGAACCTCCCCAGGCTCTGGGGTACCCACCTCTCTGGTCATTTGCATCTGGCTGCCTGCTATAGCTCCCAAGCCTCAGGCCGAGGCAATAAAACAAACTAATGAGCACAGCCAGGCAGCGGGCATGAGCTGCAGGAAGCAGTTAAACAGAATCCACTAACTACCCTCAACGCCTCTAGGTCAGTAAAGCAGCCTGAAGTCCCCACCTCCCCAACCACCCCAGCAGCCCCCCACTCCAGCTCAGAAGTGAGCTGTTGATGAGGGAAAGGAATCTATAATCTCCAGACTCAAGAGTAGTCTGCTATGTTGTGTTCTTGTGTTGTGATACGGCCAATAAAGGCAGAGCCGTGAGTAACAGCCTGAGCTTCCCCAGCCCAGTCTGCAGGCTCAGACAGCGATCTCTGACCACCAGGCCCTGGGACTGTGGCCAGGGGCTGCCCTGACCTGCACTGGAAGCACTTTGAGCCACTGGCCCCCTGCAGGTGGCTGCTCCCATCAGCCCTCCAAGCGCCACCAGGTAAGAGAGTCGCTCTGTCCCACTCAGTTATCAGGAAGCAGGTTGGGGACTTAGGGAAGCTGGGGTGCTGAGACCCCTAGCCAGGTCCACCCTGGGCAAGCTCAACTCCAGCCCCTCTAAGTGGGTGGAAGCCAGGACAGGCTCCCCGGATCCCTGACTCTGCCTTCCTCTGGGCCCAGATGGCCTGCCCCATGCCAGGGGAGCACCAGCAGCGGTGAGCAGTTCAGGCTGCACTGATGCTCAGTGGGGGAGGGGGGAGGAGGGCAAGGTGGGAGCCACGGAAGTGGCGTGCCTGAATAAATGAATGAGTGGAGTGAAAAGGGTGAGAGCAAGGAAGAACGAGTTCCCTGATTAGTGACTGTGAGGGTAGGAGGAAGAAAACCTGCTTAGGGAACCAAGATTGAGACTGTAATAAAAACAGTCCCACTATTCTGGCCCATGAGAGAGAAAAGTGAGGCACAGAGAGGTTCGGAACACTCCCAAGACCACACAGCACAGGGAGGCACAGCTGGAACTTGCAAGTAGGTGGTGTGCCCAGGGCCAACACTTCTGCTGTGCCTGGAGTGAGTGGCGAGGCCTAGGCCCTTTGACAGAACCAGGATTTCCCTGTGCCCCCACCTCAGCTGACAAAAAAATTTCGAAGCCCACCTTATGCCATCAGATGGTGCTGGCTTCACCATCAAACCATCCCTCTTGCTGTTGGCCAGGGTCTGGCTGGAAGCAGGTCTTGCTTTGCCATGGCTATTTCTAGGGCCTTCAACTTGCTGAGTCTTTGGCCCCTGCAGAGCTGGCAGAGTGGCACAAGGGCAGGTGGGCTGCAGAGGGCTGGCCATGCTCAGGAGAAGCCCAGAAGGAAACTGATGATGGCAGCTGCATGGCTGACACCCTTCTCAGACCCTGCTCTCAAGTGTCATGTGGTCCAGGCAGGAGCCAGCTGGTCTCTGTCTTGTCTGTGACACTTGTCCTACACGTTCCCCTCATCCAGGTGGATGAAGGGAGACAGGAAGAGAGAGGTGGGACAGACTGAGGCATGTCTGCAGTGAGACATTTCGTCCTGGCAGGTCACAAGCTGCCCGTCCCTAGAAGAGTGAAGAGTGAGTTCCCTATGGGACAAGAGGGAGTTAGGTTAAGGTCGTTTTCTCTGCTAATACCCCGACTCCAAGGTTTCTATTTCAACTCGGAGCTGACTCTCTGATTCTCTGTTGTTTCAAGTCTTTTGTAGAGATTCCTAAATCCGAAGGTTCTGTGGGACTGTGAGCCCATGATTGCATCTGTGATCCTATAATTCTAGGATTCGGGAAAAAGCCAAGATGCTCAGATCCTGCAATTCAACAATTCTATAAAACGTATCTTTGAGTCTATGAAAGATGTGCTAATTCTGGGACTCTGTACCGCTCAGATGCTATGAATGGCGCTGACAGATTTGAAAAAGCCCCAGCTGTCTGCGGAAAGATGGGGAGAGCCTGGGCTTCTCACATTTCAGTATCTTTAGAAAAAAGCAATTCCACCGATTCTCCAGCACTGAGCGGAGTCCCTGGGAGTCCCCACTCTCCTCTGCTCCTTGGCCTCACCTGGTTCACACCAGCTTTTCTTCAAGGACCCAGAGCCATGAAGGACGAGCCAAGCATCCTTGAAGTCCCCACATGGGCCAGGCTAACCTGCCAGCAGACACACACACACACACACACACACACACACACATCCACACACATAATAAATACACACATACAAACACCTACCGGCTCATATATACACATATCCACACATACAAACACACACATCCACACAAATACACACATGCACACACACATACAAACACCTACATGCTCATACACACACATCCACACATACAAACACATACATCCACACACATACAAACACATACATCCACACACATACGAATGCACATCCACACAAATACACACATGCACACACATACGAACACACATCCACACACATACAAACACATCCACACTAATACACACATGCACATATACATACAAATACCTATATGCTCATACACACACATTGACACACATACAAAGACACACATCCACACAAATCCACACATGCACACACACACAAACACCTATATGCTCACACACACACACACACACACACACACACACACACACAGAGTGAAAGATTTTCCCACACATACTTTCCCAGGGAACCACCCAGCTTGGAGACACAGAGCTGGGACACCTGGCCCCCACCCTTGCAGCTCAGCCACTACTGGGGCTCTCTGACTCTGGGGCAGGGACAGTTGGCCACACCCAGAAGACTCAGCCCGGCAGTGCTCAGAGGCCACTGGAGGGCAGGGGTGGGGGCTGGAGATTGCTCCTACTGGTGCCATGTGGTGCCAGAGATTAAACCAGGTCAACTGCATGCAAGGCAAGTGCGCTGACCCCTGAACTCTCTCTCCAGCCCCCACTGGGACCCCCTGGAGGGGCTGCCCCTGGCATGACCAGGCTATCACAGGTCACTCCTGCACTGCCCCTGTGGGTCAGAGGGCCTCACGAGGCAGCTTTAGGACTGCACCCACCCGTTCCTGACAGTCATGGCTAAACACAGCTTGGAGGCCACGAGGAGCTTCCTGGGTATGTGCCAGGCCCACCTAGGAGGGAGCTGGGCACTGGGAGCTGGGCGCCGGCTCTCTGCCTGCATGTCCCCCACCCTCACCCACTGCCCTGCCCTCGCTTTTCATGTGGGCCCTGCACTCAGTGGCTCTGACCCAGCTGACCTGAGGATGTGCTTGGATTTTTCTGGAAAGAATTATGCAGGAAGGGGAAGTGGCAGTCAGGCGGGAGGGGCTGGGATCTGGGAAGTGGCCACCTCTGAGGTCAGTTCTCCAGGCGCCCCAGAGTAGCCCTGACACCCTCAGCAGTGGCTGAGGTTCCGGCAGCCTGTGGCAGAGTCGGCCGTGTGTCAGGACTGGGTTCCCGGGTTGGAGTTGGACTCCAACCCTGGCATAGGGGACACAGGCGAGCAAATGGGGAGTCACCCCAGCCTGGCCGGAGTGAGCAGTGGGCAGCCCTGCACCTGCCCCGTGCCAAAGCAGGACAGGCCCTCCCCAGGACCTTCCGGGAGGACCGCGCTGGCCCATTACCCAGGCCCAGCACTGAGGCAGCTATGCACAAGCTGACCAAGAGAAGGCGCTGAGGGCTTCAGGGGTGGCAAGAGCGGAGTGAGGGGGGACAGAGAGAGCTTGAAGCCCCGATCCCCCAGGGCCCTGTCATGGGGCCCATTCATCGGGTCCTTTGTCATCTTTACGACAGCCCAGTGAGGCCCCGTGATCATGCCCATGACTTAGACAGGAAGACTGCGGTTCAGAGGTGATGGATGGCCCTCCCCAGGCTGCTCACAGGACTCTCCCCTGCCGTGTCATGCATGTAGCAGAGTGGCACTGACATGCCTATCAGTGCAGAGCAGTGGCAAAGGCCCTGCCTGGGCACAGGAACAGCTGAGGGGTGGCTCTCTCGCTTCCTGGGGCCTCTCTGGGCCTCTCCCAGCCTCGTTTCCTCCTTTGCCCAGCAGGACAGGTGCTGGGAGGGCTACGAAGCAGCTGGCAGGGGAGTCTGGGTCCATCCTCCAAGGAGGGGCACTAGCCCTGGGCCCTGCCGCTGGTGCCCACAGGCTCTTCCAGTTCAGAGGAGCAGCCACAGCCTAGGGGGTGCTGACACCTGGACAGGGTGGCAGGAGCTCGGTCCATGGACCATAGATCTGCACAGGGCACAGCAGGGCAAAGGAAAGATGCAGAAACACTGCAAGAGGAGCTGCACGTGGGGAGGCGGGGGGCAGTGTGATGGCGGGAGACAGGAGAGGTGTGACAGGAAGGGACAGGATAGAGGGCCTGGAGGGGGCACGCAGTGACAGCAGGGGACACCTTTCTCAGACTGTGCTCTCTAGCACCACGAGCTTCATCACGTGATGGCAGCTGGTCCCCGTCTTGCCTGTGATACTCGTCTTCAGGTGGATGAAGAGAGGCGGGAAGAGAGAGGGAACAGACAGAGACATGTCTGCAGTGAGACATGTTGTCCGAACGGTGACAGCGGAGGAGAGGGGGACCGCAGGGGCAGAGCGCACACAGGGGGGCAGGTACTGTAGTGGAGACAGCAGGGCTGAGTGTGTCGGGGAGAAAGGAGAGGGGAGAAGCCTGGAGCGGGTGGGCCAAGCAGGCGGGGCCGGATCCCGTGGGATCCTCACACGGGATCCCGTGAGGACCTGCAGAGGCACTGTGGAAGGCGCCGCTGGAGCTGAGGCAAGAGCAAGGCAGCCCCAGGCTCATCGGCCTCCTTGTGGTCCTCTGAGCACCTCCAGGGTGACTCAAACACAGTCAGGGGTAACTCCAGAGCACTGCCTGGTGAGACCCAGCAGGAGGGAGGGAGGGAAGAAGGGAGGGAGGGAGGGAGGGAGGGAAGGAGGGAGGGAGGGAGGGAGGGAGGGAGGGTAAAACAGAGAGGAAGAGGGAGAGAGAGAGAGAGGAAGGGAGGGAGGGAGGGAGAGGTGAGGGAGGGAGAGAGGGGGAGAGGGAGGGAGTGGGAGAGAGGGTGGGAGGGAGTGGATGGGAGAGTGCGGAGCCCCTCAGGGCTGCAGTACACAGGGGTGAGGTGGGAGTGAGGGCAGCCAGAGGAGGTGACTCTCTGGGAGTAAGGGCAGTGGGAGGACGTGATTCTCACCAGCTCAGCTCTGCTGGGCCCCTTCACACTGTGGGGCTCCTGGCTGGGGCCCCTGGGGTGGGCAATCAGGTTACAGTGTCGGGGGGGGGGGCGTGTTGGGAAATGAACCACACACCCCAGCACCAGCACCCCTGTTTCTGCACTTGGACCAGTCCCCCTCCCTCCCTACCTCCCGGGGAGCCTGAGCCCCTGCCAGGACAGTCCCACTGCGCCCCTCACCAGCACTTTCCGCACCTAAAGTCCTGCTCATGCCCCCCTACCCCGACAGGAAGCCTGTGCTCCTCCTCACTCACCCTCACCCTCACGGTGACAGGTGTCCTTGCGGCTTGTTGGATCTCCACAGGTACCATGAAGGTGGGACCTCGGCCGCCTCGTTCAGGTTGTCTGGACAGTGGACCTGACACAGGGTGGGTCTTCATCACATACAGGATGGATGGATGGATGGATGGATGGATGGATGGATGGATGATGGATGGATGGATGGACAGTTGGGTGGTGGATAATGGATGGGTGTCCATGTCAAGAGCAAACTTGACACTGAGATTATTCAAAACACCCAAGATTGGACCTAACTCTGTCTGATTCACAGATTTCGCCCCATGGGAAGACAAAGTCTCACACAGGGCGAAGTTTGCCCGTCTGTGGGTTTGACCGGCTTCTCATTGTCCCTAACAAGCACTTCCTGGGAGGTGGGTCTCCTGGTCTCAGCCCATGACGAGGATGTCAGAACCCAGAGAGGCTATCACCGCTCAAGGTGGCCGCTTGGCCATCTCTTCAGAGTTGTGGGTTGGAGCAAGGCACCCCAGGGTGGGGGTGGGGTGGGGGGACTTGGTAGGGAGGCTGCTTGCTGGGAGCTGTGCTGCGGTTGGGGAGACAAGCTCCAGCCACCAGCAAGTGGAGGCCATCAACCACCCGGGCCAGAACTGCCCCTGGTGATATCCAGGACCCTGAGAATAACTATGCTAGGTCCACCAGCCCCCGCTTCACGGCTGGATGCTGACCCTGGGTCACGTGCACACCAGCCCCCTCCTCCCAACAAGCCCCCAATAGCCCTGATCACCCCACACTGCAGATGAGGAAACTGAGGTTCATGGAGGTAAAAGGGCCTGCCTGAGGTCCCTCCATCACAGAGCCTGCCTGGACCCTGGGGGTCCCCCTCCAGGCTCACGAGCTCCAATGCCCCCGCTATGCTCTGAAAGCTTCTCCGGCCCGGTCAGGCCAGCAGCAGCTCATCTCTCTGCTTGGTGGGAACGGGGGGGGGGGGGGGGGGGGAGTAGGGGAGCGGCCTCACCCCTGTGCCTTGGCAGAGGACGCATCACAGCAGCTGGAAGGGCAGCTGGACACAGGCCCCAGGGTGGCCCAAATGGGCTCTGAGAATGGGATGCAGGTGGAGGACTCTAAATGTGCACCCCCATATCAGTCTGGCTTCTGGAGGAAGCCCCAGGAGTGAGTGCATATTCAAAGCATGGTCCACCCACAGCTAAGCAGGGAGGGGCTGGCCGTCCCCAAGCCAAGGGACAAGGACAGGAGAGTGTGTGTGTGTGTGCGTGTGTGTGTGTGTGGTGTGGGGGGTCTGAGACCCAGGGAGGGGTGCTGCACCCTGAAGTGTGCACCTGCCCCTTGGCAGCCCTGCCAGCCGCAGACATGGGCAGGGGGGTCGCATTCAGTGCCTCCAGTCCCACTGTAGATGGGGTGTGGCCAAGCTGGAGGGGTCCTAAGGAGGGTCCCAGCCCCAAAAACACCCAGGGCAACACAGGGGTTTTCCCTGGGGGAAGGAGCTCGTGTCTAGCAGATGGTCTGTGTCCCTGTCTTGGAAACTCCACTGCAAGCTCTTGGCAAGATCTCAGACTCACTTTACCTAACCTGTAAAACGGAGGTAGACGCTTTTGGAGGGCAGGTGGTAGACCACAGCTGGCTGTGTTCTGGCCCCAACAGTCCTCAGAGGACCGTGCCGTAACAGAAATTGAGCCCCCACCTCCTGTAAAGCATGCCCTGACCACTGCGCTGCCAGTCCTGAAGCAGGCAAAGCATGGGGCCTGGCCCAAGACCCAGAGAAGCACCAGGCCAGGCCCCTCCCAGAGCTAGAGCTGGAGGAGTGGTCAGGCTGCCCGTGGAGGGGGGTCACTGTTCTCTTGACACCTTTGTGTGCTGGAAGAAGGGGCCAACTAATCCAGCCCAGCTTTAGAAACCACACAACTAACCACCCCCACCCAACCCCAAAAGCTGGGCCCGCCTCTCATTCCTGGACTGTTGCTGCCCCCTGGTGGCCATATTCTTCCACAGCAGCCTGAGATGAGATACCTGTCACTCTAAGATCCCGGAGCCCCAGGGTCCAAAGCTGCCCCTGAAATCTCACCCGTCAGGCGTCCAATTCGCAGATGGGGGAAGCTGGGTCACCCACACAGCATCCAAGCATGGGGATGAATAAGAGGAAAGTTGGAGTCCCCCAGGCCTGGGCAGCAGTGACCACGGCGTGCCTAGAATTTTACCTTGGAGCCAGGGAAGGTTCTGGAGCAGGAGTCTGAGGGGGTCTGGTCAGTTTCACCCGGTGTACTGCTAAGTGGGCTCAGAAGCGGGGGCTCTGAGCAGCCAGTGAGAAAGGCTCAAAGACCTGTGTGCGCCTGAGAGGCCTGGGGAATGCCAGGCAGCTCAGGACCTGGGCATCCTGGTTTCCCTGCTGTGAAACAGCATCCGAAAGGGTCACTGGGAAGTTCGCACCGAGGGCCCAGCACCTCCAATCAGATTCAAACAGCGGGGCGGCAGGGGCTGGACTTAGTCCCACTGAGCCTGAAACCACTCACGGAGCTCTCCATACCCATGAACAGAACTGGGGGGAGCCTCCCAGCCGCCGTCCCGCGGCACATCTCAGACTGCATGAAGCTCAGTGGCCAGAACCATAGCACAGCTGGGAGGGCACTTGCCTTGCCCGCGACCTACCCAGGTTCGATCCCCAGCATCCTATATGGTCCCCCAGCACCACTAGAAGTGATTCCTGAGTGCAGAGCCAGAAGTGACCCCTGAGCATCGCTGGGTGTGACTCGAAAACCAAAAAGTAAAAAGGAAGCTCCCAACAGCTCCCCACTCCTGCCACTTAATTGCACTCGTTATTGCATTGGGTACAGATGGGGCGTTTGGACTTCCCCTCCCCTGCCCCCATTTTCACAAAGCGCTGGTGCAGGAGAAAGGGGTGTAATTAAAGGAGGAGATGCAGAACAATCCCCAGAGCACTGGGCCCTCTCCTTCCCTTGTAAATCCATTAATGAACTCTATTTGCAAAAGACAAACCCCTTATTGAAACCCAGTAACCGATTCTCTGGGGGCGCAGAGACTCCCATTGTGTCCGGGCCTGGGGAAGGGAAGAAAGAGAAATCCTAATTACTTTAGCCCTGTTTATCTACACAACCATCAGGAAAACAAAACTATCCGTTACAGCGCCACTTGCCGCCCGTCTGCAGCGGTGCTGGTGTCTGTCTGGAGGGGCTGGTAGGGGATTGGCTGTTTTCCCTCTTTCTGGGAGGCGTTTACAACCTCCTGTTAATCAGAGGAGAGCCAGGAGGCGTCTGCAGGAGCAGCTGCAGGTGTGGGGGACAGGATGAGCCTGGGTTTGAAGACCCCCCAGATGCCGACTCCCCGCTTCCTGGAACCTGGCGACATGGGCCTCTGAGAGCCCCTCAGCCCTGAACGGAGCATGAGGTCCACAGCATCTCCACACAGGCTGGTTCTGGAAACCCCAGCCCCCTGCACCCCCGCGTCTGCTGCAGGAGCCATGGCTCAGTCATATGGGGTACCAACCCTACCCAGCAGGACCCTATAGCATCCTGGCCACGGCATTGACCAGGGTGGGCAAGGGACCCCGTCCGAGCCTGAATTCTGTGGCTGTCGGGGCATGAGCAGAGGCTGGGCTGCGTCCCCAGGAGAGGCCACTGGGGTGGAGGCCCTCGGGGTGGAGCCCCTAGTCCAGGTGGGCAGAGCAGGGTCAGGTACTACAGTACAGTAGGCAGGGCACTTGGCCTTGCGTACAGCTGGCCTGGGTTCATTCCTGTCTATTGTCTCAAGCCCTCCAGAAGTAACCACTGAGATCAAAACCAGGAGTCAGCCCCGAGCACCACCAGCTGTGACCCCAAAACAACATCAAATAAACAGGAGTAGGCAGAGTGGCCCCGATCCATGAGCCAGAACCTGCCCCACCACCTCCGCCCGGAATCTTGTGCTACTTCTGTGCTTTGCAGATTGGGTGGCCCTTGGGTCACCCACAGCCAGGAGCCCTAACTAGACTTTGTGAGCCCAGCCTAGAACTGGCTCCTGGTGGCTCCCGGTGGCTGATTTGAAGCTTCTCCCCCTACCCTCCTGCCACGGAATTCCAAGAATGATGTGAACAGGAAGGACCTCAGCTCCAGCCTCACTCCAAACAGTTCATCGCTGAGCACATGTGCGCCCTGCACATAGACACACACGCACACACCAGTGTAGGCACACACACACACACACACACACACGCACTGGGGTTTGCTTTTCTGAGAAATCTCTGCAGCAGAGAA
The DNA here is from genome assembly GCF_029834395.1 of Sorex fumeus. Taxonomy (NCBI): domain Eukaryota; kingdom Metazoa; phylum Chordata; class Mammalia; order Eulipotyphla; family Soricidae; genus Sorex; species Sorex fumeus. The sequence continues at coordinate 46,230,211 of NW_026606104.1, forward strand.
AAGGGAGCAGCCCTGTGGATGGGTCACCCCCTGCTGCAGTAAGCCTAGCTGATAGCCAGGAACAAAACCAAACCGCCTGGCTGAGCATGGTCAGCCCAGGACTAGGACGCCTCCAGCTGTCCAGTAAAGGTCACTTTCCACTTCCCTGAAGGCAGTGAGTTCCTCTCTCCGCCTCTGGGCATCCCTGGAAGAAAATAAAGCCCAGCCCCCTGGCCAGGAAAGCTGGGTGCAGCCACCCCAACCAAATTCCCACGAGAGGCGCCGTGCATGGTCTGCCTCGGGCCACGTGCCCATTTATGTCCAGTCAGCTGCATCCAGGAGACAGGGTCACCCTGTGTCATCCTGGGGGGCCGGGTGGAGGTGGGGATCATCTCAGAAAAAAGGAAGCCTTGACCAGCAAGGCCAGAGGAAGGGTTGATGAGAACAATCTAGGCCCAGACCAGAAAGAGCTTGTAAAAGAGTGTGTGTGGGGGGTGGGGGGGTGGGGGGGGGGGAGGGGCGCCGGGAAGGACTTGTCTCCTGTCCCCTGGGGTCTGCTCCAGGCTGGACTGGGCTCCAGGGCACTGCTGGGCGCCAACTGCCACTAAGGAAGGATTCTCAGGGCGGTCTGAGTTTTCTGCAGGCCTTCCCATGTGGATCTGGTCACCTAACCATCCATTAAACCAGCCGGGTTCAGAATAGCACCCCGGGTTTGGTAAGTGGGGTAGAAGAAGTCAACCGTTCAGCTGATGGCTGGGCCCCAGGATTCTGGGGGAGCCACCTGAAAAGCAGAGGCTGATTTTCAAAACCACACCTGGAACTAAATTGCTTGAATTCTACAAAAGAAGTAAAAGGAGCAGCGGGAGGAGGGCGGCGGAGGGGCTTAGAGGCAGAGCTCCCAGCTGGGTCCTCAGCACCCCTCCCCAGCAGCACTGGCCCACCACGGGGGTCCTGGGCACTAGACCCAAAGTGTGTAGAGCGGGGATAGGTGCGGCCGCCCTCCCCGGGCCCGGGTCTCCTGGTGGGCTGAGAGGCGCGCTGGCCCTCGAGATCCCACGTTCCCGTCTGCCACGGGCCTCTGCTGGGGCTGCTGGGGGGAGAATCAGGGCAGAGAGGCAGCTGGCTCTGCCTCGGCACCCCCACCGCCACCCCCACCCACACAGAACCCTTCTCGGCTCCCCAAAGATGCAGACGAACACAGACCCATTCAGTGCTTCTGTTAAATCACGTTTAATTGTTCTCCCAAAGAGAGGAGGGAGATCAGGAAAGAGATTCACAGCACTTACAGGTTAACTAAGAAAAAACAACAGGAATATATTAGGCTTTAATTGGAAAAAAAATAAAATGCAAACCCTACCCTTCTCACGCGCGCCCATAGCTATGTTCTCACTCCCATACACGCATCCCTGTGCCCAGACACACACACACACACACACACACACACCACACACCTGGGCAGGGACAAGAGGTGCTGAGGAGCAGAGGGGAGGAGGTGCGTCCCCGAGGCCCTCCTCTCCCAGCCCCCCCCCCCAGCATGGCCAAGCCACCCTACTTGGGGGGGGGGGGGGGGGGCATGTGTGCAGGATCCTCGGCCATGCTGGGAGTGGGAGGTGGGGTTGGGGTGGTGGACACAGGTGGGAGCTAGCGGCCTCAGATGATTCTGTTCTCCAGGAGGGCCAGCCGCTTACTCACGGCTTCCAGTGGGCGCGCAGTTAAGGAGCACGCGTTGCTAGGAGCCCGGCATGGCACCACCCTGGGCCCCACTTCCTGCTTCCTCCAGTCCCCTCTTCCAGGCCTTCCTCTCACCCCAGACTGCTGCCTCAGAGTGGGGCCCCCAGGGGCTGGAGCGATAGCACAGCGGGTAGGGCATTTGCCTTGCACGCTGCCAACCCGGGTTCGATTCCCAGCATCCCATATGGTCCCCAGAGCACCGCCAGGAGTAATTCCTGAGTGCATGAGCCAGGAGTAACCCCTGTGCATCACCGGGTGTGACCCAAAAAGCAAGAAAAAAAAAAGAATGGGGCCCCAGACAACCCCAGGCAGCCGGGCACAGGGCTCCACCGAGGGGGCTGGTTCTGGTGCGGGTCCCATCCCCGAGAGCTGAGGGTGAGGGGCCCGTTGGGCACTGTGTTTTCCTATATGTGTCTAGTATCCGGGGGGGGAGTTGTTCAGTCACAGCTTCTGCCTCAGTTTCCCTGCTTTCTTCCAGGAGCCTCTGCTTGAAACAGAGCTCGTGCCCAAGCTGACCCCAAACCACCTCTCTTCAGCAGAAGCCCACTACTCAAGGGGCACAGTCCCCTCTCTCCTGCCCCTCGGGGGCCTCCCCTCTCCTCCCCACTGCCCTGCCGCAGTGGCCTCTGGAAAAGGATATGTTTCCTGGTCAGCGCCTGCAGCAGATCCTCCACTTTGACCTGAAACTTCACAATGGATTCACAGGCACACGGGTCCTCCTCTGGAGGACAAGAAGCAGGGAGAGGAAAGGGGACAAATCAGTGAACAGCCAGCCAGCGAGGAGGAAGGAAGGACCACGGAGACCCAGGGAGAGTGGGGCCAAGCAGCAGAGCCCCCAGGAGGGCAGGCGAGTCCCCCTGAATGTTGTCCTGACCTTAGAGCTCCCCTCACAGCCTCTTGGACAAATGCCCAATACACAGGGTAACGGTCATCTCAGTGACCCCTCAGCCCCAGCCTAGTCTTTGGGGTTGAAGTAATTAAGCTCATTGAACAAGTAACAACCCAGAGAAGTAAAACCCTTGGTCTGCGGTTGACAGCATCTGACCAAGGAGACAAACCCCGGCCATATCTGGCTCTGGGTCCATATTCCTTACAGGGGGGCCACAGGCCAGAGAGCCGGGACATGGTCCGGGAGGTGGTGGGGCTCAAACCATGCTTCCTCTCCGTTCCCCTGTCTGTAATGTGGGGATGAGGCTTGGACCACACAGGGTTAACAGTTTAGCACCCGGACAGCAGTGAGCGCATGGCCTCATTGCCACGTGTCAGCTGGTAGGAAGTCACGCCAACCAGCCCACCTCCGGGTTCTGCCACCTCTTGATGCCACTCCCGCTCCAGTTTTATGCCACCGAAACCCTGTTCCAGGATGGCGCCACCCCCACCTCCCGCCGACGCCAGATCCAGTCCCACTCACCCACACAGATCTTCCTCTGCAACTTCTTGCCAATCTGGTTGATGGTCCTAAAATCCGCCGTGTAGAAGTAGTGCTCGGCCACGGGCTCTGAAGCAATCTCCCTCAGCTCGTCCTCCACAGCATTGCCCACGCCCACTGCAAACATCTTAAAGCCTGTCAAAGGAATAAAACAAAGTAGGAGTGGGCCTGGAAAGCACCAGCCACGGCGGAGCCTCCTGGGAGAATCAGGCTACCCTGATGCCTCCTGGTGGCAGCTGCTGGAATTGCAGGCACAGCACTGAGGACAAAGACATTAAGGAACTCGAGTTACTCTCTGACTTTCTTTCCCTGGAACTCGCGCCTATCATTTAACCATCCATCTTGTGGTCAGTACTATTCTTATTTAATAGGTGATAAAACAAACACAGGCTTTCCCAAACCAGGATTGCCTTCCAACAGTTAGTATGCTTTGGGGAACATTCATCTGAAAAAGTTTCAAGCTCCACCTACAAGGGAACCATCAAGACAAATCACGCACTGTGGTGGGGGCTCAGTCTTGTCATGGGTTTAAGAGAGAGCTGGATAAACCAACTGGACAAACCGGGTTAATGGATCTCATGGGAACAGACAGGAAGTTGGGCTGTGCCACACGTCATGTCAGCAGGGGTACTGAGGATCCTGGCAGTGGGTACCCACCCAGCTCCTTGGCCTTCTTCGCAGCATCATTAATGTAGTCCTGGCTCCGGCCATCAGTGAAAACAATGCCGACCTTCTGGGCCCCGGGCCTGGCCCCACTGGACACGGTGAAGGAATTGTCAATAAGGTATTTGAGGGCAGCCCCCGTCATGGTACCCTTCTCCATGTAGGACATGCTGCGCACTGCAGCCTTAATGTCCTTCTTGGTGTGAAAGCGGCCCAGGGGGAACTCCTGGCGCACGGAGCTGGAGTACTGCACCAGCCCCACCTGGGCCAGCTTGTCCGACACGTCCAGTGTGTCCACGATCTGGTTGATGAACTTCTTGACCAGCTCAAAGTTCTCCGGCCGCACACTCTTGGATCCATCGATGAGGAAGACCAGGTCAGTGGCCGAGCTCCCGCCGCCACCGCTACAGACTGAGGAGGGAGAAAAGACCGACAGAAGCTGGAGGTCAGAAAAGCCCTGCTGCCCACTGGCCTGAGGTCCATGACACCCCAAACTCTGTGCTGGGGAGCAGCCCATTTTGCCCTCAAAACCCTCTCTACGAAGCCTAGGTTACAGGGTGTGTTCCCCAAGCTGTGGAGTCACACAGTGCGGATATGGAGGCACCGAGATTTGAAGGCAAAACCATGTGGATCCCTGCGCCCCACTGAAGAGGGACACAGTGGGACTGGAGAGAGTGAACAGAAGTCATGGTGCTTGCCTTGCCCAAGGCTGAGCCCCTGCACCACACATGGTCCTGAGAGCACTGCCAGGAGTGAGTGAACCCTAAGCACAGAGCCTGAGCACAGTTGGGTGTGGCCCCCCAAACCCAAATACAAATAAATAAATTAGTCGAGAGAGATAGGAAAAGGAACCCATGTCACAAGAGCACTTTCTGCAGACACCAGCTTCTGGAAAGGCATCTTTGCAGATTGATCCAGAGGCAGAGAGCACAAAGGGCTGGGTGAGCTTGTGGGGAGTCATCAAAGCCTCTCCCCGATCTCCCTGGGCTTGCCTGTGTCCAGCTCACTGACCATTGCAGGTCTTGCCATCACTGTTCAAGGTGAAGCCCTCGCGGCATGCGCAGGTGTAGGAGCCAGGGGAGCTGAGGCACAGCTGCTCGCAGTCATGATCCCCGGTCACACACAGGTCTGACACCACTGTGGAGACACCAGGCAACCCGTCTCACAATCGCAGGCCAGACTCACTCCCACGGAAACTGAGGCCCCCAGTGCATGGGCCTCAGATCCCAGGACCAAGCCTGAATCACGGCACCAAGGCTGAGATCCCTAATGAAGTTGACAAAAACTGCTGCCAAACTTCCTGCCTAAAAGGTAAAAAGGTCACAGGGCCAGGGTCATTCATCCAGTCTGTTCTCTAGAACTGCAAAGAAGACACGTGGACTCTTTATTAAACACCTGGTGCTGAGACTGATGCCACACACTGTCTCCATGACTCCACTGACACAGCACAGGACACCTTTACGACTCCTTTAAGGCCCTCTTTGTTTGTTTGTTTTGTTGGTTTGGTTTTGAGTCACACCCAGCTGTGCTCAGGGCTGACGCCTGACTCTTCACTCAAATCACTCCTGGTGGTGCTTGAGGACCACAGGGACCATATAGGGTGTGGGAACCAATCCCGAGTCAACCATGAGCAAGGCAAGGCCGTGACCCACTGTACCATCTCCCTAGCCCCATAAAGAGCCTTTTACAGAGGGTGGGAAGTCTCCATTTCACAAAGCCCACCTCCCTCTGCAAAGGATCTTCTGCAGCCCAGTACCCTGGCCTTCAGACCCTCTAGCATCACAGAGGATTTGGCACCTTGGCATATACTCTCATGGCTATTTAGAACCTCTCTTCACTGGGCACCCGCCCCCGCTGGTCCCAGTCAGGGTCCTGCCACATTAAAGGAATTTAGACATCTTCTCTCTTTTTTTTTCTTTTTGGGTCACACCCGACGATGCTCAGGGGTTACTCCTGGCTCATGCACTCAGGAATTACTCCTGGTGGTGCTCGGGGGACCATATGGGATGCTGGGAATCAAACCCCGGCTGGCGGCATGCAAAGAAAATGCACTACCCGCTGTGATATTGCTCCAGCCACTAGGCATCTCTTATCAGCTCATTTCACCCCGTGCCCAGGATCAGGACCTGTCCCTGCGCTGGCACACCCTGGCGCTAGTCCTGCCTCAATCTGACTGACCCAGGGCTGGTTCCTTACCCGACCAGGCTCTGCCTAAACTCTGATTCTGACTGGGTTTAATCAGCACCACCCAGACAATGACCCCGCCAACCCGACCCCTGCCCAGGTCTAGCCCTGTGCAGTCCCTCTGGTCCCAACCTCCCTACCACAGGCTCTCAGGAACCCGAGTAAACCAAGGCCCCCACCTGACCCCAACCCATCACTGCCTCCTTGGTCTCTTCCTGGCCCGGCCTCGCCGTTGCCTCCAGGCTCCGCCCATTCAGACCCCGCCCCATAAGGTCTTTGAGCCTCTCCCCTGTTCAGCCCTTCACAGCCTCAGCCCCGCCTCTCAAGGCCCCGCCCCACACTGCCTCTAGGCCCCGCCCCCTAGGGCCCTCTAGGCCCCGCCCCACGCTGTCTATCGGCCACGCCCCCTCCGGGCCCCGCCCGCGCTGCCTCTCAGCCACGCCCCTCTAGGCCCCGCCCACACGAACTTAGCCCTTCCCAGTCCATCCCCACGACCAGCGCACCGCAGAAGGCCTCCTGGAACTTCTTGGATAGTTTCTCGATGACGTTGTAGCTCTCCACGTAATCTACGTGCTCGTCCTGTGGCTCGCTGGCGATCTGTCGCAGCGTGGCCTTGTCCACGCGACCCACGCCGATAGCGAACAGCTCGATGCCACTGGCCTGAGCCCGGGCAGCCACGTCCCGCACACTGTCCTGGGGCCTCCCGTCCGTCACCACGATGACCACCTGCGACAAGCGGGGGCGCCAGTGATGAGCGGGCCCCCTTCCCCGCGCTGGCCCCGTGAGCCTCCGGGACGGTGCCTGGGTCCAGGCCACACCCCCAGGCGCTAGCCGAGCTCATCTCCCCAGCCTGGGTTCTGTCCCGGGCAGGAGAGTCCTGCCGGCGAAGTTTCTCTCGGATTGAAAGAGACAAGACCTCCGACTAGCGTCTCGGAGGTCTCTTCCCTCGGATCAGCACCCCCAGGCAGGGCCACGTCTCCGCGGATCACGAGGGCGCGCAGACGCCCCCCAGGAACGCTTCGCCCGGCCTAACCACCCCACGCCCTGCAGTTCTGCCGTTGGCCGGCAGAGGGAGGCAGAGGCTGGATTATAGCTTGGGAGTTGGCAAGGGACGTCATGAAGATGCTCAACAAACCAAAGAAGATGCTGCCTTGAATCTCTGCATTCCCAGGATGCTTCGGGCCAGGGGTCCCCGGGAAGAAGGTGCCACCGGACCTCCCACCCCCCGCAAGGCTTTCTTGCTCTGTATCCTGGAGAGACAGACAGGAGAGCCTGGGCTGAGCCAGTCTCCCTGTGCACTCAGCAATGCCTGAGTCTGGGGCTCAGTATCCAGGCCCACCCTTGGCACTGGTGCCAACTTCCCACCTGTTTGGTGGGAAGATACGCAGCTCCAGGAGTTTGGAGGTTTGCGGAGATTCCAGCGCACAGCTCCTGAGCAAGTCAGGCAACCGCTGTCTCCGTGCTACATGAGGGACCTGCCACGCTCCTCCCCGCCAAGAGACCTGGTCCCTGCACTCAGGACCCGCCATGGCCTTCCCCTGACACTTTCACCAATCAGTTCTGGAGAAGTGACTGCTGCAGAGGGCACCTTTACCCTGTCTCCAGGAGGGTCTACCAGGGGCGGCTGCAGAGCAGCACAAGCGAGCACCCCTCCCCGTTCCCCTGGTTACAGGACCAGCAGGCTGTCTGAGGTGATGCCTCATGGCTGTGGTGGCTGTATCCTCTGCGATGATCTGTGGAAACACACCTGCCACATGTCACCTGGGCGAGTCCCTTAAGTCTCCGGTGCCTCACCCCTTCCCCTGCATGAAATGGGGTTACCACCTCTGAGCCTTCGTCAGCTCTTCTGAGTCAGTAGGTACTACTTGTGAGAGTGGGGTGTGTGGGGGGCAGGTGCAGGAGGACAGCAGGCTCCTAACAGCCCCGAGGTTGAGTCCTGCACAGGTCAGTGGAAACCACCTGATCCCCTCAGTCCTGCCACAGGGCTGCCGGCTGACCCTGGGAATAGCACTTGGCTTCTCCACCCTCCCCACAGAGGTTGATAAACAGACGTTCACTCACTCCTCCATCTTGTGCCCTGGGGCTTGGTGCCCACTGAGTTCACCTGACCGCCCTGTGAGAAGGCACTGTGAGATTCCCCCCATTCCTTGGGGAGGAAACCGAGGCACGGTGAGAATTAGCAGTTTGCTCAGAGGACACAGCCGAGGTGCTGGAGTGGCAGGAAGCGAGCTCCATGTTCTCCGCCTGCCCAGGGCCACCAGGTTGACCTCCTGCCTCTAGAAAGCTTGGTCTGAGCTCAGCCAAGTCTCCCCTGGGGCCCCGGTGGGCAAAGGTGGGTTTGGAGCACCACATCCTCCTGGTGTAGGTCTGCCCCAGCTCACAGATGCCCACCTCTCGCCCGGGTATTTGGAGAACTAATGCTGTCAGCGGCGACCCCCCACCCACCCATGGGGGAGTCTCAGGACATACCTTGCTGATGTGGGGGGAGCTGGCGCGGCCGCCCTCGGCTGGGCTGAAGGCCTTGGTGATGGCGAGCTGGATGGCCAGGCCGGTCATGGTGCCCGTGGACAGCGGCTGGATGCGGCGCACGGCCTGCAGCAGCGCCGCCTTGGAGCCGTGCGCGCGCAGCGGGAACTCCTGCTTCACGGTGCTCGCGTAGTTGACCACGCCCACCCGCGTGGCGTTGGGCCCCACGTCCAGCGCCTCGATGACCTGGGACAGGAACGCCTTCACCTTCTCAAACTCCACGGGCCGCACGCTGCGGGAGCTGTCGACCACAAACACCAGGTCGGTGGGCCGGGGCCGGCAGAGGTGCCCTGGGAGGAGGCGGGGGCAAAGTTCAGGTCAGGGGGCTGAAGCGGCAGAACATTCTCCAGGCTTCTGGGGCCTCCGGGCGGGTGGACTGTCCTGGAGCCGCTGGCCTCATTCCCCGGCCAGAGTGTGGAGACTCAGGCAGTCCTCTCAGCCCTCCGGAAGCCTCTGCACCTCCCTGAGCCTCAGTTTCCTCCTCTGATGAGCTGAGGGTCTTCCCCTCACAGGCGGCAGGAGAAGCCAAGGGCAGCACCGGGTGTGTTGGAGCCTGCAAACAAGCTTGCCTGGCGTCAGCACATGGGGATGGGGGAAGGGAGGGACACTCTCAAGGCAGCCCCACCTCAGTGCCCTGCCAGCTTGCCAACAGCCCTTTCCTCCTGGCATCAAAGCGGGTCACTGCAGTGGCTGTGGGGCCCACAGGCAGCAGGGGAGCAGTTCCTAGTGGCCATCTCCAGGCTGACCAGAGGGCTCCACACCCCCCACCCAAGGGAGCACCCTGCAGGACACGGCTTTCCGGGAAGCACTGCAGAGTCAGAGCTGGTTCCGGCCTCTTGTCACTGTGACTCTGGGGGCTGCCCTGGGGGAACTGCTGTTTTCCCTCTCTCCAGCCCCTCACCCCCCCGCAGCCTCCTCAAAATTCCTGAAGGGACCTTCGAAATCCCTTGCATCTGGTTGCCTCATTTTCCCCAAGCTGAGACTACAAATGGGGAAATTGAGGTCAGAGCGTCAATGGAAATGGCTGTACCTCAGAGCAGTGGATGGTGTATGGGAGGGGGAGAGGTGGGCCTGGGCACTGTGTGGAGGGAGTTCTGAGCGACCTCCCTCTCCAGCCTCACTTTCCCCATCCAGACAGGAGGAACGGGCATCTGAGGACCCTTGGCCCACTGTAAACTCTGCGTTAGGGGCTGGAGTTTCTAGGGAGTCCAAGTCGGTATGTGCTGGAGGGGCTGATGAGAGAGAGGGGAATCTTGAGGCTGGAGCGATAGCACAGCGGGTAGGGAATTTGCCTTGCACACGGCCAACCTGGGTTCGATTCCCAGCATCCCATATGGTACCCCAAGCTCTGCCAGGAGTAATTTCTGAGTGCAGAGCCAGGAGTAACCCCTGAGCACCGCCAGGTGTGACACAAAAACCCAAAACTAAAAGAAAAAGAGAGGACCCCAGGTCTCCACTCCTCTGTTACACATCCCCTCTCAACTCCCTCCTCCCCTCCCCCACCCCACCCCATCCCCCCAAAACACACACACACACACACACACACACACACACACACACACACTTGGTGCAGCAGCTACTGATTCTCTGCAGACTCTGCCCTTTGACCCCTGGCAGGATCCTGGCAGCCTTAGGGAACCCCCCCACCCCCCTCCTGTTCCTACCTGGGAACCCCAACCCCCTGTCTCCTGTCTGCGCCTGGGCCCTCCAACTGCTTCCAGTCTCTCTTCCCAACGCCCAGGCTCTGCCTAGCAGTGCTCGACACCCTGGTAGCCAGGGTCCCCCACCCCCTCACCTCTGGCCTGCGGCTCAAGGCCCAGTGCGTGTGGGGCCCGGAGCAGCAGCAGCAGGAGCCCGCAGAAAGGCAGGCTGGCCGGAGAGAGGGTCGCCATGTCCGGGCAGGAGGGCAGCAGCCGCGGGGTGGCACAGTGCAGGGCCCGCAGCAGCCAGATCTTATCAACCTCCTCCCGCCCAGCCCCGGGGCCAGGGCGGCCCCCCACGCACAGGGGACAGCCCACCCTGCCCACCCCCGTCCCCCAGCAGGGGCGGTGCCCGCTTGAATGGAGGTGTGTGTGCGCGGCAGAGGAAGGTGGGCACGCCCCTCCAGGCCCCAGGCCCCTCCCACCCCTGGGCCCCTGTACTGTGAAAGCAGCCAGAGCTGCCCCTGAGACCCAGGACACCTTAGCTGCCAGGGGAACCCGAGTCCAGCGGCACACCCCCCACCCAGCTCCTCTCCCACCTGCAGCACCAATGCCAGTTTCCTCCTGGCACACCTCGCCGGACTGGGCCCCCCTCCTTTCCTCGCCCGCTCTGGTCTCCAGCTGCACCTAGATTCTCGGGGTGCCGTCCAAGTCTTTGCAGACTCTGAGGCAGCTGCCAAAAATGCCCTCCCTCCCCTCTGGCACACGGATCCTTTCAAGGTCGTGACCGAAAAGCATGTACCTTGGTTCCAGTGCCATGGACGGGGCAGGCAGGAGGGACCAGTGCTCCCAGCCTCCACCGCCTCGTGGGCATGGCTTTTATACCCAGTTTTCTCACAGGAAAAAAAAAATGGGGTGAGACCGTTATGTGAAGACATTGTTTTTAAAATCTGCCCATCTGACTTTAAAAAATCATTGATTAGAACGTGGAATCTTTGTGGATATACCTTAAAATGGACTCTTCCAAATCGACACACACTGTTTCTTTGTGATCGTTTTAGCCAACATTTTTCTGGTTTGAAAAAAAAATTAACACAGTAGTAGCTATTGATGCATACACTGAAGTTAAAATATTACGCTCGAGAAAATTTACTACAGCAATGAGGTGCGGACTTAGAACATTTCATCTTCGGCACCCGCCCACCTGGCCCCTCTCATTGGCTTGTTGTCTGAGGCACGTCGCAAGCACCTCTCATAAAAGGTGTGTGTGCTTCATTGCGCAGCCACACCTTCAGCTCCCTCCAGCCCCTCCGAAATGCCTGACTTTTTCAAGTGTTTAGAGACCGTTTCCTGCAGCAGACGGCCCCAACTCTGAGTTACCCGCAGGCGTAACTGTTCCCAGGGCGGGCGCTTAATATTTCCAGCGGGCATCAGTGGTCACCAGTCCTCCCTGCAGGAACAGTGTAAGTGGTCTCTGACGGGTTTGTTTGCCCACACTGACAGCCTCGCGGTCTGCAATGTGCGAGAAGACTAATGTGCATCCCCCAACCGGGCGGTCACAGTGCGACTCTGTTTACCTTGGAGCAGCGTGGCGAGCAGATTTATTACCAGGCGATGATCATGCAACAAAAGGTTATAAACCAATTTCAGGACTGAAACACACACACACACACACACACACACACACACACACAATGCAATGATCATGCACTGAAGTGTGGGAAGAGCACGGACTAGAGACCCCCTGTGGCCTGGTTTGTGATAAATTGCCTGTGTGACCTTCAGCAAGCTCCTTGGGACCTCTCTGTACCCCCCACATTCCTCCTCTGGGAGCTGGGGGATAGGCTGTGGGGGCAGGATCCTCTCAAAGTGCCTAGCTCCCGAGGCTGATTGGTGGAGCTGTCTCATTTTATTCTCTTGACACGGCCCATGAGCCAGCTACTGGTTTCACTCCCACTTGCCAGAAGAACCAAGGAAAACAGAGAGGTGAAGTAACTTGTCTGAAGTCACACAACTATGAGGTGTCATGGCCAGGATATGGTACGGCTTCTGGTATAGCCAATTCTCTCAGCCACACTGCGGTTTGGAGGAGGTCTCATGTCCTTCTTCATGCCCATCTCTCCCCCACTTCCCTCATCTAGGCCCCCTTCCCAGTGCTCCTGGGTAGTATTGACTGTCTCACCCCTGAGGGAGTATGTGCTCGACTGACTGACCTCTGCATCCAGGCCTGGGCAGTCTCTGCAAAGAGAAGGCTAAATCAAGCACAGAAGAACATGATGCGAGTGGTGCAAAATGGTTCCTACCGAGACAAATGAAGACAGTGTTTCACAGGGCAGAGCAGGAAAAGCAGGAAGAGCCACCTGGGAGAGGTTCAAATCTGTTTCTGCTGCTGCCCCCTTGCAGCTGTGTGGCCCGAAACTGGTAACTTGACCTCTCTGAACCTCGGACAGATGTTTATGCAATGGGAGTGGCAGCTCACCGGTACCATGGAAGGAGGCAGGAAGAGGACAAAGTGGACAATCGAAGAACTATTATCTTTCTGGCGGGTGCAATTGCTAACACTTAAGGCCTATGCACTCCACTCTCTATAAATTATACCTCGACCAAAGGAGTTGTACATTTTCTAAAAAGTGATTTCTAACCATGTTTTCTGAGACAAGATTTCTGACCATAACTTACCCACAATCTTCAGCAAGAATGATGACGGCCCCCGCCTCCCCCATTCATGACACAGCCATCATTCTGACAACTCTCCCAGCAGATTTGAGTATATTGGACCATTTGTCAGAGGAGAAAACTGAGGCCAGAGGCGTTCCTAACCAGTTCAGAGGCAGAGACAGAGATACTGGGGTCAGGAACTCAGACCTCATTCCTCTTTGCCCCTGTTGCAGAGAGCACGGAAACTGAAAGCATTTCCCCTGAAAGCATTTCCCCTGAAAGCATTTCAAGGGGTGGCTTGAACACTCCATTGGGGAGCAAGGGCTTGTGGGGAGAAGATCAGGAAGTCTAGCATATATAAAAACTTTTCCCATTGAAGCTGTATTCATTATTCAGAGACCTCCCTCAACTCCAAAAGCCTGATTTCTTTTCTCTCAACCATGTGTGTATTCAATCCCCACCTCCAGAGACACTACAGGACATGGTCATGGTGGTCTTGTCACTTTCCAAAATGGTGTTATCAGGGTGTTAGCTGCCACCAGTGGAGGCCGGTGCCCCTGGACTCCCTGGACGCCCAGGGAAAAGCAAGTGAAGAAGGGCCCCATGAGGAACCAGTTCAACTCTGCATGAACCAAACAGGGTCAGATCGGGGGCTCAGTGGTGAGGGAGACCCAGCTCTGCCCCCCGGGTCCTGCAGAAGGTGGCTGAGGGGAACGTGAGCACACCCTACTGAGTCCCAACGGACATGAACAGGGGGCGCACAGCCCCCTTGGCCAAGGCGGCAGCTGGGCCCATGAAACAGGCCTTTCAGCACCGTCTCTGAATGGCAGTTCTATGGGCTGGTCCGCAGAACACAGCTGCCTTTTCTGGGTCCCTTCTCCCCTCATTAGTGGAGCCACAGAAATGTGCAGAGAGACTTTTTTCGGGAACAGAGATGGGCTCCCCAGAAGGGGCGGCTTGAACATTCCATTGGGGAGCAAGGCCTTGTGGGGAAGAGACCAGGAAGTTCAGCATATATATTGAGAATAGAAAGCAAATATTTGTGTTTCTTACACGGGAAACCTCACTGCCCTGAAATCACAATCAGGAACAGTGTGTGCGGGATGGGCCAGAGGGGGGTGGAAACACACGGACGGACAGGGCCGTTGGGGCTACCCCCAGGTCAGCCAGCCTCGTGAAGGACTCCTGCTGTTCCTTTCCTTGTTTTCACACACCTCGGGTTTCCAGCAACTTAAAGTCTTCAGTGTTTTATCCAAGAGAGAGCATTTGTGATCGAGCAAGAGGCCCAGGGCAGTGTGCAGACTCCCCGCCCGACCCCTGGCAGTCCATGGATGTTCGGTTCCTGAAGAGCAGACCAATGCTGGGCCCCAGGACAGGCTTCAAGGCCAATGACAACAAGACCCCTTAGCCCTTTGCAACAGTTTTGTGGGACATGCATCCACCTTCACTCTGCTCAAGTTCATCTTTTTTTTTTAATTTTTATTAGTGAGACACCATGAGGTACAGTTGTAGACTTACAAATTTTTGTGCTTGAGTTTCAATTATACAATGATCAAATACCCATCCCTCCACCAGTGCCCATTTCCCACCACCACGGATCCCAGTATCCCTCCCACCTCCCATTCCCCCCATCCCACCCTGCCTCTGTGGCAGGGCATTCCCTTTGTTCTCTCTCTCTTATTGGATGTTGTGGTTTGCAAGAGAGGCAATGGGTGACAATCATGTTTGGTCTATAGTCTACTTTCAGCATACCCTTCATCTTTCTTTTTCATGAACCTTTGAGTATGTTTCTGGGCTGAAGAGATAGTACATTGGGGGGAGAGGGGATGTTTACCTTGCATGAGGCTGGCCCAGGTTTGATCCCTGGCATCCCAAACGGTCTCCTGAGCACTTCCAGGAGTAATTCCTGAGTGCAGGAATAGCCAGGAGTAACCCCTGAGCATCACCAGGTGTGACCCAAAAAGAAAAAAAATTCTTCTGCTCCTCCAAGAAATAATAACTGTGAAATCACTGGTTTGGTGAACCATTTATTTATTCCAATATGCACTCCAAATGGACGCAACTTTCAATTTTAAATGAGTTAAATTAAACTTTTCATCCACGCGTCACAAAAAATTATTTTGTATTCTTCCGGGGGCATTCAGGCAGCCAGATTTGGAGGAATTCTTTGAAATGAAAGAATTTAGGAAACACGGGAGATTTCTGGTGGCTGCCAAGCCAAGAGCAATCCAGCAGGCCATAGACTCAATTGCAGTCACCAGGTCCTATCCCAATGCAGAGACCTTCCCACAGAGACGGGGACCCAGAGAAGTGTCTCTGCACCCCTGAATAGCAGGAGGCAAAAGGAGAGATGCCAGGGGGACATCTCATCAACAGCCACGATTCAGAAACTCACTGCCCTTCTCTCTCGGAAGAGAGCATAAAACGACTTGCCATAGCCATGCCGCCAGAACCCATGCCAGGCAGCTTCATTCAGGGCATCCCAGAGGGGAGCAGGTGAGGCTCTGCCCTGCCCTAAAGGACCCAGCCTCCCGGCAGCCAAAAACCTCCAGAATTCAACCTCCACCACGTTCACAGACGCTCTCCACACACTTGGACTGAGCCTCACCCACAAGTAAACCTATTCCTGGACATCTCATACCTCACAATACTCATACTCCAAGAGTAGTGCATCACATTTGATGGGGTTTAAAGTAGAAGGCAATCAATCTTAGAGGGAAATATATTTAATATATTTTTACAGATATATATATACATATTATATATATATATATATATATATATGCACACAAGACTCAACCCTTAACAAGAAATTAGTCATCTCTTATAGAAGGGCATAATGACCCCTGGTTGAAATACAACAATCTTCACATACTCTCCTCTAAGAAAGGTTTTTTGGAGCATTTTCAGCAGTTTATTCATAACAAACAATACAAATAAATTATTTCGGTCCTGCTTTGGGGCAGAGGTTGGAGTTTGGGATGGAAACATCCAAAATATGGTGGTGGAAGGTGTAATGGTGGTGGGATTGGTGTTCAAATATTAAATGTAATCAAATATTGTGAACTATTTTATAAAAATAAAATAATTTTTTAAAGTGTAAAGAGATAAGACATAAGGAGACTTGACATTAATACATATACTTGTGAAATATATGAAACAACTATTAATAAGATTAAAGAAAATCACAACACAATCATTGAAGAAGACTTAAATACCCCACTCTGGGTTAATGGACATTTACTGACTCTTCACTTGCTAAAACCTGAAAAGATGTTCTTCCCCAGTGCGCAAGGATGACTGTCCAGAACATACCACATGTCAGGTATTAGTAAAGTTATAAATATTGAAATTAGAAACATTGAAATCATCTAAAAGTGCCCTTACTGATCCCAGTGCTATAAAGGTAGAAATTAGTCAAATTTGCCAGAAATTAGCTGGCAAAAATTCAAACTTTGGGAAACTAAGCACCATGCTATTTAATAACTATTGAATTAATGAGGAAGTTAAGGAAAATTAAAATTATGTCTGAAAACAAATGACTACCACTACATGAGTCATTAGGATATATGGGATACCACAAAGGCAATGCTAACAGGGAAGTTCATAGCAAACAGGCTTACATCAAGAAAATAGAGAAAACTCAAAACTAATCTAAACTCACATCTTTTTTTAAAATTTTTATTAGTGAAACACCATGAGGTACAGTTGTAGTCTTACAAATTTTTGTGCTTGGTTTTCTATTATACAATGATCAAATACCCATCCCTCCACCAGTGCCCATTTTCCACCACCGTGGATCCCAGTATCCCTCCCACCCCCATCCCCCCCATCCTACCCTGCCTCTGTGGCAGGGCATTCCCTTTTGTTCTCTCTCTCCTTTTGGGTGTTGTGGTCTGCAAAAGAGGCATTGAGTGGCAATCAAGTTCGGTCCATAGTCTACTTTCAACATGCATCTCCCATCCTGGGAGGATCCTCCAAACACCCTTTATTTGGTGCTCCCTTCTCTATCTGAGCTGCTCTTTCCCCTAGGATGCCAGGCTGTCCTCTAAGCCATGGAGTAATCCTCCTGGTACTGATCCTGGCTATTCTTGGGTATTAATCTCCTATTTTGTTACTTTATGTCCCCCAGATGAATGCAATCTTTTTATGTCTATCCCTCTCTTTCTGACTCATTTCGTTTAGCATGATACTTTCCATGTAGTAGCACTTGTATTAAACTCACATCTTAAGGAACTAGAAAATGAACAGTAAAACCCAAAGGAAGTAGAAGAAAGAAAATAATAAAAATAAATGGGAATAATGTGTAAATCAATAAGACTATTAAAAAGATCAATGAAACCAAACGCTGGTTCTTTGAAAGAATAAACAAGAGATAGTACAATAGCAAAAGCACTTGCTTGTCTTGCATGTGGCTGACTCAGCTTTTATCCTGGGACCCCTAATGGTTCCATGGACCCCAGCAGGAGTGATCTCTGAGTACAGTGCCAGGAGTGAGACCTGAGCACTGCCAGGTGTGACATCCCCCCCAAAAAAATAGGAAACAAGATTGATAAGCCCTTAGCTAGATTGTCAAAGGAAAAGAGAGAAAACTCTAAGAAGTACTAATAAATAGAATCAGAAATATGAGAGGAGAAGTTACATTAGATATCACAGAAACAGGATTATGAGACTACTATGAACAACTTTATGATACTTCACGCCCTACCGAGGCCACCAGTTGCCCCCCACGAGCGGCTCTCCAGCACGGCCACGACTCCAGAGCACAGAAACCAATTTCTTAACTATCTGACTTTCAGTAGAAATACTTCCAGGGTCAATAAGTAAAATAGCAGAAATCCAAAACCAACATTTAATTCTTGAACCCAGCTGTAGAAAGCAAATCACTTCACAATGCTTTTTCAGCATGTCTGATTGGGGGGGGGGGGGGGGTAAACTCTAAATAATAGTGGTGAATCTTTTAATGAAACAATGAATCTAATCAAAGCAGATAGAGTGTTAACTAGAATTCAGCTGCCTCACAGGGACTGGGAGGGGTGGGGGGTGAAGTCTTATTGGGGTTCTTCATGGTAAAAAATAAGTATTGGTAAAAGGGAAATGTGTTTGATATTTGCATGACTGAGACCTAAACCTGAAAGCTTTGTAACCTTTCCCACAGTGATTCAATAAATAAATAAATTAAAAAAAAAAAGAAAATCAACAGACTAAAGTGACAAGCTACAAAATCAACATACAAAAATCAGCCACATTTCCAAATACAAACAATAAATTAGGAAAGGAATTAAAAAATTAGTTCTATTTCCAGTGACATCAAAAGGAATCAAAGCCTATGAATCAATTTAACAAAGGAGGTGAAGATCTATACATTTATACTACTATGCTACTGTTAAAAGAAGCCAGGAAATAGACAAAGATTCCATCTTCATGCATTGTAAGAATTATCATCGTTAGAATGACCATCCTACCCAAAACACTATTGAGATTTAATGCAATCCCCGCCTAAATTCCAATGACATTTTTCAAAGGCATAGAACAAATATTACTTTGCATGGAACTTCATATGTAAGTCAATTTGTACAGAACTACAAAACCCTTCAGTAGCCATATCAATCCTGAGAAAAATATGGGAAACCTTCCATTCCCTGAATTTAATTATAACATAAAATTATAGTAAGCAAATGTCAAGAAAATAACCTAGGGTTTAGGCCTGCACAAAATCCTGGTTAGATCCCCAACACCATATTTCCCTCTCCAACCCCAGCATTGCTGGGCATATCCCCAGAGGCCCCTAATCACCATCAGGTGGTCCTAGTGGTCCTAGCACCACTGGGCCAGAGCAGCACCATGTCCTCAGTCCCTTGCATTGAACCATCTGGCTTAAATGACCAAGTGTCACTAGAGATGATCATTGGGCCCCTCCTCAGCACTGCCTAGGAGCCCCCATAAAACTTACAGTAACAAAAACAACATGGTAGCACTGTAGCACTGTCCTCCTGTTGTTCATCGATTCACTCAAGCAGGCACCAGTAACGTCTCCATTGTGAGACTTGTTACTGTTTTTGGCATATTGAATATATCACAGGGAGCTTTCCAGGCTCTTCCATGCTGGCGGGATACTCTCGGTAGCTTGCCGGGCTCTCCGAGAGGGGTGGAGGAATCAAACCTGGGTCAGCCACCTGCAAGGCAAACACTCTACTCGCTGTCCTATCGCTCCAGCCCAAAAAACAACCTGGTAGTAGAATCAAAGAAGACACTTGGGCTAATGGAATAGAATTGAGATCCCAGAAATAAACCCTCATATATATGAATAGTTAATTTACATCAAAAGAGTCAAGAGCATAAAATGGGGAAAGGAAAGTCTTCAACAAATGGTGCTGAAGAAAACTGGATAGCAATATGCAAAAGAATCAAATTGTATTGATTTCTGTTGGCATACACAAGTTACCTCAAAATAACTTAAAGACTTAGATATTCCACTTAAATCCATTGAAGAAAATATTTCGTGACAGTTTCAGTGATTCAACTGTTGGAAAAACAAAAGCAAAATAAACAGTATAACATCCAACTAAAAAGCTTCAGCACTTCAAAAGAAAAATCACCAAAGAGCAAACTCTACTGAATGGGCAAAAATATTCACACGTCATCTAGCTGCTAAATGACTAATACCCAAGACAGAGAAACTCATAAAACTCAATAGCAATAAAAACTCCATCCAAATCTGAGAGAAGCTGAGCAGACACCTCTCCAACTAAGATATGCAGATGGTCTGCAGACATGTGAACAAATGCTCCTCACCACCCATACCAGGAAAAAGCAAATCAAAATGATGATGGGAGAACGCCTTGTACCGGTTAGAATGGCCTATATCCAAACGGAGGGAAACAAGAAGTGCTGGCGGGATGGAGCGGCAAAGGGAACTTCGCCCCACTGTTGGTAGGAACACAAATAGATGCTTCTGTAACTCTGTTTCGTGTCTGTTAGGTCAGGATCTTCATGCCAACGTCACAAAATAATTGAGAGTGAAATGTCCTAGCGCTGCCTGTGGCTTTGGTCATTTTGCAGTGCCTTCTGCGGGAGTCCAGCCAGACTAAGTGGCAGAGAGACAAGCAAACCACCAGCTCCAGAAGCTTAGCAGGGTGGTTTTCTCCTGTGATTGACAGGATCAGGTGGTGGACAGGCGCTGCCCTGCCCAGATGCTCCCCATTCTGCCTGTCTCTGCCTCACCATCTCCAAATCCATCTCCAGCCACACGCATGGGATACAGTCGAGCTCTCCTCCTAGCACAGTGGGAGTGCATATCCCCTGGCTCTACTCGGTGTCAGAGAGGTCAATCTACTCAACGTCAGGGAGTTAGGTGGGCATGCAGTGAGCAGAGACCCTCTCTCCCAAGCCCCGGAGAAAATCATTTCGGTCAGGGTCATGTATTACCTTTAAATGTAAATTCAAACTTAGGGGCTGAGAAACAGTGCAAAAAGCTGGAGCAAGTGGAAGGAGCCCTGGGTTCCATCCTGGGTTCCATCCTGGGCATTCCATGGTCCACTGGGCACCACTGGGACAGCCACTGAGCACTGCCAGGCTATAGCTCATAAAATTTAATAAGAAAGATTTCCATGAAATTTATATACAAGTGGTACTACATGGAAAGTATCATGCTAGGCGAAATGAGTCAGAAAGAGAGGGACAGACATAGAAAGATTGCATTCATCTGGGGAACATAAAGTAACAAAACAGGAGACTAACACCCAATAATAGCATAGTACCAGGTTTTAAGTACCAGGAGGTTTACTTCATGACTTGGAGGCCAGCCACAAATGCTGGGGGAAAAGGCAGCTCAGATAGAGAAGGGAGGACCAAATAAAGGGTGTTGGGAGGATCCTTCCAGGATGGGAGATATGTGCTGAGAGTAGACTCTAGACCAAACATGATTGCCACTCAATGCCTCTTTTGCAAACCACAGCACCCAAAAGGAGAGAAAGAACAAAGGGGAATGCCCTGCCACAGAGGCAGGATGGGATGGGGGGATGGGGGGTGGGAAGGATACTGGGATCAGTGGTGGTGGAGAATGGGCACTGGTGGAGGGATGGGTACTCGATCATTGTATAACTGAAACCCAAGCACAAAAATGTGTAAATCTACAACTGTACCTCATGGTGTTTCACTAATAAAAATCTAAATAAAAAGAAAAAAGACATTTCAACTTGCCCTGAGTGTTTGAAGTTGGTTGCTACAAAGAGTCAACAGCTCTTTGACTTTGCTTGTTACTTTTTCCGTGCCCCTGCCCACCTCTTTCTCGCCCCACCTCTTTCTTCTCAGAGCAGTTTGTCTTGCTCTGTGGCAGGGCTGCCCACTCACTGCTCTCAGTGACTCACCTCTCCAGACGATGCCAGCCTGCAAGGCACACAAGGCCACATTGGCACTGGCACATAGCAGAGTGTGTGGCCAATAAAGCATCTTTACCTGGGAGGAAAGATGAATCTGGAATCTCGGGCTCTGAAGGAAGCTCACGGGTCACGGAGACCTCCCCCTCCCTTCCTGATCCCCTAACCCACTCAAGCAGAGAGGTCATCATGCAGGAAGCCTTGCAGGCCGGGCATCTCATGGGGTCCCTCCAACTGTTCATCACTCTGCCAGAGGTAGTGAGCATGTGTAGGCAGGACCTCCCTGTAGAGCCATTTGGGCCCTCACCCAGGGCCCTGCAGCCCACCTCTGAGTTCACTCCAGTTATAGCTACAGTTCCTGTGCACGCTGGTCAGGAGCAAGGTGGTGTGTGGACTTAGAATGGCCAGGGCAAAGCTCGACCAAGAGGGAGGGCTGTGGATGAACACCCCAAGTTTCCATTCTTGGCTGTACAGTCCTGAGCAATGCCACATATAGAGGAGGAGGAGGAGGAGGAGGAGGAGGAGGAGGAGGAGGAGGAGGAGGAGGGAAGGAGGAGGAGGAGGAGGGAAGGAGGAGGAGGAGGAGGGAAGGAGGAGGAGGAGGGGAGGAGGAGGGAAGAGGGAAGAAGAAGAAGAAGAAGAAGAAGAAGAAGAAGAAGAAGAAGAAGAAGAAGAAGAAGAAGAAGAAGAAGAGGAAGAGGAAGAGGAAGAGGAAGAGGAAGAGGAAGAGGAAGAAGAAGAAGAAGAAGAAGAGGAGGAGGAGGAGTTGGAGGAGGAGGAGGAGGGGAGGAGGAGGAGGAGGAGGATAAGGAAGAGGAAATAAAAAGTTCCAGACAGCCAGACCCAGAGAATCTGTCTATCTAAGCCCTACAGATGATCCTGCTGCAGGTAAACCATCAATTTTGTCTTCCCTCCCCCATGAAGCGTGAATTCTGTCTTGGGAGGGGGGACACCTCACTATCCCCTCAGATCCCACATTTGGCTCAGAGAGTGAGTGGGTCTCCAGGCGAACCATGTTCAGTGACCTGAAGGTCACCCTCATGTACCCCCAGCAGATTCTTCTGCTGGGAAAAAAACCCCTAAGTCTCCACATTCCTTAGAGCACATGGATTCCAGCCCCCAGCAGTGAACTGACAGAACACTGGAAGCTTCCTGCGGCCACTGAGGCCAGCCACAGCTGGTGACGAGCACAGGCTCCAGCCAGACTGATGGGTGCAGACCCCCACTCGGTTCTGGCCGTGGGGTTGCTCATGCCAGCCCAGGATCTTCCCTGCACAGCACATGGCATGGGGCAACGGGCATGCACAAAGGCACTGAAGGTCCCACCAGATCCGAGGATCCTTCGGCTTCCATCCAGCCCTGGGAAACTGAGGCCCTACCTCAGTGACCTAGTCTGATGCTGCAGACTCCCATTCCCTCCCCACCTCAGCCCCTCCAGTGCCCCCACCTGCCTGGCCCATGCAGCCCCCTCTCCCCCGCTCCCCCCCCCCCACCTTCTTTCTGGGCATTTAACCCAAACAGGCCCTCTCAGTGGGTCCAAACTGCCAGCATATCAAAGGACCCCTGTGTGCATCTCAAATGGGGCATTGATGGGGGCCCGCAGGGGCTGCCCAGCGATGCAGAGCTGGCTT
This sequence comes from Sorex fumeus, assembly GCF_029834395.1. NCBI lineage: Eukaryota > Metazoa > Chordata > Mammalia > Eulipotyphla > Soricidae > Sorex > Sorex fumeus. The sequence continues at coordinate 46,253,030 of NW_026606104.1, forward strand.
GGCCAAGCCCCATGACTTCCCCAAACCCAGCTATTTCCTGTGCCTCGCAGGCCCTGCCGGCAGCCTGGCCGCAGGACACAATCCTGCTATACATCTCTGTCTGTTCCTCGGCCCACGGCCAGGCCAGAGGGAGCGGGCAGCGGTTCTCGGGACACACAGGCAGGGCCCCCTTGGTCCCTCTTCATGGAGACAGGGGCCAGCTCCTCCGCCTATGCCCCTCACCTTAATCCCCACTAGGTGGGATTCCCTCTGGGGCCCGCTTCACAAGAAGCTAATGTTCACAGTCTCTGGATTCCTCTCAGCAGCCTCTGCTCCGAGGAGAGAACAAAGGCACGGAGTCTAACCCCAGCTGCTGTGTAACCCCAAGACAGGAGCTTGCTGTCTCTGGACCTCGATTCCCCCCTGTGCGGTAGGAGCCTGCTGGCCCTCATGTGAGCATCACCACACTTCACTGTGTGTGAAGCTGTCTTGGGGGAGCTGATGGGAAGGTGGCTGATTACAGAAATCCGCTGTCCGCACGAGAAGCATCCTGGAAGGCAGACAGCGAGCCCAGCCCAGCTCTGCCCCACACCTGCCTGGCTCTCTGCCGGGTCCCCACCGTTCCATCTCGTCCTCCCTAGAACCCGGAGCTGGCCTGTGACGTCCTACAAAGCTCTGCAAGGCGCTGCTCAGACAGACACCAGGGCCCCCTGTGGGCCTCTTTAGGGGAGACCCAGAGCCCTGGACATCCCGCTTCAGACCCTGCTCACTTTCCTCCCAGGCAGCCCCTCTGCAGCTCCACGTGTCCAGCAGCAGAAGGCACGAGACGAAAAGAAAAATCGATTATTAAAAAGTTTGATTTCTAGGCCCAACCATGCCTAAAGCCAGAAATCTCTGGACTTCCCATTTATGTGGGTCAAAAAGCATCAGAACCACTGTAGAGAGGCACATACACACACATGTATGCATGCATGCACGCGTACACACACACACACACACACACACACACACACACACACACACACACACACCTTGGTTCGCTAGGTTTCTGTTACTTATGGCCCTCTCCTTTTTTTGCTTTCTTGCCTGGGGTGAGTCAGACTTGCAGCCAATGAGACCGTAAGTGCAAAGACTGTTCTTAGCCAAGACCCCAAGGCTTAGCCACTTCCCCTTCCCAGGTACAGCCACTCTGAGCCACCAGCCCTAGCTCCTCGCCCTGCCCTCCCTGGAGCCCAGGCTGAAACCTCCCTTCCCCGCTTGCTAACTTTCAGTCTGAGTGACACCATGTTGACACCTTTCACTTTGAGTCTGGGTTACACCTCCTCCAAGAAGCCTTCCCAGGCTGTCCATGGCCATAGATTACTATAGTCATTTATGGAGTCTTCCTGCCCTGCCACAAACTTGGAACAACTAGAGTAAGTCCGATCCAGTCACATCAACCCCAGCACCCACTGTAAAACCTGACCCAAGCGGTTGTTCTCTGGGCAAGTCTGTTCAGGCTTCGTCCGGGAAACATCAGCTCCTTGCAGTTTGTGGTTACCCCATAATACTGTCAGGGGCAGTATCAACTCACGATGCATATGTTTGTGTATGTGTATGCATGTGTTGTGTGTCCATGTGGCAGGTGTGTCTGTGAGTGTGTGCATATGGGTGCATGTTTGTGTTGTTTGCATGTACATGTGTGTATGTGTGCTTAGGTAAACATGTATGTGTGGGTTCATGTGTTTGTGTCTGTGTCTGTGTTTATCTGTATGTGTGCACGTGTGTGGAAGTGTGTTTGTGCATGTGTATATGAGTGTGTGTGTGTGTGTGTTGGGGGAAATGAAGGCAGAAGATAAATCCCAAGATCACCCCCAGCTATCCTAGGAACCACACCAGCCAGATAGAAGCACATTGCTGCTTTATTTAAACTCTCCCCATCACAGACAAAGCAAATACATAGTGGGTATTGGGGGGTCCTCCTACAAAGCCTTCTGCCTCTGAGCCCCCTTGCAGGCCTCTGAACCAGCCTTCAGGGTCCAGTCTCTGCCTCTGAGCACCATCAGAAGTGCCGGCACACAGGGAAGCAGGCCAAAGAGGAGGTGATGGAACCAAATCCTCCATTCTATACCACCAAGAGCCTTGTGGCAGACTTTGCACCCATAAAGAGTTTGCCTCTTGTTCTGGTGCAACTGTGGATTTAGTCCAACACACAAATTTGCTGATTTCAGGCTGAATTTCTGCTTGACTGCACACCTCAGGCAGTTCAAATAGCCTACAAAGAAACTGGAGACAGGGGGCCTGGCCTGGGCAAGAGAGCGACAGCTGTACTAGCGATGACCACCTGCGTCTGAGGGACTATCTCGGAGCCCAGCGCTGTGTGACAGTATAGGGACTGTCAATGAGGACACTTTCATGAAATATTGGCATGTTTTCAGGGTCTGTCTGAGGATGGAAATGGTGGCTGTGTCCTGGAACTAACCATGGGATGGCAGCTTGGCCATTGTCAGACTCTATTTTCATTTGAATTTACGATTGTTCAGTCACTCAGAAGTACCAGAGAGCTAGCCAGTTACTAGATTCGATCGATGGGGATGGTTTGGATTGCTCAGTATTATTATTATCATTATTATTGAATTTTATCTCTATGCTAACTTGACCTTTGATAGTTTGTTGGCTTGATCACTGAGCAAATTTTGAGAAGAATTTGGATGGATGATGGATAGGAGAGTAGATGGAGAGGTGAGTGGATGGATGGATGGATGGATGGATGGATGGATGGATGGGTAAGTGGATGAAGGGTGTGAAGGACTAACTGATGAAACTTGGCTAAGTTGCCATGTAGAAACCAATGCAATGGTCTGTTGCTTAACCAAATCACTTTATTAAACTGATAAGTGTATTTTTGATCTACTAATCACTTGGTTAAACTGATCAAAGCTGATAATTGTTTAACCAAACTTACTGACTTTGGCTAGTCCTCGAGACAAACGTCAGAGCTAATCAAAATAAGCCAGGTGCTATTGGACTGAATTTGTGAGACACCCAAAGGAGGTGTTCAGCCTAAAGGGTTGATCCAATTGTGAGCATCTCCCAAGACCCGAGAGAAAAGCCAGGGAGGTGGACACAAACAACTGCCCTACAGTCAGCCAGGTGGCTTTCCCGGCCACGGGCTCCCAAAGCAAAGAAGCAGGTTGTGAGGCAGCTCTGCCCCTTCCAGCACTGGGGCTGGGCCTGGTGGACATCACACCTCGGAGTACGGGGGCGGTGCTGGGCCCCCCTCTGGAGTCTTGTACGGCAGAGTCAGGGCTTCCTCATAAGACGGCAGGTGCACCTGGGAGGGACAGAGAGAGGGTCAATGAGGACTGATGGAAGGACCGTGAACCCACATCACGGGTCGTGGTCAGGTGCTCTCTCCATGCTGAGCTCACAGCAGACCCTGCCAGTTCTGCACCAGGCTCCTCGCTCTGGTCATTAGGTTACCTTCTCCCTGGAAAATATTCAACGTATGTGCCTTCAGGGGAGCTGATGCCATTGCACAGATCCAGAAAGGGACCACTGGGCCTGAAATCCCACCCCATCAAGGTCTCCCTTGGTCTGGGAGTGATCAGGGGTCCAAGCTGGTCTAAATGAGACAAGCTTTCTGAACTCTTGTTTTCTGTGGCATTGCTCAGATGGCAGACGGCAGCCAAGGGATATGAGCTGCTCAATGTCTCCTAGAAAGGTAAGACTGCCTGGAAGACCAAGACCAAGGAAAGGTGAACGGAGAGCTGCCAGGGGACGTTACTCACAGGCTGGCATCAGAACGCAGCCATGCTGAACTGAAATCTCAGAGACTTGGGGCCAGAGTGGTAGTACAGTAGGTAGGAAATTTGACTTGCACATGGATGACCCAGATTAGATCCCTAGTATCACAAATGATCCCTGAAGCCCCACCAGGAGTGATCCCCGAGCACCACTATGTGTGTTCTTCCCACCCCATCCACAAATCCATATGATGGACTTGAGTTTCTGCCACTTACAACCAAAAGAACAAGATTCATCCAACATCCTTTTTACAGACGAGTAAAGTGAGCCATAGCTGCACTTCCTCTCTCATTTCTTTGTTGTCAGTTTATTCAGGGGGATGGGGGATGGTGCTCACCCAGAAATGCTCATGATTAACTCCTGGATTTGTGCTCAAGGATCACTCCTGGTGATGCTTGGGCGACCAGATATGGTGCCAAAGAGCAAATGATACCAGAGGTGTGCAAGGCAAGTGCCTTACCCACTGTGCTGCCTCTCTGGACCACCTCTCATGTCAATCTGATGCTTCATAGTGCCCCTCATCCCTCTTCCCTAAATACAGCCCACTGCCTCCTCTTGTTCCAATGACCTTCAGGCTTCACCCAATATTGTAACTGGCTCTTCAGGCCCTAATTTCCTCTGGACCACACAATCCTTGAGGCCGGTGGAGGGGGGCTGTCTTAATTTCCTTTGCACCTTAAGGGTTGAATATAAAGTCAGAAAAGAGTGAGGGGCAGAAATGGATCAAAGCAGGAACAAATGACTAGAACCCTGGACTAAGGAGCGGAAAGAGATGCACCTCACCTTTGCCCAATGACCAGCCAGGGAGGGAAACTTGTCCACATGGCACAGTGGGTGGCATGGGACGAAGCAGGGCTTGCCACATGGCACAGTGCATAGTAGTTGGTGAGGGGTGGGGTGGGGATTTCCGCCCCTCTCTCCTCCCTCCCCCGCCCCCATGCCCAGCCAGGCTCACCTTCTGCAGGTTCCTGCTCCTCTCCTCATCAGAGTTCATGAATTTGATGAGTCTGTAGCATCGCCACACACACTTGAACATGTAGACCTGGGAAGGGGTCGGATTAGGCTGTGTCGACCATCCATTCCCCTCACTCAGGCACAAGCATCAGGGTTTCCTGGGGTGCCCCAGCTCTCCCCAGTAGGCAGCAGCCAACTCAGATCCCCTGTCACTCCTGGACACTATCCTTTCCCCAGTCCCGAGAACTCAGTCCAGGAAGGGCCTTTTCCAGGTTCTGGACCACGTTGATGAAATAGTTCAATGAACCCTGATTGTCTACTCCCAATAACGAGGAACTCATGACCTCCTGAGGGTGTTGGCAGGACTGAAGACTTCTTCCTGCTTGCCTGTAGCTAATCAAAGCTCCCAGGAGTGGACAGTCCTCCACAGTCAGGAAAGGGCTGATGGTAGAGGCCCTGTCCTGGGCTCAGAGGCATTGGCCAGTGTGAAGGTTCAAAACCCCTTCCACAGGGTGACTCAAGAATCCCACCCAATGCCCTGAAAGATGCCACTGGGCTTGGCAATGGGCTCTTGCGATTGTAGGTCTTGTGACTGTGCAACTGGGTCATCTCTTGTTTAAGCTCAATGCCCCAAGTTCCCTCTGTCAGTCATTTTCCTGCCGCCGCCTCCCCGCCTCCTCTTCCTCCCCACTCTTCTTTCTCTTCCTCCTCCTCCTCCTCCTCTTCCCCCCTTCTATTCCTCTTTCTCCTCCTCCTCCTCCTCCTCCTCCTCCTCCTCCTCCTCCTCCTTCTCCGCTGTGCAGCTCTGCATGTACTCTCCATCTACAAGAACAGGGATCTGAGACCAGATTCATCCCACGGGTCACCCACTCCCCAGAGAAGACCGACATCAGCCCTCCTTCCTTCTCAACCTTCACCACTACTGCAGGACCCCGGGTGAATCACACAGAACTGCTGTGGACGAAGCAAGGGACCCGGGCCCTGCCTGGTGAGACTCCAGTCCCAGAAACCTGCTGGCCTCCTCCCAGTGCGTATGACAGGCCTCTCTGCATGTCCCTGAACCCTGAATACATGGCAATCTCCCACTGATCCACCCAGGGATCCCAGAGGGGGTCAGGAAAACAGTGTGGGGGGGACAGGAAGAAGAAGTTCAAAGCAGGAAGGAGGCTAAGGGCAGCCCTGTCCCTCCTGGAGTCATGGCCAGTGGCCACTCACCTTCAGGATGAGAACAGCAACAAAGGCGATGGATAAGATGATCATCATCTTGATGAACTGGCTGTGGGCTGTGCCTTCTTGGCTGGGGAGATAATTCTGCAACAGAATTGCGAGCCCATCTGTGTGTGTGGTCATAAGCACTTGCACCAGGCAGGGGTGCTAGTCCCTGAGCTGGCAGCAAGTCAGACCTTTGCCCTCCTTCAGAGCAGGGTCAAGGCAGATGGGAACCACCTCACCCTGAAAAGCTGGGAAGCATGCAAGCAGCTTCCAAACAACAATGGACACACACACACACACACACACACACACACACACACACACACACACACCACTCATCCAGTGCAGAGTATGCAGTCTGGGGGTGTTGATTTTAGCCACAAACTTCCTAGCTAGAGTGTGGCAGAGGAGAGTGTGACTGCCCAAAAACTGTTAAAAAAAATATATACTGGGAATCAGAGAGACAGTACAGTGAGTAAAGTGCTTGCCTTGTGCATGACCATGTGTTTACATCCCTGTATCCATGTAGTCCCCTGAGCCAGGAGTACCACTGAGCACCCAGTACCGAGCACCACTGTGTATGACCCCAGAACTAAAACTAAAAGTCATGCCACTCCCTCCTGCCTCATTCCATCTCAGATGTTCACCCTGGGAGTTCAGCCATGGCCCGAGGTGTTTCAAGGCACCACTGTAGAGGCCAGTGAAAGGCCAAGAGGCCAAGGGCCATAGTCCACGTGAGTGGGCATTCTGGAGGTGGACGTTCAGACTGACATGCATCTTGGAGCATGAAGCCTCAGCTCCAGCTTTTATGAAAGCTCACTCCAAGTGTTCAAACAGCCCACTGAGCCCCTCCCAAGTCCCAACCCTCAGGAGCAGGCGAGATAACCAATGCTTGTTCTTTCAAGGCCCTCATTGAGGGGTGAGTGGTTAGCCAGCAGTCGAGAGCAAATATCGCTGCTATGCGGGTCTTCCTCAAGGCCCCTCCTGGGATCAAGCTGTCGTACCCACCCGCCACAGGCTTGCCTGGCTGCCTGCGTGGTCTGACTTTACGCTGACCCCTTCCATGCTTCCTCCTGCGTCCATCCCTCCGTCCCTCCCTCGCACAGACTCTCCTCCCACGACCCCTGCCTGACAACACTCAGCACAGGGAGGAAGGGTTGGCCCCACCAGTGACCAGCAGCTGGCCAGCCCCACACCCGGCCTCACCATGTGGTTCATGGCCTTGAAGTTGAGGTAGGTGGGCACTTCCATGTAGGAGCTGCAGAGTGTCAGGATGCTCAGGCAGAAGTCCAGCAGCTGCAGGGTCATCAGGGGGACCTTGGAGGGGCCCTGCAGAGGACAGATGAGGAGGAAGAGAAACCAGCCATCAGAAACCACCGGGGCCTCTTCCTCAGGGACCTACTGCTAGATAGACTGTCACAGCCAGAGGCCAGCATCGCTTCAGTCCACCCCCAGTGAGAGGTGGATGCCAGACATTCTGATGAGACCAGCCTCGACAGAGGGGGGTGTCTCGCCACTCAGCTCGGCCCTCTGTGACCTAGCTCCCCTGCCCATATGATGGCAGTGTTGCGGCCATGGTATTGGACTTATGTGCACGAAAAACCATTATTAATAGTGCTATAAACCACAGAATCTGAATCGATAAAAAAGAAAAGAAATGAAAAGCTACTTGAGGGTTAGTCTCGTCTGCAATTGGCTCCGGCCTTCATCTTCACCCCCACCCCCACCCCCACCAATCCCCCGTCACAGCAGCACTGCCCAGGAACTTTCTGCATCTTCCTCTTTCTGCCTTCAACTTGCTTACAAAGGAGGAATAGAGCAGGCGTGGGGGCCAGAAGGACCACCCCAGCCTCCCAGGGCTGTCAGGTCCCCACCCACTGGGGCTGACCCTGGGCAGAGCCGTTGTGGCACTGCAAGGAAATGCAGCCACAGGATTCCATCAGAGACTTGGCAGTGTGTGTATGTGTGTGAATGTGTGTGTGTACACATGCACACGTATGTGTATGTGCATGTGCATGTGTGCATGTGTACGTGTGTGCATACGTGTGTGTGTGAGAACAAGCATGCATGCATGCACATGTGTGTGTCTGTGTGTGCACACACACATATGTAGTAGAGGGGCTCGGGGACTTGCTCCCCAATGAGGAAGGAAGATTGAGGGGTTTCCCCTGTTCAGCCCACGCATGGCCAGTGGCTGATGCAGGGCGGGTGCTCACCATGCGGCCACTGCGGGAGGTGAACCTGAAGTAGGCGGGCAGCTCGATGTAGGAGCCCAGCAGGGTCAGCAGGCACAGCAGGTAGTCCATGATTTGCAGCGACAGGAAGGGCAGCAGGTACTTCTCCCGGTTCTGCAAGGCAGAGCAGCCCGTCAGGGGGTCCGGGCATGCCACCACCACACCCCTGCAGACTGGGCTATAGCTGTGGGGGCAAGTGGTCCCTGGCCAGAGAGAACTTTCTGGTAGTGGGACTTCCCCCCCCACCAAGGCAGGCCTGGAAAGAGGCTAGGAGGATGCAAAGGAGGGTGTTGAAGGCAGACATTGGGAAATGCCTGCTAAAGGCAGGACATTCGTCATGTCCGAGGCGGGAAGCCAGGCGGAAGTCCCTCTCCCTTAGCTATGAGGAAGTGACCACTGTGATGGAGTCCGAGACCCGAGCAGAGGGCAGATTCATAGGAGGGGGCTTCATGGTTTCTCCTGCGGTCCCCTAGAATCACTCTGAGTGCCGGACGCCTGTGAGTCCAGACCCCTTCCCAACCTCTACCCCCCACCCCGTCACTGTCACTTGACTAGTTTTCTGTCCAGTGGGGGTGGGCACAGAGCCAGGGCACAGGGCCAAGCAAAGGGGGCTTTCCTCTTTCCTCTTTTGGCTACAGCCTTGCCCCACAGAGAGGGTGGAGGGGACCTGAGTGTCCATGCTCGCGCCCCACTCTGACTCCTGCCCTGGGTAACAGAACCCAGCCCCTTCTCCTGCCCAGACCACTTCTCCTCCTTCCTCTGTTGAAATCGCCTGCTTCTGCCTGCAGCCCAAAAGGAAGTGAGTCTCCGACCTGCTGGGGTCGGGGGAGAGGTGAGTGGGCACCTGGCCGTGTCCACCCTCCTCCCCTGCACAAGCCACAAAGTCGGAGTAGAATCAGGGCTCTCCAGGGTCAGGCTGAAGATCTCCCTAGGGGTCTCCTAAAGCACTGCTTCCCCAACCCCGGGAATCCTGTGAGGAGGACCAGCAAGTAGGCATCTGGGCAGCTCGGGGGCCCCTGCCCCAGGCCCTGCTCAGACCCTCACCTTGACCACTCCCATCAGCAGACTCAGGCTGATGACGAAGAGCATGGCGATGAGCAGGAAGCTGGACACCAGGTTGGCTGGAAGACAAGGAGATGCTGTGAGGGCCCACGGCTGCTCCCAGGGACCCGCCTGGAGCCCAGGACCACACTTGGGAACCCCGGGACAGGGACCATGGCAGCAAATGTCCTCATACTCAGGCTGCACCCTCTGCTGTTCTCAGTCCAGAAGGGGTGTCCCAAGACCCAAACACAACAGTTTTGGCTACAGCCGTGTAGGGGCACAGCTGGGACACTGAGCTCTGCTTTAGCAGGTCAAAAAAGGCTCTGAGAAGGTGGCCTGTGGGTGAGTGAGTGACCAGGAGTCCAGGCAGCACCCCAGAAGAGACCAAGCCTGTGTGGACAGGAGCTCAGGAGCTGCAGGACCCTGGAGGGGTGAGCAGGGCTGGTGAGAGGAAGGGCTGCGGCAGGAGATGGGCAGCTATTGGCAGTCTGCACAAGAGTCCCCGCTGCCACCTTCCAAGTCGGACAGGTTTGCTCAGTGGCCCCTCTCGCTGCTCTGCATACCAGGTGGCAGCAGGTGGCACATCTGCCCTGGCAGAGGATCAAAGAAGGGAAGCAGGTGACCCCCAGCCCCAAGCAGGGTTGCTCCCCACTCCCCCACTCATCACTGAGCATCAGTCAGGACCTACCGACGCGCAGGTAGCTAGTCTTAGAGAGCCTGCAGGAGGCCGTGCCGTGGGCCACCTCCCACGCGTGCTCGATGAACAGCAGCACACTCATGATCTGGGACAGAACAGAGACAGCGAGAGTTAGCTCGTGGCTGGCACAGCGCACAGAGACCTGCGCAGACAGCAGCTGTGCAGGGCTCAGCCCGTCGTCCTCTCCCTCCTCTCTCCGCCACAGGCACTGAGACGGCTTGTCCTTTTGGCTCAGCTGCCGGGGCCATGAAATAAGGATCCTTCCAGCAGTTTCTGTCCGGTGCTCGAGGAATGAATGGGAGGTCAAGGAGAGCCTTCAGAAACACACCGGGCGGCAGGCAAGGAGGGCCTCGCCAAAGGCTGGGCCCCTCCTCTGCACCCCATTTCACAACTTCAAATATCCAGGCATCGAAGGGTTGTTGTTCCGGCCTCGGAACATGACATGATCCCTGTTCTTGGAACCACCAATGCAGGAATGGGAGCATTGGACCCAGAGGTGCTGTCAACCGTATCCCCCGTGGCCCCTCCACTTGCTCATCTGTAAAATGGGGATAGTAGGGAAAGCTTCAGGGTTGTAATGTGACTGGAGGGAATAAGCCCTTCAAGTCTCTGTTCCACACATGTCCTCACACTAAGCTCAGGGTCAGCGTTACTGCCTGTGGGGTCCAGGCTGGAGGGCCTGCGCCTCTCCTCCCTGACTTAGCTGTTTGTGTAGTGAACGAATGAATGAACCGATGATCCCTGTCTCCTCAGGGCGCCCTTGCTAGGTTGGTAGAGAAAGAGCAGGTGTGTGTGTGTGTGGGGGGGGGGGGGGGGCCTGAAAGTCCTGGAAACAGATGAAGTCAAGCCACAAAACTTCAATTTAAAAGGATCCTGGAGATCATTTCCACTGTCCAATCACTCCATCCTGCATCAAGCAGTCTCAGCTTAAAAGTTTCCAACCACAAGAGGTACAGTCTTCTGCACACTGTTTTTCAGGGATTATTTACCTTCATGGAAGGTATCTCCTCCCTTGTCATGGATGCCCTGCCTCTATTAATATGACCTCATCCTCAACTTTCTAGGTGTCCCTGCACGTAACTCATGCTCAGCTGACAGGCAGCCAGACACCCACCATCTGTTTCCTCCTCACTGACACTGTGGTTTTTTTAGCTCCGACGCAGGTCTCCATCTGTCTTCCTGCCACACTAACATCCTGTTCAGGGAGGCAGAACGGGGTAGCAGAGAAGAGTGATGAAGAGCCGGACTCCCGACTCCAGACTCAGCCAGAGACGTACTTGAGCCCAGGTCCGCTGGCAACCTTGGCCAAGTCACTTCACCTCTCTGAGTTTTTCCCCTGGGATAAACAAATGGGGTGCCCCTGGCTTTGCGAAGGGATACCTTGCACTGTCTGAGCTTGGGGCCTGGCAGTGGGCCACACTCCTGATCTGCTCTGGGCTTACGTGGGGGCTGGCAGGGAGCAGTGTCTGGAGCAAAGTGCGGGGGCAGGAGCTGCGTGAGCCTGCTGGCTGTCCCCCGTCTGCAGGGCGCAGGGAGACCCAAGCAGACTGGATTCACCAGGAAGGCTTAGAGAGGGCCCCAGGTGCGGTGAGAGGGCAGACTCGGTGACTGAGCCACAGCAAACAGTGCTCAGGAAGACAAGTTGCTTGCTGCGGCCCTGAAGGCTAAAGCCCCCTGCCCCATGCCCCCAGGTGCTCCTATGGCAGGAAAAGAGAGAGCAGGGCAGGGGAGCGGCCGCTAGTCTGGCTAGGAGAGGTGAGGTGAGCACCCACCCCCTGGGGTAGAGGTAAAACACATGTGAGTCAGGGCGGTGGGGTCACCTGCCTGGTCCCAGTACCCAGGGTTCTCTAAGCTCTGGGGCACGGCTGAGTCACACAGTGCTACACGCTGCGAAGAACCTGTCTGTGGGTCTGAATTCCTCCTTCTCTCAGCTCAGGGAAGCCAAGGGGCTCCCTCAGGGACATCACAACTTGGAAGCAGAGAGGAGCCTTGGAGTCCAACTTCCAGAGCTGCCCTGGCTTGCCGCCACCCAGCCCCCCACCACACACACACACACACACACACACACACACACACACACCACAGGCCCAGAGATTATCAGTCTGCACCTTCTATCATTTCTGTGTTACCTCTGAATTCTATTCCTAGGCTCCTGTCCCGGATGGTCATCAGCATCACCGCACACACATTACACATGCTTGTGCATGCACACACACACACATGTGTGTGTGTGCTCACACATATGTGCACACACTCGCCTCAGAACTAAAGAACAGGACTGTAATGTGTACAAATGCTAAGATTGCTCCCCTGGGGCCCCTGCACATCACTTTGCTTTACAAACCTCTGCTAGTGTGTAACCCACCCTCCAAGGCTCCTCAGCTCTGGTCCCAAACTCACAGCCCCCTCCTGGCCTGCTGCCCTCCCCACCCACTACTCCCGAAGGGCAGGCACCCCGGGAAAGTCCACTTAACTCTGTTCTGGAGCCACAGCCCAGGGGAGGAGGCTCCTTGCCCAGGGAGCTTGTCCACAGCTGCCCACAGCTGCCCACGGCCCCCCATGGCCCCCACGGCCCCCTGGCCAACTGAGGCTGTGTTGCAGCATTTGGAGCCCAGAACAGTCCCTGGGCCCGTCTCTGATTCTCTCCCCTGTGTCGCCTGGCCCTCGATGGGGCCTTCCGCCTTGCCCACCCCCCCACTTCCATGTCAGGGCTGAGAGCTTCAGAGAGAGCACCTGTCTCCCCCAGGCCCTGCAGTCATGCAGCGCCCCAAACGGATTTTTTGTTTTGTGGGTAAAAATAAAACAAATGAGTCCTGCCTCCAAAGCCAGGCTCCCCTCCACCCAGCTCCCCTCCTGCCTCCGCAGGGGCCCTGAGGCTCTGTCCCGAGAGCCCGAGGCCCACCGAGCAGAGAACCAGCCCAGGGCGGCAGAGCCAGGCCACAGAGCGCGAGCTCGCACCTTTAGGGGACCCCTTAACTCTCCCCAACACTCAGGGCTCCCTCAGCTGCCAGAGAGGCTCCTGGTCTGCCTGTCGCCTCTGGTCAACGGGGAGAGTCACCCCCATTTGCCAGAGGAAACTCTGGGACAACTGAGCTCCTGCAAATGTCATCCACAGGGCAGCCTGGGGCTCTGCTCCGTGCCCCAGAACAGCGCCCCAGACCCTCGCTGCCCCCCAACCTATTTACTACCCCTGCAAATTATTTGGCCTCGCTATAGTATACCCTTGGGGAGTCCCCAAAACCCAGATTTCCCAGGCTTCCCCTCTCCCTAAGGGGAAGTGGGATAAAAACATTGTCTCCTGCATGCCTCACACACACACACAGCCCTCAGCCCCTGCTTAACCCCCCACTACCTTCGCTCCTCTGCCGGGGAGGGTGTCCAGCCCATTCCCAGCTCTGTGTCCTTAAGCAGGTGACTGCTCCCTCTGAGCCTCAGTCTTTCTACCTGGGAAATGGGGATGGTGACCGCCCATCCTCGTGGGCTTGCTATGGGCTCTGTAAACCACCACTTCTGGGTGGCACTGTCAGGGGGCACCTGAGGCCTCCAGCCCCCATGGATAAACCCCCACCTGGCCTGTTGGGGTCTCGGCCACAAGACCCTACTATCTGATGTACGTGTAACAGGAGACACGGGTGGGGGCAGGACAGGATGGAGCCAGAGCTGTTTGGGTTCCACTGGCAGGAAACGCCTGTGCGTTGGAGGATAAACAGGCGCTTTCCAGCCATCGAAAAAAAGAAGGGCAGGTGCTAAGGCCCTTGGGAGCTGGAGCGGGGTAGGAACGGCAGGGGCAGGGGGCAGGGGCGAAACTGGCAGTGTCCAGTGAGGAACTGAGGCCGGAGAGGCCCCCAGCCCCGCTCCGTTCCCCTCCTGCCCCTCCTCTGCTTCTCCTGGTCTCAGTTCCCTTTCCGACCCACCCCCACTCTCAACAACCAGCACAACTTCCCTAAGTGAGCACTGAGCAGGGGGTGGGTGGGGGGAGGCAGGCAAGGGGCCAGGAGGATTCATTCTCCTTTTCCAGGGAGATCGAGAGGAGTGACCGGGCAGTAGCAGAAGCAGACGGGGTGTGAGAGGAGAGGGAAAATGGGAGGGGGGGGAGAACAGGTGATATTATAGATGGGGGTGGGGGAGGGGCCATGGTCAGGTCAGACAGCGGTGACCGTGCATGGAGGGACCGGACAGCGGCTGTGTGTGGCCAGGATCACATGTGCAGTAATAATAGAGGTGACAGTGGGAGTGATAGAGGGATGCCGGGTGCCTGCTGGGAAGTGATAATTAACTGCCACGGTCACGTGGCCATAAGCCGAAGCCACAGTTGCTGCCACCTCAGTGACACTAGGCTAACGCGGCGGATGGTCGAGATCAGCGTGATCCCAGATTCCCTGATTCTGGCTCAGACACCAGCCGAGGCCAAGCTCCGGTTCTGCGGCGCACACACTCGGATGTCAGCAGGGGAGAGGGGGACAGCGCCCCAGGCGGGCATGAGACCAAAGCTGGTCCCAGGACTCCCCCACCTCCCCTGCCAGGCTGAGCGAGCTCCGGCGGCACTGCTGTGAGGGTCCCTGGTGCCACCAGCATGCCTCTCTGAGCACTCAGCCACGAGCACAGCCTCCGCTCACAATGCAACAACGGGAGGGAGGAGGTGCAAACGCCCCCAGCGGCCCCAGTGATGGGCACTTGCTGCATGCAGTGGCCACTCCCTTTGTGGTCTCCTTCTGAGCAGCCTGCAAGGCCTGGGTGTCCCCGCTCACCAGAGGGCAGCAGGGCCCTGTCTGGAAGTGAAATGAGGAGGCACCAGGAGACATCAGGTCAGGGCTCGACCCAGGTGGCCCAAGAGGACACAGTTTGCAGAGTGGGTCTCTCCCGACCCCTCTGCCTCTGCAGGGAGCCCCTTCCCTGCAGCCCTCCCCCACCCATGACTCAAGGGAACCTGCCCCTTGGGCCGTTCGGATGATTCTGATTAGCATCTGCTGTTGCAGCTCTGTCCCAGTTTTCTGTGCCCCCCCCCCCGGGGTTTTCGGAGCAAAGATGGGGGTGGGGGGTGAGAACCAGATGTGTCAGTGGCAAAAGGAAGCTCCCAGCCCCGCCTCCACATGACACTTCCTGTCTCAGCTTATCAGGGGCAGCCGGAAGGGGCCACCTTCCCACCGCAGCTCTATCCCCAGCACAGATGCCATCGCGGGCCTCAGCCACTCCCCCTCTTTCCAGAACCCAGCTGCTCGGGAGGCTGCCACCCTCCCACCTCATGGCCATGTCACTTTTCTGTGCCTCAGTTTCCTCATCTGTAGAGCAGAGAGAAGGGCTGGCACCCAGGCGCCGCTGGTGTGCATGTGTCTGCCCGAAGAGCCCACCGGGCTCCGGACAGTGGGGGAGGGAGTCACTGCCGTGCTGTGTGTGGGCACCGAGCTGCAGGGCCACAGCTGGACATTATGCCTCTGAAGCAGAGACCCACACACTGAGCCAGCTGCCTCAGGAGAGTGATGGAGCTTGTGAGCATCCTGGGGAGAGAAAGAAACAGGCATGAGTGAGCAAGTGCTGCGACTTGCTCCGTGATAGAACCTTCTGGAACTACACAAGTTGGAAGAAGTTCAAGCAGTGACAAGCAGGGGCAACCAGGGGCCTCTCTCAGACTCTGCTCCCGTCCTCCCATTTCTTGATCTGGGGGGAGGGACCCGTGTATCCGCCCTGTGCTCTCGGGATATGCGAATAGGGCCGCAGGGAAAGGTTTGCAGAGCTAAAGGAATCCAGCTTGACTGGTGCCCATGCTGCAGAGCACTGCAGGGGGAGCAAGGGGCTGGCTGGGGGGAACCTGGGGTGGGGGGAGTGAGGGGAGGAGAGGGGAGGGCTTCTGGGCCGTAGTGAGCTATGACTTGGGGGTCATCCGGGTGCCAGGCAGGAGCTCCCTGGAAATGGTAACCTCACAAACAAGAAGGAGAGAAGATGTAGACGACACAGGGAAACACGTGGGCCTCAGGGGCACCGGCTTGGGGACTGGCAGGGGTGGGAGAAGGAGGAGCAGCTGGAGCAAAGGCCACGGCTGAGAGAAGATATTTCGTGGTTCTGGTGCTGCTCCCGGGCTGCCCGGAGGAGATGCCCCTTCCCTGCCCTCTGTCCTCTGCCCTCCAGACCCGACCCTTGGAGAGAAGAAGACTGAGGATTCTTAAAGGAATAAAGACACTAAGGTTGAGGTCCTGGCCCAGAGAACCCTGGTGGCCTCTGTTATCCTTGGGGTGGGGAGGTATCATCAAACTCTTCATGGATAAGCACCCAGGGACTCAGCCCCAGACTTGCTTGGCTCAAGCCCTTGTCATCTTACACTGCTGGGGAAATGGTCCCAAACTCTCCCCATCAGCCACTGACCTTCCTTTACCTTCACGAGCCATGGCCTCTGAGCATAGTCTCCCAGGAACAGCACACACACACACACACACACACACACACACACACACACACACACACACACACCCTCCCCTGGCCTGCCAGCATCAGCCCACAGGGCTACCCCCAACCCAACCCCTGCAGGTGATGCTGAGAGCCCTCCACTCCTGTGGGTGCCTGGTTCTGAGCGCAGGACTCGCACAGTTCATCATCCTCCACGTTACAGCAGGTCAGCTGCCCCGGCCCCGTGGCAGCGAGAGCCCAGCCTTAGCCTCCTTCAGCCCCACAGAGCCCTGGGCTCTGTCTTCCCTCAAACGGGGCTCTGGGGGCACAGCCATGTGTGGAGCGCTCTCTGGGTGGATGTTACCCCACAGACAGGAGAGGAAGTGGCGGCGGGGCGGGTGCACTGGGCCACGGCAGGCCACGGCGGGCGAGCAGGAGCCGGCACAATACTAGCATAACCCCCCAACCCCCGCTCAGCACCTCCTGACAAGGTCTGTGCCCACCGATGTCCCCACAGAACTTCAGACAGGCCACAGTCCCCTGGGAGACCAGCACACACGGTGCCCAGGACACAGAGTGAAGTTCTGGTTCCAGACCACTGCCCGCCCGGGGCTCAAAATAAAAACCCCACTTCCCGCGGGCCAGGGCCGGGGCCAGGACAGGGAGGGTCCCCAAGCCACGGCCCCGCCCTCCTGTCCTGAGTCATGGTGGCGGGGTCCAGTGGGTCCCAGCTGGCCGGCTGGTTAGGACCCCTCCTCTGTGCTTCTCCCAGCTCCTGTCCCTCCCTGCAGGGGACCCCCAGCTCCAGCTCCGGCTCCCAGAGCCGCTTCTCCCCCAACCCAGGAGCAGCGAGCGAGCAAGCGAGCGGGGCAAGGGCCGGCCAGACGGAGCTGACTGCACCTGGCCTGGGTCCAGAGGGCTTGGCAGGCCCCCAGAGGGCATCTGCACGTCCCTGACTCGGTTCCCACTCGGGAGTCCAGGCCCTGCCTCTCCCCTCCCACCCCGGCAAGGCTTGTCCAGGCCGGATGCAGAAGGTGCCTCCAGGCTTGCCCAGGGACTTTCCCTGCCAGGCAGTTGGCACCTATATTTAGGTGCCACCAGATGCACTTTCAGGAGTGTCCCCTGTGCTTCACTCCCCCTGGAAGCCCCCTTCAACAGGGCACGGCCCCTTGGGACAGTCATCCAGAGACAGGCCTCACCAGCTCAGGCACCGGATGCTCAGGCAGAGAGAAAGTGAGAGAGGCAGGCCTGGGAGCCTTTCGGTCCCAAAGCAGGGTGGGCGGAGGGGAGCAGTGAGAGGAGACGCTATCAGGAGGGCTTCCGGGAGGAGGAAATCTGGAATAAATAAATATAATAAATATAATCTTCCAGATTACATTTCCCATCATCTGAACGGCAACAAAGAAATGAAGCCTCGGTGAGGGAAGGGTCTCCAAGACAGACAGACCACCCTGACTGTGGGCTTGTCATCCCATACACCTGTGTCCAGTCTCGATATCCTGGCGTGAGGCCTGGAACAGGCCACGGTCCCTCCTGAACTTCTGTTTTTCCTCTTGGTCCAGGAAGACGTCGACCAAGCAGAGCTCTTCCTTTTAACGTGGAGTTGGAGGAGGCTGTGAGTTCGACCCCTGACACCTGCCCCCATCACTAACTGCAATCCCAGGCACTGTGACTGCGCTGACCTCTGCAGCTGCCCCTAGGACCCCTCAAGGTCATTCCTCCCCTTAACTCCAGTTCAGAATTTCTCAGTGTTCCCAAAGCTTCCCTGCCCCCTAGCCTTTGCACATGCTGCTCCCTCCAGGCTTGTCATTTGGCCCAACAATGCCCTTCTTCCTTGCACTCCTTGGATCTTCACACACACACACACACACACACACACACACACACACACACACACAAATCCAGGACTCAACGCCTCCTCAGAGGTCCATCCATGGCAACACTGTCACCCACCAAGCCATGGTCATATTTTTTCTCCGGCCGACGGGTAGTCTGGAGGGCAGAAGCTGTGAGTGAGCCTGGTGGTCCCAGCACCGGCAGAGCTGTTGGTACTCAGGGCAGAGCCCCCGTGGGAGCAGTGTGTGGGGCTTCCTCCCAGCAAGCAGCTAGACCGGACAGGACGCCCCCAAACAACAACGAGACCCATGACACACGGATACAAGCTCACAAATTGATTATTTATGTAATAAATGAGGACACACAAGCCTCCCAGAGGAAATTCAAAAACCATGTGCGTCCACCCCACCCTTGAGAGAGAAGCAGAGACAATCCCCCCTTTGGCTGCCTCCACACACACACACACACACACACACACACCAAGGAGTCAAGTGGATACTTTCTCTCAAAGAGAACGTGCGTGGAAAGGGAACATGGGAGAACCAGGGGCACCCTGACATATGCCTTCTCTCCCGGGGGATCCAGGACCAAGCAACAGACTGGAATTTCCCCTCCCTGGTCATCCTCCCCAAAACACACAAGCCCCGTCGGCCACAAGAAGCCCCTCTGACAAGTCAGACTGAAGGAACATTTCGCCAAGTGTATGACCAAAGCTGCCAGCACTGTGGGGGTCATCCACTCAGGGGACCTGGAGAGCATTCAGCTTCCGGGGATGGCACCTTTCTCGCAGGTGTGAGGCTGTGAGTTCGACCCCTGGCACCTGCCCCCATCACTGACTGCAATCCCAGACACTGTGGTTGCCACCGGCTGTGTGTGATGCCACAACCAGCTGCATGTGATGCCACCAGCTGTGTGTGAATATCACAACAGCAAGCAACAACTGACAGAAGGAAAGGAAGAGGGTGTGAGCCCCGCCCCAGGGCAGAGAGCTCCAGGGACCCCACAAAGAGAAAGGGGCCTCGGCAGGATGTAGGGGGACTCGCAGACAGTAAGGACAAAGGACCTCATTCTCCACCTCTGTGAAGAGTGTGCTGCGAGGTGTTACTGAGCGGGCTAGAGTGTGATGGGCAGAGCCCGTACTACGTTCGCCATTGCCCGAGGCACCCACCTCCTCTGGAATAAAAAGTCTACTCTAAGGAGTGGCACCTCGGAGCACTGGCCCATGGTTGGAAACTCACCACAAGTGTGTGGGCAAGTTAAGATGAAGGGCAGTTAGAGAGAAGAGGCCAGTATGACAATAATAGTTAGAAATGATCACTCTGGACAAGAAACGAGTGCTGAGAGTAGATAGAGGGATATGCATGATAATCCTTCGGTATCTGTATTAAAAAACCATAATGCCCAAAAGGAGAGAAAGAGAGAAAGAGAGAGAAAGTGCCTGTTATGAGGGCAGACAGGGGTGGGGCATGTGGTGGTGGTTCCCTAAACCAGGGACATTGGTGGTAGGAAATGTACACCGGTGAAGGTGTTGGAACATACATGACTAAAACCCAATCATGAACAACTTTGTAACTGTGTATTTCATGAACAACTTGGTAACTCTCTAACTCACTGCCATTCAATTAAAAAATAAATTTTAAGATAATTAATTAATTAAAAGTGGCACCTGGGGCTGGAGAGAGCGTACAGCAGGGAGGGCACTTGCCTGGCCCCAGACGCCCCATAGGGTCCCCTGAGCCCTGATAGGAATGATCCCTGAGCATAGAGCCAGGAGTCAGCCTAAGCACTGCCAGGTGTGACCCCCCCCAAAGCAAAAATATGTAAACGAATAAATAAATAAAAAGCCACACCTAATCATGGTGCCCCCATATGGAGAAAACAGAAAAGCAGCAGAACTCGTGTCGTCACGGTGCTGTTTGCCCCTACAGTGGCGGGTCCCTGGCACCGGCTCCACCTGCCTGCCTGCCTGCCTCCTGCTCACTCCCTCCTGCTCCGGCCACCGCTGCAGAGCAGGACTCACTGAACTCCATATTTTTATTTATTTACTTTTGCTTTTTGGGTCACACCCGGCGATGCTCAGGGGTTACTCCTGGCTCTGCACTCAGGAATTACTCCTGGCGGTGCTCGGGGGAATCCTATGGCATGCTAGGAATCGAACCCTGGTCGGCCGCATGCAAGGCAAATGACCTACTCGCGGTGCTGTCACTCCTGCCCCTGAACTCTACATTTCTGATGGCATGTGGGGAGAGGCCGTCAGATGCTGGGGAAGGAGGAAGTGAGTTTAGGGCAAAAGGTTATCTGAGGGCAGTGGAGAGCTTCGGGTTGAGAAGCAGAAGCAAAGGGGCCAACTGAAGCCAGTTCTTTGCCCCTTTGTGGGCATGTCGACCTGGGGAGTTCCCTGTCTGTATCCCACAAGCCCAGCCCAGCAGCAAGCAAGGCCCTCGCCCAGGGCGGGAGCAGCCCCTGGGCTGGGCCCCTCCTTAGGACGCTGCAGCCTGAGAGGCCTGTCCATAAATAACTGCCGACGTTCAGAGCCATTGCCCATGACTGACTCCAGATGACGAACTTGCCCGTCAGCACATCTGGGCAGCGCTTCGTTTTTCCACCCAGATGTTCGAGGCCCGGCACACACACACCTGCCACCCTGCTGCTGGCCCCAGAAAGCCCCCAAGTCCTGCCCTCCTGGGAAGGGGCTGAGCCCTCCCATAGGGGAGCCAAGAACGTTTCCCACCCTACCGCCCAGTCAGACCAGGACCCCCAGCCCTGGAGATGACCGCTGCCCTGCTTAGAGGCCTGCAGAACTTCCTGGCCATCTCCAAGCCCCCACTGTCTTCTCCTGCCCTAGAACAGACCCCGATCCCCAGTGTGTGTGTGTGGGGGGGGGGGGTGGCAACTTTGCCCACAGATGGGTGACCTTGCAATGTCAGAGACAAGAAGTGGGCATGACGAGGGGTGGGGTCAGCACCTCACGAGGAGAGGCCAGGGATGCCCCTATCCTCCCACGATGAACCCTCTATCCCCAAATGCCCATCCTGCACCCAAGTGAGAGTCCGGCTCTTCACTTGTCATGCCAGCCCCACTGCCCACCAGCTGTGCCCCAACCTGCCACCTCCAGGCAGGCTGGGATGCAGTGCAAGCCTCTGGCCTGGAATTTCATCTGCTCTGTGCTCCCCTCAGGTGCTCCCCTCTCTGCACTTCCTCAGCCCAACTATGTGCCTCTGCAACAACACCACCTCCAAGCAGGCTTCCTGGATCAGATGCCCACCGCCGTTCTCCAGCTCCGTGACGGGACTGGATGTCACTTAGCCACGTATAGGGAAGGACTCTGGATGGTGCAATGGAGAAGCAAACTCAAGGATCACAGTTAGCTGGAGAGAAGCACAGTGGAGAGAGAGAGAGAGAGAGAGAGAGAGAGAGAGAGAGAGAGAGAGAGAGAGAGGTGGACAGAGCGCATGCCCTGCATGCGGGAGCCTGGGTTCAAGCCCTGCACCGTGCGGCTCACTGAGTACTGCCAGGAGTGACCCCCAAGCACAGGGTTGGGAGCAGTCCCTGAGCGCCACCAGATATGGCTCCCAGAAAAACAAAGCCCACCCAGGGTCTGGGGGACAGTGTGCACAGGGGTTTCTCCCAATCTCGAATCAGTCACCACCATGGAGACGGCAGGCGGTGGGACATGATATCCTTCTTGTCCTGCTTCTCTAAAGGTCAGAAAGGTGCCAGCCAGTGCCTACCCGCCAATGCCAGCTGTCTGCAGGAGACCCGCTGGGGGTCCCCAGACGCCCCCGGGCCTGTCACCCGGCCACACTCCCCCACACGTGGCCCCTGAGGCTCTGGAGTTCCAGAACTCCGTGTCGGATCACATCCTCTCACTGCTCATTTTATGAAGGGGAAACTGAGGCCCAAGAGAGAAATGGGTCTGGGTTTACCAGCCAGTCAGAGGGAGAGTGAGAACAAAGACTCCGTGGGGCCCTGCTACTGCTGCTTGTGTAGACACCTCCGCCCTGGGAGCAACGCTTTCTCGCCAGGACTCGGGGTGGCCACAGACCTGACACCCTCCACCCCTCTCAGCATCCCACTGACTCTGTGAGCTGGTTGCACACTCCTCAACAAGCAGCAGACTCTGTGCCAGTCCTTGTCACTCAGTCCTCATGACTGTCCTATCCATGAGGAGCCAGCATTCCCGTGCCCACTCATAGAGCTGAAAACTGAGGTTCAGAGAGGTTAAGACAGTGGTTCGAGGCAGCCCAGCCAGAAAGCAGTGAGGCCCAGACTATGGCCCCTGGGAGGAGGGCTGCAGAGGCTCCCTGGACACCCCTCACTGCTCCCACGAGCCTGCACGACTAGGAGGCAGCATCTCTGCAGTGCCCGCAGCCGTGAGGTTCAGGCAAATTTGAGGAAGCCCTTCCAGGTTCCTGAGAGAACTGTTAACCACAGGCCCTGAGTCACCCCGAGAGGGAGGTGTCCAGGTCTGGGCAGCTGGGTGTGACTGGGCTTGGTGGGGTCGGAGGGCAAGTTTGGTCAGGACAAGTGACAGAGGCTGAGAGTTGGGGGCTGGGGCTGTCATCAGCCACCTCATGGGCAGACAGATAAGGCCCCATGAGCACCTGAGGGGGACCACTGGGCCCTTCCCCAGCTGCCCCCGGACACTCGAGCAGGGAAGACACCCCACTTAGGAACGCACACACCCCCTCATCTTTGGGGGGAGCCGGTGGCTGTTGCAGAGCTGCCTGAGCTGGGACAACTCCTGAAGCCCAGCGAGAAAAGCTCCACGTCTCGCCCCTCCAGTAGCCCGGGCCCCACGGGAAGAGGAGGATGGACTTGGCTCCCCTCCCAGGACCAGCCAGCTCCCACTTCCCCAGGACCCTACGTCCAGAGCACTTTTGCATCTGCTGTCCCCCTGGTGGTGGACGCCTGGTGGCTGCTTGTTGCCCCATTTTACAGAGGCAGGAACCGAGTCCCAGTCACCCAGGATGGACCCCCCCTGCCCCCACTGCACAGAGCGGGAGACCAAGGCCCAGGAAGGGACAGAGAGGGGCCGAGGGACACGGGAGGGGGCCCCTGGGGCACTCCTGCCCTCGCACACGAAGTGCCCACACTCACCACATGGTAGATGGCCAGGGCCATGGTGGCGATGCGAACGTTGAAGCAGCAGCAAGTGCGGCGGACAACGGCCGTGGAGGGAGCCATGGTGCTGCCGTCCCCTTCTCCGAGCCACTGACACCGGGAGCAGAGCAGAAAAGGGGAAGCTGGCTGCCCTCCTCGCTTCCTCTTCCTTCCTGCCCCCTGCATACAGGCGGGGGGGGGGGGGGGGGGGGGGAGGGGCAAGATCGTCACCATGGGGTGGGGCGGCCGGGGAGGGACACAGCCAGCACCCAGCACAGTACCTGGCCCTCAGCCATTCCAGGAGGGCTGCCCGGGGGAAGGGGGCAGAGAATGGGCACAGACACACCCTGACACCCACATACCCTGGCGGCTCCCCGAGGCTCCTCACCTCCCCGGACAGCAGGGACTGTGCCCAGCCTCATTTCCTCATGAGGAAACAGGTCTGGGCCAGCGAGAAGACCCAAAGGGCTGGAGCTCATGCTCTTCCTAGGGGAACTCCCGATTCAGTCCTTGGCACAATAAGGTCCCCCTCAGACATCACTAGAAGTAGACCTCCTCCCTGCAACACTGAAAAAGTAAAGGTCCAGAGAGGGCAAAGTATCCACCCCAAATTGCAGAGCGGCTAGGGCTGGTTGCAGGATTCAACCCCAAATCTGTCTGGTTGCAAAAATTATCATATCTAGAACCTCCTCTGTGTTCCGCTGGTTTAATCCCTTCAGTCCTCACCAATCCCCTTTTATTCAGGTACCCCGAGTGTCCCCACTGACCAGGTCCACTGGGGAGCGGATGTGTCCATAGTCATGCGCCTAATCTGCAGCGGAAGAGGAAGCCAGGCCGCCAGCTCAGAGCTTGTCATCTCTTCCCTTTCCACCCTGCACCCAGTGCAGAGAGAAGCACATTC
Source organism: Sorex fumeus (assembly GCF_029834395.1). Taxonomy (NCBI): domain Eukaryota; kingdom Metazoa; phylum Chordata; class Mammalia; order Eulipotyphla; family Soricidae; genus Sorex; species Sorex fumeus. The sequence goes on from NW_026606104.1 coordinate 46,277,154, forward strand.
TTCCTGAGCAGAATCCAATGAGGGGTGTAGGCTCCATCCCAGGACAGACAGTGGTGCCTAAGCAAACCCATCAACGACGTGGCAGGTCCTGGGCCTGGCTATTCCTCCCCTCCCCACCCCCTGCTCCCACAGAGTATGGCAGAATCTTGCTGAATCCCCGTTCATTGGCCTTGAACTCCCCAGTCTCACCTGAAACCAGGGACCTGGTACCCCTCTCTCAGGAAAATGGGAATTAATACACCACAGGTATTAGGCAAGTTACACTGGGATCTATGCTCCCTGCTCAGATGACAAATTATCCACCTTGCCACCAAGAAAGGGAATATGACATCAGCTCTGTCAGTAGCAGATATAGCAGGAGCCTCAGGGAAGCACCACCCTCCCATCAGATCAGGCAGTTAGGATTGGCCATCACAGCTGCCTATCACTTCTGCCAAAGGTTTTAAAAGGTCTCTAGGCTCCTCCCGCTTGGCAGGAGGTGGTCTCTTGGACCTACAGACCAGGCTGGAGAACTTGGTTGAACTCCAATGTGTACTGATAAAAATAAGGAGGCTCTCCAAGTTAGGGGCTCCTGAATGACCCAGCCAACACTTTCCCTACTTTTCAAATCTGTTGTAGTTTTCTTTTCTCATCTGTTCTACCATAGATGAGATATCACAGAAAGGGGTACCGAGGAGTAGTTACAGACTTGCGCTCCAGGACTCATGGCCTGGGTTCCAACCCTTGCACCTTTCCCTGGGTGACCAAAGCAGCAAGAGGAGGCATGTATTGTCCAAGACAGAAAGATCCAGAGATGGAAACACTGGGGCCAGGAGAGACAGAGGCCATCCGGGGAGTCTGAGTTTCATTGTTCTGGGAAGCTGTGCAAACATTTCATGGCCTAGTAAAAGATAACCGTTAATAACATTCTGATTTGCTGAGATGAGTAAAATGTGGATTGAATTCTAGCAGAGAAAGCCAGCCCCACTGGAAGCATTTATACAGATTATTACGTGCTGCATAGATGAATACTTGCCATTGACACAGTGATGAATTTATCTTAATGTGCATTATGGAAATACGCATGACTAGCCCAAGAGTTCTGCTGATTTTCCAACTGTGGAAATAGTATGAAGTCTCATTTGGGAGTGGGGTAAAGGGTGATGGGAAGGGGAACACAGGCAGCCGTGCTCAGAGCTTAGTCCTGGATCACTCAGGAGACCCTATGTGATGCCGGGGATACCTTCCCCACTGTCCCATCTCTCCAGCCCCTATGAAGTCTCATTTTTAAAAAGATACATTAGGATGAGAAAAAAGTAAGTCAGAAGGCCAGGGAGATAAATAATACAGGGTAAGATACATGCCTTGTAATCCCATCAATGGCCAAGATTCAGAGACTATAAAACCCTGCTCCCGGAAAAGAACAGCGCAGAGTCTCCTGCCTCTGCGCCTGGCTGTCCTCACCGGGGCCCCTTGGAGGAGGGTGGTTGAGTTTCCCTCCCCACCCCAAGCAGAGCCCCGGCAGCTGAAGACCCCCGGTTCCAGCCACAGCCATGCTTAAGACCACTCTCCACACGTTCAGATGAACCTCACACATGAAGGAACCAGCAGAGGAACCCAGGTGTGCAGGATACTGGGTGTAGATCTCCAAGCCTGCTCGGACTGGGACTGGGACTCCTCCACCCAGATCCCCCATCTTCCAGTATGTAGGTGTTACACCCACCAACTGCCCCCGGTGCTGTGTAATCCCATCAACGGCCAAGACCCAGAGACTATAAAACCCTGCTCCCTGAAGCATGCAGACGCATTGGCCGGCCACAAGATATCCTATTATCTAGTTCTTACTCTGGAGAACCTGGCAGGCTACCAAAAGTATCCTGCCCACACCTCAGAGTCTGGCAAACTCCCCGTGGCATATTCAATATGCCAAAAAACAGTAACAATGATGGGTCTCATTCCCCTGACAGTGAAAGAGCCTTAAATGTGGCAGTTTTTAAAATCTCAGGGCTACGACAAAGTAGACGTTACTGGGGCCTGCTTGAGGCAATCAATGAACAACAGGATGACAGTGATACAGTGAAGACACATGCCTTTTATGTGATCTGGAGATACCAAACACTGTCAGGGTGAACCTGACTGTCCTCAGCATTGTAGGGCCACTTCTCAGGCCCTTGCATGTAACCACTGGCCAGTCACTAGGAACCACATGGAGTGGCTCTTGGTCTCCCAAGCAACACTGGAGAGGCTCAAAAAATTATTAAAGAACACTTAGTTGATTAAAAGAAAAATGGAATAATATAAAAATTATAAATCATACTTAATAAAACTCATTGTATAACTCACAAAAAAAAAAGAAAGCCCCGCTCAGAAGGAAATAGGTTTGCTCAACCTCTACATAGAGGGGCTTAAGTGGCCTGGGATGGGAACCCCCAATCTCTCACAGTAGCTGCTTGAGCCCAGACAAGGAGCTTGAGGTCTCTGAGCTGTTGTTTCCACATCTGCAAACCCGAGGCAGACACTTCACACAGTGGAGGTTGAAATGGCGTCAAGTGCAAACACGCTTCCTCTCTTCTCCACTCTACCACCTCAGCCTGCTACTGTCATGGGTCACACCTCCAAGAGGCCAGCTACTGGAGAGACAAACCCTTCAGAGAAGAGGCATCTTCCTGGCACTGTCTCCCCGCCAGGAGCACTAGCCTTCAAGGCATCCCCGGCCTCCAGCACCCGCTCTGGGGCCTCAGTCATTCCCTGAGGTCTACAAACCTAATTGTCATCCCCTCCACCAACCCGTGAAGGATGAGCTTGCTTTATGCCCAATGTCCAGCTCCTTATCCCAGGCTGCATATTAGATATGCAGAACAAAAGTTGATGCCCACATCATAAGCCTAGAACCTGAGAAAATGTGTTATCTCATATTTTTTTGCCAGACTTAAAATGTTCTTAGATTACCCAGGTGAGTCGGGATAACCAGAAGGACCCCAGGAGAGAAAGGAGGAAATGAAGTTAATGCTGGTGAGGTTCTGGGATGACTTTAGTAAAGTGTGGGGGAGCGAGGCAGCAGCCTTAAGGAAGGAATCTGCTGCTATTTTCTCTCTATCCATGTTCTGCCACCTGAAGAATGGCTCGGGCAATCTCAGACTGACTGTGAGAGCCATGCTCCTTGCAGGAAAGGGAGAGTCAGTGCTAGCCCTTACCCAGGGCTCACATCCATTGCCTTCTGCCTCTCTGAGAAGAATTTCAGGAAAGGAATAGTGAAGTGTAACAGGTGTGATCTGGAAGTTATGAGGAAGGGGTGGGGAGAGAGGGGGGAGGGGGGAGAGAGAGAATAACGTGCCCAAGGGAGAATGTGGGCTTTTTCAGTAGAAGGAGAACGCCAGAACACATGCCAGCATTAGATATGAAGGTATGGAAGTGCACATCTCCAAAGCACAACACGTGCTCAGGCACCACATGCACTCAGAAGCAACACATGAGCACAGGCGGCACATGGGTTTGGGTAGCACATGTACACGCTTCCTTGGTTCAAGTTGGCTTTTATGGGGTTTCTCCCAAGCTTCCCCCTGTGGGGCTTTCTACCTAGGCGAGAGTCTGTTGCTAGGGTGGTTGCCAAGGGGAAGAGTGGGAGCGGTGGATGGTCTGCTTTGACATTCTTCTCTTGCCCTATGTTCCCGGTGGAGTTTCTATCTGAGGAAGGTCCATCCAACCTTCTCTGGTGCCAGATAAAGATCTTATCAGGCCGTAGTGCCTGTGTCCACAAGGTGAGCTTTTTAGCAGCCTTAGGGTTAGTTGATTTTATTACTTCCCAAGAACTCATTGCCTGGGAGGCCCCTCCTTATCTATCAGCAGCCTGCTGGCTTTCGAGGCCTCAGAACAGAAACTGGGAAACACGTTCCCTGCTGGCTTTGATGATGGAGCAAGGGGACTTGGGTCAAGAAGCAGAGGTGGCTTCTAGAACGCCAGAAAGGCACAGATCTTCCAAGGGCAGCAATCATGCCAACCCCCTGACCTGAAGTGAAGCCCTTTTTTGGAGTTCTGACCACAGAGCTCTATAATAATCAGTTTCTGTTGCTGAGTTTATGATCATTTGTTTCAGTGAACATAGGAAACACCCAAACTACTCAGCAGAGTCCACAGAGGAACCTAGTTCCCTGACACGGGCTCTCACATGACCTCCTCCTGACAAGGACAGCCCTAACCCCTGGGCTTCAAGACCTTAGGTGTCTTGAACAAGCAGTGGCAGTTTCCAAACCTGGTTTCTTCTGGCAAAGGTGGGCTGAGCCAGCACCCAATTCTTGGCTGGTGAGAACCTACTCATTCAGGCACAACAACCTCTTCATCCCAGCTCACTCTCACCCACCTTTCCCCCTACAATGATCAGTTCTGAGTCCCTTGGTATTCCCACACTCCTTCCAGAACTCTTTCTGAATCAGTAGAAATCGTGAAGCCTCAGACCTTCCCGTCTCTTCAAGGTAAGGACAAACGTCCCCCGTGTCCCCCATTCCACACACCACAGGCAAAGCTGGAGCAGACCTTTGTGGGAACGTGCCCTTGGGCCTGTTCTTGCTAGTGAAGATTCCTCTAAGGCTTCATCCCTAACCTCTGAGAGGGCTCCCAGGTCCCAGAAAACCCTTTTCAATTCCCAAACTATCTCTAAGGCAGGTGAGTTATCTTGCTGCTTTCTCAAGTGCTGCGGTGGCCTATTAATATGACAGCGGACATCTGTTTCTCACAGGTAGGTGAGCTATCTTTGAGGCAGAGCATCGCTGGAACTTCCCCCTTCAACTGCTTGCTTGGAGGTAAAAACGAGCTTAGGCTCTGCCAGGTTTCAAGTTTAAACAAAGACTCTGAGTCCTTTCCGTTAACGCTGACAAAGCTCTGGGCCTGGCTCCCGAGTGCTCCCCTTGTGGTTGTTGCTGGGGTGATTTCTGGTCCAGGAAGCCTTTCCTAGCATGCAGCTCTCTGAACTTCTGCAGCCCCAGTCTGAGGAGGGTAGTGTGGGGGTGCTACTGTGTGCCTGGCAGGCGCCCGCTCAGCTTCTCCGGGATCAAAGCCGGACAGGTGCTCCTCGGAGACAGATGTATGGTCTGCGTGTGTGTGTGTGTCTGTGTGTGTGTGCCTGCATGTGTGTGTTTGTGTGTGTATCTATGTGTGCGCCTGCATATGCATGTCTCTATGTGTATTTGTGAGTGTCTGTGTGTGTTGGTGTGTCCATCTGTGTCTGTGTGTCTGTGTGTGTCTCTGTGTGTCTCTGTGTGTCTCTATGTATGTCTGTGTCTGTGTGTGTTTGTGTGTCTGTGTGTGTCTGTATGTCTGTGTGTGTGTGTGTGTGTGTGTGTGTGTTGGCAGCCAGGGGTGACTCCAAGGCTTCCTATCCCCAGGTACTGCTGGACACCCTCTATGCTTATCCTGACTGAAGATCAAGTTTGGCCAGACCACTGGCCTGGAATTCTCTTCTGGCTGCCCTCACCACCTGGGAGGAGTGCATCGCAAGGTCAAAGCCAAAATAGAGGTTTCTCTATTTCTCTCCATTCTCCCTTTCTCTTGCCCCCCAACTCAGGAGGCTCCCAGGGGCTGGCACCTGTCTAGGGAACATTTGAGAACCCCTCTCTTACTTCGTTAGAAGTAGAGATCCAGACCTTGATCTGACACAGATGACCAGCACCTGACTGTTGCTTGTGGAAAGCCCCTAGTGACTGGTGAGCGGGTCGTATGGGCAAGCGGGAATCCCTGAGGCCGTCGCCTTACCTCAGGCCAGCGGCATCTTAGTCTGGCCTGGCCACACTTCCAGGACTCTGCACGCAGATGGCCCAGGTGATGGACTGTGTGGAAAGGGGGTCAGCTGGAAATCATGGGAGAGACACTTGCCAGCCCAGTGTCTTCTCGGCCATGGGCTCACCTGCCGTGGGCGGGGGCTGGGACCCCTGTCAGGGATCCACCTGGCCTCTGCCCTGCCCTGACGTTACTGAAGGAGAATTGTTGGGAAGTCCAGGGCTGCTCTGGGCACTGGAGAGGGGTCCCCTCTGGGAGCCCACCCTCAGAAGGGACCTTGCAGGCCCAAGTCCCTAGGAGGTTGGCAGATAAGTCAGCACACCTGCCCTCAGCACAGTGACTATGACCTCATGAGGGCATTTCCCCCGCAAAGGGGATTTTTATTTCATCAAATAACAACAACCGCCCGCAAACAACATCTGTGGATGGCTCTGCTAATGGTCAAGTTCCTGGAAGATCTTCCTTCCTTCCTTCCTTCCTTCCTTCCTTCCTTCCTTCCTTCCTTCTTTCTTTTTTTCTTTCTTTCTTTCCATATTTGGGGGGGGGGGTTGGTTTTTAGGACACACCAGAGAAGCAGAAAACTGCTAGCTGTGGTTGTAGACAATGAATTCTGAAGTCACTTTAGGAAATCTGTGGTTATCCTGTCTAAACAGGGACAGGCTCTACGTGCCGTTGTCCTAACTTTCCTATTCCTGCTAGGAATGCAGGTGCAATGGCCAGAGAAGTTGCTGTCATTTGGGGAGTATGAAGACAAAGGACATATATGTTAAGGATCAGGAAAGGAAGATATCAGGGGTGTGGAGAGATAGAACAGCGGGCAGGGTAATCCCCAGCACCCCATATGATCCCCCAAGAACCACAAGGAGTGATCCCCAAGCTCAGAATCAGAAGTGAGGCTTGGGCATAGCCAGATGTGGTGAAAGAAGAAAGAAAGAAAGAAAGAAAGAAAGAAAGAAAGAAAGAAAGAAAGAAAGAGGAAAAGAGGGAGGGAGGGAGGGAGGAAGGAAGGAAGGAAGGAAGGAAGGAAGGAAGGAAGGAAGGAAGGAAGGAAGGAAGGAACAGATGGACAGATGGACAGACAGACAAACACAGGGCTTTGACGCCATCATGGGGCTTCTGCAGCAACCCTGAAAACTCTCCCTCACTCTGGGCATCTTACTAAGTGAGGTGACGAAATCCTACCACATCTTCTGGCTTTATTCATACATTCAACAGCAAGCTCATGTAGGTGCTTGGCTCACAGCAGTGAATAAGACGAGTGTATATCTTTCATGGGGTGAGAATTCTAGTGGGGGAAATAACAAACGAAGAGCACAGGAAGTAGGTTATTCCGACCAGCTGTGGTTCTCCACTCTGCCTGGCTTCTGGTCCTGAAGGAGAAGGAACAAGCCGTGGGCCATGGGCGGACAGTCATTTCCAACTCACCCCAACCTCTCCCAGCTGGGCTGGGTTCCTGACCACCCTCCTTCTGAAGCAGGGACCCCTCTGGAGACCAGCTTTGGGTCCAGACGGGCTACTCCTAACAGCTGTCCCCGGGGCCTAGGACCTCTCCTCCACGCCTGGCTGGGACAGTGCTGCCCTCAAATTCTTCAGGGAACCCCTATCCATGCCTCCTGAAAGCAACCCAGTCAGGACCACTGAGAAGTTTTAAGCCAACAATGGCAGACCTGTCCTGCCTGCTGAGGGCTAAGGGGCCTCAATATGGCTGGGGCCTCCCCTGCCAACACAGGCAAGGCCCTGGATGCTACAGCCACCACCACTGCTTTCCCCTGGCCGCAGCCATGCTCTGGGCCCCCCAGGGGCAGCTCACCTCCCACCCAGGCCAGGTCCTTTCTATCAGCACCCCCCACCCAACACAGAGACACACACAGACAGACAGACAGACAGACACACACACACACACACACACACACATACACACACACACGAGTTACGCCTGTTTTGTAACTCTACGGAGACCTCCACATGCCCTACTCTGGTTCCCACTGCTTTTCTCCCTCTATCCTCCACACCAGCAATCCCATGATTTGGGCCCATCCCTCCCCCTGATTCCTTCTGAAAACCCCTCTGATTGTGCTTTGCTGGGCAAAGAGGGCAAAAGCGATAAGGGATCCCTGAGCTAAGCACTTCTGGAAAATAAGAGAAACCTTACAAGCACCGACCCCACCCACCCAACACTGCAGGCTCCCAGGGACTGGAGCCTGCTCAAAGGACCTTTGGGAGGTCCCTCTCTTGCTCCCCTGTCTTGCAGAAGAGAGCCAGACCTAAGCCCCCACCTCCTTCTTTCAGGGGGCTTCTTAGACCCAGAAGCTTGGAACCGTAGATCTGCACCAGATCTGCCTTCCTGCAAGTGTTTTTTTTTTCTGTGTGTGTGTGTTTTGTTTTTGTTTGGAGGCCACACCTGGCAGTGTTCAGGACTTTCTCCTGGCTCTGCACTCAGGGATCACTCCAGGCAGGCTCAGAGGACCATATGAGGTGCCAGGTAAGGAACCTGGGTGGATCACATGCAAGAAAAGAGCCCTACCTGCTGTATTATGGCTCTGGCTCTGGTTCTGCCAGTGATTAAAGAGCAGGTATGAGCCATCTATTCAGTCGGTACACACACACACACACACACACACACACACACACACACACACACGTACACTTTAACCACTTTAACAAGTTGAAACACTAGACAGGAGTAGTCCCCAAGCACAGCTGGGAATACTCTGGGCCAAAATAGTGTGTGTGTGTGTGTGTGTGTGTGTGTGTGTGTGTGTACACACCCTTCATTTATTTTATATATTTATATATTTTTTGTAGTCACAATTTTTAGTCTATACATAGGCATTAACTATATGGCAGCACTACATATATGTGAAATAGTTAAATTGGTATTATTTCATCTCATCTTTTTATGCAGGAAAATAGGTTACATTTCAGCTGTAAAAATCAAGTGAAATTATCTGGGGGATATAGAGTAACGAAATATGAGATTAATACCCAAGAATAGCTGAGATTAGCACCAGGAGGATTACTCCATAGCTTAGAGGCCAGCCGGGCATTCTAGGGAAAAGAGCAGCTCAGATAGAGAAGGGAGCACCAAATAAAGGGTGTTTGAAGGATCCTCCCAGAAGGGGAGATGCATGTTGAAAGTAGACTATGGACTGAACATGTTTGCCACTCAATGCCTCTTTTGCAGACCACAACACCCAAAAGGAGAGAGAGAACAAAAGGGAATGCCCTGCCACAGAGGCAGGGTGGGATGGGGGGGATGGGAGTGGGAGGGATATTATCCATGGTGGTGGAAAATGGGCACTGGTGGAGGGATGGGTATTTGATCATTGTATAATCGAAACCCAAGCACAAAAATTTGTAAATCTACAACTGTACCTCATGGTGTTTCACTAATAAAATTTTTTTAAAAATCAAGTGAAATTAAATAAAGAAAATATTGTGATCCTTCCTGAAACAACCACAATTTAAGTACTACACAGGGCTGGAGCGATAGCACAGCGGTCGGGTATTTGCCTTGCACGCAGTCAACAAGGCCGACCCGAGTTCGATTCCTCCGCCCTTCTTGGAGAGCCCGGCAAGCTACTGAGAGTATCTCGCCCACACAGCAGAGCCTGGCAAGCCACCCGTGATGTATTCGATATGCCAAACACAGTAACAACAAAATCTCCAATGGAGACGTTACTGGGCCCACTCGAGCAAATCGATGAACAACGGGAGGGCCTTTTCTTTTTCTACAGTGATTTTTTATATATATATTTTTTTTTTTTTAAATGAATCACCATGAGATACAGCTGGAGACTTCCAAACTTCCGTGATTACGTTTCAGTCATACAATGATCGAGTACCCATCCCTCCACCAGTGCCCATTCTCCACCACCAATGTTCCCAGTATCCCTCCAGCCACCCCCATCCCATCCCCCGACCGCCTCTGCGGCAGGCACATTCCCTTTTACTCTCGATCTCCTTTTGAGTGTTATGGTTTGCAATATAGGTACTAAGTGGCCATCATGTTTGGTCTATAGTCTACTTTCAGCACGCATCTCCCATCCCGAGCAAGCCCTCCAAGCATCATTCACTTAGTGGTCCCCTCTCTATCCCAATTACATTTTCCCCCAGCAAGTGAGGCTGCCTTCCAAGCTGTGGCGTGATCCTCCTGGCCGGGCCAAAATTTAAAGCCAAAATAAAAGCACAAATGCAGACACCGAGAACATGCGCTTAACTCGAGGCCCCCACATCCCCCACAGAATCTGCCCAGGGCCTGAAATCTGTTGCTTGGGAAGGACCCCTACTGAGCCACAAGTGCTGGGAGCCCACAGCCCCACCACAGAGGCCTGATGGTGAAGGCCTGATGGTATCCTGTGGTGACCACATCCTGGGGACAGTACAGACATACCCGAGACATTGAACAGGATGCAAGTCTGCGGGGGTCCGTCAAACAAGGCCCACAGTGGCGCCCAGCCTGGCTGGCGTGGGAATACCTCTAACAAGCCCATACTTGTCAGGGCTGCCGGGAAGCTGGCAGTGTGGCCGGAGACACAGGTGGTCGCTGCTATGAAAGACAGAAGCCAGAAAGGGTTGCGGCCTCAGGAAGAGTCACAGGCAGACCGATACCCTCTTAGTAAAAAGAGCCACTGAGATGACAGTAGGGACCTAAAAATAACTGGCCCAGGTTAGAGAAGTGATGAGGTGTAGAAGAGTCTGCCACAGCCCCCCACCCCCCCCCAGTTGTGTGCCAGGGCTTGTGATGCCACCTTCCTGTTTTCTGTGAACATCCATTGAGTTTCCTCATGGTGGTGCCAGTGAAGATCATGACTGGGAGAGGGAAGGCTTTCAGGGATAGTTTGCCTTGCATGCAGCCGACCTGGGTTCTATTCCTGCATCACATATAATGCCCTGAGCACTGCCAGGAGTGATTCCTGAGAGCAGAGCCAGGAGTAAGCCCTGAGCATCACCAGGTGTGGCCCAAACCCAAAAGAAACACACACACACACACACACACACACACACACACACACACACACACATCATAATGGGAGACCTCTCAGGGGATAAAGTGCTTGTCTTGATTTGATCGACCCAGGTTCCATCTCCAGCACCTCCTATGGTCCCCTGACACCCACCAGGAGTGATTCCTGAGCACAGAGCCAGGAGTCAGCCTTGAGCAACACCAGGAGTGGTCCAAACCATGTCCCCCAAAATAAAAATCAGGACAGGATGCTGCTTTGGACAGGAGGTCTCTGTGACACCTGTCCCTTTCCCAACCCCTGGCCGGTCCCTAGAGGCCAGTTTGAGCCCACCTTGCCCAGATCCTGTGCCCAGTGCTGCTGAGGACCTCAGAGTCCACCCTTCAGTGGCCTCTCTGATCCCCCTGCCTCTTTGGGATCCCATACAGCGGGTCAGTCACGAGGCCCAGAGCTCCCTGAATGATAGACACAATGCCCCCAAAATGGTGTCTCAGCTAGCAGGGCTGATGATGTCGCAGGTATCAGTAGCCTCAGCCCCATCCGTTTCCACAAACCCCCTGACACTGAAGGGAAATGTGGGGGCGTTTGTGGTTGCTGGTTCCCACTGGGCTAATCTGATGCGGCCTGTTTTGCTGGTGGCTTTGCTAAGCAGTGGGCCATGTGCTCCAGCTACTCATGGCCCAAGGGCTGCCCAGGGTCGGGGACAGTGATAATGTCCAGGGAGAGACAGGGTTGGGCTGTTACTGGACATCTCCCCCACCCATTCTCTGCTGCTATTGTGTGGATGGCAGAGGTCCCCCATGCTTGGCTGTGGGCTCCGACGCTTAGGATGTGGTGTTTGTACACATGCTTATGGGGAGAAGAACTCCCTTAGTTGTGTTTTCATGCACATTCTGGCAAGTGTTCCCCGAGAGTGATGTTCACACGTGCTGGGGTGGGGTCACGCTCTTTGCCAAGGGGACCAAACTCTTTATTTTATGTGTGTGTGTGTGTGTGTGTGTGTGTGTGTGTGTGTGTGTGTGTGTTTGGCAGGGAAAGGTCCCTGACAGCAGAGCCACCTGGGCTGTGGCGTGTGGATACCAGTAGCCCAGGGATCAAGCCTGATCTTGGAGGGTATATCCTTATTTTGCACCTCAAGCCCTTCTGCATATTAACCCTGATCAGGCTTGCGGGCAGCCTTGTTGCCACGGACCCCATCCCTTACCCCCCTCATCACCTCATCTAAGCTCTGAGACAGCAGGTGCTTATCCACATTGGGGATTGGGAATTCCTCCAGTGAACTGGTTTGCTGGGAATACATTTAGATTTGGAATTCAGGCTTGAAATACTCTAACTTTATCTCGTGCCCCAGGATTGACGCTGCTCAAAACTGAAAGGAAATCTTGAGATGGGGCTGAGACTCTCCCTCTCCCCTGACCGGTGCCTAAAATGAGCCCATGAGCCCATTTCCCTGTGATCCAGGAAAGATGCTTGTCATTCACCATCTAAATGGATTTCTGAGTAGATCATAAATGCATACCACAAATGCATTTAAAATTTGCAGAAGGGGGCTGGAGCGATAGTACAGCAGGTAGGGCATTTGCCTTGCATGAGGCCTACCGGGGTTCAATTCCCAGCATCCTATATGGTTCCCTGAGCGCTGCCAAGAGTAATAATTCCTGAGTGCAGAGCCAGGAGTAACCCCGGAACATCGCCAGGTGTGACCCTCCCAAAATATGCAGAAGGGCTTAAAGTGCAAACAGCTAGCCTGGTACCCTCCCCTGGGGCAATGCTGGTTTCTGAAGCTTCTGTCTGGAGCTTTTGTTGTGTGTACAAGCACCCCCATGTCCATGCCATCCTTAAAGGTGGCCACCTACCTACGATCTGGATGTTCTGTACCAAGTGTATGTCATTTAATTGCTCTAGAACCTGCTATGCTTGAGACATAGTGTTCCTAGTCTAGGCTGCAGTGATAGTACCGGGCAGAAGGCACTGACCTTGCTTGTGGCTACCCCAGTTTCATTCAAACACAGAGCTGGAAGTACCCCCAGCACCACCTGCTCCTCTGCTATGCTCTGAGTTTATTCCAGACTCTGTGCTCAGGCATCACTCCTGAGCTTGGGGGACCCTGTGCAGTGTAGGGATTGAACCCAAGTCAGCCACATGCATGGTGAGCAGCTTACAGAGCAGCTCTGTACTACTCTGGAAGTAGAACTAAGGTCTCCTGTGTATAAGGTCTGTACTCCTCTATTGAGGACCTTAAATAATTTTTAATCAATGGATATTAGTCTCTTATAGTTTACAATTACAAACATTGCAGCAGTAAATAATGCTGACATACACATTTTAAAGCACATGTGAAAGATAAACCCCTAGAAGTGGAGTTAATAAGTTAAGGAATATAAACCCTAGTTAGAGAGATAGCACAGGGGGTAAGGCACTTTCCTTGGAAGCAGCCTAACCTGATTTGAATCCCTGGTACCACAAATAGTTCCCTAAGCCCCACCAGGAGGCCCACCCTGAGCACAGAGCCATGAGTAAGCCCTGAGCTCTCACCGGGTAGTGGCCCAAGAAATGAAAATAAAATGGAATACAAATGGAATCAAAACTTGCCAGTTTTGATCAGTATTGACAAATTTCTCTGCAGAGCAGTTATCCCAACATACGCTTCCACCACAAGGTGGTGAAAAATCCTGTTTCCCACATGCTCAGCAAATTAGCCAACTTTTTAATATTTACCAATAAAATAAGTGGAGAAAAATGGCTTGCATTGCAGTTCAATTCATTTTATAGGTGAGGTTAAAAAATTGTTCTTGATATCCAAAATACATAAGAAACACAGAGCAACAACAAGGGGTTGCGCTTGGAGCAGAAAAGCAAATGGACTATGTGTTAAACCGCGCCAGCATGCCTGCCCGGAGGGGAAAGGGTGTTGACCCACTCGCCCGCTCCTCTCTGGAAAGAAAGATGGTGGCCGCACGGGAGCCTTGTGGACAGCAGGTTTGAGCCGGGGGTGGGGGAGCAGCAGGGGCCTCATGGGAAGGGGGGCGTTCTGGGCCGTCCTTCACACCCGACCAAGGTCACCAGCTGCTCCCCACGAGCGGCTCTCCGGCACGGCCACGACTCCAGAGCACAGAAACCAATCTCTTAACTATCTAACTTTTAATAGAAATACTTCCAGGGTTAATAAGTAAAATAGCAGAGATCTAAAACCACGCGGCCGCTATAGCGGCCGCGCGACATCATTTTATTCTTAAACCCAGCTGTAGAAGGCAAATCATTTCACAACGCTGTTTCAACATATCTGATTGGGGGGGGGGGTGTTGTAAACTCTAAACAATAATTGTGCATCTTCTATCGAAACAATGTATCTAGTCAAAGTAGATAGAGTATTAACTAGAACTCATCTGCCTCACAGGAATTGGGAGGGGTGGGAGGTGGGGTTCTATTGGGGTTCGCGGTTAAAAATAAGTATTGGTAAAGGGAAATGTGTTTGATACTTACATGACTGAGACCTAAACCCGAAAGCTCTGTAACTTTTCCCACAGTGATTCAATAAAGAAATAAATTATTAAAAAAAAAGGGGGGGTTGGCTGGCAGAAGACTGCAGAGACCTTTCTACAAGAAAAGGTAGTGGCAGAAGCCTGAGAAAGAGGCCAAGTAAATCCTCTCACCGATTTGGAAAACGCAGGTGCAAACCACAAAAAGCTCTCATCTCACCAGGCGGGAAATGGCCTGTGTTGGGGAACAGGGCCTGGAGAGGCAGGAAAGCCGGGAAGGACCTTGCCTCACACACAGTTGTTCTGGGTTCAATCCCCAGCACCACATACCATCCCCCAAGCACAGCCAGGAATGATCCCTGAGCACAGAGCCAGGCATAAGCCCTGAGCACCATCCAGTGTGGTCACAAAACTGAAAAAGAAAAAAAGATCAGAAAAGATTGGAAAATAGAGTTGGAAGTGGAGGAAACAGACCCCCAAATACACTCTTGGCAGGAGAGTAGGTTGGTGCAGGCTCCACCGGAAACAGCATGACGATTCCTTAAAAACCTGAAAATGGAAATATCTGATTCAACAATACCACTTCTAGGCATTTATCTAAAGGACATGAAAGCACTAATTTTTTTTTAGATGCATTTATTTAGAGAGAGTTGGAGGACCCCACGTGGCTATGCTCAGAACTTATTCCTGCCTCTGTGCTGAGGGATCACTCCTGGTAGTGCTCAGAGGACCCTATGTGCTGCCAGAGGTCAAATCCAGGTTGGTTACATACAAAGCAAGCACCTTATTCACTGTACTATCTCTCCATCTGCAAAACACTAATTTGGGAAGATAGTTGCACCCCTGTGTTTATAGCAGCTCTGCTCACAGTAGCCAAAGCTTGGAATCAACCTAAATGCTGCGTGCAAGGCAAACACCCTACCCTCTGTACTTCATTCTGCCCCAGAATAAATTATTTTATTAGTTTTTTATTAGTGAATCACTGGGAGGTACAGTTAGAGACTTAAAAACTTTTGTGCTTGCATTTCAGTCATACAATGATAGAGTACCCATCCCTCCACCACTGTCCATTTCCCACCACCAATAGTCCCACATCCCTCCCTCTACCCCCACCCCGTCTCCTCCACCAAACCCTGCCTCTGTGGCAGGGTATTCCCTTTTGCTATCTCTCTCTCTTTTTGGGTGTCGTGGTTTGCAATAGAGATATTAAGTGGCCATCATGTTCGGTCTATAATCTACTTTCAGCCCGCATCTCCCAACCCGAGCAGGCCCTCCTAGCACCCTTAGCTTGGTGGTCCCTTCTCTATATGAGCTGCCATTTCCTCCAGCACAAGAGGCCAACTTTTAAGCTGTGGAGTAATCCTCCTGGTACTTATCTCTACTATTCTTGGGTATTAGTCTCCCATTCTGTTACTTCATATTCCACAAATGAGTGCAATCTTTCTATGTCTGTCCCTCTATGTCTGACTCATTTCACTTAACATGATACTTTCCATGTTGAACCACCTATATGCAAATTTCATTACCCCATCTTTTCTAACAGCTGTACGGTATTCCATTGTGTAGATGAACAACAGTTTCTTTAACCAGTCATCTGTTCTTGGGCACTTGGGTTTTTTCCAGATTCTGGCTATTGTAAACAGTGCTGCAATGAACATATACGTGCAGATGTCATTTCTACTATCACTGTCACTGTCCTCCCGTTGTTCATCGATTTGCTCGAGTGGGCCCAGTAACATTATGAGACTTTTACTGTGTTTGGCATATCGAATACGTCAGGGGTAGCTTGCCAGGCTTTGCCGTGCGGGTGAGATACTCTCGGTACCTTGCCGGGCCCTCTGAGAGGGGCGGAGGAATCGAACTTCGGTCAGCCATGTTGGCTGTGTGCAAGGCAAAAGCCCTACCCTCTGTGCTATCGCTCCAGCCCCCATTTCTACTATATTTTTTTGTATCTCTGGGATATTTTCCCAGAAGTGGTATTGCTGGGTCAAATGGGAGCTCAATTTCTAATTTTTTGAGAAGCGTCCATACCAGAATAAATGATTTTTTAAGAAGACTCATTTGTGGGGCAGGGATGTGGCTCAGAGATAGGGCACTGGCCTTACATATAAGAGGCCCTGGCTTATTCCTCAACAACTGAAAAAATCATGATTTAAAAATTGTCCTTACATATTAACCTTTTGGTCAGTAATATAAGTTGCAACCTTTTTATACTCTTTATCTTTTTTTTTCTTTTTTGCCATGCCAGGGCCTCATACATGTAAGGCTGATGCTCTATCACTGGGCTACAACACAAGAGCCTTCAGTTTACCTTTTGATTTGCCATTGATGAGGAGAGAGTTGAGTCACTTCCAGTGGTGTTCAGGGTTTAATCCTGGCTCTGCACTCAGGGATCACTTCTGGTGTTGCTCAGGAGATCATAGGGTTGGAACCCTGGGTCAGTAGAATGCGAAGAAACCCCTTACCTCCTAATATCCCTTATCTTTCTCGATTTGCCTGTTCTAAAATTTTAGGGCCACCTGATGATGCTCAAATGCAGTTCCTGACTCTACTCAGGGTTGACTCCTGACAGTGCCCAGGGGACTGTACTCAGTGCCAGGAATCGAACCTGGGTCAGCAGCGTGCAGTGTGAGAGCCTAAATTCCTGTACAATCTCTCCCACTCTGTTTTCCTTTTCTGTTTTGGCCACACCCAGTAATACTCAGGGGTCACTCCTCACTTTGCACTCAGTCATTACTCCTAGTGCTACTCTGGGGACCATATGGGATGCCCCAGACAAATCTCGGGTCAGCTTTGTGCAATGCAAGCATCTTAATCCCTGGACTATATCTCTGGCCCGTTTTCCATTTTGAAAGAAAACTTAAAAGTCATTGATACTTTGAGTCACAAACTCTGTTTGTCTGATTTTAAACACATCCCTCCACATTTCCCCCAGTTCTTTCATGCTGTTGGCTCTGCACTCTTCCCTCTTTGGAGCTGTGTGTCCTGGTGTGTCTGGCCCTTGTGCTTCTTCCTCCTGTCTGGCTGTGAGTCTGGAGAGGCTGCACACAGAGTGTTCTGTCTGTCTGTGTCTGTCCATATGCAACTCAGGTTCACTGGCAGGGAAGGGTGAAGTCACAGCAGGCCAGGGGCTGTGCTGGGGAGAAGGGACTAGGAGAAGCAGCTTCTTAGGAGCTTGTTTTGTGGGCAGACCCAATTCTGTCTCCGTGTACCCATTCATCAATGAAAGCGCCTTCTCTGGGTGTGTTTCCGTATGGCCCGGTCTCTTGGGAGGACACTTAATAGGGAAAGCAGGGAAATTGGAAATGGAGAACAGGAGAGCTACATAGCCCCAATTCCATCTCCTAGTCCCTGTGTGAACCTTACCTTTCTCATCCCTGAGCTCCAGAACAAGAAGGTGTGACTGGGCACTGCCAAGACCCTTTCCTGCTCCCCGTCTCTCCCACTGCTGTGCTGTTCACTCTTTGGATTTGAAGGTTGCCTTTGAACCTAAGCCGAGGCAATCTGGGATGGCTTCCAGGGGAAGGCAGACCTCTAACCAGGCTCTACGGGGAGAGATCTGAGTCTCTGGTCTAGTTTGGGAGCCCAGAATAAGAGCAGGAATCACCCCCTGCTCCATACCACACGTTCAGTCTTCACCATGATCCCGTGAGAGTTACCTTGCTACTTCCATTTTACAGATGGGGGTGGGGTGGAATGAGGTCTGGTGGATTGAGAGAGAGAACATTTGGTAAGGTGCTTGCCTTGCACATGACCAATCGAGGTTCAATCTTCGGTACTCCATATGGTCCTCGAATCCCCGTCAGGAGCGATCCCTGAGTTTGAATTCAGAGCCAAGAGTAAACTCTAAGCCGGGTCGTGAACAACACACCCCCACCCTCACCCCCAAAAAAAGAAAGAGTAAAGGAAACTGAGTGTTGAAGGGGATGACCCTTCTCCCAAGAATCCTACAGCCGGTAAGCAGCAGAACTCGGACTCAAACGCCGCCTCGTGATGAGCAGAGACTGGTTGTCAGTGTCTCTGAGGACTGAAGGCGAGGCAGAGGCCGGGGCATGGCCAGTGGTTGGTGGTCAGGGGCTCCTTGGCAACAGGAGGCGGTGGAGGGAGTCTCAGAGCCGCTGACAGGAGTTGAAGATTAGCAAGAGGCGGCAAGTGCTTCTGCGGCTGAATGGAATCGCAGCTGGATCAAAGGCCCCTGCTCTGCTCCTCAGCCTGCTCGCGTCTCCTGGGGTTAGAGGCTCCCCTACACCGTGTAGAGCGTGCCCAGAGAGGAGGTGGGCTCTCTGCATCCCTCCACCCCCCCCACCCCCCCACACGGGCCACACACAGGAGATGGGACCTGGGCCCTTGGGTGTGCTACTCACTTCCATCCTGCAGGGCACCACCCCTGTCACCTCGTCAGTGCCCCGCTAATCCCGTGGGCCTCTCTCTCAAGCAGACCCTCCAGATTTGAGGACCTGACTGAGTCAGGCAGCTGCCCTCAGGCCAGAATTTGCAGCCTGCAGGGAGGGGGACCGCTTGAAACAAAGGGAGAGGAGGCCCAGCGCAGTGGTCACAGGTGGAGCCGACCCTTCCCACAGAACCAGAACGTGCCTCCAGCCGCTGGCGCCTGGTCCGTGTCTGCTGCCCTGTTTCCAGCTGCCTCCAGCAGCCACTAGGAAAAGCAGAGTTGAGAACACAAGGGAAACCCAAAAGGACCCAAAACAAACCGCCGACCCCCTCTGTGCCTCAGTTTCCCCATCTGTCCAGAGGAGTTTAGAGCAATGACTTGAGCTCTGGAGGTCTCCTAAGGCCTCATCCCTTCACGCATGCTAACATGGCTCCAGGCCTGTTTCCTTTGGCGGCTGCAGGGCTCTGCTTGCTTCTGGCGGACCCCTTGTCTGCACCCCTCTGGCCTTCAGCTGAGCCAGGCAAGGTGGGAGGGGCCGCCACCTTGGCTGGGGGACCAAGTGAGAACCTCCAGAAGCCCAGGGCACAGTCCCATATTTGTCACCCCAGCTTTTAAAACGCCCAGTGTCTTTTCAAAACTAAGAACTGTCCAGAGTTGTAAAATGTCTGGGTTCGTTTATTAATGTTGTGCTTCATACAAAAACTCTTTCAGCATACCTCCAAACACACTGGATACAATGCCTGAATGCCAGGCCTGCTGGAAATCTCAGGGATGGCTCTAAACAAGGCCTTTCCTGGGGGAAATGGTTCATCCGAGGCTGGGCGAGAGACAGGCCAAGAGAAATTCAGAACATCTTTGTGCTAGAAAGGAAGGAAGAACTCAAAGCGTGACAGGGACATCTGGGGGGGCATAGGAGCCAGTGTGAAGGGGCTCAGCCCACCCCTTTTAATCCTCAAATGGAGGGTGGCAGTAACACGTTGTCACCCACTGAACCAAACAGGACACACTACATGTATGGCCAGAGCAAATGAACAGACAGATTCAGAGTGTGATGGGGAACGAGCCATTTGCTCCGACTCAAAGTCCTCTGGACCAAAGTCCTTTTCACTGAGAAGGGGCAGTGGCTGGAGGCAGGGTCACCTCAGGTCGTGCCCCCAGAGGGGTCCCAGGGGGTTTCCCCTGTGAGGCTGGAGCCTGGAGCTTGCAACCCCTGGACAGAGGGGCCAGAAAATGCATCCTTACTGCACCCAGCCTGCCAATGCTGCTCACCCCAGAGAGGATGCGCCACAGCAGGGATGAAGGGGGCAGGGGTGGGGGTGGGCAGAAGGACCTGGAGAGCTGAGCCAGGCCTGGCCAGCAGCCTCCCAGGACGGCAGCTGAAGGGAGGACATAGATGTGCCAGCATTCTCTAAGGGGGAGGATGTAGACTAGAGGTGGGGGGGCAGGAGGGCAGCCGGGGAGGCGGAGGATGAGGGTCACCGTGGACAATCTCCCTGCAGCCGAGTCCCTGCAAGTGCAGGTTGCTACTGGTCTTACAACTTCCCACCAATCTGGAAGATCATTCACAAAGGTGCAAGGGAGTGTCCTGAGTCGAGGGCCTGAGCCAAAACCCACGGGAGAGCAGATCAGAGAGAGCAGAGCAGGGTGCCTTGGAGGCCTATCCCACTTATCCCCTTCTCCTTCCAAAGTACCACCAATGAGACGAAGAAAAAGGTGATAGAGGTCTTAGCCCTGTCCGCAGCCGTACAGCGAGAGAGCTGCTCCTACACTCCCTCCTGCCTCACTCAGGCTCACGCTCAAAGGTTGATTTTGAAAGCTGACGGTGGGATAGGGCTGGAGAGATAGTACAGCATGCAGGGCACATGGCCTAGCCAGGTTCAATCTCTGCCACAGGAGGGATCCTTGAACGCAGAGCTAGAAGTAAGCCCTAAGCACTGCTGGGAGTGGCCCCCAAACCAAAGAAACAAAAACCAACAACAAAAATCCTTATAGTAGGGGTCTGGAGCAGCCCCCTCGGTGCCTGGTGCTGGAGGCCGTGTGCTCCATCCCACTGTGGCTCTTGCCTGTGTCTGCCTCCCAGTGGGGCTAGGTGACAGACGGGGACTTGGGTGGATCCGGAGACTCCGGCCCTCCCATCTCCCAGGGCAGCTCAGGGACCCTCGCACAGATGCCTTACCCGCATACGGTGGGCTAAGCTGGGGCCACACACACGACCTCTGTGTCCACCTGCTGCCCTAAGAAATACCAAGCAGGCAGCGCAGGGGTTCCAACTCCGCAGCCCACTGTCAGCTGGGCAGGCAGAGGCTGGGTGCTGGACGTCCCTGAGCAGATGGCTCTGGGGACAAAAGGTCCAGAGAGCAGGACCGCATGGTGAGATCCAAGATCTGCCTGACATGGGGTCAGGGCGGCTCTCTGTCCTGCAGGCAGCCTGCACCCCACCACATGAAGTGGCCAGAAGGCTCTCCCCTAGGGGCAGCAAGAGGGGGCATGGCCATGGCCCCAGTTGCTGTGGCTCTGAAGGAGCAGGACAGTGCTGTGCCCCTGCAGGGTCACTACCACTGTCACTGTCCTCGCATTTTTCATCGATTTGCTCTAGTGAAAGTCTCCATTTTGAGACTTGTTGTTACTGTGTTTGGCATATCGAATACGTCTCGAGTAGCTTGCCAGGCTTTGCCGTGCGGGCGAGATACTCTCAGTAGCTTGCCAGCCTCTCCGAGAGGGGCGGAGGAATTGAACCCGGGTCGGTCGGGTCGCGTGCAAGGCAAATGCCCTACCACTGCACTATCACTCCAGCCCTGCAGGGTCATCATGCCCTAAACCCCCAGATCAGGTTAGACACCTCTGCAGCAGGGGCCCAGACCACCAGGGATGGACGAGGGACTCCATGACTCTGGGTAAAGGTGGCCACGGGGAAGTAAGGGCCAGCAGCACACAGAAGCTGCTCTTCTTGCCTACTGCCAAGTTTGCACATTGAAATTGCCGCCCACTGGGTATTTGGAGGGGCTTTTGGTTTGGAGGGGGCAGTTCAGGGACTATTCCTGGCTATTTGCTCAGGGGATGCTCCCAGCAATGCTTGGGGGGGACCATTGGATGCCGGGTCTGAAACCAAAGATACACTCAGGCAAAGGCATGCGCCAAGCCCCTGCCATAAGGACTTTTGCTGGTTTTTTGTTGTTGTTGTTGTTGTTTCTTTGCTTTGGGGGCCACCCCCAGCAGGGCGGAGGGCTTACTTTTAGCTCTGCATTCAAGTATCTCTCCTGTGGTGGGGATTGAACCTGGTTCGGCTCGGCCATGTGCCCTACCCACTCTACTCTCTCTCCAGCCTTACCCCACCCTCTGTTTTCAGAAGCAAATGACAGAAGACCTGCAGGGAGCAGCATCCATCCACTGGTCTCCGGGGCCTCCCTCCTTGTGTTTCTCTACTCCCCATCCACCGCAGAAATTGGCCGCTACTCTGGTCATAAAAGCATCTCATCCCAATCTTCACAGACTTGTCACCAGCAGCCTCGGGCTACGGTGCCCCAAACCCAGGCCTCCAGGGACAGTGGGGAGACTGTAGCTAGGCCTGGCATCGTCCCAGCACACAGTAGGTGCTGGTTAAGTGGAAGCTGTTACCACCGGTGCTGTCCTAAAGGGGACAAGGTTAGCCCGCTCCCTGGGTCTCGGATGCCTGCTGGGTGGCAAGGGAGTGTTTTAGTCCTGCAGATCATCAAAGCCATTCGAGGGGAGGTGTCACCCCCCCCCCAATCTCTGCAGCTATTTCATCGGGAGATCAGAAAGGACCCAGACCCCCAGCTGCCCACCAGCTCCAGACAGGAGAGAGCGAATGGCAGGTAGGAGCCCCTGATGGTCAGGGCATGGCAGAGTGCGATCCTGGGGTGCTCTCTGTAAGGGTTGGGCTGGACCATACAAAAGCTACAAAGAGGGCTGCATGGATAGGCTGATGGCCCAGGCAGTGTCACCTGAGAGGAAGCTCGGGGCTGTGTGGGTTACTCTCAAGTTTGTCATTATTTCAGGCCTGCCCTGTCCAGCCCAGACACCGCACTGCCAGGAACAGTCCCTGCATTTTTGGATTCTGTCCCCGCTCCACCCAGCCCAGGCCCAACATAATCCCTGACAGATTCCAGCCCCTGGAGGCCCTGGCCACAGGGCGGGAGGAGGTTTCCTGGCCCCGCTGGCGGCCCAGTCCACTTGAATGAGGCCTGAGAGTCCTGGCCAGCATGTCCCAAAATAGCTTACACTGGTCCAGACTGGATCCAATGCCTCCCTGGAAAATTTAAATTAATTCTTCTAGGCTGCAAGAGGGCCACCCACAGCCCCACCTGATTCCTGTGACTCTGAAGTCTCCTGCAGCCTGAGAAGGAGCCCCCACCTTGAGCGTCCCTCAGAGACCCCCACCCCCAAGGCAAGGAGACAGACCCAGCCAGCCCCTCCTCTGGATGCTGCACGTCAGCAGTATGGAGAGGAGGAAACTGAGGAAACTTGAATCAAAGCCATTCCAGGGGAGGTGTCACCCCCAAAGCCCAGCCCCCACTCTCTGCAGCTCTTTCATCGGGAGATCAGAAAGGACCTGGACCCCCAGCTGCCCAACAGCTCCAGGCAGGAGAGAGCAAGCAGCAGGTAGGAGTTCCTGGTGGGCCCAGCATGGCAGAGTGAGACCCTGGGGTACTCTCTGTAAGGGCTGAGCGGGGCCATACAAAACAAAGCAATACAAAAAGGAAAAAAAAAACCCTCTAAGCACTACAGAAAGAAGTGATATCTGGGTCTTGCAGGTGTGGGGACTTCTCAGGGGACTGAGTAGAGCAGACGAGTGAACAGGATCCACCGGGGCTAGGGGTAGAATGAGGGTTGCTGAAGGTCTGAGAAATGGTCTCTGCTTTGGAGAAGCAGGTGGGGTCCCGGAGATGATCATGGAGCTCAGAGGGCAGCTCACTTGAGGGCGTGGAGGAGGGTGAGAGGGGGTCTTAGGGGGATCAGCTCCCCGTGGCCATGGGGTGGGATAAAGGACTACATCTATTAGGCCTTCTGCAGCTCCCCCTTCCCTGCAGAACCACCCCCCCTCAGGCACAGACCCGGACCCTGGTGTGGAATCGCAGGGGTCCAGGGACCCCACTCCATAGCCTAAGGGAAAGGGCCTGCAAGCACTCCTGCTGGTGGCTCCGGCTATGCTGTGGAGCAAGGGTCTGCGGAGCAGCTCGTCTTAATCCCCCGCATCCAAGAGCAAAAAGCTGGCACCGGAGTTCAACAGGTGAGGGGCCAGAGGTCAAGCAATCCACTCAAGGTCATGGGGCATCTGGTCTCCCCAGGAGGACCCTCCCCCAATGGGTGCAGTCCCTCACCGCCACCTTCACTTTCAGACAAGCTGCTAGCCCTCACAAGGTCTCCACGGCTTCCCGGGCCAGGGTGACCCCTGGCCAGGGACCAAAAGATGGTGGAGGACATCACCCCATCAGCATGTCCCAGCAAAGCAGCCCCACCCCAGGCTCCCAGGGCCCAGTGAGAAGAGGAGAGATGGATCCCTCTGGCCCCGCACCGCACCGGGGTCAGGGAAACGGAGCTGTTTGGGGGACCCAGGTAAGGGTGGGGACCAGGCAGCCAGGGGAACACAGGTTTACTTTATGCCCCATTCTGCCAGCTGGACCCTCCCTAACCCCCCACCCCCAGGATTCACTGGGGATTTGGGGTTTTCATGCATCTGATTAGCATAAATTAGCAGGCGAGAGGAATGTAACCTTGCAGGGGCCAGGGCTTGTTTTTGGAACCTTATCGAGTTCTGCTAAGGGTACGCCTTGTTCACAGGACTCTGGATGGGGGACGGGTGTTTGTGTATCTGGCAGGGGCCCACCCAGCCTCTGGTGAGCCCACGACCCACAGGCTCCAAGGATAACACATAGAGCAGGAGCGTGATTCCCAGGAGGGGGTTCAGGGCGCCAAGGAACATCAGACACACCCCCAGACCCTCACCCCGGGTCCTCCAAACTGAGAGAGACCTCTGTCCCATGTTAGGTGCAGGGGGATGGGGGGCAGACACCTCCTCCCACTGCCCGGCAGGCAGCAGAGGCCCTTCGATGACCCCGCCTGGGGTTCCATCCACAGAATCCTTCCACAGGGACAGTCAACAGGCCCCCGTGAATGGAGCTCTCTGCCGATTTTCTGGGAGGGCAGAAGGGGTGTCCATCCCCAAGGCTCCTGTGAGCCAGGCGCAGACTGGGGTCATCAAAGCGTCTGTGGTTGGCAGAAGGGACAGGAACCGCGCTAGCCACTCGGCTGTTCTCTTCTGCACCTTTGGAGAGGATATTTTTAATTTCAGGGGGCAGGTGAGGTCACACCCAGTCTTGCTCAGGGCTTACTCCTGTCTCTATACTCAGGGATCACTCCTGGAGGGCTCTGGGGACCATACGTGGTGTCAGGGACCAAACTCAGGCCACACACAAGGCAAACTTGCTGTGCTATCTTTCTGGCCCAGTGAGTCTATTTTTTTTCTCTGAAACATTTATTTGCTTTTATTTATTTATTTTTTATTTTAGGCACCATGACTTAGAGTATTAATAATGGCAAGATCTCATGCAAAAACATTCCAACACCATGCCTGCCACCAGGGCTTCGACTTCTCCCCACCGTAGACTCCCCCAGACCCCCTCCAGAGATATGCTTCCTGTTAGACAGGTCTCCGTTCCTGCTGTCTTGAGTACCTGCTTCTTTACGGAGTTACTTTCCATCCCACATCCGAGAGAGATCATTCTGTACCTGTCTCTCTCCACCTAACTTCAGGTAGTCCCCAAGCCCATGCTCACAGTTACAAATCCATGCTTTCCTCTTATCTCAGAGTATTCCCTTATGCATGGGCACCGCAGTTTCTTTATCCAGGCCCCTGTTCTTGGACACTTGAGCTGTTTGCAGACTTTGGCTGGGAATCTTTCTGTGAACTCAGAGTATGGATTCTGGAAGCCGCCTCCACTGAAAGCTGGGCCAGGCGGCTCACCAGCCTGCCCCCAGGGAGCGGCAACTAGACACTGAGAAATCTGTTGAGACAAAAACGGTAACTCTGGGGGCTAGGCAGCTACCCCAAAGATCTGGAGTGCATGCTTTTCAGGCAGGAACTTTGGGTTTGGTCCAGGCACTGCATACTCACTCCAAGAGTGACCCCCGAGCACCAAGCCAGAGTAGTTCCTGGGCTCCACCAGGTGTGACCCAAACAACAGAATGAAAAGTAACAGAATCGCTCTCACATTCTATTTTGCAGGAACTTCTTTGACGAGGCATTATGGTACAGCTGTTTTTCAGGAAAGAACAGGAGAGAGCTCATTCAGACATCCCAGTGTTCTTTCCTACTTACCTTCTACTTTCAAGACAGCCGGCAGAGTCAGAGAGATAGTGCAGGGGTGAAGGGGTTTGCTTGGCATGCAGCCCACCTGGCACCAGTTCCTGGCATGGCTGGTGTTCCCCTGAGCACCACCAGGAGTGATGCCTGAGCACAGAGGCAGGAGTAAGCCCTGAGCATCCCCAGATGTAGCCCCCAAACAACAAAAAGACAGCCAGCATAGCTGTTGTTGGCTGTTTTAGGAGCAAATGTGAACTGTCTTCCTCAGGAGACGAATGACTCAGTGACCTCAAGAACCCCATCCTGTCTGCACCGAAACACGCCTCCTCTGTTTTGTTCAAATGCAAGGAGGCGTTGGGCCACAACCCGTGGTGCTCATGGCTTGCTCCTGCTCTCTGCACTCAGGGAACACTCCTGGCGGGCTATATAG
The DNA here is from genome assembly GCF_029834395.1 of Sorex fumeus. NCBI lineage: Eukaryota > Metazoa > Chordata > Mammalia > Eulipotyphla > Soricidae > Sorex > Sorex fumeus. Next base: position 46,303,486 of record NW_026606104.1, read on the forward strand.
GGTGCCGGCAATCCAACTAAGTCAGTCGTGTGCAAAGCAAATGTCCTCCCTGCTGTCCTATTGTGGCCCGAGAATGCAGTTTCTTGTCCCTCCTTCTGTTTGTCTAAATATTGCCAAAGACACTGTCAGATGGCTCTGAGCATGGCTCCTGCCCTCCTTGTACCCTGTGCTGTATAAAGCCCTCCCTTCTACAGAAGCGGGCACGACACAGCATTTGACAGAAGCCCCCTTTCTGCTGCAGGTGCCTCTCTGCCTCGCCACCTGTTGGAGGATGATTATCACAAGAGCAAAGTGAACTACAGCATTAAAGGGCTTGGAGAAGCACCACACCATGGCTGTCACCATGGCTGTGACCCCCCATATCAGTACATCTAGTGAGACTGCTGAGTACAGAGCCCCTTCTCTCTCTCTGCCCCCCCCAACTGCTCACCCTTAATGCAGGGGCAAGCGTGCGGCCCACACCTGCCCAGGTAGAATGTCTCATCTCCAGCTGGGCACAGTGATCGGCCCAGGAATAGCCAGCCCGGCCAATGAGACACTAGCCCAGGATCTTGTAACATTATATATCTCCCTAAACTGGGGTTATGAATGCCCAGTACAACCTGTGACCATCTGTCCTCACAGCTGTGGCCAGGAAGCTTGTCTGCAATAAGATGAAGTGAGGGATGGGGAAACAAGAGATATCCAGGAACCAGCTGAGAGCCCATGAGACACATGACACTGACAGAGAGGGACCCACTGCTTCCTCTGGAGACAACCACATCCACCCCTGGGCCATGCAGATGGAGCCAGCTACAGTTCTGGATGAGGGGCTGGAGAGTTAGCACAGTCGGTAAGGTGCTCATCTTTCCTAACCTAGGTTTGATTCTTGTCATCACTCGTGGTGTCCCCCAAGTCCCAACAGAAGTGAGCCCTGCTCACAGAAACAGGAGTGAACCCTGAGCACAGAGCCAGGAGTGAGCCCTGAGTACAGAGTCAGGAGTGAGTCCTGAACACAGAGCTAGGAGTGAACCCTGAGCAAAGAGTCAGGAGTGAGCCCTGAGTACAGTCAGGAGTGAACACTGAGCACAGAGCCAGGAGTAAGCCCTGAGTACAGAGCCAGGAGTGAGCCCTGAGCACAGAGCCAGGAGTGAGCCCTGAACACAGAGCCAGGAGTGAGCCCTGAGCACAGAGTCAGGAGTGAGCCCTGAACACAGAGCCAGGAGTGAGCCCTGAGCACAGAGCCAGGGGTGAACCCTGAACACAGAGTCAGGAGTGAGCCTTGAGCACAGAGCCAGGAGTGAGCCCTGAGCACAGAGCCAGGAGTGAGCCCTGAGCACAGAGCCAGGGGTGAACCCTGAACACAGAGTCAGGAGTGAGCCCTGAGAACAGAGCCAGGAGTGAGCCCTGAGCACAGAGCCAGGGGTGAGCCCTGAGCACAGAGTCAGGAGTGAGCCCTGAGCACAGAGTCAGGAGTGAGCCCTGAGCACAGAGCCAGGAGTGAGCCCTGAGAACAGATCCAGGAGTGAGCCCTGAGAACAGAGCCAGGAGTGAGCCCTGAGCACAGAGCCAGGAGTGAGCCCTGAGCACAGAGCCAGGGGTGAGCCCTGAGCACAGAGTCAGGAGTGAGCCCTGAGCATAGAACCAGGAGTGAGCCCTGAGCACAGAGCCAGGAGTGAGCCCTGAGCACAGAGTCAGGAGTGAGCCTTGAGCACAGAGCCAGGAGTGAGCCCTGAGCACAGAGCCAGGGGTGAACCCTGAGCACAGAGTCAGGAGTGAGCCCTGAACACAGAGCCAGGAGTGAGCCCTGAGCACAGAGCCAGGAGTGAGCCCTGAGAACAGAACCAGGAGTGAGCCCTGAGAACAGAGCCAGGAGTGAGCCCTGAGCACAGAGCCAGGAGTGAGCCCTGAGCACAGAGTCAGGAGTGAGCCCTGAGCACAGAGCCAGGAGTGAGCCCTGAGCACAGAGCCAGGAGTGATCCTTGAGCACAGAACCAAGAGTCAGTCCTGAGCACAGAGTCAGGAGTGAACCCTGAGCACAGAACCTGGGGTGAGCCCTGAGCACCCCTGGCTGTGGCCCTCAAATAAAGCAAACAAGGCAAAAAATCCTGGATGACCCCGTTTTACTCTCTCTAGTACACAAATGAAGAAACTGAGGCTCAGAGAAATAGTGTCTTAATCTGATTGGGGGCTGCTATCGCAAAGTGCCAGGAATTGGGGTGTGGGGACCTTAAGAGAGCAGAGAGCCCTTGTCACAGTTCTGGAGGAGGAAGACCAGGGCAAGGCCAGGGCAGCACCTGGCACGTCCTTACACAGGGTGAGGCTGTGGGGGTGGGCTGCAGAACCCTCATCTCAACCCCCAAATACTTCCTTTGGGTGTTGGGTTTCAGCATACGGATTTGGAGGAACCCAAACATTTAACCTAGAACATGGGGACCATGTACCCCGGGGCGGGGGTGGGGTGGGGAGGGGCAGAGCTAGTAGGTGACAGCACCCCCAGAATGCAGGGAGGCTACATGCCTCCTGGTCCCCTGTGTTCTTGTGGGCTGCATATTAACCCTTTCTTGGGTGCCTGAAAGAAGAAAGAAGCTGGGCTGGAGGAGGAGAGGGAGTGGGGTATGGAGGCAGCTCAGCTGTGCCCCCGTGCTCCGTCACAGCTGGCCTCTCCGATCTGAACCCGTGGGGTGCTCATCTGTGCTGGGCGGCATAAGGCGGAATGCCCTGATGAGGGGATCCAGCACACAGAGCCCCGAAGCCTCACGAGTCAGTTACCCTTCGTTAGAGGCAAGGAACCAGGCCAAAACAGTGCCGCGAAGGTCGCACACCTCGTCAGGGGACCTCAGATTCCAGCCGCGTTGTCCTGAGCCCTGCCCTGGGGTCTGTGCAGCGGAGGCTGAGAGTTGGCTCAGAAGTGAGGCCCAAGCACAAAAATTTGTAAATCTACAACTGTACCTCATGGTGTCTCACTAATAAAAATTAAAAAAAAAAAAAGTGAGGGATGGGATGGGGCAGGAATCTCCCAGTACCTCCCAGGGCTCACTTCTCGTGGTGCCTGTTGGTGTCTGTTTCCTAGAGCCTGGGTCAATGGTTCCCCCTGCTGGTCATTCTGGGAAACTGTCCCAGGCTCCAGGTAAGCCCCGGAGAAGGTTCCTCACAGACAGGTAGTTTTTGCATCTGCGAGGGGTGGGGAGGGGGAACCATAGTAGTTCAGTTAATCAAATAATGCTTCAAAGTTCTCGCACAATATACAGCTAGTGGTTCTCACACGGGTGAATTAGTCACTAGTTTCCAACCGCCGATCTATGGGGTCTCCAGGAATGAAAAGGTTGACTAGCACTGGCCCAAAATATAGGTTAAAACCCAGGTGGAAGCCATCCTGAAAGAGAACACTGCAGTAGGGCACTTGCTTTGCATGTGGCTAACCTGGGTTTGATCCCCAGTACCCCATATGGCTTCCCAAGCCTACTGGTGCCAGGAGTGATCCCTGAGTGCAAAGCCAGGAGTAAGCCATGAACACCAGATGTGATCCCAAAACCAAACAAACAAGACAAAACAAAAGCAGACTGCCGGAAGTCGAGTGGTAAAGTGTCTACCTTGTATGTGTGAGGCCCTGCGTTCAATCCTCAGCACCATAATATAAAATTAAATATAATATAGATATAAATATAATATAAAATTAAATATATACATAAAACACAAATTTCTGGTCTCCAGGCCCAGATTTTCCAATTTAGTGGATAATTTGCTTGGATCTGAGAATGTGCATTTCCAACAAGTTCTTGGGTGCAGTGCAAGCTTCTGAGGTGAGTGAGAAGGAGAATAAGTGTGCACTTAAAAAAAAAAAAAACCAAGACCAGGGGTTAGAGTTAGAGATGTCGTACAGTAAGAAAGGCATTTGCCTTGCATGCAGTTGACCTGGATTCAATCCCCAGCACCCTATATGGTCCCCCAACTCCTTCCAGGAGTGATCCCTGAGAACAGAGCCACAAGTCAACCCTGAGCACCTCGGGAAATGACTTCCACACAAACAAACAAACAAGCAAAAATCAAGAGCCAAGGCCAGAGGGAACTCAACAGAGAGTACATGCTTTGTGTGTGGGGGGTGGGTGGGTGTTATGTTGGATCCCCAGCACCTCATGACCCTCTGAGAACTTCTGGGAATTAATCCTGGGTAAAGAGTTGGGAGTCATTCCTGGGCACTGCCAAGTGTGACTCAAAACCCCCCCAAATAAAAGTAAACCAGAAGATCAATAAACATATGAAAAATGCTTAATATCACTAATCTATAGGGAAATGCAAATCAAACCCTCAATGAGCTATCTCTTAATACCCATTAGCGTTGCTATTATGAAAACAAGCATTGGTGAGGAAATGAAGACATTAGAGCATGTGGCACTGCTGATGGAAATGTTAAATAATGCAGCCACAGTCGAAAGTGGTTTGGAATTTCCCCAGAAAGTCAAACATGGAACTACCGTATAGTTCCGACAATTCCATTTATAGGAATGTACCTAATAGAATTGGGTATTAATGTCCCTAATAGAATTGAAAGCAGGGACTCAAAGAGATATTCGGACCCCTTGTTCATAGCAGCATTACTTGCCAGCCAAGAAGAGGACCTGGTCTGAATCTGGCAGAAGATGGATCAGAAAAAGGTAGTGAGGAGCTGGGGAGATGGCACAGAGGGCAGGGCACTGGCCTTGTACACGTCCAACCTATATTCAATCCCTGGCCCCCATATGAGGCTGACCACCACCAGGAATCATCCCTGAGCACAGCCAGGTGTGGCCAAAAAAAAAAGAAAGAAAGAAAGAAAGAAAGGTACAGTATGCATAGTGGATTTTTTTTTCTCTTCTTGGTTTTGGAGTCACACCCAGTGGTGTTTGAGGCCTTTTCCTAACTCTGACCTCAGAGATGACTCCTCACAGTGCTCATGCCGGAATATGACGAACAAGAGTTGGCCCCACACAAGGCCTTGACCCCTTATTTTTCCAGTCCTAATAAAATGGAATTTTATCCAGTCTGAGAAGACACTGAGTTGTGTGAACTAATCCAGCACAAAAAAAGGATAAATACTGGCTGATTCCAAGTGTGAGATGGGCCTAAAGTGGACAAATTTGCACAGACGGAAAATAGAACTGGGACTGGGCCATTTCTGTTTCTTGGGGACAATCTCAGACTGGAAAGACAGATGATCTGGAGACAAGATGGATGAGTGTGATGGTTACACTGATTGTGAATGTGTTTATCACCACTGACTTTGAATTGTAGATTTCAGGGCCACAAAGATAGCACAGAGCAGAAGGCGCTGGTCCTGCCTCCCACTGACTCTGGTTCAGTCCCAGACACCACATAGAGTCTGCTGAGTATCACTGGAAGTGACTCCTGAGCACAGAGCCAGAAACAGCCCCTAAGCACCGTAGGTATGACTCCCAAACCCCAAATGAATTCATTGAATGCATGCTTTAATACGGTGATCTTGCACACATGCAGCGTATGAAGAAACAAAGTCAGGATCAGACAGTGCCCAGTGGAAACCAACGCTGAGGATTGCCAATGTGACAGAACTGGGGAAGTCAGGTGGAGTCCCAGGGCAGAGAACTAGAGAGTGCTAGGGACCTAGGGACAGTGTATGTGTCAAAGCAGGGGGTGGGGGAGATACTAACACTCTCTCTGGTGGGGGGTGGGTTGCAGCAGCAATAATAGAAATAAGAGTAATAGTTTTATAAACCGTAATACCTCAATTCAACAATTGGACATAAAAGGGGGCCAGAGAGAGGGTACAGGGGTAGAGCACTTGCCTTGCACCCCAATGGTCTTCCAAGTCTGACAGGAATGATCTCTGAGCATAGGGAGAAGAATAAGCGCCAAGCACCACCAGGTGTGGCCCCAAACAAAATTAATTAAAATAAGACTAAATGTATGTTTGTTAATTTTACAGCAAAATGTTTGCGTTTTGTTTTACAGCTAAAGGGTTTTTTTGTTTGTTTGTTCTTTGCTTTACAGCAGACTGACTGCATGTTTTAATCTAAGAAAATGAATGTGCCCTTGGGATTTTAGCTGGAAGCTTCGTCCCAGAAAAGGTCGACTTGAGATCTGGCATCATGGAAACTGAGAGAGTTCAGGATGGGCAGTCAAGGGCAGGGCAGATGGTGCCCACGCAGCCACAGGGCCAGACTAGCAGAGTCGCCTGACAGTCAGCTTGGACCCCATCAGAGTCCCTAAATTGACCCAGCTCTGATAGATTCTCCACCTGAACTCCCAGAAATGGGGGGAGGGGGGGAATCTCATCCAGGACCTTGGTTCTTCTGAAGTAGGCATGTTGGTGGCAGAATTACCAAAAACCTTCTCGGGAACGACAGCACCCCCACTGACATCCATTTCCTCCAAAATGAGGGAAAGCAAAGAAAGGAAAGAAAAAACCCACTTCTAATGCCCTGCCACAGAGGCAGGGTGGGATGGGGGGATGAGTGTGGGAGGGATACTGGGATCCATGGTGGTGGAAAATGGGCACTGGTGGAAGGATGGGTATTTGATCATTGTATAATCGAAACCCAAGCACAAAAATTTGTAAGTCTACACCTGTACCTCATGGTGTTTCACTAATAAAAATTAAAAAAAAAAAAAAGAAAGAAAGAAAAGAAAAACTCACTTCTCTATAGCCGAGGCCCAAGGTGGGCAGGACGAGCAGTGCTCCGTTATGAACACCAGGGGGCGCGCTGCACCCGAGAACCCCGTTTCTCTCGGCATTGCAGGGGATGGATGGCTCCTCCGGGCTTTTGGAAAAGAACTGGGAGGGAAACGAAGAAACAACGGCACGGGGGGGGGGGGGGGGGGACCGAAGAAACAGCACAGAGCTTGCCTTGCACGCAGCTGACGGCTGCGATGGTGAAGGGGCTTAGCGCGGGGCCCTATGAACGGATGATCAGGCCCAGAGAAAAGAAGGCAGTTTCCCCGGGTTCCTGTAAAACAAAACCGGAACCCAGACGCTGCACCCCCAGCGACCCGCAGCCCAGCTCCTCTCCAGACAGACCAAGACAAAACAGTTTCAGACTAGAGCTACTGCTTTTGCCTCAGGAAACCGAGTCAGAGGGGAAACTGAGGCACAGCAAGGCAGAGGTCATCGGCAACTGTTCTAAGCAGGCCAGGGCCCCCAGCCAGACCCTGTACTATTCCAGGAGGCTTTGACCACCTGCTGAGCAGCCAGCAGATGGGGACACTGTGGTTGCTGGCCCAAAGCCCGGTGGAGTCATTGATCGGGACTGAGGTGGGGAGGCCTCTGTAGTTGGCCATTACGGGCCCCCAGGGTCCTCTCTGGCCTGGCCTGTCCACCAACCACACTGTTCCCTGCAGAGCTTCTCTTCCCTGTGGACTGGGAGGGCACAGAGCCTGCAGCACAGAAAGAGGGGGCAGCCCCAGGTTCTCTCCGCACTGCTCGCCCAGAGAGTGGCCGGGTGCCCAGCTGGCTTCCAGAACCTCTGGGTGCTGGCAGCACTGAGCCGAGTATCTCATTGCTGGAAGCAGCTGTGAGCGAGCACTGCTTGGGAGAGTCCAGACACAAATTTAAAGGAAAAAGGTCTAAGAAAGAGTCCAGCGGGGCGGGCACTTGCCTTAGACTCAGCCACTCCCCATTTAATCCCCAGTAGCCAATATGGTCCCCTGACCCCTCCAGGAGTGATCCCTGAGTGCAGAGCCAGGAGTAAGTCCTGAACAGTGCCAGATGAAACCCTACATCTGCCAAGACCCCAGAGCCTCCTAGGAGGGTGTCTGTCCCCAGGGATGGAGCCAAGGAAGCCACAGGGGTGCAGATGCCCAGGGGGCGCTCTCTGGCATCTGAGTTTCCCGCTCTTCAGAGCAGCCTGAGAGCAGTTCAAGGACCTCCACTCGTGCTGCTGTCCATCCAGGGCTCTCCCACCAGCCAAGGGGGTCCTGTCCTTGGTCACTGGTCAGCAGGACTCCGGGAGCACCATAGCTGAACTCGGTCTACAGCCCCATTCTACAGAAGAGGAAACTGCAGCCAGGAAGCCAGTGTCCTGATGGTCCAGCTCTCTGGCTTCCCTCACTGCCCTGCCCACTCCTTGCATGGTGAAAAGACCTAAAAGTTCCTCAACACACACACACTCACATGTACACACACACACATACTCACATGCACACACTCGCACGCACACACACGTGCACATACATGCTCACATGCACATGTACACACTCACATGCATATGCACACATAGTCACATGCACAACACACACTTACACACACGCATGCACACACACGCCCAGGCTGGAATGAAGCCTCTGTTTGGGGGGTCACTGCACAGGTAGAAAGATGCACAGGGAGAAACACAACAGGACACTGCTGGACCCCATCCCTGCTCCCCTCATCTTCTGCTCCTCCAGGAGCTGGGAGATCAATGTCTCCTTTCCTCAAGCCTTTCAGACAAGAGTGGGCAGGAGCCTACTCTGGCAGAGGAGACCTGGGTGGAGCGGGGTCCATCAGAAATGGTTCTATCTCCCAAGGAAACTTTCAAACTTCTCACTACCGTTCTGCCTGGGAGGTGAATGAGGGCACCGGAGCTGCAGCAGCCATTCTGGAACCATGAGGGAGAAAGGCACAAGTGAGGGAGAGCAGAGTGGAGAGAGTCTGCCTTAGGTAGAGCTGCTGGGCCCTACACTGGCCCTAGATTTCTCATTCTGAGAGAGTAAGAAGCCCTGCCTTCCTTCAAAGCTGCTAAGTTTGGCGTAGAGTACCAGTTGCCTAAATTTGACTTCCTGGCTGTTGTAGCGGCAGGAGCAGAAGCTACACGCAGTCAACTCTCAGTCTGCAGCCTAGCAACCGTCCGATTGGAGCAAGTGGTTCTGCGGTCTGTGAGACTATTTCCTGTCTACTGAACGGGCACAACAGTGCCTGCTGCCCCAGGCTGTGGCGGCCAGGACCAGCCCAAACATCTGGATCCTGCCGTCTGAAAGGGGCACCGAGAGGTACCGAGAAGCAAAGACTTGCATCCCCCGCACGAGAAAGGGCTTCAGGAGGGAAGTTTGAGAGAAACTGAACAGCTCCTGACAGATCTGGAGACATCTGAGACTCGACTCCCTTCCTCCGACATCAAGGGCAGGAGGGCTGCTTCTCAGTCCTAGGGGGCCAGCAGCACGCTGGGGGCAGGGAAAGGATCCCTGCCCTCAGCTCCAGCTCACGTCCTCCCACTCCCACCCATCACTGCCCAGCAGTCCACTCCGACATTCATTCGCTCCTTAGGAGCTAAATGGGCTTCCAGGGGCTCGGTGCAGAATCCTCAGGGTGGGGCCCGGGGCCCAGGTCCTTGTCCGATTCCTGGGTGAGTCAAGAAGGTGCTGCAAGGAATTCCAAGGGTCTGAGGGAGGGGAGCATTGGAGCTAAGTTCCTGGGGACCTGAGAACCCCAAGCTGTGGCAGGGCCCGGGAGCAGAGGAGAGGAGAGGATGACGCTCTCTCCTTGAGCATGGGCACCCCTGGGTGTCCCAGCTCTCCTGGGAAGAGGATGCTTCCGAGACGCAGGGAGAACTGCAGCAGAGGTATCGGACAGACGTTAAAGGGGGGTGGGGGGACTGGGGCTGGCCTCAGCAGGGAAATGCAGCTCTGGGCTCTGCTCCCAGCTCAGGCTCTGGCAGCTGCCCTGCCCCAGGCAAACCTAGCCTCCCCCACCCCCACCCCCAGCTTGCCAGGCACTGCTTTGGCCCACCCGGGCAGTCCCAGTGCTTGTTCAAACCAATTCCTCGATTTGATCATCTATGAAATGGGAGTGCAGCCTCCCCTTCCCAGGGTTGCCATGCATTCACAGGGAGCCCTCCCTGGCAGGGCTTATGTGGACAGCTGCTTCCACAGGAACTCAGTTACCCTGAGGGGGCAGGGGGTCCCTGGGCAGCGGATGAGACCGGAAGTGGGGTTCAGGGCCACTCTGCAGATCTGGGCAGTGAGGCGGAGGAGGAAAGCCCTCTGCAGCCAGCAGATCCTGAGGACATAGAGAACCCCGGCCGAAGCCTGGGCCCAGGAGGGTTCCACGGTCCCTGGTGTGTAAACCCCAGATCCTTCACTTCCTGGCAGTTCAAAGCAGCCTTTGTCTGGTGGGTATCAGAGGCCAGTTCCGGCCCCACGGGGTGATCAAACCATAGTGCTGATGCGGACAAAAGGCCCTCACACAACCAGAGGCCCCAGCTTTGTCCCACACACACACCCACTGCCCCCCAACATCCGCAACTCTAGGCAGACCCAGGTGGCCTGGCCAAGATCAAAGGGAGCTGGGGACAGAGGCTGGAGGGGAGGGAGGGCCCCAGAAAAAAAGGCAGGGGTGCTCAGCAGGGGGTGTTCAGCATCAAAGAAGCCTGAAATTCCTGGGTTGAGCCCTTTGAGGAGGGGGGCACACCTGGTGGGGGTGGGGATAGCTACTCCGGACTTTGTGCTCAGGAGTCACTTCCAGGAGTGCTCACGGGACCCCACCACACCTGGAACCAAACATGGATGTCCACATGTGAAGCCTATGCCAACCCATCAAGCTCTCTCTGCACCCACGAGCACCCTGGATATTTTGTGTGTTTTGTTAGGGGCTGCAGCTGGTAGTGCTTGTGGGATACTCCCAGTCCTGCTCTTGGGGGGATTCTCATGTGATGGTCCTGGATTCTCAGGGGACAGCGTGGTGTTGGGGACAGAACCCAGGCTTCCTGCTTGCGTCAGCCCCTTGTGTTATCTGCCTCTCTGGGCTTAAGGTTTTAGCGAATAAAGACACACTGGCTTACCCCAGCTTTGTGTGTTCAGGTCCTGAGCACCAGACCTGGTTCCACATGGCCCCTGAGCATCACTGGGTTCGGCCCCTATAAAATTAAGAAATAAGTCCTGAAACATCCCACACTCTCAGTCCCCTCCGGACTAGCTGCCTCCGGATGCTCTTCTCTGCGGTTCCACCCACTCTGATGACATAATGGTAACGTTCCTGAGAACCCAGTCATGGCCAGCAGCACCTGGGGGCTGGACACAGCAGGGACCTGGGAAGTATGCCTGCAGCCTGTGGCCTGTCTCTGGGCTTCCTCCTGCATCCCTGAGTCAGGTGCCCGTCCTCCACCCTCATGCCCTCCTGAGGGGCCCCGGCTGCTTTGCCTTGAACCATCCGCTTGGCCTCCAAACTGACCCCTGCAGCCCTGCCTTTCCTCATCCCCATGTGGCCCTGGTTCCCGGCTCCCCAGGGCTGAGGAGTGCTCCGGGCTCCACGCCGCCCCTGCTCAAGATGCTCACCCTGGTGCTAGACCTCTCCCTCCCCTCACAACCTCCCCACAAGGCCAGAGCCCCACTTCCTGGTATGCTGAGCTGCAGCTTCCAACAGCCTCCCTTGGGAGGCAAACTTCAAACTTCTGTCCAACACACCCGGGGAGGAGCATTCACTCCTTCACTCACTCACTCACTTACTCCATTCAATCATTCACTCACTCATTCATTCACTCACTCACTCACTCATTCACTCCCTCGCTCACTCACTCACTCGCTCACTCACTCATTCACCCACTCAGTCACTGCTTCACTCCTTCATTCAATCACTTATTCATTCACGCTTCCATTTACTCATTCACCCATTCATTTACTCTCTCACTCACTCATTAATTCACTCATTCACTCACTCGTGCATTCAAACATTTGGTCCTTCACTCATTCATTCATTTACTCGCTCATTTGCTCATTTATTCATCCCATTTACTCACTTGCTCATTTGTTCCTTCATTCACACATTCATTCATTCATTCACTGATACATTCGTTCACTTACTTTTCATTAAGTCAGTCACTCACACATTCATCCATTCACTCATCCATCCAGTCACTCATGGATTCATTCATCAGTGACCTGCACAGCTGCCCAGGGCACCCCACTGTTCACCTCCTCCGGGTGTCCCTAAGCTCACACCCAGCATGGGGGTCTCCTGACGTGTGCATAGCAGGCCCAGCTCACACCCCACTCGGCCTTCACACTATCTCTTCCCCTTCTTGGACCACCTTTCTGGAAGCTCTGTACCACTCACGCCTCACCTCCTTCAGGGCCAGCTGAGCTGCCGGTGGGTAAAAACAAACCTGCCTGGACCCCCTCAACATCCTCCCCTCTGCCCCTGCTGAAATTCCTTCCAAACACATGGGCCCTACTGGATTCTCCAATTTGTAGCTGCCCTACCCCCCAGGCTCTGTGAGAACAGACACTGCCAGTCTCCCTCAGTTTGGACCATGCGGTGACTGGAACAGTGCCTGGTGCACAGTAGGGCAGCAGAAATATGTGCTGAATTCACCAAGGAGCTGGGTGGGGCTGAGAAGCATGAGTTTGCAGATAGATTGGGGGGAGCGCAGGGCGCTGGAAGTGAGTGAATGAGTGAGGGGAGGTGGGGGACAGCGAGTTGAAGGAGGCACAGAGTGAAAAGGGGGCCTGTGTTTAGAGCTGGGGAGTGAGGGGAGAGGCTGGTCAGGAAGGGTATTTCATTCATTCATTTGTTCATTCATTCATTCTCCAGTAACCTTCTGTGGATTCTGGCATCCACCCGAAGTGGGACAGGGCTGGTCCCAGGGTGCTGTGAGGCCTGGAGTGAAGCAGCAGCCCTCTCCACCTGCAGGGCCCCACACCAAGGAGCCCCCGTGTCCTCAAGGGGTCCCTCAGCATGAGGGGCTGCCCAGTCACTGCCTTCATTCAGGACAGCTGGTGGGAGTAGTCAAGTGGTGTCCACCGAAGCTTTGCCTGACAAGCTGCTCAGAGCCAGCCCACCTCCATGCCCCTCCAGTGTGTGGGTCCTCACAATCCAGATGGAGACCCCAAGACTTCCAGACCAGAAGAGTATCTGAGTCTTCAGGATTTCCAGATGAGCAATAGGGGCCTCCCAGGAGAGATGTCCAAGGCCACAATGCTTTTTTGGCAGGTGAGAAGAGGCGTTTGGGCTACACCTGGTGGTGTTCAGGGCTTCTTCCCGGCTCTGTGCTCAAGAATCACCCCTGGTGGGCTCAGGGAATCATATGGGTTGCCTGGAATTATGCCCGAGCTGGCCGTGTGTGAGGCAAGCACTCCACCACCTATACTATCACCCACAGTGCTAGCTGATAAGCAACAAGTACCCACTCAGAGTAATTTTAGAAAAGAGAGGGACTCCCTTAACTAGGATAGTTCAGGTATGGTCTGATTCAAGTCTCAAATAATGAGGAACTCAATGTGAGACATCGCTTGCCTGGACTCCACGGCTGGGCCAAAGGACTCAGAATTCAGCGTGCCCAAAATGTGAGCAAAATATTCCCCTAGTAGGAGTGGCCTGGAGGTCCCCACCCACAACCCCCTGGGATTGAGAAAGGGGCCATGAAGGCAAACCAGATTGTCAGTCCCATACAGGAGGAAAGCAGAGCAGGGACCCAGGAGCCCGGGAGCTCGTGAGCCCAGCGCCTGGCTCCAAGGCCCCATCAGGCCACTTTCCTGAACCTCATCAGTAAGATGAACCGGCCAGGGGCTCGGGCCAGATGGGTCCTCCTGGGGGTGCGGGTGGGTGCCTGAGGCAGGGGGCCAGGAAGGAGGTCATCCAGGCAGGAGGTAATGAGCCCCTTGACGGCGGCCAATCAATCTCCCCGCTCCTTAACCCACTCTCCCACGGCTGCCTTTTTGCTGAGGGAAACATCTGTCACTTGGTCAAGATGAATAATATCCCCAAACCATTATTAATGTATTTTTAAGTGGTGTTTAGAACCCACTTCATTCTCAAAAAGAGACAGGGGGGAGACAGAGAGAGAGAGAGAGAGAGAGAGAGAGAGAGAGAGAGAGAGAGAGAGAGAGAGAGAGAGAACTCTGGTGTGGGCCCTTGAAGTACTGGGAGGCGGGGTTGTTACCGCTGTGTACCCCAGCCCCCAGCCTGTCGCCCACCCTTCGTTGGCCGAGGGACACAGGAGGCTGGGAGGGCAGGCAGGGGGAAGAGTCTCCTCGGCCACGGGTAGAGTGGCCACAGCATTTTCCAGAAAGTGTTTCAGCAGGACGTTGGTGTCGTTTCACGAGCCCCACTTGGCTGCCTCACTGCACTTCTGGGAAAACCTCTTCCAGGCCTCACTGAAGACATTCGTCACACGCTGTTTACAAGGAGATGTTGGAACTGACCCAACGCCCAAGTGGAGAAGAAAGAGGGGGCGGTGGGAGCCGTCCAGTGTGTGTTTGTCCAGAGATTTCATCTACAGTCCTGACTGACGTCTAGATGCTTGAAGCAGGCAGAGCCCTAAGGAAGCTCCAGTCAAATAGAGGATTAGGGGCCCCCGGAAGCCAGCGGGCAGCAGCCCCCACGGCCAGGCTGGGGCAGCCTGAGCCCTCTCCCCACCTCAGTGTCCGCCCTCAGTGTAATTGATCCTTTGTGTTTTTGTTTGTTATATATTTTTTATCCAGGTTTTTTGTTTTTTTCCTCTTCTTTCTACTAACTTTGATTTTATTTGCTGTTCTCATCCCAGTTGCTTTAGCACCGAGTCACATTAGTTAAAGTGATTTTTCTTGTTTCTTTATGTGTCCCTAAATGATGACATGGGGGCCTGCAGCTTGTGATCAGATGTTGGCACAGCAAGACTCAAAGCCACTGTACTACTTCTGCAGAGTCAGAGCTGTGGGTTGTGTTCATTTGTCTCAAGGTATAATCTACATTTCTGCTATATTGATCCATTGATCCATTGGTTAACAAAAAGTCTAAGGCTTAGTTTTCCACATGCTTGAGTTTTTTGTGTGTGGGGGGAGGGGATTGAGTTCTAATTTTGTGGCTTTGTGTTCAGAGCCCATGCTGACTATGACTTCCTGAGTGTCCTGGTCCTTGTGTGTCTCCACACATGATCCATACTTAACTTCTCTGTGTACTGGGAAAAAAATGTAAGTTCTGCTATTTGGAAACAAATGTTCTATAAATGTCTATTAAGCCCATTTGTTCTCGTTCATTATGGAAGACTACTGTTTCCTTATTTAGTTTGTTGAGTTGATCTGTTCATAGTTGTATGTGGTGTATTAAAATCCTCCTCTATTATTGTAAATTTTTGTTATTTCTTTTGTTCTACTGATGCTTGTCTAATATATTCTTCTATCTGGTATTATACATACATATAATATACATACGTAATATGTATATTATATGTATATTACTAAGTTTAAAGTCTTATTTTACAAGCCCTTAATTCTATCCTACCTCATGTTATCTTTTAATTTATTTATCTTTGAGTGGTTTGGGGTCAAGTGATGCCTGTGGGCTGCAAAGTGAAGTGATCTCAAGGGGATTATATGAAATGAAATATATCAGAAGAGAAAAAAAGACAAATATTGAAAGATTTCACCTCCGTGTGCAACATAAGGGTATAAAATCAGTGAACAGACAAAACAAAATAAAAAGTTAACCAGTGAGCATTGATAATAGAACTAAGCTTACCTAGGGATAAGAGGGCGCAAGAGGAAGAAGGGACATGTGTGTGTGTGCGCGCTCGCGCACGCGTGTGTGTGTGTGTGTGTGTGTGTGTGTGTGTGTGTGTGTTGGAGGGTGCAGTGTGATTCAGAAAGCCTCAGGGTAGCCTTTTATGACTTTTACTTTTTATAGACCAATTAGGACCAGAGTCTAGGAGTTGAGGTGCTTATTTTCCATGCAGCCAAACCCAAGTAGATACAGCAACACATTTGGTTCCCCAAGCACTGCCAGGTGTCACTCTTGAGCCCAAAGGCAGTAATAGCCCCTGAGCACTGCTGGTAGGACCCAGAAAAAAATATATATATGCACACAGACACACACCAATTATGGGAGGTCAGCTGAAGGTTTCCAAGACTAGATAGCCATGAACACTTTGTGTTTCCATGATAGGGTCTCTTTTCATAGACGAAAATCAAACCATGCATGTTAAATGCATGTAATGTACTTTGCATTCTTTCTAGAAAATTCTAATACTCAAATTCTGCATTGGTTACTGTTATAAACAGTGGCCAGCCTGCAGTGCCTGGGTTGGCTGTGATTAATCCTTTGTAATTAGCACAGAGACAAGCCTGAAGGACTCTTAAGCAAGTCTTGACCTTGTTAAAACTCCAAAAAGTTTCTCAAACACTCGCAGGAGGTCACTGGACAGCAGTCAGCAGAGTGGACTGGACTCTCGGACCACTGCTCCTTCTCCATGGGACGAAAAAGAGACACGCTGTGAGGTAGGAAGATCATTCAACGAGTGGGAGCAGGGTTCCATGCCTGGCACTGCACCGTCCCCTGTGCGGTGAGCCAGGAGCAGCCCCTGAGCACAACTGGCCACGGCCCCCAAAGAGAGAAAGGAAAGGACAAGAACAGAGAGCAGCGCCCGGGGTGCCTCATGGCGCTTCAAGCTGCTCAGCATGGATAATCCCGTTTCCTGGATTAATCCCATTTAACACAGCTGAGTGTGTGATGGATAAGACAGGGAGGCATACCGCTTGTTTATTTCAGGCATCTATCCCGATGGCTTCGGGCCCAGGCTGGGCCGGACAGTTAAAAATCTTGACTAAAGGCCCTAGGGCTTAAAGTTGGTCAGAGCTGGGCTGAAATCCAGACACTGTCATTATTCGCGGAACAGCTTGGCTAAATCGTGTAGCCTTTCTGAGACTCAATTTTCTTCTCTGTAAAATGGGGATGATACAGGAGTTGCCTTTGAGTGGGGCGGGGTGGAGAGACAGGACTCCAGGGAGGGTGCTGACCCAGGTTTGATCCCCAGAACCGCAGGACCCTCCGAGCACCACCAGGGGTGATCCCTAAATACAGAGCCAGGAGTGAGCCCTGAGCACCACAGAGTGTGGCACAACAATGAAAAAAATTAAGTGGGCAACACACAGGGTCTAGCACAGAGTGGACATACCCTGTCTGGAGCTTTCTTGAGTGCCACGATTCACTGCCACGTGCTGGCCAACCCAGAACTTCTCAGAACCCCATCCTGTGGGATATTTGTGGGCTTGATTGATTAAGATATTACTGTGGAGGGGAAGGGGAGGGAAGGGTGCCAGATAATCTAGTTAATCTGTACTTTTAAATCTCACCTGCCAAAACAGTTGGGCTGGAGCAATAGTACAGCGGGTAGGGCAATTCCCTTGCACACGGCCAACCTGGGTTCAATTCCCAGCATCCCATATGGTCCCCCGAGCACCGCCAGGGGTAGTTCCTGAGTGCAGAACCAGGAGGAACTCCTGAGCATTGCTGGGTGTGACCCAAAAAGAAAAGAAAAAGGTTGCCAGTCAAAATAGATTAAAAGGAGGAGCTAGAGAGACAGTTTAGTGGGTAGGGAGTTTGCCTTGCATGTGACTGATCCAGTTTTGAACCCCAGCATCCCTGAGTACCACCAGGAATAATTCCTGAGTGCAGAGCCAGGAGGAACCCTGATCATCACGGGGGATAACCCCCTTCCCACCCTAAAAGAAAAAGAAAACAAACAGTACAGTGGGTAGGGCGCTTACCCACAAAGCTCAATCCCCAGCACCCCATATTGTCCTCCATGCAGTGTCAGGAGTGATTCCTGAGTGCAGACTGGGAACAGCCAGATGTGCCCCCCAAGGGGAAAAAATTACAAAGGCATGCTTCAAGGAGAGGCCACAGAATGGAGGCCCTGGCCCCCTCGGACAGCCTGGGTGGTGCAGAGCAGAGGTTTGGAAATGGCAAAACAGGATTCAGACTCTGTTCTCTGGACTCAGCCTCTCTACTCACTAAGTCTTGGCATCACCCAGAGTGGCCACAGGTAGATGCCTCCCCTGGGATCCCACGGCCCACTGTGCACATGAGCCTCCATACTCACACCACACACGTGTGCAAACTCGCCCACTCACAGTCACAGCAGGAGCCAGGCCCCACCTGCACACACCTGAGCACTGCCAGCTCTCTGCACCAAGGCCTGCAGAAACGCAGACAGTTCCAGCAGCTCCTCAAGGCTAGAGTGAGCTAGCTTCCGGTCAGGCCTCACAGGGAGAGGAAAGCCCCTGGCTTCTGTGGCTGGGCTGTTGGCAGAGCGGGTCTGGCGGTAGTCAGTGGGTTGATCATCAAGCCAGCAGCTCCCGAGGGACCTGAGGACAGACGGACCCATTCCTGGAAGGAGGAGGCACCTGGCTCACTCTTCTTCAGGCCAGGAGAAGACTATGCCCAGGAGCCTGGCCTCTGCTCCTGAGTCCTCACATCACAGCAGGCAGGATGTATCGGCCTGGCATCAGCAGGCTGGGCAGAAGACAATGACCTGGAGACCTAGAGGTGCCACGAGTCAGTTGGGGAGCAGGGGAGCCCAGCCTGGCCTACCTCTGTCACTTATCAGCTGTGTGACTCTGGGAAATTTCTTCACATCTCTGGGCATCTCTATGCAGTGAGAAGATAGTATCATCAAGGGGGAAGGCCGGGAGTGGGAACAGAGTTCAGTGAGCCCACACAGAGCCAGCACTCAGCAGCCTGAGTCCTGTTCATTGGGCCCAAGGCAGGAAAGGCCGCTAGATATCGCGTGCTCTGGGGACTGCAGAGGGACAACCCACGAGCCCCAACACAGCCCACAAGTGGGCTTTGTTTGCACCACAGTGCCTTAATTCTTGTCTTTCTGTCTAAATTGTTGCCAACATTTTAAAATCAGATTTCACATTAAAATCCCAATTTTCTGCTTCCCTGAAAAGTTCGAACATTTGGCAATACTAGGCTGCATTCCCTCCTGGTAACAGCCAACCAGGGCTGAGAAACCCCTTCTGGGTCCAAATACTTCCCTGAGCCCAGCCCGCCCAGCCCCCGTGCTCTGCAGAGGGGACCCACAGGCCTCACTACACCATCGTGATGCTTCAGGGACTGAGGGCTCTGGGGGAGACCCAGCGAGTCAGGGCAGCAAACACAGTCATGGCCCAAACACAGCCGAGCCTCGGCCCTTTCGAAAAAAACATGCTCCTCACTCACCCCAACACACTCCTCTGAGCCTCAGTTTCTCCATCTGTAAAACGGGGTAGGCAGCAACAGTCTTGGGGGTGATTATGAGGACAAAATGAGCGAAAAGAAACAGAGTGGGGGGAGCAGTGATCCCCACTACTGTATGGCCCCCCAAGTACTGCCAGGGGTGGCCCGACAGTCAGAAGAAAGAACCAAGAAGCTGGGATCTTGGAGCAACTCCAGGGGTCGTTGGTGATGAATAGCAGCCCCGATGCTACCAATTATACCAGCAGTCCTGATATTATCAATAACTCCAGCAGCCCTCATGTTATCAATAACTGGGTATGCTTGAGTTCCTCAAAGCAGCTGTTAGGCAGCTCCTGGGGCTCAGTAGCAAATAAGGAAACTGAGGCTCAGAGTGGAGATCGACAGGAGAGAAAACTCAATAAGCTGAACAAATGTAAAGCACGGGGGAGGCTCAGTTTCAATCCTCAATACCTCCTGGTCCCCCAGACACTGCCAGGAGCAACCCCCACACACCACTGGGTATGGACCAAAAACAAAAAAAAATAGGGGCAAGGATGGGGGAGGGAGCCTCACACAGCCAGAGACAGGGCAGAGATTTGGATACCCACCAAGATCGAGCCAAGACTGTCTGGCTCTAGCACCAGTTCTCACCACGCACAATTCACCAACTGCCACGGTGGGGCTCCCAGGCGGGGCCTCTGCAGGCACCAGGTCTGTGGCCGAAGGGCAGTAGGAGGACAGAGATATTTCTGGCCTGAGTGATGCTTGTTCCCCTCAAGGAGATGAGGACATTGGGGCCACGCCGGGTAGGGGCTCAGCACACAGGATAGGCAGGAAACTTTGCAGGGGCACTTCTCTTATATGCTGACTCTTCCAACCTCAGGTCCCTTCTAGACTACCGTTTCCCTGCAGAACTCACTGATTCTCCCCATTCTGCTTCCTGCTGGGTCCCTGGTCTGACCCAATCCTGTCCTCCTACTGCCCTGGTCATATAGGCAGATCCTTCCCACTGCCCATGCCTTCACCCACAGGTCCTTCTGCTGGGGACCAAGGTCAAGACAGATAGCAGCAGCCGTGGACTTGCAGTGGGCAAACTGGTTTAATGGGAGAACAAAGTGTGGTGATGCCACTCAGGGGTGAGTGCTGTGTGCCTGCCAGCATGAGTGCCTGGCTCGATCCCTGCCAACACATAGTCACACATAGACACACGATCAGGCACAATCACACACATATGCAAGCACACACACACAAGGACACACACACAGATACCTGGAAACACATACAACACAGACACACATATATACACATATACACAGACACATTCACACACGCAAACATGCATGCACGGATACCACGCGCAAACACATACAACACAGACACACATGCAAACAGACACACATGCAAGCGCACACACAGACACACACATAAACACCTGGAAACACACATACAACACAGACACATTCACACACATACATGCACAGACACGTTCACATATATGCAAGCACATATATACACATACATGCAAGCACACACAGACATACAGACACACATGCGAGCACACACAAGCATGGACACATTCACATAAACATAGAAGTACATGTCTCACATTCACGTCTCAGACACGCACTCATGTGCTAGCCTACACACATGCACAGACACAGACACACAGACGCACACACTCACATGTCTCACACACACATTGAATTTCCATTTCTGCTATCAGGTTGCAGAAAAACTGCTCCAAGACCAAACAGGAAATCCCACCACCCAGCCGGCCAGATGGGCTGAGGACCGGGAACCTGAAACCCCCTCTGTTCTCCACCAGCAGAGAGCTCAGCTGCAAGGACCCCCCTGGGGGAGAAGCCCCCACCCCCCACGCACACCCAGACACTGACTGAACTCAGTCTTGGATTCCGGCCCATCCCTGCTGTGTGCGAACTCCCCATCCGCCTAGAGCTTCCTCGCTCCACTGGTAAGTGGGGGAGGGCGGTCATCCCATCCTCGGGCTCCAAACTCCCCCTTTTATGGACATTGGGTTCCCAGGCCGCGCAGCCGCCAGTTACCAAAGCTGAAGGTGCAGTGAGCAGGAAGGCCAGCAGGGGGTGTGCGCGCTTCGTTTATGGGGAGACCGGGACCCCTCCCCAATCGAATTTTCCTAGCTCTCCGCACATTCCAGAATCAGACCTCTGGGCTTTTGCTCAGGCACAGCCTGTCCTAAGCGAGGCCTCTCAGCTCTGGGAGAGGGTCCTGCCACGCCCACCGCGGCCACCTTACCTCTCAGTCCACACCGCTTACCCTGGGTCCCTGGCACCAGTTGCAGGCTTGACCCTGAGAGGGATGAATACATGGGCCAATAGAATGGTGGATGGAAGGAAGTCGGCAGCAAATCGCCCACAGAGGACTCAAAAACCAAATCGTATGATGTGCGAGGATATCGCTTCTAGAAATAAAACACTTACTGAGGTCTAAGGGCCTGGCACTCAGGTGGACCAATGCCAGTAGAACATCTTATTAAATGCTCACCAACTCCTTTGGGGCAGGACCTATCACCCAGCTCATGAGGGGAAAGAGGAATGGAAATTTAAAGAGAGTAAGTGTCTGTCCAGGGTCACCCAGAATGCAGCAAAAGCGGGATTTGAACTCTGATCTGTTCCACTCTTGGCCCTCTGCTCTCCAAATGCCTCTCTGAGCCACACCCGGCTCTGTGGGAGCTGGAGAAACAGACACAGGGGCCCCCAGCATTCTGGCACCCCTGGTCCTAACATCTCACTGATTCTGAGCAGTTGCCCAACATAACCCAAACTCTAGGGGCCTAACGTGACCCCACCACTTCGAATCAGCACTTGTGATCCTCACAAACCACACTAGGAAAGCACATTATACCCATTTTACAGACGATAAGCTGCAGATCCCAAGGTTAAATGATCACCCAAGGTCACTCAGTAAACAGGCAGCAATAAGGGGCCTTTATCCCCACATTATGCTATTCCTTTTTTAAAATTATTATTTATTTTTTATCATTTATAAATACTATTTATTTTTTAATTGAATCACCATTAGACAGAACATTACAAAGCTGTTGGTGATTGGGGTTTTAGTCATACAATGTCCCAATACCCGTCCCTCCACCAGTGGACGTTTCCCCTTGTGCAATTCCTGATCAGACTCCTGACCACAGACAAAGCCACCGCCCCACGTTCGGTGTGGTTTTCTGGGTCCTCTCCCGTTCATTTCCTCATTAGTGTGGGGAAGTTGAGGGAGTCTCTCGCCCTACTCCAGAAACACGGGGTGTCCGCATGCTTGTCCTAAGCCGCCCTCTGTGTACCGGAGGTCTTGGCTCTGCACTGGCTCCCTCTGTGCCCAGAAAAGGCCCCGAGCCTGCTTCTCATGGGTGAAGCGAGATAACAGAGTCAGAGTCCAGGGCTGCCAGAGGAGGGAGCCGGGTGCTCCTGGCACATTCCAGGGCTCACTTCATGCTTGTTCCTATCCCTCAGGGACAAGCAAGGAGCAGGGAGCCCTGCCTGGGGAAATCAGGGAAGGCTGTCCCAGGGAGGTGCTATTTGAAGGATGAAGAGCTTCGGTGCCATGAGGCTTAGAGAGGAAGGGCAATTCCAGAGGCAGGAAGAGCAGTTACAGAGGCTCGGAGGCCGAGAGAGGAAGGGCATTTCTGACGGCAGGAACAGCAGTTATGGAGGCTTGGTGGCTGAGAGAGGAAGGGCATTTCTGACGGCAGGAACAGCAGTTACCAAGGCTCAGGGGCTGAAGGGAAGAGCATTTCCGGCAGCAGGAACAGCGATTACAGAGGCTCAGTGAATCTTAGCAATACAAGAAAAGGTCAGTTTGACCTAGAGGAGTTGACACAAGCGTGCAAGGGGGTAGGAGGTCACAGTGAGCCTGGTGTTGGTCTGTCTAAGGGGTTGGGGCTCTCCCAGGGGCCACAGGGGCAGGAGAGAGTCAAGATACAGTTCACCTTTGAGAAAAATACCCCAGGTGGTGGCAGGCTGGGGGCCTGGTACAAGGGCCAGATGGGGCAGCGAGATGGGGTGAGGAGGAGTGATGTTTAGACTCTACGTCCTCAGACCCCTAGGGTGCAGGGGAGGGACCGAGTTCCCTTCCGCCAGGGCCAGTGTGGAGGTCGGCGGGGAGGGGGCTGGGGCAGGCTGCCAGCAGGCCAGTGACTCACTCACCAGACTGATTGAATTTCTGAGAAGCTGCAGCCTCTCTGGCCCCCAGCAGCGCTTCCTTATCCAGGGTTGGCTTGGGAGACGCCAGGTACTGAGCAGGAATGGACCAGACCAGGCCTGAGTGGTCAGTGCTGGTGCTCAGGGCTGACCACACAGGGTGGCACCATGCTAGCAGAGGCCAACTAACTTACTTATATATGATTGGTTTGTATTGAGGGAGCCTAGTTTATAATACTATTGAAGTCCTTGTTGTATGGTGTTTTGATGTTGTTGTTGGTTTGGGTTTTTTGTTTGTTTGTTTGGGGGGCCCACCTGACAATGCTCAGGGGTTATTTCGGCTCTTCACTCAGGAATTCCTGGCAGTGCTAGGGGAACCAGACCATACGGGGTGCCGGAAACCAAACCTAGGTTGGCTGCATGCAAGGCTGCAAGCTCTACCCACTGTACTATCTCTCCAGCCCCTGTAAGAATGGCCTCATAATTGCAGAGCTACGATAGCAATCCCTCCCATCAACTTACTTTACATTCCAGCTCAGCCTTCAATGCTGTGTGACCTGGATTCACTTCATAGACTTCTCTGTGCCTCGAATGGGGACCAACACGAGGCCTATCTGAAATAAGGCAGTGCAGGGCACTTGTCCATCTATGGGAAACATCAGCTGCCCTGTGTTGAGAGGAGCACTCTCTAATGCCCCCAGCCCTACCTTGGCCCTCAGTTTGTCCGAGATAAACCCCATTCTCCTTGCTTGGCTTCAAGGCAGTTCCCAGCATGCCCTGGTCCAGCTCCACACACACATTCTGAGCAAGGCTTCCTATAGGTGACAGGTGGCACCTGTGCCCCTGCTAGTGTCCCACCCTCTTCCCTGGGCTCTTCTTGTCTCCACAGCGAGCCTGTCCTGATGCCCTAGTTGGGGGTGTCTTTCCTGCCCCCCACATCCCTTCCCAGGAAGAGTGGGGCTCCCTCCTCTCTCCTCTCTCTCAGCAATGGACAACTATGTGCCACGGGCCTCACATTGGCACCTCACACAATCAAGGACTTCCTGACACAGACTCTAAGGTGGCAGCTTATTCCAGGATCCTCCTTAGCCCTCACATACCCTGTGCAGGGAAGGCCAAAAGCCCACCTTCAGGCAAGGAAAGCCGGCTCAAGGCTGAGCCGTGCCAGGCTGCCCAGACCCTCGGGGTGGAGTAGAGACCAGAATTCAGTCTGACTACACACACACACACACACACACACACACACACACACACACACACAATGCAAAGGTAAGTCAGCCTTAGGCGCCCTTACTCCCCAATCCCAGCTCCCAGCTGACACCAGATGCGACAGGCTGTACCCCCTTGGGTCCCTTCTTGGAGGTGAGGGGAAAGGCCTGCTTGTCCAGCATTAAGCCCACCACTATGAGTGGGTCGCACCCAGCCTGGTCCCCAAATGGGAGCTGAGGGTTACTTACTGTTACTTACTGTTCTGCATGCTTTTCTAAAGTGGATATTTGGGGAGGGGGGCTGGAGTGATAGAACAGTGGGGAGGGCATTTGCTTTGCACGAGGCAGATCTGGGTTTGATCCCCAGCATCCCATATGGTCCACCCGTGCTCTGCCAGGTGTTAGTTTCTGAGTGTAGCGTAACCCCTGAGCATCGCTGGGTGTGACCCCAAAGTAAATCAATTAAATAAAAATAAAACTTGGATGTTTGAAAAATCACAACAATAAAATAAAATGGGGTTGATTCTAAACAATTAAATCAAATAAATAAATAAAGTGGATATTTGCCCTCTTGACAGATGGGTAAACAGAGATTGCGAAAGTGGGAATGACTTGAGTTCATAGATGTTGAGACAGAGCCAGGACTCAAAACACTGCTTACAGCCCTGAATCTAGTCATGTTCCCCAGGTCACTCCCTAAACAGCCCTTCCCCGAGGAGACCAAGTGCGTGGAGGCAATGCAAGGTATAAGCAACCGTTTCTTGAGCATTGACTGTACACCTGTTCTAGGCTCTTTGCTTGTACTGACATTTTATTACCAGGGTCAGACACATACAAGGCAAGCGTCTTACCCACTGTACTATCTCTTGGTCCCATAAATATAAGCGTTGGTTTTATTTTTTTCCTTTCTGATCTATTGCCACTAAATATTTGATTGCCATACCCAAGTCTGTAAAAAAAAAAATTCAGTGCAGAAAGGGATTAACAGCCACCTGCGGGTCCCCATCACCTCCCCTCGCCCTCCCCACCCCCCCACCCCCCCATCCCGGGAATCCAGGCCCACACACTTTCTTACTGACTTGGCCCACAGCTCTGCAGCATGGGTGCGGGGAGGGGTGGGGCACCAGAGCCTCACTGGGCTACTCGGTGCTGGCACCAGCAGAGGCCGGGAATCCATCTCAGGGCCTCAGCATCTTCCTCTCCAGCTCAGGTGTCATCTCTTCTGGGTGCATCCCGCATCCGTTCCTGCCCTCACCTACCTCTGTCCTGGACTCCGCAGTTAACTGGTCCAGTGAGATCAACAAAAACAAAAGCTCACGTGTGTGCCAGCTTCCTGCTGTGGAGGAGGAGGCTGGGCATGTGTTAACTCAGGGCCTCTTCCCCACCACCCTCAGAGAGGCTTTTCTTGACAGCTGAAGAAACCAAGGCACCAGGTCATGCACCATCAAATGGGAGCACCCCACTTTCTGGAAAAGTCCTCCACACTGACGAAGGAAAGTCACTGGCATCACTAGAGCCCCACCTTCCATGTTAAGTTTCCCCCTAACTCCCTGAGTCTCAGAGAACATCCAGGTGCTGTTGTGATTTTTACCTGCTAAGCCAGAGAGTGGAACCCAGTTTTTCGCCACCTGAGCTCAGAGGGAGGTGAGGGTGGAGTAAAGCTGCTTTGACTCTGAAACTAGCCCATCTCACCTCCAGACCACAGACTTTCTGGGACAACCCTTTACAGGGCCGTGGGGCGGTGCTCTAAAGAGGGGCGATCTGGACTGGGTCATGCAGGCAGAGTAGGAGTTGGGGTGGGGTCGTGGGGTGGGGACAGAGAGATAACAATATACACAAGGGATAGAAACCAGAAAGGCGAATCCTGCCTCTCCTTCATAACTGCTGGGACAGTCTGTTTACCTCCCTACACCTCTGCTTCTTTATCAATGAAATGGGAGAATGAAGTGGGGGCCTCCTGAGTCAGGACTTAGGGGCCAGCTAGGTGACTCAGAGGACGAAAGGCATGCTTTGCATGGCCCCTGGACACCACTGGGAGTGACCCTTGAGCACAGAGCTGGAAGAAGTCCCCAGCACTAGCAGGTTAGACCAACCTGCACTCCGGCCCCCAAAATAAAATTTCAAGTGCTTAATTGTTAGGAAGGGGGTATAATTGGTGGAGTGTGGGCAGGTCTCGGCCACCTGGAGGGCTTCTTGAGGAAATGACTCAGGAGAAAGGAGAGAAATGAAGCCCTGTTCCCCCCAAAAAGGAGAACAAGAATGCCCCAAGATCACAGCCACTAAGAGTCAAGATGGAACCAAGAGTCACTGATGACAAAGGCCATCATGGCTGAATCCTACTGGCTGCCCTGAGGCCCACTAGGCTGACGCTTCGAAGTGAGCCTTGAGCTTGTGTGTGTTTGGGAGATTCCACCAGCAGTGCTCAGGTCTATTCTCTGCAGTGCCAGACGGAGGTGACTTTGAGCTGTCTCCCCAGCCCCATCATGAACCTTTTTCTCAGCTTTGCACATGGAAATAGTTCTGAGTTTGGCCGTCTTATGTCTACCTTTGGACATCATTTGAACATTTGACATCGTAATGGAGATCATTGCACTCAGTAGTTTACCTTATTCCCCAAACTGGACCTCAAATAAGAAGACTTCAATGGTCAGTTCAAGATGTGTGAGGTCTGCGGGGTCATCCCCAGAATGGGTGAGTCCTGTGATCCTGTCCTCCAAGAGGCCAAGGCCAATAGCATCATGTTCAAGAACTTCTGAGGGAGCAGCACAGAGGGGGACATTCATCATGAATAAACAGCACAAACCAAAATAAGTAAGTAAATAAATAAATAAGAAGGCTGCTCCAGAAGTATGAACCTCAGGGCTTTGGAGAACTATTTGCAAGCTGTATTCAGGGTTACCTCTCTGTAGATAATACTGCTACAGCCAAGAGACAGGTTTCACTGATTCTCACCTTCCAGGTTTTTAAGATTTCCCAAATGTCCAAGGTGAAAGATGATATCATAGAACTGTGTTGGCTTTTTTTTTAAATTGTCATTGCCAATGGGCTGGAGTAATAACACAGTGGGTAGGGTGTTTGCCTTGCACGTGGCCGACCCGGGTTTGATTCCTCTGCTCCTCTTGGAGAGTCCAGCAAGCTACTGAGAGTATCTCTCCCGCACGGCAAAGCCTGGCAAGCTCCCCGTGATGTATTTGATATGCCAAAAACAGTAATAACAAGTCTCACAATGGAGACGTTACTGGTGCCCACCCGAGCAAATTGATGAACAATGGGAGGACAGTGTTACAGTGCAGTGCTACTGTCATTGCCAATGAAATCGAGTGTTTTCAAAGATGAGGAACTTTACAGGACCTGGATCGCACATCACAGCCCTGGGGCGGATGTGGAGTGGGGGTGACGGTGGTGGAGCAGAGTCCTTTCCAGCTGAACGGCAGAGAAGGAGGAAGCAGTGCCAGAGCAGCAGGGCCTTCTGGAGCTTGGAGTCAGCTTGTGGTCCAGCTGGGCATTCTTTCTGGAACATTCTTTCCTGGTAACTCCCCAGCTGGCCCCTCCTTCTGCATTCAGTTCAGATACCAGCTCCTAGAGAAAAAATGCTAGTCTCAGGATGGTGCCATGTTCCCAGCGTCCTCTGGGATGATATTATCTGCCCATCCCAGCTTCCCCCTCTACTGCCCAGCCTGTCACCCGCCTCTGCCTCAGTGTAGGAGGGCCTGAGACTGTCCCTTTTTCTTCATCCTCAGTTGCACAGTCCTGCTGGAACAATGCTCCAAGTGAATGAATGAATGAATGAATGTCTCTTTGTGGGTCCTCTTCTCTTCCAGCTCTGCTCTTCCTGGAAGCCTGATTTTGCCTGGCAGGGGAAGCAGCCCCTTTGCTTGCAGCCCTGGCCTGTCCCCTTGACCACTTAGCCTAGGCGTGGCGTGCATGACCGCCACCCACAATGTCCCGGCCCCTGCGCTGCTCAGTCTCTCTCCTCACCTGACTCTCTGCTTCCTACTGTCAGCTCCCCTTCCTTGGCCTTGGAATTTTGTGCCATCCTCCATAAACAGAACAAGCCCACATTCCTCTGTGCCTAGCCCTGGGCACTGCCTGTACCCCTGCTCCAGGAAGGCCCATCCACTCCAGGTCCCCGTGGGCTAGTGGGCCAGGCCAGCTGGCAGAGGCTCTGGCGTGCCCCTGGTCCCCCCTATCCCCACACTAGGCCATGTGCATCCAGAGAAATTGTCTAAAATGTCACCCCTCTGTGGCATGAGTCACGTCCTGGTGAACCTACCTGAGAACCAGAGCAAAACAGGCCTTTCAGGAGTCACTAATCATTCTTCCTCTGTCCTCCAGCCTTAGCCGTCTCCGGCAGCTACCACATGGTAGTCCTTACCCTGTGGAACCATCCAGAAGCTGCAGCTGTGCACAGAGACAGTCTCTGGTTTCCAGTGCCAGGCACCACCTTCCTTCCCACCTGTTCTCCTGGGCAAGGCCCAGCCGAATGCAAGAAACCCTGGTGAGGCTGCACTGCCAACCCCATGAAGATCCCAGCAATAGTCCTTCACTGAGCCTGAGTAAGGAGGCAGGGCCTCTTAGGCAGAGGAGCTCAGTTAGGGTCCCTGGTTCAAGGGGAAAAGAGTGTTAAGAAACAGGTTGAGGAGCTGGAAGCACTTGCTTTATAGGAGACTGACCCTGGTTTGATCTCCAGCATCACCTATGGTCCTCCCAGCAACACCAGGAGTGATCCCTGAGCACAGCCCAGTATTGCCCAAAATACAGGGTGGTGGGGCAGGAGTGGGAAAGAGAGAAGGGGTATTGAGCACACACTTTACATGCAGGACACCCGGGGTTCAATCCTTGGCATCATATGGTTTCCTCCTCCCCTAGCACAGAGCCCAGAGTAGCTCCTGAGGTTCAACCAGTGCCTACCCTCCCCCCAACACACACACACACACACACACACACACAAATAAAAAGAGAGAAAGAAAGGGGTTGCCCTGAATGAGTGGTTTAAGCTGCAAGGCAAAGCAAAGAGGTGATTCAGCACTAATGAGTATTGATTAGGAAGAGGAAGCGGGTTAATTGAGAGAGTTGGTAAGTTGGTTGCTAAGGTAACGTCTCACTTGGAAGAAACTCATCTCCACAGACAGAGCAAGCTCTATCTGGAGAAAGACCAGCGGTGCAGCTGAATCTTCCCTGGTTTGCGACCAAAAATATGAAACACTCAAACATTGGCAAAGCTAGCACAGGAACATTTGAAGTCCTCCCTCCCGTCCAGGCTAACTCCTTCCTAGCAAGAAACAATTCTGCCTGGGGGTTGCGTGGAATTTGAGGTCACAGGTGCAGGAGAAGCTCCCGGGGTAGCTCTGTGATGGCTGAGCTGGGCTGGCAACTCTCCACTGGAAAGAGTGGAAGTGAGGGGAAGGAACCATTTTTTGAAAGAAAAGCCAAGGTTTATTTACATAGAAGTTGTAACAGCTGAGCTCAGAAAGGCGCCAGTTTCTGCCTGTGATTTATATTCCCTTGCATTTTGCCATCTAGTAGACCATGTGCAGTGCTGAAAGTCAGCCACCAGAAAGAGCAGAGCAACATGACAGCCCTGCCTGACAATTATTAAATACTTAGAGCTCCGTGATTTATTTACTAACTTCCTCTTTTTGTCTTGTTTTCCTATGATTAGCTTCCCTTCACCCTGAGTCCTCAATTATTTGTGCCCTGTTATATTCATATTCATTAGGTAAGCCACTTCAACTCCTTTCTGCAATGAAAAGAGTATAAAAATACAACATCTGGGCTAGAGGGACTAAATAGAGGACTTAAGACGCTTGCCTCGCATTCCTCTGGCTTTGGTTAAATACCCAGAACCACATATTGTCCTCCAGCAGTGCCATGGGTCACAGAGCCAGGAACAGCCCTGCGCACAGCTGGGGTGGCCCCTCCAAAGAAAACATTCTTTAAATTTTAATTTAAAAGATGTAAAAGTAACATCTGAGTTGAAAAAGAAAAATAGGAGATAAGGCACTTGCCTTACATGTAGCCCACCCCTGTATAATCCCTGGCACCATGTACATTCCCCAGAAAAACCCCAGGGGTCACTCACTCCTGAGCCCAGAACCAGGAATAGTCACTGAGCAACAGTGGGTGTAGCTCCCAACCTCCCCACAAATAAAGAAATCACTGTCACTGTCACTGTCCTCCTGTTGTTCATCGATTTGCTTGAGCGGGCACCACTAACATCTCACAACAAATTGTGAGACGTGAGACTTGTTGTTACTGTTTTTGGCATACTGAATATGTCACGGGTAGCTTGCCAGACTGTGCCGTGCGGGCGAGATACTCTTGGTAGCTTGCCGGGCTCTCCGAGAGGGGCGGAGGAATGGAACCTGGGTCGGCCGTGTGCAAGGCAGATGTCCTACACACTGTGCTATCGCTCCAGCCCAAATAAAGAAATAGTAAAATTAAATTAAAAGTAGCATCTGTCACTCCTGCAACGTGCTGTAATGCCAGTGTGAAAATGTAGGAGACAAATCAAAGACGCTGAACTTTGAAGCTTCTGGCCTACTTAGTCAATCCCAGAGAAAACCTCCCGTGTGCCCCTGGTGAGCTCACCTGAACACAGCACACAGAGCCCTGAGTGAACATCTAAGGAGACAGAATAGATCTCCACTTACAGTTGTCAAGGAAACAAAACTGTCACCACCTGGGAACATTCTAGAGATTGGTGTTTGAACAGGAGGCATCTGGCTGCAGCTGTGTGGGGAGGTCGGCACAAAATAAATAAGTAGCCGCGCTCTGCCGTGAGGACTGGCCGGGTGAGGTGCAGCTGCTCCAGGACTGCCCAAACCGTGCCGGGTGGTCACCAGTTAACTCTGAGCAGTTGCTCTGTGCCTGGCGTGAGGACAAATCGGGCAGGTGGCACAGGGCAAGCCTTGGGCCCCATCCCAGGAGCTGTCTGGTCATCTTGTTCCTCCGATTGATGCACATCAGGGTTAGCAGCTTGGGGGAGAAATACCACCTATTTCTCCATGAAGAGTTTAAGACGAAATTCGGTTTTACTTTTGAAGCTGTTTTTCATTGAGCAAATTGATAAACAACAGGATGACAGTGACAGTGACTTTTGAAGTAAGCTTCTAATTTTCATCATCCTGTACTGTACTGTCCTCCCATTGTTCATCGATTTGCTCTAGTGGGCCCGGTAACATCTCCATGATGAGACTTATTGTTACTGTGTTTGGCATATTAAATACATCACAGGGTGCTTGCCAGGCTTTGCCGTGCAGGCGAGATACTCTCGGTAGCTTGCCGGGCTCTCTGAGAGGGACTGAGGAATCGAACCCAGCTCGGCCGGGCTGGCTGCACGCCCTACTGCTGTGCTGTCACTCCAGCCCTATAATACCCCAAATATCCAGACCAATGAATTACCTTCAACGACATCTTTTTTTGAGGGGCTAGGGAGTTGGCTGTTTGGAGCATCCATTGGTACTCGAGAGCTATTCCTGGCTCTGTGCTCAGGAGTGACCCGTAGCAGGACTCCGAGGCCTATATATGGTACCGGAATGAGCCAGAATCAGCTAAGGAGGCTGCGTGCAAGGCCAGAGACCTACCTCCTGCACTATCTCTCTGGCTCTCCAACATCCTTTACTGGGGGAAGGGGGGCCCTAAGCAGCACTCAAGAGGCTCAGGGCTTCCCACTGATGATTCTCAGTTTAATACAATGGTCCAAGGAGACGGTGCTGCTCAGACCTGTGGTACTGGGGGTGTCCAGGTCACGCCAGTGATGGTGATGGCCTCTAGGATCACACCTGACAGTATGAAGGACCAAGTGGTACCAGGAATTGAACCTGAGCCTGGCACCTGCTAGGCATATGCTCTCACTGGTTACCATCTCCCGGCCCCTACAATATCTTTTTAAAACTACATGAAAATCAATTCTATTAACGGAACATCTTTTGTTTGTTCACTGACTCTGGGACAGTTCAGATAGGTTTTGTCAAGTTTCTAAGGGGTGTATTTTATTTGAGGATTTGTTTGTTACTACTGCAAACAATATCTCAGAATCGACTCGTAATTAAACCACTGGCACATCCGTGATTATGTCCTTCGAATAAAGTCTAAGTGAAACTTCTGGGTCAATTTGTATGCAAATTATAAAGCTTTACATTTTCATGCATATATTCAGACTGCAAAATGTTTTAAACATCAAAATTACATAGAAAACCATTTCTTCAGAAAATTTTTTTTTTGGCTTTTTGGGTCACACCCGGCGATGCACAGGGGTTACTCCTGGCTCTGCGCTCAGGAATTACTTCTGGCAGTGCTCGGGGGACCATATGGGATGCTGGGAATTGAACCCAGGTCAGCTGCGTAGAAGGCAAACGCCTACCCACTGTGCTATTGCTCCAGCCCCAGAAAAATAAATGTTTAAGTATACATAAAGGGAAATCAGAAAATAATATGTCCAATAATAGCACTGTAGCACTGTCCTCCCATTGTTCATCAATTTGCTCGAGCGGACACCAGTAACGTCTTCATTGTGAGACTTGTTATTGTTTTTGGCATATCAGATACGCCGTATGAAAGTTAAATTCATTCATAGTTTTATTTATTTGTTCACTTCTTTCTGGATCATACCCAGCGATGCTCAGGGATCACTCCTAGAATTGCACTCAGGAATTAATCCTGGCAGAGCTTGGGGGATCATCTGGGATGCTGGGGATCAAACCTGGGTTGGTTGGGTGCACGGCAAGTGCTCTACCCGTTGTACTATCTCACTGACCTCTCACTCAGAGTTTTGGCCCAGATATGACGTCTGTTCCAGTTTGGGGAAGCCCTGCCCACCCTGTGCATGTGTTTGTGGAAGGGGTATCTCTGTCATGGTCTCTATCTCTATCTCTTTCCTTTGTCTCACTCTGCAGATCTGTGCTCTGTTTCTTTCTCCTACACTTTTGTTTTTGTTACCCTAAGTTGCTCACACTTGGACCAAATCTGGAAACTGGCACCACCTCTTCACATGTCATCCTCACCCTCTCCCAAATGTGACCCTGAGTCTCACAGTAGCAGGTGGGCCTTTGCTGTAGCCTCAGCCCCCCAGTGACCTGGTCAGAGCTGTCAAGGTTCCGTAGTCCCAGGCATTTGCCAAGACCAAGTCTGGGGCTCCAGGTCAGGAAGCCAGACCGGAACTTCCTGCAGCCACTAGGCTGACTCCAGGAAGCCCAGGGCTGGCCTTTTGGCGGAAGGAAGCTGCTGGAAGGGTGCCTGCTTGAGGCTTCTCCCTTCAGGTCTGGCTGCTGTTCCAGCCCCCCACTCTTGGGGCATGCCCCTTCCATCTCCCAGAACTCTGCACCTCCCTCCTCCAAGGCCTGGTGGCCTGGTCTCAGCCTCCCTGAGGCTTCATCCCAAACACCTCACAGGTTCCCTGTTGCTCCCGGCATGCCCCGAGTCTGAGTACTCTGGGACTCCAGGATCTGAGTTGACCATCTGTTCTCAGGGCTGGGCCTGACACAAGACAGACCAGAAAGGACTGTGGGGTGAATGCATATGTCCCTCCCAGACTCCACAGCCTCCTTCTCCCCTGCCTTTTCCTCTCTCCCCTCCATCCTCTCTCCTCCCCTTCCTTCCCCTTCTTTCCCTCCCCATTTCCAATCTCTATTTAGCCCTTTTTCTCTTTTCTTTTATCACCTCTGTCTGCCCCTCCCATAAATCTACATTCTCCTTTGATCTCATCAAGCTCCACCACTTTTGCTGTTGTTGTCAGACCCCACGGTGTGCAGGGCTTACCCCTGGCTCTGTGCTCAGGAGTTGCTTCTGGTGGACTCAGGATCATATGGGGTGCCAGGGATGAGATCCGGTTTGGCTGCATGCAAGGCAAACCAACTGTACTCTCTCTCTTCTTCAGTCCATGACTTTTTAGAAGTTTTATTGTTATGGGGAGCCACACCCAGCAGTACTTGCAAGGTAAGCACCTTAGCCCCGTTCTGTCTCTCCGTCCTGTCTCTCCGATCAGTCCAAGTGCCATGATGTTAACGACCAGGTCTCTTTGCTCAACTCCCGTCTATCTGCAGCCCAGACCCTGAATTTCCAACCCAACGAGCTGCACACAGATGGCCCCAGCACTTTATACATAATAACTCAGCTCAAAGCAAGCCCTGCGTGGGTTTCCTACCCAAACCTGGTGATCCAGCACCCCTGGTTTTCTGCCATCTCAGCAAGCACCCATCTGCTCCAGGCAGAAATGAGGGGTTCCCAGGTCTTGGCTCCTGTCCCTCACCCCTCCCCACAGTCCCCCCTGAAGCTCTATTCCCATCCAGCTGCCGGAGCCCCAGTGCCTCGCAGGGGGCCACCCTCCGGACCTGGATAACAGCCCCCTCCTCCCACCCCTCCTCTACCTCTCCCTGTGCAACAGCTACAGGGAACTGCTCCTTCCAGAAAGCAGGTCCTTCAGCTCCCAGCTCCAGGTAAAGATGCCTGCAGATCCAGCGCTCTCAGGCTCCCTTAGGGCAACCCTCCCTGGCCACGCCCCTCTCTGACCACGCCCCACCCGAGGCCACGCCCCTCCCTCCTGCTGCTCACCTTTGTGTCTCATCCTTCGTCCCTTCACCAACTTCACCAACTCCCCAGTAGAGGTCCTATAGGACACAAACCCGACCATCGACCATGGTCTATCCATGCTCAGTGAAAATTAGCAGACCAAATAATAAATCTGGGAATATAATGTAATCCTCTAATAAGAACCATCTGCATTTTGGCGTCAGAAGCACCATCACAGATCCCCTCCGGGTCGATCACTGGGGGCTGTGTGACCTTGGGCAGAGAGCATTCCAGCCTCGCCTGTTCTTCAGCTGAACCTTGGAAATAAGGGGCCTGTCCTGTGCAGTTGTCCTAAGGCATTCCCTGGATAATGTCAGTGTAGCTGTAAGTGCATTAAAGCATAATGTAAATAAGTTCCTCATGTATGCATATATCTTTTAATAGGTTTCTTGGATGAATAAGCAGGATGAGAAAGGGCAGAGACAGGGGCTCCAAGACTCAGAAAGGGGGAGGGGGCGGAAGAGAGGCAAGTTCAAGGTCATATGGCCACTGAGTGTAAAGTTAGGGACCCTCACAGGTTGAATGGCTTGTGCCCCAGTGGGCTCAATCTCTGAGATGGGACAAAGCTGGAGGTCCTGGTGTCTAGATGGTGGGCTGCTGTCTAGATTGCCCCAGACCAGAAGTCAGGGCCAGCAGGACCAGAAATGAAGAATGAAGAAAAGCTGAATGAAGTGACCAGGATGAGGGACAGGCTGGGCAGAATATCAAGCTGTGACCTCATGGGCTGGGGCTGACTCCCCCCACCCCACCCCTGACGCCCTGCTGGAGCCCTGGCTCAGAGCTCCAGCACTTGCCTGGCATGCGGGAGACCTGGGGTCTATTTCTGACAATGCCAAAAGGAAAAATAGATTATTTTAAGACTGACCCTCTATTTGCCTAAATCTAAGAGAATTGGGATCTCTACATCCTGGTTGTAATAAGGATCCCGATGGACCCTGCATGCTGGAATTTTCACCTCCTTGACCTTGGGAACACTCCTCCCAAGGGGAAGGGTTGGGGACCACCCAAGCCCCCGGATGCTGAGCCAGAGGAGGCCCCACATCAGCAGGTGGGCTGGGGTCCAGGCCCATCCAGGAAAAGGCCGGCTGCGCATTGCCATGGAGCCCGTCGCCATGGTAACCAAACCTCCGCGGCAGGACTCCAGCAGAGGCAGGAAAGACAAGCTCCTTTCTTGTCTATATCCCAGGAGCCCAACCGGAGGGGGGCGGAGGAACGTGGGGACAATCAGGCTTTCTGAGCGGGATGGGGGCGGGGCAGGGAGAAGAGGAGGTCGCCCTCCTGCTCTTGGTCCGGCCACAAACTACCCGAAGGAAGCCCTATTCACCCGCCCGCGGTGCCGTTGCTCACACTCCTCTCCCCTTGCTGTGCCCTCCCCCACCCCGGTCCCTGAGCTGGCGGCTGGCGTGGGGGGAGGTTCCAGCTGTCGATCCTGCCTCACATTTTACCTGCTGTCCCTTCCCGGCAGCGCTGGCTCCTCCCTCCTATGGTGACCCAAAGTCTCTCTCTCATTCCCAGTCCCTTAGGCTCATCCGAGAGCTTGCAGGGGGTGAAGGGACCGCATTCAAACCCCAGCTTGGCCTTGAACACACGGGCAACTCCCTGTCAGTTGCCTGGTCTTGGGCTCAGCTTGTCCTTGTCTTTTCCTTCCAGGGGCAAACGTGCGCCCTCTCTGAGGCTCTTTGTCTTCACTGGAAGAATAAAGCAGGGGTTATGCTGGGTCCGGGGCACAATTGGTGTGTGATAAAGGCTGGCTCTCAGAGCACTGCCTCTCTAGCTCCTTAGGGTGACCCCCAGACCCCAGCTTTGATTTTTCTCAGACTCACACCCAGACCATTGTACCCTGGTTCCAAGCACCCCCTCTTCCTGGAGCCCTGGCCTTGTCTACACCTTTCAGAGCTGGATGTTTGAGTCTTGCCCGCCCAGAGCAGAGACTGACATCCAACCCAGCAGTGCCACTCTACCTAGTCTGAGGTATGGAGCAAGGGGGTGTGTATCCAAGACTTTCTGAGAGCAGAGTGTGTGTCTTTGGGGAGGGTCTTGTGTGTGTGAGCCTGTGTGTGTGCGAATTTATGTGTATACACATATATATGTATATACATGTGTCTTCCAATGTGTGTACTAATGTGTGTGCTTATACGCGTGTACCTATGCATATACCACTTATGTGTATGCATGGGTGCGTGTGCACATGTGTACATGTTCATGTATATGCATGTACGTGTGTGAGCCTGTGTGTGCCTATGTGCACGTTTACATATATGTCAGCTTTATGGACATGAATCTATATGTGTATGCATGTGTGCATGTGTATGTATGTACATAGTGCACGTGTGTTTATACATTTATGTGTATGCATGCATATCATGTGTATATAGGTATGAGCACATATATGCAAATGTATGCATTAAGGTGTGTGCATGCATGTGGGGTTACCGACTAGCACACAGATACCTACATTCTCACAAACTTTCTCACCTTCCTCAGTTCCTCTATTCATCCCCACATATCTGTCCAAGGCAGGTATATCGTCACCACAGGTTAGTGCCCAGAAGACACTCTATCACCCATTTTCTCTCCTGAGGCTCTGCATATAGAGTGGAGGGAGAACAAAGCACTGCCCTTAGGCCAGTCACCACCCCCCATCCCCCACCAGCCCTGGGTAACTGTTGAACACCAGGCTCTACCTTTGCACACCCCAGGTACCTGGGATCCTGCAGGTAACACCCCTGCTTTGCTAAAGGGACTCCAATTAGGGATAGCCACACTGTCCAACCCTCCTGGTCCATCTCTTTTTGAGCCAAGGTGTGGGTCTCCATCTCCCAAGCCCTTCATCCTGGACATCTGAGTCCACAAGGCAAGGTCATGTCTCCAGCCTCTATGGTCCCCCCATAACTTTGCAGGTCAGAAATCACTTCCCCAAGCCCAAAGCTAATACCTGGCAGCCAACATGGATCAGGCACTTACTCTCTAATGCCCTGTGCTCAGCACTTTACCAGATTCATCTCTGAGCCCACAATAACTTGAGAGGGGAGGGAGACAATCTCATGACCACTTTGGATGAGGAAACTAAGGCAGAGGTCTGGTTGCAAAGTCCAGAGTCTTCTCAGCCACACTCAATGGTGCATAGATAGTGTGTGGAGGGGGTGCTCAAAAAGTGACACCCCAGTAACAAAATAGGAGACTAACACCCAAGAATGGTCGAGATTAGTACCAGGAATTTTACTCCATGGCTTGGAGGCCAACCACACATGCTAGGGGAAAGGGGAGCTCAGATAGAGAAGAGAACACCAAATAAAGGTGTTGGGAGGATCCTCCCAGGATGGGAGAAGCATGCGGAAAGTAGACTATAGACTAAACATGATTGTCACCCATTGCCTCTTTTGCAAACCATAACACCCAATAAGAGAGAGAGAACAAGAGGGAAAGCCCTGCCACAGAGGCAGGGTGGGATATGGGGGTTAGGGGGTGGGAGGGATCCTGAGATCCGTGGTGGTGGGAAATGGACACTGGTGGAGGGGTAGGTATTTGATCATTATATAATTGAAACCCAAGCACAAACATGTGTAAGTCTGCAACTGTACCTCATAATGTCTCACTATTAAAATTTTTTTTAAAAAGTGACACCCCAGGTCCCCTTTTTATGTTCAGTTTGGGGGCCACATCCAGCAGTGTTCAGGGGTGCTTCTAGCTCTGTGATTAGGGATCACTCCTGGTGAGGCTTGCAGGGAACAATTATAGACTGCCAGGAACTGAACCTGAATTGGTCACATGCAT
The DNA here is from genome assembly GCF_029834395.1 of Sorex fumeus. Lineage (NCBI taxonomy): Eukaryota > Metazoa > Chordata > Mammalia > Eulipotyphla > Soricidae > Sorex > Sorex fumeus. The sequence goes on from NW_026606104.1 coordinate 46,342,095, forward strand.
GGCAAGTGTTTTACCTGCTGTACCATCTCTCCATTGCATCCAGATCCCCTCTTGTGTTTGGAATCAACTGTGAAGTAGATATACGTGAGGCCAAGACAGCAGGGAAAAGACAGCAGCATTTATTTAACACACATTTACTGAGCAACTATGTGTTAGCTCTGCAGAAACCAAGGGTGCTGCAAACAAAACTCCTCACCAGTGGTGCAGACCTGCTAGCAGCGGAGACAGTAAGCAAGGCCAACCAGCAAAATTGAAGCAAAGCAGCAATACGTGCTGTGGGGAAGAACAAGTGGGGTGTGGAGAGCTGACAGCCATGGTGGCTTCCCAAGTTTAAAAGACCAAAGGGACTAGGGAGATGGCTGAAATGTCAAAGTGCGGGGCTGGAGGGATAACACAGCTGGTAGGGCGTTTGCCTTGCACGCCGCTGACCTGGGTTCGATCTCCAGCATCTCATATGGTCCCCCAAGCACCGCCAGCAGTAATTCCTGGGTACAGAGCCAGGAGTATTCCCTGTGCATCGCCGGGTGTGACCCAAAAAGCAAAAAAAAAAACCTTAAAGTGCATGCTTACTATGCAAGAGACCCAACTTCCATCCCCACCTCCTCAGTTTCCCAGCACTGTTGGGTATTACCTCTGAGCACAGAACCAGGAGTAGCATCCCGGTGTGCCTAACAGTCAATGAATCAAAAGCCAAGAAAGGGAGCTGGAGATCAGTCCTGGCTTGAGCACAGAACCATAGATCCACCCAGGGGAAGGGCATTTCTGGCTGACTGAATCAGGAATGTGGTAGAGTATTCCAGAATCAATCAGCTGTACCTGGGGCAGCATAAGGAGGGAAGAGAGGTGCCAGGAGGTTAGATGAGCCCCGAGGGAACCGGCTCTGGGAGTGGTCCTGAGACTCAGACTCTGTGGGCTGGAACTAATCTCCCAGTTCCTGTCAGCAGTCTGAAGAAGGGGGACCCGAGGCTTCAGACTGGTCTTCAAATGGATCACCCCAACCCCAAACTCGACAGACTTTATGTCCTGTTGCTGGCAACCCTCCACATCCTTGAGAGGAGAAATGCCAGCTTAGTAAGGACCCCTGGCATCAGAGAATCCATGGACCTAGAGTTTGGAGAAACACCAGAGTCCCTTTCAGATCCAAACTCAGACTTGCTCATCAATTTCAGGTACCTGTTTAAGTTACCAAGAGCCTTGAATATAATCTCAGGGCTAGGATGAAAGAGACGTTACTGGGACCTGCTCGAGGCAATCGATGAATAACAGGATGATGAATGAATGAATGAATGAATGAATGAAATGTTTAAGTTACCAAAAGGCAGGAAATTAGTCTGCCCTTCGCTCCCAGGCTGGACATGCACAGACTCAGATGCCAACATCACACAGCCTCAGGCTCCCTTCTAGAAGGTGGAGGTGAGGTTACTAGTGTCTGGCAGCTCTGAATCAGAGAACCAGAGAACCGTGAGGCCTGAGAGAAGGTGCAGCAGTTAAGGCACTTGCCTGGTACATGGCCAACCCATTCAATTCCCAGGAGAGTGTATGATCCCTCTGAGCACCACCAGGAGTGATCTTGGAGCACAGAGCCAGGCGTATGGCCTGAGTACCACTGGGTGTGGCCCCAAATAGACAGACAGACTGGTAGAAAAGAGCTTGTGCCAGAGACACACAAACGAACCTCAGACCCGAGCAACTTGCTGCAGAGAGGGCCTTGGGCTTTGCTTCTGCTTGGCTGCTACAGATGGGGGCAAGCACCTTCCTTCTGCTTGCCCTCTTGGAACTCTGGTGACCGCCATTCTCTAGAAGTCAGAGATAAGCTCCAGGTACGAGTGGCATTGGCATCAAATGCCAGGCCTCAAGGGACAGGAGAGGAGTGGGCACTCCTCCTGCCCCCCACCATGGGACTCTGAGATGATACCACACACAGCCACCATCTACTTAAGCTCCCACACGGCCAGGATCCAGAGACACACAAACGAACCTTGGACCTGAGCAACTTGCTGCTGCAGCGACCTCTTCAGACCCTAATTATTAAAATTTTAGAACTCCTAGAGCACGCAGCCACTCACTGGGCCATGCATAATATTGCATCTGTAACAAACGATACAAAACACATTGTCTAACATTGCCTTTTTGGCAGGTATGAGTGGTGGGGGGGTCTGGTCTCAAAATATCAAAGGTCACTAAAGTAGAGAAAGAGAGTATTCTGCAAATTGTCTGCCACACAGACTGGGGGAGGTGTGGAAAGGGGGGAGGGGGAATACTGGGAATCTTGGTGGTGGAAAATGTGCACTGGTGAAGGTATGGGTGTTTGATGACTGTATGATTGAAACTCAAACATGAAAGTTTTGTTACCATACCTCATGGTGAATCAATTAAAACAAACAAAAAAAGAGCCCATGCCATGCAGAGGGCAGTCCACAGCAAGGGCAGTGTTGGTCAGTGGTAGGTGGGAACAACCCCTGTCCTGTAGTCTGGGATCATAGAATGCAGCTAAGTCAGGTGGCTTTCAAAGAAAATAAAATCATGACCCTTCCCGATCTCTAGACCTTGAGTTTCCAACGCAGTCCCTTACGCCCCTGAAGGGTTTGTACAAATTCAAGCCACTGAGACCCAACCCCAGCCTTGCTGTTTGGTCTGAATCATGTGCAGTGGAACTAGGGCAGGGCCTCCTATTTGCATCCAAGACAATCTGGGGTGCTGTGATGCTGCTGGGCCAGGCTCTGACTTTGTGACCACCCCTCCTGCTCTCCACAGTGGCCTCATACTGATACTGACCTAGAAAGACATTCAAGCCTGGCTTGCACTTCCCAAAGATTCTGATTTCGATCAAGGGTTGGGCCAAAGCTTATGGAGTTTAAAAGCCCCCCTGGTGGCTCTAAGGTGGCACTGACCTGGAGAACCACTGCCCACACCCTCAGCACAGCGCTGAAACTGATACCAAGTGAACCAACCTGCCGTGCCCAACACCTACCCCCTGCTAAGCGGGGTCAGTTCTGGGCAGGGGGCCCAGGAAGCCCAATCATTGCCAACAATAATAAAAGTTAATGTTTCTGGGCACACACACATGCCAGCCATTGTCCTAAATATTTTTAAAATTTTTAAAAAATTAGTCACCGTGAAATTACAAAGTTATTCATGATTGAGTTTCAGGCATACAATATTTCAACACGGATCCCTTCCCCAGTGGCCACGTTCCTCTACCAATGCCTCCCCCTCCCCGCCCCCCTATCCCATTTGCCTCCCACCCACCAGTCTGCTTCGACAGGTTTTTTTAAAAAATATATATTTTTCATTAAATAATTATTGCATTCCTCATAATAGTGCCATACGGGGCCAATGGTGTGGTTCATGATTCACACTGGTGTCTACCTGATACTCAAGCATGTTGGGTCACTTGTCAAGGGGGCAAAAAGCCAGAAAGTGATGGAGTCAGACTTAGACTAGGCTGCCCATCAGGGATCCTTGTTCTTGACCCCTGAGCAGAGTGTGTTCAGGATTCTTTCCCGTGAAAGAGGATTCCAGTGCACAAGGGGAAATTTTATTTTGTGTTTGCCTTTTTCTCTAGAAACCATTGAGCAAGGGGATGCAGAGGGCATTGCGCCAATTGCCGTCTGATGCAGACTTGTAAATATTTGCTGATTTGGCCTCCCCGTGCACGTGTACCTGGGCCAGCTTTGTCTGGATTTCTTTGGCTTCCCCCTGCCCCACCCCCGACCCTGTGACTGGGTGGCCCTTCCTGCTGCCTCCCCCATGCTCCAGCCAAATGAACTACTTTGCAATTTAATTCAATTAAACCACTTTTTATTAAGTGCATTCCCTGTGCCTGGCTACAGCCTTCAGACACTGATGCTCTAGAAGAGCCGGAGACTCATCTGCCCAAGGGCAAGTCAAAGACAGTGCCTGGCACTGGCTGTGAGTACTGCTGGGCACGGAAGAGGATGGTGGGAGTGACATGCTGGGGCTGCAGTAGGAGCTCTCCTGTGGACAAAACCTGCACCCCAGGATCCCGGGATCCGGCCTCAGCACCAGCAGGGCCCTCAGGTGGCTCCTGAGAAAGGGTTTGTGGCGGGGGGTGGGGGGGGGGGGCGCTGGCCAGAACTGGGAGAGACGCTGGGCTAAAAGCTGGTCCTGTGCAGACTCCAGTCCTACCCCTCTCCCTTCCTTCCTCCACAGACTCTTCTGTCATCATTCCTGCCAGGCATTTTTCCCAGTCTAAGGTAACAATGACACCAGGCCTCCTGGAAAGCCAAACCAGGACTCCCCTGTCGCAGCATGAGTGGGATCTGAATGCCAGCATTCGATGAGGTCACACATGCAACCCCTGTATCTATTTATTCACTGTATCACTGTCATCCCATTGATCATAGATTTACTCGAGTCAGCACCAATAACGTCTCTATTCCTCCCAGCCCTGAGATTTTAGCAGTCTCTTCTTACTAGTCTTTTCCCAATGATTGAAGGTTCTTTCAGGGTCAGGGGAATGAGACCTGTTGTCCTTATTGTATTTGGCATATCGAATACACCACAGGGAGCTTCCCAGGCTCTGCCTGTGCAGCGGGATACTCTCTGTAGCTTGCCGGGCTCTCTGAGAGGCATATATTTATATATGTATATTTTTTTCTCTATGATTTGTTGCCTACTGTCTGAACCCCATCAGATATGGTGTAGTAATTGTGGAAAATGGGTAGGAAGTGTCTTACAATGTGTTCTGTGGGATTTCATTCATGCGTGAGGCTCAGTCTGAGCATCCAGAAAGCAGCCCGGAGCTTGGCAGTGGTTGGGTAGTGGAGGTCGGCTGCCAGGGCTGGGTCCATTGGTGTGGGCAAGGCTCTCACCCGCCCCACAGCCTGGTGCGGAGTCTAGTGGCATGGTTCTGGGAGCCTCATTTTATGCTCCTGTCTGGGAGGAGCATCTGTAAGTTCTGGAGGGTGGCCAATGAGATTATCTGGTGCCGGCAGGATGTGGCTTATAGGTGTGATCCCTGAGTCACCAGAGACTGGGGGAAGCAGGCAAGGGATCTCTGTTCCCGGGTCCCGTTGAGTCCAGAGTCCAAGGTCACAAAGTTCCGCATTATCTGGGTTTCGTGGGACTTCATTCATGCGTGAGTCTCAGCCTGAGCATCCGAGTCACATTTATTACATGAGTCTAAATGTGACTACAGCCAATGATCGGCATTTTTGTTACCTTTCTTGGCACATATCATTTACACACACATACACAGAAGTTTCATTTTTAAATTTTCATTTATTTAATGTTTCTAAAAAATGTTATAAAACAAAAATCACATAAAATCTAAGACACAAGCGAACGAACAGTTCCTTTAAACCTAAATGAGTAATGTTCGTCTGATTTCATAAGCCAGAAAAATCAGGGGAGAGCATGAACGCAGTCCCCCGCTACTACAAATTATGCAGTCGAGTTTCCCACATTTGGGGAAATTGCCAGGGTCAGCACATCTGGAGCGCAATGGATAAGCCTCGCCCTGGGAAAACCACCTTCGTGATCATGGTGTCTCCCTTGCCAGGTAAGAATCACAGAAATTTTAAAGAGAGAAGTGACCCAAGCTTTTCTCCATCTTGGGTCCAGAGAGCAAGATAGGCTGTCCCAAGATCTCACCGTGAGAAGCATCAAAGACCAGACCAGAACTTGGGGGTTCTAGCCCTCACACCTCCCTGGGGTGCCACCTACGAACCTGCTCACAAGTGTCCCAATCCCTTTGCGACTCAGTGGCTTTTTGCTGGTCCCCTCAGCCCAGACCTGGCAGCCCACTGCCCCTAGGCTTTTCAGATCCACCTCTAGATTAACCACCACCTCTTGGACATCGCCTCGACCTGGTACATGAGTGTTACGTCCCTCACCACCAGCCCTATTGCTTCAGGAGCATCCATTAAGTCAATCAGCTCTGCCTCTTTTCCACTTGGGCACCCACATACTTTCCTCATCCTCTCTACATCACACCAATGCTCACCCCTCATCTCCCCCTCAGCCCTGACCATGACTTTGCCCTGCTCAGCCGCGCATGCATGTAACTCCCCCCCCCCTTATCATATGCAGATGCCCCAGCCAGGGACATATCATTCCTCCTACCCATGTCTGTCCATCCAGACTGCTCTCTACCACTCTGTCCCCCAAAGACTGATCCCAGCAAGTGAGTGATTAAGTGGCAGTTCTCCCACACACCCTCTCAGAGGACTCCTCCCTGCTTCCTGCCTTGCAGAGTGAATCCCACCAAAACCCAGGACCCGGTGTCTGCCCCTCTGGATGGTGACTCCTGCTGCACAGGTAACTGTGCGATGCCAAGCTCAGGACCTGGCACCAGAGGCTATGGGCTGGGTGGCTGGACCCACCCACGAATGACCAGGGGACAATGAAGCTTCTCCTTCAGTGTCTCGGGCCTACACAGGTGTGGCTCTCTGGACATGTCTCCGGGGTCAACCCAAACCCCTCTGCTGAGATTTCTGCAGTCTGTGCCTGGTTCTGTCCTCGGCCTGTGCTCTAGGTTCTTCCTGTCCCCACCGCAACAACATCCGGCCTTTCTCTTCACTGGGGGAGAAGCAACAGAACAAAGGTCCCGCGGGAAGCATCCAGGAGAGAGGCCGAGCCCCGGCCTCCAGATCTGCCCCGCGGGAGCCGGGTCTTCCCACCAAACCCGGGCAGAGGGTCCCCTGAGACGCCCAGGCTGTGAGTCACGCCCTGGCGCTGCGCCCTGCTTGGCAGAAGTCTCCCCGGGGACAGCGGCGGGAGCGAGGGACGCAGACATGGAAAACCCTGGCAGAGAAGGTCCCGATAGATACGGACAGGCAGAAGCGCCCGGACGGGGAGGCGGAGACCCGAGACGGACGCGGCCAGACCCAAGGCGGAGACCGGGAGCCACGGGAGCCGGGGCTGGAGCGCGGCGCTCCCGGCACTCGGCTCCCCGCTGCGTCTCCCACTGCAGCCGGGCCCTACGCGGGCCAAGGCGGAGCCAATGAGCTGCGCGGCCTGGGCATTACCTCACCGGCACCGGCTGCCACTGGTTGACCCAGTCGCTGGGGCGGGCTGTTGCTATGACAGCGCCGGCTGGTTCTGGGCAGAAAAGAGGTGGGAGCTGGGTCCCCACTTCTTTCCAGCCTTTTGCAGGGCTCAGGGAACGCTCACTGAGAGCACTAGGCATCCCTTCTCAGCCCCAGGGACTCTGACTTCTCCAAAGGCGCCCCATTCAATCCACCACTCCAGCCTGGGTCCGACCCCATCGCACCCGCGCTGCAGCCCTGGGATCCGGCAGGCATCTAGCCGGGTTCTGCAATGGAAATACTCCACCATCCCCCTCCCCGCCCCCTCCGCTCCCAACAAGCAAACAGTCCAGGAGGAATTCGCAAGGCTGGGTGTTAGGACTGAAAGAAAAGCAGGCCTATGGAAACCAGAGGAGAGGTCTCTATTCAAGCTGCCAGCTCAGGGGGGGGCTTCTTGGGAAACGGAGGCGAGGGAGAGGACCTGAGTAGTTAGCCAGATGAGGGATGGTGGGGAAGGGAAGTGCAGGCAGAGAGAACAGTCTGCAGAGTGGAGAAGTAAGTGGCCCTTGGAGGAAAATTAGACGGGAGGGGTTGGAAAGAAGGTTAAACTGAATGAAGAAGCAGAAACAAGAAGGAGCTAAAATCCACGTCAAGACATCCTGAACGGTATTCTCAGGCACCAGGAGAGATTTGAAAGGAGGATTTGCGTTTAGGAGGGCCCACTGCTGGATGGAAGATGGGCTGGATGGGAAAGGAGATGTAGTGCTACAGCCTGGTGAGAGATGGGGACACAGGGAGAACCAGCTCAGGAGTTGGGCTACGCGGCTCCATCCCACACCTGGGAGGCTGCGAAACCCATCCAAGTGGGCTCACCTTGACTCCTTCATTCAGCATCAGTGTCTTGGGTACCAGCTTCTGTTCTGAGAGTTATGCTGCCCGGGAAAAATGGCTGTTTCCACATCTGTCCCTATGGCACAAACAGACACAGTTCATCATTCACCTGCCTTTCCTATTTTGTCCCAACAATCCCACCAAACTGATCTGTACCACATCTGCTCTGATCCAATGGATGACCTGGCCCTTGTCCCAAACCCATCGATCCTTCCCAAATTCCATTCCTCAGGCATCTCCCCACCTCTCTTTTGGGAGGGGGTTTGGGCCACACCTGGTGGCACTTGAGGACTATTCCCAGCTCTGTGGTAAGGACTGATTCCTGGCAGTGCTCAAAGACCCATATGCAGCACCAGGGATAGGAACTGGGGTTAGTGAGATGCAAGGCAAGTGCCTCAACTCTTGTACTGTCTCTGCAGCCCTCTACTCTCTTTTGTTAACAATTTTCAGGGGACTGGGCCAAACCAGACAGTGCTCAGGGACGACTCCTAACACTGTGCTCAGGGGTCACTCCCAGCATGTTCTGGGGGCCAGATGCAATGCTAGGAACTGAACCAGAGTCAGCTGCATCCAAGGTAAGTGTCTTAACCCCTCTGGTATGTCTCTAGCCCCATTCCCCCTCTTCTAGTCATTTTGTAACCCCATCTGGGAGTTGGGACTGGTCCCCTCCCCCTCTGTTCTCTCTGCCCTCCCCCCACAGAAGGGAGAAAAACGCTGCCTGTCTGCTGGGTCATATTTCCAAGGACCTGTTTCTGGTTAGCAGGGTCAGTGTCATGCAATCATAGGGCAGTTATTGAAAATTAAATAAGGTTTGTGGCCTGGCACACAGGAACTGTCTCATCAATCAGCACAGCAATGGCGTCATAATGACTGAGTGTGAGAGGATGGGGGAGAGTCTGGCTGGAACTCTAATTTGGCTCAGTCCTGCACTGGGATAAGGGGTGTTTGCTTAGCTCATCACAAAGTGGTGTTTTGACTTCTCATTTGTCACAAATACTTGTTATGTGCTCCCTTGGGGAGAATTCGAGACAAAGCACAGTGGTGAAACAAGAATGCTGGATTTGTGTAACAATGCTGCATTAATACCATGAAACCCTCACCTAAATCCCCTGTACATGGTTACAGATGTCCTCTCCCCAAGGAACAAAGGTAAGATATTCTAGCAGCTTCTTAAATGTCAAGAGAATTAACCTGAACTGTACAATCAAGGAATCTTCAGGAAGTCTGAGCTCAGAGTGCCCTGAGAAGCCTCTTGTTCAACTTTTGGTTTTACAGATGAGGAGATTAAGGCCAGGGAAGGGGAACAATTGTCCAGAGTCAATCAGTTTATGAAAAGAGCCAAAACTTTTTTTAGGCACCCCAATTTCCAGTTCAACACACTTTCCACAACTCTGATCTGTCTTGCAATTTAAGAGCAGCTAAAATACCTCCAGCCAGGGGTGCATATGAATTTTCTGTATACACTTTTATTTTAATGAATAATTTTTATTTTATTTTTTGGAGTGAGTGCTCAGGTATTATTCCTAATTCTCAGGGATCACTCCTAGTGGGGTCTAGGGGATTGTATGTGGTGCTGGGGATCGAATCCTAACCATCTCATATAAGGTAAGTGCCTTACCCCCAGTGCTATCCCCCCAGTCTTCCATCTACATCCTAACTTAAATGTTCATATCCACACCTGCAAGGTGCGTCTTATTGTTACCATAGGAAAAACTCAGAGATCAAATCATTCATCCGTATGATCCAGTGTCCCTAGACAAAAGCAGGTCGGACAAATTGCAAAACCCACTTTCTTGACATGGCCATTACATGTGGACCCTTAGACCACTCAGGATGGTTTGTCTGGGACCCAGCAAAAGTTTTTGACAAATTCTCTGAAAAGAAAAGGGGAAACATCTGCTAGATACAATCAAGAGGTCCTAGAACCTCTCACATGCCCATCCAGTGACCCTCAGTCACAGGTTCTAGAGGGAACCGCGTCATGTAGGGACCAGGTTACATCTCAGAGGAACTCCCCCACTCACTGCCCTCTGAGCAGTGATGGTCAGAAGGAATGCAGTGAGCTAATTTCACTGTGGTCTTGTTCATTTGCATTTGCAGGTACTGAAGTGCTCATAGGTTCCAAGTGACTTGGGGAAGCTCTAAGAAGATGAGATCTACCAGAGAGTCCCAGGACATGTTTGACAGTCCTGATGGCACATCCTTGGAGGCCCCACAGCCTTTTCCAGGGTATGGAGGGGAAGGCAGTGTCCGTGGGCTCTAGAGAGAGATGCTCGCCTTCCAGATGGTCCTCCATCTTCAAAGGATTCTATTTCTAGCTCTAGAAAACACACGACTGTGGATCAGAGAGGAGAAAAAAAAGAAGCTGTCCCTGCTATGGAAAATATGCCAGGATATTTATAGCTTCACATCGCTGTGGGCTCTAGGGAAAAGTCCGTGGCTTCAGAAGATTTCGGCTCCTCATCTGGAATTCCCCGGTCTAGTTCTGAAGGACCCTTGGTTCTGCCTGGCACTGCTCTTTTGGCTTTAGCAGGTGATCCCATCTTGATTCCAGAAAACTCCCCAACTAGGAAGCCAAAGAGCTCGCATGTGTGACTCTTGCAGGCTGAGCCCCCCTGCTCGTCTTCTTGGGTCTGAACACCACATCCTGGCTTTCCCACCTGAGGTCTGGGAGACTCGGCCACTCCTCACTGAAGGTGTCCCTGCACTTGGAGCATTTTTTGAAATCATCTCTGAAGTGGGAGGGGATAGTTTGGTTGAGAAGAATCCAGGGATGACGGTCATGCTATGGGTTCTGATCCGCCATCAGGGCTGGGTTTGAACCCTTGGTCAAAATTTTGAGACCCCAGAATTGGGGATTCTGCAATTGCAGGAAACCCATAAGATAGAAGGATACTGCTTTTCTCCCCCAGGCTCAGACCCCCCACCCCAAATGCCAAGGACTCTAACAGTGAAGTGCCCTGGGAATACCCCCCACCCAGTAGCTTTGGGGCATACACTGGCATCTCCAAGGTCAGCAGCAGCAGCAGTGGCACAGTGAAACCTCTTCCTGGATGGCTGACTGGAGGGGAGGTCTCAGGAGAGAGGGAGAGAGGGAAAGAGACAGAGGCCTCAACGCCACAGAGAGGCCTGACTCACTACACACCATGAATCACCTGGGCTCCTGCTCACTCTGCAACAACCAGAGTGAAGAGTTTAAGAATCATACTTCAGAGCTGGAACGATAGCATGGTGGGTAAGGTGTTTGCCTTGCACATGGGAGACCCGGGTTTGATTCCTCCATCCCTCTCAGAGAGCCTGGCAAGCTACCCCATGTATCCCGCCCACATGGCAGAGCCTGACAAGCTCCCCGTGGTGTATTCAATATGCCAAAAACAGTAACAACAAATCTCACAATGGAGACGTTACTGGTACCTGTTCGAGCAAATCGATGAACAACAGGAGGACAATGCTACAGTGCTACTTCAGACCAGGGAGATGGCTAGAAGGGCCAGAGCTCTGGGTTTGATCCCTGGCTCTGCTTGTCCCAGGTACCAGCAGGAGAGAATGCATCCTTTCCTGCAATGCTGAGCTAGGACTAATCCCCAGACACTAAGCCCCCAAAACAGAATAAAGAAATTATATTAGAATCATATTTCCCAGACCCCCCTTGAGTTGGGTTTCTGGCTGCATTCCCCCAGGGGGTGGCAACCCTGTGAGATCAGGCAGTAGGAAGGAGGGAGAAGCCCTTGCTGAAGGAGCTGCCATGAGCATCAGCTTCGATGTCCTCGGCAGCAGCGAAGAATGCAGACCAGCAGCACTGGTGAACAAATCCATTTCAATTTAAAAAAATATAAGTAAGTAATTTTGAGGTTTGGAGCCATACCCAGCAGTGTTCCAAGGGCACTATTCCTTGCCCTGTGCTCAAGAGTGACCCCTAGTGGTGCTCAGGGGACCACATGTGGTGCCGGGGATTCAAACCCAGGTCTCAGACACCAGAGCCATAGGCAAGGCCAGTGCTTCACCGCCTGTACTTTCTCTTCGCCCCCATAAGCCCTTTCTAAGTCGACTGGTCCTTCCAACATAGTTGCAACTTTCTCCTTGAATGAAAGCCCTAGGTTTGAAGTAAAGTGCCAATGATGGGTTTTCTGGCAGTGCACTGAGCAATACACTTGTCAAGGATTTCTGAGCACTGACCGTCAGCTGGGTGGTGTAGCGAAGAATGAAGAACATGAGGTTAAACAAGACCTACTGAGATTAGTGTGTAACCCGACAAGATGACAAACACATCCATGGGGGGGAATTACTTCAGGAACAGACACGTGCTCAGAGAGTCAATCAGACTCTGCGTGGGAGCAGAGATGGGCACCGGAGAGGGCTGGGGCCGGCTTCGGGGGGTGGGGGGGAACACTGTGAAGGAGGGCAGGGCTGTCTCAAAAGCTGCCACGAGTATAGAGTCTCATGGTGGAGGAGGAACTGCCCATTGGGCAGAGAGGGTGGTCACTGGCCACAGCCTTGTCCTTTGGGGAGGAGCAGAGGTTGGAGAGGTAGAGAGTGAAGCAGACAGACCTTCGCCACCATGGGAAGAGGTTGGTCTCAGGCTGGCCTCGTTAACCAGAGTATTTATGCAGAGGACAGAAGGACCCAGTTTATGGCCAGGAAAGGTCCTGCTGTGGGGGAAGCGATCTGGAGTGGACAGGACAGTGACTTGGAGCTGATAAGGGAGTGAAGTCACTGCTGTATGTTTCTGAAATTGGGACAGTGGCAGGACACTGACCAATGACCCCCAGATGGAGCAAAGGTCGAATTCTTGGTCACTCATGGGCCATGGAGCTATACCCAGGGCAGAGGTCAGCCCACGGGACCACTTACGTTTGGCCCACAGGGTGCGGCCAGTAGGCTTCCTGCATCCTGTGGGTTGGGTAGTTGTTTGTTTGTACTCTATAGTTAGGCCACACCCGGTGGTGCTCAAGGGCCACACCCAGATCTGGGCTCAGGGATGGCTCCTGGTGGTCCAGAGCTGGGTAGGTCAGTTCATGCAAGGCAAATGCCTTAACCCCTGAGCTGTTTGTCTGGCTGTGGGCTGAGTGTTTTGAATATTTTCAGGGCAAAGAACCCTCTGCTTAGATATCTTCAGGGTGAGCGCTATTAGAATGTCAGTGAGCAATAAGGAAAGAGGTTGAGGGACTTGGCAGATGGCTCTGTGGCTGAGAGTGTCTGCCTTGAACGTGTGGGACCTTGAGTCTGGTTCCCAGGGGAGCCCACATATGCTAACCTTGGTTCCATCAGTTCTGCTCTCTGATAACCCCACACCACCCTGAAGGATTGATCTCCAGTACACACAGCCGGATGTGTGCAAGTGCCACAACTAAAGCTGTGCGAGCAGGACCCTCAGCCAGCACAGGTGTGAGCACCCCCCTAGGTGCCATGCAACTCTACAGCCAGAGTGAGCGCCACACTGTGACATGTTTGCAACTCTCTCCTTGAACGAAAGCCCTGGGTTTGGAGTGCCAGTGGTGGGTTTTCTGGCAGTCCACTGAGCAATACACTTGTCAAGGAGTTAAGAGCACTGACCGTGAGCTGGGTGATGTAGTGAAGAATGAAGAACATGAGGTCAAACAAGACCCACTGAGACCAGTGTGAGTGACCGGAGAAGATGAAAAACACATCCATGAGGGGAATTACTTCAGGAACAGACATGTGCTCAGAGTAATGTCAGGAGTAATTTCTGAGTGCAGAGCCAGGAGTAACCCCTGAACATTGCTGGGTATGACCCCCCCCCCAAAAAAAAGAAAAAATAAAATCTTTTAAAGGAAGAAAGCAAGGGAGAGAGCTCAAAAGGTATGTGTTTACTTGCAAGAAACTTGGATCCAATCACTGATAACAACAAAGTTCCCAGCACTGCCACGAGCGACCCTGAGCAGGGAGCAGAGAGTAGCCTGAATGTGACCCCACAAAAAAAAATACACCAAAAAAAGGGGAAGCGGATGAGGCATAGGATTAGCCAAGTGCCTGAAAGAGGAATTGAGAGTTTCTAGCCAGACCCTGGAGGCTGAGTCAGGACAGCCCTTGGGGCTCTGAGTTCACAGAATGACAGCCCGAGAGATGTGGGGGTGGGATGGAGCCCAGTGACTTATCAGTGGGGACCCTGCTTGCTGGAGGCAGAAGAAAGGGATGCATCTTAGTGATGCTGAGCTTCCGGAACCAGGGACTTGGTGTTCAAAACCAGCATTCCCACTGAAAAGAATAATGTATTTATATGATATATGATACCAGTGGGCTGGAGCCATAGCATAGCGGTAGGGCGTTTGCCTTGCAGGCAGCCAGCCTGGCCAAGCCGGTTCGGTTCCTTCGCCTCTCTCAGAGAGCCCGGCAAGCCACCGAGAGTATCTCACACGCACAGCAAAGCCTGGCAAGCTCCCCGTGACGTATTCAATATGCCAAACACAGTAACAATAAGTTTCAAAAAAATGGAGACGTTACTGGCCCCGCTCGAGCAAATCGATGAACAACGAGAGGACAGTAACAGTGACAGTGATGATACCAGTGATGTTCAGGGGTTACTCCTTGCTCTGCACTCAGGAATTACTCCTGGTGGTGCTCAGGGAACTGTATGGGATACTGGGGATTGAACCCGGATCAGCTGCGTGCAAGGAAAACACCCTACCCGCTGTACTATCACTCTGGCAAGTGTCCCACTGTATGACTCCAGCCCTACTTGATACACTTTTGAAAGCTTTTTATTTAAAGCAATAAATAGAGGAGAAGGAAAAAGAAATGCCCAGGAGGTGCCAAAGAGATAGTCAGGACTACAACAGTTGTCTTGCTTGTTGTAGCCAGAACCCTGCCATTCCTGCACCAGCATGGCATATGGTCCTCTGAGAACAGAGCCAGGAGTGCTCCCTATGCATCTCTGGTGTGGCCCCCCCAAACAAAACAAAAAAAAACAAAAAAAGACCAAAATAAGGAAATACAAGAACCCAGAGAATAAAATAATGCTCAGGAAGCCATTTTTGCCCAGAGGACACCAAGAATAACCCAGGGTTAGCACCAAAAAATAAATAAATAAATAAATAAATAATAAAAGCAGAGATAGCATCACTGCAGATACAACAACATCAAACAGAAGAGAACAGGTCCAGGGCACAAAGGGCTGAAGCATAGTCCTTACATGGGGAAGACCAAGTTTGAGCTCAGCACCGCATGGGCCACCCAGGACCACAAAGGCCCCAGAGCATCACCACAAATACCCCACCCCAGATTATTTAAAAGGAATAAAAGGATGAAAAGTGTCATACCTGTGAGGTTGATGAGGTAGTACAGCATGCAGGGCACTTGCCTTGCTCTCACCCTCTCTGGGTTCTACCCCTGGCATCCCATATGGTCCTCCAAGCACCACTGGGAGTAATTCCTGAGTGTCAAGCCAGGAATAACACCTGTGCATCACCAGGTGTGCCCTCTCCAAGAGAAAAGGGTCATGCCTGATAAATTTGAACTTTTAGAGAGAGTAAATAAATAACCATCATTATAATAACAATTAGCAAAATATATCGTATCTATATTACTGAAGGGGAAAAAATAGATTACAAACACTTTGGAAAATAGTTGGATTTTTCCTATGAAAGTTGAAAATAGATATAATTGTGACTAGTCATTAAAAGTAATACCTCAACTTCATGAATAAAATATATACACAGTGCTTTAGAAGCACTTTAATAACATCTAAGAATTGGAAACAACTTAAATTACTATCAAGAGCAGAAGTGGCATGTACCGTACAGTAGAAGAACAATGGGGTCAGTTCCCTGCAGCTTGCACTACACATTACACAGAGCTGTCGAGCACTCATATTCAACACTTACAAAGATTGAAGAGGGAAAAAGGAAAAAAAAAGTTATTTAGTGTGACTCCACCAATATAAAAACTCTAGGGGGCAGGGATAGGGATGGAACAGGAGGTAAGGCACTTGCCTTGTATACAGCCACTTGGGCAGACCCTGGCTCGATCCCCAACACCACCAGAGCACCTGCAGGCCAGTAAGTATGATCCAATTCTGCAAAAAATTGTGGGGGAGGGCCACACCTGGAGGTACTTTCCTGGCTCTGTGCTCAGGAGCGACCCCTAAGGGTGCTCGGAGGACCATATGTGGATCTGGGAAGCAGACTGGGGTAAGCAAGGCAACACCTTAGTTTCTGTACTATTCTCCAGTCCCAGTAATGTAAATTTTTTCAATACAGGTAGAATTTACAAATAATAGGGAATATATATGTAATGTATGTATAGTAATGTTTCACAAGGAACTGTTGAGTGCTGACAATATTATTTTTTGACACGAATGGTAGTTACACTGGCATTTCCTTAATTTGTGAAATTGGGCATGTATGTTTATTTACTTTCTATGTACAATTAACTTCTCTTTTACAACAAAAAAAGGGCTCAAACAAATGGAACTAGACAACTGGAAGAGTAATGGCATTAGCTCCAAATTTGTGATCATTTCAGGCAAGAGGATAGAAAAGGAAGGTGGAAAATTCAGAAGTTGAGAGTCACATCAAGTTTATTTCATCATGTTTGATCTGTTATGGACATTCAAGAGGAGACAGTGAGTATTCTCTCAGGGCAAGTTGGAGAGGAGACACACAGACACTTCCTATCTATTAAGTAAAAGAAGGTATGTACAAGGCTTATGACAGAGAACTCTCATCCAGATTGTAGTCTATAAATCCTGCGAATGGTTTCTAGAAAAATGAGGAGGGACTTAAGCAGATTGGCTGTTCACGTTAGAAACGACACTGTTCATTGTGTGATTGTATCCCAAACATGAAAGCTTGTAACTATCTCATGGTGATTTGATAAAATTAAAAAAAAAAGAAAAGAAAGAAAGAAATGAAACTGTTAGCTGTTTTATGGGGATGAACTGAAATCTAGTGTTGTGAAAACCCCGGTAAAGAGGCTGGTCATTTGCATTAGATATAAGAAATGGAAACTAAAGTTCTTGGTTAAGTTCCAAGAAACGTCATGTATATAGAGTGCTGATGCTGGACTGGAAGTATAGTACAGCTGATAGGGCATTAGTTTTGCATGTGGCCAACCGGGTTCAATCCCGGCATCCCCTAAGCACCACCAGGAGTGATTCCTGAGTGCAGAGTCAAGAGACACCCCAGAGCAGACCAGTGTAGCAACAAACAAACAAAGAGAGTGTTGACACAAAGTTGTTATAGACTCTTACACAGATTGACAGAATTTTGACATAGGGCCTGTAGCTTCTACCCACAACTGACTCTATGACAACACTGAGGACCTTTGGCCGGTGTCCCATGCCCATTTCATGATTCTGTTAAGCGTCATGAACATGTGGGTTCTGTCGAGTAATTTTTTCTTGAAGCAAGACAGAGGGGCTGAAGAGATAGCACAGACAGGGGTAAATACACTTACTTTCTTGTAGCCAGTCCTGATTTTATGTCTTGCACCCTCGGGAGGTACTTCTGAGCACAGAGCCAGGAATAGCCCTTCAGCACAGATAGATGTGGCCCCCAAACCAAAATTTAATTTTTAAGAAAGCAAGATAGTAATATGGCTCATCTTAACTGAGTGAGAAATGTATAGGTTGCCTTGAACAAGTTTATATTAACATAACAAAACAATAGAGAAATAAATCATAAAGTTGATACTTTTGTTTGGGGAAGTGACCACTCCTAGTGATGTTCAGGGGTTACTCCTGGCTCTGCACTCAGAAATTACTTCTGACGGTACTTGGGGGGATCATATGGGATGCCAGGGATCAAAACTGGGTGGGCCGTTGCAAGCAAACACCCTACCCACTATACTATCGCTCTGGCCCCCTACACTTAATATTTTAGTTGTATTTACAGTTGTAAGAAGTTTTGTAATTATTGTTCTGTTTAATGTATGTTCTGCTTTTTTTTTACAATGTTTGAGACAAAATCTAAGCAACTAATTTTATGCATGATCAGATTTGCAGAAGTTGTTTAAGCACTTAGGAATAATCTGTTCATCATATTTTTAAGTCTCCCTTGTCAGGTGTTTGAAGTGTTTGAATCAGATAAATTGAATTTGTAATTGTAGTTTGAAATATCTAAAGGAATTTGCTTAATTAAATGTGTAAATGGTGTTAAAAGTTTATGGGAATTTAATCTATCACATTTATGAGTTAATTGAATGTGAATCAATGAGCAAGTAAATGTGATCTTGCTTTTATATAAAAATTATTAAGTTCATAAATAAAATATTAAGGTCCATACATTGGGAATAAAAACTAAGCAAAGAGCTAGGGTCTAGGATGTAGAATGTCAATAGATTAAATATCGATTGAAAGATAAGTCATTGCAATTATCCCTCACTAACTGAATTCTCTCATTTTAATGTTTTTTGTTTTGTTTTTGTTTTTGCTTTTTGGATCACACCCAGAGATGCACAGGTGTTACTCCTGTCTCTGCATGTAGGAATTACTCCTGGTGGTGCTCAGGGAACCATATGGGATACTGGGATTCGAATTCGGGTCGGCCGTGTACAAGGCAAATGCCCTACCCACTGTGCTATCACTCCAGCCCCTTATTTTAATGCTTTACAAATAGAAAAAGTAAAAGGATGCCTCCAAATTATAAACAAATAAGGCATGTGCAAACAATTAATACACTTGTGTTCATTGCTGAAAGTATTCGCCTTGCCCATAAATTCGGGTAGGAGGATGTCGCTGTGCTAAAGATGATTTGCGGCTCTTTTCTCACAGGGAACAGAAGTTTGGGGTTTGAGGGGTTTAAAAGAACTAAAAGGTTGTGGTTAATTGGTTGGTTGGTTGGTTGGTGAATTTGCGGATGGTGCACACCTTGTGGTTCTTAGAGATTATTCCTGGTGGACTTGGGGACTCTATGAATTGCCAGAAGTTGATCCCATGTCTGCTGCATGCAAGGCAAGTGCCCTACTCATTGGACTATTGTTTCAGTCCTAGGACTCAGAGATTTTATTTGATTATTTTCTGTACATTTTCCTTGCTTCTGCCAGACATCTGGGGCACACCCAACTCATGTCCAATTCTGATGGATTCAAGCATTATTTTTTAAAATTTTTATTAGTGAGACATCATGAGGTACAGTTGTAGACTTACAAATTTTTGTGCTTGGGTTTCAGTTATACAATGATCAAATACCCATCCCTCCACCAGTGCCCATTTCCCACCACCACGAATCCCAGTATCCCTCCCATCCCCCATGCCCCCCATCCCACCCTGCCCCAGCGGAAGGGCATTCCCTTCTGTTCTCTCTCTCTCTTATTGGGTTTTGTGGTTTGCAAAAGAGGCAATGGGTGACAGTCATGTTTGGTCTACAGTCTACTTTCAGCATCAAGCATTATTTTTTAAAGAACAGTACTGGGGATCTTTCACTGGGAGTGGGGAGAATCAGGCAGTGGTTTAGACTATTCCTTGTTCTGTGTCTGCACTCCTGGGGATGATGGGGGGCCATATACAGGGCTAGGGATAGGACCAGGCTTGGCCACAAAAAGGCAAGTACCTTAACCCTGTACTTTTTCCTCAGCCCAGTTCTAGTATCTTTTACCATTGCATGCAGATGATTAGAGTTGCAGTTCACATTCAGTCCGGCAGAGAAGGAAGACCCATTTCCATTTATCCTCTGTGCGTCAGTGTACACAGCTTGACCGCAGATTGTCATGGAGGGTTAAATAATTGGGTCATTTTTAGAGAAGGGAGTACTAAATAAAGGGTGTTGGGAAGATCCGCCCAGGATGGGAGAAGCATGCTGAAAGTAGACTGTAGACTGAACATGATTGCCACTCAATTCCTCTTTTGCAAACCACAGCACGCAAAAGGAGAGAGAGAACAAAAGGGAGTGCCCTGCCACAGAGGCAGGGTGGGATGGGGGGATGGGGGTGGGAGGGATACTGGGACCCGTGGTGGTGGAGAATGGGCACTGGTGGAGGGATGGGTACTCGATCGTTGTATAACTGAAACCCAAGCACAAAAATTTGTAAGGAGCGATAGCACAGCGGTAGGGCGTTTGCCGTGCACGCAGCCAACATGGCCAACCCGAGTTCGAGTCCTCCGCCCTTCTCGGAGAGCCTGGCAAGCTACCGAGAGTATCTCGCCCACACGGCAGAGCCTGGCAAGCTCCCTGTGCTGTATTCGATATGCCAAACACAGTAACAACAAAGTCTCCAATGGAGACGTTACTGGGCCCGCTCGAGCAAATCGATGAACAAAGGGAGGGCCTTTACCTTTACAACTGTACCTCATGGTGTTTCACTAATAAAAATTTTTTTAAGAATTGGGTCATTTTAAGGAGATGGTTGATGCTTTGCACAAGGAAGCCCTGGGCTGGATCTCCACTCCAACATGTACCCCTGAGCACCACAAGCACCACACCAGGAGGAGCCCCCCTCACTGCCAAGGGGTAGTCTCAAACAAAAAAAAATTAAAGTTAAAAGAAAACAACAACAAAAAAAAGAAAGAAAAGAAAAAATAGGCTGGAGCAATAGTACAACAGGTACACAGCCAACCCTAGTTTGATCCTGGGCATTCCATATGGTCCTTGAACCCACCACCAATAATTCTTGAGTGCAGAACCAGGAGTAACCCCTGATCATCACCAGGTGTGGCCTGAAAAATTAAAAATAAATAATTTTGTGTTGATTTGTTTAAATTTGTTTTTTAAGATAAAAGTTCTTCCAAAGTCGTTACCAAAGTATCTGGTTGTTTTTGCACTACTTGAGTTGATGTGTTGGAGTTTGTGGGGGGCAGAAATCCACAGAGTCTTCAAAGTGAAGCAGGTGGGACCCTGAGACAGAGGCTGTGCTGCCCTCTTGGGCAAAGTCTTTCATAGGAGAGAAAAGGCAGCTTTCCCTGCTCACTGGAACACTTCAACTCTTCTGCTTGACCTCCATCTCTGTAGATGCCTGGGAAATGTCTAGAGGTGGGGCAGAGACTGTTCTTCATTCCAGATTCCTTGACCATGTCACTCATTTCTGCTACCAGAACCTCACCTACAGATGCAACAATCTGGTTTGTTTTATCCAAAACAGTAAGTCCAACTCAAAGCTGTTTTGTTGTTGTTGTTTTGGTGTTTGGGTCACAGTCGGTGGTGCTCAGGGTTTACTCCTGGCTCTGTGCTCAGAAATCACTCCTGGTGGGGCTCAGGGAACCCTATGGCATGCCAGGGATCAAATCTATGGGTCAGATGCAAGGTAAACATCCTACCCACTGTACTATAGCTCTGGCCCTGGGTTCAAGGTATTAACGAACGTCATTACAGACTGGGCAGATGATTCAGTTCTTGGAACTGTAAGGCCAGGCTTGGGACAAGCTTGCTGAAGGCCATAGGGTGTCATCACTCTTCAGAGCTGCTGCAACTCTTCTAACCCTCAGTTTTAGCATGGAAATTGGAGGGTTGAAGAAAGAAGTGACGTCTCCTGGGAACCCCACTGAGGAGTATTGGTTCCCAACAGGCCAGTGTTGGCTCTCCTCCCTGCCTGCACTGTACCTGGTACTGATTTGGCAGCTTCTCCCTCCTAGGTCAGGTTCTGGCAAGTGTCACACACAGTGTGGGCCACGTTGTTGCTGTTAATCAATAGGAAAACTCAAACCCATATTGGTAAGTAGCAAACCCAAGGGTTCAAACCTGGTTCTGGCACTGCCAAAGCCTTTCCATTCCAATGTCTAGATCTTCCCACTATTATTTATGCAAGACCCATAGGCAAGTTACCAAGAAGTGAACCAGAATGATAAATGGAAATGAGGGCAGCACGCTGATAAGAGAGGCTCCCAGCCCTTTTCATCCTTGGGCCCAATGCGGGCAACTATTTTAGGCTTTTTCTCTGTAGTAAAATGATTCAATGAGTTTTTTTACTCTGACCTTGACTTGGATTTTGTGGAGGACTTTAAAAGTTCACAGTTGGTTTATGTGACAGAGATGCTCAGGAGCTTTGCTACCTCCTTCTGGGAGCTGCACCAAGAAGGGTGGGGTTTGATGGGATCTTGGTTTAAATGTGGAAACCTCAAAATATGATATGCAGTATTGCAGACACCAGCATCTGGAGGAGATAGATACCCCTACTTGGAACTGAAAAGTAGCCCTCTACATGGTCATCTTGGCTCTAGATGCATCTGTAACTATTGATGGGGAGGGGGGTTACTATTTCCAGTTTAAGACAACTCTCAATCCCCAGCTCTGGAAATATTTGTTTCCAGGTCCAGGAAAATTTCCCTCCATGAGTCCAGAATGTCATGCATTGTCACATCTGGGAAATGCTCTGTCTTGGCCACTGGAAAGCACCGCCTGACCGCAGAAGCATGCCTTAGGCAGCCTCTAGAAAACACGGATTCTGACACCGACAAGCAGCTCTATTGCCAGCTCTGGAGAACACTCCAGCCAGGCTGTGGGAAACACTCCCTTCATGATTCTGAAAAAGATTGTGCTGGGGAAATCCAGAATCTGAAATACATCAACAGCAGACAACACCATAGGCAAAAACCTAGGCTACCATTTCATCACAACAATGAAAAACCTCCTGGCCCTGATGTGGACAATTCCAATTCCCCACCCCTGGCTCTGCAGGGCAGTCGGTCCTTCCAGGTATGTGGTCTCTGAGCCCAGCATATGCTGGAAAAAGGCCAACAGTGGGCTTGGTGGGGGCAGAAGCATCCTGAGCGATTGGCAGCATTTATCCATTTCCCTCCACTCCATGAGGGGTGACATACAGTTCCCAATGCAACATCACTGAGCGGGGATTTGGAAGTCAATTCAGACAATCAGTAGAAAGAGCCATGTCCATACGCCTCCCAATTAAATTCTCAGGACAGAGGGTGGTAAATATTTTTGTTTTGCTTTATCTTGGGATCAGCAGTCCTCAGGGCTTACTCCTGGCTCTGTGCTCAGGGGTCATTCTGAGTGGGGCTGGGGACTATATGCAGGGTCAGGGGTAGAGCCAAGGCCAGCCACAGGTAAGGCCAGCACCTCTGTACCTTTCACACAAGGATGGTAACGCCTGACCATGGAGGACAGACTCCCTGGGTCTAGAAGACTCTGTGCATCAAGTGGGGAAGATGAATAATCTCAGAACTCAGTGACTCAGGGATCTGAAGAATGCCCTAGTCCCTAGATGAGGCCATGCCCAACCCATAGGTAAGCCCCAGACATTTGATTCCTGGCATTCCTCTCTAAACCAGTGAGTTCAACTCAAAGTTGTTTTGTTGTTGTTGTTTTGGTGTTTGGACCATAGCCAATGGTGATCAGGGTTTAGTCCTGGCTTTGTGCTCAGGGACCACTCTTGGTGGGGCTCAGGGAATCCTATGGCATACAAGAGATCAAACTTTTATGGGTCTCATGGAGAGCGAACATCCTACCCACTGTACTATTGCTTGACCCTGGGTTCAACTCAAACATTTAAGGGGAAATATTATGAAAATGTATGTAGGTTCTAAATGTCCTCACAATATCTGGGGGTGAGGGCAGGGGCTTCCAAGCATACTCCGAAGACCAGAGGCCCCTCCCAGAAATTCTCAGCCAGTGGTTGAATGTGAGGGTTTGGAAACGAAGTGCTGAGGATTACTTAAACCAGCCCAGTGGTGCTGGGAGCCTCCAGGGCTGCACCCCATGATGCTCAGGGGACCATAGGTTGTGCAAATTGAACCAGAGGCAGCTGCATGCAAGGAAAGTCATGTACATTTACTATCTGTCCTGTTCCCTGACAATATCTTAGCCACCTGCGGAATACATACATACATCTTACAGGATTTCTCTTATGTGGTAAGCTGAGAAATCGATCACCTGGAAGGTGAGGTTTACTTTCAAAGTGCCACCAGAATGGAAACTATCATTATTGCAGGCACTGTCTGTGCTCTGTCTGAGTGCAGAGTTGAAATGGACTGATAAGTTTTGGTGGAGTGTCAGGGTACACTGGGGCAGGGGTGGGGGATAGGGGCTGACCAGTAATGCTCTGAGAATACAGAAAATGAAGTGAGGAGGAAGGGGGTGTGATTGAAACATAAGCATCTGTGTCAAAGAGTTTTCATCCCTAACCTACAGTTCCTGGAGGACTGACCAGGGACACTGCCCAGTGGAGCAGAAGAAGTCCTGCATCTGGGGTTTAGTGAAGAGCTAAGTGCTGAACAAAGAATAAATATGTCAGGGTTGGAGCAATCGTATAGTGGGTAGTGCTCTTGCCTTGCACACTGCTGACCTGGAATTGATCCTCAGCATCACATATGGTCCCCCAAGTACTGCCAGGAGTAACCCCTGAGCATCGCCAGGTGTGCCCCCCAAGCAAAACAAAACAAAACAAAAAACAAATTAAAAACAACAAACTTGTCTTCCAATCTTACGAGAAGAACCTTGCCTGCAGACTGGAACCCAGCCTGACTCTAAGCAATGCCCATCATCAGCCCTGGGAAATACTCTGGGGTGCCACAAAGGTCCTGCCCTGTCTGCATTTCCCCTGGAGGCACCACCAACCAACCACCCTGACACTAGCGCACTTCCCCCCCTTGACTCTGAGCAAAGCCCTAGGAAGGCTCCATTCCTACCTCCAAAAATCATTGGTCTCTGACTTTGCAGGACTCTTTATGACAAATGGACAGAAAAGCACTTTGTAAAACTGAAAAGGTAGGCCTGGCATGTGGCAGATGCTCAATAAACGTGTGTGGAATGAAGGAGTGGTCCTGGGAGACCTTTGCAAGCTGCAATGCGCAGCACGATCTTCAGATATTATTCTTACTGTGACTAAATAAAGCAGTTATCGAAGGTATTATGGGAAACTCCATATTTCTCCCTAACGAGATCTTTTTTTCTTGTGAGTTTCCACCAGATGGGGAGCATAGGGCCTGGCTCACAGTGGGCATCAATAAAAGTTTGATAGATGAACGGATGCATGGATGGATAAATGAGGGGTGCATGGATGGGCGGACTGCTGTGTGGATGATGAGTGAGTGGAAAGATGGATGAATGCCTGACACATTTGCCTACTCAACAACCACCTCCCTTTTCCTCCGTCTTCTTTCTTGCTAAATTAATCCCAATTTTATTCAAGACACTGGCAGTTAGGAGGAGATTGGGCACTTCTCCCAGCCCCAGGCAACACATCTTGTTTCATTTAAGGCTATCACGGTGATACCATTTCCCTTGCCAGAGCGTTGTTTAGGAATAGCCATGTGATGCAATTCTAGCCCAGGAGACATGAGCATTAGTCTGCTGGGGATCCTCTGGAAAGTTTTCCTCATTAAAGGAACACAAAGAGGGAATGTTCTCCCTTCAACCTTTAACACCAATGTGTGAGGATGAGATGTTTATAGATGCTTTAGCCATGAGGGAATCTTACAATTGTGAGAATATGAAGGACAAGATCCTGATGTTCTGAGTACCATGGAGCAAAAAACATAATCTGGGTTCTCAAAGCTTCTCATTAAATCACTGAATTAACCAATGTGTGTTTTGGGGGATGGGTGGAAGGATAGATGGAAGGATGGATGGATGGGAGATAGATGGATGGATAGATAGATGGGTGGGTGGGTGGATGTCTGGGTGAAAGGATGGATGGATGAATGGATGGATGACAGTTGACAGTTGGATTGATAAATGAGTAGATATATGGAAAATGTCCTTGAAAACTGGGGACATACGGATGCATGATACATGCATGGGTGCATACATGCATGGATAATTGTGTGACTGCATGAGTGAATGAATGGACAGATGGATGGATGGATAGATGGATTGGCTGAAAGTATGCTGAAAGGTAGTTTGATGCCAGAGACATAGTACAGGAGTCAAGGCACTTGCCTTGCTGGGCAAGTTTGAGTTCCAGCTCTGCAAATGGTTCCCCAAGAACTGCTAGGAATGTTCTCTGAGCAAAGAGCCAGAAGTAGGCCCTGTGCACTGCTGGGTGTGTGTCCCCCAAAACGTACACAAACACACACAGATTGCTGAATGGATGGATGGATTAGTCATAGGAAAATGTTCCCGGGAATGGGAATATATGAATGAGTGGATGGATAGATAAGTGGACAGATGGTTGTGTGGGTGGTTTAATGGATGAATGGACTACAGGTTGGTGATTGGGTAGATGGATAGTTAGATGGATGAATGGATGGATGGATGTGTGGATAAACGGGTAAGTAGATGGATGAGTGGACATATGTATGTATGTCTGAGTGGGTGGATTGGTGGTGGCTGCCTGGCTGGCCTGCTGGATGGTTGGCTGGAAAGGTGGGTTGGTAGATAGATGAGTGTATAGACAAATGGTTAGGTGGATATGGGGATTGCTGGTTGGATGGGTAAATATATGAATATATGTGTATTAAAGTATCAGGGATCATTAATAGCATTATCTCCCTTTCAAGAACATTCACTCCAATTCAATCAAGGTCAGAACTGAGATTTGAGCTTTTCCAATACTTTTCTCCAGGCCTCTTTTAGGACTGCTCCCTAATTTATGTGCCCTGGGCTCACCTGCCAGTGCCAACACTTGCTTTAAGAATCTGTCATCGAAAAAGATGGCGGCCGCACGGGAGCCTTGTGGAAAGCAGGTTTGAGCCGGGCTCGGGGGAGCGGCGGGGACCTCATGGGAAGGGGGGCTTTGTGGGCCGTCCCCCACGCCCCACCGAGGTCGCCAGCTGCCCCCCACGAGCGGCTCTCCGGCACGGCCACGGCCCCGGAGGCACAAGGACTTAGCACAGAGAACCAGCCGCTTGGAGCAGAAAAGCAAATGGACTTGTGTTGAACCGCGCCACCAAGCCGGCCCGGAGGGGGAAGGGCGTTGACCGGCCCGCCCGCTCCTCTCTGGAAAGAAAGATGGCGGCCGCACGGGAGCCTTGTGGAAAGCAGGTTTGAGCCGGGCTCGGAGGAGCGGCGGGGACCTCATGGGAAGGGGGGCTTTGTGGGCCGTCCCCCACGCCCCACCGAGGTCGCCAGCTGCCCCCCACGAGCGGCTCTCCGGCACGGCCACGGCCCCGGAGGCACAAGGACTTAGCACAGAGAACCAGCCGCTTGGAGCAGAAAAGCAAATGGACTTGTGTTGAACCGCGCCACCAAGCCGGCCCGGAGGGGGAAGGGCGTTGACCGGCCCGCCCGCTCCTCTCTGGAAAGAAAGATGGTGGCCGCACGGGAGCCTTGTGGAAAGCGGGTTTGAGCCGGGCTCGGGGGAGCGGCGGGGACCTCATGGGAAGGGGGGCTTTGTGGGCCGTCCCCCACGCCCCACCGAGGTCGCCAGCTGCCCCCCACGAGCGGCTCTCCGGCACGGCCACGGCCCCGGAGGCACAAGGACTTAGCACAGAGAACCAGCCGCTTGGAGCAGAAAAGCAAATGGACTTGTGTTGAACCGCGCCACCAAGCCGGCCCGGAGGGGGAAGGGCGTTGACCGGCCCGCCCGCTCCTCTCTGGAAAGAAAGATGGCGGCCGCACGGGAGCCTTGTGGAAAGCGGGTTTGAGCCGGGCTCGGGGGAGCGGCGGGGACCTCATGGGAAGGGGGGCTTTGTGGGCCGTCCCCCACGCCCCACCGAGGTCGCCAGCTGCCCCCCACGAGCGGCTCTCCGGCACGGCCACGGCCCCGGAGGCACAAGGACTTAGCACAGAGAACCAGCCGCTTGGAGCAGAAAAGCAAATGGACTTGTGTTGAACCGCGCCACCAAGCCGGCCCGGAGGGGGAAGGGCGTTGACCGGCCCGCCCGCTCCTCTCTGGAAAGAAAGATGGTGGCCGCACGGGAGCCTTGTGGAAAGCGGGTTTGAGCCGGGCTCGGGGGAGCGGCGGGGACCTCATGGGAAGGGGGGCTTTGTGGGCCGTCCCCCACGCCCCACCGAGGTCGCCAGCTGCCCCCCACGAGCGGCTCTCCGGCACGGCCACGACTCCAGGGCACAGAAACCAATCTCTTAACTAGCTAACTTTTAATAGAAATTCTTCCAGGGCCAATAAGTAAAATAGCAGAAATTCAAAACCGCGCGGCCGCTATTGCGGCCGCGCGACATCATTCTATTCTTAAACCAAGTTGTAGAAAGCAAATCATTTCACAACACTGTTTCAGCATGTCTGATTGTGGGGGGTGGGTTGTAAACTCTAAACAATAATTGTGCATCTTCTATCGAAATAATCTATCTAGTCAAAGTAGATAGAGTATTAACTAGAACTCATCTGCCTCACAAGAATTGGGAGGGGTGGGAGGTGGGGGTCTATTGGGGTTCGGGGTTAAAAATGAGTATTGGTAAAGGGAAATGTGTTCGGTATCTACATGACTGAGACCTAAACCCGAAAGCTCTGTAACTTTTCCCACAGTGATTCAATAAATAAATAAATTATAAAAAAAAAAAAAAAGAATCTGTCATCTTGCTGGAAGAGCTTATGCCCATCTGACCATTTTGTTCAGGATCTTTCCCTGCCAGGAAAAAAAAATAATTTTGTCCCATGAAGATGTTCCGATGAATGTGGAAGGCATCCTGTCCCACTGGACTCAGAACTTCCTGGGTACAAATTATGGTCTTCCTCAATGACCACAAGCCAACTGCTTACCCATCACAGAATCAGGCTTCTCATCTACAAAGCAGATGGAATAACAGAGGCTCCCCACCCCCAGGACTGCTGCAAGGGGTGTGAGAGATCATATATGAAAGTGTCTCAATAGATACCAAGTGCTCCTGGGTATTAGCCAACTCAGTCACAAGGGAATGGTGTGGTCTATGACCAGCATGTGGATGCAAAAAAGCCCTAGGTCAGAGAGGAGCTCTGCAAAACCTCTTCTGCTCTGCAAAACTGCCTGAAGCATTGCTGCTACTTTTACTCCTATTCTTCCTCCTCCTTCCTTCCTTCCTTTTTTATTTTGTTGGTGCGTGTGATGCAAGCATTGAACCCAGGTTTCATATATGCAAAGCATATATGAGTCAAAACATTTGCACTGAGTCAAAACATTTGCCCCCTGTTACTGCTTCCTGTAGCCAGCTACAGGGATTAGAAAGGACTTTTCCCAAGATTGCTTCCTCCTTTCTCATGCTACTGCACATCTTGCCAGGCTTCTTAACTTACCCCGCCCCCCACCCCTGTCCCTCAATCTTAAAGACGAACCCAAGTGTCATTGTTTCAGGACATTTTCTGGACTCCCTGCAGGGTCGAGCCACACACAGCAGAGGAGAAACTGCAGTTACTACACCTGTCACAGTACCTGTATAGATGTGTCTCCCCAACTAGAATGGGGCTGTCTTGAAATTAAAGACAATGTCTTGGGGCTGGAGCGATAGCACAGTGGGGAGGGCGTTTGCCTTGCATGCGACCAACCCGGGTTCAATTCCCAGTATGGTCCCCCCGAGCACCGCCAGGAATAATTCCTGAGTGTGTGAGCCAGGAGTAACCCCTGTGCAATGCCGGGTGTGACCCAAAAAGAAAAAAAAAGACAATGTCTCATGGACACCTGCACCATGCAAATGTAAGATGGTGCCTGACAGATCAGCTCATTCTTTCTTCCATTTACTGAACATTTACTTTGTTTTTGCATCATCTGAGAACCTCATCACTGTGGGTATGTGACTGAGTAACGAGAACACCCGGACCTTTGGCTCATCCTCCATTCCAAGTAATTTTCCACACTTGATCTTTTCTCTCTCGTTATGAAGCTCTCTGTTAAACAAAGCATTCCTGGCTCTAAGATTACTGTGTGTTTTAGGGCTCATTACTGAACTCCAATGAGTTTTATTTTCTTCATCTGCTTTGTTTTATGATTTATTTTTCATATCATTCATTGATTCAACCAACACATAAGAGGCATCTATTGGAGATTGAATTAAGATTTATCTTGGCCTAGTGGCTGGGGCAATAGTACAGTGGGTAGGGTGTTTGCCTTGTGTGCGTCTGACCTGGGTTTGATATCTGGCATTCCCTATGGTCCCCTGAGCTTCCCAGGAGTAATTCCTGAGGGCAGAGCCAAGACTAACCCCTGAGCACCACCAAGCATGGCCCCAAAATGAAAAATCAAGAGACCCAAATCAAGAGCTCCAGGAAGTCTTCCTGGAGGAGGGGACCTCTTAGTTAAGCCCTGTTTAGAAGAATAAATAACATCCCAGTTGGGATCTGTAAAAGGGATTTCACAGCATGTGTACAGGAAGGGCTGAGCAGTGTTAGGCATGGGTTTAGTGCATGTGGGCCTCAGTTTCCCTTCCCTTCCCTGAGAAGTGAGTGAACAGAGAGTGCTTCTATTTCCCTGAGTAGAAGGTGAAACCTGGAAGGAGCAGTGGCAGACTCAGACCCCTTAGGCTGGCAGCAGGGAGGAAAGGTCCTCATCAGGCCCGGAGCAGGCTTCCTCTGCTGGGCTGGTCTACCCTGGACCACCCCCACTCCGCTGACTCTCCCGAGACTGCAAACTTGCTTCCCTCTGAGTTTGATGAATAAGGCATTTGTGGGACGATTAGATGCTTCTGCTGGAACATTTTCATTGAGCAAGATGCATAGCTCTCTCCTGCTTGTGCCTTCGCCAGGAGTGTCCGAGCCTTTGCATCCAAGCCTCCTCACGCACGGCAGGAAGAGTGATGGCTCGGAAGCCTCGGCCTTGACAGGCCTGAAAGCCAGCAGGAAGTTCCCTCGCGGCCCCTGACTAATCGCCAAGGATGTCTCCTGTCACATGCTGGCAGGGTCCCCAAGTAGATCATGGCCTTGTAACACTGTCATCAATCACAGGCTCCTCGTGCGACCAAAGCATCTGTGCCCATCACAAGCACATGGCTTTAGGAAGCTGAAAAGTCCAAAATCCCAGCTCTCCTACCGATTTGCTGTGTGACCTTGAACAAATTGCTTGCCTTTTCTGGGCCTCAGTTGCCCCCACTAGGGGGTGATCATTCTTAACACTCTGAAAGAAGACATCTATGTGACACTGCATCCTGAAGGACTAGGCAGGTAACACCTGTGTGCCACCTACCCCTCTGCCAACCTCTGTCCACAGACTGGCAAAGCACATTTAGCCAGAGGAAAGGACACCTTCACGATAAGCTGGCTTTGTCGGACCCCTCACAGGGGGCCGCGGGACCAGCTCCAGGCTGCGGCTGAAATTCAGACACATGGACATCAGTGCTCATGTTCCTAGGTTTGACCCCAGCAATCTCATTCCAGGGTCAAACTGATAGGGGGCGTAGGGAGGGGAAGCGGGGGAAGGGACCAACTCTTTTTTGGGGGGTCACACCCGGTGATGCACAGGGGTTACTCCTGGCTCTGCACTCAGGAATTACCCCTGGTGGTGCTCAGGTGATCATCTGGGATGCTGGGAATCGAACCCAGGTCGGCCGCGTGCAAGGCAAATGCCCTACCCGCTGTGCTATCTCTCCAAGGGACCAACTCTTAACCTGACAAGTTCGCTGCCCTGCATGCTGGGCTCTCTTCCCCTTGGTTTCCTCTCATTTCTAGAGGTCAAGTCTGTTTTCTTGGGGTGAAAAATTCACATTCAGGGTTTCCTGCTTCCTATATCTCTCCACAGTGGATGGACAAGAGGGGGCTGGAGAGATAGAGGGCTAGAATACAGGCCATGAGGGGAAGGTCTGGCGGGATCTCTGGCACCATATGCTCCCCCCTTGCCCTAAGGACCACGAAGAGCAATCACGGAGCACCACACCGAGAGTAGCCCCTGAGCACTACCAGTGTGATCCTCCCTTGAATGTCCCTCAAGGATTGTTGGCAGGGTGGAGGCGGGAGGGGAAGATGGCAGGATGGTTCATCTTCAACTGAGTAGCCCACCTGTCTATACTGGCTCTCAGGAAAGCATCTCCTCCGGCCTCTCAGTCTACACTGGCTCGCTTGTGGTGGAGCAGGGTCTCCAGAGGGGGCTGGGCACCCAGGACACCCTCTGTCCCCACTGTAACCACTGGTCCTAAGACGGCCGCTTTCTTGATCCTGGAGACCAGCTGGAATTCTGTGCTTCCTGCTCACGCTGCAGAAGAGAAGGATGGGAACCGAACAGTCTGAGAGCAGCCTCACCCACCCAGACGCCTCTCCCCACCCCCACCATGCTAGCCCCTTCCCCATAGAAGATAAACGGCTTGGGGGCCAGTCCATGCCAAGGTCCTGCACCCTGACAAGCTTCTCGCCTCCGTGGTCTCCTCCCTGGGACCCAGCTGGCTTTCACCAGAATCAGGGCACTCCTTTCTACAGCGGCAGCCTCTCTCTCTCTCCTCTCCTCCTCCACCCCCCTTCCTCCACCCCCGCCCCCCTCCTCCCCTCATCTCCAGCTGCCAGGCTGGCCTTGATATGCAAAGAGGACTCAGGACTTAGAGGCCTTTCCCTTCTCTCCACAAAGCCTGGCTTTCAAGACCATTATCTGGCTAAGAACTGCAGGATCCTATTCAGTCAGAAGCTGAACATCAATTCCTCCCTTTTGTACTCCTGAGCTGC
Source organism: Sorex fumeus (assembly GCF_029834395.1). Lineage (NCBI taxonomy): Eukaryota > Metazoa > Chordata > Mammalia > Eulipotyphla > Soricidae > Sorex > Sorex fumeus. Next base: position 46,374,332 of record NW_026606104.1, read on the forward strand.
GATCCTATTCCGCTCTAAGCCCCTGATGCCTCGGGCTGAAAAGGCAGTCACATAAAAGCGGCGAAGAAACACACAGGTATATTCAAAAAAGATATCAACCCTGTTAGGCAGAATCCTGAATGTCAGCCGGCAGTAGGACAGCGGGCAGGGCATTTGCCTTGAACGAGGTTCAATCTCTGGCACTGTGTATGTGATCCCCTGAGCTTGCCAGAAGTGACCCCTGAGTTCAGAGCCAGGTGTGAGCCCTGAGCACTGCTGAGTGTGACCCAAAACAAAACAAACAAACAAACAAAAAGACAAGGTCTGGATCAGATACAGCTCTAAGGACAAAGTCCATGCTTTGCATGCGGAAGAACCGGGTTTGCTCCCTGGCACTGTTTGATCCCTGAGCATTGCTAGAGTGACCCCCAAGCACCAAACTGAGACTAGTCCCTGAGCTCTCCTGGGCATAATCCCAAACCAGAAAAAGAACAAGACTCAGGCAGAGGAGGTGCCATCAGCGTGGAGCAGTCTTGGTGCTCACATCCAGTGCAGGGACTATCCTGGGGGGCCCCAGGAGGACCTGGGGCCTGTGGTAGTGGATGGATGCGAGCACACGTGTGCAGCTGTGACATCAGCAGGGGTGACCTCACAGGCCTCACAGAAGAAGGCCTCTCAGAGGAGCCGGTGTGGGTCTGTGTGTGCTTGTACTCTCTGTATAAGTCTGAGCAGACACACCCCAGAGCATGCCTCGGCCCATGCACCTGTGCAGCAAACTGGACTACAGAAGGGAACAGGGGACTGTTAGGACATCCTGGGGCACCCTCTTCCACCCCAGCTGGCTGGCGGGGGAAGCCCCCTGGACCCTGATTCAGCCCTCACCACATCCTGGTCCACGTGGTTCTCCAGGTCTGCAGGTCTCTAGGGGAGGGACAATGGGGGGGGGGGCTCCTTTCCCAGGACCTCAGCGCCTTTGTTGGCAGCAGAACATGCTGTCCCGCTATCCTGCTGTCAGAGGTTTGCCCGCAGGGCTGGAATGGAAGTCACAGCGCGAGGCTGGCTCACAGCCACTGCGGGGGCACAGGGAACATTCCTGTCCGGGGAGGGGATGCCCCAGAACCAGCCTACTAGGGAACAAGCACTCCAGCTTCCTCCCTGAGGGTAGCCCCACACACACAGAGCAGCCCTGGGCAGAGCCAAGGCCACATAGAACTGTGTGCGTGCATGCGTGCGTGCGTGCGTGTGTGTGTGTGTGTGTGTGTGCGTGCATGTGTGTGTGAGAGAGAAAGCAAGAGAGAGAGAGAGAGTACGCGTGTGTGTGTGTGTGTGTGTGTGTGTGTGTGTGTGTGTGTGTGTGTGTTTCTGAGTCTCTGTATGTATTTAGTTTACTTGGTTGCCTGTCTGTCTGTGTGTGCCTGTACTCTCTGTGTAAGTCTGTGTAGACACACCTCAAGTTTACCAAGCCGCATAGGGCAGTAGTACCCCAGGCCATCTTCTGTACACAGTGATACCCCAAATCCCCACATGAAAACCCCACATGGATAAACACCACCTGCACAGCCTTCTGTGCATATAGGCATACCCTTAAACAGACATGCACACCTTGAACCACAGGCCATGCAGATGAACATATCTGAGTGTGTAGACAGAGATACAGACACCCCAGAGCAAGCAGGACCAACATGTGGGTGAGGGGCCTTATGGAGACTCACAACCCAGGGCAAGAGAGACAGTACAGGAGTAAGGTGCTTCCCTTGCAAGCAGCCAAGCCTGTTTCCAATCCCTGGTACTGCATATGGTTCGCCTGAGAGCTGTCAGGGGTAACTCATGAGCACAGAGCTAGGAGTAGCCTCAGAGTCCTACTAGGTGTGGACCAATCTGCCCCCCACCAAAAAGAGAGAGACAGCCCAGGGGGCTCCGAGGGGGCAGCAGGAGAAGAGATCAGAGGCGGGATCACCAGCTCTGCCAGGTTGGGGTGATAACAGGGAAGGTTTCTCACCCTGGTGATAATCAGGGATTGATTTCAGACCCCCTGCATGCAAAACATGTGCTCAGACCTCTGAGCCATCTCTTTGGCCCCCTACCTCCCCTTTTCTACATCCACTTCTGGGAGGCATTTCCTGACCTCCACACCCAAGTCTGGCCTAAAAGTCTCCACTCCCCCTGAGCACATGGTGAGGTACTTAGGGGGCAAATCCCTTCCACATGGTAGACTCTGTTCCTCTGCCCAACACCACACCTCGGGTGGGCGGCATCAGAGAACACAGAGGAGTGCGTGCAAGAGATGAAGTAGGAATCTGAGTTAGAAATGCTCCTTGGAGAGGGGCTGGCACAACAGTCCAGCGGGTAGGGGGCTTGCCTTGCATGCAGCTGAGTCAGGTTCAATCCTCGGCACCCTGAGGCCCCTTGCTCAGCTGGACATGCTCCTCACCTCCACCCCTCCCCCACCCCCTGTGACTGTCCAGCTCTTGCTCAGTCTTTGAGTCTCACCTTTCTTTTGGTTTGAATGGGCGAGGAGAAGCAGTGGGACCACACCCAGTGGTACTGAGGGGACAGTCCTGGCTCTGTGCTCAGGGGACCATCTGCAGTGCCAGGGATTGAACCAGGATTGGCTGCACACAAGGCTTTACACCCCTGTACCACCTCCCCACCCCCTTTGAGTGTCCACCTTGGTGAACTCTGCCCTGCTCCAGTAGCACGCAGCCTCTATCCCTGCACCTCTCAGTGCCCCATTGCACTGTACAGGCTGTGTCCTCCCCTCTGGTATGCACAGCCCAGCTGCAAGTCCAAAAATCATGTTTCTCCGGCTGCCCAAGAGGCTGTGCCCCCATGGAATGGTTCTATCTCCCTCACCAGGGCATCCCCAAGCCTGCATATGCCCAACACTGAGCACGCAGCCAGGGAAAGGCAGGTGAGTGACTCTGATGTCAGAGAGTGGGTCGAGCGGGGGGGGGGGGGGGGGGAGACGGGACATTTTATTCCTCACCATAAGTCAGGATAATGTCTGTGATGTGAGTGTGTCGGTGCCTCTCAGCACTGCAGGGCCGGGGGCAGTGCCCAGAGCCTGTCTGCAGCTAGGATTGACCAGGGGGATGAAGCACCATGGAGTCCATTTCCCCCAAATGCTCACAGAGGCTCCATAGAGAACGACTGAGAATCACAAGGATGGGAAGCTGCCAGCCGGCTCTGCACTTCCCCTCCCCCTCATACAAGGAAGAAGCAGCAGTGCTTCCTGCCTCCTTCCTGGGGGCAATCAAATCAGGGTTGATATCCACAGGGGCAGCGTGGATCCAGGACTTACTCCCTCTGTGCTTGAAGTGGACACTAAGAAACAATGGCAGAGCATGAGCGTCAGATTCAGAACCCTTGTTTGGTCTCCCGGCGCCTTGATTTTCTCATCTGTAAAGTGGAGGTGGCAAAACCTCACCTTGGGGGTTTGGAGAGAAGCACAGAGCCCAGGGGATAATAAGCACTGGCCCACTGGACGCCGGGCTCCAGTCTAAAGGCTTGGCTGGGAGCAGCCCTTTCTGTCTGCGTGGATGTTCGTGCCATGCCCTGTTTGCAGTGGAGGAGACAGAAGCCTCTGAAGGTTGCACACGTGCTCCAAATCACCTGCTGCCAGCGCCGCCAGGGATCACCTCTGGTCCTCCCCCGGCTGAGATGAGGAGGGGACAGGACCGAGAATGCCTGCCTACCCCTCCTGGCAGAGGCACAGGCCTGGTGAATGATCTCGTTAATGGTAATCATCGCCCTGATGCTCGTTAATATAATAACCCCGGGCGCCCAGCCGCTGCCTGGCTCCAGCTCGCTCCTTGTGCCTCTCATCTCCGCCTGGCAGGGGGTTCCATAAACACTCATTACACTCTGGTCCCCGGGGAGGCCGCCAGGAGAAGCAGCTATTCCGGGCACACAGCGCAACTCTGGGCTGCAGGCACTGCCTTTAATAAGCAGCCACACGCTCACGGGCACTCGAGCACGCACGCTCGCTCGCACACAGCCGCGCGGCACTTCCTAAGCCGCTTGCTCACCGCTAATAAGAATTGCTCACAGCGATCGAGGCTTACATGATTACAACAATCGTCGTGGATGTCTGTGCCACACATTCTTCGAGCCAGCTCCAGTAGAAAGGCTTGGCTGATCGCATCCCTTTCCGCCCGTGTGGAGGTTCGTGCCACGTCCTGTTTGCAGTGGAGACAGAAGCCTCTGAAGGCCGCATACTTTGCTCCAAAATCGCCCACCAGTTCCCCGGGGCAGAGCCAGAACCTGGATGCAGAGACCCCCGTGAAATGTTTCCTCTGAGAACAGCAGCTCAGTCAACCCTCGGGGTCATGCTGCCTCTGTCTTTCTTCCGGTGCTCTAGTGAGGATACGGACTCAGCGTCGTGAGGTCATTTGCCCAGAAACACACAGCTTGAGCCTGAGATCCACGGACTGCTGTTCTGCTCCCCAGGGATGGAAGCAGAGGGGATGCCACTATTCCTATAGAGCTGGAGGGGTGGCCCCAGGGAGGTTAAAGGAGTATCCATGAAGACACACAGGACCACATGGCTCACTGGGGCCGGCACAAAGACCCAGAGCCCTGTGTGCCTGCCTCCTGCCCCAGCCAGTCTTGCTTGAGACCTGAATTCAAACACAGAGGCAGTCATGGGGGGGGGGGGGGGAGTCAGTATCAGAGGGCCTCAACCCACTGGGGCTCCCTCCAGGCCACTGTGATTCTAGTCAGTTCCATGTTGTGTGTCACTGGGCAAGTCACTCACCTCTCTGGACCTGAGTTTCTTTCTTTCTTTCTTTCTTTCTTTCTTTCTTTCTTTCTTTCTTTCTTTCTTTTTTTTCTTTTTGGGTCACACCCAGCCGATGCTCAGGGTTTACTGCTGGCTCTGCACTCAGGAATCACTCCTGGCGGTGCTTGGGGGACCATATGGGATGCTGGGAATCGAACCCGGGTGGGCCGCATGCAAGGCAAATGCCCTACCCGCTGTGCTATTGTTCCAGTTCCTGGGCCCGAGTTTCATCATAAAGACAGCAGTTGATGCTGAGGGAAACTTTTACAAGCTTCTTCACTGTACACTTTCATTGTCCTAGTTCACCTTACCCTCACTGCTGTTCTAGAAAGAAGATGTTTAAGGAGTCTATGGTCTTTTTATAGTGTGTATATAGTGCTGGGGATGGAATCCAGGCACATTAGCCCCAAGTCACAGCCCAGAGTCTACAGTTTTCAAGATTCTGTCCCAATTCTACAGGATTCTGGGACTCTCATGGCATCTACTAGAAAAGATTCCATGATCCTTAGCAGTTCCCATTACTCTGGAATTCTCTGCTTCTGAAAGGCTGTGTTAGACTATGCGGGGGCTCACGAGCCTCCCAGGGAAGAGGCTTCTATCAGTCCTCAGGCAGCCTGGAAGGCCAGCAGTGCCCGCCCCCTGCTCCTGCGGACACTCCCTCTCTCAGCTCTGACACTGGGGCCCACTGAGGCAGAACCACCTGCCTCTAAGGCACAGTCACACATGCAAGGTGGGTAGGAGATGTAGAGTCTGCCAGAGGGCTGTTGGGACGCGTCTCTTTGGCTAGGCCAGTCCAGCCTCACTCACAAGGAAGGACCCTCCCAGGCCAGTCACACCCAGCACATCCCCTCCGTCAGCCAGAGATGCCCAGAAATGCAGCTGAGCTCAGTTCCACTCCCTGCTTGCAGGAGTCAAGGAGGAGCAGGAGCAGAAGGGCTGGCGTCTTTCTCTCTGCTTTTTTTCTTTTTGGGTCACACCCAGAGATGCACAGGGGTTACTCCTGGCTATGCACTCAGGAATTAGCATCCTGGCGGTGCTCAGGGGACCATATGGAATGCTGGGAATCGAACCCAGATTGGCCGTGTGTAAGGCAAACACCCTACCTGCTGTGCTATAGCTCCAGCCCCTCTTTTCTTTCTTTCTTTTTTTTTTTTTGAGACTTCTTTCTATGACCCATGAACAAGCTAGCTTCCTATTTATCTAGCGCTTTCCATGATTTCTCTGTCCCCTTCCCTTCGGTACTGCTGCAGTGAGCCAAGGTGCGAATGCCGGGCTGTGGGGCTCACACAGAGAGTCCTTGGTGCTTGCATATCTTTCACCCCTGGTGCTTCCTGGGTCTAACACCCCTTGAGCTGTGGTGCTCGAACACATCTGCCTGCTGCATGCTGGAAAATCACTCGCATGACAGAGACCAAGAGAGCAGAACTGCCAGGATGTCACTGGGCCCTACAGTAACCTTGAGCTTGCCAGGCAGACCCGGGAAGTCCCTGAGCCCAATCCCCCACGAGTCCCATGGGAGCGTCTCTTCGTTCGTCTCAGTCACGGATCCTGCTAGTCGCTTCACTCTGCTGGTTTCATTCTCCTGCTGGATCCACCTCGCTCCCACTTTGGATCCTTCAAAGATGAGCTCAGGTCCCACCTCCTCCAGGGCAACCTACACAGCTGTCCTAGCCCCGACTCCTCTCTCCAGAGTCCTGCTGCCTGGCAGGGGTGCTGATATGCACTCGGGAACTGCAGTGTCTCCTTTCCTTTCGGCCAACGCTCCCTGTCTCACCAGAGAGGTCTTTCTGGACTACAAGTGTAATCTGGTCACTTTCTCGAGATTGAGACACCTAGACAGGGTGTTGAAGACCTTCCCCAACTCTGGCCCCATCCTTCTGCCTGACTTCATGTTCTGTCTCAGATCCCCACACCGAGTTTTAAGCAGATGAAATAAGATTCTGCCTTCCAGGGGCTGGGGATCTGGCTCAGTGCAGAGCATTGCAAACACTAATACTTATTAAAATAATAATTATTATGATTATAATCTCCCCCCAAAAACAACATGGGCATGCAGTCAGTCCTTTGAGGCTGGAGTAGTTGGAACCCTACCTTGGTACCCAAAGATTGACACTAAAGGGACTCTCCTGCACCTTTATTCTACACCTGCACACGCACACACACAACCTCTTGCATTCCTGTGCTGTCTTCAGGAAGGAAAGCCCACTGGGCTTGCAGCCCTTGAGTGTACCTTAGTACCATGGACAGCGCCTACATGAGCCAAGCTCCGGTGGGCTACTAACACCCACCTGCATGACCTGAGGCATCCACAGATTTCACACAGTATTTACTGAGCACCAAATGTATACTCCATCCTGACAAGACATTACGGGAAATACCAGCGGGTAAGACATCCACCTCTACCCCTAAGGAACTTACAGTCTGATTGAGAAATTGGTCCCCTTGCCACCCAGATCCCCTCTGGCTTCCAGTAAACCAACCCCCAGGGACAGCACTCACTGAAGCCCCAGATGCCACCCCATTCTCACATGAGTTTTCTGATCCGAGACAATCACGAGAGAGAGTTTTATAAAAAGGGTCAGAGAACTCAGGGGCCATGAATGTGGATGACATGCAGCTGGGCAAACAGGTCACTGAGGAGACCCTGTTAGGAACAGGAGGGACAGGGAGCAGGGTGGAGGGAGGAAGTGGGGCTTGGAGTTCAAAGATCCTCTTCCCTGGAAAGTTTTCATGCCCCACAGGAACCATTTTCTTCTTTTATTATGAAGAATTTAAAATTTACACTTAGAATAGATTAATAATCTCTGGTGTGCCTGTTATTTAGCTTCTACAACTTCAGTTCAAGTCCTATCTTTTGGGGGGGAAGGGAGAGGAGGATTTGAAACACACCAGGGGCTTACTCCTGGCTCTGTGCTCAGGGATTACTCCTCGGGGATGGCGTGGGGAAGAGGTGAGCTTGAAGGGACTCTTTGCAGTGCTGAGGATAAAACCAAGTGCCTTAGCCCTGCACTACCTCTCAAGTCCTAGCTTGTCTCCCTCAATTCTCCCACCCCCTTCTCCCCATATTCCTTTTAAGTCAATCAATCCCAGACAATCTCCCACTTATAAGTAAATATTTCACTAGAGACAGTACAGGAGTTAAGGTGCTTGCCTCTGCAGAGGCCGACAATGGTTTGATCCCTAGCACTGAATATGGTCCCCTGAACCCTGCCAGGAGAAATCCCTGAGCCCAGAGTCAGGATTAAGCACTGAGCATCACTGGGTATGGTCTAAAAAGCAAAACACAACAATAAAGACACATAACTGTTGACCATCATCATGTCTAAGAACATTGACAATCAATGCCTTTGTACCAAATATTCAATATTCAATTTTCTACCTATCTCAAAATTCATTTTCCCCAAAATGTATTGAATCTGAATCAAGTCATTGACTAATGAACATGCTTTTTCTCTTTCTGAAAACATTCCCCTTCCCTTCCCTTTATTGTTACTGTGGTGGCAATCAAGGACCACACCCTTTCCTTTGAGGTGTTCCCCACACATCTGGCTGTAGTGAACACTTCTTCCTTTCTTAAAAAGTTTTAAATTGGAGAACCCCAGTCATTTATCCATTAGAAGTGTCCCCCAATGTGGGTTTTCCCATAGAGACAATGTAGAAAGGGGGTTCATCATTTTCTCTAAGAATCACATGACACGATATCTGCAACTGTGTCTAAGCAACTGGAAAGCACCCCACAAAGGAGTTGTGCAAAGACCCATTTTGCATGTCCATAACTTCTCTTTTGTGGATGACGTAACTGAGGTTCAGAACAGTTGAGTGACATGCTGAGGATCCCAAAGCCCCCTAGCAACAGGGGTAGGGAAAGACAGGGTGGAATCAAAGGACCCCACCATCAGGTGAGCCCCAGGCTGGAATTCCACAGCACCTTGGAAAACTCGAGGACTTTGGATTCCTGCTCTTTGTGACTCAGTTTCCCCATTTTCAAAGTCCAGTCAGGAGTCCGGATGTGCATGAGGTTCAGCTGATACAATGTGAGGACAGCCCATCCCTGGACATGCCCCCAGCTCTTTGGCCATCTGCTCTCTGATCCCAATGCCCCCTCACGTCAGCCTAACCTCTTTCCTCCAAGTCCCATAGCCATGATGAGCCTGGGTCCTCTGTACATCTGCCCCAGCCTACCCACAGGCCCACAGAGACAGGGTGGGCGGTGCACAGCGGCTGAGTACACTCTGTCCTCCGGCAGCTTGGGCAGGCAGCTGTGACCTCTGGGGTGCAGGCAAACAATCAGCTATTCTTCCCGCTTCTCCCTCTGTTGGGCGGCTCATCCCCAAGGCTCCAGGGCCAGAGAGAACAGCACTAAGTCCAGCAGTGTCCATCTGTGTGGCCCAGCACTATGATTTCCAGGCCTGAGCCTGAGTCACACACAGGCTACCCGCAGCTGCCACCGACACTTCCATTTCCACCCCAAGCCCCTGCCTCACAAGCATTGAATAGGCAGCATGCAGGGTCCCACGCATCCTCACAGTAGCAATGAGCAAAGCCAAGGCAAGAATTAGAGCCCACACCTGTTTGGGGGCTCTTGCAGAGCACCTCTGCCAAGCCAGGCACATCCCTGAGCACTGTAAGCATCAGCACCTAGGGTTTCACCATTCCGAAGCTCGGTCATGGCAGAGCTGGGATGTGAAGCGAGGTTTACCTGCCCAGACATCGCTAAGAGGGAGTGAAGCCCAGCCATTGGCTGCCACATGCACCCAGCTTCTCCATGTTTGTTGCTTTTATGATACAAGCACACCTGGTTTTATTGCGTTTTACTTTATTGCACTTCACAGATATTGCACTTTGTACAAGTTGAAGGTTTGTGGCAACCCTGGGTTGAGCAAGTCCATCAGCCCCACTTTCCCAATCGTGGTCAGCAAAGTTTGGGGGGGGGCATCACACCCAGCAGTGCTCAGGGTACCATGCAGTGTTGGGGATCAAACCCAAGGCTCCACAATGCAAAGCATGCTTTCCAGCCCTTTGAGCCCCAGCCCCCACAATTAGCATTTTTTGGCAATAAAGCATTTTATAATTAAGGTGTGCACATTGCTTCTTTAGACATAATGCTATTGCACGCTTAATAGACTACAGCATAGTGTAAATATAACTTTTACATGCACTGGGAAACCAGAATGTCCCTATGACTCACTCTATGGCGATATTTGCTTTATTGCAGGGGCTGGAGCCGAACTCATTATGCCACTGAGGTGCAACCTGGATTATCTCATTGAATCCTCACCACAGCCTCCTCCTATACATTTGCATGGGAGGAAAGTGAGAGGTGGAACAAGATGCCCCAGAACACACAGCCGAGTCCACTGCCCTCTGAGATCACAGGCTTTCTATTCTCCCAAGAAGCTGAGAACAAAATGTGGGTGCACATCACTAGGTTCCGATGAGGTGATGGGGTGTACAGGAGGGATAGGCCATGGGAACACTGAGGACAGTGGGAAAGCTTCCTGGGGCTGAGCCATGTAGGTATCTGGCCTTTGAATTGTGGGAGACTGACTCCTCATGACGGAGCAGACTGTTAGCTGGGGCCCAGGCCTGTCAGAAGAGTTAGTGTCCATTAGAACTCAGTCCTGTAAGAACTTGGTTAGCACTTGGTCGTCCTGTGAGAACTAAGTTAGAATTCTGTTAACCCTGTCAGAACTTGTCTAGAACCCGGTTATCCTGTGAGAGTTTGGTTAGCCCTAAGAGAATTTGGTCATCCTCTGAGAACTTGGTTAGAACATAGTCTTGTTAGAACATGGTCAGCCCTGTGAGAACTTGGTTAGAACATAGTTATCCTGTGAGATCTTGGTCAGCCCTGAAAGAACTTCATTAGAACACAGTTATCCTGTGAGAACTTGGTCAACCCTTTGAGAACTTGGTGAGTGCAGTTGGTCCTCTGTGGATGTGGGAGTGGCACCTTCACAGTCTGTGGCTGGGTGACCAAGACTCTTGGGGGACAAGTTGAGTGCAAGGTCAGGGAGCTGTCTCAGAATGGCCTGGCAGTGAGAAGACAAAAGGTTGGGACAAGAAGAGCACTGGAGCAGGTGACTAAGACACGAGACCCCCTCACCCGAGACCAGTGTTATCATGCTGCCATGAGACTGATTCGTGCAGTTGGACCACGAGTGCCCTGAGTGCTAGGACTGGGAAATGGAGAAGTGTCACATGACACTCATGTCAGGGGGTCATCAGTTTGATCCCCCAGATAGATAACAGGCAACATTGGAGGTCTGGGCTGAAGTGAGGATGGAATTCTCAAGTGACCTGCAATACAGCAGCTGACGAGAGGCCCTGAAGAAGGGATTCTGCACTGGGGCCAGAGGACTGGCCCTCAGGCCCTCCCAGCCATGTAGTGACCCTCCACATCAGTCTGTGACTCTGAGACACAGAACCCATCTCTTCTGGTTCCACTCATCATAGAAGACTCAACAAGCACGGTGCTGATGTTCATGCAGCCGAGGCCAGTCTATCTGGGGGTTGAACTGAACTGTAGGTTAAAAAAAAAAAAATAGAGGCTCTGAGAAGTCAAGTAACTTCCCGAGTCTGAGCTAGAAAATGTCATCTGGGCTTGGAATCAGGCCTGGCTGCCCACAAAGCCCACACCCTGGGCCTGCTTCCAGCAGCTTGTGGTCCCAAGCTTCTGTGGCCGGAAACCAGAGTTCTTCCCCAGGGAGGGGGAAACGGGTGGTGTGCAGGCTCCCCACTTACCCCACAGCTAGCCCTAAGGTTTCCCAAATATTCTCACTAGACGGCTTCTTTGACCACAACAGCTCCCACAAGGGGTTGTGGGTCCATTCTCCTGACTTGGTTCTCAGTTTCCTACCAAAGGGGAAAGTGGCTGAGGCCTCTGGGCTTCCCTCCCCCAGGGACTTCCACGTTCTCACACGCTGACACCGGGCATCATTTCAGCTTTGTTTTATTTCCTCTTATAAATGGGCACAGCACGGGAAAGTGTTAAAAAAAAAAAGGGGGGGGGGAGAACAAAATAAACAAAACCAAAAATCCAAGCAGTTCCTCTGCAAGGCTGGGACAGGTGAGCCCCGCGCAGGGCTTTTGCCTGGTCTCGTTCGCCATCTTTTCCCTCTGCTTTTCCTCATGTAAAGTTTTGGCCATGAACTCAGGGCAGGTATGGTTAATAAACAGGTTATGGGGGGCGGGGGCGGGCGGCCTTGGGGAGGAGGGCCTAGCGGCCACGCAGCCCAGGCCAGGGTCTTGGAGGACTGTACAGGAGAAAGGACGCACAGAGGGACACTCTTCAGGGGGCTCTCTGGAGCCACGCTGCCTACGGAAACTATTTACATGCATTCGCCACACTGGGGCCGGTGGGCGCCTGGGGGTGCTGGAGTCATCCGCCCTCAGAGGGCGACTCCTGGCCCCATCTCGGCATCTCTGCAAATCTGTACAGTATGTGGGCTTCTATTTACAGGCAGGAGGCCGGAGTGGCCAGTCCAGGACTGAGCCTGTCAAGAAATTCAGCGGAGGAGGCTGCAGAGGCCACACCCGGTGCCCAGGGCCCCAGCCCGGAGGCCTAGACAGAGGGAGGTGCCAATCCCCTGGTAAGGGGGTCTGGCCTGTGCACACCAAGCTCAATATGAAGCTACTGCCCACAGACCCGCCCCACCCGTCCTGGGCACCAACCACCCGCCTCCAGCCATCAGGAGGCCCAGCATGAGGTGAGACCCCCTCACTCTGGTCTCCAGAGAGACTGAGCTTGGAGTGGAAAAGTCACGGCTAGGGTCTGGGCCACCGTAAACCACCGTCACTCCATTCTCCTTGGCAGCAAAGGCCCAACAAGGGCTCAGCTGCACAGGTGCCCTTTGTTTTGGAACCAGCCACGTGTTCCAGGAAACGCCAGAGGACTGGAGGACAGATTTCCCCCCCCCCCCGGGGCCCTCCTGGGCCAGACCTGGCGCCCCTCACCACACGCCAGGCAGGGCCAGACCCTGCACCCACATTGCACATTGGGAGCTCCAGCTCCTTGCAGCTGACCTCTCTCCCCCATTCCCAGCCTAAGCAGGGCAGGCAGGAGATTTGGGCTGTCAGGCCCAGTGAGAAGCATGGCAGGACATCTGCCCAGGGCACTACCAAGCTTTTCTCTCAAATGACACAGAGAAAAGACAAAGTGTGGAGCCCCAAACGTGCCCTCAGGATGTCACACCAGAATGCTGCAAGGGAGCCAAATTGGCCCCTTCATCCAGCCTGCCCCAGATGCCTCCCTGCACTGCACAGAGGTGATGCCCACCTCTTGGGTGGGACTGCTCCCCTCCTCACCAGCCCAGACTGCTGGTTCCCTCGGTGCTCCCTGGTTTCTCAGCCTTGGCCGGTCCAGGCCTTCTCTCCAGAGCAACGACCCCCAGAACTGCAGCCCCCCAAGAGCAGAGAGGGACCAAGGGAACTTAGGTCCCCTCTACCCTCAGTGCCCCAGGGAGGACAGGTCAGGCCAGGGGATCCTCACTCCTGCCCCCTGAAGAGCTGGATTCCACCAAGCCTCCTGGCTCTGCTGAGGGGGGCTCTGGGCTCCTGGAGATGGCGCCCCAGCCTGGAAGCAAATAGTGGATGGGCCCGAGACAGCCTGGCACCTTCCTCCAGTGGCCCCGGCGCCACCACCCCTCACCCCGCAGAAGTTTGCTGACAGGGAGTTCTGAAAAGGGAACAGAAATAAAACTGGGTTCCTAATTTCCATCAGGGTGGGGGTGTGAGCACCAGCCAGCCTCTGCTCAGATCATACCCTTGGCCACAAGAGCCCCCACCAAGCTCAACTTCCCCAAAGGAGATTTGGGACCCCTACATGGAAGGTATGGACCAGAAGTGACCTTCATTGCTAGGGGAACATAGCAGGGGGAGTCTGGGGTCCGTGCCAGCTCCTACCCCGTTGAGTCCCACCTTAGCCCTTGGTATGGCCCAGTGTGTCTGGATGGGTGGTTTCAGGTTGAGCTCATCCAGACCACCAGGATATTGGCTAATGAGTGGGCAAGTGTCCAGGGGTAGGGCCCCAGGCAGACCCCTGGGTGGGGTGAGGCCAAGGGGAGAGGGTACGGAGGGCCCGGCGGTGGCAGGGCCCACCCTCACAGGCACTTTGGAGACGTGTGTCCTGGGAGGCAGTCAGGCCCGAGCTCAGAACTGGAGGGGGTTCAGGGAGACCAGGAACCAGATAACGTGTCCTCACCACACCCAGGGCCTTTGCTCCAGGATGCCCACACCCCCTTCACATCTTCATACTCCAGAAACCTTCCCCAGCAAGGCTCCCCTGTTGGTGGGGGGACTGGCCCCGAAGCAAGCCCTTCCCGGACTGCCAAGCAGAGCGTGAGGCCAGGGCTGCTGCCCATGTGCAATGCCCTGGGGAAACTGGTGGTACTGCCCCGTCCACTGTACTTTCTTTCAGAAAAGGCTCCAGTGCCCACCTGTCTTCCAGGTCAGAGCAGAGTAGGTGGGTGAGATTGTGCATCCACGAGGGATTGTGTCACACACCAGGACCAGTGGCAATGCAGTCGCTAAGGGGATTGTGATGAAGATGAAGAGTAACAGGGCAGCTCAGGGGACCCAATATGGGCTGAGTGTTTCAGCTTGATCCCACTCTCCCCAGTAAGCCTGAAGCTGGAGAATGTGGGGCCAGAGGAACAGAAAGGAGACAGGCCACATCATCACCACATGGTGACAATGACCAGTAACTTGCATTGCCATGAGTGCTTGGGGGGGGGGGCAGGGGCTGGCGTGAGAAACGCATGAGAATAAATATCTTTGGAAGAATGTCTGTCTACCATGTCTTGAGTGGCTTGGAAGGACTGTGTATGACGGTGCTGTTGTGGGCTTTTGTCTTTGTGACTTGGGGTGGTGTGAGAGATGGTGTCTCTGTGGGATCCACTCACCAGAGGGAGGGCAGAGCAAGCCAGCTATTCATCATTGGAGGCTGCCTGGGGCAGACTGGGAAAGAGGTGAATGTGTATGAAGACAGGGGAAGAGACCCCACAACTCCGGAGTGGCTGGAACAAAGCAGGCTGGTGACCAGGTGCACCCTCTCAGGACAGAGAGGGGTCCCCTGGGTAGGAGGGAGAGACTGTGGTGCCTTGGTGATTTCAAGGGCTGTTTGTTAAAATGCTTGTCCTAGAAATCAGCCCGAGTGCCTCTCTGCCCCTGAGAGGAGACCTCGGGCAGTCATGTGGGGCCAGGTAGGAGATGAAGCCCCCCTCAAGCCCCACTCCTTCTTCCCCCAGCCAATCAGGTGCTTCCCTCCTCCTGTCCATCAGACACGAGGTCCTGAAGTGCCAGGGTGGTGGGAGACAGAGATGAGCTCGTAAGGTCACAGTCTAGAGCAGGCAGCAGCACCCCTCCCTCCCTCAGGGAACATCTGTGTGAGGCTGGCAGTCCGGACAGATGGTGGGAGGGTGGGCAGAGAAGAAGTGGGCCAGGCTCCCTCTCAGGCCCAGCCCCAGCTGGTGGGACTGCCCTGGGCAGAGGACTGGGCAGAGGGGCAGTGCTGAGACTGCAGGGAGGCACTGAGGCTCCACTAAGCGTAGAACTCCTCCTGCTTGTCAGGCTTCTGGTACGTGACGCTCGCCTGCTTGGGTTCCTCCAGAGTGTAGCTGCCCTCGTCCTTCTTCTTCATGCGGTAGATGAGCAGCGTGACGAGGAAGGCGGCGAACAGGGCACCTACCACCCCGCCCACAATCACAGCTGTGGGGAAGAAAGCAGAGGTCAAGGTACGGGGGACAAGTCCAGAGAAGGGCCCTGGGTGCAGGACAAGGGTGGGGAAGAGGGCTGGGGCTCCCAATCTGAGGCTGGAGTTGGAGTCTTTCCTTTTGCTTTTGCTTTTTTTAAATTCTTTGTTGCATTGGAGTTCAATCAAATACCATCAGCCTCGGCTCTGCTGTGGCCTGGCCCCATCCTCGTTACCTCACGTACAGTCACTTAACCTGAGCATAGTTGCCACAGTTCTCATCAAATGAAGAACGCCAACTGCTGGTAGAAACTCAAGTATTTTCTATAGCATTAAGGAAGAAGGACACTGCCAACTGAGCAATGATACACAGCATCTGGGAGAGCTCACAGATAGGAACAAAGGGCATTGAGCAAGGACGGCAAAAGTGGAGCCCCAGAGGTAAAGCCTGCCTCCCTGAGGCCAAACTGCTCCTAAGCGATAGAAATGCTTGGACCATGAGTCCAGGTGCTCCTCGGGAGATGGGACCAGGGCAGGACCACATAGGCTGGGTTGGGGGTGAGGGCAGGACAAGTCAAACTGGGAACAGAGATTAGGAACTGGATGGAAGGTCCAGTTACAGTGAGTAGAGATCAGGGTCAGAGTCTGAGGAGGGGGGTCAGAGGGCAGGAGGAAGGTGGAGATGAAGTCAAGGTCAGACCAAGGGTGGGAGAAAGTCAAAAGTTAGATGGCAAGTCTAGGGGTCGAGCCCCCATTTTCTCTCCCCAGGCTACCCATGCCAGTGCCTTTCTCCTAAATGCCCAGAGATCCCAGTCACCCCCCCATGGGTCCCCCGACCCCAGTGCTCACCTACAAGCACCTCCTTCCGCTCCAGGATGCTCTTCTGAGGCAGCTGAGCCGCTGAGCTGCCTGAGTCAATCGCATTGTCCAGGAGGCCAGGGCCAGGGCCAGCACCTTTGGGCAGTGTCCCAGTAGGAGGTGACGGCCTGGCGGCTGCTCCACCAACAGCCACCACCTCGTTGGCTGTGTCTGGCTGCGTGGTATCCTCCTCAGGCAGCTCGAAGTCCCCACTGGGGCCCCCGCTCACCGGCACCTCTGGCTCCTCCCGGACTGTGGTGAGGAGAGACTCCGGGGTTGGAGTCTGTGGGGAAAGTGGCATGAGCCCAGGAAATAGTCCCTACCCTGGGGCAGCTACACACACATGTACACACACATGAGCACACACATGCACACACATGCTCACACTCACACATATGCACTCACACACACATAGACAAACACACGAGCACACACTCCCATACACCCACACACATGCATTCACAGTCACGCACACTAACATAGACAAACTTATACGCACACACAGACATGCATAAACATGCCCACAAACATGCACCTGCACACAAACATGCACATGCACACAGACACATATACACACTCACACATGCACACACACAGGTGGCACTGGAAGAAGGAGACTAAAAGCCATGTGACCTAATGCCACTCTGTTTCTAACCCAGACAATGCTGTCTCATCCAGCCGCCTCGTCCCCACCCTATCCCCCTTGCCCTCTGGAAGCCTTGGGGGGGGTTCCTATTGCAGTGATGGGGTGGGGTGGGGGGTGCACTGGGTGCAGCTGTTACACCCTTGGGCCTGGTTTATGTACTTGGGGCAGAGGTGATGCTCTCAGCCTGGAGGCCACTCCAGGGGAGTTCAAGCCAGGGGACAGGCCAGCCCAGTAACCACAGCAGAGGCAGCTGCTTCTCAGGTGCCTGTGGCCAGGTGAGAAGCAGCAGGTGAAGGCCATACCAGCCAGCAGGGCCTGCCGCTGTCTCCACTCCCTAGGGGCCGAGCTCTGCAGGGAAGCCCCAAGGCCCCAAGGACTGAGGCTGGCCCAGAGCAGCGGCAGGGCCCGGTCCTGTGTGAGGCGTCAGCTCCCACTCAGGCAGCATGGCCCAGGCGACATCTCCCATCTCCTCATCCTCTCTGTCCCCACGTCCCCACATCTTCCTCTTCCCTTTAATCACCCCCACCTCGTCCACTCATAATGTCTGTGCCCCTCCCCACGCCCTGGCCTTTGGAGCCGACTGCTGGGTTCCAAGCCCTGTGCGTGTGTGCAGGAGGAGGGGGCGAGGCAGGAGGAGACGCCACCCAGGCAGCGTGCCACTAAATGTGGGCTGCAAGCATTCCTCGGTGAGCCCAACTCTGGACGCCCTCAGACCCATGGTGCCGGATGCAGCAACTACAGGAATGACAATGCCCAGACCAGGATCTGGGGCTCCTTAACTATGGCCCAGCACTATTCTTGGGCTCTTTATTTGGGGCAGGTTTCATTCCCGGCTGCCTGGCTCCTGCATCCCTGCAGCTAGCCAGAACACCCAGGCTCCCGGCCCCTTGCACACCAGCACACCATTCCCTCAAGCCCTAACACACAGCCCCGTCCCCACCAGCGCTCCCCTGTGTGTGACTCACAGCCAGCCGCAACTGCACACCTCAGCGACTTTCTCATTCTCCCGGGTCTGGGTCCCCCAGGGAGCCTCCCCTCGCTCCTGCCCAGCTCCATCACCCTGCCCCACCCACTTCCACCTTCATCCCCATCTCCTCCCACGCTCACCTGCGCCAGTTCTGTGGGTCCAGGGGCTGTGGAGCCCAGGGGCAGCGTGCTCTCCTCAGGGATCACAGGTTCCTGGGTGGTAACTGGCCTGGGAAGGGCCCTGGGCCTGGAGGTAGCTGTGCTGACCAGCCTGGGCGTTGGGGCCTCTGTGTCCAAGAACGCCACGGTGGTGGGCGGTGAGGGTGCCTCTGGGGTGGTGGCCTGGGCCGTGGCTGCTGTGGTCAGCGGAAGAGGCAGGAGCCTCTGAATGCCGGTGGTCCTTATGACGGTGGTGGTAGCCGTGGAAGGGGGAACTTCAGGGAGGCTCGGGGTGGCGGTGGCCACTGTGGCAGGCACCATGGCCACGGTCGGGGCCTCGGGTGTGGTGGCAGCGGGAGTAGCCGTGGGCATGGAGGTGGTGATGGCTCTCGGGCTGGGCTCTTCGGGGACTGCCGTCACTATGGGGGCGCTGGTGGCTGGCTCCGGCGTGGGATGCTCAGAGGTGACCTCTTCAAACGGGATGCCCATGGGCTGGATGTCCATGGTAGGCAGCACAGCAGGAGTGGTGGACACTGCCAGGGCCACGTCTGGGCTGAACCGTATGGCTGTCTCGATGCCCGACTCCTGCTCGAAGTCTGAGGGGGTGGAGAGAGGAGAGAGCTAGGGAGCTGGGTGACTGGACAGGAGGTGCCCAGGCAAAGAAAGGCTGCCACCTCCTCCCTCCCTCTCTCCTAATCTCTATCCTAATCTCTCTCCCTCCTTCCCTTCTTCCTTCCCTCTCTCCTTTCCTCCACCCTTCCTTCACTCCCTCCTATCCCCTCTCCTTCCTTCCCTCCCTCCTACCTCCTTCTCCTCTCCTTCCTTCTCTCCCGCCTCCCTCTCTCCTTCCTTCCCTCCCTCCTCCCTCTCTCCTTCCTTCCCTCCCTCCTCCCTCTCTCCTTCCTTCCCTCCCTCCTACACGCTCTCCTCCCTTCCCTCTCCCATTCCTCCCTCCCACTTACCCTCCCTCCCTTTCCCCCATCCCCACGCAGGAGGACACCCAGGTTTTCATTCTACCACTGAGCCACATCTCCCATTCCACTGTGTACCATTTTTCTAGGACAAGGTGAGGAAAAGATTATTGGTTGGCTGATGGCTGGTACATATTCCCCAGTCATCTCTGTGCAGCCAAATTTTCTTCTAGGGGGCTACCTCTTTCAGGAACTACTCAAAGATGATTCTAGTTTATGCAGCCTGAGTACAGGCAGAGGCAAACAGGACCCTACCAGCAGCAAATCTTGCTGAAGATGGGAGAGGGGCAAAGTGGGTTGCTCCAGCAATCTGAGGGCTCAAAGGCCAACGAGGAGCTGGGGAGGAAAGGATGAGAAAGAAGACACCTGCGCCAGGGGGTGGACTAGGCATTGGGGCTGGGAGGGGCCAGGAAGACCCCCAGAAATGGGGGCCCTCAGGGTGGGGTGTGGGTGGTCAGCTCTATGTCCTGGAGGACCTTACCATCTCATTCTGGCCCCTCCCTGAGCCAGAGTGTGGACTCAGCAGTGTGCCAGACCCCAGCATCTTACCAGTGTGGCATCGAAGGATGGAACTGGACATGCCTCCCTTATCTCCTGACAGGCCACAGGCCATTTCCATCACTGCCCTAACCCTGCCTGGCCAGTGACTGGACAGGGGAAGATCACCTAACTCAAAATGGGCCAATCAAGTGGTTTCTCCTGAGGTCTTTGCCACTGAGTCCAGAAGTAGTTGCTAAGTGCCTCTAAAAATAGGCCTGAGCACTGGGTTACAGAAGGGTGTCTGTGCCCGCCCCCTGCACCCCATGGGATGGGGGTCTATAGGGAGACCCAAGCAGTACATGTAGACACGGAGGGAGGGTGAAAAGGGGAGTGGCAAGTCCCGGGCTCAGTGGTCCTCAGAGCATCTGTTCTCTGTGCTGGGGTCCAGGAGAGTCCAGATCATTGTCTACCCTCCCCCATCCCACTGGCAAAGCAAGTCCATGAGTTTCCTGTCCCTTGCCATCATGTCAGGGTGTAGGTGTGGCATGGACAGCCGGCTGTGGCTGCCAACAGGACACAAGGGGAAGGAGAGGGGCACTTACAGCCCGAGCCGGACCCCGAGTACAGGTCATCCAGCTCGTCATCGGGGAAGGCGTCGTCGTCCCCGGAGCCCTCGAGGTCCACGGGCCTCTCGAAGTTCTCGCTGAGCCAGCGCTGAGTCTGGAGTGGGCAGAGGGGGTACAGGGCTCAGTGCCCACGGCCAGCACCCTGCCCCCGGAAGGACACTGACACAGTGCGGGCCAGTCGCTGAAGGCCTGGCAAGCACGTGGCCATGCAGCACCACCTCCCAGAACACAGTGGTCAGCCGGCAGCCCATCTTCTGACCAAGGCACCGGGTACCCTGGCACCCCCGCCCAGTCGGCACTGCTGGATCAGAGGCAACAGGCTGGCATGAGTCCCAGAGCCTGCATGGCCACAGCACGCACGCAGAGCCGGTTCTGGGCCTGCCTGGGTTAGACTGCACAGAGAGGGTTCCCCCACCCCTCCCCAAGGCACAGATAGGATCCCCTGCTCCTCGAGGCACAGACAGGATTCCCCCCGCCCGCCACTCCCCAAGACAAGCATGTGGGGTTGGAGTGGAACGGGAGGCCAGTAGCCCCCTGCAGAGGAGAGAACTGAGACATGGTGACCCGGGGGACCCAGCGGGCAGGTGATGACATGAGATCCAGGCTCTGCTCGACCCCAAAGTCTCACCTCAAGATCCCAAAGGCAGGGTAATAACAGTCTCAAAACAAAAACATGGCATTGGGGGAGCGTTGGGGTTCTGGGAGAGGAGTTTGATGGGAAAGTAAGGGAGAGAAGACAGAGCAGGTACCAGATTGCTACCCTCCCCCTCAACAGGAGTCTACTCCCTCCTTGCCCTCTCCCCAGGCATCTCAGAGTCAGCGCAGGGCCCAAAAGCCATGTCTGCCCCCAGGGCTCTGCAGCAGGGCAGGGGCGGGGAGCACAGGACACTTCTCCCAGGGCAGAGCCAGGCACAGAAGAACGGGGCCAGAGTCTGAGCGCCCCCTCCCCACTGCAGCCCTTGGTGAAGGCAGCCATTCCTTCAAAGATGGGGCCAGCCCTGCTCCCCGCCTCTGGATCCTGACTGAGCTAGCCTGGTCCCTGAGTTTTCCAAAGGAGCTGGGGGTTCATGCATGTGTCTGGCCGGATGGGACAGCCTTCGGCCTTGTCCAGCTGGAGCAGAGAAAGGCCTCTCAGCAGCGGGGACAGCAGAAGCAAGGGCCAGGTGCAGAAGGTGGGCAGAAGCCAGCACCCCAGACCTGGCCCCGCTCTCCTCAGTCCCTGAGCCCCACCCCCATCCCTTTCTGCCAGGGCTCCCAGCCCCTTTCCTTCGGACTGTTCCTGGGCCAAGAACCCTCTTCCTTCCTGTGCCAGATGATCCCGACTCCCCACCAACGCTCTAAGGAACCCCCTCCTCGGGTGTCCCCTGGCTCAGTCTGGACAGGGTAGTCTGGTGGCTCCTACTCCAACATGGAAAAGAAGGGAAGAAGGAGCAGAATAGGAGGAAAGCTCCAGGGGTCTGATGCAGTCTCTGGGAAGCTGGGATCCCATCGGAGTACCGTGCAGTTCCACATGAAAGGTGGGGAGCAGAGGAGGAGGAGTCGGGGCAGTGGGCTCTCACACCCCTTCCCGAGGGAAGATCCGGCGGTGCTAGCTTCTTGCTTCCGACAGAGACCACCTGCTCTAGCCTGACCCAAGCTGGTCAGGGCAGGGAGCCAGGAGCTCCCCGCCCCCCGCCCCCCGCCCCCCCCACAGTCTCCCAAGTAATGAATTAATCAGTATTTACTTGCTACCAGTGAGTCAGAGAGTGGAACAATTAGTGTAATTGCTCCCGTGACTAATTGCTGGGTCTTCCTCCGGTTTAGACATTCCAAGAGCTCAGAGCAGCTACAGTCCAACTCCCCTCAGCTCCCGTCTCTGCCTCCACTGCCCAGGACTCGGGCTGAGTGGACTGGTGGCTGCCCACAACACAGCCTCAGCTGCTGGGCCTGGGCCGCCCCGCGGGAGACTCTGCTGTGCTCTTAGAGCAAGCCTGGAGCTTTGGCGAGCAGCCCCTGTCCCCAGCACAGAGCAGGCAGGGGATGGGGCGGGGACTGGGTTGCAGGGTGGGGCCAGAGGGGCCCTGAGCAGGAACTACTGGGACCCTAAACCCAGAATAAACTTCACTGTCGCCTGCCATGCCTGGGGCATGTCTGGGGGAGTCTATGAAGTTGGTGGTCCCTGAGGATCAGCAAATTGGGGTGAACTTGAGGGTCCCACTGGGGAGCAATGATTTCTCAGTGCCTAGTGCCACACACCAGTCCCTACAAAGCCCCCCAGAAAAGCCTGCACCAATGCACAAGCCACACCCCCTTACAATGACACCCCTGGAACCACAGGGAAACACAGGCAGACACAGGGAGACACAGGCAGAACCTGACATTCCCGGTTGGCAGCCATGAGGGGCGCTGTGTGCAGCCTTGACTGTGGGTGCAAACAGGCACACTCTCGGGGGTGGGCACGGGGTGGGGGTGTGCTGCAGTCCTGTGAAGTGTCCTGTGAGCCCCGAGACAAGCACGGAGACTCCTGTGAAACCCACATCAGCCTCTATCCAGGTAGGGCTCACCTAGATCTTATTCATCCCAGCTCAGTAGCCATCGGCATGACAACCGTTACCATGACGATCATCTCCTCCAAGCTAAGGACCAGGAGCTCCAGCTCCCCGCAGAGATGGGGAGGGGGGGCAGGAAAGGGAGATGGTGGAAGAAGAGAGGCCAGCAGGGAGGGGGACTGCAGACACACTGGCCCGAGAGGCAGGGAAGACGCAGGGACCAGGGAAGCCAGGGCACAGGGCCTGGGAGGGGTGTGGAGGGAGGGTTGGGTGAGTGAGGAGGGAGCGGAGGCGAGAGCGGAGGAGGGAGAGAATTCTCTCACATCTTAATTTAGCCTCACGAGCCGCAGACAAAGCTGGGGAAGGGGCACCTCAGTGATTTTCCAAAGCTGCACCCGAGAGCACCCTGATTGAGCAGCAGCCCGCACCCGCAGGGGTGTATGTGGGTGTCCAGCATCCCGCAGAGGCCAGGCGCAGCGCACCTCCCACCCCACACTGGGCCAGCAGGAGGACAGTGCTGGGGGCCTAGTGGGGCAAAAGGGGTGCTGCCTTGAGGGGGATGAGGACAGGGAAGCGGGTGGGGACAGAGAGTTCAAGGGAGGGGGGCTGGGAGGAAGCAGGAAAAGCCTCAGAAGTCACCAAGTGCCTGAGGAGGATAGTGACAAACAGCCTTTGACCTCTTCACAACCTCCTATTTGCATAATCCAGGCAAATTAACCCAATTATTCATGCCATTCCCTTAAAGGAGACTGAATCCCATTGCCCCAGGGCTCCAGGGCCACCCACCCCCACCCTCACCCCTCACTGTTCCCCCAGCCCTAAACTTATACCCTTCAATTCTGCTGAACAGTGCACACACACACACACACACACACACACAAATATACACACACACACACAGCAACTAAGAGACAGTGCAACCCAATAACACACCACACCTCTCACACATACCACATACACACCAGACACCTCACACACAAAAACCATACATTCTCACACACATCTAGCACACATGCTTACATATATACCACACACCCACCACATAGCCTCACACACTCACAATACCCAGCACATACCCTCTCATACACGTACATACCAAACACACATTCTCATACATGCTCTCACACATACCCTCACAAATGCACTCATATACACAGCACACACCCTACACACAGATACCCTCATACAATTTCTTACATGGCCTCATAAAGTCACACATACCCTCACATATACACAGCCTCACACACACCCAGCACACACCCTCATACATACCCTCACACACTTCCTCAAACATACCAAGCACACATCCAAAACACCCTCATACATGCTCACACACGCTCCCTCATACACACTCTCTTACATGTCCTCATACACACTCACACACACTCTCACACATACCCTCACATATACACACCCTTACACACACCCTCACATACACGTTACACTCACCCTCAAACACACCCAGCACACACCCAAAACACCCTTATACACACCTGCACACACTTGCTCACACATACCCTCACATGTATCCATCACATCCTCAGACATACCCAGCACACACCCTCACACACACCACATACATACAACATCCTCACACACATCCAGCACACACCCTCACACGCACCACATACACACAACATCCTCACACACACATAGCACACACCCTCACACACACCTCACATATGTTCACTCACACCAGCACATACCCACACACCCTCACACGTTCCCTCACACATATCCAGAACATATTCTCACATACACCCTCACACATATTCTCACACACCCCTCACACATACCCTCACACACACCCTCAGACACAACCCATGACCATACCTTCACACACCCAGCACACACCCTAACCATAGCCTGACACACATCACACACCCCCTCACATACACTCAGCACACACCCTCACACACTTTCACAACCCAGCATACACCCTCACACACACCTCACTTTCACACAACTAGCATATACCCTCTCACACACCTCTCATGCACACACTCCACACACACTCTATTCTCACACAGCAGCATGCATCAATATCTGCCCTGACTGTGTCCCCTCAGCTCAGAGCCAAAATGTGAGCCTGACCATGACACCACACACTCAGGATTTTCTTCTACCCCAAGTTGTACACACACACACACACACACACACACACACACACCCCTGAGCCACCCCCAGACACATAACAGCACCCCTCTGCTCCCCAAACACACTCACAGAGGCCCCTGCACTCAGCAGACCCTCATCACCAGGTGGCCATGGCACAGGGCAGCACACCCCACTGAGGACGTCTCTGACCGCCTCGTACACCTACAGTCGGAACAGACCCCAACAGGCTCCCCATCTGCGAGTGGAGTCTGAGCTCCCCAGGAGCCACCAGAGACCTGGGCTGTTGCTGATTCCTCCCTGAGTGGACCCCTTGGGTTTGCTCCCCATTTCACATATGCATACACTGAGGCTGGGAAAACCATGTCCTTGGCTTCTGGAACCCTGGCCCTAATATCCTAGACCTACTCACAACTCATGTGTGACTCTCAGTCTCTGTCACTTCCTGCACAAACGTAACCATGGCCATCCCATACAGCCAAAGTCCACACACGCCATTCACAGCCCAGCACATAGCAAAGCCACCCCCTTGTGTGTCCCCTCACATCCATCTATCCCTGCACAACGCCTGCTCCCAGGGACCTCACACACAGCCCCAACACCCACATGCCCACCCCCTCCACACACACCTGAGCACACAGGCAAGGAGGGATGAGGCATGACCCCTTCCAATAAGACACAGCCCCTGAATTTCCCAGTCCTCTCCCCATCACCCTAGCTTAAGCTGACCCATAGCCTTGCCTGAGAGAGGTACCCCAGGCTTCCTGCTCTGATGGGACCTGATCTAGCAGTAACCAGAACTCAACCCCCATTCACCACCCAGGTTGGGGTGAAAAGTCTTGAATCAGTCCAATACCAACAGCCTTCCCACTTTCACTGCCATTCAGACCCCCAACTCACTCCGTAGGGAGGGAGGAAATCGGTCATCTCTTCCATCCCCAACTCCTTCGAAGGCAGAAGTCTGGGGTTCCTCAGGTCCAGTCCCCCTAATCTGCTGTCAGTCCCCCTAACATGCTGTCCCCATCCTGAGCATTCCTGAGGAACAGGCTGACACACAGTGAGCTAGAATGAGTCAGTAAGCCAGCTTCCCAGATAGCTGGTGAAGAATGAGGCAGGTCCCTCAATCTCTTGGCATCTGTTTTCTCACCTGTAAAGTGGGAGTGACAAGATAGTATGTCACCCACAGGTCCTGGGAGAATCAAATAAGATGATACATGCCAGGGGTCATAGTACAGCAGGCAGAGAGCTAGCCTTGCATGTGGCTGCCTCGAGTTCAATCCCCGGCAACCCATTTGGTGGTCCGAGCCCACCACAAGTGATTCCTGAGTACTGAATCAGGAGTAAGCCCTGAACATCACTAGGTATGGCTAAAAAAAAAAAAAACCCTAAAAAATGAAAAAAAGGATGCGGTCACAGGCTGTAGGAATGAGCCAAGGGCTGAGTAACTGAGTGTGAGGACTGCTAGTTACATCCTAATGTTACTTCCGAGGTCTTTGCTCAAAGGCACCTCACCAGTTGCATGAGGGAAGCAGAATCAGGCTGATTGCAATCACACAATCATTGCTGCAGAAGCAGCTATGAGTGCCCAGAGAGGTTAAACGGCATTGCCAAGGCCACACAGCAGGGGGGGGGGGGGGGGAGGGAAGGCAAGAAAAAAAAAAAAGAGCGGCTGCATGAGGGGGAAGAAAGGGTAAGTTACAGAAACAGACACAGACACACAAATGAGGTCAGCTGGCGGGGGGCCAGGAGCCCTGTGCGGTGTTAATCATGCAGCAAAAGCTAAGAATAAAATCAAGTAGAATTAGTTCTGCCCCAGCTCCCTTCCCCACAGCAGCCAGCTTGGAGCTGAGCAGGGTTAGGAGGCCAGCCTTGGGTTCCGAGCACCTTGGGTTCGAGTCCAACCCAGCTGGCTGGCTGGGTGGCACTGGGCAAGCACCCGAATCCCTGCTCCTGTATGGTTCAACGGGAACAATTAATCCCATCCACGGAGTTTCCGTGAGCATCAAGGGAGCAGAAGCCCTGGCGGCCAACACCCTTGACTGGAAGGCCCCGGGCATCGCTGATCTCAACTCTCCCTTCCTACAGATGTGGAAACTGAGGCCCTGACCTGGGAGAGACACTCGTTGTCCACACCCAGCCGAGAGGGATATGCAGCGGTAGGGAATCATCCTGTCCAGTGGCCTCAGAGAGGCAAAGAGATCAATCCCAGGACACACAGCAACTTAGGATGCCTGGAAGCAGGAGGTCTCAGAAGACCCCCTCCGGATCCTGCCAGGCTCTGTCTCTGCCAGGCCTGTCCAGGTCCTCAGTCCTCTGAGAACTCGGTGCCCCTCACGCTCACCAGCTCCAGCCCGGAGACCCGGAGCCTCGCGGCAGGAATGTGGGCAGGGCCAGGCTCTGGGCAGCAGGACAGCAGGTCCACACAAAGAAGAGCCTCAGCTGGGAAGGGGGGGGCGCTGGGTGCCCACCCCCTCTGCTCACAGCTGCTCTGGCTGAGCACCCAGCACCCGCTGGGGCTGCATTCAGGCCTGCCGGGGTTGGGTGAGTGCCACGTCTGCTGGGCCAGACTGTGGAGATCGAGGCCAGGAGTGGCAGGTCTGGGGGTGGGATGTGGGGGGCACAGAGATGATCCAGGCTGGACTCCATGGTCCTCCTCACACCCCCAGTGCCAGCCAAACCCAGACATATACAGGCACTGACACCCGCCCACGTTTCTCTCCCACGCAAATCCTCCTTTCCTCTGTTCCCAACAACACCCTGAGTCTCGACGGGCAGCTGGAGGTCAGGGAACACCCCTGTGGGTGCTCTCACCTGTCATCTAGCTGCAGGCAATGTACACGGGTGGCACCCCTGCCCCGTCCCACCAGCAGCTCCAGCCCACCCCTTAATCTCCTTCACTCCCTGCCTCAGAGGGACCTTTTCTGTCCCCCCCCCCAGGGTAAACCCACAGAAAGTAAGAGGGGCCACAGCTCTGGGACCCAGACAATACCCTTCTCCCCACATCTGCCATCCAGGGGTGCAAAATGAACCGTCCAGCAAATGGTCCCAGGGCCCCTGGCATGCAGCCCATCCAGGCCCTCTAAACACCCAAAAACTCTGCCCCCAGGCCAGAGAGAGTCAGGGCAGTGTCATTCATGAGCAAGGAGAATGGGGGTGACCTGGCCCCCCAAGGCTAGCAGAGCTGCAGACACACCCCCGACACGGACTTGGGGCAACCTGTGCCCACAGACACGGCACTCATTGAGGTGTGAGAGGCACAGCTAGTTGTCACCTCCTCCCTGGTCCAGGGACTGCGTTGAGGCTGGGATGGCACAGGGGCTGGGGGCACGCTGGGCACTTGGCTCTCCCGCCCTGGAGAACAAGGATCATGCCCCCACCCCCACCCCACCCCCACAGCTTCCCTGGGCTCCACATGCGCCCATGCTAATGAGTGGTGCAGTCAACAGCGGCTATTAATACTACAGGCAGCATTAAGTCTGAAAAATAGGTTACCCAAAAGGCCGGTACAGCTTGATCCCATTTTCACCAGCTCCCCAAAGTGCTTCCCTGAGCCCCAGCTCCTGCTGAGCCTGGGCCCTCTCGGTCACCCCATCTTCCAGCCGAAACTCCGAATGTGCCCGCTCAGACACCTCTGCCGCTCCCACGTCCCCCTCCTGGCCCTGCATATCTCCCTGTATCCCACTTCTGAAGAGACCCCACTGGGACTGTGGAGGGGACCCCAAGGGGAAACCGAGGCACTGGCAGAAAGGAAACAGACACAGAAGTCCTGGGGATTCCCATGTCCACCACAGCTGGGCTGGCTGACCCAGCGCTTCCCCACACTGGACCCCACCACACTGACCTGTCAAGAGGCCCCGTGTCCCCGGGCCCACCACCACCATCTTAATATCCCATGGCAGCCCACCCTATCACCTGCACTAGGTGGACTCTCAGTGGTGACAGTCCTCTCCTCAGGGCAGACTCCTCCCTCTCTCAGGCCACTGGAGGCTGGGAACAGAGGGGTGGGGGGTGGAGGGGAAATTCCAGCCTGGCATGTGCTATCTGCTTCCTTGAACCCTACTCCCATCTCTGTCTGGCTCCTCCTGTGAGTAATAGAGGTATCATTTATTAGGCACCTACTGTGTGGTTGGCTCTATGCCAGGAACTTGGGGGTCTCACTATCAGAGAGATGGACATGTCCCCACCTTGGAGCTTGGTCAGTCAGCTCCAGCCAACCACCCCTGGCCTATATCAAGAAGCCCCTTCCCAGGGCCATGTCACTCACAAGGAGACTGGCCTACTGGAGTCCCATCACCCTGATAGACCCTTCTGGGCCCCTGGGAGCAGTTCCTGCTGTCCTCAGCTATGACCCCTGTGGAGGCAAGCAGGAAGCGCAGAACTCCCCCACGCTGGCCTTTCTCTCTCTGGAGGACAGCCGGGCCACTGTCCAGGCTTCGGCCTCCTCGCACGCCCAGCAATGTGCTGTTACTAGTCCTGATTCCCAGAGGGATGAACCAAAATTTAGAGAGCAAAATTCACACAGCAGCGGGGCCAGGTCTACAGGCAGGACGCACTGGGCCCATGGACCCGCTCTCGGTACCATGAAGACTCCAAGTCTGCCACCTTGGGAAGCTTCTCTAGGGCAGGGAAAGCCAAGGAAAGCAAACCCTGAGACAGCGCCTGAGCCCTGAAGCTGCCAGGACGGGCCAGAGGGACACCAGGGCTCTGGTGGCCAGTGGGTTGCATGCAAGTCTCAGAGGCATCCAGCAGGAGCACGGACGCCACTGTGAAGCAGGTGGCTCTGCTGAAAGGCCAACTGATGGGGTGGCAGAGACATGCAATAGAGCCCAGCGGGGAAGGCACTTGCCTCACATGTGGACGGCCCAGGCTCAATCCCCAGCATCTCATAGAGTCCCTGGAGCACTGTAAGGAGTGACCTCCAAGCCAGGGCCAGGAGAAACCCCTGAGCATTGTCAGATCTGGCCCCAAAGCCAAAAGGATAGAAAGAAATAAAGGAAGGAAGGAAGAAAGGAGGGAAGGAAGGAAAGAAGGAAGGAAGGGAGAGAGAGAGAGAGAGAGAGAGAGAGAGAGAGAGAGAGAGAGAGAGAGAGAAAGGAAGGCAGGTTGTAGAAATGGAGGGAAGAGAATGACAGGCTGGAGTGTGGGAGGACTGGGTTCGAGCCCCAGCACCCTGGTTCAGCCCCTAGGAGTGATCTCTGAGAGTCACGGTATGCCCCCCAAACAAAACAGAATGATAAAATAAAAAGAGTGGAACAAACAACAGAGGTCCCGACTCCCTCACAGGCCCTGTACCAAGAACTACAGGCTAAGTGACTCCCAGGACGGTGAAAACAGAACAAGTGATCTGCCTTGAGAGGTGGTCCCCACCCAGGCCAGATCTGTCCCCCTAGCCCAGGCCACACAGAAGGGCTGCTGGGACTGGGGTACAGGTTCTGCTGTCACCCCACCAACACCCACAGCAAGGGCCGGTCCACTTCTGGGACCCCCCAGGTCTCTAAGGAACACCCACAGTGAGAGTTGGATGCCTGTCCAGCTTGCCCTCTGCAGAGTCCTGGCCAAAGACCTCCACCCCACTGGGTCTCACATGTCGCATCCTGGGAAGTGGGGGTCAGGGTGCCCTCTGATGCAGTGAATAGTTCCGGGTTGACACTGTCCTGATTCCAGTTCGAGTCCTCAGGAGTCATCCCTGGCCACCATCCTTTGGAAAGAGCCAGAGCATCACCCTCTCCCACCCGGGGTTCTCTCCCATAGGCCCGCATGCTGGGCCCAAAACACTCTGGTACAGCCAGCCTCTGCCACCGCCTTGTCCACTGAATCTGCATGTGGACGCCCCTTGCATCACCTCTGTCCCCAATCCCAGTGTGCGCTGGGCAGGGCTGCCTCAGTCTCCCCCACCCCACCCCACCCCCCCAAATCTCCCTAAAAGCCGGAGGCATCCAATGGGGCTGGAAGGCTGGAGGAGGAACCGAGGATGAGCTCAGCATATTTTAAAAATAAAACAAGCAAATTCTATGCAAAGCCACGCAGCGCCCAGGCGCTCCCTGCTGGCCCAATCATACTGGCCACTTTCTGACAGCCAGGCTGGGAGACCCCTGAAACAGACTGAGCAGCCCTTAGTGCCAGGCATTCTCAGGGAGCAGGATGGCCGGCTGGGGCTCCTGGGCTCCGGGGACAGGGGAGTCGCAGGGAGCACCTCTACAGCCAGGAGGGCGGGAAGGGGGCAGGGGAGTCGCGGGGAGCACCGCTACAGCCAGGAGGGCGTGGAGGGGGGCAGGGGAGTCATGGGGAGCACTGTGCAGCCAGGCGGGCATGGACGGCTGAGGAAGTGGGAGCAGGGCCAGGGAGGCTGCAGAGTGACAGAGGCCTGGGGCGGGGTATCAGCTCCCACACACAGCAGACCTGAACTTTCAGGATCCTCAGGAAAGCCAGGGGAGGGCTCCAGGAGCACCCCCCCTCCACTCCTGCCCCCCCCCCCCCCGGCCAGGCTACAGGAAACAGTCGGCTGGCATGTGTCCAGCTGCCCCGGCACCGCACAGCTCGGGCAGTGGCCCAAAGGCTCTCCGCACAACGACCCCATCTGTGCAAGCAGTGTGGGGCCAGGCCCAGAGGCTGAGCTTGGATCCCACCCCCTCCTGAGTGATGGTTATTTACAACTCGAAGGAACTCGCCTGTGAGCAGACGTGAGCCCCCCTCCCACCCCCCCCTCACCCCCTGACTGACCTATTTATTTATCTAGGTTTGTTTGCTCTGTGCTGGGGACCACACCTGGCGGTGCTCAGGGCGGCTCACTCCTGGCTCCGCATTCAGGGATCACTCACTTAAGTGCTCAGGGGTCCCTAACGGTGCCGGGGATCAAACCCAGTTGGTCACATGCCCTCCCCGCTGTACTATCTCTTCAGTCAAGCCCACTGATGTCCTTGCAATTCTACTTCAGGGACTAGAGCAAGGCAGAGAGAGATAGCCTGAGGCCAGTACATCACTGCTGTGGCCCAAAGTCAGAGTAAGGGACTGGCTTAGGGTCACCATTGTCTCGAAGGCCACTACAATCCTTGGGGACAAGTGAGATACAGGTGGGGTAAGGCGGTGTCCTGGCCCCACCATCATCTCCTTACTCGGTGGAGGGGGTGAACAGAGTCACTGCCTGGAGCAGATGGCTTGGTTCAAAGCACAGGACTGGTCTTCTGAAGCTGTGTGTCCGTGGTCAAGTTACATGACCTCTCTGAGTTGTCTGTCTACAAAAGGACAGGATAATAGTTCCAACTTCCAAGCAGTTTTTTTTTTGGGGGGGGGGGTGTCACACTTGGCAATGCACAGGAGTTACTCCTGGCTCTGCACTCAGAAATTACTCCTGGCAGTGCTCAGGGAACCATCTGGGATGCTGGGAATTGAACCCGGGTCGACTGTGTGCAAGGCAAATGCCCTCCCTGATGTGTTATCACTCCAGCCCCTCTAAGCAGTTTTGAGAAGCCTATTCCCAAGAAGGCCCCACAGCTTAGTACTCCTCAGCTGGGTGTCTGAGGACAAGGCACCTGCCCGGGGGACAAAGTGGACTGAAGCCATGAGCACTGACAAGCTGGGTGGCCCTGGGGTGGGCGGGGGGCAGATTCCTTCTCTGCACTCAGCCTCCCCCACTGCTGCACAGCCTGGATCTCCCTGGATGCTCTTTCTCACGTCACTAAGCACAGAGGGGCACTTATAGTGCTAAGCAGTCCCCCCAGCAACCCCCCACCACCTGGGGATCACCCTGCCTTCTCAAGCAAGAACATGCACGGAAGACAGGACACACAGAGAGACAGCAAGTGGGCAGAGGGGCCGACGCCTCACCCCGCTGGAGAGGCCTGCCCCCTGCTCCCAAAAGGCACAGGGTGTCCCAGGGTCTGGGTCGGGGAGAGGAAAATGCGTGTCCACACCCATGGGAGGCCTGACTTGGCAGGGTCCAGCAACAGAAACCACTGTCCATCAGGTGATGGAGGAAGAGAAACGGACAGGGACTGGAGGGGTTCAGCGGTTACCGACAAGCCCACACCTGCCCGATCCGATCCCCAGAGCATCCACAAACGCCCCAGAGGCCCCAGCACTGCCCCCTGCCCCCAGCAGCAGTGCTGCTTTGGGTCCTGGCATTGAACCAATGGCCAAGAATCACTGGTAGGGTCTCCATGCCTCCTGAGCACTGCTGGAGAGGACCCCCCTGAGAAAATAGACAAGGTGCATCATACAACAAGCTGCCCCCCATGGCACAGAAACCAAAGATACAGTTGACTGGCACTAGTAACAGGAGGAGGCACTTGGAAAACATTGAGGGTGTTCGCAAGATGCCAAGGCACAAAGGACAGAGGACAGGCCCACCCACAAGGGCACAGAGGAGTAGAGGCCCACTCACACAGGCACAGAGGGGGCACAGGCCCACTCACATGGGCACAGAGGGGGCACAAGCCCACCCACATGGGCACAGAGGGGGCAGAGACCAACTCACATGAGACACCGGCAGAGGCCCATATGGCCACAGAGAAACTCCCCCACCCAGGCTCCTTGCTCTGTGCCGGCAGCTTACAGGGCAGCCGTGCAAACACAGGTCACAGAGACAGAAAGGGACAGGGTCGCCCGGCCGGGGGAGCTGAGGCAAACGGGGAGTGACTGCTCAGAAGGATCTTGTTTCTATTTAAGGGAGCGATAGAAGGTTTAAAATTGGGTTGCACAACTCTGTAAATATACTAAAACGAATAGACTGAAATGCACAAATTGAATTATACACTTTAGATGGATGAACTGTACCATAAGTTAAACCTCAATAAAGCTTCTTATTGTTGGGGTGGATGGAGAGTGAAAAATGAATGTGAGGTGGAGGCTCAGAGAGGGTGGGAAATCTGTCCAGGTTCACACAGCAGAGACTGGACTCAAATACTGGGGGGGGGGGGGGGGGGGTCAGGTTCTTGCTCTCCCCCTCTTTGCATCCAAATCTTCTTCAGTCAAGCCCCAGGAGGAGTCTCCCAGGCCCAGCTCCAGGAGGGCAAACACTGACTCCACAGATGACCAGTGGGCGGAGGCCGCACCCAACAACCGTCTCCTCCTGCCTGAATCAAAGGCCGCTTTGTCAGGTGGGAACCCTGGATGGGAACAGGCTTGGACCTGAGTGACCCAGAAGGGCAGCAAGTCCCAGCTGGGGCCCTGCCCGCTCTGTCCCACGAGCCCCGTGTCCAGTGGCTCTGCGGCGCTGAGGCCCTGCTCTGTCTGGGCAGCCTCTATTCTACCCAGAGGAAGTTCCATGAGCCTCCGTCCTAGCCAAGAAAGGGCCAGGAGGGTGTCCCGCCAAGCCCAGACGCACCTCACCACAGGAAACCAAGTTCGTCTGTCCCTCTGGGGCGGCCGCGCCACCCTCGGCCCTGCCCTGGCTTCCAGCACATTCTCTCGCAGATGCTGGGCTGAGGCGGGAGCTGCAGGCCCAGCTGGAGGTGTTCGGTCTCCACTTGCCCCTGCCCAGGGCTGAGCTTGGGGTGAAACTGCACCCCAGATCTGTGCCTGCCACCCAGCCCTCTCAGCAGCAGCCCTGAAAGCAGCTGCAAGAGGAGAGACCCTGCAGGCCACAGCACAGAGCCAGGGAGAGCGTCGAGGACTTAGAGAGTGGACGTGGGAACCCCAAGGGTCTCCAGCCCTCAGAGCTGCTTGAAGGCCTGGCTTGTATACTGGCCCCTGTGGCCCCCAACCGCATCCAGCCAGCTGTGGGCAGAGACCGCTCAGCTCAGTCGCGCCGAGAGTAACCACAAGGGACTTAGGAATTTAGGGTTCCAGTGTGGTTATAGGGGAAGAAGGGGTATCGAGCAGCCCCGCCATGGGACCCACACGTGCCTACAGGTCTTGAGGGCCTGTCACTGCCCTAGGCTCTGGCCCCCAAGACCCCCCAAGCCTGCCCCCTCCCCAAGGCTCCACCATGGCCAGTTCCCCCACCCAGGTATGTCCCCAACGGAGAGGCCATGGGCTGAGTGGGCCCAGGGGGCAGGGCCTGGGGGACAGCAGAGCTCAAAGCTGGTGCCAGGCCAGGGCTGTGATGGGGACCATGGCTTGGTTCCTCAAACTCCAGGGCAAAGATGGGACAGCAACTGTCCTCTTCCCCCTGGCCCCCAGTTACCACTGTTGAACCCCAATGCATACAGCCACAGTGGACGCCCAGCATCACGGAGGCCAGCAGAGTGACGGGGTCAGGGAGTCCTAGCAGGCAAGGTGGGGGACACAGTCAGAACTCACACAGGGTTGATGCTGGGTTCTCCCCCTTTCTTCACAGCCACCCCCAAATGTCACATCCACCCAATCATGAGGAGGGGAATGCTCAGCCCATGCAACGTTGGGGTACTTTGGCTGGTGGGGTGTCCCTTCTGTGTGCAGGAGACAGTCCTACTCAAAGGAATGCAGGCTCAGAAGGGGTTTCAGGGATGGGCAGGATACAGACTCACAGGGGGTAGGGGTGCACACCTTGTCCCCCAGGAGTCCCCTCACACCTCCTGCCCTACAGCACTTCTCCCTGGGAGCTCAGCTGGCCCCAGGGAGGACAGCCACTGGGGCCACTGCGGCCACTCAGCAGCGCTGCCCCAGCCCTGCCCAGTCAGTGCCAGCAACCCCCATTACTGTGACAACCCAAAGTGTTCCCTGCATTTGCAAGTGGCCCATTGCTGGCGCTCCAGGGCCTGGCACCCAGGCCTCCCTGTCCCCCAGAAGCAATTCCAGCTCTCCAGCCCAGAGTCTTGCCCTTCCCCCCTAGCCAACCCCAGACTCTGTTCAGTTCAGAAATGCTCTGGCCAGAATCTGGGTGCCCAGAGACTCAAATTCCCAGGACACCTCATGCCAAGGCGGGTACTCAGATGATGGGACCACCTCCTCGCCCCTCAGGCCCACGGTCACGCCTGCCTCTGCTCCTGGTTTGTAAATGAACCTCTGGAGGAGCCCCAGATCCGAGCCTGTGGTGGCTCTGGAGGCGACAGACGTCAGGCAGACAAAGCCCTGAGTCTGCTGGCGCCTCTCCCGCCCTTGCTTAATCTCCTCCAAGGAGGCAGATGACCAGCTGCGCCTCTGGCCTGGGCACTGAGACTCTGGGATTAGGTGCTGGGATTAAGGATGGACACATTCCCAGTGGCACAGAGTACCAACCCTGCACGAGTGTTCATGTGGGCACAACGGCAGGAGCACCTATGCAGGTGGCTCTGTGGGCAGCCACTGGCTGGGAGGCGGGTAGACCACCTGAGTGGGTGTGGCAGTGTCCCTGAGAGCAGGTTGCATCTCTGTGGGTGGCCACGTGCATGGGGAGGGCATGTATTGTGTCTCTGCATGGGAGGGCGTGTACTCCTGTGAGTCTGCACGGGAGGGCATGTGTCCTGTCTCTGCATGGGAGGGTGTGTTCTCCTGTGACTCTGCACGGAGGGTGTGTGCCGGGTCTCTGCATGTGCTCAGCTGTGCCCATGAGTTCCTGCTGTCCAGCACAAAAGTCTGCCCAGATGCCGGACTCCAGCCAAGATATAAGGGGCCTGCAGGGTTCTATGCATCTAGACAACACGTGTGCACCTGTAGAGGGACAAGAGCATCTCCCCACCCCCCTACCATTCTCCTGGGGCTGCAAGTACCCATGTTACCCAAGGGGGTGGGATGAGACCCTAGCAGCTGAGAAAGAAAGAACAATTTGGGGTCTCCTGCTCCCCTGCAGGCGTGGCCTCATTACAACAGCTGAAGACAAAGGACTCATCTTGAATGTCTTGCCCTGTGAGGCCTCCCCAGGGCCCCTAGCGGCCACAGACCCCAGTGACCCCGAGCCCCATACCTGCTTGCACACATTCACTCCTCATCCTGAGCCTAGCCTCAGTAGAATGGGGGACTCGGCTGCAAACCAAAAAGAACCAGGCTTGAGATCGCATGTCCTTCTCTCCCAGAAGGGAGCTCGCCATAACCATGCCACCGAACCCCGTGCCAGGTTGTTTCACTTGGGGTGCCCCAGAGGGAGGCAGGCGAGACCCCTCCCTGCCCCAAGGGACCCAGCCCCAGCAGCTGAAAACCTCCATAACTCAACCGCTGCCATGTTCAATGTTGCTCTCCACATGCGTGGGCCGAGCCTCACCCACAAGTGAACCTTTACCTGAACCATGCGGCCGCATTTGTGGCTGTGCGATACTTCATAGGACACACCCTACCCATACTCTAATAAGAGTACCGCACCACATTTGATGGGATTCAAAGTAAGAAGCAACCAACCTCAGGGGGAAATATTAGATTGTTTCAGTTCTGCTTTGGGTTAGGGATTAGGGTGTGGGATGGAAACACCTGGAAAATGGTGGTGGGAAGGTGTAACGGTGTTGGAATTGGTGTTTGAATATTAAATGTCATCAAATATCGTGAACTACTTTATAAAATAAAAAAATTAAAAAGAAAAAGAATCAGGCTCAAACACTAAGCCAGAACCCCATTTGGGTTTGAGACTCTCCTGAGCACGCCCCCTAACTGCACTCCTACCCCTCAACACACACATAGGCAAGATTCAGCCAAGTCCCAGAAGTCAGAGCCCAGAGGCATGCAGGACCACATGCCTGGCCAGCAACTGTGCCCCTCAGCACTTGGGAATTCCGAAAAGCCCAGCTCAGACCCTCTGGAGGGCACGGGTTTGCCCTCACCCTACATGAGAGGGATGGTGAAGAGAGTAAGGGGTCAAGGCCCTGGCAGGCAGGTCACAATGCAGAGAAATCACACAGAGACTTAGAGCACTGCCTTGCACGTACACAGTCACGAGTTCAAGCCCCCAGTGCCCGCATGCACTGACAAGACCCCGCAGCTCTACCACGTGACTGGGGGTCCTGTGACTGCCAGTGCCACAAGCACCACAGATGAGGCTGTGACCTCCTGCAGGCACAACCCAAACAGGAGTGAGCATCAGTGGTGTGTGCGGGTCTCAAGAACTGCAGCTGTGAAGAAGGGGAAGAAGGGGGGAGGGGATGGTTTATAATTTAAAAAAAAAAATTCTGGTTAAAAAATAAAAAGGAATCCCTCTATGCCTGGCCCTAAGCATCCCTTTAGCCCCCAAGACTTTTTTTTGGTTTGTGTTCCCCGCCCCCCCCGCCCCCGCCCAGCTATGCTCAGAGCTTACTCTTGGCTCTGTGCTCAGGATCACTACTGGCAGTGGACCACATAGGGTGTTGGAGACTGAGCCTGGGTTGGCCATGTGCAAGGCAAATGCCCTACCTGCTGTACGATAGCTCCCCACTCCTCCACCCCAAGACTCCTGTCCCGAGCAGGAAGGGGGAAGGGAAAGACGGGCGGGGAGCAGACTGCTGAACCGAGGTTGGCAGTGGGGAGCGGGGCACAGAGAAGGTCTTTCCCAACCAAGCAGGAGCCTCTGGGAAACCCAGAGTTTGTCCTGAGAAAAGGGGAGAAAAGGGGAGCTAGCAACCCTGCCACCCCTCCTGCCTCAGCTTCCCACTGCCAGCCTCCACCACCACCCCCCTCCAAACTGGGGGATCATATGAGCTGGGGCCTGGGAGAAAGGGACAAGGTGTGACAACAGGGGAGAATAAGAAGCAAAACGAGGGAGGATGTGTGAAAGCAGGAAAGGAAACAATGTAGCGATGTCAGATGGGGGGAATGGAACAAAGTGACTGATCAGGGAGATGATGTAATGAGGGAGTTGCTCCTGCAACAATGTAACCAAGGGAGCCTCCCGGAGAGGTAATAATGTAACCCTACAGGGAAACACACTCTCAAGCCTGTCCCAGAATTGGGGCCTGGAAAAGTAGCCCACCTGCAGAAGGGGAGCAGAATCTTGAGAAGGGCTTCGCTGTGCTTGGGGGGCTGGGAGGAGAGGCTGGCACAGCACCCCCAGATCTGGGCTGGGCTGTGCAGTATGGATAGGAGTTCACTGGAGAAGGGAACAGACTGCGAAGGAACGGCGTCTGTGAAGATGTGCTCTGGCCCCAGGGAACTGCCAAGAGTCTGGGCAGGAGCAGCGGGAGAGCTGGGGGCAGAGAGAAGAGGCCAGAGGGCCCCAGGAACGGATGCACTGATGAGCAGGAGGCAGATGGAGGCTGCCGGGAGAGGCGGGGAACAACCAGGTTTGCAGTCTGGGCAGAACTGACAGGTACTAGGAGAGACAGGGTGGGCGACAGTCTGAACATGTAGCTCTGAACCCCAGGTCAGTTGCCAACATGCTGTGTCACGTTGGGCAAGCCACTCTACCTCTCTGTGCCCCATTTCCCCAACTGGAAGGTAAGAAGATAACCCTCAGTCTCGGACTTTAGGACTAGAGGCCAGGCCTTTGTCTTCAGTTGACTCTTCAGGCTGAACAAGTGTTTCCGAAGGGCTTCCAGATGAAATCTTGACCTTCCCCCGCCCGCATGGCCTCCCCCGCCCTCCCACCAACCCCAGAACACAGGGGCACCTAGTGAGGACTGCCCGACTTTAACATCAACCTTTCTAGCACAACACCTCACAGGTGGCACAGAGCCCATCCACCAGATCAGGCTCACAGGGTTCAAACCCAAACTGCTGCCTCCTAGCACTGAGGCCCAGGCAGGCATCTACACCTCTCTGAATCATGGAGGTAGTAGTGTCTGTCTCTCAGATGACTGAGGGGGCGGTAGGGGTCTTCTGAGACCTATGGCAGGAACTCAGCAGGCAGCAGTCGTGTCACGACACCCCTGCCCTTGCAAGTACCCAGCCAGCCTTCACACATGGCCTGTGCCCATTTTCCAGACCAGCACCCTCAACCTGGGGACAGAACCTAAGGGTCCGGATTTGAACTCAAGTCCATCTGTAGCCAGTGTAGTTTTCTATGTTGAGGCCTCAATGGGGGTAGGGGTATCAATTTTTTATCCTGCAACACCCGATGATGCAGAACCAGGCACCCAGCAGTGCTCTAACAAATATCCATCAAGTAAACAAAACTCAGTCAGAAATAGCCAGTGGCCCTTGGGGCAAGTGATAATATAGTGGGTAGGATGGTTATCTTGCACCCGGGTTCAATCCCTGGCACCCCATATGGTCCCTGAACACTTCCAGGAGTGATTGCTAAGTGCAGAGCCAGGTGTAATCATCCTGAGCATCACTGGGTGTGGACCAAAACCCCAAAACAAAGAAACAGTGGCCCTCACTACAGAGACCTTCATGCCAGAGGAGCCGAGTCCGACCTCATTGCGAGCCTCTCCCAGAAGGGGGTGCCACGTCTTTTTTGGGGGGCCATACCAGGTGGTTCTGGAGATCCATGTGGTATTGGGGATTGAACCTGAGCCTCCTGCATGCAAAGTATATGCTCACTTTTTTTTTTTTTTGCTTTTTGGGTCACACCCGGCGATGCTCAGGGATTACTCCTGGCAGTGCTCAGGGGACCATATGGGATGCTGGGAATCGAACCTGGGTCGGTCGCATGCATGGCAAACACCCTACCCGCCGTGCTATCACTCCAGCCTTTACACTCACTCTTTTGAGCTATCTCTCTGCCAGGAGATTCTTCCTTTTCCTTCCTTCCTGCTTCCTTCCTACCTTTGCTTCCAGCCTTCCTTCCCTCCTTCTTTCCTCCCTTTTTCTTCTCTTTCCCTTTTCTTCCCTTCTTTCCTTATTTCTTCCTTCCCCCATTCCTTTCTTCCTTTCTTTCTTTTCTCTGTTTTGGGGCCACACCCAGCAGTGCTCAGGGGTCACTCTTGGCAGTGACTAGTGGGACCATATGCAGTGCCAGGGATCAACTGGGGTTGGTCAAATGCAAGGTGAGTGCCTTCCCCCACTGCACTATTGCTACTGTTAACCAATTTAGTTCCCTAGTCCTGCTCTAAGACAGTCCAGTCTAGGGGGCTGGAGCAATAGCACAGTGGGTAGGGCATCTGCCTTGTATGCGGATGACCCAGCGTCTCATATGGTCCCCCGAGCACCGCCAGGAGTGATTCCTGAGTGCAAAGCCAGGAGTAACTCCTGAGCATCGCCAGGTGTGACCCAAAAAAAGAAAAAAAAAAAAGACAGTCCAGTCTGGTCTCTCTGCTTATCCAGGTGCTGTCTGCCTCCCAAGACCAGTACAAGGGACACCTCCTTCATGGAGCCCTCCCTAATTCTCCAGAGTTGACACCAATCTCTTATTCTCCTGCCATTCTCTCGGCTCCCCCTCAGGTGCCAGCTACCCTACCTCAATAGGAAACCTCAGATCAGGGACTAAGTTCAGCACCTTGGGGTTCTCAGTTCTCAGCCTGGACCAGACACTGCAGGGACAGCAAACAGTGGCTGTCAGGACTGGCAGGTGAACAGCAGAGCAGGACAAGGCCCTGGGTTCTGGAATGTTCAGGAAATGTCCCACAGCCCAGCACCAGGTGGCCTTGGTTCACTTTCAAAAAGAGCAGGTGGGGCGAGAGGGCCTGACCTGCTGGACTGATCCCCAGCCAGGCCTCAGGGCTCCCTGACAGCTCCTCAAATGTGGCTACTGTGGGTCCAACTTACTCACTGGGTCTTCCTCTGTAGATGTGAATGTGGTGGGAGAGGGGCCCTGAGGTCATCTCCTCTAAGGTGAGCTCAGCTACACAGGAGTGTCTGGGGCAGAAAGTGCTCCTGCACACTGGGAACCTTGTTTCCAGCCCCGAACTGCCCGGTCCCCCAAACACGCAGGGTGTGGTCACATTAAAAGGCAATTGTTGGGGGCTAGAGTGATAGCATAGCAGGTAGGGCGTTTGCCTTGCACGCGGCCAACCCAGGTTTGATTCCCAGCATCCCATATGGTCCCCTGAGCACCGCTAGGAGTAATTCCTGAGTGCATGAGCCAGCGGTAACCTCTGTGCATCGCCTGTTGTGACATAAAAAGAAAAAAAAAACCAAAGAAGCAAACAAAAATAAATAAATAAAAAGCAACTATCCAGGTCCAGCTGAAGAGATAATACAGGAGGCAGGTACTTGCACTTGGCCTACGTGGGTTCAATTCCTGGCATACCATATGATCTCCCGAGTGCCACCAGGGGTGATTCCCAAGCACAGAGCCAGGAGTAACTGTTGGTGTTACTGCCGGGTGTGACACCAGAGCAAAACCAAAAAAGTGACTATCCAGTCCCCCTCCCCCTCCCCCTCCCTCCAGACAAGGAGACATCACCAACCCATTTGACAGAAGGAAAGATTAAAGCCAAGTTCTGCTCTAGCTTAGGGAGCAGCTGGGATTTTAGCCTACCCCAAAGGTCTCCCGCTTCTCCAAACCTCCCCCAGGCACAGCCTGTCTATCATGTCTATCATGCACCCCAAGCAGCGGTGGCAGACAAGGTGGCATGAGGAGTGACAATGTCACATGCAGGCAGTGCTCAGGAGCATTTGCAAAATGCTAGAGCCCACTAGAGCTACCTGCCCAGCTTTGCGCTCCCCGGGCCCCCAATCCCTGCCACAGCCTCCAAGCCCAACTCCGGCTACATGCTCCTTGCAGCTCAGGACACAGTGCTGTGCCCATCTGTAAAAAGGGGTCTCAGTACCAACTCCTGTGGGCTGGCGAGAACTGGGACCAGCATGGGAAGGGCAGAGAAGGGACAACAGAGCCCCCATCTGTGTCCAGCCCTGACACAGGCCACCTGTGAGGCAGAGTGCCCCCTAGCCCTACGAGAGGTCAGGTGTGTGCATGGAGGGTCAGTCTGCAAGGGCAGGGAGACCCCCACTGTCCTCCACCCCCAGCCATGGCCCCAGAAAGGAGGGCCTCACAGGGTTCTACCAGGCACCCCAAATCCTCCCCAGCTCCATATAGCCGCCCCCCCAGCTCTCAAGCCTGTCCTCTTCGGCCCCCACCCCAAGCCCCAGTCAGAAGCGGGGCAGAGCGCGTGAACCGCCCAACACCCTGGAGCCCGGAACGGAATTGGCAATCACTTGGCTACAATTAGATTTCCTCAATCCTGCTGGTGATTGATTCCAAATTGCCCTTATTAAAGTCTGGGCTGGTGAGAGGGCTGCAGGGGTGAGGGGGGGCCTGAGGGGTGTGGGGCCTGGGTGGCAGCACTCAGGTTGCAGGAAGCTCTAAAGGAGGGCAGGCGAGACTGACCCCAGGAGAAGCCCACCCAGAACCAGTATCATCCCCCAGCCCCCCAGCCCAGCCAGAGAGCTAGTACTTGCCTTGTATCCTTCCCTCCCCGCCCAGTTCAAACCCCCAACCCTACATACGGTCCCCCCCAAGCACCACCAGGCTCACTCGTGAGCACAGAGTAGGAACTAGCCCCTGAGCATTGCTAGGTGTGACCCCAAAACAAAAACACACACAAAAGAAAAGCGGGGCTCTTAAGCGTGTATAATGACCAGGTCAGCCAGGGACCACA
Organism: Sorex fumeus; assembly: GCF_029834395.1. NCBI lineage: Eukaryota > Metazoa > Chordata > Mammalia > Eulipotyphla > Soricidae > Sorex > Sorex fumeus. The sequence continues at coordinate 46,417,402 of NW_026606104.1, forward strand.
GAGAGCCCCACAATGGGTGAGGGGGCAGCTGAGCCCTGGCTGAGGCAGGTGGACAAGCCCTGGCACTGCCGTGGTCCCTGCTGGAGCAGGAGCTGTGGGTGGGGTAGCAAAGGACTCTGCTGTGTGAGCTCTGACTGGGGGCTTAACCACTCTGGGTCTTCTGCCAAGTGAGGGAAGGGCCCCCGCCCGTGAGGCGCTCAGAAGTCTCCTCCTTGGGCAAGCCAATGGCTCAGGGCTCTCTGTGACACGCCAGGCACTGTTTCTTATGGCAAATCTGAGATGGGGGGAGAGCAAGGGGGCTAAAGAGAAAGAAACCAAACAGGAAACAGGAGAAAGGGATGTTCTCAGGACAATGCACTCCCCAGGTTCTTGAGTGCTACTTCATTCTTGATCCATGAGGCAGAGCTAGTTTTGACTGCATTTGAATGAAGACGGAGGTTCAGAGAGGGCAAGTGAATTTAATAAGATCACAAAGCAAGAAATTTGCAGAATACGGGGGCTGGAGCAATAGCACGACAGGTAGGGTGTTTGCCTTGCACGAGACCAACCTGGGTTTGATCCCCGGCATCCCATATGGTCCCCCGAGCACCACCAGGAATAATTCCTGAGTGTAGAAACAGGAATAATCCCTGAGCATTGCCGGGTATGACCCCCCCCCCAAAAAAAAAGAAATTTGCAGAACAGAATTTCAATCCTGGTCTCATTGGCCCATGGGCCTCTTCTCCATCTACAATCTCAAACTGCACCCTGGGGCTTAAGAGCCCCAAACAGACACAGCACCAGTGCTCAGAGGGGGGCCCCGAGTAGCAGAAGACAGACCTGAGCATCTAGAGCAGAACCCTGAAAGGTCAGTCTTCACCTGCACCCCCTGCCCTTCAGCCTCAGCTGCCACCCCCACCCCTTCCCCAGAGCCAGGCCCTCAGCCACTGCCCGTCAGTCTCCCCGTCAGTCTCCCCCGTCAGTCTCCCAGTCAGTCTCCCCCGTAATCATGGCTTCCTGTTTGGCACCGAGGCCAGGTCTGGTCAGTGGGGGAGGGAGCAGCCCTCCCTCTGGCCAAGGTCTGCTCTGAAAGAAGGGGGGCCGGAAGAGAAGGCTATGCAGCTGCCTGCCTGGGCAGTGGTCAGTGAGAGACAACCAGCAAAGACTCCTGGGTGCAGACCTGAGATTCCCAGGATGTGGTGGGCCATTAGGGGCTAGAGGGGTGTGTATGTGTGTGCATGTGAGCATGTGTGTATGTGCGCGTGTGAGTGTGTGTGCGTGCGTGTGAGCATGGCGTGTGTGTGTGTGCGTGTGTGTGTAGGGAAAGCACAGACCAACCATTAGGGGCTAGAGGTGTGTGTGTGTGTGTGTGTGTGTGTGCGCGCACATGTGTGTGCATGTGTGTGTGCACACGTGTGTGCACGTGCACATGTGTGCGTCTGTGTGTGTGTGTCTGTGTGTGTGTGTAGTGGAAGCACAGAACAGCCATTAGGGGCTAGAGGGGTGTATATATGTGTGTGTGTGTGCGTGTATGCGCGTGCACGTTTGTGAGTGTGTGTGTGTGTGTGTGTGCATGTGTGTTTGTGTGTAGAGGCAGCACAGGCCAGCCCACGCCCCCCTCTAAAGTGAGCTGAAAGAGGGGAAGGGGGGAGCAGGGACTGAGCCCAGAGGCAGCTTCTCACTTGGACTGCCCTGACCCCACCCCCGCCCCAGACACAAAATCACAGGGCGCCTTGCAGCTGGGCTGGAGCCCAGAGCCACAGCGCTGGGTCCCACGCAGATGAGGGGGCCCAGCCCAGGCCCTCAGACCGCAGGCCTGACTGGGGCCCACGGCGCCTTAGACCCAGCCTGGCCCTGCCCACCTCACCGTCCACACCTCCAGAGAAGAGTCCAGCTGGGCTCCAACGCACACAGTCCTGCCTACCTCCATTCATTACCATTCATCCACTCACTCCTTCACTCATTCACACATTCACCCACTCATTCCTTCACTCATTCGCTCACCCACTCACTCACTCACACCAGTCTCTGCTAAGATGACACCAAAGACGGCCCAGGGGGTTCGAGGAGAGCACCCCTAGAGCCTGCACCAGGCAGCTCTCATCCCTTAAGGACTGCCTCACGTGTCTCCTGCCTGCTGGGGGACCCCCACCCCTCTCTGAGCCTCTGTCACTCAGGCCGGAGAGAATGTGGGGTGCACTGGGACCAGGATTTGGGGGCGGGTCCCTGGGGACAGGGATTTGGGCCAAAGGAGACCAAGGCAGAGTGTTCCCCACTCAGGCTCAGGGCTGGGGGTTCCTGAGGTCCTAACAGTCCCCGTCCTGTGCCACAATCACATGGGCTAGACCTGGGCGCCCTCTCAAATCTGGTTTACACACTCTCACCTTACTGACCCCCTCCCCCACCACCTACCGGCCCCTGGACACTCAGAGCCCTGAGGCAGGGCCAGGCCCTCCCCACTCCAAAGTGGGGGTCAGTGTGGGAAGAGCAGGGCATTCCTGGCACGTAGGAAACAGATCATGTGAGCATAACTGGGGTACAGGGGAGAGGCTCTGAGAATTGAAGTGGTCCAAGATCACACCTCAAGAGAGGCTGGACCCAGCCAGTTCCACCCATCTGCTCTGCAGTCGGGCAGCCCAGGGCAAGCTGCCTAATCCCCCTGGGCCTTGGTTTCCTCATCTCTCCAGGGGGGTTCGGATCATTCTGCCCTTGAGGTGATTGGAGGGATCACTGAGCCCCTGTGGAGGAGCAGTGGGGGGCAGACAGGCTGCATAAGCGCTGGGGGCCCTGTAGGGAGCCCTGGGGGACAACTTGCTCCCAAATCCTGCCCGCAGGCCCCGCCTTCCCTCCAGGCAGCTCTGGTCTGCAGGAATCCAACTGTTGTTCCTTCCAGAAGGATCCAGCCGGCTCCCCCATGCAGCTGTTGGGGGAGCTCCCAGCAGCAGCAGGAAGAGCAGGAGGGGAAGCCCAGGGCCAGCCCTGGCGTCTGGGGAAAGCTGTCTTGCCTCCAGGATAAACCCTGCGGTCCCCTCCTTTTGCCAGAGCCCAGGCTTAGCCCTGCCCTGGACTGCCAGGGGCCGGGCCCCCAGCCCAGGAGTAAGAGGACGCCTTTGCTTTCCAGAATCCAAGCGTTTTCTCCAGCAAACCCCATCCCTCTCTGCTCCCCGATGGAGGTCACGGAAAGAGACCCACAGCTGGAAATACCAAGCTGCTTCCAATACCTTTCTCAAATCTGCAGGGATGACGGTCACCCTCAATCACAGTCCTGATTGGGATTTATCCCCAGTGGACAGCTGAGCCTGCCAGGTGGCTGGGAGAACTGCAGCTGCTTAGTGTAGCTTTCCTCAACACCTCCTCCTCCAGGAAGTCCTTGGTGAACACCCCAGCTCCACCAGGGAAGGGCCTTATTTCTGTAGCCCACGCAGCATGAAAGTCACTGTCCAGCCCACCATAGGAGCTCCTTCCCCTAACCACCCCACTGTGAGGGGGCTCAGTTCCTGTCCCCATTTTATGGACTGGAAGCTGAATCAGAGAGAGGAATTCCTTGCCAAAGTCACACAGCAGGTCTCTGTCCACTGAGCCTTAGGGGGACAGTTCTTAAGTCCTGAGGACAAGCCTGGTGCAGCTGGAAGGAGGAGAAGGGAGCCCCAGGCTTTTGGACAGGGGCTCAGGAGAGCCCCTCACCCCCTAGGGACCCTCACATGTCTCTCTCCCTTCCTGCTCCCTAACCTGTAAGAGCAAGAAATCAGCAAGTGTTGAGAGTTGCTCAGGAACACCTAAAACGCCATCAGCCCCTGGAAAGGCACAGAGCCCCAGAATGCCCCGGCGCCTTTCAGGGCGGGGGCGGAGGCAGGCCTGCAGCAGGCACTCTCGGTGTCTGGTGGCCTGACCCTCCAGAGTCCACCCCTTGGTGCAGAAGCCAGAGAGCAGGACAGCACTTGTCCCCACCTGTCCTGCTGATGTCCTTAGAGGCCCCTCCCCCATCAGGCTGGCCGGAGCTGGGTCCTCAGCCCTCACTCCAGCCCTCCCTGCTGCAGCTGTGCCTCTTCCTCTGAGACTGTGCTCGGGCCAGATGAGGAGCTACCCCCACACACACACCATCGAGGGGAGGGAGGGAGCCTGCAGAGAGCCCCCTCCCCACATTATCTGGAGCCCCGCCCCTCTCTCCTACAGATCCAGAGCATCAGGGAGGCAGAGCTGGGGGGGTCTGCACCATGTCCCTACCCTAAATCAGATCCCCCCACAGCACCAAGGACTGAGGGTCATCAGGAAGACGCAGGCCCCCAGGACCCTTCCCTTAGTCTCCATCCTGACAGTCCTGGCCCTGAGGAGGGGAAGCGGAGGCAGGGTACAGACCAAGGTCGGGCAGTGAATGGGGAGAGATTTCCAAGTTCCTGACAGGAGACAGTGCTGGAGAATGGGGTGGAGAAAGTGACCCAAATCCAGGGCAGCTGAGTCCCTCCCCTCCACCTCCCGAGAAAAGGGGTGTGCCAGCCAGGCCCTCCCTCCTCAGCAGGCTCAACATGGGGAAGGCCGACCAGAGCATGGCCGAGAAGTCAGCCCCTCAGCCCCTCCTGTGGGACAGATCGTCTGGGGGAGGGGAGAGGGAGGAGAGGCCGGGTTGCTTGAGAGGCTTGACCCAATGTCGTGGGGATGGGCCAGTCTCGGCCTGGAAGCAGCGCCCCGCTCAGCCGGCCCCAGCCACGTGTCCACAAGGGAACTCGCAGGGCTCCAACCCGGGCACGGTCCCTCCCCCTGCCCCCTCCTTGGGCTCTGCTCCCCGAGCTGAGCTGGGATGGAGGCTCAGCTCCGACGGCTTCTCAAAGGGACACTCAGCGGTCACCCCGCACACACTCACCTCTACCTGCATGCGGGGCTAAGGGGTGCGGCGCGGGCACAGGCGGGCACACTCGGATGCCCGCGCCCGCGTGCTCCGGGGCCGGCACACGCCCACCAGCGGGCCCCCCATCACCCCGCCCGTTCCCACGGCCTCGGCCAGCAGCCACCCAGCGCTGTCCCGAGCACACACGTCAGGCACAATGGGTCACCAGCCTGCGGCCACACACACACACACACACACACACACACACACACACACACACGCAGGCGCTTGCGCGCGCGCGCGCGCGCACACACACACACACACACACACGCACGTAGGGCGGCGGCGCCCACCCAGGTGCCGGGCACGTCCTCGGCCCTTCCCCTGCCCGCGTCCGCCCACGGGTCCCAGCATCCCAAGTGCGGCGGCCACCGCGGGTCACGCTCACACCCCCTCGGATCACCTTCACGCGCCCCTCCTCCCGCGGGCCCCGATCCCGGCCGCGACCCCCGGGGGAGTCCTGGGCGCGCCCGGCCCGCGGCGGGGGCGGGGGGCGGCGGGCCGGCCGGCCGGGCCCGGCTGCGGGGCGGGGTCCGCGCGACACTCACCCCCGCGGCGCGGCCCGCCAGCAGCAGCAGCAGCAGCAGCAGCGGCGGCGGCGGCGGCGGCGGCAGCAGCGCGCGGGCCCCGGGCGGCCCCGGCTTCATGGCGGCGGCGCCTTTTGTTCCCGAGCGCGGGCGCGGGGCGGCTGCTCGGCGGCGGCGGCGACGCGCGGCTCGGCTGGGGCTCGGCTCGGCCGCCCGGCTCCGCCTCGCAGCTCCGCGCCCAGCCGCCGCGCCCGCAGGAAGCGTGCGCCGCCGCCGGCCGCCCCCAGCGCGGGCGGGGCGGGAGGAGGGGCGCGGGGCGGGGCGGCTGCGGGCGCCCCCGGCCCCGCCCCCGCGCCCCCCCGCCCCCGGGCCCCCGGCCAGGCCCCCGCCCGGGCCCCAGCTCTCCGCCCGCTTCGCGCCCCAAGCCCCGCACTCGCATCCCCGGGGCCCTGCGCGCCCGCCCTGCACCCCTACTCCCAGACACCTGGGGGCGGCCTGGCCCCGCCCCGGCCGGGGTCCCAGGGCACACGCACCCCCGGGCCGCCTGCCCTCCCTGAAGCCCCCTTCCCCCATCCCCGCAGCAGGGACACCACACGGCTCAGCTGGGGACAAGTGGCCTCCACAGCGGTTCCTGGGGTGGCAGGGCCCCGCGTGGAAATGTACAGGGTCTGAGTGGAGGGACACCTCAGTGGCAGGCAGGGCAGAGGAACACACACACACACACACACACACACACACACACACACACACACCCCTCAGGCATGGTGTGACCTCCCTCGCAGCCCTGTCACAGGACACAGAGCAGGGTCCAGAAACTGCTCGAACTGACCAGCTTACCCCCCTCAGCTGTGTGACCCCAGCCAGGGAGCCTGGACCCTTGGGCAGTGTGGCCTGGACTCTCCATCCAGCGCAGGTGCTGTGAAGATAGGACCTTCCTGGGGTCCTGGGGGACATTGGGCCTACAGTGCCTCTCTCCCAGTCAGGGGGGGCCCTAAGCACTTACTCTGCTCTCTCCCGACCCCCAGCAGGAGCTGGCAGGGCAGGCTCTGAGACTTTCTGCTCCTGCGTGGCCCCAAGCCCAGCACAGGCCCTGAAACGCAGCGGGCACTCACAGCACAGGCTGGGCAGGAGACGGGGCACTGACCACACTCCAGATGTCACATGAGTGACTGTCCCCAGCCAGCCTGCCCCTGGGGCCCAGGGGAGGAGGGGGGTGGGGAAGGAGCTCACCTTGGTGGACTGAAGGTGATGCCCAGGACCACTCGCAAGACCACTTGCTGCAGGCCCAGCACTGGCCCCTGTGTCCCAGTGCTGGGCCTGCAGCAAGACAAGGACCCCAAGCTGATAGCAGAATACCCCCAAGAAAACCAGGAGGGCAGAGCTGAGGGAGGAGCTGGGACGGGGGAAGAGCTGGAGGCAGGCTCTGGGGACGCAGCTGTGCTGACTTTGGACTCGGGGGACCCCGACTTCAGGGCCTCGGAGAGGAAGTCCAGAGGTAGAGGAGTGAGCGTGCGGGCCCGGAGACATGTAAGGCCCGGCCAGCGGCCTCTGGCACACATCCCAGAGCCGGAGGAGGGAAACTTTCCAACTCTGAGATTCCACAGTCCCTAGGAATTCTAAGGTCCCAACCTCTGAAAATCCCATTACCAAACTTTTTGGGATTCCGACCTCTGGGCACCTCAGGGAGATAAGGGCCCAGGAGCTGAGTGGTCCCGGGGCTGGGGCTGGCCAAACAGCACTGCATGGAGTGGACACACTCTGGGTCTGGGCTGGCCAGGCATCAGGCTCCATGTCCTGAGTGCCTGTGAGCTGGAGACCTGAGACCTGGCCACCGCAAGGAAGTAATGAAGGCACCGCCGCATGCATTCATTCACCCTGCCAGTGAGTGCAAATCTCCTGGGCCAGGTCCCCGCGAGAGACAGTTTGAGAAGCTGAAAGATCTGATGGTCATTGTCCTGCGGACTCAAACGGCTGATGCTTAAAGGCAATGGTCACCTCCCCTCCCAGAGGGGCGCCCGGGCCCAGCACAGCCTACTTCTCTGGGTTTCTGCATCAGAGTTAGGGTGTGGTGACAGATGTCAGGCCCGTGACAATAAAGGCTTCTGACCCATGGGAGTTGCCAGGACAGGAACGCTGAGCCATGGAGCTGTGCAGGGCTAGCAGCCTGGCACCTGCAGGTCCATGGGGACCATGTCCACACACAGGTCCGCCTGCAGTGAGCAGTGCCAGCTTCTGACATTGGGGAGCCGCTAACCTGCCCCTTGGAAGCAGAGGGCGGAGGGGTAAATCCATGGACAGGCATGGAGCGCCACCTGCTGGTCACAGAGCTGAGGTGCCCAGGCCACTTGAGCTTGCAGGCTCCCCACCCCACCCCACCCCCAGTGCTGACTCTCCTTGAGGCTCAGAGAAGCTCTTGCTCCCTTACAGCGCACTGTGGCCCACCCTCCCGGATCCGTGGCACGTGAACCACTCCAGGATACTCCAGGCTCCTGTCACCTCCTTCTCACCCACGCGGCCACCTACCCCCGCCCAGCACACTGTTCCTTGGGTCACTGGGGCCCTCTGGGAAGGACCATTGCTTGGTCACATCCCATCCGTACACGTGCAGTCACACACATACACCTACATGCAGACATGTAGTGCATGGGTGCATGCATCCCCACCAGTCTCCCACAGAGGCCCCCTCCATAGCCCCAGGGGTCGGCAACCTGAATTGAAGTGAAGGCCGACTCAATCCAGGCTCTGCTCTGTGAGATGCATGTGGACATGATCCCCATCTGAGACATGCAGAATGAGGCCCAGAGAAATTAAGACACTAACCCAAGGTCACACAACTGGTTCCTGAGTCGGGTTATAGACAGTTCTGGGTGATGGATCAGGGTATGTCAGGAAGCATTTGGTCCATGATAAGGGCTAGCATGGGGAGTCACCCTGGAGACACGCTGGCCTGGTGCATATTCAGATACATGTGGAACCAAGATGCCCCAGTGGGCCTGCTCCACCCCACTGCTCTGCCCTGGCATCCAGTGCTCAGCAAAGGCTACCCTGCTGCACACCCCCTCCCTCAGGTTTGACTGGACAGACTGATTGCCTTGTTTGAAGGTGGGTGCAGCCACTGGTGCTCAGGGACTATTCCAGGTGTGACCCCTGGCAATGATGGTGCTGGGGACCAAGTGGGGGTGTGCAGGATGCAAGGTGAGTGCCACCGCTGGACCCACTTGCTGCCACGCGAGGCTGAGAGCCCAGGACCCGCACCCCCGACTCACCAGCACTGCCCAACGTTTGTGAAGGGCTCCCACTTCCTCTCCGGGGGGGGCAGATGCCTCCAGGGACCAAAGCTGGGCCTGAGGAGCAGCTGGGGTCCTGTACTCTTGACTTCACCCCACTGGGCAGTAGGGGAAATGGGGGCCAGAGAGGCGAGTTCAGAGCCAGGAGGGTACGGATGAGGTCTGTCATAGCCTCATGGAGTGGGGGGTGGGGGGGACACATGGGTGGGTTGGGCTCCCGACAGGCCTCCTCTATGTCAGAGCAGACAAAGAACCAGAGGACAGGGCCTCCCCCTGCTCCTGGCCCAGGCCTGCCCCTTCCCCAATACCAGGCTGCTCGCCTGCCCCCCAGGCCTGCTTCATACACCATATTGAGGCCACAGACGAGGATTTCTTCCAAAATGTCCGAGTGATCCCTAAATCCAGGACCCAGCCCTGGAGTTTGGCCAGGGGACCCCTGAAGTCCCAGAGAGAACCTGGGACACACCAAGGCTGCTGGTGTGTGCAAGGCTGGGGAGTAGCCCGGGCAAGCTACGGGGAACATTGGCAGGGCCCCTGCCCGGGTGAGCATGTTGACGCAGAGGCACTGTGCCATCATCCCGGGGACCCCATGTGCTGGCTTTCAGGATGAGGATCAGTGGCACCCCCAGCCCCCGCACACCCAGGCCTCTCCCCAAGTTCTGAGCTGGGGGTAGCAAATTGGGGTGCTGAAAGGACCCCCGGAGGTGCACTAGGGCAGGTGTGGGTGGCAGAGCGGGTCCCGTTACCTGAGTAGGGAGTCTGAGGCAAGAGCCAGCAGCGCTGAGCATGACCCTACCTCTTTCTCGGGTCAGGCCGGTGGTGGCACTGCTAGAGGAGATAAAGGGGGTCAGACTCACTGAGGACAGGGGAGGCTCTTGTGCAGCTCACAGGTTTGAATCAGGGGCAAAGCCTTGGAAGGGGCTGCCCAGGGACCCCGCAGCAATGAGGACAGTGGAGCCGCCCAGGAGCCACGTGGGAGAATCCGCACCACCAGTCTGCAGTGAGGGTCCTGCAGGGACTGGAGAGGGGCTTCGAGCAGAGGGAGCATCTGCACTCAGCCCTGGCAGACAGGCCTGGGGGAGCACTGCTGTGGGGAGCCAGGGGGCCATGCCAGGCCCGCTGAGGTGCCCTGAGCTGCCTGAGACTCGGGTGGCAGATGTGTGCATGAGGCCCAGAACCTGCAGGCCTTGGGCACGGCAGCCTTGGTGCACGAAATGTGCGGGACAAGCCTGTTCTCTCTGGGCGCATTCCATCTGCCCAATTCACAGGTGAGAAAACGGAGGTTTAAAAGGGAAGTGATGGGCTGGAAGGTGATGTAGGGACTACGGCCCCTGCCTAGCCAATATGAAGCTGCAAGTTCGACCCCAGTGCTGCTTAAAGCACAGATGGTGATCTTGGCTGCTTTGCTCTTTGGGGTCTCCAGCAGTTATAGGGGCACCCCCAAATGGAGGATACGGGTCCCAGCAAGCACCACAGCAAGCAGGTGTGGAATCCCCCCACCATCAAGGCCACCTGATGGGGCGGGTGTCCTCAAGGTCACAGTTTGTGATTGAGCCAGAAGGGAGGCCCCAGCTCTGCTCCCCCCGGTGGAGTTCTCTGCCCCTCCTCCAAAGATTTTGAAAACAATGAAGCAGCTGGGCACTCCCTGGTCCTTCTCCCCCAGCTCCCAAGGACAGCTGCTCCTCAGTGCTGGGTCCCAATCAAAGGGGCACTCCACCTGTGGGGGGCCGGGTTGGCAGCACCGTGGGGACCCCCACTGTCCTATGGGAAGAGAAGGAGGAAAAGGGGGAGGGGGAGGAGCAGCAGCGGAGGCTTGCAGAAAACCAACATGCTGGGGAATAAATTGCACATTTGCAGCCAGTTTTCTGGAAGAAAAAAAAAGTGCCTCTCTAAAAATATTTCTTCTTTCTCACTTCATCCTGGGCCTCCAGCAACCCAGCTGGGTGACAACCAAAAAGAGGGGGCAAAGGACTTTGACCAGGAGCGGGTGAGCAGGGGCAGAGGGGACCCCGTCCAGGTGCTGGGCAGCCCGTGGAGCTGAAGCTGGGATAAGTGACTGACCAGCTCCTCAAGCCTTGAACTACAGCTATCACCGCTGCCCCAGGTTCTCCAGGGCAGCTAAGAGCACTTGGCTGGGAGTTGGAGTTGGTGGGGTACCTGGTCTGCCCCCAGCGGGCTCCTCCCTACCCTGTAACTATAAGGCCATCAGCTTGGGGCTCACTTGTCACCCTGCAGGGGTCGGGGGGGGGGGGCAGACTTTGTGCTCTTCCTGGAAGTAGGGGGAAGTCTGACAGAAAGCAAGGCTCAGGCATCTCAACACAACATCAGGAACACAACCTCCAGAACAACAGGGCATCAGCGGCCTCTGGGGGTCTCAGGTCCAGTCTTTAGGCGGCCTCAGGGTGGGCTGGGCCAGGCCCAAATGGGGGTACCCCTCCTCCCCTGGCACCTGTCTCTGGACTAGGAGCTCGGGAGCCGCAGAGTTGAGGGGAGCGGGCTCAGGGGAGCCTAGATCACTGGTCCTCCTGGGCTCCTGGCATGGAGGGTTCTGAGGAAGTGACACAGGATCCTGGAGAGGTCAGTCCGGAGCCCCCTGAGACACCCCTTTCAGGGCAGGGGCCAGGCAGAGGTGGGGACGGCAGAGGGCCTGGGGTGGCACGGACACAGCACATCATCCTGACAATGGCCAGTGTGGAGGATAAAGGGGTCCTCACAAAAGTGCTCAGGGCTCAAGCCTAGCAGGAGACACCAGACCACCATTCTGTACCCCGGAGAAGGGTAACGTGGTACCTAGCACAGCTCTGCCTGTGTACCCAGGCTATGCCACACGGCTCTGATGGCCTCTGGGAGAGCCTGTGGCTGGCAGTGGCTGGGAGGGAAGGGAGGAAGGAGAGGGCAAATGAGTTTCAAAGGTGGCAGAGCTGGTAGAGTTGGGGTTTGAAGCTCATTGGCCACTGGCCACCCCGAAGCCTGGTGCCTGCACTGGGGTGTGGGTCCCTGCAAAAGGCAGCAGGGCCTGAGGTCACGTGAACTTGGCGGGGAATGCCAAGCATCTGACCTGTTAAGAATACTCCCACTCACTTCATTTGAAGATCTAATTGCTTCATTAGATGACCCCGAAATGGGCAGCATTCCATGGAGCAAGCAGAAACATGCCTCGAAAGGTTCATCTAAGAGCAGTTTTTATCGACAGGAAAAGGGAGGTGATGTACAAGAATAGCAGCAAAAGAAAAGGATTATTTCCAAGCTGGAAGATGGCTCAAAGGGCAAGAGCATAGGCTTTGCATGCGGGAGGCCCAGGCTCCATCCCTGGCATGGAGGGTCCCCCGAGCACCATCAAGAGTGATGCTCCCTCCGTCCCAGAGTGGGTGCGTGAGAGCCCTCCCCGCCCCAAGGGACCCAGCCCCGGCAGCCGAAAACCTCCAGAACACAACCGCTGCTATGCTCACAGCCACTCTCCACACACTCGGGCTGAGCCTTACCCATGAGTGAACATTTTTCTGGACCACACAGCCACAAATGCAACTGTGTGACACTTCATAGGACACATTCTATCCATACTCCAAGAGTACCTCACCACACTTGATGGAATTCCAAGTAAGAGGCAACCAACCTTAGAGGGAAATCTATTATTTCAGTTCTGCTTTGGGGCAGGGATTGCGGTTCGGGATGGAAACATCTGAAATATGGTGGTGGAAAGGTATAATGGTGGTGGGATTGGTGTTTGAATATTAAATGTATTCAAATATTGTGAACTGTAGCACTGTAGCCCTGTCCTCCCATTGTTCATCGATTTGCTCAAGTGGGCCCAGTAACGGACGTCTCCACTGTGAGACTTGTTACTGTGTTTGGCATATCGAATACGTCACGGGTGCAGGCGAGATACTCTTGGTAGCTTGCCAGGCTCTCCGAGAGGGGTGGAAGAATCAAACTCGGATCGGCTGGGTTGGCCGCCTGCAAGGCAAATGCCCTACCCACTGTGCCATTGCTCCTGTCCATTGTGAACTACCCCTGAGTACAGAGCCAGGAGTATCTCCTGAGTACCCCTATGGCCCGCAACCCAAAATAAACATAGTTCCACTTTGGGCCGAGGTATCACTCAGTGTTAAAGCACTTGGTTTGCATGCACTTGGCCCCAGGGTTGCATCCTGGCCCCATGTGCTCATCTCCACTCCTGCTGCATGGGGGGGGGGGGGACGGGGGGGGCTGTGCCAAGGATTGCTGGGCACGAGTACAAAACCACGCAGGGGGTTGGCTTTTTTTTGTTTTTGTTTTTTGGGTCATACCTTGCACTGCTCAGGGGCTTACTCCTGGCAGTGCTCAGGACCATATGGGATGTCAGAGATCAAACCTGGGTCGGCTGTGTGCAAGGCAAATGCCCTACCCATTGTACTACTGCTCCAGCCCCTGAACCATGCCATTTGGCTGGTCTAGCGTCACTAGGCATGGTCCCACGGGCTCCTGAGCACTGGCTGGGAACTCCTCACCTCCACAGTATAACAAAGGAGTGTATTCATTTTTGTTAGCATCCATTCTGGGGTGGCTGAAACTTTGCTTAGGTATGGTCTTGCTGGGGCCAGCACAAACATACAGGCCTATTTTCTCTCCCCTTCACCCTTCCTCTCCTCCTTCTATTCCCTATTAGACATCATTCCAACCTGTGAAGAGAAGACCTGGCTGGGCATCCACGTCAAGTCACATTTGGAGAAACTGAGACTCTGAGAGGTTAGTGACTTGCCAGAAGGAACAGAGGAAATCCTAAACAGAGGTGGGTCTGTGAAACCACCTGTGACCATATTCCACCAACCTAAGTTGGCAGGAGGGACAGCTCTATCCACAGGAGTAAGGACGAGGGGAGGAAGCATGGTCCTAGGGAAGAGACCAGCCCTCTGGTCTCTGGAGGACACTCATTCCTGAACCAGTCAAATCAGAGGAAAGCCGTCCAGTCCTGACCTTGGAGCTGGAACCCGCAGGCCTCTGGAACGTTATCCTTAGATAGCCGTGCCCTCGTGTGGTGATAGCTGGTAACTACATGGAATCACAGCGCCCTTCCTAACCCCCAGGTGGAGAGCTGGGCCGGGAGAGCAGGGGAAAATCTTGGCTGACTGGGGTGCAAACCCTGAGCACCATAGAGGTGCCCCTTGTCCTCCTGCCTTCCCCCACCAAAAAAAGGGGGGTGGGAAGCTCTTCTTGGAGCTGATGGCATGAGCAACGTAGCATAGATAGAGCACTGTGCTCAGAGCCAGAAAAGTTACATAAATTCCTCACTTGGCATGTCTGGGTCCCAATCTCACTCACATCTAGTGGGCTGCCAGCATGTCCCCTACTTTCCTCCTCTGCAGATAACTAGCACTGGGACAGGGTCACAGAACACAGTGGTTTGCAGTCAGCACTCTTCACGGTGAGTGTGAGGACCCCAAGGGGAGGGAAATGCAGGTGTCCACTCAGGATGGTACATCTTGGGACTCTTTGTAGCACTGGGGGATCACAGCCAATCAAATGAGGTGGACAGAACCCAGCCAGGGTTGACCTGTCACCTGGAAAATCAGTGCTGCAGAGGCGGGAGTCGCATCAGGTTCAGTCACACACGAACCCAGATGAGCCCGTCCCGTTCCCGTGTGTTTACAAGATGGGGATGACCACAACACTGGCACCACTGTTGGGAGAACCATGGCAAACCCATGGCAGCTCCCTGGCATCAGGTCATCCAAACTTCACCCAAGGAATGACCCAACACCTGTGCAGACCCGGGCTGTGTGATAAATGAGAGTGAAAGCACATGGGTTCATGTGACCCTTGCCCAGGTACTATCATATTCCTCACCCTAGTGGCCTCATAAAAGGCAGCGGGGATTAAACTCTGGGCCTGGCTGGAAAGCTTCCCCCGGACCTGAGACACCGCTGGAGGGACCAGCACACTTCTAACCTAGCACCATGTTTTGTTGTCAATAAAAAACAGAAATGTTTCATGCAGTGCCAAGGCGAGATGTCCAGAGAACAAAGCGTGAGCAGCAACAGCCAAGTGGAAGGGAAGCAGCTATCGGGCCTCAGTGAATGACTCTCGCTCCCACCTCAAAGGACCAGCTGGCAGGGGCCGCCCTGGGCCCAGCCTCCACCGTAGCTGTCTCTGCGCGAGACTGTAAAGTCCTTGAGAGTCACCCTGGACACAGCATCGTCTTCAGTGCATTTCCCGGCTCAAGATGGCCCTAGTGCAGTCAGTGGTGGGTCCTGGCTCACTCTCTGCTGGATGAAGGTCTGGTTCCTTCCCCCATCCATGCCTAGGCCTTGTTAGCGACCACTTCCTTACCCTAGGGTACCATGGACCACTCAGAGCTTCCCAGCTGAGCCCATCGTGGGTTTGCTTGGCCACTGTGGCTGTACCTGGTGGAGAAAGTGGGGTCCTCGGACACCCACCCATGACGGGAGGTGCCTGGGTGAACTAGAGGCTCCTCATCTCATGCTGGGAGAGGCCCTGAGTCTTTGGGTGTCCAGGATGAACAAGAAACTGGGCCACCGAGCCAGCAGGCAGGTGAGAAGGAGCAGAGAAGAGGCCCCAGGAAGGGAGGCTTTGCCTGCCCAGTGCCTCAGAAAGCAGGTCCCCACCCTGCCCTCAGCAGGGAGACACTGGTCACCCTCTGGACTCTAATCCAAACCCTGGGTTCCACACACAGAGGCTGGAAAGAGTGGGCCATGCTCAGAGAGACGGAGGGCAGAGGGGTCCCAGCTGACACCCACTAGCACTATGATCTCAACAGAAACGGGAAATCTCAGTATGTGTGCACTGGGCTGGCTAAACCCAACATCTTTGGGCTAAGAAAAACATGTTAAGAGCACAAACTCAGATTCCAAAGTTCTGTATTTTTCAAAATAAAGATCACACATTGTTTAGAGACAATCTACACAAGAGTTACAAAAAATAGTTGCCCAGGCATAAGCATACACAGGTTTGTTAATTATACACATATGGTTACAAGTGTGCTTGCAAAAAAGTTCATTGGAAATATACACAAGGCTCTGGAAATGTACACCGTGTAGTGTTACAATTCTATATTCAAACAAGGAAAATTGACAGTATGTTACATTCACTTACAAGTAGACAAAATGCAAAATACAGTTCATCTTCTGTACAAAAAGGAAGGGTAATTCACACTTTACAAGGTGAGGGGCCTCTGATTGTGAGGAAAGCTGGGGCAGGGCTGAACTTTGCACGTCCTTTCGACTGTCACAAAATAAGCAAAACATTACTTTAGGATTAAAAAAACACTAGTGAGAACTGAATCATCTTGAATAACATTTAGAAAGGATCTCGCTACCGCTGACTAGATGACAAATAAAACCAAGCTATTTTTTCTTTTTAAACTTCAACTAGGCTGTATAAAGAACATTTATTCCTTCGAAAGAAAATTTTACTTCTGGTTGAAATTACAATTTACAATATACAACACTATGCTACGACCGCAGGTGTGAATATGCACTGAATGCACAGGGCTGGCTAATTCTCTTTCCTTACCAAAAAACGTGTTTATGTTGATTCAAACTTCTCCACATTTACATTACAGGTATACAAATGTACAATTGTACAATCAAAAGTATGTTCGACTACTAGGGTACATTATAGATACAGATTAGACATCAAAACAAGAAAATACTACAAATTTGTATATATGCAAA
This sequence comes from Sorex fumeus, assembly GCF_029834395.1. Lineage (NCBI taxonomy): Eukaryota > Metazoa > Chordata > Mammalia > Eulipotyphla > Soricidae > Sorex > Sorex fumeus. Next base: position 46,433,747 of record NW_026606104.1, read on the forward strand.
GTCTACACCAAGTATACACTATATATTTATAGAAGCAAGACCAAAAGCAGAGTTGGATTTTTTTTCTCATGCTAAATAATCAGATTTTGCCTTTCAATGTGAACAGAAAAAAATCCAGTAGGCAGTAAACAAGTACACCCGCCCCGCCCGGGAGTCGCGGGCTCGGTCTCCTCCTCAAAACACACTTCTTCAGCATAATAGTCTCCAAAACGGCAATTTTTAGAAGTTTCATAAACTTAATGTCATAAACTGAAGCTTTAGCAACTCTGAAGCAATTTTCATTATATATATATGTATATATATATATTTTATAAACAGTGTTAAATGCCAGTTTGGGGTCATTTAACTAAAATTCAAACTTTTTTTTGGTTTTTTAGTTTTTTACTAAAATGAGGAGGTGGGGAAGAGTTATTTGCAAAACTTGCCCATGAGGCAAATGAGTTAAAAACCTTTTTTCTTTTTTTTTATTTAAAACATTTTTTGTTAAACCAACCACCCTGAAAGTTTCCACACGTGGAATATAGATACAACATTGAACAAAATATGCGCCCTCCCATGTACATTGGTTACCTATGTACAAGTATCCTATACACCAGTAAAACAACAGGGCAATTAGTCAATTAAAAAAAATAATTAGTACATGTTATGTGTAATAAAATTAAACAGATTTACAAAGGCTTTCCACTTGTGGATTTGATTCCTTTTTTTGGAGGAGAGGGTCATCCGGGAGCAACCACTTCCCATTTCAGCTTGAGAGTAGAACATTTCTGGTTGCTGGCTGGATTCACCAGTGAGCCAGTGAGGTCAGTCGGGACTGAGGGGACGAGGGCGACACTGCCTCAGATAATACCATTGGGGGGACCACAGATGGGCCCTAAGTCAACGCCATTCTTCATGTAGTACTTCTCCAGCTTGGCCAGGATGTGCTTGCCATAGGTGTACTTGCGAAGAGTCGCGATGTGGGGCCGGATCTGGGGAGGAAGCACAGTCCGTGTCACAAGGGTCTGACAACTGCCTGTGGGCGAGGGGGCCTCCCTGACGGTCACACTTTCAAGTGCTGCCTCGGAGGGCAGTGGCCCCAGGGGCCCGCCAGGTGAGGGGAGCAGCTTCTTGACCTGAGGACACGAGACGAGGGGCTCTGGAGGCCATGCACTGGGGAAAAACTCTTGGGGAAAGTGTAGCCTGACAGACCAGTGTGAGGTCCCCCTGAGCACCCTAAATCCTGGGCCTGGCACCTGTCTCCTGCTCCCAGCTCACGGGCACCAGAAGTGACCAGTGACAACCAAAGTGACCAGAGCATGCAAGGCTCCGTGTGCACCATTGGGTGCTTCACCAACCATTATGCCACAAGACACGAAGGACCCGTTGGTCACGGAGAGTGCACGTGAGTGCACACATGCCCAGGGCAGTGTGTCAGCATGAAGGGCCTCAAGGGATGGAACCCTCGGTGCAGTCTCACAGGGCAGGCCTACATCACCTACTGCCGTCTCAACTGGGTGCCTGCCCAGGACACTGCTACACTGCTTGCCAGGGCACACCGGGCTGCCGCTGGAAGTGGGAGTCTATGCGCGCAGCTAATGCTTTCCGAGCAGGAACCTGAGGTCCAGGACTCCTGGTTTTGTGTAGTTCTTTTAGAAAGGACGTGGAATTCAATGTCTCGCCATTCTCTTCCTGGACTGACTGGCCAGAAAGTCTAGCCTTAACCTTTCCCCTCTCTGCTTCCTGAGAGACCCCACCAGCTGGCTTGTTCTTCCCCACCTTTTACCTGACCGCCCAGGGGGTGACAGTGACCATCCCCTTCCACCCTAACGCTTCTCCTTGTTGAAAAGGATGCTGCCAGGCAGAATCATCAAGATTCTTGAATTTTCCCTCCTCCTGCCACTGCCTCTGTCCAAGTCCCTTCTGCCCCACCCCTACTTCAGCCACACAGTCACATGCCCTCGGTACCCCATCCCCAGGGATGGGAAGGTGACTTTGGCACCACGGTCTGCTCCACTGAACCTGCTTTACTCTTCAGACTCATGTCCTTGCCTTCAAGCCTTCCCTCACAACCCGCTCAGAGGTCTATTCAAGCATCATTTCCTTAGGGAAGACTTCTCTATACCCCACACTGGAAGTGGCACTGACTTGTTCTTACGTGGCTCTCTTCCCACTATTTGTCTCATACCACTCACTCTAACTCTGCAGAATACTGCCTCGGTCATCGATATAACCCTGTTAAAATGAGGGACTGCGGCAGACATAGAGAATGCATGCATAATAAAAAGATTTTAATGTTGGGGCCAGAGCAATAGCAGAGTGTGTAGGGCGCTTGCCTCGCACGCGGCCAACCTGGGTTCAATCCCCATATGGTTCCCTGAGCCTGCCAGGAATAAACATGCTTGAGCACAGAGACAGAAGTAAACCCTGAGCAATGCTGGGGATGGCCCCACCCCCAAATTTTTTAAGTGCTGGGGATTAAACCCAGGCCCTCAGACAAGCAAGGCCAGTGTTCTGTAATGAAGCCATATCCCTAGCACTGTATTTCTTTTTAATTAAAAATGAATTGAAAAATACTTTGTCTATCTCCAGCATTTGGTCTGCCTTTGCCAGACCCTGACACACCTGCAGGCACCCTGGCTGCCCCAGCCTTCACTGGCCATCACCAAACACCCGTGCCACGGTCTCTGTGGTTCTTATCTGGAACTGGAGCTGGTGGGCGCCACGTCTGGCTCAGAACTTGAGTCCATAACAGAGATTCTCATTACGGAACTTTGTTCTCAGTGAGGGCAAGTGGGTCATCATTGCCAGACCGTGGCCACCCGCTGCCCCGAGACCGAGTATGCTCAGAGCCCACTCTGGGGAGGCTGAGGGAGGGTTGATCCAAGGTACCTGAGGCGCAGAAGAGGTGCCCAGCACAGGCCGTGGGCGCACACCCGAGGTGGGCCTCTCAGGAGCCCTGGTGCTGGGCCCTCTCTGGCTGTCCCTGAAGCCATTCTCTGCTGGCTCCCATTCCCAGCACCTAGCACTGTGCTCCTCCACCGGAGGTCATAAGGTCCCCCATGGGTCACCAGGATATTCCAAAGGAGCCACCAGCAAAAATGGTGTCAGCAGGGTGACAGCTTGAGACTTGGGGCCATGGTCAGGAAAAGGCTGAGAAGCACTGCCTGAGAAGTCTGAATCCCTCTGTCTGTCTAGCCCCCTGAGACATGCTCTCCCGTGCTCCCCTCAGCTCGGCTTCTTTCTCCCTCATGCGCACTCTGGGCAGTGCCTGAGCAGGAGGTCCTTCAGGAGACGGTGGCAGGTGACTGGATGAGGACCAGCAGGTGTGTCAGTCCAAGTGAGAAGTGGCCTCCCAGCACAGGAGCAGCCAGGCAGAAGCTCGGGGAGGAAAATCACTCAGTGTCCACCTCTCCTATTGCTGTGTCTTCGCCAAGAGGGAGTCAACAGACGTTCCCATGACAGGGAAAGGAGAGCGCAGCATGTGAAACCATCATTTAGTGACAAAGGCCTCGGCAGGAAGGCCGCTGCCTGCAAGGCTCCTACCTTATGCATGACAATCTTCCGCTGTGCGGGCTCCGCCACATCGATCATCTTCTGGACTACGTAGTTGGCGTACTGGTCCTTCATCATGGTGTATAAGGCACTGTGGGGACCGTCATTCATGGTGCACACCTCATCAATAAGCACAGCGCGCTCCGTACGGGAGGCATGAGTGACACACTTCTCCACAACGTTGCTACAAAGAGACAGAACCAGGGACAACTCTTACAAAGGGCTCCCTGAGAGGCAGGACCTGTGTGTGGCTGCCCGATCCAGCCCCACGGGGATGGGGGCAGTAAACGACCCAAAGTTTGGGAAGATGAACCGTCTCTAGGAAACACTCCGCCGGGCACTTGGACCATAGCTGAGGGCAGGTCCTGGAGGATGAGCCAACCCCTACTAGGTAGGGACCAAGTCCAGGGGGCGGAAGGGACCAAAACACTAAAGGCACGTGACTTGGGTTAATAGCCACAAAGGTTAAGAAGTGCCACTTTAACGTGCACCAAAATCTTACAGGTCTCTCCTTGCCTGTCAACAGAAACACGAGTGTGCAGTGCCAAAAGCAGAGCAAAGGGACATAAACAAGCAGGAACCCAGTGACCACTCCCCACTCTACCTCACACCACCTCTGGTGAGCCTGACAGCAGTCCCCCTGGAGCAGGTGTGCCCACCTTCTAAACACTTCCCTGCTGTAGAATCTCGGGGAAGGAGACAGGAATGCTGCTAGGTGCTCCCCAAAGGCCGTGCTATGGGTGTCTCACAGAATGACAGATGCCTCACTTGTCACTACCTGGCATCTGTGGCCAGAAGGTAAGAGAGGCACTGCTGAAGTCAAGACCTGGCAGGAACACATGGTGCAAAGCAGCGGAAGGCTTTGACAGTGAGCTCGAGAAAGGCAAAGAACTGCTCAGGAGCAATAAATGCTCCAACAGAAACAGAACTGAAAACAGTCCAGACCTAACGAATCCAGACCTAGGGTCGGAGCAAGTGGGACATCTGTCTGGCAGACGGGCAACCCAGGTTCGATCCCCAGCATCCCATTGGTCCTCTGAGCACTGCCAGGAGTGATTCCTGAACACAGAGTCAGGAGTTGACCCTGAGCACCACCAGGCATGCCCCCCCCCCAAAAAAAAACAAAACAATTTAAAAATTAGGAAGTCCAGAGGCCTGAGAGTAATTATTTTCTGAGGTAAACGTTTATACAGAAAAACAGTTACGTTTTCTTATGTGTGAAAGCAAATGTATGAAGCCAATATGCTTCTCTGTCATTGCACCCAGTAGCCTTAATTTTACTCTACTTTCCAAAGGCCAGCTCTGAAGATATTTACCAAACAACCATCACCAGAGTCTTAGACTCTTCTATTCCAGAGGTTTCTAAGTCACAAGAAGGTGTTGCTGGTCAAAGATGACTTCTGATTTGCTTTGCCTAGAGGTGGTGGCTCAGGGCTCATTCCTAGTCATGTACAAGGGATCAGATATGGCGCTGGGGATTGAACTTGGGTTGGCCATAAGCAATGCTAGTACCTTGCCTGCTGTACTATCTTTCTGGCCTGCTGTAGCCGGTAATACAAGTGCTTGCTCTTACATCTGACTATCACAGCGATCTCTGGCACCAGGACAGAGAGAGAATGAGTGTTGCTTGTGTCTCTATAAGGACCCCTCAACGTTACGTAGTTTTACATATATGCTCTTACGCAGACTATGAAACAAACCCCCCAAGCTAAAACCGCTCATAGAGGATAATATTTATCATCCTAGTAGATGCTGAAATCCAGTGATCTCTTTTATTAAGTCTAACCAATAGTTTTTCCACTCTGGCCAGACAGGAGAAAGTTTCACACTCAACTTTCCTTTTATTTTTCACTTTAAAAAAATTTTTCAGGGGCAGCCACTGAGGAACCCATCCCTGAAACCCATCTAATTTCCAGGCAGCAAGCTGAAGGCAGCCTGTGGACAGCATGGATGGCAACGGACTGAGTCAACCTTTTCTCCAAATTCATGAGAATCTGTTCCCATGACCAACCAGCCAAAAGGCAGCTCCTGACAGGTTCCACAACTTTCCTTTTCACAACCGTGTACCATTCTAGTATTGACTAAGAGAGTATTAAGCAAAAAATAATCTCCTTTAAGTCAATGGCTTCTCCAAAAGTCCAGACCAAGAATTCTTCCCTTTTCGGCCGTGCTGTCAGGGCTCTACCTTTCCCGATGCAGGCCAGTTTCATCTACAAAGTATTCAAGATGAGAACAATACTAAACTGGATCGGGCTTGGACATTTATTGTCTGGGGTGCAGAAATTAGCACAGCGGGTAGGGCGTTCGCCTTACAAGCGGCCAACATGGCCGACCCGAGTTCGATTCCTCCGCTCCTCTCGGAGAGCCCGGCAAGCTACCGAGAGTATTCGATATGCCAGACACAGTAACAACAAAGTCTCCAATGGAGACGTTACTGGGCCCGCTCAAGCACTGATCTGTCTTTCCAAGTAAGCAAGCAGCTATGAACATAAGATCCCATCTAGCCCAAAGCTTCCTTCTATATTATAGAACATTTGTTTCTTTCCAAGTTCATTCTAAAGTCAGAGAGCACTCAAAAGGGTGGGAACATGCATTCTCAATGGGAAGCCCAAATTTAAACCCTAGAACCACTGGAGACAACTCCTTAGCATTTGAGCATAGCTCAATCAAAACCCCCCTCTCCCCATTTATTCTAGTGTTTCTGGAACTGAAGCTGCAGTTTTATGTTTGTCAGTGGTAAGAACAGTGTAGCTTTCTGTGATAAATTTGGCTTTTTGTTGGTGGCCATACCGAGACGCTTTCACTGCTGGCCAGCTGGGGCAGGGGCAGCAATGCAAATGGGATGCTAGGATCTACCTGAAGTTGGCCTAACCTGCTATGCCATCTCTCTAGCCTTCAGCTTGGCTTTTTAAATATGACAATATAAAATTAATTTTGGACAATACAGTTTCAGTAATATGTAAATGCACACTCCAGAAGCAAGGAAATTATACTTTGTGTTCTGGGTCAACCTTCAAAAGTCCAGAAAAGACTGGGGAGTAGCCCAAGTGCAGAAGGCGGGGGGCTGGGGTACAAGTTTATCATGTGGAGTTGTGAGTTCAATCCCCAGCACTGCATGGTTCTCTTGAACACTACTAGGTAATGGTCCAGAAATCAGGAGTTTTGTGTGTGTGTGTGTGTGTGGGTGTGTGCGCGCACGCGCATGCGAGAGAGAGAGAGAGAGAGAGAGAGAGAGAGAGAGAGAAAGAGAGAGAGAGGAAAGAGAGCCATTAATCTATTTTAATGCCTTATTTCCATTACCTATTTTTCAAGTTTTATTGGCTTTTCGTGGTCTTCAGTCACACCTTGAGATCACACGGTACAATCTCATGTTATTTTTCTACCTAGAATGTCTTTTCTCTGGGTGGTAGGCCTCTCCCAAGGAGTATGTAGGGGCCATGCAATGCCAAGGATCAAGGTTGAAGTCTCTGTAGGTCAGCATGTGCTCCAGCCCTCTGAGTTATTGCCCTGGTCCCCGCAATGTCCATTTTGTTCTTTTGAAAATACACTTCTAGGGGGCTGCAGCAATAGAACAATGGGTAGGGCGTTTGCCTTGCACATGGCCAACCCAGCATCCCATATGGTCCCCCGAGCACCACTAGGAGTAATTCCTGGGTGCATGAGCCAGGAGTAACCCCTGTGCATCACGGGTGTGACCCAAAAAGCAAAACAAAAAACAAAACAAAACAAAAAAACAAACAAAAAAAATCACTTCTAATTCTCTAACACTAATTACCTTTTCATTCACTATAAGCATGTTCCTTTATATCCTTCGGTTATAATAATACCACATGTTGTAATCTCCTCTGACACGGAGCTACTCATTACATTCTTTTTCTTTTTCTATTCTCTTTTTTTGAGTATAGGTCATATTGCTCCTTTATTTAAACAGTGAATGAAAGGTACTCTACAGTTCTATATAAGCCACCACTCTACTCCCTTTATTTGTGCAGTTTAGTTGAACTCGAGCTATAAATTCCACTACTACACAGCAGGTAGCAGCTGAAATCTCAGCTCAAATCTTTTGGAGCTAGCTGGGCTATTTGGAGTCTGTCCTATGCAAATGTGGTACAGGGGCCAATTGGCTGCCTGGAAAGATGCGTTTGATCTCTACTCATCCCCTGTTCTCTTCCTTTCCAGGACTGCTACCCTGTCAGGTGGACAGTCCTGTTGCCATGGTTGCCCCAAACTCTACCTTTTGGGAACATGGAAGATTTCCTAGTTTAGCCTAGTATGGAGCAGACAGGGCTAGACCTGTAAGCTATAAAAACAGGAAAATTCCCCTAACTGCCCCCAGCCCCACCTTACTATCAATATCAATAGCACACTACTGCCCTCTGATATCTACCATCTGTTTTGGGTAGTGGCCAACCCAGCATCTAGCCCAGGCACCCCACTGGCACTCTAAACCTTGCCAAGGTGATGCTTGAGTGCAGAGCCAGGAGCAGCACTGCCATGCCACCCACCCCCCCCCCCCCCGCCCCACCGTTGGATTTGCTTGAGTGGACACCAGTAAAGTCTCCATTGTGAGACTTGTTGTTACTGTTTCTAGCATATTGAATACGTCACGGGCAGCTTGTCAGGCTTTACTGTGCAGGCAGGATACTCTCGGTAGATCGCTGGGCTCTCTGAGACGGACAGAGGAATCGAACCTGGATCGGCCACGTGCAAGGTAAACGCCCTACCCGCTGTGCTATGGCTCCAGCTTGAGCCAAGAGTAAGGCCTGCAAATCACTGCATGTGGCCCAAAACCAAAATGAGAGAGAGAGAGAGAGAAGGAGAGAGAGAGAGGAGGGAGAGAGAAAGAGAGAGGAGGGAGAGAGAAAGAGTGACAGTGAGAGTGAGAGAGCAAGGGAAAGCGAGAGAGAGAACACACTGGTCCTTGAGGCCCTTGTGTAGACAAGTCCAAAATAGTAGTAACATAGATCTGAAGCAACTCTGATATACTTAGGCCATGGAGAAATTGGATCTCTGTGTAATTTTATTTCTTTCCACTACTCCCATTTCACAAATAAAAATGAACTAGTTAGGGGGCTGGAGCAATAGCACAGCAGGTAGGGCGTTTGCCTTGCATGCGGCCAACCCGGGTTCGATTTCCAGCATCCCATACGATCCCCTGAGCACCGCCAGGGGTGATTCCTGAGCATAGAGCCAGGAGTAACTCCTGTTCATTGCCGGGTGTGACCCAAAAAGAGAGATTAAAAAAAAAAAGAACTAGTTAAAAACATTAAAGTTGGGGCCAGAGCTGGCTCAGTGGCCAAAGGTGTGAGAGTGTGAACTCAATTCCCAGGACTATGCCCAGGCGGCAAGAAAGCTCTTTCCCTCAACTCCCTTGATAACTTTCTCCCTGCCTCCTGACCTCCCTCTTTCCTCCCCTTGCATGGGGATTTGGGTCACATCCAGCAACACTCGGGGAATGTTCTAGGCTCTGTGCTCAGCAGTCATCCCTGGCAGTGTCTGGGGAACTGTAGGTGGTACTGAGGATGTGAGCCAGGATCAGCTGTGAACAAAGTAGGCGCCTTCCTCTGAGACTATGGCTCCAGTCTATTTTCCCCCCTCCCGCTGTAGGACCCTTTTCAGTGCCCACAGCCCACTGGTGGGAGCCAGGCAATGGTTCAGGGTCACAGTTTGCTCTGGCATGGAGCACTATGAGAGGCCCACTGGGGATGGACTCCCATAAATCCAAGTCCATGCGTGAAACAAGCGATCTCTAGCTACACCAGTCAGCTGTTGCAAGCACCATAAGGATAGGGTATGGCCCTTCCAACAAACACCACAATTGAAAAGATGAGTAATGAAGCTGTGTGTAACATCCTTCCAGTAACTGCAACATAACTGCACCCCAACCTCCGCATGAGTCACACTTGCTTTTATTTATTCTAAAAACCAGGAACAAAGAGTATTCCAAAAATGTCAAGTACTGGGTTTTGCATACAATTCGATACACCAGCTCACTCTGCAGACTGACCTGACCACAGGGGGGCCAACAGTGCCCTCAGGTCTGATCATGCTTCTCACCGTTATGTAAAATATGAGTAAAACAAGTATCTTCAACCATCTTCTCACATTTTCCTTTAAGGAAAGTTTTTTTTGGATGATTTTAAGCACTTTATTCATAACAACTCATACAAAATAAATTATTTAGGACCTACTTTTGGGAGACAGGCTTGGGTGGTGGTGGTGGGTGAAATTCGAGAGGATACTGGTGGGAAGGCATTATGGTGGTGGGATTGGTGCTGGAATATTATAATTACAATAATGTAATAAATTATTTTTATTATTGTGAGATACATTATTTCACCCCTCTCGGAGAGCCCGGCAAGCTACCGAGAGTATCTCTCCCGCATGGCAGAGCCTGGCAAGCTACCCGTGACGTATTCGATATGCCAAACACAGTAACAAGAAGTCTCATGATGGAAACGTTACTGGGCCCGCTCGAGCAAATCGATGAACAATGGGAGGACTGTGACCGTGACATTATCTCACAATAATGTGAGATAATAATATCGTGAACTACTTTATAAAAATAAAATTGGGAGAAAAAAACCAACCAAGTATCTTGCACAGTCTGGATATAACCAATGTATTTTATGCTTCAAATGAAGTAATAAAAAGACAGGAAAGGCGAGTCTAAGAATAGCAAGACTGCACAGATACACTAAATTGTCTTCTATGTCCAGGTTACAAAGTAAACTGGATAAAAGATTGTTTCATAATTCTAAATAAGTTGATGAAACACAAGTCTTACAGTATTTATAAACATTTTCCTCAGATTTCCAAGTAGCTGATTGTGGAGAACTAAAGAGGCCATCAACAGACTTTATAGTAGAGCAATGTGACTTTAAGCCGTATGCATACCCAGCTGGACAAACACCTTGGAGTAATTAGTATATGCTTCTTTTCTGTACCTTTAAAACTACATATTTCTCCTACAGAAAAGAGTCTGTGTAATTCAAAACACATACCTTGCAAATTTGTGTTGACTCAGTACAAGTACATTGCCCCGAATTTCTGCTACGATCTTACTTTTATCTTCAGGGCGACCATGCTCCAATACATGCTGGATTACATAATTTCCATATTGATCCTGTTTGGAAAGTAACAAAACAAATACAATTTATATAACAATGAATTCTGTGGGCCACCTAAGTCTTAGGTCTAATGAATACTAAATTTCTGACCGATGAGCTTCCCTAAATAAAATTCAGAAAACACAGAGGGAATAAAGGTTTTCCCGTATTATCACAAAATTAGAACACACTATTAATAGACAATGGAAAGAATATGCACATTACATACACACACACACACACACACACACACACACACACACGTCCTAGTTGGGTTGCTCAGAAAGATATACACACACATATAAAAAGACCTCCTTTCATTTAAATCGGAAAGGTTGGGGAGATGGGAATAAAGAACAGAACTGTACAAATGGTTCACGAAGTCTCTCTGTAACAACAGACAATAAAGCACAAAAACTAACACGTTGAAAATACTTTCAAAAAAAGAAAAGAGAAAATTTCACATGTAAAATATAAAAGCCTGTAACAATCCTCTAAGTAAAAAGTCAAAAGTATCAATAGGACACCCTCATGGTGGGGGTTGTAAAGCATTAAAAAAAAGTGTCAATACTACTGTAAACCATGACATTGCAATATAATGAATACACGGAAAAATAACCTATGTCAAATGTTTGCATCTGGATATATATATATATATAGTTTCATTGATACTTCCTGAACTACTGAATTGTTCTATAATGTTTAGTAATTCATTATATCATACCTTCCATCAAAACAAACGAATGTTACTCCAAGATACAAGTAGAAGTATTTAAACGTTTAATCTGACACAGGAGAAATTATCAAGGCTAGAAAGAAGTTGACTAACCACGTTGTTGGCTTGGAGACAGTAGAGGAGACTGCCAGTCTTGGGAGGTGGTAACATGGCAAGCTATCCTAGAACCAAGCCCTGGCAGTCAGGTGTTGGGACTCTAAGGTGGGGTGGGGGACGAGCACCATGTGTTACACAAATTCATAAAAGATGAATCAGGTTGGTGGAAATGAAAATTTGCCCAGAATGTTCACGGGGCATTCAGACACATTCACATTAGCCTCTCCTGGAACAGATACCTGTTCTGAGATAACACACAAGCTCTGGGCTTGCACGAACCCACAGGTGTTTGCAGTTACTCTAGTGGCAACTCCACTACCTGCACAAGTTGCTCTGTGTGCTGGTGAAGCTCCTCTAAAATAGGGAGTGTCTGGTCAGGGAGACAGTGCTCCAGGATCCTCTGAATCACTCGGCAGCCGTAAGGATGAGTGGACAAAGCAAATACCTAGGGCAGACAGACAAGAAACCCAAAATACTCAGTACTACAGCCATGCGAACCCTCATGATGATCCTGAGACATAGTCACGCTTATTCTAAGCCTCCCAATCAGAAAACGGAACATGCCAAGTTTACTTGATGTGGTCACACTCATACAGATAGCATGAAATTCATTCATTTCCTAGTTTGACTCAAAAGACCAAAATATAAATCTAATAATTACGTCCTTGCATCCAACCAACCCCATTTTGATTCCTTGCACTATGTGGTCCCTGAGCAGAGTCGGAAGGAGCCCTGAGTACCACTGAGTAAGGTCCAGATCCCAAAACAAAACATGGTGTGTGCATATTTGTTTAAGTTCATTTTAAATTATCCCAATTCAACAGTATACATAAATTTAGAGCTTAAAAATACCCTTCCAGGAAGCCTTTAAAGAAATAAAAAGTCATAGGGCATGAGTGTTATTATAGCAGAGAGGGCATTTGCCTTGCATGTGGATGACCCAGGTTCCATCCCTGGTATCACAAGGAGAAATTCCTGAGTGCAGAGTCAAGAGTGTTTCCCATAAGCATTGCCAGGTGTGGCCCAAAAAGCCAAAAAACACCCAAAACCCCAAACCAAACCAAAACAAACAAAAACCAACCCAACCCACCCCAAATTCTGATTGCTTTCACATAATACAGAGCAATATTACAAGCAACATAATACAAGTTATACTCAAGTTACTGGGGGTGCTTTCCAAAAGAAAGAAAAGCATCCTCTGACAACGGAACTTCAGTGGTAGGTTAAGTAAATCCTATACATAGAGTTATTAAGCTATCTACTTCTTTAACTCCATGAAGTTGTAGCCTAAAAAAGCCTAACAATTTTCTAAAACTTGTTTCTACTGGTCTTCCAAGGGAAGCAAGCTCTCTGATGATAATGTGGTATTGGAATGACATATGCATGAGAAGTTAACATATTAACAGTACTGTAAATCCTGTACCTGTCTACAAACAATGGATAAGCACTCTACTTCACAGGTAAGAGAACACTGATTTTTGGCAAAGAAAATGAAAGACAACAGCCAGTTAAAAAAGGCATTTCTGGAAAAATTAAAGCACAAGGCTCTTATGATACAAGTGACTAGGGAAAGACAGGAGCTGGCTCTGAATCCATAGCATGGCACTGCTATTCGCCCACCTCACCCAAACTTAGTGAAGCACTTACTTCTTTATTTTAAAGATATGTTCATACATTATCTGCAAAGGTTCAGTTCTATAAACAATGCAATTCTAATGTGATTTTTAATTTTATATTTTAGTCTAAAATGTTTTTAAACTTCTTCCTTTCCTAAGTCACTTACCTGCCCCTTAAATGCATCAATGATGAACTGCAACGACTGGGGCTGCACACACTCAATGCACTTCTGGACCACATGGTTGCCATTCTGGTCTTTCACGCACTTTAGGACGTGGCCATCAAGTTCCCGAACCATCTCATTCTATTGGACACAAGGGAAGAAATCACCACCAGAATTCACTGTGAGAAAATGCCTGGACAATCCATGTTGCACTGACTCAACACAAAAGCATGAAACAGAAAGCCCATGGGAAAAAAAGTGGGACAACATGGTGTGGCACCGTGGCAGGACTGAGAGTTTCCTATATGTTAGTAAACTTCTAGGAATAGTAACAAATTCCCCCAGTTCTCCGACTTGCAAAAAGACCTCCAGATAATACACACACACACCCCTTCAAATAAAAAGTTGTCTGTATGTAGTCCACTGTAATAAGAGAATTTCGCATACAACCCATCAGTTTTATCATGCCCTGTCCTGCCCTGTAAAGTACATATTACTACTGATGAGAATACTTTAACTTCAGGTACTTCTAGCACAGTACTGGCATACTCCTGTTATTACTCAGTGAATCCTAGTAACAATCACATGCAATGCAGCACATTAAATGACTTAACCAATGTCCCCAGTTGATGGTGGGAAATATGCACTGGTGAAGGGATGGGTATTAGAACATTATGACTGAAACCCTAATCATGAACAAACTTTGGAACTGTGTATCACAGTGATTAATTTTTTTAAAAAATTAGTAATAGCAATCATCATCATCATCATCATCATCATCATCATCATCATCATCATCAGGCCAGAACAATAGTATAGCGGGTAGGGCATTTATACATGGCTGACCGAGGCACAATCCCTGGCAATGCATATGGTACCCTAGCACTGCCAGGAATAACCCCTGGCCATTGCCAGGTGTGGTTCCAAAACCAAAAATAAATAAAATAAATGACTTAAAATCACTGAAGTTGATCTTTCAGACTCAAGCCCAAACAATGTGCATCCTATTTAAGGTAAAACTACAAGTGTCACTAAGCCCCCTCTGAATTACATATGGCCCTGTGTACACCTCAACCACCAAATAAAGAAACTACGTCTGGGAGGAGTTCACAATGTCATTTAAACTGAAGGTGACTCATGCGAAGAACGGTGACCACAGAAGGGTGTCCTCGGCTAGTTAAAGTATCCCAACTCAGGATATATAGAAAAAGAAGGCTCGGAGGGTGGGGGGTTGGGGGTGGGGGTATGTAGGGGAGACATAAAACAGATGAGGGTGACATGAGAATGGAAAGAACAGTCCCTGGGATTCTCACTGGACCCTTCTCCAATCCTGCCTCAGATCATGGGTAACCCTGAAGCTGAGTGTGCCATGGCAGGGCAATGCCCAATTCCCTTGCACTATCAAATCTCTGTAGGAAAGCTCTCTGTTCTAACTCTATGTATGGAAGAAAACAAGACACTTTATGAAGACAGTGTCTAAAGTCCCAAGATGCTGACTATGCAAAAACCAATCAAGAGATTCTCTAAAGAACTCTAAGACAGCAATGCCTGTTTAGAACAAGCAAAAGGCAAAATCAACTAAGGCAAGTTTCCTAAAGTTATTAATCAAGTCTTAGGAAAGAACAACTTATTCTGGAAATATAATAAGAGTAAGTAGAAGTAGTGTTTATATAAAGACAAAAACAAGAAGATCAGCAATCAGAATAAATGGCTCTCTCAAATGTTTTCTGTAAGGCAAGACATTGTAAATACTGCTAGAGATGAAGTGATTTAAATAATAATGATACTGCAAAATAATGATACTGCATTGAGAATACATTAAATTTTCCATAACAGTTAAAAGCTGTTAGAGCCTCTGAGTTCAAAAGAGAAATTAAAAACTAATGATTTTCACCCAGGACAGTCCCAGAGAACAGGAAACCTGATAATTATCTGGCTGGTATGAGAAATCCTCAAAGAGCAGTGTCACCACCCCAGCTTGGATTACTAAACTACATCACCCCCTCATCTCGGCCACATCTCAGCCACATCTCAGGCCTGAGCTAACACTCACTTGAACCCCCAAACTTCCAAATGTGCTTCCAACATTCGATCTGCCTTTGCCAGACCCTGACACACCTGCAGGCACCCTGGCTGCCCCAGCCTTCACCGGCCATCACCAAACACCCGTGCCACGGTCTCTGTGGTTCTTATCTGGAACTGGAGCTGGTGGGCGCCACGTCTGGCTCAGAACTTGAGTCCATAACAGAGATTCTCATTATGGAACTTTGTTCTCAGTGAGGGCAAGTGGGTCATCATTGCCAGACTGTGGCCACCCCCTGCCCCGAGACCGAGTATGCTCAGAGCCCACTCTGGGGAGGCTGAGGGAGGGTCGATTCAAGGCACCCAAGACGCACGAGGTGCCCAGCACAGGCCGTGGGCGCACACCCGAGGTGGGCCTCTCTGGACCCCTGGTGCTGGACCCTCTCTAGCTGTCCCTGAAGCCATTCTCTGCTGGCTCCCATTCCCAGCACCTAGCACTGTGCTCCTCCACCGGAGGTCATAAGGTCCCCCATGGGTCACCAGGATATTCCAAAGGAGCCACCAGCAAAAATGGTGTCAGCAGGGTGACAGCTTGAGACTTGGGGCCATGGTCAGGAAAAGGCTGAGAAGCACTGCCTGAGAAGTCTGAATCCCTCTGTCTGTCTAGCCCCCTGAGACATGCTCTCCCGTGCTCCCCTCAGCTCGGCTTCTTTCTCCCTCACGCGCTCTCTGGGCAGTGCCCGGGCAGGAGGCCCTTCAGGAGATGGTGGTGAGATGAGGAAGAATAGAAATCTTTGCAGTGGGCTAAACAAAACTTTAGATTATTGGAGTAATCAGTTGAGGCTGAAGAAAATTATAGTTTAATGATTATACCTGCTGCAACTCTTGCCAAAAGATATCAAATACATAAACACCTACAAAACTGCTTGTATTAAAAACTAATTTATGGTTTAAAAAAAATTCCCAAGTCTTAACACAAGACTACAAATTTGCAAAATTAGCTTCATGCTTGCCATGCAAAGAAAGGCATTCACAGCACCGAGTGTGTTTGCGTTGGGGTGGGGGGGTTGGGGGTGCGACGACGGACAAATTCACAGCGTTCACTGGTGCAGACCATGGAGAAACATCAAACACCAAGAAGAAAGTTAAAGGGGAAACTTACAATTACCTGCTGGTCTGAGGGAATAAATTCAAGTGCTTTCTGGATAACACGGCAGCCATACATCTGTAGCGCCAATGACAGGACATGGCCCCGAATTCGTTCTGCCAGTGCCAGCTTCTGTTCAAGGCTGCCAAACTAGAAATAATGTGTGGTGCCACAGCATTACTTAGGTAGAAGGCAAGAAACCAGAGAGAGCAAAGCATTCATTATTGCTTATCAACTGCTGCCATAACTGCCTTTAGCCCTGTCAGCTATGGCTAAACTTGTTTAAGCAGCCTCTGCTGAGCCTGGGAGAAGGCTCCTGGAACAGGGCTCCATTCCTGGCACAGCATGGCCTCCAGGGCACTGCTTCCTCCAGCACGGTCTCAGCGTCGAGTTGCAACAAACATTTAAAAATAATTCTTAAATTTCTCAAAATCCAACAGTGTTTACCACTCTGAACAAATTAATTCCACAGAGCTGCAATTAGTTCAATATTATTAAGTAAATTTATACTTCATTAATTATAAAAGAATACTTGATCTAAAATGAACAATACATGTAGGAGTCTATTTTTTAGGGATTAATACAACGTTTAAGGGAACAATCTGAGAACTTCTTATAGCAAATTCACAGCACTTCGGGTATGAGGCCCAAGGGTAAAATGTTCTTCCACATACAGGAAACATAAAGTCAAAGCACATAGGGATATTCTGGGTTTCCTACTGACCTTTTGTTGTTGCTTTGGGTGTATATTCAGTGGAGCTCTGAAGCTACTCCAGGCTCATTCTTGAAGTAATGATGTAGGATGCTAATTGAAAACTGTTTGTAGGGCATAGCTCTACTTCAGCTGGCTGGAATGTACGCTTTGCATGTAAGTAAGATGCCAAGCACTACATGGTCCCCCAAGTATTACCAGCAGTAACCCCAACAACGAGCCTGAAGTAGCTTCAGTGGATAGGGAGCTTGCTTTGAGTGTGGCTGACCCAAGTTCGATCACCCTGGCATTGCATATGGTCCCCTGAGCCCGCCAGCAGTGATCCCTGAGTGCAGAGCCAGGAGTCAGCTCTTGGGTACTGCTGGATGTGGCCCCAAAACCAAAATCAACACCAACAAAAAAGTCATATTTAGTGAAACTATTACAATAATCAGAATAATATGTTGGGTCTTAAATGAAGGTGATGGTTCTCCATATACAGCTCTAAACTGTGACTGAAATCATTTGCATTGGGTTCTTAAATAATGTTCTGTTGCTCATGAACTGGAGAAACTTTATTCTTCAAAAAGACCACACACACTTCACTCTGAAAACTGGAAAGGCAATGCATTTCCAAAAACAGCTCATGAAAATAAAAATGATCTGAAGATTCTCTGAAGTCAAAGGATAGAAAGAACAAAGCTTACTTCAAAGAACTTCTGAATGACGTAATTTCCAAATACATCTACCATTAGCTGGTAAGCAGCCTGGAGGATTTCATTGAAGACAAGCTGGCGCTCAGCTGGTGTGGCACGCTCTAGTTTCAGCTGAATGAACCTAAAGTACAAAGTGAAAAGGGGAAATTACAGTATTTTAGGAACATTTTGAAATAAAGGTCAGTTTAATTAATGTATCAACTCTGACACTACTGTGTATGCATAGAGATAGTGTTATTTAAATGGATCACTTCACAACTGCAGACTTTCTGAAAAGGAAGAAAAAGGAAATCTTAGCACGTGAGATACCCATTTTTATTGCATTCCACTGCAGCATAATTATATTCTATTTCTGTAGTCAGACCGGCATAACTTTTTGAAAGCTGCATGTATTATACACTTCTGCGAAAGCGTGTGTGTATGCATGTGTGTGTGCGCGCGCGTGCGTGGGGGGGGGGGGGGGGGGGTGGCTGGCAGTGGCGCAAGGTGCGAGCGCTCATGCCCTAGGGAAGGAGAGAAAAAGATTAGCAAGCAGTATGTGGCAAAATATGGTACACTAAGCTTTTCAACGTATATCTGAATTTATAGTAAGACACAATTCTAAAATTCCATATAAAAATCTTATATTTAAGCAGAGAAGATAATATAAGGGTTATATTATATTATATAATATAATAATAATAACACAAGAACTTGCCTTTAGAAAGCAGTCCCTCATCAAAAACTCAAAGCTTATAATCTTGACTATATTGTTTAAATAATATTCATACGAAGCATTATGTATTATGTATATAAAACAACTTGTAATGTATGTGGCTCAGTCTTCTGAAGTGGCATCTACTCGGGGCCCTTTTCAGTTCAGGGGACAGCACCAGGAGTGCTACCTCTGGGTGGCCTAGAGGAGCCAAACATGACACCCTCCTTGCCCAATAAGAATCTGGCAGGAGCTTAAGGAGACCGATTTTCAGATGCTGTTTTTGCAGGCATAGTCAGAAAGAGAAAGAGAGAGCAATGAAGGATATTTTCACAAACCAGGATGCCATTCTGTGAAGCCCACTGGAACAGCCAAACAGGAAGGCCTAAATTCTTCTTTATAAAATCGGTCCCACACTCATCTTTACAACCAAGAAAAGCAGTGGAGTTTTCTTACCCCCAAGAAGCAAACACCCTGACTTCATTTTCTTTGCTCTCTCTGAAATAAGTGTTGCAAAAGCTTGTGTCTATCTTATGATACTATACACTTCTTTTTCTTAAATTGCAGATGTTTCGATGAGAAACTCATTAACTACAAATGCCTGGCTTTACAAAAGTAAAATGTATTTGCTTGACATGTGATCCAGACTATTAAGTAATTCTTTTCACTCACTTGTGGATCTGATGGCCCTCACACCTCTCATTCCACTGAAAGAGATCATGGGAATTGCCTTTAAGAGATAAAATTTTGTTTTCAACAATTTTATGCCAACTTGGTGCATACTTTATCAGAGGCATGAAATTTAAGGTGTTAAGATTTTAGTTACCTTCATTATCAAAGCCAAGTCCTCACCTGGACCCATGCTGGTCTTGGGAAAATTCCATTATATGCCCAGCAATCTCCCGAAGTTGTAAATTGGGGTACCGATTATTTCGAAAGTCTTCCAAAAGTCGGCTCCTGCCAGAGGGCATGACATCAGACATTCCATACCGCAAGCGAGAGGAGGAGAAAAGGGTGCTGCTGGGACTGAAGAGGCTGGAGGCACTGCTGGCGCTGCGGTACTTGGCTTCAGCGCCTGGAGCAGCAGAGATGTAGCGTC
The DNA here is from genome assembly GCF_029834395.1 of Sorex fumeus. Classification (NCBI taxonomy): domain Eukaryota; kingdom Metazoa; phylum Chordata; class Mammalia; order Eulipotyphla; family Soricidae; genus Sorex; species Sorex fumeus. The sequence continues at coordinate 46,453,371 of NW_026606104.1, forward strand.
CACTGCCATTGGTGAGTCCTCCTGTGGTTACAGAACAAGAGAACTCAAGAGTCATTCTTTAGGAACACTGCTCCCAAGAGTAAAACGCGTCCTGCCCTGCCCCCACCCGCCTCACCCCCGCACCACCATCCTCCCAACCATCCTGCATCATCTGACTTAATTCAATGCCCCCTAGTAAGAAAAATGTCTGCCATGCAAATGAGCACCTGAACATCAGGAATGAGAAAACAGAGAATGTGTGGAGGCTTCAATAGTTATCCACTCAGAACTCTGTGATTTCAGCTATTCTAGAATAATCCTCATTCCCATATAAAACCCCAAGAATCCAGAGAGATAGTTTAATCTACTTGAGCACATGCTTTGCATAAAGAAGGCCCAGATTTGATCCCCATAACAGGGTTCTCAGAGTACCACTGGAAGTGACCTAAAAATCAGGTAAGTAAATAAAACCCTACCTAAAAATATCTTGAATCTCATATTAAACTTTTATATTAAAAGCTTTTTTGAAGGGTGGGGGAGGTAGTTTTGTCAATTTTAAACAGGAGGTTTAAAATGACAAGGACATCCTAGGTCAAGAATTAAGACATATGGAGTAGAAAAAAGGAAGCATGCTTTCAAGGATTTAGATGCCATGAGGAAAAAGTCCACAATTTTGGCATGGACACTGATGTTGTTATCATTTTAAATTAAATAAGAGATAAGATTTTTGGGGGGAAGGAAAGTTTGGGTCACATCTGGCAGTCCTAGGGAACCATACGTAGCACTGGGGACTAGAACCTGGGTCAGTTGCCAGCAAAGTAAGTGCTTTATTTCCTGTACTATCTCTCTGGCCTGAAACAAGACCTTTAACAAGATTTGTCAACATATAAAACTATAAAGGATGTGAAGCCTCTTTGGTAGGGGATTTCCCTCAACTCTTTGTGGTGTGCTGGTGGGATTGAGCCTGGGTAGGACACACATAAGACAAGTGTCTCAGCCCCTGTACTGTCTCTCTAGTCTTTCTCAACTATTAAACAAACCAAACAAACAAACAAACAAACAAAAAGGTAAGAAATACTACATAAACCACAAAAAGCACAGAAAACTATTTGGGATCCATAAGAAAAGTCATCGAATGCAAACTGCCAATTTCCACATGTTTTAATAAATGTCTACCATTTCATTCACGGTACAAAGAAATGACACCTTGTAGAAATAATATTCAAAGTTCTGGGTCTCAATGAAAGTGATGAAAGCAAAATCAAATGGCTTGGGCCAGAGAGATAACTCAACCGACTGGGCAAAAAAAGCATCAGAAGGCTCTAGTTTGATCCCTGACACCACAAGCTCCCCACAGCACCAGCAGGCACAACACTCATGCTCACAGAACCGAGAGGAGCACCACAAGCATACTATGTGTTGTCCCAAAACAAAACAATAGGGAAATGAGTCAATGTTAAAATCTGTAAAATACTGACTGAGCATTTTTATCCTATGCCAGAAGAACCACATGCATTTTTCCTATTGAATTCTCACTGATAGACTGGAAAAGAATATTTACATTTCTAGTTATATAAAAAGAAATTATGATCCAGAGAGATAACATGCTATATAGAGCAGACAAAAAAAAATCCCCAAAATAATGGCCAGTTGTCCACAGCTCTTTAGAGTCTAGGCCTTTGTAATGAGCTGTGTAAGACTCATTTTCAGACTCAGCTATGTCAAGTTATCTTGTTCTTCTGAAGAACACTGTAAGCAAAATACCACAATAAACTTCTTGATCCAAATAAAAAATATTTCTTCGGAGAGAGGGCTTTTTAAAAATAAATAAATAAATAAATAGTAAGTAAGTAAGTAAGTAAAGGCCCTCCCGTTGATCGTCGATTTGCTCGAGCGGGCCCAGTAACGTCTCCATTGGAGACTTTGTTGTTACTGTGTCTGGCATATCGAATACTCTCGGTAGCTTGCCGGGCTCTCCGAGAGGGGCGGAGGAATCGAACTCGGGTCGGCCATGTTGGCTGCGTGCAAGGCAGACGCCCTACCCACTGTGCTAATGAGTATATAGCAAGTATACGACTTGTTTCTAATTTCATGGCAGGAAACAATTTTTTTTTCTTCCCTGGTTTGAGTGGGAAAAAACAGACACTATGGGAATGAAATAGGCTGAATGTGATAACAGTAAGAACACGCTTTATGAGGAAGAATGGGACAGACACTTAAGTTTGTTAACCATAAAAAAAAAAAAACTCAGGTAAGGACCAGAGTGAAAGTACAGTGGGGAGGATGTTTGCTTTGCATGCAGCCAACCCAAGTTTGATCCTTGGCATCCCATATGGTCCTTCAAACACCACCAGGAGTAATTCCTGAGCATTACCAGGTGTGACCCCAAAAGTCCCTCCCCCCGGGGTACTGAGGACATTGGTGGTAGAAGATGTGCTCTGATGGATGGTTGGGTGCTTGATCATTGTATTACTGAAACTCAAACAGGAAAGCTTTGTAACTATTTCACAGTGATTCTATTAAAGGAAAAAAAAAAAAACCCTCACTGACAAAGGCACACAAGGAAAAGCAACAAATCAACTAAGAAAAAAATCTAAACTCTTAAAAACTTAGCAAACATACCTACCAAGATGGAATGTAGCCAGGTACACTGGTAACAAGGATTAAAGTCATGAACTAACCCTAAACACTAACCCTATATTTACACTTGTTTTATTTTTGCTTTTTGGGTCACACCTGGTGACGCAGAGGGGTTACTCCTGGCTCTGCACTCAGGAATTAACCCTGGCGGTGCTCAGGGGACCACATGGGATGCTGGAAATAGAACCTGGGTGGGTTGCATGCAAGGCAAATGCCCTACCCGCTGTGCTATTGCTCCAGCCCCCTATATTTAAACTTATGTGAGCCAATTAATGCATTTTTTAGCTACTATTTGCTGAAGTTTCAGCTTCTGTGGCCTTTGGCTTTTGCATAATGACTAATCCATAACACAAAGAGTTAAATGAAAAGTATGTAATATGCCTACAATTAAAACTTATATAACTCCCCTGAAATAGTTTTGGTTCAGTCTCCTTTGATACCTAGTAGAAACACACTATTATATGCGCCCCCCCCCCCCCATATACACGTAGCTTTTATCACTATGAAAGGATATATACACATCTAAAATTGAAAAATCTTTCCAGGTATTATGCTATAGTTGGCAAAGTGACAGTTCAATATTTTGTTTAGGTTAAAACAATTTTTAAGAATTAAATCACTGCTTTAAGCAGATTTATGCACAAACTTGCAGTTTCCTGGTTGTTTTTTAAATGGTTCCTGGCAAGTAGTAAACCATATGTACTTGCTGAAATCCCTTTAGAAAGGTGATTATGAGCTCACTAGAGCCTACATATCTAGATGGACTGAATCCCTAAGTATGGTGACTCGAGGGAACAGCCCCTGAGAGTCTGAATTTGCAACTGCTTTGGTTTTTTAAGTGGGTGAAGACATACCACACACAGTGGTTCTCAGAGGCTACTCCTAGTTCTGTGTTTTGGGGCGACTCCTGGGGGTGGTGCTTGAATAACCATGTGATGTCTAGGTTTGAGCCTGGGTCACCCGCATTATCTGTCCAGTCTCAGCCTGTTTAAAAGGAACACTTCACAAAGGATCTCAGGAGTCTCTCAGTGATTTCACAGTTCGTCACCATTCTCTATTTTGACAACACTGCATTCCATAGAGCTCTGTCCTATGATAACATTCTACTTCAATTAGCACATACAGGTTTGCAGTTGTCAGGTAAGCAGCTTGGAAGTAGCAATTCATCCTGACGAGGAAAAAAATTAAGATAGGAGGCTCAGTGGAAGAGTATCTTCCCTGCAAGTTTGAGTCTCTGGGTTTGATCCTCAGAACCTCACAAAGTTTGCAGAGGGAAAAATTAACAACTCTTTTGGATCTATGGAAGAGGTGAGGGCACCCTGCAAGGTGAAGGCAGTTCATCGTGTCCTCCTGAAATAGTCTCGCTAGTGAAAACTATCACCAGAATCAATCCCAGGCATGACAGAAAAACCCAAACTGTGGTGGACAAATTAATTTGCTAGAGGGTCAGTATGAAAAACTCCAAAGTTAAAAAACAAAAAAGAAAACCAAAGCCAAAAAAAAAAAAAAAAACCCAAAAAAACCCCACGACAACCCAGGGGGAACCACTCCATAAAATCGTAAAATTTACCTTTAGGAGCCCAACCAGGTCACATAGAGAAAACTTTCCTCAGGTTTCTGGCATGGGGAGAAGGGAAAGGAATTCTTTGGAAACATGCCAGAGCACACTGCTCTCCACCAGGCCTGTCCTCAGGGAAACCAGTTAACCAGAAACTGACCTGGGGAAGGGAAAGACAGACAACTCCAGCCTACTCAGACCACCCTGGCTCACCACAGCGAGAGAGGAAACAACTAAGAAATACTTGTGATGTTCACAGTCCAAATGCAAAGGATCTAGAAGACTAATACCAAATTCATTCCCTCCCTTCATACTCACCGCCAAACAGCAGTTCCTTTTACCTGGTACATCAGGCCTGGCTTTTTAAGGGGGCATGGGTGGGGGTGGCGTGATGAGGAGGACAGAAAGTAAAGCAAACCATACTCTGAAGATGAAGAGAAACGCATGGCAAGAATGTTGAATTATCAGAATGGAAGTATAATACAACTACAGACGAAGTAGAAAGCATGTAAGATAAATGGACAATATAAGCAGAGAGATGGAAATCCTAAGAACCGACAAGAAACATTGGTGATTCCAAAATTACTATTGACTGTGCAAAGGAGGCTTTTCTAGACATGGCTGAGGAAAGACTCTTTAAACTAGAATACATAGGGAAAGAGAACAAAGTCTGGGGGTGGGGGTGGGGGCTGGAGACGACGACACGACACAGACTACTCAAGGACTATGGAACAACTACAAAGGTGTAATGGAGACATGATGGCAATATCAAAAGAGGAGATAAGGAAAGTGAAGAATTATGTGAAACATTAATGGAAGAAAATTCCCCCAAATTAATATTAGGTGCCAAACCACAAAAACCAGGAAACTCGAGAGAACACCAAGCAGGATAAAATACCCAAATCAAACCATCCACACACACAAAAATTCTACCCCTCTGTTTATCAGTTCTAAATTATATATAAAAAAATCAAAGATAAAAAATATTCAAAGACATCAAAGAGAAAAAAACCACCTTACCTATAGAGGAATAAAGGTAAGAATTGCATCCGACTTCTCAGAAAGCATGCAAGCAAGAAGAGAGTGGAGTGAAATATTTAAAGTTCTTAGAGAAAAAGCAACTTGGAAAACCCAACTTAGAATCCCATGTCCTGCAAAATTAGTCTTCCAAAGTGAAAGAGAAGCAAAACTTTTCCACACAAAACTTGAGGGGATCTGTTTCCAGCAGACCTGCCTTGCAATCTATGTTAAAAAGCAGTTCTTTAGAGAGAAGAAAAATAACAAAGGTCAGAAAATGGAACATTAAGGAAAGCATTGAAAAAAGAAGTGAAGATATTAAAAGCATTATGACTGTTTAAATTCCTAATTGTTCTGATTTCATTTGTTCACAGTAATAATAGCAACAATGTATTCAATAATGCATGCTACTGCTTGTATGCTTATTTATACTTCTACCAAGAAATTAATGACAGCAATAAAAGTAAAGGGAAGCAAGTAGGATTAGTTTGGTGTTCATACTACATGCAAAATGGTATATAATGTCGTTTGAAAATGAAGATTTGTTGTATGTGTAAATTTACAACTGGTTTTTTTTTACAAACATAAATTTGTTGTAAATATAATGAAAATTCCAGGTAGCCACTAAAAACGTTTAAAAAAAACAAACAAAACATGTAGTACTGAGGCAGGGAGCTATGTGGCTTAGTGGTAGAATACAAACCTACCAAGCTAAGAGAGTTTAATCCTTAGAATCACAAAAATAAGTTAAAAAAAAATTTTTAAATTGGTATCTTAAGGAGATAAAGTAGAAAACTACATATCAGGTTCAATCCCTGGCACTTTATATTTTTCAATTGTTTTATACAGTATCAGTAGAGGATTTCCTGCAATTTTTCTTTATCTTTCTTTTTTTGCTTAATATAATGTTTTAATTCCTTTGTTTTTGGAACTCAAAGATCTAATAAAACAACAGAGGGCCAATGTGCTATCTTAACTGCTGATAAATCAAGACAAATTCCCAAGCTGTGCTCAAAAAGCTAAACATATGTTCTGCATGTGGCAAGACAGGTTTATTCCCTGACACCTGGTCCCTTGGTCCACTACCCCCAGCACTGTCTGGAGTGATCACTGAACACAGGTAGGTGTGGCTCAAAAACAAAATCAAAAGCAAAGAAACAAAAATCTCTAAGTCACTGCATTTAATAGAAGCAATACTATTTACCAAAATGTTTCTAAATTCATTCTCCCCAATTTTCTAATAAAGCAAACTTTTGGAATACCCTTTCACACATGTCTTTTTCTTTTTGAAGTAGCAGGTGAAATTTATTAGGGATGAACAGCATATAGTTCAAGTGTCTGTGACAGCTAGATTTCATCTAACCAAATGTTCTTTAGCCTTCCTATACCAGCGGGCCAGTGTAAGTCCTAGAAACCAGTGCATGGACTTGCGCTTGTGAAGCTGTTGAAAAGTGGTTTTCTACTGTTCTACACATGTGCACCAGCACTGATCTTTGAACTGGCAACTAAAGACCACTGATCTATCCACACGTAGCCAAAAATAAGGATGAGACATCTAGTTAATAATAATTATAGAAATTAAGACTAAGATGTCTCCAGTGATAATTACAAGTCAAAAGTTTGCTTTCCTGTGGTTAGCTTTATAGATGCCAGGTTACTTTCAGAAACCAGATGATCAATGGCAAAAGTGTTTTTCTTTATAATGCAAAAGTACATAAAGATGAGCACACAGAAAATTACTATGTAAACAACCTGAAGTTAGCATGTTACTCATCAATAAATTTAAAACATCTACTGCAGTTCAGGCAGACACACAGGAGACCATCTTGATTTTGAGCTTTGCTTATTAAAAAAGAACTAATGGCACATACAAACTTTAAATTTAAGGACAGAATGAGGGGCTAGAGAGATAGCAGAGGAGTTAAGGCACTTGCTTGCACTTGCATGCAGCCAACCGTGATTAATTCCCAGCACAATGGATAAGTTCTGAGGCACAAAATGAGGAGTAGCATCCCCACCACCCACCCTCAGCAGCGTTGGGTCTGGTTCAAAAACGAACAAAAAAGGACAGAATGAATCCACATTAATGAGAATAGGGGAGTGGGGAGAAGATAGGAATTCTATGATAATAATGCTTGCTTTTTGCCTTTGGCAGACTATGAACTTTTGAGCTCATTTTGTATTAATTATATCACTCTGGGAATCAACACAAGACTTTCCTTCTAGGGCACATGAAAAGGTTGAGGACTATCAGCCTCAAATATAATAAACTATGCCTGCTGATTCTTGATGTTAGGATTTTTTATGACAAATTCTGGGCGAGAAAGGAAGTATAGCAGAGAAGGTACTTGACATGAATGCAGCCAACCTGAGTTTGATCCTTGGTATCACACATGATCCTCCGAGCATAGCTACGAGTATCCTTGAGCATAAAGCTAGGAATAATCCCTGACAGAGCCGAGTATGGCCCAGATCTCTCCCCAAATCTCTCCCCAAAATAAAACTAAAAATGACACAATCTAGAAATCATGGAGAAAACCATAAACAGAAGCATTTTAGAAAATGCGAAGGTGAAGAGTAAAATGAAGAAATCTAAGAGTAAACAGCACATGAAACCATATTAAAATCCAAGTCAATTACTCTTTTATTTTTTAAGATGTTAGGTATAATTTATTAGAGATGGATACTTATGGGCACCATATAACTAAATAAATAAATTCAAATTGAGTACAAATAGTTGTAAATAACTTACGTTTTTTAACATTAGGGCTGGAGCGATAGCACAGCGGGTAGGGCGTTCGCCTTACAAGCGGCCAACATGGCCGACCCGAGTTCGATTCCTCCGCCCCTCTCGGAGAGCCCGGCAAGCTACCGAGAGTATTCGATATGCCAGACACAGTAACAACAAAGTCTCCAATGGAGACGTTACTGGGCCCGCTCGAGCAAATCGACGATCAACGGGAGGGCCTTTACTTACTTACTTACTTACTTTTAACATTAACGGAAACAATATTTTCTATGGTTAAATAACATATTTAAACCTAGCAAAATAATAGTATCTGCCTTTCTCTGGTCAGGAAAACTCCCAACAAACTATTACTAAATATGAACGTGGATATACATAAGTTATGGTAAAATATGAATGGTTATAAGCAAATGAAGAGGCTCAAGGGCTAGGGATATAGCTCAAAGAGCTGGAGAACAACCTTTGCATGTGGGAGCCCCAGGATGGATCCCTGGTACCACATGACCGTTGAGCACCGCTGAGTGACCTCCTTGCAATACTGGGCATGAGGAGGGGAGAAGAAAGCAGGGGAGGGAGGGGAGGCTAAAAAGTACAATATCATTGAAATAAAGTGTAATTTAGACCCAGCAGTGGCTAAAAGTGCCTGTTTTGCTCATGTGAAGCCTGTGAGTTCAAACCCACCCCCCTACTTTACTCCCGGTACAGCCTACATGTAATTCCAGAATTCTGCTATTTACCGCCCCTGTTCAGCAGGGTGTTCAACCTCCAGGTGTGTGCACTCACCACAATTAAAGCATGTCAGCACTGGGGCCTGGTACTAAACACCCATCAAATACAGTGACCCCCCAGTGAGCAAGAGTAAAGGCCACAGCCTTTACCCGGGTCAACCACAATCACATAATGTTCCATGTCCATAAAAAAACAAACAAACAAACAAACCCCAAAAAGAGTGTGTGTCTGTGTGTGTGTGTGTGTGTGCTTAAACAGGGGACACACAAGGCAGGGCTGGGCATATGTTTTATCATTTGAGCTATATCACAGGACCCCAATAGTATTAAGAACAAACAGTGCTTAGGACTTATTCTTGGCTCCGCACTCAAGGATCATTCCTGTGGGGATGGGGGGCCATATATGATACAAGGATCAAAGCTGGGCTGACCCGACCACATAAAAGGCAAGAGCCCTACCTACTGTACTAACTCTCCAGTCCCCTAAGAATGTATCTTAAGGTTGCTCAAAAGGCTGGAGTGCTTGCTTTGCTTCCAGACTCAAACCCCAGGACTACACAGCTGACCAAGTACCAAATCAGGAGGAGCCCTAGCACCACCAAATGCCCCTTCCACTCCCACTCCCTCCCCCAGAATATATCTTAAATATTCTCACCACACACACACTTTGTACAGTGAAATGTTAACTAAAACTATTCCTGTGCAATATGAAATCCTCGCGGTATACACCTTAAATTAACGTATTATTAAATGTCAATTATACGTCAATTAAAAAACATGTGGAATAAGGATACAGAGAAATTGGAATCCTCATACATTGTTCTTTAAGGTGGAAATGCAAAGTGTGTATATATGTATCTATGTTGGTGCAACAACTTAGAAAACAGGCTCGCAATTTCTTATGAGTCCAAAAGAATTCAGCATTTTTCTCCCAGAAAAACAAAAAAAGTGTGTCCACAGACCTTCATGCCAATGTTCATGGCAGCATTATTCTAATAGTAAAAATAAAGTTTAACAAGAAGTTAGAGAAATGTGGTTTATCAATAAAATCCAAAATCAAACACTAATAAGAAATAAAATAGAACTACTAACACAATTATATCATGATATGAAGCAAGAACAGTAGTTGTTTTTGTTTGCATTGTAATGCCAGAAATCTAAACCCAAGCCATGTGTTGTACAGCTGAGGCAACATCCCCAGCCAGAATGGGGTTTAAATGTAATCATGAGGAAACTGAGGGCATGAAAATATTCTAAAACTGATTTATGATGATGGTTACAGAATCCACAAAGTTAATATAAATGATTGTACTCTTAAAGTAGCTGAGTTTTATGATCTACAGTAAAGTTGTGATTTCAAGAAAAATTAAGTGAAAAAAATTACTTTGGGTGGGCTGGGGAGCTAGCCCAAGGGCAAGCGCTCACGTTTTACATGCAGGAGAGGCCCAGGCTCTACCCCTTACATCACATGTGCCCAAGTGCTCCCTGAGCACCCACAGAGAGGGGCCCACAGCCCAAATAAAATAAAACTTGGTCTTTAAATAATTCACAGTGAAACCCCCCTTAAAAAGTGTTAGGTGGCACACAGCTAACACCACTGCATGTGGTGGACACAAACTACAGCAACTAAACTGATGTCCTGTCAGAGAGGCCAGGAGGGAGCTGGGGACATGGAGAAGAGATGGCCACACTGGCAGTGGGCCTGGCTTCAGAACGTGGGGTGCCTAGTTGTTCCCTACTAGGAACAACTCTGTATATCAAGGTGCCTAAATTTAAAAAAAAACTAACTTAAAAAAAAGTGTTAGATGGCATTCAACAGGTGACTGGACTGTTGGGACTGGTATGGAAATGGTGCGAGAGACCTGAGTTGGGTAACAGACAGGGGTCTAGGGTGTGCCTGCACCTAGGATATACGAGTAAAGTCAACAAACCACACCGAGACCATGTTTTCATAGAACAACTATGTTCTACACAGGAAAGAGAAGGTGAGAGAAAATGCTATGAGTGGGTGTTACTATTTCATTACTGCCAGTGATAAGAAACAAAATCGACGTTTGGTATCAGCAGTGAAGTGGTTTAACAGAAGTCATGTTATATATAGTCCAATAAATATCTGGCAACAAATAAGTTTCTTGTACTAAATGTATTGAGGGCCTTTGTACGAACTCATCTGTCAATTTTTCTGAGCTTAGATGAAAGCACTCAAGAACCCTGTGCTCACGGAAGCACAATGAAGTGAGGCAAACTTCTGCTGGTCACAAGTAAAAGTCTTCAGAAAAGTTACATATGATTTATTTACTCCATACGATAACAGAAGTATGATGAAAATACACATATATATTAAGAAAGGCAGGGATTTTTTTTTTTGGTGCCACACCAAGCAATGCTCAGGGGTTACTCCTGGCTCTGCACTCATGAATTACTCCTTGCAGTGCTCAGGGAACATATGGGACGCCAAGGATTGAACCCAAATCAACAATGTAAAAGGCAAATGCCCTACCTACTAGATTATTGCTCTGGCTGCATAAAGAAAGGCAGTTTTTAAAATGAACAGCAAAAATTGTAAGGCAGATAGCAAAAGCCATTATTTTAAGATAAGAAATAACTTGTATCAGTATTATTTCCTACTTCACAGAGAAACATGACTTAAGAAAGAAGTATTCCATTAAATTACTGGATATTAGGTACCAGAATGGAGAAAGGCACTGTGTATGCTAATGATGATTCCAGCTCCATTTCTCAACATGAGCCACAGAATTTAGTTCAGGGGCTGACACAGACCATGGGATATATCTGATCTACCACCTATCTTTGATAAAAATTTTTATCAGAATATAACTACACTCACCGATATTTTGTAATTAGCTTCCTTTGCACTTCAACAAGTGGAACATTCATTAAAAACCATCTCACCTTCAAGACTAAAGTAAGTTTTTGGCAGACTGTTAAGTACTCAGCATGAGATGCACAGTTGAAATGTTTAAACAAAGAAAAAGTATAATTTCTGAATCTGAATATCCACCAGTTAAGCAATATCCTGGTCACATATGTGATAGGATATACACAGATACTGCAAGTTTTTGGAGTCAAAATTTTTGGGACTAAATTTGCTAAAAAATAAGAAGAGCTAGACAAGATATTTAAGTTCATTTCCTTGCTTAGTATCATTGGCCTGACAGTGGAACATTACAGAGTTACATGTACAGGAACCAAAAGCAGTGACAGTTAATAATTTTTCAATAAAAATTCTTTCATCCACCTAGCTAAGTTGGATTTTTATCTAACCCCTTGTAATCTAATCCCCCCGCACCACCCACAGTTACCACATCGCTAAGAAACATCATTCTGCAACATATTCCATTCCCTTTAAGTATCTGTTATGAAATGTCCCAACAACTGTTTTTAAGCAGTAATGTCCATATAAAACCTGAAACGAGTTCAACCATGTAGTTCTTACCACATAAAACTTCAAGATGCATAAACACTAAAGTATACGCAATATACTCAGTTTTGCCTTAATACTCAACTCTTTCAAATATACAATGCTCTTACAATTTTATTACTGTAGGACTTTTTAAAAAAAGAAATCATTCCCCATTCTTGATCTTTTGAAATCAAAGCACAGTATTTTTCCTCAGCCAGACAGCCCTCACTTCTGAACAGATAAAGCAACTTTTTTAAGAGTCACCTTTTCCCCCCCATATCCATTCAGAGCTAACTCACGACTTTGTGCTCAGAGCTGGGGATAGTTTGGTTTGGCCATGTGTAAGGCAAGTACCTCAATCTCTGTACTGCCTCAACCTCTGTACTAGCTCTCTAGTCCCCATAAAGTCACCTTTAATCTTACTGATTGGTAGCTGAAGGAAGTGTTTAAATCAGAGATTCTGAAGTATGATGATATCTCAAAATGGGCTCCTCAAATCAAAAAACATTTAGGGGGTGGTCGGAGGGGGGCTGCACACATTTTGCTATGAATCTAAAATTTTTATAAAAACAAAACTAAGTTCCAGGACTCAGGAAATAGATCAGGGGTACAGTCTTTGCCTGAAAAGGACAGGAGATTCTACTTCAGGTACCATGTTACCCTCACACTTCTGACTTTGGCTTTGGTGGACCCTCAGATCTACCTTATCCAAGCAACTTTATGTCCTCAGGTCTAAACATCTGCCCCAGTGTCCCAGGAGTGACCCCCAGAATCTCTGAGTACTACATTAAAGCCAAAACCTAAATATTTTTTAAATTATAAAAACAAAACTTTTTAAAAACAAAATCTTCTTGATAAAGTAGTTACACATGATTTTTCTGAGAACAGTACTGATGAAGACTATTACAACTGAAGTACCCACATTTACTGTTAAAATCATCCCGGGTTGCAAAATAAATTATATCGGCACTGCATATCTATGTGCCAATTTGCCCATCTATAAAATAAAACAGTACTTGAAATTGAAACATTCCATTGCAGAGAGAGCGTATGTACCATGTTTCTGAGATAAGAAAAGAACTTCCTATTTATGGAAATTTAGAAATTTACTGCACTAAATAAGTTTTTTCATATAGTCTGCTAGCTTAGAATTGCTTCCCTCCACTTTACCTATGATCTTGATAATGATATTTGAAAAGGCCCATACATCTAACAACCTAAATATCTACCTCAGAAATATACACCTACTCATTAGCATATGAGTTTCAGAATGTATATGCAACTAATTTTTAAAGAATAAGATAAAAATTCAGTAAAATGTGATATGTGAAGATATAGAACATATATGAGTAGTCTAAAAAAAAAAGCAAAATACAAACTGAAATTTCAGTTTTGCGACTGCATAAATACATTCTTTTCCTCTAGGTCTCTGTATTTTCTAGCCTTAAACTTGTATTATTATGAAAGATTCTCATTAAGTAGATAAGGACAAGATGTTCACACTAAATTTGAAGTGAATCTATAGGGGTTGCACGCAAACTTTATTCAACCGCAAACTGCTGTGTTGTCTAGGTTGTCTAAATAACATAAGGTACTTAAGGAAGGCACAGAACACCCAGGACAATTCTAGTATAAAGGGACTGTTGCCTTTGCGTATGCAAAGTTATTCTAATGTCATCGGTGACAAGAGATTTCTAGAGTTTACGGTGGGGTTAGAGTAATGGTTCTTACCCAGGTTTAAGCTTGAAGAGGATCCGTGTGAAGAGAGGGAAGGAGGTGGTGTCTGTGAATGTCCTGGTCCCTGACTAGGGAGAGGCATGCCCACGGGTCCAGGAGAAGAGGAAAAGCTAAGGCCGTTATAAAAACTGTGTCCAATGGGGGTCAAGCTGCTCGATGTCCTCTTATAAAGGTCACTGCTGCCAGTCAGGGAATCACGGCGGGAGCCACTGCCAGTGTTGGAGTTTGCAACTAAAATGGAATTAAAACAATGCAGATAAGAACAGGCCTGTTCTTAGAAGAACAAGCCCAGTGACCTGTTCCTAACATTTGATCCATACTCCTTACCACTGCAAATCTGTCAGCAGAGCTAGCCTAACTCTACATGTAACAAGATCTAGGGCCAGGGAAACTAATAAGAGGACATGGCTTAGGTTAACATAAATTTTTTGCTCAAACTATCACACATTTGCTAAATTTACCTTCCTTTTGTGTCACATATGGGATAAGAGAGGGTCATAAAGCTGACGGCCATAAAAGCTATGGAAAAGGTGAAAGAAAATGGGCTAGAAAGAATGCTTTTCATCAACCCAAAGGGTCCAGTAGAAAACGGAGTACAGAAAAGAGATGTGTAAATGGGGTATTGTCCCACTACACAGGACATATTTGAAAGCCTGTTTTCTCAATGGGTTCAATCAAATTAATAGTCCCTAATTCCAACTTAAGATACTTTCTCTCACACGTACTGTTCTGTCTGGAAACCACATTAATTTAGCAATATTGCAGTGACCCCACTGTTTATCTTACTAGTTCCCAGTTTTTAACCTCTATTAAAAGTTTTAAAAATCTCGTTTTAATATCCTTTTTCTCCCCCTTTTCCACAGTATCAACCTTAGTTCTTCTCAAAAGACTTGGGAAAATGCCTGACTCTTCAGAGTTCTGCAGGTCAAGCTCTCAGACTCAGCTGTGGGTCCCAACTGTCTAACATCCTGTATGTGATCACCTTACTTAGTGTTTAACACACACATTTCTTCTCTCCATATTCTTGCCAATCCTTTACAAATTTCCCCTGGTTTTCTAATCACTGAGGCAAACTAACAATAAGAATATAAACAACAACCTGACATAAATGTCTTTAGAGTCCTTAAGTATCTGACTTGACTTCAGCAATCCATCAATAAGTGGGACAGCTGAATTCCCCCAGGGCTCAGTCCAGATCTGCCTGTGGCATCTGTCCAAGGTTCCATGCACTGTCAGTGTTCCAAAATGATGCACAAACAATAAAAACTCCTTTCTTAAGAGCACACTAGTATGATTTCTACCTGCTGTTCCAAACCCTCCAAGGGCTGATCCCAGTGTGGCGCCAAGGGAGCTGCTGCTTCCAAATCCCAACGATGTGTTGGCAGGCTGGGCCGAGCCCTGGGAGAAGAGGGAGCTGCTCTGTGAATTGCTGCTCAGGGAGTTGTTGCCATAGAAAGAGCTGGATGCCAGGTTGTTGCTGGGCTGCTGCTGGGGCTGGGGCTGAGGTTGCTGGGTTCCTAAAGGGCGAAATGGTCCATTTGTTGTTCCGGCAAGACCACCAGCTGCTCCATTTGCTGAAGCTGCAGCCGCTGCAACAGCTATGAAGAAGAAGGTAAACCATTTGGCCAGGAAGAGAATGGGCTACATTCCAAATTACATTGTTACACTTTTCTAAAAAGCTTTTAATGCTGCCTTATTTTTTTCAAAGCAACACAACCCTTGTAAAGCACTTGAAAAATCGGTCCTTCAACCCTTTATCTGAAGCCCCCATTTTATATTTCTACTTTCAATTTGAGGCCAAAATTACCATTGGAGAAAGCTGACCTTTCAGCTGTAAAGAAAGACGGCTTTACAGAACCTGTACACTTAAAACAGATACAGATATCAAATATACCCTCCCTTGTTTATAAACAACTGCTTCCTAAAAGCTAAACTCCACCTATAATCTGTGAATACTTTTCCCCCCCAGAACCACTATAAACTGTATACTAATATAATAATATACTAATATTCTTCAAATTACTAAAACATCTAACCATGCTGCTCCTTCTAGATGTTCCCATTATTATCCCTAATTACATATACATAACAGAAAGCTATAACCCCCCCAGTCAAAACTAGTTACTCTGTCTCTACTCCCCTCCCACTTCATCTACTCCTGGCCCTCTCCATAAAAATCACCAGAAACAGAAAGCAACAACAAAAATACATCTTAAAATAATGAAAAGGATTTCTGTGCCATCAGTCTTGGCTTTCTGCCCAGGGCACCACTGCTTGAGTAGCCTACTCTCTAGGTTCTCAGTGGAGTGGGCCCTTGCTTCTAGCCACTGCTACATGCTACTCCCATGATCAGAATCTACTGATGTCATTTGCAGCTTCTGATTCCATCTTTGAAACAGTATTGGTGGAACTGCCATGCAGAGAATTGCCAATTCGTATATTTCAACATATATTTTAAGAATTTCATCCACTGCCCAATTTAGATCGCTGTTCACTGAGATGCATAACTCACCTGCTTGTGCAGCTGAAGAACTAATGATGACCGGGGCAGGAGCTACAAGTCGAACAGGAGCTCCAAGACCATTTCTTGCTCCTGCATTTACTACAAGTGCACCAGTTTGGTCATAGTAAGCTGCAGGAGCCAAGACTGGATAACCTGGGAATATTGAGTCAATAGATTAAGTAAAATAATTAAACCTATACATATCTTCTGAATACCATAACATTATAAATAGTCATAAACTTTAGGGACAGATAAAACTAAAGTGACACCATGACCTCAATGCTTACAGAACCGTATCACTCATCTGTTAAAGTGAGGAAAGTAGTAATACCTACTGGAAAAGCTCTGTGCAGATTAAGTTAAAAGATAGGTATGACAGTGTGTCACACAACAGGGAGTATAGCAAATAAGAGCTACAATAACTTATCAGCCACTAAATATTAGAAAGGAATTTGGTGAGACACCGAATACCTGCAAATTTTCAAGGGGCGAATCAAGATTATTATCAACAATCATACACTGATTCATATATGAGTGTTTGTTTTCTTGACTACCTAAATGGCAAGTCATAGAAATTATTACATTTATAGTATTTCCATAAGACATAATAATCTAAGAATAAATACCCTGCAACTTCACAGGAAAAATCCTGACAGGGTTAAATGTGTTGAACCTTCCAATATTATGCAAGATATCTCCAAATCCTATTGAGCCATAGGAGAAGTGTCCTCCTGATAAAACATAAATACTTAGAAACTGATAGAAGTACAATTAAAGTTACTTACTGAACTAAAATACTGATTAATCTTGCTATCTCTATGATCAATAAGAATGCATAAATTCATGCTGAGGTCTCTTAAGAAACCAGTTTCTTTTTTTTTTCTTTTTTGGCTTTTAGGGTCATAACCAGCAATGCTCAGGGGTTACTCCTGGCTCTGTACTCAGGAATTACTCCTGGCGGTGCTGGGGGACCATATGGGATGCTGGAAATTGAACCCAGGTTGGCCGTGTACAAGGCAAATGCCCTACCTGCTGTGCTATCGCTCCAGCCCCAAAGAACCAGTTTCAAAGTAAAAACTGTAAGCTAACTTTCAACATATGCAAAGATCAAGGACCAGGTGATAGTGAGTCAAGAATAACAATTCAAGATAAATACTGATCACATGTAGGAAGTTACAAAGAATCTCTACTATTCTAGATATGTAAGGCATGACCAAGGAAAGAATAGGAAATTTCTTCACCATATGTCATTTGAAAATATCAGTATAAAGACTGAAGTGTTTGCTGTGATACTAACTGCTGTTAAAGATATTGAGAGACAAAATAAGATCATCATCACCACCACCACCACCACCACCACCACCACCATCATCATCATCATCATCATCATCATCATCATCATCAAAAAAAAAAAAGTGCAGAGATTTGCTTATCTCCAACATCAAAACTTAAGACTGGCTCAGAACAATCTGTGCTCTCATCAATGAACTATATAGTCTAAGAGAGGGCAAGTGGATGTCATCCTTGCCAATCACAAAAACAGGACATGCCTAAGTAAGCAAAAAGCAGTGCTTACTCTCCTCTGAATCCCAGCAATAAGACATTCCTTTCTCCAAGTATTAGGAACAACAATGCAGTCTTACCTGGCATGCCTGCAGCTAGTCCTTGTCCAAAAGCAAGGGCAGAATTCACTGCTGCAGCTGCCACTAGTGGATCTGTTTGTTGTCCCTGCTGGTTCTGATTTGGGGTCAAAGGACGCTGGCTGGCTCCTCCACGGAGAACCTGAAAGACAGAAATACATTAACTACTTTCTTTTTATTGGCGATCTCCATGATCCACTACATGCTAAGTTAAACTTATATGGTTGAAGGACCAGAGTAGAGTAATAGTACACGGGTAGGTCTAGAGCACTTGCCTTGCACACAGCTGACCTGGGTTCGATTCCCAGCACCCCATATGGTCCCTGGAGCCTGCTAGGAGTGATTCCTGAGCACAGAGCCAAGAATAAGCACTGCCCAAACCCACCCCCCAAAAAATGGGTTGAAACCATTTTTCCTATTACAATGATTTTAAATGGCATAGCTGTTAGGATAAAAACTCAATGAACAGGCTGGAGAGATAGCACAGTGGATAAGGCTCTTATCATGCACGCAGCAGACCCAGGTTCAATCCCCGGTATCTATGGTCCCCAGAGCACCACCAGAAGTAAATCCTGAGAACAGAGCCAGGAATAACCCAAGAATTGCCAAGTGTAACCCAAAACCAAAACAAATCAAAAAGACCACCTTAATTAGCAACATTCATGTTATGAAATTTTGTGTTCTACTTTTTTGTTTTGTTTTGTTTGGGGGATAGTCCCTGCTGTGCCCAGGGCTCACTCCTGCTTCTGCACTCAAGAATTTGTCCTGGCAGGCTCAGGGGCCATATGGTGTCCAGGGATTGACTGGCATTGGCCACGGCAAGGAAACACTGTACTATCTCTCCAATCTCCTCACTCCTCCATTCTTAGTTTGAATATATACATGTGTACATGTATGACATGTGACAAAATAATACAAAAGTGAAGAATCATTCAATAACTGAATACGAAATACCTCCCATCTGCAAGTACTAGGGATAAAGCAATGAACAAAAACATACAACAATCACTCAATCACATCAGTGCTTACCAAAACCAGTAGGAAGGAATAGTTATGAGGTTTAGTAGGATGAAGACAGATAATTTATCCACATAATTAAGTTAAAATTTCTGTATCTTTGCAAAGAAGTATATTTTCTTTTTGAATATGAGAACTTTTTTTTTTTTACCTATAACACTGTATTCCTACTCATCAAGGTTCAAATGAGCTCACCAGATTTGATTTAGCAGGTCTCTGGCATAACTATTTCTACTTCTTCTCTCATAAATTACATAAACATACAGCAATCTAAGTAGAAATTAGGATCAGTCAAGAACAGAGATATAATCACTGCAGATAAAAGTTCTGTTACTATAATACGAAATCTACTTTTTATTAACTCAACAGATATTAATGTTAACATGCTAATAATTATACTTATTCTAAGAGCACTAAGGTATCTACTTTATAAGGTCTATATGTTCCACCTAGTGTAGAAAAACTAAAAATAAATAAAAAGAAAAGAGGAAAAAAAAATCACCAAAGTTTATAAACAATGCATTTAAGAATATATTTAAAATCAAAATTCCTTCCAGACCACATCCATTATAATTTTTTCCCAAATTAGAAGTAGCCAGAAAACTGGGTATAGGGTACTATCACTTGGTTTAAAATATGTAAACAGGAACATTATTAATCACAAATAAATACTAATTAAATGAGCATAATGTAAACAGAACTGTCAAGATTGTCAAGAAGAAATTTGTGGACATTCAATTCATCCAAAGTCTCAGAGTTTCTTGTCTGTAAAAGTAGTGACAAAAATAGCTATAGGGCAGATTGACGTAAAGTATTAATTATCACTGTCTCCAGGAAACAATACTTGGTACCCTGTAGGTAAAGATACTCAATAGCTAATTACTATTAGACAATATTGCATTATAAAATTTTTTTTTAAAAAAAGTAGACAAATCTTACATTTCCAAAGAACTTTCTAACCAACTTTGTAGAATGAAAACACTTCACTGTACTCAAGAGTGAAGAGCACAGTAAGTATTTGGACCAAGAAGTAAGTGAGGCCTAACCAAAAACCCAGAAGATTTCTCACTCTAGGAAAAACAGACATGTAGATATGAACAGAGATATATATGGCCGGGGAAGGGACCATTATGACAATGCTAGAGGGAAGAGGTTCCTGTGGACCAGGATTAGATACTGAAAAGAGATAAAGCAACATGCATGATATCCCATCAGTGACAGTATGGTAAACCACAGTGCCTAAAAAAGGGGCAGAGAGGAGGAAGAAAAAAAAAGGGTGGGGAGGGGGGGAGGAGTACCTGCCACAGAGACAAGCTGAGGGGTAGGAAGGAAACTGGGAATAGTGGTGGAGGGAAGAGGACACTGGTGAAGGAACTGGTGCTGGAACACTGTATGCCTAAAACTTAATCATGAGTAACTTTGTAAGGTGATTCTATAAGAAAATTTTTAAAAATCGGAAACAAAACCAGAGATGGCAATTCCTAATAGTTAAAAACTACTGGAGAACTAATAAAATGGTATTGAGAGCACCATTATCATGGGCTTCTGTTTATTTATAAGCTGAGTGAAAAAAACTGTAGGGACGGTAGTGACCAAGGTGTCTGCTATAGAGAAAGAAAGATCAATGAACCCTGTTTCAATGAAGAGAGAAACCTGTTTCCTTCTTCTCAATGCAAAAAATCTTCTATGGGATGCCTCAACATTGAAAATTCTAAAGTCAGCAGCCTATTTCCATGTACTTTCATTTGATCAACAGTCGTCAAGTATTCACAATGGAAACAAGTATATAAAATTTTACCACTAACATTTTAAACCTAACCAATAAAAACAACTTGATTTAAAAAAAAAAAAGATTTTGGAGTATAGCAAGCTGTGTTCAGGGCTTCTGAACTCAGGATCACTCTTGCAGGCCTCAGTGAGCAATTGGGGTGCCAAGGACTGAATCTGGGATGATGGTATATAAGGCAAAAATCCTTACCTGCTGCCCTAAATTTTCACTTTTGTTACGCTTACTACTTATATCAATACAAAGCACTGAGAAACTGCAAAATTTATATTTATTTTCAAGAGTACAGGTCTAATCTCAGCTTTTGATGACACTGACTTTTTAATTTTGTTGTGTTTGGGGGCGGCTCAAGAGTAATCCTGAGGTGCTGGGGATCAAACCCAGTTTGGCTGCATGCAAAGCAAGCACCCTACATGATACACTATCACTTCAATCCTGTCACCAACTTTTATAAAAAAAAGTTCCTACAATTATTTAGACAAAATAATAAGGGCAAAAGGTCAAAAGCAAAATTTGAAGAGTTTCTTGTTTTAAAGATTATTGCAAAGGATCAAAGCCAAAAAAATGGCAAAAATACAAAATTTGTAGTAGAACTTGTAATTATGAATAACAGAAATCTCAATTACAAATAACTGTGCTGCTCTCACAGTGATTCAAGAAATAAAATTATAAAAAATGGAAACAACAAAAAAAAGTAAAGTGGAGTTCATGCACAATTCAATCAGCAGCCTGGTGGCGCCTTCAGACTTCCAGATACCCCAAAATTGCTGCTGTGCCTTTGGCCAGACCCCAAAAACTTGGGGCAAAGTTTACCAAGAAAGTAAATGGCCAAAAGTTAGGTATGTGGGAAACACACCCACAAACCACTTCCAGCTCAGCTATATAATTGGAGGCATGGCCTCTCTGGTTCCTGATTGAACCGCTTAATAGCCATGATCCCAGAGACTGAGAAACAAATCTCGAAACCCAGCGGCTTTTGGCAGAAATGCGTCTGGTCCCTACAGTAGGTTACTAGTGCTGGGCCAACCCAGGTGGGAATAGGTTTCGTGCCTTGGCTTGTTCCCCAGGTGGCCCAGTGGCTGCCATCCTTCAGAGGCCACTGGACAGTCAGGTTTGGGCCCCCAGTGACGAGACACGCAAGACCTCGCGGGATGGGGGGGGAGCCGGGCCTGTCCTCCCCACCCCAACGAGACGCCAAGTCATCGCCGATGAACGGACTCTCTGGCTCCTAATCAAGCTGCTCAACGGCCGTGATCCCAGAGACTCAGGAGCAAATCTCGAAACCCAGCGGCTTTTGGCAGAAATCCCTCCAGATTTAAGTGTTAAAATTTCAGAATTTCAAAATCACATGGCCCTACTGCAGCTACGCGACATCATATGTTATTCATAACCAGCAATAGAACACAAATTGTCTACTGTTGCCTTTTCAGCAGATCTAAGTTTTGGGGTAAAATCTAAAATAATAATGGTTGGTCCGGTGTCAAAATATTGAATGTGATCAAAGTAGAGAGAGAATAATGTGGAAATCATCTGCCCCACAGGTAGGGGGAAAGTGTGGGATGTGGGTATACTGGGGTTGTTGGGGGTGGAGAATGGGCACTGATGAAGGTACGGGTATTTCATTGTATGACTGAGACTTAAACCCGAAAGCTTTGTAACTGCTCTCACGGTGACTCAATAAATAAAATTATAAAAAAAAAAAAAAAAAAAAGTAAGATGGAGTTCATGCACAATTCAATCAGCTAATCAGTGGCTGAATAAATAGCAGTACTCCTACATTAAAAAAATTATTAATAAAGACTGTGCATTGTCTTCTGTCAACTAATTATTTCTGGAATCCTTCACATACACCAGATAACAGAACTGAACTACACCACCAAAAACTGGTCATCAGCTAACAAAAATATCTTACTATAAAATACTAAAGATAAACTAGCTGAAATTTTAAGACAAGTGTTTTCTGTAATTCTATGGACTAAAGCATTAGGCAGAGGTCCCAAATGTGGAGAGAATACTTTGTATATGAATCCTGTCACACACACACACACACACACACACACACACACACACACACACACACACGCACACACACACACCCTACATACAAAAGCCTCATACCCTCATTCTCCCAATCCCTAATAAAAAAAAAGAAACCATACAATCTCTTAATGAGACACATAAAAAAGCATCATTTTTTAAAAAAAACTCAGCATATGCACAAATGAGAAATGGTATTTTGTATTAAGGATGGGGGAAAGAAAAGGCTTGGGCTGGAGAGATAGCAGAGTGAGTAAGGCCCTTGCTCTTGCATGCAGTCAACTCGGGTTCAATCGCCAGGAGTTATTCCTGGGTGTAGAGCCAGAAGTAACCCCCAGTACCGACAAGTTGTGAGCTCCCCTAACCTCCCCTCCCAAAAAAAGGACATAAATACTTTTGGTTTGGGGGACACTCCTAGATCAGGGATCATTTCTGGCAGTACTTAGGGTAATGCATATGGATGGCGAGGAGTGAACATAGGTCAACCACATGTAAAGTATTTCCCACTGCACTGCCTTTCTGGTCCCAAAATGCTTGTTTTTTTTTGTATGTGTGTTTGGAAAATAGACCTACCGAAATTTTTTTCATAGAAATAATTGTGGACTAGTGCAAAAGACATTAATCACTCTTATGTATAACATTAAAGTACTGCAAATTTAAATCTCAAATTGGACTGATCAAAATAAAGTATTTGATACTTCTTAATAGATTTAAATATAGGGGCTGGAGAGATAGCACAGCGGGTAGGGCGTTTGCCTTGCACGCAGCCGACCCGGGTTTGATTCCCAGCATCCCATATGGTGCCCTGAGAACTGCCAGGGGTAACTCCTTAGTGCAGAGCCAGGAGTAACCCGAGTGCATCGCTGGGTGTGACCCCCCCAAAAAAAGATTTAAATATAAAAAAAAGATTTACAGCTAAAAATGTTATTTAAAAAATAATAAAAATAAAAATAAAATACTATTAAAGAGAACATTAGCACAAAAGGTGCAAAAACACAATGTGAAACAAATAATTCCAATTTATAAAAGTTGAATAACAAGTAGCAAATATGACTTTTTTAAAATGAGGTGGAGATTTCTGGGAATCAAGTCCAGGGCGACACACATGTAAGGCAAGTAAATTTTCTATCCCTGATCCATATCCCTTGTACCCATCCATTATTATTATTTTTTTTATTTGTGTGTGGGGCGGGGACAGAGAGGATAATTTGCGGCAACACCAAGATGTGCTCAGGAATCACTCGTGGCATTGCATATGATCAAATTGGGTTGGTATTGTCTGTTTTTAGATAAAAGTATTATGGGTGACAATCCCCACCACTCCAGTTTTGTAATTCATCACAATTTTTAGCAAAAAACAGGTATACTAGAAAGCGTATTTCTTCTATCTAAAACGAATACTTGGCTTTAGTCTAAATTATCTTTTCCTAATTAAATTAAAAAGTACAGCACAATGGGTAGGGTGCTTGCCTTGCATGCAGCCGGCCCGGGTTCAATCCCTATCACCACATCTGGTCCACTTAGCCCTGACAGGAGTGATACCTGAGCACAGAACCAAGAGTAAGTCCTGAACAGGCTGGGTGTAATTTTTTTTAAAGTATTTGTATTATTAAATTAAAACAGATATAATAGGTTTAAGATTCATATGCAACAGATAATCTAAAATAGACTGAAGAATAATTATATCTAGTCTGGCAGTTAAATACTTGTAAAATAGCCAGAAAGAAAGAGAAAGGTGCTAGTGGTAAGTAGAAAGTAGAAAGTAAGTAGAAAGAAAACTTGACTGAATGCTTAGGTTGCCCCCTCGTCCCTCTGTTTGTTTGGGGGCCACACCCTATAGTGCTCTGGGGTTATTCCTGGCTCTGATCTCAGGAACCACTCCTGGGCGGGCTATGTGCAAGATAAGTGCCCTATTTCTGTACTATTGCTCTGGCCCCTAATCTCTCTACTCTTAACCAAACAATCTTCTAAGCAGTTTTCTGTCCTGTTAGCTCTATACAGCCATGACCCCAGGTAGTTACATTAACCAAAAACCTGATACATAAAAAGCAACCAGTATGCAAAGTGTTAGCCTGAATTCAGATACAAACACGCTGGAGGGAATTCTTCCATTCACAGAGTTTCTCTGAGGGGATAACTGAAATTCACACTTCCAGGGGAGTCAGTTTGTCACACTTACCGGCTGTTGCCCTTGCTGAGCCTGTGGGGTGGTCTGCTGATTAGCAGAATTAGTGGCAGCGGCAGCAGCAGCAGCTTGCTGCTGGAAAAGACTTGCGGGGTAGACGCCCCATGGAGTAACTCCATAATACTGGTGAGGAACCACAGCAGGCCCTGAAATAGCAAGAGCAGGGAAAAGTTTAGACACAAGAACCATCTCAAGGTTTCCAAAGAATACACCTGATGCAGCAGATCTCACTGTAAAACATTAATTAAAGGATACAGCCATTGAGAATGGTTAATCATGACTTCTCTATTCAGAAAAATGAAATATATTAAACATGATCCCACACAGAAATATTCTGAAGT
This sequence comes from Sorex fumeus, assembly GCF_029834395.1. Lineage (NCBI taxonomy): Eukaryota > Metazoa > Chordata > Mammalia > Eulipotyphla > Soricidae > Sorex > Sorex fumeus. The sequence goes on from NW_026606104.1 coordinate 46,478,709, forward strand.
CAGTAACATACACCAGTCTTAGAGAAGGAATCCAGAAGGACAAAACACTGCAGATATCAAAACAGAGATTTGGAAACTGGAAGGTGTGGGTTTAAGAACAGATGGAGGTGCATTCCATTTTGGAAATCACCCACATCCCCACACAGGGTGTGGAATTCCTTTCTTTTACTTCATAGGGCTCTATCCTCTCTCTTTCTCTGAAGCATCCCACGCTCTCTTAAACATGTTACCTTCTCTTCCTCCCTTTTAAATAAAATTTCTTTACTTCATATAGAAAAGGACTGGAGGAGCACAGCGGGTAGGGCGTTTGCCTTGCACGCGGCCAACCCGAGTTTAAGTCTTCTGCCCCTCTCAGAGCGTCCGGAAAGCTACCGGGAGTATCTTGCCCACATGGCAAAGCCTGGCAAACTATTCGTGATGTATTCGATATGCCCAACACAGTAACAACAAGTCTGACAATGGAGACATTACTGGGCCCACTTGAGCAAATCGATGAACAACAGGAGGACAGTGCTACGAGCATACAGAAAAAAGTAGGACAGAGATCAGGCCAGAGAGAAAGTTCAAATGAAAGAGAACATGATTTGAAGAAAAAAGGTACCAAGTTTGATTCCCCAGCACCACACAATGGTCACCACCTTTCACCTCTCCAGGTGTGACCTCTAATTTAAAACAGAAAAGAAAAGCCTCAGACAGGAAGGTATCATGCTATGCCCCCGAGAAAGAACATAGGATAGTAGTTAGATGGGAGATAAATGGATTATCCGCATGTTAAAAGCGAAGGAACAAAATGGCAGGTGACATTGTGCCTAGCTCAATGAAATAATACAGAGGGACACAATCTACCTTCCACCTGAAGATAAAACTCAAGTACATCCTGGGCCAGAGAGATAGTACAGCAAGCAGCATGCTTGTATTGCACGTAGCTGACCTGGGATAAATCCCAAGAACACCATAAGGTTCCCCAAGCACCACCAGGAGTGATCCCTGAGTGCTGAGCAAGGAATAAGCCCTGAAAACTTGATAGGTTCAGCAAAATTAAAAAGAAAAAGAAAAAGAAAAAAAAAACCCACAACCAAAATAAATAAATGTCATTCAAAAGATCTTCCTTCAGACTTGACTGGGGGGTGGGGAGGAATGGAGGGGGAGAGAGAAAGGGTATTGGGCCACACCAAGCAGTGTTCAGGTCCTACTCTGGTTATGTACTCAGGGATCACTTCTGTAGTACTGAGAATTGAACCAGGATTGGCCATGTACAAAAACACCTTAAATGCTGTTTTTGCTATCCATTCCCAGACATTAGATCTTTAAACACATGTCAAAGTTGAAGATAAACAATGTTTTATTGCCATAAAAGCATTACAGCTTGGTTTCATTAAGAATATAAAACAGAACTAAGTATTCTGATTTATTCTCAATTTCTTGGCCTTACAATAAGCTACAGATGTACTTTCTGCCCAGAGCAGGCAGAGAGGTTTAATCAAATTTGCTGAAATATGTCACACAATCAGAAATTTCTTAGTTAATATCAAGTTACAATGCTTATAATGGGGGCATATGCCGCAGCTAGTTGCGCTCGGGGCTTATTCCTGACGGGGCTCAGGAGACCATATGGAGCACTGGAGATTTAAACAAGGTGAATCAGTGCAGGGTAAGGGCCCTACCTGCTATGCTACTGAGATGGCCCAGAATGTCCCCTATCTGAAAGATAGATAAATCAATGATAATTATAAAACTGATATTGTTCTGACCTTTCTAACTGGAGGAACAATTCCCCAAATAACAGCATTTAACTCAATGTCCTTTTGTTACAAATGTTCAACTTACATATGTAAAAAAAGATTTTATTTCCACATTAAAGATGAACCATTAAACTTACCTAACTAGTATCTGTAAAGCAGGGTAATCTTGGACAGTTAAAACATAAAACAAAAGATATGAACAACAAATCCTACTTGTGTTTTAGTTATCTCTCCTACAACATGGGTTTAAAAAGGATGAGTTTCAATCTGCAATGCAGTACCAAGGAAGCCAACAAAGCAATTTTCCACCGGGAGACTGACTTGCTCTAAGTATTTAACATAACTTAAGGGTCAGTGTAATAGTTCACAGGGCTAGAGTACATGTCTGGCATGCTGAGCCCTCAGCATGGCACAGCCTCCCAAGCACAGCTAACAAAGCCCTCCTTCACCACACCTCACCCAAACACTCCATGCCAAAAAAAATCTTATATACTCTACTTCAAATTTTCTCAATAAGCATTCCTACTACTTTACTCTGGTCTTGCGGTCTATAGTTTAATTTAGAAAAATGCCACAAGCATCATCATTCCTTGAGGTTAGCCCATCAGGAAGCCTACTTCAAATCTTATGTGACCAACACCCTGTAAGAATACAGAGTTTTATGGTTCAGGTAGTTAACATTTCCTGTTCTGGTGAAAGCATTTAAGTACTTTTCAGTCTGGCTCAAATGATGAGTCCATTTCCAAGTTATGATCTCACTAACAAGTGTTTCATTGTTCTAAAAGGAAGGTCAGCAGAAGAAACAAAGTGCAGACAACAAAATCATGTTATATAGTATGCAGAAGTGTGGGCATAAGCTCTGAGTTCAACTTGGTTCAAACCACAACTCTGTAACATTTAAGTTGTGACTTTACAAGGCTGGGGAGATAGTAAGCGGGTAGGGTACTCGCCTAACATGCAGTAGACTTAGGTTCAATCCCTGGCACCTCATTTGGATCCCCTGAGTCCACCAGGAGTAAGTCCTGAGCATCACCGTGTATACCCCCAACCCCCAATTTTGAGTTTACAAGACAGCTATCTGAACTTCAAATCCCTGTTTAAAGTTGTCATCCAACAATTCACGTGAAAAAAAAAAAAAAAGCACTCAGCATAAAGCCTGGCAAGCGGTTAAGAAAGGTTCAATAAATACTAATGGTGGTTAGTTAGCAAAGACCATTCTGCTAAGGAAATCAATTTCCCTAATGTGTGAGTATGAGAGAGAGAGAGAGAGCGCGCGAGAGAGAGAGCGAGAGCGAGCGTGTGTGTAGATAGAGCTGGTTGCAGGGAAGGGAGAGTGAGAAAAGGGGAACTATATGTTTTTCCCATCACAAACTATGCTAAAATGTGAGTTTATAATTATAAACTGTATGCTATCATTAAAACCTTACAAAAATATATATGTATGATTAATATGACTTGAAAGAATATATCCGCAAAAAAATATGCACACTGGGAGACATCTGGTTTGTCCTGATGTTGAATTCAATCTATAATATAGAATGACAGTAACAGAGAGTAAAACAGCAAAGGTACTATGAGAGTTCAGTCTCAAGGATTTAAAACAGAAACAAAAACAAATACACCTCAGATACATGAACACAACAAAACAATAATGATAGGGAAAGGAAGGTTTTCAGAGGTAACAATGGCAACTAAGGAGAACCCAGACAAATAAGGTGAGTTTACTATGGAAGTCTAAGGAGGCAACGGCGTCCTGAGACACAGAAATCTAAAGCAGCTGAGCATGGAGCAAGCAGTGTAGACCAACAGTAGCCGATATGCACAAGGATAAAATGGTATTCAGAAGAGGGACAAAGGAATAGTCAAATTATAGAAAGATCCCTATATGCATGCAGTGAATCGAGTCCCAATCTTTACTACTTGTCAGAATGTTCTAGCAGTTCCTAGAAACCACTGATTACGAGGAACAACATACTACTATCACCCCTTTGCAAGTAAGCTGCAGTGACTAAACCAGCTCAGATAAATGCTACAGTAAGTTGTGTTATATGGATTAAAAACAGAAGTCAGTTAAGGGTTTAAACCAAGAGGTCAAAAAATAAAAAACATAAATAAACCAAGAGGTCAAAGGGTAAAGAGTTCTGTCTGAAAACAATAAAGGAGTTAGAAGCAAAGAAAACAAATCTGTTAAGAATCTAGGTAAAGAGTGTAATGCTCTAGAAACGGGAGAGAGAAAACATCAAGTAAGGTGCTTATCTCGACACAGCTGACTTGGGTTTGATCCCCAGCACCACAGATGGTTCCCTGAATCCTGCCAGGAGTAATCAGTGAGTGCTGAGCCGGGAGTATGTTCTAGACCAATGTTTCTTATGCTTCTCGCTGTCCTACTGGGCTGCCACAAGTCTCATGCCATGGGCTTAACACTGCTCTAGACTATGGTACACTAGCTACTCAGAGCAAGGAAAAGAAAAGTCCACAAATATTAGCCACTGATTACTCCTTGGGTCAAAGGGATATGAGGAGACTTGCTATTTTGATGTTAGGTATGTTAAAGTCTGAGATTATATTTTCTCTGCGGTAGAGATAATGAGCTGGCAGGCAGATGGCACTAGACATTTTAAAAATCTCCACTGGAGTAAGGATTTGTGAAAAAGTATAGCAAAGAATCATATGTATCTCGAACAACCTTGTAGCAGGTGAGAAGCTCCTTCATGCAGCAGAAAATCTCACCTAGTGTTGCTGCTGCAGCCAATCCAGCTGTGTAGGGGTCCGTCCCGGGGGGAGCAGCGCTGATGATGTATGGATTGGGGACAAATGCAGCGGGAGCTAAACCTGCTGAAAACATACCTGTCAGTAAAAACAAACGACTAAAACTGCAGCCCTCCCCAGAATCCGCAATTTGACTACTCATTCCAAGCTGTAGCTGAAGTAAAAAGAAAACAAAAAAAGATAGTGTAAGACTGAAAGAGAACCTCTTAAGAAGCTAACATAATCCTGCCAACGTTTTTTGCCTTTGCTCAAGAGTTACGTTAAAACTGTATGTATTTTACAATTTAGCACACTTTCTAAAAGATTATCATAATAGGACTTTTCAAAAGGCATACTGTATAACGGAATGGAGGGAAGGATTTATTTCTGCTAAGGCAATCGACTCAAACAGAACTAATTCCAGAGACCATCATCTGTAACTATAAAATATAAGGTCTAAACAAAAGCCCTGTATGCTTGACCTTAATTTTTCTAAATCAGAAGCAAGAAATCCCCCTACTGCCCCCATGCATACCACAATCGATGACTGGAAAGCTCCTTTCTATTTAATCATGTAATTTGGGCATACATAAAAAAAAAAAAAAAAACATTTCTACAAGTGCTTGTTTACACTTAAAGCTTAAAAAAAAAAAAACCTTAAAAGAAAGGGTCGGGGTAGGGAAGAAGAAGCTAGGCAGTAAGATAAAAGCACTTACATCAAAACTTAACAAAAGCTCTAGGAAAAGGGCAATGCCAGTTTTAAAATGAGTAATTATATGAGCATGCTTTTGTAAAATGTCAAGACATGCTTCTTGGAAAATGGATTTACAAGTACTACTTGCAACTTAATAAAATGGAATGTTGCTTGTTCACAATCTACACAACAACACAGCTAAAATGATTATGATTTATTCTGTTTCATTCAAAGGAATTCATGCTAGTCCTTAGGATAGCAAACTTAAAATCCTGAGACAACTTGGTGAGGCAATAGCTGGATACTACAGCAATCTATAAGCTGGGGTCTAGAGGGTGATCTAGAATTCTGGTTCTAAAATAAGGAATATGGCTTGAGCAACAGGAGCAGAGGAAGAGGTCATTTACCTTGAAAGATCTGTCTAGACTCTCACACTCAGTCTACACTCCTGGGCTGACAACACCCAGATTCTCCACACTAGACTTCACTTCGCATCGATACCTGAGTAAACACTTACCAATGTGTGGCTGGTGTGCAGCTGCAAGGGCATACTGCTGTTGCTGAGCAGTCAACTGCTGGACAGCAAGTGCATTAGGTCTTTGGAACAGCTAAGGTAAGAGAAAGACACGGAGTTAGAGAAACTGTTGTAAGACGTGACTTTTAAAACCTCTGTGAATATGATTTTCAATAAACTCCTACTTAGGCATCTTACTTCAGACAAAAGCAAAAGGTAACTCAAAAATTAAACAAATGTACTACCACATCACTTACCACGCAGCCCCTAAGGCTGTAATTTCCCTTCAGTTCTTTTGGAATCCCATACTCTTTGAGTTAAGTCTCATCTACTTGCATTCTGAATAAGAATATGAAAAGTGTTTGCTTTATCCTTTGGCTGGATCTCTCAGGAGACATGATACTGGCTGCCTTCCTACAAGCTTATCCTAATGAGGAAACTAAACAACAGCCCAACTGTGGGGACTCCGTAATTTCCTTGAGTATGTATTAGATGGAGGAAGTAAAACAGAAATAAAACTCTTGTGAACAAAGCATAAAAAAGTATCAACTCAATCTAGCACACCTCTTAGTTCCCAAGAAAAGAAGGAGTTCAAAGAACTTGATGCTAAGAATATTTTAAGATCCTGTGAAATCTTAAATCATAAATCATTCATTCACTTAACAAATGTTTTGGACATAAAGAGTCCCTACCTGGCATTATGCAAGGTTCTAGGGACTCGACACTTAATAAATATCTGTATTTCGGTATGAAAACAATTGCGACAAAACAAAGAGAAACCCAAAACCTGATATTCTGTTGCCTTTTGAGCCTCCTTCCAAAAGACCTCTTCATCTGCTGAAATCAGACTGAGGGAATGTGCTGAAGAGAACTCCCTGGAGAGGACCTCCAGCCTACCTGCTTTGTACACAGAATTTTTCACCAGCTCCACTACATAACTATAGAGTATGTAACACACACAGCATATCTTAATTACAGATGTCCTCTGGAGAAGACCTGACTTTCAGATGCGTAAAGATAATGTTAAACCAGCAACATAACTTCATTATCCTTACAACTGGTCTTCAAATGTTACTGTGAGTGAAGGATATTTAATTCTATAATGTAACTACTTCTATATCAAGTATGAGACTAATTTCAAATCAAACAGTGAATACTTTGAACAATCTTTCTTTGTTAATTCTACTTTTATATGTTCATTTAAAAAATCTGTACCATCAATCTTAAAAGTTAGCCTTTACTTTTATTGTATGGGAGTCAAAAGTAATCCTGTGTAGATATGAAAAATACCTTAATTTTTTCCCCCAAAGGTAAAGAAAAGTTTCATATCAAAGAGACAGTACAAGAGCAAAGATGCTTGCTTTGAACACAGGTGACCCTGGTGTGATCCCCAGCACCACATAATTCCCAGAGCACTGCCCTGAACACTGCCAGGTGTAACCCCAAAACCAAAAAGAAAAAGGAGATTCATATGATGGCAAAAAATAGCATCTCTTGGAGATAGAGTGATGGTACAGCCACGTAGGGAGCTTGCATTGCATGTGGCAGACCCAGGTTCAATCCCCAGCATCCCATGTGGTCCCCTGAGCACTGCCAAGAGTGATCCCTGAATGCAGAAACAGGAGTAACCCCTGAGCATCACCAGATGTGGCCCAAAACCAAAACCAAACAGATTAAAGAAGGTAAAGGTAAAAAAGGTAAAGGCCCTCCCGTTGATCGTCGATTTGCTCGAGCGGGCCCAGTAACGTCTCCATTGGAGACTTTGTTGTTACGGTGTTTGGCATATCGAATACTCTCGGTAGCTTTTTTTGACCACAGTTGGGCATAGCACTGGTTCTTTACTCAGTAGGGAGCACTTTTAGTGATACACAGGGACCACATAGGCCGGTAAAGATCAAAGCAGGGTCAGTCACATGCATAGCAAGCACCTTACCCACTGTACTATCACTCCATCCATCAACAGCACTATTTTCTAGGCATTCATTAAATACCTTCCCAAGAAATATTGAAATATATTACACAAAAATATCAGAATGTTTAGTCCAGGAAAGGAACCAATCACTATTATATGTTAACTGTGATTTGTAACTTGATTTCACAACAGTTGTTTTATCTAAAGGAGTGTTATTTTGTAGTAGTCCCATCAACAGGGGCAGTCGGCAGACAAACAAAAACAAAAAAATATAGTACTTCCCAAATTTTCCCAAGGTAAAGATTCTGGTTTCCAAGATAAAAATATGTCTCTGGAATCGCTAAAAACCTAAAATCTTTGGAGACATTTAATATCACAGATTGTTCATGCTAGCCTGTTCACCCTCTACCTCTTTGCCCCAGATGAAAATAACTCATTTCATCCAACAACCTTTCTTAGCACCTAGTAAGGCTATGACAGGGAGCTAGAGGAATAAAGATGGTATGTTCAAAACATAATTCTTACACTTATACAATCTGTCCGTCAGAAATGGCACTCCAGGGCTAAAGACAGAATACAGCAGGGTGCTTGCCTTGCACACAGTTGAGCCAGGTTCAATCCACTACACTCCATATGGTCCCCTGGCCATGCCAGGAGTGATCCCTGAGCTCAGAGTCAAGAGTAAGTCATGAGCAACAGTGGATGTGGCACAAAAACAAAATAATTTAAATCAGAAAAGCAACTGGGATCAGAGAGATAGTACAATGGGTAGAGTACTGTTGTGTATAGTCAACATGTGTCCCATCCTTGGCACCCCACCCCAAGCCCTGCCAGAAGTGATCCCTGAGTAAGCCCTGAGCACTGCCAGATGTGGCAGAAGAGGAGGGGAGGAGATGGGGAGGAAACGATGGAAGGTGAAGGGAGGAAAGAGGAGGAGAGAGGAGACAGTACTTCAGTGTCATTCCATCTGCATTACCTCACTTTATGTTTCTTTAGTATTGTGTGTGACTAATCATGCGTGTACTGTATCTATAAATATGCATACCAATACACAGAGAACACAATCCACATGTAATCAGTTTGGGCTTCTCAGTGGTAGGGTGCATACCTTGCATGTGCAGGCCTGGTATCAAGGAAGGGAAGGAGAATGGAAGCACAAAGAGACTATGTGGAGGCCGGAGGGTTATCAGAGCAGTAGGAAGTTTGCCTTGCATGGAGCTGACATGGGTTTGATCCCCAGTACCACTATGGTAAATATACAAATAAATAAAAACATGCAGGCCCTTTAAAGACCTCGTTTTGAGATGTGATTTAATATCTTATTATTTTAACAATATGGAATTGTTTTTCTAAGAGCCTCCCCAGTAAACAATTTGCAAATGTAAACTAAGCATGTATAGAGGATTTGGTTATAACACAGATTATAGATATCCTGGCACTTTGTACATGTAAATGATCCAATATTAACTGGACCGCATTCAAAATTCAAGAACCTGACTACATAGAATCCTGGGAGTTTCATACATATGCCATCTGCTGGTCAAAGCATTGAGCTCTGTTAATATTTCCTACATTTTCACAACACTATCCACAGAAATGAAGAAACTGAACATTGTGAAATCTGCTAATTGTACGTATGTTAAAGCTGGTAGATAATCCATGAACGGTTACAATTTACTTGGGTAGAATTCTAAGTTGTCCAAGAAACTGAATGCATGGGAGAAATATGTCAATTTATTATGGTACTGAATCAGAAATATTCAAGGCATAATTTGGGAACTATAAAAGCAAGTTACAAAATTACTGGTACTCGATATATTTTTATTCCAGAATGGAATCAAGGAGGTCAAAAACAGTCAATATAATATGGAGTCAACATTTTATAAAAAAAAGAAAGCAACAGGCTAATAGCTATTATGTATACTAATTATGACATAAAGACATTACTACAATATCTAAATATGAAGTTAGCAAAAAAAAACCAAACAAACAAACAAAAAAAACCACCAAACCAGAAAACACCATTTATCACCAAAGAAAATGCACTGCAAACTCTTGCTGTTTACCACTTAATGGCTATGTACACACATACACATTGGAGCCAGAAATCCCAACTATGCAAATTAGTGTCACCAGTGACTTACTTTGTGATGATATAGAGGAGAAAGAGATTCCACACATTTTCTCCTCTAACAGGGGAAATTTATGGGGAAATTAGTACCTGAAATATTTCTTACTGTGTAATGTTCTTTCGAGTGAATGGGAAAAGCAGCCCCACACAGACATTGCCATTCTGTGAGTCACTCTTACTGCTCCATCCCAGGACATGGGGAACAGAGGAAAGGTTGAGTCATGACTCTAACCCCACTGAGTTCCTGAACATCAACTGTTGGCAACAAGACACAGGGAAGGAAGAAAACCCTTTGTTGATTTTTACAAGACTTTGGAAGTATACATTTTGCAGAAAAAAACATTGTAAGAATGTCTGCTGAATTTATTGTTTTTGGCTTCTGGGCCACATGAAGTGATGCTCAGGGGTTACTCCTGGGTCTGCACTCAGGGACCACTCCTGTTGATGCCCAGGGAACCATATGGGATGCCAAGGCAAGTGCCCTTCCAGCTGTACTATGGCTCTAGTCCCCCAACTCCAAGCTTTTGATGAGTACTTTGACAGTATACTTGTCAAAGGAAAAAATAAGAATGGGGTAGAATTTGAAGGTGAGACTGCTGCACATATCAGAAGACTCTCTGTTTCTGGGGCTAGAGCAAAAGTGCAATGCTGGGGATCAAATTCAGGGTCTCAAAGCATGTGCTCTTACCACTTGAACTTTATCCCCAATCCCAGAACTTTAGCTTTTTAAAAAAATATAAATTAAAATAACAACAAACTAACTACTTTGAAGCCAGTCCTCAATACATAAAACCTGTGGAATGTGTTACTAACTGAAACATCTAGAGCAAACCTTTTATTTGCCAGCTTATGAACAACTGCCAATAATCAGTAAATGAAAATAATTATCTTTGGTTTAAAAAGTGTAATCCACGCTGCCAAAATCTGTCCCCCTCTTTCCTTCTGTTTGTTGTTATTGTGCAGGAGGGAGGCACAGTATTTGTGCTGTCGTGCCAGAGATGGACTATGGGACTAAGAGTCACAGCTGTCAGTACAACTGGGACAGTACTTGATAGGTGCCAAGGACAAAACTTGTGGCCTCATGGCTCTACCACAGAGGGTCCATGCTGCCAATTTTTTTTTAATTCCCCACATTTCTTTAATAAAAGGTATTTCAATCCAAAATAAATGACATCTAGCTGATGTGGAAAATACAAAACATCCTTCCATCAAGTACATTTGTTTCTTTCGAAGAAAAATTACATAAAATTTCAACAGAAATCAAATAAAGATATGATTTACTTGACCCAATTGTCAGTCAAAACCATCATTTTAACACATGCTCGGATACTCTCTCCCCTTTGAAAACTGAAAAGCTACAAATAACAAATACCTAAATTCAAACTAGATACACATATGGCCTCAAAGGATATGTTTAATTGCTATCACATTTTTCAAAAGAGCAATGCATGCAAACATACTCTCCCTTATGATTATGGCTGCAGTAGAATGCATACAGTACTTCAACTACATTTTTGGAATTTATTGGCTAAAATTCTTGCTTAACAATGAGTTTTAGTACATATACACACAATTTGTAAATAATTTATAAATAGCCCAATTTAGTGTATTAAATTAGAACTAAAAACCAACAATTACTCTGATTAATCATACCAACATCATACTCACTGTTGGTTTCTGCTAGACTGATCAAGTCAAAATAATATCTTAATTTTTTTTTTTTTTTTGCTTTTTTGGTCACGCTCAGGGGTACTCCTGGCTCTGCACTCAAGAATTACTCCTGGAGATGCTCGGGGACCATATGGGATGCCGGAGATTGAAACCAGGTCGGCTACGTGCAAGGCAAATGCCCGACCCACTGTGAACCAAAAAGCAAAAAAAAAAAAAAAAAAAAAAAAAAAAATCTGATATTTAACATGACCTGTAATTACAACTATGGCCCCCCCATGCACAATAACACCCGATATTATTATCAACAGGTATCACATATCACAATCACATATTTTGGACACCTGGCAGGCTACCGAATGTAACCTGCCCACACGGCAGCGTCTGGCAAACTCCCTGTGGGGTGCCCAATATGCCAAATGCCAGAAAGAGCCTAGAATATGGCACTTTTTAAAATCTCAGGGCTAGGACGAAGGAAACGGTACTGGTGCCTGCTCGAGACAATCGACGAACAACAGGATGATCGTGATCGTGATCACATATACTTTCATGTTAAAAATAACCTAGTCAGAGTTGGATAGAGTACAGCTGGTAGGGTACTTGCCTTGCAGGCAGCTGACCAAAATTCAATCCCCAGCATCCCATATGGTGCCCTGAGCAATGCCAGGAGAAATTTCTGAGGGTAAAGCCAGGAGTGACACCTAATGACCACCAGGTGTAGCCTCAGAATCCAAACACAAATAAATATAATGCAGCCAACCAAGGTTCAACCCCTGGCACCCCATATGGTCCCCCAAGCACACCAAAAATAATTCCTGAGTGCAGAACAATAATCCCTGAGGATAGCTGGGTGTGACCTCCCCCACAAAAAATGGCTGTTCTTGTTTATGGCCACTATTAGAGCTAAAATACCTACTTCTATGTTATACATCACAATACATTTGTGACTTATCAAATTTTATATAATTGATTTCCTTTGTAACCCGACTTATTATACTATATATACTTCAAAATTTTTCTGAGGGGCCCTAGACTCCTGAGTACCACTTGGGAGCCCTACCTCCTAAATACTGTTCTGAGATTTTAGTTCATAAATTTCACCTGAGGTCTATGGCATTAAAAACAAATAATAACAACAAAAAAGGTTAAGAACTCTTGGACTAGCGCAATAGCACAGTGGGTAGAGTGTTTGCCTTGCACGTAGCCGACCTGGGTTCGATTCCCAGCATCCCATATAGTCCCCCGAGCACTGCCAGGAATAATTCCATAATCCCTGATGCATGAGCCAGGAGTAAACCCTGAGCACAAAAAAAAAAAAAAAAAAAAAAAAAAGTTAAGAACCTTTGAATCTGCCCAGAGAGACAGTTTAAAGAATTGGAGCACATGCTATGCATTTTAAGAGCCTGGGTTCATCCCTGGCACCACATGGTCCCTTTGAACACCACATTGGAAGTAGCGCCCATGCACCATCAGGTGCAGGCATGAGAACTTGCAAGCATGGCAGGAAGATGTCTAAATCTGCGAACAAAACTAAGAAGGTATAAGAGTTTAGAATAAAAGTGGCTAGACAAGTAACTTAATAATCCGAAATTCAAAGCAGATCATGTTGTCTTTTCAAAAAACATTCTGGGGCAGGAGAGATAGTACAGCGGGTAGGGCATTTGCCTTTCACATGGCCAATGCCAGTTCGAACCCCGGCAACCCATGTGGTCCCCCAAGCCCCTTCAGGAGTGATCCCTGAGCCTAGATCCCTTAGCACCACTTAATGTGGCCCAGACCCCTCAAAAATAAACAGACAGATAAAGTGAATCAATAGCAACTTTTAGATTTGGATATCAAGAAAGATAACTGTTATGAGCCAAGAATGAGAAGAATTTAAATGAGTAGAAATGGAAGGGGAATAAAATCTGATAAAAAAAAATTAAAAGGGTAAAAAAATAAAGAAATAAAATGTAGAATAAACATCAAAGTTATAGAAGTCATTGCTCATGAGGTTCCCACACATCCTGTCAGGTGCCTTGCATACAAATAAATCATGTACTCATAAAAGCAAGAATCATGGACCACAGGATAAAACAACTGTGATCATGTCATACAATGGTGGAGTATCTGTAGAGTAATCTCCCTACATTGCAGACCACCAAGATATGTAAGGGAAGTTGTAACCAAACCAAAATTAAACTTTCAAAATTGAAACAAAAAATTATTTTAGTGAAGCAAACAGTTTCTATTAAAAGAAATTTAGAGAAATTTTAGGAGTGAAAAAGAGAGATTCATATTCAAGAAAGAACACACACTTCTTCTAGGGGGGCAAAATATTCAAAATAAAATGTTTAGCTTCAAAAATTGCCAAAACATGATATAGGCTGAAGATCCCCCAGGTTTTAAATCAAAGTGGTAATGTAAAATAATTACAATTTAATATGTGCATATGTATACAAAAGTATGTTTCTATACAAGATCTGGTAATCATTCAGCCTCCCAAAATTAGATAAAAATTATTTTGAAACCACAGATTAATACCTCAAGAAAGAATGTGATTATGAATTAAAGAACAATTAAATGACAGAGAATCAGATTTTTTTTCATAAGAGGTTGATGGCATAAACAAGTCAAATAACAGGAAATTGTAGTAGGTTGGATTGGAAGAGGAAGAAAAACAAAGAAAGTTATAATAGGTCGGATTAGAAGTAGAAGCTAAGAGATAAAAAATAGCAAGAGTTCTAAGAGCTCTAAGAAGTTCAGATCAAGAAAGGATAAAAGAAAAATTTCAAATAAAACTTTTAATACATTCATTCTCTGCTGCCTGTATCACAACTTGAGATGTGTACTTTTCTCTGACTTTCCTCCTTACATTTGTCTAAATAAAACGTTACTCAAAAAAAGCAAACTTCTTGATACAACTAAACTAGAAGATCCTGAGGAATAACCCACACTCATGTAGCTCAATTTAGAGAAATTGCGACATTAATAAACTAAGCCAGGCGGAACTGGCACATTCCTCTTGCCCTGCTGAGACCACGATTGGCTCTTGGGCATGGCCATGGCCCCGAGGCACACAGATCTGATTTGGAACCCAACAGCTTCTGGTAGAAATGTGAACGGTCTATGCAGTAAGCTACAGTGCTGTGCCCAACACCCCGGGGAGGGAAGGGTGTCAGTCTCATCCACCATTCTCCTCCCCATCACACCCCCCACAGCATGGCTGCCGCCGCCTCAGAACTTACTGGACAGCCAGGTATGAGCCGGCAGGGACGGGGCAACTGCGGCCTCATGGGATGGGGGACGGAACTGGCACATCCTTCTTGCCCTGCCAAGACCACGAGTTACCCGCCCCATGAGTGCCTCTCCGGTACGGCCATGGACCCAGAGGCACACAAACCAATCTCAGAGCTATTTGGCTTCTGGCCAAATCCCTCCAGATTTAATTAGTAAAACATCAGGAGGACATTGTATGGTCTTCATAACCAGCAACAGAAAACAAATTATTTCATGATGCCTTTTCAGCAAGTTTGATTGTTGGGGGAAAATTCCAAATAATAATGGTGCATCTTCTGTTGAAATAATGAATGTAATCAGAGTAGAGAGAGTTAAATGGAAATCATCTGCCTCACAGGCACGGGGAGGGGTGGCATGAGGTATATTGGGGTTCTTGGTGGTGGAAAATATGTACTGGTGAAGGGATGGGTGTTTGATCATTGTATGACCAAGACTTAAACCTGAAAGAAAGCTTTGTAACTGTTCTCACGGTGATTCAATAAATAAATTAAAAAAATAAATAAAGTAAACTAAGCCAGACAAGTTAGTCACAATAACACTATGGCCCTGTATTTGTTAATGCAGTGCAATACTTTGATTTTCAATATATCTTTAGCACCTGAAGCAACTTCATGAGAAGTAGTTTCTAATTTCACCAGAAACTAAAAGTTTTGAGAATTCATTCTTAAAATTGTAGAGCAGTAATACAAGTGTGTTTCTGACAATTCATTGTAAAATTGTCACGCCGTTACTTTTATCAGTCTAAAAACTGGCATATAACCCTTTGAAGGAGCTTCATGTAATGTCTGTACCCCATTGTTTAAAAAAAAATTTTTTTTCTAGGCAGAAAATCTCCAAGTATGTGATGAAACCAGGTACAGAAAAGAGAAAGGGCACCCAAAATACTGTTATGAAGAGGTGGATCTAGCTACATGACTGCCCTGTGAACAGCAGGTAGTGTTCACTATCTGGAAGATGGATTTGTTCATTAAACCTAATATGGTCCTCTAACAGGTGTACATACATCTCACATCTTTCCTTTAAAGAATTCCTTTTCATAACCTTCCTATGATTAACTCTGTTGCCAATCAATCAAAATTCACTTAAAAATGAACTATTTATGATAATAACTAAAAGGATATCATGGTACAACTGATCTCCAAAGTCAATTTCCAGTTAAGATATGTCATTTTTTAATTTCAAAATGAGATTTCAACCTTTTAATTCTAGTTCATATTTATGTTACAACCTTAAATTTAATAGTATCAGAAATTCATTGTCCATCGAACTGCTTTCAAGCCAAGTAATTTCACTGTAGATCTTATACATTGAGTGATTTTTCTTTCACCCCAATATATTCTAACTCTTTTGAACCAGGGATATTTGTTTTCTGTAGTAGACCATATAATTACAAACAATAGCATCACAATCACAAACACATGAATCTTCGAAGAGATGAATTTAGCATCTAATAGAATGTAAGAGATAATACCACTTCATCCACTCTCCCAGTCCTGGGACAACGAATAAGTAAACACAGAGGAGGGTAGTCTCTGCCAGCAACCTCAACATGGATCCAGCCTCTTGATGGGGAAGATCCAGAGGCTTCACCAATAACTACTGAGTTAGTGAAAGTCTTAATAAGGCCACTCTCCTCCCATATCCCATTCTTACTTAAATAACAGAAAACAGAGAAAGTGACAGAGAGACACACACACAGTACCTGTTGTTGAGAATTGTAGTCAAAAAGTCCCACAGTTGCTGCTGCTGAGTCCACAGGTACCTGCGTGCCTGAATAATCAAACTGAAGAGGCTCCATGCCCACATGTTCCATGGGGTCCAAGGGGACACTCTGGGACTCCATGTTGGAGAAATCCTCCACAGGCTTGGCACCATTGGTGCTGGTCAGCTGGGCTAAGCCCTCAGAACCATTCTGGTTTGGACCCAGAAGATCCACTTCATTAGCAGAGTTCTGGCAATTACCAGGGGTACGGCTAAACAGAGAAATAAAGGGTATTAAATCTTATTTTCTGCAGGGAGGGACACTACAGAAACCCAAGAATGAGGAAAATGTCCTTGATATAGCTCATTATCAATAGTACTTAAATCTAATTCCATAAAATAACCAGAGTCTTCATGGTGCAATCTAGAACCTGTAAAATAAATCTTCTCTGGTTTGTGTTCACATTAAAATCAATTATAATAATTTATAAACACCTTATTAAAGAGATCTATCTACATGGGAAAAAACTGGAGAAAAACAAAACAAAACACTGTTGATGGCATCCATAAGATACTCCCAAATTCAGGTACTAAAATATGGCCCCACCCCAAAGCAACATTTACCCTTTAAATATAAGCGATGAAATAAATAATTCTGGTGAAAAATTCCACATATATGACTCTATTTTGTAAAATTTTAATCAATTTTTTGAATTCGCTTATCAACGCTTCAACCATTTCCTCTTTTGCGTATATAAGAAACTATATTAGAAGCACATCATTATAAAATCGCTCAAAGGCTAGAGAGTTCAAAGGGAAGCCTGGTCATGAACTCTCAGCAACCACATGATCCCCCCCAGCATTTCTGGGACCAACCCCAGAGCACAGAGCCCGGAGAACCTGAGCATCACCAGGTGTGTGACCCAAAAACTAAAATAAAGAAAAATAAAACAAAATTGTCTGGCATATGCACCTAAAGAGACACCTAAAACTTAAAATTAATGGGAGGACGTAATTTATTATGTAAATGAGGTGAGGACACTTCTAAGAGGGAAAGGGACTATTAATAAATATCCTGGGACACAGCAAGTACTGTCCTAGATAAACCAGGACACAGAAACATAATTGCATGCATGAAAAGGATTTAGGGGGCTGGAGCGCTAGTATAGCAGGTAGAGTGCTTGCCTTGCCCGAAACTGACCTGGGTTCAAATTCGGCACCCCACACTGTCCCCTGAGCCCAGTCAGGATTGAACCCTGAGCATCACCAGGTGTGACCCAAAAAACAAAAACAAAAACAAAAACAAAAAAACAAAAAAAGATTTAAGGCTGTATTTACATTATAGGCTATTATGTCTCTTTACACTATCACACCAAAGGGATATGTCGTACTTGCATTATCAAATGTGAAGTAATATGATATTTTATTCAGGAGTGTAGCCTAAGTCTACCTTCTAAACCCTTTATACCCCATAAAGTCCTGTAATTGGTACAGTCCCATTCCTTCACACACGCACATGCGCACATGTATGTCTACACACACACACACACCAGCTATAGTCATTCCTCCTCTTCAAACAATCAAATGCCACAAAACACTGCTTCAAGCTACTTGAGAATCAGGGTAAAGAGGGCACCTACACTTATTGGAAAGACCTTTTGGCAAGTGTTTATTATTCTGTACCTCAAATAATCCAGAAAATAATTCTTCTCTCCCAGAAGATAACACAGTAAAATTAGGAACACAAAACAATTAAACACTATTCTAAAAACAATGGTTCAAACTATCAAACTATATTTTAATTTTGGAGGACATTAGTAGAGTGTGTGTGATTATGTGCACAGACTAATATTCAAATTATTCAAAATGAATCCTCTATTCGTACACACTGTCAAAGAATTTTTGGATTTCTTTAAATTACATAACATCACTAAAGATAATCTACATAAATGAATAATAGGCAAATATGGAAGACAAAATTATCTCAATACTGTGGATTATTGTTATGGTAAAACCTCTTTTATTGGTCGTGACCAGAGATGGAATCAGAAGTATCCCTGGAAGGAACATGGTGAAAGACATGTAATTTACATCACTCCTTGGTTTTGAAAAAATCAGGAACCCGATACCTCAACCACCTACATCTAAAGGAACTTATAAAAGGCAAATGAAAGAATATGAAATGAAAGTTCTCAACTATCCCTCTACACTAACTCACAAGGGGGATATAACACACCTCCATACAAAAACTCGGTTCTCTAAGTGATTTGGGAGAAACTGAAGAAAAGTCCAAGACACTCATTACAGGTGATGTTGATATGGGGGAGAATCAATGAAGTAGCCTTTGTGGGATCATTCTGCCAATAAAAGAGCCCTACACAAATGCAAATCGCCTATTGTTTTAGCAAAGCAACCAAAATTGACAGCTATTAAATTTTTTATCTTACCAGTTAATTTATGATATTTATGATATGGCCTACACTGGACCCAATTGTTGTACTTAACAAATAAAGGGGAAAAACAAAATAAAAACAAAACAAACCCATAAGCCCCAAATTCAGAAGTGTAAAACATACAAACCTAAAATCTTTGACGTCTGCGTCAATCCCATTCTGCACTGGTAAACCATTGGTCTTGTCCATCACATCACCCTCCTCCTTCAAATCTCCTAGCTTATCTCCATCAAACGTACCCTTGTTCTTCTTGTCACCTTTGTCGTTTTCATCACTGTCTGCATCCCTTGGGCCCTGTTTAAAAAATAGCTTCAGCTTCACTAATCATCATCAACTAATAATAGTGGGCAACCACTGTGGACACCAGGCTACTCTAGATGCTAATTAAACAGGATAGCGTCCATGCTAGTGTCCATGCCCTTTCAAGACATTACAATCTAATTAACAAACAACACTGAGGCAGAAACACTGCAAAAAGTCTTGCCAAATGGGAAAGACAGACACACATTTATAGTACAGAGTTTAAGACAGTTTTACCATACCCAGCATCCCACCACACCAATTTTTTCCATTCTACCCCAAACCCAGCCACATTATTTTATTTCTTGGTCCCTCTTTTCTTAGTATAACCCTATATTAGAGTACAACTCCTAATAAGCCCTGCATATGGAAGCTAGTAGTATAGAATGAAAATTGTTAAGTCTAGTAAATCAACTTCCTACTTCACCAATGTCCTATCTAAACTTGTTCCCATAGATCTAAATATTAAGCTAAGTATGGTCTGACATGGTTCTAATTCAGTAATTCTATACTTTACCATATTATATATACACACACACACACATATATGTGTGTGTGTGTGTATATATATATATTCTGCCAATTTGGTTTGTTTGTGGGGTAAGGGGGTGGCACATACCCAGCAATGTTCAGGAGTTACTCCTGGCTTTGTGCTCAGGAATCACTCCTGGAGGTGCTTGGAGGACCATATGGGATGCCAGGGGTCGAACCCAGGTCAGTGGTATGCAAGGCAAATGCAGTACCCACTGTACTATCTCTTCAGCCCCTGCCCTGCCAATCTGAACTATCACTACCACAGTTTGAAACCATACCTCAATAATTTACTAGCCATGCTTCCATTTTAGAACTCCTTCACAGTATATTAAATCTGACAGACTTAAAACAATTAATATGGTGCCAGACACGATGATGTCCTATCTTCTAAGGAAATCAACCTGTCCCCACTTACCAGTAGTCAAAGTAAGTTAAGACAGGACATTGAAAGCAAAATGTTGTGCCTTTATCTTCAAAGGCAAAAGGTTTGTTCTAATGACTTGACATGATACAGAGTTTTGCAGAACCTAATCATAAGATAAATAACCTTTGCTTCTGAAAAACTAGAGAGGCAACCCCACTTGTCCTCACCATGGACTCCTGGTTTAAGGAACAAAGAAATATTCCTAGATCCAGTAAAATTTCTTGGTATGAGGCAAGATCCACTCAGAAAATGAGACCTGGTGCGCAGCATTTCCAGTCACTACAACCAAATCCCACTGAAGGAGAGCGGGAGGCAGGAATCAGTAACTGAGGACTCTCAGTTGTGAATGAGTAGGTGTGTGGTCGCAAAATGAACAAATGCTCCAGGGTAGTTCTTCAGCAACCACTGGCCCAGAAAGGGTGACACCTGGACGTTGACATTCTTAAACCTTTCAACTACCACTTTGTAACCCACTTTGGCTTCTCAATCACTGTTTGTTCATATGTAACATATAAAGAGAAAATTTTCATGGTTAATATGAGCTGTGGGAGACATGAGAAGGAACTTAGAACAAATTTACAATTCAATTTGCTGAGGAATCAACATAGTAAATTATAGGCCAAGGATGTTGCTCAACGGCAGAGTACATGCTTCACATGTATGAGCCCTGAGCTGGATCACTGACAGCCAAAAGTATAAAATATTTAAGACAGCAAATGTGTTTGGCAGCCACTGAAACACAAGTCTCACAGCAGAACTTTTTTAAGTATCCTCAAAGTTCAAGCTTATTACTAGTACAGAAGGAAAGAATGACAGCCAATAAAGCATTCTGTTGAGCCCCTGAAGCAGAGTTGGGAAAGACAGGATTCTAAAGTCAGAAAGCATTTTTGACATATTCAGACAAACAGTTCAGAAATATGATTTAAAAAAAAAAAAACCTGGGGCGGGAGGATGGGGGGTGGTGGTTGGGGGAACTGCAAATCTGAGCTTCTAAAACAAGAAGGACCTTCCTTGTGTCTAATTAGGTAGGAGTTCAGAATATGGTACTATGATCTAGAAAACAAACAACTCCACTTGAATCCTATGCTAGTAAAACAAGAATATTCGGAGTATTTATCCTACAACACACCTACGTTAACCTTCCGCAAATCTACAGATTAAGTCTCTGGCCCAAGAGAAACAGTTTTAGCTCTAGTTGCCAAGCAGTTCAAAAGATATAAGAAACAAATAACAAGAAAATGGGATAAAGGGGAAAAAGGAAGTTTAATCAAGTTTAAGCAACAAATCCAATAACAAGAGAAATTTGTCACCACTGCCAAAACAAAGTCATATTATTCTCTTTCTTCAGTGACCCTTTACTAAAAAGTTGTTTAGCCAACTGCTCATACAGGTAAACTCAGCGATAAGTACTTAACATTTTCAATTATACTGACAAGCACTAGATTTTCAAAGATTTGCCTGGGATGAGCTGGTTTTTACCAACACTGTATAGTGCATTCATATAAAATATAGTTACCTGGTTTTCTACTCTGAATAGGCTATAATTGCCTCAGCAGAATAGTAGATTCCTTCTATTCAAAGGTGGGGGACCCAAGGGAGGCTTCAATGTCTTGATCTGGATGAGCTACATGGGTATATTCATTTTGTAGAAATACATGCAGATGAGCAATTATGACTTTTCATAAAAGATAGTACTTCAACAAAACGTTTGCTTGAAAGAAAAAAGTTCAGTATATCAGCTACTACCCTAGAGAGTCTGATTTCTGAATAATCCCAAAAGTAAAAGTAGGCGCCATTCTACCAAAAATCTGTTAAGAGATTACAGGGTTCAGGATCATAAAAAAGCCTCTTAGAAATGTGAAGATCCTAGAGAGAGAAGAATAGAGATATAAATGGGCAAGCATGTTTTAAGGGGCTTTTAAATGTATTTTGTAATTAAGATATTGTATTTGTAGTTATGTAACCTTAAAAGAAAATGCTAACAGGGGCGAGGAGAGAACTCAGGGGTCAGAGGAGCATGTCTTGCATAGCGAAGAACGTGAGTTTGAGTCCAAAACACTTCACGCTCCCCATCCCCAGAACCACACAGTGTAACCCTGGAGGTCCCCAAATCACAACTGGCCAAGACAGAGCCACACCAACATTCTCTGACATTAAACCCTCTGGTAAATTGGCTGACTGGTCCCCAAGGTCCCTGAGTACTACTGACTTGAGTGTCCCAAAAGAGAGGGGGGGCGGGGGGGAAGCCACCAAACTGGAAAGAAACCAGTCTATCTCAACTGTTAACACTTAGTGGCCACAGGACTTTGAATAAATCATTAAATCTGAGTAGTTGTGACTACTAATAAAATGATGTACATTAAATTTTATATAAAAAGTATAATTTTATACAAATAGCAATAGTTATGCACTGAATATTGCTTCTCCTGTAACAAACAATCCCAATTATGTGGTTTAACTCAAATAAAAGTGAATAGCTGAAAAAACAAAAAGTGAATAGCTTACAATGCCCTCCAAAGGACTCTCATTTTTTTTTTAATACGATGGCTCTATGGTTACAGAGTCAAATATCATAATATTCTTTAAAAATTTACGAGTCCCTGGGCCTACATCCAAAGATTATAAATTGATCCACAGAGGCTCCGACAAATATATATTTAATCCTAAAAAGGATTTTCTCCAATAACTCTAATAAGAACTCAAAACTTAAGAGCAATGGTACCATGGGTAGAGCATTTGCTTTACACAGAGCTGACTGCGCCCAATCCCTGACACCACATATGGCCCCCTCAAGCTTGCGAGAAGTGATCCCTGACTGCAGAGCCACAAGTAAGCCCTGAACACTGCCGGGTTAGACCCCAAACAAAAAACAAAAAAGAAGAAATAGAACACACAACCAAGGGCTAGAGCAACAGTATGCAGGGTAAGGTGATTCCCTTTCCAGTCAATGCCAGTTCAATCTCTAGCACTGCAGATGATGCTAAGCACCATCAGAAGTCATCCAATTTTAATAGGCAAAGGGGAAAAAATCCTCACATCTGAAAACCCCTGTCACTCAGTCCAACATCATTATCATAAAGATGGGGTTTACTTTGGTTTTGTCACATAATTACCTAGTGTTTTTTACTTTTTGGTTTAAATCCAATAAGTGGAAGAAATAAAATAAAGAATTAAAAGCTTCTTTATATTATGGGCATCTTTCAGATGCTAACCCAAGTATTCAAATTCAGATCTCAGTGGGTGCTCAAAATGCAAGTGGTCAAAACACTCAAGAATGAGGCCTAGAAGGGTTCTGAGCTACACAAAGAAGGCATGATCCAAAGAACTGAAACAAGGGTCAGAGGAATAGTACAGTGGAAAAGGCACTTGCTTTGCACATGGCTGACCCCGTTAAATCCCAGCACCCCCTATGGTCTACCAGGCCCCTCCAGCAGTGATCCCTGAGAACAGAGCAAGAAGAAGATCCTGAACAACCACAGGGTTTGGTCCAAATGCCAAAAGTAATAGCAAAAGAACAAAGCAACTGAGAGAAAAACAGATAGGAAAGCCCTAAATCATGGAAATCAAAGTTCATTCACTCACTATGAGCTCAGCTTCCTCGGAGAACTTTTTACATGAATAGATATTAATTCCAAGTGAAGTCAGAGAAATGAGAATTTCTTTTTTAATACAGCACTCTTACTACACAGCAAAGTAACATTCAATGAGACTAATAATATTCCTCTTTTCTTTCTAAAAAATAATCACTGTGTATTTGCTTAGCAGAATTCAAAAGCCATTTAAAATATAACTGAACTTGTGTGTGCATTCTGTGTTTTTCACAATATGCAAATTTGCTTATATACACAGTAATTTAGTTTCACAAGCACTAAAAGAATTCAAATACTAGAAACTAAGAAAAAGTCTGAAATCACTCATAAATTTTCTATGTAGCACAGAAAATATGATCCTATTGTGAGGTGCTCAATTTACAAGCCAATATAAATTGCATCGTAAAAATTTAAATATAGCTAAGAACTGAATTTAGAAAAACCTAAATCAAGGTCTCAACACTTCCCTTCCAAGTCTCATTCTTCTCATCTATAAATTTAGATACAACACTATCTCAAAGTGTTGTTTTAAGAATTTTAAATAAATTCATGAAAGTGCAATTTTCTATAATTTTTAAAATTTCTTATCCAATATCATTTTTTATGCTTCCTTTCCTACTCTCCCTCATATTTCCCCAAATCTTCAAAACTGCAAGATGTCTAAACTTTTGCAGGAAAACCTGTTAAGGCCCCAATTACTGTACTCTTGTTCCACTGGTTTTTCAAAGAAATCAAAATAAAATCATCACTAACTACTATATTTCGCTGAATCTAATATAGCTTCTTTTATGTGGTACGAAGGAGAAAATTCTGGCCTGATAAAATTCTGACAATTAAACCATGGCATGCTATCATATAAAATATGCAATCCAATTCTGAAATGATGAAAGGAAATGTGGATTTTATGCCACATGAAATACGCCAAGTGCAAGATATTCAATCAGGAGCTGGAGCGATAGCACAGTGAGTAGGGCGTTTGCCTTGCATGTGGCCGACCCAGGTTCAATTCCCAGCATCCCATATGGTCCCTTGAGCACTGCCTGGAGTGATCCCTGAGTTCAGAAGTAACCCCTGAGCATCGCTGGATATGACCAAAAAAAAAAAAAAAAAAAAAAAAAGGAAAGAAAGAAAAAGATATTCAATCACCAAATTCTGAGATAAATGCACCATTCCTTGGGTTGGAGTTGTGGTTCAGTGATAGATCATGTGTGAAGCCCCTGTTGGATCTCTGGCACCATTTAAAAAAAAAAACAAACATGGCATCCCATATGGTCTCCCAAGCACTACCAGGAATAATTCCTGAGTGCAGAGCTAGGAGTAACCCCTGAGTATCGTAGAGTATGACCCAAAAAACAAAAAGGGAGGAATATATATGTGTGTTTGTGTGTGTGTGTATAATAAATTTAAAAACAACAAAAAACCCACAGGTCAAGAGAAAAAGACCTATATAAATGTGTAGTTAGTTATTAGAGACAGAAATAAAAAAATGACTATTTTCTAAATTATATTTTTTATCTAGTCTAAAAACTTGACATACCATAGAAGAGAGTATAGCTTTCTTGTTCAAGGGAAGCTCAAATCTGAAAGATATCTATCCACAGATAAGTTTCTGAATTTAATCTATAAACACCTAATTTTCAGGAAAATTATGTTGTGGGTTTTAGAAAAAAAACAGGGGGCTACACCCACAGTGCTAGAGCCAAGGGTCCTGGGCAAGTCCCAGCAATGCTTCGCCTAGCAGTGAAGTACTTGGAAGCCAGTAGGCCATTATGATACAAAGGGGGGGAAGGGAAAAGGAGTTGATGCAGTGCTGGGGGCAAACTCAGGACTTTACATACTTACCAAACTTTAGTGTACATACGAAGCAAACAAGAGTCTGGTCAAATATGGGTTTTGATTCACTAAGTCTACGACAGATCTGAGATTCTACAATTAAGCAAACTCCCAAGAAACGCTAATTGTTCTACAGACTTCAGTTAGCATGGTTTTGCACATTTCACAAACCATCTTCATATATATTACTTAGCCATATCAGACTTTCTGCATTTTAATGACTCTGTTATAAAATGAATTCAAGCTCAATTGAGACTAAAGTCTCAGACTTTTTCCCAAATAACTGGAAAATAAAACTGAAGCACTAAGAGCATGAATATTTACCTAAAACAAAATCATGAAGATTAGAAAGGCCATAAAAAATTTTGTGACCCAAATAAATTCCCAAAAAGTCAAAAAGAAGCTAGTCTCAGGCCAGAGAGATAGCACAAGAGGTTAAGGCAGTCAACATGGGATCCCTGTCTTATAGTGTGTGTGCTTCCCAAATTCAAATAAATAAGATATAAAATGAAACTAGTCTCTATAGACAAGTAGAAAAACTATCCCAAGATCTTCTTTCTTAAAAAATGTTTTGCAAGATTTTTCACCCAACTTAAAGTTTAGGGTGGCCTCACTTCGCTAGGCATCATAAACAAGAGAGAAAGAAATTGTGATCCACTGGTACTTTTTTTTCCTTTTTGGGTTACACCCAGCAATGTTCAGGGGTTACTCCTGGCTCTGCACTCAGGAATTACTCCTGGCGGTGCTTGGGGGACCATTTGGGACGCTGGGAATTAAACCCGGGTCAGCCGTGTGCAAGGCAAGCACCCTACCCTACCCGCTGTGCTATCACTCCAGCCCTGATTTTTTTTTCTTTTTTTTTTTTTGTCCACTGGTACTTTTGTTTGTTTAGTTTGGTGTAGAGAAGAAGGGGAAGTTGTAGGTCTGGGAATCAAACCCAAGGCCTCAACTATTACAAAGCAACTCTACCACTGAGTATACCATAAGCTTACATCCCTGGCCCCTTGATCCACTTTCCTGATTAACTAGGCTTCAGTATATTTGAAAACTACGTGACGTTCCAATTACAGTGTCCTTATATGGTAATTTAACACAGTGGTCTCAAAATATAGCCATTATTGATTGATTAGTAACCACTGAGCCATACTTTCTATATGGACAGTCTTATGGGGGTGGAGCAGGGAAGCGGGGGAGGGCGCTATACGTAGGACAAAAAGGAAAAAGTAGATTTGATTCTGAGATTTCCTATTATTCTAAAAACTGCCTCACTTGAATTTCTGATTCATTATAGAATACAACAGAAAATTTACAGTGTGTGCTAAAGAACAGATTACAGCTATTTTTAACTGTCTGCCTGAAAATACTAACACAGAAGTCAAAGCTTGCAAAAGCAGAACAATTCAGAAAACCCAGTAAAGCTAGATGAGTTAAATACCTTCTGTCAGGCTGTAACCTGGAAGCCACCTTAAAACAAGTGGGAAATAGCTGTAGGATGAGTGGTTGACTGTATTTCTAAACCACCTTTTACTGAACAATTCATTTGGATTCTTGAGGTCAGTGTCAGCGATAACCCCTTGTGCTTTCAGGGCCTTCTTCCAACAGAGATGATATTTAAGTTCTCAGGAGAGTAAAATAGGTTATGTTGGAGGTAGTGTTATAACCCGTAAACGACTAGTTAACTCTATAAAGCAATTATCTCCAAGAATAAAGATATTCTAGTTGCAATGAATACAGCACCCAACTCTGAATGACAGGCTCAAGTTCAGAAAATTTAAAAAAAAAAAAAAAAGTAAGGCTCACCTTTTCCAAGAAGATACCTGCACACTACGACAAGTATAAAGTGATGCAGGTTTCCATACCCAGAGTTTTGGTCAAACGCCATTCACCCTAACCAACAGGCATAGCAAAGCCACATTAGAGAGAGGATCAGCAGCATACAATCCTAAAGCTTTGAAGCAGTTCACTGACACTCGGCCTCCATCCGCCAGAAGACCGGACATTGCAATGTGATAATTCAATGTCACTAATCAATCAGTCCTCCTATATTATCCTTTCGAGACAACTCAAATCAAAATCTAAATTTCAATAACTGCCACCTGTCTTCTGAGAAGGAAGAACCCAGATTTGAAGAATTTTCCTTTATTTTGATCTAAAAAAAATCTTGGAATTTCCAATAACCTAAGCAGGGAGGGCGTTTGCCTTGCACGCGGTCAACATGGCCGACCCGAGTTCGATTCCTCCGCCCCTCTCGGAGAGCCCGGCAAGCTACCGAGAGGATCTCGCCCGCACGGTAGAGCCTGGCAAGCTCCCCGTGACGTATTCGATATGCCAGACACAGTAACAACAAAGTCTCCAATGGAGACGTTACTGGGCCCGCTCGAGCAAATTGATATCAACGGGAGGGCCTTTACCTTTACCTTTAACTGTAGGAGACTTCAGTTTTCTGAACTCTAGTCTCAGGTCTTACCCTAAACTGGTCATAACAATAAGAGAGCTAAAGTCACCAGTCTTCAAAACGAATCGAGGATAAAAGCCACTTCTACAAAAATAAAACTAGATGCTGACTACAAAAAGATATGTTGTAAGATTAATGAAACAACATTTTAAAAGAAAAGTGGGGGCTAAAAAGATAGTACAACAGGGAGGGTACTTGCCTACACGTGGCTGACCCAAGTTTGATCCCTGGTATACCATATGGTCCCCTGACCACTGCCCGGGGTGATCCCTGAACAGAGTCAGGAGTAAACCTGAGCACCACCAAGTGCGCCCCCCAAACCAAAAATTACATTTAAAAAATGAAATGAATAGTGGGCAAAAAAAGAAAAGAGAAATAATAATAATTCTTAGCATTTTATCTTTCTCTTAATTCCAATTAAGGGGCTGGAGCGATAGCACAGCGGTAGGGCGTTTGCCTTGCACTGCAGCCAACATGGCCGACCCGAGTTCGATTCCTCCGCCCCTCTCGGAGAGCCCGGCAAGCTACCGAGAGTACCTCGCCCGCACGGCAGAGCCTGGCAAGCTCCCCGTGACGTATTCGATATGCCAGACACAGTAACAACAAAGTCTCCAATGGAGACATTACTGGGCCCGCTCGAGCAAATCGAGGAACAACGGGAGGGCCTTTACCTTTACCTTAATTCCAATTACTTTTCTGCCTTCTACTAACGTCACAGTAACCCAGGTACAAGTCTCCTGGTTAATGCTGAAAAACTAGAAACTAAGTGACGTATTTCATGGCAAGAATCACACAAGTCCTCTTTCAACACACTAACAACTGACCTATGCGTATCAAAAAGACCCTATCTTTTCTCCTATAGTAAGAAACTGAAAGTTGCAGGAAGTAATTAGATCACAGTTCTTCCTTTGATAAAAGTGTACTCAATAAATGAAGAAAAAGGGGCTGGCGAGATAGTACAACGGGTAACACACTTGCCCTGCACGTGCCCAACCCATTTTGGATCCCTAGCATCCTATATGGTCACCCAAGAATCACCTGAGTAATTCCTGGGTTTGAAACCAGGAGTTATCCCTGAGAATCGCTGGTTATGGCCCAAAACAAAAGCAAAAACAAACACAAGAAAAGAAAGAAGGAAATAAGTGAAGAAAGTATGAGGATAGAAAAAGAGGTGAGGGCAGGTGAAAGAGCATAGAGTTTAAGGTACTGGCCTTGCATGTAGCTGACCCTGGTTCAATCCTTGGTATCACACATGGCCCTAAACATCACCAGGCATGACTACGAAGCAGAGTCAGGAGGAGCCCCTTAGCACTGCCAGGTATGGCCCAAACTCTTCCCCAAGAAAGAAATGGAAAAGAAAAAAGAGGTGACATGGGGATAAGGTGAATGAAGAGAGAGAAAAAAAAAAATTCTTCCCACAGGAACAATCGGCAAATGATATTTTGGCCTGATCTTGTTCCCACATTTAAAGGGTAGATCTTGTTCTTCACAGGCGCTTTGGGAAAATGCAAATAAAAGCAGTCTTTCCCCATCTGATCTACAAAGCCGTAAAATCTGACCTATGTTTTTGTAGGCTCAAAAGAACCTAGAAGCAGTCAAGCACCCCATTTCAGTTTAGATATGAATATGTACAGCACTCAAGACCCCAAACAAAAGCCCCACGTAAGTTCCTTGGTCAATGGAAGTGTTGTCATAAATTTCTTATACCAAATTTCAGGTTTGGACCTGGGAGAAATCCAAATCAGTCTCCTAAGTTACAGTTCATATCACTTCATTTTTTCTAGTTTTTCTGGGGAACTATATGCTCTAGCCACAGATCAAATATCAATTATCAATTAAATATCATCTTAACATACCTAAAACTAAGCTAATTCCATATGGATTCTGGTTAGTTTAGATCTTACCTGTTCTCTTCATGCCAACCAAATCTATAATCATTTGTTTAATATTCACTAACTTATCTAATAATTATACTTATTACCTGAAGAAACTACATCCCAAAACGTAGGTACTAATACTCCAAAGAAGTTTAAAGTAGAAGGCAGAACATAGAGCCAAGTTTCTGATAAATGGTAACAGATGTATGACAATTAAAATACTGACAGCATGATAAATACAATCAACATAAGATAAAGATGGTTATAAGGACAATGTTACTAATATGAAGTGGGGGAAAGAAGGCCCCTTACATGGGTAGTAAAATAATTAGGTTGGAGGGTGGTTGTCTGGGAGACAAAAAGAAAACAATCCTTCAGGCTTTGAGAAGGTCTC
This sequence comes from Sorex fumeus, assembly GCF_029834395.1. NCBI lineage: Eukaryota > Metazoa > Chordata > Mammalia > Eulipotyphla > Soricidae > Sorex > Sorex fumeus. The sequence goes on from NW_026606104.1 coordinate 46,508,958, forward strand.
GAAGAAGTTATGCTGGAGAAGAAAGGAGGGAAGGCAGAGAGCAGGCGCCTCTTCCTGGCTGTGATTTGAAATATAAAAAACACACACAGTATGTTTGAAATATAAAAAACAAACATAAAATGACAAAGACTCCAATGGAATAGTAGGGTTTATAGAATTGAAAAGTCAGTGATAAAAGAACTATTTTGAGAAAGGCTATCAAAGATCCTGGGGGGAAATTGTTTAGGATAAAAAGGGAAGAGGTTGTACATAGAGCATCAGAGAAGTGAAGGGTGATGAAAGTAAATAAATGCAGGTATAGAATTAACAGGACTTCTAATTTCCTTCCTGACTGGGTGTAAGAAGCAAAGCTACTCAAAGAGGGTCAAAGATCATTCTATAATTAGTCTAACTAGCAAAACAAGAAAATCCTCCCCATGTGACTCCTAGAAATTGACAAATGACTGCTCTCAGACCTATTTCATTGACACCTGGAGTCTGTTTTTAATATCTTCTCTTTTTATTTTTTCCCCTTGTCCAATTAAAAATGGGTGGACCATTTTCTGATTGACCAAATGAACTGAGATCTGAACTTCAGTTCTTAAAGTACTTAACGTGTCCCTCAAAATATCGGTTCTCTATTTAAAAAACAAAAAAAATTTTTAGTTTATATCTTCTGTGTTTGCCGAGATCTAATTGCAGTAAGTGTTTTTAAACACCCTATAATTAGTGCTATGAATATCTAAGGAAACTAAACAGGCATGTTTTGCTTGGGGGGAGGGGGAGAGGCACAGGGGAGAAGAGGGAGAAAGATAGGAACAAGTTCCTCAAACCAACTTACAAATCCTCCTTTTCTTAGACAGGAATCGCCCGGGGATGAGCTCAACACATACTCCACCATGCTAACGCCTAGTCCCCCACTCTCCGACCGTGGGGACAGTACAGAATTGACCTCACTGTTCACATGGAAACTCTGACCAGGTCTTCTCTGCACCATGATTGGCTGGGAAACTGAATGATCTACAAAAAAGATACACAAGCATGATACAGTGCAGCCAGAGGCTCAAACAAATTATGAGTGACGTCTCATGGATAAACCATGACTAGGAATCAAAACCTGCCATGGTCAGTTGAGTCAAAACTTCCTATAGTGTTTTTCCCTAAGCACAGTATCTATATAAGCAAAGGAAACGAAACACATCCTCATATACCCGGCATAGCAGAGCAATACAGCAATTCACATAAGTGGTTTATCTAGCTAAGTGGATAATTCATGTAGTCATCCCTTTCAAGTAGTAGCAATTATTTTTAATGTATTTTATTGTAGTGTTTTAAAAATGTGGTTTTACTGCCCTTTTTAAAAACAACAAAAGTTTATCTCTTCTGATGAATCACTGTCATCTAAAATGAGAAACAAACATCTTACAATGTGCTGTAACATAGCACATCAACTTTGAGATTTTTTAAACCCTTCCTTTCTGTCACCTGTCGCTGCTTTCTGCTGTCAGTGCACCTGCCTCTTAAAGTTCTTCTCATCCCTTCTCAGGGACAGTATGTCAGAAGAGCATCATGGCCCAGTTATTTTATTTGGCCCCAATCAAATTTATAAATCATACCACACATGGTACACAGGGGCAAGGAGAGATAAAAGAAACAGAACCTAACTTCAAAAGGCAGGCACAAATTTTCTGATTCCAAGTATGCTGACAGCAGTACAGAACAAGAAGTTATGTGTGAAATTGTGGTCATTTCAAATAAGACCATCTCCTATACTAGCAGTTGAATAAAATAATAAAGACTTAATTTTGTGTTAAGTTTTGCTTTAATAAATTACATCATAAAAGCTCCTTCATGGCAATTATTCTACAGGAACAGGACACTGCTCGACATGCTTATGTCACTGATGTAAAATTCATGATTTGACTTGCCAATTGTTGAGGAAAGGAGCTCTAAGACAGGCATAAATCACAGTACAGATGCTAGATCTAGATTACCTGATGTTCCCCAGGCACTGTCTCGCCATTGATCACCCAGGAATATTCCTTTTGGTCCATCTTTGCTGGATTCATCTGTTTCCCAAAACTTTTTACCTGGCAAGAGCTGCTGCAAATTAAAAATAATAGATGCTTTTAAAGAATTCATAAAGGATGAAAGTACAGCAGTCAACACTTTCTTTCAGACAAGGGTACTGAAGATGCTCACGTGCCCAAGTGTTTAATCAGTGTTCTGACTACACAGACTGTGGTCAGAGCACTTGTGTACATTTGGTAAAAGTCAGAGTTCTAAATAAAGCAAGGGAGCCCACCCTAAGTACCTGGAATTATCGATGCAGAGATTCTTTAAGTGGGAAAGGAGACTTCCAAACTAACTGCTTGTTAGAAGATAATAAAAAAAAGAAAGTCACTACCATGACTAAAATGCTTCTGCCTGTATGCATATTAACCAACCACACCAAATTATTCAACCTGGTGTATGTACTCAATTTCAACTATGGAATGTTAGAGGTAAAATTCACCTCCTTCACATACAAAGATTCTGTAAACCAAAGCGCTTTCATCACGGGAAAGGGGGAAAAAAATTCTTCCAAACCATAGTATTAACCTATTCCAAGAATTTGGCAAAACAGAATGACTATTTTCATTACTGGAAGAAAAATAAAATCTTGTAGTCTCAGTTAATTTTAACAATGCTTAGTAATGCCATTAATGTTGCTTCACAAAACATTTCATGTCCTAAAATTGCAGGCATCTCTGGACCTAAACTACTATAAGAACTTTAAACTAGTTTCAACAAAAGAAATTCACATTACCCATCTTACAAAAAAAGTTCAGTTTCACACAAGATAAAAATATTAGTGAGGAGACTTTGAAAGTTAAAATAGACTGGAATCCTATCAGACTTCATTCTGATAGCCAGTCTTACTCATCAAAGTGTCCTCTTTATTTCCCATAATTATGCTTTTAAGCTGCCACACCCAGTTAATAAATTCAGACATTTGAGGTGATACTTAATCACTGTATTTAAGCATAAAAAACACCTGCAAAAACATTTTTAAGTGTAAAGCATCTATTCTTCTTGACAATAGAGATTTACCTTTCCAACTTATGACCCTATGATAAAGGACAAATGGCTCAACTTTACCCTAACTAAAACAGTATTTTCCAAATCTTGGTTTGGAATTTGATTTCTTGGCAATTTTATTCTACCACTTCAAAGTATCTAGTAAAAACACTACTGCCTCAATAAAAGGAGTTTCCATACACATTTTGCTATTTTGTGACATAAGAGATCATGAAAGACAGATATTGGGCTCTAATTGCTAGGAGGCATACGTTGACTGGAAGATAAACTGTGATACCAGTTATTCGTAATATGATTGTCCAGTTCATTCTCTGAGGGAAACAAGGACATAATCTGTTAACTAGAGAGAGGCTGGGAGTAAAATGGGTAATGGGAGAGAACCCTAAATCACATGTAAACAGTGCTGTTAGGAAGCTCTGCATTAGATCATTTCAATGTGTCCTAGAACAAACTGCTGAACTGCTTTGAATCTGATTCTCCTTGCACTGATAAAGATAATATTTTCCTGGGTTTTGTTTCATTTTGTTTAGTTAGCAGTATTAGTAATGAGTACCTAGTACAATACCTGTCACATAGTAGGTTCTCAAAAGTATTCAGTGAAAAAAAAAACCTGACAGAACAGTTATATCACTGATGAAACAGTGGAAAGGTAAACTACAAGCACAATTCAAGAATTCTTGGGCTGAACCAACAGTACAGTGGATAGGGTGCTCGCTTCACATGAGGCTGAACCAAGTTCAATCCCGGATATCCCCTATATGCCCCCACTCCCACCAGGAATGATCCCAGAGGACAGAATCAGGAGTAAGTCCTGAGCACCATCCCATGTGCCCCCCTCTAAAACGAAACAACAGAATTCTTGTGTTAATGCTTCTTTTTCTCCTTTTAGTTCTGAAAATGCCATCTTCCAAAATTACAAATAGAATTTCTTTCCTTTCTGGTTATTACTCTTTCACCTAGCATTGCTTCCCCCGCCCCTCTATTTTTTTAGTGGCTTTGGGAAACAGAACTGCACCCCAGTATAGAAGAATGCTAACACATGAGCCACTATTGGTTAATTTTATTCTTTATCTAAGAGTGGAAAGACGGCAAAATTGATCTAAAGTAGTTTTTCCTTGTGATTTTCATCACTTTCCATTTACATTTGGAAATCTTTACACAAAACTCAGGTATCATATTTTATAATAACCTCTATATGAATTAACCTCTATGGTTTGTCTATAATCTGAAAAACTATATGCAGAAAGCAAAAAGCAAAAGCCCTTGAACTCAAAGTTTCAAAATGCCTGCTTTGAGTCTGTATCTGTTCAGATAACCTGCTAGATTATTTTAACATTCAAAGCCAGCAAAAGCAGATGAACATTTAAGCAAGGCTGTTTCTAAGTAAAATTATCTTAAAAGGAAACAATACAGCAAACATGCAATGCAGCAAGGTGTGAAGAGGTAAAGATTCTACTTCAAAGTAGAATCAATAAGAATCAACAGGTCTCAAAGGAATACATAACAAAGAAACTCAAGATCCTACTCAGACACCAACTGCATCTCCCTCTACTGACAATGGGTTGAAATAGACTTCATAAACAGATGCTACAAACAGTCCGGAAAGTGCTGGAGCTCCGTATGCTTTGGTAAAGTAGCACTGACAAGATTAGCTATTATCAATGGAAACAGCAGGAACTGAAACGGCAGTTTGTAAGAGATAAGGAACAAGGAGGTGGAAAAGAGCAAGGATGCTTACTGACTGGGAGGGCTGGCCAGGAAGGAGAGATAACTTATGGGTTACAAGAGTGCTGCCAACATGAAGGAAAGGAAAATACTGAACAGAAGCAACTGAGTAAAGATAGAAACAAACTTGGCAAAGCTCTTCAGTTTCTAAGTCTTAGAACCTAGCATTCTTTTCTCAAAGTAGACCCTTCCTCCTTCACCCTCACTCTGCCTAAGTGGTTAGCAACATCTGAAATTTGACACCTAATGACCTCTACCTCCTATACCAAGGATAATGACCTGATAACATTTTCTTAGTTGATTCCAGGCTGGATGGACCTCAGACCTGTTTGTAAAAAATATCAATACAAGGCATGATATGGTGTCACTATTAACATTATGGCCAGACTTGTTTCAACTCTTTCTCTCTCACCTCATTCTCATCCACTGCCTTCTGCTAACTCACTTTGAAGTAACTAGCTGCTGTGTTAGGAACCTACTGAGAGGGCCACATGGCCAGAGAGGCCCACATGGCCAAGAGAGGCCTATGGACAACACACAAATAACTGAAGCCTTCAACAGCCCTTATCAAACTTACTCCTCATTTCAACCTTGGAAGCAAACCCTTCCCAAACTTAACTCTGAAATGCTACAAGTCCAGCTGTAAGCTTGTTACTTAGAGAAATCCTGAAATACAGAAAATTTTTTCTTACAAATTATGAGTTGATTCCTGACCTGTGTACTAGTTTCTGTAGAAACTGTGGGACTGAACACAGCTGCACAAGTTTTAAGTCACATACAATACCCGGCAAAAGGTAACTAGTAGGGTTATGAATATGTGGAGTTTTTATCCTATTCAAAGAACTTCTTTATGAACTTATTGGGGGGGGGGGGGGGAGTTGGGCCAGGGCTTACTCCTGTTGTGCTCAGAGATCACATCTGGCAGGGCTCAGGGTTCATATATTGAACCCAGGTGAGGCATATTCAAAACAAAGATGTATTATCTCCCCAACCCCGAATTAATTTATTTTTAAGTAACTGTGTTCCATTTTCTATTAATGGCAATATTTCTAATAGGTACTTTTGAACTTAGAAAAATTCATTCCATTTCATTTTCTCCCTACTCTCAAAGCCTGCCCTTCTGCATTAAAAGTGATTTGGTCTTTTTGTTTGTTTTGTGGCCATAGCTAAGGATGCTCAGACCAAACAGTGATAGAAATTAAACCCAGGATTCCAAAGTGCACAATATATTCCAGCCATTTAGTTCATGACTAGCTTTTTTAATACTGCAAATTAAGTCAACTTAGACATAATTAAGCTTACCTAAATTAGTTGACTATGACAAATTCAAGAATTAACCAAAGAAAGACATTAACTGTTTGAATCTAACATTAAAAAGTCATGATCTATCAAATTATAAAAGTGATAAATACATAACTATTGAATTTCAAATTCAACCTCAAACCCCCCTGGAGGTGTAGCAGCATCTACAGCATAGGCTATCATTCTCAACCTTCTGACATTGCAGACCAGTACTGTCTGGCTGAAAAACAGGAGCTAAAACGTCCTGGCACATGATTCCGCCAGTAAATAGGTTATTTGTCAAACCTTCACTTAAGTAGCATCCAAATTCAATCACCAGAAAAGTTTAATGCAACTTGTGCACAAAAAGGCAGCTCCTTCATAAGACTATTTGACAGAACAAAAACAACAGATCCACAGCAAAGGTTTACAAAATTCACTCTAAAGAAAAGATAGATAAGAGGATTAAAAGGTCTGGGGGGGGAGGGGATTTTAAATAATAATAATTGTTTAAAAAGGCTTGAAAATTCAAAAGGAAGCCATGGAAATTAAGGATCAAGGTCAACAAAAGCACAGGAGTGGACTGTTTTACACAGGATTATTTCATGGGCACTTTATGGTAAGGGCATCTGCTGTAAAAACAAGTTTATCCTCAGAAAAGCAATGAATGCCATTAAGCAGCCTTAAGTACCTTTCTATCATTTTACACCTGCACATCAGTGACTGTATGTGATGGTTAACAGCATCTGTACTGAATCCTAATGACCTTATTTTGAAGTGTGAACTTAAAAAGTACATATTAGAAATACTGGCATTGAATATTAGAAAATAGAGCACAAATTTCTAAAATAGAAATTCATAGGAAAGGACACAGGGAATAAATAAATGAATAAATAAATTCATAGGGGCTAGGGAGATGGTACATTCTTGCCTTGCATGCGGTCAACCCAGGTTCAATCTTCTCCATGCCATATAGTTCAAGGACCCATGAAGACAGTAACTTTTTCGATGGCCAGTTGGAAATTTCTTCCTACTATTTAAAACCAGGGTCCCAGATAATAAAGGAGGTAAGGCATTTCTGCCTTCATAAAGCCTGGTTGGCTTCCAAGCACCACATCCGATCTCCCAGCACAGCCAGGAACAACACCCGAGCAAAGAACTGGGAGGAGGAAGCTGGAGCGGGTATAGCACAGCGATGTGTCGTGACATTTGCCTTGCACGTGGCCCGAACAGGGTCCGGTTCCCAGCATCCCATATGGTCCTCCGAGCACGGCCAGGAGTATTTCCTGAGTGCATGAACCAGGAGTAACCCCTGTGCATCACTGGGTGTGAAGCAAGAAAAAAAAAAAAAAAAAAACCCTGGGAGGAAGCCCTAACCACTGCCTGACATGACCCAAAAAGCAAATGAATACATAAAACAGATCTTAAAATAGTAATTAAAAAATAGTCCCAGGACCACAAAGAGTATAGAGGTTAAGATGCTTGCCTTGATATGGCCAACTCCCTTTCTATCCCAACATTATATATGATCCTCTGAGCAACACCAGGAGTAGCCCCTGAGCACTGCTAGACAGGACCCAAAAATACAAAATACACAAAATAAAAATTTTAGCAAGTAAAATAAACCTAGGACCAGCCATTTAACTGATTTCCTAGTAGCTTGATAATGGTGGCCACTAAAAACATTAAAAAGGGGGCTGGAGCAATAGCACAGTGGGTAGGGTCTTTGCCTTGTAGGCGGTCAACCAGATTTTGATCCCCGAATCCTATACAGTCCCCTGAGCAACTCTAGGAGTAATGAGGGGGGGCGTGGGGGAGGAGAAAGGAGGATGGGAGTAATCCCTGAGCATTGTTGGGTGTGACCCAAAACGTCAAAACAAATAAAAAATAAGAAAAAGAAATATGAAAAAAGATATAATGGCTGCCTGGCTGAGACTCCACTTGACAAATACACATACACACACATACAAATCTTTTGCCTCTTGCAGGGGATATATACAGATGACTTGGTGCTGGGACATTGAACCTGGGGCTCCCATGTGCAAATCATGAACTCCAGGCCTTTGAGGTATCTCCTGGCACCCAAAGTTGATCACTGAACACAATTATCCTGTTCACCTGGGAGGTATTTCTCTATATAAATTCATAAACTGCATTTGTTTTCATATACTAGCTTATCTTGTGATTCAGATTAGCCTGGTGAAACCTATAATTCAATTATCTCAAGTAAGTATTCAGAGTCCCTTCCTAGACACAAACTGAGAATCAGACTTGAAGGTCCTAGCACCATCCTTCCTAGTAATATACTCTTTTGTACTATTCCTAATTTTTCCACTAAACAGAACTCCTAACAGCCTAACAGTGATGCCTATGTTCAAATTTGATAAAATAAAACTTTCATCCCAGCCTGTACCATAGGTTTGCAAAGAAAAGACTGATAGTAAAGAAAGCAATAAGCTTGATCACGAGGCTTCTGGAAAATAACAGAAATCAAGCAATGACTTTACAAAATCAGTCAGGGGCCAGGAAGACTCAAAGAGCCAGAGCACATACATGCAGGAGGCCAGAGTTTAATCCCCACATGACCCCATGGTCTCCCAAGGTTCCACTGTGAGTGACCCAAGAACTGCTGTGCTGCAAAACCAGTAACTTGGAAAGCCTCTAACTTAGTCAGAAAACACCCTTTTTACTCTCACAGAACAGACAATACACAACAACACATTTCAGAATCAATCTTCAAAAACCCCTAAATAAAGGCAGAGACAGTAAGGGGCTGAGAATGTCAAAAGTCTTCAGGTTTCTTAGCTGAAGTAACACAGAAGTAAAGCACATAAATGTACTATGAAATCACTGGGGGGGGGGGGGGGGGGAGGAAGGATACACAGGAGACACTGATTTTAAATTATACTCATATGAATTTAACCCCTGAGGTCTCAGTTTTTCATCCCAAAAAATGAACTATTCTGAACACTCAATGAGATAACGTGTAAAGTGCAGCATCATGATAAAATCCACAGGAACCACCAGAAAAATTAGATCTTACTATTAAAGAATGAAGTAGTACCAGAAAACTAGTTCACTCCTAGTTCATTCCTTTGTTAGGGAAAAATGCTTCTCTTTAATCCTGCAATGGATGACCAATGAAACATGCTCTTCTCTACTAAAGTAGCAGATACGAAGTACAGCATTACCCAACCACCTTCAGTGTAAATCCTATAAAATTATGAGCCCTAAGAAAACAGTGCAAAAAAGATTACATGATTACAGCTTTCAGAACCTAGGCTGAGACAGGGTGACTATTAAGGACTAAAAACTGTTTGACCATAACATCACTAATATTTACATAACTACAAATGAGGTTTTTGGATGATCTTACCACTAAAAAGCCCACTAAATGAGGAATAAATTAGTAGGTAGCTTTATCCAAGCTCAATCTAGGTTGCAGAGAGAGGGTTCCCAGACTAGACATTTGGATTTTAGGGCCAGAGAGATAGTACAGGTATTAAGGTACTTCACATCTTAGCATCTAAGGCATCTGACCCCAGTTCAATCCAGAAACAGGTGTGATCCTCCAGCCCCACTGAGCAGAGAGGCAGGAACAGCATCTGAGCACTGCTAGGTGTGGCCCAGATAACCCATTCAAAAAAAACAAAACAGGGGAAGGGGGCCCCCCACAAGGGAGGCAGGGGAAGGGACAGAGCACCTGCATTGGACTTCTTTCACAGTGCAATGGCAGGGAAGCTACAAACCTGCAAGCATGGTCAGGTTTGCTCGTATTATCTGGCAATGCAAACTTCCATAACAAGCTTTCATTTCATTGGAATGTAGCCAATGCGGGAGTGAAATACCTCATATTTTAAATAGCTAGCAAACAGATTCAGCAAGAAATGTTTTTATCTCTAGACAAATATTCTTATTAACATTAAGGAAACTGACATCAACTCATACAAGCACTGACTGAAAATAAAGAGGTCTGACACTCATTGAGAGTCACATTTCCTGTGAGCATTCTGGGCTGTAAATACTGTAGAATTAAGGAATTCCTTTTCAGGGCTGAAGAAATAGTACAGCGGGTAGGGTGTCTGGCCTGCAAGCAGCTGGCACAGTTTCAAGCCCCAGCACCCCATATGTTCCCCCAAAACTTCCAGGAGTGTTTCCTTAGTGCAGAGCCAGGAGGAAGCCCTAAACACCACTGGGAATTACTCCCCCCCCAAATTTCTTCTCAAAATCTTTTTTGGGGGTAGTGGACCTCCTAAATTAGTGCTCAGTAACCCAGAGCCACACAACCGACTCTGCCATACAGATCAATGCCAGTGCCCAGTGATGGCATGCTGCTGGAACTCAGTGGTGCTGGGTGCCACCAAGCCTGTGCAAACTCATGTCTAGCCTTTTGAGTTATCTTCCCAGTAGTACTCAGGAGGTGTGAACACCATCCCAACAATTCTCTGCTATCTAGGTATGATTCTCAGCCAGCAGGGCCACACACAGTGGGAGGGGGCTGCATGGGGGTCCTACACCTGCTGGTAATTAGACAATATGGTTCCAGAAACTGAACTAGGGTCAGCTGCAAACAAGGCATGCACTTCAATCCCTATACTAGTTCTCCAGCTCCCCTTCTCAAAATCTTGACAAACTTGAGGGGATTTACCTAGACCTGCACAGCATACCTAAAGGGTTGTTGTGAGATCAAATGAGACAGTATCTAAGTGCTAACGCACTGAATTATACTCAGAAGTTATTACTAAGTCTTACCAAGAAAGAGCTTAAGTGTAAGATGTAAAAGGATAAATCAGTATCGTTTATCGTTTATATAAGCTCTTAATGAGAAATAGCTCAGTGGTTGGGGCATCTGCTTTGTTGGCACCACCAGACACAACCCTCAAACACTAATATGGGGTAGGGTGACTCACCAGCACTGAGCAAGCAGTAGCCCCCGAATATAACTGAATGTGGCCCAAATCAATCCCTTTTTAAAAATATTCATTTCTGGGGGGTCAAAAAGATAGAACAAAGGTAAAGGCAATTGCCGTGCATGCAGCTGGGCCCAGTTCAATCCCGAGCACTGCCAGGAGTGATTCCGGAACAAACCCCGGCCACAGATAAATGTGACACCTCTTCCTCATAAAAAAGGCCACCTATGTAGGGCAGGAGAAATGCTACCAAGGTTAAGACCTAACATATGACTATGGCTGTGACCCCCCCCCCTCCTCTGGCTCCAATACATGAAACCTGTGGCCCAAAGACAAACAAAACAAAACAATCTTTGAAATTTTATATATACCAAAAATGGAAGAGCCCTCCTACATTTTAAAAATTCTGTGATTAATGTATAAGATTTCTGTGTATAAAGATTTATAGGGGCTACTCCACGTACTGTCCTTGGGGGGCCATGTGGTGCCAGGGGATCAAAACCAGGTCTACCACATGCAAAGCATGTACTCCAGTTCTTTGAACCATCTCCTAGGTCCAAATAAGAAAAAGTTACTGCTTTTTGGCAGGAGGTGTGGGTGATTAAAGCCAAGCATTAAACTCAAGGCCTCAGTGTTCTACCGCTGAGCTACATTCCCAGCTCTGTTTAAAAATCAGAATATTTATGTTCTATTTCAGATCATTCAAACCACAAAAAAAAAAAAAAAGTCAGTAATGAAAACCAACATCTGTAAAGAATCTTTCATTATGTCTACTAAGCATCATCACAATCTGGCATCTAGTAAATACCACTAGTTTAGCCTCAGTTAAATTTTATATAAATACAAATATTTCCATATTAAGTGCTTCTTTTTTTGTTGGGTTATTTTGTTTGTTTGTTTTGAGGCCACACCCAGCAGTGCTCAGGACTTACTCCTGGCTCTCTACCGAGGGTCATTCCTGGCAGGGCTTGGAGCCCGTGGAGCCTGGGATCAGGGCCAGGGATTAAACCCGGGTCAGCCTTGTGAAAAGCAAGCACCCTACTCGCTGTACTGTCATTCTGGTTCCAAGGGGTTCTTAACTGAACATCACTTTTGGTTGAAAAGTAATATACTCCTGCTTTTGAAATTTACATTATAGCACAGCGGTAGGGCGTTCGCCTTACAAGCGGCCAATATGGCCGACCCGAGTTCGATTCCTCCGCCCCTCTCGGAGAGCCCGGCAAGCTACCGAGAGTATTCGATATGCCAGACACAGTAACAACAAAAGTCTCCAATGGAGACGTTACTGGGCCCGCTCGAGCAAATCGACGATCAACGGGAGGGCCTTTACCTTATAATTATGTCATATATAAAATTAGTATTCTTCTAAGGGCCATAATCAGCGATGCTAGGGCCTCAAGGTCTCTCCAAATGATTCTGGGCCTAGAGATGGAAGGCAGTTAGCACAGCATTTGGAGAGGTGAGGAGAGCACCAGGGCCAAAACCAGGGATGCGGAAGCAGAAGAGGTGCTGAAAAATGACTCTAAAATTAAGATTTTGGGACAGGGGAACCAGAGTAATAGTACAGCCAGTAAGGTGTCTTCTTTGCATGAGGCTGACCTGAGTTTGATCCCTGACACCCTATATGTTCCCCCAAGCACCATCAGGAGTAATTCCTGATTGCAGAGCCAGGAACAACACCTGGGCATCACTGTGTGTGATCCAAAATTAAAACAAAAAACATTTATTTTGAGGCACAGATAGTACAGGGGTTAAGGAACAAGTAACTTTTTACACATGGACCACCACAGCTTATCCCCAACAGGACATATGGTTCCCTGAGTATCACCTGAATTGATCTGTGAACACAGAACCAGGAGTAAGCCTTGACAGAGCTGCTTCCTGCCCACCCACCCCCCCTAAAAAAATTCCACTAATAAAATTACAAGTTTTATTTTCATGTTTTTTAATGGGGGCTACAGCAATAGTACAGCAGGCAGGGTGTTTGCTTTGGACAGACAGCCAATCTTTCTTTCATCCCCAGCAGCACCCTATAAAGATCCCCTGAGCCTGAGTACCACATCAAAAAAAAAAGGGGGGGGGGGGAAGGAATGGAACATGGCCCAGAGTCCAGCAGGTAGGGTAGTTACCTTGTTAATACCAACCTGGTTCAATCCCCTGGGATCCCTTCTGGTCCACCCCCCAAAGCACTACCAGGAGTGATTCCCGAGTACAGAGTCAGGAGTAAGCCAGGTGTGACCGACCCAAAAGCACACAAAAAACTCTAAAAGTTACTTTACAGCCTTTCCATTATTTTACAGACAACAGCCAACCCCAGTCCAATCCCCAGCATCATAAAGGGTTCCCTGAGCACTGTCAGTGGTCATTACTGATCACAGAACCAAGAATCACCCTGAATACCCACCAGTGTGGGCTCCAAAACCCAAGTCCTCCCCTCCCCAAATAAAAGTTTTCCTGTATTAGCAATTTTCATGGCACTGTTAACAGTTTTGACTGATGTCCTTCACCACTCAGAATGAAATCACACATCATTTAATCTTGGCCAAATGAGGTCATCTGATGTCTCTGATATCTGGAAAACTAATACTGCTTTTCTAGATATTGAAATAAAAATTTCAGTATCTGAAGTAGTTATTGACCTCTATTAGTTAAACCCAGAAGTGATAAGCTATTTCTAGTAGCCACTACTAAAAATAATATTCTAGAGGGGGGAGGGGACAGCAAAAAAGGAAATAAGAAAAGAAATAATATTCTAAGTTGTAATGTTAAAAAAAAAACTCACCATTACCAAACAACTCCAGTTACAAGACATATTATTGTGGTAAACTGCTAAATTTTACAACCTACTGCAGAGAAAGAAAGAACTAAAATAGGTCTGGTCAAGGACTGATTTGGAGGCACCAAACTGCTCAGAGTGGGCAAGACACTGCAAAGAACTTGACTTGGAGAGCAAAGTTAGAAGACAAAAGCAAGTGGGACAAATGTTCATGACAAAAAGAGGAAAGACTCACTGACTTAGGCTGTAGGAAGGACAAGGTGAATGAAGACAAAACCAGTGAGACTTTAATGGAGAACTAAAGAGGTGTACCCTAATTGACACAGCAATAGGGAATAAAATCATAAAAACTAATTTTAAAAGATCTGGCATTCCTCCATTGTCACGGGTAGCTTGCCAGGCTTTACCATGCGGGCGAGATACTCTCAGTAGCTTGCCGGGCTCTCCGAGAGGGGCAGAGGAATTGAACTCAGGTCGGCCATGTTGGCCGCTTGCAAGGCAATCACCCTACCTCGCCCGCTACAGCAAATAGATGAACAACGGGAGGACAGTGACAGTGACAGTGACTGGCATTCCTACATAAAAAAGGAATGAGGAAAAGCAAATGGAGGCTGGGAGGTTAAGTACTGTAGCCATCTAGTTGTAAAGCAGTAAAAGAAGAGATACATGGAAATGAGAAGAAAGTAAAAACTTGTTCAGATACCTCATCTCTTAGCTTTCATGGCATCTTTATACATAAAAGAAAGCTACTGAATTTCAAAGAGAAGCTATGATAATCAAGAATGCAATCAGGGACCAAGGATGTAGCTCAGGAACAGAGAATGCCTCATATTTGTTAAGTCCTGGGTTCAAGCCCCAACACCATCAATAAGTGATGATACTAGTCAGTCTATTGAAGGTTCTTAATCAACAACTTATGCTGCAGAGTACACTGAGTACAAAGCCTAGATAAAAAATAGACCTGAATATACAAGTTATAGCAATATGCAAGTTTCAGTTACAAATTCAGTGTTAGGATTATGAAAGTTTTAGAACTATCCTAATGATCCATTGTAGAATACTGGGGTCTGGGGGCCAGTATGAACAAAGAGAATAATCAAGGAGCATTAAAATGATCTCAGTAGTCCTTAAATCTTAAAATTTAAGGCACTCATAAATTGGGTAGTATTACAAATAATTCTTCAATTAAAGACAACTGTGAAACTCCAAAATGCATTCTTGGGGCTGGAGCGATAGCGCAGCAGGTAGGGCATTTGCCTTGCATGCGGCCAACCCGGGTTGATTCCCAGCATCCCATATGGTCCCCCGAGCACCGCCAGCAGTAATTCCTGAGTGCATGAGCCAGGAGTAATCCCTGTGCAAGGCCGGGTGTGACCCCAAAAACCAAAACCCAAAATAAAAGAGTGGGTGTCACCTGCTCTGCCTCTCAAAATGCATTCTTCTCATAAGAGAACAGCTTCCCATTATTCTAAACCAAACACCACCTCCACCTCCCTTCACAAACACACACACACAAAAAAAACTACTGTCAACAACATTCTTAAAAGGAAATACAAAAAGATATCATCCCTACTTCAACCATGCCTTTCAAAAATATTCAGGAATATTGTTAACAGCTCAATCTCCATACTATGTGTGAGAAATTAACCTGACACTAATCCTTTATCCAGTGTACATGGCTCTGCTGAAGCCACTCAAGTAAAAGTTTTTTTATGCTTTTCCACTTCAAGGTACTGGAACAACGTAAAAAGAAACTGCTTTATCTTCACAGAACAAGACAGACTGATAATAAGACTAAGTTAAGAAAATTAAAAAATGCCAACAAATTAAACTAAATCTATATGATATAGAAGTAGCACTTAAAGAAACAATTATGCCACCTCACTAGTTGTAAGTTATAAGACAAATAGTCATTTTTTGTATATATGTATAGCTTTATGGTTTGATTTATTGTAGGATAACATTGGTTTGTCCTTTCTGTCTTGCCACAGGGAGCTTAGATTTATTGGGTTACTCCCATCACTGTGCTCCCATTCCTCTGTGTTTATTTGTAACCTCTTTGTGCTCTGCTTTCCCAACCAGTCAATCACCTTTATTTTCTAATCAGACTGTGTTACCTTGTAAATACTGCTTTTCTATTCTCCTTAAGTCCTTAGCATAGTTAATTCAGTGAAATGTCCTCTTGTATAGACACAGGAAGACAATGCTATGCTTTTGTAACTTGGGAGTTAATTGAATCCAAATGATATTCATTCCCAGACATCTTTTCTCTAGACCTAAGCCTCAGGTGCCCTTAGTTCCTAGCACCCCAAAAGCAACGTCCCAATGAGGGACTGGATGGATCCAGGGCAAGCTGTGAACTACCCTGGCATCGAAATGGGCCAGGCCAAAGCACCATAATACTTTAACTGTAAGTTAACAGCATGGCTATGGACAAATTCTGTCATGATGCAAAAAGCAACATCTACATTAGGACCCTGCTAGGGTTGGGAAAGATTAATCTGGCCTGAGCGCTGTAGTTCGAGATCTATAGCAAGAAGTCCCCAGGAGAGCCACCCTACTAGCTTAATGTCTCTCTTACTGTCTTACTCTCTTACTGACTAATATTAAAAAGAATTAAGGTGTTAATTAAGTTATTGGAGAAAGAAGAAAAGAAGTACCCCTAAGGTGGTATTTCAACCTTGAGCCTGATCCATGATCAGATCAGGAAGGGCTTCATATGCTGATTCTGCTTTCCTCCCGCCCCCCCCCCGGGGGGGGGGCGTGCTGAGAACCAGGGTTGTGAGAATGAGCACAGAGATGAGCAGGAGAGAGACAGGAGGAGACAGGAGCAGTGTGAGAGAATGGGGAGCTTAGTGAAACTGGAACCGGTGAGTGGGGAGAATGGAATAAACGACAACTGATCACAACCAGTCTGGCAGCATGTTCCCTCCTTCGTCCGCCCATGGCATCAGCCGCCCCGGGTGGAGAGTGGCTCGAGACCACCAAATGCAGACGGAAGGCTGTGAGAGAGAGCCGCCGGGGCTTTCCCTAGCTGCTTGGAGATTACACAGTTTATAACACAATCATATTCATATTATGCCAGGCCTTTAATAACCTAATCTATATTCTAGGCTGTATTATATGAATGTCACTACAACAATACTCTAGAACCCAGTAAATAAGCCTCTACATCAATTAACAAACCCATTGAGGTTCAACAATAAAACCAAGAAAATAAAAAGATTGCTTCACAACAAGTAAGCAATTAAAAAGTCCTTGGCCTAAATATGGCACCAAATACTCAAACTTACAGGTACTATAATACTTTGTTAAAGGATCATACCCGGCAGTGCTCAGAAACTGTTCCCACAGTGTTCAGGGGACCATGTCCTGACAGGAATCAAATACAGCCCTCCCACATCCGAACATTCACTGCAGCCTTTTGAGCTATCTCCTGACCCTCAAACTCACCTCAAAAAAGTTAACACACCCAGTCAGCCTCAGGATATTTTAAATTATGAAATTGACATGGTAAGTATCTCCATATGTCAGTATGGTATGTTCACTTTTTCATTTATTCTAGAAGATAAAATGTTCATAAATATGGCTACTGTGCATTTAAGGATGACTAATATTAAAAATAAGGCACTTTCTCTAGATATTTTGCAGTAATGAGACCAAAGAATACACTGAAAGGGCCAGAGTGATAATACAGCAAGTAGGGCGTTAGGCTTGCACGTGGCCCACCCAGGTTCAATCCCTGACATCCCCTATGGTCTCCCAAGCACCACAGGAATGATTCTGCATGCAGAGACCAAAGTAATCCCTGAATATCATCAGGTGTGACCAAAAAAAAACAAAGAAAAAAGAAAAAGAGAAAGTGCTGACTAATCAAGTGTGAATTAACTATGGTATTCTGCTTCCTCCTCTTTAGAAAAATTCACAACAAAAGACAGTTTGATATAAGTTTAGGCAAGAAATAAAACAAAGTAATTCTAATTTCTAAACATTACGTCTATCTATATGCATTCCTGTTTCAGAGAAAGTGTCCTGCTGATAAGGTTTTAATCAATTGGCTCTGTATGAAATTCGACTTAATTTGAATGCATGAACCACTGCAGCTTTACTATTTATCTAGTACTCTACAAAAGTAACTATGAGGGCAGGGAAATACGGTTCAGCAGCAGAATACTGCTTTGAAACTGTGAGACCAAGTTAAATCCCAGGAACCGACAAAGAAAATTCATCACTGAATAGTTTAAAACTGTAAAATTATGGGGCCAGAAAAACAGTACAGTGGGATTAAGATACACGCTGGTTCAATTCCTGGCACTAGACGTTCCTTGAACATGCTGGGAGTAGCCCCAAAACCAAATCACCTCAAAAACCAAAAAATTAAAATTTAAAACTTTTTCTGATGCATCATTAATACAGAAGGATGAGTAAGTGTTTTACAGTTTTGTCCCGCCTCCTTCCTTCACACTTCATATCATTAAGTATGGGAAAATAAGCTGACCAGAGAACACAGGCAACAAATATTTACTAAATTAAACTGTGCCTCTCCTGGGAAAAGTAGAATACTAGACTCTGATGTACAGAAATTCATGCTAAGGAAAAAAACTGCTATTGTGATAACATTAAATACAATATATTACCATGTAGACAAAATATACCATTAGCTGAAGCCCCTGCCTCCACAAACTTATGAACAAGGAAACAAAATAATTACACAAATTACTATATACTAAGTAAACAAGAATCACTAAGAATGATTCAAATAACTTGCTAACTAAATTCCCTTCCATAACTTCTAGATAGTTAAAAAAAAGCAGCAAAGTTTTGATAGAGGAGCTGACAAGAGAAGCACCATGAGTTACAAATTTATTCATAGCTGAGTTTTTGGCATACTGTATTCCATCCAGTGTCAACTTCCCTCTAACAGAGATTCTGGATATGAAAAAATGAACAGCATAATAACTCTGGATATGAAAAAAGAGACCCACGTTCACATTGCCAAACAGACCAATGTTATATACTATAATTTTCATTCCCCTCATTCATGTACACAAGGGCAAACTATTACAAGGCCACAGTAAAGATGGCAATGTGCAGGAACAGACTAGCACAGTAACTGGAAAGTCATTGATGCTCAATATATTAGTTACTAGACCCTAATCAGGCAATCTGAAGTCAATCCACATCTTTTTTTTGGGAGGGGTCGTGGGGGACCCCACACTCAGCAATGTTCAGGGAGTACTCGTGGCTATATGCTCTGGGATCACTCCTGGCTGGCTTAGGGGATCATGGGGTGCCAGGGATGGAACCTGGGTCAGTCACATGCAAGGCAAAAGCTCTACCCACTGTACTGTGCCTCTCAATCCATATCTTGGCACAAATGATCACCATTCGCCTTTGACCTCATTTTTTTAAATGCACTTAAAAATCTGTAGGAGAGCTGAGAGATAACAAAGGGGTTAAGGTACTTGCTTTGCAATGCAACCAACCCAGATTCAAATTTTCAGAAACATATAAGGTCCTCTGAGCACTACCAGGAATCAGATTTTAACTGTGAAAACTAGATTATAACCAAACTGTCTTTTAAATGTTAATGTAACTAGAGCCATTACTACTGTAAGTACAGGACCCAAATTATAATAATTAAACTTAAAATGTGTCTGTCAAGGAGATAGTCTGAGGGTGGGAGGAAATCTGGGGTATTTGGTGGAGTAAGCAAAAGCAAGTAGTGTAACTGGATTTGGAACACTGGGCACCTAAAACTCTTCTCAACAACTGAAAACCACAGTGCCTGGGTGGAAAAATGTTACTGGTACCTTACGCTCAAAAAATACATTACTGAGGATGAGGAAAATGTCCCTTTTGTCAAAGAAAGAAAAATTTAATAAAAATAAATTTAGTAAAGTCAGTCCAACATATAAAGGGATAGGTAGGAGGCTGGAGTAATAGTACAATAGATAGGGCATTTGCCATGCTCATAAGCCAACCCAGATTCGATCCCCAGCACCACATATGGTTCCCTGCCAGGAATCCCTGAGCCAAGAAGTGTGCTCCCAACCACACAACAAAATAAATGAATAGGTTTGCTTTGTCTTCCCAGTGCAAAAGAGAAGTAGGTAATTGGAATGAGTGTGGTTACACTGGTCTTTAAGCTACAGAAGAGAATTAGGAACCAGATTTTAAATGTCAGATGTATTACATTCTCAAAGTTAAGACTCATTATTCTTTGTAATAACCAGTCCCCAAATTATTATGAGATCCTAGGCACTTCCCCAAAGAAGACTCATGAGGCTGTCACTCCACCTCTATCATAGTCATTAACATAATGGGGGTGGGGGGAGAGACATTAACTAAAGCCTTGTCCCTCCAGGTCAAGCTGTTGTCAAAAATAATTCTGTTTTAATAGCAAGATGTCAAAAACACCCAACAACAAACGGATATTAGTAAGAGGTTATAAGGGCTGTAGCCGTAGAACTCTTGCCTGGGACACAACTACTCCGGGTTCGATCCCTGGCACTGCAATCCCTGGCACTTCGATCCCTGTCCCCGCCTATGGTCCCCAGAGTCCCACCAGAAGTGATCCCTGACCCCACTCAGAGTCAGGAGTGGGCCAAATGCCAAAATCAATTAATTGATTAAAAGGTTATAAGACAGGCAACTTTTTACTATTCCTATCTGTACTGTACATGGTGGACCTCAATGCATTCCTTAGCCAGTTATTTCTTGTCTACATATATTTCTTCCCTTCTTCAAGAAAGATTGCAATATCAACTTTTGCAAATTAAAGGAGCTGAAAAAGACACCTGTGAGTAGGAACTAGAAAAAGGACATTGCTGGCTCACCTGGAGAAAACAGATTGATTATAGCTGACTGATTTGACTACAGTGTTTTATAAAATATCAATCCCTTGGTTTATAATACTGTACTGTGGCTATATTATGTGTTAATATTTTAAAAATCTAGGGGGGAAAAGGGAAAAAAGAAGGGTGCATGATCTTGCTAGCAGAAAAAATATCTCATTTTCAAATTTTAATACTCTTTAGAATCAAATGAGTAACTCTACAGAACTCAAATTATAAGAAACTGCCAAGTAATATAGTAGCCTTCTAATCCGTTGCTCCTACAATCATTTCTAGTAAACAAAACCTCCAATTCTGTTAGATATTCTTGCAGCCATGCTGGAGCAATTTTCAGGCTCACTGATTTCAGAATTAGCAGTCCGTGAGCCTTGATGGACACTTCAATGACTGCAGCACAAACTTCACAGGCAGGGGCCCTTGATCCCCAGCACCACGTGGCTTCCCAAACACAAAGTGGGAGAAGTTTCTGATCACTCCACACCAAAATGCCAGGTGTGGACAAAACAATAACCAAAAAAAGAGGTTAGGAAACCTCTAAATAAAAAAAAAAAAATAAGTAAATAAATAAAATAAAATAAATCAAAAATAACTCTGAAGAGGCATTATGTAAGTAAACTCTGGCACATGCTAGGAGGGGCAGGTGGGGAGAAACAACTGGGCACCATGAGGAGTGACCACCAAACACAGTACCGGGAGTGAGCCCTGAGCACTGCTAGATGATATGGCATCCATCGATCTGTCCCCCATACCCTGCTCACATAAAAAAGAAAAGAAAATACAAAGTAGGAAATTCCAAGTCCAGAGAGATAGTACAAGGTTAAGATGCTTATCTTGCACACACTGTCGCTGGCTTAATCCTTGGCACCACATCTGGTCCCCTAAACACTTCCAGTAGTAGCTCTAGCACTAGTAGTAGCTCTAGCATGGTGTGAAAGGTGTGACTCCAAACAACAGATCAATAAATTGACAATTTTTTAAAAGAAACCGAAGAAAATATGTCAAGACTGAATGTTCTGTTCTGATCCAAAACAATCTCTACCCCCACCTAGTTTTGTACCTGTATTTGCGTTAATAGTCTTGCAAATCATCAAGCTCCTTCCTCTACAGACCATTCTACTACCGTACTTCAGTGTAATGTCTAATAAGATTCTACAGTGGTGTATATATCTCCCTATTCTACTTTCAGAAAATTTGGTAGGATGCACTATTACTCTGTACAAAAGAGGATGTTCCAGATTTCTTTCCTTGGATCTAAGTGATCTATTACCAAGGTCATTTTTTCTAATGTTTGAGTTTTCTAAAACAAAGTTAAACCCCTCATAACCAAATTTATTTCATTTACTCTAGAAATATTCAACACTCAACTTAAGATCCCTGAAAGTTATGTGTTTACCACATGGCAAGTATTAAGTACCTTTTTTAAAAAGTTTCCATTTTCCAAAAGTAAGAGAGTGTTGTTTTCAATGAAAGACTCTCACTTCCCCTTAGAATTGCTCACCTTCACAAATTCATCCTTTTAAGAATAGGAGCTGAACTCGCCAAGACCAAGTTCTCCCTTGAATACGTATCTCACTTGCTTGTCTGTTTCTTTGCTGGCTTATTTCTACTCTGGAGAAGCTTGCATTCTCTTGTCCAAACTTCCCCTCTTTCTCTCCGAGCACATCTTTTGTTGTTGTTTTTGGTTTGGGGATATACCTGGGCTGACTCTTGGCTCCGAGCTCAGAAATTACCCCTGGCGGTGCTGGGGGAACCATATGGGATACAGGGATCAAACCTAGGTCAGTCACATGCAAGTCAAGCACCCAACCCTCTGTACTACTTGTAACCCTCTCCTAGCATGCCCTTCTAAGCAAGTTTTGTTCAAAAAAAAAAAAAAAAACTTGTTTCATCCCCCCCCAAAAAATGAACGTGAGCTAAATAGTGTTGCCAAAGTAGAAAGCAATACCAAAACTCAGATTAGAGAATACAATGAACTACTACAATGAACAAGCAGACCAATTTTTTTTTTCACACAGTGGGGAAAAAAATGGATGCTGCTCTGACAAGCACTTATTAACTTCACAGTTGAATGAAGGGGATGCAATGCGAGGGGAGTGGATCAAACATCTGAAAATAATTTGTGATCCAAAAAGTAGGAAAATTATAAAGCATTTTTCCTATCTATCCTATTTTCCTTCTTATACTGACTTTCTGGAACAGGAGGCAATAAAGCAAGTGCACTATGAATCCTTCAGCTAAGAACTGCATTACTTCACACAACCAGCAAACCTTAAAGGTAACATTTCAAACACTCACTTAGTACCAAGATTTGTATCTAGAAATTTTCTAAATCTGGGCCTGAACAACAGTACAGCAAAAAAGATGACTGAATTGCATGTAACTGACCCAGGTTCAACACCTGCCATCTCATATGGTACAGGAGTGATCCCTGAGCACAAAGCCAGGAGTAACATCAGGTGGAGCGCCAAAGCCAAAAATGAAACATTCTCAATCTTCTGAAGTGATACCAAGAGCTGAATTGGGGGGGGTGGGGGGGGGGGATCCTAAGAGTCAAGCAGCACACAACTAGAGACCAATTATTTTTAATGAAGGCAATTCTCTTTGAATTCGTCACTCATTCTTAATCATGAGTTTTGTTTACATTAAAGTGGACTCACACTCATGCAGATACTCACACACTTATACACATAAAATAATTTCAGCAGAAACACACTGCTCATGCAATCTGCTTGAAAGTTTAGAGTTTATATGGGTAAATGCTTTACTATACACAGCTCTAGATGTTTTTTTGCTTTAAAGGATATTATTAAAAAGCAAGAAAAAAAAATGGTGCCTGTCACGGAGACAGACTGGGTGACAAGAGGGAAACTGGGGAACTGGTGGAGGGATTGGTGTTGGAATACTGTAAACCCAAAACTCAATCATGAATAAAATTATAAGGATATTACTTAGTAAAATAAAGGAAAACTAACTGTTCTTATTTTATCTTATTATAAAACTTTTCCTCATTTTATTTGAACCATCTCCCTTTTAGAGCTGCAAAAGCATTTCCCAACCAGTACCTACCAAAATTCCATGTCACTGGTTCCATGAACAGCTGTAGCAAGAATTTTTTTAAAATGAAATCTAAGCTCCATACTTAGTTTGTCTCCTATGTTCCTACTCACTAGGTTATTGCTGTCAAAAAAATAAAATCTTTGGAGCAGGAGTGATAATACAGCGGGTAAGAGACTTGCCTTGCACGCAGACAACCCAGGTTCAATCCCTGGCATCCCAATGGTCCCCTGAGCACTGCCAAGAGTAATTTCTGGGTGCTGAGCCAGGAGTAACCCCTGAGCATTGTTGGATGTGGTCCAAAAACCAGAAAATAAAATCGTTCAGACCAGAAAGATAGTATGTGGGTAGGGCATTTGCCAAGTTCAAGCTCCAGCACGCAATACGGTGCCAGCACCCAAAGTAAGCATTGAGCATAGCCAAGTATGGCCAAAAAACTAAAAATAAGAAATAAAATAAAATTTTTATCTTGGGCATCTTTAATGCTCCCCCCAAAGTTTGCTTTTATAAAACTAAAATAGTTTAACCACCACTTATAATAAAAGCATAGGCTTCATTTCTTCAATGGGCATATGCTTTGGAAAAATGTCAAAGTCAAAATAGCAGATTGTATATCATACAATCTATGACCCTAAAAAAAAAAAAATCTATGACCCTGGGAAAAACAATCCCTATCTCCTAACCTTTTTCCTTTTCTCAGTAGACCGAGCTGTTCCTGCCTAATTGTCAACAAATGAATTGCTTCTATGCTGTGAATAATGTGGGAGGAGAAAGAAAATGCAGCACTGCATTCCTATTAGAATGTACTGTTTCTGTGTGTGTGTGCACACTCGCGCGCGCGTGTGTGTTACATATGTATACATTAATGTCTTGAGTTATGAATGCTTACCCAAAATTTGCATTAAAATAAAACTTGTGAGGTTGGGATACCTTAAAAGATTTTTTAAAGGACATTTCTGAGGGTTACAGAACTAGCTCAAAGAAATTTTCCCTATCATTTAAATATTTTATCATGTATTTATATTATCATTTAAAAAGATATTTTTGTAATCATGTAAAGTTAACTTTCTCTTTGATTGTAGTCGCTATTCCTCAGAATACGCTTAATCAGAATTAAGTCGTGGGCCAAAGAGAGAGTACAGAGGTTAAGGTGCTTGCGTTGCAACCAGCTGACCCAGGTTCAATCCCTGGTCCTAAGAGGATTGTCAGGAGGAGCCCTGAGCACAGAACCAGGAGTAAGCCCTGAGCAATAGTGGGTGTGGCCCAAAAAAAGAAAAGAGTCACAGAATTAGGTCTTCAGAGATTATGATGTAGAGCTTACAAAACAATAACATTTTGGGTGTAACATTTTTAAAACTTGGCATTGTATTTTTGCAGCAACAGAAATGAGGAAGAAGATAAATGTGACTTCCTTGTATACATAATATCAAAGCTATCTGTTAAGTTTGTTCAGAAAATCTTTTTCCAACAACATCAGGTTTCTTAATATGTACTGTTACAGGCTTTAGGGAGGCACAGGAAACACACAAGCGTATCTACCAATCCCTGAAAGCTGGGGGGGAGGGGAGGATGGGGAGGGGGAAGGGGGAGGGGGGGAAGGGGAAGGGGAAGAGGGGAAGTCAAAGTCTGAAACTAAGATGACAAAACATTGGTCTCTGATCACATGATGAATCAGAAAAGTTGGACACAAAATCTTACAACCAAAAGCAATAATCAAATTCAAAACATCACAGGAGTTTAATTAATACCTAAGCCACAAAGTAGTCAATGAATATTATAAATTAGAAGAATAATTTTGTTTGGAGGCCACACCTGATGATGCTCAAGGGTTACTCCTGGCTCTGTGCTCAGGAATCATTCCTGTAAATAACCAGGGAATGCCGGAGATCAAACCCAGGTCAGCCATGTACAAGGCAAGCACCCTACCTACTGTACTATCTCTCTAGCCCCAGAATTATTTTAATTTTAAATCCTTGGGACCTAACACAGTACTTGGATGAAATCAAAGAATAAATATATTTAATGAATGGTATAAATGGGGATCCAGAATACAGATATTCTTTTTCCTTTAAAATGCTAAATATTTTAAATATTTATATATAAAACAAAATTGAAGAAAAGTATGGTTACTCTCCAGAACACATGAATCCTAGGCAAATGTCCTAATTCAAACTGTGACATTTTTAGCAATTAATTTGGGCAGTATGTTCTACCTTATAACTAATACAACCTGTCAACTGGAATCACCAGAAGCTAGCTGTACTTTATCTTCATACCACTTTTTTTGGAATTGCAGAAATCTTCCCTATCAATATAATAGAAGGTAGCAAGTTTTGTTTCTTTATGTTTAAATGTTATAAGTCAAAATTTTAGTTTATGTAAGCAAAAGATGACTGGCTCAAGCTTCTATCTTTTGAAAGCTAATAGCTTCCTCATTACTGTGCTATTATAAACAAAAATAACACTACTCCTGATAATAGGTTATTGGCATACTGTTTAGCTGTCAATCTAAAATGATCTTTCTCTGTAAAATAAACTAGCAACTAGAAAATGAAGCAAAAGACATTTGACACATAAATTTTTTTTTATTTCAACTTACAACTGATTTTCAATAATTGGTACTTATATTTTATTTTTTAAGCTTAACTATCTTATAATGAAATCATTTGGCAAAATTTTAAAATAGACATTCCTGTATCATGAGGATGGCAACAAGGAAAAGCAAGCACATAGTACTGGAGACTAGATTCAGACACATTTGATGAAGGACAGCTCCAACCTTCCCTTATAAGCAAGCCCACTTCTTTGATAAACCTGTCCACTTACCTCTCCCATAGCTCTTCCCTCCAGAGCAAGTGCTTGAAAATCATGATTCAGCTCATCCATAGAACGCACCTGTTGAAAAGAGTAAAGTTTCAGTTTAGTATCTTAGATCTTACATGCATATTAAACACAACTGAAAAGCTTCTCTAAGTTTACTTTTAGATACTGGCAGACAGCAATAAGTCATTAAAATTATAAAGATTCACTTACCTTAAACCATTTAAGGTTCCGCAATGACCCCTGATTTCTCCCCTCCCGTTCCCTTTTGTTTTTAAAACATGAAAAACACATAATCCAGAAAACTCAAAAACGAATTCTACAACATGAGAATTATGTTAGCTATTTTTTCATATACTTTAATTGGCTAAGCCAAGATCAACATGCTGAAGGGCAATGATATAGGATTTTGTGACTTAAACCTAATTACTAAATCAAAAACCACAAAGGTTGTACCATGAACAGTTAAGTATAAACTCAGGGGCTCATTTGATCCATGCTAGAATTTTGCTGGTAACCTCTGGGAAAGGTACCTTTAAGTTTTATAACAATGAGTGCCCAACATCTCCATACTGGAGATAAATTGAAACTCCTAGGATCTGAAGACCAGAAAAAAAAGGGAAAACTTTTCACAAGAATTCTCCAGACTCTGCCATCAAAATTATGTACTACCCACATTTTGGACCTCTCTAGGTTTAGGGGCTGGAGAGAGAGAAGAGCCTTCAGGTAACTTGCCTTGCATGTGGGTGACCTGGGTACAAGGATCCCCAGCACTCATATAATCCCTTGAGCTCCACCAGGAATGATCCCCGAGCAAAGAACCAGAAGTAAACCTGAGCACCACCAGGTGTGATCCAAAAACAAAACAAAACAAATCTAGGTTTCAATGACCTTATCCCTAAGGTCATTACCAAAAAGTAATACTGAAGGTTGTAAGTGTGAAACAGATTACTCCAAAGTCATTAATTCAAAAGTAAGTTGTTTTTCAATAGCTTACTGGTCCTCTCAGCTCTGAATAGCAAGGTATCACTACTGACGCTAGAGAACTTTTCCTTTTTTACTAAAGAGAAACATGCATCTGCCTACTTAAGAAGGACTAGTGACTGACTGAAACGAAACGCTTAAATCTTCTCGTTTGATCACCACCATCCCTATATACATCTCTATATATGCAAGGAAGGTTAAGCTAGAGAGAGTAAGGAAGGGAAAAGAAAACATGCAAGGAAGGTTACACTAGAGATTAAGGAAGGGAAAAGAAAACATGCGGAGAGGATAAGGGGGCAGGGGGGCGCCCATGGGGTTTGCTGAGTGAAAGTGCAACAAATACAGTATCTTACAAATACAGCAGACCTGGATCCAATTCTTGGCACCCCATATAATTCCCCAAACCCAGGCAGGCGTGATCCCTGAGCACCACCAGGAATAGCCAAAATGAGTGTTTTAAATCACATTTTCAAATTTCAGAGCTGATAATGTTACAAATGATACACTAAATTCACTAAGATGAAAGTTTGAGTGGGGTGGGGATGGGGGTGGCTGGAGAGATTGTACAATGGGTAGGTGCCTCCCGTGCACAAGATCTACTTGGCACCCCATATTGGCCCCCAAGCTCTACCAAAAGTAATCCTAGGAGTAAGCCCAGAGCACAGCTGGGTTTAACGGGAAAACAAACAAAAAAGCTGGGTGCTTTGGGTGGTCACTGAAGCTCAAAGTAGAGGGCCTGATAGTATACAGCCAGGTAGAGTGCTTGCATGGCACACAATTTCCCCAGGTTCAAGTCTAGGTACTTCATACATATGGTCCCTGAAGTCCCCCAGGAATGATACCAGAGTGCAGATCAAGGAGTAAACCCTGAGCACTGCCAGGTGACACCACCCTCCCCCCCGCCAAAAATAAGGCAGAACAAACAAACAAACAAAAAAAAGCTGAAACTCAATCATAAGAGAACACAGAGATACAGTGATATGATATGGTTGATATTAAGCTAAAAATAACTTAGAAGGCCTTGAAACAGAAGGTAGATCCAATTAGTCGAGGTGTTAGTCATGCAACTGAATAAGTTCTTAAACTACTAACAGAGTAAGGGATGGGGAGGAAAAATTGTTAGCTAAAAACAAATGTTAGATTAAATCATTCACCTTCAGGCCAGATCTAATATTTACAAAGCATATAAATCAAATGCCCAAAGCCCTACACCTAGCTCTTTCTGTGGAATTAAATTATGTATTTAACTAGAAGAAGGCAATTTGTTGGGTGATTTGTCTGAGGACATTGGCTGTGCTTAGTGGCTACTCCTGGCTAGGTCCCACATACACAGGGATCTGAACCCAAGCCCTCTGCATGCAAAGCATGTGTTCCAGCTGTCTGTGTCATCAACCTGGTCAGAGACGATTCAAAACAAAAAATCTAAGTTAGTTTTAACCAAGAATGTTGACAATTCTTTTTTTGGGGGGGAGAGGGGAGGAGGGAGTGAGGGTCTGAGCTGGGACTGAACCTGGGTTGACCATTTGCAAGGCAAGAGATCTGCCAACTGTACTATCTCTCCAACCTAAACACTGTTGGAAATTTATTGAGAAATATCAATAAAAAGTGAGTTAAGGCAGAAAATGGAGAACACACAATATGAGTATTTTTAAATTTGTTACAACAGTCTTACCATGGTTATTCCCTAAGAAATTAGCAATAGAGAATCTCATTGCCGCAGAATTGTCCCAGGTGAACCTGGTCTCTGGGCTAAGACCTCTGGAGTTTTCTCAGAGGCTCAGCATCCCAACCACACCCAACATTCTCCAGCATATAAACAGCCCAGCTTCACAGCTCCAAGACTTGAAAAGATGCCAAGCTGCTAAACTGGCCCAGTTCCACAGCTCCTGGAGCTCACAGTTGCATATATCACCTAATTTCACTATCCTGAAAGCCCAATAGGAGCACAGCAAATTACATGGGAAAGTTGTGTAGAAACTCACAAAGTTTAATGAGCAAAAAGGCTCAACTAGCACCAAACTGGTCAGTAAATCCTCAATGACTATTGTAACACCATTGTGAGCAGACACAAGTTGTAACAAGCAACATAAAGAAAATTACTTTGTGCCAAATAAGGGGGCAGGCTTAGGGATTAGTGGGAAACTGGGGACAATGGTGGAGGGAAGGTCACAACTGTGGTGGCATTGGTACTGGAATAGTAACTACCTGAAACTGTATTATGAGCAACGCTGTAAAACTTTGTAAATCATTGTTTTTAAATAAAGTTTCAAACATTGAAAAAAATAGGGGCTGGAGAGATAGTACAGCAGGTAGGGTGTTTGCCTAGCACAAAGCTGACCCAGGTTCAAGCCCCACATCCAATATGTTTCCCCAAGTCCTCCAGGAATGATCCCTGAGTGCAGAGCCAGGAGTGAACTCTGAGCACCTCTGGGTGTGCTCCTCCCCCCCCACACACACTCAAAAACTAGAAACAGATCCTGAGAGGTCAGAGAGATAGTTCAGCGGGTAAAGCTTGCAAATGACCAAACCAGGTTTTATTCTTGGCACCATATATGGTGCCCCGGACATGGTATCCCAAACACAGAGACAGTAGTAAGCCCTAAGTAACACCAGGTATAGAGATAAGGAGAGAGGAGGGAAGGGGAAGAGAGGAAAGAGGAAGGGAGTGGGAGAGAACTACCACTGCTAAACAATGTTTCCAAGATCTAAATCCAGGTTATTCAATTTAAAGTGCAATATACTCTATTATAAAACTGCCTCATTGGCACCATGGGAAGTTCCCACTTAGAGCGTATGCTACCTCTAAATTTCTCTTCATCAATTCCCAAGATTATGCTATGCTTCTGTTACCCTCTTTCTCTTTCTTAAAAAGTTTCAATGCCTGCTTTCTACTTCACTTCCTAGTCTAAAATATATAATTTGGCAACTGAAGTCAGTTTTTCTCATGGAGTTGTTTGGGGCCCAGGATCAAACCCATGAAGCATGCTACATCCTCAGCCACTCACAACATATATAACATTAAATATAAAAAACAGTAAAACCTAGTACTATAAATCATATCTGGAAAATTACAAACTAAAAGTTTTACTTTACAAATCTTTATTTTATTTGAAGAATCATTCTGAAGTGTCTGTTCTATTATCAACCCTTGTTAAGTTCCACTTCCATCCCACCATGTTGGATTATAGTTCTAAACATTTTAAGAAGTAACACTGGTTTCTCCTGGCTCCTCCCACAGGTGTTACCTCCATCACAGTGCTCCCAGGCACACCCAACTTCATGAGGCACTCCTAATCCTGTTTATCTTTAACCTCTCCTTTGTGATCTTCTTCCCCTATCTGTTAATCGCTAATATCCCCACATCATACCCTGTGACTTGTAAAATCAAATTCATTTGAGTATCAAATTCATCTTGTATATCTAAGTGAAATACTACTTTTCTTTTTCCTTTATGTCCTCTGCAGAGTTTACTTTAGAGCCAGTAGTAAACCCTAAGTATCACCAGCTATAGAGTATGTCCTTTTAATATACACACAGGAAGACAGTCAATGCTATGCTTTTGTAACAGTCAATATACACACAGTTAACAGTTAATATACACACAGGAAAACAGTCAATGCTACGCTTTTGTAACTGACTCCAAATAATATTTAATCCTGGGCACCTGTCACATTTACTTGACTTAAGCCTCAGTTGCCCTTACTTCCTAACACCCCCAAAAGAAGGATCCCAGCAAGGGACTTGGATAAACCCTGGGCAAGCTGCAAGCTACCCTGGCATCGAAAAGGTACAGGCTAAGAGCCATTAAAAGTATAAGAGCATTAAGAGTACGGTCATGGAACAACCTCTATCATGACCCAAAAAGAAGTAACTAAATATGAACCCCGCTGTGGATAGAAAAGACTAACCCTGGCCTGAGGGCTGTAGTCTGGGATCTATAGCGGCATATCCCCAAGAAGAGACACTTTAAGCTTAATACATCTCTTATGTGTCCATACAAAATAACTAGAAATATTTTAAGAAGTAAATTTAAGATGACCACTTAAATGGATACTGGTTTTAAAAAGGAGAAAGCAAATATGCCCTTAGATGGAATTCCACCCTTTGATGATCTCCTAGCAGGAATCTAGAGTGCTGAGCACTTAGATGAGATTTTGTCCTCCAGCATGTCTACTAGAACTTCCCCTGAAGGAAAGACTTTCTATCTGTTCAACATTATTTATGATAATGTTCAACCATACACATGTGTAACTGCTACTCCCAACCCTTTATGATATCTCTGTAACTAACACTGTGAGACTTTAATAAACAGCCACTGATTACCAACCAGCCTAGTGGCCCCTGTTCCTTCGTTTGTCCACTGCCATCGGCTGGCCAGGTGGGGGGGATGGTGACAGGCCCAAAATGCTCCAAGAGGACCCTCAGGTCACTGCGGGCTGGCCGGTCACCATCCATCCAGGAACAGTGACACCAATATCACAGACATTTATCAGAATCATCGATGAATACACTACACTTCACTGAAAAACTGAGATAAGATGGGCTACTTTGCAAACATGCTATAATCATTGAGACAAAATGTCCACTACATCTCAGACACTTAGTCAACCTCATACAACACAGAAAGTTCTCTTTCAAGTAGTGAATTCCTCCTTTACCCCCATGTTTTATCCCTTCTCCATCTCACCCCCCCAAGCCCCCACTCAGTAGAGAGCAAACGTCATCACTGGGAGGAGACAGCCAGCAGGCTCTAGTTTAGCATCTCCATGATCAACATATTAGAAGGCCTTCATGCTAAGGTCTAGCTTTACTCAAACCAAGCATTTCAAAGAACATCTCTTTTTCTTTCTTCTCATTTTCCACCTAAATCATCATTCAGAAAAACTTCCATTCTCGGTCCAGAGTGACATTACAATGCATGTGGCTGACCCAGATT
Organism: Sorex fumeus; assembly: GCF_029834395.1. Classification (NCBI taxonomy): domain Eukaryota; kingdom Metazoa; phylum Chordata; class Mammalia; order Eulipotyphla; family Soricidae; genus Sorex; species Sorex fumeus. Next base: position 46,541,361 of record NW_026606104.1, read on the forward strand.
CCATCCCTGGCATCCCATTTGGTCCCCTGAGCACCACCAACAGTGATCCCTGAGTGCAGAGCTGGAAGTAACCCCTGAGCATCACTGGCTGTGCCCCTACCCCCCCTCCCAAAAAACCTTCCATTTTCATCCTGTCAGAAAAGATCACCCCTCCAAAGGCATCATCACAGGCCCAAACTTATGTTCTTTATTTCGGGGGAGGGAGGGAGTGGTCTTTAAGAACTCATTTTAAAAAGCAAATAAATGTGCCACTACTCCAATGGACCAACTCCACCACTCCTGTAATAATCTCTGCAGAGACGATAAACTGCAGAAATTCCAGGTACTGGCATCCAGGCTGAGAACTCTTGGGTCTTCTGAGAGTGGGTGTGGGCTTCCTCCCCTGATCCCCAGCCCCAGCTACTTCCAGAAGCCCTGGCAGCCACACCCATCTCCTACAGTCACCACCATGCGAACGCATTAGCCCAGTCCTAGAGATCCTGAAAGTTTCTAGACCAAGCAGCCTCATACAAGGCCCCGGGCACCTCCAAATTCCATTAATACTGAAAATCCAGTAGGAGGCACCAAATTAGAAGGGAAAGTAACAGAAGCCAACAACTCAACAAACAAAAACTGTAACACAGAAGGCTCAACTACGTAGTTGCAACAAACAGCTTAGTAAATCTTCAGACAAGGACTTAACAACCCATAGTAAGATAAACAATTTCATAAATTTTCTTTTATTAAAGCATTTTTAATATTTTCTTTAGACATTTAGTTGTAACAAGCAACTTAAAATAAATTATTGCATGCCTGCTAGGGGGGCAGGCTTTGAGTGTGGTGTTGGAATATTGAAAGCCCATAACTGTATGTGAACAACTTTGTAAACCATAGTGTTAAAATTTAAAAGTCTTTCAGGGGGCTGGAGCCATAGCACAGTGGGTAGGGCATTTGCCTTGCACACAGCCGACCCGGGTTTGATTCACAGCATCCCATATGGTCCCCCAGCACCACCAGGAGTGATTCCTGAGTGCATGAGCCAGGAGTGACCCCTGTGCATTGCCAGGTGTGACCCAAAAAGCAAAACAAAACAAAACAAAAACCTTTCATTTTTTTAATTACAAATAAAAATAAAAAGCAAGCTAATGAATGGGGAGGAAATGAGGGTGAGGGAAGAAAGAAAACAAACTCAGTGAGCTCATTTCAAAATTCTTCATTCCTTAACCACTATGGCATGATCTTCTGATTCTCCTAACGCTCTTTAAATTTTGTCTTTTTCTGTCAGCCAACTTAAGTTTAATCAGAAAAGAAAATTTGGAGCCAAGAAGCCAAGGCAATAGCTCAAAGGGCCAGAGCATGTGCTCTGCATGCAAGCAAGAATCCCAAGTTCAATCTCCAGCACCAAAAATTCCCTAACCACTGGGATTTGAAACACGATGTAAAATGGAAAGTAGCCTCCAGTATCACTAGTGTAACTCAAAAATCAAAAAACAAAATTGAAACTAGATTTAAGCACAAAGGAACGCAAAATAAAAATTAACAATCCGCGAGAGAGAAAATTTAATCCTCAACAATACACGGTCCCCCTAACGTAACTAGGAGTAACCCTCGAGTTCCAGTAGGTGTAGTTCCCTCCATAAGTAACAAGACAAGGTTTGGCTTGTTTTCTTTGTGGTGCTAGGAATCAAATCTCAAGGGCCTCAACCATGTAAGATAAGTATTCTACCACTAAACTACATTCTCACTCTCCATGTATTCACAATTTGTAATTTGTTAGTTTTTCAGGCAAGTATTATGGAATATTAAACCTCAAAGAACAAAATAAAGCAGAGTGATAGTTCAGCCAATAGGTGACTTGCCTTCCACACAGCAAACCACATTCAATCCTGGGGCTCCCACATTATTTCCCAAAGCTTGCCAGGAGTGATCCTGGGCTAAGCAAGGAGTAAGCCCTGAGCACTGTAAGTGTTGCCCAAAAACAAAACAAAAATAAATAAATAAACACAATAGATATCATGGTAGATGAATGCGCCATCCCACAAAGGGATGACACACGGTGCCAGGGACAAAACCATGGTCTGTGGCCTGCAAAGCAAGTGCCTTAACTGCTGAACTGTCTCTCTGGCCCCTGAGTATTTTTAAAGCACATTGCAAGTTTACATTTTAAGACAAATTAACTCAAGCTAGCTACATATTGCACTTAGATGGGTAAAATTCAATGTATCAACAGTTTTTGTTTGTGGGCCACACCCTGGAACCATAAGGGGTACCCAGGATCAAACCCAGGTGTCAGGGATCAAGCCCTGTTGGGCTGGTCATAAGGCAAGTGTCCTACCCTCTTACTAACTTTCCAGCCCCACATCAACACTTTTTGAGTCTTTCACGAAACAAGCACTTTTCAAGACATCTTCAAAAGGCAACTTCATGATCTCTGATACTTCTGACCAAAAACCTCAAGCATTCTCCTGAAAGACCAGGTCCCTACCACTGAGGAGAAACGATGAGATGACCTGATCATATTTCTCTCTGTATTTGCTGAGATGGCTTTGGAGAGAAAAACTTAAATGCTGACTGGAGAGAGAGTACAGTGGGCAGGGTGTTTTACTTTGCATGCTGCCAACCAGGATTCACTCCTGAGCACTCCATATGGTTCCTGAAACCCTACCAGGAGTGACTTGAGCACAGAGCCAGGAGTTAGCTTTGAACACTGCTAGGTGTATCCCCAACCTCCCCCCCCCCCCCAAAGAGAAAACAAAAAAATATAGCAAAAGAAAAACTGAAGTATCCTGAATAATATGCTGCTGCAGGGATGTGGAGAGTTCAGGGAGCAGGAGTGCATACACTGCACACCTAAGAACCAAGTTCAATCCCCAGCAGTGCATGCCCATTCCCATGCCCGTTCCCATGCCCAGCAAAGCTTGGCATCCAGCCAGGTTGACCAAGTAAAACCCGTCCCCGACTTCCTAATAACTGCTAAGGAGGGACCAGAATGATAAGGTGCTTGCAGTTACAGTGCTTACCTTGCATGCAGGCGACCAGGATTCCCATCCCCAGCACCACATAGGATTCCCAAGCTCCTCCCAGTAGTGATTCCTGAGTGCAGAGCCAGGAGTAAGCTCTGAGCACTGGCAAATATAGCGCAACACAGCCCCATCCCACCCCCCACTACCACCACCACCACCACCACCAAAACAAAAACGAAATGCTAGAGAGATAACCCACCAAAAATTTTTTTAATTAGGCTGTGATTTTTTTTAATTAGGCAGGATTGTGGCTTGGGATCAAGTAAAAAAAAAAAAAACAGTAATTAGAAGAGAAAATGTGCCAAAAAGAGCAATAGCCAGAGTCTATGGAGCATGTACATAAAAAGAAACTTCCCCCAGTGCCCAAGAGTGCCCACATATGTTATTTCCTGCTCTGGGAATCAGAGAGAAACCTAGAGTATTTTTATTAAACGCCCTGAACATTAGCTAACTAGAACAGAATGGGCACTTGAGCAATGCTCAAGAGGACCCAGAGACCACTCCAAAAAACACTGTGCCACTCAGTCCAATGTTAGGGCCTGGTGATGCAATGCAGCTCAGGACCTGCAATGCTGTGAGAGGTGCTGAGGCCTTCTGACAGATTTATACCCAGGAATACTTGGGGGTGCCAAATGATGCCAGAAGTGATCTCTGGGCCTCTGGGCTCTCTATAGCTCTTTGAGCTATCACTCTGAACCCCCTTATTTTAAAGTTTATGCTAATGTAGGGGGAGTGGCAGGGGCAGGGGGGGGTTCTAGCAGTTCTTGGAGACTACTCCCGGCTCTTAATTCAGGGGCTACTCCTGGTAGTGCTCAGGGGACCCAATAGTAGAAATGGTACTGGGAATTGAAACTGGGTCCTAAAGCATGTGCTAAGACCTTTGAGCTATCTCTCTGGGACATGTGTCATTTACTGTTGTGATGCCAGAGATCAAACCCAGGGTTCTCAAACATGCAAGACTGAGCCACATCACCCGCCCTAGAATGTATTTCTATACCATAAGACTAAAACTGTCTTCACAAGAATATTGCTTTTCCTTAGCCACCAAATCAAAGTTGACAAGCACTTTTCTTGTACACCCCAAGACCTTTGTTCTCATGGTCAAGTTACTGCACAGGTAAGCCTACATCACAATGGCTCCATTTCACCAACAGAGATTCAGAACAAGCAGAACTGTGCCAAGAACCATTACGGCAAGAAGATACCAGTGAGAAAAACACAAGCAAATACAGAAGAAACTTGAGCAATGAGAGGAGGAAATGGAATATGAGAATCAACCTAAATTTAATTATCAAGGGAAAAATATAGAACTCTACTCTACACCATGTTCTTCTATTCCACTACTATCTGCATCTGCATAATAATACAAACTAGCAATTTCTGGAATTTGCTTTGTGACCGGCGCTATGAAGCTCTGAGTCCAATACTTGACACCTCAAAAAACAAAATCCCTAGCCTTGGCTTAAGAGGTTGTAAGCCCTACTATATTTTATTTATGAATTTTTAACTCTAATTTATTCACTATAATAGTAAATGTCTTCATTATATATTATAAACTTGCTTATTCATTTAATGATGTAAATAACATTAAGTAACAGGGGTTTTATTTGTACTTCAAGGCTCTGTGCTGCAACAGATAACATTCCACTTTATATAAGGAAAAAGAAGGAATCACAAAAGTTGTCCAAGGTCAAAAAGCTGGTAAGAATTAGAATTAAAATTCAGGCCTTTACTACTTCCCTCCCCCTGATCTCATCAAAGCACAAAAGCTCTACTACACCTGGGCTAAACATCTGTGGTTCCAACAATTGACTACTAAGCTATTTTTATACTCTGCTGGGAAAATGGGAGAGATGAAGTCATCATAGCAGTCAGAATCGCTGACTTCTATACTGCTTAATTTTCGGTATTTTTATTATTATTTATCATTAAAACTTATATAATAGGGCTGCAGAGAAGGCACAAAAGGCTGAGTGCATCGTATTCTTTGCATGCTGGAGGCCTGGGTTCAATCCAGGCCATGGTATGGCTCCCTGAATACCACTGAGAGTCACCCCAACACAGAGCCAGGAGTAGCTCCAACTCACTACCATGTATGTCACTGTCCTGTATGTCACTGTCCTCCCGTTCATTGTTCATCGATTTGCTCGAGCGGGCCCAGTAACGTCTCCATTGGAGACTTTGCTGTTACTGTGTTTGGCATATCCAATACGTCACGGGTAGCTTGCCAGGCTCTGCTGTGCGGGCAAGATACTCTCGGTAGCTTGCCGGGCTCTCCGAGAGGGGCGGAGGAATCGAACTCGGGTCGGTCATGTTGGCTGCAGTGCAAGGCAAACGCCCTACCGCTGTGCTATTGCTCCAGTCCACCACCAGGTAAAGCAAAAATAAATTAAGAAATAAAGTACTACTAAAATTACACATTGGTTACATGATAATTCTTCAGTATCTGTATTGCAAACCATGATGCCCAAAAGGAGGGGGGAGGAAGAGAGGGAGAAAGGGAAAGAAGGAGAGAAGAGAAGGAGACAAGAAGAGAGGGAGAGAAGAGGGAGGGAGATCGGGAGAGGAGGTTGGGAGAGGGGGAGAAAGAGGGAAAGAGAGGGAAGAGGAGGAGGAGGAGGGGGAGGGAGAGAGAGAGAAAGAGAGAGAGCCTGCCATGTGGGGTGGTGAGGTGGCAAGAGTGAAAGTGGGTACATTGGTGGTGGGAAACGTACACTGCACACTGGTAAAGGGATGGGTGTTGGAACATGATATGACTGAACTTCAATCGTGAAAAACTTTGTAACTGTATCTCACTGTGATTCAATTTTTAAAAATAGTTTTTAATAAATAAAATTACACATTGGGGCCTAAGAGATAGTACAGAGGTAAGACTCTTGCCTTTGTGCCCTATCAAAGGTCAGAATCACAGTACCCTCAAAAAAAATTCTAAAATAATTATTACTGGTTTTTTCGATTCTAGAGAAGTTCATATATTTGAAGATTTGGGTTTTGGGGGGTGGGGGAGGTGGTTTGTTTGTTTGGAGGCTACACCTGGCAATGATCAGGGTTAAGTCCTGGCTCTGCACTCAGAAATCACTCCTGGTGGGAATGGGGGCCCATATGGGATGTGGAGGATCAAATTCTTGCCAGAGTGCAAGGCAAGTGCCTTACCTACTATACTATCTCTCCAGATCCAGAGAAGCTTGTATAAACACACATTTCTCTCTCTCCTCTCCTGGTTCTATCCCTGGCACCCCATACGATCCCCCAAGTTCACACTAGGAGTTATCACTGAGTGCAGATAAGCCCTGAGCATCACCAAGTGTGGCGGGGGTGGGGAGAAGGTTGAGGAGAGGGGAAGGATGTATAAAAATTATAGGGTCTAGCAGGAGAAATAGTAGAGGGGTTAAAGTTCTTGCCTTGCCCTTGCAGTTGACCCTGGTTCAAATCCCTGGCATCATATATTGCCCCAGGAATACAGTCAGGGGTCACTTCTGAGCACAGAACCAGGAATAGCAGGGTACTTCCTGCCAGAAAAAAAGAAAAAAAGACTTAGGCCAAAGTGATAGTACCACAGGTAAGGCACTTGCCTTGCACACAGCTGATCCTGGGTTCAGTCCCCAGCACAATGCACTACTAGGAGTGATCCCTGAATTCAGAGGCAGAAGTAAGCCCTAACACTACCATGCACAGCAAAAAAGAAAAAAAAAATGTTTATGGGGCCAGAGAGAGAGTAAAAGGGATAGGAGAAAGATTAAATGTAGGATACTACACTGTTTTGTCCTTCCTCAGGTAGCTTAGGATATCAGTGTTCCCCCCAGAGTCACTCCCATTCTTTTGTTTATTTGTAACTACTTCTCTATACTCTTCCCTGAACAGTTAATCAGCTTATTCCCCTAATCAGATTCTGTTAATTTATAAGGTCAGATCTTTCTAAGACACTGAACTTGTATTATAAGTTAATACTGCCTTTCTCCTCTCCTTAGTCTTTTGAATAGTTTACCTTAAAGCAGTGTCCTTTCTGTATGGACACAGGAAGACAGTTAATATTATGCTTTGTAACTTGGGAGCTGATTGATTCCGAATAATATTTACACTTGGGCATCTGCTTTCTTCACTCAGTTGCCCTTAGTTCCTAGCACCCCAAAAGCAGGGTCCTGACGAGGGACTGAATGGATCCAGGGCAAGCTGTGAGCTACCCTGGCATCGAAATGGGCCAAGCCAAAGTGCCGCAATACTCAACTATAAGTTGAGGGCATGATCATGGACAAATGCTGTCATGATCCAAAAGTAAGTAACAATGAGACCAGGATCCTGCTGGGGCTAGGAAGTCTAACCTGGCCTGAAGGACTGCGGAATATATAGTGAGATGTCCTCAGGAAGAACCAAACTGTAAGTTTATATCTCTTACTGTGCTCATACACAATGACATTGCTAGAAATATTAGAAATAGATTTACTACAACTATTTAAGTAGATTACTAGCTGAGGAAAGAACACAACCTTGTTGGAATCCCACCATTGAGTGGATCTCCTAGTAATCTGGAGTAATCTCTTTAGATGAGATTTTATCCTTGAGTTAATCTCCTGGAGGAGTGGTCTTACCTCTTTGTTGATTTGTTAATGTTCAACCCATCTTTGTGTCACCACCCTACATGATTGCTATATAAACTAAGACTGTAAAATGGGAATAGGCTCGGGCTCCAGAGATCCAGAGATCCAGAGTCAGAGCGAGAGGGGCTCAAGCTTGAGAGAGAGAAAGGCTGTCCTGATCCAGGCCACAAACAGCGGCTCAAAAGAACCAAACGTGAGCGGTGAGACAGCCATCCAGCGAGCCCATGAACACACAACCTTCAATGTGCTAAGTTTTTCACAGTTTAGTTGCTTGCCTTGCATGTAGCAGACACTGATTAAACCCCCAGTACCACATGATCCCTGAGTACCACCAAGAAAGCTGGGAATAGTCCCCAACCATCACCAGGTGCAACCGCAAATTCTTCCCCACCAATAAAAAATGGGGGGAAGGCACCAGAGAGATAGCAGAGCAGGTAGGGCACTTGCCGTGCATGTGGCTGACCCTGGTTTGGTCCCCAGCATCCCTAGGCATCTCATATGGTCCCCCAAGCACTGTAAGGAGTGATTCCCAAGTGCAGAGTGAGAAGCAAGGGGGGGGGGGGGAATATGACCTCCCCCCGCCAAAAAAAAACTTATACAATGGTAAATCTTATTTGTGCTTGTTTTGAAACTATCAGTAATCATCTATCTAAATGGCATGTTTCTGACTTCCAAAGTACAGCTATATGAAAAACTTACATCGTTTTATACAGCTTTATATCTATGTACTTATATCCAAAAAATGTATATTGAGGGGCTAGAACAATAGCTCAAATGGATTATGTGCATGTTTTGCACTCTGGATACCTGAGTTCAATCCCCAGCATGACATGGTTCCCTGAGCAGCACCAGCAATGACACCCAAGAAATGTACCAGGAGTAGCCCCCGAGCACTGCTGGGTGTGGGTGGCCCCAAAACAAAAACAATTTATGAAAGTTGATCATCGATTTGCTCGAGCGGGCCCAGTAACGTCTCCATTGGAGACTTTGTTGTTACTGTGTCTGGCATATCGAATACGTCACGGGGAGCTTGCCAGGCCCTGCCGTGTGGGCGAGATACTCTCGGTAGCTTGCCGGGCTCTCCGAGAGGGGCAGAGGAATTGAACTCGGGTCGGCCATGTTGGCTGCGTGCAAGGCAAACGCCCTACCGCTGTGCTATTGCTCCAGCCCTAAGGTTGTACGAAGTCCTTCGCGAACACATGAAATGCTATCTCTTAGCAATAAGAAGCGTCACTGAGGGGCCGAAGCATAAAACAGTGGGTAGCGCATTTGCCTTGCACGTGGTATTTGCCTTGTACGCGGCCAACCAGGGTTTGATCCCCGGCATCCCATATGGTACTCAAAGCACTGCCAGGAGTATTCCTGAGTGCAGAGCCAGGAGTAACCCCTGTGCATCGCGGGGTGTGACCCAAAAAGAAGAAAAGAAAAAACAAAAGAAAAGAGGGGCTGGAGCAATAGTACAGCGGATAGGATATTTGCCTTGCACATGGCCAACCTGGGTTCGATTCCCAGCATACCATATGGTGCCCCAAGCACCACCAGGTATAATTCCTGAGCGCAAAGCCAGGAATAACCCTGTGCATCACCGGATGTGACCCAAAAAAAAAAAAAAGAAAAGAGACAATTCCATTAAAACAGCACCTCAAAAGCTAAATATCTGGGAATCAATTTAACAACGAAAGTGAACTAACAAAGAAGGTGAAAGACTAATCCAGAGAAAACGATAAATTACTGTTTCAAGAAACAGAAAGCTCCAGAAAATGAAAACATAATCTGTGTTCATGGACTGGAAGAATAAGCATCATTAAAATAACATTCTACCCAAAGTACTATGCAAATTCAATGCAGTTCCCATCAAAATTTCTATGACCTTCTTTAGAGACATGTAAAAATATGCTAACATGTATAAGGAGTAATAAAACTCCCTAACAAAAAAGCTATCCCAAGAAAATAGGAGACTTTTATTTCCCTCGACTTTAAATTATACTACCAAGACATACTAATCAAAACTGTGGTACTGTAATAAACGCACTTTCAGACTGGCGGAACATAACTGGGCGCCCAGAGATAAACCCTCATATGACAAAGGGGTTAGGTGCAATGAAGTAGCGCAAGGAACAAGTGGTGCTGGGAAAACTGGTTAGTCAAATGTAAAAACTTAAAAGTCTGTACCTCTATCCTACACCATACACAAGAGTTTACCCAAAATGACCTAAAGATTAAACACCCTGACATTAGACCTGAATCCACAGAATGTATCAAAGAAAATATAGGCAGAATTCTCTATGATATTAATGTCAGAAGCATCTTCAATGATTAAATGCTAAAGAAACAAAAGCAACAAACAAAAAGGGGCAGGGGCTGCAGCGATAGCACAGCGGGTAGGTTGTTTGCCTTGCACGCAGCCAACCCGGGTTCAATTCCCAGCATCCCGTATGGTCCCCTGAGCATTGCCAGGAGTAACTCCTGAGTGCATGAGCCAGGAGTTAAGCCTTGTGCATCGCTGGGTGTGACCCAAAAAGCAAAAAAAAAGGGGGGGGGGGGGGGCAACAAACTAAAAAAAGTTTCTGGACTACAAAAAAATCAATGACTAAAATAAATATGCACACTGGAGCGATAGCACAGCGGGTAGGGCTTTCGCCTTACAAGCGGCCAACATGGCCGACCCGAGTTCGATTCCTCCGCCCCTCTCGGAGAGCCCGGCAAGCTACCGAGAGTATTCGATATGCCAGACACAGTAACAACAAAGTCTCCAATGGAGACGTTACTGGGCCTGCTCGAGCAAATCGACGATCAACGGGAGGGCCTTTATCTTTTACTAGAGAGAAATGAGAGAAAATATTCACTCATCACATACCTGAGAAAGGGCTAATATCCAAAGTTTATAAAGCACCCACAAAATTTAACCAAAAAAGAAAAAGAATCTCAAGAAGTAGAGAGAAGGGAGCTGAGCTGCTGATTAAGCACTGGTGGCGGGGGCTGGAGCAATAGCACAGCGGGTAGGGCATTTGCCTTATATGTGGCCGACCCAGGTTCGATTCCCAGCATCCCATATGGTCCCCTGAGCACTGCCAGGAGAGATTCTTGAGTGCATGAACCAGGAGTAACTCCTGTGCGTCAACGGGTGTGACCCCCAAAAACAAACAAACAAAAAAAAGCACTGGCGGAGGTGTGGTAAGAAAAGAAACCTTAGCCACAGTTGGTTTAGCCTCTGGGAAACCAGTATGGAGACTTCTCAAGAAATGAAGAATGAAGACAAGAGTTTGTATATGACCCAGAGATTCCATTTCTTGGTATCTACCCCAAGAAAACAAAAACACTAATTTAAAAGTATATTTGAGGGGCTGGAACAATAATATAATGGATAAGATGTTTGCCTTGTATACAGCAAAACCACGTTCATTCTTCAGCATCCATTCGGTCTCTCAAGCCCACCAAGAGTGATCCCTGAACACAAAGCCAGGTGTAAACCCTCAGCACTGCCAGGTGGGGCCCCAAACAAAACCCCCAAAAAATAAAAAAGTATATTTGAGGGCTGGAGAGATAGTATAGCAGATGGGGTGCTTGCCTAGCACACAGCAAACCCAAGTTCAATTCCTGGCACCAGGAGTGATCCCTGAGCACAGCCAGGTATAGCCCGAACAGCTCCCTTTCCCCCCAAAAAAAGAAAGTGGGTAAAGATAGCTTCTCATCTAAAAGATGTTCCCCATCATTAGCCATCAGGGAAATTCAGGTTTAAAACATAAAGAGATTTCATTACACAGCTATTCATGGGTAAAATAAAATACAGTGACACCAATGCTGGCATGAACACAGAAAAACTGAATCATTCAAACATTGCTATTAAGTAAAATGAACACCCACTCAGGGAAACAATTTCAGGGGCCCAGAAATAGCTTGGTGGTAGAACGCCTGCCATGTGGCATGAAGGCTCTCACCTCACACGTAGAGTATGATCCCAGCCGCACCGCCATTACGGATCCCTGGCACTGCAACACAAGTGTGTGTTCCCTGGTCTATGCGTATAAGCACCTTAACTACAATGCACGAACCTTGGAGGGCCCAGACACCAACAGTGAGCATGGCAACCAGGAATGTTGGAACCTTGGTCATTGCAGCAATACATCAGAAGGAGGAAGGAAATCTAAACATGGAATAGGCTCCAGCAATTGCACTTATATCTATCCACGGGAAAAGAAAATGAAATTCACATGAAATTCATGCAAGAATGTTCTCAAAGGCCTTATATGCAGGAGCAAAAAATGGGGATCTGCTCAGATCATCAACAGGTTATTCAAACTGGTACAACCACATTGTGGCAGACCATGAAGCAACTAAAAGAAACTAACAATTGTTCATCAACTTGGATTAAACCCCAGAAAATGAAAAGAAAAAAATTAGCAAAAAAAAAGAGAGTACAAAGGTTAAGGCACTTGTCTTGCAAGGAGCTGAGCCTGGTTGAAACATCCAGCACCACATACTGTCCCCTGAGCACTTTCAGGAGTAATCCCTGAGCACAAATGTAGGAATAAACCCTGAGCACCACAGATGAGACATCCTAACAACAAAGGCAATTTCCCAGAGTCTAGATACTATTGTGGGGCTGGAGCAGTATCACAGCAGGTAGGGCATTTGCTTTGCATGTGGCCAATCCAGGTTCGATTCCCAGCATCCCATATGGTCCCCTGAGCACTGCCAGGGGTAATTCCTGAGTACAGAGTCAGGAGGAACCCCTGTGCATTGCCAGGTGTGACCCAAAAAGCCAAAAAAAAAAAACCACGGTTGTAACCAAATCACATAAACTATAACAAAATATATACATTGTTAAAAGGAATTGGAAGTTATAAGCTATAAGACTTCACTTAAAAATATTTTTGAAATGACAAAATGAAATTATAAAGATAAAAAATAAGGGGCCTGAGTGATAGTACAGTGGAGGGTCTTTGCCTTGCACATGGCCAACCAGGGTTCAATCCCCAGACACCCCATATTGATCCCCAAGCATACAAGGAGTAATTCCTGAGCACGAAGTCAGGAGTAACTCCTGAGTACTGCCGGACGTGACCCCCCAAACCAAATAAATAAGTAAATATTCCAGTTCAGTCCTACCGTTGTTCATCGATTTACTCGAGCGGGCCCAGTAACGTCTCCATCGTGAGACTTCTGGTTACTGTGTCTGGCATATCGAATACGTCACGGGGAGCTTGCCAGGCTCTGCCGTGCGGGCGAGATACTCTCGGTAGCTTGCCGGGCTCTCCGAGAGGGGCGGAGGAATCGAACTCGGGTCGGCCATGTTGGCTGCGTGCAAGGCAAGCGCCCTACCCGCTGTGCTATCGCTCCAGCCCAAGTAAATATTACTAATAAAAATAAATGAATAGAGTAGGGGTGACAGGAACCTTACCTATGCACCAGAAAAGAAAAAAAAAGGAATAATTACAAAATGGATAACTACCAGGATCACTGCCTGGCATCACCCTAGATGTGCCCGTGCCTGCAACGCTGAATCCTCAGGCCCTGCAGCCCAGTTACTCAGATATTGCTAGGAGCAGGCCCTGGGTTCGCTGAGCACTGTTTGTAAGCTCCCACCACCATACATAAAGGACAGTTAAATAGTCTGAATGGGGGGCTGGAGCGATAGCACAGCAGGTAGGGCGTTTGCCTTTCACACGGCCGACCCGGGTTTGATTCCCAGCATCCCTTGTGGTCCCCTCAGCACCACCAGGAGTGATTCCTGAGTGTATGAACCAGGAGTAACTCCTGTGCATTGCCGGGTGTGACCCAAAAAAGCAAAAAAAAAAAAAAAAAAGTCTAAATGGTTTTGAAGTATTTGGTATCTTGGCTACTAAAATATATAAACCTATAGAGGTGATAAAATCCAATTACATATACTCAAGTTAAACCGAAGAAATCTGAGAAGCACTGTGTGGACTGTATTAATAGCAATATCTTAGGTATGATAGCATACTATAGTTACATGCAAAGCATTATCATTTGTGGGCAAGTGAACAATGTATCCAATGATCTATTATTTCTTACAACTGCATGTGAATAGATAACTAACACATGGTTATAGTGCAAGTACACAAGCGGGGTCTGGGATAGCTCAATTTGTAGAGTATCTCTCTTGGCATCCCACCACATGCCAACCATGCTGCCAGCAGTGCTGCTGTTTGGGATCCTTGGCATTACAACACCATGTGATCTCACGTGCACTCTACCTGAGTGACCTCTGGCACTACTGAATAAGTGAACGCCACAACCAAGTCTATGGCCCTAGTTTACACAGTAACAAAGAGAAGGGAGTGGAAAAATGAATTAATTAAACAGACAAGGGCCCAGGGATCCGGCTCAGTAGCAGATCCTCTGCAGCCTTACAGGCATGGGGCCAGGAGTTCCATCCCCAGCACCTAACCAAGTAAAATCCCAGTTGCACTGCAGTTAGGGAGTTAGGGATTCTGAGCACAGCAACAGAAAGTATGCAATCTTCAGTTTACTGCAATCAAGCGAATATGAGTGCCACAACCAAAAAAGTGCTTGACACCTGGTGAGCAGCACAGATGAGTTTGCAAGGACTGCAACCACTTTTATGACACCCCAATCATCCTAACGACAAAGGGGGGAGGGGGGAGTATAAAATGAAAGTAACAATAAATATCAAATTTTTCAACTGTAATCTCTGGACCAGAGAATACAACAAACAGGGCACCTGCCTTAACGCAGACAACCTGGTTCAATCCAGGACACCACCAGATGTGGTCAAAAACAAACAAATTCTGAGTTTAAAAAAAAAAAACCTTAAAATAGTAAAATAATCACAGAAATCCTTCTAATGCCACACAGCAATGCAGATCCAAAGGTCTCATCCATATAGTACACAAAACTCACATATCAGGGCCAGAAAGTTAGTACAGAAATTTAAGGCACTTGTCCTGTATGCAGTCAACCCCAGTTCAAATCCCTGGAACCACATTTGGTAAACCTGAGAACAGAGGCCAGAAGTAAACACTGGAATTCGCTGGTGTGGTACAAAACCACGAAACAAAACTGGGGGAAAAAAGAAAAGACTTAAACATCGTGGGACCCACGTAATAGTACAAGAAGAAGCAGGGTGCTTACCTTGCACATGGGCATTCCCCTGGACCCAATCCTGGACCCTCCACGAGCAACCTCTGAGCATGAAGCCAGAAGTATACCCTGAGCATAGTCAGGTGTGACCCAAAAACAGAAACAAAAACCTAGAACTTACATTGTGACCAAACTGTGTCCTAAAGTTGGTGAATTTTTAAAGTATTCCAGAAAGAAACATAGTTTGCCCTCAGTTCTCAATAGATTATATGCCAAAGACAGTAAAGTCTATATTCCTGGGCCCGAACATTTCATACCCTGATACAACTTTTTATGCATGAAGGCTACAGAAACACAAAATATTAAGATTCAGAAGGGACATCAACTTAATAGCTGATATTTTGGGAGATAAAACAAACAGAAAAATAGATTAGTGGTTACCAGTACCTGAGACTGGGAAGAGCTGACTAAAAGAAAGCACGAGGGAATTTGAAGACTGCTTTCCTATTGAGGAAGGGAATCCCAAGCAGTGCTCAATGAGTGTGGGGGCAACTCCCAGTGGTACTCCGCCAAGTAGGTCAAACATATGAAGATGTACAGCTGTAATTTATAAGCAAGGGAACACCAGCACCACCCAGGCAGTGCTCAGAGACAACCTCCAGGGTTTTAACCAGCACTGTTCAGGAGCCATGCAGTGCTGAGATAGGACTTAACACATGTTTCTGATATTGTTAAATCTCTTGGTGACTTTAAATAAAAATAAACACATCTGTCAAAAATCTAGAATAAATTTTACTGCACACATCAATTGAAAATAGGAAAAATTAATGCATAAGAAATAGGAAAGTAAAGTGGGAGGAGGAGGTGGTTCTGAAAAATGGTGAAGTGCTATGTATAAAGTCTTATCAGTAAACAGTACTGTAAACTACAACACAAAAACTTATATATACATCACTCTATCACTGTCATCCCACTGTTCATCGATTCCCTGGAGCAGGCACCAGTAACGTCTCCATTCATTTTAGTCCTGAGATTTTAGCAAGTGCCAGACTGGAGGCTCTTTCAGGGTCAGGGGAATGAGAGCCATCGTTACTAGGTTTTGGCATATCAAATACACCACGGGAAGCTTGCCAGACTCTGCTGTGCGGGCAGAATACTCTCTCGGTAGCCTGCTCTGAGAGCGAGAATATATACATATATATTAGATATAATATGTAAGCACACATATATTTATGTATATTATATATACATATATATTTACATTAAAACTCTTTAATAAAAATATTCTGGTGGGAGTTGCCACCCACGAACAGCCTCTAGCTCCTGATTAAGCTGCTTAATGGCCCTGATCCAAGAGGCTCAGAAACACATCTCAGAACCCAGCGGCTTTTGGCAGAAATGCGTCTGGTCCCTGCAGTAGGTTACCAGCACTGGGCCACCCCAGGGGGGAAAGGGTGCTTCCCTCCACCTGCTCCCCCTTGGCAGCTCGGTGGCCGCCATCCTTCAAGGGCCACTGGACAGTCAGGATTGGGCCCGCAGTGATGAGACACACAGGGCCTTGCAAGATGGGGGTGGAGCCTTCCTCCCCGCCCCAACGAGATCTTGAGTCACCGCCCATGAACGGCCTTTCTGGCTCCTGATCAAGCTGCTAATGGCCATGATCCAAGAGACTCAGGAACAAATCTCAGAACGCAGCAGGTTTTGGCAGAAATCCCTCCAGATTTAATTGTTAAAACTTTGGAATTCCAAAATCATGCAGCCACTACTGTGGCCACACGATATCATATGTTATTCATAACTAGCAATAGAAAACAAATTATCTACTGTTGCCTTTTTGGCAGATCTGAGTGTTGGGGTAAAATCCCAAATAATAATGGTGGGTCTGATGTTGAAATAGTGAATGTAAGCAAAGTAGAGAGAGAGTAATGTGGAATTCATCTGCCTCACAGGTAGGGGGAGGGTCAGGGATGGGGGGTATACCGGGGTTTTTGGTGGTGGAAAACGGGCACTGGTGAAGGGATGGGTGTGTATGACCGAGACTTAAACCCAAAAGTTTTGTAACTGCTCTCACGGTGATTCAATAAATAAAATTATAAAAAAGGAAAGGAAAAAAATAAGTACGGTGGAGTTCATGCCCAATTCAATCAGCCTAATCAACAGCTGAATAAATAGCAATATGATAGTACAGCAGGTAGGGCTTTTGCCTTGCACGCAGCCAACATGGCCGACCCGAGTTCGATTCCTCCACCCCTCTCGGAGAGCCCAGCAAGCTACTGAGTATCTCGCCCACACGGCAGAGCCTGGCAAGCTACCCATGGTGTAATCGATATGCCAAACACAGTAACAAGAAGTCTCACGATGGAGACGTTACAGGGCCCGCTCGAGCAAATTGATAAACAACGGGAGGACCATGACTATGACCGTGACTCCGACATTAAAAAAATAATAATAAAATTAATTTTCTCCTAAAAGAGTATTCTGGTGGGAGGGAGATTAAGTGGAGTGAGCAGGAGTGTTGGGATAGAAGTAAACACTGATGAAAGGTTCAATGTTGTAATATTGTATGCCTAAAACCTAATCATAAATAACTATAATTTCACAATGACTAAAAAATTTATTAAAAAAATTTTATTAAATTTTAAAGAGGGGCTGGAGCAATAGCACAGCGGGTAGGGCGTTTGCCTTGCACGCAGCCAACGTGACCAACACAGGTTCGATTCCCAGCACCCCATATGGTCCCCGAGCACCACCAGGAGCAATTCCTGAGTGCATGAGCCAGGAGTAACCCCTGGGCATCGCCAGGTGTGACCCAAAAAAATAAAATAAAAAATTTTAAAGAAAAAATAGGAAAATATTAAGTGGTCTTCCACTCTAAAAACAAAAATTATTTAAAGCTGAAGATATAGTACAGTGGTTAAGGTGCTGCCTTGTATGTGACTAACCCATGTTCAATGCTGAACACCACACCACTCCCAAGAATTGCCAGGAGTAATAACCCCCGAGTACAGAGCCAGGAGTAAGCACTGAGCACCACAGGGTGTAGCCCAAACAACACTGTCCTCCCGTTGTTCATCGATTTGCTGGAGCAGGCCCAGTAATGTCTCCATTTTCAGACTTGTTGTTACTGTGTTTGGCATACTGAATACGTCACGGATAGCTTGCCAAGCTTTGCCGTGCGGGTGAGATACTCTTGGTAGCTTTCTGGGCTCTCTGAGAGGGGCGGAGGAATCGAGCCGGGCTTACTGTGCATAAGGCAAACACCCTACTGCTGTGCTATCGCTCCAGCCCTAGCCCAAAAAATTCAAACTACATGTGGAGTTCGTGCCCAATTCAATCAGCCTAATCAATGTCTAAATAAATAGCAATACTCCTACATAAGGGCTGGAGCGATAGCACAGCGGGTAGGGCGTTCACCTTACAAGCGGCCAACATGGCCGACCCGAGTTCGATTCCTCCGCCCCTCTCGGAGAGCCCGGCAAGCTACCGAGAGTATTCGATATGCCAGACACAGTAACAACAATGGAGACGTTACTGGGCCCGCTCGAGCAAATCGACGATCAACGGGAGGGCCTTTACCTTTACTCCTACATAAAAAAAAATTCAAACTACAAGTACTGATAAGCAAAAATGTTCACTATACACTACCTAAAATAATAAAAACTTTAGGAATCTAAGTGATAAATATTAGGAAAGTTAAGACTATGGAAAGAATAAGACTATTGAATAGAATGAAGACTGAAAATACTGTCATAAGAAAAAGTTCTGATACATTAGACCAAAAACAAGGAAACTTTAAGTATATAAAAATTTGACTCTCAACTTATTCATAAAAGTTTTAAGAGTGGGGCCACAGTGATATAGTACAATAGGTAGAGCGCTTGCCTTGCATGTGGCTGACAAACATTTGATCCCTAGCATCCCATCATCCCATGCGTCCGTCCCCCCCCACCCCCCTGTCCCCAACCTCCACCCCCACTCCACCCCCATCCTGCACCATCAGGAGTGATCCTGAGTATAGAGCCAAAATGTTTAGAGTGAGATTTTATTAAATTAGACTTAAATAAATTAAAACTATTTGGACCGCGGGCTGAAGCAATAGTACAGTGGGTTTGCCTTGGCCAACCCAGGTTCGATTCCCAGCACCCCATATGGTCCCCGAGCAGTGCCAGGAGTAATTCCTGAGTGCATGGGCCAGGAGTAACCCCTGTGCATCGCCGGGTGTGACCCGAAAAAGAAAAAAAAAAGTAAATAATTAGATATTTATAGACAGTTAATCTTTTTAACATATATATTTTTTATTTAATCACTGTGAAATTACATAGTTACTCATGATTGGGTTTCAGGCATATAGTGTTTCAATACCAATCCCTTCACCATCGTGGGCTTGTTTTTTCTTTTGCATGTAGCCAACCAGGAGTTAATCTCCAACACCACATAAGGTCCCCTACTCCCCATCAGGAGTAATCCCTCAGCACAAAGCCAAACCAAACCAAAACCAGACATAAGCAACAGCCTGAAGATAATACAGAAGTTAGGGCACATACTAGGCATGTTAAACAAGCATCCAACCCAGGTTCAATTCCCAGCTCCACGTTCAGTTCCCAAGCATCACCAGGAAAGCCCTGGAGGCCTCCAGCACTGCTGTAGTGACTAGGGTATCCCCCGCAACACAGGGCCCTAGCAGCATTTCATCCTCTGACCCTCACACTGAAAAACATTGACCTCGCTGATGGAGAACTAACAGTGGGTCCCCAGTGCTCCTGAACACTGCTTGGGGATGGGACCCTGAGGAATGGCATAAATATAGTTATAAACTTGAAAATAAGATATATCAAGAGCAAAAAAATAGAAAGAATGCTGGTATAACTGTAAATTGGTATAATCTGGAGAAAACTGTGGAAACGTTTTAAAATTTTAACTGTATTGATCTGTCAATTTTACTTACAGGAATATATATTTTTCTAAAATGATGTCAGAATACAAATATTACTGTAACACTCTTTACTGCAATATTTAGACTGTCAAAAGAATCTGGAGCAACAGCACAACGCGCTTTGTCGTGCACAAAGCCAAATGGAGTTTGAGCCCCTCACCTCATATGGCCCCCCAAGTACAGCAGGAATAATCCCTCAGCACAGAGCCAGGAAAAAGCCCAGAACACAGCTAGGTATGACCCAAAAACAAACCCAAAAAAAAGGGCCTGAAACAACCTAAAACCTGAAAAACCCATCAATCCAGGATAAATCAGTCAAAACAGGGGCTAAAGAGATAGGATAGTGGAGAGGACATTTGCCTTGCACACGGCCAATCCAGATTCGATCCCTGGCAACCCATATGGTCCCCAGAACACCGTCAGGAGTAATTCCTGTATGCAGGAATAATCATTGAGCACCGGTGGGCTGATCCTTAAAAAGGAAGCATAGAAATTTGTTGGCATGATAGGATGACCACATGTACGAAGGAAGACTAATATACATGGCCAGAGAGAGATCTCAAAGCACATATTTTGTGTGCAGAAGGTCCAGGATCTCCTTACAAATACCAAAATTATGAGCCAGAGTAGCAGTGATCAGTGTGGCCCAAAACTAGAGGGTATACACACAAGTGTATACTGACCCCATCTAGTTTAAAACTATGGGGGCTGGAGGATAGAAGGTAGGTCACTTGCTTTATATACAGCCAATTTAAGTTCAATCCCTAGCAACCAATATGGTCCCCCAAGCCCTGGTAGGAGTGATCCCTGAATGCAGAGCCAAGTATAAGCCCTGAGCACTGCTAGTGTGGCCAAAAAAAAAAAAAAAAAACTATGCACACTGAGGATTCTGTTTTATATGCACAAGATAAGTCAGTAAGAAAATTAACCAAACTGCTAAAAAGTCTAAAGATCATTTGAGGATTTTTTTTAATAATCATGAACTATCAAAATAAAATTTCATTTAGTCAAAGAAAGCAGATTAATGAATGTCTAAAGCTGGGGAGATGAGAGGAAATGGAAAGTTACTGATAATAGAAACAGGGTTTCGTTTGGGAATAATGGAAATGTTTTGAAATTTGATTGTGGTAATAGCTACACAATACTGATTATATAAACACTACTGAATAGGTTTTTGTTTTGATTTGAGGGCCACACCCAGTAGCGCTCAGGGCCTACTCCTGGTTCGTGCTCTGGAAACCATAGGATGTCAGGGATCAAACTTGAGCCTCCTACATACAAAGCATGTGCTCCAGCCAGATGAACTGGCTCACTGACTATTTTAAATGGGTGTATCAAATGGCCATCAAGTGTGATACAAAAAAGGGTGCCAAGTGTGTATTAGAAGTAAACTGAAACAGTGTATCTACACTATGCTCTAGCTGAACTTGGAACTTATACCAATAGTGAGTGCAATGAAAAAAAAATTAGACAAAAAAATTTACACAAAGGCAAGACATAGCAGATTTATAATATTTGGAAATATCTATCTGGACCCAGGGAGATATTTCGAAGGCTGAAATGAATGCTTCAGCATTCCAGTGGGAGATCCAGGGTCTAATCCTTGGTACCACATGGTCTCCTGACCAATAAGTTAGTATCTCCCTAATTTGACCAACTGAATTTTAAAAAAATACAATATGAATCCACAACTTTTTAGCAAATGAAAGAACACCCTTTTTGTGTGGCGGGGAAGGGAAGAAAGGAGAAGAGAAGGTTGAGCCACACCTGGCAGTACTCAGGGCTTACTCTTGGCTCTTCACTCAGGGATCACTCTTAGCAGTTTGGGGTATCATATGGGGTACCAGAAGATCATATGCAGCACAGAGATAGAACCCAGGTTGGACACATGCAAGGCAAGTGCTCTACCCACTGTATTATCATTCCAGTCCCCCCAAAAATGTTTTAATTAACAGTAGTTCCAGTGCTTTTAAATACTACAAGTATTTAAAACTGTTCCCTTGTTAAAGGTTCTTAGGGATCTTTAACAACAAAATATTACTCATCATTAGATCAACTGGCTGTATATATTTATAACATCTGAAGTATGTAACTCCCAGGGCTGAAAGTGTTGCTCAAGAGGTAGATCCACCCCACTGCTGGATGACCTGCCAAGGTGTGAACCCGACAATGATTTCTTAAAAATATAACTCTGGAAACACTTGTTCTCTATAATCTATGTTATTCCATTTCCTGGGTTATAAACAAGTTTACTGATGCCATTAATCTAGAAATACTTCCTTCATAGATTAAAAAGAAAGTTATGGACTGGAGAGATAGAAAAGGGGTTAAGGTGCTTAACCTTCTAGACAGCAGACGATGTTCAATTCCCAGCACACATATGGTCCCCAAAGCTCTGTAGGAAGTAATTCCTGAGTGCAGAACCAAAAGTGAACCTTGATCACCAGAGACAAGGGCATGAGAGAAGAACTGTGATTAGCCCCAGGAAAGACTGTTATTTGTGGGACCAGAAGATGACTCAAAGGGTTGGAGTGAATGCTTTGCGTGTGGGAGCCCCAGGTTCTATAAGTGGCACTGGATGGTCC
Organism: Sorex fumeus; assembly: GCF_029834395.1. NCBI lineage: Eukaryota > Metazoa > Chordata > Mammalia > Eulipotyphla > Soricidae > Sorex > Sorex fumeus. The sequence goes on from NW_026606104.1 coordinate 46,563,541, forward strand.
CCAGAGCACCATCAGGAATAACACCCAAGCACTGAGTCTGAGGTAGCTGCTGAGCACTGCTGGATGTGGCACAAAACTAAATTGATGATATCAGGTTTCATATAGCTCTATGTCTAAAATTCACTGGTAAAAATGATAAAATCTCCATTAGTTTTCCTACCTGTACGTTTATATGCCTTTAAAAATCTTGAGGATGGGGCTGGAGCAATACTACAGCAGAAAGTGTACTTGCCATGTATGAGGCCACCCCAAGATCAATCCTTAGTATCCCATACAGTCCCCTGACCACCGCGAGGAGTGATTCCTGAGCAGAACCAGAAGTAATCCCTGAATATCACCCACTGTGGCCCAAGAAGTTTAAAAAAAAAAATCTTGAGGTATACATGGTAATGAGAAATCGTAAGGTGTATATAACAGCATTACATGTATGTTAATAGCATTATTATTCCCTAAGAGCTAAAAACTCAGGTGAAGGATATACATATTGACATATGTATATATTATAATGTAGTAAATCTATATGATGGACTATTATTCAATAAAATATGCTGCTGTGGGGCTGTAGAGATAGCACAGTGGCTAGGGCATTTGCCTTGCACAAAGCCAATTTGGGTTCGATTCCCAGAACCCTCATACAATCCCTTGAGCACTGCCCAAGTGGTTCCTAAGAGCCAAGTCAGGAGTAAGCCCTAAAGCACAGCTGGACGTAACTAAAAACAACATTGAATAAGGCAGGAAGATGGCACAGGAATTAAGACGCATGCCTTACATACTGAACTCCTGATTTGATACCCAGAAATGTGTTTCCCCAAACACTGCCAGGGATCTGAGCCAGAAATAGCTCCTGAGCACTGCAGGTGTGGCCCAAAAACCATAAATATAAATGAACAATTTAAAAATAAAGTAAGAAACACAATACTAATTCTTATGTTTTACTTAATTTACTCTAGGCCAGAGCCATCGTACAGTGGGTAGCTTGCTCTGTATGCAGTTGATGTAGATTCAATCCCTGGCATCCCGTGTGGTCCCCCAAGGCACACCAGGAGTGATCCCTGAACAAAGTCAGGAGTAAGCCGTAGCTCAAAAAAACAAATACACATCCCTGTCACTGTTACCCCATTGCTCATCGATTTACTTGAGACAGTAGCAGTAACGTCTCCATTCATCCCAGTCTTGGGATGTTAGCAGCCTCTCCTTACTCGTCCAAAAACACTAAGAAACATGTCAGGGAAATGGCTCGACAGGCTGAGCACACACAATACCTGTGACACTACATGGTTTCCCAAGCAGGAGCGACCTTCCCCAGGAGGGATAAGACTTGCCTCTCTCTGCCCCTGCCCTGTCTCTCTCTCTCTGTCTTTCTCTCTCTCCCCCCCTTCTTCCTCTCCTCTCTTCCCCTCTCTCGCTCTCTCTCTCTCTCTCTCTCTCTCTCTCTCTCTCCCCCCCCTTTCCCTCATCACTAAGAACCACATTTCAACCAGAAAAGGACACTCACTAAAGGCAGTCGATCCATGTTTGCTGCTTCTCGGAGAACATTAATAAGGCACTTAAGTCAACAGTTCTTAGAAAACAGTATGAAAAAAAAACAAGTTCTTTCCCAGGAGAGGGAGATGGTGTAAAGGGGCAAGAATACATGCATTACATACAGAAGCCTTTCAGATCATTTTGAGCCCCTTCACCAGGACCAAGCAAAGAGTAGCCCCTAAGCACCTCAGAATGTGGCCCAAAACAAAAAAGTGCAGATTCATTTGGAGAATGTCCAAGAAGTCTTCACCTGCAGGTTTATCAGCGGTTCTCAGCACTGGGACCCAAGGGTCCATGGTTTTCCAGCAGTGGTGGATACACCCTTCAGACCTAAATTCGTTTCTTCTACTCCTAAATACTGAATGTACCCAGCCCACTGTAGATCACTGGCCATTTAACAATATTCAAAGCAGGAGGTAAAATACCAGTCAGCTGAGTTGAAATCACTGTCCATTATGACTCCCGTATTATATCCACAAGATAAAGAAGCTGAATTCATAGACAGATCAAAACAGGGAGGGGGGAGTCCTAAAGCCCTCACAACCAAGGGCAATGAAGACATCCTTCTGATCCCTATCCCCAACCCCCCTACTCATGTTAGTTACAGTGCTTCATTCACAGTAAGTCCTGTTCCACTACATGGGGGTTGGGGAGATTTTGTTTGGGTTTGATCTGGGGGCCACATCCTGAAATATTCAAATGGATGCTGGGGATCAAACTTGTTAAGGGTCCTGCCAGCTGTACTATTACTCCAGCCGCTGATCACTGAGTGTTGAGCCATTTTCACACATAAAATATTCTAAGCAAGGGGCAGAATTTTATTTTTTTTTAATGTTGTTCTTTTCCAGTACTTAGAAGGACAAGTCTATACTCAGGTTCAATCCACACAAAGTAATCAGCAAACACTGATGCCTGAGAGAAAATGTACAAAGATCTGTGTAGTCTTCGGGCCGATACAGAGAGGTGTAACAGAAAACAGCATCAGCCATTGCTTTACAGTTCACAAAACATTTCAGCACATCGGTAATAAATCTAAAACACAGCACTGAAGAATAACTATGGTTTTTTTTTCCTCTAAGAATCTCTTTTTTTTTTAAATTTTTTTATTTTTTGCTTTTTGGGTCACACCTGTCAATGCACAGGGGTTACTCCTGGCTCTGCACTCAGGAATTACTCCTGGAGGTGCTCAGGGGTCCACATGGGATGCGATGCTGGGAATCAAACCCAAGTCGGCCACGTGCAAGGCAAACACCCTATCCGCTGTGCTATCACTCCAGCCCCAAGAATCTCTTGATTCAATCCATTTTCCTCTTTAACCAAAGGGATACAGCAAATTCTATAATCCACTACTCTGGTACATATATATTTCTAAATTTGCCACTTCCATTTTCCTGATATACTCTTACTTTATCATGTTGCATCTCATTATCTTCTATTCCACAATTTTTTTCTTTTGGTTTTCGAATCACACCTAGCTAGCTATGCTCAAGACTTGCTCCTGACTCAGAGATCACTCCCAGTAGGTTTGGGGGACCCCTAGGGTTTCAAGGATCAAACCTGTAGGTCTTACCCACTGTACTAAGTATCCACCCCTCATTCCAAAATTATTAACCTCATTCCACAGTAAAACCTGAAATTGGGACTGGACAGACAGTATAGCGGGTAGAGCATTTGCCTTGCACACAGCCAACCCAGGTTCAATCCCCAGCATCCCATATGCTCCCCCAAGCACTGCCAGGAATTATCCCTTGAGTGCAGAGCCAGGAGCAACCCTGAATAATGCTGGGAGTGCTCCACCCCAGAAGACTTTTTGAAAAAAAGTAATCCTATTATGAATCTCTAAACTGCCGCCCAAAAGCACAATCAGGTGCCACACAGCATTAGAAAAGTGCATCTGACTGCTTATTGTATTACACTATTTTTTTTGAGAAGAGTGGAAAGACATGAAAAGAACAGGACTCAGAAATAGGGTTCTATTGCTTAGAGATTCTGGGTTCCATCCCCAGCACCACATACAGGATAGAAAGAAAGGGGGGGGAAAAAAAGCTGAGGGTCAAAGAGAGAACTCGATGGACTGAGAACATGTTTTGCATGCAGGAGTTTGACCCTGGCACTGATCCCTGCCACTGCATGGTCCCCTAAGCACTGCCCACAACAAATCCTCATTGGGAGTAGTCCCCAGCCACTACCCGGTGTGACCCAAAAGCAAAAACAAACAGACTATTTTTATTTTGTTTTTGCAGTGGGGGCAATTCTAGCAGTGTTCAGGGCTTACTTTTGGCTCTGTGCTCAGGGATCACTTCTGGTGGTGGGACTCAGGGGAATATACGGAATGCCAGGGTTCAAATCCAAGTTGGATACATGCAAGGTAAACTTCCTCCCTGCTGTATTATTGTTCCAGCCCCAAATAAACTAGGCAAACTCTTTTTGTTTGCTTTTGATCACTCCTAGCAGTGCTAGAATCTTCTTCTCAGTGTTTGAAGGTCCCTCCCAGTGGTGCTCAAAAAACCATGAGGTGCCAGGGAAGAAATCTGGGGTTCCCACATGCAAAGAACATGCTTCAGTCCTCTGAGCCATCTCCCCAGCCCCAAGATCTGCATTCTAAAAACTTTAAAAAAAAAAAGAGCCCAAGAGATAGTAAGTCTCGTGGGTAAGGTGCTTGCGTTGCAGGCAGACACTTCACGGAAGCTCGCATTTGCCTTTAAACACAGCTGAACTAGGTTTGATACCCAACACTCACATGGTCCCCTGAGCCCACCAGGAATGATCCCTGAGTACAGAGCCAAGGAGAGTAAGCACTGAGCACCTCCAGGTGCAGTCAAAATAAGAGGGAAAAAAAAAGGTTATAGTCAAAGAAGGCCTGCTGGTAGTCCTTTTGACTAAATACATCATTATCTCTGTGGTCTCCAAATAAAACTCAAAAAGCTCTTACAAAACATGTAAGGGAAAACAGGTGCCAGATAGTACAGAGGCTGAAACACTCTCTCTGCATGCAGCAGACCCTGGTTCAAATCCCTGTGCACCACATGTGATCCCCCAAGCATGCCAGGAATGAAGTCCTGAACACCATGGGGTGTGGCTGAAGAAAAAGAGAGAAAACAACACATGAATTACTCAATACATGTTAACAAAATGCCACTGGCTCATAAACTAAGGTACCGAAGCAATTTACCAGAAAGACACTGCTTACAGAGGAATTTAGTAGAGGAAACAGAAAAAGACCTCCCAGAGAGACTGGATTCTTGGAAAGGGGGAAACTTGGGCTCTCGGTTTAATGGAATATTGATTAACTACAATGCTTACGAATTTGGAAAAGGGGAAAAAAAGAAAAGAATTTGAAGCTCCTGGAGATTAAGACTAGGAGCCACGACAGGATACTAAGAGACCAACACCAACTAAAGGGAAAGGGGGCTACAAATAGTCAAAGGGAGGAATCCTCTCTTTGCCATGTTCTCATAACTATCACCATGAACTTAGTCCTCTACTATGTTCCTCCCTGGCCAAGGAGTTTTTCTTTCCTTTTACTTTCTAATCAGCTTTTCTATTTCTCATCATCATCATCATCATCATCTCCCACAGGCTATCAATCTATGGTGTATTCTACATACTGATAAATTCTAGCACCAAAAGGCTATTACTGAAAGTGAGAAAGCTGTACTAATGTCCTTTAAATCAGTAGTTGTATTTTGCTTTGTTTTTTGTTTTGGGACCACACCCAGCAATGCTCAGGGGTTTCTCCTGGCTGTGCTCAGGCACTGCTCCTAGTAGTGCTCAGGGAACCTTACAGGATGCAAGGGATTGAATCCAGGTCAGCTGCATGCAAGGCAAATAAATGCCGTCAGTATTGTACTATCACACCAGCCCCTGAATCAGTGGTTTTCAACCACCAATCTGAGGACCTGTGTAACTACAAAAAAGTTGAAAACTACCTCTAAATGCCTATTCACCCCCTAAAGTCCAGTACAGAGATCAGAGTTCAACTGGTCAACCTTAAAATGTTTTCCCTATTTCATCACCCACTTTATCACACAGCAGTTTACAGAGAAAACATTTCACAATGAGAATGAAACTATTACAAGTCCAACACTAAACGTTGGGCTTTGCTTTTTGAAATCTTTAATGCTATTCAGAAACGGAGAGCTTCACTTTTAAAACTACTATTTAAGTTAGGCAAGAGAGAAAGTATAGGGGTTGAGATGCTGGCAAGTAACAACTGACCCCAGTTCTAGCCCCGGCCCTGTATGTGGGCTTCTGAGCACAGAGCCAGGAGTAAGCTCGGAACACAGCCAGATATGGCCTGAAAACCAAAACTAAAAAAATACAAAACCAAAACTCCCTCGAAATGTAAAAGAGTGATTGTTCATAAACAGGAGAATAAAGACCTGGAGAGATGGTGTGAAGAGTTGGAATACATGCTTTGTATGCAGCATCCTGGCACTCCAAGGCCACCAAGCGCCACCAGGGAGCAACCCCCAAGCCTCCAGCTCCAGGAATGTAACTCCCAAAAATACAAAAAAGTATTAAAAAAAACAAATATTATCAAAAGAGGTAGGTAGAGGGGAAAGGAAGAAAGAAAATGGGGGGTAGGGAGGTTTAGAAAGAAGTAACAATGAAGAAATGAATATAAAGTACTCATATAAACTTAGTCCTATACTGAGTTCTTTCCTGTCTGGGAAATTTCTTTCTCTTATATTTTCCAATAAATTATTTTATTTAAAAAAAAAAAAAGGCCAGAGTTTGACCTGCCTGGCCAGATAGTACAGTGAGTAGGGTTGAGAGGTACTACTTGCCTTGCATGCAGTAACCTTGCTACTTCCTCTCAGTTTTTATCCAGCAGTCTATCATTAGGAAAAGTCACCATAAAATTTTCTAAATCTACTAATACACATTTTCACAGCCTATATTTATGATTTCTAAATTTCATTAAGCCAAATAAAAACTTCCACTTTTGCTCTCTACAAGTGACAACCAATCAAACATCTACACTGATCTCTCTCTACAAGTATACATACTTGCAAGTGCTGATCCAAATTCACCATAACCCATAAAATTTGACTAACTTATATCCAAGTTAGAGCCTCCTCACCAGTTCTTTAACCCTATTCATTTTCCAGGGCCTAAATTCTGTAGAATTTCTTTGTTGGGGAGGGGGCCATTAGGCAGTGCCCAATGTGGGTGTTCAGAGTGGCTCAGCAGTGCTTGGAGTACCAGGTGGTGCCAAAAATAGAATAAGGGGTTCCTGCATGTAAAGCATGTGCTCAAATCCTTTGAGCCATCTGCCAGCCATAAACATGATTTGAATTTTGGGTTTTTGTTGGTTTTTTTTTTGAGGGTGTGGAGATCAAACTAGAACTTCAGACACATAAGGCTGCTATCCACATCCAGGCCCTAAAATTTCTAATTCAAGTCATCAAGTTTTGTGCTTATCTAAATTCATACATTCTTTTTTGTTTTTGTTTTGAGGCAACATCCAGCTGTGCTCAGGTCTTACTCCTGGAGAGCTTGGGGGACCATATGGGATGCCAGGGATCAAACCCAGGTTAGCAGCATGCAAGACAAATGCCTTGTCCAAACTATTTCTCTGGCCCCTGCCATACATTCTTGTTCATTGTTCACACCAGGGTCATTAGAATAGCTATCTAACTTGTCTCAGTCTTTACCTAATGTAATCTTCCCAAAATAACATTGAATAAAAGCTAGTGCATGGGGCCAAAGAGCTAGTACAGCGACCAAGGTGCTTGTCTTGTATGCAGTCTACCAGGGTTTAAACCCCAGCACCCCAGCACCCCATCTGGTCCCCCAAGTCCTACCAGGGCTGATCCCTTAGCACTTCTAGGTGTAGCTCAAAAAAAAAATCAAAAAAGAAAACTTCAGTCCAAATGCACACACTCAAAAACCCCTGCTAATGATTAGAATTAATGATTAGAATTAAATCTTAGCCTGGGAATGCCTCCGTAGACATGCCCTTTCTTTTTGCCTCACCTTAAGAGTTCAAGGGGGCCTGAGGAGATAAGGGTTCCCAGAACACTACGAGGAGCCATCCCTGAGCAAAGAGAAATGAGTGAGTACCTCCAAGTGTAGCCCAAGACCCAAAACCCAGAAGCCAAAATTAGCCCAATAATGGGAGGAAGAGATAGTACAATGGGTAGGGCACTAGCCTTGCATGCAGCTGACCCTGATTCAATCCCCAGCATCCCATATGGCTCCCCGAGCAGCCCCAGGAGTAATTTCTGAGTGCAGAGCTAGGAGCAACCCCAGAGCATTGCCAGGTGTGGCACAAAAACTTAAAAAAAAAAAAATTAACCCAATGAGGAACAGTGAGTAAGGCACTTGCCTTATACACAAACCACCCAGGTTCGATCCCCAGCACCCTATATGGTTCCCAAGCGCCACCAGGAGTGATCCCTGAGCACAAGGCTAGGAGTAAGCCCTGAGCACCATTGCATGTGGCCAAAAAACAAAATAACAACAAAAAATTGCCCAATGAAACAAGTGCTTAGAATAAGAGGAGAAAGCTAAAACCTAAGAGTCATACCTGCTCCACGGACACAAACATTAACTATTCAGTTTAAGTATATCAGTTATATTTCAAAGAGACAGTACAGGGGTAATGGTACTTGCCTCATATGTAGCCAATCCCAGGTCAAATCTCATATACACACATATACCTACACATACCCCAGACTCACATATATCCCAGCACCACCTAGGGTCCCCCAGGCACCACCAGAACAGACCCCTCAGTACAGTGCCAGGAGTAAGCTCTGAGTACAGCCAAGTGTGATCCAAAAATAAAAATATTAAAAATATTACGTTGTAATATTACATTACAATGTAATATTACAAAAATATTACATCAATATTAAAAATATTACATAAGTTTTCATATAAGCAGTTTCTGCTCATAGTAAAACTTTCTATTACTTTCTGCTACTTTCAATTACAGTATCTAAAAAACAAAAGTCAGAGCCAGGGAGATAGCTCGAAGAGTAGGATCTAATGCTTTATATTTCATATGCCCAGATTTCATAACCAACACCCCATGGTCCCCAAGCCAGGAGTGAGTGACCCAGAGGAATGTACAGGGAATAGCCCCTGATCATGGTCAGGTATGGCCCAAAAGCCAGAAAAAATAAAAATGAGAAATTACCCACAAGATAGACCCTGGAAAGATTCTAAAATATACACTCAGCTTATCAAGAGCCCAAACAGTTCTCAAATTATGCCAGGGGAGCAAAGGGGTGGCTTTGTTTTTAAAATAAATCAATGAATAAATTTAAAATATAAAGCAGCCCAGGGCACAAAGATAATACAGCAGGTAAGGTGCTTGCTTTGCATAGGGTTAACCTGAGTTCAATCCCAGCACCCCATAATGGTCCCCTGAATGCACTCAGGAGTAATCCCTGAGTACCAAAGGGCGTATCCAGATGGGGTCTGGGAGATAACAGAGTAAGATACTTGTCTTGTACATAGCCACCCCAAGTTCACTCAGGGAAACCCATATCATCCCCCAAGCACTGCCAGGAATGATCCTTGAGCACAGAGCCAGAAGCCCTGAGCACCACCAGATGTGACACCCCAAAAGAAAAGTATACCCAGAAATGGAATGTGGCATTTACATCAGTCTAAAGCTTTTATTAAAATGAATTGGTCATGTTATTTATCACCAAAAAATAAATGATCCAATTACAATATCATAACAACCATTCTTCAAAACAAGTGATTGAACCAAATAAAATTAACAAATTAGGTTTTAGAAAGCATTCACTAAAAACAGCAATCCTAAGTGGACAGCAATTGTACGAGTTTCAAAGCTGAAATAGTGAACTTTTTTTTACCTGATGTTCTGCATGAATGTTATCCCCAGTAGGCCATCGATGTTTGCTATTATTATAGCCGCCTCCACCACTTCCTCCTCCCCCAAGCTGCTCACCATGCTGCCTCTGAAAGAAGTAATCCACCATAGCGTCGTCCTGGGAACGGCCTGCAACTCCTATGGATCCTGGGACAGGGCTGGAGTGTGTCCCAGCTGCAAGAGCTTGATTTGCAGCTGGTTGTGGCTGCGCTTGCGACCCTGTTCCAGATGTCAAAACAACAGGCATGTTGGGATTAGCTGGTTCTTGAGGGTGATGTTTCAGGTGGGGGCTGAAAGAGTCCTGCCAAAGCACTGCTTTTCTCTTCAAGACACATGCAACGCTCATTCCACCAACACCTAAAGACAAACAAGTTACACGAATGTTAAAAAAATAATGTAAGTAACTTGACACGCAGCAAGCTAAAAATGAGCCCCACGTCTTTTGCACTACAGCATTTACACACAGTTTCTAGAAAGCAGTTAAATATCTAATAAAATAATATACACAATTTTGAGCCAAAGACAGTTCAATGGATTGGAGTGCATGCTTAGCATGCAAAAGGCTCACCCCAGCACACCATGGTTCCCAGAGTATCCACCCACGACCCCAGACACAGAGCTGGGAGTTGTCTCCAAGCACCAACTATCAAAACTGGGCCAAAATCAAAACTTTAAAATAAATAAGTTATTATACACAATTTTCTTTTTTTCTTGAAGAGGAGGGGCACACCTATCGTGCTCAGAGATCACTCCTGACGGTATTCGGGGTACCATATGAGATGCCAGAGATCAAACCCAGCTCAGCCACATGCAAGGCCAGAGTTTTAACCCACTTTACAGTACTCTCTCTCTGGCCCCAATAAATATACACACAATTTTCTTAAAGTGATACTTCCAGTTTTAAGTTGGTGACTGTTTAGTATGGAAACAAATACAGGTGATGGCAGGCACTCTGACAAGGTTTGAGATCATACCCAAGGCAACTGCAGGGAAGCAAGTTGTTAGCACAGATAACTTGTAGAATTAGATTTAATCAATGGTTCTACCTAATTTATTTACACCTTAAGTCCATAGTCACAGATACGTAAGTTAACTGGAGTCTTATAAAATGTCACTTAATAACTGGCACAGTTTATGTCAATAAAATGAACAAAAATTTTAATTCTGGTTCTGGAGATATGTATAGTGGGTAGAACACTTGCTTTGCACAAGGCCAATCTGGGTTCAATCCCCAGCACTCCTTATGGTCTCCCAAGCCCTGCCAGGATTACTCCTTCAGCACATAGCCACGAGTAACCCTAAGCATCAACTGGTGTGGGCCCCAAACAAAAAATAATATTCTACATAAAATCAGTAACAACTCATAGAATGCTCAGAACTTTTTAAACCCTTTTATATTTTTTAATGTCCAGCATAGAACTGAAGAGGCAGTAAAGGCAACACAAGTTTGCCTTGCTTTGGTTGATCCCTGTTGGTTCCTCTCTGCCTCCACTGCATACAGTCCCCAAGGCATCTCCAGGGGTGAGGACAAAGCCAACGGTAAGCCCCAAACACAGTCAGGTGTGGCTCCAAAACTTAAAAAAAAAAAAAACTTGAAGGGACCAGAGTATAGTACAAAGGGTACGGGCATTATTTGCCTTGCACACAGTCAACCAGGGTTTGATTCTGACCCGGGATCAATCCCCAGCATCCCATATAGCCTCTCAAGCAGCACCAATAGTAACCCCTGAGTTGCAGAGCCAGGAGTAAACCTTGAGCTGTAGAGCCAGGAGTAACCCATGAGTATTGCTGAGTGTGGCTCAAAACAAAAACAAAAAAGCAACTTTAAAATTGGGACCACAGAGATGGAATGGTAGTAATGGGTAGGGCCATCTGCCTTGCATGTGGCAGCCCGGGTTGAATCCAAGGCATCCCATAATTCCTAAACTAACAGCCCTCCTTGAATATCAGGCTTAACCCCAAAAAATGAAAAATAAAATTGGGTACACCTTGCATATAGCCAACCCAAGTTTAATCCCCAGCACCCCACAGGGTCCCCCAAGCCCCTCCAGGAATGATTCCTGAACACAGAGGTAGAAAAAAGCCCTGAGCACCTCCAAGTGTGGCACCCAAAAAAAAAAAAATAAAACTCTGAAATATACACCAAATTCATAGGATGCTACGTGAAGAAATACCAAGGTCCCTGACCAAAACAGCAATTAAAAAAAAAAAAAAGTGTTCTTAGCCTGACCCTTCTTAGCTGCTGCTGGTAAAAGAAAAAAAAAATCAAAATATTTACCAATACTTTACAACTTTAATTGTGATCATATCATTATTAGTTCTTCAACTCCTATAAAGAGGATGAGACCAAACCAAATCCAAACTCTTTACTAGTGCAGAGAACCTACTAGCCAAATAATTAAAAATTAAAAAAAAATCCCTGAACACAACTGCATGGCAAATATATTGCATATAATATCTAACTAACACAAAAGCATTAAAACATAAAAACAGTAAGGTATACAGGGAAGTTATGATATGTCCAAAGCCACTGAGCTGAGAAGGGATTCACATCAAAATTCTTTTTGTTTCCAAATCTTGTTCTTAATTCTGAGAAAATAAACAAGATACTGTTGTTACTCTTTCATGCAAGGAACAACAAAGATTCTTTAAAATGTTACTAAGAAACATTCTGACTTAATTTGCTTAAAATAAAAAACTTCCCTTATAAGTTACACTCACCACTTTCAGCCAGAGTGCTTAAAAACTGCTACAAAGTAATCAGTTACCAATTAGAATACACCTGCCTATAGCCATGGGAGTCTAATTTCAAGACTGTGACCCTAACTCTGCTACAAATGCCTCAGCACTCCCTAAACCTGTGGCACTGCAAAATCAAGACTAACCAAATTTGTGATAAAACTATTATTTCTCTTTATGGAATAATTAAACCTCCCAATAAAGACATATTTGCTTTTAACAACATATTCATGTTTTGAAGCCAGAAGTAAAAAGACAATGGAATTTGCAGTTTGTTCGAAGCCTAATTTGGAAATCCTACTCTCGGTCCTCAATTCCAACCGGGAACCTTACTAGGGAACTAGGGTAGTCTAGTACTTTCCAGGCTCTAATTTCTGCTTTCATGAACAAAATGTTTATATTTAGAAAGTTATAGCTGTGTTTTACCATCAATCTTTTGCAAAGTGCCTTCCCTGTTTGGTTTATAAAAGAACTCATTGCCCTCTTATTAGCAGGCCAATCCCATTCTCTTCTCCAAGAAAATATCTAAAAGTATTTGAACCAAACAGGGCCCCCAAACCAAAATTTTACCACTAAGCTTGCAACCTAACACCATTTCCTCATCTAGAAAATGGAAGACATCTTTCTTTTATGGCTCATGTTTTTAATCAAAATGAAAAAAGTTTTCAATAAATTTAAAGTCACCTCGATAAGACCAGAAGAAATTCAAAATTTTCCAATTTTCAATTGAGTATTCCTAAGACTACAAATGCTAGTCTTCCTAAAATTAAAAAAAAAATTAATAGATCTTTCTAACACTGAATGTCCATATGAAATTAGCTGTTTAACTCTGAGACACACTGAAGACAACTTCATGCTATATGAGAGTAGGGGAAAGACTCCTATAAAAATGTTCAAACAAAACAATTGGCTTTTGTAAAGCTATCTGTATGCCCTGAGACTTCCTGCTTTACCTAATGAGGCAAGGCAAGGCAAGGCAAGTTTCTCAAACAGAAAGTCAGGCAGAAGGACAATCTGATAGTGAGCAAATAATTCAAGCAAGTAACAAACGTTTTTGGATAGTTTTGTACTATTTTAGAAAATTAACAGCAAAACTTATTAAGCCCTTAATATTACGAAACATTTAAGTTGACGATACCTTTAAAAAAAAAACTCAAGTTCACTAGAAGTTGTGCAGTAGCTGAAATGTGACTTTTTACAAAGTATGACATATAAAAATAACTCTTTTAAACTACTAGAAATAAGTGTTGATTAGTCTTCCACTTTTCAAACTGTTTAGATCAAGTTTATTAGTTTTTAAATAGCAAATTTAATTTCAAAGGAATAAGGTTTAATTAATCTCCATAACTCACTTTTTGTTTACTAAAAGGCTTAGAAGCTTTAAAGTTATTTATTTTATCACACTGGAAGAAAACATTCTGTGGTTATAAATTGTAAAGCAAGTTCTCTCAAACCCAAACTAAACTTCAGGCTCAACTTCGAAAAGCGATGGCCTTAGTCACAAACTCAATTGTAGTTAAGGCAAAACACTAAAAGTTCAGAAGCAGTAAATATTTCTCAAAGATCTAGATAACGAACACACACGACTGTCTTATAAAGTTAAAACTGGCAATAGATCAAGACGTTGGTTTTGCTCACTTGAAAAAAACTGCACTGGAAATGAAATCTCGGGGTTTGCCCTGGTGAGTTTTCAGGTGTTTTCACAAGGCCAGCCAAAGCCAAAGCCAAAAAAAAAAAAGCTCAAGCTGTAGACCCATTGTTTCCAAAGTAACCAAGAATCAAAAGGGGGGGGGAGAAATCTCATCAACTCTCATTTTCAATCCCAGGAAGAGTGGGAAGCGAACGGATTGATCTCCGAACGGTGCTTTCTGGAGCAGACAACAAAGAGTAGCAATTCCCAGAGTTATGGATTGGCCCAAACCCTCGCAACCTACTACGAGTGCGGGGGCATGGGGGGCTTGGGGGCGCAGGCGACACTCGGGAGCGGAGTCCCCACTGGACGTGGGAGTGGTACCGAGAAGTCTAGCAGATGATGCCTTGTTTACCGAGAGCGTTTGGGAGCTGCTCAAACTATGGACTATTCGAGTCTCCCCGGTTCCCACTGCCGCGGGCTGGAGCCCCGGGTCGAGGCAGGACCCAAAGGCACCCGCAACCCGGGGGCTCCGAGAGGAAGAAACCACCAAAAAACAGCAGCTCCCGCGGAAACAAAAGGCCACAAGCACCCAGGAGCCTGAGAGCGATCTGAAACTTCCTGATCGACACTCAGCCACAGCCAAGGCTGGCAAAGTTCCCCCCGTGGTGGGTCTCGAACGTCGGCGAGGGCCACGGCTGCTCCGAAAGCCATGTATTGTTCCTCCTCTCTCGGCGCTGCCACGGAAGCCCAAGAAGTCGAAGAAACCCAGGGGAGCTCAGAATAACACTTCGCGGCCAGACAAGACTCGGGGTTTCGCAAACCCATCAAAAAAAAGAAAGAAAGGAAAAGGAAAGCAAGCCGAACGGCAACATCAACCTTTCGGGGGGCTCCAACTGGGCCGAGCAGGAACAGAGAGGCACATGTACGTCCCGGGCAGGGGCCTAAGCAGCCCGCATTCGCCTCGCCTCGACCCCGCTCCCCACCCCCTCCCTCCTTTGATAACAATAGGGGCCTTGCTGCTGACTCCAAAACATGTATGAGGAACAGCGAGTGAGAAGCCTCGGCTCGGGCCCCGGAGGCTTTTCCAAAGCCCTTCTCGCCAGCCCAACCGTTCTCCAACGCCAATATAAGGGGGCAATCTGCTCGCTGGGGGTCCGGAGCAGCGTTTGGGGGCGGCGGGGTGCGGATACTCACGGGCGGAGCGGTAGGATGAAGATGGATTTCAGCCCCCCGATCTTCTCTCTCCGGCGCTCTCGCTCCCCCTTACCTTTCACTCCGACAACATGGCGGCCCACTGGGGACTGGGCTGGCGCGGTGCATCCTGGGATAGGCTCTGGCCCCAGCGCCAGCGATGGCAGCGGCATGTGCGGAGAAGGCAGGCGGCTCTGGAACAGGTTGCCTGGTTGCCATGCCAACCCAGGGCCTGTGTGAACTTGGGAAACTCGCAAGCGACACAACCGCTGCGCGCGCGAGGGCCCGCCCGCTCGGAGCGCGCGCCGCCGCGGGCAGAAGGCGGGATCCCGCCGGCCGGCTCCCGGGCCGCCGCGCTCGGCTCCCGGCTAGGCACGCGGGCTCCCGCCGCGACGCTGCACCGGCTGCGGAAGGACCGCGGCGGCTCGCCCCCCGCCCAGTGACACCCCCACACGCTGCAGCTGGTGACTTTACCAGGGCGCCTCTGGAACTACGAGGACTGCGTTCAACGTTCAAAGCAGTGGTGCAGAGCGCGCCTCCCCTCTCTGGGGCCCCGGGTTCGATCCGCCAGGACGCCAAATGCTCTGCTCGAGCTGGGTGGCTCTGTGACCTTAGTTCCAGTTTCCATTGCCCAATTTGTCCAATGAAGAGGAACAGGAGAAAAATAACAGACTGAGAAGAAGTATAGTGCTGGAACTTGTAAGCCGAGTTGCTACAGAAGATTGACTGGGTCCAGGGTAAAACGTAAGTGCAGGGCCCGTGTTTAGAATTGCTATAATTTCAATACGGCAATGGCAGAGCCTTAGACCCAAACCATAGGGGCCCAGAGATAGTACAGTGGATAAGGTGCTTACTTTACACACAACTGATTCTGGTTCGTCTCATCACCACATGCGGTCTCCTGAGCACCAGCGAGAGTGAGTCCTGAGTACAGAGTCAGGAGTAAACACACAGCGTAGTCAAGTGTGCACCCCTCCCCCCAAAAATAGGTAAATAAAACAAAAGCGACCCTGTTTGTAAGCACTCGGTTTTAGCTATTGTCATTTGAAAATAAAGTTGACCTTTGATGAGACTGATTTCCAAATGTAGCGGTCGATCTATCTCAAGTTAAATACAAGATGGATTGAAAGGTTAGGTAAACCACACAATGCACTACAAAAAAAAGCAGAAGATGAGAAGTGGTATTTTATAACTGGATGAGGGAAAATATTTATAATCATAAATCAGTAAACAATTGTTTAAAAGACAAATACTTAAACATCTAGCAATAAGATAAATCAATAAAATAGAAAATGAGAAAATAGTTTTAAAAATCACCATATGCATGGTACAAAACTGGTTCATCCTTGGGGCTGGAGTGATAGCACAGCGGGAAGGGCATTTTCCTTGCACTCGGCCCATCTGGGTTCTATTCCCAGCATCCCATTCCCTGAGCACTGCCAGGAGTAATTCCTGAGTGTAGAGCCAGGAGTAACCCCTGTGCATTGGGTATGATAAAAAAAAAAAAAAAACTGGTTCATCCTCAAGATAATTACTGAGACTATTTCCCCTTCTGGAAAAGCCCATGTTCTCTCTCTCTCTCTCTCTCTCTCTCTCTCTCTCTCTCTCTCTCTCTCTCTCTCTCTCCCTCTCTCTCTCCCTCTCCCTCTCTCTCTCTCCCTCTCCCTCTCTCTCTCTTCTCTCTCTCAGTCTCTCTCTTTCTCTCCCTCTTCCCTCTCTCCCACTCCCTCTCCCCCTCCCACTCTTTTCCTCCTATTTAGGTAAATTTCCTTGGGAGTAATAGTACAGAGAGTAAAATGCTTGCCTTACACATGGCCAACCATGTTCCTGGGTACCTCATTTGGTCACCTGAGTTCGACAGGAGTAATTCTTGAGTGCAGAGCTAGGAGTAACCTAAGAGCATTGCCAGGAGTGCCCCCAAAACAAAGAAAGTAAAAATAATTGGGGGGTTTTGGGGTTCCATACCCAGTGATATTCAGAGCTTATTCCTGTCTCTAAAGCACCTTACCTGCTATATTATCTCTCCACACCCCCTTCCCAAAATTTTTTCTTTAAATAAAACTATTTTACTTCACTTTTTAATAAATAAATAAATAGTTGTCGTCTCTAAATTTAAAAAAAAAAAAAGTTGCCCAGGGAGATCAGAGAGATAGATCAGTGGACTGAGCACTGCATGCTTTGCATGCAGGAAACCTGTCTTCAATTCCAAGTACCACATGGCTAAATGAGGACCACCAGAAGTGACCCAAAAAAAATCAAGAACAAAAAAACTAAGAGAAACTTTTATTTCTGGAAGAAAAAAAAAGACTTGGAAGTTAAAGATACTGAACTTGGCCATATGACTTTGGGCCAATCTATTGATCTCAATCAACTACCTCATTTGTTTAAAAAAAAAAAAGGGGGGGGGACATAGAAATGATATAGCCTTGCAAGCAGTCAAACCAAGTTCAATGCCAGTACTCTGTATGTTCCCCCAAACCTTGCCAGGAGTGATCCCTGAGCACAAAATCAGGAGTAAGCCCACACACAGTGGGGTATGGCGAAAAAGAAAAAAACTGGTGTGGTGGAGGGCACTGTCTTTGCACTCAGAAATTACTCCTGGCAGTGTTTGGGACACCATATGGGATACCAGGATCGAACCAGTTGAATGACAAGTTCCCTACCCCTGATACTATCACTCCAGCCTCCAAAAAAAGTTTGTTTGTTTTTAAGTATTTTTCTGACAAGGTAGTTGAGAGTTAAAAGGAACTAGCATTATATAAAGTGTCTAACACAGAATTAGCACTCAATAACTGTAACTGTTTTATTTTACTTGTGGTCTTACATTCATTTCTAAGTCCCCAGATACTAACATAGTGCAAGGCATAGTGTAATTGCTCATTAAATGTTTGTTAAATGAATTAACAGTCATTTAGGGTGTCAAGTCTCAAATTCAACCACCCTAAAAGTGATATGCTGTATTCAGAGATCCATCTCTTAAGTCAGACCAGAAATTACTTACTTAACCTCTCTGAGCCTCCATTTTCTCCCATGGAAACTGAGGTTAATATAATGGCACTAAATGAAAAGCATTTAGCCCCAGGAGGCCAGAACTCTGGAAAGTGCTGAGTAGCACTAATAGGAAAATATGTAAGAAAAGGAAGCACAATAGACATGAGACCGTTATAAAATTTCCTCAGTCTTACAGGGCCCTGTGCTCCACCATTTTACTCTGAAATCTATTACCAACTCCTTAGTTTAAATTTTGCTTTTACTACTGAGCATAGAGAATTTTTTGCCATTTAGCCAGAGCCGTGTGATACAATACACATTAAGATCCCTCCTTAGTCAAATGTCACCACGCCTGTTTTCCCCTATGGAATTACTTCTGTGGACTGGACATGTGGCTCAGTAGTAGAGCACATACACGTCTTGCATGATGGAGGAGGAGGAGGAGGAAGAGGAGGAGAAGGAGGAGGAGGAGGAGGAATAAGAGGAAGAGGGGGAGGAGAAGAAAGAGGGGGAGGAGGAGGAGCAGGAGGAAGAAGAGGAAGAGGAAGGAGGAAGAGGAGGAGGAGAAGGAGGAGAAATAGAAGAGGAAGAGGAAGAAGGAGGAAGAGGATGAGAAGGAAAAAGAGAAGAGGAGGAAGAGGAAGAAGAAAAAGAAGGAGAAGAAGTAGGAGAAGGAGAAGAAGGAGGAGAAGGAGGAGGAGAAGGAGGAGAAGAAGAAGACGAGGAGGAGGAGGAGGAGGAGAAAACACAGGCTTTACATGCAAGATCATCAGGTTAAATCCCTTGTTCTGCAGTCCCCCAGCACCACCCAGAGAAATTCGTGAGCACCGTGCCAGAAGTAGCCACCAAGCACTGCTGGTCATGCTCCACATCCAAAACAAAGGAAAGAAAAGGAAATACTCTCTCAAGTACCTGAGACCCCAGACCAGCCAGTCCCAGAATGATGCTATCAGAACATTGTCTTTAACTCAAGAGAGAAGCTCATGTCAGATGCTTGCCTAAGGACTGGAGCAAGTGAGTAGTGGTACAGTGGGTAGGGCATTGCCCTTGCATGCAGCTGAACTAGGTTTGATCCCCGGCATCCTATGTGGTCCTCCAGGCACCACCAGGAGTAATTCCTGAATGCAGAACCTAGAGTAACCCCTAAGTGTCACCTGGTGCAAGCCTAAAGACTTAAAAAAAAAAAAGCTTGCCCAGGGTCAGAGATAATTCAGGAGTTGAGGTCCTTGCCTTGCACCCAGCTGCTCACACACACACACACACACACACACACACACACACACATACACACACCACATATGGTTTCCCAGCATCAGCAGGAGTACTCCCTGAACACAGAGCAAGGAAAATACCCTGAGCCTAGCCAGGTGTGGCCCACAAACTTTGTAAATGCTTACCTATGTCCATGTACTCTGCATATTTATTACTTAACTTAAAAAAGTCCTCCAGTTATCTATAAGATGAATGGCATTACTTTCCTATTTCAAAAGTGAGAAAACTGATGGGATCCAATGTCAGTACATTAGGCAGTATGCTTGCCTGGCACATGGGGAACCTGTGTTCAATCCTTGGTACCCCATATTGTCAGAGCCCACCAGGAATGATATCTCCTCCGTATAACCCCCGCCCCAACCTGTCAGGGGTGATCACTGAGCACTAACAGGTGTGTCCTGAAAACTAAAAGTGAGAAAACTATTACTTGGAGAGTTTATGAAACCACACTAGCATTTTTAGTACAATCCTAAAAACTTGGGAAACTTCACAGTACAACATCAATCTTCTAGAGTTCCCAAACACCAAAAGTCTAATTCAGCTGGCCTGAGGTCCTTATCAATAGAAACTTAATCCTTTCCATTGTAATTTAAACAAAGACAGTGATCTCAAGTCAGAAACATTCAGTGAAGATTCTTCAAAGAAGGCGTTTGGTTCCATAAGTGTTCTCTCTCCCTTCTTTTGGTAGTGGTACTCTAAGTGTGACCTGGAATTCACAAAAATACTACCTAACCTGACCATGCTAACCACTGAAAATAAATCCCAAATGGACAAATGCTTTTTGTTGCTATAGGCTTTTGTCCTCTGTTATAGCCAACTGCTTTGGGATAGTAAAGGGTACTATAATGTGGTATTTGCAAAATGAAAGTAAAACATTTTCCAGAAAAACTGGAATTCTCCAACTTTTCTAGGAAGACTACTTTATCAGTGTTGGTTTGAGTTGCTTTTCCAATGGTGCTTCACTTGTGTTTTTGTCTATTTGGAGGATCTCCCATGGGTAGCACTTCCTTTCATTGTTTTGGTACTTGGATAATTGTTGGACTGTTAGCATTCCCATTGTCATTTTGTTTCTTAGCAAATATTGGTTATTAGAGTCCTTTTCCCACAGGAAGGAATGAGTAAGAGAGGCTTTGTGTTTCCAGCACTGATATCTAGCAAGTCTGACCAACTTTCCCACTGAGGAAAACTGGTACAAATGGAAAATAAAAATCTCCTGTTGAAAACAATGGAAAGTTAGCAAATTAGTGAGAATTAGTGAGCCAGGATTCAAGCAAGAAGAAATTGAGATATGGAAGCCCCAAAAATCACATTTAGGACTACTTCTTTGGGAGGCACATTTCCTGAGAGATAGCTAATCGACTATGGATTCAGGCCTTAGCTCCAAGGGCTGGAGTACATGCTTTGCACGTTAGAGACACAGGTTCCATTCCTGCCACCCCAGGGCAACTCCCAAACTGACCAGTAGCAGGCCCTGAACACTACCAGGAATGGCCCCCAAACAATCCTGCCTCCAAAAAAGATTAAGATAAATTAGGGGCCTCTAGAGTACTTGCCTCTCTGCTCAGAGATCACTCCTGGAGGTGTTCCAGGCACAAAATATAAAGGGATTGGCTGCATGCAAGGCATGTGTTTATCCCCTGTATAATATCTTTAGCCCCCTTATTTAGATGTAGGGGGGTTGGACCAAAACCTCTCTACATCTAAGTGATGCTCAGGGACTTTTCCTAATTCTGTGCTCAGGAGTTACCCCTGGCAGGATCAGGGGATCATCCACAGTGCTGGGGATTTGAATTAGTGTCAGCAAATTTGCAGGCTATCGAATGTAGCCTGCCCACAGGGCAGAGTCTGGCAAACTCCCCGTGGCCTACCAAATATGCCAAATACCAGTAACAATGATGGGTCTCATTCTCCTAAAGAGCTGTGAATATAATCTCAGGGCTAGGATGAAAGAGACGTTACTGGGGCCTGCTCGAGGCAATCGACGATTAACAGGATGATGAAATTAAATGAAATGAAATTGCAAAGCAAAACCCTTGCTTCTTGTACTATCTCTCTGAGCCCTCATTTAGAAGTTTTTGTTGGGGCCAGAGCAATAGTACAGTGAGTAGGGCATTTTCCTTGTACGCAGCGTACCTGAGTACAATCACCGGCATCCCATATGGTTCCCCAAGCACACCAGGAGTAATTCCTGAGTGCAGAGCCAAGAGTAATCCCTGAGCACAGCTGGGTGTGACCAAAAAAAGAAAAAAAAAGAAGTTTTTATTGATTTTGTTGTTACTGTCTTGGGCCACACCCATTGGTGCTCAGGATTTATTCCTCAGGGGACTATATGGGATTCTGAGGATCAAACCTGGATCAGCCACATGCAGGGCCAGTGCACTACCCGCTGTTCTATTGCTCCAGCTCATTTAGATTTCTCAAAGAATTTAAAAGGTTCTGCCACAGGGATTTTGCTGTTTGATTTGTTGTTGAAATAAAACAGTTTTATTTATGAAGAGTGAGAGAGAAGAGAGAGAAGAGAAAGAGGGAACCCCATAAAGTAAAAGAAGATATTTACATACCCAAAGTTGGGATGTGCACAATTCCAGAAAACAATGTTCCTTGTGTTTATTTGCTAAATTTAACTGTTTCAAACTTTGTCCTGAGACGGAGAATCCAATATTTCAGTTTTGTTGTCTTTTCAGTAAAGCTTAAGTTATGTAAGATTTCAATAAGGTTTTTTTTTCTTTGTTCTTTAAGATTTCAATAAGCTTTCTACTAAGAAAAAGAAAATAAAATTTAAGTACCAAAAGAATTTAACATATTTTATAAGGCCAAAGAGATAGTACAGCAGGGAAAGGTGTGTGTCTCGCAAGCAGCTGACCCAGATGCAATTCCTGAAATGTCGGGACCCCATATGGTCCCCTGAGTTTGCCAGAACTGATACCTGAGTGAAGAGCCAGAAGCAAGCCCTGGGAATTGCTGAGTGTGCACTTCCCACAACGAAAAAAAGAGTTTTTATATTCTAGGTATCATTTTTTTTTTCTTTTTGGATCATACTCAGCGATGCACAGGGGTTACTTCTGGCTCATGCACTCAGGAATTACTCCTGGCAGTGCTTAGGGGGCCATATGGGATGCTGGGAATCGAACCCGGGTAGACCACGTGCAAGGCAAATGCTCTACCCACTGTGCTATTGCTCCAGCCCCAGTTATCTTTTTTTTTATTATTATTATGGGCCCAAGAGATAGTACAGTGGATAAGGCACTTACCTTGTAGGCAGCTAACCAGTTACATCCATGACACACATGTGCCCTCCCCCAAATTGTGCCAGGAGTGATCCCTGAGCCAGAAGTAAGCCCCAGATATGACCAGGTATGACCCCAATGAAAGCAAAAATTATTTATTATGCCCCAAAAGACAGAAGAGAGAAAATTTCGACAGAATAGTGGAGAGCTTGCAAAACACTCAAATGGAAATTCTCTGTAGCACTGTAGCACTGACCTTCCATTGTTCATGGATTTTCTCGAGCAGGCACCAGTAACGTCTCCATTGTGAGACTTATTGTTACTGTTTTTGGCATATCGAATACATCACGGATAGCTTGCCAGGCTCTACCATGCCAGTGGAATACTCTCGGTAGCTTGCTGGGCTCTCCGAGAAGGGCAGAGGAATCGAATTCAGATCAATTTTGCAAGGCAAACGCCCTACCTGCTATGCTACCACTCCGGCCCGAAAATTCTCTAACAACCAAAACAGAAAAGAGAAAAATAAATAATCTAATAGATTGGGTTTAACAGAAGATTAAACACTGCTAAAATATTTGTAAATTTTGAAATTGGAAGAAAACACCTATCATGAAACATAACGACACTTAAATGAGAGCCAATGACCAGACTCGGGGGTAGAGCACTTGTGTGAATGAGGCTCTGAGTCATGGCACCAACAATTTTTTTTTTTAAGGAACAGAGAGAACAATTTCAAAGAAAACAATAAAGGTTTACAGATGAGGAAATGAGACTATTTTGCATACAGGTAATTTGAAATCCAAAAGGATATAAGGAGAAAGTGTGACAGAGGAAAATTTGACAAAACCAATTTTCTGGGGCCAGAGATATAGTACTGGTATTAAGGCTGGTCTTGTACATGGCTGATCCCAGTTCAAACCTCAGCGCTGCATATGCCCCTGAGCACCCCTAGAAGTGATCCCTTACCACAAAGACAGGAGTAATCTCTGAGCACTTCTGGGTTTGGCCCCAAAACAAAAAAGAAATGACTAGTTTTCCAAAACTAGTAAAAAGCTAAAGACACGGACTCAAGAAACTGTGAATTGTAAACAAAATTCAAGGAAAATGAAGGCCAGAATGTGGGTGAGAGTTGAGGGGTGGTGACACTCATTTCACCCATTCTCCAGAGACATGGGGTCAAGTTAGGGCAGTACAAAAGCCTCAATGAAAACAAAACTCCAACAAATTCAGTATAAGCAAGAAACAGTGACATACAGTGCTAGCCAAAGAGAGAAAGAATAGGTAATAGTGAAAAAAAAAAGAACTAGAAAGATAGATAATAGAATCCCAGGGTGGGGTTGGGGGGAGGGGGTGGGAATCTGAATCATACAACCTTAAATAATCTCACAGAGGAACCCAATGGCATAAAAGTAAGAAGTCAAAGCACTGGCTGGTTAAGGGAAGATGGAGAGATGAACAAATTTTAGAAATCAATAGGCACTGAGTAAATGTGAGTATGGACTCTAAGTAAAGGCAAAACCCAAAATATTAAAGTAGTATTTCTGGAATCCAAAGCAATAGTACAAAGGATATAAAGCTTACTTTGTTTGTAACTGACCTGGTAAGATCCCTAGCACCCCATATGGTGCTCCAAGCCTCACCTTAAGTGATCCCTGAGAATAGAGCCAGAAGTAAACCCTGAGCACAACTGGGTGTGGCCAAAAAATCAAAACAAGAAAAAAAAATCTGGGGGCTAGAATGATAGTACAGTGGGTAGGGCACTGCCTTGCACACAGCTGAATGGGTTTGATCCCCCACACTGCATAGGGTCCTCTGAGCATGGCCAGGATGATCTCTGAGCACAGAATAAGTCCTGAGCATTGCCAGCTGTGGCCCCAAAGCAAAAACAAAACAAAAAATCTCTAGACGCCAGTAAGACACTTGCCTTGCATGTGACCTACCTCCAGTTCAAATCCTTTGCAGCATATACGGTCCCCTGAGCACCACCAGGGATCGTTCCTCAGCACAGAGCTGAGCACCACCTGGTGTGGCCAAAAATAAATTAAAAAACATAGAGTGGTGCCCAAGAGATAATACAGCAGCAAGGCATTGCATGCAGCCAACCCAGGCTTAATCTCTGCCACCCCACCACTGTCCCCTGAGTCCACCAGAAATGATGCTCTATTGATGCAGAGTCAGGAGAAAGCCATTATCAATGCCAAGTGTGGCCCAAAAATCAAAACCAAAAGCAAAAAAGAAAATAAAGTAAGATTTATTGGCTGCCCAGATGTGTAACACCCACTATTGCCACAGCATCTGAGCAGCACCAGGCATCACAGCAGAGTCAAAGGGAAAGGGGAAATTAATCATTCGCTGCAGAAATATCAAAAGATTATCCTTATTAAAAATAGACAAGAATTCTCTGATTAGATGCAATTATGAGACACTAAAATAAATAGCAGCTAACTATGAAGATAGTTGATATCTCCAACTGAAGCTATCAATAACTGTATCTGCCTGCATATAAATATATGCATATTGGGCTGAAGTGATACTACAGCAGGCAGGATGCCTGCTTTGCACATGGGCAACTGGATTCAACTACTGGCACTCATGAGCCTGCCAGGAATGATCCCACCAGAGTGCAAAGCCAGGGGTAAGCCCTGAGTACTGCTGGGTATGGATCCAGAACAAAAACAATAGTGCTTTCCTAAGGGGTATTCACATATCACACACACACACACACACACACACACACACACACACACACACACTGAACAACATAATACATTCAACTCATTGACTCTATACAGAATTTATTTTTAACCAGAATAAAATTATAAACAGGGGCTGGAGCGATAGCATAACGAGTAAGGCGTTTGCCTTGCATGCGGCTGACCCGGGTTTGATTCCCAGCATCCCATATGGTCCCCTGAGCACCGCAGGAGTAATTCCTGAGTGCAGAGCCAGGAGTAACACCTGTTGTGCATCACCAGGTGTGACCAAGTAAAAGTAAAGTAAAGGCCCTCCCGTTGATCATCGATTTGCTCGAGCGGGCCCAGTAACGTCTCCATTGGAGACTTTGTTGTTACTGTGTCTGGCATATTGAATACGTCACGGGGAGCTTGCCAGGCTCTGCCGTGCGGGCGAGATACTCTCGGTAGCTTGCCGGGCTCTCCAAGAGGGGTGGAGGAATCGAACTCGGGTGGGCCATGTTGGCTGCATGCAAGGCAAACGCCCTACCACTGTGCTATCGCTCCAGCCTGGTGTGTGTGACCAAAAAAAAACAAAAAAAGTAAAAGGAAAATTATAAACGTTTTGGGCAGAATGATAGTACAGTGCATAGAGCACTTGCCTTCCACGTGGTCTACCTGGATATGATCCCCACAACTCCATTTGATCCCTTAAACCCACCAGGAATGATTCCTAGGTGCAGAGCCAGGAGTAAGGCCTGAGAACCATTGGGTGTACTCCAAAACCAAATAGAACAAGACAAAATTATAAACTTTTTTTTGGTCATTTGCTTGGGCTGGAGCGATATTACAGCGGGTAAGGCGTTTGCCTTGCGTGCGTCCGACATGGCCAACCTGGGTTCGATTCCTCTGCCCCTCTTGGAGAGCCTGGCAAGCTACTGAGAGTATTTCTCCCACATGGCAAAGCCTGGCAAGCTCGCCGTGATGTATTCAATATGCCAAAAACAGAAACAAAGAGTCTCACAATTTGTGTTGTTTCAAATCGATGAATAACAGGAGAACAGTGCTACAGTGCTTGCTTGGGGTGGGGGGTGGGGGGCATGCCCAGTGATGTTCAGGGCTTATTCCTGGCTCTATACTCAGGGATAACTCCTAGAGGGGCTTGCAGGACCATACAGGGTTTTGTGAATCCAACTCAGATCAGCTGCATGCAATGCAAGTGTACTACCCACTGCACTATTCTCTGGACCCTAGAAAATTCTACTCTTTTTAAATATAAGGGCTGGAGTGATAATACAGTGGGTAGGGCATTTGCCTTGCTTGTGGCCGACCCAGGTTCAATCCCCAGCATCCCATATGGTCTCCAAGCACAGCCAGGAATAATTTTGAGTTCAGAGCCAGGAGTAACACCCCTGAGCATTGCTGGGTGTGACCCCCTCAAAAAAAAAAGCAAAATAAATAAATAAATAAAATGATATATAAAAAACATATTGAGAAATCCACAATGAATCCCAAATTATCAGTACCAATTGGATCAGTATCAATTAGATTAGTATTAATCAGTATCGATTATGTCATTTTCAACCCTAAGGTACAAAATCTAAAGTTTCATTTTTTATGACTGAAAACTATGACTCCATTATGTTAAAAAGGTGTAAAGAGAGCAGGCAGATCACTCAAAGGCTGAAGCATGTGCTTCACATGTGTATGGTCCAGTTTCAGCAGCAGCACTGCATGTTCTCCAGCACCCCAAGGAATGATCGTTGAGGGCCTGTTCCGGAGTAGTTCCCTGAGTACTGCCAGATGTAACCCCAAAACAAAAAGTGGAGCAAGTGGAGCGGGGGGAGAAAACAAGGTAAAAATCTTACTTAGGAATGAATATTAAGAAAAATCTACAGGTTAAAATTTGTAGGACAGAGCTATAACAATAGAAGGAAGCATGCAAATTTTTTTTAGGGTAAACAAAAGTATATTTGTTTCTCTAAGCCAAAAGGAATGTGGAGTCAGGGGAACCCAAAACTCAAGGACAGCAAGCTCTAAAGACGATGTCTGCAATGATATTTTACAGCTTTTTGGTTCTCAGTCTGTAATGTGGTGCCTGGGACATAGATAATTTTGTTTTTGTTTTTTGTTTCTGTATGGGGGCCATACCCAGTGGCACTCAGGGTTTACTTCTGGCGAGTTCAGGGGACCATATGGGATGTGGGGGATCAAACTTGGATGAGCTGCATGCAAGGCAAATGCCCTACCCACCCACTGTGTTATCACTCTGGGCCCAGAAGTACCACTTGATCACTTGACTTCTTGTTACTCATCAATTTGATCGAAGGGGGGGGCGGGGCCCGAGTAACATCTCCATTCGTCCCTGTCACGTGCTAGTGTAGCCCAATGGCGTCTGTTTGTTCTAGGAACATGAAGAGCCTTAAACCGATCATTCAGGGTCTTGACGAAGAAGTCTGACCATCTCGTAGGTGGGTGGCCACGCGGTCTTTTGACGTCCCGTGGAATCCAGTCGGTAACAGCTCTAGTCCAGCGGTCGTCTCCGAGTCTCATTACGTCTCCAGCCCATCTGATTTTCGATGCCTTGGCAAACGAGACAGCGTCCCTGATTCTTGACCATCAACGAAGGTCAGAACTCCGGATTCTTTCTCTCATTTGAGTGAAACGTGATACTCCAAGCATAGCTCTTTTGATTCCTCTTTGGGAGACCTGAATAGTGTTCTCATCCTGTTTGCATAGGTCCCAGGTCTCTGAGGTGTATGTTAATGCAAAGAACAGTGGAATCGAAGAGCTGTGCCCAGAGCCGGAGGTTCTTCGTCCTCTTAGCTATTTCTTTGATGCTCTTGAAGGCATTCCAAGCCACTCTCTTCCTCCTGCACAACTCAGGTGGCAGGTGATTCATCATGTTGACTTCTCAACCTAGGTACACATAACTGTTGCATTCAGAGATGGTCATTCCATTGAGAGCAAATGGAACGTCAGGAACGAGACTGTTTCTCATAAACATTGTCTTCATGAGATTCAGCTGGAGTCCGACCTTTCCACACTCATGGTTGAAGTTGGCCAGCATTTATGCCGCTTGGCTAATGTTTGGTGTTATTAGAACAATGTCATCAGCAAAGCGGAGGTGGTGTAGTTGCCAACCAACCATCTATCTTCACTCCCATTCCTTCCCATTCCAGTCCTCACATGACGTTCTCGAGGGTGGCACTGAAGAGTTTCGGTGAAATGGTATCACCCTGCCGAACCCCTCTCTTGACATCGATGATTACTTCTTTGTAGAATGGTGAGATCCTGGTAATTAATCCATAATACAGCTCACGGAGGATCCTGATGTATTGAGTATGAATGCCCTGATTGTCTAGGGCTTCGATGACCGCTTCTGTCTCAACAGAATCAAAGGCCTTCTTTAAATCAATGAACGTTAGACAGAGCAGCATCTTGAACTCCTGAGAAACTTCAATGAGCTTGGTTATCATGTGGATACGGTCGATCATGCTGAATCCTTTTCAGAACCTGGCTTGCTCACATGGTTGTCCTTCATCTAGTGTTCTGCCAATCCTATTCAGGATGACTAGAGTGAGCAGATTGTAGATGATAGACAATAGGCAGATGGGGCGATAGTTGCCAATATCGTGGATGTTTCCCTTCTTGTACAGTAGTACAGTCCTGCTGGTTTTCCATTGGGATGGAACCTTGCATTCAGACAGGTAGTGCGTGAAGAGCCAAACCAGTGTATTGATGAGTACTGACAACAGGTTCTTCAGGTGTTCAGGTCTGACCTTGTCTGGGCCAGGTGCTGTTCATTTCTTTACCGACGGAATGGCATATCGGATTTCGAAGGGAGAATGTTGGGATCGACATATCCATCCTGTGGAATTTGTTATGTGGGCAGGTAGATGTGGCTATCAAAGAGATCTGAGTAGAAGTCATGAATAATCTTCTCCATTGCCCTTCTGGAAGATGTGATAGATCCATCAGGATGTCAGAGGGCAGTCATCTTGGTCTTGTAGTTGGCGAAGGACAGGTGGGCGTTACGAATGCTTTTCCCAGCTTCTGCCGCATCTACTAGCACTGCTGCTCTTCTCTCTTTGAGGTCTTCCTTGATCACATCTCTGCACTGCCTTGCGAGCTCAGATGTTTGCTTGTGGTTGCCCGAGGCATGCTCCAAGCCACGTTGGCGAATAAGCTCAAGAGTTTTCTAAGACAGGTGTTTTTTTTTTTTTTGTGGCTATTTCTCTCTTGGCGTTCCTCTCACAATCATGGAGGTGCTGGACCAGTCGGTCGTATTTCTCGTCAATGTTGTCAACGACGGCATCTTCTCATGTTGCAGCAATAGTGCCAAAGAGCTCCCAGTTGGTGGTTGTTCTGGGAGTTCTCTTCTTAAACTTTGCAGCCCTTTCTCCCGCTCTGTGAAGTAGAATTTTGCATGAAGGAGACGGTGGTCAGATCCCGTTTGGAATTTTGGGACAACAATGACATCGGTCAGGCAAAACCGTTGATTGAATATGATGTGGTCAATTTTGTTGTGGAACCATCCACTGGGAGACTCCCATGTCCAACGTTTAGATTCGGCCTTCTGGAATTGTGAGTTACCATGGATGGTCTTGGTCAACATGATGAACTCAGACAGTCTCTCACCCTGTTCATTCCATTCTAGGCATGGATCCCAATGTGGAGTTCTTTGGCTGATCTTCTCAGTCCTATCTTGGCATTAAAATCACCGACAATGATCTTGTAGAAGGTGTGGTCTTTATAGAACTTCTCCAGCTCCATGTAG
This sequence comes from Sorex fumeus, assembly GCF_029834395.1. Lineage (NCBI taxonomy): Eukaryota > Metazoa > Chordata > Mammalia > Eulipotyphla > Soricidae > Sorex > Sorex fumeus. The sequence goes on from NW_026606104.1 coordinate 46,593,425, forward strand.
AACTTCTCAATTTCTCCTTCATCATAATTGGATGTTGGTGCGTAGACAACGAAGATAGAAACTGCCAGCAGTGAGCCACATCTATTCAAGTGTAATAATATGATTCAGATTGTGAGGCATTCGAATGAATCAATGCTCATGGCCAAGTTCATGTTGACAAGGACACCGACACCTCCGACATCTCTTTTGTCACATGTTCTGAGAAACAGTTTTTCTCCAGTGTCAAAAACAGCATGATGTGATTGATGCCTTCTCGTCTCAGTCAGATCAATGATGTTGTACTTGATCTTTCATGCTTGTACCATCAGGTCCTCGATAGATGCACCTGATGCCAGTGTACGTACATTGAAAGTACAGACAATCATTTTTGTCTTTCTTCATTTTGGCAGCCTAGTTCGACCTTGAGATTTTATCAGTCTCACCTTCCACTTCCTTCTCAACGCTGCCATATTGCTGACTCCTTCAGGGTCAGGGGAATGAGACCCATTGTATTTACTGGTTTTGGCATATCTAATATGCCATGGATAGCTCGCCAGGCTCTGCCGTGTGGGTGGGATACTCTCGGTAGCTTGCCAGGCTCTCTGAGAGGGATAGAGGCTCTAATCGCCCTTGTAGATGTTCCCATGGTTCAAACCATATTTGAACCATATCAAATATGGTGCAGCAATCCTGGAAGATGGGTATTAAGTGTGTTATGATGTGTTGTGCTGCTGCAAAGTGGTCCAGAAAGCGTCCTGGAGCATGGTGGTGGCTGGGTAGTGGAGGTAGTGGAGGTAGTGGAGGTCTGCAGGTGAGATATTTATCTGGTACTGGTAGGGTGGGTCTTCTGTGTGTAATCCAATCCCTGGGCTGGAGGCAGTTGGTGGAAACAGACAGGGCAGGGTAGGGTGGGGGATGCTGGTTTTAATCCCTTCATCACCTGTGGTTGGTGGGAGCAGGCAGAGGATCTCTGTCCCAGGGTTCGTTGAGCCTGGAGTTCAAGGTCTCAGAGTTCCGCTTATCTTGTTCTGTGGGCTTCTTTCGTGCGTGAGTGTCGGCCCGACTCACTCAAAGTCTTTCTTTCTTTCCCAGAAGTATATAATTTGAAATATAGTCTTTAGGAGATACGCAGTCCAATGCAAGCAAGTCAAAGAGAAATGGGCAGAGTTAAGGCAACTGCCTTGCATGTGGCCAACCAGGGTTTATCCCTGGCATCACGTATGTTCTCCAAAGTCCAACCAGGAGTGATCCCTAAGCACAGAGCCAGAGTACACCCTAAATACCAATAGGTGTGGCCACAAAACCAAAAATAAATAAATAAAGTAAAATAAAGAAAAACATATAAATAAACATTAAATGAGGAAAATAATATATATGAATGTCCATGTTCACAAATACATTTGCTAATGTGCAGGCTTTTATTCAGATAATAGAAGATAGATCATTTTTCTATATAATCACATATTTTGTTTCTGTTATTGTTTGGTTGGTAGTTTTGTTTTTGTTTTGTTCTTGTTTTTTGCTTTTGGGCCACATCTGGCAGCACTCGGGGCTAACTTCAGACTCAGGGATCACCACTGGTGAGGCTTGAGGGACCATATAGGGTGCTGGGGATTGAACCCAGGTTCATCACATGCAAGACAAACATCCTACCCACTGTACTATCTCTCCAGCCCATAACCACATATTTTTTTTTTCATTTCATCATCCTGTTATTCGTCGATTGCCTCGAGCAGGCCCCAGTAACGTCTCTTTCATCCTTGCCCTGAGATTATATTCAAGGCTATTTAGGAGAATGAGACCCATCATTGTTACTGGTATTTGGCATATTTGGTACGCCACGGGGAGTTTGCCAGACTCTGCCCTGTGGGCAGGCTACATTCGATAGATGGTGAACCACATATTTGAATAAGATATTTCTCTTTTTCCCCTTTATTATTTGATATGCCAAACACAGTAACAAGTCTCACAATGGAGATGTTACTGGGCCCGCTCAAGCAAATCGATGAACAACGGGAGGACAGTGCTGCAGTGCATTAATTTTTTGGTTTTCACCTGACAATGCTTAGGGCTTATTCCTAACTCTGTACTCAAGGATCACCCCTGACAGGCCTCCCTCAGGAGACCAAATGTAGCACCAGAGATTGATCCCAGGTAGGCCCAATGAAAGGCAAGTGCCCTGCCTACTTCACTATATCTCTGACCTTTCCTTCTTTTCCTTCCCTCCTTCCCTTCCTCCCTCTCTTTTTTCTATTTCTCCCCCACCTCTGTTCTTTCTTTCTTTCTTTCTTTCTTTCTTTCTTTTTTTCTTTCTTTCTTTCCTTCTTTCTGTTGCATACCTGATGTACTCAGAGATTACTCTAGGCTTGATGCTCAGGAGACTATGCAGTGCTGGTGACAGAACCCTGGCTTTCTTTCTGCATGCAAAACATGTGTTCAACTTGTTGAGCTTTCTCTCCAGTGTGAACGACCCATTCTTGAAGTGGTTAATCTTGTCATGAGCCTCATACTGCCTTTTTGTGATCATCAACTTGGAAGGATATAATTGGAATCATCATCAAGATGTGGCTACTATTTTCAGCACATCCAATGACTACTATCATTGCAAGCATTGCAGGAATAAAGTTGCTCTCAGGGAAGTGGATGAAACTTCCAAATCTTCCTTTAATTTGAGCCAGCACCCAGTATCATTTTACCTGGCATATCCATTACTACTTGCTATAGTTAGTTCATGAGGAAAATTCGCTTTCTATGCCAAGTTATATTTGGAGAGTGTGTATGTGTCATTTAAAAAAATGGAAGAAGAAGACTTAATCTACATGTATTGTAACAAAGCTGAGCATGTTTTGGAATAACAAATTCATTATGCACCAAAATCTTTCATAATTGTAAGAATTTAGTAAAATTTTAGACTGGAATTCACCCTGTATAAAATGATCATGGTCAATCAGTTCTACAGACATCTCTGTGTATTGTGAATACACAGACTGATGTATTAGAATGAACACTTTTTTCTCTGGATTGTTTAAAAAGAAGATTATGTGCTTGCTTTGGCAGCACATATACTAAAATTGGAATGGTACAGAGAAGATTAGCATGGCGCTGTGCAAGGATGACATGCAAATTTGTGAAGCATTCCATATTTTTTAGAAAATTGAATCCAACCTTCTGCTTCCTTCAAGAAACACATTTGAACAGTCAGGGCAAACACAGACTCAAAGTCAAAGGTTGAAAGACAATATTTCTAGCAAACAACTCCCATAAAAAGGTCAGGGTAATCATACTTGTATCAGATAACATCAACTTCAGGCTTAAAAAGTCATAAAGTGGGGTTGGAGCAAAAATATAGTGGGTAGGGAGGTCAAAGTCATAGTATAGCAGGTACGGCATTTGCTTTGCATGTAGCTGACCCAGGTTTTCCTGGAATCCCATATTGTGCCCTGAGCACTTCCAGGAGTAGTTCTTGAGTACAGAGCTAGGAATAACCCCTGAGCATTGCTGGGTGTGACCCAAAAAGCCAAAAGAAAAAAGAATACAGTGGGTAAGAAATTTGCCTTGCATGTGCCCAAGTGGGTTGGATCCCTGGCACCCGATATGGTCCCCCATGCCCTCTAGAAATGACCCCTGAGCACAGAACCAGGAATAAGTTGGCCAAGTGTTGCCCCAAAAAAGACAAAATAAAAAGTCATAAGAGACAGAGAGAATAATTTCTTAACTATCGAGGGATATCTACAGCAGAAAGAACTCACTTCTAAACATATTTGCACCTAATAAGGGTCCAGCAAAATACTGAAAACAAGGAAGATAATGAGAGCAATACAATGATAGTTGGAGACTTCAGCATTGCCCTATCACTACTTGGCAGATCAATTAGACTAAAACTCAGCAAGAAAATACTGAATTTAAAGGAAGAAATGGAAGAGAAGGGCTTGGCACATATGTATGTATAAATGTGTGTGTAATATATATGTGTATGTGTATATATACATATATATATATGTTTTCATCTCCAAAATCTGAATAGCAGACAGAAAAGATAGTACAACTGGTAGGGAGCTTGTATTGCATGTAGCCAACCCAGGTTTGATTCCCAGCACTCCATATGGTTCCCTGAGACCAATAGGAGTAAGCCCTAAGCATAGAGCCAGAAGGAAGCCCCAAAAACACAGTCAAGTGTGGTCCCAAAACAAAAACAAATTTTTAAAAGTCTAATATACATTCTTCTCCAATGCACATGAAACATTCTCCAAGATAGGCCTGATGCTGGGCCTACAAAACATACCTCCATGAAGTCAAGAGGATAGAAATCATATCAACTATCTTCTTAGACTGTGAGGATCTGAAAATAGAAGTTAATAATAAACAGAAACAGAAAAATAAATAAAAAACCTGGAAATTAAAAAAAAAAGCTCACTACTGAACAACCAATGGGTCAAAATATTCTGGAAACAAACAAGATTGAGGACATGAGCTACCAAACTTGTGGGACATAAGCAAAAGTACTGCTAAGAGGGAAGTTCATAGTTATGTAAGTATTCATCTGGAAGGAAGAAAGGACACACATAAATAACCTAACAGCATAGCTTAAGAAAATGGAAAACAACCAACAAAGGAACCCAAATCAGACAGGAGGAAGGAAATAATAAAACTTAAAGTACAAATTAATGAATCAGAATTTTAAAATATCTAAAAGATTAACAAAACCAAGAGCTGGTTCTTTGTGTGGGTGTGTTTTGGGGGGTGAGGGGGTGGGGATTGATAAATCATAGCAATACTCAAAATGAGAGAGAGAGGGAGAAAGAGAGAGAGAACCCAGATTAGAAATGAAAAGGGGGTGAACCAGAGTAATAGTACAGTATATAGGGCATTTGCTTTGTACGTGGCCAACCCAGGTCCGATCCCTGGCATCCTACATGGTCCTTCGAGCACTGCCAGAAGTAATTTCTGATTGCAGAGCCAGGAGTAGCCCCTGAGCATCGCTGGGTGTGACCCCAAAAGCAAAAAAAGAGAGAGAGAGAGAGAGAGAGACAAAGAAAGAAAGAAAGAAAGAAAGAAAGAAAGAAAGAAAGAAAGAAAGAAAGAAAGAAAGGGAGAGGGAGGGAGGAAGAGAGGGAGGGAGGGAAGAAAGAAAGGAGAGAAAGAAAGAAAGAAAGAAAGAAAGAAAGAAAGAAAGAAAGAAAGAAAGAAAGAAAGGAAGGGAGAGGGAGGGATGGAGGGAGGGAGGGAGGGAAGGAGGGAGGGAGGGAGGGAGGAAGAGAGGGAGGGAGGGAGAAAGAAAGGAGAGAAAGAAAGAGAGAAAGAAAGAAAGAAAGAAAGAAAGAAAGAAAGAAAGAAAGAAAGAAAGAAGAGACATCACAACAGATACCACAGAAATTCAAAGGAGCATCAGGAATTACTTTGAAAATCTTTATGCCACGAAATGAGAATAGCTTAGAAGAAATAGATAAATCCTTGGAATCTGATGATCTCTCAGGACTAAACCAAGAAGATAAGGAACACCTAAACAGGCCTATCATTATCAAGGAAATCAAAATGGTAATCAAAATCTTCCCCAAAACAAAAGCCTAGCCCCAAATGGATTCACTAGTGAAACCTTTCAAACCTTCAAAGAACTGCCAATCTTTCTCAGGATCTTTCAGGAAATTGAAGAAATAGAGACACTCCCAAACAGTTTCTTTTTTTGGATGGATGGGTGGGAATAGTAGGACCCAGTCTGAGCCTGGGCCATACTCTGAACTCAGGGATCACTCCTGGTAGACTTGGGATCCTCATGGGGTGCCAGGGATCAAACCCCCAGGTCTGCTGTATGCAAGGCAAGTGCCTTACCTGCTGTACTGTCACTACAGCTTCCCTCCCAGTTTTTATGAAGCAAATATTACCCTGATATGAAAAGCAGAGACATCAAAAAAAGGAGAATAGCAGACCAACATTCTTGATGAAGATAGATGCAAAGATCCTCAACAAAATACTAGCAAATCAAATACAACCACTCATTAAAAGGATCATACACCATGACCAAGTGGGATTTATCCTGGAGATTTAACATACATAAGTCAATCAATGCAATACACCATACACCATATCAATACAATAAAAATTTAAATTATATGATAATAGCAATAGATGTAGAGAAAGCATTTGATAAGATCCAGCACCCATTCATGATAAAAAAAATTCTCATAAAATAGGAATTGAAGGAATTTTCCTCAACATAGTCAAAGCCATTTACCCCAAGTCCATAACAAATATTATACTCAATGGAGAAAAACTAAAAGCCTAAATAACTAAAAAACTCTAAGATCAGGCACAGACAAGGCTACCCACTCTCACCACTTCTATTCAATATAGTATTGGAAGTATTCACAGAACAACTAGGCAAGATAGAAATATTAAGGCATCTATATGGGAAAGGAAGATATTGAGCTCTCATTATTTGCAGATAACATGATACTATATTTAGAAAACGCTAAGGACTCTATGAAAAAAAGCTCCTAGAAACAATATATTTGTAAAGTGTCAGGCTACAAAATTAACACGCAAAACTCCATGACTTTCCTACATGGAAGAGAGATATATTTAAAAAACAATCTCATTTACAATTATGCCTCAAAAAAATCAAGTATCTAGGAATCAGCTTAAATCACTAACTTTAATCACCAAAGAGGTGAAAGACCTGTACAAAGAAAAGAAAACTACAAACAACTACTTAAATTAAAGATGACACAAGCAAATGAAACACAACTCCTGCTCTTTTCTTTTCTTTTCTTCTTTTTTTGTCATATGCAGTGATGCTCAGGGGTTACTCCTGATTCTGAACTCAGGAATTACTCCTGACAGTGCTCAGGGGGCCATATGGGATGTCGGGGATCAAATCTGAGTTGGCCACAAGCAAGCCCACCCGCTGAACTATCGCTTCAGCCCCACATCTCCTACTCTTTGATGATTAACATTATCAAAATGGCAATACTCCCCAAAGGATTGTACAGATTTATATATTCCTATAAGAATATTCATGACACTTTTCTTTTTATATTTGTATGTTTGGGTCATACCTCAAGACTAACTCCTGGATCTACATTCAGGTGTCACTCCTTGCACGCTCAGGGAACCATATGCATGTTCAGTTCCATATGCTAAGAACTGAACCCAGATCAGCTATATGTAAGACAAATGCTCTACCCAGTGTATTATTTCTTTGGCCCCATCCATGACAATTTTCAAAAAAATAGATCAAACACTCCTAAACTTCATATGGAAAAATACCAAATTACTCCCGCCGCCCCTCCCCCCCATAGCCTAAGCAATCCTTGGAGAAAAAAAAGAAGATGGGAGGATTTATTTTCCCCAACTTCAAACTGTACTACAAAGCAGCAATAATTAAAATAGTGTGGTACTAGAATAAGGACAGACTCTCAGGTGAATGGAATAGAATTAAAAATCTGGAGACAGAACCTCAAGTATATTGTGAGTTAAATAAAGGTACAAAAATTATGAAGTAGAGCAAGGAAAACCCTACAACAACTGGTCTTGGGAATACTGGTCAGCCACATGCAAAAAAGTACTTTCTTACACCATGAGCTCAGAGCTCTTTCTTACATCATGCACAAAAGTCAAATCAAAATAGATTAAAGAGGGTGTCAGAGAAATAGTACAGCAGATAGGGTGCTTATTTTGCACACAGCCAAGCTTGGTTCAATCTCTAGCATCTCATAATGTCCCCTGAGCCTGCTAGGAGTGATTCCTGAGTGTAGAGCCAGGAGTAAGCCCTGAGCACCACCAGATGTGGCTCCAAACCAATAAATAAATAAACAAATGAAAGATTAAAAAGGTGATGTCACACCTGAATCAATAAGCTTTTATCGATTTCATCGAGGAAAATATAGTTGAAGCTCTCCATGGCATTGAAACTAGAGACATGTTTAAGGATGAAATGCCACTGACCAAGCAAATGGAAACAAAAAATAAACAAATGAAACTACATTAAATTAAGAAACTTAAGAAAAAAATAAATTAAGAAACTTCTGCACCTCAAAGGAAATGATGACTTTAATACAAAGATAGCCCACAGACTGAATTTGACCACCATTCATCCAATTTTTTTTTTATATTTACACCCTGTTGTTCGTCAATGGCCTCGAGCAGGAACTAGTAACGTGTCCTTCGCCCTAGCCCTGAGATTTTAAAAAGTGCCATATTCAAGGCTCTTTCAGAGTTAGGAGAATGAGACCCGACATTGTTACTGGTATTTGGTACATTGGGTACACCACAGAGAGTTTGCCAGACTCTGCCGTCTGGGCAGGTTACATTCAGTAGCCTGCCAGGTTGTCCAAAGTAAGAATGAGACAATAAGATATTGTGCGGCCGCATTTGCTGGGTTTTATAGTCTCTGGGTCTCTTGGCCGTTCTGAGCAGGCTTGGAGATCTCAGCCCCGGGACCGGCATGCCTTTATTCCTCTGCCAGTACCTTCATGCATGTGGAGAGTGGTCTCAGCATGGTTGTGGCTGGTTCTGGAGGTCTTTGGCTGCCGGGGCTCTGCTCGGGGTGGGGAGGGAAACTCAACCCACCCCCTCCAAGGGGCCGCGGGGAGGACAGCCAGGCGTGGGGGCAGGAGATTCAGCTTGTTTTCCTTCATCCATTCATCCATTAAAAAGGATAATATCCACTGGTAGAATTTTCAAAAGAAAAACATCCAACCCTGTCCAAAATGGGGAGAAGATATGAATATAAACTTCCTAAAAGAAGAAAGATAGAGGCCAAAGAGATATTATAGTGGGTAGGGTGCTTGCCTTACTCATGCCCAAACTGTATTCAATCCCTGACATTCCATATTGTCTCCAGAGCACCACCAAAGTGATCCCTAAGCACAGAACCAGAAGTGAACCCGAGCATCACCAGGTATGGTCCAAAAACTAAAAAGAAGAAAGACAAATGACCAAAAGACATATGAAAAATTCTCTATGTCACTAATCATTAGAGAAATGCAAATCAAAACAGCCTCACACCATTGAGACTGGCACCCATCAAAAAGAACAAAAACAATCAGTGTAGGCTAGGATGTGGGGGAAAGGTACCCTCATTCACTGTGAGTGGGAATGTGAAGCGATCTAGCTCTTTTGGAAGACAATATGGTCATTCCTCAAAAAACTATTAATTGAGCTTCCACAAAACTCAGCAATCCCTCTCTTGGGAATATACCCCAAGGCTCAAAAGCACAATGCAGAGAAGACATCTGCATCCCTATGTTAATTGTAGCACTATTCATAATAAAAACCCAAATTTGGAAACAACCCAAGTGCCCAAGAACTAGATGACTAGATAAAGAAGCTATGGTACATATACACAATGAAATACTACTCCGGCAGTTTGCTGCTACGGGGTTGGATCTGGAGAATATCATGCTGAAAGATAGAGAAAGGAAGACAGATTCAGAATGATCTCTCTTGGAGTGGAGGTGGGGAAAGTTCTCAGGCGGGTAGCAAAATGCCCTGAGGCAATAGAAACAAAGCAGGAGAACTGGTCTTCAGTAAGAAGTCAGCTGCCAGGGGGGGTTGGGGGAAATTAGGGAAGGGAACACTAGGCCCATAGTGGAGGGTAAAAGTGCCTGCCACAGAGGCAGACTGCAGGAAGGGTGGAAGGGTAACTGGGGACATTGCTGGAGGGAAGTGGGTACTGGTGAAGGATTGGTGTTTAAACATTGGGTGCCTGAAAATTAATATTAAATAACTTTGTGCCGTGATTCAATTTTTTAAAATGGGGTGGTATAAGGGACCAGGAATTTGGTTCAATAGTACAGCTCTTGGGGCTAGAGCGATAGCACAGCTGGTAGGGTGTTCGCCTTGCACGCAGCCCAACCGGGTTCGATTCCCAGCATCCCATATGGTCCCCCGAGCACCGCCAGGAGCAATTCCTGAGTGCAAAGCCAGGAGTAACCCCTGTGCATCACCGGATGTGACCCCCAAAAAGAAAAAAAAAGTAGTACAGCACTTGACTGGCATGTTTGCTTCCTGGAACCTGTTTCCCACCCTCCCTCCCCCCCCCACCAAATCTGTACAAAGAAATATTAGGAGCCAGAGAGATAGTACAGTGGGTAGGCCTCTTGCCTTGCACACGGCCAACCCCAGTTCAATCCCTGGCACCACATATGTCTCCACGAGCACCTCCAGAAGAGATCCCTAAACACAGAGCCAGGAGTAAGTCCTGAGCACTGCCAGGTATGGCCCTACCCACCCACTAAGAAAAAAGATAGGATAATTCAATTGACTGTTGGCCTTTATTTGTAAATTTTACTTGTATTATTAAACTGGAGGTTCTAGCAGGGGAGCGCAGCTACTCGTCACACCCACCACCTGGCCCCCTGGCGCCGTGTAATCCCGTCAATGGCCAAAACTCAGAAACTATAAAATCCAGCTCCCGGAACCTTATCAGGACATCTTTTTATGACATCTTATTATCTCATTCCTACTTTGGACAAACTTGCAGGCTATCAAATGCAGTCTGCCCACAGGGCAGAGTCTGGCAAACTCCCCGTGGCGTACCAAATATGCCAAATACCAGTAACAATGATGGGTCTCATTCTCCTAAAGAGCCTTGAATATAATCTCAGGGCTAGGATGAAAGAGACGTTACTGGGGCCTGCTCGAGGCAATCGACGAATAACAGGATGATGAAATGAAAAAATGAAATGATTAAACTGGAAGTTTTTTTTAAGTTTAAACTTTTTATTTTAATTTGGGCTGGAGCGATAGCACAGCGGTAGGGCGTTTGCCTTGCACGCAGCCAACATGGCCGACTCGAGTTCGATTCCTCCGCCCCTCTCGGAGAGCCCTGCAAGCTACCGAGAGTATTCGATATGCCAGACACAGTAACAACAAAGTCTCCAATGGAGACGTTACTGGGCCCGCTCGAGCAAATTTAATTTTATTATTATTTATTTATTTATTTTTCTTTTTGAGTCACACCCAGTGACGCACAGGGGTTACTCCTGGCTCTTCACTCAGGAATTACTCCTGGTGGTGCTCAGGGGACAATATGGTATGCTGGGAATCGAACTCGGGTTGGCCGCGTGCAAGGCAAACGCCCTACCCACTGTGCTATCACTCCAGCCCCCGTGGCAAGATTTTTTTAGCTTTAAAATACATTTAAGGGCAACATAATCTAACTTTCCACTTCTGTTTTATTTTATTGGAATGTATGAGTAAGTGGAGAGCAAAAAAGACTCCTCTTACAGCTATGTTGTCAAAACACTTAAAACAAGTTCCCTTTTTAGGATGAAATGATGTAATGTCTGGGATCTGATTCAAAATAATCTGGGATGGGGGAAGTAGAAGAAGTACAGATGAAACAAGATTATATAGAAATCGGTAACCTTTGAAATTGGGTTAAAAGAAAAATGGGCATTTTATATTATAGTAAGTAAAAGACCGTGAGTACACTGGTTTTTAAAAATCAACTACTGTGTAAAAATTAAAACATATATGATATACTAAAAATAAAATTGCCTTAGCTATTCTTGGTCTTATATTCATAAGTAGATTTTGTGAGTGTTCAGTGCCAGAGATGGAACCCAGAACCGCAAACAAGCAAAGGAGACATCCTACACCAAACTATATCCTAGTACTGAAAAGCCTGATGCTCAAGTGATATTCTGGACCATATTTTTTCTTTCTTTCTTTTTTTTTTTTTTTTGCTGAGCTACTCTCAGAGTAGTGCTCAGTGGTCACTTGGAAAATCAAAAGGTGCTGGAAATAAATCTGAATCCCTTGCTTGCAAGCATGTGCTCCAGTTTTTAGGCCATTTCCCCTAACTATGCGATATTAAATTTCTTTTGTTAGATTTATCCCTGAATATACCATAAGTTTTTGGTTGCTACATTAATGGTCTCCTCTAAGGATTGTATCATGGATTGTTGCTGGTCAAGAAAGCTGCAGTTGGTGTTTTTTGGAGGGGTTGGAGTGATAGTACCGTAGGTAGGGTGCTTGCCTTGCACGTGGCCTACCCAAATTTAATCCCAGGCATCCCATATGGTGCCCTAAGCATCTCCAGGAGTGATCCCTGAGTGTAGAACCAGGAGTAACCCCTGAGCATTGCTGGGTGTGGCCAAAACCAAAAAGATTTAAATAAAATAAAATAAGATTTTTGGAGGGCTCGAGCGGGCCCAGTAACGTCTCCATTGGAGACTTTGTTGTTACTGTGTTTGGCATATCGAATACATCACGGGGAGCTTGCCAGGATCCGCCATGCGGGCGAGATACTCTCGGTAGCTTGCCGGGCTCTCCGAGAGGGGCGGAGGAATCGAACTCGGGTCGGCCATGTTGGCTGCGTGCAAGGCAAACGCCCTACCGCTGTGCTATCACTGTGAGGGCGGAGCGATAGCACAGCGAGTAGGGCATTCGCCTTACAAGCGGCCAACATGGCCGACCCGAGTTCGATTCCTCCGACCCTCTCAGAGAGCCCGGCAAGCTACCGAGAGTATTCGATATGCCAGGCACAGTAACAACAAAGTCTCCAATGGAGACGTTACTGGGCCCGCTCGAGCAAATCGACGATCAATGGGAGGGCCTTTACCTTTTAAGATTTTTGGAAACACCCAGAGCTGTGCTCCAGCTTATTCATGTCCTTGTGCTCAGGAATCACTTCTGGTGTTGTTTCAGGCATCATATGGGGTGCAGGGGATATGAGCAGGAGTAGCTGCATGCAAAGTAAGCACCCAAACTCCTATAGTATCTCTTTGATCCCTGCCTTGAATTCTTACTATCTAGTGCATTGGCTAAGATCTTCACCACAGTGTTGAATAAGAAACGCTAATAGTTGGCATTCAGACCTGGCTCGTGGTTTTAAAGAGAATGCTTTTTAAAATTTACATATTTAAGATAATATTACTGGGCCAATTGAGAGAAAGAATCCTGAGTTCCGACCTCCATCGACGATCAAGAATCAGGGACGCTGTCTCGTTTGCCAAGGTGTCAAAAATCAGATGGGCTGGTCATGTAATGAGATTTAGAGACGACCACTGGACTAGAGCTGTTACCAACTGGATTCCACGGGATGTCAAAAGACTGCGTGGCCACCCACCTACCAGATGGCCAGACTTCTTCAGCAAGATCATGAACGATTGGTTTGAAGCTCTTCGTGTTCCTAGAGCGAACAGACGCCATTGGGCTACACTAGCACACAACAGGGACAAATGGAGACGTTACTGGCACCCGCTTGAGCAAATTGACGATTAACAGGAAGTCAAATGTGATCAAGTAATTACTGGGCCAGGATGTGGATCAATGGTAGAGCTCTCAATTGCCTGTTAAATCCCTGGTATCATATGGTCTCCGAGCACCACCAGGAGTAATCCCGAACCACTAAGCTGGGAGAGGCCTCAAGTACTGCTGATATGGCCCAAGAACAAATGAAAATGATAATTTTATTCTAAGTTATTTTTTGTTTTGGGGCCACACCTCGCTAAATTCAGGGTTTATTCCTGGCAAGGCTCAGGAGACCATATGTTATATACCAGGGACTGAACCTAGGTCAGCAATGTGCAAGGCAAATGCCCTATTTGCTTTACTACCTTTTCAGCTCTGTTGTAAATTTTTTTTGTAGGTGTTCTCTTAGGATTACTCTGCAAAATCTGAAATTTGATATTTTCGAATTACTTACCTGCATTTATTGAAAAGATAGTATGAATGTATTTCTTCCTAACCTGTTACAGTGAATGTCTAGAGGATATTTTGGGGGATTTGAGTCACATCCGTTAGTGGTCAGGGCTTACTCCTGGCTCTGTGCTCAGGGGTCACTACTGGAAGTTCTTGAGGGAGCATATGTTGTTCTGGGGTTAGAACCCAGGTCAGCTCCAATCATGACAAGCACCCTACCTGCTCTACTATCTCTCTGGACTGCTACAGGTATTCTTACATGTAGATAAATTATCCCTAGAATTTTTTCTTTCTTTGTTTTTGGGTTACACCTGGTGGTGCTCAGGGATCACACCTGACAGGGCTTAGGGGAGCACATGGAGGGTCCAGGATTGAACCCAGGAACCATATGCTGTGCTGGGATTTGAAATCAGGTCAATTTCATACAAGGCAAGCACGCTACCCACTGTACTATCACTCTGTTCCCATCCAAGAATAATTTGAATTTCAGTATGTATTTATTTTATTCATTATTGGATATTATTCACTAATATATTCTTAGGATATTTGCACCTATATTCACAAATAAAATTTCCTTAATGGTTTATGCCTGTTCTTCCTTTATCTGGTTTTGATATCAAGTTTCTATCAGCCTCATTGAATCAGCAGGAGGGTGCAGATTTTTTTCCTACTGTTTCTATGTTTTTTTCCTTAATTCAATCCAAATCTAGGGTTTGGATTGGATTAAAATGTTTTGATAAACGGTTCTTGTATGTGTATGGGGGTGTGTACGATGAGCTTTGTTTTGTTTTGTTTTGTTTTGGTTGGGAACCACACCTGGTGTTGTTCAAGAGCTTGTGGGTTGGTGCTGGGGATTGAGGCCAGGCCTCCTTCCTGCATGCAGAGCACGTTTTTAGAAGGCTGAGCTCTCTTTGGCCCTAGGAACAGTTCTTGGAGATTGACAGAATTTGCCTATAAAACCATCAGAGCCTTCTGTTTTCTTTATTATAAGTTGCTTCTGCTTCTGTGTTTTTAAACATTTTATTGTGAAATAACTAGATTCAGGAAGTTGCACAAAAGAAAAGTGCTTAAGGCTCCCGTGTACCTTTCACCTCCTTTTTCCCAATGGTGACAACTTGCATAACTCTAGCACAATATCAAGACCAGAAAACTGACCTGGGTACAACACTCACAGCTTATTATGATTTTACCAGTTTTCTATGCATTCATCTGTGTGAAGTGTGTCTGCACAGGCCCATCGCTTCAACACATGGTAGATTTGTGTAAGAAGCACCACTGTTAAGAGGGAACCATCTCACTTGCATTCTACTTACTAAACCTTCATGACATCAACCCTTTCTTTCTCTCTCCTTCCCTCTTTCCCCCTCCCTTTCTCTCCTCTCTCTCTCTCTCTCTCTCTCTCTCTCTCTCTCTCTCTCTCATACTCCTTGGCCATTATCAGCTTATTGTTATTTGGGGTCAACTCTTGATGGTTCTGGGAGACTTTACAGTGCCAAGGATCAAATCTGGATCTTCTGCATGCAAAGCCTGTGCTCCAGCCCTTTAAGCCATCCTTCTACCCCACGGGTTATTCTTTAAGTGTTTTTATCACTTCGAAAAGAACCCCTGGAGCTGGAGAGATAGTGCAGAGGTTACAGTGCATGCCTTGTACACAGACTATTCTGGTTTGATCCCTGAAGCTCTATGTAGTCCCCTGAGCACAGAGCCAGGAGTAAGCCCTGAGCAACACTGGGTGTGGGAAATACTCAACTCCGCAAAAGAAAGAAAAGAATAGCAATACCTTTTGGTGTTTTTCTTTTTATGATGTTGGGGATTGAATCCAGGGCTCACATGTGTATCACAAGTGCTCTACCACTGAACAATAGCCCCACACTCTGTGCCTTTAAGTTCCTATGTCCTCTCCCTCAACCTGATTCCTAATCAACTTCTGATCTACCTTCTCCCCCATAGATTTTCCTGTTCTGACTTAAATGATTGAAATCCTCTAATGTGGTTTTTGGTCTTTTTATTTGTTCATTTTTGTCTTGGGGTATATCCAGCAGTGTTCAGAGATAACTTATGGAGGAGCTTGGGGGACCATATGTGGTACCTGAGATTAAACCCAAGTGAGCTTCATGCAAGGCAAGCTCCTTACCCACTGTATTATCACTCTGGCTTGAGTGATCTTTTGTGACTGGCTTCATCAGGCATCTATCACTGGGGTGGTAAGAAGAGCAAGCATGGGTATTCAATTTAGCATGCCTGGCATTGTGCTGGGTCATTCAAAGCACTACCATGGGTCTAAGGGTTGGCACTCAGCTCAGCAGTAGATCTGCTGTTCCACATGCATGAGGCTCCGGGTCTCTACTCCGATACCAAATCATAATAATCAATATATTATACCTTAGGAGAAAAAAATGGAGGGGGCACACCCAATCGTGCTCAGGGCTTACTTCTGGCTCCATGCTCAAGGATCACTCCAGGAGGTGCTCAGGATCATATGTGATATCAGGGATTGAACACAGGTGAGCTGCATAAGATGCAAGGTAAGCATCTTACCTTTCTCTCCTGCCCTATAGAAAACAACTCTTTTATTTTATTTTAAAACAGTAACAAAATTTTCATCTTTTTTTATTTTTTTTAAATTTTCATCTTTAATCAAGGAAAATGTGGAAGAACAAAAATACATAATGTAATATTTTTTTTAAAAATGTTTTATTTTCCTTTTTTTCTTTTTTTCTTAAATTTTTATTAGTGAGACATCATGAGGTACAGTTGCAGACTTAAAAATTTTTGTGCTTGGGTTTCAATTATACAATGATCAAATACCCATCCCTCCACCAGTGCCCATTTCCCACCACCATGAATCCCAGTATCCCTCCCACCCCCATTCCCCCATCCCACCCTGCCTCTGTGGCAGGGCATTCCCTTTTGTTCTCTCTCTCTTATTGGGTGAACAACTCTTTTATTTATTTATTTATTTTGCTTTTTGGGTCACACCGGCAATGCTCGGGGGTTAGTCCTGGCTCTGCACTCAGGAATCACTCCTGGCGGTGCTTGGGGGACCATATGGAATGCCGGGGGCCCGAAACCAGATCGGCCATTTGCAAGGCTAACGCCCTGCCTGCTGTACTATTGCTCCAGCCCCTAGAGGACAATCTTAAGTAATAAACACAGTCTTGTCATAAATTAAACTCAAACACACAAAACTACTATTATTAAAATGTCATTGTAGTTTATAGTAATAATAATTATAATTACAGGGATATTTATTGAAGATTGTCCCTGTGGGAAGAGCAGAGGGCTGGAATTGGAGGATGGAGAAATGTTATTTTGGCAGACCAGAGGGAAGAGTATATTATAATTGGCCAGGGACTCAAAAGTCCAGAGCATACGCTCTGCATGTGGGAGGTCTTAGTTCAACGCCCAGCTCTGTATGAACACCTGAACACCATTGGGTGCAGGCTAAAAATACCCAAGTAATAAATATATCAATGCCAGAATAAAACAAAGACATGAGAGATCTGGAATATCTCAGTGGCAAAGCACCTGCCTTGTAAAAGTGAGGCCATAGGGTTCAAGGGGCCAAAAGATAGTAGAGTGGATTAGGCATTTGCCTTGCACAAAGTAAACTCGGGTTCAATCCCTGCACCCCATATGGTCCTCTGAACCCTACTAAGAATGATCCCTGAGTATAGAGCCAGGAGTCATCCCTGAGTACCAAGGGATGTGGCCCCAAAACAAACAAATAGCAAACAAATGAACAAAAACAGGATGGAGAGATAACTCAATATCTGGAACTCAAGCTTTGCGTACAAGGATGCTTGAGTTGGATCTCTGGCACTGCACAGTCCCCCGGCACCCCTCAGGCATGACTCCACAAGTACCTTGCAGGGAATAGCCCCTAAATACCGCTGACTGTGGCCCCAAAACAAAACAGATGAGAGTCTGAGTTGGATGATGTCCGGCTCCACATGCACTTTGCACTGACTCAGTCCTGGCAAGCACTGAGACCTGGGCATCCCAGCACCAGCACTAAGTGTGCGTGTGATTTAAGGGGACCACTGCCACCCCTGGTCACCGGATCAATAACAACAAAGGGGTGGGGGAGGGAAGGTTTAAAACATATAGACCCTTGGGGTGGGAGAAATAGTACCGCGGGTAGGGCCCTTGCCTTGCATATGACTGACCTGGGTTCAATCCCCGGGATCCCATGTGGATACTCACTGGCAGTGATTCCTGAGTGCAGAACCAGGAGTAACCCCTGAGCACTACCTACAGAGTGTGGCCCCAAAACAAAAGCCAAAAAAAATTTTTAATATAGACCTGAAGAGGTATGAAGGCAAGTGCTGCAAGACTGCATTCAGATGATCAAAGTTTCCTGCTTGCAGTACTCCTACATTAAAAAAAAAGAAAAAGAAGAAGAAGAAATAAACTTTGGTGGAGTGTATTGACATCAGCTGACGGGCTGTCCTGCTAGGCCAGAGCAGAAGCCTCCCAGCAGAAGCACAGGGTTTTGATCAGGTAAAACCGCATCGTGGCACCCAACCTGTCATTTTCATTTTCATAATCATCCACAAAATTAGTTTATCTCACTGGGCCCATGTCCTGGCACCCAGTAAATTTATTTAAGCATAGTGAAGCAAGCATTGATATAGAAGAGAGAAAAAGTGATTACACAAAGCAATCAACTATTGATCATTAACCATTTCACTGTTGTGAAACCTAATCCATTGTTCCTGTTTTACTCCACGACTGGCAGGTGCGCTATAAGAAATTCAGTATACGAATAGAGTTATCAAATAACTCCGCTAAATAAAATGTAAACTTCGAAGAAAAAACAAGTTTCCTGCTTGGCCTAGACAAAGAAAGAATTTGATTCTGGTGCCAGAGAAATAGTACAGGGGCTAAGGCACTTGCTTACAGACAGCCAACCCAGGTTTGATCCCTGAGCAAGAACCAGGGATAAACTGAGCTTATTTGGGCTACTAGGTATGGACCCAAAAAATGAAACAAAAAACCCGCGGCACACGGTCTTTGGGTGAAACAGGTATGAGTGAGTTTGCTGGAGAAAGAAATCTGCTGTCATTGCTGACCTGGATAAAGCAGCTGAAAGATAACAGTATAATTTCCATTCCTTTTGGATACATCAGTAAGTAAACAAAAATCCTGTTGCTACATTCTAGCAACTTACATTATTTTCTGAAAGACAATAAACATAAAAATCACAAGCTGGATGGGGACAGGAAGACAACAGGAAATTAAAGAATGTGACTGGGGACTATTTGAAAAGGTGTCATTTGGAAGATGGTTACTTTGAGGACATAAGTTCACCACCTTCCAACCTTCTGATTTGTTGCCAATAAAGTTCTTTCTTCATCTGCCAAAAATAAAAAGTGACATTTGAACAAATACTTGAGGGAGATGAGGAAGAAAGCCCGGCTGATCTGTGGGGGAAGAGCAGGCAGGACAAAGGAATCTAGTCTTGCAAAGGTCCAGGGGCAGGCCAGAAAAGTACCGGGGCGGGGGTGGGGGGTGTGGGGGGTGTGGAGAGAGAGACAGTGAGGTTGACGAAGGGGTTGAGCTGAGCCACTGTCGGACCAAGCGGGGCCTCCACAGGATGTGACTTATGTCCTAAAAAAAACACTCTGGGCGCCAGAGAGATGACTCAGGGGGCAGGAATACATCAGGCGGAAACCTTGGGCTTCTACCCTGGCACCAAATAGTCCCCGGGCACTGCTGGGAGCAGTTTCTGAGCACCACCCTTTGTGACCTCTTCCATACCCCCACCCCAAACACGGCAGCTAATGTGTTAGGAACAGGCTAAGGGGACAATGATGGAAGCAAAACTGCTTCCTTGGTGCCATTATTGCCAACCTGAGTAGAGATGATGGTGGTCAGATTCCAGTGGTGCAGTGGAGGAGGCAGGAAGAAGGAAGGTCCATTTTTTGTGTGTGTGTTTGGGCCACATCTGGTCATGCTCAGAGTTTACTCCTGGCTCTGTGCTCAGGGATGACTCCTGGCAGAATTTGGGGGGACCATATAGGGTGCAATGGATGGAACCCAGATTGGCTGTCTTCAAGGCAAGTGCTTAACCCACCATACCATGGCTCAGCCCCATCAGAGTCCAATGTTGAGGTCTCACTGGGGTACTCAAGGGCTGTTTCCATCTCAATGCTTAGGGTTTGATCTAGTTGTTCTCAGGGGATGATGTGGTGCCGGGCTACCTGCATGCAAAGTCCATAGGTTAGTTCTCAGATGTAAAATGAGCATTTCTCTCTGTCTCTGTCTCACCATATCTCATACACTCAAGGTAAGTGCGCTACCACTCAGCTACATCCCTGGCCTTGATTACCATATTTTGTCCATTTATTTATTTATATTTATTGGTTTTTGGCTTGGGGGCCACACCTGGCAATGCTCAGGGCTTACTCCTGGCTCTACACTCAGGAATTACTCCTGGCAGTGCTCGGGGGACCACATGGGATGCTGTGGATCGAACCTGGGTTGGCAGCATGCAAGACACATACCCTTCCCACTGTACTATCACTCCAGCCCATTTTATTTATTTATTTACTTATTTATTATTTTTGATTAGCCATATTTTGAACACAGAGTGAAAAGCGAGTCCTAAATAAAGGAGTGGGGAGTGAGAAGGGAGAAGGGAGAGGGGAATCAAAGACATCAGCATACCTGGGGCTGGAGCGATAGCACAGCAGGTAGGGCGTTTGCCTTGTACGCAGCCAACATGGCCGACACAGGTTCGATTCCCAGCACCCCATATGGCCCCCTGAGCACCGCCAGGAGCAATTCCTGAGTGCATGAGCCAGGAGTAACCCCTGAGCATCGCCAGGTGTGACCCAAAAAGAAAAAAAAAACCAACACATCAGCATACCAAAGGGAGCAGTTCTGGGAAAGAGAAGGTTGTCTCTGAATTGAGGCAACACAGAAGCTGAGACCTTGGGGTGGGGGATAGAGAGGCAGTAAAAAGCATGTGCCTGCCTGGCTTCATGTGACTGCCAGTATCACATGGTCCCCTCACACAATCAAGCGTAGCCCTTTTGGGGTGACCCAGGTGATCCCTGACATGGCAGGGCCCAAGTGGCAGTGCACCCTGTGGTCTTTGTCCTGAACCATAGGCCATTTGCCAAAATCAGTGTGGGCCCCGAGGTCTCATGAGCACCTCTTGGGAGTCCCCTGATCAACAAGAGAAACAGAAATGTCTGTAGACATGTGCTGATTTGCTTTACTCCCCCTCCCTCTGCCCTTCATTTTGTTGTGGCTATTGTTTTTTGTTTTTTTCTTTCTTATCAGTTTTAGGGTAAAGCTCTATGCTCAGGGAGATGCCTGGGACCGAACCTGGGTCAGTTGTGTGCAAGGCAAGCAAGGATGTACTATCGGATGTACTATCTCTCTAGCCCTCCGTGTTGTGATTGGGATGTTATTGTCATTCTGGAGATCACACACATGCCTGGTGGTGGTGCTCACACACTGGACACTATGCACACTGAGATTTGCACCCCACTAGAGGTAGTGCTTGCTCACTGGGGGTCACCCTCTCACTGGAGGCACCCGAGTTATAGTTGTGGTGCTCACCTGGGGTTACCACAGTGCTCTCAGGTGCTTCCTGACTGTGTGAAGGGTCACAATAGCTGGTTGTGGCACTTGGACAACTGTCTGCTGTTGTAGTGCTTTCACCCCTTTTTGTGTACCACTTCTTGCTTACACACACCTGGCTGGGGAAGACAGCAAAGCTCTTGCAGTGTCAGGGATGGCTGCCAGCAGTTGCCAGGAATACAGTCAGCATATGTGGGACACGGGGATCTGAACTTGTGACCACACCCTTGCTGGGCAGGCATCCCAGATTATGGCATTATCCCTCCAGGCCCAAGAATGTTTGAATGATAATTAAATGGACCAGATGTTGGACTATTGTTTATTGTCATAAAATGCCAGTCTAAATTCTAAATTGGGGGTGGGAGGAGCTTTTCCATCAGTGCTCGGCTCCCTGGGGCCCACTCCTGGTGAACCTGACTTGTCTGTGTGGGCCTCAGAGTGCACAGGCCCAAAGATGTGGCACTGCTCAGACCAGCGATACTGGCGGCCACCCAGGATTTCACCCCATAGTACCTGGGAATCCATGCAGTACTGTGGATTGAACTTGGGGCCCTAGACATTAAAGAATGAGTGTTAGTCTGGGAGCAGTCAAATCCCCCCAAATCCCAGCAGATCATTTTGTTTGGGGAAGGAACACCAAATCTGGGGTACTCAGGAACTACTTCGTGTGAAGTGCTCAAGGGTCATGCCTGGTGGTGCTTAGGAAACCTTGCAGTGCCAGGCATCTAACTAGGCCTCTCACATGCAAGGCATGCACCAGCCCTGTGAGTTACCTCCCCAGCCCAGCCCAGACATCACTGAGATGACTTAAGAATTCGGGGACCTGCATTTTAGAAATTTGGTCTCAATTTTGTTGGGAAAGGCTATGATGAGTAACTGGAGTGGGTGGGGAGAGGAGGTAATACCTTTGAAACAAGTTCAGTTCTAAACAGTTTAATTCCACTTACACACAATAGCTATTCAATATTCGAGCAGTGTTACTGACAGATTAGTAATTCTGAAGGTCAAGGACGAGGTCTGGGCTAGAAATATAAATCTGACAGTTGCTGGTCTCCAAACGATATTTAAACCATGAGGTTGGATGAGATTAGCACGGGAGTTAGAGTAGGTCAGGAAGAGAATAGGATCACACCTTGAACCCCAAGCATTCCTGCATTCAGAGGCTGGGGGAAGGGGTGGAATCCAGGAAGTTGTATAGGAGGAGTGGAAGGTTGATTATAGGGCTTCTAGGAAACCAAGAAAAGAAAGTGTATCAAGGGCTGAGTAAATGTGCCAAACTAGAAAAAGAGCTAGAATAAACTGCTGTGTTTTATGATGCTGAGGTCATGGGTGACCTTGGCCAGAGCAGTTTAATGGAAAGCTGAGGACCAAAAGCAGATAGAGGCAGGATTAAAGGAGATTGGGGGAGAGGAATTCAGGGCAGTGAACAGACACAACTCTTTGAAGGATTCTGACGTCAAAGAAGCTGTGACTGGAGAGGGAGAGTAGAGCAAAGGGAAATCTCTTTCAAGATGTGCGAAACAGAGGCACATTGCGAACTAATGGAAATGGTTCTGCAGAGAGAAGTTGATGATTTGGGAGAGAGGAAGATTCAGAGGTGATATTGGCTATAGAATGAACTAAAGATGTTTCTCAACCAAGGGACAAAGGGTCCTCTATGGGACCCCAGGATATTCCAAGGGGCCCACAGGCATAAGTCTCATAAATAGGGGCCCATGGCATGAGATTGGAGAGCCAATAGGTAGGACAGGCAGACCACATGAAGAAAACAAGGTCAAGAGGGACCATGGGCAGAAAAATGGAGAAACACTGGAGTTGTGGGTAGCTGGTAGGGTGATGAACAGATTTTAAGTTCCCATTGTTTGGTTTTGTTTTGTTTTGTTGTTGTCGCTATACCACACGTGGCTGTGCTCAGGGGTAACTCCTGGCTCGTACTCAGGAATCACACCTGGCAGGTTCAGGGGACCATAAGGAATGCTGGGGATCAAATCCAGGTCGGCCAAATACAAGTCAAATGCTCTATCTACTGTACTATTGCTCTAGCCTTAAAGTTCCTATTGTTTGTTAAACTATAAATTTCTCCCTTTTTTTAGTTTTTTGTGCACATCTGGCAGTATTCAGGGGGTACTCCCAACTAAGTGCTTGGGGCCAGAGCATAGAGTACAGTGGGTAGGGTGTTTATCTTGCAGATGAACAACCTAGGTTTGATCCTGGCACCCCCTATGGTCTCCCAAGCACTGCCAGGAGTATATTCCTGAGTGCAGAGCAGGAGTTAACTTTGAACACCATGGAACGATAGCACAGCAGGTAGGACGTTTGCCTTGCATGCGGCCGACCTGGCCGACCCAGTTTTGATTCCTCCGCCCCTCTCAGAGAGCCCAGCAAGCTACCAAGAGTATCTCGCCCGCACGGCAGAGCCTGGCAAGCTACCTGTGGCACATTCGATATGCCAAACAAAGTAACAAGTGTCACAATGGAGACGTTACTGGGCTTGCTCGAGCAAATCGATGAACAACGGGAGGACAGTGACAGTAACAGATATAGCCAAAAAACAAAAACAAACACAAAAACCTAAAATACCTAGATGTGTGCTCGAGGATACCTCCCAGCAGTGCTTGGAGGGACCATACAATGCTAGAGGCAAAACACAGGTTTCCTGCCTGCAAAGCAAGTGCTCAGTCCTTCAAGCTAGCCCTCTTTCCCCTCGATCAGGTCTTTAACCAAGTCTCCACTTCGAATGCAAATCCACAAGTCAAAGCATTATGTGCAAACATAACAAAATGTTGGGAACTTAGTAAGTGCTCAATCAATAACAGATGTTATAGCATTATCACTCTAGAACTTTATTCTCATCAGTAACACTTCATTGTTAATTTTTGATTTGGAGCCACACCTGGTAATGCTCACTTCTGGAGGACTCGGGAACCGTATGTGATACCAAAGATTGAACCTGGATTGGCCTTATGCAAGGCAAATGCCCTACCCACCCACTGTGCCATCACTCTGGGCCATCAGGGACTAGCCTAAATCCATTGTCAACCCTATGTCTCTTTCTTCCTCTTCACAACCAAAGAACTTAAAATAACTGTCCACATGAACTTTTTCTGTGGGGAGAAGAATTGGAGGAGCTTGGGCCACACCCTGCTGTGTTCAGAGACTACTCCTGCCTCTGCACTCAGCGATGTGCCAGGCGAGCACCTCACTTGTTGTACTATCTCTTCGGGACCCCCCATCACCACAGAAATTTTTTGTTGTTTTTCATTCACGGGGAAATCGCTTGAAAGTCTTTAACTTTCCCTGTTTCAACTAAAACCCCTCAGGGCTAAGTCCGGTAAGCCTGGATCCATCTCACTGCTGCTAGCAATTCCACCCTCTTATGGGGTGTACCATCTAGCCCTGACCCACTGTTTTTCCTACCTCCTCCCTGGGCTTGTCTCCATCTTCAGTGTCATGGGTATCAGTGCTTCTCCCGGCTCACTCTCTCACTGCTAAGAGTGGCTCCACTTCCCTCTGGAAACCATCCTTCCATACATCCTGCTTCTAAAGACACTTATCCCACCCCTAATCCAGGTTGGGCTTCCCAGCCAGTTTGTCATGGCTAAGGTGATGTCTCATGACTCAGTAAGGACCACTGAGTCCTGCTGGAACTGTTAGGGAAACACCTCTTCCTCTTGACATTGCTAATCAGGTAGGAGCTCGGTCTAGTTCTGTTGTTGCCATCTTTGCTGACTCCTTAAAAAAAAAAAAAAAGATAACCCAAAGGAAAGGGTTGCCTGGAGGAAAGGGGGGCCTGGAGAGATAGTACCGGGGATAAGGCACTTACCTTACATGCAGCCCATCCTGGTTCAGTCCCTGGTTCAAGAAGTATCCTCTGAATACCAATTTTTTTTTGGTCTTTTTTTTTTTTTGTGGGCTGGAGCGATAGCACAGTGGTAGGGCGTTTGCCTTACAAGCGGCCAACATGACTGACCCGAGTTCGATTCCTCTGCCCCCCTCGGAGAGCCCTATTGTTGAAGGAGCTACCGAGAGTATCTCGCCCGCATAGCAGAGCCTGGCAAGCTCCCCGTGACGTATTCGATATGCCAAACACAGTAACAACAAAGTCTCCAATGGAGACGTTACTCGGCCCACTCGAGCAAATCGATGAACAACGGGAGGGCCTTTATTTATTTATTTTTTTTGTATTTTGTTTATTTGTATGTTTTTGTATTTTTTGTTTGTTTTGCTTTGTTTTGGGTCCACATCTGGTGATGCTCAGGGGTGACTCCTAACTCTGAACTCAGAAATTACCCCCTGGCAGCACACAGGAAACCATATGGAATGCTGAGGATCAAACCCAGGTTGGTTGCATACAAGGCAAATGCCGTATCCAAGGTATATTGCTCCGGCCCCCACCACCAATGGGTGTTGTCTAAACTTCCTCCACCAAGTAAATAAATAATAACTTCTTTTTTTTTAAATGTAGGAGTACTGCTATTTATTCAGCCACTGATTAGCTGATTGAATTAGGCATGAACTCCACCTTACTTTTTTTTTCATTTTTTATAATTTGATTTATTGAATCACCGTGAGAGAAGTCACAAAGCTTTCGGGTTTAAGTCTCGGTCATACAATGAAATACCCGTACCTTCACCAGTGCCCATTCTCCACCCACAACAACCCCAGTACACCCCCCTCCCACACCCTCCCCCTACCTGTGGAGCAGATGATTTCCACATGACTCTCTCTCTACTTTGATTATATTCAATATTTTGACACCAGACCCACCATTATTATTTGGGATTTTACCCCAACACTCAGATCTGCTGAAAAGGCAACAGTAGACAATTTGTTTTCTATTGCTGGTTATGAATAACATATGATGTAGCATGGCTGCAGCAGTGCCTGTGCAATTTTGAAATTCTGAAATTTTAACAATTAAATTTGGAGGGATTTCTGCCAAAACTGGCTGGGTTTCAAGATTTGTTCCTGAGTCTCTTGGATTATGGCCGTTAAGCAGCTTGATCAGGAGCCAGAGAGGCTGTTTGTGGGCAATGTCTTGGGGTCTTGTTGGGACGGGGAGGAAAGGGCCGGCTCCATCCTCATCCCATGAGGCCCCATGTGTATCGTCATTGCAGGCCCAAACCTGACTGTCCAGTGGCCTCTGGAGGATGGTAACCACCAGGCTGCCAGGGAGAATAGGCCAAGGCACGAAACCTATTCCCACCTGGAGTGGCCCAGCGCCAGTAACCTACCGCAGGGACTGAATGCATTTCTGCCTAAAGCTGCTGGGTTTTGAGATTTGTTTCTGAGTCTCTGGGATCATGGCCATTAAGCAGTTCGATCAGGAATCAGAGAAGCCATGCCTCCAATTATATAGCTGGGCCACAGGTGGTTTGTGGGTGTGTTTCCCACATTTTGACCATTTACTTTTTTGATAAATTGTGTCCCAAGTCTTTGGGGTCTGGCCAAAGGCACAGCAACAATTTTGGCATATCTGGAAGTCTGAAGGTGCCATCAGGCTGCTGATGCACTCGCCTCACAGGTACAGATTGCTCTGTTGGTGGCACCATTCCCCCAATACATAATAACTTCTTTTGTTTCATTTTCACTTAATTTTATTTGGTTTTCTAGTACCTATGTAGCACTATAGCACTATCCTCCCGTGGTTCATCGATTTGCTCGAGCAGGTACCAGTAATGTCTCCAATTGTGAGACTTGTTTCTGTTTTTGGCATATCAAATACGTCATAGGTAGCTTGCAGAAAGATACTCTCAGTATCTTGCTGGGCTCTCAGAGAGGGGAGGATGAATCAAACCCGGGTCGGCCACTTGCAAGGCAAACACCCTACCCACTATGCTATCGCTCTGTCCCTAGTACCTATAGCCGAAACAAACCTGGAAAATATATAATACTTTGCTTTTGTGTTTTCATATTGTTTGTTTTGACCGTGGGTCACAGTCAGCAGCAACCAGGCTTACTCCTAGATGGTTTGGGGGTAATCATATGGAGTGCTGGGGATCAAACTTGGGTTGTCCATGTGCAACACAAGTGCACTACCCATTGTAGTTGTAATATCATTCCAAGTCCAACGGTTTGTTTTTATTTTATTTTATTTTTTGGAGGGGGGTGTGCACACTTAGCCATGCTCAGGGGTTACTCCTGGCTCTGTACTCAGGAGTTACTCCTGGCAGTGCTCAAGGCACCATATGGACTGCCAGAGATCTAATGCTGGTCAGCCACAAGCAAACAGGTGCAAAGCAAATGCCCTACCCTCTGTACTATCTCTCTGGCATCTCCAGCCCCATGTTATTTATATTTTTAATCTTGATTTTCTTTTTCTCTTGCTTCCTTTTCTTTTCTTTCTTTTTTTTTTTTTGTTTTTTGGGCTATACCTGCACTTCTCAGGGCTTACTCCTAACTCTGCACTCAGGGATAACTCCTGGAGGGCTCAGGGGACCATATGGGATACCAAGAATTGAACCTAAGTTGGCCACATGCAAGGCGAGAGCCCTACCCACTATACTAATGCTTCAGCCTTCCTTCCACTCTCTTTCCTTCTCTTCTCCTTTCCTCCCCTACATTCCCCTTACCATCTCTTCCCTTACCTTCCTTTTCTCCCTCCCCCCTTCCTTCTTCTCTTCCTTCCTTGAGGGATCTAGCTGTGTTGGAGACCAAACCTGGCTCTCCCACCTGCAAAGCATGCACTCAGCTTTCTGCCCAGCCCATAGATTCTCTTTGTTTTATTAGTATTTCTTTGGGTGATCTACATACACAACTATAACTGACATATTAATTCTGTTCAAATTTCAGAGTTTTACAGATGTGTCCCTCAGAGCCACCAGCAGTTTATCAGGCTCTCACAGGAAAAACCCACAGATACTGAAAATCCAGTTTATCTCAACCTTTCCTCTTCCACTTGCTCCTCCTCCCAAGCCTACTGTTTATCCCCATTTCTGTAAGTGGTCCCATGCTTCACCCAACAGCCAAGATATATACTAGACTTCTCTCTAATTTTTAGTGAAATAAAATGGCTCTCTTTAGGAAATATGAGAGAATAAAAGAGAGTCCTATAAAGTAAGTAGGAGAAAACACACACACAAGTAGATAGCTCCAAAACAGAGTGCTCTTGGGGCCAGAGTGGTACAGTGGGTAGGTACTTGCCTTGTATGCAGCCAATCCAGGCTCAATCCCCAGCATCCCATATGGTCCCTCCAAAGTCCAGGAGTGATCTCTGAGCACCTAGCCAGGAGTAAGTCCTGAGCACTGCAGGTTGTGGCCCAACAGCCAACCAACCAAACAAAGCATTCTGTTTCTGTTTTCTTCAGAACCCTCAAGGTATCACCCCTTTTACCCACACCTTTTCTTCAATCCATTCCTGCTTGCTTGGCAAGAGATTCTGTGATTAGAACAGAATCTGAAACACAGAATCAATCTGCCTGCTCATGTCTCCAATTAGACCCAGGATCTGGGGTGATGAATGTCCTGTCTCCTAATGTCCATCGTCTACTAAATGAATGGATACAGTGGATACTTAAGAAGATGGGATGGGAGAGACTCAATAGTCAATCCAAGCTTGTGTGTTTAGAGAATGTGGATGAGCCGAAAAGGTGTTTCATCTTAGGAAGCCAACGGAGGACTGAGGACAGGGCTGCCAAGAGACCCCCTCTGCAGATGAGAGAAGGTAGGTCTGAGGACTAGTGTGGTCTCTGCAGGGAGTAGCTTCATCACCCAGCCACCAACTCTTGGCAGTAGTTGTTATCAGGAGAAAATAATCTACTTGTGTGGGACCAGTGCATTCTACATGGCATTACTCACCATACTTCTCTAAGCCCTCCCAGGGCACAATCCCTGGGTGTCTTAGTTAAGACTGCACATGCTGGGCCCCGAGACAGCTCCAAGGGCAGCACATCTGTTCTGCATACAGGAGCTTTAGGCGATCAGGTGGTCTCAGGGAACAAAGGCACCTATCCCTGCAGCAGCCTGGAGAGTGCCCCTACATCCATCAGATAGCGTCTTAACAAAATGATTGCAGGGACTAGAGCAATAGCACAGCAGACAGGGATCTAGCCTTGCACATAGCCTACCCAAGTTCTGTCCCTGGCACCTGAGCCAACCAGGAGTGATCCCCCAGCCAGAGGCAATACTTAATCCCTGAATACAGCTAGGCGTGGCTCAAAAATAACAATAACAACAAAAAATGAAAAGATTAAACACTGGATAATTACCATGCCTAACCATTCAAGTGGTAGCTGTCTTTGGTGTTTTTAATTTTTAAATATTTGTAAATAACATTACTCCACAATACAATTTTGCTGATTCTCTTTCCCCCAAAATGAGTTATCTGAATAATGTTTTTGTTTTTCTTTGGGGATGGGGGGAACAAAAAAACCCAGCTGTGCTCAGGACTTACTCTTAGTTCTGTGTTCAGAGATTACTCTGGGGTGATGTTCAAGGGACCGCATGTGGTGCCCGGGGTCAAACCATTGTCTGCCAATACCTTACCCACTGTACTATCTCTCTAGCTTCAAGAAATTTAAATAATTTCAAAGATGTATGACAGTATCTTTGTCTATACCTTGTTACATTATAGTCTTTGGGGGGGTAGAAAAAGATCAGCTTGGCAGGAGAATAATTACAAATACTAGGCTGGCAGCATTAATTGCCATTAACATTGCACATACATTAGGAAATAAGTAGGAAGAAAGCGAAATGTACCCCAACCAAACAAATCTTACTTCAAAGTTATATTATACCCTTGTTAAAATAAGTTAAAATAAGAGGAAAAGTGGGGGCTGTTATTGAACATATGATAGTCATTATTGACTGGTTGGTGAAGATGATCTAAGCTCATCCAGGAAGTTAATGAGTGTGATAATGGAAAATGTCCTTTATTGGGCAAGAGTCCTAGCAAAATAACTGTCAGAATATTTATAGAGAACTAAACATTGACACAAAGTAATATTACACATTAAGAAATAAGACAACACTAAAATTGTAGATGTGGTAAATATCACGCTAAATAAAATAAATGTTAGACATTATGCAATATATTTTAGACACAACTCCAAGAATAGTCCTGGTACTGTACATAAGTATTTTAGATCTATTGATTTTCAAAATGCATGTTTATAGTGATTTTGTTAACAGGAAGTTTTCATATTCTTAGTGGAGTACTGAGAAAAAAAAGAACTGAATCTAAATCCCCAAAAATAAATTAAAAAAAAAATATTGGAGAGAGACTCTGAATCACCACTAGGTGTGATCTGAAAAACTAAAACAAACAAACAAAGACCAAAGAGGGGAAGTAATATCATGCAACAAAAGGCATAGAAAACTAATGTAGGGACTAGAAAGATAGTACAGCGGCTAAGGCACTTGCCTTGCATGTGGCTGACCCAGGTTCAATCCTCTGCACCCCATATGGTTCCCCCATAGTCAAAGCTTACTCTTCACACAGAGGGCACTTCTGGTGGTGCTGGGAGACTATTTGCAGTGCTGGAAGTTGAAGCAGGATAGGCCTCATGTAAGGCAAGTGGTAACTTCTATACTATCTCTCTGACCACTGACCTAAGGGATTTTTTTTAATCAATATTCTTAATTTTGTTTTTTTGGGTCACATCTAGCTGTGTTTAGGGCTTTGCCTCTGACTTTGTGTTCAGGGATCTCTCCCAGCAGTGTTTCAGGGACTATATGTGGTGCCTGGGATCAAACCAGGGCATCAGGGTTGACTGCATGCCAGGCAAGCACCTTAACTTCTGTAATATCTCTCTAGCCTGTTTATTTGTTTTCAATATTTCTTTCGCCATACCCAGCCAATACTCAGTGCTTACTGATCTTTGTGCTCAGGGATCACTCCTGGTGGGCTCTGGAGGCCATCGGGAGTTCTAGGGCTTGAACCCAGGCCAGCTGCATTTGAGGGAAGTGCCCTTCCTGTTCATTGTACTACCTCTCCAGCCCCAGAATCCTAATTTTTAAAATGCTCTGGCTTTATCACGTACATTAAATCTTGGTTTCTATATATTTTATGAGCCTATGTGAACATCATTTCATATATTAGCTCTGAGTAAGTATGGGGGTAAGGGTGGTGGTGGACCACACCTGACAGTGCTGAAGGCTTACTCCTGGCCCTTCTCCCAGGGATCACTCCTGGTGGGGTTCAGAGAGCCATAGTGGGTACTGGAGAGCGAACTCAGATTGACCGCATGTAAAGCAAGTGCCCTACCCACTGTACTGTCTTTCTGGCCCCTGAGCAAACACATAGAAAAGTTGAAATCTGAGCCTGAAACACTGCTCAGCGGGCAAGAGTCCAGGCTGTGCCTGCAGGAATCCAAATTTGATCCCAAGTCTTACGAATTTCCCCAGGCACCAGCAGGAACAACTTATGAATACTGAGCCTGGAGGATTCCCTGAGCATTGCTGGGTGTAGCCCTGAAACAAAGGAGTCAAAACGTGATATTTTTGTACTTAAAAATCTATTTCTTGGAGCCAGAGAGATAGTATGGCATAGTAAGGCATTTGCCTGGTAGACGCCCAACCCAAGTTTAATTCCTGGCATCCAATAAGTCTCTTGAGCTCCTCCAGGAGTGAACTGAGCACAGAGCCAGGAGTAATTCCTGAGCACTTCCAGGTATGGCCCCAAATTTACCCCTCAAAAAAAAATTTTTTTAAGAACAAATGAGGAGCTGGAGCTATAGCACAGCAGGTAGGGCATTTGCCTTACATGCGGCCGACCCGGGTTCGATTCTCAGCATCCCATAAGGTCCCTCAAGCACTGCCAGGAGTAATTTCTGAGAGTAACCTCTGTGCATAGCCGGGTGTGACCCAAAAGAAAAAAGAAAAAAAGAAAGAAAGAAAGAAAGAAAGAAAGAAAGAAAGAAAGAAGGGGGGAAAGGAGGAAAATAAGAAATCACAGTTTAACTTGGAATGTGGGTGATTCCAGTAATTCCTGAATGCCTGAACATTGCCGGGTGTGACCCTCCCCCCAAAATTAAAAGAACAAACAAATTCGGTGGCTGGAGCAATAGCACAGCAGGTAGGGCATTTGCCTTGCATGTGGCCGACCCAGGTTTGACTCCCAGCATCCCATATAGTCCCCCAAACACCGCCAGGAGTAATTTCTGAGTGCAGAGCCAGGAGTAACTGCTGTGCATCGCTGGGATGATGTAAAGAGAAAAAAATAAAAAAGAATAAACCGATTCATAAAATGTCTAACCAATGGATGAGCAACTTGTTCTAATTCTCCAAAACTGAGATCAGCAGAGCATAGATGAAGAGCCAGATTCTGAAGCAGCTTCCTGTTTGTGCAAGCTAAGATGACTCTAAAGGGCCGGAGTGATAGTACAGCGGGGAGGGTGTTTTTACCTTGCATGCAGCGACCAGGGTTAGATCCCCAGCATCCCATATGGTCCCCTGAGCACTGTCAGAAATGATTCCTGAGTGCAGAGGCAGGAGTAAACCCTGAGCATTGTCTACTGTGACCCAAAGGCAAAAAAAAAACAAAAACAAAACTCTAAAGTCTTTGTTTAATATTTTTAGTGAAATAAAAATATTTGGGAAAAAAATGAAAGAGAAGAGGCAAAGAGGAAAGAAAGAAAGAAAGAAAGAAAGAAAGAAAGAAAGAAAGAAAGAAAGAGAGGGCTGAAGCGATAGCACAGTGGGTAGGGCGTTTTCCTTGCACGCGGCCAACCCGGGTTCAATTCCCAGCATCCCATATGGTCCCCTGAGCACTACCAGGATTAATTCCTGAGTGCAGAGCCAGGAGTAACCTCTGTGCATAGCCGGGTGTGACCCAAAAATAAAAAAAAGAAAGAGATAGAAAAAAAGAAAGAAAGAAAGAAAGAAAGAAAGAAAGAAAGAAAGAAAGAAGGGGGAAAAGGGAAGAAAATAAGAAATCACAGGTTAACTTGGAATGTGGATGATTCCAAAGTGAAATATCCAGTTCCAGCTTTTTTTGCAGGGACAGGGTGGGTGGGGGAGGGTTGGGTCACACCCAGTGGTGCTCAGGACATACTTCTGTAGTCAGGCACTATTCTTGGCGGTACTCATATAGGGTGCAGGGGATAGAACTGGGGTCAGCCACGTGCAAGGCAAGCACCCTACCCGCTGTGCTACTTCTCCAACTCCCTCAACATTTTTAAATGGTTCCAAACTATCAAAATAAAACTTTTCCTTTTTATTTTTTTCCTTTTTGGGTCACACCTGGCGATGCACAAGGGTTACTCCTGGCTCTGCACTCAGAAATCACCCCTGTGGTGCTCAGGGGACCATATGGGATGCTGGGAATCAAACCCGGGTGGTTGGCCACATGCAAGGCAAACGCCCTACCCGCTGTGCTATTGCTCCAGCCCCAAAAGAATACTTTTCCTCCTTTTGGGCCACACCCAGCAGTGCCTGGAATCTGCTCATCTCCTGACAGTGCTCAGGTGATCACGTGGATCCAACCCACGTCTCCTGATTGTAGAGCATACCCTCAACCTGTTGATCCAAATAAAATGAAAAATGATATAAAATTCAAGTTTCTGGGGGCCAAAAAAATTACCACAGCAGGTGGGGCACTAGCCTTCCATGCAGCTGACCTGGGTCTAATCCCTGATACCACATCTGACTCTATGAGTCCCTCCAGGAGTGATCCCTGAGCACAGAGCCAGGAATAAGTACTGAGTGTGGTCCAAAAATCAAACCCCCTCACCCCCTCCAAAAAAAATGGGCTTATTCTTGTGAAGAATGAAGACTAGTATTTGGCACATAAAGGCCAAATAAAAAAAGATTTCTGAACTGGAGAGATGGTACAGTGGGTAAGGCACTTCCCTTGCACACAGACAATGGGTTCAATCCCTGGCATTGCATATGGTTCCCTGAGCCCCACAAGGTGTGTCCCAAAAAACAAACAAAGGTGAAGAAAGAAAAATATTCCTGGGTCAGGGAAAGGACAGTTCAGAGCACTGAGCAAGTGTGTGGGAGGCCTGCGTTGCCTACAGCACTTTAGGAACAACCCCCAAGCACGAGAGAGCTGGAGTAACACCTTCTCCCACCCCTAGCACCTGGGTTTGGCCCACAGACAAACAAACAACAGGATAGTCTTACTCCAAAGCTGGCACACAGCTAAACCTGCCACCCTCTTCCCTGGGCTTGGTTGGTTCTTTTGTCTCTGTTTCCTTTTCAGTCTGGGAGTTACCTCTATGGGCCCCCGGCACATACGTGGCATGCAGGAGACCCAGGTTCCATCTCTGCTCAGTTGTCTGGCCAATTTGCCTTTTACAAAACCCTTTCCCAGGGTCAGTTATAGTACAGCAGAGGCCCTAGCTGAGTTTGATCCCTGGCACCTCAGATGATCCCCTGAGCCCTTCCAGGAGGGATCCTTGAGGGTAGAATCAGGAGTAAGCCCTGAGCATCACCAGGTGTGGCCCCAAATCAAACAAAAATCTTATCCCACAGCTGCTATTCACTCTCCTCCACCTAGAGTCAAGAGGTGGAAGTCAGGCAGGAGTGGGACTGGGAGCTTGTTCAGATGTAGGGGAGCAGCCATGGGTAAAGTAAAGGTAAAAGGTAAAGGCCCTCTCGTTGATCATCGATTTGCTCGAGCGGGCCCAGTAACGTCTCCATTGGAGACTTTGTTGTTACTGTGTTTGGCATATCGAATACGTCAGGGGAGCTTGCCAGGCTCTGCCGTGCGGGCGAGATACTCTCGGTAGCTTGCTGGGCTCTCCGAGAGGGGCGGAGGAATCGAACTCGGGTCGGCCATGTTGGCTGCGTGCAAGGCAAACGCCCTACCCGCTGTGCTATCGCTCCATCCCAGCCATGGGTAGAATGAATATAAACATCACAGGTGTCCAAAAGTAAAGAAACTTGGGAAAGCTTCTCTCCTCTGGAGCTGGGAGGAGTTATGCTTCCACTTCCTGCTTACGAGTGTGTATTACCTTTTATTATTAGGCCTGCTCGAGCAAATTGATGAACAACGGGAGGACAGTGCTACAGTGCTATTGTTTTTATATAGTTATTTGTTTGAGGGCCCCACCTGACGAAGCTCAAGGCTTACTCCTAGCTCTGTCTGTGCTCAGGGATCACTCCTGGCATTCTATGGGGGATCACATAGAATGCCATGGCTCAAATTTGAGTTGGCCACATGCAAGGCAAGCACTCTACCTGATGTACTATCATTCCAGTCCCTATTATTCTTTCTTATTTAATTAAATTAATTAATTAATTAATTTTTGCTTTCAGGTCCCACCCGGTGGTGCACAGGGGTTACTTCTGGCTCATGCCCTCAGGAATTACTCGTGGCGGTGCTCGGGGGACCATATGGGATGCTGGGAATCGAACCCGGGTTAGCTGCATGCAAGGCAAACACCCTGCCCGCTGTGCTATCACTCCAGCCCCTATTCTTCTTTTTCTATTATTATTTTAATGGTGCTCAGAGCTTATTACTGGCTCTGTGCTAAAGGGTCACTCCTGATGGCACTCAGGGGACTATAGATTGTGCCAGGGGATTCAAACCAGGGTAGGAGGCATGTAAGCAAGCATCTACCTGCTATACAATCTCTCGGGTCCACATTTTACTTTTTTTTTTCCCTTTTTGAGTCACACCCCGCAATGCTTGGGTGTTACTCCTGGCTCATGCACTCTGGAATTACTCCTGGTGTGCTCAGAGGACCATATGGGATGCTGGAAATTGAACCTGGGTTGGCTGCGTGCAAGGCAAACACCCTACCCGCTGTGCTATCACTCCAGCCCCTCCACATATTACCGTTTAAAGCAAAAGCAAAAAAAAAAGCAAAAAAAAAAAAAAGATTTTTTTTCTTTTTGGATCACACCTGGCGATGCACAGCGGTTACTCCTGGCTCTGCACTCGGGAATCACTCCTGGCAGTGCTCAGGGGACCATATGAGATGCTGGGAATCAAACCCGGGTTGACCACTTGCAAGGCAAATTCCCTACTCATGTACTATTGCTCCAGCCCCAACAATATTAAAAAAAAAAGTAAAAAAATAAAAGGCCCTCCCGTTAATCATCGATTTGCTCGAGCGGGCCCAGTAACGTCTCCATTGGAGACTTTGTTGTTACTGTGTTTGGCATATCGAATACATCACGGGGAGCTTGCCAGGCTCTGCCGTGCGGGCGAGATACTCTCAGTAGCTTGCCGGGCTCTCCGAGAGGGGCGGAGGAATCGAACTCGGGTCGGCCATGTTGGCTGCATGCAAGGCAAACGCCCTACCACTGTGCTATCGCTCCAGCCCGCACAAAGTACTTTTTAAAAGTATATAAGTAAGTAAAGGCCCTCCCGTTGATCATCGATTTGCTCGAGCGGGCCCAGTAACGTCTCCATTGGAGACTTTGTTGTTACTGTGTCTGGCATATCGAATACTCTCGGTAGCTTGCTGGGCTCTCCGAGAGGGGCGGAGGAATCGAACTCGGGTCGGCCATGTTGGCTGCGTGCAGGGCAAATGCCCTACAGCTGTGCATTTTTAAAAATTTCTTCTGCCATTTTTGGGAAGTGGTGTTTAGGCCACACCCATTAGGAGCTGTCTTAGGAGCTGCTCCTCACTCTGTATTTGGGGGGAATCATATGAGGTGCTTGGTATCACACCAGAGGGTGGTCGCGAGCAAGGCAAGCCCCTTTGCCCCTGTACTCTCTCTTCCCTGTGCCCCGCAGCCCCTGCTTCTTTTGTTTTTAGACTACATCCAGCAGTGCTCTGGAGTTGCTTCTGACTCTATACTAACTCTAGGGTCACTCCAGTTATACTTGAGACATCTATGGTAATGTATCCAAAATCTTTTTTTGCGGGGCTGGAGCAATAGCACAGTGGGTGATTCCTGAGTGCATGAACCAGGAGTAACCCCTGTGCATCGCCGGGTATGACCTAGAAAGAAAAAAAACTATTGTTTTCAAAGTTGTCTTTTGGGGCTCATATTTTAATCTTGTGGTTTTTGTTTTGGTTTGGTTTGGAGGCTATACCTAGTGGTGCTCAGGGCTTACTCCTGTCTCTCTGTTCAGGGATTACTCTTGGCAGGGGTCAGGGGACCAACGGGGTGCCAGGAATCAAACCTGGGCCAGGTGCACAGAAGTCAAGTGCCCTTCTCATTGTGCTAGCCAGTAGGACACTTGCCTGGTATACAGTTAACCTGGGTTTGATCCCTGGCACCACATATGGTCCTCTGAGTAAGAACAACCCCTGAGCACTGCCAGGTGTAGACCCAAAACAAGATAAATAAATAAAACAAAAGTAGGAGGGTGGTAGGAGAGAACCCAGATTCTGAAGAGACAGGGACGTAAAAAACCTTGAGGAAAAAAGATGAACAGATGGTCTATTCCCCAGTGCACCCTGGACAGTTTCTCCGTTCACAGCTGTCCCCATCTGGGAGCCAGGCCTCACATAGGGGTGGAGTGGAGTAGTCACTTAGGACAGCTCAGGGAAGCCTTGGATTTACCATATCCCCTCTGTAAGTTGCTCATCCCTCCTTCCTTCATTCCTTTCTCTGCGAATTGACCCAGGTTGACTTCATGCCAGGTAAGTGCCCTATCTATTGTACTATCACTCCACTTCCTGTTTTGCTTTTTTTCTTGTCTTCTGTCTTGTGTCAATGGCATTTGAAGATAAAGAGATCCTTGATGAGAACTGTCCCTTAGCAAACGTCATGTGTGAATACTGCAATACCGTGCTCATCAGAGAACAGATGCCTAATCACTATGATCTAGATTGTCCTACAGCCCCAGTTCCGTGCACGTTCAGTACTTTTGGGTGCCCTGCAAAGATGCAGAGGAATCACTTGGCACGCCATCTTCAAGAGAACACCCAATTGCACATGAGGATGCTGGCCCAGGCTGTTCAGACTATGAGCCTTGCCTTAGCTCCCATACCCCAACCCAATATACATCCCTATGATCCTTCCAGTTCATCTCAGGTTTCCTCTGGGTGTCACCCAGAGGTCCAGAATTTCCAAGAAACCATTCAGCAGTTAGAGGGTCGCCTTGTAAGACAAGACCATCAAATCCGAGAGCTGACTGCTAAAATGGAAACTCAGAGCATGCACGTAAGTGAACTCAAACAAACTATTCGTGCCCTCGAGGACAAAATTACTGAAATAGAAGCACAGCAGTGCAATGGGATTTACATCTGGAAGATTGGTAACTTCGGGATGCACTTAAAATCTCAAGAAGAGGAGAAACCTGTTGTCATACACAGCCCAGGATTCTACACAGGCAAACCCGGGTACAAACTTTGCATGCGCCTGCACCTTCAGTTACCAACTGCTCAGCGCTGTGCAAACTATATATCTCTCTTTGTCCAAACAATGCAAGGAGACTATGACAGCCATCTCCCTTGGCCCTTACAAGGCACAATACGTCTTACAATTCTTGATCAGTCTGAAACACCTGTACGGCAGAATCATGAAGAAATAATGGATGCCAAACCAGAGCTGCTTGCCTTCCAGAGACCCACAATCCCCCGGAACCCAAAAGTCTCTGCCCCCGCGCCTGGGTGTTCCTTCCCGGAGTCCCTTGGAGGGGAGCGGGTTGAGCTTTCCTCCCCGCCCCGACCAGGGCTACAGCAGCCGAAGACCTCCAGGACCAGCCACCACCATGCTGAGACCACTCTCCGCACACATGAAGGTACTGGCAGAGGGACAAAGCCACGCGGGTTCCGGGGCCGAGACCTCCAAGCCTACTCGAATTGGAGTCGAGCATCTTCCACCCAGATCCTCCAAATTCCAGTAGGCGGGGCTCACACCCACCACCTGGCCCCCTGGCGCCGTGTAATCCCATCAGCGGCCAAGACTCAGAGACTATAAAATCCAGATCCCGGAACCGCGCGGCCGCATTTGCGGCCGCGCGACATCTTAACAAAACTTTTTTTATGACATCTTATTGTCTTATTCCTACTTTGGACAAACTTGCAGGCTATCGAATGTAGCCTGCCCACAGGGCAGAGTCTGGCAAACTCCCCGTGGCGTACCAAATATGCCAAATACCAGTAACAATGACGGGTCTCATTCTCCTAAATAGCCTTGAATATAATCTCAGGGCTAGGATGAAAGAGACGTTACTGGGGCCTGCTCGAGGCAATCGACGAATAACAGGATGATGAAATGAAATGAAATGAAAATTTTTGTTTTTGGGCCAGACCCAGTGGCTTGGAGCTGCTTCTGGGACAGTGCTAAGGGGCATTTCCAGTGGTGCACAGGAGCCCATGCGGTACCAGGACCTCATACATGCAACGCAAGTGCTCTACCATTGAGCTACATCTCTGGACCTTTGATCTGTTGTCATAATAAAAAATGGAGCAGAGAGAGGATTTCGGGGCCAAACTGCAATGAACTGGGGTTACTCCTGGTTTTGTGCTCGAGAGTGACCCCTCGTGGTAATTCAGGGACCACAAATTATGCCATGGATTTGAACCAAGGTCACAGTCAAATTATCCCAAGGCAAGTACATCCTGTACTATCTCCCTGTACCCGTAAGAGATTATTTAATCACTTAGGGAGAAAGTTTAAAGCGCTGCAGCACATGCTTTGCAGGCTGGAAGCCCTGATTCAATCCCCAGAACTATATGGTCCCCCCCACCAAGCACCACAGTGGATTAACCTAAAGCACAAATGGGTGTGCCCCCAAAAATGAAAAAAAAAATTAAAAAGGAGCGAGATTAATTCATGGGTGGGAGCTATCTCAGTAACAGAGCGGCATCCCTGGGACCTCTCCTAAAAAAAATTTTTTTTTAAAAAGAGGATTGTTTTGTATATGCTCTTTTCTAAAAGTGTCTTCTAAAGATCTCAAGCTTTTGTTTGTTTAGGGGTCACACCCAGCAATGCTTATGGCTCTGCGCTCAGGAGGAATTACTCCTGATGGGGCTCTAGGGACTGTATAGGATGCCAGAATCAAACCCAGGTCAGCCGTGAGCAAGGCAAGCGTCCTAGCTGCTGTACTATCACTCCAGCCCCCTAAAGTTTTTTTGAGGTAAAACATGAAAGTGTGTGTGTGTATGTGTAATTTAGTCACCATAAAGGCCCTCCCGTTGTTCATCGATTTGCTCAAGCGGGCCCAGTAACGTCTCCATTGGAGACTTTGTTGTTACTGTGTCTGGCATATCGAATACATCACAGGGAGCTTGCCAGGCTCTGCCGTGCGGGCGAGATACTCTCGGTAGCTTGCCGGGCTCTCCGAGAGGGGCGGAGGAATCGAACTCGGGTCGGCCATGTTGGCTGCGTGCAAGGCAAACGCCCTACCGCTGTGCTATCGCTTAGTCACCATGAAATAATAAAATTATTCATGATTGGGTTTCAGGCATATAATGTTTCAACCCTAGTGTCTACTTCACTAGTGTCCCTTCACTAGTGTCTACTTCCCTCTACCTTTGCCCCCACCCCTCAAGATGAAAGTATTTTAAAACATAAAATTGGGGCAGGAGTGATAGTACAGTGGGTAGGACGTTTGCCTTGCATGCGGCCAACCCGGGTTCCATTCCTGGCATCCCCTATGGTCCCCTGAGCACCGCCAGGAGTAATTCCTGAGTGCAGAGCCAGGAGTAGTCCCCGAACATTGCTGGGTGTAACCCCCTCCCCGCACCAAAAAGAAACCATAAAATCAAAATTGAGGGTGTAAAGTGATAGTACAGCAGGAGGAATTTGCCTTGCATGTGGTCAAACCGGATTTGATCCCTGGTATCCCTTATGGTTACCCCAAGCACAGACAGGAGTGATCTCTGAGCACAGAATCAGGAGTAAGCCATGTGCAATGCCAGATGTAGCGAAAAAACAAAACAAAATGTAAATTCAGAGCTAGAAAGGTAGTACAGAGGTTAAGGTGCTTGCATTGCATGCAGTTGACCCTAGTTCAAATCCCTGACACCACATATAATCCCTAGGTATTGCCCTGAGCACAGTTGCAGAAGGCCTCAAAGCAAATAAAACAAAGACAGATCAAATGTTGAAGTAACCATCTGACTGGAGCATTCTTCTTCTTCTCCTATTTTTTTTTTAATTGACTATCTGTGAGATAGACCATTACAAAGCGGTTCATGATTGGGTTTCAGTCAGACAATAATCCAACACCCACCCCTGCATCAGTGTAAATTTCCCTCCCCCACCAACCTGCCTCTGTGGCAGGCACTTTTCTTCTTTCTCCCTCTGGTTTTGTGCATTGTGGTTTGCAATACAGATACTAAGTAGTCATCGTGTTTGTTCAGGGCACTTAGTATTTTTTATCGGGATGGTAAGGCTGGAGTAGCTTATTTAACTGGGTGACAGCTTGGGGTGTGGATGGTGACTGCAAAGGCTTCTGGAAGTACAGAGAAGTGGGGGGAGGTAGCCCATTCTGACCCTGAGAAAGCCTGGAGATTTCAGTCACAAAACCCGCATACCTGAATTTTCAGTAGATTGTATCTAGTGAGGGCAGTTCTGAGACAGGGGAATCTGGCCAGGGGTATGGTGGCAATTCTGAATTGTGGGAGTAAGCAGCTATTGGGGGCTCTGCTTGGGTTGGCATCAGGCTGACCCACTCCCCTCTGGTTTACCCTGGTCTGCTCAGCCTTGTACAGGTCCGAGATTAACTGCAGCGTTTCATTTTTTCTTTTTTTTTTCTTTTCTTTTTTTTTTTTTTTTTTTTTTTTTTTTGCTTTTTGGGTCACACCCGGTGATACACAGGGGTTACTCCTGGCTTCACACTCAGGAATTACTCCTGACAGTGCTCAGGGAACCATATGGGATGCTGGGAATAGAACCCAGGTCAGTTGCATGCGAGGCAAATGCCCTACCCGCTGTGCTATCGCTCCAGCCCCACAGGTTTTCATCTCTTTTGAGATTTATTTATGAGTCTCTGAAGCAAGGCTGATAAATAAGCTTGTAAAGCAGAGCTGGATGTGGTTTGTGGGCATGGCTCCCACATACCTAAATTTTGGCAGTTTAGTTTCTTAGGAAACTTGGTCCCAAGTTGCTGGGGTCCGACCAGAGGCACAGAGGTAATTTTGTGGTATCAGGAAGCCTGAAGGCACCATCAGGCTGCTGATGCACGAGCCCCACAGATACAGGTTGACCTGCTAGTGGCACCATACCCCCTGATTGGAATGTTTCTACTTCTCTCACTGCAGCCAGGTAACTGCAGCACACACTGCAGAGAGACGGGGCAGGGCAGGAATCTCACACATAGAGCAGCAGTTCCTATGTTCAGCAGCAGTTCAAGCCAAGGAGGAAAGTCCCCCACAAAATGTTCTGCCCCACCACCCTCACAGGGGCTTGTGTTAATTCATTTTATAGCTAGTGTAACAATTCTAAGGACTTGGCATGCAAGGCTGGTGCCTAGGCTGTCTGCTTTGCTTAAGGAAGTCGTTGATGTTCATAAGAGTGAAAGAAACATGTAAGGGATCAAAAATATTGGGGCTAGGGGCTGAAGACATAGTACAGCAGGAGGGGTGCTTGCCTTACATATGGCTGATCTAGGTTTGGTCCCTGGCACCCCATATGGTCTCCCAAGCCTGCCAGGAATGATCCCTGAGTGCAGAGCCAGAAATTAGCCTTGAACACAAATGGGTGTTGACCCAAAACAAAGACAAAACAAACAAACAAATAACATAGATATGGCTAGAGCCACAGTCCAGCAGGTAGGGTGCTTGCGTTGCATGCGCCTTGCATGGGGTTGACCTGGGTTTGATCCCCAGTCCCCCATGTGATGCCCCAAATCCTGCCAGCAATGATTCCTGAGTGCAGAGTCAGGATTAATCCCTGAGCACCTCCAAGTGTGTCCCAAACATCCCCCACCCAAAAAAAAAAAAGTTTGGAGTACATGCTTTGCATGTGGGAGCCCCAAATTTCAATCCCCAGCGCTTCATGATTCCCCAAGCACTGCCAATAGTGATCCCAAGTGGTAACCAGGAGTGACCCCAAAATGAAAAACAGAAACAAAAAACAAATCAAAAACAAAATAGTCCTAGCTGGGAGGACGGAAGGACAGGAGAACACCGAGTGCTTAGGCTGGAACCAGACAGACCACAGGTTGCAGACTTGACTCCCCGAGGGCTGACCTCAATTTCCTTTCTGGTACAGTTGCACCAGGCCCTGTTCCACATGCCCCAATACACACAAATCCACTGCATCCTGACCAGACCTCTTGAGAAAGGTGCTATTATTATCTTCCTTTTGTGGAGTAACTTCAGGTTAGAAAGTTCCTAAGAACACAGAGGTAGTTAAAGACGTAGTTGAAATTTTGGGGGAGAAGCAGATCTCCCCAGCGGCACTTGGGGGCCTCCCACCCCCTTCCTGGGCAATGGGGCCTGGCTGGCAGGGCACGGCTAGAGAGTGCGGAGCCATTGGCAGATGGAACTGCAGAGCCTCATGGTGGTTAGGGCTTGCGCTCTACCCCTGGGAGCTATCTCTGTGGCCCCAGAGTTGAAACCTGCACCCAAGCTACCTGACGTCCCTCAGCTCTATTGCCTGCCTTGAGAAGGCATATTTGCTTCCCAGTTTCTGCTTCTCTGAGGGTTCAAAGAGCTGGAGGTGCAAACACTCAAGTGCTTGTCCCATGCTGGGGCTTAGTAAACTCAGTAAACGTGAGACCATCCCCAGGATTGGTCTCTGCAGTCTTCAGGTGAAATCCTGACGCTGTCATAGTCCTCATGTGCCCAAAAGCCAGAGTGATTCACAATGGAACAAAAGGATAGGGAGGAGGGGGTTCGGATCAACAGTATAGCAGGCAGGGTGTCTGCCTTGTACACAGCCGACCTGGGTTTGATCCCTGGCATCCCTGGCATCCCTCGAGCACCACCAAGAGTGATTCCTGAGTGCATAGCCAGGAGTAACCCCTGAGCCTCACTGGGTGTGGCCCCACACAAAAAATGGAGGGGGACCATGCAAGTTCAATCGTGGCCTTGCAAGTTCAATCCTGGGTTCAGTCCCACCATGCCTCTGCCCCTCAAAAGAAAAGGAAAGGAAAAAAAGAAATAAAAAGAAAGTTATCATTCTAGCTTGTGCTCATTATAACATTTCAATCAAAGTGAAAAAACCAGAGCAATAATACAGAGAATAAGGCATTTGCCTTGCATGTGCTTGACCCATGTTCGACCCCCAGCCAGCATATAGTCCCTCAGGCACCACCAGGAGTGATCCCTGAGCACAGAGCCAGGAGTAATCCTTTTTTTTTTTAATTATGGCTTTAGAAAATAATAATGTTTATTTTCTTTTTTTATATATTCTTTAATTTAAAATTTTTACTAGTGAAACACCATGAGGTACAGTTGTAGACTTAGAAATTTTTGTGCTTGGGTTTCAGTTATACAATGATCGAGTATGAATCCCTCCACCAGTGCCCATTCTCCACCACCACTGATCCCAGTATCCCTCCCACCCCCCAACCCCCCATCCCACCCTGCCTCTGTGGCAGGGCATCTCCTTTTGTTC
Source organism: Sorex fumeus (assembly GCF_029834395.1). Classification (NCBI taxonomy): domain Eukaryota; kingdom Metazoa; phylum Chordata; class Mammalia; order Eulipotyphla; family Soricidae; genus Sorex; species Sorex fumeus. Next base: position 46,638,008 of record NW_026606104.1, read on the forward strand.
TCTGTCCTTTTGGGTGCTATGGTTTGCAAAAGAGGCATTGAGTGGCAATCATGTTCAGTCTGTAGTCTACTCTCATCACGCATCTCCCATCCTGAGAGGATCCTCCCAACACCCTTTATTTGGTGCTCCCTTCTCTATCTGAGCTGCCTTTTCCCCTAGCATATGCGGCTGGCCTCCAAGTCATGGAGTGAAACTCCTGGTAATTATCTGGGTTATTCTTGGGGTTAGTCTCCTGTTTTGTTACTTTATATTCCCCAGATGAATGCAATCTTTCTATGTCTGTCCCTCTCTTTCTGACTCATTTCACTTAGCATGATACTTTCCATGTAGTACCACTTGTATGGGCTGGAGCAATAGCACAGCTGGTAGGGCGTTTGCCTTGCAAGCGGTCAACATGGCCGACTCGAGTTCGATTCCTCCACCCCTCTCGGAGAGCCCAGCAAGCTACCAAGAGTATCTTGCCCACATGCCAAAGCCTGGCAAGCTACCCATGACTTATTCAATATGCCAAACACAGTAACAATTGTCACAATGGAGATGTTACTGGGCCCACTCGAGCAAATTGATGAACAACGGGAGGACATTGACAGTGACCACTTGTATGTAAATTTCATGACTTCATCTTTTCTAACAGCTGCATGGTACTGCCAGGAATAATCCTTGAGCCCCAATGGGTGTGGTCCAAATTTTTTGAAAAGTCACAACAAAAAAGTCATAATCCCCAGCATCTCAGATAGTACCCTAAGCACTGCCTTGGGCATCACTGGGTGTGATCCCAAAACCAAAACATAAAAATAAATAGGATAACACAGTGGGTAGGGTGTTTGCCTTGCAGGCAGCCAACCCAGGTTCGACTCCGCCCCTCTTGGAGAGGCCGGCAAGCTTCTGACAGTATCTTGCCCACATGGCAGAGCCTGGCAAGCTACCGTGATGTATTCGAAATGCCAAAAACAGTAACAAGTCTCATAATTTGTTGTGAGACATTACTGGTGCCCGCTTGAGCAAATTGATGAACAACGGGAGGACAGTGCTACAGTGCTACAAAAAGAAGTCAACTCATAGTCATTGTGGAAAGCAGTATTATAGACTTAAAATAAAAGCAGAACCTAGAACCTAAGCAATCCTACTTTTGGGCAAATGTCCAAGGAAAAGGAAAAGGAAATTTGGAAAAGATATTTCTACTCTCATCTTCATTGCAGCATTATTTGCAATAGCCAAATATCTGCTGACAAATGAACCCAGAAGGAAGATGTGGTATATACAAAGTAGAATGTTACTTGGCCACAAGAGAAGGAAAACCTGTATTTGCAACAATATAGAGGAGATTGGAGGGTATTATGATCAGTGGAAAAGAGAGACAGAAAAAACAAATACTGTAGTATCCCATCTCTATGTACAGTCTGGTAGGGAGATAGGACAGGGGTGGTGTGGGGTATCATTTCAAATTCGGGGCAACCAGTAGAACTGTGGTGTCTCTGGGACTGCGGCCAGGGGAGGAAATGGGGATATGAGGTAGAAGTTAATAAAGTTGCAACAAAGTTTACAAAGTTGCAGTTACAGAAATGAACAGATCTGGAGTTCTAACCATAAGTGCAGACCTGGCAACTGTCCCTAGGAGGTCTATATTTTTGCTGGAAATGTGGGCAGGAGAGACAGTACAGGGTTAACAATTGTCTTGTGTGCAGCCAACCCTAGTTTGATCCCTGGCACTGCCTGTGGTGTCCCCCTAGCACCACCAGGAATGAGTTCTGAGCCAACTCAGGATTAAGCCCTAGCATTCCCCGCCCCACCCCCCAAATACTGTAAATGTGTTTTGAGTAGATGTCGGAGAAACTCATGAACACAAACAGTAACTGTTTGAGATGATATGTCAATTTGCTTGCCTGCTGTCATAATTTCACCTTGCATTTCTCACAGCCAGGGATATAATGTGAGAAATGCTGTCGGGCAATTTCATCATTCTTGGAACATCACAAACCTGGATGGCGCAGCCAACACCATACCTGGACTGGGCTGTATGGTGTACATCAGAGAGGCTGACAGTGCAATAGATTTCATTCTTTACTGATTGGAGCTTTAGGGGCATCTTTTTTTGTTTCTTTCTTTTTTTTTTTTGGTAATTGTAATTCGGGCCACCCACACCCAGTGATACATAGATATTACTCTTACCTCGGCAATCCAGTAACCATATGGGGTGCTGGATCCTGAAATCAGATCAGGCTGCATAGAGTGCCCTGCCACTGTGCTCTCTCTCTAGTCTGCATTTTTCAATATAGAATCTCCGAAATAGAGGGCCAGGGTAATAGTACAGAAGGTAAGGCGCTTGCCTTGCCTGTGGCCAACCTGGATTTGATCCCCGCATTGTGGATCCCAGAGCCCTACCAGGAGTGATCCTTGAGCTCAGAGCCGGGAGTAAAACTTCAGCACTTCCAGTTGTGACTCCCTCTCCTCCTCCCCTCAAAAAAGGAATCTCTGAAATAGAATCCCTGCAGCAGAACAAATGTGAATGTAAAGTATATGCCTTCCATGAGAGTGAACTATTTATCAGATTTTACTCACTCTTCCACTCTTCCAGGTGCAGAGGATGCAGAAGTGAGCACAGATAGACTTCACATTATTGGGGGCATGGTGTGTGGGGTAAAATGAATAACTCAAGTGATTATCTTGCAGTCAAACTGCTCTGCAAAGGAGCAGTGCAGGAAGCCGAAGCAATAGCTCAATGGATAGGGCACTTGCCTTGCATGAGACCAACCAAGGTTCCATCCCCGGCACCCCAGATGGTCCTCGAAGCCATGCCAGGAGTAAGCCCTGAGCACTGATGGGTGTGGCTCAAAAACAAAACAAAACAAAACAAAAAAGAGTTGCCCATGCGGGAGCCAGAACATTTTTTCCAAACCGCAGGGCCGCTTATGCGGCCGCGTGACATCTCCTTATATATACAAAGTGATCGATGGAAAGTAAATCATCCAACGTTTCTCCCTGAAAATCAGGCTTAACTCTTTTGCAAACCACAACACACTCAAAAGGAGAGAGAGAACAAAGGGGAATGCCCTGCCACAGAGGCAGGGTGAGATGGGGGATATGGGGGGAGGGAGGGATACTGGGATCCGTGGTGGTGGGAAATGGGCACTGGTGGAGGGATGGGTATTTGAAATTAAAATAAATTTTAAAAAAAGAGTTCCCCACTTTCAAATCCTTTAATAATATGAGGATACACAAATATACATAAAGCTCCACCACCAATATAAAGTAGCACCAGCCCTTTCTAATTTTGTCAACCTTAAAGGTAAAGGCCCTCCCGTTGATCGTCGATTTGCTCGAGCGGGCCCAGTAACGTCTCCATTGGAGACTTTTTGTTGTTACTGTGTTTGGCATATCGAATACTCTCGGTAGCTTGCCGGGCTCTCCGAGAGGGGCGGAGGAATCGAACTCGGGTAGGCCATGTTGGCCGCTTGTAAGGCGTACGCCCTACCCGCTGTGCTATCGCTCCAGCCTTAAATGTGAAAAACTATTCTTTTGTCAGGCTTTTCATAATTCCATGTAATTTTTCCTGAACTTTGACATTTGGTTTTGGTTTGGTTTGATTTGGGGCCAGAGCTTATAGTGCTCAGGGGCCACTCGCCTCTCAATGCTCAGAGCTCACTCCTCGGCCTGGCTGCTCTGCTGCAGAGGGTAACGCCTTCTGATCCATCCTTCAGCGAAGACCTTTCCCCTTTCAATCCTGCAAAAGTGTTGCCCGGTCAGAGGGCCCCATGGCAAGCTCTTCTGATCCCTAAAACAGACCCTTTGTTCTGTGCCCCTCTCCCCCCGGTGTCTCTGCCACCTTCTATGGGCAATCAAGGACTCAAGAGTCACCGGCTGGCTCTGTCCCCTGCCAAATAGCACTTGGTCCCACCACACAAATCCCCCCTGCCCCACAAGGTAGCTCACACTATAAGACTTCTTTAGGGCAGGCATCCCTCATACCAGTTCTTATAGTTGAGGCCTGGTAGGAATTCCCAAAATGTTTGTTGACTAAATATATATACAACAAATAAATGTACTACTAATTTTATGTGCATGTCACATGTATGTAATTTTCTCTCATTGGGGGGCAGGACACAGCTCTGCTTAGGACTTAATCCTGACTTTGTGCTCAAGGACTACTCCTGGCAGATCATATGTAGTGTCAGGGATTGATCAGAGGTCAATCACATGCAAAAATGTGCCTTAATCCCTGTACTATCTCTCCAACTCTACAGGATTTCCTGATGAAATAATCTATGATTGGGGCCAAATTGATAGTACAGTGGGTAGGGCATTTGCCTTGCGGCAGGCCTGGGTCTGAATCCCGGCATCCCATATGGTCCCCCAAGCACCAACAGGAGTAATTCCTGAGTGCAGAGCCAGGAGTAACCCCTGAGCATTGCCGGGTATAACCCAAAAAGTAAAAAACAAACAAACAAACATGATTATTATAAAATATTTGCATGTCTAAAACACATAAGTGCACCCATATTACTGCCCCTTAGTGATAAATACTGTTTTTCACAGTTTCACATACAAATAGCATTTTAGGGGTCAGAGAGAGCGAGAGAGAGAGAGAGCGAGAGAGAGAGAGAGAGAGAGAGAGGATGAGGACAGGCTTTGCATACAGGAGGCCCAAGTTTGATTCCTGGGACCACAGGATCCCCTGAGCACTACTAGGAGTAGGCTCTAAATACTTCCACATATGCCAAAAACAAAAATTATTTAAATTTTTTATTTTTGATGTTGTCGTTACTTGTTTTGTGGGTCACACTTGGTGCTCAGGGTTTACTCCTGACTCTGCCCTCAGGGATCACTCCTGCCAGGGTTCAGGGGACCATATGTGATGCCAGAGATCAAACCCAGTCATGCCCATGCAAGGCAAGTGCCCAAGTGTCTTACCTTCGGTACTGTCTCTCTGGCCCCAATATATGTATTTATTTTTCTTGTTGGGGGGAGGGGGTTGCAGAGGAGCAAACCCAGCAGTCCTAGTTGGAATTTGGGGGTCATCTGGTGTTAGGGATAAAATTAAAACTAGGCCTCCTGCATGCAAAGCCTGCATTCAGCCCTATTTTAAATTCTTACAACAACTCTAAAAGATAAGTTTTGTTTACCCTCATTCGTTATCCTCATTTTCCAGTTAAGGAAATAGGTCTGGGGCTGGGGAGATAACTTAGAGGGCTGGAGGACAACTTTGTTTTGTTTTGTTTTAATTTTTATTTTTATAACGTTTTTCACAGTGATTTATTACCTTCACTATTCCAACACCAATTCCACCACCATTATACCTTCCCACCAACATTATTTCAAATTTTCCCATCATCACCCAAGCCTGTCCCAAAGGCATATCATAAATAATTTATTTTGTATTTTTTGTTATGAATAATCCACTAAAAATGATCCAAAAGAGTTTTTGTAGAGGAAAGTGTGTGAAGATTGTTGTATCTCACTCTGGAGACATTAAGCTCTTGTGTAAGAGATTATTAACATGTTGTTACAGGTGGAGCCTTGTGTACTAATGTATATATATATATTTTTTTGATCGAGACTGGTTGCCTTCTACTTTATACCCCATCAAATGTGGTGTGCTGCTCCTGGTACATTAGTGGCTTAGAGCATGAGATGTTGCACAGCCATTAATGTGCACGCCCACTCTGGGAATTCTAAAATTTTAAATAGGGTGAAAGAGCTGGAGTTAAATTTTTAACTGGATGGTGACTTTGGGGTCTGGAGGCATCTCTGCAGTTTGTTGCTCTCTTCCGAGATTTATTTGTGAGTCTCTGGGTCATGGCCGTTAATGAGCTTATATGGCACCAGAGACAGTTTGTGGGTGTGGCTGCCAGGCTGCTAGGAGATTAGGAAGATGAGGGGGAGGAGGAGCTTCCCATTCCCAATTCCATGAGAGCCTAGCGATTTCATTTACAAATCCCACATACCTGGTTTTTTTTAGCAGATTAATTTTCATGCATGAGGCTTGTCCAGAGCGTGTGAAGATTGGCTGTGAGCATGGCAGCAATTGGGTTCTGGAGGTTTTCAGCTGCAGGGGCTTTGTTGGGGTGGGTGCTGGGCTAACTCACCCCCCTCTGGGGCAATCCAGATAAGACTCAGCCTGGAGCAGGGTCTGGAGACATCTCTGCAGCTTGTTGCTCTCAGATTTATTTGTAAGTCTGGTGGGCAAGTTTTTAATGGAGGAGGCCCAGGTTTGATTTCCAGCACTGCATGGTCCTGAAGCACTGTGCAGTGCTCCAGAAAACAAACAAATAAGGAAATAGGTGCAGATAAAAGGAGGAGGAGGAGGGAGCCAGAGTGATAGTACGGTGGATAGGGCATTTGTCTTGCACGAGACTGACCTGAGTTGGATCCCCAGCATCTCATATGGCCCCCCAAGCACCACCAGGAGTAATTCCTAAGTGCAGTGCCAAAAAAAAAAAAAAAGGAGGAGGAGGAGAAGGAGGAAGAAGAAGAGGAGAAAGACTTGACCTCTGTTAATGATGGAGTCCAGACCAACAGAAGCAGAAATTTGATCAAGACTATTGTTCTTGTTTGTTTGTTTGTTTTGTTTTGATTTGATTTTGGATTTTGGTTTTTGGACCACGCTGGGTAATGCTCAGGGATTACTTCTAGCTCAGCATTTAAGAATTACTCCTGGTGGGCTCAGGGGACCATATGAGATGCAGGAGATTGAACTCCAATCGGCCATATGCAAGGCAAACTGTACTATTGCTCCAGCCCCAGGCCGTGTTCCTTTCATGATATCTGCTGATTTATTCACAGATTATCAAAAGAGCGATGCTGGAGGGCAGGAAGATATCCCAAGGAGCTAGTATACAGGTCTGGATTTGATCCCTGGTCCTGCATAGTCCCCTAAGCAACTCCAGGAGTGACCACCTGAGCACAGAACAGGAGTAGCCCCAAACACTACTGGGTGTAAACTCTACACCACCAAAAAAACCAAAACCAAAAACCTGTAAGCTCTAGAAGTCCACTGTCTACTGGAATTCCAGCTCCACCATGGAAAGGGTATGGGACTTTGAGCAAGTTAATTAACATCTCAGACTCTCATCTGTAAAACAAGGGTAACCAAAGTCACAGTTCCTGTTCTGTTTATGTGAGGGTCAGCTGAGCTTTATTCCATGGCAGGCATTTAGAATCGGGCTCAGCCAGGGTCAGACTGAATTCACTGCCTCATTTGACTTAGCTGAAAATGTATTCTACACTCTTTTGTTTCATTAAAAAAAAAAAAACTGTGAAAGTTTGCTTTCTTTCGCTCTTGTTCTTTATATACCTATGTGATAAACTCAATTATGTCTCTTTGCTTAAAATCCTAAAATATTTGTTATTTAGGAGATTGAATTACAGTACAGCAAATAAGGAGCTGCCTTGCATGCTTCCCGGGATCAGTCCCCGCTCCCCATATGGTCCTCCCAGACATAATCAAGAGTGATCCCTAAGTGCACAGCCAGGAGTAATCCTTGAGCACCACTGGGTATGACCCAACACACACACACATACTCACACACACAAATATACATAATTTGGTAATTTTATAGATAAAATTTTCCAATACCTGGTTTACAGTGGTGGTGATGGTCTCACACATGAAAGACATAGACTTTACCTCTGAGTCACATCTCCAGGGCCCCAGTCCCTGATTGAGTATAATTCCAAACCCACAGGAAGAGCTCAGTGAATGTTAACTATGTGTTACAATGATAAGAAGAAGTATCTGGACTCCTGATTTTGCAGATGGTGATGTTGAGCAATGACCCTGGTCACTACCTTGGCTTGCAACATGTCTCTGGAATGTTTGAAAGTGCCTTGGAACTCAGTCATCAGGTCACACCCCACCTGCTGCCTGTCCACTCCTTGGCACCAGCTTGGAAGAGCTAGCAGCTTCCTGCCCTCTCCACAGGAGTACAAAATTGTTTACAGAGGATTTTTCTGGACCAGTCTGGGGATTTCTCAACCTAGCAGCACTCAGATCCTACACTGGGGAAATAAATATTCTATAGTGTCTACTCTGTCCCAGGTGTTGTTCTAGATGCTGACAACACAATCATGTGCAAGACCATCTCTATCCTCATTATTACACGTTCCAGTAAATTCTGCAAGAGCATGTGAGTTTAGGAACCCATATCTTTGTGGGGAGAGAGAGCAGGGAGCATACGCAGCTGTACTCAGGGCTAACTCTTGGCTCTACACTCAGGAATTACTCATGGTGGTGTAAGGGGGGTTGCTGGGAATTAAACCATGGTTGTCCGCATGCAAGACATGCACCTACCCACCATAGTATCACTTCAGTCCCAGGAACCTACATCTTCTTTGTTTTGGTTTTTGTTTTGGGGTCACATCAGCAATGCTCAGGGGTTACTCCTGGCTCCACACTCAGAAATTACTCCTCCAAGAATCCACATCTTAACCCTACTTCACTGATCATCTTCTCTGCTTAAAGTTGCATTAAGGGGAATTGGGGTTGGAGAGGTGGAAGAATAACTGTGCTAATTTCATGTATGTCCCTGCAGAATCTGATGCCCTGGTTCTCCAGATTTTGGCCTTGGTGTGTAAACACCCATACCCACGCTCTCTGCAATGCCTGGCATCCAAAGTTGTGCTTAGCCAGCTGCTATTTCTGGCATGAGATTCATTTCCCCCTTACCGGCCCACTGTTTTTTGTTATGGTTGCAAAGACCAGGGCTCACACACACACACACACCTGGTTGTGGGGTTTGCACTCCTGGTCGTGGGACTCCTTGGGGGTCACACATCTGGTTTCAAACCCACTCACACACACCTTGCTTATATTCGTGCTATCAGCAGGGGCTGCTCTGATTCTCTCACACATGCTCACCAGGAGCCACACATTTTGGTTGTAGTTCTCAGGGTACCAGATGGCAGAGGTGTCATGATAAAGGCATTTTTAAATCCCAAGACAAATAATTTGAGCCTTTGTCCTAGATTGTGATGTTGAGCCTAGCCTCCTCAACCTCTCAAGAAGGCTCGAATGGTAACAGGAAGGGCAAGGAGGGCAGGAAAGTGAAGGTAGAAGCTTCTTAATAGTTCGAAATATTTTCATCCTGGAGCTGGAGAGATATTACAGTAAATAAGGTGCCTGCCTTGCACGTCCCAGCAGGGACTAAGTCCCTGGTACAACATATGGTTCCCTGAGCACTACCAGGGGTGACCCCTGAGCACAGAGCCAGCAGTAAGTCCTAAGCACAGCTGGACATGACCCCAAAACAAAATAGGACAAACATGGGGCTAGAGGGATAGCACAGTGGGTAGGTCACTTGCCTTGCATGCAGCCAACCCAGGTTCAATCCCTTAGCATCACCGGAAGTGATCCCTAAGGGTAGTCAGAAGTAACCTCTGAGCATCACCGGTGTGACCTCCCACCAAAAACAAATAATCAAAAAAACAAAAGAAAAAAAGAAAACCCAAACTGTAAATAGATGATTGTCCTGCCAATAGATTCTTCCAATAGCAAGGTTATTTGGAGAGATACCCCAATCTTTGTCCTTCTTGACATTTAAGGGACTTGTAATAGTTCCTCTTGAACTTGCAGGGTTCAATTTACCTTAGCATGAAATAATATACAAGTCAATATCTTTGAGAAGGATATTCTGAACATCTTGTGGAAGTCTATATGTCACTATTTCTTTGGGAGGGGTAATACTTGAGGTTTTACCTGTTAGTGCTCAATAGTCACTCCTAGTAGTGCTTGGGAAACCATATATTGTGCCAAGGATTGAAGAAGGGTTGGCTCTTGCAAGGCAAATGCCTTACCTCTACAATATTTCTTTGGTCCTGTCACCATTATTATTAAAAGATAAAACTCGGAGTATGTTTGTCAATATCCAACAGTGCTCAAGGACTATTCTATGCTCTGTGCTCAGGGATCATTCCTACCAGTGCTTGGGGACCATATATGTGCCAGGGATTAAACCAGGGTCAACTGCACCTGACCTTCTATATTATCTCTCTGTCCTGGTCATTTATTATAATTTGGGGAATAGGGATGAAGTTAGTACACAGTTGGCAGTGCTCACTCTGTGCTCAGGGGTGCCAGGGACGGAATCAGGATGGTTTATAACAAATGTTTGTTGACATCTACTTCTGCAAGGAACCAAGAATAAATAAAATATATTGGTAGCTTGCAGCATAAATTAAAGACCTGGTAGAATTTAATCTACTCATTTAGCTCCCTTTCTTAATTTCTCTGTTAAGAAAGTATGTTTGTTTTGTTTCCTTGTATTTTGGGTGGTCACACCCAGCAATGCTCAGGGTTTACTCCTGGCTCACACCTGAATGCTTGAAGGTCCAAATGGGGGAGTCGGGAATTGAACCTGAATCAACAAAGGTTTTGGTTTGTCTTTTTTTTTTAATAATTTTTTATTTTATAAAGTAGTTCACAATATTTCATTACATTTAATATCCAATCCCACCACCATGACACCTTCCCACCACCATATTTTGGGTGTTTCCATCCTGAATCCCAATCCCTGCCCCAAAGCAGAACCGAAATTTTTTGTATTGTTTGCTATGAAAAAACACTGAAAATGCTACAAAAAAAGTATCCTTAGAGGAAAGAGGGTGAGGATTGTTGTATTCCATCCAGGGCCATTAAGACCTTCTATAAGAGATCACTAACATGTGTTGTTAGAAGTTGAGCCTTGTGTGCTTTCATATATATATAAATATATATATATCTGTAAAAAATATTTCCCCCTAAGATTGGTTGCTTCCTACTTTGAATCCCATCAAATGTGGTCCAATACTCTTGGAGTATGGGTAGGATATGTTGTATGAAGTGTCCAGTAATAGTTTCATTCGTGGATTAGGCTGGGCCCGAGTGTGTGGATAACAGCCATGAGCTTGGTGGCAGTTGAGTTCTGGAAGTTTTTGGCTGCCAGAGCTGAGTCTCATGGGACAGGGAGGGCTCTCATCCACCCCCCTCTGAGGCGCCCTGAGTAAAACAGCCTGGCATGGGGTCAGTGGCATGGTTATGGTGAGTGTCATGTTATGCAAGCTCCCTTTCAGGAGAGAAGGACATGTGATCTGGGTTTTTGGTTTTTCTTTAAGAAAATGTTTGTTTCCTTTTGTTTTGGGGGACCATACCTGGCAGTAGTTAGGGCTTATTTCCAGCTCTGTGCTAGGGAAGAGCTCCTGGCAGTACTCAGGGGACCATATGGGGTTCCAGAGCTCAAATCTAGGCTCATTGGTGCAGAGCCCACAGTCCAGTTCTGTAAACTGGCTCCCTGGCCTCTGGTGACAAACTCCTCTCTCTCTAGAATCCCAGATTCCTACCCCATCCTTTAAATCAGGGTAAATACTCTCACTTCATTCCTGTTTTAGAACTTTTGTCCATGTAAATTATCCACATGGATACAATTAAATTTGTTATTTATCCTATTACCCTGCCTGATCATTTTATTGCTCTACAAGCAAAGGGAACTTTTTTTTTTCTTTTTGGATCACACCCAGCATTGCACAGGGGTAATTCCAGGCTCATGCACTCAGGAATTACTCCTGGCAGTGCTCGGGGGACCATATGGGATATTGGTAATCAAACCCAGGTTGGTCGCGTGCAAGGGAAATGCCCTACCCGCTGTGCTATCACTCCAGTCCCAGGCTAACTTTCTCTTTGGGGTGATCATACTCTGCAGTGCTCAGAGGACCTTATTCTGCTGGGGATCAAACTCAGGCCTCACACCTGCAAAGGCCATGCTCAGCCCTTTGAATTGTACTTTAGGATATCTTCTTGCCCTTGCTAACCATTTTTGTGTGTATGTAATAGTGTTGCTAAAACTATTTTTTTGAGGGGCTGGAGAGATGATACAGAAAGTAGAGTGTTTGCCTTGCACCCTGTTGCAATCCCTGGCATCTGATATGCTCCCACAAGCCCTGCCAGGAGTAATACCTGAGTGCAGCGTTAGGAGTAACCCCTAAACATTTCTGGGTGTGGCTCAGAAAAACAAAAATCAAGCTATTTTTTTTTTTGAGGAACCAGAGAGATAGCAGAGTGGTTCAAGTGCTTGCCTTGTATGCAGTTGACCCAGGTTCAATCCCCAGCATCCATTATATTGCCCACGTCCACCAGGAGTGATTCCCTGAGAGCAGAGCCAGGAATAAACCCTGAGCACTACGGAGTGTGACCCCAAATCCATATAAATATAATTGGGTGATAGAGATAGCTCAATGGGCTGGAGAGCCTCATTACAGGAAGGAACCCCAGGTTCGATATTCACCAGCTGAAGCACTAAGCACTAAGCTGGTAGTAGTCCTGAGTACTGCCCCAAATCCAAAAGTTAAATTAAATAAAAATAAAGACTCAGGACTGTGGATATAGCTCAGCACCAACGCACAGGCTTCATATGCATGAATCTGGGATTGAACCTCCATACTTAAAAAAAAAAAGTGTGCAAAAGCAAAAAGTTTAGAGGTCAGGGTCCAAGGATAGCTCAGTGACAGAACTCCTGCTCTGCAAGCATGAGGCTCGAGTCTAGTTCCCCAGCACTGATCCCTGGAGTCTAAACCTGAGCACTGACCCTAGAGTCTAACTCCCAGCACTAAGCCCACTCTCCAAGCACCACCATGGCAGGAACTGTGGTCTGGAATCCTGGACAGCACCAGTATGTGATCCTTGGTGCCCACGACCAACTATGGCCCTGGTGAACAACACAACCCTAAAACATGTGACACCAGTGAGTACATGTGCGAGCACCTCACCAAGCATGTGCAACCCCCAGTCATGGCAGCACCGGAGAGGGAAGGAGAATTCAGACAAAAGAAAAAGTAAAAAGAAAAAAATATTTTTGTTTTTAGGGGCTGGAGCAATAGCACATTACTCAGGGCTAGTACCATCTTAGTGCTTAGTGCTTCCGTTGGTTTGCCTTGCATGCGGCCGACCCGGGTTCAATTCCCAGCATCCCATATGGTCCCCTGAGCACCACCAGGAGTAATTCTTCAGTGCATGAGCCAGGAGTAACCCTTATGCAATGCCGGGTGTGACCCAAAAAGCAAAACAAACAAACAAAAGAAATATTTTCATTTTTGTTTCTGGGCCACACTGAGTAGTACTTAGGGAAAAGTAAAATTTAAAAAAAAATTTAAAGCAAAAAAAAAGAAAAAATATTCAGGACCATAATGATAATACAGGGGCTAAGGTATTTGCCTTTCATGCGGCCAACTTTGGTTCGAATCCACTGATGGTCCCCCCAAGCACTACTGGGGATCACTTCTGAACACAGAATAAAGCATAGCCCTCAAGCACTATTGGATGGGGCCTCAACACCCTAAATAAAAAAGTTTAAATTAAATAAAAGCATATCATGGACTGGAGAGTGCAGGGGCTAAGGTACTTGCTTTGCATGTAGTTGATCCTAGTTCCCATCCCCAGCATATATGGTCCCCTGAGCACTGCCAGGAGTAATCCCTGAGTGCTGAGCCAGGAGTAATCCCTGAGTATAGCCAAGTATGGACCAACCCCCAACAGCAATCCCTCCCCCCCCCCCCAGTTCTTTGATTTAATATATAGTTGAGTGACATGTTAAGTCTCAGTCCTGGAGGAGTGAGACAAATGGAACTCAGTCCCTGTCTCCAGAGAGACCACACGGGGGTCATGACGAGCAGTGTGCTGTGATTTATAGGCAGAGTAACACTAGCAGTAGGAGGACAGGGATCTGTACAGAGCACAGAGGAGCAAAGAGGAAGGAAAGGTGGATCCTTCCTGGGTAGTACTCAGTAACATAGGAGCTGGGTTTTTAAAGAGGGGCTGGAATCAAAGCAGGGAGGGGTGGGGGCAGTATTCAAGGCTGAAGGAAAAGGAACAAGTTGGGCAAAACTCAAAGATTTAAGACAGCAAAATATATTTTTGTAGAACTGGAAGTGTTCAACACGGTCAATCTTCCAAGAAAATAGAAAGCTGGAAAATCAGGCTGCCCCTGAGTTAGCGAGGTCAGTGGAGTAGAGTGTGTGTGGGGGGTGTACCCCAGACCAGACTGCCATGAGCAGGAGAACTGCTTGTTCTGACCCTCAATTGCCACATCTATTCATTTGTCCAATGCTTACACACCCTCTGTGCTGGGCACCGTGTTGGAGGTTCTAAAATACAATAACAAGTGGGACAGAAAGGCTAATGGGTTCTTGTCTGCATGGAAATTAAAGTCTAGAGGCAAAACAGACTATGATGAATACGATTTCTGATCTTTAGGATTAGTTTTAGCTGCAAACCCAACTAATTCCAAACCAACTCCACCATGCTGATGTTAGAAACTGCTCTCAACTCCAAGGAGGAGTGGTGGAGAAAACAGATAGAGAATCACAGGATCCTCTGTGCAAAACTGGATTCTCACAACTCAGAATTCTTATAGCACTTGGAAAGTAAACAGGTCCCAATGACTGAGAAAAGAAGCTGATAAGACCATGATCCTGTTGAAACCAGAACTTCCTCCCAAGAAGAAAGAAGACAAAGCCAGGTAGGGCATTTGCCTTGCACACAGCCCACCCAAGTTCAATCCCAGCATCCCAAAGGGTCCCCAAGCCTTCCAGGATTGATCCCCTGAGAACAGAGCAAGGAGTAAGCTCTGAACACCACTGCATGTGGCCCAAAAACCAAAAAACAGGAAGAAAAAAAAAAGGCAATGACATTCTAAGAAGCACAAAGCACCAGACACATCATCATTACCGTTTTTATTCACATCACCAACCACTGACCCTGAAAATGAGGACATAGAAATAAAGGAACAGTCAGAGATCTAAGACAGCAGGCAAGGCACTCGCCTTGCATGCAGCTGACTGGTTCAATCCATGGCACCCCTTATGGTGATCTCTGTGTGCAGAGTAAGGAGTAAGCCCTAAGCATTGTTGAGTGTAGCTGAAAAAAAAATAAATTGGAAAAGGAGCAAAGGCCTCCCTCAATGGGTTGGACACAGGCTTTGCTGGTTCAATCCTCAGCACCAAACGGTCTCCTAAACATAGCTGAGAGCAACCCCTGAGCAGAGAGCTAGGAAGAGATGCTGAGCACTACTGAGTCTGACCCCTCAAACAAAACAAAGGAAAAAGAAAAGGAAAAAAGAGGGTTATGCGATAGTATAGCAGGTAAGCACTTGCTTTGCACATGGCTGACCCAGGTTCAGTTCCTGGTTCTTCAATCACCTCCAGGAGTAAGCCCTGAGCACAGTGCAATATGGCAGGGGAAGAAAGAAGAAAAAACAAAAGAAAGAAAACTAGGGGCTAGAGTGATAGTGCAGCTGGTAGGGAGTTTGCCTTGCAGTCAGCCAATCCGGGTTCAGTCCTTGGCATCTCACATGATCGTCTGAGCACTGCCAGGACTAATTTATGATTGCAGAGTCAAGACTAATCCCTGTTGGGGCTGGAATGATAGCACAAGTGGGTAGGGTGTTTGCCTTGCACACGGCCGACCCGGATTTGATTCCCAGCATCCCATATGGCCCCCTGAGCCCTGCCAGGAGTAATTCTTGAGTGCAGAGCCAGGAGTAACCCCTGTGCATTGCCGGATGTGACACAAAAAGAAAAAAAAAAAAAAGACTAATCCCTGAGCGCTGCTGGATGTGCACCCCCAAGAAAGAAAGAAAGAGAGAGAAAGAGAAAGAAAGAGAAAGAGAGAAGGGAGGGATGAAAGGAAGAAAGAAAGAAAGAAAGAAAGAAAGAAAGAAGGAAGGAAGGAAGGAAGGAAAGAAAGAAAGAAAGAAAAGAGAGAGAGAGAGAGAAAGAAAGAAAGAGAGAAAGAGAGAAAGAAAGAAAACCAGGAAAAGATTTAAGAACCTAAGAGCTGTTGAAAAAGATGACAGGCAGGGCAGGGGAGCTAGCTCTGAGCTAAAGAAAATGTGTGGTATGTGGAGGCCCCAGCCACAGGCCCCTCCTAGCGACTCTCAGCCAGGTTGGCCTGAGGCTCAATGCAAGGGCCTGAGGATATAGAGCTGCTTGGGCCTGCAGTGCTGGGGGTTACCAGGTCAGCTCAGCTCGAGCGATACTTGGTCGGGTACACGCCAGGCCGTGTGGTGCTGGGGATGGGACTAGGATGGCTGTCAAGGCAGATGCCAGAACCCCTGGACTATTTCTCCAATTTCTCCTCCAGCATTTGATTTTGAGACGAAGGAGTAAATTTATGGTGCAATGCCTGCCTGAGAGCAAACAAAACTCTGACTATACTCTTTTATTTATTTATTTTTTTGTATATTTTGTTTTTCTTTGTTTGTTTGTTTATGAGCCACACCCTGCAATGCTCAGAGGTTGCTCCCGGCTTTGCACTCAGGAATTCCTCCTGGTAATGCCTGGGGGACTATATGGGATGCTGATTGAGCCCCAGTCAACCACAAGCAAGGCAAGCACCTTATCCCCTGTACTATCTCTCTGGCTCCTCTGAACGTGTTCTTAAGCAAAAAGTCAGAGCGATACTGAATCACACTGCAGGTATTTGCATTAGGGATGAGGAAATAGTTGGGGATCTCAACCTAGAGCACATGTAGACAATGACGGACAATGGCCCCCTTAACTAAAATGGCTGTGTTCACAAGCACTGTAGCACTGTCCTCCCGTTGTTTATTGATTTGCTCGAGCGGGCACCAGTAACATCTCCATTGTGAGACTTGTTGTTACTGTTTTTGGCATATCGAATACACCACAGGGACCTTGCCAGGCTCTGCCGTGCGGGTGGGATATTTTCAGTAGCTTGCCAGGCTCTCCGAAAGGGATGGAGGAATCGAACCCAGGTTGACTACGTGCAAGACAAATGCCCTACCCGCTGTGCTATCACTCCAGCCCATGTTCACAAGTAAGGTGCAGATTTCAGCTAGTTTAAGCAGTAACAGGGAATTTCATTAAAAGGCAACTGAGGAGGTCTACAGAGATAGTACAAAAGTTTAGGTGCTTACCTTGCAGATGGCCAACCTGGGTTTGATCCCTGGCATCACATATGCTCCCCAAGGCCTGCCAGCAGTGATTCCTAAGCAGAGAACTTGGGTGGTGGGGACCCGCTCCCATTCCAAGCAGAATAAGTGGACTCAGGCGCAGCTTGATGGCTGCCTCATGGGGCTAGTGGATGGGAGCACCTGTGTCATACAGGAGCACATAGCTGACTTTACCAGCAGGCATTTCCATGGGTAGGTGGAGCAGAGAGGTGGAAGCACTGTTCTTTTGAGGTGACCTCCTCACTCCCCACTTTACCAAGACACCTGCAGCAAAAGCAAATTATTTAAAACCTGTGTCTGTACCTAGTCAGGATATTCAGACATCATTGAACTGGAGGTTTCAATGAATTACAAAATGATGGAAATTGGAAACCAACATTTGAATGATGAAAATGACAAATTAGAAAATATGGAGATGGTCCCCTGAGCCTGCCAGGAGTAATGACTGAGTGCAGAACTGGGAGTAACCTCTAAGCACCATTGAGTGTAGCACCTTGCCCACAAAAAGAAAGGTGTGTGTGTGTTGGGGGGTGGGGAGAGTAAATATGGAGAGGCAGCAGGAAGAGAGGCAATGTATTTTTCTGGCAGCATTCCAAGAGACTCCTGAAAAGGGAAATGAGAGCTGGAATGAAGATTTGGAGTCAAAAACGGGTTGTTGGGGACTGGAGCAATAGTAGGATGCTTGCCTTGCACACGGTCAACCTGGGTTCAATCTCCAGCACTCTATATGGTTCTCCCCATCCCACCAGAAGTGATTCTTGAATACAGAGCAGGAGTAACCCACTGGGTGTGGCCTCCCAGAAGGAAGGAAGAAAGGAAGGAAGGAAGGAAGGAAGGAAGGAAGGAAGGAAGGAAGGAAAGAAGGAAGGAAAGGATACTTGTCCTAAGACCCCAGCAAACATAAATCTTTCTATAGAATCTTCCCTTTTCATTTCTACTAATTTCAACCTGGAGACCAAAAGATGCACCAGAGTTCAATATAAAGATGACTTTTATTTATTTATTGGGGGGAGGGGGCTTTGGGGCATGTCCTGCAGTGCTCCAGGGCTACTCCTGGCTCTGTCCTCGAGTTGCTCCCAGCAGTGCTGGGATAGAACCAAGATTGGTTGCATGAAAGGAAAGCACATTAGCCCCTTTACTACTTATGGTCCCCAAGATGTTATTTTTAAAGAGCCCAGTGTTAGGCCAGAAAGATAGTACAGGGGTTAAGGTACTTGCCTTGCACATGGCAAACCAGGTTCAATCCCAGGCATCATATATGGTCCCCTGAGCACTTTTCAGTCCCTGAGCACAGAGCCAGGAGTATGCTCTGAGCACCTCCAGGATGTCCCGCGCCAAAAAAAAATTAAATTAAAAAAATTTTTTTTTAAATTTTTATTAGTGAGACACCATGAGGTACAGTTGTAGACTTACACATTTTTGTGCTTGGGTTTCAATTATACAATGATCAAATACCCATCCCTCCACCAGTGCCCATTTCCCACCACCACGGATCCCAGTATCCCTCCTACCCCCCATTCCCCCATCCCATCCAGTGGTTTACTTATTTAATTCCACAGTAAAGTAATTAATATAGAAACATCTAAATATCTCATTACACTGAACTTTAAAAAAAAACTGTTGGTTTTTGGGCTACACTGCAGTGTTCAGGGATCATTCCTGGCAGAGCTCACAAAATCACAAATCACAAATAATCCTGTTAATCGTCGATTGCCTCGAGCAGGCCCCAGTAATGTCTCCTTCATCCTAGCCCTGAGATTATATTCAAGGCTCTTTAGGAGAATGAGACCCATCATTGTTACTGGTATTTGGCATATTGGGTACGCCACAGGGAGTTTGCCAGACTCTGCCGTGTGGGCAGGCTACATTCGGTAGCCTGCCAGTTTGTCCAAAGTAGGAATGAGATAATAAGATGTCATAATAAGATGTCACGCGGCCCACGAATGCGACCGTGTGGTTCCGGGAGCTGGTTTTTATAGTCTCTGAGTCTTGGCCGCTGATGGGATTACACGGCGCCAGGGGGACAGTTGGTGGGTGTGACCCCCGCCTACTGGAATTTGGAGGATCTGGGTGGAGGATGCTCGGCCCAAATCCGAGTAGGCTTGGAGATCTCGGCCCCGGAACCCGCGTGACTTTGTCCCTCTGCCAGTACCTTCATGTGTGCGGAGAGTGGTCTCAGCATGGTGGTGGCTGGTCCTGGAGGTCTTTGGCTGCCGGAGATCATATATGGTGCTGAGAAGTGAACCTGGGTAGGCCTCATGCAAGGCAAGTGCCCTGCTCCCTGTACTACCTCTTTGACCCCAACTTTAAAATTGTTTATAGAAAAAAATGAATGATTTGATGTTATTGCTATTAACCCTTAGAGTAATGAGTTTAGTAAAACTCATGCCCTGCTTGCATGAAGGTCTTGGCTCAATCCTCAGTATTTCAAAAAAGAGGGGCAGAGTAATGTACAGAGTTTAGGATGTATACCTTTCATGTGGTCAACCCAGTTTCAACCCAGGTTCGATAACCAGCATTCCATATGGTTCCCCAAGCTCCACCGGGAGTGATTCCTAAGTGCAGAGCCAGAAATAAATCCTGAGAACCACTAGATGTGAGTAAAAAAAAAAAAGCATTACAAAAAGAAAAGAGTAATGAGTTTATAGCATTCCCCTAATTTCCTGAGAAAATAAAAAAATAAGTAATGCTAATGCTGCTAATTTGGAGGAAGTAACACAAGGGGGTTTTGTGTGAATTAATGCCAAAAAATAAGCAAATTTCTTATTCTTGGTAAGTTTTGATGCCTTATAGTTATAAAAACGCAATTTTAGGCTTTGGGAGAATATTTATTGATTTGGGGATTTGTGTTTGTTTTAAAACCATCCCCAGAGGTGTCTAGGGGCTATTCCCAGTTCTGTGATCAATGGCAGTGCTCCTGACATATGCATGAGGACCATGTTTTGTTAGAAATT
Organism: Sorex fumeus; assembly: GCF_029834395.1. NCBI lineage: Eukaryota > Metazoa > Chordata > Mammalia > Eulipotyphla > Soricidae > Sorex > Sorex fumeus. Next base: position 46,657,896 of record NW_026606104.1, read on the forward strand.
AGATCCAGTTCTCCAATATGCAAAGCCGAAAAGAAAAGAAAAGAAAAGAAAAGAAAAGAAAAGAAAGAAAAAGGTAGGTGCTGGGGAGCCAGAGAGATAGTACAGCAGGTAGGGCACTTGCCCTCATGGGTTCAATCCTTGGCATCCCATCCCTGAGTCCAGCAGGAATGACCCCTGGGCACAGAGTCAGGAATAAGCACTGATCGCCACCAGATGTGGTCCCAAATACAAACAAAGGTGGAGGTTACAACCCACTCAGTTTTTCTCTGTGCCAGAATGGAGAACAAACCAAAGTAAAATAAATGAAACCAAAGTTACCTGGGGCCCCATGTCCACGTCCCGTGGAATCCAGTCGGTAAGGGCTCTAGTCCAGTGGTCGTCTCTAAATCTCATTACGTGTCCAGCCCATCTGATTTTTGATGCCTTGGCAAATGAGACAGCGCCCCTGATTCTTAATCGTTAACAGAGGTCGGAACTCTGGATTCTTTCACTCATTTGAGTGAAACGTGATACTCCAAGTTTAGCTCTTTCAAGTCCTCTTTGGGAGACCTGAATAGCGTTCTCATCCTGTTTGCGTGGGGCCCAGGTCTCTGAGGCGTATGTTAATGCAGGAAGAACAGTGGAATCAAAGAGATGTGCCCAGAGCCGGAGGTTCTTCATCCTCTTAGCTATTTCTTCGAAGCTCTTGGTACTATTGCTGCAACGTGGGAAGATGCCATTGTTGACAACATTGACGAGAAATATGATCGACTGGTTCAGTGCCTCCATGATTGTGCGAGGAACGCCAAGAGAGAGATAGCCACAAAAAACGCCTGTCTTCAAAAACTCTTGAGCTTATTCGCCAACGTGGTTTGGCGCATGCCTCAGGCAACCGCAAGCGAACATCCGAGCTTGCAAAGCAGTGCAGAGATACGATCAAGGAAGACTTCAAAGAGAGGGGAGCAGAAGTGCTGGTAGATGCCACAGAAGCAGGAAAAAGCATTCGTAACACCTGCCTGTCCTTTGTCAACTACAAGACCAAGATGACTGCCCTCCGACGTCCTGATGGATCTATCACATCTTCCAGAAGGGCAATGGAGAAGATTATCCATGACTTCTACTCAGATCTCTTCAATAGTATGTCCACCTGCCCACATACCAAATTCCACAGGATGGATATGTCGTTCCCAATGTTCTCCCTTCTGAAATTCGACACACCATTTCGTCAGTAAAGAAACGAACAGCACCCGGCCCAGACAAGGTCAGACCTGAACACCTGAAGAACCTGCCGTCAGTACTCGTCAATACACTGACTCGGCTCTTCACATGCTACCTGTCTGAATGCAAGGTTCCGTCCCAGTGGAAAACCAGCAGGACCGTACTACTGTTCAAGAAGGGAGACATCCATGACATTGGCAACTATCACCCAATCTGCCTATTGTCTGTCATCTACAAGCTGAACGTTCACTCGAGTCATCCTGAATAGGATTGGCAGAACAGTAGATGAAGGACAACCATGCAAGCAAGCCAGGTTCCAAATAGGATTCAGCACCATCAACCATATCCACACAATAACCAAGCTCATTGAGGTTTCTCGGGAGTTCAAAATGCCGCTCTATCTAACGTTCATTGATTTAAAGAAGGCCTTTGATTCTGTTGAGACGAAAGCGGTCATTGAAGCCCTAGCCAATCAGCGCATTCAAACTCAATACATCAGGATCCACCGTGAGCTGTATTATGGATTCACTACCAGGATCTCACCATTCTACAAAGAAGTAATCATTGATGTCAAGAGAGGGGTTCGGCAGGGTGATACCATTTCCCCGAAACTCTTCAGTGCCACCCTCGAGAACATCATGCAACGACTGGAATGGGAAGGAATGGGAGTGAAGATAGATGGTCGGCAACTACACCACCTCTGCTTTGCTGATGACATTGTTCTAATAACACCAAACATTCATTCATTCATTCATCATCCTGTTATTCGTCGATTGCCTCGACCAGGCCCCAGTGACGTCTCTTTTATCCTAGCCCTGAGATTATATTCAAGGCTCTTTAGGAGAATGAGACCCATCATTGTTACTGGTATTTGGCATATTGGGTATGCCACGGGGAGTTTGCCAGACTCTGCCCTGTGGGCAGGCTACATTAGATAGCCTGCAAGTTTGTCCAAAGTAGGAATGAGATAATAAGATGTCATAAAAAGATGTCCTGATAAGATGTCGCGCGGCCGCGACCCGGAACGATAGCACAGCGGTAGGGCGTTTGCCTTGCACGCAGCCAACATGGCCGACCCGAGTTCGATTCCTCTGCCCCTCTCGGAGAGCCCGGCAAGCTACCGAGAGTATCTCGCCCGCACGGCAGAGCCTGGCAAGCTCCCTGCAACGTATTCGATATGCCAAACACAGTAACAACAAGTCTCACGATGGAGACGTTACTGGGCCCGCTCCAGCAAACCAAACATTAGCCAAGTGACACAAATGCTGGTCAACTTCGACCTTGAGTGTGGAAAGGTCGGACTACAGCTGAATCTTACGAAGACAATGTTTATGAGAAATAGCCTCGTTCCTGATGCTCCATTCGCTCTCAACAGAACGACCATCTCCGAATGCAGCAGTTATGTGTACCTAGGTCGAGAAGTCAACATGATGAATGACCTGGCAGCTGAGTTGCGCAGGAGGAAGAGAGCATCTTGGAATGCCTTCTTTGTCATTAGGAGACAGAAATACATCAATTATATCTGAAAAGTCTCTGGACACAAACTGCAGTCACAATGAGTAAAGAGGAAAGCAACAAAAAAAATTATTCATAGTTAGGATCACAGGCTGAGGAGTTCTCAAAGAGCCAGTTTATCAAAGAACTGTGTTGTTATCTGGAGCAATGGTACCATTGTGGAGCAGTGGCAAGATGGTGCTTGCCTTGCACACCGCTCCCCCAGGTTTGATTCCCCAGCACATATGGTCCCCCAAGCCCCAACAGGAGTAGTCCTTGAGTGTAGAGCCAGGAGTAAGCCCTTAACACTGCTGCTTGTGGCCCCAAAACAAGACAAAACAAACAATAACAGAAAGTCTCTGTGAGGGTGGAAGCAATAGTTCTGCCAACTCTCAGAGCCCTTCCAGTTCAGGGCTTCTGCATGAAACCTGTCAGCTATTCAGGGATTGCCATGGTGCCAGGTCCCTAAATGAGGCCAGAGGGATACGTGCTGATGCACAGTGGCCAGGCCTGGGGCAGGAAGAGGCAGAGGGGTCCCTTGGATATGTCTAAAATACACTTTGCCTCCTTGCTTCACTTCGGTGTGAATCAAATTAACATTTACAAGCCGTTGCTATTACCAGTCTTTGAAAAGTTGTTTTATCACCTAATATTTTCACCTGAGGCATTTTAAGTAAAATGCTTGCAAATGGGTCTCCTAAAGTGCTGGGTCATGATATCATATTATTTTCAAGACTTCCAAATCTGTAATTCACTACCAGTCTATCAAAACGAACAAGACTTTTCAAAAGGATTGAAGTGACATTTTACTTTCAGAGGTTGTTGAGGGGGTCACACCCAGTAGTGCTTAGGGCTTACTTCTGGTTCTGCACTTAGGGATCACTCCTGGTGGGCTTGGGGAAGTGTATGAGATGCTGGTGATCAAGCTGCTTCAGCTACTGTACTACTGCTCTAGACTGGCAATAATTTACTTGTGTGTGTGTGTGTGTGTGTGTGTGTGTGTGAGAGAGAGAGAGAGAGAGAGAGAGAGAGAGAGAGAAAGAGAGAGAGACAGGGATTAAACCAGGGCCTCCTACATGAGAAGCATGCGCTCTATCACTGAGTCTTATTGCTGACCAGCAATAATACTCTCTTTTCTTGCCGGTAATAATGTACTATTTTTGGTGGGGGGAGGTGGTTGGACCACACCTGGCAGTGCTCAGGGTCTACTCCCATCTCAGTGCTTGAGGAAGTGTGTGCCAGGGATTGAACTGCGGTTGGTCACATGTAAGGCAAGCCCTCTTTTGCCCTGACACTTCTTTTTTTTTGTGGGGGGGTCACATCCAGCAATGCTTAGGGGTTACTCCTGGCTCTGCACTCAGGAATTACTCCTGGCGGTGCTTGGGGGACCATATGGGATGCCGGGGATCGAATTCAGGTCAGCTGCATGTAAGGCAAATGCCCTACCCACTGTGCTATCGCTCCAGCCTGACACTTCTCTTTTTGTTTGTTTTTTGTTTTGTGAGTTACACACTCAACTGTGCTCAGGATTACTCCCAGCTCTGTGCTCAGGAGTCACTCCTTGCAGTGCTCTTGGACTATATGGGATGCTAAGGACTGAATCCAGGCCAGCCATGTGCAAGGCAAGTGTCTTACCTGCTGTATTATTTCTCTGGCCCTTGTGCTGACACTTCTTATCCTACTTTCCAGCCAAGGTTTTCTTCCTAATTCCCATTACCATCTCACTTGATTTTTCTTTTCTTTTGGGGGAAGAGTGAGGGGGGTTTGCTTGGGTCATGCCCAGTGATGTTCAGGGCTTACCCCTGATTCTGCACTCAGGAATCAACTCTGGTGGGCTCAGGGGACCAATGTGTTGCCGGAAATCAAACCCAGATCGACTGCATGCAAGGTAATACTATGCTCTGACCCTTGTTGAGGTCTTTTTAATTTCTGTCTTAATTTTTTGGGCCACACCCAGCTATGTTCTCTGCTCAGAAATCTGTCCTGGAAGGATTGAGGAAATTGAAACTGGGTCAGCCACATGCAAGGCAATTGCCTTCACAGCTACACATCTCTCTGACCTTTCACTTCCTTTTTCTTATCTTGCTTAGTATCTTTCCCTCCTGGCATGTACCATCCAGGAGAGTGGGAATTCTTTGCCTTTATGACTCATTGATGTATCTTCAATGCACAGAACTGTGGTAGACATACCACTGATCAGTTAACATTTGTTGAAGAAGTGAAAATGTGTCTCTCTTTTCTATCTTCTTCCTTCTGTTTTAGTTTTTAGGGCTACTGTGAGCTTCCTCCTGGCAGTGCATGGGGAAACCATATATACAGGGTGCTGTGGATCAAACCAACATAATCACTGCAAGGCAATCACCTTACCTGTTGTACTATCACTCTGACCCTTCTTTCCTTTTTCCTCCTCCTCTCTCCCACCCACTACTCAGTTCTGGTAATGAGCTGGGATCACACACATCCTACTCTGTGGTAAGGATCAGTTTTCAGAGCATCAGGGCTGGGCCAATGACCCCAAATGATTCTGTGAATGAAAAGAAGCAACCTAAGGTTTATCTGAAAAACAGCTGCTATCTCAAATTTTTTAAAGCATGATTAACCCAAAATTTGATACAAAGTTTGCGATATTTGTAGCAAAAACACCAGTCAGATTTCCTGCCACATGCAACTTCTTCCAACTTAACCTGCCTGATCTCCTGCAGGCGTTCTTTCTGCGGTGGTCCTGGCTGGAGAGTGACGGCTTTGAGGGATCCCTCATCAGAGGGAAGAAAGAGATCCTTTAGACTGAGTCAAGTAAGACTCTTGCCGGCAAAACTTCAGTGAAGAGACCATCTGTGGTGAGTTGGTAGCTTGACAGTGGAAAGGGTTCAAGTCAGGACTACAGGTAGTCCAGAAGCAAAGCCAAACTGTGAGTGACCAGTGACTGAACATCAAGGAACATGGAGGGCCTAAGTGGGTCATAGCGAGAAGCTAGAGCAAAGAAGAGACAAGGAATAAGAAGACTGCCCAGAAAAAAAAAAAAAAAACCAGGGGCTGGAGCGATAGTACACAGGGATTCCAAGCACCACATGTGGTCCCCCAAGCACTGGCGGTAGTAATTACTGAGTGCAGAGTCAATCCCGGAGCATCTATGGGTATGACCCAGAACCATCACCACCCTTAAAAAAAGAAAAGAAAAATAGGGGCTGGAGAGAGACAGAGACAGAGACAGAGACAGAAACAGAGACAGAGACAGAGTGGGAGGGCATTTGCCTTCCATGTGGCCAAGCCCAATTCAATCCCCAGCACCCCAAAAATTCCCCCAAGCTCCCAGGGAGTGTTCCTGGCCCAGAGGCAGGAGTAAACCCTGAGTATTGCTGGGTGGGGCCCTAAAACAAAAGAAGAAAAGAAAAGGAAAAAGAAAGAGAAACGGGAGCTGCCTCCCGATAGCCTTCCAGTTCTACTCCATCAGTTACCATTTGTTACATGGAACCCTACTAATCACCAGTATACAGAAGAACTAAACAGAACTCAGAAGCGGGTCTTCCCTGGTGGAGCTTGCTTTCAGTGGGAGAGGTGGGGGAAAAAACATGAAACTGTCAGCCTGATGATAATTCACTGAGAAAGGGCCGAGGGGATGGAGAGATAGCATAATGGGTAGGGTGCTTGCCTAGAACACTGCTGACCTAGGTTAGATCCCCGGCACCCCCTATAATCTCGAACACCACCAGGTGTAATTCCTAAGCACAAAGCCAGGAGTAACCCCTGAGCATTGCCAGGTGTGGCCCACAAAACCAAACAAACAAACAAACAAAAAAAGGATATGTGTGTAGAGAGACAGTACAGGGATGAGGCTTTTGCCTTACATATCAAGACCCTGGTTGGATTCTCTAGTAACATATCTGGCCCCCTGGACCCCACCAGGAATTACCCCTAAGCAGTCAGAAATTACCCTTGCTCCTGCCCAAAGCTGGGTTTGGCCAAAAAACCAAAATGGACCATTTATAAAGACCCCAAATGGGCCCTAGGCAAAAAAGAACAGGGTACATTCAAGAAATTGAGGGTGAGGTCTGGCTAGAGTTGTGGGCCAGGGGAGGAGGCCAGGGGGAGAGGAAGAGGTAGTGGGTCTGGCTGAGCTCAGGCTGTTATTCCCAGTGCACTGGGCAGCTGTGCTGCCAGGGCTGTTTGCTAGGAGCAGCATGTGTCATGGGCTGTCTGGGAAGGTCACCCTGGAGGCAGGGTTGGCTGTACTGACAGGGAAAAGCACGCAAGACAGATTCGTGAAGAAAAAAGGCAACTTGCCAAGTAAAACAGAACTATCTCAGCTACGGGAAAAGAAGCAAACAAAACACAGGACTGAGTGAAAGCACATAGTGGGAGACCCGAAAGGTCACGCATAGAATCGAGAGCACAATTATTCCTCTGGAGTGGTGGGTTTGGGACTTGTGAAACTAAACAGTATGTTTCATTTGGATTTTTACAGAAATAGCAAGGTGCATGCTTTCATTACTTGTTTGATTAAATGATCCAATAAATACGACTTGCTTTAATAAAAGCAAATAAACAGGGTCAGAGAGATGGTACAGGGGTTCAGGCACTTGCCTTATATATAGCCAACTCCAGTTCTTTCCTTGTATACTGCACTGCCAGGAGTGATCTCTGAGCACAGAGCCAGGACTAAGTCCTGAGCACCACTGGTGTGGCTTAACTCTCCTCCCTAACAGATCTCACCTAGTGCAGAGGAACAGAGAGGAGTAAAGTTAAGAGTTTATTAGGGTGCATTCTTGGGCACACCCTATGGACCTCTGGTGAGGCTGGAGTCTCACCCTGGGAGAGTCTCACCCCAGGAGAGGCTAAGCGGGATTTTAAGTTGTCTTACGTAGGAAAGGTAACGAAGATCAATGGAAGTGGTAGAACTGGTAAGCATGGGATAGAGCCTGGGGGATACCAGGCTTGGGATGAGCCAGAAGTCCTGCAGGGTGATCTTTGACTCTGGGAATGTCACTATCTCATCAGCTGGCTGCCATTTGGTCCCAAGCAAACTTTACATTCCCCAGAAAATACAATAAAATCAAATGAAACAAAATGGGATTTTTTTTTGGGGGGGGGAAGAGGGGGGAAGCAGAGCCTACAGTGGTTGATTTAGTAAGGAAGGGCTCCAGGGAATAGCTGGAACGCAAGCTCAGAAGCAGGACTGCAAAAGGGAAGAGGGTAACAAGGATGGACTTCTGGCAAAACCCTGAGGGGTGCAGAACTGCCTGATCTCAGTGGGAAATCTGGGAATTCGGAGTGGGAAGTCCCATCTCCTAATTGTTCCTACCCTGAGGCAAGGGAACTGATTTTCTCTTCCATTCTGATTGGTCAATGGTCACAGCATGGCCACAAGAGGAGCTCTGGAGAGTGCGGTTAGGGCAGGAAGTTAAACTTCCAGGTGTGCCCTACCGGGGCACAAAGTGGCTCCAGCAGCTGGACCTATTCTCCCGAAGACTGGGAGATGAAGACATTGAAGACATTGAAATTAAATCACCAGCCACCATTCACCCCACCCAGAGGAGGCGTGAGTAAAAATAATTAAAAGGATGGAGGTGAGGGGGAGCTCCAGAGCCATCATACAGACAGTAGGGCATTTGCCTTGCATGCAGCCGACTAGGTTGATCCCCAGCACTTCCATATCGTACCCTAAGCCCGCCAGGAGTGATCTCTGAGCAGAGAACCAGGAGTAAGTCCTGAGGACAACTGGCCAAAAAAAGGAAGGGAGTGAGGAATCAAGGGGAGTCAGATTGAACGTCAACAGCTTTTGCTACAACATTAAAATGTCACAGGATGAGGTGATAATATAGTGGGTAGGGTTTGCTTTGTACAGCCAACTCAGGTTTGATCCTGGTGTTCCATATGATCCCTCAAGAGAGGACAGTAATAGTGATCCCAGAATTCAGAACAAGATGTAAGCCCTGAGCAAGGTTAGGTGTCAGGAGTGGCACAAAACAAACCAAAAAACCAATCCAGTCCAAAAGTATGTGCCCTGGGCCTGGGAGAGAGTTTGATGAAACTAACTGAGCATTAGTTTCATCAAACAAACTGTAGCACTGTCCTCCCATTGTTCATCAATTTGCTTGAGCGGGCACCAGTAACGTCTCCATTGTGAGACTTGTTGTTACTCTTTTTGGCATATTGAACACGCCACGAGAGCTTGCCAGGCTCTGCCGTGCGGGCGGGATGTTCTCGGTAGCTTGCCGGGCTCTCTGAGAGAGATGGAAGAATCGAACCCGGGTTGGCCTCGTGCAAAGCAAATGCCCTACCCGCTGTGCTATCGCTCCAGCCCATCAAACAAACTAATGAACAACAATTGTGTTGTGACTTAGCAATAAAGATGGAAAGAGCTGTGTGGGACCTTGACCTTGAGCTCAGGCTGTTTGCTTCCCAAGCCTGGTCTCTTTAGCTCAGACGCTAAGCACAATCTCCCAAGTTTGACTCCCAGGTTTTGACTACAGGAAGTCAAACAGAGTGGTCACTGTTTTCTAAAGATGACATTTGTTTCTCTGGTGCCAGGGATGAAACTACAGACCCATACATGCTGAGAAAATCCCTGGTCCCTAAAAAGTGACTTTAGAGCCCAGAGAAATAGCTCAAGGTCTGGAGCACATTCTCTGCATGAAGGAGGCCCAGGTGGTTTCCATCTCCCGCACCTCGTGGTCCTCTGAGCACTACCAAGACTGACTGCAGGGCACAGAGCTGGAACAACCCAAGTATTGTCATGTGTGGCTCAAAATAAGAGGGTTTTGTTTTCACCCTTCCTTTCCTTCTGTTGTTTCTACAGTGACCAGTGGCTGTACACACTTTGTTGTGCTCATCTGGCGTTGCACATACTGAGGGGGTCTCTGCTTGCACACCTGTGCTAACAGTGCTTATGCACTAACAGCACAGCTGTTAATAGGTGGGTGGTTCTAGAATCAAACACAGGTCTCCCTGGTCTCACTGAACTCAGGATTTCAAAGGCAGATGCCCTTTTGCACTGAACAAAAATCCAGTCTGGCTAGTACTGCCTAACATGACATGTCCTCATATCACACACTGTTGCCAAAGGGCTGAAGAGCTCACAAAGGCAGCCCACTAGGCATTGAATTCAGTATCAGAAACCAGAAAACATGTCTGGCTGGAAAAGGGACTGCTGGGCCAGAGAGCTAGTATAGCAGGTAATGCATCTGATTTGCATTTGGCTCTGCTGGTTTGATCCCTGGCACCACATATGATTCCCCAGCCCCATCAGGAGTCAGCCCTGAGTATAGAAATAAAAAATAAGCCATTAACACTGCTGGATACGGCAGAAAGAAAGAAAGAAAGAAAGAAAGGAAAGAAGGAAGAAAGAAAGAAAGAAAGAAAGAAAGAAAGAAAGAAAGAAAGAGTGGCTGTTGTATGGGAGTTCTGCGAGACACAACAGATGTGCACCACTCAGAGAGGCCAAATCCAGCATCTGTATTACAGAAATCACTGAGTGGACTATAGTTCCAAAGAATGTGCAACCCTGAGTTTATAAAGGCAAAACCTACATCCTAGTCAGACAATGGACACAATGGGTAAGGGGCTGAAGGAGCTGTGATCAGCAAAGCAAATTACAGGAGCAAAATAAGCTAGTTAATGGTTCAACTGACTTATAGTCAAGAACAATTGGCTTGCTGTTATGGGGGACAATCTTAATTGGCGGGGTGTGATTCTGGTAGCTGAACAGTTTGCATCTGGGCTGTATGTATTAATGGGTTACACTTAACCCTAGGAACAGTTGAGGGGAGTTCCCTTCCTGCTCATAGGCTCAGAGAGAAATTAAGACGGAGTCCCTATGTCAGAAGCCCCCCCAGTTCAGAACCAGTCCTACTGAATTTACTGATCACCCTGGTCCCACCAGTCTGCAACCCACCTAAAAATGTGCTTCCCTATTTTTTAATCCGGGGCCCCTTAGAAGTGGGGGGCGGGTTGAGCTTCCCTCCCTGCCCCAAGCAGAGCCCCGGCAGCTGAAGACCTCCGGAACCAGCCACAGCCATGCTTAAGACCACTCTCCACATGTTCAGACGAGCCTCACGCATGAAGGAACCGGCAGAGGAACCCAGGCAAGCGGGACCCGGGGCTGAGTTCTCCAAGCCTGTTCGAATCGGGACTAGGCCTCCTCCACTAAGATTCCCCCATCTTCCAGTAGGTAGGTGTTACACCCACCAACTGCCCCCGTTGTCCCATTAATGGCCAAGACCCAGGGACTATAAAACCCAGCTCCCGGAAGTGTGCAGCCGTGACCTCTTATTGTCTAGTTCTCACTCTTGGAGAACACAGCAGGCTACCGAGTGTATCCTGCCCACACGGCAAAGTCTGGCAAGCTCCCTGTGACGTATTCGATATGCCAAAACCCTGTAACAATGATGGGTCTCATTCCCCTGATCCAGAAAGAGCCTCCAATGTGACACTTGCTAAAATCTCAGGGCTAGGACGAACGGAGACATTACTGGTGCCTGCTCGAAGAAATCGATGAACAACAGGCTGACAGTGATACAGTGATACAGTGATTTTTTTTCTCTATAAAAACTCCTTCTGGGGCTGGAGAGATACCACAGAGGGTAAGTAAGTAAGGCACTTGCCTTGCATGCAGCTTACCCAAATTTAATTCCCAGCACCCCATACCTCTGACACCTGCCAGGAGTGATCCCTGAGCACGGAGCCAGGATTAAACCCAGAGTACAGCCAGATGTGGCCCAAAACAAACAAACAAACAAACAAAATCCTCCTATTGAAAAGGTAGAAAAGTTGGTTTTGGGAAACAAGAGTCCAACATCTTCCAACCAGCATTCCTGTGACCAATATCACTGGGTATCTCATTTGATTGGCCCCCAAGCAGCAATAGAACCTGACCTTCAACCTTCATGGTTCCAGTGGTTAGTTAGGCTTGAGTTACACATCTGCCTGGAGCAAGTATGTGTGTGCAAAGTGGAGAAAGGTAATCCTCCCACAGAAAAACTGAGGTTCTGCTTGTTACCAAAAAGTTTTAGCAATGCTTGACAGCAAAAATAAGATACTTACTTTCAGTGTTTGTATAGCTTCTGATATACACACAAAATATTTGAGAAAGAAAAAAAGGAGAAGGGCTGAGGATGTAGCTTAGTGATAAAACCATTCTGTACATGTATGAGGCCCTGAATTTTGATCCCCAGACTCAAGAAAATAAAGAGGGCCAGGGAGGTGGCTCAGGAAGCTGAGTATATGCTTTATTGTAGAAAGCCCAGAGTTAAGTCCCAGCATGGACTGGTCCACCCAGTACCATGGATAAACCCCAACCCTCCTCAGAAACACACGCATACAAAGAAACAAACGAATGCTTGTGTACTATTTGCAAAAAGCCTTGTAGAGCACCCTCATCAATATTCATTCATTTAACTTGCGGGGGGGGGGGGGTTCACACCAATGTTGCTCAGGGTTAACTCCTGGCTCTGTGCTGAGGAATTACTCAGGGAACCATATAGTGTGTAGGTGATCAAACCCAGGTGAGCCACGTGCTAGGCACGTGTGCCTTACACACGGTTCTATGGTTCAGGCCCCTTAGCTTTTTTTCTTTATCTTTTTCTTTTTCTTTTTTTTTTTTTTTCGTTTTTAGCATTTGGCATTTGGGTCACATCTGGTGATGCTTAGGGTTTACTCCTGGGTCTGTGCTCAGGAATGACTCCTGGCAGTGCTCAAAGGACAATTTGTGTGGTGTTGGGGATCAAACACAGGTCAACTGAATGTGAGGCAAGTGCCCTACCTGCTGTACTACCATTCCAGCTCCAACTTTTTTCTTTGGCAGGGTCGGAGAGTAACCCCAGGCTCTCAAGTTTGCAAGGCAAATAATCACTGAGCTCCATCCCTGAGCCCATTTTGACAGCTTTTTGGTTTTGTTTTATTTGGGGGCCGTATTTGGCAGTGTTCAGGGGTAAATTCTGGCTCTGCACTCAAGAATTACTCCTGGCAGTGCTCTGGGGAACCATATGGGATACTGGGGATCTAACCCAGGTGGGCCTTATGCAAGGCAAGTGCCCTAGCCATTGTAATATCTTTGACCCCACTGACCATTTTTTTGTTTGTTTGAATGTTTTGGGGTCACAAATGGTGTTCGTCAGACTACTCCTGGATCTGCACTTAGGACTCACTCATGGCAGACTTGGGGGACCATAGGAGATGCCAAAAATTCAACCCAGGTCCACCATGCCAAAAATTCAACCACTAGGTCTATAGGGTACAAGGCAAGCACCCTACCAGGAGTGCTATTCCTCTGGCCCTGACCTTTTTTTTTTTTCTTTAATAGTGCTGAGGATCAAACCCGAGTAGGCCCAAGCACTATACCCACTGTATGATCTCTCTGATAGATAAAAATTTGGCATTTTTCTATCTTTATCATTCAGTTCCTGGCTCGGAGTAAAGTCCAAAGGAACTCTGCTACCCTTTGAATCAAAGAGTGTTAACATGATAATGACAAGAACAAGCACCTGAATGCCTCTGGGGAAGTGGTTCAGGGGTAGAGCACTAGCTTTGCTGTGTAAAGTCAAGGGTTTGATCCATAGCAATGAAAAGAGAAAGAAAAAAATATCCATAGCTTAATAATATCCCGAAACTGAAAAGAACCAACATTCATTTATTGAAAAATGGATAAATTATGGCAAAGCTTTATAATGAAATATTAACCAATAAAAAGAAATAAACACACAATATTGACACATCTCAAGAAGATTATGCTGGCACCAGAGAGCTAATATCACGATCACGATCACGATCATCCTGTTGTTTACCAATTGCCTCGAGCAGGCCCCAGTAATGTCTCCTTCGTCCTAGCCCTGAGATTTTTAAAAAGTGCCATATTCAAGGCTCATTCAGGTTTAGGAGAATGAGACCCATCATTGTTACTGGTATTTGGCATATTGGGTACGCCACGGGGAATTTGCCAGACTCTGCAGTGTGGGCAGGTTACATTTGGTAGCCTGCCAGTTTGTCCAAAGTAAGAATGAGATAATAAGATGTCGTGTGGCCGCAAATGCGGCCACCGCTTCCGGGAGCTGGGTTTTATAGTCTCTGGGTCTTGGCCGTTGATTGCATTACACGGTGCCAGGGGACCAGTTGGTTGGTGTGACCCCTGCCTACTGGAAGATGGAGAGAGCTAATATAGTAGGTAAGGATTTGCCTTGCATGCAGTCATCAAGGGTTCTAATCCCAACACTACTAGGAGTGATCCCACAGCTGAGCATGGCCCAAATCCCACTTCCCACTCCCCCACCCAGAAAAAAGAAAGAGAGGATAAAAGAAGAAATCATGGCTGGAGCGATAGCACAGCGGGTAGGGCGTTCGCCTTACAAGCGGCCAACATGGCCGACCCGAGTTCGATTCCTCCGCCCCTCTCGGAGAGCCCGGCAACCTACCGAGAGTATTCGATATGCCAAACACAGTAACAACAAAGTCTCCAATGGAGACGTTACTGGGCCCGCTCGAGCAAATCGATGATCAACGGGAGGGCCTTTACCTTTACCTTTTACCTATGGTAAATAAAAATTAAACTCCAAAAGTACATACCACATGCTTTGAAGAGCATGAATTCTAGAAACTTCTGTATAGGTGAACACTGTATAGTGTTTACTGTATAGTGAATCACTGTATAGTGATTACCTGAAGTGGAAGGTGACCACAGTAAGAAAGGACTTGATGGGGAGGTCCTGTCTTAATGAAGTGAGGGCATGTTTAAGTTGTCTGTGCTTTGAACATGAATCATTGACTCAACCAAAAAGGGAAAACAGGAATGTGGGTGGGTGAGGAGGTCCTAGCAGAGGACTAACAGCTGGAGAGGGGCCCTAACTTTCTCCCATTTTCAGACCTTCCAGCTGTACGTCTAACATTCACCCTGTCTACGGTTTTCACATTTGTTTCCACACTGAATTAAACCCTGCCTAGGGCACTGTTTGGGGCCCCATTTTGAGGCTCAGGAGAATCAAAGGACTCACTCAAGGCCAAGTAGGTCGTGGCGGGAGCCAAGTTGGAGGGCTGCATATTTGGTGTCATTTTCCCTAAATACAACCTGAAATAGTAGCCGCAGACTCTCCGGGTTGAGAGAGCTGGAGCACAGGAATGTCCTAGGGAACAAAAGCTGGGTTCGGCCGGCCGGCTGCTGGCTCAGCCCTCTCTCCTCCCTCCTCCCCAGGCATCGGCCTCCAGGTCCCAGGAGACACTGGGCTGGGGGCGGGGCGCCCAGAGCGGCTCCACAACGCTGAGTCAGCGGCTCCCAAGACTCGGGCGCTTCGGTTCCTGAACAAAGAGTCCGCCGGACCGGGGCGGGGCCCAAGCCTGGGAAGTGGGGGGAGACCAGCCTGAGGAGTGCAGGGGGACCCGAGCCTGGGGAGTGGGGGAGAAGAGCCTGAGGAGTGCAGCGGGACCTGGGGAATGGGGAGAGACCCAAGCCTGGGGAATGGAGCAGGGCCTGAGCCTGGGGGGTCGGGGGTGGAAAACGAACCTGGGGAGTAAGGAGAGAACCAAGCTTGGGGCGTGAAAGAGGGGTGGGGGCCCGGAGCCTGGGGTGTGGGCGGTACCCGAGCCCGGGGAGTGTGGGCGGGGCCCGAGCCTGAAACTGGGCGGGGCCAGAGCCTGAGAGTGGGCGGGGCCCGAGCCTGGGAGTGGGCGGGGCTCGAGCCTGGGAGTGGGCGGGGACCGAACATGGGGGGAGTGGGCGGGGCTCGAGCCTGGTGGGGTGAAGTGGGCGGGGCCTGAATCTGGGGAGTGGGCAGGGCCCGAGCCTGAGGGGCGGGAGCTCAAACCTTGGGGAGTGGGCGGGCCCCGAGACTGGTGAGGGGCCGGTACCCGAGACTTGGGGACGGGGCGGAGCTCAAACCTGGGGAGTGGGCGGGGCCCGAGCCTGGGGGGTGGGCCGGGCCTGAACCTGGCTAGAGGATCGGGCCTGAGCTTGGAAGGTGGGTCGTATCTCGTTGCGTAGAAGGGTCCCTTGGAGAGACTGGCCATGGGAATGGGGAGCGGCGCGCAGCCGGGAATACGGGGACTGGGGGCAAGGCTCTAGCCAGAGCGGGAGCCTGCGAGGGAGTGGACCCCAGCAGGGTGGTGGGGCTCAGGATCTTACCGAAGCATAGGGTGGGGCTCAATTCTGGGGCGGGGGATGGAGGAACGGAGAACGGGCATGGGGGCGTGACTAGAGGTGGTGAAAGGCGGGGTCCAGCGGTGGAGAGGCGCAGTTCCGAAGGGACGTAGCGGCTGAAAGAAGTCGGTGGGAGGGCCGAGCTAGGTTGCGGGGAACTCGCTGGGGTCGCGGAGTGCGGGATTTGAAGGCCGGTGTCTCGGGTTCCCGGAGACCTCTGCTTGCTTCGCAGCCCCGCCTGCTGGTCCTACCAGGCCGGCGTGCTCGAAACCCGCGGGCCCGAGACCGAGCCCTGGAGCGAGCACCTTCGCGGCTGGACCTACTTTTCCTCTTCTGAAGCGATGATGAACAAACGCGTTTCTTTTTCTTTTGGCAGCACTGGGTGTTCCGGGCTTATTTTTGGCTCTGTGTTCATTCCTAGAGCACTGGGGAACCCATACAGGTTGCCGAGGATCCAAGCTTGGGTGCTATCCGCTGTATTATCCACCCTCCTAAATCCCATGTTTTACTATTCACTTGTTCATTTTAAAAAACATTTATTAGGAATTCTACCACTGAACCACCAATGCGCCTGACTGTCCTCGCCGCTGGGGCCCCTTGGAGGGGAGCGGGTTGAGCTTTCCTCCCTTCCCCGACCAGGGCTCCAGCAGCCAAAGACCTCCAGGACCAGCCACCACCATGCTGAGACCACTCTCCGCACACATGAAGGTACTGGCAGAGGGACAAAGTCACGCGGGTTCCGGGGCCGAGATCTTCAAGCCTACTCGGATTGGAGTTGAGCATTCTCCACCCAGATCCTCCAAATTCCAGTAGGCAGGGGTCACACCCACCAACTGACCCCCTGGCGCCGTGTAATTCCATCAACGGCCAAGATTCAGAGACTATAAAAACCAGCTCCCGGACATCCTATTATGACATCTTATTATCTCATTCCTACTTTGGACAAACTGGCAGGCTACCGAATGTAGCCTGCCCACACGGAAGAGTCTGGCAAACTCCCTGTGGTGTACCCAATATGCCAAATACCAGTAACAATGATGGGTCTCATTCTCCTAAAGAGCCTTGAATATAATCTCAGGGCTAGGATGAAGGAGACGTTACTGGGGCCTGCTCGAGGCAATCGACGATTAACAGGATGATTTGTGATTTGTGATTTTATTAGGAATGTGGCTCAGAAGTAGAGCACATGCCTTGCTAGTGTGAGGAATTAAGTTCAATTTCCAGCATCCCCCTAAAAAAAAGAGTACGGGGTTGGGGGGATGTCACTGAGTGGTAGAGCACTTTCCTTACATTACATTGCCTTACTTTGAGTTTGACCACCCCCACCCCCACTCAGTACAACAGGTAGGGCACTTGACTTGCATACAGCTGACCAGGTTCTATCCCCAGCACCCCCTATGGTCCCTGGAGCCCCACCAGGAGTGATCCCTGAGCACGAAACCCTGAGCACAGCTGGTTGTGTCCCCCAAACAAAAAAAGCACACACAAACATGAAATGGAGGAGGGAGCTCAGAGATAATACAGGGGCATAAGGCACTGGCTTGCCTTACATGTGGGGAGCCCTCAGTTCAACCCTAGGCACTGCATAAGTTTCCCCAAGCACTGCCAAGAGACACCAGTGAACACAGAGCCAGGGCAGAAAAAGTATATTTAAAGAATCAATTCTCAACAATGAGAGCTTACTCGGTGCTGGGCTCTATGCTAATGCCGTATGTTCTAACTCGGATCTTCTGCCCACTTAAGATCTAGATGGGCGGGCGGGGCCAGAGAGTTACCTCAATGAGCTTCTGTGATAGCTTTCCAAGTGGGAGACCCACTTGATCTCCCAGCACCTCATGGTCCCTAGAACACAGCTGGGAGCCATCCTGGAGCCTACAACCAGGAGGAACCCTGAGCTCATTAGAGTGTGATCCAAAAACAAACCCAGAAAGATCGACATCAGGATTCTAGCAGTTGTGAGTGACATATATCTAACACATATTAACTAAGGGGGAAGAAAAGTGGGGAGCGGACCCAGGGAGAGAGGAGTTGGAGATAAACTCTGTCACTGTCACTGTCACTGTCCTCCCGTTGTTCATTGATTTGCTTGAGTGGACACCAGTAATGTCTCCATTGTGAGACTTGTTACTGTTTTTGGCATATCTAATACTGCCATGGGGAGCTTGCCTGGCTCTGCTGTGCGGCGGGATACTCTCGGCAGCTTGCCGGGCTCTCTGAGAGGGGCAGAGGAATCGAACCCTGGTTGGCCGTGTGCAAGGCAAATGCCCTACCCTCTGTGCTATTGCTCCAGCCCGGAGATAAACTCTAGGATTTTTTGGGGGGAGGGGGTTCACACCTGGCAATGCTCAGGGCTTACTCCTGGCTCTACGCTCAGGAATTACTCCTGGCGGTGCTCAAGGAACTATATGGGATGTTGGGGATTGAACCCTGGTTGGCTACATGCAAGGCAAACGCCCTACCAGCTGTACTATCACTCTGGTCCCAAACTCTGGGATTTTTTAATATGGCTGAAGGGTTCAAGAGTTTTGGGACTTCGTTGCTCATTATCCCTCCATTTTCTTTTCTGTGCAGACAAGCATGATGGCTGCAAACAGCCTGAGGCTTTCGTTGGCTTTATAGCTCTGCATACCGGAAGGAGGGAGAATGTGCCTCACCAGGCCTTCGGAAAAAGGCAATTTGGGGACTGACTTCTAAACTCCCTGCAGTTTTCTTAAGCCCAAAGCTAAGTTTGTCTCATTCTCCTCACTGGCTGCAATGCATGCCTCAGCTATTTTTCTTTTATGACAGTGATTACATTTATTGTCAGTACCACTTGACTCCAAATTAAGTTTGGTCAGTCTGGATCAGGACAACGTTAATAGGTATTGACTCAGCTCCTCCCTGTCATGGTTTGGAAGATAGGCATATGGCACAAAACTGATTCAACAAATACTTGCTAGGATTGTGTACAACTGTGATAAAATTATTTAGAGGGCAGAACAGACCCCAGGCTTAGTCTTTTGGGAGCTTACCCTCTGGTAAGGAGACTAATAACACGAACCACAAGTGAGTGTATAATTATATTTATGAGAAGTGCTATGAAGGACAGTGTATTCCAAAAACCTCTACAGAGGTAACCCTAGGGATGGGGAGACACATGTTTGATGTTATACCTGAATAGATTACGCAGACAAAATAGGGGAAAAATGGGGCCAGAGCAATATAACATTGAGTAGGATGTTGCCTTGCATGAAGGCAACTCGGGTTCAGCCCCCAGCACCACATATGGTCACCCAAGCACCATCAGAAGTGATTTCTGAGTGCGGAGCCAGGAGTAAAAATTGAGCATCATCAGGTGTGGCCCCCCACAAAATAATAGGGGAAAGAGCATGTTAGTAAAGGTACTGCATGTGTAAAGATACTGGGGTCATAAGGAAAATGATTGTACCACAGTGGTAGGTCAACAAGAACAAGGACTAGCATGAGATGAGGCCAAATAGGTGATCTGGGGAAAAAACAAGGTATATGTGTTCAGAGACTCACAAAGACAGTAGCAGCATTTGGGGTATAAAGGTGTTAGGAGAAGGGTACTAAAATGATAACTTCTAATGTCACTCCAACTAGAACTACATTTTTTTTAATGGGGGGGAGTTGGAGGGGGCAGTAAGGCCACAATCAGCAGTGCTCAGGGATGACTTCTGGCTCAACACTCTGGAATCTCTCTCTGGATGATTCTGCTGAAGCGATCCTTGTTGCAGACTTTGAAATTGTTTTTTGTTTTTTTTTCTTTTTTTGCTTTTTGGGTCACACCCGGCAATGCTCATGGGTTACTCCTGGCTCATGCACTCAGGAATTGCTCCTGGCGGTGCTCAGGGGACCAGATGGGGTGCTGGGAATCGAACCTGTGTCGGTCATGTTGGCTGCATGCAAGGCAAACGCCCTACCTGCTGTGCTATCACTCTAGCCCAAAATTGGTTACTTTTTACGTGAGCGTATAATTCCAAGATCAGTGTTATACTTTACTGGAGAAGCCATTGAAGATGACGAGGATGATTATGATGAAGAAGGTGAAGAAGCAGATAAGGTAATGTTTACCAAATAAGCAAATCATTCTGTTTAACAATTGAGAAATATATTGAGGAATTTGTGTACTTCTTCGCCATAACCTTTCTGTGGTAGAGGATAAAAATGCTTTTGGAAAAAATATTTTAGAATTCTATAGCCAAACAATGTATGTATAAGGTTTCAATAAGTCAATTGCAAAACTAAAAAATAAAACCACTCAGGGATCTCTCTTGGAAATGCTTGGGGGACCATATGGGTGCTGGGGATCAACCCCGGGTCAGCCAAATGCAAGGCAAGTGCCTAATCCACTGTGTGATCACTCTGACCCCTAGTACTACACTTTCCCCACTTTTGGTCTTTTGGGGTAACAACTGGAGATGCTCAGGGGTTATTTCTGGCTCTGCACTCAGAACTTACTCCTGGTGGTGCTCAGGAGCCCATATGGGATGCCAGGGATCTAACCTGGGTCAGCAGCATGCAAGGCAAACACCCTACCCACTGTACTATCTCTCTGACCCCCTATGAATTCTTTGTTTTGTTTTGTTTGTTTGTTTGTTTTTTGCTTTTGGGGTCATACCCGAAGGTGCTCCTTGCTTTGCACTCAAGAATTACTCCTGGAGGGGGCTGGAGCAATAGCACAGTGGGTAGGGTGTTTGCCTTGCATGCGACTTACCCGGGTTCAATTCCCAGCATCCCATATGGTCCCCCAAGCACCGCCAGGAGTGATTCCTGAGTGCAGAGCCAGGAGTAACCCCTGAGCATCAGCTGGGTGTGACCCAAAAAGCAAAAAAAAAAAAGAATGACTCCTGGAGGTGATCAGGGGACCATATGGGATGCTGGGATTCGAACCTGGGTTGGCCATGTTCAAGGCAAATGCTCTACCCTCTGTGCTATCACTCCAGCCCCACCTCCTATGAATTCTTAAGTCTAGGGTTGTATCTGATTTCTTCTCTGTCTCTACAGGTCCTCTGTAAAGGTAGAGGCCTCAGCAAACATTTGTGAGCTGAAAGGATATATTCAATCTGAATTCAGTAAATGAGGAAGAGAGCACTTCTGGACTGGAGAAATAATACAGTAATAGGGCACTTGCCCTGCATGCAGCCAATGTTGGCACCCCATATGGTGCCTTGAGCCCTGGCAGGAATGATTCCTCAGCACAGAGCCAGGAGAAAGACCTGAGCAGACCAAGTATGGTCCCCAAACTAAACCCAAACCAACCAACAAAAACCAAACAAACTCTTCTGACCTGGGGAAGGTACTGGCCATGACCAGAAAGCAAAAATAGACTTACCTGATGTGGGACGAGAAAAGACTTTCCAGGCTGGTTGGAAATGCAGATGTACACCATAGTGGTCTCATGCCTTTCTCCCCCAGCACACACCCTGTCCCAACCTGAGATCAGGGTTCTTATCCCATCTTGTTTAGTAGGTGGGGAGCTTACATTTTCAGTTTCAGAGAAGTGAACTATGAAATGGTTTGACCTGTTTTTTTTTGGGGGGGGGGGACTTGGGGGTGTTGTTTTGGTTTTGGTGCTGAATATTGAACCCAGGGCTCATCATGCACACTATGATGAACTTCACCACTGGTTCTTCTTAGGGCTGTCATATTGGCTCAGGTATGGGCCTCAGAGTCTCCTGCCCCCGTGCCTGGCTGTCCTCATCGGGGCCCCTTGGAGGGCGGGTTGAGTTTCCCTCCCCGCCCCAAGCAGATCTCCAGCAGCCAAAGACCTCCAGAACCAGCAACAACCATGCTGAGACCACTCTCCACACGCATGAAGGTACTGGCAGAGGAAGAAAGGCATGCAGGTCCTGGGGCTGAGATCTCCAAGCCTGCTCAGATCAGGGCTGAGCATCCTCCACCCAGATCCTTCATCTTCCAGTAGGCAGGGGTCACACTCGCCAACTTCCCCCCCCTCCCCCCTCCCGGGCGCCGTGTAATCCCATCAATGGCCAAGACCCAGAGACTACAAAACCCAGCTCCCATAAGCACGTGACCACGTTTGTGGCCACGCGACATCTTATTATCTCATTCTTACTTTGGACAACCTGGCAGGCTACCAACTGTAACCTGCCCACACGGAAGAGTCTGGCAAACTCTCCGTGGTGTACCCAATATGCCAAATACCAGTAACAATGATGGGTCGCATCCTTCTAACCCTGAAAGAGCCTTGAATATGGCACTTTATAATCTCAGGGTTAGGACGAAGGAGACGTTACTGGTGCCTGCTCGAGGCAATCGACAAACAACAGGATGATCATGATCGTGATCGTGATGGGCACAGGACCCATGCTGCCCAAAGAGAGCAGGACCAGTTGTCACTCAGAGGCTGCAACAAGGCCTGTTCTTGGGCTTTTGGCTAGGGTACCAATTGCACTTTCCTGGAGAAACATTAATCTGCCCCTTGACTCCTGATCATGTAAATTTAGGAAACCCAGTCTGGAAAGGGGCTGGATGTTAGTCCATCCTGTCTTTGCTGTTGTTTTGTTTGGGGCCTCATTCAGTGATAATTGAGGGATACTCTTGGCTCAGTGCTCACTCCCAACTGTATTCTGGGACCATGTGACACCAGGGATGGAAACGGGGGCTTCTGAATGGAAAACATGCCTTTAGCTCTTTGAGCCATCTCCTAGCCCTAGCCTGTGTTTTCAGTGAGGAGCTGAGTCAGTCCCCTGCTTCGTATTTTTTACCCACATTAAGGCTCAAGTTTATGGAGTAGGAGATGAGCGTGCAGAGCAAAGAGTGATGTGCTGGAGCAGAGCTGTCACAGCTGCAGAAAACTTTCTAATGTCAATGATTTTTTTTCTTTGCTTTTTTGGGGGGGGAGGTGGGAGGGTCTTGGTTCAAACCCAGTAGTGGTCAGGGCCTATCCTGGCTTTTTTCGGGGATTACTCCTGATGGTGCTCAGTGGACCATATACAGTCCCATGGATTGAGTTGGGATTGGCTGTGTGAAAGGCAAGTGTCTTAACTGTACTCTCTCTCAGGCCCCCGTCAATCTAATTTTATCTCTGGTGCCCTGCCCGGACAGGGCTTGGTGCAAAAAGGGTTGAGGTTACACGTGTTGTATTCATTTCAGGGGAGATATTAGATGCTGTGGTGGATTGAAGATGACCAGATATTCTTTGCCACCTCCCACTAAGAGGCCAAGTCAGAGGTTGGGGACATAGCTCAAAGGAGTGAATGACTCATATGCCCAAGGCCCAGAGTTTCATCCCTGGCACCACATGTCCCCTGAGCACCACCAGGAGGGTCCTGATGGCTCCCAGCACCAACAGGCTGAAGCGTCATAGCAGCACCTGGAACCTGAAACCTCTGGGCACTGACTGGTGGTGCTCAGGGGACCATATGGGATGCCAGGGATTGAACCCAGGTTGGCTGCATGCAAGGCAAGCGCCCGTGTTGCTGTACTATCTCTCTGGGCCCTGTGTAGTGGTTTTTAAGCATGGCCACAAGTCTTTGACAGTCTGCCCCTCAGAAACTGGAAGTTAATTGCTTATCCCTTCAGTGTGGTCTGGACTTAATGACTCACTTCTAGCCAACTGAATGTGCTGGAATCAATGGTGGGTGACTTAGATTAATCTCCCCCAGCCCTGCTTCTCTCTCCCTACCTCTCCACCTTTCTCCCCTCTTTTATTTGTCCTCTGTCTGTCTCCTGCTGCTCTGGATCACCCTAATGTGAGCAGCGAGGGCCCACTGCAGAATCCAGATGAAAAAGAAGTGGGCTGTGTGTCAGCAGCCTTGGAGCAATCCTGGGGGAGGCCCTCCAGCCCACCCCTCAACTAAGATCCAGGGTAGACCTGAGCAGAGGAAGAAGAATCAGGTCCCGAAAGCCCAGCATACACCTCAGCAGTCATCTCGGGGCCAGTTCCAGCTCATTCCAGGGCCTCTGTGAACAGGAAACTCTGAGGAACCAAGACTCAAGGCAGATCATGGCACCCAGCATGGGTCTGCCCTCACTCCAGGTGAGTGAGACCAGAGGGAGGGGCAGAGCTCAGACTGGCTGTCAACTCCTTTCCGGGAGCCCTGCTTCTACCCAAACTAACCTAGAGGTGGAATGAAACTGATGTTTCATTCCAAAAGGTGCTCACAGGGGCTGGAGCCATAATATAGTGGGAGGGCTCTAGCCTTGCACACGATCAACCAGGGTTCTACCTCCATCATCCCATATAGTCCTCCTGAGCCCACCTAGAATGATTCCTAAGCACAGAGCCAGGAGTGAGTCCTGAGCACCACTGGGTGTGACCCCAAAACAAGCAAGCAAAGCAAAGCAACCAACCAACCAACCAACCTAAGCAAAAGCTGCTCACAGCTATGGGGATGAAGAATCCAGGGGCCCCGGGTTTAGCTCAGTGGCTGACAGCTCCTGCAGTGCCAGTGGAAGGCTGCGAGTTCCAGGCCCGGGGCCACTCACTGCCCACAGAGGACAGTCCTGGCAGCTCTGCTTCCTGGGATCCCTGGCACAACTGAAGGGGTGTGACCGCCGGTGGGCACAACTATAAGATGTGCCAAGGGCCAGGGAGATAGTAAAGGGTGCATGCAGCTGACCTCATTTGATCCCTGGCACTACATAATGCCCCCTCCCCCTCCCTCCAGGCACTACCAGGAGTGATCCCTGAGCACAGACCCAGGAGGAAGCCCTGAGCACAGCCAAGTGTGGCCAGCCTCCTTATCCCCACCAAAAAGATGTGCAAGCACCTTAGCCAGGAAATACAGCAGCTAGAGAGTGAGAGCCCTACCAGCACATGCACACAGTCCCCCGAAGAGCATGCAACCTCTGAGTGCGCTCAGGCTGGGTGTGCAAGCACTGTATTGTGGGGGTGACCTCCAGTCAGCACTTCAGCTAAGAATAGGCGATCACCCCAGGCGTGTGCATGCCCACCCCATGCCCAGCATCGCCACAGAGAAATGCAAGGGAAAGAGGGAAGGGCTGGGGATGTGGCTCAGTGTGGATGAGGCCCTGAGCACTGCAGGAATTATAAATTAAAATGATAAAAAACAGTCTCTAGGCGGCTGGAGTGACAGCACAGAGGGTAGGATGTTTGCCTTGCATGCGGCCGACCCGGGTTCGATTCCCAGCATCCCATATGGTCCCCCAAGCACAGCCAGGAGTAACCCCTGTGTATCGCTGGGTGTGACCCAGAAAGGAAAACAACAACAACTCCAACAGTCTCTAACAACTAAAGTTGAGCTTTGTGGAAATGACCTTCAAGTTCAGCTCTGACAGATGGGGCTAGCAGGCATCATTTGGTGGGGTCTCCATGGCACTGGAGAGCTTCCAAAATTTAGAAGAGACAGTACAGGAGCTAAGGCACTTGCCTTTTGTCTGTAATCCTTGGCACCACATACGGTTCCCCAAACTCCACAGGGGTCTCTCCTGAGCAGGGTCAGGAATAGCCCCTGAGCATCACCAGGCCCAACTCCATCACCCCCACCGCTCTGCAAAATGTTTCAGTGCTTCTTTGCCTGAATCAGAATTTCCCAAACCTCGATCACCTGGACTCTTGTGGAAACCAGATTCCTGGAGATGTGGGATTTAGTGTCTCAGACCAGTTTCTCAGGAATTTAGATATTACAGGATTTTTAAGCTCTATAAGCTTGAGAAATACTGCCCTGGGCTCAGCATCTGTGGAGTCAGGGAGGGTAAGTAGGGAGAACTTGGGGTCAGGCCCTTCCTCATTCCTCATCGGTTTGGAAACTGCAAGTTCCCATCCCAGTGCCCTAAACAAAACAACAGAATGGCTATAAATCCCAGGAGACGTCTGCTCTTGTCAAAAGCACCTTGGGGAAATGCATGTTCTGTGGCTTCAAAGGATGCCTGGGGCATGTCTGTGACTCAGCAGTTCCTGCAAACAACTTGGATGATTCTAACACGCAGCGGATGCTGGGAGATGGCCCCAGTGTGTTGGGGAGCTTGTGGGAAGACCAGTGTGATTGGTTCGAGGTGATGAATCCAGGGGAAGCAGCTGAGCTGTAGGGCACATGCCTTGGATGTGTGAGGCTCTGCGTTCAGCTCTCAGCAGGTAGGAAAAAAATAAAGTGAGGAATCTGGACTCAGCAGCCTGAGCAGGTTCTGGGGTTCACCTGCTTCCTTCTCTGTTGTGGGAGGCCCCTCATTTCTTCATAGAGGAATGGAAAGAAGGCTCAAGGGGCTGAGCACAGGCTTCGCATGGGGAAGAACTGGCTTCATCCCTGACACTACATGGGCTCATAAACACCACCAAGAATCATCCCCTTCTCCCCCATATACAATCCCATCCTCCGCACAGATATGAGAGTGGCCCCCAGCATCTCCGGATGTGACCCTAAGACCCAAACTGAAGAAACTAAAGTTTACCCACAAACAGCTTATCCAGACAATGACAATCTCCAGCTCAAACCCTGCTTCTTGCTTTCCGTCTACCTTCCAGCCCTGCCTGGCAAGGACAGCTCTGAGTAGCTTCTGCTGGAAATCCTCACTAATGCCTACTGCTGTCATGTCCCGCGGAAGTGCCAGACTTAACATTCGAGGCTCCTATAACCTAGACACAATTCCAGGGGGAAGTGGACCAAAGAGGTTCACAGTCTAAACCCTAAGGCCTGTGAGTGTCACATGGCCAGAGGGACTCAGCAGATGTGACTGAAGGTTGAGAAGGGTTCATCTGGGATTGTTTGGTGGGACAATCTCATAACACGGGGAACCTCTCCTGACTGCGGTGTTAAGTGATGCGGGAAGAAGGAGCAGGGAGATGCGATGTTGCTGTTTCTGAGGATGAAGCAGAGGGGACCAGGAGCCCAGAAATGCGAGCAGTTTCACGAAGCTGGGGAAGGCAGGGAATTGGATTTCCCCTTTATGCCACCAGAAATGCAGTCCTTCAGACATCTTGATTTTAGCCCAGGGAAACCCATACTCAACTTTTGCAAAAGTTCAGACATTAAATTTGTGTTGGGCTGAAGATAGTACAGTAGACCCAGATTCGATCCCTGGCATCCCATATGGTCCCTTGAACACAACCAGGAGCCCTGAGTACAGAACTAGGAGAAACCCCAGAACATCAGCAGGATGCTCACCTTGAACAACAAAAAATTTGCATTGACACTAAAGCTGGCTAAAGAGATAAGTCAGTGGGCAGAGGGCAGCTTTGCATGCAGGAGGCCCAGGGTCAATCCCCAGCACCACCTGGTCCTCTGAGCTCCAGGGGGAAGAACCCCTCCCTTGGAAGATATGAATGTGGTACTTTGTTATGTGTTTGCTAACTGAAAACAGCATTTTCCACTGAAGTTTTCTCCAAACTCTAGAGGATGCATTTTCCTCCCTGCATGCCTCTGCTCGCCTGCTGAGGTCCTCAGGTCACCTCTCTCCCAAGTTTTATATTAAACGACTATTAGCAAAAAAGTTAATAAGTCCTTCCTTTCTCTGTGTCAGCGACCAGCATCCGTCAACATTCACCCTTCTCTCTGCCCATCCCTGGGCTTCTGCCACCAGGAACTCGGGGAGGTAGAGTTGCCACTTACTTTCACCACAGCCAGGTGTGGACAAGGGCATTCACGAACTGGTCCTGGCCATTCTGTCTAGTAGAACCACTGGGTCTTAGTTCTGGGCTGCCTCAGGATCATCTGAGGATTTTACATTTATTTACTGGGCTGGATGGTATTTGAGTGAATCGTGATATTCCAAGCATTGCTCTCTCGATTCCTCTGTGAGACCCGAATAGTGTTCTCATCCTGTTTTCGTAGGGCCCAGGTCTCTGAGGTATATGTTAATGCAGGAAGAACAGTGGAATCGAAGAGATGTGCTCGTAGCTGGAGGTTCTTTGTCCTCTTAGTTATTTCTTCAACGCTCTTGAAGGCATTCCAAGCCGCTCTCTTCCTCCTGCACAACTCAGGTGCCAGGTCATTCATCATGTTGATTTCTCGACCTAGGTATATATAACTGTTGCATTCGGAGATGGTGGTTCCGTTGAGAGCGAATGGAGCGTCAGGAACAAGGCTGTTCCTAGAACAAGGCTCTGCATGTTCCTAGAACGAACAGATACCATTGGGCTACGCTAGCACGCAACCGGGATGAATGGAGACGTTACTGGCACCTGCTCGAGTAAATCGATGAATAATGGGGATTAAGTGATTAAGTGGATGGTATAGGAATTAAGGTACTTGCATTTTATGTGACCAACTCTGGTTCAATGCCTAGTGCTAAATATAGTCCCCTGAACACCACTATGAGTGAGCCCTGAGCAGAGCTAAGAGGAAGATTTGAGCACTGCTGGGTGTGGCCTAACCACCCCCCCCCAACTTACTTGCTATTTTGTCTACCCTGTCCCTTGCCATGTGCCATGTGGCAGAGGGCAGCCTTGTGGTAGTCCATGGGGTCACATGTCACGTACTCATATATTTGGCCAAGATGCTCCTTGAGGCTCACATTCCTTTAGCTGTGGTGCTTGCGCACACACTCATCAGGGTCACACCCCCTGGCAATGATAACCACACATCCTTGACTTGTGCTTGCAGGGCTTGTACCTCTTTTATCGCGGGGGGAGGGGCACACCCGGCAATGCTCAGGGCTTACTCTTGGCTCTGCACTCAAAATCACTCCTGGCAGTTCTTGGGGAACCATATGGGATGCCCGAGATCGAACATAGTTGGCCACGTGCAAGGCAAGCAACTACCACTGCACTACCACTCCAGCTCCTGTAACTCTTTTTATGGTGTCTACACACTCCTGGCTACACTGGCATCGCAGACAGCACAGCTGCAGACTCGAACAGTAAAGCTGCCAGGACTTCACTTGGTGTATGAGAGCCACTGGGGATTTGAACTCTTCACCACATGCTTACAGGGAAGGGGCTCTAAGCCACTGTGATATTCCTCTGGGCCTCTCATCAGGTAATCTGGGTTTTTTTTTCCTTTTGTTTTTGAGGGGGGTGGGTCACACCAGGTGCTGCTCAGGTAACTATACGTAGGTTGGGTGGGGTCAGAGAGGTAGTACAGCAGGCAGAGTACTTACCATGAGTGCAGCAGGTCCGGGTTCAATCTCCAGCATCCCACACAGTCCCCTGAGCTCTGTCAGGAGTGATTCTGAGTGAAAAGCTAGGAATAAGCCCTGAGCACAGCCAGGTGTACCCCCCCACACCAAAACAAAAAACAAAAACCAAAAAACACCCAGGTTGGTTTTGTGCAAGGCAAGCGCCCTTCCCACTATACTATCTCTCCAGCCCATCATCAGGGAATCTTTTTTTCCCAATTGCGGAATCTTAGCACTGTAGCCCTGTCCTCCTGTTGTTCATCAATTTGCTCTTACAGGCACCAGTAACATCTCCATTGTGAGACTTGTTGTTACTGTGTTTGGCATATCGAATACGCCACGGGGAACTTGCCATGCTCTGCCATGTGGGCGGGATACTCTCGGTAGCCTGCCGGGCTCTCCGAGAGGAATGGAGGAATAGAACCCAGGTCAACCGCATGCAAGGCAAACACCCTACCGCTGTGCTATTGCTCCAGTCCTAGGGAATCTTAATTAAAAAAAATAATAATCCCAGCTATTATTTTGCGTGTGTGTCACACCCAGTGGTGTGAATGCTGGCTCTGTGCTCACAGGTGGCTCCCAGCAGGGCTCTGGTGAACCGTATGCAGTGCTGGGGATCAAACCTAGGCACGAAAAGCATGTTCTCAGCCAGCTGAGCTCTCTGCAGCCCAAGGACAGGTGTATTATTGGGGGGAGATTCCAAGATTCATTTCTGTGAAATGGGAAAGTAGAATAAACTGTGAAATGCAGGAAAAAGGTGGGAAGGGGCCAGAATGATAATACAGTAGGTAAGGCACTTGTATCAGAGAGAGAGAGAGAGAGAGAGAGAGAGAGAGAGAGAGAGAGAGAAGCAAGCAAACAATTTTTGCAAGAACTGCAGCTGTGGATGTGGCTCAGTGGTAAGCGGTAAGCAACCGCGTTGTAGGCAAGAGACCAAGGGTTTGTTTGATCCCCAGATCACCCCATATGCCAAGTGCAACTCCCAGTGGCACTGTTGCTTATGATCTCCCATGCACTGCAACCAAGTGTGTGTAAGCACCCCAACTAAAGCGTGTAACCCTGGTGAGTACCACACGCGAGCGGGCCAGAGCTGCCCCTGAGTGCCCGGCGGCTGTCATCATCACAAGAAAGGGAATGAGGAAAATAAATAACCACCAATGTTCAAAAAAGGCTTCTGTGTCGAAGCCACTCTGTGCTGCCTTTTTCCATGTCAGGAATGGAATTCCAAGTCAGGCATGGACAGAGCAAGATGCAAAGGCTATTTGGAAGGAGACATCCCCCCAAATGTGCTTCATCAGGAACATCAACAGGCAGCTCCCTGGATTCTTAGCACCACCTGATTCTCTGGGTAAGGAGGGGAAGTCGGACCACACAGCTAGGAGGCACAAACCAGTGCCCCAGGGCTGTCCAATTAGGGCAGTGACTTCACCTCCCAGCCCTGCCCTCTTTCTCTGTCCTTCTCTTGCAGAAGCTGACTTGGGCAGGATAGAGAAGCAAACACCAGTCTTTAATCAACCACCGCACAGAGTCCACCTTGCACGGCCCCAGGAAGAGAACGCGGCCCTGGCAGAGACAATCTTATAAAAACAGAACACTGCAAAGCACCAGTGGCTAAACCTGTTGAATAGAAAAGGGGCAGGGAAAGCTGGGGAGGGAGATGACAGCCGGCAGGGGTGGGAGAAAAGGACTGGGGCCCGCAGAGTTCCTCAAGGCTGCACCAAGGCCAATCCCAGGGCCTGTGATGGTCAGAGAAGCCTCTGCAGTGGGCTGGAGGCACAAGGCCCAGCTCTGGAGGCTGTTTGACCTTCGACGATGGGGCAAGCTTGAGGGGAGAGCAGAGAGCAAGGAATGCGGGGGAGAGGCCCCCTACGCCATGTAAGGCTGCTGTGCATGGCCTACACTCCACCCACATCCCCACACTCCACCCCACCCTGCTCGGTGAGCCACACACACAGGGGCCAGAGGGACAAACAGCAGCGAGGGCGCTTGCTTTGCCGTCCTGGGGGTCGAGCCCCAGCAACCCCTATGGTCCCTTGAGCCGCCAGGAGTGATCCCTGAGCGCAGAGCCAGGAGTAAGGCCAGAGAACCATGGGGCATGGCCTCAATCCAGGCCTGCTCTCTCCTCCCAAACCAGGGAGCGACCTTGACTGTCCTGCTCCCGCTGTGGAGGTGTCCGTGGGGAGAAAGAGCTCCAGGAACCAGGGCCCACAGCCCCATCTGCCCTTCAGAGGTTGGTGCTGGACATTGCCCAGGTCAGACACTGAGGCTGGGGCAGCTCTGCCTTGTCCACTCTGGAACGTCAGGTTTCCTACAGGCTGAGGTACCCAGAGCAGGTGGGGGGCAGTGGTGGCGCCACCACGTGGGTATGGGGCTGGAGTGTGGCAGACACTTGGACAGTGCCAGGGACCAGGGCAGTGGTGGCACGACTGAGTCATGATCCATTCTTTGACTGGAGAGAACTTGGAAAGTTGCCAAGGGTGGGCAGAGGGTGAGCAGGAGGCATCTGGACTCAGGCTGTGGTCAGGCTGGACTCAGAGGCCTAGGTTCGGGGCTTCAGGTTCCCCCCAAATCCATTTCCAGCCAGAGAAAGGGGATATCGCTTTAAGAGGGTTGATGGTGAGTGGTGCTATGAGGCATCAGTGCTGTGTGTGTGTGTGTGTGTGTGTGTGTGTGGGCGGGGGGGGGGTTACATAGTTCTAGAGGGTGAGGGGGGAAAGGGGCTTGGAAATGGAACAGAGACCAGGCATGGGTTCTGGAGTACACTGGGCAAGGCCTTCCACCATCGGAGCCCGGTGTGGGGCCTGAGCAAGTCCCTTCACATCTCTGAGCCGCAGTTTCCACAGCTGCCAAGGAGCATGACAGCCTGAGCCTAGCACAGGGGACTGCGAGTCAAATGAGAAGGCCGGAAAGCGTTCCGTTGGCTAAGGGGTGATTTTAATTATCTGAGGTGGGGAAACTGAGGCCCAGAGAGGGTTTCCAGGGCCAGGCCCCACAGTCAGTGAGGGAGAAGCGCTTAGAAGCCAGGACTCCCGCTCCCCTGGGCCGGGGGATGAGTGAGTGCAGAGAGATGGGGTGAGTCTGTCCACTCTGCCTTTTCTCTCTGGACAGGGGACAGGATGCTGGGGAGAAGGTGGTAGGGAGAGGCTGGGGAACAGAGGGAGGCCCCAGCGCCGGCCAAGGCTGAGTTTAAAAAAAATACAAACCCCGAGATCCCCCTCCCGCATCCCAACTTGCCCCACCCAGAGCCTGGGCAAGGGCCAAGTCCAAGTCCGCTGCCCAGCCACGGGCAGCCAGCGCAGGCTGCAGTCGGTCCTTGGGCCGCCAGGGGGCGCGCCAGCCCATGCGGGCCCGACCAGCGGCAGCGGCGGCGTAGTCTGTCCAGCCGCAGGCGAAGTGGCCGCGGGGTGGGCGCCGAGCAGAAGTTAGCCGGACCTGCGGGGGACAAAGGCACATTAGGGACGTGAGTCTCCTGACGGCCTCTCCACGCCCCCTTCCACCCCACCCTGCTCGCACAGGGCCCGGCGGTTCAACACAGCGGGCAGGGCGCTTGCCTTGCCCGTCGCTGACTCGGAGCTCGGTCCCACCCCCCCTGTGGTCCCCTGAGCCCTCCGGAGCCAGCAGGGATACCCGAGGGCAGAGCCAAAAGAACCGCCCCCAAACAAAGCCAAACCCCCAAACCCACGTGTACAGAGGCTGCAGCTGTAAATGCGACGTCTTCTGGGGCGCCTGGTACCCGTAGGAATCAAAGCCACCGATGAAGTCAACTGCAGGAGAGGCGGAGGCCTGGGTCAGGGGTAGGGCTGAGAGGAAGGAATCTGGGGCTGCATCTGGGATGTGGTTTTCCCCCAAGTAGCTTCTTTCTAAAAGAGGGGCCTGGAAGGAGCCGGGCTCAAGAAGGCCTGGGGGTGAGGGCAGTGGGCTGCTGGAGGAAGGCAGACTGAGTCACAGGGTGGGCCAGAGAGTGGGAGGAGGAGCCCAGCTAGAGGGGCTGCCCAGTAGGCATCACACAATGGGCCCCTCCCACTTACCCCTGCTACTTCTTCTCCCCTGCCACCCCCCTCTTCCCCACTGTCCACCCCTCCCCATGCAAGGCTCTGTCCGTGGTGCTGAAGGGCCCCAGGGCTACTCACAGCTGTCCTCTTCCTCCAGGAACACTTTGCTCACGTAACAGGCGAACACGAAGCCGAAGAGCTGCGGAGGGCACGCGTGTCAGGGAGGGAAGGACAACAGGGCAGCGCCTGACCTGCCCACCACTCGCCAGTCCCGAGACACAGCAAGTCCACGATAGCATCAGGCAGGGGAAATGTGGACAGTCCAGGCTCTGCGCTCCCTTCCATGGGTGAGAATCGGGTCTAGTCATTACCTTCCTGAGCCTCAGTTTCTCCAACTGGACCTGGGCAATCAATGCCGTATTGGCTTAGGAGTAGAGGATTATGTGGCCTTGTGTGTGTAAAGTAGAGATAATGATGGTCGCAAAGGAGACACTTCCCTTTCATACCTGGGCTGGTAACTCTAGAACCCCTCTTTATACCTGGGCTGGTAACTCTAACACCCCTCTTTATTACCGGGCTGATAACTCTAGCACCCCTCTTTATACCCAGGCTAGTAACTCTAGCACCCTTCTTCATACTTGGCTGGTAACTCTAGCACCCTTCTTTCATACCCAGGTTGGTAACTCTAGCACCTCTTTTTCTTTCTTTTTTTTAATGTAGGAGAACTGCTATTTATTCAACCACTGATTAGCTGATTGAATTGTGCATGAACTCCACCTTGGAATTTTATTGAATCACCGTGAGAGCAGTTACAAAGCTTTCGGGTCTAAGTCTCGGTCATACAATGAAACACCTTCACCAATGCCCATTCTCCACCACCAACAACCCCAGTATACCCCCATCCTACACCCTCCCCCTACCTGTGGGGCAGATGATTTCCACATTACTCTATCTCTACTTTGATCACATTCAATATTTTGACACCAGACCCACCATTATTATTATTTGAGATTTTACCCCAAAACTCAGATCTGCTGAAAAGGCAACAGTAGACAATTTGTTTTCTATTGCTGGTTACGAATAACATATGATGTCGCATGGCTGCAGTAGGACCATGTGATTTTGAAATTCCGAAATTTTAACACTTAAATCTGGAGGGATTTCTGCCAAAAGCCACTGGGTTTCAAGATTTGCTCCCGAGTCTCTGGGATCATGGCCGTTAAGCAGCTTGATCAGGAGCCAGAAAGGCCATTCGTGGGCGATGACTTGGCGTCTTGCTGGGACAGGAGGAGGACTGGAGGACAGGACTGGCTCCACCCCCATCCCGTGAGGCCCAAAATGTCTCATCACTGCGGGTCCAAACCTGACTGTCCAATGGCCTCTGGAGGATGACAGCCACCGAACCACCAGGGAGAAGCAGGCGGAGGAGGGACAACACCTTTTCCCCCCTGGGGTGGCCCAGTGACAGTAACCTACTGCGGGGTCTGGACGCATTTCTGCCAAAAGCTGCTGGGTTTTGAGATTTGTTTCTGAGTCTCTGGGAGAGCACCCCTTTTTCATACCTGGATAGTAACTCTAGCACCCCTCTTCATACCTGGGCTGGTAACTCTAGCACCCACCCCTCTTTCATACCTAGGCTGGTAAATCTAGCACCCCTGTCTCACACCTGGGCTGACACCTCTGTTTTGGGGACACTGCAGACAGCAAGTGATTTGTCCAAGGTTACACAGTGAGTAAACTGGAGACCCACCCAGGACTGACGCAGGCCTAGCGCGTTAAGCCAGCTCAGTCACTGGGATAGAGAAGGGACACCGGGCACAGGATAGAGCCAGGAAGCAGCACTGGAAGGTTGGAGACCTAGGTGTGTCCCTGCTAACTACGGTGAATGGGAGAGGCTTGGGTGTGTGGACTCACGGCCAGGAAGATCTGCAGCGCGCTGCTGAGTGCTTCGATGTAGGGGTAGTCAAGCAGGCAGCCTGTGACAGAGATGACATGATGGTCCTCCAGGGTCAGGCGGGAGTTCAGGACAGGGGTCACCAGGCAGCCGGGGCCGTTCTCCATCCACCAGGAGCGGTGCAGAGATGTGTTGAAGGTCATGATGAAGTCCCGGTCCTGGGGGCAGGGGGGCCTGGGATACTGAGCTGGGGGGAGGGGCTCCTCCCCAGGCCCAGGAGACTCCATAAGGCCTATTTCACCCCTGGACTAGTGTCTGCAAGTCTACATGTGGCCAGTAGGTGGAGCCTGAGGACCACGTAGAATCGACTCCAACAGAAGCGTCTGGAGCTGACCCCCAAGGACTCGGTCATTTCAGGACTGGAAGGGACATTAACAGCCCAACCTCCCAGTCACTGGTGAAAACCTCAACACAGGTCCTACCACTGGCCATTCAGATCACTCACCACTGTTGGATTATAGTTCTAAGCATTTTAAGAAGTAAGGTAAAAGGTAAAGGCCCTCCCATTGATCATCGATTTGCTCGAGCGGGCCCAGTAACGTCTCCATTGGAGACTTTTCATCCCCTGTGGGGAACTCAATAAACCTAAGCCTGTAGGGAGCTTAGGTTTATTGAGTTACTCCCACCACAGTGCTCCCAAGGCACATCCAATTCCATCAGGCACTCCTAATCCTCTGTGTGTATATCTTTAACCTCTCCTTTGTGATCTTCTTCCCCTATCTGTTAATCACTAATATCCCCAAATCAGACCCTGTGACTTAAAAATTCAAACTCTTCTGAGGGCTTTGGATTTTGTGTATGTATATATATGCCTTTCGGAGAGCCCGGTCACCAAGAGTATCCCGCCCACAAGGGCAGAGCCTCGCAAGCTCCCCGTGGTGTATTCGAAATGCCAAATACAATAATGACAACAGGTCTCATTCCTCTGACCCTGAAAGAGCCTCCAATCATTGGGAAAAGACGAGTAAGAAGAGGCTGCTAAAACCTCAGGGCTGGGAGGAATACAGATGTTACTGGCACCCACTCGAGTAATTCAACGATCAACAGGATGACAGTGATGATGACGATGATGAAGTGAAATATTGTTTTTCTCTTTCCTTTACATCCTTTGCATAGTTTATTTTAGAGCAATGTCCTTTTTGTATAGACACAGGAAGACAGTTAATGCTATGCTTTTGTAACATGGGAGTTAACTGACTGAATAATATTTATTCCTGGGCATTTATCATATTTACTTGACTTAAGCCTCAGCTGCCCTTAGTTCCTAAGGCCCAAAAATGGGGATCCCTCTGAGGGACAAGGGACAAGCTGTAAGCAACCCTGGCATTGAGAAGGGGCAGACTAAACGCCATAAAAAGTATAATAAGTTAAGAGCATGGTCATGGAACAAACTCTGTCATGACCAAAAAGAAGTAACTGAATAAGGATCCTGGGGTTAGGAAAGACTAACCTGGCCTGAGGATGTCCCCAGAAAGAGCCACCCAGAAAGAGCCACTTAAAAGCTTAACATATCTCTTACTGTACCCATGCAAAATGACTAGAAATATTATTAAGAAATAAATGTAAGATGATTGTTTAAATGGACACTGGCTAAGGAAAGGAAAAGTTATACATGGAACTCTACCCTTGGGCGAATCTCTTAGCAGGAATCTAGAGTGCTGATTTTGTCCTCAAGTTAATCCTCTTGAACTTCCCTGAAGGAAAGGCTTTATATCTGTTCATTGTTTATAATAACGTTCAACCACACCTAAGTGTAATTGCTACCTCCAACCCTTCATGATTTCTCTATAACTAACCCTGTGAGACTTAAACAGTCACTGATTTCCTACCAGCCTGGTGGCCCCTTCCCTTTTTTTTTTTTTTTTTTTTTTGCTTTTTGGGCCTTACAAGCGGCCAACATGGCCGGCCCGAGTTCTATTCCTCTGCCCCTCTCGAAGAGCCTGGCAAGCTACCGAGAGTATTCGATATGCCAGACACAGTAACAACAAAGTCTCCAATGGAGACGTTACTGGGCCCGCTCGAGCAAATCGACGATCAACGGGAGGGCCTTTACCTTTTACCTTTACCTTGGGTCACACCCAGCAATGCACAGGGGTTACTTACTCCTGGCTCTGAACTCAGGAATTACTCCTGGCGGTGCTCAGGGGACCACATGGGACGCTGGGAATCGAACCCGGGTCGGCTGCGTGCAAGGCAAACGCCCTACCCACTGTGCTATCTCTCCAGTCCTGGCTCTGCCCCTTTGTTCATCCTTCTGGTGAAAACTGGCTGAGGGATGGTGATCAGCCCCGAATGCACCAAGGGGACCCTCAGGTAATCAAGGGCAGTCTGATGACCCCCACCCAGGAACAGCAACATACCACTTTTCTGTGTGTGACAGAAAGCTTTGCTGGGCACATTTTTTCTCATTTAGTCCTTGTCTCACCATTTAAAATGGAGAATGGGGTTGACTCTCTTAAGTCCAGCTGGCCTCTGACACAGTTCTGTATGTCTCTTTCCTTGCTTGCTTTTTCCACTTTGGAGAAGCCCATATTCTCATTTGAACACATATTCTTCTCTTCCTCACTTCTTTTTTTCTTTCTTAATGGGAGGAAGGAGTCTTATAATGAACTTGAGGGACCAAAGGAATAGTACAGTGGGTAGGGCATTTGCCTTACACACAACTGATCCAGGTTTGATCCCTGGCACCTCATAGGGTCCCCCTAGCACCACAGGAGTAATTCCTGAGTGCAGAGCCAGGGGTAACACTTGAGCATGACTGGGTGTGATCCAAAAAGCAAAAAAAAAAAAAAAAAAAAAGAATGAAGTTGAGATTCAATTGCTTTAAATGTATTTATTTTGGTTTTGGGACCACACCTGGCAGTGCTCAGGACTTTCTCCTGGCTCAGCATTCAGGGATCACTCCTGAGCTTGAGGGAACATATCGGGTACTGGGGACTGAACCCAAGTCGATTATATGCAAAGCAAAGGCCCTACCCACTATACTGTCTTTCTGGCCCCTCACCTCCCATCTTTCTAAGTAAATTTCATTCAATAAAAACTACCTTGCATCAGCTTGCTCTTTAAGCCCGTATTCTCCCTTGAATACCTATCTCACTTGCTTGCCTCCATGTTTCTTTCCTCACCTATTTCTACTCTGGAGAAGTCTGTGTTCTCGGTCTTGAACATGTACTTCTCCTTCTCTCTCCCCTCAAATCTTTCCAAATAAGTTTCAACAAAACCTATCTTGCTTCACAAAAAAAAAAATTAAACAAAACAAAACCCACTATTTTGTGTGACTAAACTAATAAAATAGTGAATAGGCTGGTAGAGACCAGAATTTTATTTTTTCTTGGGGCTGAAGGGGTCACACCTACCAGTGCTCAGTGTTTACTCCTGGCTCTGTGCTCAGTGATCACTCCTGGTGATGCCCAGGGGACCATATGCGTTGTCAGGGATCTAACCCCGACTGGCCATTTGTAAGGCAAGCACCTTACCCTTTGCCCTCTCTGGCTCCAGACCAAAAATTTCTATTTTTTAAAAAATTTTTATTAGTGAGACACCATGAGGTACAGTTGTAGACTTACAAATTTTTGTGCTTGGGTTTCAATTATACAATGATCAAATACCCATCCCTCCACCAGTGCCCATTTTCCACCACCACGGGTCCCAGTATCCCTCCCACCCTCAATCCCCCCCATCCCACCCATCCCACCCTGCCTCTGTGGCAAGGCATTCCCTTTTGTTCTCTCCTTTTGGGTGTCATGGTTTGCAAAAGAGGCACTGAGTGGCAATCATGTTTGGTCTATAGTCTACTTTCAGCATCCTTCTCCCATCCTGGGAGGATCCTCCCAACACCCTTTATTTGGTGCTCCCTTCTCTATCTGAGCTGTCATTTCCCCTAGCATGTGCGGCTGGCCTCCAAGCCATGGAGTAAACCTCCTGGTACTTATCTGGGCTATTCTTGGGTGTTAGTCTCCTATTTTGTTACTTTATGTTCCCCAGATGAATGCAATCTATGTCTGTCCCTCTCTTTCTGACTCATTTCACTTAGCATGATACTTTCCATGTAGAACCACTTGTATGTAAATTTCATGACATCATCTTTTCTAACAGCTACATAGTACTCCATTGTGTAGATGTACCAAAGTTTCTTTAACCAGTCATCTGTTCTTGGGCACTCGGTTTTTTTCCAGATTCTGGCTATTGTAAAGAGTGCTGCAATGAACAAACAAGTGCAGATTAAAAATTTCTTAACCAAAATTCCTAAGCATGGTTTGCATCTCTATGGTTAGCAGTCTATTCACTCACGCAGTCTGTTACTATTCACTCTGTGCTGAGCAGGACGCCTAACACTGAGACATACCATCCCTTCACACCCTCTTCAGCAATCAGCGGAAGTTGGGAGGTACTAGAGGAGGAAGCCGACTATCAGAGGGAGGGAGCCAGCTGCCTAGGGTCACACAGTGGGAAACAGCAGAACTGAGATTCAGACCTAACCAGGGCTGGATGGCTAAACCAACGCTCAGTCATAGAGTTTGCTTCCTTTGTAGCTAAAAGTAGAAGTTACAGGGCTGGAATGATAGTGCAGGAGTGAAGCATATGGCTTAGAGACGCCAACCCAGGTTCAGTCCCTGCCACCACATGGTGGTCCAGAGCTCTGCTGGGTGTGACTCTGGTGATCCTTGGCACTGCACGGCCCAAGCAGTCCCTCATCCTCAGGCCTCTGCACTGAACTGCCAGTCATGTTGATTGAGTGGCCCTCAGGCCCCTGAGCACTGCTTGAGAAGTCCAAAAATAAAAGTAGCACCTCTGAGTTTACTCTTCCAAAGCAAAATGTTCTTTAGGCTCCCGGGCAAAATTCTTTAGGTAAAATGTTCTTTAGTTTCCCTGAATAAGGCCCTGCTCATCTTTCCTTTCTGAAAAACAGTAACCAGAACTAGATCCAGGGCCAGGGATGTGGCTCAGAGGTCTTATGCCTGGCATGTGTGAGGCCCTGGCAAACGATGTCTGGCACTAAAAAAAAAAAACAAAAAACAAAAATACTTCATCTAAACAACAGTCGTCAACAATTTTTTTCTTTTCGGGTCACACCCGGAAATGCTCAGGGGTTACTCATGGCTCTGCACTCAGGAATTACTCCTGGTGATGCTTGGAGGACCATATGAGATGCCAGTCACGTGCAAGGTAAACGCCCTACCTACTGTACTATTGCTCTGGCCCCAGACGCCAAAAAATTAAAACCAGAAGTGGATTCAAGTACTTATGGACTGAGTAGTACAAAACATATGTTTCTCCCCTCCCTTGCTCTGAACTAAAACAGACTTCTGGTTCCTACTGAGCTTACAGTCACCTGGGACTCCAGTCCAGCCTCCCGGAGACTGTCCCTCAGATACCTCCCCATCCTTTGTGTGTTTCTGCAGCTGGTGGTGCTGGGGCTGAAACCTGGGGGTCCTGCATGCAGATCATGCCCTCCTCTGCCCTTTGAATCCCCTCTCAAACCCCATCACTTGCTTCTGAGCAGCACAGGGGAATGAGAAGCTCTGATGATTGATTTTCTTCTAGTGATTATGCCCCAGACCCACCCCACGCCTCCAGGAGCCCTTGGGGAGGGTTGTGGCGATGGTCAAGTTCCGTCCCCTGGCACTGCCAGGCCTGAGGCTTACCTGGGACAGCTGTCCAACCTCCAAGTAGAAGCAGATGATGAAAGCGTTCCAGCCGACCCAGAGCACCAGCCAGGCTGCATACTGGGAAAAACAAGAGGTGGGGTCAGGGTGGGGGTTTGAGGTGTGTGTGTGGGGGTTGTCCATAGAGTCTGAGCGCCAGGAGAAAGCCAATACTGCTTTCTGAGTGCTTTCTAGTATATAAGCTGTATTTACATCCATCCAGTCCTTACAACAGCCCTGCAGGGAAGGCATTGATCTCTCCAGGGAAATTTCACCGTCTGGCAAGCTCACAAGAGCTTGAAGAGGTAGAAGCAATCCAGTCCGGGTACCAGGGAAGGGGCTCCTCAGCGCCGCTCTGCAAAATAGCCACCAGATGGCGCCCTACCCACGGCAACGAATTACAGGCTCTGGGCATCTCCGCCCGCCCTAAGCCTGCAAGTCCAGGGGCTGCCTCCCCTCAGATGGCGCTGCAGGAGGCGTTAAGCATAACCCAGGGCTTTGCCTGGGTGTCTCTCATCTGGGGGGGGGGGCGGGGGGGAGGAGATTTGGAAGTACTTCTGGGGGCACACCTTCCAGTGCAAGGTGTGGGGGGAGCCTCAGAATGCGTGGGAGCAGGCTCCGGCAATTGCAGGCCACCGGGTAGCCCCGCGGTGCTGGTGTCCTGCATCTACTCCATACACCTACAGAGTGAGGGTGAGTCAAACCAAAACGGAGTTTGGCAGAAACCTCCCAGGGCTTGGGAAGAGGACAGAGGGTGTGTCAGGGCCAGAAAGCCTTTCTGGGATGGAGCGGAGGAAGCTCTGATGCCAAGTGTACTAGGAGCCCTCGGCAACTTTCTGTTTCCTTTGTGGCATGGTCTTCTGGCAATCATTGGGGTCCACTGGTTCTATCCCTGATGGTGCTGGGGCAGGTGGGGAGAGGGAGGGTGGTTGGAGTTTCAGGAGTTTCAACCCAGGGACTCACCCATGCTACAACTGTGCTTAGTGTTTAAGCCTCATCCCTGGCCCCTTGATCATAGCTGATGAGCATCCAGAGGACACCGGAGAAGCTAAACCGGCTATGACCCCATGCTCCCCGTGCCAGAGGCCTTGAGGTGAAGCAACCAGAGCCTTCTGGGACCCTCCTGTCAAGTCCTGGCCGTGGTGCCTGAGGACACCTGGAAACCACCCTGAGCGTCATCTCCTATGGACAGTGGAGTGGGGGAGACCAGGATTGCAGGCTGTGGCAACAACGCATTAAGGACTGCGGAACTCAGCAGGGTGCTGGCACAGGGCGGGAGGCGCGCACTGAATGATGTATCTTGCTAATATTTAGGCTTGTTCCCTGGGAAATTCTTTAGGAAAAATACCAATCTTGTAGCCACGGAGAAGCACTGGGCCCTGGGTATCGAGTGCAGCACCCAGGCCAGGCTGGAGCCAGGGCAGAGACGAGTGCCTGGGGGAGGAGGTGGGGGGGCAGGGGGGTGGCAGGGGGAGCAGCTGAGGAGGGAACCATACCAGAATGAGGTACCGGGAGCGGTACTGCACGGTGCCAAAGATGCCCAGGATGACGGCCATGATGTGCAGAAAGTTGGCAAGGATCGGTGCCCACTGGTAGCCCAGGAAGTCAAAGATCTGCCGCTCCAGTGCCGCCACCTGTGGGGAGAGCAGGCTGAGACCACAGGTACCCCCAGGGTGGCAAGGACATCCCACCACTCCAAGGTGTGGAGAGTGGGGATGAGACGTGTGCCGGCCCCGAGATGTCAGGGTGGGGGTGTGTGTGCCTGAGCATCCCTTGGGGTGATCCAGGATTCCTGACACCTTCTTTCTCTGTGCTCTGCTGGTTCGGCCCACCGCATCTGCACATCCCTGGGGCTTGTGGGTCAAGTCAGCACACAGACCACATCCTCGAGCTGACCCTTCCTAGCCATTCCTCCCCACCCCCCACCACAAACACACACACCACGCATAGACACACACATCCAGAGGAAGCCCCAGCACTCGGAAAACGTGGGTTGCTGAGAAAGGGTTTTTTTTTTCCAGGCTGAAGCAATGGTACAGCAGGGAATGTGCTTGCCTTGCCCACCGCTGAGAGGGCTCTGATCCCCAGCACCCGCTATGGTCCTCTGAACCCCACGAGGAGTGATCCCTGAGTGCAGAGCCACGAGTCAGCCCTGAGCACCACCAGGTGTGGCTCAAAAACCAAATGTCCCTCCTCCTCCCCAAAGGAAAGAAAAAATAGGAAAAAAGGGACATCCCCCCCTCCCACCAGTCGCCAGGGTCTCTAGGAGACAGGAACCCTGGCCTCCGGCTCTTACTCATCTGCTTCCACGTTCCCTGGCCACACCCCCCACCCTTACACAGTGCTGGCCCACATCATATCTCTCCACTGGGGTTTTAGGAATGTGGGTCCAGCAGGGGCTGGGCCTTGTGCTAGTGGTGATGGACAGACAGCGAGGACCTCAGGGAAGAGCCAGCAGGTGGGCGAGAGTCCATGGGGGGAAGAGCACAGAGGCCCTGCCCCAGGACTCCAACACCAGCCACCCCACCCGCTGCCCAGTGACACATCGGGTCCCAGAGCCTCTCATAGCCGATGTGCTACACTGCAAGCTACATGGCCCGGGCCTTTGAAACCATGAGGGAGGACCAGTTAGACACACAAACGGGCTGCCACCGGACTCGGCGCCCGAGTCAACAGTCCTGAGTTGAGCCTCTCGGCTGCCACCCAGGAGCAGGGTCGGGCATGGTCCTGGGCTGATGGCTCTGCTCCGCCTCTGTAAACATCAGGGGGCTTTTCAACCTGTGGGCTTCATCAGGGAGTGCACTCCCTCAGGCCGGGTGGGTCCAAGAGCCAGGCCTAACCTGAGAACACACACAGGGTTCAGGAGTGGTGACCGCCCTCCCGGCCCCCCACTGCGAGTCTCCTGGCCATTTGGGGGATGGCTGATCTGCCTTCCTGCTGGGTGGGTGGCTTGCACCGGCTGGCAGCTGACCCCACTACCTGCTGGGGCCCCCAGGTGCAGGACAGAGACAGGGAGAGTAGACGAGCCAGTAGCCCGTGATTCGTGTGGCTACATCTGCAATGGACCCTCTCTCCTGGGGCTGGGGGTTTCTTTGGGTATTTTTCTTTGTGGGAAAAGGGGGGCTTTGAGCCACACCTGGCAGAGCCTGGGCTACTCCTGGTTCAGAAGTGAGTCCCTGATGGTGCTCAGGGAACTCTGTGTGGTGCTAGGGAGGGCACTGGGGTCAGCTGTAAGCAAGGTAAGTGCCTCAACCTCTCAATGATCTCTCCATTCTTCCATCTCTCCAGAGAGAGAGAGAGAGAGAGAGAGAGAGAGAGAGAGTGTCTCTGTGTGTGTTTGTCCAGTCCTTCAAGACCTATAGCCCCAGGGGTGGGAGCAGATGTGGCCAGGAGAGAGAGAGAGAGAGAGAGAGAGAGAGAGAGAGAGAGAGAGACTACCATAGTGGCAGACAGTGGGATGGGGTGGGGAATGGGAGGGAAACTGGGACCATTCATTGGTTGTGGGAAAAGTAAAAGTACACTGGTGAAGAGATGGATGTTAGAACATTCATTATATGACTGAAATCCAATCAGGAACAACTCTGTAAATTGTATATCACAGTGATTCAATTAGCATCCCCAACCCGAGCATCACCGGGTGTGACCCAGAAAGCCAAAAAAAAAAAAAAAGGGAAAAAATATAAATGATGTCTCTGGCAATAGTGTAGTCTGCTGGGAACCTGCTTGGTCCTTCATTCAGCCCACCGTTGAAGTTCCTCCTTCCACTCCCCTTTCCTGTCCCCACGTTGTCTTTAACCTTCAAAGAGCAGCACCAAACCCCCTTTCCTGGGAAGACCCCACTGGTGGTCCAGAGGGCTCTGGATCCACAGGCTG
The DNA here is from genome assembly GCF_029834395.1 of Sorex fumeus. Classification (NCBI taxonomy): domain Eukaryota; kingdom Metazoa; phylum Chordata; class Mammalia; order Eulipotyphla; family Soricidae; genus Sorex; species Sorex fumeus. Next base: position 46,702,209 of record NW_026606104.1, read on the forward strand.
AGGAGGACCCATGGATCTTGGGCCCCAGCCTGGACTCAGTCTTGTCTCCAGTGCAACAGGTCCAGTCTGCCCCCCTTCCTCCATCCAGTCTGTCACTGATCAGCTCAAGGAAGGCTCAGTCCGTGTCAGCCCCGAGCCTCTGGGAAGTCAGAGGAGGAAACTGTGGGCCACCCCCAGAGCAGCCTGGCTGGACGTGGGCCTGAGTGACACCCGCCCTCCGGCTTCCTCCGAGCGGGCTCTTCAGGCAGCGCACCACCTGGAGAGATTTAATTATATCTTTAATTCTATTCACTTTTATAGATTTTGGGGCCGCACCTGGTGATTCTCAAGCTATACCCGGCTCTGTGCTTAGAGTGACCCCTGGCAGGGCTCAGGAGACCAAGCAGTGCTGGGGAGTGAAACGAGTCAGCCATACAACGCCCTACTCACTGTACTATCTCTCCAGTCCCTACACATATTTTTTAAATTGAGATCCCATGGTTTATAAATAATTTCAATTCTAACACAGATCTTTTATTATTTATTTATTTGCTTGTTGGGTCACACCCAGTGATGCTCAGCAGTTGATGCTCCTGGCTCTGCACTCAGGAATTACTCCTGGTGGTGCCATATGGGATGCCGAGGATCAAACCTGGGTTGGCCACATGCAAGGCAAATACCCTACCTACCCGCTTGACTATTATTGCTCTGGCCCCCATAATATCAATTCTAAAGTTGTTATTTTGGGAGCCCAGAGATTTGGCTCTGTGGCAGAGCACCGGCTGCCCAAACAAGCAAGAGGTCACGGATTTGGCCCCCAGCGCCACCCACATGCCTAGTAAGATCTGGTGGCACTGCCATCTGGCATCCCTGGTGCCACAACCAAGTACCAGAGTCTTAGCAAGCACCACAGCCAAAGTGGGCACGGACATGGTTGAGCCCCTTGGGAGCAGCACACTCAACTTGGGAGCACTGTGGCGAGAGGCAAGCCTGGTGGTGGTCAGAGCAGAGGGGGCAGTCGCACTTATTAGAACACCAGTCGAGAGCCAGAGTACAAGGGGTAGGGTGTTGCCTTGCACATGGCCAATCCTGATTTGATCCCTCACGTTATATATGGTCCCCTGAGCACTACCTGGGATGATTCCGAGCACTGAGCTAGAATTAAGTCCTGAGTACCACTGTGTATGGTTCAAAAAACAAAAAAAAAGATTGGGGACAGAGGGCTGGCTCGTGGCTTAGGATTCTTGCTGTCGGGTCAGAGTGATAGGACAGAGGGTAAGGCACTTGCCACGTACACAGCTGACCTGGGTTTGGTCACCCACACGGCCCCTCCTGGAGTGGCCCCTGGGTGCAGAGCCGGGAGTAAGCCCTGAGCCCAGTGGCCCCAAAAACAAAATAAAAACAAACACACAAAAAAACATTAAAAAAGAATGCTTGTTTTACAACTGTGAGGTTCGACCCTTGGTATTGCCAAACTGGCCATAGACGCCCTGGCAACTCTGCGAACTGACCTGAGGCACGGAAAGTGATTTCTGGGCACACGACAGCTGGGGCACAAGCAGCCCAGTTACAAGAGCGCAACCCCCAGGGGGCAGTACTGAAATGTATAAGCACCAGGGGCAGGGAATGCCACCAACAGGGAGCCTGAGTCTGAGCCCCACAGTGACCCGGGAGAGCCCAGCATATCTGGGGAAAAAAAAGAGTGTGACCCGCAGGGAGACCAGCTAAAGAAGTGACCCTTCGGCAAGACACACAGCTGGTCGTGTGAGCGCCATGACTGAGTGTCCAAGCACACAGCAGGTGTGGGTGTGGCCTCATGGCACGACAGTGGGTGAGACAGGCGGAGAGCATGTTTGAGCAGCTGACAGATGAAGGCGAGACCCAACTCCCAGCCTCATCCCTGGCTCCTGCGGGCTCTCCAGGTTAGGAGCGGCCATTTGAATCCTAATCAGCCTTGGTGCATTGTCCTCTGTCCTGGGCAGGGAGGGCCTATGGAGACAGCAGCTCACTCCTATGCAGTGATTCTGAGTGCCCTGCATCAAGGGGGAATGACTTGGGGGATATTTTCACCTACTCAGCCTGGATGTCAGGAGCCAGCTTCTTGGCTGCCCTCCTATGTGGGACAGTACGGTAGCTCCTGGGGGATCAAAAACAGCCCCCCCTTCAGCCCCTTCTTCCCACAGAAGGGGGCTGGCTACTAACAAGGCCTAGCAAGTTAGGGGGTTATCTCTATTGTCTCTGGGTCTGCCAAACCTCAGTCAAACAGGGCCCCAAAGAAGGAGGACGAGGTCAAAAGCGTGATAGTACAGCCAGGAGGGCACTTGCCTTGCACACGGCCTCCCTGGGTTCAATCCCTGGCATCCCAGATAGTCCCCAGACCTCCAAGGTGTTTCCGTTCTCTCTTCTCCATCTCTGTGGAGCACGGAGACCCTCTGTGCTGCAGATGACACTCGTCCCTGGCTTTCGTGCCCTGGCACTGACCCGCTGGGGACAAGATGATCCACTGACTGGGAGCAAAGTCTGGAACAAAATTCTGGAGTCACTGATTCTACCCATCCCTGGACAGTCACTTAACCACACTGAGCCTCAGCCTTCTCACCGACAAGACAGTGTGGTCCACGGGGCAGGGCTGAGGCTCATCAGTGGAGCATAAGACTTGATGTATGTGTGAGGCCGGGGGATGATCCCTGGCACCCCCAAATGAGTATGATTTATAACCCCTCCTTAGTAAGGTTGTAAGGGGTGGCATTCATTAAAATCAATTCCCAGGGTCTGGAGAGTTAGCACAGAGGTTATCACACTTGCCTTGCATGTGGCTGACCCCGGTTCAAATGTTCAGTTTTGCACAGGGCCCCCCAAGCATTGACAAGGATTCCTGGGTGCAGAGTCGGGAGTGAGCCCTGAATGCGGTCACGTGTGGCCCCAACACCAAAAGAAAAAAAGTAAAATAAAATTCAACTGCAGACACCCCCACCCCCCTCCACCCCTGCTGTATGTGTTGCTTTGGGGGTGGAGCTGCTTTGGGATACACCTGGTTTTGTTTTCTTGTTTGTTTGTTTGTTTGTTTCTTTTTGGGTCACACCCTGCAATGCTTAGCGGTAACTCCTGGCTCTGCACTCAGGAATTATTCCTGGCGGTGCTCGGGGGACCACGTGGGTTGCTGGGAATCAAACCCGGGTCGGCCGCATGCAAAGCAAACACCCTACCCACTCTGGTATTGCTCTAGCCCCCACACCTGCTCGTGTTTGGGGTCACTCCCAACGGGGCTCAGGGGACCACGCGCCTGGAGATGGACCCCAGGTCTCCTGCATGCAGAGCCTGTGCCCTGCCCTGGCGTCCTCTCTTCAGCCTGCTGGCCTTGCCTTTCCTTTCCGGTGAAGGGGCACGCCCTGCTCCCCATCTTCCCAGGAGCACCGTCCCTCATCAGCACACATGAAATTCATCCTGTGTCTTCCCGGACACTCCTAATACCCCAAAATACTGAAGCAACTCAGACCCCCACCCTTCCTGCTTGCCTCCACCTCACCCCCCCCCCACACACGCCCCGGATCTACACTGGCCACCTACCCATCAGATTAGCCAACTCCACCCCGTTAGCCTAGCTAACACTTACCACGCCCAACGCCGGCCCTGTGTCCAGAGTGTGGGGCCCCAGCAGGTGTCTGGTGGTAGGAGTTAGAAACCGAACTTCGGGCCCACTCTTGCCAGCCCACAGCCCATGTTTGGTCCTGGCGCTCCGGCCAGCCCTGGCTCTCTCCCACGGGTCACTTTCTCACCCCACCTTCTGCTCTGACTGGCTGTGCTGGGGGCTCTCTGGGCCCCACCAGTTCAAGCCCAACTCAGCCCTCTTTTCTAGAGTGAACCCTCCAGAAAGCTCCCCGCCCCCCTACCCTGCCCTGAACGCCCCGCCCCCACCCTGATTATTTATTTATCGGTAGCAGCTAACTGAGGGGATGCGGTTGCCATGGGAACCTTCAGCCCCGAGTCAGGGCCGCCTCTGTTCTCAGTAGGATGCTCTTGTCTGTCTAGACGCCAACCCCAGGAGCCCCACATGGGGGGGTGGGGGATGAATAATGCAGATGGGCCCACCCCAGCCCCAGGAAGCTGGCTGGGGGAGAGCCTGGGGAGGGGGCTGGGCTTGGGGCCACAGAACCCATCAAAAGCCTCTTGTGCCGAGCCTGTGCCAGCCAATTCTGCAAGTCAACCACTTTGCTGGCCAAAATTCCAGCCATGTCGCCACAGGAAGTAGATGCAGAGTCCAGCCGTCTGAGAAAGGCTGAGGGAGGGGTCTCAGAGTTTGTGAAGAAAAGTTTGCCCTAGCCTGGTCCTTTGGTTTTAGCTCACAGGGGCCTGAGCTGGGAAGGGCTCACTATGTGGGGTCACCCTGACTGGAGTTCCTGCCCCAGATCAGCCTGTGGGGTGCTGTGTGACCTGGGGCAAATGATGCCCCTCTCTGAGCCTGTCTCTTCCCCGCCCCCGATCCTCTTTGAGGAGCCAGACGGTGCTGGCAAAGCTCTCTGTCCAGAAGCCTGGCACACGGTGACACGGTGGGTGCTCGGATATGCCCACAGCCATATACCGTGTGGCAACCCCAGACTCAAGCTCCCCCTTTCCCGATGGATTTCAGAGGCAGCTGACAAAATCTGGCTTGACGCCGCTCCTCATCCGTGAAATGAGGGAGCAGGACTGAATTGCAGAAGGACCCCTGGAGACCCCCTGGTCCAACCCCTCAAGCTGACGGGAGTGAGGGCAGGGAGAGGCCCCAGGGCAGGCGATGGCCCTTTCCCAGGCCCATCTGGGGCCCAGCCCCGTGTGAGCGGGAGCGTGTGAGAATACGTGGGTGTCTGCAGCAGGGTAGATGGGCCCTGTGGCACACCGGAGCGAATCTCTTGAGCACCTACTACGGTGGGCATGGGGCGGGCGGTGGAGGGGAACCGGACGTGAGGCGCCCAGAGCTCAAGGTTGAAACAGATGCAGTGGGTCTGGGGGAGAGGAGACAGCTCTGGGGCAAGGGCCCCCACCCGCTGTGCCATGATGTGGGCACTTGTGGGGATGCCTTTCTGCCCCCATCACTGTCACACACTCACACACATACATATATGCACACACTCTCTCAAGTCACAGTCATACACACACAAACCTTCTCACACTCACATGCAAAACACGCTCTCACACAGTCACACATATACACACACACATATACAAACACATGCACACATATTCACACCCTCTCAGTCACACATTCTTTTCTTTTCTTTTTTTTTTTTTTTTGGCTTTTTTTGGGTCACACCCAGCAAAACTCAGGAGTTACTCCTGGTTCATACACTTAGGAATCTCTCCTGGCGGTGCTCGGGGGACCATATGGGATGCTGGGAATCGAACCTGGGTCTGCCGTGTGCAAGGCAAACGCCCTACCCGCTGTGCTATTGCTCCAGCCCCTCAGTCACACATTCTTACACTCACAAACACTGTCACACACACACACGCTCACACACACATTCTTACACTCACACTCACATTCTCAAACATACACACACTCTCACACGCATCATCATCCATACAGACAAATATATACTAACACACTCATACACACACACACACACACACACACACACACTCTTCCCTCTCTCTTCTTGGGCACCCACACCCCGTCTCTCTCTGTCCCTCCTTGGATCCCGCTGGAGAACAGCCAAAATGCTCATCACTGTTAAGTGAAAAACAACAGACTGCAGAACAATATGATTCCATTTGTGTAAAAAAAGAAAAGCTTAAAAAAAAAACACCCCCGAAATGTGTGTGATTGTAAATGCAGAACCCAGAGCAGGGAAACACACAACAAACACAGTGAACTGCCTTCTCCAGGGAGAAACGGGCAGACAGGGAGTTCCTTACACACACCAGCTCTGGGAGCCACCAGTCCTGCAGCCCGCTGGGAAAGGGAGCAGAGCACTGAGCCAGGAGTAGCGCTCAAGTGCCAGCCAGGTGTGGCCCAAAACACAAAACACAATGAAACAAATAAACAAAGACTGCAGGGAGGGACAGGAGGGAAGGCCTTTGCTTTACATGTGACCCTAGCTGGATCCAGTCTCCGGTACCACATACAGTCTAGTCCCCTAAGTACTGCCAGGAGGGGGACCCCCGAGTGCGAGCCAGGACTAAGCGCTGAGCACCAATGGCTGTGGCCCCCCAAACCAAAACAACTCCAAATGAAGAAAGACTTTCTAAATTTTAATGATAATTTAAAAAAAAACTCTCTCTCTCTCTCTCACCCTCTCTCACACACAACACACACACACACACACACACACACACACACGTTGTTGGGGGTGTTCCTCATAATACTCTGCCAACTGGGCCAGAAGTTCCATGCTCAGCCAGCGATGTGGTGCAATGCCGCTTGGGCCAGGAATGAGGGGTGCCACAGGACCATGCCTGGCAGTGCTCGGGGGCAATGGGGTGCTAGAGCTAGAACGCAGGTCTTTGGACGTACAAAGCTTAAGCCCCAGCACCTGAGATTTTTCTCAGGCCCCACAAAGTTGTATTCAGGGGACCATGTGGCGCCAGGCTGGAGGCTGGGCCTCCTGCATGTAAAGCTCTGCCCACTGAGCTATCTCCGTGGCTCCTGGAACAATGTCTCAGATGCCTCTTTATACTGCTCTGTCCTCACTGCTGGAAGGCACTGTGGGATCCGGGGCAGGTTCCCCACCCCCTCCCCCTATAGCCTCATTTGTGCCACAGTGTCCTCTGTAGCACGAAACCACTATCCAGGCTGACTTGCTTCAGTGGCTGGCCTGCAGGGGAACTAGGCTTGGGGACCTGAGACAGCTAGGAAGAAGCTCATGACTGCCCCCAGAAGCTGCCTCTGCCAGCCCTACGCAGCCCTGATCCTCCCGGCTGGCCCCAGCAGATCCAGAGTCACTTCTCCAGGTGCACCTGTCTTGGTGCCTGCCCCCGCAGCCAGGCACGATCCCTGGGCGGAAGGCTCCCCACCACCAGAGGAGGCTCAGCGGGGTCCCCGGCAGTCGCCCACACAGGAAGTGGCGGAGCTCAGAGCCCGGCAGGCTGCTCTCCCGCCCCTGTGGTGAGTCACCAGCCCGGCCCCTGGTGGGCAGCGAGTGAACACTCCAGTTTACTCATCACCACTTCGTGCCAGACTCTTCCGAGGACGCTACAGCTGCTCACGCCTTCGTGCGACAAACATGTCTGGAGTCTTTCGCGTGCTGAGAGCTTAGTGGGACCGAGATCCTGTCCCCACACGACAATCCTGCACTGCCCTTCCCAGTGCCCACACACGCAGCACCTGCCTCAGTCCAGGGAGGAGTAGGAGAGGGAAGCAGAGGCCCCTTGGTTCTTTCCAACCAACCTCACACAACAGGCCCCCGCGTTCCAGACCCTTCTATGGAGCCCCTTTAGTACCCCTCGGGTGCCACAGGCTATTTCCCCTCCTGCATCCCTCATCTCCAACACCCTGGTGGATAAGGAAACAGAGGCACAGAGTGAGAGGCTTGGCCGGGGCACCTGGAGCACTGGGGGTCCAGGCAGCGCAGAGGGCAGCCAAGTCCTTGCCTGCCCACGTGCTCTGGGCTGGAGCTCCCAAACCGTCAGACGTCAGACCCGGCTGGCACTCGGGGATCACACCCCTCCCCACACTGCCCGAGGCGCCTTCAACGCTTGGTGTTGCTCTCCTTCCCTCAAATCCCGCCATCTGTCCGTCCCCACGGCTCCAGCTGGGCTGGGGGGGGGCGGCAGGAGCAGCTGGTCAGCACTTTCTGCCTAATTAGCCCCCCGAGACCACGCCTGGAGCTGGGAGGGGGCCCAGGAGGGGCTGGTCCTGTCAAGAGGCAGGGGCGAGGGCTTGGCCTCAGTCTCCACGGCAACCGCTCCCCTCTGCCCTGGGACGGTGCCCCTCAGAGCCCACCGCGTGTTCTAACGAGCATGCATCTGCATCTGCCCTGGGCCAGCAGCGGGGGACACCAAGGTCAGCCCCTCCCTCTCCAGGGCCTCCTCACCCGCCATCTGGCCCAGCCCCACCTGCCCACCACGGGAGGTGGCATGGGAAAGACCCAGAAAGGCTTTGAAGATTGTGACCCTTGTCTGTGCCTCAGTCTCCCCTGTAGAATGGGAACCAGGAGGCCCAGTTCAGCTCACTGTTGAGAACTGGGGGCTCTTCGCAAAACTTATTCCCAAGACCCAGCTTTCCCTCTCCCCTTGGCTGCCCTGAGTCCTGGGGCTCCCTGCTCTCTGCCTGTGGGACAGAAAACTCTGGGGGGCCCAGTGAAGCCCACAGAGGCCTCTGGGTCTGGGGCTATTCCATCCACCTCCCACCAGCCCCAGTGCCACCCTCATTTCTGGGCCCTGACGTAGAAATGAGGAATTGCACAAGGCTGACCTGGGTTCGATTCCTGGCGTTGGAACCCAAAGCAGTTCTCGCTTTGATTTTTTTGGGGGTGGTTGGGGGTTGAACATCCGGTTGTGATTGGGACTTACTCCTGGTTCTGTGCTCAGAGATCACTCCTAAAGGGACTCAAGGGACCATATGGGATGCCGGGGATTGAGCCCAGGTTGGTCACATGCAAGGCAAACGCTCTCTCCACTGTACTATCACCCCAGCTCTTTGGCTCCCAGCTTCGGCCTCACATCTCCACCACCATCTCTGGGCCTGGTCACTGGAGAGGCAGAGCAGAGGGTGTAGGTCTGGCTTTGGGCCAGAACTGCCCCTTGGGGAGAGGCTCTGTGTGAGTGTGTGTGTGTGTGTGAGAGAGAGAGAGAGAGAGAGAGAGAGAGAGAGAGAGAGAGAGAAGCTGAAGGCACACTTGAATGACTAAGTTCACTGTCCACCCAAGCCTCTGTTTTCCCTTCTGTAAGATGGGAGAGTGGCTGTGCCAACTCTTCCTGAAGTCTCTGAAAATCCAGTGAGATATTAGATGGCAAGAGTGCAGGCTCAATTGACAGCCTATAAATGTGAGCTGTTACTGATATTAGAACAATGACGACCATTCACGACAAAGGTGCGCACTGCCCTTTGAGTGCTCTCTAAAGTCGAGGAGATATTTACATCTGGTCTGTAGTTGGCTGATAATGAACTAGTGGAAACACTGGCTGCCCCTCAGAAGGGATCTCGGGAAAACATGACCCTCCACATGGTGAAACACATGCAGTAGTCACATCAGGTATGGAGAGAGGACAAGCTTTCTCCCTAGGGGAGGAGAAAGAAAGAAGAGAGGGAGGGAGGAGGGAGGGAGGGAGGGAGGGTGGCAGGGCAGGAAGGCAGGAAGGCAGGCAGGAAGGAAGCAAAGAAGAGAAGGAGGGAGGGAGGGAAGGAGGGAGGGAGGGAGGGAGGGAGGGAGAGCAGGCCAGCGCACTAGTACAGTGGTAGGTCACTTGCTTGCCTTACACAAGGCTGATCTGGGTTCGATTCCTGAAACCCCATTTGGAACCCTTTGCACAGAGTGAGGAGTAAGTCTTGAGAATAGCTGAGTGTGCCCCCCCCCCCCACCCAACACACACACAAAAGGGGAAAAAGGAGGAGTCATACATTTACTTCTAGAGAGTGGAACTATTGAAAGTAACTATAGTTACGGTTTAAGGTTTTACACTCAAGTATAATACTTTCGTATGGAAATGGAATGAGAAAATCGGTCAGGGGAGAGTTAACGGGCTAAGCTCAATCTGGGCTCAATCCACAGCAAACACAGTCCCCTGGGTCCTGCTGGGAACAACCTTGAGCACCAAGCTCAGAGGAGCCTTCCTGTCCCCCACTGTCTTCAGCACTGAGGCTGTGACCCCGAAGTCAGTACCACCCAAACAAACCATCCAACCAGGAAGATATGAGTACAGACAAAAACAAATCTTTGAGAAGAAGGCTGGATAAGTCACTGACCCAGTCTATCCAAGGCAGCAGTGGGTAAACCACATTCCAGGGCAAGCCAGGCTCAGGCGGTTACATGAGATGTGGGAGGTCCACATCTGGGGGCAGCGAGGATGGAGGTAGGGAAGGGGCAGGATGAGCAAGACCAGGACTATCCCTGGGGCCCAGGAGCAGCAGGCCGGAGCAGAAGGACAGGTCAGAGCAGGGGACAGGCCAGAGCAGAAGGACAGGGGCTGGATAGTAGAGCAGGTAGGCAACTGCCTTGCACACGGGCAATCCGGGTTTGACTCCTGGTATCCCATAAGGTCCTCCAAGACCATCAGAAGTGATTCCTGAGCACAGAACCAGAAGTAACCACTGAGCACTGTCCGGTGTGGCTTAAAAACAACAAAGCAAAAAAACAGAGCAGGGGACAGGCCTGGGCAGGGGACAGGCCTAGGCAGGGGACAGACCTGGGCAAGGGACAGGTCTGAGCAGGGGACAGGTCTGAGCAGGGGACAGGCCTGGGCAGGGGACAGGTCTGAGCAGGGGACAGGTCTGAGCAGGGGACAGGCCTGGGCAGGGGACAGGTCTGAGCAGGGGACAGGCCTGGGCAGGGGACAGGTCTGAGCAGGGGACAGGCCTGGGCAGGGGACAGGTCTGGGGCAGGGGACAGGCCTGGGCAGGGGACAGGTCTGGGCAAGGGACAGGCCTGGGCAGGGGACAGGTCTGAGCAGGGGACAGGCCTGGGCAGGGGACAGGTCTGGGCAAGGGACAGTCCTTGTGCAGGGAACAGGTCCGGGCTGGGGACAGGCCTGGGCAGGGGACAGGTCTGGGCAGGGGACAGGCCTGGGCAGGGGACAGGTCTGGGCAGGGGACAAGCCTGGGCAGGGGACAGGTCTGGGCAGGGGACAGGCCTAGGCAGGGGACAGGCCTGGGCAGGGGACAGGCCTGGGCAGGGGACAGGCCTAGGCAGGGGACAGACCTGGGCAAGGGACAGGTCTGAGCAGGGGACAGGCCTGAGCAGGGGACAGGCCTGGGCAGGGGACAGGTCTGAGCAGGGGACAGGTCTGAGCAGGGGACAGGCCTGGGCAGGGGACAGGTCTGAGCAGGGGACAGGTCTGGGCAGGTGACAGGCCTGGGCAGGGGACAGGCCTGGGCAGGGGACAGGCCTGAGCAGGGAACAGGTCTGAGCAGGGGACAGGCCTGGGCAGGGGACAGGTCTGGGCAGGGGACAGGCCTGGGCAGGGGACAGGCCTGAGCAGGGAACAGGTCTGAGCAGGGGACAGGCCTGGGCAGGGGACAGGTCTGGGCAAGGGACAGTCCTTATGCAGGGAACAGGTCCGGGCTGGGGACAGGCCTGGGCAGGGGATAGGCCTGGGCAGGGGACAGGACTGCCGGGCAAGCTGCGCTCTGTGCGCAGAAGCTGGTGCTGAGGTAGGTTCTTCCTTGCACACTGAGGATGGGAGCCAGGCCACCTCTCGTGCGGGTGCCCACCGTCCCTCTGCAGGGTCTCCTCCTTATGCAGGTCCCCTCCCTGACTCTTGCTGGCCGCAGTGAGCTGGCCTGGAAAGGCGGGGCCGCGCTCAAGGCAGAAACCCCCGCCAGAGGCCGGCTCTCCCGGGAGAGGCACGCTGCCGACAAATGGACACTTGGATAAATAAAAAGGTGATTAATCAGATTCCTCCATTAAGTACAAAGAACGACACCATATAATTAAGCCAAAACTCGTGATAGAAAGCTCCTTAATGGAGCAGGCACTTAGGGAGAATTAATTAGGGAGACACTGAGAATTTCAGGAGTGGCTGTAACGAGGGAGGGGGGCACGCGCAAAGATTGACAAAAACAATCAGAGCTCACATCTGCCAGGGTGGGACTCAGGCCAGGGCGGGATCAGCAACGCCTTGGGAATCGGGGAGACTTGGGATGGCGTTTTCTGGGAAAGCCGTTTCCTGCCACCTCTGTCCCCTCACCTGTCATGGGAACCCTACGATGATGATGATGATGATGATGATGACGATGACGACGACAACAATGGTGATATGGTGATGACAACTGTAGCACTATCACCTAGCTACTACCCACTCCCTGGGTATGTGTGAGAGTCCAGGAAGCAACAGGAGGAAAAGTCTTTGCACAGGGTCGATGTAAGCCTTTGGAAGTTACTGATCGATTGGACAAGTCATGTCTTCTTCTTCTTCTTTTTTTTTTTGCGGGGGACACACTAGGTGGCACTCAGATGTCTCCTGGCTCCAGGCTGAGGGGATCATCACTTCCTACAGTGCTCAGGAGAACCTTGCAGTGCTGGGGACCAAACCTGGGTCTCCAGCATGCAAAGTGTGTGCTTTTGCCCTCTGCACCATCTCCCGGCCCCACACTTTCCCTCTCTGGATTTTAATTTCTCTCTGGCAGCACAGGGATAAAATACTATCTTCTTTAGGTAGTGAATGATCAAAAAAAAAAAAAACCAACAACAACAACAACAACAAAAACCACAACCCCTTCCCCTCCAGCCATGGAAGGGCTCTCTATGCTCTAATGTGCTGTTTGAATTTCAAAGTGTGGCCTGGGATGGAGCGTCACGGTACACAGCACATGCTTCACAGGCATGAGGACTTGGCGCCAAATAAATAACCTGAGGAGTTAGACGTGGGGCCTACCCCCACACAGCTAAGGTAACAGCAGGTCGTGGGTTCCTATCAAGGTCAGACTCTACTGCATGTTCCCAGAGAAGCTGTACTGTGTCGTGGCTGCCTGGAAAGCCAACTGGGCTTAATTTCTTTCCTCTAACATTTACCGTGTGATTTTCAGCAAGTTACTTACCCTCTCTGTACTTCCAGTGTCTCTATCACAGGGTGGATATTCAAGGCACTGGCTAGTCTAATGACCGAGGGCAGCCATGGACAGTGATCACTGCTGCCCAGTCCATAGTGCAGTCTCTGTGGCTGGGCCCTGAAAACTCAGAGGAAATGTTCTGTTTGGTTTTCGTGTTTTGGGGTATTTCTTTGAGGGGGAGTGGTGAGGGGGTGGGGTTCACACCTGGTGATGCTCAGGGCTTAGTCCAGGTGCTATACTCAGGAATCACTCCTGGTGGTGTTTGGGGGACCATATGAGATGCCGGGGATCTAACCCCAGGATGTACGTTGTTTGTTCATTGTTTCGTTGTTGGGTCACACCTGGCAGTGCTCAGGGCTGACTCCTGGCCCTGTACTCAGGGATCACTCCTGATGGGCTTGGGGGACCCTATGTGGTGCCGGGGACCAAACCCAGGTTGGTTGCATACAAGGCAGGAGCCCTCCTCGCAGGCTATGACCCCAGCCCTGAGGCTGCATGTCTAAAGGAAAAGAGGGAGCAGCTGTTGAGGTCTGCAGCCCCACCGAGGCTGAGTTCAGTGCTCCTCATCCAGCCCACAGCTGCCTGGTCAACCGCAGCCTCGTCCTCATCACCACCAAGACGTGGTCACCCTGTGCCGGGGCACAACCGACTTCAAGTGTGATTGCACAGGAGCCCGGGAAGCAGCCGCGTCAGCCTGGACCAGCTGCTCCCTTCCATTCCATCCTCTCCTGAGAATGTCACTTCCCATGGGTAGAAAACGAGGCCCAGGGCGGGAAGTGCCAGATCCCAGGTCACACAGCAGGTCCAATGCAGGGGTAATAGGACTCAAGCAGACCTGCTCCGTGCTTCCCCATTGGCATTCTGGTCCACGCAGCAGGGGCCCCCTCAGCACCCCGTCTTGCAGCCCGACTCGCCCACACAGACACTGAGATGGTTCTGCAGGCCCACCGCAGACCAGCCCGTGACCTCCAGCTCCCTCTTCTGCAAAGGGGACAAGAACAAAATCGACCTGTAGGATTTGACTCTGCAGGAGGCAAAGCTGGTGCCTGGCCCAGAAGCCCCACTAAATGCCCTTCTGCTCTTGGGGCCTCCCGCCATCCTTACCCCACTCCCAGCTTCGGCTTTTGTTTCAGAGCCGCTTCTGATCCAGCTCACCCCTGCGGAAGCTTCCTCATTCTGCTTCCTCTAGGGGAGATTTCTTTCATTTTTCAAGAAGGCCTTTCATCCTTCCCCAGCAGACAAAACAGCCCTTCCTGCAGCCCTTTGCTGTCTCTGCCAGCAGGGTGCGGACCCAGAAAGTGCAGTTTCCGGGCTCCAGGGCTCCCTCAGAAAGCTCCCTCGAGGCTAACCTGGTGCTGACCCCAGGCTGGCCTGGCTGAGACAGCTTTGATCAGCTCTTGCCTGAAGGGGAGATGCCTCATAAACACAGAGAGTGGGGGAAGAGAGTACAGTGGTTAGAGCACCTGCCTAGCAAGTTCCCAACCTGGTATTAACTCCTGGTACCTCATGGTCCCAAGCATTACTGGGTGCAATCCTGGGGGTCCCTGGATTTTGTTAGGGGTGGCTACAGGCCCAGAAGCATCAGTCTTCAGTTCTTGCGTTGATCCACCAGTCAAGGTGCCCAAGATGAATCACAGATGACTCCTGACAATCGCTCCCAAATAAACAGAGGCAAGATGACTTGATAACAAAGAGTCCCTAGGGGTGTGGCTGAAAGGGCAGAGCACATGCCTAGCTCAGCTAGGGTCCTAGGTTTGATACGGGACACCAAATTTCCCCCCAGATCTTGACAAGTGAGTGGCCTGCTCCCAGCACAACTATGGGCGGGGACTGGCTCCAAAACAGCAGCAAAAACAACCAAATACAATGGTAGCAAAAGCAACCCTCAAAACCACAGCTGCTGCAGTAGCAGCAATAACCACCATGACAGCAACAATAACCACCACAGCAGCCACAATAGCCAACACAACAGCAACAATAACCACCACAGCAGCCACAATAACCACCACAGCAGCCACAATAACCACCACAGCAGTCACAATAACCACCACAGCAGCCACAATAGCCAACACAACAGCAACAATAACCACCACAGCAGCCACAATAACCACCACAGCAGCCACAATAACCACCACAGCAGCCACAATAACCACCACAGCAGCCACAATAACTACCACAGCAGACACAATAACCACCACAGCAGCCACAATAACTACCACAGCAGCCACAATAACCACCACAGCAGTCACAATAACCACCACAGCAGCCACAATAACCACCACAGCAGCCACAATAACCACCACAGCAGACACAATAACCACCACAGCAGACACAATAACCACCACAGCAGCCACAATAACCACCACAGCAGCCACAATAACCACCACAGCAGCAGCAAAAGCACAGCCACAACCACAGCTGCAACAGTAGCAGCAATAATCACAACCGCAACATCCACCACCACAGCAGCAGCAACACCAAACAGCAGTAATAGCCGCAGCAACCATGTGAGCAACAATAACCACAGGGGCAGCTGCAGCAGCAGCAGCAGCAAGGATAGGAAGCACAGCAACAAGAAGATGCTCCAGCATCCCACACTTCCTCTGGACTCCGGCTTTTCCTTCCTGGGCTCTGGTGGGGGTCTGAGACCTATTGCTTGATTTAGGATTTGGGGGGAAATTGTTTGACCTCTGAAGTTCTCAGTTTCCCCGCCTGTGAAGTGGGAATTGCAATCCTTACTTTTAGGTCTCCCGGGAGAAGAATTGGCACTAATGGGATAAAAGAAATCTGGAGGGCCAGAGCCATAGGACAGCAGATAGGGACTTGCTTTGCACAAGGCCAACCTGGGTTCAATCCCTGGTATCCCATATTGTCCCCCAATATCCGCCAGATATGAGCAGAGATTGGGGGACCACACAGTATGCCAGGATTGAACACAGAACCAGGAGTAAGTCCTAAGCACTGCTGGGTGTGACCTCCCCAAAATAATATAAACACCCAGGACCCATCAAAGTCTTCCCTCATACTGGGCTCTTGTTTGGGCTCCTCTTCCAGTTCACCAAGAGAAGCAATGCAGCTAAGCGCAGGCTGTTTCCCCATTGCCTGGGCACCTCTAACAGCAGAGTGGACTCCAGGGTGGCAGCTGCAAGACAGGAATCTCCTGGGAAGTCTGTTTTCTCTTAAAATTATATGCAGAGCAGGAGGCCAATCCAGGGGTTAAGGCGTTTGCCTTTTATATGGCTGACCCTGGTTTGATTTCTGTCACCACATAAGGTCCCCTGAGCACAGAGCCAGGTGTAAGCCCTGGGATTGGTCCAAAAACAGAAAACTAAAAAATAATGATTAAAAAATAAAATACAGGGCTGGAAAGATAGAATAGTGGGTGCTATCTTGCATTTGCCTTGCATGCAGCCAACCCAGGTTTGACTTCCAGCATCACATATGGTGATCCCGAAGGACCATCAAGAGAGATCCCTGAGCTTAGAGCCAGGAATAGTCACTGAGCACCGCTGGGTATGCACCCCTCCTAATAATAATAATAATAATAATAATAATAATAAGCAGCAGCAGCCAATGTACAAGGCTGGGGATTCAATCCCTCGCACCCAGAGAAAGGAAAGATGATGCAATAAGTATTCTGGGAAAAAGCCTCCTTAGTTCATGTCCTTCCAAATCAGGAGAGTAGATGCTTTGCAGAGAGGGAGGGATGGCTATTCCGGGCTCTGTGCTCAGGAGCGACGCCTAGTGGTGCTCAAGGGTGCTCTATCCCTGGCTCTTTGCTCAAGAACAATGCCTGGTAGCACTCAGGGGCCCAAAAGCAGTGCCAAGGATCAAACCCGGATGGGCTGTATGCAAGGCAACCTGTACTGGCCCCTGCTCTGCAGAGATCTTCATCCTGTGTCTGAGTGTCCTTCTTCTGGCAGCCCAACAAATACAGATGGTGTGGATGACTGCGTGGGAATAGGGGCACCACTGCTTACGCACAGATCACACCACGTCTGAAATAGGATCATTTATCCCCGAGTCCATGTTTGTGGGAGAGGCCAAGGCTGAGAAGAGTGGGAGAGACAAAAGGCCATCAGTCTGAGGACAGGGGCATGGGCAGTCAGAGAGAGGGGGAGAGTTCTGAGAGGGCTGTGCTCTGTCACTGTCCGACTTTCTCATTCTTATCCTATTGAAGTCTCCACTGCATGCTAGCTGCTGTATCAGACATTTAGAGATATAGTGAAAGCAAAATAAAACCCAGGCAGAACCCCTTTTGGGGTTAAGAAACATGCAATTTAGTGGGAACTGGGGCCGGATGATAGTGGGCCGGGCGCTTGCCTTGAATTGTATGTAGCTGACCTGGGTTCAATCTCCGGCATCCCATATGGTCTCCCGGGCACCTCCAGGAGTAATCCCTGAGCACCACCATGTGTGGCCAAAAAAAAAAGAAAAAAAGAAGGAAAAAAAATAAAGTGGGAACTTTCTCCACTGGCAAAGGCATCTGTGAAAATGCCACAGGTATCCACTTAATGGGGAAAGGATGAAAGTGCTCCTGACTCTCCTCCCTCTACTGACATTGTACTGGTCACGCAAGCTAGGACAAGCGGGCAAGAAAGAGGCAGCAACATCTGGATTGGAGACTATGAAAGAAAATGATTTCAATTCGTAAGATGATATGATCACGCACATAGAAAATTCTAAAGAATAAACACACAGACACATACACACATACACAACCCTTAAAGCTACTAAATTAGATCTGCAAGGTTGCAAGATCCAAGATCCATAAATAAAAATAGGTTGTATACCTATACACAAGCAATGAATAATCCAAAATTGAATTAAGACAATCCCTTTTAGTGTAGTTTCGAAAAAAATACAACAGGATATATTTAGCCACAGAGGAGTCAGGTGTAGGACTCATACACTAAAAACATAAAATGCTGTTGGAAGAAACAAAAGATCCAAGTAAATCAAAGTAAATCAAAGACATTACAGGTTCATAGATTGGGAAATTTAGTGCTGTTAGGAATATAAGACCCAGCCAGAACAATAGGGCATTTTTCTTGTACATGGGTTCGATCCCTGGCTTCCCATTTGGTCAGCCAAGCATAGCCAGGAGTAATCCCTGAACACTGTCATGTGTGACCCCAAAACCAAAAAAAAAATAGAATCTAAGATCTAGGCCCAGAGAGAGAGGTTTCCCAGGTACTGCCTAAGAGTAGCCCCTGAGGGCTGGGAGGTATGGGGGGTGGGGGGGATACTGGGATCCGTGGTGGTGGGAAATGGGCACTGGTGGAGGGATGGGTATTTGATCATTGTATAATTGAAACCCAAGCACAAAAATTTGTAAGTCTACAACTGTACCTCATGGTGTCTCACTAAAAAAAAAAAAAAAAAGTAGCCCCTGAGCACCTCTGGGGATGGCCTAGGGAGAAAAAAGAATACAATACCTCTAAAGTGATCTACCAATTCAATGCAATCTCTGTCAAAATTCCAGTTATTTCTTGGAAAGCAGTGAGAGTTATAAAGTTATAAAACCCAATGACCAGACTAAAGCCATTGTCTGGGTTAAAATGGTGAGTTTATACTATTTTGATCCTAACTCAATGACAAGCGTGGACACTTCTGTTCTCACAGACCTACTAGGGGGAGAGGTGCACAGTCTGGAATCTTCCCCACGAGTGAGGTGCAGTCTGGGCTCCTCCTAGGACAGGCTAGGCCTAATTTCTACAAACTGTGTTTCCAGGATGAAAGAAAGGGCAGGCATGGGTCCTCACTTTTGTTGTTGTTGTTTTAGGGCCAGTGATCACTCCTGAGGTGCTCAGTCTTGGACCATATTTTAGTGCCAGGGATCAAACCTGGGTCAGCCACATGCAAGGCAGGAACTCCCCCCCCACCCCACACACACACCTGCCTCCCACACCTTGGAACTTCCTGCCATGCGCATATGCAGGGCACAGCATTTTACTGGCTCCCCTGAACAACAGGAGGAGGTGTAACAGCCAGTATTCATTAGGGGCCGAGCCTCTTTCCCATGTTTGACACATTCTGCTTTGTTTAGCTTCAAAGAAGCACTCCAAGTGAGAGAAAGTACCTTGGTTGTACACTTGGGGTGATAGAAGCCTGAAGAAGCCGCTTGCTGGCCAGAGAGACAATACGGGGATTAAGGTGATTGCCTTGCATGTAGCTGACCCGGGTTTTGGTCCCCAGCATTCCAAAAGGTATCCTGAGCACTACCAGGAATAATTTCTGAGAGCCAGGAGTAAACCCTGAGTATTGCTGGGTATGCACCACATTCCTCGCCCCACCCCCCTCCCCCCCAAAAGCCACTTGCCTGAGGTCACAAGGCAGAAGTTGACATTTGACCCAGGTTGTCCAACCTGAGTCCATAAATTCTGGAGGAGACGCTAGGAGATCAGTGTCCCCATTATCAGCGGAAAGATAGGCTCTTTTTTGAAGTCCCCAGGTGTTGGTGTGGGGCTGAGCCCTACCTCCTGGATGGGCACCTTTCCCATCCCCCACAGCTCCTGCCTGAGACCTGAGGGCCGCGTGCACCTCTGCCCACAGCTTCCCAGAACCGAGTGCAGCTGAATGCTGCCACCCACCTGGGGAGCTTATTTTTGTTCAGGGTATTTTTGTCTGAAATCAAACAGCCAACCGGATCCTTCCCAGAAATAGAGTGTGTCTGCTTCTAGAAGAGTCCATGAAGAGTCCCAAGACCAGCCATCAGATTTAACCCAATGAGTTCCCGGGCCTCTGTGCACCCTCTGTGCAGAGTCAAAGGGGTTTTCTCTTCACATTGCCCTGGCGCCCTGGCCCAGGACCTTCTCCTTGGCGGCTTTCCACTGTGCCTCAGTGATGGACGCTCCTGAGGATGATTCCCCTGAATTCGCCTCGGCAGCTGCCACTTCCCCAGCTCAGGGCCAGGTGCTGTGCCGAGGGCTTTCCAAGTCTCAGACTTTGCTCGGAAGCCCTAAGAGGCAGGCCAGAATCTCCCCTGCTTTACAGACCAAGAATTTTACAGATGAAGGCTCAGAGCGGCCGAGTGACATGCCTGGGCTCACACAGCCCGGGAGAAGCAGCAGGGAGTGCTTGAGCAGATCAGTTACGGGGGATGGGCCTTGCCCTGTCCCTTGCCTGCTGGCCCAGGGCGCCAACCAGCCGGCCTGTCACTTCAATGGGAGACCCGCGTCCCTGGTGGCCTTTCTAGGGAATGACAGCTCGGGGCAGCTTGAGGACAGCAGCCGGCTCAGAGGGCTCCCTGGGCGGCTGCAGGCCAGCAGACGGGCAGTGGCTGGAGCAGCTGGCGTTGCTTGAGGCAGATCAGCCACCTGGGAGCTTCTGCCCCACCGCAAGATCTAAGATCCTTCCCTAACATTCAGGGGGCCTGCGGGGTGGGGGGTGCATATCGGCCCTTACAGACCAAGTCAACTCTGAAATAAAGGATGTTCAACCTTCTTGCCCACACAGAAGGGGGATGACTGCCAGGCTGTGAGCAGAAACTTCCGACTCCTCGGAGCGCGGAGACTGGCCGGCCCGCAGCAGGGCCACTCCCGGCTCCCCTGAGAAAGGACAGTGTGCAGGCTGCCCCCGGTCCCCACCCCAACGGTCCACCTTTGCCTGTCCCTTGGGCCTGGGGGCTCACACACCTACCACACAGGCTGCGTGCAGGTCCCAGGTTACTCCAGGTTGGTCCAGGAGCAACCTGGTAAGTAAATCCTCAAAGGCGGTTCCCAGCCCAGGGAGCCCAGGAGTGGACATAGGCGGCTTAGGCAAACATGCCTCTGCCCCAGGTCGAAAGCGGCTATGGTCCCCTGAACTCCTCTCATGGGTGTCCGTGGCTCATCTGTGACCTGGAAGCACAGTGCCTGCCGGGTCGCGTCACAGGCAGGAGAAAGGCAAACGGGTCAAAGGCAAGGCTTGTGCAGTGTTTGCAGAGAGCCGGGTTCCCTCTGTTCCCACAAGGGCAGGGACTCGGCCCCCACACATGACTGCGTCGCCAGCATCCTTTGCCATGCCAGGCTCAGAGTAAGCAGCAAAGACAAGCTGACTGGCTGAATAAGCTCATGAGCTCTGGGGCTGTTCCCGGGCGTTCCATCTGTTGGCGGGCTCATTCACGCGTCACCCATTCACTGCTGGGGCTCGGATCAGCTCCAGACTCACAGAGCTCACATCCCGGGCAGGGGGTCTGGTGGAACTGGGCACAGAGGCAGCAGCGTTGCTGCCTGTGGCCAGGAGGGAGGTGGGCCAGGGGGAGAAGCACCGCGGTGTGGACACAGGAGAACAGGGCTACCCCAGGACGGGTGGAGGCTTGGTCTCTGGCAATCACGGGGAAAGGACTTGCAGAGGCAGGAAGAGCAGACGCACTGAGGTGTGAGGGGCAACTGGGGTACTGACCTCAGTGTGTGTGTGTGTGAGCTCAGGGACCAGAACTGGGGAGAGCAAGGCTTGGAGATCAGCCAGTCCCCCAGATAGACCACTAATTTTTTTCCAGTGCTGGGGATGGGTCACAGGACTCACATATGCCAGACATTTGCTCCCAGTTGAGTCGCCTCCGCATTCCAAATGAGCAAAAATTTTTAAAAAAAGCTTATTTAGGGGCCTCTGTGCTCAGGGGTCACTCTAGCAGGCTCAGGGGACTATATGAAGTGCTGGGTGTCAAATCTGGGCCAGGCATGATCAGCACTCTACCCACTGTACTATCTCTCTGGCCCCCAATCAGCAAACTTTTTGTTCACTTTTGGGTCACACCCAGTGGTACTCAGGGGCTACTTCCAGGTCAGTACTCAGGGGCTGTTCCTGGCAGTGTTTGGGGGACGATGAGGTATAGAGAGGGGGTCAAACTTGGCCTTCCAGAATGCCAAGCATACACTCCATTGAGCTACTCCCATTTCTGGACAAATAATTTGAGGGTGAGGGGTACTCACCCAGCGGTGCTCAGGGGACCTTCTTGTGGTGGTAGGGATCAAACCCAGTCCTACAGCATACACAGTATGCGCTCATCCCATATAGCCATCTTCATGGCCCTTTAATCCACATTTATCTGTAGATTTAGTTTGACTTTTGAGTCACTCTTGGCTATTCTCAGGGGACCATGTATAGTGCCGGGAACCGAACCTGTTTGGCTGCATGCAAGGCAAGTGCCCTATCTGCTGTCCTATTTCTCAGGCCCTGACTTTTTTCTTTAACTGAAAATCTGGGGCCACATGCAAGAGTGCTCAGGTGCTAT
Organism: Sorex fumeus; assembly: GCF_029834395.1. Taxonomy (NCBI): domain Eukaryota; kingdom Metazoa; phylum Chordata; class Mammalia; order Eulipotyphla; family Soricidae; genus Sorex; species Sorex fumeus. Next base: position 46,724,087 of record NW_026606104.1, read on the forward strand.
TCCTTGGAGAGGGGTCCCCAAGTGGTGTTCAGGAGACCCAGGGATCCCTCCCAGCAATTCTTGGCCAGACGGGTCTGTGGTTCATTTCACATGCCCCAGGACATGGTACTGCTCAGATCTATGGTGTCGGGATAACCCAGGACAGCTAAGCAGTGCCTGGAGTTCCTCTCAGGTTGCACCTGGCAATGCTCAGGAACCATACGCGGTGCCAGGAATCAACTGGATAAGCTGCGTGCAAGGTGAGTGCCTTCAGCCCTGATCCCTCTCCAGCCCTACATTATGTCAATGTAGGGCCTGAACAGAAGCTTGGAACCTGGTAAAAATGAAAATTCACAGGTTCTACCTTAGATCTACTAAGTCAGAAACTCAGGAGATTAGCCCAGCAAAGTTTGTTTTGAGGCCATGGCCTGCGATGCTTGGGAGCTACCCCTGTCTCAGTGTTCAGGGTCATTCCTGGTAGGGCTCAGGGAACCATGTGGTGTGGGGGATAGGACCCAGCCCCACCTCATGCACCATTCCCTGAGTCACTGTCCAGGCCCAGGGGTGTGCTTTTGACTGATTCCCTTGCAAGGTGATTCCCTTGCAGTGAAAATTCCAGAATCTCCCGGCTGGCTGCCCCAGAAGGGTACATCCAGTCCTGGGCAGGAAGAGGGCAGAGTCAGGATGAGGACCACATCTACCAGCCCTGGATCAGTCTGCTTCCCAGGGGACTTCCAGTCACTCAGAAAAAGGGGGCTGACCCCTACAGTGAATGAGTGATGGAGGGGGGGCTTATCATGCACCACTCCTTGGGTGGCACAGGTAAGGGTAAAGGAAGCCTTGTGACCCCTAGGAGGGGCACCTCTGACCCCATGTCATCATCTCCTCTGTCCATGGCCCCATGAAGAAGCCACAATCTCCCCGGTACTCCCTTGGGGCTGGGCCTCTCCTTCTGGTTGACTTCTGGATCCAAGATGACCCTCCCCTTGATTGCCAGCCCTACTTTCCTCTGCCTTTCTGGATACCCCTCCAGCTGGCACTGAGTGAGAAAAAGAGAACCCAGGGGCTGGAGAGATAGTACAGTGGGTACGGCACTTGATTTGAATGCAGCTGACCTGGGTTTGATCCCTAGCATCCCATATGATCCCTCGAGTAACACCAGGAATAATTCCTGAGTGCAGAGCCAGGAGTAACCCTTAAGCATCACCAGAAATAGAAAAAAAAAAGCTAATAAGAGAAATAATAATGAAAAGAAAGAGAATTCAGAAGGCTCACTGTGTGACCTCTGACCAGGAAGCTCAGATCATGCAGACCCAGCTTGGGGCTCTGGAGAGGTAGTACCAAGCCTGCCACCGCCCCACCAAGCTGGCAGGGTGTAGAGTCACAAGGGACTGTGGGCCCAGGCCTGGGGTGAGGCTGCACACTCCGTGTGCTCCAGCCCTGTTTCCTCACTGAACACAGGAGACAGTACTGGTCTCCACCCGTAGGTTCCTGAGAGGAAGCTCTTCCCAAGAGCATATGCTCTTCCCACGCCTCAGCGCGATGCAGCATGCCCGCCCGCTCCTGGGGGCCACTCTGCAGGGCCACTTGGGAACAGCCCTGGCTCGGGGTTAGGAATGCTTGCTCCACTTTCCTGAAGATTCTGTTATTATCACTATTAATCATCGGCAGGGCTGCAGTGGAGTAATTGCTTCCTCCAGGTCAGGAGGATTTCCTATTGTCACCCTCATTCTCATTTGCTCCCACCAACGCAGGGACGCTCTCTAGAAAGCAGGAGCTGTGCTGGGCTTCTTCCATTCCTGGCACTGGCCGGCACAGGCCCTGACCTGGAACACCCAGCAGCTCTGCAGAATGGACTCGAAATCCTCTCCTGGGCCATGCAAGGAAGGAAGCTCCCAGCCCAGCAAGAGCTTGAGTGCCACCAGGGATGCAGAGTGGACAGTGCCCAGGTCTCTGTGTCTGTGGCCATGTGTGACTTTCAGGGGTATGTGTAACTGTGTATGTGACAGCATGTCTATGTGTATGAGACCCAGGGAGTATATATGTATGTGTGTGTGTGTACGCGCACACGCGTGCGTGCGCATGTGCGCACGGGGAGGGGGGGAGCTGCATGTATGTGACAGCATATGTGTTGGTTTCAGGGTGTGTGTTGTGACGGTGTGTGTGTGAGTGGGTGACAGTGTGTGTGACTGGGTATAATATGTGAGTGTGTGTATGACAGTATGAGCTTCAGGGAGTGTGTGTGTGTGTGTGTGTGTGTGTGTGTGTGTGTGTGTGTGTGACTGTGTGAACTCCAGGGTGCATTGTGACCATGTGTGAGCTGAATGGGCAGCCACAAGAATTGGGGCTGTGGGGAACTCCCAGGTCGCCCCCACGCCCTTGCAGCCTGCCTCCCTCCCGTGGAGAGCTGATAATAGGAGAGGTTCTAATTATGCTCTAATTGCTTTCTTCCAGGCAGTTTCTCTGGAGCCAAGGAGTTCAGAGTTCATGAATAAATGAAGAGGGAGGAAGCGGGGAGGGATGTTTATTGATCCACAAATCTCTGTGTGCTGGTGACTGCCCTACAAATGCTGGACCACGCAGCTGTGTGCAGCTTGAACACTCTCTCTCTCTCTCTCTCTCTCTCTCTCTCTCTCTCTCTCTCTCGCAATGTGGTCTCGGGCAAACCTGTTTCCCCAGGTGCATGGTGTGTGGGCAAAGGGAATGTCTGGTCACTTCCCCTCTAGGGTGTCAACGCAACAGCCAGACAGAACCCTGGCCAAGTGGGTCTTGCCTTCTCACACTGCCCTTTCATCTAGATGCCTCAGTCCCTAAAAAGAACTAGCCCCATGCCCAGGCTGCAGTGAGGTTGGAGGAGCAGTCACCTGTCGAAGGGGGTGGGTGCCAGGCAGGAGGAACTGGGTCGCCCACTCAGAGGCTTGCTCTCCCCCTTGCCTCCGGGACCCCTGGTCAAGGCCAGGCCTTGGGGCTGGGCCCTCAAAATTCTTGAGTTTTGGGGGCTGGAGTGACAGTACAGCAGGTAGGGAGCTTGCTTTGCATGTGGCTGACCTGGGTTCAATCCTGGGCACCATATATAGTCCTCAAGTCTCTCCAGAACTGATCTTTGACCACAGAGCCAGGAGTGGTTCAAAAAATAAAACAAAAGTCAAACAAAAATACTGTTGAGTCTTTTTTTGTTTTGCTTTTTGGGTATGGGGACCATACCCAGGGTGCTTAGGGCTTACTACTAGCTCTGTGCTCAGGGATTGCTCCTGGCAATGCTTTTGGGGACTCTAAGTGGTGGCAGAACCAAACTGGGGTCCCCGTGTGCAAGGCAACTGCCTTAAACTTCTGTGGATCGCCAGCCTTGGTGGCTTCACCTATTCCAGGTGAATGGCAATCTGAGTGACAGGAGGTTCACCTGGGTATAGAGAACCGGGGGTGAATGCCTGCACACAGTTAGCATTTGGGAAGCCAGCTGGTGTTCCTGCTAATATCGTTAATAACCCTCCAAGGCACAGAATGCCATCTTCCCTGCCAACGAGGGAAGCATGAGAAGGTCAAGAATTCAGAGGCAAGACTTGGGGGCTGAGAAGACGGTTCAAAGGGGTGAGCACATATTCACATATGGAAGTGAATATGTGCACATCACCATTCAATCCCTGTCACTGAATGGTCCCCTAATTACTGCTGAGAATACTCCCAAGCACTACCAAGTGTGGTTCAAAAAACACACCAAACGGAGATTTCAGGGCCAGAGCGATAACATTGTGGGTAAGGATGTTTGCCTTACATGTGGATGACCCAGGTTTAATTTCTGATATCCTTTATGGTCCCCTGAGCACCACCAAGAATGAGCCCTGAGTGCAGAACCAAGAATAAGTCCTGAGCACCTCAGGGAGTGGCCCAAAAACAAAGGCAAGATTCGGGGGACTGGGGAGAGCTTAAAGGGCTGGAGGACATGGTTTGCATACTTGGTTTGGTCTCCAAACTGCAGGATTCCCTGAATATTGTCAGGAAAAGACCTCAAACCCCACCCGGTATGGTCCAAAAACAAGTTACAATATGAACCCAGCACATCAGACCCTGTCCAAAGCTGCGGTGAGCCGGGTGTGAGCCAGGTGTGGCTCTGGTTTCTCACTGTTTGACATACCTGCTCCCGAGGCTTGCCCATAGCTGATGTCCAATGATGTGCTGAAATGCAAAACTATGCAGGGAAATGGGCAGCAACGGGCTCTGCTTCCTGCTCCGGGGAGCCAAGGATGGAGGCTGAGGGGCTGAGGGAGGAAGCCCAGTGGGGGTGGTGGGATTGGGCGTCTCTGGGGTCCTTGGGATGTGCTAGTTGCAAGAATCCTTTTCACCTTTCCAAGACTTCCACTAAGAAGGCAAAGTTAGAAATCAGGGATTTTCTGTTGTGTGGGGTGAAGTGTCCCCAGCAGTGTTTGAGGGTTCAGGGGTCACTCCTGAACACCCCTCACCCAGTGATATAGGTTTGATGGTCACTGCTTTGGACCAGCCATGCCGGAAGTCACCAGGGTCACTCAAGTAGTGTTGGGGGATCATGTGGCATTAGGGATGAAACTTGAGGTCTCCGGTGTGCAAGGCACACACTCCAGTCCTCTATCTCCTTGGCCCCAGGAATTGTAGCTTTGGGCCTAGTAGGAATCTGCTCTGCTAGTTTTGCTGAGTCTGGGAAGAGACTGCGCCCTGCAGCTCAGAGCCCCCAACCTAGGGACAGGGAACAACAGTGCTCGAGGGCAGTATCTCGGGGGACACAAAACAGTCTGGAAGAAACCACAGGTCAGAGGTCAAGAATGGAGACTCCAGGGGGCTGGAGCGATAGCACAGCGGGTAGGACATTTGTCTTGCACGCAGCCAACCAGGGTTTGATTCCCAGCATCCCATATGGTCCTCCGAGCACCACCAGGAGTAATTCCTGAATGAAGAGCCAGGAGGAACCCCTGTGCATTGCCTGGTGTGACCCAAAAAGCAAATAAATAAATAAATAAATAAATACATAAATAAAAGAATGGAGACTCCAGGGGGTCAGGGGTAGGAGGATGTTGAGGCAGGAGTGGTGGGGGGGCCCTGAGACAATGGTGAAGGGACAGACACTCTGGTGGTGGGGGATGGGGGTGGGAGAGGACTCTAGTCATAAAACCTACCACTGGCAGTACTCTAAGGTTGAAAGTCACTTGAAAATAAAAAAAGAATGGGGGCTGGAGCAACAGCACAGTGGGGAGGGCGTTTGCCTTGCATGCAGCCGACCCGGGTTCAATTCCCAGCATCCCATAAGGTCGCCCGAGCACCGCCAGGAGTAATCCCTCAGTGTGTGATCCAGGAGTAACCCCTGTGCATCACCGGGTGTGACCCAAAAAGAAAAAAAAAAGAATGGAGGTCCAGGGTTCCAGGGTCTGGAGAGAGCTGAGGGCTGAGGGCAGGTTTTGTATGCAGGAGGTTCCATATGCAGGACCACATGATTCCCTGAACACCAGGAAAAGACTCTGAAGCACCAAGCCAGAGACTATATGGAGGAAAGGTGCTTGCCTCGCACACAGCCCAACTGGATCTGATTCCTGTACTGCATACAGTCCTGGAGCCCTTTGGGAGTGAGTCCTGAGCACAGGACCTGGAGAAGGTCCTGAGCACTGCTGGGAATGGTCCAAAAAAATCAAAACAAAGAGTAGTCCCAGAGCACCATGGGTGTGGCTCCCCCCAAAACAGTGAGGGCCCAGGGACTGGGATAGTTCAAACTGATGGAGCACATGTCTGGAATACACCAGGGCCCAAATCTGGCGACCATCACTGCAGTCTCCCAAGCACTGCGGGCTATAGCCCTGGAGGCCCTCAAACCGGCCCAGTGCCCCCCAGCACCACTTCACCACCAGGCATAAGCACTGAATCCTCAGGCCAGCAGGAGGAACTCTGGGAGCCATGCTGGGAACCCCCCATCCCTGCAATAAATCTGGAGTCAGACTTGCCTGGGTGTAGCCCAGCTCTTGCCCTCATCAGGCGGGTGCGGGTGTTGTTCCAGCCTCAGATTTAGCCTCTGGAATGGGCACAACCATGCCTGCCAACCACGCAAGGTGCAGTGAGGGGGTGTGTAACTAGGGCAGGTGAAAGGTGGTGTGTCCTCAACATCTTTGATTTTGTTTTTGTGTTTTGGTTTTGTGGCCACACCCAGAAGTTTAAGGAACTACTCCCAGCACAGTGCTCAGAGGTTGACTCACAGAGATGCTGTGGGGATCATGCAGTACCTAGAATTGAACCTGGGGCTCCTGCGTGCAGAGCCTTTGAGATGCCTCCGCAGCCCAGCACACAGTAAAGCCCTGTTAGTCCACGCCACAGGCAGACACCCGGCAGCTCACTTCACAGATGGGGAAACAGAGCCTCCGTGGGGACAAGGACTTGTCCAAGGTCACAGTGCCAGTTCATGGCAGAGCCAGGCCACTGTGGGAGCTGGAGCCGGCGTTACGGGGCCCCGCTGACCAGACCTCAGCGTCAAGGATAACCAGCTGACCTGTCAGAGTGCTGGGCCAGCCCGCTCAAGTCTCGAAGACTCTGCTGAAGCTCCCTCGCGGGTTCTCCCAGGCTGCTTACACCAGTGGGAGGGCAGAACGCAACAACGGCTGACCCGCCTCCCTGGTCTACCTGGCTGGGCCCCGTGCCACTCCGGGGCTGGCTGCAGAGGCCTCAGAGACATTCCAGGGGCCTGGGACCGAACACCATTTGTCAGCCCTGCACGGTGGTGGCGGCAGGCTCGTCTCCATGGCAACAGTGCAGTGTGAAGGCATTCTGGCATCATTAGGGAGCGCGCCGAGTAGTATAAACAGAGGCTGCAGTAGATTACACGCCTATTATGAGCAGTCTCGGGCTCTGAGCACTGGTAATTATACCTAATTGTGCATTTAATTGTGTAATTGAAAACCCACATCTCTGGTTCAGGCTGGGGCTGCAGTACCTAGCCCCCACCACCCCCGTCTGCCCCCTCCTCGAAAATGCTTAGGAGTCATCCTGACCCTAAACATTCCGAGACTGCCTCCCCTTCTAGGGCAAGGAAAAGCTGGAGTAGACACTGGGGCACAGCGCTACAGACTCCCAATCCCCCTACTTTCTGTGCCAGGAGCTCAGCCAGGCTCTTATGGGGGAATGGGGGGCAGTAAGGAGCACAGTGAAGGCAAAGGGACATGGTAAAAGCACTAAAACATTCCCAGTTTTTATCATGCCTAAGAGAGCCTGTTCAGTGCTCCTGGCATTGTCTTCTCAGGACTGAGAAAGAGCATCTGGTGGCACCAGGGGACCCGGATGATCATGTGTGCAAGAGACCCTCCAACTGAAATGTAAATTCTGAATCGCTCCAAGGATGGGCAGCTCCCCACCCGACTGTCAGCCACCATGGAGGCTCTGTGGACAGTCAGAATTCAACCCTCCCTCCCCCACCCCCGCTTCAGATAGGAGAAAATGTAGCCCAGAGAGGGGTAGGGTCAGCTCAAAGTTGCACAGCAAGTGCTACGGAATGCTGGTTCTTTGCCTGCATTCAGGGGCATGTTTGGGGTTCTAAGGTGACTTAGCACTGGGAACTGTGTCAGCCTTCCAAAAAACCTTCTGGGTTTTTTGCTTTTGTTCTCAGAGGCCACACCCAGCAATGCTCGGGGATTACCCTTGGCTCTGCACTCAGGGATCATTCCTGGTGCTGCGCAGACCATATGGGATGCAGAGAACTGAACCTGGGTTGACCACATGCAAGCAAGTGCTCTACCTATCACACTGGCCCCTTAGAAAGCTCCTGAATGCAAATGTTTAAGGCAGGTATGGGTGAGAGACAGTCTGATCCTCCTGCTCATACTTGGTGACTCGAGACTTAATTTTATGGACAAATTTTCCATGTGGGCATTGGAATGAAGACAGAATGAAGACTCTCAGGCAGACAGGGAGGGCCAGGGGATGACCAAGGGACTGGAGCATGGGAGTTGCACCCGGAAGTCCTGAGCTTGACCCCACGGCTCCCTGAATACTGCTATAGGGACCCCAAAACAATGACAATTACTACAAAAGCAGAGGAAAGAAGAACCGCCTGAGTCCTCGACAACCTGACACCCAAGTCTCCCCTCCTTGGGCAAGTCGCTGGAGATGAGAGTCTCCCTGCCCTGGAGCCTTCTATACCGAGGAGTCACTGCTGCCCACAGCTGGGCGCCAGCACCTCTGATGGTCACTCAGAAAGGGACAAAACTCAGCGGCTTAGAGCTGACGAGGGATACTTTGTGCTCACCCCCCCCCTTTTTAAGCCACACCCAGAAGTGCTCAGGGTTTACTCCTGGCAGGTTTGGGGGACCATATGAGATACTAGGGATCAAACCCAGCTTAGCTGCATACAAGATGAATGCCCCACCCCTACCCCTGCACTATCCCTTGGCCCCAAGTGTGGCCACCCTTTCAAGCAACATCCAAACTTTCTGAGTAAGCCACGCCGGGTTGTGTGTCCACGGATCTACCTGCATGAGCTCGGGCTGGCACAGCCACAGAAAGGTGCTCCTATCACCCTCAAACGCTAGAGGAGCAGAGGGCCCAGACCACAGACTTCATGGACCCCCTTTCCCCTTGCCGGTGGGCCTTCTGCTGAGTGGAGGGTGCCACGCCCCATCGCCAGGTGTCAGAGCTGCAGCCTCTGCCTACCTCCTGTCCAGATCCTTTCCTGAGCTCCTGCTTGGCACAGCTCAAAAGGAGCCTCCTAAAATCATCTCTGCAGATAATTTTGATCCCAATTTAGAGAAGGGCACAGAAAGGTTAAGCATCCTGCCTGAGGTCATCGGCTACAGAGATACAGAGACGAAACTACTCACATCTCAGCTTAAGCCCAAAGCCCAAGTTTCTGTCCATGGACAGCCTGCTTCTCAATTCTCCACCAGCTTTTTTTTGCCTTGAGGTTTTGTTATTGTTTCTTGCTTTTTGGGACACTTCCAGCTCTGTGCTCAGAGGTCACTTCCAAGGGGTGCTTGGGGTACCAGGTGCAAGGGATCCACCTCAGACCTCCCGCTCAGCCTCCGGAGCTCTCTCCCCAGCCCCCTGATGCAGATTAGAGGCCAGGGTCAGGAGAAGAGGGAGGTATGACACCACAGAGCAGCTCTCTGCAGACCGGCAGCCTGGCAGATGGTGTGTCTCAGGGAGTTTCACGTCACTGTTGTGGGCTCACCCTCAGCCTCAGAAGCACCAGCTCCTTTTCTCCAGCTCAGGGAGGAAGTCAGAGCCATTGGGATTGGGCTCCCACAATCAAAGCTAGCTCTAAGCACCCCCTCTACCCATGTCCTAGAACTTTTTTTTTTTGCTTTTTGGGTCACACCCAGTAATGCTCAGGGGTTGCTCCTGGCTCTGCACTCAGTAATTACCCCTGGCAGTGCTCGGGGGACCATATGGGATGCTGGGAATCGAACCTGGGTTGGTCTCATGCAAGGCAAACGCCTTACCTGCTGTGCTATAGTTCTAGCCCCCTGTCCTGGAACTTTTATTTATTATTAAAAATATTTACTTATGTATTCTTGGGTTTGGGGTCACATCCAGCTGTGCTCAGGACTTCTGACTCTGTACTCAGAGAACCACGGCTGGCAGGGCTTAGGAGCCCATATGAGGTGTCAGGTATTGAACCCGGATCAGCTAAGCGCAAGACCCTACCTGTTATTCTATCGCTCTGGCCCCTTTTGGGCTTTTAGTTGTTGTTGTTTTTGTTTTTTTGGGGGTCATACCTGGCAATACTCAGGGATTACTCCTGGTGATACTCAAGGGACCATATGGGATGCCAGGGATGGAACCTGGGTCAGCCGCATGCAAGGCAAACACCCTCCCCTCTGGACTATTGCTCCAGCCCTAACTTTTACATTTTGTTTTTTGGGCTACATCCAGCAATACTCGGAAACTAGCCCCAGTTTTGTGCTTGGGGCTGTCATTCCTGGCAGTGCACAGGGACCCTGTGGTGCCAGGGATGTAACCCAGGCTTCCCACATGCAAAGGATGCTCTCCAACCCCTTCAGCTGTCACTCAGGTCTGGAAACTAACTTTAACTTAAAAAAAAAAACTCTTTCATCCCAGCTGTGTTACCCACATCCACTTCTTGAAACTAAAGATTTTATTGATCAGCGTCTACCAACTCTGCTGGTGGTTTTGTTTGTTTGCTTTTGAGACACACCCAACTGTGCTCAGGGCTTACTCCTGACTCTGTGCTCAGGGATCACTTCTGTCAGGGATCAAGGGACCATATATGCTGCCAGGGATTGAGCCTGCATTAGGTGTGTGTAAGGCAAGAGCCCTACTCACTGTACTCTCTCTCTCTCTCTCTCTCTCTCTCTCTCTCTCTCTCTCTCTCTCTCTCTCTCTGGTCCCTTGGTTCAGATTTTCCACTGCTCTCAAATCCTTTCACCTTGATCATTCCAGAGTCCTGACGGTGCCTCTGCTTCCTTGGAATCCACCCCCTGCATTCTTCTGATCTTCAGAATGCCCATCAGTAAATGGGATAAGTAAATCTCACAGGGTCATTCCCAGGGCTGAGAAGTCTACAAGCTTAATTTCTTTTCTGCATCAGAGCTCCTTTCAACCCAACAAAGGCCTTGGAGCGGAGAGAAATGGGAACAATCGAACAAGCAAGTGAGGAGAACTGGCATCTAATAACCACAGCTTATGGGTAAGGCAAGATTTAGGCTGCTCCATCTGCTTTCAAATCCAGAAAACCCACAATCCTACCGGGATACCAACAAAACAGGCAAGGTAGATAAGAGCTGTGGGGCTGAAGCAGGTTTGAGTCCCTGGAAAGTGCCAATTAAGTTATGTCGCTTGGCTAAGCCAGAGAGTAACAAAGACAAGAGACAAAGACAAGAGACATTTCAAACGCCCAGCCTGGTGCCTGGCTCAGAGACGGCAAACAGAAGGAAGGCACTAATGTTGTTATTAATATCACAAATTTTTTTTGTTCATTTTTGAGCCACCCCCGGTGATGCTCAGGGCTTATTCCTAGCTCTGCACTCAGGAATCACTTCTGGGGGTGTTCAGGGACCAGATGGGATGCTGGAGACCGAACCCGGGTCGGCTGTGTGTAAACGCCCTACCCGCTGTGCTATGGCTACGACCTTATTATCACAATTTTTATTTCTCATTGGCCCATTCATTTTCCATATAAAGAAAAATAAAAGATGGCAGTTGATGTGGCTAGTCCAGGCTTTCAAGGCAAACAGCGCCAGGCGCTGAGCAGCACTTTCCCTTCATGGGCACCACTCAGTCATTCTCAACCCTCCCCAACTGCCTCTGGGTTTCCAATTACTTTAGAGGAGAAGCAGAGGGTAAGATGCTTTCTGGAAGTTACAAAACAAGAAAGTCATAAAACAAGCTGTCCCATCCCTGGGATACTGCTTCTAAGCCCTGGACCAGATCAGGGGGTGCATCTCTCGAAACCACCATCCACCCTCCCTTGCAAAGGAGCAGAGTGGAATTCTTCTCCACCCACCAAGTCTGCCGACCTCACAAGGGTTGTTTCGCTTTCGTCTGTCCAATCCCGAAAGGGAGCTGATCACCCATCCCCTGTTCTGCCCAGAAAGGGCCAGTGGCTCTTGCTGCTGTTGCTTCTGCCTGGGAAGCCAGGTCCCAGGACCCGGAGCACCCAGGGCTGGGCCAGACCTCACAGGAGGCCCAGAGCACACAGATCCAGCTGCTGCAAAGACAGACCCCCAGCCGAGCCCGTTCCCCTTGTCCTTCCTATCACTACTGCTAATAACCACATCCATCAGGCTGACCACGTTTCACACCATTACTCGTGGCTCAGCAGGAAACGACGCATTTTCTCCCTCACCCACCACCTTCCAGAAAACAAAGCACTTTCCAGAAAGGAAGTGAGTGAAAGCAACATTTTCCTAAGGGCTTACTGTGTGCCAGGCACCTGGATAAACCTTTTTGACTTGGTGCGGTAGGGGTAACACTTTCTCCTTGACAGAGGGAGAGGGTTGGGGGAGGGTGTGCAGGGGAGAAGCTGCAAACGTCCCAGGTCACACAGCACTGGCACAAGAACCAGCGGGCTGACTGTGCCCCAGTTCACAGGCTCCGTGCATGAGTTTAGGGAAATAAGATCCAATTCAAGATGAGGAAACTGAAGTTTAGAACAGGGAAGTGACTTGAATAGGCACAAGTGTCCCTGAGGGGTGTGTGTGTGTGTGTGTGTGTGTGTGTGTGTGTGTGTGTGTGTTGGGGGGGGGATTGTGGGAGGGGAAGTAGGTCTCTTGGTTATCATCAGCTTGTTTAGTAACCTTGGGCAAACCTCTCTGAGCCTCAATTTCCTTATCTGCAAAAGGGACAGCTGATTTTCCCTATTCCATTAAGTAACAAACACTAAGAAGAATTTAAAAAAAAAATGTAAGAGTGAAGTTTATTGATCGTTTAACATGTCCCAGGCACTTTGCCAAGCACTTTACATATGTAAGCTCATTTGGTTAAATGAGGTAATGCCTATAAAGTGCTTAGCGCAGGACTCCAGAAATGGGAGTGATAATGATGATGATGAAGAAATTGATGATGACTCCCTGGGGCGCGTCTCCCGGTTCATGCTTTTACAGGAAGTCGCTAGAGGCCTGCAAGGTTTCAGGAAGGATGGAGACCAGGAGGGAAGAGCAGGGTTTGGACATTAAAATTACATAGCTCAACAGGCTGAGCACCTGCTCTGCATCCTGGGAGGCTCAAGTCTGATCCTCAGCACAGCATAGTCCACCCCCCACACCCCCAAGCACAAGTTGGGAGGAATCCCCAAGCACCACTGGGTGTGGTCCCAAAACAAGAAAGAGAGAACAAAGGAACAAAGAAAGAGAAAGGAAGGAAGGAAAAGGGAATGAATAGTATTAATAAAGTCAGGACACTGCAACATGCAGAAGTGGAGAAAGCAAAAGGCTCAAGATTTTCTCCAGAACAGAACCACACTGCATTGTATGGACGCTTCGGGACCAGCCCAGACCCCAGCCCCGAGGCCTTAGCTGGGCAGACTTAGCAGTTCACTGAAGACGGACCAGTTTCTTCTGGTTGGCAGATGGTAGCCCAGAGAGATAGGACAATGGGTCAGGCATTTGCATGTGGCTGACCTGGGTTTGATCCCCAGCAACCCAGATGGTTCCTGAGCCTTGCCAGGGGTGATTCCTGAGTGCAGAGCCAGGGGTAAGCCCTAAGCGACCACTAGGGGTGGCCCAAAAATCAAGACTAAAACAAACAAACAAACAAAAAGCCCCCCAAGCCCCCAAGTCTTGCAGGGAAGAAAGCCCTGTCCACTCACGGGATGTCAGAGGCAGAATTGAGCTTGAATCGGGCCTTGTGCTTCTTAGCTCAGTGTCGAACTACCTGCAGCAGCAGTGTCCGAATGAAGACGGTGGGCAAGCCTGCGGGATGCTGGGACCACAAGGGTAGGACACATCCCAGAATATCCAGCATTAATAATAAAGAGCATGGGTCTCCTGCCTGCTCACTCACTTCATGTTTGGCCCAGAGCTTCTTCGTTATATGTATTTAATCCTCAACAACAACTCTAATAACTGGGAACTCTGCGTCTCTCTAATTTTTTTTGTTTTCTTTTGTTACGTTTTGAGCCACACAGAGATGCTCAGGGGTTACTCCTCGCTCTGCACTAAGGAATCACTCCTGGTGGTGCTCGGGGGACCATCTGGGGTACTGAGGATGGGTCAGCTGCATACAGGGTAAATGCCCTAGCCGCTGCACTGTCACTCTGGCCCCCTCTCTAATTTACAGGTAATAAAACAATGGCTCAGAATGGGTAAGAAATGTACTAAGACCACTAAGTTCAGTAAGAGTCAGGACACAACTCAGGTCTGTCCTGCTGAACTCCAGAGTTCCACCATGTGTACACCTCCCACCTTGCAATCCACTCTCAACTTCTCCTGTCTCACCCACACCACATCTACTCCAATTACAGAAAAGCATTCAGGCCTGACTTGTCTTATTTTTTTATAATTAAACTTTTATTGTTATGATCTTTCATATGAAAAGGAAAACTCTGACCCTGCTCCTCTTCTGAAGTTTTCAGTTAAGAAATATTTAGCAGCCTCTTCCTTGTCTACCCTCTCACTGGGTGAGCTACTAAGGCCCCCTTCTCCCTGGGACATCGGGCTGCTGAATTCCAGCATCTGGAAACCAATTATAAAAGCTACCAGGGAGCCCGAGCCTCTTGGGGCTGGGAACAGCTGCAGGGACCCATGAGCAATCCCAAGAACAAAGCTGGGAGTAATCTCTGAACACTATTAGATGTGGCCTCCAAACAAACAAAAAACAAAAAGGAGACCATCAGAGCCAAGAGGCCAAGTTTCAAGTGTCCTCTGGAAGCACCTCTCCAGATAATTCATACACTCTCTCAGGCTACCCAAAGCCACATCACATCAGAGTCCCAGAATATCAGAGTCCCAACTTGGTCTTGCCTGTAACTCCAGAGCCCCTCAGGCTGGTAAAATCCTCTAAGTGGAAGGGTGGGGATTTGGCTGAACTGGGGAGAGAGTACTGGGAGAGAAGAACCCAAGGGACCTCACACTGACCGGACCATAACTATTCATTTTACAATCAGGAAGGCAACAGAGAGGGCTGGAGTGATAGCACAGCGGGGAGGGTGCCTGCCTTGTACGCAGCCGACCTGGCTTAGATTCCCAGCATCCCACATGGTCCCCGAGCCCTGCCAGGAGTAATTTCTCAGTGCAGGGCTAGGAGTAATCCCTGAGGACTGCTGGGTAAAGCCCAAAAATCAAAACCGCACTGTAGCACTGTCCTCCCATTGTTCATTGATTTGCTCGAGCAGGCACCAGTAACGTCTCCACTGTGAGACTTGTTGTTACTGTCTTTGGCATATCGAATACGTCACAGGTAGCTTGCCAGGCTTTGCTGTGCGGGCGGGATACTCTTGGTAGCTTGCCGGGCTGTCCGAGAGGGGCGGAGGAATCAAACCCAGGTCGGCCGTGTGCAAGGCAAACGCCCTACCCACTGTGCTATCGCTTCAGCCCCCCCCAAAAAAAATCAAAACAAAAACCAAAAAAATAAATTTAAAAAAGATTAAAATTTAAAAAAAAAGAAGAAACAGGAGGAAATAGAAGGGGGATGGAGAGACAGCAGAGCAGCTAAGGTGCTTGCCCTGCATCTGGTCAACCCAGGTTCAATCTCCAGCACTGCATATGGTCCTGAGAGCCCTCCTTGAAAACAGTCAGTGCTTAGGAAGAAGCCCTAAGTACTGCTGGGTGAGGCTCAAAACTTAAAAGGATGCTGGTCAGTTACTTGGATTCAAAGCCTGGCTCCTCGTCAGGGCACATCAGACAAGTTACTTTATAGGGTCACCAGGAGCACAAAATGAATGAATGAAAACACGGAACAGTGGGGCCTACCTCTAGGAAGTGCTCCAACCCTAACCGTGAAAATGACTATCCAGGAAGCAGGAGCGGAACCAATGGTTCACAGTGTGGGCCTGGGCAGGGAGGAGACCCACCTGTATCTCCTGCTCTTAGTCAAGAACTTAATCCGGACACTTTGACAGTACTTTTCTAATAAAAGGCTTAAAATTTAAAAATGAACAAACAGAAGGGGGAAAATAAAAACCCATTCTCGGAAAAGTTTCAGCATCTCCTGGCATTTCTTATGTTCCTCAAAGTAGATAAAGAGTATCTCTACTTTGAGCCGGGAGCTGCCAAACCACTGCTTCATTCATCTATTTTACAAATATTAATGGAGTGCCAGGCATTCTTCCAGCTGCTGGGGATTTAGCAGGGAAGAAAACAGATAATCTCTGCCCTTCTGGAGTTTTCATACTACCTGATCTTAATTAATCCTCTCTGCAGCCCTCAAGGATGAGCAATTTACAGACAGTCAGACCAGGGCACCCAGTAAGGGGAAAGTCACTTGCCTAGTGTTCCTGGCTGGTATCTTCAGGGCTCCAGATGTTCTTCCCACACCCAGGGGGACGGGTCTGAGGACCACAGGTTTGAGGCTAGTGACCCCGAGAGTAGAGAAACAAGATGAATGGGGTGTGGACATCCAGATTCAAAGCCTCACTCTCACTACCTGTGGGGGATTGGAGGGTCAGTGGGTGTGGGCAGTGTGGCACACCCAACCATGGAGCCAAGCACCAGCGGGGCAACTCCCCCAACTCACACAATCACACCTGACTTCTGCCCCCGGAGGTCCTTAGGCCTGGAGCAGGAGGCGGTTTTAAAGCCGGAGTCAGGACTCGGACCTACGCAGGAGGGAGACGCCCTGGACGCTCCTGGACCAACCTTCTCAATTCATGAACCAGGGCTGAAGAGCAGAGCAGATCCCCCTCTGAGCCCCACCTTCATTCCACTGGCCGCCTTCACACCAGAACCGGAGTCCCTTAAGCCGAGGTCAGATGTAGGGTTCTCCCCAGAGTGCCCAAGTAACCCCACCCGATCCAGGCGAGCTCAGGCGGAGCGGAGCTGCTGGTCGGCTGGAGCGGCTCACGCACGGAGCCCTGGCCACAGCGGCCAGAGCCAAAGAGGGAAGATGACCCTAGCCCTGCAGCTTACTGGGACCCTCTCCGCCCCAGGCCTGCGCCCTTCAGTCGGGAGGGTGAAGGGAGGCAGAAGCAGCACAAAGGAGGAGGGCACGGTTCTTCGTGTCTTAAGATCCCAACACACGCCGATGAACCCGGCCCAGGAACGATCAGAGATCCGGAGACAGACCAAGGAGAAACCCGGAGAGCGACCCACGGGGGCAGAGACTTTGGGCGAAACGCTCGCACGGGATCCAGAGCCAGAGCCCCGAGGAAGGGGGATCCCGGCGCCGAGAGACTGGAGGAAAACAGCCGGCGGGGACCGCGGCGCAGCCGAAGACCAGCTCGGACACACCCCCAGCCCAGCGCGCCCCAGCGCACAGCGGAGCCCCCACCGCGGCCACTCGCTCACCCCGCGCGGAACCGGACGCGCGGGGGCCCCGGGCGCTGGGCGGGTCGGGGACCCGCGCGCAGGACGCTCTCGGGGACAGGGGCGCGCCGGGCACGGCGACGAGAAGCGCACACAAAGAGACAGCCGGGCCAGCAGGAGCAGGCTCCGCCCGTCCGTCCGCTCGGAGACTCCAGACCACCCGGCGCAGGGCACCGGCCCCGGACACACACACACACGCGCGCGCGCGCACACGCACAGGCACACGCAAACACACACCCCGGCACCCGCGCGCCCCGGGACCCGCCCCGCCGCGCCCCACCCTGCGCGGGCCGCCTGGGCGCGCGGCTCACCAGCTGCAGGCAGCAGAAGGCGACGAGCGTGCAGCGCCCGCTGCACTTGCCCATGGCTCCGGGGGCCGCGCGGGCCGGCCGCCGCCTCCTCCGCGCCGCGCGGGCTCCGCGTCCTCCCGCTGCGCGCCTCGGGCGGCGGGGCCGGGCGCCTAGGGCCGGGCCCGGGAGCGCCGGCTCCTCAGGGCTGGGACCGGCCGCCGGCGCTCCGAGTCCATGGTCCGTGCGCCCGCGCGCCGCCTCCGCCGCGCCGCGCCTCCTTTGTCTGCCCGCTCGGCCGCCAGGCGCGCCTGCTGCCCCGGGGCGGCTGGCGGGGAGCGGGGGGCGCAGGCACCGAGCGCGGCGCGGCGCACAGCAGCACTGCCCAGCTGGGGCAGCCGCCCGGGCACTCGGCGGCCGCGGCTTCCCGGCCCCACCACGTGGCTCCGCCGCCACCGCCGGGAGGGAGGGAGGGTGGGCCGGCGGGGGTGGGGCGGAGCAGCCGCGGGAGCGCAGGGGAGGGGAGACGGGGTGAAGACGAGGGGGAGAGGCAGAGAGGCAAGTGGCAGAGTGTGGGCTTGAGCCCTGAATCAAAGCCCGACTTCGCTGCTTACTTGCTGTGTGACCTTGAGCGATCGCAGCACTTCTCTGAGTCTCAGATTTCATATATGTGTGTGATTTCAAATATATGTGTGTTATATGTGCCATGTTTGCATGATATATTTTATGTATACGTTTAGTATGTTTATTTATTTTTGCTTTTTGGGTCACACCCGGCGAGGCTCAGGGGTTACCCCTGGCTCTGCTCTCAGGAATTACTCCTGGTGGTGCTTGGGGTGGGGACCACATGGAATGCCGGGAATTGAAAGCGGGCCGACAGCGTGCAAAGCAAACGCCCTCTCCGCCCGGGCCCTAATATATATATTTTGTTTGTTTGGGGGCCACATGCGGTGGTGCTCATGATTCATTAGTGGCGATGCTCAGGAGACCGAGCATATGGAATTCTGCAGATTGAACCAGGGTTGGTCGTGTGCAAGGCAAGCACTCTACCCAATGTAATTATCACTCCAGCTGCATGTTTTTGTATACATTGCATATATGTTTTTTGGTGTACGTTATATATGTGTTTTATGTGTATGTTTTGGGACCACACTTGGAGGTGCGGGTGAGCAGGGGGATAACTCCTGGTTCTTTGCTTAGGGCCACACCTGATGATGTTCAGGGGATCATGTAGTGCTGGTCCTCTACCTGACTTCTCCCACCCTCACTTTGCTTATTAATGAAGCAAGTATAGTATTAGGATATTACAAAAGAACAGTGCTGTTGTTGGTGCCTGGAAGGCGAAGAGCAGTTAGTGAATCAAGCAGTTGGCATTCTGCCTTTGCTGCTGAAGGTACTGTGATATTCCTGTCAGCCCTGGGTTCAGTCTTTGGCCCTCTACTTTCACTCCCAGGTCTGCTCTGCATCCTAACCTTCCCTCCTGGGTGTCTCCCTGGCCACATTAGCATTCACTTCCTTCCCTTTCCTTCTGCTGGCACTCATCAAACCCCCACTGCATGCACTCCCTGGCAGTCCTAGATTCAGACTTAAATCTGAAGGGTCCTTGGAGTACCTTGACCTTCCCAGCCCAAGGGTATGCAGGGTATAAGACAGGTGATGGCAGAGGTCTGTTCTGGTTCAGTGGCCAGCCCCAAGCCCAAGTATGATGGGGAGGGAGTCAGAAAGAGCTTGTCTGGCCCAGAGAGAGTGTGTCAAATGGACTGGGGTACATGCAGATGCCCAGATTCTATTCCCAACACTGCAAGGTTCCATGAGCACTGCTGGGAGGCACCCTAAGGACAGAGCCAGCTGGAAGTATCCTCTGAGCAACACTGAGTGTGGCGAGAAAAGAAATCAAAGCCAAAAAAAGAAAGAAAAAGAAGATCTGCCTTCTCCTGTCATTCCCTCAAAATGCTCAAAACCCAAACACATCCCCAATACATTTAAATATCACTGTCCACATCCTCTAGGAGGTCAGAACAACTGTGGGATTCCTGAGGTTCTGTCTTTCTCCTGACTTAGCCACCACCTCCAGTGGTCCGCAGTGCCAGGGATCAAACCTGGAGCTCCTACATGCAAAGCATGTGCTCTAGTCCTGTGACCCTTTGTGCCATCTTCCTGGCCCCGCCCTGGAGCCTTCTGACCTGCCAATGTAAACTGTACATTTCAGCTAGTCTTTCTGAAATGCCTCCTAGATGCCCAGTGCGGGAGGGAGGGTGGAGAAAAAGGAGAAGAATTAGACAAGGTCTCTGCCCTCAGGAAGAGAACGGTCCATGACGGATTGTCATGAAAATAAAATGTACAAGTAAATGCATAATTATAGATTCTGATGAATGCCTTAAAGGACAAAAATGAACAGAAGAGAGAATAAGACCAGAAGAATATTATTTAGATCTGAAGACCAGAAAAATGCCTCATTGAGAAAATGACATTGATATTGAGGGAGGGAAGGGAGGCAGAGTGGGAAGGAACATCTGGGAGTAGAAATTGGCTGTTTCTTATTCTTTCCCTTCCTTTCCACTCCTGCTAGTCCTCTTGACTCAAAAGAATATAATAGGGGCTGGGAGATCGCTCCAAGATTGAGCTGGATTCAATTCTTGTTTCCCGAGCACCACTGGGAGCCTGAACACAGAACCAGGAGTAGCCCGCAAGTACCACCAATAGTAGTGATCAAAAAGCAAAAAACCAATATGATAACTGTGAAGACTCAGGGGAATGATGGGGCCAGAGGATAGTACAGAGGGTGGGGTGCTGGCCTTGCAAGCAGTTGACCCGGGTTTAATCCCTGGCACCCCATATGGTCCGCTGAGTACTGCCTGGAGTTATTCCTAAATGCAGATACAGGAGAAATCTCTGAGCATTGTTGACTGTGACCCCAAAATTAAACAAAGACTCATGGATCTGAAACCAATCAAATAGCCTGGCTGTCACTTTTAGGCATTTGCACGCTGCTTCCGTAGTAAGCTCTCAAATGCACTATCTTTTTATTATTATTATTATTATCTTCTCTCCCCCACAGTTTTTGGGCCATAATTGGTGATACTCAGGACTTCATGGCTTATTGCTGGCACCATACTCAGATCACAGCCGGGGGTACTCCAGGGTCCATATGTGGTGCCAAGATTGAATCAGGGTCAGCCGCATGCATGGTAAGGACCCTACCAGGTGTACTATCTCACTAGCCTCTCAAATGCATCATCTTATCCAAGGAAGGACTAACTATATAATCTGAGGGACCCCATGCAAAATGTGGAATCAGTAAAAAATGAAAATGTGAAGCTGCCTGTTCAAACAAAAAATTCCAGGGGGCGGAGCGATAGTACGGCAGGTAGGATGTTTGCCTTGCACGCGGCTGACCTGAGTTTAATCCCCGGCATCCCACATTGTCCCCTAAGCACTTCCAGGAGTAATTCCTGAGTACAGAGCCAGGAGCAACCCCTGAGCATCCCCAGGTAAAACCCAAAAATAACAAAACAAAACACAAGACAAAAAATTTCAAGATAATTACAACTCAGAGCACTAAATCAATCATGAGGACAGACCTTTATAACTAGATGCTGCCTACCCTGCCTTCTCCCAGTACTGTTACAATGGTCTCTCCAGGGCCTGAGAGATAGTATGGAGGTAAAGCACTTGCCCTGCAAGTGGTCAACCCAGGTTTGATCCCCACGCCACCAGGAGTGATCCCTGAGCACAGAGCTAGGAGTAATCTTTGAGCACTGCTGAGTGTTGCCCCCCAAAAGTAATTTTTTAAAAATGGAAAATATATTTTAAATGGTTCCCTCAAAAAAAATTAATTTAGGGTCCAGAGCGATAGCACAGCGGTAGGGCGTTCGCCTTACAAGCGGCCAACATGGCCGACCCGAGTTCAATTCCTCCGCCCCTCTCGGAGAGCCCAGCAAGCTACCGAGAGTATTCAATATGCCAAACACAGTAACAACAAAGTCTCCAATGGAGATGTTACTGGGCCCGCTCGAGCAAATCGACGATCAATGGGAGGGCCTTTTACCTTTAGGGTCCAGAGCAATAGTACAGTTGGTAAGTCACTTGCCTTACATGCAGCTGACCCAGACTTGATCTCTGGCATCTCTTATGTCCTCCGAGCACTGCCTGGAATGATTCCTGAGTGCAGAAGTAGGAGGAATCCCTGAGCATAGCCAGGTATGACCTGAAAAATAAAACACAAAAAATTAGTTGAAAACAGTGATTCTGGGGCTGGAGATATAGTGCAATGTATAGGGGACTTAACCTTGCACACAGATGGGTCAGGATCAATCCCTGGCCTACCATACAGTTCCCCAGCCCCATCAGAGGTGACTCCTGAGAGCAGAGCCTGGAGTAAGCCCTGAGCACTGCCAGGTATGGTCCCCCCCAAAAAACAAAAATTTATAAATCAATTAAAGAAGAATTCTCTCACTCCATTTAGTCCTCGGAGTGCCCGTTGATGTTTTAAAACTCACAGGATATTCCTAGAGTTGGCACTCCAGGCACTGAGGTTTTCCGTTGGAATAATGAGCTGAGCTGACAGTGGGAACTTTTCTCAGCTGTGCTTGGCAAGTAACAGCTGTGTCCAACCAGGTTTCCCGGCTAGACAGGCTTCCAGGAATCTGTGAAGTCTCTGAAATAATATGCAAAGCTTCATGTGAGCAGATGTGCCTTTTTCTGAGGAGAGGGTCCACAGCTTTCATCAGATTCTCCAAAGAGTCCATTTCCCACAAAAGACTAAGAACCAGTCCCAAAAGGCTCAGCCCAGATGTAACCAACAATTCGTTTATAGAATCTCCTATGGGGCCTTTTCCAGAGAGAACCAGTTCCCAGGGCGGTGCCTCAAATCATGTCAATGAATAATAATAACAATAACAGAGGCTGTTTATCGAGTGCTTACTCTGAGCCAGGCACTTGACACCCGTTATCTTATTTAATCCTTGTAATAACAGCAGAGACCACCGGGACCCTGGCTGATTCTTGGCAGACTCTCAGCTGCATTATCCTGTGCCTCTGACACCCTGTTCTGAGATGTGACTGACTCACTCTGCCCCATGGAAGAGCAAGCGATATGCCTGACCTCAGCAGAACCACTCGGCTCCTAAGCCATGTGCTCCCCAAGGGCTGCCCTGATGAGTCCACACACACCGGATTTTCTCATTCCCATGGTTTCCATGAGCTCTGTTGCATATGCATTTCCCATCTAAACTCCTAGCCTTGAGAGCTTGTTTGGAGGTTCTAGCAGGGGAGCGCAGCTACTCGTATACCCTCCACCGAAGACCTCCTCTTCGAAGACCGAAGACTGAAGGCCGTCCTCTTCAACCGAGCGCGCAGTTTCGGGAGGGACACACATGGAGCGATGAGGGAGGAAGGGGACACCCACCTAGCCAGCCAGATCAGCCAAGTCAACCCTGGCAATCAATGGGGTGACAGATGTCTCAGCCAGATCGCCCTCACATCCTAAACTCCTAGCCTTATTCAAATTTCAGGGGCTAGGGAGATGGCTCAGAGGGCTGAGTTGTTTTCGTTCGTTTGTTTGTTTGTTTGTTTTGGGTCACACCTGGCAAGACTCAGAGCTTACTCCTAGCTCTGCACTCAGAAAGTACTCCTGGCGGTGCTCAGGGGACCATATAGGATGCTGGAGATAGAACCCTGGTCGACTGCATGCAAAGCAAACTGTACTATCACTCTGGGCCTCCCTGAGTGCATGTTGTGTGTGCAGAAGGCTTGGTGAATGCCTGATGGTCCCTAGCATCACTGGGAGGGCCCTGGAACACCAGGCTGGAAGTAGCTCCCAAGCTCTGCTTTGATGTTTGGTCCCCAAACATCAAAAATGAATGAGTAAATGATTAAAATGTCAGATCTCAGTTCAACTCTCCCTTCCTCCAGGGATCTTTCTTAAAACTCTGCCTCTTGTGGGAGGTGCCCCTCCTTTGCGCTCTGTGGTTCGTGGTTGATTTTCTTGGTTTTGTTTTGGAGCCACAGCTGGCAGTGCTCAGGAGCGACTCTTGGCTCTGTTCTCAGGCATGATCACTGGGGATGCTTGAGGGCTTATATATGGTGTTGGGAATTTCAGCCAGGGTTGGCGGCATATAAGGCAAGTGCCTTACCTCCTGAACTATTTCTCTGACTCTCCTCCCCCCGTCTCCCATCTTATTTTTCCCAAAGTTTTTTGGAGCCACATCCACTGGTGCTGGTTGTTAATCCTTACTTGGTGTTTGGAGCAGGGCTGGGGAGCCAGTCCCCTTGCATGCAAAATGTGAGCTCAGCTCTATGAACCATCTCCCCGGCCTCTCCATAATAGCTTTATTTGGGGGAAGGAGTTTTCCCAACAGTGCTCAGGAGGCCAGGGAGCCCTTTCTGGCAATTCTCCGCCAACCAGGAATAAGAGAAAAAGAATAGTTAGAACAGGTGCATGCTTCCGACTGTGGCCAGCTCTGGAGAGAGACACACAGGCACTGCTGATGTGGTCTTTATCGGGTGTTAGGAATGCACCCCTGCCCCAAGCCAAGGTTAGTCACAGTGAATCTCTCGCTATCAGTCCCTGTGGGTTCAGAACACTGAAACACTGAAGGCTGGCAATGAAGTACAGTTTCAAGAACCACCAAAAAGGTACGGCTATTCATGTCCCCTTCCTCCAAGTCAGAGGTTTGGACACAGTATAGTTGCTGGAGTGTTTTCTGCTTTCTACCTCTCTCCCTTCTCTCTCCTTCTGACTCTCTCTCTCTCTCTCTCTCTCTCTCTCTCTCTCTCTCTCTCTCTCTCTCCTCTCTCTCCCCTCCCTCCCCTTCTCTTTTTTTTCCCTTTAAATTTTTATTAGTGAAACACCATGAGGTACAGTTGTAGACTTACAAATTTTTGTGCTTGGATTTCAGTTATACAATGATCAAATACCCATCCCTCCACCAGTGCCATTCTCCACCACCACCAATCCCAGTATCCCTCCCACCCCCATCCCCCCATCACACCCTGCCTCTGTGGCAGGGCATTCCCTTTTGTTATCTCTCTCCTTTTGAGTGCTGTGGTTTGCAAAAGAGACATTGAGTGGGAATCATGTTCGGTCTATAGTCTACTCTCATCACGCATTTCCCATCCTGAGACGAACCTCCCAACACCCTTTATTTGGTGCTCCCTTCTCTCCCCTTCTTTCTTTCTTTCTTTCTTTCTTTCTTTCTTTCTTTCTTTCTTTCTGTTTTTGGGTCACACCCAGTGGTGCTCAAGGGTACTCATACTCAGGACTTAGTGCTGATGTTGCTCGGGTGGCCATATGGAATGCCAGAGATTGAAAGCAGTACCTTACCTGCTATACTATCTCTTCAGCCCCAGCCCAGGGTTGTTTTCAACCAACAACCCATTCTCCTACAAGAGCTGAGTGTCCAACACTTCAATTATTTTTTAAAAATTTTGAGCCACACCCAGCAGTACTCAGAGCTTACTCCTGGCTCTGTGCTCAGGGATCACTGCTGGTGGGGCTCAGGAGACCATCAATTAAGACCTGATGAGGACTTAATTTGGGTCAGGTACCTGCAATGCAAACACCACACCCACTGTCCTAATGCTCATGCCCTTGTGTGCATCTTCAGGGCTGATACTTGCTAAACAGCGTGGGCTGAAATTGTTCTATGCAGGGACTCATCAGCCTCTTTGAGGGAGCACTACCATCATGATTCCCATTTTTCTAGATGAGAAAACTGAGATGCAGAGTTGTTAGATAATTACTCGGGTCATATAAGGAAGTGGGGAATCAGAGTTTGAATGCAGGCAGAAGCACTTTACCACTGGTGGTTAGTTTTCAGATATTTCTTGTTTCACATCAGATCCTTTTCTTCAAAAGAAAGCATTTCCAAAGCAGAACAAAGCCAAGTGCTGGGGGAGAGGACCGCCCACCTGCATGTCTGCCATCAACCCCTACGGAAGCCTCCATCCAAGTCTCTAAGGAACAAAGTGAAAAAAGCTTGTGGCCTTCCAAGCTTCAAGGACCCCGCCTTGTTTTTTTTTTTTTTTTGAAGAGGGGAAAGAGAAAGGAAAGGAGAAGCTGAGGACCGAGCGACTGGGTGAGCTCTGGTAAGGCTCACATGGCGTTAAGGCAGAGGAGGATCTCCAGGCCTTACTGTGGTAGCAGCTTGAGAACCAAAGAGCTGGTGTCCCCCAGGACTCCCTGGAATGAAGGCCCAGCAGCCAGCACACGGACCCCACAACCGTGATCCCGGATGGCATCTGAGTTTGTGACTCTTGGACCTGTGGGCAGCTGAGCACATATGCATAGTTACAAGTGATAAACAGATGGCAGGGCCTGGGGGAGCCGTGGGAAGAATGACTCGCTTGGCTTGGTGAGGTAGTGATGGAAAACTTCAGGGAAAAGACCAAGCCTAACAAAAAAATGTAGGTTGCCAAACCGAAAAAGAAGCAGAGATATAGCAGTGTCCCCTAGAAAGGTGCATTTCAGGAATTTTGAGCCCTAGAATTATTTTTGTGGTATTTTATTTATTTATTTGTTATTTTTGTGTTTTATTTTATTTTTATATTTTTATTGATTGAGGTTCTGTGATTGAAGATACTGTTATCAGGGGTTTCCCAGGTGCATAATTCCATCACCCAATATACCCATCTCCCTCCCCCGAGGTCCCCAACACCCCTCCCTTTCAACTCCAGCCCCCCTCAACTCCCTACACAAAATTGTGTGATAAGTTCTTCCATTGTGTTGCTTTTGACCCTCTGTTGTTACCTTGCTGGTATCTTTAGGTCTCACATATGCATGAGATCATTCTGTATCTGTCCCATGACTTAACTCAGCATGATATCCTCTAGCCCCATCCATGCTGCTGTGAATTGCATGGATTTGTTCTTCTTTTTTTTTTCCAAGTGAAGCAATTTAAAAAAAATTTTTGGGTCACACCCAATGATGCTCAAGGATTACTCCTGGCTTTGCACTCAGGAATTACTCCGGGCAGTGTACATATAGAATTCAAGGAGTTGGTTGGTTGAACCAACCAACTCGGGTTGGCTGCATGCAAGGTAAAAGCCCTATGCACTGTATTATTGCTTCACCCTCCCCCGAATAGTTTTTGTTGAACAAAATTTACTTAGAAAGACACGAGGATTAAGGCAGGATGGAGGTGGGGTGGCAGGAAGGGAACTGGGGACATTGGTGGTGGGAAATGTACATTGGTGAAGGGACAGGCATTGGACCATTCATTCATTCATTCATCATCCTGTTAATCGTCGATTGCCTCGAGCAGGCCCCAGTAACGTCTCTTTCATCCTAGCCCTGAGATTATATTCAAGGCTTTTTAGGAGAATGAGACCCATCATTGTTACTGGTATTTGGCATATTTGGTGCGCCACGGGGAGTTTGCCAGACTCTGCCCTGTGGGCAGGCTATATTCGATAGCCTGCAAGTTTGTCCAGAGTAGGAATGAGATAATGAGATATCATAAAAAGATGTTCAGATAAGATGTCACCACCATTGGACCATTAAATGACAGAAACCCAATCATGAACAACTTTGTATCTTACTGTAATTCAGTTTAAAAAATAAATAAATTTTTTTTTTTTTTCCCCCTTTATTTTATTTTATTTTTTTTAAAGTTGTAGATTTACAATTTTTTGTGCTTTGGTTTCAATTATACAATGATCAGATACCCATCCCTCCACCAGTGCCCATTTTCCACCACCATGGATAATATCCCTCCCACCCCCATCCCCCCATCCCCCCGTCTCTGTGGCAGGGCAATCCCCTGTGTTCTCTCTCTCCTTTTGGGTGTTGTGGTCTGCAAAAGAGACATGAGGGGAGAGAAAGAGAAAATACTCATTAAAGAGAGAACATGGACTTCTCCAGAGTTAAAAAAAAATAGACAAGAGATATAGATGCCTATTATATATATAGGAAGAACACGTCTTAAGAGTGCGAGCCCACACCGATAAGAGATGTAGAAAGTAACTGAGACTCATGTTCAAAGGAGAACATGGGCTTGAGAGAACCAGCCATTACTTTGTTCTTTTTCAGAGTTGCTAGTATTTTGTTGTGTCTGTATACCACAGCTTCTGGATCCATTCATCCTTTGTTGAACATTTGGGTTGTTTCCCTATCTTAGCTACTGTACTAAGTGCTTCAGTGAACACTGGTGCGTGTATATCCTTTCAAATGACTGTTTTTATGTTTTGGGGATAGATGCCAAGAAGTGGTATCTCTGGGTGTATGGTATGGGAGTTCTATTTCTGTTTTTCTGAGAAATTTACACATTGCTTTCCACAGCCACTGAACCAGAGGACATTTCACCAACAGTGGATGAGACTCCTTTCTCACCACAACCCCGATCAATACCAGCTGTTTTCAGACTCTTTGATATGTGCCATTCTCATATCTCATATCTCAATGTTGTTTTGGTTTACATTTCCCTAGGTATGAGGGACGAGGTTTTTCATATGCCTGTTGGCCATCTGTATGTGTTCTTTGGGAAAGTGTCTGTTCATCCCCTCGCCCTATTTGTGAATAATGAGGTTGTTAAACTTTTTGTTGTTGAGTTTTATGAGTGCTTTATAGATTTTGAGTATCAGCTCTATACAAGCTGTATTGTGTGCAAATATTTTCTCCCATTCAGTAGGGTGTCTTTTTATTTTAGATCAAGTTTCATTTGTTATGTAGAAACTTTTTAGGGGCAGGAGTATTAGTAAAGAGGATAAGATGCTTGCTTTGCATGTGGCCAACCCGGATTCAATCCCAGGCAACTCATATGGTCCCCCAGCACTGCCAGGAATAATTCCTGTGCAGAGCCAGGAGTAACCCCTGAGCATCACTAGGTATGGCCCAAACCCCTTCCTCCCCCAAAAGAAATTTTTCAATTTGATATAGTCCCATTTGTTTATTTATTTATTTATTTATTGTTATCTTTGCCATTGCGGTCCTCCTATTGAAGACTTCTCTGTGGTAAACTTCTTGGGGAGTTCTTCTGGTGTTTTCTTCAAGGTACTTCACAGTTCCTGATCTAATCTTGAGATCTTTAATCCACTTTGAGTTTACTTTTGTGAATGTTGTGAGATACAGTTCTAATTTCATTTTTTTACACGTGTCTATACTGTTTTCCCAACACCATTTGTTGAATAGATTTTCTTTGCTCTACTTAGTATTCTTAGTCATTTGTATATCTTTGTATACATTTGTATACTTCATATTCCTTTGTCATAAATTGCTTTCCAAATTTGGGGATTTAAATCCAGACTCTCAATTCTGTTCCATTAGTCTGTAGGTTTGTCTTTATTCCAGTACCATGCAGTTTTGATTACCAATGCCTTACAGTATAGTTCAAAGTTGGGAAATGCTATGCCCTCTATCTTCTTTTCCCCCCATTAGGATTGCTTAGCCTATTTGGGGAATCTTATCTTATACAATTTCAATAGAGTTTGTTCCATTCTGACACCCTTCTTAAAAACTTCTGCATGTTTTGTTCCCACTGTCTTTCCATGCCAACCAATTGTCTTCAAAATATTATTTAAAACACAGAATATATTTATTTACCATTTTTTTAAAAATTCTTTTTTGGGGGCTGGAGCAATAGCACAGCGGGTAGGGCATTTGCCTTGCACGTGGTCGACCTGGGTTCGATTCCCAGCATCCCATATGGTCCCCTGAACACCGCCAGGGGTAATTCCTGAGTGCAGAGCCAGCCAGGAGTAACCCCTGTGCATCGCCGGGTGTGACCCCCCAAAATTTTTTTTGTTTTGTTTCATTTTGGTGCCACACCTGGCGATGTTCAGGGCTTACTCCTGGCTCTGTGCTCAGGGATCATTCCTGGCAGTGTTCAGAGGACCATAGTGGTGCTGGGGATGGAACCCAGATTAGCTCCATAAAAGGCAAGTGCCCTACTCTTTGTACTTTCTCTCTGGTCCATTTTTTAACATTTTATTATCCAGCTTCCCTTTGCTGTTGTGATTTCTGGGGCCTACACACTCTTCTTCTTCTTTTTTTTTTTTTTTTTGGTCACACCTGGTGATTCTCAGGGGTTACTCCTGGCTCTGCACTCAGGAATTATTCCTGGAAGTTCTTGGAGGGACCATATGGGATGCCAGGAATCGAACTCAGGTCGGCCATTTGCCTCTGTTCTATGGCTCCAGCCCTGTACACTCTTCTCTATGGTACTTGTTTGGGGGGTTATTCTCATGCTGATGTGTGCTCAATGCAGGGGTTGTGTCTGGGCTGTGGCACTCACACATCTTTAGTTGTGCTGCTCATCAGGGGCCATATACTTGAGTTGTGATGGAGCACACACTCGTGCCTCAGTAATGGCCTCAGTGATCCAGAGACTGTCTAATGTGGTGCTAGGGATCCCTAGGCACAGAGCTAAGGACACTTCACGCATTTGGGTGGAACCAGGGATCAAACTCATGGCCTCACACTTGCAAGGCAGGTGCTTCAGTCAGAGACACACCTCAGGCCTAGAATATGACTTAAAAAGGAAAAAAAAACAATCTTTGATAAGATGGAATGATTGAGAAAAAAGGAAGTAGCCAGAGCAGAGTGACTGTGATGAATAGGCAGGAGAGATCGGGAAACCCTGAACAGCTCTTACACTTAGTCTGGGACTATGGAGGACAGGGTCTGCTGACAGCCAAGTCACATGTGCCTTCCCACTCGCCCTTGGAGGCCACATGGGCTTCAAATAAGCTGTGCTGGGGGACTCTGAGACAACAAGAAGCCTTCTCCAGTTGGCACCGGACCCTCACTGGTCCTTCATTCTGCTGAGAACTAACTGCGGACAGGAAGACATATGGGATTGGCACAGGCCCAGCACTCCAGCAGGTACCAAATGCCCTGGCAAGGTTCTCTTCCCTTTCTGACAACCCCCACCCTTGTCATTTTCCATAATCCCTCACCCAGGAGTCCTCTCTCAGCAAACAATTCATTGAATCTTAAAATTTCCATCTTAGAGTCTGAGGAAAATGGCGTCAGAAATCAGAATCATGAAAAGGATGGAAAATGTGGATCTCTTTTGATGGAGCGGCTACCACACAGCAGTGTTCCTGCCTCTGAGTCAGAACCTTGTGCTAACCGGCACTCTGGAGGCAGAGTATTTAAATATATACTCCCCAGGTACTCTGATGAGCAGCTCTAATCCTCCGAATCAATACAACACGGGTGTTCCTGTCCAATGGCCACCTGCTTCTCTTGCATTCCTCTAGAGAAGAGGAACTCACCCACGTTCTGTGTGTACAGCTGTGGTTCAGTTGCTTTCTTTTGAGAGCAGATCTGTCTTCTTATAATCCGCTTTGTCTTGGCTCAGTATTCAGAGGCCTCTGAGACTCAGAGCTTTCCCTCATTTTCGAGATAGCCTTTGCATGTTTGAAGACAACGGTCGCATCTGTCTTCCCTCTTCTTACAATTGCTCCCCACAGTGATCTTTGAAGGGGATTCTCCAAACCAAAAGCACCCTCAGATGCGGTCAGCCTCCTGTGCAGCGTACTGAGAAACCTCTGCTGTTTTCCTTACCATTGGGCGAAGACGAGAATAGCCAACCTGGCTTTCAAGATCCTTTGCAATATGGCTCCTCCACGCCCCCAACATGCTATTACCTTCATGAACTGCATGCCATTTTTGGTTTTGTATTTAAATAAAAAAATAGTTTTGGGGCTATTCTTGGTGGTCTCACTATTCTCAGGTCTGACTGTTCTCAGGGATCACTTCTGGTGGGGCTTGGGGGATCACATGGTACCAGGAATTGAACCCACGTTGGCTGCACGCAAGGCAAGCACCCTAATTATAAATATATATAATTATAAATATATATAATATACATATATACATATATGTAGGAGCGATAGCACAGCAGTAGGGTGTTTGCCTTGTGCACAGCTGGCTCGGCTGAGCCGAGTTTGATTCCTCCTCCCCTCTCGGAGAGCCCAGCAAGCTACCGAGAGTATCTCACCCGCACGGCAAAGCCTGGCAAGGTACCCATGACATATTCAATATGCCAAACACAGTAACAAGTTTCACGATGGAGACGTTACTGGGCCCACTTGAGCAAATCAATGAATAATGGGAAGACTGTGACTGTGATCTGTAAGTATATTTGCAGAAAATGCAGCAAATATATATATATATATATATATATATATATATGTATCCAGCAGTGCTCAGGAGTTATTCCTGGCTCTGCACTCAGAAATTACTCTTGGCAGTGCATGGGGGGACCATATTGGATGCCAGGGAGCAAAACTGGGTTTGCTATATGCAAGGTAAATGCCCTACCCGCTATACTGCATCACTCCAGCCC
Organism: Sorex fumeus; assembly: GCF_029834395.1. NCBI lineage: Eukaryota > Metazoa > Chordata > Mammalia > Eulipotyphla > Soricidae > Sorex > Sorex fumeus. The sequence continues at coordinate 46,755,563 of NW_026606104.1, forward strand.
CAAGCACCCTACTCATAGTCCTATGTTTTCAGCCCCTGCATGCCATTTTTGAACAATAGGAGATCTGAATCGTTCAGATTTGCTGATCTGAACTATAGTCTATGCTTTTTCTTTCCTTTTTTGGGGGGGCGGGGCGGGGAGGGTTGGCCAAGGCAAGGCAAGGCAAGGCAAGCACTCTACTTGCTGTGCTATCTCTCCAGCTCAATTTTTTTTTTGAGCCACACCTGGTGGTGCTCAGGGCTTACCCTGACTCTGTATTCAGGGGTCACTCTTGGCAGGGCTTGGGGGACTATATGGGGTGCCAGGGGTTCACCACATGCAAAGCAAACACAATGTTGTACTATTGCTTTGACCCTAATAAAACTTTTTCTAACTTGGGTCCAGAGAGATAGTACAGCCAGTAAGGAACTTGCTTTGCATGTGGCCAAGCTGGGTTTGATCTCTGATACCTCATATGGTCCCGAGACCACTAGGAGTGATCCCTGAGTGCAGAGCCAGAAATAACTCCTGAGAATCAGCAGGTGTGACCACTGCATGCTCCAGCCCCCCCCCCCCCCCGGCAAAAAACAAAACAAAACAACAAAAAACAAGCCCAAATCCACAAAAAAACAGTCTTTTTCTAACTCTTAGATACTGCCTCCTATGATACTGTATTATTGAATTGCATTTGAATTATTTTTTCTTTTTGGTTTTGAACACCAAGTGGTCCTTGTCGAACCTGGCCTTCCACCATGCAAAGCACATGCACTAGCCTTTTGAACTATCTCCTGACCATCTGAATTGCTTTTTCTGTGTCTCTAAAACAGGTACATCAGAAGACACAAAGCACAGGTTATACATGATTCATCTTCTAGAGCGTCAGTTTTATTTGATGCTCAGTGATTTAAAGTATTTATTAGTGTAAATCAGGCACAACACTGTGAAGCTGCACACAAAACCACCTTTAAATTGTTTCTGTGGGAACAGAAGGTAGGAAACCACTGTTGATGCAGAGACACTAGAGAGGCAGAATATCCAAATGCATGGAACTTGATTCATCCCAGATTGAAGAACAAGCAATAAAATTCATTTTTAATTTGAAGGAAAATTTTATGTGATCATTAGATGACATTCTGGAATTGCTGATAATCTTCTTAGGTGTGATAATGGTACCGTGGCTATAAAGGAGAATGTTCTTAGGATATGTTTGCTGGAGTATTTAGGAGTAATTGGGAGTACAGAATGATGTTGCCATCTTTGATTTTAAATATGTGATGTGTGAAAAATTATTAAATACAGATGAAATGTATCTGGATATAGTAAAAAAAATTTGCTATAATAAACTTTCATTTGTTTCCAGGGGAGAGAGCAAACACAGTCTCTCACAGCACAAATGATGCAACTGAATTTCCCATGTTGGGAGAAATGGCAAGGCTTAGACAGTTACACACACACACACACACACACACACACACACACACACACTCTTTAAATTGTGGGTTTTCAACCACACCCAGCTGTATTTAGGGCTTTCTCCTGGTAATGTGCTTAGGGCTCCTGATGGTGCTCAGGGGATCATATGTGATGCTGCAGATTTGAATCAGTCAGCCACATGGGAGGTAAGTGCCTTAACCTCTGAACTGTCTCTGTGCTATCTCTCTGGCTCAAAAAAGTTGGATTTTCCTTAGTGCTGAAAATTAAGCTGAGACCTTCACAAGTGTGTGACCTGAACTGTACCACTGAGCCATAAACCCAAGTGGGAGATGTATTCTTAAGCACGCACAGAGTAACTATCAGACAAATGGTTTCTTTGAGAGCCAAGGAACAGCAGCGAAGTCAACTTTATGTTTTTCCCTCCTGGCTCTAGCTATAGCCTGACTAACACAGCAGTGTCCTCAGCCTTGATGGCATATTGCAATCATCTAAGGAAGTTCTGAAAAATACTGATGCTCACCCCAGAGATTCTGGTTTAATTGATCTGGGGGATGATCTAAGCATCTGGAGTTTCAAAGGCTCCCCAGGTGATTCTAATGTGCAGTCAGGGTTAAAAGCTATGAAGGCCTATGCTGTGTGAATGGGTATAAGCTCCAGCTGGGCATACAGCCTGGCCTTGCTACTTACTGGGCTGATCTTGGGTATTACCTCTATTCTCTGAAACTGTTGCCCCGTATATGACAATCATTTTACTGCATGCTCAGCACAAAGCCAAAATCGGTTTCCAAGTAGTACAGGGAAAATATTAATAATAATGAAAAAATTGAAAGAAAAAAGGATTGGGGGAATGCCTGCCATAGAGGTGGAGGTGGGTGGGAGAACTAGGGACATTGGTGATGGGAAATGTACACTGGTGAAGGGATGTGTGTTGGAACAGTGTATGACTGAAACTCAATCATGAATAACTTTGTAACTGTGTATCTCACCGTGATTCAATTAACAAAACTATGAGGGAAAAAAAAATCTTTAAGGGCTTTCCTAAGAAAGATGAACAATTCCAAGCTAGTGGGTCTCATACTTGCATCAGAATCACATGGATTTTTGTTGAAACAGATTGCTGAACACTGCCTTGCCCCTCCCCAAGGTTTCTGAATCTGCAAGTCTCAATGAGGTGCTGTAATTTGCATTTCTAGAGCATTCTCAGATGGATGTTGATGCTGCTGGCTGTTCCAGGGGAATCACTGCTATAGAACCTGCTCCAGAAATTGGCTTTTTTTTTTTTTTTTAAAGTTTTAAGCCATACTTGGCAGTGCAGTACTGGGGATACTCCTGGCAGGGCTGAGGAACTATATGCAGGTTGGGTTCAAACCTTGCATACAAGACAATTGCCTGAATCTCTGCATGTCTCTCAGACCCAGAGCCTAACTTTTGTTTTAGTTTTTGAGATCACACTGACCATGGTCAGGGCTTACTCCTGGTGGTGATCAGGGGACAATTTGGTGTAGCAGGGATCGAAAGTAGGTCAGCTTCATTCGAGGTAAACTCTTTTCGCTCTGGACTATCCCTCTGGCCCCCCAGAAACTAACTAAAATGGTAGGTTTCGACTTCATATGGTGTCACAACCAGTTACATTGTTTTTAAACAAAATTTGTTTTAAAATAAATTTATGATTACAGTAAATGTTTGATTTGTATATCTGTTTTAAATATCTATACTCAGGGTCATATTAAAATTTCTCAGGTAAAATTATGTAAGACAGAGGTCAGGGTGACAAGACAGTGTATAAGGTGTTTGCCTTAGCTTGCAGCTGACCTGGATTTGATCTCCAGCACCGCATATGATCCCTTTAGCCACCAGGAGAGAGAGCTGTGCCAGAAGTAAGCCTTAAGCACTGCTGGGTGTGGCCTCAAAACAAAACAAACCAAAGAAATGTGTATTATTCTTTCAGCTGTGACAATTAAAAATATTTATTTCCACACTGAGTTAGAGATGGTATAGGGGTTAAGGCCCTTACCTTATATTAGACCGACCCTGTTGAATCCCTGACACTGAACACAGACCTATAGACCTCTGAGCACTGCCAGGAGTGATCCCTCATTAGGCACTATAGGATGTGTGCATAATGAGGAATTTTTTTTCTTTGCACACTGCCAAATATCATTTGAAATTCAAGATTGCTCAGAATTGAGAAGTACTCCTTAAAAGATGATCTAAGAGAATCAGGGATACAATTCAGATGGCTCTCACATGCATAGGACACTGGGTTCAATCCCCAACACTGCAGAGCCTTGCGGGAAACAAGTAGTGTCCTGGTGGGCCCTGCGCTGCTGTGGAAGCTTCCTGTATCAAAAATCTTGTAAGAGTCTAGGTGGGCTGTAGATCTGAAAGGAAAAGATAAACTTCTGTAGAAAGTTGAGTTGAGTGTGGAAGAAATGGCCATTAGGCTGAATGCATTTTTTTTTTCTTTTGCTTTTTGGGTCATACTTGGCGATGCACCGGGGTTACTCCTGGTTCATACACTCAGGAATTACACCTGTAGGTGCTTGGGAGACCGTATGGGATGCTGGAAATTGAACTCAAGTTGGCTGCGTGCAAGGTAAATACCCTACCTCCTGTGCTATTGCTCCAGTCCTGATGCATTTTTTTTTTTTAAAATTTGGGTCACATTCTGGCAGTGCTCAGGGCTTGCTTTTAGGGATCACTCCTACTGGGATTTTGGGGACCACATGGGGTGCCAGGAACTGAACCCAGGTTGCCTGCATGCAAATCAAGTACCCTACCTGCTGTAATATCTTTCCAGACCCAGAAGGCCTGGGTTTGATCCCTGGCCTACCTGAGCACAGATGTGGGAATAGCTTCCAAGAACTACTGGGTGTGGCCCTAAAACAAACAAAAAAATAATTTGTGGTACCAGAGATATAGAACAGCAGATAGGATGCTTGCCTTGAACAAGGCCGACCAAGGTTGGATCCTGGGCATCCCATATGATCCCCAAAGCCTGCTGGGAGTGGTCCCTGAGCATAGAACCTGGAGTAAGCCCTGATAATCAACAGGTGTGACCCAAAAAACAAAAAAAGAAGAGTTCGCATAGCTTAATGCAGAGAATGGGACTCGCCCTTGGCATTCCCGGAGGATAACTACCAATCTGGGGTGCAAGCTGACCACAAGGAAGAGGGAAGCTTAGAGCTCAGATCTGGCTTCTTTTGGTTCCTCAGGAGAATAAGGCCTGCCATTTTATTTGGATCCTCCTTCTTGGGACATCTTCTGAAGTCAACTGGAAGGTTAATCTTGTTCTAAATCAAATAGTCTTTTCTTGAGGTTCAACTGCCCATACCCTCGAATTGCATGAAGCTGTCTCAAAGCTGCTTTATCCCACATTCTTTGAGGTAGTAAGTAGCTGTAGCTGACTCTAGGTCTCTCAGGCAGAAAACAAATAACAAATTTTGCTGTGAAGAACAAACTGTTTAACAAAAGCCCTGACCTGTCCTAATTCACCTCTTTGACAATTCAGCCCACAAAACTCAACCACCCAGTGAAAATATTTGGGTCTTTAAGTGCCAACAATATTAAGTGCTAGAGACTGGAAGTCATAAAGGGAAATTAACTGAAAACCAGAGATGCCATTACTCATTCGGGAGCAATATATCTCTCCCAAAGTGAGAATACAATTTGTACCCTCTGGGGATGTTTTGTACTCAAATCCGTATTCCCTAAACTAGGGCCTCTATTCCCTTCAAATTCTAAGTGGTACTGCTATTTCCTGCTAATGGCTTTACCCAGCCTTTGAAGAAGGCACTTGGGAGGAGTGAAGAGGCTGAGGTTAGAGGAAAGCCCTGGAAATCCTCAAGGTCTTGGTTCTTCCCAATCACCTACTTCTCAAGGGATTGGCAGGCTTTTAAAAGTACTGTGTCGAGGTTTATACCCTGTATTATTCCAACCCAGAAATGATGAGGGTAGATGGTTGGGGCTGGACTAGTTCGGAGGTATGTGGACCTGGTATTGAAAGTAATTAGTGAGTAATTTGTGATAATGCCCAAGGCATGTCATCTTTGGCCAAATCTCATTTGGAAAAATGTAACTTGGTACATACTTATTGCTCAGGCCCCTGCGCCTGGCTGTTCCTCGCCGGGGTCCCTTGGAGGGGAGCGGGTTGAGCTTTCCTCCCCACCCCGACCAGGGCTCCGGCAGCCGAAGACCTCCAGGACCAGCCACCACCATGCTGAGACCACTCTCCGCACACATGAAGGTACTGGCAGAGGGACAAAGCCACGCGGGTTCCGGGGCCGAGATCTCCAAGCCTACTCGAATTGGAGTCGAGCATCCTCCACCCAGATCCTCCAAATTCCAGTAGGCGGGGGTCACACCCACCACCTGGCCCCCTGGCGCCGTGTAATCCCATCAGCGGCCAAGACTCAGAGACTACAAAATGCAGCTCCCGGAACCGCGCGGCCGCGGTTATCAGAACATCTTTTTATGATATCTCATTATCTCATTCCTACTCTGGACAAACTTGCAGGCTATCGAATATAGCCTGCCCACAGGGCAGAGTCTGGCAAACTCCCCGTGGCGCACCAAATATGCCAAATACCAGTAACAATGATGGGTCTCTTTCTCCTAAAAAGCCTTGAATATAATCTCAGGGCTAGGATGAAAGAGACGTTACTGGGGCCTGCTCGAGGCAATCGACGATTAACAGGATGATGAATGAATGAATGAATGAAATGAACTTGGTACATACTTATTGCTCAGGTTGGAAAACTGAGTCACTATTCCCTTTGAAGTCTCACTATATCTTTATTTTAATTGAAGCTATCCTGCAGTAAAGAAACTGAAAATCACTTTGGGCTGGAGAGGTAGTAGAGTGTGGTCAAGCATTTGCCTCGCACACAGCCAAGCTCGGTTCTATCCCTGCCTGAGCACTACCAAGAGTGATCCCTGAGCAGTCAGGAGTAAGCCCTGAGCAATGCCAGGTGTGGGTCCCAAAACAAAACCAAACAAAATCCCCATACCACTTCCCAAAAAACTTGTTTTCTCTATCTTTAAGCCAAACTTATTTGAGAATGCGATTTTTATGGTCTAATAAGTTAATGTAGTTGGGAAACCACTGTTCCATAGAATTCAGGAATCCTTAACTATAGAAACAAGAACTATATAGAAACTATATAGAAACAACAACAAGAACTATAGAAACAAGAACAGGCTATTGCTCAGAAGTAGGGCATCTAGATTGCAAGTGTGTGGTCTTGAGTTTAATCCCTGACACTGACAAGAAAAAAAGAAGAAAAATAGAAAATACAAGCTCTCTAGGACTTGGCTTTTATTTTTTTGGTCACATCCAGCAGTGCTCAGGGGCTATTCCTGGCTCTATTTGCACGGGACCACACAATGGCAGGGATGGAACCTGGATCTCCTGCACGTAGAGTAGGTGCCCCAGCCAACATGTTGAGCTATCTCTTTTGGCTCATTTAAATATTTTTTTAGTTTTTTGTTTTTTTGCTTTTTGGGTCACACCCGACAATGCACAGGGGTTGCTTCTGGTTCATGCACTCAGGAATTAATCCTGGCAGGGCTCAGGAGACCATATGGGATGCTGGGAATCGAACCTGGGTCGGCTGCGTGCAAAGCAAATGCCCTACCCGCTGTGCTATCGATCCAGCCCGTTTTAGTTTTTGAACTACACTTGAGCAGTGCCAGGAGCTACTTTGTGTTTGAGGTCCTTCCCAGCAAAGCTTAGGGCAGCATGTAGTGTGGGAGTTAAACGTGGTTCTTCTGCATGCAAGACCTTTGCTCTAGCGCTTTGAACTCTCTCTCCAGAACACCCATTGACTCCTTCATCTGCACCTTTACTGGGTGTTGTTTCATATGCCTTTTCCCTTTTTTTTTCCCCTTCCCCTTGTTGTTATGGAGATGATAGGGTTATGCATTCACCTGACTGTAGAGTGGCATTTGCAAGGGTTGTTGCAGTGCTCACACTTGCTGAGGTCTCACTTTCTGGCCATGGCAATTGTACTCCCCCCCTAACCCTCCCCGCCCCCCCCCCCCCCCCCACACCCATCAATCTCAGGGGACCATATGGGATGTCAAATGAACCCAGACTGGCAGAGTGCAAGGCAAGTACTCAACCCACTGTACTATTACTCCGGCCCAGATTTTTAAAGTTGCTGTGTTGGCCAGGAGTTGTACCTCTTTGTGTGGTCATTTGCAATGCTAGAACTCAAAGACCAGAGCAGCCAGGATAGCAACTAGGCGTATGTGGGATTTGAACTGTATGCTTGCTAGGTAGGTGCTTTTTTTTTTTTTTTTTTTTGCTTTTTGGGTCACACCTGGCGATGCACAGGGGTTATTCCTGGCTCTGCACTCAAGAATTACTTCTGGTGGTGCTCAGGGGACTATATGGGATGCTGGACATCGTAACCTGGTCGACTGTGTGCAAGGTAAATGCCCTAAACGCTGTACTATCACTCCAGGTTCAAGGTAGGTGCTTTAAATGAAAGAGAGAGAGAACAAGGGGGAATACCCTGCCACAGAGGCAGGATGGGACGGGGGGGGGGGGGGGGGGGGGGGATGAGGGTTGGGGGGGGGGGATGCTGGGACCCATGGTGATGGATGACGGGCACTGGTGGAGGGATGGGCACTTGATCATTGTATAACTGAAACCCAAGCACATAATTTGTAAGCCTATAACTGTACCTCATGGTTTTTCATTAATAAAAAAAGAAAAAGAAATCAAAAAAAAAAATGAGAGTTTCTCAGTTTCTCAACTGGGGGGCCTCAGGTGAAAACTATGTTAATGAGAGGTCATTACATGAGACTGAAAGGCTGAATTGGGATCCAGAGAGGTGGGTAGAGGATTTGTCTTTCACATGGTTGACATAGGTTTGATATCCAGCATCCCATATAGTCCCTCAGCCTGCCAGGAGTGATTCTTTTCTTTTTTTGCTTTTGGGTCATACCCAGGAATTATCAGGGGTTACTCCGGGCTCTGCACTCAGGAAATCACTCCTGGAGGTGCCTGGGGGTGGGGGAGAACACATGGGATGCCAAGGAGCGAACCTGGGTTGGCTGTGTGCAAGGCAAACGCCCTACCCACTGTACACTGGCCCTGGAGTGACGTCTGAGCGCAGAGCCAGGAGAAAGCCCTGAGCATTGCGGGGCGGTGTGTGTGTGTGTGTGTGTGTGTGTGGAGTGGGCAAACAAAACCGAAAGAAAAAAAAAAAGGCCAAACTAATATGATGGGAAAGGGGAGTATCAGAAAGAAACAAAGTCCAAAAGGGTCCACAATTGGAAAAACATTAATATTGCTCGCTAAGCTGTCACAGTATTCCTTGTCTCTGCTCCTCACTTCTAGCCATGCTGAAGTTCTTGAAGCCTATGAAACACACCAGGCCTTCAAACCTATTCCTGGTCATCCTTGGAATGCACACGATTCTTTGTCCACCTGAAAAAGTCCTGCTCATTCTTTGAGTCCCAATATAAGTATAACCACACAATCTGTGCAACTTCTTTAACTATCCCTGACATATTAAATTGCTATTTTTAGTGCACTTTATTTAAAGTTCATTCATGGTACTGAAAGTTAAATGATTTGACAGCTTTACTATCCTACTGGTTCCTTTATTAATGAGTTAAACTTGAATATGTGCTTACTGAGCAATGCTTGGAGTAACACGCTTTACTCAAATAAAAGAATCCGGAGTTCTGACCTCCGTCAACGATCAAGAAACTTTCTTGTATTTCTTTTGATTTAATGCAACATTCTAGCTAATATCATTATCAAGGATGCTGTCTCGTTTGCCAAGGCGTCGAAAATCAGATGGGCTGGACACGTAATGAGATTTGGAGACAACTGCTGGACTAGAGCCATTACCGACTGGATTCCATGGGACATCAAAAGATCGCGTGGCTGCCCACCTACAAGATGGTCAGACTTCTTTGTCAAGACCCTGAACGATCGGTTTGAGGCTCTTCGTGTTCCTGGAGCGAGCAGATGCCACTGGGCTACACTAGCATGCGACAGGGACGAATGGAGATGTTACTGGTGCCCACTCGAGCAAATCGATGAGTAACGGGATGTCAAGTGATTAAGTGATGTGCTTATTTGAAGGTATTATCTTTCTGCTATAAACTGTGATCTGTGCTCGTATGTGTGCTCAACACAGTCACCCAGAGATTCATGAAGACAATACCTCTCTATTAGAAACGCAACTAAGAGCATTTCTTGTTTGTTTGTTTTATGGGGCCACACCATGATGCCCAGGGCTTATTCCTGGCTCTGTAGTCAGGAATTACTTCTGGTGGTCCTTGGGGGAATCAATAAACTTTCTTGTATTTCGTTTGATTTAATGCAACATTCTAGCTAGTATCATTTCTACTGCTGAAATGCTCCAAATCTGAGACTAGAAAAATAGTACAGTGGGTATGGTGTTTGTCTTGCATGCAGCTGACCTGGATTCAATCCCTGACATCCTATATGGTCCCCTAAGCATCACTTGAAGTGATCCTTGAGTGCAGAGCCAGGAAAAAACCATGCGTACTGCCAGGAGTGGCCCTAAAACCAAAACCAAAACTGAACCAAATAAGAAAAGCAATATTCCAAATCTTTCCACTTCAAGAACTGAGTTTAGTTAGAAAAGTGCTTTAGGCAGAAGGCAGAGTAGACAGATGCTACTTGACACTTTTGCACACCCAGAGGTGCTCAGGGCTTACTCCTGACTCTGAACTCAGGAATTACTCCAGAGGTGCTTGGAGGATCATATGGGATGCCTGAGATTGAACCCACGTTGGCCATGTGCAAGACAAATGTCATAACAACTGTACTATTGCTCTGGCCCTAATGCTATTCATTTGAGGTTGTGTATAAGAAGCAGGTTATATGCCTTACCTATCACCTCTTTACTTATGCTTTTAGTAGAGAAGAATATGACGGAAAAACAACCACCTGTTTTTAATTTTCATGGGAGTGAGGTAAACCTGAAGGCAGAAAGGGGGAACCCCAAACAATCCAAAGATCGAAGTAAACCTCTCCAAAGTGTAAATGGATTGTATCCCCATGACACGTTCATGTTCTACCCAAATTTACAGTAAGAAAGCCTCAACGTAAAAATAACAATAAATTCAACTGACATGCTCTTGTAAAAAGGCATCTATTTTGTTTTTAATACAAAATGACTCAGAGAAATAAAAAGAAATATACAAGCCAGTTACTAAATTAAAAAAAAAATCCCCACAAACAATTTTAGTCACATTTTATCATTTTCTACCTGAATTAGGAAACAGGAAACTACATTACCAACCAATGTTTGTCCCTTTGAAGAACTCTTACTGGGGGTGGGAGTGGGGTATATCATGGAGGAGAGAAAAATACCCAAGCAGTTCCTGAAATCTGGCAGGTGGTATTCAGAAGCCACTGGAAGCTTGTCTGTATCCATCCTGACGAAAGGGTATACATGTGGCTATTGGGATACAGCCTCCTCCTCCATACTTCTTGCTAGTAATGATCTTCATTAGAAGGAGGATCCTGGTCTACCACTATTTGATGCCACAGCCTGAGGTCTCAAGGTCAAGCAGCCTTGGAATCTTCCATATCTTCACTGGATCTCCCCCATATACAGTCTCTTGTCACTTGATGCTGAGAGAACTAAGGTGAAAAGAACATGTAAGATATCTGGAAATAATTAAAGTTCAAGGAGACTTGATACTCAAGGGCTCTTGTGTCAAGAGTCAATTCTGATATGAAACAAGAATTGGATTTTGCTTCAATTCCCCTCCTCCCAATCACACTTTATAGGAAACTGTTGCCTGGCTTCTTAGATCAAGTCCTCTCAAAACCACAGGGGTGGACTGCTCTAGCTTGATACAATATTGAGCTCTAAATCCTTATGCCCTTTATCAGTCAATTCTTAAAAAAAAAACAAAAAACGGATCTTCTGTCATTCTAGATAGGAAGACCCAGTTTCTGTCACTTATTTTGTAAATGTGCTTCTACTTATTATACTTAGCACAACACAGAAGTTACATTTTCTCAAACTCAAGACTCATCATTTAGCTAGCCAATAAAATGTTAAACTAAAATTTATATATGTTTAGAAACATTCCTTTTATCCAAATAGGTGGTAGGGGACACAATTTTTTGTTTGTATCTGAGCTACAACCCACGTTGCTAGAACTTACTCCTTGCAGTGTTTGGGGGACCAAGTGGTGCCAAGGTGCTGTACCACTATTCTATCTCTCCTGTCCTGAAACATAGATTTGAGGTAAACTCAAAAGAACTAGGAATACTTCCTTTAAGATTGAGAAGGAAATGGGTATTTTTCTTTGTTTCTGGGTTACACCTGGAGATATTCAGTGGTTATTCCAGTCTCTGCACTCAGGGATCACTCCTGGTGGACTAAGGGAACCAAATGGGATGATGGGGATCAAACCCAGGTCAGTTGCATGCAAGGTAAGCACCTTATCCACTGTACTATTGCTCCGGTCTCCCATAAATGGTGTATTTCTTTTACCCTCATTACTTAGAAAAAAACCTTTTAATGATTCCCACACAGACTGTTTACAAGGAAATTCATACAAAGGATGTCTATGTCTGTCTCTATTCTTAGGGCCCCTTAGGGAGATTCTTAGGGTTTTCCTATCCCACAGTCAAAATAGACTTACTGATGGGTTCATCAGGATGGAAAGCCACTTCATTGATGGAGCCAGCATGTCCAGGTAGCTTATACAAAATCCTTCTGCTTGTGGTATCCCACACATACACAAACCTGCAAGGAACCATAAGGAAAAAAAGAGTAAGATCTCCTAGACCTAACGGGAGAGCAGAGGCATGAGTTTTCAAGGAAGATGGAAGCAACAATACATTTGCTACACACATACACACAAAAATTAAAATAACATGTTGATAACAGATTTCAGTAAATCAGTATCTGTATATATTACATTATGTTGAACACTTTAAAGTCGAGTTTCCATCCTTTATCCTAAAATTGACTTCTTTAAAACATTTAGCTACTTCCACTTTACTATAATTATTACTATTACTGAGAAGAGCAGCAGTGCTGGTAGATGCGGCAGAAGCCGGGAAAAGCATTCGCAACACCCGCCTGTCCTTTGCCAACTACAAGACCAAGATGACTGCCCTCCGACGTCCTGATGGATCTATTACATCTTCCAGAAGGGCAATGGAGAAGATTATCCATGACTTCTACTCAGATCTCTTTTGATAGCCATGTCCACCTGCCCACATACCAAATTCCACAGGATGGATATGTCGTTCCCAACGTTCTCCCTTCCGAAATCCGACATGCCATTTCGTCGGTAAAGAAACAAACAGCACCCGGCCCAGAAAAGGTCAGACCTGAACACCTGAAGAACCTGCCATCAGTACTCATCAATACACTGGCTCGGCTCTTCACATGCTACTTGTCTGAATGCAAGGTTCCGTCCCAATGGAAAACCAGCAGGACTGTACTACTGTACAAGAAGGGAGACATCCATGACATTGCCAACTATCACCCGATCTGCCTATTGTCTGTCATCTACAAGCTGTTCACTCAAGTCATCCTGAATAGGATTGGCAGAACACTAGATGAAGGACAACCATGCGAGCAAGCCAGGTTCCGAAAAGGATTCAGCATGATCGACCATATCCACAAGATAACCAAGCTCACTGAGGTTTCTCGGGAGTTCAAGATGCACTTTGTCTAACGTTCATTGATTTAAAGAAGGTCTTTGATTCTGTTGAGACAGAAGCGGTCATCGAAGCCCTAGCCAATCAGGGCATTCAAACTCAATACATCAGGATCCTCCGTGAGCTGTATTATGGATTCACTACCAGGATCTCACCATTCTACAAAGAAGTGACCATCGATGTCGAGAGGGGTTCGGCAGGGTGATACCATTTCACCGAAACTCTTCAGTGTCACCCTTGAGAACGTGGGAAGGAATGGGAGTGAAGAAAGACTGTTGGTCGGCAACTACACCATCTCCGCTTTGCTGATGACATCGTTCTAATAACACCAAACATTAGCCAAGCAGCACAAATGCTGGCCGACTTCAACCGTGAGTGTAGAAAGATTGGACTCCAGTTATATCTCATGAAGACAATGCTTATGAGAAACAGTCTCGTTCCTGACGTTCCATTCGCTCTCAACGAAACGACCATCTCTGAATGCAACAGTTATGTGTACCTAGGTTGAGAAGTCAACATGACAAATGACCTGGCACCTGAATTGCGCAGGAGGAAGAGAGCGGCTTGGAATGCCTTCAAGAACATAGAAGAAATAGCTAAGAGGACAAAGAACTTCCAGCTCCGGGTACATCTCTTCGATTTCACTGTTCTTCCTACATTAACATACGCCTCAGGGACCTGGGCCCTACGAAAACAGGATGAGAACGCTATTTGGGTCTCCCAAAGAGGAATTGAAAGAGCCATGCTTGGAGTATCACGTTTCACTCAAATGAAAGAATCTGGAGTTCCGACCTCCGTTGATGATCAAGAATCAGGGACGTTCTCTCATTTGCCAAGGCGTTGAAAATCAGATGGGCAGGACAAGTAATGAGATTTGGAGACGACCGCTGGACTAGAGCTGTTACTGACTGGATTCCATGGGGCGTCAAAAGACTGCGTGGCTGCCCACCTACAAGATGGTTCTTCGTCAAGACCCTGAACAATCGGTTTGAGGCTTTTCGTGTTCCTAGAACAAACAGACGCCATTGGGCTACACTAGCACACGACAGGGACGAATGGAGACGTTATTGGTGCACGCTCGAGCAAATCGATGAGTAACAAAATGTCAAGCGATCAAGTGATTACTGTTTTGGGGCCACACCCTGCAATGCTCAGGGCACTCAGGGATCAATCCTGGAGGTGCTTAGGGTACCAACAAACAGTGTTGGGGACAGAATTGGAGTCACCATGTGCAAGGTAAATGCCTTATCTCCTGTACCATCTCCCCAGGCCCTATATTTATTATTTTGAATAGATTTTCACTGGAGCATATGGGACTTTCTATGTATTTTATGATGTCATCTTCAAATTTCAGTTTTATTTTCTCCCTCCCATCCTTTCTGGTTATTTTAAGATATATTTGGCGTTGCTCAGGGCTTACTCCTCCCTTTGTGCTTAGGGATCACTCCTGGTGCTGCTTGGTGGACCATATGTGATGCAGGAGATTGACTCTGGGTCTTACCTCATACCCATGTCACGCTCAGGAGAGCCTGGCAAGCTACCGAGTGTATCCCGCCTGCACACCAGAGCCTGGCAAGCTCCCCGTGGCCTATTTGATATGCCAAAAACAGTAACAAGTCTCACAATGGAGATGTTACTAGTGCCCGCTTGAGCAAATCAATGAACAATGGGAGGACAGTGCTACAGATATTTCAAACTTCTAATATAGCTAAGAAAATGAAGATGGGCCTGGAGAGATAGTACAATAGACAAGGCACCTGCCTTGCACAAAGTCAACCTGAGTTTAATTCCTGGCACCCTATTGGTTTCCCAAGCCCTACAAGAAGTGATTCCAGAGATTCTGACTGCTGAACCAGCAGTAAGCCCCACACCCTGCTGGGCATGGTCCCCAAGCAAAACAACAAAGCGGCAAAACAAAAAAATAAATTGAAAATAAACAAAACAAAAAAAACAAACAACCAGACACCTCCAGCTATCTTATCCACAGTGAGAAATTCTTATGGTAAATGCTGTTTATGTTTTGGGGCCACACTTGGCAGTGCTCAGGGACCAGTTGTGGGGATAGGATTGAATCTGGGTTGCCTGCATACAAGGCAAGCAATCTATCCAGCTGGCCCCAACCCCCCAACCTCTTAATCATAGTTTGGCTCTCAAAGGTGAGGCTCTATATGAACTTAAAAAGTTCCTAGAAAAACCTGAAGACAGAATCCCATTGTCTACAGACTCCTTGGCTCTGATACTTACACTCTCCCTAGTGTCTTTATTGCATGAAGAAATAATAACTGTCCTCATTAAATTCAGCTATGATGTATATGAGTTCTGGAGAAGACCTGGGTTCAAATCTCAATGCAGTTATTTCATAGCCAAGTAACCTTTCGTGATTATTTTAACTTTTCTGAACTTCTCTTTCTTTAGCAGTTATGTCAGAGACAATATTGATCTCAGTTTGGTTGTAAGCACTAAGAAAATGTATGGAAAATGCTTGGTTCAGAGAATTAATGACCGCAAGTTGTTTGAATGAATACATTCATTATCAAAACAGAATCACAGGCAGTCAACAGGCCTACTAAATCAAACACTTCTGGCAGAAAGACTGGCCCATTTTCCCAGAGTTTTAGATAGGTCTGTTGAAGAGTTTTAAATTTCATTTTGAGGAAGCAGGTGATATACAAACACAGAGAGGAGTATTTGCTAAATCCAGGCCAAGCTGAAAAGCAAATTTCTGAGGGAAAAAAAAAAAAGGATACATTTTGCAGGCTGGAAAAAGTCAGCAGAACTGATCTCCAAGGGTTTACTTTCAAGGCCTCACTCTCCATGGCTGCCAATTAGGTACTAAATTTAGAGAGGTTCCCTATTTTCTTACCCTGGTATGGTAACGTTCAGCAGGATTCAAGATCTTTATGTAACAAACAGAGCTACTTGCAGAGTTGGGGTATACTGGTTAGGTGGCTTGTGAAATTTGACCAACCCTCAGCAGGTTTTCCGGAGACCAGAGCTATGCTGCACAAGTAAAGTTTAAAGGAATAGTGGGGAGAGAAAGAGTAGAAAAGAGGACCCCGAGGGCTAGGAGACACTCAAAGGGCCAGTGTGAAAGCTATTTTTATGGAGGAGCATGGGCCTTGATTCCTGCACTGCTTGTTCCCCTGAGTATGGAGGACTGCTGAGTATGGATTACCAAGTGAATAGCCAGCCAGGAGAAACCTGAGCACTGCTGGGTGTTATCTCCGCCCCCCTCCCCTCACCCCTAAACAACAACAAAGGAGCCAGAGAGACAGTTTGTGGTTAAGGCACTTGCCTTGCATGTGGCTGAACCCAGTAGGATCCTTAGCACTATATGGTAGAAAACCTTGAGCACAGAGCCAGGAGTAGATACTAACCACTGCTGAGTGTGACATAATGCCTCCCCTTCTCCCGAAAAAGAGTAATTGAAAGTCAGAAAGAAACCACATCAGACACAAACTGCTCAGAAGAAAAGCTATGCAGGGACTAGAGATAGTACAGCAGTAAGGCGCTTGCCTTTCCTTGAATGCAGTAGAATTGGGTTTAATCGCCATATGGTACCCTGAAATTGTCCAGGAATGATTCCTCAGTGCAGAACCAGGCGTAAATCCCCATCCCAGCTGGGTATGGTTCCAAAACAAATAAAATGGAAAAAAAAAAGTGGGTGGTGGTGATTGTTGAGAATTCTAGAATCTTTTGTTATGTTCAGCATTATTCATAAATAGGAAGGGACCAAAGTGAAATTCTAGGATCCTAACGGGGGGGGGGGGGGGGGGGAACTCCTAAATATGCTGAAAACCCAAGCCAAGAAAATACTTAACATTTATAGGAGGTATTTTTACCAACAGGGAAACAATGGAGAGAAAGAGTTAGGTCAAAAAAAAAAAAGTTAAGAAGGTCAGAAAGAGCTCAACAGGCTGAGTGCATGCACTGCATGAGAAAGAACTAGATTAAATCACCAAAACACAGTTTCCTGAGTACTGTCAGGAGTGACCCCTGGAGCAGCCTTGAGTGTGGTTTAACAAAAAATAAAAATCAAAAGGGTAAATATCTCCCCCAATGGGAGCAAAACTGAAGAGTTGGCCAGACTTTTTTTTTTTGGCTTTTTGGGTCATACTTACCCCTGGCTCTGCCCTCAGAATTACTCCTACTGGTGCTAGGGGAACGGTAAAAGGTGCCAGGGATTAAACCCTGGTCAGCTGCGTGCAAGACAGATAAATACCCTACCTGCTGTAATGCTGTACTATCGCTCTGGCCCCTATGGTTGGCCAGATTCTTTACCACTCCCACTGTCTTGGCACCTAGACATCCTACTGAATCTGATTCTCTCCCAAGCACAGGTCACCAAGGACATACCAAACAGTTTCTGACTGAATTCTCTCCCTTCTGTTTCTAATTTATTACATAAAGCCAGTTTAAAGTGACAGGAGGGGCTGGAGCGATAGCACAGCAGGGTAGGGCGTTTGCCCTGCATGTGGCCGACCTGCGTTTGATTCGATTCCCAGCATCCCATATAATCCCCCAAGTACCGCCAGGAGTAATTCCTGAGTACACAGCCAGGAGTAACTCCTGTGCATCACCGGGTGTGACCCAAAAAATGAAAAAAAAAAAAAAAAAAGTGACAGGAGAAAGCTGCAGTATCTTGATTCAGCTCAGAGGCGGAAAGTATATGTATTTTTATGTATTTCACATGCTACCTAATCCTCACTAACTATCCTAACTACTTTCCCTTTGAACCTTGCTCTGAATCATTCCCAACACAGCATCAATAGATGAGTTGATATTGTAGGGCAAAATCTGTCATCCTTGACCTACAAATTCATTTAACACAAGTGTTTAGTTCAAGTACTGCCTAGAACAACTCTGGTTAGAAATGCATTCATTCTGTGGCCTTCAGAAGCAATTAACTTCTTTGTTTTTGTGCTACACCTTGTGATACTCAAGGACTCTTTCTTCTCTATTGCCTTTAGGTCCAGGAGTAAAAAAAATGAGTGGGTGTCCCTTACTATGTTTGCTGAGTGTAAGAGGTAATTTTAATAAAAGCCAGATGTAATACAGTGTGGTTGTAACACAAAGAAGTCAGTTATTCCCACAAATTAATGGGTTAAGGGGATCACATACAGATAGGACATAGAGGTGATACCAGGTTATTAAAGCGATAGGAAGTTTGGGCAACTGAGGAAGAGAAGCTGAGAGAGAATCTGGACATGAGAATGTACAAAGGAAATATGAGCATGGAAAGCCCATGGTGATGATGTGGGAGGAGCATACTCCAAGCATTTGAATGAACTGAAGCATGGCAGAAGAATCTGATATGGGAAAATGGAGTCAGATCAGGAGTTTAAATTTTATTTTAATAGCACGGGGAGTCCAACAGAGTCTGATAAGGGATACAAGTCAGATTCTGAGTCTGAATTTTATTTTGATAGCAAGGGGAGCCCAACAGAGTCAAGAAATTGCTTATCCTCCAGGAATTAAAGGGATCCAAAGAGGGTAGAAATGATGTATTTGTCCTCTCTGCCCTTTAAACCCATCACACCGCACACAGCTTCATCTCTGAGTGCAGTCATAATTCTATGTCTGCTCTAGTTTAGTATCCACACTTCATGTATTAAACATGAGAAGATACCTGCATAGCTACATCATTCTTTACCTCACGCCCAGTAATCCTTACCTGTCAGCTGAGCCAGCTGCTATCTTGCTTCCATCAGGTGACCAAGAACATCTCAGGAGATTCTATGATGATGAATAAACAGGAATCTAATGAATACAGCAATGTACCGAACTCCTTCTTGTTAAGACTCAAGAATTACTGAGAGATTAGGTTTTCAGTTTTAATTATTCTTCCCAGAAGAAGATCAGAAATTACCTTGTAGCTGTGGCTCAAGACAACATAATTTATTATTTCATATCATATAAAAACCAATTCTAGAAAATGTCTAGACAATAAAATTTTGTTCTCCCTTCAAATAGAGGGTCCCTTTTTCTGGATCCCCCCTTTATCTTAAAAGATGACAGTAACAGGGGCCCAAGTAATAATAAAGGGGGTAAAGTGCTTACCTTGCATGCAGGCAACCCGAGTTTGATCCCTGACACCCCATATGGTCCCCCAAACACTATCATGAGTAATCCTTGAGCACCGAGCCAGGAATAACTCTTAAACATCACCAGCTGTATGCCCCCTTCCCATAAAAAGAAAATAATAAAACCAATTCAATGAACACTTAATATTTTGTTTGTTTTGGGGGTATACTTGGCGGTACTTCTGTCTATGCTGGGAGAACCATATGGGGTGCTGGGGATAGAATCCAAGTTAGCTGCGTGTAAGGTAAGTGCCCTACCTGCTGTATTATTGCTCTGCCCCCACAAAGGATTTTTGAGAAAGAATTCTGTCAGTGGAATCCAGCTTCTGCCACCAAAGAAATGGGCCCAGAAGGCCAGGAGGGATAGTAGTGCAGAGCTAGGAGTAACCCCTGAGCATTGCCAGGTGTGACCCCAAAAAGAAAAAAAATAAAAAAAGAACTCAGCTTCAGGACTGATCTAGGAGAGACCTGCCATTTGATCATCTCACCACCAAAGTTCCTGAAGTGTGTGGCCATGGTTGTGTGACAACTACAAACTTTAGAGCTGACAGCCCAGTAGGCGTACAGAAATTAATTATTTAAAATTAAACATTAAAAAATATGAAAAATAAAAATAAATAAAAATAAAATAAAAACTAAAACAATTAAAAATTAAAAGTTATTTAGAAGCCCACTAGGTTCAATCTGTGAAAACAGTAACAAAGAAGATTCAGTTAGCACCTAACAGCTCAGTAAATCCTCAGACTTTAGTAACACCATGTACTGTAAGAAACAATCTAAATAATTTTGTGCCTGCTAAGGGAGCAGGTTTGGGAGAGGTTGGGATGGGAAACTGGTAGAGGAAAAGTCAGACTGATGGTGGGACTGGTGTTGGAACCACTGAATACTTAAAAACAACTGTACTGTGAACAACTTTGTAAATCATGGTGTTTAAAATAAAGTTTCATACAAAAAAAAAATTCTGTCAGTGGAATATAGCCCCTTCTTAAGAGGAAGTGTTCTCAATCTTAAGTCACTGTCACTGTTACCCCGTTGTTAAGTACTTCTTCGAAATTACTGGATAGTAAAACCCTGCCATGCAGAACTTACTTTCTCAAAGTTGTGTACATTTCCTTGAAATATCTTCACACATCTCTCTTTCGGAGCAAATGGTCGGACATCCCATACACGCACTGCATATTCAAACAAACAATGCAAAACAGCCATCAATGACAGGCTTGCTGAGGACATGGCTACTATGGAACACTGCTAGCTGGTAAGTTATTTTCCTTTCCTAAGGGGAACGCAATGTACTCAAGTTCCATTAATAGAGACATGGAGGAAAGCTGTGAGGGGTAAGGAGGGGAAATGTCAAAGACACTGATGGGGATTTCCAACAGAAAAGTAGTTGGGCATAACAGCATTTCAACGAACCACTGCACATTCCTCTGCAAACTCAGAGTCACAGCCGGCAAAGCTTTAGCGCAACAATCTAAATACCACCAAATACCGAGACAATAAATCTATAAAAACTAAACTTAGGGTTGACCTTTTCTGATGGTGCTCATAGGTACACTTAATAGTCTAAACTTGAAGAAGGTGAAATGTATCTAAAGAGCACTGTGCCAAGAATCAGTGAAAGTGAATTTGATTCCAATTCTAGTTCAACGATATATAAAGGTGATATCAGATAAAGTGTTTGAGACTTTGTCTCCTCTGTGAAAAGAGAACATCAGGCTAGCAATGTGGCGTAAATGGCAGAAAACATGAATAACATGTGCAAGGCCCTAGTTCTATCCTTAGTACTACATGGGTCAAGCATAGTCATATGTGTATCCTATAAAAAACTAAATGAAAATATAACCAGTCCTTAATTTTTAATATATTTTTGTGTCACATTCAGTGCTCAGAGGCTACTTCTGGATTGGTGCTTGCTCCCAGCAGTGCTCAGGAAACTATGTGGTACAAGGGACTGAACCTGGGTCTCCTGGATGCACTGCATGTACTTTAGGTATCTCTCCAATTCTTTTTTGTGAGTATTTTAGAGAACAAATAAGATGCTATAAATAGAGACTTAGGGGAGGGCTCAGTTGCTTGAGTTTCTGCCTTGCAAGCATAATCCCTGGTGCTGACACAAAAGTTGAGCATGATTCCTATAGCTCTGCTATTTGGAGGTGCTAAAACGGCATGTAATCACTGGTCCACTGCAGCCAGGTATGTGTGAACACTGCAACTGGAGAGTGTGGCCCTGCACATCAAAGCCAGTAAACTTAGCTGAGCACTGAAGTTAAATATATCAATAGCAGCCAGGCATGCATGTGATCCCAGGTCATTGCAACAATGAAGGAAAGCAAAGGGGGAAAGATGACAAACATAAAACGTTTTAAAGGACTCAAGATAACAATTAAAAAATCTGTAATACTGTTATGCAGCTGTTACACAAAATTCTTCTTTTATCTTTTTTGGTTTTTGGTCCACAATTAGTGCTCAGTGATCACTCCTGGCGGTACTCAGGGGACCAAAAATGGTGCCAGGGATTGAATGCAGGTGAGAATGCATGCAAGCAAAGCAGCTTACTGCGTACTATCTCTCTGGTCCAGTAACATGAAATTCTTACATTTTTACAAAATCTCATTTTTTCTTACTATGAACAATGTCTAGAATGGCAAATCTACTGATAAAAATGTGTATAGGGATCAGAGTGATAGTACAGTGGGTAGGGTGCTTTCTTTGTGTGTGGCCAATATGGGTTTGATCCCTGGCACCTCATAGGTGCCCTGAGTCCTTCCAGGAGTGACCCTTGAGTATAGAGCCAGAAATAAGCCCTGAGTACCGCTGAATGTGGTGGTGGTGGTGGGGGGGGGGGGTAGTGTCGGGGGGGGGGGGGCAGAAATGTATAAATACCCAATGGTTAGAAACTGCTATAGCTGTTTTTAAAATTTATTTTTTGGTTTTTGGACCCACCAGGCAGTGTTCAAGTCTTTTACTCCTGATTGTGGCTTCAGGGATCATTTCTGGTGGGCTTGGGGGCCATATAGAGTACTAGGGATGGAAACTGGTTTGGCCACATGCAAAGCAAGCACATGGTCTATAGAGCTACTTTTCTCTAAAGCTACAACTATAGATAATTTTTTCTTTTTTTTTTTTTTTGCGGCACACCCGGCGATGCTCAGGGGTTACTCCTGGCTCATGCACTCAGGAATTGCTCCTGGCGGTGCTCGGGGGACCATATGGGATGCTGGGAATCGAACCTGTGTTGGCCATGTTGGCTGCGTGCAAGGCAAACGCCTTACCCGCTGTGCTATCGCTTCAGCCCCAACTATAGATAAATTAAAGTAACTGAATGCAAAGAGTTAACACTGACTTAGTTGGTAGGCATAAAAAGGTAAAACTATGCATAAAACTTTTCTATTGAACTGAGATATAGCATTCTGGTAAGGATGTTTACTCAAATATTTATTGAGTATCCACAGAGTGGTAGGAACTATTTCTTGTGGTTTTTTTTTTTTTTTTTTTGGCCATACGTGGAATTAACTCAGGGGCCACTTCCAGCAGTATGGGGGATCGTGAAGACACAGGACATTTATCTTCTTACTACATGATTGCAAGGCAGGAGCACTAAGCCTTGCACTATTCCTCTAGGCCCAAGGCACTGCTTTTGTTAAATGAATATCAGAAAGCACTGTAGCACTGTCCTCCCGCTGTTCATCAATTTGCTTGAGCAGGCACCAGTAATGTCTCACAACAAATTGTGAGACTTGTTGTTACTGTTTTTGGCATATCGAATATGTCATGGGTAGCTTGCCAAAAAAAAAAACCCCAAAAAACAAAAATGTTGAGATACAAAAACAATTGTATCTCAACACAATCTTCACATACTTTCTTCTATGGAAACCTTTTTTGATCATTTAAAATAAATTATTTATAACAAGCAATACAAAATAAATTATTTATGGCCTGCTAGTGGGGCAAGCTTGGTTGGTGGTTGGGAAAATTTGAAATAATGGTGGTATCACGGTATCACAGTCCTCCTGTTGTTCATCGATTTGCTCGAGCGGGCCCAGTAATGTCTCCGTCATGAGACTTGTTGTTACTGTGTTTGGCATATCAAATACGTCACGGGTAGCTTGCCAGGCTCTGCCATGCAGGTGGTAGGAAGGTATAATGGTAGTGGGATTGGTGTCAGAATATTGAATGTAATCAATTTTTATGAATAACTTTATACAAATGAGATAAAATTAAAAAAACCCTACTAGCTGTTCTTGACTTTTCCTTTGAACCCCATTTATTTTAACATATATTTCTAGCACTTCAATGCCCATTTTCTTTAGGAACCACACTGATTTGGACAACGGGATAGCTTTGCGTTCTAATGTTATCTAAAGTTACCTGTATTATCCATTGCATTGGACAAGAGGTAAGAGCCTTCAGAACTTAAACTCAGGCCAGTCACTGAATCTGCGTGGCCCCTCATGGTATAGGTCAGCTTATTTTGGCGCAAGTCCCAAACCTGGAAAAACAAAAAGCTGCTCCCAGAAATCAAAGTAAAAATAGGAAAGCAATGGAATGATTCGAGAAATTGTCTAGAGATATTGGTATCCTTGTTGATCTGGGTGTGGGTTATTTACTACAAAATAAAGAATCTAATCAAAGAGGAATAAAAATCCTTGTCTTTAGAAGAAGGGAGTCAAAGTTACTATGTTTGATTAGGTAGGTATAAGCCAATGAATGTCTAATATAAAGAAAAATTCAGAGACCAGGGAGTTAGTTCAAAGGGCTTCAGTGCATGTTTAGAATGTGGGAACCCCAGGTATAATACAGGGCAACAATGATCCCACAAGCACTGCCATGAGAGAACCTTGGAAAACTGTAATAGGTAAGGTTCAAAAGACAAAAAAAAAAACCCCCCCAAAACAAAAACAAACAAAAAACAAACAAAAAACAAAGTTCATTATAAGTAATATAATTTATAGAGGTTATTTTCAAACCATTATGTTTTTTTTTTCCTTTTTGGGTCACATTCGGCAATGCTCAGGGGTTACTCCTGGCTCATGCACTCAGGAATTACTCCTGGCTGTGCTCGGGGGACCTTATGGATGCTGGGAGTCAAACCCAGTCGTGCAAGGCAAATGCTCTACCCGCTGTGCTATCCTCCAGCCCCTCCCACGCTTTTCTTTAACTCAGTCAACATAATTGAATTCACTGGTAGTTGAAAAACAACTTTAGGTATTGGTAAAGAATATGCTTAGGTCATTGATATGGTTCATCTGGGCTGGAGCGATAGCACAGTGGTAGGGTGTTTGCCTTGCACGCAGCCAACATGGCCGACCCGAGTTCGATTCCTCCACCCCTCTCGAAGAGCCCGGCAAGCTACTGAGTATCTCGCCCACACGGCAGAGCCTGGCAAGGTACCCGTGATGTATTCAATATGCCAAGCACAGTAACAAGAAGTCTCACGATGGAGACATTACTGGGCCCGCTCGTGCAAATCGATGAACAACGGGAGGACCGTGACCATATCTAAAGTATTCAAAAGATAGGGCCAAAGATGTGACTCCCAACAGAGCACGAATGTAGCCCTGGCTTCAATCCCTGGCACCATGTGGCCCCTGAATGTCACTTGGTGTAATTCCCTGAGCACCATTACCACCACCACTACCACTACCACAACAACAAAAAACCATAAAGAAACACTTAATTTATTATTATTTTTTGGTTTTTGGGCCACATCTGGCAATGCACAAGGCCTACTCCTGGCTCTGTGCTCAGGGACCACTTTTGTGGGTTCTGGGATGCTGGAGAAAAAAGCTGGGTCTGCCACACACAAGGTACTCTACCCACTGTACTATCTCTCTGGCCCCAACACTAGAAATCTAATTTATTTTGCAGAGCCAGGGGCTAATTCAAGTTCTCACCTTGGAAGAGTTCTCCATTACTGAACTACAGGCCCAGTTCCTTGATGCTTTAAGCCCAATTATTTATAATTTAAAAAATTATGATTTTCTGTTAAATACATCTATAAGAGTAGCACTGTAGCACTGTCCTCCCGCTGTTCATCGATTTGCTAGAGCGGGCCCAGTAATGTCTCCATTGTGAGACTTGTTTCGTTTTTTGGGTCAAACCCCTGTGATACTCAGGGGTTACTCCTGGCTCTGCACTCAGGAATTACTCCTGGCGGTGCTCGGGGGACCATATGGGATGCTGGGAATCGAACCCGGGTCGGCCGTGTGTAAGGCAAACGCCCTACCCGCTGTGCTATTGCTCCAGTCCCCATTGTGAGACTTGTTACTGTGTTTGACATATTGAATATGTCACGAGTAGCTTGCCAGGCTTTGCCGCGTGGGCGAGATATTCTCGGTAGCTTGCCCAGCTCTCCAAGAGGGGCGAAGAAATCAAACCTGGCTCGGCCAGGCGGGCCACGTGAAGGCAAACGCCCTACTGCTGTGCTATCACTCCAGAGTAACATGAGTAAAATTATTATTTTGAGTAAAATTATTATTCTGAATAAAAAGAGTAATATGTAAAGTTATAGATGTGTGGTTTTATTTTTGGCGTCACACCTGCAGATGCTTAGGGCAAACCCCTGGGCTGTGCTCAGGAAGCTGTATGCAGTTTTAGGGATTGAACCTGGTTTGGCCATGTGCAAGAAAGTGCCTTACCTGCTGAACTACTTCTCTGCCCCAAACTATAGACATTTAAAAATTTTTGTTGCTGGGGGCTAGAGTGATAGTACAGCAGGTTGCCTTGCCTGAATTTGACCTGGGTTCAATCCCAAGTACCTGTACAGTCCCTGAGCCCACCAGGAGTAGTCCCTGAGTGCATAGCCAGGAATAATAAGCCCTGAGCACCACTGGGTATAGTCCATAAAAAATGAGGTCTCCAGTTTGATCCCTTGTGCTGCCCACATGCACTGAGTGCAATCCTGGTTGCTGTGCTTTTTGGGACCCCTGGTAACACAACAGAGTGTGTGATCACTGGCACATAAGTTAAGTGTGTGAGTATACAGGAAATGACTGTGCAAGCCCTGGTGAGATGTATGAGCACCAGAAGGGACAGAAGTATAACCTCCAGTGAGCAAATATATGAACAGTACAGCCACTGGGCAAGCACTCCAATGAGAATATGTGAGCCTTATTGGCAAATAAGTACAATCCCTGGTGAGTGCATGAACAAGCACTAAAACTAAAGTGAGCACTCTCTGGCAAGTACCATGCCTGTGAGCACTGCAATCACATGTGCAAGTACCCTCAACCAAGAATGGGCAATTCATGTAATCCCAACAAGAATGAAAAGAGGAAAAATCTTTTTTATCATTTGTTATACATTCTCATACTCTCTCTCTGGAAAAGCACTTCTGCACATACATTGTTACTTGGGTAGGGAAAATAAGAGAATCAATGCAGGTGAAAATATCAAATGGTTTATCAAGTTATGATTTATAAATCACAGAACTATCTTATGTGAGAGACAACATGATGGAGTGGAAAGAACAGACTTAGGGTGACTTTTACCAGTCTCTGCTAATTAGAATCACGTGTCACTGGGTTGCTACTCCTCCCTGAGTCAGTTTCTGGCTGGTAAAATGGTGATTAATGACATTTAGCTCTTATGACTATTATGAGGATTACAAATAGGATGCTTAAACAAAAACAAAACAAATAGGATCTTACCATTTGCCTACTATTCAGTCAGTGCTCAACTGGTAGCTATTATTAAGCAACCCCTGAAAATAACTCTGAAGCCTAAATGTAAAAACGTTTACATAATCTATTAAGCAAAAGAGGAAAAATGCTAAGTGGTATTTTTATCTATACAGACTGCAATTATATAAAAATATACTAAAGGGTTAGAGAGATAGAACAGAGGATGGATAAGGCGCTGGTTTTGAGTGAGGCACCCTTGGTTTGATCCCTGACACCACATATGGTCCCCTGAGCATTTCCAGGAGTTATCCCTGAATGCAGAGCCACGATTAAGCTCTAAACACCATCAGGTGTGGCTCCCAAACAGCATAAAATATACAGACATAAGGGCTGGAGCGATAGCACAGCGGGTAGGGCGTTTGCCTTACAAGTGGCCAACATGGCCGACCCGAGTTCGATTCCTCCGCCCCTCTCGGAGAGCCCGGCAAGCTACCGAGAGTATTCGATATGCCAGACACAGTAACAACAAAGTCTCCAATGGAGACGTTACTGGGCCCGCTCGAGCAAATCGACGATCAACGGGAGGGCCTTTACCTTATTAAAGTCAATGGTCTAGAATGGCATATGGGAAAACAACAGAAATTTTAAAGTCATTGGTATTATACAAAATTTCTCCCAAATTTAATAATACCATGTAGTTTTTCTCAGTAAAAAAAAGGTAGAAAATCCCTGTAAGCAAGGTAGCTTCCTCATCTGGAAATGAATTCCGGTTGAATGTCAAGGCAACACACAAGGAAGACAACTCCACTTTTCCCATCAATAACTCATTCAGATGTGTAACTCAACATAATCTATATACAATCATTTTTGTGTCAGAATATTTGCTGCCTCAATAATCAAGAAAGCTTGAAATATATGGCAGACAATTTTTGTTGAAGCTGTTCCACCTTTTCAGAGAGGCATTGTTGAAATTTTAAAACTTTTTTTTTTTTTATTTTGGGGCTGAAGAGACAGTATAGCATCCCACTTGGTTCTCCGAGCACCGTCAGGAGTAATTCCTAAGTGCAGAGCCAGAAATAACCTCTGAGCATTGCCAGGTGTAGAAAAACAAAATGTGTTTTGGGAAGGTCAAGTGATATGCTTGATACCCTATCAGTAGCAGTACGTAAATCACAGTATCTGGAAGGAGAAAAGAAAAAGGAAAGAAAAAGTGCCTGTTAGAGAGGCAGGCTTGGGAGGGTGTGGGAGGGAAAAAGGAGACAGTGGCAGAGGGAAATAGATTCTAGTGAGGGACTTGTGAAGGACTCACTAGCGTACTCCTGGAACAATAAATTATTAAAATTTTTACTTTTAGGGGGGCTAGAGCAACAGTACAGCGGGTAGGGCTCCTGTTTTTGCATGTGGTCTACCTGGGTTCATTCCTTGGCATCTTGTGTTTTCCCAAGGACTGCCAGGAGTAATTCCTAAGTGCGGAGCCAGGAATATTCCGAGTGCCACTGGGTATAGCCCCAAAAGAAAAAAAATTACTTCTCAGTCATACCTGGCAGTGCTCAGGAGTCATTCCTGGCAGTGCTCAGGGGTCTGAATAGGGTGCTGGAGATCAGACTCAGGTCAGCACATGCAAAGCAATTGCCCTACACACTGTGTGATTTCTCTAGGCATTGTTCAATATTGAGCTGTGTAACAACAAAGAGAAAAGTGTAATTAATCATCTCTCCTAGCACCTGGTTGCTATTTCCAGGTTTTTATCCCAGAGGCCTGCATGGATTCTGTGCAGGGTCAAAATGTTTCTGGGATTTGCCAGATAAAGAATGAGTAGGGCTCTAATGTAAGCAAATCCCTTATAAAATGGCATCAGCTGCTCAGTGGACATTAGGGAATCCGAATAATGGTAGGCAATGTTGGAGATTAAATAAGACAGCCCCTGCTCTCATAGAGCTTTCAGTCTAGTATAGGGAAAACAGACAAGTGACAGGTCTGCACAAAGTGCAACAGCAGAGAGGACATGAATTTTCCTGTAAAAAGACTGAGATTGGGTTTCAAAGAAAATGAAGGACTCGAACAGGTTGTGCAAGACATGTTTTACTTAAGTAGAAGGGTATTCTCAGGAAATGATAATGTGTGAAAGATGAGTCTAAAATAATTACTGGATTGTAGGGAATTTGGCAAAGAGAGTGTGACTCTATAAAGCTTGAGAGGTGGACAGGAAGAGGTTAAATCGAAAAAGGTTTTGAATGTCTGGTGGTTTGGACTTCATCTCCTATACCAGGAAGTCAAAGAAAGGTTGAGAGTAATGGAATGAGTCATGTCTGCAACATGTAAAGATCCTTCCACCCAGATAACAAAGAGATATGAGTCCAAGATATCAGCAAAAATCTATTTTATCCCTTTAATCATTACATTAAAAAATACAATTGGGGAGATGGAGTGACAGTATACTGAGTAGGGAAAGTGCTTTACAGTCAAACAGTATTTGATCCCTGGCACCCCCATATGGTCCTGAGCCTACCAGGATTGATTCCTGAGAGTAGAGCCAGAAATAAACCCTGGGCACCCAGTGAATGCGGCCCCAAAACCGAAATGTGTATGTATATATAAATTTAGGGCCAGATATAGCGGTTAGGGCATATGCCTAACACGCAGGCAATCTGGGTTCAATTCTTGGCACATGATCCCCAAGCATTGCTAGGTGTGACCTGATATCCCAGTACTAAAGGGCCTAAGGACTAACACATTTATGGGTCCCTTGGCCAGGTTGGCCAAGACTTGACAGTGGGTCCCTGAACCTCTTGAGTACTGTAAGGGAAATACACCCCCCTCCCCCCAAATATCAACCAAACTCTCATTCTGACTAGAATGTAAATCCTATTCTAGGATTACAGGAAATGCCAAAACACTGTCAATCAGACCATTAAGACACTAAGCAAAGGCACATTTTGTTTTTTTATTCCTCTTCCTCTAATTCCTTGATCTTATTTCTAGTAAGAAAATACAAGCTTTCTACAAACAGTAGAATGTTTCTATTCACAAACATATATAGAATTTGTTCAGCTAAAAAAAAAAAATCCTTTGGATGTGTTTTGGGGTCATACCTGTCAGTTTTGGAGGCTACCACTTTCATTACTCAAGTGGACCATGCTCTATAAAGGACTGAATATGAGTCTTGACATGCAAAGCATGTGTACTGGCCCTTCGCCATCATGAAAAAAATGTTTGCCTTTTCTCTTCATTGTTGTCATGTCAGAGGTTCACACTCTAATTGTGGTTCTGAGGATCACAATGTCAGTGCAACCTGGATCACACTTTGTGATGTGGGATGGTGCTGGAAATTGAAGTGTCTATGCCTTAAGGCAGGTAACACTACTTGAGCTACTTTTTTAGGTCCCCTCAATGGAGATTTAACTTATTTTAATTTCTTGGGGAGGGTCTTCCCCAGTAGTGTTCAGAGGACTTGAGTTCACTATTAACAATACTCAAGAGCAGTGAAGGCCTGATGGTTCAGTGATGAGGCCCACTGATTCAGGGGTAGAGGGGTGGCCACACCATTTCAGGGATAAAACTTAAGGTATGTGTTATGTGTCCCTGGCCCTACCAATTCATGTTTTTTTGGACCACAACTACTGGTGCTGAGAGGCTACTCCATATTGCCTCCAGTCTGTAACTTTTAGGGGACCATACAGTGCTGGGGATGGAACTCGGGTCTCCTGCAAGCAATGAATGCACTCCATCCTGTGGCGCTATTTCTGCAGTCCAACAAGTACCTTATAAGCTCATAGTAGCTTACTGATCTTGAGCACTTGTTTGACAAGTCACAGGATAGCATTAGTACATTAGGTTCTCTCAGGATATCTCCTAATGTAGATTTCTTAGTGCATTCATTATAATCATCTGAAAATTAAGAAGGATGGACTAAATGTCTAGTCCCTTACAGGTTAAATATTTTCTCAATCTATTTCTGATTGAGTCTTCTGAACTCAGAAGTTCAGAATTACTAAGAACTTCCACCTGGGAAGTTTCCTTTCTTTTCTACTTTTCAATAAACTTTTCTAAGTTTGAAAAAAAAAAAAAAGCCCTATTTTTTCAATTATACAGTCCTTCTGAGTCCAGGTCATTTACATTCCACTAAACATGTGAAAATGAAGTTGCTAAACAGAGGAAAGATGGAATTCTAATGGTCCCCTATTTCCTTCTCACACTTTTTTTTTTTTGGCGTTACACCTGGCGATGCTCAGGTGTTACTCCTGGCTCTCGCTCAGAAATTACTTCTGGCGGTGCTTGGGGGACCATATGGGATGCTGGGAATCGAACCTGGGTCAGCCGTGTGCAAGGTAAACACCCTACAAGCTGTACTATTGCTCCAGTCCCTTCTCACACTTCTTATACAATAGAACCCAGGTAGGTTGTGTGTTCAAGACAAGCACCCTATCTGCTGTACTATCATATCTCTTTTTATTTAGTATTAAGTGTAAATCAACCACAGTATCAGAAGCTTAAAAAGGTGAGTGGAGTTAGGTGACAGGGAACATAACATAAATAACAAACATACCTTGATATCATTGTCTATTCCACCAGAAATAATCTGATCGCTTGTGTCATTGAACGTCACAGCTAACACCTGGTAGGTATTCTGAAATGTCTGGATCGCTGCTTTCTTCCTAATGTCCCAAAGCTGAAAGAGAGAAACAAAAGAGTCTACTAACTTAAGAATTATATGGGATACTTCTAAGTCCAATGTAGTAGTGAACACACCTCTAACCTAGGTCCCATCCCAGTTCAAAAACTTGTCTGGACAACTGAAATACCATGGCAAGTGAGGATTTACCAAAACATTCGAAGGCTGTAGGAACAAATTGTTTGCATCATATTTTCAGACAAACATTTATTTATTTAGGTTTTCGGACCACACCTCAGAGTTTACTGATTTCAGGGATCACACATGGAAGGGCTTGAAGGGCCATATGGGATGAAGAGAGATCAAAACTGGTCAGGCACAGGCAAAGCAAGAGAACTATCCACTGTACTATGTCTCTGCCACCCTAGCAGACTAACATTTAATGAGCACTCTGAATCGTAGTAAGAACTCTTTATAATCTTTTAATTTACTCTGGGGTTCCAGCCTTTTTTCAGCAATACACAATCCACATTTCTATTGCCAGAGGAAGCAGACTAGACCTTATTATTTTTCTCAAAGAATTGTAGTTGGTTTATTTTTAATCTCTCTGAAGCTCTGAAAGGATAACCTCAAGAGGTCTGCATTTACTGTTTAATATGGACTCTCTCAGAGCAGACGCAAGGTATAACATCTGAGGTAAAGAATAGACAAATAAAAAAATTGGGGGCGAAAGGCTGGAGAATGAGAAAATTTGGAGACAAAGAATTTTGAAAAGCTCTGATATTTTCCCAGAAACCCACGCATAGGGCTATGGCTAGGGATATACTTAAGATGTGAGCAAGTCCTAATCTCTCACTTCTTGGAATACTGCAGGCAGGTTCACCTTAACATAAGGAGTACCAGGGATAAAATCCAGGTTGATCACAGGCACCGCAAAAACCCCAACTGCTATATTAAGCTCCAGACTCTTCCCTCACATTTTCTAAATAAGAAAATTTCAATGAAAACAATCTTCTTTCAAAAAAAACAAAAAAAATCAACATAAGAGATCAAAGACCTAAATGTAAAAGCTAGTATAAAAATTTTTTTTTATTTTTGGTGGGAGATAGGGGGAAGTGGAGTTTGGGCCACATCCAGTGGTACTAAGGGCTTATTCCTGGTTCTACACTCAAGTATCACTCTTGGCAGTGCTCGGGAGAACATACGTGGTATCAAGGGTCAAACCTGCGCATGCTGAATGAAAAGCAAGTATCCTACTCAGTCAGGTCTTTGAAGCTATACTATTACTAAAATAATAAAATTCCAAGAAATCTTGGATTTGGCAAAACAATTTTATTTCTGTTTTTTGGACTTGTTTCTGGGCTACACGTGGCTGTACTTAGGGCTTACTTCTAGCTCTGCACTTAGGAATCATTCCTGGTGGGTTTGAAGGAGCATATATAGTGCTGGGTGATCCAATCCAGTTCGGACATGTGCTCTGACCATTGTACTACCTCTCTCCAGCCCCAGGCAAAGCATTAAAAAAAATTTTTTTTTAATTTATTTTTTAAATCATCATGAGACAGAGCACTACAAAATCGTTCATGATTGTGTTTCAGTCATATAATGTTCCAGGCATTAAAAAAAAAAGTCATTTTTTGGAATGCCAGCAGAATCACAAGTGATTAAAATAAGACAATAAAAACTACAAACTCAGGGTATAGCTGCCTTGCATGCAACTGGATACGGTTCAATCCTTGGCACCTCATATATTCCTCTGAACATCACCAGGTGTAACCCAGAACAAGGAGTTAAGTCCTAAGCACTGCTGGGTGTGGCCTACTCCCCATGAAGTTACCAATACCATAAATTTAATTAAAAAATTCATATATAATTTTTACACACAAAATAATTTTATATTTTTGTTGAATTAAGCTAGTATGTTTCTTTAGTCTCTTTTAGCTTGGAGGAATTTCTCATACTTTGCATGAATTTAATAACCTTGACATTTCTCATATAATAGTCACAGGACTATTACTGTTAATTTGTAGTTGATTGATGTTTCCTCATGATTAGATTCAATTTATGTACGTTTGGCAGGAATACCAATTACAAGATACTACATTTTCATTGTGTCCTATCAAATGGCTCACAATTCTGATTTTTCTCATTACCAGTAACATTTAGTTTGGTCATTTAATCAAGATGTTCTCTGGACAAGCCTTCTTGCACAAGATGTTCCAGGCTCATTTTGTACTTTCTTTGTCCAGGCCTGAAATAAGGAGCACTGGTTCTTTTTATTAGAAAACTATTAAAAGGCCAAGAACTGCACATCTAGTAGTAAATGTGTTTCTTGTTGTTGGGGATTGGGGTGGCAGTCTACCTAAACCTTTTTTTCTTTTTTTGGGTCATACCCAGAGATGCTCAGGGGTTACTCCTGGCTCTGCACTCAGGAATTACTACTGGCGGTGCTCGGGGGACTATATGGGATGCCAGGGATTGAACTCAGGTCAGACGCATGCAAGGCAAACACGCTACTCGCTGTACTATCGCTCCGGCCTCTACCTAAACCTTTTCAGTGGATAGTTAGACCTTAAATACTAAGGTACACAGACAAAATTACATACAAAGACTCATTTTTATTCTCTTCAACCAATTTATTTATATACTGAAAGTTTCCTTTTTCTGTATTGGCATCCATTAACTGACATTGAGAAATGTGCCTTCATTATAACTATATTAATTTGATCAAAGCTGTATGTACTGCCAATTTTTCATATCCTCTCCGACCCTCTCATTCCCTTACAAGGATGTCCTTTTCTCTATGTTCTAATTCTCCTTTCTTACTGTTCTTGACCCTCTGTGTGAATGCCCTCTATATCCTGCTCTGACTAGTATCCTTGTCTAAGTTGCCTTTGTTCAGAGAGTCATGCTGATCCTAAGCTCAGACTTTGTTAATCATTTCCCCACCATGTGGGCAGCCTCAGCTCAAGTTCTGAGTCCCAGAATGTAGATGGCCTTTTACCTAGTCAGGACCAGGATGCGTACCCTTCTTCACCCGCCACTCTCCCACACTGGGCTACTTGTCCTGTGTTGCAATGGGCTATCTCTGTCCTGTGTACACATTCTGTCTCAGTGTAGCTCTGACATCCATGCTGAGCAACATTCACCCACCCTACCTCTAAACACCCTCTATATGGAGCCAGAACTATAGTACAGCAGGTAGGGTGGTTTGCCTTGCATACAGCAACCCTGGTTTGGTTCCCAGTCTTCCATACAGTTCCCTTAGATCACACCTCCAGGAGTGATCCCTGAGTGCAGAGCAATCCCTGAGCATTGCCAGGTGTCGTCCAAACCCCCCTTCCCCTGAGAAAAACACCAAACCAAACCAAAAAACAAATAAAAATATCCTCTTTTGTCTATGCAACACCCTGAGAATTAACTGCAATGAAAATGAACCGTATATATAGATATATTGGATTTCACTGAAATATAATCTATATTACACTATATTGTATTTTTTTAGGAGGAATTTACCAAAATAGCTCGAAAGCTACTAGTACAGATAATGCCCCAAATATTACTTTACTGAAAATACACGGGTCATTTGAAACCACAGCTTTCTGTTTGTTTTTGTTTTAGGGTGACACCCTGCCATGCTCAGAGGTTACTCTTTGCTTTGCACTCAGGAAATCCCTCTTGGCAGTGCTTGAGGGACCATAAGGGAATCAAGGAATTGAACTTGAGTTGGCAGTGTGCAAGGCAAGCGCCTTACAGGCTCTACTGTCTCTCAGGCCCCTGAAATCTGTTATTTAGAACACTGACAATTAAAAAAGCAAAAAAAGCAAAATGCCTTTTTTTCCCCTTAGAAAAACCAACATTAGGCTAGGGACATAATGGGGTACGGCATTTGCCTTGCAGGTTGCCAACCCTGGCTTGATCTCCAGCAATACACATGGTTTCCCTCAAGCAGCAATAGGAATTATCCCTCAGTACTATCAGGTGGCCCCCAAACCCAAAACTGAACAAACCCCAATAAATTACCATGTTTAAAAATGATTTTTTCTACTGTTGGGTGTTTTCTGAGATGTTTTATTTGAGGTGTTGGGTGTTTGAGGTATCAAGATGTCATGCATTCAAAGAAGGTAGTTTACTGTTGAGTCGTAGCCCCACCTTGGCCTCCCAATGATTCTTAAAACACAGTACCATTTACATGAGCATTCAAAAAAAATTTTTTTTTTGTGATGTGGCTGGAGCAATATCACAGCGGTAGGGCATTTGTTTTGCATGCAGCCAGCTCGATTCCTCCGGCCCTCTCGGAGAGCCCAGCAAGATACCGAGAGTATCTCGCCCGCATGGCAAAGCCTGGCAAGCTACCTGTGACGTATTCAATATGCCAAACACAGCAACAGCAAGTCTCAAAAAACTGGAGACGTTACTGGGCCCGCTCGAGCAAATGGATGAACAACGGGAGGATAGTGTTTTGTTTTTGTTTTGTGATGCCAGGAATCAAACCCAGTGATTCACACATACAAGATGTGCACTTACCACTGAGCTATATTCCTGGCCCAGAGGTTAAAACAAACAAACAAACAAACATGTACAAGATTTACATAAGGACAACTTCAGAATTGGAATGAATGGGTCATAGTATAGCAGGGATGATGTTTGTTTCACACATGGTTGACCTGGGTTTTATCTCTGGCATCCCATTTGGTCTCCGAGCACTTCCAAGCTCCCTCTGCCTGAAGGCAGAGCCAGGAATAACCTTTGAGCATTGCCAGTAATGGCCCCAAACCAGAAAAACCAAACTCCTCCACCCAAAACTGGAATGAACAAAATAAGGATTAATTTTTTAAAAATGGAGATATTCCGTATTCAAAGACTTAGTAATTTAATATCATAAAAATGTTAACTCTTGTCCAGAAATAATAGAGGTCAACATTCTTGCTAGAGAGGTAACACAGAGGCTAATGTGTATACACTATCACTGCAAACATGGTTTGAATCCCTGGGACCACATATGGTTCCAGAGCATTACCAGACATGTCTCTGAGCACAGAGCCATCAGTGGCCTCTGAGCACCACCAGGTGTACCCCACCCAAATGTCAATTCCTCCCAAACTGATGTTTAAATTCAGATTCACATGTAACCAAAACCAAAATTACTGTAAAGTGGGTCTAGGGAGATGGTTCAAAGGGTTAAAATACATGCTTTGCACATGGGAGCCCCTGGTTCAATCCCAGGCACCCAATACTCTATCAAACACCAATAGGAGTAATCTGTGAGCAGAGCTGGGTTTGACCACAAAACCATCAACCAAACAAAAACCCCCAAACTCAAAAAAAAAAAAAAAGCATGTTATTTTGTGTATTTTATATGGAGAAGCAAAAAGAAAAAAATTCTTAGTAAGATATTGAAATACCATACAACTGAAAAACTGATACTATTTGACTTCATGATTATTATAAATTTACAGGAAGTAAGACAATGGGCTTAAGTGAGGAGTGCTTGCCTTGCACATAGGTGACCTGGGTTCAAATCTATGGCATTACACATGATACCTCAAGCACCACCAGGAACTGATCCATTAACACAGAGTCAGCAGGAGTATACCCTGAGCACTGCCAGGTATAATCCTCAAACCATATCAAAATAAGACTAATTAGACACAGTACAGTGTGGCATTAGTGAAAGAACAATGGAAGGGAATAAACAGCCCAGAAATACACCCCAATAAACACTGTCAAATGATTTATGATTAAGGAATGAAGTATAGTTTCTT
The DNA here is from genome assembly GCF_029834395.1 of Sorex fumeus. NCBI lineage: Eukaryota > Metazoa > Chordata > Mammalia > Eulipotyphla > Soricidae > Sorex > Sorex fumeus. The sequence continues at coordinate 46,792,741 of NW_026606104.1, forward strand.
CAACAAATGGTACTGAATTGGACATTCATATGCATAAAAATTAAGTTAGACATAGATCTTACACTGTTCAAAAGAACTAACTAAAAATCGATCACAGATTTTGAATCTGAAACTCCAAGAAGGTAACCATAGGGAAAAAAAACCTAAAAGACTCTGGGAATGGTGATGATTTTTAAGATAAAAGAGTAAAAGAACAGTTCATGAAAGAAATAATAAGTTGGTCTTCATTAAAATTAAAAAATGGTGAAAGAGGGGCTGGAGTGATAGTACAGCTTGTTTTGCATCAGGAATCAACCCAGGTTTGATTTCTGGCACTCCAGATGGTCCACCCAAGCACCACCAGGATTCCTGAGTACAGAGTCAGAAGTCCTGAGTACCCCAGGTATGCCCCCCCCCCAAAAAAACCCAAACACCCCCTGCCCTGCCCCTCGCCCCCCACCTCCCCCCCGCAATGGCAAAAGAAAATACTAAGAGGCTAAGAAGATAAGTTGCAGACTGGAAGACAATATTTGCAAAAGATACAACTGATATAAAGAACTGAACAGGGACTCTCATTCTTCCTTCATTTAGTTAGGGAAGCAAAACCACAAATCATCTTGATTGACAATCTGGTGAGTTATTATAAAAATATACTTTGCCATACCATCATTATGCTCCTTGGGGTCATACTAAAGGAAGAAACTTTCATCCACATAAAAAGCCGCACACAGCTGTTTACAGCAGCTTTATTTGTAAATGTTAGCTCCTGGAAGCAACAGATACACACATACATCTAGAAAATGGATGATTATTTTGCACCAGAGGAATTTCAAGACAGAAGTGGAAGAATATAAGAAGTCAATCTGGGGGGTGCAGGGCGCGCAGGGAGATACTGTAAAGCTGGCAAGATGCTTGCCTTGCACAGGGCTGATCTAGGTTTGGCCACAGGAACCCCACAAACCCCTCCAAGCCTCGTTAGGAGTGATCCTCAGTGCAGAGCCAGGTATAAGCCCTGAATACTGCTGGGTGTGGCCCAAGATAAAAACAAAGCCAATGTGCAAAAGCTAAATGATAGAACTATGGAAAAGGCAAAACAATCACTGCACACATTCAGGGCAATGAAATTACTTTATGATACTATAGTGATACATGTGTCCTTATACATTTGTTCAAATGCATAGAATATATATATATATATATTTGGGTACCTAGGATGTATTGATGTAGGTTCATCAATAAAGACTAACAAGTTTACTGCTCTGGTGGGAAGTACTAATAGTTAGGGGAGGTTGAGGGTGATTTTATGCATGATGTACCTGAGACAATGACATAGGGAAAAGCTCTGTACCTCAAGTTAACTTACCATGAACCTAAAAAAGCCCAATTCAATCCCTGATATCATGGCTTCCTCTAAGCACTGCTTTGAGTGATCTGCAGGAGTAGTCCCCAAGTACTACCAAATATGTGACCCAATTATCCCCTAACCCCACACCTGTATAAAGTCTTAGTAATAGTAAAAATCTCCACTCCAGAACTAGGGAAATAGAATCTTGGTGTTTTTAATAGGTTTTTCCTTATGATTCTAATTGTTGAACTAAATCAGCATTTTTCAACTGGGTTCACATAGCTATCTGTGGGTCCCCTAGTCCAGAGAACATAGATAAAAACCATGTAGATTGGGGCTGGAGTGATAGCACAGTGGATTTGCCTTGCATGCAGCCGACCCGGGTTGATTCCCAGCATCTCATATGGTCCCCTGAGTACCGTGAGGAATAATTCCTGAGTGCATGAGCCAGGAGTAAACCCTGTGCATTGCCCAGTGTGACCCAAAAAGAAAGAAAGACAGAAAAAAAAATCATGTAGATGGAGTAGGCATGAGACCAGGAAGCCAAATGGAGGATGATGGTCAGGAAAAAGTTGAGAAACACTGCACTAAATGACCTTTAGGATACCACCCTATTTTACTAAAACCATGTATTTGAGCTTTTAAATTAAAATACATTTTCTATCACTTCACAAAAGCTCTGTAAGGCATGAATATGTCAACTGCTACTTGAAAGACTAAAAAACTGACGATCAGAGAAGCAAACTGCCCAAGGTCACACAATTAAGTAGATAACTGAGCTAAGAACATAGTTCAGGTGATTTATTTGAAGTCAAAAAAGCTCAATATGGCTCAAATATTGTTCTGTAATACATTTAAAATACCCGCATTATTTATTTTCAGTTTTGGGGCTATTATCTTTATTTTAAAGTGCTAAAACAGGCCAAGAGATAGCACAGGGGATCGGCACTTGCCTTGCCTGTGGCGGAGCCTGGTTCATGTTTTGTTCTGATATGTTTTGTGCTGAGTGCTGCTGGAGTAAGCTCTGAGCACCACCAGGTGTGGCCCCTGAAACCCAAAAAAGTGAAAATAAAGAGAGAAAGAAAAAGAGAGGGAAAAAAAAGGTGGGGGGCTGGAGAGAGCGTAAGAGGCAAGGTGGTTGCCCTGCATGTGGCAAACCCCAGTTTGAATAACTGGCACTACCTATGGTCCCTGGAGCATGGCCAGGGATCACTTCCTGAGCACAGAGGCACAAGCAAATCCTAAGAAACACTAGGTAGAGGCCCAAGTCCCTCCACCCCCCTTATCCCACACAATCTAAAGACAAGTGTTAAAAACAAAGTTGTGGAAAGGAGATTGCAGAACAGATTCCCAGGTTTCATTATGTGTCACCTCAAAAACTGCAATTCACATAGTCAACACCCACCTTAACTGTACCATCGTCACTGCCAGTGCAGACAAGCTGAGGGCCCCTCCTGGCCGGGTAACAGGAATTCACAAAGGAAGTATGTCCCTTCAGCCTTTTAACCCTTTCACCTGTTTCACTGTCCCATACTGCCACAGTTTTATCTGTTGATGCTGAGAAGAGCATACTAGAAGGTAAGAGGAAGAACAAAAAGAAATACGTGAAGACAAACAATATATCAACCTATCTTTATACTTGGCAAAATGTCCAAGATCGCCAAGATGTTATACTCTGACAACCTGGGATATAAATACTAGAAAAATACACCTCACCTTTCTTTACAGAATCCTGTTATTTTAGAACCAGTTTAGAACCAGGGTCTATTTTTTGATATATAACATACATTTATATGTATTTCCTTCCATGAATCTTCACGACATACATCAAATACAGCAATTTTTCTCAGCATTTTCCTCTGTGATAGATAACAGTTTATATATAAGGTAGCTTTAATCACTCCTTGCTGCAGAAGTTACAATTCCTAACCCAAAGGCCGAGCAATTCAAACCATTTCTCTTAAAAGAAAAATCTCTTGTTTCTGAGGATAATTTCTAAATTATATTTGCTTTTATAATGTTTTCTTTAACCAGTAGGAAAAATGTATACAATTGACCCAGGAAATCCTAAATTCTAGAGGCAAGAGGTAGAAAATAATGAATGTCTAACAAAATGTTAATGGAAAGAATTACTTTTATAACCGTATTTCCAAATGACCAAAATTATGCAATAATTTATCTATGACAGACAATGTGCAATGCTAAGTAAATATGTTAATGAATACTGTTAGGGGGAAAGCAGCAAACACGATCGTACTCAAACTATAATCTTACACATATGCAATAAACCAACCAGTGTTAAATATGCAAAAGGCTCCAAAAAAAAATCACAATCATCTTCAGAATGAAAGAAATATGGTTACTTTCCTATGTTTTAAAAAAAAACTTTTAAAGCAAAAATAGCTTATTGAAAACAATAAAATCAGATTGTTTTATGCAGTAAACTTATCCGGGCCATAATATTATAGAGATAATGTATTTACAAACACAAACTTAGAACAATAAATATGTTACTTGGGGGTGACAAGAGGATAGTGCAGCAACTGCTCCAAATAAGCTCTGTTTGACATGTTTTTGTTCTGTTTTTTGGGTCACACCTGGTGATGCTCAGGCTTACTCCTGGCTCTGTGCTTAGGGTACCATATGTGATGACAAGGATCAAATGGGTCTGCTGTGTGCAAGGCAAGGGTCTTACCTGATGCACTCTCTCTGACCTCAAATATATGTGTATGTGTACATATATATATAAAATATGTGTGTATATATTTGAGAATAAACAAAAGGATAAATTGTGAAAGGATAATAAGAATTAGAGAAGCAGCTGTCATTCTATCCTGTAGAATACTCACCTGCCATCTGTGTTATAATGCAGTTCCATCACTGCTCCACTGTGCCCCTTCAGTGTGGCATAGTTATCACAGTCACCGTAGACATTCCATAATACTGTAAGGGACACAGGGATTCTGTGAGTATTGCTAGGCAAAAGAAAACTCATCACTGGTCATGAAAAGGCTACTGAGGAATTTACCAACAAAAGTTCTGAAACTAGACTGCCATTTAACACTATATTACTGATTATACCAAGTAATTTTCCTGATACTGAAAGCAGACAAAAATCACATTCCATAAGTTAAAAAAAAATTAGTTAATGGACATGCTTTTTTTTTTACATCTTGAGATATCTTCTATAATTTTGAAAAATTGGCACTCTATTTGCCTATGAATATAAGCAGATTAAAAAATGATGTATAACATAGGAAACCACAACTGACTTGAAAGTTGCACGGCAAAGATATTATACTACAAATACTCATCTCCTGAGAACTATGTACCTATTATAGGTATTATGTACCTCAGTACCTGGGGTTAAATGAGGTAGGTGAATAAACAATTACTCAGTGAAGTAGCTTGTTCAAGTAAGGAGTGGTTTGACGAGCATTATTAAGGAACACTATATACATAATAAGGGCTATATGGACAGCCGTTATTTATTTGATAAAGTTTCTAGTTTTTATAAAATTAAGAATATCAATGAATCAAGAATATTTTGCAAAGTATCCTAAGCCTTCCAGATGTTTGGCCACCAGTAAGTTTAAGGACTAAAGAATATCTAAGGATCACAGAACACTTGTGTCAAAAAGGTCAGTGAAAATACTATTATACATTGCAAAGAGTCAAAGGACTCTTTTCAGTTCACAACGGGGCAAGTTATACCAAAAGAAAAACTTATCAGTTGCTTCTATTATCTCTTTTGCCATTCCCCAAAGTGATTTTTTCTACTAAAATGGCTGCTCTTGATTACTAGCTAAGAATGACGTATACAGGAATACGTATACGTACCTAGAGAATTGCCACTTTAGGATATCTCTCTCTTATTATCTATTTTCCCACTGTTCTCCTTAGCCTGCTTGGCCAAGATCTTCTGTTTGACTTACTGGTTCAGAACTTGACTCCATGAAAAAGAGATTCTCAAACTAGAACAATTCACTCATTACTCAGAAATTTAACAAAACTCTTATCACAACATGAACCCAAGTTCAACATCTAAGACTTTCAGCATTTTCATGTCCCCATTATAGCATGTTAGCTAAACAATTTGTTGTTACTCAGACCGATACTTTCTAGTCACTGAAAACTTAAAAAAAAAAAATCACTGGCAAAAAGCAATCACTTCAAGAGCCGGAAAGATAGTACCGTGGGCATAGTGCTTGCATGTGACCAACCAGGATTCAATTCCTGGCACCACATATGGTCCCCCAAGCCTTGCCTAAAGTGATCCCTAAGCATAGGGCCGACAATAAGCCCAGAGCACAACTGGGTGTGGCCCAAAAGCAGGGGTTGAAGGTGGGGCACAGCAGTGAATTAGGAAGCAATTACTTTAAACTAAAAATTAAAACTAATTCATAAACTAACTTACATATTAGTCGGTCAAATCCTGCTGATGCTAAGGTGGATCCATTGGGGTGAAATTTGCAGCAATATACTTCTCCCTCGTGTCCTGAAAGAAGCATGATTGGGGCTTGAAGAGAGGAACATCTCGGAGGTCCCTAAACAAAAGAGATAAGTACAGAGAAAAAATTAAGTACATAGTAGTTGTCATACCAAGGCACAGTTGCAAAACTGAGGGGAGGTGGTGGTGTGCAAGATTAGAGTGGCTATAGAGGAAAAGATAAGGGTTTGAAAATTAACGAATGTCTCCTGATTTAGAGAATAACTCCCCAAATTATTCATTACATTTAATTTGAAATACTGACCGGCTGAAGTTTTTAGTCTGTTTTTTTGCACTAATTCTCCTCACTCTACTACTGTCCCCTAGCTTACTTCTAATTAAGTATATTCAAACACATTTCCTGCCTCAAGATTTTTACACTTGTCATTACCCCTGACAGACCAATCTGTACCTTCCAGTATGAGTCCTTTCAAATGTTTTAATTCAGAAATTCTTTGCTTCACTGTTGGTTCATCTGGTAGTTTCATCAAACTCAAGAAGTATCCCATCTTCTTTCTGTATTCTATTAGTGCTTCTGTATTTCCTCACCATTGGAAAAGACGAGTAAGGAGTGGCTGCTAAAATCTCAGAGCTGGGACGAATGGAGACATTACTGACATCCGCTCGAGTAAATCGATGAACAACGGGACGACAGTGATATAGTGATATTTCCTCAGAGCATTTATTTTTGCAATGGCAGGGATTAAACACAGGGACCCACCCATATAAGACAGGCACCTTACTGCTGAGCTACATCCCTGAGCCTATTTATATATTTTCTTTTCCTCAATGAGAAAAAAGATATGCAAATGCAGGGACTCCTCCCATCATTAAATACTATTTTTTAGTCTTCTGCTCATCTACTGAACGAATAATGAAACTGTCTAACAACAACCCTACAGGGTACAAATTATTTAGGAATATAGTTTTGGTCATCGAGACTTGGAAATTCACCAAAATTTGGGCAAATCTTTTTACTTGTCAGACAGAAGTAGACTATCATAATCACCAACTTGTGTCAGGAGTTTCTAGTTGCTTTCATTTATTAAAAAATTACCATCTTCAAGCCTGGAGTACAGTGGGCAGGGCTCTTGCCTTGCACAGGGCCAACCTGTGTTCAATTCCCAGCACACATATGGTCCCCCTGCACACAGCCAGGAGTGATCCTGGGCAATGAACCAAAAATAAGTCCTGAGCTCCACTGGGTGTGGTTCTAAAATCACCCTCCTCAAAATAATGTGTCAGGCACTGTTCAAGTAGCACTGAACAAAATAAACAGTTTGTGTTCTAGTGGGAAAGTGGAGGATAATAGGACTGTGGAGAGAAGAAAAAACATATAGTTATACATTCTTGGGAAAGAAACAAAGCAGGAATGTGGTTATTCCAATTTCAAAAAGGAGGGATCAGCAAAGGCCATATTGAAAAAGAATAGTTGAGGGAAGATTTGAAGGAGCGTATAAAATTCATAGGAAAAATTTTTAAAAAGCGCATTTTCCAGTGTAAGGAGCAGTCAAGGTTAAGTTTGGGGGTGGGAAGTGTGACCGGAACAGGGAGGGCAAAGAAAAATGAGTAGATCAGCGAGGGAACGGGAAAGAGCACAGGCAGAAATGGGCTCGTCCGACAGTCACGGGGTGTGATTCCTCCAGCTGCAGGATTGACAGACAAGACCACCGCGAAGAGAAACGGGAGTGAGATCGCGCCGGGAGCGTGGAAGCAGAACGATGCAGACTGGAGGGAGGGGGACCGGACAAGTCTGTGTTTAATTTGGGGCACTGGACACAGGCTTCCCCTTGCACCCAGGCGTGTGATCGCCGCCTACGCTGAGCAACGGGTGCCCGAGGAGCACGCACCCTGGCTTAAAACGTTTCCCGTTCGTTCATCTGGGAAGTCCATCCACAAAGTGGAACTGTAACCGTTGCTAATTCTTAAGCTGTTGCCGAACAACCTAAGTTGTCACAACCAAAGCACTTGGGGAGGCGGCTCGACGATTGTCAGCAATTACGCGCTGCTCTTCACGCCCGGTCTGGCAACCTGCCCGCCGTCCCAGGCCCATCCATCCATTCATTTCCTTCCTCCCCTGCCTCTTCCTCCCTCCGCTCCACTAACGTGTCCCAGCGCTGGTTTTATGCCGGCTCCCCGGCAAGTGTGGGGACGCGAAAGCGCGGACGGAGATTTTGAACTCACTGCCCTAAAACTACTCGATCGCCAACTCCCAGGGTGGGCGACAGGTCTGAAGCCGGGAAACGTGATGAAAGAGGCGCCGGGTGTCAGGCACTTTGGTGTTTGATAAAACTTTAAGTCCGGGTTACAGCCTCATTCCGCCGCCCCGCACTGCGGGGAAAGGGCCCAGGGCAGGGAGAGAGGATGAGATGAGGGCCCAGAGGCTCCTGCTACTTCACTTACTGCTTGCAACAAAGCTCCCGGCGCCGCCTGCTGCTGGCCCGCTCCGGGGCCCGACCCCGCCGCTCCCAACAGCAATTCATGCCGCGGTCGCTTGACTGGGACCAGCGGCAATTCTGGGCCCTTACGCTTCTGCTGTTCTATCATGGCGGCAACCGCTCTCCTCAGCGCCGCCACTAACCGCGCCGCCACCTTCCGGTAACACCCGATTGGCTCCGATGTAGCGTTTCCTCACGAACTTCCGGCTTGGGAAACCCAATCGACTTCTAAGATTTCCCTTCTGCACCGCCCTCCATATCGCCTCCTGTTATTGGCCATCTTGCTGTGATGTCACGCGAGTACGATCCCAGGATTGGCGGAGGGAGCTGAGTCCCGCCCCAGCGCGCTGGGTCTTGTGGGTGAAAGCGCGCTGACTGGGTTTGGCGTTTCGCGCACTGCAGCGTTGCTGAGACCCGGAGTTGAAGCCGGGTAAGGTACCAGGCGTCTCGGGGGTGGTTGGCCGCGGGCTGTGGAGGCGGTGTCTGACTCGTAGGGTCGAAGCCTAGCGTCTCTGAGCTAAAGGTCTGTTGGCAGCGGGTAGTGACGCCCCCTCCCAGTTTCTAGCTCTAGTAGGGAACCAGCGTTTCGATTCTCGACCGACGCCGAGTTTGGGGGCGGGAGAGGGAAGGTCTCAGCAGCCACTTGGGGCCTTCGATGGCTGATTTCCTCACGCAGCGCCTGCTGTGTCCAGCCGTGGGCCGGGCCCTGCCAGGGGTCCGTCCAACAGCCGTGGCCCTCAGCCTCCAGAGGGTCTCCTCCCGGGCTGAGGCGGCCGACGTGTCTCGGCCCAACGGGTCGTGCCGCCTAGGACCCGGGGCGTCTTCCCTGAGAGAGGCGGAGACGAAGTCAGGAGACGTCCAGGTACTCGGGTTCCTGGCTAGGAACTGGGCCTCCCCCGTCATCGTTCCGCAGATCGATTCTGGGCAGAGACGAGGGTTTCACGGGTTCCCGCGCCCCAGAGTTTGAGTCAGGCGGGGACCACCTGTTAAGCCGCGGTCTGCCGAGGGGCCTGGGAACGAGGGGCCGAGAGCGGCGGGGAGGCCCCGGGGTGCAGCCGCCCGGAGGGCCGCCGGTGGCGGGGGGCGCTTCCGTTTCGTGCCGCGCTCCAGGTCCACACGGAGTTGGCGGGATCTTGCGTGACGGGGCCCCGGAGGCGCTGCCGCCGCGCCTCGCTGCAAGCCTTCCCCACCGAGAGATTTGTGGAGCGGGGAGTGGGGATAGGAGGGTGTGTTTGCGGGGAGCCGACTTACCACCTCAGGCCTTTTCCTGTCAGCTGGTTGGAGGAGAGACGGGCAGAGGGCCACTCGGGTGGATGGGGGGCCTGGAAGGATGGAGGCCTCGAGCAGATTCTGGAGATCGGAGGAATAAGTGGGACTTGGTGTTGGGTACGGGGCGTGGCAGAGGAGTCCAAGGGAATTACTACGATTTTGGCTCTGTGGGGCTGAATGATTTGCAGGGCCGTGAGCCTTTAGGGGGGCATGGGGGAGGGTGTGTGCTGCGAAAGGAGTGAGGTCATTCTTTACATCACGGAGCAATTTAACCTCCTCAGAGGTTTTTGAGCTCAGAGGTTTTTGATGGAAATGTGAATTTGGGAGTACATTGCATAGTCCCTACATATCACGGTGGTTAAAAAGATTAAAAATGAATATGCAGGCCCCTAAATAAAAAAAAATACACAAATCCTTAAGATTTTCTTTTTCCATAACTTATGTAAGCGATTCCAAATGGCCTGCTTCAATCTTCATTAATTTTTATTTTTATTTTTTAAATTTTTTAAATTTTTATTTGATTCCCCCTCCCCCCCCCCCCCTCTTTTGAGTCATACCCAGCGATGCTCAGGCATTACTCCTGGCTCTGCATTTGGGAATTACTCCTGGTGGTGCTTGGAGTAACTCCTGGGATGCCGGGGATCGAACCCAGGTTGACCGTGTGTGAGGCCCCACCCGCGGTACATTGCTCCAGTCCCTCTTAGTTAAGTTTTAATTTTTTGGGGGAGGGGGAGAGCTTGGGGGTCATACCAGGTAGCCCTCAGGTTTTTGATGACTGAGGATTGGGAGGTGCAAGGCAAGCTTAACTCCTGCACTATTTCTTAGCTCTGCTAGTATTTTTTTTAAGTTTTATTTTTTTACAGAGTTACAAGGTATTTATGATTGAATTTCGATATACATTATTCAACACCAATCCCTTCACCAGTGTCCAGTAGTCTACTAGTTCTACTATAAATATGGTACTATTTGGTTGGTCTAAATTTAGCTCAGTGTTCTGTAGACTTAAAAATTATTAATTTAGTTTGTTTTTTTTTGGGGAGGGGGCACATCTGATAATGTTCAGGGGTTGCTCCTGGCTGTGCACTCAGGAATTACTCCTGGTAGTGCTCAGGGGACATGCTAGGCAAGGGCATTACCTGCTGTGGTATTTTTCCAGTTCCGTATAGACTTTTATGGAAAGTAGTAGGATTATTTTTTTCCAAATGAAATTTTACATAAAAATTTAGGGGCTGGAGTGATAGTACAGTGGGTTAAGCACTTGCCTTTGCAGGCAGCTGACCCAGGTTTGCTCTCACATACCATATACAGTCCCCCCAGCAACCCAGAAGTGACTCCTGAGTGCACAGCCAGGAGTAAGCCCAACAAGGTGTGGCCTAAAGATTTAAAAACTGATTTCCAGGAGAGGGGGAGTATAGCTCAGTGGTAGGGCACTTGTGTTGCATATATGAGATCCTAGGTTCATTCCCTGGCACTGCAAAACAAAACCAGAGAAAAACCTCACAGATCTAGAGGACATAGAGAACACATTTGTTGTTTGCTGGAAGCAGGTTTGGGGAGGTTGAGTGAAATGGGTGAAGGCAATCAAAAGGTACAAATTTCCAATTATACATAATTGGTGACGTATTTGATACGCCAAACACAGAAACAAGTTTCACAATGGAGACATTACTGGGCCCACTTGAGCAAATCAATGAACAACAGGAGGACAGTGCCATAGTGCTACGTAATTGGTGTTATATATATGTATATACACACACCCTGGTGACTGTAGTTATTACTATATTGTGGAGATTGATCAGTGACTAGACCACCTGCCTTGCAAGTTTGAGGCTGTAAGTTTGATACCCATATACCAAATGTATAAAGTGCAATGCTGATGATGCAGTTGTTTGTTTTTAGTAGCTATGATGTCTGAGATCCCAGCCACTGCAAGTGATCCTTGGCCACCTTGCAGCCAGGTATGTGTAAACACCGTAGCTAAGTGTGCAGCCTTCAGTGAGCACTACAGGCCAAGATGTGCAAGCACTGTGGACAGAAGTATAACAGTAAGTCATAAGTGAGCACCGCGGCGACCCCCGGCCAAAGCATTATACAACCAGAATGGTAAAGAGCACCATAACTAAGAGTGTGACTTCTGATGAGCTCACATACAAGAACTGCAGCCAAATGTGTGACTTTGGCAAGTATCAGAGCCTAGAGAGTGTGTGTGACTCTCGGTTTTTGCAACAAAGAGAAAGAAGAGTGGAGGAAAAGAGATAAAATTAAAAGTTGTATTGTTTTAAACTGTTCTTTTAAACAAATCAATTGTTTTAAACTATAGTGTGTGCAATGGTATTACATCAAAAAAAAGTATACAACTTAATTTTACAATTCACTGTATCACTGTCATCCTGTTGTTCATCGATTTCTTCGAGCAGGCCCCAGTAACGTCTCCTTCGTCCTAGCCCTGAGATTTTAGAAAGTGCCACATTCAAGGCTCTTTCAGGGTCAGGAGAATGAGACCCATCATTGTTACTGGTTTTTGGCATATTGAATATGCCACGGGGAGTTTGCCAGACTTTTGTCGTATGGGCAGGATACTTTTGGTAGCCTGCCAGGTTTTCCAGAGTAAGAACTTGTTGCTGCGCACTTCCGGGAGCAGGGTTTTATAGTCTCTGGGTCTTGGCCAGTGATGGGATTACACAGCACCGGGGGCAGTTGGTGGGTGTAATGCCTACATACTGGAAGATGGGGGATCTGGGTGGAGGAGTCCCAGTCCCAGTCCGAGCAGGCTGGAGATCTATGCCCCCGGTCCTGCACACCTTGGTTCCTCTGCCGGTTCCTTCATGCATGAGGCTCGTCCGAACGTGTGGAGAGTGGTCTTAAGCATGGCTGTGGCTGGTACCGGAGGTCTTCAGCTGCTGGTGCTCTGCTCGGGGTGGGGAGGGAAACTCAACCCACCCTCCTTCAAGGGGCCCCGGTGAGGACAGCCAGGCGCAGAGGCAGGAGACTCTTTACAATTATTTCTCACCATTATTTGAACCGTAAGCTTTTGCTGCTGGAGTGTCTTCTCATCTCAGTGTTGAGAAAAGACTGCTGACTGATGAGAAGTGGATGTGGGAGGTTAGAGTCACAGGAATTTCTTTAAATTGCTTGTTTAGTGTTTGGTCTGTTTTGTTTGGGGGCTTCACCCAGTGATGCTCAGGGTTTACTCCTGGGTCTGCACTCAGGGATTACTCCTGGCAAACTTAGGGCAGCATATGGGGTGTCAGGGATCAAACTTGGGTAGGCTGTGTGCAGGGCCAGTGCCCCAAGTGTTAGTTTTGTTTGGGAGGCCATATCTATTCGTGCACAGAGAGTATTCCTGATTCTGTGTTTAGAAGTTAATCCTGGAGTTACTTAGGAAACTGTGTGTGCTGCCAGTGGCTGCAGACTGTAATCACTACTGCCATATGCAAGTGTCTTACCTCTTGTACTATATTTCCAGCCCATTTTTTGTTTTTAGTATTGCTGCTTTGCCCTAAGAGAAGAGGAAATTATGCAGTTCATTGCAACTTCGATAGACCTGGAAAGTATCATGTTATTAAGCAAAGTAAATCAGAGGGAGAAGGACAAATACTGGATAATCTCACTGCTTTGTGGTATATAGAGGAACAAGAAAGAGAAAGGGAAGGTTTCAAATGATGACAAACCATGACCTTGAATTACAAAGCTGAGAATTGCAAATAAAGGGAGGAGTGAGATGGGTGGAATAGGGGCAATCGTGAGGTGGATTGGAGGTAACAGTCAGCATTGGTTGATGTGCTTTGGTGGTGGAGAGCTGAGATAACCACACCAAAATGTCAACAATATTATAAGCATGTGATTCAAACTATAATAAGAGTTTTCCGAAGGGGCTATGATGGGGAACCTAGAGATACTGATCTTGAACCCTGACACTGGTGGTAGATGTGGTGTTAGAACACTGTATGCTTGAAACTTTGTTATTAATATTGTAAATCATGGTGCCTAAATAAAAATTTTTTAAAAAATTGCTGTTTTGAGTCTTCATGAAAAGTATTTCTATAGTATGCAGTACTGTCTAATAACATTTTACCCATGCTAGTAATTATTTCAAAACTAAGAGTGAATCCTCTGAAACCCTCCTACTGCTTTATTAAGTTTGTGTAATATTCTGTAGTTTTGTTTCTTTTGGGGGACCATGCCTGGTAATACTCAGTGCTTACTCCTGGCTCTGTGCTCAAGGATCACTACTGGAGGGCTTCAGGGGATTATGTATGTAATGCTGGGGATAGTTCCTATGTTGGTTACATTAAAAGCAAGTACCCTACCTTCTGTACTATTGCTCTAGTCCCTAAAATCCATTTCTTAATACTTGAAATTCAGGGCTGGAGCTGTAGTACAGTGGGAAGGGCATTTGCCTTGCACGTGGCTGAACCGGCTTCAATCCCCGACATCCTCATTTGGTCCTCCGAGCACCTCCAGGAGTAATTCCTGAGTGCAAAGCCAGGAGTAACCCCTGAGCATCACCAGGTGTGACCCAAAAAAACCAATAAATAAATAATTAAATTTTTTTTTAAAAAAAGACTTGAAATTTGAAGTTACTCCCAGACATAATTATGCCCCTAGCATCTTAAAATTTTCAGAATGGTAACCTCATTGCCTTCAACTTACCATCCCTAGCTGCATTAACCCCTAATGAAAGTCGCCCTGTCCTTAGATGGACATGACTTGTCTAGTTATAAAAGTCTCTAGCTGGGGCTGGTGTAGGCACAGCGAGTAGGGCGTTTGCCTTGCACATGGCTGACTCCGGTTCAATTCCCAGCATCCCATATGGTCCTCTGATCACCACCAGGAGTAATTCCTGAGTGCGCAGAGTCAGGAGTAACCCCTGTGTAACGCCAGATGTGACCCCAAAAAGCAAAAAAAAATATGTTCCTAGCTGGCATATCTCAGCATAAAATTGTTTTATATAATACTGGAAATCTGTTACCTTGAGTATCCATTTTCACCAATGATCTTAGCTCAGTCTGGATAATTTGCTGCAGTTTCTACTTCAGCACTTGCTGTTCACCTTGCACTTTACACTTGCCTGCTACGTCTTGTGTGTTACACCAATAGTTTCTTGAAACCTCCTGAATCAGTCTCTGTTAGCTGCAGAATTTATTGCAGCTTCCTCTCCTCTCTTGGCCTTGATATAATTGAGTTGAGAGGTAGAACCTTGCTCTGAGCTAGGTTTTGGCTTAAGAGAATCATCTGACTGACTGGTTTGCTCTATTCTGTACATTAAAACCATATCAGCACTAAAAAGAAAAACTTTTTGTTTTCTTCTCATTTGATCCTCGGAATAACACATTTAATCTCAAGAATTTTTCCTTCATGTTAACAATTTGGTTGACTGTTTAGTGCAAATAACTTAGTTTTTGATTACTTAACTGAGCTTTTGATTGCCTTCACTGAGGTTAATAATTTCTAATTTTCAATTTAAAGTGAGAGGCATGACAGTCTTTCACTGTAATACGTGAGGTCATTTTAGCCTAATTTCAGTATTGTTTCTAAGGGAATAGGGAGGCTGGGAGAGGGAGAGACACAAGTAACAACTGGTTGGAGCTGCAGTTGCAATTAAAAATCAGTAAACTCATGGTCTTGAATATCAAATAGAGCAAAATATGAGATTAAAGTTTCTAAAACTCCCTACAATTTAAAAAATTATGTTTTGGTTTTGGGACCATATAGGGTGACAGGGATTGAACCTGGGCTAACTGTGCAGGGCAAGGATCTCACCCACTGAACAATCTCTTCTCCAACTGCCCACCATTAGAGTGGACAAAAAAAGCAAAAGAGTTGAATAACTGTGCTGTATAATCTAATGATATTATTCTGTAGAAGCTATTTGAGGATTGCCTATTCATTACTGTTCTTTTGCATGTATCTTTCTAATTATTTTCTCTCTCCCCACTTTGTGTGTGTGTGCGTGTGTGTGTGTGTGTGTGTGTGTGCATATGTGCGACAGGGCACGTGAATTAGCTTTAACAGAAGAGAAATGGAGGAACCATAAAACATTAAGGATGAATTCAGGAAGACCTGAGACCATGGAAAACTTGCCTGCCCTCTATACTATTTTCCAAGGAGAGGTATATTCTTTTGTGCTTTGAAAACCTACCATTTGGGAGAGGGGCTGGAAGATGGTACAGGAATTAGGGTATATGCCTGAAATGCTGTTGATCTGGGTTGGATCCCCAGCACCACATAGTCTCCTGAGAATTATCAGGTTCATACTTGGAGGCCTCCTTTTCTCCTCATTAGTGTTCTGGCACCATAGGGCCTAAGCAGCACAGCATCAGTGGGCTCTTATATTGAATTGCAGGCTCAGTTGGCTGACAGTTTCCTTTGTACGTCTTAGCATCACTTGAAAGATTGAAAAAAATGAAAAAACCCCAAAACTCCACCCTATTATTTTATGTATTATAAGGGTGAAAAGCAATTAGATTTGAAGCTTCTCTCTGTTTACTGTATCGAGCATTGCAGTTTTTTGGGAGGGGGGTCACACCCTGTGATGCTCAGGGGTTATTTCTGGCTCTGCACTCAATAATTACTCCTTGCGGTGCTTGGGGGACCATATGGGATGCTGGGGATTGAACCTGGGTTGGCCGCGTGCAAGGCAATCACCCTCCCCGCTGTGCTATCGCTCCATCCCTGAGCATTGTATTTTAAATGGAAAGGGCAAATGGAGCTTCAGCCTACTATATTATATTCCCAAAATTTCAGACTAACTGCGTACTTAAGATTGTCATTTGGATAACTCACAATCTCTTAATTTATGTTTTAAAATTTTTATTAGTTTGGAGGCCATGCTAGATTGTTCTCGGGCTACTCCCAGCTGTGTTTGGGGTTACTAGAGGACCACTTGATGCCAGTGATTGAACCTTCCTCTATGCAAAGCATCTACTTCAGCTTGTTGAACTGTTTCTCTGGCCTTCTAGTTTATGTTTAAAACAATTAAAATTTTTCATACTAAATTCTTCTCTCCCTTTTTTAAACTTTTAGCAAATGGGAACATTATTCAGAAATCTAGGTCTCTTGATGTGATCTTGACTTTTCCTTCAGTAATCTGTCAGCAATTCCTATCATTTCTGTCTTCTAAATATATATCTGATCTGTGTATATTTTTTATTTGCCTGGCATCCTATTAATTCAGTTCTCCATCTTTTGTCTGCCCTTTGTTTTTTGTTGTAGCACTTTACAATCTGTTCTTTACAGCCTAAGTAGTAATGATTTTATTTGGAGGGGGATAGGTTGGGCCACATCTGGCAGTGTCCTGGGGACCTCATGCAGTGCTGGGGATTGAACTGGGATTGATAGCATGCAAAGCAAATGCCTTAACTCCTATCTCTTGGACCCCAGAATAGCATTTAAAAAACAAACTGGCATCCGGCACTTGGAGAACTACAGTCATGGTACAGATATGGCCAAGTACAAGAACCACACCATATACAACCCACTGATCTCAGAAATGGCACAGAAATGGCATTAAGAAACCTGGGTCTCTTAAAGTGGTGCATCCCAAATTCTAACAAATGTGTGCTTTGCTAAGAAACGCAACAAGAAGGGCCTGAAGATGATGCAGGCCAAGAATGCAAAATCACAAGTGCCTGTGCTGATGTTATCAAGACCCTTGTAAAGCCCAAGCAGGTTAGGTCCAACATCACAAGGAGCAACAGTTGCAGGCTCAGTTGACTTGTGTTCATTGCTCTCCCCTAGCTTGGAGAAAAGGCTCATGTCTCATGCTCTTCCAGCCAAAGACCAAGGTTGAAACCAAGGCTCAGATAAAGTCCCAAACCAGGACGCAATTGGTGGCTATAGGTCCAGCACCAGCTCAAGCTCTGAAGGTTGCTTAGGCCCCTGTCAAAACTTCATTAGAGGTTCCTGTCTGCCAGTGCGAGGGTAGGATTCGTACGACCCCTGGGCTGTGTCCTGCATGGGTCCTTCTGTACTATTTGTACAAATAAATGTAAGAGGAGGGGAAAAAAACATGGGTGGGAGCCAATACTGGTTCATTTCTCTGTACCAAGTTGTCCCTTAGTCATCACTGGGTGCAGGCAGCCCTCGAAGCCCTCAAGCACTACTGGGCATAACCCTGAATGCCCCAATACCACCATGGTGGCTTGAGTATCCTCAGCACCACAGCATCATATCAGCAGGGCTTTGCATTGAATTGAAGATCTGGTTGGCCACAAATTACCTGTAGAGCACCCCTCCTTCACCTAAAAAAGCAGACTGGGGGTACTAAAGAGATAGCTTAGCAAACTAAATGCAAGCTTTGCATGAAGAAGGCCCAGGTTCAGTCCCTGCCATAGAGCTCCTGAGGAATACTGCTGGCTGTTGCCCTGGCACAAAACAATAACATATTGAACTAGACTGCTTTCCAACAGCTAGGCTTAAACTTGAATATGTCCAAACTTGTTTTATGATCTTTGTATGGTTTCTTTGTATGGTTTGACTCTGTCTTCTGTGATAATGTTGTTTTGTTTAACTGTTAGTTACTGTTTAATTTTCTGGGGGGGGGGGTCACACCCAACATTGTCAGGAATTACTCTTAGCTTGGTTCTCTGGGGTGGCTCCCATTAGTATTTAGGGCCAGACTTGGTTTGTTTTGTTTCCTGATGAAGACCTCAGTTTTCAGGTAGGTGGGTAGAGAAAAATATGTACTGAATACAGCTTTGCTGATGAAGAATGATCAAGCAAGATGTTTTATGTGTATGTGGTGCCAGGGATTCAATGTAGAGTCTCACACATGCAAGGTGAGTGCTCTGCTGCTGATGCATTTCCCACCCAAGAGTTTTTATGCTTTGGGTTCACTCCAAAAGTGCTAAGGGCTTACTCCTGGCTCTGCACTCAGGATCATTCCTGATGGGGCTTGAGGGTTCATATGGGATGCAGAGTTGGTATGCTAGTTGCAAGGCAAGTGCTCTGCTGTACTATCTTTCTGGCCTCCAAGATTCTTTTTAATTTAGTTTTTCAAGGTCAATTTTTTGAGGAGGAAAAACTTTAAGGAAGAAAATACTGTATTTGCCTTGGTCCATTGAGCATGCATAGTAGGGGAATATAAGCAAAGCATTGGGAGTTAAGGTTTGACTCAGCCCAGCCATAGCGAAATAAATGCGTAGGGTAAGGCCAGGGAGATGGTTCAACAGGCTGATGTACATATTTTATATCAGGAGTCTAGGTTCAGCCCCTGTCACTGCTTGGTCCTCCAGGCACTATAGTATATGACCACTAGCACTATAGGGTGTGACTCTCTAGCCAAAACCAAAAAAGTTCTATGGGGAGATTAGTATTGATAAGGCAGAGATATCATTGTATGAGCAATTTAAAAACAAGCTGCTTTATTCCTTTGATTTTGGGGGGGGGGGGTAGGGAGGGGTGGGAAAGAGGTTGGTTTGGGGCCACATCCGGTGGTTTTCGGGCTTACTCCTTCCTCTGCTCAGGGATCACTCCTGGCAGTGTTTAGGAAATTATATGCGAAGCCAGGGATTCTAACCTTGGTTCACTGTATGTAAGACAAAGAGCCTTATGCCCCTTACTGTTTGGCTCCTATGCCTAACTGTTGAAAGTGTCATGCCACTTTCAAACTGCTTGATTCTAGACAAATAACATTTTTCTGAACCTTTAATTTCTCACTTAATGGGTAATGGGGTTAACTAGTTTCAAGGCCAGTGTATCCTGGATGAAGGTTAGATATGAAGGTGATAGATCAGTTTTCATCCAAGACAAGTCCCTTCCCCAACACACACACACACACACACACACACACACACACACACACACACACACAGAGTTATTTAACAATTCTTGGGATATAAGGCAAATTGTGTGGTCCTCAAAGATGTGCTATTCTGTTAATTTCAACTCTGACTATACCTTAGGAGACACAGTGATGGAAACTAGAAGTAGAAATGGATGCCTTTTTTTTGTTTGTTTTTTGAGTGGGGGCCACACTTAGCAGTGCTCAGAACTTACTCCAGGCTCTGCACTCAGGGATCACTCCTGGTGAGGCTCAGGGGATCATATGGGATGCCAGGAATTGAACCTGGGTCGAATCCTACCAACTGTACTATTGCTTTGGCCCCCACAATACTGTTCATGATGCATTCCCATGCACATGATTCCATTAACTGCTGACATAATTTTTTAAAAAGCAGTTTCACATAGTACCACACCTCATTTTGTGGCAGAAAAATATGCATAAATTTGATTATTCTGTAATGAAATACAGTATATAAAGATTGTAGTGTTTTGCATATATAGAATTCTTGGGATTAGTGAATGCTATTAGTGAATAGCAGTACAGCAGGAATTGTATTCTGTCCCCTGATATTACAATTTTTACTTACTGGTGCCAGAACAATAGAACTTTAGGTAGGGAGCTTACCTTGCATGTATCTGACCCAGGTTTGATCTACAGCACCACATATGGTCCACCAGGAGTGATTTTTGAGTGCTGAGCAAGAAGTACACCCTGAGCACCATTTGACCATTTGGTATAACCTGACACCAAAAATTTAAAATTTTTTTTCATTTATTGTTTGGCTGTTGTGGTGCAGGGGGTTTAACCAGTGTTGCCAAATATAAGGCTTGTGCCCTAACACTGAGGCACATTCTTAGCTCTACCTTCTTGTTTTATTTTTTTATTTTTTGAGCCATACCTGTCAGTGCTTGAGGTCTACTCTGGCTTTGTGTTCAGGGGATTGCTGTCAGTGCTGCTGAGGGACTTATTGGTCTTATGTATGAAAAGTATACACTCAGCTGATTGAGCCATTTCTTTGCCCCATTCATTGTCCCCTTGTTTAAGTTATGGGATAGCTGAAAGTTTGGTTACTCAAAATGAAATATAAAATTTAAATCACTGAAAAGAATAAAGTTCACATGTGTAAGATGGTATTGAATATTTTATTATATGTAATGGATTTAATATTAAAGTATCTAGTGACAGTTTTTTAAAATTTTTTTATTATTATTATTTTTGGGGGGTTTGTTTTTTGGCCATACATGACAGTGCTTGGAGTCTTTTCCTGGCTCTGCTCAGGGGTCACTCCTGGTAGTGCTCAGTGACCCATATGCAGAGCTCGAAATCAAGGTGGGGTCAGGTACATGAAAACAGATGCCTTATCCACTGTTCTATCTCTCCAGACCATGCAGTGACAGTTTCTATCCCAGTCCACAGGCAGACCTGGAATCTGGGATAATGATTTATTTGGTAAGGGATCTAGGCCTTTTACTATTTCATCTTATATAGTATATAAAAATTGAGGCTATAAATTCATCTATAAAAATCTTGAAGACAACTTTCTGATTATTTCTTTTTACGGTCTTTTTTTTTTTTTTGCTTTTTGGGTCACACTCAGCCGATGTTCAGGGGTCACTCCTGGCTCTGCACTCAGGAATCACTCCTGGTGGTGCTTGGGAATCGAACCCGGGTCGGCCACATGCAAGGCAAACACCCTACCTGCTTTTAAATGCATATTTAAATGCATTAGGTTCTTTTAAATGCATTATTTTCTGATTGTTTTTTGTTTTTTGTAAAATCCAAGATTCTGGTTTGGAGTAAAACAGTAGACTTTATATGTCTCATTTAATTTGAAATTTAGGAGAAGGGATGCTCTGTATGATTTGTCACAAATTATTGTTTCCTGTGTTAGGACTGAAGTCCTCATTTCAGCTAGTAGAAAGTATAACTTAAGGTAAGGTAAAGGCCCTCCCGTTGATCGTCGATTTGCTCGAGCGGGCCCAGTAACGTCTCCATTGGAGACTTTTGTTGTTACTGTGTCTGGCATATCGAATACTCTCGGTAGCTTGCTGGGCTCTCCGAGAGGGGTGGAGGAATCGAACTCGGGTCGGCCATGTTGGCCGCGTGTAAGGCGAACGCCCTACCCGCTGTGCTATCGCTCCAGCCCAAAGTATAACTTATTACTTGGTAGTTTAACCTTATTAATATCTTTAATTTTTTCACACCTGTCAGTCTGAATTTCAAAAAAGAATGAAGTAATGCTTTATTTTGGGAGGAAGGGGGTCATACCTATTAGTGCCTATAGACTACTCCTAGCTTTTTGTTTGGGATACCCCTTGGGTCATCAGGGGACCAGGTGGTGCTAAAGATTGAACCTCATATGAAAAGCTTGTGCCCTCTGAGCCATCTCCCCAGTCCCCACAAAGAATGTTTGATGAATATCATGTTTAGGCAGTTTTGCACTCAGTACCAAATTGAAATTTAGGAAGATGAGGCTAAATGCTAATTAAAGTCTGATCCTCATTATTGTTTTCCCCTTTTTTGGGTCCATATAGGTTGCTATGGTGACAGATTATGGAGCCTTTATCAAAATCCCAGGCTGTCGGAAGCAAGGTGGGTACCTATAATTTGAAATGTAGTCCTCTCAGTTTACTTTCTGTTGTCACTGTTAGTGTACCCTAGTTATAAACTACCTTTTTGTTCAGTTTTGGTTTTTAGTCACTGTCACTGTCCTCCCATTGTTCATCAATTTGCTTGAGTGGGCCCAGTAACGTCTCCATTTTGAGATTTGTTGTTACTGTGCTTGGCATATCGAATATGTCACTGGTAGCTTGCCAGGGTTTGCCGTGAGGGCGAGATACTCTCGGTAGCTTGCCAGGCTCTCCGAGAGGGGCGGAGGAATTGAACCCGGCTCGGCCGGGCTAGCTGTGCGCAAGGCAAACGTCCTACCGCTGTGCTATCACTCCAGCCCTTGGTTTTTAATATAGAGATATTAAATAAAAATAAGTGGTAGTTTAATTATTTTTATTGAATCAATATGAGATACAGTTACAAAGTTGTTCATGATTGAGTTTCAGTGATGCAATGTTCTACCATCCATTCCTTCACTAGTGCACATTTCCCATCACTGATATCCCCAGTTTCCTCCTGTTACCCCCCTCTCACCCAAGCATGGCACTTCTTTCCTCTTTCTTTTGCTCTCTTTCTTTTTGGACGTTATGGTTTGCAATCCAGGTACTGAAAGGTTATCATGTTTGTCCTTTATCTATTTTTAGCATTCAGTTCTTGTCCAAAGTGATCATTTCTAACTATCATTGTCATAGTGTTCCCTTCTCTATCCTGTTAGGATATTATTATTTCTTGTTTTAAATTTTTTTATTTTAATTTTATTTGTAAAAGCTTGTTCACAATAAGTTATTGCATTCAATATTCCAGCACTTCGCTCACCACTGTTACACTTTCCCACCACCATTATTTCAAATTTTCCCAATAAAATTTCCTCCCTCCCTTCTTTCCTGTACAGGGTCCTCTGAGCACCCTCAGGGTGACTGGGTAATCTCTGACAGCACAGGACCCAAGAAGCATTGCATCAATGCTTTAGTATTAAACTGTTATACCAGTAGGGTGAGATTCACCAAGATGGCCTTTGGGCCTCCTGAACACAACTTATAGAGTCCTTGCTAACCCAAAAATGGGGAGATAAGAATAGAAACTAAAGATACAAAAAGAATTTGAGGCCAAGTATAAGGATTAAGGTGCTTATTCTGTATGTAGTTGATCCTGGTTCATTCCTTGTCTTTGCATGTTTCCCTGATCATCACCAGGAACAATTCCTTAGCACCACTGGGTATAGTCTACCCTGGGGGGAGGGGGGAATTCCCACTCAGATATGAAAATAATTCATAGGAGAAAAAACATTAGTTGGTCTTCTTATTTTTACATTATTCTCATTTTCATTTTTTATTTTAAATGACTTAAAGATTGGTATATCTATACAATAATACTAGCTTAGTAATGAAAAGGATTAAGTATTGATATGTACAACTGTTGTATTGATAGGTACAACTATTGTATTGATATGTCTGGATCATCCTTCAGAGAATTTTGCTAAGTGATAAAAATTATATCCTAGCGCATATGCTGCCTGAGCCCGTGTGCTGCTTGCACCCACATGGCCGAGTACATGTGCCCGAGCACATGTGTCGCCCGCATCTCCCCTCTTGAGATGTGTGCTTTCATGCTTTCGTATCTAATGCTAGGATGTGTGTAGGGGTTCCCTCTGCCCTTGGAGGAGCCCACGGTCTCTAAAGTACGTTATTCTTTCTCTCCCTTCTATACCTCCCCACCGCCCCCCAAAAAAATCCCTCCAAATAAAATCTATTTTGCTTAAAAAAAAAATTATGTCCAAAAGGTTATATACTTTGAGATATTACATGTGGTACATTTCTAATATATTGAGTTTCCCAATGATCCTCATAATCTTTATTTTTTTGTTTTTTGGTCATAACCAGTGGTTTTCAGGGACTACTACTGTTTCTATTCTTCTATTCTGGGCGTGTTCTGGAATCGTGAAGTGTTGGGTATTAAACTGGGGGCAGCCACACACAAAGAAGTGCTCCCTTCCTGGTCCCCATGATTTTAAGAACATTTGTATCCCAAAAAGGAAGTATAGACCTATTAGCATCATTAAAGATTCTGCTTTTATTTTGCGGGGGGTAGGAGGGGCGGGGAGTGCCTTACCCAGTAGTGCTTAGGGCTTATACTTGGCTTGGTGTTCTGGGATCACTCCTGGTGGTACTGAGGAACAATATGAGATATGAGAGATTGAACCTAGGTCAGCTGTGTGCAAGAAAAGTGCCTTACCTGCTGTAACACCTCTCTTGCCTATGCTTTGGTTAGTTTTTTGAGGGCCTCACACAGTGATGTTCAGGGCTTACCTCTGGTCCTGTGTTCAGGGATTACTCATGACTATAGTCAGGGTGCCAGATGTGATGCTGGAGATTGAATCCAAGTTGGATACTTGGAACACTTGCAAGGCAGGTAACTTACCTGCTATCTGTCTCTCTCTCCCTAGATTTATTACTACCTTTCCTCTTTACCTACCATTACTAATCATAGTCAACCACCAGTATTAGTCCTGTTTTTGCATATTTGCTGTTGTTAGAAATAAAATTTTTAGTCCACACCTGACGATTGTCAGAGGTTGCTTTTGGATCTGTGCTCTGAAATTATTCCTGGAGGTGCTCAAAGGACTAAATAATCTCAGGGATTGAATTTGGGCTGGCCACAAGCAAGGCACGCACCCTACCTACCCACTGTGCTGTCATCTGGCCCAACACATATACTATTTTTTATGTTTTATAGTGGAAGCTCTCGCACACTTGACTGTGACACTTGAAGTACCAAATGGCAGGATCACCAGAATTGTGCATCAGGATATGGGGTGGTGCTTTAGAACTCGTTTATGGATTTGTGTTGACAAAGATACTGTACCATTGAGCTATCCTGGGGCCTATGGTTCTGTCTATTGTTTATTTCAATTACATGTGAGTTTATCACTACTTAAAGTATTTTTAAAGAGAAGAGAGGTAGTTCAAAAGGCTAAGTACATGCTTTGCATACAGGATAGCCAGATTTAATCACTGGCACCATTTGGTTTCCTGAGAACTGCTGGAGTACTGAGCCAATAGAATCTCCTGAGCACTGCTGAGTATGTCCCAAAACCAAAAGAAATAGATTGAGCTATAACCAACAGTGCTCAGGGATTACTCCCAACTCTGTGCTCAGAAATATCTCCTGGTGAAGGTTAGGGACTGTCTGGGATGTTGGGGATCAAACTGGGTCATTTGTATGCAAGGCATGTGCTTTATCTGCTGTACTATTGCTCCTACCCTAAGAAGAAGATACTTTTAAGACGTGATACAAAGTTTGGAGAGATCTCTAAGCTCAGAGCCTTAAGTAAGGTAAACCCCAAAGACCATCAGATGTGGCTCTCCCCCAAAAAAACTAAGTGATAAAAATGCTTGTAAGATCTTTGACATAAACAATTTTAAAAAATAGCTATTAATATCTACTGTTTTGATAGCTGACAATAAAATTTCTTACTCTAAAAGTCTAAAATTGTGGCATGTCCCATCCCATTCCTGGTCCCAAGAAACAGTATAGCATTGAAACCCTCTTAGGAACTGCACTCTGAATTCACGATTTTGCCCTCCAGGTCAGGACCCCACCAAAGCAAATGACTATATAAGAGTATTCATTGACATCCTAATTTGAGTCACCTATTCACACAACAACTCATATCTAGACTACAAAAACCACAATGAGAAAGCAATGAAGAACCTTACTACGCATAGTGAATATGGTATCTCTGAAGACTCAACCAGTAATAGCCAGCTATATAATCTCTCTGATAAGAATTTTAGAGAGAAAATATTGAGAATGTTTAAAGAGCTCTAAGAAACAATAGAATGGAGAGCCAATGCAACACAAGGAAATGAGAGCAGAAATGAGGAAACTATAAGCGGAGATGACAACTAAAGAATTTGGTAGGACTCACAAATGAATGCTGGAAGAGAGCAGCATGGTGCAGAGATGTTTCCCCACCCCGTGCCAGGCTGATTTCATCTGGGCACCTCAGAGAGGGGGCAGGTGTATCCCTCCGCCTGACCCAGAAGAACCCCAGCAGGCGCAAACCTTCAATACCCAGTCATAGCCACACTGATGGCCAACCTTCACAAGCTTGTCCCAAGCCCCCAAAACATGAGAATGAATCCACTGAAAAACCTAGGTATGAAGGGACTTGTGACTGAAACCTCCAGGCTTGAACAGAATTGGGAATTGGTTCCTCCTCCCATCTTCCTGTCCTTCCAGTTTTCTGGCAGTCACACTCATGCCTCTGGGCACCATTTAAGCCCATTAATGGCCATGATCCAGAGACTCACAAGTGAATCTTGAAAAAGAGAGCAGCAAACTGTAGCCTTTGGACCCCAAAATCACCATGCAGTTAAAAAAATTAACTCCAGAACTAGCATCCTATTTAAAATTTTAGATTTCCAGGAGTGTGTGGCTTGCAGAAGCCGCCACACAACATTTCAAACTTTATGCCACTGATATACCAAGAGTAGCACACTACATTTGATGGGATGTAAGGTAGAAGACAGCTGATCTTGAGATATATATATGTGTGTGTGTGTGTATGTATAATATATACATATATATATTAGCTCACAAACACTCAAACTCGAATAACATCTTATTGATCTCTTATACAGAAGCTTAATAGCTTCAAGATGAGATACAACAATTTTCACATACTTTCCCCTAAGGAAACCCTTTGGATCATTTTTAGTCAATTATTCATAATAAGCAATACAAAATAAATTATTTAGCATCTGCCTGTAGTACAGGTTTGGGTGGTGGTGAGAAAATTTGAAATATTGGTGGTGAGAAGATGTAATGGAGGTGGGATTGGTGTTGAAATATTGAATGTAATCAATTATTGTGAACAACTTTATGAAAATAAAATTTAAAAATTACTGGGCCAGAATGATAGTACAGCAGGTAGGGCATTTGCCTTGCACGCGGCCAATCTGGCTTCAATCCCCAGCATCCTATATGCACTGCCAGGGTGATTCCTGAGTGCAGAGCCAGGAGTAACCCCTGAGCACCACTGGGTGTGACCCGAAAAGAAAAACGAAATTGTTTAAAAAAGAATTTGGTCGATGAGGGACTGGAGCAATAGTATAGGGTAAGATATTTGCCTTGCACATGGCCAACTTGGGTTGAATCCCTGGCACCCCATATGATGCCCCAAGCACTGCCAGAAGTAATTCCTGAGTGCAGAGCCAGGAGTAACTCCTGAGCACTGCCATGTGTAACCCAAAAGCAAAACAAAACAAAAAGATTTGGTAGATGAAATGAAAAAAAAAATCACTAGAAGGCTTCAATAGTAGATTGACAGTAGCTAAGGACAAAATCAGTGAGCTCCAAGATGAGATATAGAGAAAATCTCCAGACAACAGCAAAAGATGAAAAAAAGGCATCAAAATAAATGAACCACAGACAAGAACTCTGGGATGAATTCAAGAAGAAAAACATAGAAGAATCATGGTATTCCAGAGGCCCTGGAAGGCAACTCTGGTGAAGAAGCAGTAGTTAAAACATCGCTGAGAAATTTCCAGAGTTGAAGAGTGCATGCTTCCAGTATTAAGAGGCCCAAAGGGTACCAGCTGAAAGAGACCCAAATAAAAACACTCCAAGACACACCTTGATCAGAATGGCAAAAGCTATAGAGATAGAGTTCTGAAGCAAGATCAAGGAAGGAAATCACATACATAGAAGTGTCTTTGAGATTTATAGCCAGTTTGTCAAACAGTGCCTTGTGGGCTGGAAGACAACAGTTGAATATAGTTAAAAAAAATAATAATTAAAAAACCAACAATAAAACTCAATGAAATGACTGCCACACCAAGAATACTCAGTAGATTTTCATTCAGATTTGAAGGAACTACACAGCAAGTCACAGATAAACAACAGCTCAGGAACGTCAGGCTCAAAACCAACTTTTTAAGTACTTCATGAAAGGGATATTTTAAGAGAAGACAAATCTCACAAACATGCCAAGTTTCTACAGAAAGATGGCATAAAACTCCATGATAATAACCTTAATGTCAGTGACATAAATGCACCAATTAAGAGACATAGAGTGGTAGGGTGTATTAGAAAATTGAATCTTAACCATCCACTGCCTGCAAGAAACATATTTGAACATAAGAGCAAATACAATCTGAGTCAAATGTTGGAGGACAATATTTCAAGCAAACCATTCCAACATCAAGACCAGTGTGGTCATACTTATGTTAGACAACATTGACTTCAGCCTTAAAAATGTTATGAAACAGAGTTACTTTTTAGTGATCAAGGAATGTGTACATCAGGAGGAACTCACATTCCTAAACATATATGTAGCTAACAACATCTGTTAAAAGTTAAAATACTTAACTGCCAATAGACTTGGAGGAAGATATTCAAAGCAACACAGTAATTGGAGACTTCAGCACCAGTGTTTCACCTCTTGATAGATCGATTAGTGTAAAACTAGGCAATGAAATACTGAATTTAGAGAAAGAAATGGAAGAGAGGGACTATATATTTTCGTCCCCTAAAATATATCTCGATAGAGTCAAGAGGATAGAAATTATATCAACTCTCTTCTTGGACCATGATGCACTAAAAGTAGACGTTAATCACAAACAAACAGAACTAACTGAAACACTTGGAAATTAAGCAACTCACCATTGAACAATCTGAGGAGCAGAGAAGAAATCCAAAGATTCCTGGGAACAAATGACAATGAGGTCATGAGCTATCAGAACTTGTAGGACACAGCAAAAGTGATGCTAAGATGAAAGTTCATTGCTATGCAAGCATTCATTAGGAAGAGAGGGTTCATATAAATACACTAATAGCACAGCTTAAAAAAACTGGAAAATGACTAACAAGAGAAGCCCAAAGCAGGCAGGAGAAAGGAAATAATAGAACTAAGCAGAAATTACAGCTGTATCTCACAAAGACAATGTTTATGAGAAACGGTTTTGTTCCTGACGTTCCATTTGCTCTCAATGGAACGAACATCTCCGACTGCAACAGTTATGTGTACCTAGGTCAAAAAATCATCATGAC
Source organism: Sorex fumeus (assembly GCF_029834395.1). Taxonomy (NCBI): domain Eukaryota; kingdom Metazoa; phylum Chordata; class Mammalia; order Eulipotyphla; family Soricidae; genus Sorex; species Sorex fumeus. Next base: position 46,821,711 of record NW_026606104.1, read on the forward strand.
AAATGACCTGGCACCTGAGTCATGCAGGAGAAAAAGAAGGGCGTGGAACACCTTCAAGAACATTGAAGAAATAGCTAAGATGACAAAGAACCTCCGGCTCCGGGCACATCTTTTCGATTCCACTGTTCTTCCTGCATTAACATATGCCTCAGAGACCTGGGCCCTATGAAAACAGGATGAGAACGCTATCCGAGTCTCCCACAGAGGAATCGAAAGAGTTATGCTTGGAATATCATGCTTCATTCAAATGAGAGAAAGAATCTGGAGTTCCGACCTCTGTCGATGATCAAGAATCAGGGACACTGTCTCGTTTGCCAAGACGTCGAAAATCAGATGGATTGGACACATATTGAGATTTGGAGATGACTGCTGGACTAGAGCCATTACCGACTGGATTCCAAGGGACATCCAAAGATTGTGTGGCCACCCACCTATGAGATGGTCAGACTTCTTCATCAAGACCCAAAACAATCAGTTTGAGACTCTTCATTTTCCTAGAACGATCAGACGCCATTGGGCTACACTGGCACGCGACAGGGACGAATGGAGACGTTACTGGCATGTGCTCGTGCAAATCAATGAGTAACGGGATGTCAAGTGATCAAGCAGAAATTAAAAAATTAGAATTTAAAAAAACCCAAAGTTTAATAAAACCAACAGCTTTTTTTTTTTTTGGTAAAAATAAGTTTAATAAACCACTAGCAAGACTAACAGAGAAAATCCTAGTAACTGAATCAGAAATGAAAGAGGGTATGTCACAAAAGATACAAAAGAAATTTAAAGGATCATCAGGGATTACTTTGAAAATCTTTGTTATGAAATGAGAGGACCTAGAAGACATGGATAAATTCCTGAACTCTGATAACCTCCCAAGGTTGAACCAAGAAGATAAGGAACACCTGAAGAGGCCTGTTGCTATTGAGGATATCAAAATGGTAACCAAAAGTCTCCCCCAAACAAAAGCACAGGCCTGGATGGATTCACTAGTCAGTTCTTCCAAACCTTTAAAGAATTGTTACTGTCAACTCTTTTCAGGCTCTTTCAGGAAACCATAGAAATAGAAACACTTCCAAAGAGTTTTATGAAGTAACCTTTACCCTGATATCAAAAGCAGACCAAAATACAAATATGAATCATGGTCATATCAGTAGATGTAGAGAAGATCCAGCACCCATTCATTATAAAATCTTTGGGATTCAAAGGAACTTTCCTCAGCATCCTTATTAAAACCGTTTACCACAAGCTTACAGCAAAGATACTCAAGGGGGAAAGTCAAGCTTTCACTCTTTGTGAATGACATGATACTATTAGAAAACCCTAAGTTTTTTTTTTAAAGCTCCCAGGAACAATAGATTTGTACAGTACTGTGGCAGGCTATAAAATAAACATGCAGAAGTCTGTGATTTTCTTATATACAAATAATGAAATAGAGGTGAGAGATATTTTTTAAAAATCCCACTCAAAATTGTGCCTCAAAAAAGTACCTAGGAGTGACTTAACTAAAGAGTTGAAAAGCCTATACAAAAACCCTACAAAACACTACTTAAAGAAGTAAAAGAGAATACAAGGAAATGGAAAGATCCCCTCTTCATGATTGGGAGGATTCACATCAAAATGGGATTACTCCCAAAGCATTGGACAGATTCAGTGTAATCCCTTTAAGGATACCCATACATTTTTTAAAGATATTGATTAAATATTCCTGAAATTCATATGGAATAGTAACACCACCTCCCTCCCCAAATAGCAAAAGCAATGTTTGGGACAAAGAGGATGGAGAGATCACTTTCTCCAGCTTCTGCTTTGTATGACAAAGCAGTAGTAATGAAAACAGCAGGTACTGGAATAAAGACAGACCTTCAGATCCATGGAATAGATTTGAAAATCCAGAGACAGATTCTTAGATATATGGTCACTTAGTCTTTGATAATGGAGCAAAAAATATGAAGTGGAGCCAGAAAACTTACTCTACCAACAAGTGGTGGTAGGAAAACTGGTTGGCCACATGCAAAAAAAATGTAATCTTTATAATGCCATGCACAAAAGCCAAATGAAACTGGGTAAAAGACCTATTAAACCTGAATCCATAAGATATATAGAGGAAACTATGACGAACTCTTCATGACATTGAAGCTAGAGGTATCTTTTTTTTTCTTTTTTTTTTTTTTTTGCTTTTTGGGTCACACCCGGCTATGCACAGGGGTTACTCCTGGCTCTGCACTCAGAAATCACTCCTGGCGGTGCTCAGGGGACCATATGGGATGCTGGGAATCGAACCTGGGTCAGCTGCGTGCAAGGCAAACGCCCTACCCGCTGTGATATCTCTCCAGCCCCTAGAGGTATCTTTTAAGGATGAAACTCCACTGACCAAGCAAGTGGAAGCAAATATAAACAAATATTAAACTCAGAAGTTTCTGCACCTCAAAGGAAATGATCAGAATACAAAGACAGCCCACAGACTGGGAAAAATTATTTTCCCACCATTTATCAACATCCAAGTCATATAAAGCAATTGTAGAACTCTACAAGAAAATAAAAAAATCCAACTCCATCAAAGAATAGGGAGAGGAGCAGAGCATTAGTACATAAGATACTTTGTTTAGTTTTTGCAGTGCCAATGGAAATTTTTTATATAATTCTAGAACACTGATACCTGACTTACAGAATTAAAAGATAACCTGTTGTAAGCAGTATTCTGATTTTAGAGATGTTAAAGTGAGTGTGAGGGAGTACATTTTATAATAGTGGTAGCTCTTAATATGCTGAAATAGAAATATGTTTAATAAGATAGTAAACATTGAAAACTAGTGAAAGAGAACCTGGTGAGATTTTACAGTGGGAAGGAATTTGCCTTGTAGTTGATTAACCCATATTTGACCCCCAGTATCCCATCTTACCACCCACCCCCGATCATCACCAGGAATAGTTGAGAGCATGACCAGGAATTAACCCTGAGCACTGCCATATGTACACTCCCCCTGCAAAAAAAAAAAAAATGGGTGAGGGGAGAAAGCATGTGGAAGAACATATTGTGCAAACATTTGTAGAACAATTAAAAAAATTGCATTGAACTAGGATGTGGACCAGAGTTTTTAGGTTCAATACCTAATGCCACACTGACGTAGACTAAAGACATTGACATTGTTAGGTTACTTCTGAAGAGTTTGATTTGCCAAGAGAGACACTCGTACATACAAAAGGTACTTTCAGTTTTTGCAGTTTTTCAAACTTGGCCCTCTCTATTATTTATACATTTATTAATGTAGGAGTATTGCTAATAATTTAGTCACTGATTAGGCTGGTTGAATTGGGCATGAACTCCACCTTACTTTTTTAAAAAAATTTTTTTATAAATTTATTTATTGAATCATCGTGAGAGCAGTTACAAAGCTTTCAGGTTAAAGTGTTGGTCATACAGTGATGAAACACCAGTCCCAGTGCCCATTTTCCACCACCAAAAACCCCAGTATACCCCCCATCCCACACCCTCCCCCTACCTGTGGGGCAGATGATTTCCACATTACTCTCTCTCTACTTTGATTACAATCAGTATTTCGACACCAGGCCTACCATTATTATTTGGGATTTTACCCCAACACTCAGATCTGCCCAAAAGGCAACCATAGTCAATTTGTTTTCTATTGCTGGTTATGAATAATATATGATGTCACGTGGCAGATAGTGGCCGCACGATTTTGGGATTCCGAAAATTTTAACTATTAAATCTGGAGGGATTTCTGCCAAAACCTGCTGGGTTCCGAGATTTGTTCCTGAGTCTCTTTGGGGCAGGGTGGCCCGGCGCCAGTAACTTACTACGAGGACCAGACACATTTCTGCCAAAAGCCACTGTGTTCTGAGATTTTTTTTCTGAGTTTCTTGGATAATGGCCATTAAGCAGCTTGATCAGGAGCCAGAGAAGCCATTTGTGGGCGGGACTCTGGGTCTTCTTGGGCCAGGGAGCAAAGGGCTGGCTCCACCCCCATCCCGTGAGGCCACACATGTCTTGTCACTGTGGGCCCAAACCTGACTGTCCAGTGGCCTATGGAGGATGATGGCCACCGAGCCACCAGGGGCAACAGGCCAAGGCACGAAACCTATTCCTACCTGGGGTGATCTGGCACCGGTAATCTACTGTGGGGACTGGATGCATTTCTACCAAAAGCCGCTGGGTTCTGCAATTTGTTTCTGAGTCTCTTGGATCATGGAGGAAAGGGCCGGCCCCACCCCTATCCCTTGAGGCCCCACGTGTCTCGTCACTGTGGGCCCAACCTCACTGTCCAGTGGCCTCTCGAGGATGACGGTCACCGAGCCGCCAAGCGGGAGCAGGTAGAGGGATAGCATCCTTTCCTCACTGGGGTGGCCCAGCACCGGTAACCTACTGCAGGGACCAGGCGCATTTCTGGGTTCCGAGATTTGTTTCTGAGTCTCTGGGATCATGGCCGTTAAGCAGTCTGATCAGGAACCAGAGAGGCCTTGCCTCCAGTTATATAGCTGAGCTGGAGGTGGTTTGTGGGTGTTTCTCCCACCTACCTAACTTTTGGCCATTTACTTTCTTGTTAAACTTGGCCCCAAGTTGTTGGGGTCTGGCCAAAGGCACAGCAGCAATTTTGGGGTATCTAGAAGTCTGAAGGTACCATCAGGCTGCTGATGCACTTGCCGCACAGGTACATGTTGACCTGCTGATGGCACCATACCCCCAACACTGTTTCTTTAATGTCCAACAACTGGTCTTTGGATAATGAGGGCATGCCTCTAGTCTTGGAGAGTACTATCCTACAAATTGCATCTTGGCATTAGAAATGGCTTACAAGTAATTTCAAAGTTAGAAGTCAGCAATCTGTAATAAAATGTTTCATTTTATGTTTGCTAGGATTAAATGAGGTGAAACTCATCTCCATCCCTTTAGGGCAAATTTCTTTTTTCTCAAGATAGATTTTCCTGTCAGTATACTTGGTATACCTACCGGTGCCTAAAAGTTCCATCGTTATTTGAGCATTTAAGTGAGACTTCGTGGACTGTGTGGTGATTAAAGGCCTGCCACTTTCCGGCAGTCAGTCTTTAACTCTCTCTTTCCCATACTATATTAACTAATGCCTCTGACTGTAAATGCCAGTTTATAAGTGGTTCTGTTAGCCTGACAGCTGTGCTGAGACAAGCTGGGGTTGGGGCAGGGTGGCAGGAGACTTTAAGTAGCTAAGTAATTAGGTGGAAACTCTGAGTTCTGTATATTTCTTAAATAACTTGAGCATTTAACTTTTATATGAGACAGAGTTTTTGTGCCTACAATGTATCTTAACTATTCTACCATTAAGGAAGGGAAGATTATTAAGTTCTACCCTGAAAGAACTAACCTTTGAATTCACTCATCTTGAGATTTTTGTTTTGGCCCACTCTTAGCAATGCTCAGGGCTTGCTCCGATAGGTACTTACTCACAGGACATTGCACTGCTGGGAATCAAATCATGGCTTCTTTTGTGGTAAACATGCACTTGAGCCCTTTGAGCAGTCTCTTTTTCAGCTCGTGAACTCTAGATGTTCTTTTTGACAGGGAGGGCCTGGCCTGGTGTAGTTTCCACTGAATCTCATAACTGCTTAATGCTAGAGCCCAAGATTGCTGCTTGGGTCCTTTGGTGTTAGAAATTACATAGGCTACCCTGGCTGGGCTAAAGGGCTTACAGGATTGCTTGCACCCAGTGATGCTTAGAGGACTAGGTGGAGCTATGGTTGACTTCAAACAGGGTATGCATTTTAATCCTTATACTCTTATGCTAGCCCTTCGCTTCTAGATTTTTTCTTGTTTTTAGGCCATACTTGGCTGTGATTGGAGGCCATTTCTGGCTCTTTGGTCAGGAGTGCCCCTGAAGGTGTTTAGGGTATCCTATGTGATGCTGGGGATTTGATTGGTGTCTATTGCATGCAAGGTGAACTCTTCACCTCCTGTGTCCTGGTCTGTATGATTTAGCATCTTTGTTTCAGGAAGGTAGATTCTGTTTATTTGTTTGGTTGGTTTTGGGGTGCTACACTAAGTAGTGCTCAGGGCTTACAATTACTAGCCCTTTGCTCAGGAATTACTCCAGGCAAAATTAAAACTCACTCCTTATTTGTAAAGGATGACTTCTGAAAAGGATCTGGGGACCCTATGGGGTGCTGGGATTGAACCAGGTTGTCCACATGCAAGGAAGCACCCTACCTGCTATACTATCGCTATATACTTTTAGATTCTAGTTTCAGTTCTTTTTCTCAAATTTCTGCTTGAGAAATTAATCCAGCTGCAGGTAATGTGTGAAATAAAATGAGCTGTTGACCAATAATTGACTTTTAAGAATGAAACTAGTATGGAATTAGCCACAAATACACATATGCCCAGTAAAAACCTATACATCTGTAAAGATATGGACACTTGCAAAATTTTGACAAGATAATATGGATGTGATTCTAGGAAAATGGAATTGGAATAAAATTGTACTTTAGGAGAGGAAAATTTAATTGTATCATATTCTAAATTGTGTGATTACTCAAACAGGTGGAGCTCTATCTATCTGGAACAGTCAGAAAAAGCCTGAAGTTGGCATTATTTATCTTCCCATATTTAGGGTAGAAATGATAGGAATACATAATAGGAACTAGGGAGAGGGATTCTTTTTTTTTTTTTTTATTAGTGTTGGCTGCGTGCAAGGCAAATGCCCTACCATTCGATTCCTCCGCCCCTCTCGGAGAGCCCGGCAAGCTACCGAGAGTATCTCGCCCGCACGGCAGAGCCTGGCAAGCTCCCCGTGACGTATTTGATATGCCAGACACAGTAACAACAAAGTCTCCAATGGAGACGTTACTGGGCCCGCTCAAGCAAATCGATGATCAACGGGAGGGCCTTTACTTTACTTACTTTATTAGTGAGACACCATGAGGTACAATTGTAGACTTACAAATTTTTGTGCTTGGGTTTCAATTATACAATGATCAAATACCCATCGGGAGAGGGATTCTTTTATGAGAAAGTGATAGCCCATTAAACCTTCAAAATCTTCAAGTGCCTTTATACTTGTACTATTTTTCAAGCCCTGTAGATTGTTTTGAATTTTTTATCTTAATTTTTTTTCAAAACTCATTGAATTTTAGCTAGAGAGATTGTACAGTCTGTAGTGCAGAGGTCAAGATGAAACCCTGAGCAGTGTTAGATGTGGCCCCAAAACCAAATAACAACCAAAAGATTGAGTTTTATTTTGCTTTGGGGTCACAAATGGTGGTGCTTGGGGGGACCATGTGGTACAGGGATTGAATCCAGACCTCCTGTATGAAAAGCATGCCCTCCAGACTTCTGAGTTATCTCCTCAGTTTCACTTTGGGTTGGTTTTTTTTTTTTTTTTTTTTGGTGCAGGGGAGAGGTTTGGGCAGACATCGGCTAAAGGATGACAGGTGAGCTGAGAAACACCCTCCAGGAGCAGCCGATAGCTATTCATTTTATGTAAAATCTTATCACGCCGAAGGTTGTGTGTTCGCAGGCTCACTGGATGGCACTGTCTCACCACCTGCGTTCGGTGCTCTTGAGCCGCTGTGTGTGGCCTGGATCGGAACGGCTGTTGGCCAAGGGCAGACAGAAGAAGAAACGAGGGCCAGGCCGGTCGATATCAATAGTAGTTTATTCCAATCCTCTTCACTACTGTCTCTCTCTGCCTCCTTCTCTCCTGGGCCCCAATCTGAAATCTCTCTCCTTCTGGCTCTGACTCTGAATCTCTGGAGCCCAAGCCCTCTCGCTTCTGACTCTCCTCTCCCTGAGCTTACAGTCTTAGTTTATATAGCAGTCACATAAGGCGGTGACATAAAGGTGGGTTGAATATTGACGAATCAACAAAGAGAGGTAAGACCACTCCTCCAGGAGATTAACTCAAGGATAAAATCTCTTCTACAGAGATTACTCCAGATTACTAGGAGATCCGCTCAAGGGTGGGATCACAACAAGGGTGTGTTCTTCCCTCAGTTAGTAATCTACTTAAATAGTTTAATAAATCTACTTCTAATATTTCTAGCAGTGTCATTTTGTATGAGCACAGTAAGAGATATAAACTTAGTTTGGTTCTTCCTGAGAACATCTCACTATACATTCCTCAGTCCTCAGGCCAGGTTAATCTTCCTAGCTCCGGCAGGGTCCTAGTCTCGTCGTTACTTACTTTTGGATCATGACAGCATTTGTCCATGATCATGCCCTCAACTTATAGTTGAGTATCGTGGCTCTTTGGCCTGGTCCATTTCGATGCCAGGGTAGCTCACAGCTTGCCCTGGGTCCATTCAGTCCCTCGTCAGGACCCTGCTTTGGGGGTGCTAGGAACTAAGGGCAACTGAGTCAAGAAATCAGATGCCCAGGAGTAAATATTATTTGGAGTCAATCAACTCCCAAGTTACAAAGCATAATATTAACTGTCTTCCTGTGTCCAACAGAAAGGACATTGCTTACAATACAAGTTCAGTGTCCTTAGATGGGTGTGACCTGATAAACCTAAGCTACCTGAGGAAGGACAAAAGAGTGTTATCCTACAATTTTACTGCCAAATACACACATAATTTATAGAGGGTCTTGTGTTACATGAAGGTCCAATCACATAAAGTTCAGCATTATTGGCCTGTCACTTTCCTACTCTACTTTGTTCCAGTCCAATCCCATTCAAGGCTAGATGGAATGCTTGTAGGACTAGGTGCAGTTAGGATGACATGCTAAGTGTGCGTGTGACAGTTTCTGTGTGTTGGGTACATGTGAATAGGAGGTCGAGTGAGACTCAAGGCCAGATACCCGGTGCTGACACCCTGTTCTTGCCAACTTTGGTGGTGGGATTGGTATTGAAATATTGAATGTAATCAATTACTGTGAACAACTCTTTGAAAACAAAATTTGGAAGAAAAAAAAAGATTCACTTTAGCCCGCTGAACTATCTCCCTGCTTCCTTGTAGTCTTATTTATTTTGTGTGATGCCAGAAATTGAACTCAGGGTCTTCTAAATGAAAAGCTTCCATTCTACCACAAAGCTTCATCCCCAGTCCTGATTTGCAGTTTTAAATTAACAACTTAGCTTTCCATTATTTCTTCTTATTCTCAGGTTTGGTCCATCGAACTCACATGTCATCATGTCGTGTGGATAAGCCCTCTGAGATTGTGGACGTTGGAGATAAAGTATGGGTGAAGCTTATTGGCCGAGAGGTAAAAGTTGTGTACAATTTTTTGTTTGCTTTTGTGCCACACTCAGAAGTGCTCAGGGTACTATATGGGCTGCTGGACTTCAAACCCAGGTCAACCCCTTGCAAGGCAAGCACCCTGCCTGCTGTACTATCTTGGGCTCTACAATTTCTTTGTGCTTTGAAAGGGTTAGGGAAAAGTTGGAGTTATTGCTCTGTGTGTGTGTGTGTGTGTGTGTGTGTGTGTGTGTGTAGAGAAAGAGAAACAGATAAGTCCCACAGATTTTTTTATATGTGTATCTATACTTTTATATGTATATAAATATAAAATCTGTGGGACATGTCTTTATGACAAATTTTTAAAAAATATATACAGAATACACTTTAATTTTCACAGACACGAAAAGAACACAGTTTATAGTAATATTTCCTTAATATCTGGCAAGTAATATGAGGGAAGTGAGAAAATTTGAAGGACTTGTTAACTCCTTTGAAGGTATATATACTTATGTTGGTATGGGAAGACCATAAGAAAAATGTGAATAAACCACCCTAAAGCCTGTTCTTCTACAGAAAACAACAAAGGAGGCAGAAATTATGAGGTCTGTGGGAAACAGTAAATCAAACAGAATGGTTCCAACTGCTATAGAGTGTATATGGACTATAACTGAAGGAGACAAAGAAACTAGGCAACTATGTACATAAAACTAATTGGAAGGGAGACATGGGAGGGATACTGGAAACATTGGTGGTGGAGAACAGGCACTGGTGGAGGGATGGGCACTTGATCATTGTATGACTAAAATATAAGCACAAAAGTTTGCAAGTCTGTAACTGTACCTCACAGTGATTCATTAAAAAATAAAAAATTAAAAAAATAGAAATGAATGATTAAAACAAACAAAACTAATAGGAAATTATAAATGCAATAGAAGTTTCAAACAATAATGAAAGTAGTTTTAAATGAAGTCAAAAGAAGGGGAAAAAAGAAAATGACTCATTAAGAAATGGAAATATTAATGAAAATCCAAAGGAAGAGGGAAATTGGTATTATGAAAAGATAACGATAAGAATGTTTCAGTCAGAGGTACTGGATCGTAGTATGGCAGGTAAGGTGCTTCCCTTGCACACAGCCAGCCTGGATTCAATCCTTAACGCCACACATATGGGTCCCTGAGCCTTTTTGGGAGTGAATCCTAAACACAGAGCCAGGAATAAGCTCTGAGCACCTCTAGGTGTTGCCCCCCAAAACAAAAACAAGAAGAAAGATTTCCATCAGGACTGAAGGACTAGTATAGGAATTAAGGCACTTTATTGCATCCCACTGAACCCAGTTCAAATTTCTGGTGTCACTGGTTATAGCCCAAAAATAAAAACAAAAGGGGAAAAAAAATAGGGACCAGCAACTTTAACTTGCTAAATGGGCTGAATTCATGTTTTTTCCTTTTTTATTTTGACTTTTTGGGTTAGACTCAGCGATGCCTCAGGGGTTACTCCTGGCTCTGCATTCAGAAATTACTCTTGGTGGTGCTCGGGGGACCTTATGGGGTCCCAGGGACCAAACGTAGGTTGGCCCCCTATTGCAAGGCAAATGCCCTACCCACTGTTCTATCACTCCGGCCAGCTCATGCTTTTTTCAACCCATAGCATTGCATGGTCTCTAGAGCACCAGAGGAGTAACCCCCAACACAGAGGCAGGAGTAGCTTCCAGCACCACCATGTGTGGCCCCTCAAACAAAATTTTAGTCAAAGGGAATAAATGATCCAAAGACTCTGTAGTAAAAAGGTTCTCAAGTGCTAGAAAAAGCAAAAGAGGACCAGTGTGACTTAAAGTTTTCTTCATCTTTGTAGAAACTTTGTTTGGGGCCACAGCTAGTGATGCTCTGGAGTAACTCTGGCTCTGCACTCCGGAATTAGTCCTCGAAGTGCTCAGGGGGTCATATGAGATGCTGGGATTGAATAGGTTATGTGCAAGGCAAATACCTTACCCACTATACCATCTGTCTTGCCCCTATAGAAGCTCTTGGCCAAGTCCAAAGGAACTGTAGTCATTGAAAAATTCTGGAGCCCATTAGGTCTCATGGATATGAATATAGTTGGAGAAACAGTTTTCAGTGGGATTGCCTCTCTAGACCTTGAGTTTCTGAGAAAATATAACTACTTTTCTTCTCCACTGCATGTTCACCCTATTCTGAAGGAACAAGAATAAGATGGAAGTTCCTAAAAATTAAAAAAAAAAAAAGACTATGACCCAACAATTCTAATTCCTTTTTTTCTTTTTGGCTTTTTGGGTCACACCCGGCGATGCACAGGGGCCAACTCCTGGCTTTGCACTCAGGAATTAACTCCTGGCAGTGCTCAGGGGACCATATGGGATGCTGGTAATATGGAATGCTGGGAATCGAACCTGGGTCGGCCACGTGCAAGGCAAACGCCCTACCCGCTGTGCTATTGCTCCAGTCCCATTACCCAGTTTTTAAGGTAAAGGTAAAGGTAAAGGCCCTCCCGTTGATCGTCGATTTGCTCGAGCGGGCCCAGTAACGTCTCCATTGGAGACTTTGTTGTTACTGTGTCTGGCATATCGAATACTCTCGGTAGCTTGCCGGGCTCTCCGAGAGGGGCGGAGGAATCGAACTCGGGTCGCCCATGTTGGCCGCTTGTAAGGCGAACGCCCTACCACTGTGCTATCGCTCCAGCCCACCCAGTTTTTAAAAGGAAGGAAATGTTATTGTAGGCTACAACAAAAATGAGCTTTCAGTATGTCATGCAAAGTGAAAAACATGCCAGTCAGCATTTGCTTTCCTAATATTTGGTTTACATTAGAATCATAAGGACATTAAGTATAGTAGTGAATGCCAGTGACTTGGGGGGGGAGAAAGGAGAATGAAGAATAATTATTAATCTTTTGTTGGTTTGAAGGCCATGTCCAGTGGTGCTCAGGGCCTACTCCTGGCTGTCCTGAAGATTCTCTCAGTGATGTTTGGGACCAAATGGTGCTGGGGATCAAATTTGAACCTCCTGTATGCAAAGCTTAATCCTTTCAGGTATCTCTCAGCCGTAGGAGTTACATTTAAAAATAGAGTATCAGTTTTATAAAGGTAAAAATTATGGCGTTGGATGTTGGTTGGTGATATCTACAGAGCAATGTGAATGCCACTGAACTATATAATTCAGCATGATTATGATGGTGAATTTTATGTTCTGTGTACTTGAATACTTTTTTAAAAAATGTGATGAAGACCATTTTCTGAAATTCTTCTGTCAGAGTATTTGCCTATTATGCTTTTAGGTAATCCCACTGTTCCTAACACAGGGCCTCAGCCATTAAAGGAACTCAGTGTTTGCTTTTATAGTAAAAGCTTTTATTCTTAGGTAAAGTAATTTTAGACCAATATTATCTTTAGACCATCATAAATGATGTACTTTAAGCATTCAGTAAATTGCTTTTGTCTTTTTCAGATGAAAAATGATAGAATAAAAGTATCCCTCTCCATGAAAGTTGTCAACCAAGGGACTGGAAAAGACCTCGATCCCAACAATGTTATCATTGAGTAGGTAAAAGGTTTGGGAAGCTAAATTCCTCCTGTCTCTGAAAATACAGAATGCTGTAGTGAATCAGGTTGACTTGGGAACACTAGCACTTAACAGACTTTGTGCTCTCTGATTTTCAGTTATAATGTACAAATAACAGTTTACTGTATAGAGTTCTAAGATAAAATGCTAAATGTAATTCCCTTCCCCTTGTTTTTTTAATTTTGGCTGTTTTATCAGCTAAGTAACAAATATTTATAAAGTACTAGTTACTTGTTTCTCTCCTAATTGGACTGAAAATAGATAGAGAACATGTGGGAGGGGAGAGTAATCTCAGAGCAGCTCCAATTGAGTTTACACTACTATATCTTAGGGACTTATTCTTACAATGCCTTACTACCTTTCTGATTATTTTATTTAAAAATGGAAGATTTAGGGCTCAAGGATATGGATCAAGTAGTAGAGTATACATGTTAGGTATGTGTAAGGCCCTGGGTAAGAGCCCCTTTGTTTAATCCCCAGCGTTGCGTGGACTCTTGAGTACCACCAGGATTGACCCAACAAAAAAATAAGTTAGAAACGGAAGATTTTCTATTTGTGTAAGACACTGTCTGGTGATGCAGGGAATTTGCCATTTGTTTTAGAATCTCTCAGATATATGCCAGAGATTTCTAATCAAAGGATATTAGATCCTTAAAGATGCTGTAAAAGAGCGTGAACTGTTTTCAGTGTTTTAGGAAGCCAACCAATATTTTAACACATTTATCCTGAGATTAATCATGGCACTGGAGGTTCCTGAGCACCACTAAGGTGGCCCTGGTAATTCCATGAAAGTCAAACATTAAGCACATCCTTGAGCACTAGCCCTGAATTACTAGCCTAGTCAGTTGATATTTCTGGCGTGGCAGAGATTAATCATGGCATTCTATTGCTTTTTGCTGATAAAAATACAACATGCTTTATCAAGAACAACAGATGCACTCAGTTGTTACTATTTTGTTTTTAAAGCACATGGTTTACAATATTGTTAATGATAGTTTCAGTGCATAACACAACGCACTTGAAGTAGTATTTTTTGATTTGCATTTCCCTGGTGGTAAATGATATAGAGCATTTTTTCATATACCTTTTGGCCACTTGTGTTTTCTTTGAGGAAGTTTCAGTTCATCTCCCCCGCCCCCATTTTCTGTTTTTGTTTGTTTTAGAGCCACATCTGTGCTCTGGATTGAACCCAGATTGGTTGCTTGCAAGGCAATATGGATGCTGACAAGGCAATCCACTCTACAATCTTTCTGGTCTACTCTCCCCAATTTTTTTTTTTATGGGTTTGGATTTCTTTTTACTTGTAAAGTTCTACCAGTGCTTTATATATCTGGGATATCAACCCTCTATCAGAAGAATGGTAGACAAATATTCTCCTAGTCTGTGGGGTATCTTTATTCTGATCCTTTTTTTTTTTTGTGCTGCAGCAGCTTCTGAGTTTGATATAGTCCCATTTTTGCTTCTAATTAGCCAGTGATATTGGATCATTGAATATATCTCTGGCTTCATGGTCATGGAGTATTCTACTTCTGTTTTCCTTGAACCTTGATATAATTTTTAGATTTGGGTTGAAATCAAGATCTTTAATCCATTTTTTAAAAACATTTATTTTTTTTCTTTAATTGATTTTGATTTGACTTTTGTGCGTGATGTTAGAAATGAGACAGTCTGCAATTACTTTGCATGCAGTTGACCGGGATTTGATCCCTGGCACCCCGTATGGTCCCCGAACACACCAGGAATCATCCTTGAGCACAGAGCCAGAAGTAAACCCTGCATATAACTGTGACCGAACCCCCCCCAAGAAAAAAGAATCTTTAAGGACAGAGGTTAAGATTTTGAACAGATATTTTTAGATTTTATATGTTTATCAGCACTGTCCAACTGAGTAACCACTAGTTATTCATAGCTATTTAACATAAATTAATTAAATAAAATTTAATATTCAACTCCTCAGTCACAACTTAAATTTTCAGTAGTCATAGACGTAAAAAGTCAGTAGTACAAGGGGGGCTAGAGAGCTAATACAGTAGGTAAGGCACAAGGGGGTACATGCTTGCCTTGCATGTGGCCAGTCTGGGTTCAATCCCCAGCACCCCCCATTTACTGCCAGGAAAAATTCCTGAATTCCTAAGTGCAGAGCCAGGAGTAACCCGTAGGCATCACTGGGTGTGGCCCCAAAACAAAAGTGAGTAGTACAGACATAAATTTATAAATAGCCACCTTCTGTCATTGCATTATATTGGGCTGTGTTTTTTCTTAGTTCAGGTAGAAGAATAAGGCTATAGACTTTACCTATGAAGTCTTACTTATGGTATAGATGGTGAAGGTCAATGTAAGCAAACCTGTAAATGTTGTGAAAGCACAAAAGATAACTCCTCCTGTGATAGCAGGGAATAATCTAAACTTTGAAATGAATGGAATAGGATATTTTGTCTGCTCTTGAGCCTACATATTTCATAAACTGTTAGCTGAAATATGTGAAGTGTGGGATAGTACAGAGGGTAAGGCACTTGCCTTGCATGCAGCCAACCTGGGTTCAACCCCCAGCACCCCATTTGGTCTCCCCGGGTCCTGCCAGTAGTCACTACTGAGCACTGCCAGGTATGCATCCCACCCCCCTCAAAAAATAAAAAATAAAATATGTGAAGTGAGTAGCTTCTACTAAAATTCTATCTGTGTATGTGTGTGCATGCATTTGTATGTATGTGTTTATATTACCTGTAGCTCTCTATTGAAGTATATATATTTACTAAAAAATGTATACTCAAAAGTTCACAGAAGCAATATTCATATTAAAGCTTACTCAAGTACCTGTCAGCAGCAGAATATTTCATAATAATGAGAATGAATGACAATTATACACAATAAGAAAAGATGAATTTCACAAAACAAAGGAAACCTGGCACAGAGGAGTCCATATTCAATGGATTTGTTTATGTAATTTCCAAAAATAGTTTGTAAAACTAATTAGAAAATAGAATAGTGGATATCTTTGGAGGGGAAGAATGGTAACTTTGGGTTTTTTTTTTTTTTGGTCTTTTTTTTTTTTTTTTACTTTTTTGGGTTACACCCGGTGATGCTCAGGGGTTACTCCTGGCTCTGCACTCAGGAATTACTCCTGGTGGTACTCAGGGGACAATATGGGATGCTGGGATTCGAACCTGGGTCGGCCACATGCTAGGCAAAATGCCCTACCCGCTGTGCTATCACTCCAGCCCCGAAGCATGGTAACTTAACATGGCTCTCTTGGGGGATGGTGATGTTGGTATGTTTGGGCTATGCCCAGCTGTGCTCAGGGCTTACTCCTGACTCTGCTCAGGATTCACTTCTGTTGATTTTGGGGATATCATATGTAGTTCTGGGAATTCTAAGCAGGTTTGACCAGGATTCTAACCAAGCTCCTTAACCCTTATGCTATCTTTTGGCCTCTAAAGGGGCTTTCCAAGGTGCTCTTAATCTTCAGTTCCCTGTTGTGCATGCTGATTTATACAGATTCAAAATTAATTAAATTTTCAAATGTTTTTAAATGTTCAAATTTTCAATGTCATTATATTGTATACTTATGAACAGTTTTCTGTTTCTATATTATACTTTGATCAAAGATTAGAATTTTCAAAAGACATATGATAATGTGAACAGAAAAGTTAATTCTAGAGGATCAGGGAAGACTTGATAGGAGGTGGTGAGCTGCTTCTCAAATTGTTTGTATGTAGGAAAGTGGTGAAATTTTCTTGTAGTCTCTGGCAGCATCTCTCCTTTTGTTGGTTTTGGATTTGGGGCCATACCTGGCAGTGCTGAGGGCTTACTCATGGCTCAGTTCTATAGTGCTTGAGAATTTATTTGAACCATGGCTGGTTGCCTGCAAGGCAAGTGCATTAACCCCTCTACTGTCTCATTGGCCTCCTCTGGCAACGTCCTTTAAGAAAGCCCACAGTCAGCATTTTTCATTAAAGGCAAGAAGAGAGGCGGAGGCGGTCATTCCAGGATTACACTGGACAGAAGATCACCCTCGAGGCTGTCCTGAACACTACCTGCAAGAAGTGTGGCTGTAAAGGTAAGGGGAAGCCTCTACACAAGTCAGAATTTCTCTTCTTACAGACAAACTTTTTACTGGATGAAGGGTGCAGTCTACAATTTGCTCAACATAATTTGCTTTTTTAATGACTTCATCTGCTCTTGCTCTTCTTTCTGTTAGACACACCAGAGTTCATGGATTGATGCTTTTTTTGTGTGTCCTTTTTGTTTTAATTTGGAGCTACATCCATCAGTGCTTGGGGCTTATTTCTGGCTCTGTGGTTAGGGATCACCCTGGACAGTACTGGTGGATCATATAACCATATGCAGTGGCAGAAATTGAAGCTGGGTCACCAAGGCAAGCACCTTACCAGCTGTTCTGTTTTTCTGACTCTGTTTCTTTTTCTTTTCTTTTCTTTTCTGGCCATATCCAGTGGTGTTCAGTGATAACTCCTGGTGGGCTGGGGCTACCATATGGGGTGCTGGGGATTGAGTCTGGGTGGGCTATGTGCAAGGCAAACACTCTACCCACTGTAATATCACTGTAACCCTGTCCCTTTCAGAATGCTGTCTCTGCTTGTACTATGCCATCATAACTTTCTGCCCCATGCCCTATCTCCAATCCAAAGTTGATTCTTTGCGTAGGCAAGGTTCCCCATGTGTTTACTAAATAAAGAAGGGCATAAATGTTTGATTCTGATTAACTTGATCACTTGACATCCTATTACTCATCTGTTTGCTCAAGCGGGCACCAGTAACGTCTCCATTCATCCCTATCGCGTGCTAGTGTAGCCCAATGGTGTCTGCTCGCTCCAGGAACATGAAGAGCCTCAAACCGATTGTTCAGGGTTTTGACGAAGAAGTCTGACCATCTCATCGGTGGGCGGCCAAGTGATCTTCGGACTTCCCGTGGAATACAGTCAGTAATGGCTCTAGTCCAGCGGTCGTCTCCAAATCGCATTACGTGTCTAGCCCATCTGATTTTCAACTCCTTGGCAAACGAGACAGTGTCCCTGATTCTTGATCGTCAATGGAGTTCGGAACTCCAGATTCTTTCTCTCATTTGAGTGAAGCGTGATATTCCAAGCATAACTCTTTCGGTTCTTCTTTGGGAGACCCGGATAGTGTTCTCATCCTGTTTTCGTAGGGCCCAGGTCTCTGAGGCTTATGTTAATGCAGGAAGAACAGTGGAATCGAAGAGATGTGCCCGGAGCTGGAGGTTCTTCGTCCTCTTTGCTATTTCTTTGATGCTATTGAAGGTGTTCCAAGCCGCTCTCTTCCTCCTGCGCAGTTCAGGTGCCAGGTCATTTGTCATGTTGACTTTTTGACCTAGTTACACTATAGCATTCGGAGATGTCCTTCCCGTTGAGAGCAAATGGAATGTCAGGAACAAGACCATTTCTCATAAACATTGTTTTCATGAGATTCAGCTGGAGTCCGACCTTTCCACACTCACGGTCGAAGTCGGCCAGCATTTGTACCGCTTGGGTAATGTTTGGTGTTATTAGAACGATGTCATCAGCAAAACGGAGGTGGTGTAGTTGCCGACCGTCCATCTTCATTCCCATTCCTTCCCATTCCAGTCATCGCATGACATTCTCGAGGGTGGCACTGAAGAGTTTTGGTGAAATGGTATCACCCTGCAGAACCCCTCTCTTGACATGGATGATTGCTTCCTTGTAGAATAGTGAGATCCTGGTAGTGAATCCATAATACAGCTCAAGGAGGATCCTGATGTATCGAGTTTGAATGCCCTGTTTGGCTAGGGTTTCTATGACCGCTTCCATCTCAACAGAATCAAAGGCCTTCTTTAAATCGATGAACATTAGAGTGGCATCTTGAACTCCCAAGAAACCTCAATGAGCTTGGTTATTATGTGGATATGGTCGATTGTGCTTAATCCTTTTTGGAACCCGGCTTACTCACATGGTTGTCCTTCAACTAGAGTTTTGCCAATCCTATTCAGGATAACTCAAGTCAACAGCTTGTAGACAACAGACAACAGGCAGATTGGGCGATAGTTGCCAATATCGTGGATGTCTCCCTTGTACAGTAGTACAGTCCTGCTGATTTTCCATTGGGATGGAATTTTTCATTTAGACAGGTAGTGTGTGAAGAGCTGAGCCAGTGTATTGATGAGTACTGACAGCATGTTCTTCAGGTATTCGGGTCTGACCTTGTCTGTGTGCAGGGTGCTTTACCGACGAAATGGCGTGTCGGATTTCGGAAGGGAGAACATTGGGAATGACATATCCATTCTGCAGAATTTGGTATGTGGGCAGGTAGATGTGGCTATCGAAGAGTTCCGAGTAGAAGTCATGGATAATCTTCTCCATTACCCTTCTGGGAGATGTGATAGATCCATCAGGATGTATTATAAGATGGAAGCAGGCAGGATGGATTATAAGATCCATCTTGGTCTTACAATTGGCGAAGGACAGGCGGGCATTGCCAATGCTTTTCCCGGCTTCTGCCGCATCTGCCAGCACTGCTGCTCTTCTCTCTTTGATGTTTTCCTTTCTTGCTTCTCTGCACTGTTTTGCGAGCTCAGACGTTCGCTTGCGGTTGCCTGAGGCTCGCGCCAAGCCACGTTGGCAAATGAGCTCAAGAGTTTTCAGAGACAGGCTTCTTTTTGTGGCTGTCTCTCTCTTGTCATTCCTCGCACAATCATGGAGGTGCTGAACTAGTTGATCGTATTCTTTGTCAATATTATCAATGACGGCATCTTCCATTGTTGCCGCAATAGTGCCAGTTGGTGGTCATTCTGGGAGTTCTCTTATTAAACTTTGTAGCCCTTTCTCCCCACGCCGTGAAGTAGAATTTTGCACAAAGGAGATGGTGATCCGATCTCGTTTGGAATTTTGGGACAACAGCAACATCGGTCAGGCAAAACCATCGATTGAATATGATGTGGTCAGTTTCATTGTGGAACCATCCATCGGGAGACTCCCATGTTCAACGTTTAGATTCATCCTTCTGGAACTGTGAGTTACCATGGATAGTGTTGGTCGACATGATGAACTCAGGCAGTCTCTCACCCTGTTCGTTCCATTCTAGGCCATGGGTCTCAATGTGGAGCTCTTCGGCTGATCTTCTAGGTCCTATTTTGGCATTAAAATCACTGACAATGATCTTACAGAAGGTCTTTGTAGAACTTCTCCAGCTCCATATAGAACTTCTCACTTTCTCCTTCATCATAATTGGATGTTGGTGTGTAGACAACGAAGATGGAAACTGCCGGCAGTGATTAAGACCAGAAGCCCCACCCTACCCTGTCCTGTCTGTGTCTACCAACCTCTGGCGACCCAGGGATTACACACAGAAGACCCTCTCTACCAGTACCAGATAAATACCTCATCAGCAGACCTCACTACCTCCACTCCCCAGCCACCCCCACACTCCAGGACGCTTTCCGAACTGCGTGGCTGCTTCACGGCCGCACAACTCATCATAAGACACTTAATACCCATCTTCCAAGATTACTGCACTATATTTGATAGGCTTCAAATATGGTTTGAACCATGGGAACACCTGCAAGGGCGATTAGAGGCCTCTCTAAAAGCCTCTATCCCTCTAGGAGAGCCTGGCAAGCTACCGAGAGTATCCCGCCCACACAACAGAGACTGGCAAGCTATCCGTGGCATATTCGATCTGCCAAAACCAGTAAGTACAATGCATCTCGTTCCCCTGACCCTGAAAGAGCCACCAATATGGCAACGTAAAGAAGGATGAGGAAGGAGAGGCTGATAAAATCTCAAGGTTGAACTAGGCTGCCAAAACGAAGAAGGACAAAAATGACTGTACTTTCAATGCACATATGCTGGCATCAGATGCATCCATCAAGGACCTGATGGTACAAGCACGAAAGATCAAGTACGACATCATTGGTCTGACCGAGACAAGAAGGTATCAATCACATCACGCCATTTTCCACACTGGAGAAGAACTGTTCCTTGGAACATGCAACAAAAGAGGCGTCGGTGGTGTTGGTGTCCATGTCAACACGAACTTGGCCATGAGCATTGATTCATTCGAATGCCTAACAACCCGAATCAGACAATTACACTTGAATAAATGTGCCTCACTGCTGATTAACACTAATTTTTTTTATCTACAAGGGTCATTATTTTGCTGCAAAAAATGACAATATATTCCTTAAGATTCCAAGTCTTTATGTCTTTAACTTACTGAGTTCTGAATTCAGTAAGTTCAGACCCGTTTGTCATCTTTTCCCCCTCATCTTCCATCTGCCCTGCTTTCTTAATTTTTTTCAAAATAGCTTAATTTTTCTTGATTTTTTTTTTTCACAGTGACAGCAGGTTTGTGCTCTGGCTAAGGCTATGGGATTTAAACCCTCTTTCATTAATGTAGTGGGAAGAGGAAAATATAAAATTGAGAGAAAGAATACATTCTCAGGAAAATGTAAACATTCCAGATGTTTGGAAAACTATGTTTAATTTCCCATCCTTATCTTGTCAGATCCCCTCTGCCTCTAGCTAATCCTGTGGTCTACCAAAAGTCAGACAAAACCAGCTCTGCAACATCTGCTGAAGAGTCCTTGAGTAGCACAGTAGTCTTAGGGAGGTTGGGACTCACTTAACTTTAACTTGTGTCTGCTCTGCATTCCATGAGGCGGAGAATAATGGGAGATGGGAATTTGATTCAGTAATCATAGGTCAGGCGAAAGGTTAGTTTTGATGCAGCAGAAATACCATAGGGTAGGGAGGCAAGAGACCTGGGGTAAGTTTTAGCTCAGCTACTGACTTTGTGTTCTTGAACTGCTTCTCCTCCCTGCACCTTCTGCAAGTGCACTGTTGAATTTGATGGTTTCTAAGGCTCTTGCCGCATTTGACAATCTGAATATTGAATGCTCCTAGGTGACTGTACATTTCTGAGGTGAAATATGTATGCTGCCTTCCTGCCAGCTGCCTAAGAGCTATCTCCCTTTAGAGTCTAGCTTGCCCTCAGCTCCCTCTGCTAAGCTTTCTGCTCTCTGGAGCAGCCTTTTGTTGTCAGGAATAAGTTCCAAATAGATACTTGAAAATTTCTAGCCCCGTTGCGAATGTGGTTAGAGCAAGCTTGTGTCATTATATCCTCTGACATTTCAAAAGCAGCTCTGTTGCTTCCCATAGTGGCTAGTCTGGTTCTGATTGCTAGAACAGTACCATCTTCAGTAACAAAAAGTCTTTGATTCTTTTTTTTTTTTTTTTTTTTGCTTTTTGGGTCACACCCAGCGTTGCTCAGGGGTTACTCCTGGCTCATGCACTCAGATATTACTCCTGGCAGTGCTTGGGGGACCATATGGGATGCTGGGAATCGAACCTGGGTCTGCCATGTTGGCTGCATGCAAGGCAAACGCCCTCCCCGCTGTGCTGTCGCTCCAGCCCCCGAAAATCTTTGATTCTTATAACTGCTCTGATTGAACTAGTAATACCTCCCAATCTAGCCAGCCCCTTTCAGGAACTTCTGGGAAAATCCACCTACTGAGGGGAACTGCTTTTCTTCTCTATCCTCTCTGCTTCTCTTCTGCAGGTCACTTTGCAAAGGATTGCTTCATGCAACCAGGAGGGACCAAATATTCTCTGATACCTGACGAGGAAGAAGAGAAGGAAGAGACAAAGTCAGCAGAGTTAGAGAAGACTGACCCTACAAGGAATTCTTCTAGGAAAAGAAAGAAGGTGCTTGCTCTCTTGCTTTTATGTTTATTTTCACGTTTGAAAATGAAAATTTGGGTGCATATGCTGCCCGAGCCCATGTGCTACTTGTGCCAACATGACCAAGCACATGTGGTGCCCGAGCATGTGTTGCCTGCATCTCCCTTCTTGAGATGTGTACTTTCATGCTTTCATATCTACTGCTGGGATGTGTGTAGGGGCTCTCTCTCCGCCCTTGGAAAAGCCCAGATTCTCTCTTAAAGCCTGTTCTCCCACTTTTTTCTCCTTCCTCCCCTTCAAAAACCTCCAAATAAAATATGTTTTATTTCAAAAAAAAAAGAAAGTGAACATATGCTTTTTGTAGAAGTTTTTTTATCCAGAATTTTATAATATCTTAGGTATAGTACAGTCTTTTTTCTAGGTAATAATAAATACAGATAACTGCATATAAAGGCAAAAGTGGGGGTGGGGTGGGGAGGGGCAGCTGAGAGATAATCCAAAGGCCTTGTGCTTATGCTTTGTATGCAGGAGTCTTGGGCTAGATACCTGATATCATATAGTCCTTCAAGCATCACTGATAGTGACACCCCTGAGCACTGAGCTGTGAGTAGTCGAAAAGCCTGAGAAAGAAAGCAAAACAAAACCAAAATATGGCAGTACAAGGCATAAATTATATCCTGTTTTTTCATGCTCATAGAGCATTATCTAGTATTTTTGAGCATTCTTCTAAAATATGCTTTAAGGGTCTAGAGCAATATTGAAGTGATAGGGCACTTACTTTACACGCAGCAGACCCTAATTCCATCCCTGGCACCCTACCCATATGGTCCCCTGATCCCCTGTAGGAGTGATGCCTCAGCTCAGAGCCAGGAATAAGTTCTGGGCACTGCCAGATGTGGCGTCCAAACAAGAAAAAAAAAAAAACTAACCCCCCTCAACGGCCAAGATTCAGAGACTATAAAACCCAGCTCCCAGAAGCTCCGCATTTGCGGCCGCGCGACATCTTATCATCTCATTCCTACTTTAGACAAACTGGCAGGCTACCGAATGTAACCTGTCCACACGGCAGAGTCTGGCAAACTCCCCGTGGCGTACCCAATATACCAAATACCAGTAACAATGAAGGGTCTCATTCTCCTAACTCTGAAAGAGCCTTGAATATGGCACTTTTCTTAAAAATCTCAGGGCTAGGACGAAGGAGACGTTACTGGGGCCTGCTCGAGGCAATCGACGAATAACAGGATGGTTGTGATTGTGATTGTGATTGTGAACCCCCCTCAACACCACCCAAAATAACCCCAGTGCTTTCAGAACAGTATATGACATTGTACCTTTTGATTATCTGATTTTTTTTTTCAAATTTTCCTATTGTTGGATTTTAATTTTTCTTATTTTAGGGCCACACCTGTCAGTGCTCAAGGGCTACATATGGAGGTTGGAAGACCGTGCTATGTCAGGGACAAACCCACCCTCTAGAATCTAAAATATTCTCTCTTGCAGTCTGAGCTATCTTTGCAGCCTTGACTACTTCTCTAACTGGTTATTTGGGTTTTGTTTTTTTTTTGTTTGTTTGTTTTTTGGCGCCACAAATAAAATACTCATTACTCATGACTCTGCACACAGGAATTACTCTTCTCTGTGATTAGGGAACCATAGGGGCTGCTGGGGTGCATTAGTCATGTTCAAGGTAAGCACCCTACTTGCTGTACTATCACTCCAGCCCCCTGGTTATTTTGGGATAAATTCTTAAATAAGACTATTTCATTAGGGCTTTAGGGCTTATAGATACGTCCTTATCAGTTTGTCTTTCCAGAAGGTACTTATTTGTGTGTAGTAGTAAAATAAGTGAGAGTGCCTGTTTCATTTAGTTCTTTTTCCTCTCTACTAGTTCCAGCAGAAGAGTTCAAGAAAAGTGTTATTCTAGTGTTGGTAAAAATGAAAGTGTAGGGGCTGGAGCAATAGCACAGTGGGTAGGACGTTTGCCTTGCACGTGGCTGGCCCGGGTTCAATTCCCAGCATCCCATATGGTCCCCCGAGCACCGACAGGAGTAATTTCTGAGTGCATGAGCCAGGAGTAACCCCTGTGGTGCATCGCCGGATATGACCCAGAAAGCAAAAAAAAAAAAAAGAAGAAGAAAAGAAAGTGTATTTGTGGGACCAGAGAGATTGTACAGGGGTTGGTCCAGAGATACAGTACAGTACAGTACAGTACAGTACAGCAGGGTAACGTGCTTGCTTTGCATGTGGCCAACCTGGTCAATAGTTGTTGAGATTTGGGGGAATTAAAAATTGTATGTGATTTTTTTTTTTTTTGCATGGGATTGGCTCCTCTAAGCTCTCACATTGTTCATTGGCCAATGTATATTCATTTGGACAGAAATATCTTTAGCAGTCCTTGTTACTAACTAGGTACTGAATAGCAGGAATGCTTAGTATGTGAAAGACATGTATGATAAGTAACTCATATGAAGCTAAAGGTTAGACACAGCACCTATACCCAAACAGTTACTAGTATGAAGGGAAGGAGACTTATCAAAAGATATCTGGTAACAAAAGACAAGCACTCTAAGGGAATTACTGTTTCTCTACCTTTCTATTCCTTCTCATTTTGGTTTGTTTTTTCTTTTTGTTTCTTTGGAGGAATATGGGGTACTGTCCAGTGCCAGGGATCAAACCCAATGCACACACTCAGTCCTTTGAGCTATCTTTCTGAGCGCCCCTTCAGGGGGTTGCACACTTTGTTGTGCTGCTTACATTCTTGGTTATGGTGCTTGATAGTGTCTTACACTTGATAGCAGTACACCAGAGGGGCACTTCATTGTAACTCTAGGGATTGCAGTACGGGTGTGGTTATACCATTT
Organism: Sorex fumeus; assembly: GCF_029834395.1. Lineage (NCBI taxonomy): Eukaryota > Metazoa > Chordata > Mammalia > Eulipotyphla > Soricidae > Sorex > Sorex fumeus. The sequence continues at coordinate 46,846,978 of NW_026606104.1, forward strand.
GATTATGTAGAGGTGGTGCTAGGCATCAAACTCACAACTTTATGCATGCAGGGCAGCACTTTACCACCAAGCCACATCCTTGGGCCCTGGATTTTTGGGGTTTTTTGTTTGTTTGTTTGTTTGTTTGTTTTGGATCACACCCAGCGATGCTCAGGAGTTACTCCTGGCTCTTCATTCAAAAATTATTCCCAGCGATGCTTGGGGTACCATATGGGATGTCAGGGATTGAACCCAGGTTGGCCTCATGCAAGGCAAATGCCCTCCCTGCTGTAGTATTGCTCCAGCCCCAAGGGTCCTGGATTTTTGTTTCCTAGAGAAATCCAACAACAGGAAATGAAGTATGGCTGAATCACCGTAACTTGGGGCCAAAAAGTCAGAAATAGGCTATTTGGGTCTCATCTGTGTTTCACAACTCTGCTTTATTGTCCCACTTTTTTCTTTCTTTTTTTAAAATTTATTTTTATTAAAAACACCGTGATTTACAGAGTTAATTGCACTGCACTGTCCTCCTGTTGTTCAGCGATTTGCTCGAGTGGTCCCAGTAATGTCTCCATTGTAAGACGGTTGTTACTGTTTGGCATATCGAATATATCATGGGGAGCTTGCCAGGCTTTACCGTGCGGGCAAGATACTCTCAGTAGCTTGTCAGGCTCTCCGAGAGGGGCAGAGGAATCGAACCCAGGTTGGCCGGGTCAGCCACGTGCAAGGCAAATGCCCTACCTGCTCGGCTATCGCTCCAGCCCAGAGTTGTTAATTATACAGTTGTTTTAAGCATTTAGTATTCCAGCACCACCAGTGTGACCTTCCCTCCACCAATTGTCCCCATTTTCCCTCCCATCCCTAATTTGCTTCCTTAGGCACATATCAAATTTACTTTATATTACTTGTTTCAACAAAACTGAATAGCAAAAGATGGCAAATAGAATGATCAGAAAATAAGTCAGTCAGATCCAATTTGTGATTGCTATATGATTTTAGCCTATGTAAATAAGAAAAATAGAACCCTTTAATACAATACAATAAATGCTTATCTCATATGCATAAGTTCTCAAACTTTGAATCTAAAGTGTATTACATTAAATTTTATTTTATATTTGGATCTGATTATGGTACTAATCATACTTTTCATACTTTACCTTTCTTTAATAAAACTTTTAAAGAAATTCTTTTGCTAATTTTGGAGTTTACATGAAATAGGTAAGGCCTACTTATGTAAATTTCCCCCCCACACACACACACACTTTTTATAAATACTGTGGTTTGCAAAGTTGTTCATAATGATTTGTTAGAGTTATTCAGTATTCCAGCACCAATTCCACCACAATTATCATCTTCCCTCCACCATTGTCTCTAATTTTCCCGATCACCCCTCAAGCCTGCCCCCATAGCAGGCTCACAATAATTTGTTTTTATTGCTTATTATAAATAAATGCTAAAGAATGATCAAAAAATATTTCCTTAAAAGTAAATTAGTGTAAATTGTATCTCACCATGGAGACAGTAAGTCCTTGTATGAGGAATTACTAAGATAGTGTCACAGACTAAGCCTTTCGTGTTACTGTAACAAGCAGAATAAAATAATTGATTTTGTGTTGTTTGTCATGAAAAACCACTGAAAATGCTACCAAAAAAGTTTCTTTAGGGGTGGGGAGATGGGGGGATGGGAGGGATACTGGGATCCGTGGTGGTGGGAAATGGGCACTGGTGGAGGGATGGGTATTTGATCATTGTGTAATTGAAACCCAAGCACAAAAATTTGTAAGTCTACAACTGTACCTCATGGTGTCTCACTAATAAAAAAAAAGTTTCTTTAGAGGGGCTGGATTGATAGTACAGTGGGTAGGACATTTGCTTTGCACGCAGCTGACCCAGATTCGATTCCCAGCATCCCATATGGTCCCCTGAGCACTGCCAGGAATAATTCCTGAGTGCAGAACCAGGAGTAACTCCTGAGCTTTGCCGTGTGTGACCCCCCCCCCAAAAAAAAATTTCTTTAGAGGAGTGTGAAGATTGTTGTATTTCACCGAGGGGCCATTAAGCCCCTCTATAAGAGATCACTAACAGTAAAAAAAAAAAATGTGGTGCGGTACTCTTGGAATATGAGTGGTGTAAGGTATGAGTTGTGGTGCGGCCACATTTGCAGCTGCGTGGTCCAGGAATAGGTTCACTTGTGGGTGGGGTTCAGCCCAAGCATGCGGGGAGTGGCTGTGAGCATGGTGGTGGCTGAGTTCTGGAGGTTTTTGGTTGCCGGGGCTGGGTTCCTTGGGGCGGGATTGGTTGCCTTCTATGTTACATCCCGTCCAATCTGTAGTGCTATACTACTGGACAGTGTTGTAGAGTTTGGAGATGTTGCTCAGCCGCAAAGGCAGCTGTGTACTCCAGGAAATCCAGAATTTGAACTGGGTGATACAACTGGAGTTAAATTTTTAACTGATGGCGGCTTTGTGTGGGCATGACTGCTGGGGCTTCTGGAAGTACAGGGAGGTAGAGGAAGGTACCCCATCCTGTCTCCAAGAAAGCCTGGACGTTTCAGTCACAAAGACCTGCGTACTTGAATTTCAGCAGATTTCTGGGTGAGGCCCAGTCCCAAGACAGTAGAGTCCAGCCAGAAGCATGATTGCAATTTTGCACCGCTTCTGCTTTCTAATGGGAGAGAATGTCTAAAGTAAAGCCTCAAAGACAGAAGTTACTCGGCAAATTGGGCAACCAGGAAATGGCTCAGAATAAATAAAAGCATGTTACCTGTTTATCATGTTGCCTAGCATATAAGAGTCGTGCATAGTGGCCAAAACACCCAACTATGCTCAGGACTTATGTACTCAGGCATCACTCCTGGCAGTACTTGGGGGACTACATAGGGTTCTCAGAATTGAATCCAGGCTGACACATGCAAGGCAGTCACCCTACCCACTGTACTACCTATCCAACCTCCTCTTCTTGGCACTTTAGATGTCACTGGGGACAACAGTAAATTGACAAGTGAAAACAAAACAGTTCTGATAGTGGTGCTATGAGAAAAAAATTGGTTGAGACTAGGATTAAAGAAAACAGGTGACTTGCCATTTTACATACTGTGGTAAGGGCAGAAAAGAAAGTGAGGAAGCAAGTTGTTCAATTAATAAAAAGGGGAGTCTTTATAAACTAGCTATTTGGATATAAAACAAGTGAAGTAGCTGCTCTTGGCAGTGAGCTTGGCATGTGTAAGGAAGAATAAGAAGTTTGGTGTGACTGGAGTCAAGTGAATGAGGAGAGCATGGTAGGAGAGGAAATTAGAGAAGACCAATTATGTAGATTCTTATAGGAGTATAAGGGCTTGAGCTTTCAGTTAGAGTGAGATGGAAGTCATCAGAGGTCTTGGCTAGGCAGATGATGTGATTTAACTTACCCTTTTAAAAAGAAATTTTCTGGCTTCATGTAGAAACTATATGGCTAAGGTCAAGGTTAAGAAATAGCAAACTAGCCCCATGAGCGGCTCTCCAGCACGGCTATGGCTCCAGAGGCACAAGGACTTAAACCAGAGCCCGGCAGCTTGCAGCAGAAAAGTAAATGGACTATACTTTAAACTATGGCACCATGCCTCCCCGGGAGGGAAAAGGTGTCTCTCCCTTCTGCCTCCCCCCCTTCCTCCCCCCTGCCCCTCCCCGCCGCCCCCCACCCCTCGCCTGGCAGCAAGGTGGCCGCTGCCTCAGAGCTTATTGAAAAGCCAGGTATGAGCTGGCAGTGACAGGTCAACTGCAGCCTCACGGGAAGGGGGCCGGTACCGGCTAGCCCTTCATACCCAACTGAGGTCACGTGTTGCCCCCCACTAGCGACTCTCCGGCATGGCCATGACTCCAGAGGCACAAGGACTTAAACCAGAGCCCGGCAGCTTGTGGCAGAAAAGTGAATGCACTATGCATTAAACTACAGCTCCATGCCTCCCTGGGAGGGAAAGCGTGTCTCCAGTTATATAGCTGAGCCGGAGGTGGTTTGTGGGTGTGTCTCCCACATACCTAAATATTGGCCGTTTATTTTCTTGGTAAAGTTTGCCCCAAGTTTTTGGGGTCTGGCCAAAGGCACAGCAGCAATTTTGGGGTATCTGAAAGTCTGGCGGTACCATCAGGCTTCTGATGCACTCGCCTCACAGGTACAGAGATTGACCTGCTGGCAGCACCATACCCCCATGAATATATTCTTAAGGTGGAGCTTTTTTTGAGAAATCTCTTGAGAGGTTGGGTATGAGGTAGCACTGTAGCACTGTCCTCCCGTTCATTGATTTGCTCAAGAAGGCACCAGTAATGTCTCCATGGTGAGACTTGTTTATTACTGTTTTTGGCATATCGAATACACCACGGGGAGCTTGCCAGCCCTCAAACCAAAATATAATAATACAGATGCAGAAGTCATTATAAACTAGCCATTTGGATATAAAATAGTAATCAATTTCCTTCCTTATTCCTCCAGGCTACTGAGAGTATCCCGCCTGCACAGCAGAGCCTGGCAAGCTACCTGTGGGGTATTCGATATACCAAAAACAATAACAATAATGGGTCTCATTCCTCTGACCATGAAAGAGCCTCCAATATGGCAGGTTGGGAAGATGAGTAAGGAGAGGGTGCTAAAATCTCAGGGCTGGGACAAATGGAGACGTTACTGGCGCCCACTCGAGCAAATCAGTGAACAACAAGACGACAGTGATACAGTAATTCCTCCAGGCTAGAATAGGTTTGGAGGGAATTGTAATCAGGAGCAACCCAGGGTGCTTGGGAGCCCATATTCAATGCCAGGGATCAAACTGGGGTTGACAAACTGCATACAGGGCAAATGCTTTACTTCCTGTACTATCTCTCCAGCTCATTTATCTTTCCTGTTGTTGGGTTTTGAGGGTTCACACCCAGCAGTACTCAGAAATCATTCCTGGAGGGATTTGGGAGACTATATGTTGTGCCTGGGATTGAACCTGTGTCACCTGCATAAAAGGCAGGCATCTTACTGTCTCTCGACCCCAAGCCCATTTCTTTTGCTTTGTTTTGGTGCTACACGTGGTGGTGCTGCGGGATTACTCCTGACTTTGCACTCAAGAGTCAAACTTGGTGGTACTGGAGGAACCATATGGGATATTGGGGATGGAACCTGGGTCTGCAGCATGCACGGCAAACGCCTTAACTGCTATACTATGTCAAAGGCCCCAGCACCATTTTTTTTTTGTCTTCTTTTCCCTCCGAGTTTTTGGACCATATTCAGTGGTGCTTGAGGGACCATGCAGTACTGCAATTGAAACCAGGACTTCAACTGCAGAGCTCAGCCTTTTGGGCTATCTTCCCAGCCCGTGTGCTTAATTTTACTTTTTGAGGGTAGGTGGATTTTTGGGTCATATCTGGTGGCTCTTGGGAGCTCTTCTTGCTCATTGGTTGGGAATCACACCTAGTGGTGCTTAGGAAACATAGGGTATCAGGGATCAAGCCCAGGATTCCCATTTTGCAAAGCATATACTCCAGTCCTTTGAGCTATCTCTACAGCCTACTTCATAGCATCCCTTGAAGTCAGTTTTTATTATTTGAAACTTAGTAAAAAGAAAACTGAGGTGTAAAAGGGTTAAGACATTCCAAGTTTCCTAACCTGGTAAGTGGCACAGTGGTATTTGAACTTAATTTTTATTCTAAATTTGTTACTTGACCTCCACACCATGAAGCCTCTCATACAGGAAGAGAAGCCTTGTGTCACAGAGAAAAACTTAGAAGATTTCTAGTTGCATGATCTATATGCCTGTGTTATCAGAGGCCAGTAGCTTGAGCCATATTCTATTTCATTAAATCTTCACACAGACTTGTGACATAGGTACTGTTTTGTTTTTGGTTTTTGGTTTTTTTGTAGGATTGGGGTGTGAGGGGTGGGCCATACCTAGTGGGGCTCAGGGCTTATTACTGGCTTCACACTTGGATCCTTCCTGCTGCGGGTCAGGGCAGAAAGGTGCAAGGTATTGAACCTGGTTTTGGCTTCACTATGTTGAGCTTTCTTATTTTCTCCTTAGGAAAAGAAGAAAAAGAAACACAGAGACAGGAAATCATCTGACTCTGACAGCTCAGACTCTGAGAGTGATACAGGCAAGAGGGCAAGACACTCATCAAAAGACAGCAAGGCAGCAAAGAAGAAGAAAAAGAAGAAGAAGCACAAGAAGAAGCACAAGGAGTGAGAGTAGAAAGAGTGAAAGGGGTGGTGGTTGAGAGGAGGACCAGGAGCCTTGTGCCTTAACGCCATGGCTCCTAGAAAGCCTTGATACTGAGGAATGACCTCCCACCCCATTGACTTCTCTCCCTTGGGAGATGACTTCCCCTGACGCAGCTGGCAGGTTTGGGAGTTAGGTGTCAGAAACATCTGCTTGAATGAGTTGTTTCCTTATGTTTTTGGTCCCTTTGCAAGTGACCCCATGCAGCTCACCCATTCATTCATTCAACTTCATTCAGCAGAAGGTCCTATTACCCTCTGCAGCTGCCACTGCCAGAACTAGATTCCTGTATGGGGGAATCTAGGCTAGAGCCACAGGTGGTACTACTGTGGTGAGTCTGGCTGTAGTTGTAGTGCTGCCCTTTACTGATTATTGGGTAATCTCTGCTGCATCCAATATGGTGGCAGAGGTAGAGTGGCAGTATGAGGTAGAACATGGTGAGAAGTGGTGCTCACTTTTTCCACACCCCTTAATATGACTCTACGCTAGATAACCATTGTGGTCACAGCCAGAAAACCATTGTTTGCAGTGACTGAGCTTTTGTGTGACATTTCACCAGATAGCTTGAGCTAAGATTATTGTTCTACTTTGTTCTACTTTGTATTTACTACTGTGTGAGTCAGTTGGTTGCACTTCAGGTTTCTGCTTAAATTCCTGGCACTAAATGAAGTGTGTTTGGTTCTAAACTTTGTGGAAGTTTTTATTACTGTAATCCTTCCCAGGTAACTTTTGGACTTAAAAGTCACTGAGTCTGCATTAGTTGATAGAAAAGCACTTAATATGTTACCCCAAACCTTGAAGAGCAGCTTAAGTGTGGTATAAGCTAGAAGCACTTATACCTATTAGGTCACAGCCTCTTAGGAGATAACCTATAATCACTCTCTTTCTAATGATCAAATGACCTCTTCCTCTAGAGCTGATTAGTGAGAATTGTAACCATAAGTAATGGCCTAGGTTGGAGCTTGGTAGTTATCTTGGCCAACGGTCACTTCCCCCTCTACTAATGGCCAAGCTTGGATCCTGTGTCTCAAGTTTGCATTTTAGAGACCACAGCATTCCAAATCATCCAGCAACTATCCAGACCCAAGAACATTCAGTAGGGAATGGGTTTGAGGTGGTGCTTCACAAGGCAGTCATGGTGAAGCCCTGCCATTGATTACTCATTCCAGGTTGAACTAGATCATTTGGTCATAGGGAGGTAATGTAAAGGTAAAATACAGGAACAGCTGTTTAATTATTGAGCATGTAAGATAATCAGCTGCCTAACACTGTCCCAAAGACTATCTGTTTCAGTCTTTCATCCAGTGCTGCTTTTTGCATGACTTCAGGCAGTCATTTCTGCTTACTCTCTTGACAAATAAGGAAAATCAAGACTCCCAAAGTTATATCACCAAGGCAAAAAAGACAACTGAATGGCTTTGGCTCTGTTTATTGACCTCAGAGCATCCTTTGTATGCAATTAAAAAAAAAAACACAATTGGAAGTGGAATTGAAACCATGCTGGGGCTACCTGACTCCAGAATTCCCCAACCATGGTGGAGTTATACAAAATGACAGGAAAAATTGAGGCAATCTGGTTCTGAGTCCAGAGTAGTCAGTTGACAGAAGAGCATCATGAAGGAGTAGGCAAGTCATGCGTCTTTTTCATAAGTGCGAGTGCAAACTACATTGCCGTAGGTGAGTGTCTGAAAGGAAAAACAGATTAGAAAAATGTGAGGGTAGGCAGACATCAGAGCACTGTTCCCCCCCCCCCCCCCGCAGGGGGTGGGGAGGGAGTTTCCCAGGCATCTAGATCAAATGCTGACACCGAAACCTGCTCAGGGAGCTTGGGTGCCACTCTTGGCAGTCCTCAACCAACTGAGCTCGATGGTTCAATGTGAAGGCCTAGTGATTCCGTATTGCTCAGGCCCAGCTGTGTCATTGGGGCCACCCTGGTAATGCTCGAGGTTCTCCATGACTCTACAGGTGGTGCCATAGGAGCCATGTGATGGCAGGGATCAAAGTCAGATCCTTGTACAGCATGTACTCTTGACCCATGAGCTGTCTCCTCAGCCCCTAGAAATACTCTTTGCTTAGAGGTTACTCCTGGCTCTGCACTCAGGAATCACTCCTGGCAGCTTCAGGGGACTATATAGGATGCTGGTGATTAAACCTGGATCAGCCAAGTGCAAGGCAAGCACCCTACCTACTGTACTATCTTTCTGGTCCATTCATTCTAACACTTTTCTAATCTGGACTGCCTATCCATGCCTAGTACCTTACATATATGTTTATTTTTTTCTTTTACATTTTTCTTGTCCGTCTTCTTTTTACTGTCTCCTTTCTTTTTGGCTTTTGTATTTTTTTGCACATTTGTTTTTTGGTACCACACCTTACAGTGCTAAAATACTCTCCTGCTCAAAGGCCACTCCTTGCAGTGCTTGGGAAACCATGTTGCTCCAGAGTTTGCACCTGGGCCTCCCACATGCAACGCATGTGCTGTACTACACTGAGCTGTGTTTATATTGTCTTTCTATATTTTTAACTAATGTACTAAGGCTTTAAGATAGGCATTGTTGAACTGGGAATGTAGCTCAGCGTTAAGTACTTGCCTTGCATATGTGAGGCATTGGGTTCATTCTTTACATTCTCTCGCACCGCCTTCCCATCCTCTTCCTCAAAAAAAAGGGCAAAAATTCCCAATTTTCTCAAAGAGGAATTACAGTGCTTTTATTTATTTATTTACTTACTTACTTACTTACTTAACCCCCAGTGCCTCACACATGTAAAGCAATTGCTTTACATTGAGCAACATTCCTAGTCTGGAAAATGAGCTTTTTTTTTTTTCTTGTTGTTGGGTGTTGTTTGTTTTATAACCAGCAGTGACTGTTGGCAACATGAAGGCAGTCTATCACCTAACATTAAGAGACAGTTACATCTCAGAAAGTCTAAGGTATGTCTGATTGCAGATGTAAAATTTGAGTAGCACTGCACTGTAGCACTGTCCTCCCGCTATTCATTGATTTGCTCAAACGGGCCCAGCAACGTCTCCATTGTGAGACTTGTTACTGTGTTTGGCATATTGAATATGTCACGGGTAGCTTGCCAGGCTTTGCCGTGTGGGTGAGATACTCTCGGTACCTTGCCGGGCTCTTCAAGAGGGGTGGAGGAATTGAACCCAGGTCGGCCGAGTCGGCCGCATGCAAGGCAAACACCCTACTGCTATGCTATCGCTCATTTGAAGCTTTAGTCTCATGTATATCAAAATAAGTTCTCACCAAGACAAAAAACTTTTGGAAAAAAGAGCTGTGAAATAGGAAATAACTTGATCAAGATCCCAGTTTGTATTTCTATTACCCTTTCACCATTCCTCTTCATTTCTGCATAGTGCACATAGTAGACAAATAAGTGAGTAAAAATGTTCAGATTCTTGTGTTGGGAGTCACTCCAGCAATGCTTAGGGCTATATCAGGTGAGAATTTTTTTTTTAATGAGTTTGTTTTGTTTCGGTACCAACTCAGAGCCATACACATGCAAGGCAAATATTTTGCTGCTGACCTATATCCCCGACCCTTGGTACCTCATTCTTAATTCTGTAGGGATCACTTTTCATGTAAATTCAAGAATATGGTGGGCAGGATAAAGGGTCTGTGAAGATGCTGACATGAAAACCTGAAGCTGTACAGAGTTATGAGGCAGAGACCACTGCTAATTGATGCTGTTTCTACTGGTGGGTCTAAAAGTGTTTAGTCAATACCATATTTTTTATGTAAAGTCTCAAAGTTTGTCCCTGAACAGACAGATTTGCCACCTGGGTTATCAATCTCCTATACAGATTGTGGTCCTATCCAGATACATGTGGTAGGCCAAACACAGAGATTACTGAGAAAAGGTGGGGCTGGAATGAAGTAGAAAGGACGGTTACTGGGGCTGGAGCAATAGTACAGTGGGCAGGGTGTTTGCATTGCACGCGGCCGACCTGGGTTCGATTCCCAGCATCCCATATGGTCCCCTGAGCACCATCAAGGGTAATTCCTGAGTGCTGAGCCAGGAGTAACTAACCCCTGTGCATCACCGGGTGTGACCCTAAAAGCAAAATATATATATATATGAAAAATATGAGAAAGGGTGGTTACTGGTCAATATCTGTTCAAAGGCTCTGCGTGTGGCAGTATGGTCCTGAAGGGGACAGGGAAGGGAATACTGTGGCAGATGGAGCTTTCCTTGATGGTCTGGATCAGAATTAATTGAACCTGGGCAAAGGGGAACACAAGATGAAGAAACTATAGAGCACTTTGTGTTATGCATCCATTATCTCCTTAACACTTTCTAGTGGCCCTACAAGGTTAGTGTAATTATATTGCAGTTGGGCTTGAAGAAGGCACAAGTCCAAAATCATGCAACCAGTATATCAAAATATGAACCTCAGCTGTATCAATTCAAAGTCACTACACAGAAAATTCTACCAAAAACCACCCAACCCTACCTCTGCCCTGCATTTTCCCAGTTTCTATTGTTCCTTTTTATAGCAGGCTTGGCTGAAGGGACAAGAGTATAGTGACCAATTATGAGAGGTTTGAGAGTTGTCCATCTTACCAAGATGAGTTTTCCATCAATTAACTCCCGCACAAGTGTTGACTCTTTCCCATCCCACTTCTGTACCTGGACAAGTTTGCCTCCATCCAGTGTCACAGTGGTCTGTAGAGAGAGGGTAGAGGTCCAAGCTGTGATGTGAGTCAGGAACTGAGGAATTGGAGGGGGGTGGGGTGGGGGGTCTGTGCACTGATTTCACAGAAAATAGAGTTACCCAGACTAATGTTGGTGCTAAGAAAAGAGTTGCGGTAACCCACCTCCAGCTGAGCTCTACGGCACATCTAGTTTACATTCAGCTGCTACTCCACTGCTGCTGGCAAAGGAGGGGTCTTTAAGTGTTGACAAGCAAGGAAAGGTAAACAGTATAGTGGGGCTACTATCCAGGCTCTGAGAAGTGCCACCAGCCTTCAAGCTGAACACTTAACTGTGCAGTCTAGACCCATAACTCATTAAATCTTTTTAAGACACAGGTATATTCCAGCCTAGAATTTGGGGCCAGCCTAGTGAGGAGTCCTGAGATTCTCACGTACGAGTTATCACAAATAATGTCTAAAAGACCCTTGGTGGTGTGAAATATCAAGAAGTTAGATTTTATGCCCTTTATTACTGTTTTCTTGTGACCCCTTTGTCTGAAAGATGGCAGGCATCTGCTGATTTTGCCCTTGGAATGTTCCACAGCCCTTGTCAAATGCTTATTTAGTCTTATAGGTGCTGCCAGCCTCTTATCAGCTGGCTCTTATTTGTCAGGCCTCTCTTTTCTAGGAATTACGGGAGTAGGCTCTAGGTCAGGCTAGGGGACCCTGACTGCAGGTAACAGTAGGAGAATTTGCGAAGCCCTTAAATTTGGAGCTGGATAGGGGTGGGGATGGACCTTCACATCCTGTGTGCTTAGTGTTTTGGTTTTGTTTTGATTTTTCTGCCCATTAGAAAAGCCTAGGTTGCCCAAGGAATTACTGTTATATTTAAATGGAAATCTTGCCCTTGAAGAAGATGGTCTTAAGTCCAAGAGAATGGAAGTATGTGGTAGGGTAGCCATTCTCAGGTAGGCTTCATCTCTGCTTTCCCAGTTGTGCTTCTGCTTCCTGTGTAATCATGGACTCAGCTCCAGCTCTTCCACAAGGCGGCTAGATCCTACCCTTCCTTTCTGGGGGCATTTATGAAGCAGAGAAAATAGCTGAAGGGGCTAAATATTAGTTCCATGTTCAGATACTTAGGTATACCCTGCAGAGGTCAAAACCCCTTAGTTGTTCTCTCATGCTTGGCTCAGGAATTGGGTAACCTGAGACAAGCTTCCAGGACAGACACACTATAGGATAACAAGTACTGAGGGGGACACTAACCTTGGTAAGAACACACTAGAAATGCAACTGAGGCGGCGCCAAGCCTAGGGCATAGCTTTTCCTGTCTATGGCTGGCAGCATTTGGAAATAATTTCTCAAGGTCACTGGCTGATCCCAGGGACTATAGATGGAAGAGGAAGCATTCGTCTTGTCCCCAGCAACCGTCTTTGCTGCTGGAGGCCAGTTCAAACTGCCCACTTTATATCCCTGACTTCTGGGCCTCATTCCTAAAGCACTTGAGGTTACAGCCAGGGCCACATAACTTCCCTATCTATGGAAGAGGAAAGAAAACCAGAGCTATTGCATGCCAGGCATAAGATCACCTTCCTGGAGCTGGAGAAAAGACTAAAGTCAGAAGCATATGCTGCTTCTGTGTAACCCATTCCCAGTAGCAGGTAGTAGTTTTGTCCTAAGGACACATCTCTTATTTAGCCTTGGATATTCCAGCACTGTGAGGCTTTATGGACCTTGTTCCTGTCAATCTCCCATAATAGCTTACCCCTGAGGGCTCAGTAATCTATTCCCTTCGGGGTCTCAGAGTCTTTCTTTATCTTTATTCACTTAATGTGACTCACCTTGACCTTTCGGTCATCTGCGGTTGTCTCATCAAACTCCTCCCCGAGCTTGAAGCTGATCTCTGTGTTCTTCAAGGTGCTGTGTGTTTTCACGGTGATAACGTCCCCATTAACTTCGATGATTGTGGAAGGCTTGGTCATGCCTGCCACCTGCCTGGTAGCAAAACCCACACCTGAGGATAGGGGAAAGTTATGAGTGGAGAGGTAAGGTATAAAGAGCTCAGTGTACAACTCTTAAGCCTGGATACAGGGGAAAAGACAAAAATTTTTAAAGACTACATGACCATTTTAATTTTTATTTGGGGGCGTGCGGGGAGGTTGGGACACATCTCAGGAGACCATATAGGGGTGTCAAGGATCAAGCCCATCCCTTGGTAAATGCCTCACCTACAGTACTATTGCTTCAGCCTCTACATGAACATTTTAAAATTCAGTTTTCTGTTTTCATTCATCAATATGGTGGAGAGATATTAGTATTGATTTCATTAGATGAGGAGCTTAAGAAACAGGCAAGCCACAGCAAATTAGTGGTGGACTGAGATGAGAATAACTGCAAGTAAGGGCAAGTGTTAGTTATCTCAACCCTTTTAGTCTCCCCAGAGGGTTACCATTTTCCCTATAGATGCAAAAACTGAGTTTATGCCTGGGGTCATAGACTGGAATTCAAACCCACTTGGTTTGACTGCAGAGCTCACTTAGCTACTTAACATTCCCAACTCGTGTTCAGGGCACCATGAACAGCTAAACGGGTTTCACAGCTGAAGAAAGAGAAATATGAATTTTGCTTTCCAAAGACTTAGTAACAAGAATTTTCCATCTTTGAGAGCTTATCTAGGAGAGTGATTTTTTTTTTCAACCTCATGGCATAAGATTTTACCAGTGGTCGTGTGTGGATGTAAAAAGTTAACAATCACCAATGGAGATAAGCAGAAAGGAAACATTTATCTCAGATCTAGGAGAGGCTTAAACTGGTATTGAATCTAGGTCTCCTGACTTCTAGTTTGAGCCCTCTGCAAACTTCCCTGCTGACCCAGGAATGGCTTCCCTGTGTACTCTGCAAAGTTTACATGTGGAACAAGAGCTTTTAGGCAAAGCCTTTATCCCTTCAAGTTGTGACTTCCCTGGAATATGTTCTTTTGCCTCCAGGAGCCTCTGCTGAGCTGTACTGAGTAGAGGCAGGAGGCAAGCCAATGTGATGGTGAATTAGTGTGGGTCAAGTACCCAAATATGCCTAATTGCTTGGGGCTTACTGTAAGGCAATATACTTAGTTCATGCCCTATGCTAGTTTCACTGAACAGTTTATCTCAGTTCGTAAAAGGGGCTCAGGGAATGAAGTGACTTGCCTAAAGTCAAAGAAGAAATGATTGACTTGATTTAAATCTGGGCTCTAAAACTTCAATATTCCCTCTGGGCCATTCTGCCTTTTAGCACATACTTCATTCACATATTAGGGCTAGGATGGGCCTCTTTGTACATCAGAACATTTGGTCTAAAAAAAGAGGGGCAAGGGCTGTCTTTGCAGCTATGCTATTGCTCATTCACCCCGCCTGGCCAGTTGGGGACTTGGTCTCACTTCCACCATTAGTGAGGCAAGCCCGTTCCACTTCTAGCAAGAGGACAGCAAGAGAAACTTTGTTTCTTAGGACCTACAGAAAGATGTAATGTCTAAAGAAGACATCCGTTGTGGAATGAGAGGCTTAGCAAAGAGAACCCAAGACAGAAAACGGAGCTGGCAATTTAGGAGACTCATGAAGAATCGTGTTCTACTTAGAAAACTGAAGATGAAGGACCATGGAGAGTTCATTCAGCTGTATTGCATGCATTGCTTGCAGAAACCATGAGTTTCATCCTTGGCACCATGTTTCCCCAAACACTATCTGCTGTGGCCTAAAGAGAGATGTAGCCATTAGGGTGCATGAATAGCACAGCATCTAAGGACCTTTCTGTTGAACTTATGTGCCAGTTGACTAAAAATTGCCATTGGAGTCCTTGACCTCCTGAGCACTCTTTGGGAGTTCTCCCTCTCAAAACATGGGGGGAAATGAAGCTAAAACTATTTTACAGAGATTTGAGAGGGTCTTGTCAACCCAGGCCTTTCATTATAGTGAAAAAAAAAACAGGACTGGATGGAATCTCAGCCCTCTAGCCCAACTGGGGAACAAGGATGTTGCAGCTAATTTCAGGGACTTGGCTTTTCAAACATGTGCTGTGGGAAGTTTGGGTGAAGGAAGTAACTAATCTTAGACATTTCCCAACAGCTGCCCAGGACTGTCTGCTTCTCCAAGAATGGCTACCTTCCTGGAGTCGTGGGCATAGTGCCTAGTACAGGGTAGGGCATTTGAGAGCATTGGCCTTAAGAGCCAAAACTTGTGGGTCCTATTTCAGGAAAGGATAAGGAGCAGAGGTGAGGTGCCAGGAGCCCCCACCCCTTTAAGTGTCTGCCATAATCCTGCTCCACCTCCCACTTTCCTGGGATGGAACGTAGCTGGACCATGAATGACATTCCAGTTTCCCACACCCCAGCTTGGGGGGACGCATGTATCAATCCTTTCCATCTAAGCCCAACCTAGAGGGAAAGGGATGGGGTCAATCATTAGCTAGGATATTCCTACCACTCGCACCTCCAAGGCCCGTAATGGGAACTGCTGCAAACCCAGCGATCTCTTTTCATATTGGTGCTGCTATGGATCATCTCTCCTGCTAGGCACAGTATGGCATCTCCAAGGAACTTGACCAAAATTCTTTGAATCTTTGTGCTTCCCTATCATAAATCAAAGACCCTCCCTGCCTTTAACAGATCTTGGCCTCTCGGACTTTTTCCTACTCCAGAAGTCCAGTAACTTCCAACGGCCACCTCCATGAGCATCTGAACTTTGCATTGCAGCTGGTGTTGGGGCCTTTTGCCCCACTATCCCAAAGCGCACTGGCAGTGATTAAAGCCTGGTCAGTCTAACCACAGCAGAATAAGGTCAGATTCCCTGGTGAGAAAGAGGGCATACCCAGGCAGCGATCTAGTCCCCAAGCCCATAGAAGGATTGCTGTCTACTGGGTGTGTCTCCTCTCACCTCTGCCTTCATATCCCATTCATCATTCCCCACTCTCATCCTGGCGCTTCCGATTTCTTTAGGCTATTGTACACTCCCTGTTTTCACACCTTTCCCTTCTTGTATTCACCCTCCAATTTCAAAACCACTTCTGTGCCTTTCCTCCTATAACCAGTTTCTTGCCTTTTACAGTCAATGCATCTTTATCCAAGCCCAGATTGTAAATCTGTCAAAAATGCTCCCTGGCCCCCCACATCAGCTGGCACATCTTCCTCCTCACCCTTCTCCCTTAGACACAGACCATGGAAGCCCCTTGCCATCTGCCCCGCATGCCCACGACCAGGTGAAATGCTGTGATTGTGCAGGGTACTAGCCAGGGGTGGAAGTTCTGCACCGAACTGGGCACATGGCCAGCCCCTTCCCAACCCAGTATTCTGAGCCCCGCTCACCCAGTGCCTTCATGTAGTCATCGAAATTCTTGCTGTCCACCAGCTTCCAGGTGCCCAAGAAGGCATCCACCATGGTGAAATTGTGCTAGGTTGAGAAGAGGCGACAGGAAAGGCAAGCAGGGACTCCGGGGACCAGCGGCTCCGAGCCCGCCCTGCAGCTTTAAATAGCTGTAGCTGCACAAGAGGAGGCGTGGCTCCCAGCTTTCCCCCACACCCACCAGCACACACACACACACACATCCCCGCCCAGAAATAAGAAACCTGGTGCTGGCACTCACCACTGAGGGCTGGGCGCCCATCCCCCAGTAGATGAGGGAATGGGCAGATGGGGCGCCTGCCTCGCGGTGTCAGCTCAGCGCAGGCGCCCAGCATCCAGCTTGCTGCCCGGGCTGCCAGGACTAACCGCCTTTCCTGGCCTCTAGCTAGACGCTCTTTGGCACCACAAGCATCTGGGGGCAAGGTCCCTACTAGGTGGGACACACGCCACGGGCGGTTTCTGTGCCTCAGTTCTTTCCCAAGCCTGGGATCAGAGAAACCTTGTCCTTGGGTCCAACCTTGATACCCCCACGCCAAAGCTCTGGCTGGCTCTCAGTGCACTGACATGCTGGTCCACATTTTCCGGTGAGGATGCCAAACGGCTCCGAGGGGAACTGACTAGGAACTAAGAAGAGTGACTTGGAGCTCAGATAGCAAGCCTGGGTTTAGGCCCATTCTGGCCCTCCACCCCCACCCCAGGCTTGGAGGGGAGAGAATCACCTGGGTACCACGTGGGCAGGGGGCATGCTGACCCCACACGTGCTCGCCCCTCCCAGCGGAATGTCCCCTTTCCACTGTAGCCACCTCCACCAGGCCAGTGCCTCAAGCCATTTGACCTCTGTCCTCGGCTCCAAGCATTGGTTGGTTGAGTTGGTCATCAACACTCACCTTCCTTCAGACTTTCAGCCCAGTCAGCTCTTCAAAGACAGATCCCCTCTCTCCCAGTTCACTCTTGACCTCTGCTCAAGGCAGCAGCCTGCACTTGCAGCTGGCATTTTCAGGCACTTCCTGTATAGAGCCTTGTGTGAGTTCGGTTGTTTGACACCTTGCACACAACCCCATATGGTACCCAAGCTCCACCAGGAGTGATACCAGAGCACAGAACCAAAAGTAAGCCCCAAGTATAGCTGGATGTGACACCAAAGGGAAAACCTTTTTTGTTGTTCTGTTCTGTCATTTGGGAGGCCACACCTAGCAATCCTTAGGGGTTACTCCTGGTTCTGCAGTTAGGAATTGCTCCTGGTGATACATGGGGGACCTACATGAAATGTCTGGGCTTGAACCTTGGGTAATTATTACATGTTGAAGGTTTTAAGTACATTGTTGTCTCACTGAACTTTAAAAACCAGAGTCCATGAAGTAGGCTTTCTTCCTGTTCTACAGATGAGCAAACTGAAGCTTCAAGGAGGCCAGTGACAGGCCAGAGTAGGTAGGGCCTGTACTTACTTTGTAGATTTGTAGATTTCCTCCCCAGCACCACACATGGTCCCCCAAGCAGCACCAGGAATGATTCCTGAGCTCTGAGCCCTGAGCATCACCCCCCACCACCAAAAAAAAAAAGTCCAGTGACAACTATGAACCAGACACCCTCAGGTAGTTGACCTCATGTGAAGCAGACACAAAAGTAGTTGGTGACCTAAAGAAAGACCTGTCCTGATTAAAAAGTTCAGGGAAACTCTGAGGAAGTGTAGCATATATGAATTTCTGAGAGACAGGAGCTTGCATAAAGGAACAGTGTCAGCTGATTATTAGCCTGCAGAGTTCCTGCAGGGGTCTAGCCAGAGACCACCTAGGACCCCCTCTCCCCTTTGTGGAAGGCCCTCTTTCCTGGGAAGCTGAGACCACCTCCTTTCCCCAGTTTTGCGGGAAAGGGGCCAGGAAGGAAGAACTCTTTCCCCCTAGGTCGTAACTTCTTTGGACAGGCCCATTTGCCAGAGACCACTGGGACAGGCCTCAGGGCTGGGCATGGCGCCCTGGTGACCTCACTGCCGGAGCAGGTGTTGGGTGGGGGGGTGGGGGAGAGTGATGTTTTCTCACTCAAGGTCACACCCCTTAGATAACAGGGCCTCCTCTGTCAAGTACTGAGTGGCTGAGACCCAGAGCCTACAGCTGTTCTCCACAAGGTCCTTCTAATGAATGACATGGTGGAAAGCTGAAGCAGGACTTTGAGCTACTGCACATCAGTGTTCCACTTCCCATTCAGTTGGGTCCTAGCTATACCCAATTCACTTTAAGTCACTCTAAGTACTGACAGTATTTATCTGATAGAGGGGTTGAGGCATTGATTGCAATGACATTTAAAAAACAGAGCAGGGAAGACTGAGAAGAGTTTACTGCTGCCGTAAGCATTATTGTCTCAGTGGAGAGATCTTGGCGCCTGAGACCTGATTCAACTCAGCCCCTCACCTGCTGGGCCACCCCATACAGACTCCTGTACTTTTTTTCCTTTTTGCTTTTGGGGTCATGCCCAGTGATGCTCAGGGGTTACTCCTGGCTCTGCACTCAGGAATTACTCTGGGTGGTGCTTGGGTGACCATAGAAGATGCTGGGAATCGAACTCGGGTTGGCTGCAAGCAAGGCAAATGCCCTACCTGCTGTGCTATCCCTCCAGCCCCTCCTAGGCTTCTTTAGTCGTTAGTTTTCTTATTTCTGAGACAGGTTTAGAAACTAACTGCTATGAAAAAGGAGCTATAAAGGTCTTCAGGGTGGCCTGATCAGACAATGCCAAAATGCCTTTTCACTCCCTCTTGGGCCTAGGCACAGTTCAGCAACATGGTCCTTTGAGAGATTCAAGACAAACCCCAGATCCAATACTCAAGTCCATCTCCTCTTTCTCCCCTCTGCACCATGGGTCACCAAGGTGGACTCCTAAGCTTCACTCTGACTCCTTTCCACCTGCTTTCTTTCTCCCGCTTGCTACACACAAATAGCCTTCTCAGCCCTTAGATTGCCTGCATCCTCCTTGCCCAAGTATGCTGGCTACACTTGTGGAATGAGGGGCAAAGGAAGGGAACATGAGCCCTGTCATTTTTTCTGTTGCCCTCCCCTCCCCATCCCCCTTGCTCACCGTTGGCAGATCCAGAGGAAATAGAACATCTGGCAGGCAACAGGACCAATCGCCACCAAGAGCAGCATTGCCCCAGCCCTTGCTGAGGGTGATGTCACTGTTCAGTGTTTCCATGCCAACCAGAGACTGGAAAGATGGAGAAGAGAGATGAGTAACCAGGAAAGAGCCAATGAGAAGACCCATCAGCACCAGCTGATCCATGGGGCCATAGGGAGGGGCAGAGGGAAGTGTTCAGCATCTTCAGCTGTTGTCCCGGCCCCTCACTGGCTGTGCTGCTGGCATAGAGAAACATGAGCAGTAGAAGCTGAGCCTCCCTTTATCTCTTCTGGGTCGAAAGCTGTGGATGTTGACCACCCTACTCCATTCTACCCTATTTTCAGAACCTGAAACAGAATATATTTTTTTAAATTTTTATTAGTGAAACACTTTGCTTTTTGGGTCACACCCAGCGATGCACAGGGGTTACTCCTGGCTCTGCACTCAGGAATTACTCCTGGCGGTGCTCAGGGGACCATATGGGATGCTGGGAATCAAACCCGGGTCGGCTGCGTGCAAGGCAAACGTCCTACCCCCTGTGCTGTCTCTCCAGCCCCCTGAAACAGAATATTTATCCTTTGCTTAGAGTGGTAGTGGGACTTTTGGTCTCTGTCTGCCACCAAATCTTCATGACTGACAAAAAGCAAAAGAAAAAACAAAAAAGAAAAGGGGGGAGGGGTCTGGAGCAGTAGCACAGCGGGTAGGGCACTTACCTTGCATGTGACCGACCCCCAAGTTCGATTCCCAGCATCCCATATGGTCCACTGAGCACAGCCAGAGGTAATTCCTGAGTGCAGAGCCAGGAGTGACCCCTGTGCATCACCAGGTGTGACCCAAAAAGCAAAACAAACAAAAATCTTCACGACTGAGTCCTTATCTTCTATCCTCCACCCCCATGCCAGTACATGTTATATTCAGAAGCAGTATCTGGGGGTCTGCCTCTTAATCCCAAATGTAGAACCTAGCTAGAGACTAGGAGCCGCCCTTTTTCCCTGCTGAGTCTCCTTTGCTCCCAAGTGGAGGAAGGCCATCTGCTCAGGCATGGGCCTTAAGAAAGACAATGTGCGAAGCCTGATACTCAATGGTGTGTGTACCCCTTCTCTTTCTGAGTCTCCTCCAATGAGCCAGGACCATTGAGAACCAATCCAAATACATCTCTAGCTCTACCTCTCTGAAAACACTGAAGTCTTCAGATACAGGAGTGCTTTCAGATCCTGCATATCTCCAAATATTTCATCTGTTTCACCAACTGAGCACACCTGTCCCGGGTGCTGTCCGGGTCCATGGGGTACATGCCCCAGGGTTAATAGGAGAGCTACAGTCATGGCCCCCACTGAGGACACACTGTAAAAAGATTGCTTCCACAATGGGGAGAATGGAGTGTTCTTTTGGCCACTAGGAAACTGCTTCCTCCTTCCGCAAGAGATTCTAGATAACTGTGAATCTGAGAGAACAATTGGTGGCAAAAGGTAGAGGTGTACTTAATACCAGTGTACTTCTGAGAAATGACTGCAGAGCAGGATGCTCCCTGGAAGGGGAGCAAGGGCTCCGGGGAAGGGAGGGTGCAGCTCAGTGTGAAGGATTGGCACATCCGCCTTCCCTGAAACCAGCTGTCCTCCCTGTGACTAACAGATAAATCCAACTCTGTAGCCTCATCTCATCCACTTCATTAGTTGAATTTATTACTGAAATTCTGCTCCAGCGGGAAGGCCTGGCAGATAAGCATGAATGAATGAGTTTTGAATGACAGAGTATATTGAATAATAATGCATGAATGAGTAAGTGAATGAATCTGTTTCTCTAGCACTAGGGGCTCTGTTGGCAAATTCACTTGGGTTCTTCCTTGTCTACTCCAATTCCTTACATATCAGGTGTGTGACTTGGACAAATCATGATCTCTCTGGGTCTCCATTTCTTTTCTTTAAACAAACAAACCTGAGGCTGGCCCAGATTAGATCCCTGGCATCCGATGGTCGCTCTCGCACCACCAATGCCGTGCATTGGCGTGCAGCGCCTGGAGTAAACCCTGAGCACTGCTGGGTGTGGCCCCAACAAACAAAATTTTCGTAATATTATATATTTGGTGCATTTGTGGCCGTGCGACCTCTTCTTGTCTAGTTCTCCCTCTCAGAGAACCCAGCAAGCTACCCGAGAATATCCTGCCTGCACGGCAGAGCCTGGCAAGCTCCCTATGACGTATTTGATATGTCAATAACAGTAACAATGATGGGTCTCATTCCCCTGACCCTGAAAAAGCCACCAATGCGGCACCATTAGGAAGGATGAGTCAGGAGAGGCTGCTAAAATCTCAGGGCTAGAACGAATGGAGACGTTACTGGTGCCCACTTGAGCAAAGCAATGAACAACAGGATATCAGTTCTTGTTTTTTCCTGAGAAGTTTGGTGACATTTTTGTGACCAGAAAACTTGTGATCACAAAAACAAGCTGCAGGAACTTATTTATTGTCAGGTAGCCTCTGGTAAATCTGGTTTCATTACCCCCTTTGTTTCACTTAAACTTTCAATTTCTAAGAACTAAGAACCCACCTGCTAAGTTTGTCAGGACTTACTGTGTAACAGCTGTTAATCTTCTCAACCTCCTTCCCTGGCTGTCGTGGCCCTAGTACAAGACTCACAACTCTACTATGACCCCCACTGGCTCTGTGTGGCCCCTGCCTTCCTCTCTAAGCTCTCTTGGCTTGTTTGTTGGTTGGTTGGTTTTTGTTTTTTTGAGGGGATGATTTGGACCACACCTGGGTGTGCTTGGACTTTGCACTTGGTGGTCATTCCTGGAAGTTCTTGGTGAACCTGGCAGTGCTGGGGCTTCAACTGGTGATGGCTGTATGCTAGGGGAGTGCCTTAAGCCCCGTTCTGTCTCTCTGCCTCCATTCTGCTTTGTACCTTGATGGAGCAACAAAGTCTCTCTCTTGTTTGCTAGATAAGTGGTTTTCAACAATGTATCCTCAGACCAGTGTCATGGTGTAACAAAGATTGAAGATGGGTTGGAGGAGATAGTATAGTGTTAGGTAGGGAGGGCAAATATAAAGTACTTGCCTTGGGTACAGCTGACTCTGGTTTGATCCAGCACATTTGCTCCCTGAGCACTTCTAGGGGTAATCCCTGAGTACAAGGTCATAAGTAAGCCCTGAGCACCAAAGGTGTGGTCCAGGAACAAAAAAAAATGGAAGCCTCTGGTAAAACTGGTTTTACTTAAAGTTGTAATTTCCAAGAACCCATCTGCTATGTTTATTATATATAGCACTGTAGCACTGTCCTCCCGTTGTTCATCGATTTGCTCGAATGGGCACCAGTAACGTCTCCATTGTGAGATTTGTTACTGTTTTGGGCATATTGAATACGCCACAGGGAGCTGCCAGGCTCTGTCGTAGGATACTTTCGGTAGCTTGCCAGGCTCTCCGAGAGGGATGGAGGAATTGAACCTGGGTCAACCGCATGCAAGGCAGACGCCCTATGCACTGTGCTATTGCTCCAGCCTATGCATATATAATTCTTTACGGGGTATGGGGATTGGTTTGGGCCACATTCAAGTGGTGCTCAGGGACCACTGTTGGTGAACTCTGAGGATCATATGGGGTGCCGGAGATCTAACCTGGGTTGGCTGCGTGCAAGACAAATGTCCTACCTGCTGTACTCTAATGGTCCCCATCTGCTGTATTTAATAGGGTTTGCTATATAGAGGTTGTTAATCTTTGCCACCCCACCCCTCCCTTTGTTGCTGTTGTTTCGATCACCAGGGTCATAACTTGTGGTGCTCACTGGAGGTCACACGTCAGTTGCAGTGCTCACACACATCTAGCCATGCTCTGAAAACATTTTGTTGAGACATTGCAGATTCCTAGGCATCAGAACTTCCTGGTCTGTGCTTGTTGCCTGTGGATGGCATCAGGGATCAAACCTATGGCCTCATACATATAAGGCAAAATAATTTGTTTTTAATTTTAATTTTATTAGTTGTTAATGGTGCTCAGGGCTAACTTTTGGCTCTGTGTTTTTTAGCCACTGAACCATCCCTTGGTGTCTGCAAACTGAAAACCACTGACCTAGATAACTCTTACTCCCTTTAGCTTTTAGCTGACCTGTCACTTCCTTTAGGCCCATCCTCCTGATCACAAATCATTCTGCTTTCTTGCCCTCCACTGGTTTGCTTCTTCCCCATTCCCCCGCAAGCCCTGTAAAGATTCTACACAAACCCTAGCACAGAGCCTGGCGTGGGTCTACAAAGTGGCAGTTCTGCAGAGAAAGCCCTACTTCTCTTACTCTCCTCCTAGCCCCATATTCCTGCCTCCTATATTTTTCCTCTCTTCATTCCTAAGGGCCACTAGACCACACCATTTCCTGTGTGTACAAAATGCTAAGTGCTTCCCGGCAGAAGCTGCCCTTTTGGGCACAGAGATGTGTGTGTCTTGGTCTCATTGGGGACAGAGCCTTTCCAGGAAGTAGTCACTTCAAATTCTAGATTTTGGGCTGCCCCTGGTTCCTTCCCTAGACTGCTCCTCTGTCAAATGAGAAATTGGCCTCTGCCAAATTACAGATGGCATGAATTAAGTAAATACACTGGATTAGGTGTAATAAAGATAAAGCAAATGCTTCCAAAACAGCATCTCACAGTTCCCACTGTCTGGGGCATGTTCATGGTCCATGACCCCAAGGGTTCAGTGATCACCCTCAGAGTGCACCCTACTCAAGAGAAGTCTGTCCAATGTCCTGTCAGGATTCAGGCAGTTCCAGGAGACTGATGATCCTGGTTGATGTGTCAGGTGACCCCATGTGTCCTTAAGTATCTAGCAGTGGCAGGGGTCTAGCAGGGAGGTTGGTCTCGGGAGTCTAGGGCCAGGTGTGTTCCAGGAAGCAGATACAGATCCAAGGATGTCAGGCTGCCTTGGTCTTTTTTTAGGGACCTGGGATTTTAGGGGTGATTCTCAATCAGCTACATCTCTGAGCTCTAACATAAAGGAAAATAGGAAAGGCCAGGGAGAAAGCACTCGCCTTGCATGTGATTGACCTGGGTCCAGTCCTCAGCACCACATCATCATCCCTTGGGGACCTCTAGGAGTGATCCCTAAGCACAGAACCAGGAATAGCCTCTGAGAATTACCAAACGTGGCCTCCAAGTACAACCCTCACTTCAAAGGGCAGGAAAAGGAAGAGGCCATCCACAATTATGACTGGCGAACCAAGGCGACGGGGCTGGAGCTCATGGTGAGTGATTTCTCCAAGAAATGGCAAGAACAAGAACTTAGGAGGATGGGATAAGGTTCAAGCAGAGAAGTTGCTACACTCATGGGGGTCCAGTGGAGGGGTAAGAGCCCAGGGCACATCAAGAGCACAGGATTGGACTCTGCCTGACCTCCTCTTCATTCCATGAACCAGTTGGAGCTGCCGTGGAATAGCTGGGAAGCTCACTGGTGAGGCCATTGGAAGACATCAGGCACATAATTTCTCAGAGCAGGTGAGGGGAATAGTTGTGGGTACATTGCAGGGCTGTGGGAAGGAGTACAAGATTGTAGCTGTAGAGAAAATCTGTCTGCTGCAAAGTGGGGTGCAGAAAATCATTCTCACAAGGACACATCCTGGGTCAGCCCTGCCTTGTGCTCTGAGGATCCTGATGAGAATCGCTTGATGTAGGGATGCTTGTCCCACCTGAGTTGAGGAGCTGCGCTGTGGCCCAGCAGACTGGCGCTCATCACGTGTGACCTCCCACTCCCTCCACTGCCTTTCCCCACACTGGCACCTGCGGCTTTGCCCCAGTGAAGGCCAGGCTCATCCCTCCAGAGTCAGGGAGTATGGCCATATAATCCCTTTAATCCTTTTAGCTTTGACAGTCGGTGATTCAGCAAGGAACTTCCAAGTAGGGAAGAGGGTGAGGTGAGACCGGCCTGTGCAAAGGACAAACTTTTTCTGCGTTCTTCCCCCGCCCCACCATGGCCCTTCCCTGCAGGGTAGACTGTAGATTCCCCTTTGCCCTACAAGCTGCAGGGCCAAGGGAGCAGGTGATGCTCAGCCCCAGCCTAAAATATTCACTGGTCATGGAGGGTCACCGAGACTTGAATGCCAGGACGCAGGCAGCGCCCATTTGACTGGGCAAGCAGACCCTGGGGGCAGCAGGCCTATAACCCACCCGAGTCACACCCCATCGTCTCCACCCACCCCTCACTCAGGGTTAGTTTACCTGGGCACCATGCCTGGTCTGATACCCAGGAATGTAACTATTTCTAGATGCCCTCTATGTCTCCTTGGCCTGGGCCTCTAGCCAACTCAGGCCACACACACACACACACACACACACACACACACACACACACACACACACACACACACCCCACACATACCACTTTGTTTCTCTCCAGCACTTGTTTAGTTTGCCTAGTTTGCCACTGGCCTGGTGCCTGGCTCTGAGCAGATGACCCAGACTTGTTCCCGCCCTTCAGGGAGAAGGGAGAGGTAGCTGGTCTAGACTGACGATGCTAGGGGTCAAGGACCATGCCCAAGGGCTGCTCAGATTGTGGAAGGCCAGGGGCTCTCCAGGAGGGTCTGGAAAGGCTTGACCTAGAAGGTGCCTTTGGGCTCTGGATGTGGGAAGAAGGCTGCCCAGGAATATGCCAGGGTGGAAGAGCAGTGATTCAGAAGGACGACAACAATTCCCCATGAACGCCTGGCTAGGAAAGTGAGGCTACAGGTGGGGAGACCAGAAGGGGGGCTTTGGGCCAGCAGCAAAGGCTTTGCCTCCTCCAGGAGGGTGGCCTTTCAATCCAGAAGGCCCTGGGGAGTCAAGAAGAGGTGAGGGGAGCACCAAGGTCCAATGAGTCCTGGAAGCTCCTGGTTGAGGGATTGGGCTAGCATAAGGAGAGGACATGGCTTATCCAGAGACAGGTAGTTCCTGGCAGCTGTGCATGGTTCTCTGGGCTAGAAATGAGCCTCTGGCATTGATGTCGGTAGGCCCCATGGGTGACTTATGTGAAACAGGAAGGAGAAAGACGGTCACTTTCTCCCCACCCGCCTCTGCCACCCAGGACCCAGGGTTACTGGGTTCTTGTCTCGCCTCGCAGAAAGGAATTTCAGGAGTAGACAAGCAGTGAAACAAATAGACTTTATTTGGAGGATTTTGGGAGAGGGAGAGAAAGGGATAAGCAGATAAGCGGGGGAATGGAGAGTAAGAGAGAGTAAAGTTAGACACGAAAGCATGAAAGTACACATCTCAAGAGGGGAGATACGGGCGACACATGTGCTCGGGCACCACATGTGCTCGGCCACGTGGGCGCAAGCAGCACATGGGCTCAGGCAGCATATGCGCGCTCTTCCTTTGTTCCAGGTGGACTTTATAGGGTTTTTCCAGCCTGCCCCCAAATGGGGCTTCTCCCCAGGTAAAAGTCCGTTGCTAAGGAGATTACCAGGGAGGTTGGGAGTAAAGGGGAGGTCCAAAAAGAGGAATTTCATGGGGAGGCCTATATCCTGAGGGTCTGCGGATGGTCTTATCAGGCCTTTGTTTTCTGTATCCACAAGGTGGGTCATTCCTAGAATTCGTCTTCCATGAAACTTTGTTTCATTGCAAAGGGCCTTTCCCTATCTACCTGCCTACATCAGCATGACTGGGCCACATGACCATCATTGGACTCTCTTTCTGGGGCTTTTTCTTCCGGATGAAGAGGCACATGGAAAGCAGCTTTCCTTGGTTGTAGCCCTGCCTTACCACTCGCCCAGTGGGTAGACTCCTTGCCTCCCCTTTCTGTGGAGGGGTGAGGAGTGTCAGGAATCCTCAGGGATGCAGACCGGAACACCTGGATGGGGATGACTGGGATCATCCAGGATAGTTAGCTCCCCCCTCTGAAGCTCAGTGTTTAACTGAAGCAGAGGACAGGGGGTGCAGGGCTTGGGAGTGGGGTTGCTAGGGAAAGAAAATTTTGGACGGAATTTATAAGTGGGTGAACCCCCCCCCCAAAGGCACCCCTAGACCTAGGAGTTTCAGAGGTATCTTAGCCAGAGATTCCCAGTGACAGGCCAACGGCTGTGCCGGGATAGAGAAGTCAGCTGTGTGTCCAGGGCTCACTGGTCCCACGCCCCTGGCTCTCTCCCCCTGGAGACTGGCAGTCACTCACCCCTGCTTTCTTGCCATGTGCCTGTAGATTAGTTCTCAGTCTGGTCTCTAGACTTGGAGTATACCTGGAGAACCAGGGAGGGTAGGTGAACACAGGTGACAGGGTGCCCCCTCCTGGGAAAGGGAAGCACTGCAGCACCATCTTGGGGTGCAAGGCCCCTCACGCAGGCCCTCCCTCTCTAGTTTTGTGCTCCTTCCCCCAGCCTGTATGACAAAATGAGGCCGGGGAGTTTAAAGACAAGAGTAGTAGGACAGGACTCAGAGCCAGGACAACAGGAAACTTTCAGTGGGGGAAGGTGTCTGCAAGTAGCTCTGAGGAACCCACTTTCCTTATAGTGTCTAAGCTGAGGAGTTGGTTGGGGCAGGCCCTGGGCCCTTGTCATCTGTGCCCTTTCCCCAGGGCCCCAGGCGGACACCTGTCCCCTTGAAGAGCAGATCAGCAGCATGATTGTTGATCACACCTCAGATTCAGCCCCGTTTGCTCCCCTCCCTCCAGAGCTCCTCTGGTCTTTCATTCCCTCTGGGAAAGGGCTAGAAGGTACTCTGCAGGGTGAAGAGCAGGCAGAGCCCCTCCATGAGTTGACCCTTTATCCCTGGGCACAACCCTACCTATGAGGACAATGGACCTATCCAGACCTCTGGCAGTTAGCAGGGTTCAGAGTCCCCAGTAGGATAATGGGGGAGTGGGGATTGGGGGGCTATGATTTAAGTTGAGTAGATATGACAGATTCCCAGGAGTAAATATATTCATTTAATTAACTCCCAAGTTACAAAAGCATAGCATTAACTGTCTTCCTGTGTCTATACAAAAAGGACATTGCTCTAAAGTAAACTATGCAGAGGACATAAAGGAACGAGAAAAGGAATATTTCACTTGCAAATACAAATCCAGAGTCCTCAAAAGGATCTGACTTTACAAGTCACAAGGTCTGATTTGGGGATATTAGTGATCAACAGGGGAAACAAAGCACAAAGGAGAAGTTGAAGATAAACATAGAGGAATGGAAGTGCCTCTGGAGCATTGTGATGGGTGTAACTCAGTAAATCTAAGCTCCCTGCAGTGTGTGTGTGGGGGGGGGGGGGAGGACAAACCACGCTTATCCAACACTGGGCAGACTCCCCAGCAGAGGCAGAGTGGCTGAGGTGGTGGGTGGGTGCAGGACCAGGTTGGCTGAAGATGCTCATGAGAACTAAGGACTCATAGCACCCAAATTTTTGGTTTACATATGGGCATACAGATTCGAAAGTGGTTATCATCCAGGGCTGTTGATGGATTTGGGGAGCACTGAACCAGAATTTGTAACTGTTCATTTTGGGTCTTCACAGGAAGCCACGCTCAGGAGGTAAAGGAAGAGCCTTACCTGGGAAGTGGGGTGACCAACCCTCTATCCCTGGGCAGGGGAGGATGAGATATTGCAGTGATATTGCAATGATATTGCAGTGATATTGCTTTGATATTGCAATGCACTGTGTAAGCTCAGGCCATGTTCCCTCCTCTCTTTCCTCCCCCCACCTGAGGACCTGGAGGTCTCCAGTTGCTCTTCCTGTATAGGAGTCCAGTTGGGCCCTGGGACTTTGCAGATAGAGGGGTTCTGATGTCAGGCATGAGGCTGGGTTGAGGGTGTAGGGAAAACCGGAGATGGGAGACCCATGTGTCCACAGTGGGTCTGGTGGTAGATCCGCCTTGTCATTTTTGGAATTCCTACAGAGATCAGCATTTTGGCCCCCAAGTCCAGAGGAAGAGACATCACATCACACAGACACACACGAAACCAAACACACCTCCCAGATACTTGCATGATATCCCCGTCTCTTGACTCATATAATTGGTGGCTGTGGTGGAACCAATACAAAGTGACCATGTAGGCCCCGGGCTTAAAATATTAAGAATTGCAGGATAGTGACTGCAGAGAATTAACCAAGAAGGAGGCCCTTGGAAACTAAAAAATAGCACTTACGCCTTGTTAGGGCTGGAGCGATAGCACAGCGGTAGGGCGTTCGCCTTACAAGCGGCCAACATGGCCGACCCGAGTTCGATTCCTCCGCCCCTCTCGGAGAGCCCGGCAAGCTACCGAGAGTATTCGATATGCCAGACACAGTAACAACAAAGTCTCCAATGGAGACGTTACTGGGCCCGCTCGAGCAAATCGATGATCAACGGGAGGGCCTTTATGAGATTATGAGATACCTACGCCTTGTTGAACATTTACAATGTGCAGGACACGCTGCTCTTGTACTTATTATAATGACTGATGAGGCAGACTGTATCTAGCCCCATTCCCAGATAGGGAAACACTTGTCTCAGGTCACACAGCTCATGAAAGAGTCAGGATGTGGACCCAATTCAAACATTGTCAAGTGTGTGGAGGACTGTTGCCCCATCAGCTCAGAGAGTTTGTGAAAGGTGGAGAGAGGATGATTAGGCAGCTCACCTTGGTGAGCACTTCGGGAGTCTCAGGATGGAAGGCAGACGCAGAAGGGGAAGGCTGGGGCTGGAGTGATTATACAGCAAGTAGGGCGCTTGTCTTGCATGCAGACGACCTGGTTTTGATCACTGTTACTCCATATGCTTCCCTGGTCCCTGAGCACAGAGCCAGGAGTAAACTCTAAATACAGCCAGGTATGGCCCCAAAACCAAAACCAAAAAAAAAAAAAAAGAAAAGAAAAAAGGAGTGCTTTTTTATTTTTTTTGGACCATACCTAGTGGTGCTCAGGGCTTACTCCTGGCTCTGCACTCAGGAATTACTCCTGGAAGTCTCGGGGAAATCATATGAGGTGCCAAGGATAGAACCTGAGTTGGCACATGCAGGGAAAGTGCCCAGCCCACTGTGCAGTCCGGCCCCTGGAGGATTGTCTCTATTGCAACCTCCAGGGGGTGCGGGATCAGATTATGGAGATGCATGTGGTGACCCACTTTCTCACTGGAGCTGGCCCTGCCAGAGAGTCTGTAGTCCAACTGGCTTCCCTAGGTCCGCGTTGAATGTCACGGAGAGGGTCAAACTGCCCAGCCCAGACCACTCCCTCCTCCTCCAGCTGTGGCCCCTCCCCACCGTGGCTGATTGGCCAAGGAGCTGCCTGTCGAAGTGGTCCAATCAGATTCCTTGTTCTGGTCCTCCAGGACTCCCGGGCTGGGGCCTGAACTAAGAGCAGGTAAGCTTGTTGACTGAAAAACATCACCACTGCTGCTTGCGCAAAAGAAGCAGAAATTTATATTCTGGGTTAAGGGAGAACGAAGTGGTGTTGAAAGGGTCGTTCCTCGTCTGCTCGCAGGGGGGCGCGGCAGTGCTCACCAGGGCGATTTGATCATTTTCGTTATGGCCCTGGCCAAGAGATTGCACGCTTTCCCTGTCGTACTTACACACACACACACACACACACACGCACGCACGCACGCACGCACGCACGCACGCACACACACGGCTGCAGCCAGCAATCACTAGTGGGGTCAGAGGTCACAGACGGCCCAGCTCCAGCATCTGTGCGGAGGGGAATCCCTCAGGTTTTAGGTTTTGCAAGACAAATAGCACTCGAGGTCACTGAACTATCTCCTCAGCCCCTGTAAATTAACTTTTGATAACTACCGTTCACCAGCCAGCTTGCAAAATTACTGAAACTTTAGCAACTGACCTTTGCCAGCTGGTGTGAAGCAGCACTGGGGCACTGCCAGCCACCCGACTCAGAGGCATGGCTTGTCACCAAGAGACAGCACGACTGGAGTCTGGTGAAGCCAGGGCCTGGGGGAGTTTGAGCCGGCTTGTGCCTTGAGCAAAGGAAAATGTTTCAAGCAAAAATCCTTTCAAGGAGCTGGGAGTGTGGTTCAAGGGAGATAGGTCACATGGTTTATTATTGATCGCATGCCCACATGATCACTGCTGGATGCGGTCCTGGTGGTTCCAAGAAATTTCCAACTGTGGCCCTCCACAATAGAAGTACAAATTCAACAGGGGGCACAGTTCAGTGGTAGATAGAGCCTTACTTCTGTGAAGCCATGGGTTCAGTCCCTGGCACCACACACACACACACACACACACACACACACACACACACTTCTTCAAGGTCAAGGACAGAACACATCAACACAGCCAGGCTGACAGGGCTATTTTGATTCCACCATATCAATATGTAAGAGTGCTGGGGCCAGAGAGACAGTACATGGGGAAGGTGTTTGCCTCATACAAGGTCAACACCAGTTTGATCTCTAATATCATACATTGTCACCTGAGCACACAGACAGAAGCACCAGGGAATGTCCCAACTTCCCCTGCAAAAAATAAACCATTGAAGCTATCAGAATGTAGGATGGATGTTTTTTTTATTAAGTGCTCAGCAAGGCTTCCTTCCTTCCTTTCACTCTTTCTCTTTCTCCTCCCACCTCCCCTCTTTCTTTTCTTCTTTCCTTTTTTACCTTGGGCCACACCTGGGGTTGCTCAGGGGTTACCCTGGCTCTGAGCTCAGGGGACCTGAGTTGTTCAGGGGACCACATAGGATGCCAGGCATAGAAACTGGGTTCTGCTGTTTGCAAGGCAAGCACCCTACCGGCTGTACTATCCCTCCAGATCCCCTTCCTCCATCCTCCTCTTTCTCTCTATTTTCCCCCTCTTTCTCTTCTCTCTTTCTTCCTTTCTTCCTTTCTTTCTTGGACCAGCAAATATTTCTGAAGAGGTAGGAATTCATTCTGCAGGACCTTTTACTGGGACCTGATAGAGGCATACATCTAGTTGTCCAGTAGGGGGCTCTACAGCCCTCAAGTATCACTGGCTAAGCCTGGGACTCTTTTCATCCTGGATGCTAAGGTGGGAATTTAGGCCTGGGGATGGGAGGGACTTGCCTCCACCACCCTAAAAACAGGTGACAGAGCTGACACCTGACCTGGGCCTCCTGGCATCAGGTGCATCAGCGGAATGTGGCCCCACACCTCTGGAAATGGCGTTTCTTTCTGTCTTCCTCTGTTCGGATCTTCCTGGGCTAAGCTGTGAAGCCCACCCCTGGCTAATATGGTGCCACATGTCACCCTGGGACTCTGGCCAGCACTGAGCTGGACACCATGCCTGTCCCTGCACTGTCCCCTCCACCCCCAAAAGGCTTTGGAGCTTAGGAAGGATTGTCACACTTTGCACACTGTACACCTGCTTTGTCTGAAGCGGGTGGGGCCAGTCTTGACCAGAAGGGGGCTCCAGTCAGTCTAGTCAGACCAGGGTACACATGACTTGTGCCTCAGTTTCCTTATCTGTAGAATGAGTTTGTGATAGTTTTTTGTTTAGTTTTTTTAATTTTATTTGGGGGGTGGGGGGAGCATACACAGTGATACTCAGAGATTACTCCTAATTCTGCATTTAGGGATCGGGAGACCATATGGGATGTGGGGATTGAACCCAGGTTGGCCACATGCAAGGCAAGCGCTCTACCCACTGTGCTATCTCAGCCTCTGATAGTCATTTTTATGGGGGGGTCGCCCCTGGCAGTGCTCAGAGCTTACTCCTGGCTTGGGAATTATTACTGGTGGGTCTCGAAGGACCATATGGAGTTCAAGGGATAAACCTGGATTAGCCAGGTGCTGTGCTTTCTGGCCCCAAAACTTTTAAAAAATGTTTCTTCTGGGGCTGGAGCAATAGCACAGTGGGTAGGACGTTTGCCTTGCATGCAGCTAACCCAGGTTCGATCTCCAGCATCCCATATGGTCCCCGATCACCTCCAGGAGTAATTCCTGAGTACAGAGCCAGAAGTATCCCCTGTGCATCGCCAGGTGTGACCAAAAAAAAAAACCAAAAAAATAATAATTAAAAAATACTTCTTCTTTCCCCCTTCCTTTCATTGTCGATGTTGATGACACGATGACCAGGGACTGTGCACACACACATACTGATGGAGCTCACACACTGTTAGCCATGGTGCTTACTGGGGAGGTCGCACATCAGGCTGTGGTGCTTGCACACTCAGCCACCATGCTCACTGAGATTTACACTTTTATAGTTGTTTGTACACGCGCTAGCCAGGAGTCACACACTAGCTGTGCGCACTGCCAAGTGGTGCTTGCTGGCACTTGTTGTGGTGTTCACCCGCCTGCCTGTAGGGGTCGCACTTCTTGATCGTGGCACTGGCAGAGCTTGCGCTCTCTCTCTCTCTCTCTCTCTCTCTCTCTCTCTCTCTCTCTCTCTCTCTCTCTCTCTCTCTCTCTGTAGGGGTCACACCTGGCAGTGCGCAGGGGCTACTCCCAGCTTAGTGCTCAGATAGGAACTTTTCTTCAGCGTGCAGAACCTGTGCTCTGCCCTTTGAGCTCCCTCTCTGAGTGCTCCAGCCTTTGAGCCATGTCCCTGGTCCCCATCTCTTTTGTCTAGTTGCAGTGCTCTTCAGGGGAGTGGACAGGGCAAACAGACTTGGAGAGATCTCACAGCAATGGCCATGTGACTCCCTGGGTGATTGCCAGGCCACCCCCATGGGTGTGAGAGGCAGAACTTTCTTGTCCTCAGTTTGAGTCCCCCCTTCCTCCCCAACTGGAGCTGCAGCGAGAGAATTCCCATCACACAGAGGTGTGGGCCCATTGTTTCCCAGCCAGACTTCCCCGCGGGTCACCTCGGCAACACCATTGTCCTTTTGGGTTAGAAAAGCTCTTCCAGTGATGACATCTGTGTCTACTTCCAGGTCCTCTGCAGGGCACAGGAATGTCCCATGGAGTTGGGGGTGTCCTACAGTGGCAGGGGTCCTCCCAGTGAGTAGTGGCTGCCCTCTGAGGGCTATCTGTCTTGGTGCGGCGTCTGCTCTCCCCACTCCCTAGTCCTCCTTGCCCTCCTGCGTGAGGATCCTGGTGTGGGAGCCCCACCTGCTGGTAGTGGGGAGTGGGGGAAAGGGCAGACCCCCAGGGGAGGAGCAAACAGACCTGCCAGGACCAGCACATCTCTGGAACGGTGCTGTGCTAAGCCCTGAGAAGCAACTGTGAGTGACCAGACACTCGAGGGGGGCAGAGCTCATGGGGAGCTAGAGGGGCAGATGGCAGTGATCACAATGGCTGCTTCTGTGGGAACTCACCATGGCTGGAAAGGAAGCTGGGTTGAAAGGAGATGGGGAAAGAAGTAGAGAGCGGAAGGAGCACTGGGAGCCAGACGGGCGATGGAAGCCTCTCCCAGGGGCTCACGGTCCCTGGGGCACTGCCTCTGAGCCCGCACAGCCAATGCCCATAAAACTCCAAGAGGTCATTATCTCTGCACCCTCACAGATAGCCTGTTGCGGGGAGTGGGGGGGCACCTCATTTAACCTCCTGTTGGTTGTGGGGTCCTGGGTACCCTCTAGATTGTGTGGTGGGGGTAAGCTGTAGGACAGGAGGTGCTGACCCCAGAGTCAGAGGCCACGAGGACCAGTGGCTCTGACTGGGGTCATTAGATCACCTGACCAGGAGGCTGGCTGTGCGCCAAGCTGTTTCACTGACTCCTGGACTTCCGGGCCTGACCTGGCCCGAGCAGGAGTGGTGCCTGTAGGTACTCATCAGCCCTTCCTCTCTGGATTCCAGGGCTTTCTCCTTGCTCTCTGTCAGAGAAACAGCTCTCTCCAGACCAGGCATTACCCTACTTCCCCCAGAACCAGGTTGTTCAGCAGGAACCAGTAGAACCGTATCTTTCAGGCCCTCCTGGTCCTGCCCATGAGGAACTTCCCTGCCTCTAGATGTGCTGTTCCCTCCGCATGGGACGCTGTTTCGGCTGGAGCTTACAGAGAAAAATTTCTCCTGCCTTTGCCTCCACAGTGGAACCAACTCGAGACCAGCCCTGGGAGAACAGAGTACCCCCAACAACCAACTACTTCCGTTCCTTCTTGCCTTTGTTCCTTTTCACCCACTCATTCATTGCTTTATTTGGACATTCATTCCTGTGGTTTGGGCCAAGCTGGGGGCACAGCAGATAGACCCTGAGGTCAAGGAGTATATGACCCTGTGTGCGAGGCGGAAGGGAGGCAAGCAGGACATAATTGGTGGGTCCCAGCGCGACCCCTTGTTAAGATATTATTAAGAATTGCAAAACGGTGGCAGCGTCCGACCATTGAGGGGCACTTCCTAAAGAGGGACCCTTCTGCAGAGGCGGATGCCCAGGATGTTGGGCCTGTAAATAAAGGATTTCAACAGTGTGACAGCCATGAGCCAGGGAGGCAGGGCAAAGGAAGGACTCTGGGGCTTTTTGGTTTGTTTTGGGACCACACTCAGTGGCTATTCCTGGTTCTCTGCTCAGGAGTATCCCTTGGTGGTGCTTGAGGATTCTTTGAGGTGCTGGGGATTCTAACCAGAATTGACCAAGTGCAAGGCAGTGTCTTAAGCCTTGGACTCTCTGATGTTCCAGGAAGGACTCTGATGGGAAATGACAGGTTGTCCGGACAGTGGTAAGAGCAGGGGCCTGAGGAACAGGTGTCCAGGAGGCACAGCCTTGCACGCTGTATTAGGGTCTTGGGTCTTTACCCCATTAGCAGTGTGGAACCATCAGAAATTTTAAAAGAGGATGAGATCAGATTTTTTTTCTTTAAAAAGATCATCTGGGTGGGTGGGGGGAGTGGTGCGGAGAGATAGGACAGTGGGGTAGGATGCTTTCCTTGCATGTGACCAATATGGGTTTGATCCCTGGATCCCTTAAGATTCCCCAAGCACTGCCAGGAGTGATTCCTGAGTGCAGAACTAGGAGTAACCCCTGAGCACTGCCAGTTGTGGCCCTTAAAAAACTTAAAAATAAAATAAAAAGGTCATCTGGGGATGGAGAGATAGTTCAGCGTGTAGGGTTCTTACCTTGTCTAGGTCTGAACCAGGTTAGTTTTCAGCACCCCAATGGTCCCCTGACACTGCCAGGAGTGATTCCTGAGCACTGCCTGGTATGGCCTAAAATACAAAAACAGAAAATTAATTCAAAACACATCATTCTGTATGTGGCTCGCGAGATGTGTCAAAGGGTACACTTTTAATGCTGAATTCTGGGTTCAACCCCTGGCACTGACTGCATGGTCAACCCCAACGAGTGATCTCTGGATCTTTTCATGTATTGCCCAAAAATCTCACATAAAAAAGATACTTCTGTAATCAAATAAAATAAGAATTATAAATAGGGCCCCAGATGGCTCAGAGACAGATCACTTGACTTGCAGGCATGAGGCTGCCAATTTGATCCCCAATAATACGGGCTGAGTGTGAGCCCCAGAAGCACCACCATATCCCTGGTGCTGAAATCAAGCATGTGACCCAGTAAATGTGAGTACCACAACTCTGTGTGACCCCGCGTCACTGCAACATCAACAACAACAAAGGGGAGGGAAGGGGAAACACAAACAATAAACATGGAAAAAAGGAGCTATCGCAAAAATATGAGAAACTCAACTTCTCGAGAAATCAGACAAATAAAAATTTTAAGAAATTTTAGCACAATATTAAAACTTTGGGGTCTGCTTAAAATCCAAACACATCAGGCTGGTCCCCTTGTTCTTCCAAGGTACTGAGAGTCTCTTGGGGTGTAGAGTCATGTGGTTGACATTTTAAAGGGAGCTGGTTTTATTTGGTGATAAATAATTTGGGGGTTCTGTTTTGTTTGCTTTTGCTTTGTGTTTGGGCCTCTCTGCAGTGCTGGGGCTCACCATGGTTATATCCAGTGGTGCTTGGGGGGGCCTGAAGGGCTGGTCTCCAACAATGGGGTTCCTGCCTGCACTGGGGGCCCCTTTGTGCCTGTCGTGAGCTCCAGTTCTTGGAACTCTCTTGCTGAGCCCTGATGATAAGTCATTTTGAAGAAAAATTTTATGTTGAAACTAATCTAGCACTTTACACCACTAAAGTGACTTCAATAAAACTACAATGACAAGTGTTGGCAAGGATGTGGAGAGATTGGACTCCTTACTCATTGCTGGAGGGAATTGGAAGAAAACAATAATTTAGGGACATGGTTTGGCAGTTCTCAAAAACACTTGGCATAAAGTTACACTCTTTCCCCCCCCCCCCTTTATTTACATACCAGGGCTTACGAACTTGTTCATGATAATTTGTACAGGCATTCAATATTCCAAAACCAATACCACTACAAATGTCACCTTCCCTCCACCATCGTCTCGTTTTCCCCAACCACCCCCAAGCCTGCCCTTAGGCTCAAAATAATTTATTTCATATTGCTTGTTACCACTAAATGGCTAAGAGAGTGATCCAAAAAAATATTTCCATGGAAGAAAATTTGTGAAAACTGTTGAATTGCATCATGGGGACATGAAGCTCTTGTCTGAGGTTTTACTAAGCTGTTGCTTCAAGTTAAGCCTTCTGTGTTATGGTTTTTGTTAGTTGAGATTAGTTGGCTTAGATGCTACATTTCCATCCCATCTGCTGTGCTCCTACTGGGATGTTAGTATTGTGGAGCTGGTAGGTGTCGTGGCCACACTCTCCAGAATATCCAAAATATTAGTAAATTTACATGCAAATTTCGGCAGATTAGCATCTCTGTGGAGCTCATTCATGAGTTGGTGGAGTCCAGCCAGCCAGAGGCATGGTGGCGGCTGTTGGGGTATGAGTGTGGCTGCCAGGGCTTTGGTAGGGTGTGAGCTTGGCCCACCCATCTCCGGAGATTGCCCCAGAGTTCTCAGTATGGTCTCCAAGAGATTTTTACAGCATTTGATCTCTTTTTGAGGTGTATTTGTCAGTCTCTGGAACAAGGATTGTAGAAGAGCTTACATGAAGCTACCAGTGGGGTATGAGTATGGCTTCCGGGGCTTCCGGAAGTATGGGGAGATGGGGGAGGTCAC
Organism: Sorex fumeus; assembly: GCF_029834395.1. Taxonomy (NCBI): domain Eukaryota; kingdom Metazoa; phylum Chordata; class Mammalia; order Eulipotyphla; family Soricidae; genus Sorex; species Sorex fumeus. Next base: position 46,885,152 of record NW_026606104.1, read on the forward strand.
CCATCCTGACTCTGAGAAGACCCAGAATTTTCAGCTAACAAACAAACAAACAAACAAACCCATATACTTGAAATTTTCGGCAGGTTCACATCTCTGTGGAGCTCAGCTGTGAGGCAGTGGAGTCCAGAAGAGGCATGCTGGTGGCTGGAGTGTCAAAGTTATATTCTTATCCAGCAATTTTGCTCCAGGCACATGCTCAGAAGAAATAAAAATAATAAACACAACCAACAGGTGTCTGCATAATACTTGTATATGAACATTTATAGCAGCATTTCTTATAATAGCAGAAAACAGTAACAATCTAAGTATATTTTTGACCACACCTGGTGATGCTCAAAGGGCTCCTCCTGGCTCTTTATTTTTTCTTTTTGGGTCACACCTGGCCATGCACAGGGGTTACTCCTGGTTATGCACTCAGGAATCACCCCTGGCGGTGGTCAGGGGACCATATGGGAATCGAACCCGGGTCAGCTGTGTGCAAGGCAAATGCCCTACCCGCTGTGCTATTGCTCCAGTCCCTCCTGGATCTTGACTCAGGGGTCACTCTTGGCAGGGCTCAGGGGCCAATATATATGGTACCAGGAATTGAATTCAAGTCAGCTGCATGCAAGGCAAACACCTTCACTCTCTGGTCCCTGAGTCTTTCAACTGATGAAACAATATAGGACAACCATTCCTTGGTATCTGTGAGATGTTGGTTTCAGGCCCCACTGTGGATACCAAAATCTGCAGATGACAAGTGCCTTCTAATTGATTTCCTCCCATATCTGTAGTTGTGTTGATTCACACATGCAGATCCACATAAAGAGAAAGTATGTGTATATTGAGAAAAAAATCCAAGGGCCCAGGGAGAACTCAGAGATAGAACTTGTGGGACTGGAGCGGTCATACAGTGCTTGCCTTGCAAGCAGCCAACCGGAATTTGATCCTTGGCATCCCATATGGCCCCCTGAGCACCTCCAGAAGTAATTTCTGAGTGCAGAGTCAGGAGTAACCCCTGAATATCGCTGGGTATGACCACCCTCCCCCGCTCCCCCAAAAAAGAACTTTTGCCTTGCAAGAAGAAGGTCTAGAGTTTGATCTCTGGCACTGCCCCATGTGCCATTATTACGGCTAAGTACACAACCTCACCAAGCTTTGAAACTAAGTTTGTGAGAACCTTCCCACCCCTGGTCATCACACCAACCACAGGAAGAGGAAAAAACACAAAGGAAAAAATCCAAGTATCACATGCCCCCATGAAGTTCAAACTCATGTTACAGGGGGCCATGCTACAGTCTGAAGGAACCTTGAAAGCATGTGATGTTGAAGATACTCACAAATGTGGACTTACTATGATCCTATGATCTAACACGTCCAGAGGAAGCAGTTCACAGAGACAGAAAGTAGACTGGGGGCTGGAGCAACAGTACAGTGGGTAGGGCATTTGTCTTGCATGCGGCCGACCCGTGTTCGATTCCCAGCATCCCTTATGGGCCCCCAAGCACCACCAGAATTAATTCCTGAGTGCATGAGCCAGGAGTAACCCCTAAACATCGCCAAGTGTGACCCCACCCCCCCAAAAAGGTAGACTGGTGAGGGGAGGGCAGGATGTGGAGTGAACGCTTAGTGAGTTGAGAGCTGTTTAGGGGATGACAAGTGTTTTGGAATTAGTGATAGTGATTGCACAGCACAGTGAAAGAAGCTCACAACATTATGCAATTTAAATAGATGAATTTTCTTGAGGTATGACCTATAGAATTGGGAATTGAAGGGAAAGGTGGGGAGGGGGGCCCCTGGGATAGTGGTGGAGGGATCTGGAAATACTGGTGGAGGCTCTGGTGTAGCAGCTCTGCGATGACTTCAATACTATTGCCATCAATGATCCCTCATCTTTTAAAAAATAGGGATTTGGGCCACAGAGATAGTACAGCAGGTAAGGTGTTTTCCTTGTGTACAGCTGGCCTGGGTTCCACATATGGTTCCCTGAATCCTGCCAAGAGGGATGCCTGAGCACAGAACCAGGAGTAAGTCTTGAGCATTGCCAAGTGTGGCCCCCAAACAAAACAAAAAAGAACAAAAATTATAAAAGAAATAGGGGGCCAAAGAGAGAGAGTGAGTAGGGGTTAAGGTGCTCGTGTTTCACACAGCTGACCCTGGTTCAATCACCAAGCACCACATGTGGTCCCCCGAGTATCACCAAGAGTGACCCCTGAGCACAGAGCCAGGAGTAAGCCCCGACCACTGCTAGATATGGTCCCCAAACCAAACCAAAGGTGAATTTTATGGTATGTGGAATAGATTTCAATAGTTTTTTTTTAAATCTTGTATTCTCAGCATATGGTGTAGAATTTGGGTATTAAGGGTCCCAGTCTGTTGAAGATGGCAGATTTCATTGGGAAAGGCCCAGACAGACAAGGCATTGCCTTCTTTCAACGTATTAGAAGCACCACGGGGGTTTTGTTGTTGCTTGTTCCCTTCCATTGTGTTGTGATGACTAGGGTTGCACTCTCGTTCATCCACTTTAGTAGAGGTGTGTATACACATACTTTTTGGGGATACCATGAATCACACACAATTTTTTTTTTTGGCGGGAGGGTTTGGGTCACACCTAGCAATGCTCAGGAGTTACTTTTTTTTTTTTTTTTTTAATAAATGAATAGTTTATGGCAGAGTTCCAATGGAAGTTTTTGACTCTGGACTACATCAGAGATTTTTTTTAAAACTTTAAGTACTAGAGTATTTTTTTTAAAAAAAGTTACATAAAACTCTATTACAAAAAATATTTTGCTGCCATAGATCTCTCTTTTAGTTTCTTTTTATTTTTTGAATTTTTATTGAATCACTGTGAGATGCAGTTACAAAGCTTTCATGTTTGAGCTTCAGCCATACAATGATCGAACATATCCCTCCACCAGTGCACATTTTCCATCACCAATGTCCCCAGTATCCCCCCCCCCACCATCCCAGTCCTCTCCCTGCCTCTATGGCAAACAATTTCCCCTATACTCTCTCTCTACTTTGGGGCACTATAATTTGCTCAAGTTTTCCCATCACCATTCACGCCTGCCTGCCAGGGGCGGACACTAGATAATTTATTTTCTGTTGCTCACTTTGAATATCATGAGAGCTTCTGGAATTCTAAAATCATAAATGGTTGGGGTCCAGAGACGTCTCTATAGAGTGCTAATCCATTTGGGGATGCAACTGGAAGTCTCTGGACCAGGGTCAAGAGTTACTCCTGGAAGTTGTCAGGGAACCATATGGGATGCTGGGGATTGACCCCGGGTTGGCTGTGAGCAGGGCAAGAGCCCTAACCACTGTGCAACTCTCTGCCCCCCCCCCCACTTCCCCGCCCCCACTATTGTGGCACCAGGAATTCCAAAACACCGTGAATCACTCTCAACATGTGGACTTGTGGACAATGAGAGGATGCCTCAGGAAAGGTGCTTCACCTTGGAGCTGTGCCGGGAACCCCAGGGGGAGCCTAAGGAGCAGCAGCAGGAAGGAGGGTGTGTCCGATCATTCATTCGCTCATCAGTCAACCAGTCAACGGCTCATTCCCCACTGGAACATAAACGCTCTGGGGACAGAGGGTTTGGTTTGCGTTTGTCAGTCACTGTTGTGTTTTCAGGGCCTAGAACATCACCCCTGCTGTTGCAGAAATGTGTGTTTGGGGACCTTTGCACTCGGACCCAGTGGTCCTGGATTCTCTCTGGTCCGGAGACCAGACAGACCTCCTCATGGATGAACAAGAAATTCCGCTGAGATAAAGTGGAATGAAGGAGAGGGGTAACTGTTCTGATCAGGAAGGAGAGTTTATTCCATCTGAGTGCTCCAAAGAGGCTGGCTAAAATGAGTTTCTGGTCAAGTTTTGTTTGTTTAGCGCTCAAAGCTTACTCCTTCTTAGTGCTCAGGGCTCTGCCATCAGGAATCACTCCTGGCAGTGTTCGGAGGACCATATGAGATGCTGGGGATCTCAAGTCGACCATGTGCAGGACAAGTGCCCTACTTGCTGTACTATGGCTCCAGTCCCTCTGGTGAATTCCTGCCTGGCAGAGCTCCTTCCTCTCAGAGTCAGAAAACAGGCAAATGCCCCCTGCAGAGTGGCAGACACTAGATAATTTATTAGGAACAAGGACTCTAAGTGACTTACGGTGAGTACAGACTGGTTGGGTTTCTGTTTGTTTAGTTTGGTTTTGGGGCCACAATCATCTATGCTCAGCGCTTAGTTCTGGCTCTGCACTCAGGGATCATTCCTGAAGTATAAACAGGAACATACTGGTTCCCGTGGATGAAACCCAGATCGGCTGCACTTGTGCAAGGCAAGTGCTCTACCTGCTGCACTATCTCTCTGGCCCTTGGTTGTGTGTGTGTGTGTGTGTATGTGTGTGTGTGTGTGTGTGTGTGTGTGTGTGTGTTTGTGGAGGGGACAGGGGGCAGAGACTTGGGATCTCACTGGTGATGCTCAGGGGTTACTCCTGATAGTCTTTGGGGATTGCCTGCTAGCAGCACTCAGGGGACTGTTTGGTGTTGGGAATGGAACATGGAACACATGTGCTCGAAACCTTAGACCATCTCCAAAGCCTCTGTCTAGACTGTTTTCAAAAAATGTTTTAAGCATTCAAATGGATTCAAGGTAAATTATATATGTTTACTCACAGTTAAGGTGATATTGAAACATAGGGATGGAAATTCATAGGTGATTTCTCTTTCTTTGTATTTATTTATTTATTTATTTTTGGTTTGAGGGCCATAACTAGAGGCTATTCCTGGGTCTGTGCTCAGGAGTGACTCCAGGCAGTGCTGGGGGTGGGGAGTCATATGCCTTGCCCGATCCAACAGGGGTTGGCAGTTTATAAGGCACAGCCTTACCCCTTTACTACTTCCTGTCTCCAGGCAATTTCTTTTTAATTGGGGCCATACCAGTGGAGAGTGGGAGGAGGTGGGTTGTACCCAGGAAATGCTTGGCCCTAGGAGGACTGATCAATGGTTGGAAATTTGCCACAAGTGTGTGGGGAGCAGAGGGCAATTAGGATAGAGAAGGAACCAGAATGAAAATAATAGTTGGAAACGAGCACTCTGAACAAGAACTGAATGTTGAGAGTAGGTAAAGGGATATACATGATAACCTTTCAGTAGCACAGCGGTAGGGCGTTTGCCTTGCACGCAGCCAACATGGCCGACCTGAGTTCGATTCCTCCGCCCCTCTTGGAGAGCCTGGCAAGCTACCGAGAGTATCTTGCCCGCACGGAAAAGCCTGACAAGCTACCTGTGATGTATTCGACATGCCAAACACAGTAACAAAAAGTCTCATGATGGAGACGTTATTGGACCCGCTCGAGAAAATCGATGAACAATGGGAGGACTGTGACTGTGACTGTGATGCAAACCATAGTGCCCAATAGTGCCCAAAAGGCGGGGGGGGGGGGGTGGTGAGAGAGAGAGAGAGAGAGAGAGAGAGAGAGAGAGAGAGAGAGAGAGAGAGAGAGAGAATGCCTACCATAGAGGGGGGAAGCTGGAGATATTGGTGGTGGGAAATGTACACTGGTGAAGGGAAGGGTGTTGGAACATTCTATGACTGAAACCTGATCAGGAACAACTTTGTAACTGTGATTCTCACTGTAATTCAATTAAATAAATAAATAAATTTTTTTAAAAAGGTGCTTGACCCTGCTGTTGGAGCCCAGTGGGTTGGTGCTTGGGCTGGCAGTGCTATTAGTAGGCCAGGTGGGTGGGCACCAAGGCCACACCCACTAGTGCTGGGCTTTGGGGGCACAGGCAGTGCCAATCATCACAGCCAGGGCCTCTCCCCTGCTAGGCACCTCCTGAGCTAGTGCCCCGGCCCCACAGAGGTTTTCTTTTTACTTTTTTTCTCCCTTGTCTAGAATTTCCAGCTTTCTGAAGCGTGTGCAGTCCAGCCTGGCAGTGCCTGCCAGGAGCAAGTGTGGGAAAGGGAGCTGGGGAGGAAGCAGACAAAGAGGCCTCACTTGGGGAACTGAGTGATTGGAAAATTGGGAGAAGTCAGAAGAAAGATAAATAAAATTGCTGTTGCGAGGTGCCAAAGGAGCAGCTGGGAGCTTGGGGTCCAGTTTGGGGACTGTTGCAGCATCTGGGAGGATGGGAGGTGGGGTGGGCTGTGCTTGGGAGGAGCAGGAAGTCAGAAGACATCACTCAGTACCCATGATGCACTTGGGTAAGACCTTCCCCCACTGTCTCTGCCTGTTTTCCCACCTGCTCAATAAAGGAATTGCCAGGTACGGTTTTGTTGGTTCCTGCATTTGGTTTCAATGACCCCGTTTTTCCTATCTCCCAACCCCTGGAGACCCCCATTATTTCATCTCTGTGGTTTTGGCCCCTCTGGGCACTTTCTCTCTGTGGACTTGCCCTGTGGTAGTTCTTGATTTCACTGAGCAGGAGGCCTCCAGGTTTGGCCCCTGTGTAGCACCTTCCTTCCGAAGGTGGAATAAAGTGGGCACAAGAATTGGATTCTGCACTTTCTTCAGCTCTTGCATGCTGGAATTCTCCACGCCAAGTCTCTACCCTCCTCAGGGCTGCTTGCTGTCTGGGGCGTAAAGGAAAAGGGGGGGGCAAGGACCTGGTTTGGGGCAATGTCCCTCCTGTTGGTGGCACCAGCCCCCTGCCTTGAGTGCAGTGGCCCTGGGAAGGGCTTTGAGGAGGGCCCCGAGAATGAAAGGTTTGGGCCAAATACCTACTTCCTCCTCTCTGGGGCTCGGCAGCTAGGTCAGGGCCTGGAGCAAGGGAGGTGTGGGGGAGCTAATAATGGGCTGGCAAGGGCTTGGTTGCCCAGATGAAACAGACCCTGCTCTGAGCGCTGGCCTGATTACAGGGACACTTGCGCTTCCCCTCCCTTGGGCTCTGGGCCTGCCCTGGAGCAGCTGCAGGGATTAGTGGCAGGGAATAACTTTTAGGTTAGCAGCTGCCAAATGCATTGATTCTGGGGTTCAGGGCAACAGATACAGCTTGTGGTAAGCTTGCAGGCTCCTCTGGCTTATATCTGGGGTCACTGGTAATAACAGCCACCTGTATTTGAAGCTTTAGCTCTGTTCATCACAGACCAAGTCCCAACATGAAAGATCTCATCTAACCTCACAGCACCCTAGGAGGTGCGGATTGTTTTCCCTGATTTCTATACAGGAGCAAGCAGAGGTGGGGAGAGTCCATCTGGATCCATCTAGCTGGTCAGTGGCCCAGCAGAAACTGGGCTCTCGTTGGGTATTAGCCTGAGTTCCTCGCACCTGCCTCCTTCCTGATGGCACCAGGAGGCTCCTCCTGGGGATCTTCAGATTCCTGCTTCAGGACATGATGGGCTGGAACATGTGCTTTGCATGTGGGGTCCCTGGTTTTGATTCTAAGTACCACGTGGTTCTCTAAGCACTGCCAGAGTGACCCTCACCCTGGGGTGAGGTCCAGAAACAAAAACAAAGCCAGAAAAATTCTGGGAAAGTCATTTCTGTCCTTCGCTTTGTTCATGACACTGAAGGAGAAGTTCCAAAGCTGGGTTTTAAGTTTTGTTTGTTTTGGTTCACACCCAGCGGTGCTCAAGGCTTGCTCCTGGCTCTGTGCTCAGGAATCACTCCTGGTCATGCTTGGGGGGGCCATATGGGGTGCTGGGGATAGAACCTGGATCAGCTGCATTAAGGCACATGCTCTGCCCACTGTACTATCTCTGCGGCCTCCAAGGAGCTGGGTTCTTATAACCAGGTATGGCTATTACTAGTGCCCACATAGCCTCACAGGCCCAGTGTCTGACCTGCAAAGGCAGGAAGAGGTGCTGGACTGAGCTCCTGTCCCCGGGGCAAGGCTCCTGCAGGCCATGGGCCGAAACATGAGGAACAGAAGAAAGGAGAGCAGAGGCAGAGCAAGGGAACCATGCACAGTTCAGTTGGGTCTGAACTCTGTTACTGGCTCTCAGGAGAGACACACTGAGTTCTGTTGGGTCTGTTACTGGATCTCAGTTCTGGTCCCACTGCTGGCTTGTGCAGCTCCATTTTCTCAGGCCTCAGTTTCCCCCCTCTGTGCTGCTGACATCTTGCGCCTATAAGCACCAAGAGCTGGGTAGAGGCAGGGGAAGGAGGAAGGGGGAGCAGCTGGGCCCCAGGCCTCTCCCCACCCTCCCCCGAGCAGCAGTATCTGCCTCCCACACTCAGCACCTGGAAGGGACGCCGCTTGGGCTGAGCGTCCAAGCCTCAGATGACAGAGCTCTGGGTCCCCAGAGTTGCCCTTGGGCTGGTCGGCTGCTCTACCTCCGCCCCAAGACATCCCCTCAGACCAGGAATGGTTCTGGCCACACAGGGACTGGAAAGAGGCTGAAGTCTGGGTGGGCTTCCAGCCTCAACACTCCTGCTGCCTCACCCACTCCCCTCACACTATGGGGACTCTCACATACCCAGAGCCACCAGACAGTTGGCTTTTTTTGTTCCTTCTTGGGTCACCCGGTGATTCTTAGGGGTTACTTCTGGTTCTGCACTTGGGAATTACCCCTGGGAGTGCTCAGAGGGGCCCACATGGGATGCGGGAGATGGAACATGGGTTGGCCATGTGAAAGGCAAACACTCTACCTGTTGTACTGTTGCGCCAGCCCCTACAGTTGCTTTTCTGAGCTTTCCAATCAGTTAAAAACAGAGAGATGGGGCTGGAGAGATAGCACATTGGACAATGCACTGCCTTGCACGCTGCCGACCCTAATTCAATTCCCAGCACCTCATCTGGTCCCCGGATGGAGTGATCCCTGGGCACAGAACCAGGAGTAAGCCCTGAGCATAGCTATGTGTGGTCCACAACCAAAATAATACAAAACAAACAACAAAGAAATGTCTAAATGCATTGATTACACTGTGGTATATTTTGCATGTTCTTTACTAATTTAAAACACACACACATTCACAAAACCAGTGCCATCTTGTCATGAAATCATGGCAGGGATTAGAAAAGGTGAGTTGGTGGGACTCTATGTTCTGGAGATGGGATATAAGCTTTTTTTAAAAAATTTAACTTTATTATTGGCTGGAACGATAGCACAGCGGGTAGTGCGTTTGCCTTGTATGCAGCCAACCCGGCCGACCCAGGTTCGATTCCTCCATCCCTCTCAGAGAGCCCGGCAAGCTACCAAGAGTATCTCACCCTCACAGCAAAGCCTGGCAAACTACCGATGACATACTCGATATGCCAAACACAGTAACAACAAGTCTCACAATGGAGATGTTACTGGGCCCCCTGGAGCAAATTGATGAACAATGGGAGGGCAGTGCAGTGCTATTATTGTAACATGGTTATGTTAGTGTTAATGTTTGTGCTTTGGTGTACAAAGTTACCGCCCCTCCATGCACAAAATAACTTCTTTCTTTATAGGCAGATCACACTGATTGGGCATGACTTTGCCTTAAGCTGTTGGCAGAAGCTGCCTGCAGGAGCTGGAGGTGAGCTCACATGCTGAGCACTTGTTCTTTTCCGGGGGACAAGTGGTCTAGTCATTTAAGGATCCATTGTTTTCCTGACATTTTATTATGAAAACCTTTAAATACTGGGGGCTGCTGAGGTAATAGAGCAAGTAGGGCACTTGTGACACCTAAAAACAAAACAAAACAAAGAAACCAAACTGAACCAAAACAAAACCCTTTAAGGATTGGCAAAGGTTGAAAAGTTATACAGTGAACACGTTTATCCTCCCCCCCGGAATAAATAGTGAATGTTCTGCAGTGTTTGCTGTGATCACATAGTTGTTCTTTACAAACCTTCATCCATCCTCTGTCCATCAGTCTCCTGTGTTTCCTTTTTCCCCTTCCCTCCCCTTCCCTTTCCTCTCCTCCCCTCCCCTTCCCTCCTCTTTCCTTCCTTTTCCTCTCTCTCCTTCCCTTCCCTCCCTCTCTTTCCCTTCCCTTCCCTTCCCTTCCCTTCCCTTCCCTTCCCTTCCCTTCCCTTCCCTTCCCTTCCCTTCCCTTCCCCTCCCCTCACTCTTTCTTTCCCCATCTCTCCCCTCCTATTCTCCCCTTCCCTCCCTTACTTTTTTTTTAAATGTAGGAGTACTACTATTTATTCAGCTACCGATTAAGCTGATTGAAGTGGGCATAAACTCCACATAACCTTTTTAAAAATTTTTAAATTGAATATGTAATAACCATTACAAAGCTGTTCATAATTGGGTTTTAGTCACACAATGATCCAGCATCCATCCCTCTGCCAGTGTACATTTCCCACCACCAATGTCCCCTGTTTCCCTCCCACCATTCCCGAATACCCTACCCCACCCCCAGCCCCAACCTCCCTCTATGGAAGGCTCTTTGCTTCTTGCTCTCTCTCCTTTTTCTTTTGTGCATTATGGTTTGCAATTCAGGTACTAAGAGGTCATCATGTTTGTTCAGGGCATTCAGTATTTTTATTAGGATGGTAAGGCTGGAATAGCCTTTTAACTAGGTGGCAGCTTTGGGATGTGACTGCCAACGCTTCTGGAAGTACAGGGAGGTGGGAAGAGGTAGCCAATCCCGACCCCGAGAAAGCCTGGAGATTTCAGTCACAAAGCCCGCATACCAGAATTTTCAGCAGATTATACCTCTGTGATGGTGGATTCAGGCCGCCTCCCTTACTTCTTTCTTCCCCATTTCTCTCCTCTCCTTCCCTTCCCCCACTCACCTCCTCGCTCCCCTCTCCATCGCTCCCCTTGCCTCTTTCTCTCATTGTTGCTTGCTAGGATACCTGGGGTCACACACTTAGCTGTTGTCCTTGTGGGGACACCAGGCTCTGTGCACGGAGATTGCACACACTTTGCTGTGGCACAGGGATCCCAAACAGCAGAGTGGCTGGGGCTGATCTTGGGCTCGTGGGATGGTGCTAAGGACCTAACTGTGGCTCTGCCAGTCTCCTGATTACAAAGCAGGAGCTCTACCACTGAGCTCTCCCTGGGCCTCCAGTCTCATTTATTTATTTTATTTTATTTTATTTTGGGGCCACACCCCGCTGTGCTCAGGGCTTATTCCTTTTGGGACACAGGGGACCTTATGGGGTGCCGGGGATCAAAACTGGGTTTGCCACGTGCAAGGAAACCATCCTGCCTGCTGTCCTATCACTCAGGCCCCCTCTAGCCTCACTGCTGATGACTTTCTGAGGTATATGAAGGTATTGGATGCCTGGATTGAGTGACACCTCTTTTCTCCACTTTACTGAGAAACATGCAGCACACTTGTACTCACCCCCTATGCACCCCTAAAACCCTCATGTACCCCCAGTTCACACATGGAACCTCCATACATGTATCCACATGGTTACATGTAAACATCACACAATCACTTGCCAGCTCACACACACACATTCATGCACACACACACACACACACAGTACAGTGCACAAATGCATTCAGTGAGAGAAGCATCTAAAGAGTCTTTGAATCCTCATTTTTGTTTTTGGTTTTTGTTTATGATGAGCTATGCTCAGGATTTACTCCTGACTCTGCTCAAGGATCACTCCTGGTGAGGTTTGGGGGACCGAATGTGATGTGGTGCCAGGGATTGAACTATGTTGGCCACGTGCAAGGCAAGCACCCTCCTTACCTACAGTGCTTTTGTTCTGGCCCCAGAACCTTTGAATCCTCAGGCCTGTGCCCCTTGTGGAGCCCTGGTCAGCTCCTGGCTTGCTTCCTAACCTCCTTTCTGCCAAGTGTCAGGACTGATCACCCCTCACGTCCCACGTTTTCCACTCTGCCCCAGCCTCCTTCCACAGAGATCCCTTCTAGATTCGTTGGCTGTAGCCACTGCAACACCAGGCCAGGGACCTCCAGCCTTCTTATGACCATCCCCACACCAGGCACATGGCAACCCTCTTGAAATATTGGTTGAGTGACCAGAGATAGTACAGCAGTTACCGTGCTTGCCTTGCGTAGGTTCCGTCCCTGGCACCCTACATGGTGTCCCAAGCCCTGCCAGAAGTGATCCCTTAGCATCAAGCCAGGAGTAAACCTGAACACTTCCTAGTGTGGCCCACAAACAACAACAAAAAAAACCTCAAACAACCCCTAAGTGTTGATTGAGAAGGGAACAAAGGGTGCGAGAAAGCTCAAAAGACTCAAGGGCTGCCTTGCACGCGGAGGCCCTGGCTCAATCCTGTCACCAGTGGCCTCTGAGAACTGCCGGCTACAGCCTGAGCACTGCCAGGCCTGTATCCTGTCAATTGAGGTGAGTGGTCCCCGGTCTGTGAGCACTGCTGGGGACGATGCCCTCTGAAAAGGAACAAAGAGGTGCAGCCCTTCATATCTTGGGCCTCCTCAGAGTTACTCTGTCACGTGTGCTTACACACATGCACACACAGACACGTGGAGCTGGCACGGGGCGAGTGCCTGTTGATGCACCTATCCATGCGCCTGTCTGTGTGCCTGTCTGTATGCCTGTCTGTGTGCCTGTCTGTACAACTGTCTGAGTGCCTGCCTGTGTGCCTATCTGTGTGCCTGTCTGCACACCTGTCTGTGCGCCTGCCTGTGTACCTGTCTGTGTACCTGTCTGTGCCTATCTGTACAACTGTCTGTGTGCCTGTCTGCACACCTATCTGTGCATCTGTCTGTGTGCCTGTCTGCCCACCTGTCTGTGCACCTGTCTGTGCATCTATCTGTGCTCCTGCCTGCACACTGCCTGTGCATCTATCCTCCTCTTGCCAGATGAAGTCATCCTAGCACATGGGCCCTCACTTCCCTCCACATAATCACAGCCCATGTTCCACACATCGTTTAGGTGTGAGTTACTAGACTTCTTGGAACACTGATTTTCTGATATATTAAATATCTTTAAATATGTTAAAAATTCTGTGCTTTAAGTTCCCACCTTAGAAGTGTCTCACACAAGTAACTCTTAATAGGATGGCTGGCTTGCTGAAAACACATTAAAAATGATTGCTTGGGATGCTGGTGGGGAGTTAGCTCCAATAAAAAGGCTTGCCTAGTCTGGGCAAAGCCCTGAACTCCATCCCTGGCACCACACGGCCCCCAATTCTCATGGACCTGGAGCACTGGAGGTGGGGGAAACCCACACTTCTAGGACTGGCTCTGCCCCATCCACTGCCAGCACCGCTGCGTGTGACTCCTATAAAAAATATTTTAAAAAATTATTACTGTGGATGTTACCTCAAATTCCATGCCCTTCTGGAGTTGGGCAGCCTGGTAGGGGCCAGTGAATGGGGAAGTGGGTGGGTAGTATCTAGGGGACTGCCTCTCCTCTGATGCTCCACCAATCAGACACCCTTATTACCGTTTGCATATTCATGAGGGACCGCCTAGGCCCAGCTCTGTAAATGGATGGCAAGCAGGAAGTGAAGGTCAGTGGAGTGAGCAAGGCCCAGGGGCACCGGAGGCTCAGAGTCAAGAGACTGTCTGCGTCCTCATGGATGGGAGGATGGTGAGAAGGACAGGGCAAGAGTGATCTGATGGCATTGGAGGGTTTTGGAAGGTCTTTCTTTTTTCAGATCTGAACACTGAGTCCCAGTGAGATCAGAGGACTTGGGCACGAGTGGCCAGGAAGCCTGAGCCTGCTTCTTGGGGAGAATTGGGTATCTGGAGCATGGGCACAGGGGGCTGCATGTCCTGACTTCTGTCTGGCTCTCCTGGAGCACAGTGCATGTGGCATCCAGGGGAAGAGCTGAGCGTCTTGAATTGCAGCCTGCAGGGAATCTTGGAAAGGTTGGGCCGCTTGGCCAGATCCCACCTCACTCTTCCCTGCTGAGACATGAGAGGGAGGTCCTGGTCCTGTCCAGAGGTCCCAGGCCAGGAGACAGCAGGACAGGCTGGCCAGGTTCATTTTCTACCCCCTGCTGCCCTCTCCTCCATTAGCGTCAAAGCTAGCTGCTGTAATGACCAGTCTCTCCATTTCACAGATGAGAAGCGTGCGGCTGAAAGAGGAGGAGTCGCCAGAGCAGAGACAAGGCTACTATGCAGTGAGTTACTGGGGCTAGGGGTGATGAGGAGGCTCACTGTGCCCTGCAGTACACTGGACCACAGTGGGATGGTGAGGCCGAGCTGTGACAGCACATCCCCTGGAAGATGTCAGTGGAACTGGGAGAGTGTGTGTGTGTGTGTGGAGTCTCAGTCTTTCTTAAACCTGCAGGTGTGTGCATGCCTCAGGCCTTCCTGAGAACTTCTGTGTCCAGGAAGGCTATCGGGAGGTGCTTACTGTGACTCTGGAAAGTCAAGTAAGATAAACACCACCACTTTCAGGGGAGTGATGGAGGCCAGCCCTGACCTCCCACCCCTTCAGCATGACTGAGTGGGTCTAGAGAGGCTGAGATAGTCTCAGGGGCTCTCTCATCTTGGTCTCAGGCACTTTCAATGGGATCAGATATTGGGTGAGGGAGGAGTTGTGGGATGGAAGATTTGTCCCTTGGGGGAGAAGTGTCAAAACAAACAAACAAACAAAAAAGAAAACCCCAAACTGCTCCGGGGGTCTGGGTGCTTCAGTCTCGGTGGCATTCCAGGGACAGGCTGGCTAGAAGGGGACCCTATAGAGGCTGTTTGGGAATCAGACTGTCAGGGCAAAATGAGGAAATCAGGCTTGTGGTAAATTTGGATAATGATGGGTTTCTTTCTTTATTTTTGGTTTGGGGCCAATACCTGGCTTTAGTCAGAGCTTACTCATGGCTCTGTGCTCAGGGATCACTCCTGGCAGGGCTTGAGGGACCATATGGAGTGCCAGGGATCAAGCCTGGGTGAGTCGTATGCAAGGCAAGCACATCCCACTGTACTATCACTCCAGCGCCTTGATGGTTTGTTTTTTTTTTTTGTATTTTTTGGGTCACACCCGGCGATGCTCAGGGGTTACTCCTGGCTTTGCACTAAAGAATCACTCTTGGCAGTGCTCGGGGGACCATATGGGATGCTGGGAATCAAACCCGGGTCAGCCGTGCAAGGCAAACTACCCGCTATGCTATTGCTCCAGCCCTTAATAGGTTCATTTATCATCATTTTTCTATCTTGCCATGTGCTGGCTCTTGTATCAGGGGAGGGGCTGGCCAGTCCTTGGGGGGACTTTAAGTCCCCTAAAAGTCTCCGATGAGGAACAGACTGGACAGAAGTGGATGAACTGGACATTGTCACCTCTCCTCCCCTGCTCCCAAGATTTACAGTGAGACACCAGGCAGATCTGGGGTCCTGAAGTCAGGATCAGATGTAGACATCTGGCTCTGCACTTATGAGCTGTCTGGTCTCAATGACACCCACTGCCATGCCTATTCACACACAGCTCACCTGTCAGTGGCACATGTTGTTTTACTTCTTTGTTTTGGGGCCACACTTGCTGGTGTTTGGGGAGCTACTTCTGGCTAGGTGGTGCCAGGGCTGGACATAGCATGCTCTCCAGCTCTTTGAGCTATCTCCCCAGCCCCCACTTCATTTTTTCCTCTGCGAATTGGAGTGCATTGGAGAATTAATCTGCTCCTCAGGGCCAACAGGGGATTGAACTGGGACCACAGGCGTGAGTTTTGTCAGTGCTCAAGTTTAGTGACATAGGTGCTGGCGACGCCATCCTGGAGACCCACGCTGTTTGTTCACACCTGGAATATTCCTTCCTAATAATGGGGAACCCCGGTGCTTTTGAGGGCGGAAATGGTGGGTCGTGCTCTAAGTATACATGGGCTGAGCACACAGCTTCAGAGAGTAGGAGGTTGATGAGGAAGGATTTGCAGGGGAGGGCAGCATATGGGCAAAAATGTGGGGGAGGGAACAGCCCTGGCACAATTACTGGCGCCTAATGAATCACTCAAAGATGCAGTCAGGCTGGACCTTTGGCCCCAGGGCTAGCTGCAAGGCCCCCAGATTCCCTTCCCTAACATTATCCTGTCTGGGTTGAATGGGGAGAGAGGGGAGAGTAATTACAGAGCTGCTTCTGGGACTCTCCCTCCTACCTGTGCCAGGAGGTCTACCAGAATAGGACCCACGCACCCCTCTGACCGCCTTAGCTGAGACCAGGTTTTGGGCACCCGGAGGCAGTGATGGGCCTTTTGACTGAAGTGGCTGTGGCCCAAGAGAGCTGTCAGTGGTTTGAAGAACAGGTGGAGATGCCTCACAGTGTTCACAGGTATTGGCCATCTACTCCGTGTGATAACAGCTTCATTTTACAGATGGGGCGACAGGCTGGGAGAGGCGAGGTGGATTGCTTATTTTTTTTTTTTGTCCAATCATTTATTTCCCAACACCTATGAAACTTATTTCCTAGCCTCGGTAGAGGCTCTCCAACCAAGAGCCGGGCACTCGGGGCACGTGGCTTCTGCGCCCCGCAGACTCACCTGTCCCAGGTGAGTCCCGGGCGGCCCCGAGGGCAGCCGGAAAGCGACGAGCGGTCTCGGCAGGTGTGGGCGGGGCCGGGGCGGGGCCGGGCCGGGGCGGGGCTGGCGGGGGCGGACCCAGGGCCGGTTGCCCCGAGCCCGACGGGATCCGGCGCCCCACGGCCCGCGCCCCGCGCCCCGCGCCCCGCGCCGCCGCCACCACCACCATGGGCGCCTGCTTGGGCGCCTTCACCCTGATCGCCTGCGTGAGTCCCGCGCCCGCGCCGCGCCGCCGGCTTCTCCTCCGACCGCGCACTTTTGTTCTTCTTCCAAATAGTTTCTTCGTCTCCTTCCTCCAAACTTGTCTCTCTGCGCCCGCACCCCGCGTCCTCGCCCCGCGAGGACCCCCTTCTCCGCTTCCCCCACTCCCCATCCCACTCGCGGGCACCAGGACAGCTGGTGCGGGGCGGGGATCACCCCGCGCGCCCGGACGGCGAGGGGGGTGCCCTGGGCAGCGCCCCTTTCGTGGGGCGGGGTCGACGGGGACTTGGGGAGGCAGCGCCGGGAGTGGGGGTGGGAGCCGCGACTCTTCTCACCCAACTTGGAGATGTCCTCGGGGTGCGCCTCTGCCTCCCGGACCCCCGACTCTTTGTATGGTCTGGATTGTCCGCGACCCTCCCCGCGCCCCTCCCGGTCAGTCTGTGTCTGCCCGCCCGCCCCAGCCTGCCCAGTCTGTTCGCATCTGTCTGATGTCTGTCTGTCCGCTCCTTTGTCCCGGCGCTCCCTCCGTCTGTCATTGTCTGCCTTCCGTGTCTCGTCCGTCCAGCCTCTGTCTCTCTAGTCCTTGTCTCGGGGCCTTCCTGGCTCTGGCTGACCCTGGGCACATCACCCAAACAGCTCCAGACCCTTCCCTCTGGGCTCACAAGCGGAAAACCGGGGTCCGGGAGCCCCCCCAGATCTGACTTTCTAAGCCACCTTCACCGAGGTTGGTACTGGTCCGGGTCCACCTGGTGGAACTCTGTGTTGGAAGACAGGGGCATTGAGGGACATTGGGGGAGGAGGGTGCCGTGAGGGGTACCAGTCTCTGGGGGGCTGCCAGATTGGGTTTCTGGCTGCCGCCAGCACGGGGGAGGAGCGTCAGCCAGACCCCGACTGAGGCCCCTTCTTTCCCTTTGTCCCAGCCCCCTTCCTTTCCCTTCTTCCCCTCATTAAATCTGAAGTTCATTCAGGCGGCTCCTCCCCCTGCCCCACACAAAGAGGCTCCTGAGGAAGGGGGCTCGGAGGCTGCCAGCCCCCCTCGCTTTCCTTTGTCCCAGATCTCTGTCTGTGTGGGGTATGGGGGTGCAGGAGCAAGGAACTGGGGTGGGGGGAGGCTGGAGGTTTGCTCCACAGACATTTTCTGAGAATATCTGCACAAAGACTTACAAGTGGGGCTCTGGGTGGATCTTTTGTTCTCTGTGCGCCTGTTTTGCTCTCTGAGGTGCTCTGTGTGTGTGAGTGGCGGGGGAGGGGGATGTGGGTCTTTCTCCCTCTGTGACGTGCTGTGTGAGAGAAAGAAGGGGAGAGAGAAGGTTTTGGGCTCTCCTTAAGGTTTGGGCTGTGCCTCTGGCTTGGGAGGACTGACTGACTCCCTTAGGGTGTGGAACTTGGGGGAGGGGAGCACCCTCAGAGTGGGTCAGAATTTCCTCTGACTGGACTGCTATGGAGCGGAAGATATTGGCAGGAGAGCTGTCACTCCCCTGTGCCTCTGTGTCCCCATCTGCCTCCCTGATGCCACTGGAAGGAATATTAAAAAGTGCCCAGTCCAGTTCTGGCCAGTGGTGAGCGCTCCAAGTGGGAGCTGTGATTATTATCAGCTGGGAAAGGAGGGTGGAGAGTTCCCTCTGGAGCCAACTATAGGTGTCTGAGTCATAAAATCCAGCTGTGCTGAGACAGGAGTCTCCCTCCTCGAAACCCCTGGTTGCCAAGGATGAAGCCATGGCCCAGAGAGGTTGGCTGACTTGCCTGAGGTTGCACTATAAAAGGATGGGGACCTGCAAACCGGGATAAAATCTGATTCCAGGGCAGGGACATACAGAGCTCAGCAGTAGAGCCCTTGTCTTGCATGTGTGAGGTCTTGGGTTTGATTCTTGGCACCACAAACAAAAAAAGATAAATAAAAATAAAATCTGGGGCCAGAGAGATAGTGCAGAGGTTAAGACTCTTGACTTGTATGCAACCCACCCCTGCTTCTGTTCTGGCATTGCACGTGTTTCCATGAGCACAGAGCCTGGAGTAAGCCTTGGACACTGCTGGGAGTGGCCCAGCTCCCCCCAGATCTGATTTCTGATTGGGGCTGCCTGTCACTTCCTCCCTTCTGCATACGCCTGTGCCTGAGGGATGCTCCTTTCACTGGCTTCATAGCCGTAAGGGACCTGTCCTCCTTTCAGCAGCCTCCCCTTGGGGCTCTGACCTCGGGCTTTTACTAGCACCCACTCTGCCGGGCACCCTCTGCCATTTGAGTGGTCTCCCATGGTCCCTGCAGTATAGCTGTAGCAGTGAGCCACCTGGTCCCCATCCTGTGGCCTTAGGTAGGCCTAGCACTCTGCCCAGGGCTGTCCTGGGGTCTGCAGGCCCTGTAGGACCCTCTCTCTACCTCTTTTCTGTCACCCCCATGCCAACCTGCAGAGCAGCTGGTATTCTCTGCTCACATCTGAGCAGGAGGCTGGTGAGACTTCCTGCACTGTGAGGTGGGGTAGGATTTCCTGCACCCCAATACAGTCCATGTACAGAGTTGTTCTAATGGGGGGGATTCTTAGAATCTTTAAGACTTAGAATCTTTAGGAATCGGGGTCCCTGGGGAGGCTTTTATATTCTTCTAGCCATGTACATGGTACCCACAGGAGATGGGAGTATGTGGGCATCCATAAGTACTCAGGGAGCATATTCTGCCCCAGTGAGTGGGGAACGCCTTGGGTCATCTATTGGGCCCGGTAGCGCTTCTCCTCAGCTAGGTCTGGGTGCTGACCTCACCCTTCTCCTGGACTCAGGAGCCTTTCCTGAGAGCAAGGACACAGATTCACACAGAGGGGAGAAACTTGTCAGGCCCTGGTACCCCTCGGTGGCAGAGCCAGGACGCAGAGCCCTTAGAGAGCAGCCACGGGGGCATGAGCACTGAGGCAGTGAATAGCTGACTCTTCTCTCCTGGGTTTCTTCTGGTTCTGGACTGGCTCAGTGGGCTCAGCGTTGTTCCCTAAGTCTGTGATGAGCAGCTTGTCCTTTCTGGGACCAGGTTTTTTTTTTGTTTTTGTTTGTTTAATTGTGGCAACCTCTAAGTACCAGAAAATTTAGTGAGTATATATGCTTGTGTGTGCGTGTGTGTGTGCTTGTGCTTGTGTGTGTGCTTGTGTGTGCATGTGTGTGTGCATGTATTTGTGTGCTTGTGTGTGTGCTTGTTTGTGTGCATTGTGTGTGTGTGTGTGTGTGTGTGTGTGTGTGTGTTTGGCCCACACCCAGGAGTGCTCAGAGGCTATTTCAGGCTCTGTACTTAGGATACACTCAGTGTTATTCAGGGAACCATATATGGTGCCAGGATCAAACTGGGGTAGGCTGAGTGCAAGGCAAGTGCCCTATCACTGGACTATCTCTCCTGTCCTCATTTATTTATTTATTTGTTTGTTTGTTTTGGGGTCACAGCTGGCGATGCTCAGGGGTTACTCCTGGCTCTGCACTCAGGAATTACTCCTCATAGAGTTCAGGGGACCATACAGGATGCTGAAAATTCAACCCGGTCAGCTGTGTGTGAGGCAAATGCCTTACCTGCTCTTCAGTCATCATTTTTAACTTGTCTTTGGTCTTCTAGAGGCTTATTGTTTATTTTAGGAAACAATGTTCTATACATTAAAAATAGGAATCTCCTTTTTAGTATGAAAATAAAATCGATCTCAAATAAGTGGTATTGTCAGAGGAAGAAAAGCTTTGGACCTAGAAGTCCAGAGTCTCTCCCCTTCCCTCGGGGGTCAGTCTCTGACTACTCTGGACCACCCTGACTCTTCCTGTAAGTACTGCACGTCCCTTGATCTGCCCTCCATTCTGTGATTTTTCTAAATGGCGAATCTGATGGTTCTCATCAGGCTGGAGTTCAGAGTGCTTGGTGTGACTTCTGCAGAGATTCCATCAACACTCGAATTTTCTCTCGTTTCGTCTCTCTTCTGGAAGTACACTGTTCCTAGCTGCATGCTGAAGACTACCCTTCTTCCCCAATCTAACTTCCTGCTCTCCTTAACCTCCCCTCCCCCCCTCCTCCAGAGAGATAATACAGCAGTTGGGTAGAATTATTTTATATCCCTCCATATTTGTTCCTTCCTTGCATCTTTTTTTGTTTGTTGTTTTGGGGGGTCATGCCCTGCTACACTTAGGGCTTACTCCTAGCTCTGTGCTCGGGAATCACTCCTAGCGGGGTTCAGCCAAGGACCATATATGATGCTGGGGATTAAACCTGGGTCCGCCATGCATGAGGCAAGAGCCCATTCTGCTATGCTATCACAGAACTCCATTTGATAATGTTACATGCATCTTGATTTCACTTAGAACGTTCTCAAGGTTTATCTATGTTACAGCATGTTGAAGAACCTCATTCCTCTTTGAGGCTGTGTGTTTATGCCACATTTCGTGCTTCTATTCGCCTGTTGAAGGACACTTGGGCTACTGCCTCCTTTCGGCTATTGTGAATAATGCCGCTGTGAACGTGGACACACACGTATTGACTTGAATTGGTGCTTTCAGTTCTTTAGAGTAGTATTGCAAAGTAGAAAGCCAGTTTGTTTTCCGAGAATCAGCTTTACTGTTTTTCATTTTGGGGGGAGGCATCCCAGGCAATGCAGAGGGGAACTGGGGTGGGGGGTCACTCCAAATGTTACCCACAGTTGATTGCTTGGATCCAGCAATGTGGTGCTGCTCCGACCAAACAGTGACAAGGCCATGAGGCCCAACTCAGTGCTACGCGGGGGCCAAAGGGGTATTGAACTCAAGACCCCCACACGCCAAGCAGGTGACTTAGCCCTTTGAACCATCTCCCTAGGCTCTAAACTAAGGAACTCAGTTTCTTTTGTTTCCAATCAAAACTAGGGTCCTGGTGCTTCTCCATCACAGTCTGTCCTTGAGTGCAGAGCTTCTCAGGGCCTGGGGGTTTCTGCCTTGCTGAGACCCTTCACATTGTGCCACGAGCATGATGCTTCTCAGCCTTGTGACTTGCATCTTTCTTGCCTCTGTAACATTTTGTGGAGTAAAGGGGGCCACTGCTGTCCCTTGAGATTGAACATTTAGGTTATCTGCAGTTTCTTGAGATTCTACTAAGTTCTTAAGACCTAAAGCTAACGAGATGGCTCAAAGAGTCAGAGCACATGTTTTGAATCCTGAGGGCCAGGCTTGGTCCTGAGCAATGACAGGAGTGACTTCTGAGCACTTAACCAGGAGGTGCCCCTGAGGACCGGCAGATGTGGCACCGAAACAAAAAGGCAAATAGAAAATCAACCAGCCAACCAAAAAATAACAGCAAAAACAAAACAAAAAAATACCCTAAAATTAGAACCTATTTTAGCAGCCTTTTAAAAGTTAATTAAAAATTTAAAAAATAAAATAGACTGGAAAGAGGGTAGTGGGAAAGGTACTTGCCTTGCATATGGCTGAACTGGGTTCAATCCTTGGCATCCCATAAGGTCCCCAAACCTTTCCAAGAGTGATTCCTGAGCACAATCTGTCCAACACCAGAGTAATCCCTGTCCAATTTAGGAGCAATCCCTGAGCACCACTGGGTATGGTTCCCAAACCACACACACCTGCATGCGTGCATACACACACACACACACACCCACACACACACACGACTTTATTAAGGTATAATTTATATTCTACTTAGTTAAAAATACCCCTTCGGGGCTGAAGAGAGCACAGGGGGAAGGCGCTTGCCTTGCTTTTGGCCAACCTGGGTTCCATCCCCCGCACACAGAAGGTTGAGCCCCACCAGGAAGAATCCCTGAGCACTGCTGGGTGTTTTCTTCTAACCCCAAAATAAACGAAAGTACCCACTTTATTACTATTTTGTTGTTGCTATTGTGGGGCGACACTCTGCTGTTTCAGGGAGGGGCAGGCAGTTCCAGGGATAAACCTAGCACCTCACACTTGGAAGGCAGGTGTTCTACCACTTGAGCCTAATTCTTGGCCCCCATGTCAGTGTATATACATTGTTACCCTCTGAGTCTGCACAGCTGCTCCCTGACTCTGCACAGCTACCCTCTGAGTCTGCACAGCTGTCCTCTGGGTCTGCGCGGCTGCCCTGAGCTCTGTACAGCTACCCTCTGAGTCTGCACAGCTGTCCTCTGGGTCTGCATGGCTGCCCTGAGCTCTGAACAGCTGCACTCTGAGTCTGAACAGCTACCTTCTGCAGCAGAGTGATTCCTGGAAGGAGGTTCTGTGAGGTCTGGATGGATTTTAGTTATTCTCATCCCCATCATTTTCCTGTTGCCAATAGTTCACGTACATACACGTCTGCCCTACTTCCATGGGCTGTTATGTCTCTAGGAAGGTCTTTCAGCCTTTCCTGGTCTAGGGGAGAGGCTGAGTCAGAATGAAGAGCTGGTTCAGGGGTGCTCAGGAGCAGCTTGGGCCTGTGTGCTGGTCTCTCTCCACCCCCTCGCTTGCCTCCTAGGGCAGTCTGAGGGGTCAGATATCAGGAGTGATTTTGTTTCCCTCTTTAAGAACCAGACCAGGCTCCCTGACTGCAGGGGCAGCTTATCTTGGGTCTCGATTATTTGTGTCAAATTATAAGTCACAGAGGGGCCCGAGCCCAGATACTTAGTCACAGGGTCCTGAAGTCAGTGCCAAAACAAACAAACAAGAAACAAACCAAACAAAACCCAATTAAATGGAACTGCTATTATCCCTGAGTTAGTGGGTCCAGGTCCTTGAGTGGACGCAACCAAGCCAATCTCCCTCTTGCTATGTGCTCTTGGCCTTGACAGTTCCCAGCTTCCTCAGAGCACTTGCTGTTCATTTTTTTTTTTGTTTTTGCTTTTTGGGTCACACCTGATGATGCACAGGGGTTACCTCCTGGCTCATGCACTCAGGAATTACCCCTAGCAGTACTCGGGGGACTCATATGGGATGCTGGGAATCGAACCTGGGTCGGCAGCAAGCAAGGCAAATGCCCTACCTGCTGTGCTATGGCTCCAGCCTCTGCTGTTCATTCTTGGCCTTGACACTTCCAAGAGTTTCAACTTCCCAGAATGGTGGGAGGTGAGGGTGGTTTATAGCCCACGTCATAGTGTCGGAGGCTTAATGTAAGGTACAGGGTGCTCACTGCAGTGCTAAACCGACTTGCATTTCAGCATTGCTCTGTGACTTCTGGCAAGATTTTTGTTTGTTTAGTTGGTTTTTGTTTTTGTGGCCACACCTGGTGGTGCTAAAGGCTTACTCCTGGCTCTGGCTCAGGGATTACTCCTGGATGGCTCAGGGGACTTTATGAGTTAAAGAGGATTGGACCTGAGTTGGCCACATGCAAGGCAAATGTACCCACTGTACTATCACTCCAGCCCCCTTCTGGAAACTTTCTTAACTTCTCTGATCTCAGTTTTCTTGCCATAATAAAATGGGACTTATTGCATGCTTTTGTCTGAAAAGCCCTCTATGGTTTATAAAAAAAGAAAACCTTGAATATTAGACATTTTCTTATCTCCTCATCCCCTAGAGGCATCCATGGATAGGCTACAGGACTGGGGGAAGGGTCTGTAAGATGCAGCCTAAGTTGCTAATGGGTTGACTGCTGTGGTTTGGACCATAAGGAAGAATTTCTCTCTGCAAGCATTTCCTTTAGCCTCCCTCTTGTATCTGGCATTGTGGAAGATGGGTAAAATGGAGCACTGTCCCGGGAGCAGAGGGGTCGAACAGAGGCAGAGGCTCCCCCAGCACCACATACCATGTGCCTTGGGAACTGTCCAGAAAGCGGGGCTTGGAGCTCAGAACAGCGGGGAGAGATCAGCCTTCCTGCAGCAATTCGGAGATTTCTTTTTCCTTTTTCCTGTGCGGGGGAGGGGAGCGGGTGGGCCATACCCAAAGATGCTTCAGCTCAGGGCCAGGGATCAAGTCTGGGCCGCCTGCATCCAAAGTACACACTTGGCCCATTGGCCCATTGAGTTATCTCCTGAGCCCCAAATCTGATCTTTTGCTGTAAGTCTGTTCCTGCCCATCCTGGCTTACATTCTCGCACCAAAACCCAGGGGGTCACTCCCTGCAATGCCCAGGGGACCATGCAGTGCTGGGAATAGAACCCAGGATTCCTGCATACAAAGTCTGTGGAGGATCTCCCAGACCCCATTTCTCCTCCCCTTGTTCTGACCACTGCCTCTTCCTTTAACTCTCCGCATCAATGTCACTTCTTCGGAAAAGAGAAATGACACCCCAGTCTAGACTCGGCCACAGTCTCTGGTAGCAGCGCAAAGGCTACCTCTAAGAGTCACTGAGTGTCCTTTCCGGCCTGGGGAAGACAAGGGCTGGGCCATGTGTTCCGTTGCTCTCCAGACTCATATGTACCCGAGTGCCATAGACTCAGGCTGACGTGGGGGAAGATGAGCTAACAGAAGCCTAACAGACCAGCCAGCCGTGGGCCCCGCACCCCACTCAGGATGCGTCTCCTGTGGGATGTCAGCCACAAGAGGTGCAGCTTCAGCAGCCCCCAGAGGACCCGAGGCAGCCCCGGGGAGCGAAGGGGCAGGTTCTGGTCAGAGGAGCCTGGTGGGAAAGGGCCAGGTGGCCACCGCATCCTCCATCGGCAGCCTGGTGGTGTCGAGCTTGCACGCGCCGTTTGCCAACCTCTTGTCATGTGTCTGGAATGCACAGTTGACATTTCTTCAGCACACAGTCCCTGAGCTCCTCAGCAGAGCAACCCCTGCCCCTTCGGCGCCAGCGCGCTGGAGCTTCGAGGCAGGCGGACTGTAGAGCCTGTTGGATAGGCGAGTCCTGCAGAGGAAACTGGAGTAGGGCAGGGGAGTGGAGCCCCAGGGAACTGCAGTGTAAATTTCCCGTTTCATGCTTTGGTTTTTGAAAAGTAATGTGGGAGATGTGTAGGCAAGGCATGTGCTTTACCCCCAAGTCACGTCCCCCGGCCTCCTATTTCTATCCTACCACTGCTGTGGAGAGCAGATACTATCATGATTCCTGTTTATAAGAGAGGAACCTGCGGCTCAGAGAGGTTGAGCAAGCTGAACAAGATCACACAGCTCAGCAGGGACACAGCTGGACCTCTGGATTGGCTTAAAAAAAAAAAAAACAACCCTACAGCTAAGGGAGAAACAGTGTGGTCCCACCATGGAGGCTTGATTCCCCCCCTCCCCACACACACAAACACCCTCGCTCAACCTGCCTCTCCCATGCAGTCTGAACGTCAATCAGGGTGTCTGCTGGGGAAGAGGTCTGGAGGGATTTGGAGGTATTCTCAGGCCGGTGGGGGAGGGGGGCAGAGGAGGAACTGAGTGACCACTCTGCTTTCCTCTGCCACAGGCCTCCTGCCTCTGCGGCGGGTCCCCCTGCATCCTATGCAGCTGCTGCCCGTCCAGCCCCAACTCCATCGTGTCCCGCCTCCTCTTCACCCTCTTCCTTTTCCTGGGGGTGCTGGTGTGCATCGTGATGCTGCTGCCAGCAGTGGAGAGTCAACTGTACAAGGTAAGGGGTGGGGGAACACCCCCCAGCCCCCAGTCCCGGCGGACTCAGCCCCTCCAGGACAGGGCGCCCAGGCTTGGGGGCTCAGCTAATGAGGAAGCAGTGGTCATTGCTTTCTGGCACCCCCATGAGCTGAGGGGAGCAGCAGAGGGGAGCCTGCTCTCCACTTTAAGGCTCAAGCCCAGCGTGGGGTCCTTGATGCCCTCCATGTCCTTGTCACATCTCATCATAGACCACACGAGCTGCTCCCGCGCACGGGCGGGGAGGGCGGTGGGGAGGAGGGGGATTTCCTTGGACAGTTTTCTGGAATTGCCGCTTCTCAGATCCGGCCCTAGAGGCTAGCCCCGTGGGAAGGGGCCTCGGAAGCATTTCCCCCACAAGAACCTCAGGACACCGTGATGTGGGGGCGCTTTGGGATGTCCAGCATCTGCCCCCCAGTCTGGGCCCAGCCTGCCTTTGCCTCGGAGCCCCGGTTTGGGGGCTCCCTCCTAGGGCTGCAGTTGGGGGCGTGGCGGTGCGTGGGGAGGGGCTTCAAGCTGCCGTCTGTCTTCACAGCTGCCCTGGGTGTGCGAGGACCCCGGGGCCTTCATCATCACTCAGGGCTTCATCGACTGTGGCTCTCTGCTGGGCCACCGCGCCGTCTACCGCATGTGCTTCGCCATGGCCATCTTCTTCCTCCTGTTCGCGCTCCTTATGCTCTGCGTGCGCAGCAGCCGCGACCCCAGGGCTGCCATCCAGAATGGGTAAGGAAGGGGCGTCTCCTCTGGGCCCCCCCACCCCCTGCCCCCACCAGACCCTGGAGCCCCTGGACCAGCCTGCGGGGCTTGTTCCTATCTCAGGAAGAAGCTTAGAGAGGGCAGCTCCATGGATTGGGGGGTTGGGGGGGCAGATAGGCTAGCCGCGGAGAGCCAGGAGCAAGCCATAAGCACTGCTGGGTATGCCCCCCCCCCCCCAAAAAAAAACAAATTCAAAAACCAGAAGAAAGTGCAGCAACAGGCCTCCCGCTACACCTTGGTTGGCTCCAGAGCCCAGAGCCTCCCTGGTGCCCCTGAGGGCTTTGTCTAGGGCCATCAGACGCCCCCGTGCCTGCCAGAACCCAGAAAGGCCCCCTTCACCTTGCCAGTGCTCCTTGGAGGGGAGTCTGGGGGGCCAGTCTGATGCTAATGCGTCTCTCCCCGCCCACTTCAGGTTTTGGTTCTTTAAGTTCCTGCTCTTCGTGGGTATCACCGTGGGCTCCTTCTACATCCCTGACGGCTCTTTCACGGACAGTAGGCAACCCTTGGGGATGTGGCGGGGTCTGTGAGAGAGGAGCTCTGGGGGGGGGGGGGGGGGGGCGCTGCTCTTATCCCTGGAACCTGGAACACTGTGCCCTTGGGGGAGGGGGAGTGTGTGGGGACTGGCCGGCCATCCTTCTGGCCATCCTGCTGTCCACGGGGCTCCCTGAGGGCAGGGCTTTGCTTCTTAGAGTCCCGTGAAGGGCCTTGAATGGGTAAACTCCCCAGGAGCCCTCTGAGTCAGCACTAACTGGCTCTCCCGGCTGCAGCTCCCAGAGCCCCAACTTTGTCCCCTCCCCCACCCCCAGGCTTGTTCTACTGTGGCATGGTGGGCTCCTTCATCTTCATCCTCATCCAGCTGCTGCTGTTCATCGACTTCGCACACTGCTGGAACCAGCGGTGGCTGTGGAAGGCCGAGGAGTGCGACTCGCGTGCCTGGTATGCAGGTGAGTGCTGCCTGCGGCCCCACTGGGCTGCCCCAGAGCCGAGGGGTGCTTACAGTAGGTGGATGCCTGGGAGGAGGGCTCCAGGCAAGTGGAGGCAGGGCATGGGGGCAGGATGGCTTGGGGGGCTCCAAGTCTGCGTTCAGAATGGGCCACCCAGACTCCAAACCCCAAGGCATGATGAGGTCATCAGAACCGAACCACGGGGTGGGGGGGCGGGGGTGCTGGGTTGGGGGGGGGGGGAACAAAAAAAAAACCAACCTGAAACAGAAAGAACTCAAAAATAGTGAATTTGGACTTCTCAAAAATGACCTGGAGGCTGTAGAGATGGTTCAGAGGTCAGAAAATTGCCTTGCATGGGCTGCAGTGGCCATGACCTTGTCTTAGATTCTAGCACCACATATGGTCCCTTGAGCATTGCCAGCAGTCATTCCCAGGCACAGAAGGGAGGGATGGAGGAGAGTGGGAAGAAGGGAAGAAGGAAGGAAGAAAGAAAGGGAGGGAAGGAAGAAAGGAAGAAAGAAGGACTCAACAGACCACCCACCACGATTCTCGGTTTCTGCTTTCCACGGTGCTGGGATTGAATTTAGAGTCTCACACATGCAAGTCATGACCTGTACTACTGAGTCATTTCCAGTCTGCCTGCCTGCCTTTCTCCCTCCCTCTCTGCCACCCTTTCTTCCTTCCTCTCTCCCTTCCTTTCTTCCTTTCCTCCTCCTTCCCTCCCTCCCTCTTTTCTTCTTTCTCTCCCTCCATCCCTCCCTCCCTTTCTCCCTCCTTTTTCCCTCTCTCTTCCTCCCACTCTTCCACCCTCCCTCTTTCCTTTCCTCCCTCCCTCCCCTTCCTTCCTTCCTTCCTTCCTTCCTTCCTTCCTTCCTTCCTTCTTTCCTCCCTCCATCCCTCCCTCCCTCTCACCTCTCTTCCTCCCTCCTTACCTCCCTCCCTTCATCCCTTCCTTCCTTTTCCCTCCCTCCTTCCCTCCCTCCCTTCATCCCTTCCTTCCTTCCTTCCTTCCTTCCTTCCTTCCTTCCTTTCTTCCTTCCTCCCTCCCTTCTTCCCACTCTCCTCCATCCATCCCTTCTGTGCCTGGGAATGACTCCTGGCAATGCTCAAGGGACCATATGTGGTGCTAGAATCTAAGACAAGGTCATGGCCACTGCAGCCCATGCAAGGCAATTTTCTGACCTCCTGAACCATCTCTTCAGCCTCTAGGTCATTTTTGAAAAGCCCAAATTCACTATTTTTGAGTTCTTTCTGTTTTAGGTTGTTTGTTTTGTTTTGCCTCCCAAGTAGTTCTCAGGGGGGCCCTAAGGTACTCGGCCAGCTGGTCTGGGGTTCAGGGCCAGGCCCTGAGCATGTGTTGCTGCTGGGGCCCCACAGTGCTGGGAACCCCCTTGGGGGTGCTGGGGCCCCCCAGGTGGGACTTGTACTGTCCTCCCAGCCCCTGGGGGTTCCCAAGTGTTATTTTGGGGCCACCAGCAATGCTCAGGGTCACTCCTGACTTGGTGCTCAGGAAACGTGAGGCTCCCAAAGCACTCACTACAGAACCCCATGCCTCCCTGGACCCCACTGTGTGTGCTTGGCGGTCACCTTATGTGTGGCAGGTGGCTGTCTTAGTGCACACAGGGACAGACTCAGGGGCGCCGTGGTCAGGTGACCCCACTGTCACCCCTGAGGCGAGGCCTGTCTGACAAGCTCCTAGAGGCAATGGGGGTCCCAGTTCCGGCTGACCGCAGTGTGCTGTCCACCCCCCACCCCCTGCCCAGGCCTCTTCTTCTTCACCTTCTTCTTCTACACGCTGTCCCTCGCCGCCGTGGCTTTGATGTTCATCTACTACACCCATCCTGGGGGCTGCCACGAGGGCAAGATCTTCATCAGCCTCAATCTCACCTTCTGTGTCTGCATCTCCATCGTCTCCATCCTGCCCAAGATCCAGGTGAGTTGAGCTTGCCCCAGCCCGTGTGGGACTGAGGTCCTGGCCGCCCCTGGTGATGGCATGACAGGCTCTGGGCGGCTCCCACACCCAGAGGAGGCCGGCAGGGAGGGACAGGTGCAGTCAGGCCAGTCCTCAGTGTGCCAGACGCGGCCTCCAGGGGGGGAAGGTAGGGTACCTGATATGAGGGGGAGGGGGGCGTGAGTGCTGTCTTCCCAAAGGAGGTAGGGTGCGCTGGCTCCGAGGGGCAGCGGTTTCTGCCTGGGTTGAGGTGAGTGGCCTGGGGGGTGGCTTTGCTGATGAACTTTGCCCTTGCCAGGATTGCCAGCCCAACTCGGGCCTGCTGCAGGCCTCAGTCGTCACCCTCTACACCATGTTTGTCACCTGGATGGCGCTGTCCAATGTCCCTGGTGAGTACAGCTCTGCCTGGGCTCTGGGCCAGCAGCTGCCCCGGGGGGTGGGGAGCCTGGAACCCTCACATCTGACAGAGACACCCCTGCTTTAACCTCACCCGAGATTTAGCTCCAGGATCAGGTGGACCCACCTCCCTGGGAGGCTGCGTCCCTGAACTCGGTCCGTGACCTGCTGCTGTGACTTATGTCTGTCTATCCTCTGGGGCTGTCTCTGCCTGTCCTCACACCTGGCCTGACTATGCTCCTGTCCCCAGACCAGAAATGCAACCCCCACCTGCTGACCCATTATAGCAACGGGACGATCCCCGATGGCTATAAGACGCACTGGTGGGATGCGCCGAGCATCGTGGGGCTCATCATCTTCATCCTGTGCACCCTCTTCATCAGGTATGGGTGGGGCTGTCTTCCGGGGTAGGACCTGGTGGGGCGCCAGGATTTTCAAGAGGAAGCAGGGGTGGGGGACAACAGGGCTGGGTGAGCCACCACCGTGGTCTCTGGCCTACTGGCCAATGTGGCTCCCCTCGCAGGTACTAGCTGTCAAGCCGGGGTCAGCTAGAACTCACAGGGGTGACCTCTCCCCTGATGGGGTACACTGGAATCAAAGTGTCTTTTCGTTTCTTTTTTCTTTTTCTTTTTTTTTTTTTCACAACATGGCCTGGTAGGCCAGAGCAATAGTATAGCAGGTAGGGTGGCTTGCTTGCAGCCCACCCAGGTTTACTCCCTGGTACCCCATATGGACCCCCAAACACTGCCAAGAGTGATCTCTGAGCTCAGAGTCAGGAGTAAGCCCTGAGCACAACCCCCAAACAAAAACAAACAAACAACTACTTAGCTTGGATTCCCAAGATTGTGTCACAAACTTTCGTAGACGTTAAAAGCATCAAGACCTTTCTCTAATGCATGAGAGAACCATTGCTGAGGCTGCTTTCTATTATAAGCACGAAGAAAGGGCCTGCCATCCATCAACCTGTTCCCTAAGACGGATGGAGGGAAAACAGCCTCTAGGAAGGCAAAGGTGTGTTACCAGCTAGCCCGTGGCATGCCGAAGGCTTGTGGTGCATGGGATGGTACCTTGCAGTACTGGGCACGCAGTACGTGTTTGTGGAGAAGGCAGTGAACTCTGGGGTAGCAGTGAGTGTCCTACTCTGGGCCTTAGTCCAGTAACACTCCAGCACCTCTAGGAGGTTGGTGCGACTCTCCCCCACCTCAGAGAGGAGGAATCAGGGCTCAGAGAGGTGAAGGGTCTTGCCTCAGGTCACAAGTGGAGTGAGAATCAAAGTGGTTTGTAAAGGGCCAGAGAGTCAGTACAGCCAGTAAGGCTCTTGCCTTGCACATGGCCGACCTGGGTTCGATCCCCAGCACCCCAATAGATTCCCTTGAGTCCCACCAGGAGTGATCCCTGAGAGTAGAGCCAGGAGTCAGCCCTGAGCACTGTCGGGTGTAGCCCCCCCCAAAAAACAAAACAAAACAAAGCAGTTTCTTAACTCCTGGGTCGGGCGCCTCACCACCCGCACCCAGGGGCCCAGACACAGCCCCTGCTGCTGTGATGACCAGTGTCCCTGCTCCCCACAGCCTGCGCTCCTCAGACCACCCACAGGTGAACAGCCTGATGCAGACGGAGGAGAACGTGGCCACGGTGCAGGTGATGCAGCAGCGGCAGCAGGTGGTGACCACCGAGCACCGGGCCTACGACAATGAGCAGGACAGTGTCTGCTACAGCTACTCCTTCTTCCACTGCTGCCTGCTGCTTGCCTCGCTGTACATCATGATGACGCTGACCAACTGGTACAGGTGCGCTTCCGCCCGCGGCCTTCCCAAGGCTTGGGGGTGGTGGTATCACCCTGGGACCCTCCTGGGCACCCGCCCCACCCCTACCCCAGCTTGCCAGCCTGGGCCTCCATCTGCTCAGCCCCTGGTGCCTTCTCCAAGGGCCTGAGAAGTGGGGATCACAGGAGGGTGGGGCACACTCCACGCGGGACAGACAGGATACACAGATTGGGGGTGGAGATTGGGATCCTGGAGTCGGGTTTAGGGTCCCTGGTTAAAGATTAGGATTAGACTGTGGAGCTCGGAATCTTAGCCGAAGAGTTAAGAATACGAGCCCACATGGGGTCAGGGCTGGAGAGATAGCACAGTGCGAGGGCACTTCCCTTAAATGCGGCCGACCTGGATTGGGTCCCCAGCACCCCATATGGTTCCCCAAGCACTGCCAGGGGTAATTCCTGAGTGCAGAGCCAGGAGTAACCCCCGAGCACCACCAGGTGTGGCTCCCTACCCAAAAAATGGCCATGGGGCCAGATGAAGACACAGATGTGGCCATATGGTTAAGATGAGCTAGAAGGTCATTGAATGGGGCCAGAGTTCAAGGGCAGAGGCTAGGACTGAGGACACAGGGTCATGGATCAGAACTGAGGTCAGAGCAGCAAAGTGTCCTTTGGTTGGCCAAGAATCGCCAGGAGGGACCTCTACTTAGGAGACATCCCCCTCCAAATTAAAAAAAATAATTGAGGCTAGTGGCATAGAACTCAAGGGCTGAGGTCAGGTTGGGGTGACAGGGCTGAGGGTCAGTGTTGAGGTTTGATATCGGGACTGAGGTTAGGGGCTGAGCTCCCAGGGCAGGTTCTGAGGGCAGTTCACAGCTCGCTGGTTCCCTCGCCCATGTCCCCTGCGGCTTCAGTACTGGCTACAGGTGGATAGGGCTGGAGGCGGGGGCTCCCCTAATGAAGCCTGGGGTCAAGGTTGGAGTTGATGCAGGGATTAAGTCAGTGGCACAAGGTCAGTAATGATAGGGAGGGGGGGTCAGAGAGATAGTACAGGAGTCAAGGTGCTCGCCTTGTATGCAGCGGGCCCCAGTTTAATCTCTGGCACCACATATGGTCCGCCGAGCCGTGCCCAGAGTGAGCACAGTGCCCGGAGGAATCCTGAGCACTGCTGCCTGTGGTCTGACTCTTCACCCCCAAAGAAAAGGTATTAGAAGTGGGGGGTTGAAGCTGGTCAGCGCAGAGCTGACGCGCGGCCCACGGGGCGCTGTGTTGCAGGCCTGGCGAGACCCGGAAGATGATCACCACGTGGACGGCCGTGTGGGTGAAGATGTGCGCCAGCTGGGCGGGGCTGCTGCTCTACCTGTGGACGCTGGTGGCCCCGCTCCTCCTGCCGCAGCGAGACTTCAGCTGAGGCGCCCGCCACCGCACACCGGCCCCCCGCGGCTTTGCCAGGGCGGCCCTGCTCTTAGTGCCTTCGGGAGTGAGGGGCCTCAGGGCCACGCCAGAGCCCCCAATCTCCCGCTGCCCCACCCCACCCCCACCACAGGCTGCTGCTGCTTCTCCCGACCCAGTCACCCACACCTGCCCTCCTAAGGAAGAAGGGTCCCCCTTTCAAGCTCTCCAGGAGAGGGTCCTGAAGGAGAGACTCCCCAGACCGCTCAGAGAGGGGGCGCCCCCAACCAGCGCAGAGGCCGGGGCGTTGCCGATCCCCTCCCCGGCCCTGCGCTTTGCTGAGTCTCTAAGACTTTGCCCAATAAACCAGCCAGTGCGTGCACTTTCCCACATCAGCGCCCCGTCCCTCCCCGCACCAGCGCCCCATGGTCACATTGTCTTGGGGAGAGAAACATGGCAACCCCCCCCTTTTCCCACCTTCTGATAGTCTTTGTGCATGTGTAGATGCAGGCATTCGCTCCTGCTTCTGCAGCCATGCGATTCTTTAGGTCGGGCCTGGTGCGGTGGGAGTGGGGAGCCAGCCTGAAGCGCCCAAGCCATGGTAGGTGGAGTCTCTGGTCCTGGCTGGGTGGGCAGCACCTCTGAGAAGAGCCCGTGCCCCTCCCTACCCCTCTCCTCAGCAACCCCTATCCCTCCTGGCCCCAGGAGCCGGTGGAGGCAGGGCCATGAGGTTGCCTCCCTGTCTGCCTGCCCAGGGCCTGAACTGCCCGCATCCCAGACCCACCTTCCCTCCTCTCTACCATCACCTCCTCTTCTCCATCACCTCCTCCCCCAGTGCCTTCCTTTCCTTCCCACCCTCTCTGTTGGGCCTGGCTGCAGGAGCTTTTCTTCATTTTCTGCTCCAGATCTTCCTGGCATTGTTGTGTTGTGCTTCCCTGAGTGGTGGAGCCAGGGAAAGCGGGGTGGACCTGGATGGCACACAGAGAGGGATCATCTCCCCAACACCCACCCATGACCGCAGGCATGCACATACTCACTAGTGTGGCTCAGAGGTGGTGGCATGGGAAGGGGAGGGGCGGGAGGGGAAGTGGGTGTTCCTAAAAAAATATACCGCCCCCCCCACACACACACTATAGGGGTGTCTGCTTCAACCTAAGAGGCATCAGAAGATCAAGAAACAGCTTTGGGGCTGGAGAGATAGTACAGCAGGTAGGGTGCTTGCCTCACACCTCACGCTGAGCACCGCCAGGAGTGATCTCTGAGTGCAGAGCCAGGAATAACCCCTGAGCATCCCTGAGTGTGGCCCCAAAATAAAGCAACTTTGTGGGGTGTGGAAGGAGATCAGATGGCTAGTGCCCACTCTACGTGAGCCCCTGAGTACCACCAGGAGTGCAGAGCTGGGGTAGCCTCTGAGCTCCACTGGTGTGGCTCCCCCGCAACCAAACCAGCCCCACTGCATGGTAGAAACAGTTTGGGAGGGCCAGAGAGTCTGATGGAGGGAAGAGGAGAGTGGGAGTTCCTGGGCAGAGGGATTACCCCCTCCACTGGGACTCCCCCTCCCAGGTCCTCCGTGGGCACCTCCAGATGGGCTGGAGAGGGCTCACAGAGGCTTGCCCAGCAGGGAGATGATGAGGCTACCCAGCTCTGTCATGCTGTCCTTGTCCCCGTCCCAGCAGTTCCCATCAGCTTCTCCCTGGGCGCATCCTTAGCATGGCTCCTTTCCTTAACCAGCCCTGCCAGGGGGGCCTGCGCCCTCTCATCTGTTGCTTGACATCTGCACTGTCGCCAGCCTGGGTATGGTGGCAGCAGCCTCTTCCAGCTGCGGGAAGGGGCATTGGCTTTGATGGTGGAAGGAATATCTGGGCAGAGCTTGTGTGTGTGTAAAAGGGCTCAGCTCTGGGACTCTCTGCCCTTCTGGGTCTCCTGGTCATTATGTTGGATGCAGTTTCCTTAAAAGGCCAAGAGCTGTTCTGTAAACTGTGACCTGGGGTCCTTTCCTGTGGCGGACAGGCTTATCCAGTAGGCATTCAACCCACTTCAGGACACTCCTGCCTCCTTCACAAAGATGAGCCCCTTTCCCCCTTACTTGGCAGCTTCCCTGAGTGGGATATGGTCCCCCACGTGGTAGGCAGAGGATCAGATAGATGGGAAAGCTAGGAAAGTTCCTTTTTAAGGCTTTGTTCCTGCCCTGCCTTCCCCCATTTCCTGTTTTAATGTAAACATGCCCGGAGCTGCAGCAACCTCCTTGGGACAATGAGGCAACAAACCTGAGGATGGGAAAGCAACAAGTTCTCTGCAGAAAAATGGGGCATGGAGGCCCCTCTGCTGGGCATCAGCCCTGCGGTGCCTGACTCCCGGCTCCCGTCAGGAAAACAAACCCCTGTACACCCCTGTTAGTCGGGTATTAAACTCCTTTCAGCTGAACATATTTCTAACTTAACAACATGTGAGCTGGGCATTATTTTAACGATCACAAACATAACAAAGAGGAGCTTCACTTGGGACTAGCGGGTAGCAATAATGCCAATATATGCGTATGTATACTTAAAAATAAATGTATACTATATGTGTGTGCAATATGCATTAAGCAGGAGGGACTGTGACAAAGTAGGCAAGAAGGGACTTCTGGGTTCTTTGCTTTGGGGGGGTTGGGGAAGAGCAGGAAGAGGAGAAAGGTGAGCTGCAAAATATACTTCCTGGCCTGCTTTTGGTGTCCGAAAGTCCAGGTTGCCTTTGACAGTGGGGATGGACTAGTGATGGGGTCACACGGGTCCCTCCAACGGAGAGGGGAGACACTAGGAGCCCCTGAAGGATTGTGATGAAGGGAGGAGGAGTGGGCGGGAGGAAGTGATGTAGGTAGGCAGGCAGAGTAGGAGGAACAGTTTCTCCAAGAACCCAAAGAAGTTCTGAGACTGGCCAAGGAAGCGAAGAACAGTGGGTTCTGTGAGCAGGATACTGGACGCTTATTCTGGGTGGGCAGAGGGCGGGAATATGAGGTCTCAGCCTGGGCAAAGCAGCTTCCCGCCCTCAGCTGTTCCTCAGAGGCCCCCAGCTCCACATGGTCCCTTTTGGATACTGCAGAAGTCCCGGGTCACATGTGACATGGAACCCTGGGTTCCCACGAGGAGGTGGCACTGCTGAAAGCTGCTTCCCAGGTGCTGGGGACTCACCAGCCCTCGCAGACTCTGGATTTCCCAGCAACCCAGTGGAGTGGGATTTGGAGAAAATGTTGAGTACATCACTGAGTACATCCCTGTTTCTGGCAGAGTGGTGGCTGGACCTTTATGCCCACTTCAAAATCATTTGATGTGGGGCATGCCTGGTGGTGCTCAGAGCTTTTATTCCTGCCTCTGCTCTGGGGTCACTCCTGGCGGGGTCAGAGGATCCTGTACAGTGCCAGGGAACAAGATGGGGCCGGCTGCATGCAAGGGCAAGCACCTTCCTCCCTGTGATAACTCTCTAGCCCCTAAAATAATTTTAGGTGCGGAGGATGTTTATGGGAGACAAGTTGCTTGACTCCTCGATACAGCTAGGCATTGCTGGAGGGGAGGAATGGTGAACTCTGTCCTACCCACATGCCACGCCTGCCAATCCCAGGCGTGGCACGGCAGCAGACATAGGTGGTGAAAGTTTGCAGTTTCAGTTGTAGCTGGGGGCGGGACTCCCAGAGGCCCTGCAGGGCTGCCACACCCAATGTGGGAAGGTCTGGTAACTCCTTCCCAGTGGACCCGCAACACTGAAGGTAGAAAGCACCAACCTTGCCCCGCGGGTTCCCAGGCTGGCCGTTGCAGTGGTGGGACCACTGCCACAGCCCAGCGAGTCCTGCGCTTCCTGAGCAGAGCACCCTTCAGTGCATGTCTATGAGAACCAGTGCACACACACAGTGCACACACAAACACACCCATGCTGGCCAACATGTTCAGAGCCTTGTCTGAGCGTAGGCATGCCTGTGAGCACACGCATTGCAGACACGCAGAGGCCACACTGAGGACACCCGTACGGCCTTCTCTCCAGGCTTGCCCCAGAGCTAGACGCTGAGAGCTCATTTGCCGCACTGCCTTTCAGTTAGAGTGGCAGTGCCTGAATGATGGCTGGGACTCCAACATCAGCCTGTTGGAGATGGCTTCCTGCTTCCGTGACCTTTGGAGTTTCTGACTTACCTGCAGACTCCACCCCCAGCTCCACCCCGCCCCTGCCAGTTTGGGCACCAGGTTCAGGCAGGGGGGGCCTGGGTGGAAGTGGAGTGGCAGGTGTGTCTGGCTCTGCAACAGGCTGACCTGTGGCTCAGGGGAGCAAGGGCCAGAGACCAGGGCAGTTCCTTGGGTACCTCGTGTCTGGGGTGTGGAAAGCTGAGTTTGGAATCAGTTTCTGCAGGTCTCCTGATCAGTTCATAGCCCAACACCCTGATAATTGTGAGTCCCAGAGTATTTCCTGTTCTCCCTCTAAGTCCTTTAGGTTTTAGCTGTCCTGACCCCCAAGTTAGACTTCATGAGGTATTCCCGTTTTTCTGTCACACCAAACTGGACAATTGCACACCCAGCTGGCTAAACTGGACCCTGATCTCTCTCAGGAGTGGCCACAATGATCTTGGTGCTCAGTAAATACCCTGGAAACAGGCCAACAACTCAAGAAATGAGAGATGATATGGAAACAGAAGATGGTGAAGGGAAAGAGACCAGAAAGAGTCCTTGAGCAAGTGCCCTAAAGGATGCTTAGGGGACACCTCTCCTGGGGTGATGTAAAGCTAAGACCCAAACAGCAGGTATGGGCTAGGGGTGTGGAGGTGACTAGAACCTCATGGGAAGGGGGGCGTTCCGGTCCGTCCTTCACGCCCTACCGAGGTCACCAGTTGCCCCCCACGAGCGGCTCTCCAGCACGGCCACAGCCCCAGAAGCACAAGGACTTAATGCAGAACCCAGCAGCTTGGAGCAGAAAAGTGAAAGGACTATGCGTTAATCCAGGCAATCATTTCTGCCCAGAGGGGAAAGGGTGTTGCTCCCTTCCGCCCTCCTCCCTCTGGAAAGAAAGATGGCGGCCACATGGGAGCCTTGTGGACATCAGGTATGAGCCGGGGGTGTGGGGGCGACTAAAACCTCATGGGTCGGGGGGCGTTCCGGTCCGTCCTTCACGCCCTACCGAGGTCACCAGTCGCCCCCTGCGAGCAGCTCTCCAGCACAGCCACGGCCCCAGAAGCACGAGGACTTAATGCAGAACCCGGCAGCTTGGAGCAGAAAAGTGAACGGACTATGCGTTTATCCAGGCCATCAAGTCTGCCGGAGGGGAAAGGGTGTTGCCCCATTCGCCCTCTCCTCTCTGGAAAGAAAGATGGCGGCCACATGGGAGCCTTGTGGACAGCAGGTATGAGCCGGGAGTGTGGGGGCGACTAAAACCTCATGGGAAGGGGGGCGTTTCGGTCCACCCTTCACGCCCTACCGAGGCCACCAGTTGCCCCCACGAGCGGCTCTCCAGCACGGCCACGACTCCAGAACACAGAAACCAATTTCTTAACTATCTGACTTCCAGTAGAAATACTTCCAGGGTCAATAGGTAAAATAGCAGAAATCCAAAACCAACATTTAATTCTTGAACCCAGCTGTAGAAAGCAAATCACTTCACAATGCTTTTTCAGCATGTCTGATTTGGGGGGGGGGGGGTAAACTCTAAATAATAGTGGTGAATCTTTTATTGAAACAATGAATCTAATCAAAGCAGATAGAGTGTTAACTAGAATTCATCTGCCTCACAGGGACGGGGAGGGGTGGGGGGTGGGGTTTTATTGGGGTTCTTCATGGTAAAAAATA
Organism: Sorex fumeus; assembly: GCF_029834395.1. NCBI lineage: Eukaryota > Metazoa > Chordata > Mammalia > Eulipotyphla > Soricidae > Sorex > Sorex fumeus. Next base: position 46,924,091 of record NW_026606104.1, read on the forward strand.
AGTATTGGTAAAGGGAAATGTGTTTGATATTTGCATGACTGAGACCTAAACCTGAAAGCTTTGTAACCTTTCCCACAGTGATTCAATAAATAAATAAATAAATAAATAAATAAATAAAAGCTAAGACCCAAAGGAGAAGGGGTCAGATCCCAGAGGTCTGAGGAAGAAAATCCCAGGCAAGGGCAGAGGTCCAAAGGCCCTGAGTCAGGAGCCTGAAGTGAGAATCTATGGGTGGCTGGGCAAGGCAACTTCTTCAGGTGGACTGGGTCATGTCGCACAGGTATAGGAGGTCTTGCAAAAGAGCTGGATTTTTCCCAAGGACCAGGAATGGACATCCCGCCAGGCCTCAAAGGGGCGGGGGTATGATTTTTTAAGAGATGTGGGGAATTGGGGAGATAGTGCAGCCACTGGGGTGCTTGCCTTGTACATGGCCAACCTAGTTTCAATCCCCAGCACCCCATATGGTCCCCAAATACCTCCAGAAGTAATTCCTGGGCACAGAGCTAAGAGTAGCAGATCCTGAGCACTGCCGGCTGTGGTCAAAAGTAAAAAAAGAAAAAAGTTTCAGGGGCTAGGGGCAGGTCAGACAGGGAGTAGGGCACCCTTTCAGGGGTGACTGGTAGGGTGCAGGCAGCAGAGATGGTGTGATGTGAACAGAGCTGGGGTATACACTGAAGGTAAAACAGGTGAAAAGTTCTGTGGGGTTGATTCGTGGAGGCACGAGTGAAGGGGAGAATTGGGGAGGATCTGACCTCTGACCTGAGTATCTGGGAGAATTTGGCAACCATTGATTGTCTAGTAGAAGAGGAAGGTTGGACCACCATCCTAATCTTTCTATTCCTTTGTTGTTGATCAGAAAAAAGAAAAAATATCAGTGGCTCCAGATTTTAATGGAATCCCATTAATTTCACTATTACAGTGCTTATTTTGGCCTGGTGAAGAACATTTCCTCAATATATTCTTTATTGTTTTTTTTTTTTCTGGATACTTTATTGTTTGACATTTTGTTTTTATGTCTGTGGTCTGTTTCATGTTTCTGTTTGCATGATCTGTGAATAGGAGTCTGAGTTCTTTTTGTGCCACATAGAAACCCAAAAGACTGCACTGTTTATGGGGTTTGATTTTGTTTTAATTTTGTGGGGCCACATATAGCGGTGCCCAGGGGTTACTCCTGGCTCAGTGCTCAGGACTCACTCCTGGAGATTTTTCGGGGAACCATTTAGGATACTGGGGATCAAACCCAGGTCAGTGCATTTAAAGCAAGTGCACTATCTGCTATACTATTGCCGTGGCCACTGCTTTATGGAGGATTTTATACCAGGCAGTGACATGCTCAGATTTGCCTTGGCAGTGCTTATTCTGGCAGCACTGTGGCCGGTGGATCGGTGGCACTGTGGATGTTAGGAGATGATGTGGCATTTGTATCTGGAGGTGACCTGCACGAGCCTGTTGGTAGTGGAGTGAAGAGCAGAGCCAGGGTGGTCTCAGAGAACCAGTGTGCAGGCTGTGCTGAGGGAACCCCACGTTTCACCCATAGTTCTTCAGACAGTCAGATATGACACCCCCCCCAAATCTAAACAAACACATATGGATGAGTCTGTGTTTCAGTTTTTGGCTTTTGGCTTTGTTTTGGTTTTTTGACTCTCTGGTGCTCAGGGACCCAAAACTGGGAATCAACTCTGGACATGCAAATGCTGGACATGAGCTCTACCATGAAAGCTGTATCTCTGGGATCCTTTAATTTGTTTTAAAATGACATCAGCATAAAGACTCTTGTTGCTTGGTATTATTATTATTATTATTATTATTATTATTATTATAGCATCTTCCACCCAGATCCTCCAAATTCCAGTAGGCGGGGGTCACACCCACCACCTGACCCCCTGGCGCCGTGTAATCCCATCAGCGGCCAAGACTCAGAGACTATAAAACCCAGATCCCGGACGAGAACAGTGCAGTCTCTGCCCCCGCGCCTGGGTGTTCCTTCCCGGAGTCCCTTGGAGGGGAGCAGGTTGAGCTTTCCTCCCCACCCCGACCAGGGCTACGGCAGCCGAAGACCTCCAGGACCAGCCACCACCATGCTGAGACCACTCTCCGCACACATGAAGGTACTGGCAGAGGGACAAAGCCACGCGGGTTCCGGGGCCGAGACCTCCAAGCCTACTCGAATTGGAGTCGAGCATCTTCCACCCAGATCCTCCAAATTCCAGTAGGCGGGGGTCACACCCACCACCTGGCCCCCTGGCGCCGTGTAATCCCATCAGCGGCCAAGACTCAGAGACTATAAAACCCAGATCCCGGAACCACGCGGCCGCATTTGCGGCCGCGCGACATCTTAACAGAACTTTTTTTAATGACATCTTATTGTCTTATTTCTACTTTGGACAAACTTGCAGGCTATCGAATGTAGCCTGCCCACAGGGCAGAGTCTGGCAAACTCCCCGTGGTGTACCAAATATGCCAAATACCAGTAACAATGATGGGTCTCACTCTCCTAAATAGCCTTGAATATAATCTCAGGACTAGGATGAAAGAGACGTTACTGGGGCCTGCTCGAGGCAATCGACGAATAACAGGATGATGAAATGAAAATGAAAAAAATTATTATTATTATTATAATGTTCAGGACTTACTCCTGGCTTTGTGTTCAGGAATTACACCTGATGGGGGCTTGGTAGATCATATGGGATGCCCAGAATTGAACCCTCGTTAGCCACAATGCAGGGCAAGCACTCTCTCCACTGTACTGTCTCTCTGGCTTCAAGTGACTTGGCTTTAATAGGAATTTCAAACTTTGAGGTGATCTTTAATTCATCTCTCTTTTTTTTTTATTAACTCATCTCTTTTTAAGTTTTTTTTTTGGGGGGGTCACACCTGGCAATGCTTAGGCTCTACTTTCAGGAATTATTCCTGCAGTGCTTGGGGGACCATATGGGATGCTAAGGATTGAACCTGGGTGGGTTGCATGCAAGGCAAGAGCCCTGCTTACTGTACTATCAGTCCAGCCCCTCCTTTTAATTATTGATTATCAAAGACGGTGTCTAGGAGATCCTGGGAACCAATTCATCTGTCAGGGTCCACAGCGTGGGATGAGACATCAGCATTTGGCAACTGAATGCCTGTCTGCTGAGCACAGTTGCTGATGTTGGCTAGTGATGTCTCAGAGTATCAAGAGAGAGTTCTAGCACTTAGGATCAGCTGCAAATGCAATAACTACCATAACTTAGGAGTAACGATGAATGTAAATGATATTTTGAGATAGTTTGCTATTTTGAGATATTTTGAGCAACAACTCTGCTGTGATATAAGTATGTGACTTCCATTGGTGACAAAGACATAAGTAGTTCTAGTGTTACTGGGATTTGGGAGTCTACACTCATAATTGAGGGAAATTATGATATATTTCAGTGATCTGGATGATGGCTCAGCAGCTTAAAGAGCTTCCAGACAAACATGAGACTAGTTCAAACTCCAGAGCCACTGCAGTGACTGCAGTGGTCCAGCTATTTGGGATTCGAGTGAGGAATGGCCCAGAAGAGGCTCAGTGGTTTGTAAGTGTCCCGGGAGGAATAGTTCAGGAGGTGGGGCACTTGCCTTGTATGTGGCTGACGCAATTTGATCCTCCGCACCCTTTATGATTCTTGAGCCCCTCCAGCAGTGATCCCTAAGTTCAGAGCACTACTGGGTATGCCCTGCCTCAAAGTACCCCTGTGAGTCTGAGACTGAATGAGCATCTCCAGGTTCCACGCATGAGCAGAGGTGATCTGGACAGCTCCACTTCCAGAATCCCTGACAAGGAGAAACAGAAAGAACTGGCAATTGCTTTCCTAAGGGTGTGTCTGTGTGTGTGTGTGTGTGTGTGTGTGTGTGCGCGCGCGCGCACACGCGCGCTCACACGCGCGCTCACATGCACTTACATATGGGCACATGCAGGATGGGCCCTGAATTCTGTCTGAGGCCCACAGGTCAAGGATGTGAGTCATTCATTCCCAGAGGGGCAAAAAATGCTAGCTAACTTGGAATGACTGGAAAATTCCAGAACGACAGGAATGAAGGGGCCAGGCTAGAGAGGCTAAGGAGGAAGGTGATTCGGCTCCATTCCACTGGAGTGGGTCATTCAGGAAGGCATCAGACCATGTCCTGCATACTTCCCAGCTTTTAGTTCCAAAGAGCTCGTGGCCTAGGGCAGCCCTCTCCATCATCTCTGGAATCGAGTTTATGAATTTGGCCTCCTGAACCCAAATTCCCACCTAAACCAACAGGCCATACCAGGGGGGATGGCTGCTTTTCTACATCCAGAAAATCATCTTTGTACCAAGGTTCTGTCCATCTGGGGTTTTTCCTCTGGCCTTTATTCTCAGAGACTTGTAAGATCATTTACCTTTACAACTTGGGACATACAGGCAGGTCAGAAGGAATAAGGTCTTTGCTTCCACTCAGAATTTTCCTCTCCCTGGGATGCTAGAGCAAATCACAAAATCACAAACCATCCTGTTATTCGTCGATTGCCTCGAGCAGGCCCCAGTAACGTCTCCTTCATCCTAGCCCTGAGATTATATTCAAGGCTCTTTAGGAGAATGAGACCCATCATTGTTACTGGTATTTGGCATATTGGGTACGCCATGGGGAGTTTGCCAGACTCTGCCGTGTGGGCAGGTTACATTCGGTAGCCTGCCAGTTTGTCAAAGTAGGAATGAGATGTCATAATAAGATGTTGCGCGGCCGCAAATGCGGCTGCGCGGTTCCGGGAGCTAGTTTTTATAGTCTCAGAGTCTTGGTCGCTGATGGGATTACACGGCTCCAGGGGGCCAGTTGGTGGGTGTGACCCCCGCCAACTGGAATTTGGAGGATCTGGGTGGAGGATGCTCGACTCCAATCCGAGTAGGCTTGGAGATCTCGGCCCCGGAACCCACGTGGCTTTGTCCCTCTGCCAGTACCTTCATATGTGCGGAGAGTGGTCTCAGCATGGTGGTGGCTGGTCCTGGAGGTCTTCGGCTGCCGGGGCCCTGGTGAGGGCGGGGAGGAAAGCTCAACCCGCTCCCCTAGAGCAGATATCAATAATCCCTCAAAAATTTCTGCATTAGTGGCAGAACCTTTCCCTCTGTGAGCAAACAGCAGTCACAGGTCCCCATTTTTCTGTGAAATGGAGTGATCAGAAGGAATTAGGTATTGTTTTTTGGATTTTGTTTGTGTTTCTGAGGATCCCACTTGGCTGTGCTCAGGGCTTACTCCTGGCTCTGTGCTCAGGAATCACTCCTGGCGGGACCATATGGAATGCCAGAATTAAACCTGAGTCAGCAGCATCCAAGGCAAATACCCTATCCATTGTACTGTCCAGCTTGCCTCTTCCTTCTTTCTTTCTTTCTTTCTTTCTTTCTTTCTTTCTTTCTTTCTTTCTTTCCTTCCTTCTTTCTTTCCTTCCTTCTCTTTCTTTCTTTCTTTCTTTCTTTCTTTCTTTCTTTCTCTTTTATTCTTTCTTTCCTCTCTTTCTCTTTCTTTCTTTCTTCCTTTCTCTTTCTTTCTTTCTTTCTTTCTTTCTTTCTTTCTTTCTTTCTTTCTTTCTTTCTTTCTTTCTTTCTCTCTCCCCCTCCCTCCCTCCCTCGCTCCTTCCTTCCTTCCTTCCTTCCTTCCTTCCCTCCCTCCCTCCCTCCTTCCTTCCTTCCTTCCTTCCTTCCTTCCTTCCTTCCTTCCTTCCTTCCTTCCATCTGTGGGGCTGAAGAGATAGTACCAGGATTAAGGCACTTGCCTTGACACACCTGACCAGGGTTCAATCCCCAGCACTGTATTGGTTCTCAAAGCCCTGCCAGCAGTTGGATATGGCTCCAAACCAAAAACAGAAAAAACAAACGTGTATACTAGGAATTGAGCTCAGAGTCAGACTTGTGCAAAGCATGTATGCTACCATGAACAGTTTCTCTGTCTCCAAGTTGTTTGAATGAGAGAGGAAGGAAATATCAACTTCTACCCATTCTCAGACTTATCTGTGATCAAGAGGGGGATTCAGATCTACATTTGGATACATTTGCATCCAAAAGCCCTCCTGAGCAATCCATCATCACCTCATGTAGGTGACCAGTCTTCAAATGGCTGGGACTGAGGAACTGTCAAGAATTACATGAAAGACTGACAGACACAAGGAGAAAATTTTCCCTCTATAATTCAAACAGGATATTTTGGAATGCTTCTTGATAAATGATAGGGAAAAAACCCAAATAATGAATAGGGAGTTTGAATGACATCCAACAGCTAATGAAATAGAAAGGAAAGGAAACAGATTGCTTAGAAGTTAGTCATTTGGGTCAGTGACATTTTTGTTGTAATTGACAAAGGTGTAGAGAAACAGGAACTCACATATTTCTGTTGGGAGTGTACACCCCCGGCTTTGGGGGAAACATGACAGATCAGGGTGAACTTGAAGATGAGCACATGTATGAGTCAGCAATTCTGCTGATGGGTGCCCCCAGAGGAACCTCCCCTGGGTCAGGAAGGCATGCACAAGAAGGTTCACTGCGGCTGAAGCGGTTAGGGAAACAGTCTGAGGTGTATTTAGATAAGGATTGCCCTATAGTGTTAGAAACAGTTTAAGTATAACTACATCACCATAAGGGGAGCCAGTAAGAAAACCTCAAAACATGGTAAAAAACTAAAAGAAATCAAGGCTGGGAGCTGAAGAGATAGCACAGTGGTTAGGGAGCTTGCCTTGCATGTAGCTGAGGCAGGTTCAATCCCTGGCACCCCATATGCCACCTCGTATGGCCCCACTCCTGCACAGAGCCAGGAGTAAAGCCTGAGCACTGCTGGGTATGGCCCAAATATTAAAAAAAAAAAAAAGAAAGAAAAAGAAAAAGAGAAAAGAAAAACACTGGAGCTGGAGAGAGAGTCCAAAGGGCTGAGCTCTTGCTTTGCATGTGGGAGGTCTAGGCTGGATTCCCAGTACCTGGGTCCGTAAGTACCACCAGGGAGTAATCCCCAGCACTGATCCAGAAGTAGCCCCTAAGCACCAAAATAAACAAAACAAAAAAAAAAATTAAGAGCATGAAAATTTAATTTCCAAATGATGTGGTATTCTGATTATATTAAAATTCTGAAATGGGGGTTGGAGCAATAGTACTCTGATAGGGTATTTCAGTAAGGAGGGTGCTTGCGTTGCATGGAGCTAACTCAGTTCATTCTCATATGGTCCCCCAAGTCCCACCAAGAGTAATCCCTGAACTCAAAGCCAAAAGTAAGCCCTGAGCACCTCTGGGTGTGACCTAACTCCCCCCTCCCCAAATTCTAAATGCACAAAGTAATACCCTATGTGGTAGATATATACACATATAGCCAAATATGGGTCTCCCAAAGAGGAATCGAAAGAGCTATGCTTGAAGTATCACGTTTCACTCAAATGAGAGAAAGAATCCGGAGTTCCGACCTCCCTTGACGATCAAGAATCAGGGACGCTGTCTTGTTTGCCAAGGTGTCAAAAATCAGATGGGCTGGTCACGTAATGAGATTTAGAGACGACTGCTGGACTAGAGCTGTTACCGACTGGATTCCACGGGATGTCAAAAGACCGCTTGGCCGCCCACCTACCAGATGGTCAGACTTCTTCATCAAGATCATGAACGATCGGTTTGAGGCTCTTCATGTTCCTAGAGCGAACAGATGCCATTGGGCTACACTAGCACATGACAGGGACGAATGGAGAAGTTACTGGCTCCCGCTCAAGCAAATCGATGATTAACGGGAAGTCAAGTGATCAAGTAATAGCCAAAATACAAAAACAATGTATAAAATAAATAAAATTTTATTTCCGGGAAAAAAACTCTAAAAATAAAATTATGTGATCTTGAAACCCTAATCCCAGGTATTTAACTGAAGAATAATTAAACATTAATTCAAAAAGATACAATACCCCTATATTCATTGCAGCATCTCTCTCTCTCTCTCTCTCTCTCTCTTCATGTTCCGTTAAATGCTACCCTTCACCCTTGACCCATATTGGTATTTATGATATTTTGAGCATTTAGGGACCACACTTAGGGTGCTAGGGAACTTATTTCTGGCTCTGTGTTAGGAGTGATCCCTGAGCACAGCCAGGTGTGGGCCCTCAAAACTAAATAAATTTCCGTACTAATACTGAAAAAACATTTCCATATCTCTCTCAATGACCTAGGTTACTCAGGTTCTCTGAAACATTTGAGAAATTTAATAGGATGCGACCTGCAGTCCAACAAGGAAGGTAAACCCTGACTCCAGCTGGTCCTGTCCCAGTCTTTGAACTGGGCAACAAAGCTGAATCATACATTTGCATGACAAAAGGAAAAGTCAACTCTGAGGGTGTGTACAGCAGGAACTAGCCTCTGGGGCCTTCCTGAGTCCCACTCCCTTAATTCCTCACTCTGAGGGCTTGCCTGGGGCTGGGGCTGAGGAGTGTCCTGGAATCTGGGACTTCTAAAGTTAATGCAGAAAGTGCTAAAGATTATTCTCTCTCTTCTCTCTCTCTCTCTCTCTCTCTCTCTCTCTCTCTCTCTCTCTCTCTCTCTCTCGTCCCCAACCCTGACCCAAATGAAAGCAGGTACCCAGGTCTCTGCTGTGCTCTCTTCACCTCTTACCTTGCTCTGTGTTGTGTGTGTGTGTGTGTGTGTGTGTGAGAGAGAGAGAGAGAGAGAGAGAGAGAGAGAGAGAGAGAGAGAGAGAGAGATTTTCTGTTTCTGAGTCATAAGCCTCTATTTTTTTTCCTCTCAAGTTTCTTTATGTTTATTCCTTATTCGTTATGACTATTATGATCTTACAGGCATAATAAGCAGCATAGGACCAATCCAGACACATTGTTTTTTTTTTTTTTTTTTATTTATTTATTTATTTATTGAATCACTGTGGGAAAGGTTACAAAGCTTTCAGGTTTATGTCTCAGTCATGCAAATATCAAACACATTTCCCTTTACCAATACTTATTTTTTCCCATGAAGAACCCCAATAAAACCCCACCCCCCACCCCTCCCCGTCCCTGTGAGGCAGATGAATTCTAGTTAACACTCTATCCGCTTTGATTAGATTGTTTCAATAAAAGCTTCACCACTATTATTTAGAGTTTACCCCCCCCCCAAATCAGACATGCTGAAAAAGCATTGTGAAGTGATTTGCTTTCTACAGCTGGGTTCAAGAATTAAATGTTGGTTTTGGATTTCTGCTATTTTACCTATTGACCCTGGAAGTATTTCTACTGAAAGTCAGATAGTTAAGAAATTGATTTCTGTGTTCTGGAGTCGTGGCCGTGCTGGAGAGCCGCTCGTGGGGGGCAACTGGTGGCCTCGGTAGGGCGTGAAGGGCGGAGCGAAACGCCCCCCTTCCCATGAGGTTCCAGTCGCCCCCACACTCCCGGCTCATACCTGCTGTCCACAAGGCTCCCATGTGGCCGCCATCTTTCTTTCTAGAGAGGAGAGGGCGAATGGGGCAACACCCTTTCCCCTCCGGCTGACTTGATGGGCTGGATCAACGCATAGTCCGTTCACTTTTCTGCTCCAAGCTGCTGGGTTCTGCATTAAGTCCTTGTGCTTCTGGGGCCATGGCCGCAGACACATTGTTTTTGATATATCTAAAATATCTATTGGCTTAGCACCAGTTTTCAATACTAACAAAGTTTCCAAAAGTGCAGCATGACACCTTGACATGAATCTACCAACTGTACCTGTACCCTTACTCAACAACCATAGTTCTGGAACCATCAACACACCAAAGGGACCCCTCCACTATTCTCCGATTAGTGCTTTTGCCTTGTTTATTTATATTCTACATATAATTAATCCATCTGGTGTTTTTCATTTTGTTTGGTTATTTTGGTTTTGAGGCCACACCCAGCAGTGCTCGGGATTTACTCCTTGCTCTGCACTCAGGGATCACTCCTGGTGGGTCTCAGAGGACCAAAAAGGATGATACATGTCTCTTGATCAAACCTGGGTCAACCCAGGCTAGGAAGGCACCTTACCACTTAACCGGCACCAGTCTTTCATTTTCTACTTACTACCCTTCATATAATCACCTCAGGTTCCACCCATGTTGTCACAAAAAGCAAGATTTCATCTTTTTTAACTAGCTGAGTAATATTTCATTGAGATTATCTATCACGATTTCTTTATTCACTCATTCCTTGATAGGCATTTAGGTTATTATCATATCTTGGCTACTGTGAGTAATGCTGCATTGATTATAAAGGTATTGTATCTTTTTTTTTATGTAGGAGTACTGCTATTTATTCAGTCACTAATTAGCTGATTGAATTGTACATGAACTCCACCTTACTTTTTTTTTTCATTTTTTATAATTTTATTTATTGAATCACCGTGAGAGCAGTTACAAAGCTTTCGGGTCTAAGTCTCAGTCATACAATGAAACACCCATCCCTTCACCAGTGCCCATTCTCCACCACCAAAAACCCCAGTATACCCCCATCCCACACCCTCCCCCTACCTGTGGGGCAGATGATTTCCACATTACTCTCTCTCTACTTTGATCACATTCAATATCTTGACACCAGACCCACCATTCCGTTCGCCTTACAAGCGGCCAACATGGCCGACCCGAGTTCGATTCCTCCTCCCTTCTCGGAGAGCCCAGCAAGCTACCGAGAGTATTTGATATGCTGAACACAGTAACAACAAAGTCTCCAATGGAGACGTTACTGGGCCTGCTCGAGCAAATCGACGATCAACGGGAGGGCCACTTGGGCCACCCCGACACTCAGATCTGCTGAAAAGGCATCAGTAGTCAATTTGTGTTCTATTGCTGGTTATGAATAACATATGATGTTTGTGTGGCTGCAGTAGTACCATGTGATTTTGAAGTTCCGAAATTTTAACACTTAAATCTGGAGGGATTTCTGCCAAAAGCCACTGGATTTAGAGATTTGCTCCTGAGTCTCTGGGATCATGGTCGTTGAGCAGCTTGATCAGGAACCAGAGAGGCCGTTTATGGACGGTGACTTGGGATCTCGTTGGGACAGGGACCAGGGACCAGGACCGGCTCCACCCCCATCCTATGAGGCCCAGCAAGCTTCGTCACTGCAGGCCCAGACCTGACTGTCCAATTGCTCCTGGAGGATGACGGCCACCAAGCCGCCAGGCGGGTAGAGGGACAGCACCCTTTACCCCTGGGGTGGCCGGCGACAGTAACCTACTGCGTGGTCCGAACACATTTCTGCCAAAAGCTGCTGGGTTTCGAGATTTGTTTCTGAGTCTCTGGAATCATGGCCGTTAAGCAGCTTGATCAAGAGCCAGAGAGGCTGTTCGTGAGCGATGACTTGGGGTCTCGTTGGGGTGGGGAGGACAGGCCCGGCTCCACCCCTATCCCATGAGGCCCAACAAGTTTTGTCACTGCGGGCCCAAGTCTGACTGTCCAGTGGCCTCTGGAGGATGACAGCCACGGAGCCGCCAAGGGGAAATGTATTGTATCTTTTTGAGTTAATGTTTAATTATTCTTCAGTTAAGTAACTAGGATTAGGAATTCAAGGTCACATAATTTTATTTTTAGAGTCTTTTTCCCCAGAAATAAAGTTTTATTTATTTTTTAAATTGTATTTTATAAAGTGTTCACAATAATTGATTACATTCAATATTCCAACATCAATCTCACCACCATTACACCTTCCTACCACCATATTCTGAATTATTCCACCCTGATCCTCAAAGCCTGCCCCAAAAACAGAACCTAAATAATTTATTTTGTATTGCTTTTATGAATAATCCAAAAATTTTTTCTTAGAGGAAAGGGTGTGAAGATTGTGGTATCACCCTGGAGCCATTAAGCCCTTGAATAGAGTATGAGATGTATTTGTGGCTGCGTGCTCCAGGAATTCTAAGATTTTAAATAGGGCGATACAGCTAGAATTAAATATTTAGTGGGTGGTGACTTCGGGGTTGGAAGAATCTCTGTGGTGTGTTGCTCTCTTCCTCTCCCGAGGTTTATTTGTGAGTCTCTGGATCATGGCTATTAATGATCTTATATGGTGTCAGAGGCAGTTTGTGTGCATGACTGTCTGGAAGTACGTCACCCATTCCCGACTCCCTGTGAGCCTGGAGATTTTGGTCACAATTCCCACATACCTGGGTTTTTTAGCAGGTTCACTCATGGATAAGGTTCGTCCGGGCCTGTGGAGATGGGCCGTGACAATGGCAGTGATTGAGTTCTGGAGGCTCTCAGCTGCTGGAGCTCTTTTGGGACAGGTGGTGGAATTCACCCCCATCTCCAGGTTGCCCTGGATAAGACAGCCTGGTGTGGGGTCTGGTGGCATCTCAGTGGCATGTTGCTCCTATTTTTGGAGTTTTTAAGTGTTTATTTTGGACCACAGTTGGTGATGCTCAGAGGTTACTCCTGGCTCTGCACTAGGGATCACTCTTGGCAGTTCAGGGGATTGAATTGGGGTCTGCTGCAAGCAAGGCAAGCAACTTACTTTCAGTTTTTAAAGACTGTTCATAGAGATCACCCTATTTGCATGCCCCCTGTACGCTAATGAGATGGACGCTGACTCCCAGGGAACCAAGGGAAGGGTTGAGGGGTTGGAGCCCCACACTGATCCAACAATCGAATGACTCATTCACATGCAATGAAACCTCCCTAAATACCCAACCAGCTGAAGGCTGGTGACCACACTGTCCCACACCTTCTGCGGTGGTTTTGGAGAGGACAGGGAAGTTCTATACACTCCTGGACCTTGGCTACATGTCTCTTCTGTCTGTTTGCTCCTGAGCTGTATCTGTAGAATGCATCAGTGATCTGGTGGGTCAAACATTTTCTGAAGCTCTGAGCTATTCCAGCAAATGACCAAATCTGAGGCAACAGTCGTGGGGTTTGTTTGATCAATCCTGGTGACAACTTGGACTTGGAACTGGCATTTGAAGTGGGGGCCATCTGGTGGGACTGAGTCCTTTATCTATGGGAGCTGACACTGTCTCCAGAAAGAGCTGCGATTGAGTTTGAATGTACAATACCCAGTTGGTATCCACAGAGAACAGCTAATCCCTCCCATCACTGGCCACAGTGTTCTGTGGGTATGCAGAAAAAATGTGTTTTTCCCCCCCTCTTATCCCTTCTACTAGCCCTCTTCAGCTGGACCCCAACACCTCAGCAGGACCCTCAGCTCACAGCTCCTGACTATGGCTTCCCGACTCTGGCTTCCTGTGCTCAGGGTCTTGGAGTCTCCTCTTGTTCGAAGAAACACCAGTCATGCTAGCCTGTTTCACAGGCTCTCTCTGAAAGTTCGGCAAGAAACAGATGGCACCAAGAAAACTTCTACTATGTTTGATCTTCTGAGGGGCTTAATCTTCTGAACCCCGAGTCCTCCTCTGTGGAAGAAGGGTATTTAGGGTATTGCTTCAGCAACTGGGGATGAGGAAGGCCTAAAATGCATTGATGATATGTACTCCCTAAAGGTCACCTCATAGGCTGAAACAATAGTACAGTGGGTAGGGCATTTATCTTGCATGTGGTCAACCTAGGTTTAATCCCGAGCATCCAATATGGTCCCCCATGTACCAATGGGAGTAATTCCTGAGTGCAGGTCCAGGAGTAACCCCTGAGCATCACAGAATAAAAAGTAAGTAAAGGCCCTCCCGTTGATCATCGATTTGCTCGAGTGGGCCCAGTAACGTCTCCATTGGAGACTTTGTTGTTACTGTGTCTGGCATATCGAATACGTCACGGGGAGCTTGCCAGGCTCTGCCGTGCAGGCGAGATACTCTCAGTAGCTTGCCGGGCTCTCCGAGAGGGGCGGAGGAATCGAACTCGGGTCAGCCATGCTGGCTGCGTGCAAGGCAAACGCCCTACCGCTGTGCTATCACTCCAGCCCTATCCACAGAATGTGACCCAAAAACCAAAAAAATAAAAGTTGCGTCATTACACATGCAGGCCAGTCTGCATGCCTGCATAAGCACCTTTGTCGGCTGGGCCCTGTATAGGCTGCAATGGTGGAGAAATGACTAAGGTTTCCCTTTTCATATTCACAGTCCGGTTGGGACATTGATAGGCTGGGATCTGATCAGAAAACACATGTAGAGCAAAAGATGGTCGGAGCTTAAGTTTCTTGCCTTACATGCAGTGAACCCCATTTCAACCCCCAGCACAGCATATAATCCCCCAAGCACTGCTGAGTGTGACCATCCCAAAACCAAACCAACCAATCAATAAAAAAAAAAGACACACACATACACACACACAAAACAAAACAAAACAAAACAAAAAAACAGAAAACATGACTGACTCCTTGTATTTTGAACAGATTTTAAAAGGAAATTATCAGAGAGGAGGCTGGAAGTGCAAAGTAGGGAGGATGTATTCCGTGTGTCTTAATTTTCCTAGGAACAGACGAGGAGACAAGAATTTGTGTTTGCTATTAATTTGGGTGCTGCAGGGGATAATGGCAGGGGGTGGAAAAATGAGGCAGGGAAGGAAGGCAGTCAGCAAGGGACAGACACAAAGCTTCTCACAGTGGGTCACTAGAGCTTCAGCCCAGTCGGAGTTTAAGATGCTTGCCTTGCATGCAGTAAACCCCAGTTCAACCGCCAGCACAACATATAATCCCCCAAGCACTGCTGGGTGTGACCCCCAAACCAAAAGCAACCAACAAAAAAACAAAACAAAACAGAAGACATGACTGACTCCTAGTATTTTGAACAGATTTAACAAGGAAATGATTCATATCTCAAATCCTAATATGAAATATGTGTCTCCAAATCATGGCACCCGAGGGGCAGGTGATAGACTATTTGACACACCCAAGACAGGTAGGTTAAGGCCTCTTGGGGAAAGGGATTCATTCTCCTGATATCTCCTGTTTTCTTGTTTGGTTTTGCTTGGTTTCATGCCACACCCGGGGGTGCTCAGGACTTACTCCCGACTGCACTCAGGAGTCACTCCTGATAGGGGACCACATGGGGTGCCAGAGATAGAACCTGGGTAGGTGATGTGCAAGGCAAATCCCCTACCCACTGTACCATCTCCTGATCATCACATGGTATTTCTAGCCCACTTTGGGTGGGAATGTGACTGCCTCAGAGAGAGATCCTGGAAGGGTGGTACATTCTGAAATAGCAGTGTCTTGGAGCTCTGGTCAGAGGAAGCCTGACTGTGTTTGCGGTAGCTAGTGCACCACCGAGCTCGCAATCCTTCATCTTGCACTGTTGTAGCTGGTTCTTGAGGCTCCTACGCCCACACTGTCGCATAGCTGAGCTCTATGGCTGAAGGAACCACTGGATGCATGCAGGGGCCCACAACTCACCTGGGTTGTCCCTGCTTCATAACGGAAAATCTTCACTGTTGTCACAGGAAGTACTTACAGGAGCAAAATGGCTTCTGCTTCCTCTCCACCTTCTTCACCAGCATGAACATCTACCACTGGCAGGAGGCAATCACAACCCAACTGTCAAGGGATTATGGGAAATGTAATTTGTGGAATTGCAGCCTGATGAGGGCAGAGAATGCAAAACGGCCTAAAAAGGGCAAGTGTGTTGGGCCAGAGAGTTAGTATAGCAGCTACATTTGCCTTCCATGTAACTTTCTCAGGTTTGATTCCTGCCCCCCCCCCTCGCCCCCCTCCTATGGTCCCCCATGTCCTACAGGAATGACTCCTGAGCACAGAGCCAGGAGTAAGCACTAATCACCACCAGGTGTGGATGCTCCCGCCCCCCAAAAAAACAGGAAGGTGTGAGCTAAGTATCAACATATAGTATCTGACATCAAGAAATTTAAGAATATTTTTTCTTTTTACTCAGAATAACTGGAACACTTTCTTATACAAAACACTCACATTTTCTAGATACTATAAACGCAACTTCCTTTTAGAAGGACAGCTGCATTTATAAAAGAAATGTGCAGTAAGTGGAATTATTGAGGGGATGTCCAAGGGGTAACCAAGTGCACTTTTTTTTTTCTTTTTGGGTCACACCTGCCAATGCACAGGCGTTACTTCTGGCTCTGCACTCAGGAATTACTCCTGGCAGTGCTCAGGGGACCATATGGGATGCTGGGAATCGAACCCGGGTTGGCTGCGTGCAAGGCAAACACCCTACCCGCCGTGCTATCACTCCAGCCCCCAGCACTTGACTTTTTTTTTTTTTTTTTTGCTTTTTGGGTCACACCCGGCAATGCACAGGGGTCACTCCTGGCTCTGCGCTCAGGAACTACCCCTGGCGGTTCTCAGGGGACCATATGGGATGCTGGGAATTGAACCCCGGTCGGCCGCGTGCAAGGCAAGCGCACTACCCGCTGTGCTATCGCTCCAGCCCCAGAACTTGACTTTTTAAAAACTCTTTTGTAATTGATGGAGGTAGTGTGATTTACAGTATCATTAATAATGGTTTTCCATGTGCATAATACCAACTCCACTTCCATCACCAGTACCCACCTCTCTTCTTAAGGTTCCCAACGCAAGTGGGTTTAGTTAAAAATACTTTTTTGGGGAAGAAGCTATTAGAAGATGGGTAATTGTGTATAATATTTCCACAGAATCCCCCAAATCCTTGTGGAGTAACACCTCTATAAGAACATTGAGACAACCACCCTCGACCTTACCACTAACCTAGAAAGATAACAGAGAGACTTATTTATGCTTATTTTTGCTCAGAACTATAAAAGAAAAATACTTCTTCCTTAAGAATTCATAGTTACTGGGGCTGGAGCGATAGCACAGAGGGTAGGGCATTTGCCTTGCACACTGCCAACCTGGGTTTGATTCCCAGCATTCCATACGGTCCCCTTGAGCACCGCCAGGAGTAAGGAGTCATTTCTAAGTTCAGAGCCAGGAGTAACCCCTGTGCATTGCTGGGTGTGACCCTGGCACTGTCACTATACTCCCGTTTTTCATCGATTTGCTGGAGTGGGCCCAGTAACGTCTCCATTGTGACACTTGTTACTGTGTTTAGCATATCGAGTATGTCACGGGTAGCTTGACAGGCTTTGCCGTGCGGGTGAGATACTCTCGGTAGCTTGCCGGGCTCTTGGAGAGGGGCGGAGGAATCGAACTCGGGTCTGTCACGTTGGCCACTTGCAAGGCAAATGCCCTACCTGCTGTGCTATCGTGCTATCGCTCCAGACCCACCCCCCCCAAAAAAAGATAGAATTCATAGTTACAGACCTACTTTCTAAGAGTTAGTGTCTGATGTTATTATCTTTTCCTTGTGGTTTAAGAAACTCCTAAGAAATTCATCCATCAAGTGGCTGGGGTGCCCGGGATCCGGGGCTCTCCCTGCCATCCCCGGAGTGGTCTCAGATGAGGCACATTGGGGCGGGCACCCAAGCTTGCCCCAGTGCTCCTTCTGGGTTGCTCTCAAACTGATTCCAAGCACTCAGAGTGGAAAGATCTCATGCCCTTCGCACTGCTAACGGGTTTCAGGTCCAGACATGGACTTGAAGAAATAGTTTTGTTCATTTTGTGTCTCCCCCACCCACATTGATATAAAGTGCTGCCCCGAAATCTCCCTGTGAGTCAAGGCACACACCAGAGCCTGCGACCTCCAGTCTCAGCAGGCCCTGGTGTCTGGTGGCACCACCACGGGGTCCGGAACAATGCCAAGCTATCTTGGCACTCCCTGCTGGGGCCATGGAAAGCCCCCTCACAACAGGGGGGGTTATTGTCCTGTTACATCCTTTCAGGACCAACTCTGTCCTGGTTGAATCAGTGCATGGAACAGTGCTCAGGGAAATGACAGTGCTCAAGGGACACAGTGAACAAGGGATAGATAGTGTTCAGGGGACAGGCAGTGCTCAGGGGACAGAGAGTGTGCAGGGGACAGACCTGGCGTCCAGAGAACCAACTTGAGCACCGCAGCCTCTGATCTCTGGCTCTTGCCCGCAGCAGCACCAAACTTGGGCTCCATGGGTGCCAGTGTGGAAGCTCTCAGGAAACCAGATGGAGGCTCTGAAGACAGTTGCAAAGGTTGTTAGGATTTGGAGTTTGAACCAACATTCCGAGTTCAGATATTTGGGAATATTTGGGAACTGTTTTCTTTAGCTGGAGGCCAGTTCCCACAGACTCAGCAGGCAGAGGAGGGAATTAGCAGATCTGAACCCAAGGTTACCACTGGAGTCTGCACTTGCAGACTCATCATTCTGAGCAGGACAGAGATTTAAAGGAAGAGCACTGGGGAGGCCCTTCGGGGGAGCTGCGGAAGAAGGAAGCCAGGAGCATTGTCCGTGGGCTTGGAGGGGTGGTGAGTCAAACCATCCCGTGATACTTACAAAAAACACAGCTATTCACACTCTTTGACCTGCCCGCTCCCCTTCTGGAACCTGTAGTGCAGCAGCGGGAGCATCAACCTGGGAAGGGTTCAGTACTACGTCTTTGTGGGCAACTTGTCCGTGACCAAACAAGAAACACAAAGCACGCAGTGTCCAGAGAGAGATGGGCCCCTCCTGAGAGCCATGAAACTCCAGAACAGCATTCAGGCTACTGATTGGAAGGGATCTTCATAATGTGCGCAAAGTTTATTTTATATCTGATCCTATTTGTATTACGCATAAGATCCCCCCAGAGTCATTTGGAAGCTGCTCTGCCTGCAATTTGGTATTGGAGGAGTCTGAAAATGGTTTCAGGCCAGACTGACTCATATCAGAGAAACCTGAGGGTTGCCGTTTCTCTTGGTGGTGCCAGGCAGGGGTTCCTGTCTTGCTACCTGTCACGGGGCCCCCAGCATGACCCTGAACTGTGACACCGCAAACTCTGTGACTCTGACAATGTTCCCTGGCTCCCTAAATGATCAGGAGGGGTAGGTGGGGGCCTGCAGTTGGTCATGCTGACCACATTATCTCTGGGGCCAGGTCCTGAGATTTGACCTCTGCTGTCCTTTAGGACTCCATCTTTTCCTATAGCATCACAAAGTCCATTTCAAGGGCAGATTTCTTCTTCTTCTCTGGCTTTTCAGTGACCCCAGGGCTGGTTTCTACGCATTTCGATGTCTTTGGAAAAGTGTGTTCTTCTGAAACTTTATAGGAAACACAGGTAGGTGAGAGATGAACTCTTTGAAACCTCTTCTGTCTCTGGATTCCTCCCTTTATATGATACCAGCGAATTTGTGACCTTAAATCTCACTGGCCTCATGCTATCATTGAGTTCAAGTTCAGCTCATCATTAACTGTACAAATGTCTAGAGTCACACCCACATGTCTCTCCCCAATGACAGTATGTGGGTAAGAGAACCCACTGGGATAAGTTGGTCTAATAGAGAATGACGTTCCTCTTTTCTGGGCCTGACAGTCCTCAGAGTTTGTTCCCACCAGATTCTATAGGCCTTTACTTAATCAGTGGAAACTTCTAGATTATTTTGGAGCTCGTTTTCCCCTCTAGATGTAAGAGAGGTCCACTTACCTTGAAAGACCTTGAGGTGGTGAGGGGTGGTACATGAATAGATTGGATGTCAGTTACAACCCTTCCCAATTATATAAGAAGGGCTCTTAGAGGGTGAAAAAGAGTTCCATCGTCCAAGGAATAAAGAGTAAATTATTTTGATGAGAGATGTTGAATGGATTCTGTCGGTTTGAGACACTCTGAGACATTTAAAGTTATTCAGGCATTTTGGTGTTGTTGGGCTTTTTTGCTTGTTTGTTTGTTTTGGACCATACCTGGTGAAGCTCAATAACTATTTCTGTATCTGCACTCAGGAATCACTCCTGGTAGGGTTTGGGGACCAAATGGAATGCCAGGGATCTAATGTGGGTTGACTGCGGGCAAGGCAAGTGTCCTACCTGCTGTACTATCTCTCCAGCCAATGCAAGTCTTAGAATGTATCATTTCTGAGTCAATCCCCCAACTCCGTTTAAGAGACAAGTGAAGCAGGAACATAACAATCTACTTGAGAACTGACCCCACCTTCTTCCTTTTTTTTTTTAATGTAGGAGTACTGCTATTTATTCAGCCATTGATTAAGCTGATTGAATTGGCATAAACTCTACATTACTTTTTTAAAAAATTTTTAAATTGGATATCAGTGAGATAGACCAATTCAAAGCTGTTCATAATTGTGTTTCAGTCATACAATGATACAGCACCCATCCCTACACCAGTGTACATTTCCTACCACCAGTTTCTCCTGTTTCCCAATCGCCATCCCCTCCCCGCCCCCCACCCCTACTCCCCAGCCTCACTCTATGGGAGGCATTGTCATTCTTGCTCTCACTCTCCTTTTCCTTTTATGCATTATGGTTTGCAATACAGGTGCTAAGAGGTCATGGTGTTTGTTCAGGACATTCAGTATTTTTATCGAGATGGTAAGGCTTGAGTAGTTTTTCAATTGGGTGGAAGCTTTGGGGTGTGCATGTGACTGCCGAGGCTTCTGGCAGTACAGGGAGGTGGGGGTGGTAGCCCTCCCAACCCAAAGAAAGCCTGGAGATTCCAGTCACAAAACCTGCATACCAAAATTTTCAGCCGATTATATCTAGGTGACGCCAACCAGCCCTCCTCCAATTTACCCTGGTCTGTTCAGCCATGAGTGGGTCCAAGCTAAAATGCAGCTTTTGATCTCTTTGTAGATTTATTTATGTGACCCCACCTTCTAAGCCATCGATACTATAGCTTTCACATTCCTGTGGTACCAGGTGCTACGACCTCTCCCAAACACTTTTGAAAGCCAGATGTCCACAGTACCATTTTTGGAGAAAGGAGAGTGTGTGTCATCTGCTTCCATGTATTGTTATACTGTACATTGGGATCTGGCATGAATGTCTGTGATCCTTCAATGTCCCACTAAAGGGAGTCTTGGAAGGTCTTGTTTTGCTCCTTTGGTGTGGCGAGACTTCAGTAAACATGGTTAAAGATGTTGGGCATACATGTGAGGCAGAAAGGTAGTTCACATAAGGGGCCTTGGTGGTGAGTTTCAGGAAGGAATGAAACAAAGATATAGACTGAAAAAAATTTCTTATCACTAAACATTTTTGATATCCTCAAAATGCCAAGGCAAGGTTCCCGTTAGATTTGCAGAAACTGAGGCCTAGACTCTGAACTGATGCCAGTGCCAACCCAGAGAAGACTGATTGCCTCAAGAGAGGAGAAATTTCAGCAGGTAAAAAAGAGCATGAGAAGATGGGAAAATTCAAAGTCCATTTCCCTTGACAATGCCCTAGCCATGGACTCTTGTCCATAGAGAAAGCCCCACACCAGACAATTTAGACAAATCTTTCAAAATTAACTTTGCAGGGCTGGTGCGATAGCACAGCAGGTAGGGTGTTAGCCTTGCATGCGGCCAACCCGGGTTCAATCCACAGCATTCCATATGGTCCCCCAAGCACCACCAGGAGTAATTCCTGAGTGCAAAGCCAGGAGTAATCCCTGAGCATTGCTGAGTGTGACCCAAAAAAGAAAAAAAATAAATTAAATAAATTGGCTTCTAAAATAAACAAATAAATAAATAAATAAAATTAACTTTGCAAAGGCAATCAGCATGCATTTCATTCTTGAATCACCTATATCCACTCTGAGTTAACCAGAAGGTTCAAGTCCTCACCTCAGGAGAACAGTTAGAGTCCTTTCACACAAACTTTTTGGGGTTTTACTTCTCCCAGAAGAGAAATTAAAAGCCTCCCTGAGAAAAGGAATGTCAAGGTCCCCCTCCCTTCCGCCCCATTTTAGTTTAATTTTCTGTTTTGTTTTGTTTTTGTTCAGAGAGCACACTTGGAGAATGTGGAAAATTCAACCCTGAGCTCCATAGACTTCCCTTTAGGGTGCTTATTCAAACATGAAAGGTTTCCAGTTAGACAGGCAACTTATCTTTATCACACCACGTGGTGACCCCAATATAAATTCAAGTATGGGTAAAGATGGCCTATTACATGCAGTTTACACTATTAACACCCTCCAGCTGTTAGATTTTTTCTGCAAGAACCAAACAAAAATGTGGAATGAACTAGTCCCAACCTAATGGCATTATATCAAGACTCAGGGAAGGGAGAAGCTTGTTCTGTTCATTATGTCGACATCAGAAGGATTTTCCATGTCCTCTCCTCCATGGACAGAACCCACTGACCCCTCAGAGCCTTCATTTATGTTGGGAAGCGGCACTGCAGCTCCTCTGCCACCTTCCAACAAAGGGAAGCCAGTCCAGTGGGAGTTCTTATGGCACCCACCTAGTTCTAACAGGAAGGAAAAACAAAAAGAAAACAGTCATTTTAAAATGGAGCCTTCTGGCGCTGGAGTGATAGCAAGCGGGTAGGGAGTTTGCCTTGCATGCGGCCGACCCGAGTTCGAATCCCAGCATCCCATATGATCCCCTGAGCACCTCCAGGAGTAATTCCTAAGTGCAGAGCCAGGAGTAACCCCTGAGCATCGCTGGTGTGACCCAAAAAGCAAAAATAAATAAATAAATAAATAAATAAAATAGAGCCTTCTGGGGCCAGAGAGATAGTACAGTGGGTGGGGCATTTGCCATGTCTTTCACCAACCTAGGTTCGATCCCGTCACCCCATATAGTCCTCAGAGCCCTGCCAGGAGTGATCCTCTGAACATAGAGCCAGAAGTAAGCCCTGAGGACTGTCAGGTGTGGTTCCACCCCATAAAAACTTTCTGTATTAAATATAAACTTCTCATTGTTAAAAAAGGCTGGGGTGATAGCACAGCGGTAGGGCATTTGCCTTGCGTGCAGCCAGCCCGGCCGAGCTGGGTTCGATTCCTCCACTCCTCTTGGAGAGCCTGGCAACCTACCGAGAGTATTCAATATGCCAAACACAGTAACAAGAAGTCTCACAATGGAGACGTTACTGGGCCCGCTCGAGCAAATTGATGAACAATGGGAGGACAGTGACAGTGACAGTGATTGTTAAAAAAAATGTGTAAAACCTTCTCATTGTAAGAAACTGATCAGTTTTGCAAACTGTAATTTTTTTAGTCTGCCTAGAAAATGAAAAAGGGAAAATGATTTTTGTTTGAGTTTTGGTGCTGGGGATTGAACCCAGGATCTTACACATGAGGCATGCATTCTGCTTCTGAACCACATCCTCAGCCTGAAAATGTATGTTATTACTAAAATAACTTTATTTTATTTTTTTTATTAGTGAAGCACCATGAGGTACTGTTATAGACTTACAGATTTTTGTGCTTGGGTTTCAGTTATACAATGATTAAGTACCCATCCCTCCACCAGTGTCCATTTTCCACCACCACGGGTCTCAGTATCCCTCCCACCCCCCCACCTCCCCCCATCCCACACTGCCTCTGTGGCAGGGCATTTCCTTTTGTTCTCTCTCCTTTTGGGTTCTGTGGTTTGCAAGAGAGGCATTGAGTGGCAATCATAGTGGTCTATAGTTACTTTCAGCATTCTTCTTCCATCCTGGGAGGATCCTTCCAACACCCTTTATTTGGTGTTCCCTTCTCTATCTGAGTTTCCTTTTCCCCTAGCATGTGTGGCTGGCCTCCAAGTCATGCAGCAAAATTCCTGGTACTAATTTCGGCCACTCCTGGGTGTTAGTCTCCCATTTTGTTACTTTATGTTCCCCAGATGAATGCAATCTTTCTGTGTCTATTCTGCTCTTTCTGACTCATTTGGCTTAACATGATACTTTCCATGTAGTACCACTTGTATGTAAATTTCATGACTTCATCTTTTCTAACAGCTACATAGTACTCCATTGTGTAAATGTACCAAAGTTTCTTTAACCAGTCATCTGTTCTCAGGCACTCAGGTTTTTTCCAGATTCTGGCTATTGTAAAGAGTGCTGCAATGAACAAACAAGTGCAGATGTCACTTCGACTTTTTGCCTTTCTGGGATATATTCCCAGGAGTGGTATTGCTGGGTCAAATGGGAGCTCAAATTCTAATTTTTTGAGAATCGCCCATACTGTTTTCCAAAAGGGTTGGACCAATCGGCATTCCCACCAGCAGTGAAGGAGGGTCCCTTTCTTGCCACATCCGCGCCAACACCGGTTGCTTTTGTTCTTTTGGATGTGGGGCAGTCTCTCTGGTATGAAATGATATCTCATTGTTGTATTGATCTGCATCTCCCTGATGATTAATGATGTAGAGCATTTTCTCATGTGCCTTTTAGCCATTCGGATTTCTTCTTTGAGAAAGTTTCTATTCATTTCATCGCCCCATTTTTTGATGGGGTTGGGTGTTTTCTTCTTGTGGAGTTCAACCAGTACCTTGTATATCATTGATATCAACCCCTTGTTGCATTCGGCGAATATCCTTTCCTATTCTGTAGACTGTCTTTGTATTTTGGTCACTGTTTCTTTTGAGGTGCAGAAGCTTCTTAGTTTAAGATAGTCCCATTTGTCTATCTCTGTTTTCACTTGCTTGGCCAGTGGCGTGACATCTTTGAAGATACCATTAGCTTCAATATCATGGAGGGTTTTGCCAACTTTGTCTTCAGAGAACTTTATGGATTCCAGTCTGATATTGAGGTCTTTAATCCATTTTGATCTTACTTTTGTACATGGCGTTAGGCAGAGATCTGAGCCCACTTTTTTGCATGTAGCCGTCCAGTTTTGCCAGCACAATTTGTTAAAGAGGCTTTCCATGCTCCACTTCACTTTTCTTGCCCCCTTATCGAAGATTAGATATAACTTTATATATTTTATGTTATCACCAGGTATTCCAGCGAATAAACCTAAGCTTGATTTTTTTAAAGAACTCAGTTTTATCTTCAGTTTTGAAATTCTTGCTTGTTTTATGATAATTTGTGTTGTTTTTGTTTTCCAATGTATTTTTGGGCCACATACAGTGGTTTTTAGGGCCTATTCTTGTCTCTGTGCTCAGGAGTAACTCCTTGCAGAGCTCAGAGGACCACATGTCTTGAAGTTTCAAACCACAGCTGAATGCAAGACAAGTTACCTTGATCCCAATTTAAAACCTTTTAACACCTATGGAAAAAGCTTCCTAAAAATAAAAATCTATAGAAGTTAATTGGCTGGAGTGATAGCAAAGAGGGTAGGGCATTTGCCTTGCACGCAGTCGACCTGAGTTCAAGTCCTCTGTCTCTCTCGGAGAACCCGGCAAGCTACTGAGAGTATCCTGTCCACATGGCAGAGCCTGGCAAGCTCCCCGTGGAGTATTCGATATGCCAAGAACAGTAACAACAAGTCTCACAGTGTAGATGTTACTGGTGCCCCCTCGAGCAAATCAATGAACAATGGGGGGACAGTGCTACAGTGCTATAGAAGTTAATAAAGTATTTATTGATTAAAAGGTAAAGGCCCTCCCGTTGATCGTCGATTTGCTCGAGCGGGCCCAGTAACGTCTCCATTGGAGACTTTGTTGTTACTGTGTCTGGCATATCGAATACTCTCGGTAGCTTGCCGGGCTCTCCGAGAGGGGCAGAGGAATCGAACTTGGGTCGGCCATGTTGGCCGCGTGTAAGGCGAACGCCCTACCCGCTATGCTATCGCTCCAGCCCTTATTTATTGATTAAAGATTAAAGATGAAAATAGATCTGTGTGTTGATATCTTGATCACTTCACTTGATCACTTGATATCCCGTTACTCATTGATTTGCTCGAGCGGGCACTAGTAACATCTTCATTCATCCCTGTCGCATGCTAGTGTAGCCCAGTTGCAACTGCTCACTCTAGGAACACGAAGAGCCTCAAACTGTTCATTCAGGATCTTGATGAAGAAGTCTGACCATCTCATAGGTGGGCCGCCATGCAATCTTCTGATATCCTGTGAAATTCAATCGGTAACGACTCTAGTCCAGCAGTCGTCTCCAAATCGCATTACACGTCCAGCCCATCTGATTTTCGACGCCTTCGCAAATGAGACAGCATGCCTGATTCTTGATCATTGATGGAGTTTGGAACTCCGGATTCCTTCTCTCACTTGAGTGAAGCGTGATACTCCAAGCATAGCTCTTTTGATTCCTCTTTGGGAGACCCAAATAGCATTCTCATCCTGTTTTCATAGGACCCAGGTTTCTGAGGCGTATGTTAATGCAGGAAGAACTATGGAGTTGAAGAGATGTGCCTGAAGCTGGAGGTTCTTCGTCCTCTTAGCTATTTCTTTGACGCTCTTGAAGGCATTCCATACTGCTCTCTTCCTCCTGCACAGCTCAGGTGCCAGGTCGTTCATCATGTTGAGTTCTCTACTTAGGTACACATAACTGCTGCATTAGGAGATGTTCGTTCCATTAAGAGTGAATAGAATGTCAGGAACTAGTCCATTTCTCATAAACATTGACTTTATTAAATTCAGCTACAGTCCAACCTTTCCACACTCACAGTCGAAGTTGGCCAGCATTTGTGCCGCTTGGCTAATGTTTGGTGTTATTAGAATGACGTCATCAGCAAAGCGAAGGTGGTGTAGTTGCCGACTGTCTATCTTCACCCCCATTCCATTCCAGTCATTGCATGATGTTCTCAAGAGTGGCACTGAAGAGTTTCAGTGAAATGGTATCACCCTGCTGAACCCCTCTTTTGACATCGATGATCACTTCTTTGTAGAATGATGAGATCCTGGTAGTGAATCCGTAATACAGCTCACGAAGGATCCTGATGTATTGAGTTTGAACACCCTGTTTGGCTAGGGCTTTGATGACCACTTCAGTCTCAACAGAATCAAAGGCCTTCTTTAAATTAATGAACGTTAGACAGAGCGGCATCTTGAACTCCCGAGAAACCTCAATGAGTTTGGTTATTGTGTGGATATGGTCGATCGTGCTGAATCCTTTGCGGAACGTGGCTGGCTCACATGGTTGTCCTTCATCTAGTGTTTTGCCAATCCTATTCAGGATGACTCGAGTGAACAGCTTGTTTATTACAGACAATAGGCATATCAGGCGATAGTTGGCAATGTCATGGATGTCTCCCTTCTTGTACAGTAGTACAGTCCTGCTGGTTTTCCACTGGGGCAGAACCTTGCATTCAGACAGGTAGCATGTGAAGAGCCAAGCCAGTGTATTTTTGAGTACTGGCGGCAGTTTCTTTAGGTGTTCGGGTCTGATGCGGTTCAAATATATTTTGAACCATGGGAACACCTGCAAGGGCAATTAGTGGCCTCCCTAAAAGCCTCTATCCCTCTCGGAGAGCCTGGCAAACTACGAGAGTATACCACCCACACGGCAGAGCCTGGAAAGCTATCCGTAGCGTATTCGATATTCCCCAAACAGTAAATACAATGGATCTCATTCCCCTGACCCTGAAAGAGCCCCCAATATAGCAGCATTAAGAAGGATGGGCGCGAGTGCATCAGCAGCCTCATGGCGCCTTCAGACTTCCAGATACCCCAAAATTGCTGCTATGCCTTTGGGCAGACCCCAAAAACTTGGGGTAAAGTTTACCAAGAAAGTAAACGGCCAAAAGTTAGGTAGGTGGGAAACACCCACAAACCACCTCCGGCTCAGCTATATAATTGGAGGCAAGGCCTCTTTGGTTCCTGATTGAACTGCTTAATGGACATGATCCCAGAGACTCAGAAACGAATCTCAGAACCCAGTGGCTTTAGGTAGAAATGCATCTGGTCTCTGCAGTAGGCTACCGGTGCTGGGCCAACCCAGGTGGGAATAGGTTTCGTGCCTTGGCCTGTTCCCCCTGGCGGCCCAGTGGCTGCCATCTGTCTGAGGCCACTGAATAGTCACATTTGGGCCCCCAGTGACGAGACACACAGGGCCTCACAGGATGGGGGTGGAGCCAGGCTTGTCCTCCCCACCCCAATGAGACCCCAAGTCATTGCCCACGAATGGCCTCTCTGGCTCCTGATCAAGCTGCTTAACGGCCATGATCCCAGAGACTCAGAAACAAATCTCAAAACCCAGTGGCTTTTGGTAGAAATGCATCCGGACTCCACAGTACGTTACTGTCGCCGGGCCACCCCAGGGAGGAAAGGGTGTTGTCTCTCCGCCTGCTCCCTCTTGGCGACTTGATGGCTGTCATCCTCCAGAGGCCATTGGACAGTCAGGTCTGGGCCCGTGGTGACGAAATTTGTTGGGCCTCACGGGATGGTTGGTGGGGGTGGAGCCGGACCTGTCCTCCCCACCCCAACAAGACCCCAAGTCATTGCCCACGAATGGCCTCTCTGGCTCCTCATCAAGTTGCTCAACGGCCTTGATCCCAGAGACTCAGAAACAAATCTCGAAACCCAGCGGCTTTTGGCAGAAATGTGTCTGGACCCCGCAGTAGGTTACTGTCGCCGGGCCACCCCAGGGAGGAAAGGGTGTTGTCTCTCCGCCTGCTCCCTCTTGGCGACTTGGTGACTGTCATCCTCCAGAGGCCATTGGACAGTCAGGCTTGGGCCCGCAGTGACGAAACTTGTTGGGCCTCACGGGATGGGGGGGGGGGAGCCGGGTCTGTCCTCCTCACCCCAACGAGACCCCAAGTCATCGCCCATGAATGGCCTCTCTGGCTCCTCATCAAGCTGCTCAACGGCCATGATCCCAGAGACTCAGGAGCAAATCTCTAAACCCAGTGGCTTTCGGCAGAAATCCCTCCAGATTTAAGTGTTAAAATTTCGGAATTTCAAAACCATATGGCCCTACTGCAGCCACATGACATCATATGTTATTCATAACCAGCAATAGAACACAAATTGCCTATTGTTGCCTTTTCAGCAGATCTGAGTGTTGGGGTAAAATCTCAAATAATGGTGGGTCTGGTGTCAAAATAGCGAATATGATCAAAGTAGAGAGAGAGTAATGTAGAAATCATCTGCCCCACAGGCAGGGGGAGGGTGTGGGATGGGGGTATACTGGGATTTTTGGTGGTGGAGAATGGGCACTGGTGAAGGTACGGGTGTTTGATTGTATGACTGAGACTTAGACCCAAAAGCTTTGTAACTGCTCTCACGGTGATTCAATAAATAAAATTATAAAAAATGGGGGAAAAAAAGTAAGGTGGAGTTCATGCACAATTCAATCAGCTAATCAGTGGCTGAATAAATAGTAGTACTCCTACAAAAAAAAAAGGATGAGCAAGGAGAGGCTGATAAAATCTCAGGGTCGAACTAGGCTGCCAAAACAAAAGGCCTTCCCGTTGATCGTCGATTTGCTCGAGCGGGCCCAGTAACGTCTCCATTGGAGACTTTGTTGTTACTGTGTCTGGCATATCGAATACTCTCGGTAGCTTGCCGGGCTCTCTGAGAGGGGCGGAGGAATCGAACTTGGGTCGGCCATGTTGGCCGCTTGTAAGGCGAACGCCCTACCCGCTGTGCTATCGCTCCAGCCCAGTCTATGGCCATACCACCCTGAACGCGCCCGATCTCGCCAAAACAAAGAAGGACTAAAATGACTGTCTGTACTTTTAATGCATGTATGCTGGCATAAGAAGCATCCTTCAAGGACCTGATGCTATAAGCGCCAAAGATCAAGTACGACTTCACTTAATCACTTAATCACTTAATCCCCGTTATTCATCAATTTATTCGAGCGGGTGCCAGTAACGTCTCCATTCATCCCGGTTGCGTGCTAGCGTAGCCCAATGGTATCTGTTCGTTTTAGGAACATGCAGAGCCTCAAACCGATCATTTAGGGTCTTGACGAAGAAGTCTGACCATCTTGTAGGTGGGCGTCCACGTGATCTTTTGATGTCCCGTGGAATCCAATCAGTAATGGCTCTAGTCCAGCGGTTGTCTGTAAACCTCATTACATGTCCAGCCCATCTGATTTTTGATGTCTTGGCAAATGAGACAGCGTCCCTGATTCTTGAGCGTTGATGAAGATCAGAACTCTGGATTCTATCTCTTATTTGAGTGAACCGTGATATTCCAAGCATAGTTCTTTCGATTCCTCTTTGAGATACCCGAATAGCGTTCTCATCCCGTTTTCGTAGGGTCCAGGTCTCTGAGGCATATGTTAATGCAGGAAGAACAGTGGAATCAAAGAGATGTGCTCGTAGCTGGAGGTTCTTTGTCCTTTTAGTTATTTCTTCAATGCTCTTGAAGGCATTCCAAGCCGCTCTCTTCCTCCTGCGCAACTCAGGTGCCAGGTCATTCATCATATTGATTTCTTGACCTAGGTATATATAACTGTTGCATTCGGAGATGGTGGTTCCGTTGAGAGCGAATGGAGTGTCAGGAACAAGGCTATTTCTCATAAACATTGTCTTCATAAGATTCAGCTGTAGTCCGACCTTTCCACATTCACGGTCAAAGTCGTTCAGCATTTGTACTGCTTGGCTGATGTTTGGTGTTATTAGAACGATGTCATCAGCAAAGCGGAGGTGGTGTAGTTGCTGACCATCTATCTTCACTCCCATGCTTTCCCATTCCAGTCGTCGCATGATGTTCTCGAGGGTGGCACTGAAGAGTTTTGGTGAAATGGTATCACCCTGCCGAACCCTTCTCTTGATATGGATGATTACTTCTTTGTAGAATGGTGAGATCTTGGTAGTGAATCCGCAATAGAGCTCACTAAGGATCCTGATGTATTGAGTTTGTACGCCCTGATTGGCTAGGGCTTCCATGACCGCTTCCGTCTCAACAGAATCAAAGGCCTTCTTTAAATCAATGAACGTTAGACAGAGCGGCATCTTGAACTCCCGAGAAATCTCAATGAGCTTAGTAATCGTGTGGATATGGTCGATGGTATTGAATCCTTTTCGGAATCCAGCTTGTTCACATGGTTGTCCTTCATCTAGTGTTCTGCTAATACTATTCAGGATGACTCGAGTGAATAGCTTGTAGATGACAGACAATAGGCAGATTGGGCGGTAGTTGCCAATGTCGTGGATGTCTCCTTTCTTGTATAGTAGTACAGTCCTGTTGGTTTTCCATTGGGATGGAACCTTGCATTCAGACAGGTAGCGTGTGAAGAGCCGAGACAGTGTATTGATGAGAACTGATGGTAAGTTCTTCAGGTGTTCAGGTCTGATCTTGTCTGGGCCAGGTGCTCTTTGTTTCTTTACCGATGAGATGGCATGTTGGATTTCGGATGGGAGAACATTGGGAACGACATATCCATCATGTGGTATGTGGTATGTGGGCAAGTGGACGTGGCTATTAAAGAGATCTGAGTAGAAGTCATGAATATTCTTCTCCATTGCCCTTCTGGAAGATGTGATAGATCCATCATGATGTCGGAGGGCAGTCATCTTGGTTTTGTAGTTAGTGAAGGACAGGCGGGCATTACGAATGCTTTTCCCAGCTTCTGCCACATCTACCAGTACTGCTGCTCTCCTGTTTTTGAGGTCATCCTTGATGGCTTCTCTGCACTGTTTTGCCAGTTCGGATGTTCGCTTGTGGTTGCCTGAGGCATGTGCCAAGCCACGTTGGCGAATAAGTTCAAGAGTGTTCGAAGAAAGGCGGTTTTTTGTGGTTATCTCTCTCTTGGCATTCCTTGCACAATCATGGAGGTGCTGAATCATTCGATCGTATTCCTCATCAATGTTGTCAATGACGGCATCTTCCCATGTTGCCTCAACAGAGCCAAAGAGCTCCCAGTTGGTGGTTGTTCTGGGAGTCCTCTTCTTAAACCTTGCATTCTTTTCTCCTCGTTCTGTGAGGTAAAATTTTGCATGAAGAAGACGGTGGTCTGATCCTGTTTGGAATTTTGGGACAATAGCAACATCGGTTAGGCAAAACCGCCGATTTAATATGATGTGGTCTATTTCATTGTGGAACCGTCCATCGGGAGACTCCCATGTCCAACGTTTAGATTCAGCCTTTTGGAACTGTGAGTTGCCATGGAAGGTTTTGGTTGACATGATGAACTCAGACAGTCTGTCACCCTGTTCGTTCCATTCCAGGCCATGGGTCCCAATGTGGAGTTCATCGACTGATCTTCTTGGTCCTATCTTGGCATTAAAATCACCAACAATGATCTTGTAGAAGGTGTGATCTTCTTTATAGAACTTCTCCAGCTACATGTAGAATTTCTCAGTTTCTCTTTCACCATAACTGGATGTTGGTGCATAGACAACAAAGATAGAAACTGCCGGTAGTGAGCCACATTTATTCAAGTGTAATCGTCCGATTCGGGTTGTTAGGCATTCGAATGAATCAATGCTCGTGACTAAGTTTGTGTTGACAAGGATACCGACACCACCGACGCCTCTTTTATCACATGTTCCAAGGAACAGTCCTTCTCCAGTGTCGAAAACGGCATGATGTGATTGATGTCTTCTCGTTTCGGTCAGACCAATGATGTCGTACTTGATCTTTCGCGCTTGTACCATAAGGTCTTCAATGGATGCAGCAGATGCCAGCGTACGAGCATTAAAAGTACAGACAATCATTTTTGTTTTACTGCGTTTTGGCAGCCTATTTCTGCCTTGGTATTTTATCAGCCTCTCCTTCCATATCCTTCTCGACTCTGCATATTCAGGGCTAGGGAAATGAGATCCATTTATTACTGGATTTGGCATATCAATTTGGTCTATTTGGCATAGACCACGGATAGCTTGCCAGGCTCTGCCGTGCGGGTTGGATATTTAAGGTACCCTGAAAACTTAGAGAAAAGTAAATAAATAGTCGCGCGGCCGTGAATGCGGCCGCGCGCTCCCGGGAGCTTGTTGTGATAATCTCTGGATCCTGGCCGTTGTTGGGGTTACACGGAAGTTGGAGGGTGTAACTGTCTAGCTACTGACAGGTCCAGTCCCAAACCGTGCAGGCTTGGAGATCTCAGCCCCGGGTCTCACACACCTGGGTTCCTCTGCTACATCATTGGTCTAACCGAGACGAGAAGGCATTGATCACATCACGCCATTTTTGACACTGGAGAAGAACTTTTCCTCGGAACATGTGACAAAAGAGGTGTTGGTGGTGTCGGTGTCCTTGTCAACATGAATGTGGCCATGAGTATTGATTCATTTGAACGCCTAACAACCCGAATTGGACAGTTACACTTGAACAGATGTGGCTCACTGCCGGCAGTTTCTATCTGCTGGCTTCCAATTATGATGAAGAAATTGAGAAGTTCTACACGGAGCTGGAGAAGTTCTATAAAGAAGACCACACCTTCTACAAGATTATTGTTGGTGATTTTAATGCCAAGATAGGACCAAGAAGATTGGCCTAAGAACTCCACATAGGGACCCAGGGCCTAGAATGGAATGAACAGGGTGAGAGACTGTCTGAGTTCATCATGTCCATCAAGACCATCCATGGTAACTCACAGTTCCAGAAGGCCAAATCTAAACATTGGACATGGGAGTCTCCCAATGGACTGTTCCACAACGAAATTGGCCACATCATATTCAATCGTCGGTTTTGCCTGACCGATGTCACTGTTGTCCCAAAATTCCAAATGGGATCGGACCACTGTCTCCTTTGTGCAAAATTCTACTTCATGGAGTGGGGAGAAAGGGCTGCAAAGTTTAAGAAGAGAACTCCCAGAAAAAACACCAACTGGGAGCTCTTTGACACTATTGTGGCAACATGTGAAGATGCTGTCATTGACAACATTGAAGAAGAATACGACCGACTGGTTCAGCACCTCCATGATTGTCTGAGGAATGCCAAGAGAGAAAAAGTCACAAAAAGACACCTGTCTTCAAAAACTCTCGAGCTCATTTGCCAACGTGGCTGTGCGTGTGCTTCAGGCAACCACAACCTAATGTCCTAGCTCGCAAAGCAGTGCAGAGAAGCGATAAAGGAAGACCTTAAAGAGAGAAGAGCAGCAGTGCTGACTGATGGGGCAGAAGCCAGGAAAAGCATTAACAACTCCCGCCTGCCCTTTGCCAACTACAAGACCAAGATGACTGTCCTCTGACATCTTGATGTATCTATCACACCTTCCAGAAGGGCAATGGAGAAGATTATCCATGACTTCTATTCGGATCTCTTCAATAGCCTCGTCCAACTGCCCACGTACCAAATTCCGCAGGATGTCATTCCCAACATTCTCCCTTCTGAAATCCGACACACTATTTCTTTTTCTTTTTTTTTTTTTGCTTTTAGGGTCACACCCGGCGATGCACAGGAGATACTCCTGGTTCATTCACTCAGGAATTATTCCTGGCGGTGCTCTGGGGACCATATGTGATGCTGGGAATCTAACCTAGGTCAGCTGCATGCAAGGTAAACACCCTACCCGCTGTGCTATTGCTCCAGCCCCCCCCCCACACACACACACTATTTCATCGGTGTTGATATCTTAGAAATAATATTAAGGCTTCCCATCATAATGACTTTATCCCCTTATGAAAAGAGAAATACAAAGGGACTAGATATTCTTGGTATGTTGAAACTATTGGGAATAATTATCATGTAAAAATGTTAATCTTCTTAACATTTATGTGAACAATATAGGTGAAATTCCTAAAGACTCTGATATGTTATTGTTAATTCACAATAATTTTGTATAGCAAAATTTCTTACCAATTGTGTTGTAATAAGATCTTTAGTTGTGAGAATTCTAAACCCTTTTGGTGATTACAGAATTGTTCTAAAGCCTTGTGTTCAGAGAAGTCTGCACCAAAAAGATGTTAAAGAAGTACTCTCTAGCACAAATTTGTTGTGAAACTGAAAATAAAATTAACACTTGCAAAAAAGTTAGATTCATAAAAATTACAAGAAATCAAATTCTTCTACATGTGTCTGAATGGACTGCTGAGACAAATTAAAAATTTTATTGTTTCCCCACACCAACGGGACCTGAGATGCCACCCACGAATGGCGCCCTCCTCCCACCAATAAGCTCCTTAACATTCATGATCCCTACAGACACACAAACGAGTCTCGGAACCAAGTGGCTCTTGGCAGAAATGTCTCTGGACTTTGCATTAGGTCTCCTTCGCTGGGCCACCCCAAATGGGAAAAGGGGTTGTCCCACTGCCTAATCCCCGGGAAACCCAGTGACTGACATCTTCCAGAGCTCACTGGAAAATCCAGGTACGGGCCAGCAGTGATGACACACGCCATGTTTTGAGGGATAGGGGTGCAGCCGGTCCTTCTCCCCTGCCCCAAAGGGACCCAAGATACCATCCACGAATGGACTCCCCCACCCCCACCCTGCTACTGATTAAACTCCTTAATGGTCATGATCCCAGAGACACACAAACGAATCTCAGAATCGAGGGGCAAAAATCTCTCCAGACCTAATTATTAAAATTTTAGAATTCCAAGATTATGCGGCATTGATATGCTATTCGTAACCAGCAATAGAAAACAAATTGTCTAATGTTGCCTTTTTGTCAGGTCTGAGTGTTCCGGGAAAATTCCAAATAATAATGGTGGAACTGGTGTCGAAATATTGACTGTGATCAAAGTAGAGAGAAGTAATGT
Source organism: Sorex fumeus (assembly GCF_029834395.1). Taxonomy (NCBI): domain Eukaryota; kingdom Metazoa; phylum Chordata; class Mammalia; order Eulipotyphla; family Soricidae; genus Sorex; species Sorex fumeus. The sequence goes on from NW_026606104.1 coordinate 46,959,193, forward strand.
AGAAATTATCTGCCACACAGGTAGGGGTAGGGGTGGGATGGGGGGGTATATTGGGGTTTTTGGTGGTGGAAAATGTGCACTGGTGAAGGGATGGGTGTTTGATCATTGTATGACTGAGACTCAAACACTAAAGCTTTGTAACTGTTCTCATGGTGATTCAATAAATAAATTTTTGAAAATTTATTGCTTATGCTGTGTTTTTACCTTTGCAGATTTAATAAAGATTTCTCTTTTTTAATGTATGACCTATAGAAAATGGGTTATTTTTTTTTGATCATGAGTAAAATGAAAACATTGCTTCCACAACTCTTCTTGACATGTTTAGTAAACATTCTTGAACTTTGTGGCAATATGTTTATTTGCATAAGCCCAGGAAGAAATCTCTCTTTGTCATAGATAATTTGGAAACTGGTTCTATTACTAAGACTTAATCTGGAACGTGGGAGATAAAACTACTGTAGGAATCAGGATTAATTGCAACAAAGAGAAAGAAGTTTAACACCTTGTTTAAAGCATTCAAGTCTATAAGCAAGCCCCTTCAAGAGGCCAGGAATCCCAGGCCAATTTGGAAACCTCAAAGAACTGAGGAATTATCTCTCAAAGTACGGGGGTTACAGCTAGACAGAGTGGTGACAGCAACTCTCTTGGGGGTAGAACCATCCATGACACTTACTTTAGGACATACATGAGTAGTCCAGACTTCCCATCAAGTTCAATGTGTGCTAGAACCAAGCAATCAAAGACTGAGGTGTGGAAGATTAACAAAATACCAAGCCTCCTCCTAGACTTCAGAAGTGACTCTCAAGACTTGTCAAACTAAAACTATTGAAAACAGTGCAGGCCCCAGAAAAATAGCATTTAAGCACTGGAGGGGCCATAAATAAACATAGTAGAGGCTGAAGAGAGAGTACAGCAAGTAGAGCACTTGCTTTGCATGTGATTACCTGGATTTTATCTTGGGTCCCTCATATGTTCTCCCCAGCACCATCAGGAGTGATCCATGAGCACAGAGCAAAGAGTAAGCCCTGATAAGCTGCCAATTATTTTTTTGGGGAGGGGGCACACCCAGAGATGTTCAGGGGTTACTCTTGGTTCTGCACTCAGGAATTACTCCTGGCGATGCTCAGGGGAACATATGTGATGCCGGGGATTGAACCCAGGTTGGCCACATGCAAGATAAATACCCTTTCCGCTGTACTACCCCTCTAGCTCCTCCATTTTTTAAAAAAATAAAATAGATACTAAGGTAATTAAGAAAAATTGTTGAGTGGATACTTAGAATTAAGTATGTTATCAATCTGGGCAAGTCCTTAATGTTCAATCTTGGTACTTATACCCTATCGAAGGAGCATTCTGTTAAGCCACAATACTCGCCAGAAGATAAACAGTGGGCATTGTTACAACTTAGTTTCTAAAAGAAAATTAATGGGTGATTTGTTAGACAAGGGTAACTGCTATTTCTTGGTCCATCACAGTAAAATAATATCAAAGGATTACATGAGACTTCTCACTTGGGAAGAGATACGTTAACAGCATTAATCAAAACTAACTCCTATGGGAAGGAATTGAACATGGTTGTGAGCTGTAACTCCAAGCTGTGCTCACAATCCTAAAATTAAAAAAAAAATTAGACAAATTAAACCTCTGCGGCATGACTCTCTTCTCTCTAGCCCTTCTCAGATATAGAATAATTCCTAAAGCAAATGTCAACTTGGTCCCTTTGAGCTATTATACTACAAGTACTTTTAGCCACAGAATTTTTATTGGACTCAGAAACGTTAGAATTAATTATGTTATCAATCTTGGACAAGTGCAGCAGGCAATTCAAGAATTCAGCAATACTGTTTTACTTCAACCAAATAGCGAATTAGCCCCAACAAAAATTCAGCCTGGTGCTGAAGAGATTGAATGGCTGGTAAGGTGCTTGCCTTGCGTGTGACAGACCCAGATTTGATTCCCTGGCACTGCAGATGGTTCCTGAATACCATCGCCAGTGATTCCTGAGCACAAGGCCAGGAGTAAGCCCTGTAGACCACCAAGTGTGGCCCCAACAACCAACATAAATAAATATTCAACCTAACTGTGTCCATATGTTGCTGCCAAGAACAGGTATCGCCTACATCTCCCCTCTTAGATGTGGACTTCCATATCTAATGCTGGGTTGTGACCTGGGGCTCCCTCTCCACTCTGCCCCTCTGGAGAAGCCCTTATTTTCTCTTGAGTCTATTATTCTCTCTTTTTCTCTCTCCCTCCCTGCCCTTCTTCAAAAACTTCCAAATTAAACCTGTTTTAACTTCAAAAAAAATTATGTTAAAAATTTAGCCTAGTGGTTTGGTTTTACTGAAAACCTAGAAAACCGGATCTCTTTTGAAGAAACTACTGCCTAAGTAGAAGGGGACTTGCCCAAGTTATCCTGAATGCTTTTATTACTGTAAAACTAACACACTTGTAGGGTAGAGAGATGGTATAGGAGAAATAAGGCACTTGCCTTGAGGGAAACCGAGTCCAGTTCAATCTCCAGCATATTTTAATCCCTTGACACTGAAAGGGGTCATTCCTGAGGACAGAGCTAGAAATAGACCCGCATTGCCAGATGTACACCCTTCACCCCCTGAACACACACACACACACACACACACACACACACACACACACAAAATGTCTTGTTGAGTTCACTTTTCCAATATAGAACCAGTTTCGTCTACATTAACCAGTGATGACGCTCATCCAGAAAACAGATAACCTACTCCTGTGAACCCATGGAGGAGTTGAACTTCTTTTTAAGAAAAACTGGACACTTCACTTCTGAAACTTAAGAAATTGTAATTTTACTTGATATGGACTGGAGTGATAGTGATGTAGGCAGGTAGATAGGGAAAGGCTCTCTGCAATGAAACAAAGTCTCATAGAAGAATTCTAGGACCAACCCACCCTGTGGAGACAGAGAATAAGGACTTGATAAGACCATCCTCAGACCCTGAAGATATGGGCCTCCTCCCCATGAAATTCCTCCTTTCCGAGAACCCCCTTTCAATCCAGTTGACTCCAGCGACCCAGCCCCAAGGAGATTCCAGGACATTCCAAGTCAGATGATTCTCGAACCCCTTTTCAATCCGGTTAACTCCAGTGACCCAGCCCCAAGGAGATTCCAGGACATTCCAAGTCAGATGATTCTTGAACCCCCTCTCAATCCGGTTGACTCCAGCGACCAAGCCCCAAGGAGATTCCAGAACCTTCTGAGTCAGAAGGATCTATAAGAACCAGCTCGAGAGCCCACTTGGCGCTCTCTCCACCCTCGGAGAAGCCCGCGTTCCCTCTGGACGCGTTACTCTCTCTCTCTTACTCTCCATTCCCCCGCTTATCTGCTTATCCCTTCCTCTCCCTCTCCAAAAGCCTCCAAATAAAACCTGTTACTTCACTGCTTGTCTACTCCTGAAATTCTTTTCTGCGAGCGAGACAAGAACCCCAGAAACCTCGGGTAAGGCTTGGGACTGGTCTCTCCTTTCCTGCAAAGAGCAAATTCTCGCCCCAGCTTGAGTCCGTGGCTCCCTGAGCAATCGGGTGGCGGGGATTAACTCCCGTGCCGAGAAGATCAAGCGGACTTCAGGTGTGGCTTGACGGCCACCTCGTGGGGCTGGTGGGGCTCAGGCCCGTGCCGAGCAGGTGCTCACTGCAGATTTTACCGGTCCTAGCCTACCCAGGGTTCCGGGTGGCAGAGGCGGGTGAGGAGAAAGTGGCTGTCTTTCTCCTCCCCACTTCACATAAGTCACCCGTGGGGCCCACCGACATCAATAGCACAGCGGGTAGGGCGTTTGCCTTGCATGCGGCCAACATAGCAGACCCGAGTTCGATTCCTCTGCCCCCTTAGAGAGCCCAGCAAGCTACTACTGAGAGTATCTCACCCGCACGGCAAAGTCTGACAAGCTACCTGTGACATATTCAATATGCCAAACACACTAACAAGTCTCACAATGTTACTGGGCCTGCTCGAGCAAATCGATGAACAACAGGAGGACAGTGACAGTGATGATTCCTAGTAATAGTAATCGACAAATAACCTACAGAAATAGGAGTTAACACTTTTCTACAGATGACTGGCCAGTAAAAGAGAACTAAAACTCTTTTAGTAAAAGAGAACTAAAACTCATTCTGTGAGGATTGTTTTCTTTAACACTCTGCCTTCCATGGGTCAGAAAAACCATTTCACTCCCCTAGAATCTAGTTTCACAGTATTTATTTCTCTCTCTCAGATTTTGACAACTTTGGAACCCAAATAAATCACTGCCTGAACCATGTTAAAAGTTAGGTTTGCAAGAGATTTCAGCCCTTTACACAGGTCTTTTCCAACAGGAAGCAGCTCCAGAAGACAGATTTCCAGCCATAACCTTAAAGATTTAAGAGAAAAAAACCTCTAGTGAGGGAAGATGGAGGGCTGTAGATAGTTGGTGGTGGGTGTAGGATAACATTGTTTTGTCCTTCCTGCATAGCCGCAGGGAGTTTAGGTTTATTGGGTTGCTCCCATCACAGTGCTCCTCTTCCTCTGTGTTTATTTGTAACTTCTTTCCTTGTGCTCTGTTGACTTGTAAATATTGTTTTTCTCTTCTCCCTAAGTCCTTTGCATAGTTTATTCAGAGCAATGTCCTTTTTGTATGGACACAAGAAGACACTATATGCTATGCTTTTGTAACTTGATTCTCAGTGATACTTTCCTCCTGGGCATCTGTTCTCTGGACCTCAGCTGCCCTTACTTCCTAGAACCTGAAGGCAGGGTCCCGACAAGGGATTGGATGGACTCGGGTCAAGCGGTAAGCTATGTGCTACCCTGGCATTGAGATGGGCCTGACCAAAGTGCCATAATGCTTAACTATAAGTTAAGAGCTTGGTTATGGACAAATGCTGTCATGATCCAAAAAGTAATAACTAGATTTGGACCCTGCTAGGGTTAGGAATGATTAATCTGGCCTGACCTCTGTAGTCTGAGTCTGTGGCAATATGTTCCTAGAAGAGCTGCCCTTCAGGTCTCAATGTATCTCTTACTGTGTCCATACAAAAAAGGACATTGTATAGCTGTATAATTTCGGGGGGCCGACAGGGAAGCCCCAGCGGCTCTCCCCTGCGTTGGGGTGGGTGGACCGCTCACCCACCCAGGGTGGCCTGGGCCATAGGGCAGAAAGTGGAGGAAAGGAGGGCCAAGCCGGTTGATTGATAAGATACCATTTATTCCATTTCCCCCATGCGCCTGCCCCGGTCTCTCTGAGCCTCCCATGTTACTCTCACACTGCCCCTCATTCCTGTCTCTTCCTGTCTCTCCCGCCCATCTCTCCTCTCCATGCTCCATCTTGCAGCCTGGGCTCGCTCTCTCTCCACGTGCCTGCTCCGATATTCTTCTACATTCTTCTCCCTCTGTCCCTCTTGCTAGTCTCTTCGCACTCCATCATGCTGCCCTGCGCTCTCTCCTCTCTCTCTCCAGCTCCTCCAGCTCTCTACCTCTCCAACTCCCTTGTCTCTCCAACTCCCCAGTGCTCTGGGCCAACATTGCACGGGGTCTGGTAGCCAAATCAACATAAGAAAGCCCTTCCTGACTGCCATCAGGCTCAGGGGAGGAAACACCACCTGAGGTATTCCAAAGCCCTTCCTGACTGCCCGAGGGCAAAATACCTCCTAAGGTGTTTTTCTCCTTTCCTCAGTCCAATAACTCTATCAACATCTTAATACTAGTTATTTTTGTATGGACATAGTAAAAGATAAATTGAGGCTTGTAGAGCATTTCTTCTGGGAACATCTTGCCACAGACTCAGACTACAGAAGTCAGGCCAGATCAATCATTCCTAACCCTAGCAGGGTCCAAATCTAGTTATTACTTTTTGGATCATGACAGCATTTGTCCATAACCAAGCTCTTAACTTATAGTTAAGCATTATGGCACTTTGGTCAGGCCCATCTCAATGCCAGGGTAGCACATAGCTTACCGCTTGACCCGAGTCCATCCAATCCCTTGTCGGGACCCTGCCTTCAGGTTCTAGGAAGTAAGGGCAGCTGAGGTCCAGAGAACAGATGCCCAGGAGGAAAATATCACTGAGAATCACGTTACAAAGGCATAGCATATAATGTCTTCTTGTGTCCATACAAAAAGGACATTGCTCTGAAAAAACTATACAAAGGACTTAGGGAGAAGAGAAAAACAATATTTACAAGTCAACAGAGCACAAGGAAAGAAGTTACAAGTAAACACAGAGGAAGAGGAGCACTGTGATGGGAGCAACCCAATAAACCTAAACTCCCTGCGGCTATGCAGGAAGGACAAAACAATGTTATCCTACAGGTGGTGTGTGTGCGGGGGAGGGTAGGACAATGCATTTCAGAAAGTAATGAAAACAAAAGATGATACTATTTCAGATCTTTGCCACTCACAAACTGCAAAATCTTGGGCCCATTTGGATTTGTCTGAACCAAGTGCTGTTGAGATTCTGAGTAATGCCAGAGCCAGCCCAGAGAAAGCTGGACCCTCTAAGGATAGGCAAAACTTCAGTAGAAATAAAAAATTGAGGGTCTGGAGCGATAGCACAGCGGGTAGGACATTTGCCTTGTATGTGGCCGACCTGGGTTCGATTCCCAGCATCCCCATATGGTCCCCTGAGCACCGCCAAGAGTAATTTCCGAGTGCAGAGCCAGGGAGTAACCTCTGAGCATCACCAGGTGTGATCCCAAAAGCAAAAAAAAAAAAAATTGAAAGAAGACCACCAAAGGTTCACAATCCTTTCCCCTTGACAGCGCCCTATCAGTTTACTCTTATCGGCACAGAAGCCCCACATTGGAGCACTTTGGGGAAAGCTTTAGCAAAAGCAAACAGCATACCTTCCATTTTGGAATCGCCATTCCAACTTCAGATATATGTATAATTTCTTCTTCCACCTATGGGGTTCCTTCTTATCTCATATTTCATAAATAAAAATATTTTACTTCACTAGTTGTCTTCTCTGGAAAACTATTTTCTGGAATATAAGAATAAGGGCTGGAGCGATAGCAGAGCGGTAGGGCGTTTGCCTTGCACGCAGCCAACATGGCCGACCCGAGTTCGATTCCTCCGCCCCTCCCGGAAAGCCTGGCAAGCGGCCGAGAGTATCTCGCCCGCACGGCAGAGCCTGGCAAGCTCCCCGTGACGTATTCGATATGCCAGACACAGTAACAACAAAGTCTCCAATGGAGACGTTACTGGGCCCGCTCGAGCAAATCGATGATCAACGGGAGGGCCTTTACCTTTACTTTACTATAAGAATAAGAACCAAAACCTGGGTGGAGATTAAGACTAAATTCTTTGCCAGTCTTGATTTTCTAGGCAAACACCCTATATCCAACACATACACATGCATGACAATTATCTATTAACTGTAGGGTTTGTGTTTTATTTTTTATTGTTTCTATTTAGTTTTAGATTTGGGGCCACACTTTGCAGTGTTCAGACTTATTCCTGGCTTTGAGCCCAGATTCACTTCTGGTGGAGCTCAGGGGACCATTTGGGATACTGGGGATCGAACCCTAGGTCGGCCTTGAGGTAAGAACCCTCCCTACGCATTTTACTATGGCTCTGGCCACTAAATTTTTAAAATTTTATGCTTTTAAAATTTAATTAAAGAACTGTTATTTACAAAGTTATTTTATTTATTTATTTATTTATTTATTTTGCCTTTTGGGTCACACCCAGTGATGCTCAGGGGTCACTCCTGGCTCTGTACTCAGGAATTACTCCTGGCGGTGCTCAGGGGACCATATGAGATGCCATGGATCAAACCTGGGTCGGCCGCGTGCAAGGCAAACACCCTACCCGCTGTGCTATCGCTCCGGCCCCCAACAAAGCTATTAATAGTTAAATCTTAGGCATACAATATTCCAACAGCACTCCCACTTTCAGGGTCAACTTTACTCCACCAGTGTTCCCCCTACCCCTCCACCCCACCTCCACCTGCTACCTTGATAGGTACATTTCAAAATTCAGTGGTTACAGTTTAGATCTCATGTTTTCAGTTGAGTCTGTGATTTGAGTATGTAGCCATATCACTCTCCCACATTACCAGTATATGTGGGGGTCCTGACACCTTATTCCCCTTCACTTCTTTACTTCTCCGTATCATCTTCATTCCCCCTTGATTTCTTTCCTTCTCTGTCTTTCTCCTCCCATACTCTGGAGTCAAGGGTGATATAGGTACCTCTCCCTTCACTATACTAAATGCAATTATACTGTGCTCGTTCTTATTATCTTGACCACTTTACTCAACATGATCTCTTCTAGTTCCAACCAGGTTGCAGTAAATTTTATGATTTCATCATTCCTTGAAGCTGCATGTTAAATTTATAGGCCTGAAGAGGTAGTATAACAGACACCCGCCTAAAATTATCACTGTCACTGTATCACTATCATTCTGTTGTTCATCGATTTCCTCGAGCAGGCACCAGTAACGTATCCTTCATCCTAGTCCTGAGATTTTATAAAATGCCACATTCGAGGCTCTTTCGGGGTCAGGAGAATGAGACCCATCATTGTTACTGGTTTTTGGCATATTGAATACGCCACGGGGAGTTTGCCAGACTCTGCCGTGTGGGCAGGATACTCTCGGTACCCTGCCAGGTTCCCCAGAGTAAGAACTAGATAATAAGATGTCGGGGGCAGTTGGTGGGTGTAACGCCTACATACTGGAAGATGGGGGATCTGGGTGGAGGAGGCCCAGTCCCGATTTGAGCAGGCTTGGAGATCTAAGCCCCAGGTATCGCACACCTGGGTTCCTCTGCTGGTTCTTTCATGCGTGAGGCTCGTCCAAACGTGTGGAGAGTGGTCTTAAGCATGGCTGTGGCTGGAACCGGAGGTCTTCAGCTGCTGGGGCTCTGAAGCTGCCCCCAGTGCCATGTAATCCCATCAATGGCCAAGACCAGAGACTATAAAACCCAGCTCCTGGAAGAGAACAGCGCAGAATCTCCTGCCTCCGTGCCTGGCTGTCCTCACCAGGGCCCCTTGGAGGAGGGTTGAGTTTCCCTCCCCACCCCAAGCAGAGAGAGATAACACACAGGTTAAAAACACTTGCCTTACATGTGGCTGACCTGGTTCTATCCCGAGCACTACACAGTTCTCCAAGTATTGCTGGGAGGCCCCTGAACACTACCAGGGCTGCCCAAGTATGTCCTGGCACCACAGGGCCCAAGCAGCACTGCAGGCTCAGGTACTTTTTCATGTCTCACTGAAAGGTGTTGCTTATGAGGAGGAAAATAATGTGCACTGAAAGAATCAGAATTGTGTCAGATATTTAGAAAAAAAAATGAGTTAAAGCCAGATAGACTTGGGCCTGGAGCAATAGCACAGAGGGTAGGGCATTTGCCTTGCATGGGGCTGACCCGATTCTATTCCCAGTGTCTCATATGGTCCCCCGAGCACTGCTAGGAGTAATTCCTGCATTCATGAGCCAGGAGTAACCCCTGTGCATCATCAAGTGTGACCCAAAAAGAAAAAAAAAGCCAGATAAACTCCCCAAAATGATATGTGGGGTGATTAGTTGAAGAACCTACACTTGAAGTCTAAATTTGGGATTGAAGAGATACCTATTTTATGTGGTGAGAAAGGACAGAGTTAGAAATTTATTTGAGAGAAAAAGTTTCAATTTCATATATAATTTTAAATATTAGATTTTCTGATTATGCAAGTTTTAAACTGGTTTTTCTTTCCTTCCCCAACTCCTACCCCTACCCTTTGTTATTGATGACTTTGCCATGACTGGGAGTTGCACATATGCTCTAGTGCTAGCTGGGGTTCACCTACTTGCTCACTCACTTGGCCACATTGGAGCACACTCTTGGCTCACTGAGGTTTGTGCTCTTTTTACAGTGCTTGTATACATGCTTGCCAATGATCATATGGTAAGTTGAGGCACACAGGTTAATGTGGCATTCACTAGAGGTTGCTGTGGGGCTCACACATTTGCTTACCAGAGGTTACTTGGACCTCTTTTAAGTTGCACTGCTATCAGGGTCGCACCCTATTTGGGGGGAGGGTCCTGTGACAATGCCACCTGGGTTATATAGTTCAGTGCCAAAAATTAAAGAACGGAAAAGAAAAGAAAGAAAAATTAAGATTCTCTAGTTCATTTATTTAGTTTTGGAATCACATCCAGTTCATTTACTTACTTAGTTTTGGGGCTACACTCAGCAATGCCCAAGGCTTATTTCTGGCTTTATACTCAAGAGATCATTCCTGGAGGGACTCAGAGCACCATATGTGGTGCTTGGATTGAACCTAGATTGACTGTGTGCAAGACAAACGCCCTGCTCACTGTACCATCCCTCTGACCCTTGCAATTTAATAGCTATTGTCATAAAGTCATTACCCGATAAGCTTTTCATGTATTTATCTCATTTATTTCCATAATCCTAGAAAGCAAATTCTGTTATTCTACTTCTTATGCCTGGATTATCACCTGCAAAACAAAGGTGATTATTAGAACTGAATCTCTGATGTTTTGATTCAACTGGTTTGATGCTTTTGTTCAGGTACTTGATATCCAGGGAGCACTCAATAAATAGTGCTTCCTGTTTTCATCTCTGTCACCATTTCTGGCACATTTAATTCTATATTTGTAATCACTGAACTATGTTGCTTATTAATTCTAAGGAAGAGAGGCTATAAAATCAACAGAACTGAGTGTGGGGTTCACATTCCTGCTGTCTCCCCGATGGGGGACCTTGAGTGACTCTCTTTGTTTCCTTTCTTTTTTCCTGCATATTTTAAATTTTTGTTTAGTTTTGGTTTAGGGCCATGCTCAGTGATACTCAGAGGTTACTCCTGGCTCTGCACTTGGGAATTACTCCTGGTGGTGCTTTGAGGACCATTTTGGATTCTGGGGATCAAACCCAGATCAGTAAAGGACAGAGTCAAGGGTATATTGCAATACTCATTAGGTCACCAAAAGGGTTCTGAGGGGCCCCAAAGAGAAAAGACAGGATCTATATAAGTGGCATTCAATAGAAGAGAGTTTAACTCTAAAGGGAGACCTTGACATCAGTCAGAGCTATCAAAGAACAGAATTGGCTGTCTCAAGAAGGAAAGTACCTGCCATAAAGGCAGGGGGTGGGAAGAGTGGGGGTGGCAGGAGGGATACAGGGGACACCTGTGGTAGGAAATGTACACTGGTGGAGGGATAGGTACTGTATCATTGTATGACTGAAAATCATGAAAACTTTGTAACTGTATCTCAGGGTAATTAAATTAAAAAGGGGGGATGAGCTCCCTATCTCGGGGTATGTCAACAAATGGAGCAACTGCCTGGTTAGGGAACTCTTTATACTGGGAAATAAGGAAGTGGGACTATACATTCTTTTGAAGATGAGATGTTTGGCTTCAAAGACTCTGACAATCTAACAGTTTGTGCATTTATGAGGCCAGAGAGATCATATAGCAAGTAAGGCATCTGTTTTGCACTCAGAATACCCTGAATTCATCTCTGGCACTGCATATGGTCATCTGATTCCCACCAGAGTGATCTCTGAATACAGAATCAGTAATAAGCTCTGAACACCATTGGGTACGGCTCAAATCACAAACAACCCCCACCGAAAATAAAAGTCTATATATTTAAGAAACTATCACGCAGGTTCTTGTTACCATACTCATTCTGTGGATGAGAATACTGAGACTGAGAAGAAAAATGATTCTGGGTTTCTGGATTTGATTCAACTCTATTCTGGAAGGTTTCCAGGTTATATGTTTAATCTGCTTCATCCAGAATTGAACTGAGATTCCTAGACTCACTAGTAGGTTAGCAATATTATGGCATCTCTTTACTTTTTTTTTGGGGGGGGGGGTCACACCCGGTGATGCTCAGGGGTTACTCCTGGTTCTGCACTCAGGAGTCACTCCTGGCTCTGCACTCAGGAGTCACTCCTGGCAGTACTTGGGGGACCATATGGATACTGGGAATAGAACCCAGATCGGCCACATGCAAGGAAAATGACCTACCCATTGTGCTATCGCTCCAGCCCCTTTGGTGTCTCTTTAAATGATACTCCTTAACTTATTTTTTTGAGAGGATGGAGATAGTGCGAAGTTTAAGACACTTGCCTTGCATGCAACTATGGCTGCATCTGCTGGTGTGACCCTGATTCAGACTCTGCACCTCATACAGTCCCCGGCACTGGCAGAGATGACCCCTGAGCACAGTCAGGAGCAGCTTCTGAGCATTGCCAGCTGTGCCCCCAAAACAAACAAAAGACTCTTCTAGGGCCAAGGAGATATTACTGGGGTTAAGGAACTTGCCTTCCATGTTGCCTAAACTGGTTTGATTCCCAGTACTGTATAGTCCCCCAAACTCTGCCCAGAGTGTGGCCCAAACCTCCCCCAACATCCTCCCCCCTCCCAAAGAAAAACTTGTTCAACCTTCATTCATAGGGGAGTTTTGTGGAGGGAGTGTAGAAGTATGAATCTACTGATAATAGCATCTCTCCTCTAGAATCAAAAAGTCTTTTAAAATCAGTTTAATAGTTGCTTTTGGGGGGGTCTCCCAAGTGTTGCTCTGGAAACCCAGGACCCCTCCCATCCACTCTTGGCCAACTCAGCAGGTGGCTCAAAGGGAGAGTCCGAGGATGCAGTGCTGTTTTAGCCCTGTGTGTATGTGGGGGAGGGGACATTGGGGGGGTTACCTGGCAGACTTTCTTCAGCACAGCAAAAGCCATGCTACCTACCAAACCTATCCTCCTCTGAAATCTGACCAGTCAGCAGGAATGGGAGCGTGACCATTGTCTCATCCAAATCAACTACCAACATTTGATTTCCAATCTCACGGTGAGTTTTGGTGAGAACTAGCTTTCTTCTCTGGTTCTTTCTCTCCTTAGATTTCCTGGTTTTGCTGCTGTTTCTGTAGTTTAGCTGGCTCAGACTGAAGTCAAGCTCTGACCTCATGAGTCCTGTAATCTGAAGGACATTTTAGATACCTTCTCGGGGGTGAGTGGGGGGAAGAGTGTTCCTGCAGAGAGCACTCATGCCACCAGACTCTGGGGAGCGGGTTGGGGTAACCAGGGTGATGCCTGCTGCTGGAGAGCCTGCCCAGGTTGCCTGGGGTAAGGGACACAGCAGAGGAACAGAGAGGTCTTCTGGCTCCCAGAGTCCACCATGGTTCAGAGTGGGTCTGGAGTTGAGGTCATCTTTCAAAGAGAGAATTTTGGGATCTGGACACACCACACCTTGCCAGCCCATTGCCATTTCTGTAATATGAGGCTAATATCTCGCAGACATTGGCTTTGAAATCCAGAAAATTCCCTCTTCTCCTTGCACCCCTACATGCCTTTCAGGCTTAGCAGAACCCCAGACATTTGGATTGCCATGCCTGGAGAGCAATTTTCTTATTTTGGCCCGGCACCTTCTCAATTCAAGGGCTCAGTTAAATGTCTTTACCTCTAGAAAAGGTAAAGGTAAAAGTAAAGGGGACTGGAGCAATTAGTACAGCAGGTAAGGTATTTGTCTTACATATGGCTGGCCCAGAATCTGAAAGAATCCATATTAGGGCATCAAATTTTTGCGTGCTTCAGCTAACTTGCAACATTGCTTTCTGTAAAACTGCTTGGCTGCTTTGCACCTGGGGGAGAGGGGACTTGGAAAGTGAACAGGGCATAACTTCTTTCTAAAACCAAGTGTGACAGGATTCAGGTGTATTTACTGTTCCTGAAATGTATTGTCTCAGTAAAACACCCTGCAGATTTGGGTAAAGGATAACTCAGGATGCGGGTGGTTGGGGGAAATTGCCCTTTCCTGGAGTGTATTGTCTCACTAAAAAGCACCCTGCAGACTTGGGTAACTCAAAACGAGGATGGTCAAGGGAGATTACCTAAGGCTTAATGATTCCAGCTATAACCTTGCTTGTGCTGACAATCGATGTACATAAATGCTGATCTTTGAATCTATAGGCTAAGGAGTGAGGTACTTTTAAATGGATTGGTTAAGAAAGTATATGTTGTTACAAATCTATTGGCTATGAAATGCGCGGGCTTTGCTGTAACGGCCAGTGAAGGCCTATATAAGATCCCCTTTGAAGAAGTTCGGGGCTCTCAGCCACTGCCCATTTTGGGGTACGCTGCGGAGCCCCAGCATGCTGGTCTAAATAAACCCCGTTTTTACTCCTGCAGGAATTGTGTCTATCTGGTCTCTCCACGCCTCCCAGGGCTAAGGAACTCCCGATCCCAACAAATCCAGGGTTTGATCCCTGGCACTCTATGTGGTCCCTCAAACCTCCAGGAGTGATCCTTGAGTACAGAGCCAGGAGTAAGCTCTGAACATCACTACATGCCTCCCACTTCTCAGAAAAGAAAACTCCTCCAAAAAGGAGGGAAAGGCTTCTCTACCTTCTAGAAGATTCTCATCACTGCTGTTCATCCTGGATTCTGTAGCTTCCTGTTCTTTTCTTTGCTGGAAACCAGGGCCTGTTCCCTGGCTTCCAGTAAAGAAGAAGGATGGAGGCAGGGGAAATGTGGGGGAGATGCCCCAGGGAAATCAGAAGAACCAGGATATGTCTCCCTTTCCCCATCTCAGTCGCATCTGAGGCCAAAGCTGCATCTCTGTTGACCCAGCTTCACCTTCTCATTTAGTGACCTCAGAATCTTACTCTGTTTGCCTTTTCTCCTCCAGCCTAGCATGGAGTGACTTCTGCCAGAATCCAGTAGTCTTGCTGCTCCCTGTTTGGCCTCAGCTACTCATCATTTATGCAGATTCTGTTATGCATTGTCAGCTGCGACTACTTGAAGAGGGTTTTCTTTTCCTCCTCAGACTCCATCTGATGTCCCTCCCAAGGTAAATTGTATTCCCAAATGTTGTGTTGCGTTAGATGGACACAGAACTTGTTTCATCAAAATTACCATCTGGGTCAGGAAGAATTTCAGGAAGAGAAGAGCAATGAAGCAAAATCAGGTTTTATCTGGAAGTTTTGAGGAAGGGGAGGGAGAGCGAGAGTAATAATGTGCTCAAGAGAGAACACTGGCTTCTCCAGAGTGGAGAGGGAGCCCCAGTACACATTTCAGCATCAGATATGGAAGTATGAAAGTACACGTTTCACGAGGTGCTGGGGACACATGTGCTCAGGCACCATATGTGCTCAGAAGCAACACAAGGGCACAGGCAGCATGTGGGCCCCGGCAGCACATGCAGGCACTTCTTTTGCTCAAATTGACCAGTACAGAGTTTCTCTCAAGCTGCCTCACATGGGACTTTCTACCTAGGGAAGAGCCCCTTTCCAGGGTGGTTGCCAAAGGGTAGAGTTGGAAGCAGTTGATGGTCTTCTTTGATATTCCTTTCCTGCTCTTCATTCTTGCTGGAACTTCTCTTAGAGTGGGGTCCAGTCTTCTCTATGTCTGTTCCAGCACCAGATAAAGGTCTTATTAGGCCTTAATTTCCTGTGTCCAAAGTGGGTTTTAGCAGCCTTAGAGCTGTTGGGCTGGAGAGGTAATACAGTGGGTAGGGTGCTTGCCAAGGGTCCTGGGGGAGCTTCCCTATCTACCTGCCCGACTGGTTCAGATGAAGTATCATTGTTTTATGCTAATTTTTGTTTTAAAATTAGGATAATATTTTAAGAACTAAAAGTTCTGAGTATCTTATGAACAGAGAATATTTTATTAGAAGATCTTTTTGCAACGTAAATGATGTGTTAAATGAGACCAATATCTCCCCAGAGGAATCACATGAAGACAAGTTATGATGCAATAAGCAAAGGATCTTTATTGGCTAGCTCGAGCTTAGGGCCCTCGTCCAGCTCACCAACACAGTGGCAGCCCTCCTGGAACAAGTGGCCCCAACTCACAAAAGTGAGGGGCTTTTTTTTATATAACAGGCACTTTCCATGGACCACACTTTTGGCCACAGTCTGAGGGTCTTTTCACTTAGTGATTGGGTATAAGCTGGATTTACATAAGGGTTGCATTAGAGTTACATAAGGGTTATATAGGGGGGCTTCCCTACCTGCATATGATTGGTAATCCTTAGCTGATCTCACCATGGCTGTCTCATTTCGGGGAAATAATAACTCAATTCCAGGTATCTGTGATCAATTCCAGGAGTTCTGGAACTGAAACCTAGGCCTAGCTTCTTCTGGTTTCTTTATGAGCCTGTAATGGCTCTGCCTTTGCTTCTCTATCTCTCAGATGCATTTATGGTTAGGGGGAAAAAAAGACTTAAGATTTAAAATATTTCAGTAGAAGAGTTTTGTCCCAAAAGAAAATTGACCTTTAATATAAAGGAAGATAAAATAGAAAGCTGGGAGGAATATTTGATCTTCAAAGGTAACATAGTTGACTTAAAACTTTTTCTCCTTTCATTAGATTTTGCTGTTTTCAAGAATTGTTATTTTTTCTTTGTTTTTGGTTTTGGTTTTGGGTCACACCTTCAGTGCTCAGGGCTTTCTCCTGGTCCTGCACTCAGGGATCATGTCTTGCAGGGCTCAGGGGCTCAGGGAACTATATTGGGTGCTGGAGATCAAATCCAGGTCAGCCATGTGCAAGAAAAATGTCCTACCTGTTGCACTATCCAGCCCAATTTTGTGAAAATTTATAAGTTTATAAGAATTAGAATTTTAAGAATTGCTGATAAGTAATTAGAAAGTTTTATGAGAATGAACAAACTATTGAAGATGACTATAAATTTAAACAATTTGGTTTGAGATACATGATATGTTTTTTAAAACGATCTAAGAAAAAAATATTTTTGTCTTTAAGTTAATTACCCAAGGCAATGAGGAGTATCACATCATGATATAATTTAAATATTTACTTTTCTCTGTCCTTTATGCCTTTTGTATTTTTTTTATGGCAGTTTCTTATTTTCATGGACACAGGAAGAAGATAATGTAATGCTTTTGAAATAAATTTAGGAGTTAATTGACTCGAAAATGCTAGTATGAAGGTGGACTCTGATCAAAAGAATCTGGGCATCTGTCACATTAACTTACGTTTTAGTTACCTTAAGATTGACTGGGCTTAATTCCTGACATCCCAAAATGTGGATCCCACCGAGGGCCTTGGATGGACCTGGGACAAGCATCTGCTACCCTGGCTTCAACACGGGAAAGCCTAGGGGTCCGCAAGAAATATATTGATCAAGAGAGTTATCTTGTGCAGTTTTTTGACCAAGACAATTATTTCTATCTGCAAGATAAATGCATCTAAGTCTAGAGCACCATTTACCTGTGAAAAGTGCTATGATAAGGAGTGCTATGTACACCACATAGGATATGTTTTCTTTATTGAAGTATTATTCAACACAAGTGGATCAAGTCATGCACAATTTATACGAGTATTTATTAAATACAAATTGGGGGCAAAGCAAGTAGTACAGTAGGCAGGGCATGCCTTGCATGTAGCCAACCTGGGTTTTATCTCTGGCACCGATATTTCCCTGAGCCCACCAGGAGTGATCTGAAGCACAGAGCCTATAGTAAGCCCTGAATACCACCAGGTGTGGCCCCAAAACTAACTAAACAAAATAAATTAATACAACAGCAAAAAAAAAAAAAGAGAGAGAGAGAGTTATCTTGAAAAGGGCTCCTACCCAGAGGAAGCAACAAGGACCCTTTGGGGTTAGAAAAGCTAAAACGAAACTAGCCTAAGGCCTGTAGTTTGGGAAATGGGATGAGAGGTCCCCAGAAAGAGCCACCCTGCTCTAACGTTTTACCCCTGAGCCCACAGAGACTAAGTTCAGGGGCTGGAGAGATAATACAGTGGGTAGGGTGTTTGCCTTAGAGGAGGCCAACCCAGGTTCATTCCCTGGCACCCCATATGGTCCCCTGAGTGCCACCAGGAGTAATTCTTGAGTGTAGAACCAGAAGTAACTCCTGAGCATCATCAGGTATGGCCCCCTAAAACAAAAGAAAAATGAAAGGTTTAAGATAAAGAAGGAATCGACATATTTCTTACTGTATTTACGCAAAATGACTGGCAATATTTACCAGAAGTAAACGTAAACCATTATTCTTGGGTTTATTTAGTTAATTACCAGCAGCAGAGGAGAGAAAGCAATGTTTCAGTCATTTTCCCTTTCGTATAAATTAGGGCCTTCACTGAACAAGTATGTCCTAGTAGGCTGATTTAAAGGGAACCCAGGGAGTCATCTCTTTGGAGCTGAGGGAGTAACTCCTGAAGAATGCCAGATGTGTGAGCCCCAGCAGCCTCCTGGGAGCTGCCCAGTCAGTAGGGCAGAAACTCAGGTGTGCAGCACTGACCAGAGGGAGGTTTAGTAAATTGAATTCAGTTTGTTCGTCAACAGATTTCTTCTGTTAAATTTATATATATATATATATATATATATATGTACAATGAATTTCTGTTCAATTGATGCATATGCATAACACTAATCCTGTTATGGAGAGTGAAGAGTTATACTCATAGAAAATGATATTAGTGATCTGATATGCACTTGGAAGAGGGGGAACTGGGAAATGTAAGGGTTAAATTGCAGCTTTTTGCTTTCCTCTCAGGATATCCTTGGGATTAAGAATTGCCTTGTTGGGGCTGGAGTGATAGCACAGCTGGTAGGGCGTTTGCCTTGCACGTGGCCTGACAGGGGTTCGATTCCCAGCATCCCGTATGATCCCCCGAGCACAGCCAGGAGTAATTCCTGAGTGCATGAACCAGGAGTAACCCCTGTGCATCACCGGGTGTGACCCAAAAGGCAAAATAAATAAATAAATGCCTTGTCTTGACAAGAAAATCAGAAACAGAAGCACAGATAACCAGGGAGGCAGCCATGGGTGGGAACTCTGAGTGGCCCCTTCTGGGAGCTGGGCAGAGACAAATAGGTCATAAGTCATAAAGTTGACTAGAACAGAACAGAAGGACCCAAATCCACCTGCTACCTAGGTGGGAAGGTAGGTAAAGGTAAAAGGTAAAGGCCCTCCCGTTGATCGTCGATTTGCTCGAGCGGGCCCAGTAACGTCTCCATTGGAGACTTTGTTGTTACTGTGTCTGACATATCGGAATACTCTCGGTAGCTTGCCGGGCTCTCCGAGAGGGGCGGAGGAATCGAACTCGGCTTGGCCATGTTGGCCACTTGTAAGGCGAACGCCCTACCGCTGTGCTATCGCTCCAGTGGGAAGGTAACAATTAGTAAATTAATACATGCCTCTACGGGGCATAAAACAAAGGTTCCCAGCAACAAGGCCCCCGTCTAAGTCCTGTGTGGTGTCCCTCCTGCCTCGGTGCACCATTGTCACTGAGTAACCAAACAAGAAATCCCATTTTTTTTTGCTTGTTTTTCTCCCCCCCTCCACTTTTTTTTTAATTAAAGCACTGTGATTTACAAAGTTATTCATAGTTGAGTTTTAGATGTACAATATTGCAGCACTGATCTCACCACCACCAGTGTCAACTTCCGTCCACCAATGTCCCCAGATTTCCTCCCATATTGCTCCCTCAAAACTGCTCTCCTGACAGGCACCTTTCTAAGCTTGATTGTGAAAGTTTGGGTCTCTTTATTGCTGTGGCTCGTCTTTCTTGTCCTGTGTGCTGTGTTGGCAGGACTCTTGTTATGTAAAGTGCTCTGTGCCTCTGTGTGGGTCACAATTTCAGGTGACCGCCTCTCTGTGTTTATCTTGGTGTTAAATAATTAAATCTCCTTGATACGCCCCCCAAAGTCTTTTTTCAGTGGAATTAAGTGAATTCCTTGACAACACCCTTACCCACCTCTTACACACCTTTATGGTCCCTCAACCTGCACTCAACCCACCTCTTATGCAATTCACCAGTTCATGGTCCATCTCCAGTGAACCGTCCCTGGAGACTTCCTCCCCTCCCCCCATCGGGTTCCTTCCAGGCTTTTCTTTAGAATTGAGGGGGAGCTGCTGCATGGGCAGGGGAGTGGAGGGGGACGAAGATGGCTCAGAGGGCAGGGCAGGCTCCGGTGGCCGCCCAGAAGCAGATCAAAGACCTTGGCTGCCTGCCTGCAGGAGGGCAGATGGGTGGGGGGCAGGGGGTGAGGTGAGGTGAGACAGGTTTCTATTTAACTCAAGAAACCCACAGTGGACACCTGAGTGGTGACTGCAGGACTCTCCTCCCACTGTCTGTCCCTGGTCTGCCCCAGGTGTGCAGACCTGGGCCTGGCTTTCCTCTGCAAAGTGGGGAGCGGGGAGGAGACAGTCCCAGGGTCCTCCTGGGACCAGCAGGGCTATTCACCCATGATGGGAGTCCTAGCAGCTAAGGGCAGCGGGGCTTGGGGTGTGGGACCAGGTCAACAGGGGTGGCAGAGGTTTGGAGGGACGGTCCTTCTCCTGGGCCCTGAGATCTGAGTTGGGTTCCCCAGGAACTTCCCCGAAGCCCAGGACACTGTTGCTGCAGCCCTGGCGGGACCTGAGGAGGCTACTGTGATGGGCAGCAGGTGAGCCTGGCTGCAGCGGGCCGGAAAGTACTCGGGCTCCAGACTCTCCAGACTGGCCCACTGCAGTTGGGGTGACCTCGGGAGTCCCTGCCCCTCTCTGGGCTTTTTGTCCCCCTGTGTGAGGTTCAGGTGTCAGGGCCGATCACCTCAGTGTGAGCATTGGCCCCTGGCCCCTGTGGCTCTCAGCCCGCTGAACTTGGGGATCTCCTCTGGGAGGGAGCGTGGAGTCCTGGGATGGTCACCCCTCTGCTCCCAGGGCTTGGACGGACCCCCTGGGACTATGAGAGACCGCATGGGAGGGTTTTCAAAGGCCCTGGGGCTGGGGCTGACCCCAGGGAGGCCAGAGGACTTAAAGCTCTTGCCACAGGAGAAGCCGGCCCTGACAGTACGTGCTTCCAGGACTTGGGGCATATGCCCAGCAGCACAGGTGAAGAGCACCCCACCTGGGAGCCTGGATGAGAGCTGAGGCGTCTCTGGAAACATGTTGTACCAGGAGCTCATCATGCTGAGGCCGGGGCAGTCGGGCCGGCAGGTGGCCCTGAAAAAGACCCAGGAGCTCTCCAATTCGGTATGAGGGAGCCAATATAAGGGATCTGGACTGGGGGATGGACATGGGAGGCTGGAATGGGGAGATGGAGGGGGCAGGGGTGGAGTGAGCGGATGCATCTTAGTCATGCTTTGGAGATAAGAAACATGATATTCTCTTTGCAGTTTCACAGGCCACACATTCTAAGTCTTATTTCAAGGTTCCTTTCTGCTCAGGACAGGGGAGGTCCCCGCTTGTCCCCCACCTTAGTCTAGCTTGGGGCTACACAAGCCGATCACTTGTGCCTGCTGTCACTGCCAGAAGCGCCAGGCACGTGCTCACTCTATGGCTTCATCCCCCTGGTATGTGTCTCCCAGATGGTCCGGCATCTCTGAGATGGCCATGATGGCAGCATGGACCCACAGCACTGCTGTGAGGGGTTCCATGGTCTCCCCCTCCCCACCCCGGCCCCACAGAATTGCTGTGACCCCTTCATGGTGGCTGACTTGGACAAGCTGGTGAGCCGCCACCGGGCCTTCTGCCAGGCCCTGCCTCGGGTCACACCTTTCTACACGGTCAAGTGCAATAACAGCCCCTGGGTGCTGCGCATCCTGGCAGCCCTGGGCACCGGCTTCGACTGCGCCAGCCAGGTGAGCCCGTTGCCTGTGGCCCAAGGCCTCTTTTTTAGGACTGACACTTCCTGGGGATGACAGGCAGGAATCCAGGGGACTTCCCTGCTGGGAACTGTGTTCTACGTGCATGGAGGGAACAGTGAAAGGCCTTGGGGCGGGAAACCTCTTGGGCTAATGTGAACAGGGCGGTTGTGAGTGTGAGTGGATGGAGCCTGGCCTGCAGCCACACCCATACTGCTGACCGGTTTCTGCCAAGACTCGGGGTTTTCCCCTTTAGAATGGGCGTGACGACCCCTCCCTTAGGTCGTCATTCAGAAACCAGCAACTCCATGTGGACAGGCCACACAGGGCCTGGTGTGGAGTAGATGGGCAAGGGTGGGTCCCTTTCCTCATGCCCAGGGCTCCTAGGGGGCAGGGCAAGGGGAATGAGGCAGATTCCCATGGCTGTCACCCATACCAGGTGGAGCTGGAGCAGGTGCTGGGCCTGGGGGTGTCCCCGACACACATCATCTACGCCAATCCCTGCAAGGCCGTCTCCTCCATCCAGTATGCTGCCCACCATGGGGTACAGCTGCTGACCTTTGACAGCGAGGAGGAGCTGACCAAGGTGGCCCAGTACCACCCCGAGGCCAGGTGAGACATGCAGGGGTGGAAGGTGAGGAGCCACCAGCCTGGGCTCCACCGGTTGACAGAGCTGGACCTCCAAAACTAGATGAAGGTGGTCCCCAGAGATGGGCAGGGCCAGCATTGGGACCAGGAAAGTACAACCATCTGGGTGAGTGGATACAGGGCCTTCCCTGGTACACACTGGTACCAGAAAAAGATGCTCCCTGTCCAGAAAAACATAGAACACAGTCTGACACTGGGACGTCTGGCATCAGACTGCCTCATGGGACAAAGCAGTCTTCCTGGAGTCAGGAGCACCCGGTTGCACACTCTAGAAATACCTGCCTTACGCTGAGTGGTCATGGCAAAGTCAGTGCACGCCTCTGATCCTGTCACAGGGTGGGCTACAGAGGATTGTTTAAAACTGAATCTTGGGCTGGAGCGATAGTACAGCGGGTAGGGTGTTTGCCTTGTATGCAGCTGACCTGGGTTCGAGTCCCAGCATCCCATATGGTCCCCTGAGCACCACAGAGCCAGGAGTAACCCTTGAGCATTGCCAGGTGTGGCCCAAAAAGAAAAAAAATGCTTTTTCCTGCTTTTTCTTATATATATATATTTCATATATATTAATTATTTATTGAATCACTGTGGGAAAAGTTACAAAGCTTTCAGGTTTAAGTCTCGGTCATGCAATGATCAAACACATTTCCCTTTACCAGTGCTTATTTTTCACTACCAAGAACCCCAATATACCCCCCTCCCACCCCTCCCAATGCCTGTGAGGCAGATGAATTCTAATTAGCACTCTATCTACTTTGATTAGATTCATTGTTTCGACAAAAGATGCACCATTATTGTTTAGAGTTTACACCCCAAAATCAGACCTACTGAAAAGGCATTGTGAAATAATTTGTTGTCTACAGCTGGTTACAAGAACCAAATGATTTTGGATTTCTGATATTTTACTTATTAAGCATGGAAGTATTTCTGCCGAGAGTCAGATAATTATGAGATTGGTTTCTGTGGCTCTGGAGGCATGGTGCCGTGGATCAATACATAGTCCATTCACTTTTCTGCCACAAGCTGCCAGGCTCTGCATTAAGTCCTTGTGCCTCTGGAGCCATGACTGTGCCAGAGAGCTGCTCGTGGGGGGCAATCCGTGACCTCGGTGGGGCGTGAATGACGAGCTGGGAATGCCCCCCTTCCCATGAGGTTTCAGTTGCCCTGTCACCACTGGCTCATACCTGGCTTTCCAAAAAGCTCCAAGGCGGCCGCCATCTTGCTGTTCAGGGGGCAGAAGGCGGAAGGGAGCAATACCCTTTCCGTCCCGGGCAGGCATGGTGCTGTTTTCCTGCTTTTTCTTACCTGGACAAAAATTTATAAACTGTCTGGCTGGTCCTGAGGAACTAAGGGGCGGTGGGGAACTGAGTGGGAAGGCGGAGAGAGGCTGGGTGAGGGGCAGTAAGGCCTCCAACTGTGCCTGAGGGCCCCTATCCTCGCTCCCCTCTCCCAGGCTGGTCCTCCAGCTGTGGACCCATGATACCAGCAGCACCTTCCAGCTGAGTTCCAAGTTTGGGGCCCAACGGCAGAAATGGGAGCATCTGTTCCAGTCTGCCAGAGACCTGGGACTGGCTGTGGTGGGGGTCAGGTGAGTGGCATGTCCTGACCGGGGTGGGAATCCTGGACCCCAGGCTGTCTCCACCCTATGGGTCTCCCAGTAGCTGCAGCCTTCGGATCTCACAAACTCCCCTTGTTTCCATGACAGAGCTGGGGCTTCTCTGAGACACTGGGGCCCTGGTCTGGGGTGCACAGTTTAAGGAGGTGTCCAGCGTTTGAGGGGACAAAAAGATAGTATAGGAGGCAAGGTGATTACCTTGCATGTGACTGTCTTGTTCACTCCCCAGGACCCCATAATGGACCCTGAACCCTGCCAGGAGTTATTCTTGAGCACAGAGGCACACCTCCAAATGTGGCCCCCATATGAACAAAAACAAAACAACCCTTGGATACAATAGTATAAAAAATAGTTAATAGGGGCTGGAGTGATATTATAGCAGGATATTGTAGCAGGTAGGGTGATTGCCTTGACCTGGGTTTGGTCCCCAGTATCCCATATGGTCCCCCAAATCTGCCAGGAGTGACCCCTGAGTTTAAAGCCAGGAGTAACCCCTGAGCATTGCTGAGTGTGGCCCCAAAACAAAAAAATTTTTAAAAAATAGTTAACAAAAAATCCCTGATGGGGAAAAAACAATGACCTTTTGTAGATAGACAGGATTGGCCTGGCTGATGCGGCCTCTGACTTTGGGGACACATCAGGATGACTGATTTTGACTTTATTAAACAGCATAGATTTTATTCATCATGGTATTTTGCATCAAATTTGCTTTTTCAAAATACTGCAGTGAAAGCAATTTCTCTTGATTACTTAGTGTTTTGGGGACCAATTAAATTTTGCACCAAGCTCCTCCTACTTGGTCCTGATTGCTTCCTGAGCCCACCCTGGTGGGGGTCACTGGGACTTGAGGTTCTGAGCATGTCTGCTGAGGGAGGCAGGAAGCCCTGCAATGCAGGCAGAGGGCGGGTCTAAGAGAGAGAACCTCCCCCCAGCCCCTGAGTACCAAGGTGGGGCGGGCTATCTCTGGGCAGCCCCTTCTGAACAGCACGGCTGTGTGTTTCCGTGAGAGTCCACGTGGGCTAGCATAGATGTGTCCCCGAGCTTGTTTTCAGTTTCCTCTTCTTGGTGCATGTGACCATGTCTCTGTTCCTGCATTTCCCCATGGCCCGCATGGGCCTCATGTGTCTCCGCACGTCACCTGCCGGGCTTGTGCTCAGCTTCCATGTGGGCTCAGACTGTCAGAGCGCCCATGCCTTCACCCAGGCCCTGGAAGACAGCCGGCATGTGATCGAAATGGGCCGCAGGATGGGGTATGACATACGCCTCCTGGACATCGGAGGGGGTTTCCCCGGAAAGGAGGGCTCAGAGCCTAAGTTTGAGGAGGTGAGAGAGACTGCCCCGGGGAAGTGAGTGGGAGAGTGAGCGTGTGTGTGTGTGTGTGTGTGTGTGTGTGTGTGTGTGTGTGCGTGTGTGTGTCTGTCTGTCTGTCTATCTGTCTGCACATGTCTGTGTGAATGCACCAGGAACTCCATGACTGCATGGGGGGCATGTACCAGGCTGGGTGATGTTCATGCCTGCACACAGGACCCAAAACTTGTGCATGCATCTGGCTCTCAGATCATCTCTTGCTGCATTAGCTGCTCGCTCTCTCCTGGCGAGCTGCTCTGGGGTGCAAATATACCCAGACCCAGGCACGTTCCACCTCTGCTGACCAGCTCTCCCAGCCCAATGTTCTCCTTTCAGAACTCTCTGAGGCTGCAGTTGGGAGGCTCAAAAAACTGCATTTCCAAAGTGGAGAGATAGTACAGGGGTTAAGCTTGTCTTGCATGTGGCACACCCCAGGTGGAATCCACAGCACCACATACAATACCCCGAGCACCACTAGGGGTCTCTCCTGAGCAGAACCAGGAAGCACTGATCACTGAGCGCTGATCACTAAGCACTGTTGCTATGGCTCAATGCCCCCCTCCCTCCCAAAAAAAAAAAAAACAACAACCAAAACAACCACTTCTTCATCCAGAGTCACAGTTTCTGCTTGTTTCCACTGAACAGTGGAAGGGGGGTGAAAGGGGGTTGGCACTACTACCCCAAAGCTCTATCCAGGGAACTGAAGGGAGGTGGTGCCTGTCAGCCCCTTAAATCTGTGGGCAGCTGTTTGAGGGGCAGGGTCTGTCCCCGCAGATAGCGAGTGTGATCAATGGCTGCCTGAGCCGAGACTTCCCCGAGCGGGACGGTGTGGCCGTCATCGCCGAGCCTGGCCGCTTCTACGCCGAGTCTGTGTTCACAGCTGCTGTCAACATCATTGCCAAGAAGGCTGAGTTGGAACCAGGTGGGTGGGCCAGGTCTGGGGTGGGGGGTGGGGGTTTCCAGGGGCATGGTGGATAGAGGAGGGCCTGGACTCAGCCACTGAGTGCCCACCTGGCAGGGAACAGGCCTCAGATCGGATCAGGGTAGGAATGAACCTGGCCATGTGGCTGCTTTGTTGCTTTCAGCTAGACTGGGAAAATGTTCTATTGCATGGAGAGATATACCCAAGGCATAGCGCCCAGTCCTCGGGTCAGACACACTGGGCTGGGGTGACCTCAACTCTGCAACTAAGGCTTTTCTAACAGGTCATGTTTTTAGAGCCAGAACTATAGCAGTAAGTAGGAATCTTACCTCTGCTGAATGATGCCGTTTCTTGGGATTCTAACCTGAAGGTTAAGGAGCACTTGGCAGAAAGCAGTGAAATAGGCTGGAGAGACAGTACAGCGGGTAGGTCACTTATCTTGCACCTGGCTGACCTGGTTCAGTCCCCAGCACCACATATGGTTCCCCAAGCCCTGCCAGGAGTGATGCCTGAGCACAGACCCAGGAGTAAGCCCTGAGCACACTTGGTGTAGCCCCCAAATCAAGGGCTCACACATGTGGCTGCAGTACTCATGTAGTTGCCACAGTTGGACACACATTTTTGTTATGGTGCTAGACATCACTCTTGGGACCAGTGCCAGAGGGGCAGAACCTGATCTCAGACTCGGTGTCTGTGGGATCAGCCTGTGTGACCCCCGTGCTGAATACTGGTCTTTGCCCTGTGTACCAGACATAGTACAGCTGTGCCATGGAACTCACGGACCTCGTGACTCCTTGGCACAGAGACAGCAGGAACTGTGACTGGAGGAGACAAAATCAGTGATGTCATCTGAGAGAGAGGAAGGGACAAGGGACATGGAGAAACTGACAGCAGGGAGGCGCTGGTGGGGAGGACATCAATATTCAGAGACGTCTGGGTATCTAAGTCGCTGGAGTGTCCCAAACTTCAGCAGAAGTCAGTGCCAAGCCCTGAGTTTAAATTTGAGGAAGCAGTGACCGAGGACAGACTCTGGATGTGAAAAGCGACCTTGGCACTAGGTGTGTGGGTGGGTGGGTGGGGGGAACAGAAGCTCTGGGGAGTGGAACCATCAGCATTAGGGGTTTGAGAGCACAGGAGGATACAGCTGTTCTCCCAAGGCAGAGTTTGTGGGTGGAACAGGAGACTTGCTGCTCTGCGTGTGCACGGCAGGACACCCTTTGTATTCCATTTGCCATTTGTAGCAGTGAATATTTATTGACTATTTAGTATAGTGACCTCCAGGACTCCTCCGAGGATGGGAGTTGGGAGTTGGGGGATGGGCAGTGCTCTATAGCTGAGCCACACCCTGGCCAGGACACTCTTCAAACGTTCCCAGGATTGACAGGAACATGAACTGGACAGCATATTAGAAAGAGGATTTGTTTTGTTTTTTTTTTTTTTAATCACAGTTCCCTAGAAGTCAAAGTCACATGACTTATCAGAGCCCAGTGGGGAGGAAGTTGGAGGGTGATACAGGGACAGGAAGGAAATGGGTGATCCAAGGCTTTGGGCAAGAGAGTTTGTTGTGGTTTTCCAGGGAAGAGATTTGGGAAGGGCAGGTGGGCGAGGCCAGTCTGGGGGGCGGAGGGAGGCATTGTTGTTGTTAGTGGGTGCTGCAGCCAGAACTACCCCTTCACAGCTGGCGCCTAATCCTGAGGGCTCGGGGACCCACTCCTGAACCTGCTGTTGAGTTCTCATTCTTCTCCATCAGACTCTAACAGGGAGCAAGAACAGAGTCAGTGTTGAGGCAGAGAATTTTAGACAGTCTCACAGGGGTAGTTGATAAATTAGCCCCAGTCATCTTTCAGGAGGTAACATCCTACTAGACAGGTTGAAAATTTGAATCTTGTGTTTAGTTGCATTGTATTAAAGTTTGTACAGTAAGAAGACAGGGTAGGGCCAGGGATGTGGCTCAGTGGTGAATCCGTGCTTCACGAGCATGAGGCCCTGGGATACATCCTAGCATCAAAGCAAGCAAGTAAGCAAGTGCACGCGTGCGCACACACACACACATACACACACACACACACACACACACACACACACTGCTTTAGACAGCAGTTCACATAGACAGGCACTAGCAGGGCAGTCTTGCTGCCGCCTGGAGTTATCCACCCTGAGAGCACTCCTCCAGAGTTACAGCATGAGAAAACACAGAAGGAGAGAAGAGGATGAACATGGTGGCAGGTTCCAGAGAAACAGCCCTCAGAGACTTGTCAGAGCATGGCCTCTGGCTCCTGGTTTTGCCTCATGCTGCAGGCACTGAGAAGCTGGAACCCAGGTCTGGGCTGTCCCAGCATGACTCTGCTCTGCTGACTTCAGGCAGACCTGCTCTCGTGCTCGTGTTGCAGGGGAGAGGGGCTGTGGGCAGCTGGGACAGGCCCCAATTGCAGGGTCCCAGAGCTGGGAAGCGTGATCATCCAGCCCTGGGCACAGAGTCTGGGTGCAAGGGTCAGGGTGAGCCCTGGCTACCCTCTTCCCATCCCAGGTGGCCACCGCAAGTTCATGTACTACCTCAATGACGGCCACTATGGCAGCTTCCGTATCCTGCTGAGAGAACGCGTCCCCAGGAGACCCATTGTGGTGAAGGTAAGGGACCCCGGGGCAGGGCAGCCCCGCTCAGCCCTGGAGACCGCTGAGTCTTCCTCCACCACTAGGCGGAGCTGTGGACTCCGATTATGTCTGTCCAAGATCAGGTCCCGTAGCTGGTCGTGTCTGTACGCACCTGTCAGTCTTTGGGGCTGCACTTGGGTGGGCCTGTGTTTCCATGGGAACTGTCAGTTAACACTGGGCGGGCAGGCGGCTGTGTGGTTGCTGCACACACACCTGTCTCTGTGTCCCTCGGCATCTCTGTGTCCACTGTATGTGCTTGTGCCCCCAGAGTGCCTGTGGGGGGTGGGGGGTGCAGGGGACTCAGGAAGTAGAGACGCTCAGCACTTGCTTCCCATTAGGACACTTGGGAGGCTCTCACTGCCCACAGTGCCCAGCCCCAGCCCCAGGTGGTTGCAGTCAGATTGTCTCCTGGTTTGGGACCTTGCCACCATTCCTTTGTTCAATTCTTCAGGGAGTCCCGGTGTGCAGCCAGGTTGGAAGCCTGGCTGTTGAGTGACTTATTCAATAATCACTCAACAATAGTCAGGGTATGGGGTTATTGAATAAAACGTCCCCGTTTTATAGATGGGAAG
This sequence comes from Sorex fumeus, assembly GCF_029834395.1. NCBI lineage: Eukaryota > Metazoa > Chordata > Mammalia > Eulipotyphla > Soricidae > Sorex > Sorex fumeus. Next base: position 46,988,505 of record NW_026606104.1, read on the forward strand.
ACTGGCGTCTCACCTGGATTGCACTTATTGCACTGTCAGTTGGCAAGGCTGGGGTGTCAATTGGCAGGCCTCAGTTTCCCTAGCTGTGAAGTGCTATTAATCTTCCCCCCTGAAGGTAGCCATGAGGATTAAGTTGGGTCATGCAAATCCTGGTTTAAGATCAGACATGTCTAGTTCATGCTTCTAGCTGGCCCTTATCTTTGGCTTTCCCCTTCAGAGACCACACTTTCTCCTTACCCTGAGCACCCTTTGGGAGCATGCATAATATCTAGCCACGATGCTTTAGAAAATCCTCGGGTGGGACTTTGGAGAGACAAAGTGTGGTACCAGCAATTTCAAAATAGAACAGATGATGCTCATGTGTCCCCTCTACCCTCCCCGCCCCACACACTCATGCTTTAAAAAGATTATTAGGGAGTTGTCCCGATTGAAGAGAATGTCCCAATCGAAAGGATATTGACAGGTGGGGGCTGGAACACCACAAGATGATCAGTCATATTCCTACAGCAAGTGAAGGAGGAATGGTCAGCAGAGGCCAAAGTCACCCTCCCGCTGTGCCCTGTGTCCTTTTAAAGCTTCACCTGCTGAGACATTATCCCATCTTCTGCTTCTGCAGATGGTCCTCCCTGATCAACAGTCAGCCATGCCAGTCTTGCTGTTGTCTCTCCAGCTCAGCCAAGATCAGAGGAGTCTTCAGTATCCTTGAGCTAAACAGAATTAATTCCTCCCCATTCTGAAGAAGCAGTGAACTGTGGTCACTCCTGAGATGCTGGGTCTTGTATGGGGGAACCCTCTAGCGACTTCAGATCAATGTCACTCTTGTCTCCACCCACAGTCTGAAAACTGGGTGAAGAAATATCCACCCTCATCCCCTTAGAGGTGTCTGGAAGGATACAAATAAGTGGGATTTAGGGAAAACAAAATTTTATTAAGATGCAAGAGATGCTGATGAATTTTATTTGTCCCATAGATATTTTTTGTGAGACTATTGGCCTTTCCATGCTTTCATCCACCCAACAATTCATCAACCACCCTTCATCATCCAGTGATCCATCCATCATTCATCCATCCATCACCATCCAATGATCTAGGCTTCATCCTTCATACATCATCCATACACTGATACATCTATTCTTCCATACATTGACCTACCTCATCCATCACCTATTCATTTACCCATCTGTCCATCCATTACCATCCAATGATACATTTTTCATCCTTCCATTAATCATCAGTGCATTGGTCAGCCCACTCATCTATCATCCATCTGTTTGCCCATCCATCTATCCATTATCATCCAATGATCCATCCTTCATACTTCCACCCATCACCCATGCATTGGTCCATCTGTCCTTCCATCCACCAAACCCTCATCTATCATCCATCCGTTTGCATTGCTATCCATCCATCCATCCATCCATTCATACGTACATACATACACTCAATAAAAATATAAAGGCTTAGTCTGTGCCTAACACACTTAGGGCAAAAGTGACAAACGATGAACAGATATGAACAAATCCCATGCTTAGGGAGTTTTTCTTCCAGCGGTGAAGTGCTATTGTCTTTGGTGAAAGACAAAACAAAAACAAACCCATAACTAAATTGGAAACAAGTGCTGGGGGCAAGGTGGGGAAGGTGGATGTGAGTGTGCTGTGGTAGAGGGTGCTGTTTCAGGTTGGGGAGCCTCTCTATGGGGTGGCCTTGAGCAGAAGAAAGAAGGAGGCAGCACTTTGGTCGATGGGTCAGAGCACTGACACTAGAACAGTGGTTCCAAATGCCAAGACTAGAACTTTTCCAAAAGGCAAGGGGTGCCAGTAGGTGAGGAGTTGAGTAAGGGATGTGTTTGGAGGGGAGGCAGAAGCTAGGTGGACTGACATCTTGGCAAATCCCCAGAGAAGTCAGGAATGTGGGGCTTGAGCAGGAAGGAAGGCTGGGGGTGAGCAACCAAGAGAAGGAGAGAATGCAGAGAACTTGAGGGGGGCCCTTGCCAGCCTTGGGAAAAGGTAGTCTCTGCGTGGGTGATACAAAGCGGCAGGTTCGGGGCAGGTTGGAAGGGTCAAGAGAATTTTCTGGATGGCGGCCGCCTCGGAGCCTTTTGGAAAGCCAGGTGTGAGCTGGTCGTGATGGGGCGACTGAAACTTCATGGGAAGTGGGCGTTCCTGGCTCGTCCTTCATGCCCTACCGAGGTCGCGAGTTGCCCCCCACGAGCAGCTCTCCGGCATGGCCATGGCTCTAGAGCCACAGAAACCAATCTTATAATTATGTGACTCTCGGCAGAAACACTTCCAGGGTTAATAAGTAAAATATCAGAAATCCAAAATCGCGCGGCCGCGAGAAAACAAATTATTTCACAATGCCTTTTCAGCAGATCTGATTTGGGGGTGTAAACTCTAAATAATAATGGTGCATCTTTTGTCGAAACAATGAATCTAATCAAAGTAGATAGAGTATTAACTAGAATTCATCTGCCTCACAGGCATTGGGAGGGTTGGGAGGGGGGGTATGTTGGGGTTCTTGGTGGTGAAAAATAAGTACTGGTGAAGGGAAATGTGTTTGATCATTGCATGACCGAGACTTGAACCTGAAAGCTTTGTAACTTTTCCCACAGTGATTCAATAAATAAATAAATAAAATTTTTTTTAAAAAAGAGAATTTTCTGAGGGGATGGGTGTAGGGCAAGAGGCAGAGAGGAAAAGCCCAGTCAGGGACTTCTAGCCACTGTTGCCGGTGCCCACATGTGGAGCCTGGGTGGGGAGGTGTTAAATGCAGAGCTCCAGGTTTGCACAGGACAGAGGCTGGAGAGATAGTGCAGCAGGTAGGGCGCTTGCCTTGCACGTGGCTGACTAGACTTCCATCCACAGCATCCCATCTGATCCTCAGCCTGCCAGGAGTGATCCCTGAGTGCAGAACCTGGAGTAAGCCCCGAGCACTAGTGTGACACAAAAGCAAAGGGAAGCCGGGCACCAAATGGAACAAGCTCCAGCATCTGGTGTGAGGGCAGAGGGCGCAATGGGAGAGTGAACCAGACTGTGGGCAGCACTGGGTGGGCATTCTACTCGCTGACCAGCCAGGGAGCATGTGCAGAGAATATGCGCGTCTTGGATGAGAGAAGTCAAGGAGGGCACTCTTCAGTCTGCTGGGAGGCGGGTGTGCCAGGGCTGCCGCTGATCTGAAATGGAAGTGTCCTGAGAGCTGAGTTTCCATACCAAGGAAGGGTGGGGAGGCGAAAGTCGACAAGGCAGAGAGCTGAGTTCCAAGGGGGGGGGGGGGGGGGCGAGGAGGGTGGGGGAAGGGAGGCGCAGAAACAGGAAAGCCGCTGGGAGCAGCGCCTGGATATAAGGAGGGTTTTGTAGTGATCCCCAGGGGAGAGAAGGCACAGTTGCAAAGGCAGAAGCTTCCGGAGCTAGGGAGGGGTTGGGGTCCGCGCAGGAGGGGAGGGTGTGCCTGGAGAGGTGCGCCCCCCCACCCTCCCGCCCCGCAACTGTGCTGGGCAGTACCCATGAGGGGGCAGAGCTGGGCTTTGAATTCAAAGGAAGACTTCGGGGTTCTCCGTTCAGGGCCGCCGAGCCCGGCGCAGGATTGTTAAGAAACGCAGTCCAGACAGTGGAACCGGTTCCCAGACAAATTGGGAGTTATTAGGAGAGGAAAAGGTTTATACACTGACGGACAGGTGCTGTCCCGGTTCAAGCGCAACCGCTTGCTGCCCCCCACTGGCCGCTACGGGCACTGCAAGCAACACTCGACCGCCGCTCCGCAAACGGGCCTGCTGGCCAAGGGCTCCAGAGCGTCCTCTCCTGCCTTGGGCAAAGGGGAAACTGTAAATCCAGACAGGTGACCTTAAACAGCCACCAATGGCGGGTGGAGGTGGGCGGCTGGCGAGATAGTGCAAAAGATTAGGTGCTTACTGTGCACCTAGATGACTGGCACCCCACGTGGTCCCCCAATACTGCCAGGAGTGATCCCCGAGCACTGAGACCAGAGTGCCTCGCCAGAGATTGCCCCCAACCCCAAAACACAAAATAAAAGCCACCTGCATGTGTCTGCTCTATCCATTTAGTTGTTACTCCTCCAGTAATTGTTTATTGGGCATCTAACGTGCGCCAGACACTGTGCCAGGCTCTGGGCAGGAAATGAGATAGGAAAGATCTTGATGTTTCTAGACACGCCATTGCTTGCGGGAGGATGGGACCTCAAAAGATCAGAGACCAGATCAGCGCAGGGCCGGGGCACAGGGGGAGGAAACCAGAGAGAAGCTGGAGGGTGCTGGGGAGAGGAGGGAGCCGATGGCTGGGGCAGCGGCAAAGATGCTCTGGGGGGAAGTGGGGTGGGAAGAGCCACAGCAAAACCCAGCGGTCAGAGGTCAGCGGTCCCAGAATAGAGACCCCGGCCCCATGCCTGGCCTTCCAGGTGGGCAGCAGAGACCTGGCAGAAGGTCCTGGCAGGAGCGAAGCACCCAACCCTCGCTTCTCTCTGTCTCACTCTCCTCTCTTGGCATGCGGGAACCCCACCTCTGATAGCTGGCAGTGCCATGATCTAGCTCACAAGATCAAGATTCTTGTGATCTAGCTCACAAGATCAAGCTAGAGATGGGACTGGGTGAAGAAACTAGAGCAGAAAATTTGAGCTGTTTGCGAGCGAAGGTGGGGTGGGGCTTTGGGCTCTTTCTGTTTGCTCCAAGGAGAGCCTTTCATCCAACAGAATGAATATTTATGCTTCTTTGAAAATATCACGTGGGTATGCTTTATTCAAATCCTATGAATAGTGTTCCGAGCAACAATAAATTTTGGAAGCAAGTAAGTCCCTAAACTGGCAGTTGGAACATGTTGTTCCCATACTACTTAATTATGTTAGCTGGTATTTTCCAGAGTAGGACTCTTCGCCATAGACGACAGTTCTTCGGGAAGCAAAACTCTTTATCTTTAAACCAAGAGGAAAGTTAAAAGAAGCAACCAGTGTGTGCCCTGATTTTTCCCTCAAAGTGGACAGGCTCTTAAATCAACTAGTTTCCATGCAAATTTGCTGTGGTGACTTGGGTGAAGAAGGGAGCGAGGAGGTAGCCTTGAGAAAAGGGGCTTCTGCCTCTCTGCTCAACCCACCTCAGCCATCCCGGGAAATGCCTGCTGAGAGTCAGGACTGCGAAAACTGGCTCTGAGCTCCTACAGGCCTGAACCTTCACGTCCCCTCAGCCCCACCAGGCAGGCATCAAGCTGAGCCCGCATCTGCTTCCTCTGTACGGTTCGAGTTCTCAGGGTGCTTCGGACTCCAGCTGGAGTGAGGAACTGTCTTTGCAGGCAAAGCAGAGTCAGCCCTCACCTCAGCACGGGTCTTCTGGGCCTTCCCTCACAGAAGAGAAGAATTTCAGGAGGAGGTAAAATAATGAAGCAAGATAGTTTTTATTTAAGGAAATTTACTTAACGGCAGGTAGGGCAGTTGTCTTGCATGCACACAACCTATGTTCAATCCCCAGCACTCCATATGGGCCCTGAGCCCCACCAGGGCTAAGTCCTGAGTACTGCTGGGTGTGAAAACAAAGCAAAAACAAAAAGAGAAAAACAGTGCTTGACTGACTAAAATAATAAGCAATGAAAACTTTTGTTGTTGTTGTTGTTGTAATTTTTTTTTGTTCTTCACTTTTTTTTTCTTTTGGGCTACACCCAGCAACGCTCAGCGGTTGCTCCTGGCTCTGCACTCAGGAATTACTCCTGGCGGGCTTGCGGAACTGTATGGGATGCCGAGGACCAAGGATTAAACCTGGGTCTTCTGCATGAAGACAAATGCCCTACCCTCTCTCTGTACTATCACTCTGGCCCTCCTTTCTCCCCCCCCCCCTTATTTAAGCAGTGAACATTTTATCTGTGAACCATATTAAATATTTCAGAGGTTTTCTGATAAAAATTCAAAGTAATGTAGTGGAGAGAGCACAGGGGTTAAAGCACTCGCATGCATCCTTCTGACCCTGCTTCCAGTCCCAGGAACCACATGTAATGTTCCCATCACAACCAGGAGTGACTTCTGAGCACAGAACCAGAAGTAGCTGCTGATCTAGGTATGATAACTCCAAACCAAAAAATTTTAAGTAAAATAAACATTAAAAAACAAAATAATAAATACATTGTTATTATTATTAGCCATGACAATGTGACAAGATGATGCATTTCAATAATATGTAAAAGATGATACATTTCAATAATATGTAAAAGGGACCTCTTCTAATATAGACATTTGATAATAAAAAACATTGAAAAAAAAGGGAACTTCAACTCAAAGGAAATGCTAAGTAAAAATAATCTTTAAGGAGGTATGGTGCCTCCAACAGGTCAATTTGTACCTGTGAGGCGAGGGAGTGCATCAGCAACCTGATGGTGCCTTCAGACTTCTAGATTCCCCAAAACTGCTGCTGTGCCTTTGGTCAGACCCCAACAACTTGGGGCCAAGTTTGCCAAGAAAGTAAATGACCAAAAGTTAGGTATGTGAGAGACACACCCACAAACCACCTCCAGCTCAGCTATATAATTGGAGGCAAGGCCTCTCTGGTTCCTGATCAAACTGCTTAACGACCATGATCCCAGAGACTCAGAAACAAATCTTGGCCCCGGAGGCACAAGGACTTAGCACAGAGAGCCACCCGCTTGGAGCAGAAAAGCAAATGGACTATGTGTTAAACCGCGCCACCATGCCTGCCCGGAGGGGAAAGGGTGTTGCCCCATTCGCCCAATCCTCTCTGGAAAGAAAGATGGCGGCCGCACGGGAGCCTTGTGGACAGCAGGTTTGAGCCGGGGGCGGGGGGCGGCAGGGGCCTCATGGGAAGGGGGGCGTTGTGGGCTGTCCTTCACGCCCGACCGAGGTCACCAGCTGCCCCCCACGAGCGGCTCTCTGGCACTGCCACGACTCCAGAGCACAGAAACCAATCTCTTAACTATCTAACTTTTAATAGAAATACTTCCAGGGTTAATAAGTAAAACAGCAGAAATCCAAAACCGCGCGGCCTCGCGACATCATTTTATTCTTAAACCAAGCTGTAGAAAGCAAATCATTTCACAACGCTGTTTCAGCATATCTGATTGGGGGGGTCATAAACTCTAAACAATAATTGTGCATCTTCTATCGAAACAATGTATCTAGGGCTGGAGCGATAGCACAGCGGGTAGGGCGTTTGCCTTACAAGCGGCCAATATGGCCGACCCGAGTTCGATTCCTCCGCCCCTCTCGGAGAGCCCGGCAAGCTACCGAGAGTATTCGATATGCCAGACACAGTCAAAGTAGATAGAGTATTAACTAGAACACATCTGCCACACAGGAATTGGGAGGGGTGGGAGGTGGGGTTCTATTGGGGTTCATGGCTAAAAATAAGTATTGGTAAAGGGAAATGTGTTTGATACTTACATGACTGAGACCTAAACCCGAAAGCTCTGTAACTTTTCCCACAGTGATTCAATAAAGAAATAAATTATTAAAAAAAAAAAAAAGAAACAAATCTTGGAACCCAGCAGCTTTTGGCAGAGATGCATCCGATCCCCACAGTGGGTTACTGGCACCAGGCCACCCCAGGGGGGGAAAGGTGCTGTCTCTCCACCTGCTCCCTCTTGGCAGCTTGGTGGCTGCCGTCGTCCAGAGGCCATTGGGCAGTCAGGTTTGGGCCCACAGAGACAAGACACGTGGGGCCTCACAGGATGGGAGTGGAGCAGGTCCTTTCCTCCCCAGATCGCCGCCCACGAATAGTCTCTCTGCTCCTAATCAAGCTGCTTAATGGCCATGATCCAAGAGACTCAGGAACAAATCTCGGAACCCAGAAGGTTTTGGCAGAAATCCCTACAGATTTAAGTGTTAAAATTTCGGAATTCCAAAATCATGTGGCCACTATTGCGGCCGCACGACATCATATGTTATTCATAATCAACAATAGAAAACAAAATATCTACAGTTGCCTTTTTGACATATCCGAGTGTTGGAGTAGCACTGTAGCAGTGTCCTCCTGTGTTGCTCGAGCAGGCTTGTAACGTCTCCATTGTGAGGCTTGTTGTTACTGTGTTTGGCTTGCCAGGCTTTGCCATGCGGGCGAGATACTCTCAGTAGCTTTCCAGGCTCTTCAAGAGGGGTGGAGGAACTGAACTCAGGTTGGCTGAGTCGGCCACGTGAAAGGCAAATGCCCTACCTGCTTTGCTATTGTTGGGGTAAAATCCCAAATAATAATGGAGGGTCTGGTGTCGAAATATTGAATGTAATCAAAGTAGAGAGAAAGTAATGTGGAAATCAGCTGCCCCACAGGTAGGGGGAGAGTGAGGGATGGGGGGGTATACTGGGGTTTTTGGTGGTGGAGAATGGGCACTGGTGAAGGGACGGGTGTTTCATCATTGTGTGACCGAGACTTAGACCTGAAAGCTTTGTAACTGCACTCATGGTGATTCAATAAATAAATTTATAAAAAGGAGGGGCTGGAGTGATAGCACAGTGGGTAGGGCGTTTGTCTTGCATGCAGCTGACGTGGGTTCGATTCCCAGCATCCCATATGGTCCCCCAAGCACCGCCAGGAGTAATTCCTGAGTGCAGAGCCAGGAGTAACCCCCGAACATCATTGGGTGTGACTCAAAAAGCAAAAAAAAAATTATAAAAAGGAAAAAAAAGTAAAGTGGAGCTCATGCCCAATTCAATCAACGTAATCAATGACTGAATAAATAGCAACACTCCTACATTAAAAATATAATAATCTTTAAAAGATGAATAGTGGAAGAGCCAGAGAGATAGTACAGCGGGTAGGGCATTTGCCTTGCATGTGGCCTGCCCGGGTTTGATCCCTGGCACCTTATACAGTCCCCTGAGTTCACCAGGAGTGATTCCTGGGTGCAGACCCAGGAGTAATCCCTGAGCATTGCCAGGGGTGGCCCTAAAACTAACAAAACAAACAAAAAGCATAGTAATATCACCTTCTGAGGGCATGAATCAGCCTTTAACCTTCAGGTTCCACAAAACACCTTTCAAGAGGCCAGAGGAAACCTTCTAAAGTCACAGCAGCGAGTCCCAGAAGATACCACTTCCAGATGAAGTCCCAGTGACCACGAGCATCCAGAAGCAAGGCCTAGGTATGCAGGTTCCAGGACTAAGACTCCAGGCCACACAGCAGCAGTGGCAGAGGAGTTAGGCTGTCCCTTCCTGGCTCCCCGCCCACTCAGTGTTTGGCATGTCATGCCCACAATCTATTTATGAGCAATAGAAAATAAATTATGTAGCCTCTGTCCCTTATAGGCAGGCTTGAACAGTGGTGGGAAAATTCGAGCAAACTATAGTGCCCCAAAGCAGAGAGAGTGTATTGGGGAAATTGTCTGCCATAAAGGCAGGGTGAGGACTGGGATGGTGGGGGAGGGGGATACTGGGGACATTGGTGGTGGAAAATGTGCACTGGTGGAAGATGGCTGTTCAATCATTGTATGGCTGAAGTTCAAACACGAAAACTTTGTAACTGTACCTCACAGTTTTATTTTAAAAAAATAAATAAATAAATAAATAAATAAAGTAAAAACCCAGGGCTGGAGCGATAGCACAGCAGTAGGGTGTTTGCCTTGCACGCAGCCAACATGGCTGACCTGAGTTCGATTCCTCCACCCCTCTCGGAGAGCCCGGCAAGCTACTGAGAGTATCTCGCCTGCACGGCAGAGCCTGGCAAGCTACCCGTGACATATTCGGTATGCCAAACACAGTAACAACAAGTCTCATGATGGAGACATTACTGTGCCCGCTCGAGCAAATCGATGAACAATGGGAGGACCGTGACCGTAACCAAAGTAAAAACCCAACCTTCATTTCCACTCTAATCTGCAATGCTGCCCTCAAGATCTTCACATTTTCTTCCCAGACTCCAGAAAGCATGTGGGAGTTTTCTTATTCCTTTGCTGTGGTGGTCTGGGGGATTGAACCCACAACCTCACACAGGCAAGGCAAGTGCCCGGCTGAGCCACCTCTCATGCTCTTGGTAGTTTCTTAAAAGAGGAGTTCTGTGAGCCTCTTCCAGGCCCATCCGGTCAGCATCTCTGGCTGGTGTGGCCTAGGAGTCTGCAGATTTACCATGTCTTCTGTATGACATAAAAATGAACAACAAAATCCTTTTCAATGGTTAAATACAGCCCCACCACAGAAAGCCACACTGAACAGATGTGCAGATTAATGAGTCATCCCCAGGAGACCCCCCCAACTCAGCTACCCACTGTGAAGGCGGAAATTGCCACCCTCCCCAGCTGCCCACATGCCCTCTTGCTCCTAACCCCTTCGGGCCCTCTACCCTAGCAGCAACCTCTGTTCATTTGGTTCTCTTTCCATCTCTCTCTTCTGCTTGTGATTCATTTGTTAATGAGTCAGATTTTGTCTGTAGAGTTTCCTACACACGTTGCTAATCGCATCCCCCCAGTGTAAGCAGCTGGTTCTCTCTCTCTCTCTCTCTCTCTCTCTCTCTCTCAGTGTCAGTGATTGGATCTTGGATCTACAGATTTAATCAGATTATTTCATTTTGGGTGAGAAGCCCCCTGTCATCATGTGTTTATCATTATCAGGGAGCTCATAGTATTGTGTTTTCTCTCTCTGATCTGGTCTATTTCCTCCCCAAATAAAGGAATCAGCCCGGAGACTTCAAGTCAGCATTGCAGACGTCATTCATAAGGCAGTACAACTTTCTTTACTTTTATCTTTTACTTATTTTCATTTGTTTGCTCCCACTTCATTTAAATACTGTATTTTACGAAGTTGTTTATGATGATCTGTTACATTTATTCAATTTTACAACCCCAGTCTCACCACCACTGTCACCTTCCCTCCACCGTTGTCTCCATTTTCCCAATCATCTCTCGAGCTTACTCCAGTAGCAGGTCCACAATAATTTATTTGATAGTGCTTATTTGCCAATAAATGGCTAGTGGAATGATCAAAAAATATTCCCACAGAAGAAAATTTGTGAAAATTGTTTTATGTCATCATGGGGGCACTAAGTCCTTGTCTAAGGATTTACTAAGATATTGCTGCAAGTTAAACCCTCTGTGTTGAGGTTTTTGTTAGAGATTGGCTGGCTTTTGTGTTATATCCCATTCAATCTGGTGTGCTACTACTGGGATGTCAGTGTTACAGAGTTTGAAAATGTTGTTCCAGAAAATACAGAATATTTAAGTATGGACAGCTAAATATTTCACTGGACGCGGCTGCCAGAACTTCCAGAAGAATGCAGAGTATGGGGAGGTTGCCCATCCCAACTCTGAGGAGTTCTTCAGTTTTCAGCCACAAGGACCTGTGTACCTGAAGTTTTTGGCAGATTCGGTTCTCTGTGGTGCTCAGTTCTGAGGCAATGGGAACTAGCCAAAGGCATGGCAGTGGTTTTGGGGTACGGGAGCAGCTGCCAGGGCTTTGTTTGGGCAGGACCTGGCTGGCCCCACTATGAGATCACCTTGGAGGTCTAAGAAAATTTTGCAGCTGGTTGGTCTCTTTTGAAATTTATGATTTACTATAACAAGATACAAGTCTCACAATGGAAACGTTACTGGTGCCCGCTTGAGCAAATCGATGAACAACGGGGGGACAGTGCAGTGCTATAACAAGATGGGTCAGAGTGATAACACAGCAGGTAGGGCATTTGCCTTGCCAGCAGCCAACCCGGCCAACCCAGGTTCGATTCCTCCGGCCCTCTCAGGGAGCCTGGCAAGCCACTGAGAGTATCTTGCCCTCATGGCAAAGACTGGCAAGCTACCTGTGACGTATTCAATATGCCAAACACAGTAACAACAAGTCTCACAGTGGAGACGTTACTGGGCCCGCTCGAGCAAATCGATGAACAGCGGGAGGACAGTGCTACAGTGCTACTATAACAAGACTGGTAGATGAACTTACATGGTGGTGGGACATGGGCCTCGTTCAACTTTCTGTGTAGCTGTTAATCCCTTTCTGTGGTGGGTTACTTATTTACAATCTCACAAGCAATGCTAACAATCTTCATTTGCTCTGACATCACACCAATATTTGGTATAGTTAATATTACTTGATTTTAATTTACCCCAGCCAGGTAAAATGCTATTGCATTGTACTTTTGACATTACCTAACAATGGTGTTAAAGATTTTTCCATCTCTTATTTGTCATTTGTATATCTTCTTGTATGTCTGTCTAGACCTTATTTAAGGATATATTGTTGTGCAACAAACAACCACAGAAAGTAGTGGGATTAAAACCAAACCAAGGGGCTGGAGCAATAGCACTGCAGGTAGGGCACTTGCCTTGCATGTGGCCGACCTGGGTTCGATTCCTAGCATTCCATATGGTCGTGTGAGCACCGACGGGGTAATTCCTGAGTGCAGAGCCAGGAGAAACCCCTGTGCATTGCTGGGTGCTACCTCCTCCCCCTCCCCCCCCAAAAAAACCATCCATTTACTCGCCCTTCTGCAGTCTCAGTAGGATTCTTTTGGGCAGTTAGGTAGCTCCAATGATGTAGCTGTTGATGACGCAATGATGGACAATATGATGCAGCTGTGTAGAGATACGGTTTGGGCTAAAAGGAAGTGATAGCTTAACACATACCTGGTGTCGTGGCTGGGAGGTTCAGGACATCAGGAGGCTGTGTAGGTGCATGTCAGCTTTCTCTTTGGTATAGCAGGCCACCTGACTTGCTGACTCCAACTTTCAAGAGGGAGCATGGACAGCAGACCCAAAAAAGGTATGAGAGCTACCTCATGTTCTCCTGGCATTCTTCCATGTGATAGCTAACCTTCCTAACCTAGTCGAGAAGACTCGATTAGTGTCTGAATATGCAGGCCCCAGTGAAAGTCTACTGGCAGATGTTTCACCATTTCTAATTACTGCCACTTTTTCACAATATTTTTAGTTCTCATGGCAAAGTTAAATAGAAGGACAGAGTTATAAGGTGCCTGCTCCCTCTTCCACCACACAGCCGCCCTGTCCATCACCACCTGCCAGGGGTGTAAGGCACTCGTTACAACGCATGAAGCAACATTGACACAGCATTATCAAAGTCCATAGTTTATAACAGAGCTCATTCTTTGTACTGTATATTCTGTGGGCTTTGATAAATGTATGACATCATACGTATGTAAACAAATATAGACCTCATTATAAGTTGTCATACAAAGTATTTCGACTGTCATAAAAATTCCCCGACTGTTCACAGTTGCTCCCAATCCCCCTGTCAACCACTGATCTTTGGTTTTGCCTCTCTCCATGGTTTTGCCTTTCCACTTAGCCTTTGTAGGTATAAATTTTTAAAAAACGTGCCCTGCCTGAATTTGGGGGCCTTTTGAATCTGTAGATTAATGTCTTCCATCATTTCTGGGAAACATTTAGTCAATGACTCTTCAGATGCTACCTCAGATACATTCTGTTCATTCCTACTGGGGTTCCAATTAGATACATATTAGATATAATTTTTATTTATTTTCCACCACTTTTACCCTCCTTTTAATTGCTTTTATTTTGCCTCATTGGTTTTTGGGTTATACCTGGCTCAGGAATCACTCCTGGTAGGGTCGAGGGAATCATATGGGATGCCAGGGATTGAACCCAGGTTTGCCATGTGCTGCAGGCAAGCACTTTACCCACTACACTATCTCTCCAGCCCCCTATATGTTTTTTTTAATCCTTAACATTCCCCATGCCATACTTCTTCTGAATTATTTCATATTTTTTCTAAAATTTCTTCCTGTACACTATTCCCATTTCAGTCATATCCAATACATTTAAACTTGCTATTCATTCTGATTTTTTGTATTATATATTTCTAAAAGTTAAATTTGCTCTTTTTATGTTTACTGTCATTTCTTGTAGTTTCCCTGTCCTGTGCAAATACTGTCAAGTTAATCTTTTATTTATTTAACAGGGTCACTTTATAGTTTCATGTAAAACAATTCCAGTGTCTGAATTCTTTATCATAATTTTGGTTGCTAAGATTAGAAGGCCCTTAACATAATCACAAGCAGAATTATGTTATTCTGCTTTTTCTCTTCATATAGGATAACAATGCTGTTCATTTTAATGAACCACTTTCTATAATAGAAAAGGTTTATTTTTACTTCATTACTAATAAAGAATGTGGCATTTAAAAAAAGATTAGAAGGCCTTATTTCCTTGTATGCCTGATTATATTCAACTATGTACTTGCCATTAGACTCTCTCTGCATAACCAATTTTGAGCGTAAGACAAAAGCACCTCCTTCAAAGATTTCCACTTGCCGTTTGCAGGAGCCTGGAGGCAGAGCCTCATGCCATCTCAGCTCATGACCTGAGCTGTAGACCATCCTGAAAACACAAACTAGAGCTGTAAATCCTCAGGCTGCTTTACTTCTAGGGGTATGGCTGGATGTGACTTTTTGGGGTCCCAGCTGATTGCAGGGAGAGTTTTCTATAGGATCCTTCTCAAATCCTTTATCTGTACCTCTTGCCCAGGGAGTCAGTAAGAATTCAGAGTAGCAGAAAGCCAGAAGGAACATTGCTGAGACTCTCTCTATCAAGGTTTCTGTTTTGCCTTCAGTGTTGTTCTGATAATTTCTTGCCCTCTGTTTACATCAATATATCAGTTTTTCCTTCCCTTTTTTGGGGGGGGAGGGGTGTGTGGTAGGTAGGGATTGGAACCACATCCAGTGACATTCCGGGACTATTTCTGGCTCTGAGTTAGGAGTGAGTCCTGGAGACCATAGGTGGTGTGGGGGAAGTGGGGTCTGACATCTGTAATGCAAGTGCCTTTCCTCCTGTATTCTCCAGCCCATATAACAGGGCTTTTCATCGTTTCCAATGGAGAATTGATTTGAGTAAACTAGCCTGACATTGCATAAAAAACCAAAGTATCAGGTACCAGGATCCATTTTACAAAAATTAAAACTGTGTGCCAATGAAACGAGGCTCTTTTGCTGGGTTTTTCAGTAGTAACACAAAGAGCCAAGCTGTAAACTGGATTTTACCCCAAGTCTAGTGCTCTCTCCTCCAATCCCTCTTTGAAGCTTGTTTCTTTCATATGTAAGGAAGAAGTCATGTTGATAGTCTCTGAAGACCTACTGACCTTTCTCAGAGCAGCATATCATGGTTTTAAAGTCCAACTTAACCACCTCACCTTCTCATCTTCCATTCTCGGATCAACTCCCTTTAGACCCGACAGCCAAGGCCAGTCACCAAGAATTGCCAGACGGGCCACAAGGGGGCAGTAGTGTGCAGGGATAGGCCGACTTCCCGGCCCACTGCACCGCCAAGGGCTCTTTTCATCTGTCAGAGTAAAAGGATGATTCAAAACCCTGTGTCCCTTCTGCTTCATTTCATTTGTCAAACTCCGGCTGATGCATAGAAACAAGTCAGAGCCCGTCCTTACCCTTGGGTGCCTCATAGTCCAATAAATCCTCTCCAGGCTAGACTTTCGGTTGATCTTTCCCCCTTCTGATCCTTGCTCCGGCAGTTCCCCTTCCGCCCTCCCTGTCATTTCCCCTCATTTTAAAGGTTCAGCTCAGCTGCTAACTCCTCCCTGGAGCCTCCCAAATATCCCCTCAGAGCCGCCTCTCTCGCGCCTGTGCTCCCAGCTCAGGCTCTGGGTCTCTAACACTGCACTGGCCACGGGCTGCCTTCCCCATCCACACTGGAGAATCCTCAGACAGGGGAGGGTGCCCTTCGGTTCTGCACCTCAGGACACCTCGGGGCTGGTCATGGCAGGGAAGTAGAAAGTGGGCAATGGGAATTCCAGCAGAGCCTAAGGATGCCCAAAACAAGCACCTGGAAGGCTCTGCCGGGGCACCTCCTTCCTGTAGCCCCACCCCCAAGCCAGCCTTTTGGGGTCCAGCTTCGGAGCTGCTGATGGTGATAGGAGACGCTTCCAATGGCAAGGCTCAGTGAATTCGAAAATGAAACCAGGGCTAAGGGAAGTGGCTCAGTAGTAGCACACTTGTCTCACATAGGTGTGGCCCTGCGTTCAGTCTCTGCACAGCAAAAGAAAAGGAAGGAAGGAAATAAATAGGAAAAGAGACTATCAAAACACCAGAAGAAAACGGGGGAGGGTTTCCGGATGGCTTTTGAGCTAACATGATCTTTCACGTTGTCGGTGGAGGGCACTGGGACAGAGGAAGGAGAGCCACAGAGCTGACAGAGGGGACTGCAGTGGACAGTGTTATCTAGCTCCAGGCTCACTCACCCGTGTTCTTGATGGAACGTGTGCATCAGGCAGTCAGGTCTGCATGGCAGGGATGGGAGGGCAGCCGGCTGCACATGATCTGCATGGCGTGGGAGCCGGTCCCTGCCACCTGAGTTTTCAGGGGACTGGTTCTCAGGCTAAGGTGAGATTATGTTCTTTTTCTTATTTTTCTTTTTGGGTTACACCCAGCGGTGCTCAGGGGTTTCTCCTGGCATTGCACTCAGGAATTATTCCTGGTGGTGCTTGGGGTGGGGGGGGACCGTATGGAATGCCGGGGATCGAACCCGGGTTGGCCGCGTGCAAGGCAAATGCCCTACCCGCTGTACTATCGCTCCAGCCCCAGTGAGGTTATGTTCTGCACAGGAAAAGGAACGGTCAGTCCCAACATGGACCTGGGACCCAGGTTCTTGTCTTTCTTGCAGGAAATCATTTCAGAAGAAGATAGAGTGAAACCTAAGAGTTTGAGTAAAAAGACAGGAAGATGCGTTTAAGAAAGGACATAGATTTCTGCAGAAAAAGGAGCGAGATTCTAAAGTAAAAGAGGTCTCAGACCTGCTGGGAAG
The DNA here is from genome assembly GCF_029834395.1 of Sorex fumeus. NCBI lineage: Eukaryota > Metazoa > Chordata > Mammalia > Eulipotyphla > Soricidae > Sorex > Sorex fumeus. The sequence goes on from NW_026606104.1 coordinate 47,005,214, forward strand.
GTGCAGGTAGCTCCAGAAAGGAGTGTGCTGAGTCCCTTTGGGAAAATGATTGTATGTGGGTCTTTTCTAAACTGCTTAGCTGGGACAATCTGTGCAAGGCCTTGCCAAGGTTCCTGGAAAGGAAAAGAACTTTAAACTCCAATGGCCTCTTCATTCTACACCTTATCAGGTCTTTGTTCATGATGTTGAATTGTCTCCTGAGGGCATCTTGCTTTCCTTTAGGTCAGAGCTGGCCAATCTCCATCTAGTCTGTGCGGAAGATAATTCCATTTCAGATCATTATCTCCTCTCTCCAAACACTTCTTGGTTTTATGACTTCTCGAAATTCATTGCTTAGGCCCGGCCGGCCCGCCCCCCCCCCCCCCCGCCCCCCTTACCTACCTGACTTCGTACTTCATTTCAATGAGTCAAAACCAGAAGTCATAGTGAAAAAGAAATATAAACAGCTTTTGTGAGGTTTTTTTTGTGTGTGTGAAGAATTCCTCAGTCTGATTCATAAGAAGATAACCACAAATTTAAAATACTCAGGATTCCACTTCCTACCTATCAGATGGGCAAAAATCCAAAGGTTTGAAAACATCCCTTAAGATCTAAGTGACAAGTGACACTAGAAAAGCAAGTATGGCTCTCATGGGGGGAGGGGGGAGGTGTGATCACTCAGCCCCTGGAGGCACATAAGGAGCTAATGACCCCACTTATTCTCACCTTTGCATGAATCTGTTCTATGTGACAGACCTGGTGAAAGATGGACTTATTGACTGCCCAAGTGTGTGGGAGAAGGAAGACTCTGTAGGTGTCTGTAAGTTGATTTTTTGGTTTGTTCTTGAGTCATACTGTGTAGTGCCTTGGGGGACCCTATAGCTCAGGGATTGAACCCAGGTTTTCTATATGTATGCTAGTCTTCTACATTATCTTCCTGGTCCCATAAATTAATTTAAGGGATTGCGTATCTGGATGTGTTGAACCTGATCAGGTGAACCTTTTAAAAGTAAAGACTGGGGCCGGAGGGATAGCATAGCGGGTAGGGCATTTGCCTTGCACGCAGCCAACCTGGGTTCGATCCCCAGCATCCCATATGGTCCCCCAAGCACCGTCAGGAGTAATTCCTGAGTGCAGAGCCAGGAATAACCCGAGCATCACTGGATGTGACCCAAAAAGCAAAAAAAAAGTAAAGACTTCGGCGTGGTGGTCGGCGGGAGACATGGTTCAAGAGAGAGTTTGCCTTGCATGTAGGAGTCCCAGGTTCAATCTCTGGAGCCAGGAGTAACCCCTGAGCACTACCAGGCATGACCCACACAACCGAAAAAAAAAAAAGGTTAGAAACTATTTCCTGGTTAGTCTAAGAAGTCAGAAATGTAAAGTATGAGAAGGATTCATGGGGCTTTGGAGAAAGCCACGTAGCAAAGAATGTAGCTGTCATTTGGGAGCAGACGGGGCCCTCCATTCACAGTCAGCAAGAAACCAGAAGCCTCAGTTTTAGCAGAAAGCCAAAAACCACAAGGAACTGAATTCTGTCTATGACAGGAGAGAATTGAGAATAAATCCCTCCCCAGCCACAACCTTCGAATGAAAGCCAAACCTTGATTTCACCCTGAGCAGAGAATACAGCTGCATTATGCTAAACTTCTGACTTACATAGGCTAGAAGCTAACAAATGGGTAATTTTAAACCACTGAGTTTGAGGAACTTCATTATATGACAATAGAAAATTAGTATCATAATTACAACCAGCAATCCACTTAGGGGATTCATTCGGTAATGAATGTATTCATTCTGTATGAGTGAATTCATTCTAATGTACTCATCTTAATGAATTCATTCTGTGAAGTAAACATACTTTACACATATGAAAGTATGTATATACATGATTATTTACCATAGCATTTATTGAAAAGTTAAAAAAAACTCATAAAGGGACCCCAAGTGTCTGTCATGGGTTCTGTCTATGCAATGGAATATTATGCAGTGCTAAAAAAAGAACAAAGACTTTAACCTGATGCTATTGTTTTCTAGTTGCTAGTAAAGATCTCCAAGGTGTCAGACCAGTGAGAAAGAGGCAGCTGTGGAGGAGGTTTGCTTTGGCTTATATAAAAGGCCCTTAAGAACGTAAGTTTATTTTGGAACTTGCATAAAGCAACTCTGAGGCCAGGGGTTAAGTCAGTGGCTTGGAGCATCTGCCTGGCTGACATATGGTCACAAATTGAATGCTGGGGCCCAGTAGACTCCATCCTGGCATCTCTGCTGATTGTACCTGGCGGCTCTGAGGTCTGGGATCCCCGGCACTACCAGTGATTCTGGCCACTACCAGCTCAGCCAGCACCATGGCTGAAGTGGTGTGACCACCCATGAGCACTGGAATGTGAGCATTACAGTCACACGGCAGTGTGACCGCCTCCCCCAGGTTACTGCAACCACACAACAAAGGGAAATGGGAATTAAAAAAAAACAAGCTGGAAGATAATCAAGTAGTGAGCTAGAAGGTCGTAAGGACAAGGCTGCTGCAGCACATGTGTTAGAATGGCCAGAGTAATAGTACAGGGGGGAGGGTGTCTGCCTTGCACACAGCCAACCTGGGTTCGATCCCTGGCATCCCATACAGTCCCCCAATACCATGAGGAGTAATTCCTGAGTGCAAAGCCAGGAAAGTAACCCCTGAGTATCTTTGGGTGTGGGTGTGACCCAAAGAGAGAGAGAGAAAAAAAGAATGACCAGATTTTGGTCGGTTGGTTTTTTTTGTTTGTTTGCTTGTTTTGTGCAGTCTCCTGCCGCCGCGCCTGGCTGTCCTCGCTGGGGCCCCTTGGAAGGGAGCGGGTTGAGCTTTCCTCCCTGCCCCGACCAGGGCTCCAGCAGCCGGAGATCTCCAGGACCAGCCACCACCATGCTGATACCACTCTCCGCACACATGAAGGTACTGGCAGAGGGACAAAGCCACGCGGGTTCCGGGGCCGAGATCTCCAAGCCTACTTGGATTTGGGCCAAGCATCCTCCACCCAGATCCTCCAAATTCCAGTAGGCGGGGGTCACATCCACCAACTGGCCCCCTGGCGCCGTGTAATCCCATCAACGGCTAAGACCCAGAGACTATAAAAACCAGCTCCCGGAACCGCGCAGCCGCATTCGCGGCCGTGTGACATCCTATTATGACATCTTATTATCTCATTCCTACTTTGGACAAACTGGCAGGCTACCGAATGTAGCCTGCCCACACGGCAGAGTCTGGCAAACTCCCCGTGGCGTATCCAATATGCCAAATACCAGTAGCAATGATGGGTCTCATTCTCCTAAAGAGCCTTGAATATAATCTCAGGGCTAGGATGAAAGAGACGTTACTGGGGCCTGCTTGAGGCAATCGACGAATAACAGGATGATTTGTGATTTTGTGATTTGATTGTTTTGTATTTTTGTTCCACACCTGGCAGCATTCAGAGCTTACTCCTGGCTCTGTGTTTGGGGCTCCCTCCCTTGGGCTACGGAGAGCATATGCAAAGCTGGGGACTGATCTGGCATCTGCTGTGTGTGCAAAGCAACACACTTTCCCCACTCTACCATCTCTGGCCCAAGTTTTCATTTCTTAAGTGATAGTCTCATGGCTCAAAATTACCTGCTAGGGACCTGAGAGAGTACAGAGAGTAGGGTGCTTGCCTTGCATGAAGCTGACCAGGACTTGCTCCCCAGTACCCCAGGTGGTTCCCCCCATCCTCCAGGGGTAATCCCTGAGCAGAGAATCAGGAGTATGCCCTGAGCACCAAAACAAAAACTAAACCAAAGAAGGCCCTCCCGTTGATCATAGATTTGCTCGAGTGGGCCCAGTAACGTCTCCATTGGAGACTTTGTTGTTACTGTGTCTGGCATATCGAATACTCTCGGTAGCTTGCCGGGCTCTCCGAGAGGGGCGGAGGAATCGAACTCAGGTCGGCCATGTTGGCCGCTTGTAAGGCGAACGCCCTACCCGCTGTGTTATTACACAGCAGGGCTGGAGCGATAACACAGCGATAGGGCGTTTGCCTTGTACGCAGCCAACATGGCCGACCCGAGTTCGATTCCTCCGCCCCTCTCGGAGAGCCCGGCAAGCTTCCAAGAGTATCTCGCCCGCATGGCAAAGCCTGGCAATGGCAAGCTCCCCTTGACGTATTTGATATGCCAAACACAGTAACAAGTGTCACAATGAAGGCGTTACTGTGACTGTTAACTTAGCATCATGCCCTTGAAGGCTACGGAGTTGTCATAGATGACAAACCAAAGAAATAAATATTAAAAGTAGATACTAAAAAAACAGTCACCCTTGCGCCTGAGAGATTAGTACAGCAGTAAAGCACTTGCAATGCACTCAGATGACCCCAGCTGGATCCCCAATACTGCATACGGTCCCCCAAGCTTTCCAGGAGTAACCCCTGAGCACTGCTGCAGTAAGCCCTGAGCACTGCTGGATGTGACCCTCCTTCCAAACAACGGAAACTCAACTAAAATGATGAATAGTTTTCCATCATATGAATGAGGCCCTGTCTTCCTAGAGTCCTCCTGGACTGGGCTGGCTCCCCGCCCGTGTTCCCTCAAGCCGATTCTCTGGCACGTCCTCCAGGGAACCCGTGACTGCTGGCATTCCCTGGGCTTGTATTCTGCCTGCTCCCCTAGTGGAGAGGAAGCAGAGGCTCTGATACCTGCGTCTGACTCGGTCACAGCTCTGGGACTTTGTGTTGCCCACAAACTTTGTGTTGCTCAGCGGGGGATGCTACAGTCTCTGTGGGTTGGGTGGATTGAATGAGATCACCCCTGTCCAGGGACCCTCCTGCAGAAAGTGCCCAGCTTGTAGCAGCTGCCGCCAGCTTTTGTGCTAGCTGGAAGCAGCCAGGGGTATCTCGGGCTGCAGAGGTAGGAAGAAATCATGGTTCCCCCAGCGCCTCCTGGGTGGTCGTCTGCCCCATTCCTCCTGCTTCCACCCCACTGTTTCTAGACTGAATGAGGTCTCTCTTTGGTGTGAGTTTAGTGCCTGTGGGACTCTCTCTCCATTCAGATAAGCCTTAGTGAGGCGACAGAGTGGCGAGTTGTTCAAGGTCACACGGCACGTCAAAGGCAGGACCTGGACAAGGATGGAGGACCCGGTTCCCTGCCCAGCCTTGTCTCTGCCCAAGTGCCTCTGGGTCCAAGCCCCCATGGGTGGAACTCCCCTCCCTGCCTCCAGCCCCCTGATCTCCCCAGCCTCTGAGTGACCAGAGAAGGGATGCCTACCCAGGGATCCCCATTTCCCTGCAGACCCTATTAGGGTTTCCCCCAATCCCTCCTCAGCATCTGCCTCCACCAGTAGAACACATAGAATGACAGGCAGCATTACTCGGTCCTCCTGGAACTATGGGGGCAGGGAATTAGGGACTTCTTGGGCTGGAGCTATAGTACAGAAGGTAGGGCATTTGCCTTGAATGCAGCCAACCCAGGTTCGATCCCCGGCACCTGCTATGGTCCCCTGAGTCTTCCAGGCACGATGGTAATCCCAGAGCTCAGAGCCCAGAGTAAGCCCTGAACACCATTGAGTTGTGTCCCCAAAACAAACAAACCAAAAGTGTCAGAGTTGGGACACTTGTGACTGCTGGAGCTCTAACTGTGATCTCTCACCTGACATTGCTCCTTTCTCTCCCTTGAGCCAGAGTTACTTGCCCTCCCCAGGCCTTGAGGCTGACAAACCTTCAGCTCCCAGTGGGCTTCGACCATGATTGTCCCCTGGATTGCAAGAGAGTCCTCAGGATCCTGGTGCCTCGGATCCCATCTCTTGCCTACGTAGGGGTTGGTTCACTGTAGATATCATGATGTTTCTCCAGATAGAGCCTCTCAGGGGACTGTCTGCTCTAGCGCAGGTGTGGGCCCATTTCCAGGCCCTCCTCCAGAAAAGATGGGGGCTGTTGCTTCCCTCCCAGCCTCATGCACACAGAGACCCCTTGAGTCTGTAAGCGCACGCGTCAAGAGTCCAGATCTGGTCAGGTCCTGTTGGACTGATTTAATCCGGTTGACCCTCAAGGACTGAGCAGGTGGCCCTTCATTTCAGCTCGTTGTCACTGGTTTGACTCACTACCCATCAGCCCACACTCACTCGGGTCTCCGTGACTCCTCTGGGCTTGTTTGTGTCTGTTTTGATTTGGGTCAGTTTAATAATAGCAGGCACTTATGCTGCACTTGTAATATATCAGCACTGTGGATTCCAAGTGCTCTGCATCTGTTAAATCTTCCTGCAGGTAGGGAGTGTCATTAATGCCCTTGATTCACACATGGAGAAACTGAGGCACAGAGTGCTTGAGGAGGTTGCTCGGGCTTCAGGGTCACTGAGGAGGTTAGACAGGATGCAAACCCTCTGCTCCCAGCTTGTGTGCTCTTGACCCCACTCTTCTGCACTGTCAGTGCCACAGAGCGTCTGATGTGCACAGCCTCCCCGGCCTGCTCCAAACTGAGAGCTTTTCTGCTGTCTCCAGGGCATGCAGCCTGGAATCCAGCCTTCCACAGGGGCCTGCAGACCTCGTGTCTTGGAATTCCCAAAGTGGAAGATGCTGTGTTTAGTTTCGATTTTTTTTTGTAGGCTGCCACCATAAATGCCATGTTCTTGCCTCTTAAAGCCATGGAAGGGCCAGAGCAATTTTACAGTGGTAGGGTGTTTGCCTTGCATGCGGCCAACCCGGGTTCGATCCCCGGCATCCCACGTGGTCTCCTGAGCATTACTAGGAGTAATTCCTGAGTGCAGACCCAGGAGTAACCCCTGAGCATTGCTGGGTGTGACCCAAAAAGGACAAAAAAGAGGCCAGTTCTCAATGAAGGGGTCAGCACAGTTGACCTCCCTTAGAAGGCTCATGGAGACGATCCTTTCTGCCACCTCTAGCTTCCAGTGGCTCAGTGTTCCTTGGCTTGTGACTGCTTCTGTCCATCTGTGCCCGTGGTCACAGACCTCCTCTTCTGAGCACTCTGAACATCTCATCTCCCTGGGTATTCTGAGCATCTCATCTCTCTGGGCATTCTGAGCATCTCTGAGTATTCTGAGTGTCTGATCTGTCACTCTGGTGTTCACAGACCAGAGGACTTAGGGTTTACCCAGGCAAGTTCACCTCAAAGTCCATAGTTAAATCACATTGACAAAGTGCAATTCTTTCCAAATAAGGTCACAGTCGTTGGTAGCAGGTATTAGGACGTGGGCTTATTCATGGGAGGAGATTATGGGGGACAAGGCATATGGGCCCTGTTTATTTCATTACAGCCATGAGGGTCACATTACAATATTTCCCTCTGAGGATCCAGCCTTTAAATATGGCTCTTTCTGGGTACCAGAGTGATATAGCACAGGAGTTAAGGAGCTTGCCTTACACATGGCTTCAATCTCTAGTACCTTTGGTGATCACCCAACACCATCAGGAGTGATCTATGAGCACAGAACCAGGAGTAAGCCCTGAGCACCACCAGATGCAGCCCCCCAAACTAAATAAAACTGTGACTCTTTCTAGGGCCAGATATTAGCTCAGTATGCTGGAGCTCTCACATGCATCCAGGAGAACTGGGTTTGATGAGCATTGCTGGGAGGGTCCCCCATGCACTAGGACAGAACGTAGCCTCTGACCCCCGTTCTCAGCACAGCCAGACACGCATACACAAAGATAGAAAGAAAAAGAGATAAACGAGGAAAAAAATATGCTACTCTTACTATTGGATTGATATTTAACTAATGATTAGATAATTTAACCAACGATTAGGTTTTATCACTTTCTGGTTAGGAATTAAAAGGTAAATCTCCCATGCAAAAGATTAAAAAATAGGGTTAGAGAGATCGACCACGATCATGATCATGACCATCCTGTTGTTCGTCGATTGCCTTGAGCAGGCCCCAGTAACGTCTCCTTCATCCTAGCCCTGAGATTTTTTTAAAAAGTGCCATATCAAATAAATAAAGGCCCTCCCGTTGATCGTCGATTTGCTCGAGCGGGCCCAGTAACGTCTCCATTGGAGACTTTGTTGTTACTGTGTCTGGCATATTGAATACTCTCGGTAGCTTGCCGGGCTCTCCGAGAGGGGCAGAGGAATTGAACTCGGGTTGGCCATGTTGGCTGCGTGCAAGGCAAACACCCTACCCGCTGTGCTATCGCTCAAGGGCTAGAGCGATAGCACAGTGGTAGGGCGTTCGCCTTACAAGCGGCCAACATGGCCGTCTCATTCATTAGGAGAATGAGACCCAACGTTGTTACTGGTATTTGGCATATTGGGTACGCCACGGGGAGTTTGCCAGACTAGGGTTAGAGAGATAATATAGGAATTAAACACTTGCCCTACATGTGCCCTACTCACAACCATCACCACACTTGTCTCCCAAGTACTAATAGGAGTGATTTCTGAGTGCAGAGCCAAGAGTAAACCCTGAACATTGCTGGTCATTGTCACTGTCACTGTCACTGTCCTCCCATTGTTCATCGATTTGCTCAAGTGGGCCCAGTAACGTCTGTGTTTGGCATATTGGATACGCCATGGGTAGCTTGCCAGGCTCAGCTGTGTGGGTGAGATACTCTCGGTAGCTTACTGGGCTCTCTGAGAGGAGCAGAGAATACAACCTGGGCCAACCAGGTTGCCCGCATGCAAGGCAAATGCCTTACCCACTGTGCTATTGCTCCAGAACATTGCTGGTGTGGCCCCAAAACCAAATAAATAAATAACTTAGTGGGGCTACACCCAACTGAAAAGCTTCTGTGGGGCTGGAGAGATAGTGCAACAGGTAAGGCACTTGCCTTTCATACAGTCTACCCAGGTTCAATCCCTGGCATCCCACATGGTTCCCCAAGCCTTCCAGGAGTGACTCCTGAGGGCAGAGCCAGGAGTTACCCCTGAATACTGCTGGGTATGGCCAAAAAAAAAAAAGATTCTGCCACAAGTGAACCCATAACTAAAGTAAAAAGACAACCTAAGGAATGGGGAAAAGTGGTTGCAAATCATATGTGATAAGGGGTTAATATTTAAGCGATGTAAAGAACTCTTACAGCTCAATAGCAAAATCATCATCATCATAATTCATTTACCAGAGGGGAAAGGACCTGAAGAGATATTTACCAACGAAGATGGTAAATGGTCAATAGGTATCTGGAAAGATACTCAACAGCACAAACGACGGGGGAAATGCAAATCAAAACCACATATGCAATACCTCTTTCTGTTACAGTGGTCATTATCAAAAAGACAAAAATCATGAGGGGAGGGTTGGAGAAGGGACCCTCTGCAGAGCTGGTAGGTATGGAACCTAGTGCACGCACCGTGGAAAACAGTGGGCAGGTTCTTCTATTTTAACGAAAATAGAACCGCCATGTGATCCAGCTTCTGGGAATATATGTGAGGGAAAGGAAACTGCTATGCCAAAGAGATATTCGCACCCTGTGTCCAAAGCAGAAAGAAGTGCAAGTGTTTGTCTATGTGTGCGCACGCACACACACACACACAGATAAAAATAAACAATCATTTCATTCGTCGATTGCCTTGAGCAGGCCCCAGTAACGTCTCTTTCATCCTAGCCCTGAGATTATATTCAAGGCTCTTTAGGAGAATGAGACCCATCATTGTTACTGGTATTTGGCATATTTGGTACGCCTCGGGGAGTTTGCCAGACTCTGCCCTGTGGGCAGGCTACATTCGGTAGCCTGCCAGTTTGTCCAAAGTAGGAATGAGACAATAAGATGTCATAAAAAAAGTTCTGATAAGATGTCGCGCGGCCGCATTCGGGATTCTGGCGGTTCCGGGATCTGGATTTTATAGTCTCTGAGTCTTGGCCGCTGATGGGATTACACGGCGCCAGGGGGCCAAGTGGTGGGTGTGACCCCCGCCTACTGGAATTTGGAGGATCTGGGTGGAAGATGCTCGACTCCAATTCGAGTAGGCTTGGAGGTCTCGGCCCCGGAACCCGCGTGACTTTGTCCCTCTGCCAGTACCTTCATGTGTGCGGAGAGTGGTCTCAGCATGGTGGCGGCTGGTCTTGGAGGTCTTCGGCTGCCGGAGCGATAGCACAGCGGGTAGGGCGTTTGCCTTATAAGCGGCCAACATGGCCGACCCGAGTTCGATTCCTCCGCCCCTCTCGGAGAGCCCGGCAAGCTACCGAGAGTATTCGATATGCCAGACACAGTAACAACAAAGTCTCCAATGGAGACGTTACTGGGCCCGCTCGAGCAAATCGACGATCAGCGGGAGGGCCTTTAAAAATAACAAAATCCTAACAATTTTGAAAATACAAATGCACAAAGACATGATACTTAAAAAAGTCATATGAATACTCTGATCTCATTTATATGAGGAAACTTAACCAAAAATGCAACCCTCCCTCCAAAAACACACAAACAGAACAAAAATGAAACAAAAGAAAAAACAAAAACACACAAAACAAAAACAAAACAAAACAAAAAACACACTCAAAGAAAAAGAGATCAGGGTTGTGTTTACCAGACATAGGAGGTAAAAGGTAAAAGAGAACTGAAGAAAAGTGGTTAAAAAAGAAAAGAGAAAAAGAAAAATGAAAAAGTATGAACTTGCCGTTATAAGATTAACAAAATCAGGGATGTGATATACAAAGAGAGGCACACATATGCCTGTTGTGTGACACACAAAGAGAGGCACATGTCCACCTCTTGTGTGATGAGCCTGCACAATGCTCAGGCCCTTGTTCTCACCACAAGCAGGTGATTTTTGTTGTTCTTGTTGTTATTTCCTTCTTTCAGTGTATCTATATGACATGATGGATGTTAACTAGACCTATTATGGTAGTACCTTCAGAACATCCATAAGTTAAACAATTGTGCTCTACACCCTAAGTTTTTACAGCAACTACATCACCCAAACTGGGAAAAAGAACAAGAAAAATGGGTCACTTGATCACTTGACATTCTGTTACTCATTGATTTGCTCAAGCGGGCGCCAGTAATGTCCTCATTCGTCCCTGTCGTGTGCTAGTGTAGCCCAGTGGTGTCTGCTCATTCTAGGAACACGAAGAGCCTCAAACCAATCATTTAGGGTCTTGACGAAGAAGTCTGACCATCTCGTAGGTGAGCGGCCACGCGATCTTTTGATATCCTGTGGAATCCAGTCGGTAACGGCTCTAGTCCAGCGGTCATCTCTAAATATCATTACGTGTCCAGCCCATCTGATTTTCGACGCCTTGGCAAATGAGACAGCATCCCTGATTCTTGACCATCGATGGAGGTCGGATCTCCAGATTCTTTTTCTCATTTGAGTGAAGCGTGATACTCCAAGCAAAGGTCCTTCGATTCCTCTTTGGGAGACCCGAATAGCGTTCTCATCCTGTTTTCATAGGTTTTTGTAGGTCTCTGAGGTGTACGTTAATGAAGGAAGAACAGTGGAATCGAAGAGAGGTGCCCGGAACCGGAGGTTCTTCATCCTCTTAGCTATTTCTTCGATGCTCTTGAAGGCATTCCAAGCCGCTCTCTTCCTCCTGTGCAACTCAGGTGCCAGGTCATTCGTCATGTTGACTTCTCAACCTAGGTACACATAACTGTTGCATTCAGAGATGTTCATTCCATTGAGAGCGAATGGAACATCAGGAACAAGACCGTTTCTCATAAACATTGTCTTTGTGAGATTCAGCTGCAGTACGACCTTTCCACATTCACGGTTGAAGTTGGCCAGCATTTGTGGCGCTTGGCTAATGTTTGTATTATTAGAATGATGTCATCAGCAAAGCAGAGGTGGTGTAGTTGCCGACCATCTATTTTCACTCCCATTCCTTCCCATTCCAGTTGTAGCATGACATTCTCGAGAGTGGCACTGAAGAGTTTTGGTGAAATTGTATCACCATACCAAACCCCTCTCTTGACATGGATGATCCCTTCTTGGTAGAATGGTGAAATCCTGGTAGTGAATTCGTAATAGAGCTCACGGAGGATCCTGATGTATTGAGTTTGAATGCCTTGTTTGGCTAGGACTTCGATGACCGCTTCTGTCTCAACAGAATCAAAGGCCTTCTTAAATCAATGAACGTTAGACAGAGTGGCATCTTGAACTCCCAAGAAACCTCAATGAGCTTGGTTATCGTGTGGATATGGTTGATTGTGTTGAATCCTTTTTGGAACCCGGCTTGCTCGCATGGTTGTCCTTCATCTAGTGTTCTGCCAATCCTATTCAGGATGACTCGAGTGAACAGCTTGTAGATGACAGACAACAAGCAGATCGGGCAATAGTTGTCAATGTTGTGAATGTCTACCTTCTTGTACAGTAGTACAGTCCTGCTGGTTTTCCATGGGGACGGAACCTTGCATTCAGACAGGTAGCATGTGAAGAGCCAAGCCAGTGTATTGATGAGTACTGACGGCAGGTTCTTCAGGTGTTCTTGTCTGACCTTGTCTGGGCCAGGTGCTGTTCGCTTCTTTACCGAATAAATGGCGTGTCAGATTTCGGAAGAGGGAACGTTGGGAACAACATATCCATCCTGCAGAATTTGGTATGTGGACAGGTGGATGTGGCTATCAAAGAGATCCGAGTAGAAGTAATGGATAATCTTCTCCATTGCCCTTCTGGAAGATGTGATAGATCCATCAGGATGTCGGAGGGCAGTCATCTTGGTCTTGTAGTTGGCGAAGGACAGGTGGGCTTTGCAAATGCTTTTCCCGGCTTCTGCCGCATCTGCCAGAACTCTTCTCTCTTTGAGGTCTTCCTTTATCGTTTCTCTGGACATTCGCTTGTGGTTTCCTGAGGCTTGCGCCAAGCCACATTGGCAAATAAGCTCAAGAGTTTTCAAAGACAAGGGGGTATGGTGAGTGCATCAGCAGTCTGAATGCACCTTCAGACTTCCAGATACCCCAAAATTGCTGCTGTGCCTTTGGCCAGACCCCAAAAACTTGGGGCAAAGTTTACCAAGAAAGTAAACAGTCAAAAGTTAGGTATGTGGGAGATACACCCACAAACCATCTCCGGCTCAGCTATATAATTGGAGGCATGGCCTCTCTGGTTCCTGATTGAACTGCTTAATGGCCATGATCCCAGAGACTCAGAAACGAATCTTGGAACCCAAAGACTTTTGGCAAAAATGCGTCCTGTTCCTGCAGTAGGTTACTGGTGCTGGGCCAATCCAGGTGGGAATAGGTTTCGGGCCTTAGCCTATTCCCCCTGGTGGCCCAGTGACCGCCATCCTCCAGAGGCCACAGGACAGTCAGGTTTGGGCCTGCAGTGATGAGACATGCAGGACCTCACCAGATGGGGGGTGGAACTGGCCCTTTCCTCCCCATCCCAACAAAACCCCAAGTCACCACCGACAGACAGCCTCTGGCTCCTGATAAAGCAGATTAACGGCCATGATCCCAGAAACTCAGAAACAAATCTCGAAACCCAGTGGCTTTTGGCAGAAATGCATCTGGACCGCATACAAGGTGGCCGCCACCTCAGAATTTATTGGAAAGCCAGGTATGAGCCGGCGGTGATGGGGCAACTGCAGTCTCATGGGAAGGGGGACGGTACGGGCTCGTCCTTCACACCCTACTGAGGTCACAAGTTGCCCCCCATGAGCGGCTCTCTGGCACGGCCATGGCTCCAGAGGCAAAAGAACTTAATCCAGAGTCCAGCAACTTGCGGCAGAAAAGTGAATAAACCATGCGTTAAACTATGGTGCCATGCCTCCCCAGGAGGGAAAGGGTGTTGCTCCCTTCTGCCTTCCTCCCCATCCCTCCCCCACCTCCGGCAGCAAGGTGGCCGCTGCCTTGGAGCTTATTGGAAAGTCAGGTATGAGCTGGAGGTGATGAGGCAACTGCAGTCTCATGGGGAGGGGGATGGTACAGGCTCGTCCTTCATGCCCTACCGAGGTCATGAGTTGCCCCCCACGAGTGGCTCTCTGGCATGGCCATGGCTCCAGAGGCAAAAGGACTTAGTCCAGATCCCGACAGCTTGTGGCAGGAAAGTGAATGGACCATGCATTCATCTATGGTGCCATGCCTCCCTGGGAGGGAAAGGGTGTTGCTCCCTTCTTCCTTCCCCCCACCCCTGCCCCCGGCAGCAAGGTAGCTGCCACCTCAGAGCTTGTTGGAAAGCCAGGTATGAGCCAGCGGTGATGGGGCAACTGCAGTCTCATGGGAAGGGGGACAGTACTGGCTCGTCCTTCACGCCCTACTGAGGTCACGAGTTGCCCCCCATGAGTGGCTCTCCAGCACAGCCATAACACCAGACGCACAGAAACCAATCTCGTAATGATCTGGCTCTTTGCAGAAATCCAAAAACATTATATGACCTTATATGATTCTCATACCAGCTATAGAAAACAAAGTACTTCTCAATGCCTTTTCAGCAATTCTGATTGTTGGGGCGGGGGGTGGAAATTCTAAACAATAATGGTGCATCTTTTGTCGAAATAATGAATGTAATCAATGTAGAGAAGAGTTAAGTAGAAATCATCTGCCTCACAGGCATTGGGAGAGGTGGGAGGGGGGTGTATTGGGATTCTTGGTGGTTGAAAAATGAGTACTGGTGAAGGGAAAGGTGTTTGATCATTGTATGACCAAGACTTAAACTTGAAAACTTTGTAACTTTTCCCACAATGATTCAATAAATAAATATAAAAAGAAAAAAATTTTAAAAAATTATAAAAAAAATAAGGTGGAGTTCATGCCCAATTCAATCAGCTAATCAGTGGCTGAATAAATAGCAGTACTCCTACATTTTAAAAAAAGTATTTTCAAAGACAGTCTTTTTTTTTTGTGGCTATCTCTCTTTTGGCATTCCTCTCACAATCATGGAAGTGCTGAACCAGTCAATCATATTCCTTGTCAATGTTGTCAATGATGGCATCTTCCCATGTTGCCACAATAGTGCCAAAGAGCTCCCAGTTGGTGGTTGTTCTGGGAGTTCTCTTCTTAAACTTTGTAGCCCTTTCTTCCCACTCCGTGAAGTAGAATTTTGCATGAAGGAGATGGTGGTCCGATCCCGTTTGGAATTTTGGGACAATAGCCATATCGGTCAGACAAAACCGTCAATTGAATGTGATGTGATCAATTTCATTGTGGAACCATCCACTGGGAGACTCCCAAGTCCAATGTTTAGATTCAGCCTTCTGGAACTGTGAGTTACCATGGATGGTCTTGGTCGACATGATGAACTCAGACAGTCTCTTACCCTGTTCGTTCCATTCTAGGCCATGACTCCCGATGTGGAGTTCTTTGGCTGATCTTCTCGGTCCTTTCTTGGCGTAGACAACAAAGCTAGAAACTGCTGGCAGTGAGCCACATCTATTCAAGTATAATCATCCAATTTGGGTTGTTAGGCATTCGAATGAATCAAAGCTCATGGGCACGTTCATGTTGACAAGGACACCAACACCACCGATGCCTCATTTGTCGCATGTTCCGAGGAACAATTTTTCTCCAGTGTCGAAAATGGCGTGATGTAATTGATGCCTTCTTGTCTTGGTCAGACATCAATGATGTCATACTTGATCTTTCATGCCTGTACCATCAGGTCCTCGATGGATGCATCTGATGCCAGCGTATGTGCATTGAAAGTACAGACAGTCATTTTTGTCTTTCTTCATTTTGGCAGCCTAGTTCGGCCTTGAGATTTTATCAGCCTCTCCTTCCTCATCCTTCTTTACGTTGCCATATTGGTGGCTCTTTCAGGGTCAGGGGAACGAGATGCATTGTACTTACTGGTTTTGGCAGATCGAATATGCCACGGATAGCTTGCCAGTCTCTGCTGTGTGGGTGGGATACTCTCGGTAGCTTGCCAGGCTCTCCGAGAGGGATAGAGGCTTTTAGGGCAGCCTCTAATCACCCTTGCAGGTGTTCCCATGGTTCAAATCATATTTGAACTCTATCAAATAAGCGCAGCCATGCGGTCTGGAAAGCGTCTTGGAGCATGGCAGTGGCTGGGTAGTGGAGGTAGTGGAGGTAGTGGAGGTTTGCCGGTGAGGTATTTATCTGTTACCAGTAGAGTGGGTCTTCTGTGTAGAATCCCTGGGTCGCTGGTGGTTGGTGGAAGCAGACAGGGCAGGGTAGGGTGGGGCTCCTGGTTTTCATCCCTTGGTCACCAGAGGTTGGTGGGAGCAGGCAGAGGATCTCTGTTCCTGGGTCCGTTGAGCCTGGAGTCATGTGAAATGTGCTTGTCCTCAAGGAAGAATCTCTGGAACTTTTCAAGACCCATTTATGACTCTTCTTGCCTGGGAAGATTCAAACTTGCCGGAAACGTCAAGGAATGTGTGGAAATGTCTCTATAAACAGGCAGTCCAGAGAGATAGTACCAGCTTTCTAAGATGTTTGTTGATGATAACACCAAGTTTACTGCAACAGGAACAGCTTTCTTTGCAGACACCAGGCCTGCAGAAAGATGGGGTGGGAGGGACTCTTAATCCCAATGGTTCCAGGACTCCTGGCTCAGTATGGCTTTGGCAGAAACATAAGATTTAGAGATGAGGTGGAGGAAGTGTCATTCCCTAGCTAATAGACTTCACAAGGAAACAGCATGAGGGGCCCCAAACACCAATGTTGCAGAAATATTACAGAAAAGGGAAGTTTGTGCCATCAAAGACACCACCAAACACAATGAATGGGAAAGTCAGCACACAGCCTTGGACGAGTGTGGCCTCTGCAGAGGCTAGGGTCCAGGCTGGGGGAGAGGGCTGATGGGCGTGTGTGTGTGTGTGTGTGTGTGTGTGTGTGTGTGTGTGTGTTGAGGGTGGTGTCAGGGGGCTTAGGTTCACTCTCCTGTCTCTAACAGCTGTGTGACTCACTCCTGCAATGTCCCTAACAGCTGTCTCTAACAGCTGGGCCAGCCAGAAAGCCTTTCTGAGACTTGACCTTCCCTTCTGTAAATCGAGATAAGAGCATTATCAGGGGAAAGGCCATGCTTGGCACCTGACTAGGAGGAGGAGAACATGCTATCAGACAGACAGCAGCCGGTCAGTCAAAACTCAGGGTCACTCCCCTCCCAAGACAGAAACCCTCCTTTGTTTTTCTAGAGGGTTTGACTTTTTCCCACCTACTCCTGGATCCTCCAGCCCCTCCTCCTCTTCCTGACTCCCACTTGGCCTTAGAAAGCAACAGGTCCTTTCTACCAACCCTCCTCCTTCTGCTCCTCCTCCTCCTCCTCCTCCTCCTCCTCCTCCTCCTCCTCGCTTCTGCCTCTCAGGTCTCCGTGTGGTATCCACTTCTTTCAAAGGCAGCTGTTGCTGTGAGTCTCCTCACTTCTTATCAAGGACCCTGCCCCAACCCCCAGC
Organism: Sorex fumeus; assembly: GCF_029834395.1. NCBI lineage: Eukaryota > Metazoa > Chordata > Mammalia > Eulipotyphla > Soricidae > Sorex > Sorex fumeus. Next base: position 47,022,411 of record NW_026606104.1, read on the forward strand.
TCCTCCCTGCCCTCTTCCTATTGGACATCACCAGCAGCCCAGAAATAAGGTTTGTGGCATTTAATATTTGGACCAAACTCTGCCAGGATCTCTTTTCTCTTCCAGTCATATCCTCATTTCTCTCTTCTTCGTAGGAGACTTTCTAAAGTGGCATCTCTGACAGTTCTCACACCTTCACTGGTTCTGCTGTTCCCTTGTCCCAGCCAGCATCCATCCTCACCCATTCCAGGTTGTGCTCCCCCAGCCACACCCTCCCTGATCCTACATCCCAGATGCACATCTCTGATCTGCACTTCCTCAGGCTTTCAGCAACATTTTCTTTTTCCTGAATGAGAACACTTGGAAAGTTTCTTTCTTTCTTTCTTTCTTTCTTTCTTTCTTTCTTTCTCTCATCTCAGTACAAGAGAAAATATTTAAGTTTTAGAGTATCCTGATGTCAGTCAGAGAGATAGTACAGTGAATAGGGTACTTCCCTTGCATGTGACTGACCTGGGTTCAATCTCTGGCATCCCATATGGTCCCCTGAGCCTGCTAGGAGTGATCCCTGAGTGCAGAGCCAGGAGTCAGACTTGAACACCACAGGGTATGGCCCAAACAGAGAGAGAGAGAGAGAAAAAAAGAAAAATCCTAATGGCATATTCACCTCCTTCTGCTGCTCACCTCTCTCTAGGAGCCTCCAGTTTGATGGGAAGAGGGTCTTGTAGGAAATTACTCACTAATCCTTCTTTGCATGCTCTCTCCTGAGTCATATCCCCAGCTTTGCTCTGATCTTGTTACTTCTGACATAAGTGCAGTGGGATAGATTTCTGAAGGTCGGTCGAACCGGCCTGTGGAACAGCTGTGTCCAATGGAAACAGGTAGGTTTGTAAACAGGTGCCTGGTGCTCTGGGAAACTGGGAAGCACTAATTCTCCCCAGAGCATGTCACTTTTGACAAAACTAGGGCCAGCTTTCAGGATTTCACCACTAAGCCATTCCTGAAGCACAGGCTAAGCCACTCTTCACCTGAGGAAGTTAACAATTAATCTTCTCCTTCTCCTCCTTCTCCTTCTCCTTCTCCTTCTCCTTCTCCTTCTCCTCCTCCTCCTCCTCCTCCTCTTTCTCCTTCTCCTTCTCCTCCTCCTTCTCCTTCTCCTCCTCCTCCTCCTCCTCCTCCTTCTCCTTCTCCTCCTCCTCCTCCTCCTTTTCCTCCTCCTCCTTCTCTTCCTCTTATTCTTCTCTTTTTCTTCTCTTGTTGGTCGTCAGGTGAATGAGACCAGTTGTAGTTACTGGTTTTGGCATATCGAATACACAGCGGATAGCTTGCCAGGCTCTTCCGTGCGGGCGGAATACTCTCGGTAGCTTGCCAGTCTTTCCGAGAGGTATAGAGGCTTTTGGGGTGACCTCTAATCACCCTTGTAGGTGTTACCATATTTGAACCCTATCAAATATGGTACGACAATTCCAGAAGACGGGTATTTAGTGTCTTATGATGTGTCGCGCGGCCGCTTGAGGCCGCGCAGTCCGGAAAGCGTCCTGGAGTGTGGCGACGGCTGGGTAGTGGAAGTAGTGTCGAGAGTGGAAGTCTGCCAGTGGGGTATTTATCTGGGTAGGGTGGGTCTCCTGTGCACAATTCGATCCCTGGGTGGTTGATGGAAGCAGACAGGGCAGGGTAGGGTGGGGCTCCTGATTAGAATCCCTCTTGAGCTAATTCGCCAGCGTGGTTTGGCGCATGCCTCAGGCAACAGCAAGCTAACGTCCGAGCTTGCAAAGCAGTGCAGAGATGCGATCAAGGAAGACCTCAAAGAGAGAAGAGCAGAAGTACTGGTAGATGCGGCAGAAGCCAGGAAAAGTATTCGTAACGCCCGCCTGTCCTTCGCCAACTATAAGACCAAGATGACTGCCCTCCGACGTCCTGATGGATCCATCACGTCCTCCAGAACGGCAATGGAGAAGATTATCCATGACTTCTACTCAAATCTCTTCGATAGCCATGTCCACTTGCCGACATACCAAATTCCACAGGATGGGTATGTCGTTCCCAACGTTCTCCCTTCCGAAATCCGACACGCCATTTCGTCAGTAAAGAAGCAAACAGCACCCGGCCCAGACAAGGTCAGACCTGAACACCTGAAGAACCTGCCGTCAGTACTCATCAATACACTGGCTCGGCTCTTCACTCGCTACCTGTCTGAATGCAAGGTTCCATCTCAATGGAAAACCAGCAGGACCGTACTACTGTTCAAGAAGGGAGACATCCATGACATTGGCAACTATCGCCCGATCTGCCTATTGTCTGTCATCTACAAGTTGTTCACTCGAGTCATCCTGAATAGGATTGGCAGAACACTAGATGAAGGACAACCATGTGAGCAAGCAGGGTTCCGCAAAGGATTCAGCACCATCGACCATATCCACACGATAACCAAACTCATTGAGGTTTCTCGGGAGTTCAAGATGCCGCTCTGCTTAACGTTCATTGATTTAAAGAAGGCCTTTGATTCTGTTGAGACGGAAGCGGTCATTGAAGCCCTAGCCAATCAGGGCATACAAGCCCAATACATCAGGATCCTCCGTGAGCTGTATTGCGGATTCACTACCAGGATCTCACCATTCTACAAAGAAGTGATCGTTGATGTCAAGAGAGGGGTGCGGCAGGGTGATACCATTTCTCCAAAACTCTTCAGTGCCACCCTCGAGAACATCATGCGACGACTGGAATGGGAAGGAATGGGAGTGAAGATAGATGGTCGGCAACTACACCACCTCCGCTTTGCTGATGACATTGTTTTAATAACACCAAACATCAGCCAAGCGGCACAAATGCTGGCCGACTTTGACCGTGAGTGTGGAAAGGTAGGACTACAGCTGAATCTTACGAAGACAATGTTTATGAGAAACAGCCTTGTTCCTGACGCCCCATTCGCTCTCAATGGAACGACCATCTCCGAATGCAACAGCTATGTGTACCTAGGTCGAGAGGTCAACATGACAAATGACCTGGCACCCGAGCTGCGCAGGAGGAAGAGAGCGGCTTGGAACGCCTTCAAGAACGTCGAAGAAATAGCTAAGAGGACGAAGAACCTCCGGCTCCGGGCACATCTCTTTGATTCCACTGTTCTTCCTGCATTAACATATGCCTCAGAGACCTGGGCCCTACGCAAACAAGATGAGAACGCCATTCAGGTCTCCCAAAGAAGAATAGAAAGAGCTATGCTTGGAATATCACGTTTCACTCAAATGAGAGAACGAATCCGGAGTTCTGACATCCGTCGACGATCAAGGATCAGGGACGCTGTCTCATTTGCCAAGGTGTCGAAAATCAGATGGGCTGGTCACGTAATGAGATTTAAAGACGACCGTTGGACTAGAGCTGTTACTGATTGGATTCCACGGGATGTCAAGAGACCGCGTGGCCGCCCACCTACCAGATGATCAGACTTCTTTGTCAAGGTCATGAACGATCGGTTTGAGGCCCTCCATGTTCCCGGAGCGAAGAGATGCCATTGGGCTACACTAGCACGCGACAGGGACAAATGGAGACGTTACTGGCGCCCGCTCGAGCAAATCGACGACTAACGGGAAGTTAAGTGATTTAAGTGATTAAGTGATTCTTCTCTTGTTATCTTCTTTTCCTTCTTTCTTCTTTCTCTCCTTTCTTCTTCCTTCTCTTCCTTCTCTTCCTCCTCTTCTTCTCCTTCCTTCTTCCTTCTTCTTCCTCCTTTCTCCTCCCCCTCCTCCCCTTCTCCTCCTCCTTCTCCTCCTCCTCCTCTTCTTCTTCTTCTTCTTCTTCTTCTTCTTCTTCTTCTTCTTCTTCTTCTTCTTCTTCCTCCTCCTCCTCCTCCTTTTTCTTCCTTCTCCTCCTCTTCCTCCTCTTCTCTTCTTCTTCCTCCTTCTCCACACCTAGCTATGCTCAGGGATCATCATTAGTTGTTTTCATATAGAACCATGTGCAGTATTGAAGATGGGACCCAGGAGGGCCGATGCAAGGCAAATGCCCGATGCAAGGCAAGCACCCTACCTGCTATACTATCTCTCTGGTCCCCTTATCAGTGTCTCAACATCTCTCACCTGGCTCTGCTCCTGCCTCCGACTCTTAATCCAGAAAAGTCATCAGGCACAGCCCTCCATCCTTTCCAGCCTGAGCTGGAATCTAGCAGGGGTCAAAGCTCGCCCCAGCTGGCCTGGCCTCTAGCTTCAAATGGAGCCAAGACATGCAAGCGTCTGCAGCACATGAGGCTGGAACACAGAGTTCTGCATGCCTCCTCTCTCGGCCAAGCATCCCCATCCCCAACAAGCCATGTCAGTCCCACTCCATGACAGGGTTTGGTGGGGCTTTTCGCCTGAATGACAGCTCTGCCAGCCTCTCAGAATGCACCTCCCCCCCCCGCCCATCATCACCACCTTTCCCCCCACTCCGCCCCCCACCACCAATTCCAGGTTCCTGGGCTCACAGAGCAGCCAGGGTAAGATTTGGAGCAACTTCCTCTGTGTCAGAGGAAAATCCAGCTCCTTCCTAGAGCCCAAGAGACCCATGGGGGGCTGCCCACCTCTCAGCCTGGCCTTCTCCTCCCTCTCTCTCCTGCAATGTGCCCACTTCAGGCTTTCTTCCGCTTCTCAGATGAAGCAGCAGGCACCAGGGCACAGGCCTGCTGCTCCTGGGCTCTCTGAGTGGCCCATGCCCTCCTTCTGCAGTGAAGGGTTCTCAGCAGGGTGTAGGAGGCCCAGGAGTCAGAGTGATTCTTGGCGGACTGAACCGGCAGTTCAATGTGAAAAGGACCAAGGGTGAGGTGCTGCTGGGGCCTGGCGCTACAGGGCCACCCCAGCAGGGCTTAGGGGCCACCAGGGTCACACCCAGGGATACCTGAGGGAGCCCATGGTGTGGAGTAGGAGCCAGGGCTGGGTGCAGGCAGACACGTGCTGACCTAATCCTGAGACTTCCTCCCTGCCTCCCTCGCCCTCCTTTTCAGCTCCAAGGCCTTCTTGTCTCTGGGGTCCCCACCGCCGCCATTCCCAGTTCCGAGGCACTGACCTGCAGCTTCCTTGCCCTTCCGTGATAGAGGGACTATGAGTGAGACAAGCACGTGGAAAGCGTGGCCCAGCTTGGAATGGCTCGTCCACCTGGCCCTCATCTGATCACCGTGCACAAGCATCGCATCAGCCCTCCGGCTTGGATCTCCGTCCTGGGATTGCTGCTCCAAGTTCTGGACGTGTCCTTCTGACCACAGGAGGCCCCAGGGACCCCCAACCTTAGCTGAGCTTTCAGGCCTCAGGTCAGGGTCCAGCAGAACACAGTAGATCTCTGGGAAGAGCCTCTCAGCCAGCAAGGAGAAGGGCCCATTCTGGCTACCCAGAGCAGCTGGGGTGGAGGAGGACGTGGGGGGGAGGGGGCTTCCCTGCTGTGTGACTTTGGCATGTCCCTGCCCCTTTACCTGCCCTCACAGAAAAGAGGCGATCGAGGGTCCTACGGACTGCCCAGGTGCAAGCAGGGAGGACAGAAGCCCTGCGGAGCCCCAGGCCACCTGCTCCCAGCAGGCAGAGGCTGACCCTGCCCTTCCTCACCTGCTGAGCTTCCTCCAGCCCCCAGCACACAAATAAGACAAAGAGTGAGTCACCAGGAAGGACAGGGCCATCGAAAAGGAAAGTGGGGTGCTCAGCCCACTCCCAACCCTGCCCTTTTCCTTTCCTCTTTGGCTAAGGAGTGCAGTGAGTCACGAGATTCTGTGCGGTTGTCTCGGTGCCAAGCCCGGCTATGACGAGGGATCCTGAGTGGTGCTCTCAGTTCTCTGTGCTCCTCTTTGGCTTGGAGTGTCGGACTTCAGGGTACAGCCAGCACCAGACCCTCCCAGGCAGACACAGCAAACCAGGAGCGGTCTCATGCTGACACATTATAAGTCACGGAGCCCTCGGGAACAGGCTGACATACTGCCGGCCAACAGAGTCCCCAATGCAGAGCAGTGTTCAAATGGACTCCCAGGCCCCACAGGCAGGCAGGTGGACAGACAGACAGACAGACAGACAGGGGACAGAGAGACAGGCAGAAGCAGCCAGGCAGAAGCAGAAACACCCCTACAGTTACTTGGATACACCCAGGCAAACAGCAACCTCCACAACCCAGACTGTGAGGAGGCAACTGGGAGTGGCTCCAGGGAAAGGATCGGTCAGACACCCCCCCTGAAACACCCCCCCAACCCCAGAACCACACAAACACTGATCCACAGAGTGGGCACTTAGGGACTAGGTCCCCGGAAGCAGCTTCCAGCTCCTCCCTGAGTTTCCAGATCAACCCACTGAGACCTGAGAACATCCTTTCAGGCTGGGAAGGAGGCGGGTGGGGAATAAGAAGGGAGTGACAGGCGTGAAGCTGCAGTGGATAAGGATGACTGGGGATGATGGACGTGACTGGGGGCGTCTGGCTATGTGGCCTCAAGTCTGTTCTTCGGAGCTCAGAGAATGCATTGTCCTCTCCAGACCCCAGTGCACATGGGGCCAGCTCTGGGATGTGAGTGTGCCAATGCTGGGGCTCCAGGACACTCTCCCCTCTGTCGGGGTCCGACCCCCTTGGGAACTCACCCTCCATTGCCCCCTGGCAGGGGGTAGCCTACTCACAGACACCCCTTGTTCTGCTCCACTCTGGGCCTGGCCTGCAGGGGTACCCCTAGGGTGGGGGAGGGGTGCAGGGAGGTCAGGGAGAGGGCAAAGGGAATCCCTCGGATGTTTGTGCCCCCCCCCACCCCACCCCGGGGTGGGTGTGCCCAGGTGCTCTCCTTCATCTCCCTCCTTCTGGGCCTGGTCTGGCTGGGACCCAGGATGTCGGCAGCCTTGCGTAATGTGAGGTAAAAGGTGACAGCAGGCCTCAGGGGACAAAAGCCCCATTGTCTGGAGACCCAGGACAGCCGGGTTACACTGGGGGCAGGAAGGGGAGCTCTCGGGGTGCCAGCTGGCTGGGCTCTAGCGTTAAAATCCTGAAGGGGGCAGGTGCCAAGCAGGATGGCCTCGGGGTTGGCGATGCGTGGGGCGGAGTGAGGAAGTGCCCAGGGGGCTGGGGAGGGGGCAGACCCCAAGGTGGGGGACACCCCCACCCCTTGAGGATGCGCGCCAGGGCGTCCGCAGGGCCCTAAACCACCCTCTCGGGATTCCGATCATTCCTGGGAACCCAGGAGGCTTGGGGGCGGCGCCAGCCTGGGGGGCACCGGGGAGAGGGGGGCACGGCGGCTTTATCACCAGCGAGGGGCTTGAGGGAGGCTTAGGGAATCCTGCCGCCCCCCTCCCACCTCCAGGGATGTTCCCACCTGAGGTCCCAAACTCGTAGCTCCGCGGTCGTCTATCTCCCCGTCGGGGGACCCTCTGCGCGCGGGGAAGCCCACCGGGCTCTCCTCACTGAGCCGGCCCGGGGCGTCCCTCGCGCTCCGCACGCCCGCAAGGTCCGGGCCCCGCCCGCAGGTGCGCCCCGCAGGCCGCCTGGGAGCGGGGCGCGGCGGGGCGGGAGCGGGCGGCGGGCGGGGCGCTACCGAAGGCGGCGGCCGGCCCGGCCCGCCCCGCTCGGCACCCGGAGAGCAGCGGGCGCCGAGCAGGGAGGCGCGGCAGAGCGGGCCCGGCCCACCGCCCTGGCAGGTAGGACGCGGAGGGCTGGGGGAGACTGGAAGGTAGGGGGCGGGCAGGGGGTGGGCAAGAGGGGGGAGGGGGCCGGGCTCTGAGCGGAGCTTGGACGGGACGCCGGAGGGGGCGCGTTCGAGCAAAGTCAAGGTCCCGCAGGGGCAGTAGGGGAGTCCCTGGGCCACCGTGGGGCCACAGTGGGGGTGGGGGACACTGAGCACCAAGACCCACCTCTGGGCAGGTCTGGGAGGGGCTTCGCTCCTTGCCCGCCCCCGCCCCTATTAGCCCGGGCCCCTCCCAGTCGGGGTCTCTAACCCGCGGCACCCCTTGGCTTCACAGCCCCAGGAAGCCTGGTGACCAGCCCCGGGGTCGCCGGGGTCTCTGCCCACCGCTTAGTTCCCTGACCTCTGTCCTCCCCGGCCCAGAACGCAGCATGTGGCGCTACCCGCTGGGGCCGCTGCTGCTGCTGCTTCTGCTGCTGCTGCTGCCCCCGCCCGGGGAGCTGGGCCGGACCTCGGGGCGGCGGCGGGGCCGGTGGCGCCGGGAGCTCGCGCCCGCCCTACACGCGCGGGGCATCCGCGACGCCGGCGGCCGGTACTGCGAGGAGCAGGACCTATGCTGCCGGGGACGCGCCGACAACTGCTCCATGCCCTACCTGGGCGTCACCTGCTACTGTGACCTCTTCTGCAACCGTACCATCTCCGACTGCTGCCCCGACTTCTGGGACTTCTGTCTCGGGGTGCCGCCCCCGCTGCCTCCCTACAAAGGTGGGCATCGATCGTCCTCCAGGAGGGTGAGGTCCTGGTTGCACCTTAGGACTGAGCCTGGCTCAGGAGCAAGGCTAATGCCGGGCGGTTCCCCCAGGGGCTCTGTGGGATGGAGGGAAGAGGTCCCAGACACTATCTGCACCTCTTGGCCCTGTAGCTCTGAGCTAATGGGATGCTCCAGCATCTGGTCTGGTCCTGGTCCTGTCCCTGCAGCTGCAGCTGGCACTGGAGGGAGCAGGGCGTCTCCTGCACTCTAGCTCAGTCCCATTCAGCACGTGTGAGGGAAGGTGTGGGCCCTGGCATGATAAAGCACACAGGGGCTGGGCCAGTCCTGTCTGCTGGGGTTCCCTGCCCGTGAGCTGATGGCTCTAGCCCAAGGATCCCGACCAGGGTCTCCTTTCCTCTGCACCTGCTCTGTACAGCAGGAGAATCCCTTGAATTAGTCCCCTCAGTTCTGTGGGGCTGAGAGACTGCATACCAGGCGGTCACCCAAAAGTCTGGTGCTGTCTAAGGATAGTCACTGGACCGCCCTCACCCCCACCCCCTGTCTCCAAGCCCCAATTCACTGCAATGGCAGAAGAGTAGAGTATGCGGAAACGGGGCTTCCAGTGAAGCAAGAGGGATCAGAGCCAGGTGTGATAAACTTCCCGGGGTGTAGTTGCTGTGTGAACCCACGGGAGATGGTCTCTCTCTTTTTTTTTTTTAATTTTTATTAGTGAAACACCATGAGGTTCAGTTGTAGACTTACAAACTTTTGTGCTTGGGTTTTGAACATACAATGATCAAATACCCATCCTCCACCAGTGCCCATTTTCGATGGTCTCTCTTTTAACTTGGCATTAGTTTCAGTGAGGGCTGAAACCCATGTACGTGACCATGTGTGCCCTTGTAGGGGCACACGGAGGGAGGACTTAAGGTAGCTGACCCTTGGGGACCTGGGCATCATCTTTAGTCCTGGGCTCACTTCTCTTCTCTCTTCCCTCCCATCAGGATGTTTGCATGGGAGTCGCTTCTACCCGACCTTGGGGACATACTGGGACAATTGTAACCGTTGGTGAGTACTTAGGGTTGGAGGGGACTGGCATAGTGTCTTGTGGGCGACAAATGTTGTTCAATTCCTACTTCTTTCATGTACTTGCTGGAAACAAGTCCCTTTTTCACCTCAAGCCTCAGTTTCCTCATCTGTACCATGGGGATGTTTACCCTAACCAGGCCTCCATGGGCGTCGACATTCCCATAGTCTTCCTCAGCATGGGCATCTGATGTGCTGGGGGCTTGGGGGTCCTTTCCCACCTCTGCCTGGGCAAGCTCCCACCTCTCCTGACTTTTCTTGATGTTACGGGAGGGTCTGAGAAGGGGGACGCCAGGAAGGAAACCTCTGTCTGTAGCATCCGCTGCCCCTGAACCGGATGAGTGTCAGGGCTGGTTGAGCTGGAGTCCAGCCAGGCTGTAGCAGGGCCTTCCCTGGAATGTGGCCCTTCCCCCCACTGTCAGCTCACCCCATCATTCCTGCCAGGAAGAGGAGGAGTTGCAGGGGTCCCCTCTACTCTAATTTCAGCTCTGAGATGGGAAATAGGGATGGGGAGGAAGCTGAAATGCCTTTGGGGAAATAACAGGGACCCTGGGACTCCAGTGAAGGAGGAGGCCGCTGCTTTCCTGGCCCATGCCCTCTTCGCCTGGGCCCGAGAGGCCCTGGGGAGGAGAGGAGCTTGTGGAATGCATTACGCGCGGGCTGTTTCCATTGCCTCACTGGAGTGAGGGGCGCCTGGGTCACGGCGAGAGTGTGGACTTGTGCATTCACACGTGCGTCCGGGTGAGAGAATGACAGTGCGTGCGTGTGCACACAGGCGGTGTTTGTGTGTTGAGAAAGAAGCCAGTCAGCTTGGTTCAGGTGCAAAGTGGAACCCTCTGGACATGGAGGGGTTAACACTTCCTCCCACTCGGCCCTGGGAGCTGACCCTGTGGACCCCACTCTGGAATGCTGCTGCCATCAGCCCTGTCTAGACCTGCCTGGGCAGCCCTGGGAAGGATGAGCCAGGTGGCAGGAAAGGGCTGACCTTGCTGCCCCCTTCCTCAGGCCTGCTGTCCCCCTCCCCATGTATTTCCCACCCAGTGGGTTGGCCAGCATCTGTGGCCTTCCGGGCTGCGGCCCCGGGGCCGAGACATCTCCTGAGTGTCTCCCTGTGCAGAGCTCCCCGGGTTGGAGGGCCCAGCCGTAGCCGTCTTCTCCCCTCCAGGCTCCTTAAAAGGCAACACTGGAGCCTGCCAGGACCTGGAAGGAGGCAGTTCCACATCTCAGACGTGTCTGTGGAAGCAGCCCAACAGTCGAGTTCAGTGGCTCGGACAGCACCCACTGTGTGCCAGGCACAGGGCTGGCTAAGCAGGCACAGCTAGAAAGTGACACGAAATCCTTACCTTTGCACTGGAGCGGCCTGTGGAAGGGTGATGAGAAACACACATGGCCATCAGGGAGGCTGGCTTGTGGGGGAGGAGAGGATGGGGATGCTAGTTTAAGAAGAGGCATTTATGCCAACTTGGAAATGGAGAGAGAAGGAGGGGCCCAGGCCTCATAGAGCAGCTACGGGGAGCTAGGAAGGTGGGATGGAACCAGGCTCATTTGCAGCCCGAGCTGTGATGTGGGAGAGGGGTCCCCAGGGGCACAGCCCATGCATCCCTGCATCTCCGCCGCTTAGAGAACCCAGGACCACTGGCCAAGACCTCAGCTTCTGAGTGGGGTGTGTGAGGGTCAGGAGGGGCTGGGGTATATAATGGGGGATGGGTTAGGTGCCTCTGCAGGGGCCAGGCAGGGGGTGAGAAGCGGGGTGATAGCGTGGGGGAACCGGCAGGTGGGTTTAGTCTTTCAGTTGTGCCCTCCAATAACCTGCTGATGGGGACAGGAGGGATGGAGTTCTGCTTTTAACCACCTGGGTGGTTCTGGGACTACTTCTGAAAGGGGAGTGTGTGTGGGTGGGGGGCATTGTGGGAGAGTCAGAAGTACCTTATATACACCTGGAGGGAAGGAGCCTGAAGCCAGAGTCAGTGGGGGTGCTCCTGGGACAAGACAGGCAGGATGGATGCAGTGGACCATAAGCAGTTCCAAGTCCTTGCAGTGGGCCAGGCCTGTGCTCTGTGCCCACCTGCTAGTTTATCCTGGTGCATTTTACAGACAAAATACAGGGAGTGCATATGTTCACCTGAGCCCACCTGGCTGGTCAGTGAGAGCTGGAGCCAAGGACTGTACATTTGCAGCTCACCAAGGACTTCACATGACTGCTCATTCATTCATTCATTCATTCGTGCATTTGCCTGATACTAACTGGGAACCTCTAGAGGTTTTGGAAGGTCTGATGCTTTCCAGAATCCTGTCAGCTTTGAGAGAACCTAAGAGTCCACACTCTTCATAGGTAAATATCTGGTTGCTTAGTGATGAGTTGTTAGGGAGGCAAATGACATGAGTGCTGGACAGGAAGTGGAGGAGGGAGGGACACTGAACTTTAAGGTAGGACAGGTGACCTTTGAGTAAAGACTTGGAAGAAGTGAGAGTGAATCTCGGCAGGGCCTGACTGGTTGGGGGGGGGGGAAGAGAGAGAGAGAGCACCAGAAGTGGTCAGTGAGGGGATGGAAGGACAGTCCTGCAGACTTCATGGGCACAGCCAGGAGTGTGTTTCTCACTTTGATGTGAAGCCCACGGGGGGGGGGGGGGGGTTGGGGCAGGGGAAAGGCACGGTGTAGTGGGTTTTATTGGAGGAATTGTCCTGGTAGGTGTGTTAAAGATATACTTTGGGGATGTAGCGTGCAAAAGTGGGAACAGGGGGAGTTGCAGTAATCTGGATAAGGGTGAGGGACTGCGGAGGGCAAGGGAGAGAATGTGGTTCGGACTCTGGATGTGTGTTTAAGGTAGTGCCTACGGGATAAGCCAGTGCACTGGACTGGCACCCAAGGGAGAGCCTAGAGCACCCCCAGGCTCAGGGCTGAGCTCAGGAAGAATTTGTGCCTAGTTTCTAAGGGGGGAAGAGCAGGCAGGGAGGAGGGGAGATGAGGAATTCAGCTGGGGAGGTTGAAGTGTTGTTCCTCCCTCTGGTACGGATAACAAGTTGCAATGAGCTCCTTGAACTGGAGTTCAGGGAGAGGCAGCCGCAGACAGAAACTGGAGCTTTGTGAACCCGGACTTGACATGGACAGGCCTGGGAGAGGGTCCTCAGGGGTCCCTAGAGCAGAATCTCAGGCCTCACCTTCTATTTTTTCTTTTAATTTTCGTGGGTTTTGGCATATGGGGGGGACACACCTGGTGATGTTTGGGGGCTCCTCCTGGCTCTGGCTGGGGGGTCTCTCCCGGTGATGCTAAGAATCACGCTGGGGTGGGCCGCATGCAAGGCCAGCGCCTCCACCTGACACTGCGAGAGAGGCAGAGAGAGCGCCAGCCCCGGTGCTCAGGTCCCACTCACTCACTCCTTCCTCCCCTGCTTCCAGCACCTGCCTGGAGAAAGGACAGTGGGAGTGTGACCAGGAGCCATGCCTGGTGGACCCAGACATGATCAACGCCATCAACAAGGGCAACTACGGGTGAGAGGCCCTGGGCGTGCCCGCAGTGAGCTGTGTGTGTGCTCACTCCCACGGACACTCCTCCCACAAACTCAGCCCAGTCACGCCCCTCCACCCACATGCAGCACCTCCAGGACCCCCAGTCTGGGGGGGTCTGTGACTTCCATTCCCACCCCCCGTTTCAGGTGGCGGGCCGGGAACCACAGTGCCTTCTGGGGCATGACCCTGGATGAGGGCATTCGCTACCGCCTGGGCACCTTCCGCCCACCTTCGTCCGTTTCCAACATGAATGAAATTCACGTAAGTCCATCTCCACGTGGCCCAGCATCCAGCGCCGGTACCCTGCTCCTCCTGGGCTAGTCACCACCCCCGCCCCCGCCCACACACACACCCGGCCCTTAGTCTGTTAAGGAGATGCGTGGTGGTGCTCAGAGTCCTGGGCCGGCACCCCCGCCCCTCCCTGCTTCCCAGCCTGGGAAATATGCTGCTGATCCCAGCACAGTTACGTCAGGGGCCAAAGGCCAAGGAGGCCCCCTTGGTATTTTGGGAAGGGAGGGTCAGACTCTCCTCCAGTTTTGGCCAGAGAGCTGCAGTTCTCAGAAACAAATGCCGACTCAGTGGAACTCAGTGGTGCCCCATGGAAAAGGAGGAAGAGGGGACTTCTCCTTGCCCCCCAGTGGGACCCTCTAGGGGGAAAATTAGGAATTAGACCCCAAACAAAGCATAGGAACCTTTGACCCTCTGGCAGGAGCAGGGTGTGGAGAGGGGCTGGGGGCCTCCGCCCATCAGTGGTAGGCGCTGAGGTCCCAGCAGGCCCTCCCTGCGGGGAACTTGGGTTCAAGGCTGGGGTGACCAGACCCTGCCCAGGCCTCTGGCTATTTTCCGCCTCCTGCTGTTTGCTTTGGAAGCCAGCCAGGTCACGGTCCTCCCTGCTCCCTCCCTGCAGTCCTTGGGGGCCTGGAGCCCAGGGTCCTGCAGGGAAGAAGGATGTGACAAATGAGGCAGAGGCAGGAAGAAGCAGCGAGGAGGATGGAAGGCTGTGTGCTGGCCTTGTCCCCGTTCCCTTGGTTTCTGCTGCCTCCTCCATGAAACGGGGCTCCTTGTCCCCATCACCACTCCCCTAGGAGAGAGGCTCTGGAAGGTGCCAGGGTCTTGCTGCAGGAAGTCTCAGAGCTGCAGCTGCTGGAGCTTCTGCACTCTCGGCTGGTCCGAGGGGGCCAGGGCGGTGGCAGGGAGCAGACTGCCTCGTGTTTGCCTTGCAGAAGGTGCTGGGCCCGGGGGAGGCACTGCCCCGGAAATTCGAGGCCTCTGAGAAGTGGCCCAACCTGATCCACGAGCCTCTGGACCAGGGCAACTGTGCTGGCTCCTGGGCCTTCTCCACGGCAGGTGCGTCCTAGGGGTGGCCCCCGCGGGCCAGGTGGGCCAGGCACGGAACCCCCTGACAGCCTCTCTGCCCCGCTCCCCTGCAGCTGTGGCATCCGATCGGGTCTCAATCCACTCTCTGGGCCACATGACACCGGTGCTGTCGCCTCAGAACCTGCTGTCCTGCGACACCCACAACCAGCAGGGCTGCCGCGGGGGCCATCTCGACGGGGCCTGGTGGTTCCTGCGACGTCGGGGGTGAGCAGCAGCCGGGGTGTGGGGGTGGGGGGGTAGAGGGGGCTGGGGCCCACCTGGGCCGGGCTCTCACAGAGCTCCCTCTGCCGGCCTACAGGGTGGTGTCGGACCATTGCTACCCGTTCTCAGGCCAGGAGTCCCAGGAGGCTGGACCTGCACCCCCTTGCATGATGCACAGCCGGGCCATGGGCCGGGGCAAGCGCCAGGCCACTGCCCGCTGTCCCAATAGCCACGTCCACGCCAATGACATCTACCAGGTCACTCCTGCCTACCGACTCGGCTCCAGTGTAAGTGGGGGTGTGTGTACGTGGTGATAGGGTTGGGTATGGGAGGGTTGGGGCAGCTGGGAGGCAGCTCAGGGCTGAGCCTCCCCACTGATGGGTCCTCCGCCTCCCCCAGGAGACAGAAATCATGAAGGAGCTGATCGAGAATGGGCCTGTCCAAGGTAAGCGCCGTCCCTGCATCCTCCTAGTTCCAGAAGCTTAGACCTGCTGGAGAGTGGCGAGAGTGACTCGAGTGGGCCCAGCCCTGGGCCTCAGGCTCCCTGGGACCAGGAGCAGAGGGACCGTGTCCCTTTCCTGCATGGGGCATCTGGAAGGGGCGTTTAGAGTCTTGGCACGGAGAGGCCCAGCTTGTGCTTGGGCTGACGCCTGCTCCCCCACACCTGCAGCACTCATGGAGGTGCACGAGGATTTCTTCCTGTACCAGGGGGGCATCTACAGCCACACGCCAGTGAGCCAGAGGAAGCCCGAGCAGTACCGGCGGCACGGGACACACTCGGTCAAGATCACAGGGTGAGGGTCGGGGTGACAGTCCCCTGGTGCCCCCAAAGTGAGGAGGAGGTTGAGTGGGAGAGGGGCTGGCAGATGAGTGAGGTCCTGGGAACAGCCATGCAGGAGGACAGGGACCCCAGGAGAAGAAAGGCCCAGATGAGCCTTCTCCACTCATCCCTCCACAGTCCCGTTGGGGTCTCCCCAGCACGGGGTGCGGGAATAGGCAGGGGCCAGTGAGATCAAGGTCAGCACAGGTCTTAAGGGTGTCCCCAGTCACCAGAGAAGACAGAGGCCTGGCTAGGGGAGTCCCCGGCTCATTGGCCCGAGGCCAGGTGGGTGAGTGTTCCCCTCGGCTGTGCCCGCAGGTGGGGTGAGGAGACACTGCCTGACGGAAGGACGCTAAAATACTGGGTGAGTGGCCGGTACTCCCGTCTCCTCCTCCTCTCTCCCCATTCCCGTTCCCCTCCTCACCAACTTCTGCTTCCCCAGACTGCCGCCAACTCCTGGGGTCCAACCTGGGGTGAGAAGGGCCACTTCCGCATCGTGCGTGGCGCCAACGAGTGTGACATCGAGAGCTTCGTGCTGGGCGTCTGGGGCCGCGTGGGCATGGAGGACATGGGGCACCACTGAGGCCATGAGCCACACCAGTGCTCACCTAACAGGGTGGCTGGTGAGGGGTCCCTAGGGGTGCCAGCATGGCCTGATGTTGCTGGAGCACCGATGGGTGATGGGGTGGAGCCCCCAGCTCAGGGGCTGCGGACACAGCGCCCAGCCTGGGGGTCCCGGGCAGGCGAGGCTGGCAGAGCCTCCGGACCTCCCAGCACGGCGGGGCAAGGCTTGGCCTGGAAGGATCACACTCACTGACCCCAGGCCTCCTGGGTCCCCGCAAGACCAGCAAGGCCACTATACCCCTGCCTTCAGCCCCTCTCCCACCCCACCCCTGTACTCTTCCTCAAAGATATTTATTTTTCTTTTCACTGTTTTAAAATAAAACCAAAATCTGGCTAACTGCAGTACTTGGGAGTTCTGGAAATGGGGAGCCATACTAGAATTGGGGTGGCCTGTGGTTAGACCCCAGAGGGCTGGCTTGGACTTTGGAGCAGACTGCTTCATGGGGTTAGAACTCTTAGCACGCTCCATCCCTGGCCAGGGACCTACTTGGCAGTGGGAATGGATGGGCTTTGACCCCCAGAGAGCCATGGGCAGTGGATCCACCTTCAGACATCAAGTTAGCACACCCTGGGTTGGGGGAGCGGCACCCCCCTCCATCAGCAGAATTGGGACCAGTGCCCAGCAGGCCAGGGACCAGGGATGAGGCCCCATAGACGCAGAGCTTCCATCTCTGTAGATAAGCTTCTCTTAGCACCTGTGAGTGTCCCTCCCCCCACAGGCATCCAGAGCCCCTAAATAAACCATCCCCCTGACTTTCAGACCATCAGGATCTCCCCTCTCTCATACCCCCCAGCAGCTACCCCCATTGCCCAGGCGATGCCAGAGTACTAAAATGCCCAGCCCCTGTGCAGACCACTGCTGCCCGTCCCCTGCTCCACTGCTATTCTAACGTGCTGGAGGATCACTGAGGATCTGGGGACCCCCCAGGCCTCAACACACACCACACACATAAGCCACCTGTCCTATGTCCTCCTGATTCTGCTGCACTGGAGTTCCCTGAGGCATGGCCTGCTCTGCCCTGTCCTCTCCTGGACCATGCCCTGTGGGGTGGCAGCTGGAGGCAGCTATTCTTTCACTGCCACTTCCCTGAAAGCACACATGCACGCAAACGCACATGTGAACACACGAGCACACATGCATACACAAACACACTAGTGCATGTGCAAACATGCACTCTTGTGAACACACAGGCACATGCACACTGATATACACATAACACAGCATACATGCACACACATGCACATTGCACACACAGACATGGATACACATGCATGGAGACATATGTGCACACATGCACACACAGACACACAGACACACATGTACACATGGACATACAAACACACGGACACACAACACCAGAGTGCACATGCACACACACAAAATGCACACAGGCACACAAGTAAGCAGACGAGTGCAAATGTACACAAGCACATACACACACATATGCACACACACAAAGATGAGCACACATGCACCCACATATGCACACACAGACACTCGAGTGCACATGCACGTGTGTACACACACACACACACACACACACACACACACCACCCTGAAGGCACAGGTGTCCATCTTTGTGTGTGTGGGAACAGGAGGCTTCTTGGGCGGTAGGAGCCTCAGCTGTGGCCCCCTCACCCTTCAGCGGACAGGGAAGGCAGGTGCCGAGTCCAAGAGGGAAGGTCTTTGGGCCACAGCCCCTTCTGGGCATCCTGGCGGGCATCACCTGAAAGGAATGCGGGTGCCCAGAAGCTGCCTTTTGTGTCCTTTCCTGTTTGCCAGCACGTCCTGAGCCTGCTGCCCTGGCTCGCCAGCTGTCCCCGGGAGCCAAGGCCAACAGGGCCCTGCACAGGCTGACCATGGGAGCCCCCACTCCTGCGAGGGAACCCTCAGACATCAGCAAGGACTCCCCACCCTTTTGCTTACCGGACGCGCCCCGCCCCCCCCCCCCCCCTGCTTCCACCCCACTGGAAAAAACCCACATAGGCCTGGAATTTTTGCCCCGACCTTGGGCGGAAGGAACGGGGTGGGGCAGAGAGGGGACAGGCTGGCCAGCCCTGCGGGGAAGCCAGACCCTTTATGCCCTTCAAGGGGGCCCCAGCCCTTCCGCCCTCTGCCCTGCCCCGCCTCCTCCAGGAAACCCCAAAGCTCGCTCTGCAGGGACAAGCCAAGTGCAGGTGGGGCCCGGGCTTGGGGGTGCCTTGGTGGATCCCTCCCTCCCCTCCCTCCTCCTCTGCCACTGGGCTCCTGATGTGTGTCAGACATTGTTAGAAAGTGAGACAAGACTCAAGGGCACAGCTGGACCCGGCGTTAGCCTTGCAGGATATGGAGCGGGACTAGATTCCTGCCCCCGTTCCCTGAGCACTGCCAGGAGTGATCTCTGCGCGCACGGCCAGGTGTGGCCCCTCAAAAACCAACAAAATAAAATCAAGGGGTCCCAACCAGGTGCCCCCTGAGCTGCTCCCCGGGGCACCTGTCCTCGGGCTGTGTGTGCTGACCCTGATTTCTCCCCCTCTGAGCAGAGGGCATGGATGGGTCCCTCAACCAAGGTAGATTTGAAGCCCCGCTCTCTGCCTGTGACCCATCCTGGGATGGTGCTTCGGGAACGGGGGTCTCCCTTGGTGGTGCTCAGGAGCCATGAGGAGCCTGGATCACACTCAGGCCTCCTGCATGCGAAGCACGTTCCCCAGCCCTTTGAGACAGGGCCCAGAGCCTCTGTTCTGTCTGCAGCAGGGTAACCGCTCTCACCTAATTCCTGGGTTGTTAGGAGAAGTAAATGAGACAAAGCCCGCTAAGCATTTTAGACAATACTTGGCGCTTATGAAGAACTCGGTTAATGGTAATAGCTGTAAACATTTTTTAAAAGATTTGGCTTGGGGCTGGAGCAATAGCACAGTGGGTAGGGCGTTTGCCTTGCACACGGCCAACCCGGGTTCGATTCCCAGCATCCCATATGGTCCCCTGAGCACCGCCAGGAGTAATTCCTGAGTGCAGAGCCAGGAGTAACCCCTGTGCATCGCCAGGTGTGACCCAAAAAGTAAAAAAAAAAAAAAGATTTGGCTTGATAATATAAAGACTTTTTTGGTTTTGTTTTGTTTTTGTTTTGGGGCCACACCTGGCGATGCCCAGGGGTTACTCCTGGCTCTGCACTCAGGAATTTCTGGTGGTGCTCCGGGGACCAGATGGGATGCCAGGGATCAAACCCAGGTCAACAGCATGCAAGGCAAATGCCTTACCCAATGTACTATTGTTCCAGTCCCAATAATATAAACTTTTCATAATGAATTACACATTTCTTAAATGTTTAACCTCAACTCCGTGTGTGTGTGTGTGTGTGTGTGTGTGTGTGTGTGTGTGTGTGTGTGTGTTTGGGTCACACCCAACAGAGCTCAGGGTTTATTCCTGGCTCTGTGCTCAGAGATCACTCCTGGTGGGGTTTAGGGGACCATATGAAATACCAGGGATAGAACCTGGATCGGCCATGTGCAAAGCAAGCTATACCCACTATACAATAACTCCAACCTCTTCACTTCAACTTCTGTCCACACATCTGAGCGCTTTGCATGTATTATTTAATATGGAAATAAAACTAGCCCTTAATTAGCAAATAAAGAAGAGAAGCAGAGAAGAATCTGAATGTTGGTTTAGGTGGGATTCCAAAAGAGGGTTTCATCCCTGGCCCATATGGTCCCCTGAGCCCACCAGGAGTGATCCCTGAGTGCAGAGCCAGGAATAAGCCTTGAGCACTGCTGGGTGTGGCCCCCAAACCAACAGAGGCTGTCTGAATCCTCATACTGATCAAGCCCATGCTAGTAGTACTGGTTGATTAGTAGTGATAAGTCCCTTTCCATGCCCTTTTCCTTTAGATGAAGAACTCTTACTCATCCTTCAAAACTCAGCTTAGATGTCTCTCCTCTGACATTTCTCACACCCATCTTCTGGATCTCCAGGGACCCCAGGATCAGTCCCCTGGCTCAGAAGGAGTTTTCCTTGACAGTGTTTCCTTCCACCAAAGAATGGATTCAGAATTTTTTCTTAGCTCCATCCTTCCGTATCCACCAACTGTCTCACATGAGCATTCATTCCGGTGAATGAATCAGGCTCCAGTGAGGCTCTGGAAAGGTCTCCAGGCTCCTGACTTGTCTCCCCTGAGTTCCTGAGTTATACCATTCTGCCAGCATGATGCCTCACATCTTCCTGGTTTCTGGCCAAATCCCCATCCTTGCCCAGTTGCCCATGAAGGGAAAGGAATCCAGGTCCACTGAGCCTGCACTGGGCCAGGCCTGAGGCCAAGAACCTCACACGCTTTAGCTCATTTGATCCTATGCATATGCCTGTGAGAAAGTATGTCGGAAAACACAAGGCCAGCCAGAGCGGAGACTCTAAGACTCTGGTGAACTTCCAGATACTGAACAGAGTGTGGCCCAGGTACAGCTGGACCGGAACCCAAATACTACAAGCACTTTTCTCCTCCCTCCTCCTTCCTACTCCTCCTCCTCCTCCTCCTCCTCCTCCTCCCCCTTCTCCACTCTTCCTCCTCCTCCTCCTCCTCCTCCTCCTCCTCCTCCTCTTTCTCCTCCTCCTCCTCATCCTCATCTCTCTACCCTGGATTTCTCTCCAAACTAACTAGCCTTGAGAAAGGACATCTGATCAGTGACTGACCACTGCTGAGCCTCTCAGCCAGCAGCCATGCTCTCGGTTCTGATTCAAACCAAAGAGAACAGGGGGGCTTCTGACTGGCCAGTTGTGCCTGGGTGTCCGGATGTGGGCCTAGGGCTGGGGTCATGGCCTGTGGCATCCAGTGCAGAGCAAGGATCTGGAGGAGGAGGAGAAGGAGAGGGCTGCTGTTCCAGAGAGGACACAGGAAGGCTGGACACATGACAGAGTCCCCAACAGCTAAGGACTCCCTGTTCCAACCATTTGACAGCGAGGGAGATGGAGGCTTGGGGGGAAGTGTGACTTTTTAAGTGCCACAACCAGAAAATGAAGCCTGATATGGAAAATGCCCCAATCGCCTCTCGTGGAGTATGTGGCCCAGTGAGACAGACGTCCTGTGCAGGGCAGAGAAGGCAGGATTCTCCCCCAGCATCTCCCTGGTGACTCACTCCTGAGCCCTGGAGATATTTCTTCCACAATTCCACCTGCTTCCTCACTGACACCTGAGGCCATCATAGTCACTGACCCCTGAGGCCGTCTCTTCCAGCAGGCTTGTCTCAGCAGCCTCCAGGGACAGAGGGAGGTGCCCACGAGAGATGAGGTGGATGATGTGCAATGGGCCAGCTCAGAGGTCAGAGGCATGGGCGCCATGTGGGTGAAAAGGACAGCTATCAGCCCCAGGCACAGGAGGAAGCTGGGGCTGGAGTGGGGTGAGGGAAAGTGACTGACCCCAGATGCACTGCTGGGAAAGTGAGGGAAGCGCAACTGTCAGGCTCCAAAGCCTGGACTTGCCCTAACCTGTGTCTATAGACACTCAGCTCTCTTCTTCCTGTACCCCAGCAGGCTCTTTGCCTCCACTGGTGTCCAGCCAAAGACCAGGTTCTGAAGCTGGGGGCTCCCAGAGGCTGGTGACCTGAAGGCAGGCAGAGTGATGCAGGGTGTGTGTGTGTGTGTGTGTGTGTGTGTGTGTGTGTGTGTGTGTGGTATGACACAGGTAGACTTGGCCTGGAACATGTTGGGGGTCTGTGGAATGAGACCCCAATCCAGCTCATCGTGCAGGATCAAAAGCCTCCCCTGAGAACTCTCTCTGACCCTTATCTGCTTGAATCTTTTCCTTGGCACTCACCCTATCCTCCTGGCTCTCCGCAAGGGCCCTTCCTGAAGACTTTTGCAGAACCAGTCACACTGCACCCTCTTTGCTCTGTCTTGCCCACTGATAGAAAAGCTCCCAGAACTATTGGTTGGGAGAACGGAGCATGAGGGAGTGAATGGGTGCATGCACGCAGAGTTCAGAGGCACTGGCAATCTGGGCAGTAGGGCCACCTGGTGGCCAAACCCACCAGGTCGGGGAGGACCTTCCTGTGTTTTACTTCCGGGGTGTGTGGATGTGGGTGGGTGTGGGGTGTGTGGATGTGGGTGGGTGTGGGGAGTACTCTGTGACTCCTGGGACTGGTTCATGGGCCCAGAGCAGGACAGGATGGAAGAGGAGCTGGATTTGTCCCCATTTGGCACCTCTCACTCACAGGGCATCTGCATGACCCTTCTTGGCCAGGAGTGGGCTGGACTTCAACTTCACCCAACATTGGTGCCACTCAGGCACCCTTGTCCCCTCCACTGAGGGTGCTGCTCATAACCCTTCTGTAGAAAGTCTCTAATTCATACTGGACAGACCAAAGCCCATTCCAACTCCAAGGGACCCTTGAAGTTCCTTTTGCACTCTGGACCTCAGTCCCCACTTCTGTAAGATGGGATCAGTGGTCCCTTATCTCCAAGAGGGAGTGGCCCTACCGGGAGGATTTTTCTAAGAATGAGGCAATCAGGGAAACAGGCCTCAAGGGCCCACCTAGAGTGAGCTGGGAAACAATGGATGTGGAATGAATCAGAGCAGAGATATGTGAAGTTTATCTGCCAAGTCCAGGCAACTCAGAAGTCAGGCACTGGGTGAAAGTATGGAACTGCCTAAAGGGGTTCAGCATGCTCAGGCCCCAGATGAATCTCCGCCATCAAACCCAGACGGAAATGCTGTGTTTGTTCAGGAGAGACTGGGAGTGGCTGGGCTGAGTTTGGTTGGGTGGACATGGAGGGAGGGAAGACCCTGGTGATTAAGCCACCCTTGAGAGGTGGTCTCTGGATGGTCTCTGGATTCCTGTTGGGGATAGCTGTCTTCACCTGGGGCTCTTCACCTGGTGTCTAAACCTCCAGTGCCTTTGAACTGAGGTGATCCAAGAGTGTGATAGTTTCTGTGCTAAGCTCAAATGGAAGAGTGCGTGCTTGCCCACAGGCACACAGAATGAACAACTTTTACACACACACACACACACACACACACACACACACACACACCCCACGCTGCCCACCTGCATCCCTGAGGGTTTCAGCAGGAAACAGATGGCATACTGTAATTAGGAGAACTGAGGCAGTTTGTTTTTGAAAGGACTCAGGACACAGTAGAAGATAGGAGAGTCACGGAGAGAGGGCGGCTTTTGGGGTCCAGAACAAGAAAACTTTCCCTTCTGGTGTTATGGAGACAGAGAGGTCAGTTTGCTTTACTCCACCCTTGACCTGACAACTTCCTGGGGAAGGACTAGGGTGTAAACACTTTATTCTCTCTCTCTCTCTCTCTCTCTCTCTCTCTCTCTCTCTCTCTCTCTCTCTCTCTCTCTCTCTCTCTCTCCCCCCCCCCCCCTTGCTGGCTCCCCACTTACCAGGTCCTGCTGGAACTGTGACTGACTGTGGACTTTGATTTTATTTTGTTTAAGTTTGGGGGCCACACCTGGCAGTGCTCAGGCCTTATTCCTGGCTCTGTGCTCGGGCTGGAGTGATAGCCTAGTGGTAGGGCATTTGCCCTGCAAGCGGCCGACCTGACCAACCCGGGTTCAATTCCTCCGTCCCTCTCAGTGAGCCCGGCAAGCTACCGAGAGTATCTCGCCCGCATGGCAAAGCCTGGCGTATTCGATATGCCAAACACAGTAGCAACAAGTCTTACAATGGAGACGTTACTGGGCCCGCTCGATCAAATCGATGAACAATGGGAGGACAGTGCTACAGTGCTCGGGGATCATCACTCCTGTGCTCAGGGAATTGTTTATGGTGTTGGGGATCCAACTGAGGGCTGCTGCATGTGAGGGAAGCACCCTGCCTCCTATGTTGTCTCTTCAGCCCCATGACCATGGACTTTTAAATGAGTAAGAAATAAACTTTTATCTTATTTAAACCACTGGTTTGCAACTCCACCAACAAACCTGCGAGGAATGGTGGAAAGCATCATGTGCTGAATTTATCACAAAGAAAATAAAAGAAGATCTATTTTAACTCCTCTAGTAAGTGTCTGGTATAAATGGGAAGTGTTCAATAAATGGGGACCATTAGCAATTTGAATCACTTATCTGCCTCTTTAACAATAATCTACCATTTGAAAATAAAGAGTAAGGAAAAAATCAATCAATTATTGGCTTGTGTTTTTTGGGGTCTTTTGTGACAGTGATTTAATGCTAATCAATACACTCATAAAAGGAAGAGTCTGTCAAAAGGATATAATAACATGAATTTATATGGGTAAATAATGAACTTACATCTATGGTGAACTTTTTATTTATTTTGATGGTTTTATATATAAAGCAATTCACAAACCTATAAACAAAGTGGGAAAATGGAAATTTTCTTTAAAAATCACTGGATGGAGTAAGAAAACATTATTAGTAAGAATACTGAAGTATGAACACTATTTAAGGAGCTTCATTTACTACATAAACAAACTACAACCCCACGGAATACTCATTGTTTTCAAGGTTAGTGGAACATTCTTTTAAAATGCCATATGAGGCCATAAAGGAAGTCTAAAAACTTTTCAAAGAGCTAATATCATGTAAGTCATGTTTTCAGATCCAAATATAATAAAGTTAGAAATCAACAATAAAAATTTGGTCAAGGAATTCCAGTGTTTGTTAACTTAAAAACTAATTTCTAAGTAATTTATGGACTAAGGAGAAAATTATCATGTAAATTATGGATGTTTAAGTGTGAATAGCAATAAGCTCAAAAGGGACTTGGAGAGGAAAATATTGCTTAAATGTGTTTATTCAAAACAGGAAGAACTGACAATAAATGAACTAAGCATACAACTCAGAACTCAAGGAAGAGACAATTCAAAATCCCAAAGTGCATAAAGAGAGGAAAGAAAAATAACAAAACAGAAAGTAATGATACAGAAAATAATAAAATGTTGGACTCCCAAGAATAGCCGAGATAAGTACCAGGAGGTTCAATCCATGGCTTGGAGGCCAGCCGCACATGCTAAGGGAAAAGGCAGCTCAGATAGAGAAGGGAGCACCAAATAAAGGGTGTTGAGAGGATCCTCCCAGGATGAGAGATGCATGCTGAAAGTAGACTATAGACCGAACATGATTTCCACTCAATGCCTCTTTTGCAAACCATAGCACCCAAAAGGAGAGGGAGAACAAAAGGGAATTTTGTTCCTGCCACAGAGGCGAGGTGGGATGGGGGGATGGGAGGGTGGGAGGGATACTGGGATTATTGGTGGTGGAGAATGGGCACTGGTGGAGGGATGGGTGTTTGATCATTGTATAACTGAAACCCAAGCACAAAAATTTGTAAGTCTACAACTGTACCTCATGGTGTTTCACTAATAAAAATTTTAAAAAATAATAAAAATTTTTTTTAAAATGTTGGACTAATTTTTTAAAAATTTTTATTAGTGAGACATCATGAGGTACAGTTGTAAACTTACAAATTTTTGGACTAATTTTTTATCTTTGATAAACAAATAATTAGCACAAAAATCCACAATATTGGGAACAAAAAATATAACTGGGCTGGAGCGATAGCACAGCGGTAGGGCGTTCGCCTTACAAGCGGTCAACATGGCCGACCCGAGTTCGATTCCTCCGCCCCTCTCGGAGAGCCCGGCAAGCTACCGAGAGTATTTGATATGCCAGACACAGTAACAACAAAGTCTCCAATGGAGACGTTACTGGGCCTGCTCGAGCAAATCGACGATCAACGGGAGGGCCTTTACCTTTACCTTTAACCTTAAAGTTGCAATCAAGGATTTTTTAAAAACCAGTGAAAAACATTATGGGAACTTCTGATTCTGGCAAAATGTCAGATCCGATAGCACAGCGGTAGGGCGTTTGCCTTGCACGCAGCCAACATGGCCAACCCGAGTTCGATTCCTCCGCCCCTCTCGGAGAGCCCGGCAAGCTACCGAGAGTATTCGATATGCCAAACACAGTAACTGGGCCCGCTCGAGCATATCGATGAACAACGGGAGGGCCTTTACCTTACCTTACCAATATATATATTAAAAGAAAATAGGGGGGGGGGGGTATGGTGCTGCCAGCAGGTCAATCTGTACCTGTGAGGCGAGTGCATCAGCAGCCTTATGGCAATTCAGGCTTCCAGATACCCCAAAATTGCTGCTGTGCCTTTGACCAGCCAGACCCCAAAAACTTGGGGCAAAGTTTACCAAGAAAGTAAACGGCCAAAAGTTAGGTATGTGGGAGACACACCCACAAACCACCTCTGGCTCAGTTATATAATTGGTGGCATGGCCTCTCTGGTTCCTGATCGAACTGCTTAACGGCCATGATCCCAGAGTCTTAGAAACAAATCTCGAAACCCAATGGCTTTTGGCAGAAATGTGTCCAGTCCCTGCAGTAGGTTACCGGCGCCAGGCCACCCAAGGTGTGCCTTGACCTGTCTCCCCTGGTGACCTGTGGCTGTCATCCTCCAAAGGCCACTGGACAGTCAGGTTTGGGCCCGCAGTGATGAGACATGTGGGGCCTCACGGGATGGGGGATGGAGCCGGCTCTTTCCTCCCCATCTCAATGAGACCCCAAGTGGCTGCCCACTAACGGCCTCTCTGGCTCCTGATCGGGCTACTTGACGGCCATGATCTCAGAGACTCAGAAATGCGTCTGGACTGTGCAGTAGGTTACTATCACCGGGCCACCCCAGGGGGAAAAGGGTGCTGTCCCTCTGCCTGCTCAACCTAGGCGGCTCAGTGGCCGCCATCTTCCAGAGGCCATTGGACAGTCAGGTTTGGGCCCGCAGTGACGAGACACGTGGGGCCAAACAGGATGGGGGTGGAGCCAGCCCTTTCCTCCCCATCCCAACGAGACCCCGAGTTGCCACCCACTAACGGCCTCTCTGGCTCCTGATCAAGCTACTAAATGGCCATGATCCCAGAGACT
This sequence comes from Sorex fumeus, assembly GCF_029834395.1. Classification (NCBI taxonomy): domain Eukaryota; kingdom Metazoa; phylum Chordata; class Mammalia; order Eulipotyphla; family Soricidae; genus Sorex; species Sorex fumeus. Next base: position 47,049,224 of record NW_026606104.1, read on the forward strand.
CAGGAACAAATCTCGGAACTCAGCAGTTTTTGGCAAGAAATCCCTGCAGATTTAATTGTTAAAATTTCAGAATTTCAAAATCGCAGCCACTACTGCAGCCACGTGACGTCATGTGTTGTTCATGACCAGCAATAGAAAACAAATTGTCTACTGTTGCCTTTTCGGAAGATCTGAGTGTTGGGATAAAATCCAAATAATAATGGTGGATCTGGTGTCAAAATATTGAATGTAATCAAAGTAGAGAGAGTATTTTGGAAATCATCTGCCCCACAGGTAGGGGGAGGGTGTGGGATTGGGGTTCACTGGGGATTTTGGTGGTGGAGAATGGGCACTGTTGAAGGTACGGGTGTTTCATTGTATGACTGAAACTTAAGCTTTGTAACTGCTCTCATGGTGATTCAATAAATAAAATTCAATAAATAAAATATAAAAAATGGGGGAAAAAGTAAGGTGGAGTTCATGCACAATTCAATCAGCCTAATCAGTGGCTGAATAAATAGCAGTACTCTCACATAAAAAAATAGGAAATAAACCCCAAAAGACAAAACAACATGCAAAAAAGAGAAAAAAAACTTCAGATTGGACTTAGGAAGTTTAAATAAGTACTGACTCTATTTAAAAAACTTAAAAGCTGATTTGGGAGATAACAGGAATAAGGAACAGTTGAAAAATGGAAAAGCAGCCAAAAGATAGGCAGGAAACTGGTCACAGTGTGAAGATATCCTAAGATCTTTGCTTCTTCTACAGAAGGATGTTAAGTAACTTGAGACTTTGTTAATGGAAGCATGCTGGTTAAAAATGTAAGGATGACAAATGAAAAAACAGAAATAGAATCTTTTCTAAACCAGTGAAGAGCAAACAAAAGGAATGGTGCTGGGCTAAATCACTCAACTCCAGGCAGGAAATGACAAGTATAAAAAGCAAAAGAAAACCTTGGTGTAGTTGCCAGTTGCCAAGGAGGTGTCCATGATCTCTGGCTCTGGGACCCCTGCCCTCGCCCTCATGTTATCCCCACCAGGAAGTGCAGATTAGGCTTGGTGACAGTTTCTATGCAGTAGGACACAATAGAAGTGGTGGGATGTGGCTTTTAGCAGGCCTGACTTTCTCAGAGCGAGACTTGGTTGCTTGCTCTGCTCTTGCTGATTTTAAATTCTCATCAGAGGCTGATGATAGTGGTCAGTGGTAAAGCAGACACAGAACATGAGTGAGGTTTTGGGTTCTACCTACAGGACCACCAAATTAAAAAAAAATTCCAATCTTGTTTGTGTCTGGGGATGGCGGGGGGCGGGGCGGGGGTTGGACGATTCCCAGCAAAGCTCAGAGATTCCTCTTAGCTCTGTGCTCAGGTGTCTCTCCTGGTGGTTTTCAGCAGATCATGATAGTTTCAAGGACTAGAAACAATTAGGCAGCATGCAAGGCAAGCACCTTATCTCCTGTTCCATCTCTCTGGCCCTAAACACTTGGGGTCATGCCCAGCTGTGCTCAGGGATCACTTCTGGTGGGATTCAGCACCATATGTACAAGGCAAGCACTCTACCACTGTACTATTGCTTCTACCCTTATCTATAAGTTAAAATTCATTAGTCATTTTGTAGTTTTTTTGTTTTGTTTTGTTTGGGGGCACACTCGGCAGTGCTCAGGATTTACTCCTGGCTCTGTGCTCAGGGAACATGTCTGTGGTACTTAGGGGACTACATGGGGTGTCTGGGATTGAACCCAGGTCAACTGTGTGCAAGGTAAATGCCCCATATGCTGTATTACCTCTCCATCCCCAGACATCTTATTTTTTTGTTTGTTTTGGGGCATACTCGGCAATGCTCAGGGGTTACTCCTGGCTCTTCACTCGAGGGTTACTCTGGCGGAGCTCAGGGAACCATAGAGAATACTGGGGATGGAACCTGGGTTGGCCACATACAAGGCAAACATCTTACCCACCTATACTATCGCCTGACCCCAGATATCTTGTATTTTTATTTGCTAAATCTCCTTGGAAGAGACCCTGGGTCTCCATTTTGATTGATTGCTCTTTGAGCTCTCTCTTCAGTTCCTCACTCTGGAGAAACCCTGTCATGAGACATCAGGAGAAGCCCATGTAGGCTGATGACTCCACCCACAGCAGATCTGCAGAAGCTCTTCCAGATGACAGCAGACTTAAGTGACTGCTTGACCACATTCCCCCAAAGACCCTAACCTTGTATCATCTCACCACATGTTCCTCCCCACAAACCCCAAATTCCTGTGCCTCAGAAATCTGAGAGAATAAATGCCTGTTGCTTTGGTAACAAATGCTCATAGGTTGGGTTTTGGTCATTTTTTAGTTAGCAATAGATTAGCACTTAGCACTGTCCTCCCATTGTTCATTGATTTGCTCGAGGGGGCACCAGTAATGTCTCCGTTGTGAGACTTGTTGTTACTGTTTTTGGCATACCGAACATGCCACAGGGAGCTTGCCAGGCTCTGTGTGTGTGTGGGATGCTCTCGATAGCTTGCCGGGCTCTCCGAGAGGAATGGAGGAATCAGACCTGTGTCGGCCTCATGCAAGGCAAATGCCCTACCCACGGTGCTATCACTCCAGGCCCCAGAAATAGATTACTGCTAATAATTTACATGGTATATAGTCACACAAAACAAGGTTTGGAAATAAATTTTTAAGTGTTGATGATCACCCAAAAAAAAGTAAATGGCCCTATTTCACCAGTTAATGGGTGACCTGGGTGAATGAAAACACATCACCCATCTCTTCTGTCACATGAGACAGACCTGAACCAAAACTATGACAAACTGAAAGCAAAACTGTGCATCAAGAGGCCGCAGGTACGTCAGACAGTATCTATGCCTGGCCTAAAGGTGACCTGCACGTCCGCACTTTGCAAAAGAATCATGTTTCTCCCAGGTGGCAGGCAGAAATCTGTTGGCCTTGGGAGGAGTGTCTTACTCCATCCTAGTTGATTTCTTTTAATCAGAGAGTGAGTGAGTGAGTGAGTTATGCTTTGGTCCCAAGTCAGTCTCAGAACCTTGTTTCTCTCAGTCAGTGCATAAGGGTAAAGGTACCCCCAGTTCTGGAAACAGACACACAGGTAGGTCTTCCAGAAGCACTTCTTTTCTGGCACAAATACCCAAAAGCTCAAGCTTTTTACAGCCATTTAGATCATTTTTATTGTTTTGTTCGGGCTGGAGTGATAGCACAGCAGGTAGGGTGTTTGCCTTACATACAGCCAACCGGGCCGACCCATGTTCGATTCCTCCTCCCCTTTCAGAGAGCCTGGCAAGCTACCGAGAGTATCTCGCCCGCATGGCAAAGCCTGGCAAGCTACCCGTGACATATTCGATATGCCAAACAGTAACAAGTCTCACAATGTTACTGGGCCCGCTCGGAGCAAAATCGATGAGCAACAGGAGGACAGTGCTACAGTGTAATGCTATTGTTTTGCTCAAAGGTGCTGGGGTGGGCGGTGGGGGGGGTGGGTGTGAGGGAAAGGGAAGAGGACGTGGTACTGGGAATGGAACTCAGCCTCACAAATATGCAAGGGACACGCTCTGCCACTTGAGTCACGTCCCCAGCACCATCCTTCTTGCAGTCCTGATACAACAAATGTGAGTATAAAGGCTCATTAGCCAAGGCAGATAAAGCAGAAACACAGAACTAGCTCAGGTACGGGATATCATCAGAGTAGCAAAAATAATGCCCATGATAGCCTGACTCTGGAAATCTTGTTGTTACAACAAGATATACCTCTAATCTGCTTTTAAACATATACCATTACGAGGCTAAGGATATGGCTCGGTGGTAGAATACATGCTTCACATGTATGAGGTAAGCATGGCAAAAAACAAAATTACACACACACACATGCATGCATAATTCTATTTATTTACAGTAAGCAGAGACATTTTCATCTTTTAATAAAACTGTGTTGTTTATTTTCTAGAAGTTAGCTTTGCTCAGGCAATAGTGGTTACACTGCATGGTATTGTCATGTATTTTTTCTTTTATAATAAAAGTTGGTGAAGACTGGAAAAATGTCAGATGAACAAACACATGTTCTAAACTCTCCTTTACAAATTGAATAAAAAGCTCATATACTGGGAAAAAAATGTAATAAAGAAAGAATACCCCAGTTGATCTCAGCAACACAGTCATTGTTAATTTATTTATTTATTTATTTATTTATTTTTTACTTGCAGCTTAAATGCATTCCTAATAGAGATACCAGACTAGGCAAAGGAAGCTGGCTATCTTTATAGAAATTAGTCAAAAATGGATTTCAAGTCATTACTGATAAGAGGAGCATTGCATGATGACTAACTAGGAACGTGTTAGAATAGATAGAATTCTGAACTTTTGGGAACCTGATAGCACAGCCCTTGGGTTATATAAACAGAGTCATCAATCTTTTCCTGTAAGATCACAGACATTTTAGACTTTGTGGGTCATACAGTTGCTGTCTTCTCTGTTCACCTTTACCACTGCAGTTTCATAGGTCACATGAAGACAGAAGAATGTGACTGGGCCGGAAAGACAGATCCAAGGGGAGAGCCACGAGCTAGCATGGAAGTCCCTGGCACCACATGGTCTCCCTAGAGTCTTCCTGAGTGAGGCCCTGGTGGTCTCCAGTACCACACGGGAGGGAGTGACCCTACAAAAAAAAATAAATCCTTTTTGGGGTGAGGCCACATCTAGAGTTGCTCAGAGCTGACTCCTCTCTTGGTGCTCAGGGATCACTCCTGATAGGGCCCAGAGGACCAAATGGGGTGCCAGGGATCAAACCTGGGCTGGCCACATGTAAGGCAAGGGGCCACCGTGTCCACTGTACTTGCTACTGTACTACTATCCACTATACTTCCTATTGTCCACTGTACTTTCTCTTTGACCCAAATATGATATAATTCTTAAAAAATGGCTGTTTACAAGAACAAGGTATGGGTCAAATGTGTCCTACAGTCTCGACGTTGATGTGTTCTGATATAAAGCAAAACTTGAGAGAATTCAAAGAAGGACAGATCCACAGCCTCTTGAGATTTGATCTTTGGAGATGGGGGCAGAGTGGCTTTGTGCTCAGGAATCACTCCTGCTGGTTCTCATGGGACTAAACATGGTGCCAGGAATTGAACTGGGGTCGGCTGCATGCAAGACAGGCCCCTTCTCCTCTGTACAGTCTCTCCGGCCTGAGATATGATCGGTCTTTTCTACAGCTACTAAGTAAAACTGCTATAAGATCCATCGATATGTAGGCTCTTTGAAACTCGATGAACCCTGTTTGAGAAGTGTGTCTGACCCCTGGGCGAGCTGCCTGAGTCCAAAGTTCCAGACCCAACCAGCTACTGTGCTTCTCGGGTCTTCACTTTCCAAAGAAGTTCACATTTCTCTGTGAATAAAAATATGAAGGTATTTTTCCTTATGTGTTAGGCAGGAGCTAAAAGTCAGTATAGAAACAATGCCCCATAACTTCTTTTATTTTGTTTGGTTTGGATCACTCCCAGTGGACTCAGGGGACCATGCAGAGGGTCTGGAATCAAGCCTGAATTGCCTGTGAGCAAAGCGATCATCCTGCCCACTGTCCTACGCTCTGGCCCATAACTAGGCTTCTAATGTTATGCCCAGCCACATTTCAAAAACTCTTTGGGCTTCTTGAGGTTTTATTTTATTGTATTGGCAAAATTTAAGTGAAATGGAAACGTGAATCTGGAAAAACCACAAAAGAAACTTGGGCTAAACAATCAGAAGATTGGGACGGGAAAGATAGCAGGGTGTTTGCCTTATACGCCGACTGACCTGGGTTTGACCCCCAGCACTCCGTATTGCCCCCTAGCCCATCAGGAGTAACCTCTGAGCACAAAGCCAGGAGTCAGCCCTGAGTACTGCTGGGTGTGGCTCAAAGACCGAAAAGTCCAATCAGATGAATGGTATTTTCCCATGTAATGAAGGAATGCTTACAAAAAATGATGCCTAAAAGGTCCTGGGGCCAGTCTGCCCACAGAGAAGACCTGAACTTGTATAGGCTGCCATTGGCCCCACCACACAAAGAAATTAGAGGCATAACAGGTTAACCTTGATTCTGAAAATGAAAACCACCCCCCCCAAGTGCTTAATAAGACAAAAATAAACTCCAAACTATCAGGAATTGGCTGACAATGAGAGCACTACATTTTGAACCAGGAAACAGCTAAAACCATCCTTTAGAGGATATGTTTGCTCGCAAGTACATACATCAGAGATTGCACACTAATAAAGATCACACATTAATGAGCTGGTTACCCAACTTGGGAAATTAAGAGAAGACGACTTAATCATATCCCAACCCCTAAAGAGCAGGAAATAATAAAAATAAACAGAAATAAAACAAAGACACCATACAGATGATCAATAAAACAAATGACTAATAAAATACATAAATTCCTAGCAAGACAGATTAAGAAAAAGAGAAAAGGTCCAAATCAATAGCAATGGGAGTAAAAAGAAGATATTACCTATAGAGAGATTTTATTCCTTTTTTAAAAGATTTTGGGCCATACCCAATGGTGCTCAGGGTTTACTCCTGGCTCTGCACTCAAGGATCACTCCTGGCAGAGCTCTGGGAACAGTATGGCGTGCTGGGAATCAAACCAGGGTCAGCTGCATGCAAGAAAAACATCCTACCTGCTGTTCTATCTCTGTGGTCCCTATATAGAGATTTTAAACTGTAAGAATAATGAAAGATGATATTTTATTTGCATTTGGTGTTTCTTTTTGGGGGGGATTTGGGGGCCATGCCCAGTGATGTTAGGGGGTTACTCCCAGCTCCCTGCTCAGGGGTCACTCCCAGTGTTCAGAGGGCCATGCAGTGTTAGTCACATGCAAGGCATGTCAATTAACCCCTCCACTATTTCTCTGGTTCTGTGTTTAACAAATTTATCTTATCAAAACTGACTTAACTGATCTCAGAAAGATGCTGGAAGCTGAATTATTCCACATAGGCCTGGCTACTGCTGGGCCCAGATCTCTGGAGCTTTCACAAAGTGGGGGTCAACCAAGTCCTCAATCTGCCAAAGGTCCAGCACTTCACCCAGCTCTGCTGCCATAGCCACATAAACGGCCCTAACTTCCATTCCTTCCTTTCTTTTTTTTTTTCTGGTGGCATAAGGGGTACACCTGGTGGTGCTCAGAACTTACTCCTGGCTCTGCACTCATGGATCACCTTTAGCAGTACTTAGGGGACCATATGAGGTGCAGGGGTTCAAACCCAGGTAGAGCTATGTGCAAGGCAAGCACCCTCCATGCTGTAAAATTGCTCAGGCCCCTCATTTCCATGTCTTAAGTCAGTTTTTTTTAAATGAAACTTTATTTAAACACCTTGAAGGAATGGAAGTTAGGGCCTGGGAAATAGCACAGGGGCAAGGAAATGGAAGGACCTGAGTTCAGTTCCCAGAACCACATGGGTCCTGAGATTTTAGGACCAACTGGCCAACTGTCACTGAGAGTGGCCCCAGTTCCCTGGGCACTAGTTGGGAGTTCCCCAGCCCCCAGAAGAGAATTGGAAATGAGGTTTTGCATGCAGGAATCCAGAGGCACTGAATGGTCCCCCTAAACCCATAGGTGTGGCCTTAAAACTAAGAGATTAATTAGTACAATTAGTGAAATATTAATAACATTAATAGTTATTCAGGTTGTCCTATTTTTATCTTCTAAACCTCTCCCAGTCTGTAGCTAAGTTAACTGTTTCAGTCTTAATATCCATTTGTTTGTTCTTTTCTTTCTTTTTTTAAAAAAATAAATCACCCTCAGAGTTTGATTAGTTTATTATTTCAAAGAAGCAACTTTTGTCTTCATTTAATCCTCCCAACTGAAGGGGCCAGAGAGATAGTACAGCTGGTAGGGTGCCTATCTTGCACGTGACTGTCCCAGGTTAAATCCCCAGCATCCCATATGGTCCCCCGGGTCTGTCAGGAGTGATTCCTTTGTGCAGATCCTGAGCACCACCAAGTAAGCCCCTTCCTCCTCCAATTCTCTCAATAGTATCTTTAATTTGCATTTATAAAAATGATTACAACTACTTTGTCTTTGACCCAAGCAGGTAGGATGCTTGCCTTGCACATGGTCGATCCAGGTTTTATCTCCCATTCCACATATGGTCCCCTGAGCATCACATGATAATCCCTGAGTGCAAAGCCAGGTATAAACCCTGAGCACCTCCAGGTAAGGCCCCAACCAGAACAAAACAAAACAAAAAACTTAGTCCTATACTAAGTTCTTCCGCAGCTGGGGAGTTTTCTTTCTTATTCCTTCAACTTTCCAATAAATATTTCTATTTTAAAAGAAAATTATTAAAATGTATTATTAATTCTGTTATTTATTTCATGCAATTAATTAAACTGCCATTTACTTCTGCCCGCAAGCTACTGAGAGTATCTTGCCCGCACGATAAAGCCTGGCAAGCTACCCGTGACATATTCGATATGCCAAACACAGAAACAAGTCTCCCAATGGAGACGTTACTGGACCCACTCGAGTAAATCGATGAAGAATGGGAGGACAGTGCTACAATGCTATAGTTCCATTTACTTTTATTACTGTCTGTCCTCCCCTTGTTCATCGATTTGCTCGAGCGGGTCCAGTAACGTCTCCATTTTGAGATTTGTTGTTGCTGTGTTTGGCATATTGAATATGCCATGGGTAGCTTGCCAGGCTTTGCCGTGCCGGTGAAATACTCTCAGTAGCTTGCTGGGCTCTCCAAGAGGGGCGGAAGAATCGAAAATTTTGTTCTCCGCTTCATCATTCTTCTGTTCTTCTTTCTCTGGATTTATATTATTGTTGTTCTAAGTTAAAGTAAGAGAGAGAGTTTTCAGAAACCTAGTCAATAGTGAGTGACCCATAGGGCCGAGATGTAGCCCTTTCTGACACCCACCCTTCCCTCCCCGCTTTCCCACTCCCATTTCACCTACTTCTGAATTTCACGCAGATGGAATTACAGGATCTGTCTGACTTCCTTCCAACGCTGCCTGCGATTGGCTCATGTTGCTGCTGTTCACCCCGGGTTGTGCTTGTGTGTGATGTAGTTAGTATTTATATTCCGTGTGTAACCAAGCTACAGTTTATTCATTCACCTTACTGTTGATTAACATTTCAATTGTCTCCGGAATTAAATTTCTAAACATATCTGATTTGTTTGTCCCTGGGTTTTCTTGCTTTTATTTTCTCAGACTCTATATTTTTATTGTAGTTTAGGTAATATGGTTACTGTACTGTCAGTGTTTATGGTTTTGGTTTTTATTTTTAATCCATATGGGTGGTGCTCAGGGCTTCCTTCTGGCTCTGTGCTCAGGATCACTCCTGGCGGTGCCTGGAGGACCTTACTTGGTGCTGGAGTTTGAACCCAGGTAGGCTGTGTGAAAAGTGAGCAAGCAACTTACCAGCAATATTATTGCTTTGGTCCTAAAGTCTTGTTTTGTTTATTTATTTTCTGGTTTTGAGTTGTCATTTTATTTTTTGTTTTTGGGTCACACGTGGCAGTGCTCAGGGCTTATTACTTGCTCTGCACTCAGGGATCACTCTTGGCACGCTCAGGGGACCATTCATTCATTCATTCATTCATTCATCATCCTGTTATTCGTCGATTGCCTCGAGCAGGCCCCAGTAACGTCTCTTTCATCCTAGCCCTGAGATTATATTCAAGGCTCTTTAGGAGAATGAGACCCATCATTGTTACTGGTATTTGGCATATTTGGTACGCCACAGGGAGTTTGCCAGACTCTGCCCTGTGGGCAGGCTACATTCGATAGCCTGCAAGTTTGTCCAAAGTAGGAATGAGATAAGATGTCATAAAAAGGTGTCCTGGTAAGATGTCGCGCGGCCGCGAGTGTGGTCGCGCGGTTCGGGGAGCTGGATTTTATAGTCTCTGAGTCTTGGCCGCTGATGGGATTACACGGCGCCAGGGGGTCAGGTGGTGGGTGTGACCCCCGCCTACTGGAATTTGGAGGATCTGGGTGGAGGATGCTCAACTCCAGTCCGAGTAGGCTTGGAGATCTCGGCCCCGGAACCCGCGTGGCTTTGTCCCTCTGCCAGTACCTTCATGTGTACCATAAGGGGACCCTAAGTGATGATAATGGTAGATGAATCCCAGGTCAGCTGTGTGCTCTGCAAGCGTCCCACCTGCTGTATTATTTCTCTGGCCCCAATACTTATGGTTTTGATGTACAAAATTATTGCACCTAAACCAGCAGTAAAGTGCCTAATCACTGTCCTCCAGCCACAATTCTTATGCCATTTCCAGTCCACCTCTTTCTGCTCTCTCCCGCCTTCCTTTCCTGCACTGCTGGGTAATTTTAGTTTTGTAATTCAAGGCCAAAGGTTTGTCATCGTTCAATACTGTCTATTCCTTTGTTTTGCTTCTCTGTGTGCCACAGATGAGTGAGATCATTCAGTATTTGTCCTTCTTCCTCTGACTTATTTCATTTGACATGATGCCCTCTGGTTCCATTGAAGATGCAGAAAAGTTCAAGATTTCATTCTTTTTATGGCTTCATTTATTAATCTGTTGAACATTTGGGCTGTTTCAATATCCTGGTATTGTACTTAATATTGCAACGAACATAGGTGTTCACGAATCTTTTCAATGTATCTGGGTTTGTGAGGTAAATTCCAAGAAGTGGAATAGCTGAGTCAAATGCAAGTTCTATTCTTACTGATTTGTTTGTTTGTTTTGAGGTCACACCCAGCTGTGCTCAGGGCTTACTCCTGGCATTGATCTGAGGGATCACTCCTGGGGAGCTCAGAGGAACCATAGGGGTGTTCGTGGTCAGCCATATGCAAGACAATTGCTTTACCCACTATGCTCTATCTTCGACTCCTTTATTCCTTCTTTTCTTGAGAAGTCTCCTTACTGTTTTCCACTAACGTTGAACCCAATGACATTTCCATCAACAGTGAATATGGGATATTATGCTGCATCCCCACCTCACTCGTTTCTTCTAATCTCTTTGATATATGCCATTCTCACTGGTGTGAGATGATATCTCAGTGTAGTTTTGATTTGCATTTTTCTAATAAGATGTGATGATGAAGGGGCTGGAGAGAGCACAGAGGATAAGTAAGGCACTTGCCTTGCATATCACTATGGTTGGATGTGATTCAAATCCTGGCACCAAATATGGTTCCCCAAGCAGAGATACGGGTATGACTCCTGAGTGTTGCTGGATGTGGCCCCACCCCCCAAAAAAAGTGATAATGAACACTTTTTCATGTCTATTGGCCATCTGTCTGTCTCTTCAAAGAAGTGTCCGTTCATCTCTCTCTCTCTCTCTCTCTCTCTCTCTCTCTCTCTCTCTTTCACATACACGCACACCACACACACACACACACACACACACACACACACACACACACACACATTCTGGTCGTGCCAGACATGAAACTCAGGATCTCAGACATACAAGGCATATGCTTTACACTAAACTATATCCTATTTCGGGAGAAGCAGTGTGGAAAACTACTGTAAAAATAAAAATCTCATGTTTCTAAAGAAAACAGAAAGGGCTAAAACAATAGTAGAGCGTGTAGGGAACTTGCCTTGCATGTGGCCAACCTGGATTTGATCCCTGGCACCCCACATTTGGTACCCCGAACACTTAAGGAGTAATTCTCAAATGGAATGCAGAGCCCAGAGAAACCCCTGAACATCACTGGGTGTGACCCAAACACCTCCCCTGCCCCACCACATGAACTCCAAATCCATATTAGCTCACATGCCCCCTAGTGGCATAATGAGATGCTGGTGCCACAAGCTTATACAACATCTGAGCAAGTGCTGAGCACCTATGAGCACCACCCAATCATGCCACTCATGCTCAACTCCTTACGCAGATTCACCTGCTTTACGTGACTCACTCCTTGAACACCCTTGCCCCAAAAGCCAGTGCCCAACTCTCCCTTGCAAGCCCACACCCTTGTCTTGGGGTGTGCCATTTCTAACAAACTTCTACTTTTATCTATTGTCCTTGAATTCCTTCTCCGACAAAGAACCAAGGCACAGCAGGGCCCCTGCCCCCAGCACCCCTTCTCCCAGGTAACTTCTTTTGGTGCCGCGGCAACCTCAGATTGAAATTCAGTCTCCTGGCTGAATTCTTTCCTTCAGGAAGACAAAGAATCTGGTTTTGGGGGCAGAGGCCACTTCATGTCTTTTTCTGGAACCAAAATTGCTAAATCTCTTCCTAGCCTAAGCTCCAGGGCTCCCCTGAGAGTTGGGGTGTTGGGGTCTCATTCCCAGGCCAAGCGGACAGAAGATATCACTGCCCACCTGGAATGGGTACTCACCCAGCCCCCCACCCCTTATCTCTGTGGCTGCCTGAAACTGTTCTCCACTGACAATCCCATGTCTTGTTTGCCTCTTGGTTATCAGTTCCTAACTTCATCGCAGTTTGCTCAGGGAAAATAGTGTGTCTGACTGCGATTCTTGACAATGAGAGAAGCCTGCCAGCTCCTGAGAGGTACAGGTTTGGGAATGTTCCGAGGAGCGTGGGAAGAATACGTGTGGAATGTTGACATTGCTTCAAGCCAATAAATGGAGCTGGTTACGTGTATGGTCCACATGCTCCATACCTTGATTGTTCCCTGAGTAAAACTAGCAATCACTTATAAAGAGAGGGGTCCTTCCCCTCCCACTTCAATCCACATTTGATCAATTTGGGGAGAGCAGGTTGGGTTGTTGAGGTTTTGAGCCACACCCAGCAGTGCTCAGGGGATACTCCTGGCACAGTGCTCGGGAGTTGCTCCCAGCAGTGTTGGGGGACAATGCAGGGCTCCCACACATAAAGCATGGGCTCCATTTGAGTTCTCTTACCAGCCCTGGGAACTCTTTCAAGGTTTGTCCATGAGTGGTGGTTTTATTGATGTATTTTGGTTGGGGGAGGGCCCTACCTGGTGGTGGTCAGGGGCTTCTCCTGGCTCTGGTCTTGGAGGTCGATCTGGTGGTGGTCAGAGGAGAACAAAGTGTGGGGCTGGGACTAGGGTTCCCATACTAAGGCCACCGGGCTCAGTCTCTAGCCTGGCAGGGATTTTTAACTGCCTTAATTTTAAGATAGAAGCATCAGCGAGCGGGAGAGAGATGCTTCCCAGGGACATTTTTCCGTGTCTTCAGGCGATGGCTCTGGGTCAGCCCCCGCAGCCCCTATTCCTGACCCTGAGTGATTATAGCCTCTCCTTCCTGTGCTCAGATGCCGAGTTGAGCTCAGAAAATTCTGTTCTGGTTTGTCTCATCCACTTTGAGATTTCACTTCCTGGAAAACCAATAACAAGTTGTTGTTGTTTTTGTTGTTGTTGTTGTTTTGGGGGGAGGGTGCCACATTCAGTGGTGCTCAGGACTTACTCCTGGCTCTGCACTCAGGGGTCACTCTGGCGGGGCTCAAGGGACCATCTGGGATGCTGCGGAACAAACTTGGGAAGCTGCATGCAGACAAGCACCCTACCACTGGGAGACTCCTCCGGGCCCTGTTTTTGCCTGCTTCAAAACTTCATTTATTTTTGGTACATATCCTTCTGCCTTTTGTTTCTTTTTATTTTATTATCTTATTTTATGGGTATTACCTTCCAAGTACTTCTCAGGGCTCACTCAGACACAGATGTTTCAGTGTTTGGGCCTAAAGATGAGGAGATACTTGGGCTCAGCAGTGCTGAGGAGTCACCAGGGAGGTAAATATATACATATATAGGTATACACACACACACACACACACACACACACACACACACACAAAGTGGCCCATTCAGGGTCAAGAGGATGCAAGTTCCAGCTCCTGGAGTTATCTGCTTGACTTCTTTCTGCCTTTTGTATTTAATATAATTTGTGAGATTTGCTCGTGTTAATACCGGCTTCCCTTAGATGCAGGCACCCAGGACTCACGATCATTCTCTGGTTCTCCTTCATGGTTTAAGAACTGGGGCTAGATAGTACAGGATCTGCCTCAAGTGGCCAGCACCAGTTCAATCCCCAGCACTACAAATGGTCCACAGAACACCTCCAGGGGTGATCCCTGAGCACAGAGTCAGGAGTAGGTCCTGAGCACCCCTGGATGTAGCCCAAACCCTACCTCTCCAAATAAAAAGAGTCAAGAGGCTGGAGTGATAGTACAGTGGGTAGGGCTTTTGCCTTACATGAAGCTGATCCGGGTTCAATCTCCAGCATCTCAAACACCGCCAGGAGTGATTCCTGAGTGCAGAGCCAGGAGTAACTCCTGAGCATTTCCGTGTGTGATCCAAAAACCAAAACACAAAACAAATAAAGAAGTCAAGGACCACCACCAAGACCCTGGTCTCCCCACCTTTAAAGCACAGTCCAGTTCCTGGAATTCCCTGCCCTGAGGCCCCAGAGCCTTTTCCAAATCCAGAGCAGCCATTTTCCTGGTGGCAGCACATGGTCACCACACCCAGATGCAGAGGTCTCCAGGGGATAGCATTAGTGGACAGAGTCTGGACAAATAGACCCATAGTGCCCGCCCACCTGAACACAGGTCCTCTGGAGTGGATGCGGCCAGTGGGGAGAGAAGGCAGGGAGGCCTGCTGGCTCAGAGTACTCTCCCTGGGTTTTGCAAACGTTCAGGGCAGGGTTGGTCAGTGTAGATCTTTCCACGGATTCTTCTAACTATCTATTTTATAGTTCTAATATGATGAAACTATACATTATGCCATTGTTTCCAGCTTTTTACCACCTACCCTGTTGTAATAAACATTTTTGTATTTGTCAAGAGTTAGGATTTACTACCAAAGTGAATTGCTAGGTTCAAGAGTTGGCACATACTGGACTTTACCAGATTTTGCCAGATTGTTTTACAAAATGAAGGTGATTTAAGTTCTTTCAGCACTAACAACAGAAGGCTCTTTCACACCCATACACACACACACACACACACATACACACACACACACACACCCCACTTAATACTGGCTTAGAAAAGTTGCTAAACCTTCACATGATCCCATTTGAGATAGAAAATTGTGTCTTGGCAAGGGAGAGTGCTTAGGTGGCAAAAGCACCTGCCTAGCATGGACAAGGCCCAAGTTCAACCCCTGGCACAGCCCACTGAGCACTGCCGGGCTTAGCCCTGTGGGCCCCAAACACTGTGCACTGATCGAGCAGGTCAGCAATGCCAGGAGTGGCCCTCGTAAAAGTAAAGTAAAGAGAAACAAATAAGTGAAAACCCTTTGACTTATTATTTAAATTGTTATCCAATAACTATCACTGTATCACTGTCATCCTGTTGTTCATCAATTTACTTGAGCGGGTGCCAGTAATGTCTCATTAGTCCCAGCCCTGAGATTTTAGCAGCTTCTCTTTGTTCGTCTTTCCAACGCTGCCGTATTGGAGGCTCTTTCAGGGTCAGGGGAGTGAGGCCTGTTATTGTTACTGTTTTGGGCATATCAAATACACCACGGTTAGCTTGCGAGGCTCTGCCATGATCCAATAACTATAATATATATACTCATATGTAGTTTTATTAGTTTCCCATTATACATTCTACTTGTTTTCTTTTCTCTTTTAATAAATACTGATTTTGTTGCGGCTGTGGGTGCTCCAGGGCTAGTAGTGCCACCCTGGCATGTGGGGGGTGGGGCAATGCTAGGCCCAGAGGGCACCCCCAGGGCTCACCACAGTCCTGCCTGTGTGCTCCCACTGGGCCACATTTCCTGACTTCTGTGGCACTGTATCTTTGCATCAGTCAGTTTGTTATGTATTCTGGAGGCTAATGATATCCTGTTCTGCACATCATATGTACATTATTATATATAATATAGATATAGATATGGATCTTTCTCCTTTCAGCTCTTGGGGTGGTCTTGGGAGGAGTACACCCAGTGATGCTCAGGGGTTACTCCCGGCTCTACACTCAGGAATCACTCCTAGCTTCTCTGGGGACCATTTTGGATAATGAGGACTGAATTCGTGTTGGCAGTGTGCAAGACAAATGCCCTGCCCGATGTACTAACGCTCCAGTCCCTTGGCTTCTGTTTCTATTTTATCTTTGCTATAGGAGACTTTGGACTTGTAATCAAATTTATCAGCATACACTTATTGTTCGTACTTCTTGTTTGCTTAAGAAATTTTGATAACTTGAGATCTAGATAAGATTCTCACACTTAAATTGGGGATGCCAAGGAGACAGCACAAAGCGGTATAGTACGTGCCTGGAGTTCCACTCTCGACACGGCATCACTCATCTCCGACCCCCAGCACAGCTGACCAGAGCATCTCCCCACTGCTGGGCTTAGCACTGACCCGTTAGGTCCACACTGCAGAGAACAGCCAGGAATGGTCCTTTCAACCCAAACACTATTGGGAGCTCAAAGAAATCCAATGTACTGTTTTAAAGTTTGAAGTTGTTTTCCTGCAGTGCCAGGGATGAATCCTGGGCCTTACTTATGCAAGGCAAGTACTCTACCACTACCACTGAGCCTAAATTTCTATTTTTTTCAGTTATTTTTAAACGTATTTAATTTTTTTTTCTTTTTGGGTCACACTTGGTGATGCACAGGGGTTACTCCTGGCTCCGCACTCAGGAATTACTCCTGGCGGTGCTCGGGAGGCCATATGGGATGCTGGGAATCGAACCCGGGTTGGCAGTGTGCAAGGCAAACTGCTGTGCTATCGCTTCAGCCCAACGTATTTAATTTTTATTGAATCACTATGAATCATAAAGTTACAAAGATATCTGTGATTGTGTGTCAGGCGTACAATGTTCCAACAACAATCCCTTCACCGGTGTCCGCCTCCCTCCATCAAGGTACCCAGTTTCCCTTCCACCTCCCATTTCCCAGTCAGCCTCTGTGACAGACACATTCCCCTCTGCAATTTTCCTAGTGTTCACTTCCTGACTTTATCCCTCCCTCCGTGGCAGGCTTCCTACTGAAGACCAGTTCTCCTACTTCTCCTTTCTATTGCCTTTGATATTCCCCCAAGAAGTTTCCTATATCCCACATATGAGAGAGATCATTCTGAGTCTGTTCCTCTCCCTCTGACTGATTTCACTCAACATGAAACTCTCCAGATCCATCCACATAGCAGCAAATTGCATGACTTCATCTTTTTTTAATGGCTGAGTAATATTCCATTGTATATATGAGTCATAGTTTTTCTATCCAGTCATCTGTTCTTGAGTACTTGAGTTGTTTCCTGATTCTGGCTATTGTGAATAGTGCTGCAGTTAACATAGGGGTACAGTTGTCTTCTCCGTATGATGCTTTTCGGCCCTTGGGGTATATTTCCAGGAGTGGGATTGCTGAGTCATAGGGGAGCTCGATTCCTAGGTTTTTTTTTTGAAGAATCTCTATATTGTCTTCCAAAATTGAGTCTAAATTTTTAAATGTGCAGTGTTCCTCTGCATTTATTATTGTTATCAGAATGAAATAGGGTGTGGAGAGATTGCTCAAAGGGCTGAGAATATGCTTTGCAGTCTAAAGCCTGGGTTCAATCCCTGGCATCCCATGGTTCCCTGAATACTGTTAAGAGTGACCTGTGGGCACAGAGCTGAAGCAGCTGCTCAGCACTAACTACCAGGTCTTAATCACTTAGCTTCCAATTAGTCGTCGATTTGCTCGAGTGGGCGCCAGTAACGTCTTCATTTGTCCCTGTCGCGTGCTAGTGTAGCCCAATGGCATCTGTTCACTCTGGGAACATGAAGAGCCTCAAACCGATCGTTCATGATCTTGATGAAGAAGTCTGACCATCTGGTAGGTGGGCGGCCACGCGGCCTTTTGACATCCCGTGGAATCCAGTCGGTAACAGCTCTAGTCCAGCGGTCGTCTTTAAATCTCATTATGTGACCAGCCCATCTGATTTTTGACACCTTGGCAAATGAGACAGCGTCCCTGATTCTTGATCGTCGACAGATGTCGGAACTCCGGATCTAACTACCAGGTCTAACCAACAACAACAAAAAAATTATAGAAAGGATGGAGTTGGAGTCATAGTACAGCGGAGAAGGCATTTGCCTTGCATGCAGCTAACCTGGATTCAATTCTTAGCATCCCCTAAGCACTGCCAGGAGTAATTCCTGAGTGCAGAGCCAGGAGTGACCCTTGAGCATCGCCAGGTATGGCCCCCTCCCAAAAAAAGCCAGAGAGAGGAACAAAATAGGAGTGCAATTCTCTTTTATCTATATGGAAAAGCAATTTCCCACCACTATTTATTGGAGCAAACTAATATATGTGCTTTTTTTGGCAATGGGGTGTCCAACCCCAGTGATTCTCAGGGCTTTACTCTGGATATGCACTCAGAGGTCACTCCTGGTAGTCCTCAAAAACATATAGGGTGCTGGAAATCAAACCTGGATCAGCCACATGCAAGACAAGTGCCCTACCCACTGTACCATATCTCTGGCCCATGGAATAAATTAATTGCTTTTTAACTTGTGGGGCCACACCTGGCAATGCTTAAGACTTACCCCTGGCTCTGCATTCAGGAATTACTCCTGGTGGTGCACAGGGGACCAGATGGGATGCCAGGGATTGAATCTGGTCAGCTGCGTGCAAAGTAAACACCCTACCTGCTGTACTCTCCTGCCCTGAATAAATTCATTTAAATGCTGTTTCTAACACAAATGAGCTCTCAATCTGCATGGTTGATTTTGAGCTCTCAATCCTGTCCCATGTGTATTTTTGTACAGTACTCTGCCAATATCGTTCCTGCCTTAATTACTTTAGTTATATGATATCTTGACATCTATAAGGATAACTCCCATTTGAGAGTATCATGCTAAGTGAAATGAGTCAGAAAGAGAGGGATAGACATAGAAGGACTCACTCATTTGTGGAGTATAAAACAACATACCATGAGGTTGACACCTAAGGATAGATACACGGGACAGGAAGATTGCTCCATAGCTGGAAGCCTGCCTCATGAGCAAAGGGGACAGGGCAGCTGGAATAGAGAAGAGATCACTAAGAAAATGATGGCTGGAGGAATAGGTCGGGATGGGAGATTTGTGCTGAAAGAATATAAAGGACCAAACATGATAACCTCTCAGTGTCTTCAGTGTCTGTATTGCAAACCATAATGCCCCAAAGTAGAGAGAGAGTATGGGAAATATTGTCTGCCATGGAGGCAGGGGGAGGGTGGGAAAAGGGGGGTACACTGGGGATGTTGGTTGTGGGGAATGTGCACTGGTGGAGGGAGGGTGTTTGATCATTGTGTGCTTGTAACCCAAACATGAAAGCTTGTAACTATCTCTCAGTGATTCAATAAAATAAAATTTAAAAAAAAAAACAACAACAAAAAGGATAACTCCCTTTGTTCATTTTCTTCAGATACCTTGTCTACTTTTGGCTATTTGGTTTTTCTTTTTCCATATGACTTTAGGACAAATTTGACATGTTTCCCCAAACTCTGCTTTAATTTCTTTCTTAATTTAAATTTTTTTGGGGGGCCCACTTACAGTGGTACTCAGGGGTTACTCTTAGCTCTGTGCTCAGAGGTCACATATGTGGTGCCAGAGACTGAACCACATTGTGAGGCAAGTTCCCTTGTACTATCTGGTCACCCAAACCCTGCCTTGAAAAAATTCTTACTGGGGCTGGAGCAATAGCACAGCGGGTAGGGTGTTTGCCTTGCACGCAGCAAACCCGGGTTCTATTCCCAGCATCCCATATGGTCTCCTGAGCACCGCCAGGAGTAATTCCTGAGTGCAAATCCAGGAGTAACCCCTGTGCGTTGCCCGGTGTGACCCAAAAAGAAAAAAAAAATTCTTACTGACAAAGCTGGGAAGGTAACTCAAGCTGTATGTCTGGTGTCCCGAATTTGATTGCAGGCATTGCATGACCCCTGAGCATGCCCCTACTAGCCTTGAAGCACCCGGCCTTCACCCTTCCAGTGAACTCTTCTGGAAGTGGCTCATAGAATTTATTTATTTGGGGCCAGGGATGCAACTCAAAGAGCTTAGCATGTTTTGTGTACAGGAGCCCTGGGTTTGTTCCCTGGCATCAGAAGTTTTCCTGAGCATCTGCAAGACTGACACCCAAGCAGTGAGCCAGAAGTAGCCCCAGAGCACCACTGGCAAAAAAAAAAAAAAAAAAAAAAAAACAAGAAATAAAAAAAAAAACTACTTCCAAAGTATTTAACACTTTGTTAAAATTAATGTATAGATTAGTCAAAAAAATCAGTCTCTTTATCGAGTCTTTTCTCCTACAAGGAAGCAATGCCTCTCCATTCAACTGTGTCCCTTGTATCAATGGAGTTTTAGAGTTCTCCCCATAAAAATATTATACACCTAGTACATTTATTCCTATCACTTCATCATTTTTGTTCTGGATAAATGTACAAATGCGCTTTCTGCTTGTTGCTAGTCTTTATACACAAGAGGACCGATCTGTCAGGGGATGGAGCGGGGGGTGGTTTACCCTCCTCAGACCTTTTGCCACCCTATGAATTGTCTTTCTCATGGCTCAGGCAGCAACATGAGCTTCATGTTTGAGTCAGCGGTTCCAGGTGTCTCCCAAGTCCCCTGAGTATGCTAAACATGAAATGAATGAGTTTACACAAACACTGAGGAGCCCAGAGCTTATTGCACCCAAATGCCTAGTCTTGGCTGCAGAGGGAGATATTATCTTCATTATACTGCACTGTAAGCAAATCTGCCTTCCACCCAGAGGAAGCGACTCACTCTATATTCCAAAGGTGGATGACATACAAATATCCTTGAAAAGACAGTCAGAAAAAAAAAGCACAGTTGGGTATGCAGAAATGTAACAGATCCATGGAAAATTGTCTCAGCTTGGAATTGGAGCCTCTCAATAGTTTGAATCATCTGTTTTATAGAACCTCTTAGGTTTTCTAGGTAAATAATTACATGATCTATAAAGATACAGTGCCAGTTTTATTTCTCCTTTTCCAGTGATTTATACTAATTTTCCCCTTTGCTTAGTGCCCAGGCTAGAAAATCCAGCATATCTTTGAACAGGAATGAGGAGAATGAGTGCGGTTTCCAGTTATTGACTTTTAGGGGGTATTTTGACGGGTTCTCGTGAAGTAGGTTCCAGAAAAATGTCTTTACCATGTATCCTTCCAGAAATTCTCACCTGGGGCTAGAGAGAGAGTGCAGCAGGTAGGGTAGTCACCTTGCAATACTATCATCCTGGGTTCAGTCCCCAAATTGTCCCTCAAACCGTGCCAGGAGTGATCTCTGAGCACAGAACCAGAAATGAGCCCTGAGTACCACTGGGTGTGACCCCAAAACAAAAACAAGCAAACAAAAATAAGAATTTCTCACCTGTTTGCTAGTTTGCCAAGAATTTTTATGTATGATTTAATTTTATCAGATGTATTTCTTCTCTTTTACATGACTAGAGGATTTGGGGTGGTCTCTTCATTTGGAAATGTTGAGACTTAAAATGACAAGTTTGAAGTATTCTTGCCTTCCATTTAAAAATTTTTATTTTTATAAATTAGCTCACAATATTTGATAATATTTAATATTCAAGCACCAATCCCACCACCATAACACCTTCCCACCACCATATTTGGGATGTTTCCATCCCAAACCCCAAACCCCGCCCCAAAGCAGAACCGAAATAATTTATTTTGCATTGTTTGTTATGAATAAACTTCTGAAAATGATCCCAAAAACTTTCCTTAGGGGAAATTGTGTAAAGATTGTTGTATTTCACCCAGGGGCCATTAAGCCCTTCTATAAGAGATTACTAACATTTTGTTGAAGGTTGAGCCTTGTGTGCTTATATATTATATATATACCTATGTATCATTCCAATTTTAGTATATGTGCTGCTGAAGGGTTGGAGCGGTAACATAACGGGTAGGGCATTTGCCTTGCACATAGCCAACCTGGCCGACCCAGGTTCCATTCCTCCACCCCACTTGGAGAGCCTGGCAAGCTACCAAGAGTATCTCGCCCACACGGCAAAGCCTGGCATGCTACCCATGACGTATTCGATATGCCAAACACAGTAACAAGTGTCACAATGGAGATTGTTACTGGGCCTGCTCAAGCAAATTGATGAACAACGAGAAGACAGTGACAGTGGCAGTGATATATATATATATATATATATATACATTAAGTGATTAAGTGATATATATATACATATATATATCCGTAAAAGTATATTTCCCTCTAAGTCTGGTTACCTTCTACTTTAAACCCCACCAAATACTGTGCGCTACTCTTGGACTAGAGCGATAGCACAGCGGGTAGGGCGTTTGCCTTGCACGCAGCCAACATGGCTGACCCGAGTTCGATTCCTCCGCCCCTCTCGGAGAGCCCGGCAAGCTACCGAGAGTATTCGATATGCCAGACACAGTAACAACAAAGTCTCCAATGGAGACGTTACTGGGCCCGCTCGAGCAAATCGATGATCAACGGGAGGGCCTTTACCTTTACCTTACCTTTTACTCTTGGACTACACTAGCACGCGACAGGGACAAATGGAGACGTTACTGGCGCCCACTGGAGCAAATCGACGATTAACGAAAAGTCAAGTGATCAAGTGACTCTTGGAATATCAGTGGTGTGAGGTATGACATGTCATGCGGCCACATTTGCGGCATTACCATCCAGAAGAAAGTTCACTCATGGGTGCAACTCGGTCCAAGCATGTGAAGAGCAACCCTGAGCATGGAGGCGGTTGAATTCTGGAGGTTTTCTGCTGCCTAGGCTGGGTCCCTTGGGGTGGGGAGGGGTCTTACCCCCCCCTCCAGGGTGCCTGGAATGAAACAGCCTGGCACAGGGTTTTTTGGCATGACTATGGCATGTCTTTTTATGCTCTCTTCCGAGAGAGGACAATGAGTTTCCGGATCGGTTTTTGTTTGTTTGTTTGTTTTTTGCTTTTTTGGCCACACCCTGCAGGGTTACTCCTGGCTCTGCACTCAGGAATTATTTCTGGAGGTACTCAGGGTACTATATGGAATGGGACCATATGGGATGCTGGGAATCGAACCCTGGTCGGCCACGTGCAAGGCAAACGCCTTCCCTGCTGTACTATCACTCCAGCCACGAGTCTCTGGATCGTGGCCATTGATGAGATTATCTGGCGCTATCCAGAGGCAGCTTGTGGGTGTGATTGCCAAGTCTCAGGAAACAAGGGGAGCCAGAAGTGGGGGGAGGGGGAAGGACAGCTATTCCCAGTTCCATGGAACCTGGAGTTTTTAGTCACAAGTCCTGCGTACCTGGGTTTTCTGAGGATCCACTCATGGGTGGGGCTTTCTTGCCTCCATATCAAGAATATTTTAATATATTGCTGGATTATGTTTGAGGATATTGTTCATGTTTAGGATAGTTGAACCTTTTTCCTACAGTTAAATTTGACCTCTCTTCCTGCCTCATACTGTATGTGACTAAGTCCACACTTGATTGTCATGGCATATGTCACCAAAAGAGGACAGCAGAAACAGGACTGAGACTGAAAGTCCACCAGAATGTAGGAAGGGGCTCAAAAGCACCAACTGGGCCAGGCAGACAATAATGGGTTCTGCGGGTTAACACCCTCTGACTCTCACACTCAGTTTGGCCTCTCACTTCACAGAGTCAGTACTGAAAGGAATACTAAGACTTCCAGAAGTACTCTTTCCCCAGATTGTCAGGAGATGGGGAGCAGGCTCAGGGCTCAGGGCCACATGCTATGCATGGCTATGAGCCTGATTTGCACCCCCAGAACAACAGGGCCTGAGGAATAATGTTCCGTAGGCCCAAAGCTTTGAACAGTCTGGCCTGGTTAGGCAAATATCACCAGGCATGGTCCCTAGGACCTCTGAGCACTGTATGTGACTCCCGCCCCCCTCCCACCAATAAAAGGAGAGGGACTCTTTCAAGGAAATTCCTCTTCCCTTGCTAGGAAGCCCAAACTGGCAGGCTAAGAGAAAAAGTTCAGACAATTGGAGGATAATCAATACCAGTGTAAATTAGAGAAATATTCCCCCAAATATGATACATACACCATTGCTATAGTGGTAGGTGAATAAACTTGTTTTCTTAATGGTTGTTTATTTTAATAAGGATTAGAAAATACAACCATATAAGTACAAATGATAAGAACTATAACTATAACATCAAATTTATACACTGTCTGGTTGTTTCTTTTTATAGTGTAAGATAGGTAAGTCAATTTTTAAAATGGTTTATATACCATTATTATAGAAACAGTAATATAGGCAGTAAGAAGATAAAGCAAGGATTGGAACCACAATAGGAGAATAACCAAAGTTGGGAAATCCTCAAGTAAAGGCCTATTTAATGAATAATAAGCCAGAGACAGCCACTTTCCCTTATTTAATGAACAATAGTGAATAATTAGCCACTTTCAAAATAGTGAATAATTAGCCACTTTTTCTTTCTTAGTGAATAATAAGCCAGAGACAGCCACTTTCCCTTGCAAACACACATCAGGAACATACAGGGTTTAAAAGGAGAGAGAGGAGCCAGAGCAATAGTATAGCTGATAGGGGTGCCTGCACATGGCTCTGGGATCCTTCCCCGGCACCCCCATATGGTTCCCCCAAGCACTGCCAGGAGAGATTCTTTTTTTTTCCTTTTTTGGGTCACAGCTGGCAATCCACAGGGGTTACTCCTGGCTCTGTACTCAGGAATTACCCCTGGAGGTGCTCAGGGGACCATATGGGATGCTGGGAATTGAACCAGGGTCGGCTGCATGCAAGGCAAACGCCCTTTGTCCACTGTGCTATTGCTCCAGCCCCCCAGGAGAGATTCTTGAGCACAGAGCCAGAAGCCAGTCCTGAACACTGCCAGATGTGACCCAAAATTGAGAGACAGACAGACAGACAGATAGACACACAGAGAGAGACGGGGAGAGAGAGAGAGAGGTTTTACAGCTTTACAACTAAGGAATTGAGTGCTCTTCAGTGGACAGGCCAGGGCCTTATTGAGCATGCTGGCGAGATTCAATCCTCCCTTAGCTTGACCCTGGGGTGGGGTTGGGGGAGGCGCAGAGCCTGGGCATCTGCTTCCCTGCTGGCCTCTTTTCTACATGCCCAGAATGAGCCAGCTGGTCATCTCCCAGTTCTGTTAGTGTGAGGACAAATCAAAGACATCTCAGACATGCGAAGACTCAGACCTTTCCCTTCTTGCACCCCTTTTAAAAATGTTCTTTGAAGATATTCTCCAGCAAAGCAGACTCCGTCCAAGAGAACGCCAGATAACAGAGTCACAAAGCAGCTGATTTAATCCAGGAATGCAAAGGCTAGAAATACCAGAGGCCCAGAAAACCGACAGTCCAAATTAGAACAGAATGTCAGAGGGTTTGGAGAACAACATCTTTAAGGAAAAAAAACAAAAAAACAAAAAACAAAAACAAAAAAACACCAGACTTCAGTCAACACAGAATGTAATTAAGAAGCTGGAAGATGTTAATGGCCTGCCTGAAAAGGCATAGGCATAGGCAAAGGCATAGGTTTCTTCTTCTTTTCTGAAGAAGGGAAGAGAAAAACAATTAGAAACTCCAAAAGAACAAAAAGTTGTCTAAGAAAAGTCATGATCCAACTAGAAAGCGGATTGAAAACAAAACAAAACAGGGTTTGAAGGCTCTGAAGGAGCCTCCCAAATCCCGCTGAATTTGAAGGGCTCATGCGTTTCCCTTTGAGCTGTACTTACACCATAAAATGATAATAATTCCTTCACAATAGGTCCCAGGATGCTAGTTGTGCAGAGAATAATGTTTACATAATCATAATATTTTAAAAAGCCAATTTATTGACTTGGGGCTTTTGAATTCAGAATAGACAACACATAAGAACATTTTGATTATAGAGCCAGAACCTGGTACAGAGGTAGCAGTTTAGCGAGATCAGTTCGAGGCAGGAGAGAGAGAGTAATGAAGGACATGTGTCTCACACAGCGGGAGTCAGAGATGTGGCATGAAATTAAGGGCACAAGAAAGAAGAGTGAAGAAGACCAGAAGTACCACCTAACTAACTCTGGAGGGACGGCCACTTGCTAAACATTTCATCTTTCATACTGGGACATTCTGCCAGACATTGCCAGTTCTTCAATAACCTCCTCTGCTTCCTTTAGTCATAAACACTTACCTTTCAGCAGCTCACAAGCCACACAGAGAAGAACGATGTTCTCTCTTGTGGCTACCTGTGATGCAACTCAGGAGTGATTCAGTTCAAGCCAACTGCAGGTAACAGAAGTGAGGTGCCTCTCTACCAGCCAGACCAGGAAAGTGGTCACTACTGCTGACCCTGGCCAAGAGGTATGATTTGCGGACCACAGGTGGAGGTGCTTAGGGCTTATTCCTGGCTCTGGGCTGGCAGTGCTCTGGAGACCAACTGCGTTGCCAGGGATCAAACCAGGGTTGGTCATGTGCAAGGAAAGTACCTCACCTGCTGTGCCATCTCTCTGACCCCAGGACCAAGAGTGTTTTGCCATAAATAATAAAAGCTAATGCACATAGGTGTGAATCATGAGCCAGACCCCTTTCTACATGCTTTGAGTAGAGTAACTATTTCCACCAAAGAAGGCTGTGTACCATTTCTCTATTGCTACTGCAAAGGTTGTGGATTAAGACAACACAGATTTCTTCTCTTACAGTTTTGGAGGTCAGAAGTCAAATAAATCAACGTGTCAGCCAGGCTGCTGCTTCCTTTTTCGACTTTGAGGAGAATCTATTTCCTTGCCACTCTAGGGGCCCCTGCCTTCCTGAGCTCACATCTCTTCCCTGGGGTGCCCTGGGCTCTCACTTTCATCTCCTCTGACAGCACTGACTTCCTGTCTCGCTCTTTCACGTCACTTACTTTCTCATTTTTGCACTGCCAGGGACTAAACCTGGGCTATTCTCTGTACAATGTCTCTGCCACGTTCTTTCAAGAATTTTTGTGGATTACATTGCACGCACACACCTGGAATCCAGAGATATAGCCTCATCTCAAGATACTTGATAAGGTAAAGGCCCTCCCGTTGATCATCGATTTGCTCGAGCGGGCCCTGTAACGTCTCCATTGGAGACTTTGTTGTTACTGTGTCTGGCATATCGAACACATCACGGGGAGCTTGCCAGGCTCTGCCGTGCGGGCGAGATACTCTTGGTAGCTTGCCGGGCTCTCCGAGAGGGGCGGAGGAATCGAACTCGGGTCGGCCATGTTGGCTGCATGCAAGGCAAATGCCCTACCGCTGTGCTATCGCTCCAGCCCTTGAATTGATGATATATAAAGTTCTCTGCCACATAGGATAATGGCTGCAGGTTCTCGCGATTAGGAGAGGCATCGGTGGGGAAAGTTTCCCGAGCTAAGCAGGGAGGCCAAGGGTCCTGCAGGAGGGGCTGATAGCAGAGAAGCTGTTAGCAGAGACTGGACTGATGCCAGCTCTGGAGGGCACACAAGCCAAGGAATGAGAGATGCCTCTAGAAGCTGGAAGAGGGGAGAAGCAGCTCCCCCTGGAGGCTCTGGAAGGAATGCAGCCCAGAAGAGGGCTTGACTTCTTTTGGTCTTCTAACTTCCAGAGTAGACGATAAAAGAACTGGTTGTTTTGAGCCACTATATTTATGTTGCTCTGATACAACATATTGCAAAGACAGCAAGCTCTCTAGGCCTCATTTCACTTTTACAAAGTGAGAGCAGAACCCAGGCTCAGAGGCACACACCTGCCTTACAGGCCTGAGGCTGAGAGTTCATTCCCAGCACCGCCCCATGCACAAGTGTGAGTTGGGGCCCGACTGAGGGCGTACGATGCCCTCACCTCCATCCCCAGTAAGCAGGGGAATCAAGCGTGTGAACACAGTCATCGTAGCATCGTAAAGGGAAGGGAAGGGGAATCTGAAACAAAAGAGTTCGGGGGAAAACTAAGCAGCAGGCACTTTGGATAGTGTGACGGCGTGGGACCACTGCAATCAGGCAGGTGTGCCAAGTAGTGGCAACACAGAGATCAGGACATGCAGAAACAGGTGCACAGGGGCCAGAGTGATGGCCCAATGGTCAGGGCACTTGCCTTGCATGGGACCAACCCAGGTTCGATCCCTGGCTACCCATGTGGCCCCTGGAGCCCCGCCAGGAGTGATCCCTGAGCACAGAGCCAGGAGTAAGTTCTGAGCATCACTGATTCTGTCCTTCCCTCTTCCCATCCAAAAAAAAAAAAAAAAGGAAGAAAGAAAGAGAAGAGAAGGAGTAGACAGAACACAGACACCCAGATTCTGAATTTGTCACATTTGCAAAGACCCATTTGTCATGTGCCGCATTCACAGGCGCTGGGGGTTCAGATGTTGCAGTCTTGGAGGCCCTATCCTTAGACGACTGCCAAGGGAGTCACTCCCCTAAGATCACAGTCCTTGGCAGCAGAGCCTGGGGTCTCCTCCAGAGCCCCCCAAGTTTTGGGCTCCTAACCTTTCAGCATTAGACTCAATGAACTGGGATGGATTGGTTTGCTCTTTGGGGTCATATGCTCCTCAGCTCACCCCATCCCAGGCTCTTGCCTTAACATGCTGATTTGTCTCTCATGCATGTCCCCAGCCCAGCCTGGAGGGCATGTTTGTTGAGTGAGTGTTTAAGTGAGTGAACAGACAAAGTTCAGGCCCCAGTCTATGAGTCACTACTGATACCTGAGCCTGGTCCCAGGCCTCTCTTCCCTGGGTTGATACAACACAACACTTTATATTGGGGTTCCCGTCGAACCACCTGAATCCTGAAGCCCCCTGTCCAGTGTCAGAAGATGCACAAAGGCCCAGAGCCCAGCCTGGACATGGAAAGGAGGCCCTTGGGTCATCTCATGCACAGGTGCTTTGCCATAGCTCCAGCAGCAGTGCTGGGGGGACTTGAGACCTGCCCAGAGCTCAGAGGCCCGCCCAGGTCCCGGCCCCTCCCCGCCTCCCCAGGCCCAGCTGCCTGGACCCTGTATCCTTCCCGTATCTTGACTTGTTTGCTGATCCCTGTTCTCTAAAGGAACCCCTGCCCTGCCCGGGAGCTCCTGTCCACATTCCCAGCCAGCGAGAGCAAGTGGAAAACCCAATTACATTTCGATTACTCCAGTCCCAGCCAGCCAGAAGATCCTGTCAGTCACATTGGAATCCAGGGTGGGAGGGCATAGCACCAGGGCCAGAGCCTGGCCTGACACTCGAAGATGAATGTGACAGGGACCTGGGCTCCGAGGCTCAGGATTAGATCAACAAGGCAGGACTGGCTGGTTCCAGGAGAGAGGTCGAGTGGCCACGAGCTGACAGACAGTTTGGGCAAAGCTGAGGCTTCAGGCTCCCCTTCCCTGGCACAGGCGGCGCCAGGGCTGAGTGCCCAGCCTGGAGACAGGACAGGAGGTCCCTAGGTCCCTCTGGTGGCACAGGAGCGCTGCCTGCAGTTCCCAGAGGCAAGGGCACTTGGGGCCAAGGACCAAACGAACAGCTCCTGGGGGTCCTCTCCGAGCATCACTGGCCCCTTCTAGGGCCCCAGAGATTTCAACAAGCAAATGCCTGCAGCCCGCCAAAGAGGAACACCAGGTCTCTCCCGCCCAGCCACAGCTAAGGAAGCCAGACTCAGCTCCAGAGGGGTCAGGCGGGGTTCTGTGGGGTGGGGGCGGAGGGAGCCAGGAAGGATGATGGCTGCCCTGGGATGGGGGGCCATGTACTATCTCTTGTTCTGGATCTAGCCATTTCTGGGGGCTCCTCTTAAGAACCGACGAGACTGACTCTGTAAAGAAGGACGGTCAGGTACGCAGCCATGACCCGGGCCCAGCACAGACGTAGGGACCCTCATGTTTAATAAGTTTGGGGGTCTGGGAACCCTTTGACCTCCAGCCTGGAGTACCTGGGAGGCCCTGAATCATGGCACTCTGGGCTCCAGCCTAAGTTCTAAGCCTTGGCTGTGTGGGGCTCCCCTGCCACTCTCACAGACACGCACTGTCTGCTCCCTTCCACCTCGGCAGTACCCCACTCGCCCGCCGCAGCTTCTGTGGGTGCACCCCCATCTGCCTCCCAACCCCCAGCCCGGCCCAGCATCACAACAACTGAGCGGGGGGCTGGGCTGGGGAGCAGATGACTCATCCCTGTGGGGCAGACACACCGCCCTCCAGCTGACAATGCGAGCCCCACACACAGGGGACGCGCCAGGCAGAGCCACCGCAGCACACCGCGCCAGGGACCCGCGCGCCCCCTCCCCAACACACACTCACGTGCCTCCCAGACTAAAGCAACAGTGCACGGAGACAAGCCGGAGCCGTCCAGCACCCCCCCAGGGGACCCCCATCATCAGCCCACCAGACACAATCCCTTGTGCCCAGCGAGCCTGTACTCTCCGACTGAGCCCACCCCTACCCCCCCTCACATGTGCAGGCACATACATGTGCAAGCATGTATCACTCACTGGCCTCTTCTCTTGGAGCTTTCCTCCTGATGCCTCTCTTAATGAGCCCCGGGAACCACGGGGAATGCTAAAACCCCCCTCATCCACTGCTGCTCCCTCCCACACATTCTGGGCCTCTGGCTGAGTGCGGAAGGGAAGATGGGGTTACCAGAGAGCGGGTCTGATGACTGCCCGCTGCCCAGCAGCTGGGGCCCCTGGACCCAGTCTCCGACCTTGTGGTGCCCTCCCTGTTCCCCACATCCCTGCCTTCGGGGTCTCCTCCTTAGGTCTCCCAACCCTGCTCTTGCCTGGAAGCCTATCCCAAGGCCCTGGACGAATGGTGGGTGGACTGTGACTCCGTAGGGACCCCAGCTTCCCCTACACCACAAGGACCGGCCTGGCTCTGAGCTGGGGTGGGGGGTCAGGGAGACCTGGACGGAAGTACAGGCCTGAGTACCTGCTCCGCCTCTGCTGTGTGACCGCGGAGGCCAGTGTGCCACTCTGTAAAATGGGGACAGTAGCCCCTCCCCGGGGAGGCTAAAGGGAAGATGAAACGAGGACACTGTTATTTAGCTCCTGTTATTTGCCTGGCATCCAGCTTGGTAAATATTTGTTGGATTAATCGGCCCCTCTGTTTCCGCCTTCCTGCCTCCCACCTGCATTTCCCACCTTGGGAGGGGGGAATAGGCTCGAGCAGATGGATCTGGGGGGCACCTGGACTGTGGGGGCTGCCCCTGCAGCAGCTGAGCGTGGCTGGGGCGGGGTCACCCCTGCAACCCACCTGTGCCACATCCTTGTGGGCCCCGCACTGTGGCTCTGGGAAGATGCGGGGCACAGCCGCGCCGGGCGGCAGAGGCAGGAGTGAATGAGAGAGGAATGAATGAGGGACCGGTGGATGCCTGAATGGAGGGGTGGCCGGCGAGGTGGCGAGCCAGGAGGAACGAGCCTCTCCCTCCGCCCTCCGGGTCTCCGGCTGGGGGCTCCCCTCCCCGCCGGCTCCCCCCTCCCCGCGGCGCGCAGCCCGCCGGAGCCCGCGCCCAGCCACAGCCCGCGCCGGAGCCGAGCCAGCGGCGGCCACGCAGCCCTGGGAGGGGGCTCCGGGCCCCCTCCCCGCCCCTGCCCGGGAGCCGGACCTTCGGGGCCGGACGGCCGCGTCCCCGGGGCCAGGTGCACGGACCAACAGCCTAGGACGCCGGGGTCTTGCAGCCAACAGGTGCGGGGCGTGGAGGACCACCAGGTCCGGGGTGGGGGCACCGAAGGACCGACGGCGGGAGCCCGGAGTCTCGAGGGGCAATCGGGTGCGGGGCGGCGGGGACCCCCGTGGCTCTGCCCCTCGCTTCCCCTCCGACCCTGGAGCCCTCCGCGGCCCTCGAGGCACCGGAGGTCCTGTCTGAGCAGTGCGTCCACTGGCGATCGGGAGCGCGGTAGGAAGGGGTCCCCTTCTGGGAGGTCCCGGGGGACCGGCCGCCCCGCTACACACGTCTGGGCCGTCCCTGCCCCGCCCGGGCCGGATTTATGAATGGAGAGAGCGGCCTGCGCGCCGGCCCGGCGACCCCTGGCGGCCACCCGGCGCATCGCGGGCCCCGGGACGCCAGGTGGGGGACCACCCGGGGGGCTGCGCGCCAGGCGGGCCGCGGGGTCTGGGTTCGCTCCTGGCTCCCCCACGCCGCGCGCGCGTGGGTCCGTCCAAACCCAGGGGCAGGCAGGTCTGCTGGCCAGGACCGGAGTCCCTCACGCCTCCCTTGAACATTTTTTAATTAAAAGAATTCAGGCCGGTGAACTGACTCCCGGAGAGGTATTTGCAAATCCCCAGGGCTCCCCCTCCCAAACCTGAGATGTTAGCGTGGGTGGGGTTCAGACAAACCTGGCCGAGGAGCTGTGTGACCTTGGGCCAGGGCTTGACCTCTCTGAGCTTCCCTCTCTTCTCTCTTCGTCGACAAAACAGGGATCCTGACTTGCTGACTTGGCGTGGCCGGAGCAGGGAGCTCGGTAGGGCATCCCTGGTGGGCAGTGTGATCATCACCGCTTTGGGGAGATGGGGAAACGGAGGCTCCCAGGGGCCAGGGGCGCAGCGTGGAGGCGCTGGCACGGACTCAGGCCTGTCTTCCCCATCCACTTCAGGCCCTGAGAATCGAGGGGCAGCGTGCAGAGGCTAACTGTGCAGCTGCTCAGTGCTGCCTGCCTGCCTTCCTTTCTGCAGGAAGCTTGGGGCTGCGACCCTAAGGCCCTGGGTGCGGGGCTCTGGGCCCCAGGTCCTGGAGCAGAGGCCTGGCTGCCAGCCCTCCACAGGGCCCAGCATGCTCCTGGGCTGCAAACGCACCTGAGCTCATGGAGAACCAGACCCAGCTTCCCACGGGCCTCGGGGAACTGTCCCCCACACCTCCCGACTACGAGGACGAGTTTCTCCGCTACCTGTGGCGGGATTATCTGTACCCGAAGCAGTACGAGTGGGTCCTCATCGCGGCCTACGTGGCTGTGTTCCTCGTGGCCCTTGTGGGCAACACTCTGGGTAGGTTGCCAGGCCCCTGGTTCTGGGAGGGGTCCTGGTCGGCTTCCCTCCTGGCCCTCTTCCCCCTGATGGGAGGGGCTGGGGGCAGGGTGGGTGGGCAGGGTGGGGCTAGGCCTGTCTCACCCCACACCCCTCCCTCTCACCCCTTGTCCCCAGTCTGCCTGGCTGTGTGGCGGAACCACCACATGAGGACGGTCACTAACTACTTCATCGTCAACCTGTCCCTGGCAGACGTGCTGGTGACGGCCATCTGCCTACCAGCCAGCCTGTTGGTGGACATCACTGAGTCCTGGCTCTTTGGCCATGCCCTCTGCAAGGTCATCCCCTACCTGCAGGTGAGCTCTGCTCGGCCCCTCTCCACCCGGCTCAGGGCCCCTCACACCGGCCTTTCACACAGTCTCCGTCGTGGCACCTGCTCCTGTGTGGACAGCCTGCCGGCCAGCCACAGATCAAGCCTCCTAACCCTATGCGGACCCCCACCTGGCCATACCCGAAGTCACAAGCGGAGCCCCGTGCAGCACAAGCAGGGTCGCCCCCAGACACAGTGGGGAGAGGAGCCAGCCAGCAGGGACATGCACACACAGGCTTGTCCTCTGCTCCCCGGGGTCAAGGCAGATTTGAGGCACTTCCCAGGGGCAGGACTGGATATCCAGGTGACCAGGAGAAGGGCTGGCCAGAGGCAGAAACGGGCTCACAGGCCATCCCTCAATCCTCTCCTTCTACCCTAAGGGGAAGGGGTGCTCCTGCAGGCAGTGCCCACCTGACCCTCTGGCCAAGACTAATCACCACCTCTCAGCATGAGTCTCAGGGGGAGGGGGCGGCACCCCAGGGCCAGAGACCCACTCCCGGAGTCCCCCTTTCTTGGGGGCTTTCCATTCCGCTGAACTCTGGCAGCCCTGAGCATAAACTCAGACAGAGGAGGAGACTCAGAGGCCAACAAGGAACTTCCTGGGGTCTCCACTCCATCCCAGAGCAATGCAGGGAAGAGGCTGAGGTGCGCGGGAAAGGCCTGACGTGTCTAGGGTTTGTTCTTGGTGGGGGATCCTCTGTTCCACATTCAGCCTCCTGCCCCAGCTCCTGCCCAGCCAGAGCTGTCTGCCCATCCTGCAGAGGAGGCCAGGAGGGGCAGCAGTCGGTGGCGCGGAACCAGCTGGTGTTTCTCGGCTGTGTCTCCCCTGGCTCCCGAGACCTGATGCTGTGTCCCCACTGAGCAGGCCGTGTCTGTGTCGGTGGCAGTGCTGACGCTCAGCTTCATCGCCCTGGACCGCTGGTACGCCATCTGCCACCCGCTGCTGTTCAAGAGCACAGCCCGGCGCGCGCGGGGCTCCATCCTGGGCATCTGGGCGGTGTCGCTGGCTGTCATGGTGCCCCAGGCGGCTGTCATGGAATGCAGCAGTGCCCTGCCCGAGCTGGCCAACCGCACCCGGCTCTTCTCGGTCTGTGACGAGCGCTGGGCAGGTAAACGGAGGGAGCTCAGGGTGGGCCTTCCGGAAGCGGGAGCCTCTGGGTCCTGTGCCCGGGGAGGTATCTGCCAGCATTCTGGGGAGGTCACCTCAGGTGGGGAAATCTCCTGAGAGGAGACCCTAGAGTAGGATACCCCGGGATGCCTCATCTAGGGCAGAGTGCTTCTCTATGGACACCCCCAGGGGAGACAGGGCCAGAATTTCTCAGCAGTGTCCCAGGCTTGGGGCAGCGGACATTAATGGGCAGACTGGGACACCCCAACACTCGCTTCTCTTGTTCCCCTCAGATGATCTTTATCCCAAGATCTACCACAGTTGTTTCTTCGTGGTCACCTACCTGGCCCCCCTGGGCCTCATGGCCATGGCCTACTTCCAGATCTTCCGCAAGCTGTGGGGGCGCCAGGTGAGGTTCATTCTGGGGTCCCTGTTGGAGCAGGGAGGGGACAGGGCCTACGGGAGCAGATACTCATCTGCCCTCGGAACATACCATCCTGGGAGGTATGGTACCCTAGGACATGTCAAATGTTGAGATCGCAGGGCCTTGCACTGGCTGCGGGAGAGAAAATGACATCAGTAAGTAACGAGGTTGCCTCTCGACTTGCTGTTTCCTGCACCCCTCAAGCCCCGCTCGTCTTGCATTCTGATAACTGCCGCATATTGTCCCTGATGTACTGTGTGAGGAAGCGGAGACGCAGGGGCAAAATTGCTTCCACCAAATCCCTCGGCCAGTGAGGATCAGGGATTAACACCCAGATCTATGGGATTTGAGTTGAGTGTCCAAAAGCAACAGCTCTGTGTGACTTGCCGAATGAGGAGCGTTGCACACAGTATCCTCACAGCCACTACTGAGGGAAGCAGTTACCTACTTTCTAAAAGAGTGGGGCAGCTGCCTTCCAGGACCCGTGAGTGACTGAGCCTCTCTTCTTCAGAGCGGGCCTGTTGCCTTCCTAGTACAAAACCGACTGGGTGCTGGCCATGAGGGGCGGGGCCCTTTGGTTGGAGTGAGGTGCTCACAGGTCCTTGTCACTCCCTCATGGGACTGAGCTCTGGGTCAGTGCCTGGCCAGGAGAGGGTGTAGACCAGCCCATGCCCGGACTCAGGAGGGACCCCCCCAACTCTGGGCCATCGTTCTCAGCCCTCTCCAGAGTGCTGCCCTTTGGCTGTGCAGGACTCTGGGTGGTGGAGGCCAGCCGGCTAGAGGACTGGCCTCCAACTCTCATCATCTGCCCCTCACGGCTCCAGGCAAGATGTCCAGGGTCACTAGGCCATCATGTATACAGAACTGAGGCTCGGGCAGGCAAGGGGGGCTGCCCAAGGCTGCACAGCTCTTCCACAGCTGAGTTTCTTGACTGACAGCTCCAGAAGCCTCTGCTGTGGAGTGTGTCAGGCTGCCTGGGATGGACAGCTGCGAGGACTCGCTGAGCAGGAGCCCCAACAGCCAGGCACCCACCTACACGGGGGTCCCAAGCTCTGAGGTCCGGGCTATGTTGTGCTGCCCACCTGCTCACCCTTGTCTAGGTCTTGCCGCAGCCAGAGTAACCGTGTCACACAGCAGACTCCCAGCCCCAGCCAGAGGTTGGGAGTGCTGGCTGAGGGAGGATGGAGTCAGCTGGGATGCTGGGGCCTGGGGCCTTGCCCAGAGTCCCTCCTCCTGTGTTTTGCCTAAGACTGAAGCACAATACTAGCTCTCCCAAAAGCAGAGTGTGGGGGGTGGGGGGCATCTCTGGAAAATGAAATCCAGAGCATCACCTTTCTCATGACTAGGAGGGTCCTTCTTCTGGCCAGGAACCCTCCCTGCAACTTCCTCCATGCTGTACAAGGTCCAGCTCAGAGTGGGACCCCACTACCACCTCCAGCAAATGACCCTGTCTCACCCCCCCAACCCCCCCACCATTGTCTGTGTGTGCTGGACAGATTCCCGGCACCACCTCTGCCCTGGTGAGGAACTGGAAAAGGCCTTCAGACCAGTTGGAGGAGACAGGGCAAGGCCCTGGCACAGAGCCCCCACCTCGGGCACGCGCCTTCCTGGCGGAGGTGAAGCAGATGCGAGCTCGGAGGAAGACAGCCAAGATGCTGATGGTGGTGCTGCTGGTCTTCGCTCTCTGCTACCTACCCATCAGCGTCCTCAATGTCCTCAAGAGGTGAGCACGGGCTTCCTGCTGTCCTGACCCCAACTCTCTTCCTTGTGTCGTTTGGGTCAGCCCAGTTCTCTTCCGGAAAAGGAGATGGTAATGGTTTGTTAATTTTCTGGCATCATGGGGGTTGGGATACAGCCAACACATAGACTGCCTAAGTCCCCACCTTTGTGGAAGAGAGAAATAAATGTCCGGTCGCCCCCTTTAGCTGTGCATTTGTGTTCTCAGGTTCTAGTGAGCAGGGACTAACCAGAGTCCAAATATATGTGCCAAAAGAAAACCACAAAAAAGGGGGGGCTAGTTTTATTTGTTTGCCATATCTGGTAGTGCTAGGGGGTGCTGGAGATGGAACTCGGTTGGCTGTGTAAGGCAAGTGTTTTACTCAGTATACTATCTCTTTGCCCCCTCCCCTCCAATAATCATAAAATTGTATTTATTTATTTTGCCACTCAGGGACTAAATCCAGGGCCTCACACATGTAAAGTTGCATTGAAATATTTTAAAATATCATGTATAGGGGAACCAGAGCCATAGTATAATGCATGGGGTGCTTGCCTTGCACATGGCAGATCTGGATTCGATCTCTGGCACCGCAGATGGCCCCTGAGCCCCACCAGGAGTGATCCCTGAGCACAGACCCAGGTGTAAGTCCTGAGCACTGCTGGGTGTGGCCCGAAACAAAACAAACAAACAAAAAAGCAGAGTATGGGGGATGGAGCAATAGCACAGTGGTAGGGTGTTTGCCTTGCACGTGGCCGACCCGAGTTTGATTCCCAGCATCCCATATGGTCCCCTGAGCACCACCAGGAGTAATTCCTGAGAGCATGAGCCAGGAGTAACCCCTGTTCATCACTGGGTATGACCCAAAAAGAAAAAAAAAAGCAGAGTATGTACTATTGCTACAGCTCCCCCAAACCCAATCATAAAAGTGTATTTCTTTCATTAGAAGCTCATTCCTATCCATGGCATCATTGGGGTAATCAGATTCTCGAAGGGTAGGTGGGACTACTGTACATTATGGCAGGTGGTGACAGAGTTGGTGGGATATTTAAAATGTTTTTCTAAAATGGCTTTAAACTTCTAAAATCCCTAAAAAAGTTTCCTACCTAAAGGGGTGGGGAATGCCCTCTGTGCAGAAATGACATTTAAGCAGGAACCTGACAAAGGGTGGGCCCTGCCAGGCTGGTGCCTGGGCTGGTGAGTGGCCAGGTGGGCAGTTAGAGCAGTGGGAGCTACCCTGCTCTTTGCGTGCCTGCCAGTGACAGCTGTGTCACCTCACTTCTCTGAGCTTCAGTTTCCCTGCCTGAAGCAGGGGTGATCCTGGAATCATTATGGTGCTCTGTGGTGGGAGGAGAAAGTGGTGGGGCAGTCTTGGGAGGTGGGGGGCGGAAAGCCGGGGACTTAGCCCACAGGCCTTGCAGCCAGAGGTCCCTTGGCACACATATCGCTGTGTCTGAGGACCCAAACTGTGGTCAGGAGGCCCAGGAAGGGCCGGCTGCTCCGTGGAGCCCACTTCTGATGGCCTCCCCTGTCCTAGGGTGTTTGGGATGTTCCACCAGGCCAGCGACCGCGAGGCTGTGTATGCCTGCTTCACCTTCTCGCATTGGCTGGTGTACGCCAACAGCGCCGCCAACCCCATCATCTACAACTTCCTCAGCGGTGAGTGCAGAGAGGGGACCAATGTGGGGGGGGCATGCTCCCCAGGACAGCAGTTTCCCCGCCCCCACGGCAGGGTGGGGTGGAGGGGGATGTACCCCTGGTCCCTACTGGTGACTACTTGCGCTGGCAGACCCCATCAGGGAGGGACCTTCCCAGTAGAGGAAGCTGAGTGACCCCCCAGGGTATGGCTTTGCAGACATGCAGCCCAGGGGGCTGGAGGCTCTGCCCCGTGCCAGATACACACACGCCCCACAGCTTCCATGAGCTCAGAGCATGCAAGTCCCTCATGAAAGAGCCAGGCCTCTGGCAGGGGGCCTGGGAGCTCCCCTGCTTAGAAGGGGGAGGCTGAGTGCACGCAGTAGGCTGGGCTAGATCCCCTCGGCACCAGCAGGAGCGACCCTGTGTGCAGAGAGTGTCTGGGCTCAGGGAGGGACAGCTGCCCCAGCCTAGAGGTTCCCTCGCTCTCTCCTCTGAAGTCTTGGCATTGGTGTCCCCTAGTCTCACTCCAGATCTCCTCTGTCTGCTGCCTCCAAGTCCCACCTCCTCCCTCAACCTCCCAGACTTAGGGTGGCAATGCCCCTGCTCCCCTCCCCCACCCCCTCCTCACCCCGAACATAGACTCAGCAAAGGTGTGACTCCCCTGACTCCTGGCTGGACATGGGACCTGAAGGACTGGTGTTCTGTGCAAACCTGAACACAGACCATCCTTGACCAAGGGGTCAGGGGTCACCTTGAGACCCCGCTGGGGCCCAGCAGAGGAGGACGAAGGCCGGCGAGTGGTGCCGGGGAGGCAGACCCGAGTGAAGGCAGCTGCCTGCGTCCCTAGCCTCCATTCAGTTGGCGCCAACTGTGTGCTGGAAGGAGACCCAGTTTTCCCGCCTGGCTGAACACATTGACCGTGGCTGCCTGTCCTCCCCAGTGTGTGCTCCCCCTCAAAGCCCATGACTTTGGGGCTAGAAACAGATGGGGGTGGAAACGGAGCTCACAGCGCTGGAGCATCCTCTGCGTGCAGGTGGCCCCTCTGATCCCTAGCACCACGGGGGTCCCTGGGCACCACCAGGAGGGACCCGTGAGCACCGAGCACACTTTGCGTGTGCTCCCTCCAACCCCCTTCCCAAATAGAAACAGATCTGACTTCTGTGGGGGTGACCTTGGGCGAGCCATGGCAGCTCTGCGTGTCTTACTCGCGAGTGAGGACCAAGGACTTGGGCTGAGGCCCGGCATGATGGCGAGGGAGCCCCATCAGTCTGTCAGCGTGGCCAGGGACAAGGAAAGCCTCACTCCAGATGGGAAGCCCGAGCTCCTGCACCCACATGCCGAGAGGGCAGAGGGGATCTGAGGCCCCCAAGCCAGACACAGCAATGGGAGCTGGGCTCCGAGCCAGAGGAAAGTGTTTCTCTCTGTGAATGTGTCCAGGGCCTCTGTCTTCACTCTCCCCTCTTGCTGGCAGCGACGGGCGGCCTTGGGGCTCTCCAGGCTGCCTCTCCCCAGCAGCGTGGTTGGAATCCTTTGGGTGTCCCTGGGCCCAAGGCCCCTTCCTGCTGTTCCCTTTCCTCACGGCTGGGTCTGTGTCTCCCCACCAAGGCAAGTTCCGGGCGCAGTTTAAGGCTGCCTTCTCCTGCTGCCTGCCTGGCCAGGGTCCCTGCGGCTCTCCGAGGGCCCCCAGCCCCCGCTCCTCTGCCAGCCACAAGTCCTTGTCCTTGCAGAGTCGCTGTTCCGTCTCCAGAGTCTCCGAGCACGTGGTGCTCACCAGCGTCACCACGGTGCTGCCCTGAACAAGGCTGCAGGGCCTCGGGGGGCCGCCCGGCTCCCTCCACTGCTGGATGCATCGTGGGGCTGGGCACCGGGACTGGCCTTCTGCCATGTAACTCTCGGTAACTCACTTCCAGGGCCGGGCACGCTCGGGAAAGCAGAAAGTGCTTTGTCAGCTGTCAAGGCTTGTGGGCAAGATGATCACCACAAACACCCCCCTCCCCCCCATCCTCCCAGGTGCCCCTGGCCTCAGGCTCAGGCCTATCCTGGAGTCTGCTGTGAGGGGGCCAGCAGGCACCCCCGGGGGATCCCCAAAGCCGGCCGCTCTGTTGCCCGGAGGCAGGGTAGACAAACGGGGGCTCCTCCCCCGCACCTGGCCCTGTGCGCGCGTGCACCATAGACAGAATTCTGTCGGCTTTGGTGGTGTGATAAAACACTCTCCATGTGGCCATTTGGCATGGAGGCCAGCCGCCGGAAGCAACTGTAATTAAAAGCCGGGCACTGAATGTTCCCTTTCCTTGTCATTGCACAAAATCTGTGCTGCTCGCGAGGAGGGAGGAGGTAGGGGAGCCGAGAGGACCTGCAGCCCTGGGAGGCCATCACCTGCTGGAACACCCCCTCCCCCTGCCTCATGCTGCTTCCTGCAGACCTCGAGTGTCCATGTGCCACTCCTGTGGAGCCCGTCATGATGCCCAGGACCTGGAGCCCTGACACATCTGTCTTCTCGTGGGCTCACATGGGGCACACCACAGGGTGGAGACTGATTTCTGGTTATCCTCATCGTCTTGGAAATTGGACTTGGCATTTATTGCCTGTGGACTCATAGGATGGAAAAGGGAAGTCACTGGCAGCTCTAGGCATGCCCCTTCTGCCATCGAGGTGATTAGCAAGTCACTGGGGCCTCAGTGTCTGCAGGTGGGTGAGGCCCCACACCATCAAGTCTGCGTCATTTGACGAACAGAGCTGGGAGCTCCCTCCGGCCTCCGTGCTAGGAAGTGGAAGAGATGTGGCCCTGCAGCCCACCATGACCACTAGGACAGCAGCGGGGCCAATCATGCCCTCCTCTCCTGGAGATGGCGCCTACGTGCTCTTGTGGGCATAGACACAGTCATGGACTGTCCTGCCCCTTCCACTAGCCCACAGCCAGGGATGAGGGTGGTGTGCAGAAAGAGGTATAATTGATGTCCACGAGGGCCAACCTGGGTCCTGAGTTCTTAGGCCCCCAAAGAACACCAGGGTAAGAAAAGGGTTCCAGCGAACTCTCGGCTGGGTGGAGAGCACTGCAGCTCTGGGTTCCGCTCTGCCAGCAGAGTCTAGTGCCGCCATGGCAGGCTCAGATAACCAGAGAAGGTTCAGGGACGGGGACAGGGATTCTCAGGGGAGCATCATGTAAGAGCCTGACTCCCAGGTGAGAAGGCTTGGGGACAATGGGTGGCAGGGGCCAGGGATCTAGAAAATGGGCACACAGGAACAAAGGTCGGTTTTGGTGGCCCAAGAGAAATCCATACGTGCTTTCATGGTGGCGGGACTTTTCATGGTGCAATCCATAGCAGGGAGAGGGGTCTACTAGCCAAGATGGACAGGTGGCCTGAAAGTCCATTGTGCTGTCATTGGACGGTGGCAAAGGAGGCTTGACCCTGGAGCACACAGCTGTATGTGAGCAGTGGCCTCGGTAACATGGGGAAGCCCGAGAATGGGGCGGCACGCATCCACCCTGACACATCTGCAGAGCCCCACAGAGCTGCTTCCCCAGCAAAACAAGTCAACAAAACTCTCACTTTCCCAGCTTCATCCCCCAAAGCAGGATTATGACTCCGCTACCCCGGATAAAGTCCCTCAGGCAAAGCAGAATGTCTGGGCTCTTGGCCTTTGATTGAAATTTTGTCAGCTCACTACAGACAGCGTATAGTGGTTATCACGCTGATCTGAAGATGCGGCTGGCAAGTACAGATGTCTGAGCTTAATAAACGTCATGACTTAATAAATGCTGTTTGTCTGGAAGATAAAAACTAGGGCTTGAACAAATACAAAGGCGACGCTCTAGGCATTTGGAGAAGCTGCTTCCAGCCCAAATGCCAGCCCTGTGTGAAACCTGGTGAGGTCCTTATCCTGCAGTCAATACTGACCATGTGGGGCCTGAACTTCCATTTCATCCTGGAAAATAAAAGCAGTCCAAATGCCCTGTGCCGCATGGCATGGTATAGCGGTGCACTGGCAGGCTGGCTGACAGACTACACAGATGAGTGCATGAAGAGGGAGCCGGGAAGGTAAGCAGACACGTGTCACTCTGGAGTTTTATCCATTTATTGACGCTTACGGTTTTATTGAACTTTTGGCCCCAGAAACAAAATGCAAATTAAAAAAAAAAAGCCTTGGCAGTCGGAGGTGACAACTGTCCCCTGGGGACAGAAGCCGAGCAAAGAATGGCTGCAAGTGAAGGGTTCGACCTGCAGAAGGTCAGAGCAGAGATGCCCAGAGAGCAGAGCAGATGGCTCAAGTTCCCTGAGCCGAGGAGCCCCGGGCAGCTAGAAGACAAAACACCCGGATGGGGGATGGAAAGGACAAGCTCCCTGGCGCGAGGTCAGATTCTCCCTTGGAGAAACCCACGGGATAGTCCCGTAATGGGCGGCATGGGCGAGGGGACACGGGTACTCGTGGGAAAGACGGACACTCACCACTGGCCTAGGTGGCTAGAAGCCGGGTCTAGTCAGAGGGACCCACTGCCCCAACTGGCACCTGCTCTTCTTGGTGCCGAGGACATGCTCCAGGCTGTCCAAACTGGACACCAACTTCCAGTCTGCAGCCAGGCCCTTCCCAGGTGGGTGCAGCCCAGGTCCATGCAGGGCTGCCAGCCTCTCTGGGATCAGCGGGCATCGGGCAAGGGAGAATCTTTTTCTGTAGGGGAAGGAGGAGAAGGGAGGTGGCACCAGGAGAGGCCCTGGGCACTCTCCTGGGCGTTCTCCACGGTGGGCTGACTCAGAGCATCCGAGATGCGGTCATGGTGACGAAATCCTCGAAGCTGAGCCGGACGTTGCCCTGGACGGCTGTGTCCTTCTCCCGGAAGGCCTCAGTCAGCAACTTCAGTTGGGTGCACACCTGGATAAAGCGGTCGAGCTGCATGGCAGGGTTGGCAGAGCGCGGGCAGTAGCGGGAGACCAGGAGCTGGGTGAACTGGGGACTCAGGTTGTAGCCCATTTGGGACAAAGCTGGAGAGAAAAGGTACACAGGACAAGCCTCATGTGAGCACCCCCGTCACCTACTTCACAGAGCAGAGCTCCTGGGACCTTGAGGGCTGGACATTAAGCAGAAAGCACATGATGTCAGGGATCACCCAGATGGCAGGGGCCCAACAGGGGCACCATCTATATGCTCCCCTGAGCAGGAAGAACCCAACCCACTCTCTTCCTCTTCACTCCCATGGTAGTTCCATTATGACCCCAACCCATCCAGAAACCTGATCCATCTGCAGCAGCAGCGTGGAAGGAAGCCTCAGCCCCAGGTCCACCCAGGC
Source organism: Sorex fumeus (assembly GCF_029834395.1). Lineage (NCBI taxonomy): Eukaryota > Metazoa > Chordata > Mammalia > Eulipotyphla > Soricidae > Sorex > Sorex fumeus. The sequence goes on from NW_026606104.1 coordinate 47,092,498, forward strand.
GGGCTGTCCAGGGCACGGCTGAGGTGAGGAGCAGTGCAGAGGTACGAGGTTTGAGATGGAGCTGATGTATAACAACCTTGCTCTTCCCTGCTGCACTGTTTCTGAGATGGGGCTAACACTTACTTAGAGGTTCTAATAAGACTCAAAGGAGGTGACCACAGGAAGTGCTTGGCACACAATCAGCGCCAGGTGGGAACACACCCTGCCCCTATCCCCCCAGGCAAGGCTGCCAGGCAGGTCCATGGTAACAGTCCCAGGCAGCTCCATCCTCCTGGGATGCATCTACCCTGCCTTCCTCTCCACCTGTCTGAAGACTCAGGCTGAAATCTCTGCTCTCTAAGTTCCAATGGGGCCCTTGGGGAAGTTAACGCTACAGCGACTCAGTTTCCTGTCTCTGAATAGGAACCTCATTTAAGGGTGGGGTGTAGTGAACATACGGATCACGTGAGAATAAATGCTGCCAGCTGTTAAGAGCTCATCAAAGGGCCTGGCGCAGAATCAAACACTGTCCACTCTTGCTTTATTACATTAATATTACCCTCACTTATCTCCTTGACAGAGCATGGCCAGCGCAGGAGGGCCTGCATATGTTCCTCCTCCCTGCCGGCCACAGACTGTGCCTGCCACTCCCCTCAGTCTGACGCACAGCTGGGCCAAGGCTGGGTCCTCTGGGGAGCCCTTTCCCCACTCCCAGGAGGCAGCACTCCCTGTTAGGTAAGGAACTTCAGCAGCCCGCCAGCCACCCATCCTCTAGAGTCAGAAATGGAACCAGGCCTGGTTTATGGCCTCAGGCCATCACACCCACTGCTCCTTCTGGAATGTTCTAGGTCTGGGAGTTGGGAAGAAAGCTGCTTCTAGTCCTCTTTCTGAGACTCTAGCCAGGGCCCCTTCCCCATTACATGCCAGAAGCCCGGGGAAAAGAGTCACCCGAGCCACATATCCTGGTTGCTGGTACCCCAGCTCCAAGCATGACCCTGAGGGCGCCCCACACTGCCAGGGCCCCACAGTAAGGAGGCCAGCCCTGATCTAGGCATCGGGCGAGGCCTGGCCCTGGACCTTGGCTCCACACCCCAGTCAGGCGGAGGGGTGGGTGTGGGTCTTGCTGAGCACGGCCTTGGGTAGTACAGAGGCACCCGGGGCAGCCAGGCCGAGGGAGAGGCCACCCCCCTGCTCTCTTCAGGAGGAGAGGCAGATGCATGGTCTCACCTTGTTGCAGCTCCGTGTAGCTGATGGAGCCTGAGTGGTCCCGGTCATACTGCTGAAAGAGGTTCTTCCACTGCTGGAGGAACTTCCACAGGGCTGAGAAACCGTAGACGTCAATGCGGCCTGACTTGGTCTGGTCAAACATGTCTTGGGGGCAAAGGAAAAGGTGGAGAAGGCAGGTGTCAAGACAGAGACCAGGGTCAGAGCTCACACTGACGCAGCCCTTCTCCAGCTTGTAGCCATTCTACAGGCCAGAGGCCCAGTAGCTCCCAGGATGCTTGCCAGCCCTCACGGGCCAAACTCCTGCCAGAACTGCCTTTGCTGTAAAGGCTTTGTCACCCTCCCAGGGCAGGGAGCCCCACTCCGCTAAGTGGGAAGTTAGCCTGTAAATCTGCAGGTCTAGAATTTGAGGGAAATTATCTTCGGGGAAAGAACACTCAGTCTGGGGGATCTCACTCCAATCCAGATTCCTGCCTGAAATCCTCCCGGGCCAAAACACTTCTCCTTAGAATGGCTGTCCCCTGCCAACAGTCAGGGATCAGGGGACCTGCCCCAGCAATGCCCATGGGGAAGGGCGAGGACTTACTTAACATCATGAGACATGTCTCATCATTGAACGAGGACCAGTTGCCGTTGACCAGCGCTTGCTTCAGCTCCTTGATGGAGATGTAGCCACTGTGATCGGCATCCACTGACTGGAACCAAGAGTAAGCCTCAGGATCCACGTTGGGAGGGGCGTTACCTGCAGGGAGGGGTGCAAACCAGGACAGGGAGATAGGCGTCCAGCTCATCTGCACGAACGCTGCCTACCTAGCCACCAAGCCGCGCAGAGGCACCCAGCCCCATGTGCCATCAGCGCAATACCCTTGCTCGGCAGAAGAGGACTGACCTTTGGTGTAGTCTCCCACATTGGTTGGTTTCTACCCAGTGAATTCTGAAAGACCTTTTCCTAAAGTGCTCTCCAGTCACTTTATTCGAAGTTAAATTTCTAAGAAACAGGAACTGCCGGGTACATTAAGAATTCTCTGGGGGTTGGAGCGATAGCACAGCAGGCAGGGTGTTTACCTTGCACGTGGCTGACCCGGGTTCGATTCCCAGCATACCATATGGTCTCCTGAGCACTGCCAGGAGTAATTCCTGAGTGCAGAGCCAGGAGAAACCTCTGTGCATTACCGGGTGTGACCCAAAAAGCAAAAAAAAAAAAAAAAAAAAAAAAAAAAAGAATTGGCGTTATCTCCTTCCCAGAGAATGATAGCCCCCAAATGCCTGCTGATCATTTAACAAGCACAGTCTCGAGCCACAAACTTGGAAGCACAGCAGAAGGTTCTGGCTGGGGACTGAGTTGGCCCCATTTGAATTCCCTGGCAGTGGAGAGCTGACATGTGATCTCAAGAGTCACCAGAGTTCAGGGTCATTGAGTGCATTATCCCTGTCTCCTCCATCACCCCCTATGCATCTGTGAGGGTCTCATCTGCAAACTGGCCCTGCACAGGTATTTGATATCTCCTCAGCTCAAGTCCAAGGAGCTGCCCGATTCTGGCCTCTTCACACACAGTAATCTCCCTCCTGTCTGTTCTCCTGCACCTGCCCTGTGCAGACACATCCAACAGCCTAACCATGCTCTCCTGACAACTAATTTCTGACACCCATCACATGTTTCTAATCTTGGTAAAATTTAATTCTAATCTCACCAATTTCCCCCAAACCCCAACTCAAAACTTCTTTTTAAAAGAAAAATGTTTTTAATTTGGCTTACAATACTACAAATAATAGTTTCTCATGAACATAATTCCATCACCATACTCATCACCAATGTACCATCTCCAACCCCTTCCTCTCATTCAACTCAAATTTTTCAAAGACATGACACTGCCTACAAAATAAAATTAATCGATTCCTGGTCTCTGGAATTCCACATGGTCTCCTAAGCACTGCCAGACATGATCCCTGAGTTCAGAGGCAGGAGTAAGCCCTGAGCACCACTGGGAATGGTCCCATAAAGAACAATCAAAAAGATAAAGTACAGCATCCTTAAAACTGCATTCCAGGGGTTGGAAATTACAGTAAAGGAGGGTGTCTGCCTTGTACACGCTGGCCTGGGGTTTGATCCTCACCACTCCACATGGTTTCCCAAGCCCCATCCCTGAGTGCAGAAGCAGGAGTAAGCTCTAAATGCAGCTGGATGTGGCCCCCAAACCAACCAACCAACCAAACAAACAAAAAACCCAACTGCATTCCAGGTTCCCTCAGAATGTGGTCTACCCTTCCGGTTCTTCCTCCCATCTGTCTCCCATGTCCTCCCTCAAGTCTCTGTTTCCGCTGCAATGAAGGATTAGAGTTGCTCTTACCCGCCCCCGCACATTCCCCCCCACACACCTGACTTTAGTCACTCTGTTCTCTCTGCCTCATACCCCTTTTTCCCTCATCAATTTACATCTACATTCTGTTCAACTTTCAAAACCCAAATAAAAAGCTCTTCCTCTCATAAAGCCTTACCTCTTCTTCCGTCCCTGGAAGGCCTCCTTCCTCTTTCCTTCATACTCCATCTTCCAACAAACAGCCCTGAGCATTCCACAGGACTCATTTCTTTTCTTTCTTTCTTTTCTTGTTTTGTACCATGCCCAGCAGTGCTCAGAGCTTACTCTTGGCTCTGCACTCCGGGATCACTCCTGATGGGCTCAGGGGACCATATCGGGAGCTGGGGGTTGAACCTGGGTCAACCACATGCAAGGCGAGTCTCCTGTCCACTGCACTATCTCTGTGGCCCCTCATGTGTTTTTCTGTCCCTTCCCCTTCCCAGGTGAAACTTGGGAACAACCTGTGAGCCTAATCTGACGATTAGTCTCTGATTCTGGTGGGCTTCACCCCGAGCCAATGCAGGAAGGGAAGGTGCTCAGATTCTGATCTATCAAACCCTTGCATTGGTTTCATGATTCAAGTGCCAGGTCCTCCTTTTGCAGCTTTGCTTTGTAAATTCTCCAGAGAGATAGCTCTCAGGCCTGAGTATATGCTTTGCAGGCAGGAGGCCTGGTTTTAAGCCTCATGGTCCTGAGCACCACAAGGGGAACCACTGCTGAGCACAGAACTGGGAGCAGATCCTGAGCATCACCAGGTGTCACCCAAATTATTTAATTCTTTCCATCCCAGTTTTCTTACCAGCACAATGAAAACATAATAGCGCCAATTTCATAAGGGTACTGTGAAGATAACACAATGTACGAAAACCCTTAAGTCAGCACCTGGCATAATCTAATTACTATAATAACTGCTGATCATCCATGCTGTTGTCATGGTTCAAATAGTTAATGGGTCTGTAAGGAGTATATAAGCTGATAAGCTGTGTGTGTGTGGGGGGGGGGGGGGGGAATAGCTTTGTGTGTTTATCAGAGACAGCATCATTTACTTGAATGGCAGATGAAGGCAGAGACACACCAGTTTCTCTTAGAAAAGGCCAGAGCTAGAGCACTGCTAAAAGCTCCTTCATATGTATCAGAGACCACCCTAAGTAGTGGAGGCATGAAAACCCCATTCCATCACAAAGGTGCAAGGAAAATAGTCTGGCCTGAAGGGGGACACAACTGAGCTCCCACATGGAAAACCAGGCAGGCCTCACTCCCATCCTAAACAGCAGCTGTGTCTCCAGAGATAGAAGACCCAGGACCCTGGAGGGAATTTCTGTAATATGTGTGGTCTGTGCAGTGTGCACAGAAAATCTCCAGCTCTGGAAGCAAAGAGCAGAATTTGGATTCAAATCCTGGCTCTGGTCCTTGTGTGACTTTAGGTAATTTTCTGAATACTGGTCCCTCCATTTAAAAAACGGATCAAGCTCATGGTGATGAGATAATGAGATAGCAGGAAAATGAAGTTCCAGCAAAGGACGAGGGGTGCGGAGTCACATTTTTCCAAAGGCAGGCACATTTATTTTTGGTTTGGGGGCCACAGAAGTGCTCAGGGCATGCTCCTGACCCTGTGTTCAAAAACCACTCTGAGCAGTGCTTAGGGGACCACGTAAGATGCTGTGCAGGGCCAGGGCTTAAGCTTTCAAAGGGCAGACATAACTGACCGGGGTCTGCAAGGATGATAAGGAGTCAAGATGAGGAATTAAAGCAAGGGTAAAGGCAGAGTGTGTTCAGTACCCCAAGGGGACCTGAGTTAAGAGGAGCAAGGAGTGAGGAGGAAGAGGAAGTTAGAAAAGCCTTTTGGGCCCCTAGATCAAGGGTCTTTAGGAACCCCCCTTTTTGGTGGAGAGGTGTGGGTGGCCTCCCATGCTGTGCTCAGGGGAGCCCAGGAGCAGTGCTATGTGGCCCAGCTGTATAAACCTGATGGGTCAGTGCTCAGGACCACCGTGGCTACCCTTGGGAGATATGCAGTGCCATGGACTGAACCTGGGGTCGAGCAGAGGCCAGGCATGTGCTCCAGTCCCTGGGCCCGGGAACCCTGGGGACCTTCGCTGTGGACAGCGGGGCAGGGGCTGAGGTAAGCTCTGGGCCACTCACAGCCAGGCAGGCTCTGGGGTAAGACTGTCAAACGATGCAGACATCCACAATGACGCTGCAGAGCTGAAGTAAAGGCCACGAGCAAGGGCTCTGCCGGGGGAACTACAGCAGCAGCCATTCAGGCCACAGTGTGAGCGGCTCCGCACAGCCACCCGCCGGGCAGGGCATCTGCAGAGGCATCGGTACTGCCAACTTGCTCTTCCCCGCAAGGTTTTGGAATGTGGGAGGAGGTGGACTGGCACTCACCTTCCCTGACACCGCCACGGAGCCTGAAGCCTCTCCCTGTCCCCTCCCACCGGGTCCAGCTCCTCATCTGCATTCCCTCTGCTCCAGCCCTTTCGCCATCTCCCTCGCTTCTGCCTGCTATAAGGCTTTTGTCACATATGCTGTGACATCAGAGGTAAACAGCGGGTTGGGGAGAATGTCCCAGATGAGTCATCTCAAGACTCTCGTCCTGGGAGCCCTACCCACACGCCACAGGCCAGACGTCACACCCAGCGTTTACCTGCATTTAACAACATATTTAGTTTGGGTATGGGGAGCCACACCTGGCGCTACTCTGGGCTTACACCTCGCTTGATGCTCAAGGCTTAGTCCTGGCTCTGTGCTCAGCAATCAGTCCTGGTGGGGATTGGGAGGACCATATCAGGGGCCAGGATTGAACCTGGGTTGGCCACATACAACCCACTGTACCAACTCTCCAGGGAACCCCTTAGTAACAATTCGGAGAGGTAACAACAGCCCCCCAATTTGTAGACATGGACACTGAAGCTTAAAGAGGTGAGTAATTTGGTCAAGTTGAAGGCAGTCTGACCACAATAGGTGAAACTCGCAATGAGCACACACACACTTCCACACAAAGAAAGGGCAGTTCCCTCACAGACACGGAGTTTCACCCAATTAACAGATAGCTACTGCCTCAGTTACCTGCTACTCCACCATCCCCCTCGCCCTCGCCCCACTATACATCCCCTTCACTGCATGGTGGTCCTCCAAAGCCTCTCCAAAGAGGCGCGGCCTTTGCCATCTGACTCCCAGCTTCTGTGGACACGATGTTGAGTGGACGGGGGAAGAGCGTTGCCCTGGGAGGGGGCTGCTTCTCCAGCTGGAGCCCAGAAAGAAAAGACACGCAGAACATCAAATTCCCAGCTGCTGACATGCAAGCAAAAGTAAGAGTGAGCAAGCAGAGAAGTAAATCCTCACAGTAAGCAGCCAAAGGGACCTGGGAGTGTGGCTCCCGCAGCAAGGCCGATGGCCTTTCTTTCTGCTGATGCGAGCTGAGTGAGTACAGGATGCAGGGCCAGAGGTCAGGCTGCCTTCGAAGAGCCACAGGCAGGGCCAGCTGGGGCCCCTGATCACTGCAAACCAAAGCAGAGGCCTGGGGTCCGCCCCCCACTTACCTGGAAGAGGGCCCTGTCCGTAAGGCCCAGGATGCTGTGCTCCGTAGGAATTCGGAGGGGGCTGTCCATAAGGGCCTCCTGGGGCCGCACCACCGTAAGGACCTCCTGGAGTTCCAGAGGGGAGTCCCCCCGCGTTGGGGTGTCCATAGGGTCCTCCACCGGCGGGTGGTCCGTAAGGCCCTCCTGAGGCAGGACCTCCTCCATAACCGCCACCAGGGGGCACCCCACTGCCGTACTGCCCTCCGCCATGGGGGGTACCAGGGTAGTAGCCACCCGGAGGGGCTCCAGGCGCTTGTCCTGGAGCACCAGCACCGGGGCAGCCCTGCAAGAAGAGCAAGACATCATTCAGAATGATGGGTAGGCGCTGGCAACAGTGTGGCACGCTGGGCACTGCACTTTACCCCTCCCGGAGGCCGGACTGAGGCTGCCACTGCTTGGATAGAAAACCCAAGTCAGGTTTCTAGAGGAGACACAACTTACCTCAGGTCAAACCACATGGCCTGCAGAGGCAGGCTGAACTCTGCTGTCCGGTGCCCAGCCCCGGGGACTCCCAGGACTGACATCACAACTGCTTTGCCACTTCACCCTAGCCACTAGCAAGGCTTATTGCCAGGGACGGCAGCTGAATCAAAGAAGACTCCAAATCCTCACCCAGTGGTACCCCTTTTTATGGCCCAAATGTGGTCTTGACAACACCCGTGGACTCCAGTCCCGGGTGCTGTCTCCATGGCACGTCTTCCCGACCTACTCTAGCTCAGTGCTTCTTAGCCTTTTTCAGACCCTGGCCCCCTGCCAACCTTGTTTCCTTCCGTGGTCCCCTTGTTCTACCATTTGGGCCCCTAGTCCCCTGCCATGCCACCCCCTAACCCCCATATAAATGATTGTCACCTGTGGTCCTGTTGGAATGTCCTGGGGGATATGGCTTGGGGAGGGGATCTGGCCTCTGGCTGGGAAATGCTGCTCCGACCTATGGTGTGATGGTATTTCCCCACCCTTCCAGCTCTGTGAGAGTTGTGAAGTTTGCCAAGAGAAGCGGAACTCGATTTCTGTGTATCTGTTTGTTTGGGCCACATCTTGCAGTGCTCCCAATTTACTACCGGCTCTGTGCTCAGGGATCACTCGTGGTGGAGCTCAGGGGACCATATGAGGTACCAGGGGTCAAACCTATGCAAAGCAAGTGCCTAAGGACCCTATTTGTAAGGCCAGAGAGGAAATGGTGAAGAGACAGAAAGACCAAGTTCACGTGCTGCGACTTACTCACTGGACTGATGACTTACCCTCTGGGCTATCTCAACCGTCTTTGCTCTTGGGGTTGGAGAGAAAGCACAGCAGGCAGTGTACTTGCTCTGCAAGCCCTTCTCCCTTCCTGCTCAGCATCATGGGTGTTCCAGCACGGATGTCAAGCCACAGAGAAATCACAACACAAAACTCTGCTCTCTCCAGCTGAGTTTATGTCCCTGGGCCAGTGGCTTAATCTTTCTGAGCCCGTTTCCTCACAAGTAAACTATAATAATCCCTTCCTCAAAAGATTGTTCTGTAGATTACAAGAGATAAATGTAGGCAAATTTTGCTAGTTTGATTTTTAGCTAAAGAAACTTTTGATGGGGGTGGGGGGGAAGACCCAACAAGAATAAAAACACAACCAAACATGGCTCTGTTGTGAGAATTGCTCAGTCAAGTGAGGTGGGCGGGCACTGTGGAGCCAAGTAGGCAGGCTCCCCCCGTGCTAGACTCTGCTTTGTTTCAGAAGTGCCGTGCCAGGGACGGATCCAAGGCCTCACACACACAGGGTTGGTATCCCAGCACTGGGTCATGTCCCGAGCCTACCTTGCTAGGGTGTCTTCTTTTTGTGCAGTGTTAGGGTTCAAACCAGGGGCAGGTGCTCTATCACTGAAACACAATGTTGGCCATTTCCTTGCTAGATTTTCAGGAGCTCTGTAGTTCCCTCAGAGGGGCTCAAAAGAACAAAGATCTGAACAACAATGCCCGGTGTAAAGCAAATCAACGGTACCCCAGAGCTGCCACTGCGGTTGTATTATTGTCAGCAGAGTCCTGGGCCAGCTCAGGAAGAGAAGGGTGCCTTCCTGAGTTTTGAAGGAGCACGAAGAAACACAAAACCACTGTTAACATCCAACAGAACAGCAGAAGGAAACTGAGTTTAAAATGGACACGTAAACCCTTGGGACTGCCAAGGAAAATGGGCAAAATGGGGTGGTTTTCACAAGAACAGCCATGGAGCTGGATAAAGAGAACAAAACTCCCGAGGGAGCTGGATGGTGTGATGGGAGAGGCGCCTAGGAAATTAGTGTTCCCCCCCCCCCCCCCACACACACACACCTTCCAATCAGGGGTGGGGAAACAAAGCAGAGAGGAGGGGACTTGCTTGACACAAAGGGAGCCAGAGGCAGAGCTGGACGTCTCCCCTCCATCCCATCTTCCCTCCATCCCATCCATCCCATATGCACGCTTCCTGTGACAGTGCTCTTCCTGAAGCAACAGGATACAGGATTCTGGGGAAGGAGGGATAGGGGCAGGATCAGGGACTCTGCAGTCTAGGCCACCCAAAACACAGTGTGGGTACCAATCAGCCCAGCCCCATGGGGCATAACCTGGCCCCCAAAGACACGCAGGTCTCTGGACCTCGGTGCTATCACCTTCCAGGGCACTGCTAGGCTGGGCAGCCTGGCAGCAACTGAACTTTTCCTTTCAGGCTCCACCAACAGTCTCAGGTGTAGGGGTACAAAGTACTTTCACAGACACACATATGCAACGGGACGAATACTGTCAACAATCCTCTAAGAGCAAAAAAAAAAAAAAATCTCATCAATTTTCATGTAAGAAAACAAAGTTTCATTCCAGTCACCACCCTGTGAGGCTCCCTGCTGGCCCTGGGAGCACAGGCTCCAAAGGGTTTGCTCTTGAGAGCCCACAGAAAGTCAGGATAGAATCTGATTGATGCCATCATAAAAATGTACTGTACTGCTACAGAGGAGGCCTGAGCAGAGGAATTTGTTCTGTTTGAATAAAAATGATCCATCAAAAAAGAAAAAAAATGTTAAAAAAAAAAAAAGGAGCTATCAGATTAACAAAAGCATGAAGTCAATCAAGGAAGGCTTCCTGGAAGTGGTATGAGTAATATAGATGACCTGAAAGGATGCAAAGACATTTCCCAAGGTAAAGTAATCCCAAACAGAAAGACAGAGGCGCAAACCCATGAGCTGGAAGGGAGTGGGTAGGAAATGGACTGAAAAATGGGCAGGGGCAAGTATGAGCTCAGAAAGGAGGTTCCTATCCCCCCAGTCCAAGCACCTCGCCTGCTGCACTTCCTGGCTGCTGAGTTAGCACAGTCTTCCAGCAGTTTCTCACTATCCTCTCCCCATCCGACAGTGAGCTCCCCAGGGCAGACGCTGGGCTTCATTCATCATGGCAGCCCCGGGTCTAGCACAGTGCCTGGCACCCGCAACCCTCCATAAATATTTGAACAAACGACCACCTCTACAGTTTGGGCTTCATGCCAGAAAAAACAGAGAGCCACAGAAAGGTCACCAACGGGGGAAGGATGTGACCGGAGCCTTGTGTCGAGAACTGACTCGTGGTAGGTGAAGCATGAGCTGAGGGGGGACAGCAGCCCAGGTGCCAGGCAGGCAGGGCTGGGCCAGACAGCAGACTCGGAGAGAACAGGTTGGATTCGGGAGCTATTTCAGAGATAGACCAGACATGACTTGGAGACTAATTAGATTAGGGCAGAGACAGAGGAGGGGTGAGGGAAGGAAAAGGCTTAGGATGACTCAGGTTTCTAACTTGCACAAGAGAAGGTACCGGAGCTTCGAACTGCGGCAGCATCCAGGCTGGAGTGGATGTCTGGGAAAGATGGTTTCCGGAAGGCTGAGTTTTTAAAGATCTGACACAGAAATGAAAACTCCAGCCATTTTCTACAGTCCTTTACACTACTGCATGCTGCCAACCCTTTTGCGTCTTTATAGAGCATTTCACGCATGATAGACACAAAACTGAAAGAGTCAAGAGAGTCTAGTGGCCAGGGTCTTTACTAGTCACAACAAACTACATTTGATAAACTGGAGCAGAGGACGGGGCCCTTTGTATTTAGTCCATAATCTCTGCTAGATGTTTCCAGTTCAAGGGACTATTATCCCCATTTTACAGCAGACACAATGAAAGTACAGCTTAATATGGTGCATGTGATGACCCGTCTAGAACACTGAGCTGGAACTGAAAACAAGGTCTCAGGGGCAAAAGACAGTATAGGGATTAAGGATGCTCAGTTCTATCCTGGCTGTATGTATGGTCCCCCAGATACTGCCAAGAGTAATCCCTGAGTACAGAGCTCAGAAAATTCCCTGGAGCACCCCCAGGTGAGCCTCCTGCCCCAGGATCTGCCTCAGTCCATTCCACATTCAACTTCTGTGCCCCCTCACTGAGTGGGTGCCCACTATGTGTTGTTCGAAATATACTGTCAAATACAATACAGAAGGGAAGTTTGGATTAGGTACTCTCTCAAGAGTTTCATGCCCAGGGGCTGGAGAGATAGCACAGCGGCTACTGGTCACATCACCAGGTGTGACCCAAAAAGCAAAAAAAAAAAAAAAAAAAGAAAAAAAAAGAGTTTCATGCGCAGAAATAAGAGCTACTCAGAAGAAACATTCTTCCTCTATCCCCAAATCTCAAGAAACACTACTGGGCCAGGCTCCAAAGGTCCTCTAGTTCAACCTCTCGGTCCGGCTCTGCAGCAGCGTCTGGATCTTGCTTCCTGTAAGCGGCACAGAGTTCAGCTCCTCCTCAACAGTATTCTCAGAAAGTGCCACCTTTCCCTTCAGCTCTGAGGGCTCACGCAAATGTCTCTAAGGTCTCTGTAAAGCTGGAAGGCATCAAAGTCGTCCAGGCTAAGTCTTTTTTTGTTTTTGTTTTGCTTTTTGGGTCACACCCAGCGTGGCTCATGCACTCAGGAATTACTCCTGGCGGTGCTCAGGGGACCATATGGGATGCTAGGAATTGAACCCGGGTCGGCTGCGTGCAAGGCAAATGCCCTACCCACTGTGCTATTGCTCCAGCCCCAGCCCAGCCTAAGTCTTATTGGAAAGGGTGCTTACAATGCAAAGACAAGCCTGTGCTTCAGAAACAGCCCTTCAAGCACCTACTCTAATAGGCTAAACTGGAATTTCTCAACCCAGAAATCCTGTGGCTCCCCAGGATATTCTGAGGAGTCCACATGTGAAAGTTCCATCACTGGGGGACCACAGGATGAGATGAGGGAGCCAACTGGTAGGACTGGGAGGCGAAAAGAAGGAAACAAGGTCAGAAGGGGCCCATGGTCAGTAAAATGTTGAGAAACACTGGGTTAAACAATCACAAAGAAGACAGGAGTGGTTTGGGTGTTCACCAGCAGAGCCTCCTAAAATATTTAAAGCCTGAAACCTGCAGCCAATGAGCAGTGAGCCAAGAACTGTCCCGAGACTTCAATTACCATCAGTGTGCTGACACTCCAAAATCTTTGTCTCCAGCTCGTCTCTCCTGAGCTGCTGCCCCACAGATACAACTGCCTGGATCTTCTCTCCAAACCGCCTCCTCCCACTGTGTCCTCAGCTCTGCAACTGTTACCTCCTTACACCCAAACCTGGTGTCCTAGGACACCTCCTCTTATTTTTCTCCCCTCATTACACATCAAAGTTCTAGTTCCTCAATGCTTCCCAAATCCATTCTGCCACGTCACTATTCCTCTACCCTAGATCATTTCAGAGACTCTGGAACAGTCTCCCTGCCTCGCATCTCTCCTGCCTCACAGAGCACAAAACACTGGTCAATGATACCCTGATGGCTCCTAGGATGAGGTCCACGTTCCAGTGGCATCCGAGGCTCTTTAGGAGCTGGCTTACTTCTTAGTTTTAGTGCTTCCTCCTCTCCTCCAATTCACAACTAAACCCAGTTCCTTCAACACCTCCAACACAAGGTCTCTTTTTGCTTCCTGAATGCTCTTACTGATCCCACCACTGGAATACAATTCCTTTCTCCACCCAGCTAACTTCTGTGGTGATTCCAATTTTTAACTTAAATATCACCTTTTTTAAGGTTTCCTCCACTTTATTTCTTTTAAATTTTTTATTGAATATCTCATGGATATTCCATGAGATATTCAATAAAAAATTTAAAAGAAATAAAGTGGAGGAAACCTTTAAAAAAATAAAGTGGAGGAAACCTTAAAAAAGGTGATATTTAAGTTAAAAAAAAAAATTGAATATCCATGAGATTCCCTCTCGGAAAGACTGGCAAGCTACTGAGAGTATTCTGCCCGCACGGAAGAGCCTGGCAAGCTATCCGCTGTGTATTCGATATGCCAAAACCAGTAACTACAACTGGTCTCATTCACCTGACCCTGAAGGCTTCACCGACATGGCAGCACTGAGAAGGATGAGAAAGGAGAGGCCGACAAAATCTCAAGGCCGACCTAGGCTGCCACAACGAAGGAAGACAAAAATGATCGTCTGTACTTTCAATGCACGTACGCTAGCATCAGATGCATCCATCGAGGACCTGATGGTACAAGCGCGAATGATCAAGTACGACATCATTGGTCTAATCAGATGGGCTGGTCACGTAATGAGATTTAAAGACGACCGTTGGACTAGAGCTGTTACTGATTGGATTCCACAGGATGTCAAGAGACCGCGTGGCCGCCCACCTACCAGATGGTCAGACTTCTTCGTGAAGATCATGAACGATCGGTTTGAGGCCCTTCATGTTCCCGGAGCGAACAGATGCCATTGGGCTACACTAGCACGCGACAGGGACAAATGGAGACGTTACTGGCGCCCGCTCGAGCAAATCGACGACTAACAGGAAGTTAAGTTAAGTTTATCCATGAGATAGACCATTACAAAGTTGTTCATGATTGGGTTTCAGTCATACAATGATCCAACACCCACCCCTCCACCTGAGTACATTTCCCACCATCAATGTCCGTTTCCTTCCAACCATCCTCCAGCACCCCGCAAGCCCTAGCCTGCCTTTTTATGGTCCTGCCCTTTCTTACCCTTCTCCACACACACAATAAGTTAGATACTTTCCTGTGCAGTCTTTTACATTTTTTTTAGGGGGGGGCACACCTGGCAATGCTCAGGAGATAATCTTGGCAGTGCTCAGGGACCATATGGGATGCCCCAGGATCAAACCCGGGTCATCAGTAAGCAAGGCAAACGCCTCTCCCACTGTACTATCTCTTCAGCTCCTTCCTGTACACTCTTGGTATCTTACACTCACATGTAATACTTATCAAACAGATTCCAGGTCCCTATCATTCTTCCACTTAGAATATTTACTACTACCATTTTTAAAGAAAGGGAAATAGAACCTCTGGCTTTTGAAAGAAAGTTCTACAAGCAAATGTTAAACCTCAGAGGTCACACTCTTAAGCACTGACACCCATCAAATTGGTTCGCCAAAGGAATAAAGGGATTTAGAGTTTTACTAAGCCTCAGTCCAGGTTCTTAACAATAGCTGGATTCCTCCGGGGTATACGCTGGATCTCGGGAAGAAAAAAGGGTTAAGGTCCTGGAAGCTTCAGTTTTACATTTTCTAGGGAAAGGCTCTAAGGATCAAACCCAAGGCTTCTTGAAGACAACCCACTTCCTCTTTGAGAAAGCCTGAACAGATGGCCAAGGAAAGATGGGAGGAAGCTTTTCTTTTCCAGACATGTTTCTCTGTTCCACTCAGTGTATGCTCTGAGCACAGCTGGCAACAGCGGCCTGGGAACAACAGTGGCAACAGCTGCTCTGCCCCCCGCACAGTGCAGATTAGCAGTGTGCCACACAGTATAATCCACCACACACGGTGTAGACTAGCAATGTGCCACACAGTGTAATCGACATAGTATAGACTAGTAATGTGCACATCACATAACCCACACAGAGTGTAGATCAGCAATGCGCCAGTGTAATCCTCAGTGTAGATTAGCAACTAGCCACAATGTAATCTATGCAGTGCAGATTAGTAATGTGCCACACTCTAGGTCTACCGTCATCCCCATTTCAGCCCTATGAGGGTAAATCCTCCCTTTTTCAGGTAGGACACTAAAGGTGTATAGCCCTTAGATGACTCGTCCAAGTGCATTTGACTCTCAAACAATAGGATTTGAGCCTAGTTCTGTAGAACCTAGACATTTAGTCTCTTTTATGGAATTGCTTCTGAGATGCATACAAGTGTGTCTCCCCACCTCCCCCCCGTCCCATCACTTAAGAAAATATTGATCTCAGGACGCAGCACAGCTCTGGGGTGGAATCCAAAGTGGGGTCTAACAAGCTTGCCCACGATTCTGATGCAATGCATTGCTCAACACAGGGTACACATGGCAATGACTCCGCAAACTCGTTTCCTCCAGAAATACCAGTATCAAAAGCACTGTGATTGGATGTGAAAAAGAGGGAACACGCCATGGCTAACTTGTAAATCTGTCAGATTTACAGTGCATACAAATACAGCCGAGATGCCCGATAAAACTCATTCAGCTGTGTTTAACAAAACGTTTCCCCCACACACAACTTTTTGTTTTGGGGGCCGTACCTGACACCTGGCTCTGTGCTCAAGGATCACTCCTTGTAGAGTTTGGGGGACCCTATGGGGTGCTGAGGACTGTACCCAGGTGAGCTGCATGCAACACAAGTGCTCTAACCACTCTCCAACTTGTTTTAACTAGACTCTTCCTCTGTTACAACACTGACATACATTTCACAAAGCTCAGTAAGGAAGTAGAGTTGAGGCTCCTCCTAACCTCTACCCAGGCTGGCTGGCTCCTACCACTAAGTTTATAGCAGGAAGCTCGAGGTGCTGGCTCTGGTCTCATCCTCTTGCTACTATCCTGGGGAAGTCACTTAGGTTTATTACCTCTTAGATTTATTGCTGAGCGATAAACTAGGGTCATCTTCCCTATTAGCATCCCTCCTAGTCCTCCATGATTGAAGGAACAGAGTTCAAACGCTGTGTACACCGTCCCGGCCCAATCGAGGGCCCTGCCACATATTACAGCCTGGACTGCACAGCTTTGTTCTTTCTGATATCCCATAGGTTCTTGTTTGCCATCTTTCCTAGATGCATCTTATCCCTTAATGTGAGTAATCGCAGACATTCAGGAGCCATGTCAGCCTTCAATTTTTCTCCTCTTAGAAACAAGGGTCTATAGGGGGCCCTTCCAGAAGTACTGAAAGTCAAAATGCCGCAAGTTAACACCCGGAACACTCTCACCCGCACCAAATGTTTTCTCTCTTTTCCCAGAGAGTATTATTACCCACTCTCTGGCCCTAGTTTAGAGAAGGGAACTGGTTCACAGGGGTAAAACGCCTTGCTCAGGCGCTGAGACTAGATTGCTGGGGGCTTTCCTCCATCACAAGCTCTTCTGCCCCGCGGGAGGGGATACCCCTGCGGTGGGCTTCGTGGCGGGGCCGAAGGGGCGGCTAGTCGGGACGAGAGACTGGCCCAACAGCCCGTGTCCCTCCGGGTGTCTCTGACTCCTCCCACGTGTGAGCCGGGGGTGCGGGACTAGAGGACCGTCCGGGACAGGACACGAGGGATGCGATGCTCCCTGCAGCCCCGGGATGCGGTGCTCCCCGCGACCCCCGGCCCCGCTGCCGGAACCAGTACTTTGAACGTTCTACCTCCGTGATCACCCCGTCCGGGGTCCCCGCGGGAGCTCGGGGGAGGTGGAAGCCCCAAACCACGTCTGGGTGTGTGGGGTCCACGGTCCCCAAATCACGGGCGCGACGTCAAAGGGGGAGCGACGCGACCGCCGTGACGTGAGATCGGCGCGACCGGCCGCCCTTTCTCCCTTCGCTTAAGAGACCTCGCTGTAGCGAAGATTAGTAGAGGGAGGCGCGGGAAAGCCGGGAGAAAGCACAGCCAGGGGGTACCGGGCCGGGTCTGGCTTCGCCGACCCCTCACACACTCACCTGCCCGTACGGATAGCTAGCCATGGCGACTCTGACGTTACACGTCACGGGGGCGGGGCTTCTTGGCCTCAAACCCGCCTCTCGCTGGAGCTCGGGGCGAGTCCTCCCTTTCCGATTGAGCGTCCCACATGTCAATCACTGTCACGTGATCCACCAGCCGTGACGCTATTGGCCCCCTCCCAAGAGGCCCAAAGTGGCTAAGGAGCGGTTGGCGGCCTCCCGAAGCCTCGGTCGCGGTGAGGACGAGACTGTTTCTCACTTTTTCATTCTAGAGTAGGACCCGGGGTTGGGCAGGCCCGGGCAGTTAGCGGGAAGCCTGCGTGAGGTGTTGCTGTGGTGGCCATCTTCTAACCTGGCAAGTGGAACGCACGGTGTCGTCGCATGATGACGTCAGGCATAGGCCAACGCCTTCAGGGCGGGCCCAGACGGTTGCCATGACAACGAGGAACGGAAGGCGGCTCCCTGGGAAAGTTGGAGGCGAAGGCGGAAGTGCTTCTCTTCAATGCCTGGGCACCGCCTGTCAGTTCCTTTGGGTTAGGGTCTCTTGGCTTTGGAGAAGAAAATCCACACCGTCAGAATGGGAGGAGGTAATCCAGATACGTTGGATTTCTTTTTCTTCTAAGAGTTGTTTCATTTTGACTGTCGTTTTAGGTAACATAGATACAGTAGTGTTAACTGGTATGGTGTTGGTGTACAAAGTTAACTGCACCTTCACCACCAAAAAAAGAGACCAAGACGGGACCGGAGCGCAGTTCAGCGGGCAGAGCATTTGCCTTGCATGCAGACAACACGGGTTTGATCCCTGGCACGACGTATGGTGTCCTAGGCACACTAGGAGAGATTCTTGAGCACCCCTAGATGTGACCCCGCCCTCTCCCAAAGTGCGCAAGACCATCAACCATTATCCTTATGCCTCTTCCTCCCCGCCTCCCCACATGGGATGCTGGGAATCGAATCCGGGTTGGCCGCGTGCAAGGCAAAGGCCCCACCCGTTGTGCTATTGCTCCAGCCCCCTCCCCCTATACTTAATGCACTTCCCCCCCACCCCCCTTTGGGCCAAACCCAGTGATGCTGAGGGGTTATTCCTAGCTCTGCACTCAGGAATCACTCCTGGCAGATTCGGGTGGCCTTATGGGGTGCCAGGGATCCAGCAAAGCCAGCATCCTCCGCACTGTCTAAGACCTTGATTTCTGTGTTTGTATCGTCTCTCTGACTTAGTTCATCTTTTCTTTTTCAGGTCTTTTTTTTTTCCCCCTTTTTCTTTTTGTTTTTTTGGGCCAAACTTGGTGGTACTCAGGAGTTATTCCTGGCTCTGCACCTTGGAATCAGTCCTGGCGGTGCTGGGGTGGGGGGGGGGGAGTGGGAATCACATGGGGTGCGGAAGATTGAACCCGGGTCCACCACATGCAAGACACTTTACCCGCTGTACTATCTCTTCAGCCCTTTATTTCATCTTTTTTATGGCTGTTTAATATTCCATTGTATATATATGCCACAACTTTATCCAAAACCTTGCAGAGGATGAACTGTTCGACCTTGGAGTTGTTTCCATAGCCTGGCTATTATACTTAATTGCAATGAATTTAGATGTGTGTATATATTTTCAAGTTTTGGGGGTTCTTCGGTGTTGTTCTTGTGAACCTCTTTTCTCATAAGTGGGGAAATAGTTTCAGAGAGTCAGAAAGTTTGCCTAGTTTCCAATGGGCAGGAGGCAGAATGTATCCTAAAACCAGACCTATGGATGCCCAGTTCTTGGCAAGGAAGTCTTGATTGACCTCCATAATAGGTCAAGTCCTGGTGAAGTACTGTCATCATAGACATGCTATCATTGCCCTTTGGTGGTTCACACGCTACATCTGATTGATTTGAATTTCTTCATGTGAGCATAGATTGTTTTTACTTGTCCTTATATGTCCCCAGTACCTAGTGAAGTGCCTGAAACCTTTTTTAAAAATAAAGTATGGTGGGGAGCTATAGTGATAGTACAGCGGGAAGACGTTTGCCTTTCACTCAGCTGACCTGGGTTCGATCCCTGGCATCCCATATGGTCCCCCAATCACTGCCAGGAGTAATTCCTGAGTGCAGAGCCAGGAGTAACCCCTGTGCATCGCCGCCAGGTGTGATCCAAAAGGCAAAAATAAATAAATTATGGTGTTATAAGGTCATCTAAGTATTTATTTAGGCTCTTTCCAAAATTACAGTGTTAGTCATGATACTTGCACACTGGCCACTCTATAATGGATCATCTTCATCGATCCCTACAAAATAAGATTTTCGTCCTCTTCATTCTAACGTCCTTCAAAATTTGGTATTGTCACTGTCACTGTCCTCCCGTTGTTCATCAGTTTGCTCAAGCGGGCCCAGTAACGTCTCCATTGTGAGACTTGTTGTTACTGTGTTTGGCGTATTGAATACGTCACTGGTAGCTTGCCAGGCTTTGCCGTGCGGGCGAGATACTCTCGGTAGTTTTCTGGGCTCTCTGAGAGGGGCGGAGTAATCGAACAAATTTGGTACAATCTTTATTAAATTAAATAAGTTTTTGCCTTCCATGCTGTACTATCTTCAGTACCACTATCTAACACTCTTGCTTTGGAGTGAGGATTTTGATGTAACCACTTTCTAACTATGGAACTGAATAACCCTGTAGTCTACCTGAGTCTCGATTTCCTCAGCCATCAGAGACAAATCTGTAGAGAGAGCTAAAAAATCAATGTATCTTCAGCAATATTCACAGTAGCCAGAACCTGGAAATAACTGGAGTGCCTGAAAACAGAAGAATGGATAAAGAAACTATGGCATATCTACACAATGGAATACTATGCAGCTGTTAGAAAAAATGCAATCATGAAATTTACCTATAAATAGATGGGCATGGAGATTATCATGCTGAGTGAAATGAGTCAGAGGAGAGGGACAGATATAGAATGATAGCATTCATTTGTGCTATATAAAAACATATACTTGAAGACTAATATCCAAGGCCAGGGAAATCAGGAGCTTGGGGGACTGGTCAGTGGTTGGAATCTACCGCAGGTGTGTGTGGGGTGGAAGGTAGGTAAGATAGAGAAGGGACCAGTGTGACAATAATAGATGGAAATGATCGCGCTGGATAAGAACTGAGTGTTAAAAGTAGGTAAAGGGATATACATGGTTGTTGGATATCAACCCAAAGTCCTTTAGGCTTCACCAGTGAATTGCCCCTTTCCTCTCCCAGAGAAGCTTACCAAGCGCTTGCTGACATCCCCAATTTGGTTAAAGTCTTTCTTCAACCTTTCCTTTGTGTTGGATACAACTGTAAGTGCTTTAGGCTTCATCAGTGAATTGCCCCCTTTCTTCCTCTCAGAGAAGCTTAACATGCTCTTGCTAGCATCCCCAATTTAGTTAAAGTTTATCGTTAACTTTTCGCTTGTATTTTACCTCTCATTGTCACAGTTCCTCAAGTCAGTCTTGATTACTTATAAGCCAAAACTTTCTGGTAATTCTGAACTTTGTATTTGTACTGCTTTGTTTTTGAAGTGCTGTATATTTGTACCTGCTTTTCTATTTCCCCTATAGCCTTTTTATATTTTACTATAGAGCAGTGTTCTTTGGTTAAACACAGAAAGACCATTAAGCTATGCTCCTAATATTTTAGAGTTGATTGACTCTGAAACATATCTACTCCTGGGCATAATTACTTGGTTATAGTTACTTG
Organism: Sorex fumeus; assembly: GCF_029834395.1. Classification (NCBI taxonomy): domain Eukaryota; kingdom Metazoa; phylum Chordata; class Mammalia; order Eulipotyphla; family Soricidae; genus Sorex; species Sorex fumeus. The sequence continues at coordinate 47,113,241 of NW_026606104.1, forward strand.
ACTCAAGCTTCAGTTGCTGTAGTTTCTAACACCCCAAAAGGGAGATCCCACCGTGGGACTGGGATGGGATTTATGGTAAAAGCCTTGCTTGCTCTCAAAGCCCAGAGAACCAAGTGTTAAAAGCCTTGCTTGCTCTCAACCCCGAGAATTAAGTGTTGGAATCTTTGTCTCTTACTGTATTTATCCAAACAACTGCAAGTACTGATAACTTATACAACTCGGGGGGAAAGGTAAAAACAATGTAGATGTCCCTGGGAGACAATGTCATTTTTGCTTTTTTGGGTCACACCCAGCGATTGCACAGGGGTTACTCCTGGTTCTGCACTCAGGAATTACTCCTGGCAGTGCTCGGGGGTCTGTATGGTATGCTGGGAATCAACCCGGTTTGGCCTCATGCAAGGCAAACACCCTACCCGCTGTGCTATTGCTCCCGCCCCCAGCGTGTCTTCTTGAGTTCATCTTCCCAAGAGAATTTCCTCTGCCAAATGTTTATCTGTGTAAATGATCAATCACACCTATGTCCTTATTCAACCCCCCCCTTCATATGTTCTATAAGTATGCTAGCAGCTCTGCATTAAACGGGCCATTTTCACCAACAAACTCTGGTCCCCTGTCTCACTGTCTCTCTGTTGGGGAATCCTGGGAAGGTGGGATGGTGGGGAGGCAGCTCTGGGCCACTGAACGCACACACGTATCACAGCAGCAGCCCCCACAATTTACTTTGTGAACTCACACATGATAACCTGTGTTGCAAACCACAATGCCCAAACGGATAGAGAGGTGTGTGTGTGTGTGTGTGTGTGTGTGTGTGTGTGTGTGTGTGTGTGAGAGAGAGAGAGAGAGAGAGAGAGAGAGAGAGAGAGAGAGAGAGAGAGAGAGAGGAAAAGTGCCTGTCATAGAGGCAGACTGGGGGACATGTGGGGGTTGATGAGAGGGAAACTGGTGACACTTTTGATGGGAAGTGGACACTGGTGGAGGGATGAGTGTTGGAACACTGTATGACTGAAACCTAATCATGAACAACTTTGTAAGGATCTATCTCACAGTAATTCGATTTAAAAAACCTTTTTAAACAAAGAAAGTATCACACCTGTTTATGCGAAGTTTGGTTTCAATACCATCCTCCACTAACCTTTCCATATTCCCCAGCATGTTCTTGCTTTTCCGCCTTTGGGTTTAATACCATCGCTGTCATTTTCCTCACCTGTCTTGTATACACATCCTTTCTGATGGTTTCTCCAAAACAAATTTCTCCTCCTTCATCTCAGCATATGCACCCAGTCTGTCAGAAACAAACAAACAAACAACTAGGATTCTTGTTTCTGTTTCTCCACACACTCTCCCTCCTCCAGTTATGTTTGTTTGGTTGTTTGGGGTTCACACCTGGATGTGCTCAGGGCTTATTCATGGCTTTGCACTCAGGGATAACTCATTGGTGGTTTTCAGGGAACCATATGTAGTGTTGGGGATTGAACCTGGGCTGACCACACGCAAGGCAAGGTCCTTATCCGCTGTGCCCTCTGTTCCTCCCTCATTCATTTGCTGTAGTTCAACAGTAGTCTCAAGCTTGCTCCTCTCTCCTTGTTCACTCCAAGACACTAGCATCTGTTGCCCTGATCAGTGCCATTGTCCCCTGACCAATGTGTCTGCTTTCACTTTTCCTACCACACACTGTTTCTGGGCTTCATCTCTTTCAGAGGCTTCCATAACTCTTACAATAAAATGTAGACGCATTCTTAGGCCCTTCGTGGCATGTATAATGAGATGAGTCTGCGCTTGAATCTCCAGAATTACTAGCAACACTGCTGTCCTCATTTCACTTTTGCCATGTTGCCCAGTCCCCACCCTTGAGTCATTCCAAGCTCATTTGTGCCTCCAGATTTTTGGGTTAGCTCTTCCATTGGCCTAAAATACTTTTCCCTTGGCTTTTCTCTGGGACTAGCTCCTCCTTGCCATACCCAAATCTCGGTTCCAACAGCATCTCCTTGAGTGGACATTCCTGAACACCACATCTAAAACAGCATTGTGGAAGGCAGAGAAAGGATTCAAAGGCTGGTGTGCATGCTTTGCATGCTGGAGGCCTAGGCTCAAGCCCTGGTATGCATAATTTCCAAGCATCACCAGGAATGACTCCTGAGCTCTGGCTGGTGTCAAAAAAAGTTAAAACACTGTTGTACCCTTCCACACGGGCTGGAGCAATAGCACGGCGGGTAGGGCGTTTGCCTTGCACGCAGCCAACATGGCCGACCCGAGTTCGATTCCTCCGCCCCTCTCAGAGAGCCCGGCAAGCTCCCGAGAGTATCTCGCCCGCACGGCAGAGCCTGGCAAGCTACCCGTGGTGTAATCGATATGCCAAACACAGTAACAATTGTCATGATGAAGACGTTACTGGACCCGCTAGAGCAAATCGATGAACAACGGGAGGACAGTGACAGTGACCCTTCCACACATTCTAGCTATCCATTACATCATCGTATTATTATTTTTTTAATAAAACTTGTCACTACTCAAATCATTCTCTTTACAGCTTACATTGTATTGTAGTATTGTCTTAATCTTACATGTCCCTCTGTCCCTAGCATCTGGAATGATGACTGGCATGAGCTCAATAAGCATTAGTGATGTTCTCATCCGGGACTGAATGCTTCCGTTCAGTGCCCGCCATTGGGCTAAGTACAAAGTGCTGCTTCACTTACATAATGAGTTGTTGGGACTGAGGGAGGCAAAATGACGTCCCTACTGGCAAAAGATAAGTGGAGAAGTTAGTATTCGGACCAGATCCGCTTTCTTTTAGCAACTCAGTACTTAGTACTTCTTGTCTACGTTACCTCGTGCCCTTTTGTAAACCTCCCGCCCGTCACCACACCGCCATCACCACCACAAAGTGAAATTGTAAGATTGTGACTATTGAAAGAAGCGTATTGAAATTTCCAGAAGCCCTGCAGCTCGGGTTGAAGAGACATTTGATGGGAGAGAGAAGAGTGATACCTACCCTGCTAGTGGGAGTAACGTGACACTCATTTTAGTTCACCGACATTAACCTGTGAGTTCTCACCATGCCAGGCTTTGCTCAAGGAGCAGAGGAATAAAGCCCCGGAGAATTCCACACTCCCAGTCCCTTTTGCCCAGTAATGGCTCTTAGGAAAACTACTGGATGTTTGTGTGATGTGGGGTCAAGGTCATCCACATCCTCTCTCAGGCAAGCAGAGACCAGCCCAGGCCACTTTCAGGACTGGGCCCCTGAGGATCTGCAGCAGGTGCAGGTGTGTTTGTTTTGGAGGAACCAGATCTGAGGGACATAAGATCTTCCAAAGACTGCAGAAATAATCAGCTCAGGTCCAAAACCTCAACTACCTGAGGCAGAGAGGGGTGCGTGGGGGGAATTCCTGTTATTGTTTCAGCTTTAGCCAAAGGGGGAAGCTTGGATTTCAGCTCTCTCTACCTCACCCAGCACTCTCCTGAGTTCACAGTAGTCCTCTGGTTGACCCAGTAGAGGTGAGGCAGAGGTCCCTCATGAAAGGTCCATGCTCTTGAAAATATGGCCTCCTCCCCACCCTCAGGATCTCCCATTCCACCCCACCATCATGGCTCAGCACCCAGCTTCACAAATGCTCACTGAGAAGAAATACCAAGCACCCCTTCACTATTATGGAATTGATTCTGATTGGATCCGACATTTAAATTCCAGTCGGATGCTGTGGATCAGAGGGTGATTTGCAGATTTCTGCGGAACCAGCAGAACAATGAGAACTGCAGCCCTGCAATCTGGCTAACTCCTCCATTATCGGATCACATGGAATGTCCATTGATAGATTCTATTCCTTTCAACCATTCAGGGCAACAAAAAGATCTGTTAAATAAAGGGATAAAGGACCGGCAGACCACACACAAAGAGTCTAAATAGATTTGATGAATCCCAGTGACAGGGAAAACATGTTCTTTTTTTTTTTTTAAAGGAAGATCTGAATTCCAGAAGCCACCAAAATTGGGATTTTTCTCTGCAGAATAAATATGCAGCAACCTTTTCTCCATCTGGCAGACCAGAGGGTTTCTCAAATTAAGTCTCCTACAACTCATTTTTCCTGCGACATAAGTGAACCCTCTCTTTTGGGTGAACCCCACAAAACACTCCCTTTCAAAGGCTTCTTGCTTCCCTGCGAACATCTCCCCCTGCTCACGAGCCACATGTCAGTCACACCACATCATCTCCTAACCCTCAGCGGCTGCACTCAGTCCTCTCTGGACCTTGGCACATGCTCTTCCCTCTACCTCCATCTGTCTCTCTCTGGGCAATGTTAGGTTCCTTCACCTGTATTCTTTGGGTTCCTGGGACTGCCCCATCATTATGCTTTATTGTAATTGCTTATTTAACTCTCTGCTCTCTCTTTGGACATGGTGGGGCTAGGGACAAGAGCTGCCTGGTTGGCTTCTGAATCCCCAGAGCCTAGTACAGTTCCTGGCACAAAGTACAAAAAGGAAATGGAGCCTCAAGTTAGACTTTGCCCTGAAGTATCCACAGGATCTTTAGGTTGCCTTAAAAGCCTGGACTAGACTAAGAAATAAGGAAGAATAGGGTGGGTGGATGGGAAAGCTGTGTAGAAGGAAGGAGTGGAAGCCTTGAGCTCCTCCTTCCTTTCTCTCCAGCTTATCCTGCTCTGGAACTTAGGAGCAAATTCCGTGAATTTTATTTTTTTTTTTGCTGACCACAGTAACAAAAGTGACTATAAAATTCTGCTTCCCATCTGGTTCTTCATGGTCCAGGAAAATACAGCAATTTCAAACTCCAGGGAGACAAACACTGAAATCATGAAAGCTTAAACTTAGCCTGTGGTACAGTCCCTTAAGAGTAGCATGAATTTGACTCAGGAAGAAAAGTGGAGAAAGCATCATTTACTCTGTAAGGATTGACTCTCTGTGGCTCTCAAAGGGGATGAGTTTGATGTTTCCTCCTAGCAATTTGCCCCTCCGGCCTTTACAGTCAACCTGCTCGGCCCAACAGCTGGTTCTTGCTTCTCTCTCTTTCTACTCCTGCCAATGTGCTCCTTATCCTGATGTCCATCATCATCAGTTAGTACTTCACAGACGGGGCTGGGAGTGAAGCCGGCCCTCCAATGGGAGCACTTTAACATCTGCCCAAAACTAGCTGCCACTTCAATGCAAAGACGATGTTAGCTTCTGAATGTTCTATTAGAATCAGGGTGAGCCAAGAATTGCTGGTAAGGGATTAAGTGAAAGTTGACTCCTCTTTTATCTAAAACTATCCTGTGAGATGCTGGGGCATGCTCAGGAGTCAACCATTCCCTCCCCCTACCCCCATCCCTCTGGCCTTTGACACACCTTGCTTCTAGCAGTAAAGAAATAGGGCCAAGGTTGTGCAAGGCCATTCCCAGGCTGGCGTGCTGCTAATTGGGGCTCAACCAGTAAAGGGAATTTTCAGAATGGTGCTGGAAAGACCAGCTCTGGAGTGATTTGACAGCTAGTTTGAAGGCTTTAGGCAGTTTGGATAAGCATCTGGACTCTGCATACATTTCTGAGCCTTATGAAGATCCCTTTGAAGTTTATCCAACTTGTTTATCCCTTCCAGAAAACCTGGGCCAGTAAAGTCTTTCTTTGGACGTCCCTCTGGATGTACCTCTTGCTTTCTTCTAGGCAACCAGCCCATCAGGACAAGAGATCTGAAAAGTAGAGGGAGCAGCTTAAGGCAGAATGTTTCTACAGTAGTTGATTTGCTGTCAGATCCTTTTCACATATGAAGAAGGAGACAGCAGAGAGACCACCAAACCCATTTGTGGGCTGTGTACTTGGATCTGATAGCTATTTGCCCTTGCCCTCCTCGTTCACAGATGCGGTCTGGTTTTGAAGGCCTGGGTTAGAAGATACAGAGAAGCACCACATGTTTGATGAACAAAAAATACCAAAAGAGGTCCAAAGAGATAGTACAGTGGGTAGGTCACTTGTCTTGCACGCAGCCAACCTGGGTTCCATCTCGGGCGCTGCAGTTGGTGTGGAGTGATGATTGGCACTGCCAGGAGTGATCTCTGAGTGCAGATCCTGGGGTAATCCCTGAGCACAGCCAAATTGGTTCACCCCCAATCCAGCAAATAAATACATTAATAACAAATATACCATTTGCAGCCCAGGAGAGCTAGGGACAGAGCCATGCATTGGAGTGGGCAGGAGGTTCCATCTCATTTCCCAGAGAAGCGTTCCCTAGTTGCCTAGACCAGGGCTTCAGTCTCTCCTGCTCCTGTTTGTATGGGCTTCCTAATCACAGAATTACTGGAGCAGCAAGAAGAGACTGAGCACTTGCAGGTGGATGAGCACATCTCAGTACAGAGTGTTATCTCCCAAGGTACGGCCTGGATTGGCGTTGGGTCTTGCTCAAAGCGGGGAGGAAGTAAGTGGGTGGGGACCACACACTGATTTCTTTAGGGAAGCCAGCTGAGACAAACCTTTATGAGCTGGAAGAAGGGTCTTCAGATCTTTTTGTGTTTGTTTGTTTGTTTGTTTGATTCATCCCAGTGATGCTCAGGGCTTACTCCTGACTCTGTGCTCAGGGGATCACTCCTTTCAGGGCTCAGGAGACCATATATGGTGCTTGGGAGCTAAACCGTGCTGGCCACATGCAAGGCAAGTACCCTACCTGCTGTAGTAAGGCTCAGTACACCTCACTGTTTTTGTTTACTTGTGCAGAGGAACTGAATGGTGCCCCTTTTTCTGACTTGAGAAGTGTGCCATGAAGGCCAGGATACCAGGTGCAAAGGCCCAGAAGAGGACATCTCGGGAGAGGAGCCAAGCTGGGAAACTCTAGGCAGCGTCAGTGCATGAGCCCACTGGTGGGCCACAGCCCATGGAAGTGAGGCTCTCTTTTTGCCCCCAGAACCCAGTGACAAGAGCAGGACGACACGGACTTGCAGCTGGAGCACCAGAGAAACCCCACTGGAGTGGGATCACGGGAGTTTTGTTTGTTTATTGGTAAAAAAATATTAACAGCCATTTAAAAAACTAAAACACAAAAAACATTCACAACCCATGACAGAGTCCTGTAAGTTAAGCTCCTGGTCCCAGCGGAGTCCTTCATCTGACGGTAGGGCTGAGTTCAGCCAAAAGGCCCCTTCATGCTCTTCATGGGTGGGTACTGCTGCTCCATCGGAATGGCTCCAAAGCAGTCAGAGGGGTTGCAGTGGCCAGCCTTGCCTGGCTGGCCCGCGGGGCCTGGGGGACCAGGTATGCCAGGAATGCCTTGCTGGCCCATGGGTCCGGTGGCACCCATCTTGCCATAGCCTGGAGGACCCTGAGGCCCTGGGGAGAGAAGAGTCAGAAAAGGAGATCAGGATACCCAGATCACAGGAAAAGGAGAAACTCTGATCATGGCAAAGGAGCCCCTACATCGGATGGACGTCCCTGGGGCGAGTACTTCACGGCCTGAAGACCTGATCTTAACATAGCAGCCATAACACTGCGTCTGAGTAGTTTGGGGTGAATTTCTGTGAGCTGGGTCCCGGGCTTTTGAAAGTACCATTCACTGAGCCTCCAGCCCCACTCTGAGAGAAAGGCCCTGTTCTCTCCTACCCGGGCTGAGGACGCAGGTCTAGAGGGGCGCATGGCTGAGCAGCGAGGTTGGGTCTTGGAGCCACACACCAGGACACCCAGCTTTGTCTGAGTGACGTTGACCAGGACTGGAGCTCACATTCCCTGGCACCTGCATGCCCAGCTCTCTACCTGTGTCCTGCCAGCCCCATTCTGGACAGAGGTGGGCATGGGCCTGCCCTCTCCCAGCCATGCACATGGCGGCATTACTGAGTAGGACTCAGCAGACCTGCATCACTCAGTAATTATGGTCTCAGATGGCTGCTTCTTCTTACCTGGGGGGCCGGGGAGACCATTTTCTCCTGCAATGCCAATACCAGTGTCCCCCTTTTCACCTTTGGAACCGGGAAATCCTGGGATAAAAGAAAGAAAGTCAGTCCTACCCCTGAGCAGGAGGTACTCCAGTGCAAAGAACCGAAACCCACCTTGGGGTTTCACAGGAGACCTCATGCCATGCTTCTGAGTCTCCCCCCAACCTCCATCCCCCAGCTCCACATGCACCCAGGGACTAGAAAGGCAGAGCTACCTCTCATCCCTGGCAAACCCTGCCGTCCTTCTCTGCCAATCTGTCCCGGGAGCCCGGGCGACCCTGGGGCTCCTGGTCGGCCTGGAGCGCCGTCCTTCCCTGGGGGCCCCGGCCGCCCAGGAGCTGCCGCCATCTCCACGGGGAACTGCATCCTGGAGGTGTAATAAGCCATCCTCTCTGTAGGAAAGAACAGGGCAGTCAGAGCCCCACACTCAGAAGGACCCCACGACTGCAGAGAGGCCAGTGGGATACGGAATGGGGAGCAGGTACCCTGCAGAGGGACTTGGGTGGGCCTCCTGGGGGTCTCTACATGAGCTCTCGGTGCAGAGATGGTAAAAGACTGTCTCCAACACTCTCCAGGGCTTCACCGGGCTTAGGACAAAGGCCTTGCTGGGCAGCCAGGGTGGCCTCCTGGGGAGCGTATGGACCCTCTGGACGGGGCTTGTGGCTCCCCAGATGCTCGTTGGTATCTCAGTCGAGAGAGTCCAATGAGCCCACAGCAGTGGTCTCAGCTACTGCTCACAGCCCCTGCTGGAGCACACTGCACACAGCCACACACCCTATCAATTTTCCTGTCTATCTCCCATGCTCCAGTGGGGGCTGGAGCACGAAGGGAGCAGGGGATAGGGAAGGTGTGCGTGTGCCTAACCAAGCACCTGCCTGTGATGGGTGAGGTGGGATGAGCTTAAGGAAATGGAGCGGGGGCGGGGGGGGGGGGGTGAGCACTGGGCGGGCCGTCTCGCACCCACTGTCACTCAGCCAATTACCATCAAACATTTTAACGATCTCTTGTCTGATGAACCTTTTGATTTCATCATAATTCACCATGTCTCCCTGAGGAAAGAGCAGAAAACCTGTCACAATTAAGACTCCTAAGCCCGGTGTTCTCCCCCCGGCAAAGGACTTCGATGGGGAGGGGGTAAAGGGGGTGGGAGCCTCTCGCTGATACTTAACACTTAATCCAATGCTCCCTGAACCCCCACCCCAAAATATACAACACATTTTATGCATCAGAGCATGTTTCTAGGGAGAACAACCCCCATCCAGTTAGGAACCCCCATACAGCGGCGTGCCCTTTCCACAGAGTCAGCAAGAACAGTTATGTGCCACTCAGCAGATCTGCTCTTTGGGACAGTGCCCGTGGCCGCCAGCTGTCCCCTGACCCTTACCATGGATCCAGGCACCCCAGGCAATCCAGGGCTCCCCGCAGGCCCTGGAGATCCAGGGTGGCCTCTCTCTCCTGCTGGACCTGGAGGGCCAACTGGCCCCATGGAGCCACTCTTGCCTGGCCCACCAGGCATGCCAGCTCTTCCCTTCTCTCCAGCTTGGCCTTTCTGTCCTGAAGGTCCCGGATCACCCTGTAAGCACAGGAGGCTCCTGAGTCCAGTCAGCTTGACCTAGTGATGTCCAGCCCTCTTCTCCATCCACCCCGTTTCCCTCCAAGCTCCCAGCATCTCCCTCTGGACTGTGGCCATGGAATTCCTATGGGTCACCCCACCTCTACCTCCAGAGCCCATCTTCTAAAAGACATGTCCCAAGGCATTTCTTCCTGCTTAAACTATTCTGCCGCTGGCAATTGAGAGGGTCAGTTTTTAATACAAGGAAGATAGGTAATAAAGCTGCCCATTCCATTGCAAATACTGGTTATAAGGTATAGCCACAAATCCTCTTTCATGTTTAGAAACGTTTTTGCCACTATTGAAGAAAATATTTTTAATCATGCAATTAAAAATTTTTTGATATTAAAAACAAAGGAAATTCTGGTGGCACCCTGGTATCCCGCTCCTTCCCAGCCTTCAGGAACATTCAGGATGCTGCCTGAGCACCTGTTCTCTATCTGTGGCCAGACCTCACTCAGAAGAACTTTCAGATCTGGCCCCACTGCCTTGTCCCTCCTGGAGGAAAGGCTCTAGCCTGTGCAGCCTCCCTGGCTCCCAGGTTGAATGGACACTTGCTCCCTCTGACCACCAACTGTAGGGGCCGGAGTGCCCTCACCGAGTGAGCACCCGTGGTTTGGGGAGCTATATGTATGAAGCCTGGCACAGGGACCTGAGATGCAAGCGAGTGTCTGCAGATCTTGACTTGGATGAGTGAATGAGGGAATGGGCTGATTTCTGTCCCCAGGCCCACAGCTAAGGACCCCAGAACGGCCCCCCTGAGACATTCTAAAGCAAGGTTGCTCCAGATTTTGCCCACTTGGGTTCCTGCACATTCCCACTAGTTTTCTGCTTCTTGCCACCGCTGAATTCCTAGTCAGCCCCTGTGTCACTGGCAGAGCCAGTGTGCCTGCTCACCTTTGGACCAGGTGGGCCATAGAGCCCTTGTTTTCCCGGGGGTCCCTAGAGGAAAAGAAAAGTCAGGGGTTAAGTCTGTCCCGGGAGGCAGGTCCTAACAGGAAGCATCACCTACCACAGCAGGCCCTGTCCTGTTCATGCCCAGCTGGATGGGGTCAGAACACAGAGTCTCGCTCTGGCCCTCATCCCCAGGACCCCGATTCCCTTCCCCAGAACAGCAGCCTCCTGTGTTTCCACACCCAGGAGAGGGGGCACCCGGCACACAGTACCTCTTTTCCAGCTGCACCATCTGCACCAGGTTCACCCTGGGGAGGAGAGAATAATGGGGACATGAAGAGGCCAAGTCAGCTTCATGTCTGTCACAGGCCTATCCTGGCCAGCAGGCCTGGTCAGCCCCTTCCCAGTCCCCCCACCGCCACCCCACACTCTGAGCCAGATTATGAAAACTTATTTCCCACCCAGCCCAGTCCCCGAGTCCCACACTGATGTCTACAGACCATCAATATGGACATCAGGTCCACAGACCATTCATTGACCAGACATTGACCAAGCTGGGCCAGGGAAGAACAGAGGTGCCTGCCTTGATCTGGGTAGGGCAACACTCCCTGGTCCCAAGAACCAGTGAGATGTTTGTGGGGTGAGTACATGAATTATGATCCTGTGCTTGGTGAGCTCCCAGGCATCAGCTGGTGCCCGAACCCACCGCCTCCCTCCTGGGCCCCTGCTCGCTGCAGGGCTGGGGTGGGAATGGCTCTGTGACTGAAGGCAGAGGCACCCCAAACCAGCAGGGAGGGAAAGAAAAAGGGAGCTGCCTGCCCCGGGGTCAGGGCTGGGTCCTCCAAGCAGAAATGCTGACCCCCACGGGAGTTACGCCCGCCCCGGAACCACCAGCCCCCATTGTTGCTGCTGTCCCCTGAACAGAGGCAGCTTTGGGGGCCACACACCAGCCTGGGGAGCTAGAACACCAGGGTTTCTGCCCCCATTCCTCAGCCCGCGCCCCTCTCCCCCCAGACTTGGTCACATCTGAAACTTTAGGAAGAGGAGGACACGGGTTCCACGACAGGCTTCTCCACTGGCGGCTGTGCGGCCCTCGGCCAACGGCCTCACTTTGACGTGCTTTGCTTTCCTTGCCTAGTAAATGGGGACTGCCAGACCGACTAACTAGGGCCACGGGACAGATTAGGAGACAAATGCTCAGCATTTGTCAGTGGCCAAAATGCCACGGCTCGTCTGTTAAATGTCAGGGAAAGCGGCAAGGTTTCTGAGTGGCGGTTGGGCTCCAGGACAGTGGGAAGCGCGTGACAGGCAAGCGAAGGTGAGGCCGGGCCTGTGTGCAGGCACCGCGCAGGCCTGCTGAGCTCGGCTGCTCCCCCCACGGGCTCCTCGCCACTTCCTGCTCATGGCCCCATCCTGGGTTTCTAAGCCCACGGCCCCTGCTGCCCTGGAGACCCTCAAGCGCAGTGTTGCACGCGGCTGTTTTCTGGGGGCCTTCCCCCAGGACGGGCAAGGCCACAAGGTGGGGTCTTACCGGGGGACCAGGGTGTCCGGGTGGACCAGGCTGGCCCGGGATGCCGGAAAGACCTCTCTCTCCGGTGGCTCCCCGGTCTCCTTTCGGGCCCTGGAGAAAAGAGAGGGGGGGTCGAGGGAAGGCGAACCCCCCATACCCGGAGGCAAGATGCCCCCTGGATAGGGCCACCAGGGCCCAGTTCCTCTGTCGCCACCAGACCCGCAGGAGACGGTGCTGCTGGAACTTGGGGCCAGGCACTGCGCTGGCACGCCAGAAGCAAGAGAGGCCGTGGCCAGGGCAGGAGGGAAATGGGGATCAAATACTCCCCACACCCACCCATGACCCCTGGATGGGGCACGGGGAAGACAGGCCCAGTGGAGCATGTCACTCACCACGGCAGAGATCCCGGCGGGGCCCGGCTGGCCCGGTGGTCCTGGTGGTCCCTGAAGAGAGTCCAAGTCAGTGGGAGGGAGAGAGCTTTGCTCTCTGCCCTAAGCCTGTTTTCAGGGGCAGCCCCTGGGGTTCCGGGCCATAGGCCCCTTCCACTGAGCACATGAGGTAGACTGTGGGGGCGAAGGCCTGAGAAGTTAATCAGGACCCCCTTTCTTCAGTTCTGAGAGGCTTCGCTGACCAGTGGCACTTGGGTCTTTCTCAGAGTGTGTTCCCCTGCTCCCAGACAGAAGGTTCTAGGGGCAGGAACTGTTGTCCTCATTGCCAGTTTCCAGGGGCAGGAATGTCCAGCTCTGAGGCTGACTAGGGGGACGGCAGCAGGGAAAGTGTCCCGCATTTCCCTAGGGACAGCAATTCAGGGTGTGAGGCTCCTTATGTGGGACGTGAGGGCCCCACTGTCCTGGGTCTCTGGACCCCAGGAGATCCTTAAAATTAATGATGAGGACGGGAGAGCTTCTTGTGTTCCATCATGAGCCCTGGTATCACGGCTTTTCTCGCACTCTCTCAGCACCCTTGTGCTGGAGCAGTGCCCAGCATGGAGCAGGCGCTCTGTGATCATGTACCGAAAAACCGAATGATCAATCTTTATTTTGATAAGTAAATGCGATGTTTCCCAGAGAAGAAGAAATGGGAGGGGAGCCTGAGACCAATGGGTCGCTCCTGAGGCCATCCCCTCCCCAGCCCCTCAGGGGACCCCATTCCCGGAGCGCCAGAGACACAGATTAACTCACCACGTGGCCAGGGGGGCCGGGTCTTCCCTGAGGTCCCATAGGGCCAGGCTCACCCTGCAGGGGTCAGAAACAGACATTATCACCCGACACTGGGGGCTGTGCAGTGGGGAGGGAGGAAGCCCAGAGCCAGGGAGCCCCCAGAAAGCCCCTTCCAGCTGAGAGGCCAGATGCGGCCTTTCCAGGTTAGTGACTCCCGCCCACTCCAGGGAGCCTCAAGGTGGGCAGGTGATGTGGGGGTGCCATCAGACCTCCCCGGAAGGAGCAGGGGTGGAAGAAGGGGCTACCTCAGGGACGAAGGCCACCCCACATTTGGACAAGGTTCTGTGCACACCCCAGCCCTCACCTCAGCTCCAGGCCGGCCACTGCTGCCAGGGGGACCCGGTTTTCCACAGTCACCCTGTGGGAAAGAGAAGGGGGTGGGGGGAACAGCAGGAGCTCAGCTGACCACACTCCCACTGACCCTTCTGGTCCACTGCAGCTCGGACCAGAGGCTCCTGGTGTCCTCAGGCTGGCAGATGGTGACGCCTTGACTAGGCTGCTGGGCACCAGTGACTCAGGCGACTTGAACATGGGATGGCACCTCCCTGAGGGTCAGGTGGCACATCCACTCAACCAGGCCTCCAGTGTGCTGGGTGCCCTGGCCTTACCTTGGGGCCAGGGAGGCCGGGATGTCCTGTTTTCCCCTTGAATCCCTGGAAGAGGAAGCAGGGAGCTGCCACATCCCCTGCCTCTCCCTCCCCTGGGGTGGGGGGCATCTGCCCACTCCCAAACCAATGCTCAGCCCCTCCTGAGCTCCCCAGCAGTCTGCCTCCGTTCCCCGAGGCAGCACCTGCACCTGCTCTGCCTGGACTCACCCGCCGCCCCCCCCCCCCCGCCCCCGCTCCTTCCTGCCGCTCAGCTTACCGGGGGTCCCATGAGTCCAGGCGGGCCAGCAGGACCGGGGTCCCCCTAGAGAAAGAAGCATGAGGCACCAGCCTTATTAGCTAGTACCCAGCTCTCTGCTGTCCCCGCGCCCTGGCCCTCTCTAGCCCAGGACCCAGGGAGGACCAGGGAGGAGGGAAGGAGGCAGGGTGGACTCCAGCTGGGTCCTCGTGGGGCCTCTGCTTTCCTTTGGGGAACTGAAGTGGGTTGACCGTGATGCTCTGTCACTTGCCACGTGCCCCAGATTGTCCAGCAACACCCGACCCAAGGGTTGAGTGGGGGGCCACGAACTGCGGAGGCTGAGCAGTGATTCACTGGGCCGAGGCTTCCCGGCGTGGTCAGGCCCAGCCACCCTGGCGCCCACCCTGGCACCCGCCATGGCCTGTGCTCCCTGACACCCCAGTGACTTCCTTCAGCTACTTGAGAAAGCTGCACCCCCCCCCCCCCTTCACTGTCCCGCCTTTGGGCAGGCTGGGCCCTTCCCAGATGATAAGGTCCCTGGGGCAGCTGAGAAGCTGGGACCCTTGGCACCTGAAGGGTATGTGCGGTGAGGCAGGCCCAGGAAGGTGCAGCTCCTCTGACAGGTCTCACCCCACCAGCTTACCAGCTTTCTTTTTTGGGGAGGAGGGCAAGGAGGTAACACCCAGCAATGCACAGGGATTACTCCTGGCTCTACACTCAGGAATTACTCCTAGCAGTGCTCAGGGATCCTATGGGATGTTGGGAATTGAACCCGGGTCGACCGTGTGCAAGGCAAACACCCTACCCGCTGTACTATCGCTCCAGCCCCCCCCCCCACCAGCTTCTTGACTTGGACTCCTGGAGAAGAAATGGGGGGTGGGGGGGGAGGGCTGGGCCCAGCAGCTCACCCTCAGGCCAGGCTTGCCGTCCTTGCCGTCCAGACCATCCAGGCCAGCAGGGCCCTGGGGAGAGGAGAAAGCATTTCCCACGGCTGCACCAGCGCTCAGTGCTCCCCACCCCCACGCCAGGCAGGGCACACACTCACCTGAATCCCAGGAGGGCCCGGGGGCCCCGGGGAGCCAGGCATGCCCGAGGGGCCTCGGATCCCTTCGCTGCCCTGGAAACGATCCCCCCCACAAGGTCAGCAGAGCCTCAAGAGAGGGAGGGGCCCCCAGGAGGGGCGGGGGACAGAGCCTCTTCAGTGCAGCAGCTCAGCCAGGGTGGTGCTCAGAGACAGAAGGGGCCAGACCGCACGCACACACACACACGAGCACTTTGGGGCTCTAATGGTACATCCAGAAAGGGTCCCCGGCCTGGCTGAGGCTCTGGGAGCTCCAAAGCTCGCTCTGGCCAGGCCAGGGAACTGTCACAGTCACCGAGAGTGGCTCTGAGGGAAACTCCAGCGGGGTCCGGGCAGGGCTAAAGGTTTGCTGGGCTGAGTCCTGACTGAGCATGGAGGCATGAGCTGAGAATGTGGACAACCAGGGCAGAGTGGGCAGGAGGAGGGGCAGGCCGAGAACCCCTGCGGAAGGGCCCTGAACCTCGTCCGAGACCGGCAGTTTCCAAAAGGCTCTTCTCAGAGCTCTGGGGGTTCCTGGAGGAGCCCCAGAGTTGGGGAGGGGGATGAGCAGCCCAGGACCCCGGCCTGAGCCAGATTCACTCCTGTCTCCGAGGCGAGGCGAGAGTTCTCCATCTACAACACAAAGTCTGAGAGCTGCGGCCCTGCAGAAGGCTCACAGCGGGGCGTGGCAACAGGCATGTGGACTCAGAGAATGAGGGGGTGTAGGCAGCAGCCCCGATTCCCCTGGGGAGAGGGGCTGCCTGGAGAGCAGGAGGGACCCAGTTAGAGACCCAGCAAGGGGGGAGGGGAAGCTGGGTGGCACTGCAATGCTGCCAGCTGCCAGGAGGGGCCAGCACGGCCCTGGGAAATGTCAGTCCCAGAGGGAGCTGGGCGGGACACCCTGGGCCAGAGGTTGGGGTACCCGGCAATGAGGCCTGAGGAGAGCAGCAGCAGAGGGTCCCAGGGACTGCGGAGGAGGCACACCACCTGCCGGACCTTCTGGGAGGGGTTTCTCTGCTGCCCTAAGACGCTGCTCCCTCTGGGCACTCCTGGGGTGTCCAGGCCTCTCTGGGCCTGAAGCTGGGCAGTCAGACAAAACCCTTTGGGAGGAGCCTTCTGGCCCTTAGGCTACGGCCAGCAGAGGACAGAGGAGCCCCAAGAGCTCCAGGCCTCTTATCTCTGCCTCCAAACCATGATTCCCCCCACCCAATCCCAAACTCTGAGAAGTTAATCTTGGGGCCCCTGTACACCAGCCCCCCATCATATTAAGGGGGCCCAGAAGTTGAAATGAGTCAGGGATCTCCACCCCCACAAAACTGGTCTCCGAAGCTGGTCCACAGTATCGTCAAACCTGTGGACAGAGAGCATAGGGCTCCCCGGGGTCTCCTGCTGCCCCCACCAATCTGCAGGCACAGATCACCCCTGTCCTCTCTGGCCCCTGGGAATGACCCGAGCAGCACAACTGGGGCCCAAGTCAGAGGGTTCCCTGCAGCTGTCGGGCCCAGAAGGGGGGGTCCCGTGGTCATTGCTCTGTCTCCCTCCTTGCTTCCATTCCCTGACTTCCCCCTTGAGGAGCGGGGCTGGTCCCACCCCTCACGACACCCCCCGGCCCCTCCCCACCACCTTCCCTAGGCGCCCACAGGTCTGCCCAGCCAGGGCCCTTCCCAGAGTTTATCTGAATTTCCTGAAGGTCTGATGATGGACTGAGACAGGGGCTTGGGAACTGTGGGGTTCAGATCTTGGGGAGGCGCCCAATTTGGGGGTCCTGCTCACCTTCTCTGCTTGGGGGCCGGGTGGGCCCGGTGCTCCAACTTTGCCTGGGAATCCAGGAGGACCCTATATCAACAAAGGAGCAAACGGGAGTGGGAACGGGGCTGAGGGGGGCTCTGCCAGGTCAACCTCCCTGTGAGCCCCACAAAACACCCAGGAGCTGGCGGCCCCTGGCAGGGCCCTCCCCTAGGCTGCTGCTCCTGCTGCCCTGGCCACCAGCCCCATCCCGAACACACACAGAGCTGCTCTGGGCCCTCACTTACTGGTGGGCCTGGGAATCCGGGCTGCCCTTGGAATCCCTGGGGGAAGAAGCAAGGGGACAGTCACTCTGTGCAGTGGGTGAGACTTCAGGCATGGGGAGTGGGGGTTCGGCTTCAGAGTATGGGCGCTGGTGAGTCAGAGCTGCGGCCCCGCCCCTCGACCCCTGCCAAGCTCACCTGATCACCCTTTTCACCAGAGTTCCCTTGTGGTCCTCGCTCTCCTCGGGGACCCTGTCGCCACAGAGAACAGTGTCACCGGAGCTCAATTTCCTTGTCCTCTCTCCAGGTGGGAGCAGGACATAGAGTCCCTCTGCCCACCCCTCCTGGCCCCACCGCCACTCACCGCTGGGCCTGGGGGTCCCGGGACACCTTCGGATCCGGGAGAGCCCTAGAAACACAGAGAAGCGGGAGCAGCTGCGGCCACCACCCTGGAGCCACTCACTGGGCAGGGGCAGTGGCGGGCAGGGGGTGCTCCTCTAAGGCCCCGGACTCCTCTCCAGCTGAATCACCGTCCCCCAGCAGAGCTCCTGGCTCACACCGCCTGCTCATGGCGCCCCTCTGCCGTAGAAGGAGCAGGGTGGGTGAGCCTCCCTCGAGGTGACAGGGACCAGCCTGCCCACCTCGCTTCCTCCCTCTCTCCCTCTTTCTGAGACCCCAGCTCGCACGTCCTGATCACAAGGACACAATCCATCCTGCCATCCAGGGCTGACCTGATGTCCCCTATAGAGTACCTCTCCACCCCCTGATCCCCCAATGCCAACCCTGACAGGCCTCCACTTTAAGACCAAAACTCAGCAGACCTAGTCTTTTTTTTTTTTTTTCTTTTTGGGTCACACCTAGCCGATGCTCAGGGGTTATTCCTAGCTCTGCACTCAGGAATCACTCCTGGCAGTGCTTGGGGGACCATATGGGATGCTGGGAATTTAACCTGGGTCGGCCGCGTGCAAGGCAAACAGCCTACCCGCTGTGCTATTGCTCTAGCCCCGGCAGGCCTAGTCTTGATTTCCCCCGCCAGAAAGTCCCGACTTCTCAGAAAACAATATCATCCTGGGCAGATAAACCAACCCGTGGGGACAGCCTATCAGAATAGGGGGCATGGGCAGTGGCGTCCAGACAAGCAGAGAGGGCCAAGGGAGTGGAGTAATGGGACAAGACTGGCACCAAGAATTGGAAACACAGTGTTGGTCCCTGGAGTCACGGGACAGGACTGGGACCAGAATTGGAAACATATTTCCAGTTCCTAGGGGAAAATAAATGCTGTTATGTAATCAAACCCTAAATAAGCTGCTCAGAATTTGTAGGAGTTGGGGTCCTTGTCAAGACTCCACTGCGTGGATGAGACTCAGACCCTAGCTCGAGCTAGCAATAAAGGGGCCTTGCCTTTGCATCCTCGCGTCTGGTCTGGTCAGTGTGTGAGCGAAACTCCCTTCCAGGGACATAACACCCTTCTGGGCTTCTTAAAACCTTCTGAATCATCATGGGGCCTGAAGCTCACCCAGTAACGGGGCTCACCCACCCCTGCCACCGTGGCCTCTCTCCAGAAGTCCCCAGTACAGACCCTCCATCTCCCCTGACTTCCCTAGGGCCTGTGTCCCCTCCAGTCCCAAATGCTGCCCTCTTCTACCCCTTTCTTCCCCTGCGAGGGAAGGGGGGGGGGAGATGCCTGTGCTATTCTCCCAGCAGCCGGGAGCAGAGTCTGCCTGGCACCCGGCAGCCCCGTGAGAGATTTACGATGGGGTCTGTGCAGAAGTGGGGTGACTTCCTCCTGCCAGAGGCCCCCGCCAGAGGCAGGGGACAGCCAGGCTAAGATGGAGCAGGTTGTCACTGAGGTCTCGGCCTCCAGCCCAGACTCCCCCACCAGCTCTCTCCTGACCCGCTTGGGGACCTTGGGTGAGCCTCGGTGTCCCCATCTGCTCACGGCTCCCTCTGAGCTCAGCACAGACCAGAGGAGAGCTGGGTTTCATCCCATCCCACCCACGGGGCCTTCGCAAGGACACAGGCTGTCCCGTCAGACCCCCGCCACCTGCCTGCAGTCAGACAGCATGTCTCAGGGGACCTGGGATGCAGCTGCCGCCTCCACATCCCCAGTGCCCCGGGGAGAAATCGAGACACAGCTGGAGCAGGCCCCTGGGATGAGGAAGCAGCTGGAGCAGCCCCCTCACGGCTGAGGGTGCTGCCAAGACTCACCTGTTCCCCCTTCTCCCCTGAGGGTCCAACGTAGCCGCGCTCTCCCTTGCTGCCCTGGCGAGGAAGAGGAGAGGGGACTCAGAGGCACGCGGGCCCCCTTGCTAATGGCAGAAACTGCCGCTGGAATGCTGGTGCCCTGGACCCCATGGGGGAGCACAGAGGGAGCTGCCGCTGTCTCCCACCCACCACTGTGGCCCTCAGTGTATACTGAGGCTCCTAAGCAGGGTGGTACCATTGCACAGACCCCCCCAACTTTCCAACATCCCCCAGGAGGTGGAGCTCAACCATCGTGTCTGAGCTTCTTGGGGTACCCCAAAAGCCAGCTCACAATGTGCAGCAGTGACTAAGGGGCACGCCAAAGCAGAGGGGTCAGCCCAGCCACCCTACTGGGGGCTTCTGCCCTGGACTTGCCTGGGCATGGGTGGGAGTGTTGAGACAGACAGAGCCTGAGCCTGGTCCTACCCTTGCCACCCCAGGTTCTGGACCCCGCCCCAGCCCCACCCCAGTCAATAGCCCCCACTCACAGGCAGTCCTGGGGGGCCCATGGCACCTGGATAGCCGGGCTGTCCAGGAGGACCCTGCAAAGAAAGGTGAACCGGTAGTCCCCCCCCCCCCCCCCCCCGCCAACATTCCTCATCTCCTTCCTGGGCCAAAGGCCAATCAGAGCCAGAACCCAGACAGCTGTCCTTCAGCCGGGCCCACCCAGGGGGTGGGACAGTCACCACCAGGCTCAGCCTAAACACCAGCACAGCTGGGAAAGTTGGGGGTGACTGAGCAGAGACTGCCAGAACCTAGGGGGGTGGGGGGAGGATGCAGTGGGGGAAGCTCAGAGCTGCTGGGCGAGGAAGAACAGCCTGGGCCAGGGAGCAGTGGGGCCCTGGAGGGCCACTGGGGAGGGTCAGCCTCAGCACTAACCCAGAGGTGGTGCAGGGAGAGAAGAAATGGGGCGGAGGGACACCGGGTTCAAATGGAAACCACCCTCCCGGCTCTTCCACTCAGCAGCCCTCCCTGGACCCCGCCCATCGCCCCAGCATCCCCTTTCCCTCCCCAGCCCTCCTCCTCTTACCAGCTCGCCCTTCTCTCCCGTCAGCCCCCTGAGGCCTCGCTCTCCTTGAAGACCCTGGGAGAGAAAACTCATGAGAGCTGCCGGGGACAGGTCCCGCCCGGCCCTCGGTGCCCTTCCAGGCGAAGGAGGCGGCTGCTGCTGGCCATCTCCAGCACAGTGACCGCAGAAGGGCGAGTCCCTGCGTGGGGCCACTGGGGAGCACCTTCCTGCCTGAGTCAGGTCACCCAGGGGGTCTCTCAGGCAGGTGGCTAGGAGGCCTGGTGAGATCACACCGAGTGGTCCCCTCAAGGGGGGGACTGTCAGGCCCTGTGTCCCTGGTGCGATAGTCCCCGTCACAGCATCACGATCCCCAGCACTCACCTGCTCAAGCCCACCGGCCCCAACCACCTTCTCCGAGGGCCGGAGGGGGAGACTGTGAGGCCCCCCGCATGGGCCCCGCCACTTGTGGAAAGTGGTGGAAAGAGGCACGCACTGGAGTCAAAACCAGGCCTGTCCTCCCCATCCCCCTCCCTCGCCCCACGCCCTGGCTGGTTGCCGCAGCGCAGGGGCCACTGTCCCTCTCCCCCTCGTGCCCTCGAGCCGGCGCTCAGACCTTCCACCACACGGGACAGATGGCCAGACGGACAGATGGCCCCTCACCCAAGCAAGCAGAAACAGACAAGGTCCGGCCAGGATGAGGGCATGGGGACAGATGGAGCTGTGACAAGGAGGGGCCCTGCTCCCCGCGCCACTGTCCCCAGCCTGGGAGGAGCAGAGCCCGGGCCGGCCATGGAAGCCTGACACACAGGAGGTTAGTTTCCGTGACCCGGGGAGAGCAACAGTGAGGGCAAGGAGCACTGAACACACTGTGACGAGGACGAGGGTGACGAGGATGACGAGGACGGGCAGGGCAATGAACGACACCTGGCGGTAGCAGGCCGGGAACTGGACACAGGGGCCCCGAGCCCCGAAGCCGAGCTGGTCGGCACCCCGCGCTCCGCCTTGGGACTGGAGCCGAGGAGGAGGAGGGGAAGAGGCGGCCCAGGGGCTCATCCAGGAAGGGGCACGTGGCCGCCTCGCCATCCTGGGGTGCCACTGGCAGCTCTGCCGAGCAGCGGGGCAGCGAACCTGTGCCAGCCTGCGCTGTGCAGCCCCGAAGCCTTGGCATCTCTGCCGGGCGTGGTGCCAGGTGCCTGGCAGGGCCCCAAGAACTACTTTCAGCAAATCTTCAGTCAACACCAAAGGTGGGAGAAGCAGGAGGCAGAAGTGAGAAGGGAGGAATAAAGAGGCCCCTGGAGGCACCGGCTTAAAATAAGAAGGTAAAATAGCTGGGGAGGATCCAGGGGGAGTGACGTGGGATTGTGGGAGAGGAAGGGAACGAGGGGCGAGCGGGGAGGAGAGGGAGCCAGCGGGAGGAGCGAGAGTGGGGAAGAAGGCGGCCTGGGGGGATGTCCACGCTGCTGGGGGCTCAGGGAACCCGTGTGTCGTTAGCTACCCTGCCTGCAGGGGACAAGGACAAACATGAAGGAGAAGACAGCGGAAGCAGCTGCGGAGAGCTGCTGGCGGGGAGGGCTGGAGCGGCACTGGGTTCTTACAGGCAGTCCGGGGGAGCCAACGGCACCAGGAAACCCTGGGGGGCCCTGGGGGGAGAAACAGGCAGGTCACATCTCACAAGCACGGTGGTGCCGGGGCGCGGGGTGGGGGGGCTGCGGATCCTGGGCAGGAGAGGCAGCGAGGAAAGAGACCCGGGGATAGTCCTGCCCAGGAACACTGTCTGCTCCCGGCCTCAGGCCCGGAAGACTCACTCGTCCAGCAGCAGAGACGGGGAAACAGCGCCAACGCCCCCGCAAAGGCCCCCCAGTCCAACGCCCTTCCAAAGTCTGCGGAGCCTAAGGGGACCACTGTCCTGTGGGAAGGGAAGCTGGGCTTTGGGCTGGGCCCTCAGCCCCATGTCCTGGCCTCTGTGTGCCCCACATGCCCCTGGGTTCTAAGATGATGCCCAACAGCCCTTATTGCTCTCTCTCTCTCTCTCTTGCTCTCGCTCTCGCTCTCCTTCTCTCTCTTGCTCTCTCTCAAAAAAAGAAAAAAGGAAGATCCATACTCCCAGACTTTTCTAGTCATCCTGTTCTCCTACCACAGAGATGCCACAGAGGTTGACACTTGACCTGGCCACAGTGGCGCTTCAAGGCCACGAGGGCGGCTCCACCTTAGCCCCTGGAGTGCCGGGGGTGGGGAGCAGCTGGCCAGGTAGCCACATGCAGTTCGAGATCACGAACCAGAAGCTGCCTCAGCCTAGATCCCTGGTGCAAAGTGCAAGAGATCTGGGGAGGGGAGCTAGGAAGGGAGGAGGCCCACAGGCCATGGGGTATAGCAGGTCAGTCCCAGGGAGTCACGTCAGGGGAGTCCACAGTCTCCACAGACGTCCAGACGAGAGCGAAGGGAAGCGGAGGGAGGCTCCTTGGCCTGTCCCGCTCCACTTCCTGCAATGGGAGGCCGCGGAGCACAAGTGAGCGTGTGGGCAGCCGGGTACTTACAATCGGGCCTGGAGGACCAGGGGAGCCCCTCACGCCAGGTGGACCCTGCAAAGGAAGTCAAAGGGGAGTGGGTGAGGGGCTTGGGCCTTCCCTGCTGCCCACACAGCCAGGTCTGCAGAGGCCGCTGATGCCAGAGCCGGGGGTGAGCCTGTCCCGGGGCTCAGCCCCTCGCCCACAGTCACGAGAAGCAGCAGCGCCCACGTCCCAGGCCCTGGCTGAGGCCCAGCCTGGTGGCGCTCACGTCTCAGGGGGCGGGAGGGACAGAGGCTCGTGCTGGCAAACGGCGGGGCTTCAGAATATCCTCGAATGAAGGACATGCACAATAGTTAAGAGTGACGGGTGGGGTGCCAGGTGTGTGTGGGGGGTGGAGGGGACAGGATCCGTGTAGAGAGCGCTCGGCCGTCTGCCTGAGGCAGGGCCTGAGCTAACTGATGCAGACAAGAGCTGGAGTTACCCCGGAGAAGGGTTGCAGGCAGAGGACTCCATGGACCTGAGGAGGAAGAACATCTTGGGGTTCCGGAGCAGAAAGGAGGCTTGGGACAGGGTGGGGGGGCAGGCGGGCAGATGTGGTCAGAGCAGGAGGGGCACTGGGTGACCCCAGCGGCAGCTGGAGGTCTCCTAAGAGACAGCACCCCTGGAGAAGGCCTGAGAGGCCACTTGCAGGGATGAAACGGCAGCCGGGGAACTGAGGGTCGCTCACCTGGAGGCCCCAGCCCCTAGGGCACTGCCCTGGTCTTACCTCTTGTCCCCGAAGTCCCGGCAGGCCCGGGGGACCCGGCAGGCCTGGGCTCCCAGCACAGCCCGGATCGCCCTCACTGTTGTCTCCCTGAAGTGGGATGGAGAGGTGGAGAGGGGGACACTGAGTCTCAGGCCGATCCCTGTGGGCTGAGGGCAGCCGGCAGAGCGCGCGCAGTCCACTCACCCGGGCCTCTTCAGCCCTTGGACGCTCCCGCTCGGCGAAGCACTGTGGGAGTGACAGGCTCTGTTAGGTGAGGCCCCGGGGCTGACCCTGCACGACCGCCACCCCACTCAGCTTCCTACCCGTGCGCAGTTGTCAAAGCCTGGCACGCCGGGGATGCCCTGGTCTCCCTTCTCGCCTTTCTCCAGGAGGGCCGCCGGGTGAGCTGTCTGGCCCTGGGCACAGTCCCCGCAGATGGTCTGAGGGGAGAGGGGGAGCCGCGAGGGGCCTGGGTCAGAGAAGGCCTGGAAGGGCCTGGCAGGTCTCCACCCACGCGCTCTGGGGCCCAGCCACGTGGGGAACCACGGCGGCCGCTTTGCTCCATCCTCAGGAGACCCGATCCCACAACTGGCTTTGAGTTTCCTCCAAGAAGCAGCTCGGTGGGGCCCAGCCAAAGCCACTGTGCAGACAGGCGTGTGGGAGGAGGCGGAGGGCCGTGGGGGGACCATCTGTCCCGGCTGTGTCTGCATCTGCACCCACTGTGAGGACATGCCGCCGGGACGGGGCTGAGCGGGCTCCAAATGCTGCTTCCTGATGGACCGGCCGAGGAGCAAGGGGGCGAGAGGGCAGCCACCTGGGCAGGGCCTGCCCTTCCCGCCCCACAGGCTCCATGGGCCCAGGCCCCAGCGTCGTCGCAATGAGAAAGCCTCATTTTTGGTTTTGTGTTTTGTTTTGTTTTGTGGCCAAACCCAGTGATACTCAGGCTTACTCCTCGCTCTGTGCTCAGGAATTATTCCTGGTGGTGCTCAGAGGACCAGCTGGGATGCCAGGGATTGACACCAGTTCGACTGAATGCAAGGCAAGTGCCCTATCTGTTGTGCTATATCACTCTAGCCCCTTGTTGTGGTTTTTAATCTCTTGGGGTCACGGGCCCCTCAGAGCCTGATGGGCCCTGATGAGTGACCCACTTTAAAAGGGGAACAATTCCAGAGGATTTGGGGAGCTTGGAGACTATTCAGGGCTCAGTGGGGTGTCGCTGGGTGCCTGGGCAGGAGTCCCTGCTCCTTCCCTTCCTGTTCACTGCAGAGCCCCATGACCACTGCCGCCTCTCGCTCAGAGCCCACCTTCGCCCAGTCTCTGGGTCCTGATGCACCGAAGTGTTGGTGGGGCTGGAGGGATTTCAGGAGCATTGTTGGAGGAGAGAGCTGGAGAGAGCCTGGACTAGACCCTGCTCTGTCTGCACACTAGGCTTCCTCTGGTCTCTGGGGGCTGGGCTGGCCTGCATTCCAGGGGCACCATCTGACCACTGCTCAGACCATTCTGTTCTTATTTGGGGACGCTCCTCAAACACTTGGTGAAGAAGCCATTAGACAAAATGACCCAGAAGAGAGTTGAATTCTGCATTTGGGGTCACACAACAACCTGGCCACAAACACACACACACACACACACACACACACACACACACACACACAGAGTGATCCTTTTAGTAATTGCTGAGAGCACAGAGGTGCTAATTCTGCCACAGGATGCTCAGGAGGGGTGTTCAGCCCAGAGTGGGGTGGGGTGGGGGTTGGGGTAGGAACTGTTTGGATGGTGGGAGGTCCCAGGACCGAACAACTATGTTAGAAGTGGTGCCAGAGGGATTCTGGAGGCCCCAGGGTCCTGGCTGAGGGGAGAGCCCAGTCCGCCCTCCCCACCCCACCCCAGGGCCCCAAGTCCCCATAATGCCTGCTAGATTTACTTCTCCAATGTTCTCTTTTCCCTGGGGCTTTCCAGACTGCCCGGATGATGGCTGGGAGTTTCTAGGCTCCCAGCCCCTCCTCACACTGCTGACCACCACTGCCCAGTCCCCTCGTCTACTCTCACCCTTTCACCCTTCCTACCCTGCTCGGAGCTGCTGGGGCTGGGCCAGGCTGGGGCTGTGCAGCCTCCTGGAGGCTACTGAGGCCTGATGAGGGTGGGCGGCGTCTCAGGAGAGTCCTCCCTCAGCCTCTTAGCTCTGATGCTGCTTCCCCACAGAGCCCCTGCACACCCCCTGCCCCGCGTCCCCTCCTCCCTTACCTTGAGGAGCCTCCACTCAGTGGGTAAGGATTCCTGCAAGAGACAGACGGGGCTGAGTGCCAGGCCGAGCCCTGAGGAGCCTCGTGCCACCCAGAGGGACCCCCATGGCAGCCACAGGAGCCACGGCAGGCTGGGCTCTGGGAAGGGCATGAGGGGGTGGAAGTGCGTCCCAGCTGGTACCTACCACTTCCGCCGCCATCCCTGGCTGTCCCGGCAGACCATTGTGCCCAGGCATGCCCTGCAGTGACCGAAAAACACGTGAGTAGCCCCTCTCTGTCTGGTGGACTGCAGGCGTCCTAGCTTCATTCTCACCGTCTCCCCACCCTGCAAGCTGAGTTGGGGGGGATTCTGGCTCTAGTCCTTCATTCTTTCCTCTTTCTCTCATCCCAGCTGAGTGAGCTTCGCAGTACAAACCTCCAGGTCATTGGTAGGAGACACATGGAGGGATGACCCCCAGACCAGTCCAACAGGGAGCGCCTTCCCTACCCCCACTCCACTAAGGGAGGGCTGGAAATTGGGCAGGGGCCTCTCTTTATTCTAGTACTAATTGGTTCTTCCCATGCTAAGTACTTTCCTAAGAATTTCTTCACCGAATCTCAGTCCTTTAGAAAAGAATGAAGAGGGACAGGGGAGAAAAGTACCGCAGGTCCTTATTCAGGGCATTTGCCTTGCCTGTGGCCCCAGCCCTGGTGTGATCCCCAGGCCCCCGGTATGGTCCCCTGTGCGCACCAGGAGTGGTCCCTGAGTTCAGAGCCGGGAATCAGCCCTGGTGTGACCCAAAAGCAAAAATATAAATAAATAAACAGCATGAAGAGTTCAAAGAGGGTTAGCAACTCGCCCAAGGCAAGAAGAAGCTCTCGGGGGAGGAGTCAGGGAGAAGACCACCGCCTCCAGCCCCTTCCCTCTCTGCACCACTCAGGACCTCGCCCTCCCAGACGCTCCCCAAGGGCCAGGGGTGTGACTCAGAGGTAAAGCGCATGTGTTGCAGACATGAGACCTGGATGCTTTCCCGGGCACCACTCCCCAGAACATGGATGCTCAGAGGTGGAGGCTGGGGGCGCACAGACCTATCTTGATGCAAAATTCCGCTGTGTGCATAATCCGAGGCAGGTTACTACAGGGGGAAAGGAACCAAACAAAATCCTCTCTGCCTCCATCTCCTATTCTGTAAAGTGGGGTGGCACATGGTGAGGCCAGAGAGGATCTCTAGCCCTACGGAACTCAGATCAGACCTTGGAGACTCCCCGTATCAAACCTCGCTTCCAGAGCCTGTCCCTGGCTGACCTAAGTGCGATTTGCATATTCCATGGAGGCCAGGGGGATGTTGCATTTCAAATCCCCGACATGGAGGAGGCAGGATTAAAGGCATGTTAAGTGAACGCACGGCTGCTCCCTGGCTCTGTGCTTTGGATTCCCTCCCGCTTAACGCTCCGGAGACAGGCTCAGAGTGAGCCCCCTCACCCCCCCAAGCCGCTCCTGCACTGAGACCACCACGGAGCACAGCTCTTCCCTTGCACGAACTAAGGGAACAGGGCCCGGACACAGGCGACCCCGCTCCACTCTCGTAACTCATGTGTTCTTTCTAGTCCATATGAACTAGACAATTCTCTTCCCCTTGAAATGAAGTCATGAAATTTGCTTGTAAATAGTTAGACATGGAGAGTGTCACGCTAAGTGAAATGAGTCAGAAAGAGGGGGACAGACATAGAAGGACTGCACTCATTTGTGGAGTATAAAACAACATAACCTGAGGCTGACACCTAAGGACGCAGGCGAGGAAGACTGCTCCATAGCTGGAAGCCTGCCTCATGAGTGGAGGGGAGAAGGCAGCTGGAATAGGGAAGGGATCAATAAGAAAATGATGGCTGGAGGAATCGGTCGGGATGGGAGCTGTGTGCTGAAAGTAGATAATGGACCAAACATGATAACTTCTCAGTATCTGTATTGCAAACCATAATGCCCAATGGTGAATATTGTCTGCCATGGAGGCAGGGGGAGGGTGGGAAAGGAGGGTATACAAGGGATATTGGTGGTGGGGAATGTGTGCTGGTGGAGGGATGGGTGTTTGACATTATGTGATTGCAACCCAAACATGAAAGCTTGTAACTGTCTCACGGTGATTCAGTGCACTGTAGCACTGTCCTCCCATTGTTCATCGATTTGCTCAAGCAGGCACCAGAAACATCTCACAAAAAATTGTGAGACCTGTTGTTACTGTTTTTGGCATATCGAATACTTCACGGGAGCTTGCCAGTCTTTGCCGTGTGGGCAAAACATTCTCAGTAGCTTGCCGGGCTCTCTGAGAGGGGCAGAGGAATTGAACCGGGGTCAGCCACGTGCAAGGCAAACGCCTACCCGCTGTGCTATCGCTCCAGCCCAGGTGATTCAATAAAATTTTTAAAAATATATATTTCTCTTCTCCTTTTGTGGGGGCCACACTTCATGGGTCACAGGAGCTGAACCCAGGACTGCACACAGGCCAGGCATGTGCTTTGTTCTCTGAGCCATTTTCTTTTCCTGTCCCATCCCCGGAACTAAGTCCCCGATGTTGGACTATAGAAGCAACGGATTACCTACTCGCTTTGTACTCGGCTAAGTATGTCTGACACATTTCTTAAACTCTGTGTCTTAGTTTTCTCTCTTGCAAAATGGGGGCTGGCGGCAGGAGACCTTGTTGGGGAGGTGAATGAATGGTGCTTCTCCTGTCTCTGTGAGGTGAAAGAGGAGCCTCTGGGCTCTCCCTTCCCAGAAGGGGTCGTCACGGCAGCCTTGTGTCGGTCTCGGCACCGGAGCCAGACTTGGCTGTCACGTTCCTCTGTCAGCAGGTCCTGGCAGGGCTCCCAGGACATCTGCCTGTGCTTGTTGATGGGTCACTCTGAGTGACGCATCCCACCCGTGTCCCCGGCTATGGGCCCCCAGGAGTGAGACCCTCCTTTCCCAGCAATGCAGCGGGAGCTCAGCCCTGGGAAATGGGAGACTGGCCATGGTGGATGGAGAGATACACCTAGCCCCGAGCTCCTGAGGAGATGCAGAGTGTTGGGGTGCCGTGGAGACCCCCATCTGAAATGGGGTTCCATCAGAGTTGATTTTCAACTCGGTGGGAGTTTTTGTGAGACCACACTCTGATATTTTGGGGTGAGATTTGCTCTTTGAGGAGATGGGAGCTAGAACCCCAAAACTGCTGCCTGGACTTTCAAGACCCTCTGGGAAATGCATCCCTGAGGAACTGTCACAAATGCAGTGGAGGGCAGAAGGCAGAGGGTCTCTGGGGAAGTCCTGCCCAGTACTACCAGTTGCTACTCGATAGCTTCAGATAAGCCCCTTCACCTCTTAGCTTGTGGTGCAACGGTGCTACCACCCTTCCCCTGGCGCTGACATAAGCTCGTATGAATGGGAGAGTAGACTTGAAACACAAGAGGTAGCGGGCTGCCTTCTCCCCACTGGGTGGGACCTTAGCCCTCACTGCTCTCTCCCTCTCATTTTGGATTCAAATGTCACCTTCTTTCCAATATTTCTCAATTATCTGCCTTGCCCCCTTCTCCATTTTCCTTTTTTTTATTTATTTGGGATGGGTCAAGGTGTTGGCTGGGGCTTAGCCCTGGCTCTGTGGTTAGGCATCACTTCTGGCAGGACTTGGGACCATGCTGGGATCAAATCTAATTTGGTGGCCTGAAAGGCAAGCTCCCTACCCACTGCACTATCTTTCTGGCCCCTTGTCTTTATTTATTTTGGTCACAGCTGATGGTGCTCAGGGGTTGCTCCAGGTGCTGGGGGAGGGTCTTTCTTGGTGGTGCTGAGGGCTCCTGCGGCCTTGGGGTCAAACCTGAGCCTTCTGTATGCAAGGCAGCCCTTTGAGGCATCTCCCCAGCTCTCCTATTTTTCTTCTTTCATTTTTATTTTTGGCCACATCCAGCAGTGCTTGAGGATCACTCCTGGGATAGTGCCGGGGATTGAACCCAGGCCTCCCCCACACAGTCTGAGCTGAGCCCTTTGAGCCGTCTCCCTGACCCACATTCTATATTTTATTTATTCGTCTTGCTTATCGTCTGCTTCTCCTACTGAAATGCCCCTTCAAGAGGGTAGAGATTTCTCATTCTTGCTCACTGCTGAATCCTCTAGCATCTAGGAAAGAGCCTAGAAAATACCAGATGTGCAAAACATTCCTTGCAGGGTCAGAGAAAGATTTCAAAGGGTGGAGCACATGCTTTGCAGGTCTGAGGCCTTTGTTTCAGCCCCTGCACCTCATGGTCCTGGAGCATTTCTGAGTGTGGCCAAAACACTGACAAAAAATACTAGTTGCTTAAACTGATGCAGGATGCTCAGTGTAAAGGGTTCTTATCTGGCCCGATGCAGGTGCCCACTGCTGCCTGAGCCCGGAGCACAGTACACCAGCACACAACAGAACATTCCTTTAAAAGGGATGGGGGGCACATAGCCCGCCCTAAGGGACAGCCCTCGTGTGAAGAAAGATACTGTCCTGGGCAGAGGAGTCCATGGTTCCCAGTGCCCCGTCCCCGACACCCCTGTCTGCTCCCCCTTACCTGCAGCCCAGGCATTCCAGGGGGGCCTGGCGGTCCAGGAATCCCCGGGGGTCCCTGGGGGAGGAAGAGAGCGTGAGATTGGCAAGCAGGCTCCGCGGGCAGGGCGGGCAAGCCTCGGTGCTGGCAGACACAAGACAGAGGAGAAAAGCGACACACCTGCGGGCCCGGCTGCCAGGAGCTGCCCGTCCAAAGTCCCGGAGCACCCTGGGTGGGAGTGGGGACCGCAAAAGAAGGGGAGAGGTTATAGGCAATGTCCACACCAAGCGGGGCTGCGTGGGGGAGCAGCTGGCCTGGGCACAAAGCCCTGCACGGTGGACACAAGACACAAGCCGGGCCTCCCCCTGGGCGGGGGCAGGCTCTCGGCATCACTTACCGGCATGCCCGAGAAGAGGTGATCTCCTCGGGAGGGGCAGGAGCACTCCCCCGGGTCACCCTGGAAGGACAAGGGCCCTGGTCAGAGGGGGGCAGGCGGAAAGAACTTCCACAAGCTGCTGACCCTGAGGCAGCATGAACCATGGAGATGGCCAGGCCTCGGCTTCCCCTGACTCTGCCCCCACACCAGACCTCTCTGAACCTCAGTCTCTTCATCTGAAAAGTGGGATCAACGCCGACCACACTGAAGGTCAGCAGAAGGAGTGGATTCATGCCAATGGGTCCTGCCACGCGGCGAGCAGGGGCCTTAGCTGTAACCACTGCTTTCCATTTCCTCATCTTCCTCCACGGGCCACAGCCCCGCTGTCCCCTTCACTGCCCTCTCACCCCATCCTCCCCAGCCCAGTCACACGGGATGCCCGGGGTGCTAGGCCATGGGGGCTGCATCTCAGCCACAGCCCTGGGACTCACCTTCTCTCCCCGGGATCCCTTTTCACCCTGTGGGGAAGAGACACAGGGGGGCGAGTGTACAGGGCACCCACAGGAGGCAGCCAAGTTGCCGTGTCCCCTCCCCTGGACTCACCGGCACCCCCCGGGCTCCGGCAAGTCCAGTCTGTCCTTGCGGCCCGGCAGGACCCTGCAGGGAGAGAGGCCGGGTCAGAAGTTGGGGCTGGACAGCAGCTAGCCACCATCCCCCACTCCACCCCTGCAGCACCCATGTCCTAGGCGAGATGGGAGAGAGGAAGAGGAGGGAGATGTATTTGCTGAGCATCTTTCTGGTATCAGAACTGGGCCCAGCACCTTTCAGAGAGGCCCCCAGGCCTGCAAGTCTCAACTGTTTTCCCAGTGGGGAAACTGAGGCCTGCAGGGATTCTGTGACTGACCCAACAGTGCAAGTGCACCCGGAGTCCCCGCTCCCCACCCTCTGGTGCCTGCTCCTAGGTGCAAGTTATCTTGATGGATTAGACAGGAGACTGGAGTTTCCACCTCAGGTGGCCTAACAGGAGTCATGGTGAGGGAGAAGGTCCCTGCCTCAGGCTTGGGGGTGTGACTGGCACCGGGAGGCCAGGAGGAAGGTGCAGGGTCCCAGCGGTCCTGGGGCATCCTGGCAGCAGTGAGGCCACCTCCTGCCCATAAGGCACCTCCAGGGCCCAGGACCCAGGCCGCCTGAGCTCAGCCCTCTACCTCTCCGAGGGGCCCAGGATGGGCCGTATGAACGGGGGCGGGGGGCATCCCTGATCCCACAGGGCTTCACCTGCCTTTGGAAAGAGCCCACGGGGGACTGAAGGCTGCAGCTGAATTTCCCCCAGGAAGCCACAAGGAGAGAAAAGGGCCCTTTCACCAGGCTCATTTCAACGTGACCGAAGCAGTCCCCCAATTATACGCTTGCCCACAGCGCGGCGGGGTCCACAGACTGGCTGAAAGGTGGCACTGCTTTGATTTAAGCTCAATTGGTACCACCGTGGAAGGTGTTAGCAGGCGCAGGTGAGTGGAAGCTGACTATGGTACAGTTCTTTGATGAAGGAAAATGAGAAAATATATTTCTTAGGACTTGATACAATTTGCTCAATAGACTCATTCTTTCAACAAGTGGTGGGACAGGAATAAAGGGGGGGGCAGGGGAGGTCTCTGAGGGAAAGGAAGTTGAAGAGCTGCCGGTTTGGATAGATCTGTGCTCTGCTGATAGGACAGCCGAAAGCCGCACGGGGCTAATTAAACTGATTAAGATGAGCACAGTGTCTGTCTGAAGGATTAACGCCTTCTGTGGCCACATGGGCAGCACAGGGGGGACATTTCCCTCGTTGTGGCTGGTTCCGCAGGGCAGCCCTGATTCAGACCACCCCTGAGGACCCTGGGTTTGGAAGGGGTTATTGGAGGGGCCTTTGGTCAGACAGACCTGTGCCCCCCTCCTCACAGCCCTGCCTGCAGTGTCCTGATTAGTGGCCTGGGATCAGGAATAGCCATTCAAGGAGCTGCTGCTCCGAGCACACCACAGGCCTCAGAAAAGAGGGTGGCTGGTGCTGTCATGGCTCGGTGTCCCCCTAGACAGGATGCTTTTACTTCTCGAAGGCAAGGCTGAGGTCCCCCCAACATGGGTCCCTGGAACACTGGGAGGGCGGGCCCACCCCCATCTTCCCAGCAGAGAGCAGGAGGGGGGAGTCTTACTGGGGGTCCTCGGACACCAGCACCTGGAGGTCCCACGGGGCCCGGGGCTCCATCTGCTCCGGGAGATCCCTGTGGGAGAGAGAGCATGGGGGAACCATGTCAGAGCGGGTTTTAGCAGCCCTGACGGCCATTATGCAGCTGCCATGGGCCCTGCACCCACTGCCAGGCGCACGGAAGTACTGCAGGGCTCACCTTGGCACCCTTGTCACCAGTGGGGCCGGGGGGTCCTCGAGGTCCTGGAAATCCCTGCAGGAGACAGCAGACTTAGTTTTTCCTCTTTGAGAAGGTTGCCCTGCCCCACTAGCCTCTGGGGCCAGGGGCCCTAGAAACAGTGGGCAGACTTACCTGCACGCCAGGCAATCCCTGGGCTCCAGGCTCCCCCTGCAAGTTAGAAAAGGCACCAGATCGCCCCCTGATACAGTCTAGGTGGGTCTCCCAGGAGACAGTGAGAGTCAGGGGCAGAGGTCAAAGCAAGTTCAGCCGCCTCAAAGGCAAAAGCAGGAGCGCTATTCCGGGCTACACCCGGACTTGGGTCCCTGAGCACGAGGCAGGGCTCTGTGATCTGGGGCAGAGAGGACTGGGATGCTGGTGAGTGGACGTGTTGAGGGTATGGGCAGGAAAGGGTGCTCTGGACACTCACCTCAGGCCCCTGGACTCCCCTCCCTGGAGGTCCAGGCTCTCCCTAAAGAAATGATCATGATCCTTGTCTGTGGGTCCCTCCTCCTCACCAGGACCCCTCCCCAGGGCTGGGATCCCTCCTCACCCCACCCTGATCTCCACTCCCCGTCCAGGCCCACTGGCCCCTGGTCCCCATACCTGCACCCTCAGACCCCCACCTACCTGCATGCCCTTCAGTCCAGGGGGCCCTTGAATGCCTGGTAGACCGGGCTGGCCCTGGAAGATGTGAGATGGTGTGTGGGTCCCAAAGGGGCAGGTGGGCCAAGTCGGGGGACGCTGGCCAGGAAGGAGTGGAGGGCACTTACCGGTTTACCAGGTCTGCCCACACCCTCTGGCCCGGGCTCCCCTCTGGGACCAGGTTTCCCAGGAAGTCCCGCCAAGTCTGTCACTGCCCCCTGCTGGCTGGAGCAGGCGGTGCAGCCCTCACCCTGGTGAGAGATGGGGCAGGTCAGAGCCTGGGAACGGGACAGGCAGCCAGGCTGAAGGAAGCTTCAAGACAGCACAAAGGGGGGTCCTGGACCCCTCTGAGACCCCGCCCCTCCGCTAGTGCCACTCCAGTCTGGGGAGTCAAAAGAGGCCCCTGACCCTCCAGGGTGGAGGCTGACATCCGTGAGGGCTCCCAGCCTGACAGACAGCAAGCACTCAGCCTGGTTTCTTTCTGCTCACATCAGGTTGCCTGACGCCCGACTGACCTTCTCTCCTTTGGGGCCCATGGGGCCGCGCACCCCTCGCTCTCCCGACAGTCCCGGCTGCCCTGCAGTTCCAGGTGTCCCCGGATCTCCAGGACTCCCAGTGTCACCCTGTTGGAAGGAGGGTTTGGGAAGGCACGGGCATCTGGGACATGCAGGCACTCAATCATCCTGCAGGGCTTGGGGCTGGGGGCTGGGTGCTGGGCAGGCAGGGAGCAGGTGCAGGGCTGAGGGAAAGGAGGTGGTGAGGGCATGCCCTGGCCCACTGGGGTTCTCTCACCTTCTGCCCCTTCAGTCCAGGCTCTCCGGCCTTGCCCTGAGGAGAGAGCATTGCTCACACCCGTTCGCCCACTGGACACCCCCAAATGCACAGCACATTATTGTACCCCAGGAACACAACCAAATGCAAAAACACAACAGCCAAAGCTCTGCCCATCTAGCAATGTGGTACTGTAAGGTGAAGGGGAACGATGGGTCAGAGTCCTGCTGGGCGACCTAGATGGAGTTCTTAACTTCCCTGCTCTTCCTTGTCTGTCAAATGGGGGTGATTAAAAGTAGCAGAGGCTGGGGCTGGGGCTAGAGCTCAAGTTAGAACATATGCGTGTCTGTGTGAGCTTCTGAGTCCCATCCCCGCAATGACTCGGACTCCCCAGCATCACTGGGTGCAGCCCCATGACCCCTGAGCACTGCTGGGCCCTGAATGGTTAGGCCCATACCGCTAGGCCTCCGACCCCAGCACTACAGGAGGTGGACCCCCCTCAAAAATGGATGATTACATGTGTGATATATAAAATGTGTGAGGGGGCTTGGGTTTAATCCCCAGACACACACACACACACACAACACATACACACACACACACACACACGCGCGCGCGCGCGCGCGCGCAGCATTGCCTCTATGCAGCGGGCGTGCATGGTGGGTCCCGCACCTGCATTCCCACTGGGGAATCAGTGTGGGGGAATCAGTGGGGCCTCTCCCGCCCCCAGAGGCAGCACCCACCTCAAATGGCACATCGTATGTCCACCCCCACCCCCACACTTCGGAAACTGGGCACAGTCTCAGAGCTCACAAAGGCCAATTTGGAATGTGCACCCCCAGGTCTGTGGGATCCCAGGCATTTATGGGATCTCCACGCCCCTTGGCAGACCAGGCGTCAGGACACAGCATTGACCCCTCACATGGCCGCCCATGTCCTGGGACTCAGGCAGGGTCCCTGCCCTTCTCCTTGAGTCCGCTGGCCCACCCCCCCCCCCCACTAAAAAGACTCGGGACTCACCTGCTTCCCTGGCAGTCCGAAGCCTGGGGGCCCAGTCTCCCCCTTCTCCCCAGGAGGGCCAGGCAGTGTCGCCGCCACCAGTCTGTCCTCAGCCAGAGACCCAGGCAGGCCCTGGCAGGGTGTGCATGACTCCCCCTGCCGAAAGAATATAGAGTTGGGGCTTCTGACCCAGAATCTGGGGCCTGATGTGGCACCTCTGTGGGATGAAGGGGAGCTCGTGAACTCCATGCCTTGGGGTTCATGGTTCCTCCCTGGCAGGGAGGCACCTGGGAAGGCCGGAAGGAGAACATGATGAACGGGGGTTCAGGAAGCCCATGCCGGCTGCAGGTGGACACTGCTCCCAACTCACCTTCTCTCCTTTGGTGCCAGCTGGTCCCACTGGCCCTGGTGGTCCCTACATGATTAAAAAGCCACATTTGAGGCAAAAGGGGACCCCCAGCGCCTCCGACCCCAGGGCTGCTGCCTTTCTCCACACTTACCGGACTGCCTGCGGGTCCTGCCACCCCGAAATTACCCTGAGAGTAAAATAGAGTAGGGTCAGAGAGGGCAGCAGGGAGCTCTACATCAACCCAGCCCCAAAGCAGCCCCTTCAGACCTCAAGGTTCCCCCCCCCACACTTCCTGGTAAGGGAAACTGAGGACCAGGGGAGAGGGTGTCCCTGGGGAAGCCTGGGGTTGACCTCTCTCACAGACTCCAGCCCCACTCGCAGTCCTGACCCTGCCCTCGGTGCTCATGTCTTCATTGATCCAACTGCTCATTGGGCAAGTGCTGGGATGCAGCTGTGAGCAGCGCAGACCAACATGCTGTGTGGCGCTCACAGGCTCGTGCAGGGCAATATGAGCTTTGAAGGGGGGGGGGTGTGGTTCATGCGGTAGAGCACAGGTCTCCCACTGCTGGTGGGAGTGTGGACCGGTCCAGCCTTTGTGTTAAACAACATGGACAGTCCTCAAAAATAAGTAAATAAATAAACTAGGAATTGAGCTTCAATGCGCCTCAGCAATACTGTTCCTGGGATTATACCCCAGGAGCCCAGAAACACCCTGCAGAGAAGGCACCCTCATGCCTGTGTTTATTACAGTGCTGTGCACAGTAGCCAGGCTCGATCGATCCCTGGTACCTACAAAGGGGGGAAATACTATCTATCTATCTATCTATCTATCTATCATCTATAATACATTTGTGTATGTAGATATATGTGAATGCTAGGAAGGAAATAAGGAGATGAGACACGTGAGGGAGGTCATTTTAGAGAGGGTGGTCACAGACGCATCAATTACGATGACTATCATCACAAAGATGAGAATAATGAAAGAATGGTGAGAGGAGAGAGAAAAGAGGCTGGAGACACTGAGAGCCAGAAATACAAAACCCAAGAGGTGGTGGGCCCCATGTTGGCATTTTCTGGAAGGGGAAGATGAATGGAAGATGAGCCCTGCAGCCTGGGGGAGAAGCAGGCGGGCCGGAAAGACAGGAGGCGGCCAGCCGGGCTTTGAGTCTCGCTGGGCACAGCAGGCCTCTGGTACAAAGTCAGTCTCAAGGATTTTAAGTAGGGAAATGAGGGCGCTGAGGTCTTTGTCAGAAGACCACTTGGCTGCTGGAAGAAATGGCTTCTTGAGGAGCCATGGGGAGCCCGCCAGCATCCTCCTGAGGGGAGGGACCTTGGGCTCCGACTGGTGGGAGGTTGAGGGAAGCGGCAGAGTTGAGAGGTGGAGCTGCAGATGGAGGAGAGGAAGGAGAGAAGCAGGGGGACCGGGAGGGTGCCCTGAAGTGTGGGGCTCCAGGAGCTGGAGGTGAGCCAACCACTGAGTTGAGGAGCCTGGGAGAAAAGTCAGGGGTAGGCGGCAGGCAGGGAAAGGACAGGTGCACTTGGCCCAGGAGAGCTGGGAATGGACAGGGAACTTGGTGGGGCTCACACCTGAGTTCAGGGACACCCAGAGACCTCAGGGGAAAAAAACTGCATCCTAAGCTCACCACTGTCACCTGTCCCCAGTGCAATCCTCAGTACAAAGGGGGACAGGGCGTTGGACAGAGTGAGCGGGCTGAGGAGGGAGGAAGCCAGGGGCTACCCAGACATGATCCCCGTCAAATCTCTCCCTTTTCCCCACAGGCTTCGGGCCACGTGCTTAGCCTGTTTGGGCCTCCACTTTCCACCTGTGAAATGGGGGAGAAGGGAGCTCCTACCACTTAAAGTTGAGGAGGAGGATGTGGGCTAAGACAGGGCAAGCCCGGGAATCCCACTGGCACACGGGAAGTAGCAAGGATGCACTCTGCTAGGAGGAACCCGGGCCGCCGGCCTCTTGCTTGTTCTAGCAGGTCGGGAAGGAAGACACAGCACGGAGGTGCCTCTGGGAGAGCCTCGAGCTCTTCGATACCCATCCCAGATGTCGGGCGGTCACACAGCAATGCTGGTTCTGTTGTGCTTCTTTTTATTTTTATTATTATTATTATTATTATTAGTGGGGCTGGAGCGATAGTACAGCGGTAGGACATCTGCCTTACAAGCGGCCAACATGGCCGACCTGAGTTCGATTCCTCCGCCCCTCTCGGAGAGCCCGGCAAGCTACCGAGAGTATCTCGCCCACACGGCAGAGCCTGGCAAGCTCCCCGTGATGTATTTGATATGCCAAATACAGTAACAAGTCTCATGATGGAGACGTTACTGGGCCCACTTGAGCAAATCGATGAACAACGGGAGGACCCTACTTAGTAATTATTATTAGTGAAACACCATGAGGTACAGTTGTTGACTCACAAACTTTCGTGCTTGGGTTTCAGTTGTACAATGATTGAGTACCCATCCCTCCACCAGTGCCCATTCTCCACCACCAATGATCCCAGTAGCCCTCCCACCCCCCATCCCACCCCACCTCCGTGGCAGGGAATTCCTTTTGCTCTCTCTTTCCTTTAGGGTGTTGTGGTTTGCAATAGAGGTATTGAGTGGCCATCGTTTTCCGTCCATAGTCTACTTTCAGCACGCATCTCCCATCCCAAGTGAATCCTCCAAACATCCTTTACTTGGTGTTCCCTTCTCTATTTGAGCTGCCTTTTCCCCCAGCATGTGCCGCCGGCTTTCCAAGCCGTGGAGCAGACCTCCTGGTACTTATCTCAACTATTCTTGGGTGTTCGACTCCCATTCTGTTACTTTATATTGCCCAGATGAGTGCAGTCTTTCTATGTCTGTCCCTCTCTTTCTGACTCGTTTCACTTTCTGCTGTGCTGCTAAAGTGCCATCCCTCATCCCTAGGGTCCCAGTTCCTGCTCAGGTGCCCTTACCCCCCTCCTCTTCGCCCAGAAACCCTCATGTCCCAAGTCTCACCTTCTCTCCTTTCAGCCCCGTTGGCCCTGGAGCCCCAACTTTTCCCTGAAAAATAAAGTCATATTCACAGGCTCTCCCCACACAGACCCCTCCCAGAGTCCACCAGGAAGAGGGGCTAGTTCTCTGAACCCCACAGCCTTGCTGCCCTCTGCATGGTTATGTGTCACACGCCACGAATCTGCTGGCATGGAGAAGGGGGTCCGGGGGCCAGTGAGCTGGGGCAGAGTGAGATGGAGGAGAGAGCAGCTGTAGGCCGGACCCCGAGGAACGCAGGGATGAGGAGCTGGGGCGGAAGGAGACACTCACCGGAAGGCCGGGCAGACCCGGGCCAGGGGACCCCGCTCCTTCCTTAAGCCCTGTGAGCAGCCCATGGGCCTCCAGCGCTGGGACACAGGACAAGCAAGGTTCCCCCTGGGGGGAGAGAGAACGGGTGAGAGGGGGTCCCGGGGAAGGGGGACAGCAGGACACTGGCCCTCCCTTACCTTCTCTCCTTTGAGGCCCTGGATGCCGGGGTCTCCCTGCAGGAAGAAAAGGTTCACAGGCTGAGAAGAGACACAGGCGACCCCAACTACCTACAAGGGTGTCTTACCCCACATGCCCTTTGCTCCCCCTCCCGGGGTATCCTGGGGTCCAATCACAGAATGGACAGAGGGTGAAGCGGCCCACCAGGCAGCTCTGACACGCACCCGATCTCCCTTTCGACCAACAGCTCCAAGGCTCTCCTGTAAGAAAGGGTGGGTGAGGCCCTGGAGTCGGGGACCCAGACCCCATCCAGACTCCCATCCTCCCATCCTCACTCCCGCGGTAGGGATGCCACTCACTAAAAGAGTTGGCTCCACCCCAACCTGCCCAAAAGGCATCCTGGAGTCTCAAGTGCTCTGTGAGGTTGCCATGGAGACAGGGTGGCCTTCTAGCCAGTTCTGAACTCTATGGTTCACTCCTGACCCAGCATGCTAAGCCCAAGACCCTCTCTATGGCCACACAAGGAAGTCCAGTCCTTTTGCCCAGCAACTCTCCCTGGCCACGTGCCCTCAGGAGCCCCTCTGGGCACTCACCCCGGCTGGTGCAGGATCGCCTGGTTCCCCCTTGGGCCCAGGCTTTCCGGGAAGCCCCACGAAGTTCTGGAACCCTTCAGGCAGCGTGGGGCACACCTCGCAGGGGTCCCCCTAGCAGAGGGAGAGACCATGGGGGCACAGATGGAGCAGAGACGCAGGCGGAGACCCTCCTGTCCCCTAGCTCTAGACACTGAGCGGGCCAGTGCCCAGCCCACATCTCGGTGGAGGATTCCATCCTGCTGACTCATTCAGGACCGCTCCTGACAGCGGGAAACTCCATCCGTACCAGGAGTCCCTAGGAGCCTGGTTTCTCGCTGCAGAAACTCTGGCGGAGACTCTGTGAATCCATAAATCATGTTGGGGGGGGGGGGGTGCTCGGGGAGGCCAATCCCGGCCAACTCCCCACCAGACCACTTAGGGACAGAGAAGGGACAGGAGGGCCCCCGGAGGCCCAGGACACCTACACAGAGAGGTTCCCATGCCCCCCTCACCCCACCACAAAACTCACCTTCTCCCCCTTCAGCCCGGGCACCCCTGGCTTCCCCTGTTGGAGAAGAAGCGGTGCTAAGGAGAGGCCTGAGCCTCCATCAGCTCTGGGTAGTCTATGCAGAGAGTCCCCCGCACCCCCTCCATGGAGTTGGGGTCACTCACAGGCTTCCCACCAGGCCCTTCCTTTCCCGGTGTCCCGGAGCTGCCCTGTGGAGGGAGAGGGGGTTACTGGGAGGTGCATCAGTGGCAGTGCCCTGCCTCACCGAGCCGTCCTGCCCCACCCAGAAGGGCAGGCCTGTCTCGCTCAGTCTCTCAGTATCGGGTCCACAGACTTCCCCCACAGCCTATCCTTGCCCACGCCTGGGCCGGGTCACCTGATCACAAAAGAAGGAGAACCCGAGGCCTCTGCAGTCCCTTCCCTGAGCAAGAGGAAGCCAGAGGCCCCAGAATCAGCAGCAGAGGCATTTCCAGGACCTGCTTCACCAGGCTCCAAAAATGAGCGGTGCCAGCTAAGGCCACTCTCTGGTTCCTCCAAGACTCAGATCTGTCCGTGCCCAGGCCTGGCACCCACGCTAAGGCTCCCACGTCTGCCACGGGATGGGCCACAGCACCACCCCCAGCACCATCCCACAGTACAACCTCAAAGCAGCACCCCACAGTACAACCCCGCAGATCACCCCAGAGTACAACCCCAAAGCAACAGCCCACAGTACAACCCCAAAGCAATACCCCATAGCAACACCCCACAGAGCCACTCCACAGCAGCCTAACTGGGCCCAGGCAAATATCGTCTCCCTCTTCCCGACCTGTACCTGCTGCCCAATCCTCACCCTCTCTCCTCCCACGAGCAGGGAGCCCCTTCCTTCCCGCCCATCCTACACTCCTGCCAGTGCTTACCTTGTCTCCTTTGGGGCCGGGAGGGCCACCAGGGTCCCCCTGAGGGCAGAAATAGGGTCAGGAGGAGGCTTCCCATGGTCTCAAGATGGAGCTGGATGTGCTCTCACCCCACCCCACCCCAGCAGGACCCCCACCCTGAGCCTCAGCTCAGCTCTTGGTGCAGAAGGGACGGGGGTACTCACCGGGGTCCCAGGAAGTCCTATTCCAGGGGGCCCAGGGAGGCCGGGGGGGCCAGGCTCTCCTGCCAGCCCCTCAGGCCCAAGAAAGCCGGGGTCTCCCTGTTGGGATGGGGGTGGGCGTCAAAGAGCTGCTGCTTCACCCCCTCACCCCCACAGACACCCCAGCTCACCCTCAGACACTCCAACTCACCCACTCTCCTCCCACAGAAACCCCAGCTCACCCACTCTCCTCCCCACCTACACCCCAGCTCACCTCCTCTCCCCCACAGACACCCCAGCTTACCTTCTGCCCCTTGGGCCCCATGATGCAGATCTCTCCTGGCCGGCCCTGGAAGGTGTAGATATAGGAAGGGCCTAAGGCCTGGCTGCCCCTGGCTGCAGCCCCCACTGGGGCAGGCCAGTACCCACCTGCCCACCCTCACTGCCCGACAGAGCCAGACTCCAGCCACCAAACATCAGCCTAGGAACCTGGGGTCTTTTCTGCCCTCCCCCACACCTCCCCTCCCGTCCCCCTGAGTCTTCTGAGGGTCACATCCCAGCATTCAAGATCCTAGGCAGGGGCTCACCGAGGGAGGGAGTAGAGGGCCACTGGAGGAAGGCGGGAAGGGGAGAAGAGGGGTCATGGGGGAAAGGGTTGGGGGTCCAGGGGGGAAGTGAGGACATGGGGGGCCTTATCAGAACCATATCGTGGGGGTCACGGTGAATATGAAGGGGGTCACGATGAGGATGTGGGGGTCATAGTGGGGAAGTGGGGGTCATAGTAGAGACCTGGGGGTCACAGTGGGCATGGGGGGACAAGGGGATCACGGTGGGGGGTGGGGTTCACTGTGGGGATGTGGAGGTCATAGGGGTTTATCGGGGTCATGGGAGGATGTGGAGGGTCACAGGGGGAGTGGGGAGGTGGGGAGGTAGAGATCACGGTGGGACCCTGGGGGTCACAGTGGGGATGTGGGGGTCATGGTGGGGGAATGGGGAATCACGGTAGAGAGGGGGAGGCCACAGTGGGGAGGTAGGTTTCATTGTGGGGATATGGGGGTCACAGGGGAGGTGTGGGCCATGGGGTAATGTGGGGTCACAGTGGGATGCGGGATCATGGTGGGATGCGGGGTCACAGTGGGATGTGGGTTCACAGTGGGGATATGGGTTCCCAGTGGGATGTGGGATCACAGTGGGATGCGGGATCACAGTGGGGATGTGGGTTCACAGTGGGATGTTGGGTCACGGTGGGGATGTGGGGTCATGGTGGGGATGGGTGGTGAGGCCCATGCACTCACATCTCGGCCTGGCTTTCCGGGTGAGCCTTTGATGCCGCCGGCCCCCATCTCGCCTTTCTGGCCCTGGGGGAGGAAGAGGTGAGTGATGGGACACCTGCCCCCCAGACCCGTGGTCTCCATCACCCAGTGACACAAATGGTGGCAGGAAGAGATTCAAGCCGCCAGGGCTACGCCGCTCCAGGCAGGCAGGAATGGAGGGTTGAGAAGACTGTCCACTCTGTGTCCACCCCCACTGAGGGTTTCCCCGGCTGGTCTGCAGGACCCCAGAGCTCCCCTCCACCCACCAGCCGACCCTCCACCTCCAGTCCCGTTACCTTCTGACCCGTGGAGCCCGGGAGTCCGGAGGGGCCCTAAGGCAAGGGCAGGACACAATGAAGGGGTGAGGGGAGGAAGGGGAGTGGGACCAGACCCCCACACGGCCACCGCCCTGCACTGCACTTACCATTGCTCCCACCTGCCCCTTCTCTCCCTTGGGACCTTCTGCGCACTGAGTGAGGAGACAGGCAGATGGGAAGTCGGAGCAGGCCGGGTAGCCCTTCCCCAGGGCTGTCCCTGCCCTTCCTGCAGAGGCTCTTACCTGGAGTGGCGCATCCAGGGAAGTTCGAACACAGTCACTGCCCTGAACGGGGGGACAAGAGTGACAGGCACGTGTTAGGAGTCCTGGAGTCCCACGTGTCCCCGATAAAAGGAGTTTCCACATATAACCCACCGGAGAGACCTCAGACCCTACTCCCCCCCTGCCTGTGGGCCAGGCTGCAGATTTGGGGCTGAGAGGACGGGGTTGACCCCCCAGCCCACCCCAGGGTATGGAGGAGAGACCTCAGGGGGTGGGGTGCAGCACTTACCCGGGCTCCCTTCTCTCCCTTGAGGCCTGAGGGGCCTGGTAGGCCCCTCTCACCTTTCCCGCCCTGCGCAGGAGACCAAGAGATGGGGGTTGGGAACGGAGAGCAAAGGGGAGCCCTGAGGAAGGGCTCCCCAAGCTAGTGCTCGGCGTGTCTGCAGAGGGAATCCACAGGTGTCCGCAGCCCTCCCACCCCACAGGCCCTATTTGGCAACTGGCTGGTCAGGGGAGGGTAGCTTTGCCCCCCACCTCCCCCAGCATGCCAGTCAGGGGCGCATGGGCACACAGGAGAAGGTGGAAGTGGCCCCCTGACTCAGGGTGAGTCATGTGGCCTCTGAGCTCTGAAAGCGTTTCCTCCAACAGTAAAATGAGGTTCCTGTCAGCACCAACCTCACAAAACGGTAGTTAGGAAGAAATGGGATGCTACGGGCAGAGTGTGGACACAGAGATGGGCACAGAGCCGGGAACAGAGTTGGGCACAGAGCCAGGCACAGAGGTCGGTACAGAGCTGGGCACAGGGGCTGGAGTGATAGCACAGAGGGTAGGGCGTTTGCCTTGCACGCACCCGACCCGGGTTCGAATCCCAGCATCCCATATGGTCCCCTGAGCACTGACTGCCAGGAGTAATTCCTGAGTGCAAAGCCAGGAGTAACCCCTGAGTACCTCCAGGTATGACCCAAAAAGAAAAAAAACAAAGCCGAGCACAGAGCTGGGTACAGATCTGGGCATAGAGCCGGGCACAGATCCGGGTATGGAGCCGGGCACAGCTGGGCACAGAGCCAGGTACAGATTTGGGCACAGAGGAGTCGGGCACAGAGTCAGGCACAGAGTTGGGTACTGTCAACGTTCATGGGAAAGCTCCACCTCTGCCTGTCATAGACAGGCCCTTCATGTATGGGCTCTGATGTAGCTGTCAGGCTGCTGTGTGTGAGTTTACACACACACACACACACACACATGCAATGAGCACACACATGCAGTGTGTCCCAGAGATGTGGGTGGTGACATATACACCCACTGACACACTCATACCTGCGGTCATGGCTGGGCCCCAGCTTCCCCTGAGGTGTTGGAGGGGGCTGGGGT
The DNA here is from genome assembly GCF_029834395.1 of Sorex fumeus. Lineage (NCBI taxonomy): Eukaryota > Metazoa > Chordata > Mammalia > Eulipotyphla > Soricidae > Sorex > Sorex fumeus. The sequence continues at coordinate 47,157,901 of NW_026606104.1, forward strand.
CGTAGTGGGCACCCTGGCTCAGGCCTGGCCTGGTAGGGCTTTGGGAAAGGCAGCGAAACATTCTCTTATACACACAGCCCCCTTCTTCTCCTGCACACACAGCATCTGCTGTGAGGTGGGCTGGGCCACCAGGAAGGGCCGAGTGTCTTGTTCTCCACCACTTACCTTCGGGCCAGAGGGACCAACTGTGACCTGAGAGGAAAAGAAGAGAGCATTATACCCCAGGAAGAGAGAGAGAACAGCAGGGGCCAGAGAGGGCGAGGATGTTGCCAGGATCACACAGCGGGTGGCTGGACTAACTGTCCATCCCTGCCTGCCTCCTGGGAGAAGCAGCATGCCTCCTGAGGCTGTCAGCCTCCCTTCCCCGCCCTCCCGCCCCCCAGACCCACCTTCGCTAACCTGCCTGCTTTGGGCTAGCTCCACCCCCAGCTGCAAGCCTATCAGGGCTGCTCGGTTACCATGGTAACTGCTGTGCATCTGGGGACCCTCAGTGTCACCAGATTTCATAGGAAGATTGGGCAGAGAGAGGTACAGACACAGAGGGGGGTGGACCTCCTGATGCCCCCACCACGGGGCTTAGTTTCTTGAGGATGAAAGCAGGTCATGAAAAGTAACGGATGCCCACAAAAGAGGCAGAGCTGGGGGCCAGCTGGGCTTGCACTGATTCCTCTCCCGTGTCCTTCTGGACCCCAGAAGAAGGCTGGACCAGGGCCAGGGCAGAGGGGGGCTGGCCCACATGTGTGTTGGGGGCCAGAGTGGGCTCTCATCAGCCTCAGCCGGTCCTGGCCCTCCCTCGGGCCTACAGGTCAGGAAAACCTTGAGGCCCGTGGGCTGCCAAGCTGGGCTGGGCATCAGGGGCCTCATCTGACCAGCCACCCACCAGGCCCCGGCCCACAGGGTGGGGGGGCTCGGAAGCATGCGGTGGGGGTCAAGCTCAGCTCTGGGGGATGGGCTGGAGGGGGAATGAAAGGATACAAAGACCCCCTTGTCCTCCAGCAGGAAGCTGCCACAGACCTCATGGCCACGCCCCTTCCCAGCCCCGTGCACGCTGTTCACTCACTCACATTGCTCTCCCGGGCACCCAGCACACAGGGTGGGCACTGAAAAGGAGAAACAAGCCAGACAGAAGTTTCCAGGAGCTGCCTTCCCGCCCCCTCACGCTCCCCCAGTCATGCTCCAGGCCAGGGTGGGAGGTGAGTGGAAGGACAGAATTCCTCTCCATCAAGCCTCCTCCATCCCCAAAGCCACCAGCTCAGAGAGAGAAGGCAGCAGGCCGGGGTCACACAGCAGTCCGACAGAGTGAGACCCGAACCTGGGTTGCACGGTGCCGCTAGTGCCCACCTGTGCTCAGGAGAGACAGCGGCACCAGCTCAGACCCCAAGGAACTCTGGTGTCACCCTACACCCCCACACCCAGGCTCCACCACCCCAAGCCTTGTCCAAAGGGTGGGTGCTGGCCCTCCTCAGCTGAGTCTTTTTGCCAGTCCAAGGGGGAGACTTACCTCACTGGCCGCTGCCTCCTGCTGGGCCTGGGAGGAAGGACATGGGGATGGGCTGGGAACAGGACATTCCAACAGCCCTCCCCGAGACACCCAGGAATGAGGGTTCCAGCCCCGTGTTTCTCAGCCAGGGCACAGACCCTGCTGTGGGCCCCTAGGAAACCCCAATGGGGCCACAGCTGGAAATCACATAATTGGGGACTGTAGCATGAGATCTGGGAAGCAACAAGTAGGATGGGGAAGTACAGGAAGGACCAAGGCCAGGGGACCACCACGGGAGCAAGGCATCAGAGTGTGCCACTATGTCTGTCTGCCCCTAACACTCCCTTCTCTGCGCTGGCGCCCACATATCCAGGGGTGCTGACCAGGAGCGGGCAGGGAGAGCGTGGGAAGAAAGCATCTCACTGGCGGTGTAAGGAGCACAGAGGGCAGGTGGAGGGCACAGCAGGCTCGTCGCCTACCCTCCAGATCTACCTTCGTCCCCCATTCTGCCTTCTGGCTGATCCTGCTCGCCAGCTGTGTGTCCACCTGGGCAGAGAGAGAAAAAAGGGGATTCTTGGGCAGGGGACAGTTCTGGGCCTGTGCTGGGATGAGGCGTCCGGGCAGAGGTGTGGACTCATGTCCTTCTCAGCCTGACAGCTGGCAGTCCCAGGCCATCAACGACTCCGTGGGCCCCTGGCACACAGGTTCCTCCTCCCCCTACCCACGTGGTGTCAGAGAAAACAAGACCCTGAATCAATGGGCCCCTGTGTCCCTGCGGCCAGAGGCTCGGCATGATGCCCAGGGCGCAGGGAGGCTGCCCAGCAGGGGCAGGACGAGGGGAGAACAGGGCTTCCCCACCACTGCTAAAAGTCCCAGCTGGTCCTGGCTCTGGGTGTAGGAAAAGTCTGGCATTTACCAGGGCCAGGCTGGGCAAGTCTGTAGTGGCCTATCTCTAGGTAGCCCTGTTCAGTGGATGCCAGTCTGGTCTGAGCTCCACAGAAGTGTCTGGGGGGTACCACTGAGAACCTGGTACCTCAGTGTCAATTGCTCCTGTGGGCTGTCTTCTTACTTCTCCCAGTCCTATCGATGGGGTGGTGCAGGAGGGCAGGGCTTGGAACACCCCCCCCCCACACACACACACCTCACCACCCTCTCCATACACACACATACACCACACACACATGTGCATGTGCACAGCACTGACCCTGGGGCAGACCTCAGTCCGTTGAGGGAAGCCTAGGACCCTGCCCATGTCCACCGGTCCTGCCCACTGACCTTGCTTCTTTGAGGCTCCTCAAGGCAGAAGCAGCGAGTGTAGACCTTGCCCTCGGTCTGTGGGTTGATCTCTATGAGTTCGTTGTTCTGGGTATCTCGGCGGGCCTTGGAGGTCTCTGGGGGGCACTGTTCAGTGCAGGGGAAGGGCTGGAGTCAGTCCAAAGGCAGATCCCCACCCCCGGACCCAGCCACTTTCTGAGATCTCGAGGCAGCGCTTTCCCATCTGTTGGCTGGGCCCGGCGGGCCACTCACCCCTTCGGGCAGGATCTCGCAGCAGCCCTCCTCCAGCACAAGCTCCGGGTCGCAGTAGAGATGAGCCTGCTGCAGGTCGAACTGCAGGGACATGCGTGTCATTTTCACGCCCTCACACGGGGGGGGGGGGGGGGGGGCGTGGCCCCATCAGGCATACGCAGAGCTCAGGCCCAGGACCGGACCCCCACTCTGGGCTGGGAGAAGGTCAGGAAGACAACCGACACCCAAAGCAGCAGGAAACACAGGCTGGAGCGATATGATAGTACTTCAGGGAGGCACCTGGGTCCAATCCCTGGCACCCCATGAAGTCCCCCAAGACCTGCCAGGAGTGACGCCTGAGGAGAACCGGGAGTAAGCCCTGAGCACTGCCAAATATGCCCCCTCTCCTACCTGCTCCCCGCCCCTGCAAAAAAAAAAAAAAAAAGCAAAAGGAAACAGGATGCCAGGTAAGAGGGAGAAATGGGAGAAATATTCCCTCTGGCCCAGAGGAACGGTTTCAGGTTCATTTCCCACTGGGCCTTGCCCAGAAGCTACTTGGTGGTGGGATCTTCAGAGAAAGCGTTCCCAGGAAGGTAGCAGGAGACACACATGACGCAGGGCAACGGAAGCCTTGGGACCAAGCAGTGCTCCGTGTGGAGAGGGCAGGAGTCCCAGGGGACAGACCAGAACAGGCTGGATGCCGAAGTAGGGTGGGGGGCAGTGGGGAAGGGAAGGGTCCAGGCAGACAGGCACTCCAGAAGGTTCCCCCGGACTCCCAGGAAGCAGACATCCCACCAGGCACTCACCGAGACGGGCTTTCCCTGCTCAGCATCTAAGCCCAGAAAGACGTGACCCCCCAGCCTCACGGGGCGCCGGGGACCCAGTGGCTGGGAGGAGGCTGTGGTGCAGTCCAGGTGCATGGAGGCCACCCGGTCAGCCACGCTCAGCATGAGTTTGTGCCAGCGCAGGTCGAAGAGCTGAGGGGCCGGGAAGGTGCAGGACACAAAGTCGCCGTCTCGGCCCAGGGCGCGGAACTCCAGGCTCTGCTCTTGGCTGTTGATGTCCAGGGAAATCTGGTGGGGATGGACAAGGGGCCATGTTGATGCTCAGAGCCCCGAGGCTGCCACCTGGCCAACTTAAGGATCTACAAGCTCATTGCGCCAGAGGGGAAGAAGCTGGCTGGGGTCCCCGGGCGGTCCAGCTGGACAAATGGCCTCAGTGCTGGCGAGTTGGGTGGCTCTGAGGCTGGCACCCCAGAGGGCAGGACAGTCAGGAGCTGGAACTGGGGGTCCTGGCTCACCTGTGGGTACCCCTCCGCATCCGTCACTTGGAACAAATACCAGGTCTTCTGGTGGGTGTGTTTCTTGAGCAGCAGCGTCAAGACCAGGGTGAACTCCTGGGGCAGACCCCGGGGGAACACGCGTCTGCAGGCAAGAACAGGGAGGGCCAGATGCTTGGCAACAGGACCCTCGATGCTGCACAAGGTGGTCCCAGCCTCCCCTCCTACACGTGTGCCCATCCAGCACCCTGCAGCCATGCCAGGGCACTGTTGGCCATAAGCATGGTGAGACAGAGAAGGGAACTGCCCTCCTGGAACCTTTGAGTGGGGCTCGGAGGGTGTGTGCAAAGCCACAAAGAACCCCAGAACACCCACCCCAATGCTCCAAGTCAGGACTGGCCTTGTGTTCTCAGTTTTTTTTTTGTAGTACTGGGGGCTCAAACCCAGGGTCTCGCCTCTGCAAGGCGTGAATCCCATCCCCAGCCCTATTATAACTCTGGGGAGTGTTTTCCAGGATGCCAGGAGGCTCTGGGGACCCTGACATGGCCAGGGTGGGTGGAGAAGGGACACTGAAAAGTGACAGAAAGAGTCTGGCATGGCTGGAAAGAAAACGAATGCAGCAGATAAAGATAAAGGAACATTTCCAGAGAAGAGGTTGAAGAGGTGAGAGGTGCTAGGTCTTCCTGGCACTGTAAGGTTGCGCATTTATACACAGGGCATGTGTGCACACATATATGTATATGTGTGCACATGCACACACACACACACACGTATAGCCACTCTTTTTTTTTTTGAGGGGGAGCACACTAGACAATATTCAGGGGTTAATCCTGGGTCTGCACTCAGGAATTACTCCCGATGGTGCTCTGGAGACCATATGGGGATCAAACTGAGATCGGCCTCTTGTAAGGCAAGCACCCTACCCTCTGCATTACCTCTCTGGCCCACACATAGCCACTCTTGCCACATTCTCTCTTGTGCTGGTTCCTCATGGTGCCCACAGGAGACTGACCTACCTCCCTCCTCCAGAGTAGGGCCACTGGGCATGCCTCCCTGCTGATCCTACAAATCTCCGGTGGCAAGGGAGAGTCTGGGTTCATTTCTGGAGGTGGGGGACGGGATAAAGTGCCCCACAGGAGAGCCCCTGGAACTCAGCCCCTCATTCCAAGGGGCGTGGGAGTGTGACTGAGGTCTGCCGTGGACCACAGCAGTCGCCCTGGCACCTTTACCTTGTGGGCTGGGTGAGCTGGGCTGACCCCAGGCGCAGGATGAGAGGCCCATTGGGGTTTCGAATCTTCTTGATGGCAGATGTCTTCAGGAGACTGAGTCGACGGATGAGGTTGAAGCCTGCAGGGGAACAACAAATGAAGAGGGCAAGGAGAGGAGGGTACAGCCCTCCACCCCCGGGAAGATAGATGGCAGAGGGGAGGATGGCGGAAGGAGAGGAGAACGCACCAGTCACGTTGGTTAAGTCACTTCTGTGTTCCAACCTGAGTCCTTCTTGCTGAGATGAAGGGCACTTTTCACCTGGAAAACAGTGGACGCGGGGCACCGGGGGCTGACGCTTGCCCTCCCTGCACAGCCAGGCTCCAGGGGAACCTGGGAAGGAGCAAGTTTGCTTCCTGCTCCACTCCTTGAGCCAAGCTCTCCCTGCCTGCCCTGGCCTCTGGCTTCCCTGGGAACCGGGACCTTCCATAGGCAGATGGGAAGATTGAGGCCCAGAGGCTATGTGGTGGCTCAGGGCCACAAGCAAGTTTACAAGGGAGCAGGATCCCTTGGAAACCACATCCTCAAGCCCAGCCATGAGAGCATGCAAGGAAGAAGCTCTGGGCAGCAGTGCCGGAACTCAGAGGGGCTGGGGAGCAGGGGATGGACCCCCAACATGGGGATACCCACATGGGAGGTAGAGGAGGAGCACTTCAGGGGCGAGGAAAGGTCTCCTGGGGCCAATACAGGTGCCTCTGCATGTCTTGGGGAATCCCTGTCACCGGCTGTGAGCTGGGGGAGTCCCTGTTACCAACTACACACAGCTGCTGTAGGGGTTGTCAGTGGTGGGTGGGGTTCTTCTTCCCATTCAACACAGACAAGAAGGCTAGACTCCAGCCTGAGCCAACAGCACACTTTTCACCTGAGTCAGTCGATTGTGCAGTATTGAGAAGAGTTAGGGTCCAAGGGGACCACAAACTCAAGAGAACCTGCAGGGCTCCAGACAGGGCATCTGCAGGAGCTAACAGGCAAGGGGGCATTTGATGCAGGTTTCCAAACCGCTAAGGGGGTCTGTGTGGCAGCTGGGGGCCTGACTCCTTTGAGCCCACTGTGTTGGGAAGAGGTGTCCTCTCCTCCAGGAGAGAGGGGTGGGAAGGCTCTGCCCTCAACACAGCTGGGATACAACGGGGAGTGGAGCTCCTAGAAGCGGGGCGTTGGCCTTCCTGGCTGCCTCACCCGAGGAAGAAAGCTGGGGTTGTTAGGCCCGGTGACCCCGCTCAAGCCTCCTCCCCCAGGTCTGGACAGAAAGACTATCACTGTCTTTGGCATCGGCAGCAGCAATGGGTGACTCACCCCTTGGCAATGGGCCCAGATTCCTTACAGATGTTGAAATGCTCTGCCCCAACCCCCAGGGAACCTATCGGAGAGAGCAACACACACACACACACACACACGCAGGCAGAAACACATATGCAGACACACGGCCAGCAGATAATCGCATGCACCCGAATGCAGACAGGACTGCATCTGGGCCTTAGTTTCTCTGCTTCCTGTCGGCTAGATTTTGATTCTAGAAGTTCTGTTCTGATCAACTGGGAGGCTGAGCTCCTGAGCCCCAAGGGCACCCAGCAAAGCAGGGCAAGTTGCCTAGTCAACTTCCTCTGGCTTTGGGCCCTGGAAAGCTGCACCCTCTGTCCCATCCAGCGTCTGAGCCTCAGGGCGGGCCCTTTATCCACCGCCAGCCATGGCAGAGCAGGAGCAATAAGCTGTGGACGGATTCTCCACTAGGAGGAAGACCGGTGAGCACAGAGCCTTTTTCATGCCAGAACTTCCTTCTGAAAGGAAGTTACACACATACCCCCAGCCCAAACCATATGGGGTGAACAGGCTGGATTTAGTGTGTAGGCGGTTCTCTCATTCACAGAGAGGTAGGGATAGGTACTGATGCACGGAGCAGCTCTGAGAGGCAAACAGAGAGACTCAGAGACATACAACCATGCAGACAGAAGCATAGAGCTCAGAGCATGAGAGTTCAGGTCAGTACATGCAAACCCCAGAGATGCCCCGATTGTCCTATAAGTGAAAGTCCACGTGGCTCAGGCACACAATGGCATATGGACCCAGGATCCCCGCACCTCAAGGAGCCAGTCACAGGCTTGGGACACCCCCATGCTCCCAGGTCATCTCACCTGGATCTGTCCCATGGCTGTAGGTGGCCCAGAGCCCGAGGAGCCACAAGCTAGGAGCCCAAGATGCCCACATCATGGCCCTCAGAGGAAGGCCCCAGCCGCAGCACCTGGAAAGCAGAGAGTCTAGGAAGTGGTTTCTGACCACACATCCCAGCTCCACTCCTGGGCAAGTAGTGGCCAGCCTGTGGGGCGTGGGCACTGGCTTCAGGCAGTAGAGCATCTGGCCAGCTGTCACCTCCCCAAGGCCCAACTGCAGGTCTTGGGTTAGGATCTGGGCCTGGGCCAGGGTGCTATTCAAAATATTTGACCACCAGTGTAGTACAGGCACTGGCCAGTTAGAGGAAAACATTGCAGAAACACCGAATCGGGGCAGATACTGCTGGACGAGAGAGCTACAGGATCCTAAAGGCTGGATCAGCTGGGAGAGCGAGAGGGCCAGAGGCTGAGATTAGTTACCAAGGCGCTTGGAACCTTTTCAGCATTTTATCAGCTTGCACTCTGTCTTGGTACATACAGGCCTGGTACCTGGCTGGCAGCATGCGGCCCAGCCAGGTAGCCCTGCCAAGCACCCTCAAGGGCTGAGTGTCCTGGCAGGCATCATAGAATTGTGCGGGGTCCAAGGAAGCTTCCCCCACAGGTACAGCGGGTGGGAGAGCAGGTCACTGGGGCCCAGGACCTCGTTGCCAACCTCCGCCGCTGATGGATGCTCGTCTTTTAGTTTTATTAAACCCTGATGAATGGGTGCAGATAAATCAATACAGGCTCAGCAAGCGGCCAGCTGAGCCATACATCATCTGGCTGTCTCGAAGACAGGCAGCGCGCACACGCACACATACAGGCATGCATGTGTTGGCACAGGGCAGAGATCCACAGGCACGTACACACGGACATTTGTGCCACGCTGTTCTCATGAAATGACCTGCACATGCACAGGTATGCGGGGACACGTGTGCTCCTGAGACCTCCAGTGTGCCAGCCTGCATGTGTGTGCACAGGGCCAGCCAGGGCCCCCGGCAGGAGGCCTCTTACTGGGAAGTCCTTATGCCAGTCTGACCTCATTCCCTCCAGCTGTACTGCTCCAGCTCCCTGAGTCCTGGACAGGACCGCACCCCCATATTAAGACATCTTGAAACAGCCCCCTGCGTCCCCTTATTTTAGGGAAGAATTGCCTCCCCTGTCCCCCACCCCCTGAAATCCTAGTGATGCGCACCTCTGTCTCTCAAGCCCTATCCTGGTCTCCAGCCAGTGGTAGGGCTGCCGACATGGGGGAGGCATGTGGATGCATGTGGGGGCGTGAACATCCGTGTGGACCTGGTTCCGTCCTGCTCCTTATCTCCAGCCTCCACTGCCCCAGCCTCAGAGAGGTGTGTGGGTGGGGAGGGGCGGTGGTATTCAGGGTTAGAAGGAGAGAAACTCCAAGGTGAGGCCACCTCAGCCTAAGGTACAGATTTGGGAGTAGGAAGTCGGACCTAGAGTGAGTCCAGCCAGAGCTTACCTCCTAAAAGGAAAGAAGCAGAGATCCAGAGAGAGAGTGACAGTTGCCCCAGGTCACACAGCACATCCGGGCGGGGCCTTCCAGCAGCCCCTCCATCTCACTTACCCGAGCTGGCTGGGGTCCCCCTACTTCACTGAGTAATCCGGGCAGTCCAGCACAGCCAATCAGGAGGAGGGGGCCTGACTTCCTCAGGCCCGCTGGGGAGGGTCCTCGGTCACTCCCCGCCAGCCACGGGGTCCCCAGCTTGCCCCTGTCCCGGAGATCTTAGGGCTGAATGCTGCCCTGCGCTGTTGCGCGCGCCTGCCTGCGGGGACTGCCGGCCACGCCGCGCCGGTGGGGGATGAGGGGGCGGCTCCAGGGGCCTGGGGACCTGCCAGGCCCTAATGGAACACAGCTGGACCCGCCCGCTGGGCGGGAGGAGGGAGGCGGGCCGCGGGGTCTCCGGTGTGGCGGCGGGACCCGCGCACCCACAGCCCCGCTGCACAGCGCGCTACAGGCCTGGCCGCGCTCCCAGGCCGCCTCCCACTTGCCCAGGTGAGCAAGCGGCCCGGGGCGCCAGGCGGGACCCTGCGTGCCCAGAGCTGCCCTGGAGGGGGCTCTGGCGGCCAGCGGGTGGGCGGGGAGTCCGGCCCTTTAAGAACCAGGCCTGGAGTTTGAAGGGCCTCCCGTGCCACCCCCTTCTACTTCCCTGGCCAGGCCTCCAGGAAGGGGGGGGACCCTCTCCCCCAGATCCCTGGCATCCTTGACGTGGCTCCTGCTCAAGCCTCCTGGTCAGCTTTTTCCAGTTTCTCAGCCTCCGTTTCCAATTAGTCTGTTCCTCCAGCAGGCTGAATTGGGGGAAGCCCCCCTCTTCCCTCCAGTAACCCTTTTGCTCTGGTTGCATTTCCAGAGAAGTGGACCCAGCCTGTCCCCTTAGTCCTCTGTCCCCCAGGCCAGAGGGGACTCTCACAGGGACCCGGAGAGCAAGAGGAGCGGGTTGCCAAGTCTGCAGAAGTCCTTTCCAGGGCCCTGCTGGGACACCACTGACCACTGCTACTGTCATCATACTGGGAGGCCAGGGTGGGGGAGGGGTCCTTTCTAGTCAGAGCACCGGAGGGCAGCTGACCTCTGAGGGGAAGGAGCAGGGAATGGGTCTGGTCATGTCCCAAGGAGATGGTCAAGGCCATCCTTCCCAGGGTCTGCCCTGGAAGCACAGAATCGTCACCTAGGTCAAGGGCCTGCAGAGAAATGGGTTCAAGAGAGTCCTGAGCAGCAGGAATGGATGGGGATGACAGGAGGGCCACTGAGTGTGTGTGTGTGTGTGTGTGTGTGTGTGTGTGTGTGTCTGTCTGTCTGTCTGTCTGTCTGTCTGTGTAGAGTCCTGTGGAAGTCACACAGTGGAGCCTCATCTAACCCCAAGAGGGTGAGGGGGAGTCTGGGATTTCCCGCCTAGGAACCAGCAGCGCTGAGTCAGCGGAAACCCCAACCAGGCCTCAGAGGCGCCCACTGTGGTCCCTGCTCGGAGGCAGCCCAGATGTGGTCACGCCCCAGCTGTGGCAGCATCAATGGGGGTGGGACAGGGAAGTGCTGAGCTCAGCACACAAGAAGCGGAGGGGCCGGGGGGGGGGGGGTGAGGAGGGGTCTTTCTAGTAGCTGCTCCCTGGCGAACACTTGGGAAATACAGACTCACAGTCCAGTGGTCTGTGGACTAACCACAGCCTCCTCCCAATCTGGAGACAGCCATCCTCACAGGCTCCGCTGCCTTCCCAAAGTGGAGGACTTTGGGTCTGGGGAGATTCAAGATTTTTTCCATATAAAATAATGGTAATAGCATTCCCAGACTTAAATTAAAAAAAAAAAAACTCTCCACCAAATCACAGTCAATGGAGACAGGCTGCTTTCCAGGAGAGGGAATTGCTCTTCTCATCCCACAGGTGGGGACACCTGGACCTAGGGACAAGCACATGATTCGCCCCCAAGCACAAGGCCGGTGGAGGGTGGCAGGGACCCTGCCAGCGAGCCTGCACTCACAGCACAACTGCTAGCCAGTGTGCCATCGGGAGCCGGGAGCCGCACTCCCTTCCTCCCCGCCAACCCCAGCCCCAACAGCAGAGGCAGGGAGGGAGGAAGCTGAGAAGGAGACATGCAGACGCCTTCACACAGCCTCCAAGGTGCTGACCAGAGCAGCCAAGTCCAGGACTCACCCTCTGGCTGGCTCCACTGTCACAGGCACCACCCAGACACGAGTCCAGTGGAGCTCCCCACACAGGAACCCAGAAACCAGGAGACCACATACCAGGGCACCGTCTCCTGACACCAGGACGTAGACTCCCCAGGAACACAGACACATGCACACACATGACACCAATACACAGCACCGCATGTGAGGGCAAAGGCGAAAAAAAGGCAAAGGCCCTCCCGTTGATCGTCGATTTGCTTGAGCGAGCCCAGTAACGTCTCCATTGGAGACTTTGTTGTTACTGTGTCTGGCATATCGAATACTCTCGGCAAAGGCGAACCTCAGAAATAAATCCCAGCACATACCCAAAGAGAGGGGCGGGGCTCTTGGGGCACACATAATGGGCAGAAACACATATGGGCCCACAGACAGAATCATACCTGCCTGCAGAAACACCCACCAACCCGCAGCACATGCTTACACATGATACGGGTCGCACAGACTCAGCACTCACAGAAGCCCCCCCCAGACACATACATATACACACACACAGACCCCCCCCCACACACACAGACCCACAAACGTTCAGGGCTACTGATACATTTACTGAGTTAGTACCCAGAAGCTCGTAAGCAGGCTGTCCCATGGTCTCAGAGCCGTTACCCCATGTGGCACTACCACGAAGTAATCAACGCTACTAATGGCCACCAGCTGCCCTGGTGCCTTCCTGCCACAGCCAGGAGGGGCCCCAATGGGGCTCCTAAGATAGGGAACATGCCCGGGATAGGGAACATGCCCAGATATCTGAACCCCCACATCCCAGCTGGCCATTGGGGACACTCCACCTGACAGGGGCAGCACCTGGGACAAGGGGAGGGAAGAGCAAAGATGAGCTGGGGCTCAGGTTGAACCCAAGAGCCCCCTGTGGTGACAACGGCCATGCAGGGATGCTCTGAACACCCACATGTATCTGTGCACATCTGGGCCTTGCTGTAGTGCTCACCAGTGCACACACAATTGTTCCCAGAGGTCAGCTTCTCCTGTCTGCCTCGTTCTGGTAAATGCCACCACAATTCATTCACATGCTCAGGCCAAACCCTTGGAGTCATTCCTTGGCTTTTTCTCTTCCTCGTCATGCCAATTCCATCTGGTCAAGTCTACTTTCAGACATTAACTGAACCCACATCATCCCACTTCCTACCCTCACCCGAGCCACACACACACACACACACACACACACACACAAGCACACATACATATGTGCGTGCACACTTGCACACACATGCACACACATGCGCACACATTCCCACTTCCTCCTGGGACTGTTACAGAAGCCTCCCACCCTGTCCCACTCAGAAACCCTCCAGATCTTTCCAGATCTGCGTCCCTTGACTTCCCTCCAGGGCTACCATCCCACTGCTCATCCCCTTAGACTTAGCCCTGCATCCGTCCCTTGGTCTTACCAGCCCGTCCTAACTGCCTTTCCTGTCCAGCACACCCCACTCCCCACCCCCAGCTTCCTTTCTCAGCCTCGAATTCACCATGAGGTTTTCCCTCTGCCTGGTGGGATTTGGCCCTGATCTTCCCAAGCTCCTGGGTGACATCACTCCTATCGAAATGGAAGTGACATCATTCCCACGGAAGCTCATTCCCTCCAAGGGGCCTTCCCTGACCACCAGATCCGGGGGCGCCCCACTGCTCCCGATCACGGCTCAGCTCTCCACCCCTGCCCAGCTCCAGTGTTTGCTTGTCTGCGATAATAAGCAGGAGGCTCAGACAAGGCTTCCTCTGCAGTGCTCACATCCTGTGGCTGAGCCTGGCACCCCACCAGGGAGAGAGTGGAGCCATGTACACGAGCACTGTCACACACACTGTGCCCCCAGGACATGACATGCGGGGACGTGTGCAAAGACACACATGCGTGTGCAGCTTGGGGTGCAAGGGGAAACAGACCAGAACACCGCAGACTCCGGCTGCCTCTCTCATCTCTGGGGATTCTGACTGTATCCTCCCTGCTGCTGGCTCCGGGCTTGGTCTTTCTCTGGGTCTGTCTGATCTCAGGCTCTCTAGCTCTTTCTGCTCTACGTCCCGGCCTTCCCCGCTCCCCTCTCTGTGTGTCTCTGGTCTCTGCCTTTCTCACAGTTCCTGAGTCTTTCTGTCCTGGTCTTGGACTCCCTTTGATCCACAGCTGCCCTGCCTCTGCTTCTCCTCTCCTCCCACTGTCCCCCTCTGCCGTCTCTGTTTGAGGCTCTGACTGCTTTTCCTTCTCCTGCCCTCCCTCTCCTTGCCCTAAATCACCCATGCCACACATCTCCGTGGATGTCTGTGGCAGGGAGCCTCATCGTTCACCTCTGCTGGCAGTTTTATGGTCCCGGCGGGCAGGCTAGAGCTCCAATCTACTCCTGCCAACCCACCCAGGGCTTCTGTTCACAGGAGCTCAGGACCAGGCACCTGCAGCATCCAGAGGGGTGAGGCAAGACCCCCTCAGGCACTCAGAGATAAGATGGGGTTGGAGTGCAGGGCAGTAAAGTAGCGTACCCCAGGAATGTGGGCACCATTTGCTTGCCCTCTGGGTTCCACCTTCTGTTCTGAGAGACCCATGGGGAAGGGCAGACACAGAAGCCCTTGGGTCCAGTTTGACCTCTACCTGGAATATGACCTGAGACCCTGGTCTCCCCATTATCCCATGTGGTGAACTGTAGAGTCCCACATGAACCCACACATCCCAGGGCAGTAAAGCACCTTCCGTAATTATTGTCCTTCAGGGGTTTTGCTCCCCACCCCCACCACAGGGCATTCATTCAGCAACATCTGGAGACTTTGGGGGTTGTCACAGTTTGCAGGGGAACCTTTTGGCATCTAGAAAGCAGAGCCAGAGACACCACTGAAGATCCTAGAACACACAGGACAGTCCCTTACAGTAAAGATGTTTCAGCCCCATGTCACAGGTGCTGAGCCAGAGAAACCTTCCCCCACTACCACCCCACTGCCCCAAAGCGGGAGATTTTGTTGCTGCCCCAATTTCTCTGACCTCCTCTAAACTCTCAGTTCCAAGCTAGTGTTATCAGTTTGATATAGCCAACCGCGGTTAGATCCCCAGCACCTCACAGGGTCCCCTGAGCCCCACCAGGAATGATCCCTGAGCACTGAGCCAGGAGTTAACCCTGAGGACCACTGGGTGTGTATCCCAAACCAAAACATTAACATTAGTGGCTAGAGACGTAGTACAGTGGGTATGACACTTGGCTTTGCATGCAACAGACTCAGGTTTGACCTCTGGCACCCCATATTGTCTCCTGGAAACTTCCAGGGGTGATCCCTGAGCAAAGAACCAGGAGTGAGCCCTGAGCACTGCTGAACATGACCTGAAATAAAACAACAACAAATCACAAATCACAAATCATCCTGTTATTCGTCGATTGCCTCGAGCAGGCCCCAGTAACATCTCCTTCATCCTAGCCCTGAGATTATATTCAAGGCTCTTTAGGAGAACGAGACCCATCATTGTTACTGGTATTTGGCATATTGGGTACGCCACAGGGAGTTTGCCAGACTCTGCTGTGTGGGCAGGCTACATTCGGTAGCCTGCCAGTTTGTCCAAAGTAGGAATGAGATAATAAGATGTTATAATAAGATGTCGCGCGGCCGCATGGTTCCGGGAGCTAGTTTTTATAGTCTCTGAGTCTTGGCCGCTGATGGGATTACACGGCGCCAGGGGGCCAGTTGGTGAGTGTGACCCCCGCCTACTGGAATTTGGAGGATCTGGGTGGAGGATGCTCGGCCCAAATTCGAGTAGGCTTGGAGATCTCGGCCCCGGAACCCGTGTGACTTTTCTCTCTGCCAGTACCTTCATGTGTGCGGAGAGTGGTTTCAGCATGGTGGTGGCTGGTCCTGGAGGTCTTTGGCTGCCGGAGCCCTGGTTGGGGTGGGGAGGAAAGCTCAACCCGCTCCCCTCCAAGGGGCCCCGGCGGCGAGGACAGTCAGGCGCGGGGGCAGGAGACTGCACTGTTCTTCTTCCGGGAGTTGGTTTTTATAGTCTCTGAGTCTTGGCCATACACGGCACCAGGGGGCCAGTTGGTGGGTGTGACCCCCGAAAACAACAAATTAAAAAAAAACATTTAGTTCTGCACCAGAGAAATAGGTCAGGGGCTAAGGCATTTTCACTGTCTGCGGTTGGCCTGCGTTCGATCCCCAGAACCATAGGATTCCCTGAACATCTTAGGTTACAGTCCTGGAAACCCCTGAGAATTGCTGAGTGTAGCCCTAGAGGTTCCTGAGCACTGCTTGGGTCTGCAGAATCCAAGCAGCACATGCCAGACCCTTGCATTAGTCTGCTGCCTGTTGGCCAAGGACCACTGGGGAGGGATCCTGGAATCCTAAGCACCATTGGAAGGACCCCAAACAAACGGGCCAGAGGGATAGAACAGCAAGTAGGGCACTTATTCTGCACACAGCTGTCCCGGGTTCAATCCCCAGCATCCCATATGGTCCCCTAAGCACCTCCAGGAGTAATTCCTGAGTGCAGAGCCAGGAATAATACCTGAGCATTGCCAGGTGTGACCAAAAAAGCCAAAAAACAAACCAAAAAACCCTCAGCCCTACTCTGACCAGAACAGGACCAGGTTAATGCCCAGCTCTGGGTGCTGCCTCTAATAATAATAGCAGGTGAGTATTGAACCCCTTGAGTGCTGGCTGCCACCACACACAGAGAAACCATCTTAGGGCTTGGGGACGAAGAAGGCTCATAATTCTGGATGCAGCTATGCATGCAGGAATCCCGGCTTGGATCCCCAGCAGTGCATGGCCTCCTAAGCACCAAGTCAGGAGTAGCCCCTGAGCACCACTGAGTATGACCTAAATACCGTGGGAACAGACCTACATGGCTGAGACCTTTCTGGAAAAGACCCCAATCAGCAGGGACCTGGATGAGGCCTTCTCCCTCTCTGCCCTGCAACTGCCCTGGCTGGTGGGCTCTGCTCTCTGGTTTGAGCTATTCCACTTCAAGGGGTGAAAGTACCCCCACAGGCCAGGAAGACTAGAACTCAACATTTAAAGGTTGTTTTCTGTTTTTTAAGTAGATTGAGTATAAATCCCTGCCACCCCTCCTCCATATTTATCACGAGGTGGCAGTGACCAGGGGACACACACACACACACACACACACACACACACACACACACACACACACATGCCTGGCTATGGTGCCTGCTATGGTCACACCACAGGCTGTGGTTCTCGCCCACTCGGCCATGGAGGGCACCGAGCTCTGCACTCCTCTAGGCTTGCCAGGACCACGCCCTTACTCGAGGCACCCATAATATGGTTGTGGGGCTCATGGGGCAGGGGTTCACTGGAGTGCTCAACAGAGGTCATGCTTCCTGGCCTTGGTGTTAGCACATCTTTCTAGCTGTGGTGCTCACAACTGTCTATGACACCAGGGATGCCACAGACAGCAGAGCTCACCAGGCTCAAACTAGGGCAGCCATAGTGAGGATTTGTGCATGTGGAACACCGGGGATCTGAACTTGTGGCTGTATGCCACCAGGCAGTCATTCTCAACCCTTTGCTGTTCCTCCAGGCCCACAGAATTTGACTTGACACCGAAAGTCAACCCTGCTCCTAGAAGAGAACAGCTCAGAGTCTCCTGCCTCCACGCCTGGCTGTCCTCACCGGGGCCCCTTGGAGGAGGGTGGGTTGAGTTTCCCTCCCCACCCCAGCAGAGCCCCAGCAGCTGAAATCCTCCGGTTCCAGCCACAGCCATGCTTAAGACCGCTCTCCACATGTTCAGATGAGTCTCACGCATGAAGGAACCGGCAGAGGAACCCAGGTGTGCGGGACCCGGGGCGTAGATCTTTAGGCCTGCTCGGATTGGGACTGGGGCCTCCTCCACGCAGATCCCCCATCTTCCAGGCGTTACACCCACCAACTGCCCCCGGCTCCATGTAATCCCATCAATGGCTAAGACCCAGAGACTATAAAACCCTGCTCCCAGAAGCGCGTGGCTGTGAATGCGGACATCTTATTATCTAGGTCTTACTCTGGAGAACCTGGCAGGCTACCAAAAGTATCCTGCCCACACGGCAGAGTCTGGCAAACTCCCTGTGGCACATTCAATATGCCAAAAACCAGTAACAATGATGGGTCTCACTCTCCTGACCCTGAAAGAGCCTCGAATGTGGCACTTTTTAAAATCTCAGGGCTAGGACGAAGGAGACATTAGTGGGACCTGCTCGAGGCAACCGATGACCAACAGGATGACAGTGATACAGTGATACTGAAAGTCATGGTGCAGTGATTTCTTTGTGGGGGGAAGGCACGCCTAGTGGTGCTTAGTGCCCAGGAATCATTCACTCCCGGCTGTTTTGGGAGCCATATGCAGTTCCAGGGATGGAATCGCAGTTGGCCACATGCAAGGGAAGTGCCTAATCCCTGTACCATCCATCTCTCTGGTCCCATGGTACGGAGATTTGAACTCAGCTCTGCCTGACCTCAGAACCAATGGTCTTAATTAGGTCCCCGCAATAGCTATAAAGCAGTAAGGCAGAAATTCTCACATTTGGAGAGCTAGCGCAGATGGCTGGACCCCCATTCCGAGGCTTTTGAATTCAGCGGCATTTTCTTTGCTTTTTGAACATGTTCCCAGACCATACTGAGGCTGCTGGCCCAGGGACTAATCTGAGAGGCCCTGCAGTCGAGCCGGTGGTTCATGTGCCTGGGTTTGATTCCTGGCTCAGTCGCTTGGGGATATCTTTCAGCCTCTTTTCTGAGAAGCGGAGATAACAGCAGTGTCTATCACTCATGGCCGCTGAAAACAGGAGGGGAAGACGACAAAGGGAAAGCCTTCCTGCTGCGCAGTATCTAGGAAACACTCAAGAGTTGCTTGCCCCATAATGACCCTCAGCATGGACAGCTCCCATCTATCCAGAGGGCAAAGAACTAAACCAGCCTCTGCCCCTGTCTCTTGGGCTCACTTGGACTGCTCAGGGCAGTTGGTTGGATGGTTACTCCAGGAGTAGGGTGGAGAGGAGCCCATTTCTGCTGAAGCTTCCCAAGGAGACTGCCCCAGCACAAGGTCTCCTGGAGGAGGGTTGGGGGTGCACCCCAGGGAGCACTGAACCCCTCCAGGTCCTGCCTCCTTCATCTCCAGGGATGGATGCCTTTGGGGGCAAGAGGAGCCCATCCTCTACCCCCAGCCCTAGTGAGAGTGTTAGCCCACCTTCACCCAGATCTCTTTGGCTACCAATCAAGTCAGACCAATCTAGTGTGCTGTGTGACCGTTAGCCAATTCCTCGAGATCCCTGAACCTTAGTTTCTTACCCTAAAATCAAACATGAATTTGGTATTATAACTAAAGATAATGATCCCTAGTTTGAATCCAGCATAACTGTGTTCGTAACTCGTCTCTACCATTTACAAGTTGTGTGGCTTTTGGCAAATACCTCACTTCTTGGAGAGAACTTCAATTTCTTTGTTGGAGAAACACTAATAGTTCAAGGAGACCGTCAGGGTCATCTGAGATGCTCTAATCCAAGTCCTGCGTGTAATTCCTAGAGCTCAACAGATGATGGTTACTCCAGACTTGCACTGAGCGTAGGGGGACTCTCACTGGGGCAATCCAGTCTGTTGACTTATTTCCCATCCACTTTGTTGCTACCCAGCCCCAATTTTAGCTTAGGACTAGCAGAGTGGGGAGGGGCCTCCCAGAAGAGGCAGATCAGAAGTTTGCAGGAGGGGTGGGGTGGGGGCAGAATAATAATACAGTGAGAAAGGCGCTTGCCTTACATGTGGCAGATATGGATTCAATCCCCAGCATCCCATATGGTCCCCTGAGTACCACTAGGAATAATTCCTTAGTGCAGAGCCAGGAGCAAACCCTGAGCACCACAAGGTGTGTCCCCAAAACAAAATAAACAGAAGTCTGCAAGAGGGAAAGGTGTGATCAGTGACCAATCAGGGGTTGTCTGTGTGGCTTTGTATCCTTTTGGACCTTAAGTCACAGAAAGCTGCTTGTGTGAAATGGAAAGAGGAACAAACTTTTCTCAAGACAGCTCCCCTCTGCAGAAGCAAGCCAAGAAGCCTTCTGAGTGAGACGTGGAGAGAAGGGGAGCATTCAAGGACTCCCAGTTTCCTTCTTTGCACGCGAGAACCTCAGACAGTTGGACTCATAAATTCTTCGACTCCTGGAAACTGGAGAGGCGCTAGCTGCTTCCAGCCCCACCTCTGACTAGTGGAACTGGGACGGGTTCTGGGGAGGCCCAAGCAGGCTGGAAAGGAAGGTAGAAGGAGTAGGCCAGGGGAGAGGAATATTCAAGGTAAAAACACAACTTTTTCATCAAAGCTGAAAACAAAAGCAAAGGATCCAAGAAGCGTATTGGTGTGTGTGTTGGGGTGTGTGTGTGTGTGTGTGTGTGTGTGTGTGTGTGCATTTGGATCACACCAGGTGGTGCTCAGGGGGCTAACTCAGGAGCCAGGCAGTGCTAGGAATCAAACTCAAGGCCTCCTGCACTCAAGCCCTCTGAGCCATCTTCCTGGCCCAGGTTTGATTCTGACTGCTATTTCCTGGTCTTATGCTCTTGGGCAGATTTCTTCACCCCTCTAAGACCTTAGTGTCCACATCTGTAAAAAAGGGTGAAAATGACAACTTTCAACCATGGGGAGAGCTAGGAGAAATAATTGCGGTCATTGTCATCTTGTCAAGTAAGCCAAGCCCAGAGCAAACACTTCCAAATGTTCAGCTATGACATTATTGAGGACTGATGAACCCCGTTTCCTTGTTCATCTCTGGAGCACCCCCCCAACCATGCCCCTATTTACTTGATTTCAGATGGTTTTGTGCATTCAGTGACATTTCTGAAAAACGAAAGATAGGCCTTTCTCCCTCTCCCCAACACCACTGGGGTAGCCCTGGAAGCACCACCAGACCAGGCAGCTCAGATCACTGGTCCTGAGAGCAAAATGAAAACCCACCTGAGGCTGGCGTTTTGAGCAGAGCACAGGTGGTAGAAGGGCAGGACAGAAGGCCTGGGACCGGCACCAGGTGCAAGCCAGGGTCCTCTGGGTGCAGTTGGGATTCAACAGAGTCCTAACCCTTAGGCAGTGAGGAGAACTGACCTGGGACCACCTGGGTCCCTCCATTTCCTCAGTCTGTGAGTGTCAGATGTGTAATGACCCAAACATGCCTCTCCTCTGCCATCAAAGAACAGGGAACAGGGGAAGTGAGACAGACCAAGGCCCGACTCAGGTCAGTCCTTCCCCAGGCTTCCCTGCACTCCTGAAAGCCCCTCTGCTGAGCCCCCACCCAGCAGGTTTGGGAGGGGCGTGCACCACACCCAGGCAACCTCCCCTGTGCATTCCTGAGTTGAGAAAAACAGGTGCCAGAGATGGTAACTGAGATGGTAATCAACTCACTGAGCTGGGATCGAACCCAAGGCTGTGCAGGTCCTTTGTGCTACTACTGCTTTGGGGGTTGTTTATTTGTTTTGGGAGGTTGGAACCACGCCTGGGGTGCTTGGGTGCTATGGACTCTGAGTGATAGTCGTGTTTAGGGGCTCACAGGGTGCCAGGGCATGAAACGCAAGTCTCCTGCATGCACTCAAGTCCATTGACCTATCTCCCTTGGCCCTACCACCACTTAAAAAAAAATTCATCTTAGTCATCAATACAATAGTAAGCACTCTTTCCTTTTCTTAATATTTTTTTTTAGGGGAATGGGTGGGTAGCATCCTTTCCTGAGCAATTGACAGGAGATAGTACAAAGGGCTGAGAGAGCACTTTACATGTACAAGGCCCTGTCATATCCAGCACTGCATGGTCCCCTGAGTGGTCAACACCATGCCAGATTAGCCCTGAGCAACTCCAGGTGTGGCCCCCAAACAACTACAAAAGTGGTTTGCTAAGTAAGAGCTGGGATTTGACTCTAGGGCTCTGTTCCGTCCACGGCCGCTACCCACACGCTCCGTTTACTCATCTGTAGAATGGGCATCTTAGCTAGGGAACCGCTAAGATCCGAGCGGTGACTTTGTGCCTCTCGGAGCTGCGTCCTCAGCGGAGACGCCTAGCGCGAGAGCCTTGGGCCTGGGCGGGAGCGCAGGGCAGGTGCAGACATGACTGTCCCGCCGAGGGGGAGGAGGGTGGGGTCGCCAGACGCACAAAAACAACACCGTCAGCTAGGACCGGGAACTCCTAATCCTTCCCGCCTGTGGCTGCTACCGCTCGGCCGGCCTGGGCCGCGCCGCCTGGCCCGCTCCCCGCGCCACGCGGCGGCCAAGGGCGCAGGCGGCCAGCAGGGTCGGAGCGACGCCCGGGCCGGCCGGCCGGTGACTCAAGGCCTCCCAGCGCCCTCCTGGGTGGGCGCGTGGCCGTGCCCCGGCTATTTTTAGCACTGGCTCCAGCACTGCACGCGGAGGGGCCGGGACTGGGGACTCGCCGAGGCGCGGGCGCTGGACCCCAGCTCTCCCCTACGACACCGGCCTCAGGCCTTCCAGCTGTCCATCTGCAAGGGAAGGATGCACAGCTCGGGTGGGACCCGCGCGGCGCTGGCCCCGGAGCAGGCGCCCCTCCCCGTGGCCCCGCCCGCAAGTGACCGCTATCCCGTGCGGGCGGGGCCCCACGGCGCCCGCGTGGCCTGGGCAGCGCTCCGGAGGGAGCCTGGCCCCCGGGGGAGTGGGGGGCATCCCTGATTCCACCCCAGGCCCCGCCTCTCGCCTGGCTCCGCCCATCTCTGGACCCCCGGGGTTCAGCAAGGCCGGCATGTGGGGCCTGGAGCGGTGCAGGGGGCACCCGAGGGGGAAGAGCGGGGGACGTCCAGCCCCGCGCGGGGCTCGCTCTGGGGGGGCGGACCGTGGAGCCCAGCCCCCCCGGCCCGGGCGCGGGGGCGGAGTCTGGAGGCGGAGCTGGTCTCCCAGCACCAGCCCTCCATCTAGTGGGAAGTCAAGGTATCGCGGGACTGCTGGGGGCGCTCGGGGGAGGCCTCGGGGTCCTTTTGCTCTGGAACCTTCCTCGGCCTGGAAATCCCACTGGCTCCGCTCTCCCACCCCTGTCCTGTCTGCTCCGTCACAGTGATTTGTTCCCAGGTCACCGGAGCATGGTCTGCCCCTTCCTCATAATTACCTCTGGCTGGCGCCCTCCTCTCCGCATCACACATCACTGCCAACTGGCACCGTCCAGGCGGGCACCGTCCTTTGACCTGGGGCCCTGCCAGCTCCTCTCTGGCCTCCTATTGTGCCCTCCCTTCCTCCCATGCGTTTTACTGATAGCCTGCTCGTGCTTCTAAATGAGAAGTTGGGTCTCCTTGATTTTCTCCCGGTGGCTTCTCAGGGTCAAGATAAATGCGCAGACCTTGGTTTAGGACTTGGGAAGCTCTTTGCCCCCAGACCCTCCTGCCTTCAGTGCAGCTCTATCATTCCTCCATACCTCTGCTGCATCTCAGCAGGCCTTCACCACTGCTGTTCCCTTGTCCTAGAACACTGCTCCTTGCCGTCTTCAGGGCTCAGTCCAGTAGAAAACTCCTCAGGTGTGAGTTCAATGCCCGTTGTCGTGAATTCCCAGGGCCCCCAGGGAAGAGCTGGCTGCCCCACATGTTCAGATGCTTTATGAAAATGTTAAGCGTTTTGCTCCTCTCCCTGCTCCAACCTGGTAACCAAGCTCTTTGATTCCTCTAGCCTCGAGGGGCTGCACGGGGCTGAACACCAACCCATCTGAAGTCTGCTGGCTCCTCCCGACTTCTAAAAATCTCACGGAAGTGACAGTGTGGGGCGTCCCCGAGACGGGAGGAGAGGACAGCCCCTATGGCAGAGACAGGAGGGACAGCAGTTGGCTGCAGAGCCTCAAGGAGCCACGTGGGATCTGGGTACTTCCGTGGGATCCATGCAGACGGAAGAAAGGCAGCACCCTCCCACCGAGGACCGGGGGAACACCAAGTCCTCGTACCAGCCCTGAGCCAGTGGCAGAGGCCCCAGTGATGGTCGACATGGGACCTTCCACCAATAGGTTGGAGAGCTTAGAGCAGTGGAGGGGGTAAGGGGAATAAGGAGAATGCAGAAGTGGGCTCTGTCTGAGTTAGCCTGCCAGGATTCCTTCTTGCTCGCGGCCTGTGGCTGCCCTCTGCAGGGATTAGGAGCCCGTGTGTACCTCACTCTGGAAGGAGAGCTCGGCGCCCCCAGCCCTCCCCCCACCACGTGTGCTGTGTGGCCCAGTGTAAGTGCTGACATTGTTTGTCGGATTGACTGTGTGTAGTCAAGGGCTCCCTTCTAACTGCCTACGTGGGTTTCAGATAGTCTTTGGCAGCCTTGGCATGAAGTCCCAGCCCCTGTGAGGGCGCTGATGTCTGTACCTGCGCTGACCCCCACCCCCACCCCACAGCCTCACTCTTCAGTCCCTCCTCCCGGCACGTTCCAGCCCCTCTCTCCTGACCCACATGATGCGCAATTCCCCACACTTGCCAGGTTGTTTCATGCCTCTGTGCCTTTGCTTACATGGCACCCTCCGCCTGGAGAGCCCTTTCCCCTTCCTCCGCCTGCTGAGCTTTCACTCAGCCTTCCGAGATCAGCACACGTGTGCGTTCTTTAAGAAGCCTTCCCTGACAGCTTCGCCCCAAAGCCAGGGGAGGCCCTACCCGCCAGGAGAGTCAACTGCTCACCCCTCTGTCTCTCACCCATCCCCAACCCAGGCTATATGGGCTTCCCTGATTGGGGGTGGGGGAGGGGCAGAGTCCAGCAGTGTCACGTACCTGGAGGCTCTGTAACAGCTTCCTGTGCCTGCACACCAACCCTGACCCTCCATGGTCCTGGGATGGTGCCTCCAGCAAGCTCTCCTCTCTGTGGCCCTCAGCTTTCCACTGTGCACAGTGGGTCTTTCAGGGACTTGAAGTGGTGGCGTGTCAAGCCAGTTTTCCTGTGCATACAGCAGGAGGGTATAGGGCAGAGTGCTCTCACACTCCCCCCCCCCCGCCCCCGCCAGCCCACCCCTCCCAGTACCTGTGTTCGGTGGCCTGCCCAAAGGGTGGCCTGGATGCTCATCACAGCCTTGTGGATGTGGACCTTCTGTCTGCCCAACCCCCATCCCTAGTCAGCGGCCGGCCTGACAGTGAGAAATTCCGCAGCCGCCAGGAGTGCCAGCCGAGCAGCCAGTTAATATTCAAGGAAGGAGCTTCCTGCAATATGCAGGCCCCGAGGCAGTGTCCTGTGGGGCTCCCCTTCCAGGGCTGCACCGTGGCTCTCAGCTCTCCTGCCCACCCCAACCTGATGCTAGACCTGGCACAGCACCCTGGCAGGGCACCACGGCCAGCCGTGCTTTAGCACTGTCTCCTGGGAACACGGGCCCTTGATGTCCTGTGGGAATCTTAAATTCCATATGCATTCATTCAGCCACCAAGATCGACCTGTCAAGTACCTATGATGGCCCAGTGCAGTGAATATTCCTCTGTTCTACCCTCAGATGCTCAGTCAAATCAGGGAGACAGACAAGAAGCAGAAACAGATGCTGTAACGTCTGACTGGGGGAAGGAATAGAGTGGTGTCAGTTTCTTCTCTTTTCGTTTTGCTTGTTTGTTTGGTTTTTGTTTTTGTTTTCAGGTCACATCCAGCAGTGCTCAGGGCTTACTCCTGGACTTGTCCTCAGGGATCACTCGTAGCAGCTGCTTAGGGGACCAGATGGGGTGTCGGGGATGGAACCCAGGTCTGTTGCATGCAAGGCAATTGCTCTGCTTACTGTTCTCTCTGGTCCCGATTTTGGTTTTTGGACTACACCTATGGGCATTCAGGCACCACTCCCACCTCTGTTTTTGGTGGCCACTCTGGGCAGTTGGTAGGGGCCATTTGGTACCAAGATTGAAGCTGGGCTTCTGCATGCAAAACGTGCACTTCAGCCCTTTGAGCTATGCCTGAGTCCTAGTTGTGATTTTTAAGAATGACTAAGAAAGGACTGGAGAGATAGTACAAAGGTCAAGGCGCTTGCCTTATATGCAGCTAACTGTGGTTTGATTTTTGACGCCTCATATAGCATCACATACGCCTCAGAGACCTGGGCCCTACGCAAACATGATGAGAAGGCTATTCGGGTGTCCCAAAGAGGAATCGAAAGAGCTATGCTTGGAGTACCATGCTTCCCTCAAATGAGAGAAAGAATCCGAAGTTCTGACCTTCGTCGACGGTCAAGAATCAGGGACGCTGTCTCATTTGCCAAGGCGTCAAAAATCAGATGGGCTGGACACGTAATGAGATTTGGATATGACTGCTCGACTAGAGCCGTTACCGACTGGATTCCACGGGACGTCAAAAGATCACGTGGCCGCCCGCCTATGAGATGGTCAGACTTCTTCGTCAAGACCCTGAACAATCGATTTGAGGCTCTTCGTGTTCCTAGAATGAGCAGATGCCATTGGACTACATTTCACGCAACAGGGATGGAGACGTTGCTGGCGTCCGCTCGAGCGAATCAATGAATAACGGTATGTCAAGTGATCATATAGCATCCCCGGCACTACCAGAAGTGATCTCCAAGCAGAGAGCCAAGGGTAAATCTGAGCACCACCAACTGCAGTCCCAAATACAAAACCAAAACATTGAAGAGGGGCAAGTGCAAGAAAGGGGTTCCTGAACAGGTGACAATTGCACTTTAATCAAAAAATGAGGAGCCAACAAAGCAGATAACCTGGGAAGAGTCTTGCAGGTGAGGAGTGAGCAAATGCAAAGGCCTGAGAGTGGCAGAAAGCTTGAAATGATTTCAAGGCGCAGAAAGGAGACCATGTGGCAAGAACTCAGTGGGTAAGGAGAGAGTAGCAGGAGAACCCCCAGAGCAGGTGGGACCAGCTGAGGCCCTGTCTCTTGGCCACAGTGAGGAACCTTAACTTGATTCTAAAAGCAATGGGGGGGGGGGGCTGGACAGGTAGTTCAAGGGGAAGGTGCTTACCTGACACACAGCTGACACTGGTTTAAATCCCTTGTACCTCATATGGTCCTGAGTATCACCAGGAGTGACCCCTGAGCACAGAGCCCAGAGCCCAGAGTAAGCCCTGAGCACCATTGGGTGTCCCCCCTTCAAAGCAATGGAAGCCCAATGGAAGGTTTGTGATAGAACAAGCCAGCCCTCCCCCTCTTCCCTCCTGGTACTCTTCCTAGAAACTACGTCTTCCTCTTCTCTGTCACCGGTGCCAGTTCAGGGCCGGGCATCAATGTACACTGAATAATAAAGGAGTGTGCAGGCTCTCACAGTTCAGGGCTCCACTGAATGACACAGGGTGGTTCATCTGAGAAGTCACTGGGCAGCTCAGGACAGGGGTCTTCAAGGCCAGATGACTTTCAGCGGTCCTATCTATTGAATCGAGTCTGGCAATCCCCATGGAACTGTGAAACACAATTCTTGTGTATATGCTGGAAAGAATACAATATGGGTCTTGATTTTTCAACTGCATGATTCCAGTCAAGGTCTTCAGAGCAGCATCTGGGCGTGGTGGGGGGGGGGGGTTGTGAGGATCGCTGCCACCTCCTGGCACCCCTCCTGGGCTTTGTCTGCCAGATGGGTCACCCAGCACTAGAGGACAGGCCAGGTTCAGCTGTGTCCTCGATGATGTGGTCTTTGCTGTGGGCTTGGCACCAAGGGATCATGGTGGCCAGGCTGTGATTACAGAGACACACTCATAGCCCCACTGTGGGCAGCCTCTCATGGTTGCACCCATTTTGGTAGCTTCTTGGTGAGTGAGAACTCTCGGGAGCAACCCTACGGGCCACTAAAGGCTCCCCCAGCCCATTCCTGACCTCTGAAAATTATCTAAAAAAGCAAACAAGGCCCTAAAAGACTTCTCTGAGTGGGACTTCATGGTTCAGAGGGGTTATTTAACTTGGACAAGGTTGCTCAGCAAGTTGGGGAAACCATCATGACCTGAGCACAAGGCTGGCCCTCCAAAGCTGACTTCACCCCTTTCCAGAGGGGGATGTGACTTGGGCTGTGGAAAGAGGCTCAGGAGTACAGCTCACTCACCCATAACTAAAACTACACGGCTGAAAAGAAACATCAGTGGAGGGCCTAGTCCATGCCCAGGCTCGACACCGCGTGACTGGGGCCAGTCTGAGCTGCAGGGTCCCTCGCCCCTCCCTCCCTGCTGAGTCCCACAGCACTGTCCAGGCACCGCACCTGCGCCCGAGGGGCTCCAGGAGCTGGAGTGGGCCCCACCTGGGTTCACGTGCAGTTTTCACTCTCTCCCATGCACAGCTCCTGGTTTCTGACCTGCTCCGTCACACCTGCTTTATCTGAGGGCTGCACAGGGGGGTCCCCCTGACCCCCCCTGAAGAAAGCTCCTCCCCCTTTCCTCCTCCCATGGGACCTCAGAGCAGCTGGGGGACTGTCAGGAAAATGGGGAGCTGGCTGGCTCAGGCCAGCACCCCTCCCCACATGCAGTTTTCACAAGCCAATCCCAGATGGAGCTCAGCTCCAGACCCCCCCCCCCAACACCACCTCCACCCCCCGCGGGTGTGAAGTGACAAATGAGCCCGAGGAAGTGGCGGGGGGCCGTTAGCAATCGATGGCATTAACATGGGGCCCAAATTAAATATTGACTTTCTTGGTTGACTCTAGGGACATCGAGATTGATGGCTAGGGCTGTGCTGTGCCACTAGAGAGAATGGGGCCACACCGGCCCTGAGCAGGCCCACTGAGGAGCAGAGGCCTGCAGGGAGGGAAGTGGGGGCTGACGGCGCAGGCCTAAGGCACGGTGTCCACTTCCCTGCCTGTGTCCTGGGAGCACGGCATAGAGCCTTCCTGCTGCGTCTCATTTTCTCCCCGCCCTCCCTTTGCTGTGGCAGCGATGACCAGAGCCACGCGCTTGGTCACAGCATTCACACACCCACAGTCGTGCTGCGCTGGACGCGGCAGACCTTGCTGAGGCCCCCGACTGCACTCAGTATGCGGGAGGTGCTGGCATTCGAGCTGGTGGCCACACACCTATCAGGCAGGTGCTGTACTGCTGAGAAATCCTCAGGCCCCCTCCGAGGTCTCCGAGCGGTCTCCGAGCGGAGTCTCTGTGGATGCCCTTCCCATCCCCCAAGCGTGCTTCCTTCAGTAACCGGCTGGCCTGGAGCCTCACAAATGAGAGAATCCATCTCTTTGATGATATCCATTAACAGGTCTCAGGGCCCTGCCTCCAGGGCTGGTCTCGCTGGTTATTTTGGGTCTGTCATTAGGTGGGATCGTGGGGAGCAGGTATGGGCAACATTCCATGCCAAAAATCATTTCGTCATCCTCTTCAGTGAATCCACCTTTGAAACTGAGGGTGGGCCTGTCCTTTCTCTCCCCCTTTCCACAGTCCCACTTAAAGAATTGTCTGCTTACTATTAAAAACCACCTTCATTTCTTCATCTCCACTCACTTGATGGCTTGTTCTGATAGGGTCATTCCAGTGACTCTAGCCCAGTTCCTCTCCTGAGCTCCTGGCCTGTATGCCAACGCTCTAACTTCCTTCTTAAGAACCTTCCCCCGCCCCAAAGCCCTGGTTTTGGGGCCAGAGATCTTTCCTGATAGGGCTTGGGGTGCCAATGATCAAACCTGGGTCAGTCACATGCAAAGCAAACACCCTACCCACTGCACTATCACTCTGGACCCCAGAATCCTTCTTGTCCATCTCCAAAATCTTTCTATAGCTTTTGGTTTGGGGACGACACACTATGGTGCCCCGGGAACCATAAGCAGCATCAGGAATTTGAATCAGGATCGGCTGCATGCCAGGAAAAAACTCTAACCTTGACCCCAATGCCAAGGTCTTTCAAGGTGACCACCTCCAAGACTGAAGTCATGCTTCTCTTCCCCAAAACTGACCCTCTTCTGGGGCTCCGATTCAACGGCACTCACCCATCCAGGAGCAAAGGGCAGAACCCTCCCTGTCACCTTCCATACATCCACAGCAGCTGACAGTTCTGCCCATTGCAAAGCCCCTTGCACCCCCCTCCACTCCAGTGGTGGTCTACTCCCCATTCTGAGTCTACTCTCACTCTTCCGTGCTCCCCTCGTCCATTTTGGAGCCGCCAGTTCATCTCCGTGAATGCAGATCTTGTTAACAGAGAAATCTGCCTGTGCCCACCCCACCCACTCCCTCTGCACTCCCTATTAGAGTCGGAAAGTGGACACTTAGCTAGGGTTCTGAGGGCCTGTAAAAGTAGGGCTCATCTTAGGGCTGGTGACTCCAGAAGTATGTGGGGAGGAACAAGACGGGGTTGCCGAGGACTGGTTCCTGAAAGGCCCCAGCTGTGGGACCTGATGAGCTCATGGGTGGGGCTTGAGGAAGCCTGGAGAAAAAGGAATCCAGAGAGGGAGAAGTTGGCAGCATCCCCCATTCAGCCTTCCCCCAGGCCACCTAAGCCACCTCATTCCCCTTTAATTGGTACTTAATAGAAGTGAATTAAACACAATTCTATTTTAATATGTCTGTTCAGGCCTGTCCCTACCTGCCTCTCTCCAGGAGCTTAGGGCTGCTTTCCCCAGCCCTGTCAGCCTGGTACCAGTCCACAGCTCTCAGGATATCCTCTGCCCCCCTCCCTGCCCACTGGTGCTCAGAAAGCTTGGATTCCAGGAGCATTGACTGGAGAGTGACTTCACACTGGCTCCGTGCCGTGAACGTTCCCTCTCTCACATTCTAGGACTCAGGAGAGCAGGCAGGACGCAGTCCCCTTTCACAAGGGACACTGAGGAACTGACCCAAAGCCACTACCTCTGTTCTGTCCAGAGCTCTGTGGTCCCAGGTAGCCACTGACCATATGTACTTACCAGCTTTCAGACGTGACTGAATGAACGGAGATGCACTGGACATGTGACGCATGAGCCCATGGGCAGGATGAATAAGAACGTAAACCAGCCTGCTAGCAATTCCCTCCCTGATGTGTCGGAATCCTTCTATTCTTGATATATTGAGTTAATTATGTTCTTTAAATGACTTTTTGCTCTTGAGGCACACCTGGTGATGCTCAGGGATTAACTCCT
The DNA here is from genome assembly GCF_029834395.1 of Sorex fumeus. Classification (NCBI taxonomy): domain Eukaryota; kingdom Metazoa; phylum Chordata; class Mammalia; order Eulipotyphla; family Soricidae; genus Sorex; species Sorex fumeus. The sequence continues at coordinate 47,188,177 of NW_026606104.1, forward strand.
GGCTCTGCACTCAGAGATCACTCCTGATGGGCTCCCAGGACCACACCAAGTGCCCCGGATTGAACCTGGGTCAACTGCATGCATGGCAGATGCCCTACCCACTCTACTATCATTCCAGCCCGTTTAAAAGACTTTACCTCTTGTTTTCCATTTTTAAATACCTATGTAGCGGCTGGAACAATAGTACAGCAGGTAGGGCATTTGCCTTGCACAGGGCAGACCCAGGTTCAATCCCCGGCATCCCATATGGTCCCTCCCCTAGCACTGCCAGGAGTAATTCCTGAGTGAAGAGCCAGGAGTAACCCCTGAGCATCGCTGGGTATGACCCCAAAAGCAAACAAATAAAAAAAATACCTATGTAATTCATATTATATCTGAGGAGTCACACCTGGCAGTGCCTTGGGGGACCACACAGCAAAGCATGCAACCAGCCCACTGGGCTGTCTCTCCAGTCCCACGTTATGGGTATGTATTTGTTTTTTTTGGGGGGGGGTCTCACCTGGCTGTGCCCAAGGCTTACTCCTGATGGGACTCAAGGACCATATGGGGTACAGGGATCGAACTTCACATCAGCCACAGGCAAGGGAAGTGCCTCACCAGCTACTATTTCTCTGACTGCCAGCACTATATTTTTATTGGACAGTGCCAGGTCCTGGCATCATGAAGGCAGGGCTGGTTTGCTCCTTCAGGACTCTGCCTTGTTGGAGAAGGCAGCAGCTGAGCTGAGGTGTGCCCCAGGCTAGCAGCAGGTTTCTTTCAGCACCCTGGACAGCTCTGAGCATGCGCCTCCTTTGCGTTTCCTAGGCTAGCAGGAGGGCAGGAGGAAGTCACTGGGGCAAGGTAGAGACAACACCTGCAAAGCCCCCCAGGGTGCAGCTCCCGCTGTGCTCGAGAACCTCACCCGTGAGGAGGGCTGCGTGGGAATGACAGTTAGTGCCACGTCACAGCGGAGGATACCTCAGGGGTCCGTGCACTCCGTCTGTTCATCAGTGATGACCCCAGAGTCTCGCCTGCTCACACGCCCAGGCAGCCTCCATACAGATGACAGCAACTCAGTATCAGCAATGAGACCACAGAGCTATGTACCAGGCCCTGGGCTGGCACCTGGGCGGGAATCCAGCACACAGCGGGGGCGCTCAGGGCCCAGCTAGAGAGGTGAGAGGGACCCTGGCTGTGAGAGCCAGAGGAATGGCGTGTGAAGAGGCACAGGGGTGAGAGCAGGGGGTGATTCAAGGTGAATTCTAGGACCAAGGCTAGTCCGGAAAGGCTTCTTCTGTGCAGGCCACCATCCTGGGCAATTCTGTATTTTAGAACAAACATCACCCCTTGGCCACATGCAAAGAGCTAGAGATGGGAGGTAGAGAGGACATGAAGGAAGGTTTAGGCCAGAAAAGAGTGGGCAGCTGTTGGCTCTTAGCCCCCCAGGAACGGCTCTCAGCTCCCCAGGGGACATGCAGTCGCACAGGCTCCTGGTGGCTTGTGCAGGGTGACACAGCAAGTCTGTGTCTGAAGTGGCAAGGGTGAGGAATGGGGAGCACAGCTCTCCCGGCTCTGACCGTGGGAGGGGGCTCTCAGCACCTGAGAAACCTGGGGCTTAGCTGTACATGCAATTCAAGAGGAATCAAGTTGGTGGACACAGCGTCCTCGTCCAACCAGAGAATGCAAAGCAAGCAACCCCAAGAGGCAAAGGGGTGCCCCAGAACACAGGGCAGGCAGGAAAGAGACAGGGGCCAGAGAGAGGCCTGGCCTAGGCTAGGGTGGGGTCTGCTGCAAGAGTGGAGCTTGGCTATGTGAGCCTCTCACCCCCTTTGGGAATAGCTCCTTCTTTGGGAAACCTACTTCCTCCCCTCCCCCAAGGCCCCAGGAGACTGAGATTCAGTGCCTCTCCCGGCTGGAGCCCGTCCGAGCCCTTCCTTGGCATTCTGGTTGGTTTCTATGTCCTATTGGAGGCAAGGATGAATGAGAGCTGGTGTGTGGGTGGGTGGGGGGTGGGGGGTGGGCAAAAGGAAGCTGGTTAGCAGCACGTGTGCCTATACTGTCCTTGCTGTCTGCAGCACCCCAAAACTAAAGTCCCCTCTCCCATCTAAGACCACCCCACTCCTAGCCAGGATCCTCCTCTCTCCCACCAGGACCCCCTCCCAGTCAGGATCCCCCCTCTCCTGCCAGGATCCCCCTCTCCCGGACAGGATCCCCCTCTCCCAGCCAAGATACCCTTCCCGGACAGGATACCCCTTCTCCCTCCCCGCCAGGATCCCCCTCTCCGAGCAGGATCCCCCACTCTCAACCTGGATTCTGCCACTCCCAGACACATGCCAACAGTCACTTCCAAGCTCAGAGAGTTTGAGAAAATCATGTCCGGCTCTAAGTCCTGATTTGCTTGTCTGTAAAATGGGGGTGTCACAATAACAACCTGGAAGCTCAGATGAGAAGGGGTGCGAAAGAGTGCTTCGCCTACAGGGAGGGGGGCTCCAGCTGACTGGGACTTGGGAGACCCAGGGCCTGGGGGCACAGGAGAGAGGACTCAGCCCCCCTCCCTCCTAGACTAGCCAGGTGGGGTTCAGAGGAGAGAGGAAATGTATCCCACTGAGGCCATCGTCCCTCCTGCCTCCCCAGGAAGCTGTCTGGTGGCGCCCGCCAGCAGCCAGGCCCCTTCAGGCTGCTACGGCACCCAGGGCCCCCCTCACATGTCAGCCAGCCCACAGGACCCACATCTCCTGGACAGCATCTGAGGCTCTGCCGTGACCCGGCAAGGGTCCAAGCGGTCTGGGCCCTCGCCTGACCTGCCTGACCTCACAGGAGCCACACACGCCACTCTGGGGCCTTCTGGACTGAGCCAGGGCCTTGAAAGAACACGCCCACCTGTGCATCCCCATCCACCCCAGCCCAGCCTGTGCCCCACCCGCACCCACCCTGAGCCCAGACTCTGAGGTGTGGCCACGACCTGCTCCATGCTGATCCTGGACGCTGCTCCTGGCTCCTGTCCGCCCAGGGCGGGCAGGAAGGGACTGGAGGCAGGGGGCGCCACTCATCCCCGAGTCCGGGCCTGAAGTCCCACATCTGCCTCCGGTTATGGCAGAAGCAAGTCACATCCCAGTTGTGGCCTCACTTTTCTATCCCCTAGATAGGCCTGGGGCCAGGAGTCAGGGGAGGGTATGCATGGGGGCTGTGGGAGTGGGGTATGTCTGTAATGGGTGTGGCTCTGTGTATGAGCTGTGGGTGTGTATTGAGGGGTATGAGTGTGTGTGTAGTAAGGAAGTGTGGTGCATGAGGGCTTGTGTGGGGTATAAGGGGTGTGGGGTGTATGTGTGGAGGGGGTAGGACGCATGGGGTGTGTAGGTATGTGATGTGACGGGGTGTGGGGGTACATCTGTGTGGTAGGGGTGTGTGCTTGTGTGGTGTGTGGGGTGTGAGTGTACGTGTATATGGTGGGAGGCATGCATGCAGCATGTGTGGTTGTGTGGGGTGTGAATGTGTGTGTGGTGGGGGGTGTGGTTGTGTGGTGTGGGTTGCTATACATGTGTGTGTATGTGTGTGATATGTATGGGATGTGCGTGATTATGTGGTGTGTTGGGTGTGTGTATGTGGTAGGGGTGTGTTTGGTGTGTATGGGGTGTGTGGCTGTGTAGTGTGCAGAGAGTGTGTATGAGTACGTTTGTGGGTATGTGTAGGATGAAGTGTACTGTATGTGATATGTAGGGGATGTGGTGGTGTCACGTGGTGTGTGATGGAAAGTGGGGGGTATATAGGATGTGTGGGGGTGTGATGTATGGGGGTATATGTGTGTGCGGTGTGTGTGCAGGGTGGGGGTGAGGTGTATGTAGATGCAGGGGGTACATGGGTGGTGTGTATATGTGTGTGCATAGGGCACATGTATATATTCTGGGTCAGTCACTCAACCAGGACTTTCCAGATGGACCTATGAGGTAAGCACCATCCCATTCCCATCCCCCAGATAGAGAAACTGAGGTCTCTGGGCTCTGCCTTGGCTCCAGCCCAGCAGCGCAGCCTCTGGAGCCCACTGATGAGGGGTTACAACCATCAGTGCCCCCGGAGAAGGCCCCCGAAAGGGCTCCAGCGCCACATTCCCAGTCTGCGTTCCCTCGGACCAGGTGCTCAGCCACCCGAGGACTCGGGACAAAGGCTTGTCCTCCCCATCAGGGCCGCTCTGCACCCCCCTCCCCGACAGCAGGTAGCTCCAGAGTGGGGAACCCCGAAGCCAGAAGCTACGCTGGGCTCCCCAGGCTGGGTCTCCCCCAGATGCAAACAGCCCAGAGCAAAGTCCATACAGTGAAGTTTATTCCCAACAAAGTTCCCCTCCCCCCTCCCCAGCCCGGGACAGGGACCGACAGGCTGGGGCGAAGATGGGGCTCCCGTGGCTGGGGTGCCTCCGGGGAACAGGTCGCACGCTGTGCCCGGCTCCCCCAGCCCGCTGAGCCCACTACGCCTCCCTGCCCAGCCCTCGGGAGAGGGGAGGGGCGCCGGCTCCGGGGTGGTTCCAAAGTGGAGTGTGAAAATAGAGAGATATATATATTTATACGCAGCGCCAGTCCGGCGTGGCACTCACACCTCTGTCTGGAAGTCGCTGTCGGGGGGCTCTGCGGGCTCCCAGGCCGCTGCCCGGTGCAGGGCCAGCCGCTCTCGGGGTTTGGGGGGCAGCGAGCCCAGGGTCATGGACTTGAAGGTGCTCCAGCTCTGCTGCCGCCGCTGCTGGGACAGGCCGGGACGCTCCCCCGGGCTGGGTTTCTCCTGCGGGAGACAGTCAGGACCCTCCCTCTCACCCATTCTCCAGAAGCGCACACGAGGAGGCGAGGGCTGGTGCAGTGGAGGCCAGGGTGGCTGCTGGGGACCGGAGCTGCCCGGCTTGAGCTGGGGCCCTGCCCTCCGCTCAGAGGGCTGTCCTCGCCCAGCCATCCTAGTGGAGCCCCCAGACTCACCCCCTCTGTGCACCCCCAGCCCAGAACGACCACATCTGAGCAGGCCCCTGGGAAGGCGAGCTGAGGCTGCCCCAGCAGAGGACAGGAAGGAAAAGCGTCCCAGAGTGCCCCCCGCCACCCCCACCCAGTCCAGGGGGTCACTTACGCCGGACACACTCCGCTGGGCCGCCCCACCTGTGGCCACGCTCCACTGTTTCTCCCTCTGCAACAGGGGCTGGGTCAGGAGGCAACCCCAGGGGGTCACTGCATGGGGGGGTCCCAGGGGCCTGAGCTGAGGGCAGGGGTGGCCCCGGGAGCCTCACCTTGGCCGTGGATGGGCCACGGTAGCGGTCGAAGGTGTGAAACTTCTGATTGAGCTCGTGGTAGAGTTCCGAGTGCCGCTTCCGGGTGTGCATCACCTTCTGGGGGCACAGGGCGTCAGACGTGTCGCCCCCCGCTCCCAGCAGCCCAGGAGACCCAGCCCCACAGCCCAGGGTGAGCTACACCTCAGGGTCCTGCCCTTTGGGTCTGGTGTGGGACAGGGAGGGGAGCCTGAGCAGAGCCCGCGGGAGCACAGCTTGGGGCTGGACTCCCCAACAACTCCAGGAGATCTCCCTTTCCCGAGCGGCCCCTCCAGGGCAGAGCCCAGACACCCAGCACTTGCCTCAAAGTCCAGGTCTGAATACCGTAGCTTCTTCCGCTAAAAAGGAGCAATAGGGGCAGTGAGGGAGAGATGCTCGTATCCTGGGAGACACTGCCCGCTGGCCCTCCCCTGCCCACCCAGGGCCCAGCAGGAGGGTGTGGGACAAAACCACACTTAAGGTCAGGGGTGGGGGCCCAGCGCAGGGCTGCAGCTCCATGCCAGAGCCCCACTGCCCACACCCTGCTTCCCCACTCACAGAGGCACGCAGGCACAGGGAGCCCAGGCAGCCTTCCCACGTGGCAGGGACACGGATGCCCAGCCAGGATCACCGCCCAGAGGCTCATTCGCTGCAACCCTTAGGAGTTGCCCCGTCTCATCCTCTGCCAGCTGAGGCTCCCCTCTACCCCCAAACATCCCACTTTTCCTGCAAACACAGGAGGTGTTCAGAACACCCCCTAAGGTGCCCGTTTTCCTGCCAAACCAAGCCCTGCTTTTCTGGCCCCCTACGTGCCTCTCTGGGCCCTCACCTTCCCTCCCAGATGCCTCCAGGGCCCCTACAAAGTGCACAGTGTGTCAGCCGCTCAAGGAGAGTCAATGTGTGTCTCAGAATGCTGGCACCAATGTTTCAAGACCAACGCCAACTACCCCAGCTCGAGGGGAACACAGGTGGGGGTGGGGTGCTTGCCCAAGGCCCTCAGAGATGATGCTAGGGCCATGGTCTACATACCCAAATCCTAGGCCTAGGGGCTGCAGGACCCCTGTCCTGCTCTCCCACTGACCTTCTCCGGCCCAGCCTGTGCATGCATGCCCTGCAGACTCCGGGCCATCGCTCTGACTACACCTCTCTCTGCCCCTGATGCCCCTGGGTGCCCCCCCACACACACCACACACATGCATTGTGCCCAATAGTATAAACAAGCTCCTCTGGCACCCCAGACTGGCTCCTTGGCCTCCACCACCTGCAGCTGCCCACATCCAAATCCTGACTGTAGTCCTTGACACCAAAGTCACAGGCACAGCACTGTGGCATGTCCCACACAGGGAGCTCTGCGCTGGCCCCACCTTGGGGCCCACCCAGGCAGGTGTCCACAGCACCACGCCTGCCGTGACACGAGGCCCCCCTCCCCAGAGCCGGCGTTTAGCTCTCTTTGTTACGCCTTCCTGTTCCTGCCATCTGCAGCGGGAGCAGGCACCAAATGTTCAAGAAACATTTTGGGAGAAAAACTAAACTTGCAAACCTCCTAGCTGCTAACTTAATTTCCTTTGTGCGGAGGACGGGAAAGCGGGTTTCTGAGGCCAAACATGAGCCGCCAACAATGTCTGAATTGTGACTCCTGCCACAGCCTTCCCATCCCTCCATCTACAGAATTCTAGAAAGTTCCAGAAGTCTCCAGCGGCCATTGCCACCTGCTCGTTCCCAGTGATTTCCTGCAGGGACTAGGCTGGGGGCTGGGGGTGACGGGGCCAGGAGGGGCTCACAAAAACAAGTCAGCAGGGGCTGAGGGGGCTGTACAACTTCTCAGGAGGACAGGGATGGCGACCACACACCCGGCAGCCCCTCAGGCTGCTCTCAGGGCCAGGAAGAGCAGCAGTTTCCATTACTCTCTTGGACACTTACATTACTGAGCACTTCCTGTTTGACACAAGGGTACGTTTCCTCACCATGACTCATGGCCATAAAGTGGCTGCACCGTTCCTCCACTTCACAGATGAAGAAACAGAGGCACGAGAGAGCTCAGGGGTGCTCCATAACACCCACAGGCCTACACCCTCTCAGCCCATTGCACCTGCCTGAACGGGCAGCCGTCCTACCCAGCACCCCAACCCACAGCGGGAGGGGTTCAGGGGTCCCCAGAGAGGACAAAAGCCTAGAGCATGTGGTGGTGTCCCTCTGGGGGCTGCCCCTGCGCCGCCTCAGGCCTTGAGGTCAGGCCCCCCCGGCCCCTCACCTCCAGCGAGCCCAGCTTCATGGTGGAGCCAGGCACGGTTCGCGGCATGGTCCGGCTGCGCTCGCCCGGCTCGGGCACTTGGCGGGGGCTTGGGGTGGGTGGTGGCGGCTGGAAGGTCATCCCGTAGGGGTTCTGCAGAGACCCGTAGGCGGGGCCCAGGCCCAGGCCCGGGTGGTCAACAGACAGGAAGCTGGGGTAGGCTTCCGCATGGGTCAGCGTCTTGGCGGCTCTCCGGGGAGTGCCCTCGGGCCGGGCCCTTGGTGGCGGCTCCTCAGGCCCCGCGCCCCCTGCACCGGGCTGCAGGGTCAGAGTCCGCCGGGGCAACACCATGTAGTCCCCCTCGGAGCCGGGCTCCGTGGGCCGCAGCCATGTGAGGTCGAGTTGCCGCAGGCCCCCCTCCCCGCACATGTACACGGGGTTGGTCTCCTGCGGGGGTGGCGGCTCCCCCAGCCCCGGTGAGGCTGCCAGGGGCACCAAGATATTGCCAGGCAGTGGTGAGAAGCTGAGGTTGCCCTCGGGCCCCACGAGGCAGGACTTGGGCTCCTCGTCCTCGTCCAGGGACAGGCGGGACAGCGTGCCCGTGATGGTGGACGGGTTGCAGGTGCTGACCTCCTTGAAGAGAACTGGGGGGTGGAGAGGAAGGTGAGTCACAGAGTGGAAGTCTGGGGGTTCGCAGCTGGTGGGGGACAGCACCCCGGGCAGTGGGGATCATGTCCAGGATGCACGTCTGGCTAGTGGGGACACCTGGACTCCTGACAGTGACAAGGAGACCCCTCTTGGGCCCGGGTCATAGTATAGCGGGTAGGGAGCCTGCTTTGCACACGGCCAATCCAGGTTCGATCCCTGGCATCCCAGAGGCCCCTACAAGAGTAATTCCTGAGCATAGAGCCAGGAGTAACCCTGAGTAAGCTGGGTGTGGTGCCCTCTTTCTGGGGTGCAGCTCCCACGGGCCCCAGGACAGGTCCTGATCTCCAAGGCCACACCGCAAGTCTGTCTAAAGGGCCTGTTCCTCCCCCTTCTTGGACACTCCCTCCCCACTCCCAAAATAGAGCCCAAAATATTAGGAAACACTGCAATAAGGAGACTACCAGGAGGGCCCTCGTGCCCCCCATGTGTCCCCTAAGGTTCCTCTCCGCCCTGGGAGGTCAGATTCCTTCCCTCTGCTGATGAACAGGCTCAGAGACAGGAACCGTTTGCCCAGAGTCACACAGGAGGTGGTATTCCAGTCGCATCCCCCAATAGGGCTGTGCGACTCAAAGCCAGTTCCCATCACCCCCTCCCAGAGAATGGGGCCTCCCTCCTGACCCTTCCTCAGACCTCTCAAGCTCTGTCCAGCAGACTCACCTGTCTGACAAGCCAGATCCACGTCCTTTTCAAAATCTGACTAGAAGCAGAGAGGGAGAGAGCAGGTGGGCAGAGAGGGTCGAGGGAGCCAGGGGTTGGGGGGTGTCCAGGTCCTTCCCACCCACGCAGGACTGCTGCCCCCAGCACACTGCATAACTGCGCCCTAGGGGACCCCAAAGCAGGCTAGCCCCAGCTCGCAGGAGGAGAAGTGAAGGTGGGAAGGACGTAGCCTTCCTACTCATCCAGCTCTGCAGGCAGCTGAGGGGCTCCGGGCAGGGAGGGGACACGCTCAGCACCCCCGCCCCGACCTGGGCCCCCACTCACCAGGATCTGCAGTTGCCCGTTCTTGCACGAGTCGGGGGAGTCCTCACTCTCATCGGCCCGGCACACGCCCATCTGGCATTTCACCACGTCCTGAACCTGGGGGCAGTGAGGGCCTGCTGGGCCTGAAGCCAACCTGGGCCCCCCGGCCACACTGACATGGCTCCCACCCAGGTACCCTGCAGGTGGGTCCCACTAGGGGAGGGCCCTGACACTGGACTGGGGGAGAGGGAAGGGGGGTGCCTGGGAGACCAAGGTCGGGCTGCCCGGGTAGGGGGGGCATGGAGGGGGTCTCTGCTATTCAGGTGTGCATGGGGAGGGGTGGGCCAGGGTGGCGCGGCCCACCTCTCGGCGCAGGAAGCAGTGCACGGCCGTGATGACAAAACCCTGCGCGGAGTTGAAGACGGCAAAGAGGGCCTGGAAGAGGACGGAGCGGCGGTCGGTCATGGCCAGGACAGCGGACATCCAGGTGAGCGCCAGCAGGGGCAGCACCACGCAGGAGCTCCAGAGGGAGGCCCTGAGGACAGCAGCAGACGCCGGTGCTCAGCTGGGGGGGGCCCCCCGCAGCCACCCACGCAGGGGCCAAGACCCCCAGGGAGAGCGCCCGCGGGCCAGAGGCAGAGAGACAGAAAACGGAGAGCAGAGAGCGAGGACCAGGGCAGGGCATGGGGAGGGCCGCAGGGACAGACACGCAGACACAAGGGGACAGAGCCAGAGCCGAGGGGAGGGACGGGGAGCCGGCGGGGCAGACAGGCGCAGGGGCCGAGGGTCCCAAGCCCCTTGTGCATGGGAACACGGAGATCCTGGGAGAGGAGGGGGCGGACACTCGGACACGTGGTGAAGCAGGCACAGCGGGGCGGGGACAGCGGGGACCCTTTCCTTTCCAGTCCCTGGCCACGTCCTGACTCCCAAGAGCTGCTCAGGCCCTGGACACCAAGATCGAGAACTGGAGCTGGGGGGGTAGGGGGGCGGTCAAAGCAGGGGTCAGGGGTCAGATGCACATACACCTCTGCTCCCCTGGACTGGGGATGTCCCAGAGGGGAGCAGGCCCAGAGCCCGGGTGCCAACCCGGTGCCACCCTCCACGGCTGTAGCGGGGGGCACAGGGCGCAGGCCTGCCCTACTGGGCCAGACGCCACCATCCTCATGAGAGCCGCAGGCGGGAGTGGAGCGGGGGCGGGCAGAGCAGAGTTGGGCAGGGGGCCAGGGCCTGCCCTGGGAAGAGCAGCCGGGGCTGTTCCGCCTGGCAGGGGGTGGGCACAGCAGTCGCCGCCCCCAAGGGCAGCGCCAAGCCCGGGAGAGGGTGTAATCACAGTCCTAAGAGCTGCCATTGATTAACCACCAATTCTCTGCCAGGCCCTACACTGCACACTTTACATACGTTAGTCCCCATTGTGATCAAAACAACCCCAATAAACAGGCACGGGGATTATTATCCCAATTTACAGATGAGGAAGCTGGAGTGTGCCCAGCTGGGCAGAGACAGACAGGGCTGGGAGGCAGACCCAGCTGGGCCACCTCCAAGCCCGAGCTGCAAGGGCTGTGTGGGACACACGGGGTCGGGAGGCAGATGACAGGGCGAGCTTCCCAGAGATGTGGCCAGCTGCCTGCTGAGAGCAGCCCGGACCCCCATGCCCCCCCCTCCCCACGGCTCAGGAGCTTGGGGGCAGGCCAGGCCTGGAGGGAGCCCTGGCAGGGGGTGTGTTCTGTTCCCGCCTGGGGTTGGGGGGAGGGGGCACTGTCAGATTCTCAGTTGCTTATTAGGGGGGTAGCGGCACGGGTGGGGTGTTTGGGGGGAATGACCCTCTGACTCTCTCTGCCCCGCTGTGAGACTGAATCCCTCTGTAATGCTGAGTTTCAGATCCTAGGACGGAGGGCCAGTCTCCGCTTCACTCGTGCTAACAGTGCTAGCTCCCGTCTCCTTCGAAGAGCTCTGTTACTCTGAGATCCGACGGGTTCCCCACTTCTAAGGGCCTAGATGTCTAGGAGCCTCTGCAGGATGCGGGGGGAGGAGGGGACCACGACTGTATAAAACACAAGGCGGGAGCGGGGGCGGGGAGCAGGGGTGGGCCCAGGAACCCAGCGCTTTCCGGGAACACAGACATGGCTCCCAGCCGCCCACTGCCACCTCGACACCAAGCCCGCGTGCGTGTGTGGCAGGCTTGCCAGGCACTGGGCCCACAGCCTCCTCCCCCCACCACGCCGCCCCCCGCCCCCCGCCCTCCCCGCCGGGGGCACAACTAACATGGCGTTCCTGGCCGAGGCTGAGCTGAGCAGAGGGCTGGGGACCACTCCACACGCTGAGCAGGGGAGGAGCAGGCTGGCCCAGGGGCACCGCTCCGACCTCGAGGGGGCGGCACAGACATGGGAGAGGGGAGAAACACACGGCGGGCGGGGGGGAGAAGGGGCAGCGTGAGCCCCGTCGGGTGGGGAGGGGAGGGCAAACGAGAGAGAAAGAGGCGGGTTAGGGCGGGTGAGGGGCTGCGGCGGAGCACTCCGGGTGCCCGCCTCGCCTGCCAAGGTCAGGGAGCCCAGGCGGCACTGTCCAGCCCAGTGCTGCCCAGACAGGCCAGGCCGCGGCCCTCCCTCCGGCGCCAGTCCCCGCAGGACCAAGCGGCAGAGGCGCCCTTACCCAGCCCTCTGCTTCTTGGATTTGTCAGAGATGCCGTCGCGGGCCATGAGCTTGTTGAAGACGATGATCCCAATGAGCATGTTCACCTGGGGGCCCGGCGGGGGCGGGCGGGGGGAGGGGAGGAGAGACACGATCACCAGGTGCCCCTTGGTAAGAAGACCCCCCAGGTGGGGAGGAAGAGTGAACCCTGCCGCACCCCTCCCAGCGGCTGCGGGGGCAACGTACCAGCACGATGACCGCCGCAGGGCCCACAAAGGCGTACAGCAGGCCACCCTCCAGGGAGAGCCAGCAGCTGGGGGTGGGGGGGCGGGGGTCAGTCACCAGCAGGCTCACCCCCCAGTCGACACCACCCCTTTCAGCGCCTCCCACAGGCTGCTGGAAACACGTCAACCACTGGCCCAAACCCACGGAGCCTCAGCCTCCCCGAGAAGCCTGGGAACGTGGGAAGCAGTCCCGGAGGGCTCTGGGGGCAGGGGGCCAGGGGGAACCACCCAGACCATCCACACAAGACGGGGCTCAAAGGTTTCAATTCTCCAATCCCGGCACTTGCTTTGGCGGTTGGGGAGACTGAGACTTAGAGCCAGGGAAGAATCTGTCCGGAGATTCCCTGGCAGGGACAGGCCTACGAATGCCTGATGGCCTGCCCGGCAGATGCCCCGAGAGGTCCACTAACCCCACTGCCCACCAGAGGGTCACGTACTAGCTAGCAGTACCGTATCCTTTGGTGCGGGTAAAGCCGACAGACACCGCCACCACCAAGGCAGGCAGACCTGGGGGCAGGGGCCACAGTGAGACCATTGGCCGTCCCCTCATGGCCCCTGACCCCCAGCCCCACTGAGCCCTGTGTCCAGATTGCTGACCAGGACCGAAGCTGAACCCCGCTCCCGCCCCCGGGCCCCACGGCAGAGCCCAGCCTGATCCTGCTCACCCCAGCCCAGACAGAGGAAGCGCTTGCGAACAAGGCGGGTGCGCATCCGGCCGATGACGGCCAGGTAGGACTGCCAGGCCTCGGTGAGCACCCAGCAGAAGGACGAGAGGAAGAAGAAGTGCAGGAAGGCGGCCGTCATGGTGCAGACGCCCTGCAGGGAGGGAGGGGGGGTGTCCCTGAGCAGCCACCACAGCAGAAGGGGGCCCGGCGGCCCACGCCCGCTGCTGGGCGCTGCCAGGGCCACCCACCATGTCCCGCCCCCCACAGAGCCCTGCCAGGCACCCCCGACTTCCTGCACCCACACACAGCACGACACAAGCCCAGGGACACGCGCGCAGCACTCGGTATCCGGCAGGCGGCGAGCAGGCTGCCTACGCACAGGCCGGGCACAGAGGGCTGGCTGCACGTCACAGCTGGGCGGACCCCACGCCCGCGCGCCCGCTGGCACTGTGCACCGGAGGGCAAGGGGCTCGGGTGCGGGGGCACAGGCAGGTGGGCGCACACTGCCCACGCGGAGTCCCGCTCACAAATGCCACCCGCATCACCCACGGTGCATGGAGGAGCCGGGGTGCTGGGGCATGGGCACCCACAGACACGCGTGCTCGGGACACACCCCCATGCCCCATCCTAACACAAGAGGAAGGACACGCACAAACACGTGTGACTCACGGCCTCGCCCACCCCAGGCGGCCCTGAAAGCATCCCCTGCGCCCCTGAGCCTGCACCTGCCTTGCTCAGCACCCGCGACTGGCCCACGAGGATCAGGATGTTGGAGGCCAGGATGGACAGGCAGAAGTTCAGCAGGATGATGGAGCGCTCGGATTTGATGAACCTGGGGGTGGGCAGAGGCGGCCGTGGGCGGTGCTGGCTGGCCAAGCCCCTGTGCCATGCAGAGCACCCCTCACGCTGCCCTGCCCAGCACTCCTTTCTCCCGAGCTGGCCTGTCCAGTCCCCTTCCCCCGCAGTGCCCTGCCCAGTAACCTCCGCCCCTGCTCTGCCCTGCCCAGCACCCCCACCCCGCACACTGCCTGCCCAGTGACCCTCCCCTCCCCTGCCCCACCCAGCACCCCCTACCTCCAGAAGGCAGCGTAGATGGCAAGCAGGGTGAGCAGCGCCATGCAAGACACGGCACAGCCGATCACCAGGGGGACAGAGGGGGAGCCCGCCAGCTCTAGGGTCTGGGGGAGAGGAGAGTGAGGAGGGTCCACCCCCACTTGCTCCCTGCTCCATACCGATGGCGCCCACTCTGGGTCACCCCTCACCACCTTGCTCACTCAGGTGCGGATTTTTTTTTTTTTTTTTTGCACTTTGGGTCATACCCGGCAATGCACAGGGGTTGCTCCTGGCTCTGAACTCAGGAATTACTCCTGGTGGTGCTCAGGGGACTATATGGGATGCTGGGACTCGAACCCGGGTCACCTGCTTGCAAGGCAAACGTCCTACCCGCTGTGCTATCGCTCCAGCCCCTCAGGTGCGGATTTACACCGGCACTCACTTTCACGGGCAGACACGCGTGTGCTTATGCACACATGTCATCCCCGAGAACTGCCACAAGGGCACAGACCGAAACCCCACGAGTGCCCCTGCTCAGAAGCACGTTGGGGGATGGGGGGGTCACTTCTGCCCTCAGCAGCTGCCTATGCAGTGGGACTCCCCGCGCTCACCAGGTCCTTGGGTGGCTGGGCCAGCACGGCAAAGGTGGACGGGCGATGGCACTGGCAGCGGGTGTGGGCCGCCTGCGTCTCCAGGGTCTGACAGCTCTCGGTGTCCCAGTCTCCTGCGCTCGCATCTCTTGGAGGGGTGGAAGAGGGGAATGAGCCTCCCATCCGCAGCCCTATCACGGCGAGTCCCCACCCAGGGTCAAGTGACATTCAGGCCCAGGCCAAGTCCCAAAGGAGGTTGCTGGGAGCCCCGGACAGGTCCTCCACCCACGAGGCCAAGGGTGGCACTGAGGAAGCCTCTGGAAGCTCAGGCAGGAGGCCCCTGCCAGAGGAGAAGTCCAGGGCTTAGCCCCGAGGCCCCCCGCAACTCACGCTCTGGAGTAGTCCCAGCTGGCACAGTGGGGGTCAGTGGTGCCCTGGGGAGAGAAGGAAGAGGTGCCGCATGAAGGAAGGTGCTCACCTGCCGTCACCTCCCACCGCACTCCTGCCACAGGTCCAGCTAGCGATCAAGGCCAGCCTCCACACCAGTGGGGTCCCCCTAGGGCCCTAGGCCCCCACTCACGTTGATGATGTAGGACAGCTCCACTGTGATGAGGGGCTCGGCTGGTGGCTGGGTGGGCGGCCGGACGGTCACTGTCATAACCCGTGAAGTGACGGCCAGCGGGGGCCTGAGAAGCAGGGACTGAGGTCAGTTCCTGCCAAGGGTGCCCAGACCCACTTGAAACGCCTGAAGGTGTCATGGGAGGGAAGGGGGCCAACAGCACACTGAGACCAGGGGAAGGCCTCAAGTTCACGAGGTTCAGAGTGATCTAGAGCCCAGGGTCAGATCTCTGGGTCCACCAGGCAGCCACGTCTCTGTCAGAGAAGCACCCGTGTGCAGGACCGGTCAGGAACCAGAGAAATACCCGCATCCAGGGCTGATGGCACACACGGGCCGGCAGAGGACGGGCCTCCCGGGCACTCACCGGGGGGGAGGCAGGATGAGGCCGAGGGTGCGGTAGAGGACAGCACCGATGACAAAGTAGGAGGAGGACTCCTCAGGGTCCGCGGGAAGGAGGCGCTGGTGGGAGTGGCCGGGGCCAGGGGGGACTGTGCCTGGGCCCCGGGCCCGGCCTGGGCTGCCGGCTGCCCCTGTGGCCGTGGGCTTCCCTGGAGGGGACAGGCTGAGCACCTCCCTGGGCAGGAAGAGCCGGTCCTCCGAGTGGCGCACCCAGTCTTTCATGCCCCGGCGGCCCCGCATGGGAAACGTGATGTCACTGGACACGGCCGAGATGGGCTCCCGCTGAATGCTGATCACTGTGGCCGGGGTGGCGGAGACCACCAGGGACAGATGGGGGACGGGCCGGCACAGGGACGACAGAGGGTAGGGGACACGCATGCAGAGAGGAGAGGGAGAGATGCGGAGAGACAAGGAGCAAAGGTCAGCCGAGGGGAGCCGGCACCCAGGGAAGGAGAGAGGGAGCGGTGGGAGCCCCCAAGGCCCTCCCGCCCCAGGCCCGGCTGCTGGCACAGACCCAAGTTGTCGGTGACGATGAGCGAGCTCTGGAAGGCCTTGAGGGCGTCGCCCACCAGGTGAATGAAGTCCTCCACAACCCGCAGCAGGTGCACGGAGCCCGGGGACACCTGGGGACAGAGTGTGCATGGGTCTGAGGGGCACAGGCTCTCCCTGGGCCCGGCAGCCCGGCAGCCCAGCCCTCACCTGCTGCGCATCATCCCATTTGTCCTTGTTCTCCGCGTCTACCATGAAGCTCACCACCTGGAAGAAGCGCTGCGGGGAGAACAGCGCCTGAGGTCCTGGAGCCCGGCCTGGGGTGGGGGCGGGGGGGGGGGCGCCGCCCCATCAAGGCCAGGCCAGGCACCCACTCCCCCACACGCAGTACCTGCACATCGTCCGCCGAGGGGACGTAGGTGGCCCTCTTGAAAGTGTCGGTGACATTCCGCAGGATGTCCACGGAGAAGAGCAGGTCCCCGCTGTAGTAGGTGCGCCGGGCCAGCAGCTCCTGCAGACTGCGCACCACCTGGGACATGCCCTCCCCCGCCAGCATGCGCTGCCCTTTGGCCAGGTGCTCCCGGAGCTGCAGGTGACAGGGGGAGCCACTGTCAGCTGGGACACAGAGGCAGCAGGAAGGAGGGGGAAGGTCAGAGACACCCAGAGGGCCCCACTGGGGAAGCCAAGAGTCTTGGAAGGAGACTGAGAAAAGAGAAGTCCCGGAAGATGGGACAGAGGCACAGAGGGACAAAGGGGCTCAGACGGAAGGTGAAGCAGGGACAACCCACATGCTGACAGGGGACTCTCCCACTCCCACATGAGGGCTTGTGCCCGCCCCGGGCTGTAATACCCATGTGTGGTCACCTGCTCTACAAACACCCAACACGCACCCATCATACCCACGAACCACGTGACTGCACTCGGAGCTCATAGAAGGCCTGGGGTGGACACTAGAGACATAAACGTAAATTCAACCCTTTCCCTGCCTTCCAGGAGCTTCTGGCCTCATGAAGGACACATACACGTACACAGGCACATGCACACGCATGCACACACACACACATACACACCCCTACTGACACAGCTCAGGGGCGGGTACAGTGCCAACCAGGTGCCAGACTAAGGGCAGACTCCTGAGAATCAGGCCTTCAATGTGAGTAGAACCTTCCAGAAAAGGAGAGGCCAGAAGAGGCGGACCCAAGTGGGCACAGCACAGGCTAACGTGCAGGGGCAGAAGCAAGAATCTAGCTCCCCCAGCAGCCCCCAGCTACAACCAGCACAGGGCAGGAGCCCCTGAGCTAAGGCAGCGTGTGGGCCCTGGTGCCGTAACATCCAGAGGGTCAGGGCAGGGGAAAGAGACGTTCATTTCCTCCCGCGTACCCAGCGCCCAGGACCCCGCGGGGCACTCACTGACAGATACAGGTAGCGGTACTCATGGGAGATGCAGCGGGCAAAGCTGGGCAGCCCCCAGTATGCCACCCCCTGGGCGCTGAGGAGGCAGCGGCGGCTGGCAGACCCTGCAAGGGGACAGGACAGAGGGTTTGGTGTGAGGGTCTGAGCATCCCACTCCCCTCAAAGTGGAGCAGTGGAAACCCACAAAGGGGGCAGTAAGAAGAACAACAGGGGGCTAGGGCTGGCCCTCCGGTCCAGGGCCCTGAGTTTGTGCCCTGGCACCACCAAAATAGCTAAGTACGAAACAAGGGCACAGAGAAACAGTACAGTGGGTAGGGCAGTGTCTGCCTTATGCAGCCGACTCGGGTTCGATCCCCGGCAGCCCATATGGTCCCGAGCACTACCAGGAGTGATTCCTGAGTGCAGAGCCAAGAGTAACCTGAGTATCGCTGGGTGTGAAGCCCCCTTCCCCGCCCACCAAAAAACAAATAATGAGAGGAGCCGTGTGAAGGCCGGCAGGCTGAGCCCTCACCTGAGGCGTTCGGGGGGCACTTGTTGTAGATGATCTCGCCAGCAGCCGCCTTCTTCCACGTCATCAGCATCACGTGCTCGTCCCTGCACATCTCGTGGAAGGCTGTGGGGGCAGCAGCAGCTTAGCCTGGCCCACCCGCGGCTGGCCCAGCCCTGGGTCCCGGCGGCCAGTACCTGGACACCTCTTCTCGCTGCAGGGCTTCACCTCCTCGCCCGTACCCTCGCAGGGGTAGCCCTGCGTGCCCGTGGCCTGGCACATGCGGAAGCGGCGCTGCCAGCCAGTGTCACACGTCTTGGAGCACAGGCTCCAGGAGTTCCACGGCCCCCACTTGCCGTCTGTGGCTGCAGGGAAGAGGGGAAGGCAGGAATGGCTCCAGCATCAGCCCCACGCCCCACCCCAGCCTGGGCTGCGCCTGGGCACCAAGTCCTCACCTGGACACTCCAGGCCGCTGCACTCACGGGTGTCAGTGACAGAGCCGGAACACGTGGCCCAGGCCGGGCCCGCCACACTGCACTTCCGGCTGCGCTGCTGGGTCCCGTTGGCACAGGATGCGGAACACGGGCCCCAGGGACCCCATTCTAGCCACTGGCCTTCCACTGCATGGGGAGACACAAGCAGGGTGGGGGGCGTTGAGGAGGAGGTGTGGAGGCTGCGGGGGCGGGGGGGGGCCTCTGGGAGAGGGCGGAGTCTACTAGGCATTCAGATGGGAGAGGGGCGGGTGGTGGGGGCTGCAGGGAACAGTTGATGCCAGGCCTGGTCCAGCCAGTCCCAGCTCTAGGACCACAGGGACCCTCGCCACCCAGCTCTGGGGCTGCAGGAGCACCTTCCCGTCTGTGCCCGCACCGTGGCTCAATTTTGTGTCCCTTCCCAGTCCTGCAGGTCACGGGCATGTTAGAGTAGGTGGAAGCGGAGGGAAGTGGGTATTGACTGGCCACAGCCCCTTTGGGGCTCGCAGTGTTCCAGCTCAGGCTGGCCAGGAGCAGATCCTCTCCCGCACTGGGAGGACCTTCACCGGACCCCAGACTCCCCATGCATGGTCAAATCTAGGGGGCATTGGCCCTGACTGCCTCCCCTCCGTGTCTCCACCCCCCGCCCGGCCTGCAAGCCCACTGGGCGCTACTGACCCGGGCAGGCGGCCATACTGCAGAGCTTAGTCTGCAGCTCGGGACCCTCGCAGGCCTTGCCGCCGTGCTGGGGGGGCACGCAGGTTCGCATCCGGCTCCGGGACCCCCGCCCGCAGCTGCGGGAGCACAGGCTCCAGGACCCCCACTCCTCCCACACGCCGTGAACTGCAAGGAAGCACGTGGCCGGTGGCAGGGCCGCTCCTTGGCCCTGCCCACTGCCCATTCATCCACCAATCAGGAGCTCGGACAGCTCAGCGGCTGCTCCTCATTGGCTCTTCCCTGGACCTGTTGCCAGGACCGTCCCTCTGGGCCCCTGGCCTCAGAGTTTGAGTGGGGGAGTGGGTACGTGGAGGCGGCTGTCAGGTCCCAGTTCACACCTGAGCCTCCATCAACCCAGGAGCGGAGGGGACCCCTCCCCTCCCCGGGGCACAGGAAAGGCCCCGGTATCCCTCCCCCACTCCACCCGACCCCAGCCCGTCCCCCACTCCCCCAGACCCATCCAAAGTGACAGGCCTGGGGCTAGGGAAGAGCCTCCCCGGTGGCAAGCGCATGGACACACACAGAGACACGACCCTCGGCACGGACACAGACACAGAGCTCACGTTTGGGAACACAGCTTTGCCCCACCCCTTTTTAGGCTCCTGCACGGCCCCAGGCACCCAGAGCCCTTCCCAGGCGGACCTTCCTCTAACTCTCCAGACCCTTCGCTCCCAGGGCACACTGGGGGACGGGGACCCCTGCTGCTCCACCCCCTGTCCTGGCAGACACATGCAGCCCTCCCACAAACCATGCTGCACTGAGAGGGTTCCGGGGAGGCAGAGGAGCAAGGGGACGGGCAGCGGGGGCAAAAAGTGGCGACTGCTTTCGATCTCGACGGACAGGCTGAACCACCAAGGTGGGGGTCGGGGTGAGGAGGTGACTACACGAATCTGGGAGACGGACAAGAGGTGCTGGTGTGGCTGGACCACGGGGCGTAGGGGGTGGGGTGGGGTGAGGGTATAAAGCTGAGCCCAGATGACCAGGATGCAGGTGGCAGGGCTAAAAGATGCCCAGAACTGAGTCCACTGTGGCCCTGCACCCCAGGTCAGGTGGGCTGAGTGGAAAAGAAGAGGTGACCCCAGCACCTCTGGGCGGGGAGCCCGGCCGAGGCCCGGGCAGGCGGCGAGGACGCGCGTACCTGGGCAGGTGGCTGAATTGTTGCAGGCCCGAGTCTCCCGCAGGGGCCCGCTGCACAGGGTCCCATAGGGGGAGGACACGCAGGAGCGGGTGCGCACCTGCAGTCCCTGCCCACACGTCAGGGAACACACACTCCACGGGGACCACTCCTCGGCCGCGGGGTCGCCTACGAGAGAGGGACAGCGTCGGCGGCAGGGGCCCCTCCCAGGCACTGCTCTGACGGGGACCCTGCTACCCTGATGCCCGCCACAGCGCCGCCCGCGGGCCTCACGTGGCCGAGACACCACCGAGCTCCAGGACGCAGACACAGACGAGCACACGCCAAGCACACGTGCCACCAGACGCCACACAGTCGGGCCGCACCGCCGCGGGAGGAGGCGGGCCCGGGTTACCTGTCTGCGCCATGTATAACCCGGGCTCATCTGCAGACCTTGGCCACTGGGTTTTCACCTTCGGTTCCTCTTCCGGCTCCTCACCTGGAACACGGAGGCGGTGGCGGGGGCTCAGCTCTGTGCGGGCTGAGGGATGCAGGGAGCGCGGCCTCGACAGATGGACGGAAAGCCCTGAGCCTGAGGGGCCGGGACGGGCTGCAGGCAAGGCTGGGCCAGCTCTGCCCCCTGCCCCACCTTCCTACAGGTCAGGAAACGGGTCACAGCCCCTGTCAGCTCTCTGCCCTCGTGTCTCAGCCCCACTGGAGGGAGTCTGGGAGGCTTCTAGAAGTGCCAGGGGCTGCCACGGCCTCTCCTGGAACCCTGGGAAACAGCTGCTTCGAGGACCAGCGTGGGGAGGTGACTTGGCCGCGACCACACAGACTGCAGCCCTATCTCTGTCTCTTCACAGGACTGGCTCCTAGGGCTGACGAGCTCCCAAGCTTGCCTCTGGGCTGCCATTCCCGTGGAGCGAGGGGCTGGGTCCTGGGCCCGGACTGGACTCTGAAGTACCACGCAGCATCCCGGAGGCCCAGGGCGGGGCCTCACTCCAGCACACTCTCCTTCCCCGCTATCCTCAGCCCTTCCCCTTGGCCCAGGGAGCGGCCGGAGCTCCAGGACACGGCTGTGGCCTCTCTGAGCGGTGGGTCTGGTCTGGACTTTGGCAGAACTGCTGGCCCTAGAGGGGCTGGAAGCTTCCTCCTCCCAAATGGGCTCTTCTTGCTCAGACAGGAGCACACACAGGTCCTCCCCCCACACAGAGGCTGGGCAGGGAGGGGCTAGAGGTGGCTTCGAAAGAGAAAGCCAGCAGGTGCGGGGGCAGGCACCGATGCCAGCGCTCAGCCCAGACCAGAAGGTCTGCCTCCTCCCACACCCCCAGCCCTGCCCTACTTCGGAGAGCCCCGTCAGTGCCACCTTCTCCAGAATGGAGACCGGGAGA
Organism: Sorex fumeus; assembly: GCF_029834395.1. NCBI lineage: Eukaryota > Metazoa > Chordata > Mammalia > Eulipotyphla > Soricidae > Sorex > Sorex fumeus. The sequence continues at coordinate 47,209,648 of NW_026606104.1, forward strand.
CCGTGAAGGGACCCACAAGGGTTTCCTGCCTCCAGTCACCCAGCCCAGGCCCTTCCTGGCCAGGCAAGAAAAGGGCCCTGGGAAAAGGCCAGTTTAGGCCCTGAGCCCCCACTCTGCCCAGCTCTGGTCATCTCAATACCATCCGTCCACTGTAACCATCAGTCCTGCACCTGGGGCACGGCCTCCTTGGGTCCCCTCTGCCACCTTGGATGCAGGGCCCTACGCCCACCCAACAGCTGTAGAATCAGGCCACTGGGATCCCCAGGGACACGAGGGTGCTGGTGACCTTGAAGAATGTCCTTGTCTCTCGGATGCTTGGACAATCCCCACCTGAGCCTGGACCGGGGATCCAGCTGGCCCCATGCTTGACCCCGGGCAAATGCTTCGCAGGCAGAAGTGGAAAGTGGTTGGTCTGACCCCTTCCCTCTTCTTCTTGCCCCTGTCCTACACCCTTCAGTCCCCTGGGCCTTTGACTAAAATCTGCACACCCTCTGGGCCTTACCGGATAAACTCTGCCTCCACCTGGACCCCAGAGAGGGTTGGGTGCCCCCCAGCCGCTCTCGAATCCCCTCACCCAGCCTTCCACCCCCAAATCCATCCCCTCCCCTACCCCCCAGCCTGGTGACAACCGCCTTCCCCACACCCACCCCCAGGCTGCTGAAAAAAACTCACAGCTGTGCCGACTGGCGCTGAGACAGAGGCAGGTTCAACAGCACTGGGTGCCCAGCTCGATGCTGTCACCCCTCTCCCCAACAAGGTGGACCCTGACCTCGCCTCCCCTCTCCCTGCTGCAGACTCCTCTAGAGAAGCGAAAGTTTGTAAGAGGACAAGCCCCCGACACACACACACAGAGACACACACACACACTCACACACTCACCCCTCACCTCCCAACTTTCCTGCAGCCCTTTACCTCCCAAGGTGCCCCTGGCTTGGTACTGGCCCCTCAGGAGGCTCCATGCCTCATCCCCTCCACACACGGCAACCCCAAGGCTTTCTTTCCCTCTTCTGCATCACTAGTAGGTTGCAGCTCACAGCACATTCTTGGTTTGTTTTGTTTTGTTTTTAATTTTTGAGCCACACCCGGCTGTACTCGGGGCTTACTCCTGGCTCTGTGCTCAGGGCTCACTCCTGGCAGGTTCAGGGGACCATATGGGATGTTGGGATCAAACCCAGCTTGCAAGGCAAGTGCCCAATGCACTGTACTATCTCTCCGGGCCCTGGCAGCACATTCTTACCTGCACTTGCCTCTTGGCTCACGTGTGGCTTTGCCTGAGCACCTACAAGCTGGCTCTGACAGCATTTTTTTGTTTTGTTTTGTTTTGATTTTGTTTGGTTTAGTTTTGGGCCACACCGGGCAATGCTCAGGGGTTACTCCTGGCTCTGCACTCAGGAATTACTCCTGGCAGTGCTCAGGGGACCAGATGGGATGCCGAGGACTGAACCCGGGTCTGCCTCGTGCAAGGCAAATACCCTGCCTGCTGTACCATTACTCTGGCCCTCTGGCAGCATCTTTCTGCTGAAACTGCTCTTGCTAAGTCATTGGCATCGCTGGGTGGCTGAATCCCACTGACACTTGCAAACCACTTGACCTCAGTCTTGTACACACACACAAACACATACACACATTCCTGCTCGCCCCTTCCTCTCAGCCGATGTCATCATCTTTCACACAGGTCTCTCTCTTCCCACATCAGCCATCCGCGCTTTCTTCTTTCATTTTGGTTCTGGTGCCACGCCCTGTGATGCTCAGGGATCACTCCAGTTGGTATCTGGAGGACCACAGGCGGTGCTGGGAACCAAACCAGACACATGTCTTAACCTCTGTTCTATCTCTCTGGCCTCAGCATCCACACTCTGTCATTTAAACTCACTCCCCTCCCTGCCCCTGCCAGCCCATGGCCCCAGCCCCAGGCTTCATTCCCTTCTGTGATGGCCTGCTCCTGGGTCATTCTCTTCAGCCTTCCCTCTTCCATGCTTCACGTCTGTATGTCCTCCTGCCGCCAAAGCAGCCCTCCTGCCTGGGGTCCTAGAGCTGAGCGTGTCTACAATAATATTGTCATCTCTCAAACCTCTGTCGACTTGTTTCCTATTTTACCAGGGAAACTCCTACTTGACCTTCAAAACCCACTGCAAATGCTTTCCCATCTATGAAGCCTTCCTTATTCTCAGCAGAGTTGGCTGCCCTCTCTTCCTTGTGCCCACTCATGACAGATGACTCCATCTTCTGTCCATGGACCTGCCCCCCCCCACACACACACACATACACCCCCAATCAGCCCTGGAGCGGAAGTCTGCAGCTGAGCCCTTTCACCGTCCACAGTGAACACCAGCGCAAAATCTGGCCTAGAGAAAGAGGAGTAAACACCAAAGAACATGCTGGTGTTTGTGGGGGAGCTTGCTAAGGGGAGTGGGGGGGGGGGCGGTTACTGGAATCGGGCAAGGACAATCATGACTTATCAGCTCAAGAACTGGCAGCCTCCATGCCAATCAGCCCATACACAAACCCAAAAGCTTTCCACACATGCCGCTCGCTCGACACAGATTCAGTCGAGAGTCCCCCTCATCCAGAACCCATCCCATCATTGTCTGTGAGCCCCCACCACCCCCCACGCATGTACCAGCCGGGCAACTGGAAAGTCCATCCAGCATGGCCTGGGAGACCAGCTTGACCTGCCTGTCGGGCGGTCTCGCCAACCCTGTGCTCGCGGCCTTCACTGACCGTCTGCTGGCCAGCCCGGTTCCTCCAGAGTCGGCTGGAGCAACCACCCTGTTTGAAAATCTGAACATGTCTGAACGTGTGTCTCTCTCCTGGCCTACTGAGCTGGCCCAGAGGGAGGCAAGAATGTATCCAAAACCACACAGCCACACAGTAGGGAACCTCTACCAGCCCCCTCCACCACACCACACACACACACACACACACACACACACACACACACACACACACACACCACGTAAAGTCAATTCTGCCCCAGAGGGAAGATGACAGATCCGACCCGAGTGTCATTAACTGAGACAGTTAAATTTGTTCTGGTAAGGAGTTTGTTTTGCTTGCGGCCAGTCAGGGTTTTTTAATCCCCAGCACTCCATCTGGTCCCCCAAGCCTATCAGGGATGATCCCTGAATGCAGAGCCAGGATTCAACCCTGAGCACCACCAGGTGTGCCCAACCCCACCCTCCAAAAAAAAAAAAACAATCAAAATAATTATTTGTTCTGTATATGCTACATGCAGGCCCCAGCCAGCTCTGGGCATGGTGCAGGAAGTCTAGGAGGATGCTGGGATGGGACGCCAAGGAGCGATCCTGGCAGGGGTGCAAGTGGCCCACCCAATTTGTGCCAGAGGCACGGGAGTGCACAGTTCCACCTGGCTGCCTGCCCTGACCACAGATGACCCACTGCCCATTAATCTTATGACCTCACAGCTGCCCTGCCTGTCTGGAATGAGGCAGCTCCGTCTACACAACTACCCAACGTCAGGCTCTCACTCTAAAGCACCTCACGCCTCCCAAGGCGGACAGGCTCTCCCGTCTTACTGAAGAATGGGGTTCCAGGGGCTAGAGGGACAGTACAAGGGGTCACTTCTGAGCACAGAACCAGGAGCAGAACTTGAACACTGTTGAGTGTGGCCCAATACCAAAGAAAGAAAGAAAGAAAGAAAGAAAGAGAGAGAGAGAGAGAGAGAGAGAAAGAAAAGGAAGGAAGGAAGGAAGGAAGGAAGGAAGGAAGGAAGGAAGGAAGAAGGGAGGGAGGAGGAGAAGAGAGTAAGAGGGAGAGGAGGGGAGAGAATGCGGAAGTGGAGAGGAGGGGAGGGGAGGCCCCCTCCGCGGAGTCAGAGGAGGCTGGGCTGAGCCCAGGCCTGAGGGCTACAGGCATCCAGACTCCACTGTTCTGCCCCAGCTGTGGTACAAAGCAGTCCCACCTGGACCTCCAGGCAGACACCATCCCTAAGGCCAGGGGACTCCAGCTCACACCCACTCCTCGCCAGCCTCTCCTACTAGCCTCTTGCCTGTTTTCACATCATTTTCTAACTGTTCCCTGGCACATCTTCTTTCTCCACAGGCCCGGTGAACCTGATGCCTGTGTCACCTCCAAGTGACCTTTGGAGCACCCAGCATGACCTCCCACTGCCCTGCAGAGGAACGGAGCCATGGCGCAGACCCTGGTCTGTCCCGGCCTCTGCTAGTCAGGCCAGTTCTGCTCTGCTTTCTCCAAGCACCCTGCGAGGCCACATGGGCATGTGGGCAGGGCACAGGTCTGGGAGACCTGGGCAGAGACAGGCTTGATTCCCAACTCTGCCAGTGCTGCTGTGTGCCCTTGGGTAAGTCACTCACTTCTCTGAGCTTAAAAAAAAATCTTCAAACAGAAATAATAGACACCAGCCTATTACAAGCTCACAGTAAGAACGAAATGAAACAGGAGATAAGGGCCACCCAGAGCACAATGCGCTCTCATGGAAAGGGGGCTGCCACCCGCTTCTTGCTATCCTTTGAATGTACTAAGGCTTTCTTCCTCCCTATTTCTGTGCGTGCTGGCCCTTCCCCTTAGAATGCCCTCTCCCACCTCAACCTGCCAAACTCTTCTACATGGCAACTGCTGCCTTTTCCAGCAAGCCTTCCTAGGCTGATCACGTAAGAATTGGGGCATGCGGGTTCCTTCTTCTGTGGCTAAGACCCCAAGCTGCTCCCAGCTGGGAGGCATTCTGTGTTCTCTCTTGCAGCCCCTGGGGGAGGTTCTCAATCTCCCTCACCTTCCGCGTGGACTACCCAGCTCTGAGCAGTCAGACCAGAGACAGGCATTCGGCAAACATAGCCTGACATCCCCAGGGGCCTCCACCCCCACACTCGGGGGCCACCGTGGCCTGGGAGACGGGGCGAGCACTGGCTTGCTGTCATTTAGGCAGGACTGCAGGCTCCTGTTATGCCGCGCGCTGCAGATCCTGCCCCCCCAAACTCCGCACAGTCCAGCCCCCTCAGCCTCTTTTGTCATGAACGTGTTAAAAATAACCACGATAATCATCACTTGCAGGGGGAGCGAGCAGTTTACAAAGCAGCGCTCCCTTCCCGGGGCCCTTCGTGGCCTCCCCGCGGCTGGTGATGGGGTGTGGAGCAGGATTGGTGCAGCCCCTGCAAACGTGGCCCCTGCAAATGTGACTCTGTCATGTCCCCCGCTGGCACCCTGCTGGCAGTGTTTCCTGCACCCTGCAGGGCCGCAGAACTGCAGGGGCAGCTTCTGAAGACCCCAGCCGCTGTCCTTGCATTCCAGTGCAGCCGGGTGGCCCAGAGACCAGACGCCCCGCCAGAACGCAGCCCCTCGGGGGTTCTCCTTCCCAGTTCCTGGCCTGTCTCTCAGCCTCGCAGTGGCACAAACTGGGCACCTGCCACCTCCCTCACATGACCAGGCGCTCCTCGAGAGCAGGCACCACATCTGACTCACCCTGCACCCCCAACCCCCGACACCCAAGTTCCCGCTGCCTAAAGGCTTTTGTCACAGAGGCCAAGGCCCCAGTGTCCAGGCCGGCTGCCAGAGCCTCCATCCCATCCCCACACCTGAGACCAGGGTCATGGGCATCCAGCTCTGCCCACTGGCCTCCCGTGCCCACACACGGCTTGCCGCACCTCCCTGCCCTGGTACAGCCTTTCCTTCTCAGGGCTCCCAGAAGGGCGAGGCGGCAGAGGCCTGGGGCGCCCCCCAGAACTGCGATGCGCCTCTCTAGGCCTCTGTAAAGTCGGGGAGACCATGGCAAGCCTGCCTAGGACAGTGCACTTTGCACCTGTAGTCCTTCCGAGTGACCCCCTCGCCTCTTTACAACCCCGAAAGCATCGCGGCGGAGGTGACCAATTCTGCATCATCTTTTTTTCATTCTTCCTCGTGGAGAAGGGTCTAGGTGTCACCAAAGATGTCTCCGACCCACCCTACATGTGCTCATTTCTCATTCTAACAAACTGAGAGCCGGGCCGGCCAACTGCAGTGAAGCCACACTGCTCTATTTGCATGGTGGCCACGGAGTCTGCTTAGCTGCTGTTCTGCAAAAGGGAGAATTTTTTTTTCACCTATGATGGGACATTTCTTTTTAATGTGCAAAAGGTTTTAATATAAGAATGTTATTGGATGTAAAGAAAAATTGTGTAGACTGACGAAGTCTCACGCAGTTCTCAGAACCCACCCCCACTTCTCGGGGGCCTCGTCCTTTCCTCCCCCACCTGTGACTTCTGGTCTGTGCTCACAGGACCTTTGACACTCAATTACCATGGTACACGCTTCTCAGAGGGATCACCGTGTGCCAGGCCTGTGCTGGACACAGGCCACCATACCACTCTCTCCTCCCGGGTCTTCTGCCTAAGACACAGGTGGGAAGTAACTTGCCCACAGCTGCTCAGGGATCACTCCTAGAAATGCTTAGGAGAACCATATGAGGTGCCAGGAGTTGAACCTGGGTCTGTTGTGTGCAAAGCCAGGGCATTACCCGCTGTACTATCTCTCCAGCACCAGCCTGTACGCCTGACTGTCATTGTCCACTAGTGATCCCTCGTCCCACCAGAGGGCAGATGGGCGTCTGGTTCACCAGGGATCCCAGCTGCCCAGAGCCAGCCTGAAGCTGGCATAACTACATTCTCAGAAGGCAAGAAGAAGTCTGTAGGGAACCGGGGTGCCCCTGCTAAGATGCCCGGCGGAGTCAATGTCCCACTCCCTGTCCTGTGACAGGCACCCGGGGCTCCAGCTGCACAGGGCTGGGCTGGAAGGACCTGCCTGCCCCTCCTGTGAAAAATCTCCAGCAGAGGGCCTGTCTCGACAAGCAGGCAGCCAGGGCCCCCCTTCCTGCCACGAGGCCAGATTGGCCAAAAGTAGACCATGGAGCCTGAGCACTGAGGGCTAAGCTGGAGAGGGACGGGGACTGAGGTTACAGTCACTCGAGAGAGGCAGCAGTAAAGGCTGGGAAGACTGGACACGGGCCTCAGAGCTTGCCAGGGCAAGTGAGAAGGCTGGGAAGGAAGGCCGAAGGGCAGGTGGCGATGGGTAAGGGGGAGTTCAGGAGTCTCAGGGTTCAGAGAAGTGGCACACAGAGAACTGGGGTTCCTTGTCCACGGCAGCCATGGCAGAAGGTGGACCTGTACCCGCTGTTGCGCCCCGGGCCTGACTCTCGCGAGTGGTCATGCCTCTGCACTGGAGCCCAGAGCCAGGGAGGGTGGGCTAGCAGCATTCCCAGGGGCACCCAGGGAGCATGGGGAGAGGAAAGACATGTTCTCCGGGGTTCAGCGTGCACAGCCACCCCGTCTGCGCCCCTGCCCCGCCCCCAGCTGCGCCTTGCAGCTGGCACTGCCTCTGCCACCCGCCTTCGAGCCCGGCCTCAGCCAGTCTCCACCACCGAGCTCCTTCCTGCCTGCCTTCGTTCCCTTCCTCTCCCCCCACTTAACAGATTGCGGCAGCAAGATGGCACAAATTTATGGCTCAACTCACCAAAAATAACAAGAGATCTATCAAAGGCAGTTTGCGTGAAATTAACAGGCGCCTGTACCCTCTTGTCAAGCGTTCTGGGCTCGGAGGCGGGCCCAGGGACCCTGTTCCGGCCCAGCCTCGCTGCTCCAGCACCACCTGAGCCCTGCCCTACCTGGCCTGGCCACAGATCCCACGCAGGGTGTCCAGAGAGGTGAGCGGCCCGCAGCCCCAAGCCGCCTATCCCCCGCCTCTCCCCAGCCCGGGGGCTCTGGCTGCCTGGTTCACCACCCTCTCCACCAATCTTGTTCTCAAGCTGGAGGCTCCATGTGCCAGCCAGCTCTCCCACAGCTGGAACACGTGTCTGGCTGGCCCGGCGTGGAGAAGGTGGAGGGAGGTGCGGAGGTGAGGCTTGGCAAAGATGCTGCTGCCACCAAGCACGGAGGATGCCAGGCCCCCGTGCCACAGGCCCTCAGATCCTCCTGCCACAGAGAACTAGCTGAGTCCATGATCTCCTGTCCCAGACAAGCTGGGCCAACGGGAGGAGGAGGCATGAGAAAGGCTTGCCAGTCAGGGGAGCTGAGGAGGCCGTGCCAGCCAGTGCTGGGCAGCAGTGTGCCAGCTCAACCTGCTGCTGACGGCCGATGCCACAGCACCCCGTTCTACACCGGGCCTCCCTGCAGGCAACCCCAGTGTGGCAGTCTGGAAGCAGGCCAAGCAGGCCAAGGGGCATGAGGGCATGGGAAGGGGGAAGGGGTCAGAACTGGGACTGCTGAGGACCCGGGGCTTCACGCCCAGGAGCAATCCTCAGCGAGCTCCCCCCACCCTGGGCTGAGGGGCACTGAGGAGGTGGGCCTGGTGGCACTGGCCCGTTCTGGCACCCAAAGGCACCCCAGCTACCAACCAACTCCCACTTCCGGCTTCAGCCCAACCCAGCTGGCTGCTTCTGGCTCTGTGCTCCACATGGCAGCCTGCCCAGATGGTGCCCGCCCAGGAGGGCACAGACCAGCTCCATCCACTGCGGCCCACTGGGCTGAGGGGCCGCAGGGAAAGCCAGACAAAAGAGCGTGCCCTCCGCAGAGCGTGACGGGGGAGGCCCCCACAGTGGCAGGCAGGGCCAGGCAGCAGGAAGAACCATAAACCTCCTGATATACGCCTGGTGCTCTGCGCTCTCCGCCAATGTTCGACAAAGAAGCGAAATTCAATTTCTTCCTGCAGGCACTAAATCCCAGGCCAGCGGCTCCAGGGCCTGTAACCTGCCCATGGCCTGGCTGTCACTCGGACAGCTTCATCGACCATAGTTAAGAGACCAGGGCAAAGTCACTGAGCAACCGCCATGGTGCCCAATGCGTCCTGGGGGTGGCTAAGCCACCCCTCCCCCCCAGCATAGGGCAAGGCCATTGTCATGCTAACTGGCCCTCAGATTCATTCAGGGCAATCCTCTACCGGCCTCCCCATTTTACAGATTTAAAAAACAAGTGCCAAGAAGCAATCCAAGGCAATGCCCAACTCGGGACCTGGGTCTCAAAGCAGGGCTAGGACAGGTCACACTCCTTCCACCCTCCTGGCAGACCCCACGTCACACCACCCGCCTCCTGGTAAAGAGTCCCCATCAGATCCACAGGCCCCTCCAGCTTCCATCCCTGCGTGACACCCTGGGATGCTCCACCAGCACCCGCTGCCCCAAATGGGGAAACTGAGGCCCTGAGTGGGAGGACAGGAACTTCTGTTAGAATCAGCACTGGAAGAGATTACACTCCGTCTCCCTCCCGCCCCATGCCCTTGCTTCTGTCCCTGATGGCTCTCTGGCCAGCCCCTGGCCCAGCACTCCAGAGAGCAGCCGAGGGGCTTGTGGCCTTGAAGCCATAGAGCGGAGGGTACGTGCTGAGGGAGCAGGGCAGCAGGGAGCAGCAGCGGGCAGGACTCAAGGGCTCCCCGAGCTTTTGCCCAGTCAGCAGGAAGCTCCAGCAGCTGGCGGCCTCCATCCCAGAGGACACGGGCCCAGAGGGAGAAGATGGGGGACGTCGGGAGATGAGCTAGCCCAGCCCTCCAAGGCTGCCTCAGAGCCCAGCCTCTGCACCAAGGCACCTGCACCTCCCTGCCCCGCCAGGTACGGGCAGGGCCACGCCATCTCCTGCTCCTATACACTCCAGGCCACCCTGTCCACAAACAGTCAGTGCATCCCCGCTGTGGGCCGGCGTCTCCACTGCTCCCTCTGCCTAGAAACCACCCCCCCATCCCCACTCCTGAGGCTCGGCTGCTTCCATGGCTCCTTCAGATCTCTGCTCCTGGATCACTTCCTCGGGAAGCCTTCCCTGACTGCCCCACGAGGATGGTCCCTGCCTTCGCTGCATCACGCAGATTGTCTGACCCCGTGCCCCCATGCATCCGCCCAGGCAGGCAGCTCTTCTAGAGGGAGTTCTGATCCCAGCTCCCGCTGGGGAAGCCCTTCATCTGGAATGAGTCCGGAGACAGAGGGGAACCCCATGAGTGGCCCTGCGATCGGCCACCACGGGCGCCAGTGGACGCCTTCCGCCCTCGAGACCCTGCAGACTCACCATATCTCATCTCGGTGGTGAACAGGTCATTGCTGCTCCCTGAGTGCAAATCGGCCTCAGCAGGTGGGGCTGGCCCCCCGGGCACCAGGGCATTGGACAGGGTGTGGGCCACAGGCGGACCTGGAGGTGTGGTGGTGGTGGTGGTGGCGGCAGCGGCGCCGGCTCCAGCCTCTCCGGGGCAGCTGCAGCCAGGCTGGGCGAAGCCACAGGCCCGGCCCGCCGAGCGGCCACACTCCTCGCTCCAGCGGCAGAGCACCCCACAGGTGAACTGGCTGGAGTTGTTGTTGTTGATGAGCAGGACCTCCACGAAGCGGAAGGCCAGGGCCGCGGGCGCCAGGAGACGCGGGGCCTCCGAGGGCTCGGCGGACAGGCACAGCTGCACGAAGTTCTTGTCGAAGTGCAGGAAGGTGAAGGGGCCCGAGCCCCCGCACAGCTCCAAGCCCACGGCCGCCTCCTCCTCCTCCTCCGGCTGCCCCACCTCCGCCTCCGCCTGGGCCGCCGCCGCCTCGTCGGGGCTGGGCCGCAGGCAGGTGAAGTTGACCAGGTAGTGGTCCAGGGGCAGCAGGCGGGGGGCGAAGTGGGCACACACCTGCTCCTGGCGGTTGAAGCGCAGGTAGAGGGAGTACTTGGTGGGGTCGGGGTTCTCCAGGGTCCAGGAGCAGCCCGAGGCGATGGTAGGAAAGAGGTCCTGCAGAGAGAAGGCCCCGTAGAGCACGCCCGAGGCCAGGGCGGAGCAGGCACTGGGGGCAGGGTCGAAGGCGGCGGCCAGGCGCAGGGACAGAATCACAGATAGTAAGAGGGGACAGGCTGGGGTCATCCTATGTCCCTTGCCCTGTGGAGAGAGACAGCGGTCAGTGATTCCAGGTCGACGGCCAGCAGGGGCTTCAAATCTCACCCAGTGAGCCTGCTGGGAGTCCATGCTGTCACCCCAGACCACCTGTGTGGTCTCAGACACAGCACTTCACATCTCCGAGCCTTAGTGTCCATGCCTGTGAAACGGGTGCATGGACCATCCCGACCCCCTGGGTCTCCTCGAGGACGACATGAGGGAAGTGAGAGACAGGGCTAGGGCGGTGCTGGAAATCGGAGTCCTTAAGAAAACACCTGTTTCCTTCTGATTCCGTGGCTCCCAACCCCCCGCCCACTGCGCCTCCCAGAACCGTGGCTCTCCGTGTGTCGTTTTCAGCCGTGAGGCGCATCACGCCGAACCCAGCAGTAATTGTCAAAGAAGCGATGTTTGACAACGATTTGCTTTTCTTATAAATCAGAGCAATTCAAGGTTATTCCCCAAACAATGTCATTCTCACTCGCTGTGCTGAGTGGGAGAGCAGGGGAGGAGCGAGCTCCGGGTGCCAGGCCGGGGCGACGCATACCCCAGCTGTGCCCACGTGAGCACCCGACCACTTATGAACGCTGTGAGTGGTCCCACCGGGGATGGGGAGAGGGGACGCCTCTGCTGAGGGAAAGACCACCGCAAAATGGGCGCAATCACTCCTCTCATATCCCATTTCCAGTCCTGCCACGGGGATATCCTCCGGGTTTGGGCTCCCCGACCAGGGAGGCCACACGGCCATTCCCGCTCTGGCCGGAAAGTCCGCTTCAGCCACCCTGGTCTCCATCCCTGGCTGTCCCTCCCCTGCCCCCAGCCCCCAGGGCTAGTTCCTTCCCTACCAGTCTGTTTTCCTGGAGGGGGCGAGGCACAGCTGGCAGTGCAGTGCAGGAATGAAACCCTGGCCGAAGGCACTCTGGGCCCCTGTAGGGGCCTCCCTAGTTCACACACCCCCCCAAGTGTTACTCTAGGGGAGCTCCCAACAGGTGTGAAAGTTCTCCTGCTGTAGGCGGGCAGCTTGACCCCAGGTCCACCTCTGAAGGGCAGCAAGGGGAGCCAGCCCAAAGCAGACAGGAGCTAGAGGGGCGGCTGCAGGTGCCTCCTCACCCCTTCCCCGCCTCTGCCACCCCTCGGCTGGCTCAGCCACTCCCTACTCGGCCCATACTGGATCCATGGCCTCCATCCTCGAGGCCAACAGCAGAACTTCAGGCTCACCGATGAGCCCCCAGAGCCTGCTTGTGCCACACGAGCGGGGAAAGAAGAGGCGCCATGCGGGAAGGCCATCTGCCGGAGATCTCACGGGAGCAGCCAAGCGGGGCTCGGAGTCCAGCCGGGGGGGCCCCCAGCCCCTCGCCCCTTCCCGTCCTCACTGCTCAGGTGAAAGGCCAGAAGGATAAGCCAGGAGCTCAGGAACTGAATGGCAGGTGGAGGGCAATTCGCACAGTGGGACTCGTTCCCCTGTGACACAGCTGCCCTCCAGGACAGATTTCCCCTTTGAAGTTCAAGAGAGTGGGGGTGACAGGGTGAACCACAGACCTCGGGTGTCTGTGCGGTGACCCTGAGGCCTTGACGGCTCCGGTGCCCCCATGTGGCAGACTCCAAGCCAGGCCAAGCCCCAACCTGACAAACAAGCACAGGTGCCTTTGCCCACTCAGGTGAACGGGGACCAGAAGCAGGGGAGGAAATCTCTTAGGGAAGACTCACCCATCCCTCTCCAAAAACCTGCCCAGGGCTGTCCCTCAGAAACCAGAATGGTTTGCGTCCCGACACTGCTGAGAAGGGAGCAGATCCCGGGCCTGCCCACCGCACTGGTGTCTGACCGCTAGCCCCCCAGCCTGCTGCGGCAGCACCGGAGGGCCGGCGGCTGATGATGAGTGACATCCAATCCCCCCGCTGCCCCCAATTATTTTTAAGCAGGCTGCAAAATTCAGGCCATGGCTGCAGCTGAGCAGAGGGGAGGCAGGGGCTCATTATAGCTGGCCTCGCCTCCCCCACTTAGAGCAGGACAGGGAATCTCCCCACATACACGCGCGCGCACACACACACACACACACACACACACCAGGGCCTGCAGACACGCGTGTGCAGAGACGCATGCACGGGCATTCCCACCTCTCCGTGTGAACATACACAGCACAGAGGTGTGTGTGGACCACAGATGTGGGTGCTCCCAGCACATGGGGTGCAAATGCAGGGACGGGGTACAAGGCATGTCCACGTGCAGGGAGGCGGAAGGACTCTTGAGTGGACACACACTTGGTCCTGGGAGGGGTCGGTGTTCAGCACTGGACAGAGATGCGCCCACCGGAAGGAGGACCTGGCCTGTGGCTTCTTCCTTTGTGTGCTGGGTGCGGGGTGTCAGCCCCCCAGCTCCCCCCTCTGGGGCCTCCTCTGCTCCCTACTCATCACCCCATGGCAAGGTCCGAGCCCCATCTCAACCATGTCCTCACCCATTCTCCGCTCCGCCCCTTCACCGGGTTCCGGGATTGCATGCTGAGTGTGCATGCCCCTCACGACTCCTCCTGTGACAGGAGGCCTTTGAGGGGGACCCTCCCCACCCACAAAATAAGGTCCACAACTCAATGCCTCCCTTTGAGAGGGCCTAGAAGGATCCTTGCCTCATGGGCAGCCCAGTTTGTGTGTGTGTATGGGGGGGGGGCGGGGGGAGATTCCCTGTCTTGCTCAATTAGCCACGATTGCCCACCAGAGCCTCAGTTTTCCTGACTGAGCCCTGGAAACCATGATCCTTGCCTCAGGGATTGCCTCAGGAGAGGCCCAGCAAAGCCCCCTGACCCGCTTCCCTGGCCGTTGGCAGAGCCTCACCCTCTCCCTGCTCCCCTGCTGAGGCAGAGGTGGCTGCCTCTGGGGAGGCGCTTTGGATTGAATCGGGGAGTAGCTTTGCCGGGTCTGCACACAGGCTGCATACACCTCTGCTCAGAAGAGCTAGAGAGGCCAGGTGCAGAGGTCAGTGCTGATGGAGATGAACGGCCTTCTCCCCTGGGGCCTCTCTGGTCTGGGTCTCAATCTTGGGGACCCCTTCTCCAGCGAAGAGCTTGCCTCCCCCCCTGGCTCATCATGCCCCTAGCAAACCTGAGAAGCCCAGCCTCTGTTCAAGGACCCTTCCTGCTAGGCCCCACAGGCCTGTCCAGCCCCAGGCTCCCTTTGGGTACCACCAGGAGGGCATCAGGTTTTCTGGAAGCTAGAAGGGACAAGACCTGGGGGGCCAGGGGCTAACTAGGAGCAGAAGGAGGGGCACCTCGGCGCAAGGGCAGGGTGTCCCGATCCGGAGATGCCGGGATCCTGGGATCCTGGGATGAAGCTCTGTTCGCCCTGCCCCCACCCCTGCCCGGGAGGAGGGGGCGGAGGCGGGGCGCATATCCGTCGCGTTTGCGTTTATCCACCTGGCAGCTCCAATTCACCCGCCCGTCACTCACCCTCCGCCTCCCCTGCGCCCCGCTGCCAAGACAGCCCCCGCCACCACGCGGGCGGGGACCCCCTGCCGGTGCACGGCCGAGGGGCGGGGTCTGCAGGCCCCCAAGAGGGCGCGCACAGGCTCCCAGCCTAAGTCGGTGGGCAGGACAGAGGGGAGGGGGTGCCCAAGGGGTTTCGGTCCCTGGCCGGGTTGGAGTGGGGGCTCCGCGGGTGCTGGCGACTGAGGGACAGCCCCCAGTCCGGGCGAGGGCTGGCGGGCGGCGGGGGAGGGGGCGGTGACTCAGCCGCCCTCCGCCCGCCTCCCCGGAACTTTGCAGCAGCTGGAGCCACGGTTGCTACAGGAACCGAAAGCTTTTGTTCCCCAATGTCAGGGCTGCAGGCCCAGGCACCGCTCCCTGGTGGCACCCAGGCTTGGTCAGGCTGCCCTGCCTCACTGCCCTGCCCAGGTCCCTTCAGCAGAAGGTCCCTCCTAACCCTCCCCCAGCGCCAGAGCTTCCTCTGGTCACTCATGTCCAAGCCAGGTTTCCCCAAACTCTCGGGGCCCCAAACTCTGACCTGCAGTGACAGTTAACTGCCCAGCAAAGTTCATGCAGGCTTCTCCCTTCCTGGCGAGGTACGGGCTCCTCTGGGTCCCCTGTGCTCCTGTGACATTTCCCAAGACACCCTCCCAACAAGCAGCCCATCTTTAGGGACCACAATCAGGGCCACTTCTCTGGCCTGATCCCACCTCTCCACAATTGGACCCGGTCTCAGAGATCGCAGCCGGGTTTGCCTTCACTAAAGGCTCAGGAGCATATGGTGATGGAGAGAAAGGGAGCAGTGGGGGGCCAACAGTCACCTGGGGAGAGCACCTCACCACCTCTGAGGTTGGAGGGGTCCTCGGGTTAGACTGTACTGGAGGATGGAGGCAAAAAGCACAGCACTACCCCTCTGGCATTGAAGGCTGGAGAGACCTGAAGAGGGGCCTGACCTTGGCCTTGAAGAAGAAAGGCCCAACACACTGGCCCAACATTGTTGGCCAGTGCGAGATGCCAGGAACTCATATAGTCCATCCTTCCCGTAGCTCCGAGGCCGGCATGACCACTGACCCATTTTACAGAGGGTGCAATGAGGCTCAGAACGTGATGTGGTTTGCCCAGGTCAGGCGGCTTTTGAACCCGGTTCACCTGATCCGAAGCTGAGTTCCTAGTAACTTATTCAGCTCCATTATCTTCGGGGACCCCACCCACCCCAAAGCAGATCTATCTGAAGACTGGGGTGGGCAGAGCCGAAGATGGGAGGGGGGAGGATAGTCTGTCAGTGCTGTCCTGGGAAGGCCCTCCCCACGCCAGGACACACCGCGCACAGCACCCGGGATCCTTCAGAGCTGGGGCAGCAGGGAGACACTCCCTAGGCGCCCGGAGTGTCCCCGGAACAGGTGGATCCCCTCTTTCCCACACTGTGAACAAGCCAGACAGAGCCCAGCGTTGCCCCTGAGGGCCACCGCGGCAGACACCAGGCAGACAGAGGCTCTCTAGGAACCCGTCCAAGCCCAGCCAGCTCCAACCCTTTCAAAGGCCCGGGGCTCCCCTCCCCGCCCCCGCCCCCTCCCGGCCTGCTGCTGGGATGACCCTCCCTCCCCCCTAAACACGCCGCACCGCACCCCCTCCCCAGCAGGTGGCCTGCCGTCCAGGACCCGCCAGCCGGCCCCCGGGGGTCCGGGACGGGCGGGCGCGGCCTCCCCGACCCACCTCCTCTCCCCAGGGACTTCCCACTGCCGGTCCCGCAGCCACCGCTGCCGCTCCAGCTGCGGAAACCTGGGGGTGGGAGGAAAGGGGCGGCGGGTCCCGGGCTGCGGGCAGGGGGCGCCAGAGGACGCGCGGCCGGCAGCTGGCGGAGCGGGCAGGCGGGCAGCCTCGCGCCGCCCGGAGCCCCTCCCCCCGCGGGCACCAGCGCCGGGGGCCGCGCCGCACCGGCCGCCGCGCCGAGGACTTTCCCTCGGACCGCGCCGGGCGCCCGAGTGGCCGCCAACTTCACCGGCTGCCCCCGCCGCCCCATCGCGCCGCCCGGGCTGCGGGAGGGCGCGCCTGGAGCCCGGGTCCCGGCCCCGGGGGTGGGAGCACAGGGGTGGGGGATGGACCGAGAGACTTGGCCAAAGATGGACCCGCGAGCCGGGGATGCGGAGCCAGCGGAGGTCCCGGCTGGAGGCGGGGTGGGGGCTGTCGGGGCAGAGGTGGGGGACCCGGCCCCGAGTCCAGGTGCAGGAGGAGGAGGGGACTTGCAGCAGCGCCGGGCAAGGGGGAGCGGACTCGGGAAAGACATGGGGGAGGGGACGATCGGGAGGGGAACGGGGGAGCGCTGGGGTTGGGGTCCAGGCGCGGGGAAAGACACGGATGCGGGCTGGCGTGGGGGCTCCGGCGGCGAGGAGGGACGGGGCGGAGCGGGGTCCGGCCTCTCGACAGCCGGGTTGCCGCGGGAGGCAGGGGCGAGCTGCAGGTTGGAGAGGGGCTCTAGCCCAGGCGGGGGGCGCAGTGCCCCTCCTCGATCCAGGCTGGCCGCGGTGGCGAGGGAGGGCGGACTCCAGACGGGGCTGGGGGTAGGGTCTGGGTCGGGATTCTCGGGGTGGGGTGGAGGCGGGGGGCGCTCCTAAGGAAGGGGCGGGGGCGGGATTCACCAGAGACCCAGGGGGCCTCGACTCCGGGTTCGGAAGTTCCCAAAGAGAGGCGAGTGGGTGGGTGGGTGCGGAGCGAACTCGGTCGGGGCGGGGGAGACACGCAGCAGAGCCGGGGCTAGCGAGGCGGGGCGGAGAGTGGGCGCCGCGCGGGGCCGGGGTCTGGGGCCGAGCACTCACCTGGGCGCCGTCAGCAGCAGGAGCGGGGGCCGGCGCGGTGGGGGGCGGCCACGGGGCGCAAGTTTGCCATCCCTACGGCGGGGGCCGGGCCGGGCGCGGGGCAGCTGGCGGCAGCCGCGCCGAGGGCCGAGGCTCCCGCTCCGCGGGGCGGCGGGTGCAGAAGAGGCGCCGCGGAGCAGCGCGGGGCGGGCGGGCGCCGGGCCGGGCGCGGGCTCCTGCCGCCGCCTTCTCGCCGCGCCGCCCCCCACCCCCCGCGCCCGCTCCCCGCTCCCCCGCGCCGAGCACCGCCCGCGCCGAGCGCTGCCTCCTATTCGCGGGCGGCGGCCGCAGCCCCGGACTCGCGAAGCCGGCGCCGCATCCTCGTCCTCGGGCTCCGAGCACTGCCGCCGCCGCCGCCGCCGAACCGGGCTCCTCGGGCCGCTCCGGCCGCTGCCCGCAGCGCGCGCCGGCCCGAGTGACGGCCGAGGCGGGACGCGGCGCCTGCGCGGGCCGGGCCCGGGAGGGGGCGCGCGCCGAGCTGGGCGCGAGGAGCCGCGGGAGAAGGGGTGGGGGGCGGGGGCGATGCGCGCCGCCTCCTGTTAAAGGGGGAGCAGCGCCAGCCGAGCCGGGCGCATCCTCCCCCTCCCCATCCTGGGCCCCGGGCGCCGGCGCGGGAGAAGCCCCGGGTAAGCCCCCGCCCTTCCGCCGCCTCTCCCCCCCCCCCCCCCCAGCGGCCTCCTGGACCGCAGGATGAGGCGATCGCTACGCCCCTCCAGCTACACCCCACGCCCCAGTCATCTCTGGCTGCCAGGGGCTCCCGGGCGCTGGGGGCTGAAGCATTTGTCACCTCCAACACCATGTGCGCCGCATTTGCATATCCCCGTGCTTGCAGGTGCCTCTCTGAGCGCTGAACTTTGCATATGCGGATGCACACAGGTGTCCTGTGTGTGCAGTGTTGCCCGCTGTGTGCATACCAGTGTGACACACATGCACAGTGCGTCCATATGTGCTCAGGCCCCGAGCGCTTGATGCCGGTTCCTGTGGGTAGGGATGCTCCAGGAGCACGAGCCAGCAAGCGTACCAGCTTGTGTGTTGGTGGCTTCTATGTAGGAGTCACATATGCACACTGCAGTGTGGTGAATTTGGTGCATACTTGGGTATAGATCCTGCAGTCTTGCATGTCCCCAGGCATGGGGATGCCACACATGGTCAGGGTGTTCCATGCTTCCCTGAGTGCTGTTCCGTTGCCACCAGTGCCTCTCCTTGTGCCAGGATGAACCCCCCAACACCACCACACTTCCCCATGTTGCATCTGTTTGTGTAGAAGCAGACCTCCCCTCCCCACCCTGCACTGCACTGTGTGCATTGACCGTGGGGTGGGGCCTGTGCCCACATGCTCCAGGCAGTACCCAGGGAGATGTCTAAGGCTCAGGGCCCCAAACTGGTGGTTCATGCGTGGCCTGGACATGTTGCCACCTTGAAAGTCGAAGAACAAGAACACACCACTTGCTGGGGGTGGGGAGGTAGGGGGGTGAGGGGGGTGGTCCCAGATCAGTGGGTGAACCTGGGAGCTCAGGTCAGGGGACGGGATAGAAAGGGGCGTGTTTGCAGTGAGGGGTGGATGGGGTTAGAAACTGGCTTTCTAAATGGTCTCTGAGCAGCAGAGAGGCAGACTTGGGGAGTAAGTGCATCCCCTGTCCACCTTGTGAAAAATCCCTCCTCTCCACCCATGCCCCTTCACTGTGTCACTGTGTCACGTTGCAAACTGGGGCAGCTAGGGAACCTTCACCTCGCCCCAGTACCAGGAAGAGGCAGGCAGGAAAGCCCCTGCTCCCTCCCTCTGTCCCTCCCCCCAGCAGTCGCGGGTGACATTTGTTGTGAGTGATTGTGAGAGATTATCGACTTTAATGGAAGGAGGTAATAAGGGGCGATGAAGGAATCTCACCCGTCACCTTAAGGGAATTTATGAGGCTGTAGGAGGCAGGGAGGAGGGCTGGTACCTTCTTTTCTCAGCGGGAGCCCCGGAAGACCTGGGCCTGGCCTAGCACTGGCAGCCCAGGTTCCTGGGTTCTGGCCGGGCACCCTCAAACATACCCAAGGTGTCTGGGTCTGCAGGCTCAGCTGCTGTTGTGGAAGCCAGAGTAGTCTGCAGGATGTTAAGGGTGATCCTAGGTCCCCTCCTCTGCTGGGCACTGGGAGGGAGACCATGGTTGCTAGGTTCAAAGCCTTCAAGAGGTGGGCCAAGGGCCAGGGAGAGAGCTCAAGAGGCTGGAGCATTTACCTGGCATCCCTCTGGCCCTGGGTTCCAACCCCGGCACCACATGGCCTCCAGAGCACAGCCAGGAGTAGGCCCAGCACCACTGCAGAAGTCCCACCCTCAGGAGGAGAAGGGAACGAAGGTGGAGAGAGTGGCCAGCACTCTGGGGACCCATCTCTAAAATATAGGACAGACCCTCAGAAGCCTCCAGCACTCCAGAGCTCCAGCCCCTTCCTCTCCTACAGGGAGCCTGCCTGCCTCCTCCTCATGAATATTCATGATATTTGCCTACTGGAGACCTGGAGCCCAGAGAAACCCAGGCAGTCTCCAGCAGATGTGATGCAGCTGGATCCCTGTGGGCTTCCCCCTCTCCCCGGGACCCAGCTGGGAGCAGAGTGCCAGGAGGAGCCGCTCCAGATAGACGGCCGCCACGGTCTGTTTTCGTTCCACGGAGCTCTCTGACTCCTCGACCCTGTGCCGGGCATCCAACCACAAAGTTTTCTACCCTGGGAAAGATGGGAAGGCAGAGTGAGGGACTCCTGGACAGATGGATGGGGGGATAGCTGACAGTTCCCCGTCCAGGGGCTGTAAGGATGCGGCTGGCCGGATGGAAGCTGTGAGACAGGGAGCTAGACAGAGGCAACAGGACCTCCCAGGGACTGGGCAGAAGCAGGCAAACTGTCTGGAAGGCTCTCACAGGGGTGGTCCCTGCCTCAGGGCTTCCCCACCTCTGTTCCCTGGAGCCCCTGCCCTTCCAGACCCACTCCGGTGATAAGGCTGCCCGCCTGGAGTACTTGGAGTAATTACAAATTGTTTCCATATTCAAATCCAGCTGGTTGAAGAGAAATTACTTCTCTGTCAGCCCAGGCAGGCGTGGGAAGAACAAGCCTGCGCCCCAGGAGGGGCTCCGGGGGGAGCAGGAGGGGGCAGAGACTGGGCAAGGGAAGGGCAGCAGCCGGAACCCGAGCCAGAGCACTGTGCTGGGGCAGAGTGCACCTGTATCACCTGCCCTCCCCCGAAAGGAGACAAAGACCCCAGCCCTCAGCACCTTGGGGGGACCCCCTCTAGAACCTCTGATGAGGCGGGGAAGAAATCCTGGAGATCCACCCTGCAGGGGTCAGGAGAAGCCAGGCTTCCCCCCCACCACCACCACCACCAATCGCAGTCTGCAGTGCTCAGTGACCTTGAGAAAGGCCCTTTGCTCTCTGGGCTTCTGTGCCCCTGGGTGAAATGTGTGAATGAGCACAGCCTGGTTTCCTCTGGGATTCTCCAGTTAAGCCCCTGAAGGGGGCTGTTTTAAATAATTATTTTATTGCCCGTTAATGAGACTGTGTTAACAGAGACAAGCACCAGTGGCCCAGTGGGGAGGCAGCTAACCCTAGGTGGGGCAGCTGGTGTGTGTCGGGGGAGGCCCTGGAGGGGAGGGCCTTGGCCTCACCCACCTGGCCTCAGCCCTGCCTCCCACTGGGCCGGCTACTGCTATGCTTCGTTGCCCTTTAAACAGATGAGAAAATGTTCCTCTTCCCTTCCCCGTGATTGATTTGGCCCCGAGCCGAGGCAGGATCCCTCCAGGACTTCGGGACCCAGAGCACCTGCCCTCAGCCCCTGCCCTCCTGTCACTAGCCAGGCCTCCTCACAAGCACCCGAAGTTTCTCCGCGTCAGCTTCGAGGCCGGCTTCCAGTGCCCTGCCCTAAGCACCCGCACCCACCAGGGGCTCCAGAGAAGGACTGGCCTCTGCCGGGAGGACCTAGCTTCTGTCTTCCTACTGCAGAAGCCCACGGGGCTAGGAGCCTTTTTCGTGGCTTTCCTTTGTGAGGGGGGGAGGTTGGGCTACACCCGGCAGTGCTCAGGGCTTACTCCTGGTGTGTGCTCAGAGATCATTCCTCGAGGTGCTCAGGGGACCATATGTGGTGCTGGGGATCCATCCGGGATCGGCCACCTGTAAGGCAAGGGCCTTAATCCCTGCACTGTTTCTTGGGCTCCCCTGTGGATGGAGAGAACAGAGAAGTGGTTCCCTCGCCAAACCTAGGAAGGCTGGTGCCTGTTTGTGTGAAGCCCTCCTCCGTGTGCATGTTCTGTGGTTCTCTCTGCCCTCTGGGATAGAGGTGGAGAGTTTAGGATCCTGGGTGACCTTTGTAGATAACTTGTACAGGGGGGTGCGCCCGAGAACCTAGCACCAAGACGGCAGTTGCCCTCAATCACTCATGGGACAAGTATTTAGTGTTTCTGAAGTTCTTGGCACTGGGATCCAGGCCATCAGACGTCCCCTTGTCTCTATCTCCAAAATAATTCTAAATACATCCGCTCTTCACATCCCCTCTTCCCTCCTGTGGTGGTCAGGCTCCCCTTCTGTTTCCCCACCCCAGCAAGTTCTCCTAAAGCCCTAAGTGGAGTCTTAAAAATGTAAATCAGGGGCCTGCAAGCAGTAGGGCCCTTGCCTTGCATGGGGTCCATACTGCTTCATTCCATCCCTGGCACCCCGTATGATCCCTTGAGCACCACCAGTAGTGATCCCTGAGCAGAACCCTGACCGCAGTCAGGTGTGGCAAGAAAACAAACAAAAAATAAGACCAAAGTGCCTCTTCTTAAATGCCACCTCCCCAAGACTTTCTACTGCACTTTTTGTTCATTTGTTTTTGTTCTGGGGCCATGATATCGATGCTCAGGGGTTACTCCTGGCTCTGCACTCAGGGATCACTCCCAGCATTGCTCAGGGATGCCAGGGATCAAACCCAGGTCAATCGCATGCAAGGCAAACCCCCTACCTGCTGTGCTATCACACAGGCACCTTTACTGCTCTTAGCACTGTGACCTTTCAGGTTCTGCGTAGTTGCCCCTCACCTACTTCCCAGGAGACATCTCCACCTCCATACCCCACACCCCGAACCTTGCTTCAGTCATGCGCACATTCTCCTTACTGCTCTTAGAAAACTCCATACATGGGGCCAGAGAGTACAGGGGTTAAGGTGCTTGCCCTGAACATACAATTAACCCATATTTGATCCCCAGCAGTGCCTTGTTCCCCCGAGCACCACCAGGAGTGATCCCCGAGGACAGAACCAGGAGTAAGTCCTAAACACTACCAGACGTGGCCCCCCCAAGTATTTTCTTTTTTTGCTTTTTGGGTCACACCTGGTGATGCTCAGGGGTTACTCCTGGCTTTGCGCTCAAAAATCACTCCTGGAAGTGCTCGGGGGACCATATGTGATGCTGGGAATTGAACCCGGGTGAGTCGGCCGCGTGCAAGGCAAATGCCCTACCCACTGTGCTATTGCTCCAGCCCCCCAATTTTTTTAAGCAACAAAACTCCAATCCCTACCCCCAACATTTTCTATAGCTGACCACTTCTCATCAGGATAGTCTTGGCACCAATATCACCTCTTCCAGGAAGCTTCCCCTGATCATTCTTCTAAGCAGCCCTAAAATGCCGCCCCCAGCAATCTTTAAAAGATGTTTTCTCTTGGGGGTTGGTGTGATAGCACAGCGGGAAGGGCGTTTGCCTTGCAGGCAGCCAACCCGGGTTTGAATCCCAGCATCCCACATGGTCCCCTGAGTACCGCCAGGAATAATTCCTGAGTGCAGAGCCAGGAGTAATCCCTGTGCATTGTTGGGTGTGATGCAAAAAAAAAAAAAAAATGTTTTCTCTCTGTACACATAGGATCTGTTTCCCTACTAAATTGTGAGTTGTTATGGCAGAGGCCTTGTCTATCTCTCCTAGCTAGATACCCTGGTATGTAGCACCAAGTCAAATACATAGTATACTCAATAAATATTTGCTCAGAGGCCAGGGAAGTGACTAAATGTCGAAGCATTTATTTTGTATATGTGAGACCCTAGTCTCAGTTCCTGGCACCATATGATTTCCACAGCACTTTAGGGAGCCCTAAGCCAAGAGTCTCTCTCAAGTACTATGGGCTGTGGCCCCAAAGCAAACAAATTTGGGGGCTCAGAGAGCTAGAACAACAAGCTAGGGCTCTTGCCTTGCATGCAGCTGACCTGCGTTTGATCCCCAGCATCCCATATGCCCCCCCAAGAACTTCAAGGAGTGACCCCTGGGCATGGGCGTGGCCCCCGGCTGAGAGAGGGACTCTGTCCTGCAGCATTGCAGCCTGTGCCCGTTGCTGTCTGTGTGTTGGTGCTTTTGCTCCTACTCCGGGAAGAGCAAGAAAGACTTCACACCTGGGGTCCCACAAACCCCGACCTCGTCTCTCAGCCGCGCATGTCCCTCACGCTCTTCACGCCTTGGTTTCCTCTCCAAACACGGGACCTGCGCTCCCAGCCTGGCAGTGCAGACACTGGTGGAGGGCGATGGTCAAGGTGATTGTCTCACACGGGTCAGCCCCCAGTGGCCGCTGCCCGAGCATGCGGCCCTTTAGGCATCCTCGGGCTGTTTGGGGACCTTTCCAATAGCCCCTGACCCCCATCCTCACCCTCACACCTCCTCCGAAGAGAGGCACCCCTGGGGGCCCCAGTGTGAGATGCCACCTGCCAGGACACAGCAGGCCCCAGGCAGGAGAGACGGGACCAGGGCGGTGCTGGGCTCTGAACCCCCTGCTGCCACGTGTGGAAGTTGCACTTTCTTGTCTGTGGGGGCACAGACACGCACACGCCGGGATGCACGTGCAAACCCACAGCCCACACTTTTCAATACAGGCTCACAGAAATGCATGCTCGACTGAGGGTTAACCACATGCTCAACTGAGGGTCAACCACACAGCCCTGTAGCCCCCGGGGACGTGTCTCAGCAGTCAGACCCACTAGCCCTGTTCCGGGCTGAGCTTACACACCTTCCCTCCTCTCCCCTCCCCACTGGCACCGCCCCAGACCTCCCCTGCACAGAGCCGGAAACCCTCATAGCCATGCCAGACACCCAGAAATACCAGCTCAGACTCTGCATCCACACCTCCAGGGTGATGGACATGCAGGGGGCACCTGAAGAGAACTCCCCAGCTTTCCACCTTGGTGGAAGAGGAAGGAGAGGTCTTTGGGAGGGTGGGGACACTTGCAGGCATGGGAAACACAGATTGGAAAGGGAGGGTCCCCAGAGTCTCCTGAACACTGTGTCACCTGGATCCTGCTGGGATGGGCTGGACCAAACAGGACCAGGGAACGTAGCAGGTTGGGGGGTGTGGGGATGATCTGGAGGTAGTAGGGACACTTGTCCCCTTGAGCCACTGCATGGCCTGACATGGTGCCAATTGCTGTTCATCTACTGTCACAGTTAAAGCTCTGTACCACCCCTTCAAGTTGCATGGTCACCCCCCCCCCCATTTTACAGACAGGGAGATTGCGGAACAGATGAATCGTTCCTCACCCTGAAAAGTCTGGCCTTAGACCTGTGTCATCCTGTCCTTTTTTTGCTACGACCCCCAAAGGATAGGACAAGCGCCACCTGTGGAAAACAATTTATTGCAGGATTAGAGCTGATCTTCCAGAAAAGACCAGCTCTCTCGGGGAGAGAGATTTGAGGGCCTCTGTTTCCCGGGCCTGGCTATTCCAAGGAGAAGCTGAGGCTGGATACCTCCAGATGTCCAGAGGGAGGACATCTCCCAGGGGCCCTGGCATGCTCCCTCCCTGCAAACACACCCGCTCCCCTCACCCACAGAGTCGCGCCATCCCTGCGCTGAACACCCGGAGGGTCCCATGTGGGGGTCAGTGGTGCCAGAGGGAGCAGGGGGTGGGGGAGCAGGTCCCTGCATGTGGCCGCTGGAGGGGAGAGGCCTGGACGCATCCCCGCACCAGTGCTCCGCGTGTCGGAGTGGGAGTGAGCAGGGCTGAGCTCGGGTACACGTGTGGGTGGTTGTGTGCGTCAATGCGTGGGGGAAAAGTCTGTGTGTATGGAGCCTGCGCGCGGGGTGTGTGTGTCTCGCCTGCCTGGCACATCAGGAGCCGGGGCCTGGCTCCGTGGCTCTCTGCTGTGTGTGCGTGCATGTGCATGCTGTGTGTGTGTGTGCGCGCGCGCGTGTGTGTGTGTGTCTGTGTGCAGGCAGGGAGTGAGGAGCGGGGCACGTCAGGCGTTTTCCGCTCAGAGTGACGCTGTGTATGGGGCGAAACGCATGCACGTGTGAAGCTGAAAGCCCTGCTTCTCTCAGTCTGAATCGTGTTAACAGTTTGCTTTTTGCTAGAGTGTGTGCAAGCAGTGGATGTTTCTCTGGTGTGTGTGTGTGTGTGTGTGTGTGTGTGTGTGTGTATGTGTGTGAAGAATGACTCTGTCATAGGCTAGGGTGTATGGCATCTGTAAACAGATAAATACAGCCCGTGAGCAACGCTGTTGGGGGCCAGGGCTTGGTCCACGTCTGTGGCAGCCTGTGGTGTCTGTCCCTGCAGGCTTGGCAGCATGGACAAGCCTTAATGTCATGTGGGACCTGTTTGGGATCCGACCTGCCGTGTGCCTGGATCAGTGCATGATGTGCAGCTGGAGTGCAATACCTAAGACTTGGCTGCTGTTGTCTTTGGGGCCTTTTGAACTGATGCTTCCCAGGAAACCCTAGCCCAGCCCCACTCCCCAGCAGAGAAGGTCAGCTCTAAACCTGGGGAGGATTTGGGGGGTCAACCTGAGGGTACCCAGAGATTCCTGGGTCAAGGTCACACAGCATGAGGAGCTGGGGCTCATTCTCTTCGGAGGTGTCCACCTGACTCACAAAGGCTGTGTAGTGGCGGCCATCCGCCCCTGCTCCCCGCCCAGGTCTCCCCTGAAATGAATTTTAATTTCCGCCCCGGGCGGGCTGGTATAATGAGTCTGGAGCCGGCAGCCTGGCGCTGGGGTGCAGGCCACGGGGCCATGGTGCAGCAGAGGGAGCGCGGATTTGAATTTCAAAGGCAGCCGGGCCCAGCACCAGCCAGTGCGTTGGGTTGTGCTGAGTGTGTGCGGCACTGCCGAGTCTGCTCACGCGCGCCTGCGTGTGGGGCTGTCTGGGGGGACGGTGAGGGGGTGTGTCTCTCGAAGGCGGTGGGTGAGCCCTGGTGTGGGCTGTGAGTGTCTGTGGGTCTTTCTCACTGTACCCTGCAGCTCTTGCCCGCTTGTGCATGCTTGGGGTAGATTGGTCTCTGCCAGGATAGATTTAAAGCAGAGTCTGTGTCTTTGTGTGTTCGGGTTCCGGCCAGTGTGTGTGTGTGTATGTGTGTGTGTGTGTGTGTGTCTCATTCTCGTGCCCGAGGGGGCTCACCAGCAGGGGTGTGATGGTGCTTATGCAGGCCAGCGACTGCTCTGGGAGTCCTAGTGTGTCCCTGAGGATTCCTGTGGGTCCCCATGCCCGCCCTGGGGTGAGTCTGTCTGCGCTGCTCTGTCCCAAAGTGTAGAGGAGTGTGCGTGAGTGGGAAGTGGAGGCCCAGCACGGCGGTGACCTCCCCCCACCACGTGCCTCCTGCCACCCCACACCAGGTATCCACAAAAGGCTGCTGGGTGTGCTCCTGTCCCGATCCCCCTCGCTAGCTTTAGATGCACCCGCCCCTTCTCCATGGGCTTGGCTTGCGACCCGCGGGCGCTCAATGGGCTTTCGGAGGCAACCTGCGGAGAGGATGGGCCGTTAGCCCAAGGGGCGGCAGAGCATCCCGCTTCGCGCAGTGGCTGAGGGGCGCGGGGGCAGCCTATCCATCAGGAGTAATGGGCCTGAGAGGCTGTGCTCCTCCAGGTCCTGACTCCGGCCACAGAGCCAAGAAACAGCTTCGGGCTGCAGGGGGCGCCAACTCCCAGCGGGCACCTGCACATGTGCGCTCTGACACCTGCGTCCCTGCCCAGCAGTCTTGAGGCCCTGGAGTCTCAGCGGCCCCTGACCCCAGGCGGGGAGCATGGAGGTAACTGGGAGGTGCAAACGTGCGCACTGGTGCCTGCACACTGGCGGGGAAACTGCCTTCTCGCACTCATTGCACTACCTCGCTCCTCCCTGGGAATTGGCACCTGTGGGGTGAAGATTCTGAGCCCTTGAATCCCAGAATAGAGAGAAAGCCTGTGTGGCCATCCTCACAGGGCCCAGAGGCAGCCTCCCTGCATCCTCACTCCCAGACGCTGGCAACCCCAGACCTTCCCGCCGGGTGCCAGCCCACAGCAGAAGGCGCCTCTTCCTGGGGGCCTCCCAGAGGCCTGGCTGGGCACAGGGAGGTGATGCCAGGATGCACAGGAGACAGTGGAAGAGGCTGAGGGAGGGAGGCAGCTTCCAGGCTTCCTCTCCTGCTGGGTCAGGCAGTTTGGAGAAGGGGGGCTGACCCCAGGAAGGCCCAGCAAGGGGCCTGGCTGCCGGCTGCTGCCCAGCACTAATTAGCTGAATGAAGGAAAGAGAGAAATGAGTGACGCAATGCAGAGACCACCTAAGGGATGGGCTGGGGGAACATCATACAGAGGCAGGAATCAGATTTCTAAGCTTGTGCAGGCTCTGTGTGTGTGTGTGTGTGTGAGAGAGAGAGAGAGAGAGAGAGAGAGAGAGAACCAGAGGTTAAATCAGAACTACATCACTGAGCAACTCCTTGTCGTCAATTTTATTTTGAAAGTAATAGCTATACGGAAGGGTTTGTCCAGGAAAGGGTCACATTCCAGTTTCTGAAAGTAGACTCGGGACTGGAGGGCTAGTTAGGGGTTGAGATGCTTGCCTCGCATATGGCCAACCCTGGTTCTATCCCCGGCACCACATGGTCCCTGGAGCATCAGTGGGAGCAGCCCTGAAGGCCAGAGCACTGCCAGAGAGGTCCGGGGCTGAGGTGGGAGGATCTCCAGCACTGTGGGGCTTGAGTACCACATCCTTGGGCTCTGAGCACCTCTTTGGGCACAACCTGACCCAAAGAAAGACAACCAAGGCAACAGGAAAAGGATTTAAGGAGTTGGAATTGGAGAAAGGAACTGGTGAAGAATTCGCTTATTTATTTATTCGACAAAGCTTTATTGAGAGCTCTGGCACTGATGCAATCTAGGACCTCAAGGAACGTCTAGAATTTGGCCACATAATGGATTCTTAGCTGGGGTTTACCTCTAAGGGGAGGAGAGGGTATGTGGAACGTTTATGCTGAAAAGTACAAAGGAAAGGTGGGAAGCAGGTGGGAAGCAGGAGGGATGGAGGGAAAGGGGACTAGTTTGGTAAGGTGGTCAGGGAAATGTACCTGAGATGTGGCATCTAGGTGACATCGAGGGAAGGGAAGGAGGAAGTGCTGTCACATAGGGGACACTACAGTGCCCTGGGGGGGGGGGGTTGAGTGGGCATGCCATCCTTCAGACTGGGATCCTTGAGGGCTTTCATGTCTCCCATTGGGGCATGCACACTGAGGTGCCATCAGAACACCCTGGACAGTGACCAGGAATCAGCAGTGATTTGGGTGGAGAGAGGGATTGGAGAAGACGGAGCTCGGGGAACTGGTGCCCTGGAGAGATTAAGACTAGAGGGACTGGAGCGATAGCACAACGGGTAGGGCATTTGCCTTGAACGTGGCTGACCCGCGTTCGATTCCCAGCATCCTATATGGTCCCCTGAGCACCGCCAGGGGTAATTCCTGAATGCATGAGCCAGGAGTAACCCCTGTGCATCGCCGGGTGTGACAAAAAAAATAAAAAGACGAGTCAGGGGACTGTGGGGCCACTGAGGCAGGAAAGACTGTGGGACACAACTTGCAGGGCTGGGGTGTAGGGACAGAGAGATGGGGATCCTCACAGTTTCTATGACTCATGCCTCACATCCCCTCTGCCTGGGCCTACAAGCCTCACCTCCCCTGTGAAGTCAGTGAGGGGTGAGGGCTAGGATGTTGCCACATGGCACCCAGTGGTCTGCTGGACCCCCCGCTGGACTCCCTTTGCGTCCATCCTGGTCTCAGTTCACCTGTCCCTGAGTGCTTCCCTCCTGCACCTGTGGTCGAGGGGAGCCCCTGCCTGAGCGTGTGCAGACCCACTTTCCCAGGTGTTTGTGCTGGAGGCCTCTCGGCAGGACCTTCCGCTGGGGTCCTTTCAGATGGCTTCGGCGGTGTGTGCTGGTGTGGTGGCAATAGCCTCTACTTGCCACATTTGCCAGCTTCCATGGGGTGACATCCCCCACCCTGATGGCTGAGTTAAACTTCAGCGTGAAATAGCCTGAGTGGCCAAATTAATGAAAATCTAACCATCAGCTCTCACAAGTTGGTACAAGCTGGCTCCAGCATCTCTGCCAGATCCTTGCAGAGAGAGAGAGGAAGGGGGATGCCTGGGATGGGGTTTGGGAGTGGGGGGGTGTCTAAACGTAGACCCCCAGGCATCCCAGCCTCCCTGCCTCTCAGTATCAGGACCCAGACCCAGAGGAAAGCCAAGCGCCTCTTATCCCCAAAGTTCCTCCGACTTTAGCCCTTTAATACCCCTCCTAGGCTCTCTGTCTACCACGTTTCCTACTCAGGCGGACGGGTTCCCGTGCTCACCTGCTTCTCCTGCCCCCAAAGAGCACCTGTATTTGCACCCAGAGGCCACACTGCCAAGGGCCCTGCCCTCCCAGCCCGCAGGTACACCCCAGCCATTCTCAACAGGCCACCTGGACATCTGACCCAGCTCTGCCATCAGCGGCCCAACTTGGCCTCAGTTTCCCTGTCTGTAAGCCAGGGCTGACCTCTCCGAAGGCCCCTTGCAAAGTGAGATTTACAGCTTCCCTTGCCTTGACTCTGGCCCACAAGGAGGCTCGGGGCCGCCTCTCTCAAACACATTTCCCCAGTCTCCTAGACCCTCCCTGCTCCAGGGGGCCCCCCACCGCCTCTGGCTCCCCAAGCTCCCCAGTAAGGGGCCCAACTAATTACATTTGGATTTTATGCCAATTAGCAAACAATTACACGGGCAAATTGGTGCTTAATTCGGAGCAATAACGGTAGCACCAGTGGCCAGCGAGCACTTACCACAGTCGAGGCTGCTCACCCAGGCCGGCCCTCCCGGAGCCCTGGAGGACGCACCGCAGTCTTGGGCCTGACCTGGGCGGAAGTGGTGCCACTCCACGAAGGATCTCTGAGTGGCTGTTTCTGCAGCTGACACGGTTTGCCCGGGCTCTGTTAAGGGAGGGCTGTCGGAAGTGGGGCCAGCGAGGTGCTGAGGCCAGGAGGGCTGGCCTCCTTGAGGAGGTGGGAGGAATGGGGGGAAGCAGGGGAGGGAATCATGGGGGGGGGGCAGTAATGCATGTGAACAAAGGCTTAGAGGTGGGAATGGGTGATGTGAGCTCAGGATTAATGGAGAAGCCCGCCGGTTCAGAGCCCAGACTGGGGTGCAGGGGGACGCAGGCTGGGAAGGCCAGTGCAGGCGACTGAAACAGCTTCCCCCCGCTAGTGGGGCTTCCACGGGCTCATGGCGGGATGGGGAGTCTGTGTGGAGACTCCTCCTGGGCTCCTGACCCAGGATCCCCAGCAGCCACTCCTCTTGGCATCTCTGCTTCAGACACAGAGCCCCACACCCCCTCCCCGCCCCCAGCACAGCCGCAGCCAGCCCTGCCTCTCAGCCTCTGTCCCTAAGGTCCCCAGTGTTCCAGAGAACAGCCCGACTCTGCCTTTGCTTTCGTTCCCAGGCCTCGGCATCCCCTCTTCCACCACCGTCTGGGCCCTGCCATAGAGGCCTGTTCTCCCGCTTGCTCTTCCCTATCCACTTCAACGCCCTGTCCCTGTGACTGGATTACTCTCATGACCCCAAATGCTGGCTTCCAGACCCCCCATCCCCCTAGGAGGCCCCAAGATGTATGATCCCCTCTCTGGCTGATTCTGTGACTGCTTACTCACCAGGCCATCCCCCCAACTAACAGCTGTAGCTTCCTCCCTGCAGCACCCAAAGGGACTAGAAACTAAGTCAGGGAGCCAGAGAGATATTTATGAGTCTGCTGGTGCTCCCCTTAACCAAGAAAGTGGGGTCGCCTTTCAGCGCCATTCGCTGGAGCCAAGCTCTACCCCAGGCCCCAGTGGGGTGTTTCCTGAAGTATCCTCACTTGATTCCATTCTTACCCAATGTTTTTACCAATAGAGATGAGGAAAGCCCCCACTAAGATAGGAGAGACCCCCAAATAAAAACATTTCTCATGAGGGGGACCCCTAGAATGATCAGTAGCATGGAGGACTCTGGGAAAACTCCAGGAGGACCCTCGTGACCAGCAGTGATCCCTAAATGACCAATAGGGAGGGGGCAGGGAGGATGGGGTGGGTGGGGTGGGATGAGGGCAATACCTATTTAAGGACAACCAAGCAGAGCCAAGGATAAAGCACAGAGCTTTCTGGAGGCAGGAGTTGACCTGGCCAACATTCCTGGGAGCGAGATTTTCAGGGGGTGAGGGGGTTCTTCATCTCAAGGCCCATCACTCACGTTAATTACCGAGAAAAAGCCGATTTCTCCTCATTTCCAGACTCCAAATGACAGTCTCATTAGGCCGGTAATGTGTGGAGAAATTGTGCGTGTCTGTCTTGGAGCATGTCCTGAGCCAGAATGGGTGAAGGCACCCCCACCCGGGGTTTATCTCCACGATGCTCCCTGTGGCAGAGAGGGCGCCGATCTCAGGAGGAGATGCTGTGCCTCAGGGCTGAGGTGCACCCCACCCTGTTCCGTGGTTGCCAGTGATTCAGACAACTCAGGGAGAGTGTGGGGAAAGCCCACCACACGCAGACTCTGCCGGAGCCAGAACCGGGTCCTCCCCTCTCAGACTACTTACACAAAGACTCCAACATCTTCTTTGTTTGGGGGGGGGGGGGGCGGAGAGTCACACCTGGTGATGCTCAGGGGTTACTCCTGGCTCTGCACTCAGGAACTACTCCTGGCAGTGCACATGTGAACCATATGGGATGCTGGGGATCGAACCCAGGTCCCTACCCACTGTGCTATCACTCCGGTCCCAGACACCAACATCTTTGTCTCCTCTGCCAAAACCCTTCCCAGTCTTGCCCGGACCCTTTGCTCTGAGCCTACCTCTGGACCCTCTGGATGCCATCTTGTGTCTGAGGTGGGCATCAATGCTTCCCACAGTCCTTTCTCCCCCACCAAACCCACTTCCTGGACCTGGACAGCCCTCAGCTAACAGCCAGGCTCTGACACATCCTTCACATCTCCACATGAGCTTCACACCCTTCCTCAGTTCCGACCCACTCAACAGATAAGAAGACTAAGGCCTGGAGAGGGGAAGTGATTTGCCCTGGTCCAGGGCCCAGCTCTGCACTGCACCCTAGGCCCACTCAACATCAAAGCTCAAACTGAAGCCCTCGGCTCTCTGCAGGCCCTCCCCAGACCAGAGCCTCAAAGGGAATCGGACCCGAGCAGCAGGCTGTGCCCTGGAGAACTGAGGCGGGTGAAGGAGGAGCAGGATGTAAAAAATATAATTATAGTTCAACTGTGATCTGTGCATGACACAAAAGAGGAAATACAAAAGGTTTATCCTCACCTGTAATCAAAGACATGCAAATGAAAACAACAACGCGATGTGGTTTTACCTGCTGAAATGAAGACAGTTGTTTTTTCTAAGCTGTTGATGAGAACTGAAATTAGGGGCCTCTTAGGGTCTGTGGATACAATTGAACAGCTTTTCAGGAAGGCTATTGGGCCATGTTGTCGACAGAGAGACCCCTTGGACCTGCTAATCTGCTTTTAGGAACTCCTTTCAAGAAATAACCAGAAATGTTACACGACAACCACGAGTATGGAGGTTTATTGCTGTTATTTA
This sequence comes from Sorex fumeus, assembly GCF_029834395.1. NCBI lineage: Eukaryota > Metazoa > Chordata > Mammalia > Eulipotyphla > Soricidae > Sorex > Sorex fumeus. The sequence goes on from NW_026606104.1 coordinate 47,242,578, forward strand.
TAACTGTGAAAAATCACAACCAACATAAATGTCTAGCAATAGAGGGTTGGTTAAATAAATTATGATATGGTCATATATAATATTATGAAACCATTAAAAGTCATATTCTTGAAGAATTTTTAATAACTGGGGGAAGTGCTCACTAGATAATGTAAAATGAAACAAAGCACGAATAAAATATACATAGAAGATATCCTTTAATATTATTCAGCAAATTATTTAAAGAAAATCTGGAAGGCAATCAACCAAGAGTTAATCTGAGGGAATTGTGAGTGATTTTCTTAATCTCAACATTCCTCTATTTCGGCTGGCTCTCCCAGCCCGTGTGCTCCTGGGAACACGCATCTCGCTGGTCATTGCTTGCCTGTTTCCACTCTGGAGAAGTTCGCGTTCTCTCGAACACAGTTCCCCTTTTCCTCTCCTCTCACACCTTTCTGAGCAAGTTTCATTCAGTAAAACTACCCACTTTACCAAAATTCATTCTCTATTTCTTTCTTAAATCTTCTACAAATCTGGGGGGAGTGCAAGTTATTGCCATGAACGTGGGGGGTGGGGGTGGGGAGAGACAGCCAGGGTAGCCTGAGCACTATGGGGCACTCAGGGAAGGCTTCCTGGTAGAGGTGATGCCTACGCTGCCTCAGAGTCTGGGTAAGCTTTATTCAATGGAGAAGGACTGGTTCTAGTCTAGGAAACAGTACATGCAAAAGCCAGAGGCCAGAGAGTTCCTGATCTCTTCTGGAAGTAGTTGGTTTAGTGGATGGAGCAAAAAATAAAGGCAGGCAGTGAGCAGAGACCAGAGCAGGGGAAGGCTGAGGAGCTGGTGCGGTTTCCCTTTCAAGCACTGATGATCTGAAGCATTGAGGACCCTAAGAGGGTATAATAGGATCCACGGGGTGCTAAGGAGAGATAGTGGTGGCTTTAGAGAGAGAGAGATGGAGAAGGGACGGGGCATGGCAGTAGGCTGAGGCAGGGTGGGGTGTGGGAGGCTGCCGAGTCGCCTGGGTAGAGAAAGGCTCGGCCTGGCTCTCGGTGGTAGCAGGGAAGCGAGGCGGGGCCACCGGAGCCGCGATTACCAGGAGATCTGACAGGACTCAATGATTCATGGGTGAGGGGAGGCGTGGGGGGAGGGGGGAGGCTCTGACAGTGACTAGCAGCAAACGCAGTGCAGGCCCACATACACACATGTCAGCACGAACACATGCACTCACACGCACTGATGCATACACGTGCACACACGCACTGACACACATGGACACACATCACACCGATATATGCACATACATGCACACACACTGACACACTCACAGACACACATGCATACACATGCACTGACACACAGGCACATGCACACACGCTGGGACTCAGTGCACTGATTCACCCATCATGTCCTTCCCCAGTGCCCCGGTGGGGCAGGTTTGAGATTTAGTTGCTCTCTCGCTACAGACCCCAGAAGATGCTGACCTTAGCCCCTCAACAATCTGACCTCTGGCTCACCCTGGGAACTCCGTGCCTTGTACCCCCAGGAAGAACAGTGGGCACCTCTGTGGGACAGGGTCAGCAGAGAAAGACCAGAGCTTGGTTTTCTCCAATGACCTAGACACACTTGTGTCACATGCATGGACTCAGATCCAGTTCTCCTGGAAGGGCACGGGCCGTACAGGGACAGCCCAGCCCTGGCACAGTCACATCCCCACCGTCAGACCTCACACTTGGGTCACTGGGCTCTGCTGGGCCCCCAAGCTTCTCTGGTTGCCCCACCCCTGGGCCACCCATCCTCCCTCCCCCGGAGACCAGCAGAAGGGCCAGCAAAGAGGACTGGCACAGGGACCAACAGCCAAACGGGGCAGCCGGGAGAGAGGCCTCTGAGAAGGGGTTGCCAAGGCAACAGGCTCCTGCAGAACCAACCGGGGGCTGAGATTCTCGACTCTTATTTTTAGAAGTTGGACCTGGGCTGCATGGGCTGGCCAGCGGGCCCGGCTCCCCGGGGCAGTGCCCAAGGGCACAGATGCCAACTTAACCTCCCAGAGAGCTCTGGGAGACACTGCCCCAGCCCAGGCTCCTTCCACATGCCCAGCTCCATCCCCAGGGTCTGGTCTGGGTAGGATCTTTTTACCCCCTTTGTTTTGGGTCTTTTGGCACCTCCTGGTTCCATGTTTGGGGGGGGGTCACTCCCAGTGGTGGCCGCAGGACCATGCAGTACTAGAGATGGAGCCCATGGCTCTTGCGTGCAAACCTGCACTCTGCCCGTAGAGCTCTCTCTCTGGCAGAACCTTCTAGTTAGTCCCTCTGGTCTTCACACAGACTTGGGGTCCTTCATTCAGCAGTCTCTCCCACCCCGCCCCTCCCCGGCCTGCTCTCCTCCACAACTCTTGATGTCTTTCACTTACTTTATAGCATGTCAAGGCCAGAGCAATAGTACAGTGGGTAGGGCATTTGCCTTGTACACAGTGACCCAGGTTCAATCCCAGCACCACCCTGAGCTTGCCAGGAATGAGCCCTGAATGCACAGTCAGAAGTAAGCCCTGAGCACTGCAGGGTAGGGCCCCAAACAAAAAAGAAGAAAAGCAAAAATTTATAGTGTGTCAGTGGAAGAGGGGGGTGGGGTGCTGGGCTGGATTTATGTGTCTGTGTCTTAATGAATGTCTAAATACATGCATCTCACCTTCAACCTTGTCCTTGTATAAATTCCCTCGTTATAGGGGTAAAACAAAGCTCCCCCTCTCTCCAAGCCCTACTCATCACTCCCACCCCTGCCTGGATCTCCTGAAAAGAGGGGCAAGGGAGCCTTGCGAGAGACTTCAGAAGGCTTAGAGTGCACGCTTTGCATGTGGGAGGCTTGGGTTCAATTCCTAGCACCTGCACAGGTGCCCCAAACGGAAGTGACCCATGAGTATTGAAGTGGGAGTAGCCCCTGAGCACTGCCCCGTCTGGCCCCAAGACCCCTCAAAAAAGAAAAGGAAAAGTGGAAGGAGGGCAGAGATCTCAAGTTGGGAGGGTAAGAAAGGGCTATGCTGTCTCTTGGGTCACACCTGGCGATGCTCAGGGATTACTCCTGGCTCTGCACTCAGGAATCACCCCTGGCAGTGCTCAGGGGACCATATGGGATGCTGGGAATTGAACCTGGGTCGGCCGTGTGCAAGGCAAACGCCCTACCCGCTGTGCTATTGCTCCAGTCCCTATGCTGTCCTCATCTTGCACAAAGTCACCCTCATATCTCAGCAGACAGAATGTGGGGGACAGGAGAGTGGAGTGGCAAGGGGGAGGGACCAGGCAGGGCCAGGTGTGCAGAGACTGGGGGACGGGATTTTGGGGAAGCAAGCGTAAGGGAGCTGACTCCTCCAGCTGCTGGGGATTTCTCTGTTAATCTGGGGTTGCTCCGTTTGCATCTCATTTGCCTATATTTGCATAACAAGGGCCTGGCTGGCACTGAGACCAAAATTTCAGGGCCCGGGTAATTGTGTAGAAAAGTCTCTGGAGACCAAGCAGGAATCCTGGGGCCTGGGAAACAGAGCAAGGGGCTGGCTGTGTTGACATTGTTGGTCCCCCTTTAATTGCAGGAGCCTCCACTTTTCCCTAATCCCTGGTGGAGGATGGTTGGGGAAAGGGTGGGAGGGGCTGCACCACTGAGAATCAAGTCAGCCCTGGGAACTGAATTTAGGAAGGAGTGAGTGGAGGGAGAGGAGTGGTGTGTGTGTGTGTGTGTGTGTGTGTGTGTGTGTGTGTGTGTGTGTACTGTTGCTAGAGTTCCAGAGCTGCTCTGCATGCAGGAGACCCTGTGTTCAATTCCTGAAATAAAAAACTTTATTTTATAAAATAAAGCCAGAGTGTCTGGAGGCCTAGACAGGACCTGCCACTTCCTGGCTTCAGTGCCCTCCCAATGGGGCTTTACTCTCCCATACCCCCATAACCCCCTCCAATCTCCCCCAGGACTTAGCTTCTTAAACTGTAGCTCAAAACCCCAAAACTGAATGTGGGGGTTGCAAATAACCTTAAATATTTGTTTTAAGAGGCTGGAAAGGGGCTAGAGAGATAGTACAGTGAGTGGGGGGTTTGCCTTGCATGCTGCTGTCGCAGGTTCGATGCCCAGCCTCACGTATGGTCCCCTGAGCACCAACAGGAATGATTCCTGAGTGCAGGGCCAGGAGTACACCCTGAGCATCACTGGGTGTGATACCTCAAAAAGTAGTTTAGGGGGGCTGGAGCAATAGCACAGCGGGTAGGGTGTTTGCCTTGCACGCAGCCGACCCGGGTTTGATTCCCAGAATCCCATATGGTCCCCCAAGAACTGCCAGGAGTAATTCCTGAGTGTAGAGCCAGAAGTAACCCCTGAGCATCGCTGGGTGTGACCCAAAAAGCAAAAAAAAAGTAGTATAGGGATTAAGGTGCATGTCTTGAATATAAGTGACCCTTGTTATATCCTGCTCCCCTGAGCACTATCAGAGGGACCCAAATAATTCTGACACCACAAACCATACTCTCAGGCCCCTGCATTGGACTACCGGCCTGATTAGCTGAGAATTGCTGTGGATCCCTTTGCAAAACCTCCCCAGAATTGTTTTAAAGTAAATTTCTTAAAAACTAAAATATTTATCTTTGAAAATTTCTTTGTATATATTTTATGGTTGGAGCGATAGCACAGTGGGTAGGGCGTTTGCCTTGCACACGGCCTACCTGGGTTCCATTCCTCTGTCCCTCTCAGAGAGCCTGGCAAGCTACCGAGAGTATCCCGCCCGCACAGCAGAACCTGGCAAGTTCCCCGTGGCATATTCAATATGCCAATATGCCAAAAACAATAACAAGTCTCACAATAAAGATGTTACTGGTGCCCACTCGAGCAAATCGATGAACAACGGGAGGACAGTGCTACAATACTACCTATTTTCTATACCGATATATTTGGTGCTCTTGAACATTTCTCCAGTGAAAGAGTCGCGAGTTGAAAAAGATGAGGCAGTGCCTTTAGAATATCCCACTTAGGTCTCTTTTGCACACAACAAAATTTCAACATGGGCTGGAGCGATAGCACAGTGGGTAGGGCGCTCGCCTTACAAGCGGCCAACATGGCCGACCCGAGTTCGATTCCTCCGCCCCTCTCGGAGAGCCCGGCAAGCTACCGAGAGTATTCGATATGCCAGACACAGTAACAACAAAGTCTCCAATGGAGACGTTACTGGGCCCGCTCGAGTAAATCGATGATCAACGGGAGGGGCTCCAAGATGCTCCCCACTGGGGACTTCAGCCTCCTTCTGTAGACCATATCTGCCTCCCTTGGACTCTGGAATTCGCTGTTCCGACTACTCGAAGCCAGCTCCAGCGCCCAGCGGCCTCATTTCCATCTACTGCTGGAGCGATAGCACAGCGAGTAGGGCGTTTGCCTTACAAGCGGCCAACATGGCCGACCCTAGTTCGATTCCTCCGCCCCTCTCGGAGAGCCCGGCAAGCTACCGAGAGTATTCGATATGCCAGACACAGTAACAACAAAGTCTCCAATGGAGACGTTACTGGGCCCGCTCGAGCAAATCGACGATCAACGGGAGGGCCTTTACCTTACCTTACCTTACCTTTTCCTAGAAGCCTGGAGACTGGCTGAAGTATGGGTCAGGGGCCATGAGAAGGGAAGCAGGCAGAGAGCTAGGGCCTCTGTCTGTATTCTTATCTATCAGTGGCTCTTTAAACATTTGGGATGACCCTGACAAGCGGCCTGACCTTGGGTAAGTCCCTTACCCTCCTTGTGCCCCAGGTGGGGGTTCAGCACAGTACCTGCCTCCTCAGGTTGTTAAGAGAACGAACTGCCTTAATTCAAGTAAAGCACTTAGAAAGTGCCTGGCACAGAGTAAGCGCAGGGAAGTGTTAGCTATTATTATCTATTATCCTGGGATTTGGCTTCTTTCCCTCCAGCTGCACAAGCACCACCTTTGCTTTCATTTTGAGAGAGAGAAGCAGGGGTGGGAGCACCCTCTCTGCACGTTCCCCATCTTGCTCAGAGCCCCCTGCCCCCATCCCTGCCTGTCTGCCTCCCAGCTGCTGCACCTCTGGTCAGGATGTCAGGAGGCCCTGAAGGCTGCCAGGTCATGGGACCGAATGAATGACTTACTTAACTTCATGACCCTCTTGGATGATGAAATGAATGAACAAATAAAGAAATAAAAGGTCAAGGGTGAAAGAAAATAGTCAAAGAGAAGGAAGGCTGAACTGAGTGATGGGAAGAGAGGCTGGAAGACAGATGTTTTGATTTTTTGGTTGTTTTGTTTTGTTGGGGGGGGGGCACACCCAGTGATGCTCAGGACTTACTCCTGGCTCTGTGCTTAGGGATCACTCCTGGCAGGGCTCAAGAGACCATATTGGGGTGCCTAGGTCAGCCATGAGCAAGGCAAGTGGCCTGCCCACTATACTATTGCTCTGACTCTGGGTAGGCAGATGTTTAGGCTCTGGGGGGCCTCAGATGTGGTTCCCCAATTCCCATGGCTTTCACTGGATGATGGGAGCAAGGTGGGGCTGAGGGGCCTGAGGGCCTGCTATGTCTGGGTGCCAATGCTGCTGTGGAAGCCTGAGTGTCATAAGTGATCCCGGTGACATTGTCTCTGTGTCTGTGTGTGGCTGCCAACAAGGAGAGGCCCCGGGCCAGGTCTCCTCAGGGTCCATGGTGGGGAAGCTGGTGAGCCTCATTACCTCCTTCTTTACACCTCTGGCCCCTCTGTCTGCGCCAGGCCTCAGTGCTCCCGCCTGTCAGCCGGCGGGTTAGTGGTGATGGAGCGCTCTCCTGGGGCCTGGCGGCCTCCACCATCTGGCCAGACTAGTGCTGGGGCGGGCTGGCAGAAGGATGCCCCCTGGGCCCCTGGGCTTGATACTGGGCTGGGGTGGAGAGTGTGGGCATGTGGGCAGGGAAGGGTAGGTGTGCACAAGCCCTGGGGAGTCTGCAGCGAGCCTGCGTGGGCAGGAGGTCTGAGGGGGCCCCAAGTGGCACCCTCCATATTTGCATTCGAGACTGTGTGTGTCTGCACTGCCACCGGGCCTGGCTCCGTGGTGTCTGGGACAGAAGCACCCCAGACTGTGGATGGGCTGGGGCAGGGTGTTTTCCCTGGGAAGCTCCTGGCCAAGGCATAAATGAATGAAGAGGGCTTAGACCACCCAGAGCTGTGGCCTTGAGAAGACTGAGTCACTTATCAGCAAATTCTGGGCTTGATTCCCATCAGAATAAATTCACCTGCAGCTCCATTTCTTTCTTTGTTTGCTTTTTGGGCCACACCCAGCTGTGTGCAGGGCTTACTCCTGGCTCTGTGCTCAAGGAATCATATGTGATGTCAGGGATCTAACCCAACTCAATCGCCTGCAAGGGATCGCCTACCCACTATACTATTGCTTTGGCCACTGTACCCTTGGACCCCTTATTGGGAGGGGCACCCTAGTTTCACGCATCACCATCCCAGGCTCCCCAAGAAGTATCCTGTGGATCTCTCTCAGTCGCCATAGAGGAAATCTCACTGAGGTACATCACAAGATTTCCCAGACAAGGGTATCACATATAAACCACATCACACAAGACCCACGTTCCCAGCGGTGCAGTCACAGATTTACTGGACACAGCACATGTTTACCTCCCACACGGACCTCATGTTCCACTTCACACATATGCGCACACAGATGTACATTCCTACATGTGCTTGCATGAAGGGATGAAACACATGCTTGCAAGGACACGTGTGTGGGGCCGGATCCATAGTACAGCGGGTAGAGCGTATGCCTTGCACACAGCCGACCCAGTTTCAATCCTTGGCATCCCAAATGGTTCCCTGAGCACTGCCAGGAGTAATTCCTGAGTACCAAGCCAGGAGTAACCCCTGAGCATCAGCGGTATGATCCAAAATAAAAGCAAAAACACAAAACCCAAAACAAACAAGCAAGCATACATGTGCAATCACCATGCTATCTGTGTTCACACACATTCTGTGCACCCCTCCTCCAGTTACAGTGGTATCTCTCAGCCACTAGGGACCACTTGTTTCCAGGAAGGCATCAACAGAGGGCAGATGCCACAGCTATGAGAGAACCTGTCAGGGTGCAGCTGGGTGTGTCCATGAGTCCAAATTTATTTATGCGTGGGTCTGGGAGCCTGCAATCCCAGTTTTGTGTCAAACAGGGGAGTGACATCGGCTACTTCCTGTGAATGCCTGTGTGTTCCTCCGGCATGACCTTCATGTGGCTGTGTATACCCACTTCTGGGAATGTGTCTGGGGATGACAGTGGGGAATCTGTGTCTGTGGGACTCACTGTGTAGACCTTTCCTCTGCATGGTCTGTATGCATCTCGGGCCACATGTCTTTCTCATGTGATCTGGAGTCCTGGCCGATTGGGCTGGCTCCCCTCCTGGCAGAGGCTGTGACCTGGGGTGGGACAGGGCAGGACTGGCCTGAATCCCCCAGTCACTGGCGGTGGTATTTACAGAGCTCCAAGTAGGATGTAATTGCTTCTATTAATCTTTCTCCGGTTGTTAATTGCTCACTTATCGGGTTGTGTATTATGCCGACTGTTGCTCTTAATTCGCCTCCATAGCTGCAGGTGTTTGCCGCCTTATTAACTGTTAATCGGCACGGCTAGGGACGAGACTTAATTGGCCCCCAGAGTGGGGCACAAGCAAGGCCAGCCGGGCACTACTAAGCTCTCAGCCTGTCCCCGGAACCCTTACCTGTGGAGCACAGGTGGCTGGCAGAGAAGGAGTTGGCTGGCCGCCGTCCTCTGGCAGACGAAGGTCCCACATACAGTGATCAGAGTCAGAGTGGCAGCAGCAGGGTATGGCCCCATGGAGTCCTGCCTCCACCAGGAAGCCAGTCAGTCAATCATAATCCAGCCCTTACCTGACCTCCCGATCACCAACAGGCTTCCTTTGACCAAGACAGGAGCCAGCCCCTGTTATGTTCATCAGCTGAACCTCACTGAGAACGGAGATACCAATCTGTTCTTCTCCTTTACCTCTGTGACCTCTCCCACACTGTGACCTTAGAGATTACAGACACACTGGGGAAAGGACATGCTCTCTGATGGCTGACCCAGTTCTCAGAGAGTCTTTATGGGTGCAAACAAGAATGTCTAGGAGAAGGTCTGCAGCCCATCCCAGTCACACGCGGGGGTCTCTCTGTCTCTGCTGCCAGCCCAGGTCCCCAGGTCTCCCGCTCCAAGGAATGAGGGCAAATTCCATGCTGAGCTGACTCCAAGTCACAATGGGGGCATCCCTACCGTTCACAGTGGCATAGTGAGGCTCCAGAGGGCTACAGGGTGGCCCGAGGGTCCCTTTGTCCTCTCTGGCTAAGCTCAGATGTGGCTCTCCAAGCAGAGTTTCTGCCCTCAGCCCCCTGAGTGGAGCAGGCCACACTTCCTGGGCCATTTTCTCAGTCACCTTCACCTCCATCCTCTGCCCTTTCATCACTCCATTTCAACTGCCACTTTACAACAGGCATGCAAGGTTTCTGAAAGAAGTTGTTTCCTTAGACCAGGGGTGGGGGTGGGGGTGTCTTTGTAAGGTGGGGTGGAGTGGGGTGAAGGAAGAGGGCGTATGTTTCACCTACCAGACTTCCAGCCTCCAGGAAACAGACCAACTCTAACCAAGGGGCTCTTCCCTGTATTCAGTTGTCAGGTCTCCTGCTAAAAAGGAGGCTGATTTGTTTCCGATGACTCCTGAGTTGCTACCACCGAGTGCCTGCTCTGTGCCAGTTACAGCCACGGTGCATATAAAAGTGGCATCCTCACCCCATCTTACAGAGAAGGAAACTGAGCCAGAGACCCAGGGATTGGGATGCCAACCAGGCCAGTTGCCGTCTTGAGAAGACATCTTTGGCCAGGGTTACCTGGATGGATTCACACTGATAGTGACCAGGGGCCTGAAACTACAGATAGTTCACTCACCCCTCATCAGGAAACATTAATAAGCAAAACACTCACGCATGCGCAGCCCTCATGCCCATCAGAAAGGCTGAGCCAAAAGCAAAGGGAACTGTCCAGGGATAGTTGTCCAAACAAGTTCCGGCCCCGCCTCTATGCTAATGACATGCAGATATATGCAAATTTCCAGGAGCCATCGCTCAAACCTTTGGGAGGAAAGGGGTGACATGGTAGCGGTTGCTATAGAAACCCAAAAGCGACCCCCAACTCTCCCCATCGTACACAGACATGTGCACAAAAGGACTCGGAGCCCGGAGGATCCCAGAACGGCGAGAGTGTGAAACGGAAAGACCCTCGGAGGCTGAGTCCAGCCTGGGGGAGGCTGAGACCCAAGAAAGTCTGGGGAGAGCAGCGTTGTGGGATGCCTTCCACTAAACAGAGAGGAGGAGCCGGGTGGCCCTTTAGGTCCTTGGAGACTCCTACTCCGGCCTAGCAACGCAGCCCCGCCCAGGGTTGCTTAGCAACGCAATCGAGCCTAGCAACCGCCGGCCACGCCCCCTGGCAACAATCAGCCCTAATCCGCGTTCCTGGCTTCCTCCACCGAAAAAGAAAGGCACAGGGTTTGTGGACTATGTCCAGAAGGCGGAGGGAGGTCCTGTTGCCCAGACCCCAGCCTCGAGGAGGCCTGCAGGGTCTCGAGGTCCTGCCCTATCTCGCCCTTCTCTGCCGGAAGAGGTGTCAAGGGTCCTCCCTGGACAGAGGGGAACACTGCCGCTTGAAAGGAGTCCCAGCCTAGTGGACAGAGCCCGTTCTTCCTGCGCGCCGGGAGAGTCGGGGGGTGCAGCAGACGTTCCTCCGTCTCCTGTCCCGCCCACACCCCAGCCCCCACTGCCTCAGGAAAACCATCCAAGTGGCGGCTCAGAATGGAGCTGTAGCGTTGTTGCATTGTAATTCGCGTCGTTTATAGATAGCGCGGAGGCTGTGGCGCTCTAGAGCCCCTCAAGCCCGGAAAGTTTCCACGGAGTCCCTCCCCTCCCTCTGGGTCATCTGTCCAGCTCCCACTTCTGGCCTCATGCCCGCACCCCACCCCTCCGCTCCACTAAATTCCCGCACCCCGCGGAGCCCCAGCTCAGCCTCCAGACCTGCCAGCCCCGACCTTCATCCCAAGGCTGAGGGCCCCCTCTACTGTCCACCGTGGGTAGGGCAGCAGCAGAGCTCACCGGGCCAAGAGGGACTCCCCAAACCATCACAGCGCCAGGCTGGCTTCCGGGTCCAGCAGTGTCCAGGGGAAGGCTGGTTCATAAAGACTTTGGGAAGGAGTGGACGGGGCTGGGGTGCAGTTCCCCAAGGTTAGATCGGTGGTGGGGGGAGGGCGGATCTTGCTATCAGCTCACTACTGGAGCCGGGAAGTTAGTGTCAGTTTCCAGATGCAGTTTGTTGGAGATACACCCAATTACAGCAGCAGCTGTGGTGACATCTCATTCCAGATTCCAGGCAAAGCAGCACCATGCAGGCTTAACAAGAGCCCCCACCCAGGGCCCGCCCATGGCTTTCTCCATTCTCTGCCTGGTCGGAGCATCATCTCCCTGCTTCCTCCATAGTGTAGCACACATGGATGTGTGATCACACACACACACACACACACACACACACACACACACACACACTCGTAGGTACATACACACATTCGCACCCACACAGACATGGAGGGAATTTGGTGGCAGACCCCAACTATGCAAAGACCAAAAAAATCTCAGTAATTGAAAACATTTAGAAACCATTGCAACATGTTTTAATTTCTCCCTGAAAATCTCAGGGTGCCCATGTCCCTCTCAACACCACATCTTTCTCTTGTTCTACTATAGTCCTACCTTAACTTCTATGGCTTCTTCCTCCTAGTGGGTAGGACTTGCAAACAGCCAGGAGAGAGAGCACAATGGGCTGAGTGCAGACTGAGTGGGGGACCCGTGTTGGATCCTTGGCACTGAGTACCACCCGGAGCAATCCCCAAGCACTGGGATTATGAGCTGGGATTATGTAGCCCCTAAACACGGCTATGTATAACTTAGAAACATTGAAAGCTGTTCTGGCGCTGTAGTGATGGTTCAGTACCTTGGGGGAGCTCTGTCTTGGCTATTCCCTCCACTCCCAGCACTTCAGCTATGTCACCTGTCTGTGCAGGAACCCAAACATACCCACACTCTAACCCACAACTACACTTGGCCAGGGCCAGGTTTGCTCTACTGGTCAGCAGATGTTAGTCTCAATTTTTACAAATTTTCTATTGAACCAAAAACCAACATCAGTCAGATTGCAGAACAGAAAACTCTAACAGGACAGGTGTACTGAGCTGACCCCCCTCCTTCTTCACCCTGCCCTTTTCTCCCCAGAAGAGGCTGAGTGTCAGCAGCGGGAGGGAATCCAAGGCTCTCTCCTGGGGGGTGATGGGCAGCTAGGGACACTCAGGGTCACGTTCCCTGGGACACTCAGGACCAGCTTCTTCTGCCGGGCCCAAAGACGAGTCAGAGGCCAAGCCAGGTGGACCAGGTAGTGTGGGGAGCTGGCAGACGAGGCCAAGGATTTCCGGTGTCGCGGTGGGTTGGGCAGATGTGGCAAAGGATGAAGGAGCATGTACCTGGTCTGGACACCCGAGTGAGGCTTGGAGCTGGTGACTCATGGCCACCAGGGACTCAAGATACTGTAGAAGGGCTTGGCGGGGACAGGAGGCCCCGGAGCAGTGCTGGCCATGGCTCTGACCAGCATCTGTTGGTGCTGCTGGATGGGGATGCCAGGCCTGGACCCAGTGCAGTTCTGGGGGACGCTGTCCTTGCTCAGGACGCTGCCTGATCTCGGGCTCTCCCCACAGTCTTCCCCGGCCTATAGGGGGTCTCTGCCATGTACATGGTATCCTAGGGGTCAGGCTGCCTCTGTCCTGATGTTGCTGGGGTGCAGGAACACCCTTTGGGGGCGCCACCGGCTTCCTGGTCTCTGGCTGGTAGCATCTCAGCTCCACTCGTTTGCTGAAGGAGACTGTCTTGCGCACCTTCCCCTTCAAGAGGCTTGACTCTGCGGTGTCTGGAAGCTTTGCCTTGGGGAGCAGCACAGCCAGCAACAGGCTGGAGTGAGTGACATCCAGGCCTGGAAGGGGGTGGGGGGATTAGAGCAGAGATAGTCAGAGCAACACTGAACCCCCATAAACTGTAGCCCGGCCATAGCAGGCGGATAGGAGGGGACTCTCAGGAATGACTTCCCAGGCATGCTGTGGGTCCCTGAGCTAGCAGGGATGATGTGTGTGTGTGTATGTGTCTGAGTGTGTGAGAAGGAGAGAGAGAGAGAGAGAGAAAGAGAGAGAGAGAGAGAGAGGAGTAATCTCAAGAGATTGGCGTCATGTGGGAACAGGTGTGCCGGGCAGCAAAGGGCACATGGTTTGACCACAGGACACTGGATTCTGTTGACTTCACTGTCCCCAGGACAGGCAGCCCCAAGAATGGGGACAGTCCACTGTTTGTAGACCCAGCCCCAGAGGCCACCAACAGGCCTCTCCTGGAGTCCATGCAGGAAAGGTCAGGTTTGGCCCAGTGAGTTGAGCTGCACACACTCCTCCCTGTCTCAGGTGCAGCCATCCAGAAATTTCTATTTGGGGGCCCAAGATGGGAGGCTGCCTAGCGGGGTGAGCTGGCTGCAACTTTGTCTGAGGAACCAGCTGCAGCCAGCCACTGGTTGGCTATGTGGCTGCCAGTCCTGGTCCCCTGCCTTCTCCCCACCTTAGCCTCGGTGTCTGGGAACAAAAGAAAGGAACTGGTTCCCTTCTGACAGGAATGTTTCCAGTTTTGAGCACACTACATGGACAGTGCAGCACACTCTAGCAGTGAGACACTACCACGAAAAGTGTCACACACTACAACAGAGAAACACTACCACGGTGAGTGTCACACACTACAACAGAGAGACTGCCATGGACAGTGTCACACACTAAGTAGTGAGACCCTACCACGGACAGTGAGTACATTACCACTACACAGGGAGTACACTACCTAACCAGTGTCACATACTACCACTAAATAGAGTCACACACGCAATTAAACAGGGAGTACATGACAACTGAACTCAGTACACGACAACAGGGACTACACTGCAACAGAAAAGGTAGTACGCCACAACTAAATACTTTAGCACACTACAACAGTGTTGCACAGCACAACTGCAGCTAAAGCAGGCGAACACCTGGCATGCAGTGAGTCACAGACCAGGCAGCACCACCATGGTCACTTCTGTCCATCTAAGAAATTCCCTCCCGAGCTGTCTGCCCGTGTGCTCTGTGTTGATCCAGATCTGGTCACCTGGGCCTCCGAGAGGGCGGAATCTGGCCGGCAGTGGCTGGAAGGCAGGCAGGGGCAGCAGCACCAGCCTCATGTCTTCCACGGCGCCCAGGCCGTGGCGCTGCTTGTTGTTGAGGTAGGAGTAGAGGAGGCGGCAGTTCTGCACGTCCCGGGAGCCCTGTGGGCACAGCCTGACCACGCACACGTCCTGCGTTTGCAGGGAGAAGAGCAGGTTTAGGGACAGTCATCCGGGGCACCTGCCAATACCCCTGGCTCATCCAGGGGTCATGCCATGAGTGTGTGCTCGCAGCCCTGGAGGCCCACAGCAGAGGCAGGCCCGCCGTGTGCCCTTACCTTGGCGTCAGCTGGGCAGATGCTGGCCAAAAGGTCCCAGACGGTGCTGGAGGAGATGCAGCCTGCTGAGCGGATCACCTCTGGCAGGGCCTGGGGGCAGTCAGGATGGACAGTGAGCGCTCCAGGTGCCCCACTGCCCAGGACATACTCAACACCAGCCACCAAGGAGCCACAGCCCACAGCAAAGCTGGGCAGGAGTCCCAGAAGGGCCCGACTTTCCTGGACGCCAGTCTCTGTCCCTGCCGGTCCCCCTACAGCTTGTCCTCACTCTCTCCTCTAACCTCGCAACCCTCAATCACTACATCAGCTCATTCAGTCACTCGACTACCACTGGCAAATCATCCTCTGGGTCAGGGAGACCCAGCCCCTCCTGGCTCCTTCCTGCTCACACCTGGGGTCACAGGTGTGCTTTACCCTGGTGTCTGAGGATGAAGGTGGCATTTCATTTGCTCCTGTGCCCAGCACAGGGCCAGGCCCAGAGTGGACACCAGGAACTTACTTCAGCCTGAAAGAGGGAGTGGGACGGGAAGAATTGCTGGGGAAGGGGGAGGTGAGGAGTAGCTTTCTGGGCTTCTGCGTGTTGGGGGATCCCGGGACAGGGAGGGACAGGATACCATGATGAGTCGGCAACTGTGTCCTGACACCAGCTGAGCCTTGGCCCGGAACCGCTTGATGGAGAACATGTCCACAGACCCCTCCCAAGGCGGCTGGCTGGGGGCGGCCTTGGGAGGCCCAGCGGATATCTGTGGCCTAGAGGAAGGGCAAAGTCAGGACCTCCCAGCCGCTCCTCACTCACCAGCCAAGTCCTGTGTGTGAGTGGGACTGGGGGCAGAGGGCTGGACTGGTTCGTTCCACTGCCTAGGAGGGGAAACTGAGGCACACAGCAGCAGGATTTGCCCAGGGCCATACAGAAAGGAAAGTCCCAGCTGAGTTTGCTGTTGCACAGAAGATCTTCCCGCACTGGCCCTTCTGCCTCTCCTCAGCCCTTTCTCACACCTGTCCTGGGGTTCCACGGGAGGCTTCAGCTCACTTTGGGGCATCTCTGGAGAGCACACGGGGGCTGGGCTCAAAATGTTCTGGAAGTTGTTGTCCTCCACCTTGCCGGTGGCTTTGAGAGATTCCTGCAGCTCACACGTGGGGTCCGGGCCTGCGAAGATCAGAGGCAGCAGCTGGACCGGGGCCAGGCAGCGCAGCAGACGTAGGCCCCCACCCTGCCACTGTTCCTGCTGAACCCCGCATGCAGCCCCTCCAGTCCATCCACGCACCCTCCTGCATCTCCCTCCCACCCGTGCCGATGTGGCTGCTGGGGTCCGGGGCGTGGGGCTTGTGCTGCTCGGTGGGGTCCTCCAGCACGGGGGGCATCACGGGGCCCTGGAAGCAGAGGAGAGAGGGGCACAGTGGGCGGGGGCA
This sequence comes from Sorex fumeus, assembly GCF_029834395.1. Lineage (NCBI taxonomy): Eukaryota > Metazoa > Chordata > Mammalia > Eulipotyphla > Soricidae > Sorex > Sorex fumeus. The sequence continues at coordinate 47,258,534 of NW_026606104.1, forward strand.
GCTTGGCCAGCGCCATGAGCTGTGAACTTCGGGGAGCGGGGCACATTTCCCCGAAGATGACACTCTTGTTTTCCAAAGGGACCCTGGGCTTGGTAACAAAATTATGGGGAAAACCAAAATCAACCCCTTTCCTCCCACCACAGAGACAACTGTCACTCTTTTGGCATTCCTGGTTTTAAAGGTTTTTCTATATATACGAGTTTGGGGTGGGAGTGTGCATGTGTGTGTGTGTGTGTGTGGGGGGGGGTCCTTCTGCTAAAATGATAGGGATCAAATGTTCAACCCGGCACCTCACTTTGTCCACAAATCACTTCTGAGGCGGCAGGCCCTCCTAACACGCCAGTCACATGGGACTGTGGGACGGGACATGCTCTGAGACACGTGCCTCTGGCACTGTCAGTGGGTGCCACAGAGAGTGGCCTACACACCGTGGGTGCCACCGAGACACCGTGCCACATCTCCAAGCCCTTGTATGGAACAGAATGGGTCACAGCCCCACAGCCAGAACCCACGGCTGGACCAGGGCATCCCTCCTGGTCCCAACAGATCCATCAGGAAGGAAGGCAGCTGCACACAAGAGAACTTGGGGGGGGGGGGCTGGAGAGATAGCACAGCGGATAGGGTGTTTGCCTTGCATGCGGCCGACCCGGGTTTGATTCCCAGCATCCCATAGGGTTCCCTGAGCACCGCCAGGAGTAATTCCTGAGTGTAGAGCCAGGAGTAACTCCTGTGCATCGCTGGGTGTGACCCAAAAAGCAAAAAAAAAAAAAAAAACAAGAGAACTTGGGGTCGAACTGCCCCAAGGAGCGGGGCAGTGACAGTGAGCAGGCTCTGCCCAAAGTCCCCTGGCTCACCCAGACCCGGTGCAGTGCCCCTGCAGATGGTGGCCTTAGCTGGTGCAGCAGGACAGTGGGGCCCCAGCCAGGCTCCACTTACCACCAGGTCCTCGAGCGTCAGGGTCTGGTCCGTATCCCGCAGGATCTCCACCTCCCCCTTGTGGGTCACTTTGAAGGCCGGGAGGTGGTGTGGCTCCTTCTGTAGCTGCTCAAGGAGTTCCAGGCCCTGGCGGGGCACAGCGGCCCTGCTCAGCAGGCTGGGGACCGGGCACCCAGAGCCCAGGGTGCTTTCCTGCCTGGGGACCTTCGCCCGGGGCTCCTGCTCCTGCACACTGCTGCCCCTGGCCTTCCCTGTCCAGGAGAGCCCTCCGCCTTCCACCCTGTCCCTCCACATCCCACTCATCCCTCCAACTCAGGCGTGGCCTCCTCCAGGAAGCCTTCTTGAACTTCTCCTTCACTCCCAAGTCAGACTGCCCCGCCTACTCTATGCCTGGCAGAGGGAGTGTGGTCATTCACAAGGGGCAGGCTCTGGAAGCCCGCCAGGCCAGGAGGAAGACTGGCGCAAGGGGCAAGCTCTCCACTGCTTTCAGCTCTGAGGAATTAGATTAAGGGTGTCATATTAAGCAGCATGAGTAATGTGTGTGTCCTCGGACACACTATTTGGGATTCTTAGCATGAGTTAGTGGCATGGCCCTGCAATGTGTCCTGAGAGCGTGTCCCTTCCCAAACCCCTGGAGTAAAGAGGTCCCACCCTCACTGGCCAGAGTATGAAGAGCCTCACCCCTGCCTCAGTCTCTCCACTCACTGGGCCACCAACCAGCACCAAGAGAGCAGTCCCAAGGCCCAGTCAGTACCGGCACCAGGTTGGGAAGAGCCCTCTGGACACAGGACATATGAGGGAGGTGGCTCCCCCATCCTAAGGCAGCAGAAAGATTTTTCTGGGGTTACTGAGGCTGGGCTGGGAGCTGAGGCACTTCAGGGGCTGTCACTCCCGAATGATGACAGGTGAGTGCCCACGACCCCATATTCTGGGCGCTCCCCGCTGGTCCCCCTGACGCCCAGACCAGCCTCAGTCAGGAGAGTGAAAGGCCTCGTCAATGGCCGGGCCCCTTACCTCTCTGCCCTCCGTGCTCGGGCTGTATGGGGCAGGAGCCCTGGCTCTCCCCTGTCTCTCCTGCTCCTCCATTCCGGTGCTCAGTTGTGTGGTCACATCCAGTCACACGGCCTATCCTCACTGCCCTCCTGCTGCCCGTCACCCCCATAGTTGGATCCCCACGACTCACCCTTTTCTCCTCCTGGTCCCGCCAGCGGGCCAGGTCCTGGGGCGCCAGTTGAATGGAGCTCATGCGCACCAGGCCGTGCGGGGGTACAGACCCGCGAAGCACTTTGAGAAACAGCTCCTGTGGGGCCCGGAGAGGGACTACGGCTCTGCTCCGAGCTCCCCTGCCCGCCACCCCAGTCCAGAGCCCCACTCACGGGATTCCGGGGGTCCTGCAGGTTGAACAGCAGACTGCGGTACTTGTTCTTGTAGTGGCCATTGGTGGCCTGTGTCAGGCCGAAGAGGGCAGCTTCAATGCCCACGGCGATGCCCTCCACGGCCTCCCTGCTCAGCGCCAGGTCCGGGAGCTCCTGAAGGCTGAGGTGGGGCCGGGTGCTGAGCTGGGTGCGTAGCCAAGTGAGCTCTCACTGCACTCACTGGCCCCTCTGGGCAGGGACCACCACAACACTGGCGGCATCCAGGGGACCTGAACCAGCTTTCTGAGTGACAGTGGTTTCGAGGGCAAGTGTGGCCTGAAGCCAGAGCCACGTTCAGATCTCTGCCCCTGGCAGGCTCCCTCTACCCTGCCCCCACATCACAGCCCTGGGGCCCCGTAGGTGGCAGGATGTCAGGGAGTGAGCCACTGTCCATGTAGGCTGGGCATAAGTGACTTTACCGGCTCCAGAGCACCTTCTGCATAGCACGGACCACAGTGTCCCGCACGGCAGCTTCTGGGGAGGGCTGTCCTGCGGGGAAAGAAGGCCACTGGTTTTCAGGGTGCTCAGGGGCCGGGGAGGGGAGACTCGGTGCCTTGGGCAGACGGGCAGGGAAGGGATTGAGGCTTCTAGAAAGTCAGGCTGGGAGAAGAGCAGGAAGCCAGTGGGTAAAAAACGGCTACGGGTTGGGGGGACTCCCAAGAGGGTGGATGGGGTCCCCAAAGACCTCTGCTTAGGGTCCACCGCCACCCCTCACCTGCATCCTCACCCCTGTCCTGCTCAGCAGACGTCTCTTCAGCCTCCTGGGGGTGCCTCTGTGGGGGAGAGGGAGGAGCAGAGGCTGGACCCCAGGGGGACACTTGCCTCCCTTCCGCCACCTTCTCCTGGGCTGCAGCCTCAGCCCCCGCCCTTAGCACCGGCCCCCGCAGAGAAAGGACATGAACATCAGGGTGGCCCCTGAACATGCACAGGAAGTGAACCCTGGGCTGGCAGGGTAGGGGCGGGGGTGGGTGGGGGCAGAGAGGCAGGCAGTGCCCAGGTCTGTCCTGGGAGCTGCCTGGAATGAAGGCCAGAGGGTTGGTCAGGTGCAAAGGCGGCCACTGCTCTGGGGCCATAGTCTTGCCAGGCCAGAACTCCGAGTCTGGGGTCAGGAGCCAGCCAGGCATTGCTCTGGGTTCTGTGCGTATGGGCAGGTCAGCGCTTGTCCTGCCACGGGGCCATCTGTGCTGGGAAAGGGGAGGGGATGCACCCCCCGGGATCTGTACCTGGCGGGCAGTGGGGCACAGGGCCTTGCACCTCCTCTTTCTCCTGGGCCTCCTGGCAGGAGAGGCTGCGCTGACCTCCATCATGTTCTCCAGAGGCTCCAGCTGCAGAGGCTGCGGCCACTCTGCCTTGGCCTGGCCAAGGGAGCCCAGGAGGAAGATCACCGGCCCTGCAGCCATCTGTGGGGAGAGGGGACTTCAGAAGAGGCAGTGACCACTGTCCTCCCTCTGCGCCCCACGGGTCTCTCCCTACCTGCCTGGAGCACATAAGGCAGGAGCCTATACTCATTCCCAACCCCTTGACCACCCAAGTTTCCTGGGGTCTGGACCCTGCCATGAGGCCACCTCATCCTCGGGACGGGAGACCCCAGCATAGGAAGGGCCTGAGTCCTCCTCATCCCACCGAAAGCCGCCTTCCCAGAGTTCTTTGGGAACTAGGACCTGGCCCCTCCGAAAGGCTGCCCCTTTGCTGCTCTGAAAGTCCTTCTTGACCACTGCAGGGTGCTGAGAGGGCTGGGGGTCTTCTAAGGAGCCACCAAGGCCATCCCGCTCCCCCCTTGCTCAGGTGTCCCTGAAGCTGATCACTCAGCCCAGTGCTCGCACTTCCCAGGCTGGGGAGAGTATGAGGGGTCATAACAAGAGTCCCCTTTCTCCTTCCCTTTCTCTCGCTTTCTTCAGGCCATTATGGCACGCAACGTGTTTATTCTGTTAACAGCAAACCATGGGGCACCGCGTGGCAAGCAGGGGGGCGGGTATAAAGGTGAGCCTTGAGGAATGAATGCTTATGAATTTGTCAGGGAGCAAGGCTGGGGCAAGACTGAGACCCTGTCCTGGGAGCGGGGGGCCTGGGTGCTCTGCGGGAGGGCACAGCCAGGTGGGGCTGGGAGCCAGGACCTCCTCTAGGTAGAGGATGCCACCCAGACACCAGACCTGGGCAAAGGGAGGAAGAGGAGCAGTAATAAGGAATAAAGGTAGAGGGAGAGTACAGCAGGTAGGGTGTTCGCCAAGCACACAGCAGACCTGGGCTCGATCCCTGGCACCTCATCTGGTCCCTTGAGCCCTCCAAGAGTGATCCCTGAGCACAGAGCCAGGAGTCAGCCCTGTGCACCACCATGCATGTCCCAAATACAAAGCGGGGGTGGGGGGGGGGAGAAAAGACTTACATAGCACACTCGCTTCGCCCCACAGGGCATTTTCATTTCCTCCTTGGGGAGAGAGGATCAGAGATTAGAACCCAGAGGAGCCAGAGAAACCCACTGCAGATAGATCAGGACATCCACAATCGGCAAGAACGATGCCAGCTCCACGGTCACGAGAAGGGCCGCCTCACACCCACCACAGAATGAGGACAGTGCAGTGTGCATCAGAGGGGCCACCATTAATAAAGGTGACTGTCATTCCACGGCTCTCTCTGTCCAGTAAAAAGGGTGAGTCGCAAGGACACTACCGCCACTAGGGGTTAAGTAGCTGGCCCTGGAGGAAGCGTGCCATTCATGAGCTTCCTGAGGTCTCAGAACCACTCTGCAACCATTTGACAGATGGAAGAACTGAGGCTTGGAGAGGCTCTGGCAAAGCCCGCAGATGGAGCAGCGGAACTAGGATAGAACTAGCTAGTTCCGTGGCAAGGGCTGTTGGAGTCATAGCACTGCGAATAGTCCACTTGCTTTGCACAAGGCTGACACAGGAATATGCCCCGAGCATTTTCTGGGTGTCCCCCCATATTGGGGGGAGGATGTTAGATATCTAGTTCTGTCTGGGGGGATGAAGATAGCTAGTTCTGTCCGGGGAGGAGGGTGTAGATAGCTAGTTCTGTCTGGCGGTGGGGGAAGGGCAGGGCTGAAGGTAGCTAGTTCTGTCTGGTGGTGGGCAGTGAGCGGTGTGTGGGTGGGGGTGGATAAAGATAGCTAGTTCTTTGGAGTGGGGGGAGATAGCTAGTAGATAGCTAGTTCTGCCCGATGCAAAGTCTGGGCACTTCTTTTTTTTTTTTTTTTAAGTCTGGGCACTTCTCAGTGGGGCCGCGGGGAGAGCACTGGCTGACAAGATTCATGGAAGCTGTCAAGGCACATTTGGCGTAACAGCAAAAACAGGCGGTGGGACAGTAAGTGTTGCATAAGCCCATTTATGTAAATATGGATTTGCGGCTAGCACAATGGAAGTTATCTCTGGAGGATGAAACTCCAAGGGGACTTTCCACTTGTAGACATATGGTATTTACATTATTCAAAACATGAATGCATTTCCTTTATGCTCAGAAACATTTTTTAAATTAAAAAAAAAGTTTAGAACAATGTGTGCAGTGTGCTACCGTTTATCTTAAAAAACGAGACGAATTAAAAACTTTCTCTTTGCCGAGTTTCCAGAAGGAGCCACAATAACCAACAACCAGAGGAAAGAACAATGAGCCAAGAAGGAAACTGTTCACTTTTTTCTTTCTGAAACCAGGGGAATGATTGAGTCTTTCAGAAAAGTCCACTGAGAAGTCAGGGAAGAAACAGGGAACTTCTGTGAAGTGGGAAACATATTAAGAACTGCCCTCTATGGGGGCCAGAGAGACAGTAACACAGGGGTTAAGTCTATGGCCTTACATGTGGCTGACATGTAAGGTTCCTGGTTCCTGGTTCGATCCCTGGACGCACCTATGGTTCCTTGAGCACCGCCATGAAAGACCCCAGAGCACAGAGCCAGGACCCTAAAGCCTTAAATACAGCCAGGTGTGGTTCAAACATGTCCACCCCCGAGCAACAATAGTCTTTTCCAGTTAAGAACCCTGTAGCAGGGCCTCTCTCTGGGGTGTATACTCCAGCGTTGTGAGGTTTTAAGACAACATGCAGCAGAATCAGATTAGCAAAGACTTTGATACCGGATTTGTCAGCCCAGAATACAAAGTAGGCATGTGTGATATGTTTAAAGAAATAAAGGAAGGAGTCAAAAATATAAATGAAGGCCACTTCCCCACCAAAACGACCAAGCAGCCTGGCTGGGAACCAAATCCAGCCTCTATAAAGAAAATAAGAATAAAAATAGTAACGACAGTTTTAGTAGTAATAATATTAACCAAATGCTAGGTTTAATAACACACTAGATACGAACTGAAATGTGTTAGTGAACTGGGAGATAGTTTAGAAGATATTATCTAGAATCTTCACAGTCCAGAGAATGTGAAACATGCCAGAGACACGAAGGAGAGAATGAGAAAGGGTGATTAACTGAATTTCCAGGAGAGGGGACAGTGGCTGGGGCAGTGGCAGCATCTGAAGATCTATGGCTAAAATCTTACCCCTGAACTGAGAGAAGAAAGCACTCCAGAGGTTCAAAATGCTCGGGGAATTTCCAATGGGATGAATCCCCACCTAGCTGCATCCGAGTGGAACACCTCATTAAGGATATCTTGAAAACATCAACAGGAAAAAGCAACAGCAAGCACCGGAAATGGGCGACCACTGCTCTGAATGTGCACATTTGGGTCCATTCCATCCTCACCGTGAGCCTCTGACCCTCAGACCAGGGTCGCCCCACCTTCCAGAGAGGAACCGAGGCCCACAGGTTCCTCTAGAGGCTAAGCAGCTAGCCTGGCAGCACACAGGCTAAATTTAAAAATTATTTAAAACAGGATATTCTCATTATACTTAAAGAAAAAAACTATCAACTAGAATTAAAATTTTCTTTCTTAAAATGAAAAAAAAAATAATTTGGAGGCTGGAGCAACAGTACAGTGGGTAGGGTACTTGCCTTGCCTGAAGCTGACCGGGTTTCAACATCCTTGATACCACATAGGGTCCTCCAAGCCCCACCAGGAGTGGCACCTGAGTAAGGGCTGATATGGCCCCCACCAAATAGTTTTTTTAATTATTGGAAAAAACACCAAGAGAGTATTTTCCTAATAATTTATTTTTCTCAATAAATAAAATGTTAAAGGATAAACATGAGACAGGAAGAAAGGACAAATTGTCCCAGATAGAAAAGCTGAGAAGCAAGGAGGAATTCTAAGCAAAGAAAATCATAATTATGCTGTAAATCTAAAACATTTCTGATTGTATTAAACTATAGTAGTAGTGGATAATTTGTGGGATTAAAAAAGTAAGACAATTGCAAAAAATTACAATTGCAAAAAAAAAAAAGACAGGACCAATTTACTGGATAATAATAGCACACAAATTAGAAGGGTTATTGCTTGGAATTAAAGCATTCCAAGATCCTAAAACGAATATAGAGGGAGACCGAAGCAGTTCTACTCATTACTTTGATAAGCTAAAATTTCTAAAACAATTACAAAAAGAATATAAACAGGGCAGGCCAGAACAACAGTATAGGGGGAGGGTGCTTGCCTTGGTGCAGCCGAGGGTCCATCCTCAGCATTCTACATATTCCCTGCAGCCTGCCAAGAGTTATCCCCGAGCACAGAGTCAGGAGTATCCTGAGCACAAAGCCAGCTTCAGCACGCTGGGTATGGCTCAGACATCTGCGCTCCCCCCAAAAAACCCAAATATGTAAATATGGTATAGAACTCTTCTAAATACTGAAAGGATAAAGAGTAACAAGAAGAAAATAATCAATGTAGGAAGAAGCAATAAAAAGGGCAAAAGTTAGAAGAAGTGCAAGATAAATGCAAAGGGAAAAACAAGACAGCAGGAACCGATTATAATAAATCAATAAATATAACTACAACAAATGTAAATGGAATAAGATTTCAGGTAAATACAAAAATTACCTAACCTTTAAAAAAAGTAAATTCAATTCTCAGGTTCTAATAGACTCATTTCTGGGCTATAAGAATGCTAAAAGGTTAAGGGGGAAAAAAATGAGCAAAATGCGGGAAAGTAAATATCAATCTGGATTTTATAGTCTCTCGGACGAGAGCAGTGCAGTCTCTGCCCCCGCGCTTCCGGTGTTCCTTCCCGGAGTCCCTTGGAGGGGAGCGGGTTGAGCTTTCCTCCCCGCCCCGGCCAGGGCTACGGCAGCCGGAGACCTCCAGGACCAGCCACCACCATGCTGAGACCACTCTCCGCACACCTGAAGGTACTGGCAGAGGGACAAAGCCACGCGGGTTCCGGGGCCGAGACCTCCAAGCCTACTCGAATTGGAGTCGAGCATCTTCCACCCAGATCCTCCAAATTCCAGTAGGCGGGGGTCACACCCACCACCTGGCCCCCTGGCGCCGTGTAATCCCATCAGCGGCCAAGACTCAGAGACTATAAAATCCAGATCCCGGACGAGAGCAGTGCAGTCTCTGCCCCCGCGCTTCCGGTGTTCCTTCCCGGAGTCCCTTGGAGGGGAGCGGGTTGAGCTTTCCTCCCCGCCCCGGCCAGGGCTACGGCAGCCGGAGACCTCCAGGACCAGCCACCACCATGCTGAGACCACTCTCCGCACACCTGAAGGTACTGGCAGAGGGACAAAGCCACGCGGGTTCCGGGGCCGAGACCTCCAAGCCTACTCGAATTGGAGTCGAGCATCTTCCACCCAGATCCTCCAAATTCCAGTAGGCGGGGGTCACACCCACCACCTGGCCCCCTGGCGCCGTGTAATCCCATCAGCGGCCAAGACTCAGAGACTATAAAATCCAGATCCCGGACGAGAGCAGTGCAGTCTCTGCCCCCGCGCTTCCGGTGTTCCTTCCCGGAGTCCCTTGGAGGGGAGCGGGTTGAGCTTTCCTCCCCGCCCCGGCCAGGGCTACGGCAGCCGGAGACCTCCAGGACCAGCCACCACCATGCTGAGACCACTCTCCGCACACCTGAAGGTACTGGCAGAGGGACAAAGCCACGCGGGTTCCGGGGCCGAGACCTCCAAGCCTACTCGAATTGGAGTCGAGCATCTTCCACCCAGATCCTCCAAATTCCAGTAGGCGGGGGTCACACCCACCACCTGGCCCCCTGGCGCCGTGTAATCCCATCAGCGGCCAAGACTCAGAGACTATAAAATCCAGATCCCGGACGAGAGCAGTGCAGTCTCTGCCCCCGCGCTTCCGGTGTTCCTTCCCGGAGTCCCTTGGAGGGGAGCGGGTTGAGCTTTCCTCCCCGCCCCGGCCAGGGCTACGGCAGCCGGAGACCTCCAGGACCAGCCACCACCATGCTGAGACCACTCTCCGCACACCTGAAGGTACTGGCAGAGGGACAAAGCCACGCGGGTTCCGGGGCCGAGACCTCCAAGCCTACTCGAATTGGAGTCGAGCATCTTCCACCCAGATCCTCCAAATTCCAGTAGGCGGGGGTCACACCCACCACCTGGCCCCCTGGCGCCGTGTAATCCCATCAGCGGCCAAGACTCAGAGACTATAAAATCCAGATCCCGGACGAGAGCAGTGCAGTCTCTGCCCCCGCGCTTCCGGTGTTCCTTCCCGGAGTCCCTTGGAGGGGAGCGGGTTGAGCTTTCCTCCCCGCCCCGGCCAGGGCTACGGCAGCCGGAGACCTCCAGGACCAGCCACCACCATGCTGAGACCACTCTCCGCACACCTGAAGGTACTGGCAGAGGGACAAAGCCACGCGGGTTCCGGGGCCGAGACCTCCAAGCCTACTCGAATTGGAGTCGAGCATCTTCCACCCAGATCCTCCAAATTCCAGTAGGCGGGGGTCACACCCACCACCTGGCCCCCTGGCGCCGTGTAATCCCATCAGCGGCCAAGACTCAGAGACTATAAAATCCAGATCCCGGACGAGAGCAGTGCAGTCTCTGCCCCCGCGCTTCCGGTGTTCCTTCCCGGAGTCCCTTGGAGGGGAGCGGGTTGAGCTTTCCTCCCCGCCCCGGCCAGGGCTACGGCAGCCGGAGACCTCCAGGACCAGCCACCACCATGCTGAGACCACTCTCCGCACACCTGAAGGTACTGGCAGAGGGACAAAGCCACGCGGGTTCCGGGGCCGAGACCTCCAAGCCTACTCGAATTGGAGTCGAGCATCTTCCACCCAGATCCTCCAAATTCCAGTAGGCGGGGGTCACACCCACCACCTGGCCCCCTGGCGCCGTGTAATCCCATCAGCGGCCAAGACTCAGAGACTATAAAATCCAGATCCCGGACGAGAGCAGTGCAGTCTCTGCCCCCGCGCTTCCGGTGTTCCTTCCCGGAGTCCCTTGGAGGGGAGCGGGTTGAGCTTTCCTCCCCGCCCCGGCCAGGGCTACGGCAGCCGGAGACCTCCAGGACCAGCCACCACCATGCTGAGACCACTCTCCGCACACCTGAAGGTACTGGCAGAGGGACAAAGCCACGCGGGTTCCGGGGCCGAGACCTCCAAGCCTACTCGAATTGGAGTCGAGCATCTTCCACCCAGATCCTCCAAATTCCAGTAGGCGGGGGTCACACCCACCACCTGGCCCCCTGGCGCCGTGTAATCCCATCAGCGGCCAAGACTCAGAGACTATAAAATCCAGATCCCGGACGAGAGCAGTGCAGTCTCTGCCCCCGCGCTTCCGGTGTTCCTTCCCGGAGTCCCTTGGAGGGGAGCGGGTTGAGCTTTCCTCCCCGCCCCGGCCAGGGCTACGGCAGCCGGAGACCTCCAGGACCAGCCACCACCATGCTGAGACCACTCTCCGCACACCTGAAGGTACTGGCAGAGGGACAAAGCCACGCGGGTTCCGGGGCCGAGACCTCCAAGCCTACTCGAATTGGAGTCGAGCATCTTCCACCCAGATCCTCCAAATTCCAGTAGGCGGGGGTCACACCCACCACCTGGCCCCCTGGCGCCGTGTAATCCCATCAGCGGCCAAGACTCAGAGACTATAAAATCCAGATCCCGGACGAGAGCAGTGCAGTCTCTGCCCCCGCGCTTCCGGTGTTCCTTCCCGGAGTCCCTTGGAGGGGAGCGGGTTGAGCTTTCCTCCCCGCCCCGGCCAGGGCTACGGCAGCCGGAGACCTCCAGGACCAGCCACCACCATGCTGAGACCACTCTCCGCACACCTGAAGGTACTGGCAGAGGGACAAAGCCACGCGGGTTCCGGGGCCGAGACCTCCAAGCCTACTCGAATTGGAGTCGAGCATCTTCCACCCAGATCCTCCAAATTCCAGTAGGCGGGGGTCACACCCACCACCTGGCCCCCTGGCGCCGTGTAATCCCATCAGCGGCCAAGACTCAGAGACTATAAAATCCAGATCCCGGAACCGCGCGGCCGCATTCGCGGCCGCGCGACATCTTATTATCTCATTCCTACTTTGGACAAACTTGCAGGCTGTCGAATGTAGCCTGCCCACAGGGCAGAGTCTGGCAAACTCCCCGTGGCCTACCAAATATGCCAAATACCAGTAACAATGATGGGTCTCATTCTCCTAAAGAGCCCTGAATATAATCTCAGGGCTAGGATGAAAGAGACGTTACTGGGGCCTGCTCGAGGCAATCGACGATTAACAGGATGATGAAATGAAAAATGAAATATCAATGGAAACAAACCTTCACAGAGTGATTCCTGAGTGCAGAGTTAGACGAAGCCCTGTGAACCAGCAGATGTGGCCCCAAAACAAACAAGGAAATAAGCAAAAAACAAACAAACAAACCCAAGATTCAATGAATGGGTGCAGAGAGACAATGCAGCAGGAAGGCATTTGTCTTGCACACAGCCACTCCAGCTGACCCACTGCAATTCCCACCACCCACAAGCACCCTAACCCCTATACTCTAAAAGCAAGAATTTTGTATGGGGGCTTGAAAATGGCCTGGTGGCTAAGGAGCCGACAGTGCAAGTGTGAGGGCCAGAGTTCAATGTCCAGTACTGCTGCACGTACCAAGTATGATTCTGGCCACTCTGCTTTTTTGTGATCCCTGACACCACCAGCAATTTCTGGCCGCAGCATGGCTAGATTGTGCAACCACTGCAACATAAGGGCTCAAGCCCCCAGTGACCATGGCAATGAAAGAGTCTGACCCCCAACAAGCATAAAAAGGGCGCACCCTGAGCTGTGCCTCCCTCAAGCACCACAGTTGGGGTATGTGCGGGTCACCCCCTCTCCTTGCAACAACAGTGAAGGAAAGGCAGAACAATGTAATATTTAAAAATATATAGAGGTGGTTTTCAATTATATAACATCCATATTTTTAAAGTGAAAATTATATACTTTATTTAACTCAGTGTATCCCAAATATTATCATTTCAACATGTAATCTATATAAACGATATTAGTAAGGGGCCAGAGTGATAGTACAGCAGGTGGGGAGTTTGCCTTACATGTGGTAGACCTGGGCTCAATCCCTGGCATCCCATATGGTGCCCCACGCATCGCCAGGAGTAATTCCTGAGTGCAGAGCAAGGAGTAATCCCTGACCATTGCCAGGTGTGCGCCTCCCCAAACAATACACACACACACACACACACACACACACACACACACACACACACACGCAAGATTAAATTTGTTTCTCTCTCTCTTTTTTTGGGGGGGGGCCACACCTGGCTATGCTCCCAGGAATAGCTCTATACTCAGGAATTACTCCTAGCAGTGCTCAGGGGACCACATGGGATGCTGGGTATCAAACCTGGGTGGGCTGTATTCAAGGCAAGCATCTTACCTGTTATACTATTACTCTGACACCCCTTTTTTCTGTTTTGTTTTTTTGGGGGGACAGACTTGGTGGCTCTCAGGGCTTATTCCTGGCTTTGTGCTCAAACTTCACTCCATATGAGGTGCTGTGATTAAACCACGGATAGCCACATACAACACAAGCACCTTACCGCCACTCCCCCAGCTGCCATGCCACACCCCCCTCTCCAGTCCTGAACATTTCTTTTTGACCTAAATCTTTTAAATCCAATGTCTATTTATTTGGACATCTCAGTTTGGACTAGCCAAATGTCAAGTGTTCAATAGCACAAGATAGTACAGAGATAAAGTGCTTGTCTAGCATGCAGCTGGCCTTGGTTTGATCCCCAGCACCACATATAGTCCCCTGAGCCCACCAAGTGTTGGCCCCAAAAATAGCACCAGGAACTAGTGGCTACCATATCAGCTGAGATAAATATCACATTCTCACCTGAGTTCATTAATTCTCTGTGATTAGGTAGCAAACAATAACTGAAAAACAGTAACAGCATGAAACTGGAAATTTTAAGTTACAGTCTTAACTGACATATAGGTCAAGGAAAAACTGATAAAAATTATGAAATCTTGAGAACTGAATGATAGACTGTATATTAAAGTCTGAGATGCAGCTCATGTTATAGAAGTCTCTTTATAGCATCAAATGGCTTTATTAGAAAGGGGGGAAGACTGAAAATGAAAGAAAGAGCCTCATTCTTAAGATATAGAGAATACACTGAAAGGAAGATGACACTGGAAACAAACCACACACTGAGGAGGATCAACAAAGACAAAAATTGCTTCTTTGAAGACACAAAACCCCAGAAACTTCGGTGTTAAGATGTAGAAAAGAGGGAACGTACAACTAAGACACTCTGGAATGAATAATCATGAATGAACAGACACCAAAAGAGACGACGGTGAAATATTTTCACACCAGCAGGCCAATACATTTGAAAACCCAAATAAAATAGATGCATGTGTTTAAAAATATATCTTGCCCAAACTGACTCAAGGCAAAAATTATTTTAAAAACTATGTGTGTGTCGGGGGAGGGGGCCGTGACAGGACCATGCATGCATACCATGTGCTCTATTGCTAAGCCACATCCTGACCCTCAAGCAAAAAGTTAAAACTGAAAAACCCACAGTTCAGAAGTAAATGGAAGCAGGAGGAAGGAAACGAATTCCAGAGAAAAGACCCGTCCAGACTTTTTTTTTTTAACCAGAAATTCTACTGAAATATTTAAATAACAAACAATTCCCATCTTCATAAAAATGACTGCAGCAAACAGAGAAGACATTCTGCAATTCACCCATGAGACCAGATAAACCCGATACCGATCCTCACCGGGATTGTAGGAAATAAATCACTTCGAGTGAGCTAATTTCAACTGAAATATAAAATGCTGAAACCAAATACTATCAAAATGAATTTAGAAGATATGAAAAAAGATATACACTGGGGGGACAAAGTGACTGTACCATCAGCAGGATGCTTGCCTTGCTTGTGGCCGACTCAGGTTTGGTCCCTAGCACCCCTTAAAGTCGCCTGAGCCCGCCAGAAGTAATCCCTGAATTTAAAGCCAGGAGTAAGCCTGCGCACCACTGGGTATGACCCTGAAACAAAATAAAGACAAAACAACAGCAACAACAAATTTAACATATAAACTATCAACTTGAGTTTATTGCAGTACTTCAAGACTGACTTAACATTTAAAATTCAACGCATCAAATTTACTGTTGGGGACCAGAGCAATGTACAGTGGGTAGAGTGCTTGCCTTGCACACGTCCAACCTGGGTTTGATCCCTGGCACCCCACGTGATCTCCAGAGTCTGCCAGGAGTGATCCCTGTGTATGGAGCCATTAGTAAATTCTGAGCACTGCCGAGAGAGGTGAAAAATTACTGCTAGTAGCAAGATATTAAATCATAATATTGTAAAATGCACTCTCCCTATAAATAATTAGAGAAAACATAATAGAAGGGAACTTCCTTATTTGATAAATAGCATCTATTTTAAAATACATCAACCATACTACTCAAGGTAAAATCAAGATGAGATTTTCTTTAAAATCTAGAATAAAACAAAGGTTCTTACTATCATCTTTTCTATTTAATACTACATGAAAGATCTCAGCCAACACAATAATGAAAGGAATGGGGGCGTGGTAGATATAATAAATAGAAGCAATAAAATTGTCATTATTTGTGAATGATATGACTGTCTACATTTAAAAAAAAAAAAGCAAAATTCTGATAAGAATTCAGAAGTCCCTCTAAAATCAATAGCATTTTTGTATGTCAGCATCAATTAAAACTGCAATTTTTAAAAGTTAGCATTTAATAATGGCACCAAAATTATAAATTCCTCTTCTAGCTACGCAGCCAAAGAATATGTAAACACAAATTTGGAAGATAAATGACTACAGATCCCTACATTTATCAGAGTATTATACACAATAACCAGAACACAGGAACAACCTAGGCACCCACTGTTGGGTAAGTGGCTAAAGGTGTGGTAGACACGCACCGTGGAACACTACTTAGCTATAAAAATATAAGAAAGGAGACATTTTGCCATTTGCAACATGAACAGAACTTGAAGGGATTATGCTATGTGGAATTAAGTCAGAAAGATAAAGACAAATACTGTGTGGTCTACTCATGTGGAGAATATTCTTTATAAACAATGCAAGCGAACAAAGCGAAATCAAAAAATCGTTAGATTCTGACAGAAAGGTGGTTACTAGATGGGAAGGGGTAGAGGCAATCAACTGGGCAGTATTGGAAGGGAACTGGGCCATTGGTGATGGGCACGATACAGCGTTGTGCATTCACTGAGGTGTAAAAATGTACTCTTGAAACTTATCTAGAGTTGTAAACCAATATTATATATCCCTACACACAGATACACACACACAAACACACACACACAGACACACACACACACATAGTCAATAGAGCAAAAGAAAGACTACAATCCATGAAGTGGTTGAAGCAAAAAGCTTTGATGCGGAATCTAATCAAAAGTTCTACACTCAATCACCAGCTCACAAGAGACACTGAAGACGTTTAGCCACAGCCTGGGGGTGCGGCAGAAGCAGGACAAATCACCTAGTTTCCTCTGAAACAAGAGAAACAAGATGTGGAGAGAGAAACTATGGCGTGAAAGAGACTTGAAGGCATTCCAACCCACTGCAGTGCGTGGGTTTTACCTTAGATCTAGACTTCAGAAGGCAAAGCATAAAATCAATTATCTTTATGAGACTGTTAGAAGCTTGGACATCAAATATTTATTAATATGTGGGAATTATTATAAATTCTGTAAGTAAGATAATGCATAGTTTCTAAAGTCGGGTAATGAGTGTTTCCATGCCAAGGGCTGGCTAATTTTTTCTGTAAAGAGATAAAAAAGTATTTTAGGCTTGCTGGCTATATGTTCTCTACTGGATCTACTCTATTCTGTCATTGTAGCATAAAGTCAGCCATAGACGGGCTTTATTAATAAGCAGTGTTTGGAACACAGATGCCTGCATTTCAACAAAAATCTATGCATAAAATTCATTGAGGTGACCAATCCATGGGCCATAATTTGCCAACTCTTGCTTATATCACTGTCACTGTCCTCCTGTTGTTCATCGATTTTGCTCAAGCGGGCCCAGTAACATTGTGAGCCTTGTTACTGTGTTTGGCATATCGAATACATCATGGGTAGTTTGCTTACATAAATATACATATATATGATTCTCATAACAAAATTTAAAAAAACAGATTTTTACAACAAATGGAGAAATATACTATGTTTATGGATTTAGAAGACTCAATATTGTAAAGATGTCAGTTTTCCTCAAACAATTCTAGGTTCAATAGTGTTCCAGTCAAAATCCCAACAGATTTGTGTGTGTGAAATTGATGAGAGTTTTGTAACAGATATATGGAGGGGCCAAAGAATGTTAACGTAGAGACAGATCCTCTTGAAATCAGCAAAGTTGGGAGACTTATTTCACCATTCATCAGAATTATTAATAAGCTGTTATACTTAATATTCATGCTACTAGCAAAGGGAAAGAAATCTGATTAAGGTGAGTATAGGGAGATCAGAAGCCAATCTACATATGTGGAGACATAATGTACGATAGAGCTGTCAGTGTACAGAAGTGGGGAAAGACAGAATTCTCAACTTCATCTCACTTCAATTCAACTTCCACTTCTGGGTATATAAACATCAGAAATATCTGCATTTATTTCTATACCAATGTTTACAGCAGCGTTATTTGCAATTTCCAAATGGTGGCAAACAACCCCAAAATCCATCACCAGATGAATGCAGCCAAATAATGTGGTGCAGGCATACATAAACTACTTTCCAACCTTTAAAAATAATGGAATTCTAGGGGCCGGAAACTTGTCCTACCCACTGTGTGTTTGATCCCTGGCATCCTATATGACCCCCTGAGCACCATCAGGAGTAATTCCTGAGTGCAGAGCCAGGAGTAATACCTGAGCACTGCTGTGTGTGGCCCAAAAATTGGAAAAAAAAAAAAGAAAGAAAGAAAAAGAAATTCTGGGCCAGAGAGATTGCCTTGTATACAGCTGACTGTGTTCAATCTTTGGCACTGCCTATGGTCCCCAGTGCCCTGCCAGGAGTGATCTATGAGCTCAGAACCAGGAGTAAATCCCGAGTACAGCTGGTGTGGCCCAAAAAAACAAATAAGAATAAAATTCTGACACATGCTACAATATGGATGAGCCTTGAAGACATCATTCCAAGCAGTCAATCATTAAAGCATAAATAGTACATAATTCTACTTATGTGAATTATATGTCACTTATATCACTATTATATGTCACTACATATGTCATTACAGTAGTCAAGCAGATCAGGACAGTTAGAATAGTGGCATCAGGACCTGGGGGTAGAATTATTGAATTATTGTTTCTGTATTGTTCAATAAAGAAATGTTAGTTGTTTAAATTATTGTTTAAAAGCTGTAAGATTTGTATTTGGGAAGATGAATCAATTCTGAAGATGATGGTGTTAGTATGAATTACATAATGCTATTGAACTAGATATCTAAAATTGCTTTAAATGGTCAATAACATGTTAAATATACTTTACTAAAATAAAATGTTTAATATCTATAAATTTCTGCTCACCAAAAAATACCACAGAGGGAAGCAAAATATGACTCATTCTGGATCACATATTTGGGGAGTCTCTGATTAGGGAACTATTTCTAGAATATACAAGGACTCCTCGAGATCAATACCCAAAATTTAAACAACAAAAAAAAAGACATAGAGGAAAAGACCTACCCGGGAGAGCCATAGTGTGTACAATGATCTTCCTGGGTTTCAAAGAAAAATTAAAACAACCCTGAGACCCCAGAGAGTGTACCACTCTGGCAACATCTGAATTCAGATCACATCAAGAGTTGGAGCAGCTGTGGAGCCCCTGAAAAGCATGGGCTGCCGGAGGGAGTCAAGCGCCCTAGTGCAGGTGGGGCTGTGTGCACCTGCCACCTAGCAGTCCCACGCTCAGAACATTCCCTGGAGATACTCTTGCCCATTGTTACCAAAAACAAACAAACAAACAAACAAACAAACACCACTGATCAGCGATGTAGGTCAAAGACAGAGCATTGTCATAAGGCCCTGGCTTTGAGTCCCAGCACCACTGTGTGTATGTGTGTGTGTGTGTGTGTGTGTGTGTGTGTATGTGTGTGTGTGTGTAGGGAGTATCAGGGTGGGGAGGTCATTACAACAGCACCATGTGTAAGAGAAAAAAAAAACTACAAAAAGCTAAGCCCAAGGGCCAGGGAGATGACTCGACAGTCACCAGCACAAGCAAGGGCCTTGTTTGAACCCCAGTGCCACCTGGTCATGGTCCTGAGAACACTGAAGGATGTGTTCTTGGTGGCCCCCAAACATAGCAGTTGCCCTGGTAGCTCCAACACCACTGGGCATAAGCCGTGGACCATCTGATTCAGCTGAACATGTGTGTGTGGTGGGGGGAGGGGATGGTGGCTGGAGGCTCATTCAAAAGAGGGAAGCTGGGGAGACAGAACTGGGGTAAAGGCCTATGTCTTGCATGCAGCCAACCCTGGTTCAATCCCCATATCAAACACTAAGGCCTGAGCAGCAGGTCTTAATGTGCGATATGGGG
This sequence comes from Sorex fumeus, assembly GCF_029834395.1. NCBI lineage: Eukaryota > Metazoa > Chordata > Mammalia > Eulipotyphla > Soricidae > Sorex > Sorex fumeus. The sequence goes on from NW_026606104.1 coordinate 47,277,763, forward strand.
GTCGTCACATTGAACCACTGTCCTGGTTGGCCAAGAATTGCCAGAAGGAGTCCCAGGTCTCCTGAGAACCACTTAGGACTCCCTCCCCAAAAGAATGCAACAAAAAACAAGAAATGAAGAGCTGAGTCAGGATTGTACAGAGATAGTACAGAGGTTAAGGTGCTAGTCTTGCATTTAGCAGTCTCTGGTTCCAGCCCCAGCACCACCAGGAGTGATCCCTGAACACAAAGCCAGAAATGATCCTGAACACAGTCAGGTGTGAAGTGCCCTCCGACCCCCCAAAAGGAAATAAACTGTGGCATAATCAGATAAAATACTTGCTGCCAACACAGAGAATCTGAGTGATCCCGAGAAGGCTCATCTCTGTGCCTCAGCTCCTCTCCAGTAAAATGGGGGTAAAACCAGGATCAACTTTGTAGTACTGAGGCAAGAATTAATGGGCTGAAGTGATAGTACAATGGGTAGGGTGTTTTCCTTGCATGTGGCCAACCTGGGTTCAATCCCTGGCATCTCCTGTGATCCTCCGAGCACTGCCAGGGGTAATTCCTGACTACAGACCCAAAAGTAACCCCTGACCACTACCAGGTGTGGCCCCCAAACAAACAAAATTATTGTTCTTTAAGGTTTCAAGGGTGCTCACCTTGCACACAGACAATCTGGGTTCATCCCCAGCATCCTATAGAGTCCCACTGAGTTCAGGGAGTGACCTTTGAGCACAGAACCAGGAGTAAACCCTGAGCATCTTTTTGGTGTGGCTCAACACCTCTCCACCAACCCTCCAGCAAAAACAAAACAGAAAAAAACTCTTACAGTGGACTGTAAGGGTCACTGGATGCCTGCCCTCCAGATGCCCTCTGACCCTCTGACTTGGTCTTTCCTTGCTGACTCTCCTACCTCACTCCTCCCTCATCTCTATCCCACAGTGCTCCAAGACCGCTCCTGCTTTGGACGTTGGCAACTGCTCTCCTCCCTACCTCAGAACACCTTCTTCCTGTGCCCAGATGGGGCCCGCCTCTGCCTTCCCTCCCAGCTGTCACCTGGGAAGACTCATCTGCTCTGGGGTTTCCAGAGTCACATGCACTTCAGGTTCCACCTTAACGACAGCTACTTGCATGTTTCCCTTAACTAACCTCTGAGCTTCCCTAAAGCACCCCCGACCCTTTCACCATAAAGTTCCATAAAAATCCAACCTCTTAGCCAAGCTTTTGGCAGCCGGACCCGGAGCATGGACGCTGAAATTTAGGGACAAATTCAAATCCCAGCTCTACCACTGATTGGCTGTGAGACCTTGAGCGAGTCTCTTACCTTCTCTGCATCCTAGTGTTCTGAATCAGTAAAAGGGGCACAAGAATAATTGACTTCAATGCAACTGAAAGACTAAGTACTGGAGGTTGGCATGGAAGCCCCTGATGTACAGTCAGCACTCGGTACAGCATGGGCCCGGAGCTGCTGTGCACCTCCTCACTCGGACAGGCAGAGCAGGAGCACCGGGCAGTCACCCTCCTGCCCTCTGCCACCCCAGTCTTGGCGCAGCCTCAAATGCCCCCTGCCACAGCAAGGCCTCAGGACAGAGAAGGGAGTTTTACCCCCACCCACAACCCTCTTAGAGTCACCATTTCGAACCAGCTTCTATCACCAGATTCCCCAAATTCTGGGTCACAGCTGATCCCCATTCCCAAGAAGCCACTAAGACTCAGAAAAGGGACATGACCTGTCTGTCGCAAGTCACCCTTTTTGGTGGCCAGAAGCAGAGTCAAACTTGGAGGTGGTCCCTGGCACATGCCAGAAAACTGCCCCGAAGAAGGTGCAAAGGGTCCAGGCCAGCTGGACACCCTGCCCACGACTGCCTGCCCACACTCAGTCCTGGGCTCTGCCTCCCACCCCGCCCAGCCTCAGACCTCCCGCAGCCAAACACCGGTTGCTGTGACAACAGGTCCTTTGGGCCCCCACCGGCTGCCAGCTGTGTTAGCTGGGATGGGCCAGGAGGACAGAGCAGTAGGGCCTCGGCGTCCTGTCAAGGCGGGCGGGCACCCAGCTCCACCGCTGAGCTCAGACAAGCCCCTCCATATGCAGCACACCCTGGAATCACAGTTCTGGGCATGGGGCCCAAAGAAATCATCTGAGATGGGGAGAAGCCAGATGCACAGGGATGTTCTCCCCAGAATCACTCACTGCAGGTAACGGACGAGAATCTGTCTTCTTCCGGGCGGTGCAGTCACTACACTCACTCGTTCCTCCCAGCCACCCCCGCAGGCCAGGGCTCCTCAGTGCCCCACTGTGCAGATGGGTAGATGGAGGCGGGGGGAGCAGTGAGAGGGGGACAGCCTGGTGACCTCTAGACCACGACCTAACTGTGCACCTCTGTGGTCAGAAATGAGGAAAGGAAATCCCTGCCCGACCTCTGCTCCTGGCAGTGCTGTGGGCTGGGGCAAATCTGTACACAGTCAGTGAGGATCTGGGTTCAGAAAGAACAAATATACTTGCCCTGGAAATTTCTTCAGATGTTATAGTGTTAAAAAAAATAATAATAAACTTGTGCAAACCCCAGAACAATGAGGTGTAAAAATAAACTAAGCTCCCACCCCGGAACAGTGAAGAGTTGTTGGAGATTATTTGGACATAAAAAGACTCATGTATCAGCTGTTCACTATTAGAGGCTCACAGGAGGAGCTCAGGACTCTAACTGCCTCTGTGGATTACCAGGGCCACAGGCAGGAGGCATAAAAGGGGCTTCCTCACCCCCTGCTATCGTGCTAACTGTAAACACTTTAATTAGTCGGGGTGGGGTGGGGGAGTGTGATTTTGGGCCACATTGGGGGTGGTGCTGGTGGCTTTTCCTGGCTCTGTGCTCAGGAATCGCTCCAGACTTAGGGAAGCATTTAGTGCCAGGGACTGAGCCAGGGTCAGCTGCTTGCAAGACAGCAGTGCCTTGCTGTCTCTCCAGTCTGTGAATGGTTTTCTTGTTTTGTTTTGTTTTGTTTTGTTTTGGGGGGGGTCACACTCAGTGATGCACAGGGGTTACTCCTGGCTCTGCACTCAGGAATTACTCCTGGAAGTGCTCGGGGGACCAGATGGGATGCTGGGAATCGAACCTAGGTCGGCCACGTGCAAGGCAAACGCCCTACCCACTGTGCTATCACTCCAGCCCCGTATATGTTTTCAGATAACAAAAAATCCAAATTGTGGGTTTGGTATCTAGAGAGATAGCATGGGGGTTAAGGTGCTTGCCCAGTGTGTAGTCAACCCTGTTTGGCCTAATGCTAGTCCTAAAATAGGGTCACCACATATGGTCCCCTGAGAAGTGCCGCGTATGGTGCCCTGAACACTGCCAAGAATAATCCCTGAGTGCAGAGTTAGGATTAAGTTTGGAACACTGCTAGGCGTGGCCCAAAAACAAACCAAAAAATAGTCACATTATAAAATTCAGCACACATGATTCCATTTCTAGTTGGAAAAAAATATAAATATTCATCAAAAATGAGAAAAGAAAGGACATATTTCAAAATGTCAGCAAGAGATAGCTCTGATTTTTTTTTTTTTTTTTTTTTTGCTTTTTGGGTCACACCCGGTGATTCTCAGAGGTTACTCTTGGATCTGCACTTAGGAATTACTCCTGGTGGTGCTGGGGGGGAGGGGAGAACCATACAGGATGCCAGGGATTAAAACCGGGTTGGTCATGTGCAAAGCAAATGCCCTACCCTCTTTATTATCACTCTGGTCCCTGAATATTGACTTCATGGGGATTTTAAAATTTATTTCCTAGGAGAAACAAAAAAAATTTAAGTAAAAATTAATTTTTGAGTGGCTTACAAAGACAATATAATAGCACCAATTATAATTATAGTCCCAGATAGTGACAAACCAAACCAAAGACTGCACATTGATGCAAACCATAGTCCAAGTGATTGGTTGTCTCCTCTGGAGCTGTTTGGTCATGTTTCCTCTCAGAGCCTCAGTGTCCACCTCAGTAAAATGGGTATACATGAAAAGCATCAACCTGACAGACTGTGAGAAGACTGCACCAGAGATGTCCGGGACGCTTCACAGCACACAGTGAGTAGGTAGAGGCAACACTAGTGATGTTGGCAGGGAAGACATTGCACCCCAGCAGGCAGTGCAATGAAGACAAGCCTCCTGGATTTCTATCCTGACTCAGGCCTTCATCTGCTCTGTGACCATGAGCCTGTTACCTTACCTCGCTAGACTATATGTGAACAACATGACAAAAGCACCCAGCACATAATACACACCATAAAAAGTCCACACTGTAAGAAATATGTGACATCTTCTGCCTTTGGTGAGAAAACAAGTTAGCCCTGGTCATTAAGAAAAGGATTAGATTTGACCCCCATGTGTGCTGAAAGTAGATAAAGGACCAAACATGATAACCTCTCAGTATCTGTATTACAAACTTTCATGCCCAAAAGTAGAGAGAAAGTATGGGGAATATTGTCTGCCATGGAGGCAGTGGGAGGGTGGGAAAGGGGGGGAGGTACGCTGGGGAGATTGTGGTGGGAATGTGCACTAGTGGAGGGGTGGGTGTTTGATCATTGTGTGATTATAACTCAAACATGAAAGATTGTAACTATCTCACGGTGATTCAATTAAAAAAAAAGAAAAAAGAAAAGGATTATTATTATAAGCAAGAGAACAAAGCAGCAACTACAGGGAACATGACCCAGCACTGACTCTCCTGAATAAGCTTCAAGAAGTTTGTTAACTTCATGGATTCTCAGTTTTCCCATGCTTATCGTGTGTGTGTGTGTGTGTGTGTGTCGCGCGCGCGCGCGCGCGAGCAAGCAGAAGTCACACCCAGCGCCTCCTACAAGCTAGCCACGTTCTCTAACACTTGAGCACACCCTGCATCTTCCCCCCAAGCCTGTAAAAATTACAGGACAATTGTTAAAACTCAAGGAAAATACTTTCAAAGGAGCCAGCAATTCCACTTCTCAGCAGCTACCACAAAGACCCCAAAACACTATTTCAAAAAGGTATTTGTGCTCCATAATTGCTGGGGCACTATTCACAATAGCCAAAAGCTGTGTCCAAGAACAGGTGACTGGATAAAGAGACTGTGATACGCTGCGGACCGAGAGAGTACATCAGGTAAAGGGCTCATCCTACATGTATCCAATCTGGGTTTAATCCCCTGCACCCCCACATGGTTCCCGGTCTCCTCCCAGGCGATCCCTGAGTGCAGAGCCAGGAGTAAGCCATTAGCACAGCTGACTGTGGCCCCAAACCAAGCAAACTAAAAGTAACTGTGATGTATATGAACAATGGAGTAGTACTCAACTATAAGAAAAGATGGATATCATACCGGGACCCGGGGTGTAGATCTCCAAGCCTGTTTGGATTGGGACTGGGTCCTCCTCCACCCAGATCCCCCATCTTCCAGGCATTACACCCACCAACTGCCCCCCGCGCCGTGTAATCCCATCAACGGCCAAGACCCAGAGACTATAAAACCCTGCTCCCAGAAGTGCGTGGCCGCGAATGCGGACATCTTATAATCTAGGCCTTACTCTGGAGAACCTGGCAGGCTACCAAAAGTATCCTGCCCACACGGCAGAGTCTGGCAAACTCCCTGTGGCGTATTCAATATGCCAAAAACCAGTAACAATGATGGGTCTCATTCTCCTGACCCTGAAAGAGCCTCAAATGTGGCACTTTTTAAAATCTCAGGGCTAGGACGAAGGAGACGTTACTGGGGCCTGCTCGAGGCAATCGATAACCAACAGGATGACAGTGATACAGTGATACAGTGTGGATATCATACCATATGCTGCTACATGACGAAGCTGGACGATCTCACACTGAGTGAAATAACTCAGAAGGAGAGTGTCAAGTACAGACTCATTTCTCTCATATGTGAAAAATATAATGTGAGCATAAAAAATGGCCAAAGACAACAGAACCTGAAAAATGGTCTATAAAGCCGGACTTCCATGGGCAGAAGGTGGTTGGGAGGGGATCTAGGGACAATGGTGGAGGGAAGCGGACACTCTGGTGAGGGTATGATGTTAGAACTGTGTATACGTGAAACCCTGTCACTGGAAGTATTGTAAGTCACGGTGTCTCAAATGAAAAAAAAAATCTTTAATATATGGCAACTAAAACCAAAGAGGAAAAGCAAATTTAACATAAATTAAGCAATCTGCTGGTGCCTTATGTTGTTCTAGGCGTGTTATTTCACACCGTCATCTCATTTAATCTTCAAAACATCCTCCTTAAGTTGAAATTATCATTCCCCTTTTACCAATGAGAAAATTTAGTTTAAAAAATATTGCCAGGTGAGGCCGGGAAGAAGCACAACAGGCTACAAGTCATGTAATGCATGCAGGAACTCTGGGCTCAGTCCCTGGCACCATCGGGTCCCCTGAGCACCACAGTGAGTGACCATTCCCCCTCCAGTACTAAGCCAGGAAAAGCTGTGAGTTCCACCAGGTGTGGCCCAAAGCATTAGATAGATAGATAGATAGATAGATAGATAGATAGATATCGCTCTCAGGAAGAGGGCAGAGACAAGATCAGAACCCAGGCCATGCCAGTTCTAAAAGATACTGAATTCTCACAAAATATCAGAAAATCTCATTTCCTTTCTTGACTTGATGGGCCTCCATTTATTCTATATAAAATGGGTGGAGAGACAGTATTCATTGAGAACCCATCAAGCTGAGCTTTATTTATTTATTTAGATTTTAGATTTTTGGGTCATACTCGGTGATGCTCAGGGGTTACTTCTGGCTCTTGTACTCAGAAATTACTCCTGAAGGTGCTCAGGAGACCATATGGGACACCAGGGATTGAACCCGGCTCCATCACGTGCAAGCAAATGCCCTACCCACTGTTCTACCTCTCTGGCCACCGTCCTGCCTCCCCCTATCACCACCCAGCTGAGCTTTTTAAAATTCCAGCCCCATGCTTGATGCCAAGAGACCAGCCGGGCCCTTCAGAAATTTCACTCACCAGCTTCTCTGTGGATGGATCGTCTGAGTTTCTGCCTGTGCCCTGGTCCTGGGCGTGAAGCTCTGGGCTCTTCCTCAGCGTCTCAGCACTGTGGGATGGTCTCTGTCCTGTGGCTGGTCCTGAGGGAGGCTGGCTGGTCACAGGCTCCGGGCAATAGGCCAAGGTAGGGGCAGAAGTGAGGCCTTGCTCAGGTCTGGCCCTGCATAAGGCCTGAGCCTGTTCTTCCTGCTCCCCTGGGGCCAGTGAGGTAGCACAGCCTTCAGCAGCACCATCTGGGACCCTGTGCCCAGACTCTCGATGCTCCATGGTAGCCTTTCCTGGCCCATCCAGGCAGAGGACAGGGCTCTGAGGAGGCCCTCCAGCAGCTTCTCCTCGGGGCTTGCCCCCATCTGACTGCAGGGAACCAGCAGTGTCATAGGGGCTGTCTGTCTGGGCCCCATCCCCTCCGGGGGTGAAACCTTCCACCTCAGCAGTCTCCAAGACCCACTCCATCCAATTTCCACCCAATTCTCCCGGGCCAAGCCCAGTGCTCCCGGGAGAGAGCGGCCCCCGGGGGCCTCCCAAGGATCCACTGGGGGGGTTGTTCCCCCTGAGCCATGAGAAGCCACCAGCCCCCTCCTTGCCCTGTCCTGAACACTCCCGCCTCCTTCTTTCCTTCTGTGCCCTGACAGGGGCCGGGCCCGGTGAGTGCGATGGGTACCTTTTGGGGAACCTCCCTTTCCTGAAGGACGGACTCCTTTCATTATACCCTGAAGCACCCCTCCCACCTTTCTCCACCTCTCCAGGCCTGGGAGGCACGGCTTTGGGGACTACCCGGGCTCTCTGCGGGAGATCTCGACAAACAATGCAGTGGGTGCTGGGCCGGCCTCCAGCTAAGACACGGGGCAGAGAATTCTGGAGCCTCCTGCTGGACCGAGTCCGCCCCTGAGCAGAGACCGGCAAGAGGGAGGTGGCCTTGGGGCTGGGCTCCTGCTCCTGGCCCGGCCCTGGGGCTTGCACCAAGTGGGCCTCGGTGTCTGGGCTGAGGGCAGCAGCACCCCCAGGCTGGGGGCAGGTACCCGGGTGGGCCTCCTCGTCTACATCCTGGCTTCTGCTGCCTGCGCAGACTCCAGTCTCCCAGCCAGCCTCTGGCAGCTCGGGGACCAGCCACGACAGGAAGCCGCCTTGGCCCTCGTCCTCCACGCAGGGCAAAAAGCAGTGTGAGGGGCTGAAGACAGTGTCCACTGTGCCCGAGGCCTCTGCAGAGGCCTCTTGAGACATGGCCTGAGGGGAGACAGAGCGCGAGTCACTCCCGGGACCCCAGGGACCCTCTCCTAGTCAGTGAGAACTGGGGGGGAGCCTCCCTCAGGGCATGACCCCAGCCCTGCCAGCCCCTGCGGCCGAGGCTGCTGGGTGCAGGGGTGGGGGCTGGTGGGGTGGGACTGGGAATGCGCCCCCTCCGACCCCAGCTGCTGCAGAGATCCTTGGGGCTTCGGGGGCTCGGGAACTGGGTTTTCCACCCGGCTTCCTGCTCAGACTTGTTAGTGGACCGCCAAAGACAGGGCAAAGAACCGGGATTCTCTCCCCACGTCCACCCAGCGATGGGGTCCCCACGACCCCCTCCCGTGGGCCCCCACCTCACAGTCCTCCCCAAGCAGGGCTCTTGGCTGGTCAGAGGAACCCCGTCCGCACCCCACCCGCCGCCCACACACACCCTCACCCAGGAGAGGAGGCCTGGAGCACGTGGGGGCGGAGATGGGGGCAGAAAACAGGGGCGGACGGAGCACGGGGCCACGCAGGGCAGGGCGGGACCTGACGTGCTTGCGTCCAGGCCAGGGCGGAGCGCACGCGCTCTCCTAGCTTCTTCCTGAGGGCTTCCCAGAGGAGGTGTCACTACTTGGGCCCCCTGAAGGGAGTGCCCATGGGGAAGGGCCCCAAGGCAACAAAGGGCTTTGGATACCTGCCTCACAGTTGAAACTCCATTCTGGAGTGCTGGAGAAGGCACACCTCATTATTAACGATCATATTTTTATCTCAAATATAAACATATAATTCGGACAGACAAAAATGCACACCTAAGCCTGATAGAAAGATGAAACCCAATGGGGCTGGAGCGACAGTACGTCGGATAAGGTGTTTGCTTTGCAGGGACCGTCCCAGGTTCCATCCGTGGCACCCCATGTGGTGTCTCCCCGTCCCTGTGCCGCCCCGCCCCCCCCTCCGTGCACCACCAGGAGTGACTCCTGAGCACAGAGCCAGGAATAATCCCTGAGCACTGCCGGGTGTGGCCCAAAGGGGAAAAGATGAAACTTAAGACACGCTCCCAGGTCCCAACCCGAGTCAGCAATCTTTTTTTTGGTCTCATTTTGCTTTGCTAGGGGCCCCCCTGTGGCCGTGCACAGTGCTGGGGGTCGCTCCTGGCAGTGCTCAGGGAGCATCGAGGGCCCGGAGCCCGGGGAATCCCAAGCATAGGGCACCCCCAGCCCTCTCCGCGGCCTCTGCACTCTCTGTTAACCCTGGAAACCAGCTGACATTTAGAGCAAATGAGTCTGAAACACTTTCAGTGAAGACCTAGGGATTTGTCAGCCTCTGTGGGCAGCGGGGTGGGGGAAGAGCTGGCGTTAAACCCGGGCCGGGTGCGACTAGCGGAAGCTTCGGGATCGATGGAAACACCGCACTGCAGTTAGAAGGAGTGAGGAAGATCAATTGAAGGATCAAAATATTAATATGCATAGATCGCAAAAAAAAAAACCCGATAGATTTAAAAAGCGAATGTAGGCTGGAGAGATAGAGCAGGGGTATACAGACGACCCAGGTTTGATCCCTGGCAGTAGGTGGTTATAGATATATTCTATATATTTATATACTGCATTCTTCTATATGAACTGTAGTATCTTATTTTCGCTGCCATCCCCTGAGGAATTCTGTGGGACGTTATATTAAGGTTTCAATGAATTTACAGATTATAAATATTTAAAAATTAAATATTTATAGAAATAAGTCTTCTCATCCCAGAATGTGGATGTTCAATTCATACTTTGTGATTCTTTTCATCCAGATATTGTACATTTAAATTAAATTATTCTGAGCTTAATAAACTTTTTTGCTTATTACCTTCCCACTTCATTATTGCCAATGCAAAGGAAGACAAGGGACCAGGGAGATAGTGCAGCAGGTAGCTGTTTGTTTTGCATGTGGCCAACCCACATTCGATCCCCGGCATCCCATATGGTCCCCTGAGCACCGACAGGAGTAATTCCTGAGTGCATGAGCCAGGAGTAACCCCTGACATCACCAAGTGTGGCCCAAAAAGAAAAAAAAAAAGAAAAAGAAAGAAAAGGAAGATGATGGTACTTGGTGATACTTTATTGACACTGTATCCAGACAGTTCACTATACTCATTAAAATTTGCAACTTTCATATCCATTCTTTCATAGTGTTCATAACTTTATGATCATAAGATTTGTAAGTGAATAGCAATTCCATCTTGTATTGCTTCAAAGTTGTATTTCCCTTTTTTATTTATATTTTTCTTTTTTCTGATGGGTCACACTTGGTGGAATGTGGGGCTACTCCCAGCTTGGTGTTCAAGGGTAGCTTACCATGGTGTTTGGGGGCCCCGCATTCCCGAGGATTGAACCTGGGCCTCCCGCGGCATCGTTTATATTCGAACCCTTTGACCACCTCCCTGGCCTCTTCATTTACACCTTCCTGGTAGATTTTATCCTTGTTAGACTGTGCCAGTCTTTATGTGTCATATTTCTTTTTCTTATTTTTATTATTTAGGACTTCTAGTTAATACTTTAAATTTTTCTAAGATTATTTTGTTTATTTGGGATTTTGCTTTTGCTTTTGCCAGGATAGACCTGGCTGTGCTCATGATTTACCTCTGGCTCTGTGCTCGGGGTTCACTCCTGGTGGTACTTGAGAGACCATGTACAGTGCTGGGGATTGAGTCAGGGTTGCCCATATGCAAGGCAAACACTTTAACCCCTGGACTATCTCTGCAACCCCTAATTTTCTCACTATCTTGATCAATCTTTCTAGTGTTGTTGGCTGGTTTAATTTTTTTCTTTTTTTAAAAAAAACTAGATTTATAGCAAACTTAGTTTGATATATATATCAAATATATATAAATATATATATAAATATATATATATTTGCTTTTTGGGTCACACCCGGCGATGCTCAGGGGTTACTCCTGGCTTTGCACTCAGGAATCACTCCTGGCGGTGCTCGGGGAACCATATGGGATGCTGGGAATTGAACCCGGGTCAGCCGCATGCAAGGCAAATGCCCTACCCACTGTGCTATTGCTCCAGCCCCTGCTATATATTTTATGTTGTTATTATTATCATCTATGTTGCTATTTTAGTTGCTTTTGCATTTTGGGCAACACCCAGTGTTGCTCAGGACTTACTTCTGGCTCTGTGCTCAGGGATAACTTCTGGTGGGGCTCATGATGCCAAATGGGGTGCCGGGGATCAAACCTAGGTCTGCTGTGTGCAAGGCGGGTGCTGTACTAGCTCTCTGGTCCCTTAAGTTCACGTTTTAAAGTCTTTCATTTATAGTTAATTTATTAAGTCCATTATTTTTTCTCTAAGTACTTTTTTAGCCATGTCCTACAAGCCCTGATAGGTAATAGTGACATTTTTATTGTCATTCAGCTGTAAATCTTTCATAATTTCCATTATAATTTACTCTCTAATTCATGGCTAATGTACAAGCTTATGTATGGTTAGCTTTCAAATCAATAAAAAGTTTAAGTTACCAGTTATTATTTAAAATAAATGTAATGTAGGTCAAGAGAGATAGTACCGATGTTAAGGTGACTGCCATTCATGCAACTGTCCAAACTATATAAGCCCTGAACACTGAGTGTGGCCCAAAAACAAACAAAAAATACATTTTTTAATCTTTAAAATAATGTAGCATTTTATTATTACAAAATAAGTTATTTTTATAATGGGGTGGGTGGGGTTTGGGCCACACTTGGTGATACTCAGGGATTACTCTTGGCTCTACATTCAGGAATCACTCCTGGAGGGCCAAGGGACCATATGGGGTGCTGGGGATCAAACCTGGTCAGCCATGTGCAAAGCAAACACCTACCCGCTGTACTCTTGCTCCTGCCTCCATTTCTATAATATTTTTTAAAGTATTTAAGGTTTCTGGGGCTAGAGAAATACTATCATGGGTAAGTGCTTGCCTTGCACATGGTTTTAATGGGGTTCAATCCCAGTATCCCGTATGATCTCCTGAGCCCCACCAGGAGTGCTGCCTGAGTACCAAGCCAGGACTAATTCTTGAGCACTGCTGGATATGGCCCCAAAACTATATATATGTACATATATATTTATGTATACATATATTTAAGGTTTTCTTAATATGATACAAATCCTATTTGTACAAACACATATTTATGTTAATAATCTTGAATGATATAATTTATCAGTTTAATGATGTAAACTTTTCTTGTTATTCTGTATTTATTCAAGCTTTTGAGTCATGTTTTTCATAGTAATCCATAGTAATCTATAGTAACTTGAATCTCTAAAAATCAGTGTTTGGTGCAAAATTGTGAGCAGGAATTTGAAGCAGAAAGAGGAAGTAAGCATTGCGGTGGTCTGGTAATGGCTGTGGGCACGCCCACAGGGCTTGGTCCCCCTCACCAGAATTAGGTTTGCAGACACACCGTTGTGTGAATGAGTCAAAGATCCAAACAAGTATAGCCCTCCCTGCCACTACAGGCAAAGAACTGGAGGCCAGACATCCCTCCAGAGAAACCTGGTGACTTTGTGATTGTGTTTGGAGGAAAGGGCTGCCCAAGGAAAAGGATGATGGTGCTCACCTCTCATCCCCTTCCCATCCGCCTTTGTGTTTTGCACAATGACACCCAGTGGGGCACCTAAAGGCCCACAGCTGGAGCATAGTTGCAAGGCATTCTGGGAAATTCGTTCTGCTTTCCAACCCTGGCAATGCAGGGAGGCGCGCTGAGGTCCCAGACGGAAGGCAGTCTGCGCTATCCTCTGCAATATTTCCTTCATGTTATTTTTCTTTCACTTGACCTACGAATTCTGAGAGTCATATTTTTAAATTTCGTATGATTATTGTGGACTTGTTAATCTTTTTCTTTTTGTTTTGTGCCCAGAGGCTCTTCCTAGGGTCCTTGGGGGTTTCTCCTGACAGTGCTCTGGGAACCTGTGGTATCATGGATGGACCTCAGGGAAAGCTTTGCCACAGCCTTTGACCCATCTCCTCGGCCCTGGATTTATTTGATTTGGTTTGGTTTTGAAGCAACACCCACGGTGCTCAGGGGTAACTCCTGGCTCTGCATTCAGGAATCACTCCTAGAGGGCACGGGGAATCATGTGGGATTCTGGGTATCCTGAACCCCGATAAGCTACATGTAAAGCAAGCATCCTACCCACTGTACTATCTCTCCAGCCCCTCAGCCCCGAATTTATCCATATTTTTCTTTATTCCCATCACTTTCTGCTTTGTTTATCCCTCAAATATGTATTGCCCCATCCTTACCTTTATCGCTGATGCTGGAGCTCACACACACACTGGGTCGTGATGCATGCCAGGGTCACACAGCTGGTTGCAGTGCTCACATGCTTGGCCACAGTGCTCGCCAGGGGTCATAGTCAGCCTGCCATGGTACTGGAGCATATTCTGCTGAAGTTTTCCAGAGGTTCTATGGTACTCACACAGGTGCTCATCTGGGGCTGCCTGGCCAAGTGTGTCCACATTTTTTTGAATTGTAGTGCTTGCCAAGGCTTCACATTTTAGGTTGTGTTGTGCAAGTGCACACAGCCGAAGGAGGGCACTGGGCATCACTTACACTGTTGGAGCACATGTGGGTAGCACTCAGCATCAAACTCATGACCTTGCTCTGCAAGGCAGGCAGTTCCAGCCACTGAGTCATCCCCAGACCTCTCAAACACATTTTTGTTTTGTTTGGGGGCCACATTCAGCAGTGCTCAGGAATCACTCTTGATGGTGCTTGAAGGACCATAAGGGGGTGCCAGGGATCGAACCTGGGCCAGCTGGATGCAAGACAAGCACCTTTCCTGCTGTACTATCTCTCCAGTCCTCAAACACATTTTTTTCATTTAAAAAACTTTTTTCCTTTCCCTTCATTGTTGATGTTACTATGATGACAGTGGCTCTCACACATGCCAGGCTGTGCTGCTCGCATGGTGTTTTAGCTGTGGTGCTTGCCAGGGTTCCTACATCAGGTGCTCCCATACTTGGCACAGAGCTCTGTGCTCCTTCAGCCAACTCTGCCCACAGGGATGAATACCCTTAGGTGAGGCACACAGGTTCTGGGTGGGGTGATGGCTGGGACCACCGAATTGCTCACACACATGCTCACCAGGGGTCACACTTCTGGGCCACAGCACTCACAGGGAGACGCACTCCTTTGAGGTTCACACACACACACACACACACACACACACACACACACACACATCTGGCTGCAGTGAGGCTGGAAATCACATGTGATGCCATGGATTGCAGACAGCAGAGTAGCCCGTGGGACAGGAGAAACTCAAACTTGTGACCGTATGTTTGCTCCGAGCCCTTTCATAATTCCTCCAGGCCCTCGAGCTCTCTTTAAGGTGGGCACCGACTCAAACATGCCTGGCCCTGTCTGCTAGATCCCCGCTTTCATCAGCACAGTTTGGCCTTCTTCTCTGGCTTTCCTTCTGTCTTTCTGCTATTACCACACGGCTTCCTTTCGGTCAGCATTGACCTGGTATCATTTTTGTCCTTTTCTTTTCAACCTTTAGATGTAGTTTTGCTCCTCACTCTGCCTCTGGGGAGTGACCTTAGTCAAAGTTCTGGAATTCGGCCAGACCCCCTCTGCCCTACATCCGTGTGGCCACCTGTCCTCTCTGTTGTAATCTTTTAGATCTTATTTCTACTGTTGTTTGGAGTGGGGTGATGGGGCCTTTCTTACCCCTGATGGGCACAAGGAGTGTCTGGACAGATCAATAGTCAGACCCTGTGGTCCTGTCCCTCCCTTCCTCCTCACTTGGACTGTTGCAGGTCAGGAGGTTTTGTGGGAGTCACGGCGGAGGGGGGTGGACTTCACAGAGTCAGAGAGTGGCAGGGAGAGAGTGATGATGGGAAGGCAGGGGAGCTGTAGGCGTGCAGCGGAATTGCCATTGATTCGGGGCTGTGGGGGCGAGGCACCAGCCAAGCATGTGTACCTGGAGCTTGTCCCACCTGCCCATCCAGGAGGTGCCAACTCCACTTCCAGCCCCTCGTGTGCCCTTGTGGCTCAAGCCCCATGCCCAGCTTGCCATCTCCTCTCCTGCATCCTGGGCCCATCCACTGAGCCCACTAGCTGGGGACCTTGGAGTCTGCCTGACTTGGGCTTCTCAGCTGCCATCAAGCCTAGTGGCAGCATGTCACTCTTCATGTCCTGGCGCTTCTCGGAGGCCCCCCAATCGTTTGCCTGCCTCACTCTATCCCTCTGTCTGCCACACTGAATTCCAGCCAGGAATCACCCAGGGAGAAGCCCTCAGCCCTGCCTCCCTTGATGCCCTGAGCTTTGTAAACTGCTCCTCCAGCTATGAGGGACGGCACAAGAGAAGTTGGTTTTCCCTGGAAGCCAGGGGCACCTTCTTCAACCTGCTTTAGAAGCTGTGGGATCAAGGGCAAGGGGGTCACCAAGGGGGAAGGCCCTGGGAAGGAGAGCAGAGGCAACAGGCACCAGGCTGCCCCAAAGACACCTGACTCACTGCCAGTCCTGTGTCAGCTCAGCTCCTGAATGGGCACATCTGCCAGGCCCTGAGCATCCCAGCACAGTGGGTCAAAGGCAGGAGGCAGTGTGGGGATGTGTCAGGAGCTCACCACCACTGTCCACAGTTCCTGGAACTCCCCTGGGCTCCCGCTGCCCAGTGTTCTGGATTGCTGAAGGCCTCGGTCCCCATGGTCCTCCTCACGATATAAGGTGCAGACCTTCCGGACCCCAGCAAGGGGCTCTGGCACAATGGTGTGCAAAGAGCACGGCACCCTGGAGCACCGGCTCTGCTTGCAGGAGGCCCAGGCTTCATCCCCTGCAGCAGAGAAACCCCTGACCACCAAGCTTGAAGCAGCCTCTGAGCACTGCTAGTGGGATCTAAAAACAAATTTAAAAGAGGCTTTGGAACCCAGGGTCCGGAGCTCCATGGCCCGGGGGCCCTGCCTAAGGATGAACACTGGGTCCTAGAGCGATTTCCAGCGGGTAGGACATTTACCTTGTCCGTGACCGACCCAGGTTCAATTCCTGGCATCTCATATGGTCCCTTGAGCAATGCCAGGAGTAACTCCTGAGTGCGGAGTCAGGAGTAACCCCTAAGCATCAGTGGGTGTGACCCAAAAAAGCCAATAAATAAACAAATAATAAATAAATAAAGATGAACATGGTTACATGACAGCCCAGTCAAGGCTGTGAAGAGCCTTCATCCCTCCAACTCTGGGCCACCTGGGGCCTCTCTGGCCCCTTATGGCTCCTCTACATGGTCCCCTACCCTGACACTCTCTTGGGGAGCCCAGTCAGGTTTGCTGGGCAATGCCAATGCTCAGCCTGCTTTCCTGGGTCCCGGGACACAGCCCCAATGGCTGGATTTCCTGAGTCCCCAGCAACAGAGACGATGGCCTGGGCTTCCGGCATCCCTGAGCCCAACCCTGCAGGGACCGGGCACGCTCAGCCAGAGTCACCCGGAGCTGCTGCACGAGGATACCCCTGTGCTTAGGAAAAGACTTTGCCAGCCAGGGCTGCCCGCCTGGGCACACCTCAAATCCCCCAACCTCACATCCTTTACCGGTTGGCCCAGGTGGGGTCTGCGGGAGCTCACCCCAGCCTCCTGCCACCTTAGGAAGGAGGTCAGAGGGAGCGCCCACACTTGAGCAGGGCCATGGGGAAGGGGGTGCAGGCGGCTATGCACCCCGCCTCAGGGCCACACAAACATCCACACAAATTATTGTGGTTCTACAGGGCCCTTTGTCACTTTCAATCCCTTAATTATATCATTTTTTTCAACCACTCATTGATTCCATAGGAACTTATGGATATGTCCACTGGGGTCGCAATCCAACACTCTCTTTTGCTGCTTCAGTGGTTCTAGCCTTGGCCCCAGGAGCTCTTTGAGTTGGCTCCTGGGTCCAGCGGACCTTTTGACATATTCTCACTATTGTGAGTTGGGGGGAGCTATGTTCCGTCTCCTGGAGCCTCGTGACCCCATTCAAGTCACAAGTCAGGGCCAGTTGAGAAACTCACACTGACACTCCTTCACTCCCCACTGCCCCTTGCTCCTGGGCCTCGGAACCCTGCCAGGGCTACTACTCATGCTGGACTTAGTCCCTGCCTCTCCCTCTCTCACCAGTCACTGCCCCACTGCCTTGCAGAAGCCACCCCCTCCCCCAGGCCAAGTCAGCCACCAGTCTCTGGCCCAGAACCACCTTCGCAACAGAGTTGGTTCTTGTGTATGTGGAAACTTAGGAGGAAACTAAAGGTCTACTGCTCCATGATATTTGAAACTTAAGTTTAGTGTCTTCATCCTGAACGTCAGACAAATGTCCGATTGCCTGTAGACCAAAGGCAGCACTCTCCCAGCCGGTGTTGCCCCAAGGCCAGAAGTCAGCCTGGCTCAGATTAGATCCTAATGGCTTCGCTTGATCTCTTGATCTCTCCCAGTGCAATTTCTTCATTGCAAAAGGGGTTTTAATAGTCTCCAATGAGCTACTCAATGAGTTTCTGCCTTGCTTATGATCTGGAAACTTAAAAAAAAAAAACACCCTGTCTGATACTGTGTGCTCAGCAAAAGCATGGCGGGTTCCTGGGAGCAGAGGGGATGTCTGTCTGTCTCCCTCTCTTCAGCCTGCGGCTCAGATCCCCACCCTGTTCTTAGCTAAGGCATGACCCCAGCCCCATGCCACTCACAATCCTTCCAGAATTCAGAGTGCAGAACCCCTCACTATCTAGAGAGACGAGAGCTTCTGGAATCTTGCCCTACTTGGTGCCCTGGGTTCCATCTTCCTCCTCAAACCCAGTCCCGGCCGACTCCGTCCTGTCCACCTTCCAGCACCTCCTTAGCCCTGTGACGATCTGTCTCCCCAACCCCCATCCCCCGAAGGTCAGGGTCGGGTTAGACCCAAGTGGAAGGAAGAAAGGACAGGGACTCTAGGTCCCACCACCCAGGGTGTGTAATTGCCCTTTGGATCCGGGCGCTGCCCGCAGCTTATCAACTCTAGGGCTTCGAGTTTCCTAACCTCTATGAGCCTCATTTTCCTCATATTGAAAATGATGATAATAGTAGTCATCTCATA
Organism: Sorex fumeus; assembly: GCF_029834395.1. Taxonomy (NCBI): domain Eukaryota; kingdom Metazoa; phylum Chordata; class Mammalia; order Eulipotyphla; family Soricidae; genus Sorex; species Sorex fumeus. Next base: position 47,296,036 of record NW_026606104.1, read on the forward strand.
GGAGCGTTGTAAAGATTTAAGTAGATAATCCATGAGAAGCATTTCGCATAATGCCCAGCACACAGAAAGTGCTTAATAAATGGCCCCTTTCCCTCACTTATTAATATCAGACAGCCAGGAGTTGCCTGCTCTGCCAGGCTCCATTTATTGATGGATTCAAAGGCTAAAAATAGAGCCGCAGCCTTGGGGAATAGGTTCTTCCAGAGCTGGGGATTGATGCCCTTGGTACCGTGGACAGGGAAGGAGCCTGCTTCCGCCTCCAGGGGCCTCCCCGAGAAACACAAATCTTGGTGCTTCAGGCCTTTGTCCCATCGATTTCCGGCCCGGAGCAGCCAGGGCTGGTTAGTTCTCCTGGCAACCGTCCCTGCCACCAGACCAGGGAGCTTCCAGCTCCAGCCCTGCCGTTCCCTGGCTCTGTGACCTCGGCAAGCAGCTTTCCCTCTCTGGGGCTCCTCATTACTCCAGAGCCTGGGAAACTGACCTTGGTAATATCATTGTTTGCAGCAACAAACAGCTGATGTGCACAGAGGCCCTGAGGCCAAAGACAAGCTCCGGGGACTCTGAATCCTGGCATCTCTCTGAGCCTCTGTCTCCGCGGGCACTGAACTAGCCAGGGCTGCTGTGACTGAAGGGGATGGGCAGAGCGGTCCCCACAGCAGACACCCGCAGCTGGTGCTGAGTTCTCTAATGGCCCATCTCCCTGTATGAGAAGATGAGCAGCAGAGATGGAAATGTATTCGAGCTGTTTGAGTTATTGATCCACCAGCCCTTGAAAAATCCACCCAATAGAAAAGCCTCTTTGTCCTGAGCATCTCCCAGGCTGGCCGCGTGGGAGGAGAAGCCACTTTTTCTGTGCCATCGACCTCTCCTGCCATCCATCCGTTTGGTACGCGTGGCCAGTTTTGTCTCCCAGGACAAGATGCAGATTTAATTAAAGCGGATGCCAAATCGTGGGCTGGAGCCACGGCTTTCCCTTGTGCAGCTAGAGTGGGCAGGAAGTCAGAGGGCACGGTGCTGGCTTCCCGCACAGAGAGACAGGGCTGGAGGGCTACCGAGTACTAGACACACATATACCCTGGGTTCCTGCGTCTCCTCCTCCCTTCCTGGCTGGGTCCGGGCACACTCCAGCCCCTAGCTTATTTCTGCTTGTAAGATGGATGTAGAATTGCAAACAATTAACCTCAATAAAAAGACATAATCTCCTCCCGTTCTGGATCCGCCAGGGAAAAGGATATGGTATAGCCCTTTCTGCACAAATTCAAGCATTTGGTGCCAGCCACTGTGAACAAAGGCTCTCTCTGGCCATCTGCAACTGGTGCATAGGACAAGAGAAGGAGAAATTCACATTCTCCTGTCGGCACTGAACATGACAGGGCCTCTTAATTTTTTCCACCTGTAACCCTTCTCTGCCGGAGAATTTTCAGGGGGATGGGAGGATTTGCTGAACCACACCTGGTGGTGCTCAGGAGCTATTCTTGAATCTGTGCTCAGGCCTGATCTCTGGCAGTGCACTGATGCTGGGAATTTGAACCTGGGTTGAAGTCAAAGCAGTCGCATGCAAATCAAGTACCTTACCTCTTGTTCTTATGCAACCCCGGGTATATAAAATAAGTACACAAGGGAGAGGTGGAACAGAAGTTAAGGCATCTGCCTTGCAGTGTGGCCAACCCTAGTTCAACCCCAGGTACCACATCTGCCCCAGCACAGTGAGGAGTGATCTCTGAGCACAGCCAGGTATAGCCCATAAAAAGAAATCAGGGCCAGAGAGATAGTACCATGGTTAAGGTACTTGCCTTGCATGTGGCCATCCAGTTTCAATCCTGAGCACCACCTAGGATGCCCTAAGCCCTTCCAGAAGGAATCCCTGAGCACAGAGCTGGGAGTTAAGCCCTGAGCACTAGTGAATGTGACTCCAAAACAAGCAAAACATGCAATAAAAATTTAAAATTATTTGAATAAAAAATTGAACTAATAAAAGAATCATTAAAATTTTTACTTTAAAAGAGAATTTTTAATAGTTATCACAACCCCATGTGTGGTTACAACCCAAAGTATAAGAAGATAGGAACAGGATAATCATGAGGTACCAGCAAGCCCTCTCAGCCTTGCTGTGAGGCAGCAATTGTGTGCCAACAGCAGTGAGGGGAAGAGTTGGGACTCTGGATTCCCATCCTCCTGGTTTGGGTCCTGGGGTACACGGTTCTACTCTGAACCCCTTAAACTCCCAAGGGTAGTTTTGTTAGTGTATATAATATGTTTTGTTTATTTGGGGGCCACAACCTGGTCGTGCTCAGGTCTTACTTCCGGCTCTGTGCTCAAGGATCACTCTTGGCAGCACTCAGAGGACCATAGGGAATGCTCGGGATCAAATTCAGGTTATGTGCAAGGCAAGCTCCCTACCTACTGTACTATCTCTCTAGCCCTGGAGATATGCATTCTCACATTCATGGTTCTTGCTTGCAGACAGCCATATCCACTCCGGTCGGTTCAAGCAGGAAGATTGGGATGGGGATATATATATATATGTATATATATATATATATATATAGCTATATAGCTAGTAGTTGAACACTTGCCTTGCATGTGTGAGGCCCTGCAGGCTCAATCCCTGGCACTGCCAAAAAACATACAAGCTAAAGACAGAATGCATCAAAGGAGGACCAGAGAGATGGTTCAAAGGGCTAGATGCTTTGCATGGAGGCACTCCCTGGTTTGATCCCTGGCACTGTATAATCTCGTGAGCACTGCCAGGATTGCCCAGCTGGTTAGGCTCTGCCAAGATGAAATGGTAAGTAGAACAGTTATTTAGGGATGCAGACTCGAGTGTCGGAGGAACAGATGCTGCCTGCAGACTTTGGAGAGAGCACAGTGCAGTAGCAGAAGGACGAGGAGCCGGCCCAGGGCCCCAGGCCACCATCGAGGTATACCACTCACTCCATTCCTGTGCATAATATCGCCCAGCAGGTATTACAGGTGAGGGAAGATGGAGGAAATGAAGTTCTGGCTTGCACCCTCACTGCCAGAGAGGCCGCCTTCTGCTTCTTCTGTGTAAAGGAAGAACTCAAGACAAGGAATAATCAGGGTCCAGAAAGGAATTCTAAAGATTCTAGGGCAGCGATGAAAGATCAAAGTTCAGAACTTCTTCTCTCTTGTCTATTTTTCCCATTCTTAATGTAAACTCCACAGGGCAGATACAGATATCTTGTTTATTTCTGTATCCCCAGCAGCTAACATGGAGTCTGTGACAAGTAAACCAATCAACCCAACTCGGGTTCCGAAAGAACCACTTGGGCTGGAGAGAAAGTTCAAGAGCTTGGAGGACATGCTTTGCGTACAGGAGGCCTGGGTTTGATTTGCACCACTAGGGGTGTCCCCCAAGCCCAGAGCTAGAAAAAATCCCCCAGCACCACTGGTTGTTGCCCAAAAAGAAACCAAAAAAAGAACCACCTCTACTTTGAGGCAACCAGCCAACTTACTTCCTGTCTGTCGTTCTGTTGCCTTCGCAAAAGCTGCTCCTGTCTGGAATGGGTTCCTTCCACAGCCCCGTGCTGATGGGGACGTGAGAGTGTCTTCCAGCTCCCAGCTTTGAGCATCCTCCTCCTGGAGACCTTCTTTGATGTACAACACCATCTCTCATCACCACCATTACCATCAGCTAAGTTAGGGTCTAAGTCTGGAAGTTAAGAAGTCAACCTAAAAAGTCTAATAAGCTGCTTTCCATTTTTCCTTTAGCTCTTACTACCTGTAGGCATTTGAGTAAATCAGATCATCATTTGTGGACCAGTCTCATCTGAGTCAAGGAGCCATGAGAATTTTTTTTCTTTTTTACCTTTTTTTGGTGCCAGAGCCTCAAACATGCAAGGCTTATGCTCTACCACTGAGCTGAGTCTCCAACTGAGGTCTATTGGTTTTCAATGAAATACTGTTTCTGAGCTCTTAGAAAGGGGCTGGCAAGCTCCAGCAACTGCTTCTGCTTTGCTCGGGACCCTCACTGGTCTGTACTTGCATGGTTGTTTCCATGTCTATATCCCAACTCAGCTGAGACGTGGACATCAGGCGCTGGGGATCCTTTCCCTCCTGCCCCCAGTTCATTTCTCTCCATGAACCTGTCACACGGGCTGTTGAACGTAGGTGTTTGTTGGACAAGGAACTAACTCAAAAAATTACAAATGCAGAGACTGGTGGATTGAAAAAAAAAACATTGAAAGCTTGTAAATTAGAAAAGTAACTACAATTAAAATGTCACCAGGGAGAGTGGAAATGGCAAATGATTAATGTCTACATTATGTAAATATTTTATATACACTAATAAAAAGATATCTGCGTTGCTAAGAGATAGCTAGACAAAGGTCAGGGGCAGATAATTCACATGAGAAACCAGACATAGTAAGTATACATGAAAGAATATTCCACCTTCAATAGGAATAGTAAAATCAGCTCACAAGTGAAAGCAATATTCTAGACTGTAGAATTCAATACAGAATTATTTGTAACACTGAAAAATGTCCAATATCAAAAGAAAGGTTCACAAATAATGAGACATTGATTCAGTGGCAGGTGCTCCACCATTAACTAATTATGAAAATGTTGAAACAAGTACTTATGACATGGTAAGTTGACAGGCCAACTGCAAAGTTAAATTTAAAGCATGATCACGAGTGTGCAAAATGTTCATCTGGACATGATGAAAACTTGGCAGGAAAATACGGGGAAAGGAAAGCAATTGTCCTGATAGAAAAGATAGTTTATGGAATGCCCACACGTGCCAGACATCATGCCTAGGGCCTGGGCATGACCTCGCCTAATCACCCACTTGTCCCCAGTGAGGCCATGTCATGTCCCTTTACAGGTTTGGCACCCATGGCGTATACAGGGACCATAACTGATCTGAAGTGGTGGCACAGCCGGTATTTGGCAGAGAGGGATGCCAACCCTTGGATGCTGTGCTCCAAGTCCAGCCTTTTCCATTGCATCAGATGTGGAAGATGGATGGCTTCCAGTGGCTTTTCTTTCTTTTTAAACATTGCCTTTAGTGCTGTTTAAATGTCAGCTATGCAATGAAAACACAATTAAAAAGAACAACCAAAGCTGTTTCTCCAGAGAGCTCTATGACCCCAAGCCCTGCCCTGCCATTGGCTACGGCTTGTGATTCTGTGTGGACAATACCAGAAGACAACCCTGATGCATATTCCATCCTTGAAAACCCTGGGGGGCATGCGGCGTTTCTCCCTCTCCTCTCACTCAGACCCTCCTTTCGGTCCCAGGTGCCCAGGGTCCCAGGGTCCTTCAGCAAAGGGGATCCCAGCACTGGGGGCTTTCTGAGACCTAGTGGAAAGGGAGCTTTCGCCCTAACACAGGCCTCAGCGTTGTTCTCCTGTGGCCTGTGAGCACAGGGGGAGAGTCACCGTCACCACATGACAGGCCCGAGCATTGAACAGCCGGACCCACACAACTCTCACAGGGAGTGGGGCTGGAGCAAGAGGAGAGCAGGCAGGATATTTTCCTTGCACTCTGCACCCAGAGGACAGGTGCGGCATCCCAGCACTTCTGATGGGAATTAGGGAGGTATTAATGGGAAGCTGGCTTCTTCCTTGAGATCAGGAGGAAGTGGAGGAGTCAGTTGTGTAATGAGCAGAGGGAGAAGAAATTAAGTAAAAGTTCAGAGGCAGGAAAGAGCTTGACCTTCAAAAAATGGAACGAAAGAGGTCTCTGTGACCAGAGTAACACTGAGGTCAGAGGTCAGCAGAGTGCATCCAGGCACAGTGAGGGGTTTGGGGGGCTATGGAAGGAGAGAGAAGGGGACACTCCGGCATAGGGTTGCAACTTCTTATTAGAAAATAGTGAACACAGTGGAACTTCTTTCTCATTTCTCAGAAAGCGCCAAGAAAGAAGTAAGGGAAAGAATCAAAGCCCATCTCTGAGGTGCAGAAATGGAGTCAAATGGGATGACAAGGGAAATCCTTCCACAAAATGGACTCAGGAGGAAGTGGAAAAAGTCCATCTCCCAGAAAGATGGGGAGTGGCATCCAGAGATCACTTGTCTTCCCATTAATCGTCAATTTGTTCGAGCGGGCGCCAATAACATCTCCATTTGTCCCTGTCGCATGCTAGTGTAGCCCAATAGTGTCTGTTCACTCTAGGAACACGAAGAGCCTCAACCCGATCATTCGTGATCTTGATGAAGAAGTCTGACCATCTGGTAGGTGGGCGGCCACGCAGTCTTTTGACATCCCGTGGAATCCAGTCGGTAACAGCTCTGGTCCAGCGGTCGTCTTTAAATCTCATTACATGACCAGCCCATCTGATTTTTGACACCTTGGCAAACAAGACAGTGTTCCTGATTCTTGATCGTCGACGGACGTCGGAACTCCGGATTCTTTCTCTCATTTGAGAGTGAAATGTGATATTCCAAGCATAGCTCTTTCAATTCCTCTTTGGGAGACCCGAGCGTTCTCATCCTGCCTCCACTATCTCCACTACCTCCTCCTCCACTACCCAGCCGCCGCCACACTCCAGGACGCTTTCTGGACCTGCGAGGCCACTCTGGCCGAGACTCACGCACGACTGAAGCCCCACAGAACAAGATAAGTGGAACTCTCTGAGACCTTGGACTCCAGGCTCAACGGACCCAGGCACAGAGGTTCTCTGCTTGCTGCCACCAACCACAGGTGACGAAGGGATTATAATCAGGAGCCCCACCCTACCCTGCCCTGTCTGCTTCGGCATCCAGAGATAAAAACAGAAAACCCAGGGGCAGAAGCAGTTCATCTGGAGCTTCCCTGGACAAGTTTTCAGTTCATGAAAGAAAGAAGTCGAAACACCTAGCTAAGGATCAACACAGACCAATGAGGTGAGGACTCTGAACTGGGAAGACTTATCTTTATGAGTTCTGGTGAAGTAAAGGCTCAGAGAACTCCTATACAGTTCTTACTCAGAGGAGTAATTCCTGTAATCCTGCAACAGACCCTCCCCAGCAGGAACTTCTGGCAAATAGCTGGCCTAAAGAAAATTTGCATTTTTCAAAATGTCGTAGTCAACAAGGAGCCATATGAAGATCTCTACAGTTACAAGAAACAAACAACAAAAAAGAAGATAAGAACAAGTAATGAAAGGAACAAGTAAAAATCAAAGAACATTCACTAGGCTTTAAAAAAAAGTCCTCCATAAAGCGTTTATTTAAATAAAACAAGAGTACAGAGAAGATATATAAGAGCTCATGAAATGATAGTAAGAGGAGCAAAGGAAATCAAATAAATGATCAGGGCTTCAGCAAAGGAAGAAAAAGGAAAATTATCATACTGCAAAAATAAAACTCAAAATAAAAATAGGGGGAAAAAAAGAACAAATCTGCTGAAACACAGTACAGCACAAAAAATAGAAATGAAGAAAGTGGAAAAAATAAAATAAAATTTTTAAAGCTTAGCACTGTAGCACTGTCCTTCCGTTGTTCGTCGATTTGCTTGAGCAGGCCCAGTAACGTCTCCATTGTGAGACTTTGTTGTTACTGTGTTTGGCACATTGAATACGTCACGGGGAGCTTGCCAGGCTTAAACAAGAGAAAACGAGCAAACCAGACCATGTATGTTTGCTGGGTCAGAGAGATAGTGTAGTGGGAAAGGCACTTGCTTTACACACAGATGACCCAGGTTTGACTCCTGGCACTCGTTATGGTCTCCTGAACCCCACCAGGAGTGATTTCTGAGCACTACAGTGTGGCACCCCCCCCAAACAAAAACAAATTAAAATAACAGACCATCCACATATAACAGAAGTAAATTCAAAGAATGGCATCAAACAAATTCTTACATGTCCTTCAAAAAGATGTTTTAGGAAAAAATTAAGGTGATATTAAAAGTAACAAGATTCAGGAAAATGGACTGAGTACAAAATTATTCTAAAAATATATTCGATTTCAAAGTTTAAAGCAAAGCCTTTGGATCCAGGAAGATAGCTCAAAGGACTGGAGTTTATGCCTGTTATGCAGAGACTGAGTTCTGTCTCTGACACTGCATGGTCCCCTGAGTGCCACTGGGTATAGTCCTGGTGGCCAGCACCCCTCCCTGGGCCCAAGCTGAGCCGCATGACAGGTCCAAGCATTGAACAGCCCAACACACACAAGTATCACTGGGAGTGGGGCTGGAGCAATGGTAGAGCGGTCGGGCATCTGTCTTGCACATGGTGACCCAGGTTCGAGCTCTGTCATCCCATATTGTCCCCTGAGTACAGCCAGGAATAACTCCTGAGTGCAGAGCCATGAGTAACCCCTGAGCATCGCCAGGTATGGCCTGAAAATTAAAAATATGCAACTATCACTGGGAGTGGCCCCAGAGCCCCACGCTTTGGAGGTTCCCCCAAAAAGTCTAAAAGAAAGAATCTTGGACCAGAGATAGTCCAGGGGTTATGGCATTTGGCAATTGGTGTAGGGAGGGAGGGAGGGAGGGATGGTGGAAGGAAGGAAGGAAGGAAGGAAGGAAGGAAAGAGGAAGGGAGGGAGAGAAGGAAGGAAGGAAGGAAGGAAGGAAGGAAGGAAGGAAGGAAGGAAGGAAGGAAGGGAGGGAGGGAGGGAGAGAAGGGAGGGAGAGAAGGAAGGAAGGAAGGAAGGAAGGAAGGAAGGAAGGAAGGAAGGAAGGAAGTAGGAAGGAAGGAAGAAGGAAGGGAGGGAGAGAAGGAAGGAAGGAAGGAAGGAAGGAAGGAAGGAAGGAAGGAAGGAAGGGAGGGAGGGAGGGAGGGAGAGAAGGGAGGGAGAGAAGGAAGGAAGGAAGGAAGGAAGGAAGGAAGGAAGGAAGGAGGAAGGAAGAAGGAAGGGAGGGAGAGAAGGAAGGAAGGAAGGAAGGAAGGAAGGAAGGAAGGAAGGAAGGAAGGAAAGTTGGCTTTCCATATGTTAACGAAGGAGCCAGCCAGAGGCTGGGGGTGCTGATTCCCAAGAGGCCTCTGCCTGTCTCGTGGTAGCATCCGGCTCTAAATTCAAGCACACACCACCTACAACGTCAGAAGGAAAGAAAATGTGACTCAAGAATTTTATTTTCAGCCCAACCGTTGATGAAGTCTAAAGGCAGAAGACAACACTGCGAACACGGGTGGGAGTCTGGAGGCTGAGGCAGCAGCACTGTCAGAATGTGTGGGAAGAGGAGAACATTTTCCCTCGCGCTGACCCGGAGTTCCAGGCAGGGGTTCATTTATGTGTTTGTTCAACAGACACTTAAGATGGTGGCATGTGCAGGGCCCGGGGCCCTGGATTCTAAGTGAGTCACAGGCAGGCTGGGTGGGAGGAGAGAGCCCTAGGAGGGGTGAGGGGGCCTGTGAGAGATGAGTGGGAGTTCAGGAGAGGAAGCGTCTGCAGCGGGAACAGAGCAGACACAAAGGCAGGCAGGCCGCGTTTGGAACAGGATCAACGAGTGGCGCTGCCAGAAGCCCTGAGCACTTGACTTTAAAAAAGGCTTACGTGTGTGTGTGTGTGTGTGTGTGTGTGTGTGTGTGTGAGCTCATGTGAGGGTCCCGGTCCCTGTCAGCTTATCTGAGGGTCCCTGTCCCTGTCAGCTCATGTGTGTGTGCACGTGTGTGTATGCGTGTGCGTGTGTGTGTGCGCGTGTGTGTGCGCGTGCATGTGTGCGTGTGTCCGTGTGTGTGCGTGCGTGCACATGCGTGTGTGCACACGTGTGCATGTGTGTGTGTGGACAGGAAAGGGCCTACATACGGGGTGGAGGGAGACTGGCACTGGTGGTGGGTATCGTGTGGTGATGCTGAATGCTGAGACATCATTGCTTGCGCTCCTGCAAACCACTGTTAACCCAACACACACCCTGTGTGTTCATAACTGTGACCCCCCCAATAAAAGTACAGCTTTTGTGGCTACATTTTAACTATGCCAACAACTTGCCCTTTCCCGAAATAGGACCATATTCACATGAATTTTACTCATAATTGTCACTTAAAAATAAGCCCGCAGGGGGCTGGAGAGATAGCACAGCGGGTAGGGCGTTTGCCTTGCACGCAGCCGACCCAGGTTCGATTCCCAGCATCCCATATGGTCCCCCGAGCACCGCCAGGAGTAACTCCTGAGTGCAGAGCCAGGAGTAACCCCTGTGCACCACCAGGTGTGACCCAAAAAGCAAAAAATAAAATAAAATAAATAAGCCCGCAAAATTAAGAAATAAAAAATCTGACACTTCATCACACAGGCAATGTGAAGTCCTTAGGGCTGGAGCGAGACCGAAGCTCGTGAGGGTCACATGAGGGTCCCTGTCAGCTCATGTGAGAGACCCAGTCCCTGTCAGCTCACGTGAGGGTCCTTGTCCCTGTCAGCTCATGTGAGGTCCCTGTCCCTGTCAGCTCATGTGAGGGTCACTGTCAGCTCATGTGAGGGTCCTGGTCCCTGTCAGCTCATGTGAGGGTCCCGGTCCCTGTCAGCTCATGTGAGGGTCCCGGTCCCTGTCAGCTCATCTGAGGGTCCTTGTCCCTGTCAGCTCATGTGAGGGTCCCAGTCCCTGTCAGCTCATGTGAGAGACCCTGTCCCTGTCAGCTCACATGAGTGTCCCTGTCCCTGTCAGCTTATCTGAGGGTCCCTGTCCCTGTCAGCTCATGTGAGGGTCACTGTCCCTGTCAGCTAACGTGAGGGTCCCTGTCCCTGTCAGCTTACGTGAGGGTCCCTGTCCCTGTCAACTCACATGTAGCCACCACAGCTCATTCAGGCCCCCGAGCTGCCCTCACACTGCTTTGGTTCAAAATTGTTCTGTAAGTGGCAGCACAGAAAGACAAGAGAAAGAATATGAAGCGTGGTGTTTCACTAATAAAAAATGGCAGAAGAATGAAAAGACAAAAAAAAAAAAAAAGGAATGTGAGGCTTAGAAATCACCACCACTCCCCGCCCCAACATTGGCCATTAATGAGTCAAGATGTCTGCTTAGTTTCTTCCTTCTCTGTCCTTCTGCTTGTCCTGCAGTTTTTCATTGTCTTTCCTTTGTTCTTGTACCATTTGCCTTCAACATGGAGGGCAGAATCTTCCCAACAAATAGGTCAAGTTGGTATTCTTTTTTGTTTTTTTTATAGGGCCCAGCACCATGGTGCTTGGAGCCCAGGGGCCACTCCGGGGAATGCTTGACTGGACACCCAGTACTGGGTCCTGGGAGTGCTTGAGGGTCACCAGGCCGCCCTTGGCAATTGCTCAGGGGGGTCATTCGGAACCAAGGCTTGACCTCAGGCCCTCATATATATGCCCAATCACTGCACTTACCTCACAGGCCCAAGGTAGCATTCTGATTTTCAGTTTTAGTTTTGTTTATTTATTTTTGCTTATTTATTTATTTGCCTGTTTGTGGCCCACTCCCAGCAGCACTGCAGGAGTCACTCCTGACAATAATGGGGGATCTCTGTGCTGTACCTCCTGCAGGCAGAGACGCTCCAGCCTGTAGAGCTCTCTCTCTCCATCCCCCCTGAGGTGGGATTCTTAGCCCATTGTAGAGCTGGAGGAGGCTGTGAGGGTTGGCAAAGTCCTCAGCACCTCCACAGTGGAGCTGGGACTCTTCTCTCTCTTTGTGGGATGACTTTGTCTACGCCCAGGTTGGCCCTACACAGGAAGGTAAAAGATGTGTTGGGAGATGAGGTGTAGTTAAAGGTCAAAAGTCTCAATTGCTTGACCTTCACCCAGTTCACTCAGAGAAGGACAGTCACGGGGAATCCCAAGGGCTTAGTGAAGGTCCTGTGACGTGATACCCAGAACACGGGCCACTTTAGAGAGGATCTCGCTCCCCAGTAAGGCACAGTGGCTCTCCAACCGGAGGCCGCGGGCACCTTCCTCCTCATGCCTATACCTCTCTGCTCTGTTCTTCCTCAGACTGGCTCCTTCTAACTAATTCACTAGTTCTTTCCCCTCTGCCAAGAGCTTCCCCAGCTGCACTTCACCTCTAGATGGCTTTAATTGAAACTCTCAGTAGAGGGGCTGGAGCGATAGCACAGCGGGTAGGACGTTTTCTTTGCACGCGGCCGACCTGGGTTCAATTCCCAGCATCCCATATGGCCCAATGAGCACTGCCAGGAATAATTCCTGAGTACAGAGCCAGGAGTAAACCCTGTGCATCGCTGGGTGTCTCCCAGAAAGCAAAAAAAAAAAAAAAGAAAAGAAAAAGAAAAAAAAGAAACTCTTTGTATGAGCCAGGCTCCTTCCTCAGCTAGGAAGAATTCTTCTTGGAGGTCACTAGGCTCTATGCAGATCAATCCCTATCTCCCTGTGAATCTTCATTCCCAAGCCCCAGCATTGGAATTCCTCCCTCTTCCAGACCCTTGGGTGACATACTCAGGTATCCCTGAGTCTAGAAGTCCTATCTCCATTCTTTGGCTGAAGTTCAACTCAATTGCAACCACCTGTGCCCATTGACAAGCCCTTGGGAAATGTCTTGGACAATCTGTACTCTGAATTATGTCTCTTGTTTTGTGGGGCCATACCTGATGATGCTCAGGGGTTGCTCGTTGGTCTGCAAGTGCTCAGGGATTGTACCTGGGTCCACCATTGGCAAGGCAAGTGCCTGACCCACTGTGCTATCACTCTGCCCCTGAATTATATCTTTTGGACTCAGCCATTCCTCCCCGGGCTGCACTGGCGGCAGATTTGGGGACAGGGCCTGTGTGCCACTTCTCATTCCGTTCACAACGGCACCTGAAGTTCTCATTTATCTAGGAACAAGCTTCTGAGAATAAGGTGATAAAACTTTACTGAAGGACATAAACAGAGATTTGAATAAATGGAGAGAGATGCCGTGTTCTGTGATGGGAGAACTCAATATTGTAAAGATGTCAATTCTCCCCAGAGTAACCTACAAATTTAATGTCATCTCAATGCACATATCAAAGTTGGTGTTTGTCTCTCTTTTTTCATGAAGTTTGACAAGCTGACTCTTGTGTTATTTAAACTGGATGGAGGGAAAATACATAGAAGGCATATAAGAATAGAATTTTCACCAAAATTGCTTAGACTTCCTCAAAGTAAAATATGTATCTCAGAAAATTCACTGTTTGGGCCATTTATAGTTGAGTGGCGTTGAGTCTAATCCTGCTGCCATGTGATCACTCACCCGACTCCAGAGCTCACATATCTTCCCACAGAGAAATTGTTCCCATGAAGCAAAATCTCCCCCTTTAGCTCAGTTCCCCTTAAGAAAGAAATTGCAATGAATAAAAAATGAGAAGAAACTCTTACGCCAGAAACAAAAATCCTTACAAAGGAAGAGAGATCCTTTCCAGCAATCACAAGTAAAGTATTTCACATTCACCAAGAAAGAGAGAGAGAGAGAGAGAGAGAGAGAGAAGCTGTTTCATGTATAGCATTAGGACATGTGGCTCTCCAATTTGGAAACTATAAAATTCAAGCTCTTGGGGCTGGAGCAATAGCACAGCGGGTAGGGCATTTGCCTTGCACGCGATCAAACCGGGTTCGATTCCCAGCATCCCATATGAGCACCGCCAGGAGTAATTCCTGAATGGATCGCCAGGTGTGACCCAAAAAGCAAAAAACAAACAAACAAACAAACAAATTCAAGCTCTTTCTCACATGAGACATATGTATTGAGCAGCCCTGGTTTTAAAAACTGAAGATAAGAGACGAAATCCCATAAACGCATTAGGAGAAAAGTAGAAAAGGCAAATAGATTTGACTACATGAAAACACTGACCTTCTGTCTAAGGGAAATCTCCATGAGCAAAGTTAAAAGACACCTTACAAATGGAAACACACAATCAACAAGAAAAATATCTCAACAGAGCAATTTTTCTCTTATTATTTCCCACTTCCTCGTGTCAATCAGGGGTTCTGCTTTACCTGCAGGAGAATTCGTGCTTTGAGAGCGGGTTATAAAGGGAGAAAAAGAGCCAGTGCATTCAGATGTCATTGTTTTTAACTTCCCAGAGAGTCTGCCAGAGCCCACATCAGAAACCAGTTTTGAAAGGCAAAGCCTTTGATTTGCAGGAGAGAAGAATGTGCTCTTGAAAATCAAAAGGGATGGTCCTAAGGATACTGGAGACAGAGTTGAGGCCTTAAGTGTAGATTGAAAAGAGAACAGAGAAAGCCTCAGCCACCTGAGGAAGGAACTGGGTCAGCAGGCTCGGAGAGAGAAAGATGGAGTGGTGAGATGTGACCCAGAAGAGGCCCCTGCAGCACAGGAGAACCTCAAGGTAGAGAAGGTGAGCTAAGGGCTCTGGACACAGGAAACTCCATTTTAATCCCTCCCCCGTCCAGCCTGTCAGCGGGAAGGGGACACCCCACCATTGGTCCAGGAATCCAGTGCAGCCCAGTAACAAACTTCAGCTCTCAGAATCAGCACCATGGGCCCGTTGAATCATCTGAACCATTAACTAGTTATTTCGCTCCTTGTAACTTGCTCTGCTGATCACAGGTCCCTCAGGTCCTTACTCATTGTGCCCACTGTCTGACTAGGTGTGATTTTTGCCTTTACAAACTCATCCCTGACTGCTGTGGGCCCACATCCCTGAGTTCTTTGGAGCACTAGTCCACTCGCAGTCGTCGGCTTCTGTCCGAGTCTCCGGGTCCGGCCTCCGAGGGGCGCTCATCTCTGTCCCGTGAAACTCCCTTCCAACAAAGGGAGAGAAGGGAGAGAAGGGAGAGAAAGGAGCCAGTGTCAGAGACACCCTCGCCACACCGGGAATCCCAGGGGGACAGATGTCAGCAAGTCCTCTGTGGCCACCTGTATGTGTGCTGAGGCCTACAGCTGAAGGGCCACATGTACCTATCCGCTCGTCACTGTCCAGCCAGGGTTTCCCTCACTGTTGTGATGCCTGTGTATGGGCTTGGGACAGACACACACACACACACACACACACACACACACACACACACACCTATACTTGGCTGACCTTTCACCTAGCTCAGTAAAAGTAAAGGCCCGTTGATCATCGATTTGCTCGAGCGGGCCCAGTAACGTCTCCATTGGAGACTTTGTTGTTACTGTGTCTGGCATATCGAATACATCACGGGGAGCTTGCCAGGCTCTGCCGTGCGGGCGAGATACTCTCGGTAGCTTGCCGGGCTCTCCGAGAGGGGCGGAAGAATCGAACTCGGGTCGGCCATGTTGGCTGCGTGCAAGGCAAACGCCCTACCGCTGTGCTATCGCTCTAGCCCAAGCTCAGTAGGTATAAAATATATAAAAACTCCTGAAAATAGAAGTACAGAAAGGGACCAATCATTCATAAGGAAAATGGGTAAAGTATCTAGAAATTAAGTTTACCAAAGAAAGAAACACAGACATAACAGGCATATTTAAAAGATGTTCAGAGCCAGAGAGAGAGAGAGAGAGAGAGAGAGAGAGAGAGAGAGAGAGAGAGAACAGAAATTAAGGCACTCACCTTGCAAATAGCATGTTTGATCCCCGGCATCCCATAGGTCTCCTGAGCACTAGCAGGGATGACCCCTGAGTATAGTGCTAACAGTGACTCCCTGAGTGCTGCTGGGTATGTCCACCCAATAAAGAGGCTCAGTGTCATTTCTAATTAGAAAAATACTTAAAATGCTTAAAGTAGCAGTAGGAAACATTTTGCTGAGTAAATTCGCAAAAAGGTTGAAGATGGGCAATGAAGAAAAACTGTCATATGCCTTAAATAAAGAACGAATTGGAGAGAGAGAGAACAGAGGGGAATGCCCTGTCACAGAGGCAGGGTGGGATGGGGGGATGGGGGGTGGGAGGGATACTGGGATCCGTGGTGGTGGGAAATGGGCACTGGTGGAGGGATGGGTATTTGATCATTGTATAATTAAAACCCAAGCACAAAATTTGTAAGTCTACAACTGTACCTCATGGTGTCTCACTAATAAAAATTAAAAATAAATAAATAAATAACCTACAAAAAAAAAGAATGAATTGGCATTCCATAGAAATTTTCGATATGCACCCATTTTTTTTGGGTGGGGAGGGAGGGAGGGAAGTGTTGAGCCAAATCTAGAGATGCTCAGGGATTACTCATTGCTCTGTGCTCAGGAGACCATATGTGGTGCCAGTAATGGAACCAGAGTGAGCCACATGCAAGGCAAGTACCTTACCTTTTGTGCAGTCTTCCAGCCCTGTGTCCCCCTTTATTTTTTATATCTTTTTTAAACTTTTTTATTGAATCACTGTGAGATAGGCCATTATGAAGCTGTCATGATTGAATTTCAGTCATACAGTATTCTCATCACCCCCCCCCACACCCCCTGCCTGCCTCTATCTCTATCTCTATGACAGGTGTTTTTCTTCTTCTCTCTCTCTCTCTCTCTCTCTCTCTCTCTCTCTCTTTCTCTCTCTGGACATTGTGCTGTGTACCCCTTTAAACCCAGCAATTCCACCTCAACCAAAATGCCTGACCTAGAAACAGCATAATAATGAAGACATCTGTCCCACATGAGGGTGTTTTACAGTGTTGGAAAATGGGGGAAAGAGGTGGAAAGTGGCTTTTCAGTTGAGGGTGTCCAGATAGGCTTGACTAAGAGAATGAACCTTTGTCTTATGAACCTTTGTCTTATGAAAGGTAAGAAGTGACAGGGAAGAACAATTGGGAGAAGACACAGCAAGCAGAAAAACTGGCCAAGGGGAAGCTGGAGCCCATTCCTGGCAGCTTCCAGAAAGCTCAGATGGTTTCCAATAGAGGCAGAGCTGTGGGCAAGGGGGGGCGAGGAGTTCTGGGAAGAGGGCAGGGAGTTGTGCCTGCCTGGCCATGGCAGCTCTTTATGAGAGAATATTTCCAAAGTTACCGTTATAAAAAATGGCTTTTAACCAGAGGGATAGCACAGCTGGTAGGGTGCCTGCCTTGCACTCATCCTACATGGATTTGATTCCAGGCATCCCATATAGTCCCCCAGTACAACTAAGAGTGATTCCTGAGTGCAGAGCCAGGAGTAACTCCTCTCTCACCCCAAAAATGACATTGGTATTTAAGGAGGTCAGAGGTATCAACCAGAGTTACTGTGGTAAGTTCCTGATGTATACAAAAATGATATCTTCTGCTGTGCAGTGAAAATCAATATATATAAATATATATATTTTATGTATTTTAGCTCCGTTTTGAAGAAGCCCTTCCCAGGCCAGGGAGTGGCTCAGCAGTAAGACACTTGCCTTGCATGTATGAGGTCCTGGGCTCAATCCCTGGCACCAGCAAAACCAGAAAGTATTTCTTCAAGATAATAAGCTACTTTAAGAAACACAAAAGCACGCCTGGAGACATGGCACAGAGGGTACAGCACTTGCCTTGTGGCCACCCTCCCCAGGTTCAAAGATTTGGGTTGGGTTGCGTTCGGAGGCCACACCGGTGCTGCTCAGGGCTTCCTCCTGGCTCTGCACTCAGGGGTCACTCCTGGTGGGGCTTGGGAATCCATATGGGATGCCGGGGACTGGATTTGGGCCAGATACGTGCAAGGCAAGCGCCCTATTCACTGTACTGTCTCTCCAATCCCCCAATACAGGTTCAATCCCCAGAACATGAGCCCTACCAGGTGTGATCCCTGAGCACAGAGGCAGGAGTAAGCCCTCATTATTGCCAGGTGTGTAAAATATATATATATTTTAATATCTGGTCTCATTCACCTGACCCTGAAGGCTTCACCGACATGGCAGCACTGAGAAGGATGAGAAAGGAGAGGCCGACAAAATCTCAAGGCCGACCTAGGCTGCCACAACGAAGGAAGACAAAAATGATCGTCTGTACTTTAGACGTTACTGGCGCCCGCTCGAGCAAATCGACGACTAACGGGAAGTTAAGTGATTAAGTGAATATATATATTTTATATTGTCCCTGTCCTCCCATTGTTCATCGATTTGCTCAAGCGGGCCCAGTAACATCTCCATTGGAGACTTTATTGTTACTGTGTCTGGCATATCGAATATATCACGGTAGCTTGCCAGGCTCTGCCGTGTGGGCGAGATACTCTCGGTAGCTTGCCGGGCTCTCCGAGAGGGGTGGAGGAATCGAACTTGGGTTGGCCATGTTGGCTGCGTGCAAGGCAAACGCCCTACCGCTGATATATATTTTTTAACTGGCTTCTGATGGGAAGGCAGGAAATACTCCAGAAGGAGAAGGGCAGATACAGAAAGGTTTGGAGAATGAACAAGGGAAAGTCAGAGGTAAGGGAGGCAGAAATGGGGCCTGTGGTAGGAAACCAACTGGTGAAGAGGTGGGTGAGCCGGACATAGGAGAGGAGGACTGAGGGAGGATGGAGGCAGCTGGAGAGGCAGGAACAGAAAGTCAGGCTGAGAGTGCTGGCTGGGCGGGAAGGGTTGTGTCTGCCATTAAAGCGGGCTCCCAGGAGGCCTGCCCAGAGCCTCAGCCATCCCCTTGCCACAGCTCAGTGTCTGACTCAGGCAGCTCCTGGGTCTGGACTCTGAGAATCCTCCACATCCTGGCATGATGCTGAGCAGGGACTGTGTGGGATTGGATTTGAGCGGCCGGAGCCCTTGTTCGTGCAGACGGAGTAGGAGGGTTCAGCCCAGCAAGGCAGGGCAATACAGTGTCTCCCACCAACATGCACCTGGGTAGAGGTCCCACAGTACTGACACAACCATGTACACAAGGATCCCTCTGCAGGAGCACTGCCTCAGCCCTGGAGCAGGAGCATCGCCTTAGCCCTGGAGCAGGAGTACTGCCCAGCCCCTGCAGCAGGAGTTCCTGTCCTCTACAGGGGCCACACCCTGTGGCCGGGAGGCCCCTTCTGGCAGTCCTACGCCCCTGCCCTGTAATCTCATAGCTCAGGGCTCAGCCCCGTGCTCAGGAGGTCCCAGGTCCAACTGTGGTGGTACTTGGAGAGTCATGGAACCAGCGGGAACCCCATGCAGAGGAGAGACCTTGCTTGATGCCTCTATCTCAAAGGCCTGACATGATGAGTCCCTTCTCCGACAATCAGCTGTGCCCCAAATACTCTGACTCACTGTCACTCAGATGTCACCCAGTTCCTAGAAATGGCCCCACCATGCCCTTCCTGGGAGCAAGTCACTCTACGCATCGAGCTCAGCACAATTCCTAGAACTGGCCTGGTTCTCCTCTCCCAGGATGGACTGAAAAGACCTTATATACATCTCAGGATCAGCTCAGAGCACTTTATATACAACTCACTCCCTTCCTGGAATTGGCTACAAGGCTCTGCTCACTCATTTCCCAAAATTGGCTAATCTATAGAAAGCAGAAACTTCCCGAGTAAGCAGCCCAGAGACAAAATAAGACTCCCTAATTATTCTGGAGAGATTGTACAGCAGCTGGGGTACTTGCCTTGTACATGGTCAACCTGGGTTCAGTGTCATCCCGTACAGTGCCCTGAGCCTGCCAGGACTAATTCCTCAGGGCAGAGCCAGAAGTGTGAGCATCCCCAGTTGTGGTCCAAAACAACAGCAGTAATAAAATTTTTCTGTGCTCTCTCCTAAATTGCCTCACTCCGCAGGTCAACCCATCAGTCAGCTCTCCAACCCAGCAGGGCCCAGGTTCAAGCTCCTCTCCTGTGCGTCACTTGCCTGCCCAGCAGGAACTGCCTTTTGAACCCCCTTGAGAATCTGTCAAATGCTTTTAGGTGCTGGTGCAGCTGCTCCTTGTGGCTATCTCCAGGCAATGCAGGATGAGAGGGCTGTGTCCTGCCCCTGACCCCACCCGCCTCATATGGACCCTCTGGCTTCCCTTGCTTTTCTGCTGTAAACCTTCTCGCTGGGGAAAGGTACTCAGCCTTTTGGTAGGAAGCTCAAATTCAAGAATCCAGTTACCCTGGAACAAACCTCAAAAAAGGGGGACTGAGGTCTGGGAAAAAGTCTAGTTGGGGGCCCTAAAGGGAGCAATTCTGAAAGCTATTTCTTCAGAGCTCCTCAGAGGGGTCCCTGGGGGAACCAGGCCAGTTGCCCACAGTGGTGACCAGCTCAGAGAACATCCGCGGTGAAGAAACCATTTGTTGTACAACACTACTTCCATGCTGGGTCTGTCTGCTGGCTTCTCTGGTGTTGCTGATCTGTTCCTCCAGCCCCTATATCTTCCTGTCACTAGAGGTCAGCCTGAGTTCTGTGCTCCCTGACTGTGTCTGTTCCCCACCTCTGAGAGAGATCACGCTGCAGCTCTCTTTCTTTCTGGCCCACCTCACTCAACGTGATACCTTCTGGTTCCATCCATGAGCTGAAGCTTTACATTCACAATTAATGGATCTGTAGGGACTGAAGAGAGAGTCCAGTGGGCAGGATGCTTGCCTGGCACATGGCTGACCTTAGTTCAACACCTGGCACTTCGTATGGTCCCTGATGCCCACCAGGAGTGATGCCTGCGTGCTGAGCCGAAAATCACGGAAGACAACAGGAATCGGAGACAACAGAGCTGCTGGGCAAACAGCAGGGCCACCTGGAGAGGCTTAGTGTGTGTGAGGCACATCCACCAAGGGAATCAAACTCAGGGCCTCGCATGTGTAATGTGGACACTGTGGCCCCTGAGTCATTTCTCCCTGAACAATCTTCCCACTCTTCATCTACCTGACAGCAATTTTTTCCAGTGTATTTTCTTGTTAGAATCCTAGAAGTAGAATTGTTGGGTAAGTAATTATGATTTTTTTAGATATTGCCTAAGATACTTGTTTACTTTACTTGTTTAAGATACTTCTCCACCCAAAGAGTTGTAGTATTTTTACATTCTAATAACTAATTTTTAATGACTTGTTCAATAAACACACACAAAACAGTGAAAAAGATGAATGCAGTCTTGCACTGAGGGGCTTGCAGTCTGTTAAAGAAGTGAGAGGAGGCGGGAGAGACAGTACAGAGCATCAAGGCTCTGGCCTTGCTTTAAAAAAAATAAAAGAAGATGAAGGTTCTTGCCTTGTTTACAGACAGTACCGGTTCTATCCCCAGCATCACATTTGATTCCCAAACACCACCAGGAGTGACCCCTGAGCATAGAGTCAGAAGTAGCCTCTGAGCACCACCAATTATGCCCAAACATTGTCCCCTACTGGGATTAGTGGTGGTGGAAAATGGGCACTGGTGGAGGGATGGGTACTCGATCATTGTATAACTGAAACCCAAGCACAAAAATCTGTAAGTCTACAACCGTACCTCATGGTGTTTCACTAATAAATTTTTTAAAATGTTAAAAAAAAAGGAGAGTAAATAGATGATCACACAAAGAATCCTTCACAATGTGTATTAGGGAAGAAAAAAATCAATTCTATAACATTTACAAAAACACAACGCCCTCACCTATTTTGGGCATCAGAGTGTCAAGAAAACTGAGAGGTGACATTGATGCTGAAGGCTAATGAGTAAAAATTAGCCAGAAAAGGCTGGTGGAGAAAAATATCTTAGCAAGAGAAAATCAAAACAGAAATTACAACAACCAAGGAATAGAAAGACTCTACATTAAAACCCATGGGATACAGTGATCTTTATTCAAAAGATAATTTGCAACTTCCAATTATTTTATTGTTAAAAAATGCTGAAAGCATATGAACTCAATATGCAACATAAGGCCTAAGGGGGAAAAATTAAGAAAAGTAGAAGAAAAATACTAAATATAAAAAAAGAAATTAATGAAGTAGAAAGAAAAAATAAAGAGCCGTTAAAAGATAAATTAAAACTATTTTTATGTTTTAAGAATAAAGTCACGCCCACCCCCCAGCGCCATCTTTACAGCATACAGCCAAAGAGAAGGGCCACATGGAGGGCAGGATCCACAGCTCCCAGAGAAAAAGAAAAAAACAGGTTCCAAAAAGAGCCGAGATCATCAGGAAGTCCCAGATGGGGTAGGTACCGCATCCCGCCTCCCCCAGATGGAACCCCGGTGACCAGAAGCCTCTACAAGCACAGCTCGACTATGCGGGAACTAGGACTTTTCCTCAAAACCGCGTGGCCGCTTACGCGGCCATGCGACATCTCTCTATATACAAAGTGATCAATGGGAAGTAAACCACCCAACGTTTCTCCCTGAAAATCAGAGTTAAGTTTGGAGCACGGCCACAGCCCCAGAAGCACAAGGACTTAATGCAGAACCCGGCAGCTTGGAGCAGAAAAGTGAACGGACTATGCGTTAATCCAGACCATCATGTCTGCCCGGAGGGGAAAGGGTGTTGCTCCCTTCCGCCCTCCTCCCTCTGGAAAGAAAGATGGCAGCCACACGGGAGCCTTGTGGACAGCAGGTATGAGCGGGGGGTGTGGGGGCGACTAAAACCTCATGGGAAGGGGGGGCGTTCCGGTCCGTCCTTCATGCCCTACCGAGGTCACCAGTTGCCCCCCACAAGCGGCTCTCCAACACAGCCATGGCCCCAGAAGCACAAGGACTTAATGCAGAACCCGGCAGCTTGGAGCAGAAAAGTGAACGGACTATGCGTTAATCCAGACCATCATGTCTGTCTGGAGGGGAAAGGGTGTTGCCCCATTCGCCCTCTCCTCTCTGGAAAGAAAGAAATGCCTTTCTGCTCCAAGCCCAGCAGCTTGGAGCAGAAAAGTGAACGGACTATGCGTTAATCCAGGCCATCATGTCTGCCCGGAGGGGAAAGGGTTTTGCCCCATTCGCTCTCTCTTCTCTGGAAAGAAGGATGGCGGCCACATGGGAGCCTTGTGGACAGCAGGTATGAGCCGGGGGTGTGGGGGCAACTAAAACCTCATGGGAAGGGGGGCGTTCCGGTCCGTCCTTCATGCCCTACCGAGGTCACCAGTTGCCCCCCACAAGCGGCTCTCCAGCACGGCCACAGCCCCAGAAGCACAAGGACTTAATGCAGAACCCAGCAGCTTGGAGCAGTAAAGTGAAAGGACTATGCCTTAATCCAGGCCATCATGTCTCCCTGGAGGGGAAAGGGTGTTGCCCCATTCGCCCTTTCCTCCCTGGAAAGAAAGATGGCGGCCGCATGGGAGCTTTGTAAACAGCAGGTATGAGCCGGAGGTGTGGGGGCGACTAAAACCTCATGGGAAGGGGGGTATTTCGGTCCGCCCTTCACGCCCTACCGAGGCCACCAGTTGCCCCCCATGAGCAGCTCTCCAGCACAGCCACGACTCCAGAGCACAGAAACCAATTTCTTAACTATCTGACTTTCAGTAGAAATACTTCCAGGGTCAATAAGTAAAATAGCAGAAATCCAAAACCAACATTTAATTCTTGAACCCAGCTGTAGAAAGCAAATCATTTCACAATGCTTTTTCAGCATGTCTGATTTGGGGGGGGGGGTAAACTCTAAATAATAGTGGTGAATCTTTTAATGAAACAATGAATCTAATCAAAGCAGATAGAGTGTTAACTAGAATTCATCTGCCTCACAGGGACTGGGAGGGGTGGGGGGTGAAGTCTTATTGGGGTTCTTCATGGTAAAAAATAAGTATTGGTAAAGGGAAATGTGTTTGATATTTGCATGACTGAGACCTAAACCTGAAAGCTTTGTAACCTTTCCCACAGTGATTCAATAAATAAATAAATTTTAAAAAAAGAATAAAGTCACTCATTAGCCTAATTAAGTATATATGTATATATATGCACATAAATATACATATATATAAAGAATGGAGATATAACTATAGATACCAAAGTGGCTAAAGGAATTTAAAGAATAATAACATTATAGTAAAATGTCCAGGGAAGGATGACAGTGTATCAAAATATCAATTACAAAAATTGAATCAAGAAGTAGAAAATCTGGAGCAGGAGAGATAGAACAGAGAGTGGGGCACTTGTCTTGCATACGGCCTTCCCCGGCATCTCACAGAGATCCCTGTGCATCTCCAGATATGATTCCTGGATGCAGCGCCAGGAGTAAACCCTCAACACGGTTGGATGTGGCCCAAAAACAGGAAGAAAAAGAAGGAGAAGGATGAGGAGGAGGAGGAGGAGGATGAGAAAGAGGAAAAGGAGTAGAAAGAGAAAAAGAAGAGAAGGAGAAAAAGGAGAAGAAGAAGAAGAAGAAGAAGAAGAAGAAGAAGAAGAAGAAGAAGAAGAAGAAGAAGAAGAAGAAGAAGAGAGAAGGAGGAGGAAGAGGAAAAGGAGTTTCATCATTTTCATTTCATCATCCTGTTATTCGTCGATTGCCTCGAGCAGGCCCCAGTAACGTCTCTTTCATCCTAACCCTGAGATTATATTCAAGGCTCTTTAGGAGAATGAGACCCATCATTGTTACTGGTACTTGGCATATTTGGTATGCCACGGGGAGTTTGCCAGACTCTGCCCTGTGGGCAGGCTACATTCGATAGCCTGCAAGTTTGTCCAAAGTAGGAATGAGATGATAAGATCTCATAAAAGATGTCCTGATAAGATGTCGCACGGCCGCGAATGCGGCTGCGCGGTTCCGGGAGCTGGATTTTATAGTCTCTGAGTCTTGGCTGTTGATGGGATTCACGGAGCCAGGGGGCCAGGTGGTGGGTGTGACCCCCGCCTACTGGAATTTGGTGGATCTGGGTGGAGGATGCTCGACTCCAATCCGAGTAGGCTGGGAGATCTCGGCCCCGGAGCCCTGGTCGGGGCGGGGAGGCAAGCTCAACCCGCTCCCCTCCAACGGGCCCCGGTGAGGAACAGCCAGGCGCGGGGGCAGACAGAAGAAAGAAGAAGGAGAAGGAGAAGGAGAAGGAGAAGGAGAAGGAGAAGGAGAAGGAGAAGAAGAAGAAGAAGAAGAAGAAGAAGAAGAAGAAGAAGAAGAAGAAGAAGAAGAAGAAGAAGAAGAAGAAGAGAAGGAGGAGGAATAGGAAGGGGAGGAGGAGGAATTTTGTATTGTTTGTTTTTGTTTGTTTTTAGCCACACCTGGAGGTTCCCAGGTCTGATTCCGGGCTCTGCATTCAGGGATCACTCATGGCAGATTCGAGGGACCATATGGGGTGCTGGGGATGGTGCCCAGGTCAGCCATATATAAGGCAAGCACTTTCCCCACTGTACTAGCTCTTCAGCCCCAAGGAAAGGTTATTTTTTTATTCATTTATTTATTTTTTGCTTTTTGGGTCACACCCGGCGATGCACAGGAGTTACTCCTGGTTCATGCACTCAGGAATTACTCCTGGCGGTGCTCGGGGGACCATATGGGATGCTGGGAATCGAACCTGGGTCGGCTGCATGCAAGGCAAACGCCCTACCCTCTGTGCTATTGCTCCAGCCCGGAAAGGTTATTTTTTTTTTAATTTTAACACTACTATTAACTTCTCCTGTCCACAGCTATGGTGGCTTGGGGTGCCATGACTCACTACACCACCTAGATCCATAGATTTATCCAAGGAATCATAAATATAAAACCCAGCTCCTGGAAGAGAACAGCACAGAGTCTCCTGCCTCCGCGCCTGGCTGTCCTTGCCGGGGCCCCTTGGAGGGGGGCGGGTTGAGTTTCCCTCCCCGCCCCGAGCAGAGCCCCAGCAGCCGAAGACCTCCAGAACCAGCCACAACCATGCTGAGACCACTCTCCATACGCATGAAGGTACCAGCAGAGGAACAAAGGCATGTGAGTCCCGGGGCTGAGATCTCCAAGCCTGCTCGGATCGGGCCTGAGCATCCTCCACCCAGATCCTCCATCTTCCAGTAGGAAGGGGTCACATCTACCAACTGCACGCCCCCCCCCCCGCCCCAGCGCGTGTAATCCCATCAACGGCCAAGACCCAGAGACTATAAAACCCAGCTCCACCGCATTTGCGGCTGCACGACATCTTATTATTTCATTCTTACTTTGGACAACCTGGCAGGCTACTGAATGTAACCTGCCCACACAGCAGAGTCTGGCAAACTCCCCATGGTGTACCCAATATGCCAAATACCAGTAACGATTATGCGTCTCAGTCTCCTAACCCTGAAAGAGCCTTGAATATGGCACTTTTTAAAAATCTCAGGGCTAAGAATCTGGAAAAAACCTGAGTGCCCGAGAAAAGATGACTTTGGTACATTTACACAATGAAGTACTATGTAACTGTTAGGAAAGATGAAGCCATGAAATTTACATACAAGTGGTACTACATGGAAAGTATCATGTTAAGTGAAATGAGTCAAAAAGAGAGGGATAGACATAGAAAGATTGCATTCATCTGGGGAACATAAAGTAACAAAATAGGAGACTAATACCCAAGAATGGCCGAGATTAGTACCAGGAATTTTGCTCCATGGTTTGGAGACCAGCCACACATGCTAGGGAAAAGGGAGCTCAGATTGAGAAGGGAACACCAATAAAGGGTGTTGGGAGGATCCTCCCAGGATGGGAGAAGCATGCTGAAAGTAGAATATAGACCAAACATGATTGCCACTCATTGCCTCTTTTGCAAATCACAGCACCCAAAAGGAGAGAAGGAGAGAGAGAACAAAAGGGAATGCCCTGCTACAGAGGCAGGATGGGATGGGGGGAATGAGGGGTAGGACGGTTACTGGGATCCGTGGTGGTGGGAAATGGGCACTGGTGGAGGGATGGGTATTTGATCATTGTATAATTGAAACGAAGCACAAAAAATTGTAAGTCTACAACTGTATCTCATGGTGTCTCACTAATAAAAATTTTTTAAAAAATCTCAGGGCTAGGGCAAAGGAGACGTTACTGGTGCCTGCTCCAGGCAATATCGACGAATAACAGGATGATCATGATTGTGATTGTAATCATAAGTAGAAAGAGGATCATGGGCCTCTGTGGGCCCTCCCACACTTTCATTCAATGCAGAGAGTAACCAAGGAGAGAAAGCAATACATTGGAGATTGATAGGATGGATTGTGACCTTGAGTCAAGACAAAGTCACCTGACACTGCTAACATTAAACTAGGTATCATCTTAAATATCACTGATTCAACATTTAACAAACATTTGTCTTGCTCCAGGAACTAGGAATTATGAAAAGAAAGAGAGATAGGGTCCCCAGGAATGCCAGTCCTTGGTCCTTGGTTCTCAGTCTTCCTCTCCAGAGCGATGGAGTTGTGTGACATAAGACCATGACAAAGTAAAAGAGCCCATTCAGTTCAAAAGTCTTCATGCTGTTTCACTAATTAAAAAAAAAAAGTCTTCAGTGGAGAGTAAAAAACTGCATACCTTGTGAGACAAAGAAATGTAAAACCCATGCTTAATCTGAATGAAAAACAGTCTTCTCCAAGTAAAGAGAATTAGATCTTACAAGAAGCGTGTATGAATCCCAGGTTGCTGCCTGCTTGGAGGTTCCCATTTTTTCCCTTTCAAAGGAACAGTTAGGGATAATGATGAAGCACGTGGTTTCTCAGTTCAAATCCCAGCTCAGCACTTAGAGGCTGGTAACCCGGGACACATCCTTATCTTCTCTGAGTCTCAGCCTTCTTGTCTGTAAGATGGAAATGAAAACTGCTTCTTGGGCGAGGGAGACACCCCCAAGGACTGAAGCACAAGCTTTGCAGAGCAGGGCCCTGGGTCTGATCCCCAGTGCGTCCCCCGTACCCTGGGCACCTCTGCGGGTGGACTCCAAGTGCTGAGGCAAGAGCAGCCCTCAAACACTGCTGCATGTATTCCAAAATCAAAGCATTTCTCTAATGGGAATGTTTATATAAAACATATTGGCGGGGTTTCTACTGATGCCAGGCATTTTGCTAGGCATCTAGGAGACAGTAGGGAACATAGTGTGAACAGTCTGACTTTCATCAGGGAACAAAAAAGATAAATGAGTGAGTGAGCTCTCTTTTCTGAGATAGTAAGTGCTGCGGAGGAGTGGGGAGAAGCAGAGCAGAGTAAGGAGCATGGCTGGGAGGGGGCAGTTTGCTGTATTAATAGAAGGGGCTGACTGGCTTATTGAAACGGTGAGACTGGAGGAAGCCCTGGGGGCATTTGGGTGGAGGGGACCTTGGGACCAACGCCATGTTGGCAGGACCTGTTGAAATGTTGGAGAGACAATCAGGAGGCCAGTGTGCCAGATCTGAGGAGGGAAGGGAAAGGGGCAAGGAGCCAGATCAGGGCTGGGGTCCCAGAAGACCACAGCAAAGACTTTGGCTTTTTTTCTTAATGAAACAGAGAAAAATTGAAGGCTTTGAATGGGAGAGGGGCATGGTCTGATTCAAATTTCGAAGCAGTTCTTCTGCATACCTTTGAGAACAGAATGTAAGTGGACAGAGTAGAAGCAGGGAGCCCACTACGGAATCTATTACAGTGCTCCCAGAAAGAGACAAGGATGATCCAAACAACTGATGTTAATGGCAACAATAAGGAGATAGCACCAGTAATAGAGCATGCGCTGAGCATGTGCAAGGCCCTGAGTTTGATCCCAGCCCTGCATGCCTGGACACCGCCAAAGTTGGCTTTATTGGGGTCCATGTCCCAAATAAATCTGTCGGGAATGACCCTGGGCTCCCCTCTCCCCAACACTGCTGGGTGTGGTCCTATCAAAAATTAAAAGATAAATAAGTTATATTCTGATTGAAGAATCAGTAGACTGTCCCAATTGGAATAGGGGATCCCAGTTGGAAGGAAAGGAGGAATGCACAGATTTCAGTCTGAGCAGCTGGAAAGATGGTCAGAACTGGAAGGGACAGAGGTTGGATGGAGTGGCCTTTGAAGCTGGGGGAAAAGAGGAAGACTCAGCTCCGAGTACTTCTTAGGAGAGGTCTGTTAGGCATCTAAGGAGAAATGTTGAGGAGAAGAGATGAGTCTGGAATTGAAAACAGTTCCGGGATGATAAAATTTGTGAATTTTAAGTGTTTACAAACATACTGAAGACCACGGGGAATGGAAGAGAGCGCCAAGAGGGGGAATGGAAAGAAGACAAAGAAGAACATCGTGACAAGGATCTGGACGTCCTACATTCAGAGGCAAGAGGAGGACTCACCAGGGAGAGGCTGGGGGTAGTGAGGAGGAGACCCAGAGAGGGGCTGGGGGCGACTCCCAAGGGCTCCAGTGGGGCTGGCATGTGGGGAGCCTGGACTGAGAGCTTGGTATTGCGTGATCCCCTGAGCATATTACACACACACAACACAAACACACACACACACACACACACACGCACGCACGCACGCACATACTTGCACACGTGCATACCACATATGCACACACATGCACACACATGCACACATGCACACACGGACACATGCCATGCACAAGCACACACACATGCACACACGCACACACCACCACCAATACCTCCATCACATCCACCACCACCACGTCAGGAGCTGCCCTAGCTTCATGGGCTGTGGCCAAAAGCTAAACCAAACAAGCAGGGTGAGATCCTAGAAATAGTGTCTCTCTGGTCAGATGCTGCTGATGGGCCAGAGCCGGGAGACCAACACTTCTGGGAGGGTTGAAAGAGACCAGGGAAGGGACAGGGTGAAGGGCAACAATGCTTCCAGGCAATCATGCAACCAATACTCGTGATGTAAAGGTGACTTTTTTTAAATGTGCTGATAGCTGGCAAAAAAATCTGTTTATTGTTGCTGTTGTTGCTGTTTTTGCTGTTTTATTTTGCTTTTTAAGCATACCTGGGGCCAGAGCAATAGTACAGCAAGATGGACTCTTGCCTTGCTTGCGGCTGTCCCGGGTTCAATCCCCGGCACCCCATACTGTCCTCCTGAGCCCCCACCAGGTGTGATCCCTGAGAGCAGAGACAGGAGTAAGTCCTGAGCATCGCCAGGTGTAGCCCCAAAATGAAAACATAAATAAAATAAACACACCTTTTCCTTTGCTTTATTTTACGAGATGGGGTAAGTTATATGTTCGGTTATTAAACGAAAGAATCCAATCCAGAAAATCCTTGTGAAACAGATTGCTGATTGAGAAGGAAGTGGGAAGGGCATGCTGGGAGGGGCAGCCAGTGACAGCATCTCGGCTGGGAGGGAAGGTCTCTGCGCACGGAGGGGCTGCCCAGCAGCCTTCAGGGGGCCTGGAGCTCTTGATCAAGAATTGAGAGAATTCAATGAGTTTACGTGTATTATATATATTATACACTACATAGTTTATGTGAATAGCACTCAGAACAGAACGTGGCACTTAGAAAATGCTATTAGCTATTATAATTTTAAGTGTAGAAACATTGAAGAGAATTGAAACCACAGCATTGGGGCTGGAGTGATAGCACAGTGGGTAGGGCGTTTGCCTTGCATGCAGCCAACCCGGGTTCGATTCCCAGCATCGCATATGGTCCCCTGAGCACCGCCAGGAGTAATTCCTGAGTGCAGAGCCAGGAGTAACCCCTGTGCATTGCTGGGTGTGACCCCAAAAGCAAAAATAATAATAATAATAAATAATAATAATAAAACCACAGCATTAAGAACCCAGAATGCGGCTCAGCGGAAGAGCACTTACCTTGCATGTATAAGGCCCTGGCTCAATCCCCAACACTACACACAAACAAAAAAAAACATAGCGTTAATAATTTTGTGGTAAGAAGAAATCTTACCACAAATTTTGGCGTTTTGGGGCTGGAGTGATAGCACAGCGGGTAGGGGGTTTGCCTTGCACGCGGCCGACCTGGGTTTGATTCTCAGCATCCCATGTGGTCCCCTGAGCACCGCCAGGGGTAATTCCTGAGTGCAGAGCCAGGAGTAACCCCTGTGCATCACCAGGTGTGACCCAAAAAGCAAAAAAAAAAAAAAATTTTTGGCGTTTTGTCTATTTGTAATATTTAAAAAGTGTCTTGGTCTATTATAATGAGAACTATGTAACTGATTTAAACATGTAATTGAGTAATTAAGAATTGTGACTATAAATTGAAATATTACTGAAATGATCCACAATATTGAAATGTCTGAGTGAGTCCTAGGCTCAACATTTTTATTAGTTTAAGTTTCTAAATTAACAAGAATTATTTTGCACTTAAGAAGACAATGGGCATCAAGTGAGATATTTCAAATGCTTAAAAAAGAAATCAAATATATTTCAGCATATCTTCAGTGAAGTTTCATAATGGTGGAAGTGTTTAATTAACTGAGTTCGTAAGTGGGACCCAACATTATTCAAAGCCTCCTCAAAAATTACTCTTAAAAAGTATTTGGCATATAAATCGAGTAATGAGATTTGTAAGCTGGGCCTAAAAGCCTGAGGAAGAGCTAAGGTCTTTCAATTGGTAATTTTAATAAACTCCATTTTTAAAACCAAAAATAAATCTTAATAGCCTTCTCTGCAGACAAAAATCACCCTCAAGAGCGTCCAAGAACAGCTTCAACAAATTTCACGGACAGTCAGTTACTGTGGGAGAAGCCCTGAGAGCAAGAGACAAACTACCTGGTGGGTTTGTGGGGGCCGTAAGGCTGGTGCGGGGGCCAGAGAAGAGGAGGCTGGGGGGATGATGGGAGGGGGGGTGTCAGGGAAGCGGAAAGAAGAAAGAAGATGTGCAGTCCCTGCCTGGTGCATTGAGGGCAAAACGCTGAGGTATCTAGGAAACTGGGAGTTGTGACCTGAGAGGAACTGAGAGGAAGAGGAAAGAAAAATGAACGGGAGAATCTAAAGGTCATGATAAGCAAATGAAAAGACTGTTCAGCCCGGAAGGAGCGGTCCTCAGCACCTGCCCTCTCGGGCCTGACTGCTGGGTCACCAAAAAGCCTTCTGCACTTCCTCTCCTCCTGCCTTGTATTCAGCTTCTATCTACTCTTGACTCCGTGCCGGCACGGGTCTCAGTTCTACACACAATCATCTTGTTAAATTCACAGAAGACTCAAGGGTCAGATGTTCAAAGTCACTGGCTACTTAGCCTAGCCCTTTTGCCCAATTTTTTTTTCACTTTTAACTATTTTATTAGCAACGTGGTCATTTATATTCTTTCACATAAACTTGGATCCCTGACCTAATTATTCCCTGTGAAACAATTGACTACAAATGTCTGAAATTATTGTATAATTCAAATTATTTTGGCAGTGGGCAGAGGTTTCAGGGTGGGCTGGGGAGCAGAGGTCTAGGCCGTAACATTATTCAGGGGTTAATCTCAGTTCTATGCAGTGCCAAAATATGAACCAGGGCTGGCATTGTACAAGGGCCTTACGCCTCTCCTATCCCTCACATCCAAACTCTTTTTTCAAAGGTGGGAGTGCTACAACTGACAATGCTCGGGGGTTGTTACTCCTGGCTCTGTACTCAGGAATCACTCCTGGTGGGGCTTGGGGGATCGTATGAGATACAGGTATCAAACCCGGGTCGGCTGCATGCAAGGCACGTACGGCACTGCATGCAAGGCAAGTGTACCCACTGAACTACTCTTTCAGCCCGAGAATCCAAACTCTTAACCACAGCACATAGCCTCTCGATCAGTTTTGCCTCTCAGATACTTTAATACCAGACTTAGCGATGGCAGTTCTGGCTCACATCTCCTCAATAATAACCCAGGAATATGCGTATTTGGTATTGGGCGGTTAGACATCGGTGTACAGGGACAACCATCCCCGGGCACAGAAAAGGATAAAAATATTCCCGGTTTCCATTAGGAAGACTCTGAACCCAAAACTCAAGGATAGCGCTGAAAATAGAAAGAGTTAGCCAACCATGCCTTCTCATATTGATGCAAAACTCCCCAGGAAATAAAATGAAAGAATGAGAAATTATTTATGCAACTGAATTTATAGACGGTGTTTATACTCTTCAAAAAGTATTAGCAAAGAGAACCTAATAGTGTGTTAGGA
Source organism: Sorex fumeus (assembly GCF_029834395.1). Taxonomy (NCBI): domain Eukaryota; kingdom Metazoa; phylum Chordata; class Mammalia; order Eulipotyphla; family Soricidae; genus Sorex; species Sorex fumeus. Next base: position 47,328,508 of record NW_026606104.1, read on the forward strand.
GAGAAATAGACCATGCTCAATTTATTATAGGAATGTTGAGATAGTTCAATATTAATAAACCTATTAATATAATTTATTCTAGAAAATGGACTACAATATTGGTCTGAAAGAAAAATATACCATGACCAAGTAGTGTTCTTTATAAGAGTAAAAATATACATCAATACTAGAAAGCCTATTAATATCATTTATCTTATTAATAAGGAAAGCAAGAAAACCAAGGATATTATTAAGAGATAATGAAAATTCATTTGATAAATGTAATAGTCACAGATAAGTTTTTTAAATCCTTTAAAACAGAACTAATACTTTCTTATGGTTATTTTTCTTAATGCCTCAAACTAACTTTAAGCATCATACTTTAATGATATTCTAGAAACAGTTCCATTAGGTAAGGAACAATTAAAGCTTCTTACCACATCTCTTAAATAATATACTTCTGAAATTTCTAGTTGATTTAATTAGGGATGCACACACAAAAAAGAAATAAATATTAGAAAGAGCAAAATTACCATTATTTAAAGTTAATATGATTACTTATCTGGATATCCCCCAAAATCCATTAAAAGTATTATGTGAGTCCAAGAGCATGGCCAATTATAAAATAAGTATACAAAAATCAATAGCATACCCATCAAACAAAACAAAACAAAAAGGAAAGTACAATGTACAACGGGAAACCAAGAGCACATGCTTTGCAAGCAGGAGACCCAAGTTTGATCCCCAGCAACACATGGTCCCTTGAGCACAGACAGAAGCAGCATCCAAGCACTGAACCGAGAGTAGGCCTTAAGCATTGCTGGATGCGGAAGGAAGGAAGGAAGGAAGGAAGGAAGGAAGGAAAAAAGGAAGGAAGGAAGGAAGGAAGGAAGGAAGGAAGGAAGGAAGGAAGGAAGGAAGGAAAAAAGGAAGGAAGGAAGGAAGGAAGGAAGGAAGGAAGGAAGGAAGGAAGGAAGGGAGGGAGGGAGGGAGGGAGGGAGAAAGGAAGGAAGGAAGGAAGGAAGGGAGGGAGGGAGGGAGAAAGGAAGGAAGGAAGGGAGGGAGGGAGGGAGGGAGGGAGGGAGGGAGGGAGAGAGGGAGGGAAGAAAGGAAGGAGTGAGGAAATGGAGGAAAAAATTTTTCATAATATCAGTAAAGCTAACCACAATAAAACTAAGCAGAAATAATCTTGCAGAAAGCATGCACATTGAGGAACTTGGAAGAAAACAGAAATTCTTTTCTTCTTTGTGGTTCCGGAAATGTGACTCAGAGCCACACGCTTGCAAGGCCACTGCTCTACCATCGTGTGTCGTACACCCCCTGACTCCGTGCCTTATCTGAAACAGAAGCAGGCGATGCTTAAATTCCACCTATTTTCCTCAACTAAATCTAAAACTCTTCATATTCCAGCTCAAAATCTCCAGGGCCCTTATCCTCTTAGAATCTAACAAAACAGTTTTATAGCTAGTTTGAAAAATAACGCTGTAAAAATATTCAGGAAAAGTCTGAAAAAATGAGAGTGAGAAAGTCCTTGCCCAAGAAGAACCACGGCACAAAGTTTTAGTGTTGAAAGCAGTGTGTGTGTGTGTGGGGGGGGGGGGGGGGTGGCAGAGGGGCAGGATTGGCTCCGCGGCAGAGCACATGTCCTGCGTGTATGCAACCCCAGGTTCAACCCCTGACTACAACAAACAGTCACACAGGGCTAGAAAAGCTGTTTGAATACGTCCCCAGGACCTTGTTTTAATGTGACTGACAGCAGGGGCCTTTGAAAGAAGTCTGTTCCATGCTTCCTAAGAGGGTTTGCCCAGTGCAGGGTGCCAGCACCCACCGTCCCAGGAGGCAGGAGGCAGAACTGGCTGTGGCTAGGCAGGAAGTAAGAGGGTGAAAGTTCAAGCAGGTTTGCAATGGGAGACCCACCACCTCTTCAGCACCTCTGGGCTACAGGAGTGCCCTCCTCATTGTCTGGTACCTGGCTCTGGGCTGATTTGGGGTCTGGGGAATATTGACATCCTGTGTGACTTAGATAAAGCAGGTGACTTTGGGGACCAGGGAGATGGCTCAAAAGTCTGGAACCTCTGAGTTCAAGGCCGGGGCCTAGCACTGCTGGACTGGGGAGGGGAGGGGAGGGGAGGGGAGGGGAGGGGAGGGGAGGGGAGGGGAGGGGAGGGGAGGGGAGGGGAGAAGGGAGGGAAGAGGGAGAGGGGAGGGGAGGGGAGGGGAGGGGAGGGGAGGGGAGAGGGGAGGGAAGAGGAAGAGGGGAGGGGAGGGGAGGGGAGGGGAGGAGAGGAGAGGAGAGGAAAGAAGAGGAGAGATGTAAAAGGCTGGGGGAGGAGCGGAGGGGAGGCAAGAAAGAGGATAGGGAAGGGAAAAAAATCATCTTTACCATTTTTCACTGTTCATCTGCCTTCTCTTAGTTGTATCAATCATTCTAAAATCAGTTATTTTTTTAAATCAAAGAATTAAAAGTGTTTTGAAGTTTATGATGCTTTATGATCCCAATGAGATCTCACTGTGCCCTGGAGACTGTCCTGCCAGGATTGGCCAGTTCCCCAAGACCGTAAACACTGGCCTGACCGCCTCTCCTTCCGAATGCAGAGCACCCCAACCCGAGGCCACAGCCACAGGGGTTTCTGAGAAGGAATCAATTAAAGTTTGGTCATATTTTCGTGAATTAATTAAACATTTTGTTCCGACCCTCTTAGCCGTTGTGATGACTGACGAGCTGTGGCTCCACGCACGCCTGCCGCAGGGCTCCCAGTTTCAGCTGGGGTGCTCACTGGGTGCTGGCATGCTCACATATGTGGGTGCCCCCCAGGCTTTGCACCCAATCTGTGGTGCTTGCCTGTGCACAAGTTACGACTGGGGGTCTTGTTGGAGGGTTGTCTGGGGTACTTACCCATGTGCTTGCCAGACGTGGCACTTCCTGTGTATCTTTTCCACTGCAGGGCTCACTGGGCTTACATATCAATTCTGTGGTGCTCACATACCTGGCAGTGGTGCAGCAGGAAAGAGCACCAGATATCACAGCCAGCAAAGCTGCCAGTCATACATAATAGGTGCATGTGGGTCTCTGGGGATTTTAACTCACGACCATATGTTTGCAAGGCAGAGCTCAAAGCCCCTGCACCATTCCTCCAGGTGCCACAATCTCCTCTCCTCCCCTCTCCTTCCACTTTTTTCTCCTCTCTCTCCTTCCCTCCTCATCCCTCCCTTTCTCTCTCCACCCTCCCCTTCTTTTCTCCTCACCCCCCAGGGAGGGCTCCAAGACAAATTTTTTAAATAGCTACACAGAGCCTGTATGCCACCCCAGGAGTTCTGCTTTGAGACTCCCACCATACCTGGCAAGCGGGGGTTTAAGGGAGAGGCAGAATTGACTATCACAGATTAGGGTTTTGTCATTACAAATTAAATATGAGAAAGCAATCAGGCAATTAAGCTGGGCTTTGTAATGACAAGCAGATAGGTTCTTGGGACTTGGAACTGCATTTGTCTAAAAACATCTCCTTGGGGTTGGAGAGATTCTGTAGGGGTAAGCGGACATGCCTAGCATATGGGAGGCCCTAAGGCGAACCCTCAAATTCAATTCCACCTTCTCGTGGGCCCATGGTGTCCCTTAGCACTGCTGGGGGCGGCCCCATGGCAGCAAAAGCTCATTTTATATTCTCCTTGTAAAGTGGACAGATGTTTTTTTTTTCCCCAACAGGTACCTATTGAGAATCCGCTCCATGCGGGAGACTGCTTGAAGCCACAGGGATGAATCGAGTGCTCATCTCCACAGAGTTTACTCTGTAGTCCAGAAAAAGAACGTTGAGTGTTACTCATGAAGACAGTGAGAGCCGAGAAGTTGGTACAGGGTGGGAGGACTTCATTTGTTAGAGGGTGTTGAGGGAAGCCCTTGCTGACGAGTTTGTGTTTGAACAGAGCTGGGAAGGAGCAAGGGAGGGACCCTGAGGGATTGGGGAAGCCCTGGGATGAAAGCCCGGCAGGAGAGCAAGGAAGAGGCCATTCCCAGTGGCTGGGGCTCAGGGAGAAGGGAGGGCCTCAGCATGGGCCTTCTGTACTGAGTGTATAGTGGATTCGAAATGTGAGGCAAAGCTGGCAGAGGTTGAGGAGTGGGAAAGAGCACAGGTACGGCAGGATGCGTCCACAGCAGGTGGGTGGGGAGGAGAGGCAGGAGGATGTGTGCAGGTGCGGCTCGGGGGAGCACGCTGTGGTTTGGAGGAAATAAGAAGTGGTTAGACAGGCTGTGACACGTAAGAAAGAACCAGCTATGAGGTGAAAGGAAAAGGTGACTCTTGAGTGACCTTCATTGTTTTCTGTTCCCACGCAAAAGGTGGGGATTCCACAGCAGTTCTGAGCAGCAGAAGAATTGCAAGTTGCTTTATGTCTTCATTGGGTTTCCAGTATTGAAGGATATTTTCCCTGGGTGGAGTCGTTTGAATTGACATTTGTTTCCTTTCTGTATTAGACATCTGGGGGGGAAAATAAAAACCTTAAAGGTAACATTTTCAGAAAGGGAAACATGGAAATAGTTTCTCGTTGGATCTAAATAGTTTATTAATTTTGTTTTGGTTTTTGGTATCACTAGTGGATTTAAATATCTTATTCATTTCATTTTGGTTTTGGATGTCACTATTGGATCTAAATATTTTATTAATTTCATTTTGGTTTGGGGTCACCTTGGCAGTGCTCAAGGGTTGCTCCCGGAAGCACTCAGGACACAGCCAAGAATCAAGCCTGTGTCTCCATAAGCAAAGCATGCACTCAGCACGTTCTCTCTGGCCCATATCTAGATATTTTAAAATATCTGTTAAAATACAAACAGTAACAGATATTTTAAAGAGATTTTAAATGATTTATTTTTGACATAAAGTATATAATTTGTGCCAAAAGATAAAAATTGTAATACTGAAAATTAAAATACATACTGTTTGTAAGAAATGCATTGAGGACTGGAGAGAAAGTCCAGCAGACTTAGGGCATATTTGCATGAAGGAGGCCCTGTTTTGATCCCCAGCATCACATGGTCCCCCGAGCATCCCTGGGAGCAGTAACTTCCAAGTACAGAGCTGGGAGTACCCCTGAATACAACCAGGTGTGGCCCATAAGACAAAAAGAAAGGTAGCAGTTATAACTCAGTGGTAGAGCATGTGCTTTGCATGTATGAGACCCCAAGTTCAACCCCAGCAACAGGACCACAACAAGGAAGTTACTGTAGCAGACTTGTTACAAAGCAAAATAGACTTTAAAGCTAAAAACAGTCATAATCGGTGGATGGTCATTCACTAGTGATAAAAGTTTTAATTTAAGGGCCAAAGAGATAGTACAGTGGATAAGGCACTTGCTTTGGCATCTAGTCCCCTGAACTTCGCCAGAAGTGATCCCTAAGCACAGAGCCAGGAGTAAGCCTTGAGCACTTCCAGGTGTGCCCTCAAATAATTAATTTGCCAGGAAGATACAAAAATTCTAACTTTTTATGTACCCAAACTATGCTTTTATATTTTCAAGACCCAGCTAAATACAAAAAGAAACAGACAAATCCATCATCAGAGCAGGAATTTAACATAACTTTCAGTGACTTTAGAACAAACATATACAGGAAGTAGTAAAAACACAGAAGCTTTAACATTTAGAAAGCTTGGTTAGGCGATAACTGAAAGGGCTGAGCATAAGTTTTGCATGCAAGATGGAGCCCAGAGTCAGTGCCCTCACTGCATGATCTCCCGTAAGAGGCAACCCCCAAGCACCAAGCCAGGAATAGACTCTGTGTTCAGTGAAGTATGCCCTCCTTGAACCAAAAAGAAAAAAAAAAAAAGCTTGGCTAGACAACTAACAATTGTGGAATCTGTTCTCCTCAGCACACACCAGCCATGTACAAAGCAAACACACACTGAACCATGAAGCAAACGTGAAAAAACCTGAAAGTACTACAATCATGTAGAATATCTTTTCAACTCATGCTCCTTTTGGCTAGAAATTAATAATGAGAGGTAACTATCACTGTCACTGTCCTCCCATTGTTCATCGATTTGCTCAAGCAGGCCCAGTAACGTCTCCATTGGAGACTTTGTTTTTACTGTGTCTGGCATATCGAATACGTCACGGGGAGCTTGCCAGGCTCTGCCGTGCGGGCGAGATACTCTCGGGAGCTTGCCGGGCTCTCCAAGAGGGGCGGAGGAATCGAGAGGTAACTAGAAATTTAATTTTCTTTTTTTTGGGGGGGGGGGTGTTGGTTTGGGGCCACACCCGGCGATGCTCAGGGGTTACTCTTGGCTCTGCACTCAGGGATCACTCCTGGTGGTGCTCAGAGGACCATATGGGATGCCGAGGAGCAAACCCGGATTAGCCACATGCAAGGCAAGCGCTTTACCTGCCGTACTTTCTTTCCAGCCTTGAAAGTTAATTTCCTATAAGCCTAGAAACTAAGAATCACGCTTCTCTTGTTTACAGCAATCCATCCTCCATGGTACTGGAGGCACGGGCAATGCTTGGCCCTGAGCTGTGGGCTGGTGCTTAGGTACAGCACAGCGTTGTGGAACAGAGAGAGGGGAAGACAGCACTGAGCAATGCTGTGGAGTAGGGGGCCATTCATTGCCAAGGATTGGAATCAGCTTGATATATGCTAGACATTCACTCTACCGCCTGAGCTATCCCCAGAGCCCCAAGAATTATGTTTCTAGGAGCCAGGAATGTGGCTCAGTGGCAGAGCGCATGCGTTGCATTAGTGAAGCCCTGGATTCAATCCGCAGAACCACCACAAATAAACAAAAAAAAGAACTAACTTCTAAAATGGTCCCAGAGCAGCAGTACAGCAGACAGAGTGCTTGCCTTGTAGGCAGCTGACCTAGGATAGGTCCTCACAACCCCATAGTCCCCTGAGCCTGCCAGGAGTGATTCCTGAGCACAGGGCCAGGAGTAATACACACTAAGCACAACCAGGTGTGGTTCTAAAACAAACCAGAAATGTTTTTTTTAATTTAAAAATAAACCAAGAATGTGTAATTCATTAATACAAACCCATGATGATATAATAATAATAATGTCTTTTGAGGATTAGAAAATAAATTGAAAGTAGTCAGCAACAATTGTATGTATGTTGGAGACTATTTATTGGAGTTAAAATGTTAAGATTGTTGAATAATCCAGGAGAAAAAAATTGTTTAACTTTAGACTTTGATAAGTCCCATAGCAAATTGAAAGCATTAGCATTAATTATTTTAAGAGGACAGACCAAAAGTATTTTTTCTAAACTGATGGGGAGGAGGAGGGACAAGATAAAATAACGCTGCTCTTATATTAGAGAGATGCAGACCAAACTATAAATAAGGATCTATGAGATTTATATATTATATAAGTGATTCAATGCTGCTTCCAGCTATTTCTGGGGGCTGGGTGGGATGGTGGCTTGGGGGAGGAGAATTGATATTAGAACACAGCAGACGCCATGGACCCCATCGGTAACTCTCAGATCCCCACCCTTCCCTCTGCTCCAGTCGATACCGTCTTCCACTTTCACATCTCAATCTTGAGGGCCTTTTTCAAAGGTGTAAAAGCCCCCTCTGCCTGGCAGAGAGTGGTGGGTGTCTAAATAGCCCAGCTCCCTTTGTCTGCCGCTGAGCTCTTCCCAGGAACATTCTCCAGCAGTCCCTTGGACTCAAGCTCCGCTGGCCTGAAGCAGAAGCAGCCATGCTCACACACCTTGGACTGGCAACCTTCCCTGCCCTGGGTCGTACCTCCACACCCTGGCCCCAGTTACTGCCCCCACTGCAGAGGCCACACACATCCATCCCCATCTCTTGTCTGCTTCCAGGAAAAGCAGGTCCCTGGGTCCCAGAGAGGCAGTGGACAGTGGTTACTGGACACGGGAGTCCCTCCTAAAGGCCACTGCTCACTGTTCTTGGAAACCGTCGCCTGGGACTGGAAGAACACCTGCTCTGTTGCACAGGGAAGCCCAGACTCCAGATTAGGTCGGGCAGTCCCAATAGTCCCAGAAGCAGGTGCAATAGCTTCTTTTAAGCAGAGAAAAACAACAGGCAAACCTGCCATTCCAGAGCAAGGAGGCGGGGACAGCCCCACAGCTCTCTACACCTCATCAATGGCTGCTACAGGAGCCCAGGGAAGCCTGGCTGCTTAGTTGACAAGATCACAATTTTTTTTTTTTTTGCTTTTTGGGTCACACCCAGCGATGCTCAGGGGTTATTCCTGGCTCTACACTCAGGAATTACTCCTGACGGTGCTTGGGGGACCATATGGGATGCCGGGGATCGAACCCAGGTTGGCCACGTGCAAGGCAAACGTCCTACCCGCTGTGCTATCGCTCTGGCCCCAAGATCACAAACTTCTTTATTGGAGAAATGGATCCAGGACTTTTGGGCCTTGTGTGGGTTTCAAAAGAGCAAGCTGGGGCTGGAGCCATAGCACAGCAGTTAGGGTGTTTGCTGGGCCTGATTCCTGGCATCCCATACGGTCCCCCAAACACCCCTGGGAGTGATTCCTGGTGCAGAGCCAGGAGTAACCCCTGAGCATCACTGTATGTGGCCCCAAAGCCAAATTAAATTTTAAAAACCCATACAGGTTAAGGGATCTTCCCAGCCTCCTACCTAAAAATGTTTCCAGTCTGTGCCTGGGAGAGGGAATTTATTGATAACAATCAATATAAAATAAATTGTGGGCCTGAAATGGGGGCAGGCTTGAGGGGTTGAGGGGTGGTTGAGAAAATTGGATACAATGGTGGAGGGAAGGTGGTAGGATTGGTGTTGGAATATTGAATGCCTATAACAAATAATCATGAACAATTTTGCAAACCACAGTGTTTATATAAAGTATAGCGGGAAAATTTACATAAGTAGGCCTTACCTATTTCATACAAACTCCAAAATATATTATCATAGAATTTCTTTAAAAGTCTTATTAAAGACAGGTAAGGCATGATTATTACCATGAGATCCAAATACAAAATAAAAATTAATGCAATATACTTTAGGTTCCAGAATTTAGAACTTACCTGTGTTAATGAAAATAAGCATTTTATTATATTGTATTAGTTTCATTTTATTTACATAGATTAAACATATAGCAATCACACTTAGTATATGATCTACCAAAACCATTAACAATGGTTGTCACTGCGTGAGTAGAGTGTTTTGTTTGTTTTGTTGGTGTGGGGTTTGTGCAGGGTTTTGTTTGCTTTGGGGGCCACACCAGAGATACTCAGTGATTTGGCTCTGCACTCAGGAATTAATCCTGGTGGTACTCGGGAGACCATATGAGATGTCAGGGACCAAACCCAGGTCGGCAGGGGCAAGGCAAGTGTCTTTCCTGCTGTGCTATCACTCCGGCCTGTGCATGAATATATGCATAGTTTTTTTCCTTCCTGCTTATTTGTATTTGAATTGTTTTAGCAGTGACCATGTGTGATGAGTATATTAAAAATCAGAATAAAAGAAAAGATAAAAATTTGTGGGCCAAAACAAGAAAGAGTACTAAGTGAATCTGCCCGATAGAAAACAGAATAAAAAAGGAATAAGCTGGTTGTGGGCATTTTTTTTTCTCCCCAAATTAAAAGGAGCTTCAATTTCATTTTTAAAACAGTGATAAAATTTACCATTTCAAGTGTACAGTTCGGTGGCATTTCATGCATTCAGATTATTGTGCTGCCGCCACCACATCCATCTCAGAACGTTTTATCCTCCCAAACTGAACCTCTGGCCCCATTAATAACTCCTCTAGCAATCTCCATTTTACTTCCCATCTCTGTGAATTTGCCTGTTCTTTCTGCTACATCTAAATGGGATCATATATTAGGTTTCCTTTTATGTCTGGTTTATTTCACTTAGCCTGATGTCTTTCAAAGTGTGTCCATGTTATAGTGTAAACCCAATTTATTCCTTTTTTTTTTTTTTTTGCAGGGAGTGATGTTAGTTGTTGCATCACATGTACACATTGCTTGGGCAACTGTGCAGTACCTGGGATGGTACCTGGGGCTCCTACATGCAAAGCAGATGCTCTAGCCCTTTGAATCATCTCCCTGGCCCTTCATCCCCTCTTAAGGCTGGTTAACGTGCTGTTGTATGTCTGCATCATATTTTTTTGCACATTCATCTGTGGTGGGCATTTGGATTTTTTCCATCTTTTTCTCTTGTGACTAGTACTTCTACAGCCTTGGTATTTTATTCACCTTTTCTTCTCTTTCTTTCTTTATTTTTTGTTGTTGTTTTGTGGGGGCTCACACCTGCAGGGCTCCAGTGGTGCTCAGGAGACCATGTGGTACCAGAGATCGAACCAAGGGCTCCTGGCATTCAAAGTACACACTCCAGCCCTTTGAGTCATCTTCCTGACCTTTATCTGAGTTTGGTTTTGGTTTAGTTTGGTTTTGGTTTTGGGACCACACTCGGTGGGGTTCAAGGTTCACTCCTGGCTTAACCCTAGCTCTTCACTCAGGTATCACCCCTAGCAGACTTGGGGGACCATTTGGGATGCCAGGGATAGAACCCAGATTGGCCACGTGCAAGGCAAGCACCCTGCCAGCTGTATTATTCCTCAGTGACACACACACCCGCCCTCCACGACTCAATAGTCAATGAGTAGTTTTGAGCTCCCAGAATGAGGCTAAGTACTTTCAAGACATTTTTTTATGTGAAAACAACCTATAAGTGAAGTAGGTACAAGTGTCCCCATTTTACCAATCATACTTAGACAAGTCATGGAATTATCAGAGGCAGAATGGGATAAGTATTCTTTAATAGCAAATGACCCAAAATCTCAGAAACTACTTTTTACTCCATTGAGGAACATTTATTCCTCACTTAGGTTTTGTAGTTTCCTCCAGGCTGAACAATCCTCTTAAGGCTACTTCTAGATGCAAGGTAGAGAGCAAAAAAGAAGATAATGGGGACCAGAGTGATAGTACAGTGGGGAGGGCGTTTACCTTGCATGCGGCGAACCTGAATTCAATCCCTGGCATCCTATATGGCCCCCCAAGCACCGCCAGGAGTAAGTCCTGGGTGCAGAGCCAGGAGTAACCCCTGAGCATCACTGGGTGTGACCCAAAAAAGCAAAAATAAGTAAAAAAAAAAAAAGAAGATAACAATTCACATCTGGCCTCTAAAACAGGGGTTAAGGCGATGGTGTGCAAGCAGCCACTGCCTTAACCACAGGACCCCACCCCGTACCACAGACACCTGGGCAGCACCAGGTGTAGCCTGGGAGGGCCCCAGCACGACGGGGTGTGTCCCAGTGGTTCCTGAGCACCACGGGGTGACTGCAAGGCCCAAGCAGCACCTCAGGCCCAACCTTTGAACCACCCATCTATGTGGTCGAGAATTGCCCAGGGAGGGGCCCTGGGCCCCCTGAACACCATTTTAGAGATTTTCCCAAAAAAAGTGAATCTTAGAGATTTTAAATACCAGATTATTGTATCTTAACCTTTAAAATTAATAATGAGTTCTTTTTAAATTGTTCTTTTTTCTCTGTTGAAAAAAATTAGGACTCTTCGGGTTTTCTATTTTATCTTGGGTAAGTTCTGGTAGTTCGGAGATTTCAAGGAATAGGCTTATCTTGTCCAAGGTTTTAAATGGTGTCCTTGGTGCTTCCTTGTGATCCATCTAATATGGGGGCAGGGGGGAGTCTATAATAAAAATTCTTTCATTTTAACTTCTCGTTCTGATATTTTGTCTCATCTCTCTTTTTCCCTTTTTCAGCATGAGTTCAGTTTTCAGTTAGAGATTTATCAAGTTTATTGACCTTCAAAAATCTTGTTTTCATTGATCTTGTTATTGTTTTTCTGTTTTCAGTGTTGTAGATTTCTGCTCTTACATGCCCCATTTCATGATTCTGCTGAAGTGGAGTTTATTGTACTTTTCATTTTCTAGATTATTTACTTTATTAAGAAACATGAATGAAGACAGACAGATAGTATGTTCCTCAAAATAAAGGAAGAGAAATTATGCTTCCTCAAGCTGGGATGTGGCTAACTCCAGAATAGAGTGCACCAAGAATATTCTTTTCTTAAAAAATAAAAAGGCCCTCCCGTTGATCGTCGATTTGCTCGAGTGGGCCCAGTAACGTCTCCATTGGAGACTTTGTTGTTACTGTGTCTGGCATATCGAATACTCTCGGTAGCTTGCCGGGCTCTCCGAGAGGGGCGGAGGAATCAAACTCGGGTCGGCCATGTTGGCCGCTTGTAAGGCGAACGCCCTACCGGCTGTGCTATAAAAGTATTTATGGGGTTGGGGAGAGAGCTCAAAGGACTGGAACACATACTTTGCATGCAAAAGACCCTGGTGCAATTTCCAGCACTGCATGGTCCCCTGAGCACTGCCATGAGTGACACAAAACAAAAAGCAAATATTTAATTTTTAAATATTTAATACAAATATTTAATACTATCACAATAATAGTAGTAATATCTGGGTTTGTATATTTAATAATTTTAATACTTGGTTTTATAGTATTTAGTTCAGTAGTTAAAGATAAATTTTAATTAAACATTTAATACTATGTATTTTGTTTCTAAACATTTTGTTCCAAATATTTTCTAATTCTAAATTTGGGGGACCTTGGGGTTTGGTCTATTGTAATGTTACAATAATACAAATAGACAAAACGCCATACATAGTCAAGGGACTGTGAAGTGCCAGGGATTGTATCAGGGATTGAACTGGGGTGAGCTGCATGCGAAATAAATGCTTTAATTCCTGTTTCCTCTATATTTTAAGCCCTTTAAACTCCGTCATTCCCCGTCCCCGGATTCAGGGATCAAACCCAGGCTTCATGCAGGCAAGACATGAATTTTGCTGTTGAGTTATATCCCTGACAACTTAATGAACAATTTTTCTTCTTTTGCCCATGGGATAGAAGTGTATTCTGTCTTGGGCCAGAGCAATAGTACAGCACGTAGAGCGCTTGCCTTGTGTGTAGTCAACCCAGGTTTGGTTCTCAGCACCCCTTATACTCCCCCAAGTCCGGCCAGGAGTAAGCTCTAAAACAAACAGGCAAAAGTATATTATTTCATTAAGAAGCAGTCAAAAAATTGTGTGGTATTTTTCTGTTATAGAATTACAGTTTAATTCTATTATGACTAAAGAATATACTTCTTATGAATTAACTTCAGAAAAATGGGGCAAGGGAAATTGCTCAAAGGGAATGACTGAGTTTATGATTTGCATGTGGGTGTCCTGGGTTCAATTTCCAGCACCACGTAGGCTTGATCACACATGGAGCTGTCCTCTGAGCACTGATTCAGGAATAACCCTCTCGCTCCCCAGCAATGGCCCCAAAACCAAACAAATTGGGACCTTTGGGGACATAGAGGCTTTTGTGTCTCTCCCAGAGAGGTCTCCTGAGGGACCCTGCAATCACAAGGCTCTGGGTGTGTCTGAAACCCGAAGGTGGGAGAACTGGGCCCCACCAACTCCTGTCATGTAGAAAAGGCAAGTCGGTGTGTGCCGGGCATGTCACTGACAAAAACCAGGATGGCCTTGCATTGCTCAGCCTGTTTCACAGAGGGAAATGGGAGGGAGGTCAGCAGGGAGAATGTTCGTCCATCGATTCATCCATCTTCACAGTTACATTTACACACTTTATACATACATACTCATGTTCTATCTCTACATTTGTGAATTGCATATGTATAATTTATAAATATTTATATACAATTTCTTTCCCTGCATATGTATACATATGCAAATATAGGTTTAGTTTTCAAGCCTTACTCAGCTATGCTCAGGGCTTACTACTGGCTCTACACTCAGGGATCACCTGGCAGGGCTCAGAGGACATATAGGATGCAGAGGCTTGAACCCAGGTCTGCTGCATGCAAGGCAAACACCTTACTTCCTCCTGTACTCCCTCTCTGGCCCCTTTGCCTGCCTATATGTTATAGAAATATATATGATATAGGTATGTTATATATCACATGTAAATATATGCTATCTTACATGTGTGTATAAATATATATTTATATGTTATTTTAGGCATGTATATACATGTATGTGTGTCATTATATATAAAATGTGGGCAGACAAGATCACAGAAAGATCAAAAGTATTCTTTTTCTGGTGAATCATAAATGTTTTATTTTTTTCAGTGATTTTTCTGATCTGCACCAGCATGTATCAATATATAATTAAGAAAAAATTATTAAAAATTAAAGCAATCAAGGTTGCAGAGAGATGGCTCAAAGGGCTCATGCATATGCTTTGCATGCAGAGAGCGGGTTTGATCCCTAATTCCACACAAGCCCCCAGCACCAAGCTGGGAGAAGCCCCCAGGCACTGCCAACCATGGCCCCTAGACAGACAAAAATCTTTTTTAAACAATCTTATAAAATTCGTGGCTGTGAGGCTGCCACACAAGAATCCATCTTTCTGGGATTTTCAGGCCAGGCGCCATGCAGGAGTCGGGCTTGGTCACGGGGTAGCAGCCACAGCCCCAGTGGCTGGAGGAGCAGACACGGACATGTCCTCACGGGGCTCAGATGGGCAGGAAGAATATGAATGAGGGAATTCCAGAAAGTGCTATGAGAGTAGTTAAGAGCTTTTCTCAGAATTGCCCAGTGGCCAGGGGTCTATACATCAAACACGGTGTTCAAGAGCAATGGCTTCAGACATGAGTTCAGAATCCTCATTCTCCTCAGTTGTGTGGCCTCCTCCACTCCACCAGCAAATTCTTCAGGCCTCCTGACTCAGTTTTCCTCTGGTAAAATGGGCTTTTGTAAGATTAACTGGGATAACACATAGAGAATCCTGAGCTTGGGTGCTGGAGATAGAGTGAGTTGCTAATATTTGCTCATACCAAGTTGCTGATATCCAGACTCCCAAATCTGTGCTCACTGCTCCCCACCGCCCTGTCTGACTCCACCACGAGGGGCTCCCTGCCCTGGTGATAAGGCCATTGTGACAGAATAATGACTGGCAAGAAACAGACTAGAGAGAAAGCTCCAAGGGTAGGGGATGGGGAGTTGCATAAGGTTTCCAAACTGTTGGTCAAAATCATTTGTTCAATACTGCAAAAATGAACATTTTTTTTCAGGGGTGTGTGCTCAGAGTTCACTCCTGGCTTTGAACTCAGGAATCACTCCTGGTGTGCTTGGGGAACCTCACAGTGTGCTAAGGCTCAAACCCAGGTCATTCATCTTCAAGACAAGAAAAGCCTGACCTGCTGTACTGTTTCTCGGGCACCATGAAATGATTTTAGTCATTTGAGTTATGAACAATAATTCCCTCACTGGGGAGCTCTTTTTCCCTCAAAGTTTAGTCTAAGGAATGAAGTTCCAATGAATTCGTGAATCACAATGTCTAGGATGAGGACCAAAGGGTCTGCTCAGCTCACTCCTAATTAGCTCCTGTGCAATTCCCTCTCTTCTTAAGTTCTGGGGATCACACTCAAGGCTTCATACACTCAAGGTCCGCACCCTCCCTCTGAGTCATATCCCAGACCTCCAGGAATTTCTAGAGAGTATTCAGTGGGGGAAATTGTTTTAGTTTTGTGTTTGAGCGATACCTGATCATGCTTGAGGGCTACTCCTTGCACAGTGCTCATGACTCAGCCCCCTTCCTGGTAATTATTGAACCCTTTGGCATATCTGTTACTGAGAAATGTTATCTTCCTCCAGTCTAATTCACCAAGCTCCTACTAACAGCTGGATGGGCCGAGAAAATCCACCTGTAACTTTGTCCTGATTTACTGTGCGAGAGGCAGTTATTCAACCTGTCATTTCAGTGTCCTGCCAACACCAGTAGCACATCCTGCCCAACTGGTTAAATACATCATGAAACATTGAGGGTTTTTTTTTCACAATATTTGATTACATTTAATATTCAAATACCAATCCCACCACCATTACACCTTCCCACCATGATATTTCAGGTGTTTCCATCCTGAACCCCAAACCCTGCCCCAAAGCAGAACCAGAATAACATAATATTTCCCTCTAAGATTGGTTGCCTCCTACTTTGAATCCCATCAAATGTGGTGCGGTGCTCTCGGAGTGTGGATAGGATGTGTCCTGTTGTGGGGCCGAGAAAGCCACCAGATGGTCCAGGGAAAGGTTCACTCGTGGGTGAGGCTTGACCTGAGCATGAGGAGAGTGGCCATGGGCATGGTGGTGGTTGAATCCTGGAGGTTTTCAGCTGCCAGGGCTGGGTCCCTTGGGGCAGGAGGGGTCTCACCTGCCCTCCTCTGGGGCGCCCCGAGTGAAACAGCCTGGAGTGGGGTCTGGTGACATGATTATGTCAACATTGATTTTTTAAAATAAAAAAATGAGCAGAATCTTTCATTCTGCACTGAATGGTAAGACCTGGAAAGTGGAAACGTTGAGGTGTCCAATAATGTGTCCAATAATGTGTCTATTAGTACTTATGTAAAAAGTGCTACACACACACACACAAATATACACATACACAGCACACAAATATACACATACACAGAGAGAGAAAGAGAGAGAGAGCGCGCACTACCTGCATCTGTGCAGATCTCGGCATATGTAAATGTCTGGAAGAATATACAAGGAATGGGGGTGGGGAGTTATTGTTGTGTTTGGGGAGAGGAAGTTGGTGATTCAGAGCACAGGTAAAGGGAATATTTTCAAGTCCTGTATACCCAACCCAGTTCTTGAATTTTGAGCCATCTGAATTCACTTTTTTTTTTTCCAGAAATAAATCAAGCCCAAACATAAGAGCGCACTGCCGGGGAGAGCTTGTCTGAATGCGCTGGCCTCTTTCTCGGCTCTTCCCTGTGGTGCCCCCTTCCTTGGGCTGTCTTTTTATCTAAGACTCTCCTGCCACGGAGTCAATCACTGACCTTGTCTGTCCACAGCTTATTTTGATCAGACTGTTAAGTCAGACAACTCCACCGGCACTTAACATTCTGGTCAGAGCAGCAGAGGCACACTGGCGAAGGATTCCAGGTTTGAGACTTTGGCAAGAAGCAAGAGGTCAGGACGCTTATGTAAGCAGACACTGCTGCTCCAGGGGGATGTGCTCGGAAGGGGTGGGAGAGGGGGCTGGCGGCCTCCTGCAGCTACGACATTTGCACAGCACCAGAGGCAGCACCTAGGGCGCCCGATGAGAGGGATGTGAAGCTCAGTCCTGCAGAGGGACCCGGACCACATCGATTAGCTTCCACAGAAAGGAAAAGCAGATGATTAAGAATAACAGAAGGAGGACATATGACCCAGCCATTCCTCTCCCAACTATTTACCTAAGAGAAAAAGAAATATTATGCCTCGACCAAGGCTTATTCAAGAATGTCCATAGCAGCTTTATTTGCAATAATCCCAAAGCTGGAAACGGCCCATCAGCCCAAACAACCACATGTCCATCAAAAGAGAATACACAAAGAATGGTATATATCCATCCAGCAGAGCACTGCCCCGCCCAAAACACAAGCAAACCGGATCCCTGCAAGATCAAATAAATAGACCAAGTGGGAAAAACAACCCCTCCAAACCTAAAACCAGGACACCCACTGTATGACTCCACTTGTAGAAATCTCTAGAACATATAGGTTCGTCTGTGGATTAACAAAGTGGATTAACGGTTTCCCAGGAACTGGAGCAGACAGGACAGACTCCCAAGGGTCAGGAGGAACCCTTTGGGGGTGGAACAGTTGTTCGGTATCTCAGTTGTGGCCATGGTTTCATGAATACACATGAGGCCCTGAACACAGAGTTATTTCTATGTTAGACACCCCCCCCCCAAAAAAAATGTTTCCACTTCCCCAAAATCCTAGAGCATCGTGTGGCCCTATAAGACACAGGCTCTGTGTTTGCATGTGAAGAAAAAAACACATTTTTTGTTTTGTTTTGGTTAGACAGTTTAACATGTTTGTTAAAGCTCATCAGACTGCACACTTGAAATCAGTGATTTTTGCTGCCTCTAAGTTATGCCTCAATGGAATTGATTTTTAACAAATGGGACCGATTCCTGGGGACACATACACTCACAGGGAGTAGGCTGGCAGCTGGATCCTGGGAACCTGCAGCTCTGCAGATGTTCTTCTCTCTCCCTGTCTCCTTCCCTGGAGACCAACGTCACCCTCCCTTCGAGTCTCAGGCCCAAAAGGCTGAATGCTTAGCTGCCTCTGCTTTTGGGGAGAGCCACACCCAGCGGTGCTCAGAGCTTGCTCCTGGCTTCATGCTAAGGTAGCATTCCTGGCTGACTCAGGGAACCATATAGGAAGCCAGGGATCAACCCTGGATGCAGAGCTGAGCTCTCCTGAGTTCCTCTTGGGAAACACCTCCCCCCGAACCTTCCCACCCCCAAATACTCTACCCGCTGTGCTATCGCTCCAGCACCCAGCTGCCTCTACTACCTGAGCTTTGTGAGTGTGTTTTGTTTTTGGCTTTTTGGGTCATACCTGGCGATGCACAGGGGTTACTCCTGACTTTGCTCTCAGGAATTACTCCGGGCAGTGTTCAGGGAACCATATGGGATGTTGGGAATCAAACCCAGGTTGGCTACGTGCAAGTCAAGCGCCCTATCTGCTGTACTCTCTCTCCAACCCCTAACCCCTATGTTAACGCTATAGCCTCCCCCCAAAAAAGGAACTTCTCGGACACCGGAGCAGTAGTACAGTACAGTGGGTAAAGTGCTTATATTGCACTCCATACGGTCCCCAGAGCACCACCAGGAGTAATTCCTGAATGCAGAGCCAGAAGTAAACCCTGAAATTAAAGGGTATGACTGGAAACACAGCAAAACAACAACCAAACAAACTAAAAATGAGGGGGAAGGAACTTCTCTCTGAGTCAAGTTGCAATATTCATAAGGAAGTATCTGGATTGATTTGTTTGGGGGTGTCTGGTGGACTTCCATTCACATATTCAAAAAATAAATATTGACCAGGGACCAGAGATGTCGCTCAGTGTCTAACACATGCTTCCCAAGGATGAGGTGCTGAGTAGATAAAGGGATATACACGATTACCTGCCAGCACTTGCATTGCAAACCATAATGCCAAGAAGGAGGGAGGGGGAGAGAGAGAGAGAGAGAGAGAGAGAGAGAGAGAGAGAGAGAGAGTAAAAGAGGAGGGAGAAAGTGCGCGCAGCATTTGCAGGCTTTATGTGCACCGCAGGACCTGGTGGAGAATGAGACCAGCGCTATCTCTGTCCTGATGCAGTTTACAGCCTAGTGAGGGACAGTGATGGAGCAGACAAATCCCTACTTCAAATAGCGGCGACTATTGTAAAGCACAAAAACTAGAGTGGAGGGATAGAGAGTGGGCGGGCAGGGGCTGTTTTAAAGAAGCTGGCCAGGTCCGCTTGAATATGCATGAAGGTCGGGTCCCGCTCTCCAGACAAGGGCTAATGAGGGAAAGGCGGTCCGGGCAGCAGGAGGGCAGGCGTGGGGCCTGTGTGACTCAGCACACAGAGGCGGAGAGGAGGCAGCACGTGGCAGGGGAGGTCAGCAAGGGGATTGTGCACATTGTTCCCAGTGTCTTGGGAGGCCTCTGGTACTGAGGAGGAGAAGGATTGGCTTGAAAGGGCTTTAAAAAGGAAACAAACAAAACAACTCCTTTGGGCAAGAGACAGAGCACAGGGGTTAAGGCGCATGCAACCAACCCCCATTCAATCTCTGGAACCATATGGCCCCCCAAGCAGCATTGTGGGGTGCACCCTGGAGGCCGGATATCTCTGCACCCAGCACCGCAGACTCCAGTCCTCACATTGAACTACTGGTTGTCTGACTCTCTGGGGAAGGGTGGCAGCTCTCCTGAGCCCCTCTTGGGAGACATCTCCCCCCGTACCCACCCCCCAAATACAAATCTCCTTTGGCTTCACTTGGAAGAGGGTGAAGGGGAACAAACCAGGGAGCAGGCACCCAGGATGCCCCAACAGTGGTCCGTGTTGAAGGTCCTGCCAACTTACCAGGGGACTGGGAGTCGGGGGAGGAGAGGAGAGGAAAGTGGACCATGTGAGGGCAGAAGCAGGGGCCCACTGGGTGAGACTGAACAGGGTGCTCACTAACTGGGCCTGCTGCAGGGTGCGACCTGCATGATCAAGCAGACAAAGAGAGGTTGCAGTGCACAAGGGGACGATTCCCCTGAGCCCCAGTCTCCTGGTCTGGAAAAGGAGATGGACTCACAGGGTAAATGGTGACATTTCAGAGAGGGGCAGGGATTCTAGATATCAGAAGCAGACAGGCCATCCCCGCGGAAAAGGAGGGCGGGGACCGCATCCAAAGTCCCCGCTGCATGATAGGAGGTGAAAAGCCTGTAAAGTTCTCTGAGTCTGGAACCAAACTCTATTTTAGGTTATTTTATTGCGGGGATGTGTGGAGAGCACACTTGGTGATGCTCAGGGCTTACTTTCTCCAGGCTCTGTACTTAGGGATCACTCCTAGCAGGGCCCAGGGGGCCATGTGGAGGGCCAGGGATCAAATCCAGGTCAGCTGCATGCAAGGCAAACACCCTACCCACTGCAGAGTTTGTGCCATCTCTGCAGCCTCAAACTCCATTTTATATACAAACATGGCTTTAAAACGTTTGTTTCTTGGGGGTTAGAGAAATAGTACAGTGGGTGGGGCATTTGCCTTGCATGCAGCTGACATGGGTTCTATCCTCGGCATCCCATATGGTCCCCCAAACATCTCCAGGCATAATTCCTGAGTGCACAGCCAGGAGTACCACTTGGGCATTGCCAGGTGTTACCCAAAATAAATAAATAAATAAAATATATGTCTTAGAGAGGACATTGAAATGATAAGTAATTTGATCTGTTTTTGTTTGGTTGTTTGTTTGGGGACCGCACCCAG
The DNA here is from genome assembly GCF_029834395.1 of Sorex fumeus. NCBI lineage: Eukaryota > Metazoa > Chordata > Mammalia > Eulipotyphla > Soricidae > Sorex > Sorex fumeus. The sequence continues at coordinate 47,349,240 of NW_026606104.1, forward strand.
CAATGCTCAGGGGTTACTCCTGGCTCTGTGCTCAGGGATCATTCCTAGTGCTGCTCAAGGGACCATATAGGATGTTGGGGATTGAACCCAGATCAGGTGCACGCAAGGCAAGCATCTCACCCAATGTACTGTCACTCTGCTCCCCTGATTTGATGTTTTGAGAGTTGCCAAAAAATTGATTTTGGAAAAACACATCACTAATAACAACTCAGCGTTGTTGAGAACAACAACCCCTTATTAGCCTTTATTTCTAGCTGCAGCATCTGGGATAATTCTATGCACTGGTATAAATATCTATTTCAGTTTCTTCTTGTGTAATCATCCCTAAGAGTTAGAATTTCTAATTTATAAATTTGGTGGTGAGTGGATACTTCTGGTGGTGTTCAGGCAGAGTTCAGGGCCACCAGGACCACACCTGGCAGTGCTAGGCATAGGAACCTGTGGTATTGGGGGCCAAATCTAGGGTCTTACACGTATGACACAGGTGCTTTACCACCTGAGTCACATCTCAACATCCCTAGTATTTCTATATTTCAAATGTATACATTGTAAATTACTTTTCTTTTTCCCCCCAATTGAGATTATAATCCTACAGTTCACATATATAAACTCATTTAAACCTCAAAGCAAGTCTATGGCATTAGGCATTGCCATTGGCCTCATTTTAGTGATGAAGAAACTGAGGTGCAGAGTGGTATCCAGTTCACATAGGTACAAAGCAGAACAGGAATTCACACTCAGGGCGATCACTCCAATCTCCGTATTGTCTGAAGATCTACATTTTTTCCTATAGGTTCCTCGTGACTGTCTATCCCTCCAAGACAGTGAGACTGTTACCGAGTGTTGTTCAGATCGGATGTTCAGACTCAATGCTTCAGTGCTCTCTTGGTCTCCCAGTCCTAAATTCCCTTTTCTCTGGCCGTTTCTCACCCAGCACTTCTCATTCCATTTAACCTTAGGATCAAAGGAAAGCATGAGAAATATCCCCAAAGAGGACAAGTATTGTGTCAAATTAGGAAAGTTTTTTTGTGGTTGGTTTTTTCACTTCCAAAACCAAGTCTAATAAAGACTCAACATGGACTCTCTCAAAGATATCCAGTGATTGCCCACATCAGGGGACTCTGACTTCACTTCAGAACATCTTTCCTGGGAAAACATATTTCAACGTTGGTGAAATACAAATAAGGTTACAATTTACCATCTTAACCATTTTCACTATGAGCATCATTTATTACATTCATCACATTTATTTCGGGGGTGGGTATTTTGGGGGGATGGGGGCTTGGGGGACACACCTGGCCATACTCAGGGCTTCCTCCTGGCTCTGCACTCAGGAATCGCTCCTGGTGTTGCTCAGGGTACCATATGGGATGTTGGAGATAGATCAGCCGCATGCCAGGCAAATGCCCTCCCTTCTGTACTCCAGTCCTCGTTCTTTACATTAATTACATTTATCACATTCACTCTGTGTGAGCCTTCATAACCCTCTAGTTTTAGGACATTTCACTGCCCCGAAAAGAACCCGTGTGTCCATCCCGTGGTCCTGCTGAGTGCCCCCTAATCTGCTCCGTAAATTTGTTTCTGCTGCATAATTTATAGAAATACAATCAAACAACATGTGAGCTTCTAGGTCTGACTGCTTTCACTTCGATAATAGGTTTCTGATTCACTCATGTTGAGACATGTGACTCCTTGTTTCTTCATTCCTCTTTTTACTTTGATTTTCTCATTGAGACAAAGTTCAGATAACATAGAGCGAAGCATTTTCAAGTGTGCAATTCAGCAACACTTAGTACATTCACCATCCTGTGCAGCTACCACTGTAATTCCCAAGCGGGTCATCTCCAAATCAAATCCTCAACCGCTAAGTACCCCTGTGTCTGCCCTGCCCTGGCAGATACCCATCTGCCTCTGTCTCCAAGGCGCATCTGTTGTGGATATTGCCTCTCCATGGAGTCCTACACTAGTGACTTTTGGTGTCTGACTATTTTTCACTTCAGGTTCTCCCACCGTGTAGTATGTGTACCTTTTTGTGGCTGAGTAATGCACCAACTGTATGGATATCCCAGTTTCTGGCTATGCTTTGATCTGCTAATGGATATTGGCTTATTCTCACTTTGTACCGCTTGTGAAGAGCTCAGCTCTGGGAGTCACGTTCAAACTGCTCACTTAACACCCATTTTCAGTTCTTTGGACTCTGTCTAAAAGTAGAATTTCTGGGTCATCTGGCATATTCACCTTGTTTGAAATGTAGCTTTCTTTTGACCCCTTCCCTCTGTGGTTATGATAACAGGGGCAGGGGATTACATACACATCTGGTGCTCACCAGGGGTCGCAGATACAACTGCTGTGCTGGAATCCTTGGCTGTGTGCTTGCGGGGAAGGAAGGTGAGAAGGAAGGAAATAAGGGAGAGAAGGAGGGAGGGAGGGAGGAAGGAAGGAAGGAAGGAAGGAAGGAAGGAAGGAAGGAAGGAAGGAAGGAAAGAAAGGAGGGAGGGAGGGAGGGAAGAAGGAAGGGAGGGAGGGAGAAAGGAAGGAAGGAAGGGAGGGAGGGAGAAAGGAAGGAAGAAAGGGAGGGAGGGAGGAAAAGGAGAGAGGGAGGGAGGGAGGAAGGGAGGGAGGAAAGGAAGGAGAGAGGGAGAGTGGGAGGGAGGGAGGGAGGGAGGGAAGATAGCATCAACAGAGGACAAGGGAGAAAACAATCAATTTGACAAAGATACAAGAGTTGATGTTCTTAAAAAAGTTCCCCGTAGCTGAAGAGATAGCACAGTGGGGAGGGCATTTGCCTTGCACGTGGCCGACCCGGGTTCAATTCCCAGAATCCCATATTGTCCCCTGAGCACCACCAGGGGTGATTCCTGAGTGCAGAGCCAGGAGTAACCCCTGAGCATCGCCAGGTGTGACCCAAAAAGAAAAAAAAAGCTCCCAATTGCTGAATGCAAGGGGAATGTAGACCAGGGACATGATCACGGTCTCTGGCAGGCAGTTCAGGTCAGAATTCTGCCTCTGGGGACTGGAGAGATAGTACAATACTTAAGGCACTTGCTTTGCACTCGGGTTCGATTCCCTGCACCCTATCTGGTCCCCCAAGTCCCTCCAGGAGTGACCCCTGAGCATAAAGCCAATAGTAAATCCTGAGTACCACCAGTGCACCCCCCAAACAAACAAAACTCTCATCTTCTTATCCTCTCTGAGCTTTCATATCCTAAGCTATAAAATGGAGGAATATACCACTCAAAGAGTAAAGTGATTAAAATACTAAGTCAAGGGGCCGGAGCAACAGCACAGCGGGTAGGGCATTTGCTTTGCATGCAGCCAACCCGGGTTCAATCCCCGGCATCCCATATGGTCCCCCAAGCACCGCCAGGAGTAATTCCTGAGTGCAAAGCCAAGAGTAACCCCTGAACATTGCTGGGTGTGATCAAAAAAGCAAAAAAAAAAAATTCAAGTTGCATGGAATGTACTAAACTTTCGATCAATTGCAAGTCATTGTGGCTAATAAGAAAAAAGGTAAGATGCATAACTTATGTGATATATAACTATATACTTATATATTAAATTATAATCACATTGGGACTGAGCTGGGAGGTGATCTAAGTTAGTAGCAGTTGTCCCTGAAAGGAAAGACTATTTTTCCTTCACGTCCTCTGTATCCTCCAAAACTGCTGCAATTAGCATTTTTATAATTTACAATTTTCACTTTAATTTTGGAAATATATACACTACTTAAGGAAAGGAGAATACATAGAAGAAAAATATTTATTTAAAAGGCCAAGGGGCCGGAGCGATAGCACAGCGGGTAGGGCGTGTTTGCCTTGCATGTGGTCGACCTGAGTTCAATCCCCAGCATCCCATATGATCCCACAAGCACCACCAGGAGTAATTCCTGAGTGCAGAGCCAGGAGTAACCCCTGAGCATCACCGATGACCCAAAAAGCAAAAGAAAAGAAAAGAAAAAACTAAGGACCAGAGATAGTACTGCAGGTAGGAGGCTTGCCTTGTACACAGCTGATTCAGGTTTGATCCCCAGTTCCCCATACGGTCACGCCATGCACCAGCAGGAGTGATCCTTGAGTGCAGAGCCAGAAGTAAGCCCTGAACACTGCCAATTGCATATGGTTTGAACCCTGCCATTGCATGTGGTACCCCAAGCACCACCCAGAGTGGTTCCTGAGTAGAGGCAGGAGTAAGCCCTAACACAGTTGGGTGTGGTCCCTACCCCACCACCAAATTGTTATAGTCAGGAGCCAAAGAGATAGCACAGGACTTAAAGTGCTTGCCTTGCATGTGGCTGACCCAGTTCAATCCCCCTGAACCATAAAGTCACCCAAGAAAAGATCCAGGAATAGCCCCCAAGTATTGCCGGGTATGGTCCCAAGAACCAAAAGACTTCTCACTTATTTTCCGCCTCATTCTATGGTTTTTAGATTTCAAACAAACTTGAAAAAATGAATAAGCATGCTATAAATTTGAATGGGATCCCAATATTTACGTATTCATTAAAGTTTTACCTGTTATCAATCTCAGGGCTTCAGGTGTTAATGGCAACTCTAAACTTAATCATTTGCATAAAAGCACTAGATAATTAATTTGTATTTTCGTGTAGTTGTGATCTATTCTGCAGTTCTAGAGCTGGAAATTTTTTTTTTATTAAAAACAATTCCCTATGCTAATCCCACGAAATTGTAGAACAGCCTCATTTTCCATACAGTCAGCAATATGTACAACATTTTTATTACTGGGATCACATTTCATATTTCCTGATTTTAAAATGCATTACAATTGTGCATTCCCCCAAATTAGACTGATTTACACCCCAGTCCTTATAGATCGTGTTTTGTTCCAACAGAAAGATAGAGGTTAAACCAACTTATATTAACAAATTCCCATTTGTGTGCGTTAGCATGACTTGGAGGAATATATTCCAATTTCATGGGGCCTATACTTTAGGTATCTTAAAATAAGTTACAGGACAGAGGTAGAAAAACGTTTTCAGAAAAGTGATTTATTTTTGCTGACTAAAAGCTAAAGCACAGGCAGCTCAGATCCAGTTACGATAGCTAAAGCATGTCCAGACTGGTTATCTAAGGCCTCTGCAGGAATTTAGGCCACGCATTAATGCACTGAAGATAAAATCAATTTGAAAATTTTTAAAATCAAATACCAATCCTGGAGTAATATCCTATGTAGAGGAGAACCAGCCAAGAGTAATAGAAAGCCAATTATAAACTAAAAACCGCTCTGCTCAAATATCCTGGACTCTAACTGGTACCTGTATGTACACACACATACATGTACAAGGTAACATCCTGAATATAACTGGCATGTATACACACACAAATATTCTAAATATAAACACCTTTCCATGGTACTACAGAAAATACGGGGCTTTGGTGTGTGTGTGTGTGTGTGTGTGTGTGTGTGTGTGTGTGTGTGTGTGTGTGTGGAGAGAGAGAGAGAGAGAGAGAGAGAGTGTGTACAGCAGGTAGGGTGCTTGCCTCACATGCAGCAGACCCAAGTTCAATCCCCAGTAGCACATGTGGTCCCCAAACCCCGCCAGGAGTGATCCCTGAGCACAGAGCCAAGAATAAGCTCTGAACACCGCTGAGTGTGCCCCCCACCCCCCAAAGAAAGGGAAAAAAAAACACAGATGATAGTGGGTCAGAGCAATAGCACAGAGGGAAGGGCATTTGCCTTGCATATGGCTGACCTAAGTTCGATTCCCAGCATCCTATATGGTTTCAAGCACTATCAGGAGTGATTCCTGAGAGCAGAGCCAGGAATAACCTCTAAGCATCGCTGCAAGTGATCCAAAAAGCCAAAAAAAGAAAAAGAAAAAAGAAAACACAGGTGGTACACTTTAGGACTTCCATCCATGTTAGTGATGTATTCCAGAGCTCAACTTCAATGTAAAGGGAAACAAATGCCAACAATAAATAAGACACAGTAAGATGGGGTTAGCAATGAGTTAGCCTGCGATCACATTCTGAGCATACCCACACCCGGCAAGCTACTGAGAATATCTTGCCCACATGGCAAAGCCAGGCAAGCTCCCCGTGACGTATTCGATATGCCAAACACTGTAACAACAAGCCTCACAATGGAGACATTACTGGGCCCGCTCAAGCAAATAGATGAACAACGGGAGGACAGTTCTATAGTGCTACCCACACTTACGAGATGCTGGCTCTTTTCCTCTCGACCCTCCACTTTGATGACTGCCCGGACCAAAATAACAAAGGGAAAAAAAGAAAGTGGTTTTTGCACTGCTGTCTTAAGAGATCTCAGACTCATAGGGTTGCAGTTCCAAATGAGGTACAATTGCTTTCATTTACATGATCTACTAAGAAAATCAGAGGTGAGGGGCCTGATAATACAGTGGGTAGAGCACTTGTCTTGCATGCAGCTGACACAGGTTTGATTGCCGGCACCCCATACGGTCCCCTGAGCACCACCAGGAGTAATTTCTAAGTGCAAAGCCAGGAGTAACCCCTGAACACTGCCAGATGTGGCCAAAAACAAACAACGATAACAGAAAAAAAAAAGGTCAGAAATAGGACAGCTTCATAAATCTTCCCCATGACCACATCCACTTGATGTAAATTTCTTGAAATACAAATGCACATAATACTAGTCATTTTTTCTTTTACCCAGTTCCTCTAATGTTTAATATGTATATAATCAAATGTCTGTGATCAACCATCAAGCCACCATCCATAAATGATCTCTCAGCTTCTACTTTCCAAATCATTAAGTCAACTGATACTCAGTGCATTTATAGTCTTAAGTCTTAAGCACTGTCCTCCCGTTGTTCATCGATTTCCTCGAGTGGGCCCAGTAACGTCTCCATCGTGAGACTCGTTGTTACTGTGTTTGGCATATCGAATACTTCACAGGTCGCTTGCCAGGCTTTGCTGTGCGGGCGAGATACTCTCGATAGCTTGCCGGGATTTTATAGTAGTATTTTCATTGACAGGTGTAGATTTAGTTGAAGGAACTTCTTAAATAACCTATTTAAACAGATCTAACTATGTAACTACTATGTATTTACCAAGTATGTTTCCCCTTAAACAAATTACCAGCTTGAAATGATAAGGGTGGTGCCTGGACATGGGCTGGTTTTTTGCTTGTTATTTTGGGCCACATCCAGCGTGGATATTACTCCTCGTTTTGTACTCAGGGTTCATGCATTAGCAGGCTCAGACCACATAGGGTGTTGGTCATGTGCAAAGCAAACATCCGACCCGCTGTACTTTCTCTTGGGCCCTTTTAAGTTTATAATTGTTTTCAAGGAGACAGAAAAATGTGGACGTCTCCTCTGATGGCAATAGGTCCACTTGAGGTGATGATTTTAAGCAGGAGCCAAGTAATGGGCATACTCAGTTGCGTGAGTATGGAGTAGGTAGCAATGAACTTAACCAAACGTGGAGTTTTGTCAGGCAAATATAATGAAGCGATAAGGTAGTCAATAGCAATTTATGATGTAGTCAGGAGAGACTGAAACTAGCTCAGAAGCTAAACTGGGTTATGAAACAAACAGGTGGGAAATTCAAGACAAATGAAAGGATCAATGAATTCTAAGTCACACACAATTATAACCAGTTTCTATGTCCACACATCTAACTCCTTCTATACGGAGATCCTCTGAAGTGGGAAGTTTCTTTTTTTCATTCGTAGTGCCTAAAGCACGTAAACTTGTGACCTCAATGAATACATGCTGACCCATGGCTTGAGAAATCTCTACTCAATTTCTTATATGTAATCCTCCTACATTCCTTCCACTGTTCTTTAGGGTCTAAATAAAAAGTTGCAAAAAAAAAAGTTGAAATGCTTCATCAAAACCTACAGCCTACAACCCTCTGCAGTGAAATCAGTCAGGAGGAGGACAGACACAGAATGACGAGGTCTGCACTCATTTGTGGGATATAAAAAAAAAAATAGTATCTAATATCCAAGGCCAGATAAAACAGGGGCCAAGAGAACTGGTCAATGGTTGGAAGCTTGCCACAACTGTCTGTGGGGCAAAGGACAGTTAGGATAGACAAGGGACCAGTACGACAATAATAGAAATGATCACTAACAAGAACTGAGTGTTGAAAGGAGGTAAAAAGATACACATAACTTTATCTCTCAGTATCTGAACTGCAAACCATAATGCCCAAAAACTGTGGGCAGGAGATGGTGGGGGAGAGAGGGAGAGTAGGGGGAAGGAGGAGGGAGAGAGAGAGAGAGAGAGAGAGAGAGAGAGAGAGAGAGAGAGAGAGAGAGAGAGAGAGAGAGAGAGAGGAGGGAAAAGAAAGAGGGAGAGAACTGGCCTGCCATGGAAGGAGGGGAAGGAAAGTAGGAACATTTGATTGGTGGTGGTGGTGGTGGTATGGAAAATGTACCCTGGTAAAGGGATGGGTATTGAAACATTGAATAACTGAAACCCAGTCATGAACAACCTGGAATTGTGTATCTCACTGTAATTCAACTTTTAAAAAAGAAAAAACAAAACCGTTTTCAGAGTAGAGAGATACCTCCCAAGCACAGCTTGGAGCATGCAGGAGGCCCAGGTTAGCCCCCAGCATCACACAGTCCCCTGAAGATTCCCAGGAGCAGCTCCTGAGCACTACAAGGTATAAGTGCTCCCCCACAAAAACTAAATAGTATGATTTTTTAAAAGACAAACAAGTTAATAAATAAATGCACAGACTAAGAGCATGTAAAATATGTTTTATTGTTCTTTAAAAGGGTTTGGGGTTTGGTTTTAAATCAGGCTGCACACCTTTCATCAGTCTGACATCTCTCACCATGTCAAACTGGCTTCAGCTAGCAATACTTCATTATATCCAAAAGAAAAAGAACTTTTAATTTTGAGGAAAAAAATCCAGTTCTAAGAATAATTATTAACATTAGTCTGCAATTTAAAACAAAATGAGGGCTAATGGTTCATGTTGCTTTATACAACCTTCTCATACAGAACCAGGAATGTAATTTTCCTAACGCAGGCAGGCACTGATATTGGTGGATGCTATGTGCAGATGCAAACACACAAGACACAAACACACGCAGACACACACTCTCATTCCCTCCCAGTGAGCAACAATAATAAGAGTTTGACAAGGAAAAGGTTCGTTATGGAACTGATCAAAACCCTTGGAGTCAACAGTCTAACTGATCTTAGAAGATAAGCTGTTTTGATCTTTGGGCCTATGTTAATGGAATCTACTGTCATGTTCTAAAATAAAGAACTTTGGATAGTACCATCATTTTTTATTTTAAAACCTAGAAACAATTTCAAAAAGCATTATTTTGTTTTCTGGGATGAGGGAGGAGAGAATCTATAGGTATTATTTAGTTAAAAATCAAAACTACTCCAGCATAGGAAATAGGCAGTTCACAAAGCCAGCCAATGTCTGAGGTATCATCAGTGTGAGACAAGGTCCTGGTCCAATTCTTACTCGCCTACCTGATCCTAACAAAATGGAAAGTTTATGGCTCTGCATACTTAATCCAGCAGGACAAGCCTTTATTCAAATCAGAGAACTATGTAATAGGTGAATGAAGAATGCAAGAGCCCCTAATCTGCTTAGTCAATACGGCCTATTCACAACTGCCAAGGAGCAGACAACAGCTTTACAAGACTGAACCCAGCAAAGAGTCTGCAAGGATAGTCTACCACTTCACTAGAAAGGCAGTCCCTCTGCTAGTCAGGTCGCTCTGATTCGCTTCTACCCTGTGATGGCCTGTGGACACATACTCACTAGGCATTGTTGGTTTTGAACCAGTGATTTTTCTTTTTAAAATCTCACATAGAACCTAGTATGAAAATAACAAGGCAATCAGTGGTTAAACTGAACTGTACATATAGGGGGGAGTTTGGAAAATACCCATCATAGGCATTTCTCAAGTCCAAAATAGTCTTTGCTGCTACACCTCTGAATGCTACCGAAAATTCAAAATACAAGACCTAACAAAAATTTTTAACTACCAGCATTCTCTTACATTATTAGAAAATCAGAGTAATGCTACAGCACACAATTCTACAAGGTATAGAAAGTGTACTAATTTCTGCCTAGATGCATCCTTAGTGATGAGCTGGTATGGCCCCTACCCTGGCCTGGGAAAATGTTTCTGGGCTATCCATTTAACTTCATTGGTTGGAAAAAGAGAAGAACTCGACTCCCAGCTAAGTTCAATGAGAAAAGAGACTCCTCTGAAAATGCTATTTCCCTCGCTAATTTACCAAAACAAAAGGCTCTTGGCTACTTCGCCTAATGTTGACTAAAAACTAACATGACAATTCCATCATCGGTAAAGTCTAAAAAAACAACCTGGATGATATATATGCCACAGCTTTTTGAGTCCCCCCCCCCACCCCTACCCTTAAAAGTGCCCACATGGGCTTAAGGCTGCCAGACTGTCCTCTCATCTACAGTAACAAGGGCTTCTCCTAGACCTACTTATTCCAGCAACAAGGGGGTCTCCTATTCCACCTTCCACCTACAACTTGTATTGGGGGGGAGGGGAGAGTCAGGAAAATAATAAAAATATGCACCCTCCCCCCTCAAAAAAAGAAAGAAAAAGGAAATCCCCCAACAGAGGGGGTCTATGTGCCAGGCATAATGGAAGACTGTGCTCCCCAAACAGATGGTTTTGCACAGGCTAATGTTCTGCTGGTTTTCCTTAGAGACCTACTTTGAAAATCTAACACAACAGGAGACTTTGAAATAATTCAATCTGGCAAAACTTCACACTCCCAACTCTAGGAGAAAATGATCCTTCACTAAATTAATCCCTTTTTTTCTTTCTCTTTTTCTTTTCTTAAACATTTTATTTGTGTTATTCAAGGATTTTTTTGTTTGTTTGCATCCAATCATTAGAAAAGTGATTGAGGAGTATTGAATCCATCACTACTTAGATGACACAGTAAAGATTCCAGATTCACATTTCCAGGTACCAAGAGTTCCCTCTAAATGCCACAATCAAGTCAGCCTTCGTTTATATTCTTTCTACTGAACACAGCAATGCCCATTGGTATCTCTGAAGCGCAATCGCATCTTAGGTCTGTATTTCTCCAGGTAAAGCAGCTGTTTGGAATTGAATGCTCCCCTTCTTTTTCTGAAAATACAAAAATGACAAACTATCATGTAAAAAAAGTATATGACTCACTAGAGTGCATAACTTATAGTATTACATTCCTCTGACATCAAACAATTGAAAACCAGCATATTTCCTATACAGAGCTATTTCTTTTTAATTTTTTTTCTTTTTGGTCACACCTGGCACCAGGGGTTACTCCTGACTCTGCACTCAGGAATTACTCCTGGAAGCGCATAGGGATCCATATAGGATGCCAGGAATCCTACCCAGGTTGGCCACATGCAAGGGAAATGCCCTACCCACTGTATTATCACTCCAGTCCCCAGAGTTACTGGACTTAATGGAAGGACTGAGTTTAAACAAATTTTTATGACTTCCTAGAACAAATTTTGATTCTTATTATTAATCATTTAATAAAGATCAGAATGATTTGTCCAGAAATATGACTTCCCACTTTGATTCATATATTCTTCGGAGCAGAATTGGTACCCATTTAGAATGAATGACCAAGTATTTAAAAGGAGCAGCAGACACAGACAGCACTCCTTGAAATATGTCACCTTCCCATTCTTCCAAACTATGCCAACTTTCTGTCAAGACACTACCATCTTGATCTTGTGCCTGTTACACAACAGACCTAGGTGATTCACTGCTCCACTAGATTCTTTCTTACCTCCTGGTCATAAAGTTGCATTTGGAAGGTATTTTAGACATCTGCTAAAAGAGACACTACATCAATAAGACTCTACTGCCTTGCTATTCATTTAAAATGTTCCTAAATAAGCTAGAATATCTTTCTACCTGGGAGCCAATAGTATAAGTCTCTCTAGCATATGCTCTTTTTCTTAAACAATACTTTAAGTCAAATTAAGCATATATTTCATTGTCAAAGGGATTTTTTTCTTCATATAGTCTTGGAGGTATTTTGTTATTTATTTTTAGCTTATTCTCTGTGATTTACAAATCTGTTGATAACAGTTCTGGGAAATCAATGTTCTACCTCCAAACCCATGACTATTGTCCGTGTTCTTTCACCAAAGAATGACCCAAAATTCTATCCCTCTTCCCCACCCAACCTCCTCTTAATATAATACTGTCTTTTATATGTTTCTGAAAATAAACCTTTATACTCACTGTCTTATAAACTGAACTGCATCTTCATACTTCATTCCACATTCAATTAAAGCAAGTGCAACAAGCACAGGTGCCCTGCATAGAAAAACTCACTTATTAAATTATTTACAAGACTCCAGGATTAATTTGTTTGGGGACCACACCCAAGGTGCTCAGGGATCACTCTAACTTTTGTGTGCTCAGGGGATCATGTCCTGTGCCCAGAACAGGGGTCAAGGAGCATGCAAGGTAACCAGAGGGCTCTCTGTTGGACATCAAAAAAAGATTATTTTACTCCAAATTACTTATTACCAAAGCAAAACAATGCTTAAGTTTTGTGAGATAAAATATCTAATATTTTTATATTAGATAAAAATATCTGCAAGGTGAATGGGAAAGGATATTCACCAACTACACATCTGATAAGTGGTTAATTTCAAGGATATACAAAATACTGGTTCAACTCCACAAAAAGAAAACATTCAATCCCATCAAAAAATGGGGAGATGAAATGAATAGAAACTTTGACAAAGAAGAAATCCGAATGGCTAAAAGACACATGAGAAAATGTTCCACATCATTAATCATCAGGGAGATGCAGATCAAAACCACAATGAGATATCACTTCACACCACAGAGACTGGCCCACATCCACAAGAACAAAAGCAATCGGTGCTGGCGCGGATGTGGTGAGAAAGGGACACTCCTTCACTGTTGGTGGGAATGCCAACTGGTTCAACCCTTTTGGAAAACAGTATGGATGATTCTCAAAAAATTAGAAATTGAGGCTCCCATTTGACCCAGCAATACCACTCCTGGGAATATATCCCAGAGAGGAAAAAAAGTATAGCCGAAGTGACATCTGCAATTGTCTGTTTATTGCAGCACTCTTTACAATAGCCAGAATCTGGAAAAAACCTGAGTGCCCGAGAACAGATGACTGGTTAAAGAAACTCTGGTACATTTACACAATGGAGTACTATGTAGCTGTTAGAAAAGACGAAGTCATGAAATTTACATACAAGTGGTACTACATGGAAAGTATCATGTTAAGCGAAATGACTCTGAAAGAAAGGGATAGACATAGAAAGATTGCATTCATCTGGGGAACATAAAGTAACAAAATAGGAAACTAACACCCAAGAATGGCAGAGATTAGTACCAGGAATTTTACTCAATGACCTGGAGGCCAACCACACATGTTAGGGGAAAAGGGAGCTCAGAAAGAGAAGGGAACACCAAATAAAGGGTGTTGGGAGGATCCTCCCAGGATGGGAGAAGCATGCTGAAAATAGACTATTGACCAAACATGATTGCCACTCAATGCCTCTTTTGCAAACCACAGCACTCAAAAGGAGAGAGAGGGAAATACCCTGCCACAGAGGCAGGGTGGGATGGGGGCTGGGGGGTGGGAGGGATACTGGGATCCGTGGTGGTGGGAAATGCGCACTGGTGGAGGGATGGGTGTTTGGTCATTGTATAATTGAAACCCAAGCACAAAAACGTGTAAGTCTGGAAAAAAAATAAATAAAATGTTTTTTAGTGGGAAAAAAAATATCTGCAAGGTAAAATATCTAATATTTTTCTATAAAGTTTCTTTAGTACTACTGATTACAATTTATTTAAAAAACAAGAAAAAAACATGGACAGCAGAGATGGCTCTAAGGTCCGGAGCACACACAAAGCTTATGGGAGCCCTGAGTTTATTTGTCAGCATGGCATGATCCCCTGAGCTTCACATCAGTAGGAGTCCCAAGCACTGCTGGGTAAAGTTCCAAAAGAAACAACAGTACAACTTATTGTCTACCTAGCACACTAAACCTTAAACATTTTTTTGGCCACACACACCAGTGCTCAAGTTTTACCGCTGACTCTGTACTCAGGAATCACTCTTGGTGGGTTTAGATGACCATATGGGGTGCGAAGAATCGAACTCAGGTTGGCCATGTGCAAGGCAAGCTCCTGACTCACTGTATTATCCCTCTGTTCCCCAATTTTAAATCTTTATCAAGAAAGCTTTACTCTTTGAAACATCTTTACACTATCAAATTTTTACACCAGAATTCTTCTTTTTTAAAAATTTAAATTTATTTATTTTGAATACCCATCCCTCCACCAGTAACCATTTCCCTCCACCACGGATCCTAGTAACCCTCCCATCCCGCACCCCCCCATCCCACCCTGCCTCTGTGTCAGGGCATTCCCTTTTGTTCTCTCTTTCCTAAAAATATGGAACGCTTCACAAATCTGCGTGTCATCCTTGCGCAGGGGCCATGCTAATCTTCTCTGTATATGTGCTGCCAAAGCAAGCACTACACCAGAATTCTTCATTGAGCACCTACCTTTCAAACATGTGGTCCCAAATTCAATCCCCAGCATCACCCCTAATATGCCTCCAGCAGTACTGCCCTTTGGTATCTCCAACCACAGTTAAGTGAGCAATGTACAGAACACTGGAGCTAAACATGTGCAAGCCCCAGCAAGCATTGCGACAAAGTAGGTCACCCCCAGCAAGAAGCTGCAATAAAAGAGTGAGCAGGTTGCAGCAATAGTACAGTGGGGAAGGCACTTGCCTTGCACGGAGCCAACCCAGGTTCAATCCTGTCATCCCATGTAGTCCCTCAACCCTTCCTGACAGGAGTGATCCTGAGTGCAGACCAAGGAGTAAACCCCAAGCATTGCTGGGTGGCCCCCAATTTTGGGTGCCCCAAAATAACCAATGTGAGTACTAAGTAACAGTCACAACAAAACGGAAGGAAAAGGGGAAATAAATGCTATGGAGATTTTAAAAAGATATTTTCATAAATCTTAAACCATTACTATAGTAAAATTAATAACATTAATTGTATTAGTAAAATGTATTCTTTTGAGTGCCTTAGAATTTTTACTTCAAATTGATTTTTTTTTAAATTTTTATTAGTGAGACATCATGAGGTACAGTTGTAGACTTACAAATTTTTGTGCTTGGGTTTCAATTATACAATGATCAAATACCCATCCCTCCACCAGTGCCTATTTCCCACCACCACGGATCCCAGTATCCCTCCCGCCCACCATCCCCTCAAATTGATTTTAACATCACATTTCATAAATTCTAAAATAGGTGAAAGAATTCAAGAAAATCATTTTCCTAAGCTAGGAGAACTGATATTTAGGAACAGTTCTCTAAATACAATTTTTTTTTCATCTAACAAAGAAAACATGTTTTTGTTTAGAGTCACACCTGGCAGTGTTTGGAGCTTTCTCCTGGTGCTCAGGGATCACTTTTGAGAGGGTTCAAGGACCATTTGTGCTGTTCTGGATAGAACCTGGGTTAGCTGCATGCAAGGCAAGTGCCCTACACGCTGTAACGATCTCTCCAGGCCCAGAAAACTTTTTAAATTACATTACATGTTGGGGCTAACGAGATATTTCAATGGAAGAGAGTACCTGCTTTACAAAGTTCAATCCCTGACACTGCACGGTCCCCTGAGCATTGAATCAGGAGTAGACCCCCACACACAAAAGTGTGAAACAGAATAGTCCGTTACCTTGGGCCAGGGAGATAGCTCAAAGTGTATATGCCTGAAAATGTTGAGGCTCCAGGTTCAATCCCCATATACCTCATGGCCCTCCTAAGTACTTCCAGGTGTAACACTAGTGTCTGAGCACTTAACAATAGAGCCTATTTGGCAAAGTATACAGGAATGGGAGGCCTTCTACCCCTAAGATCAAGTTCATCACAGGACACCAACTTTGAACTATCTAACAATTAATTACTGCACCAGATCAAATTAGAGTAATTTGGGGACAGAATAAGTTGTGGGCAGAGAGATAGTACAGGGATAAAGGTGCTTGATCCCTTTCAGGTCTAAGAGAAACTACCCTAAAGCGTAAAAAAGAAAATTATGAGCCAAAGGCATGAGCAAATGTTAACAGTCTTGAGTCACTAGCACGAGGCTCTGAGAGCAGCCTGTATATACTGATGTTGAGTGAAATGCAGATTATAAATTGGCATTTAATCTTCTGATGATGTTTGCAACACCATTCCAAGTAACACTTGAGGAATAAAATCAAAGTCAATTTTCATTCTTCACAGATATCCTTTCAGCCATCTGCTCTCCATCTATTAACTTCCCATTCACTGCAAGTCAAAATTAACCACGTATAGAGTCTTAAAATTTTAAATATTGTAATTTTAATTTTGTTGTCTATTTCAGGGCTTGAATCTGTGATTACTTGAAATGGAGAGAAAAAGAAAATAAACTGAAATAAGACTATTTTTAGCTCAAAGATAAATTATATTAAATCAACTTCAAAACAACTTCTGAATCATCACCCAGAGGCTAGTATAGTCTCAGATCTAGACAACCAATGACACTAAAAAACCACTGAGAAATCAATAACCAGTTTCACTCTCATTTTTTCCCCTTCTGAAATTTAATATTTGCTGTAATAAATGCAAATTTCTACCAAAGTAAAATTTTCAACTTGCTTACTTAAGACAAAAGGTAGGAACTTACCTTCCCAATCCTGCAACACAATGCACTGCAACACAGCAACCTGGCTCTTCACGAAATTTGGTTTTTAATAGGTTTAGCCAATCATCAACTATCTGATTAGGGGGTGGTGCTCCATCATCAAAAGGCCAATCCTGAAAAGGCAATATATTTTAAACTGATAACCTTCTCCATAACTAACATTCTAATGCAAATAGCTGCATAGGAAGTACACAGGACCGGTACAACTGAACTAAATATACGTAACTTATTTATAATATCACGATTCTGATATTATTGAAAAATGATCCAAGATGACTTGGCCATCTCAATGAAGTATAATCAGTGCTGTGTCTAATTTTATTTTATGGAAATCAGCTGCTATATGCTTTTACTCTTACTTAATCAGAGGACAATCATGATGTCTTAATTAAAAATAAAAATATATAATTAAAAAAGAATAAAAATGGGCCAGAGAAATAGTACAGTGGGTAGGGCTTTTGCCTTGCATGCAGCTGTCCTGGGTTCGATCCCATTTGGTCCCCAAGCAACACCAGGAGTAATTCCTGAGTGCAGAGTCAGGAGTAATCCCTAAGCATTGCCAAGTGTGACCCAAAAAAGCCAAAAAATTTTAAAAATAAAAATATGAACGAAAGCTTGGTATTACTAAAAGAAAAGAAATCCAATTAAAATATTAAGAATGGTTGTGCTCATTGTCAAAATGGCAATACTCCCCAAAGCATTGTACAGATTCAATGTGATCCCTATAAGGATACCTATGACATTCTTCAAAGAAATGGAGCACACACTCCTGAAATTCATATGGAACAGTAAGCCCATTTAGAATTACTAAAACAATCCTTGAGAAAAAGAAGATGGGTATCACCTTCCCCAACCTCAAACTCTACTACAAAGCGGTAATAATTAAAACCGCATGGTACTGGAACTAAGGCAGAGCCACAGACCAATGGAACAGGGTTAAATATCCTGACACACACCCTCAAAAATATGATCATCTAAATCTTTGATAATGGAGCAAGAAATGTGAAGTGGAGCAAGGAAAGCCTCTATAATGAATGGTGCTGGCAAAACTGGACAGCTACATGCAAAAAAATGGGCTCAGATCTCTACCTAACACCGTGTACAAAAATCAGATCAAAATGGATTAAAGACCTCAACATCAGACCAGAATCCATAAAATACACTGAAGATAAGGTTAGAAAAACACTCCACGACATTGAAGCTAACGGTATCTTCAAAGATGACACGCCACTGGCCAAGTAAGTTGAAAGAGAGATAAACAAATGGGACTATCTTAAACTAAGAAGCTTCTGCACCTAAAAAAGAAAAAGTGACCAAAACACAAAGACAGTCTACAGAATGGGAAAGGATATTTATTCAATTGGGCTGGAACGATAGCACAGTGGGTAAGGCATTTGCCTTGCATGCAGTCAACATGGCCTACCTGAGTTTGATTCTTCTGCCCCTCTCAGAGAGCCCGGCAAGCTACCGAGAGTATCTCGCCCGCATGGCAAAGCCTAGCAAGCTACCTGTGACGTATTCAATATGCCGAACACAGTTAACAGTCTCTCAATGTCACTGGGCCCGCTCGATCAAATCAATGAACAGGAGGACAGTGACAGTGACATTGACCCATTGGAAAAGGGGTTGATACCAAGGATATACAAGACACTGGTTGAACTCTACAAAAATAAGACATCCAATCCCATCAGAAAATGGGGTGATGAAATAACAAACTTTCTCAAAGAAGATATCTGAATAGCCAAAAGGCACATGAAAAAAATGTTCTTTATCACTAATCATTAGGGAGATGCAGCTCAAAATAACAATGAGATATTATCTCACACCACAAAGACTGGCCCACATCCAAAAGAACAAAAGCAACATGGGTGTTGGCGCGGATGTGGGGAGAAAGGGACTCTCCTTCACTGCTGGTGGTCAGCCCTTTTGGAAAACAGTATGGACGATTCTCAAAAAATTAGAAATTGAGCTCCCAATTAACCCAACAATACCACTTCTGAGAATATATCCTGGAGGCGAAAGAGTATAGTGGAAATCTGCACTTGTATGTTCATTGCTGCACTGTTTACAACAGCCAAAGTCTGGAAAAAAGCTCTATTGCCCAAGAACAGATGACTGGTTAAAGAAACTTTGGTACATCTACACAATGGAATACTATGCAGCTGTTAGAAAAGATGAAGTCATGAAATTTGCATATAGGTGGATCAACATGGAAAGTATCATGTTAAGTAAAATGAGTAAGAAAGAGAGGGACAGGCATACAAAGACTGCAGTCATCTATGGAATATAAAGTAACAGAATGGGAGATTAACACCCAAGAATAGTAGAGATAAGGACCAGGAGGTTTACTCTATGGCTTGGAAGCCAGCCTCAAATGCTGGGGCAGCTCAAATAGAGAAGGGAACACCAAATAAAGGGTGTTTGGAGGACCCGCTAGGGTTGGGAGATGCATACTAAAGATTGAAAACAATGGCTATTCAAAGCCTCTCTTGCAAACTACACCATCCAAAAGGAAAGAGAGAACAAAAGGGAATGGGATGGGGTGGTGTGAGGGATACTGGGATCATTGGTGGTGGAGAATGGGCACTGGTGGAGGGATGGGTACTTGATCATTATATGAATGAAACGCAAGCACGAAAGTTTCTAAGTATGTAACTGTACCTCACGGTGATTCACACACACACAAAAAAAGAATGGTTATGCTGCACACCATAAAATTAAAGTCTAAATATTAAATGCTTTGTTTCAAATGGTTAAAAGTAAATAAATGGCAGTAAAATCAGAAAGTATCCTAGTCAAGAGCTTACTTCACCTAGTATTCCCTGAAATGTACCTAGTTAAGAAATATAAAACATATTTCACTTATTAACTGGGTTTTTTTTTTTTTAATTTTTGGTTTGGGGCCATACCTGGGGATGCTCAGGCTTACTCCTGCCTTTGAACTGTACTCTCTTCAGTCCTTCACTAAGCATTTTCTATCAAAACTCACTGAATTAAACTTCAACCTGACAGAGCTGATTGAATTTACTTATCCTTTTCTAATGTGGGCTGGAGCGACAGCATAGTGGATCGGGCATTTATTTGCCTTGTACGCAGCTGAACGGGTTCGGTTCCTCTGCCCCTCTTGGAGAGCCCCGCATGGAAAGCCTGGCAAGATACCCGTGACGTATTCGATATGCCAAAAACAGTAACAAGTCTCACAATGGATATTTTACTGGTGCCTGCTCGAACAAATCGATGAACAACGGGAGGACAGTGCTACAGTGCTTTCTAATGTGCCTTGTAAGAGCACTGTTTCACAAGATTAAAAGGTCTTACTTAGGGATAACTGCTTAGAAAGCATTCCCAAACCAACTTAGTAAATTATCCATATTAAAATTGCTGGGGGGGGAGGGGCTGGAGCGATAGCACAGAGGGTAGGGCATTTGCCTTGCACGCAGCCGACCTGGGTTCGATCCCATATGGTCCCCCAAGCACCACCAGGAGTAATTCCTGAGTGCAAGCCAGTAATAATCCCTGAGCATCGCTGGGCGTGACCCAAAAAGCAAAAATAAATAAATAAAATTGCTGGGGGCCGGAACAATATATATAGCAGTATAGCAGGCAGGGTAACTTGCTTTCCAAGTGGCTGACCTGAGTTCAATCTCCAGGATCCCATATGGAGTGATCCCTGAGCACCATCGGGTATAGCCAGAAAAAGAAAAAACTTGCTGTGTCTATGAAAAGAAATCCCAAGCTTGGGCCAGAGAGTATGGTAAGGCGCTTACCTTGCACATGTGAGGGTGGAGGAAGAGAAGAGGATAGAGAGGAAAGGAGAGAGAAACCCCAAGCCTAATTCTAAATGTCTTTCCCACTTTTTTTTGGTGCCAGATACTGAACCTAGGTTTCCTGCATCCAAAGCATCTATCTACTCTGCTACTGAGCCACATCCCTCAACCTTATATTGTTTTTTTTCAGGCTTAAATTAGACCTTTATCTGATCAAAGCTACTTAATTTTGTAATCTGGGGCCACACCCAGTTGTGCTCAGGGCTTACTCCTGGCTCTTCTCGGGAATCATTCCTGGTAGTGCTCAGGGAACCATATGGGGTACCAGGCATTCAAACCAGGCTGACCGTGTACAAGACAAGCAACCTACCCGCTATTCTACTGCTCTGGCCAGTCAACACAGCTGTTTAAAACAAAAACAAAATTAACAAAACCCTAGGTTTAAAGACATGTAATAAATCTCAGACCTACTTTTATCTTTGACAACTAGTCAAATCTAGTTCCTTTGTATTTTGTGAACATGTTTACCAACAATACAGATACAAACTTGGTCAATCCAGTTCATTTTCTCACTCTGGTACATGTCAAAACAAATGACTTCTCATCTACACACTAAAAAACATATTCACAATACAGAGGGTGTATTCAGCCTACTTTCCAAAATTAAATTTTTGCCTTTTTTAAAAAATACATGGCTACAATTTAGACATTTTACACCTATTTTCAGAGATCTCCAGGCAAAAGACATTAAAAGTTATTTGCAAATGGAAAGGCAAACTATTATAAAATACAATAAAACATTTTCAAAATGTTTTTGATTTAGTTCTTCATGTTTTCACTAAAACAGAAGGAAAAAAATTGGATTGTATGAGACAACTCTTACCAACAAGACATTTTTCTTTTGGTTTTGGGGTCACATCTGGCAATACTAAGGGCTTACTCCTGGCTCTGCACTTCCCTGAGTGCAGGCAAGCTTAGAGGACCACATGAGTGCATTCCAGGGATCAAACCCAAGTCAGCCACTCATAAGACAAGCACCTTACCTTCTGCACAATCTGTCTGGCCCAGTTTATTTATTTTCTTGCATGAAATGCATCTTAACTACTGACCAAGGCAATAAGGATTATGGAATTTCCTCCTAATAGGAAGTAGGAAAATATCCTTATACCATTATCTTCACTATTACTTTCTTCATACAAAATTACATAAAAAAAAAAAAAGCGGACCAATGACTAGTTTAGCAGTACATTGTCTGCTTTGCAAGCCTGAGGCCAGTGAGGCCATGATACTGATCCATGGCACATATCCACATGTAATCCCAGCAGTTCTGCTGTTTGGACTCTTCCAGTGCCACAACAAAGTGTGTGATCTCCACCACACTACAAAAAAAGAGTGTGCAACCACCACAACTAAATGTGCAATTTCCATCAAGTACTACAGCCAAACCACCCACCACCCACCCCAGTCATCATAGAGAATAATCACGACAAAGGATGAAAATTTTTTTTAATCCAATTGTTTTCTTACTACACTGTCTTACCACAATCACATCAAATAACTAAGTCATTTCATTACATACTGTCTTGTGACTTATCCAACTATTCAGAGAAGAAAATATAAAATTTTACCTAACCAGACTGTCCTGTATCTAATAACAAAATAGCAGATTTAGGGGTTAAGAAGGAAATTTAGCTTAACTCCAATTACTTTATGCTCAAACTGAACTTAAGTCTAATCAAGGGGGTGGGGGGCAGGCAGAGAGATAGTACAGCGGGTAAAGTGCTGGACTTGCACACAGCTGACCCAGGTTCAATTCTCGATATCATATATGGTCCTCTGGGCACCGCCAAGAGGAAATCCCCTTAGCATCACCAGGTGTGGCCCAAATCCACCACTCCCGCCTCCAAAGAAAGAAAGAAAGGTGATTACTGCAGAAATAATGGGAATGAATGATGCTTGAAGAGCCCATTCAGGATGGGAGATGTGTGCTGAAAGTAGACTATAGACCAAACATGTTGGCCACTTAATATCAATACACGTTTGTGTCTTGGAAACCACAAACCCAAAAGAGGAGAGAGAGAGCAAAAGGGAATGCGCCTGCCACTGGTGGAGGGATGGATACTCAGTCATTGTATGACTGAAACATAAGCACGAAAGTTTGTAAGTCTGTAACTGTACCTCACGGTGATATATCAAAAAATAAATTAAATAAAGAAAAAAAAGAAATAATGGGAATGCATGAAATGGAAGGCCCAACAAATGCTACCAAAAAGGAAAAGCCCAACAAATGCTACCATGGCAAAACTAAACAGTCTACAATGTTTTCCTGTATGCTACTGGCATTATTGTAAACAAACCAGGGCAAGATTCTGGTAAGAGAATTAATGTTTGTATTAAAGTCCATTAAGCACTTCGTGAAATAACTTTCTGAAGTATGTGAAAGGACGGAGAGAGGGGAAAAGTCAGAGAACGGTACTTAGGTTCAACTAAATTATCAGTTTGCTCCACCCAGAAAAGCTCACTGTTTGAGAACCAATGGAAAGGAGCCGAACCCATTCCCTATGAATTCAAGGCATAAGGAGGAAATTATAATCAAGCCAGTAGCCTAGAAACAAAAGATAAATATTTTATTAATTTTCTAAACAAACAAAACGCAAATTACCATTTTCTTGAAGTAGATGCCTTACGGTTTACTTTCTATTTGCTGAAAATGCTCTGCATGTGTAAACTTAAAGGTCACAAATTGCCAACCCAAAGGAATCTTAAAAAATTACTATAAACACTGTATATCTATTACAAGCTTCTGATGCAACATGGTGTTGCTAGTGAAAACTAAAAACACAACACACTCACTAGGACATAGATTCCTTCCTTTTCCACTGGAGCTTTATCATATGTAGCATCACAAACTCGAACCAAAGTTGTCACTCCATACTTCTTAAGTTCCTTTAAAGAAAATCAAAGAAATTTGCTTTTAGAATCTGTATCCAAAGCACATTTAAGAATGTACTATATAGAGTTGGAGATGTTGGTCAGTGGTAAAATGCATCCCTTACATATGTCAAGTTCAGAGTTTGGTCCTTAGCATCACAAAAACAGTAAAAATAGAATAATTAAGTCATAATTCTTAGATAAAAAATCAAAATCATTCTCATTATAGCATCTTATATAATAACCGTTCCTATACTCTCAGAAGAAGCATCATTCTCCTTTTATAAAGGGTAGTCTGATAGTGTAAAAAACTTTAAGAGGGCAAATACATCTTTTTCTAGAAATTCTACTCCTGGGAATTTACGTTAACAAAATTATAGACACAAAGATTTAAATATACACAACCTCAGCACAGACTGTCAGAATGGTGAGTAGTTGAAACATTAATGGCTTGAACCAGGAGCCAGAGAAAGCCCTGAGCTCCAGCCAAGATTGATCTCTGAAAACAGAACAGGAAGTAAGCCCTCAGCACAGAGCAGGAAGTAAACCCTGAGTATCACTGGCTATGGCCCAAAAACAGGAGAGGGGGAGGGGGGATTAAGAGGGGAGTTCCATTCAGCGGACAAGGAGACAGTTCAGCAGTCAAGAGTGCATGTTTGAATGTTGGCACCACATGGCTCCCCAAGCACATCTGGTATATATAATCCCAGAGGCACTACCTTAGTAGTTTCCAAACATCACTAGAATCACCCTGGTGGAGGATGAGGAGCATCCTTAGAATTGGACGATTCAGCCCAGTTGGACAAGTCATCACTGGAAGTGGCCCCTGAGACCCGAGCAATGTGTGGGAATGTGTGAGAAGGAGCATCACCCCCCAAATAAAGAGCTATGTTTTTTTTCATGTTTGTTGAATGAGTTTTTCTACCAGTACAAAAAGGAGAAAAAGAGGGCTCTGACATGAAAATACTACCAATAGGACTGGGAGACAACTCAAAATGTCAAACATTTCTTTTTATGTGGGAAGTTTGGGTTTAATCCCCAGCACCACAGTCTCTTCCCTCACCCTCCAACACTGCCACTATGGCCCAAAGCAAAAACAAAAAGAAAAAGATAGGGAGATCAGACAGCAGGTAGAGTGCTTGCCCTGCAAGCAGCCAAGCCAGGTTCGATCCCTAGCATCCTGTAAGCATCCTCCAAGCCCACCAGGAGTGATACCTGAGTGTAGAGCCAGGAGTAAGCCTTGAGCACCACCAGGTGTGGCCCCAAAACAAACAAAAAGATAATATATAGAATCCTTTTCTTAATGGATATGTTTTAGGTGATTACTATTGCTAACAGTTCAAGCATCTTTTCAATAAAAACTGTTAGAATGTTTGAAGTAGATAAGGGTTTTAATGTCAGAGACAGTTCTAACTGTATTATGTACCATCAGGCAAATTATTAATCACTGTATCCCTGTCATGCAGTTGTTCATCAATTTACTCGAGCAGGTGCCAGTAACGTCTCCATTTGTCCCAGCCCTGAGATTTTAGCAGCCTCTCCTTACTTGTCTTTCCCAATGCTGCCATATTAAAGGCTCTTTCTGAATCAGGGAAATGAGACCTGACAGTTACTGTTTTTGGCATATCAAATACGCCATGGGTAGCTTGCGAGGCTCTGATCTAAAATTCCTCTTCCTCATCTGTAAGTAAATATGGTACCTACGTTTCACAGAGATGTTTGTGAGGAATAAATGATATAAAGCATGAAAGTTTTTTGTAATGCTGGGTACTGAAATGTTCAATACTAGTTCACTTTTATTATTAGAAATATGACAAAAGACCTACTGTTAAGTATAAGAACGGTTCTAATCTACATGGTCTCCTCAAATTCCATAAACGTGCTTTTAAAATTCTATTGCTGCTAATTTAATCAAAGAATGGTAAGATGATCATCCCTATACAAATTAAAGAAATAAAATGGCTTTGTGATCAGACATTTCTTTCTAATGGTATGAATTTTTACAGTATTCTACCTCTACAGAAAAAAATCAATCCCAAATCTAGATCATGATATACTCTTACCTCTGTGAACTTGTTGAGGGTTGCATTGGTAGGATTGTGAGTTATCAGAAAACGCATATTCTCATAGGAGATCTCCACAGGGGCTGGACGGTTCATTATGGCAAAAAAAAAAAGTGAGCGTGCGTGTGTGTGTGTGTGATGGGGAAAATGAAAAATAAAAATTAATAAATCTTGAAATGTTTCACAGCAGAAAACATTAAAAAGATCACTAAAATGCCTGTTATCAGTGTTTTTCTCTATTCAACTTGCTTATTCTTTAAGAAGCTTCGTTCTTCAATATAAGCAGATGTATTTAGAATCCACTTGAATCCAAATTCAACTTGGGCCTCAATGTCTGCAGATGAATACCTTCAGACTCCAAAAAAAAAAAAAATCCTACTACATATAAAATTTATGCAGCCTTTACTACATTTAGGCACTAGTGAAACAAGTTTAAAGTGTAGGTCGCGTTTCACTTTTATTTACTTGATGCTTAATTTTACTGGAGTCATTAAAAGAAATATGCTTTGCAATTAAAAAAAAAAAAAGCCAACTGTTTCTGAGGCCAGTCTCGGTGTCCAGAGTCTTCAAGGCAATGTTAACTATGGCACATAGGACCCTCAACTCAAGTTCACTTGTCAGCGAAAACGCTGTGCTGAGCCTGGCAGAAGTCTGCCCTCACGCTCAGAATCGCCATAAATGTGCAACGTTTATTCCAACGAAAAACCTGGGGGGGAGGGGAAATAAAGCATAAGTAAAACGAACTGGAAGTTGGCAGTATAATAAGTACAAAACTCAAGTCAAAATTACAATTTTTTAGTCCTAAGTCATCTAAAGTGTCAGCACTTATAAATTGCTGCCAACTATAAGTAAAATAAAAGTGCATAACAAGAGTAAACTCTTAAGTGATTCCAAAGCAAAGTCTTTCTATGCTAGTTAAGATTGCATCTAACAAGTCATTTGTTAATTGCTCAATTTTTACATTCACAATATACCACTTTTTAAATGACTAGAAGCCAGAAAAATAGCTCAAAGGGCTAAATGCATGCTTTTGTATGCAGGAGGTCATAGTCTAATACCTGACATAACATAGTCAGCCCCAACACACACTAGGAACAGCTTCTCAGCTCAAAACCCCCCAATTAAAAAAAAAAAGATAATAAAGTAATAAATGATAAAATAATAATAAAATGATAATAAAATCACTGGAAAAAATACTTTTTGTGCTTGCCTTGCACACGACACATGGCCTGCCAACCCAGGTTCATTCCCTGAGCTTCACCAGAAGTGATTCCCTGAGTGCAGAGCCAGAAGTAAACCCTGAGCAACAACAGGGTATAACCTCCCCCGCCCCCAAAAAAATCATCCTGGAGTTATATACAGAGGGTAAGTGTTACACTCAGTTGATCCAGGGTCAAATTCTAGTTCCAGGAAAGGTCCCTGAGAACAAAACCAGGAGTAAACCCTGAGCACCACTGGATGTCATCCCCCCTCCACACCCCCCCAATAAAACTTCCCTTCATAAACTCCATAAAGATCACAATGATATCCTTATTTTCATAATTTGATCATTAAACCCTTCACATATACTTTTGCTTAAAATAAGCTGTATCTGTGATTAAGTGCCAAAATTCCATACTGAGGATTAGTTTTTCTATACAAACTATTCACACTGATCCCCAATTATACCAGTCCATAAAGCATCAAAACATCTTTTATTCACTACTTTGACTGGTTGTTACTACCTATGAAGAATGAAAATAAAGAATCAACAAGGTGAAACGACTTTTTTAAAGTGAATTAATGAGGGGTCAGAGATGTGACTCAAGTAATGGTCCATGTCGCTTGCATATGAAAGGTTCTAGGTTGGTCCCTGGTCCCAAATTCACTCTAGCACCACTAGGGTCAACCCCCCAACCACTGAGTGGCCCCCACAACAATAAAATAAAAATAAAACCAACTTTTAGTTTTGTTTTTTGGGTCACACCTGGTGATGCCCAGGGTTTACTTCTGGCTCTGCACTCAGAAATTACTCCTGACAGGCCTGGGGGACCGTATAGGGTGCTGGGGATCAAACCTGAGTCACCCGCGAGCAAAACAAAACACCTTACCCTTGCCAGTGTACAAGACGAACACTGTACTATTGCTCTGGCCTGTACTATTGTTCTGTTTCTATCAATGTACCATAATGCCAGATGAGTCACTAATATTTAATTCCATCTTCTCATTAAAAGATCACTGATTTGTGGGGCTGGAGAGATAGCACAGCGGGTAGGGCATTTGCTTTGCACGTGGCCGACCAGGGTTCAATTCCCAGCATCCCATATGGTCCCCTGAGCACCGCCAGGAATAACTCCTGAGTGCAGAGCCAGGAGTAACCCCTGTGCATCACCGGGTGTGACCCAAAAAAGCAAAAATATATATATATATAAATAAAAAAAGATCACTGATTACAAACAGTATTCTCCTGACCAAAAACAAGTGAGATAGAATAACTTAAAGAATTTATTATTTTAGGCCTGCAGTTCTAAAACAGTAATATTAATAGCTAGCTCAAAGTATCAACATAATCATAAATTCCTCTGGAAACAGGGACATGGTCAAGTCCTTTCACTTGCCCAGTCACTGATAAGAGCTTACTTAAAAATCTCTAAAAAAAGGTTACTGTGGCTAGATAGAAAAGAACATGAAAGATAACTACAGAACCATTTTCAATAAGAAACAAATACATAAGAAATCTAGAGAGCTTCAAACTTTCCAGCCCTTTCTTCTACCTTCAAGCAGACTATGATATTTTCAATGTATTTCATTTTATGTTACAACCCTGTGGTTATATTGTTTGTGGACACAAACATAAAACTAAAACATTACTAACATATAAAATATCAAAACAATTAAGAACAGCTTTTACCTCAGCAGTTATCCACTGCAATAAAAATACAAAACTGCTACAAACAAAAACCATAGAAGAAAGAACAGACCAGTCTCCTACACTCATAATTCTAACTGAAACCATAAAATGCCACTACCTATTATTATATCATTGTATTCTAAAGGAATTTTAAGAGAAACAGAGATCAGAGATCACCTTCTGACCTACCAAATATTTGGGATCTAGAGGTTAAAATAACCTAACTAGGGACCAGAGGTAGTACGGTGTTAAGGTGCTTGCCTTGCACGCACCCAACCCAGCTAGCTTCAATCTCTGACACCACATAAGGTCCTCACAAGCTTCATCAGGGATCACCAGGAGTGATCCCTGGGCACAGAATCTGGAGTAAACCTTGAGCACAGCCAGATGTGGCACACACCTTTCCCCTCCAAAAAATATTTTTTTAATTCTAAAAATAAAATAGTCTAACTAGGGGCCAGAGAGATAGTTCAAAGGGTAAGGTGCTTTATCTTGCAGCAGACCTGTTCAATCCTTGTTATCTGAGTACCACCAAGAGTAATTCCTGAGCACAGAGTCAGGAGGAGCCTCTGAGTACCACTAAGTGTAGCCAGGCCTTTCCTGTGCCCCCTCTACCTACATTAGAATTAACACTGTGGCCAAAGCAATAGAACAGAGGATAGGGCGTTTGCCTTGCACACAGCTGACCTGGGTTCGATCCCTGGCTTCCCATATGGTCCCTTAAGCACCACCAAGAACAATTCCCAAGTGCCTCGAGTAACTGCTGAGCACCACCAGGTGTGAGCTGGAGAAAAAAAAAAAGACAACATTGTTGAAGCCTGAGCAATAGTAATAGTGGATAGGGCATTTGCCTTGCACATTGTCAACTGGGTTCAATCCCAGGAGTCCCATACGGTCCTCCAAGCACTACCAGAGTCATTCCTGAACTCAGAGACAGAAGCAAGCCCTGAGCATCACAGGTTGTGGTCCCAAAACAAACAAACAAACAAACAAAAACAAACAAAAGGCACTATTAATTTGTAGCAAGAACAAAAACTCAAATCTTCTAAGACCCCACTTAATTTTGTAACTAAAAGAAGTAAATTATTTTTTTCAAAGTCATTATTTTCAGGTAAGCATAACTTTTTCTGAAAGTTTACTTGAATGTTCATCTGCAACATTGAGTTTGTAAAAGGGGGAAAAAACATTAGCTAAGTAACTACACAGCAGTGCGAACAAAACACAAGACATTCTAACCAGTCTTCAATGATGTTATCACAGCTAAAATGTGTGTTAGCTCAGTGTAAAGGAACTGAAAAACCATCACTGTAATGACAGCAGGCTTAAAGTTATATAGCTGCAGTATTATTTTCTACATCATCTCCAATTTGTCCAGCAAATAAACTTTATCACACCTTATTCTTCCAAGATCATTTAAGAAGCACACATCTAGGGATAAGGATAGTTTATTATTAGATTTTCAATTCTTGACACTAAACTGAGATCCCAGCAAAGAAATTTCTGCCAAATAAAACAGTACTTTTTTTTGTTAACACATGGAAGATAAACTTCTGTTCTGTCCCCTCCCCCAAGAGTTCCACATCAACAGTTAAAAGTTCTGCACCTGCCAATTCAGATAAACTACTATGCTAACTACTGTGACATACATAAGAATTCAAAGCAACAGTCAAATAAACTATTGCAGTAAGAAATACCCAAAAATTACAGAACCCTACATCTAAGCAAAAATCCAGCACCTGTTCATAATACAGAAAAATTTTCTTCTGTCTTGTTTTTTTGGGTTTGGGGAACACAACCAGATTCACTCAGGGCTGACTCCTGGCTGTGCTAAGAGGTACTGTGTGTGGTGCCAGGATGGAACAGGCATCGACTGCGTGCACAGCAAGCACCTTAGCCCCTGTACTATCCCCCAGTCCTTGAAAACTTTCTTCTAAAGAAAGCCCCTCTCAACTTAATTCTGCTCTACTTAAAATTTTATCAGATGCAAAAGACACAACAGCAGTCAAATTCAACTGAATACACAAGTGTTCTCTCCACCTTTTATCTTTAATAGAAGCTACTTTTTAAAATGTTGAACTTGGAGCTGGGGAGATAGCAGAGCGGGTAGGGTCTTTGCCTTGCACGCGGCCAACCAGGGTTCGATTCCCACCATCCCATATGGTCCCCTGAGCACCACTAGGAGTAACTCCTGAGTGCAGAGCCAGGAGTAACCCCTGTGCATCGCCAGGTGTGACCCAAAAAGCAAAAAAATAAAATAAAATAATAAAATAAAATGTTGGACTGGAGGTAGGGAACTTTCAAATTTCGTTAAACAATATTTCAGTTTTCGTCAGTGGAGGGTTGTCACGACCAGTGTGTTCAGGGCTTACTCTTGGCTCTGTGCTAAGGGATCAGTCCTGGCAGGGAAGAAGGGACCACATAGTGATAGGGATTAAACCCTGGTCCTACACATGCTAGGCTACTACCTTACCTTATGTACTATCTCTCAGACAGCAGTATTGCCATTTTTAACAGAACAAAACTTCACTGAAGCACTAGAAGACAGTCAGTGACAGGAATCTTTTTAAACTAAGAAAGAAAAGAAAGGGGCTAAAGCGATAGCACAGCAGGGAGGGCATTTGCCATGCATGCAGCCGACCCGGGTTCGATTCCCAGCATCCCATATGGTCACCTGAGCACCTCCAGGAGAGATTCCTGAGTGCAGAGCCAGGAGTAACCCCTGTGCATCGCCAGGTGTGACCCAAAAAGAAAAAAAACGGAAGTTACCTGCAGGGTGGGCAGTACTGGAAGTTAGAAACCAGTGAAGTATGATTTACTTCATAACAATTTATATCTCGGCACTGCTTGAATCCCCCCCGCCCCCCGTGTACATATATTACCTTAAAATTTGTTTAACTCTGGGGTGATAAAAATAATAATAATAATAAACCCTTTACAATGATGTAAAATTTAACTGTTTTTTGGGGGGAGGTGGGGGGGGGGGTGCTACACCAGGCATTGCGCAGAGGTTAGTCCTGGCTCTGCACTCAGGAATTACTTCTGGCGGTGCTCAGAGACCACATGAGATGCCAAGAATCAAACCTGGGTCAGTCGCATGCAAGGCAAATGCCCTACCTGCTGTACTATCTCTCCGGAATAGTACATGATAAAAATAAGAATTTAACTGCATTCTTAAAAGTCCTATAACCACAGAATTACAAAAAGCCTCAACAAGGCTAGTCTCGGGTAGGTTTGTACTTACACAATTCCAGAAAAAGTTGTTTTCTTGACTAAAGTTACTAACTAGAGGCCTGAGCAACAGTATAGCAGGTAAGGAGTTAGCCTTGCAGCAACTCTTCTATTTTTGTTTGGGGGCTACACCTGGCTGTGCTCAGCGCTTTACCTGGTTCTGCGCTCAAGGATCACTCCTGATAGGCTCAGGGGACCATACGGAGTGTGGGGATCTAACCCAGGTTGGACATGTGCAAGACAAGAAAATATACTACCTGCAGTACCATCTCCAGCCCCTTGCCGTACAGCAATTGACCAGGGCACCTCATCTGGTTCCCTGAGCAGAGAACCAGGAGTAAGTTCTGAACACAGCAGGTAATACCAAAAAGAACAAAAACAATTTAAATATAGGTACTATAGGACTGGAGCGATAGCACAGCGGTAAGGCATTCGCCTTACAAGCGGCCAACATGGCCGACCCGAGTTCGATTCCTCCGCCCCTCTCGGAGAGCCCGGCAAGCTACCGAGAGTATTCGATATGCCAGACACAGTAACAACAAAGTCTCCAATGGAGACGTTACTGGGCCCGCTCTAGCAAATCGACGATCAACGGGAGGGCCTTTACCTTTACCTTTACCTATACTGAATAAAACTCAGATTCTGATTTTGGCAACTGTAATTCTAAACTAAAATATAAATATGGAGAATTTAAGAGTGTGAGGGACCTTTGCAAAATCAGCCATTTTTCCCCTGGAATATTAATTTACCCTATTAATTTAATCTTAATACTGGAATACTGATAATATTAAATTATATTTAATATTAACTAATGTGTAAATTATGTGAATTAATGTTTAAGTTAATTAATTTTTATTACGTAATAATGTATGTTAATTATTAATTTAATAGTATCTCTTCCTTTTGACATCTTATTTCCCTCCCCCCAACCCCTTTCTCAGATAACAGTTTTGTTATCAATGTCCATTGGCTTATCTTTGTTTTATTCACCAATTTAACACCCTTCTATTGCATACGTAGGTGAAATCAGCTAATACTTGTCTTTTTCCTTCTGGTTTACTACACTTTACATTATTCTCTCAAGTTCCTTCCATTTTGTAGTGAATAGTGAGTTTTCCTCTTTTTTTAAAAAAAATAGTTGAATAGTATTTCGTTGAATAAATATGCATCTTTATCCAATCATCTACTGACAGGTACTCTGGCTGCCTCCAAATTTTAGCTATTGTAAATAAATGCAAAATCAGTTTCACTGAATGTAACACAAATTTACTAAGCATTCTTTTAAAAAAAATTCTGTCAATCCACTCATAGGCTTTACACTGAGAAATTACCTCTACTCCTAAATTAAAGCAAATGATATAATTAACCTTTTCATTTGATGGCTTCTGCAAGTATTCACCAAATCCTAAAACACATTATAATATAAATGCACAATAAAGAATCAAGAAAATAGAAAGAAAAGGCAAAGATCTAAAGAAGCAAGCATACATTTGCTGTTACTTTTTTTTACCAAAAACCTCTACTGAGAGTCAAGCAAATCTGAGTAAGTGGTTTCTATGAACAAGCAACATGAAAGCACAATAATGTACACATAAGACTAAAACCTTGCAACATTTTTCTTTGATAAAACATTCATATCAGGAGCATGAGTGTGGCTCAGTGATAAAAGTACATGACTCTTGCATATAGAAGACTTGGGTTCAACCCTGACACCACTAAAAATAAATGTATCCTTAAATTTCAATGAAGACAGCTGCACTAGTCCTTAAAAGGTGAATAAAGCCAGAGAGATAGTAAAGAGGGTAGGGCATTTGCCTTGTGTGCAACCAACTAGGCTTAGATCCCAGGCACCATATGTGGTCCGATTTGGACAGAAGTGACCTAAGAGTGCAGAACCAGGAGTAAACTTAAGCACTGCCAGGTGTGCTTCCCCCACATTCACAAAAAAAGTGAATGTCAACAGTAAAGAACTAGTTCTCATGAATAAATAATTTCTCTGCCAATTGACTAGCTATACACGTACCAATTCAAAGACTTGCTGGATACATACTATGTGCCACAAATGCTTATATGTGCAGTATGGGAAGTAAACAAAACAAAAATTCCTCTCAAGAGGATCTTCTATTTACTAAGCAGAAAAAAAAGACAAAACAGGCCACTGTAATGGAGAAAAATGCAATGCTGAGGAAGCACAGCCAGAAGGAAGGGGGAATTCCAATTTTAAATATAATTATCAGGAAAAGGCTTACTGGAAAGAGTGACGTTTCACCCAGGACCTGGAGATAGGAACCAAGCCGGTATCTGAAGGCGCACTCTAGACAGAGGGATTAGCTTTATAATGAAAACACACACACATACACACATATTTGGAGTGTTAGGGATAGCAAGGGGGCCAGTGCTTCAGGGGCAGAAAGGATAAGGGAATGAACAGGGTCAGAAAAATAAAAGATTTTTATAGGTCACTATTAAGTATTTGGCTTATATTCAGAGAAAAATTACATTTTAAGAGACATCTTATGCTTAAAAGGGCCAGAGAGATAGTAAAAGGGTGGTGCTTGTC
Source organism: Sorex fumeus (assembly GCF_029834395.1). Lineage (NCBI taxonomy): Eukaryota > Metazoa > Chordata > Mammalia > Eulipotyphla > Soricidae > Sorex > Sorex fumeus. The sequence continues at coordinate 47,383,397 of NW_026606104.1, forward strand.
TTCCATGTGGCCAACCCTGGTTGGATCCCTGCATATGGACCCCTACGCACAACCAGGAGAGATCCCTGAGCAGAGCCAGGAGTTAAGTCCTGAGTACTGCTAGGTGTAGTGAAAAAAATAAATAGATAAATAAAAGGATCACACCCAAGGAGTCAGAGAGATGGTGGTACAGCAGGAAGGGCACCTGCCTTGCACACATCATGATGACCCAGGTTTGATCCCCAGCATCTCATATGGTCCTTGAGTCCATCCAGGAATGAGTCCTGTGCACAGAGTCAGAAGTAAGCTTTGAGCACCACCAGGTGTGGCCCCAAAACAAAAGATCACATGTAAGGACCCAGGGATAGATCAATAGTGGAGCCTAAAACTCTAGGGATGGTAAAGCCTGAAGTTCAATCCCTGGCACCAACCTACAAGACCCAAGTGTGATTACCAAGAGCTGGGCTGTTTGGGACCCCAGGTCCCCACAACGAAATATGTGATCATCATATCATGCCACAACCAAGTCTGAGGAAGCAACACAACCAGGTTGTAATCTCCATTCATTAAACAAACAACAGGGGCTGGAAAGATAGTTCAATTGGCTGGAGTGCATGTTTGGCATGCAAGAGGCCTGGACTAGCTCTCCAGCTCTGCCAGGAATGGACCCTGAGCTCTGAGCCAGGAGCGGTCAGATGTTGTAAGGTTCCCCCAACCCTGCCTACCACCGTATGGAAAAAATAAAAAGCAGCAAAAAAGAACTGAATCAGAGAGATAGCAAGCTGATTAGTTGTTTGCCTCGCATACACCCAATCCACACTCCATCTCTGGCATCTCCTAGGGTTCTTAGCCCCCAAGAACCGCCAGGAGTGACCCCTGGGTACAGAGCCAGGAGCACTCTGAGCACCACCAGATGTGGGAAAGGAAGGCAGGGATGGAGGGAAGATTTAAGAAATTAAACTGAAAAATTTCGTTATCTAGCTGCTATGTGAATTCAGATTATATAGTATAGGTGGAAACAGGGAGATCCCTTAGGAGCCTGCTATAATTAGGAGAAAACACAATACTGCATAAACAGGATAGTAGCCATAGAGAGGATAAGAAGAGATCTGTTTCAAGATACACGCTGAAGCAGAACCCAAAAGGATTTGTTCTCGGTTGAGATATGAGGTCTTCAAGATGTCAATGCTCTGAGAAACTTGTAGAAGCCTAAGTGAATATCCAGACAATTCAGACAACAGACCATAAAATCTCAACCATAAAAGAACATAGGGAAGTTTTTTTTATACATAAAGAACTACTATCGGTGAGGCCGGAGCAATAGCAAGGGTAGGGCCTTTGCCTTGCACATAGCCAACCCGGGTTCTATCCCTAGCACCTCATTTGGTCGCCCAAGCCTGCCAGGAGTGATCTCAAAGAATAGAGCTAAGAATGAGCCCTGAGTACCACTGTGTCTCCCCAAAACTCCTGCTGCCACCCAAGAAAGTACTATAGAGCCAGAGAGATAGTACATTAGGAAGGGTCAATGTAGTACAGTATGATTGTCTCAGGTTCAATCCATATCCTGAGCACCCCCGGAGTAATTCCTGAGTACAGAGCCAGGAGTAAGTCCTAAGTATCGCTGGATATAAGCCCCAAATCAAAATAAAACAGAAAACTACTATATCTACTGCATTCTGATGGGGGAGGGGAGCAGGGAAAGATTATCATAAGACTTGGAAACTAAAGAGAATCTTGTTAATTAAATATTTAAACTGGCTAACATTTTTAACAGTAAAATTGGAATGTTACTCATCTTTCATGACTCCTCACAAACTCATCAAAGGTCTGTAGAAAAACTGCTCTAGTCTGTGTGCTATTTATCTCTGTGCTACTTTTATCTTTGACCATCCCTGTATTGCTGCATTTATCAAACTAAAACTGAATACATCTGACCAGCACTATGAAGTTTCAACAACAGAATTTAATGTAAGCTATCATTCCCAACTGTCTACAGTCCTGAAGAAGTACTAAGGGAAAGGGATATCTATTAAATAATTAGGATTAAAAGTACTGTAATGGAGGCCGGAGAGACAATACAGAGTGTAGGGTGTTTGTCTTGCACGTGGCCGACCCAGGTTCAATCCCGGATATCCTATAACATCCCCCTGCAATGTCAGGAATGATTCTTGAGTGCAGAGCCAGGACCCTTCCCTCCAAAAAAAATACTCTTACTAAGCCAAATACAGCAATATTTTTAACAGTGGGGGAGGATCACACCCAGCAGTGCTCAGGGCTTACTCCTGACTCTGTGCTCAGATATCACTCCCAGTGGGATTCAGCAGATGAGATGAAACAGAACCAGCGTTGGCTGTATGCAAGGCGAATGCTTTAACTACATACTATCTCTCTGGCCAGACTGCAAGATGCTTTTTCATTGGTAAAAAAAATTTCATAGTTTACTCCCTTGGTTATTCCAACTTTCCCACTTCCTCATTTAAGGAGGAAACTAGAGAATCAACTTCCAGTACTGATTTCAACAATCAGTCCTATAAAAAGAATGTATGACCTTTATGGTGGGAAAACAACATTTCAAACAGAAATACATAGCCTGCCACTTAAAAAGGAAAGCAACTAACCAGTAATCACACCTGCTTCTGAGAAGAGCGAGTTATTTAGAGTTGTTCTGGGGGCCCACTCAAGTGAAAAGGGAGTACTTTCTAAATTTGTATTTGCCATGGTGATTAGAAGTAGCTGGCCTTTTCTGTAATTACTAACCTCTATATGCTACTCTAAGACTACATCTTTATGCCACTCAAAAATATTTGCTTTTCCATTTGTACTCTACTGTTTCTCCAAAAATTAGCAATTTGGGCTGGTGAGAGGATATAGAGCAGGTCTTGCTTCCATACACATACTCAACCTGGGTTTGGTCCCTGAGCACCTGACATGGTCCCTGAGCAGAGCCAGCAGTTTGCTCCATGTATGGCCAAAAAAAAAAAAAATTTGAATTGGCAATTTTTTCAGCTGAATTTCCAGTCCAAAAATGTTTTTTATACTTTTCTAAATAAAATTGAAAATTTTTAAAAATTATGACCAATCTTACTTTATAAAACTTTTAATACCAGTAACACTGAAATTCCTGAGCCAGGGACTGAAGAGATAGTACAGAGGATAAGGTAGCTTGCCTTGCACACAGCAGACCAAGATTCAGTTCCTGATACTCCATATGACCCCAAGAGCCCACCAAAATTAATTAATCACTAAGCACAGAACCAGGAATATGCCCTGAGCAGAGTCAGGAGTGGCCTAAAAACCAAAATTAATTAAAATGCTGAGTCCTAGATTTCATCACATACTAAAAAAATCTTAACACAATTTTTTTTTTTAATTAAAAACACCATGATTTACAAAGGCGTTCATTATATAGTCATTTCGGGTGTTTAGTGTTCCAACACCACCATTGCGACCTTCCCTCCACCAATGTCCCCATTTTCCCTCCCCTCCCCAAACTGCCCCCTTAGGTATGTAACAAACTGACTTCATATTATTTGTTCCAATAAAACTTTAAAAAATGGCAAACAGAATGATCAGAAAATAAATCAGTAAGAGTCAATTTGGGATAAGAGTCATAACAGATTTCAACAAAACAGAAATAATCTTAATGTTTTCAGTTGAGTCTGTTAAAAATTTGGTTAAATATATCAAACTGGTTTATCAGGGCTGGAGTGATAGCACAGCGGGTAGGGCATTTTTGCCTTGCACGCGGCCAACCCGGGTTCGATTCCCAGCATCCCATATGGTCCCCTGAGCACCGCCAGGAGTAATAACTGAGTAATATCTGAGTGCATGAACCAGGAGCAACCCCTGTTCATCGCCAGGTGTGACCCAAAAAGCAAAAAAAAAAAAAAAAAAAAAACTGGTTTATCAGTTGATTTTTCCACTCCAGGCCAATATATCATAGCTACTAGGTAATTTTGCACCTGTTTATGCCATATTCTCTTCCCATATGTGATCCTATTTGATTTAACAATTCTTCTATGTCTAGTTACCTTATTTTCATTTTTAAAAAAATATATATCAAAGCTATTCTCTCGAAAAGCTTTATATTAAAGACTATATATATGTATTTTAAAGAAACTAAACCTGTGTATTATAAAGCTTAAGCACATTCTTTTTCTAAATAACTAATCACTTTCTTCAATACAGTAACAATTATATCAAATCTCAGCTGCATTTCCAAAAATTAAATCCCAGTATTTGTTTTCTTCTTTCCTTTCATTCTTTAAACTCAAAAGAATAATTTTTTTGAAGAAAAATTTTAATTATTTTAACTTAAGTATCTAAAAATCAAGGGCTGGAGCGATAGCACAGCGGGTAGGGCGTTTGCCTTGCACGCAACCAACATGGTCGACACAGGTTCGATTCCCAGCATCCCATATGGTCCCCCGAGCACCACCAGGAGCAATTCCTGAGTGCATGAGCCAGGAGTAACCCCTGGGTATCGCCAGGTGTGACCCAAAAAGAAAAAAAAAAAGAATCTAAAATCAGGGACTGGAGCGATATGTGGGCATTTGTCTTGCACGCAACCGACCCAGGCTCAATCCTTGGCATCCCATATGGTCCCCGGAGCACCAACAGAAATAATTCCTGAATGCCCCCCCAAACAAACAAACAAAAAAGTCCAAAATCACTGTATATACATATTTTAACCCATAAACCACTACTCCATTAGATTTTTTCAATGTATTTGGGATTCTATATGTTTTGTTTTCTATTTCAGGGTCATTCCTCACAGTGTGCAGGACTTACTCATGGTTTTGTACTCAGGGATCAGTGCTTGGGCAACCAGATATGTGATGTCAGGAATGGAACTGGGTAAGACAAACACCTTAATCCCTGAACTAGTTCTCTGGTCCCTGTTTTGTTTTTTTTACTTTGTTTTGTTTTTGAGGAAAATAGTTTCTATTAAAAAAAATTAGATGTGAAGGGAGAGAAAGAGAGATACACGTTCAAGAGCGAACATGGACTTCTCCAGAGAGGAGAAAACTTCTAAGTCCCCATTTTTTAGAGTCTAATTTCGGTTTCAACAAAATAGATTTGGTTGACACAAAAAGACACCTGGATTCAACCTTTCAACAGTACTCTCAATGTTTCCTGAGCTATATCAGGATAGTTAGAATGACTGTGACATCTGCAAGCTCCCTGAGGTTGCAAAACAGATACTTGGGAAAAGGTTATTTGAATCAACTTTCAAAATAACCTACAGTATAGAAGCAGCATGCAAAGCAAAACCTTCCAGGCTATTGTTAGCATTATTTAAAATGTACCATGTTTCAGGCTGAGCAGTTTATGGGTCAGTTTAACTCTTTCATTTCCCCATTTTGCCAAATGTACTGCACATATGTAAAGTGTAAAGGTCCTTTTTCAATTATACACCACAAAAGAAGTGGGTTGCAGGGTGGGAAAAGGAAACTATGTATACGGAATAAAAAAACACTCCAAAATTTATGGAGTCAGCATAATTTCTTTTTTTTCCCCTTAAGCCTCAGAAATTTTTCTGCTGGTAGGGCATTTTGGTTCAAGTTTCCCCTACAAGTGGGTAAATTACAATTTACTTCCTCTCCTAAACTTGCATTTCTACAAATTTTATTACAATAACATAGTCATAGTCATCCTTTTGTTTACAGAGTTTATAATAAAAGATAGCCAAGAACCCAAATCATTCCTATTGGAGTTCCTAGTGGCCTTTTAAAATATACTGTCTACCTGCTTATAGCCCAATATAGATTAATGTCTATTTTCATAAAACACAACATTCACAATATTTAAAAACTATAAAGTGGAAGGATCAGGTTTGACCCCAAGCACTGAGTAGTACCTGCCAGGTATGGCCCTCAAACAAAAACATACAGTGAAATCAATTATATTACATACTAATGCAGAATAAAAATGGAGAAAGATCTCTCTAACGATATGTCAAGGAGTTATTCTTTGCCAGATACTTTGATGTAAGTTTAGCCTTCCTTCTACATATAAAGTACAAAACTTATATGGTGCTTGTCTAGTACACAGCCAATCCTGGTTTGTTTCCAAGTTGTGCCTATGGTCCCCTGAGCACAGAATTAAGAGAAAGTCCTAAGCACTGTGGAAGGTGCATTCCCCCGCCAAAAAAAAAAAAAATTAATCTTTTTTTATCCTCTTTCCTCCAAATGCTCACTATAACATGAAGGATAATGTGCCATAATGTACCACTTTTGAATTACACTACAGCACATTCTGGGGCCAAAGAGATAGTACAGTAAGATGTTTGTGTTGCACATTGCAATCCCAGGTTTGATCCTTGGCACCCATATGGCTCTCCAAAGCAGACCAGGAGTGATCTGAGAGCAGAGCCAGGAATAAACCCTGAACAACACCAGGTATGGCGAAAAAAGAAAAAAAAATATTTAAAACAACACATTCTTACATTCTTAGAATCAACATTTGTGGAACTCCACATACACCACTTAAACTCTACATAGAAGGCAGGAAAGACAGCTCATCAGTCTGAGTACATGCTTAATGCATGCAGGAGGCCCTGGATTGATCCTCAGCACTTGACCCCTGAGCATAGGGCAGGGAGTAGCCTCCAATCCACTGAGCACTGCAAGATTTTACCTGAAAACAAAAACTTCTACCTAGGATCAAGATTCTTGAAGAATATGGGTGAAAATTTTTCGATGTGCATCAAAATGTCATATAAGCACTACAAACTTCAAAGATGCAACAGGAGAATAAGGAGAGCATGAACAGGATCGAGATTTCTGAGGAAAGTTAGTATTTTGACTTATGACAAAGGTCTGGTAGAAACAATTAAGGGCCAACGTAGTTTGATCCAAGAAAGAAGTTACATCTGTTAGATAACTTAATCATCCTGAGAATTGCAGACCAATTAAAAAGTCATAAAAAGCTCTTAGAAATTTAGAAGAAAAATAGAGCCAGAATAAGTTATCAAGTGGTAGAGTCCCAGAGTGGGTTTAAGGCCCAACAATCCACCATGGCCTGGAGCATTGAAGGGAGTCCTGGTCTTCGATGCCTTCTTTCCTCATGCACTCACTGAAGCTAACAAAAATAGCAGTCAAGAAGCAACTCTGCTCACTGAAGAAAAAAAATATATAATCATACTGGCGGGCATCTATTCTGATCTATTGAGCAGCTCCATAATTACCAGAAAGTTTCATCAAAATTTACTCTCAATTTAACAAATCTTGAGAGTTGAATTATTTTTCCTAGAAAACAAATGATGAGCTCAACTAAATTCTACTTGTTGACCTCCATGATTTCATCTTATTAGGAAAAGAACCTAGTGCAATCTATAACTTAAGTTTGAAGTGTTCTATAAATAACAATACTCCTACATAAAAAAAACCCTGAAGTGTTCTTCACCCAAATAAATCTAAATTATTTGAGTAATTTAAACAAATCACCAAAAGGAAACTTGTTTGTAACCACGTGTAGAATAAAGAATAATGTCACTAGATTATTGTTTCTCCATCATATCCTTCTTAATTTGCTGACAAATCGTGTTGATGACTCATATCCTTCTGCACCATCCCATCACTATTCACTCATGATAGGCTTTTCACCAATCATGGAAAGTAAAAAAATATTCATTTATTTTGGTACTAAGCCAGTAAACATCAACATATGTACATAACTCCAATTTAAGAGATAATTTAGTGGTACAATCTAGTGATTTTACTCTTTCTTTGTTAAGTTATGTTCTGGGACTGAAAAGACAGTGCAGTAGGTAGGACATTTGCCTCACAGGCAGCTGAGCCAGGTCCAATCCCCAACACAACACATGGTCCCCAAGCCTCTCCAGGAGTGATCCCTGAGCACTTAGCCAGAAATAAGATCTAAGCACCACCAGATATGCCCCGCACCCACAAAAAAATAAAAAGTTATGTTCAAACCCCAACTATAATGAAAGGCAGAAGAAAGCAGAACTGACAAGTGAATTTGAATTCTTGTCAAACAATACATTAGTTAAGAGCCAACAATTTTGACTACTGCAGATATAAAAATATAAAGTAACTTATCTGATCTGCTAAAGCAAATATATCATGTGTGCACTCTATGCCAAAAGAATTAACATTTTCTGAGAAGAATGAAGTTTCAACCCAAAAATACTATAAAAGAAATTAAATACATCAATTCTCTAAAGATAAAGACTGTTCTAATGGTCAAAGGATTTTTCCAAAACAAGCTCAACTAGCAAAGACAGGGTCACATAAAAAGCTAATCTTAAAACTCTCAGCAGCTTAAAAAGTCAACGTTGTGCAATGTAAATTTATATTCAAATGACAAAATTTCATTGTTAGGCCACCTGAAGTGAATGCTGTTACAAAACCTATGGGTAAAGAAATGAGTGCAAGCAAGCAAAAATGGCATTCAAGTCACATAAAAATTGTTGGTATAATTTGTTAATATTCTGTGCCCTTTAAATCTATACTGTTTAAATAAGACAGAACAGAAAAAGTGAACTTAAAATATGGAGATGGTAAAAAAATTTTTAAAATATCACGGTGATTCACTAATAAATTTTTTAAAAACTATGGAGATGGGTGGTACTAAGCCATAATACAGTGGATAGGGTGCTTGCCTGTGCATAGATAACCCAGGTTTAATCTACTGCACTCACTATGGTCCCCTGAGCCCGCCATAAGCACCCGTGGGCATCACAGAGTGAGTGACCCAAAATAAAAAATGAAATACGGAGATGGGTCTTTTTCGCGCCTGAGACATGAGCAACCTCCACTTAGTAACAGAGCAAAGTGGTCAGAAAATACGGTACTGCACAGCTTCTTATCAGAGGGCAAAAGTAATGTGATTCTGGCTCAGTCTAGTTTCTTGTACTGTGGATCTTAATCCGATGTGGGGCTGCATAAAATTTTTTTACGCATATATGTTTTTTTAAATATATCTCTCTAGTGTTTATTATCTGTATTTTCCTGTTTGGTTTTCACTTAAGGCTGAGGAGTGGGGAAGAGTGGTGTAATCAAATCAGGCCTCCTACATACAATGCATTCACACCAGCCCCCCAAAATGCTTTATTTATATACCTATATGCCTGAGATTACAAATGGTAAGAATTTAGGCAGCCCTCACCTAGACTACAACTCCAAGGGGCAAAATATTTTCAAAGAAAGTTCACTTGAGATCTACACAAAGCAATCTTATGAGGGGTTCAAGTTCCAGAAGAGCAGCCAGAGTCACCAGAAAGTCAAAGGAGCTACAGAATGTGATTCGGTCAATCAACCTGAAGAAAGCCAAATACCTCTACACACAAATACTAGTTCTGAAGTTGAAGAGGAATAAAAAGCTTTCTATTCTGTTAAGCAATACAATAAAAGATTCCTGGCACTTCAAAACAACAACAAAAAAAAAGCTTTCTAATAATCCAAATTAACAGACTCAAATACCATTTCTCTAATAATTATGATTATCAGCCACACACCAACTGTAACATCTTGTTCTATAAACTTAATTATCTATACTGTAACAACTTGTTTTACTTAAAAAATAATTATTTGGGCTGAAGCAATAGGACAGCTGCAGGGCTTGCCTTACACAGGGCTCATCTGGGTATGACCCCCAGAGCCCCTTGTGATCCCATCCCCAGCACTCCGTATGGTCTGTGCCGAGCCCTGTCAGGAGTGATCCCTAAGCACAGAGCCAGGAGTGATCAAAAACAACAAACACGAACAAACAAAAATAATCATTAGTTTTTATACAGCACATAGGGTAGGGCGTTCGCCTTACAAGCGGCCAACATGGCCGACCCGAGTTCGATTCCTCCGCCCCTCTCGGAGAGCCCGGCAAGCTACCGAGAGTATTCGATATGCCAGACACAGTAACAACAAAGTCTCCAATGGAGACGTTACTGGGCCCGCTCGAGCAAATCGACGATCAACGGGAGGGCCTCATCCTTTTATACAAGTAAAAACAAACCAAAAAAAAGTAATACTTCCCAAGGGGGGGGGGAGTATAAAAGTATGTAACATTAAGTATCTTTTAAAAATAAGAACTGGGGCCAGAGCAAGAGTGCAGTGGGTAGGGCAATTGCCTTGCACATGGCTGACCCAGGTTTGACCCCCAGCATTCTATTTGGTCCCCTAAATACTACCAGGAGTTAATTCCTGAGTACAGAGCCAGGAGTAAACCCCTGAAAGGCAGCACAGCAGGTAAGGTGCTAGCCTTGTATGCAGTCAACCCGGGTTTGAACCGCAACACCCCATATGGGTCCCCTAAAAACCACCAGGAGTGATTCCTGGAGTGCAAAACCAGGAGGATTATTGCCTGTGCACTGCAGGGTATGTCCTCTCCCGCTCCAAAAACCCAAAATGTAAGCAACAAAAGCTAACTCTTTGATTCCCACCTAAACCCTCCATTCTACAGTTTGTGTGAAATAGAGTGAAGTGGGGTGGGAGGAGAAGGGAAAGACTTAGCTAAAAAAAATAACTTGGAAGAGGAGAGAAGAGGGGAATCATCCCCTGTCATCTAGTTACTGATACTCTAACTTGGTCTCCAAAACTTGAACATCAAAAAATAAACTATAAATCAATTTCCTTATCTACAAAATTGAGAGTTTCACTCAGTGTTATTTAACATCAAGATTCTCAAGGAATTGTTTACACATCAAGCATAAATGTTGGATTTCACGAGTATCCCAACAAATTACTTAATAAACTCAATCTGCCATGTTAAAACTGGATCCCGATAATCCTGCTGCTCAAAAAAATTCAAAGATTCCCACCTCGTCAAGAAGTGATGGCACATCACCTGAAAAATTCAACAGTGGCTTCACTCTAACTGGAGTTTCCCTCTTCCAAGAGCAACAGCTCAAAATTTATGTGCTGCTCTTGTGTCTTACTTAAACTGCTTTTTCTAGAGGCTTCACTGGTTCCAATAAAAAAGGTAGAAGTATTTCCTATAAAGCAAATCTCTACTAAATTTAACTTTGTGTCTTAAAACCATATTTTGTAACTACTCATACATAAATACTACCTTTTAAAGACAAAAATAAGTAAAAATTCTAAAATAAATCTAATTCTGGGTCAGAGAATATGGGGCTTAAGATGCTTTTCTTGCCATGTGGCTGACCAGGATTCAATCCCTAGCCCATTTGGTCCCCCAGGAGTGATCACTGAGCAGAGATTATCACCAGGTGTGGCCCAACCCATCTCCAAACGTAATTCATCTTGTTCACACAAAGGTCTGTTCAAGTTAAATATCGATATGGAACTTCTAGAGTTTTTATATTCTGTGCAAAGGGCTCAAATGTTCACTCTTCCCTAGTGCCACAAAAAATTCAATGGTGCTGTAAATAGTTTCTGCCTGTGGAGTTGGTTGGTTCAAATTAAGTATTACTTGACTGATTCATGAAGGGAGTGCTTGCATTTTTGCTATTCTGAGTCAGAATATATCTAGTTCAGTAGTTCTAAACAATTTTATTTGTGAAGGTGTTCTGACATACTAGACTCTTCCAGCTTCTAACTATAACAATTATACTACTGCCTTAGTAAAAGTCTTAGTATTAATAACTTTTGAGTCTATAGCTCAACTTGTTGTTTTTTTGGTTTTGGACCCACACCAGTACTCTTTTTTTTTTTATTAGTGAAACACCATGAGGTACAGTTGTAGACTTACAAGTTGTGCTTGGGTTTCAATGATCGAGTACCCATCCCACCACCAGTGCCCATTCTCCACCCCCACCAGTCCCAGTATCCCTCCCACCCCCCCCATCCCCCATTCCACCCTGCCTCTGTGGCAGGGCACTCCCTTTTGTTCTATCTCTCCTTTTGGGTGCTGTGGTCTGCAGAAGAGACGTTGGGTGGCAATCATGTTCTGTCTACAGACTACTTTCAGCATGCATCTCCCATCCTGGGCGGATTTCCCAGCACCCTTTATTTGGTGCTCCCTTCTCTATCTGAGCTGCCTTTGCCCCTAGAGTATGCGGCTGGCCTCTAAGCCATGGAGTGAACAACCTGGTATTTATCACAGCTGTTCTTTACACACCAGTACTCTTAACTCTGCACCTCAAGGATCATTCCAGGTGAGGTCAGGGACCATTATGTGGTGCTGGATATTGAGCCCAGGTAGGCTACATGCAAATCAAGCACTCTCTCAGATGTACTAACTCTTCAATCACACATACAGTACAACTAATTATTAAAAAAAAAAAAAGTAAAGGTGTTCTGATATATATTCTCACTGAATCTTCAACAATCTCTTGAGGTAAATATCCCACACAGTTAAACACAAAAACTACCGGAGACAACTGATTAACTCTTGGCCCCAATAAACATACTCTTCCTCTTTCCCCAAAAATAAAAAACATAAAGGCAGTTCGGTTTCTTTAATCAGGCTTTCCTCTCCAAGACTGATCCCAGGTGTCTCATAAAAACTGTCTCAAAGCACACACCCTGGGGCCCCAAGAGTGTTTCAAGGCAGAATCTCCACCCACATAAATGCCTAGCTTAGGCCCCAGAGCCTCAAGTCAGCATCTCCTGTGATCCCCAGCCTCCAGCCCTTCACTCTCTCCCACTGACTTCAATAGTTCTCACCTGCAAAAGCTGCCAGATCACTATACTGAAACCTCAAAATGAGACAACTTATTTCAGGCGTAGTAACAGTGTAATGGAAAAATCAAGGACCTTGGAGTAGACAGAGGGTTTTTAATCTAGCACCAATTCTTATTATCCTGTGGCCTGGGACAAGTTGCTTAAACTCTCTGATGCAAACAAGGATTCCTACCCCCTTTATGGAAGCTGTGAGAATTAAATGACAGTATAAAAAGCACCTGGTGAGCAGCAGACACTTAATACTGATTAATCCTGTTCCCCACTGAACAGAAACAATGTCATTTACTATTTCTGAAAGCAGAGAGCATGAGTGATTCAGAAAAAGTACACTCTAAGAAAATTATGTCCTAAAAAAAAGTTCTCATTTTTAATCACCTATCAGTGCTTTTGCTTGTGAATCTACTATCAAATGACTCATTCTAGTCTTTATTTATTATATTTAAGGATTCCCAACTTCTAAAAGGCTTCCCATCACTACCGTGTAAAATCATTACCAAAGTACTTTTATCAAGATTGCCTATTTTGACACTCAACAAACTGGGGGAAATCCATGGAAATAATTAGCACATTCACTAGTACACACCACTTTCAAGTATCAGAATCAGAATACTGGCAGTTTCTCATCATCCTCACCAACAGAATAGTGGTATGCTAGTGCTTCAAAACTATTAATGGTGGTTCTTGCCTAGTTTCTTTGCACACACTGAAGGAGGCATTAACTTCATTCATTTCCTGTCTGAAACTACTCTAACACAGAGCGCATCGACAAAAAACTACCATAATCTAATCCAGTAGCAGTTGCTGTCTGGCGACTCCAAACACAGAAGCACTTGTGGCATCCTTATCGCGACGCTAGAACTGCTGTACATTTTCTGTTTCTTGACAGATCATAGGAAACAATAAAACGGCCTCTGGTTCTCCTTCACCACAGTTACGCTATTATTCTCTAAAAAGTTATTCTCCAGGGACTGATGTCTGCACGCATTCAGACCCAGGTTCCATCCTCAGCACCCCATATCGTCCCGAGCCCCGCCAGGAATGATCCCTGAATACAGAGCTGAGAGTAAACCCAGAGCACGGTCAGGTGTGCCCCCCCCCACCAAAAAAAATAAATGAATTTCTCCAGATGGTAGAGTCGCAACCAGGGCTAAGGCTGAAGAGAGAGCACAGCGGGTAGGGCGCTTGATCCTCGGCATCCCATATGGTCCCCTGAGCCCCGTCACGAGTAATTCCTGAGCGCAGAGCCTGAAGGAACCCCTGAGCACCGCTGGGTCTGCACCCCCCACCAAAAAAAGAAAGTTGCAACCTAAATATATATTAAAAAACCTCGAACTTTATAATACAGAGTTTACATTCATACAACTTCATGTATTACTTTAACTTTAAAGACTAAATGTCTTTCACCTACATGGCAGTACTTTAAAAGACTTATACTTCGAAATCACAAAGGCAAGAACTTGGGATCCTTGATAGACACGCTGGTTTTACTTAGCTCGGAGCCCCAGACTAGGGTGGGGACAGATGGGCAACTGACAAACCGGGAAGTAATTTAAGCCCATGTCACCCCGGGGTTGAGGAGTGATCTAGGAGATTCAGAGAAGGGGGGAAAAGGAGGAAAAAGAAGAAAAAAACCCACACACTGCAGGGCGGTGGGGGAGGGCCACCAAACCCCGAGAAGTGCCGCCGGAACGGGCTCCTGCTCCTGTTCCTGGGCTTTGAGCAAAGCCCAGGGTCCCGCTCCTGGAAGGACTCGGGGGCGCGGCGCCCCCCACGGCGGGGGGAGCCTCCGAGCTCCCCGGGCTCCCGTCCCCGCCCGCCCCTCCCCGGCACCCGGTCCCCGCACTCCCCTCCCAGCGGCGCTCCCCGCCTCCCGCACGCACGCCCCTTCCCGGTCCCGCGGCCGGCGCGCGGGCCCCGCCGCCCGCACCCACGGCGGCCGGCCCGGCCCGGCCCGGCCCGGCCCTCGGCTCCTTCCGGGGACGTGTCTCGGGCCTGCACTAATGGCTGCGGCGCCGCCCGCCTCCCCGGCCCCGCAGCCCCCCGGGAGCGGCGCACTCACGCTGGCGAGCTGGGGACTGGGCATTGAAGTCCGGCGGCGGCGGGAGCGCGGAGGCGCCTCTCTCCTCAGTCACCTCGGCGGCGGCGGCGGCGGCAGCGGTGGCGGCGGCGGCGGCGGCGACGACTCCCCCCCAGCCTCGGCGCGCGACACCCGGCCCGGCCCGGCGGCGGCGGCGGCGGCGGCGCGTGTCCACGAGTCCGTCTTGCTGCTGCTGCTGCGGCCGCCGCTGCGTCTCCTGCTGCCGCCTTGGCCCCCGCTGCCGCCGCTGCCCTGTGGCGTCGCCTCGCGCCGTGCCCGGCCGCCGCTGCCGCTCCAGCCGCTACCGGACGCACGACGGTTACTGCCCGGCCGATCGCGCCGCCGCCACCACCGCTGCGCGCGCAGCCGGAACCAGCTCCCGCCGCCGCCCCTCAGGGGGCGCTGCGGGGCGCGGCGCGCGCGCCCGCCGGCCCGCCCCCCGCGCCCGCTCACTGGCTGGCCGGCCCGCCCGCGGGCGCCTGGGCCCGCCCACCTGCCCCGTGGGGCGCTGACCCACTGCCCTCGGCGCCTCCCCCGCCGCTCCTCGTGGTTCGCTCCGCTCCGCACGCCCAAACTGCGGAAGGCGCGACCATGTGACCGGGAGGGGGGGCGTGAATGCGGTCGGGGTGGGTGTCGGTCGCCCACGCCGGGGCCAGCCCGGGCTGCACCTGGGCTGGGGCGAGGCCAGCGGCCGCTGGGTGACCCGCCGGGTCTCAGGGCTCTTTCCTGCATCCCGGGAGCCTGGAGCCAGCTCCTGATGGTCCGGACAGGGCGGCCACCGAGAGAGGCCTTTGCTCCGGGTTCCAACTCGGACGCGGGAACAGGGCAATTCAGTTCTTGGCCACCCTGCTTCTTGGCCCCCAAGTAAATGATGGCGTGCATGTCCATGCGAAGGATTTTTCCGCTCCAGCACTCCCCCCACGCCCTCAGACATAAACACACACACACACACGCACACACACACACACACCCGAAAAGCACAAGGGTGCAGGCTCGCGAACACACTCTCTCAAACTTCCGGCTCTCTCTCTCAGATACACACACATAACACACACACACACACACACACACACACACACTTACACATATACTCTCAAACTTCCGGCTCAAAGCATCTTGAGCAAGTTATTTCCTCTTTCTGAGTATTCTCAACTATTAAAGGGAAATTGTTATCAGCTTCCTGGGGGGGCTCTTTTCACATATCAATGATATAATGTAAGAGGAATTCCTGATAAAGGGGAAACCCTGAAATTCAAGATATCCAACTTACTGTCTCCCCTGTGACGACAGGGATGATCCTTGAAACTGCAGTATTTTCCCTTGCCTTTGGAAAGCGGGCAGATATTCTTTCTTTGTTAGCCCATGTATTTAGGATTGGAAAATGTCACTGATCTGCTGAGAGACTGAATGGACTGGTGTGCTGCCAGATGGCAGTCAGAAAAAGGCACAGCAAGCTGGTGGGAAGGAAAAGAGAACTCTTCCCCATGGGAGTTGGGGGTGGGGAAGGTATGTCATCTCTGTCCACCCTAGATCTCACCAGCCCATAACTCCCACCACCACCACCACCACCACCACCACATGTATTCATCACACTTATGCAGTACTGATTGCAACGGTCAATCATCCTCTCTAGGTGTTCCCCACAAGGTAAACCTGGGGCACTGCTCTGACCAGAAGGTTCCCATTAGAGCTTAGCAGTAAAAAGGAAGGTCTTATGACTCAGCCGCATGGAGCCACAACTCAGAACTCAGGCTATTAAAGAGGTGGCTCAGGAGTGAGTCTTCCAGGGTCAGGCTGGTTGTCAGAGCTACGTGGGAGTCAAGAGGCCTTGAATCCAGAGGGGCTGCAGGTCAGAATCAAGGCCCAGAAGCACAGCTGCAGTTGTAGCACTTCCCACTTCTCATAGCACAAACTTAAAACTTAAAACCTCCTCTGCAAAGCTTGCTGAGTCTCCTGCTTATTGATTCTTCCACCAAAGTCCCAGAACATTCCATACAGTGCCCTCTTATAGCATTCATCACACACATATCTGCCAAATGCCTTTTGTCATGATTTTTCCCTTCCTGGAATAACTTCATTGGGACAATTTCTTCACTTGTAGCTTGTTGAATAAGTGAATGACTCTTCTTCCATTCAGCTAACCCTAAAATGTAAGTAAAAACTATAACAACAATATAATGATAACAATAATGGCTACTTTTTATTAAACATCTAGTCAGGCACTGCATTTTTAAATATATTGTCTGAGGACAGCGTGATAGTACAGCAGGCATTTGCCTTGCACACCAACCAGAGTTCAATCCCCAACATCCCATATGGTCTCCTAAGCACTTGCAGGAGTAATTCCTGAGTGCAAAGCCAGGAGTAACCCCTGAGCATCACCCCTGACCCAAAAAGACAAAAAATAATAATAATAAAATATATTATCAATTTTGGGAAGCTGGAGAGATAATACAGCATTAGGGTGCTTCCTTGCATGCAGCTGCCCAAGGTTTGATCCCTGGCATCCTATCTGGTCCCCCATGCACTGCCAGTAATAATTCATGAGAGCAGAGCCAGGAGTTAAGTCCTGAGCATTGCCAGGTGTGGTCCAAAAACAAAATAAAATTGTGTGTGTATACATATATATCAAGTTTGGAACTGGAGTGATAGTACAGCAGGTAAGATGCTTGCCTGGCATGTGCCCAACCTGGGTTTGATCCCTGGCACCCCATGTGGTCCCCCACACCCACCAGGAGTGATCTCTGAGTGCAAATGCAGGAGTAAGCCCTGAGTACCACCAGGTGTGGCCCTAAACCAAAAATTTTAAATAAAAAATTAAAAGATCTGAAGTGCTTAGTACAGCAGGTAGGGCATTGCTTTGTTCACAGCCAACCTAGGTTCAATCTCTGGCACCCCATATGGTCCCCTGTCCCACCAAAAGTGATCCCTGGGCACAGAGCCAGGAGTAAGTCCTGATCACCGTTAGTGTTACCCAAAAACCATAATAATAATAATAATAATAATAATAATAATAATAATAGTCTGAGAATCAGATGAAGTGACAAAAGATTTATTCCAGAATCTGCCTCTGAAGCACAATGATGTTAGAGTTTGACCCCTGTCAATAACTGGTGTTCCTTAGAGTAAGCAGAAAATCTTTCTGAGCTGTTGGAATCACCTTCACTGAGAGCAAAAGTTTGCCTCTGACCACTACCACGAATTTCCCACAGCCACTGGGACAGCAGGAAATAATCCAACCCCTGACCAGAATGACTTCAGAAAGCTAAACATCTCAAGCAGCTCAAATGGACTTCAGACACCTTATTACAGCATGAGCCCCCATTGGCAGTAAGTTTCACACACATTGAGCTCTCTGAGTATCCAACCTTTACTAAAACAGTCCAAGAGCAGTCGAATTTACTAATCCTCCCAGCACCCCTGTTAGGCCCGCTGGTGGTATTCTTGATGAATTTTTATAAGACACTAGGCTCCATGAGAACAGGTGGTGTGTGGACTTGCCACACACAGAGGTTAGAGGAAGAAGTAGGGACTGGAACAATAGTACAACAGGTGCATTTGCCTTGCACTCAGCTGACCTGGGTTCGATCCCCAACATCCCAGATGGTCCCCCAAGAACTGCCAGGAGTAATTCCTGAGTGCAGAGTCAGGAGTAACCCCTATGCATTGCCGGGTGTGACCCAAAAAGCCGAGAGAGAGAGAGAGAGAGAGAGAGAGAGAGACAGAGACAGAGAGACACAGACACAGACACAGAGACAGAGAAAGAGAAGTAACGCCAATGTGACAAAGAGACTGAAGGCCTCAAAAAAGTGATTTTAGAGAGAGATGGGGACACAACCAGGTGTGTCAGGCCTTAGATGCCTTTCAGGTCTTAGATATTCATCTGACACCTTTTTCATTTTCAATTGCTGTGTAACTTTGGGAAGTTACCTCTGAGTCCAATCTCTCCATCTGTAATGGAAAAGATAACAGTATTTGCTACAATTGGTAGTTTGGAAGACTATTGGCATTAGTGCATATAACACAAAATAGCACAGAACTGGACACAAAGTATCATGAGATTAGTATTAGTATTGGGGAAGTGTCTTAGGGTGCCCTGTGGATAGAATAAATTTTTTTCTGTTGTTTTGGTTTAGGTTTGGGGGCCACACCCAGCAATGCTCAGGAATTATTCCTGGTGGTTCTCAGGGGACCATATGGGATGCTGGGGATTGAACCCAGGTTGGCTGTATGCAAGGCAAGCGCCCTATCCACTGTACTATTTCTCCAGTTCCAGAATAAATGGAATAAGCTTTTACTGGTTCTTTCATTTCTTTCAAAATATAGGCTCTGCTAATTATTACCTGCTTTGTGACCTTGGACAGCTACTTTTACTTCATGAATGAATTTCAGTCCTCTATGAAATGTTATGGCTTGAAGGGAAAATCCTGATAATGTTTTGTAAATTGTCTACCTAATGCGTCATAAAATTAACTGTAGTTTTGCTTTATAACTGTAAACTAATTCTTTAAATTCCTGTCCCTTAACTTCTGAAAGCTCTGTCTATTATATGATCGATCATTACAGATGATCACTCTATCTCAGAGTTGGAGGGGTTGTTTGTTTGTTTGTGGGCCACACCCCTCATTGTTCAGGGATCACTCTTGGCTTTGTTTTTAGATTACCATATGCAATGCCAAGGATCTAACTAGGATTGGCTATGTGCAAGGCAAGTTACTAAACCCCTAACTCTCCCTCCCCGGAGGGAGCTGTTTCTTTTTTCTTTTTAATTTAATTTTATTTTTATAAAGTTGTTCACAATAATTTATTACATTCAATATTCCAACACCAATCCCACCACCATTACACCTTCCCACCACCATTATTTTGAATTTGCCCAACCACCACCCACGCCTGCCCCAATGATTAAAGACAACATATTTTGGGACTGGGGAGAAAGTACAGCAGGTAACATGCTTGCCCTGCATTCACCCAACCCTGGTTAGGTCCCTAGTTAAATCCCCAACATTGCATTTGGTCCCCTGAGCACATAGCCAGGAGTAAACCCTGAGCACCTCCAGGTGTGGCCCCAAAAATAAAGACAACATATTTAAAGTGTCTAGCCCAGGGAAGGGGGGGTGGAAATAAAAGTGTCTAGCCCAATGGGAGGTGGTCCACACATTACTTTCCTGTGTGAGAGTAAGTGTTACTTTCAATGTCCTAAAGTAAAGGAAGTGGCAGGGTGTGGTGGGAAATTTATGGAACCATTGGAGCTGGAATTATTCCTGGCTCTGCCCCTACACGACCTTGGGCAAGTTACCTAACCTTTCTGAGCTCTCCATTCCTGGCCTCTAACCGGAGATAAGGGATGCCTACACTGCAACGTTTTAGGAAGATAAGAGCGTCTGATCGGGAACAGACCCTGACTCAGAACTGCGTGAGAGCTATTAGAAATTGCACTCAGGCCCAGGAACCACTCTCAAAGGACTCAGTAGGAAGCAACCACCCAAATCTGCAAATGAGTCGACTATCCAGACTCTCACAAAGTTCAGCTGAGCTTGGGAGGTCCCCGCCTAGCGCAGCTTAGCGAGTCCGGATCTTGCCAGCGGACCGGTCAGAAGGCCAGGAGAGGACCCAGCCCTCCCAAAGTGATAACCCGGGAGGAGGGGAGGCGGGGGAGGAAGGAATGTACTGATTCACCGCCCCACCCATCCCCTGCCTCTAATCTCTCTTCCGGAATTTCACAGCCCTCCCTCACTGCGGCCCAGGGCCAGGGAGCCCTGGGCCAGGGGAGTCCACCCTCACCCCCTTGTCAACCCGCTTCTGCGGGAACCCCCAGGGAGCGAGACAAAAATCCCAGCGGGCCGGTGGTAGCCGCGTGCCCGCAGCTTCCCTGAGTGCAGCTGCATGGGGGGGAGCCCAGAGGAGACTGGGGGACGTCAAGGGGTCGGGAGAGACCTAGTGGGGACAGCGGGAGGACCCCCTTAGGGGGCGGGAGCAGTCAGCGAGCAGGGGAGGGTCCGCATGGGACCGGAAGGGTCAGCTGGGGACGGGAAGGGTCAGCGGGGGACGGGAAGGGTCAGCGGGGGACGGGAAGGGTCAGCGGGGGACGGGAGCGGTCAGAAGGGATGGGTGGAGAACGGAGGGGACGGGAGGGGTCAGCGTGGAAGGGAGGGTCCCAGCATGGACGGGAGGGGTCAGCGGAGACGGGAGGGGCCCCGACGGGAACGGAAGGGACCAGAACGGGGAGCGGTCAGCAGGGCCGCGGGGTGGGGGGGAGGTGGCCGGGGCGAGAGTGGTGGGGACGGGTGTCAGCAGGGACGGGAGAGGCCCCTAGAGGACGAAAGGACCGGTGGATTCCGGAGTCCCCAGGGTGGGGTGGCAATCATCGGTGGTCCCTCTGGTCGGTGGTGCGGGCAGCACTGGGAAGCAGAGGCCGAAGCAGGCCGAGGCCTCCTCCAGGGACCTTCCCCCAGCCGGTCAGCCTCTCTGTTGTCAGGTGAACTGGATTCCAGGGGCAGGTGAAAACGACCTCAGCTGGCGCGCCCGAAGACCTTATTTAATCTTACCAAAGCCAGAGCAAGGACGGTGGAGGCCCGGAAAGAGTTGGCGTCTGTTCCAGGCGGCCCTGAGCCCAGGGCACTCGCCCAGCCAGTACAGTGACCCCTTCAACTGCCCTGCTTCCTCACTTCAGTCCACACCATTCTCTGATACCTTCAGACCTCTGCTTTCAGGTTAGGCGGTTGGAAAATCTCAAAGACTTGATTACTAAGGGAATCAAGAGCTGTTGGAAGTGAAGCATCAAATCTCCCCTCCGCAAAGAGGGGATTTAGAGGTAATGATGGTCGCTGCTAATTTGCTGAGCACTGTGTGTGCCAAGCACACCGTGTATCCACATTATCATTTTCACAACAATCCGAGCAGGTGGGGTTGGTCCCCATTTTACAAATAGGGACAATGAGGGGTCAGAGAGATAGTACAGCAGGTAGGGCACTTGCCTTGCATGCAGCTGACCCATGTTCAATACCCAGTACCACATATGGTTCCCCGAACAGTGCCAGGAGTGATTCCTGAGTACAGAACCAGGAATAAGCCCTGAGCCCTGCTGGGTGTGGTCCTAAAACCAAATAACAAAGTCACGCAGCTGGAATAGTGTCAAGGCAGAATTTTAACCCAGGGAGTATTTTTCCAGAGCTCCATACTCCCAACCACTGCTGAGGTTTCCCTGGAAGAGAATGTGGTTACGACCTAACCTACAGCTTCCTCTATGTGTTAGTTTGCCAGTGTAAGCTCTTTTCATTATGGTGGCCTCTCTCACTGTGACTTAGATGATCTGTGTACGTTATAAATGTTTAATACATGCTCTCTGACCGTGATACTGTTTCTATACAGAGAGACATCAAAACACCAGGTGAAATGGGGCAATCCAGGTCACGTTGTGAAATCAAGAGGGCTGTTTCCCCACTAGAGCTAGAGGTTGTCTTAACTTTGTCAACTGGTGCTTTGCCCAGAATCTTGCCTTCCCTATAGTCTGTTGCCCTCAACTAGCTATTCCCACACTAATACTCCTAACTTGGCTATTGTGAGTTCTTCAGAGGTTCAGAAAAGGTTGTCCTGTGGGCAAAAGATCTCCCCTCCCCTCTGCTCAGTTTGTGTGAACAGAAGTGACACAGCTGGAGGTTTCTCTCTCAGTTGAGTCAAAATGATAGTTCATCACTTGTTAAGATGAAGAGACCACAAAGGGAAACGAGGCTGGGCCCCACAGCCAATATTCAAGTAATAAAATTGAAATTATC
This sequence comes from Sorex fumeus, assembly GCF_029834395.1. Classification (NCBI taxonomy): domain Eukaryota; kingdom Metazoa; phylum Chordata; class Mammalia; order Eulipotyphla; family Soricidae; genus Sorex; species Sorex fumeus. The sequence continues at coordinate 47,405,836 of NW_026606104.1, forward strand.
AGAGGCCCCTCCTAAAAATGAATTTTGGTAGGAAAAAGCACAATGTCTATAAACCCATCAAAATAAATAGCTTAAGTTCTGAAGGCACAGAGTGCAACTTCTTTTATAGACCCAGGTAAAGCAGTTTCCCTAGCCACTCCAAGATTGAAAGCCTAAAAGCAGTTAAAGCCATTACAGGAGAGATAATAGAAGAGCAGCAAAAGGCACAGAGGATCAGCTCGTGTGAGAAGTCTTTCCTTCCAGTATGTGTGTATAGGTTTTGGGCTGGAGCGATAGCACAGCGGGTAGGGCGTCTGCCTTGCATGCGGCCAACATGGCCGACCCGAGTTCGATTCCTCCGCCCCTCTCGGAGAGCCCGGCAAGCTACCGAGAGTATTCGATATGCCAGACACAGTAACAACAAAGTCTCCAATGGAGACGTTACTGGGCCCGCTCGAGCAAATCGACGATCAACGGGAGGGCCTTTACTTACTTTACTTTGGTTCAGTTTGGAGGCCATACCTGGTCAGTACTAGGGTGTGATGGGAAGCTACTCTAGAGTTCTGTGCTTGAAGGTTCAATGCTGGGTACTCAGGTACTTAGGAGACCATGCAGTATCAGGGTTCAGACCTGAAACTCCTGCATGCAAAGGATGCACTCAGTCCTTTGAGTCATCTTTTGGTTTTTTATAGCCATCTTCTGTGTGTGTGTGTGTGTGTGTGTGTGTGTGTGTGTGTGAAGTGTATGTATGTATGTTAAACATCAACCATCTCTCCCACCCGGTCTTTATACATTCACTTTCTAGTATATAAGTTATACTTTAATCAAGCCATTATAACATTATCATTAAGACATGTGGGGCTAGAGAGATAGTACAATGGGTAAGGCACTTACATTGCACATGACTGACCCAGGTTTGATTTCCCAGCACCCCATGTGTTCCCTGAACACTGCCAAGAGTGATACCTGAGTGCAAAGTCAGGAATAAGCCCTGCTCAGGGTAAGGGCCAGTGGCATGGGCCCCTCACCCCCCCCAAAAAAATAATAATACATACTTCCTTGTAAAGAAAAAAAACATAATATGGACATAAATTCTTTTTGTTTTGTTCTGTTTTTGTTTTGGGTGCCACACCCAGCAATGCTCTGGGGCTACTCCTGGCTCTGCACTCAGGAACCACTTCTAGCAGGTTTGAGGAACCGTAAGGGATGCTGGGGATCAAACCTGGGTTGGCAATGTATAAGGCAAGTGCCCTACTTTTATTAAGATTATATATTTTTTTCTTTTTGGGTCATACCTGGCAATGCACAGGGGTTAACTCCTGACTCTGCACTCAGAAATTATTCTGGCAGTGCTCAGGAGACCATATGGGATGCTGGGAATCACACCCGGGTTGGCCGTGTGCAAGGCAAACGCCCTACCCACTGTGCTATCACTCCAGCCCCAAGATTATAAATCCTTAATAAAATAATTTCTCCACAACCATAACAGAGAAACTACTAACAATTTACATTGTTCTAAGTTTTTCTGTTAGTTTTCCTTTATAGTCATGTAACACACACACACACACACACACACACACACACACATTTAGGTATGTATGCTCGTATTTGTGTGTATTTACTAGAAAGGGGAATGCTTCTCTTAGCGGGAGTCTTTGTATTACTTTGGGGGCTACTCCTAGCTCTGCGCTCAGGAGTCACTTCTAGTGACTCCTGAGGAGACCATGTGGTGCTGGGGATTAAACCCAAACCTAAGCATACAAAACATGTACTCATGTCCCCATGATATGTCTTAGAGAGTCCAAAAGACACCTCTGTGGCTTAGAGCCCCTGTTCTCTGTGTGTGTGTGTGTGTGTGTGTGTGTGTGTGTGTGTGTGTGGAGAGAGAGAGAGAGAGAGAGAGAGAGAGAGAGAGAGAGAGAGAGTGTGTAAAAGGAGTAAGGTATGTACTTGCACACTGTTAACCCTGCTTCATCCCCTAGCTCTTCAGGGTCCCCTGTGATCCGCTAAGAGTGATACCTGAGCACAGAGCCAGGAATAACTTCTAAGCACTGTTGTGTGTGCCCCTACCCCACAAAAAATAACTGTCCAGCAAGTAAAAGCTGTGAATTCAAACCTCAATCCTTCCTTGCTTTCACAGTCCTGATAGCCCTGTTGGTGGTGTTGGGGGTTCCCAGCGGTCTCATTTTTCCATGTCACTGTGTATTCCATGTCAGTTTCCAAGTCAGTACATTTTCAGATCTTCCTTTATGCATGGACGCATACTCAACAGTGCTTCAAGTTGAACATTTGTCACTGCTGGAGCTTTATTCAAGGCAAATACCTTACACCCTTGTACTATTTTTCCAGCCCAGGTCTGCCTTATTATTTCAAAGGCTACTCCACAGTGTCAGAGTGACAGTACAGTGATAGGGTAAGGTGTTTGCTTGCCTTATACATAGCCAACCCAAGTTTAATCCTTTGGGTCCCCCAAACACTTCTAAGAATAAACTTTGAGTGCAGAGCAAGGGGTAACCCCAGAGCATGGCTGAGTATGACACCCAAACCAAAAATAAGTAAATAAATAAGTAAATAAATAAATAATAAAAATAAATGAAGACTAACTCCACAGGGCTGGAAAGAGTATAGGAGTTAAGAGACTTACTGTGCAGGTGACCCCTGAGGATCCCCAAGCACAGAACCAGGAGTAGTCCCTGAGCTCTGCCAGGTGTGGCCCAACCCCCCAAAAATTAATTATAATTTACTTAATAGATTCCCTAATAAGGGGCCAGAGAGAGAGTACAGTAGGTAGGGTACTTGCCTTGCATGTAGCCAACCCAGGTTCAATCCCTGAGCACTGCCAAGAGAAATTCCTGAGTACAGAGCCAAGAGTAACCTCTAAGCACTGCCAAGTGTGGCCCAAAACACAAAACCAAACAAACAAACAAATAGGTTCCCTAGTGATAGATATTTGGGTTGTTTCTAGTACTATTATGAATGGTTTTGTACATGCATCTTAGAGTCCTTTTAGGGTTATTCTCTATGATAAATTTCCAGATAATAGCTTTTTTTCCCCATATTACCAGTATCAAACTCAGTGTCTCACACATGCAAAGTTGGTGCTCTACACCTGAACCTACAACTGACACTATTTTTTTTAAAACAACAAACTTTAATGCCAGAGAGTTGGTGCAGGAGGTAGGGCACTTGTCTTGCATGCAAACTGAGTTTGCTGTACCCCTGATTTCACTCCCTGGCACCACATGTGGTCCCCTAGCATTGCCAGGTTTCACTTCTGAGTATCACCAGGAATAACCTCGGAGCAACACTTGTGTGGCCCAAAAAGCAAAACCAACAACAAACTTTAGATCAGGGATGTAGCTGAGTGACGAAATGCTGGCATAGAATATATGAGGCCTGGGTTTGATCCCCTGCAACACAGACACAAACACACATTTAAATAAAACAATAAACATTATAAATCACCAGAGATCACTATTTTCATCCTATTCCAAATGCCCTGACATACAAACCAACTTCTGAACAGAATCACATAAAATGCTGAGGATAGTACACACAAAGTCAACATTTGCTATTTTCATGACTCTTATTAGCATTAGAGTATCAATAATCTGATGAATAGAAATCCATTCCTTCAGTCACCAATTATTGACGAGCTGTGCTGTGGTGTGGGCCTGAGCATCTAAGAGAACTGTTATGGGACTGGAGTGATAGGACTGCTGGTAGGGCTCTTGCCTTGCATGTAGTCAACCTGGGTTTGATCCTCAGCACCTCATCTGGTCCAACAGAGCACACAGGTGTGACTCACTAACTCAGAGACAGACAGGAGTAAGCCCTGATCACCACTGGGTATGGCTCAAAGCAATAACAAAGGGTCAACAGATACGGACCCTGCCCTTTAGGAGTAGATAGTCTAGTTAAAAGTAGTGAGTACTGGTGATTTACAATGCAAAGCTTTGAGATAAGTACTGGAAGGCAGTAACATAACTGCAGAAGAGATAAGAGAGTGTATAAGAGGGTTGAATCAACCTGCAGAAGGGCAGGCAAAAGAGGGGCAATGAGAAAGAACAGCTTATATCATCCAAACAGGGAAAGCAGTAAACACCCCAGTTGCCAGAGCATTCCGAACCGAAGCCTAGACAATAACTCCAACAAATACTGACAGCAACAGGAGCCCAATTAGTGGTTCTCAAATGTCTACCCTCAGCTTGTGTGAGTGTGTGGAGAAAGGAGAGAGAGAAAAGAAAGATAATGATAGGAATTCTCTTATGTAAATGTACTCTGTTTAAGGGCCAGTGTGAGAGTATACACCATTCCTACATGGTGTGTGTGTGTGTGTGTGTGTGTGTGTGTGTGTGTCTGGGGGAAAGGGCAGTTTATTAAAACATCCTTTCTTTTTTTATGGGGTGGTGGGTGGCTTTGGTTTGTGGCCACACATGATAGTGCCCAAGGGCTACATCCAACTCAGTGGTGGGAGTCATTCCAGGTGCTCAGGCAGTGTCCAGCTCAAATTTGAGCCTCCTGCATGCAAAGGTTAATGGCTGGAGCGATAGCACAGTGGTAGGGCGTTTGCCTCGCAAGTAGCCAACATGGCCGACCCGAGTTCGATTCCTCCGCCCCTCTCGGAGAGCCCGGCAAGCTACCGAGAGTATCTCACCCGCACGGCAGAGTCTGGCAAGCTCCCCGTGACGTATTTGATATGCCAAACACAGTAACAATAAAAGTCTCCAATGGAGACGTTACTGGGCCTGCTCAAGCAAATTGTTGAACAACGGGAGGACAGTGACAGTGACAGTGACAGCATGCAAAGGCATGTGATCAGTCTCTTGAGCACTCTCCCTGGCCCTAAAGCATCTTTTCATTCAAGAAACAGCAGTTAGAACAGAATGCTAGGGGGCCAGAATGATAGAATACTAGGGCATTTGTGTTGCACGTGGCCCATCTGGGTTCAATCCCCAACATCCCATATGGTCCCCCGAGCATCGCCAGGAGTGAGTCCTGAGTGCAGAGCCACTGGGTGTCACACACACACACACACACACACACACACACAAAGATGACATGATAGTTGTTTTTCTCTTTTGTTCTTGTTTGACCAGCTAAAATCTAGCAACCATATCTGAGTCCCTGTCCTTATTTTTTAAACTTTGTGACCATTGATGACATCTAAAAGCCTGGGGACTGGGGCTGGAGAAATAGCACAGCGGGTAAGGTGTTTGCCTTGCACGCGGCCAACCCGGGTTTGATTCCCAGCATCCCATATGGTCCCCCAAGCATCACCACGGGTAATTCCTGAGTGCATGAGCCAGGAGTAACACCCCTGTGCAACACTGGGTATGACCCAAAAAACAAAAAAAAAAAAGCCTGGGGACCTCTGAACCAGGTGAATTTAAGATATTCTTTCCATACCAACGATTCTAAGATTCTCTGTTCAACAGTAATTAATTAAGACCCAAAGGTAAATTACACTTGGAACCTATAAGCCAAATCCCTTTCAACAAACCCCAGGGTTAAAAAAAAAAAAATACCTGAATCTGTGAATAAGTAAATGAAAAAAAAAAAAAACAATTTGGAACCCTCTCAAACCCTTTTATTTTTTTATTTCTTAAACCACACAAGAGCACCTCAAATTTCCAAATAGACCTGCTTTCCTGCTCCTGGGAAATGCAGCCCTGAAGAGAAACCACAGAAATAACAGATAGAAGTGATATGGGAAAAATCAATTCGGTGCCGTTTTCACAACCTTTAAAATAGAGCGATTGAAGTGATGATGGGGTTTCGTGACCAGCGGTAGTGGAGCCTCTGATGGGAATGCTGGTATTTTTCCTGCTTTTCTCTGAGTAAGTGGGAGGGGAGGGAGAAAATGGCTTTCTCCCTCCCCTTCCACTTAAAAGAAAATAGAGGCAATGAAAAGCAAAAGTCTCCAGTTATGTCCCATTAAGAAGGACAAATGAAATGCTGCTCCCCTGAAGCCAGAAAACACAAACCCTCAGAGGGGCCTGGGCCCTGGCCTTTCCTTCTGCTGCTTCTGCTGCTAAGTATTCAGCAACACACCTGCCCAACTGTTACCATGGTGATGCCTCACCTTTACATTCCTAAAGTTGGGGTTGAGACTGGTTCGGGGCACACTGGAGTCTCCAGTCTCCTTGGTGTGTGGAAAAGGAAAAGGGAGGTGAGTGGGAAAGATTCTATGTGGGCATGCCTGGTTCCTTGGTTATTGTGTGTGTGTGTGTGTGTGTGTGTGTGTGTGTGTGACCTTCCAAGGCGAGAGTTGCCTGCAGCAAGGTGAGGAGAATAGTTATGATGGACCCCAAACAACCAAGGTTCAAAACCCAGCCCCTAAGTGAATCCACCTGTTCCTTCCAATCAGCCTTCCTCGAGCACAGGAGGTACTGAGAGATGTCTCAGTAGCCATAATTGGCCCTCAGTGAGCCCACAGTCCAGAATGAAAGCACAGTCAGCCAAGTCCAAGGGTCAGTGCTACAGTCGACCAGGCAGGTCACTACCGCAGAGAGGAGAGACAACGCACTCCCCACATGCATCTGACAAAGCCTCCAAGAAAGACTCCAACTTGGGGCTCCCTCTTCTTGGGAAGAGTTCCACAGGAGAGCGTCAGATTAGAGCCGACAAGGCCGAAACCAGTACTCTGACCTCAGGAAAGTGAAGTTCGTTCCCTGAGTCTCATTGTCACCATCTAAAAATCAAAGCTAGTATTAACTATCTGACGCTAACTGGGAAAAAAAAGTAATACTAATTAATAAGCACTGTAGCACTGTCCTCCCGTTGTTCATGGATTTGCTCAAGCGGGCACCAGTAACATCTCCATTGTGAGACTTGTTACTTTTTTTGGCATATCGAATACTGGTAGCTTGCCAGGCTCTGCCATGTGGGCGGAATACTCTCGGTAGCTTGCCAGGCTCTCCGAGAGGGGCAGAGGAATCGAACCCGGGTTGGCCGCATGCAAGGCAAACACCTTACCCGCTGTGTTATTGCTTCAGTCCATTAATTAATAATGATGAAACCAAAATCAGACAGAGTGAGTCTAAGCACTAATTTTCCAAGACTCAATGGCTTATCTTGGATAATTCTGCGTTAAAATTCTTTGGAGCCTCAGTCTACCGAGCTATAAAGGATAATCAGAATCCTGCTGCTAGAGTATTGCTAGAATCAGGTAATACATGTAAACCCCCATCACCAGTCAGCATAGATAAAATGCTAATTACTTCTTTGGTTTGGTTTCTTTGGTTTGAGCTTTTGGAATCACATCTGGCAGAACTCAAGAGCTATTCCTGGCTCTGTGCTCAGGGGACCATACGGTGCCAGGCATTTGAACCCAGGCCTCCTGCAGGCGAAACAAGCACTCCAGCACTGCTAGCTACAACTGTTTAGGGGAGCAACACTCCTGATCCAGTGTCTGGTGTGCCCTAAGTCAGGTGTTACTGTCACTAGTACTACACATGTATATCGTCTGGCAGCTGTTAGCACTTCACACACATTACCTGCCCAGACATTTTTTGGACCCTTGTCTCTGGCCATTCCACTGTTGGGCCTTCTTGAGCTTTCAGAGGCGTTGGCTATTTATCTCTCAGGCCAGTATTCCCTCCCCAGAATCTTCATTTCCCTTCTGCCACAGCCTCTCTCCTGGACTGCATGAAGGGGAAAAGGGCCTGGGCCTGGCCCAAAGCCCGGGGGCGGGGGGGGGGCTCCCCTGGAGACTGAGGTGGGGGAAAAGGCAGCAAGTGCGTCAGCCTGATGCAATCGCAGGCTCATGGCTTGGCCCACTTCCTCCTCTTTGGGTGTTTACTGGAGCCTGGATTCCACAGGAGCCTTGGAAGTGTACACTGACAGCAGGGGACTGGGCAGTTCTCAAAACTGTCCCTGATTTGGTGACAGCTTCGGAAGAAAGCCAGGCTGAGCTCTCCTGGGCCTCCGCAGCCCTGGAGTCAGGGACACAGGAAAGAGATACCAGGTGTCAGATCCCAGGGGAGGCAGGGGAGGCAAGGAGGGAGGGAATAGCCAGTTGCTGCCCCAGGGCCAGCTTCCAGCCCCAGCTCTGGGAGGCCCCCATGAATAGGCCCTTTATCTGAAGCTTAGAAGCTCCAGGGAGGGAGCCCTGGAAGGGGGTCTCAAGTGACAAGGAGCCACAGAACTGGCTTGCAGGAGCTCTTGTCCCTTTCTTCCTTCCCAGGTGAAATTCTAGCTGAAGAGCAGTTTCTTTTCCGAAGCTATTTGCAGTGTTAGCTAGGAGCTTCCTTTGGGAGGACCCTCATCCACCTCCACTGTCTTGCCGGCTCAGAGACCCAAAGAAGTATAGGGTTCCAAGTGGTCAAGAATGTGGGCTTGGAGCCAGGAGTTAGCACAGCAGTTTGGGGCCCATGCCGGGCACACACTCAACCCAGGCTCAATTCCCAGCACCAACATGGTCCCCTGAGCATTGCTGGATATAGCCCAAAAGGCCCCAAGCACCACTGCTGGAGTGTCCCATTATTCCCAGCACTGCAGGGTCTGAGCGATGTAGCATCCTTGGGCCCTGCCTGCATCGAGCTGCCGACCTGGTGGGCCAAGAATCTCTGGTGGGATTCCTGGACCTCCCGAGCACCATTTAGGAGACCTTAAAAAAAGAGAGGGAGAGAGAAAGAGAGAGAGAGAGAGAGAGAGAGAGAGAGAGAGAGAGAGAGAGAGCTCAATGGGAGGAGAGGTGTACATGCCTTCCCACCCCAGGCCAGGTTCAATCTCCAGCACCCCCTGAGTCCCTGGCACCACCAGGAGTGAGCTCTGAGCTGGAAGGAGCCCCTGAGCACTACTTGGTGGGACCCTGAAAACAAAGAACATGGGTTTTTGGACACATGCTGATTCTCAGCTCTTACGGGTACTGGCTAGACCCCAGGCAATTCACCTGTTTCTCTGTCTCTCTCTCTGTCTCTGTCTCTCTCTCTCTCTCTCTCTCTCTCTCTCTAGGGCCCATGTCTGGTGTCAGGCTGAGGCTGTTATGTGATGCCAGGAGTCAACCCCAGGGCCTCTCACACATACTAAGTATGTGTACTACCTACTGTTTGAGCTGTTCTTCTCTCTCTCACTCTCTCTCTCTCTCTCCCTCTCTCTCCCTCTCTCTCTCCTTCCTCTCTTCAAACAGGTTAGTACGACTAGTGCACTTCAGAGATAAAGCTCGTAGGTACATAGAACAGTGACCACTGTAAGACCATAATGATTAGATATTGTCAAGTCCATTAAGAATTCTTTTTCTTCTTTATAAAGTTCTGGCTTAATTGTCCTTTCAGTATCTTGTGACTGTTGCCCAGCTATCAGGAAAGAATTCAGCCTCCCCTCCCCCAGAGCTGTGAAACCGAGAAGGCAAGGCTTGCTTGCTCAAGCTCCTGAGTCACTCAGCAAAACTGGCCCCAGATAATCAGAGGATCAAGGAAACGAGCTGCAGACTGGGGAAAACCCAGCCACAGAGCTGGGGCCTCTGCCGGGGCAGCTCCCTTCCCCAGTGCTTGACATGAGCTTTCACTTCAGTTTTCACCCAAGGCCTCAGCAACACTCAGGCCCTCCTGTGCCAAGACTCCGAGAGCAGTGACACTGGACCTCCAGCCCACAGCGAGGTTTCCTGTGGACTCTTGTTTGGCACAAACTCCTTTTCAATTTTTGCTTTTGTTCTTGGGCCACACCCAGGGATGCTCAGGGCTTACTGCTGGCTCTGCACTTAGGAATCACTCCTGGTAGTGCTCAGGGAACCATAGGTGGTATCAGGGATCGAACCTGGGTCATTTGCCAAGCAAGACAAGTGCCCTACCTGGTGTCCTATGGCTCCAGCCACTGGTACAAACTTGGACAGACTCTCTTCTTCCTGTCACTTCTTCCTTGGGGGATTTGACCCTATCTCCCCTTCCCTGCCCAGGGATCACCCCTGGAGGGGCTCAGGGGACCATATGGAGTATTCTAGGGATTGAACTCAAGGTAAGTGTGTCCTACCTGCTATAATATTTCTCCAACCCCTTAAATAGTTTTTATTAAAAGAAATTTAGAGAGGTGTGAGGAGAGAGAGGAGAGAGGAGAGAGAGAAAGAGAGAGAGAGAGAGAGAGAAGGAGGGAGGGAGGAAGGAAGGAGGGAAGGAAGGAAGGGAGGGAGGGAGGGAGGAAGGAAGGAAAGAGGAAGGGAGAAAGAGAGACATATTCAAAAGAGAACACAAGCTTCTCCAGAGTGGAAAAAGACCTGTTCCTGCTTTAAACTGTGTTCATAATTTGGGGGGGTTTAATTGATTGGAGTCAATTTGATTTTAACTTTTTGACTTTTTTCTGGTGGTGTTGCAATGCATGGTAATGCAATACTTGGGAGACCATGCAGATCTAGGGACTGAACCTGTACCTCCAACATTCAAGTATGTGCCCCAAACCTTTAAACCATCTTCCTGGTTCCTGTGTCTAAGTTTGTTTGTTTTGGGGTGGGCCAAACCCAGTGATCCTCAGGAGTTACTCTTGGCCCTGCACTCAGGAATTATTCCTGGCAATACTCAGGAATTGAGTATTGAATAGAGTGCCAAGATTGAACCAGGGTCAGCCCTGTGCAAGGCCAGCACCCTACCCACTATACTATCACATGGGTCCTCCATGTCCAAGTTTTGAACTTCCACCTTTTTACTGAGGACTTCCCAGACTTTATCTCCAGGCCTGATCTTCCCCAAATGCCACCTGCCTATCAGGCAACTCTGCTTCATGACCTCAGGCCTGGCAAGCTCAACACGCCCAAACTGAATTCTTTATCTTCCCCCCAAACCTGCTCCTTCTCCTCCTCCAATGTTCTATCTCATACATGACACCACCTTTTGCCTATTACCCAAGTCAGAGTCTCAAAAGGCACTCTCTCCCCTCCCTGCCATGTTCTTGGCATACAATTTACCATATTCCTGCATCTTATAAAGCCACCCCTTCCCCCTGGTCTCCCCTGCTCCTGCTTTAGTACCGGCCTTCATCCTAACCCAAAACCTAGATTATCACTTTTTGTGTTTCTTCTTCCATGTTTGTCTTTGGGTTATACCCAGTGGTGCTGGGTATCAAAGCTACTTCTGGTTTGGAGTGAGGGAATCACTCCCAGCAGTACTAAGGGGACCCTATGGTGCCTAGGATGGAGCCCAGGACTTCTGCATGCAAGACAGGCTCCAGCCCCTGAGCCATCTTTCTGGCCCTTTACATTTCCCCAAGGCTTATGCCAGTTTGTACTAGACTCTGCATGGGGTCTCTGGCCAATGCCATCTGTTTCCTGAGGCCTCGCTCTTGCCCGCATACTATGCTGAAGAGGAACCCTTGTCCCAGGCTGAGCTCACTGAGCCTGTCACTGCCTCAGTGTTCTGATCCATAGTGCACAATTGAGGGCCAGAGAGATAGTACAATGGGTAGGATACTTGCCTTGCATGTGACCAACTCAGGTTCAATTGCTGGCATCCCATATTGTCCCCCAAGTCCCACCAAGAGTGATTTATGTGTGCAGAGCCTGGAGTAAGACCCGAGGACCACTGAGTATGTCCCCCAAAAAACAAAAACCAAACAAGCAAAAAAGCCCAAGAGTGCACATTTGACCCAAGTAGGGCAGAAGTCGGACCCTGGGGAGTCTGAAGCTGGGGCATAGTGACTCTTGTACAAATGCCTCAGCAGGTCACAACCGTGATGAGAATGAGTGAAACAGCCCCAAGGGAGTGTAAATGGCAGTTGTGCCTCATGGAAAATGGGTGTTTCCTCTAAAGGAGACGCTACTGCTGGGCTCTGGCAAGTGGTTGCCATGGGAACGCAGAGCCAGTCTTGTTTCCCACATTTTTATCTGAAATTTCCCAATTTTGAATAGTGCACTCTAGTTAGTTCATTTGTTTGTTTTGGTGCCAGAGATCAAACCCAGGACTTCACACATGCAAGGCAAATGCTCTACTACTAAGCAACATTCTTGGCCCTAATTCACTCTTTAAATGTCACAAGCTGGAGCCTTGAGAGATAGTATAGCAGGTAGGGTGCTCACCTTGCATGTGTATAACCCGGTTCAAAATCTCCAGAGCCCCATAAGGTCCCTGAGCCCCACCAGGAGTGATCCCTGAGCACAGGGCCAGGAGTATTCCCTGAGCACTGTTGGAGAAAAACCAAAAAGAACAAAGAAACAAGTATCACAAGCTAAGTATATCTTGTCCACTCTATTTGACACATGGGTTGTCAGTGTGATGAGCATTGGAGGGTCAGATTTAGGTCTCAAAGCTGGGGACAGCTACTTTAGCTGGTGTATGGAGAAGCATAGAAAGCCACCAATGTACAGAACAAAGTCTGTACATTGGGGTTTGGAGTGATAGTACAGCAAGTAGGGTGCTTGCCTTGCATAAAGCCAACCCGGATTCAATCCCCGGCATTCTATATGGTCCCATGAGCACTGCCAGGAGTAATTCTTGAATACAGAGCCAGGAGTAACCCCTGAGCATCGCAGGGTGTGGCCCAAACACACACACACACACACACACACACACACACACACACAGAGAACAAAGTCTATTCTTGCTGGTTCCTGGGTACCCGGATATAACACATGTCCACATTTCTTAGCCCAATATCTCTAGATCTTCTTCCCAAGACTAAGACTATAAAATAGATAAAATCATGGGCTCTTGGGGTCTGAAAGATAGTAAAGAGGTTAAAGCACTTGTCATGCATGAAACCAACCTGTTTTAACTTCCAGCACCATATGGTTCCCCGAGTATTGCCAAGTATCACCCTGAAGGTCTTTCCAGTACTGACAAGTGTGGTCCTCAAGGCCCCCAAGCACCAATGTAATCTTGGCTACAGCAGGGACTAAGCAGCCTCACATCTTTGGGGCCCCACAATAACCCACTAGTCTGGCTGACCAAGAACTACTGGGAGCAGCCCTGACCCCTAGGCATAGTTTGGAAGGCCTCCAAAGTAAATAAATAGATAGGGGTCAGAGCAATACTCCAGCAGGTAGGGCGCTTGCCGTGCACATGACCAACCTGGGTTCAATCCCCAGCATCCCATATAGTCCCCCAAGGCTGCCAGGAATGATTCCTGAGTGCAGAGCTAGGAATAAGCCCTGAGTACCTCTGGATGGGGCCCCATAAAAAAACAAAACAAAAATAATAAAATAAATAAGTCGATCAATAATTACATAAATCTTGTGCACTGATGTCAGTTATACCTGGATTTAAGGCTAATTTGAAGCTAACTTGTAGTTCCCTCTCACCATGTGTTTTTGAGCAAATCACATCACTTAGCCTGAGATTCTCCCTCTGTGGAATGAACTACTTTTATCATAAGGTTGCCATTAGGATCAGATCACACATCGCTCACATAGCTCTTCATCAGGCACACACTAAGCCCTGAATGACTGTTAGTCATAATTACTGTCCTTTCAAATAACTGCAGTTTTGCTCCTCAGTCCAGTTCATTCTCAGAACACTTTCTTGTTCACATAACTCTCTAGGCATTTTCTTTTTTTTTTGGGGGGGGGGTCATACCTGGCGATGCTCAGGGGTTACTCCTGGCTTTGCACTCGGGAATTACTCCTGGCGGTGCTCAGGGGACCATGTGGGATGCTGGGAATCGAACCTGGGTTGGAAAGGCAAACGCCCTACCCACAGTGCTACCACTCCAGCCCCTCTAGTATTTTCTAATGCTCTTATTACTTATCACTGTCTTGGTAATATTGTAAACTCCTAGAGGAAAAAGCCACATTTTTTTTCTTTCGCTCTTTCCTTCTTTCCTTTTTTTAAAAAAAATCTTTGTTTAAAAAGAGGAGGAAGGAAGGAAGTGAGGAAGGAAGTGAAGCTGGAAAGCAGAGTTTTATACAATTTTATACTACTTGAAGTTCGAAGCAAGGCCTTTGCGTACTTAGTTTACTCTTGTGTACCTGGTGTACCAGGTACACAAAAGTAAACCAGGTACACAGGCCCTTGTGTACCTTGTTTACTCTGAGTCCCATATAGTGTTGAACACAGAGAACTCCCAATATATTTCTGTTGAAGTAAAGAATTAAAGACATGTCCACACCCTTCACCAGAATTCTTTAATGTATTTTGGAGGTTATTGGTTCAACTCTCGGTACACTGCTCTAAAATAGCAGGTTCTAGAATCCCTGTTAATAGCACCTCATTTTTTCTTTGGGCAACTGGTCAGTCCCTCTTCAACGTGGCCCACCCACCATAGTGCAGTGCTAGGAGTCATCATGAGATCCAGAACTAGCCAATCAGAGGCGATTATCCTCTGGCCACAGTGATTGGTTCAGGCTGAGTTTATAGCACAATCAAGCCAATCAGAGCTCTTAAAAAGGAGAAAATGGACTCCCATGGAAGATGCTAAATCATGAGACTATAATCCAAGAGTTGCCAGTGGCCATATTACCACTGTAGCACTGTAGCACTATCCTCCCTTTGTTCATTGATTTGCTCGAGCGGGCACCAGTAACATCTCCATTGTGGGACTTGTTGTTACTGTTTTTGGTATATCGAATATGCCACGGGAACCTTGCGAGACTCTGCCATGTGGGCGGGATACTCTTGGTAGCTTGCTGGGCTCTCGGAGAAGGACAGAGGAATCAAACCCGGGTCGGCCACATGTAAGGCAAACGCCCTACCCACTGTGCTATCACTCCAGCCCTCTGAGAAAAAAATTTAAAAAATAGCCTATCTAGGAGTGAAGCAAGCAAAGAAAAAGAGGTCTAAGAAATGAAAAGAAATAGGTTCCCAATGGTAGTTTCCAAGCTAGGGACCTAACCCTGCCTAAAGTCAAGCTATTGACTATTTTCTTAGAGGTAAGAAATCCATCTGTTTTGTTGTTGTTTCCTCTTTGCTTTGCTTAAATTATTTTTCGTGGGTTTTTGTCACATCCAAGAGTGCCAAGTTCATAATGAGGAGTCATAGTAGCCATAGACAGAGACCTTAAGGGAAACCTCTATGACCACAATAATCCCCCTTAGGAACTGCCTCCTGGACTGAAGAGACAGTACAGCAAGTAGCTCGCTGGCCTGGCATACAGTCCACCTAGGTTCCATCCCGAGCATCTCAGATGGTTCCCTGAACATCAGGGTCAGGAGTGATTCCAAAGCAGAGTCAGGAGCGATACCCAAGCACAGTTGGGTGTGGGCCAAAACCTAAACCCAAACCAAGCAATCAAAGAACTACCTGGACTAACAGCATGTTTGCACAACTGACCCTCGCCCCCCACAGAAGGTGGAAGCAGAAGGCTCATGTACTTCAACATAATCAAATCAGACTCTCTCCAGGGAATTTGGGCTTAAGTCAAAGAGGCCCTACTTGAGTCTGGGCTGCATTCTTTAACCAAAGGGCCTGAGAGGAGGTGCCAGTAGCAGAGCAGCGGAGGAGCTGCTCTGTCAGGAGAAGGTGGCTGAGGCATACATGGAAACAGAAAACCATGATCCCCCAGAGAGGGAGGAAAACAAGAGAGCGCTGCTTTTTCTTTCCTCCTGAGACCAATTACTTCTCTCAGGTTCCTTGGGTTTTCTTTATGTTCTTATTATTCTCTCCCTCACTGTTACCTCCTCCTCCTCCTCTTCTTCCTCCTCCTCCTCCTCCTCCTCCTCCTCCTCCTCCTCCTCCTCCTCCTCCTCCTTCTTCTTCTTCTTCTTCTTCTTCTTCTTCTTCTTCTTCTTCTTCTTCTTCTTCTTCTTCTTCTTCTTCTTCTCCTCCTCCTCCTCCTCCTCCTTCTCCTCCTCCTCCTTATTCTCCTCCTCCTCCTCCTCCTCCTCCTCTTCCTCCTTCTTCTTCTTCTTCCTTAAAATAGCTCTAGTAATTAGGAGAAGGGAGGATGTTTCATTTTTCTTTTCTGTTTTTGGGCTATACCAAACAATGCTCAGGGGTTACTCCTGGCTCTGCACTCAGAGATCACTCCAGGTGGTACTCGGGGGACCATATAAGGTGCCAAGGATCCAAACCAGGTCAACCGTGCAAGGCAATTGCCCTATCACTCCAGCCCCCTCAATTTGGTTTTTATTTGTAACCAAGAAATGTTCAGACAACCATTTCAGGATCTAGTCTCCAGTCAAGGTGCCCTGGTCATTAGGCGAACAAAGATCTGGTCCCTTGAAAAGAGACAGTCCCACATCCCATTGATGTCTGTTGTAACCTTGGCTAAAATACTTACATTGACTGATGTACCTTTCTCTCTTATGAAATGGGGATAATCAATGCTCCCCTACTAGGTTGTTGTGAAGACTGGTTGAGAGCTTGTGAAAAGAAGTGCTCAGCATGGAACCAGACCCGAGAAAGCACCTCATCAGTCTGAGAAGGATGCTGAAGAGGGATGGGGCCTTGCTTGCACCCCATCCACGGGGAGATCCCAGCAAGGACTGGGAAGGGAATGTGCCCGGGACAGCTCTTCTCCTCCTTAGAACCAGCTTCATCTCTCTGTGGCAATTTTTCGAAATGTTAAGGAGGCAAAGAAGAGCATTGTTTTTCTAAGAGCCCACTCCATGACTCTCTTCTAATGATAAAACTCAGACAAGAGAAAAATACATATGCATAAGGATGCTTGTTGTGGTAGTGTTTATATTAGCGAAAAATTGGAAATGAGTTAAAAGCCCAACACTGTATTTTGCTTAATAGATGATGGTACATATATACATGAGAATATTAACAAGATTTAGAGGAGAAAAAGGCACAATATTTTAAAATAAAAAATAAATATGGAGTAGAGTGCAAAATGTTATGGAGTAGAATGCAAAGTTTGGAAGAATTTTTTAAGTAAAAGACCAATATTTCAAAGATATTTCTGCTGCTCTCTTGCTCTCTAGAGCCATGCGCAGTGTCTTACTCTACACCCACCCAGCAATGCCATCGTTTATCTTCTCTGCCTTTGGGATAGCTTGGGTGGAAAAATTTGAGAAGCAATTCTGTGGGTATAAGTCCTGAGGCCTCTAATGTTAAAGTTTGTGACAAGAACAGATGTCCACAACATTTTTCAAGTTAAAAACAAAAGGCAAGTTAGAAAAAAATATCATCAGGAATGTATATAGTGGTCATTTAAGGCCATGGAATTTGAGGTGGTTTTTCTTTTTTTTTTTGTTTAGTTTGTTTTTTTGGGTCACACCTGTCGACGCACAGGGGTTACTCCTGGCTCTACACTCAGGAATTACTCCTGGCAGTGCTCAGGAGACCATATGGGATGCTGGGAATCAAACCTGGGTCGGCCGCATGCAAGGCAAATGCCCTACCCGCTGTGCTATTGCTCCAGACCCGAGGTGTTTTTTTCTTTTTGTATTTTAATATATTTTCTAAAACTCTTATAATGTGGGGCTAGAGAGATGGTACAGAAGCTAAGGTACTCACTTTGCAAGCAGTGGACCCCCATTAATTTCCCACCACAACCCCCCAGCACTGCGAGTGGTGCTTCCACTAACTGGTGGATGTGGCCAGAAAATCCCTAAACTTTTACAAAAATGTGTGTGCATTACATTTATGAGAAAAGATAATAAAGCTGCATTCATTTGGAGGGTCTGGGAGAAGATGCCTTGATTTTATTTTCTCCTTTACTGTCGTCAACTTATATTTTAACACACAAATTCTCTAACACATCCTCTCTCAAAATAGGAAAATTTGCCTGGGGGCCAGTCCTCATGGAACTGCTCCAGATAGAAGCTCCCTCTACAGGGAGAAGAGAGCCTTGTCTGAGGCTGGCAGAAACGGTAAGCAGCTCGCTCTTGCCCTCTCCTGGTCAGAATAGGTCAGAGCCTTAACAGGCAAAACTTGGCCAGTATCACCCAAGCAAGAAAGTTTGTAAGTCTACAACTGTACCTCATGGTGTTTCACTAATAAAAAAAAAAAAAGATAAAGAAAAAGAAAACACACACACACAAAAAAACAAACCAAAAAACCCCCTTGGCCTTGGCCTGTACCCCCAGCGCACCCTGATGGCCGAGTGTCTTCTGGAGGCATCACTTCTGACTGTCCCATGTTTGTTTGAGAGTGTACTGCAGTCATTGCACATCAGCAACTCAGCATCCCACCCACAAACAGGCCATGAGTTGGGCTTTGCTAGTTCAGTCTAATGACTGAAAACCCCCCTGGATGTAACATTCACTCCAGTCCAGAAAAGGCTCTGTTCCAAACACTGGAGCACATGATAGTGTCTTCCTGTTCACTCAAAAGCAATGATGATCAGGACTTGGGTTTTTGGGGTCATACCCAGCGATGCCCAGATTCCTGGTTCTGCACTCAGGAATCACTCTTGATGGTGCTCGGGGAACCATGTAGGATGCCAGGCATTGAACCCAGCTTGGCTGCAAGCAGGGCAAGTACTTGACCCACGATGTTATCTCTCTGGCCCTGGTAGTTGGGATTTAAGTAAATAAAAAAAGAAAAGATGTCGGAGCAGTAGTACAGCACACAGGATGCTAGCCTTTATGCAGCTGACCTCAGTTCAAATCCCCAGCACCACATATGGTTCCCTTCCCCCAGGCGCCTCTAGGAGTAATCCCTGAGCACTGGACCAGGACCATGTCCTGAACTGCCAGGTGTAATCCAAGAACCCAAAACCAAAACAAAATCATAAAGAAAATGGTTACAGAAAGACCACAGAAATCATCCTAACCATAAAAATATGCTGTCCTTGATGGTTCTTTCTGTTTTCCAAGTTTTTTTTTTTTATGGCAGCTTCACATATACCAAAAAAAAAAAATCTTAGAAAGATGTTTCTGCAGAATTGTTAGTAACAGCAGAAAACTGAAAGCAATCTAAATCAACATCCCTCAGTATGGGTAATTTGGACAAACAGAACAGTGTATTAATCTATTAATAAAAAGAATGGGGGCAGAGGGGAGCATAGCGATACTACAGTGGAGAGAGCGTTTGCCTTGCATGTGACCGACCTGTGTTCAATCCCTGGCATCCCATACGGTCGCCCAAACAGCACCAGGAGTGATTTCTGTGTGCAGAACCAGGAGTAAACCCTGAGTATCTCTGGGTGTGACCCAAAAAGTCTTAATTAATTTTTAAAAATTTTAAATGAATGGGAACAGAGAAATAGTACAGTGGGTGGAGCACTTGCCTTGCACATGGCCAACCTGTGTTTGATTCCCAGCATCCCATATGGTTCCCCTGAGCACCGCCAGGAGTGATTCCTGAGTTCAGAGCCAGGAGTAACCCCCGAGCATCACCAGGTGTGACCCCAAAACAAAGAAGAATGAGGCAGGGCTGGAAAGACAGTTCAAAGAGCTGAAGCATATGCTTTGCATGAGGGATACCTAGGTTCAATACTCAGCACTGCATGGTACCCCAAGCATCCCTGGGAGCAACCCCTGAGCACAAAGCCAAGAGTAACATCTAAGCACTCTGACTGTGGCACCCAAATGAAACAAACAGTGAGGTGTATTTCCCACACAGGATGCCATGGCATGCTCCATAGGATCCACTGTTGGCCCAGTGGCTCAGGAGTAGAGTGGTCACCCTGCAGGCCCAGAGTTTGAGCCCCAGCACTTCATGTTAGCCCACTGGAACTGTCATTAGGCTCCCCAGAGCCACAACAGGTGTGAGCAGAGCATGACAGCGTGCACTTGGGAACCACAACTAAAGGGTGAAGCACAAAAACAAGCAGAAAGCAAGAGGTCAGACAGTCCCCATATGTGTAAAATAAGGATCATGGCACTGCTGTGGCACCGCGGCAAGAGTGTGTGCTCTCCTGAGTTCTGTGCCAAGTGTGAGGGCCACAGCCAAGGGCACGGCTGCCTGCTTCAGCAACACAGCAGCAAAGGGAGTAAAAATCACAAAAATACAACAAAATACTTTCTTTTCAGTGGAATTGCTGGGAACTACAAAGTTATAGTTATTCGTGGTTGAGTTTCAGGCCTTCAATGTTCCAACACCAATCCCTTCATCAAGTGTCCACTTCCCTCTACTCATCAAAATACTTTATTTTTTTATTATTTATTTATTTATTTTGCTTTTAGGGTCACACCCAGCGATGCTCAGGGGTTATTCCTGGCTCTGCACTCAGGAATTATTCCTGGCAGTGCTTGGGGGACCATATGGGATGCTGGAGATCGAACCCAGGTTGGCCGCGTGCAAGGCAAATGCCCTACCTGCTGTGCTATCACTCCGGCCCTCAAAATACTTTTTTAATCTGTATAACTGTAGATGTATAGATGTAGAGGACATATCAGAAATAAACACCAGAAACTAACAGTAATGACTACCTCTGGAGCTGGGGGGGGCGGGGGGCGGGGGAGAAATCACGACAAGGCAATTTAAAAAAAAAAGAATTATTTTCACCACATGTCACTTTGCACCCCTAAGTTCTTTACCATGTTATGTATTTTTTTGAGATAAAATTGTTTAAATTTCTAAAATAATTTTTCTTTTTGGTTTTTGAACCACACCTGGCTGTGCTCAAGGTTTACTTCTGTCTTTGTATTCAGAGATGACTTTTGGTGGAGTTCAAGAAATTGAATACGGAATGCTGGGATTGAATTCTGGTCAACCATGTACAACGCAAGTACTCTACTTGCTGTACCACCTATCCACACCTCTAAAATAAGTTTTTAATTCCCAGAAGTGGTATTGTGGGGTCATATGGAAGCTCAATTTCTAGTTTTTGTTTTCCAGAAAGGCTGGACCATTCAGCATTCCCACCAACAGTGAAAGAGTGTCCCTTTTCCCCTCACATCCACACCAGCTCTAATTGCTTTTGTTGTTTTGTTGAATGTGTGCCAATCTCTGTGGTGTGAGATGATATCTCATTGTTGTTTTGATTTGCATCTCCCTGATGACTAGCGGTGTGGAGCATTTTTTTCATGTGCCTTTTGGCCATTTGTATTTCTTTTTTTTTTTTTTTGCTTTTTTTTGTTTTTTTGCTTTTTGGGTCACACCTGGCAATGCACAGGGGTTACTCCTGGCTCTGCACTCAGGAATTACTCCTGGCAGTGCTCAGGGGACCATATGAGATGCTGGGAATTGAACCCGGGTTGGCCGCGTGCAAGGCAAACGTCCTACCTGCTGTGCTATCACTCCAGCCCCTGTATTTCTTTTTTGAGGAAGCTTCGAAGCCTGCCTCATGAGTGCGGGGGAGAAGGCAACTGGTATAGAGAAGGGATCACTAAGAAAATGATGGTTGGAGGAATCAGTCGGGATGGGAGATGTGTGCTGAAAGTAGATAAAGGACCAAACATGATAACCTCTCAGTATCTGTATTGCAAACCACAATGCCCAAAAGGAGAGAGAGAGAGAGAGAGAGAGAGAGAGAGAGAGAGAGAGAGAGAGAGAGAGAGAGTATGGTGAATATTGTCTGCCATGAAGGCAGTGGGAAGGTGGGAAAGGAGGGGGTATACTGGAGATATTGGTGGTAGAGAATGTGCCCTGGTGGAGGGATAGGTGTCTGATCATTGTGTGATTGTTACTCAAACATGAAATCTTGTAACTATATCTCACGGTGATTCAATAAAATAAAAAAATTAAAAATTAAATTTTTTTTTAGAAAATTAAAAATAAGTTTTTAATAGACATCTTAAATATAAGGAATCAGAAAGCCTCGTGTTCTTAACTAAACTGTAAGGCACACCAATTGTATGATGTTAAGTAAATCACTGAATTACTCTGTAATCTAACTTTCTATTTAAAATAGGAAGGCTGGAAGGCCAGAGCAATAGCACAATGGGAGGTGCTTGCCTTGCATGAGGCTCGCCTGGGCTCGATTCCGGCATCCCGTTTGGTTCCCCAAGCACCACCAGGAGTAATTTCTGAGAGCATAGCCAGGAGTAAGCCCTGAGCATCACTGGGTGTGACCCAAAAAGAAAAAAAAAAAAAGAAGGGGTAGGGCTGGAGAGATAATACAGTGAGTAAGAATCTTGCCTTTTACATAGCGCACCCAGGTTCAATCCCTGTCACCACATAAGGTTCCCTGAGCACCCACATAAGGTCCCCTGAGCACCACCAAGAGTGTTCCCTGAACAAATCCAGGTGTGGTCCCCAAATAACAATAAATTGAAATGGGAATAGAAGCATCAATATCATGGCATGCTTGTGAGAGTTAAAGCTCAACATTTAGTTAGGGTTGAAGCAATTCTGTTGCACACCTCCAGGGTGTGTTATTCACATTATTTTCTACGTAAGGGCACCCTCTAGACATTAACTTTGTCATGTAGAACACATGGTTTGATACTTCATTGATTCAGGGAAAAACATATTGTATCACTTTAATTTGATAGTTTTATTTGTTGGGGGTCCTATACTCAGCAGTACTCAGGGATTGCTCCTGACTTTGTGCTCAGGGATCACTTCTGGCAGTGCTCAGGGGACCATAGGTAGTGCCAGGGATCCAACTGGGGTCAGCTGCATGCAAAGACAGTATCTTAACCCCTGCACTATCCTCTGGCTCCAACATGGAAATAAATGTAACAAGCGGAGCTCAGTGTTAGCACACCGAAAGCAGTAAAATGTTGAAAGAAAAGAAATCAATAGATGTAAAGACATCTCGTGTTCAAGGATAGGAATGAACTGATGGCACTCTGGGGAATAAGACAGCCCTTGGTTCCCAAACTACTTATCTTTTCCATGTGAAATCAAAATCTCTGCTGGCTTTTTTCTCTTGGCTTTGTTTGTTTGGTTTGATATGGTTTGAAGGCCACACTTGAGGGTGCTCAGGGGTTAAACCAGTTTGATACTTGGGTTGCTCCCCTCAGTGCTACTGAGCACGTGCTCAGTCCATTGAACTCTCTTTCCTGCTCCATCTGGTCTTAGCTCATTTTCCAAGCTCCAGGCTCCCTTTGACTCTCCTGCACGTGCTTTGCCTCAGACCACGTCTTTTGGAATCTTTATGGGCACTGTTACCTCTGCCTGGAAACCTCTTCCCCAGCTGCCCGGGAACTTGCTTCTGCGCTCCCGCAGGGCTTACTCCAGTGGGGCTTTTTCTGGACCCGATTCCCAAACCTTCATGCCCTCCATTGAGATATTCTATCCTCCTTGTTTTGTGTTTTTTTTTTCACAACAGAGCTTACTATCATCTAGGATAATATATATCTGGTTTATTGTCAATCTTTCCAATAAAACATATGCTTCATGATAGCAAGGTTTTGTTTGTTTTTGTTCACTGTCGATTCTCCAGCTCTTTTAACAATGCTTGGCACATACTGAGTGTGTGACAGATGTAAGTTGTATAAATATATGGATCAATAAATTTAGGAGAAGAAATGAGGTCTGTTGATTCTATTGTTCCATGTTGGGGGAGGGCGAGAAGGTAAGAGAAGCCTCCAGAAGCCAGCTTATATAGCTCATAACACCATGTAGTTCAGAGTCAAGACTGATATTTCCTCACCAATTTATCCCCTAAAGGCCAAACAGATATCATAGGAGGTAAGACATTTATCTTTCATCCAACTGACCATGGTTCTATTCCCAGCACCACATATGGTCACCGAGTACTGCCAAGAGTAATTCCTGAGCACAGAGCCAGGAATAAGCCCTGAGCATCACCAGGAGCAAGTCATGAAAAAAAAAACAGAAAGAGGGCAGGAGTACAGCACTTAATCACTTAATCACTTAACTTCCCGTTAGTCATCGATTTGCCCGAGCGGGCGCCAGTAACATCTCCATTTGTCCCTGCCGCGTGCTAGTGTAGCCCAATGGCATCTGTTCGCTCTGGGAACATGAAGAGCCTCAAACCGATTGTTCATGATCTTGATGAAGAAATCTGACCATCTGGTAGGTGGGCAGCCACGCGGTCTTTTGACATCCCGTGGAATCCAGTCGGTAACAGCTCTAGTCCAGCGGTCGTCTTTAAATCTCATTACGTGACCAGCCCATCTGATTTTTGACACCTTGGCAAACGAGACAGCGTCCCTGATTCTTGATCGTCGATGGATGTCAGAACTCCGGATTCTTTCTCTCATTTGAGTGAAACGTGATATTCCAAGCATAGCTCTTTCAATTCCTCTTTGAGAGACCTGAATAGCGTTCTGATCCTGTTTGCATCGGGCCCAGGTCTCTGAGGCATATGTTAATGCAGGAAGAACAGTGGAATCAAAGAGATGTGCCTGGAGCCGGAGGTTCTTCGTCCTCTTAGCTATTTCTTCGAGGTTCTTGAGGGCGTTCCAAGCCGCTCTCTTCCTCCTGCGTAGCTCGGGTGCCAGGTCATTTGTCATGTTGACTTCTTGACCTAGGTACACATAGCTGTTGCATTCGGAGATGGTCGTTCCATTGAGAGCGAATGGGGCGTCAGTAACAAGGCTGTTTCTCATAAACATTGTCTTCGTAAGATTCAGCTGTAGTCCTACCTTTCCACACTCACGGTCAAAGTCGGCCAGCATTTGTGCTGCTTGGCTGATGTTTGGTGTTATTAAAACAATGTCATCAGCAAAGCGGAGGTGGTGTAGTTGCCGACCATCTATCTTCACTCCCATTCCTTCCCATTCCAGTTGTCGCATGATGTTCTCGAGGGTGGCACTGAAGAGTTTGGGTGAAATGGTATCACCCTGCCGAACCCCTCTCTTGACATCAATGATCACTTCTTAGTACAGCAGGTAGAGTTATTTTGCCTTGCACGAGGCCAACCTGGGTTCAATCCCTGGCACCCCAGATGGTCCCCCAAGTCACACCAGGAGTGATCCCTGAGCACAAACCAGGTGTGGCTGAGAGAGAGAGAGGGAGAGAGAGAGAGAAAGAGAGAGAGAAAGAGAGCCAGAGCAATAGTATAGTGAAGAGGGCATTTACCTTGTATGTGGCTGATTGGAGCCATAGCACAGCGGTAGGGTGGTTGCCTTGCATACGGCCAACTTGCCCGACCTGAGTTCGATTCCTCCGCCCCTCTCAGAGATCCCGGCAAGCTACTGAGAGTATCTCTCCCACATGGCAAAGCCTGGCAGGCTACCTGTGACGGATTTGATATGCCAAACACAGTAACAAGTCTCACAACAGAGACGTTACTGGGCCCACTAGAGCAAATCGATGAACACCGGGAGGACAGTGCTACAGTGCTACAGTGGCTGATCCAAATTCTATCCTTGGCACCTCATATGGTCCCTCAAGTTAATCAGGAGTGATCCCTGAGCACAATGCCAGGAGTGATCCAAGCACTGCCGGGTGTGGCCCCAAACCCATAAATAAATAAATAAATGTGATGATTATTAATTGACTCACATCTGACAGCTCTGGAATAAATTATTATGATTATTAAATCACTTAAACATGCATTCTGTTGCAGGAAACCCCCCAAATAAGATTTACAGCTCCAACCCCTAATCCCAATAGGGAAATGTAGTCAAAACTTACATTTAACAACCCAGGCAGAAAAAAACAGTTGTTTCGGGTAAATCCTTGGGTCCTGGCACCTGAGTGAACAAATAATAAAGGAAGAGTCTGAGAAAATGGGCAGCTGGGATCAGGAGGGATTTGCCTGGGGACTAGGAAGCCAATCAGGACAGAGTCTTGCTCTTCACACCTGCTTGCTGGGAAGCTGTGGGCTCCTCAACCCCCAACCTCTCACTTCCCCAACATGGCAAGCCTCAGTTCACCAGAGATGTCTAAATGTGTCTAGAGTTGCTCAGGGGAAACACTGACTCAGTCACTCATCACCTTACTTCCCCAGTTTCCCATCTGCTCTCTTTGGGTTGAACCCTAGCCCCCCATTGGGATTTCTACGACCTCCAGGCCCTGAACTTGAATTTCTCAGCTTCTAGATAACTAGGAAATAGATCAGTGAGCTTGAAGATTATCATTACATTTTTAATTTAATTTAATTTTATTTTTATAAGGTTGTTTATGGCCCTCCCGTTGATCATCGATTTGCTCGAGCGGGCCCAATAACGTCTCCATTGGAGACTTTGTTGTTACTGTGTCTGGCATATCGAATACTCTCGGTAGCTTGCCAGGCTCTCCGAGAGGGGCGGAGGAATCGAACTTGGGTCAGCCATGTTGGCTGCGTGCAAGGCAGACGCCCTTGATGATTCAATATTCCAACATTCAATATTCCAACACCAATTCACCACCATTCCACCTTCCCACCACCATTATTTCCAAATTTCCCAACCACCACCCAAGCCTGCCCCAATAGCAGGCCCTAAATAATATATTTTTTATTGCTTGTTATGTATGATTCACTAAAAATGATCAAAAAAAATTTCCTTAGAGAAAGTGTGTGAAGATTGTTGTATCTTACCCCGGAACAATTTAACCCTTGTATAAGAGATTACTAACATGTTGTTATAGAGTAAGCCTTGTATGTTAATATTTTCTTAATTGAGATTGGTTGCCATCTACTTTACATCCCATCCAATGTGGTGTGCTATTCCTGGTATATTAGTGGTGCAGAGTATAAGATGTCATGACTGACTGCTCCAGGAATTCTAAAATTTTGAATGGAATGATACAGCTGGAGTTCAATTTTTAACTGGATGGTGACGTTGGGGGCTGGAGGCATAGTTCAGAGAGCTTGGGCAACATCAGAGAATTTAGAACAGCAAATGTCAGGGAGTTACTGGCCCCACCCAAGGAGAAAAGGCAGGGGCACAAAGCAGAGAAACTAAAGGGAGTTCTTCCATGGAGTGGCACTGAGTGAGGCCTCTGCAAGGCTGAGCAGTGATTGCAAGGAATAGATGCTAACCCTTGTAGAATGTCTGTCTCAAGGCCTGGCACATCATAAAAGCATAGTAAATGTTGGCTATAATGCTTGTGGTTTATTTGATTTTGTTTGGTGGCAACACCCACTCTTCCTCAGGGCTTGCTCCTGAATCCATGCTGAGGCCTTGGCAGGGATCAGGGGATCATCTACAGTGCTGAAGATCGAACTGAAGTTGGCTGCATGCAAGGGAAGGGCCCTACCCACTGTACTATCCTCTGTTCCTGTACTGTGTTTATTACATCTTCTCACCCTCATAACAAGACAGTTAAACTGTGTTCTACACCAAATGATGTGTGCTCAGTGTCAGATAAATTGGAGGTCACAAATATTTAGAGGCAATTTCAAGCAAGAGCAGCCTGAACCCAAGTATGGCCGATGTGCAATAGAGAAAGGGTTTGATCTTAGGTCCATATAGAGGCAGAAAAGTCAAGATTTGCTGACAGGTTGAACATGGGAGTTAGGGAGCAGAAGGAGTTAAGGATAATGAAGATGATGAACACTTTTGGGCCAGTGTGATTAATACCAGAGAAGAGTTCTGTATTGGACATGCTGAGTTGGGTATTCTCTTGAATCTTTAGGCTAATTGATAAAACATGTCACTGAATAAATTCTGAGCAGTAAAGTTATTTAGAATAAAACAGAATCAGGGAGTTTTGGACACATGTTCAAAAAAATCAAAGTGAAATCCCAG
This sequence comes from Sorex fumeus, assembly GCF_029834395.1. NCBI lineage: Eukaryota > Metazoa > Chordata > Mammalia > Eulipotyphla > Soricidae > Sorex > Sorex fumeus. The sequence goes on from NW_026606104.1 coordinate 47,433,104, forward strand.
CTCTGTCACATCTAGGTTTTCTTTGGTTTTGTATCACACCTGACAATCAATGCTCAGGGGTTACTCAGTCTTGGTGCCCAGGAGACCATGCAGTGCTAAAAGAACTGAACCTGGGGCTCCTGGTGCAAAGCCTGTGCTTCCCTCTTTTAGTCATATTCCAGCCCCCACATCTAGGTTTTTGACCTGGGGAAATCAACTGTATACTTTTCTGAGTTTTACTTTGCCGATCTGTAAAGTGGGGGACATATAGCAGTGCCTACCAGTCAAAGATTCATCTACAAGCCGCAGTATAGGGAATATCACTCTGTGTGATCCATGATCATCAACATTCTTAGTATTTAAAGGCGAGGACAAAGAAGTTCCAGAAAGGTGGGTTCCTTGTCCAAATTTAGATCATCAAACAGGATAGACCCCCGGTTTGAACCCACTTAACATCCATGTCTCCTCCTTGGGTTAGTTCAACTTTACTCTCTTTGAGAACACCCTCCCCCAGTCAGGCCTTGTGATTTGGGAGGGGTTGACGCCTCTATTTCAAGCTCCAGGGGAGACTCTGTGACCTAGTTGTAACCAATTGCTAATTTCATCTCTCTGGTCACAGTGATTGGTTTAAGAGTGGGCCCGTAACCTGTGCAAAATCATTGAGATTGTGGGGACCTGCTGGAATCCACTGGACAAGAGATGAGCTTATGGAAAGACTCTAAGCTCACAGCGAGGTGGAGAGTAGGCTGCATGCAGAAGAAAGGCAGATGGAAAGCCCTTTTGGAAGACACCGTGGTAAAAAACTGAACCTGCAAACTTTGAGCTCTTGGCACAACATTTGCACCTCAAGTTTCGGGTACGTGAGACAATAATGAAGCAATAATTCACATTCTCTCTCCCAGCCTTAAGACAACCAAAAGAATCCTAATTGGCAAATGTATCAAACAGGATCCCAACTGAAAACAGATGGCACACTCAAATTAAAATAATTTGAGAGGGTTTATTTACGCAGGAACAGGAGGAGTAGAACTACAAGGGACAGTGACTGGGGGCTGTAACAGTGGAGTCGCTGTCACCACCCCTAGGCCTGAGGGACAGAGGAACAGTAGTTACCTTCACCTCAAGGGAGGGAGTTTTGAAGAGACCCTCTTCGGAAGAGAATTCGGGGGCAGGGGAAATAGTACAGGATTAAAGCACTTGTCTCGCCAGTTGAATGCAGGCACAGTGCCAACCTGTGGAGAGAAGCAAGGAAATAAACACCCTACCTCCCTCTCTTCCCTCTCCTCCACGTACTCCCCACCAGCTGAGCCCCACCAGGAGCAGAAGGCAAGAGAGCCAGAGTACCTGTACACACAAGTCAGACCAGAGCCGAGGGAAGCCAGGGGGCGGGGGCATGGGGGGTGCCCAACAAGGGACAGCAGCACAGCCTCACCTGGCTCCCTCCTTTTCTTTCCCAGGAAAACCTTTCGGGAGCCTGAGAGCAGACCCAAAGAGGACACAAAGGAGCTGTGCACAGGAGCTCAGAATCCAAGAGTGAGGAGGAAGCCACAGTACCAACTCTGCTGACTTTTCAGGGAGAAAGAGAGAAGCCTCCTCCCGGGTTGAGTCCAGGCCCTCGCTGTCAGTCCACTGCCCCCACAGCAATCTGTCTCCTGGCCGTCTTGGCCCAGTCCCGGGCCTCACCAGACAGCAGCTCTGAGACTTCCCTTTCTCTCCACAGGAGATGTCTGTTTCCTTCTGTAGCCAAGTCTGAAAGCTCTGGAATTCCCTGCTCTTGGCCAGGACCGAGTGTGCCCCGAGGACAGGGCCAGGCTGCATCCAAGTACTTCCTTTTGGCCACCTGACCCATCTTCTCTTGCCTCTCATCCAAACACCCCTTAATCCTCTTCACCAGCTACTTTTCTCCCTACTACTGAAAAACCATCTTAAACCTTAGAACCTCCTCTGAAAGGCTTTCTCTTGAATTCATCCGATTTCTATGTGCTCCTGCTGTTTTGATAATTATTATCAGAAGTATGTGTAAAATGACAAATAATAACATCCCATGTTTTACTGAGGGTTTTTTTAAATTCCCATCACTGATATAATTGCCTTACAGAATGTATCACGTTTGAGCAAGTTGGAAAAAAGGCAGGGGGGTGGCTAAAGAAATCAAAAACAGTGGGTAGGGCACCTGCCTCGCACAAGGCTGACTCAGGTTTGATCCCCGGCATCCCATATGGTCCCCCAAGTCACATCAGTAGTAATAATTCCTGAGTGCAGAGCTAGGAGCAAGCTCAAGTATTGCTGAGTGTGGCCGGAAACTAAACACACACACACACACACACACACACACACACACACACACAAAGTAAAGCAGTTTGGAGCCAAGGAAGCAATACAGGGGTTAAGTTGCTTGCTTTGCATGTGATGTACTCCGTTCAAATCCCCAGTGCCGTATATGGTCATCCTAGCAGGATCAGGAGGAAGCCCTGAGCACTCCCAGGTATGACTCAAAAGTCAAAACAAAAAGGGGGGGGGGCAGTGGTGAAATGCATGTGTTGCCTATACCTGAGTTTGATTTAGGGATCACAAAGGAGGGAGGAGGAGGAAGTGGAGGAGGAGGAGGAGGGGAAGGAAAAAGAGAAGGAGAAGGAGAAAAAGGAGGAGGAGGAGGAAGAGGAGGAGGAGGAGGAGGAGGAGGAGAAGAAGAAGAAGAAGAAGAAGAAGAAGAAGAAGAAGAAGAAGAAGAAGAAGAAGAAGAAGAAGAGGAAGGAGAGGAAGGAGAGGAAGGAGAGGAAGAAGAAGGAGAGGAAGGAGAGGAAGGAGAGGAAGGAGAGGAAGAAGAAGGAGAGGAAGGAGAGGAAGGAGAGGAAGGAGAGGAAGGAGAGGAAGAAGAGGAAGAGGGAGAAGGAGAAGAAGGAGGGGGAGGAGGGGGAGGAGGAGGACGAGGAGGAGGAAGAGATGGAAGAGGAGGAGGAGATGGAAGAGTAGGAGGAGGAGGAGATGGAAGAGGAGGAGATGGAAGAGGAGAAGGAGATGGAAGAGGAGGAGGAGGAGATGGAAGAGGAGGAGATCAAAGAGGAGAAGGAGGAGGAGGAGAACAATGAGGACAAAGAGGAAGAGTTGGAGGGGAGGAGGGGGAGGAGGAGGAGGAGAAGGAGGAGGAGCAGGCGGAGTAGGCTGAGCCCAGGGCATGGCCTTGGCCTAAAGCACCTGCTTTGCAAGCGTGAGTACAGGAGCTGGGTCCCTGTGCCGCCTGCGTGCACCGAGCAAGGTCCTTCAGCTCTGCTGTCTGCGAGGCTCCGCACACATCCGGTGTGTGGGAAGACAGCACTGGAGATGTGCGAGTGCCACAGCCAGGAGCGCACCCCCTGGAGTGTGGGTGCACGAGCACAACAAGGTTCCACAGCGAGCTTGATAACCAGAAGGCGAGCAAGCGCCGCAGCTAGCAAGCGCCAAGGTCGAAATCGAGGCTGTGGCGCCCGGTCATAGCAACAAAAACAGAAACAAAAGGGAAAGGGGGGGGGGGTGGTTGCGGGGAGAGAAAGGGGCACAATTAGGCTGGGCCAGGGAGACAGCTGATGTCTACCAAGCCTACGCGTGTCTACGCAGTTCACAAGGAATTAAAACAGCCAATCTGGAATTCCCTGGCCAAGCCCAGCAGAGCAAGCAGCTTCGGAGGAACAGTCCCTCCCCCTTCTCTTCCTGCGGGGAAAGTGGATTTGCCTAAAATAATCTTTCTTTTCTTTTGTTAATAACTGGTCTCATGCTCTCTGACTAGAAAAGCCTGTTATTTCGTTTGTTCTGGGCGCAGGGGATGAACCCAGGGTCTCAGACGCCAGGCTTTGTGCTCCACCGCTGAGCTGCAGCCGGCTTCTTCAAACCTTCCATTTTCCACAGCTCCTCACAGCCGCTTTCTACTTGCTAAGAGGAATGCTGCCTGACGCGCGGATTGCTTTAGAAAACCAAACACATCACAAGTTTTGTCTTTTATAATCCCCACAGATGCCTGTAAGATAGGGCTTTTGGTGTACAAACGATGCTGTGCCGAGTATCCTCTGGATCGGGCCACGAGGCACGTTGAGGAGCTGTGACTTGATCCATTCTGCAGAAGAGAACACTGAGGCTCTGTGAGGATAACCTGTCAGTTCAACATCACACAAGAAAACAAAGGACAGAGCTGCGAAATGTCAGTGTTGAAAGCTTCATGCAGTCCCAACAGCAGGAACACTTACCTTCCCTGATTCGGGGTGGACAAGCTGAGAAGCAGTCAGAGAGCCAAACTGATTGTCCTAATGAAATAACACTCTGGGCAGCGTAAACAAGTCTAGCTCCCAAGTTTTTGCAGTAGAAACCATTATCTTTTTGTGGTTAAACCCACTTGGTTATCACTCTGGCTCTCCGCCATTTTCACCCTCCTAAGAGAAGCTAAACACTTAAAAATAATTTATTACACTAGTTTTAAAACTGTGGTATTCAGTATACATTATGGGGGCCAGAGAGAAAGAACAAGGGGGAAGGTGTTTGCCTTGCACATGGCTGACCTGATTTCAATCCCCCCTCCCCGGTGGTCCCCCAAATTCTGCTAGAGTGATTCTTGAGTTCAGAGTACTGCTGGGTGTGGCCAAAAAAATAAAATGAAATAAAAACACGTTACAGGGCTGGATTGGCGATAGCTTGGTAATCTGAGTGTGTGTGTTTTGCAGGAGGTTCAGGTCTGAGCCAACACTGCATAGTCCCTGGGTATCATTGGGTGTGGTCCAAAAGAAAAGAGAGAGAAAGAGAAAACATTACAGGAATCCTACATCTCTTGCCATGGAGTGATTTTTATGGAATCTATACACGTCAGTAATAAGGAAAATCTCTCCCATCTAGAATATGTGGAGGGTTGGATCAGCCAGCAGGAACATCTGGAGACAGCTGAGGAACAGCCCCTGCGTCTCTAACGGCAAAACTGAGTCTTCTAACAGGGAATCAGGAAGCAGAATCCATGGCCACAAGTGAGGGACATGCCAGGCTGAACGTGAGAGCAGGTTGGAACCTCAGCTGGTCCCAGGAAGAGAAGAGGAGAAGCTCCTCTGCCCTGCCTGAACCAACCCTAACACACACACACACACACACACACACACACACACACACACACACACACGGCTGCTTTCCAGTGCTCAGCCAGGCTTGTAGGTACATCTAGAGGGAGAGTGTTTTACTCAGCACATGTTCAGTTGCACATGACTGAAGCAATTCAAATTGACTTGAGTAAAGAAGAACCTATTGGTTCACTTCGCTGAAAAGTCAGCTAGCTGGTAGCATGGCCTTCGGACAGGACAATCCAGGGCTCCAGAATGTTCACATGAACAAGTATCTTAATCTTTGTTTCCTGGAGAGCCACATCCCACTCTACTCTAGGTTCCATGCTCAGGGATCTCCCCCAGCAGTGCTCCAGGAATCCTTGGTGTGGCAAAATCTCTGTTGCACTGTTTTTCCACCTCAGACCCTGCTCTCTAGGGACTCACAGCATGGGAGTGACCTTGGGCGGCCATTGGGTCCTGCCTTTCATCTCAGTCAGTGAAGTCCTCAGAAAAAGAATCTTTCTTTCCCAGTGGTTTCAATAAAATTCTTTGATTTCATGCTTCATAATGACCTAGTTATGGGGCAGAATATGTGGCCTGACCAGACCGATGCATGCACATTCTCTGTATGGAATCACTTTTTTGTGCTGGGTGTGTCCCCACCTCATCCCACCCACCCCAACCACCCCCCAAAAAAGAGAGGGCAGTGAAGGGAGGCTGGAGAGAGGGATCGGACTATGAGCCTAGAGCTGGAGAGTGTACATGGAGGGGACAAAAGCAACAGCCAGCTGCTCCGGGGACCCAGCAATGATGCTGGTTATCACAAAACAGTGAGACAAAGGAACCTGGTGGGAGGATATTCCTGGAGAAGCAATGGAAAGAGAGAAAGACTTGAAAACTGTCCGTGAAGGAAGCAGTCTCAGGGCAAGGAGGGATGAAAAGTGGGAAAAGGGGGCTGGAGTGTCAGTAGAGCAGGTAACTTGCCTTGCAAATGACCAACCTAGGTTTGGTCCCTCCCTATCACCACATATGGTCCCCAGAGCCCACCAGGAGTGATCCCTGAGCACAGAGCCAGGAGTAAAGTCCTGAGCACTTCTGGGTGTGTCCCCACCTCATCCCACCACCACTCCCCCAAAGAAATATGGAAAAAGAAAACCCATTACACGTTTCTTAAGAAATTAGATGGTGGCCTGCGCATTAGAGAGGCATTGAGGATGAAGATGAGAGCCACATCATGAAGGGGTCTAAGCAGGAAGGAAGGAAAGTGGACTTGGAGCTGAAGAGAAGATAAAGATTCCCTTTGGGGATGTTGCTCTTGAGGGGTATGTGGGACATGCCGGCATCCTGTGAAGGCTAATGAAGACCCAGCTGGAGATACAGGTGTGGAGTTTAGGCGCAGGATCTATTTACTAGGTATAGCAGGTAGCTTTATCCCTCACACTGCCAACCCAGGTTTGATCCCTGGCATCCCATGTGGTCCCCCGAGCCCCACCAGAAGTGATCTCTGAACACAGAGCCAGGAGTAAGCACTGAGCACTGTGAGCGTGGCTCTAAAACGAGGATGACCAGTGGGCGAGAGACACTCTGAGAAACTAGAGATTGAGCCAACTCTTCGTAAAGGACATTACATTGCTTCTTAGCATCCCATTTAGGGTTCAGATCACAGCCCATCCAAGGCATCTACTACAACTCAAAGTCTGCTCGGTGTACCTCTAGGCATTCAATTCCTGGGCATCTGCTCTGTGCCAGGCTCTGTGCTGAGAGGTGGGGAGAGTGAAGAGGAAACAGCGTCCTTGCACATGAGAAGCATCCAAGAAGAGGTGGGTGCTCCAGGATGAAGGACAGGTCGCTGCAGCAGCCAGTTCATCCATCACACCTGTCAAATAAGAATAGTAACGCCAACCGCCCCTTATGAACTGCCAGGTGCTCCTGTGAGTAACTTTTCCCCCCTTAATTGCTATTTAAAACCACAACTGCCTGCTCTACTTTCGTTTGTTAGGGGAGTGGCATAATTTTTCTCTGGGTAGATGGCTCTTTGTTTAGGAAAATGCTTAATAAGTTGCTTTGGCATGAAGAATGAAGCTCCCCAGGGCTAGGGCAAGACAAAGGGAACCGAATTGCTTTGCAAATTAAAGTGGGAATAATGTGGCAGCAGGGAGGGAGGGGGGTGTCGTGCTGAAACCGAGGGAAGGGACCCGTTAAGAGCCTAGTTAGGGAGATCTATGTTGTTTTCGGTTTCCCAGATTCTGTTCCTTAGAGAACCACCCCCTTGCTTCCCTAATCTCTCTCATTCTTCAGGTTTTACCTTTTAAAAATTGCTTCCTTGACCCACACACAGCTTTCCAGAAGAACCAAGCAAAAACACTTTCGGCTGACATGGAAGAAAAGGCTGCACTGACTACACTGGAAAGAAAAGTAACAGGAAGAGTAAATGTGTAATAGATTCCCAGGAGGCGAGGGCTGGGGTGTCTAGGAGCAGGACTGGGCCACACAGCAGTGCTCACTTCCCTTGCCCACTGAAGTCTCTCCTGCTCCTATAAGGTAAAGGCCCTCCCGTTGTTTATCGATTTGCTTGAGCGGGCCCAGTTCATCGATTTGCTTGAGCGGGACCCAAGAGGGGTGGAGGAATCCAACTCAGGTCGGCCATGTTGGCTGCGTGCAAGGCAAACGCCCTACCGCTATGCTATCGCTCTAGCCCTGAAGGTAAAGGCCCTCCCGTTGATCGTGGATTTGTTCGAGCGGGCCCAGTAACGTCTCCATTGGAGACTTTGTTGTTACTGTGTCTGGCATATCGAATACGTCACGGGTGGCTTGCCAGGCTCTGCCGTGGGGGCGAGATACTCTCAGTAGCTTGCCAGGCTCTCCTATAACTCCCCAAATTTTAACAAGGAGTACCATATTTATTATTTGTACTTTGGACATAGGAAATTCCTGGAAAGCTACGTAACATCTTTCTTGAAGGTTTGAAACATTGTTGGTGTTACTGGTATGTAGCTATCACTACCACAGGGATACTTAGAAGAGTGTTTCCATGTATCCTTTTTAACCTTTAAACTTCCAGGTGGGTGGAGGTTTGGGACCATAGCAAAGTGCTGCTCAGGAAACTGCACCATGATGGGAAGAGAATCCAGGCCTCTTGCTTGCCAAGCATGCATCCCAGTCTGGTGAGCTCTCTTTGGCCTCTTTTAAGCATTTTATGTATTTATTTATTTATGGTTTGGGGCCACATCCAGCAATGCTTAGGGGTTACTCCTCGCTCTGTGCTCAGGAATTATTCCTAGCAAACTTGGGGGACCAGATGGGTGGCAGGGATGGAACCCAGGTTGACAGCATACAGTGCCTTCCCCCACTGTACTATCGCTCTGGTCCCTCTTTTAAGCATTTCAGTCGTGAGATTATGTTGTGGAGGTGGCTTAAGTAAATTGGGGAGAAGAGGGGGCAGCCGTGAAAGGGGTAGCCTACCCCTTCCCTCTCTCCCCACCTGCCACATGGGCAAGTGCTGCTCTGAGCCCCTCTGTGCCACAGCCCTTAGGCCTCCCAGTCCCACACAGCAGTGTGAAGCTGCACCCGAGTCACACTTGTTCTACCCGGGATGAGAAATGATCCCTGCCACTCGATTTCCCTGGGAGTTGTGGAAACTCAGTTAGGAATTGCTCTTTGCAGGAAAGAAATGCCAGCCCTAAATTCTACCCAGCTTTTACGGGTCTGTCCCTTTCTTTCCCTTGAAGAAAAGAAACTTCAGGAAGGAGACAGATAGTGAAGATATGCTTATTTGGGAAATGAGGGGAGAGAAAGAGTGTCAGGGTCAAGAGGGAGCCTTGAGGAGTCTGGAGTGATAGTGCACGCGGGGTCGACCCAGGCTCAATTCCCATCATCTCATATGAGCACCTGAGCACCACCTGGAGGAATTTCTGAGTTTAAAGCCAGGAGGAACCCCTGTGCATCGCTGGGTGTAACCCAAAAAGAAAAAAAAAGAGGGAGCCTTGAGAGAGGAGAAACAGAGAGAGTCAAAAACTGTCCCAAGCAGATCTGCAGTCAACTCCCAAGACAGAGACTGTGCCATAAAGTAAGAAAGTCCAGACTTGAGGGCCACAACCATAGGACAGAGGATAGGGCAGTCACCTTGAACGGGGCTGACCTGGGTTCAATCCCCAGCACCCCATATGGTTCCCAGGGCCCACTGGGAGCGGTCCCTGAGAGCAGAGCCAGGAGGAAGCTCTGAGCACTGCCGGGTGTGATCCCAAAACCAAGAGTCCACAACTTCAGCAGAGATGTGGGCCATTTCCCCAGAATGAGAAAATGTGCACCTTTGCCTCGGCCAAGTTAGCCTGTATACAGTTTTCCCAAAATTCCCCCCAAAGTGTATCACTAAGGCGGTTGCCAAGGGTAGACTAGGAGCTGTTGATGGTCTGCTAATATCCTTAGTGTGGGTCAAGGGGTGCAGCTTTCCTCCCAGGAGGCCCAGCCATAATCTGGACCTGGAATTCTGCATCTTAAAGATTTTTTTTTAAGTAAACAGATTTTATTTGGAGGGCTTTTGAAGAGAAGGAGGAAGAGCAAAGTGGGATAGAGTGGAGAGTAAGAGAGACAGAGTAATGCACTCGAGAGAACGTGGGCTCCTCCAAGGGTGGAGAGAGCCCCTACACACACCCCAGCATTAGATAGGAAAGCACAAAAGTACACATCTCAAGAGGGGAGATGTGGGCACCATATGTGCTCGGTCACATGGACACAAGCACACATGGGCTCGGGCAGCATATGCTCCGCATCTTAAAGATTTTTTGTCTCCTCCTAACACCCGAGAATAGCCGAGATAAGTACCAGGAGGTATACTCCATGGCTTGGAGGCCAGCCACAGATGCTAGGGGAAAAGGCAGCTCAGATAGAGAAGGGAGCACCAAATAAAGGGTGTTGGGAGGATCTTCCCAGGATGGAAGATGCATGCTGAAAGTAGACTATAGACCGAACATGATTGCCACTCAATGCCTCTTTTGCAAACCACAACACCCAAAAAGGAGAGAGAGAACAGAGGGGAATGCCCTGTCACAGAGGCAGGATGAAATGGGGGGGATGGGGGTGGGAGGGATACTGGGATCCATGGTGGTGGGAAATGGGCACTGGTGAAGGGATGGGTATTTGATCATTGTATAATCAAAACCCAAGCACAAAAATTTGTAAGTCTACAACTGTACCTCATGGTATTTCACTAATAAAAATGTTTTAAAAATAATAAAAAAAATTTTAAAAAAAGATTTTTTTTTGTCTCTTCATCTGAGGCTTGTGTCTCAAAAGGCTTTGGGCTGTTTAGGTTACCGACTGTTTTTCCCAGTACATATTACCAGGCCCCTTATCTCTCTGCCTACAACAACTGTATCCTTCTCGAAAGACTCTTCCTCCAAGCAGCCTTCCCTGTTGTCCTGGTGTCCTGTCTTCCTCTGTGGGGACATTCAGTACCTTTGCAACAGCTTGCTTACTGCCAGCTCCCCCTCACCACCACCCCTTCTCCATACCTCTCACTAACCTCCACCTCCTAATAGCCACTACACTTTCCTCAGCTACAAAATAGAGGAACCCCTTGCAAAGTACTTGAGGTACTCGTAAACCCAACAAACGAATTCTTCCACCTTCCAGTGCCTTTTCTCCTGCCTGAGTTTAAATCTATAAAACCTGAGCGGATGTATTTATGGGGCCTCGCCACAGTTCCTGAACTTCTGCTTGCAGTTTCATCGTTCCAAGCAAGATTAATGTCCAGCTGATACCAGTGGCCCTACTCAGAATGGGACGCCAAGCCTCCCTTCCAACTAGGTCCCAGGAGCCTCTGCACGGGCCTCTGTCACATCAATGGGTGCACCCCACAGCATCTGAACCCCTGTTGGCTGCTCAGCCCTCCCAGTTATACTTCCTGTGACGGGTGTAGATGGGCAGAGAAGGAAGAGGGCAACTCCCAGCCTATCTTTCAGAGTCTCCCAGGGGATTAGCTACAAAGACCCTCAGCACAGCAAGATCACTAGAAAACTAATCAGGAAGATGCATAACCGCCCCCACCCCCGTCCCCCAGTTTCTATGTCTGATTAGTTTATTTTTTATATCTATAGAGATTTTTATTACAATGTTTTACTTATTAATGTAGACACTTAAGTAGTATCACTGTATCACTGTCATCCCGTTGTTGATCGATTTACTCGAGCGGGTGCCAGTAACATGTCATTTGTCCCAGCCCTGAGATTTTAGCAGTCTCTCATGCCATATTGGAGGCTCTTTCACAGTCAGGAGAATGATTGTTGTTACAAATTATTGTTACTATTTTTGGCATATTGAATGCACCACAAGTAGCTTGCCAGGCTCTGCCATGGGGGCGGGATATTCTCGGTATCTTGCCCGGCTCTCCAAGAGGGACGGAGAAAACAAGCAAGTGTGTTAAAACCAAACACATGTACTCAAGTGTGAAACTTAAGCAGCATCCATATTTTCTAATATAAAACAAATATTCCTTTTCTTAGGATAAAACACAGTACATGTATAGGCCTGTTCAGACTTCCCCCTTTAAACTTTCTAAATTCTGTTCACTCTTACTTAATCTTATATTTGTAGGATTTACCTATTTCACATAAATTCTAACATGTATTAACACAGAGTTCTACACATATTCTTTAAATTTATAAATCTCTAAAATTTTTAGTTTCTGAAAAAAAAATTATTTCCAGTTTTGTGGAATTTCAGATTAGCTCTGTTCATCCATATATGTGTAGGTGTCACCATCTCCACAAAGAAGAGATCTCCTGTATGTGAGATATAAACATAGTCAGAGAACAGGGCCACGGAGATAGTGCAGTGGGTAGGGCACTTGCCTTGGGGCCACAGAGATAGTGCAGTGGGTAGGGTACATGCCTTGCACACAGCCAACCAGGGTTCAATTCCCAGCACCCATATGGTCGTTGAGCCCCACCAAGAGTGATCCCTGAGTGCAGAACCAGGAGTAAGGCCTGAGCACAAATAGTGTGCCCTTCACCCCCACCCTAATTCAAAAAATAAATAAAAAGAAAAAAACAGCAAGTAGTCAAAGTAATCAGAACTGAAGATTTTGTTTATTGAACTGAGCTTACACTTGGAGGCGGGGTCCTTGGGACACTGGTGGGGAAAGCAGACTCTGGTGATGGATGGGTCTGGTGTTGGAATGATGTATTCATGACAAGTGTGATTAACAGTATTGCAAACCCTGGTACCATAAAAATGAGTGGGTTTTTTTTTTCTATTTCTTTCTCTTTTTTTGGACCACACCTGGTAGTGCTCAGGGCCTACTCCTGGCTCTGCACTCAGGGATCATTCCTGGCAGGCTCAAAGGACCAAAGGGGGTGTCGAGGATTGAATGTACAACGCAAGTGCCTATCCGCTGTATCAGCTCTAGGGCTCCCTTTATAGAAATTTTTTTAAAAAATCAACTGGAGTGGAGGGGCTGGGCGAGCAGTTGCATCCCACCTGCCTATGCTTCCCAAACCAGGCTCCCAGCTCCCAGTACTTCTACTAATTCCCCACGCAGGGCCGGGGAGCTGCCCTCTCTCTTGCATCAGAGAGAGGTGTGAAAGCAGCAGCTCCTGCCCTCTTCACAGGCTCAGCCAGAGGGACACAGCCTGCCTGAGACCAGGACAACCAGTGAGAGGCGGGAGCAGGAGGGGGAGGGTGGGCTACCAGGATAGTCTTTGCACCCCAATGACCTTGGCCGAGTGGGGCTGCCTTCTTTTCCATCTTCCTTTTCTTTCTAGCAGTGGGGGAGGAGAGGCAAAGGCCTAATTGCTTTCACCTTGAGAAAAATCTGCTGCTGACCGTATGTGGAGAGATTCACTCTGTTATACAGCAGGGGGCTGGAAATTATATCCGATCAGGCAGGCTGACATTTTCCCAGAGACCCTCTGACTAATGACCGAGGGGGAAGCGAGGCACTTGGCCTGACCCCCTCCTAGCTCAGAACTACCAGTCACACGGACCCAGCTGTGCTTCCTCTCATTTCTGCCCAGGATCCTGCTGGGAAACCTCTCTGCCTGCCCCTCTCCACCCCAGGCCACTCTCCCTAAGATCTTGCCGTTGGCTAGGTTTTGCCCAAATCACAGCCAAGGCCGCTGGGAGAGAATTAGAGTTCTGTCTTGAAGGCCCCTGAGCAGCAGGCAGACGCCTCTGTCGACTGTGCCAGCCTCTCCCTGCAGAGTTCAGACAGGAAAAGTGATGCCAGCTGCTAGAACTGCCAGGGAGAGGCACTGACCAGCCACAAGTCCTGGGTTTTGCCCAAACACTTCTAACAATTAAGGCCGTAGATGAACTCTCCTGCTTGACTCCGTCCCTCATGAAAAGCAAGTTCAGAAGCCATACACTGTCCTCAGCCCCTGGGGTGAAACAGAAAAAGCACTGAAACTCAACTGAGCCATCTTGAGTGATCTAATGCTCCATACAGTCCGAGTGCTGGGAACTAAAAATGACCTGGGAAGCATGACACTGGCTTTACACAATTAATGACTTAAAAAGCTTTGAAGCACTGGTTTATCGTCTATTGGGCCCCAGAAAGTTCCTTTGAGGAATCCTCAAGAGGCAATAGAAGCTCGCAGCTTCATAAATCGTCCACTTCAACCACGGTTTCTAATGGCATGACCTTGGTCATATCACTCAAGCTCCCTGAGCTTCAGTTTCTCCATCTGTAAAATAGAATTAATAATACCAACTTTGATGGGGTGTGTCACAAAATAAAATTAATATAAACCACTCGGCACAGAGCCCAGGACGTGCTTGCTCAATGATAGATGTTCACAATATCATCTCGGAGCCATCAGTACAGACGCTCTGGCCCTGATGCTGGGGTAAGGGGTGAATGGGGGTGGGGGGGTCTTGGGATTGTCCAGTCTTGGTTTGAAATTCAGGCTCTGTTACTTCCAACACATGGTCACTTCTTTCAGCTCTGGTTCCCTCTCTGAGGCAACAATGATGCTATTGGCCTTGTCAAAAAGAAAGAATTCAATCATCACACAAGCAAGTACTAACAAGGGGCTCAGAAAATGATTTATTAGTGACACGGTACAGAATCATTGGCCTATTCCCGCTATCGTTCACCTTGTTTGGTAGTTTTTATGTGAGATGAAATCCCACTCAAAGTGATTTACTTTGGGGTAGCAGATTTTCTCAAAGTCAGTGGTGTGTTTTCTGTTGTCATCCTCTAATCTTTTTTCTTTTCTTTTCTTTTCTTTTTTTGTTTTATTTTTGTGTTTGGACCACACCCAGCAATGCTCAGGACTTACTCCTGACTCTCAGGTATTACTCCTAGTGATGCCTATGGGAATATATGGTGTGCTGGGGATGGAACCTGGGGTGGGCACATGCAAGGCAAACGTCCTGTCTGCTGTACTATAGTTCCAGCCCCCATCTTCTCTAATCTATGTGACTCTGGAGGCCATCTCTTGTTATGTTTTGAGTTGGTTTTGGTTTTTGGACCATACTCTGCAGTGCTCAGAGGCTACTCCTAGCTTGCTGCTTGGGGGTCACTCTTGGTGGTGTTCAGGAGAACATGTGGTACTTGTCAGTGCACTGCCAGAAAACCATGTGGTGGTAACGAGTCAACCCAGGGCTCTCACGTGCAAAGCATGTTCCACCCTTTGAGCCATATCCTTAATCCCTACCTTTGACTTTTTTAAGTCCCCCTTCCCCTCTCCCCCTTTATCTTCACTCTTTGATATAATTGGCAGATACATATCCCCTTCTCCCCCCCCTTCTCTCTCTCTCCCCCCACCTCTTCCACTACCTCTCCCCTCCCCCTTCCCTCCATAGGCTCCACACCTTCTACCTGCTCGCTTTCCAGAGAAAGACCACAACACAGTTACCAAAAGCAAGAAATCTATTCTTGGTCCTGATTTCAAAGGCATCATTAATTCCAGGCTACTGTTGCATCAATCCCCAGATTCTTTTTATTTGCTTGTTTTGAGCATACATTCATCTATGCTCAGGGCTTACTTCTGGCAGTGCTCACGGGATTTTATGGGATTGAATCCAGGTTGAATGCAGGCAAGGTAAATGCCCTACCTGCTGTACTATCTCTCCACCCCCCAGTCACCAGATTCTTATCCTTTCTTTTCTTCTTTTTTCCAGATTCCAATCTATCACTAATGATCTCTACCTTTCTCCTTCAAAATGTCTCTTATATCCTCTTCCTTCTTTTCTACTTCCCCTCTTACCCCTTTAGACAAACAGGTTTGATCCAGTTTAAGTGATTAACTCCAATCTACCCTAAATATTGCAGACTTCCTTAAGGCACCTTAGCAAGCCTGTTATTCTTCTACCATCCTCCTATATACATTCAAAATCTTGGGGCCTGAGAGGTAGTACCGAGGGTAGGGCTTTGCCTGGAATGTGACCAACCTGGTGTGTAAACACACAAAAAATAAAACGGCCGGCGGTCTGGCCGTTTCCCCACTCCAGGGAGGTCGATGGCGATGGTCAGGCGAAGGAAGGAAACGAGGCCAAGCTAGTTGGTCTTAGTAGCCGTTTATTACATGGAAGAGATGTATGTCATGGAGGCCTCAGGAATCCTCGAGCACGTGCACCTTTGTTCTCTCAGCTTCTGTCCTCAGCCCCATCTTCCCAGGTTCTCTGATGCACGTGTCCCCCCAGAGAGCCCTGAAATCTCCCTTATATAGGTCATAGTACCTCTAAAGGGCGCAATATAATGATGTCATCAAAAGGAGTTACAGAAAGAACACTGAGGCAGCAAACATACATTGTTTCCTTACATCCGCAGGCCAGTAATCCTGGGCTCACCTTTTCACAAACTACAAGCACTTAGATTAGCACAACAAAGACCAGTCTGCTAGAGCTTGGAATCTACATCTCCAAAAAAGCAGTCTCATCCAAGCTAGTCAGGACACACAGGAAACTGCTTCTTGAACGTGTTTCTCCTCTCCTTGTCCAAACAACATATAAGCATACATAATATTAATCATTTTGTATGGACACAGTAAGAAATACTTTGGGCTTATAGAATTGCTCTCCTAGGGCCATCTCGATCTCAGACTGCAGTGCTCAGGCCAGATATCTTTCCTATTCCTAGCAGCAGGGTCCTAGTCTTGTCGTTACTTTTGGATCATGACATCATTTGCCTATGATCAAACTCTTAACTTATAGTTAAGAATCGTGGCACCTTGGCCTGGCCCATCGCGATGCCAGGGTAGCACATAACTTACCGGCTTGCCCTGGTTCCATCCAGTCCCACGTCGGGACCCTGCCCTTGGAATGCTAGGAAGTGAGGGCAACTGAGGCTTAAGTTGAGAAGGCAGATGCCCAGGAGTGAATAATATTCAAAGCCAATCAATTCCTAAGTTACGGAGCATATTAATTAATTGTCTTCCTGTATCTATACAAAAGGACATTGCATTAAAGTAAACTGCTCAAAAGACATAAGGAGAGGAGAAAGACAAATATTAACTTACAGTACAGCTTCAGTGTCTAAGCAGGATGAGACCTTACAAATTGGTTGGGGAAGAGAGCATAGAAGAGGTCACAGACAGACAAAGTAATGGGAGTGACTCGGGAGCACTGTGATGGGTACAATCTGATAAACCCAAGCTCCGTGTACTCCAACACCTGGGTTTGATCCCCAGCCTCCCATATGGTCCATTAAGCCCCAAGAATGATTTCTGAGTGTAGAGCCAGGAGTAAGCTCTGAACACAGCCAGGATGGCTCAAAACCCCAAACAAACTTCTATTAAGGAACCAGGGATGTACCTCAGTGGTAGAGATTGTCTGCCATGTTAAGGCCCTGGGTTGAATTCTGGACACTGAAGAAGAAAAAATTACTATTGTTGCAGGTGACTTATATAAAGTGGAAGAAGGAGGTAGCATCCTCAAGGAGGGAATCTAGTACTTCCCTCTCTACCCACCCAGGAAGTGCCTCAGGAAGTTGAAGATTGATGGAGAGTCTGCTCTGAGCACCTGCACCTGAGTACAAACCTTGGGTCTCACCAGGTCCACCTGGCAGCTGTCAAACTGCACCAGAGTCACACATGTTCTATCTGGTGTGGTAAATGCTCCCTGCCACCTGATTTCTCAGATATCCATGGCTGGAGCAAGGAATTGCTCTTTGCAGGAAAGAACAATCAGTCCTGAATTCTATCCAGCTTTTCCAGGACTGTCACCTTCCCTCACAGTAAAGAATTTCAGATGTTTAGTGTAGTGATATTCATTTATTTAATGAAATATGGTTAGAGAAATTTGAGGGGGGGAGAGAGATGTGTGCTCCAAAAAGAATATGGGCTTCTTCAGAGAGGGAAGAAGTAAATCAGATTCAAGTAGACAAAAAACTCCCAACATGAAAAATACATAGCCCTAAAGTAGAAAGTCCATATCACAGAAATGTGGGCCCCTTTTCCTGAATGGAGAAATGAACCCTAAAGTATGCACATGTGTCAATCAGAGTTGAAGGCAATTGCATGCCGTGGCTGCTGCCAAGTTAGTTTTACATACAGTTTTCCCAGCTGCTCCCTCCGCCCCACTGCCCTCCACACCACCTTCAGTCCCACAAGTCTATTGCTAGGGTGATTGCATAGGAGGAGAACCTGAAGTTCTTGATTGTCTTTAGATAGTGCTTTGTTTGCTTTTTAAGCACTGAAGTTTATAGTACTATTAATGGTGGCATTTGTACATAAAACATTCCGGCACACTAGACTAGAGAGATAGTACAATAGGTAAGGAGCTTGTCTTTCATTAACCTGATCTGGGATCATTCCTAGGCATCCCATATGCTCCCCTGAACAATTCGAGGTGTAATTTCTGAGTGCAGAGCCAGGAATAACCCTGAGCATTGCCAAGTGTGACTCAAAAACTAAAAAAAAAACAAAAAAACAAAAAACTAAACATTTTTTTTAAATCCCAGCACTATACCCTTCACCAGAGAGTCAATTTTTCTCCACAATTTTCCCAATGCCCCACATCCATCCTATTTCCCCACCACCCAACATACATACACACCAACACTCCCCACCTACAAGCTGAAGTCCAGTTCTCAGTTTCTGTTGCCTCTGGGCATTTGTTATTTCCCTACTATGGTTTTTTTTATGGTCCGAATATGAGAGATCATTCTGTATGTGATCCTCTCCCTAACTATGCTCAGCTTGATACTCTCCACATACATTCATTCATGTAGGAGCAAATTGCATGATTTCATCTTTTCTTATGGCTGAGAGTAGTATCACATTGTGTATATGTAACACTGTTTCTTTTTTAAGTCATCTGTTCTTAGACACTTGGGTTGTTTCCAAATTTTAGCTACTGTGAAAAGTGCTGTAGTGAACATAGGAATGCAGATGTTGTTTCCGAATAAAATTTTGGGGTCTTTGGGGTAGATATGAAGAAGTGGAGTTGCTGGGTCCTAGAAGAGCTCACTTCCTAGTTTTTTGAGAAGTGTTCATCTTTTATTTTTTTTGGGGGGGGGTCACACCCGGCGATGCACAGAGGTTATTCCTGGCTCTGCACTCAGGAATTACTGCACTCAGGAATTACTCTGCACTCAGGGACTATATAGGATGCTGAGAATCGAACCTGGGTCGGCTGCATGCAAGGCAAACACCCCTACCCACTGTGCTATCACTCCAGCCCCCGTGGAGTGTCCATCTTTAGATGGTCTTAGCATGGCCTTTGTGCCCGTGATGAAGCTTGTCCTCCCAGGGAGTCATTCATGTTCTGGACCTGGGATTCTACATCTTAAAGGTCTTCTGCGTTGGCCTCCTAACCTGTGTCTTTATCCCAAAGGCCCTTATTCCTTTGGTCTGGTTTAGGTTCCTGACAGTATTTTCTCCAGTAGTACATTATCAGAGCCCCCTAGCTCTCTTTGCTTACAACACTATTAAGGCTATTTTCTTCAATCATCAAGATTTTCTCTTCAAGAGTTTATTTTCTAGATTTGACTTTTCAGGGGGCACTGGCCTGCCTCCAAATTTTTCTTCCATGCCTGCCTTACCAATGTATATCTCCTTCTTTTCATTCCTTGTAGCCTCCTCTCCTTGAATCATCATTTCCTCTTTACAAAATCCATCCTTTTTTTTGGGGGGGGGGTGTGCACACCCAGAAGTGCTTAGGGTTTATTCCTGGTTCTCCATTTTGGAATCACTCCTGGAGGGCTCAGGGGACCATGTGGGACATGGGGGTGGGGGGATCAAACCCAGGTCAGCTGTGTGCAGGTGAAGTGTTCTACTCACTGTGCTATCATCCATTCTTTAGGCTCTGGCTCCAAACAGCTCCTTCCTGAAGGCTAACACATGCAGTGATCACTTTCTCTGAGTTTAATTTGATGATACTGGGGTGAGGACTGTCTGTCTTGAGAGTTGACCAGTGCCTGTTGGCACAGCTACTGTCCCTTCAATTCATAGTGGAGGTCGAGTTGCTATTACCTACATCCTCCTGGATGACATAGCATAGTGTCATCTGACAAACACATTTTCACATCCTAACCTGTCATTTTCCTACTGGTTGCAAGTCCTTATCAGGTGACCCAACTTCACCAGGTCTCACTTTTATCACCTAAAAAACAGGGGTCTTAATGATCTCAGAGTTGTTGTGAAGATTAAATGACAAAGTATGCAAACGACTTAGCCCAGCGTCTGGCACCCAGTCTACACTCATAAAAGGTAGAGATTATTATAGTTCCTGGCACTCTGTAGTCTAAACATTACTTATGCAGCCTTGATCATTTGCATAGTTAACTAGTAATTTACATAGGCTGTGATATTTTACTGTAGGTATATCTGCTTTCAAAATAGCTCTCTTTTTCCAACTTTCCATTTTTATAAATGGCAACTCTATTCTACGGTTCCCAGGCTCAAACCTTGGCAATGTATTCAGCTTCTCCTGCTCCTTCATGAGCCAACACGTTGGCACTTTCCTATGGGCTGTCTAACTTTTCTGAGGACGTCTTAACTCTCCACAAGCTTGCAAGTGCCTGGAGAGTAGGACCTCTGACTTACACTCCCTTGGTATCTATTACACTGACATAGAGCAGGGACTCCATGCATGATTTCTGACAAGATGCTATCAACAAATTAATTTACATGGACTGGTGTGAAGGAGGTACAACAATCTGAAACAAGAATAGGACAGTCGGGTGATTTGTTTTATTCTCTCCCTTTGTTTAGATTCTTTTTGCCTCCAAGTACCTCCACATCTGGAGGTGCTTGGGGGCTATTTCTAGCTCTGTTTCCAGGCATTACTCCCAGAGGTGCTCAGGGAACCATGTAATGCTGAGGGTTTATTCTGGGCCTCCTAAATTCATTGTTCTGTTTTGTTTTGTTTTGTTTTGTTTTGTTTTGTTTTGGGGCTAGAGTGATAGCACAGTGGTAGGGCGTTTGCCTTGTGCTCAGCCAGCCTGGCCGGGTTCGATTCCTCCGCCCCCCTCGGAGAGCCTGGCAAGCTACCGAGAGTATTCAGTATGCCAAACACAGTAACAAGAAAGACTTCTTGTCTCACAATGGAGACGTTACTGGGCCCGCTCGAGCAAATCAATGAACAACGAGAGGACACACACACACACACACACACACACACACACTTTTGTTTTGGAGGTTATATTGGCAGTGCTTAGGTCTTGCTCCTGTCTCTGTAGTCCTGGTAGACTCAGGGGACCATATGGGGTGCTGGTGATTAAAATCGTAGACCAGATGCAAAGGCAAACCTCTATTCATTGTACTATCTCTCTGGCCCCCCACATTCATTCTTTAATGTCCAAATATGTGAGGTCTACCATCCTAACATCAACATTATTTCCTTTCTTTCATTTATATTACATGCAATTTATATTTAATTGCATAGAGGTTTTAAAATTAAAAATTGAGAAAACTTTTTCTTTCCTCTCTCTTTTTTTTTTGGTGTTGGGGGGCAGGGAGGGGTTGGGCCATACTGGGCAATGCTCGGGGGTTACTCCTGGCTATGTACTCAGGAATTAGTCCTGGTGGTGCTCAGAAATCCATACAAAATGCCGGGAATTGAATTCAGGTCAATCACATGCAAGGCAAGCACTCTACCCACTGTACTATCTCTCCAGATCATTTTTGTCCCCTGAGAATTTTTTCTATCAATCATAATAGAAAGTTATAAAGTGGTAGGGCTGGAGTGATAGCACAGCGGATAGGGCATTTGCCTTGCACGCAGCTAACCCAGGTTCGATTCCCAGCATCCCATATGGTCCCCCAAGTACCGCCAGGAGTAATTCTTGAGTGCAGAACCAGCAGTAACCTCTGTGCATCGCCGGGTGTGACCCAAAAAGCGAAAGAAAAAAAAAAGCTATAAAGTGGTGATGGAAATTTTTTCTTATTTTCCATTTCTCAAAGGTGACAAGTATGAACAATTTGTTGGATATTTTTGCAGATATATCCCATTGCATTGGGAATATCCCATACTCAGACTGAATATGAAAATAGTCTTTAAAATAATTCTTTCTCTTACATTTCACATGGCCCCCAAATAGCCATTTCTGAGGTGGAAGGAAGGAAGATTAAAACATATCCAAGTTGTGAGATCAGCGAATAAACTTTAATTCTGTTCCACGGCATTTTGATGACTATCAGAGAACACCTACCCACTGCACAGTTTCTGCACACTTCTGCCTCCCACTGACTTTATACACTGGGGTAGAGGCCTGTCAGTAATTATGATATTACCAGCACCTAATTGTACACAGTAGGCACTCAATAAATGTTTGCTAAGGAACTGCTTAATTCCTAGTAGACAAAGCGCTCTGCCATTGAGCATATCCCTAGGTCTCTCTTTTTTTTTTTTTGTATTTGGTTTGTATAGGGGCTACACCCAGCCATAATCAGGAAGCTAGTCTTTGGGGGCCATACCTGCCAGGGCTACTCTGGGTTTGGTGCTTAGAGGTTGCTCCTGTTAGTGGTCAGGGGGTCGTGCAATCCCGGGTATCAAACCCAGGGCTCTGGCATGCACAGTATGCTCTTTAGCCCTTTGATCTATTTCCTCAGTCCCTACTTTCTAATAAATTTTATGGTTCGATTAATTTTTAACTAATAATAAACAGATTTACTTTGCACCTCATCTTTAGATGATTAATCAAAGTCTCAGCAGGAAACTGAACTAAATTCAGATGTTTAAAAAAACTTGAAGAGGCTGGAGTGTGACTTAGTGATAAAACACATGCTTTGCATTATGAGGCAAGTGTGTTACCTGCTATACTATCTCTTCGGCCCCCACCAGTGATTTTCATACAAAATAGTGACAAGAGAGGGGAGAAGGATAAATAATAAAGATGAGATAGTCACAGAAGCAGGGCTGGAGCGATAGCACAGCAAGGTAGAGCATTTGCCTTGCACGTGGTCGACCCAGGTTAGATTCCCAGCATCCCATATGGGTCCCTGAACACCGCCAGGAGTAATTCCTGAGTGCAGAGCCAGGAGCAACCCCCGTGCATTGCTGGGTGTGACCCAAGAAGAAAAGAAAAAAAAAGAGAGATAGTCACAGTTGCTGCTCACTCTGATCAGTAGCTAGCCATGAAGCTAAGAGGATTCCCATGTCCCGTTCCCTTTCACAAGCACATTGGCTCTGAGAGTTACATGAGTGACATGTTTGGTGTCATGAGTTCAACCTTTGGTGACATGGGTTAAACCTTTGTTTATGCAGGATTTTTGCCCCTTAAGGGTTGTTTTTCTTTTTTATAGTTTTAATTTTAATCTTATCAGAACTTTTTTTATGACATCTTATTATCTCATTCCTACTTTGGACAAATTTGCAGGCTATCGAATGTAGCCTGCCCACAGGGCAGAGTCTGGCAAACTCCCCGTGGCATACCAAATATGCCAAATACCAGTAACAATGATGGGTCTCATTCTCCTAAAGAGCCTTGAATATAATCTCAGGGCTAGGATGAAAGAGACGTTACTGGGGCCTGCTCGAGGCAATCGACGAATAACAGGATGATGAAATGAAATGAAATGAATGAAATTTGGGGGGCTTCTCCCTAGCAGTGGGGACCACTCCTGGCAATAGCTTAGGCCTAGCAGTACTCAGGGCCACCAGGGTCACACCTTGTAGTGGTATGGGGTAGGCATGCGGTACATGGGAGAAAAACCTTGTCTTTGAGCTTAATATACATATATGTGTGTGATAGCACTGCGAGTAGGGCGTTTGCCTTGCACATGGCCGACCTGGGTTCGACTCCTCCACCCCTCTCAGAGAGCCCAGCAAGCTACTGAGAGTATCCCGCCTGCATGGCAGAGCCTGGTAAGCTTCCTGTGGTATATTCAATATGCCGGAAACAGTAACAAGTCTCACAATGGAGACAATTACTGGTTCCCACTTGAGCAAATCAATGAACAACTGGATGACAGTGCTACAGTTCTACAGTATATATGTATGTATATGTGTGTGTTTGTGTGTGTGTGTGTGTGTGCTCCAGATCTTTGAAGTAGTTCCCTAGCCCACTTTGCTATAAATTCCATCACCCCCATCAATGATTTACAACACTGTTAAGGATAGTTTCATGCAGACATCATTCCAATACCACTCCTCTCACCAGAATGTCCGCTTCCCTTCACCAGGGTCCCAAACCCCCTCCCATCCAAACCCTTCCTGATCTTATTAACTCAATTCTGTGAACCAGCTCTCCAGTTCTGCTGCCTTTGGCCATTTATTGTTCCCTTACTATGTATCTTTATAGCTCACATATGATAGAAATCACTCTATATCTCTTGATTTTTAGTGTGTGTGTGTGTGTGTATGTGTGTGTTTTACTCCTGGCTCTGCACACATAAATTACTCCTGGTGGTGCTCAGGGGGATCAATCACATGAGGTACCAGGAATCAAACCTCAGTTGGCTGTGTATAAGGCAAATGTCCTACCCGCTCTAACCCTATGAATCTTTTTTCTTCATTTTGTTTTTTATGCTTTGTTTTGGGGCACACCCAGTGATGTTCAGGAGTCATTCCTCAGGAATTATTTGTATTCAAGAATTACTTCTTGGTGGACCATATGGGATGCCAGTGATCGAAGCCGAGCTGGCCATGTGCAAAGAATCACCATTTCAGCTGTACTAGCTCTCCAACCCTCTTTCTGACTCATTTCACTCAACATGACACCCTCTGGTTCCCTCTATGAGCTGGAGTTTTACATTGATAATTATTGGGTCTATAGGAGCTGGAGAGATAGTATAGTAAATAGGGCATTTGCCTTGTACAAGGCCAACCCAGGTTCAATCCCCAGCACTCCATACAGTCTCCGAGCTCTGCCGGGATTAATCCCAGAGCTGAGCCAGGAGTAAGCCTGAATACTGCAGGGTGTGATCCAAAAATAAATAAATAAATAATAAAACAGGAGCTGGGAGTACAGCAGGGAGGGCGCTTGCCTTGCATGCAGCTGACCCATGTTTGATATGGCATTCCATGTGGTCTCCCGAGCACCACCAGGAGTGATTCCTGAGTGCAGAGCCAAAGTAATCCCTGAGCACCATCAGGTGTGACTCCAAAAAGTTTAAAGAAAAACAGTAAAAGTAAAATCATCAAAGGCAATTATTAGGTTTGTTAGTGGTAAGGAGTACCCTGCTAAATCCTCTAAGAATAGATCTTGTCTCTATTGGCAGCACAAATATTTCTATTTGATTATCAGGATCAGTCAGCTTCACCAATATTAGAAATTTCTTTTCTTCCATGGGCTCAATAGCAAAAAAACCAAAATGACCATTTCCTAATTAATTGGCACCTTGGAGAATAGGATCTCCAAATTCACTGAACTCAAAGTTGCAGAGACAAAACACACACACACACACAAACGCACACATAAACACACACATAAGATGTCTGTGAGTGAAATATTAAGTATAAATGTGAGAGGTAACCTTCCCAATTCTACCCTCAATCCTAATATTCAAGATACCAGGAATGATCCCTGAGCATTCTAGGTGTGGCAAATAAAAATTAAAAAAAAAACTTGTTTAGTTGAGACTAACTTGCATTTTTACCTCCATAACAAATAAAATCAATGAAACAAAAAGCATTTGTGTTTATAATGATCTTTGGGGGTTATCAGGCAGGCAAACCCATTCAAAACACTTGTCTTTAGCCATCCCACATTGAACCTAATTATTTCTCATATTTCAGTTCTCATTGCCTCACCCCACCTAGTGGAGAACATGCTCTACTATAATTATATTTTCCATTTTCATTGAGATCTTAGATTTCCTTATAAGAATGACTGCCAATATGTGTGTATGCGTGTGTATTATGCTCTGTTACACATCTGCAAAGTGTAAAGAGGGTTCTAGAACAAAAGATAATAGTCCCTAATGCTTCCCCTTTCATATTTTGATTGATAACTTAGATTAAACTGAGATGCAGTTTGGGATGAAAGTAAAAGATTACTTGTTAAAAATTGTAAAAGAAACACTCCTTTATAATATTTCATGTATTTCAGTAGTTTTTTGAAAAATCTTGGGGCCATACCCACAGTTCTCAGGGGGCTACTCTTAGTATACTACTTGAGAGTCACTCGTCTCTATTCTGAGGACCGGGTGATGGCATGGATCAAAGCTGGAGCTCTCTAGGGCTGATGAGATAGTACAATGGGTAAGGCATTGCATGCAAATGCTGTGCACATGGCTGACCTGGGTTCAATCTATGACACTGCATATGGTCCCCCTGAGATCCAGAGCCAAGAGTAAGCTCCACCAACAAACAAACAAACAAATGGACTTTTGCACGTATGGTGCCTCCAGCAGGTCAACCTGTACCTGCAGGGCGAGTGCATCAGCAGCCTGATGGTTCCTTCAGGCTTTCTGATATCCCTATATTGCTTCTGTGTCTTTGGCCGGACTCCAACAACTTGGGGTCAAGTTTACCATAAAATTCACAATCAAGATCATGATCAGCCTGTTGTTTGTCGATTGCCTCCAGCAGGCACCAGTAACGTCTCCTTCATCCTTGCCCTAAGATTTGAAAAAGTGCCATATTCAAGGCTCTTTCAGGGTTAGGAGAATGAAACTCATCAATGTTACTGGTATTTGGCATATTGGGTATGCCACGGGGAGTTTGCCAGACTCTGCCATGTGGGCAGTTTACATTCGGTAGCCTGCCAGGTTGTCCAAAGTAAGAATAAGATAATAAGATGTCGCGTGGCTGCAAACGCAGCCACGCGCTTCGGGAGCTGGGTTTTATAGTCTCTGGGTCTTGGCCGTTGATGGGATTACACGGCGCCAGGGGGCCAGTTGGTGGGTGTGACCCCTGCCTACTGGAAGATGGAGGATCTGGGTGGAGGATGCTCAGCCCCGATCTGAGCAGGCTTGGAGATCTCAGCCCCGGGACCCACATGCCTTTGTTCCTCTGCCAGTACCTTCATGCATGTGGAGAGTGGTCTCAGCATGGTTGTGGCTATAAAAACCAGTTCACGGAAGAGAACAGTGCAGAGTCTCCTGCCCCCGCGCCTGGCTATCCTCATCGGGGGCCCCTTGCAGGGGGGCGGGTTGAGTTTCCCTCCCTGCCCCGAGCAGAGTTCCGGCAGCCAAAGACCTCCAGAACCATGAAATTAAACAGCCAAAATTTAGGTATGTGGGAGTCACACCCACAAACCACCTCCGGCTCAGCTATACAAGCTCATTTGTTGGCCTTCTTTCAGAGACTCATAAATCTTGAAGGAAATCAAAAGACGAGTTAGGGATGCAGTTAGGGCCAGAGGTGGGTTGTGGGAGAGCGGGCGCGCCCTACAAGGCTTATGCCAATAGTTTATTTCTCTGGAAAAGGTAGAAAGTGCCATGATCCAGAGACACACAGAAAAATCTCTAAACTGAGCAGTTCACTGCAGAGATGCCTCTGGTCTTTAAGCCAAGCCAACTTCACCAGAGTGCCTCAGATGGGGGCAGGCATCATTCCTCCACCTGCCCCCTAAAAATCCTGGCAGCTGCCAACTTTCAGAACCCAATGAGAAGTGCAGGTACACAGGTTCAGTGATGGCAAACTCCATGCCTCAAGGGATAGGGGATGGCCTGATCCTTCTCATCCCGCTCTACCCATCCCCATGGGACCCTGGAGGTCATGCCCACAAACTGCCTCCGGCTGCTACTTAAACTCCTTTAATGGCCATGATCCAGACAGACAAAAAAACCCCTCAGAACCAAGCAGTTTGAGCAGCTTGCTTCAGAGATTTCCCCACACTCTAATTATCTAAAATTTTAGAATTCCAGGAGCATGCGGCTGCTACTGCAGCCATGTGACATCTTATGCTATTCATAATAAGCAATACAAAAGAGAGCATGGGGAATATTGTCTGCCATAGAGGCAGGGGGAGGGGTGGGGT
This sequence comes from Sorex fumeus, assembly GCF_029834395.1. Classification (NCBI taxonomy): domain Eukaryota; kingdom Metazoa; phylum Chordata; class Mammalia; order Eulipotyphla; family Soricidae; genus Sorex; species Sorex fumeus. The sequence goes on from NW_026606104.1 coordinate 47,460,443, forward strand.
GGAGGGGGATACGGGGACCTTGGTGGTGGAAGATGTGCACTGGTAAAGAGTTGGGTGATCAAACACTATATGACTGAAACTCAAACAGGAAAGCCTTATAACTGTATCTCACGGTGATTAAAAATAATAATAATAATAATAAATAATTTTTTAAATGGACTTTCAAATCAGGGAGATAGTACAGGAGATAAGGTATTTGCTTTGCATGCAGCTGACCCCTCTTCTATCCCAGACATACTGTATGATTCCTCAAGTACGGCCAGGAGTGATTCCTGAGCACAGAACTAGGTGTAAGTCCTGAGAATCATCAAGTATGATGCATAAAACAAGAGCCAAAAAAAACAAACAAGCATGAGGCTCCCACATGCAAAGCATGTGCTTCAATTGTTTGAGCCATAACTCAGCCTCAAAAACAATTTTGGAGGGTCATATTGTGTTTTTGGTCTTTTTTGTGCTACACCTGGAGTTGCTCAAGGCTTACTCCTGACTCTGTCCTCAGGGCTCACTCCTGGTGGGTTTGGAGAACCACCATATGGGATGCTGGGGACTGAACCTGGGTTGGCCACGTGCAAGGCAAATGCCTAACCCACTGTACTGTATCTTCAGTCCCCTGGAGGGTCTTATTTGACAGTTTGCTCCCTGTGCTGCTCAGGGTATCATTCAGAGCCTGGAATTGAGCCCAGGCTCCTGCATACAAAGCATGTGCACTAGCCCTTTGAATTATCTTCCTGTCTAAGAATCTATTTCTTAGATCAATTCTCTACAATTTTTTGTAACCTAAGGGCTTGTGCTTTTAAACCACTCGAACTTTACTTCCAAAGCTTGAATCACCACTATGAGTTAGGCAAATTATTTAACTTCTCTACACCTCAGTTTCATGGGCTGTGGGTGGCCCAAAAATTAAAAAAAGAAAGACAATATATACTATTTTTATCCCCACTTTATACACTATCAAACAGTGAACAGATATGTCAGATCATGTAGTAGCAGCCAGGTGGTAAGACCGGGTGAGAGTCTTTGTCTTTTTGTTTGGGGCTGCCCCTGGTGATGCTCAGGGGTTACTCCTGGCTCTGCACTCAGCAATCACTCCTGGTGGTGCTTGAAGGATCATACGGGATGCTGGGGATTGGACCTGGGTCAGCCACATGCAAGGCAAACACCTTAGCCACTGTACCATGTCTCCAGCCCCCAAAGACCATATGTAATATGAGGGATCAAACCAGGGTCAGTTGCATGCAAGGTATATGCTTTAACTTCTGTACTATCTCTCCAACCCACAGCCCTGAATCTTTTAGTTTTGTTTTGTTTTGGCTTATTTTGTTTTTTGGGTCATACCTGGCATTGCACAGGGGTTACTCCTGGCTCATGCACTCAGGAATTACTCCTGGCAGTGCTCAGGGGACCATATGGGATGCTGGGAATCGAACCTGGGTCGGCTGTGTGCAAGGCAAACACCCAAACTGCTGTGCTATAGCTCCAGCCCCCAGCCCTGGATCTTTTAAGGAGGGTGAGTTTAGGGTTACATCCGGTGGTGCTCAGGAGCTACTCTTGGCAGTGCTTGGGGGACTATATACTATGCAGGGGGCTAAGTCAAAGTCTTCACCATGCAAGGAAAACTCCTTAACTCCTGTGCTAACTCTCCATTGGCCACGCCTTGGATTTTGATCTCCACCATGGCTCCATATGCAATGTGATACCAGGGGCATTTCCATTGGGATACTGGAGCCACAATAACGCATGATATCTCTAATGCACCACAATCAAAAGTTTGCTAAAAACCACAACTGTGCTGTGCAATCCCCAACAATCACTGCAACAAAAATGTGTGTATGTGAGTACCACTACAGTATGATCCCTGCTAGGCATGTGTATAAGCACCACAATCAATTGTGTGCAATCTAGTTACTGCAACAACTATAACCAAAAAGGAAGGGAATTTTTAAAATCTTATGTAATTATGGGGCCAAAGAGATAGAAGAGGTTAAAGAGCATGCCTTGCATGTGACAGACACAATTGATCCCCAATATCACACACTCCTCCAGCCACCAGACTGGTAGCCCTGAGCACTGCTACAGTAGCCTGGGGAGTGCCCAGCCCTGTAAGTCCTGAGAAGAATTATATCCTCAGTCTCTGGCATTGAACTGCTGGGTTGGTTGGTTGAGAATCAACTGGGGGAGTCTCGGGGCTCCTAAGCATCCTTGGGAGGCCAAACAAATCAATTTTTAAAATCTTTAATTTTATGTGACTGATTTGTAATAGGGCTGGAGCGATAGCACAGTGGGTAGGGAGTTTGCCTTGCATGTGGATGACTCCGATTCGATTCTTCCATCCCTCAGGGAGAGCCCAGCAAGCTACCAAGAGTTTCCCGCCTGTACGGAAAAGCCTGGCAAGCTCACCATGGCATATTTGATATGCCAAAAACAGTAACAACAAATCTCACAGTGGAGATGTTACGGGTGCCCACTTGAGCAAATTGATGAGCAACAGGATGACAGTGCTACAGTGCTATAGGTTTGTAGTAGTTATTACTTATTAGACACATAAGTATTGGTTCTAAGATGAATGAGATTTTAAAAGTTCTATTTATAATAAGGACTTGTTTGTCATTTTGGGCCATATGTGGCTATACTCGGGGGTTACTGTTCTGCTTTCAGGAATTACTCCTTGTGGTGCTCAAGATGCTGAGAATCAAACCTGGGTTGGTCACAGCAAGGCAAATGCCCTACCAGCTGTACTATCTCTCTGGCCCCACATAATAAGGACTTTTACCAATAGAAAAAAACACCACTTTGTTTCCTTAAATTATTCTTGTGGTGCAAGTGATCAAACCCAGGGCTTCTTACATGCAAAACAAGTGCTCTGCTGCTGAGCTACCTCCCTAGTTTGAAATGTTTTATTAGAAGGTAGATCATCTTTTCCTTCCCTGGCTCCTATCAAAAGAAAAAAAAACTGGGATAGGGGTGACTAAAATGGCCTGATGTCTAGAGAACTTCCTTCTCTGTGTGCCTGGCACAATCATGGCAGTCCTTGTCTCTGATGATCAGGCCACCAGCAAAACCTTTCAATTCATATATCATCCCTTTGGTCAAACTTTCTCATTGAAATAAATCACTTGGCAAATCACAACCAAGAGATTCCTGGGAATTCTATCTGGAGAAACAACCTACAAGGTTGAGGTGAGTCTAAGGGTGCAGTGTTTGCCTTAAATAAGCAATTTCTAACCATACCACAACTAAAAGGGTGTGATCCCTTGCAAACATTATAGCCAGAATGTGCGCAAATACCACAACCAAAGAGAGTGACCCAAAGGAAGAATGTATAAAAGCACTGAAACTAGAGTAGTACAAACCCTGGTGAGCACTGCAGTGAAGCATGCGACTTCTGAGCATCTCAACAATGGCAGCAGAGGGAAGGCAAGAGGGAAAACAAATAAGTAAATAAGATCTTGTATGAAAGAAAAAAACTTGATCAATAAAGAAAGCAAAGTGCCAGCTCAAAGGGTTAAAGCACATGCTTTACTTAGGGTGGGGAGAGGATTTGGAGTCATACTCAGTAGCTCACTCCTGACTGTACTGAGACCATAAATGGGGCCAGGGAGCAAACCTGCATGCAAAATGCCTTATCCCCTGTTTTTCCAGCCCTAGAGCACATGCTTTGCCTGGAGTCCCAGGTTGACTCCCCTGCATGCCATCTTTCCCCACATCTGAGCATGACCAGATGTGGCCTGCAATAGGAAAAATACTGAAGAAGGAAATACAATTGCTTAATGTGAATTTTATTATAGTAACTTAATATTATAATAGTTTTAGAACAGACTAATCTATTTAGGTCAACTTAAAGGTATAAAAATAATTTTATGAGTTGCAAATGTATTTTGTAGCCATTGTATCAATACCACTGTATGATCACTTAATTCAATATATTCTGTTTCATAGAACTACAGAACAAAATTTACCAATTTATGTAATTTTAGGGGATATAATTATATCTTTATCTTTTTTTGTGTGTTGTTTTTTTGGGGGGACATACTTAGTGGTGCTCCAAACTTACTCCTGGCAGACTGGAGTGATAGCACAGTGGGTAAGGCGTTTGCCTTGCATGCGGCCAACCCGGGTTCAATTCCCAGTATCCCATATGGTCCCCTGAGCTCCACCAGGGGTAATTCCTGAGTGCAGAGTCAGGAGTAACCCCTGTGCATCGCCGAGTGTGACCCAAAAAGCAAAAAAAAAAAAAAAAGACTTACTCCTGGCTCTGTGCTCAGGGATTGCTCCTGGCAAGGTTTAGGGAACCATCTGGGGTACGAGGGGCACTTTATCTTTCAATTGATAAAATTCTCACCTGGGAAACCCTTCTCACAAAGATATAACCTAAAACCAAAACAGAAGTCTCTGCCTTTCCAAAAGCTGAAAGTAAGGACCAGAATGATAGTACAGCGGGAAGAGTATCTGCCACGCGTGTGCCAACTCAAATTCAATCTCTAATACCCCATATGGTCCCCCAAGCCTGCCAGGAGTGATCCCTGAGAACCACCAGGGCTCCAAAACAGAACAAAATATCTGAAAGCAAAGTCAAAGTTTTATTTTAATTTTTAAAATTTTATTTTTATAAAATAGTTCATAATATTTGATTATATTGAATATTCAGGGCTGGAGCGATAGCACAGCGGATAGGGCATTTGCCTTGCATGCAGCTAACATGGCTGACCCGAGTTCGATTCCTCTGCCCCTCTCAGAGAGCCTGGCAAGCTACTGAGAGTATCTCACCCGCACGGCAAAGCCTGGAAAGCTACCTGTGACGTATTCAATATGCCAAACACAGTAACAAGAAGTCTCACGATGGAGACGTTACTGGGCCCGCTCGAGCAAATCGATGAACAACGGGAGGACCATGATATCATGATATTTAATATTCAGACACCAATCCTACCACCATAAAAGCCAAAGTTTTGAAGACTAAGAAAGTGGTGCTGAAAGGCATTGACTGCTTTTCTGACATCCCGGCTCCCCACAAAAACTGTACACCTCACCCACTTTCCAAAGGCCCAAAACACTCAGGCTAACAAGGCAGCACAAATATCCTTGGAATAGTACCTCTAAGAGAAACAAACTCGATACTGTGCCATCATCACGTAGCCTCTGACCACGGAGTTGGCCATGAGGAAGACAGACGACTACACACTTGTGTTCACGGTGACGGTCAAGGCCAAAAGACTGTAAAGAAGCTCTAGGGCACTTATCAAGTCAAGATCAACCCACTGATCAGACTGATAGAGAGAAGAAGTTGTATGTTTGGCTGTTTTCTGACTATGATGACTTGGACGTTGCCAACAAAATTGCAATCAGCTGGCTGGAGAGAGTGTAAATTAAGGTGCTTGTTTTGCATTCCACTCACCCAGGTTTTATCTCTGGCACCACATTTCCCTGAGCACTGCCAGGAGTGATCCCTGAGCACAGAACCAGGAATAAGGCCCAAGCACTGCCAAGAATGATTCAAAAACAGGGGCTGGAGCGATAGTACAGTGGGTAGGGCATTTGCCTTGCACGTGATGAACCTGGGTTCAATTCCCAGCATCCCATATGGTCCCCTGAGCACCACCGGGAGTAATTCCTGAGTGCAAAGCCAGGAGTAACCCCTGTGCATTGCCAGGTGTGACTCAAAAAGAAAAAGATTCAAAAACAAACATATGTGGCATCATCTACATAGTGCAGCCGATGAATTATAAATATATGGGATTTTTTGCCATAGGATAGTAAAAATTGGCAGCCAGATAGAGAGTACAACATGTGGGACACTTGCCTGACATATATCCAACCTGGCTTTGATTCTCAGGATCCTATGTGGTCCTCCAAGCACCACCAGGAGTAACAGTGCAGCACCAGGAGTAACCTCTAAGCATCACTAGGTGTGACCCCAAAACCAAAAATTAAAAATAAAAAATTGGGACCTGAGTCATAATACAGTGGGTAAGGTGTTTGCCTTGCATGTAGCTGTTCTAAGAATGATCCCTGGCATCATTCTTATGGTCTCCCAAGCCCCACCAGGAGTGATCCCTGAGCACAGAGCCAGGAGTAAGCCCTGAGCTTACTGCTGGATGTGGCCCCCACCCAAGGAAAAAAGATGTTCATATATATGGTAGTACTGTAGCACTGTCATCCATTGTTCATCCATTTGCTTGAGCAGGCACCAGTAATGTCTCCATTGTGAGACTTATTGTTATTGTTTTTGGCATTTCGAACTTGCCACGGGGAGATTGCCAGGCTCTGCCATGCAGGCAGGATACTCTCGGTAGCTTGCCGGGCTCTCCCAGAGGAATAGAGGAATTAAATCCAGGTTGGCCGTGTGCAAGGAAACTCCCTACCTTCTGTGCTATCGCTCCAGCCCATATATATGGTACAGTGCTTAAATTTTGGGGCTCAATCCAAGTTACCTAAATTTAGATCTCTGGTAACCTTGATGAGCAAATCACCTGAGCTTTTTCCTACTATTAAATAAGGATAAGAAGACCAACTTCATAGGCGTTTTCGTGAGAATGAAATAGACTGAATACGTGTAGTTAGTTGCTGGTTATTAATATCACTATGTGATTCCAAGCCCCATTAAGGAATGCTTTGTAGAGAGGACGAGGAACGGCAGAGGGTCATGGGTAAGGTGGAGCATGAGAGCACTCAAGATGAGGCAGTGGTAGAGATGGACGAAGGAGCTGGGCCTTTGGATACTTAGGTCTAACAATAGAATTCAGAAACGAATTGCAGATGGGAATAGAGTGGTGAGGGTTTGGAAAGAAGATCAGACTTCTATTTTGCAATGTCTGTGCCTAAGACAGAAGACTCTGGAAAACGATCTGGTGAGTTTCACAGTGAAGACAATGGAAAAATAAGTATTTCAGAACCGGAGTGATATTATAGCCAGTAGGGCATTTGCCTTGCACGCAGCCGTTCCAGGTTCAATCCCCAGCATCCCATATGGTCTCCCAAGTACCACCAGGAATAATTCCTGAGTGCAGAGCCAGGAGTAACCCCTGAGCATTGCTATGTGCGACTTAAAAAGAAAAAGGAAAGAAGAAAAATAGGTATTCAATGATTTTTAGACAATAGATATATATTTTTTGAATTCCTGCTTTGAATTCCTAGGCCAGCCTCTGCCTATACAAAGACAGGAGTGATTCCTGCCCACAAATCGAGGGCCAGGGGAAATACTAGGAAGGGGCAGGCAGAAAAAGATTATAATCCAGTATCGTGCAGGTCTCAGCAGCCTGTGGATTCAAACAAAACCACATGAACACTAACCACTCTGAGTTTTATGGGGGTTCTGCAAAGTCCCCTTAAAGTATTTCACGGACCCTGCCAAGAACTTTTCCCAAGCATTTATCACACAAAGCAGTGGGGGCATAATTCCAGTTCTGATCCTCACAGCCCATACTAAAGGTGTCTTTCGTGGGTGTGCTAATAGCATTCCAGGACTAGACAAAGGCAGGCAGGGAGCACACCCTAAAAGTGAATGAATGCCTCTGTAAGTTTCACTGGCCTGGAAGCTTTCCAGAAGCTGGAGCAGGCCTGGCAGGGGTAAGAGCAGCTGCCCCAGCCCCCAGCCTTGAGTTTCATTGTTATCTAAGCCCCCTGAAGCAGCACTGGGAAGGGATATGCTTGGAGTTCTAATGAGGAAATGCTGTTTTGAGGGCCCTCTGAGACATCTAAATGGAGATGCCAGCCATGCAATTATTTGAAACACAAGTTTGGGCTAGAGATCTAAATTCCAGAGCTAGAAACAAAGAGCAGGGAATCCAGCTCTGCTCGACTCCTGGAATTTATATACCACGGCAATCTCCAAAGACCCAGGAAAAGTGGGCACCCACCTTCCCTCCCTCATGTTGGCAGGTGGACACTCTTCTCTTGCAACCCTTTGTACACATACACATGGTTTACTTTTTTAAAATTTGTTTAGCTTGGTGCTGGAGCGATAGCACAGTGGTAGGCATTTGCCTTGCAAGCGGCTGGCCCGGCCGAGCCGGGTTTGACTCCTCCGCTCCTCTTGGAGAGCCTGGCAAGCTAGCGAGAGTATCTCGCCCGCATGGCAAAGCTTGGCAAGCTACCTGTGACGTAGTCGATATGCCAAACACAGTAACAAGTCTCACAATGGAGATGTTACTGGGCCGGCTGGAGCAAATCGATGAACAAGGGGAAGACAGTGCTGCAGTTGAGCTTGGGGGCAACACCCAGCAATGCTCAGGGCTTACTCCAGGCCCCACTACATTCAGGAATTATTCCTGGAAGTGCTGAGGGCACCATAAAGGGTACTGAGGATCAAATCTGGGTGGGTTGCATGCAAGCCAAGTGCCTTACCTGTTGTATACTATTTCTCCAGCACTATTCACTTACTTTTTTTATTTCCTTCACTTAACAATGAGCTCCTCGAGGAACTCTCTTACTCAATGTTGAAACGTCATTTCCAACATACTCACAAGGACGAAAACTATGGAAAGACAGTACCCATGATCCAGAATTGATGTGGAAAAAGAGGATGTTGCCTGACCTGCTACTCGAGTCTTTTTCTACTTGTAAGAATGTACCCATTGTTATTATCAGTACACAAAGATGTTGGGTAGCACAATGCTCCCTGGAGTATTGTTTTCAGGACTGATAAGCTGGAATAACTGATATTTCTGACAGAAGGAAAATGGTCAAGAAGTACACAGAGACATATTATGCAGTCATGTAAAAGATTAGATTGATATATACTGAGAGGGAAAAAATGTGGCTTTTGGACCACACTCAGCAGTGCTCAGGGGGCCATTCCTGGTAGTACTTAGGGGACTATATCCAATGACAGGAATTGAACCCTGCAGTTTGCCGCATGCATGGTGACTTACCTGTTGTACTGTATCTCTGCCCTCATTAATTATGCTTAATGTCAGTCTTTGGATTAGACTTTTCTTAGAAATAGCAGCATTTACTTAACTGCCCTTCCCTTTCTTTGCTATTGCTGTGTTGCCATGACCATGGATTGTACACATGCTTCGTTGTGGTGCTTGCATGCATTCTGGTTGTGGTACTTGCCAGGAATCACACACTAGTCATGCTCATGCACATGCTGGCATGAAGTTGCCCACTTGACCTCAGCGAAGGCACACATTTAACGGCAGTACGTATGCATCTTGGTTATGGTATTCACCAGGGGGCCCCACACCTTAGTTTCAGTGCTCAGCTTGCACGCCCTTGGATTCAGTGCCCTGGATCCAACATATATTGTTGAGGCATTGGGAATCCAAAGTAGCAGATCACCAGGACCACACCTGACATATATGGGTGGCACCAGAATTGAACTCTTGGCCACAGGCTTACAAGGCAGGCATGTAGAAAAGTAGATTATTCTTCCCACTGCGCTACTCCTGAGTCCCAGCATATATTTCATAATTTAAAAATCTTAGGAAAAGGACCACAGGGATAGCACAGGGGCAAGGTGCTTGCCTTGCATGTGGCTGAGCCTGGTTTGGCCAAGCAATGCCAGGAATGACTGCTGAGCACAGAGTCAGGAATAAGCCCTTAGCATAGTTAAGTGTGCCCTAAAAACAAAACAAAATCTTAGAAAAAATGTAAATGATTGGGCAGGAGAGACAGTACAGCAGGTAGGGTGCCTGCCTTGCATGTAGCAGACCCAGGCTTGATCCCTGGCACCCCATTTGGTTTTCTGAGCACCGCCGAGGGATCCCTGACCAGAGCCAGGAGTAAGCCCTGAGCACCACTAGTTGTGGGGAAGAAAAAAATGAACTCCAGATCTCCTGGCTTTCACAGATATTACTCCCAAACCCCTCCCCCACACACAGTGAAAACTGTCACATCACCTGGGGCAGCATCACAGCTCACAACCCCATCACCTTTTTACTTCTCCCCAGTAAGAAGAGTTTCAGCTTTCCCCACCCCACCCTCTGGTTTGGTAGCCCCCCTGGACTGTTTATTTGACTCTAGATACTCACTGACACCACAGCTGACAGAGCTCCTCCCCCAGACACTGCTTTATCAAAGTTTTATTAGCCTCAGCTCAAGATACCTCTCCCTGGGCATCTCATTACAGTGCAAGAACACATGCTTGAGTGGTTTGTATTGTCACCACCCTACCAGGAACTTCAAAGACAGCAGCAGAAGTGGGTTGCCAGGGAGCCATCTGTCCCTCCTGCCCCTTTCCCTTCTCCCTGCATTTATTTGCTCTGACTCTACAACTAGATTGCTCCTCTTAAACTCTTCCATCTCTGTTCATTCTGTCAGAAGTTCCTTTGCTTAGAACTCATTCTCCCCTGGACAAACTTCCCTGCTTGGAACTCTTATCACACTTAATATTCACTTATCTTTTGGCACTTGCCACATTACAGTTCTCATAATTATCTGAAAACAACCTTTTCTCTCTTTTCGATTAACGACCCATGAGACTTCAAAGTACTCACCAGACACTGGAAGCACATACATATAATGTACATGTGACAATTTATGGCAATACTGTGTATCTTTCTCATTTCTATGGGTAATTTCTCTCCTCTATCCCCAAGAAGGTAGGTGGGCCTTAATGAAGGCTAATTGAAAGCCTCTAAGTCTCAGATACAAAAAAGCAACCAGTTCCAGGAATCCAGAAGACATTATAAAATTGTTGAAAAGCATGGGCTTTGAGCAGAGGGAAGGGTACTTGTATATGACTGACCCTGGTTCAAAACTCAGCACCCCATATGGTCTCTTGAGCCCCTTGAGGAGTGATCCTGAGCACCAGAACCAGTAGTAAGCCCTGAACACTGCTGGGCGTCACCCCCCCCAAAAAAAAACCCCAAAATGAAATGGGTTTATTATAAAAACTGTCCAGAAGGTAACGAAATGGAAGACTGTGCTTAGAACATGAAAAGCAAAAAAATCTGTGAGCTAGGAAATGGTCTGACACTAGATTTTTGTTTTTGTCTACACCCAGCGGTGTTCAAGGCTTACTCCTGGCTCTGTGCTCAGAGATCACTACTGGCGGGGCTCAGAACATCATATGGGGTGCTGGGGACCTGACCCCGGTTGGTCACATAAGTGACCTCAATTTCTCCAGCCCGGAGATTTTGGAGACAGAGTACAGACGCAGGCTATCCTTTTGCACAACACACTCCAGGGCGGCCCACCTGTATACACCTGGGTCTTCAGAAGTTTAAAGGGTGGGTCTCTTAGAGGCGTCTGGAATGACGCATAATAGGGGGGCCCACAGAAGCAGGAGGGGCCCTGCCCTTCAGTGGAAAGAGCCTCCCCAGACCGAAGAAAGTAGAGGGTGGAGGTGGGATGCCAGCAGAAAGCAGTATTCTTCTGTCGGGCTAGACGGCTTTTAAGGTGTCTTTGAAAAAAAACTACATCTTCGATTAGCCATGGCTAACGTTGGAGAACCTGCCCTCCAGGAAAAGTTAGATGACTTGTGGGGTGCCCTGCTCTGGTCTGGGCCCTGTTCCTCACTGGCTTCCAGGTCTCCGATCTCCACCTTCCCTCTCAGTTCCAGTCCTCCGGTGGCCTTCAGTGTCCCCACGGAGCAGTCCTTCCCCATCTGTCCCCGCACGCTCCCCTCACCCTGCCGCATCCCTCTCTCCCTTCACCGCCCGCACCTCGGATTTCAGTCTCTTTCCCCGCTCCGGGCTCCGGCGATCACTTTCCCCGCGCCTCCCTTCCTGCCCGGACGCCCTCGATTCTCCAGCCTTCCCCACCCCCGCCCCCATTCCCGCGGCCCCCACGGACGCCCACTCCCACCCGACTCCAGCGGGCCCCCACTCCGGCGCGCAGCCGTTGGAGGGGGCGTGGCCCCGCGAGCACCGGGGCGCCCCGCCCGCAGCTCCGGGCCCGCGCGCAGACAAAGACATTCCACAGCCCCCGCCCCCTCCGCGCACCCGGCCTTCAGGGGGAGGAGACACGTGTCCCGCTAGCGCCGAGTCACGTGGGCAAGAAAACGAACGGAGCCCGCGGCCACGCGCGCCTGCGCAGAGGGCTCCGGCCTGGCGGGCCCCGAGGCCGGCGGCGAGCGCGCAGTCGGAGTCGGCGGGCGCCGCGGCGCTGCGCAGGCGCGCTGGCCCGCCCGGAGACTTTGTTCTCCGCGGAGACACCCAAGGGCGGTGCCGGTGGCCGGCTGCGCACGCGCGCCGCCTCATTTCCGGTGCTCTCTTTCGCTGGGTCGCTCGGGTCGGCTTCGGTCGCCGTCGCTCCCGCTCTCCCCACCCCGCTAACCGCCGCTCGGGCCTCCGCCGCGTCGCTCCCTCGACCCCTCGATCCGCACATCCTCCCCGATGCAGCGCCGGGACGACCCCGCGGCGCGCATGAGCCGCTCCTCGTGCCGCAGCTGCACCCTGGACCCCTCGGGTGCCCACCCCTCCGTGCGTCAGGCGCCCTCTCGGCAGCCGCCGCTGCCCCACCGATCCCGGGGCGGCGGAGGGGGCTCCCGAGGGGGCGCCCGGGCCTCGCCGGCCACGCAGCCGCCGCCGCTGCTGCCGCCCGCCTCCACGGGTCCCGACGCGACGGTGGGCGGCCCGGCGCCGACCCCGCTGCTGCCCCCTTCAGCCACGGCCTCGGTCAAGATGGAACCGGAGAACAAGTACCTGCCCGAGCTCATGGCCGAGAAGGACTCGCTCGACCCGTCCTTCACGCACGCCATGCAGTTGCTGACGGCGGGTAAGCGGGGCCTGGCGGGGCCGCCCGGCACGGGTGGTCGGGGGGCTTTGTTCTCCGCCCGCTGCCCGCGCCCCGGGGGAGCCGAGCCACCGCGAGCCCCCGTGCCGCCGCCGCCTCCGCTCGGGCCCGCCGAAGCGCTGCCAGGCCGGCCCGGGGCACCAAGGCGGGTTTCTGGGCTGCCGGGGAGGCCCGAAGGCGACTTGGGGATCTCCGAGCGCCGAGACGGTGATGGATAGTGCCGGGCTCCCCGCCTCCCGCTGCCGGGGGGGCGGGATCCTTCCAGAAAGGCGATGAGCCTTTCCCTTCCCCATCCCCCTTCCCACCCCGAAAGAGCGCGCTGCTTGGGGCTCGGGTGCGGAGGGTGTAGGAGGGAGCGGGGAGCGCGCGGGAGGGTGGGGCGAGGCCCGAGCGCCCTGTCCAGCGCGCCGCGGACCGACGCGGGGCCCCGAGCCCCGGCCCACTCGGAGTAACTGGAGCTGAAGTTGAGCGCAGAGGCGGGGAGCAACCTGTGGGAATCGGAGCCGGAGGTTACCCGAACCCCCGCTTCCCCGTCCGCAGCGGGTCATTGCCGCAGAGCTTGGAGGTTTAGTTTAAAAAACGTGCGTTCACCCTTGCTGGGGAGGAGGGGCGGAGGAGGGCTCATAGCCTCAGTGCGGTTAAACGGGATGCTAGGAGGAGTTGGAGAGTGTTTTGCGTGGGATTCCCCAAAGAATTACACCGAAATTGAGAAAAGTTGCATAGTGTTTACAATTGAAAGGCTGGGCCTCGTTGGATTTTTTTTCCCCCGTTGCTTCGATAGTGAAAATAGTAGTCTTTGTTCTCAAGACCAGCGCTCCTTTCCTGCTCAACATCGGCCAATCACCTAGTCGCTCAGATTCCTCTCTAAAAGACGTTTGTTTCACCCTCACTTCTTGTTAAAACGATTTAATGATGCGTTTCTTTGACCAAATTTTATTCAGCAGGTTAAAATTAACAGGCGTCAACACAGAACGAATGGTTGGACTCTTTGGCAAGGTTGCTATAACGGACAGGTCTTTTTGAACGAAACATTTCCCTCCCTTTGTTCTGTATCCCCAACATTGGAAAGGGGTCTGCTTTCAAACAGGCGCAGCACGTGCTGGCAAAGAACAAGATTAAGATGACCTGCTTATATTTTCAGTTCAGGGTTTTGCTGTTCTGTAACAGTCATTGAACATTACTGTCACTGTGTTCTGGCAAGCTCTTTTAAGTGCAGGAATTTTTTTTTGGAGGGGGTCTGTTTTGAACATAGCGAACACTCTGAATACAAGTATGTTCAGACTTAATGATGTCAGACTAAATGGTAAGGTTGATTTACTGGTCTAATCTTAATTTCCTCAAGCCTTTAGATCAGTGCAGATTAAATGCCTGAGACTAAAACAAACTTGAGAATTTTAAGGTGTTGACTTGGATTTGAATTTCAGGTCCTTTCTGATCCTCGATAACCCCATCTGTAAAAGGGGTTAGTGAGTTATGAAAAAAGTGTGTGGCAGCACAGGCACAGTGGCCCTTGTTTCCCTTTCTTTAGATGACAGCTTGTTACCAGTTTTCTAGTTCTAAATCAATAGTGGTTATATTGTGGATTTGCAAAGTGATTTTTTTTTTCTGACTACATCAAGTGCTCATTGTGGTATTTCAGAGTCAGATTATTTCTTAAGATCACTATAAAAAAACTATCAGTTCTTAAAAGTTACTGTAATTTTCACTCACTGGTTAACTTCTTAATCTTTTTAACATAGACTTAAAAATAATTTTTTTCCTGAATCAAAACGAGATGCTTGTACTTGCTGAGAAGATGGCTTGTAAGGGATACTACTTAGCATGGTATCTTGTTATAAGTTGGACCCAACGTTTAAGGATTTCTGATTGGTGTAGAAAGGGGAGTGTAGTTAATTCACTGACTGAAAAGGTGGTACTGATATTTTAAGCCTTGATTAAAAAATACATCTAAGAAAGAAAACTGTAGCTGAAACATTGTTTCAGGCACTGATCTCAACACTTAACATCAAATATTTAACCTAAATTTATGGCACTACTAACAGAGAAGTTAGTCACTTGAGAAAACCCTAGCAAGTAAATTAAATAATTTACATATGGTAACAATTTATAAGTATTATAACTAGACATTAGTAATTCTGGATCCGCACATCTGACCCTCTCTACCTCGCCATTAGATTACCTGCAACATATTATCATAAATTTTTTTTAATGTAGTGTTTCTGAGGGATGAGGAGGCACATCAGGGGACTCCTACTTGTAAGGCACTTTCTCTGCCATTTTCCCCCAACCAACAGAATTTCCTTTTTTAGGAAAAAAATGTTGGGGGGAATGAGGGGTAGCTCCTGACTACCTTAAAGGCAGGCGGGGAGCTGGTAAGGGCTGAGGGGAAGCTGAGGACATTGAAAGGGATTGATGTTGGAACATTGTAGACCTTAAACTCAATCATGAATAACTTTGTAACTTTGTTTGGTTTGGTTTTTGGACCACACCTAGCTATGCTCAGGGGTTACTCCTGAGCAGTTTTACTGAGGGGTGTGCGGTAGTAGAGGGACCAGGCCAAGAACTGTTTATGGGATTCCAGGGGGATCCAACCCAGGCTGGCCTCCTGGCCATGGCCTTGTGCAGTACAAGGCGGAGGCCCCTATCCCAGTACCTTATCCTACCCTGTATTATCTTTCCTCCTTTGTAACTTTGTAATTCTTGGTGATTCTTTTTTTTTAACAAAGTGTTCTAGGGGCTGGAGTTAAAGTACAGCATACAGCCTTGCCTCTGCCTTGCCTTGCACATGGCCTATCAGAGTTCTGTCCCAACCCTGAATCATGTGTGACCAAGAAATGAAAGCACACAAGCAAGAAAGAAAACCCCTTTGAAATCATCAGAGTGAATACTAATGAAGGGCAGTGGAAAATGACAGTTTGGGCCCGAGCAGTAGAACAGCTGCAGACTGCTTGCCTTACAGGACACTGACCTGGGTTTAGTTCCTGGCACCCTGTATGGTCCCCTGAGCTCTGCTCAGTGTGGCCCAAAAACATAACAAAGAATGACAGGTTAAATTTTAGAAGGACATCTACCGAGAGTATTCGATATGCCAGACACAGTAACAACAAAGTCTCCAGTGGAGACGTTACTGGGCCCGCTCGAGCAAATTGACGATCTATAGAACCTAGAACTTGAAGTGACACTTTCAGATACCTGTGCTAATTTTCTGGCTATGGGGGTGGTTTGCTTTCAGGTTTTGGCCACACCCACCTGAGGTTGGAGCTTGCTCCTCATTTTGAGCTCAGGGATCACTCCTAGTGGGCTGGGAGACCATATGGGGTGCTGGGGATCCAACCCAGGTTGGCCATGTGCTAGGCAAACACTCTTCCGACTGTACTCTTGCTTCGGCACCTTTTTTTGTTTTGTTTTGTTTTCGGAACTATACTCGTTTTCTGAGAGATACCTACCTACCTACCGAACTGTTTTTCCATTGTCAATCATACTGCTTTCCCTCTTTGACAGCTTTATTTTACACTCAGCATCTGATACACCATATATTGTATGTGTTAACTACTTGAATTTTCCCTTCATAACTAAGATGTCAGATTCACCAGGGCAGAAATCATCTGTTTGCTTTGTTGGCCACTCTAACTTCAGTTCACTGAAGAGTGTTGCCAGGTGGCCTCGGACTATTTGATCAGTGAATATTCACCTTCATCATGATGGAAAAAATAGCACAGTAATCTTAATACAGATTTCTGTATTAACTGAAGTGATATTTAGATTCGGTGATGTTTAGATTTGGTGCATTTGTAGACATTCCAGTACTCTGTGTACCCATGTTTGTTTCTGAAACAAAGTACCTTTCTATTTTTCTCTTTTTTTTCCTTTTTTGGTCACACCCAGCAATGCACAGGTGTTACTCCTGGCTCATGCACTCAGGAATTACCCCTGGTGGTGCTCAAGGGACCCATATGGGAATCGAACCTGGGTCTGCTGTGTGCAAGGCAAAGGCCCTACCCGCTGTGCTATCGCTCCAGCCCGCACAAAGTACTTTTTAAAAGTATATAAGTAAGTAAAGGCCCTCCCGTTGATCATCGATTTGCTCGAGCGGGCCCAGTAACGTCTCCATTGGAGACTTTGTTGTTACTGTGTTTGGCATATCGAATACGTCACGGGGAGCTTGCCAGGCTCTGCCGTTTGGGCGAGATACTCTCGGTAACTTGCCGGGCTCTCCGAGAGGGGCGGAGGAATCGAACTCAGGTCGGCCATGTTGGCTGCGTGCAAGGCAAACACCCTACCCACTGTGCTGTCGCTTGGTGAGAGGGTCACACCTGGTGATGCTTAGGGATTACTCTGGGCTCTGCACTCAGGAATTACTCCTGGCATGCTGGGGGACCATGGGATGCCAAGGATTGAGCCCAGGTGTGCAAAGCAGATGCCCTACCTGCTGTACTAGCTTCCTGCCCAATATCAAATCTTTATTTCATTTTGTTGTTGCTTTGTTTTTCGACGACACCCAGCTGAGCTCAGGTCTTACCCCTGGTTCTGTGCTCAGGGATCACTTTTGTGTGGGGAGTATATGTGGTGCTAGGGATCAAATGTAGTTGCAAGGCCCTATCCACTGTACTATTTCTCAAGACCCTCAGTTTTTGTTTTTGTATTTGGTTTGTTTTTTTGGGCCACATCTGGGAATGCTCAGGACTGATTCTTGGCACTTCGCTCAGGTATCACTCCTGGTGGGGCTGTGGGGGACCATATGGGATTTCAGAGATCAAACTGTCTCTGCTCCATGCAAGACAAGCACCCTAACTGCTGTACTATCTTTCTGGCCCCTCGGATTTTTTTTTTTGTTTGTTTCTAAGAGTATTTTTCTTTCTGCAGTTCAAAAAAAATGTGTATAGGAATCAAGAACAGTAAACATTTTTAATATATTATCAATATCTTAAAAGAGTACTTATAGGGGCTGGAGCGATAGCTCAGTGGGGTCGGGCGTTTGCCTTGCACGTGGCCGACCTGGGTTCGATTCCCAGCATCCCATATGGTCACCTGAGCACTGCCAGGAGTAATTCCTGAGTGCAGAGCCAGGAGTAACCCCTGTGCATTGCCAGGTATGAACCAAAAAGGAAAAAAAAAAGTACTTATAAATCCATCCCCCATAAACACTTTTTTTTTTTTTTTTGCGTCACACCCGGCAGTGCAAAGGCTGGCTCATGCACTCAGGAATTACTCCTGGTGGTGCTCGGGGGACCATATGGGATACTGGGAATC
The DNA here is from genome assembly GCF_029834395.1 of Sorex fumeus. NCBI lineage: Eukaryota > Metazoa > Chordata > Mammalia > Eulipotyphla > Soricidae > Sorex > Sorex fumeus. The sequence continues at coordinate 47,478,371 of NW_026606104.1, forward strand.
GAACCCGGGTCAGCAGGCAAGCGCCCTACCTGCTGTGCTATCGCTCCAGTCCCACCATAAACACTCATTTTAAAACTAACTGTAGCACTGTCCTCTCATTGTTCATCAGTGGATTTGCAATGTCTCCATTGTGAGACTTGTTACTTTTTTGGCATATTGAATACCTCACGGTAGCTTGCCAGGCTTTGCAAGCCCCGGCAAGATACTCTTGGTAGCTTGCTGGTCTCTCCAAGAGGGGTGGAGGAATCCAACCAGACCCAGCTGGTCCAGCCGCGTGCAAGGCGAATGCCCTACTGCTGTGCTATCACTCCAGCCCAAGGAAAATACAAATAAAAGTTAATTAACTATGTGGCAGTTAAGGCAACATGGAAATCTGGTCAGTTAGAAAAATAAACTTTTCATGGCATTTAAAATAAAAGTATATTTTTAAAAGTTACTTGGGGTTTTACCGTGGGGCCAATGAGCAGCACTGTAATGTCCACGAGACCAATCTGTAGTGAAGGGCTAGTTTACATGTTTTGTGTGGTCCCCAGAGCACTGAGCTGGGAGTAGGCCCTGAGTCCTACCAGACAGGCAAACAACGAAAAGGTCTATTTGATTGTTGGTTTTTGTTTTTGTCTTCAGGCTGTACCTCACTGCTCTTGTGTGCTTACTCCTGGCTCTGTTGGTGCTGGGTGACCACATGTAGTGCCAGGAATAAAACTTGGGTCGGCAGCTTGTAAGGCTGTACTCTCTCTGGAGATATTACAAATTGTTTTGTTAAGTCTGATGTGCTGAATATATAAAGTAATTAAAAATAAATGGAGATTAATGTGAAAAAGATTTTTGGAAGCAGGAAAATAATGAAAGCCTACATTGAGAAAATTAAGTTGAATTAGGGCTTGAGAGGAATTAGAAAAAAAATCCTAAACATTGCTGGTAAAAGTGTGACTTGGTACAACCACTTTGGATAACAGCATGGCATTTCATTTGAAAGCTTAACATTCAGATTCCTTAAAATTCAACGCTGTTCCTAGGAATAAGGCCAAATAAATTTGTGCATTAATGCCTCTTTCATGAAATGGTGCGCCTTGTTAGCAAAATGGTCAACTTGTTTCACCACTTGATTGGATACTTGTGAGATTTATAAAGTGAAATGTTTAGCGATGTAAACAAAAACTACAGCTCTATGCAGCAAGAGAAATTTTAGAAATCTGCTGTTAGTAGGGAAAGTCTAACTTGATAATACAACAGATACAGCAGGATAGATTTTTAGTGTACATATATCCAATAAAGTTATTTTGTTTTGTTTTGTCAATCTAGATATGTAGATTGTAGGTACTGGATAGATTTTACAAGGATCAAGGCATGTGCTTTGGTTGTGGCCTACCCCCATTTCAATAAACAGCACTGCCGCCTCAGTCCTTGCCTTCAGCTGCATTCTAGTCTGCTGAGATTTCCTAAAGGGACTCCAGGTCTCTGAGCACTGCTCGGGAGAGTTCTTTCTTTTCCCCTTATCACCCCCCTCCAAAAAAAAAAAAAAGCCAGAATTAACTTGATGTGTGTTCTATACAACACAGCACCCAAAAGGAGAGAGAGAACAAAGGGAATGCTCTGCCACAGAGGCAGGGTGGTATGGGGGGATAGGGGATGGGAGGGATACTGGGATCAGTGGTGGTGGAGAATGGGCACTGGTGGAGGGATGGGTACTCGATCATTGTCTAACTGAAACCCAAGCACAAAAATTTGTAAGTCTACAACTGTACCTCATGATGTTTCACGCGTCGATTGCCTCGAGCAGACCAGGGTAACGTCTTCTTCATCCTAGCCCTGAGATTTTTAGAAAGTGCCATACTAAAGGCTCTTTCAGAGTTAGGAGAATGAGACCCTTCATTGTTACTGGTATTTGGCATATTGGGTACGCCACGGGGAGTTTGCCAGACTCTGCCGTGTGGGCAGGTTACATTCGGTAGCCTGCCAGGTTGTCCAAAGTAGGAATGAGATGATAAGATGTCGCGTGGCCGCGAATGCAGCCGCGCGCTTCCGGGAGCTGGGTTTTATAGTCTCTGAGTCTTGGCCGTTGATGGGATTACAGGGCGCTAATGTTTCACTAATAAAAATTAAAACAAAACAAAACAAAACTTCGGTTCAGACAAAATCTGTCCTTGAATATTCATAGCATCTTTTTTCAAAATATCCAAAACTAGAAACAAATTATATCTTTAGTAGATAAATAGCTAAAATGTGTGGGGTTTTTTTGTTTGTTTTTGGTCAAAACCCAGCAATGCTCAGGAGTTGCTCTTGACTATACCCAGGAATTACTCCTGGTGGCATTGGAGGACCATATGGAATGCCTGAGATCGAACCCTGCTTGGCCATGTGCAAGGCAAGCACACGTACCGTCTCTCCAGTCCTTTGTCATTTTTTGTTCTTTGTTTTTTAAGTTGAATTGCGGTATGTCCATACCATGAAATACTGCTCATCAATAAAAGGAAATAAAACTATTGATACATGCAAGAACTTGCATAGATCAAGAGAGAAGTATATTAAGTGGGAAAAAAAAACCATTGTAAGTACAGTAATTGCAGGGCTGCAGAGAAAGGACAGGGACATAAGGCTTTAGTCTTTGATGTGACCAACACTGGTTCCTGGCACCAAACAAGTACCAGTAAGCCCTAAGCAGCATTGGGTGTGGCCCAACTCCCATTCCTCCATAGTAATGGTAATTAGAATGTAAAGTTGTTTCTCCATTTTTAAGCCCCGAATTCTGAATTGTTCCCTAAGAGATGTAGTAGACCATGGTCAACATGCCATAATAGGGTTTGCCACTATCCTGGAAGTGACTCAGCCCTTTGGACTCATTGGAAGATGGGTTTTTTTTGTGGGGAGCACACCTGGCTTAAGACTTACTCTGTAGAAAGTGGCCATGTGCAAGGAAGTGGCTTACCTCCTATACCATCTTTTCAGCCCCTGGGGGCTTTTTTTATATTGCTAACATAGTGAATTGCTGTCTGTATCTTTTATTATTATTATTAAATTTCTTATTTTAATGAATCACCGTAAGATACAGTTACAGACTTACAAACTTTCGTGATTATCAAACAGTGTTCGAGTACCCATCTCCACCAGTGCCCTTTCTCCACCACCAGTGTTCCCAGTATCCCTGCCGCCTCCCCCTCCTCTTCTCTCCCCCTGCCTCTGTGACACATTCCCTCTTACTCTCTCTCCCCTTTTGGGTGTTATGGTTTGCAATAACACCTTGCTTGGTAGACACCAAGCAGCCATCATGTTTGGTCTATAGTCTCCTTTGCGCACACATCTACCGTCACGAGCAATCCCCCTAACCATAATTTACTTAGTGGTTTCTTCTCCCTCCCCTCCTGCCTTTTCCCCCAGCACATGAACTCGACTTGGGGCAATTCTCCTGGCCCTTATCTCTACTATCGTTAGGTGTTATTCTCCTATTATGTTACTTTATATTCCACAAATGGCTGCTGTCATTCTGTCTCTGTCCTGCTCTTTCTGATGCATTTTGCTTAGCATGATACTCTCCATGTTGATCCACTTATGTGCAAATTTCTTGGTTTCATTTTTTTCTGACAGCTGCGTAGTATTCCATTGTGTAGATATACCAAAGTTTCTTTGACCAATCATCTGTTCTCAGGCATTTGGGTTTTTTCCAGATTCTGGCTATTGTAAATAGAGCTGCAATAGATATGCAAGTGCAGATGTCATTTCTACTGTACTTTTTTGCATCTTAAGGATATATTCCTACAAGTGGTATATAGCTGGGTCAAATGAGAGCTTAATTTCTAGTTTTTTGAGAAACGTCCCTATTGTTTTCCAAAAAGGCTGGACCAGTCAACATTCCCATCAGCAGTGTAGGAGAGTCCCTTTCTCCCCACATCCATGCCAACACTGGTTGCTTTTGTTTTTTGGATGTGGGCCAGTCTCTGTGGTGTGAGATATCTCGTTGTTGTTTTGATCTGCATCTCTGATGATTAGTGATGAAGAGCATTTTTTTCATGTGCCTTTTGGCCATTCGAATATCTTCTTTGAGAAAGTTTCTATTCATTTCATCGCCCCATTTTCTGATGGGGTTGGATGTTTTTTCTTGTAGAATTCAACCAGTGCTCTGTATATCCTTGATATTAACCCTTATCCAGAGGGGTATTGGGTTGAGTTTCCTTTCCCATTCTCATTCTGTCTTGTCTTTTCTAAGGAGCAAGTCTGTAACTTTCTTGAACCTCAAGGGTTGATTCCACCAAAAGAAGATTAAGAATCTATCCCTTTGTTCTCTTGCTTGAAACAAGTAATTTGATAGATATAGACAGTTTTTATTTTGGGGTCATGTTCAGGCCATGTTCTTGTTTTGGGTGATGTTTAGGAGTATGTATGCTGCATGTATTCCTGGGTCTGCACTCAGGAATTCCTTCAGACCCTTGGGGGAACCAGGTGGAATGCTGGGGATCAAACCAGGGCCCGGAGAGTAAGGCAAGTGCCCCACTTGCTACACTATTTCTCAGTCTTCTAGATTTCTTTTTATTTATTTTTATTGAATCACTGAGGTACAGAGTTACAATGTTTCATAATTGGGTTTCAGTCATACAATGTTGCAATACTCATAGATGTCTTTTTAATACAAAGATAGTTCTTAGTAAACTTGTAACTTTGAAAGGTAATACAACCTTGAAAGTTTTAATTTGGGAAGGGGGTGTATAGTGGGTAAGGTGCTTGCCTTGGGCACGATGACTGGTTGGATCCCTGGCACCCCATATCATCCCCTGACCCAGCAGGAGTAAGCCTTGACCATTGCCTGTGCTCAGGAAACCAAAATTAACTTGGGAATGAGGAGGTAATAAATTGCTGAGGGAAGTTGAGGGTATTAATGGTACATTTCTTTCATTCAATGAACGTTTATAGATGCCTTTTGCATAATTAGGCATTGCACTAAGAATGACAGCTACATAGGTTAGTTGTGGAAGGAATCCAAAAATCATTAACAGGGTAATGAATGCTGTATTTAGAGGTATAAATACCTTTTTAAAAAGATATTCACAAAAATGGGGCTGGAGAGGAAATGCAGTGGATAAAAAGTTTGACTTTCAACAGACCTGGGTTCAGTCCCTGGAACTGCACGTTCAGTTCCTTGAGCACAGCCAGGAGTAGATGGAGCACAACTGGGTATGGCCAGAAAAAGAGAAGATAGTAAGAGAAATTAAGTTACAGTGTTGTACACCTAGCACTTAGCAGAGCTGGGCATCAAACCCAGTCTGTTCTTTGAAAGCGGTGTAGCCCAGCAGTAGGTCACTTGCCTTCCACATACGTGTGAAGCCCTGGGCTTAGCCATTGGCATCACAATGGAAACATATTCTGAGACATACATTTCAGAACCATGTTTTGAATAATAAAGTCTCGTTGTGATAAGATTACCTAGAAACTGAAAGATTCAGGTACCATAAAAGAAGTCAGGGCCCTTAAAAGAAGTGCCACAGTTGAATTTGCTGATGTTGGATGACCTAGATTTGAATACTTGCTGTCACTAAATAGTTTTGTGATCTTGGGTTTTAACATTTTTTTTCTGAACCCAGATTTCTTCACCTGTTAAATAGGGAATAATTTTGGTTATAAAGACAAGGAAACGATAAACATAAAACACTTATTAGCACATAGAAGGCATTGCATAAGATATGATTATTTGTAAGCATCTACCTGGGAAACAAATTGGTCACCTCTGTTGTTTACACCTTACGGTTTCTTTCTTTGCCTCTCGGGAAATCTAGGGTCTCCAGAGATCTAGACAAAGATCAGTTAAAGCAGTCAGCTTCAAAAGTTAGTCTAGAAAGTTTTGTCCAGGATTTAAGGAATCTACTTTTGTTTATTTGTTTTCTCTTTCCTTTACAGCTTGCTCCTAGCTTCCCAGAAAAAGTGAAACCAAGGAGATAGAATTGAAAAAAGATCAGGCAGCTGAACATCCAAGACATTGCAGAGCCCTTTCGTTGTTTGTCACCACATGGCAGTATCAATTGAATATAAACTGTGCTTCCTCAAGCTTTATAGAATAAGTTCTTTCTTGCTTTAGTGCCCACTGTCCTTCCCCTCAAGCCTTCATTGAAAAGCAATAATAAAAACATGAGATTTGGGGGCTGGAGCAACAGCACAGCGGGTAGGGCGTTTGCCTTGCACACAGCTGGCCCGGGTTCGATTCCCAGCATCCTGAGCACCGCCAGGAGTAATTCCTGAGTGCAGAACCAGAAGTAACCCCTGTGCAATGCCAGGTGTGACCCAAAAAGCAAAAAAAAAAAAAAAAAAAAAGATTTGAAGTTAGAAAAAACTTGAGTATTATTTATTTTGGCCTTTGGGCCACACTGGCCGCACTCAGTACTTACTCCCAGTCCATTGCTCAGGAGTCACTCCTCACAGGCTCAGGGGACCATATAGGATGCTGGGGATTGAACCTGGTTCAGCTGTGTATAAGAAAAGCAGTTTATTTGCCGTTCTGTCACTCCTATCCCTCAGTGTTTAAATATTTTGGCAATTTCAGGCCTGAAAATTTAACTTTTGGATTTCTATTTGCTTGGTTGTAAAATGTGGATATAAAGTATTGTTTTTTTTAAATAAGTTATTTATATAATATTTAATGCTTAATGAATATTGAATGTTTTCTTCCTCTCCCAGATATAGTATCCTTTTTTGAAGCTCATGTCACCCCATTTTTGCTTTCTAGACCAAGTTCCTAATTTTTTTCTTTGAATTTTTTATTTTCAGGTGTTTTTAAGTATTTTTTGTTTTGTTTTTGTTTGGAGGCACACCTGGCAGTGCTCAGGGCTTACTTCTAACTCTGCAGACAGAGATCACTCTGGTGGGGTTCAGGGAACCATATGTAGTACCTTGGATCAAACCAAATTTTGCATCATGCAGATCAAATGCCTTACTTACTGTACTATCTCCAACTCCTGACTTACCTCTTTCTTTTTTATTTGGAATTCTCCCGAGTGGCTCTCAGGAGGTTTAGGGCCCTCATTGGTGATTCTTAGTCATCTGGACTGGCAGTTCAGTGCAAGGATCTGAAAATGTAGTGTTGTGTAGCAGGGACCCTGACTGCAGTGCCACAGATACCTGGATCATCCTCCTGTCTGTACTCCAAGGACCATGTGATGCTGGGAGTTGAACCCAGGTCTTGCATGTGCCAGGTGCTAGGCATGTGCTCTGCTTTCTTCCAGCCCCAATTTTCAGGTTTTTTGACTTCACTATTTTTGTTTGGCCGCTGTATATTCCTAGTGGTGCTTACGGGCTAATCCTAGCTCAATTCCTAGAGATCATTCATTTTTAACGGTGCTTGGCAGGCCATAGGGTGCCAGGGATCAAACCTGTGGTTTCTGTATGCAGAGTATGTTCGTTCTCCAACCTTCTGAGACATCTACCCAGCCCACAGTTCTCAATTTTATTTGAATTAATGTTTTATGAATTCTTTAAAAAATAATTTTATAGTCATTAAAAGTGTATGTAGTAGGGCTGGAGGATAGCACAGCGGGTAGAGCATTTGCCTTGCACACAGCCGACCTGGGTTCAATTCCCACATATGGGAGCAATTCCATATATGGTCCCCCGAGCACTGCCAGGAGTAACCCCTGTGCAACGCCGGTGTGACCCAAAAAGAAAAAAAAAGTATGTAATAAATTGGACTAAAAGGTATCTAAGTAAGATCTTACTAGTTCAGTGATTTGGGTTTTTTTGCTTTTGTAGTGCCCCTTAAAAAATCAAAAGACAACAGAAAGGGGGGTGGTGACAAGAGAAATAGACCAAAGGGTGGAGCACATGCTTTCAGGAGTTCCAGGTATGCTATCCCCTCAGCGAAGCACTACAGGATCCCAGGATTACTAAGTCCAGGGCCATGGAGCAGTAGTGCAGTGGATTGGACGCTTACCTTGCATACTGCTGATCTGGACCTGGATTTGATCCCCAGCACCCTAGCCTTGTCAGGAGTAATCCCTGATCTCAGAACCAGCAGTAAGACCTAGCTGGGTGTAAACCTCCCGCTCCCAAAAAGGAGGGGGGTCTCAGTAGATCCAAACCTGTCAGGTCCAACTAGAAAAAGTATTACCAGTAGTGACAATTTGGAAGGCGAGTGTAAATACATACATATGTAGCAGAAAGAGCCATTTATAGGAAAACTTTAAATTGTATTGCATTTACATAAGTACTGGGTTTAGTTTTTACAACTCTACTTCTTGTGACAAATAAACATACATTATAGTAACCCAAGTTTCTGGAATATGATATAAGTATAATTGAAGAAACTAACTAGATGATAGCAATGAAACTCTTGGAGGTATCTATATAACACAAAGCATGTAATTTATTCCACATTTTTAGAAGCTTAGCAGCTCCTCACTAATGTTTTCAGATCAGTGAAGGACATCTTTGTACCAGAGAAATAGCTCTATGGGCTAGAGCACATGTTTTCCATGCAGGAGATCCAGATTTGTTCCCTGGGATTCCTGTGGTCCTCTGAGCATTACTGGTTGTGGATGCCCCTCCCTTTTCCCTAAAAAGAGTGTGGACCAAGTACCCAGTTTTTCAGCCTGGAACTCAAGAAGAGATGTATTCAGTGATATAGGCTCAGAAGTAGTGACTAGAGAAAGTTAATATTAGTAGCAGGTGGGAAGGGTTGACTGGAGATCAAAATATATAGCCAATAAAACAGCAAACAAATTGGGTGTTGAATGAAGCATTTAGTTTCTTAGCTGTAAGGACAAATTTATTTTCCATTCCAAGCACTGAAACAGGACTGTGAACAACACTGTCATTTACACTTCTCACAGAAGAGTATTTTCTAGCGCCAGAGTAATATTACAGTAAGGAGGGTGTTTGCCTTGCACGAAACCCACCAGGAATAATTCCTGAGTACAGGGCCAGGCGTAATCCCTCAACATTGCCGGATGTGTCCCAAAAACAAAAGTGAAAGAATATTTTCAGTATGAGGAACTGGAGGAGTCGTACACTGGGGAAGCAGCCAACCCAAGTATGATCTACGGCACCCCTTTTGGTCCTTGAGCACAGCCAGGTGTGGACCAAAAACTTAAAATTATTCTTAGGATGAATCATCCTAAAAAGTAGTTGTTTGTAGTTGTCAGAGTAAGGGATATTCTCTCGTAGGTTCACTGTATTCTGTAAGGTAGACTTTTGAGTCTTCAATTCTGAACTTTTAAGAAGTCTCAAAGTAAGTTTTGTCTGTCTATGTGCTTCAGCGTTTAACTGAGTTGTATTTTGGTTTTGGACCACACCTAGTGGTGCACAGGGATCACTCCTGGTGGACTCAGCCACTGAGAGACTGAGCCCGGGTCGGCTCCCTGTAAGGCCTACCTGCCGTACTATGACTCTGGTCCAAGAGTTGTATTTTTTAAGTGTACAAGGTATAAATTTTCAGAACATGTTTGTGATGTGTCTTTATTTTTAAATCAGAGATTTAAAAACATAATTCCTAATTCAGCGACACCAGCCTTATCTGTTAACTTGTTAGAAATGCCGTTTCCTAACTGAATACCAGGTGTGGAATTGGAGCCCAATTCTGTACTTCACTCCCTCCAGTTGAGGCTAATGCTTACTAAAGTTTGAGAACCCCTTTCTTAACTATAGAAAATAGAAACACAGTGTGGGAATACTATGTGAGAACATTGTTATTTAGACTGTTTAATGATTTTATAAAATGAAATATTTTTATTGGCAGTTGTCAGTGGGTCATTGTCTGCCCACTCTGGCCCCATCTTAGTGTTTTGTTTTGTGTTTGGGTCAAATCCAACAGTGCTCAGGAGCTACTTCTGCGTCTCTGCTTAGGAGTTTATCCTGGAAGTGCTGGGTGCCCTTATGGTGTGGGGAATTTGGCTTGGGCTTCCCACATGCAAGGCATGGACTCTACTACTGAGCCACAGTCCTAGCCCCCAAATTACTGGGTTTTGCTTTGTTTGGGGGCCACACACCCACTGAATTCAGGACTTACTCTTGGCTCTGCTCAGGGCTCACTCCTGATGGTGCTTTGAGGAACGGTGCTGGGGATCAAACCCAGGTTAGTTACAAGCAAGGCAATCGCCTTACTCTGCTGTACTGTCGATCTGGCCTTAAATTATTGATTCTTACCTCATCAAGATTTTTGATGTTGGGCTACACCGGGCTATGTTCAGGAGACCATATGGTTGGTCTGAGGGTTTGAGCCCAAACCTGTATACTCGGCATGTGCTCAGCCCAGTAAACTCTCTCCACGTCCTTATCAGGAATGGACTATCATTTTTTTTAATTTAGTGTAGAAAACTCTGGCAACTGTTGATGTAGTACTAGGATTAAAATTGATTAGATAACAAAGTTGCAATACTAATATCAATCACAATCACAAATCATCCTGTTAATCGTCGATTGCCTCGAGCAGGCCCCAGTAACGTCTCCTTCATCCTAGCCCTGAGATTATATTCAAGGCTCTTTAGGAGAATGAGACCCATCATTGTTACTGGTATTTGGCATATTGGGTACGCCACAGGGAGTTTGCCAGACTCTGCCGTGTGGGCAGGCTACATTCGGTAGCCTGCCAGTTTGCCAAAGTAGGAATGAGATAATAAGATGTCATAATAGGATGTCCGGGAGCTGGTTTTTATAGTCTCTGAGTCTTGGCCGTTGATGGGATTACACGGCGCCAGGGGGCCAGTTGGTGGGTGTGACCCCCACCTACTGGAATTTGGAGGATCTGGGTGGAGGATGCTTGGCCCAAATCCGAGTAGGCTTGGAGATCTCAGCCCCGGAACCCACGTGACTTTGTCCCTCTGCCAGTACCTTCATGTGTGCGGAGAGTGGTCTCAGCATGGTGGTGGCTGGTCCTGGAGGTCTTTGGCTGCCAGAGCCCTGGTCGGGGCGGGGAGGAAAGCTCAACCCGCTCCCCTCCAAGGGGCCCCGGCGGCGAGGACAGTCAGGTGTGGGGGCAGGAGATTGCACTGTTCTTCTGGGAGCTGGTTTTTATAGTCTCTAAGTCTTGGCCGTTGATGGGATTACATGGCGCCAGGGGGCCAGTTGGTGGGTGTGACCCCCGCCTACTGGAATTTGGAGGATCTGGGTGGAGGATGCTCGGCCCAAATCCGAGTAGGCTTGGAGATCTCGGCCCCGGAACCCACGTGACAAAGTCACTAATATCAATAGATCTAGGAAATAAGTTTATATAAATATTATGTTTTATTGCAGGGTTGGTAAATTCTTGTCTAAGAATTCATTAAGCTTTTTGTTGTTTGGGGAGATTCAGACATTTCCAGATCTGTGGTCTGAGCCAAAGAATCAACAAGGTGGCACACATGGGTGGTGGGTGGGACAAACTGCTGGGGCTTCCGGAAGTATGGGAGGTGAGGGAGAAGCTACCAACTCTTGACTCTGAGAAAGAAAAAAAAAAACACCCAAATTCTCAGCCCATGTGCCAGTGCCTGAAAATATTCAGAGATTGGGGTATGCAGAGGAAATTTGTGGGCGAATATAGTTGAGCCCTTTGCGTAGCTGTAGTGGTGGGGATGGTTGAATATCTCTGATAAAGAGATTTCAGGTGGGGTCTGAGAGCACACCCTTAATTAGAAACTAACTTTAGGTTTCTTGATCAATTTCATATGATTGATGCTGTTTCAACCAGGCTGTCTGAAATTTGCACATTCATCAGGTCTATTGTGCTATACTCCATTACTATTCTAAGGAGACTTGAAATTTTATCTTTATTTACCAGAACAAATTCTCTTTGTCCTGTTCAGAAATAGAGAAGATTCAGAAAGGAGATTCAAAAAAGGATGATGAAGAGAATTATTTAGATTTGTTTTCTCACAAGAACATGAAGCTGAAGGAGCGAGTACTGATACCTGTCAAACAGTATCCCAAGGTAAGCAAAAAGAGTCACTTCATTTTTCCTTTTCTTTTTTGGGGGGGAGGGTGAGGGTTATTGGGTCACACTCGGCAATGCTCAGGAATTACTCTTTTGGCAATGTTCGGGGGACCATATAGGATGCCCTACCCGCTATATTATCACCCCAGCCCCAAGAGTCTAAATTCTTTAGGGGAGTGGGGGGGAGTGGCGGGGCGGGGAACTACACCTGGTGATGAGCCAGGTATCAAACCAAAGGCTTCTTCTATTCCAGCTTGTTGAGTATCTCTGCAGCTCTTGATGCATTTTAAAAGGGAACTTAAAAGCCGGGCCAGAGAGATAGTACAGTGGATAGAACATTTCCTTGTACAACCCAATTTTGATCCCCAGTACCCTATATGGTCTCCCAACCCTTCTAGGGATAAGCCCTGAGCACAGCTGACCGTGACCTAAAGACAAAAAAAGCCCCCCAAAAAAACCAAACTTAAAACCTTTGAATCTGGGTCAAAGTGGGTACACTGTGTAGGTTGCTTATTTTGTACACAGCCAACATGGATTCAGTTCCCAGCACTCTATTTTCCTCCAAACCTGCCAGGAATGATTGCTGAGTGCAGAGCCAGGGTATCCCTTGAGTATTGCTGAGGAGGGGTGTGTGTGTGTGTGTGTGTGTGTGTGTGTGTGTCAGTCTGTCTTTCTTCACCCCCACCTCCAAAAAAGCTTTGAACTTTTTTCTTTTTCTTTTTGGGTCACACCCGGCGGTACACAGGGGTTACTCCTGGGTCATGCACTCAGGAATTACTCTTGGCAGTGCTGAGGGATGCTGGGAATCGAACCCAGGTCGGTTGCGTGCAAGGCAAACGCCCTACCCACTGTACTAGCACTCCAGCCCCTGAACTTTATACTACCTGTTTCTATCAGATAGAACATCAAAGTTCATGACAAATGGCATAACTACATTCAGGAAGGGTTTATTTCTTTATTTTGCTTTTTTGGGTCACACCCAGCAATGCTCAGGGGTTACTCCTGGCTTTGCACTCAGGAATTACTCCTGGCGGTGCTTTGGGGACCATATGGGATGCTGGGGATCAAACCCAGGTCAGCCGCGTGCAAGGCAAATGCCCTACCCGCAGTGCTATTGCTCCGGCCCCAATACTCATTTTTTAAATTATCAAAAATCATCAAATGTTTGTTCATGTTTCAAATTCTTAGGAATAAAAATCTTGAAGAGGGGCTAGAGTGATAGCATAGCGGGTAGGGTATTTGCTTAAATCTTTAAGTTTGGTGATACTTTCTTATTCATAGTTTTATCTCCCTCCCCCCCCCCCCCCCCACCCCGGGGGTGGGCAGGAGGGGCACAACCAGCGGTACTCAAGACTAAATCCTGACTTTGCACTTAGGGATCTTTTTTAGGGTGGGGGGCTTTTTGGCTTTTGGGATCACTCCTGGCAGTACTTAGAGACCAATATGGGGTGCTGGGGGTTGGATCCAGGTTGACCATATGCAAGGCAGATTTGTTGTATTATCGCTTAGGCCCCTTGGGGATCATTCTTGGCAGTTCTTAGGGGTTACTCCTGACTCTGTACTTAGGAATTACTCCTGGCGCACACAGGGCACCATATGCGGTACTGGGGCTCATAACTGGGTTGGTGGGGCTGGAACAATAGTACAGCGGGTAGGGCGTTTACCTTGCACACAGCCGGCCGGGGTTCGATTCCCAGCATCCCATATGGTCCCCCGAGCACCGCCAGGAGTAATTCCTGAGTGCATAAGCCAGGCATGACCCTGGTGCATTGCTGGCTGTGACCCAAAAAGCAAAAAAAAAAAAAAAAAAAACTAGGTTGGCTACATGCAAGGCAAGTGCATTATTGCTATCTCTTTGCCTGTTGTACTTTAAATCATTTTTCTCCTTTTTTTCTTGAAAGCGGTTAAATTTAGTTTACCAGAAGAAACCTTATGTCCTGAGTTCAGTGTTTTAAAATTTTTTATTAAGGAACTGGAAGGATAGTACAGAAAGTAGGGTGTTTGCCTTACAGCGAGCCTTGGTTCAATTTCTGTCACCCCATGTGATTCCCTGAACCCCATGAGAAATGGTCTCTGAGCACAGAGCCAAGGGGTAATCTTTTGAGAATAACCCCCCCCCCCCAAAAAAAAAAAACCCACCTCCAAATAGTTTATGGGGCCAAGGGGATAGGTTAAAGGGCTTGATCATGTGCTTTGCATGCCAGAGCCTTAGGTTCATTCCTGGCACTATAGGGTTCCCCTGAGTACTGCTGGGAGAAACACCAGGCACCACCAGGCATCGCCTAATAAACATGTTTCATAACTTAAATGGTAGAGCACAATTCTGGTATGTGTGAGGCCTGGCATTACATTCCCCTGGACTTCTGGTGTATCTCTTATTTTTAAAAAACATGTCGAACTGGAGAAATCTTGATTAGGGAAGGTTTGCCTTGCATGCTGCTGACCCCGGTTCAATCCTTGGCACCATATATGGTGGGCCCAGCACGCACACGCACACTTGCTGGACGTGCGTGCTGCACCCCCCACCCCCATTATGAAAGTATGATTCCGATGTGGTGATATTTGGTTTTGTTTGTTTGGGGATCACACCTTGTAATGCCGAGGGGACCGTATGTAGTACTGGGGCTCAAAGAACCTGGGTAAGCTGTGTGCAAGGCAAGAACTGTACTTGCTGCATTATCTCTAGCCCTGCAGTGGAATCTTGAAGGAGTACCAAACTGTATCAGGACTCCAAAATTCAAGTCTAGATAAACTGCACCCTCTCTCTCTCTCTCTCTCCCCCCACCCTTTTTTTTCTTTTGGTTTTTGGGCAACACCCAGTAGTGCCCAGGATTTACTGCTGACTGCACTCAGAGATAACTCCTGGTGAGATCAAGGAAGCATAATGAGGTGCTGGGTTGGTTGTATGCAAGGCAAGCGCCCTACCCACTGTCTCCTAAACTGCTACTTTAGTTGCAAAACCTTAATCACTTTTTCTGTAGAACCTCAGTATATCTCTCAGAAAAATGAGACCAGTAATAGTACATTTTCAGAGTTGTTGACCATCAAACGAAATAAAAAACACTATAATGTTTACTAATATGAAGTCTGTGTATTTTAAAATGTTTTTACCTTTTGCAGTTCAATTTTGTGGGAAAGATCCTTGGACCACAAGGGAATACAATCAAAAGACTGCAAGAGGAGACTGGTGCAAAGATCTCTGTGCTGGGAAAAGGCTCAATGAGAGACAAGGCCAAGGTACATCCCACCTTAGTGAGGCAAGAGGACACCTTAATGCCTTCCAGTAACCTGGATTCAGGATAGATGCTTTGTGGAAGTGAGCATCTGTTTCTGAGCAGAAAATGATTCTTTCCCATTTGTATTTGAACGTAAGCAATTATAGACCCCATTCATTTATTTGCTTGGCAACCTTTGGAAGCACCTGGGTCTGCCCTGGTGATTGTTATCTTTCTGACTTTTTTTGTGTGCATTTTAATGGAAACAATATCAGCTTTAGCATTAGGGTATTTATCTAAGAAAACCTGGAAGGAGAACTAGTTGTTCTAGAACTTACCAGACTGAAGATATTAAAATGTGAATAGCACAATCCCTTCTCAATAACCTGGAAAAGTCACTGTCACTGTCACTGCCCTCCCGTTGTTCATCAATTTGCTCGAGCAGGCCCAATATCATTGTGAGACTTGTTGTTACTGTGTTTTTCATAGCGAATACTGGTAGCTTGCCAGGCTTTGCCGTGCGGGCGAGATACTCTCGGTAGCTTGCTGGGCTCTCCAAGAGGGGCGGAGGAATCGAATTTGGGTTGACCGGGTCGCCCGCGTGCAAGATAAATGCCCTACTCGCTGTGGAAAAGTAAGAGTAGTAATGTTGGTGCAGGGGGTGAGTTTGAGGATTATTAGTTGGCAGGTTTGTTTTATAGCCTTGTGGAAAGTAAAACCTACTAAAGTAATTATAGCACAGCGGGTAGGACGTTTGCCTTGCACACAGCCGACCCGGTTTCGATTCCCAGCATCCCGTATGGTCCCCTGAGCACCGCCAGGAGTAATTCCTGAGCACAGAGCCAGGAGTAACCCCTGAGCATCACCAGGTGTGACACCCCCCCCCCCAAAAGAAAGTAATTATTCTAAGAAACCATGAGTAAACCTTTCACAGAATTTACTCCCCCACAACCCCCATGCCATAGCTCTATGTACTTAATTCTCTTTGAAGCTGTACACCAAAGCAGAAGTTTTTTGTCTTGTTTTTATTTGACTTTTGTTTTATTTAGGGGCCACAGTCAGCCATGCTTAGAGCTTACTCCTGTCTTTGGACTCAGGGATCATTCCTAGAGGGCTCAAGGGGCCATATGTGTGACTGGGGATTAAACCCAGGTTGGCTTCGTGCAAGACGAGCACCTAACCTACTATACTGTTGCTCTAACTCCCAAAAAATCTAAATCTTTTTTAAAGTTTTTTTCTTTCCTGTTGAAGCCGAAAAACACACACTTTGGGCCTTCTGTGACAAACATTCTTTTCTCAGACTGTTTTTTCCACTTACCTTTCTCACAAAGTAAATAAAATTGGAGCTTAAGGTTTTTATCTAGCTAATGTGACTTATGTGGGGTTTTGTTGTTTTGTTTTTTTTTTCCCTCTACCTTGGCTTGACTTCTTTCTTCTGCTGGAACTCCCCAGACCATTTAAACACACAAAAGCTGGAGATTAAATTTTTAACTGGAATTTAAAAGTAAATTCTTGGCAATGAATGAATGAATGAATGGTTGGCAAACAGCTATTATCTGAATGGAAACTGGGATTAAATTAATCTCTTCTGTGCCTTTTTGTTCTGTTTTCGGGCTACACCTGGCAGTGCTCAGGGCTTATTCATGGTTCTGTGCTCAGGATCGTTCTTGGTGGTGCATGGCTGACCATCGAAAGTGCCAGGGATTTAACTGGGGCCATCTGCATGCAAGACAAGTGCATTATCTCTCTTGTATTATCTCTCTTGCATTATCTCTTGTATTATCTCTCTGGTCCCTCTTACTGTGCCATTTAACAAGAACAGAACATGTTGGAAGTTCAAGACAATTTTTATTTTCTTTAGATAAATTCGGGGTTGGCTGTTTTTTTTTACTATTTTCCAAACCTTCTTTCGTTTTCCTTTTGCACTTCACTAATACTCTTAGATATTGTGGTTATTTTTGCTGCCCTTTTGACCTTGAAATAAAGATGTCTCTCTCCCTCCTTTCTTTCTTTTCTTTTCTTCTTTCCCTTTTTCTCTTCTTCATATTTGGGCCTCACCCACTTGTGCTCAGGGCTTATTCCTGATCTGGATTCAGGGGTCGTTCTTGTTGGACTTGCGGGACGATATGGGATGCTAGGGATCAAACCCAGTAAGGCAAGTACTATCTCTTTGGCTCCATAAAGGTGTCATTTTCTCCTTCCACAGGAGGAAGAGTTGCGTAAAGGTGGAGACCCCAAATACGCTCACTTGAATATGGATCTGCACGTCTTCATCGAAGTATTCGGGCCTCCTTGTGAAGCTTATGCTCTCATGGCCCATGCTATGGAAGAAGTCAAGAAGTTTCTAGTACCAGTAAGGAAATCTATATCCTATTTTTTGGGGCCAAGAGAACTGGGATCTTGTGCTTTACGGCAGGATTTCATTCTTTTTTTTTTTTTCTTTTTGGCTTGTAAAAGTATTTTATTGACGTTTTAATGTGGGAGAAAGAGGAATACTTTAGTTAGAAATCATGTAATCTTAATTGACTCACTTTTTTCCTTTTTTTTAAAAATAGGCTTTTTTATTAAATCATTGTGACATAGACCCTTACAAAGCTGTTCATGATTAGGTTTCAGTCATACATCATTCCAACATGGCAGAGTTTCTTAACTGAGCCTCTGCATAACTTGAAATTGCATAGTAAATTTTGCATTTACATTCATTTTTCTGAATACAGAGTTTTTATAGTTCTCAGAGCCATGTCCCAGGACCCTTTTGTTCTTCCTTATCTGATGTGGTTTTAGTTGTATACCAATATCTGTTGTCAAAATCTTGGATCCTCCCCTCCCCTCCCCTCCCCTCCCCTCCCCTCTCCTCTCTACTGTTTGCATTCTATCGTCTAGCTGAACAGTCTGAAGGTCTGAAATATTGAGCTAAAGTATTTTTATAGTTATATAAACCTGGTAAATTATGAAAATTGATTAAACTGATCGTAATCCCTCTTATTGAAGGAATTTATATTCTTGAGAATCTGGCG
The DNA here is from genome assembly GCF_029834395.1 of Sorex fumeus. Classification (NCBI taxonomy): domain Eukaryota; kingdom Metazoa; phylum Chordata; class Mammalia; order Eulipotyphla; family Soricidae; genus Sorex; species Sorex fumeus. The sequence continues at coordinate 47,496,481 of NW_026606104.1, forward strand.
ACAAGACATTTATAGTATTTGGTGTTAAAGGGTTAAGTTCTGGCATGGATGCATTCATGGTTTTCTCTTCGAGAGCCGTTTACTCAGGAGGGGTTTGATTTGGAAGAGATAGGCAAGTTGAAGTCTTGGCTAAGTGGGTAGGTTGTTGTGTAGACCCTTTTAGCATAAATCTGACACCTAAGAGTTGGAACTTTTGAGGGTACCTGTCATGTTCATTGACAGCTGGTCTGGGAGATCGATCACTTTTTAAGTAGGTAATTGTGAGCTTCTGTTACTTTTAGAAAGATCCCATGTTTGTCAGAAATACTGCTGTTTAGTATTCACTAGCAAGGGATGAATCTAGACTGTCAAGAAGGATTTAGAATGTTCCACGAGAATTGAGTATGTGTGATATTTTTATCACAAAGATGAGACACAGTTCTTAGTTTTCATATGTAAACAGTGAGTAAGAAGTAATATAGTATCAGAATATAAGAATTGATAACACGGGCCCATAACCATAGTACAGTGGGAAAGGCACTTGCCTGGCATGCAGCTGACCTAGGTTCGCTCCCTGGTAACTCATATTAGCCCTCAGCACTGCCAGGTATGGCTCCCAAACCAAATAAATTTAAATTTTAAAAAAAATTGATAAAACAAAAATCCATGTCTACCTATAATGCTAAGCTCCAAGGATTTGATACTTTCTCAAATGTCAAATGAGGTGTCAGGAGCAAAGCTCCAAACATGAAAGCAAGTTCTTTGCCACTGAAATGCATCACTGATCCCTATGAAACGGTAAATTTGACATATTCTAGTGAAAACTCTGCTGAAAAAGTTTGTCTTTGGAAAATTATTTTTACTCTTAAGGAAGCATCCTAAATTGATTTCTGAATTGTATGTATCCTCTGAATTGTTTATTGACAGGAATTTTCTACCTCCTTTTTATTGTTAGTGTAACCATATTTCTCAAAGGGGGGTAGGGTTACAAGGCTTCCATAAAAGTGGATCTGTTTTTAAAAGAGACGTGCCAGGGAGACCTGGGTTTCCTTAGCTGTCATTGTCATAAGTGGTTGGAAGAGAATGAGCAAATGGACTGTGATTGATCGGTTGAGTCTCCATTGTAAGTCTCAAATAGCAGCAATATCTAAGATTCAAGGATGTGAAGAATTGAGGGGAGCAGTTCTCCGGTGATTAGAATCTTTTGCTGGGCATACCTGGCTTTGCTCAGGATCCACTCCCGTGATGCTCAGGATGGCGGGGGGGGGGGGGGGGGGGGGGCACTTGCAGTTCCAGGGATGGAAATGAGGTCTGCAGCTTGCAAGACCCGTCTTACCTTCTATACTGTCCCTCTGGCTCCAGAATGTTCTATTTTGAAGCTCCATTCACCTAAGATGTATTAAAATGTATGAAATACTAAGACTGGCTCTCATTAGGAGTTACGGGAAAAAGATTTGCAAATGGCATTTGATTCAATTCTTCCCTCTTGTGAAGAAAGAAAAGTTAGCCAATTTTTGCATCCATGACCAGAGCCCTCCGTTTTCCCCGTAGAGCCATTACCTGTACCAGAGAGGCTTCCTGGTACAGTAGGAAGAACACTGGACTGGGAGCTTTATCTGCGTCATCTTGGACAAGTTATTATTTCACTTTTCTGAGCCTCAGGTTCCTTGTTCATCCCAAACATTTGTTAAGTATCTGGTAGGTGCCTAATACTATACTTGGGTCTGAGATTACAAAATAATGGCTCCTTGAAGAGCCCAGAATGTAATGAGAAAGACAGAGAAACAGTTCCAGAATAATGTGGTAAGTGCTTGGGTAGAGGAAATTACCTGTTGCTTTGGGACAAGAGGAGGGAGCAGAGATGAGTGAGCAAGGTTTTCAGAAATTGATATTTTAGATTCTGTTTTCTGAAAGTGGCACCAAAAAATGAGTACAGCCTAGGTTTAGAGACAAGTAATTCTAAATTGACATTTACCTGTGTATTCTTTGCTGGTTACCTTATACTCCCCCCATTAATCTGTTTTTCCAACTGTAAAATTGGAAGATCTGCTTACTTCAGGATTACTTTGAAAATTAAATTGGGGGCGGGGGAGGGCTGGAGCTGTAGCACAGCAGGTAGGGTGTTTTTGCCTTGCACATGGCCGACCCGGGTTCCATCCCCAGCATCCCAAATGATCCCCTGAGCACCACCAGGGGTAATTCCTGAGTACAGAGCCAGGAGTGATCCCTGTGCTTTGCCGTGTGTGACCCAAAAAGCAAAAAAAAAAGAAAAAAGATAAATGGGAAAATCTCTGGAAAGCTTAATAAAATACATAGAGCTTAGTGGTAGTGACTTATTCTAGAAAGTGGAAACTATAAGAATGCAGGTGTAAGAATAGAAGATTCTGAATTGTAGGTTGTTCAGCATAGTCTAAAAAGAGGCAGTATATGAAGAGAGGATAGAAGTGATGCAAAGAGCTAAGTAGGAACCACATCATAAAGACTTTATGTTTTAATCAGGCATCTGCCATTAAAATTTCCTCAAGTGTGTGACAGGTAGGGTACTGTGATTTGAGAACAAACAATCTAAGACTTCATCTTGGCTTTCAAAGCTGTTAGCACCCAAGGCTCATCTAATGTGGGCTAGATTACTTCTCGGCAGAAGGTAGAGATAATGTTGCACTTCATTTCTTATTATTTTTCATTTGCAGGATATGATGGACGATATCTGCCAGGAGCAGTTCCTGGAGCTCTCCTATTTGAATGGTGTACCAGAACCCTCTCGTGGACGTGGGGTCCCAGTGAGAGGCCGGGGAGCTGCGCCACCTCCTCCACCAGTTCCTAGGTAATAATAATAGGGTCAGCCAGAAATAGGATATAGAAGTTTGACTGTTGTACCTCATTTAGTCATCCACCCTCCAGCTTGGAGGGTTGGGGGTTATATGTTGCATCAGGAGTAAAATTCTAGATCTTTGGGCACTTTGACTAGTCAGGTACTGTGGTCCTTTTGGTCTTCACTATCACGATCTTCCTGTTGTTCGTCAATTGCCTCGAGCAGGCACCAGTAACGTCTCCTTCGTCCTAGCCCTGACATTCTAAAAAGTGTCACATTCAAGGCTCTTTCAGGGTTAGGAGAATGAGACCCATCATTGTTACTGGTATTTGGCATATTGGGTACGCCATGGGGAGTTTGCTAGACTCTGCCGTGTGGGCAGGTTACATTCGGTAGCCTGCCAAGTTGTCCAAAGCAAGACTGAGATAATAAGATGTCGCGTGGCCGCAACATTCTTTTAATTTTGGTCTTCCGTCTTTCAGTTTTGAAAAGTTTTAGGGGTTTTGTGGGAATGTAGGCGGGGTTTACTAGGAATTGAATTGGGATCTCTCACATACAAGGAAGATGCTCTACCACTGAGTTACATATTCAGCTAGTTTTAGCATTTTTTAAAATGGTCTAACATTAAAATTTTACTTTTCTTGGTTGACCTTTATGGAATCCTCAGTCTTTAAGACAGTTGCCTCAGAAATTTCAGGGGTGCAGGGTCTAGGAAGTCTTCTAGCATGGGTAACACTGTGTAGTATTAGTATGTAGTATTATCTTTGACTGCATAATGCTACCCACCCATTCATTCCTTTTAGTTTCAGTAGTGGAACATTGAAAAAAATCTATGTAGTTCTGAATATTTAAACAATTTTAAACTTTCATTGGGCCCGTAGAGTGAGTTCAGTATATGCTTCAATGTATGCAGGAGTCCCGGGTTTTATCCCCAGCATTGTGTGGTCCCCTAAGCTCCACAAGGAACAAACCAGGAACCAGTAGCTCCTGAGCATCGCTGAGTGTGGCCCCCAAAACCAAAACACAGTAAACTTGGACCACAGATATGACTCGGTGGTAAAATACATGTTTCATATAAGTGAAATCGTAGATTCAATCTCCAGCACTACAAAGAATAATGCAGTGATCTTTCTTTATACAGGGGTCGTGGGGTCGGACCACCTCGGGGGGCTTTGGTGCGTGGTACGCCGGTGAGAGGAGCCATCACTAGAGGTGCCACTGTGACTCGAGGAGTGCCACCTCCACCTACCGTGAGGGGTGCTCCTACACCGCGAGCACGGACAGCAGGCATCCAGAGAATACCCTTGCCTCCACCCCCAGCGCCAGAAACATACGAAGAATATGTAAGGAGTCTGAACAGTTTGACCCTTTGAATACATACATTGCCAAGGAAGTTGGTTTACAGGGACATGGCACCTGACATAGTTGATAGAAATGCCACTGAGTTGCCCCCTTCTCTTGAAGTCAGTATTAAATTGAGACAGTTTTTCCCCCTTTTTTCCTTTTTAAACATGTCTGACACTTGAGTACTTGTGTATAGATTACATAGGAAATGAGCTGTGCTTTGTTGTGTAGAGTTTTACTGAGGCATCTCCCGATACTGTTGCTGATTATGTTCACTTTGTGCTTTATCACCTGCCCACACTTGAAGGGGTTTTTTTTGTGGGGGGGGGGGGTATTGTGGGTTTGGTTTTTTTTGTACGTTTAAGTTTAAGTGGTTTGTTTCATTTTAAAATATAAGGTGCTAGAGAGATTGTACAACTGGCAGCATGTTTGATTTGCATGTGTTTGGCCCAGACTCAATTCCTTGTCCTCCCTATAATTCCCCAAACCCTGCCAGGAATGATCAATGAGTGCAGAGTCAGGAGTAAACCCTGAGCACTGCTGGGTGTGGCCCCCAAATCAAAAAGAACAAAGTAATACTAATGACTAGAGAGATACCACAGGAAGCTTTCCTTGCATGAGTCCAATATGGGTTTCATCATTGGCACCTTACATTGTTCCCTGAGCACTGGCAGGTGTGATGCCTGAGCACATAGCTGGGAGGAAGCCGAGAACACTGCCAGGCATGGCCCCAGAAATGAGAGGAAAGGAGAGAGAGAGAGAGCTGTGTGTTTGTGAATAAAATAGGGGTCAGGGGTATAGTACAGCAGGTATAGGGCACTTGCCTCAATCTCAAACACCCTCTATATTGACTCAGCCAGGAGTAATCCTTGAGCACTGCTGAATATGGCCCCCAAACCAAGTTAATAATAATAGTAAAACTCTAGTATTTTATATTCCACAATAGGCATTAGCATTTTTTAGGTAAATTCTATATTCTGATAATGTAGAATATTCTGTAGGATTGCCTTCTCCCTCTCTGAGATTCTTTTTATATTTCTAGGGATATGATGACACGTATGCTGAACAAAGTTATGAAGGCTACGAAGGCTATTACAGCCAGAGCCAGGGGTGAGTAACGCACTGTGGTGCTGTTCGTTTTGTTTTGTTTCGTTTTATTTTGTTAAGTCTCAGGAATGATTTAGAGGGAAGGCATACATCATACACTCAAATCTGCAAATTTGAGTCATTGAACCTTAACAGAATTTATAGAATCTGGAACCAGCAGCTGAAAAATTTCTAAGCTGTGACTGTACATGGAAAGAGAGGGAAAGTGCCTTTAAATTATTTGTTACTGAAAAATATCACAGGCACACTAACGTGGTATGCAGGAAAATATACCCCCTCTACTATAACTTAAATAACTTGGATTTCTTTTTTCCCCATAACTTAGGTTCTTAAAATATTTTTTGTGTATATCTTTATGATTGAAAAAGCATTTCAAAATTCTATGGGGGAACAGAATAATTCTCTTCTTCATTTTTGTCTTCAGTCTCCAGTGAGCTCTGAATATGAATTGGCATTATGGTTAAAGTGACCAATTCGGGGCTGGAGCGATAGCACAGTGGGTAAAGCGTTTGCCTTGCACACGGCCAACCCGGGTTCGATTCCCAGCTTCCCATATGGTCCCCTCAGCACCCCCAGGAGCAATTCCTGAGTCCAGAGCCAGAAGTAACCCCTGTGCATTGCTGGGTGTGACCCAAAAAGCAAAAAAAATCAATAAAGTGACCAATTCTGGGTTGTGCTTTTTCTTTCATTTCTTTGTTTGCTTGCTTTTTGGGCCACACCAGGCTGTGCTAAGAGCTTATTCCTGGTTCTGCTCAGGAATCACTCCTGCAGGGACTCTGGGAACCACATGGTTTGCCAGGGATTAAACCCATGTCGGCCACGTGCGAGGCACGTGCCCTATGCACTGTACTGTCACTCTAGCCCCCTGATTGTGCATTTCACGGTATCTATTTTTCTAATCTATAGTTGTCAGGATTTTTTTGATTCAGGGATTTGAACTCAGTCATATACTGCCTCAGAGCCTCATCCCTCCCTGAACTTATTGTATATGTTTTTCTCTGACTAGATAGTATTACCATATGTTGAAAATATTTCATGTAGGGGACTGGAGCAATAGTTCTGCAGTTAAGATATTGGCCTTACATGTGGCCAGCCCGGGTTCAATTTCCAGAATTGGTCCCAGCCTATGGTCCCTGTGCATCACTGAGTGTGAAACACACCCCACCCCACTCCCCCCCAAAAAAATGTTTTGGCGTAGGTCAGAAATGACCCTTTTCCTATATTGTGTATGTAGTAAACTGCTCTGAAATATGAAAACAGGAAGAAAGGTGAAACTGAACATAGTTACTCTGTAGCTCTCTAATACTGTGTCTTTAACTTTCAGGGACTCAGAATATTATGACTATGGACATGGGGAGGTTCAAGATTCTTATGAAGCCTATGGTATGTTTTAATTTCTGTGGTGGGGCCGAATGTGCAAGTAAGTGCCTTGGGAATGTTAGTGACGGATTATTGGGGAGTCAGACAGTCACACCTAAGTAGAATGCCAAGACGCTGGAAATAATGATGATAGAAATCTTACTGTTATTTAAATTTTATAGTGGGCAGTAAGCTGAGAGAAAGAGACCACTAAAGTGATTAAGGGGGTCTGGAGCGATAGCACAGAGGGTAGGGTGTTTGCCTTGCGCCCGGCCAACCCGGGGTCGATTCCCAGCATCCCATATGGTCCCCCGAGCACTGCCAGGAGTTATTCCTGAGTGCATGAGCCAGGCGTGACCCCTGTGCATCGCTGGGTGTGACCCAAAAAGCAAATAATAATAATAATAAAGTGATTAAGGGTCACTTTACTCTTACTCTTGAAAAACTAGGCAGTTGTAATTTTTGTTTTGTTTGGTTTGGGTGCCACATCTGGTGCTTGGGGACTCCTTTAAGCTCTCTTTTGCCAGGGAGATGGGAGTAGGGAGTCTGTTTCTTGTGTGGTGCCTTGGAGAGAACCCAGACTTGTATAGAGAGTGTGTGCTCAGCCATTGCCCTGTCAGACCTTAGGCAGATATCTGTAAATTAGGATTTGGCCTGATTGTAGCAAAGGGCTTTCAAATTGGTATTTTTCCTACCGTAGGCCAGGCTTGGGTTAAGCCTGGGTTATTGCTCAGCCTTTGCTGCTCATAAGTAGACCACATTGGCAAATAGTGACAGTTTGATAAAAGCAACTCCACTCTTCTCTCCCGCCTTGTTTTTTGTTTTGGTTTGTTTTTTTAAAAACTGTAGTGGAAATCCTTGTAAAAGAGCTCAAAAGATGCAGAGCGTTCGTATAGGAATTGAGGCTCTTGCTTAGCCCAAGTTTCATCCCCAGCACCATCTGTACATAGAGCCAGCAGAGCCAGGATTAGTTCTGGGCATCACCAAGTGTCCCCTGCCCCCAGCCCCAAACCCCCCAAAATAAGAATCTTTAAAGAGGGAAAAATGGCCACTAACAGAAGCCGGTAGGGGGCAAGAGCAGTGCTTCTTAAGTTCAAGCCTAGGCTGAACGGGAGCTAACCCTTTTAGGGCAGTACTGACCCCAGGCTCTCTACTGACTTGATAGGATTCTCTCAGTCCTTAAATCTTGAGAGAGGTCCAGATGCTGGCATGACATCAGAACTAAACTACCTTCCCTGAGGTTTGGTTGAAAACACATTGCTCAAGAGTATACTTGAGCCAGCTATGGCACTGTGTTAATGGGCCCCAGAGGGAGTGCCTTGTGGCGATGGATAGAGCCCTTTAAGTGTACGCTGTTTTCTACACACCAGAGGGAATTCCAGAGTCCTTGGCAGGGGGCTTAGAGCTTGACAGTTTCCCTGTGATGCTGTGTTATTAGGATAGGCTGCCTGAATTTGTGTGTGTGTGAGCCTCTGAGTTCAGCTCAGTTGGCTTCTTGCCAGGACTGTGTGTGCATACGTGCAGGTACCAAACCCAGGGCCTTCCATTTGCAAGACACGTGCTCTACTGCTTAGCAGTATCCCCAGCACAGGGAGACATTTTTACTGTTCTAATTAAATGATTCTGGACAGTTATCATCCTGTAACCCTGCAGTATTCTTCTCAGTATACCACTATTCAGAAGGATGCTGATTGCCCCTGGGTATTTCCCGCCATCAGAAAGGCAACACAGTGAGGCCTGTGTTGTATGTATTTGACTAAATCGCTTTTCTGTTTGGCTGGAGAAAGGACTGGGCTGAAAGATGCAGCTTTCTTGTACTCATGGAATGGTGTTGCCATGGCTAATCTGATTCCTGCCTTTATAAGTACAAAATTTTAAAATAGACGTTGGTAGCCACGCCCACTTTGGAAATTGATGAATTTAATTATATTAGGGGTATAAATAGACAAAGGTAAAATTCTAGTGATTCAGCTCCCTATAGTGAATGTTCAAATTTATATTGATGAAAGCTCATATTTGTCAATTCGGGCAGTTGGAAAAATACTTGAGACGTGAACTGGCGTGGGTAAAGTGTGAGGGTGAACAGGAAGACTGAGCTTAGAAACATGACCTATTTTGAGTGTCATGTTTTTAATCTCCTTTAGGCTATTCCTTCTAATGAAAACCCCATTTGAAGGGGTCAGAGTGATAGTATGACTGATCAGGCACTTGCCTTATATGTGTCGGAACTGGGTTTGATCCCTGGCATCCCATGTGGTTCCCCCCAAGCACCACCAATAGTGATTCCTGAGCACAGAGCCAGGAGTAACCCCTAAGCATCACTGGGTGTGGCCACAAGCTAAAAAGAAAAAATTGAGCTGATTTATCAACCATGCTTTCTACTTCTCTCCCCAGGACTCCCATGTGTAAATTCTTCCCTCTAGCCCTTTAAGCTGACTCCCTGGACCAAATACAGCCTCTTTTTCGTTCCACAACACTTGTCTGAACTATTGGCATAAAAAGGGAGATCATGAATTTCCCTAATAAATACTGTAATCAGCATTTGCCTGTAGTTTCTTCTATCAGAGCAGTGGATCAGCCCTGCTACTGAAGGGTTCATAAAATTTTGATCCTATCTTGCTTCCCCCAGAATCTTAAGAATTCTTATTCTCAAAATGGAAATCTGATTTGGAAAAGGGCTGCTTCCAATCTGAAAGCGCTCGAGTGGTTGTCAACTTACCGGAGGCTGCCTGGGGTTTACTTTGCAAAGAACAGAAGAGGGCATTTTTGTCCACTGAAAATTTCTTCACTGTTTTAAACAAAGTGTTGGGCATATCCAGGTTTGAGAGTAGAAGTTTCATTGTATTCTAGTATGCTTTCTGTGGACATTCTTTGCTGGTGACTGCTTCCCTTTCTGAGCCGTTTTCTTCTGTGTCCAAATGCTCAAAACTACCTTACAGTTTGGAAATTACTTTAGCTGCTCAAAAGGGCCAAACGGTAAAAAAAAAGCAGGGCCTACGTGGAGACGGGAAGACATTGAAGCAAAGCAGTGTTTTTGATGATCTCTACCAGGTGACCTCTGCCGCCGCCTCCAAAATACCTCTGACACATGATTTATGACCTGTTTTTGCTTTCCCACACAGGCCAAGACGACTGGAATGGGACCAGGCCATCACTGAAGGCCCCTCCAGCTAGGCCCGTGAAGGGAGCATACAGAGAACACCCATATGGACGTTATTAAAAAACAAACATGAGGGGAAAATATCAGTTATGAGCAAAGTTGTTACTGATTTCTTGTATCTCCCAGGATTCCTGTTGCTTTACCCACAACAGACAAGTAATTGTCTAAGTGTTTTTCTTCGTGGTCCCCTTCTTCCCAACCTTACTCCATTCTTAACTCTGCATTCTGGCTTCTGTATGTAGTATTTTAAAATGAGTTAAAATAGATTTAGGAATATCGAATTAATTTTTTAAGTGTGTAGATGCTTTTTTTTCTTTGTTGTTTAAATATAAACAAATGTACCTTTTATAATAAAAAAAAGTTGAGTAAAAAAAAAAACACAAACCTGTTAGTTTCAAAAGTGACATTGCTTGCTTAAAGGTTCTGAAGTTAAGACTTGTTCACTTTCTCTTAGTTTTGATTTGAGGCATCCCGTAAAGTTGTAGTTGCAGAATCCCAAACTAGGCTACATTTCAAAATTCAGGGCTGTTTAAGATTTAAAATCACAAACGTTAACGGCAGTAGGTGCCACCATGTAAAAGTAAGCTCAGACGTCTCTAAAATGTTTCCTTTAAAAGCACATGGCGGTTGAATCTTAAGGTTAAATTTTAATATGAAAGATCCTCATGAATTAAATAGTTGATGCAATTTTTAACGTTGATTTAAAAACAACAAAATTAGGTTTGTAAACTGACTTTTTCATTATGTGGGTTTTGAAATCTAGCCCCAGACATACAGTGTTGAGAGATACTTAGTAGGGAGTAGGTTTTGAAGAGGGGGTGAGGGGCTGGCCACTGAAATGAATGAATTTGATGCAGAGCTTTTTTAGCCACACACAATCTCTCAGTGATAGTACTAATAATAAATTTTCAGTATTTAAAAAAAAAGTATTCTGTCCATCTGAGATTCTGCACTCCATGATAAAAGCTCACTTGGACACTGGAGCCAAAAGCTGATGATGTTCTTAAATTGACAGTTGTCAATACTGAACTGTTTCCAAGGTAGTGTTAGTCAAGTATGTCTCAACACTAGCATGATTTAAAAAGGGACACTGCAGCTGAATGAAAAAGGAATCAAAATCCACTTTGTACATAAGTTAAAGTCCTAATTGGATTTGTACCGTCCTCCCATTTTGTTCTTGGAAAATTAAATGCTACATGTGTAAGTCTGCCTAAATAGGTAGCTTAAACTTATGTCAAAATGTCTGCAGCAGTTTGTCAATAAAGTTTAGTCCTTTTTTAATCAAAGTAAATGTGATGAATTGTCATTTTTTGGGGTGGACAATAAAATAGTATTCTCTTTCAAATAAACTTAAATTAACTCTAAAGTTAATGGTCTTGTTAAAAGTTGGAGACATTCTTAAAAGTGGTGGTGGGGATTTTATTTTAAGTTTACCAAAAAACAAAAAGTTTATCGAGTTGTTAAGTTTTAGTTAAAAAATAACCAAAGCTTTTTCACCCCCTGGAAGTTGTGAGAGCAGTTTTATCCATTCCTATCACGAGCTCTAATTTTCGGAGAGAAACCTGACTGAGCCAAAACTTGACTGGTTTCCCAAGCGATCACAGAATTCCAAGTATCCTCCAGCCACCCTAGTCTGCACGTTCTGTCGAGAGGCCCTCGGTGGCCCTAAGAGTGAACCGAATAATCTCAGCGAGCGTGGAAAGTGCACCTGCTTTTAAAGACAACAATTCAGCAGTCCCGGTGGGGGGGCCCTTAAGGGTTGCCCTTTGATCCCAGGAACACTGCTAATAAATCAACTGGGTTGGGGCAGGATCTGGCCTGCTCTGAATTCCCTCCTGAGACACAAGGAGAGGACATGATGGAATTGGTCCTGTTCCCACTCCTCCGTGTTAATTCTCAGGCTTCTCATGCCTTGCCTAAGAACCACCTAAACTGCTCGGGGGTGAAAAATCCTCTCGTATGAAGTGCCAAGCTGCCTGCAGCAGTGCATGATGAACATTTTTTTTTTCTTTTTAAAACACACCAACAAAAACTGTATTTGTAGATTGTGATAAAGTGTAAATAACTGAATTTTCAACCATGGTTTGAAGTCAGCTTTCAGGGCATTATGTCTTGTTTTGATGAAAAGAGATCACTCTATACCCCCCTTTTTAAAGGAAAATTATCGCAAGAGAATCAGGATGTGTAAAGCTAACATGCATCGCAAAAAACCAAAGGTAACCTAAATGTCTGATTTTAATAGCACATATTTCTCTTTTACATAAACTGTGACAGCAACTTGCATAAACAATTCTTTAGCTGTTAATTTTAATGTTAAAATTTTGAAAAACTTGTTTAATAAAAATAGCTGTAAAAAGAAAAACCATATGCTGCCGCATAAATTAGCCATAACTCTTAATAATCCTGCCCATCACAAGTGAACTGTAATGTAATCTGGGCACAAAGTCTGACATCTTAAATGACACATTGTAAAATTTCAATGACTATAGATTAGACCTGCTGCTCCCCAAAGTAAAGCTTTCTGCTCAGCTATTTTAAAATGTACAAAGATGAGCCCCTGTAGGTCCTCATTTATTTGATATTTATAATGAAATGTTACTTAAAGTTTCTTTAAAGTTGCATGTTTCTTTCCTGTAATGTGTAAACTGCATGCAGGATCTCTATCTTTTATTTTGTATGTCTTTAAAACTTCCTCTTCAAAATACTGATCTATTACTTCTCCATTTGCAGGCAATTGATTATTCCTGAGGCATTTCCTGGAGTAGAATGGGTAGTGAAGACCCATAGTCAGGTATGTTGAGTGGTTTTTTATTAAGGATGTGGGACTTTTATCATGGGTGAAAGTTTCACCAACAGGTGGTTAACGGGAAGATCTCTTTCCTGTGTCTACCATATTTTCAGGAAGACCCATGCTTATTCCTTGACTTGTAATGGTCAAGTAGTACCAACTTTAGTCTTTTGAATCCTACTCTAGCCTATCAATAATCTAATGAGATCATAGTCTATTTGGAGTTCACTGGTGTAAGCAACAAAGTGATTGTCTAACGTGAATGAAAGGGAATGAATTAAAAGGATGTTAGCATAAAATACATGAATAAAATCAAAGGTAAATGTTAAAAAAAAGGATGTTATGTGTTCACAGATCACAGATGCGGTGTGAAGGCTAGAAATCCTGGCTTGGGAACCAGTAGTAGCAGAGAACTGGGACAATAGTCATACAGTAATGGTCTTGAAACTGGAGCTTAATTAAGCTGGAATAAGTAAACTCTGGCCATGTTTACATATTTGCTTCCTCTGTTCAAGTTCTGGGGAGAGAATATACGATTAAATTTCTTTAAGTCACATGGCATATTTTACCAATATGCAGAAAACGTCCTCAAAAGGAAGAACATTACTTGGGAAAGGAAGTGGGTATTGGTCTGCCTAAAGACAATTCTCCCGTGATATCTGTATTTTCCCCGCGTCTCTTCCCTTTGGTTTGGTGTAGGGACTATCCCTCACTGTGCTGGAGTCTGCTTCCAATGTGGTACTTGCGGCTCCCTGCAGTGCCAGGGGACCGACCGGTGCCTGGAATCAAACCAGGGCCTCATACAGGCAGGACAGGTGCTCTGCCCACTGAGCCACATCCCCAGGGTGGTAGCACTCAACAGAGCTTGCACACTGACAGATTTGTTACTTGCGCAAATTCTCACCAAGGTGCATACTCACCTAGTTTTGGTGTAAGAACAACAAATTCTGGTTGTATTGCTTGCTGAGACTCACAACTAGAGTTGCAATACTTAACACATGCCTGGTGTGCTCCAGCTATTGCCGTCTGTAGTCCCAGACTATGGAACCAGAGGCGATGTGCTCGGTGCACAGAGGAGGTCTGACTCAGGGCCTCACACTTGCAAGGAAGGTGCTTTAGCCACCAAGCCATCCCTGGGTCCTAATATTCGTATTTTATAGAGGCAGTCCCTGAAATACAATCATGTTTGTTAAGTGAATTCCCAGAAATGCAAAATTAGTATGGTCAGTAATCAAGCCCATGTTTATCTATTGTCAAAATTTAAATATTTGGTTTGGGGCCAGACTCAGCAGTGCTCAGGGGTGCTGTTTGTGTGGTGTAGTGCCAGGGCTTGAACTCGGGCACCTCATAGGCAGATTGCACTCAATCTGTTGAACACTCTCTCCAGCGCAATACAAGTGGGGTTTTTCCCCCCCCTAAGAAACTTTGACCTCACTCATTAATTGGGACTCTGACAGCTGAGTAAATCTGCCGGTGCTTGAAACTGTCAGGATTTTCCTTCTGCCCCTGAGTTGTTACTGTTAGGAGGTCACAGGGGAAAAACTAGACTGAGGGCACATAAAGCCTTTGACAATGAAATCTGCCTGTGAGTCAGAGAGAAACTGTTGGGGTTAAGGCACTTGTTTTGCATGTGATCACCCCTAGTTTGTTCACCCATACCACAGTATGCTTGATCCCCTGAGTGTCTGTCCTTAAACACAAAATCAGGAGAAACCCTGAACACTGCCGCGTGTCCAAAAATAGAACAGTCATGCATGCAGAGAAGACACCGTGCTAGGAGGACCTCCTGAGTGCCTCTGGGTGTTACCCAAACTCCACAACCCACAGAAAGGAAAAAATAATCTGCCTCTTTGAAGAAAATTCTTTCTCAGCCTACCTTTCAGCCAGGAGTGTTTTGAGATCTGGGACTTTGAGAAGGACCAACTGTATTGAATGTGGTTTGGTAGTTTCTAGTTTGAGAGTGGTCACTTAAATGGTCAGGAAACTTAAGGGGGAGAGTCTCTGAAATACAGAAAATTTGATCTCTACTCTCTTTAGAGTAGTCTTTGAGCAGATTTTATAGGGCCACGCCTCACAGTGCTGGGTTGAGGATAGGAGGCCTTGCTGGGGCTACTGCTGGCAATACTTCCTGATGTAGGCCTGCCTATTGATTGAGTTGGGCCACCAGGGCCATATCTGTCAGTGCTGTGGGGATACTGTAGTGCTTGGGATTCAACTCAGGGCCTGTACACATGTGCTTGGCATATGTAAGCTATCTCCCCACTGGGAAAGACTGCTTTTTTCACCATTGACTGCCCTACTGTAACCTCACTGAAAATGATTCAATGTATAATGCAGTTCTGCCTTTGATTTCAAGGGATCAGTGCAATTGCTAGCATATAGTAGCTACTCAATAGTAAATAACTGATTGGATTATTTGGCATTGCTAATATTAAGTGGTGGGACTAGGATTTGGCCTGAAATATAGATGTCTCCAATTCATCCTGTGCTGCTTTTTGTTGAAGTTTACTGCAGTGAAATGAACCTATTGTAGCTGCCATGCCTGATCAGATGTTCTCCAAAGACTCAGGGTTATAATTCCAGTATCTTCCCATCATCCACCTTTGATTCTCTTCTCTCTCCCTCCAGGGTTTCCATGGAGCCTCCAGGGTGCTTTTGGCAATGACAGTTGCTGCTGAGGGAATATTCTCACCCTTCCTGACATAGGATATGATCTTAAAATTTGTCTTGCTCTCTCTCCCCACCCCACCCCCAAGCTATGAATGAAGGTAAAAAAGGCCTCAGGAGGGGCCAGAGATGTAATTCAGTGGTCAGGAATTTGCCTTGCATGTGTGAGGATTGAGGGTTCAGTCTCCAGTCCCCTAAACGCTAGTGAATGTGCTCACTCCCCTCAAAATAATGCTGCTTCATTGTGATAGTGCCATATTTTACTTACACTGTGGCCATTTATTATAAAATTCATAACTGCAAAGAAAGAAAAATCCTGCCAATTAAATTGACATAATAGTTCCTTTCATAACGGTTATGAAGGATGCATTATTTCAGACATGTAAAAATCTAGGGTGGGGTGGGGTGTTAAGCTACTATTGTCTTTTGTCAGTTCTAACATTTTTTTTTTTTTACTGTGTATAATGTCCTGTCTCCTCCATTTATTAAAAAAATTCATGTTGCCCTGTTTTCAAATAATGATGAAACTGAGGCCTAGAACGGCTAAGCTAATTATTGTCTTGCTCTGTCTTAAATAGCAGAGCTCAGATTCCAACTCTGGTGATTTGATTTCTGATCTATGATCAGTCTCAGTTACATACTGGAATTTAGAGCATCCTGGGGAATCTGTGTAGTCTTTCACTGTGCCTGAAATGAGACTTTTCTGCAGAAGTACTAATTAATCCAATGAATGTTTGCTGAAACAACTTTGGTCATTAAGCAGGCAATGGTCTAGATCCGTTTATGTAGTCTCCACCTTTAAGAAACTCTAGGGCATGGAGAGATAATACAACAGGTATGGCACTTGCTTTGCACGCAGCCCACCGAGGTGATCCCCAGCATCCTATATGGTCCCTGAGCACTGCCTGGAGTAATTTCTGAGCATTGAAGGTGTGGCTTCAGGGAAGCAAAAAATAGAAACACTTCAGGAGCTGGAGTAATGTTACAGCAGGTACGGCATTCATTTGCCGTGCACTCGGCTCACCTAGGTTCAATTACAGCACCCCAAAATGTCCCCTGAACTTACCAGGAATGGTACCTGAGCACAGAACCAGGAGTAAACCCAGAGCACCACTAAGTGTAGTCCAAAAACAAATAGAAAATCTTACGCCAGAGGCTGGAGAGCTTGTACAGAGGGTAGGACACTTGCCTTACATGTGACCGACCTTGATTGGACCCCCACATCCCATGTGGGCCAGAAGTAAGCCCTTAGCATCGCTGAGTGTGGCTAAAACTCTTAAGGACTGGAGAGTACAGCAGGTAGGCACTTACCTTGCACACAGTCAGCCTGGGTTTGTATGACCCTCTGCACCCCACCAGGAGTGATCCCTAAATGCACAGTCAGGAATAAACCCTGAGCATGGCCTGTGTGGCCCAAATAAGCGGAAACCAAAAAAATGTTGCTGAAGAAATAGCATAGTGAGTTAGGCACTTGCCTTGCACTGCCGGGAGTGATCCCTGAGTGCTGCTAAGTATGACCAAATAAGAAAAGGAAAAAGAAACACACTTTAGGACCAGAGAGCTAGATAACCCAGTGAACTGGGAACACATGCTATGTATGCAGGAGGCCCAGGTCCAGCCCCTGGCACCTACATGGCCCCTGAGCACCAAGCCCTATATAGTCTGTTCACTCCCAGGTATGGAAAAAAACAAACTCAAAAAAAAGAGAGTGGGGCCAGAGAGATAGTACAACTAATCGGATGCTTGCCTTGCACGCAACCAACCCAGGTTTGATCCCCAACACCCATCTGGTCCCCTGAGCACAACCATCTGTGGCCCCAAAACAAAACCAAAAATAGTTGTCAAAGTAGGTGATTGTGTTCTGTGGCTGATGTGAATGTAAAGGAGCCTGCAGAAGCTGTCTGAGAAAGGCCCCCGAGTACCAGCCGCAGCGTGGCATTCATAGTCAGCTACTAAGGAGAGGGGCTAACTAAGGTTTGCCAGAGCGCCAGGTGAACTTGATATTTATTATGCTTAACAATCTTTTCAAATTCTACCCTAGAATTAGTTGAGTAAACATCTCCAAGTCTGTTTCATTGTTCCTAAAGTAGGTGATTGTTTACTTCAAAACATCGTTCAGATGGAATGCTTGTAAAATACTCAACATGATAGCCGATCAACATGAGCCATCAATAAAGGTGGGGGAGCACTGGAAGACTAATACAGGGTTGGAAGACTCTTGGCCTTATATGTGACCCACCCCGTTTTGATCTTGCTGCCCTCTATGGTTCCCCCAAGCACAGGCAGGAGTCGCTTCTGCAACCTACATAAAAGTTGTTTTTTAAAATAGTAAAGGTGATTAAATTAATAAAGGCTGCGCAGAGAGTGGGTTAGTATTGATTTTGAAAGCTGTTCGGTTGGGTACTACTAGGACGCCTGTGTGTTGGGTGGCGTAGGCAATGTGCTATTGATGTTAATGTTTCTCTGATGTGAATTGGAGACCAAACCTCAAACCTCTGTGGATGGAAGCTTCACTCTTAAGAAATTGTTAAGCATGGACTTGCCTCGCCAATGTTGATTCCTGAATGAATGCGGTCTTGGCCTCCCCTATAAGCTCTTAAAGTTTGTGCCAGTTTTGTTCTAAAAGTATAATCTGTGCACCCCATGTGCATCTCACAAACAGTTTTGTGAAGCAAGGATTATCCTGGAACTCTGATGTGTACGGTTTAGCACAACTATAGGATCCCAGAGCTGTAGTTTTATTGTTTGGGTTTTGTTTTTTTTTTTTTTTTTTAATTTCTCTTTGAGATTTTTTGTTTGTTTTTGCTTTTTTGGGTCACACCCAGGGATGCTCAGGGGTTACTCCTGGCTCTGCACTCAGAAATTCCTCCTGTCAGTGCTTGGGGGACCATATGGGATGCTGGGAATCGAACCTGGGTCGGCCTCCGGCGAGGCAAATGCCCTGCCTGTTGTACTGTTTCTCCAGCCCCTTCCTTTGGTTTTCCCAGCCATACCTGGCAGTGCTTGGGCTACTCAGTGCCAGGATTCAGCCCAGGCCTCTTGCATACAAAACGTGTGCTCCAGTGACTGTCTCTCCAGCCTCAGGGTTTGGTTTTGGTTTTGGTTTTGGTTTGGGGGGGACCATATGGGATGCCTGGGTCAGTCATGTGCAAGGCAAGCGCCCCCTGCTATTGCACTGTCCCGCCCCTCTCCAGCCCCAAGTTTAACACCAAATCTTGATGCTTCCATCTTGCCGCTTTTTGTGTATCTATTCCTCCAGTGGTCATGAGCTTACACTTAAAGGAGTGCTGGCTTTGTATACAGGACGGGTCCTAGCTTGGAGTCCAGATTCCTGAAGGAAGAAAACTGGGTCATCCTAAGTCAGTCTTTCCAGGCCTTCCTGTGCCTCCTGCTATCCAGATTAATAGTCATTGCATGTTTGAAGCTAGCAAACATCTGATGAATATTTAATAGCCTTAAGCACACGGGCAAGATCCGGCTGAGACAGCAGCTCTGGGGGTTGCAGGGCGCACTGCACTCACTGCACTGCTTAACTGCATGTTCTTTTTTTGTGGCCAGCCCTTGACCTGTTTACTAGGAGCAAATGCCTGTGTTGGGCGCTGCACCCTAGTAACTACCCTGGAATCTCAAGGAGGTTTTCAAGCAGTAGATCAAATCCTTTTCGGGGGTGATAGTTAACAGATACCATCACTGACATCGAGAATCGGGTTTTCAACTTTGAAGCTAGACATCTTTTGTTCTGTAACCAGTTAACGGCTTTGGGCCTGAGGGTGTGTTCTCATCCAATATGCTGCCGACTGCAGCTCCCTGCTCTGAAAGGAGACTTGTATCTGGAAAGTTCTTGAGTTTCATACTCGTACTTCAGTCTTTGACATTTCCTTGGCTGTAGATGCAGCAGCCTCTCGGGAGTACGTTTACTTCTCATCCCAAGCCTAGCGTCGGCGATGGCCTCTGAGTGTGGGGAATGGGCCAGTCCGAGTTCTTGGAGCTGCACACATACATCTCCATGCTTCCCTCCAGCGAGACCTAGGCAAGCGTTTGCTTCAAGGATGCCTTGTTGCTAGGTAAACTGTGGGAGGTTATGGGGGCTCTGAGAAGAGAGAGGACGTTCGAGATGTTGTTCGGCAGTAGGAGGTACAGCGGGTGAAAGGCACGTCTCACCTGCTAAGTAACTGCATTAACCTACTCTGCATATAGGAGGCCCTGGGTTGATTCTTAGCGACATAGGGTCCCCCTGATCATTGCCAAGAGTGACCATTGAGCACTGCTGGGTTTGGCCCTGAAACAAGCAAAACAGGACAAAAAGATGCCCAGACTAGGGACTAGGGAGAATAGGGCATGTGTTCAACAGCAGCATTTATTATGCACACCCCCCGACTGCACCAGATCCAGCAGTAGCACTGTGTGCACCTGCCTCCCTCTGCAGCCCCACTGCGTGCACCTGCCCCCCACTGTGTTTCTCCGCCTCACTCTGCAACCCCACTGCGTGCACCTGCTCCACTCTGTACCAGAAGAGCTCTGGTGGCCTCTGAGCATGCACTGCAGGCAGAAAGTGATTCCACGCACTCCTGAATGCTGTCCAGGTGATCCGTATTTTACAGGACGCCTGGGTTCACTGTTTACCTTCTGGGTAGCACCTCTCCTCCATGTTCAAGTTTTGTGGGAGAATTTGACAGAATTCTGGTTCATAGACCTTGAATTCTTCACTGGGGTCTTCAGTTCCCTTCAGTGTCAATCATTCACTGTTATAAATTGGAGCACCTACTAGTTTTGTGCTAAACATTGGCAAATCTCTGACAAGAGAGAAAAAGCAAAAATGACCACTGTTCTCATGGAGCTTACCACTGCACTTGGAGAGGCAAACTCAACAGGTATTAAGCTCATAAATCAACTTCAGTTAAGGTTTTTTGTTTAGTTTTGGGTTTTTGATTTTGGGGCCATACCTAGCTCTGCTCTCAGGAATCACTCCTAGCTGGGCAGTGGGATATCAGGGATCGAACCCTGGTTGACCAAGGTCCCTGCCTACTATACTGGGCTCCATCCAACCCCATAATTTCAGTTTTAATAAGTGGAAGGGAAAAGGCTCTATGAGAATATACCGTAAGGAGCTGAACTATTTTTTTCTCTGAGAACTTTTTTTTTTCTTTTTTGGTTTTGGCTGTTTGGGGTCATACCTGTATGCTCAGGGATGACTCCTGGTTCTGTGCTTAGTGGTCAGTTGTGGTGATGCAGGAAAAGTAGGGCACACGGTGCTGGGGGTCAAGCCCAGACCACCTGCATGCTTTGCGTGTGCTCAGCCCACTTGTCCTATGCGCTCTCTAGTCCTGAGGAAATTTTGTGTGTGTACAGTAAAATAGTATTCATTAGGAAAAATGTGGGCCAGAGAGTGTACAGCAGGTAAGGTGCTTGCCTTGCACACAGCTAGCCCAGATTAAATCGTTCCCAGCATCACACGTGCTCCCTTGAGCACCACCAGGTGTGGCCTAAAACGACAAAAAAGAGGAATGTAAGGAGAGTCAGAGAAAATACATCAGAGGTGTGATCCGGCAGCAAGACTGCCAGAGGAAATGAAGCTGATTCCTAAAGGAAAAGTTAGCTAAGCAGAAGACATCGCTGAAAGATTTAATCCGACAGTACAGTGAAGAAAAGAAAGACTTTTTTTTAATCATTTGCTTCTGCAGCCAATGCAGATTTGATCCTGAACATTCCATATGGTCCCCCCAGCGCCTCCAGGAGTGATCTCTGAGTGTAGAACCTGGGTGTGGCTCAAAGACAACAGAA
Organism: Sorex fumeus; assembly: GCF_029834395.1. Classification (NCBI taxonomy): domain Eukaryota; kingdom Metazoa; phylum Chordata; class Mammalia; order Eulipotyphla; family Soricidae; genus Sorex; species Sorex fumeus. The sequence continues at coordinate 47,517,478 of NW_026606104.1, forward strand.
ATTTCCTTCGTTCCTAAGTGGGGAATAGATTTTGGGAACCAATTTGGAAATTCGTGGTCCAGAAAAGACAGCAGGGGTGTGGGAGAGCACCCAAAGGACCTGTGTGTACGCCTTGTGTGCAGGAGCCCCAGGTTTGCGGTCCAGCTCTGTAGGTCCCCAGAGCACCGCCAGTGTGGTCCAAAAGAACAAAACAAGGAATAAGGAAGACTTGGAGGAGGAGGATATCAGTGAAGACATAGAAAAGAGAAAGGACTCAACTTTCAGGAAATAGAATGAACATAACTCAGAGACGGATTAGATAAAGGGAAGAGGACCGGCTTGAACATACTGGTGGAACGGTGTACAGTATTTGGAAAGGTAGGGGGCACTGATTTAAGAGGGCCCTGCTCTGAGCACCAGCATTAGAGTGTCTCCTGTGGATAACCTGGAGAGCCAGGATCAATCCTTCATCCCAGAAGAGATGAACTCACCGGAGCCTTGGGTTAAGGCTATAAGACCTGTTTCCTCATTCCTTTCTTCCAAACGCTTGGAGGCTTTTTGCTTATCTTTTCATTTCTCTGGAAGAGGAGAAAGAGCATCTGAGCTCTAGCACCACGGGCTTTAATCATTTTGCTGAGGCATGTCCAAGAATTTGAGGTATGGGAAATGTTTCCATTGCCTGATAGGTGGCAAAAATAGGTTGTGACTTTTTTTTCTACCCACCTGTGTACCTGCAAGCCTTCCACTGAGTGAAAAAACGAGTTCTGTGGAAGGGGAGATTGTTGGGGGGGCATCCTGAACAAATAGGAGACTGGGATATCCCTGACTCTTTGGTATTTCTGAATTTTCTGTGTCTTTGCAGCATTCAGAGGGTCCGGAGTCCAGGAGAACTACCTGCTGTGTCGAGGCTGGCCTGGGAGCATTTGCTGAGCACAGAGGAAGCCCGGGAGGAGATCGACAATCTTTTCCCACCCATCCCAGGGTCCCATCAGCCTGATTTACCCACACAGCCAGCCAGGATTCTCTAAGACAGTCCTAAGCACAGATGGAGTCCTCAGGCTACAGGAGACTGATAGTAATAGTTAACCTGCTCAGGATTTTGAAGAGTGAAAGGGGACTAAAAGTAACCCCTGACCCCTCCTAACCTTGTAGATATAAATAAACTGACACCTCTTGTGCCATTCTGCTTGCCTATTTCCCCTGGGCCTCCTGCAGAGTTGGCAGAACAACCTACCACCACCTCCTGTATTATGGGTGCCAGCTGGGAGTTCTACACGGTACAGTGTGCAGGGATTACTCCTGGCTCTGCGCTCAGTAATTACTCCTCGCAGTGCTCTGGGAACCAGATGGGATGCCAGGAATCGAACCCGTATCGGCCGGGTGCAAGGCAACCCTATAACTCCAGCCCTCTAAGCTTGTTTTTAATCTCATTTTTGATTACTAACATTGTCCAAAACACTTTTGGAACATAAAACTTCCTACTTCACTTCTCTGTACTTCATCTTTTAACCCCCAAAATATTTGGCACTGAGGAGTTCAATAAAGAGTTGATCAAATGATGAATATTCCCACTCTGGTGCTTCTGTCAGCTTTAGGAGAGTCCCAGAAGCGCACCCCCGAACCCCCACCCCTCCTCTAGCTCTTTATCCTAAAATTTACTCTTCAAGGATTGGAAAGTCAACCTTCGAGCAACTTCTGGTCTCTTCTCATTTTTTTTTAACTTTTTTTTTTTAAGTGAAACACCATGAGATACAGTTGTAGACTTACAAATTTTTGTGCTTGGGTTTCAATTATACAATGATCAAATACCCATCCCTCCACCAGAGCCCATTTCCCACCACCACAGGTCCCAGTATCCCTCCCACCCCACATCCCTCCCATCCCACCCTGCCTCTGGCAGGGCATTCCCTTTTGTTCTCTCTCTCCTTTTGGGTGTTGTGGTTTGCAAAAGAGGCATTGAGTGGCAGTCTACAAGCATACCTTCTCATCTTTAAACCTACGCTGATTTCACAGCAGTTTCATGTCATGTTACGAGCATCTAGTCATTATTCAGTGCCTTCTTGTTAATTATCCTAACTTGGGAGCAAAGGAAAGGACTAGGTTTTGGAGAACATGCCTTATCGGCGAGGGTTCTAATGAGCTTGGAGGCATTCTTAGAAGAAAAATGGGAAATGGATGTCAAAATCAATTTACTTTGGGCAAGTTATTTAGCCTCTTGAGCTGTTTGGTCTTTATTATTGATTCCTCTAAGAATGTATTGAGAGGCTGGATAGTATAGTGGTTAGGGCGCTTGCCTTGCACACAGCCATCCAGAGTTTGATCCCCCACACTTCATATGTTCCCCACGCACAACCAGGAATGATCGCTGAGTGCCAAGCCAGGAATAGTCCCTGAGCACAGCTAGGTGTGACCCCAAAACAATGTTTGAGTGTTTAGTATATATCAGGCACTATCAGCCATTAGTATGTACGACACTTGATGCACATAGGAAAGAGACTTAAGTAGAATAAAACATGCTAGAGAAATAAAAATGATTCTGCCAGGGCTGGGGAGATGATCCCAAGGGTTCATGCTCTGGATGTAAGAGCCCCTAATGGACTCCCTCAGCCACAAGCTCTTTGAAACAGATGTGTTGCTCATGTGAGGTATTTGTCTACACTCAGACCTTCCAGGTTCACCAGCACTGAGGGTCAGGGGAGTCGGTCACTCAACTTGTCCCCCCTGTATTGCACTGAAGCTCAGTCGAGAGCAGACCTGTGAGGCTTGAGGCAACTTAAACAAGTCCCATCTTGGAATCTTAAGTCATCCTAGAATTTTCCTGCTGGTAAGAATTCCTTTATCTAGCATCTGAGATCTTGCTTTTGAGTTGAGTGGAGGAGGAGGAGGAGTTTGGGGTAGAGAATTAGGGAATGATGGTCTTAAGAGAAATGAAAACTCAGAGCTGGTTCACTCTGATAAGCCGCAGCATCCTCAGACCCCACTTGCAAGAGATCGGCAGGAACGGGGGCCAGGAACTCCGCTCAGAGGGGTGCAGCACAGTCATAACATCAGTACCACTGCTGAGTGACCAACAGTGTCCACAGGGCCTGCAACCGCTACTGGGAATGTGCTCAGAAAGATAATTCCTCTCCATAGATCGTGATCTGAGAAGCAAACGAAACGAGAAAAAGCAGAGAACACATGATCCCGTTCAATGCTTATTTCCTTCCTTCAGCTTGTTTCTTACCCAGTCCTGTCACCTGTCACAAGCAGCCCCCATTACCTCTCCCAGCCCTGGGGACTTTCCTTTCAGGGCCCTCGGTTGTCAGTCACCTCCCCAGCAAGCAAAGGCGATGACATCAGCCTCCTTCCCATCCCATCAGCCATTCAAAGCCTCCTGGTTGTTTGGGAGCCATAAATATTTGAGCTGGTCCTTTATCTAGCTGTTGCCAGGGTGATAGCTCTCTGGGGGCTAAAGTGGGTGTGGAGGCTGCAGCCTGGGGCCTCAGCACAGACCTTGGACGGGGGTATAAGCTTGGCCAGGAGCCAGCTTTTGCTGTCACTACTCTGAAGGCGATTCTCTCCGTTCCCCTTCCCTTCCCGGGGCCCCTTCAGCGGGGCTTGTACTGCTTCCAGGCCCAGCTCACCCTTGAGTGATACTTGATCTTGGGTAAATTGCTTGTTCTGGGCTTTCATTTTAATACTTGTAGCAAAAATTGCTGCATGCCCAGGAGATGGCGCAAAGGACTAGAGTGCGTGTTTTGCGTGTAAGAGGCTTAGGTTTGATCCCTGGCACCGAGGGATTCCCCCAAGTACTACTAAGGACTCCTGAGCACCAAGCCAGGAGTAGTCTTGAGTACCGCCAGGTGAGGTCCCCAAAAGAGAATAATTGCTGTGTAGGACTCCAAAGAGTACAGGAAACAAGATGCCTTGCACGTGGCTAATCTGATTGAAATTCCTGGCACTGCCAGGAGTCACTCCTGAGAACCAAAAATGACCCCTGCGCGCTAAAGGATGTGGCCCGAAGCCCCCACCCCACAAAAGTTGCTGGCTAATTCACTGGAGGCAAATGGAGCAGATGACATAAGGAGATTTTGTGAAATATCCCATGAAGCATAAGGTCATTGATTTGAGATACTGGACCCCCATAACCTTTTCTGATAGGACTAAATTTCATCTGATGCCGTAAGTGCAATGTAGATACTGCTTGGAAAATCTAGGCCCTTCTTCCCCCCATTTTGCCCCAACAAGGCGCTTGGCCTTATTGTACTTGGGTTCCTCCTGATGGTGCTCAGGGCACGATGCTGTCTCAGAGGGAATCAGGACCTGCTACCTGCACAGCATCGCTCCAACCTGTTGCAAGCCCCTTTTTCTTTAGCTTTTTCCTTTTTTTTTTTTTTGTCGTTTTTGTTTGTGTATTTGCTTTTGGGGCCACACCTGGTTGTGCTTAGGGCTGAGACTCCTAGCAGGGCTCAAAGGACTGTATGGGGTTCCAGGACCAGACCTGTGTCGGCCATTATCTTGTCTCTTCAGCCCTGCCTGCCCCTTTCCCTAAGGCTCCTGGCTTCTTCCCTGGCTTGAACCCGCATCGTAAGGAGTTGGGCCCAGTGGTCTTGATATTTTTTATTGAGATCAGAAATGTATGCCCCAAATTCATCTGTCTCACTCTCATCCTTTCCATTCCTAGAGGGAGCTGCGCTACTCTTCTCCTTGGGATGGGTGCAGGAAAGAAAAGGTGGGGGGTGGGGGGTGGGGAGACAGCAGATAGATAGAACAGCAGGTGGAATGTTTGCTTTGAATGTGACCTATCCACAGCACCCCTTATGGCCCCCCAAGTTCCACGAGGACTGACTCCTAAGCACAGCTGGGTGTGCCCCCCAAAAAAGGGAGTGCACAGGGATGTGAGTCAGTAGTGGTGCACTTGTATGTGTGAGGCCTTGGGCTTGATTTCTGGCACCACGTGGTTCCCCCGAAGCACCACCACGGTGTGGTTCCCAAAAATAGAGAAGGAGCCTGAGAGTGTACAGGGGTTAAGGCATTTAATTGCTTTGCACGGAGATCCCTGGAACCGTACATGGGCCTCTGAGCACCTCCAGTGTGGCTCCCAGAGCCAAAAATTAATACTAATAATAGAGATGGAGAAAAAGAGAAAGACATCCACATCTTTGCCTTGCTTCGCGCAGAGCCTTGATTCCTTTGTATGGCCCGCCCTCTGGTGGCTGAAATGTATGTTGCAGGAAAATACACGCAGACTAGAGACCTGATGGACTGACAGACCACCCCGAGCTGTGAAATAGTTTGAAAATAGTTTGTTGTATACCAAGAAAAATCCTTGTCCACAGCTACTAATGACAGTAATTCTAATTCTAATTACCTGTCTTCCATGTGTTTGCTTTTTTCTGTCATCAATTCCCAGTAATTCAATGACAAGAATTATCTCGATTATCAGATGAAGTAGACAGAAGTGCAATCAAAATCCAAACTTTCTACCATCTTGTAGCACTTAACATTCTCAAATGATTTTAATTTGACTTTGAATAACCATCAAGCCAAATGGACTTCATCTTGGATCCTAGCTTACCTCTGGACCTTAATCTCCCCCTATCCTACTTCCTAAGTACATTATCCACCAAAGTTCTGTTTGTTTTCCAAAAACTAAGAAAATACAGTATTTTCCAAAACTAGAATTATAATAGTAAAATTATTTAAGACATTGTAGGACAAATGTCTTAAATAATTTTTGGGGGGAAGAAAATAGGAGTCTGGAGCTTGGATGGGAGGTCTATCACATATGTTTGTGTGTGTGTGTATATATATATGTATGTATACACATACATACACATATATACATATATGTGTGTGTAAGTAAGAATAGATCTGGAAATTAGCAGAAACATGGAAACACCAGAATTCCCGCATTAATATCAGATGGAAGGTGACAGGAAATATAGCACAAATGATGAGTGTATGCCTTGCATACAGGGGGCTTGGGTTTGGCCCCCCCATCACTGCATGGTTCTCCTGAACACTACCCAGAGCGACCCCCAATAGGAGTACTGGGAGATGTCTCCGAGCATCCAGCCAAGTATGGGCCAGAAAAAAAAATCAAATGTAAAACTAGGGAGTTGATACTGGTAGAACACTTGTTTATATGTGTGAGGCCCTGAGTTCAGTCCCTGACACCTCAATACTTGTGCGTATGCATGCACACAAATACACACACGTGTGTGTGTGTGTGTGTGTGTGTGTTCCATCCGTGCATCCCATGTGGTTCCCTAAGACCATGAGGAGTGATCCCTGAGCACCATCAGGTATGGCCCAAAAAACTGAAATAAAATTCTAAAAAATAATAATAAAAGTGCTATCCAGAGGTCAGATACTGGCCTTTATCCCAAAATAACCTGGCCAAGGAAGAGATCCCACCTCCTCTCTACCAGTGAACAGCTGGCACAGAGCCAATGAGTGGCATTTCCTCAAAAATAGACTCTAGAGCCAGAGTGATGGTACAGTGGTTGGGTGCTTGCCTTGTACATGCCCAACCTGGGTTCAATCGCAGGCACCCCATATGGTCCCTCAAGTACCGCCGAGAGTGATCCCTGAGCATCACCAGATGTGTCTCCCCTCCCCCCAAAAAAACAAAAACAAAACACAGACTTCTGGAAAAGCCAATGGAACGTTCATCAGGAAATGGTAGAAAAGGGAAGTAAAGGTTTCAAAGTCACAAAACATTTGACTGAAAAACATGTTTGGCCACAGACCTGGAGTACACAGGACTGAATCACAGCTAGGCGATGTCTGAAAGGGCTGGAGCACAAGCTTTGCATGCCGGAGCCCAGCTTTGATCCCCTGAGCACCACCAGGAACAATCCCTAGCACCTGTGTGTGAATAAAGCAAACAAAAATAATTTAAGGGGCTGGAGAGATAGCATAGTTGCCTTGAATGCAGCAACCAGGTTCAATCCCCAGTACCCCATGTGTTTCCCCTGAGCACCGCCTGGAGTAATTTCTGAGTTCAGAGTCAGGAATAACTCCTAAGCATTTCCAGGTGTTATCCCAATCCCCTCACTAAAAAAAAAAAAAAAAAAAAAAAAAAAAAAAGTTTAAGAGGCCAGAGTGAGAGCTCAAAAGATTGAGTGGATGCTTTGCATGGAGGAGCTGGTGTGTCAAAGGCCCAGGTTCAATTCTCAGCACTGCCTTGTCCACCCACAATACCACCAGGAGCTGACCCCAAACACAGAGCTGAAAGTAGTCCAAAATCACTACTGAATTTAACCCACAGGCAACAACAATAACAAAAATGTTGGCAGGATGATTTGCACCAATAGCTCTAAGTTTTATATCCTACTTGCTGAGCCATGATGTGTGTGTGTGTGTGTGTGTGTGTGTGTATTTCCCAACCCTAAGGCTGCATCTCCTTTTACCTGATTTGGGGTCACAAAGATGATCTCTCACAAACCCCAAAACAGAACCTGTAGCTTGGGGTGGCAAGGATGGATGGCTTCAATGGCTGGGTCACCCCCACCAACTCTAGAAGTGCAGAATAAGAGGTAGCCCCACTAAACTACATTGGCAGGGAGAACAAGAGAAAAGGTGACCCATTGGGAAACCAGAGTCTTCTTATGAAAGAAGGCAACACTGAGGCACGGCAGATAGAACAGCGAGTCTGGCACTTGCTTTACACACCACTGACCCATGTTCAATTTTTAGCATCCCATATGTTCCCCTGAGCCCTGTCAGTATTGATCACCAAACACAGTGCCAGGAGTAAGCCCTGAGCACTACCTGGTACGGCTCAAAAAAACAAAAAATAAGATTGGGGTGAAGGGGGCAAAGCAATAGTTTAGTGGGTGGGCTGCTTGCCTAGCTGACCTGTGTTCAATCCCCAGCATCTCATATGGTCCCCGAGCACCATCAGTATGGTGCACTCATAATTCTGCACTCATAATTCCTGAGTGCAGAGCCAGAAGTGACCCCTGAGCACCTCCAGGTGTCACCCAAAACCAAATACCCAAAACAAAACAAAACAAAGAAGACGGCACAGATATGAGGCAGGCAAAACCAAGAGTGGAGATGCATGTAGCGGGCAGGAGCCGTGGGGATAGGGTTGCAACAGAGTGGCCTTCTGACTGGCTCTCTTACACTACAAAGGTGTACACGAATGTCTTCAAATCAGTTCCAGAAGCATTTTCCTGAGCACCTGCCAGGCTCAACTTCCAGCACCTTCCACTTAATAACTGCAGCCAGGCATTCTCAGCTGCCAGCCTCCATCGGGCAATTACTAGCCTCAAGTTATTTACTTCCTCCCAGAGGAGTGAACAGGTTATTCCTCATCACCTCTCAGAAACCAACTTTGGTCTTTGAAACCCCTCGACTCTTTCCCCTCTAAGAATTGGTTCCCTTTCGCCCCCTCTGAATTGGTACAAACTGCTGCTGTCATGGTGATTCCAGCAGCCACGTTATAGAGAAACAGTCTCTTTCATCTCCAGTGATGAGTGATGCTATGTCTCCCCAATGGCCACAATATAGCAAGATGTTGAAAAATGTTCCTAACCTGAGTTTACTTGATGTCCCCATGAACAGCTCAGCCTCTATCTTCTATGAGGTATTCTGGAAACTATTTAGCTTCTCTTCCTGATCAGCTTTCCTTCCAAGAGCTAGTTTGGGGGCCCAGGACGGCTCAGGGGTGAAGGACCTGTTTTGCAGATGCAGGTTTGCAGTTGGATTTTCAGTGTGTAACGAACAGCAAACACTATAGCCTTGTGTAACCCCTGGCCACCATTACAATAATGACAAGAAGAAAGGAAGGGGGTAAATTTTTTTTTAAGTTATAAGTTAAGAAAGGAAGAAAGAAAGAAAGGAAGGAAGAAAGAAAGAAAGAAAGAAAGAAAGAAAGAAAGAAAGAAAAAAGAAAGAAAGAAAGAAAGAAAGAATATCCAAGGTCAGGAAAAACAGGGTCCAGGGGGACTAGTCAATGATTGGAAGCTTGCTACTAGTGTATGGGGGTCAAAGGGCAGTTAGGATAGAAAAGGGATCAGTATAATAATAATTAGAATTAAAAAAAAAAGCGTTGGGGCTGGAGTGATAGTACAGCGGGTACGGTGTTTGCCTTGCACGCAGTCAACCCGGGTTTGATTCCCAGCATCCCATATGGTCCCCTGAGCACCACCAGGGGTAATTCCTGAGTGCAAAGCCAGGAGTAACCCCTGTGTATCGCTGGGTTTGACCCAAAAAGCAAAATAAATAAATAATAATTATAAATAATCACTCTGGACAAGAACTCAGTGTTCAAAGTAGGTAAAAGGATATTCATGATAACCTTTCAGTATCTGTATTGCAAACCATAATGGCCAGAAGGAAAGAGAGAAAGAGCAAGAGATGGGGGAAAAGAGAGAGAGAGAGAGAGAGAGAGAGAAATGCACAGAGGCAGGTGAGGGGTTTGCAGGAGGGAAGCTGGAGACATTGGTGGTGGGAATGTACACTGGTGAAGGGAGCAGTGTTGGAACACTATATGATTGAAACCCAATCATGAACAACTTTGTAACTGTGTATCTCACTGTGATTCAATCACAATCACAAATCACAACCATCCTGTTATTTGTCGATTGCCTCGAGCAGGCCCCAGTAACGTCTCCTTCATCCTAGCCCTGAGATTTTTTTAAAAAGTGCCATATTCAAAGCTCTTTCAGAGTTAGGAGAATGAGACCCTTTATTTGTTACTGGTATTTGGCATATTGGGTACACCATGGGGAGTTTGCCAGACTCTGCCGTGTGGGCAGGTTACATTCGGTAGCCTGCCAGTTTGTCCAAAGTAGGAATGAGATGCCGCACGCTTCCGGGAGCTGGGTTTTATAGTCTCTGAGTCTTGGCCGTTGATGGGATTACACGGCGCCAATGATTCAATAAAATTTTTTAAAAAATTAAAATAAGGGGCTGGAGCAATAGCACAGAGGGTAGGGTGTTTGCCTTGCATGCGGACGACCCGGGTTCGGTACCCAGCATCCCATATGGTCCCCTGAGCACTGCCAGGGATAATTCCTGAGCGCAGAGCCAGGAGTAACCCCTGTGCATTGCCGGGTGTGACCCAAAAAGCCAAAAAAAAAAAATTAAGATAAAAATTTCAAAGAGCTGTTGCTGTCACTGTCATTGTCCTCCCATTGTTCATCATTTTGCTCGAGCAGGCCCAGTAATGTCTCCATCGTGAGACTTGTTACTGTGTTTGGCATATCGAATACGTCACAGGTAGCTTGCCAGGCTTTGCTGTGCGGGCAAGATACTCGGTAGCTTGCCGGGCTCTCCGAGAGGGGCAGAGGAATCAAAAGCCAGACTGGAGATATAGTACAGCAGGTAGGATGTATTCCTTGCATGTAGCCGACCTGGATTTGATCCTGGCACCCCATATGGTCTCCAGGCATGTCAGCATTGATCCCTGAACACAGAGCCAGGAGTAAGCCCTTCTGCACTACCGGTGTGGTCCTAAAACCAAAAAGGAAAACAACAAAATAGCCATTTTGCATCACCTCAACTAATACTGTATGTTTCTCATATGTCAGATATTAGGTTTCAGAGGTTCAGGATTTAATATAATATGTTAATAGCACAGCAGATAGGGCGTTTGCCTTGCATGCCGCCAACTTGGCCAACTAGAGTTCGATTCCTCCACCCCTCTCGGAGAGCCCGGCAAGCTACCGAGAGTATCTCACCCGCACGGCAAAGCCTGGCAAGCTCCCCATGACGTATTCAATATGCCAAACTCAGTAACAGCAAAGTCTCACAATGGAGACGTTACTGGGCCCGCTGGAGCAAATCAACGAACAACGGACGGACAGTGCTCCAGTGCATGTTAAAAGTTTAGTGGTTTCCAAATGGCCTGCACTATTTCTTCTTGCAATATTTCTTTGACTTGGGGACCCCAGACAGAGTACAGTGGGCACAGTAGTTGCCTTGCATAAGGCCAACCAGGTTGTGATCCCCAGCATCCAGAAGGTCACTTAAGGCTACAAGAAGTGATTCCTGAGTGAAGTCAGGAGTAATTCCTGAGTACCACCAGCTGTGCACCCCCCCCCCCCAAAAAAGAACAAAAACAAAGAAATGTCTTTGACGTGGAGCTAGAGATGCAAGAGCAGGTGAGCTACTTGCCTTGCATGCAACTGACCCAGTGCAGTTGACCCAGGTTAGATTCCTGGCATCACATGTAATTCCCCCAGTCCTGCCAGGAAAGATCTTGGAGCACAGAGGGCGTGGCCACGAAACGAAAAACGAAAAAGAAAAAAGAAAAAGCTAACATCTAATGAAACAGACTTCTACATGATGAATTATCTCATTTAATCTTCACCAACCCCTGCCAGGTGAGTCGTACCTTATTACCAGCCTCACGCCAAACCCAAGACCAAGGATTTGGACAAAGGTAGTAGCGGGGAAGCACCGTCAGCGGTGATTGAAAACATTCCGTTCCTAGGAGCTGGGGCTGTGACTCAATGGTAGTTAGTTCCATCCCCATGCACCATGAACAAAAAATAAACGTTTACAGTTTAGGGTCAGCAAGACTAGGTGAGGGCAAAAAGAAAGGGGGAGGCGGGTTTTGTTGGGAAGGGACTCGAGAAGGGTGAAAGTCGGCTTTGAGGCGCCGGCGAAGCATTCCCATTGCCCATCTCTGCCAGGGTGGAAGGATGCTAGGGGAAGGCACGCCGGGAGGGAAAGGAGAAGCTGAGTTCCCCTCCTTCGGGAGTCTCATCAGCAGCCGCAGGAAGGGTGTGTGCGTGTGGGAGGTGGGGGCGAGGAACAAAGAGCACAAGGGCACCGCCTCAGTCCGAGCGGTCCCTTTAAGAAGCGCGCCCCCCCGCTTCGGGCCCGCCCCGTATGCAAATTCGGCGGCGGCGGCGGCGCGGGCGCGCGCGCGGGTGCCGGGTCGGGGCTGCGGCGGTTGGTCCTCTCCCGGCCGCCGTCGCCGCCGACATATTGCCCGCAGGAGCTGCGGCGGCCGGGCGCGGAGCGCCGGGGGGCGGCGATGGGTGAGCGGGGCTGTCGCGGCCCGGCCCGGGCGCGGGCGGGCGCGGGGGCCGGGATGGCCGGGCTGCCGACGGTTCCCCCCCACGCGGACGGGCTCCCGCGCGGGGCGGGGGAGGGGTGCGGCGCGGAGGGACCCGCCCCCTCCGGCCGCCGCGGGGCGGGGCCGGGGGCGGGGCCGGGGCGCGGCGGGGGCCCGCGGGGGGCCGGCGGGGGCGCGGGGCCGCGTGCACACCCGCACGCCCGCACGCCGGGGCTAGGGGTGGGCGGAGCCGTGGTGCCGGGGCTGGAGCTCCCGGGCCGCTCTCGGGGGCTGCCGGTGCATCCCGGAAATTCTGGGCTGTAGGGGAATCGGTCCCGGGGGGCGGGGGGGGGGCGGGAAAGAGACCCTCCAGACCCCGGGACTGTGGCCCGGGGTGGGGGGAGCTTCCAGATGGTTCCTGGGGTGTAGGCGGGGCTGCTGGGTGGAGGGGCGCCAGGGCGGTGCGGTTGTTGGAGGAGAGGACCCCTGGGCTGAGCTTTGGGGCGGAGGTGGTTTGCATGGGATGTCTAGGCCGGGGTGTAATAGCGAGTTGCAGTGAGGAGGAATGAACAAAACCGTATGACTGACAAGGACAAAAGTGCTCTCTGCAAGGGTGGGAAAGGGGGGGCTCCCTGTGCTCTGGCAGGACTGCTGAGCCTTTTGGGAAATAAGTTGTGGGGTTTGGGGTCACGGACACGGCGTTCCCTCCGGGCCCCACCTGTGCGCATGTCCTGGGTTCGGAACTGGAGATGCAGGATGTGCCTTGTACTGGCACGTGGGACCCTCGAGGAAGAAGCTCTTTCCAGAGTGTGGGCAGGTGTAAGCCTGCAGAAGTCCAGAGCTGGCACATGCAACCCCGACACACATGCACTCTGGATTTCCAAGTTGTCAGGAAACCCACCTCCTCAACATTGACTTTGGGTTATTTTACAATGGATTGGGGTACCAGTGGAAAAAATGCACTGACAGATCTGGTGGGGAAGATGCCATTAATGTTAGCTCTACTCAGGTCAATTCTGACTGTGGATTATTATGGGGAAAGTAGAAATCAGATGTTGATGGGAGCATATGCTTCCAAAATGGCAGTCAGTGAAGCTCTCTGGACTGAACATAGCACAGACAAGAGCTAACCAGCAAATATTGTCTTCCTCTGGAGATGTCCATTGTCTTTCTCACAAGGGCCTCTCGAGCTCTCCTCTCCCCTCATTTTCTTCAAATTTCTCTAAATGAAACAACCTTACATTAAAAAAGGGAGCCAGGGAGGTAGCAGAGAGCACCTTGCCTTGCATTCAGCTGACCTGGGTTTGACTTCCAGAAACCCGTATGGTTGCCCTGAGCACTGCTGGGTGTAGCCCAAAACACAAAAAAGAGGGAACAAGCAGCCTAGTTTGAGTCAAGAAAAGCAGCATCAGCTGCAGTGTGTGGGGTGAAGGTGTGGGCAGTGGCTGGTCAGGGCCCCTGGGAGGTCTCAGTGATGGAATGAGACCAGATCGTTGCTGATCTCGAACATGCCCTCTGGCTTGAGGCTTTGCCTTCCTTTGAGCCCCGCAGGAGGACGAAGAGGCCCCAATAGGACGTCCTACTGCCGCAATACCCTCTGTGAGCCAGGATCCTCCGGGGGCTCTGGTGGGGGCCACGCTTCCAGTGCCTCCGTCACCAGTGTCCGTTCCCGCACCAGGTAAGCCATCTCTCTGTTCCCTCAGTGCTTGGGGTGGGAGCAGTGTGGACAAAGCGCTCCCCAGTTACAGCAGGAAATAACAGTAGGGCCTAGTGGTCAGCCCGCAGGCTGGATTCCAGTGACAGTCTCTTCCTGGTGCGCTGGGGGCTTGGGCAAGTTGTTTTCCTTCTCAGCGCTCTTTTCCTCATCTGTGAGATTGACCTAATTCTTTCCTTTGCCGGGGGCCGGGGAGGGGGGTGTTGTTGAGACACCTGAGTAAGATTAGGAATAGGGGTCCGGGGTGTGCCTCAGTGTTTAAGCCCTTGCCTTAAGTGCGGGAGCCCCAGTTTCCTTTCCTGGTACCAACAGACAAGCACAAATAGGGCCAGAAAAGGCTTTGGCTGCGCATCCTCTGACGCAGGATCAGGAGAACGTCACCCTTGTCCAGAGCCCTTCTTGTGCGGGTTCCCCAATCGGTCCCTGACAATGTTCCCTTCCACCCCCAGGAGCAGTTCTGGAACAGGTCTGTCCAGCCCCCCACTGGCCACCCAGACGGTTGTGCCTCTTCAGCACTGTAAGATCCCCGAGCTGCCGGTCCAGGCCAGCATCCTGTTTGAGTTGCAGCTCTTCTTCTGCCAGCTCATCGCCCTCTTCGTCCACTACATCAACATCTACAAGACAGTGTGGTGGTTTCCGCCCTCCCACCCGCCCTCCCACACCTCCCTGGTGAGTGCCCCGCTAGATGGCCTGTGTGCTGTCCAGTCCCGTACTCTTGGTGCTATGTGGGGCCTGGCAGGTGATCACTGAACACTCAGCTCTGCACCTGGGTACTGTGCTTGGTACCATGCTGGGGTAGCAGCGATGATATGGCACAGATGTCGCGTCCCAGAGCACATTCTTCAGTCCACTGGGAGCCACAGACATCTAGGAGTGTTGAGAAAAGCGGAAATTGCTCTGTGGAAGGAGAGGTGCAGGGGCAGGTGGTCAGAAATGGGGTTTCCCACGGCTTTCGCACCAGGAACCGTTCCTCACGCCCGCTCTGGGGCCTGTGATGCTCCTCTCCATAATTTCCTGTCCTCACTCAGCTGAGACCTGGGAAAGTCAGAATGGGGTCAGTTCCAGGGGCCAGAGTGACAGTACAGTGGGTATGGCCTTTGCCTTGTATGCAGCTGACCAGTTTCCATCCTCAGCACCCCATATAGTACTCTTGAGTACACAGCTGGATGTAGCCTAAACCCCCCTCCACTCCTAGGGGGGGAAAAAAAAGTGGAGACAGTTCTTCTAGAAAAGACAGGGTAGGACCAGGGAGATGTATCTGAAAAAGAAATATCCGTGCAGGGGGCCCCAGGTGACCCCTAGTCTCTGCCTCCTGACAGAATTTCCATCTGATTGACTTCAACTTGCTGATGGTGACCACCCTTGTTCTCGGCCGCCGCTTCATCGGGTCCATCGTGAAGGAGGTGATTGGGTCCTGGAGGCTGCCAGGGCACTGGGATGCCCTTTTCCCCGGGGCCCCCGGGGCCCAGCCCTTCTCCCCAACACATTTCCTTGCCCCCCATCCCCAACCCCGGGACTTGGTTGGAGGGTGTCAATGGCTCACGTGCCATCTGCTCTGAGAGTCATCGAGGTGGAAGTCGCTGCCAGATTCTGCCCAGCGGGACCCCAGGCTGTGCCGGGTGGGATTCGGGCCAGTCCTTGGAGCCTCCATCCCAGACTCCAGCCCACCCTGTCTCCCCCCTGACCCAGGCTTCCCAGAGGGGAAAGGTCTCCCTCTTTCGCTCCGTCCTGCTGTTCCTCACCCGTTTCACCGTTCTCACGGCAACAGGCTGGAGTCTGTGCCGCTCCCTCATCCACCTCTTCAGGACCTACTCCTTCCTGAACCTCCTGTTCCTCTGCTACCCGTGAGTACCCCTCGTTCACCCCCTCACCGCCTGGCATGGGGTTCCTGACCTCAGCCAGGAGCTTGCCTGTGGGCCCCTAGACCTAACAGCCCCCATAGGGTCAGGATAGCCGGCCTTTCGCAGGAGCAGAGACCAAGATGGCACAATGTGCCCACGGGGGTGTCATGGACGGGGCAGCCCGAGAGGGTCTGAGCATATATCCCCGAGGAGCCTTCCCGGGGGCAGTGCACATGCAGCCTTTGTTTTCCTCTCTTCCTTCTCTTTCTGGTTCTTTCTCTGTCTCTGTGTAGCGCAAGTGTTTGAGTCATTTTTTAGTGCCCGTCCTGGTTTCCTTGCACTTGACACCTCTGTGCATGGGGTGTCTGTGTGTCTGCACGTCTGTGTGTCTGCACAAACATCTTAGTGTGTGTGTTTTGCTCACTTGGTCTATCTCGTCTCTCTCCGTCTCACCAAAACCCAGAATATTAAGAATAGAGAAGTAGTGTTAGGGAAGAGACCAGGAATGCCCTTTTGTGACCCAGGTCTGGGAAGGACTTTGACAAAGTGTCCACTCTGACTGAAGGTCCTGGCTACCTGGGCATTAATCATTTCTCAGCCTCTGCTTTCTGGTTAGTGAACTTCCTCAGTTTAGGCCAGCCCTGTTCCTTGAGAGATTTCAAAGCTGGACCTTCGGGGTCAGAGTCATAGTATAGTGGGTAGGATATTTGCCGTACTCACGGCTGACCCAGGTTTGATCTTCGGCATCCTATATTGTCCCTTGAGCACTGCTAGGAATAATGCCTGAGCACAGAGCCATAGAGTGACTCTTGATCATTGCTGGTTGTGCCCCCTGAGCCAAAAAAAGAGAAAAGAATATAAAAGCTGGAGCCTGGGGCCAAGAGATGAAGCTCAGTGTGTCTTGAATATGCGATCCCTGGACTGATTCCTGGCACCAAAAACACCCAAAGCAAAACTGACACTGATCTTGTTCTACCTACGTGATGAAAGTGACCATTATCATACACCTCCCTTATAACTAATATTAATGAGAAAAATGACATGTCATATTTTAAAAAATTATTATTCAAGCTGGAGAAAGAGTTCCAAGGACTGGAATGTGCATCTCCAATTTTTTTAATTTGGTTGCTGAAGCTCCAGACTTGAGCCCCAGTACTATATGGTGTTTCTGGTACCACAAGGAGCGACCCCTTACCTCATCTGGATATGGCCCAAAAACAAACAAAAAGGGATTGTACCACGTTTGAGGTACAACTTCCTGAATTGTGTTACATTATCCTATAACTTGGATATTTTTGTTTGTTCTGGGACCACACTCAGTTGTGCTCAGGGATCACCCCTGTTGGGGCTCAGGGGATCCTGTGGGGTGCTGGAGATTGAACCCATGAAAGCCATATGCAAGGTGGCATATAAGCCTTACCCGCTCAACTTACTATCTTTCTGGCCCTGTGTAGATTGAACTTTTTTTAAAGTTTGCCTTCTTGGTTTGATTTTTGTGCCACGCCCAGCAGTGCCTAGAGGCTGGTCCAAGCTCTGTGCTCAGGAGTCATGCCTCTCTCTCCATCCGGGGTCCACCCAGGGTCCACTGGGCAGAGAGCAGCGCAGTCAGTCCTGGCAGTGCTCAGGAGACCACACGCAGTACCAAGTATCGAAGCAGGGTTAGCCACATGCAAAGCAAGCGCCTTCGCCCTCTGTCCCCACCCATCCTACTTCTTTAACCCAGTTGTCAGTGTCTTAATCCCGAGTACATAGAATGAGGCAGAAAGTTTCCCGTCTATTTTTCCTGCCCTTTCTCTTCTTCTTGGCAACTGTTCTCTTAATATTCACCAAGTGTGACATTCACATTCTTCTATATAATCACGTTTAAGTCTTCCATTCTTTGTCTAAGGCTGATTCTAAAGCTTAAAAAACCAAGTAGTCTCGGTACAGTAATTATGGAAATCTCATTTCCTGCATGGCCAGGTATTGGGCATAAGTGACATTCCTTTGCTCTAGAGACTGACTTAGAATCTTGAGCCTCTTGAAGGATGTGCTCCTAGTGTAAAAACATGGTTTTCCCATTTCTTTCGTTCCATCAGTTGCATAAAATCATGTCACGTTTTATTAGCTTCGTACTTAGACTGTAACTTTCTCGGACAGCTTTTTATTTTTCTGGGACTTTCTAATTGCCTTTCTTTTTTCTTGTTGACAAAAGAATGATGGGCCTTCAACATATCCTCAAGTTTATCCAGCTTCCCAGTCATGCTACCTGTTGCCTGGAGTCCATTCCCCCCCCAGAGACATCCCTCCTGGAGCCCTGCATCCTCCTCCTCCTGCTCCAGTCTGGAGTGGCTGTTTTGTAGGCTGTTCGGCTCTCAGCCTGGGACTTGCCTTCGCTGCCCTCCTGGGTTGGATCCACTGTTGCCAGGATCCCATGTCTTCCTCTTTCTTGGTTTTTCTCCCTTATTTTGCTGGAGTGCGTTATCAGGTAATTTTCTTCGCATTGGGTACGTGGGCGGTGTAGACATCCTGAATCTTTGCATGGCCACAAGTGTCTTTATTCTGTCTTTGATGATTCCACTGAATGTAGATTTCAAGTTCAGATTCTCAGAAATTAGGGAAGATAATGCCCAGTTGTTGAAAGCATTCAGAGTTCTCTAATAAGTCTAATGCCAGTTTCTCAGTTTTATTTTTCTCCTTTTGGAGACGTTACTGGGCCCGCTCGAGCAAATCGATGATCAACAGGCGGGCCTTTACCTTTACCTTTACCTTGAAAGCTTTTAGTAATTTCTGTTAATCTTCTGATTATATACATTTCACAGTAATATGCTTGGTGTGGAACTTTTGTTACTCATCTTACTAATAATGTAGGATTTTTAAACTGGAGATTAGGACATTTATTCAGTGTAGGGAAATGTTCTTTTATTATTTCTTTGCTAGTACCTTCCATTTTTTTCTTCTTCTCTGGAACTTCTGTTCATAGACTGTAGTTTTTATAGCTTGCTCATCTGTTTCTCCTCTTTTTCCTCTCAACTTTTTTCTCTTATTTTTCATATCTCTCCCATTCTTTCTCACCCTTCCTCCTTTATCTGTTTCTCTGACTCCCTGCCTTTTTTTAATTCAGATATTTTTTCAGTAATGTTTTATTTCTGAGGCCTCTTGTTTTCTGATTGTTCTTTCTTATCGCATTCTGTGCTTGTTTTAAAATCTTCTTGTTCCTGGGGCCGGAGCAATCATATAGTAGGTAGAGTGTTTGCCTTGCATGCGGCCAACCTGGGTTCAATCCTCAGTATCCCATATGGTTCCCTAAGTACTGCCAGGAGTAATTCCTGAGTGCAGAGCCAGGAGTATCCTCTGCGGTTGCTGGGTATGATCCAGTAAACAAATAAACTAATAAAAAAAAATTTTCTTTTTCCCTCAAATTTCTCTATGTACTAGAGTCACTTTTTCTGTTTTATGAGATGTTTTCTTTTTTTAATTTTCTTTTGTTTATTTTGTGGGGGCCACACCTGGCAGTGCTCAGGGCTTACTCCTGGCTCCATGCTCAGGGATTACTCCATATGGGGTTTAAACCTGGAACTGCCACATGCTAGGCAAACCACTGACCCACTGTACTATTGCGCCAGCACCTAGTTTTAAGTGCAGTTGGCTTCTTTGCTTGTCTGTTTTTGTTTAAGAATGAAGGTGCCTAGGAGTCAGAGAGATGGAACAGCAGGTAGAGTGTTTTCCTTTCATGTGGTTGACTTGGATCACCCCTTGTGGTCCTCCAAGCATGCCAGAAATGATCCCTAAGTGCAGAGCCAGGAGTAAGCCCTGCCAGGTATAACCCAAAATGTATATATATAAAAAAATGAAGATGCTTCATTAGCATAGTAGATGACTCATCAGTCTCATAAGAATGAAGGACTGAGTAGCTTAGAGTGCATTTTCTCTCCCTGTCATTGTATATGTGACTCAGTAATCAAGGTGTTGTAACTCCACAGGAAGGGCAGGACAGTGAGTAGAAAACTTTGCTTTAGGATGAACGAATGAAATTCCCACTGGAATCAGGCTGTTGGTCCTCACAGGTCAGGAAGATGGGGGCCTGGGGGTAGAAGTCTTGTCCTAGGATGTCCCATTGGAGACTTCAGTTTTCCCCAGTTTCTTTAGAGAAGAATCCTTCGGGACAGATTGTGAAGCATGTAGGAGAATAAAGGAACCAATCCTTATAAGGTAATTAAAATCTTTGCTTATTCCCATTTATTCAGCACTGCTTTCACTTCTACCTTTGATCAGATGTGCATTCTTCAAGCCAGAGACTCTCTTGGGACATGCTGGGCAGATGAGCCCCAGCCCCAAGGCAGCCAACTCAGAATATTCTAGACCTACAACCAAAGTTGAGTAGCTTTTAACAGCTTGTTGGTGCTGAATGTTTGAGATAGTTTAATTTGAATCGAGATGAGCTGTGTTTGCTTCAGTAGCACAAACACTGACTTAAAGGTGTGCTAAAGGGTAGAGGTGTGCTAAGGGGCAGAATGTGTGCTAGATTCTAAAGATTGAGTACCGGGGCTGGAAAAATAATACTGCAGGTAGGGTGCTTGCCTTGCACACGGCCAACCCAGGTTCGATCACCGAGTATCCCATATGGTTCCCCAGGCACCACCCGGAGTAATTCCTGAGTTCAGAACCAGGAATATGCCCTAATCACTGCCAGGTGTGACCCAAAAACGAAAACAAATTGATCTCTTTTTTTTTCTTCAATGTGGCAGGCGAATAGAAACTATATGTGACTCATTTCTATTGGACAGCATTACTCTGGACAATGGCTTCCTTCCTCAATCAGCCTGTTTCCGTCTGCTTTCTAAATTTGTCCAAGTCACTTGTGTACTGATAACTCCTCCTATCCTTTTTGTTGATAACAGATTTATTTTCTATATGCTTTTATACTGTACTAGCTTGGGTGGAGAGGATGAGATGAAACCTGCCATCTTGCATGTGAAATTGCTTCTGTCACATTTGCCGTTACTAGTTAATTCAGGTGATCAGAGGAACTCTTACTGCCCTTCTTTGAGGAGTAACCAGGAAGGTTCTTGAATACTTGCATTTGAATCCTTTGTATCTTCATATAGGTGTGCCACCACCCCTCCCCCCCCACCCCTTTCCCACATGGTGTCCTGAAGTGTGTTTTGGGAATTCTATTTTAGTCTTCTTTTCTTTCCCACACAATCACTGGCCTCTCTTTTTGTAATGGAATTGTATTGTTCTGCTCTGGACCAGGCACTGTGTTGGGGTTATTGTAAGGATTAAAGAACGCATCTAGGAACTGAAGCCATAGTACAGAGAATAGGGCACTTGCCTTGCACGCAGCTGACCCGGGTTCAGTTCCCAACATCCCATATGGTCTCCTGAGTATGATTAGGAGTGATCCCCGAGTGCAAAGCCAGGAGTAAATCCTTAGCACTGGCAGGTATGGCCCAAATACCAAATATAAATAAAGAATGCATCTACAAAAGAAAGCACTAGCGTAATACCTGGCTGAGTGTAGAGAATCAACACCTGCTGTGTAACTTAAGGCAAGTTAAAGAAACTAACAGACACTAAATACCTTTCCCTGAATCACTACACTAAGATACAGTAGAGCTGGGATATTAACCCTGATCTGACAGATCCCAGAGTTAATGTCCTCAAGTCAGAGCGATGGCTCTTGGGATGGAGCACTTGCTTTTTTGTTTTTGTGTTTGGATCACACCCGGAAGTGCTCAGGGGTTACTCGTGGCTCTGCACTCAGGAATCACTCCTGGCGGTGCTTGGGGGACCATATGAGATGCTGGGGATTAAACCCAGGTCTGCTGTATGCAGGGCAGATGTCCTACATGCTGTACTATCTCTTGACCCCTAAACTTATTTTTTGCTTTTAGGGCCGTACTCAGGGCTAACTCCTGGCTCTGTACTCTGGGATCACTCCTGGTGGTCTTGGGACCGCAGGATGCTAGGGATCAAACACAGATTGGCCACATGCAAGGCAAATACCCTCCCCGATGCCCTCTCTCTGCTGTATCCCCCAACCTTTTTTGTTTTTTTTTTCAGGCCACACCCAGAAGTTCTCTGGGCTAACTCCTGGTTCTACACTGAGGGGTCATTCCTGGTGGAGTTGGACCATATGGGATGCCTGGGATCAAACCCAAGTCATATGGGATGCTTTCAAGGCAAAAACCCTACTCACTGTACATATAGGTGTACTCTTCCTGCATTTCCCACTTGGTGTACACCCATGGGCTGGAGCGATAACACAGCGGGTAGGGCGTTTGCCTTGCATGCGACCGACCCGGGCGACCCGGGTTCGATTCCTCTGCCCCTCTCAGAGAGCCTAGCAAGCTGCCGGGAGTATTTCGCCCGCACGGCAAAGCCTGGCAAGCTACCCGTGACGTATTTGATATGCCAAACACAGTAACAACAAGTCTCATGATGGAGACGTTACTAGGCCCGCTCGAGCAAATCGATGAACAACGGGAGGACAGTGACAGTACGCCCATACTTTCCCCCCTCCCCTACGGTAGACAAATCTCTCCCCCTTGGCCCCCCACCTCTGGAAGTATCTTGAAGGACTCCAAAAAGGCCAAGCTACAGGTCAAGGATATCCAGACATCCTTTTTGAAATCTTAGAGAAAAGGAAAAGAGAAAATTACTATTATAAGAAAATACAGCATTTTCATTGGCCTTAATTTTGGGGGGGCAGCCCACAGACTTTTGGGATCAGTTAACTGAGGACCCAGGAATGAGAAAGACCAAGGAAATACAAAAAGGAGTGTCCATAGTGATAGTGCACGTGACGATCCATGCACATCCTGGGCGCTTGCTATATTTGCTGAAAACTGACCCTTCCAATTTCCTAAGTGGTATCTAATTTTCTCCTTAAGTGATATTACCATACTTCATAACACCGTTGACTATTGAGCGCCACCCTGAAGGTGCTGCTGTGGGGGCGGGGGGAGAGATTTGTCCTTTTCAAAGACCCATTTCAGTGCCCGGTACATAGTAGATGTTTATTGTGAACTGCCCTCTGCTTACTAAAGAGCTGTCTCCCCAGTGGCTCCCTGACAACTGTATGTCTCTTGTGCTACCGTCTGCTTTTTGTTTTGTTTGGGGGCCACACCCATTCAGGGCTTACTCCTGACTCTGCACTCAGGGATCACTCCTGACAGGGCTTGGGGCACCTGATGAGGTGCCAGGGATCTAATCAGAGTTGGCTGCATGCAAGGCAAGGTGCTTCAACTCACGTACTGTCCTGCCTCTCTGGCCCTTCACCATGTACACTTTGAATAGATTAATCCCCCTTAGTATTTGCTGATAATGTTTCAGACTTTTGTATCAGACAGTTCTGGGTTTGAGTCTCAGCCCCATTCCTTCTTTCCTAATTGTTGAAGCTTTGGGATTCTCATTTCCCCTCCCTGAGCCACAGTCTCCTCAGCTGAGAGGGCACAGTATAACAGTTCCTAACATCCGGTGTTCTCAGGAGACCCAGGGGAGAATGCTTGTGAAGCACGTCACACGGCATCTGGATCACAGGCTCTGCCCAGTGACTGGGCTGTCACGATCCCTGTTAGTCATCACTAGACGAGCCGGCAGGGACCCAGCTCTTGCCTCCTGCTGTGTCCCCAGTGCCCAGTGATGCTTGGCACGCACTCAGCACGGACCCATGTGCTGTGACTCATCCTTGGACGGGAGGATGGATGAGCGGGACGATGGCTGGATTTCTCCCCTCTGAGAAGCCAGGAGCAGGAGGGCCCAGGGAGGAAGGACAATTCCTCTGGTGACTGAGGATTGGCATCCAGGCCCCTCAACAGACCTGCCCTCACCACCATCTTCCCCAGCAGGTTTGGGATGTACATTCCGTTCCTGCAGCTGAACTGCGACCTCCGCAAGACAAACCTCTTCAGCCACATGGCCTCTATGGGTGCCCGGGAGGCCGTGAGTGGCCTGGCCCGCAGCCGGGACTACCTGCTAACACTGCGCGAGAGCTGGAAGCAGCACACGAGGCAGCTGTACGGCCCAGACGCCATGCCCACCCATGCCTGCTGCCTGTCACCCGGCCTCATCCGCAGCGAGGTGGAGTTCCTCAAGATGGACTTCAACTGGCGCATGAAGGAAGTGCTGGTCAGCTCCATGCTGAGTGCCTATTACGTGGCCTTTGTGCCCGTCTGGTTTGTCAAGGTTTGTAGCCAGCCCGGAGGGAAAGGGCCTGCCTGGGGCCTTCCCCTGCTGCTTCGCCACAGAGACCCTCCTGCTTGCCTCAATACCTGTGCTGGTTTCGGTTAGATTTCCATCTCTTCCTGAGAGCTAGCGTGGCCTCCATAGCAGGTAGATGGGAAGGAAGTGGGCTTTACCAGTCCACCCAGCCGCCCAGAGGGACATGGCATTGCTATTCCTGATACTTGATAACAAAGAGCAGGGACTCTGTTTTCCAGGAGGCTCTTTGGGTGCAGCCGTGTCACAATGTCCTGCTTTATCATTAACTAGGAAAGAATTGGTCCAGACCTCCTGATGTGAATGACTCCAAAAGTCTGTTCTCTTTTTTTTTTTTTTTTTTTTTGGTATGACCCTCTAGTTTTGCTTTATTGTTTTCTTCTTTTCCTTCTTCTTCTTGATTTTCAGGTCATGCATGGCTGTGCTCAGGGCTTACTCCTGGCTCTGTGCTCAGGGATCACTCCTGGTGGTGCTCAGGGGATCAAATGTGGTGCTGGGTATTGAACCTGGGTGAGCTATGCACAAGGCAAGCACCCTACCACTGTACTATCTCTCTGGCCCTGTATAGCCCTGCGGGGACATACCATCTCAGGTGCCAGTAGATGTGACAGTAGTCTGATGGGTGACTGTACTGAATGATTGTCAGTTGAGAGAACATACTGGTCACCTGCAACATGCTAGAGCTTTCAGAAAGAGGACATGACTCCCGATGCCTATCAGAAGTGGTTAACATCGATTCATATCAGCATTTACCAGGTGAGGAAACCAGAGCCCAGAGGAAGTGAAATGACTTGCTCCAGGTCACATAGTTAATAAGCATCCAAGAGCGCTCTCTTGGGATGGGAACCAGTGGGAGGAATATTGCCTTGTAGAAATAGGAGTTGTGGACTCGGGCTAAACCCACAATTGTCTTCCTTCCTTGTTTGTTTAATTTTTTTTTTCATTTTTGAAATATATAGGAGTTTTTTTGTTTGTTTTTTGGGCCAAACCCAGCAGCAGTGCTCAGAACTTATTTCCAGCTCTGAACTCAGGTAGCAGGGCTCAGGGGACCATATGGAGTGCTGGGGATCAAATTTAGGTTGGCTTCATGCAAGGCAAGCACCTCACCTTCGGTTTTGTCAGTTGATTATGAAAACAGCATGCTCTCTCGCTCTCTCGCTCTCTCTTTCTCTCTCTCTCTTTCTCTCTATCTCTTTCTCTCTTTCTCTCTTTCCCACCACTTCCTTCGCCCCCCCCCCCCCACACACACACACCTGGCAGGGTTACTCAGGAATCTCTCCTGGTGGTGCTTTGGGGACCGTATGGGATGCCAGGGATCGGACGTGGGTCAGCTGCATTCAAAGCAACTGCCTCCAGCCATACTATCTCTCTGGCCCTGAAATTAAATAGTTTTATTGAGAGTAGACACTTTATTCTAAGAAGAATGTGGGATTCTCCAGAGAGAAAGCGATGAAAGGCCCAAAAGTAAAAGAAATGTGTGACCTAAAGTAAAATGGGTGTAGAAGGGTGAGGATCGGCATGGGCCTGAGAGATGATGTCAGGGCGTGTGCTTGGCTAATATGCAGCCGACCTGGGTTCAATCCCCAGTATCTCATATCATCCCCCAAGTTCACCAGGAGTGATTCCTTGGTGCAGAGCCAGAATGAGCCCTGAGTACTGCCAGTTGTGACTGCCTCTGCCCTCCCCCCCCCAAAAAAAAAAGCAAAGCGGGTGACCACAGGATGGAGTGATTCCACATCTGAGTTGAGACGAAGGAGCCCCAGAGCAGATGCTAAACCTTCCTTGTTAGCTTTTTATTCCTGGTTTCAGGCCACCTTGGGGCTCTCCAGGGCTCTCCTGATTCCAAAGACAGATAGAATCAGAGAAGGGGAAGAAAGTGAACTTACCTCCCTCCCTCTGTCCCCAGAACACACATTACTATGACAAGCGCTGGTCCTGCGAGCTGTTCCTGCTGGTGTCCATCAGCACATCAGTGATCCTCATGCAGCACCTGCTTCCTGCAAGCTACTGTGACCTGTTGCACAAGGCCGCTGCCCACCTGGGCTGCTGGCAGAAGGTGGACCCTGCCCTGTGCTCCAACGTACTCCAGCATCCGTGAGTCGCCTTGCCCTTCTGTGCCCAGCCCAGGGCCTTATGGCCACAGTCTGGGGCCGCTCCTGACCCACCCTCTGTTTCCGTCTCTAGCAGTCATCATGGAGCGTGTCTTGTGTGCTTGGTCTTGGACCCAGAGTGGGTCATAGCAGAGCCAAAGAGGACTGTGTGCCCTGTCCTTGTGTCGCCTGCTGTGACAGGAGATGGGAGCGGGGCAGGCAGTAAATGCAAGGACTCCTTGCCTTTCTCATTCCTGGAACATTGTCGGTCCTCTCATGACCGTGTTTCCATTTATTGCGTTATTCCTCTTGCCTGCTCACTCATCCATTCAACCATGAGCTGGCCTGTTCTTGGAACAGGTGTTTGCTTCTGCCTCACCGGACCTGCAGATGCACTTGACCTGTGGTCGGAGGGGAGCTGTGGATGGGTTTTGAGCAGTGGGGGAACTGGTGCCCAGGTGCCTCTTAGAAACATTAGTGGGTGTGGAGGTGTGATCCAGTGTTGGCTGCTGGTCAGTCCTGGCCAGGGAAGGGAGTCTGAGGGAGGAAGTGACTAAGACATGAACTTGGAGGAGTTCAGTCAGCCGGGGGACATGGCTGTACCCACTAGTGATGAAGAGAGGCAGAAAAGAGGCCCAGCAGGAGGGTGGCATTGCCCTTAGAGCAGAGGCAGGTGTGACCCTTTTCCGGAGCCCTGAGGAGGTGCGAGGTTGACTTCCCCTGACTCTTCTCCCTGGGCATACCGGCGTGTCAGTAGCCCCTCATTATAGTCCTTTTCACACAGATTCTGCTCATTTCTTGCCTGTATTCCCCCATTAGACTGGAAGCTCCTCAAGGCTGGGACCACTTCTGAATCATGCCTGAGTCTTGGGCCCAGCACAAGGCCTGGAAGAGATGAGAGGCCCCTAGGCCAGGTTTGTAGAAGCCAGCCCAGCGAGGAGGCCACAGGCGTCAAGGCTTCTGCTGTCCACCCTCTGCCAGTCAGGGTCCCTCCCTGATTCTGTTCACCTGGCCCAGGAAAGGGGACAGACCCCGCCAGATGTTCAAAAGCAGAGGCAACAGCTCAGAGGAAGGGGCTCGTGGCATCCTGTAGGTTCATGGTTCACCATGTTGTTCATGGTTTCATACAGTCTGCAGACAGGAGCAGGCTCCTTACTGCGGCTTCTCAGCTCATGGACGGGACCCGGGAGCACTTTCACTTTATGTCTTGCTCTGCCATGCCCCAGCCAGAGCAGAGCCTCAGATTCTGTTTGTACACTTTAGTGGCCAGTCAGGCGTATGCACAGGACCTTTCTCTTCCCAGCTAGTCCCATGCATCCTTTCTCACTCTCCTTCCTCCAGGAATGCTTTTCCTGCCTACCCAGGATGTGGTCACTGTTCCTCTCTTGCATGCCCACATTGCCATGACAACGACAGTCATTGCCCTCGGTGCACTGTGCTGTGTTTGCGGAGATACTTGTCTGGCATTCCAGGACTCATGCTCCTGATGGTGAAGTTCCTTTCTTGACGTACACTCAGCTGTCTCTTCAGCTCTGCTGGAGTGCCTGACTTATGATAAGTCCACAGCAAATTTTTTATTTTGTGTGTGTGTGTGCACACATTCATGGGGGCACATGTGACTGTGCTTAGGGCTGATTCCTGGATCTGTGCTCAGGGATCACTCCTGGTGGTGATCAGGACCCTGGGGATCGAACCGGGTTGGGTACATGCAAGGCACGCACCTTATAGCCCTGGTGTTTTTTTTTTTTTGGTTGTTTGGGGGCCACATCCAGCTGTGTTCAGAGTTTACTCTTGTCTCTGTGCCAAGAGATCATTCCTGGCAGGACTCAGGGACCACATAGTGTGCCAAGGATCTAATCCAGGTGAAGTACAGACAAGGCAAACTCTCTCCCTACTGTACTATCTCTCTGGTACCTCATGTTATGTTATCTTTTTTCAACTGGTACCATTTCTGGTTGTTTTTTTGGGGGGAAAGTGGAGTGGGAGGTACACACTGCAGTGTTTAGGACATACTCCTAGCTCTGCATTCGGGGTTCATTCCTGCGGCTTGGGGAACCATAAGGAGTGCTAAGGATTGAACCCTGGGTGGCTGTTTGCAAGACAAGTGCCCTACCTACTGTTTTATCTCTCTGAGCCCATATTAAGGTAGGATTTACATAAATGAAATGCACAAATCCTTAAGTACATGAAACTTTGCTAGCACCTAACTCAGTAGTGCTGGAGACACTACTGTCTACGTACGGGGAACACCCGGTGGTATCCAGGGGAACCTGCAATGCTGGTGACCAGTCCAGAGCCTTGCATGTACTAAGCATATGCTCTGCCTCATAAGTCATGCCCACCTGTACCCAGATCCCCAGTGAACAATTCTTTGAGAACATTTCCAGCTCCAGTCTCTCAGAAAATTGCTTCCCAATGACTTTCCCTCTTACCCCTACACACCCACCTTCGTGCTTTCTTTCACCATGATTTAGTTTTGCCTGTTCTAGTTTCATATAAATGCATTTCATGCAGCAGATACCCTTTTGTCTCACTTCTTTCATTTAGGATATAGACTGGAATTTCATCTGTGTTGTTGCATATGTAAAATATTCACAGTGACTGAGTTTTTCAGCGTGTGCTTGTTTGTTGTTATTGTTGTTCTTTGATGGGTTGGGGTGTCCAGTCATCAATGCAGAGGTTACAGCTTGGCCCATGGAGCTATTTCTCTGACCCCCAGTTTATTTTTGGTTTTTGAGGTTTTTTTTTCTTTTTTTGGTAGCTTTTGGGCTACATCTAATAGTGCTTAACACTGGCTCCTGGCTCTGTGCTCAGGGATCACTCCTGGCAGGACTCGAGGAACCATCTGGGGTGACAAGAATTGAACCCAGGTCTGCATGCAAGGCAAGTGCCCTACCCACTGTGCTACTGCTCCAGCTCCCAGTTCCCTGGGGGTTTTTTGTTTGTATTTTTATGTTTGCTTTTGGGCCACACCCAGTGGTATTCAAGACTGCTGGCTCTGTGCCCAGGGATCATTCCTGGTTGGCTCAAGGGACTATATAGGGTGCTGGGAATTGAACCCAGATTGGCCATTTGCAAGGCAAACAACCTACCTACCACAGTGCTATTGCTCCAGCTCCTCCCCTATTTTTTAAATGAATGAATCAAAAGGTCAGGATCATGAGATTGAACTTCTTGCAGTGATTCTTAGTCTCTGGCCCAGTCCCTTTGAGTTTCCAGGAGATCTTGCATAACATGAGAAGAAGCTCCTTGTTCCAGAGCTGAATCCACTGGTCTCTGGGCCTCTCTGTGCTAGACCTTGGGACATACTTCAAAGACACAGATCAGCTGGCACATTGACTTCTCTTAAAGACTCTAGACCATGGCAGGGTTGTAAACTGGAAAATAAGCTAATAAAGGACAAAACATGAGGGAAAGTTGATGTAGCAAGTAGTTCAGTTAGCAGCTAAAGGGTATAAAACCCAGAAGTTTGAGAAAAGCTTTTCAGTGTACCCTGTTTTTTTATTTATTTATTTTTGTTTTTTTTCACTTGGGAGTAGATGGTATTGGCCACACCCCATGGTGATCAGAGCTTACTCTGCTCTGTGCTCGGGGATCATGCCTGGCAGTTCTTAGGGGACTGACTATATGTGCCGTAAAGTGAACTATAGTTGGCCACGTGTAAAACAAGCACCTAGACTGCTGTGCTATCTCCCTGGGCCAGGATCTGGTTTTGACAGATGACTAGACTTTCTGGAAGAGTATAAGGCACTGTGGAGCACTAGCTTGGAGGGCTGGGCACAGGCTTTTGGGAGACTCTGGTTCCATTTCCTGTACCACTGTCAGGAGCGACCCCTGATCATGCCTGATAGTGGTGCTGGGGATGAAACCAAAACTGTTTGATACCCTCTGTGGCCATCCAGTTCAATTTTAGGAAGCAATTTAGGAAGAGATGTGACACAGTAAGTCATGCAGGGTGATCTTAAAATTGTCCTGAATGGCTTGAGTCGTCGAAGGCCACACAGGGAGAACCTCCATGGCCATGCCGAATCCCTGGACACTTAACCCTAGGGCACTGGAAAGCCCTCAAGATTTTGAGTGAAAGAGATTCAGGATCCATTTGGTATTATGAAAACCACTCAGGAAGTTGTGTGGTAAACCACTGAGAGGTTAGTACCCAGAGAGGAAAAAAAAGGATTTTGTTGTTGTTGTTGTTGTTTTTTCAAAACCCTGGCACCACTGTCAGCCTAAGACCTTCTGGCTCCTTGTGTGGCAGCTTTCTCACATTTATTATCCTCTTTGCAGAGGAGACAGCTGAGACCCAGAGAAGGAAAGACACTGTCTAAATGATAAAAATGGAAGGAGAAGCTGGTGTCATCTCAGGTCTCTCTTCTTGTGTCCCCTTCTGTGGGCATGCTGGAGCTAAGGGGCACTGTTGATCTCTTTCTTTAGGTGGACCGAAGAATGCATGTGGCCGCAGGGTGTGTTAGTGAAGCACAGCAAGAATGTCTACAAAGCCGTGGGTCACTACAACGTGGCCATCCCCTCTGACGTTTCCCACTTCCGCTTCCATGTGAGTTTCTTCCCATGAGATTGAAGGGTGGGCCCAAGCTGGAGGGCCAGGGGGATCTTGAGGTGAGGCCAGGGCTAGAGAGAGCTGTTTGCAGTGTTTCCCAGTGCCTCAGGGAGACGTGTGGCACAAGCACAGTAGCCCACAAATGATGACTTTCTAACTGCTGCTCGCCTGGAGGCTGGTCTTTGCAGACCTTGGGTGGAGACTGGGAAGATGATATCATAACAGGAGGAATTCTTGGAAGTGAAGATAATGACTTTTTAATTTTTTATCTTTGAGGTGCCAGGGATCAAACCCGGATCTCATGTATGATTTTTACTATTGAGCCATATCCCTGACCCCATGGTTTCTTGTGTGTGTGTGTGTGTGTGTGTGTGTTTGGTGCGTTTGTTTGGTTTTTGTTTGGGGATTATATCCAGTGATGCTCAGGGGTTATTCTTGGCTCTGTGCTCAGGAATTGCTCCTGGCAGTGCTTAGAGGACCATATGGAATGCCAGAGATCAAACCTGGGTCAGTAGTGTGCAGAACAAGTACGCTACCTACTGTACTATCTCTCCAACTCCAACCCCCAATGTTTTTTTTTTTTAAAGTTAATTTTTTGGTTTTGAGGCCACACCCCCCAGTATTCTTGGGATATTCCAGGCTCTGTACTCAGAGGTCACTCCCAGTGATATCCAGGAGACTAGATGATACTGGGAGTTGAATTTAGGCCTTCTGCAAGCAAAGTATGCGCTTAGCTCATTGAACTGTCTCTCCAGCTTCCTTGTTTAATTTTTAATTTAAAAAATTTTTTTTTTTTCCAATTTTTGGCCTATACTTGATTGTGCTCAGGGGCTACTCTTGCTTGGGGGAGGTCGCTCCCAGTGATGATCTGGGGACTAAGTAGTGCTATGGATCAAACCAAGAGACTGGGCATGTCTGGTGGTGCTCTGGGATGCCAGGGATCGAACCCGGGTTAGCCATGTGCAAAGCAAATGTCCTTACTGTTGTTTTATCACTCTGGCCTCTCATCATTTTCTTACTGTGTGCCAGACACTGTGCTAAGTATTTCCCATGGTCTCATACATTCAGAATTAGGACCAGAGTAATAGTACAGCAGGTAAGGCGTTTGCCTTGCAAGTGGCCAACCTGGGTTCAATTCTCAGCATCCCATATGGTCCCCTGAGTACTGTTGCTCTGTAGCACCGTCCACTGTAGCACTGCCCTCCCATTGTTCATAGATTTGCTTGAGCAAGCACCAGTAACGTCTCCATTGTGAGACTTGTTACTGTTTTTGGCATATCGAATACACCACGGGGAGCTTGCTGTGCTTTCCGAGAGGGACGGAGGAATCGAACCCACATTGGCCACATGCAAGGCAAACACCTACCCACTCTGCTATTGCTCCAGCCCCCACCGAGTACTATCAGGAGTAATTCTTTTTTTTTTTTTCCGCTTTTTGGGTCACACTAAGCGATGCACAGGGGATACTCCTGGCTCTGCACTCAGGAATTACTCCTGTGGTACTCGGGGGACAATATGGGATGCTGGGGATTGAACCCCAGTCGACCGCATGCAAGGCAAACGCCCTACCTGCTGTGCTATCTCTCTAGCCCCTACCAGTAGTACTTCTTGAATGCAGAGCAAGGAGTAATCCCTGAGCATCTCCTGGTGTCGCCCTCCCCCCCCCCAAAAAAAGAAAAGATTCAGTCTTTACCTAGGACCTTGCATGAAAGAGAAGCACTAGGTCTACTCCCACCTCAGATACTGAAATTGACTTAGACGGTTTCAGTCATTCAAGGATACCTTGCAGGGTGCTCACTTCGGCAGCACATATACTAAAATTGGAATGATGCAGAGAAGATTAGCATGGTGCCTGCACAAGGATGACACACAGATTCATGAAGCATTCCATATATTTTTAGAAAAAAAGGATATGTTACTTGGAAGTGAAGAATTGATGATAATGTCTGATAATAATGGAGATAATAATTAGCACTATGGCAAGGGCGATCATCCCCGTTGTACTATTGTTCCAACCCCAAAACTGCTCAATTGGAAAAGATGGGGACTCCTGTCAGTTCCCTCCCAGTCCCACTAGAGCCCCTGAAAGCCCTCTCCTGACCGTGGTTGGCTAAGGAACACTTTATGAGCAATCAACAATCTAGGCTGAGTCTTCATTCCAGTGAGAAACCTGAGGCCTAGCAGGGGCACTTGTGACGTATCTGTAGCCTGAAGGGGACAGATTGGAGCCTGGACTCCGGGTCTCTACAACTCCCTATTTCCCACTTCTCACCCAAGTTTTCTTGGGACTGTCGCCTTCTCTGACTTACCCACAGCCCCAGGCAGGAGGTGAGGTCAGGAGCTATGCTAACCCTGTCCTGCAGTTCTTTTTCAGCAAACCGCTTCGGATCCACAACATCCTGCTGCTGCTGGAGGGCGCTGTCATCGCCTACCAGCTATACTCCTTAATGTCCTCAGAAAAGTGGCACCAGACCATCTCGCTGGCACTCATCCTTTTCAGCAACTACTACGCCTTCTTCAAGCTGCTTCGGGATCGCCTGGTACTGGGCAAAGCCTACTCGTACTCAACCAGCCCCCAAAGGGACCTGGACCACCGGTTCTCCTGAGCCCTGGCACAGCCCCAGGGATAGCGGCCAGGCCTCAGCCAGGCACCCTCTGGGAAGGGGCTGTTGGGGAGGGATAGGTAAGGGCAGGAAAAAAAAAAAAAAGGGAAAAAAAATCCATCAGAGCTTTGTATTTTTGTTACATACTGTTTCTTTCTTTGATAATTGATGTGATTGTGAGGGGGGAAATGTCCTATTTTTATACTCCCAATAAATGTGTGTCCTATGTATATTTATTTATTTGAGGGGGTGGTGTTGGGGCCACTCCCGATGGTCCTCAGGATTTAGTCCTGGCTCTGTGCTCAGGGATCATTCCTGGAGGACTCAAGGGATCACATGGGGTGCCAGAGATTGAACCTGGGTTGGCTGCTGCAAGGTAGGCACTCTGCCAGCTATACTATCTCTCCAGCCCATGTCCCTGTATTTCTTAAGTGTCCTGTATTTCTTAAACATCTTACCTATCAGGCAAGAAATAGAGGTGTGGGATTCTGCGCTGGGGAATCCCATGTGTAGGTTGGGGCCTCTGTCTTCTCCAAAGGAGAGGAGATAAGGAACCAGAGGTCAAGGTTACTGGGCTATCTGGCAGTTGCTTGCTGGCATCCTTGATGAGTTCCAGATGCCACACTGTCAACATTCTTAACCCAACATTTGTGACAATCGTACAAGGCAGGTCATGCCCTGTCAAGGCAGATGAAGACCCGGAGCTCAAGAGAAGTTTAAATGACTTGCCCAAGGGTAGCACAACGAGGAAGTGGAAGAGCTAGGGCCTCCCCACAAAAAAACAAACCCCCAGAAAGATGACACTCCCATCCTAGCACACTGTGATGTTCCAGCTCAGCATGCAGTCACTAGGGCTCTGCTTTGTGTCAAGTGCTGTGGTAAAGGGTGAGGATGCCAAGACACAGAAACAAGTCATAGGACCCTATGGTGGGCGCAGGTCCTATTGCAGAGAGAATTAGTCTAGGGCTCTCTTGGAGGGGGCAGCGTCTGGGTTTTATTAATCACTTCTAGGAGAATGAGAGGGGAAAAGTTTTTCATCTAGGCAAGAACTCTTGTGAGAGAATTGGAATCCTTGTATATTTGGGAAGAGGAAGTATTGATTCAGGTGGTGAAGGATAAGGGCAGGGGTGGGGTGGAGCTGAGAAAGGGCCCTAGGGCCAGGCAGGGTGTGCGTATCCTGGAGCAAGGGCTTAATCTGGCTTAGAGGGGAATTGGGCTAAAGGAGTGGGAAGTGAGGAGATAGTCTATCCCTGCTGCCCGGTTTTATTTGTTTTGATTTGGGGGCTCAGGACTTATTCCTGACTAATTCCTGGCTCTCCACTCAGGAATCACTCCTGGCGGGCTAAGGAGACCATATGTGTATTGTCAGGGAGCAAAACAAGTTGGCAGCATGCAAGACAAGTGGCCTACCTACTGTACCATCACTCTAGCCCTAGGCTGACCTCTGTTTTTCTTTTTTTTGTGCCACACCCTGTGATGTTTAGTGGTTCTCGGTGCTGGGGCCCACATGGGATGCTGGGGATCAAAAACCCAGGTCTGCTGAGTGCCAGGCAAGTGCCCTACCTGCTGTACT
Organism: Sorex fumeus; assembly: GCF_029834395.1. NCBI lineage: Eukaryota > Metazoa > Chordata > Mammalia > Eulipotyphla > Soricidae > Sorex > Sorex fumeus. The sequence continues at coordinate 47,552,039 of NW_026606104.1, forward strand.
ATTCTCCAGCCCCATAGGCTGCCCTGTTTCCTAGAGCTCTTACTGGCTATCCTGGGGGCCATGGGGTGAAATGAGATGGTAGGGATAGAACCCAGGGCCTCACATAGGTAAGTAAGGCACATAACTAACACTCATGAGCTACATTCTTGGCCCTACAACAAATGTGGCACCAGGGATCAAACCCGTGGTCTCACACAGGCCAGATAAGTGCTGTACCATAAGCTACATCCCCATCAAATTTGGGGGCAGAGGGGAGCTTTGGGCCACCAAAAGTGCTCAGGGGATACTCCTGGTTCTGTGCTCAGAAGCCACTCTTGGTAGTGCAGGTAAATGAACCAGGGTTAACTGCATGCAAAGTAAGCACTTTAAGTCTGTACTATCTCCTCCTTTTACCAGACAGGTAGAAACATGTTTTCAGTCTCTGTTGAGGCAGGTATGGTATTAGGAGCTGGGACAGAGAAGAAAAATGAGAATCATACTGTCTCTTCTATAGATAAACAACTAGGAGAAAGACTTCACATGAGAATAAAATAGGCTGCCAAGTGCTGAGGAAAGCATGTTTCTGGGACTGAGTTGCAGAGAAGATGAATACTGTATTTAACAATTTCTTTTTTGTGGGGGGCGGGCACACCTGGCAGTGCTCAGGGGTTACTCTTAGCTCTGCACTCAGAAATTACTCCTGGCAGTGCTCAGGAAACCATATGGGGTACCAGGGATGAAACCTGGGTTGGCCTCGTGCAAGTCAAGCACCAAACAGGCTGTACTATCCCTCAGGCCCCAGATTCATCCCTTTACTCTTCCTAGAAAGATAGGCTTTTTGGGGAGTAAGTTTTAGTTGACCTCAAAGTGAGCAGATCCTAAGGCCAGAAAGATAGTACAGTGGGTAGGGCCCTTGCCGGGTTTCTTCCCTGGTACCCCATATGGTCCTCTAAACCCTGGCAGGAGTGATTCTTGAGTTCAGAGCCAAGAGTAATTCTTGAACACCACTGCAGGGGGTGGGAGGGAGTGGGGTGTGGTCCCAAACCAAGAAATAACAATAAAGTAATCCCCTAGGTCAATGGGGAAGAGAGTTCCTCAGATACAGATGGAGAATGGAGTGCCTGTTTGGGGGAATAGCCCAAAGAGCCAGGAGGACCAGCCTGTTTGGTAAATATAAATTTGGGGAATTTACCAAAGGGCAGACAGAAGAGAGCTGCAGAGGCCTCTGCTTTTAAGGAGATAATGAGTACAAATGGCAAACCCTGGAGACAGATCAGTGAGACGGCAGAGCACAGAAATGGGACTGCTTATATATATTATATATTCCCACTTGCAACCCTTTTCACCTGAGAAATGCATTGTGGGCAAACACTGCCAGAAACATTGAACATTGATTCATTACATGGCTGATTTTTTTTATTAATTTTTGATGGTTGAGAATTCAGAAGCCACCCTTTTCATGACCCCTACATTCAGTTACACAAGCCACAATTTAAGAAGCTAGGTAACAGACCATCACAGATGAAATCTGACCTTGAGCAGAGGCAACAGGAAGAGAAAAAGTTTCCTTTCTTGCTTAGAGGTCGCACTGGGGAACCATGCCAAGGATCAAACCTTGGGCCTTTTTTTTTTTTTTTTTTTTTGCTTTTTGGGTCACAACCGGCAATGCACAGGGGGTTACTCCTGGCTCTGTGCTCAGGAATTACCCTTAGCGGTGCTCAGGGGACCATATGGGATGCTGGGAATCGAACCCTGGTTGGCCGCGTGTAAGGCAAACACCCTACCCGCTGTGCTATTGCTCCAGCCCCAACCTTGGGCCTTCTGCATGCAAAACATGTGCCCTTGTCCTCTGAGCTATCTCTATGGTCCCTCAAGTTGGCAATCTACTCAACTTTTAATAGACAACGCCCACCTGGAAGTAGTGAGACCTAAAGCCATCATATAGCCAACCTCTGTGTGTTCCACTGGGGACAGGACAACTAGTATGTTTTTATGAAGCAAGAAAAGGAAAGTATGTACCAACCATAAAGTCTGTAATTGAGGGAGATGGTTCAAAGTCAGGAGTGCGTTCATCAAAAGCCCCTGGTTCAATCCCCTGCACCACACAGTCACCTGAATGAAACCCACCAGGAGTGCCTGAGCACCACCAGGTGTGCCGTCCTCCTTGCCCCAAAGAGTACAGGAAAGGTTGGAGGGATAGTACAGGGTGTAAGTTGTTTGCTCTGCATATCAAGGTCAACCCTGGTTTGATCCCTAGCATTAAATACAGGCCCCAAAACACCAAACCAGGAGTAACCATGAATACCACTGAGTGTGGGTGCTCCCACTTCCCACGCCCCTAAAATGCGTTTGAGAAGACTGGATTGTGCTTTCATGAAGGAGCCTAGATTTGATCCCAGGCTCTGCATATTCTCTGTACACTGTCTGAATGACCCCCAAGCACCGAGCCAGAAGCAGCCCTGGGAGTGGGCCTCAAACAAACACAGGTAAAAATTTAAAAAAAGCACACAGAGCAGGGAAGGACCTCAGTGGAAGAGGTCATGAGTTCAAGTCTTGACACACACACAAAGGTATTGAATACTCAGAGCCTCAATTTCTTCATCTAGAAGGGTAGCCCCCCCAAAACCCAAGGGGGAGGGGAAATAAAGGTCCCAGAGATAAAAAGGGGTTAAGGTGCTTGCCTTGCACACCAGACAAAGGTCAGATCCTCACCTCTGGATGTGTCCCAAAAAAACCAAGGTGTGGAGGGAAAAGCCAAAAGGGAGGTCATGTCCCTTTTCATAAGACTGTTTATATCCTTTTAAGTACGACTTGTAGGATACATAACGTGTGCCAGACACTGTCCTAGGTGCTGGAGATAGGGTGATTACCAATACAGAACTTTAACTGAAGCTAAAGTGAAAGCTCGCTTACCTACAAAGATCATTTACAAAGCAACACATCTATCTCAGGTCTCATTACTTCTGCTTTGCTTTTTTTCTTCATCTCTGTACACTTTAGCAAGTCACTTCCTTTCTGCCGAGGATTCCTTATTCGTTGCTACCTAAGTCTAAGATCGGCTTTAGTAACAGAAAGGAAGGAATACGCTTCTGGGCAAGAAGCCCTCAGGATAAGAAGGAAATAGAAAATAAAAGCAAAAAAGAAAACGAAGACTTAAGAATTCTTCTTAGTAAGTGCCCCTCCCACTTTCTCTCCACCCACTCCTTTCGGATTCCATCTCTTTTTCCCAGCCTGAGCCGCCGCTGTCTCTTTAAATGGGATCCTCCGCGCAAACGAAGCCGGAGACGGAGAATGCGTTGCTCCCGGGATTGAAACTTGTTTGTCCGTCTCGGGCTGCCGTCCTGCAGGGCCGCCATATTGTCTGCTGAAGCTACGGCTGAAGCCGCCGCTGCTGCCGCCGCCAAGTAGGAGCGAGCGGAGCCGCGATGGGTGAGTAAGGAAAGCAGGCCGGCGGGGACGCGACTGAGTCAGTGTCGGGGCTCGGGGCCTGCCGCGAGCCCGTGTGCGGGCGTCGGCGGCCGGCCGGGGCTCCTCCGCACGGCGCCGAGGGAGAAGCCAGGCCGGGAGTTGCCCCCTAGGCCAGTTTGGGGCCGGCCCCGGGGCCGGTGCCGGGAGCGGTCCTTGGGGGCGCGTTCCCGGAATACCTGGGCTCTCCCGGAGCCCCCACGTGGCGGCCCTGCGCCGCAGCCCACGCGTTCCCGCCGCGCCGGCGCCCACCGGGCCGGGGCCGGGCTCCCGCCGCAGGCCCGGGCGGTGCCGAGGCAGCCGAGCCCGCTCCCGGCGGGGGCCGGGCGGACGGGCGCCGGGGCCGCGGTCCGCGGTGGACGGCGCGGGGCCGGCCCCCGGCTGAGGGGCTGGGGGGGACCGGCCGGCCGCGGGCGCGGGAGGAGGGGCAGCCGGGCGGACGCCCGGACGGTAGCCGGGGAGGAAGGGAGGGCTTCCCGGGCTGCCGCGAGTGACAGCCGGCGCCGTGACGGGAACCGGCACCCAGACCTCGTGGCCGCGGCTTGGCTGCGTCCCGGCCGGCCGGGTGAGAGAAGGGACGACCTGTTGCTCGGGCTGCAAGTGCTGTGCGCACGGAGCGGGGCGGCGGAGGCGCGGGGCTGCGGGGCCGCCGATCGGTCGGTCGGTCGGTCGGGGGTGTTCCCTCCCCTCCCCCCCGGCCGTCGGAACTGTTAGATTTGCCGGGTCCTGCTGCTCCTGTGCACGGCCTCGTGCCGGTGGCTTCACGGGGCTTCCGCATTGTGATACGAACAGCCTCGCGCAGGGCATCCCGGTGTTCGCCCTGGTTCGGAGGGAAGGAAACGGAGGCGCGGAGGGGGTAACGTAACTTATCCAAGGTCACACGGTGGCTGAAACGCGGGGATCACTCCGGAGCCCTCGTCTCTAGTTGCTGTTCTCCAGGACCTGGCCCTCTAGTGGTTGTGCTGGAGAAGGGGAAGAATGCTTTTAACAGCCTGGGCGAAGTTGGAAAGGTGGTTGGTTGGTTGGTTGGTTGGTTGGTTGGTTGGTTGGTTGGTTGGTTGGTTTGTTTTACTAGTGGACCGCTTTGAACTCTGTAGTCTGAAGGAAATGGACTGGCAAAGCCCAACTCTGTGTGTGTGTGGTGTGTGTGTGTGTGTGTGTGTGTGTTTTGGGGGGGGGTGCTGGGGAGAGCTAGCTGAGATTCTGGAATTGAGTTTTATGAGATCCCCGATTCTAAGGAAATAAGTTCCATTGATCCGTAAGGCAATGCTTTTTGACTCATCCCTGGTATTATAATCAGGACTGCTCCTTTCTAGCTGTCATTCAGAGAAGTCTCTTAAATGTCAAGTGCAGTAAAGCATATGGAAAATGTCTAGCAGCCCACAATAAACGTTATCTGGGCCAGAGCGTTAGTGCAGCGGCTAGGGCGCTTGCCTTACACGGGCCCACCTGGTACTCTCTCCGGAATCCCATATGGTCCCCCACAACCCTGGCAGGAGTTATTCCTGAATGCAGAGTCAGGAGAATGGGCACTGCCAGTCTGGCCCAGCAACAACAACAACAACAACAACATATATCTTCCTTTCTGAGCCTTTCTTTGCTTATCTCTTATGAAGTACAAGGGACTATTATTGAAGTGGTTGAGGACAAGTGACCTCGTATGGATTTTATAAATTTAAAAAACCTTCAATGTTATTTTCCTTTAAGCTGCAGTTACTAAGACAAGCATAGGACCAAAGAGGTAGTACAGTGGATGGGGCGCTGGGTTTGATCCCTGGCACCGCTTAGGATTTCCCCAACCCTGGTCTGAGTGACCCTTAAACACAGACAGGAGTAAGCCTTGAGCGCCCACTCGGTGTGACCACAAAGCAAAAATAAATTAATTAAAATATATATATAGGGGCTGGAGCGATAGCAAAGCGGGTAGGGCGTTTGCTTTGCATGCAGCCAACATGGCCGACCCGGGTTCGATTCCCAGCCTCCCATATGGTCCCCCGAGCACCGCCAGGAGTAACCCCTGAGCATCGCCGGGTGTGACCCAAAAAAAAGAAAAAAATATATATATATGTATAGTGGCTGGAGGGATAGCACAGCGGGTAGAGCGTTTGCCTTGCACGCGGCCGATCCAGGTTCAATTCCCAGCTTCCCATGTGGTCCCCTGAGTGCAGAGCCAGGAATGGCCCTTGTGCATCGCCAGGAGTGACCCAAAAAAGGAAAAAATAATACATATATATATATTTTTAAAGACAAGCATATGTTTCTTTGTTCATATTATTATTTAGTTTTGAGATCACACCAGCTGTGCCCAAGGCTTAATTCTGGCTGTGTGCTCAGGGGTCATTCCCGGAGGTGGTCGCAGGGACAGAATCCAGGCCAGCTATGCAAGGCAGACTTCCTGAACCCCTGTACTGTCTCTTTGGCTCCAAGACAAGCATCTTCTTGTCTCCAAGACAAGCATATTCACTCAATAAAAGGGTGATTCCAGACTCCAGACTCTTCATTGAATGATAAGATGAATATGCTTGTTTTGTGTGCCAATGAAAACATTTAGGGACTTTTATATTATAGACTTGATATTGACTTTCAATTTTAGGAACAGATGCCTGAAAGGGAAGAAGCTAAAAATTTCATTGTTTACTCCTATTATTATTTGCGGTTTTGGGGATCAAATCTAGGGTCTCACACATATAAGACAGAAGTTTTACCACTGAGCCACATCTCTTTCCAATATTACATATTATCCCGTTAAGTATTTTTGGTAGCAGCTTACTCAGTTTTTACAGAATGAGAAACCACCTTAGAAAAAGAGCACAGGTTCACTCTTCAAGCCAGTGTTCTCCCCTGAACACATCGCTCGTTTGTTTCTTTGCTTCCTTTTTTTACTCTGGAGAAGCTTGTGTTCTTTCTTGAACATGTATTCCTTTCTTTCTAAGTGGGCTTCGTTCAATAAAAACTACTTAAAAAAAAAAAGAAAGAAATCACAACTAATAAGCATTAATGTCAGGAGTAAGGTTCTTCCCCATTTTGATGCCACAGATTTTTTTTGGTTTTTGTTTTGGGACCATACCAAAAATTCTTTGCTGATCAAGAATCTGACAGTAAGCAACACAGGGGAGGTCTTGATAAATACAAACTCTAAACCTGTCATTGTAATTCTTTCTCTGGGCAGTGATTTATTTAGGCATGGGCACGGGATGTGATTTTGGCTAATGAGATTTGAAGAGAACCCGTAGACTTCTGGGAACTCCTTCCTTATTTAAAAGACATTTGCCACAAAAATTTGTAAGTCTACAACTGTAACTTGTAATGGTGTTTCACTAATAAAAATTTAAAAAAAAGACATTTGCCAGGGGCTGGGAGAGATAGTACAGCAGTAAGGCATATGCATGGACCCCCAGGCATCCCTTGGTACAGTAAGCAGAGTGCTGCAAAGGGTGGCCCTAGAGATCTTTCGCACCACCTGGGATGGCCCAGGAATTGCTGGCCTGGCCCAAGGATGCGATGCTGCTTGGGTCCTATGGCGCTGCGATTACCTGTTTTAACCAGCACTGGAAATGTCCTATCTCTGAACTTGAATAGGTTACTATGAAGCACTGGATGTCAAAAATGCTAGAATAGGGACCAGAGTGATAGTGATAATACAGCAAGTAGGGCGTTTTCCTTGTATACAGCTGACCCAGGTTTGATCCCCAGAATCCCATATGGCCCACCAAGCACCGCCAGGAGTAATTCCTGAGCACAGAGCCAGGAGTAACCCTTGAGCACTGCTGATTGTTACCCATAAACCAAAATAAATAAAAATACTGTAAATACATTATTTCAAAACCCTTTTTCTATGGCCATCCCTGTCACTACCAGTTTTGCTACAATAAAAAAATTCATCTAGTCTTTTTTTTTTTTTTTTGCTTTTTGGGTCACACCCAGCGATGCTCAGGGTTACTCCTGGCTCATGCACTCGGGAATTACTCCTGGCGGTGCTCGCGGGACCGTATGGGATGCTGGGAATCGAACCTGGGTTGGCCATGTTGGCTGTGTGCAAGGAAAATGCCCTACCCGCTGTGCTATCGCTCCAGCCCCTCATCTAGTCTTTTATTCTCTTTAGATTAGGAATTTTATTCCTTATCACTTACAGGATAAAATTGTAATTGTAAAATTGTAACCTATAGTTATGACATTCAAGACCTTTTTACTGAATTAAATAATCTTATTCCACTTAAGGTTTGGGGCTGGAGCGATAGCACAGCGGGTAGGGCGTTTGCCTTGCATGCAGCCAACATGGTCGACCCGAGTTCGATTCCTCCGCCCCTCTCGGAGAGCCCGGCAAGCTACTGAGAGTATCTCGCCGGCACGGCAAGGCCTGGCAAGCTCCCCGTGATGTATTCGATATGCCAAACACAGTAACAACAAAGTCTCCAGTGGAGAAGTTACTGGGCCCTCTCGAGAGCATCAGGAGGACAGTGACAATGACACTTAAGGTTTATCTCTTGCATTCTCCTTAGATGCCTGTACATTCCCCGCACCCCCACCCCATCCCCACCTTGGAGGTGAGAGAGAAAGGGGTTTTGGTCACACCTGGCTGTGTGCTTTGGGGTCAGGCCAGGCGCCATGCAATGCTGGAGCTGGAAACTGGGCCTCCTGAATGCGCAACATGTGCTCCAGCCTCTTGAACCGTCTCTCTGACCTCTTACACATCTTATTCCTAGAAGATAAAAAGACAGAAGCAGTTCCTCAGTTTTCCTCAGGAAATCTTGCTTGTTTTTAAAGATTTCTCCTCCTAGAAACCTTTCCCAAATACTGTATACGTTCCAGGGCTGGAACAAGAGTATAGCTGGTAGGGCATTTGACTCACACAGGTTTGATCTCTGGTACCCCAAAGGTCCCCTGAGCATAACCAGGAGTGTTCCCTGAGTACCATCGGATGTGGTCCAGAAAATGCCTAAATACTTTGTATCTACCAAACTGCAATTCTCAGGACACTGTTCTTGCTTCTACATTCTTTTTGTATTAGTTATTTCATTCTGTAATATAATCAATTCTTCAACCAGTTACTTAATGTCCAGAGCCTCATTACTTTCCTCATCTCTAGGATTGATAGGATTAAATGAGCTAATACATATAAAAGAATTTTATTTCTGTCTGTATGATTTGGTCGGGGATGGTGGATCACACCCAGCTGTGCACAAAGGCTATTACTGTGCTCAGGTGTCACAGCTGGTGGTGCTCAAGGGACATTTGAACCAGGGCCAACTACAAGTAAGACAAGTGTTCTGCTGAAGTACATTCGCCACCCCCAGTATAAAGCTAAGAGAGAGCAGACACTCATTTGTTTGGGATTTTTGGTGATGCTCTGGACTATTCCTGGTTCTGCACTCAGGGATCTGGACCCCTGGCAGGCTCAGGGGACCACATGGGATGCCAAAGATGAATCAAGGTTGACTGCATGCAAAGCAAACACCGTAACTGCTATGAGTTACACTATAACTACAATAAGCCTAGCCACTGTTTGGTTGGTTTGTTTTGTTTTGGGTCCATATCTGGTGTTACTCAGGGCTTATTCCTGGCTCTGCTCTCAAGAATTACTCCTGGTGGGGTTCACGGGACCATGTAGAGTGCCAGGGATTGAAGCTGGGTTGGCCCCTTGTAAAGCAACATCTTATCCTGTGTATCATCTCTCCAGCTCCATTCAGAGCTTATACTTCCAGAGACATTGAGAGCTGTTTTCTTTTTCTCTCCTTGCATATCTTCAACTTCATTTCTTTTTTTTTTTTTAAACTTCCAAGGATAAAACCCAGAACCGAGCATGTGCAAGATAAATACTCTGCCACTTGAGCTATATACCCACCTCACCCTTTAGTTTCCTTTTTTGATTGTTTTTTCTCGGCTTGTTTTTGGGCCACACCCAGCAACTCAGGGGTTAACTCCTGGCTCTGCACTCATAAAGCCTGATTCTGACACAAGCAGGACAAGCACCCTGCCCACTGTACTTTCTCTTTAACCCATCATCCAATAGGTGTTTTTTTTTTTTTAACTCCACTGGAACATTTATCCTTTTGGGGGGGGAGGGGAGTGGGCCACACCCTAGCAATGCTTAGAGTTTCCTCTTGACTCTGTGCTCACAGATCATATACAGTGGGGATCAAACTGGGATCAGTTTTGTGATAGGCAAGCATCTTAACCCTGCATGCTCTGAAAGAATTAGAGCTTATAAATTCATTTAGGCATACCAAATGTTATATAGGGCTGGAGCGATAGCACAGCGGTAGGGCGTTTGCCTTGCACGCAGCCAACATGGCCGACCTGAGTTCGATTCCTCCGCCCCCTCGGAGAGCCCGGCAAGCTACCGAGAGTATCTCGCCCGCACGGCAGAGCCTGGCAAGCTCCCCGTGACGTATTTGATATGCCAAACACAGTAACAAACACAGTAAATGTTGTATATAGTGCATTAACTGTAAATTAGTTGATTTCCCCATCTACTTGGTATAATTTCATCTTTCTTCCAGAAAACTTACGTTTTTGTTTTTAAAACAACAGTTGATCTTGTGTTTCATGCTTTGGAAACCGGCATAAAATAATAAATACAGGAGCTGGAGTGATAGTACAGCGGGTGGGGCACTTGCCTTGCACGTGGTTGGCTCAGGTTCGATCCCCGACACCCTGTGTGGTCCCCTGAACCCCACCAAGAGTGATCCCTGAGCACAGAGTCAGGAGTAAGTAACAAAATAAATTGATAAATATGTTGGTGTGAGGCAGTCCTGAGAGTTTAGGATGTATATAGTCAGGGGATCCATGTGGGAGAATCAGTGGAGTCCTTAGACCTTTAAACCAAATGAGGACTTTTTCTTTTTTTTTCAAATTTTTCTCCATTCCTTTTTTTTTCTCTTTTCTTTCTTTCTTCTTCTTTTTTTCTACACCAGACAATACCTAGGGCTTGGTTCTGGCTCTACGACTCAGGAATCACTCCTGGTAGAACTTGGGGGACCATATGGGGTGCTAGGGATGGGACCTGGGTTGGCCACTTACAAGGTAAGTGCCCTACTCATTGTAATGTCTCAGAGAACTGTTCCTGGATAGGAGTTGTCTTTGGCAGGGTGGGAATGATTATTTCAGAAGCAAAAGATTGATAGGCTAGTTGGCTTGGTAGCAATGGGAGAATGATGTTTGAGTTTCATCCCGATGCCAGTAAAATGCAGGGTCTTAATCTCAGGAGTGATGTGATCAAATTTATATTGCTTGAACTGACTCTAGGGAGAATGAATTCGATTGCAGTGAGATTCCAAGTAGAAGATTCTTTAAGTAGTTGTTAAGTAGTGCATTAGCCTAAAAGATGATCATAATACCTGAAGTTTAAATACACACGTATATGTATATATACATAAATATATATACATGCATTTTAAAATATATATATGTACATGTATGTAATTTTTATTTATATTCAGTTAAACACCAAGTTGGAAGTAGCCCCTGAGTACTCCCAGTTGTGGTACAAAAACAACAAAGCCAATATAGGAACTATAGTTAGGACAGGGGTTAAGGTGCTTACTTTGCAGAAGACTCTCCTTGGCTCAGTCTTCTCTGAGCACTGCCAGGTGTGATTACCTGAGCACAGAGTCAGGAGTAAACCCTGAGCATTGCTGAGTGTATCTCCTACCTTTTCCTTGTTTATTTCTCAAAGAAAATCAATAAACAGGTTTCTTATTTTTTGCTTTCAGGCCATAGGACTTTCTCCTGGCTCTGTGCTCATGGATTACTCCTGGCGGGATTGGGGGTCATTTGGGGTGCTGGGAATGCTGGGAATTGAACCCAGGTCTGCTTTGTGCAAGACAAGCACTTTACCTGCTATACTTTCTCAGCCCCCAGTTGTCATCATAATCATGAAAAAGATTCACATATTTCATAGGAAAAATGGTAGCAGATGTGGTTACACAAATGAATGTTCCATTTACATCAGGGAACCTGTTCCCTTCCTCCCCAGTGTCAGACTTAGCAGCTTCACTAGTTTTTGGGTCACACCTGATGATGCTCACTCCCGCACTCAGGAATTACTCCTGATGATGCTCGGGGGACCATATGGGATCCCCATGTTTGCCGGGGACCAAACTAGGTTGCTGTGTTCAAGGTAGACACCCTACCTACTGTACTATGGCTCTGAGCCTCTGGAGATTTGGATTTTAATTAGGATTAGAAAACAAGCTATCAACTGTGTAGATGAGTATCATACTCTACTTAGACCCCAAGCTTTAAGTATATCAATCATGTGTGGGAAAGATTGTTTCCCCCCATGAGGACTTTTAGCCAGACTCAATTTGTGGATTGAGTTTTTGTTTCCTAGAGTGATGATAGCTCAGTCCTTCTGAGAGAATCTGCCTTTGTCTGAGCAGCCTTGTAGTTTCATTGTTCTGAAGATTGGCGGTTTGGATAGCCTTGCATTCTGCACCCTGGGAGCCTCATGCTGTCAGATCTGTCCGATACTGTTTATTTTTTTCTGTTTGGGTCACACCCGGCGATGCTCAGGGGTTATTCCTGGCTTTGCACTCAGGAATCACTCCTGGTGTTGCTCGGGGGACCACATGGAATCAAACCCGAGTCGGCCATGTGCAAGGAAAATGCCCTATCTGCTGTGCTATTGCTCCAGCCTCGATACTGGTTTTTTGTTTGCTGTATTTCCTGCTCATATATTTCTGAAAGAAATTCTAGAAGCTGGAAAATTTATTACCAAGCCTGTCCTAACCTTACTACATAGCATTCTCCTATATACAGAGAACTTTGACATTAGACCTCTTACTTTGAGGTAGACTGGTAAGGGTAGAAATATTAAGCTAAAGATCAGTGGGGCTGGGTAATACCACAGTGGGTAGGGCATATGCCTTGGGTGTGGCGGACCCAGGTTCCAGCCCCAGCATCCCTTATGGTCCCTTGAGCAACTCAATAGTCTCTTGAGTGCAGAGCCAGGAGTAAACCCTAAGCATCACTGGGTGTGACCCAAAAAGAAAAAAGTAAGATAACCTGAAGACACCTGAAGCTATACAGTTATTAAGTTGCAGGACCAGAAATCAGATCATTTGATTTATTTTGGTTTTGGACCACACCTGGCTGTGCTCAAGGCTCATTTCTGCCTCTTCTTCCTCTAGGGACCATATGCTGCCTTGGAATAAGTCCCAGTTGACTGCATGCAAGGCAAAAACCTACCCCCTTATACTATCTCTCTAACCCCAGGTCATTTGACTTTGTAGTCCCTTTCATCTGTACTGCACTTTTCCCAGTGTATCTGTTGTTTGTTGATCTTACTTGGAGTTCTTTCTCAACTTAGCTGAGATGTTTCTTTCTGAGACAAACCATTGAATGTGTCCTGTACATTCACATAATGCTGAAGTCTTTAAAAACCTCCAAATCCGGGGCTGGAGCAATAGCACAGCGGGTAGGGCGTTTGCCTTGCACGCAGCTGACTTGGGTTCGATTCCCAGCATCCCATATGGTCCCCTGAGTACCGCCAGAGGTAATTCCTGAGCTCAGAGCCAGGAATAACCCTGTGCATCACCGGGTGTGACCCAAAAAGCAATAAATAAATAAATACCTCCAAATCCGACACCAGATTTAAATGGTATTTATCCTAGCCCATCCCATTGTTGGTGTTGGGATTTTTGTTGTTTTTTTTTTTTCTTTTTTTTTTTTGGGGGGGGGTTAGTTTTTTGTTGTTGTTGTTGTTGGATTTTTGTTTTGTTTTCGGTTTTTGGGCTATACCTGCTGGTGCTGAGGGCTTATTTCTGACCCTGTGCTCAGGGATTGAACCTGCATCAGCCACATGTAAGGCAAGTACCCTTTCTGCTGTACTATAGCTCCGGACCCTTGTCCTGTTTTTTGAAATAGGGGTGGTTCTCTGCAGTGCAGGATCATGCTTTGGAAAAGGTTAGAGATTGGGAAGGGATTGAGGTCTACACCTGGCAGTCCTCAGGTTATTCCTGGCTCAGTGCTTGGCGGTGTTCAGGTGACTACATGTGGTACCAGGGATTTGAACCATGACTGTGGTCTCTATAGCCATATGCAAGGAAGCATCATTTTGCGGGGGAGGAGTCATACCAGGCGATACTCAGGGATTACTGCTTGCTCTGTACTCAGGAATCACTCCTGGCGGTGCTCAGTGGACCACATGGGATGCCAGGGATCGAACTTGGGTTTGCCTCATGCAAGGCAGATGCCTACCTGCTCCAGCCCAAGGCAAGCATTGTAACTCCCTCGTTATATCTCCAGCCAGAAGGGAGAGAAATTATTTTTTGGTGCTGGGGGTTGAGCCCAAGGCCTCAAGCATGTAAGACAATTGTCCTTCTATTGAGCCACGTTTCAGCCTCATTGAGAGGAGACTTTAAAAACAAAAACCAGAAACCTGGTAAATAGTACAGTGAGTAGGGCACTTGCCTTGCATACAGCTAGCTGATCCCTGCACACTGCATGTGGTCCGTTCCCACCCCCTTCCCCCACTCCCTCCCCAGCCCCTCCTGGAGTGATACCTGAGCACAGAGCTAGAAGTAAATCTTGAGTACCACTGGGTGTGGCCTTATAATCAAAAGCAAAAAGGAAAACCAGGGCTAGAGAGATACAGCTCAGTGAAGCTCATACTTTGTACACAAAGGTCTGAATTTGGTTCCTAGCAGTGCTGCCCTAAACACTGTCAGGCTCAGTCTTAGAACACAGAGAAGGGAGTAGCCTCTGAGGACCACCAGATATGACCCCAAAAAGTTAAAAACTGGGCAATGGGGCCAGAGAGAACATATAAGGATAAAGCATTTCCCTCACACGGGGTGGACCCCTGGCTTTATCCCAGCACTGCCTATGATAGACAGGTACTCCAGATGTAGCCCCCAAACAGAAACAAAACAGGAGCAAGGAAGATAGCCCAAAGGGGCTTAGCAGTGCTTTTCTGTAGAAGACGCTGGTTCAGTCCCTGGTACCAGCTGGTACCCAGGCAGTGAGTAGCTCCTGACACGTAATTGGATATGGCCCCCCAAAATAGAGAAGATTAAAATGGTTGTTTCTAATTTTCCTTGCAAGTGGCAGAAAGCCTTCAGATCATTATCTAATTACCTGCCAGTCCACAATTTTCTACTGCATTTTTAAAAATTATTTTAAAAACACAGTATCATCTGTGTTTATATTCTGTATTCTTGGCAAGAACTAGATCACACCTCATTAGAGGAATTGAGTTGGGCAGCCGAATCTGGAAAGGAACATAGATATTTCAAGGATGTAAGGGTGTCCCCTAGTGGCTAGAATGCTGTTGAGCGTTAACTTTAGTTAGGGAGACCTGAATTTCTGGCCTGAAAGCCTTTTCTATTATTAATATGAGCCCTTCTGCAAGTTTTCCCACCTCTAATATAATTTCTATGTGACTTGGGGTTAAAAGGTAATCAAATTATTATTGAATCACCAGTCAAATTAGAATTTTCCCTGGGATTGTACCTTTTTTGACTGTTGAGGATTGACATCTTATCATCTCATACCTACTTTGGACAACCTGGCAGGCTACCGAATGTAACCTGCCCACACGGCAGAGTCTGGCAAACTCCCCGTGGTATACCCAATATGCCAAATACCAGTAACAATGATGGGTCTCATTCTCCTAACCCTGAAAGAGCCTTGAATATGGCACTTTAAAAAAAAAAAATCTCAAGGCTAGGACGAAGGAGACGTTACTGGGGCCTGCTCGAGGCAATCGACGAACAAAGGATGGTCGTGATCGTGAGGATTGACCTTGGGATACTGAAAGAAAAAGATTTGCTTTGAGTCTGGATTGAAAGCCCCTAGAACGAGAACCATATGGGGTGCTGAGGATAGAAACCAGGTCGGTTGCGTGGAAGGCTAGCGCCCTACCTGCTGTACTATCCCTCCAGCCTCACAAAAACAAAAAATTTTGTTTCCAAGTATGTGTTCTCTTCATAAATAATAAAGATTATGTAAGTGCCCACTCATACTGCTTTTTTTTGGTTACCAGGTTATCAGCTGATCTGTCAACATGCTTTAATAATTCAGTGATACCTAACTTCCCACTTAAGTGCATATACCTTTACTCGTTTCTATATATTTTTGTATATTTCTTTGTTTTTGTTTTGGGGCCACACTAGTGGTGCTCAGGGCACTCTCTCCTATCTCTTTGCTAAGGGGTCACTCCTGCAGGGCTCAGGGGACTGACTTTATGGGTGCCAGGGATAGCCCCAGTTGGCCACATACAAAGCAAGTGCCCTACCCTCTCTCTAACCCTCTTTACCTTTTTTTCCTCTTCTTTTCGGACCACACCCAGCCACTCTCAGGGCTTGCTCCTGACTCTGCACTCAGGAATTGCTCTTGGCATTGCTCCACAAAGGAGAAGCTGGGGATTGAACCTGGGTTAGCTGCATGCAAGGCAAGGATCTCTCCGGGCCTTTGTCAGTGTTTTTTGTTTTTTGTTTTTTTTTTAATGTAAGTTAATGGTGCCTGGGGACTATTCCTGGCTCTGTGCCTAGAATGTCACTCCTGGTGTTGTTCAGATTACCATACAGGTTGGTGCCAGGTATAGAACCAGGGTTGGCTGGTTCTATACTGGGGTTGGCAAGCGCCTTGACTCCTGTACTTTCTCTTGGTCTCTGTTCAGGATTTTCTGTGTATGTGTGTGGGTGTTTTCAGTTGTGGGGAGAGGTACGCCTAGCAGTACTCAGGGTTTATTTCTGGCTCTGTACCCAGGGTTTATTCCTCGCGCTCCTCTCAGGAATCACTCTGAGCAGGCTAAGGGGACCGTAGGAGGTGCCTAGAGGTGAACTTCGGTCAGCTACATGCAAGGCAAGTGCCTTACCTGCTGGACTGTTTCTTTGGCGCATTTTCAGGGTTTTTTTGTTTGCTTTGTTTTGGGGCCACAGCTCGTGGTGCTCAGGGTTCTGGTCTCGGGTGACTTCTGGTAGGGTTGGGGGGACCAGATGATGCCTAAAGGCAAACCTAGGTTGGCTGTATGCAAGACTGGTGGTGCCTTACTGGCTTTACTGTCTCGCTGACCCCAGTTCGTTTCCTTTTTTTTTTGCGGGGGGCAGGGGGGTTGTGGAGAAGCGGTGGCCTCACTCAGCAGTGTTCAGGGCTTACTCCTGCCTTTGTGTCCGTGGCCATGCTCTGCGGACCACATAGAATGACGGTGATTGAACCCAGGTCCACAGTGTGCAAGGCAAACACCCTACTGCTATATGCTCTCCAGCCTGTTGAGCTATCTCTCTGGCCCCAAAGGATGATGGAATGTCTGGGTTTGAGTGCCTGCTTTTCATAGGCTAGGCCTAAAGTTTGATTCCATGTACCTCTGAACACCTTCATTTGTAAACTTGATGATCCACAACACCCCTGGGATGACCTTTGGCACTGCCAGGCCTGAATGGCACTGCATTTTTTGGGCCAGGAACCCTCAGGTCTCGGACAGCCAGGCCAGCTACTGACAGGACTGACCCCCACAAAGCCTGAGGTGGTTCCCCGCCTCAATAAAATTAAATTATGTTGGTTTTTAAATTAAGATGATTACGAACTAAAGCAGTGTCTTTGGAGATTATCCGTTGGAACCAATTTGGAGTAACTAATGTCAAAGATAAAAAGTGTTGGGGCTGGAGTGATAGCACAGTGGGTAGGGCATTTGCCTTGCATGCGGCCGACCCAGGTTAGATTCCCAGCATCCCATATGGTCCCCTGAGCACCGCCAGGAGAAATTCCTGAGTGCAGAGCCAGGCAGGAACAACCCCTGACCATCGCTAGGTGTCACCCAAAAAGAAAAAAATAAGTGTTAAGGGCATGAGTGGAGAGAACATAGTATGGAAGAGGGTAAGACTCTTATCTTGCATGCAACTGACCTGGGTTCAATCCCTGATGCCCCATGGGCCAGATAGTACAGCAGACAGGGCATTTGCCTTGCACACGGCCAACCTTGGTTTGATCCCCAGCATCCCATATGATCCCCTGAGCACAACTAGCAGTAATTCCTGAGTGCAGAGCCTAGAGTAACCCCCGAGCATCACCAGGTGTGACCCAAAAAGCCTATATATCTATATCTATATCTATCTAAGTATAGAGAGAGATAAAGATATAGTTATACTCCTGGTGTCCCGTAAGGAGTGATGTTTGGAGTGATTCTTGGGTCCAGAGTCAGAACTAAGTCCTGGGCACCTCTGGGTAGTCCCAAAATAAAATTAAGTATTAAGGGCAGATTTTAATCAATAATACACCATTGCAATAAGGAAAAGGTGCTTATTGAACTAGACTTTGATTTGTACAGATAACCAAGCTTTGAAGGGAGTATAACAATGAAATTTTCATATAAGGAGGGGAGTAAGTGGAGGCTCAGTAAGGTCAAAGATGACAAAATTTGAGGATGGGGATTGAGCCGTGTAAATTCCCTCTAGATTTGCTAATTGGTGCTTATTGGAATTAAACTCTTACCCTCCCACAGAATTAGGGATACAGATTCCCTACTTTGAATATTGGCAGAAACTCTGGCAGGCTTAAGATACTTTGAAGAGCTGTTAGAAGTTTTAGTTTTTTCGAGTCTTTGTGTGTGTGTGTGTGTGTGTGTGTGTGTGTGTGTTTGGGGGCAGGGGGCACACCTGGCTGTGCACAGGGTTTTCTTCTGGCTCTGGGCTGCTGGGGATCAAACCTGGGCCAACCTCTTGCTGAGCAACTGACTTAGCAGCTGTGCTTTCCAGCTTATTCAGTGATGTCTTTATAGGACCAAGTTGGGGCTTAGTTGAGAAAGATCTCAGAGGAGTGTGGATAGTTTGGTTAAGGAGGGAATCTTTGACAGAGGTAAAAATCAGTTTGTCAGCTGATTCACGTCTCTCGAGAAAGTTCATAGCCAACTTTCAAGACCAGAAGAATGAGAGTGGCATTAATTTTGAACCAAGGTAGATTAGATAGGACAAGAAACTGATTTACAGAGAAATGAGATGGAGATACCAGTGGGCATTAGGAAATAAATTTCAGCCACAGGTTTGTGACTGTAGAGATTGTAGTTCTGGAGATACCCCTGGCTGGCCATGCGCAAGGCAAGCACTACTGTACTCTGTCTCCAGTCCCTGTCTATTTATGTTCTGGTGCCATACCCCGTGGCCAGTCTTTACTGGCTCTATTTCAGGAATCACTCCGGTCATGCTTCGGGGACTATTTGGGTGTTGGAGTTGAACCCAGTTTAACCATGTGCAAAGCAAGTGTCTGCCTACTGTACTATCTCTCTGGTCCCCATTGTAATATTTTCAGCTCACAGGTGATTGAAAGTATGGAAGTAAAACTGTAGATAATTGGGCACTACAGTAGTTGAATATATGAATGAAATTCAAAGGGTGGTACATATTGGAACATAGTGTTTTCTTTGGAATGAATGAAGTCACTAAGAGCAGTGGTTTTCATCCATTAGTCTGCAGGTGTAAAAGGTTGAAACTGACCTAGAGCGATAGCACAGCGGGTAGGGCGTTCGCCTTACAAGCGGCCAACATGGCCGACCCGAGTTCGATTCCTCCGCCCCTCTCGGAGAGCCCGGCAAGCTACCGAGAGTATCTCGCCCGCTCGGCAGAGCCTGGCAAGCTACCCGTGACGTATTCGATATGCCAAACACAGTAACAACAAAGTCTCCAATGGAGACGTTACTGGGCCTGCTCGAGCAAATCGACGATCGAAACTGACCTATAGAGTGAAAATAGAAATGAGTAGCTTCAGGCAGGGAGAAGAACCATCAAGAGAAGGCTGAACTGAGAGACTGGGCAAGGTTGGTAGGAGTGCCAAGAAAACTCAAGAGAAAGAGGGAACTGGGAAACTGTACAGTGGGTAGGGAGCTTGGGTCGCACATCGCCAATGCAGGTTCAGTCATGATCGTGAGTTCACCAGTAGAGATCCCTGAGCACCACCAAGTGTGCCTCTCCCCCCCCCCCCAAAAAAAAAGAAAGAAAAAAGGATAGAGGACAGAGCTTAGTGATTCAGTTCAGTGGGTTGGAGTACATGCTTTGCAGGAGTAGCCCCTTGAGCAGAGCTAAATGTGACCTAAAAATAAAAAAAGAAATTTTTGTCCTTTAGCTCCAGTAGTATAAATAAAAGTAGTATTGTTGTGGAAGTCAATTCCCATCACTACATAGTCCCCAGAGCACTGCTAATTTCTGAACCTAGAGTCAGGAGTAGCTCCTGAGCACTGCCAGGTATGATATAAAAATAGAGGAAGGAAAGATGATGAGCAGAACAATCAATAATATCAGAATAGCTTGTTTCTACAATTAATTATTTAAAGCCAGGAGTAACCACTGAGAATCACCAGGTATACCCCACCTCCCGCGAAAGAAGAAAACAGTCATTTAGGGCCTGGAATAGTTGGAATTATAGATGAATGAATGAGATTATTGGAGCTAAAACCTTTATTTTCCCCTTGTGAGTCCCGGGACCTAATGCACATCACTAATGCACTCTCCCACTTAACTATGTTGAATCTGAATGATGATTTGAGTTTCTTTTTATTTGTTATTATCTTGTACATATTTTAAATATTCTATAATAAAATGGTAAAGATATATTACAGTGGTCAGAGAGATAGCACATTGGGAAAAGGACTTGCCTTCTAGAGTTTAGTTTCATGGCTGACTTCATCTTCTTTAGAGGCACTTAATTCTCATTTTTGATTTATTTTGTTTCTGGGCCACACCTGGCGGTACTCAGGGATCATTCCTGGCGAGCTTGGGAGACCATTTGGGGTGCCAAGGATTAAACCTGGGTCTGCCCCTTGTAAGGCAGGCTGTCCTACCTGCTGTACTGTCACTCTGGCCCCTGGAGGCACTTAATTCTGATACATGCTCACACAGGGTCAGATACTTTCCAGTTCTATAGTTGGTTGGATTTGTGGCATAGGAAGAGAACTTATTACAAAAGGAAAACCTGTATGTTGAAGGGCGCTTCCTAAAATAAATTCCAGGATGATGGGTGGAAAGAGAAACTAATAAATCACTTAACAAGTTATTTGTTGCTTCTTCCAGATGTGCTTCTGGAGATGATCCTCCTTCCAATCTTAACTCCCCTGACTGGTTTCTCCAGTGAAGTCATAAGCAAATATTTGTGATAGTTTCTTGTCACCATGGTGACTAAAGAAGCACAGCCTCATTCTCCTCCCAGCCTCACTTGTCCGTTCTGCTTGGAAGAGACAGCCCCTCAGTCATGAAAAACCAGGTGTCAGGTAAAGGGGAGCAGCCGCTCACAGGGCTGTCTTTAGGAGTCTGTCCTGTGTCTGTTGGTCTCCAGGTACAGAGGGAATCAGGGACCCAAGTGGAAGACCCTACAGGTCCCTAGAATTTTTTTTTCCAGTTCTGGGGATCAAACCCAGTGCCTCACACATTTGAGGCTTGTACTCTTGCCACTGAGCCCCATCCCTGGCCTAGACTTTACATTGTCATAGTTGTTCCTGTTGGTTTTCCAAGCTACGTTTCAGAGTAATCTGAACTTCCTTCTGGTTTCCTTTCCTCAATATTTATAGCTCCAGAATTCAGTTCTCCTCAATTACCTTTTTTATTTGTTTTTTCAAGACTGGGGGCTACACTTAGCTCAGCAATGCTCATTATTTCTGACTTGGTTCTCTGGGGACCATATGGGATGCCAAGGGATTGAACCTTGGTTGGCACATGCAAGAACCCTACCCGTTAGTACTGTCTCTCTAGCCCCAACTTCCATCACTCAGATTCTGTTAATAGACAACTTTCCCTCCCTCGTATTATATTCTTCTTCACTTCATTGCCATCCCATAGATGATCTTTCCAGCTTGAAGACCCAGCCCAAATCTTCTCTTCATCCACATTATTTTGTTTGTTTTTGTTTGGAGACCACACCCAGCTGTGCTCAGGGATTACTTACTCCTGACTCTGCACTCAGGGATCACTCCTGGTGATGCTCCTGTGCTGAAGATAAGATTGAACCTGGGTGGCACAAGCGCCTTACCCACTGTATTATGTTTCTGCCCCAAGAAACTATTATTATTATTATTATTTTGGTTTGGGGGTCACACCTGGCTATGCCTAGGGCTTATTCCTGGCTCTATACTCAGGGATCACTTCTGGCTTCTTAGGGCCGTCAGATATCGAGCCTGGTTCAGCTCTATGCAAGGCAATTGCCCTACCCACTGTACCATTGCTCCAGCCCCAGAAGTTTACTATTTTTTAATAACTTCACAATCATGCCAACAACTCCTGGGAGGTGGTAGTATTAGAGTTAGATATTCTGTTTGCCTATGAAACTTATTTTAAAATTCCTTTCACACTATTTGAGCCACTATTTCAGATTAGAAATTTAGAGGATGGCATGTTTCCATATAAAAAAAAAGAAGAGGAAACCAGGGTAGGGGATGAACTAAAATAGTAGAATATGTCTGTGAGGCACTGAATTTGATCTCCTTCCCCCCAGCACCACCAGGTATGGCCCCAGTGGCCCCTGGAATAATAAGTTGATAAGCTACTCATACTTAAACACAATCAGCTTTACTGTGACAGTGCTCACTGGCTACTCCTGACTTGGGGTCACTCCATCCCTGTGAGCTATTTTTCCAGCCCTTCAGCTTAATTCTTAGCAGTTTCTAAGATACTGATACTGCTTAAAAATGAAAATATTATCAGTTCTCTATTGAGTCATTATCAGTTACTTAATCAGCACATGACATCAGTGAGATAGTACAGCCAGTAAGTCACATACTTTGCATGCAGTTAACATGGGTTTGATCGCCAGCACCCCATATGGTCCTCTGAGCTCCACCAGGAAAAAATTCCCGAGCACAGAGCCAGGAGTAAATTCTGATAACCACTGTGTGTGTCCCCAAAACAATAAAAACATATGACCAACACAGGAAAGAAATGAAGATTATAAAAGAAATTTATTATTGACAGGTCTCAAAGAAAGGTTACTGTATCCCTCCCAGGATCACAGAAAAAAAAAATACCTAGGGTGGCCACAGGCAGAAGAGAGCTGAAGTTTCAGCCATATCCTTTATTTATGTTTCTGAGGGAAACAGGGAAGTCAAGACAGGGCATTTTTAGGGTCAGATAGTTTAAACAATTTCTGAGGTTTTAGGGGCTCTAGGAGTGGTCTCTAGTCACCAAATAATGAACATGGGGCTGATTAAAAGAGAGTAATGTTGGGGTTGGCAGAATCTCCTGCCCCCATGCAAGGCTGTCTTTATCGGGGCACCTTGGAGGGGGCGGGTTGAGCTTCCCTCCCCGCCCCAAGCAGAGCCCCGGCAGCTGAAAACCTCCAGAACCCAGCCACAGCCTTGCTCAAGGTCACTCTCCACATGCTCAGGCGAGCCTCATCCGTGAAGGAACCGACAGAGGAACCCAGGTATGTGGGACCCGTGGCTGAGATCTCCAAGCCTGCTCAGATCAGGACTGGGCCTCCTTCACCCAGGTCCCCCGTTTTCCAGTAGCTTGGCAGCCACACCCACAAACCATGTCTCCCCCCCCCCCGCCCCCTTGTGCCATGTAATCTCATCAGCCACCAAGATCCAAAGACTTATAAAATAAAGCTCCCGAAAGAGAGCGAAGCAGTATTTTGCTCTCAGAGAGCCCGGTAAGCTACCTAGAGTATCCCCCCCATACAGCAGAGCTTGGCAAGCTACCCGTGATGTACTCGATATGCCAAAAACAGTAACAATGATGGTCCTCACCCCCCTGACCCTGAAAGAGCTCCCAATATGCCGTTGGGCTACACTAGCTTGTGACAGGGACGAATGGAGACATTGTTGGTGTCAGTCCGAGCAAATTGATGAACAACAGGATGACAGTGATACAGTGAATGTTGGGGTTGTACAGACCAGATAAGAGAAGACAATGCTCTGGATTTTAGTTTTTGTTTCAGGGCCACACCTGGCGATATTCAGGACTTATTCCTGGCTCTGCACTCGGGAATCACTCCTGGTGGTGCTTGAGGAACTATATGGGATGCTAGGGATCAAACCCAGGTGAACCATGTACAAGGCAAACACCTTACCTGTGGTACAACTGCTCCAACCCTATGCTCTGGATTTTTTTTTTCCTTCTTGGGTCATATTCGGTAATTCTCAGGGGTTACTCCTGGCTCTGCACTTCTGCACTCAGGAATCACTCCTGGCTTGGGACCATATGGGATGCTGGGAATCAAACCTGGGTCAGCTGCATGCCAGGCAAACACCCTACCCTCTGTACTATCGCTCCGGCCCCTGCTCTGGATTTCTTTTCTTTTTTTGCTTTTTTTGCTTTTTGGGTCACATCCAGCTATGCACAGGAGTTCCTCCTGGCTCTGCACTCAGGAGTTACTCTGGCGGTGCTCAGGGGACCATATGGGATGCTGGGAATTGAACCCGGGTCGGCCGCGCGCAAGGCAAACACCCTACCCGCTGTGCTACCACTCCAGCCTCCTGCTCTGGATTTCTTAACTGAGCATAATAGGAATATACATTGTCATCACACTGGAAGACATGTTTTACTATTAATAGATGCTTAAGTTTAATATTTACCTGTCCACAACCCAGCAGTTAATGCCAGAGTAGCAGTTCTCAAAGTGTGATCTGTGGGCTGTTTGTCTAATTGAAAACTAAGTTCAAATGACTAAGTTCACCAGTTTTAAATGGATTTAAGACTTATGAGACTTTAACGTACAATTCATAGAAGAAATCATAGTTCTTGGTGTTTGCAATGAATATTTTAGCTAAGGCACCAAAAGCACAAGCAACTAAGGGAAAAACAAAGTGGAACTGCATCAAACTGCAGAGCTGAATTAGCAAACTTACAAAAAACCTTTACAACAAAATGAAGAAGACCTAGGTATTATAACTGATCCCCTCTTGCTCTGCGCGCACTGTGAGTTCTATCGCTAGCATCATCCCCACATCTCTTGCGTTTGATTCCAGATGAGCAGCATGTATATGACCCTACTCATTCATAAACACACACATACACACACCCCACAGCAAAAACAAGGAAGGGAAGGGGAAGTCAACAAAATAACAAACATGTAACTGGGGGGGGTGGAAATGGCATATTATTAAGGGGGGGGTAAGTATCCTAAATATATAAGAAATTTCTACAACTCAATAGCAGAACAGTTAAGCATACAGGCAAAGAACTTATTTATTTTTCCAAAGCTGACATACAGATGGTATGTACAAGCTCAGCATTACCAGTCATAAGAAAATGCAAGTAAAAACCATGATAACAAAGAAATATTTTCTTTTAGAATGATTTATAAAGAAGGGGTAATAAGTACTGGTGAGGATTTGAAGAAAGAGAGCCTTTGCAAACTATTGATTCCTAGGAATGAAAATTAGGAGCCAGAGAGATAGCTTAATATACTGATCATATACTTTGTCTGGCAGGAGGTCCAGCTTCAGTCCCCAACATTTGAACCCCAGTGGGACTGACTTTCAAACACGGAGCACGAAGCCAGGAGTAGCCCCCATAACCACTGGGTGTTTGGTGGATCATATGGGGTGCTGGGGATTGAACCTGGGTTCAACATACTTGCCCCTGTACTATCTCTCTGGCCCCCCAAAGTATATGTATGCTTCTTAGTGAAGGGATGGGTGTTGGAATGTTGTTTGACGGAAACTCAATCATGAAACAGTTTTGTAACCATATATCTCATGATGATTCAATTAAAAAAAATTTTTTAAAGTATATGTATACTTAGAAAGTAGCTGGGGTCAGGAAGACAGCTCAAGGACTAGAGTCCATACTTTCCATGTGGGAGCCTGGGTTTCTGTTCCTGAGCACTGCTGGTTGTGGTCTCCCCCCAAAAACGTTGTCAGTCGTGGATCTTAAATGCTTCCATCACAACACCAAAACAGCAATACATGGGTAGGGTACTTACCTAGCACGGCACTAATGGCCCCCCAAGCACCACCAGGAATGATCCCTGAAGCCAGAAATGAGCCTGAACACAACAGGCAGGGTATTCCCATATTCAAAACTGTAAAAAGTTTTCACCACAAACAAAAATGTAATTAATAGGTATGTTAACTAAACTTTTTATAGCTCTCTTAGTTTGTTCACAGATTAACATTATAAAATCATTAACATTGACAACAGATTATCATTTTAAAATCATCACTTTAAAATTTAAAATTTCACATGTTGATTATATTTGGATAAAGTTTTAAAACTGTTAAGGTATTAGTTGCCTTTTTGTAAGTCTTGACATTTGCACTGATTTTACAGTCCTAGTGATGTACAGGGGTTACTCCTGGCTTTGTACTCAGGAATTACTCATGGTGGTGCTCAGGGGACCATAAAGGATTCTGGAAATCCGAACCCAGGTCGGCCACATGCAAGGCAAATGCACTACCCGCTGTACTATTGCTCCAGCCCCTACAATCCTAAGTATTGTTGGTGTGACTCCCTCCCCTCCAAAAAAATTTTTTTTGAGAAATAGGTGTATGACTTGACCTATAAATATACTTAAATATATTTAACCTGGCCAGGTAAAATAAATTGTACTATCCAATTTAGAGCAATAGATAGCTTTAGCATTGCTCAGGTGACCCAGGAATTCCTCCTGGTGATTTTTTTTTTCCTTTTTGGGTCACACCTGGCATTGCACAGGGGTTATTCTTGGCTCATGCACTCAGGGATTACTTCTGGTGGTGCTTGGGGGACCATATGAAATGTTGGGAATTGAACCCAGGTCGGCCGCTTGCATGGCAAATGCCCTACCCGCTGTGCTATCACTCCAACCCTCCTCCTGGTGATTCTTGACCAACAAGGTCAGTGACTCAGTTCCAGAGAGCAAGGATGCAGTGTTGCTCCTTGGCAATTTTATAGTTTTCTGGCAGTGTTTGGAGCCTGCAGGGCTGTACCTGGTGGTGCTCAGGGGCTTATGTGGTGCTGGGGATTGAACCCAGGTTGGCTTCATGCAAGACAAGCTCCTTACCTGCTCTGTTATCCATAACCCAGACACATGTTCTTATCATGATGTTCTAAGTAGTACTTAGCGTATCTAATATCTTAAATTATTTTATACATGTATCAGTTGCTAAACAGCACCTTTAACAAGTTTACTATGATTAGGGTATGAAGTGTACTGGTTGGGGCAGTAGTATTAGAGGTGTCAGGTGCAGTTCTTGAGATCATTAGGTTTTGAAAAGCTGTGGTGCCCCAAGTAGGGGAGTGGAGGGTATTACAGAGACCCAATGGAAAGGAAATGCTATCCTCTTAAGTGCCTTTACAATGTATTTGTATCTTCCTTTTTTTCTAGAGACCATGGCAAGCCCAGGGAAAGACAACTATCGAATGAAGAGCTATAAGAACAATGCCCTAAACCCTGAGGAAATGAGACGAAGGAGAGAGGAAGAGGGCATTCAGCTCCGAAAGCAGAAGCGAGAGCAACAAGTGAGTTAAATAAAGTATTCTCCAAACAGCTCATGAGGAAAATAATCCAGCCATCATGATTGGTGTGTGCCTTCACTCTCACCTTCCCTTGCAAAAGTAACTTGGCCTTTGGACCACAAATACCATTTTGTTTTAAAGAAATGGTGGAAACTGGGTGCCAGAGAGATAGTACAGCAGCAGGACATTGACCCAGGTTTGATCCCTGGCACGATGTATGGATCTGTGAGCCCTCCCAGGCTTAGGCATCCCTGGGTGTGGTCCCAAAACCAGATTTTCTAATCCTTTTGCCTTCCCCTTTACATAGATGCTTAAGAAATAGAAGCACAAGAAATAGAACATATGAATGCTTCCAGAATTTCTGGAAGTTCTACAATATATATACTTCCAAAAAATGTTCAACAATATATATGCTTCCAGTTTGTATGTATATGTGCTTCCAAAAAATGGAAGCACATATATATTGTAGAACTAGTGTTAGCATATTAAAACTTGTAATAAAAATTCCCTCTTGGAGCTGGAGTACAGCGGGTAGTGCGTTTGCCTTGCATGCAGCTGACCCGGGTTAGATTCCCAGCATCCCATATGGTCCCCAGAGCATTGCCAGGAGTAATTCCTGAGTGCAAAGCCAGGAGTAACTCCTGTGCATAACCAGGTGTGTCCCAAAAAAGGAAAAAACAACAACAAAAGGTTCCCTTTTAAAAAATGCAACCAAGGGGCTGGAGTGATAGCACAGCAGGTAGGGCGTTTGCCTTGCACGCGGCCGACCCGGGTTCGATCCCAGCATCCCATATGGTCCCCCAAGCACCGCCAGGAGTAACCCCTGTGCATCGCCGGGTGTGACCCAAAAAGAAAAAAAAGAAGGCAAACAGGAGGAGGTATTTTTGGGGGGCGGGGAGGGGGGAGACACATCTGGCGGTGTTCAGGGCTAACTCTTGGCTCTGCAGCCTGGTGGGCTCAGGACCATACGGGATGTGGGGACCAAACCTAAGTCTGCTGTGTGCAAGGCAAGTGCCCTAACCTGCTGTTTCTTCTGCCTCTGGGGGTGTTTCTTCGTTGTAGAGCACTTGCCTTGCATGCTGATTCCCTAGATTCAGTTTCCAGGACTGTATGGTTCTTAAAGAACCAAGCCAGAAGTGGAACTGAACACCACCAGATGTGACCCCAAAACTATAAATAAATAAATGCATTCGATTATATCAACTGAAAATAAACTCAACTATTTTTCTTTGTTAATATATTAAGCTCGCCATTATCTTAATTATGGTAGCATTTCCTTGACAGTTAACTTTGGTTCGTTCTTGCTGTTTGTAGGTTTTGTTGTTTTTTTTTAAGTTTTTGAGTTATGTCTGTCAATCCACAGGAGTTACTTCTGGCAGTGCTTAGAGGACTATATCGGATGCCGGCTATTGAACCTGGGTTGGGCATGTGCAAGGCCAATACCTTACCAGCTATACTGTCTCTCCAGCCCCAGTATTCTTTGTTTTATTCCAGAGTATCCTTACCATGATGTCTTCTCTCTCTCTCTTTTTTAAATTTTTTTATTAGTGAATCACCGTAGGGTACAGTTATAGACTTATAAACTTTCATGCTTGCGTTTCAGTCATACAATGGTCGAGTACCCATCCCTCCACCAGGGCCCATTTTCCACCGTCAATGGTCCCAGCATCCCCTCCCACCACCCCCGCCCCATCCCCTCCACCCCACCCCACCTCTGTGGCAGGGCATTCCCTTTTGTTCTCTCTCTCCTTTTGGGTGTTGTGGTTTGCAGTAGAGGTATTAAATGACCACATGATGTCTTCTCTTTCAGCTTTTTAAACGGAGAAATGTAGAACTAATTAATGAAGAAGCAGCCATGTTTGATAGTCTCCTTATGGACTCCTATGTGAGCTCTTCTACTGGGGTAAGTAAGACCTGTGCATGGGCTTCACGTGGGCCTGGGAACTATGGGCTTCTGCAGAACAGTCATCTAGAAGCTTTGCCAACAGCTATGGATCTTTTTTCCATGAGTGCCTTTGTAGCTGCATCTAAAAAGATTTCAGTTTAGAGAATTTATGTCTGATGGAGAAGAAAATGCATAAGGGAAGCCATCTATTGCCTCAGAGAATAGGATTCACTTTTTTTTTCTTTCTTTCTTTTTGGGTCACACCTGACAATGCTCAGGGATTACTCCTGGCTCTGCACTAAGGAATCTCCTGGCAGTGCTCAGGGGCCCATATAGGATGCTGGGGATTGAACCCGGGTCGGCCACTTGCAAGGCAAGCACCCTACCCACTGTACTATCACTGTGGTCCCCAGGACTCACTTTTCAATATCTCAGCATAAAGCAACCCAATATTATTTACTTTCCGTGGATCTGGTTTATGTTATGTCATTTTGTTGTCCTCAAGTCTTTTTTTTTTTTTCTTTTCGGATCACACCCAGCCATACACAGGGGTTACTCATGCACTCAGGAATTACTCCTGGTGGTGCTCAGAGGATCCTGTGGGATGCTGGGAATCAAACCTGGGTCGGCCATGCGTAAAGCAAATGTCCTACCTCCTGTTGCCCTCAAGTCTTAAGAAAGCAGGACAGTATGCTCATATAAGGCAGTGTTGATTTGCAAAATATTGAACCTGTTTTATGTTCTAGGAAAGTGTGATAACAAGGGAGATGGTGGAGATGCTCTTTTCTGATGATGCTGACCTACAGTTAGCAACTACACAGAAATTCCGGAAACTGCTCTCCAAAGGTACAAAACCTGGTCTGCCCTAGAGAAGCTTTATGCAACCTAACTCCTTGTTTATTTTTAACTGACCTCATCAACTACTCCTCTTTTTTTATTCTGCTCTACCGACTTTGGTATTCCTTGGAGAAGCCACGGCTATTTCCTCTGCCTGGCATCTTTACACCCTGTCTACAATTGTAGGTCCTCAGTACTTAATGTTCCTTTGCATGTGTGTGTACGTGCACACCCCACACACACATACACACACACCACACACCTCACCCCCGAACTAGGAACTCATGTATATTAGACACATCTCTGTGCCCCACTCCAACATTTTAAATCTTGTACATTGTGCTACACGTGCTGTCTTTTTCCCCATTATATTTAGTACCCACTTAACGTAATGTATATTTTTTTCTTTTATTCTTCTTTTTTTTTTTTTGCTTTTTGAGTCACACCCAGCAATGCTCAGGGGTTACTCCTGACTCTGTACTTGGAAATTACTCCTGGCGATGCTTGGGGGACCATATGGGATGCCAGGGATCGAACCCAGGTCAGCCGCATGCAAGGCAAATGCCCGACGCACTGTGCTGTCACTCCGGCCCAATGTATATTTCTTACTGAGATGTAATCCCTGTAAGAACAGAAACTTGATTTGTTCACTGCTATACTTGTGTTCTATACCTGTGTGTAGTACATAGTTCATGCATATTGGGTCTGGAAAGATGGTACAGTGGGTAGAGTGCTTACCTTGCACACGGTTGACTCAGTTTCAATCCCCTGCATCCCAGATATAGTCCCCCAAGCATTACTGGGACTAATTCCTCAGTGAAGAACCAAGCATATTCCCTGAACATCACCTGGAGTGGCCCCAAAACAAAAATGAAAAATTATAGAAAAATACTTTTTAAAAAACAGTAATATTTGAAAGAGAGGGACAGACATAGATTACATTCATCTGGGGAACATAAAGTAACAAAATAGGAGACTAACACCCAAGAATAGCCGAGATAAGTACCAGGCGGTTCACTCCATGGCTTAGAGGCCAGCTGCACATGCTAGGGGAAAAGGCAGCTCAGATAGAGAAGGGAGCACCAAATAAAGGGTGTTGGGTAGATCCTCCCAGGATGGGAGAAGCATGCTGAAAGTAGACTACAAACCGAACATGATTGCCACTCAATGCCTCTTTTGCAAACCACAGCACCCAAAAGGAGAGAGAACAAAAGGGAATGCCCTGCCACAGAGGCAGAGTGTGATGGGGGGTGTGGGGGGTGGGAGGAATATTGGGATCGGTGGTTGTAGAGAATGGGCACTGGTGGAGGGATGGGTACTCGATCATTGTATAACTGAAACCCAAGCACAAAAATTTGTAAGTCTACAACTGTACCTCATGGTGTTTCACTAATAAAAAAAAATTTTTTTTTTAAAAAGTAATATTTAGCCCTATAATGTGTCCACCTTGTTATAAATTCAGTCTCCCAAAAATAGGTCTTGCCTCAGTATGGTAAGCAATCTTTCTGGAGGAATCACACCTGATGCTCAAGAACCACTTCTGGCTTTGCTTGGGAGAACATGCAGCATGGGAGAGTGAACTCCAGGGTTCAGCATAGAGTGCTTGCATATTCTCCAGCTTTTTGAGACATCTCTCCAGCCCTAGAACAGAAATGTTGAAATGTTTAGGAATTGCTCATCCCTTGGGTTTTCTTCTCTCCTTGTAGGTTCAGTAAGCCAAAATTTACTTGAATTAGAATTGGCCCTTCTCTCTCTCTCTCTCTCTCTCTCTCTCTCTCTGTGTGTGTGTGTGTGTGTGTGTTTCCTCTCTCTCTCTCACTCTCACATTCAGCTGTGCATAAAGATGATGAGTATTTAGGAAGGATGTTGAACTGACTTCTTCCTGGTGAGTGAATCATCCAGAGCCCTCTTAACTATTTCTGTTTCCTTTCTCCCTCTTCCAGAGCCTAGTCCTCCAATAGATGAAGTTATCAGCACTCCAGGAGTAGTGGATCGATTTGTGGAGTTTCTAAAGAGGAACGAAAATTGTACATTACAGGTGAGCCTACTGTAGAAGGGCACCAGTTGAAAGAGCACCTTTCATTAAATTGCCGTAGGAATTTCTACAGACATATCTCTCCGGAAATAGACAACTAATTTTTGAGGATATTTAAAGGGAGCAAACGC
The DNA here is from genome assembly GCF_029834395.1 of Sorex fumeus. Taxonomy (NCBI): domain Eukaryota; kingdom Metazoa; phylum Chordata; class Mammalia; order Eulipotyphla; family Soricidae; genus Sorex; species Sorex fumeus. Next base: position 47,583,731 of record NW_026606104.1, read on the forward strand.
ATTGCCTCAGTGATGTTGACCCCAAGAGAGCCAAAAATCTTTCCCTAAGAACCTTAAGGGGGAGTACTGGAATATGATAGACTGATTTTGGAAAGCAGCTATGCTAACCACTATCCAACCAATGTGACGATAGATTTTGTTCTTGTTATGAATCAGATCTGGTACACTTCTTTTGGTGGGGAGCAGGAGGGTAGGGAGAGCCCACTCTCAAGGATACTCAGATGTTTCTGGCTCCTGTGCTCAGGAGTGACCTCTGGTGATGCTCCATTTGTGGTGCCAGGGATCGTACCAGGGTTGGCAGTATACAAGGCAAGCGCCTTAACCCCTGTACTATCTGTCTATCCCTGGTCCACTTCTATTACCTATCTGACCCAGGGTGCTCATTTATCCTTTCTAGGCCTCTGATCAGAAATGGGTGATGATTTAATCCATTGTAATTTGCTAGAAGCTCAGCTGAAAGGGACTTTGAGAGATCCATTTCACTCTAATCCTGGTTTCAGAAATGAAGAAAGTGAAGCTCAGGAAATTAAAAGGTGACTTGCCAAAGGACTCATGGGTGTGTGGTAGTGCAGGACTGGACCTGGGACCATTGGATGCCATTTAAAGGGGGAAGAGGAAAAGTCTTGGTGTTTTGATAATTATTCCCCCCTTTTAGTTAAGAGCAAGAGGCTTATTGGTCTGAAGCAGCTGATAGGCATGGTTGCTCTTTCTGGGATGATCATTTAATTATGACTTAATCTTACTTTCAGTTTGAAGCTGCCTGGGCACTAACAAACATTGCTTCTGGAACCTCTCAGCAAACCAAAATTGTCATTGAAGCAGGGGCTGTCCCCATTTTTATAGAGCTGCTTAACTCAGACTTTGAAGACGTACAAGAACAGGTAATTATATTGGGCTTAATGTGGGGAGGGTGGTCTCCCAAGCAGTGTTACGGGAAAACCCCTTGGCCAACCTGGTGACACTCGCGGATCATGCAGTGCTGAGAATCAAACTAAGGGCTTCCACATACCAAGCATGTGCTATAATATTATTTAACAGCTTTCATCTTGGTAAAACACTCTTTTAAAACCTTGGAATTTTCTTAGTGGTTGGACTGTTTATTGTTACTAATTTTGAGCCTTTTACAACACACCTGAATCGACACCTATGAGATGATTCAAAATTGAACCGTTAGATACCCTTAGGATGGGGACTTGTCATTAGAAGGACCAAAAGGATTTTGGGCATGGAAATGTCCGCGTCAACACCCTTCTCCAGCCTAGTCTCCCTAGGAGTGTTGGGGTGCTGGAAATGTTACCAGGTTAGTGATGTGTACTTGGTGTATTTGGTGTACACATTGATGTATATTTGGTGAGTGGAACTTCTAGACTATTCCCACTCCTAGCCTGAGACCTCACCCTGTGCATCTCTTCCCTTTAGCTCTTCCTAAGTTACATTCATATAGTAAACTGTAGCACTATCCTCCCATTGTTCATTGGTTTGCTCGCGCAGGCACCAGGAACGTCTCCATTGTGAGACTTGTTGTTACTGTTCTTGGCATATCGAGTATGCCATGGGGAGCTTGCCAGGCTTGCCAGGTTCTGCTGTGTGGGTGGGATACTCTCGATAGCTTGCCGGGCTCTCCAAGAGGGACGGAAGAATCCAACCCGGGTCTGCTGCATGCAAGGCAAACGCCCTACCCACTGTGCTATTGCTCTAGTGAACATAAGTCTTTTCTCCTGAATAAAATCATTCTAGACTTAACTGTAGGGATTGTGGGAGTTTCTGGTTTTATAGCCAGTTAGTGCCTAGGACTTACAATGGGAAAGTAAAATAGGGAGAGTACTATGGGACCAAGACCTTTAATCTGTGGGGTCCTGACTAGTATGAGGGTTTCAGAATTGAATTGCTGGATATACAGCTAGTGTCAGAGAATTAGATTGTTGGTGAGAGAAAACTCCATGCATTTGGCATCAGAGCTGATATTGAAGGGGGAAAAAGCAGCATCCATTTTTCAGAACCTATAGATGAGAGGTTGCCGGAGAGAGAGTATACAGGGAGGGCTCTTACCTTGCACACAGCCAATCCAGGTTCTATTCCTGGCACCCCAAACCTGCCAGGAGTATTCCCTGCGCCCACCAGGAGTGATCCCTTAGTACTTCCAGGTGTGACCCAAAAACGAACAAAAAGGTAGGTATAATTTTCAAGTGGCAATAGTCATTTTTAAATTTTTTTTATTGAATTGCTGAAATACACCATTCCAAAGTTGTTCGTGATTTTCAGTCACACAGTATTTCCAGCACCAGTGTCCCCAGTTCCCCACCGCCCACTCCCACCCTCCAGCCTGCCTCTAATGGCAGACACTTTAATTCTTTCTTTTTTCCTTTTAGGCACTGGTTTGTACTGCTGTTACTGAAAGGGTATCATGCATATCACTTTACCTCATTTCAGCACTCAGTGCTTGTTCAGAGTGATTATTTCCAAACATCATTGTCATAGTGGTCCCTTCTCTGTCCTAACTTTACTTTCCCTCACCCCCACCACCTTTTTTTGGGCAAGCTTCCTGCCATGGATCAGTCCTCCTGGCTCTCATTTCTATTGTCTTTGGGTATTATTCTCATATATTTTTTAAATATCCGACAAATGATTGTAATCATTGTATGTTCCTCTCTAACTCATTTGATTCTTCATGTCCATCCATGTATAAGCAATTTCATGCCTTCATTTTTCCTAATGGCTGCATAGTGTTCCATTGTATAGATCCAACATAGCTTCCTTACCCACTCATCTGTTCTCGGGCATTTAGATTGTTTTCATATTCTGGCTACTATGAATAGTGCTGCAATGAACTTAGGAGTGCAGCCGACTTCTGTCTGTGTTTTGGGCTCCTAGGGTATATTCCCAGGACCAGTATTGCTGGGTCTTAGGGAAGCTTCATTTCTAGTTTTCTGAGGAATGTCCATATTGTTTTCCAAAAAGGAAATTGTTTTCCCGTCAGCATTCCCACCAGCAGTGTATGAGAGTCCCTATATCCCCAAACCTGCACTAGTACTGGTTGTTTTTGTTCTTTTTGATGTGTGCCAGTCTCTGTGGTGTGAGTTAATCTCTCATTGTTTTGATCTGCGTCTTCATCATGATAGGAACGTAAAGCATTTTTGGGGGGGGTCACACGCAGCAGTGCTCGGGGGACCATATGAGATGCTAGGAATCGAACCCGGGTCAACTGCGTGCAAAGGCAAATGTCCTACCCGCTGTGCTATTGCTCCAGCCTCATAAGGCATTTTTTTTTATGTGCCTTTTGGCCATTTTGTATTTCTTCTTTCAGGAAGTTTCTGTTCATTTTCCTCTCCCTATTTTTGAATGAGGTTGGATTTTTTTTCTTGTAAAATTTCCCCAGTGCCTTATATATCTTGAATATTAACCCCTTATCAGATGAGTTACGGGTAAATAATTATTTTCCTTTTGTGGGCTGTATTTGTATCCCGGTAGCACAGCGGTAGAGTGTTTGCCTTGCACGCAGCCAACATGGCTGACCCGAGTTCGATTCCTCTGCCCCTCTCTGAGAGCCCGGCAAGCTACCGAGAATATCGCACCCGCACGGCAAAGCCTGGCAAGCTACCTGTGATGTATTTGATATGCCAAATACAGTAACAACAAAGTCTCCAATGGAGACGTTACTGGGCCCACTCGAGCAAATCGATGAACAACGGGAGGACAGTGATACAGTGATACATTATTTCTTGGAGCTGGAGCAATAGTACAGTGGGTAGGGCATTTGCCTTGCACTCGACCAACATGGCTTCAATACCTGGCATCCCAGACGGTCCCCAATCATCACCAGGAGTAGTTCCTAAGTGCAGATTCAGGAGTAACCCCTGAATATTGTGACACCCCCACACACACACAAAAAGAAAAAGAAAAAAATGTCTTTAGCTTCAAGGTCAGGGAAAGTTCTGGCAGTGGTATTTTATCAGTTTTATAAAGGCACAAAAGATGTAACTTCCTAGTCATTTTCTCTTTTTTGATTTTTTTTTTCTTTTGTGGAGGGGTCATAACCAGTGATGCTCAGGGGTTACTCCTGGCTCTGCACTCAGGAATTAAATCCTGTCAGTGCTTGGGGGACCCTGTGGGATGCTGGGAATTGAACCCGGGTCGACCGTGCGCAAGGCCGACGCTCTACCCGCTGTACTATCGCTCCATCCCCACTTTCTCTTTTTTGATGGGTATGAATAGGAAGGTCTTAGTTTGCCTCCTGTTACAGTATAGATTCTGTTCCCTGCAAACCAAGAACTCTAGAGGAAAGGTCCTCGTAGGGCAAGTTCTCAATAAGGATACCAACATGGAAGGTACCTGAGCGTGTCTTAGGCCTTTATTTGGTTTTTGTCCTGATAACTGGTGGGTGCTCCTTCTGTGTTTCAAATATGAAATGTTCACTCAAACCACAAGGTCTGTGTTAACAGTATCATCATCCCCTTTTCAGGCAGTCTGGGCACTGGGAAACATAGCTGGAGACAGCTCCGTTTGCCGAGATTACGTCTTGAACTGCTCCATCCTTAATCCTTTGTTAACGTGAGTAACTGAACCTCACCTGCACATCTGTAGCACATGACAGGTCTTTCCAGGACAACTTAACAAAAGATGATAAGTAAATACAGAAACACTAAAGGTGCATCCTGCTTGCCGAAGGAAATGTAGGTATCTTTTGAGAATAGGGTTGTGCCTCTAGTTGTGCCCAAGGAAAATCAGCTTCTCCACTGAATGTGTTGATTTGCTATGGTTTTTTGCATTGCCTTAGAGGAAAACTGTTAAACCACACATGAAAAACTCTGGGAAGGCTCATCTCAATTCTTCCATACCTTTAAAGTAGAGCTCTATCTGAACCAAAACAGGTGACTGAATTGCACTCTAGAGACTGTGCTACCAAGATCTGAGATGTGGCTCAGTGTAAAACACATGCCTTGCATGTGTGAAGCCCTGGGTTCGGTCTCGGGCACCATAGGATATAAAGATCAAATCTTATAGGCTACCACTGAAAATCTTTCTCAAGTTCTTCATAGAAAATCATTCACTTTTTCATGTCTAGACTCTTTTGACCTACGTGAGATCTGCTTTAATCTCCAAGAAGTAACCTTATTTAAAACTTGTGATCACTATTAGGAGTGCAGTATGGCATATCTTTAAAGTTCTGCAGGCTTGTTTAAGATCCAAGTCCTAATTAGCTGTGGCATTAACAGTCACACACAGATTTTATCCTTTGTGAAGATCTAGGACAACCTGCGGGCCCAAATATAACATAGGGTTGCAGATAGAAATAAACAGTGAAGCTGATAGAATCTTAGATCTGTTGAGTGTGCTCTGGAGGTTCTTTGGCAACAACCCAGTCAAGGCTATCATTGTTTAGGATCTGGCTCTGTTGTTTCCTTCAGACTCCTTACCAAGTCCACACGACTGACAATGACACGGAATGCAGTCTGGGCCCTGTCAAATCTCTGCCGAGGGAAAAATCCACCCCCTGAGTTTGCAAAGGTGAGAGATCTGTTTCCTGTGTAACAGCAGATTCCTTCATGTGCAGGACGTGTGTGTGTGTGTGTGTGTGTGTGTGTGTGTGTGTGTGTGTGTGTGAGAGAGAGAGGGGAAGGAGGGAGAGAGAGAGAGAGAGGAAGGAGGGAGAGAGAGAGAGAGAGAGAGAGAGACCTGGTGATGCACAGGGATTACTTACTTCTGGCTTTTGCACTCAGGAATCACTCCTGGCAGTGCTTGGGGGACTATATGGGATGCTGGGAATTGAACCCGGGTTGGCTGCGTGCGAGGCAAACGCCCTACCCACTGTGCTATCGCTCCAGCCCATGTCAGGAATTTTTATTGGGAAGTTTTGGGGGGTTCTCAATTATGGGAAACCTAAAGAAGTGATAGTCATAGGTAGATTAGTATGCTTGGATGGTAAAGTGAAAGAGAAGGGTCTGTTTAATGTAGTGAAGAAGTCTAAAGTATGCTTGTGGGGGGCAGAGGGGACACAATGTCAGAATGAGTGGTAAACCGGAGTCCTGTCCCCCTGTAAGTGCCTTCCGCTCCTTTCAACAGGTCTCCCCTTGTTTGCCTGTGCTTTCTCGCCTACTCTTCAGCAGTGACTCAGACTTGCTGGCAGATGCTTGCTGGGCCCTTTCTTACCTGTCTGATGGCCCCAATGAGAAGATCCAGGCAGTCATAGACTCTGGAGTCTGCCGGAGATTGGTGGAACTATTAATGTAAGTAGTCTCAGAGTACAGATTCCCCAAGCTACCCAAAGGTCTTGGAGCCATAAGAGAATGCCAGCATTGGTGGTTGGTCAGCTGGCTCTCTACTGATCAGATCTACTTTTTTTTTTTTGCCATGCCCAGTGGTGATCAGGGCTTACTCCTGGCTCTGTGCTCAGGAATTATTTCTGGCAGTACTCAGGAGACCATATAGGATGTTCCGTGATATAACCCAGCTCAGTTGCATGAAAAGTAAGCACCCTAATGGTTATAACCTGCCTCTGGCCCCATGATCAGATCTTCTTTTTCTCTGTAGGCACAATGATTACAAAGTGGCTTCTCCAGCCCTGAGAGCTGTGGGAAACATCGTCACTGGGGATGACATCCAGACCCAGGTAAGGAAGATAGGTAAATTCTGTAGACAAAACCTTTACCCGCCAAGGACTTCAGTTCTGAGAGGAGGAATCATGGTCTAGAAGAGAAAGCTTGGGCTTAAGTGAAAAATTTCAGTTCTGCCTAGAATATAATCCTGGACAATTTGATTGTTTTAATTTCTTCTATACGTTGGGAACTAATCATCACCTGTTAAAGGCTTTTGAAAGAAAACTAAATGGAATAATTGTTAACAGTTTTGAGTTCCTTTAGAATACTCATAGCTATGGACTTCGTCCCTGCTCTAGACCGTTAGGACATGGACACTAATTTCTGTTAATTACACCTCATGTGAAGGCACATTTAATGGGGTTTCTCTGTTCAAAGGCTGGAAATACGAGTCCTGAGTAGTTGGCACAAATCAGTGGGATAATACCTTACCTGCTGTACTATCAAATCTAGCCCCCCCAGCCCCCAAATTTAAAATTTCGATTTTAAAATTCATCTAATTTTTGTAGCTTTTGCTTCAGGTGTTCTAGGTCCTTTCTGTTCTCCCTCCCCACCTCCCCCAGCTGTTCTCACTTCTTACTCTCTGCTCAGGAACCACCCCTGCAAATGCTTGGGGGACCATATGTGGTGCGGGAATCAAACCCAGGTCAGCTGCATACAAGGCAAGCACCTCACCCACTGTACTCTCTCTAGGTCATTCTTAACTGTTCAGCTCTCCCTTGCCTCCTCCACTTGCTGAGCAGTCCCAAGGAGTCCATCCGGAAGGAAGCTTGCTGGACGATTTCAAATATTACTGCTGGCAACAGAGCTCAGATACAGGTAAAACAACCTAAAGTCAAGTCTTGGTGGGAATAGGGCAACAGATTTAAAGGCATAGGAACATAAGAGATTTGGGGATATTTGCTTATAGAAAAAAAGGAGTGTGTTTTCATTTAGAAATCGGGGTCATTTACTGGTCAAAGGTTCTATGTATGGCAAGTCAGGTTCCTCTGAGTCAGGCCCCTCACCAAAATGGTAAGAACACAGAATTCTCCAAAAGGGCAGGTACCTGAGTCTTAGTTAACTTGTGGGCTGGCTTTGCTTTCTCTGGAAGTGATCTGCTTTCTCCCCCTCCTCTAATCCCAAAAATCTTCTCTCAGGCTGTCATAGATGCAAATATCTTCCCTGTGTTGATTGAAATCCTTCAGAAAGCAGAGTTCCGTACAAGGAAAGAAGCAGCCTGGGCCATCACAAATGCCACATCAGGAGGAACCCCTGAGCAAATCAGGTATCACATTCCTTTCCCACTGTCTTGAATAATGTGTTTTGCCTTTATATATAAGTTTGAAGTTGTTTTTTTAGGTTCTACCTCAGTCCAACCACAGTAGAGTTTCACTGTTATGTTGCTAGAGTGACATTGGAACCTGCAGTAGATACCAACAGACCATGTGCCTCTCATGTGTTCTGGAAAATAACAACCTATGACACAGACACTCTTCTTGTCTCTGTCCTACCCACCAGAGAATTTAAGTCTATAATTCTCAGCTAGCCATACAAAATGAAAGAGAACCTTGCTGTGACTCCTTCAAAACAGCTTCCTGAGAAATCATTTGTGGGTAAATGATGCTTGGGAAGGAGCACATAGAATGCTCTAATGTGTTTATGTTCACTGATTTTAGTTTTTCATCAGTGTGAGTAGGAGTGGAATTGGGCAAGTTTGTTGTTGACTCTAATATGTAACTTATGGGGGGGATGAGGTATTGTGGAGAGTAATTTTAGTGTATGTGAAGCCTTAAGAGTCAGGAGATAGCCACTGAGTTCATCTTTAAAGGAGGCATACAGGTTGTAAAAAGCCTTTCGTCCTTTCTTTGGGGTGTGTCTACGTCTTTTTTTAAATTTATTTATTTATTTTTGCTTTTTGGGTCACACCCGGTGATGCACAGGGGTTTACTCCTGGCTCTGCACTCAGGAATTACCCCTGGCGGTGCTCAGGGAACCATATGGGATGCTGGGAATCGAACCCGGGTCGGCCGCGTGCTAGGCAAACGCCCTACCCGCTGTGCTATTGCTCCAGCCCTGTCTACATCTTTTATAGTGATTGAGGGGTGTCCTCTCTAGTGGTGCTCAGGAGGCCTGTGGTGCCAGGGACTGAACCCAGGGCCTTGTGCATGGCAACCCATTGAGCTGTACCTGGGCCTATAAAAGGCCTGGTGAAATGGAAAAAGCATTAAGTAAAGGTACAAAAATCAGGAGACTCTAACCAGTTTGACTAAAACGGTGCTATCTATCATACCTTTAGAGCTTGAACTGTAAGAATTTTTAAGCAGAGAAATGATGTTTTTAGAGTGACAATATTGCAGCAAGAAAACATTAGCAACAAGGAGGAATCTAATGCAGCTTTCCGTATACAAATGAGTTGGTGACCAGTACTATTGAAAGGATGCAGAACTTAAGTTAGAAGATGGGTGGGTATGAAGGCCCTGGGGATTGCTTAGAGTGGATAGTAAGGAGATTTACAAGCTCTACAAGAATCTGCCTAACAACCTCTTGCCTGGTTTCTGACCTCAGATACCTGGTCTCACTGGGCTGCATCAAACCCCTGTGTGACTTGCTGACTGTGATGGATTCAAAGATAGTGCAAGTGGCCCTCAACGGATTGGAGAACATTCTTCGGCTTGGAGAGCAAGAAGGCAAGCGCAGTGGCTCAGGGGTCAATCCCTACTGTGGCCTCATTGAGGAAGCCTACGGTATGTCCCTTCTCCCCAGCGTTGCCTCTGCCTTAGTAGAAAGGTTTTTTTAGCTTTTCTTTTTAAATAGTGCCAATGTGAATCAAGGGCCTCTTGTGCATGTGCCCTGCCCCTGAGTTACATTCTCAGTTTGGCAGTCCTGGGGACTACAGGCCTTTAAGTGATACGCTTATGTCAGGGCATTTGGGAAAGGCATCCAGGTGCTTTCTGAGGATCCAAGTGGGGCAGGCTCCATGTGAGCTAAGTGCCTTAATCCCTGTACTGTATCGCTGGCCTCGTTCCTTCACTAAAGATCCACTGATTATTTCTCTTTCTAATAGGATCTACCCTTTTTTTGGGGGGGGAGGGCTTTTTGGGTAAAACCCAGCGATGCACAGGGGTTACTCCTGGTTCATGCACTCAGGAATTACTCCTGGCCATGCTCGGGGGACCATATGGGATCCTGGGAATCGAACCTGGGTCGGGCTGCGTGTAAGGCAAATGCCCTGTCCACTGTGCTATCACTCCAACCCCCGGATCTACCCATTTAGTAGGAAGTAGGTACGCTACAAATGTGAAAATAAAGATTCAGAACTGATAATAGAACTATGCAGCTAAGTTTCTGGGACATTCCAGTAAGAGTGCTCGGTGGGCTCTGACTCTTCACTGAAAGATTCTGGGAGTCTAATGATTTGCCCAGATTACAAAGGTAATAGGGCTGGAGTGATAGCACAGCGGGTAGGGCGTTTGCCTTGCACGCAGCACCAACATGGTCGACCTGAGTTCGATTCCTCTGCCCCTCTCAGAGAGCCTGGCAAGCTACTGAGAGTATCTCGCCCGCATGGCAAAGCCTGACAAGCTACCCGTGGCATATTTGATATGCCAAACACAGTAACAAGTCTCACAATGTTACTGGGCCCACTCGAGCAAATCGATGAACGGGAGGACAGGGAAAGTGACAGTGACCCATTGGAAAAGGGGTTGATATCAAGGATATACAAGACACTGGTTGAACTCTACAAGAAAAGAAGGTAAATATTACTTGGACCCATAGAAAAGCACTCAAATTTTATTTTTCTTTCCTTGATTTCTGCTACCGTAGGCTTGGATAAAATTGAGTTTCTCCAGAGCCATGAGAATCAAGAAATCTACCAGAAGGCATTTGACCTCATTGAGCACTATTTTGGTGTAGAAGATGATGATAGCAGCTTGGCTCCCCAAGTGGATGAGACGCAACAACAGTTCATCTTCCAGCAGCCTGAGGCCCCCATGGAGGGCTTCCAGCTATAATATCTGCCTCCAGGGAGGGGAGGGGATGGGAAGCACCACCAACCAGCGGAAAAGCAGCCCTCTGGTGGGCGGGAAGCCAGGCCCCCCCACCATTAGCCACCACACACCTCTGCTGCCCTGGAAGACTGTGCTCTTCAACCTGCTCCACCCCCTTCCCTGGAGGGAGCACCCTCTGGACAGACAGAACCATCTGAGGCTCACTTTTGGGTTTTGTGACAAGAAGGGGACGTGTTGGGTTTTTCTTCCTTACACTATATTTTGGCTGCACACATGTCTTTAACCCAGGAGCCCAGGGGTAGACAAAGGAGGACTGAGGTAATCAATTTTGCACCTTTTTTTTTTTTTAATTTTTATTTTTTTCTTTAGTGGTGACTGACTTCCTTTATATCTTCCTTCTTCCCAGTCCTCTGCCCTGATCTGTGTAACTCTTATCTTGGGTACTTGAGCAGATGGAATATTCCAGAGGTGGGAGGGGCGGGAAGGGAGAGGAGAAATTCAAAACAAAGTGTTCTTGCTCTGACAGAATATTAATCTTGTATGCTTGGATTGAGTTATTTAATTTTTTTTCTTTTGCACATTTTTCTTGTATTAAGACTGCTCTTTCCAAGAGCCATGCGTTCCTGGTTTTAGGAATCCCAGCTGCCAGCATTGTCTGGGACTAGAGGCAGAGGGTGGAGGCTGTTGTGAGACAAATGCCTTTCCCCCCTCTGATCGCCCAGACCTCTCTAGTTAGGGGCAAGTACACCAGTGGGAGTGGAGGGGAGGAGCACAGGCCTTCACACAGGGCTTCCCATGTGTCGCTACTGATCCCATGTTTCCTACTCACCTTCCAATGGTGCGACCCAACTTTATTTGTTTACTTGAAAATTCCCCTCAGAGTTGAATGAACCTCTGAGGTCGCTGTATTTTCTCCTAAACCCGAGATGGGGGGCTGTGGTCCTTCCTTTCTCTGGAGGAGAAAGTCCTTGCTCTGGTGACCCATAAGTTACAGAGGAGGTGAGAGTGAGAGTGTCATGTATTGGGATAGCCAGAGATCCCTGCCTTTGGCCTTTCTTCTTCTTCCTCTTCCATAGTTGGATCATGTATATTTTACTTCCAAAGGAGAGAATGTCCAAAAAAAGTTCTGTATTTTTTTATATTCTATATATTAGGTAGATCAATCTTAATTGGTCTCAAGAGGAAGAGCTGTCTGTAATTTCTGTAAGCAAGATACTGTAAGGAAGACCAAAAAGAGATGTGGAAGCTTCCTTGCTCAGGAAGCCTTTTCCTCTCTGCTTGGGTACTGGGCTGCCACGTAGGACCAACTTTTCACTCTGGAACCTATATATAGCAGGCCGGTCTGATCTCATTTTCCCAGCAGTTAAAGGAGCAAGGATGGCCCCAAGGCCTGGTGAAATCTGTCCCTCTATTCCTTCCTGCTGAGCATCCTTACATCTGGAAACCCAGAAAGCAGTCTGCCTTTTCAGATTCAGTCTCAGACTCTCATGCACATAGATTATCACATGGCTGTATATCCTGTTACTACAGAAACTCAGCCCCCTCAGTACTTCCATGAGAGCTTCTGGTGTCTTCCCTATTGGGGGGTCCTTATTCCTGGTTTGGGTTTTGCACTTCCTTGTAACAGTTATAGTTCTAATCCCTTCTCCTCTTGAGTAAAGCTAGTACAGGGCCTCTTTGGCTTGCCTATGGATTACATAGGATAGTGAGCGTAGTTTGTAGGGAGTTGAAGTGGAGAAAGCGGTCAGATAAGTATAGAACAACTATGGCACTAAAGGCGCAATTTGCCCGTCAGCTGCTTTCCTACAGTGGTCCATGAGTGCTAAGCTGTACTTTCCTTTCTCCAAGAATAGTGCCATTCTTGCTTGCATTCCAGTGCATTACCTCAGGCTCAGGTAAAATTCAAGCCTCTCTGCTACAGACATACCAGTTGGGTGCTCACTCCTGGCCATTGGTATTGATTTTGCCCTCTCCTTCTGATGTTTAGATCCAACTCCAGAGCTGTTTCCTAAGGAAGGTGGTTTGGGGCTAGTGATTATCACTGAAGTGCCACATCAGTGCTAAATCACCTCAGTGAATCAGGTGCCATTCTTTCCCTAAGGAACAATTGACCAACACCAATCCCCCAGGGAGGCCTGGGACGGGGCTATTTCACTTGGCTCTTGATTTCACTGCAAAACCATTCCCTCCCACCCCTGTCTTTGTTTGAAGGGCAGAATACTTTAGTGGGTCTACTCTCTACATCTTAAAGCAATAGTCTGTGAAATTGGCGCTAAATTCCTGTGAGACCTACATATCCTGCTTCCTAGCCATTCTGTTCCTCTGAAATCTCCGTTCCCGTCAGGTCTGGCTCTGTGCCATGTGGGAGACATTAGATCATCTGGCTGCTGCTTAAAGCCTGTCTTCTCCAAGTACTTCAAGGCCAAAGTCTTCCAAGACATGACTTGAGGACAGATTTCTCATCAGAAAAAAATGGTCTCCAGGAACTTTACTTTATGTCTTCCCTAGACTGTTTTCCCATTATCTTCTTCTAACCCCCCCACCCGCTTTTCAGTCAACAAGTGAAATTCTTGCAGCTCACAGAGGCTATAACATCATCACTTGTGTTTTCTCATGTCCTTAGGCCATTTGGGAAGCAAATTCTTCTTTAGCCCAGATTTCACTGGCATCTTCATGGACCGCCCCATTTGGGCTCCAGACCTTGGTCTGGGTGAGACTTTCTGGTAGACTTCTGAATAATGGTTGATGCAGGGATGGAGAAGGCTTCTAGCCTACTACAGAGAATAGCCTGAGAAGATAAAATTTGGGACTCTTCATGTCTAGTTACTCATTTAAAGACCTCTCTGATTGGAGGTATCTAAGTGTAGATAAAGGGGACCTGAGCCTTTGGGGAAAAAAAAACTAAAGTGTTCACTGTTTTGAATATCACTAACCCCTCTGGGTATCTCTCCCCCAGTTGTCTTCCCTACTACTATTGGTCTCTGATCTTAGAAGCCCGCCTTCAATTCCCGGCTCTCTCCAGTAATTTCAACCTTCTGGTAGAACTGCATCGGTTCCACCTCAGGTGGTTATTGGGTTCCTCTAACTCAAGAAGTGGACATGAATGACTCTTTCCAAGAACAGGTGTTGTAACCTCAGTTTTCAGGGACTTTTGACCTCTCTTACCTGGAATGTTGATATCTACACTCTGTCGCAGAAGACACCTCATGTCTACCTACCTTCGTTACCCCTTATATCCCAGAATTACCCATTGCTAGCCAACTAGATGAAAGCCTAGCAGTACTCCTCTTTACATCCTACATATGCCTCTCTTTGAAAATCCCAAATCATTTTTCATATCTTTTCCCCTCGACTTGTTCAGAGTGGGTCTTCCTCAGTTCTCAATCTCAATGGAAGGCAAAGAGCCAGATTCTCCAGTGACTCCGTAGGGAGAATATGACTGGGGTCTCAGGAATATGTGTGCCCGTCTGCCTCCCTAGCAGGGTGGGAAAGGGTGCATGGTGCAGTGCACCGAGATTTATAGGAAATGTTCATGACCAGTAGAAACATCTTCCACTTAGGGCTGCACTAGAAAAAAGTGAATGTGAGAAATTATTCAGAGTAGCATTCTTCTACAACTGTTATAGTATTGCACATCTCGTCTATTTTTTCCCTGTGTCTTAACTTTTGGATCCTTTTAAGCCAACAAATTAGAAACTTGGCCCTACAGGGATCCATGTGGTAGACACTAGCTGCTCTTTGGCCAAGGCCTTCATAAATCAGTCATCCCATAATCTAGCCCCACCCCAGACCATGGCAAGGGACAAATTTGAGGTCAATACCAACTAGATGTGAATTAAAGCTGTTCTTTTTTTCCTCTAAGGGCATTTTTCAAGAAGCCTATGCTATGTGTAGAACCAAAACTGGGTAGGAAGCAGGATTAAATTTTGGACTCAGAATACCCCAGGAGAAAGGTTTGTGGAGCATGTGACAAAGGGCTTCAGTGGGTTTGGGCCTACCTCACTACTTCCAGGCCAGCCTAACTGCTTATGTCCACATTAGCACATACCTGAACCCCTCTGCTGAAGGCTAACCCTGCTCACCTGGGCAGATCAGATCTTTGGGCCATGGATTTTAGTCAGAGAAAACTGCCTTGCTCTGGGAGGCAGTGAAGGAAGTTGGTGTGCAGATCCTAAAACTGGCAGGAAACTGACTCAGTGACTTCCTTAAAATGTTGGCCTCTAAGCCAACTCCTCAGACCCTGACATTGGGCATTGGCCTCTTTTGCCAGCTCTTTTGGGAACTACCTTTGACTGAATAAACAAAGTGTATGGGTCCCTGCCACTCAAAACAGATTATATATCTTGAGGGCAAGAACAAGCTTGGGTTCTCAGCTACAGATCCTAGGAAAATGACTCAAATCCTTTTCCTCACTGGTTTTTCTTTTCAAGTTCATTTGCTTTTAGTTTTCCAAAAACTACAAATGCTATTTTCCATGTTCTCAGGGCCCCTGGGTAGACAGACAAAGCTTGACGATTTCAGAGAAAACACAGGCCAAGAAACCGTGGCGTTGAGTGTGCTGAGTCCAAACAAATGATATTTATATACACATCCAAATTTGAAGAGAAAGTGTATTTCTTTAGGTTTTAAACACTGTAATAGATAATAAAGCAGAAATAAAAACCTGTTGCAAAGTTCTAACTTCTCTTCTTTGGAGTTATCCTAGACTGAATTTTTTAGATGTGAATGGGTTGTGATTCAAGTGTCTAAACTTGTAACCTAAGAGGCTGGAGAGAGAGTACAGCGGGGTAGGGTGCTTGCCTTGCATGCAGTGACCTGGCTTTGGTCCCCTGAGCACCACCAGGAGTTATTCCTGAATGCAGTCAGGAGTAAGTTCTGAGCACTGCTGAGTGCCCCTCCCCCTCAAATATGTATGTATATATACATATAGATATGAAATATTTAGGGAAACCAGAGAGATAGTTCAGGAGTTAAGGTGCTTGATTTGCACACAGCTGACCTGAATTCAACCCATTAACACCACATATGGTTCCTCAAGCACTGCCAGGAGTAAGCCCTGAGCACAGCCAGCTCCTATGACTTCATCAGATTTACTGGCACATATTTAAAGTGTACACTTTGCAAATGTTGGCCTGTGTGTTGTATGTGGCCTGTGCCTGTATGTTGTGTGATAAAATCATCCCCACATCCATGTCAGTGAATATATCACCTCTAGATACTTCATTGAGTCCCATGACACTTCCCACCCCAACCCAAGCAACTATTGGTGTGCATTCTGTCATAATAGATTTTGCATGTCCTGAAGTTTCTCAAAGGATTTTTAAGTTTTCTTTTGGTTTTGGTACCACACTTGGCAGTGCTCATGGGACCATGTGGTATGAGGTATCAAATCTCAGCCTCCAGCATTTGCATGCACTCCAACCTTTTGAGCTCTACATTTTCTCTTTGATGTCACACACTGTGCAAACTGCTCTGTAATTTAGATCAGTTCCAACACCAGAGATGATAGGGCCAGACAGATGGCTCTAAGACCTGGAGCATATACATGTTTTGCATGTAGAAGATCCAAGTTGATTCCTGGCATGACCTAGGCTCTCCAAGCACAGCCAAGAGTAACCCTTTGCATCACCCAGTGTTGCCCAAAAAAGAGCAAAACCCAAAACTTTTGGGCTTACAAAAGTTCATGCACTCCAAAAGAAGGCTAAATATTGGGTCAAGAGACCCAACTTTGAATTAATTACCACATAGGGTGTTGGGGATTGAACTAGGGTCAGCCATATGCAAGACAGAACACCCTACCTGCTGTACTATCTGGCCCCTTGAGCCTCAGTTACTACTAGAATATTTTCAAGGGAAAAAAAAGTTGCAAGAGCTGCTCTATTTCATCACAGTCATCTCTATTCCTAATGCTAATTGTTTCCCTGTCTCTGGCAGATGCTACTTCTATCCTCCCCTTGTCTACCTTGGCTTTTTGTTCCACCCCACCACTGGTTGTTGGCAATAATTCAGCTATGTGCATTGCACAGTATGGTTCACAACCCTCTTCAATCCTATGATCCTTAAAACTGACCAATTAAAACCCCCTGCCTTAGACCTTACAACAGGTAAGGTGGTTGTCTTGCATGTGGCTGTAGCTGCATCTGACCCTGGATCGGATGCCAGCATCTGGTTCCCCTGGTATAGGTGTGGTCCAAACCTGCCCCCAGCCCCCTCCTTTTTTTGGCAGTCTTGAGGCCTAGCTCAAAGGACACTTCTGAACTTTCTCAGCTCTGCAATGCATCTTAGTTCACTCACGAATCACGACCATCTTGTTATTCGTCGATTGCCTCGAGCAGGCCCCAGTAACGTCTCCTTCATCTTAGCCCTGAGATTTTTAAGAAAGTGCTATATTTAAGGCTTTTTAGGAGAATGAGACCCATCATTGTTACTGGTATTTGGCATATTGGGTACGCCACGAGGAGTTTGCCAGACTCTGCCCTGTGGGCAGGTTACATTCGGTAGCCTGCCAGTTTGTCCAAAGTAGGAATGAGATAATAAGATATCATAATAAGATGTCGCGCGACCGCGAATGCAGTCTCCTGCCCCCGCGCCTGGCTGTCCTCGCCAGGGCCCCTTGGAGGGGAGCGGGTTGAGCTTTCCTCCCCGCCCTGACCAGGGCTCTGGCAGCCGAAGACCTCCAGGACCAGCCACCACCATGCTGAGACCACTCTCCGCATACCTGGAGGTACCGGCAGAGGGACAAAGGCAAGCTTGTCCCAGGGTTAAGATGTCCAAGCCTACTCGGATCGGGGCTGAGCATCCTTAGTTCACTAGATCTGTATAATTCTATCAGCATTAACCCGAGATGTTGACAGCTTAAACTTAAACTTGGGGACACAGCATAGGAACTAAGGCTTTGATCCCCAGAACCATGTACGGTCTCTTGAACACTACCAGGAGTGGCCTCTGAGCAATATTGTGTATGACCTCAAACCCCAAAACAAGCAAACAAAAAATTCAATGAACATTTCAAGATTTGTTGGCAAGATTCTCTAGTCCTGAAGTCTTTAACATGAGTGGGAACAGAAAAGACAGTTTATGTGGCCAGAGTGATATATCATACAACGCGTTGGGTGCTTGCCTTGCATGTGGTCAACCCTGGTTCAATCCCCAGTATCCTATAAGGTTCCCCAATCACTGTCAGGAGTAATTTCTGAGTGCAGAGTCAGGAATAAGCCCCGAGCATCGATGGGTGTGCCTCCACTCCCCCCACAAGAAAAAGTTTTATTGCTATATTTTTGGAGAGTTTTGGGGGCACACATGGTGGTGCTCAGGGGATCATGTGACAGGCATTGAACCAAGGTCATCTACCTGCAAGGCAAGTGCTTTAACTTCTGTACTAGCCAGCATGCTAGGTTTTTTGTGTCACACCTGGCAGTGGTCAGTCAGGGGTAATACCTGAGTGCAGAATCAGGAGTAATTCTCCCGGTTTATTCTCCTGAATTACTCCTGGCTCTGTACTCGTGTAATTTCTAGTTTGCACTCAGGAATTACCCTTGGTGGTGTTCAGGAGGCCATGTGCTTTGTGCCCAGGATCACTCTTGTGCGTACTTGAGGGACTCTATGTTGTGCTGGATGGGCCACAACTCAAGGTAAGCACCTTAACCTCTACTATGTCCAAGGGCATTTTTTAAAATTAATTTTTATTTGCTCGAGCGGGCCCAGTAACGTCTCCATTGGAGACTTTGTTGTTACTGTGTCTGGCATATCGAATACTCTCGGTAGCTTGCCGGGCTCTCCGAGAGGGGCGGAGGAATCGAACTCGGGTCGGCCATGTTGGCTGCGTGCAAGGCAAATGCCCTACCCGCTGTGCTATCGCTCCAGCCCAATTTTTATTAAAAGCACCATGACTTACAAAGTTCATTATACACTTGTTTCAAGTATTTAGTGTTCCAACAGCACCTGTGTGACATTTCCTTTACCAATATTCCCAGTCTCCCTCTCAATCCCAACCTGCTCCCTTAAGGCACATAACAAATTTACTTTATATATGCTTATTGACAAGGGCATTTTTTCATCAGATTAATTTTTGGCAGTGCTGGGTTCGGAACCCAGGACCTTAGTCATAGTAGGTAAATGCTCTACCATGAGCCACATCCCAGGCCATAGTCAAGTTTTTTGTTTTGTTTGTTTTGTGGCCTCACCTGTCAATGCTCAAAGCTTACTCCTGGCTGTACACAGAGGAATCACTCCTGATTGTGCTCCTGGAACCATATGGACTGGAATGTTGGGATCAAGCCCAGGCAAATGTTTTTGTTCTTTTTTCTATGACCGTCAGGCAACAGGATAAAGAAGTTTGATGTGGAGGAGCCAGAGAGATAGTACAAGTGGGTAAAGAACTTGCCTTGCACGTAGCCTACCTGGGTGCAATTTTTGGCACCCATATTGTTTGCAGAGGACCCCCCCCCCGAATGATCCATGAGCACAGAACTAAGAGTAATCCATGAGCACAGCTGGGTGTGCCACTGTGCCTCCCCACAAAAGGTGATTTTACCCTGGGAGAAACACTGGTCATTATTTTATTTTTTGCTTTTTGGGTCACACCCAGCAATGCACAGGGGTTACTCCTGGCTCTGTGCTCAGGCATTACCCCTGGCGGTGCTCAGGGGACCATATGGGATGCTGGGAATCGAACCCTGGTCGGCCGCATGCAAGGCAAATGCCCTACCCACTGTGCTATTGCTCCAGCCCCAGGTCATTATTTTTTTAATTCATTATTTATTTTAAAATGGAGTACTGCTATTTATTCAGCCACTGATTAAGCTTGGTTAACTTTTTTAATTAATTTTGTTGGTGAAGGGGCACATCCAGCTGTACTCATGGCTTACTCCTGGCTCTGTGCTCACTCTGACAGCTGGCTGTACCATTTCTCTGGTTCCCACATTTTGGCTTTTGTTTTGTTTTGGGCTGGAGCGATAGCACAGCGGTAGGGTGTTTGCCTTGCACACAGCCAGCCCCGGCCAGGCGGGTTCGATTCCTCCGCCCCTCTTGGAGAGCCCAGCAAGCTACCAAGAGTATCTCACCTGCAAGGTAAAGCCTGGCAAGCTACCCCTGACGTATTCGATATGCCAAACAGTAGCAAGAAGTCTCAAAATGGAGCCGTTACTGGGCCCGCTGGAGCAAATCGATGAACAACGGGAAGACAGTGACAGCTTTGGGACCACATACAAGGCTCGGGGGGTTAGTTCTGTCCCGGCACTCAGGAGTCACTCCTAAGGTGCTCAGAGACCATATGGGATGCCAAAGACGGAACCCAAGTCGACAGTGTGCAAGGGTAGTACCCACTGTACTATCTCTTCGGCCCTACATTTTGGCTTTTTAAACTCAGTGCAGGTGGGATGTTGTAGATGAACCAGAAAGAAAGCTGAGAATCTGCTTGAGCTAAACTCAGCCTTCCAAAGAGGGCCCCAAGGGGCCAGAGCCAGGGTAAAACAAACCAAAAAAGCTTCTGTCCGATTCGGAAACCGAATCAATTGCCTTCCTCATCAACGAGAGAGGCGTGGCCAGCCTCTTCGCAAGTGTATGAAGTAATCCCTGGCACCCGAGTCCCGAGCTCCCGGGGAGTCCTGATCCCTTGGCTGCAGCACGCAGGTGAACCCTGATCCCAGCGGGCGAAGGGGACAGCGGGAGGGAGAAGGCGGATGGAGGCGGGGAAGAACTGGCTGCCGATGCCGGAGTTGGGCGCCGAGGTCGGCTCGGCTTCCCAGAAGAGAGCCCGACGCGGCTGTTCGTGCAGCGTGATTGGTTCCTGTCGGACCTCCTGGGGGGGATCCGGCTCCGACTTCCTGTTGCATCCTGGAAGAGGGCGCCAGCCCGGATCCCAGGAGGGCCGCGCAGCCCGTCCCGCCCCGCCCCGCCTCCCCGGCGCCCCCGCCTCCGAGGCCGCCTCGCTCCCTCCTTCCCGGCAAGCCCCGCGCCAGCGCTGCCTGCTGATTGGCTGCGGCGCGAGCAGCCGCTCTGCTGCAGAGGTTACCCCGGGTTTCCGGTGCGAGGCCAGAGCGGGCGAAGCCGTCTGGGCGTCGGCACTGAGGTAAGGACCGCGGCGGCGAGAGGAGGGGACGAGGCGACCGGAGGGCCCGTGGGCCTGGACACTTTCGGACATTGAGGAGAATCCCGCCGATTGCACGCGAGGGCGAGGGCCGGGGCGGCGGGGCTGCGTCCGTGCGCATGCGCGGCCGCGCGGCTGAGGCACGCGGGCCTCGGGTGGGTGCGCGCGCGCGCGCCGAGAGGCCCACGTGGGGGGGCGGGGGAGGGGCCGGGGCGCGCGGCCCGCCACGTCAGTGTCGGCCCCGGGCCGGGCGCCGGGCGTCCCGCGGGGGGCTGGCGGGCGGGCGGGGACGTGCTCTCGCGGAGAAAGGAGGCCGCTCCTCTCGCCCCCCCGCGGAAAAGGCTCCGCCCGGCGACGCCCCCCGACGTACCCGAGGGCGCGAGGAGCGTTTGTCCCCGCCGGGCCTCACCTAGCTGTGGGGCGCCCCCGGCGCGGAGGTGCTGGGTCGGGGGAGGGGAAAGCAAGCGTGTGCGTTTCTCGAGGACCCGCCTTCTCTTCACCTAGCGTTGCAGGCCGCGATGAAGAACCAGGACAAAAAGAATGGGGCCGCCAAGCACGCGAACAACACTTCCCACGCGAAAGGCCACCCGGGGCCGCCCGAAGCCGGCCCGGAGGGGGGCTCAGGGCGAACCGGCCCGGCCGCGGCGGCGACCGACGCGGAAGGTTCCAGCAGTCGGGCTCCAGCGAAGACGGAGGGTGTGTGTGCCAGGCCCCGGGTGGCCGGGCGGGAGAGGCCACCACGGCCACGGGCGTCCCGAGGGTGGGGGTCGGTCAAGTGAGCGCCCCAGTCAGTGGCCGGAGCTTAGGAGCGTCTCACCTGTGGGTGGCAGGCAGCGTGAGGCATGTGGCAAAAGTTGGGAAACCGGGGCTCGGGCCGGCGTGATGCCACTTGCCTGGCACATAGCCAGTGGTGGCTGGATCCCAGGCATCACATGTGGGTGATGGGGACCCGTCCCTGAGCACCTCAGGTTGTGGACACAAAACGCACACAAAAAAAACCAAAACCCTGGACTCAGCTGGCATGATTAAGGGGGGCTGGGCAGGGCACGCCTGGAGATGCTCGGGAGCTACTCGCAGCCTAGTGCAGTGCACGGATGGTGCCGTGCCAGTGAAGGATCCTGGGCCTCCTGCATGCAAAGCCTGCCCTCCAGCTATCCACTGACACACAGCGAAAATTGGGGGGGGAGGGAAAGAGGGTAGCCTGGATGTTGAGCGGCTGTTTGCCATCCCTGTGTGCTGAATGTTTCACTTCCCCTTCCGCCTTTGAATTTCGGGTCATAGCTGGCAGTGCAGGGGGGAGGTGGGCTACTCCTAATTTAGTACTGAGGGTTACTGCTTGCTCTGGGATTGAACCCTGGGCTGCTGCATGCAAAATATGAATGTCAACCCTGGGTTTTGTTTGGTTTTGGTCCCCACCCGGTAATACTCTGGGCTTACTCACTTTACTAAGAGTGATCCCTGAGCATACAGCAAGGAGTGGGATATGTGGTGCTGGGAATTGACACTGGGTTGGCTGTATGTAAGCCAAGTGCCCTCCCTCCTATACTACCCTCTCCAACTGGTTTATTTTCTTAACTGTTTAGGGCAGAAGAGGGGGAGGGCTGGG
Source organism: Sorex fumeus (assembly GCF_029834395.1). Classification (NCBI taxonomy): domain Eukaryota; kingdom Metazoa; phylum Chordata; class Mammalia; order Eulipotyphla; family Soricidae; genus Sorex; species Sorex fumeus. The sequence continues at coordinate 47,606,009 of NW_026606104.1, forward strand.
GGGTTTTGCTTTGGGGCCTTGGTCGGCAGTGCTCAGGGCTTACTCCTGGCTCTGCACTCTGGCATCACTCCTGGTAGACTGGGGAACTATATGTGGTGCCAGGGATTAAACCTGGGTTGGCTGCATACAGGGGAAGCGCCCCACCTACCATACTGTCTTGCGGTGGACTTAATGTCTTTTTGACTACCACCTCACTATCAAAGGTGTCCAGGAGATAGTTGGAAAGAGTTATTTTAGCGGTGGGGCACAGGCCTCACATGTAAGTAGCCCCGGATTCAGTCCCAGACACCAAGATAATTAAGTATTTATATGTAATATAGGTGAGGGTGGGTGTGCTCAGGCATAGACAGTGGGAGGAAAGCTTAAAGAAGTCAGGCATTGTTAGAGACAGGGGTGTGGCTCAGTGGGGAAGCACATGCCTTTGCCTCTCTTCCGTCCCTGGAAGATGGAAGAGAAAAGAAATGTGAGGCAACATTTAACACTAGTAAGTTCAGGCTAGAAAAATTTTACCCAGTGGTCTAGCTCATTGTAATTTTCACTGCCTCTTGTTCTCTGCTCTAAGGAGCCCAAGTCAAAGCTGCACAAGCTGGGGCCCTCCGTGATGTCTCTGAGGAGCTGAGCCGCCAGCTGGAAGACATCTTGAGTACATACTGCGTAGACAACAATCAGGGGGGCCCAGCTGAGGATGGGGCACATGGTGAACCCACTGAACCTGAAGATACAGAGAAGTCCCGGGCCTATGCCTCAAGGAATGGGGAGCCTGAGGCAGAGAACCCAGTTGTGAATGGTGAGAAAGAGCCCTCCAAGGGAGAACCGGTCACAGAAGAGATCCGGGCAAGTGACGAGGTTGGAGACCGCAATCACCGAAGGCCACAGGAAAAGAAGAAAGCCAAGGGTCTGGGTAAGCAGAGGGCAGCTAGTGAGGGAGGGAGGTTTAGACCTTGACATTCTTTGGATGAGTCTGCTCTTGGAAGATTCGAAGGAAATTCTGCTTCCTAGAGAACGGAGTCACACGGTTTTAGATAGTCAGGGTTATGGTCTCAGAACATCACTCAGCTGTTGAGCACTTGTTCTGTTTGTGTGAGGCCCTGGGTTCTCTTCCCCCCACCACATTATCCCTCAAACACTACCAGGAGCAAGCACCAAGCTGAGAATAGCCCCTGAGCACAGCCAGGGTTATGGGACCTTAGCATTAGAAGCTCCATAGAAGCAAGTGAGAATTGAAATGCAGCCTACTCTCTCTCTGAGATAAGAGAGTCATATAATGATGGGCTCCTATACCAACCAGTATGATTTCTGTCCTGCTGTGTGACTTTGGTTAACACTTTTTGCTCTCTGGTCTTTAGTTTCCGTTTCCCTCTGATAAGAGAATTAGACTAGACCAGGGTTGACAACTCAGGTAAGCCCAGGTAGCCTAGGGTTCCTGTAAGGACCAAGAGAGGGGAGGACTTGGTCATAGGGTTGAGAATCACCAGGCCTGGCAAGCTAATAACACAGGTTAAAGTATAATCAGCCATCTTTTGAAGAAGGTGCCTCTGGGACAATTCCCATCTCAGAATTCAAGGGTCTCTCCCAGTAGGGGGTCATGCAGTACTAGGAATAAAACCCTGGCTTCCCTCATGAAATCATATACTCCAGCCCATCGAGTGAATCCTTGGACCCATTTTTTGTTAAGGAAAGCCAGAAGTCTGGAGTTGCATGAAATCTTCAGATGTTTTGTTATTGTGGTTTTGGAGCAGGGGGAGGTGCAGGTGGGTTGGGCCATACCAGATGTGCTCAGAAATTGCATCTGGTAATGCACAGGGGATAGAATCTGGGTCAGCTGTGTGCAAAACACGCACCTTATCTCTACTATCTCTCAAGCCCTTCTCTAGGTATTTAATAAGGATTTTGTTTGTTTATTTGGGTGCCATATTGGACGGTACTCGGCTTATTCCTGGCATGTGGTTAGGAGTCATTATAGTGGGGTTCAGGAAACCACATGAGTGCCAGAGATAGAACCCCCAAGTTGGCGGGCACTGTTCCCATGGTAATATTTCTCCAGCCCCTAAGAGAAGCCATCTGAGTGTTGGATTTGGCTTGTTTACTGAATCAATCAACAGCTCTTGACAGTTGCTGATTAATGTTTGTCTCCAGGCGTGACAACTTCAGGGCCCTGGTTCTGGGATATGTACAGCTAGGTAACAGGTATAGACAGTGAGAAGAAAGTCATGGGGGTTGGGGAGTAATGTGTATAAAAGAAACCAAGTCGGGGGGGGCCAGAGCAATAGTGCAATGGGTAAGGTGTTTGCCTTGTACACAGCTGGCCCAAGTTCAATCCCTGGCATCCCATATGGTCCCCCGAGCACCTCCAGGACTAATTCCTGAGTGCAGAGCCAGGAGTAACCCCTGAGTATTGCTGGGTGTGACCCAAAAAGCAAAAAAAAGAAAGAAACCTGATTGAGCCTGGAGTTATAGTAAAGCCGGTAGAGCATTTTGCCTTGCTTACAGCCGACTCAGGTTCGATCAGCTGGCTTCACATAGGATCTCCTAAGCACTGCCAGGAGTAACCCCCAAGCTTTGCCAGATGTGACCCAGTAAAACAACAGAAACCAAGTTAGGGGCCAGAACAGTAGTACAGTGGGTAAGGCTCTGGCCTTGCATATGGGTGACCTGAGCCATGTACAAGGCCCGCACCCTATATGGTCCCCCAAGTCCAAAAATAAATAAAAGTTACAAAAAGAAACCAAATTAGTAACCAAAAAGCATAGCCATGTTTTTGTCCCTTCTCACCTACCCACTTGTTGGCATCCTGGTTTTTTCGGGGGTTTTTTTGTTTGTTTTTTGTTTTTAATTTTGTTTTTTTGGGTCACACCTGGCAATGCTCAGGAATTACTCCTGGTGGTGCATGGTAGACTGTATGGGATGCCAGGGATCAAACCCAGACCGCGTGCAAGGCAAACATCCTATCTGCTATGCAGTTACTCTGAACCCTTTTACCCTAATTTAAAGGAGGATTTTGTTGTCATTTACTCTTGGTACCAAATATTAGAACATATGTTCAGCTTCTACTTTACCATGGCTTTCTGTGATCTGTGTTTAGTAGTTCTCATGGAGACCTACTCCTTTCCCTTCTGCTTTCAAAGAGACCTTGCTTGCATCGGCATTGTAGTTCTGAGCTAACAAGTGGGACAGCTTGCTTCCCACCTGTGAGTAGAGTAGGCAGGTTCTTATTCTTCTCCACTAAGAAATCAAGGAATTCACAGCAGTTCAGTCATTTGTTTAATAAAGCTTTCATTGGGCCAGAGAGGTAGTACCAAGGTTAAGGCTTTTGCCTTGCATGTGGCTGACCAAGGCTCAATCCTCATTACCACATAGAATCACTGTCAGGAATGATCCCTGGACACCACTTGGTGTAGCATCTTCATATCATCATCATAATAATAATAATTAAGAATGTCTTCATTGAGTCATGTCCTCTCTGATGGGCATAGGAACAGTATCAAGGCTATAGTGATAGGCAAAATTGAGTAGGCTCCCAGGTCTCAGGACACATGCTTCCTATCAAGGAAAGCAGCCAATTCATCAAGTAGTAAGTATGATAGGGGAGAGCACTGTAAAGGGAGAATTTGACTTCTTTTCCTCTGCTTTATAGGGAAGGAGATCACATTGCTAATGCAGACGTTGAACACCCTGAGCACTCCAGAGGAGAAGCTGGCAGCTCTATGCAAGAAGTATGCTGAACTGGTCAGTTCTTCCCTTTCTGGCCACCTGGCATGGGTTCAGGGGACAGGGGCAGGTTGGTAACTTCCTGTAAAGCCTGTCAGCCTTTTCCCAGTTTGTCTAGTTGCGAGTTAGATCCCAGCAACCTCTTCAGCACTTAGAGAAGAGAAACTTTCTATTCAGAGGTAAAGCCCTAGCCCAGGCCTGAGATCTAGGTACCATTTCCTCTCAATCCCATGTATCTCCCCAAAATAGGGAAGTGCACAGTGCCCTCCTTACATCATGTCTCAGAATATCTCCTGATCTTCTTTAATTCTCAGTTCATAGAGAGATTTCCTTAGTTGTTTAAAAATGTGGGTTTGGGTCAGAGGATATGGTTTGAAGGGCTGAAGTACATGCTTTGCGTGCAGGATGCTTGGATTTATTCCCTGATTGTATGTGGTTGTCCTCTAGGCACTGTCAGGGAATGACCCTGAGCACTGCTGGGTGTGGGGTGAAAAAAAATTAGAGTAAATAGGTGCCTAAGAGATAGTACAGTGGGTAAGACACTTGCCTTGTACATGGCCGTCCTGGGTTCAGTCCCTGCCACCCTTAATGGTCCCTTGAGCACTGCTAAGGGTGATCACTAAGTACTGCTGGGTGTGGCCCAGAAATCAACATAAGAAATATTCTATTGTGTTGGAGTGATAGTACAGTGGGTAGGGCATTTGCCTTGCATGCGGCCTACCCAGGGTCAATCTCTGGTGCCCAGTATGGTCCCCTGAGCACCTCTGAGTAATTCCTGATGCAGAGCCAGGAGTAACCCCTGAGCATTGCCAGCTTTGACCCAAAAAGCAAAAAAAAATTAAAAATACACTATTTAATTTTATAAAGAATACTACTTAAGTAGCACTGTAGCACTGTCCTCTTGTTGTTCATCGATTTGCTCGAGCAGGCCCAGTAACATTGTGGGACTTGTTACTGTGTTTGGCTTATCAAATACGTCACGGGTAGCTTGCCAGGTTTTGCTGTGCGAGCGAGATACTCTCGGTAGCTTGCTGGGCTCTCCGTGGGAGCGGAGAAATCGAACCTGGGCCAACTGGGTTGGCCGCATGCAAGGCAAACACCTTACCCGCTATGCTATTGCTCCAGCCCACTACTTAAGTAAATAGTAAAATACTTAAAGTATTAATTTAACCTCCTTGTTTAATTGGGAGGGAATGTTTGTTCCATACCCAGCAGTACCAGGGACTACTCCTGTGCTCCTGTGCTCTGGCACTCTGACAGTGCTCCAGAGACCAAATGTGGTGGCAGAGATTCAAACTGGAATCATGGCCACCACAGCCTCATGTAAATAAGACCTTACGTCCTTTACTCTCTCTAGAGAATCTCCAATTCCTTTTTAATATGTGTACTAAGAAAACTTTAATTGGATAATTGCTGTTATATTTGTAATGTACATCGTTAGACAGGCTCATGGAAAAGAGTAAAGGTTGAGGTGTGGTCTTTGTGTAAGAGAAAGTGAGGAGAGTGATGCCACAGTCATAATACTGTCCTCCCGTTGTTCATCAGTTTGCTCAAGCGGGCCCAGTAACATCTCCATTTTGAGACTTGTTACTGTTTTGGCATATTGAATACGTCACGGGTAGCTTGCCAGGCTTTGCCGTGCGGGAAAGATACTCTCAGTACCTTGTCAGGCTCTCCAAGAGGGCCGGAGGAATCAAACCCGCCTGGGCCGGGCTGGCTGCGTGCAAGGCAAACGCCCTACCGCTGTGCTATCGGTTCAGCCCAGAGTCATAAAATTGTCAATAATAAAAAAGGTCAAAGATGATCATAAGAGTCAAAGGGAAACAAAATGATGATCCAAGGACCCCGCAAGGACTTAAGTGGTAAAGCATATACCCAGTGTTGGCACAGCCCTAACTTCTGTCCCTGGCACCTCATCATGGCCTTCTCTGTCACCATCTCTGTCACCATGTGGCCCTGGGCACTCCTGTGTATCATCATACTGGTAGCTCATTCTGCTACCAGAATGGCTCCAGACCCTCAAAACATTGCTGGGTGTGACCCCTATGAAAGTATAATAGCAATGGCAAACAGGTGGTAAATCTTGGTAGTACTGGACAAGACAAAGGTCTGCCGAGTACAAGGAGGGTAGCAACAGCTCTTGTCTGAAAGTTGAGCATTCTGAAAGTCTTGAGAAGTTCCTTTCTGGGGCTAGAGCGATAGTACAGCAGGTGGGGCCCTTGTCTTGCATGTGGCTGACCCAGGTTCAATTCCCACATCCCATATGGTTGTTGAGTGCAGAGCTAGGAGTAGCTCTTAAGCACTGCTGGGTGTGGCCCAAACACCAGAAAAAGGGAGAATGAAAACATTCTTTTTGGGGTCAGAGCTATAGAGAATTGGGATCCTCTGGCTTTATGACCTATTTGTCCTGTCTGGAGCGATAGCACAGCGGGTAGGGCGTTCGCCTTACAAGCGGCCAACATGGCCGACCCGAGTTCGATTCCTCCGCCCCTCTCGGAGAGCCCGGCAAGCTACCGAGAGTATTCGATATGCCAGACACAGTAACAACAAAGTCTCCAATGGAGACGTTACTGGGCCCGCTCGAGCAAATCGACGATCAACGGGAGGGCCTTTACCTTTTACCTTTACCTTGTCCTGTCTGAGTGTCTGTCTCTGTGTCTTGGGGTGGGACTCTCTGGGTTATTGGGCAAAACAAAAAGGGGGAACATGGGGCTGGAGAAATAGTACAGCAGTTAATGTGCTTACCTTGCCTCACCTCTCTCCAACCCCAGTCCAATTCCTGGCACCAAACATATTCTCCTGAGGACTGCATGGTGTGGTCCCCAATAAAGGGAGGGGGTGAGTGTGTAAAAACCCTACAACAGTCTGGCCAGAGCTTTTATACCTAGCCTCAGGATCAAGGGAGTAGGATTTCAAGTCATCTCAGGGAACACCCCACTTCAGGGTGGGTGATGAACTCCACCCAAAGGCTTAAGACTCTCCTGGTCACCAGCTGGAAGAGCACCGGAACTCGCAGAAGCAGATGAAGCTCCTACAGAAGAAGCAGAGCCAACTGGTGCAGGAGAAGGACCACCTGCGCGGTGAGCACAGCAAGGCCATCCTGGCCCGGAGCAAGCTGGAGAGCCTGTGCCGAGAGTTGCAGCGCCACAACCGCTCCCTCAAGGTAGGCCTTATGGCTGCTTCCTGGTTGGTGGTTTTCAGTGGGCTCACCCCCATAAAATATTTGGTAGTGGGGGTAGAGAGATGAGGCTCTTGCCTTGCATGCAACTGGCCCAGGTTCAATCCCTAGCATCCTATATAGTCCCCCAAGCACCACCAGTAGTAATTTCTAAGTGCAGAGCCAGGAGTAACTCCTGAGCATCGTCAGGTGTAACCCAAAAACCTTAAAAAGCGGTCGCGGGGTTTCTCAGGGCAGGGATGGAGAAATAGGACAGAAACTAAGATTTGTCACTGACCTTGGTTCAAAATACAGTGCCCTGAGGGACCAGAGCTATAATACAGAGGGTAGGGCACTTGCCTTGCATGTGGCCCACCCAACTTTGATCCCCACCATCCCATATGGTTCCCTGAGTCTCACTAGAAGTAATTCTAAGCACAGAGCCTGACATAAGCCCTGAGCACTGCTGGGTGTAATCCCACCACCTCCACACTTCACCCCATCCTCCAAAAAAAATACACATTGCTCTGAGCATCACTGGTTATGACCCCAGAGTATTTCAGTAAGCTAGAAAGTAGCTCAGCAATCTAGAATTGGAGTTGTACTTGCATGTAGGAGGTCTGTGTTCACTCTCCAAAACCCTGGTACCGCACACTACCCCAAATACTACATCAGGAATAGCACCCCCATTCTACCCCCACATCAGTGCCTTATGGAGTAAGTAAGCCCTGAACATTGTCAATATATATATATGTACATATATCAAGCATTGAACACCATACATATAGCACTGTAGCCCCGTTGTTCATCAGTTTGCTCAAGCGGGCACCAGTAAAGTCTCACAACAAATTGTGAGACTTGTTACTGCTTTTGGCATATTGAATACGTCACGGATAGCTTGCCAGGCTTTGCCGTGCAGGTGAGATAACACTCTGTAGCTTGCTGGGCTCTCTAAGGGGCGAAGGAATAGAACCTGGGTTGACCGCGTGCACGACAGACGCCCTACCTGCTGTGCTATCGCTCCAGCCTACCGTGTGTGTGTGTGTGTGTGTGTGTGTGTGTGTGTGTGTGTGTGTGTGTGTGTGTGTGTACACATATATTTGAGACCAGTTGTAGTTACTGGTTTTGGCATATCGAATACACAACGAACGGATAGCTTGCCAGGCTCTTCCGTGTGGGCGGAATACTCTCGGTAGCTTGCCAGTCTTTCCGAGAGGGATAGAGGCTTTTGGGGCGACCTCTAATCACCCTTGTAGGTGTTACCGTATTTGAACCCTATCAAATATGGTACGACAATTCCGGAAGATGGGTATTTAGTGTCTTATGATGTGTCGGCGGGTCCGGAAAGCGTCCTGGAATGTGGCGACGGCTGGGTAGTGGAGGTAGTGTCCGTACATATATATAATTTCTCTAAAATATTCTGCCTAAGCTTTTTGTAAACACTGAACATCCACCTGCCTTAGATGAATGCTGTAGTGCTCGGAGACCTCTAAACACAAGACTGAGATTGTTCTTAGTGATACTTCAGGGAAGCCAGATTCCAGGGCTGACAAGCCACTCTTCTCCCACTTAATCAGTTAGAAATGCTGAACTTTCAAACTTTGGACCAAGGAGGTGCAGCTCAGAGGACTAGAGTCCTAGAACTGCAGGGTGTGTCCCAGTAGCTTCCAGCACTGTACTCTGTGGCTCCAGATATCAAGTTTTAGACTTTTAAACATCCTTGCACCCAGTTGTGCTCAGGGCTTACCTCTGGCTCTGTCATGCCATGACTCAGGGAAACAGGGTTTGAGTAGGATGGTATTACCATGTCCAAGCACCAAACCCTTGCTACCACTGAACACAGCTTAGTGGTTGTGTGGGAGGGTTGGGAGGGGCAGGTAGTGTGGTAGGTACCCGGCTGTGTTCTGGGATCACTCCTGGCAGGGCTCAGGGAATCATATGTGGCACTAGGGATTGAAACTGGGTCAGCCACATGTGCTGACAAGTGCTCTACCCTGAGCATTTGTTGGGAGGCCGGCAGTCAACAGGATTAGTGAGTGTGTGGTATTTTGCAACATGCTTTGCTCACAACACAGATTTAGGACTGGAGAGATAGCATGAAGCTAAGGTACTTATCTTTCATGCAGCCAATCCCAGTTTGAATCCTGGTACTTCATATATATAGTCTCCTGAGCACAGAACCAAGTGTAGAGTACTGAACACAACCTGATGTGGCCCCTAAGCACTAAGTTAAACATTACAGAAGCACCTTACCCACTGTACTGTCTCTCCAGCCCCCCCAAAAGTACAGATACAAGATTTATTGTGAATGGTTCAGGGATGACAATTGTGTAATCATTCTGAGCGATAGTCAAAAGGCTAGAAGGAATGCTTTGCATGAGGGACTCTAAAATTTCACTTTCTGCACCACTGGCTGTGCCCAGCCCCCCAAAAAAATCTGGTTCAAGTATTTTTAAGTCGTTTCTAATTTTTCACTGTTAATGTATGTAAAGTACAGTAAGAAGTTATATTATGGGGCTGGGACAATAGTACTATGGTTAAGACACTTGCCTTGCAAATAGCCAGCCATTTGATCCCTGGTACCCCATGTTTCCCTGAGCCATGCCAGGACAGAGCCAGAGGTAAGACCTGAGCACCACTGGGTATAACAACTCCCACCCCCAGATTCTTTTAGACTTGATATCTGGAGTCAGAGAGTACAGTGAGTAGGGCACTTATCTTGCATGTGGCTGATGCGGCAGGCTTTATCCCCAGCATTCATATGAGTACCACCAGTCCTGATCCCTAAGCTCAGAGCCAGGAGTAAGCCCTGAAAACTGCCGGATGTGGCCCAAAAACAAATTTTGTTGTTGTTGTTGTTTGGGTTTGGAAAGCTAGAATAACAAGTAGGGCACTTACTCACCTTACATGTGACTGATCCGGATTCAATTCCTAGCACCTCATGGTTTCCCAAACCTAACAGTGCTCAGCCAGAGCCAGAGCTGAGCACTGTCAGAGGTTGAACAAAACTCAGAATATATAGATACATAGATATATAGTACATAGTATACATAAGAATTAAAACTTAAGAACATATGGGTGCCAGAGCAATAACACAGTGGGTAAGACTTGACTTGCACATGGTCGACCCGGGTTTGATCCCCAGCATCCCATATAATCCCCCAAGCCCCACCAGGAGTGATTTCTGAGTACACAGGGTTACTCCTGGCTCTATACTCAGGAATCACTCCTAGCAGTGCAAGGGCACCATATCGGATGCCAGGAATCAAACCCAGGCTTTGCAAGACAAATGCTCTACCCGATATACTATTGCTCCAGTCCATGTTTGTTTTTGTTTTGGAGGCCACATCTCGCAATGTTCAGGGATTACTCTGGGCTCTGCACTCTGAAATTATTCCTTGTGGTGCTGGGGGGCCACATGTGATAGCATGTGAAAGCACATAGGATTAATCTTGGGGGTAAAATGACTGGGTTGTTGTTATTTTTGGGTTAGACTGACTATGCTCAGGGCTGGTCCGGGTTTTGTGCTCACGAGTGATCCTTTGGCTCTTGGGGTGCCATACCTAGTGCCAGATATACAAACCAGGCTTGGCTGGATGTAGGGCAAGTGTCTTAACCCCTGTTTTCTCTCCTGCCCCAAAGAGTATGTAAATTTTTTATTTTTTGGTTTTGGGATCAAACTTATCAGTACTCAGGGCTTATTTCTGATTCTGTTCTCAGAGATGAATCCTGGGAGGTCTCAGGGACCATATTTGGTTCTGGGGATTGAACCCATGTAGGCCACATGCAAGGCAAGTGCCCTACCTGCTGTATTATCTCTTGGCTCTTTTTTTTTTTTTTTTTTTTTTTTAATCTGCCAGATTGCCTCTCAGCCAACAGTGCTTATTTTAAACACTGGAGAAAGATGTGGTGGAAGAATGATAGGAAAAAAAAGCTACTTAGTCTGAAGACTAGAGTAGTAGGCTTTTAGTAGATGCAGATTGCTTTACATGCTGAGAAAAAACTCCGCATGATCCCCTGAGCATTACAGGGAGTGACCCCTGAACACAGAGCTAGGAATAGCCCCTGTGCTCTGCCAAATGTGACAAAACAAGCAGAATGTCAGAATGGCCCCGAGATGTATGCCTGGGTTTTCTAGGCAGACTCTCACAGGGTGTCACCTGATGCAGGGATTTGTTCAGAGCCTCCGTTGCGCTCCATTGCCTGGCTACTGCTCACTGGGAGAGCAGGAAGGATTGTTGGTCAATACTAGCCCTGGATTAGCTAAGGGATCATTGTGAGGTTGTCTTCGAGAGCACTGGGTAACGGAACTGGGGTTGGCTTCTCTGCCCAGGAAGAAGGTGTGCAGCGAGCCCGGGAGGAAGAGGAGAAGCGCAAGGAAGTGACCTCGCACTTCCAGATGACACTGAATGACATCCAGCTACAGATGGAACAGCACAACGAGCGCAATTCCAAACTGCGCCAGGAGAACATGGAGCTGGCTGAGAGGCTCAAGAAGCTGATTGAGCAGTATGAGCTGCGGGAAGAGGTTTGTATCATGGCCAGCCAGCATAGCCAGGAGATTGTGGTATTCTCTGGGGTGAAGAGCTCTAGGGGGCCAGCCCTGGAACATGTTTGGCACACTCCATCCCCTTTCTCCTCCTTTCTTAGCAATGGAGTAATGTTCCTCATAAAACTGAGGTAAAAGGGCTGGAGAAATAGCACAACGGGTAGAGCGTTTGCCTTGCACATGGCTGACCCGGGTTCAATTCCCCAGCTTCCCATATTGTCCCCTGAGCACCACCAGGAGTGATTCCTGAGTGCAGAGCCAGGAGTAACTCCTGAGCATCGCCAGGTGTAACCCAAAAAGCACCAAAAATTAAAAAAAAAAAAAAAACAGGTAAAGAAATGTGTCTAGGATTGAAGCACCACAGTGCTTTGTCTGGAGTATTTTCTGGAATTAGAACTGAAGGGTGCTTCTTAGGTTTTGGGCCATACCTGGAGATTCTCAGGGCATCCTCCTAGCTCTGCCCCTACGTAGGAATCACTCCTGGCATGCTCAGGAGACCACATGGGATGCCAGGGACTAAACTATCCTTGGCTACATGCAACACAAGTGCCCTACCCTATGTACTATCACTATCACTCCAGGTCCCCTATATTCTCTAGCCCTTGTTGTTTTGTCTGGTTTTGGCACCACACCTGGTAGTGCTCAGGGACTACTCCTGACTCTGCACTCAGGATCACTCCTGGCAGTACTCAGGAGACCTTGTGGAATTCTGGGATCAAACCCAGGTCTGCCATGTGCAAAGCAAATGCCCTTCCTGCTTTATTATCGCTCTGGCCCTCTTTAATTTTAGTCCTTGTTTCTTTAACTTCCTGGGTGCTGATTTCATCCATAAATAATCCCCTCTCCTCCCCCATGACTGACTCAGTGGGAGACCAACAAGTTGAGATTTGCAAGCCCTCCCGGCAGGGACCGGAAGTCCAGCAGCTCCTCGCCCTTGTGGGAAGGCACTGCCCAGGTGCAGGCAAGAGCTGATATTGTGCTTTCCTGCAGCACATCGACAAAGTCTTCAAACACAAGGACCTGCAGCAGCAGCTTGTGGATGCCAAGCTCCAGCAGGCCCAGGAGATGCTGAAGGAGGCAGAGGAGAGGCACCAGCGGGAGAAAGATTTTGTGAGGCTCACTCAAGGGGTGGGGGTAGGGGGCTCTGGGAGGGGGGTGGTGACTGGGGAAAGACAGCTGCCTGGCCAGACCAGGGCACTGCTTCCTCAAGCACAAGACTGAGAGCAGGAAGCCTCAGTGGATTCTAGTGCTCATAGCTTGAATAAGCCAGGCACAGCCCTTCAGGGTTTCTGACAAGTCGGGGTCCTATCTTGGAAATAGCTCCTCAAAGAGGCTGTGGAGTCCCAGAGGATGTGTGAGCTGATGAAGCAGCAGGAGAACCACTTGAAGCAGCAGGTGAGACCGTGTGTAGCCTGGCCCTGGGCCCCTCCTGGGAGGGAAATGGGACCCTCATTCTAGGACCACCTTGACTGACTGCTGTGTGACCTTGCTGAGACTTTGTTTTCTCTGGACCCGCCCAGCACCTCACCTGTGTGGTGGTGACCAGGTGGCTAGGTGAGCTTGGAGGACTTCCTTCCTAGTCGGAAGAGTTGAGCTGCTTGTGAGGAGGTGGGGACAGAATGAGTGTTTTAATTTTTGCTTTTTTGGCTATTTGGGTTTGTTTTGGTGCTATACCCAGCAGTGCTGAGGGCTGCTCCCAGTGGGACTGGTGATCAATCCCAGGGTTCTTACTTGCAAAGTGCACACTCCAGCCCTAAGAGCTGTCAACCCAGCCCAAGAACGGGTATGTTTAATCATGTAAATTATATTGAATTCCAGACACAAAGTTCCAAAACAACATAAAGGCATACTAAGTGTTCCCAGACTCTGCTTTCTGATCTTAACCTTTTTAATTACCTTCTTTCAAATACATAGATTTTTTTGTTTTGTTTTGAAGAGAAAAGGTTTCTCAGTAGCATTGTTGGGTCAAAGGGCCAAGGTTGGTTCTGAGTGTAATGACCGAATGTGCTTCCTAGAGAAGCCCGATCTCATCTTGTGGCCTTCTTTCTTATTCAGCTTGCCTTGTACACAGAGAAGTTTGAGGAGTTCCAAAACACACTCTCCAAAAGCAGTGAGGTGTTCACCACATTCAAACAGGAGATGGAAAAGGTAACACCGTTTGGGTGAACAACAGGCTGGCCTGCCCCTTACCCAAGGTATCTCCTGGGCTACTTAACTTGGTACCAATAGGGACCTGTAAGGAGGGATCACTCCTTCCCTGTTTTGAGAGGGACATTTTAACCCAAAGTGGCACAGAAACGCTCACTGCCCCATGACTAATCTGTTCTCTTGGGGGCAGATGCACGGCTAGCAGGGCCCCGACCATTCATTTCCCTTTTTGTCATGTGATGCAGATGACTAAGAAGATTAAGAAGCTGGAGAAAGAAACCACAATGTACCGGTCTCGGTGGGAGAGCAGCAATAAGGCACTACTGGAGATGGCCGAAGAGGTGGGTGCTTAAATGTAGTAAGTCAGCTACCCATCTGTGATGCTGCTAGCATGGGATGTCATGGGGTTCACCTGAGTGGCTTTCCAAGTGCAAGGGCACTGCTATCTTCCTGCAGCAGTGGGTGAGCTTGGTGACAGATTGGCAGTGGGAATATAAAGAGCAAATGAAGGTAGGCAGTTTAATTTGCCAGGTGATGGGCTTTTGTGGTGTGGAGAGAAGATGAATTCAGGGGCTAGAGCAATAGCACAGCAGGTAGGGCATTTGCCTTACACCTGGCTGGCCCAGGTTCAATTCCCAGCATCCCATATGGTCCCCTGAGCACCGCTGCCAGGGGTAATTCCTGAGTGCATGAGCCAGGAGTAACCCCTGTGCAGCACTGGGTGTGACCCGAAGACCAAAAAAAGAAGAAGAAGAATCAAAAGGCACGAATTTGCCCGCGTTGTCTGGTAGTAAAAGGAAGGACATTCCCAAATCAAGACCTTCTCTGTTACCCGAGTTATTCTTAAAATAAAACAGGGCCAAAAGGGGCGACTTTCCACTTTGGTCTCCCAGCATGGCCACTTTTCTCCACATTGGGTTGGGGAGGAGGGCCAGGGCATGACAATGAAAAACCCCATTTCTTTCCCTAGAAAACACTCCGGGACAAAGAGCTGGAGGGACTGCAAGTGAAAATTCAGCGGTTGGAGAAGCTGTGCCGAGCGCTGCAGACAGAACGCAACGACCTGAACAAGAGGGTACAGGACTTGAGTGCGGGGGTCCAGGGCCCCCTCACAGACAGCCCTGAACAAAGGTCAGAGGCTGCTACTGCCTCTAAGGAACAGGGTGTTGAGGGGCCTGGTGCCCAAGCACCTAGCTCCCCAAGAGCCACGGAAGCCCCTTGCTGCCATGGAGCACCCAGCTTAGAAGCATCTGACCGTACTAGGCCTCAGGAGCCCACCACCACCGCCTAGGGAGCTTGGCCTGGGGTGTGTGCTGGGAAGGGAGCAAGCAGCCCAGCCAAGTCTGGCCCACCAAGCTCCCTCTGCTGCGCGGTGTAGCCCTGAGGTCAGACGCTCTGACCTGGCCGATGTCTGACACCTCGAAGTTCTGGATTTTCTGGGTCAGTTTTCAATACCTATGGCATAGGTGCAAGGCCACACGTGTTCTTACCTGTAAGTGTCAAGTGGGCTGACATTGGGGTGGGATGTGGACAGATGAGGTCAGTGACTCTTCTAAGAGTTAACAGGTCTCAAAGCAGAGCTGTCCCAGTGAGCTACTGGACAAGCAACAAGCTTTTCCCTGCCTGATTTGAGACTCCTTCCCTGCCCTTCAGGGCTCATGACAGATGATACCCTCGGGCCTTGACAATGAGCAGGACTTGGGCAACTCCGGTTCTCCAAGCTTCCCCAGAAGCTCTTTTGCTTCTCTTGACCTGGAAAAGGGGACCCCAAACAGAGCCTTGGCAGGGGCTTAGGAACAGTAACAAAACTGCCCTTCTGCCTTGGACTGGGCTCTGAAGAAGGTTTCTGTGTGGGATGATGTGCTGGGTGGGAGCCCCCAGGCACCACTTCCCCTGCCCTCTGGTAGTGCCAGGACCAGGCCAATGATGCTTTTCAGTAGCCTTATCATTCACAGGTGCCTCTAGCCTGCACAATGATTGACAAGAGATCACCCAAAGGCTTCTTCCAGAAGGGTTCTTTGTTCTGTTTGTCCGATTCTTTATTTTTGCACATGACAGTGTTTGCGTTGCTGATCTCCTGAGGAAGAAGGGAAAGTGCTGTAGTGGTGGTGCCTGGCTTCCTGGCTCCCAGTGCCCCACCACCTCACCTAGCACTTTGCCGTGCTGGTTCTGAGGTTTCCTGTCAGTGAACCCAGATTGTTTATAGTAACGGAAAAAAGGGTCTCTGATAGCTTTGCCACAGCTTGCCTGTGACACCATGGGAGGTCTCCAGGCAGCTGTACAGGCCTGTTCTTCCCTTGGCTTTATGAGTTTTCTGTTCTCTTGCCTGCACCCATGTGCATTCCTTGAGATTTGCCCTGGTTCTGTTTTGGCCTGGGGCCTGGCTTCAATATGTCCCTTTGACATTCCTCCTTTCAGTATGGATAAGAATAAGATCTGGGGCTAAAAAGAGAGTACAAGGAGTGGGTAGAGCGTCTCACCCCTGTTCAGTCCCCAATGCTACATTTGGTCCCCAACTGAACACTGCTGGGTGTGGCCCAGGCCTGCCCCTTCCCTGAAAAGGAATGAAAACAGTTGATTTGGTCCCAAAAATTGGAAGGCTGCAGATTAGGCTGCAGATTGTGTGTACCTGTCCTACATTGTCGTCCGTCCGTTCCCCCGTCCCCCCCGTCCCCCCGTGCCTGCTGCTCTGAACTCTCAAAGGTTCTGCTGTGGCAATCTGGTGGGGCTGTTTGGTCTTATTACTGTGCAGGTTGGTGCAGGGCAGTTCTCTTGAACAACTAAGTCAGTCTTGTATTAAGTGGGGCTCTGCTTGCAGCAGCTGAGTTGGTTAATGTACGTCCTTGAAGCTGCTTCGTTGTCTGGCAGGCTCCCTCATTTCATATAATTCGTCTTTGAGCCCTGAACTTCAATTCCTCAGAGGAGTAGGTTAGTGAAAAATACTAAGAATTCTTGAATCACATTTCAGCTTAGACCAGAGATGGCAAATGAACAGCACTTCAATTCCCCGTGGCCAAATTTTCCCCCTCATCCCTCTCCCAAGGTCTGTCCCTGAGAGTAGAACTGTTCCCCTAGCCAGTGAGTATGAGGAGTGGCATGCCATCCTGCCTGGCTAAGACCCCATTCTCCGGTTCAGCAGTATGTCCTTCCAGGCACCTTTTCTGTCCCTCTCAAAAGTCTGGGTCTGGACTCATGCCAGCTGCCTCCTGCCCCAGTCACGCCAGTTGTGCCAGGCTGGGGCACACAGGAGCTGCCAATCCCATACAGGTTTGCTGGGCTACAGAAGCACAAGGCTGCAGCAAGAGCTCTAGCTTGCTCAGCAGGAAGGCCTACAGAGCCCCCCACAGAATTGCCTCCTCACTCAGCTACCTCTTTAAAGCCCGAGGTGGGGGCAGGTCTGTTGGAGCCTCCTGTGGGCATGGGAGGTGACAGCTGCTCCGTGCATGCCAGCAGCCCCTGGAGACATCTAGTGAAAATGAGCAAGATGGTCTCACTGGGCTGGCCTCCCGGATCGGAGCCTGTACCTCTTAGGGGGTAGGATGGAGGGAGTTTGTTCCCAGTTCCAGCCACAGCTGGACTTTCAGACCAGGCTTTTGATGGGTACCATATTCTTCCTTTTCCTCCTCGGTGACCAAATCTTCCCACCTACAGCTGCACTGCTGCTGCTTCTGCTTTCCAAAGTCAGCCTGGACCCTGGCTGCTGCCCACCCTGCCAGGAGCCTGGGCAAGATGCAGGCACGGTGGCCTGTTGGCTGGTTGCGCTAAGGCCAGTGCCTTCCCTGTGCACGTGACCTCACCTTAGGACCAAGCGCTGTGTTGGTTTCTTAGATTGCTAGCTTTTCCAGATTCCCAGGACCAGCTGGAGCCCTGCTCTGCTTGCAGAAATGTGTTCAGGACACCCCGCCCTGAGCTCCAGAGTCAACAGCTCGGCAGCACTTTTCTTTGTTTTCCATGAGGTTTTTGGACCATGGGTGGAGCTCAGGCACTTTCTGTAAGATGTTTTGTCTCCTAGGGTGGCTAGATCCCCTCCTCCACCTCTGTCCTGAGGCCCTGGAGCTGCCCTGCTGAGTTCATTCTCCAGCTGCTGCTCCAGCCCTCCCACCTTGCACAGCACAGAGGTGGTCACCGGGGGCAGCCTGGCGCCTGCCTGGGGGAGGGGTGTAGCCGTCTATCCCTGTAACTGCTTCCTTTCGGCCCCAGCTGGTGCCTACACTTGTTGGAAGCTGTGCTGATGGCTTTTTTTGTTATTTTGGGGGTGGGAGGTGGGGTAGTGTCTCCTTTTGGTATTCACAACAGCCAGGGACATGATTTTAATGTATTTTAAACCACATGAAATAAAAGAGTCTGTTGCCTTATTTCTCTTTTGACTGCCCTATTTCTCTTCTGACTGCCGAGTGGCTTGGTGCGTGTGACTCCTTGCTGACTTGTCCAGACCTGCCTCAAAGTGCACCTCTGCCCACCAGCGCCCCACTGGCTCAGGACTGGCAGATGTACCTATGCTACCTGTGCAAAGGTGATAAGATGGTCACATTCATGGGACTGACAGGCTGTTCACTCCTCCAATAATCAATCAACTTATTAATCAGTACTTGTTGATTAATGGGAAGGAAGGTGGGTTTTTTTTCCCTTTAGGAGGGCCACACCCAACAGTTAAGTGGCTGCTCCATCCAGCACAAAACTTGGGTGCTTGGGGGTTGTTCCTGCATATTGGGCCAGTGGTACCAGAATTGAACCTGATAACAGTTGATCCCTGGACTCATACAACAAGTGTACTCCATGAATGTGAGCCTTCCCTCAGTGTTGGCTTGCTTTGTATGTGTGTGGTACCAGAGATAGAATGGAATTCTGCCTCACATGTGTAAAGCATATCCTACCACTGGACCCTCAAAAGCACAGGGATTAAGGCATTTGTCTTAAAAGCAGCTGGTCCTGGTACGATCTAGTGCTACATACAATCCCCTGAACACTGCCAGGAGTGATCCTGAGCACCTCCGAAGTTTGGTCTTACTCAAAAAGGGACCATAAAAAAGGCACTTTTAGGGGTTTTTCCTTTGATTTTGGATCCTTAGCCAAAAGTTGTTCAGGATTACTGGTTCATTGCTTAGGCGTCACTTCCTTTGGGACTGGAGATTGAATATGGGCCTCTGGCATGCAAAACATATGCTCAGCCCCATATGGCACCCCAAAAGTACTTGTGAGGGTGGGGTAGGGTTTTTGAACCACACCCAATAGTGCTCAGAAACCATTTGTTCTGTGCCACTGAGTTGTACCCATTGTTTCTTGAGGGGGAACCATATGGTGCCAGAAATCAAATTAGGATCAGCTACACACAAGACATCCCTGATACCACCCCAACCAAAAGTTTTACTTTTTTGGTGGGGGGGGAGGGGCAGGGGAGAGGAGAGGGGAGAAGACGGGGCCACAGCCAGTGATGCTCAGGGTTTATTCCTGGCTCTTCCTTCAGGATTTAGTTCTGGTGGTACTCGGGGACCATATAAGAGGCCAGGGATCAAACCCTACTACTCCCCTACTATACCTCTGGCCCCCAAAAGGTACTTACAAATACGAAGAAAAAGTGGGTCCAAATATGTGGGTCAACAGTGTAGATTTGCCTTGTATGTGTAAGACACTGGGTTTGTACTCCAGCACTGCATAAAATTACGTAGGTGTTGAGGCCAAAAAATTCAGGGGTCATTTGCTTTGCATCTTACAGACCCTGGTTAGACCCCTTGCGTGGCATTTGGTCCCCTGAACACAGGAGTAGTCCCTGAATAGTGCTGGGTGAAAAAATAGATGGGTGATTCTTTGGGATCATGGAGGGGTCCCTGCCCAGTCCTTTTCAGCAAGGGATTGGGTGGGTACCCAGAAGGGCCTGACCCAAAGGCCAAGTAAGGTTTGAGCAATTAAGGTGCACCAGAGGGGATGGGAGCCATGGGCCTGTGTGTCCGGAGGAGGGATTGGGGCCAAAGCAGTAGTACAGCAGGTAGGGTGTAGTAGGGCATTTTCCTTGAACATGGTCATTCTGGGCTGGATCCCCAGCATCCCATATCGAAAGGGCAGGCAGGAGACCAGAGAGCACAGTGGGGCCCACTGAGGCGGAGTCAAGTGGATGCACCCTGTCAGCCCTGCTGTCAGCACTATCCTCCCAGTAGCCCACATCTCCCCAGAGGAAGCAGCGTCCCCCTTGTCATCCTGTGTATGTGTTCTTTGTGCTGGTGAGAGCTTGGACTGGAGCATATGCGTCCCAGGCACCACTGTGAATGACCACTAACCACTCAGCTATGACCCCAAAGTCAGAGAAATTGTCCTGTTTGTGCATGTGTGCTGATGAGATCATGTTCTTGCAGCCACTGAGAATGAGCTGGCTTCTTTCCTACTCCGGTCACCTCTTCTAAGCCAGCAGTAGCTAGTGAGGCTCCTGCATTAGTCACCAGCTTAGCTGGGGCCTGGGTGAGCCTGGCACAAAGGATGGTTTGGGGATCCCTGCAAATGGCACAACCATCCAAAGTGCCTTTCACCCATGCTCCAACGTCTGTCACAGACACTAGAGCTTCTGGTCCCTTCTCATCAGGGATCTCGGATGTTCTTTGAGTTGGCCACATTGGTTTCAGTGGGTGGGAGGACCCTATTCCAACGTGGAGCCTCTAAGTAAAGGGGCTCTGAAAATAACATGACACAGAAATGCTCCTAAACCCATTCTCCTAGGGGAGCCCCAGTGCCCCTCCAGCAGCACAGGCAGGTAGGAAAGGACTTGCACCCCCTCTGGAACAATCGATGTTGGAAACCCCCAGGGAGAGTTCCCTGCAGGTTCCTTTAGAAGCAGGGTTCTGAGAGGGAAGACGGAGAGCAGTCATTTGACTCTGCCTGGCCAACGCTCAACTGCTCTCCTGTTGCCACAGAGGCGTGTCTGGAAACCAGAGCTGGGAGCCTCTGCCAGGTCTAATTAAATACTCCTCCACACTGGCCTCCAGTGCTCCTACTTCCCTCCAGGGGGTCCCTCCCGGGATGAAGTCAAGCTTCCTCTGACCAGATGCTCCCCACACCACACATGTCTGCTAGGATGGATGGGAGTGGGGAGCAGGTGGGCTTTGTTTTCCTCATGTCCATGCAGAGCACAAAGGAGCTGGGCATGGACATGATAGCAAGTAGTGATGCCCTTAAGTGGTGTTGTGGGCTGAAGCGATATACCCCATGTGGTCCCCTGAGCACAGAGCTGTAAGAGAGCCCTGAGTACTGCCGGGTTTTGTACCACAGGGTCCACCAAGCACTGCCAGTATGGTAGCCCCCAAGTATTGCTGTGTAGCAGGTAATCTCTGGCATTACAGGGCCAGAACTGCACCACATCCTTGGGCTCTTGCTTGACTCTAGCTGACTATCTCCAGGAGTGGCTCTGGATCTCCAGAATACCTCTTAGGAGCTATGCCCCCTACCCCCAACTCATTGTGTGACCCCCGCCCACCACACACAAAAACAAAAAGTGGGGCTGGCTGAAGGCATAGTACAGGGGGTAGGGCATTTGCCTTGCACATAGTCGACATGAGCTGGATCCCTGGCTTCCCATATGGTCCCCTGAGCCCATCAGGAGTGATCACTGAGCACAGAACCAAGAATAAGAAGTAAGCCCTGCGCAATGCAGAGTGTGGCCAAAAATTTAAAAAATAACGGGGCTAGAGTGATAGCACAGTGGGTAGGGCGTTTGCCCTGCATGCGGCTGACCCAGGTTCAATTCCCAGCATCCCATATGGTCCCCTGAGCACCACCAGGAGTAATTCCTGAGTTCAAAGCCAGGAGTAGCCCCTGAGCATCGCCGGGTGTGACCCAAAAAGCAAAAAAGTAATAATAATAATAACAGGATACTAGATAAGGCTGGAGAAACCTCAATGGGCTGAAGCATATGCTTTGTATACAGGAGACCTGAATATATTCCCAGAACTGTATGGTGCCTGAGCACAGAGCCAGGAGTAACCCCTGAGCATTGCCAAGTGTGGTTCCAAAAAAATAATAAAAGTAGGGGGATATACTTGCTTGGTGGAATAGCCCTTCTTGCTGTAATATAGCTCTGCTCCCCCCCCACACACACACATACATCTTTCTAAGCAAATTTTGTTCAATAAAAACTATCGAGAAAAAAGTGAAAGAAAAAGAAAAGAAAAAGGAGGGGCTGGAGCAATAGCACAGCGGGTAGGGTGTTTGCCTTGCATGTGGCCAACCCAGGTTTGAGTCCCAGCATCTCATATAGTCCCCTGAGCATCGTCAGGAGTAATTCCTGAGTGCAGAGCCAGGAGTGACCTCTGTGCATCGCCGGGTGTGACCCCAAAAGCAAAAAATTTAAAAAGAGAGAAAGGAAGGAAGGGAGAAAGCAAGCAAGCAAGCAAGAAAGCTAAGAGCATTTGTCCTGGTGAGCAACTCTGCAAGGACCACAGCTAAAAGTGTGCAGACCTCACACTAAGCACTGCGGCCAAGTTGGTGAACACTGCAACCTGATGTGCACTCCCTAACAAGCACCCCAGCTGAAAAACTGTGAAGGCAGAGAACGTACAGGGTTTAAGACACTTACTTACCATGGAACCCACCCTGGTTCAAATCTCTGGCGGCAAAAATGATCCTACGTTGGGGCAGGAATGATAGTGCAGCAGATAAGGCCTTGCACACTGCCAACCCATTTCAGTCCCTGGCATCCCATGTGCTCGCCTGAGCACCAACAGGGGTAATTCCTGAGTGCAGAGTAAGGAGTAACCTCTGTCTGAGCATCACCAGATGTGACCCAAAAAAGCAAAAAAAAAAAAAAAAAAGTCATATGAGCAATACCAGGGGTCACTCCTGAGAACAGAGCTAGGACGAGTCCCTGAACACTGCTAGTGTCAGGTATGTGTGCCAGCCACAACTCCCTATGCCACTGCAATATCAACAATAATTAAGAGAATGGGAAACGGGAAGAGAAGAAAAAAAAATTCTTTTTGTTTTTGTGCCACACCCGGCGATGCTCCTGGCTCTGCACTCAGGACCATTCCTGATAGTGCTCAGAGGACCATATTTGGTGCCAGGGATTGAACCCAGGTGAGCCGCATGCAAGGCAAGCTCCCTACCTATTGCATTTTTTCTCTCCCACCCAGAAAAAAAAATTTCTTTTTAATGAAATGCTGGTACAGCAGGTATGGCACTTGCCTTGCAAGCAGCCACCCTGGGTTCAAATCCCAATACCACATACCACATATGGTCCATGGAGTACTGTCAGGAGTGATTCCGGGGCACAGAGCTAGGAATAACCCCTGAGCATCGCCAGGGGTGACCAAAACAAAAAGAAAAGGGGGTGTTCCTCTTATCTTTCTCTCTCCACAGCTCTTACAACCACTTTCAGACCCAGAGTGATAACTCACAGGCTGAGCACACGTGCTTTGCATGGAAGAAGCCCAGATTTGATCCTGGCGCTGCATGGTCCCCTGAGCACTGCTGGGAGTGACGCCCCAAAAGCACAGAGCTGGGAGTAGCATCTGGGTAAGCTGGGTTGTGGTTCAAAAAACAAAACGAAAAACAAAAAGGTCACTTTCTCTTTAAATGCAAATTACCTCCTGCCAGCTCAGCTTCCACCCGTTCCTTCCCCGGGAGAAGAGTGGAGGGCGGGCAGGGGGTGGAGCGAACAACGGTGAGCATCACTCCAGACCCCGAACCTCCAGGTCAGTTCCCCGCTTGGGGGTAGGGATGGGACAGAATGATCGATCGTGACGGATGCCCCATTTTGGAACCTGATTCCCGAACGGAAGTTTAGTTGCACCCGGCTTGGCGTGGGAGATGGAGTGTGGGAAATTGATGCCAGGTCGTGCGTAGACGTTCCTGGGGAGCAGAGCTAGAGCCTCTGTACTGTCTAGCCTCTCATTGGACCAAGCTGCCGTAGGGCGGCGGCCCAAGCAGATCCTGTCTCCCTTTCACCACACCCCCTCAGGGCCAGCCAGCCCCGTGCCTATTTAAAGGCTTCTACACCCTCCCCGTGGAGCCAGAGCCCCAGAAAACCCCGCTAGGGAGCCCTGGCCTCCCTGCAGGAGGGTTTCAGCAGAGGAGGATTTGGGTGGCAGAGTGAGGGGGCGGGGGTGGGGGGAAGTCCCCATTAGAGGCTGGGCAGTGCCAGACACAGCCATTGTTGGCGGCACCCCCTGGCAGCAGCTGATGCCAAGCAGGGACTCTCCGACTGGGGAGGGAGAAGCACTGGGCTGACAGCCGGTCACAGGGAACTTCTTGGGAGTCCCATGGTGTTGCTTATGGGCAGGGGGACCCCCGGGGGAGCATTGCCCCTCCTACTGGCTGATCCCATCCCTGGGGGCCAAGCTCCAATCCTCTCAGGCACACCCTCCCGCTGCTGGTCACCCCTGTACTGACAGCTTGTGGCAGCCTCTGCCCAGGCAGTTGATCAATGAAACAGGATCTGGGTAAGGACATCTGGAATCCTCAGCGTGGTTCCTGCCTCCCCAAACTCAAGGCCAGAGGTACAGCAGCTGGACTGAGCAGGGCCTGGCTCTGCCGGCTGAGGCCACAGGTCCCTGGGGGCCTGGAGTGGGTGGAGGGTGAAGGATGGGGGTGGGGGGCAGGGTGCCAGTCTCTGGCATCTGCCTCACCGCACTGCCCAGAAAAGGGCACTGAGGCTCCTGGGCCCTTCCTCTATACTTCTCAGGGGTTGCTGGAGCAAAAATGACCTTGTCCCTCACTCCCCCCAGTGCCCAATGGAGGACAAGAAGAAGAAAAGGAGCCCCAAGCCTTGCCTGGCACAGCCAGCTCAGGCCTCAGGCACGCTCCGCAGGGTCCCTGTGCCCACCAGCCACAGCGGCTCCTTGGCCTTGGGACTCCCTCACCTGCCATCCCCCAAGCAGCGTGCTAAGTTCAAGAGGTAGGTGAGACGGAAGCAGGGCTAAGAGGAGGGGAGCCCAACTCTGGGCTGAACCTTGCAGGGAGGCGAAGGGGGTCTTGGCCTTTAATTACTATTGGGTTTTGCTTTTGGTCACCCCAGGTACTTAGAGGCAAAGTTTGCCTGCCCACCCCGAGAACATTTCAGGGACCTCAGCAACAGCTGATGACTTGCTTGGGGACTGCCCAGATGGCCTCCAACTCCACCTCATCTCTCAAGTGTGTGTGTAGAGGGTGTCAAAGGTGAGAGTAGGGGCTGGAGCGATAGCACAGCGGGTAGGGCGTTTGCCTTGCACGCAGCCAACCCAGGTTTGAATCCCAGCATCCCATATGGTCCCCTGCGCACCGCCAGGAGTAATTCCTGAGTGCAGAGCCAGGAGTAACCCCTGAGCATCGCCGGGCGTGACCCAAAAATAAAAATTAAAAAAAGGTGAGAGTATATGGAAACTTCAGTACTTGGAGCCAGCAGCAGGAGAGAAGGCTTTAGAGAAGAATGGTTCAGTGGAGGGAGGGACGTTTGCTGATTTAAGGATAAAAGAAAGGTATTAGGGCCAGAGCAGTAGTACAGTGGATAGGGCACTTATCTTGCATACACTCAATCCGGAGTTCGATTCCTGGCACCATAGAGAGATCCCTGAGCACCAGCTGGTGTAGTCCAGAAAAAAAAAAATGGGTGCAAGAGAAAGAGAAAATGCCTGGGAGCTCAGGAAATGGCTCAAAGGGCCGGGGGAGATGGCTCAAAGGGCCAGGGCACATATGTGGGTGGCCTAGGTTCCATCTCCCAAACTACAGCACTATATAGTCCCTAGGCTGTCTAGGGACAACCACAATGGGGTGCAGCTGATGTTCAGGGCTGGGGCAGAAAGCACGGGAAACTCAAGTGGAGAGACAAGGGGGCTCAGACTGCAAAGGGCTTTCGGAGAGCCAAGTTCAAAGCAGCAGTTGAGTAAAAGAGGAGCAGAAGGGTATTTTGCAGAGGTAAGATGACTCTTGTAACAATGGAGGAATAAAAGTCCCCAAGTGTACTGATAAGAGTCCAGAAGGAGATATCAGCTAGCTGGCACATGTGCTTCGCATGCCAGAAGCCTGGCTTTCATTCCTGGCACCTCATGGTCCCCAGCATTGCAAGGAGAAACCCCTGATATCAGAGCCAGGAGTATCCTCAGAGTTCCACTGGATATGGTCCGAAACAGAACAAGTGAAACAGGAGCTGAAGAGATAGGCAGGGGTTAAGGTCACTTGGCTTGCACATGGCTGTCCTGCATTTAATCCCCAGAACCCTCTGTGGGCTCCTGAGCCCTGCCAGGACTGTGATCCCTGAGAACAGAGCCCTGAACACCCTGAGCATCGCCAGGTGTGGCTCCAAAACAAGAAGGAAAAGAAAAAAGTTTAGTGACCATCAGAAAGGACAAGTGACAGTCAGAGTCCCAGGAGGAATGAGAGCACTGTTGAGGCAGGAACCCAGGAGCCCCCTTTCAGATTGGCCAGAAAACACTGCTTCTTTGTCCATCTGCCTTCATGCCCATCCCTCTCCTTTACCACTCCTGGGCCCTGGAGGAGGAGCAAACGGCCACATACTATGTGGGACGTGACAGGAAAGTGTATTCTGAGTGAACAGGAGTGTTGGGGATCTCTGACTGGCCCCCCCTGTGACCAGATCATGTTCCCCACAGAGCAGGCAAGGAGAAGGGCCGCCCAGTGCTGGCTGGAGGTGGGGGCGGCCCTGCAGGCACCCCACTGCAGCATTCCTTCCTGACCGAGGTGACTGATGTCTACGAGATGGAGGGGGGGCTTCTCAGTTTGCTCAACGACTTCCACTCGGGCCGGCTGCAGGCCTTCGGTGAGTGTGGGCAGGGCAAGGGGCTGGGGGTCTGTCTGGGGAGCATGTGAGGGGCCAGCCACCCGCACTGGCTCTCAGAGATTCCCTCGTGCTGCTCAGGAAAGGAGTGCTCCTTCGAGCAGCTGGAGCATGTGCGGGAGATGCAGGAGAAGCTGGCGCGGCTGCATTTCAGCCTGGATGTGTGCGGGGAGGAGGAAGAGGACGAGGACGGGGGGCTCACCGAGGGACTGCCTGAGGAGCAGAAGCAGACCATGGCGGACCGCAACCTGGACCAGCTGCTGAGCAATGTGGGTTGTGACCAGGGACTGGGCTTCTGGGAAATCAGGTGTGAGGGTTGTGGGTTTCTGGAGGGGAGGGTGTGCATGGTCCCACACCACCCCCCTCTCCCTGGTGAGAAGCTGAGGGTCTGTAGACTGTGGGCCCTGATTCCCACCAGAAGAGCTCCCCAAAGCCTCTGGAGTTCGGCCTGGTGCCTTCTGACAGAAATTTCTCTTTTTTTTTGACAGCTGGAAGATCTTAGTAATTCTATGTATCCTTTCCCGGAGACAAATGTGTGTGTGTGTGTGTGTGTGTGTGTGTGTGTGTGTGTGATGGGGTGTGTAGTGCAGGAAGAATTTCCCAAATATACTAAAAGGTGATTGAGATTTTTTGTTTTATCTTGTTTTGGGTCACATCTAGTGGTGCTCAGGGCTAACTCCTACCTATGCTTAGCAATCACTCCTAGTGGGACTTGGGGAACATGTTGGGTGCCAGGGATGAACCTGGGTCAGCCACATGCAAGGCAAGCACCCTACCTGCTATAGTCTGGCCTCTCTGGCCTCTTTTTTAACTATTTATTAAAATCTTTGCAAGTACTTTATCTAGCCCCAATATGTCTTCCTATTCCATTAGCATTAAACAATTTCTCAGGAATCAAACCCAGGGCCTCACATATGCAAGGCATCATCATCCCAGAATAAGCCTAAGCCTTATTCTGACTCTATTCAGAATATATATGTATATATATGTATAGTTATTATTATTATTATTTGGTGGAGGGGGGCACACCTGGTGATGCTCAGGGCTTACTCCTGGCTCTCCACTCAGGAATTACTTCTGTTCAGTGCTTTACCTGCTGAACTATCTCTCCAGCCCCTGGACAATATTTTTACTAATTTACTCCTTGTCTAGTCCTAGCCAAGAAAGTATGATATAAGTACCTGCTGGATCTAGATCAAGAAAGAGGCACAAGGGCCACAAGAGGCACCTTCCTCCCAGCACAAACTGGGGATAGCTCCAAAGTACCACAAGCAGGTGTGGTTAAAAAGAAAGAGGCCATTAAGTCATGGAGTGAAGAGGGCTGGACAAGATTCCTACCTCAGAGGTTGGAGAGATGGCTCACATGCTTTGCCTGCAAGAGGCCCAGGTGTTCTCTGTAGCACAACAGGGTCCCCTGGGCACTGCCGAGACACATGAAACAAAAAATATTCCTATCTCAGATTCCTACCACTCTGAATCAGAAACCCTCACCCCGACCTGCGGTGCATTTGTTTGTTTTTCTGGCTTTTTGGGTCACACTCTGCGATGCTCAGTCTGCACTTAGGAATTACTGCTGGTGGTGCTCCGGGGACCATCTGGGGTGCCAGAATCGAACCTGGGTCAGCTGCGTGCAAGGCAAACGCCCTACCCGCTGTACTATGGCTCTGGCCACCCCCTTCCAGACACCCCACGTGGTGCGTTTGGGACATTCAGTCCTGCATGGTGGGCGGACTGGGGAAAGAATAGGTGCATCACAGTCCTTGACTGGCACAGACAGAAGCTGCACCTGGCGGAGAACGCGGAGCCCGAGGAGCAGTCAGCCGCGTAGGCTTCGAACCAGGCCTGGACTGCCCATCTCCTTCCTTCAAAACTGTGACTTTTTACGGACTCGGTTGGGTGTTCCACCGCCCCCCAGGTGCTATGGGTAGGGGGGCCCCTGGAAGGAATAAAACAAGAAACAAAAGCAAGCACTGCTCGATGATGTCTTCCCTCGCCCCTTCGCGCCTGGACTCTACCGAGGCACCCCAAAGCCCAGCCCGGGTGGAAACGCGCGCAACAACAGCTGGAGGCTCGGGATGAGCCGCTTCCCGAGGCCGGCGAGGGGCGGGGCCGCGGCGGGCGCGCGGGCCGTTGCCTTGGAGACGGCGGGGCGGGGCGCGGCGCGGCGCGGACGGGTGACGCATTGCGCAGGCGCCGGTGGGAGGGTCGCGCCGGGATGGAGCTGGAGCCGTTATCGCGGAAGGTGGCGAGGCTGCAGGTGCGGACTGGGCGGCGCCGCCGGGACCCCTCCGCAAGCCCTCGCAGCTGGACCCCGGAAACGGGCGAGGCTCCGGCGTTTAGTCCGCTGCACGCGCGCCAACCGTGCCCACCGCGCGGAAGAATGCTGGGACCCAGGGGCTGCCCCGCGCGCCCCGCGCTTCCACCGCACGCTCCTGCGGGATCAGGGCCGCCGGGGTGCAGGTGGAACAGGGGATCCAGTCCAGCCTGCTCCCTCGGCCCCCCCCTAGCCGCGGCGCACAGCGCTCGGTTCCTTTCGCAGTTACCGCAGAAACCCCGAGACGTCCCCACTTTTGCAGTGACAAGGGTTTTCTCTCTCGTCCACACCAGGCCTGTGTCCGGGGCTTCTTAGTCCGTCGCCACTTCCAGAGCCTGCGAGCTGAGTATGAGGCTGTTGTCCGAGAGATTGACGGCGACCTGGGCACGCTGCAGTGGACCGAGGGCTGGCTTCCCACGCCCCGGTTTCCTCCACAGGTAGTAAACACCCCGAGAGAAGCGGGGAGGAGTCGGAGGGACCTGGGTAGGAGGTTAACGGTTAGATTGAACCGTCCCTTCCGCTGACATGTTTTCTCACTGGTAGTGGTAATCCTCACCTCACACCCCAATTCTTAATCCCCACCCCGACTCCAATGTGTCTGTGGAAGTATGTTGCCCACTAATGGGAATCTGATTTCTCAGAAGGCGAAATCTCCCTGCATCCGGCCAGCTGGAGAACGGAGAGCGAATCCAGAGCCGGCGCAGCAGAACCGCTGGCTACGTAAGAAGCCTGAGGAAGAGGCCATCCCTGAGAAGACAAGGCCAACAGTGTCAGGAGAGAGCTCAGCATCTGCCCGAAGGGTGCCCTGCCCAGATGCCAGGCCCTGGCCCCAGGGACAGAACAGGAAACCCTGCCGAGAGCAAAGTGCAGACGGGCCGTGGATGAAGAAACCAGGTACCTCTGCTAGAGTAGGGCCAAGTCCAGCACTCTGGGCCTCCGCTCCCCCTGCTGAGGCAGAAGGCTTGTGCTAGATGAACTGCCTCCCCCTTCTGCCTCTCTGGGGTAATATAAAAGTGTGCAGGGCACCTGTGTACCCGTACCCACCTCTTAAAACTTTCTCCCTTCCTCTCTTACTTAGAGACTGCAGGTCCAGGACTGCCCTGCAGTCAGACCGAGCTACAGGAGCTCCGCAGCCACTTGGCCATGGAATTGCTGTGGCTTCAGCAGGCCATCAATAGCCGTAAAGAGGTGGGCACTCACTGGGAGCTCTTCCAGCATGTTTAGGGCTCGCTAAGGGTTGGGGTCGGGCAAGCCTCCTGCCTCATCCAGTCCGACCAGCGTGGTATGGTGTCTGTTCTCTTCTCCAACAGTATCTAATCCTCAAACAAACACTGAGGTCTCCAGAGGCCTGTCAGACGAGAGACAAGCCCAGCGGGTATCCAGACGATGAGGGACAGGTCTATGAGAGCCCCACACGGGAAGACCAGTCCTCCAGCAACAGGACCACTGGAGAGAGAGACCACGCAGAAGATGCCTGCTGGGGGTTCAGACCCTGCAAATCCCCAGAACGATGGGCTACTATAGACAGAAGTACTGTTGGGTCCAGGCCCAGGGACCCAGGCCAGAGGAAGACTGGGCCACTACTGTCTACAGTACCCAAGAACCTGGCTAGAGAGCCAGGCCATGGGAGACAGAGCTTGGGAGGGCCCTGCCAGCAATTGAGGAACTCCCTGGAGGATCTGACCCCCAAAGGTCTCTGTTCTGAGGAAGCCAGGACGCATCCACCTGCAGTCTCTGAGGACCCACACATTAAGGACAAGTTTCCTAGAGCTCTGGACCACAAAGAGCCTGACTTCCAGAGAGCCAGGCCACAAGAACTGGGCCACTCAGATGACTGTGTCTCCTGGGATGGGCCCTTGGCAGGGCTGCCAGAACATGGCGGCCTGGATCTCTGGGGCACTAAACCACCCAAGGGCCAGACCCTTGGTGATCAAAGTACTGGCGATAGAGCCACCAATATGGCCAATCATGAAGGATGGAAAAACCAGAGGGGAACACCCTGGAGAGCAAGCCCCCCTGAAAAACGGTCTCCTGCAGCTTAGACTAGACCAAGAGGATGGTGGCGGCTGGGGGTGGGGAAGCTGTGGAAATGGGACCTCCAGGCTACCCCCCAGAGAGTTGCATGGGGGATGCCAGGAAAGGGTTATAATGGAGGCAGGGCCTCATCCTAGCTCCCTCATGTCAGCCAATGACCTAGGCCTGCCGTTGGTGGCTGGTGGGGTCGAGAAGCTGGAATGGGACAGAAGCAGTAGTATAGCTGGTAGGGTGTTTGCCTTACACACGACTGACCCAGGTTTGATTCCTGGCATCCTGTATGGTAACCAGGAGTAATTCCTGAGTGTAGAACCGGGAGTAACCCCTGAGTATTGCCAGTGTGACCCCCCAAAAAAAGCGAGAGAGAAGCTGGAACAAATTGCTGGCTCCAATGTGGGAACAGGCAGAAAGACATTTTTCATGCTTTGTTAGGGGCGTGGGGGATATGGTGGGAAGGCGGAACACTAATGGAAAATAAAGGGTATTCTTTGGTTCTGGGCCCGGTTGCATTCGTCTTTCTCTGGTCAGATCAGACTCTTGAATCCTACCTGTTTCCTGCTGACCTGGGCTGTCCTCCATAGAGCCACACATCAGGACCCACTCACCACCCTTATGGTATAGCCCCCCACAGCTGATCCTCCTTGGAACTCACCCTTGGGGCTCCAGAGGGGAAGGCTGGCTCCGCATCTTCCCCTGTCCACTGCACAACTGTCTTTGGCCAGGCCCCTCGCTCAGCCCCAGAACTGTTTGGATTCATTGGAGGGTTGGGCCAGACCTGGCTCAGGTCTTACTCCTGGCTCTGAGCTCAAGGGGACCCTTTGTGGTGCTGGGGGTTGGACCCAAATCAAATGGATGCAAGGTCTTACACTCTGTCATATCTCTCAGACCCAAACAAAAGCTTCCTCCTTTTCAAAGAGCCACCATACTTGTCCTACTCTTCTGTTTGGGGGTGTGGACTTCCCCATGCGGTGCCAGGGATTGAAACTGGGACTCAGTTTCCTCCCATTGGCCGGACCCTATCTGCCCTGCTCTTGTGAGGTGCAGCAGGGGCACCTGGAGGAAACCCTGACACCGTCTTGCCAGAGGCTCGCCCCCTCTTCCTGGGCAAGAAGGCAGGACTTGACCTTTGGCCCAGTTCCCAGCTCTATCTTGTTGCCTGGCAACAGCTCTGCGTCTCTAACTAGGGACGCAGCATGGCGGGAGGAGGCAGTCCTGCTAAGAGGATAGTGGTGAACCGGAATGGGGATCCTTTCTCCCCAGGCCGCAGGCTGGTGGTGACCCATCGCCGCTTCCCCACGCTGGAGACCTTCCTCTGTGAAGTCACTTCAGTGGTGCAGGCCCCGCTGGCGGTGCGAGCCCTCTATACACCCCGCCATGGTCACCCTGTCACCGACCTTGCGGACCTGCAGAATGGAGGGCAGTACGTGGCTGCGGGCTTCGAGCCATTCCGCAAGCTCCAGTGAGTGCTCGCGGGCTGCTAGGGAGCCGGGAGGGATGTGGCTCACTCGGACATCGGACCATCTGTTCCTGGCCTGTAGCAGCCCCCTGCAGAGGCAGCCTTATTCCCATTCTTATTATTTTTTTTGGGGGGGGAGGGTGGGCACACCTAGCAGTGCTCAGACGATATGGCATGCCAGGGATTAAAACCGGGTTGGCTGCATGCAAGGCAAGTGCCCTGCCCGCAGTACTGTCTTTCCAGTCCGCCTCTCCATTTGGAAATGAGGTGACCTGCCAGAGTACCCCAAACAGCAGAACCACACTTCAGGTGTGAGCCAGCACGCAGGAGGATCCCAATCCAGGAAAATTTTCCTCCACAGGGAAGCCCCTTTTCAAAAGCCCTTGATGGTCCCACCCCCCCACCCCCACCCCATCACTGCTCCCAGACATCTGTCCTTCTTCACCCCATTCTGCTGCGTTTAGGCAGCCTTTTTTGAGGGCTGGGACTGGGGTGGGGAAAAGGGAGGGGGGTTGTGCCTTCCAGAACTACAGAGGGAATGTGAGCATCTGAGTTCCCTGCTCAGTTTTTTGTTTTTTTACTTTTTGGGTCACACCCAGCAATGCTCCCGGCTCTGCACTCAGGAATTACTCCTGACAGTGTTTGGGGAACCATATGGGATGCCAGGGATTGAACCCGGGTCGGCCGCGTTCAAGGCAAACGCCCTACCTTATCGCTTCAGCCCCCCCCACCAGTTCTAATGGTGGAGGCTCACAGGGGCGGGAGCTGGCCCAAAGGGGGCTCTGTCACTTCCATGTTACTGTTGGTGAGTAACATGTAAAATGAGATTAAACCACGTGGTCTCATGTAAAATGAGATTTAACCACCTATCGCAGGAACTGATGAAATTCTTGGTTACCTGAGCACCTCCAAGTGGCGACGCCCCACATCCAGCACAAAAAAAAATGCTGGGATGTTAGAATACTTTGTGTTATTTGGTTTTTGAGCAATAGCACAGCGGTAGGGCGTTTGCCTTGCACACAGCCAACATGGCCGACCCGAGTTCGATTCCTCCGCCCCTCTCGGAGAGCCTGGCAAGCTACCGAGAGTATTCGATATGCCAGACACAGTAACAACAAAGTCTCCAATGGAGACGTTACTGGGCCCGCTCGAGCAAATCGATGATCAACGGGAGGACAGTGACAGTGACAGTGGTTTTTGGGCCACACGCAGCAAACAGAGGGGGATCACTCCTGGCAGTGCTTGAGGAACTCTACAATCCTAGTGCTTAAACCTGGGATTGTAGAGTAAGCAAAGTATACAAAGTAGAGTGCTCCAGTCATACATACATCATACAAAGCATGTGCTCCAGTCCATCAAACTGTCTATATGGCCTAAATTAAAATACTTAATTTTTTTTTTGTTTTGGGCCATACCCAGTAGTGAGCATTCCTAGTGGGTCTCGGGATCACATGCCATGCTGGGGATCAAACTCGAGCTGGTCAAGGCAAATGCCTTACGTGCTGTACTCTCTGGCCCTGGCCCTTGATCTTTATTGAATTTTTTTGACATTGGGCCATACCGGGGTTTACTCCTGGCTCTGCACTCAGGATCACTCCTGGTGGTGCTAGGGGACCACATGGAGTACTGGAGGTCAAACCTGGGTCGGCTACATGCAGTGTAAGTGTCCAACCTGCTATCTCTCTGGTCCCTCATATTTTGTTTCTGGGTCACACCTGATGGTGCTCATGGATTACTCCTGGCTCTGTACTCAGGGAGTACTTCTGGCAAGCTTGAAGACCATATCAGGTGCCAGAGATTGAACCCTGGTCAGCTGTGTGCAAGGCAAGAGCCCTGCCCACTGTACTATCTCACCTTGCTCCTTGATCTTTATTCTTTTGACTCATGGCTGGGATTCAGTTTCAATGTTCAGCCTGACCCAGGACCAGAAGGTAGGTTCAGGTGTAAATACTGCATCAGTTTCTGGATTGAGATTATTGAGACTCTTTGGTCGAGGAGGGATATCTGGCAGTTACACAGCCAGGTCTAAGCTCTTGAGATGACCTCTGACCTTGTGTTCCTCCAGTTACTTACCCCCTGGAGGGAAGGAGCCAGGTGGGAAGAGCAGCAGATCACTGGTGAGTCCTGGAGGGCCACCCGGCCCTCTCTCCCACCCTGCCTCAAACTGCTCCTGGTTTGGTCTGGGAAGTTGGGCCTGGAAACCTCAGGACTGACCAGTTCCTTGGGGTTCACCCCGGCCCTCTAGACCCAGTGAGAGCCTTCCTGGGGTGCAGGAGTTCCCAACTATCCTTGTCCTTCTAGCTTCTCACTTGACTTCCAGGCGATCTTCCTCAAAGGGAGAGGAGGATGTAAAACCCCAGGGGTGGGGGAGCTCAGAATGAGAAGCAGGGGAGGTGGAAGCGCCCTTTGGTGAAAGGGCACCAACAGGTGTGAGCCCCAAACAAACCAGTCCATCTCTCCATGCCCCTCTGCCACTCAGGTTTCTTTCCTTCCCCACCCCTAACCCAAGGCCTCAACTCTCCCCTGATGGGGGTCCTGACTGATATTCCAGGCTCGGACTCAGGGTGCCTGTGATGGGAGCATTGGCCAGCGGGAGAAGGCAGGTGTCCCCTGCTGTATCCGGTGAGTTTGGGGTTGGCAAGGAGATTTTTTTTTCTTTTTAGGTCACAGCCAGAGATGCTCAGGAGTTACTCCTGATTCTGCACTCAGGAGTTACTCCTGGTAGTGCTCCAGGGCCATGTGGGATGCTGGGGATCAAACCTGGGTTGGCCGTGTGTGAGACAAATACTCTCCCTGCTGTACTATTACTCTGGCCCCGACAGGGAGGTTTTGTTTCAGGGGTTTGGCTCTAGGAGGTGCTGGACACTGAGGATCTAAATGGCCAAACACTTGATGGGTGAAAATGGAGCAAAGCGATGGCTGTCAGCCTGTCTTCCAGTCCCTGTGAGGCCCCGAGCACACATAAGCGAGTCCTAGGAACCCTCCCCCTGACCGGGCTGCTCTCTGTCCCAGGGTGTTCAGGAATGGGGACCTACTGAGTCCCCCATTTAGCCTGAAGCTGTCCCGGTCTGCCTGTGAAGACTGGAAGATGGTACTGAAGCTCTTGACAGAAAAGGCGAAGTTACAGAGTGGGGCTGTTTGCAGGTGAGTATAGGGCTGGAAGGGCCCCAAACTTCCCCACAGGGAACGTTCCTACTGGCCTGCAGTGAACACAGAAAAGGCTCTTGGTACGTAGGACATATGCACCAAGGCATTCTTGGGGCTAACTTCCCTTCCTTACAGTATGTGTTGTCCCTGAGGATTACAGGCCAAAGGAAACCATGTCCCCACGCTGGGATTTCTTCTCATGTCACTGAAGAGATTCCTCCAGCCCAGCACTCAGGGCCAGGGCAGAGCCTAGGTGAAGGCCGGGTGGCAGAGAGCTGGCAGCTGCCTTGGAGCAATTGTGTCCATCCTACAGTCCAGTGACTTTGTTTTGGGGCCTGTTGGTGCTCAGGGCATCATGTGGGACAGGGGACAGAATTCTCTCTTGTGCACTCAGTCCTTTGAGCCCTCTCCGCTTGCCTCAGACTCTGTACCCTGGAGGGGCTCCCACTGTCTGCAGTGGATGCCCTGGTGAGTGGCCGTTACTATGTGGCTGTCGGAGAGGAGGAGTTCCAGGCCCTGCCATATGTGGAGCTGCTGGTGCCCGACCCCTCGATGCCCAGGGGGTGTTGGTACGTATGTGGGAGGGGAGCAGCAGCATGCTTGCACCGAGGACACCACCTTGACACATGAGTTTACCATGAGCCTTTTTGTGTTCACTGTAGGCACGCCCCAGGCCCGAAGTCTCGGCCCTACAAGCAGGAGGTAGGTAATGGGGGACCCCGGGTAGGGGAGAAGAGGTGTGGCACGGTGACTCCTCCAGCTCAGGTTAGCTCACTGTATCCTCTAAAAGATCCGTGACAGTTATTATTCCTGTGTTCTAGAGGAGAAACTGAGGTTCAAAGAAGACAAGTGATTTGTTTGGTGTTGACAGTTACTGAATGGCAGGGAATAGGCCTGGGCTGGAAGCCTGGTCAGCTAGGCCCAGCAAGATCCCTGGGCTCAGGTTTCCCTGCAGGCCTGGCACAGGGCGACAGAGCTGGCATCTCTGCAGTGGCCCCAGGAACCCAGTCGCACCCCCTCATCTAGGGCTGGGCCCATCTGCCACCTCGGCCACTGCCCTGGTCCTGGCTAGGGGCACCTGAGAGGAAGCAGGAGGTGCTGCGGCTCTGGAGATGGATGGCACCCATCTCCCATGTACCCAGACACGGGGCAGTCAGGCCTGGGTTGGGAGGGGAGAAGGGAAGCCCAGCCAGCACCCAGTCTCAGCTCAGTGTCCTCTCTCTAGGCCCGTGGCTCCCGGGTGCTGGCAACCCCGCTCTCTCCAAAGGAGTACAGCGGACCTGAGCCATCTGTTTTCTATGCTAGACCCCAGCAGGCTGGTCAGCCAAGAAGCGAGCCCCCTAGTCTCTTACTCTCACCAGGTGAGGGTCCTTGGGCCCGAGGGCCCTCTCAAGTCCCCTCTGACAGTGACAAAGTCCTGAGCACAGG
This sequence comes from Sorex fumeus, assembly GCF_029834395.1. NCBI lineage: Eukaryota > Metazoa > Chordata > Mammalia > Eulipotyphla > Soricidae > Sorex > Sorex fumeus. Next base: position 47,642,701 of record NW_026606104.1, read on the forward strand.
GCCAGGAATACCCCTGAGGAATACTGGGAAGGCTGAAAACTCAGAAAAAAAAAAGCGAGGGGGTGGGGTGGGGCTTAGAGGACGTGACTCAGTGGAAGAATACAGGCCTTGCATCAAGAGGCCTGAGTTTCATCCTTGGACTAAAAAAGAAAAGCAAGCAGTCCGTGCACACTCAGCACTGTGAGATGAGGGGCAGGAGTGGGAAGGGCTGGGGACAGGCCTCTGCGCTGCCTCTGAGCTTCCCTGCCCTACTCCCAGGTGGTGAGGAATGAGGAATGGGGAACAAAGCTCAGGCTGGGGAGGGAAGGAGCAGGAACAAAGGCCGAGGGCTCCTCAGCTGCTCACCTGCCCTGTGGCTGACCTCCTCAGGAGTCAATGGAGTCTATCATGCTCCCCACGCAAGGAGGGAGGCAGCAGGGGTCCCAGAAGTCGCAGATGATGAGGACACCAGGACAGAGGAACCCTTGGACCAGGTGAGCTGGGAGCTGGGCACTGGCCAACTGCTCTTTTGCCATGCCTGTGAGCAGACCTGCCATTCTGGAGCCGGGGCTGCCGCCCTGTCCAAGCAGAGGGCAGCTCCCTTCCTAGACGCTCCTCCTTTCCTGGGGTAGGGGAACCCTAGGGGAGGACTGGGCACTGGAGAGGGGATGTTAATGGCGACGTCTATTTGGCCTTCTCTCATCCAGAGGGCAGCACAGATCGTGCAAGAGGCCCTGTCTCTGGAAAACCAGCCTGTGGTCGAAGCATCTTTCTCAGCCTCGGTGCCTGCTTTGCCATCCTGAAACGGGGCACCTCTGGCCAGGACCTGGTAGGACTCTGCCACCGCCTTTGTCTTCGGGCTCCAGCAGCTGGTTGGTTGGTTCCTGAGGGCCAGGCGCTCCCCTGGGTGCCAGGGTCCACTGCAGTCTCAGTCCTTCCCCTCTCTCACTCCCAACCCACAGACCAGCTTGCATCCCCTGAGCTGAGCAGCCCTGGCCACCGAGGCCATTTCCTTATGGGGTTCCCTGGCTAGGAGACCACTGGGAGGAGACCACAGCTTGGGAAGAGGCCTGCACAATAAAGAATACCTTCCACCTCTGCTTCCTACAGATTTATTGCAGGCACTGCTCGCCAAGCATCTCACCGTGTACTGGAGACAGTGCTGGGGTTCATGGTATGTCTGAGCTGGGCAGTTAGGGTGCCCACCTGCATCGTGGTGAGGCAGGCAAGGCTGGTAGCTCGTGTACCTCTGCCCCTGTCATCCTGAAGCCCTTCTCCCCAGGCCTGCTCCCCGCCCCCGCCCCTGTCCCCATCCCCCCCAGCCAGTCATGGCCTCTGTCTGCACCTGGGAAGCCTGTGGCCCACATTTCTGGCTCAGAGGAAGTGTCTGCCTATAGTGGGGCTTCATCACCCAGCCATGTGTGGTCCAGATCAGACCTGGGTAACAGTGGCTGCACTGAGTGTTAGGCAGGGCCACAGGGAGTGAGCTGCTGGGGCAGAAAGGTCAGTGGGGCTGCCCAAGAAGTCTTTTGTGCTAAATCCTAGCAGTCAAACAACACTTGAAAGTTCTGAAACTCTTCATGCTTGCTCTCACTGCAATCCATGAGGTAGCTGTACCCACTAGGGGTACAGAAGTTGAGGCTTCAAGGGAGGAAGTGCCCGCCCGTCTGCTTTCTGCTTGCACCTCGGGGCTCAGGGCTCCTGAGATGGCACAGATGGAGAGGCAGCAGCCTGCTCAGAGGGCAGACGAGTGCTCCTGGGTCTTGCTCACTGAGCTTGAGATGCAGAGTGTAATTCCCGTCATGGTGAGCATCATGCCTGCGAGTGCTCCTGGAGTCATGGAGAGAAATCAAGAGGATCTGAGTTCAGCGGTACCCAGAGGAACTGGTACAGGACTGAGGAGAGGGCTCAGCTGGGATCTGACCCAGATGGGCCAGGGGAAGGACACTGCTGGCTACAAGGAAGCAGGGGTGCTCCAAAGGAAAGGGTCAGGATTGGGGAAGGTCCTCTCACCCACCATGGAAACAGCTCTGGCATTTGACCCATGTTTCAAAGCCTTGGCCCGATCCGCAGTGGTGACTTACCTTTCCCACCAATGTCTTCTCCAAGGATCTTGCCCACAATCATTGTGAAGATGATGGCCAGAGAGTTACTGATGGGCACAGCTAGGGTCAGATCTGAGTGGTCAGAATGAAAAGAATCTCTGATATGCAAAAAGTGCCTTCTAGGGGGCAGAGACAATATGCAGGGGTTAAAGTGTTTGCCTTGCATGCGGCTGACCTAGAGGCCAGCCTATCCTCTCACCCTCCCAAGACATCTGAAGGGTTCCCCAGAGCCCTTTGGGGGCCAGACTCCCTCAAGGCACCTTGGAGTCTGAGTGAGATTCCAAGAATGGCCAAAACCACAAAAGTGGGATGTTCAAGAGCAACAACCAGTAGAACATCTCAGCCTGTTGTGCACTGACTAGAGTGCATGGGCTGGTGACGTCTGCCCCTAGGGCCAGCATGCAGACACACACAGCATGTGACCGGCACAGTATCTGCCTGGCACAGTGGTGGGTGGCGAACAATGAAGAAAGGACCTTTCTGAGTATTGAGATCATACAGGTCTACCAGACACCCTGCTCGATGCTTCTCATTCCCTGAAATTCTTCCTCACGATCTCTGAACCCAAGCACATCAAATCGAACTTCAAATAAGAGATCTATACAGGATCAGCACACACAGAGTAAATGAGTAGCAAAGCTGGTCTATGGCACAGCCAGTGAGCCCTCCTCTTTTTTTCTGCTTTTTGAGCCAATCCAGAAGTGCCAGGGTTTACTCCAGTGTCTGAGCCCAGGGATCACTCCTGGAGATACTTGGGGAACCATACGTGATGCTGGGGATCAAATCCGGATTTGCTGCATGCAAGGCAAGCATCTTTCTTGCTGTGTTATCTCTCCAGCCCTGCTCCTTCTCTCTTTAGCTACTGCTGCATAAGAAGGCCTAGTACCATAAAGCAAGTCCAACAGCCCCGTTACCACCAGCTTGGGGCCGTGGTTCCCTCCCCACCTGTTCTTTCAGGCACCTCCATCACTAAGCAGCGGTTTCAGCCCATGGACCCACCTGTCGATGCCAAGGTGAGGTAGTAGAGAAGGGAGCCACACTGGTTGAGGAAAAAGGGCAGCAGGTACTGGAAAGCAGAAGAAACCCACAGTGAGTGTGATGCTTAACTGGGCAGCACCGTCTCTGAGAGGCCCAAGCTGGGCGCCTTTTCTTAGAGAATACAGGGGGCCTAGGGAGCAAAATGCTTTCTGAGAAGATCCTTCCCACCAGAGGGAAGGTTACTCACAGAACCCATACTTAGCCCCGAGTGTCCTCTGCCCTCGGCCTGTGCACTCCTGGGCACCAGTGTCTCTCTCCCAAACCTCCCCCCACCCCTCCCAGAGCTGCCTCCCTCCAGCCTCCTGCAGAGTCCTGCACGCTCAGAGATGCTTGTGTCTTGTCCTTCCCACTAGCCTAGGCTGACAGCGTATGGTCAGAGCTAGTTCTCCAGATCCTTCTTTGGTGGTTGTGCTGGGGCTACTCCCCATGCAGTGCTCAGGAGGGGAGAGAGGTGCTGGTCCCAAAGGTGCTTGGGGGACCATGCAGTGCTGGGAATCGAACCTATGGCTCCATGGGGTCAGGGAGATAGCTCAAAGGGCTCAAGTCCAGAGGTCTGTGTTTGAGTCCTGGTACCTCACAGTCTCCATGCACCGTCAGAAGCACCAAACAGGACACAGCCCCTGAGGACTTCCTTGTGGGAGTCCAAAACCAAAAATAAAAACAAGCTAGGGGCTCACGTATATAAAGCATGTGTTCCAGCCCTTTGAGCCATTTCCTTCTGATTCTCCCTCCCAGGGACTTCTGGAAAAGTCTGCTGAAAGAAACACCCTTATAATAAAGGCAGCCATTGGCCATTGACTGAGCGCCAATTATGCACTATGCCCAACAGAACATGCTTTATCTGCCCACTTATTTCTCTCAAGCGTCCTCTAGGACGGTCTCCATGAATATTCCCATTATTTTATGAACGATGAAACCGAGGCTCATTCAAAAGCTTCTATCGGAGTGGAGCTCAGGGCTGGGGCATTGGACGGCAAAAGTTCCAAGCCAGTGCTGGGGGCCCGAATTCCAACCCAGACCTGTCCGCCGCCACCGGGGATCAAATTCTTAGCAGCTTGGCCCCGAGGGCCGGGGTGGGGGGCGGCATCCAGCGACGCACCTCAGTGTTGGAGAAGAGGGTCTTCACTTCCTGCAGCAACTGCCGGGCCCACGTGGGCTCCCGAACCTGCTGCAGGCGGGAGGAGGCCCGCTTCAGCAGCGGCTGGGTGCCACCCCACAGGGCGGCCACGAGCACCAGTGCCAGCACCTGCCCTGCACGGAGAGGCGAGCGAGCCTTTCCCACCCGGCCGCGGGCCCTGCCGCCCGCCCCCCGGCCCCCCTTTTCCGCCCCCCGCCAGCGAGTCCCGGGGCAGGGGCTGAGCGAGCCCGGGGCCGGGGAGGGGGCGGGGGAGGCCGCGGGAGCCCGAGCGGGGCGGGGCCGCTACCCACCGAGAGACGCCGCCATGGCAACGTCGTCCCTTCCACTTCCGGGGGCGAGGGGGCGGGGCTCCGCGACCCGGAAGCGGCGCGGGCCTCTTCCGGCCCGGCTCACGCGGCCGGCCCCAGGCTCTGCTCGCTTCCCCGCCGACATGGTGAGTTCCACCGAGGCGGCGTGTGGCCGCGGGGCCGCGGGGCCGGGCCTGTCCCCGCCAGGGGCGCTGACACGCTGTTCCTGTGCCCACAGAAGCCGATCCTGCTGCAGGGCCACGAGCGGTCCATCACCCAGATCAAGTACAACCGCGAGGGAGACCTCCTCTTCACGGTGGCCAAGGACCCTGTGAGCGCCGGCGGGCGGGAGCCCGAGAGCCCCGGGCCAGGACGGGGGGGGGGGATGGCGGCAGGACAGCCGGGGAGAGGGTGGCCGGGAGGAGACCAGACTGCACAAAGGGCTTTATTTTAAACTTAGAAAAAAAACTTCCGTGGGGCGGGGGATCACCCACAACAGAGCTGCCAGGACGGTGGCGTGTGGGACGCCCGGGATTTGGATTCGTGACCATATGCTGGCGGGACCCCGGGGAATCTTGCATACTGGGATAGGAATACAGACCATCTGGAGAAAATGTAGGGACACTGAGGGCTTCGGAAGGCAGTGTTCTCATGTCAGCGTTTCCTGGGCCTGTCGGGATGCTCACTCACTTTTCTGCCTTTTGAGGCACCTCCTTATGGGGGAAACGAGCACAGTTGTTGCAGGAGGAGAACTGAACCAAATCAGCCTGATTGGAACCTTCAAGGCTGCTAGCAACGTGTCGTTGCCAGAGTCATTGAATCTTTCTGTTGTCATTGACCACGTTTGTGTTTTTCTAAGATCTGAGAAATAATAAGGGTCTTATGGGCTCTAGGCCAGAGGCCTTAGGACATGGCCTTAGGATAAAACAAGATCATTCCTGCAAGTTGCTTAGTATAGTCTCGGGTGCACAAGACAGCCAGATGTCAATCCCTTACATCATTTTATTTTATTTTGTGGGAATTGATCAGACCCATAAGGCGAATGCTCTGCTGCTGAGCTACATGCTTGATCCCATGGTTTATTGTTTGGGCTGGGTGGGACTCCGGGAGCCCCGCCGGCCACTCCCAGTGCTCCATCCAGCAGTGCTTTGGAAGGCAAGTGGTATCAGTGATTGAGCTTGGGGCCTCCAGCCCTTTGAACTGTCTGCATGGCCCCTCTGCTATATGTTCTGTTCTTCTTGGGGTCTGAGAGTTAAGACAGTGGCAAAAGGAGCTGTTTTTTTTTTTGCAAATCTCCCAACACTCTGACCTTACCTGCAGGAAGGAGAATCTGAATTGGTCATTTCCCAAGAGATGACCAAGGAGAGGCAGAGTCTGGCCTGGCTTAGAGGCCGCCAGGAGTTTTGGGGGCAAAACAGGCCGTTACTGCACCTGGACTGGGTACCATCCTGTCACATTTCTGTTGGCTCCTTCAGATTGTCAATGTGTGGTACTCTGTGAATGGCGAGAGGCTGGGCACCTACATGGGCCACACTGGAGCCGTGTGGTGTGTGGACGCGGACTGTATCCTTGGCTTCAGAGTCTGCTGTGCGGTCTGCAAGTGATGGAGAAGTTCCTGAGTTGGAGGGTGGGAGTTTGGACTGTTCTCGTGGGTCTAGAGAAGGATCCCTACTCCTCACCAATCTGTTCATTGGTTGGAGAATAGCCCAGATACTTCCAGTTCTGGACGAGGAGATTGGAATGCTCTGGGGACTGAGAGAGGCAGAGAAGCTGCTTGGGACCAGGCCGACTATGCAGGTGGCATCTCTGAGGCAGGGCTCAGGTGAACTTGGTCATGTTTCTTAACACCCTCATCAGGGGACACCAAGCATGTCCTCACTGGCTCCGCTGACAACAGCTGTCGCCTCTGGGACTGTGAGACAGGTAAGCCTGGGTCTTTTTTGCTTTTCTAGCTGCAGTTTTGCCCTGTGAGTGAAAGGGATCCAGGGAATGAGACATCAGTCTCGAGTTCATCTCTAGTGTCAAAAAAAGGACATGAGGAAATAGGATGACTGATGAGAAAGAGGCACTAGGGCACAGAAGCCAGAAGCCATTGGCGACGATTGGGGCAGTATGGAAGGCCACAGGGTTTTCCTGAGGGAAATGCCAGAGGAGCCGGGTCTAAAGGGATGAGAAGATCAGCACCTCGTCCCTCAAAGGAAGAAAAGTATCACAGGTGTCCTGCCAAGCCACCTTGTCCCAAGGGCTTCCTGTGTCTTGGGCTGAAATGGAGATTATGAGATGGGCCTGGAAAGCCAAGGGCATGACCCTGTGCTGTGACACAGGAGGTCCCAGGACAGGAAAAGCTGTGGTGTTTTTGGAATATTGAGCAGCAGTAGGGATAAAGCCGAGGATGAAGGCGAGAGAGCCAGTGAAGCTGCTACATTTAGTCCTAAGCATCATCTTGCACCAGGCTCTGCCAGTGCTCTACTGGCCACTGGGAACACGGAGAAATGAGAGCGGGGCTTTGCCTTGGAGGTGTGCATTCTAGGGAGGAAACAATCTGTCATCATCTCTGAGCTGTGCCGTGTTAGGGGACCCGTCAAGGAAGTTGTAGAAAGACGGGCATACAGTACGGAGGAGGAGAGTCGGTGTGGGAGAAAGTGAGATGCGGGTCAGATGCGGCCTCCCACCCTCCGCCTCTTCCCAGGGAAGCAGCTGGCCCTACTCAAGACCAATTCCGCTGTCCGGACCTGTGGCTTTGACTTTGGGGGCAATATCATCATGTTCTCCACCGACAAGCAGATGGGTTATCAGTGCTTCGTGAGCTTCTTCGACCTGCGGGACCCGAGCCAGATCGGTGAGAGGTGGGGCTTGAGCTGCCTCTGCAAGGCAGGGTGCCGCTCCGAAGTGCGGGGCCTGACATTTGCTGCCCCACAGACAGCAATGAGCCCTACATGAAGATCCCTTGCAACGACTCGAAGATCACCAGTGCCGTGTGGGGCCCCCTAGGAGAATGTATCATCGCTGGCCATGAGAGTGGAGAGCTCAACCAGTATAGTGCCAAGGTAAGGGGCTGATGAGCCCAAGCCCACTGAACAAGTCCCTGGAGGTAGGGTAGTGCAGTGGGTAAGAGCATGAATTAGATTCAAACAGAGTTTACTGATATCTAGTGGTATGATTTGGGGCAAGTAACTTCTTTTTCACAAAACTTGGGTTTGTTTTTTTTTTTTTTTTTTTTGCTTTTTGGGTCATACCCAGCGATGCTCAGGTGTTGCTCCCAGCTCTGTACTCAGGAATTACTCCTGGAAGTGCTTAGGGGACCATATGGTATGCCAGGGATTGAACCTTGGTTGGCTGTGTGCAAGGCAAATACCCTCCCCGCTGGACTATCGCTCCAGCCCAAAGTTTTTGATTTTTGTTCTGGCTACACTCAGTAGTGCTCAGGGCTTACTCTTGAGTGGGCTTGGGGGACCATAATGACTGGGGACTGAACCCAGATAGTCACATCAAGGCCAGAGCCCTGCCAGCTGTACTATTGCTGTGATCTCATCCCTAAGTTTTTGTATATGCTTATGTATATGTGTATGTTTGTTTTTTCTGTTAATTTTGGTGGGGAGAGGCACACCCAGCGGTGTTCAGCAGTTTCTCCTGGCAGTACATGGGGGATGTATGGGATGCCAGGGTCTAACCTGGGTTGGCAGCATCCAAGGCAAGTGCTCTACCCACTGTGCTATTGCTCTAGTTCTAGTGTTTGTTTTACTGGTATAGCTATTAAGCCCAGGGCTTCATACATCCAAGGTGCGTGCTCTGCATATTCCCAGCCCTCACACCACATCGCTGATCCTTAATTTTTTCCTTTTAAAACTTCCATTAAAATTCCCACTTCAGGAGCTAGGGAGTTATTTCAAAGATCTGGAGCACATACTTGGCATGTGGGTTCTGGATTTGATCGCCAGCACTGGATGGTATATTATTTCTGCCAGGAATGACCCCTCAGCACCAAGCCAGAAGTAGCACCCCAGCGTCTCTGGGTGTTGTCCAAACACAGAACAAAAAGAAGCTTCATAGGGTTGCCAGGAGGATTTAGTGGCATATAGTGCTTAGCACAATGCTTGGTAAATAGGAGCTCTTCAAATATCTGTGGAAAGGAGTAGACAGGAGCTGCTCTGCTGTTCTGTGATGATGATTAATGCAAGGGGCTGTTGCTCTCTCATAAGCATGTGTTTTCTTAGATGAACCAGCTGTGTTTATGGGGCACATAGGCTTGCACTGGGGGAAGGATGTGAATGTGGATTCAGGGCATACTGGTCACTGCCAGCCCAGACTTCCTGTCCTACCCCTTCATACAAGAAGCAGTTCAACCCTGACTGAGCCCATCTCGTGAGGTTCTGTTAACACCTGCTCTTTCTCCCCAGTCTGGTGAGGTATTGGTGAATGTTAAGGAGCACTCCCGGCAGATCAATGACATCCAGTTATCCAGGGACATGACCATGTTTGTCACCGCATCCAAGGACAACACAGCCAAGGTGAGCCTGGCCGGGGGCCTTCTGGGGAGGCTCCCTGCTCCTGCACAACTCTTAAATTCCCTCCACTTCCCCCAAGGAGACCCCATTTGGCAGATTTTCCCCCTGCTTTGTCTCTGCAGCTTTTTGATTCCACGACCCTTGAACATCAGAAGACCTTCCGGACAGAACGTCCCGTCAACTCAGCTGCCCTTTCTCCCAACTATGACCATGTAAGGGAATCCTGTGTGCCACTTAATTTGCATCCAGGGAGATTGAATGAATGCCCGGCTCTTCTTACAACCCTGGAGGCTCCCCGGCACTTGTGAAGCTAGGAACCTGGGGGTGGCACCAGGCAGAGGGGAGGTTCCCAGGGCAGCTTCCAGGTTAGACCATTGGGAAATCTGTGAGGTGGGGCAGGCGGTGAGGAATATGGTCTTTCTCTGTCGTTACTCTCCTCCCAGTCAACTCTGAGGGAGTAAAAGCTGGGGATACTAAAAGGGGACTTGACTGCCCTTTGGGTCTGACTCGAGAGTTTATTTGGGGGGAGGGGACATGTGCAGGTGATTTGAGCCATACCCAGTAATGCTTGGGTTACTCCTGGCTCTGCATTCAGGAATCACTCCTGGTGGTGCTCAGGGGACCATATGGGATGCTGTGGATCAAATCTGGGTTGGTCGCGTGCGAGGCAAGTGCCTTCCCTGCTGTACTATCTCTCCGACCCCAGGCCTATCTTGAGTTTTTTCCTCCCTCAGGTGGTGCTGGGTGGTGGTCAGGAAGCCATGGATGTAACCACGACGTCCACCAGGATTGGCAAATTTGAGGCCAGGTAAAGAAGGTGGCAGTTCTTCCCATCGGAATCCCTTGGAGTGTCTCCTAGTGAGCATAAACCTGCTGTCGCTGAGGACACTTCCCTTGTTTCATTGGCAGCCAGTCTTGTGGCTTTCCTGTGACGTAGCCGTGTAAGATCCTGAAGCCTTGGGCCAGAGAGAGGGCACAGCGGCTAAGGAGCCTGCCTTGCACGCGGCTCACCCTGATTTGATTTCTAGCACCACGTAGTCCCCCAGGCCAGAAGTTCTAAAGCACAGAAGGGTGTTACCCCAATGCTCTCTCTGCCTCCAACTCCCTGCAAAAAGACTATGAGCTCTCGAGCTTACTCTCAGGTTCTAGAACCATTATTTTAAAATTTTATTAATTTTTTTATGTGGGCCACACTTGGTAGTGGTTAACTCCTGGCTGCCCAGGGGATCATCATGTAGGGTGCCAGGGATTGAACCTGGGTTGACAGTGAGCTAGCCAGATGCCCTGTCTGCTATACTGTCACTCCAGCCTCGTTCGGTTTCACTGTACTCAGTTATCATCACCTGGACCATTGGAGCGATAATACACTTGGCCCATGAAACAAAGTGAGTGAAGTAAAGCCAGACTCTGAGGGCACTGCTGAGCATGCAGTGGCAAAGTCTTAGCTGTGTGATTGGGCAGACTTTTGGGTCCATTCTTTCCCAAACTTTGTCCCATTTTGTTTGCACTCATTTCCCTCCCCCTCTGTGCCACTTTATAATTTGCATTCAGGGAGATTGAATGATTGCCCTGCCCTTCTCTCCAGGTTTTTCCACTTAGCCTTTGAAGAAGAGTTTGGGAGAGTCAAAGGTCACTTTGGGCCAATCAACAGTGTTGCCTTCCATCCCGATGGCAAGAGGTAAGAGGCCAGGGCAGGGAGCTGAGCTCGGCTGAGGTCTCTCTGTGCCCCTGGGACCTGCCTCCCCACCCATGGCAGGCATCTGACTGGTCTCTGGCTCTCTCTTCGCAGCTACAGCAGCGGGGGCGAAGACGGCTATGTCCGCATCCACTACTTTGACCCACAGTACTTTGAATTTGAATTTGAAGCTTAAGGAACTAACTGAACCTCCATCCGGCACGGGAAATGTTTCTCAACTAGGATTCAGAAAACTTTAGACTCTGAAAAATAAATTAGTTTGGAAATAATTGGTTTCTGGTGAGTCAGTCATTTGTGGAGTATGCCTTGTTTTTCCTTTTTAGTGACACCCTGCAGAGTAATGCCCGTGATGGGCACCTTTATTTTTCAAACCTTCTTCCTGCAATGTTGATTTTTTTTTTCTTTGCAATGTTGGGAGTTAGACCCAGGTTCCCCTTCATGCGAGCCATGCACTCCACCACTGGGCCCCATCCATGGCCTCTCTCCCTATAATTTGGACACTACAAACCTGGCACTCCAGTGCTGTGGCCTAGGCTGGATTGCAGGTCCCCTCTTATAAGGTACCCAGGGGTCTGGAGAAATCTCTGGAACGATTCGGCTGTAAGGAGCCAGCGCTTTGGTTGGAGCTCAGACTGAAGCTGGTGACTGGGAGTCTCTGTCTTTCCTGTCACTCATTGCCATATATGCTGCTTCTGTTTTTTCTTTTTTTGCTTTTTGGGTCACACCCAGCAATGCTCAGGGGTTACTCCGGGCTCTGCACTCAGGAATTACTCCTGGCAGTGCTTGGGGGACCATATGGGATCCTGAGAATCAAACCCAGGTCGGCCACATGCAAGGCAAATGCCCTACCCGCTGTACTATCATTCCAACCCCACTCATGCTGCTTCTGAGGGCTCAGAAGGACGAGCAACACAGAAACAGGTATGCGAGGGAGGACAAGTAAGGAAACTGAGCAGAGGGCATAAGTCCCTGCAGGAGCAAGTGGAGTGCAAGAGTCACCTTGCCACAGCCGCATGCTATGGGGCGCCACAGAGAGGCAGATGACCATGGGGTTGAGAACACAGAGCAAATCTGGAAGTTTGTGTTGCTCTGTTGACTAGTGTAGACCACAAGGATTGTGTTCAACTTCACAAAATCTGTTGAGATCGAGGGATTTAGTTTTTAGATTCTGCTCTGCCCTTTGGGGTCCAGGGTAGGGGATCCCGGTTAGTATGGGCCACACTAACCAGGCAGTGTAACCTCACCTCTTGACTGCAAGTGTTATCTGCCATTTTATCCTGTATTGGATAGTCCCCCACTAGAATAAAACAAGACAAACAATTCCAGTGCTTGAGTTCAGCCTCAAAAGTGTCACGGGGGCTGGAGAGATAGCACAGCGGGTAGGGTGTTTGCCTTGCATGCGGCCGACCTGGGTTCGATTCCCAGCATCCCATATGGTCCCCTGAGCACCGCCAGGAGTAACTCCTGAGTGCAGAGCCAGGAATAACCCCTGTGCAACGCCGGGTGTGACCCAAAGAGAAAAAAAAAAAAGTCACAGCAGGCTGGTTAAGAACATGCTGTTTTGGGGCTGGAGCGATATAGCACAGTAGGTAGGGCATTTGCCTTGCACGCAGCCAACCTGGGTTCAATTCCTGGCATCCCATACATATGGCCACATGAACACTGCCAGGAGTGACTCCTGAGTGCAGAGCCAGGAGTAGCCCCTGTGCATCACCAGGTGTGACCCAAAAAGCAAAAAAAAAAGAATGTGCTGTTTGGGAGGATTAGTCAGTAGTTGGAATCAACCACAAGTGTGTGTGGGGGAGAGGATAGGTAAGATAGAGACCAGTATGGCAATAGCTGGGAATGATCATGCTGGATAAGATCAGAGGTTTTAAAGTAGGTAAAGGGGGGCTAGAGTGATAGCACAGTGGGTAAGGCATTTGCCTTGCATGAGGCCGACCCAGGTTCAATTCCCAGCATCCCATATGGTCCCCTGAGCACCGCCAGGAGTAATTCCTGAGTGCAGAGCCAGGAGTAATTCCTGTGCACTACCAGGTGTGACCCAAAAAAGCAAAAACAAAAAGTAGGTAAAAGGATATTCTTGATAACTTTTCAGTGTCAATATTGCAAGCCACAATGCCCAAAAGGAGAGACAGACAGAGAAAAAAAGTGCCTGCCACAGAGGCAGGCAGGGGGTGATGATGGGAGGGAACCTGTGGACACTGGTGCTGGGAAATGTACACTGGTAGAGGGACGGGTGTTGGAATACTGACTGAAATCTAATCCTGAACAGCTTTTTAAGGGTCTATCACAGTGATTCAATAAAAACAATGTGCAGCTTGGGGGCCGGAAAGAGCTCAACAGGGGCTGGAGCAATAGCACAGGGGGTAGGGCGTTTGCCTTGCACGCGGCCAACCCAGGTTCGATTGCAGCATCCCATATGGTCCTCTGAGCACCGCCAGGGGTAATTAATTCCTGAGCACAGAGCCAGGAGTAGCCCCTGTGCATTGCCGGGTGTGATCCAAAAAGCAAAAAAAAAAAAAAAAAAAAAAGAGCTCAACAGACTGAGCTCAAACTTTGCACACAGGAGTCCCAGCGCCAGTCCCTGGCGCTGCACAGTCCCCCAAGCACTCCTTAGTGTTGCCCAAAACAAAGGATGCCATTTGGAGGACTGGAGAGAGTACAGATGTTAAAGTTCTGCCCTGCATGTGACCAATGCTGGTTCAAACCCCAGCACCACAATTCCCAAGCACTGCTAGACATGGCCCCAACTCCCTCACCTCTGTCCTCAAAGAAAGAAAATGTGCCATTTGGCTTTGATTGTAGGTATGGTGTTGGAACATTGTATGCCTGAATAGTACTATAAATCACGGTGCCAATTTTTTTTTTTAAGTACCATTTGGGACCAGAGAGAACTCCAAGGGCTGCAGTGGCTACGTGCATACAGAACAGGTGTGATTCTGAGCACTGCATTGTCCCCCAGACTCCAGAGTGATTCCCGCCAGCCCCTAACAGAACAAAACCGAAGCAGGACACAAGCATAACCACCTCATAAGAACGACCAGTTATGTGGCTTCTTTGTGCCAGGCTCTTTCCGTGCTTTAACTCCGCTAACTAATACATACACACATCATAGATGATGGCTGCTTTTTGTGGGTTTTTTTGTTTGTCTGTTTTCTTGATTGCACCTGGCGTGGTGCTCTGGGCTCTCCTAGCTCTGCTCAAGGATCACTCCTGACTGGACCCAGAGGGCCATATATTGTGCCAGGGATCCAGCTCAGGTTGGCAGTGTGCAAGTCTACATCCCTACTATCACTCTGGCCATTTGTTTGGGGTCACATGGGGGACCAAGTTGGGGGATTCAACTTGGGTCCCTCCCATGCAAACATGCCCAACCCATCCCATTGAGTTCTCTCTGCCACCAACTCTTTTTTTTTTCCCTCCTTTCTGCTGCTACCAAGGAAGCGGGCTCAGTTTTGCTTGTGAGAGTGATAGAGGTGGAATGTTGGCACAAACATTTTGACTCAACTTTCAGCTGTCATTGCTTCACTAGAGTCATCCAGTAAAGTGGGAGAACACCAGGAATGACTGGTTCTTGCAGCAATTTTGCAGTTGAGTCCTTGTGTTTAAGCTCGGTTGCGCTTGCTCTTAGCCGTGGACAAAAGTGAGTTGACCTTGTGCCCATCCCCTTCCCCAGACCGTTCAGTTGCAAAAGTTTGGGGAAGAATATGAGTTGAGAGTCAGGGATACACTTAATATCCCTAAAAGAGAAGCACATTTTATTTTGTTTTGGAGCTACAGCCAGTACTCAAGTGCCTTTGTGCCCAGGGGCAATTCCTAGTGGGGTTCAGGGACCCATATGGTGCCAGGGATTGAACAAAATGGGTCTGTCATGTGCAAGGCAACCGTACCTGATGTACTGAGCACCCTGCCAGCTGTAGTATCTTTCTGTACAACTAGAAGCACACTGAGAGGGAAGGATGTCTTCTGGGGAAGTAAGGATCTGAATTAGCTATCTGCCACCATCTCGTGCCTGACCCTGACAGTTCCTTAGCTCACCTCTCCTCACTATTGCAGAGGAGGTGCCAAAAAAGAACCGGGGTGGGGTGGGAGTGGTGGACATAAGCATGTTCAGACAGTGCCAACAGCAGCCCTTCCCCAAACCAGGGACAGCAGAAACTCGGGGCCCAGCTACCACGCATGGTCAAGAAAGAGCAGAAAGGTGGTGCCTCCTGCTTGAGACAAGCAGGACAGTAGGCTGAATGGGCATAGCTACTGGAAGGGGTGGCTGGTCTGGGGAGGGGGCCAAGTGACGGAAACAAGAAAGCAGTGTTGGGTTGGAGCAATAGTACAGCGGGTAGGGTGTTTGCCTTGCATGCGGCTGACCCGGGTTCGATTCCCAGCATCCCATATGGTCCCCCCGAGCACTGCCAGGAGTAATTCCTGAGTGCAAATCCAGGAGTAACCCTGTGCATCACTGGGTGTGACCCAAAAAAGAAAAAAAAAAAACAACAAAAGCAGTGTTTCAGAATGGAGAGCTAGGTCGGGGACCAGTGTTCACTCACCCAGATCCACTCCTGCTCCACCATTCCTAGAATCCAGTCATGGTCCTGCTCAAAGAATCAAGAATGACTTGTGTCAGCGAGCAAACCCCAGTGCTCCAGGATGCACGCCTCTCCCTGCAGGCCCTATCAGCAGTGGCCAGTCCCTCCCTGTTGAGGAATAGTTTTTCCACAATGTGCCCAGACACGTTGCAGAGTGGGTCCAGGCAGACATGGGGCAAAGAATGACGGGCACGCGGAGAAACCACTCCAGGAGACAGCCAGTGGTCGTTCACTTTATTGCCAAATACACACGTTTTATAGAGGGTCTCAGCTTAAGAGGATGGTTCAATCACATAAAGTTTAACACTACTGACCTATCACCTTTCCAACTCTGCCCCAGCCCAATCCCAATTAGGGCTAGATGCTGCAGTTAGGAATGACTCACTAAGCGTAGGTTGACAATTCTTAAGGGGTTGGGTGAGGCTCAAGGCCGGATACCTGGTGCTTGTAAAATGCTCTCAGACACTTCCTACTGGGTCGCCATGCAGGGACAGATCTTATCTGCTCTGGCGCCTGTTGCCATGTTCCACACTTCCCTGGCTGGGGTGCTTGGGCCAGGGTAGAGTGCATCCAGGTCTAGGCTTTCTCTCTTACTGAGACATGCTTTAAAGCCAGCAGTTGAGAACCCACCCCTGATCTGTCTCTGTGGTGTGGAGACCTTACCTCCATGCCCTGAGCTGCCAGCAGGCGGTGCTCAGTGCCTCCTTCACACGTGCCAGCCAGCCACAGCCCTCTCACCTACTGAGCTGTCTGTGCTGTGCTCCAGATCCCTACACTTCCCCATCAGGCACATCAGGTTCTCTTGTAAGGGCCTTCCCCTGCACACGCGGGAGTCCCGGTGGCAGCCTGGAAGCAAGTGCCACAGACCCGTGAGGAGGCAATCACTCCTCAGGGGAACTTGTCTGAGAAGAGGGAAACATTTCAGGAAGCCCGTCCCAGCTGATAAAAATAATTATCCCTCGAGGATTTCCCAGTCTGATGGAGGAGACTCAACAACTAATAGGGGGACCAAGAGATAGTTTAGAGGGTAATGAATGCACTTGCCTCACATGCGACCTACCCAGGTCCAATTCTTGGCATCCCTGACCCCCAAGCACCATCAGGGGTAACCCCTAAGCAAAGAATCAGAAGTAAGCCCTGAGCACCAAAACAAAACCCAAAGAGACCCAGTTGGTGTATCAAGTTGGGGGTGCCACATTACTTAAGGAGAGATTATATAATCCTCTGGGCAAAGAGAGTGCCTTGAAAACCCCTAATTTGATAGAAGAATCAGCATCCTTGAAGTACCCCAATGTGATGGGAACAGCCCAGTGTTCCCTGAGGATTCCTAGTCAGATAAGATGAAAGTACTCTTGGGATTCTGTATCTGTTTCTGCTCTCCAGTATCCACTCTTCTTCGTATTTTAATGATTTACCAGTAGGTCAAATTTCAACCCTGTTTAATTCTTCAGTGGGGGCTAGGCATATGGCTCAGTGGGAAGGCACATGTCTTGCATGTCTGAGGCCCTGAGCTTGATCTCTGGTTCTGAGTGGTCCTGCCCTAACCCCAGTACAACTAGGTGTGAGCTTGCACAAGTTCCAACAACAACAAAAAGAGGAGGGCAGGAGAGAAGTGACAGATTGGAGCACAAGCTCTGCATGCAGGAGACCCAGGTTTGATTTTCAATTCCACATGGTCCCCTGAATACCATCAAGTGTCTCAGGAGTGAGCACTGAGCTGAGAGTAGTCCCTGAAATACCACCAGGTGTGTTCAACCTCCCTCACCTAATTATTCATCTATTTATTTCTTTTTGGCCACACCCAGCTGTGCTCCGGGGTTACTCCTGGCTCCACACTCAGAGGTCAGTCCTGGTGGGGCTCAGTGATCACTCCTAGCAGGGATTGGGGTATCATTTATGATTCTAGGGATTGAACCCAGGTTGGTTGCATACAAGACAAATGACTGCTGTACTATCCATTCCTCCACCAGTGGTTTCTTAAAATTAAGATAGAAACCTTCAATGACTCCTCACAGATTTCAGGATCAAGTTTATGGTCATAGTCACGGCTTCAAGGTCTTTGCTCTCACCCTTGTCTTCTCTGTTTTGTTAACTTTATAGAGACCGTGTGAGATAAATCAGGGTCTTGCACAAGCTAGGCATGTGCTATACCCCTCGAGCTGTCTCTCTGGGCTCCTGTCATCTCAGCAGCCACTCTCTCTTCCTATATCTCCCTCCATCTCACTTTCTGAGCTCCCACCATTCTTTTTTTCCCCCCCTTTTTTGGGTCACACCCAGCGATGCTCAGGAGTTATTCCTGGCTCTGCACTCAAGAATTATTCCTGGTGGTGCTCGGGGAACCATATGGGATTGAACCCTAGTTGGTTACGTGGAGGGCAAATGCCCAAACCCCCTGTACTACTGCTCCTCCTCCTGCACTCCCACCTATCTGGAGGTCCTGCAGCTTCCCACACATCTGCTCCCATCTACCTGCAGTTCTCTCCTGCCCAGTGAGTAACTCCTCCTCTTCCAGGACCCCTCTAGAGCATCTTCTTCTCAGGGGCCTCCTTTCTTTGTCAATGCTCTTAGCTGCAACCAGCTCACTGAATTCAAATGAGCCATGTGGATCTCTGATCTCCGCTGATCTCTACCTTGTCTGAACTGGCCACCATCTCAGTCTCTTATTCATCCAAAGTGGTTAAAAAAAGGAATCAACCATTTTGTACTCTGGATAGGGGAGAAGTCTGTCTCCCTCAAAACACAAAGTCTCCTTCAGGACATCCTCCTGGATCACATCAAGTGGAGACAGAGTTCACTTGGAGCAGGGCTGGAAACAATTGCGTGTGTGTATGTGTGTGTGTTTGTGTGTGTGTGTGTATACTTCATTTAATGCAAAGAAGTGCTTTTCCATCCAGCAGCTAGGATGACTAGAGTGAGTAATGAACTCCTGTGGGTGTGACAAGGGGAGATATCCACCTGGCAGAATCGTACCAGGAAAGTCTTCAAGGCTACACACACACACACACACACACACACACACACACACCCCTCCTTATGAAGAGTGTAGCAAAGAAGGGGCCAAAATGATAACACAGTGTGAAGGACACTTATTGGTACCTGTGGTCCACCCAGGTTTGATTCCCAGTACCCCATCTAGTCTCCCAAGTCAGCCAGGGATCATCCTGAGATCAGGGAGTAAATCTGAACAGAGCCAGCACTGCCAGGTGTGGCCCAGAGCGCTGCATTACACTGTACTGTCCTCCTGTTGTCCATCAATTTGCTCAAGCGGGGCCCAGTAATGTCTCTATTGTGAGACTTTGTTGTTACTGTTACATATAGAATAGTCATGGGGAGCTTGCCAGGGGGTGAGATACTCTCAGTAGCTTGCCCGGCTCTCTGCAAAGGGGTAAAAAATGAATAAATAAATAAAAGACTGTAGCAAGAGAGCCTGGGAGAGGATGAGCAGGTGCATTACCTCTCTAGGGACCCAGGCAGCTATTCCCAGCCAAGCAGGTTTGGCTCAGTGCCACAGCTGGTATGCTGTCCTGCTTGGCCTGAGCCCCGGAGTGAGCCCTGACACACAGCAACTCCTTGTTCTCAGCGCAGCGCTGCTCCTGTGGTGCATTTAGGAGCTGGCTGGAGTGTAGCTGCACCTGCAGATAGGGACTAAGCTATGGAAGCCAGTATCCAACCATCCTTTTGTTTTTTTTGACACCCGGCATTGCTCAAGGGTTATTCCTGGCTCTGCACTCAGGAACCACTACAGGAGGTGCTCGGGGGACCATACGGGATGCTGGGAATCGAACCCGGGTCAGCCACGTGCAAGGCAAACGCCCTACCCGCTGTGTTATCTCTCCAGTCCCCAACCATCCTGGTTTATAGACGACTTCTCAGGGCAGGCGCTTCCCCCTGGAGCTAGGCTACAGCGGGCAGGGTGAACTGGAGCACACACCTTAGGCAAGGAACTCGCCAGGCGTGGAACCCAGGTCTGAGACTCAGGTCTGAGTGGGTTGTGGTTGGAAAGTGGGGGGACTTCAGGAAAAGTCTGGGGGTGGTGTTCAGGGATGACAATGAGTGAACTGAGCTTCTAGGGGCTGGGACCGGCAGAGGCATGGCCAGAGAAAGGCAAGACAGTGACACCCAGGAAGGGGCGGGGCCTGTTGGCGGCAGGAGGAGCGGGGTTCACACTTGCCCTCCACTTGGTGGGCGCTACACACTTTGTGGTAGCTGAGCACTGGGTCAGGGTAACTGAGACACAAACTGAAGCTCTGGTCACTCCACTTAGCAGCCACGGGTTGTTCTGCAGCTTAGGGAGGGGCAAAGGCCAGTCCCAGGCACTGACCTGAGTGCTCAGTCCCCGTACCCCTGCCAAACCCTGCTCTCCCGCTCTCCCCAGCCCCCACGACTGTGCCCACCCGGTGAGCTACTCGCTTGCAGTAGCGTTCTGGAGGGTGGACGTCCAGGTGCCCCCAGTCTCAAACCCTTGCGACGGTGAGAGAACAGAAAGGAAGGGATGACAGATTCCAAGGTGGGCAGCGCCTGGGGAAGGAAATGGGGACAGCTGGGGAAGGTAGAATCATCATCTCATTGGCGCTCCCCCAGCCCCAACGGCTCTGCAATGCCCACCTTTCCACCTACTCCAGACCACCCTGCACCCGGTGCCCGTTAGCTGTGCCCTAGGGTATCACTGGGTGCTGAATTTCCATTTTTTCCCCTCCATGTGCATAGCTTATGGAACACGGGTGTACCCCCAGCGCACCTCCGTGTGCCATTTCCATGACCTCTCTGTCCACCTGCAGGGCAGTGCAATGATGCCAGAATCGCCCACGACCCTGGGGTAATTCTTTCACGGACCTAGGCTTTGTGCCCTCGCCTGCCTTAGGAGGAGAAAAGCGGTACGAGGAACGGGTTATTCAGCGGGACCTGCTCCAGGGTGCTTGCCTTTCTCCCCTCCCCGCCTAGCTGCTAGCGCCTCAAGTCTGGGGACACCCCCACCGCCCCCCACACACTTCACCTCTTCTTGAATTGCCGACAGCAGCAGCCACAGCAGCAACCACAGGTCCGGAGTCTCCTGGGGCCCAGAGGTCAGATGCAGGTGGTGGCCGGTGACTGTGACACAGCGGGGGTGGGGGGGTGGAGGGGAGAGGGTTCTCCCGCCACACACCAGCTCAGCCTGGCTGGCTGGGGAAGGATCAGCTGGTAAAACTGCTGGATCAGCTGGTTGTCCTGGAAGACCTGGGACTGAACAGAGGATAGACAGCTGCAGGCAAAGGGACAAGAACTGGCTGGGCAGTTGGTGAAGCCTGTGGTCACTGGTGGACCAGCGGTTTAGGTTAAGGAGGCCCTTTTGAGGAAGGGATTTCCCCCTAAAACCATGAAGACTGTGGTCAGAACCTGCTAAAGACGTCTGGAATCCATGCAGATGGGAAGAAGTTTGCTTGAAGCTCTAAACCTCCGCCTGCATATCTGTCAGTCTCTGTCTCTTTTTCTCTCTCCATACATGTATATATATATATATATATATATATATATACATATATATATATATATATATATATATTGCGTCGGGGTGGGTGTGAAACTGGGAACTAGCTACTTCCTCCCTTAAGTGGGAGGCTCAGTGGGTCGGGGTGGGGAGAATCCCTTGTCTACCTTAAAGGCAACTACTCATTGTATAATCTAAACCCAAGCACAAAAAATTATAAATCTACAACTGTACCTCATGGCGTTTAAAAAAATTTTTTTTTCGGAATTTCAAAATCACGTGGCCCTACTGCAGCCACGCGACATCATGTTATTCATAACCAGAAATAGAACACAAATTGTCTACTGTTGCCTTTTCAGCAGATATGAGTGTTGGGGTAAAATCTCAAATAATAATAGTGGGTTTGGTGTCAAAATATTGAATGTGATAAAAGTAGAGAGAGAGTTATATGGAAATCATCTGCCCCACAGGTAGGGGAAGGGTGTGGGATGGGGGTATACTGGGGTTGTTGGGGGTGGAGAATGGGCACTGGTGAACGTACGGGTGTTTCATTGTATGACCGAGACTTAGACCCGAAAGCTTTGTAACTGCTCTCACGGTGATTCAATAAATAAAATTATAAAAAAAAAAGGCAACTACTGTGGTGCCCCCACCCTCAGACCCCACCTGGCCCTTCCTACTGGAGGCGCCCTCTAGGGAGGCTCCCTACAGCCCTCTCAAGTCCCTCCTACCCCATCACTCAGACCTTTAACCAAGTGTACATCATCTTTACTCTGGTGTTGGGATCCAGTAATGACTCAGGAAGGCTTAGTTCATAATAGAGTTTTCATTGTGGCAAGACACCCACTTAAGCTGGCAAATTGCAGGGGATTAATAGATTTACTGAAGGATTTATGGGTCCCTCCATCTGATTCTTTCACCTCTCTCTCTCTCTCTCTCTCTCTCTCTCTCTCTCTCTTGCTTTTTGGGCAATTGCACCCAGTAGTGTCAGGAATTACTCCTGGCGGTGCTTGAGAGAACCACATGGGATGGGATGCAGAGATGGAACATTGGTTGGCTGCATGCAAGGCAAGTGCCCTCCCCACTTGTACTACTGCTCCGGCCCCCTCTTTCATCTCTTATACACTGGCCTAACCTGTGTGATGTACTGATTAGAAGAATCAGGTGGGCTCCTGCCTTCAAAGGGCCTTACTAGCCTTTGTGAGATGTAGCTCAGGGGGAGAGCACTTGCCAGCTTGCTTTGCACTTCTGTAAGGCCCTGGGTTTGATCCCCAGCATCCCATGCATTTTGCACCCTCCCACCCTGCTCCAGAAAATAAAAAATAAAATAACAAGGGAACTGCTATGAGTCTATTAATATTTGTGGACATGAACCATAATGTTACAACCACTTAATGCATTCACAGCACTGTCCCTTTTTCCTTTGTTTTGTTCTTGGATCACACCCAGCAGTGCTCAGGACTCTGGCTCTGTGCTCAGAGGTCATTGAGGTGCTCTGGGGATTTTATGAGGTGCTGGGGATCAAACCCAGGTTGCCCCCATGCAAGGCAAACACCTTACCCTCTGTGCTTTCTCTTTGGTCTCCACAACTCTGTCCTTTATATACAGTTCTTAAGGGATTTCCAAGGAAACCTAGAGTTCCTTAGGGTACAGTTTGAAATTATCCACTGTTCCCAACAGAGCAGCAAAGACTAATCCAAGTTCCCTGAGAAACAACAGATGAACCCAGATTTCATCGGCCCCAGGCCAGGGCTTCAGACACTGTTCCTTTGCTGAAGGGCCAGTGTCTTGTGTGAGGTCTGGGCTGGCCTCCTGGCCCGCCCCCCCCTCCCCTCATCCCCTTCCCGGCCTCTACTGGGGTCTTGGGAAGAGGGCCAAGTCTGTTGTGGATGATGCTTTACTTATCCTGCAGCAACTTCCTTTCTGGAAACTGGGTGTCTCCTTTTGGACGAAGACAATGGAAAGGATCCAAGAGGTCAGAGGAACAGGGTTCCTCCTGGCCCCATCCGGAGGGGCATCACGTGGCTCCGTGCTGAGCCTTCAGGAAAATCCCAGCCTTTACAGTGGTTTTCCCACACCCATTGGCCCACCCACCCTGACACTCGGCCTCCCTTCTCACCTGGAACCTTCCCCATCAGCCCCTTCTTTTGCACTCAGCTTCTGCCACATTTCCTATCAGACTTGCTTTTAATCCCAGAGCTGCAGCTGGGCTGTCATATACCACCATGTCCCTGGTGTCACTGAAATTTCAGGCAGTAGGTGAAGAGGAGGAGGAAGGCAAGGAGGCTGAGAGCCTAGACTCCGTGAAGGCACTGACGGCCAAGTTGCAGCTGCAGACACGACGGCCGTCATATCTGGAGTGGACGGCCCGCGTCCAGAGTCAAGCCTGGCGCCAACCTCCACTCCAACCTGGGTTAGGTGGGCCTGGGACCATCTGTGGCTTCGCCTCAATGGATTCTGCCCTTGAGTGGCTCCGCCAGGAGCTGGTGAGTCTGGTGGGGTGGACAGCTGTGTGGAGGGCCTTGGGACCAAGACCAGAACCAGGGGTGTGGGAAAGGAAAGAGAATAGACCCAGGAACTGCCCATTCATGTGGCTGTGTCCTGGTTGTGGAGTCCAGAATTAATTTGCCTTTATTTGGAGACTCTTTTTTGTGGGGAGGGTGGCACACACAGAAATACTTAATAACTCAGGTGTTACTCCTGTCTCTGCAGTCAGGAATCACTCCTGGCAGGCTTGGGGGAACAAAAGGGATGCCAGGGATCAAACCCGGGTCGGCATATAAGATAAGAGCCTTCCCAACTGAACTATCACTCCAACACTGACTTGAGGACTCTTGCTGAAGGATTCCATTCAATATACTGTTGCGTGTCCTGCAGTTCAGGGGCTAGTCTTTATTCTTGGGGGATACCAGTTAAAGATGGGAAAGCATGACCTTCCTTACTCTGGGAATTTCTATGTCCACCAGATTAAGTTAAGAAGGAGGCAATGAGTGCACCAATCTGAATGAAATCTTGGAGCTCATGGTGACTAGGTGGTCTTTTAATTTAAAGTTTTATTATTATTATTATTATTATTATTATTTTTTTTTTTTTTGCTTCACACCCGGAGTTGCACAGGGGTTACTCCTGGCTCTGCACTCAGAAATAACTCCTGGCGGTGCTCAGGGGACCATATGGGATGCTGATGCTGGGAATCGAACCTGAGTCGGCCGTGTGCAAGGCAAACACCCTACCCACTGTGCTATTGCTCCAGGCCCTAAAAAAGTTATTTTGGCGTGGGGGCCATGCTTCTTACTTTCTGCTCAAGGGTTGTTTCTAGTGAGACTCAGGCAGTCACATCTGGTACTGGGAATTGAAATATAGCTTATGCAAGGCAAGCATCTTAACCCCATGCAGACTTTCTGGCCCCAAATAGGTGATTCTTAAAACAGCTTGTGCAGGGGCTGGAGCAATAGCACAGTGGGGAGGGCGTTTGCCTTTCATGCAGCCGACCTGAGTTCAATCCGCGGCATTCCATATGGTCCCCCAAGCACTGCCAACAGTAATTCCTGGGTGCAGAACCAGGAGTAACCCCTGAGCATCGCAGGTTGTGACCCCAAAAAGCAACAAACAAACAAAAACCAACAAAAACCAAACAAAAAAACTGCATGTGCAGGGCTGAGGATATGGTTTGGTAGTAGAACACTTGCTTTTCTGTGTGAGGCTCTGGGTCCACGATTCCCCAGAAACACACACACACACACACACACACACACACACACACACACACACAGAATGCAGGGGCTGGAGACATAGTTCAAAGGGTAAGGTGTTTTCCTTGCACGGGGTTCACAGGGGCTCCGTGGTTCAATCCCCAGCACTCCATATGGTTTCTTGAGCACTGCTAGGATCCCTGAGCACAGAGCCAGAAGTAAACCTTCAGCACCATCAAGTGTGGGTCCTTTTCTCTCCTAGTCACTCCCCAAAAGGTTCAGTTTACAAACTGGGAATTCCTCTTAGCTGATGCCTGGAACTCAGGCATCTGTATTTACTTACTGATTGGCTGCTTAGTGTGATTTCAGAGCCACAACGTGGGTCATGATATGAACTGTGGCCAGGGATGTATGTAGATGGGGTGAAGGGCGTTGTCTGAAAGGACGGAAATGGCTCCTCCACCGCGGACCACTGCAGCAGGCTCACGCCCCCTCTCGGCCGTAGCTGGACATGCAGGCTCAGGACCGGCAGCTGGCAGGACAGCTGCTGAGGCTGCGGGCGCAGCTGCACCGGCAGAAGGTGGACCAAGCCTGTCACCTGAACCAGGAGCTGCTGGACGAGGCCGAGATGGAGCTGGAGCTGGCCCCGCCGCTGCGGCACCTCGGTCTGACGCGCATGAACATCAGCGCCCGGCGCTTTACCCTCTGCTGAGGGACCCCTGCCTCTCCTGGGCCCTCCTCCCGCAGCCCTTCTGGGGAAGGGGAATGGAGGGAAACCCCAGAGGCTCCAACCCCTGGCTCTGGGGACGGGGGAGTTTGGGGGTTCAACTCATTTCTCTGGGGGTAAAGCCCTAGACAGCATCCTGAACCCCTGCTGCCCCTGTTGGGGGGAGGAAGGGAAGGGGAGACTCTTATAGACCTCCTGGCCCCTTATTAAAGACCTTTCTGCTTCCCAGGAAGATTTCTGCAGTCTGTATTTTGTTTTGGGAGCCACACCCAGCGATGTTCTGGGGTAACTCCTGGCTCTGCTCAAGAATCACTCCTAGTGGGCTTCGGAGACTATATGGGATGCCGGGGATGGAATCCCGGTCAGTTGTGCAAGGCAAGTGTCTTACTCGCTGCACTACCCCTGTACTCTCTGCATCTGGAGCTCTGCTGTCTCTTATTCTACCCAAGCTTGCTGCTGGGACCAAGGATTTCCCCGAACAGGGAGGCTGAGGTTGGCGGATCCAGAGGACTGATCTTTTTTTCTCTTGAGTCACATGCACTGCGCTACTCTCAACATTCTGATGTGGGTGGGATGACTCAGGGAGCATACAGCGTCAGGGTCTAGGGGGCAAACCCAGGGCTTCCCCATGACCTCTGAGCTATCTCTCCTACCAAGTGTTCCCACTCCCCTTAACAGCTCCAGCTCCATCTCACTAAGAATTTCAAATCCTCAAATCCCAGTAGAAAGTCACTTAGGGTAAGGACAGCTGCAGAATGTGGGGCCTGGAGATGTGTGTGCCAGACTGACTCCCCAACAGATTCTTAGTAGATTTTGATGAGCGCCCTGACCTCTGAGCTGCTTCTATACTTTTTTTGTTTTGTTTTGTTTGGGGGCTACACTTGGCAATGCTCATCGGTTTCTCTGAGCTCAGGAATCACTCCTGCCAGTGCTCAGGGGACCATGTGGAATGCTGGGGATCAAATCCAGGTCAACCGTGTGCAAGGCAGGCAAGCACCTGACATGCTGCATTATGGCTTCAGCCCCTGTTCCTTTAAGGGGAAATACTCCTTCTGGCCCAAAAAACAGTTGGCTATGTTACAGTAAGCACTCAATAGGTATGGTCTAGTGACTTTGTCAGCATTGTCACCAATGACATTATCACTGAGTCCAGAGTGTAATAGGCTGAGTGCGCGCTCTGCACGCAGGACGTCCAGCTTCAAGCTCCGGCACTGCATAGTCCCCTGAGTACCACTGGGTGTGAGCCCTGAGCACCAAGCTACAAGTAGCCCCACCCTGCTGGGAACGGGCCCAAACCAGGAGTGGGCTGAGGGAGCTTCGTTCTGGCTGGTCCTGCAGCAGGGACTCTGCGTCCTTCTGGGGTTTTTTGGCTTTTTTTTCACTATGTGTCGCTCGACTTTTGTTTCCGCTACCGTCTTTGTCTGACTTTCCAACTCTGGTTTCCTCTCCGCCCCCCCCCAACACTTCCTGTCTCCCCCTTCCCTCCACAGCTGAGGTGCACAGAGCAGCGGTTTCCACCTCACAAACCCCAACAATGTTCTGTGGCCTCCCCTCCCCCCAGCCAGCTCACCCTGCACAGGCTCGGTGGCTGTAAGGCTGGGGGCGTGAGGCTACGCGGGGGGAGGGGGGGCCTACACGAGCCAATCTAGCCTCCCCCATCACAGGCCCGCAGCCTGGCTTCAGGGAAAAGGGAGACTTGTTTATTTGTTTGTTCGCTTTGTTTTTGGTATACACCTAGGGTTCTGGTCTTACACTCAGGGATCACTACTGGTTGTCTTGGGGGACCACAAGGGGGGCTGGGGATCAAACCAGGGTCAGCGGCATGCGAGGTGGTACTATTGTTCCAACCCCCCAAAGGAAGATTCTTGGTGGCCTTGCTGCCTGTCACAATTCCCAGCTGCTGACATGGAACAGAAGGTCTCACCCTGAGCTGCCTGCTCCTGGGGGTCTGGACCCAGGATTGGCTGTGTCTCCGTCTGTCACAGCAGAGGTGCCTGGCCTTGGCCTAACTTCAAGTGTTGCCCTGTTCTCCTGTGGGAATCAGGGAGGGCAAGAGCCTGCCCTCTGCCAAGGCTAGGTCACTCCTCTGCCCTCTGCGACACCAGTGTTACCTTGCTGGTCTCACAGCCTGTCCGTGAGAGGGGCCTTAGCCTTTCTATGATGTGGCAAAGTCCGGTGCCCTGCACCCTGAGTGGATGTGGCCAACACCCTGTTATCTGACATTTGCCTGTCTTCTGTGCTCAGCACCCCTTAAACCAGGAGAATGGCCCCTCCTCTGTCACCTTGGTCCCCACACTCTCAAGACAGGTCACTCAGTTCTCGGCCTCTGACATAAGAGGCCCTGGCATTCCACTGGACATTGCTTGCTCCGCATCCATGGGCTCCAAAGGTGACCCTGGAATCTCTTGTCCAGGCCCCTGGGGGACAGGGGGGACGTTCTACTAAGTATCTGCCCTCCATCTTCACTGGCCCCTTTCAGAGAGAGCAGGACCTGGAGGAGAATGTGTAGGACCCTCAGGGGTTGAGAGCTGGGGGGCTATGATGGCAGGAAGCTTGGGGTGCTGGAGGCTTGTGGTTGGGTTGCTGGGGCCCCGGTTGGCTGCAGAGCCCTCGGGAGGAGGCAGGAAGTCAGCGTGGGACGTGGGTGCGGGGAGACAGTCGTGGCGGCGACGGTGAGGGAGCTGCAGCTGTCTGGGCAGCTGGGCTAAGCCAGCAGGACCATGTGAAGGGCCCAGAGGGCTCCTGGGCTGGGCAGGTAAGGAGCACTGGGAACGGGGCTCTCAGGGCCTTGCCGGCCGGCTCATGGGGGGCTGCATCGGGCCAGGCTCCCCTACTCTGTGGCCCCCCTTCCTTTGGGAGCAGTACGGTGTTGGAGGTCAGGTGGGAGGCCCATAGGCCTCCATAGAGTAGCAGGGAGTTTGGGCTCTTGTGTTGCTACCCCACTGTCTGCACTTGGCACATCCTCACTGGGAGCACTGTGATTAGAGTCTGTCACAGGACCATGGGGTAGGAAAAGGGGCTTCTGAAATCCCCAAGCTTCCAGCAGGGTTGAAGAAAGAACTCAAAGGGCTGAGTGTGGGCTTGGCACGCAAGAGGCAGAGGTTCAAGTCCTGGTACCACATGGTTCTCTGAGCACTGCAGGGAGAAACCCCCCTGCAGCACAGACCCTGAACAACACCAAATGTGGCTCAGAATAGAAGAGCAAAACAAGACAGAAATCCCAAAAACAAGACAGGTCCAGTCCATCCCATGACGAGTGAGCCTCTGAAGAGGGTGAAAGTCAGGCAGGTCGGGCACTTGCTATGCAGCCACTCAGTGGGGCCTGGCAGGGGCAGGTCCTGGGTCCCGCCAATACTCCCATGAAGCAGGCGATACACAGGTTTGAGGCAGGGCCCTCAGAAGTTCTCTCATGTTGGGATGGCGCCAATGATAAGAAGCTCCTCAAAGGGGCCAGAGAGATAGGCCAGGAGCTTACACACTTGCCTTGTCTCTGGCTGACCCTGCTTCCGTTCCCAGAACTACAGAAGGTCTCATGAACACCCCCAGGAGTGACCCTAGAGCACAGAGCCAGGGATAGCCCTGGATCAGTGTGCTGGGTGCAGCCCCCAAGCAAAACCAAAATAAAACAATAACCCCAAACCAAACCAGAATCTCCAGAGACAGAAAGGTGTCACCCAGAGCATCGGGATGGACATGTGAGAAGTGACCAGCATTGCTAGAGCGGGTGGATGCTGGTGGGAAATATGAGGGGATATTTGTCATCCAGGATGGGCTTCCAGGGCGGATGTATCTGACCGGATGCTGGAGGGGCGAGAGGATGGTGGGAGAAGGGCTATTTTTATCCTGGACCGGGCTGCAGTGGCTCTGGGTAAGGAACTTCCTTCTGGAAAATTGCCATTCCAGTCTCTGCCAAGTGTCACAGGATGTACCCCTTCTTATTTCAGCTGAACATGTGTTGTGCACGCACGCGCACAAACACACACACACACACACACAGACCACTGCATGTACTAGACCAGCAGTACTAGGCCTTCAGACGCCAGGAAGGTCAGCTACCTGCCCACCCTCTCTCTCTTTCTACCTCTGAGTCTTCATTTCTGGGGTGGCCCCACCTGCCCAGACTTTCTAGTTTCCTCTGCCACCCATCAGCCCTTGGAGTTTTTCTTTCTCTTTCTTTCTTTCTTTCTTTCTTTCTTTCTTTCTTTCTTTCTTTCTTTCTCTCTTTCTCTTTTTTTGCTTTTTGGGTCATACCTGGCGATGTACAGGGGTTACTCCTGGCTCTGCACTCAGGAATTACCCCTGGCGGTGCTCAGGGGACCATATGGGATGCTGGGAATCGAACCTGGGTCAGCCGCGTGCAAGGCAAATGCCCTACCCACTGTGCTATCACTCCAGCCCCACTTGGAGTTTTTCTTGACACAAAGTTTTCACCTATGCCACATGGTACCAGTCTCTCTCCTAACCAGCTCCCAGACCATCGGCTCTGAACAGCAACCAGGAAACATGGCCTCTGCCACACTCTTCAGAGGCCTTGATAGGATAGTCACCCGCACTCAGCCTCTGCACAGAACTGGATCAGAATAAGATTCCTCAGCTGTGGACTCAGCGACACAGAAACTTCTCAAAGGGGAAAATGGCCAAATCATGGGGCAAGAGCTGAGGATGGAAGAATACTGAGATGATCTCGAAGGTTTTCCAGAAGAGTAGAGGCCATTCTGAGGACAGGCACCCATTCTTTTCCGGTTGTTGTTTTTGGGGGCCCAATCAGGCTGCGCTCAGGGATCACTCCTACCAGTGTTCAGGGGATCAACCATATGCAATGCTGGGGATTGAATCTGGGTTGGCAGCGAGCAAGGCAAGCGTCTTACCCCTGTACTATCTCTCCCGCCCTAAAGATCCATTCTGGAGAGTACCTAAGACGTATAATGAAGGCCTCTGGGTTCTGTTTCTAGGTGCCATGAGGGCAGAGAACTTAGAGCAAGATCAAGTGGGAGGATCAGGGGTGTGGTGTGCTGCAAAAGACATACATTTTATTTTATTTTAGTTTTTGTTCTGGGGCCACACCCAGCTGTGATCAGCGCTTGCTCCTGCTCTGTGAGCAGGGGTCGCTGCTAGCGGCAAGCACCTTACTCGATGTACTACCCGGGCCGCTCCTGACAGTGCTTAGGGGACTATATACATTTCTGGGAATCAAACTGGGGTCAGCCATCTGCAAGACAAAATGCCTTATTATCTAGCTATCTAGCTGGTCTAACCAATCCTCCCTTAGAGTCTTAGAGTGTTATTTAGGGAATCAAAGAGACCATAGTGACAGACAGAGCTGGTGTGCCTGACTCACAGTCAGTGCTTAACAAAGACCAGGCTCTCTCTCTCTCTCTCTCTCTCTCTCTCTCTCTCTCTCTCTCTCTCTCAACGCAAATGGTGTTCCCAAGGGAGACCTTTCAAACCCAGAATTACTCTCTCAGCACCGCAGGCCACTGAACCAGCGTTCCTCACACTTTGTGGTGTGGCTTTGCAAATTAGCTTGTTTCCTGTGTACAGTGGGTGTGAGAATCCAAGACTGATCACAGGAGAGTCTCTCTCCCTCTCTCTCTCCCTCTCTCCCTCTCTTTCTCCCTCTCCCTCTCTCTCTTTCTCTCTCTCTCCCTCCCGCACACACACACACACACACACCCACCCCCCCACCCCCCCCCACACACACACAGGTATGCACGCACACGTTCCCTGTCCCAAACCCCACACAGATGGAATCTACACATATTTATTGGAAACGGCTGGGTATTGATGTTCAGAGACAGAGGCAGGAGCTCCACACATACTGAATATTACAAATCCGTACACATAACCACAATTTGATAGTGTCATGGCCGAGTTCCATTTAGTGAGAGCAATTCTGAGGGAAGCGTGGTGTGGGATTGTGATGGGGGCAGGTAGAGTCGAGTTGTCCAGGTATGTGGCCCCCAACAATCCTCTTCAGTGTTGGTTTAAAGCAGCCAGAGCTGCACTTCCGACAAGGCACACTAACTCCAGTTCCATGAGCAGCATGGAGGAAAAGTGTTGCAGGGCCAAATCAATACGAACTCAGCTAACTACTGTCTTTTTGGACCTCCTCGTTGGCATGAGCTCGCTGAAGTTTTCCCAATCCCCGTCAAGAAGGACACGGTGTCTCCTAAACTTGCTGCTTACAGAATCTTTACCTGTGTCATCAAATCCACAACTGTCCCTCATGGGCAAAGGAATGGAGAGGAGGGAAGCTGTGTAGCTGATTCCCCTCATATGAACACGGGGATTTTGTTTTTTTGTTTTTGTCAGGGTAGGGGGCCGCACCTGGTGATGCTCAGGGCTTTCTCCTGGCTTAGCATTCAAGGCTCATTCCTGGTGAGCTCTGGGGACTACATGCGATGTCAGGAACCGAACCTGGGTTGGATGTGTGTAAGGCAAACACCCTACTCACTGTACTATGGCTACAGTCTCATGTGAATGCGTTTCTTGGCAGAGTTTCTGCATTGGTGGTGGGTTTGGTGTTTTTGTTTTTCAGCTACAAAATTAGCACATGACTGCTTCTATAAAAAAAATTTCAAACAGTCCGGATACGTATAAAGAAAACCAAGAACTGCAGAGCGCTAATCTCTCTTCTGGGGTATGCTGGCTATGAGCCATTTGGCAAACCCTCTTTCAGGCTTTCTCCTAGGCACGACCACTGAAAAGCATAGCGATGAGCCTATTTGCTGGAGGCAGGGAGACCAAGTTTCAGCTCATCATTCCACCACTAATTTGTTTGTTATGAGAAATATTGGTCTATCCCATTTAGGCTTCATTTTTCGCATCTGTAAAATGGGGATTATATCACTTACATCAGAGGATTTTTATGAGAATTATCTGATATCATGTAGATAAAGGTTTAGCAGAAGAACTTGACATAAAAGAATCCCAAGTACGTAAATATACTTGAATGAAAACAGGCTGTTAATCTACTGATAATCTACTTTCTGTTCTGTGACTTGCTGACCATGTTATTACTGAGATACATATTCCTGTCAGTGGAGAGAAATCTACCCCATATTTTTTTGGGGGATGCTAGGTATAGAATCCAGAATCCAAGGCTTTATACATGTGAAGTGTGTACTCCACTAGATTATTTTTCAAACTGTTTTTGCTAAATGATAGATTGGAAACAAGTAATTATGAGCCACTGCACAGAGAGAGAGAGAGAGAGAGAGAGAGAGAGAGAGAGAGAGGAGAAGAAGAAGAAGAAGAAGAAGAAGAAGAAGAAGAAGAAGAAGAAGAAGAAGAAGAAGAAGGAGGAGGAGGAGGAGGAGGAGGAGGAGGAGGAGGAGGAGGAGGAGAAAGAGGAGAAGAGGAGGAGGAGGAGAAAGAAAGGAAGGAAGAAACAAAGGAAGAAAAAAGAAGCAGTAGAACATGTGTCCCGCAGGGGTGAGGCCCTAGGTTCAATCCACAGAATAGACACAAGAAATAAAAACGAGTAGGTTGGTTCATGAACAGTAGAGGTGATTCTGAGAAGCTCCTGGCAGACTATTTTGTGTTGTCAGTACATCAGGTATCTCACACTTACACATCAGCAGCAGTCAGGCCCTATGGAATGGACTGAGTCCCAGGGCTGCTGTGGCCCTCTCCAGGGGCCAGGAGCAAGTGCACGGGCTCACTCATGTCCCTGGTGCTATCATGTGAGGTGCTCCTGACATTTTTGTTAGTAGGTCCTCCAGCAAAAAAAAAAATGACTCTTCTCACTGATGAGACCTGAGCCTTAAAGTTCAGTGTGTGTATATGTGTGTATGTGTGTATACACACACTCATATATATACACACATATGTGTGTGTGTGTATATATATATATTTTTTTTTTTCATTTGGGGCCATATCCAATTGTTCTCAGGATCTCTTTCAGTTCAGTTCTTAGTGATTTCTCCCAGTGCTGCTCAGGGACTGTGAGGTGCCTGGGATGACACCCAGGCCTACTATATGCAAAATATATGCTAGGCCCATGAGCTCTCTCTGCAGCCCAGTGATGTATTACCTTGCTTGTGTATTTTCATTTCTATTTTGACTGGTGATACTGGTTTTCCATTTGCCATAGGAAAGTTTCCATTTTAGGTAAATAATACATTAAAAGTCAGTAGGTGTGGGGCCAGAGCAACAGTACAGGGGGTAGGGTGCTTGCTTTGCATGTTGCCAACCTGGGTGTGATCCCCAGCATCCAGGACTGACTCCTGAATACAGAACCAGGAGTAACCCCTGAGCATCACCAGGGTTATGACAACAAAAACAGAAAACAAAGCAAAACAGAACAAAACAAAAAAATAAAACAGGACAAACAAAAGTCAGAAAGTGGTCTATTGAAGTACTAAAAATCATGAAGGGTGGAGCTGGAGAGATAATATCCTGGGTCTAGTGCTTGCCTTGCATGCAGCCAACCTGGGTTCGATATCCTGTTTCCCATATGGTCCCCTGAGCACCATCAGGAGTGATCCCTGAGTACAGAGTCAGGAGTAACCCTTGAGCAACCCCAGGTGTGGTCCCTTCCCAAAACAAACAAACAAACAAACAAACACATGAAGGAAAATGAAAATGATTGCAAATTTTCTACTGGACCAGAGAGGTAGTTCCTGAGCACCGAGCCAGGAATAGTCCCTAAGCATAGCTGGGTGTGGTTCCAGTGCAAAAACAAACAAACAAAAAAATGAAATCACTTTTTTTTTACACTTTTTTACAAAAGTCTAGAAAATGCCAGTTTCATTTAATAAAATACCCATGGAGGTAATCTTGACTCAAATAACAACTGTTGTCATGTATTCAGTCCTTACTCTGGGTATAGTGCTTGCCTTGCATGCAGTCAACCTGGGTTCGATATCCTGTTTCCCATATGGTCCCCTGAGCACCATCAGGAGTGATCCCTGCTAAGCACCAGGCTTAGCATTTTATTATCTGGGATCATTTACATATCACATATAATGCTCACAACAGCACTGGATGAAGATCCTATTTTTAGTCTTATTTTGCAGTTGAAAGAAAATCGTCTTGCTGCTCAGAGATTTAGTAAATAGCCTAGAGAGAGGTTCTATATTGGTGACACTTAGGCTGCGGCCTGAGCTTGGATCACTATGAGGCGGATGTGGTGAGCTGAGCCTCCGTGACCATCTCAGACACAGGATTGATCTCTGGCACCCCAGAACTCCCCTGTGATTACTCCTAGAGCTCAGAGCAAGGAGTAAGCCCTGAGTACTGCTGGATTTCACCCTCAATACCGACCAACAGAAGGCTGGAGCTATAGAACAGTGGAAAGGGCATTTGCCTTGCAGTCAACCCGAGTTCGATTCCCAGCATCCCAAATGGTCCCCGAGCACTGTCAGGAGTAATTTCTGAGTGCAGAGCCAGGAGTAGCCCCTGAGCATTGCTAGTGTGACCCAAAAAGAAAAAAAAAAAAACAACAAAGCAAGCAACAAAAGCAAAACCTCAGGGATTGCTGTGCTTTAAGGAAAATGCTGTCTTCCTAAAACCCCTCGTTGCCACACACACAGGGGCACTCGAGGAGAGGGCCTCACTTGAATCGTTGCTAGGTACATTTGAGTTACTGGTTGAAGGGTTCCTACCAAAATACCAGTTTTAGGACTGGGGAGCTAGCTCTAAGAACTGAGTGCTGGCTTTTATGTGGGAGCTTCTGGTTCAATCTCCAGCACCACGTGGTCTCCTGAGCACAACCAGGTGAGGCCCTAAAACCCTGAAACCCCCAAAATATCCATTTTAGCTTAGAATAATTCTTTTTTTTTTTTTTTTGGTTTTTGGGTCACACCCGGTGATGCTCAGGGGTTACTCCTGGCTCATGCACTCAGGAATTGCTCCTGGCAGTGCTCGGGGGACCATATGGGGTGCTGGGAATCGAACCTGTGTCGGTCATGTTGACTGCGTGCAAGGCAAACGCCCTACCCGCTATGCTATCGGTCCAGCCCCTAGAATAATTCTTGATAACCTTATTTATAGCATTGATGAACCAGTAGTATCAGTTCTATGTTCCAGTCTCCCCCAGTTTGTGAGAACAGATAGTTTTTCTTTGCCTATAAGAGAGGTAGCTTTGGTTCCTTGATTGTTATTTATTTTTGTAAGCCCACAAACTTCATTCAAAATGATTATCAGGGCCAGGGAAGCTAGATCAGGGACTAGGGGCACATGGTTTAAGTGATTAGGGGGTCCAGAGTTTCGCATCTAGTATGTCATGACCCTCCCCAGCACCATCAAGTGTAGCCCTAGAGAACCCCAGGAACCTTTAGATGTGGTCCTGGTGGACCCCAGAACTGATGGACCCAAGCATTAGACATCATGGTTGTGGCGGTTAAGTATCTCCTGGGTGTACCCTAGGGCCCTTAGTAGTATTTGGGGCTCCCTCCACAACCTTCCAAAATAAAAAGGAAAGAAAAAGCCAAGAAAATGTTTTAAATTATTTCTGACAGATTTTTCCATGAGGTGGCCTCGGGGGACCAGCCTACCTGCTTTCGACACAAGCAATAGACATACTCAGGCCAGAGACCAGCATATATTTTGGACAAGTTGTCCAATAAGTGAATAGATTTGGAGTTTAGGAGGAAAAGAATGTTCCCATACCCTGTTTTTGTTTGTTTCTTTCTTTCAAGGCTACTTCTGGCTTGCTTCTGGCTCTGTGATCAGAGGACTGACTGTGTGTGGTGTTAGGGATTGAATCAGGGTCAGCCACGTGTCTCGAAAACGCCCTACATATTGTACTATGCTCTCCAGGACCTCTTTCAGACTCTTACTTACACTGTTAAGTTATTTTTGTGGTTTGTTTTTAATCTTAATACACTGTTAAGTTATAAAGAAGCACAAGTTCATTTGTTTCCTTTCTTTCTTAGTTGATATTTCTCTATATCCTCCCTCCCTCCCTCCTTCCTTCCCTCCCTCCCTCCCTCCCTCCCTCCCTCCCTCCCTCCTTCCTTCCTTCCTTCCTTCCTTCCTTCCTTCCTTCCTTCCTTTCTATCTTTTCTTTATTTGGGCCATACAAAGTTGTGTTCAGGGGCTACTCCTAACTCTGTACACAGAGATCACTTCTGGCGGGACTCAGGGAACCATGTGGGGTGCTGGAGATTGAACCAGGGTCATGTCCATGCAAGGGAAGAGCCCCGCCCGCTGTACTATCTCTCCGGGTCCCATCTGCTTTTCTTTTTTTCAATTCTTTGGCATTTTGGGTCACACCCAGAGATGCACAGGAGCTACTCCTGGCTCTTCACTCAAGAATTACTCCTGGCAGTGCTCTGGGGACCATATGGGATGCTGGGGATTAAATTTGAGTCGGCCACATGCAAGGCAAACAGCCTACCTGCTGTACTATCGCTCCAGTCCGTTTTTCTTTTTTTTTTTTTTTCATCTTCTTGTTTCTAATGTACAGAACACAGTGTCGGCCCAGCCTGGCAAAATAATATCTGTATATGGAGATAATAAAAGTAAATAAATTGGGGGCCAGAGACATAACCCAATGGGCTGAGCACATGCTTTTTATTTATTTATTTTTAACCCCTGGCTCCACTGGGAGTGACCCCCAAGCTCAGAACTGGGAGTAGTCTGCAAATCAAACAAAAAAGTGAGTAAATTATCAAGAATCAGATGCATTGTGGGGCTGGAGCAATAGCACAGCGGGTAGGGCATTCCCTTGCACGTGGCCAACCTGGGTTCTATTCCCAGCATTCCATATGGTCCCCCAAGCACCACCAGGAGTAATTCCTGAGTGCATAAACCAGGAGTAATCCCTGTGCATTGCTGAGTATGACCCTCCCAAAGAAAATAAAAATAAAGAATCAGATGCATTGTAATATAATTCCTAAGTAACACTGTGATTGAAAATCTAATCTGGGATCTCCAGGGGTTCGGGGGTCTTGGTCAGTTCTACAGGGCGAGACTGGGCACTGCTGCTGGGTCAAAAGGGACTGAAATAGGGCTCTCACTCTGCCGCCAAGTTCTCTACCCACGCCTGGAGGTTATGCTCGGCATACCCTGTGAACCATGGGCAGCCCTGAGTTTGACTGAGGATTTCCAGATTCTTGTGAGAAGAGGTCACACAATCCAACAGCCTACAGAATTCCTGCTAGTGACCTTGACTCCCTGAACTGGGAAGAGAAGTCTGATTTCATTCATTCCAGAATCTTTCACTCATTCCAGAATTCCTGGTTCTGAGAACCCTAGGGATTCTTTGGCTATTTTTTTTTCAAACAATAAGAAAATGGTAGCACTGTAGTACTGTCTTCCTGTTGTTCATCGATTTGCTCTAGTGGGCACGAGTAAAGTCTCACAACAAATTGTGAGACTTGTTGCTACTGTTTTTGGCATATCGAATATGTCACGGGTAGCTTACCAGGCTTTCGCCGTGCGGGCGAGATACTCTTGGTGGCTTGCCGGACTCTCTGCGGGGGGGCGGAGGAATCGAACCTGGGTCAGCCATGTGCAAGGCAAACGCCCTACCAGCTGTGCTATTGCTCCAGCCCAAGAAAATGGTAGAAAGCTTTTTTTTAAATTATTTTTTATTTTATAAGGTGGTTCACAATATTTGATTTACAGTTAATATTCATACAGCAATCCCAGCACCATTACACCTTCCCATGACCAAATTTGTTTTTTTGTGTTTCTTTTTTTGTTTTTTTTTTGCTTTTTGGGTCACACCCAACAATGCACTCCTGGCTCTGCACTCAGGAATTACTCCTAATGGTGCTCAGAGGACCACATGGGATGCTGGGAATCGAACCCAGGTGGGTCGAGTGCAAGGCAAACGCCCTACCCGCTGTGCTATCACTCCAGCCCCCTCACCACCAAATTTGGGATGTTTCCATCCCAAGTCCCAAGCCCTGTCCCAAACAACAACCAAAATAATATATTTTGTATTGTCTGTTATGGAAAACCGTCTTATGATG
The DNA here is from genome assembly GCF_029834395.1 of Sorex fumeus. NCBI lineage: Eukaryota > Metazoa > Chordata > Mammalia > Eulipotyphla > Soricidae > Sorex > Sorex fumeus. The sequence goes on from NW_026606104.1 coordinate 47,680,844, forward strand.
TGTCCAGGAATACGTTCACTTGTACATGAGACTCAGCCCGAGCATGTGGGAAACAGCCTTGAGCGAGGCAGTGGTTGGGTTCTGGAGGTTTTTGGCTGCTGGGTCCAGGTCCCTTGGAGCGGGAAGGGCTCTCCCGCCCCCACCCCCCGGGGTACCCTGAGTGAAAAGGCCTAGTGCTGAGTATGGTGGCATGGCTATGGCAGGCGTCATGTTGCTCCCTTCTGGGAGAAAAAGCCATGTGATCTGGATGGTGGCTGATGAGGAGATTATCTGGTGTTGGCAGGAGGTGGTTTATGGGGGTGACTCCTGAGTCACCAGAGACTGGGAGGAAATGGGCAGGTATTAAGTTTTAATAATGATTTTTTTCCTGGCCCCATTTATTAACCTGACTAGACCATTTTGTCTACCCATAAGTCTTAGTCAAGCTAAGACCAGTAGGTTGGAACCCATATTTTGGCAGGGGCAGTGGTAGGGCCACACCTCCTGGTGCTCAGGGGTCTGTGCTCAGGAGTCACTGCTGGAGTTGCTTAGAAGGTCAACTGCAGTGACAGGGATCAAGCAGGAGTTGGCTACATGCAAGACAAATGCCTTAATCCCTATACTATCTCTGTTCCCGGAGCCTACATTTTTGATGCATGCATAGATGATGCCACAGTTTCATAGGGACAGGTGCTTAACTATATAAATGTTCCCACCCTGACCTATATCTATCTATATCTCCCTTCCCGGTTATGCACGTTTACTCGATGCTCACCAAATCCAATGCCTCCTCACACATGGATTTGCATTCTCCATTGGTGAAAGTCTCCAGAGGGTCCTCAAATGATGCGATTCAATTCAATGTCATTGTTCTATTAATTAATTGGCCACATGCAGCAGTGTTCAGGGCTTACTCCTGGCTCTGTGCTTAGGGATTACTTGGGCTCGGGGGACCATGTAGGGTGCCAGGGATCAAACTTGGATCAGCTGCAATCAAGGCAAGCAACCGACCCACTGTGCTATCTCTCTGGCCCCCCTCATTGTTCTGTTTTAACATTGATGAGAAAAGAATGGACTCTTGGCAGTGGTCATTGTGTGGAGTTTGTGCCTTCTTTCTATGTCTGAAATACACTTCCTCCTACATCCCAAAGATTGTGATTTAGTTTCCTTGGGGTGTCTCATTTATCTTAGGTTCAGACCCTAGCAACTCAGGTTTCCCGAGCCCTGCCAGGAGTGATCCCTGAGCACAGAGACAGGTATAAGCCCTGGGCAATGTTGTGTGCGCTGTGTATGGCAAAAAAAAAAAAAAAAAATCCAAAATAATTGTAATAATAATACTAATAAAATAAAACAGAAGTGTTTTTTTTTCTTTTTGGGTCACACCCGGCAGTGCACAGGGGTTATTCCTGGCTCTGCACTCAGGAATTACTCCTGGCAGTGCTCGGGGGACCATATGGGATGCTGGGAATCGAACCCGGGTTGGCCGCGTGCAAGGCAAACACCCTACCCACTGTGCTATTGCTCTAGCCCCTGTTTGGGGGTTTTATTTAGAAGTTTGATGATATTTTTGTGACTAGAAGCATGCCACATAGGAACTTAACTCAGGTTCACGCTAATTGGGCTGTGGTAAAATTGGTTTCATTTATAAAATTAGTTTTGTTTCCTTTATCCTTTTTTTTAAATTTTTTTGCTTTTTGGGTCACACCCGGCGATGCTCAGAGGTTACTCCTGGCTTTACACTCAGGAATCACTCTTGGTGGCGCTCAGGGGACCATATGGGATGCTGGGAATCGAACCTGGGTCGATCACGTGCAAGGCAAATGCCCTACCCACTGTGCTATTGTTCCAGCCCCAAGTTTTGTTTCCTTTAATGCGGCAGTGGCTTGGCAGGAGAAAACTTGCCTTGCATATGTGAGACCCTGAGTTCCATTCCCCGTATTGCAAAAAGGAAGGAAGGAAGGAAGGAAGGAAGGAAGGAAGGAAGGAAGGAAGGAAGGAAGGAAGGAGAGATTCCTCTTGAACTCTGGAGACGGCCTAGCCTTGCGCTTGTTTGTTTGTCTGGTGTTTGAAGCCATGATTCAATTCTCAGCTCTGTGGGGGGCACTCCTGACCATGCTCAGGGGATGGAGCCCAGGCAGACAAAATGCACACTCCAGTCCGTTAGGCTGCCACTCTGGTCCTACTTCACACATTTTATTTTCTTTTTGGTTTTTTTGGTCACATCTGGTGATGCACAATGGTTACTCATGGCTCTGCACTTAGGAATTACCCCTGGCGGTGCTCAGGGGACCATATGGGATGCTGGGAATCGAACCCGGGTTTGCCGCGTGCAAGGCAAATGCCCTACCCGTTGTACTATCGCTCCAGCCCCTACTTCACACATTTTTAAAAAATGTTGTTGGGGTATCAGAGCGATAGTACAGCAGGTAGGGTACAGCTTGCCTTGCTCATGGCAGACCCAGTTCAATTCCAAGCATCCTGAGTAATTGCTGAGTGCAGAGCCAGAAGTAATTGCTGGACGTGGCCCAAAAACAAAAACAAAAAAGGCTCTTGGGGCGCCTGAGAGAGTACAGTGGGTAAAATGCTTGCCTTGCTCACAGCTGACCTGGGTTTGATATCTGACACCTTATATGGTCCCCTGAGCTCTGCCAGGAGGGATCCCTAAGTGTGCAAAGCCAGGAGTAAGCCATGAGCAACACCAGTTCTGACTCAAACAACAACCACAGAAGGCTGATGGGTTGGGGAGATAGTTCAGTGGCTAGAGTGAATGCTGTGTACATGGAAAGCTTCAAATTTGACCCCCCAGCACTGCGTGGAAAGTCCCCTGAGTACCATAGAAAGTGATTCTAGTGGCTCCCAACATCACTAGGCCTAGACAGCCTGGCACTGCTAGGCTGGAACATCCAACTAATGGGACCAGTTAGGCAAGTATCAGTGGGAATGATCCCTGCGTCCTCCGAGCATTGCTCAGGAAGTCCCCCAAAACAAACATGAGGCTAAGAATATGAGGCTAAGAGGGTAAAAGATAGTATAGTAGGTAAGGTTCTTGCCTTGCATGCAGCCAAATTGGGTTTGGTTCCAAGAATCACATAGGTCCCCCTTAGCCCCACCAGAAGTGATCCCTGAGCACTGAGTCAGGAGTAAGCCCTGATCCCTGAGCACTGACAGATATTGCCCTAAAACAAAATAAACAAACAAAAAGATGATAGTACTATTTCCTTTCAGATTTCTGAAATTCTGCCTGAGTGTTTTAGGAGTGACCCCTGAGCACAGAACCAGGAATAAGCTCTAAGAACTGCCGGGTGTGGCTCTAAAACCAATCAACTAAGGTAAAGGTAAAGGTAAAGGCCCTCCCGTTGATCGTCGATTTGCTCAAGTGGGCCCAGTAACGTCTCCATTGGAGACTTTGTTGTTACTGTGTCTGGCATATCGAATACTCTCGGTGGCTTGCCGGGCTCTCCTTGAGGGGCGGAGGAATCGAACTCGGGTCGGCCATGTTGGTCGCTTGTAAGGCGAACGCCCTACCCGCTATGCTATCGCTCCGCTAAAACCAATCAACTAAAAAGCACAAAACCAAAAATTAAAAAAAAAAAACAACAAAACTACCACCAGCAACGAGCCCCCACCCAGATTTCTGAGATATTGAAATAATCTCTGCATTAAATTTGGATATGATGTATATCTCCAATGCACATTATGCTATAAGGGAGGCCTTAAGGGAAGGAATCGAGGAAGTACATCGGGTGAGGAGATGGCTTACATTCCTGAGAGCAAGCTTTACATGTTAGAACCCCATCTTCTCCCCTGCCCCAGTGGTCTCCTGAGAACTGCTGGGATTAACCTCTGAGCACTGCTGGATATTGACCCCAAGTTAAAATGAATAAATAAGGAGAATATTATCATGGACCTCCTGAGAACAGAAGGTTCCCAGTGGTGCTAGGCTGAGAGCCACTCCCTGCTGTAAATTCTGGCATGGTCACATCCTGGGCCTTCTGATGTCAGCCAGGCCCTGGACCCTAAAGCAGTGTTTCTCACCCCAAGACCCTATGGTGAAAATTGTGTAAATGGGAGGCCACAGCACAAAACTAGGGGCTCAACCGACAGCACAGAAGACTACAGGAAGGAAGAAGGTTGCGGAATACCGCTGAAAGCTCACACTTTGGCGGAAGGCAGGATGGACTAGCTTCAGCTAGAGGACTCCAGGAGTTCAGAACCAGCCCCCCAGGAAACAGGCGGGCTCAGGCTGCCCCCAAAGCTACAGTTCTTTGGGTTTCATTGCACGCTGTCTGGTTTTTCTCTCTCCCCGGCCCCAGTCTTTTCCCCTCACTGTTGTGATGACTGGGGAAAACGGTCACATGCACTCTTGTCCGTGGTGCTCGAGGGAGGCTGCACATTTGCTGCGTTGCTAGTTTCTTTTAACTGTGCTCCTTGTACATTCTGGTTGACTGGAGGTTGCCGTGATGCTCAGACACAACGCTCATGGTGGGCTCTCCTACCTGACCTATTTTTAGTTGAGGTGCTTTTGGGGGGTCATGGGTTTGTTTTGGTGGGGGGAGCTCTTTGGGTCACACCCAGCAATGCTTAGGGTTTACTCCTGGTTCTGCACCCAGAAATTATCCTGGCAATGCTTAGGGGACCATATGGGATGCCGGAGATTGAACCCTGGTCGGCTGTATGCAAGGCAAATGCCTTATCCACTGTACTATGGCTCTGGCCCGGTCATTTTTTTTTTTTTTTTGGCAGGGCATGGTGGGTTTGAGACACACATGGCTGAGTTCAGGGATCAGTCCTGGCAGTGCCTGGGGGATTATATGCAGTGTCAGGGATCAAACCTGGGTCAGTGCCATGTAAGGCAAAATGCCGTTAACCTCTGTACCCAAGGAATGGGAATTCACACACCCCTGTTATGGTTAGTCTTTTTCCGGTTCTTTTATTTTTGGTCACATCCAGTGGTTGTTTAGGGCCTATTCTCAGATCTGTGCTCGGGGTCACTCCTGGTGGTGCTTGAGTGTCCATATGGTGCTGGGGATTGAATTCGAGCTTTCTACATGCACAACATGTGCTCAACTCATTGTGCTATTTCTCTGGCCTCGGGGTCAGCCCTTCAGCCCTGGACTTTATGGCTATCGGTCTTTTCTGGTAGGCCCATGTTCAGAACAGGATACAGGTCCTGCTTTCTTGGATCCTAGACAAGGCCCTGTGGTTCTTCTCCCTCCCCATGTGACTCTAGCCTGCCTGGGAACCGGCTTCCAGCCCTGTGATCTCTGGCCTTAATGCCTTCTGTCTCTTCTAGCAGACCCTCTTTATTGCTTTATTAAAGTTCACCCCCACTTCTCAATCCCAATTTTTTCTTATCTTCTTAAACCCGTCTCTGAAACCCTTGCCTCACCCAAATGCCAAGCTTGGCAGAGACCTGAGTGATCAAAATCCACACTGCATCTGATGTTGGAGTTCTTGTTCCACCATTACCCGGCTGTGTTATTGTAAGGCCTGTTTGAATGTCACAAACAAGTGCTCAACTGTTCCAGACTGCTTGACTCATGTTATACTCTTTTCATGTTGCTATCAGTACTTCTCTGGAGACTTTTGCTGATGATCACTTCCTGATTTTTTTTTTTAATTTTGATCACACCTGGCTGTGTTTAGGGGCTATTCCTGGCTCTGTGCTCAGGAGTGACTCCTGGCAATGCTTTGGGGGATCATATTTGATTTCTGGGATTGAACCAGGGTAATCTGTGTGCAAGTAAATACCTTATCCTTTGCTTTTTTTGTTTTGTTTTGTTTATTTGTTTGTTTGTTTGTTTGCTTGCTTTTTGGGTCACACTCAGCAATGCTAAGGGGTTACTCCTGGCTTTGCACTCAGAAATCACTCCTGGCGGTGCTCGGGGGACCATATGGGATGCGGGAATTGAACCTGGGTCGGCTGCTTGCAAGGCAAACGCCCTACCTGCTGTGCTATTGCTCCAGCCCAATACCTTATCCTTTGTACTATTTCTCTGATCTCTGACCTTAATAAAATTAGCCAACCAGGGACTCAGGAAATGATTCAAACTGCTGAAGTACATGCTTTGCCTGCAGGGGTCTCAGAATCCATCCCTGGCACTGCATGGTTCTTTGCTGGGCATGACCCCCAAACACCTAGGCATGGTACTGCTGTCTACAGACTAAAAGCAAACCAAAAAATAAAATAAAATAAGCATCCAAAAATAATTTTCAACCAAACATGAGTGGAACTATAGCTGAGAAGAATTTCTCAAATGCTTTCTCCCTCTTTGTCATTCTTTAAACAGTGGGGAGAAAGTGAATATGTACTCTTTACTTCCCTTGATGTGGTTTAAAGTTCCATACGTAGTTTGCATTTTTTTGTCCATCATAGATCTGTGTTTACTTTTTTTTTTGATCTGTGTTTGTTTAACTATATGATTTAACACTTCTGCTCTGGGAAGGCACACTCCCTTGACTTCCGGTACTCATGAGAGATTATGAATATCTCAGTGTGAGAAATATGAACCAAAAGTAAAGCGGATTATTATTGTCATTATTACTTTTGTTTTTGGGTCACACCTTCTGAGCTCAGGACTTAATACTGGCTCTATTCAAGACGACTCCTGGCAGGATTTAGGGAACCATATGTAGTGCTATCCCTAGCAACCAAGTCAGCTGTGTGCAAGGCAAGCACCCTGTCCATTATATTTTCTTTGTGGCCCAAGAGGATTTTTTATCACTTCCATCCTTCTTCATCTTCTTTTATTTTTGTGGGGGTGGGGTGGAAGCGGGGGGGGGGGGTTGGGCTGTACTATCTTTCCTGACCAATCAGCTCCCTCCTTCTACTCTCCAAATCGGGATTGTAGATGTTAGAGAACAGGCAATAGTATAAGTTTTTCTAAGCAATCTACTTCACTGTCACTGTCCTCCCATGATTTGCTCGAGCGGGCCCAGTAACATTGTGAAACTTGTTGTTACTGTGTTTGGCATATCCAATACATCAAGGTAGCTTGCCAAGTTTTGCCTGCCATTTGGGCTAGATATTCTCGGTAGCTTGCCAGGCTCAACTAAGTTACCATTTATATAAGCTTATGAGAAAGGGATGATGATGCCCATTTGGCAAAAAAAAAAAAGAAAAAACAAATTTAGAAAGAATGACTTCTGCAAAGTTACCTGGAACCTGGAATTCTTCTTAGGTCTCTGATTGACTTTTCATTAACAATCTCCACTGAGGAGGGAAGGTCACACTGACTGTGTTGGAACACTAAATGCCCAAAACAACTGCATAATGAACAACTTTGTAAATCATGGTGTTTCTTTCTTTCTTTCTTTCTTTTATTTTATTTTTTTGCTTTTTGGGTCACACCCAGCCAATGCTCAGGGGTTAGTCCTGGCTCTGCACTCAGGAATCACTCATGGCGGTGCTTAGGGGACCATATGGGATGCTGGGAATCAAACACGGGTCAGCCACGTGCAAGGCAAACGCCCTACCCGCTGTGCTATTGCTCCAGCCCCTCACAGTGTTTCTAATAAAAACAAAAACCTCCACTGAATAGAACAGTGTATAGATAATGCACTTGCCTTACACACAGCTGACCTGGGTTTGATTCCCAGTATCCCTTAAGTTTCCCTAAGCACCACCAAGAGTTATGGCTGAGTACTTCCAGGTGTGGCCCAAAAAGCAGAGAGAGAGAGAGAGAGAGAGAGAGAGAGAGAGAGAGACTCTTTAAAAAAAGAATGAAAAGGGGCTGTAGCTATAGTACAGCGAGTAGGGCAGTTGCCTTGTAACTTCTGTCCTCAGCATCCCATGTGATCCCTGAAAACTGCCAGGAGTAATTCCTGAGCACAGAGCCAGGAATAAGCCCTGAGCACCGCCAAGTATGGCCTAAAAACAAAACAAAACAAAATAAGTATAAAATCCACTGCTTCCCACTTTTTGGGGTGCCACACAGGGAGTGTTGCTTGGGTGGAACCCAGATCTCTGGCATACAAAGCACATACTCCAGCCTCTGAGCTCTCTCCCTGGCCTCGCTTTCCACTTCTATTTGATACGAGTTTAGATCAGCAACTGCAGCTCTATTCTGCCCTAGATTATACTGGGCCTCTCTCTAGGTCTCAGTTTTCTCACCTAAAACCAGAGGTTAGAGTTGATAGCTTTTTTTTTTTTTCTTTTTGGGTCACACCCGGCAATGCACAGGGGTTACTCCTGGCTCTGCACTCAGGAATTACTCCTGGCGGTGCTCAGAGGACCATATGGGATGCTGGGAATCGAACCCAGGTTGGCCAGGTGCAAGGCAAATGCCCTACCCCCTGTGCTATTGCTCCAGCCCCTAGACTTGATAGTTTTATGATCTTTAAAGATAGGAGTATCTGTGCCTCAGTCTTCCACATACCTAAGTAAACATTTATTAAGAACAAGCTCTGGCTGCTGGGGCATTCAGGCAAATAAAATGCAGTTTCTTTTCTTTTGTTTTTGTTTTTGGGTCACACCTGGTGGTGCTCTGGGTTTCTCATGGCTCTGGACTCAGAAATCATTCCTGGCGGTTCTGGAGACCGTATGGGATGCTGAGGATGGAACCTGGTCAACTTTGTGCATTGAAAGTGCCTTCCCCACTTCCTATCTCTCCGGCCCTTTCCTTTTTTGTTTTTTGACCTGTGCCTGGCTGTACTCGGGTACTCAGGGCTTACCCCTGACTCTGTGCCTGGGGATCACTGCTGGCAGGGCTCTGGGGATTATATAAGATGCCAGGGAAAAAACACGTGGCAGCCTTATCAAGGCAAGGGCCCTATTTGCTTGTGCTAGTCTTCAGCCCCCTTAAGTATAGTTTCTGATTTTGATAAACCCCCATTCATTAGATGGATGCATGCATATGGTTGAAGATATGGATAAGCATTTTGGTGCCCAGTACGAGTATTGATGTGTGGTCTGAATAAAATGATATCTATGCGCAGAGCAAGGGGTGGGGGGACAAGGAATATTCTAGACTGCGTGAGACCGGAGCTGAGCTTGAAGGTTAAGTTCAAATTTAGTAGGTGAAAAAAAAAGACCATTTTTCAAGGTGGGAAACTACGTATGCAAAGGCACAAAGTGAGAGAACAGTGTGGGGTCGGGAAAGGCAAAAGTAACTTGCTCTTGGTCTCTCTGTCTCTGTCTCTCTTTGTAGCAGAATAGACAGAGAAACGGGTTTGGTCTTGGTATTAAAGGGTCCTGAATGTCCGGAAAATTTATCTGAGGACTAAAGCTTTCTCTTTCTTCTTATTTATTTTTAAATGTTTAAAATTGAATCACTGTGAGATACAGTAACAAAACTTCATGATCGAGTTTCAGTCATAAAATGATCGAACACCCATCCCTCCATCAGTGTACATTTTCCACCACCAACGTCTCCAGTATCCCTCCCACCACCCCCGCCCCAGCCCCTGCCTCTCTGGCAGATAATTCCCTTCTTACTCTCTCTCTACTTTGGGGCATTATGGTTTGCGATACAGATAACGAGAGACCATCATGTTTGGTCCTTTACCTACTTTCAGCACAGATCTCCCATTCCAAGTTATCCCTCCAACCATCATTGGCTTAGTGGTCCCTTCTCTATCCCAGCTGCCTTCTCCCCCAGCTCAAGAGGCAGGCTTCCAACTGTGGGCCATCCTCCTGGCCCTTGTCTCTACTGTCCTTGGGTGGGACTAATGTTTTCTAAGTGATTCTAAGGAGCATCCTTAGGGAAGGAGATTCCCCCAAGGGCTTCAGAGGGAGGACCCTAATATGCTACAGGCAGAACAATTCCACTTCTACCTGCTCTTGTCTAGAAGGTTCTGCTTGGTTTCATCTGACAAAGTTTCCACTGCTAAAACAAGCAAGCAAACAAAAAAGTGATGGCCAATGGGGCTGCTGGAGGGTTTTCTGCTGGAGAGAAGTGGAGAGAAACCCCTGCAGGAGACTTTCCGTGTGGGCTGGAGCGGGGCAGGGCCCTGGGTTTTGCTTAATTTAGGGGAAGAGGCTGTCCTTCAGCTGCCTGGACTGGAGAGGGGGCATTATGATTAGGAGCTAGGGCGCACACTTCTCTGGTAGGGGAACACTAAAATTTAGGTCTCCGGTGGCGCTTGGAGAAGAGTGTGATCTCTAAGAGGTAGTCTCCAACCTGGGGGCGGGTAGAAGGGAGGAAAGGGAGCAGGCAGGAAGTGGGTAACTTCTAACAAAGGTGCCTGTGGCGGTTTGCCCAGCCCAGGTGGGAGGGGCGGGGCCTAGGGCTGGGGTGGGGGTGTTTGTGTCACTTAACTCGAGATCTGGGGACTCCAAGGGAAGGAGTTTTGAGCTTATCTGTGGCTAGTGAATGGAGGGACTGGGGAGCTGACAACCTTAGGTACTTTGGGGATTCCCAGGGCAAGGCCCTAGGATGTCTGATTTGGGAGGAGCAGACCTTGGGGAAAGCCCTCAGCGCCCTCTCTGTTCACCCAGGGACCATGGGCTGTAGTTGCAGCTCAAACCCTGACGATGACTGGATGGAAAACATCGACGTCTGCGAGAACTGCCATTACCCCATAGTCCCCCTGGACGGCAAGGCCACGGTAAGATGCTCTGAGGCTGTGTGAGGGAACAGCGCAGCATCCACAACCAAGGATAAAGAAATAAGGGCTTTGAGACACCACTAGGGCATTTCACCCTGGATGGAGAACAGGAAAGATGGCTCAGAGTGGGGAGGGAACTCTTCTAAGGTCACACAGCAAGTAGTTGCAGACTCAGGGGTAATACCCAGCCTGCTGGAGAAGTGGAGGTCTGGGCAGGGGGGAGGGAAGTGGGGATGGGATCCAGGGTCCTCTCTCACCCTCCTCTCCTCTCCCACCCTACAGTTGCCTCTGCGGAATGGCTCTGATGTGCGCGACGCACTGGTCACCTATGAGGGCTCCAACCCCCCGGCCTCCCCTCTACAAGGTGACTTCAAACAGCTTGCAAGACCAGGCCTGTGGCCACGAGGCCACTGGTCTCTGTCTCCTTACCACAACCCTCTAGCCTGTCTAGCCCTCTCTTGTTCCTGCCCTCTAACTCCTATGCCCAAGGCCTCTTCCCCACCCCCACCCACTCCCAGCTCAATCCAAGCTTGTTCTCCCTCATGCCATCTGTCATTCATTCCAGACAACCTGGTGATCGCCCTGCACAGCTATGAGCCCTCCCACGACGGAGACCTGGGCTTCGAGAAGGGAGAGAAGCTCCGAATCTTGGAGCAGTGAGTGACAACCCCCACCTGCCCCCATTACACAACTTTGCGGTGCAGGAGTGTGTGAACAAGAGGGGTTCCCCACCCCAGCACATGCCTTGCGGGTGCCCTTGAAACAGAGGGGGCGGGGATGCTGGTGGGGCTTCACCAGCCTCTCTGAGAGGGTTTCCAGCTCAGGGCAAGGCTCAGCATACCACCCTGACTACTGCTGTTGCACAGGAATGGAGAATGGTGGAAGGCACAGTCCCTGACCACCGGCCAGGAGGGTTTCATCCCGTTCAACTTCGTGGCCAAAGCGAACAGCTTGGAACCCGAACCGTGAGTGGGGACCCGTTATGGGGATGGGTGGAAGCAGATCTAGGAACCCCGGCAGAGAGTGGGAGCTAGAGGTGGTGGTGACAGCTTACGGCTGATGGAGGCGGAACGGGCTCAAGGCTTTCATTTTTGCCTTGCGCAGCTGGTTTTTCAAGAGCCTGAGTCGCAAGGATGCGGAGAGGCAGCTCTTGGCACCCGGGAACACGCACGGATCCTTCCTGATCCGTGAGAGTGAGAGCACTGCAGGTGAGCCCCGGGGTGGTTCCGGGGGCAGATCCAGATCAGGGGGCGGGGCCCTGGACCGCGCTGGCTCCCGGGTCTCTGGACCTTCCTGGTGGCACCAGGTGCGCGCCTGCCTCCCCTTCCTTCCCTTGACATTCGCTCACCCCTTCATTATTTCAGGCTCCTTTTCACTGTCGGTCCGGGACTTCGACCAGAACCAGGGGGAGGTGGTGAAACATTACAAGATCCGAAACCTGGACAGCGGCGGCTTCTACATCTCGCCCCGCATCACCTTCCCAGGCCTGCACGAGCTGGTTCGCCATTACATGAGTGAGCCTGGCAGGACCCCCTGGGCTGTGCCCCCTCTGGGTGCCCTGCCGGCCCGGGGTCCCCTCCCTTCCCCGGCCGCAGTCGGCGAGGCGCTGAGCCGGCTAGTCCACAGCCCCGAGAGGGGGCCTGATTGGCGGGGGGCCCGGGTTCCCCCTCACTAACAGTCGCGTCCCGCCCTTCTTGTCCTCGCAGACACTGCGGACGGGCTGTGCACATGCTTGAGCCGCCCCTGCCAGACGCAGAAGCCCCAGAAACCCTGGTGGGAAGATGAGTGGGAGGTTCCCCGGGAGACGCTGAAGCTGGTGGAGCGGCTGGGGGCTGGCCAGTTCGGGGAGGTGTGGATGGGTGAGTGAGGGTCTCCAGGGCTTCCGGGGCAGGGGGTCGGGGGGAGGCGTCTGCTGCGTGCCGCGACAACGCCTTGGTCCAGGGCACCTGCCGGTGTAGGGCGCGAGGTCCTGAATGACGCCCCTAACCCCTCCACGCTCCAGGGTACTACAATGGGCACACGAAGGTGGCGGTGAAGAGCCTGAAGCAGGGCAGCATGTCCCCCGACGCCTTCCTGGCCGAGGCCAACCTCATGAAACAGCTGCAGCACCCGCGGCTGGTCCGCCTCTACGCGGTGGTCACGCAGGAGCCCATCTACATCATCACGGAGTACATGGAGAACGGTGGGCACCGCCGCCGAGTGCGGCCGCTGGGGGCGCTGCCCGCGCTCGGCCTCTGCAGAGCAGGGGGGCGGAGACGCGGCTTTGCTATTCAAACCGGCTCAGCTAGGAGGGGTTCCAGAGTCTTCCTGGGTTCACAATGCCCTCTTCGGAGGCAAGAAGCGTGGCATCTGAGCCCATCTGGGAGCCCAGACTAAGGTGGCCGGTTGCCGAAGAGAATTCACCCCTCTCTCCTCAAACCTGCCGTGCCATCTGCCGTGTTCAAAGCCGTGCCACGATCTCGGTGGTTGGGTGGGTTTCTAATCTCATTGGTCTCTTCTACTGCTGCGCTAAGGGAGGGAAGATACACCCCACGGCTTTATTTTTCCGTACTGGGTGAGTCCCACTCCATCCCTTGGCTCACTGTTGGACTGAGAGCTCCAGGCAAGTGTAGAAGTTTCTCAATTCATGGACCAGAGAGATAGTATAGTAGGTAGGGCTCTTGCTTTGCATGTGTCTGACCCAGGTTCAACCTCAGTACCTCATATGGAACCCCGAGCCTACTAGTAGTGATCCTTGAGTATAAAGCCAGGAGTAAGCTCTGAGCATTGCTGGGGATGGCCCATATTTCTCCTCCCACTCCCCAGGTTTCTAAATTCAGTTTTGGCATCAATTGCTTCAGTGGCACGGGTTAATTCCCTAATCCACCTCTGATACTCAGTGTCACTAATACAACAGGGAAATCTAAGTCAGCTCACCCAGAAATAATATAGAGCAATCATCAAAGGATTTGATTTGTTTAACTGATTAGAATTTGACTCCGTGGCTTAGGATTCTAGCCTCACCATTGGGTTACCTTGGGCTAAGCACTTTGATTCTTTCTGTCATAATTTCTTTATGTTCAATGTTGGTGAATAATACAAGAGTAACTCACTCATAGGGTCTTTGTGAGGATAAAAGAGTTAGGACACTATGCCAATACACTGAACAACTTCGTTGACACGTGTTTCTGATTCCTTGGGAGTAAAAAATCTGTCCCGCCTTCAGGAAGGGGAAAGCCATTACTTGGTTAATGGGATCTGGAAATGGTAAATGGGTTTTATTATGTAGGTCGATTTCAGTTGTTAAGTTGCTTGGAGTTCTGTGTGGAGGATTCTGAGAAGCATTGAAAATAGGTTCTGGGATTGATTAACAGCATCTGCCACAGACATGGTGGAAGAATGTTAGTGTATGACCACATAGTTGCTGTGTCTGGGGAGAACTTTGATGACAAATTCAGTATTTATAGTGGGGACACCCAGGTTGCTGTCATTCTTTTGGGTTGCTGTCATTTTTTGCACACAGTTTTGATCTCTTGAGAAGAACCAGCTGTCACTAGCTTCATGCCAGCAACTCCCATTCTTGGTGTTCTACTTGTCATTCTCCACTACCAGAGAGGTAGTTCCTTGAGGACCAGGCCCCTCCTTCCCACTTACCACATTCAGCACACATTTATTGCGGCTTACTTTGGGCTAGGCAAGGGGAGCATGGATAGACAAAGCAAGGTTCCTGCTGGCAGGGAAATCTGGTTTCAGTTATGGGCAATGTTTGTGCCATAGGAAAGTTCCAGTATATCAAAGGAATGTAGATAATGATGCAACTTATTATGCTTGATAGAGAGGTTTCCTAGAAATCGTTTAGCTGGGTCATGGAAGAAAAGTAGATTTTTTTCGCAAAAGAGTTGGGACAAAAACCGACTTTGTTGTGAGAGCCCAGTGAAAAAGTCTCAAAATTATCTAGGGTGGGTGGAATGAAAGAGGCAGGAGTGGAGGGATGGGTAGAAACTATTGTGCTTTGGGTGCCATATCCCACTTGTAACATGAAGCTTACTGACCTCTGCAACCATACCCTGGCCAGTTCCCCCAGAGAAGACCTTCATGTGCCCCCGGTATCCTCACTCTGAGCAATCATTCCTCCGGCCTCAGCTTACTCTCCCCTGCCACCAAACAGACATCACTTCTCGATCCCCAGTTAGCAGAGAAGGGTCTGGAAGTTTCTCCCTGTGCAAATTGGAGTCAACCATTCTCACTTCTGTCCACAGGGAGCCTAGTGGATTTTCTCAAGACATCATCAGGCATCAAGCTGACCATCAACAAACTCTTGGACATGGCAGCCCAAGTAAGGAAACAAGGGTGGACCTGGGCCTGGGCACCGTCCACTGGGGTGAGGGTATGTGGCCGAGACTACTGACCTGTGTCTGGTCTGAAGATTGCAGAGGGCATGGCATTCATAGAAGAGCGGAATTATATCCATCGTGATCTGAGGGCTGCCAACATCCTGGTGTCTGATACCCTCAGCTGCAAGATTGCAGACTTTGGCCTCGCACGCCTCATCGAGGACAATGAGTACACAGCCAGGGAAGGTGGGTTTGGGCTATCAGGGAAGACTGGGATCTGCAGGATTTGACCAAGCAGATTCAGGTGACCTCACTCTACCTCCTGCTAGGGGCCAAGTTTCCCATTAAGTGGACAGCACCAGAAGCCATCAACTATGGGACGTTCACCATCAAGTCGGACGTATGGTCTTTCGGGATACTGCTCACAGAGATCGTCACCCATGGCCGCATCCCTTATCCAGGTCAGATCCCCATTGAAATGGTGTGAGTAAGGGCAGTAAATCCATCTCTTTCCACTCCTTTCCAGGCTCAGAATAGGAAAATTCTCCTCCTTCCCCAGGCAGATCTGAGCTTAGCTTTCGCAAGCAGATGCCACATCTCCCAGGACTGGTCTCTGTCCTTGTAGAGCTCGTCGCCCCTCAGTACTCCCAGATCTTTTCCTTAGTTTGGACACAGACTGGTGGGATAAAGAGCATCTGGCCCAGGGGGCTAGAGGCCTGTCTTTAATCACCCAAATTGCCACAAGTCTAACTTTCTGTGTGGTCTTCATCAGCTCATTTCTTCTTTCCTCATCTGTAAAATATAAGGTTAGAAAAGCACTTGGGGGCGGGAAGGGTGGAGAGGTAGTAGAGCTGGTAGAGTATTTGCTTTGCATGCAGCCAACTCTGCTTCTATTCCCAGCATCCCATATGGTTCCCTGAGCACCACCAGGAGTAACCCCTGAATTTCACTAGGGGTCTCCCACAATTTTTTTTTTTTGGTTTTTGGGTCATACCCAGCAATGCTCAGGGGTTACTCCTGCCTTTGCGCTCAGGAATTATTCCTGGTGGTGTATGGGGGGCCATATGGGATGCTGGGGATTGAACCCAGGTCGGCCGTGTGCAAGGCAAACACCCTACCCCTGTACTATGACTCCAGCTCCCACAATTTTTTTTAAAAGAAAAAAATAAAAGGACTTACGGACTGGAGAGATGGTGCAGTTGGTAGGGCACCTTCTTTGTATGCAGCCAACCCAGATTCTATCCCTGATACCTTGTATGGAGTGAGTCCACCAGGAGTGATCCCTGAGCCAGTCCTGAGTACTGTCTAGAGTAGGCAAAAATAAATAAATAAATAAATAAATAAAAAAAAATAGAGGAGAGAGAGAGAGAAAGCTTTGAATGATACTAAACACTAATGAGGTTTAAGGTGTTATTATTATTTTGTTTTTTTTGGGGGGGCCCCAACAGTGCTGTGGGGTCTACCAGGGTGATACTTGGTGGTGCTTTGGGATGATGGGTGATGTCAGGGCTTGGGCCTGGGGTCCCGCTCTTTTTCAGCCATTTCTCTGGCTCTCTGGCCGAATACTAATACTACTACTACTAATAATAATGGTACTAAATAATAATTACTATTTCGTTCTGGGAGGGGATCAAACCCAGGGCCTCTCACATGCAAAGCAAATGCTCTTCCACAGGTTACATCCTTGGCCCCTTGGATTATTTTATTAATGATTGCTTTGGGTAATTTTTTTTCTTGCTTTTTGGGTCACACTCAGCGATGCACAAGGGTTACTCCTGGATCATGTACTCAGGAATTACTCCTGCTGGCGGTGCTCAGGGGACCATATGGGATGCTGGGAATCGAACCCGGGTCAGCGGTGTGCAAAGCAAACGCCCTACCCACTGTGCTATCGCTCAGCCCCAATGTATTTTTTTTTAATTGAGTCACAGTGAGATATACAGTTACAAAGCTGTTCATAATTGAGTTTATGTCTTTAAAAAGAATAAAAGAGGGGCCAGGGACTGGAGTGATAGCATAGCAGGTAGGGCGTTTGCCTTGCATGCGGCCGACCCGGGTTCGATTCCCAGCATCCCATATGGTCCCCTGAGCACCGCCAGGAGTGGTTTCTGAGTGCAGAGTCAGAGTAACCCCTGAGCATTGCTGGGTGTGACCCAAGAAGCAAAAAAAAAAAAAAAAAGGATAAAAGAGGGACCAGATGATAATATAGCAGGTAGGGTGCTTGTCTTGAATGCGGTTGGCCTAGGTTTGATCCCTGGAGCCGGCATGGTCCCTCAAGCCTTCCAGGAGTGATCTCTGAGCTCAGGCACTCAAAATATTCCAGTCTGGGCTGGAGCGATGGTACAGCATTAGCTTTGCACATTTTTTCCAGATTTGATCTCTGACATCCCATATGGTCCCCTAAGCACTGCCAGGAGTAATTCGTGAGTTTAGAGCCAGGAGTAACCCCTGAGCACCACTGGGTATGGCCCCCAAATAGATAAATAGAGTAAAAGAGAAGGCTAGAGCGATAGTATTGTTGAATATCGCATTCAGCATAGCCAACCCAGATTTGATCCCTGCATCCCTGGAACCTCATATGATCTCCCAAGCCCTCCCAGGAGTGGTCCCTGAGGGTAGAGTAAGGAGTAAGCCCTGAACATCACCAAGTGTGCCCCCTCCACCCCACCCATCCATGTCCCACTAGAAAAAGAAGGCGAGAGAAAGAGGAACAGGCAGGAGCACATGCTTTGCTTGAGGAAGGCCTGGGTTAATTTCCCCAAGCAGATCAGGAGTGACCATCAAGCTAGGAGTAGTCACAGAGTATCACAGGATATCCCCCTCCACACCCCCCCAAACAAAATGAAACAAAATAAAACAAGAGGGACATGTAAATAACTCATTCCCACCCTCCCATAACCTCCTGGACAAAGTGGGTTTTTTTTTTTTTTTGCTCCTGGCAGAACTTGGGGAACTGTATGGAATGCTGGGGATTGAACCTGGGTCAGCCACATGCAAGGCAAATGCCCTACCCGCTGTACAATTGCTCTGGCCCTGGACAAAGTTCTTTACCATTGAATTCAGCCAAGACCAGAATGGAATTGTTTTTTTTCTTTCTGGGCCACACCTGGCAGTGCTCAGGGGTTACTCCTGGGTCTACACTCAGGAATTACTTCTGGCAGTGCTCCGGGGACCATATAGGATATCAGAGATCAAATCTGGGTCAGCATTTGCAAGGCTAATGCTGTACCTTCACTCCGGTCCAGGCTAGGAATATTTTGAAAGGAACTTGCTAGGCAACTCTGGGGAGAGGAAGTAGAAACCAAAGACAGGTAGGGAGAGAGGAGCCGAATGGTGGTTTTGCAGAAATTTCTCACATCCACAGGGCAATGGGCAAAAACTTGTTCCTGGGAAGGTGAAGGCACCTTCCAATCAGGTGAGAGCCCAAAGGATTTTTCTGCTGGGCACTGGCCCCGTCACAGAGCCCAGGACACCGCTGAGGCTACTCCAGCTGTGTAGCCAAGGGTCCTTACTGCCCCGCCACTGTGCCCACAGAGGCAAGCCCATGAAGAATTTCTCTATTAGGAGAAAAAGGACAGTGAAAGCCTGATGATAAATTGCGAATGACATCTGGCTTCAGGGTCAGGGAGACAATGGGGAGTAATGGGAAAACTCACATCTGCTCTAGCAGATGTTTGCCATTAACACAGGGGCACTAATAATCAGAGCTTCGGGGTTGGTGGGTTTTTTTTTTTTTTTGAGAGAAACCAGAGCTTGGAGTTTTAGGAAAATACACTATTGCCTGAA
Organism: Sorex fumeus; assembly: GCF_029834395.1. Classification (NCBI taxonomy): domain Eukaryota; kingdom Metazoa; phylum Chordata; class Mammalia; order Eulipotyphla; family Soricidae; genus Sorex; species Sorex fumeus. The sequence goes on from NW_026606104.1 coordinate 47,699,470, forward strand.
GCCTGGGAGATAGTTCAAAGGTTTGGGGTGCATGCCTGGAAGTCAGTAGTTTCTGGGTTTGTTCTTCAGAACTTCTTGACCTCTCTAGCACCACTGGATGTAGCCCTCTGCACCACTGGGAAGGTCCCCACTGAAGGAAAAAAAAACTATCCATCTTTCAACTATTAGTGATCGTTAATTGATTAATAATTAAAGAGATAGCATTTGGAGTTTGGGAATGTAGGTCGAGTGAAAGAACAAATGTTTTGTATGTGTAAGGTCCTGAGTACAATCTCTGGCACTCCAAACCTCTTCCCTTTTCCTGTCCAGTACTGCCAAGTATGGCCACACTAGTGTGGAAGGAAGGAAGAAAGGGAGGGAGGGAGGGAGGGAGGAAGGGGGGGAGGAAGGAAGGAAGGAAGGAAGGAAGGAAGGAAGGAAAGAAGGAAGAGAGGGAGGGAGGGAGGGGGGAGGAAGGAAGGAAGGAAGGAAGGAAGGAAGGAAGGAAGGAAGGAAAGAAGGGAGGGAGGGAGGGAGGGAGGGAGGGAGGGAGGGAGGGAGTATCTTGCACATAAACGATCTAGGTTTGATCCCAGGCATTCCATATGGTCCCCTGAACACTGCAAGGATTGATTCCTGACCACAGAGCCAGGAGTAACCCCTGAACACCGCCAGGAGTGGCCCAAAAACAAAAACCAAAAAAGACGGAAGGAAGGAAGGGAGGGAGGGAGGGAGGGAAAAGGGAGGGGAAGGAAGAAGAAAAGACTCTATGGAAATTAAAACAAAATAGGTCTGTGGGTTGTCTTTAATCTGAGGCCGCTATGGATTTGCACCCTTGACCCTAGCCCTGGGTGAATCTATCTCCCCTGTCTATGTCCTCCAGTGTCTGAGTTTGGAGTGTGTGGCATCTACTACTGGAGGCTCCCAGGAGCAAGGTTGAGGGAAGAAGCTCGCCATTGATAAGACTCCTGTCCAGACAGTGCAGAGTAAAAGTTTCTTGTTTTGGAGGCTGGAGTGATAGTACAGTAGGTAGGGTATTTGCCTTGCCTGCAGCCAGGTTCAATGCCTGGCAACCCCTATGTTTCCCCGAACACTGCCAGGAGTAATTCTTGAGTGCAGAGCCAGGAGTAAGCCCTGTGCATCGCTGGGTGTAGCTCAAAACCAGGACCCTTGAAAGACAGTCTTTGGGGATGCCTATCAGGGTCTCTTCTCAGGCGCCAGAAGGAGGAACCAAGGCCACCTAAGTTAGAAACATATTTCTTTTCTTGTTTTAATTTTTTTTATGGGGGGAGGGTTGTGTGTGTTACATCCATTAGTGTTCAGGGCTTACCCCGGCTCTCTGATCAAGGATCACTCCTAGCAATGCTCAAGGGCCCATCTAGGGTGTTGAGCATCAAGCCTGGGTCAGCGTGCGCCTATATTATTGCCCGGAAACACTTCTGCCATGAATGGCCTGTTCTTCAAAACAGCTTCTCTCTGGCTCCACATACATGCAAACTGCCACGGGGCCAGGATGGAGCAGAGGGAGGACACTGACACAGAGATAATTTTATTTGGCTTACACAATGAGGTCTGTTTCTCCCCAAGTAGATTGTGCCTTGCTGGGAACAATTTCCAGTGAGCAGCTCATGTGTCTGTTTGATCTGAGGCTGGAGAAACCTCATCACAGTCCTTGCTGAGGCTGTCCATCCTGCCCTGGGCCCTGACCATCCCTTCCTTTTCCACCAAATGGTAGTATTAAGACCAGAGAAGTAGTATAGGGGAAAGGCGCTTGCTTTGTTGTCAGACGACTCCAGTTAAATCACTAGCAATGTGTATGGTCCACAAACGCTTTCAGGAATGACCCCTGAGCACAAAGTTAGGAGTAAGAATGGAGCAGCTGCTGGGTGTGCCCTTTCCCCCAGCAGAAATAAAAATTTCCTTTTTGTTTGTTTTATTTTGGGGCCACATCCGGTGGTGTTCCAGGCTTAATCCTGGCCCTGCATTCAGGGATCACTTCTTGCAGGGCTCAGGGGACCAGACAGGATGCCAAGGATTGACTGCAGGTCTGTCTGCATGCAAGGCAATAGCCCTGTCTGCTGTATTATTGCTTTGGCTCCATACTATCACAGTTTTTGATTTTTTAAAATTTATTATATCATTTTCATTTAATTTTGGGGTCATGTTCAAGGACTATTCCAGACTCTACTTGGGGACTGCTTGTGGTAGTGCTGCGGGACTATGTGGTGCTGGGAATCAAACTGGGGTCAGTTGCATGCAAGGCAAGTGTCTTTCCTTAAGCCTGTACTATCTCTGGCCACTAGATTTTTTATTTTTGTTGTTTGCTTGTTTGTTTTTTGGACCACATCTGACAATGCTCAGGGCTTACTTTCTGGCTTTGCATTCAGGAATTACCCTGGTGATGCTCAGGGTACCATATGGGATACTAGGGATCGAACCTGCTGCGTGCAAGGCAAATACCCTACCTGCTGTCCTGTTGTTGCAGCCCCTAGACTTGGTGTTTTTTTTTTTTTTGTTTTTTTGTTTTTTTTTATGCCTTGCTTCATTCAGTCTTCATAGCAACTCAGTAAGCTAGGGGCTACTATTCATTCAATTTTCCAGATGAGGAAACAGAGGTTCAACAAGGCGAGGTGGCTAACCCAAGCTCTCTCAGCCAATGTGTGCACTGCTTGAAGTATGCTGAGAATTGAGTATCCCAGTCATAGCAGATACTTCGAGGAGCCTGACATTTAGCAGGGACCCATTAGGGGTTGACCTTCTTGATTGACTCACCATCAATCAGGAGCAAGATCTTTTGGGGATTCTTACTCACACCATGCTAGCTGCTCAAGACTGTGATCATCACCCCTGGCTTCCCGCTCCCACGGTCTGGAACCTTAATGTCATCTCTCTCACCCCTGTCTAGGGATGACTAATCCTGAAGTGATTCAGAATCTAGAACGTGGCTACCGAATGGTGCGACCTGACAACTGCCCAGACGAGCTGTACAAATTGATGATGCTGTGCTGGAAAGAGCACCCAGAGGAACGGCCGACCTTTGACTATCTGCGCAGCGTGCTGGAGGACTTCTTCACGGCCACAGAGGGCCAGTACCAGCCCCAGCCCTGAGAGAGGCCTGGCAGGCTGGCCTGAAGCCCTCTCCCATCTAGCAGACATGATGGTGGTGGTGGTGGTGGTGGTGGTGGTGGTGTGTGTGTGTGTGTGTATGTGTGTGTGTGTGTGTGTGTGTGATGTGTGCTTGTGCCATACTCTTATGGCTTATGCACATCATAGACTTTGCATTGGCTCCTGCCTGCATGTGACACCCACCTCACATGTCTCCTAGGTGGGTTCTGTAACGTATGGGCTCTGCACATGTATCTTATACAAATGTGGCTGGTACTTGTTCTGGTCAGTTGTCTTCTCTAGGCCCTTCCACTTCCTGAGAATGCCAAAGAGAAGAGAGAGGCATGTGACTAACATCTTCTGCCCATCCCCCTTTCCTTTTCCTAGGCCATCCAAACGCTCCTTGAGAACATGGGCCTTATCTAATACCTCTGTATGCTCCTCCTAGTGCCTGGCACATAGTAAGAGCTCAATAAATGTTTATGAATGACAGTTGTACATGTCTCTGTTCCCCATTTCCATCTCTTGCCAATGGGAAGGGTGGGGATGAATTCATCAAAGGATGAATGTTGGGGGATTCTGCATTAATGAAAGGGTGTCTGCTGGTAATACTGTGGGTCAAGAGGAAGTCCCCCTTATTTGTGAACACCTTCAAGTGATACTGCCTCATTCCAACCCCCCAAAATTCTGGGTGATCCCTATCCAGAACTTCCTAGGAAGCAGACATGTTCTCTTTTTTTTTTTAAATATGGAACGCTTCATGAATTTGCGTGTCATCCTTTCGCAGGGGCCATGCTAATCTTCTCTGTATCATTCCAATTTTAGTATATGTGCTGCCGAAGCGAGCACGACATGTTCATTTTTTAAAGAAATGCTTGTTTTAATTTTTTGCTTTGTTTTGTTTTGCATCACACCTGGCAGTATTCAGAAATTACTCCTGGCTCTGTGCTCAGGAATCTCTCCTGCTGGAGCTCAGGAGACCATATATGATGCTGTGAATTGAACTCAGGTTAGCTGTGTGCAAGGCAAGCACTCTACCTTCTGTACTATCTCTTTGACCCCAGAGATGTTCATTTTAATTTAATTTTATTGGTCACACCCATCAGTACTCAGAACTTATTCCTGGCTATGCATTCAGGGATCACTTCTGGTAGTGCTTGGGGGACCCTATGGAATGCCCGGGATTGAATCCAGGTCGGTCGCATGCAAGGCAAGCACCTACCTGCTATAGTTCTGGCCTCATAACATTCCCATCTTAAAAGAAATGCACTTTTTCTTTGTTTGCTTGTTTCTTTTTGGGTCCCACCCAGTGAAGCTCTGGCTAGGTCTTCATTAGTATGCAGGGAACATAGAGTTAGCTCAGGGCTCTTGCTTGTGAAGGATGTGCTCCAGTCCTTTCTGTAATCGCCTACCCAAGAAATTGTATTTATTTATTGTTTGGCAGGGGAGGGCAGACACATCTGGCTGTGCTCAGGGGTCATGCCTGGCTCTGTGGTCAGAGATCACTCCTGGCAGTGCTCTGGGGATAATATGCAGTGCTGGAGATGGAACTCAGGTCAGGAACTAAGGCAAGCCTTCCTCCTCTCTGTACTTTCTCTCCAGTCCCTATCTATTTTATTTTTATAGGAGGAACTTGAACCATACTGACTTGTGCTCATGGGTTAGTTCTGACTCTATGCTTAGGAATCACTTCTGGTGGTGCTCACGGGAACCTGTATGTTGCTGGGAATCAATCCCAGGTCAACCACATGCAAGCAAGTGCCCTATGGACTGTATGGTATGCTACAAGGTGATGAGTGCTAAGAGAAAATACAGTGCACGAAGGATTAGAAGTGTCCTGTTTAGAGGAGATCTCAATTACATTTTTATATTAGAAACTGGAGAGACAGTGGGGTCAGACACTGGCCTTGCATTGTTTTGTCTTGGGGCCACACCCAGTGATGCTCAGGGGTTACTTCTAGCTCTGCACTCAGAAATTTCTCCTGGGCTGGAGAGATAGCACAGCGGGTAGGGTGTTTGCCTTGCACGCGGCCAATCCGGGTTCGATTCCCAGCATCCCATATGGTCCCCTGAGCACCGCCAGGAGTAACTCCTGAGTGCAGAGCCAGGAGTAACCCCTGTGCATCGCCAGGTGTGACCCAAAAAGCAAAAAAAAAAAAAAAAAAAGAAATTACTCCTGGTGGTGCTGATCCCAACCGCATGGGATGTCAGGGATCGAACCCAGGTCGACCATGTGCAAGGCAACTGTTGTACTATTGCTCCAGTCCTCAAAAGCAATTTTAAAAGAAGATATTTAGTTAATTGAGTGATTTGTTTAAGGATTTATGACACACCTGGCAGTGCTCAGGGACTTTTTCTGGCTCTAACCACTTTACTCTCTCTCCAGTACCCCAGAACTAGAGATTTAGGGAGCTGAAGAGAAGATGCAGGAAATAAGGTCCTTGCCTTTAATTGTGCAGATCCTAGTTTGAATCCCTGCTACCACATATGGTCCCCCTAGCACTGTCAGAGATCACTCTTGAACCCAGAGCCACAGCCATATGTGGCCCAACCCATCCCTTTCAATACATAAATAAATGTGGCTACTTTTTTCTTTTCTTTTTTTTGGGGGGGGGCGCATAGCTGGCAGAGTTCAGGACTTATTCCTAGCTCAGTACTCAGGGATCACTTGTGGCAAGCTCAGTGAACCATATGGGAATTGAACTCAGTTTGCTGTGTTAAGATGAGCCTAACCCACTGTACTATCTCTCTTTTAGCTTTAATTTTATGTTTGAGCCAATCCTGACAGTGCTCAGGAGCACTGTTGGATAACACTGGTTTGTCCTTGCTCCTCCCGCAGGGAGCTTAGGTTTATTGAGTTACTCCTATCACAAGTTCCCGAGACACAGCCAACTCCATCAGGCACTAGTAATTCTATATTGCTTTTCTCTTTCCTCTATGTCCTTTACATGGTTTAGCAATGTCCTTTTTTTATACAGACTCAGGAAGACAGCTGATGTTATGCTTTTGTAACATGGGAGTTAACTGACTTCGAATAATGTTTACTCCTGGGCATCCATCATATTTACCTGACTTAAACCTCAATTGTCCTTACTTCTTAATACCCCCAAAAGGAGGGTCCTGGCAAGGGACAAAGATGAATCCAGGGCGAGCAGTAAGCTACCCGGCATTGAAAATGGACAAACTAAGCGTGATAAGACGTATAATAAGGGGCTGGAGCGATAGCACAGCGGGTAGAGCTTTTGACTTGCATGCGGCCTATTTGGGTTTGATTTCCAGCATCCCATATGGTCCCCCGAGCACTGCCAGGAGTAATTCCTGAGTACATGAGCCAGGAGTAACCCCTGTGAATCTCCGGGTGTGACCCAAAAAAGCAAAAAAAAAAAAAAGAAGAAGTATAATAAGTTAAGAGCACAGTCATGGAACAAACTCTGTCAATGACCCCAAAAAAGTAACTGAATAAGAACCCTGCTTGGGTTAGGAAAGACTAACCTGATCTCACCAGTTGCCCCCCACGAGCGGCTCTCCAGCACGACCACAGCCCCAGAAGCACAAGGACTTAATGCAGAACCCAGCATCTTGGAGCAGAAAAGTGAAAGGACTATGCGTTAATCCAGGCCATCATGTCTGCCCGGAGGGGAAAGGGTGTTGCTCCCTTCCGCCCTCCTCCCTCTGGAAAGAAAGATGGCGGCCACATGGGAGCCTTGTGGACAGCAGGTATGAGCCCGGGGTGTGGGGGCGACTAAAACCTCATGGGAAGGGGGGCGTTTCGGTCTGCCCTTCACGCCCTACCGAGGCCACCAGTTGCCCCCCACGAGCGGCTCTCCAGCACAGCCATGGCCCCAGAAGCACAAGGACTTAATGCAGAACCCGGCAGCTTGGAGCAGAAAAGTGAACGGACTATGCGTTAATCCAGGCCATCAAGTCTGCCAGAGGGGAAAGGGTGTTTCGCCATTCGCCCTCTCCTCTCTGGAAAGAAAGATGGCGGCCGCATGGGAGCCTTGTGGACAGCAGGTATGAGCCGGGGGTGTGGGGGCGACTAAAACCTCATGGGAAGGGGGGCGTTTCGGTCCGCCCTTCACGCCCTACCGAGGCCACCAGTTGCCCCCACGAGCAGCTCTCCAGCACGGCCACGACTCCAGAACACAGAAACCAATTTCTTAACTATCTGACTTTCAGTAGAAATACTTCCAGGGTCAATAGGTAAAATAGCAGAAATCCAAAACCAACATTTAATTCTTGAACCCAGCTGCAGAAAGCAAATCACTTCACAATGCTTTTTCAGCATGTCTGATTTTGGGGGGGTAAACTCTAAATAACAGTGGTGAATCTTTTATTGAAACAGTGAATCTAATCAAAGCAGATAAAGTGTTAACTAGAATTCATCTCTCACAGGGACTGGGAGGGGTGGGGGGTGGGGTTTTATTGGGGTTCTTCATGGTAAAAAATAAGTATTGGTAAAGGGAAATGTGTTTGATATTTGCATGACTGAGACCTAAACCTGAAAGTTTTGTAACCTTTTCCACAGTGATTCAATAAATAAATTTTTAAAAAATAAAAATAAAAAAAAATAAAAAAGACTAACCTGATCTGAGGACTGTAGTCCGGTATGTATAGAGAGATGTCCCCAGGAAGAGCCACTCTTTAAGCTTACTTACTGTGTTTATACAAACTGACTAAAAATAAGTGGATTACTAGGTAAGGAAAGGAGAAAGCAATATACCCTTGTTGAAATCCCACCCTTGAGCAGATTTCCTAGAGAGAACCCCGAGATGAGATTTTGTCCCTGAGTTAATCTCCTACAAGAACTTCCCCTGAAGAAGGGGCTTTACATCTGTTTATTGTTATGATAATGTTGAGCCTCACCTATGTGCACCCGCCCTTTATGATTTCTATATAACTATGCTGTAAGAGAGAAGTAGGGGAGAGTAGAAATAGACAGCCCTGTTCCTTCATTCCCCTGTTCCTTCCTTTGTCTGTCACTGCTGGCCAGCCTGGGGAGGCAGTTCTCAGCCACCAAACACATGCATTGTGCACCCACACTTTGTGAACTCACAGGACACCATCCAACTCTGCTAGAGAACTCACGTGATCCTGGGTGGAACTCAGGGCCTCAGGTATGCAATATCTATTCTCTCTCACTTGAACCATAGCAGGTTCGGGGAGGTCTCCCCTGCAGTCCTCATGGACTTAGGAGGCCTTCCGTTCACACTTGGCCTGACGGTATAGCTCTACTCTGTGTGGCTGTTGGTGCTGCAGAGCAGCTGGTGGTGGAGGCCACATAATGCTGGGGATCTAAATCAAGGTCTAATGCACCCAGGCAGGTGATCTGGCCCCAACCAACACCATCTAACAGACACAAGCAAAGCACCTGAATCAAACTACATAAATGATAAAGACAGATATGTCACACATTTACATCATTTGCCTGACCTCTGTGGGTACCGAGTATGTGATTCCTTTTCTCTCTTTTATGACAGAAAATGCCTCCATATCTTCTGATATTCCTCCTCCTCCTCCTCCTCCTCCTCCTCTTCCTCCTCCCCCCTCCTTCTCCTCCTTATTTGGACAAGGGAGGCAGTAAGCGAACTTTGTATTCTCTTTATTTTTTCTTTATTTCTATTTTATTAATGTTTTCTGCTTGCTTTTTGGACCACACCCAGTGGTGCTCTTGACTCTATGCTCAGGGATAATTCCTGGAAGAACTCTGGGGACTACATGTGGTGCCAGGGATTGACTCTGGATCTGCTGCTTTGCAAGGCAAGTGCCTTACCCACTGTACTATCTCTCCAGCCCCTAGTCATTTCCATTTTATAGAGAGGGAAATAGAGGCCCACCATAGGCTAGCAAGGAAGCAGCAGCGCAGAACCGGAAGCGGGGTTTACTCCTTACTCCTTTGCTTTTCCTATAACAACTGCTTCGTCTTAGCTCTTCTATTAGTTTCATAATTCATGACCCAAATGCAGTTCCCAAGTGAGGTATACAAGTGCCAAGTACTTTTTAAACTGTAAGAGGCACAAAAATATACCCTACTGACTGTAGGATCATGAGTAAGTAACTTACACAGCACATTTAAGCACTTGGTAAATAATGCTGTTGCCGGTTGTTATTTTAATAGCCCATCATAGTATTTTTCAGCCTTCCAGTTTTTAATAAAGATCAGTTGATGATTGATCTATCTAGTGCAGAGGTTCTCAAGGGGAGGGTGGGGAAATTTTACACTCTCCTCCCACTCTGTCCTGCCCTAGGGACATTTTTGCAATGCCTGGAACCAATTTCACTTGTCACAGCTGATGGAAGGTCTACTGGCATCTAAAGAATAGTGGCCAAGGACACTGTGAAATACCTTACAATGCACAAAGCTATCTTCCTACAATAAAGAATTATCCAGTTCAAAGGCCAAAGGAATAGCACGAGGAGTAAGGCTCTTGTCTTGTCTACAACCAACCCAGTTAGGTCTCTGGCACCATATATGGCCCTTTGAATCCTGCCAGGGGTGATCCCTGAGCACAGAGCCAGGAACACCCACTGAGTATATATGGGGTGTGGCCCCCAAACCCAAATGGGGTAAAAAAATGGTAAGAATTATCCAGTTCAGGGGGTCAGAGTGATAGTATAGCAAGTAGGGCATTTGCCTTGCACACAGCCAGCCCTGGTTGGCCCTGGTTCCATCCCCCACCCTGCCAGGAGTGATCCTGGAGCATAGAGCCAAGAGTATATTGGATGTGCCCCTCAACCCCCCAGTTAGGCCTCACTGCAACCAAGGCACTGCTCTTGTTTTGGGATTATACCTGACAGTACTCAGTGCTTACTCCAGGTTCTGTGCTCAGGCATCACTCCTGGCAGGCCTGGGGGCAAGGATGTGGGATGGGGAAACACATCAAACCCAGGTCAAAACCAGATCAACTCCAGCTCACTGCTTGGAAGGCCAGAGCCCTACGGCTACGCGGGTGCACTGAGCGTTCCAAACATCTATAAAATTGAAAACGACTTAGTTATTGATCGTGTGACACTGAGCAAGTCACAAACGTCTGGACTTCACTGTATCTAATAAAATGGCGACACAGAACCCTCGCCCTAAGCTGTTGTGTGAAATAACTGATAGGGCCAGGGACTGGGCTGCGGTCCAACACATGCTCTGTATGTGTGGGGCCCTGGGTTCGAGGCCCCGCCACAGACAAAAGGTCTTAGAGCCTGTGGGTAAAGCTGAGCGATTTTGGCCTCAGGCTTGGCAGCCCTGCCCCTTCACGGGGGGGGGGGGGGGGGGGGGGTGTCTGGACGCTGTCTTGCAAGACGTTATCTACACAGTCCTACAGTTTCTTTGTCAGAGTCGCTCCCTCCAAGTCGCCTCCTGAGGCTGGTTCTCCCCTTCCACGGGCCGAGAGACCTTGTGCGAGTCACTTCAAGTTGGCCTCTAATCCCCCAGCACGCAAATGGGTCTGTGACATTTACAGACCTGCTGACTTCCCCCGGGACTAATGGTACGGTCCCGGGGCAGCTTCCCCGACCCTCCCCCCCCGCGCCGCTGCCCTTGGTACAGGCCCAGGGGGCCCCCGGGCCGCCAGGCCGCCCCCAGCCGAGTTCCGGGCAGTCCTCGCGCCATCTGATTGGCTGGAGCGGTGCCCGGGCTGCGCGGCTATAGGTGAGCGCGGGAGGGAGTGGGCGGGGCGTCCCGGAACCCCGCCCCTCCCCCTGGGTCAGACGCTGCAAGGAGTCGCGGGCGAACGGGCGGGCGGACGGACCGACTGACGGGAGGGACGGGCGGCGAGCAAGATGGCGCAGACTCTGGGCACCCGGCGGAAAGTCTGTTACTACTACGACGGTGAGCGCCGCCGTCCTCGCAGCGGGGGCGGGGCGGCGCCGAGGCCGGGAGAGGGAAGGGCTGAGGGGACGGGGCGGCCGGGACTGACTGAGGGCGGAGGCTCTGGGGAAGGAGCTGAGGAGACTGACTGAGGGAGGAGGAGGAGGAGGGCAGGAGGAGGGCTGCGAGGAAAGGGAGGTCGAGGCTGAGGCAGGGACGCGCTCACCGGAGGCGACCCGGGCGGAGTGTTGGTGGGGGAGGTCTGAAGTCTGATGAGAAAAGTTTGAGTGGGACTCCTGGACGGGAGGCAGAGTCTGAGGGGGGAGGCAGAGTCTGACGGAGCAGTGTTGCAAGGATGGCTTTTGCCAGCTAGAACACCTGGGCTTGCTGCCCCCCGCCCCTCTCCCTCCCCCCCCCCCCCCCCCCCCCCCCCCCCCGGCCCTGCCCGGTCCTCATACGCTTCTGCAGGGATCACCGACTAGTGACCACCCCTCCCCCTCCCCCACTAAGCCTTCGAGCCCTGCCTGGGGTTGCTGTGGGGGAGGGGGGGCTGGGGCAGGGGGGAAAGAAATGGGGGCCCTTGGGGTGGGAGGGAGAAGGATGCAACAGTTAGAACAAATCTTGCGGACCGGAAGTCGACCTTCTCCTTTCCAGGTGGGGTCTGGGTGCGGGGGCCATGGGGCTGGCTGGTCGGGGCACTTTGGGGAAGGTAAGTAGATGGAGCAGACAGCGGGGCTCCTGGAGCTGGTGGCAGGAAGGGAAGAGCAGTGCTGGGGGGGCTCAAGGGACCGGTCGCTCAGGCTGCCTGATGTGTCAGGAAAGGAGGTGCCATCGCAGCCAGAAGAGTAGGAAATAGTTAGGGTCAAGTCCGGGGAGCTAGAGGTAGCCCTAAATTTAGAGAGCGGACGGGACAGAAGCTGGGAGAAGGCAGGTCTGTATGTCCAGTATGACAGGGAGCGGGTGGAGCAGAGTGAGCAAAGTGCTGAGGGCTGAGTGACTTTCCTTAGGTAGTTGGGCTTGATGCTGAGGGCAGCGGTGAATCGTATCCTTCTGGAAACAAATAGGATTTATGAATGTGGGGCAAGGTATAGGCCTTGAACCCCAAGTTTGTTTGGGGCCATTTGATGCAAAGTGTTTAGAGACAGCCATGTATGTTTATAAAGAAAAAATTTTTAGTTGAATTTTTTTTTGGGCTGCTCCCCAATTATGCTTGGTACCCTTGGGGGCCATTTCCAGTGATCCTAAGACCAGCATTGTGGGACTGACAGGTGCTGAGGCACGGTGATGTGGTTGTTCAGGCCCGGTGGGTTACTAGGGGCCACCAGGGCAGTGTTGGTGGCACTCAAGACAGGGATCAAACTTGGGGCCTTATGCATGCAAAAAAGGCATGCGCTTCACCTCTTTCAGCTCTCTTCCCTAACCCGCTTTATTTATTTATTTATTTTTTTCCCCTTGAGGGACCACACCCAGCATGTTCAAGGGCTACTCTTGACTCTGAATCACCTTGCTTGGGGACTATCTGCAGTTCTGGGAATTGAACTGGGGTTGGCTGCATGCAAGGCAAGCACCTACCCTCTATACTCTCTCTCTGGCTTCCAACTTTGTTTTTTTTTAAAGAGACATTTGCTGGATTAGAGCAATAGTACAGCGGTGAGGCACTTGACTTGCATGGGTTTGATCCTTGGAACCCCATACAGTTCCTAGCCCCTTCAGAAATGATCACTGAGCAAGGAGCCAGGAGTAAGCCCTGAGCTCCACTGGGTGTGGCCCTAAAAGAAAAACAAACAAAAATACAACAGACATTTGCTGAGATGTCTGGGGAATAGTCAGAGTTTTTCAGTACATGGTTTGCTATTCAGGTCTGTTAAAAGGAGAGGGATGAGGGACCTGAGCCATAGTACAATGGGTAGGGTGTTTGCCTTGCACATGGCTGTCCTGGGTTCCATGCCCGACATCCCATATGGTTCCCTGAGCCCGCCAGGAGTGATCCCTGAGCATCACCCGAGTATGGCTCAAAAACTGAAAAGAAAAAAAAAAAGACCAGTTGAGAAGCGAGTTTATTTTACTGGTCATCACCTATATAGATGGTAATTTTAGTTACACATGAGAATATTATCACCAGAGAAACTGAATAGGGTGAAAAGAGATAAGATCCAGGCTAGAGTTCTAAGACCTTTGACTAAGGGAAGAGCTGGGTTTCCTTCATGTCCTCTGTTACTCTGCTTTGAAATTATAGGTTTACTTGTTTCTGCTTCTTAGTGGAGTAAGAGTAAACTCCTGAGGGACAGGCATTGCTTCTTATCTACTTCCATACGCCATAGACTCACAATGCAACTATGTTGATTAAGTGACTGGAATGTGAGAGGAAATGGCCACAGAGCAAACCATAAAATGTTTGGTTACAGTAGCTAAAAGAGGGAGTGAGTGGCCTAGTGTGGGCAAGAACTGTTTCCTCTTCGGGGACTGGGGTTTTAAAGGTAGATTGCAGCCAACTGAGGGATGAATGGATAGTTGAAAAAGAGACATCAGGTTCAACTCCTTTTGTCGGGGGGGGGGGGGGCCAGACCCAGCTTTCATCTGACTCTGCACTCAGGAATCACTCTTGGTGATGTCTGGGGGACCATATATAGGTTGCTAGGATCAAACCCAGGTGTACTGTGTATGAGTGTCCTACCTGCAATACTGTCTCTCTGACCCCACCAGGCTCAATCCCTTTTTAAAGTATACTTTTGGGTGGATTGGGGGACCATATTTCCTGCAAGGATCAAATTAGGGTCAGCTGCATGCAAAGCAAGTCCCTCAGCCCCTGTGCTATATCTCTCCACCTTGTTTATTTCATTTGGAACATTGTTCAAGAACTCCTCTTCCTCCCCCCCATCTACCCCCACTTTATTTAAATACTAAGATTTACAAAATGTTCTAACACCAATCCCTTCCTCCACCATTGTCCCCATTTTCCCAACCTCCTCCAGGCCTGCCCCCTTAAAAAGGTAAAAGGCCCTCCTCCCGTTGATCGTCAATTTGCTCGAGCGGGTCCAGTAACGTTTCCATTGGAGACTTTATTGTTACTGTGTCTGGCATATCGAATACTCTCGGTAGCTTGCCGGGCTCTCCGAGAGGGGCGGAGGAATCGAACTCGGGTCGGCCATGTTGGCCGCTTGTAAGGCGAACGCCCTACCACTGTGCTATAATTTACTAGTGCTATAATTTACTAGGCCTTCCCGTTGATCGTCGATTTGCTGGAGCGGGCCCAGTAACATCTCCATTGGAGACTTTGTTGTTACTGTGTGGGCTAGAGTGATAGCACAGCGGGTAGGGCGTTCGCCTTACAAGCGGCCAACATGGCCGACTCGAGTTCGATTCCTCCGCCCCTCTCGGAGAGCCCGGCAAGCTCCCGAGAGTATTCGATATGCCAGACACAGTAACAACAAAGTCTCCAATGGAGACGTTACTGGGCCCGCTCGAGAAAATCGACGATCAACGGGAGGGCCCCCTTAGAAAGCATAAAATAATTTTTTATATTGACAAGAGCTTTTAAATTTATATTTCTTTTTGGGCCACATCCAGCCAAAAATATTGGGGGGCAGGAGCCAGGGATCACCTCCAAGAATTAGAATTATGCAGTGACAGAGATCAGCCTGCATTCCTGCATGACTTTTAAGCATCTTCCCAACCTTGAGAACCTTCCCCTCCCCCACCCCAGTTCTGGGAATTGAACCCCAGCCTTACACATCCTAGGCATGTGTTCTATCACTTCACTTGAGCTATCTCTCCAGCCAGCCCCCATTCAGGGAATTTTTTCTCTCGCTCTCTTTTTTTTTTTTTTTTTGTTTTGGGGTCACATCCCGTGGTGCTGAGGTGGTGGTTGTGGCTTTGTGTTCAGGACTGACCCTGGAGCTGCTCAGGGGACTGCCCATCTCTGGTATCAGGGGATGAAAATAGAGCCTGCTGTATGCTGGACAAATGAACTACCTTCTGTATCATCTCCTCCCGTGAAACTTTCTACCAGTTTAGACTCATAGAGAACCCTTTAGATTAACTGCAAAGGCAATATATAAGTGGGAAATCCAGTGTAACTTTATAGCATACTAGATTTGTAAACAGAAGAATTGATTCCTGAATCAGTTAGTTAATTACACTCATTAAAATTAATTTATTAGTGTTGCATTATTACAAAAGTTTCAGGTGTACATCATTAGAATTAAGTATATATTCGAGCTGAGCTCTTTTTTTTTATTTATTTTATTTATTTATGTATTTATTTTTGCTTTTTGGGTCACACCCAGCGATGCTCAGGGGTTACTCCTGGCTTTGCACTCAGGAATTACTCCTGGCGGTGCTCGGGGGACCATATGGGATGCTGGGAATCGAACCCGGGTCGGGTGTGTGCAAACAAAGGCCCTACCCGCTGTGCTATCACTCCAGCCCAATGAGCTCCTTTTCTTTCTCTCTCTCTTTTTTTTTTTTTTAGACCACACTCAGCTGTGCACAGGGCTACGGGGCTTATTCCTGGCTTTGAGTTCAGGAACCACTCTTAGCACAGCTTGGGGACCATGTGGGGTGCTGGGGATCAAACCCAGGTCAGCCACATGCAAGGCAGGTGCCCTACTAGCTGTACTATTGCTCCAGCCCTCACTGAGCTCCTTTCATCTCCTCATTCCTGAGAGCCCTGCTGTGTTCAACTTCAGCTCCCAACTGTTCGGTTCTTGATCATCGTTAAAAATGCTGAGCAGGCGCTTGAATAAACCATAGGACCTGTCTCCAAAATTAATAAAATTAAGCATATGTATATATTCTAGTATATTTACACTAAAAATTGCTGCATGATTTTAAGCACTTAAACTTTTCTTGAACCACTGTGTTGTATAGATTAGATTTGTCTATCCTTGTCTTCTAGGAACACTTGGTCTTGTGGATATGAATAGATTGTAAATAATTTAGATGCAAACAAGATTGGGTAATTATATGCAAATGGAATGCAGAGGAGAAGAACCATTCATTTTGATCAGGAGTATGTTTGGGGTTTGGGCTGGGCATTGTAATCTAGGATCACCAAGGAGGGAAAGACCATTCCAGGTCAAAACAGAAGTTTGAAGAAAGAATACTTGGCATGAAGGTGAATGCCCTATAAGCATGCTGCAAATCCAGTTTTTAGAGCATATGAGTAGGTTGAAGCAGTCATAGATAATAAATAAACTAAGTTCAACCCCCTTGTGGGATCTCCTGCATCTCCATTTGGGATGTGTAATTCCTTTAGTGGGGATACCCTTGACTCCGCTAGAGAAACCCACATCCTACTCTCTTCCTTCTCATTCCCTGAATAAAATTATTTTACTTCAAAATAAAAAAGATAACACTGATAAACATAGTTGTATTCCAATAAACTATTTGCAAAATGTAGGCAGCTGTGGGGGTGCAGAGAAAAGCGGTAAAGTGCTAGCCTTGTATATGGCCAATTCAGGTTTGATTCCTGGCACCACGTATGGTCTCCCTGAACATTGCTAGGGATCATTCCTTAGCACAGAGCCAAGGATACACCCTGAGCATTTCTGGGTATGGCTCCAAAAAATAAACAAAAAGGGTAGGTAGCTAGTTATATTTGCTTCAAGGACTATGATTTGCTTATTTCTACTTAGAGCAGAGATACTATTGCTCCAGTCTCTCAAAAATTTTCTTAACGGCTGGAGAAATAGTACAGCAGGTAGGGCATTTGGCTTGCACACAGCTCATCCTGGTTTCAATTCCCTGCACCCCATATGGTTTCCGGAGCTGGCCAGGAGTGACCCCTGAGCACAGAGCCAGAAGTAAGTCCTGAGCAACACTGGGTATGCCCCCCCCTCAAAAAAGTTTTTGAGGGGCCAGAGTACAGAAGGTAAGAGTTCCCTTGCTTCTGGCTAGTTTGACTGGTTTGATATATCACTGCATATGGTCTCCTGAGCACTAACAGCCGTTACTCCTGAGCCCTGATAAGTATGTCCCAAAAACAGAAGACTTTGCTGGTGGGAGCCCAAGTGGTATAGCATAGGCTTTGCATGCTGGGAGGCCTGGATTCATTCCCAGCCCTGCATATAAATGACCCTCTGAGCACTGCTGTATGTGACCCAGAAAAACAGAAAAAAGAGGTTTGGAGAGATAGAACAGGGATTGATGTGTTTGCCTTTCGTGCTGCAGACCACAGTCAGTACCTTCATGGCATATGACTCCTTGAGCATTGCTAACAGTGACCCCTGAGCACTGCTGGGTTTGACTGACTCAATAAAACAAAACAAAAGTCTTTGAGGGGCCTGGAAATGGCTCTAATAACTGGACTGTCACTGCTCACAAAATAAAAAAGGTCTTGGGATGCATGACTAGTAACACTGCAACACTGTAACACTGTCCTCCCAGTTGTTCATCCATTTGCTCTAGTGAGCCCAGTATAGTATCCATTTTGAAGTTGTTTATTATTATTCTTTATCCTATAGGAAGTAGGGAGCCATTCAAGTTTTTGGAATGGGGATTGATTTTTACCAAGACAATGGATTAAGAAAATAACTGGTGGGGCCTGAGAGATAGTACAGTGGGCAGGGTGCTCGCCTTGCACACAGCCAACATGGATTCAAATATCCCCTGTTCCGTATGGTACCCCGAACCCACCAGGAGTGATCCCTGAGCACAGCCAGGAGTAACTTATGGACATCGCTGAATGTGGCCCCAAAACAAAAAAGAAAACAGTGGCATTGCATAATTTGAATTAAAGTAGAGGGACTAATTATAAATCTATTGCTATAGATTGAGCAAGAGATTATAAGAGTTTGGTTTTCTTATTTATAAAATGGTAATAATACTCCCTGTCCTATTTTACAGGGTTTGAAAGCCAAGTAAGAAAATGAATGTGAATATGCTTATTATGAAAGTGTCATAATATGTAAGGTCAGCTGTGGCTAATGTTAATGCTGGGTAGTGATTACTATTTTTCTGTTTTGGGAAGTGAATGCCTTGGATATACTGTGAGGTGAGTCACCTCATTAGCTGCTGTTCCTAGAAGCTTTGGAATGAAACCCCTCACACTATCTTTTGGGTTTCAGGGCAGAAGACGGGATAGGTTGACATGCTTAAGTGCTTACCTCGTAAGAGTTCCTGGTTGTTTTTCTTCCCCGCTTTTGCCCCCCTTCTGGTTTTAGCTGTTGTAATTACAAAGGGTATCACACACTTGGTCACGGGAGACTGGAGAGCCCAGCGGTGGTCTGTTAAGATTCCACTGAACTCTGCATGTGGATGGTACTGGGGTTCAAACTCTTGCCCTCGCGCCTGCAGTACAACCTCTCGGTCTCTGGACTCCTGCCTAGGCCCCATGCCTTTTTGTTTTATCCTTTATGAGTTATCCTTCCTCAAGGTGGATATGAACCAGACAGTTTCTTGTAAAATTTCTTAGATTCTCCCTGGGAGTGTGTGTCTAACTATGTCACTGAAATTGTTCTCTTTCTTCAGGGGATGTTGGAAATTACTATTATGGACAAGGCCACCCAATGAAGCCTCACCGAATTCGTATGACTCACAATTTGCTTCTTAATTATGGTCTCTACAGAAAAATGGAAATCTATGTGAGTTACTTAGAACCCTACCCTCCCTTAGCCCCCAACTCTGGTTCCCATTATACTATTTCTTAACTCATTTTTACAATGGCTCATTAAGGATACATGTGGAGTGACTGTTCTGTGATGTGCATTTTAAGAGACAGAAATTCTCTCTTTTATTGGGACGTGTGTGGACTGAACTGAAAACCTCATACATGTGCTGTGCCATATATGAATGGTTTCCCCAGCTGATAGAGATTCTTATTAGTTGGTTAGTTTTTCAGGAGGGGCCCCAGCACTACTCAGAGGCCCAGGGGCCACCCGTGGCGTACTCAGTTTGACTCTAGGAGCCTAATTATTGAGTTTTAGGCCCAGTAGTATAGTCCTGGGGGTCACATGAGCCACCCCTTTGGCACGTGGGGGCTAGGTGGTAGCAGGGATCAAACTTGAGGCCTCGTATATGGTAGACAAGCACTCTAGCTAAAGATCTGCTATTTTAAGGAGTTTACTATGGAGGATAGGGTGCTTGCCTTCCATGCGGCTGACCCAGATTTGATCCCCAGTATTCCATATGGTTCCCCAAGCACTGCCAGGAGTGATTCCTTAGTGCAAAGCCAGGAATAATCCCTGAACATTGACAGGTGTCACCCAAATAACAAACAAAAATGTTAAGATGCAGAGGTGTGTAGGAGAAAGGGAGCCTTAGACTGTTTCCTGGAAATAGTATCTGAGCAGGATTTAAAAGATTAAATTAAAGCTGGGAATGAAGCTCACTTGCTTCATTTGTGTGAGAATCTGGGCTAAATTCCTAGCATATACATATGTACATAATGACAGTTATTTGAATACAGTTTAGCCTGAAAATCAGGACATAGATATTCCAGACCAGAAAAGTCTATATGCAAAATGTAGTGGGGTAAGATCATAGAGTGGGATTAGTTGCTTTGTGTGCAAGAATTGTTGTGGTGGGGTGGGAAATGCCTCACCTGTGGGCCATCAAGGCCTGCAGAAGCATATAGTCTGGCCCTGGTACATGACAGGACAGATACGTGTGCTTTTTGTCAGCTGTTTGAGCCTCATGTGCTTGTGGCTCATGTGCTTATGTTGCATGACCTGTGAAGGATGTTACAAATACCCAGATGGCACTTGACAGAAAGAAGTTTCCCCACCCCTGCAGTAGTGTAAAGTTCACAGGTTTGAGTGAGGGGAGCTAAGCTGGAAAGGGCAGCAAGGATTCAAAATGCTGTTTACTCAACAACTCTCATAGTTCAGAAAATCCAGTACCTAACACTTGAAATGATAGAATTGTGTTGATCTAGATACCAAGTGATGTCTAGTACTAGAGAGTGTAGATACTTTTATTTTTGGGCCACATCCCGTGGTTCTAAGCACTTGGGGGTCACTCCTGGCAGGGCTCAGGGGACCATATGTGATGCTGGGGATTGAACCCTTGTCAGCTATGTGCAGGGCAAGCACCCTACCTGCTATACTTATCAGTTCAGCCCCAATACCAACTCCTTGACTTAGTTCCATTTTTGCTCCAGCATCTAGTTGTTTATTTGTTTGGGGACTACACCTGGTAGTGCTTATGGAATCATATAGTGCTGGGGATTGAACCCGGGCCTCCTGCATATAGAGCATGTGCTCCCGCTCTTTGAGCCATCTCCCTGCTCCATCATATAGTTTGTTATTTTTTAGTGAAGCAAGGTAGTTTGTCGCTAAACTTACTTAGAAAAGATGTGAGGAGAGAGACAAAGAGGAAGTACCTGTTCGAGAAAATATTAGGCTTCTCCAGAATGGAAAAAGCAAACAAAGATACATATTAAAGGGAGGACACTGGCTTGAAGAGCAGTCTCCCATTTTGGGATTTTGAGAGGCTGGAGGGCTGCAGAGATAATGCAGGATTCTGCCTTGTATGTGGTGACCCTGATTCAGTACTCGGCAACTTGTATGATACTGAGCACTCCCTGGAATAGCCTCTGAGCACCACTGGGTGTCCTCCAAAAGAAGACAAAAAAGTAAAGGTGATGAACCAGAGAGATAGTATATGGGTAGGGTGTTTGTCTTGCACACAGCTGAGTGGGGTTCAGTCCCTCGCACCCCACATGATCCTCCAAGCACCTCCAGCAGTGATCTCTGAACATAGAGCCAGGAGCAAGCCCTGAGCTCCCCCCCCCCCCAAAAAAAAGAAGGTGTATTATTTTTGCCTCTGTGTGTGTGTGTGTGTGTGTGTGTGTGTGTGTGTGTTTTGCTAGAGATCAAACCCAGAACCTTATGTATTTATGAGATATGTGCTCTGCCACTGAGCTACATCCCTGGTCCCCAAGTGGACAATTTTAAATGAAAGAGAAATAGAAATAGGCATTCATTTGAGAGGTAGGGAGGGTAGTTAGGATTTAGTTGTTCAAATAAAATGAAGAATGGCTAAAGTCCCATGTTGCCTATGGTGAGCACATAAGAGTCTATTATTGGCACAGGGGAAATAGTTCAAAGGGCTGTATACAGTGCATAGCTTTGCATGCAGGAGGCCCAGGTTTGATTCCTGGCACCATATGATTCACTGAGCCAGGAGGGATAGCCCCTGAGCATGCTGGGATGTTGCTCACACAATTTAGAAGATGCTATTAAAAGTCTGTGCCTACAGCTTGTAGGTATTGCTGAGTAACCTAGCAACAGTAGTATCCTTCCTAACTATTCCAGATACAAAGGAGATGAGTCTTCTGTCCCAGATGGCATGCCTTGCCTCTGGAGGCAGCAGAAGCAGCTGAGGAAACAAGGAGAGGAGGTAGATAGGATCAAATGGACCTTGGGCACAGAGAGCTTTTTCAGGTGTGATGGGCACCTGGGAATGGTAAACAGAAAATAGCAGTGATATTCAAGGCCTCCAGAGAGTAGAGCGGCTCAAACAAAGGGAGGATCCTTGGCTGTGACAAAGGAAGTGCCAAGACTTTCTAGAGCTGCTGTGGCACATCTCCCGCTTTCTGCCACTGCAGAAAGTGGCTTTTTGCCACTGCCCTCAGAATACTCATCAGTCAGATCCTACCTCTCTCCTCCATTCTGACAGACTAGGGTTTTTTTTGCTCATTTTCAGGTGTTAACTCAAGTCCTGTTTCCTTTCAGCCAGTGGATTTGGGTAGAGTCATACCCCTGGAACTGGATTAAGCTTCATGAGAACGAGTGAGATAGTAAATGAATTCTCTCTTCAACATGAGAGGGAAAACTATTCAGTCATTTATTTGAACGTTGGGTGGTACCAGGCCAGGGCTGCCTGTTATTTCCTGTTGTTCTTTCAGTCTGCATTTATAGATGGAGAAACAAGCTCAGCGCAGAGAACACATCAGAATCCCAGAGCTATTAATAGATACGTTAAAACTCCAACTTGGGTCCTTATTTCAGAGGCTGTATCTGTCCTGTCTTTTTTTCCTTTCTAAATATTAAAAAAAAAATCTATAGATAGATGATGTCAGAATTCCTGGTTTATTCTCTCTGTCCTTTTGTTCAGGCATCTTTTTAATTTTTTTTTTGTGGGGAGGGAGTGGGTGCAGATTGGTATTGGGGCCACATCCTGTGGTGCTCAGGGCTTACTCCTGGCTCTAAGCTTAGAGATCACTCCTTTTTATTTGTTTGCTTTTTTGTTTGGGATTTTTGAGGAAGTTTTGGGCCATACTCGACATTGCTCAGGTTTACTTCTAGCTCTGCACTCAGGAATTACTCCTGGTGGTACTCAGGGGACAATATGGATTTCTAGGGGTAGAACCTGGGTTGGCTGCATGCAAGGGAAAAACGTCTTTCTCTCTGTACTATCTTTCCAAACCCTTTTTGTTTTGTATTTTTGTTTGGGGGCCATACCTGGTGTTTTCAATTCCTGGCTCTGTGCTCAGGGAATCAGTACTGGTGGGCTCAGGGATCAAGTGCAAGGCAACCACCTTTGCTGCTGTACTACCCCTCTGGCTCCTGCTCAGAGATCCTTTGTGTTATTTCATTCTCATGTTTTACCATGAAATCACATGGTATGGTGCCGCCAGCAGGTAAATCTGTACCTGTGAGGCGAGTGCGTCAGGAGCCTGATGGCATCTTCAGACTTCCAGATACCCCAAAATTGCTGCTGTGCCTTTGGCCAGACCCCAAAAACTTGGGGCAAAGTTTATGAAGAAAGTCAATGGCCAAAAGTTAGGTTTATGGGAGGCACACCCACAAACCACCTCCAGCTCAGCTATATATAGGCATGGCCTCTCTTGTTCCTGATCGAACTGCTTAACGATCATGATCCCAGACTCATAAACAAATCTCAAAACCAAGCGGCTTTTGGCAGAAATGCATCTAGTCCCTGCCGTAGGTTACCGGCGCTCGGCCAACCCAGATGGGAATAGGTTTCGTATCTTGGCCTGTTCCCCCGGCAGCCCAGTGGGCACCATTCTCCAGAGGCCACTGGACAGTCAGGTTTGGGCCTGCAGTGACGAGACACACGGGGCCTCACGGTATGGGGATGGAGCCGGCCCTTTCCTCCCCACCCCAACAAGACACTGAGTCGCCACCCACGAATGGCCTCTCTGGCTCCTGATCAAGCTGCTTAATGGCCATGATCCCAGAGACTCAGGAACAAATCTCGGAACCCAGCAGGTTTTGGAAGAAATCCCTCCAGATTTAATTGTTAAAATTTCGGAATTTCAAAATCACACAGCCTCTACTGCAGCCGTGCGACATCATATATTATTCAGAACCAACAATAGAAAACAAAATGTCTACTGTTGCCTTTTTGGCAGATCTGAATGTTGGGGTAAAATCCCAAATAATAATGGTGGGTCTGGCGTCAAAATATTGAATGTAATCAAAGTAGAGAGAGAGTAATGTGGAAATCATCTGCCCCATAGTTACGGGGAAGGTGTGGGATGGGGGTATACTGGGGTTTTTGGTGGTGGAGAATGGGCACTGGTGAAGGTACGGGTGTTTCATTGTATGACCGAGACTTAAACCTGAAAGCTTTGTTACTGCTTTCATGGTGATTCAATAAATAAAATTACAAAAAATGGAAAAAAAATCACATGTTAATATGAAGTGCAAGTATGTCATGACTTCAAATAAGAGAGTCCAAAAAGAAAGGGAGCCAGACAAAATGTTTTTTTCGCCCCCCATCTCTTTGGGCTGGAGCGATAGCACAGCAGTAGGGCATTTGCCTTGCACGCAGCCAATATGGCCGACCCGAGTTTGATTCCTCCGCCCCTCTCGGAGAGCCCGGCAAGCTACTGAGTATCTCGCCCGCACGGCAGAGCCTGGCAAGCTACCCGTGACGTATTCGATATGCCAAACACAGTAACAACAAGTCTCACAATGGAGACGTTACTGGGCCCGCTCGAGCAAATCGATGAACAGCGGGAGGACCGTGACCGTGATCTCTTTGAGCCATTTGCTATCCTTGGGCCAATCATCAAAGCTCACAAATGGTTTTGATGAATCACTTTTTTGTTGGGGGTTAGCGTATGGGTCTGTATAGAGGCACTCAGGAACTATTCTGTCTCAGTGCTCAAGGGTCACTCCTGGCAGTGCTTGGGGGAGCATATGCAGTTCCAGTGATCCAAACACGTTAACTGTATGGAAGGCATGTACCTTAACCCTTGTACTATCTCTTGGGCCAGATTAATTGTTTCATTTTGTTTTTTTGGGCCACACTCAGTGGTGCTGGGATTCGAACCAGGGTTATGGCTATAGTTGGCCTGGTAAGCAAGTGCCTTAACTTCTATATTATCTCTCTCATCCCAGATTAACCTAATTTTTTTTTTTAAGGGAGTGGTGGGGTTGTGGTATTGGTTTTAGGACCACACAGAGGGGCTCAGAATTTACTCCTGGCTCTGTGCTTCGGAATCACTCCACCGAGATGGGGGAGGGGCTGTGCAGGGAGGCTCTGGGAACCATATGGGGTGCTGGTATTGGTATTCAATATCATACAGGAATTGAACCTGGATTGGCTACAAGCAAGGCAAGAACCTTACCTGCTGTACTATTGATTCAACCCCCAAATAAATTCGTTTTGATCTCCAGTGCTGAGGAATACTTAAGATCTAACCAGATTTAGGTCTCTTACTGAGGGGGGCGGAGGGGAAGGAAGAGTATTACTATTTGCCTATTTGTGAAGAAACCAATAGTTGCTGTCACAAGAAGTAATAAAATTATTATAAATGGCTTAATCCATGTGGTGATAGTGTTAGAGACTCCTAAAGCGAAATCTCACTATTTCCCATTTACCCGTGATTTATTAATATCAAGGTGGTTGAGGCTATACTCAGAGGTCAATCAAGATCCCAAAATAGTATGTTGATGCCAGGAAGATAGCGAAGATAGCTCAGTGGTTCAATCCCCAATACCCCGTGGTCACCTAAATGCTTCCAGGGGCTACCACATAGTTGAGCACAGAGCCTAGAGCCTGGCACTGAACACGGAGCTGGACTTACCCCCAGTACTCTCAGTTGTGGCCCCTAAAACAAAACAAAACAAAAAAACATTGGATAAGATATTTATTTATTTATTTTGTGGGTAGTGGTGGGTCACACCCGGTGGACTTAGCATGTGTGTGCTCCGGGATCATTCCTGGAGGGGCTCAGAGGACCGTATGTGGTGTTGGGGATCAAACCTAGGTTGGCCACATACAAGGCAAATTCTTTACCTGCTCTATCCCTACCATTTAGTTTAAAGAAACATTTTCGCGACGGGAAAAGCTCCTTTATGCCCTGATGTTATCTCTTTTCCCTAGAGTTAAGCTCTGCCCTGAGTTTAGTTCTTTTGTTTTTGATAGTTTCCCTTTTTGAGGGCTAGGCCATGTACTGTGATGCTCAAAGGACTATGTGTTGCTAGGAATCACACCCAGAGCGCCTTCATGTAAAGTATGTGCTCCTGAGCTACCTCTCCAGCCTCTCCAGTATATATACTTTATATATGTTTTACTTTCACATGCATGACTGTTACAGAAATGGGGCCATAGGGTATTTATTATTTGTCCTTTTTGGGTAATGCTCAGGAGTCACCCTTGGCAGTGCTTAGGGGACCATATACAGTGCTGCTGGGGATTGAAAAGGGATTGATAGCATGCAAGGCAAGTACTTACCCTGGTACTGTATCGCCAGTCTGGTATTTATTATTGAACTATTTTTGGCATATTTTTATGAGAAATAGACATGGTGCATGCAGCTGTATTTATTTTAACTGGTACATCTGAAAAACCACTACATTTTTTCCCTTTTATTACTTAAAAGGCATTTGGCTTATTTCAGTTTTTAAAAAGTCCTATTTTTGACCATGACAGACACTCTTGGCTGTGAACATTCTGGAACATGGTTCCTTTTTTTGTTTGTTTGTTTTCTGTTTTTGACCATACCTGGTTGTGGGTAGTGGTCTGGACTTACTTCTGGCTCTTCTCCCACCATATGTAGGATCAAACCTAGATTGACAGTGCACAAGGCAAGTGTCTTACCTCCTATACTGTCTCTTCAGTCTTGTGTTTTCAGTTGGACCTTAGATACATGGAGTGTATGTTAAGTATCAATGGTCCATGCTTGACTCATTTTTCTTTTTCTCTTTCCTTTTTTTTTTTTCTTATTGCGCTGGTAGAGAAAGCTCAAGTAGTAAGGCACTTCCCTAGCATGAGGTCTTGAGTTCAGTCCTCAGCACTTCATGGCTCCCTTTAAGTGCCTCTGTTTAAAAGAATAGAGAGCCAGAGAGATAGTACAGTGGGTAGGGTGCTTGCCTTGAACATTGCCAACCTGGGTTCAATCTCTGGCATCCCATATGGTCCCCTGAGCACTACCGGGGGTAATTCCTCGTCAGGTGAAACCCAAACAAAACAAAACAAGAATAAATAGAGCTGTAGAGATAGTATAGAAGTTAAGGCTCTTTCCTTCAGGCAGCTGACTGCAATTTGATCCCTGATATCAGATGAATCCCCAGAGCACTGCCAGGAGGAACCCTGAGCACACAGCTAGGAATAATCTCCAGAGCTCTGCTGGGTGTGGCCCAGAAACCCAAAGTGAAAACAAAGGTTTAAAAATTTGGGGGCTGTAATAGTACAGCGGGTAGGGCATTTGCCTTGCACACGGGCAACCCAGGTTCGATTCCCAGCATCCCATATGGTCCCCTGAGCACTGCCAGGATTAATTCCTGAGTGCAGAGCTAGGAGTAACCCCTGTGCATCACCGGGTGTGACCCCAAAAGCAAAAAAAAAAAAAGTAAAAATTTGCTTTGCTGTTTATCCACTTAGTAATTTTTTTTTCTTTTTGGATCACACCTAGTGATGCTTAGGGTTACTCCTGGTTCTGCACTCAGGAATTACTTCCTGGCAGTGCTTGGGGGAACCATATGGAATGCTGGGGATTGAATGCAGGTCGGCTGCGTGCAAGGCAAACGCCCTACCCGCTGTACTATCGCTTCAGCCCTCTTACTTAAATATTTTTATGCTGTGGAGCTAGGGAGATAGTACAGCAAGTAGGGTGCTTGCCTTTCACACAGCACCTGAGTTTTATCCCCTGCATCCTGTATGATTCCCCCAATGCCTGCTAGCAATGATTCCTAAGTACAGAGCCAAGAGTAGCCCCAAACTGCAAGGTATTTATTTAACTGGGTATTGATTTACTTTTGGTTTTGGAGTATATAGTAGACTGGTGGCTTGAGCTGGGCTTCCTCAGTGTATGTACTATGGTACATACGCAACCCATTGAACTCTCTCTAGTCCTTATTTATTTTGGGGTTGCTCCCAAGTTGTGCTCACTCCTGGTGATACTCAGTCAACTGGGCCCATACATCAGTACTCAGGTCCTGCTGTGGTGACCACCAGGCCCATACCTGGTGAAATCAGGGGGCTATGTAGTTGCTGGGGATCAAACCCAAGTCTCTCTTGGAACTTTTTTAAAATAATAGATTAGGGGGCTGGAGTGATAGTACAGAGGGTAGAGTGTTTGCCTTGCACGTGGTCAACCCAGGTTTGATCCCCAGCATCCCATATGACTCCACAAGCTCCACCAGGAGTAATTTCCGTGTGCAGAGCCAGGAGTAACCCCAGAGCATCACTGGGTATGACCAATAAATAAATAAATAAATAAATAATAGATTATATACTGGGGTGGGCTGGAGCAATAGCACCGCGGGTAGGGCGTTTGCCTTGCACACAGCCAACATGGCTGACCCAAGTTTGATTCCTCCGCCACTCTTGGAGAGCCCGGCAAGCTACCAAGCGTATCTCGCCCGCACGGCAAAGCCTGGCAAGCTCCCCGTGACATATTCGATATGCCAAACACAGTAACAAGTCTCACAATGCTACTGGGAACGCCCGAGCAAATCGATGAACAACGGGAGGACAGTGACAGCGATATACCGGGGCATACAACAAGTATCAGCAGACTTAATGAATTTTATTTATTTATTTTTGTTTTTGTTTTGGGGCCACACCTGGTGATGCTCTGCCTCTGAAGTTTAAAGATTGAAGGGAAGGATGCAACTTGTTAGGGAAGGGGAATACTAGGGCAATGGTGGAGGGGAAATGTGCCTGCCACAGAGGCAGGCTGGGGGTTGGGAGGGAAATTCTGGACATTGGTGGAAGATAGTGGACACTGGTAAAGCAATTGGTGTTAGAACATTGTATGCCTGTAATTCAGTCACAGATATCTTTTTAGCTTTGTAATTCACAGTGATTAAATTTAAAAATTAATTTAAAAATTAAAATAAAGATTTAAATTATGTCATGCGTTTTTATGATCATGCTGCTTATAAAATTAGAACTTTACCACACAAGAAAATTAGTCGGAGCTGCTGAAATGATAGTACAGTGATTAGGACTCTTGCCTTGCATGTGGCTGCTCACCCAGGTTTGATCTCTGGCATATGCACCGCCAGGAGTAATTCCTGAGCACGGAGCCAGGAGAAACCCCTGAGCATTGCTGGGTGTGACCCAAAACAAAACAAGAAAAGGAAAGGAAATCAGTGGGGCCAGAGAAATGGCACAGAAGGTAAGGTGCTTCGATCCCCAGCATTTCATATGGTCCTTTAGACTATCAGGAGTGATTCCTGAGTGCAGAGTCCGGAATAACCCCTGAGCACTGCCAGGTGGGGCACAGAAAAGTCGGAGGGGGGATCAGAAAAGCCTCAAACATTTAGAGGTTAGATGAAGCAGCTGCTAGCCAACAGGGGAATTAAAGCAGACATTTAAAATAGTACCTGGTGGTTCAGTAGTAGAATGTCTGCCTTTTATGTGTGAGGTTCTGGGTCTGATCCCTGGTTATCCCCCATGTCCCCCAGTGTGATCCCTGGAACCACTGTAAGTGTTAACTCTTAGAGCACCACAACCATGTATTGAAGCACCACGTTCAGGTGTGTGATCCCTGACGAGTAGCGCAGCCAATGTGCTGCCCTGGCACTGCAGCAAGCCTAACACCCCCCCCCCCCCCCAGACACTCAACAGTAAGAACAAAGGGGACCTGAAAGATGGTGCATGAGTCAAATGGGGGAGTCCCTGGATTTGAGCACTGACTCCGTGGTAGAACCCAAGCACCACCAAAAGTTACCCCAAAACCAAAACAACTATAACAAAAGAAGGAAAGGGGAAAAAACCCAACTGGAGACAATTGAAAATCGGTGTTATCAAGACCACAGAATATAGTCAGAGTTTTAGTCAAGGGAAGTCGATTGAAGTAAAGGCCTTTGTTTAAAAAAAAAAATACAAGGAATAGTTTAAATATTGCTTGTAGTGGCTATCTTTTACCTATTGAATAAAACAGCTTCATTCTTTGGGAGTTTTTATTTTTCCCTTGGGAGTTTTTAAAAAAGATTTTCGTGAGATAGTTGAACAATTCTAGTTGATAGTTTGTTGACTATTTTATTTAAATATAACCATCACAGAATTAGATTATTTATGCTACTTGAGCCAGAAGTAAGCCCTGAGCACCACTAAGTGTGCCCTGAGCACTCTCGGAGTTCTCTAGGGTCACTCCCAGTTATGCTTTTGGTGGATCATCAAACCTGGTGCTCCCACATGCAGATGAATGTGCTCTAGTCCTTTGAGCCATTCTCCCCAGCTCCAATAATTTCTTTTTTATCTTTTATAGCACCTGTCTCAATACTGGGCAGAACATAAATGTTCAGACTAGATAGACTGAAGACTGGCATTAAGAAATAACATGTCCTTTCTCCCTTCTGCCCTCCAGCGCCCTCACAAGGCAAATGCTGAGGAGATGACCAAATACCACAGTGATGACTACATTAAATTTTTGCGTTCCATCCGTCCAGATAACATGTCTGAGTACAGCAAGCAGATGCAGAGATGTAAGTTCTATCTGTTCTCACCCTATTTTCCTTATTTTGAAGGCCTGGGTTGGATACAATTGGATTTTTTTTTTCCCTTAAATCCTACTGGTTTTTGGGTGCTGTGGAGCTGAACCACACTCAGTACTCTGGAGTAACTCCCAGTGGTGCCAGAAATCAGACCGGGTCCTCATATGTGCAAGTCTCTACTATCAAATGTCTGCTCAGCTGCTGTACCACTGAGCCACACCCCAGTCCCAGATCTCCCTTCTGTTTGTTAGTAGGACTGCCCTGCCTTCTTTATCACTTCTCATTCAGCTGACACTTGACTTCCTGTTTCCAAAGGTGCCAGAGTGCTGCTTCTTTTCTTGGGTCTGCTTTTCCCTAATTTTAAAGGTCGAGATTGAGGGCTGGAGCAGGTAGGGCAGTTGCCTTACATACAGCCAACCTGGGTCCCGTCCCTGACATCAGGATCTTATATGGTAACACTGTCCAGACATTTTGATTAGTTTATTTTTTTTAGTTATTATTAGTTTTTGCTTAGATTTCTGTATATTTTATGCCTAGTTTATCCCCAGACCATAAGTTTTTGCCTCTGTTTTCTTCTGTGATGTATCTTTTCCTCATGTGCAACCGCCTCTCCAGGTTTCAGAACAATCTGCTCTTTTTCAGTACGGGTCCTCTCAGTGTGTCAGGAAAAACACATGTTGGGTTAGTCTACCCAAGAATCTCTGTTGTGCAGTGCATCTGGGCCTCTCTTCACCAGGATATGCTCAATAACTAGAGAATCTCCATCTAAACCCTTCAGTTTAGCATTGCTCTCTGTATTTTTATCATGGCTGGTAAATACAGCATTCTTTCTGGTTTGTTTATTTGGTCTGGATGGCACCTACCAGTGCCACCATTGTAATGCTGCATGGGCACACATGATTTCTGCAGAGTGCACATCTTTCAGGTACTTAGTGACTTTTCCCATATACATGCCCTTTCTGGCCAGAAGACACTTGTTAAAGAGTAATTGGTATTGAGACTAAAAAATGATTTTGTTTTGTTTTGTTGTTTTTGTTTCTGGCTTTGAGGTCACACCTGGTGATGCTCAGGCATTATTCCTAACTATTCATGCAGAATTACTACTGGCAGTGCTCGGGGAACCATATAGGATGTCAGGGATTGAACCTGGGTCGGTCCTGAAAATGAGCTTTGATGAATCCTTTAACCCTGCTATTTAGGTCTGTGCCTCCCAACCTGACCTCCCTTCCTTCCTCTTCCTCCTTTTGTGACCTAATGTGTCACCAGGCGCCTGTGTTGCTTGGTTTGTGTCGCCTGCATCTCCCCTCTTGAGACTCTCTCCACTTTGGAAAAGCCCGTGTTTCTCTTAGTCATGTTTCTCTCACTGTCTCTTTCTCCCCCAAACACTTCCTTAGAACTTCCAAATAGAATCGGTTTTTACTTAAAAAAAAATTAGGTGGGGGCTGGAGCGATAACACATTGGGTAGGGTGTTTGCCTTGCACGTAGCCTACCCGGGTTTGATTTCGGGCACCAGCAGGAGTGGTTCCTGAGTACATGAGCTAGGAGTAGTCCCTGTGCATCACCGGGTGTGACCCAAAAAGCAGAAAAAAAAATAGGTGTCATTATGGGAGATAAGTCAAAGGACTGAAGTGTAAAACCTGGGTTTGAACCCTGGTTCTACTTAGTACCCTGAGCAGCTCCAGGTGTGCTCCTTGAACACCCAGGCAGTATCGCCCCAGATCATTACTTGTGCCAAAAGAAAAACCATCAGAAGCCTTAATTAATATTTCATTAGCAAAAGTAGAAATGTGAACATAAGCAAATTTTTTTTATAGATATCTGAATGTGAAATGTATAGTAGAGACATGATAAAAAGAAATTAATGGGGTAAGAAAAGGATACTCGTGCTGACTGGTTCAGCCTTTTTGGAAAACAGTATGGACGATTCTCAAAAAATTAGAAATTGAGCTCCTGTTTGACCAAGCAATATCACTCCTGGGAATATATCTGAGAGAGGCAAAAAAGTATAGTCGAAGTGACATCTGCACTTGTTTGTTCATTGCAGCACTCTTTATAATAGCCAGAATCTGGAAAAAAACTGAGTGCCCAAGAACAGATGACTGGTTAAAGAAACTGGTACATCTACACAATGGAATACTATGCAGCTGTTAGAAAAAATGAAGTCATGAAATTTATATACAAGTGGTACTACATGGAAAGTTTCATGTTAAACGAAATGACTCAGAAAGAGAGGGACAGACAGACATAGAAAGATTGCATTCATCTGGGGAACATAAAGTAACAAAATAGGAGACTAACACCCAAGAGGGGCCAAGATTAGTACCAGGAGGTCTGCTCCATGGCTTGGAGGCCAGCCACACATGCTAGAGGAAAAGGCAGCTCAGATAGAGAAGGGAGCACCAAATAAAGAGTGTTGGGAGGATCCTCCGAGGATGGGAGAAGCATGCTGAAAGTAGACTATAGACCAAACATGGTTGCCACTCCGTGTCTTTTGCAAACCACAACACCCAAAAGGAGAGAGAGAGAACTAAAGGGAATGTCCTACCACAGAGGCAGGGTGGGATGGAGGGATGGGGGATGGGAAGGATACTGGGACCCGGTGGTGGTGGAAAATGGGCACTGGTGGAGGGATGGATATTTGATCATTGTATAATTGAAATCCAAGCACAAAAATTTGTAAGTCTACAACTGTACCTCATGGTGTTTCACTATTAAAAAAATTTAAAAAAAAAAAAAAAAGGATAGTCGTATCCCTTTCATAGATATCTAAACTGAGACCCAGGGAGGAAAAGACTTTCCCCTAGTGGTGCAGCACAGCCATGGGAAAATGGAATGTCAGTCTCCTGGTTCTGGAGTACTGGCAGTAGCCCCTAATCACTGCCAGATGTGGCCCAAAAATAAAATCTCTCCCTCTCCCAGCAAAAGAAATATGTTTTTAAAACGCATGTAGAGCCAGAGCAGGTAGGGCCCTTGGCTTGCACACAGCCAACCCAGATTCAGTCCCTGGCACTATAAATGGTCCCTTGCCAGAAGTAATCCCTGAGCACAGAACCAGGAATATGCACTGAGCACCACTGTTGTGGTTCCTGCTCCTCCCTCTCCCCCCCAAAATCCATGTACCAACCCTTCTTTTTTGTTGTTGTTTTACAAGCTGGACCAAAAGGATTTTATTTCCCACTGAATGAATGATGTGAGAAAATACAAAAGACAGTAAGGATTCTCAAACTTTCAGTAGGAATCACTGGAGGGAAACGTTGCCAGAGAAGTAGGATGAGGTTTAGGGATGGACCAACCCTTCTTAACCCTGTAGCCTAAGAAAGAAAGTATTACCAATACAATTATAAAGTATTTTAGGAGGAAGAAAGAGGAACCCAAAGACAAGTCTGTGTTAGAGTATCTTGCAAGCACGAGGCCTACAGTTTGATCCTCACTATCACCCCACATGCCAACCCTGACTCAGGTGGCATTGCCATCTGTGACCCCCACTGCCACAACTAAGTGAGCAATTTTCTGGGGCATGGCAAATCAGAGTGCAAGTACCACTGCTGACTGTGTGGGAACCCTGGTCATCATAACAGCAGCAAACATAGAAGGGGGAAATTGAAAAATGGAAGAGGGGAGACCCATTGGATCTCCCTGAAGTTCTCCCTAATCGCACAGATGAGGATCTGCTCTCAGTTTTTCCTCTCAACTTTAATCATGTGTCTTCTGGAACGGGGAATGGAAGGGCTGGCCACTGGATCACATATTAGTCTTTGGCCTAAAGAAAACTTTTTTTTTTTTTTTTTTTTGCTTTTTGGGTCATACCTAGCGATGCACAGGGGTTACTCCTGGCTCTACACTCAGGAATTACCCCTGGCAGTGCTCAGGGGATCTTATGGGATGTTGGGAATTGAACCCAGGTCTGCCGCATGTAAGGCAAATGCCCTACCTGCTGTGCTATTGCTCCAACCCAAAAAACCTTTTTTTTCCTTATAACTCAAAACACCAATTTCCTCTTATGGAGGCTCCACATTCCAACTGGGAATCAAAGCAAAGCTTTCTCTGGAAACAGGCTAAACCAACTAAAGGAGGATGCAGCCAACAGTGGGTGTTATTTATCAGTGGATGAATAGTTTGGGCCCTGGGATCAAAGTTCTTATGACACAGCCTCTCAGTGCCATTCTCCAGCGGAGCACCTATTTGGCAGGGTACCAAATTAGGACAACTTCTTGCAAGTTTTGCTCTTTGGACCATACCCAGCAGCTACTCCTTGCTCATTGCTCATCCTTGTGGTTAGCTGGGGAACCATGCGGTGCTGGGTATCAAACCTAGGCCTCCTGCATGCAAAAAAATATGTTCAGCCCTTTGCGTGCTGTCCTTGGTCCCAAATTGGTGACTCTTTTAGTTATTGTAAACCTGGTGCTGTAGGTGGGTCTCAGTCAGTTACCACAGTCCAAGCTGGACAGCTACGACAATCCAAGCCTCCTGTTCAGGACTCCTCTACCTGGTACTTTTGGGGGACCCTTACTGATAACAGTGGGTACAGTGGGGAGCTTGGAGCAAGAATATAAGGTTCTAGCCCTGCCTCAACCTCTGACTTGCTGTGTATCATTGCTGTCTCATAGTTTTTGTTTCAGTGAAAGACAGTTTGGAACCATTAGGTTTCTGTCTAGTTGT
This sequence comes from Sorex fumeus, assembly GCF_029834395.1. Taxonomy (NCBI): domain Eukaryota; kingdom Metazoa; phylum Chordata; class Mammalia; order Eulipotyphla; family Soricidae; genus Sorex; species Sorex fumeus. The sequence goes on from NW_026606104.1 coordinate 47,733,878, forward strand.
GTGAATCTCCAACCTTCAAGTGTGCTTCCCTTTCTGCTTTTTCATTTGCATTATTGTTTGCATATGTTTCCACATTATGTATTAGTTTGTATTTTTATACCTTTAGGCCTAGAAATAACTTTTCTTCAATTGTCACTTGTGGACATAAGTAGCAAAAGCACTAGACTGTGGGATTCAAAACACCCAGGCTGTCAGTCTGGTTCATACTGTATGGTTATATAATTTTGGACAAATCACTCAACTTCTCCATATCTGTTTTTGTCACAGTGGGTTGATATCTACCTTATCTACCAGTGCTCAGGGACTATTTTGGTTCAGGGATTGGAGGTCACTTCTGAGGGTGCTTAGGGCACAATATGGTGCCCGAGATCAAACCTGGACCTTTGCATGTAAAGAATGTATTCTAGGCCATTGAACTGTTTCTCTAGCACCATAGGGCATATAAAATACTGCCTCTGTCATTTATTACTAATTCCTCTTTCCGATTTAGTTTCCCCATTTATGTAATCAGACCAGATCCTACCCCAGAAGATAATTTTTTTTTCTTTTTGGGTCACACCCAGCTTTGCATAGGGGTTACTCCTGGCTCATGCACTCAGGAATTACTCCTGGTGGTGCTCAGGGGACCATATGGGATGCTGGGAATCGAACCCGAAGCGTCAGAAGATAAATTATTTTGAGTGTTTAAAACATTTAGCTTAGTGATGGACTGTTGGTAAGTGTTCTGTGAATGGTACTTATATAGATCTCTGTTCTTCACTTCCTTATTGGTCAGTAAACCCAGACAGACATAAGAGGATAAATTTTTCTCCCTCAAGGGGCAGACTAATGTTTTCCAAGTATTTATTTGCTGTTAAATGTGTCTTCGTGTAAAAATAATGTTCATCTAAAAAAAAAATAATGTTCATCTTCTCAACAATTGGGTGAGGTAGATAATGATTGCTTGGTAAAGATAATGGGCCCGGGATAGTAGAGGTAGTAAGGTATTTGCCTTGCAGGTGGCCAGCCTTCCTCAGCACCACATATGGTCCTCTGTGCACCATTGAGTGTGGCCCAAATCCCCCACCCCCAACCACATCCTGCTCCGCCATAGAAAAGATAATGGGGCCGGAGTGATAGTACAGCGGGTAGGGTGTTTGCCTTGCACTTGGGTTCGATCTCCAGCATCCCATATAGTCCCCCAAGCACTGCCAGGAGTAATTCCTGAGTGCAGAGCCAGGAGTAACCCCTGAGCATTGCTGGGTATGACCCCCCCCCAAAAAAAAAAAAAAAAGAAAGAAAAAAAGATACTGGACAAGAGCTCAGAGAAGTTACTGGCCTGACCCAATCACACAGCCAGTAAGTAGCAGACCCTGCCTAGAACCCAAGCTTAAAAGCTGAGTCAAAATTTTTTGATTTGTTTTTTGGGGGTCTGGAGTGATAGCACAGTGGTAGGGCATTTGCCTTGCATGCAGCCAGCCCTACCGAGCCGGGTTCGATTCTTCCACCCCTCTCGGAGAGACCAGCAAGCTACTGAGAGTATCTCACCTGCACGGCAAAGCCTGGCAAGCTACCCGTGACGTATTCGATATGCCAAACACAATAACAGCAAGTCTCAAGGTGGAGACATTACTGGGTCCGCTCAAGCAAATCTATGAACAATGGGAGAACAGTGTTTGTTTGTTTGTTTGTTTTTTGGGGGTCACACCTGGTGTTATGCAGTGCTGCTCCCAGCTTGGCACGTCGGGGTGAATCTGGTCCTCGTAACTGCCAAGCTTGTACTCCAACCCATTGATTCCAAATTTTGTGAGTTTTTTTCCCCTCAGTTATTTATAATTATGTAAATAAAAACTAAAGGAAGTTATGGAAATTGATCTTTTGCTTATTTCCTTTCAGTCAATGTTGGTGAGGACTGTCCAGTGTTCGATGGGCTGTTTGAGTTCTGTCAGTTATCTACTGGTGGCTCTGTGGGTAAGAAATTCCCTTCTGAGCTCTCTGCTGTTCTTCACTAGTGAGATTGGCCTGCAGGCTGCCACTAGCCCAGCAGGGCTGATCTGTGCCCACATCAGATGGGCCTGTAAATTTTCACCGTAAGTCTTTAAAGTGTCCTTATAAATCAGTCTCATACTAGGTTTAATCTGACATGGTACTGAAGGTGTCCTTGACTATCCTCCTACTTAGAGATCTTATACACAGGAATTCCCTGCAGACCTCATGGGCTTGTTGAGATGCTATACATACTACCAATTTGTGGACTGCAAAGTGCTATAAAAACAGGAAGTGTCAACATCTGTGTCTCGCAAAAGAGCATGGTAATTGCATTTGGAGGTCAGAATACTCCCCACAATTTTCATTCTCATCTTAAGTGACTTCAGGAGACATTTAATTAATTCTTACTACCCAAAACCCTTTCTTAATGAATATTTTCTCCTGTTGCCTTTATTTTCTCTCTCTACCCCTCCTCCCCTGGCCTCCCAATATAATGTCAAAAAACAAGGAAGTAGAGAAGGAAAATAATTGCCCGTAGTCACATTGTCCATGGAGAGCCATTGTACTATTTTGGTGTTTGTACATCCTTTCTTTTCTCTGTGTATATAAGTTCTGGGAAGAAATGCATCTTATCAAGTACATAGTTTTATGCATTTAACTTAGTAAACATTTTTCTTCCCAGCACCAAAAAAAAAAACCTTATCTAGAACACAATTTCTAGTGACTATATATTTAGCCCATGTTATGGACCTACTTAGTGGACACAGCTGATCATCTAGATTGCCCTATGTTTTTATTGATATTAGAGTTTTGCTCAGAAATGAGCTTGACCCTATTTATTCTTTGAGCCTCTGCTAACTTTTGTCATCAAAAATTTTGATAGTAAACCACAATAAATTTATACTTTCAGTCCAAGTTGTACGTTCACACACCCACACTACCTCTAACGCCAGAATCTCACAGTAGCGCAATTATTGTACTCTTACATAGATTTTTTTTATTCTTGTCAATTTTCATTTAAGTATAAGTAATGTAAGGCTTAATGATAGGTTACTACTCTCAGTTTGGAAAACAACTTTCTTAAAGTAGCCAGTACTGCTAGAATAGGTGGGAGGGAGAGGGTGGCCTGAATGGTTTAATACAGCTATGGAGTAAGGCAGATCTGTCTCTGAGTGAGCTGCTTAGGGCTGGCTGGGGGAGCGGCTTGGTAACAGGCTTGCTTTCTCTTCCCTCACCCAGCAAGTGCTGTGAAACTTAATAAGCAGCAGACGGACATCGCTGTGAATTGGGCCGGGGGCCTGCACCACGCAAAGAAGTCTGAGGCATCTGGCTTCTGTTACGTCAACGATATCGTCTTGGCCATCCTGGAGCTGCTCAAGTATGCCTGCCTGGCCTTGTCTCTTGGAGGAGCACCTTAGGCCAGGTTCCCTCTCCCCTCTCCCCTGGGCTTGCTTCCCTAGTTTGCTTTTCCTAGCGGTGTGCTGGCTAGGATGTGTCCGGTGAGTGTCTCTGGCCATCCTCTCCTTGACGGGGTCTTGGTTTGATCTGAGCCCACGGCAAGATCAAGGCAGGGGCTGCTCAGATCCTGCCTCCAGAGTGTCCCTGTGTGGCTGGAGTTGACCCTGGCTGTAGAGTAGGAAGATCGGACTTGGTCGGCTTGGTCAGGCCTCTGGAGAAACCCTGCCGCTCTTCCACCTTCCTTCAGCCAGTTTCCACGTCTCTGGTGCTTAGAGATACCTGAGGGAGGCAGCCAGCCTGGTAAGCTGGGACCTAGCGCCCTTGGCGCGTCCCACTCCCAGAGAGCCCCCAGAGCCCCTGACCCTCTTCTGATCCTAGGTATCACCAGAGGGTGCTGTATATTGACATTGATATTCACCATGGCGACGGCGTGGAGGAGGCCTTCTACACCACAGACCGGGTTATGACTGTGTCCTTCCATAAATACGGAGAATACTTCCCAGGAACGGGGGACCTACGGGTGAGAACTCCCTGCCAACGAGCTCGCCTTCAGCTGCCAGCTCTGTCTCCTATTCAGTGTCTCCCAAACCCACTTTCTTCTGCCATTTAGAGCACCATACCCCAGTCTGGGGCACTGCTCATTATCTCTTTCCCTTCATAATTCTGGAGGAAGAGAATGATGGGGCATAAGGATGAGGAGGAACAGTAGTCTCCTGACTCATGGCACTTTCGACAGCAAAGTTGCATTACACCATTCAGATGTCCCATATGGCTTTGGACGTAAACTGTTTGAGTTTGGGGCCTAAAATGGCAGGTGCTCTCCCATGGCCTAGGATGGGGACATTATAGACCGTCTCAAGCTTTCTTAATAGAGCACCTTTCCCTTTGACCATCTGAAAGCTATGGGCTCTCTCCCTAAAAAAAGCACATGAACCTTGGCATTGGATATTTTTTATTAAGAGATACTGACCTTTCCTGATGGTCAAATCTGTAGACCTCAGGATAAGAGTCCTCAGAAGCTAATTCATTAACTGCTTCTATTAACACACTATGAAACGAGCCCTTTGATCATAGCGTTTAGACCCTTTGGTGAAAAAATGACACCAATTTATTTAGTTGTTGGGTCATACCCGATTTTGCTCAGGGGATACTCCTGGTGCTACACACAGGAGTACTCATAGTGGTGCTCTAGGGACAAAATAGGATGCTGGGGATCAAACCTGGGTTGGGCGCATGCATGGCAAGCGTTCTACCCACTATACTGTCCTGGCTCCATAAAGTGACACCAATTTAGTTGTTCACTATGACCAACATTAGTGTAATTGGACATTCTCAATTTCAAAGAACTTGCCTCTTTGATGACTCTTGGCAGAGGGGAGGGGGGCAGTGAGCAGGAAGCCCTGAGAAAACAAAGTTGTGGGAGTGTGTGTTATTGTTGTTACCTACCCCAGGGAAGACCGTGTGAGCTGTGGGGAAAATTCATCACTCACGCCCTATTAACAGGTCCCAGTCTGTCCAGAGATGTGAACGGGACTTGCCACCAGTGGATTTTCCAGCGGACAGTCCCCCAGTTCTGTCCCTGACGTGCCTCCTGTCCCCAGCATCACTTGCGTAGAACCACCGCTTTGCATCCTCTTTTATCCGAAGTTTTTCCTTGTTTAGTCTTCCACTTTTACCGTACTATTCTTCTCGATTAGGATATTGGGGCCGGCAAAGGCAAGTATTACGCTGTTAACTACCCGCTCCGTGATGGGATTGATGATGAGTCCTATGAGGCCATTTTCAAGCCGGTAAGTGATTTTTCCACCACCTGGGCTACAAGACAGGATCAGTCGAAGGGAGGGAGTGTTAAATAACAAAGCACCCTCATGGTGCCTCTGGGGCCTCTCCACGGAAAGGCTGGTAAGGTGCCTTTCAGTCCTGAATTGCATGCTCTGTGGTCAGTGAGAGGAACAAAATTCATCCAAATATTTGTTGTTGTGGGCTGGAGCGATAGCACAGCAGGTAGGGCGTTTGCCTTGCACATGGCCAACCCGGCTGACCCGAGTTTGATTCCTCCTCCTTCAATTCCTCTGCCCCTCTTGGAGAGCCCAACAAGCTACCGAGAGTATCTCACCCACATGGCAAAGCCTGGTAAGCTACCCATGACGTATTCAATATGCCAAACACAGTAACAACAAGTCTCACAGTGTTACTGGACCCGCTCAAGCAAATTGATGAACAATGGGAGTGACAGTGACAGTGATTTGTTGCTGTCTTCTGAGGGCCAGATGTTACATTTAAGAATATTATAATGGGGCCGGAGCAGTGGGACAGCAGGTAGGGCACTTGCCTGGCACGAAGCCGACCTTGGTTCGATCCTTGGCATCACATACAATATAGCCCCTCCAGGAGTGATCCCCGAGGGCAGCAACAAGAGCAGACCCACCCTGAGCACTGCTGGGTGTGGCCCCCAACAAAAGAATATTATGAGGGGCTCAGATAGTATAGGAATCAGGTGTTTGTCTTGTTCACAGGCATTCTTGGTTCAAGCACCACCAGGGGTAAATCCTTGAGCACAGAGCCTAGAGTAAGCTCTGAGCACTACTTGGTGTGACCCCCAAACAAAAAAATTGGAGCCAGCTCTCTGGCTTGGGGGTCAGGGGCGTAGGTCCAGATTCTCCCCTGAGCAGTGCTGCAGTGACTCTGGGGGTCCCAGGATTATGGGACCTTAGCAGCTCCACAGCCTCTAACCCAAGCACCAAATTGCCTGTCTGATTGACCAGTATCACCATGAGTGACCCCTTGACCCGCTAAGCACTGTTTGGGAGCCCTCATCTCCTAAAGTATCCAAAAGATGTATCTAGGTTTGGGAGCAAACCTCAGTGGTAAGAGTGGGAACCTCATTTGTGACCCCAGATTAGGTCCCCAGCATCAGAAATATGTGTTTTTTAATAAAAGACATGGGACCAGAGTGATAGTACGGCAGGAATGGCCCTTTGCACATGGCCCACCTAGGCTGGATCTCCAGCATCCCATACAATTACTCAAGAAGTAGTTCCTGAACGCAGAGCCAGGAGTAGGTTCGAGCACTGCTGGGTGTGGCCAAAACAAAAAGACATGGGGTCATAGTGCTGCTATGTGGGTAGGGCACTTGCCTTATATGTGTCAGGCCCCCATTTGATCCCTGGCACCACTAGGAGTGATTCCTGAGCACAGAGCCAGGAGTAAGCCCTGAGGACTACCGGGTGTAACCCCAAAACGAAAAGGCATGTTCTGTGCTCCTGAAGAACCCCAGCACATACCTGTCCTTGCGATCAGTACTGTCTTTGAGGGGTATCTGAGACCTGGGATCACTCTGGCTTGGGCTGGATGGAGAGTAGTCAGAGATGATTTCACAGGAATGACATTTGAGCTTCAGTTTTCTAAATGAGAGGTTATCCACTGAAGAACGGTGTGAGGACTGGGAGGGGAAGAATGGTGATTGGCAGGGGAAACAGGCCCAGTGAAGTAGAGGTGTTACAGTCTAGCATTGGTAGCTAGTATGATGTGTGGAAAATTGAAAGATGTGATGAGAAATGAATGTAGGGTCAGCATTTCAATATTTGAGGGTCAGCCAAGGACATAGCTCAAAGGATAGCAATGACCTAGCATTGGAGCACATGCTTTGCATGCTGGAGAACCACAGTGGGTAAGGTGCTTGCCTTCACGCAGCCAACCTGGGCTTGATGTCTGACATCCCGTATGGTCTCCCCAGCCCTGCCAGGAGTGATCCCTGAATGCAGAGCCAGGAGTAAACCTTGAACACATCTGGGAATGCCCCCCCCCCACACACAAAAATTTTTTAAAACTACTGGGAATAAATAGCCCCTTAACACCACTGGGTGTGACCCGAACAGACAAGCCTTGAATGCAGGCTGAGTAGTTCGCCTTTAAGCCTTATAAATCTTTACCTTTAAACAACAAAGAATCGCTAATAAAGTGTTGATCTAAGAAGGTCAGGTAGTCATTCAGCAAACACCAAGTACCTGCTCTGTGCTTTATCCTATCTATAACAGGGGAGCCCGAGGAGGGTCTCTGTCCTCAGCCAAGTTAGACTGTAATTCTGAGAATAGGAAATATAAAAGTGAAGTGCTTCCTTATAAAATATGGCTCAGTGTCTTATTTGGAAAGGGGAGGAATAGGAGGAAGAGGATAGACACAACTGTGCTTAGGAGCTATTCCTGCCTCTGCTCAAGTGAACCACACTACACCACACCACACCACACCACACACACACACACACACACACACACACACACACACACCGCCCCACCGCCAGCCCCTGGTAGTGCTAAGGGATCAACTGCATGTACAGTAGTAGACATCTATTATCTCTGTGGTCCAAGGCACAATGTCTTTTTTATTTATTAATTTTTTGGTTTTGGACCAGAAGTACCTGGCAATGCTTAGGGGTTAATCCTGGCTCTGGACTCACAAATCATTCCTGAGTGTTCAGGGGACTATGTGGGAAGCCAGGAATTGAACTGGGGTTGGCCACATGCAAGGCAAACACCCTACCCACTGTACTATATCTCTGGTCCCTGAAGGCTCAATATCTTATTGCTTATATGACACTTAAATAAAATTGCTTATATCTACCGAATGAGTAGACCAAATCAACTAAGGGGAAAGTCTTTCTAGAGGAAGTGGCACTGGAGTTTGGGCAGTGAAAGAAGAGAAAGACTTAGGATGTCGATAGGGTGCAACACCCAGTGATGCCACAGGAGGGGCTTGCAGGGAATCACACTTCAGGGCCTTGTACATGTGTGTGCTTCATCCCTTGTCCTAACTGCTAGGCCCCTGGAGCTGCAAGCCTGTTTGACATCCTTTGAAATGGGCACTAGAATCAGAGTGGAAAAATGGACACCTTAGGCTGGTACTCCTGTCCTGTACCACCCACTCTTCCTTTCTAATCTCCCTCACACTGAGTGGTGATCCCAAATAGCTCTTCTTGTGGCTGTTAGTCATCTGGATATGTCCTCATAGGTCATGTCCAAAGTGATGGAGATGTTCCAGCCGAGTGCGGTCGTCTTACAGTGTGGCTCTGACTCCCTGTCTGGAGATCGGTTAGGTTGTTTCAATCTGACCATCAAAGGTGAGACCAGGTAACATGGGGCTGGGCTGATGGGCAGGATCTGCTGGCTGCTCCTGTAACCCAGCACCTTGCCTCCAACCCCAGGGCATGCCAAATGTGTGGAATTTGTGAAGAGCTTCAACCTGCCTATGCTGATGCTGGGAGGCGGTGGCTATACCATTCGCAATGTTGCCCGGTGCTGGACATATGAAACAGCTGTGGCCTTGGACACCGAGATCCCCAATGGTAACAGCTTGGGTGCCAGGTGGGGAACTGAAACTTGGGTTCCAGCTGGAACTCAAGTCCTCAGGTCCACTCACCCCTTGGTGTTGGTCATGGGACTGCTCCTTCTGATGCAGTCATCGCCATAGCCATCAGTTTCTGCTCAGTCCTTTCACACTGTGTTCTCCCTCCAGCTCCTGGTCTGGAGAAAATGATTAGTGGTTGTTTTTAGCTTTGGATATTTCTGTTCTGTAGGATAACTAGTAGAGGGCGTGTTTGCATAAGCATTGTCTAAATATTTCTAAACCAGAGATTTATTTGGGCCTTCTCCTTGGAGCAATTTATCTGTCTGTACCTATCTATTCTGTATATCTCCACCTCTGGTATGGGTGCTAGAGAATGGCATTAAAACCACTGAAATCTAACAAGGGATGAGGCTCAGTGGTCAAGCACATGTGTAAAATCCTGTATTAAGTCCATGGTACATAGTACCCCAACCCAAAATGGTGACAGTAATATAAAGATTAAAGTCTTGTAGACCCAGATATCCCCTAGGTTGGAAGTATTTTTCCCAGTTTGGAAGATGGGATAGGCAAGTTCAGTTAAATTTACAGATGCTTTGCTCAAGGATCCCACGAGAGCAAGTTTCACGACCTTTTTTTTTTTCCTACTTCAATCAGAGCTTCCGTACAATGACTACTTTGAATACTTTGGACCAGATTTCAAACTTCACATCAGTCCTTCCAATATGACTAACCAGAATACTAATGAATACCTGGAGAAGATCAAGTGAGTATATCCACAGACACCCCTCTATTGAGCTCTTGTCTGCCCCCAACTGGAGCCCAGCCACCCTCTCTCTCTACCATTGGCCATAGACAGCGACTGTTCGAGAACCTGAGAATGCTGCCCCATGCCCCTGGGGTCCAGATGCAGGCGATTCCTGAAGACGCCATACCGGAGGAGAGCGGCGATGAAGATGAAGAAGACCCTGACAAGCGCATCTCTAGTAAGACTCACACAGGGCAGCTCTCCATATTCTGCCCCAAGCTCCTCACCCTTTGGGGAGCCCAAGTTCCCTCCCCCCTTAACTTTGGTGTCTCTTGGAGGAGGTGCAGGGAAGTCCTGGTACCCACTCAGGCCCAGGTCCCCATTGTCACCCATGGCTTTATGTTGCCTCCCAGTCTGTTCCTCTGACAAACGAATTGCCTGTGAGGAAGAGTTCTCCGACTCTGAGGAGGAGGGAGAGGGTGGCCGCAAGAACTCTTCCAACTTCAAAAAAGCCAAGAGAGTCAAAACCGAAGATGAAAAAGAGAAAGAACCAGAGGAGAAGAAAGGTGGGTTTGGGTTGGGCCTGTCCTGTGCATGGGCCATGCTAGCCCATGGGGGGGAAGGAGCTGGCTCCCCCCCAGAGCCAGGGCCCTCCCAGCGCTTCCCAGGCTCTTGACAGGCAGGGCCCACAGAAGGAAACGCAGTTATCCTCACTGGACAATTGAGCCCTGCCAGGCTGCAGCGCCAGAGACGTGCCTGGGCTCCCTGTGGTCAGGAGCCTGGCTCCCACATACCACCAGCCCCTTTTCCCAGCCCTTCTCCCCAAGTTTCCCAGGGGGGCTGCCTCTGTGCACTGGCTTGGGCTCTGGGAGCTGGGAAACCGGCCTGACCGGTTTCTTCTTACAGGCTCATTGGGAGGACCTGGGATGGGCTTTTTCTTTTGTGTGTCCAGTGAACTGTATAGTGTTGGAGAAGGGGTTTGGGTCTTTCTAAGGGACTCTCTCAGCTGTCTCTGTCTTCTTATGTTCTAGAAGTCACAGAAGAGGAGAAAGCCGAGGAGAAACAAGAAGTCAAAGGGTGAGGAAGTTGTGTATCAGCTGTGTCCCTGGCATCAGAGCACCAGCCCTTTATCCCATGGCACAGGAGAGGAAGGCACAGGGACAGCTGGTCCAGCTATAAAGGCCTCTTTCAGCGTGTCTGCCTGCAGTTCTAGGCAGAGCTAGGAAGCCCCAGCCCTTGCGGTCACCTGGGCGGCAGGGGCCTGTGCATGTCATTGTCCCCACTCTGGGCGGGTTATCTCATGCCAGTGTCTTCTCTCCACAGGGTCAAGGAGGAGGTGAAGTTGGCCTGAGCAGATCCCTAAGGCTTCTGGCCTCTTGCCAAGCCCCCACCCGCACCCCAAACCACCCCCTTCTCCCACAACCCCTCAGATTTTATATTTTCTATTTCTGTGTATTTATATATAAAATATATTAAGTATAACTATGCACAGGGACTAGAAAGGAGCCAGACCCTGTACCCAGGGCACACATGCCCATGAGCTCTTCTCAGCTGCCTTGCTGCCAGTTTCCCCATTCACTTCGACTCGGAAAGGGTGCTGGCCTGCCTGGAAGCGGGCCTCTTCAGCAGCCATAGGGCAGGATCTTGAAATGCCAAGTGCCTGCTTCGTAGCTTCGGAAAGGTGCCCCTATAGTGCATTCTATAGGGTGACTGTCTTCGGGAGCTTTGCAGCTCGTTACAGCAGCATCAGCCATTTTTAGGTTGGCTGTTCTCATGCCTTTCTGCAGGCCCCAGGTGAGCCTGGAAGCTGCCACATGACCTCTCCTCCCCCAATTCTGCAGTGGAGATCGGTAGTCTAGTTCTTTTTGAGATACTATTTTCATTTTTGTGAAATCTTTGTAATAAAATGGTACATTTCTATACCCTCCTCACCTTGTCTCCTAGTCATATCCCTGGGCCCATCTCATCTGTACTGCCCTGACCTTTAAGGGGTGTAGAAGGATCGAAACAACCCCCAGAACAGAAGACCCCACACACACTTCTTAAGCCATCCCACCAGGCCCGTGGTTAACCAAGCTTATTTCCCTGCCCACAGAAGACCACTCATTACAAACCACCACTAAAGGGACAACATTTATTCCTTTTCCAAATGTTACAGTAAAACCAGGTGGAAGAGAATGGTTTTAGCAGTTAGAAAAAAAAAAAAAGTACAAATCTGGAGTTTGGCCATTAAAAGTTATTTACAACAATGGGAGTGGGGGGCAGGGGAGGGGGTGGGGAGACAACAAGAAGTTGTTTCACATTACAGACCTCCCTCCACCCCAAAGCCTAATACTTGCTTACCAAGAGAGCTGACTCACAAGCAGGAGGTTTGAACTTGAGTAAGTAAAGACATTTATAAAAACCCAGACGGGGCAGTGTGCACCAGCCCAGGTGCCACGAGGCACAGCACAAGAGACTAAAAACGCAACAGGGGGAAAGCTTGGACACTCAGGAGTTGGGAGTGTAGGCACCCCACATCTGGCTCAGGGATTTGGGGAGTAAACAAAACCTACTTGGAAAAGAACTGGGGGAGAAAACCAGCAATTGCCTTCAGGGGCGGGACAGGGGGGCGGGAGGGCGAGGGGCCAGGAGCATTTCACGTCACTAACCTAACTTGGGAAACTGCAAGGGACCACCTTCTACTGGCCTCAGGAGGAAGGCCAGATGGATGATGGGAGAATCCACAGGAGGGAGAGGAGGGGGAACGTGGCTGGGAGGGGGCAACAGCCCCTTCCTTTCTGGGCACAGGAAGGCAGCCAGGGCACCGGGTCCAGGCGGTGACCTCACAAGGACAGCACAGTTTTTGCAGCTCAGAGATCACCCACCTGCCCCCACCCAGCTACTCATTCTGCTCGCTGGCGGGTGCGGGGCCACTCTCGGGCCCCGAGGGGGAGGACGGCTCGGCGGCCTGGGGCCCTGCCTCCTCCTCGGCGTCTCCGCCTGCCCCCTTGGCCTGGGGTTCCTGGCACTCGGGGGTGGCAGCGGCCTTCCCCCCTTCCTGGGCAGAGCCTTCCTCGCTGCAGGCACCGATCTCCCCCTGCTCCTGCTCCTCCTCGGTGGGCGAGGAGGCCGAGGAATCACCCCCACCCTCCTTCCGATTTCTCTTGAAGGACAGGCCGCTCAATTTGAAAGGCTTCTTGAACGAGAATTTCTTCTTCTTCTTAGGGGTCTCCTTGGGGGCGGCGTCGCCCTTGGCCTCGGCGCCCTGGCTAGCGGGTGCGGGCTCGATGGCATCACCAGCGGCCCCGGCTGTGTCCTCTGTTCCGTTCACGGGGGGCGACTCCCCTTCACCTTTGGGGGACAAGTCTCCATTGCTTTTCACGTGGCCGTTCTCCTGCAAGGCAGAGGAGTGCGCGCTCAGGCCCGGCTGCCGCGGCCCCGCCCGCGGGTCCCGTCTAACATCTCCCTCCGGCCCACCCGGCGCGCCGCGGCCGGCAGGAGGCGCTGGCCCCGGGCCCCCCACCCCCTCCCCCGGGGCGCGCTCGATTCCGCCAACAGCCGCTCGGAGCTTCGGGTCCCGGGCGGGCCGCGCCGCCCGACAATGGGCGGGAAGCCGGCCCGCGGCTGCCCGGGGTACCTGGCCGGGCCCACGCCCGCGGCCTCCCGCTTTGTGTGAACGGGCCCCCACCCACCTCGGCCTCTCCCCACATCTCCGCTCCCTCCGGGGGCCGGCGGGGAAACGTGGGCCACCGCGGTCGGGTCCACGGGCGCAGCGCCGCCCCTCCGGGCACCCGCCCCGCGGCCCCCGAGCGCCCCCTCGGAGCGGCCCGCCAGCGCCTTTGTTCCCCGCGCGGCGCTCGGGGCGGCCGGGGGGCAGCGCCGGGGGCCGGGGCCGCGAACAAAGGAGGCGGCGGGGCCCGGCCGGCGCCCCCTCCGCGCCCCTCCCCTCGCTTCGCCCGCGGGGGCTGCGGCGCGGAGAACAAAGGGACCGGGCGGGGGAGGGGGCGCCGCGTGTCCCCGGCCGGACAAAGCGCGCGGCCCCGGCCCCGGGCCCTTCGAGGGGGCGAGGTGCGGGAGGCGGGGGCCGGGGCCGGCGGCGCCGAGCGCACCCACCTGTCCGTTGGCCTTCGCGGGAGAGGCGCCTGCTGCCTCCTCGGCGGTCACGTCGCCCCGGGGAGCCTTGGAGCTCTGGCTGCCCATGGTGGGGGGGTCTGCTGGGGGGCGCCCGGAGCCGCCCCGGGCTCGCGCCGCAGCGGAGAGTTCGGCTGGGTCGGTCTGGCCGGCGGAGGGGTGGGGCTCGCGCCGGAGGGGGAGGGGTGTCGGGGGAGACCAGGCTGCGCCCCCGCTCCGCGCCCGACCCACGAGCTGCGCCCACCGCCGCTCCGCTCCGCGCCAGAATGCAGCCCGCCGCCCGCCGCGCCGCCCTTTTATAGGCGCCCGGCGCGTGGGGCGGGGCCGGACATTTAAATGAGCGCCCAATGGAGGGGCGGGGGCGGGGTCAGGGCCCGCCCGCGCGGGCGGTGCGCGGGGCCGCGGTCGGGTCCCCCAGCCTCGCCGAGACCCGGGCCAGGTGGGGCGCGGTCTGGGACCGAGAGAGGCGGCCCGCGGCCAGCTGGGTGGAGGGGGGCGGGGGGCTCCTAGAGAAAAGGCGAGAGAGCCGTCAAGCCTCCTCTCACCACTCGCCTCTCGGGTTGGACGCTTGGAGTGGCCTCCAGCGCCCGTTCCTGCGCTGACAGCCCCTGTGAAGTCGTGGACAGGCTCACAGGCTGACCCACTCCTCTGAAGACGGGTCCTGAATTCTGCTCCCGAGATTATAGTCAGAGAAGCCTCAGGGTCCCTGCAGTGTTTCTGCATTCTGCCCCTCAAGCCTGGGAGCACCTCGGGGATGCCACCTACCTCCCTGCCTACCTTCCCGCAAGCCAGCTGAGCCCTCTGACCCAGGTCCCTCTGGACAGAGTGGTTCATCTTCAGCCCCGTGGTGGCCAATCACAGCGAGCCCTCACAGACAAACCCACCCTCAGCCCCTCTCCTTCCTGGCTGAGCCATCTGAGTGCCCCAGGTCCTGGGTCCTTGGAGGGTGCCGGCAACCCCTCTTGGAAGCAGAGACATGATCTGGCTGCTGTTCTCCCCAGCCTCCCTGCTGCAACAGGCTTCCCGATCTGGCACAGGAACCCCAGAAGATCTGCGCACATCACAAAACACTTCATTTCCTGAAGAGTGGGGGTGGGGACTCCGGAGCACCCAACACTGCCCAGCCTCCAGTTCAGCCCAATAGGGAGCAGCCCTGGGGGCAGGGATGACAGGTGACTCAGACACTGGCCCCTGCTGCTTCCCCTGACCTAGACAGACCTGTGAGAACCCCATAAGAACCCCAGAGCCCTGGCTGGCCTGGGGCTTGTGTTTCTGCTACTGCCCTGAGCCCTCAGGAGGAAAATGTCGTCGAAGGAAGCAAAATGTTGCAAAAGTGAGGCTGTGTCCTGGACAGATCAGCCTGTCCCTTGTCCCCCCCTCCAACTAGGAGGTGCAGAGACACCCCCAGGCCTGAGGAATCGGGAACTTCCCAAAGACCTGAGCACTAAGGGGCATGTGAGGGAGATCTGACGGGCTCGCTCTGATTTCCAGTAGCTGCTCCTTGTCCACCTGACCGCTTCCCACATAGCCTCCCACCTTCTGACAGTCTGGACCCCAGGCCTTTAGGAAAGGAAATTGACATGTCCAAAGGCACACAACAGAAACCAAAAGCTGAGGATGAGAGAGTTTAAACAGACCTTCTAAATGATCTGGGGGCCTAGAGCAGGTCGGGTGCTTGCCTCACTCACGACTGACCTGAGTTTGATCCTGGTGTCACCTGGGTCCACTGGGAATGATCCCTCAGTGTGCTCCCCACCAAAAAGGAAAAAAAAAAAACACTCACAAAGACCTAAATTGGTCCGAGGCTGTAAGGAATCTCCTAAGAGAAATCACTCTTGAGACTAGAGAGATACAACAGCAGGTAGGGCCGCTCGCTTTGACGATGCCACCCAGGTTCAATCCCCAGCACCCCATATGGTCCCCTGAGCACTACCAGGAGTGATTCCTGCGTAACCCTTGAACATCGCCAGGTGTGACCACCCCAATCCCTGGGCTCACGTGCGTGCATGAGAGACAGAGAGAGAACGAGAGGGGGGGAGAGGAAAGGAAGGAAGGAAGGAGGGAGGGAGGAAGAAATTGCTCTTGCGCATTCAGAGACAGAGAGGAAAGGGGTTAAGACCTTGCATGCGGTTTGATCCCCAGTTGGGTTACTTTAAAAAAAAAACACCTCTCTTAAAGTCTAAAGCAAGGGGTAAGGAGACAAAAATTGCCAGGAGTAACCCCTCCCCGCCCTAACACAGGGCCATGACTAGCCCCTAAGCACTGCCAGGTATCACCCCCAAAAGAAAAAAGCAGAGATTAGGGGCAGGGATGTGGCTTCAGTGGTAAGGTATAGACCTTGCATGTGTGAGGCTCTGGAAGGAAGGAAAGGAAAGAAGGAAGAAAAGGAAAGAGAGAGAGAGAGAGAGAGAGAAGGGAGGGAGAAAGGAAGAACAGAAAAAAGATTACGAGAGAAAAATGAAGGGAGAGAGGGAGGAAGGAGAAAGAGAGAGATGAGTTGGCGTTGGCACAGAAGGGGTCCTATACCCCACTGCAGTTCACTAACAGGACAATGACTTCACCTGCTGCCACTGAGGGACAGCCTCGTGACCTGCACCTCTGTCTTGGCCACAATAGGAAGCCCAGAGCTGCCAGGCACTGCCCGCACTAGCCGGCAGGGCTCAGAGGCCGGAGTGTGAGCTCTGGGGGGAGCAGGGCAGAGGATAGAGCTGACTCCAAACCCTGATGCCTGGGACCACGGAGCCGGGATGAGCCCAAGAGGAGGAGGCTCCTCTGGGCTAAAGGACCCCGAGTCCCCTGAGTGAGGGAGGAAGCCTGGTCTCAGGGGAGCCCCTGTAGCCTTGTCAGGTGGTGTCTGTAGAGGGGGTGTCTAGAGTCCAATCCCTTAGCAAAGCTGGGTCCCAGCAGAAAGTAGCTTCTGGAAGGGGGCAAGGCTAAAGATGCTTGGGGCGGGGGAGGCAAGGGGTGGGCATCCCCCACGGCCTCCTCTGTCCGCCCTAAGCTCCTTCCTCCCCAGCTGCTGCCAGCCTGGACAATGCGCCCATTGTTCTGGTCTCCAGGGGCCTGCGTGCAACTGTGTGCGTCTGTTTCTCTCTGTGTGCGACTCTATCGCTCTGTGTCTGTCTGTGTGTGCGACTCTGTGAGTCCGTGTTTGTGTGTGTCTGTGCGCGTGCATGTGCGCGTGCGTGTGTGTGTGTGTATGTGTGTGTGTGTGTGTGTGTGTGTGTGTCCCTAGGTGTGTCTGTTCCTGGTGCTATGAGTATGCATCTTGACTTGGGTCTGTCTCTAAGGTGAGAGAGGCTTGGTGACTCCTGGTGACTGGAAGACTTTCTGGGTGTGTGCCTGTCTGAGACTGTGTACTGGTGACTGTCGGCTGTGACAGGCTGACGAGTGAGTGCGTGGCTCTGAGGGAGAGTGTCTCTGAGAGTCAGAGGAGAAGGCAGCTGGTTTGTGGAGGGACCCTGAGAGGAGCAGAGTACGCCTTGGTGGGTCACTGAGGAGTGGCGGAGGAACTTTTTCCCAGGGGCAGGGCCTCCCAATTGGTGTCAGGGGGTTCAGGGGACCTAGGAGCCACTCCTAGTGATTCTCGGCCAACTGGGCTGGATGGTTCAAACTAGAGCTTGGGGATGCTGCGGCAAAGCTTGGGCACTGCAGTGCAGAGAACTCCCCCCAGGCAACCCCAGCAGGGCCACACCTAGGGATGTTCAGAAGACTTCATGGAGTGACAGTCAAACCCAGGTTGAGGGACAGGAGAAGGTTCAGTCATTTGTCCTGCATGTGGCCAACCCTGGTGTGATTCCCGGCACCACATAAGGTCCCCTGAGCACTGTCAGGAGTAATTCCTGAGCATAGAACCAGGAGTAAGCCCCGAGCACCACCAGCTATGGTTCCCAAAGACCCTCCCGTTGATCATCGATTTGCTCGAGCGGGCCCAGTAACGTCTCCATTGGAGACTTTGATGTTACTGTGTCTGGCATATCGAATACTCTCGGTAGCTTGCCGGGCTCTCCGAGAGGGGCGGAGGAATCGAACTCGGGTCGGCCATGTTGGCTGCATGCAAGGCAAACGCCCTACCTGCTGTGCTATCGCTCCAGCCCGGTGGTTCCCAAACAAAACAAAAAACCTACAACCCCTAGAAGAGAGAGAGAATAAGGGGGAATGCCCTGCCACAGAGGCAGGGTGGGACAGGGGGGATGGGGGGTGGGAGGGATGCTGGGACCTGTGGTGGTGGAGGACGGGCACTGGTGGAGGGATGGGCACTTGATCATTGTATAACTGAAACCCAAGCACAAAATTTGTAAGCCTATAACTGTACCTCATGGTGCTTCACTAATAAAAATTAATTAATTAATTAATTTTAAAAAAAAACAACCTACAACGCGCACACAGACAAGTGCCCTCACCCCTGTACTGACTTCCAGTTCGTGATGGTTGGGACTTTTGAGGTTTGTGCTTTTGCCGGGACAGAGCAGCAGGGAAGGTCCAGGGTGACTGACATGGAGGGGAGAAAGGGAACCCCATGTTCTACATACCTGCCTTCATTCCCACCACTCGTGCAATGTCTTTTTTTTTTTTTTTTGGAGGGGGTGGTAGTGGGGGTGGGGGGGTGGAGGCCAGACCAGGCAGTGCTTACGGATGACTTCTGGCTCTGCACTCAGAAATTACACCAAGAAGTGCTCGGGAGACCATATGGGATTCCGAGGATCTCACCCAAACACCTTACCTGCTGTACTCTTGCTGCGACCCCTCTCCTGCACCATCTCAGGCCCTGGTCCTGACTGAGGAACTTCACCCACCGTGGAGGGAGGAAAAGAATTTCCTTGCCCTTTGCACATCAGAGGAGACTGCAGTGGCAGCAGACCAAGTGAGCAAGGCCCTGATGGGCGCTGCTGAGGTGTTCCTGTGGGAGGGAGCAGATTAGATGCCAGGTGAGGTGGATGGGGTCACTCATTGTTCAGACTTGGTGGTGGGCTCCCCTAGTGGCAGGATGGCGGAGCTAACGGAGCCCTGGTGCCCAGCCCAGGCCCTCATCTCAGAGCATCAGCTGGCCCCTGAGACCCCAGTGTGAGCCCCAGGGCTGTCTCCCTTGTCTCCCCCTCCCCCGCGCCTCAGTCTGCTCATTGCGGGGTCACAAGTGAGGCGCCATGATTCATGCTCCCAGACTGGAGTTCCACCTTCTGCTCACACACGGGAGGTGAGTCACCTTGGGCCTGTGCCCTCGAGGGTTCCCAGGGAGGGCAAAAGATGGGCAGTGCCTGGGGGAGAAAGAGGCCTGGAGTAGGTTCAGACAGAGCCTGAGATGGCCCAGTGGCTGGGGTGGAGCAGAGAGTAGATGTAAGGCAGTGGTGTGGGGTTTGAGTGAGGTGGCCAGATGGAGGGTCTTCGTCTGGAGCAAGGTCTAGAGACAGGACAACTAGAGAATGTTCAAGACAGTGGTTCCCAAAGTGGAGGACACTCCCCCTGGAGGGTACTGGAATGGTTGGGGGGGAGGGACACTAAGTAGCCTTGGATGCAATTGGTGGGACATTTTCTGTTCTTCCTTCCTTCCTTCCTTCCTTCCTTCCTCCGTTCATTCCTTCCTCCATTCATTCCTTCCTTCCTCTCTTCCTTCCTTCCTTCCTTCCTTCCTTCCTTCCTTCCTTCCTCTATCACCCATCTTTCTTTCTTTCTTTCTTTCTTTCTTTCTTTCCTTCTCTCTTTCTCTCTTTCTTTCTGGGACTCTGTGTGGTGCTGGGAATTGAACCTGGGTTGGTCACATGCAAGGCAAGGACTCTACTCACTGTACTATCTCTGGCTAAAAGAAGGCAGGTTTCTAGGGAGACACTGAGTATTTGGTCCAAAAAGGAGGCAGTAGGCCAATCACTTTGGGAGCCTCCGATTCAAGGGGACATCCAGGAGGCAGCTGAAAGTCTCTCAGTTTCAGCACAGAGACAGTTGATCCTGAGACCAAGACACGGGCTCCAAATCTGGCTGGTGATGTTCCAGAGACGACAGCTTCTAGGTCCGAACTGACCCCAGGAAATCTGGGCTTCTGGTTGCCTGTGAGTGAGAGGGTGAGTGGAACCACTTCATAAGGGATTCGTGAGGTCCCCCAAAAAACTCCAGGGCACTGGGGAACCCTGCCACTAAGAAGTAAGTGGAGGAGAAACAGGAGAGAGGACAGAAAAACCCCAAACCTGGAGCTTCTTGAGCACAGAGGAGAATCTGAAAATGGCAGGGATAAACAAGCATCATGATCATCACCCCATATGGTCCCCCACGCACCTGAGTGCAGAGCAAGAAGTAAGTCCTGAGCATCGCCGGGTGTTGCCCAAATCCCAAAATAAATAACTAGAAATAATCATCATAGCTGCCTGCATGGATTACATGCTTACTGTTTTGTTTTAGTTTAGCTTAGGTGCTCAGAGGCTACTCCTGGCTCTCTGCTGGTGTGTATATGGGGGGGGGGGGTCACTCCCAGCATTGCTTGGGGGACGATGTGGTGCTGGGGATAGAATCTGGACCTCCCACGTGCAAAGCATGTGCTCGGCCCATTGAGTTCTCTCCTTGGCCCCTCGGTGCCAACTGCTTTCCATGACATGCTCAGACTCCATGAGATGTGAACCGCCACTGTTTCTGTTTCTAGAGGAAACACAGCAGGCGCGAAGCTTTCCTGTGAGCAAGAGGATATCAGCATAAGAAGCAAGAGCTGCTGTCTGAGAAACATGGTGTGGGCTCTGCTGGAGGCGGCCATAGAGGGTCCCATTGCTTCCGGTTTGGGAGATGCAGTTGGGACATTGGCCAGGAGAGCCTTTGAACCCTGGATACCTGGGCAACTTAGGACCCCTTCTCTGGGACCCACCATCCAATCAGTCACTAAATCATAGGGTCAGGGTCTGGGGATGTGGCTCAGGGTCACCTTGCATGTGTGAGGCGTGGGTTCGGTCCCTGCCACCACAAAAGGGGGAAAAAAAATCACAACGATTCTAAAATTCTACAAATCGTTCACAGGGATTCTAAAATTTTACAAATCACAGAGATTCTAAAATTCTAAATTCTAGAATTTGAGATCTCTGTGTGTGAATGTGTGTGTATGTGGGTGACTATGTGTGTGTGTCTGTGGAGAGGCTGGGGGTGATCGTGTAAGCTGGCCAGGCCCAGCCCCTATCTCTCTCTGGGCTCAATTGTGCCAATAGAAAGAAGCATGTAATCCCAGCTCTCTGCCTCTCTCACCAGGCTTGATGAGGTCACCAGAAATTCTACCCAGTTCATCCTCACCCTCTCCCTTCCCCCTTCCCTCCCTTCTTCCCAGCTTTCAGTTTCTTTTCTGACCCTCAGAAGAGAATGGGAGTTGCCAGTGCAAAGTGGATTGCTTACAACTTTCCAACAGAAATCCCCCACTTAGGGGAAGTCCCTCTAAAAAGAAACTGAAGGCTGGGAGTGTGTCTCAGTGGCAAAGTACAGGCCTTGTCCCCACCCTCTCCCAGGACACAATTTCCGGTGAGGTAAAAATGAGTGAATGATTGGAGAGATGATAGATAGATAGATAGATAGATAGATAGATAGACAGACAGACTGACAGATAGACAGACAGATAGATGAAAGATAGAAAATCTCAGTCTCGACTAGTCCGTTACCCAACTCCACCTCTTCCTCTCATGGGTGCCTCAACTTCTCTCTCACTTAGTCCCTCCCCTGCAGAGGCCTAGACCCAAACTTCTACTCCTTTGCTGTTTTGTGGTCCCAGGCAAGAGTCCCTTCCCCTGGTCTACTCCCATCTTGCGTAGTCTATAAACTAAGGCCCTTGGGTCCCATTTCAGCCAGTTCTGTGAGGGTCCTGGGCTGAGGCCATTGTAGCCCTGAAGCACAGTCTCCATCCAATCCAAGCTCTGGGCTCCAGGCCCCGCCGAGCCTCAGTATCCTCACCACTAACATAGGATGATAATAGTACCTACTTCTTGGGGTTATTGGAAGCCAAGTCAAGTGACATCCAGGAAAGTCCTTCAAGCAGAGTCCCTGAGAAGCAAGACATCTGGAACATTCCACAGTGTTCCTGGGAGTAACTGGGTGATGCTGAGTCGAAGTGGGCCTCTCCCCTCTGCTTCCCCTCTCCCCCTCTTCTTCCTTTCCTTTCCTCCCTTCCCTCCCCTCCCTTCCTCTTCCTACCCACTTCTCTTCCACACCTCCACTTCTCTTCTCCCCTCTTCTTCCTCCTTCGCTCCCCACCTCTCCCCACTCCCTTTCTTCCCTCCAGTTCCTTCTCCTTCCCCCTTCCCCCTCCCCCTCCCTTCCCTCCTCTCCTCCCCCTTCCTCCCACAGAGCACAGGAGTGGAGTCCAGAAACCTCCAAGATAACCATGGACACCCTCTTGCCACTTTCTTCTGGGGCATTTTACTAAGGGACTGAATCAGTGCTTAGGGTGCTCAGCTACTTGTGGTGGAATTTATTTGGCTCAGTCAGTTCCTTCAGTGGTGAAGAAATCTGCCCCTCCTGATCCCCGGGATTCCCTCGCTCCCGCTTTGCTCTGGGGGAGTGTTTCTGGGAAGCAAGCCCAGCTGTCTGCCTCCTTAGTCAGGTCACTAGCCTGGCTGTCAGTGGCTCTTTCCAGACAGATGGATTCTGGAGCCCCCTCTGACGTACATTTCATCTGTCTATCCCCTCCTGGCCCTCTTTATATTCCCCTTCCTACCCTTCTGCACTTGGGGGTGTCTTACGTTTGGGTGCCACAATACTCCTGGAGTGGCCCAGGAGAGAAAGTCCGGCATCCTCCGGTCTCATACCCCTCCACTCCCTCTCCAGTCCCTGAGCTCCCAGGGACAGGCTTTCAGTTCCTCAGAGCTGGGAACTTCTTGCACCCCAGGACCTTTGAATATGCCATGTCCCATACAACACTTCCTCTCCTCCCCTCTCCAGCTGCTGAGTATTAGTCCTGTCTTAAAACCCCGATCCAGAAGCTAGAGAGGTAGTGAAGTGCTTGCAAGGCACTCCTCTTACACATGGCTAACCACTGTTGAATACCAGCACCACCAGGAGTGATCCCTGAGCACAGAGCCAGGAGTAAGCCCTGAACACCACTGGGTGTGACTCCAAAACAAAAACAAGCAAAAAGAGCCCAAACCAGAAACCCAGGTGATATCCAGCAACCCCCATCTCCCCGCAGCACCCCTCAACCCCCTCTAGCCCCACTGCCTTTTCACTGGGGCTGCCTCCCTTGTTGCTGCCACAAGTCAGGTCTCCATCATCTCAGGGGCATTTTCTCAAAGAGCTCTTCACAGGGGCCGGAGCAATAGTACAGTGGGTAGTGAGCTTGATTTACATGTAGCCAAACCAGGTTCAATCCGTGGAACTCCTTGTAGTCCCCTGAGCACCACCAGGTGTAATTCCTAAATTCAGAGCCAGGAGGAAGCCTTGAGCATTGCCGGGTGTGGCTCAAACACTTAAAAATAAAAATTTAAATGGCTGCTCAACAGTGATTGACCGACAGGGTAAATGAAAATGCAGGAAGGCAGGAGTGGCATAAATAGAGCAAACATGTCCTGCTTCTTTATTTTTACTTAATTTTATTTTGTAGGCCCACACCTGACAGTGCTCAGGGGTTCCTCTCGCCTATGCTTTGGGGTCACTCCTGGCGGTGATCAAGGAGTCACAGCGTGCTGGGAGCCTCCCACATGCACTCAGTTCGTTGAATTGTCTCCCTGGCCCCTGTTGCTTTACTTCTAAAATTTCCACCTTTCCTTCTGTACCTGTGATGACCAGTGCGGATGGAGTGGGATGTTCGAACTTGTGACTTCATGCTGGTGGAACCATCCCTGTGTCCTGCCCAGCTTGCTTTAGTATCTTGGGTTTGGGGCTATACCTACCAGTACTCGGGTGCTCTCCAGGCGGGGCTCAGAAGTCACTCGTGGCAGTGCTGCAGGACTGTGATGCTGAGGACTGAACCTGGGGCTTCTGCATACAAAGCCTGTGCTCCAATGTGCTGTTATTTCTGTAGCCCACTTTATTTTATTTATTTATTACTTATTATTATTTATTTTTGGGGTTGTACCCAGCAGTACTCAGGGATTACTCCTGGCTCTGCACTCAGGAATTAGTCTTGGCGGTGCTCAGGGGACCATATGGGATGCCGGAGATGGACCTAGGTTTGGCCATGTGCAAGGCAAACACCCTACCCCCCTGTACCATCATTCTGGCCCCACGCTTTATTTTATTTTAAGTCCAGGGTCCTCCTTGTGGTCCATGAATGCCCAGGTGCCACTCTGCTGACACTCTGCTGGTGCTCTTGTGGCCAGGGCTTCACCTGGCCATGATGTACTGCCCCATGGCCAACAGTACTGAGGCACCTGGGCCACTCTGATATGCAGGGAGATGTGGGGATGTGGTTTAGGGGATCAAACCCAGGGATTTGCATGTGCCAGGGAAATGTTTCACCCTGCCAAGCTATCTACAGCCTCATCCTGCTCCCTTTAGACTGGCGCGTGGCTCTCTACTGCCTGAGGACAAATGCACACCTTCCATTAAGGTCGTCACTGTCTGATTCCCCACATAATCCGGGCTTCCTGCCAAGCCCCAACCTTTGCACAGGCAGGCGGCCAGGAAGGAAGTCCCTCTGCCCGCATCGAATCGTCCTTCCCCGCCAATGCAAGTTTGTCACTAAAATCCCGACAAGGCTGAACTCCTGACAAGGCTATAAGCAGAGGAGTGATCGAAGTTCCATCCAGTCTTGAGCTGAAACTGTTCTTGGTGCTGGAGGTTCAGTGTGAGATGCTGGTGAGGGTCCCTCTGGGGACATCAGGCTGGCACTTCATGGATCCATGATCCTAGACCAAGGTGGAGAATTGGCTATGGTGGGGGTGGGAAGAATCCTAAAATCACAGACCCAGACAGGAGTCACCAGGGAGAAGTGACAGTCACAGCCTTTAGGCTCTGAAGGTAAGCCAGCAGGGCCCAGATGGACAGTGAGAAAGGAGAGAGGCCCGGAGCGGGAGGCCTGAAGGCTGAGAGAGGAAATGGTTTCTGGAAGGAAGGAATGATGCGCCATATCAAAATGCTGTTGATCAGGGGCTGGAGCGATAGCACAGAGGGTAGGATGTTTGCCTTGCACACAGCTGACCTGGGTTCGATTCCCAGCATCCCAACCAGGCTTGGACTTCTCTCCTCTGCTCAGTCCCCAGCGTTGTTTCTGGCCCAGTTCTGCTGACTCTTTCCTAATTTCCCTCCAGCGCAGGCCTCTGCCTCTATTCTGTGTCCATGGTACACTGCCCCAAACTGACCTCTCGTCTCCCGTGTCCCGGGGGCCTGGTGCCTCCTTCCACTTGCTCGAATTAGACCCGCACATCCTCTTCCTCCTTGCTCCCAGCAGCCTTAATCCTTTCCCTAGATTCTGTGCTTCACACCCCCCTAGTCCTTCACTCCCACTTCCTCCATCAATCAACAGCATTTTAGCTTTTGGCTTTTTGGGTCACACCTGGCGATGCACAGGGGTTACACTCCTGGCTCTGCACTCAGGAATTACTCCTGGCCGTGCTCGGGGGACCATGTGGGATGCTGGGAATTGAACCCAGGTCGGTCGTGTGCAAGGCAAATGCCCTACCTGCTGTACTATCACTCCAGTCCCAAGACTTAAGTTCTTGTCTCTGTTTCATCATGCTTTCCTCTCTCGGCCTGCCTGAGTGTCCACTGTATTTTGGGGTGCTGAAGAGTGATATGAATAATCCATGTACCAGAGGCTTGTAAGAAGAGTGACTATACTGTCAGCTCCTTCCTGGGCTCTCTGTCCAGGCAGGTCCTGCTGCTGCGGCCCACCAGGCAGAAGAGAAAAGATGGGTGGCCTCAGCAGGGACTCTAGTTCGACAGAACCAATTACTTCCTTCCGGCCTGCAGGGTGCTACATTGGGAAAGAGCCAGAGGTCAGGGGACTATGGTGGGGGAAGGGGCCACTTCTAGGGGAACAGCCAATGGGGTGAATTAGCTCTGGAGTAACCTCACTCCCAGAAACCTGTGGAGGGCCCTGCTTAATTCAGCCCATTTAATTTAAACCTAGTTATTGGCACCTTCCAGCAGAATCAAAGAAACAGGAGCACCAACACAAGCATAGGGATGTGCTGGCCAGCTGTGTGCTGGCTCTTCAGCCAGGCTTTTCCTGTCACCCTGACTCTTTGCAGGTCTGAGCAATGAGCTGTCATCCTGCAAGCCTTGACTGAGAGTTACCTACTCAGACATGACTTCCTGCCAAGCCACAGATTCATTCAATAATTACTAATCTCAGGCTGGAGAAATAGTACAGTGGACAGGGCACTTGCCTTGCATATGCTGCCAGCCTGGGTTAGATCTCCAGCATCCCATACAGTCCCCAATATCATCAGGAGTGTTCCCTGAGTAAAGCAGGTTGGGCACTTGCCTTGCACAGGGCCAACCCAAGTTCAATGCCCAGCTCCCCATAGGGTCTCCTGAGCAATGCCAGTAGTGATCCTCTTAGCCCTTTATTATTGTTGTTGTTATTCTTTTGCAGAGTTGGGCTGAATCGCAAGGTCAAACATATAACATACTGAGCCACACATTTGACCTAGGAATCATTTCTAGCCTGGGGCTGATCTAATAGCACAAAACTGGCGTTGAGAGGAAACTGCTTGAAATTCTAAATTACTAGGGAAAAAAGAGACAGTACAGAAGTTAAGGCACTTGCTTTGCATGTGGCTGACCCTGATTTAATTCCTGGCACCAACAAGCTCCCTAATTATTGTGAAGGGAGAAAGAAAAAAAGAAAAAAAAGAAAGAAGAGAAAGAAAGAAAGGAAGAAAAGAAATAGAAAGGAAGAAATTCTAGTTGATTATTTTTTGCTATCTTCTGGTGACCGTGATTTATACTATTTTATTTATTATATTTATTATTTTTATTATTTATTATTTATTCGGGTCTCCCAAAGAGGAATCAAAAGAGCTATGCTTGGAGTAACCTGCTTCACTGAAATGAGAGAAAGAATTCAGAGTTCCGACCTCCGTTGACGGTCAAGAATCAGGGAACCCTGTCTCATTTGCCAAGGCAACGAAAATCAGATGGGCTGGACATGTAATGAGATTTTGAGACAACAGCTGGACTGGAGCTGTTACCAACTGGATTCCACGGGATGTCAAAAGATCGCGTGGCCACCCACCTACCAGATGGTCAGACTTCTTTGTCAATACCCTGAACGATCGGTTTGAGGCTCTTCGTGTTCCTAGAACAAGCAGACGCCATTGGGCTACACTAGCACGCGACAGGGACTAATGGAGACGTTACTGGTGCACACTCAAGCAAATCAATGAGTAATGGGATGTCAAGTGATCAACTGATTTGTTTTGGGATCACTCCTGTCGGGGTTCAAATTCAAGTGAACTGTGTATAAGGCAAGTGCTCTACCCACTGTTCTATCTCTATGGCCACAACAGTAATTTTAGGCGCTGAAGAGAAGTACAGTAAGAGGGCGCTTGCCTTGAAGGCACCTGGGTTCAATCGCCGGCACTTGCAAAAGTTTGTTTTAAGTCTGGGAAGTGGGCTCACTGGACTAGTAGTGCTTATGCTTTGTATGAAGGAGTCTAGGTTCAATCCTGAGCACTGTGGCGAACGACCCCACCCCTCACTGCCAGCATCTAGCCAGGAGTAGTTAACAAAGAGACAAAATGCAAAAATCAAAAGTGTGTTAGTTTGGAAAGGGGAAGAATGAAAACCCCAAACAGACTCAAGCAGAACCCGAGGGCTTGAGTTCTCTCAACCTCCCCGGGTTGAGCCAGAAAGGCGTGACTGCCGCGGACAGTTTTCCGCAGCTCACCCCTTCACACCTCACATTTCACGCGCCTCTAGCACAAGCCCCGCCTCCAGACACGCCTCTGCGATAGACCACGCCTCCAGACACGCCTCTGGGACAGGCCCCGCCTCCAGACACGCCTCTGGGATAGGTTCCACCTCCAGACAGTCTCTGGGATACGCCCTCGCCTCCCGGTAGCTTCTCTGATAGGCCCCGCCTTCACACACGCCTTCTCGGATAGGCCCCGCCCCAGGACACGCCCCTCCGCGAGGTCCCGCCCTTTCGGCCGCGCCCTCTATGGTCCCGCCCTTCATCGGTTCTCACCGGCGAGGGGAACGAGATATCTCTTCCATTTGTCGAGGGATTGACAGTTAATATTCGCCATCAGTGCTCACTCCTTATGGAGAGAAAACTGGACCCGCTGGATGGGGGGAAGGGCGCCCTCCCTCCGGTCGCTCGGTCTCCTCAGGCCCGCCCTTCACACCTCGGTCCCGCCCAGTCCTCCCGCTCCCAGGCCCGTCAGGCCCCCTAACCAATCCTGGCTCGGCCCCGGCTCTGAGGCTCCGCCCCTTATCCAGGCCCGCCCCCGATAGGGCCCTGCCCTGCCACTCCCAGGCCTCTGCGCCGCGCGCTCCCGGGACGCGCGGGCGCTCTCGGTAGCTCCTGGGTGGGCGTGCTCGGAGCGCGGCGGCCGGGTCGGGGTTCTCCAGGGCGGCTTCGGGTTGCTCGCCCATCGGGAGTGAGACTGGAGACCTCAGCCAGTCATCCCCCCGGGCTGCGACCCGATAGCAGCGAGAACGTGCGAGCGGCGGGGAGGCGTGGCCCCGGGAGCGCGCCGGAGACGGAAGGAGGCCGCTTTGGCCAGATGCGGGATGGGCGAGGGCCGTGGTCACTCCTGGGAGATTTGAGTTTTGTTTTTAGGCCATACGGGTGGCACTGAGTCTGTAGTCCCCGGGTGCTCGGGAGCCCGTGCAGCCGCGGGGATGGAGCACCCACCAGTCTCCCGCATCCAAGCATGTTCTCCTGCCCTCTCTCCCGCCTCTCCTGCTGGTGTTAGAGGACCGCTGGAGGACCCTGTCCGGCCTTCCAGAGGACATGGGCGCATCCCCCTCCCCGCAGCCTGACCAAGACCTTTATCCCTGGGTGCTGTCCTGTCTCACCGGGACAGGAAAATTCAGCACAACGGGGCAGTCTTGGTGCGGGTCGTGGTGTCCAGCCCTCCCAACCCCACTCTGGCGTCTCTAATAACCCCCGTGGGTGGAGGAGGCGGCCGAGAGCCGCTGTCCCCTTGAGCCCTGCTGCTTTTAGCAGGCGTCAGGAGCAGAGGCGGGGAGGGGCAGTGCCAACCCCAACAGCAGGTTGAGCTGCTTCAGTGGAGGGGGCTGGTGGCCAGATAACAGATTCCCTGGTACTGTGTCCTCCTCCCCCCCAGACCAAGGACTGAAGGGCAAGCACAGAGGCAGTGAGCCAGGGGCAGGAGGGAGGCCAGCTGCCTGTTGGGGAAATCTTTCCCCATCCACCCTGAGCCTCCAGCCTCTCATGGGGTACCAGGGAGAACCCACACTTCAGTGACCTCCTTGCATTGTCTCCCACTGCTCTTAGGAGAACCTCTTTTTAGGTTTCAATATACTTTTTAAAAATTTCTGTCAGAGGGGTCAGAGCAATAGTACAGTAGGAAAGATGCTTTCTTTGCGTGTGGCCAACCCAAGTTCGATCTCCGACACCACATATGGTCTGTGAGTCCCACCAACAATAATCCCTGAGCACAGAGTCAGGATCATCACTGAGCACCGCTGGTGTGGCCCCAAAACAAAACAAAATATTAGGACTGGAGAGATGGTACAACAGGTTAGATGCTTTACACACAGATGCCCAGGGTTCAATTCCCACACTGCTGGGTGGGCCCTCACCCCCCAAAAGATGTGTATGGTAAGTACATACTTTTTTAAAAAGTGTTTTTGGGGGGGCAGGTACAACCACACCCAGCAGTGCTCAGGGATCACTCCTGGCAGGACTCGGGGGACCATATACGGTGGCAGGGATTAAACATTGGTTAGCCGCATGCAAGGCCAGAGCAAGAGTCTGCTGTATGATTTCTCCAGACCCACTTTTCTGTGTGTTAGTTTTCTGGGCCACACCAGAGGTGTTCAGGGATTACTCCTGGCTCTGTGCTCAGGGGTCACTCCAGGTGGGTTTCCGGGGATCCTATATGGTGCCAGCAACTGAACCTCGGTCAGGTAAGTGCAAGGCAAGAGCCCTGTCTGCTGTACTATCTTTCAACTAGCCCTCTCCCGCACTTTTATTTTTTATTTTGGGCCACACCCAGCTGTGCTCAGGTCTTACTCTTGGCTCTGTGCTCAGGGATCACTCCTGGAGGTACTCAGGAACCATTTGGGGTGCCAGAAACCAAACCCAGGTCAGTTGGTGCAAGGCCAACAGCCTACCCCTCTGGTACTATCTGATACTATCCCTCTGGTGCCTGACTGGCCTCACTTCTTTAAAAGTGTATTGAGTGGGGGCTGGAGTGATAGTACAGAGGGTAAGGCATTTGCCTTACATGCAGCCAACCTGAGTTTAATCTCCAACACTGCATATGATCCCCTGAGCCCGCCAAGGCTCTCCTAAGTGGAGAGCCAGGCAAGTCCTGAACATCACTGTGCCCCCCAAACAAAAACAAACAAACAAAAAGTATGTGGAGTAGTGCTCAGGGTCTGGTCTCTTGGTGAGGGGGGGCATAGGGTGGTGGGCTATGGGGATCCAACCTCAGGATCCAACCCTGAGCCTCACCCATGTGCTTTATTTTTTTATTTTTTTGCCTTTTTGGGTCACACCCAGCAATGCTCAGGGATCACTCCTGGCTCTGTACTCAGGAATTACTCCTGGCAGCGCTTGGGGGACCATATGGGATGCCGGGGATCGAACCGGGTTGGCCGTGTGCAAGGCAAACGCCCGACCCGCTGTGCTATCGCTCCAGCCTCTCACCCATGTGCTTTAATCCTGGAGCTATCTTCCCAGCCCTCCACGATACTCGTCAAAAAGGCTTCTCAGTCAGATATGGTTTAGAAGTTCTCTGGAAGCCAGAAATCTGGGTTCTGGGATCCACTGATCTACCTATTAAGTTTAAAAATATTATAAATATTCTTGGAAATATCTAGACAGGGTCCTAGGTGCCACTCTTCAACAAGAAACAGTGAAAAGCCTTTGATCTGGTCAAGCCTTCACTGCTTGCAGAGAGGGAAACTGAGGCTCAAAAAGGGGCCGAGGAAAGTCGAAAAACCTGGCTCTCTGCTCCGCTGCCTGCCCCTCGTGGCGGGGCTAGGGGAATTCTGCTGTGTCCTTATCCTGCCAGAACACGAGGCTCAGGGCTCAGAGCCCAGACTGGGCCCTGCTCCTCGACCCCCTGGGGTTCCCGAGGAACATGCTGGCCCAGTTCCCTTTCCCACACTGCCAGTTGGGGCTGTTTCACCCCATGACTCACACTGGCTGCTCGGAAGAGTGGGCAGCAGTGCCAGCCCCCAGAGCACAGTACAGGCCCAGACTTGCCCCCTACCAGTTGTGCAGCCATGTTTGGGGATTTCACCTCCCTTCCCCCGCCCCACGGGGCTCTCCCTCCCCTCCACTTTCCTCTTTTCCCTATCTCTCCCCAGATGGCTCCTTCCCAGCCTCTCGCAAATGGACTCTAGTCTTCCCTGTCTTGGAGAAAGCAGAAAGCCCTCCTGCCGCCCATGCCTGGCTCCAGCTCCCCTTCCTAGCCGACACTCTTGAGAGCGTTGTCCACGCACGCCCATTGCTCCCTCTTCCTCCCTTACCCCAGCCATCTGGCCTGCTCCCCCACCGGCGGGCCCCAGGACCGCCTCAAGGTCACTCTGACCTCCTTTTTGTGCCACCCAGGGAGTCTTTATCTGACTGAGGGCTCAGCAGTGGGGGCTGACTTCACGAGGTCAATGCCCTATCAGAAATGCCCACGTCCCCTTGTTTTTCTGGACACTGCGCACTTCTGATTTTCTTGCTATCTTAGTGGATGCCACCTCCTGGCAAGTTTCTTATCCACGGCTCGCTGCCTAATCATGGATGTTTCGGGTGCTCGGCCCGTTCCCAGGGGGAATAGCTCGGCTTCCCACACCTCCCCATGGGCCCTGTGTGCGACACTCCCTTCCCACTCAGGGTCATCCTCCCCTCCCTGCTCCACCTGTCTCACGGATCGCTGCCTCATGCCCACCTCACAGGACACGTGCCCAGGTCTGCCCCTTCCCCCATGGTCCTGAGCTTGGCTGTTTTCTCAGTTGCTTGCCCTGGAAATCTGGGATTGATTCAAGACTCTCTCTCTCTCTCTCTCTCTCCTTCTCTCTCTTCCTTTCCAATATACATAAAGTTCTTCTGCTTGGGAGCTGGAGCGATAACTCAGGGGCCAGGGTGCCTGCCCAGAGTTCCATCACCAGTGCATTGCCCGGCCCCACAGCCCCCAGCACCACAGGGTCTGGCCCCACCAGCACTGCTGAGCCCAACCACTGAACTATCTGGCCCAGTTTTCTGAGCTTGGGAGGCCTGAAAATAAAAATCCTGGGTGGATCCAGAGTGGATAGTACAGCGGATAAGGTGCTTGCTCGGGTTCAATCTGACATTTTATGTGGTCCCCTGAGCATCACCAGGAGTAATTCCTGAGTGTAGGGCAAGGAGTAATCCCTGAGCACCACCGGTATGACCCAAAATACTCCAAACAGACAAAAAAAAGTCCTGGACTAGTTAGAATTGATCATGCTGGACAAGAACTGAGTGTTGGAGCTGGAGCAATAGCACAGCAGGTAGGGTGTTTGCCTTGCACGTGAACAACCTGGGTTCAATTCCTAGCATCCCATATGGTCCCCTGAGCACCGCCAGGAGTAATTCCTGAGTGCAGAGCCAGGAGTAGCCCCTGTACAGCACCGGGTGTGACCCAAAAAGAAAAAAAAAGAAAAGAAAAAAGAACTGAGTGTTAAAAGTAGGTAAGGGGATAACTTTTCAGGATCTGTATTGCAAACCACAATGCCCAAAAGCAGGGAGAGAGAATGAGAGGGAAAGGGAGAGAGAAGGGAGAGAGAGAGAGAGAGAGAGAAAGAGAGAGAGAGAGAGAGAGAGAGGAAAATGTGGTCTGGTGCTGCCATGGAGACAGACTTGGGGGTGATGATGAGAGGGAAAATTGGGACACTGGTGTTGGGAAGTGTACACTGATGGAGGAATGGGTGTTGGAATACTGTATGACTGAAACCTAATGTAAGAGTCTATCTCATGAAATTTAAGAAATTGTAAGAGTCTATCTCATGAAATTTAAGAAATCTTTAAAAAAAAAAGCCTGGACTGGACAGAAAGTACAGGGGTTTAAGACACTTACCTTGCACATAGCTAACATAGTTCGATCCCAGGCACCCCAAGCACTTCCAGGGTGATCCCTGAGCACAGAGGCAGGATAGTTCTGAGTGTAGAGAAAACTTCCATTCACCTGGGAGGAATAGCACACACCACCCCCAGGCATGTCCGCTACAGCTCTCATTCAGGACCTTCTCACCTGTCTTACCCTGTGCAGTATCTTCAAGAGTATCCTGGGGCCAGAGAGACAGTACAGCAGGTAAGGGACTTGCATTGTACAAGGTCAACCCAGATTTGATCCCTAGCATCTCATATGGTCCCCTGAGCACTTCCAGGAGGAATTCCTGAGGGCAGAGCCAGAAGTAAGCTCTAAGCAATGCTCAGTATTCCCCCAATTCCCTCCTCTAGCCCCCCAGAAAGACTGTCCTGGTACCTACCAATCTCAGTGCCAAGGACAGTTCCTACCCCAGTTCTTTTCCTGCATTGGTGCTCCTCATCCTTCCATCCCAGGGTTAAACCCTCAGGAGGCCGCTCTGGAAGGTTCTGCCCTGCCTTTTCCTCTCTGTGGACTTCTCAAGCAGTCATTCAATCACAAGTCTGAGCTGCGGTCTTCACAGTCCGGTGCCCTCCCACCCTAGGCCCAGGGATGTCAGGGTGCCGTGACACAGCTGGGTGAGTCGCATTGTCATGGGGTCCAGGAATAGACTTGAGCCAGTGGACCCTGCAGGTGCTGCAGAGAGGCAGGTAGCCAAGGAGCCGATTTAGCAAGGGACAGAGGAAGTGGAGGGAGAGGACAGTGGGGCACTCGCCTGCACTCAGTCAATTCTGGTCCATTCTCTGGCACCACGTATGGTGCCCTGAGCACCACCAGGGGTGAATGGTGGGGACATGTTAGTGAGGAGCTGTGGAGTGTCCAGTATGTCTGGGCAGGGAGAGAGAAAACTCCCTTGATGAGATTTAAGTGCAAAATGAACACCGGCTTGGGGGCTTTATAAACCATTCCAGACTGGGGAAATGAGGAGGCAGGAAGCAAGGAGGCCAGTGGGGGGACTGCTAAGCTGTCCAGATGATCAGTGTCAGGGCTTTGATGCAGGATGGGAATGAGGGGCCGGAGAGTGCAGTGGGGAGAGAGTAAGAGAGAGTAAAGAGGAAGAGAGTAGAGCTTGCCTTGCACGTGGCCGACCTGAGTTCAATCTCTGACACTCTCTGGTCTCCCCAGTCCTGCCAGGAGTGATCCTTGAATGCAGGCCTTGAATGCAGTAAGGCCTGAGCAGAGTAAGACCAAAAATAAAATACAAACGGGGTGGGGGGGGCTGGAGTGATAGCATAGCGGGTAGGGCATTTGCCTTGCACGCGGCCAACCCGGGTTCAATTCCCAGCATCCCATATGGTTCCCCGAGCACCACCAGGAGTAATTTCTGAGTGCACGAGGCAGGAGTAGCCCCTGTGCAATCCTGGGTGTGACCCAAAAAGAAAAAAAAAGCAAACGGTGTAAATGAGAAGGTTGGAGTTCCCTGGTCTGGGTTGGATGTGAGAGAGGGAATGAGAATGATTCCAGTGCCCTTGTACCAAAGGGTGGGGGGAGAGGCCATTCCCATTAGGGTTCAGCCCACAAATTCAGGGTCAGGATCTCCCCACTGTTGTCCTTTGGCCCAGAGGAGCCGGACACTCAAAAGAGAGGGTGCCCCAGAGGGAGCTGTGGGGAGAAAGGGGAAGTTGGGTCAGAGTCCAGGTGTACTGGAGTTTCCAGCAACGGGTCATCTCAGAGTGGAAATTCCGCCGTCGCTGGTTCCACCCTGAGCCCCCACAAATTCTGAGATCCTCAGATGCAAGGACCCAGGTTTAGGGACCTGTTAGCCTCCAGGGACCGAGCGTTCCTCCCAGAGTCGAGCCCCTGACTCTTCTCCTAGGGCACCCTGAGACTGCCAGGGGTGAAGGAACTTGCTGAAATGCAGTCAGCGTGCAGCGAGGTGAGGACTTGAATCGGGGACTGGCTGCCATTGGAGTCTGTGCTCTCAGCTCCTGTGCTATATTAAGCCCAGAGACCCCCTGGTTGGCTGGCTCAGGGAGGGGAGGAGGCTTTGTGGGGGATTTGCTTGAGGGTGGGGTGGCTGCCCCCCTCTCCTGTAAAGCAATGGGAAAGGGTAGTGCTGACGTCAATTGTTGCCATGGTGACACAGCAACCCTTTCCCTGCCATCTCCATGGAAACCTGGGGGTCCATCTGTACTTCGCCCCCTCCTTCTAAATGGGGGTCCCTTAGGGAGGGGCTGGCTAATAAGATATCTGACAGAGAAGCCTGGAAAGGCAGGGAGTTGAGCATCCCTCTTCCCGAGGGCCCTTCCCTCTTCCACAGGCTCAGGGAAAAAAAGGTTGGAATCTGGGGGTCCTGCTCTGGAGTCAGGGGACAGATTTACCCTCTCGAGTGAGGAAGGTAGTGCTCCTGTTCCCAGCTAGGGATTCCCCTGGCAATATCCCCCCACCCCCCAAGTTCTGCAGCTCTTTAGCAGAAGTTGGCCGAGGGAGGCAAGGAGTCCCTGAGGCTGGATATCAGCTGGCCCTGGGGGACATGGCTAGCTCTCTACCGCCCCTTGAAGTCAAAAGCAGAAGCAGAAAGAGCGTTGCTTATTCATGAAGGGGAGGCTGTGCCAGAGAGGTCTGCCTGGGGCCACGTGCACCTCGACTGACATGTGCCAACAGGCATCATTCACCCCGTTCTTCGGGCTGCAGATAGCGGCTCAGAGACATTCAGCTGCCAGTCCCAGCTGGCACAGCTCACGCATGGTGGAGTCAGAAACCAAACCTGACATGTGTGACTGTCCCGGGGGGCGGGGGGAAGGAAGAAGAAACAGAGAAGAATGGAAACGGAGAGGGATGGCTTTTGTCATTATGTCACCTGCAGACCTGAGTTCAAACTCCAGGTCTCTTTGACTTAGTGCTGTGCTGAGGACTGAACTTGGAGCTTGCACCTGCCAGGCTAGTGCTTCACTGCCGGGTGCCCCCTCTGGCTTCTTTTCTACTCACTATTCTGAATTCTGGGCTCCGCAGGGAAAGGAGCTATTTGCTTTGATCCTGGTTCTCAGCTTCTGATAGGTGTTGTGGGTTGATAACATGATTCCTTTTTTGGTTTGTTTCTTTGTTGGTTTGGGGGCCACACCCAGCGGTGCTCAGGTTTTACTCCTGGCTTGGTGCTTGGGGATCACTCTAGCTGGCTCAGGGGGCCACAGGGGTCCTGAGGATTGAACCCAGATTGGCTGCATGCAAGACAAATGCCCTACCCGCTATACCATGGCCCTGGCCCCCAGACTGAGTGATTCCTTAAATGTGCTTCCACTTCTCGGGCTCACAATGTTCTCTCCACCTGCCCTGCCTCTTCCTGTTGCTCAGGACATTCTAGAAGTAACAAGCCCCAGCCTCTGACCCACTGGCATGATGTGTGTCTGGAATTTTTGCAGTCCTCACTAATATTTTATTTCTGTTTATTTGTGGGCGACACACTTTTTTTGGGGGGTGAACTACTCTGGTATATTGCTCAGAGGTTGGGGGTCCATGTGATAAAAAAGCTTGTGCTCCAGCCCATTGCTAATATCCCAAACGTATTTTTGTTGTTATTGTTGTTTTTTTGTTTTTAGGTCACCTGGTGATGCTCAGGACTTACTCCCAGCTCTCTGCTCAGGAATCAATCCTGGTAGGACTTGGGGACCCGTGTGATGACAAGGATTCAACCTGGGTCAGCTGTCTTACATGCTGTACTATCTATCTGGAGTACAGAAAATCAGTAACCCAAATAGTTTTCATTCATTATTAATATGTGGGTCACCCAAGCAGTGCTCAAGAGACCTGGGTTTCCCTTCCAGTGATTCTCGGCCAAGTGGGTTCAATGCTAGGGCCTGAGATGCAGAGATGCTCAGGGCCTTCAGGGTCATTACTGACAATGGTCAGGGGCCTCCAGGGCTGTGACCTGGTGATTTTGGGGGGAGCATGAGGTACCAGAGGTTCAAGTGGGGTTAGCCACATACAAGGCACACATCTTAACCCCTGTACTATATCTATACTCCCTCTTTTTTCTGGGAGGTAGGGAGATGTCACAGCAGTGGTACTCAGGGCTGACTCCTGGCTCTAGGTATCACACCTGGTGGAGCTCAGAGAACCATATGGGATGCTAGGGATCGAACCCATTTTGGCCCCAAGCAAGGTGAGTGCCCTATCCACTCTACTATCGCTCCAGCCCCATACTGTCCTAATTTTCATTTTTGGGCCACACCTACCTCTTCCTGGCCGTGCTGTGGGGATTGTGTGGTGCTAGAGATTGAACTGAGGGCCTCACAGACAAGGGAAGTGGTCTGCGACTGGGCCAGGCTCCTGGCTCCAGTCAATCTTATTTATCTACTTATTCATTATTTTGGTCTTGTCACAACACCTGGAGGTACTCCCAGCTCCCTTGTGTTTGGGGGTTCACGGACAGTGGTGTTCAGGGAATGGGTCTCTTACATGCCAACCTTGCGGGCTAACCATCTGAGCTACTTCTCTCAAGCCTCAATAAGTGTCTTTTAAAGGAAATGAGGGTCGAGAAGATGAGAAGGAAGCCAGGAAGATAAAAGAGAAAGGAAGAAATGGAAGGATCCAGCACTGTAATCCTTGGCATCCCATATGGTCCACTGAGCCTGCCAGGAGTGATCCCTGGATCCCTGTGTGCAGTCAGGAGTAAGCCCTAAGCACCTCCGGGTGTGGTCCTCCCAAAAGAGGGGGAGGAAGAGAGAGAGAGAAAGAGAAAGGAAAGGGGGAGAGAGAGAAGGAGAGAGGGAGAGAGAGAGAGGAAGGGAGAGAGAGAGAAAGAGAGAGAGAGAAAGGAAAGGGGGAGAGAGAGAAGGAGAGAGGGAGAGAGAGAGGGAGGGAGGAAGGGAGAGAGAGAGAGAAAGAAAGGAAAGGGGGAGAGAGAGAAGGAGAGAGGGAGAGAGGGAAGGAGAGAGGGAGAGGGAAGGAGAGAGGGAGAGAGAGAAGGAGAGAGGGAGAGAGAGAGGGAGGGAGGGAGAGAGAGAGAAAGGAAAGGGGGAGAGAGAGGAGAGAGGGAGAGAGAGAGGGAGGGAGGGAGAGAGAGACAGAGTTATTTTTAATTGTCGAGTAAATGGATCCCTAAAGCCTGCAAGAGGCCTTACAAAAGGCAGGGAAAGACCCAGGGAGTCCCAGGCTTATAGCTGTCAAATTAACCTCGGAGATTGAGTCATCACACCATGCAGAAGGCTCTCCTGTCTACATGTGTGACAGAATCATGGACAAGGTAGGAACTGGAACTCTCCGGCCTGACTCCTGGTCACACTGTTCAAGCTCTGCGTTGCCTGGGAACAGAGCTGTCCTCCAAGTCCCACAGCCTGCCCCATCTTTGGCGATGCTCTCTCAGTCCCTGCATTGTTTTTTCCATATTCATCTGCTATTATTTTCTGGTGAACCTACCAATCACCAGGGAAGGCTCACCTCTACCCAGTCTGGTCAATGCTGGCCTCCCATCTCCCAAACAGAGCTAATTGATCAAGGAGCAGGCATGCGACTTGTGAGGGCTGATCCCAACCCTTCACAGGAGATGAGCTGGACTTGGAAGAAAGCAGCTCTCTGGGGTTTCTGAACTGCTTCTGCCATGTTCCCCACCCAGAAGAGAATCGGAGATGAGAGGTACACAAGGGCCGTGTCGGTGGGGTTGAGATTGAGACCTTCCTTGGTTCCATCCCAGTGCACGCCCTGGTTGCTGCACTTTCTTAGTGGTATCCTTCCTGGAGACTGAAAATAATCCATTTCTTTTTCTGGGGGGTGGTGTGGGGTATGTGTGCGTGTGGGGGAGCACACCTGCTCAGAGCTTACTCCTAGGCTCTGGGTACCATATGGGGTACTGAAGATCCACTCTGGGTTGGCCACATTCCAGGCAACAGCCCTACTTGCTGTACTATCACTATGGCGATTGCTTCTTGATTGTTAATTGTGGTTGCTCGCAATGGCCAGATCTTAACAATGGAGCGGTCAAGATTTTTTTTCTCTCCAAAATTTCAGTGATTTCCCAAAAAGTAGGAGTACTGTTTCCAGGGCAGGAGGCCCTTTTTCTGCAGAACAGCAGTATGCTTAGGCTGAGCAAGGCTTGCATGAAGTTTGGGGATGAAAGCAACTTCCTCTTCCTGAAGTCCCGCTGGCCCCCACACACACTTCTCCAGGTGAGAGTGGGGGAGGAGTGCGGCCAAGAGAAGCTGACATTCTGGGGCCTGGAGAGACAGTAAGGAGGTTAACGAACTTGCCTTGCATGCAGCTAATCCTGCTTCAACTCCCAGTACTGCATGTAGTCCCCTGAGCACAGAGCCAGGAGTAGCACTGAGTGTGGCCCAAAATCCTGAAGTCTAAAGTCCTCACTTTATAGTAAACTCTTTTTGACAAACATCCTCTCCCTACACTACAGCTTTCCCATTTGGGACTGCCTAGGAGAGTTTTGTGATGGCATCCAAGTGGGGAGGCCTTGGAATTCAAGCCCAGGTGACTAGGAGAGGAAAGGACTCAGTTTTTGATTTGGGTGCCATACTTAGTTGTACTCAAGGGTTACTCCCAGCTCTGATGGATGCAGAGATTGAACCTCATGGGGGTTCATGCAGGGTAAGCACCTTAACCCCTATACTGTCTCTCTTGCTGGCCCCTATGTGAGGGCTGTTGAGTCAATTTAATTAGATCTAAGGACAGAAGGTGGAGTTGGCCTCTGGGTTATTAGTTTTCCAATGTTGGGCAAGGTTTATTCAAGTGAAGCTGGGGCGTAGAGAACAGGCCTTCTGTGGGAGTACCACAGTTTTAGGCAGGCTTCTGTCATCCTCCCCCGGCCCAGCAAAAGATGGACGTGAGGGCGTTAAGTCTGAGGATACTGAGGAGTTTGACAGAATCTATCATTTGAAGGACTCTAGGCAGGTCTGTCAATTCAGTTTCTTTACCTAAAAACAGGAACAAGATGCTAGAGAGTTGTTTATTTTTATTTTGGTTTTGGTTATCTTGCTTTTTGGGCTGCACGGGGCTGTGCTTAGGTCTTACTGTTGGTTCTGTGTTCAGGAATCAGTTCTGACAGGCTCAGGGGACCGTATGGCGTGCCAGCCACCAAGAAAAACCAGAATTTTTGATGGACTCCCTCCTATTTTTTTTTGGTGGGGGATGGCCTACTTAATCCTCATATAGGCCCAAGTTCAGGATGGACAGGGCAACCTTAACCTCCTCAAGAGAGTCAGAAGTGCCCGAATTAAAAATAGCAAACGAGGTGGTCCAAGTTAATTCCATTTTAGAATTAAACGGGCCTGGTGTAGTGGCCACTCTTTCCTTCCTAGGTTGATCGTCCACCCTCTGGTTCGGAGCTTCTCTGGGTCCTGAAGAGTAGCGCAGAGTAGAGGAATTTAGGCGGGAGAATCGGAGGGAGAATGGGAGGAGGGATGGGTTGACAGGGAAAGGCTGGCCAGGAAGGGTGGTGACAAACCGGAAATGGGGATGGGAGAGCAGGATGCGGGGGCGGCAGGGCGGCGGGGCTGGGACCCGGGGAGGAGGCCTGAAGGGGAAAGTGCTATGGGGGGGGGGCGGGGGCGGGGCTGTCTGTGGGCCGATCCGCGGGATAGACACACACGGCCAGCCGGAGTGAAAAGAACAATTTATCCCGTGCTTTATTAAAACGTGCATCATTCTTTTATTTTAAAATGTGCATCATTGTCTCGTGCTCGGCGCGCGCGACCTCAGCGTGGTGGCCCGCGTGGGCCTCGCCCACGCCCGGCTCCCGCGGGGCCGCCGCCGTCCGCAGGCGCTCAGGTGGCGCGGGCCCGGGGGCTCCCGCCCATGGCCAGGTAGACGTCGATGGGCACGTGCAGCAGCGTCAGGCAGTGGCAGCCGGGGCAGCGGCGGAGCGGCCTGGGGGAGCGGGGCGCGGCGTCAGGGGCGGCCCGGGGCGCCCGCCGAGCGTCCCCCGGCCCCGGCCTCACCTGACCGGGGTGTGCTCCGTAGCTACGGGCTCCGGGCTGTCCTGGGATTCTGGGGCGGCGGCAAGGCCAGGGGAGTCTCCCGCCTCAATGGGGAATCTGCGACCCTGCGGGGGCTCCTGCGCGCTCATGTCCAGGCCCCGGGGCGCTCTGCGCGGGGAGTGGCGGTCGGGCCGCCCCCGGGACGCCGGGCGCCCCCTCCCCGCGCCCGCCGCTGGGGCCGTCTCACCGAAGGGAGGCCGAGGCCGCTCCCGGGCTGGAAGCAGCTGCCCGAGCCCTGGCGGCGCGCGGACGCTCCGGTCCAGGCGGGGCCGGGCAGGTGTCTGCGGCGCGCCCGGGCCCGGCCGTCGAGGGGGAGCGCGGCATTGTGACCGGCTCGGGGCGCGCTGACCTCACAGAGCCCCGTTCCTCCCGCCCGGCACCCGCCCGTGCACTTGGCGCCGCGCCGGCCCGGGCCGCAGGGCCCCGGCCAGGGCTGCGAGCCGCTCCCCGCGCGGACCCCCGCGGCCGCCCGACGGGGCGCGGGCACGCGGGCCGCCCGGCTGCGCGGCGCCGTCCGGCAAGAAGGGACCCGCTCGCGCCGGCCCCACTCCCCAGCGCGCGGGGGACCGGCGCTGGGTTTGGTGCGGCCGCTGGCGGGAGCAGGTAGGGGCACGGCCCATTTTGGCCAAGGGTCACACAGCATTTACATCATAATTGGGTAGTTTAAAAATGTCTGGCCCTCTCCCTCCCCTCCACCCGCGGCTGCTGTGTGGAGACGGAGAATGTTCTAGCGCTGGGGGCGGCTGCGGATGAAGTCCTTGGGGGGAAAAGGAGCAGGCCAAGGGCGATGGTGGAGTAGAGCTGCCTCGCAGAGGCAGCATGAGCTGAGAGGGTGACGGGAAGGAAGGAGGCGCTGGACAGCATGGAGGACTTTCTTCTCTCCAATGGGTACCAGCTGGGCAAGACCATTGGGGAAGGGACCTACTCAAAAGTCAAAGAAGCATTTTCCAAAAAACACCAAAGAAAAGTGGCAATTAAAATTATAGACAAGATGGGAGGGCCAGAAGGTGAGCTGGGTTCTCTGCGGAGGGAGGGTGGGCTGGGGTGCTGGTGGTGGTGCCTCTAGAGAAGGGTCCTTCTCGCTCTCTCCCCTTTAATCTGAAGCCACAGAGGAGGCCAGGTTTCAGCTCTGGGGTAGGCCAAGTGGGGAACAGGAGGCTGGGAGTCCACCTTCCTTCGGACCCCTGGGATTAGAAGTGCCGGGGCTGGGGCAGAGGCAGTACAGCAGGTAGAGCACTTTCGTTGCACATGGCCAACCCAGGTTCCATCCCCAGCCTCCTGAAAGGTCCCCAGGAGTAATTCCTGAGCACAGAGCCAGGAATAAGCCCTGAGCATTGCCAGGTGTGGCCCAAAAACAAAAGAAAAAAAGTGTCAGAGGGGCTGGAGCCTTGAAGGCGCAGAGGTAGAATGCTGGGCTGGAGCGATAGTACAGTGGGTAGAGAGCTCGCCTTGCATGCGGACGACGTGGGTTTGGTCCCTGGCATCTCATATGGCTCCCCAAGCCCTGCCAGGAGTGATCCCTGAGCACAAAGTCAGGAGTAAGCCCTGAGCACCGCTGGGTGTGGCCCAAAACAAAAATTAGAGGTAGAATGCTTCCCTTGCATGTTTGGATCTGAATTCCTTTAAGAGGCCTTTTCTATTCCAGAGGTCAGGGCCAAGGCTAGCAGAGCAGGGGACAGGAGCTGTGTCAAAGCAGTTAAATGGAAAAAAAAATAAGGCTCAAGAAAAGAAGTGTGGGTCAAGAGGAGGGGTGGAAGGGGTTGGCTCACCTCACTAGTGATCATGCCTCCTGACGTGAGTCAATGGCATTGTCTGAAAGTCCCCAAAGCATTTTGATACCCATGATCTCACAGGCTGCTGACTGCGAGGTGAGCAGGGAGTAGTTCCTTTGAATAATGCATTAACTCCAGAAATAATAGAGATGAACATTTGCAAGGTGAATATCCCACCAGGTAGACATTTAAAAAGGGACCACGGCCCATAACCCAGACCAGGTGGGCAGAGAGGCAGGAGAGAAAGCAGGAGACAGGGCTGAGTAGATGATGTGCATCCTGGATTTGAAACCTCTCTTTCCCCTTATTTCCTCAGAGTTTATCCAGAGATTTCTGCCTCGGGAGCTCCAGATTGTTCGTACCCTGAACCACAAGAACATCATTCAGGTGTATGAGATGCTGGAATCTTCTGATGGGAAAATCTACCTGGTGATGGAGCTGGCGGAGGGAGGGGATGTCTTCGACTGCGTACTAAATGGAGGGCCGCTGCCTGAGAGCCGGGCCAAGGCCCTCTTCCGTCAGATGGTCGAGGCCATTCGCTACTGCCATGGCTGTGGCGTGGCCCACCGGGACCTCAAGTGCGAGAACGCCTTGTTGCAGGGCTTCAACCTGAAGCTGACCGATTTTGGCTTCGCCAAGGTGTTGCCCAAGTCACGCAGGGAGCTGAGCCAGACCTTCTGCGGCAGCACAGCCTATGCCGCGCCTGAGGTGCTGCAGGGGATTCCCCACGACAGCAAGAAGGGCGACGTCTGGAGCATGGGCGTGGTCCTATACGTCATGCTCTGCGCCAGCCTACCTTTTGACGACACAGACATCCCCAAGATGCTGTGGCAGCAGCAGAAGGGGGTGTCCTTCCCCACTCATCTGGGCATCTCGGCCGAATGCCAGGACCTGCTCAAGCGGCTCCTGGAACCAGACATGATCCTCCGGCCTTCAATTGAAGAAGTTAGTTGGCATCCATGGCTAGCAAGCACCTGATAAACGCAATGGCAATTCCTCCCCAATAAAGCAAGGGGAGAAAGCAAACTGAAACACTCGCTTCTAAAATGGTGATATATATTTTACACTTTTTAAACTTTTGGATAAGCTTACTTATCCAAAAGCTGATACATACCTTTCCTGGCCTCACTTCTCTTCCCTTAAAGAGCTCCGTGGAACCAGAGGGCCTCACTCAAGACTCCCCTTTGTGAGGGCTGGCAAGTGATTTCCAACGGGTGCTTAACCAGTTAACTAGAACTGGACCCCAGATTCAAACACACACAGGGGGAGGAGAGGCGAGGACAGGAGAAAACTGATACAGAGCAACTGGAACCACTTTTGTTGCAACTTCCTTTCCAAATAAAAGCAGAAGCCTCTTGACTCATTGTCTTGGTGAGAGGACTACCGAGGCCCTGTCCCTTCCTCGTCCCAAAGGATAAGCCACATAAGGTCAAGGGACTTCCTCAGCATCCAGGCTGCCCTTCCTGTTGCCACAGGTGTCAGCAGGACCTTCCCCCGCCCCCAGAGTAGCTGCTGCAGAGGGCACAGAACAGATCCCCACACACCTTCCAGCTTTTGTTGAATTTCTTTAATGCTGTTAACGGCAAATCTGGAAAAGGTTCAGGACAAAGTTTTTTTCTGATTACAAAACTAACAGCTGTTAGAATTTTTTTCTTTTTTTCTTTTTTCTTTTCCCGGCTACAAAATACTCTGGGGAGATGCATTATAATTTAAAATATATAATATTGCACAAACAACCAAAAGATTAAACTAAAGAAATAATTACAAAGAGGAAAAACCCATCCCATCCAAAGGAAAAAAAATTCAGCATTGTCTCCACCCCAGCCCTCACTGAAGGTTTGCCGTAGAAGTGACCGCATCTCCCGGCAGCCCTCACCTCAGCCCCTCTAACTCACGGCAGAACACACCAGACTATGTACAAGAATCACCAGAGCAGCAGCGGAAGCACCAGGGTCTCCAGGGACTCCTGCAGCCCCTCAGTCCCCCAGAGAGCTGCAACTTCACCACAG
Source organism: Sorex fumeus (assembly GCF_029834395.1). Classification (NCBI taxonomy): domain Eukaryota; kingdom Metazoa; phylum Chordata; class Mammalia; order Eulipotyphla; family Soricidae; genus Sorex; species Sorex fumeus. The sequence goes on from NW_026606104.1 coordinate 47,778,401, forward strand.
CTGGGGGTGCAAGAGCCACGGGCTGCTCTGTCTTCAGGAGGAAGAACTTCTGCAGACAAGCCTCAGGAAGCTCCCCAACTTCTGCTTCCCTTCAGGACGTAGAAAGGCTGGGGCGAAGAAGCTGGATTTACCAGAGCTGTAAGTACTCGGCTTTGATCACTGCTCTGTACCTGCGAGCTGGTTTGTGTCCTAAGCTACAGGGGAGTTGAGGTGGGTAGCTGGTTGGACAAAGAATCCCCCGGCAATGCACAGAAGGGCCTGAAGTGGCTTCCTCCCAGTGTGGGGAGAGAAAGAAATACAAGAGCAGGCTCTGGCAGGCGGCACAGCTGGGCTAAGGACTTGGGTGAGTTTGACATGAAGAAGCCCTAGGAAGTGTAGGGAACATACCAGCCTGGGCTGGAAGGGAGGAGGTGGGAACTCAAGGTTTGGTCTCTAGAGTCTGTATCACAAGGAACTTTTCCAGGAATGGAAAACAGCTGGGAGGAGAGGGGGAGATTCCCAGCACTGACGCCCTCACCCTCTTACTCCCCAGCAGGGATAAGGACAAGATGTGCTTGCCAGCCTTGCCTGGCCACGGGCAGATGACATGCTTTCCTTGTCTGCTTATGGACGGACAGTGTGTCGTCTTGGTTTTCTCCAGGACACTGGTGGTTGGGCTTCTGTCTACGCAGGCAGAGGGCTGGAGCTCTTCCTTTGGGACTTCCCAGCAAGAGCCCCAAGAATAGTGGGTGTTCAGCAGGCTCATCTGGTGAGGGGGCACGTTTCCTCCCCGTTGGTCATCTGATGGTTGGCACAAGTCAGAGTTTCTGGTCTGGATTTAGTGAGTCCCTTCACAGGTGCAAACAGAGGCCAGAAATTGTGACCAGCCGGAAGCAGCCCAGAATTGTGACTAGAGCTGTGGCTGAGAGCCATTTGGGGGACATTCTCAGTGTCTCTAGGGCTGGGCTGAGACGAGAGGGTGGCGGTAGGTGCTGTGGGCGGGGATGGGGAGCAGCTTGCCCCGGCTCCCCTCACTCCCAGTCCTCCCACTCTGCATCTTCCAGCTGCAAATGGAGAGCACAGACATTTACTCCTTGGGGTCAAGCTCACACCCAACTTCCCCTCACTGCTGCTACTGCCAGACAGCCCTCCCGCAGGCCCTACACCCAGGGCCTATCTCCCCAGTCCAAGTAAACCCCTGGGGTAGAGTTGCCTTCTGGCTGCAGGTGATCTGCCGCCCAACACTGAACCTGCGGGAATAGCTGGCCACAGGAAGCAAGGCAGTCCCTTTGGGAGAAACTGCGTCCTGCCAAGCAGATAAGAACATGGCCATGTGACTGCCAACAAGGGTCAACTGAACCACATGGGGCTCTGGCACCCCCAATGCCTCCCCCACCACACACACACACACACACACACACACACACACACACACACACACCGCACCCCTCCACCCTCCAGGTAACTTTTTCTAGGCCTGCTGACAGGACAGGTTGTAGAATGACTCGCTGGTATATAGCATGTCCTTTTTGTGTGTGATGCTGGGGTGACACTGGGGGTCTCATACGTGCCAGGCAAGTGCTCTACCACTGAACCATAACCCCAGGACCAGCAGGTCAGGTCTGAAAGACACTGCTAAGACATATAGACATGTTACAAGGCCTCACAGCATGTTACAGTTCTCTGTTCTGTCCTGAGTGTGCTCCTCCTGCCCCAAAGTTTGTTTCCTAATACAACAAGCCCATTCCCACCTCTAATATAAGGTCCTGTGGTTCCCGCATCACAGTCGAAGTAAGGCTGATGAGTCTACTCTGGCCTGTAGCCTCAGTTCCACCACTGGCTCGCTGGAACAGCTTGCTTCTCAGCGTCCTCATTAAAAACTGGCCTACTCTTGATTGAGAGGTAGTGAAGAATCAGACTAATAAAACATCTGGGCTTATGGCTAGATCAGGTTTTGTGGGGCCTCAGTATGTTGATCCTTGCTCCCATGTCCTAGACACTCTGCTGAATGCATCTATCTACATTACTATCACGGCATATAAGCAGTTCTGTGCTTTAGATGGGGGAAATAAAGATTCAAGTTAAGTGACTTGCCCAAAACCACATCGCCTTGTCTCCAAGGCGAGGAATCTGCTCAGGTGCTGCACCTGGGGTTTGGAGGATGCGGGCAGGGTTTGAGTAGCTCCTTGGGTGATTTGGATAGAGGGCTAATGTCAAGAACTCTCCCATGTATCCACCCTTGCAGTAAGGGGAAGCAGAAGCCTTGGATCACAGCTGTTCAGAGCCTGAGTGGGAGGCCCAGCTCCCTTCCTGTGGCCTGTCACCAGAGAGAAGGGACCAGCCCCGGGGAGCAGTGGGCGTGGTGGGAAGAGTACCAGGCCTACTCACCTCCCCCGAGGCATCCACTTTGGAAAGTGCCATCTGTACTTCTTCTTCAGTCATGTCCAGGTCAAAGTCCTTCTCCCAGTCCTCACTGATGTCTGTGCTTGAGCCTGGAACCATGAGCCAAGGAGTGAATGGTGGGAAGTGGAATGTAAAGAGGTTATAGTGGGGTTAGTGGCCCCCTTCGAAAGCACCTGGGAGCAACCTGAGGGAACTCAAGAGGCTGAGCGCAAGCTAGCATGGGGGAGGTTTAAATTCCATCTAGAGCACCACCAGGAGCTACTGCCAAGCACAGACCTGGGAGGAACCCTCAAAACTGCTAGGAATGGCCTCCAAACCAAAATAAATTAGTAAATAAAAGCACTTGGTAATACAGAGCAAAGAAACAAACATTTTGGTTTCATTCTCCGTTAACCCCACTGCTAATGGTCACTGTCACGGTCCTCCCGTTGTTCATCGATTTGCTCGAGCGGGCCCAGTAACATCTCCATCGGAGACTTTGTTGTTACTGTGTTTGGCATATCAAATACATCACGGGTAGCTTGCCAGGCTCTGCCATGTGGGCGAGATACTCTCAGTAGCTTGCCGGGCTCTCCTAGAGGGGTGGAGGAATCGAACTTGGGTCGGCCATGTTGGCTGCGTGCAAGGCAAACGCCCTACCGCTGTGCTATCGCTCCAGCCCTACTGCTAATGGTACCTACTTTAAAACAGAAATTCTGGGTTCAGTAAAAAAATTAGCTAAAAGAACACTCATCGTATGGGGCTAGCAAGAGTTTACAAAGGTAAGGTGCTTGCCTTACATGCTTTCAACTCTAATTTGACCCCTGGAACCACATATGGTCAGCAGTCACTGCCAGAAGTGACTCCTAACCATGGCCAGCTGTGGCCCAAACACAAATACAAATTTATGGTTTAACTGATCTCAGAGACTGCAGCTGAGCTGGCCCAGTCAGGCCTGGACTTCAGGCCCCGATCTTTGGAGCCCTCTTGGGATGGGGGTGGGCCAAGACCCTGCCTATGGGAAGGCCCAGTGTTCTGTCCACAGTCGACTTCTGCAGGCATATAACAGCCCAGCTATGACTCCACACTCCTGAATCAATCCAGTTTCACAGCCCTGGGAGTGCGTGGCTGCATATGCAGTTGCACATGTCACTGTCACTGTCCTCCCATTGTTCATCGATTTGCTGGAGTGGGCCCAGTAACGTCTCCATTGTGACAATTGTTACTGTGTTTGGCATATCGAATACGTCACGGGGAGCTTGCCAGGCTTTGCCATGTGGGCGAGATACTCTTGGTAGTTTGCTGGGCTCTCCGAGAGGGGCGAAGGAATCGAACCTGGCTCGGCCAGGCTGGCTGCACGCAAGGCAAACACCCTATTGCTGTGCTATAGCTCCAGCCCACAGCTGCACAACATCTCCAAATTTCAGAGCTGACAGCCCAGTAGGAGCATGGAAAAATTAGATGGGAAAGTTACCTAGAAGTCCACTAAACTTGACAGAAAACAATAGCACAGAAGTCTCAACTAGCATTTACTAACAGCTTAGTAAATCCTCAGACTTTAATGTATGTTGTAACTAGCAATATCAAGTAGATTATTTTGTACCTGCTAAAGGATCTGGGGCAATATAACTGAGGACACTGATGGAGGGAAAGTCGCACTTCAGTGCTGGAACACTGAACACCTGAAATGACTTTGGGAAGTCTTAAAGCGTTAAGTGAGAATAAGCAAACGGCTCCATAGTAGAGAAGCACTTGTGCAGAGGCTCCAAAAGTCTAACAAGTCTTTTTTTTTTTTTGCTTGTTTTGGGTCACACCTGGCAATGCACAGGGTTTACTCCTGGCTCTGCACAGTCCCCTGGCAGTGCTCAGGGGACCATATGGCATGCCGGGAATCGAACCTGGGTCAGGCGCGTGCAGGGATGTGCAACGTCCTACCCACTGTGCTATCGCTCCAGCCCCAAGTCTTTGTTTTGGGGCTATACCCAGTAGTGCTCAGGGATATTTCCAGTTCTGTGCTCGGAGTGATCCCTGGCATGCTGGGGATCTATAGAGTCAGGGACTGGAGCGGAGTCAGCACAAGCAAGGCTAGCACCTTACCTCCCTCACTATCTCTCTGGCACCTGTCACAAATCTTCCAGAAGCAAACAAATACTCTATTTACAGGCTAACTTCTTCACCATTTCCATGCTTTTGCTCAAATCTCACCATCTAAATATGGTCTTTAGTACAGCTGGTACAGAGCTTGCCATGCACATGACTTACCTGGACTCAATCCCTGCGTCCTATACAGTGCCTAGAGGAGTAAGTCCTGAGCACCACCAGGTGAGGCCCAAATCCTATTACCTCCCAAAATGTGTCTACCTTGAGATTTTGTTTTTTAAACTATATAGTATAGCAGTACACTGTGCACTGATTGCCAACGGTCTGTCTTGTAAAATAAATCCAGATATGTATCATAAAACACCTGTATAAAGCCATCCTTGAAACAAGTGGAAAAAAATGCGCCTACCTTGAGCTCCTTTTTTGGGGAGCGTAGGGGAGCTCTTACCCAGTGGTACTCGGAGGCTACTACTGGCTTGGTATTTGGAGAGCATGTGGTACCAAGGACTGAATTCAAGCCTCCCCCATACAAAACATGTGCTCCAACCCATTTGGGTTACTTCTCTGGCCCTGATTTCCAACTTAATTATTTTGGGTTTTTGTTTTGTTTTGGGGCCACACCCGGCAATGCTCAGAGGTCACTCGTGGCTTGGTACTCAGGAATCACTCTTGGTGGTGCTTGGAGGACATATGAGATGCTGAGGCTTGAACCTGGGTGGGCTGCATGCAAGGCAAATGACCTACCCATTGTACTATCGCTCTAGTCCTTAAATTATTTGGGGGTTTTGGGCCTCACCCTGCAGTGTTCAGGAGTGACCCCTGGCAGTGCATGGGGGACTGTATGTGGTGTCAGATTTGAACCAGGACTGGTGGGTGTAAGGCAAGTATCTTAACCCTTGTACTATCTTTTTAGTCCTGCCTTTCCAAGTTTAAATAACAACCCACCTCCCTCACTCTGCTCTAATTCACTTTTCCATTGTATTCATTAGTTTCCAGCATATCGCATAATGATACTTAAATATATATTGACCAATACCTGAGAAGCTAGAGTGTGAACTGCCTGAGTATAGGGATCTCTCCTTTGTTGTTTAGCTTTTGGGCTACAACCAGCCCATCACTCCCGTAATGCTCAGGGGTCAGCAGCACACTAGGTGAGTGCCCGGCATGCCGTACTGTCTCTCTGGCCCCAAGGGATGTTTCTTGGCCACACCCAGTGGTGCTCAGAGGTAACTCCTGGCTCTGCACTCAGGGATCACTTATGATACTGCTTGGGGTATCACATGGAATACCGGGGACTGAACCCAGATATGCTATGTACAAGGCAAGTGCCCTATTCACTGTACTATCTCTCCGGCCTGGGATTTAAAAAGTTTCCAAACAGCTAGAACACAGAGTTCATCTAAATATTCATGATCAGATATGGGAAATCATGGCCCATGCACTAAACCCAAACTACCAGCTGTTTCTTTGGAGATACAAATTTGGAAAAAAGTAATGGCCATTTGTATACATACTGTCTATGGCTGCCCTCATGCTTACAATGGCAGAGTGGAGTAGTCTGGATGACAAACGAGGCTCCCCAAAGTCGAAAATGTTTGAGATCTAACCAATCCCTACTCCAGGTGATTCTGACCACCTCTGCTCCAATACTGGGGTCGTAATGTGACTTCAGTCATTATTAGCTTTTTCTTGGTTTCTGGGCTACACCTAGTTGCCATCAGGGGCTCCACTGACTCTGCTCAGGGATCACTCCTTGCAGTGCTCTGGGACCACATGCGGTTCAGGGATTTGAACCAGGATTGTGGGATCCACTGTCTCACACTATGCACTATTCCTGCAGTCCTTCTTACAGTCATCATTGGAAAAAAAGTTATTACTAAGAAGTATATCACGGGATCACGGTCCTCCCGTTATTCATCGATTTGCTTGAGCGGGCCCAGTAACGTCTCCATCATGAGACTTGTTGTTACTGTCTTTGGCATATCAAATACGTCACGGGTAGCTTGCCAGGCTCTGCTGTGGGGGCAAGATACTCTCGGTAACTTGCCGGGCTCTCTGAGAGGGGCGGAGGAATCGAACTCGGGTTGGCCATGTTGGCCGCTTGTAAGGCAAACGCCCTACCGCTGTGCTATCGGTGGCTTTCACACTACGAAGTAAACTGTAAAAATAGTTCCTTCAAAAATAGTATCTGCATGGGGTGGGAGAGCTCAGCTGCTGGAGCCCATGCTTTGCGTGTATGACGCTTGGGTTCAATCCTAGGCGGCTCCTGGTACCTGAATACAGTCAGGAGTGACTCCTGGACTCTGAACTGGGGGTATCCCGGGGCACTGTCAAGTGTGCTTCCCAAACAAACACCGGCTCCCACAACCCCCTCCACCCCCCCCCATGGTCTGTGTAGCAGATGATTCAAAAGGCTGGAGTACATGCTTTGCCCATGGGATCCCTGGGACCGAGCCCTGGAACCAAGTGAGAATGCTGCAACTGAAGATGCGTGGCTCCTGGCAAGCACCGCAAGGAGGCGTGTCCTACCACAGGCAAGACTGCAACACACAGTGAGCAACCACCGAAAAAGTGTGTGAACACCACAGCCAGGTAAGGACCCCCATCCCTGCCAAATTCTAAATATTCCAGTAATAGTAGCAACAATGAAAAGGGAAAAGAAAAAAAAACGTGGAGTGTGATTCCATTTCAAAAACAAAACCAAAACCAAAAACATGTGGGTGGGGAGCAGAGTTTGTGTAGGGGTTAAGGTGCTTGCCTTGCATGTGGCTGGGTCACATAAGGTGAGTCCCCTGAGCACCACCAGGAGTGATCCCTAAGTGCAGAGCCAGGAGTAAGCCCTGAGCACCGCTGGGTCTGGCCCCCCAAATGAAACAAAAACAAAACATGCATGGGGAGGTCTCCTTGGGAAGCAGATGAATAGCTCGTTGCCATTAACCCATGCCTTGCTGCCATATGGCCAGCACCTCGATCCCTGGTTGTGACTCTGGGCTGCGCGCCACAACTGAGATGGACACCTCCTGCTGGTCACTGCAACAGCACCACAGCTGGGTAGCATGACCCCCTGGAGGACCACAACCAGAAGACGCCCAGTGAGCAGGTGGCTCACTGCAAATAAAGCAGCACCAATCTCGATGAGCAATGCAGCCCCGTCATGTGATGCCCTGGAAGCACCCAGCCAGGTGCCTTCTGCTTGGCACAGCAGCAGAGAAGGGGCAGGGAGACAGAATAAGACTGATGCCTGGGCTACACGTCAGACCAACTCTACCAAAACTGGGGTTGGGAGTGTGGTGGTGGAGGGGTCTCTAAGCATCTATTTAAAACTATTTTTTAAATGCCAGTGGAGGAGCTGGAGTGATAACAGCAGTATGGCGCTTGCCTTGCATACAGCCAATCTGGTTCGATGCCTGACATCCCGTATGGTCCTCCAAGCACCACTAGGAATGAGTCCTGAGTGCAGTGCCAGCAATAACCCCTGAGCACGGCCAGGCATGACCAAAAATCAAAAATGCTCACTGGAGTGGAGAGATAAAAAGGGCTGGGTACATGCGCTGTATACAGGAAATACATGTCTATTTCCCAGTACTGAGCTCTGAGCTGGAGGCACCCTTGAGAATGGCCAGGTCTGGCCCCAAATCCAAAATAAATGAAGACTCAAGTTACCGACATCTGGTCTTCATAATGCACTGTGGGAGTGACAAATGGAGTTGTGTTTCTTCTAGGTCAGTGTCTCAACCCTTCTCCGACCTTGTTTTCTTCCTCTGGCCCCTCTTGGTTGTACCAATAGGACCCCTAGTCTCGCGCCATGGGCCCCATTGATTTTTCACCTGTGGCCCCCTAGGAGTATCCCGGGGGCCCAAGTGGAGCCACATGGCTGCAGTTAAGAAATGCTGCTCCAGAGGTATCCTTGGTTAATTCCACACATGGGTCTAGAGGCTGAGGTCAAATGTGCAATCAAGGCCCAGTTCTGAGTCTAAGTCTCCCTGTGTGTCAGGTCACGCTTCCTGTGAGCCAGGAGCCGGCTTCACATCGGATTCCCCACTTGAGAGCTACAGCTGTGGAGAGACAGCTTCCGTCCAGGACGCTGAAATGACTCTTCAGGCTTCAGTGTCAGGGCAATCCTTTCAGGGACAGAACACAGAGGATCCAGGCCACAGAGTGAGGAGGTTTTCATACCAAGCACTGCACAAGGTTCCGCCTCAAACACTGCTGGGTGTGACCCTGCCCATCTCTCTCCCCTGGCACTCCCCCCCAAAGAAGGGGAAAAACAGTATCACTAGCATTAGTATCCTCTGGGTGGAAACCAGCAACCCCCATCTGCAGCTGAGGAAGTGAAGGTTTCAAGTGGCAGAGCTGTGGCTTGGCTTTGCTGCCTTCGGCCTGCTACCACCAAGGCTAGCTCCCACAGTGGGCAGTAAGCTCCGCACCACAATGGGACTCTCCCCTGCAACAAGAATGGAAGGCTTCGCGATGGAGGTGTCTCCTCCAGGGCACAGCAATCCCACAGCAATTCCACTCTCCTGCTCTGGGTCTCCGCTTCAAGCCCAGCAAAGAGATGGAAGCGGAAGCAACTCCCCGGCCAGTGGAGGTGAGTAAGGCTGAAAGTCCAGGGCTCCTGCCAGTCCAGTCTGCCCCTCGTCCTCTTCCCCATTTCCCTACTGAGAGGGCCTGGCGAGGCAAAGTCCAGTCTAAGCTTAACGCATCTTGGGAAAAATGCAGGCAGCAGCACTACCACAGCAGCAGTCACCCTGGGACCCTCTCAGACCCCATGGTCTGGTTATTCCGGGGAATCTGCTTTGCCTAGGGACCAAGCCTCCCTACTAGCTTTCTAGAATGTGGACCTAAGAGCAAAAATGAGTCACCAACTCTAAGTCTTAATGTGTTATTTTAAGGCTAGCTCACTCTACTCTGCTCCCACTGTTCCACCTTAATCCAAGACCCTGGCTTCCTCTATCAGGGAACTACAACTACTTTGGGCGAGGGGGGCCCTTCTGCGTGGAAACCCCTGCCCCTCCTTTCATGCCTCCTACTACTGCACCCCAGAAGCAGCATGAAAGAGTGGTGCGCCAACCACCGTTCAATCCCAGGCATATGGTCCCCTGAGCCCGCCAGGAGTGATTCCTGAGTACAGAGCCAGGAGTAAGCCCCGGACACCGCTGGGTGTGGCCCCCCCCCCAAAACAACAAAAGAGTTCATGCCACAACTCTCCCATAGTGTGTGTTTTTGTGTGTGCGCACACGTGCAGTGCTCATGATTGTGTGTCTGTGTGGCCAGTGCTTCAGGGATAACTCCTGGCTCTACACTCAGGAATTACTCCTTATGGTTCTCGGATGACCACATGGAATGCAGGGGAATGAACCTGGGTTGCAACTCCCCCATACTCTGTCCAATCCCCACCACCAGTTTTTTTCTTTTTCAGGGGGCCTAACCCAATGATGCTCAGGGCTGATTCCTGTCTCTTGCGCTCAGGGATCACTCCTGGTGGGCTTGGGGGACCACTATGGGGTGCTGGGGATTGAACCTGGGTCAGCCAAGTGCAAGTCAAGCACCTTACCTACTGGACTCTGCTCCAGCCATCTTTTTTTTGTTTTTCCCTGATTACCGTCTCTGGTAGCCCAGTTCCAAAGGAAACCTATTGATTCTCAGTTCGTATGGTTTTGGGCCATACCCGGCGGTGCTCAGGGCTGGCTCCTGGTGGGGCTCAGGAACCACACGGGATGCTAGAGGTTAAACCCAGATTGTTCATGTGCCAGGAAACATGTTTCCCCCTGTGCCATCTCTCCAGGACCCAGAAACCTATAAATTCGTTAAGCCTCTACACCTGCTTCACTGTCTTCTCTTCCCTAACCAGCTCAGATCTCATGAGTCATCAAAATGTCACTTCTTAAAGGTACTTGAGACTGTCTTTTTCCTCCACTGATTTCACCTGGCCAATCTTGAACCCTAGTTGAATCCACTCCCTTATTTGTTCTGTGTCTGCTTCTGAGCAACAGGATGTGGTGAGACAAAGTACAACAGTGCTGACTGGTCTCTTTCAATAATACATACACACCGCCCACCCTCACAAGGTGCAGCTAGTATCCGTCCCACCTAGCACACCTATGTAAGTGTCCACTTGGTCACTCCCCTAGGGGCTCATTCTCTTTTCTCAATACTTCTCGGGGTGATCAATATTTCGGACCTTTAGGGAAATGGGGAAGATCATGTAGCGCTCACAGACTGTAAGGCTGAGACAAGCCTAGCAGTGCTCAGTCCACTAATACTGACATACACAACATGCTCAGGGAATGGTTCCCCTTCTCTTATCACTTCTCCAAAGTGGGCTTCACTCAAATTTTATTTGCTGTTGGGCCACACCTGATGCTTGTTGTTTAGGGTGACTCCTGGCAGTATTTGAGGAAACCAGATGAACTTGAATCAAACCCAAGCCTCCTGCATGCCAAGCATGTACCTGCCCATTGAACTATTTCTAGCTCTCTGGCCTTCTACTCCAATTTTTTGTTTTTCAGTTTTTTTGCCACACTTGGCAGTGCTCAGGGTTTACTCCTGTCTCTGCACTCAGGAATCACTTCTTGGCAATGTCTGGGATACGATATGTGGTGCCAGAGATTGAGACTGAGCCAGATGCATACAAACTTCTTCCCTTACTGATTCCCCGCCACCTACTGTGAAACAATTTCCATCCATTTAGAGTATCGGGAAGTTTAGGGATTGGCGACCTTTCTGAAGCTAACAACGCTTGGATCTGAAACCAGCATCATCCTCACAACTGGCCTTTAGTGACCATCCCTGTTGATCGCAGTATCATGTCCAACCACCTGAAACCAACTGGAGATTACATTCCTGAATGCGCTTTTTGAGCCACCCCAGCCCCAGCCCCCCACTTTGTTCTTCCCTCTCCTGAGAGACAACAGAGACCGAACCTTGGTCCCCACCCCCTGCATGTGCCCCACCCTGACACCTGAACTGGGCAGCCTCCCTGGCGGGGTTCCCTTGAACCCGCCCCACTCTTCAGCTCTCCGTACAATGCCTGTCTCCTCGATGAGCCTCCCGCTGATGCCCACTGATTCCTTCCTTCTCTGAAGCCCTGCGGTCCCAGGCCTGGCCCAGCCTGCCTGGCACTTCATCATAAAGACTGTGGCCTTGGCCCCTCCCTCCTCAGTGGCTCATAAAGACTAGGTGGGAGCCCATTGGATGCTCTCACTGAATCACAGAAGGAAAGCACAGTGCTGAGATCTGGAAACCCTGCAGTTTCTCCCCTGCAGGAAGCAGGGGAGGGTTGAGTGGGGCCCATCAGAGGCAGCTTCCGGTCCCTAACAGTGCTGGTATACCAGATCCTCTGCTGGGAAACTGTGTGGCCAACTGGTCTGGGACATTAGCAGAGAGCAAGGTGTGCATGTCAAGCGGCAGTGGGGGCACTCCTGCCCATCAGCTATCTTCAGTCTCTACGGCGGGAGGGCTCTGCCGGGGCAACGAAACGAACAGAGCGGCCATGGCTTCATCCCAGGAGCCACAGATTCCTCTTTGAAAAAGTCAGAGTGCCCATTATAAAATTCCTTTCACAGTAAGAAACTAAAACTATTACTCAAACTGATTCACAGCAAGTTCATCAGTGTTCACTTTTTAATTTGGGGGCGGGTAGGAGGCACATTCAACAGTATCCGGGGCTACTCCTGGTGCAGTCCCTAGGGTTGTTCCAGGCAGTGCTCAGTACAACAGGTCGCCTATATGCAATGCAGGTGGCCAACCCCTTTGAACTCTCTCTCCGGCCTTAGTGTATATGGGGACAGAGACATGGCTCATCAAGCAGAACACACGCGAGGCCCTGGTTCTGATCCCAGCATTGTATGGTTCCCCTGGAACACTTCCAAATATGGTCACCACAACTACACAACAGAAAACCCGGTACCAAAAACTGTACATGTTTTTTGTTGCAGAATAATTCTCAATAGAAGTGTATGAACCCAAATAAAGGGCTTTCCTGAGCTCACTTAGAGAAGACCCTTGACTTCAATGTTAGGGCTGGAAATGAGGCTCAGTGGCAGAGAACTTGCTCTGCATACACAAGTTTCAACCCTGCACTGCAAAATAAGAACATCAATAGAGGGGCTGGAGCAATAGCACAGCGGGTAGGGCGTTTGCCTTGCACACGGCCGACCCGGGTTCGATTCCCAGCGTTCCATATGGTCCCCTGAGCACCACCAGGAGTAATTACTGAATGCATGAGCCAGGATTAACCCCTGTGCATTTCCAGGTGTGACCCAAAAAGAAAAAAAAAATTAAAAAAAAAAAGAACATCAATGGAACAAAGATTCCCAGTTTAGAAAACCAAACAATCCAAATGGATACTAATTGGATGGCGGTAGGTAACACTTGGGCTTGAAGCAAGACAGAGCTGGGTCTGAACCTGGTCTTGCCAATTCCTGCCATGAATTTGAGCAAATTCATTTCAAATGTCATTTTTCATCTATAAAATGAGTACAGTAATGCTGACCTCATGGGCTATGAGATGTGAAAAGCTAAATATACACAGTACAGGACCTAGTATAAACCTTATCTTACTTCTAACAACATGAAGATTTTTGGGTACATATGTGCATCTTGGATATAATTATAAAGAAGATAATGGGGGCAGGAATGAGTAGGGTGCTTGTCTTACCATGGCTGACCCATGTTTGATTCCCAGCACCCCAAGTGATCCTCTAAGCACCACCAGGAGCAAGGAGAAAGCCCTAAGCATCACTGGGAATGGCCAAAAAAAGGAGGGGGCAATGTAAACACACACACACACACACACACACACACACACACACACACACACACAGAGTTAGAGGGAGAGATGCAAAGGCACTGACTGATAAAGCCAGGAATTTGATCCTCCCCCAAATATAGGGAACGGGGAAATAGCATATGGTGATAATGTAATGGGCACATGCTTTGTTTGCAGAAGCCCTGGATTTGATGATCCCTGGTACTACGTGAATGGAAGTCTGGATACTCTGAAAAACCACAGGAGTAGCCCCTAAGAATTACTGGGCATGGCTCAAAGCCAGGGGGCGGGGGCAGATATATAGGGACATATAGACAGGAAAGTAGATGGATGGCAGCCGCCATTGTCATCATCACAAATGAAGGGGGCCAGAGTGAAAGTACAGCAGTTATAGGGAGCTTGCCTTGCGTGACGCTGACCCAGGTTCGATCCCCAACTCCTTTATGGTTCCCTAAGCCCACCAGAAGTGATCCCTGAGTGTAGAGTCAGGAGTAAGCCCTGAGCACTGCCGGGTGTGGCCCCCAAACAAACAAAAACCCCCATCACAAGAGAAGGACACCCACTCCTAAAATCCTCCTGCAGGAGACAGATGTGCCTCACAGAGCTCACCTCTTGCTCGCCCTGGCACGCCATGCTCCCTGCCCGGGCTCTGGCTTCCACACTTACCTTTCTTCCCGTTGTTGGATGGGGTGGACTTCCCGCTGTCTGAGTTCAGCTCAAACACCCGTAAGTCTGTGAGCACCTCCTCCCTCAGAGTCTCTACTCTCGCTGCAGGTCTGGGTTCTGTGCCACTGAAACGGCCAGCAGGGGTATGAGGCTTCGCCTGAGATGGGGGTGGGGGTCCAGTCTCGCCCACGTCTACAGTCAGGCTCTGTTCCTCCAAAGATGCCTCCAGAAGTTTTTGGGACAGGTCCTTGGGCAGCACTGGTGCCTCCGCTGCGGGGGCAGGCTTGGCAATCTGCGTCACGAGGGAGATGCTCTCGCTGCTCTCTGAAGGTGTCACCTCTGCCGGAGGCTCAGCTGAGCGTGCCAGAGTTTCCTCACAGGGGCTCTGGGGACCAGGTCCTCCTTCTTTGAGGGATGGAGAAGGGGTGGGACTAGGAACCTTTGCTTCTTTTGGAGATGTGGGTGAGAGGCCCACAGGCTCCTCTGTAGAAAGAGAAGAAAGGCAGAGGAGAGAGAGCGACACGCTCAGTCACTCCTGAGACAACCACGGAGCTCCCGGAAGCCAGGCCTCAGGTTCCTGCCCAAGTGTGCTGTGCCAGTTTTCTCACCCCTTCGCCATCAGGTGCACTGCAGATACTCCCCCCGATGGAGTCTCTCCCACCTGCAGGCCCGAGCACTTGTCTGGGCACAGGCTGGACAGCGCTGCTGCCCAAGCATCGGAAACTACAAAGTCAAGACTTGAAAGCAAGTCAGCTGCGATTCAGGTCGGACTCCGCTACATCCTAGGTGTCCGCCGCTGGACAAGGCTCTTGGCTTGGCTTGCCTCACTCGTGTAAGCGGACTGGAAAGACGGTGTGTGGTGCATATGACAAGGACACAGAAAGCTCTCAATGCAGTTTGGGTATGTAAGTGCTTAGTGTATTGTTAGTATTAGCTCATGCAGGTGACTCCAAACCCCTGTGCTAAGCTGTGCTGGAACAGAGATCTCCAGGTACTCAGTTTCCTCCCCAAGCCAGCGGTTCCCAAATCTGGTGGGGCATTAACATAACCAGGGGTACTTGAAACATACAAGTTTGGAGGGCTGGGGATGTTGTTCAGCGGAGCACTTGCCTTGCAGGGATGAGGTCCTGGCTTCCGTCCCTGGCACTGCAAAACAAAAACAAAAACAAAAAAATCCAAGCATATAAATCTCACCACAGGCCCCAGAGAGACTTATTCTGCAGGTGGGGAGAGCATCCAAGGTTGCTCAGAAGTAGATCATCCGGGGTGGGAGTGATAGTACAGAGGGGAGGGCACTTGTCTTGCATGTGGCTGACCTGGGTTCAATCCCTGACATTCTATATGGTCCCTGAGCACAGGGCCAGGAGTAGCTCCTTAGCACTGTTGGGTGGGCCAAAACAAAAGAAAGCAAAACAAACAACAACAAAAATAGATGGTCGATGAACTGATGAACTGCAGCAACTTAGACGTGTGCTTTTGTAGCTAAACCCAAGGTACCACTCGCCTTGGTTACACCCTCATTAGCTCAGTCTGTCCTCAGTCTACAAAAACTCTGAACTTATTCCCTGCTCTTCCCTAAAGGGCCAAACCTCTCCACTCCTCAGGAGGAAGAGTCCTGAGAGTCCCCTGGAGGCAGCACTGCTAGCTGCTCAGCACCCCTAAAAGTCCCTTACCTTCCTCTTCCTCCCAGCCAGGCTCTTCGGAGATGCTTTGCTCTGCCCGCTGTTTCAGGGCCTCCCTCCGGGCTTGTTCCTGAGAAGGAGAAGCAATTAGGGGCCGTCAGAGAACCCTCCTCCCAGAGTGGTCTGGTCTACTCCCTCTGGGCTGAGCAGAAAAGGGCCCCCCACTATGCCAACATACCTGCTCCAGCTGATGGACTTTATAGAAATACCGATGCCAGAACTCGGAATGGGAGACAGCTGCTGGGACCTGGAGGGAGGGGGTAGTAAAAAGTGACTTCAGGACAGGTTACAGGGGACTGTACCCTCAGGGTCACCTGGCTAATTCTAGATTTGTAAGTGGCTGGGTGGCTGAGCAGTGATCCTCAGACCACACCCACCTCCCAGCACCACGGTCCAGGTCCTGCTTAGCTGAGCAGAGAAAAGCATTCCCACCAGGCTCTGCAAGCCCTCCCAGGTCTCCTCATGACTTCCCAAAGCCTGGTGACTCAGTTTCCTCCATGTGAATTCTTGGCTCAGGACATGGCTGGTCTAGCGCTCCAGGGTCTCCCACTGCTCTCTGGGCTCATGTCCCTCTTAGTGACTCTGGACATGTCCCTCCCACCTCCCTGCACCTCAAGCCTGAGCTGGCTAAGCTCTCACCATCTTGGTGTAGAGGGCCCGGATGGAGGGGCTTTCTACAAGCAGCTCTGAGATCTCCCCTTTCTTCTCCTCCAGGCAGAACTGGGAAAGCCAGGCGTCAAATAATTCCGGGGGCCCTGCAGAGTGACAGACACTGATGGTCAGTTCCCTAACTCTGGGGAAAGAACACGGCTTGGCGAATCATATGTAGGGAGGGAGACTGAATTGGGGCCACCCACATGAAAGGCAAGTGCCATAACCCTAGACTCCCTCTTGGGTACTGCCCATAAAACACTGCGGGGGAGGGCGCAGAGAGACGAGAGTGTGGGCGTTAAGGCACTTGCCTTGCACAAGGCCAGCCCCATTTCAAATCCAAGCACAACATAGACTATGCCTCCTGAGCACTGCCAGGAGGAGCAGCTCCCAAACACTGCCTTGTGTGGCCCCCAAACAAAAACCAGAGAGGCCCAATACACAGAAAATACTTTTGTGGAGAGACTGGCCATTTTCAACAGATTATAAAAGATTTTTGTTAACTATGGGGCCAGAGGGATAGTACAGGGCATCTGCCTTGCACCTGGTTAACCCAGGTTCAATCCCCGGAGACCCTTATAGTTGCCTGAGTACCACCAGGAGTGATCCATGGGCATAAAGTAAGGAGTAAGCCCTGAGCACTGCTGGGTGTGGCCCCAAAACAAAAAAGGGGGTTTGTAACTAAAAGACACCTTGATTCTTTCAGGAAAAAATTTGAAGTGTTAAGCTAATGCCCTTCAGTCTGACTCCCTTCTGCCACTCACACCGCCCTTACACTCTCACCATTCGCCCTTAAATCCAGGCTTCCAAATGTCTAGGTGTTTGCTGTTCTTTCTGGGCATTGAAATGGCCCACGGACTTTGTTCAAACACCCTTCCTCCACTTGTAAAAGTAAAATGAGTTTACTTTTAACTCACGCTCAAAACCCTATTCAAGGGTCATATCCTCAGTTCCCCACCTGGACTGGGCACCCTCTCTCTGCTCCCTGCGACCACCCCACCCGGAGAGCAGGCTACTCTCTGCTGCTCTGTTTTTACGCTTTCTCCTCCTAGCAAGTTCCTGGAGCTGTGGACTGAATAGGGGTTTTGACTCACTTGTTCAGCAAACAGGGGTGGAAGAGAAAGCAGGCAGAGGAGTAAGGTTGAGAGGGAAATTAAACTGAGAATAAGGGGCCACGGGGCCATCCCCTAAGGGGGTAAAGTGCAGGGTTGAAGTAGAACAGCAAACCCTCTCAGATGCAGATTAAATCAGGTTCAGGGAGAAACAGGATCATCACCCACCCTACTGTTGTCAGGAGCACACGAATCCCACTCTGATCTAACAGATGGCCAATGCAACCAGAGACAAACAGGGCCCACAGCACAGGTGCCCGGGGTCCAGCTGCCCTGCAAGCCTGGCCCTCCTCACTATCCCCTCACCATCTGGTTCATTGCAGTAGGTTGCCGGGTCTGACTGCAGGCTATAGAGGCGAGCCTATAAGAAACAGAGAAGAGAATACAGAATTGTGGGGTGCTGAGCATACATACGCTGTCAATTAAAACAGCTTCTTCCTTATTGTACTGTACACATAGGATGGTGGCCTATTAGCACCGTGACTAAGGGTAAGGTACCAGGACAGGAGCTGAGAACTGACTCTAAGAAAAATGGAATTTTGCTGGGGAACTAAGAAAACAATCCAGATTTACAAACAAAACTTGAAAAAATGCAACTCCCCACCTAATAAAACCATTCACCAAGAATTTCTTGGGGGTTGGGCCAATTGTACAGCAGGTAGGGAGTTTGCCTTGCATGGAGCCAACCTGGGTTCAATCCCTGAGATGGTATTTGGTCCCCCAAGCTCTGCCAGGAGTGATGTCTGAGCATAGAGCCAGCAGTAATCCCTAAGCTCTGTCAGATGTGGTCAAAAACCCAAACCAAAACAAAAAATTTCTTGCAGTCTGGTAGATGTCTCCATGGCTGAATGGCCTGCCTTGCAAGCAGCAATGACCTTGAGCACAGAGCTAGGAGTAAGAACTGAACTCTTTCTTTGAGGTGTGGCACCCTCAAAAAAAAAAAATCCTGCAATTTTTGTATTTTATTTGGCGTTTTGGGCCACATCTGGCCGTGCTCAGGGCTTGCTTCTGGCTCTGCACTCAAGGATCACTCCTGGTGATGCTCGGGAGACCATCTAAAGTGCAGGCACTTGCTTTGCATGCAAATGACCCCAGTTCAATTCCCCGCAATGCATGTGATCACTAAGCACCACCGGGTTTGATCACTGAGCACAGGGCTAGGAGTCGCTCCTGGGCACTACTGGGTGTGGTTCCAATGCCCTCTGCCAAAAAAAAAAGAACTCAAGCTCTACTTACCAATGCTTGCAAATAAAAAGAAAAGAAATGGAAGGGTAGATACCTGAGGAATCAGTGGTTCTCTTTGGCTGACGGAACTGTGAAAATAACCTGGGTCCAGAGTGACAGTACAGCATGTAGGGCATCTGCCTTGCATGTGACCTACTCAGGTTTGATCCCCATTACCCCCATATGGTTCCTTGAGACCACCACGAGTGATCCCTGAGCTCAGACACAAGAGGAAGCCTTGAACACCAGTGGTGTGGCCCAACGATAAAATAACCTTGATATTTTCTAATTTAATCATATAAAATAATCCCTGCACACTCCCGACTTATCTATGGCTTTGCTTTCTGCAGTTTCAGTTACCAGTGACCAATCATTGTCTGAACAAATTATGTTCAATAGATATTTTGTGAGAGAATGAGAAACTAGCATAACTTTGTGTGTGTGTGTGTGTGGGGGGGGTGATGGGGATCAAACCTAGAGCCTCTCACATGCAACAAAAGTTCTCTACCACTAAGTCATATCCCTGGCCCATCACATTACTTTTATTCCAACAAACTGTCACATTTGCTCTATTTTTAAATGTTTTTTCTGGGGGCTGGAGCAAGAGCACAGCAGGTAGGGCATCTACCTTGCACACGGCCAACCCAGGTTCGATTCCCAGCATCCCATATGGTCCCCTGAGCACCGCCAGGGGTAATTCCTGAGTGCAGAACCAGGAGTAATCCCTGTGCATCGCCAGGTGTGACCCAAAAAGCAAAAAAAAAAAAAAAAAAGTTTTTTTCTGAAATCCAAATACATTTAACGTATAAACTAAACCTTTATCATAGGTATGTGTGAATACCTCTAAAAAATAAGTATCTGGGGCTGGAGTGATAGCATAGCGGGCAGGGCATTTGCCTTGCACGCAGTCAACACGGGTTCGATTCCC
The DNA here is from genome assembly GCF_029834395.1 of Sorex fumeus. Lineage (NCBI taxonomy): Eukaryota > Metazoa > Chordata > Mammalia > Eulipotyphla > Soricidae > Sorex > Sorex fumeus. The sequence continues at coordinate 47,797,895 of NW_026606104.1, forward strand.
AGCATCCCATATGGTCCCCTGAGCACCGCCATCAGTAATTCCTGAGTGCAGAGCTAGGTGTGACCCAAAAAAGCAAAGAAAATAAATAAATAAATATCTTTCTTATAGAAATAGATCAATAATTTCCTATATACATTTTTATAGAAAAAAACATATTCCTTGTGGAAAAGGTGGGGATATTATGCACATATCTGCATTTAACCTGAACATGCATTGCTTTCAGGTATAGGCTGAAGCTAAAGCCAGTGTTCAAGATCTGCAGACGTGGCCAACAGTGAATACCTTGGTGCCATCGTAGGGCTCGGCTGTGCCGGACGGTGTGCCCATCAGGGTAATGACATCACAGTCAATGGTTTTGTCTGGCGAGGGAGCAAAGGTGTCAGAAATCACCCCTAGGAAGTCAGACAACCCCTTCTTCATCTTCTCCGTTGCTCCAGAGGTGCCTTCAGTCTGCGGAAAGAAGCCAGCAGAGGAAACAAGTGACTCAGGCTATAATCCAGAGTACGGCAAAGAACTAGGGGCAAAAATGGTATAGACTGTGTGGAGACCAAGGAAGCACTTTCACCTTGGGACTAGAAAAAAGAGGCAGTCAGGGTCCTCACCCTGCTGAAAGGGTATGGGACAGGGTTAAACAGGCCTATGCAGGTGAGAGGAGAGCCCCTTTCTGGTTTCATCAAAACTGCAAGGCAAGCCAGGGTGATCAAAAATTAACAGAAGTGGGGATGGTACAGTGAGCAGGGCATTTACCTTGCATGCAGCCTACCTAGTTTCAATCCCCCAGCACCCTATATGGTCCCCTGAGCATGCCAGAAGTGATCCCTAAATATAGAGTCAGGAGTCAGCCCTGAGCACCGCCAGGTATGACCCCAAACAAAGGGAAAACAAACAAACAAAAAATTAACAGAGGGGGATAGAGAGAAAACTCAAAAAGGGCTGGAGCTTTTTTTTTTCATTCAGGAAATCTGTTCAATCCCTATGAGCATTAAATAAATCCCAAACACTATAAGGAATGAACCCTGGGCACTGAGCTAGAGTAGCCCCTTAATTACTGCCAAATGCATTCTGACCCAATCCCTCTAATCCAAGTGAAGGGGAAAAAAAATTTAGCAGAGACTCTATGCCATGGACTCTCACAGGAGAACAGTATCTATAGTGGCGGCAAAGTACTAACTTTAGAGTCAAATTTGAATGTGATTTTCCGTTTCACATTTTTTCTCTCTTTTTGGTTTTAGGGGCATACACGGCAGTGCTCAGGGTTTACTCCTGGCTCTGTGCTCAGGAATCATAGAGGGTGCTAGGCATTGTACCCACGTCAGCCACATGCAAGGCAAGCACCCTGCCCTCTATACTATCTCTCTGGCCCCCAAGGTATGTTCCTTCTATTGCTAAATATTCTTTGGTATGGTTGTACCACAACTTACCTATTTACCAACTGACATTTTCTTCCCATCAGATTGAATGAAAGCATTATGAAAACTATTGTACAATTATTTTTGTGAATCTGTTTTTGTTTTCCTTGGTAATAGAGTAGGATTAACTCGATTAGAACTACTAAACAGTTATCCAAAGTGATTGGTTTTACCATTTTACACTCCCACCAGCAATGTTTGAAAGCTGAAATCTAATTTCTTCATGTCCTTTAAGTTTTAGTCACTATTTTGGAAGCAGGAAAGGGTTGGGGCCAAACTAGCTGTATTCAGGGCTTGCTCCTGGCTCTGTGCTCACGGATCACTTCTGGCAGTGTTCCAGGGACAGGACACCTAACTAGAGATGGACATATGCTAGTTTTAATCACTACTGTGTCTGTGTACCTTACCGCCTATACAGTCTATTACGTCCTGAGACCTCAATACTGAGTCTCAACTTCCTTATCTGAAAAACTCAGCTAAATTTATACTTATTTCATAGGATACCTTGAAGATTAAAGAGATAAGTTCTGTACAATGAAGGCACTCCAACCAATTATTGTAATGGCATAATTTCATAATCAATTCTCATGTTTAGGAATATGATGTATTTGGGGGCTTAATGCATACCTGGGTATCCTAACCAGGAATAAATATTATTTGAGGATTTTAGATCCAGGCTATACATTCCATTCCTGCCTGCACAAAGGCAGTCTGACCATTATAACTAAAACTTAAGTGTTTCATTTGTCCCTCCTAGAAGTTCCATATTTTTGGCTTTTTTTGGGTCTGTTTTGGGGCCCCACCCGGTGGTGCTCAAGGCAAATGCCCTACATGCTATTCTATCTCTCCAGCCCACGGTTAAAAATTTGATAAAGCAATGCAGGAAGGACAAGCTTATAGTTAGCGTACGCTCTATGTTTGCTGATAGACACGATTCTTTCCGAATGCAAACCTATGGAACAAAACAATCAGAGGGACAGTCAGGTGGAGGGCGGAGGCAGTACTCACAGCCAGCTTCTCCTTGACCACACTGGCCGTGGCTGCAATGGTGCAGGCCGTGTCATGCTGCACCACCTGGGTAAACTCCGTTAGGTCCCTCTTCATAAACTCCAAGGCTTCAGAAGACTATGGAGAGACAGACAGGGAAAAGAGTCAGCTGCTTCCACCACTCTTAGTTTTTGTGCTTCTTGAGCACCAGACACAATGATACAGGGAGGCCGGGCTCAGAAACAATGCGAGTGTCCTGATTCTCCGGCCTGGATTACCTGACAATAGAGAGCACAGAGCAAGCTCTTGCTGTCCTGAGGAAAGGGAGTGAGTCTCAGCCCAGACTGACGTTTATAAACGAGTGACCATGAGTAACTCTCATTAAGTCCTTGATTTTTCCCTAAAATAAGGCTGTTAGTGTTGTTAGTGATCCTTAATAGCAGACCAGAGAAGGGGCATATGTGATTTGAAAACAACAACAACAAAAAAAACTTGATAACACATGAAGTAGTAATATCTGTTTCAACTTTCAAATGACATGAATAAAAGGTATGTGATTTTATCAAAGGGAAGTATTTCTATTTTACTTTTTTTATTTTATTTTTTGCCTTTTGGGTCATACCCGGCGATGCACAGGGGTTACTCCTGGCTCTGCACTCAGGAATTACTCCTGACGGTGCTCCTACTTTTTTAATTATAAGAAAATTCAGCTGAGAGATGTATGAAATTTTACATCTGAGAGGCTTTAAAAAACATATTGTGGGGGCGGGAGTGATAGCACAGCAGGTAGGGTGGTTGCCTTGCACGTGGCCGACCCAGGTTCGATTCCCAGCATCCATACGGAACCCTGAGCACCGCCAGGAATAATTCCTTGGTGCAGAGCCAGGAGTAACACCTGTGTACCGCCAGGTATGAGCCAAAAAGCAAAACAAAACAAAACAAAACAAAACAACACATTGTGGGCCAAAGAGATATTATATTATGGCTGACCCAAGTTCGAGCCCTGATGTTCCATATAGCTTCCCAAGCACCTTCAGGAGTGATTCCTGAGTGCAAAGCAAGGAGTAACCCCTTACATTGCTGGGTATGAAGCCAAAACAACAAAGAAAAAATCAAAACTGAAAAAAACCCATGTTGCATTAGTAACAGCAATGGTTTAGAAAGTTTTTATGAGTTACTTGTGACAACAACTATCAGTTGAAAAGTATGTGATTTTAGGGGCCAGAGCGATAGCTCAGTAGGTGGGGTGCTTGCCTTGCATACAGCTGGTCTGAGTTTGATCCCCAGCATCTCATATGGTCCCCTGAGCACTGCCAAGAGTAATTCCTGAGTGCAGAGCTAGGAGTAACCCCTGAGCATCGTCAGTGTGACCCAAGACGCCAAAAAGAAAAAAGGAAAAAGCATGTGATTTTAAGGTTGGGGAGAACAGAAGAGGAAAGGCATTTTGCCGTGCATATGGCCATAGCCAGTGGCTTGAATCCCCATTACCACATATGATCTTCTGAGCACTGCTGAGGTCAGGTCACTCCTGAGCAGTGCATCAGGAATAGGCTCTGAGCACTGCCAGGTGTGCGTGTGGTTCAAATCTCCCTCCTCAGACAAAAAGGGGGTATGCAATTTTTACAATCAACAAAAGGACTATTAATTCTAGAAGTCTTCATGAAAGAAAGACTGCATTGAGCCCTAGAGAGGAACTGGACTCATTGTACAGTAGGTAGGGTGCTTGTATAGTTCAATCCCAGCACCCATCTGGTACGATCAGTCCTGTCAGGAGTGATGCCTGAGTGCTGAACCAATACAAGACCCCGAACACTGCCTGCATGGCAACAGGAAAGAAATTGCTGAGCTGGGCAGACAGAGTTAGGTGAATGGGCCTCCTGTATGAAAAACACGTTCCATTATGTTGGAGGCCCAGGTCCTGACCTCTGGCACCACAGCTGAGGACCACTGGCAGTAACTCCCTCCCCAGCACAGAGCTGGGGGTAGCCCCCATCACCTCTGGGTGTGACCCAAAACTAAACAAACAAGGATGGGATTGGTTTAAGAAATATTATAGATCAAAGAAATAGTACAGCGGAAACAGTATAGCAGGTAGGGTGCTGTCCTTGTCCACAGCTGACTCAGTTCAACCTCTGGCACTTTATAGGGTCCCCTGAGCTCACCTGGAGTGATTCCTGAGCATAGAGCTAGGAGTAAGTCCTGAGCATCACCAGGGATACCCCAAAAGTTTAGAAAAAAAAAGAAAAAATATTAGGCAAAAAAAGGGTAAACAAATGTGGTAACTGAGAGCAACCAAGACTCAAGGAAGAGCAACTGATTGTTAAACAGTTGTGATACTGCCATGCTAGAAAAAAACGGCGATGACAACTTTGATCATGAGCAAATCTGTGATGACTGTGGGACGCAGCCAGCTCCACTCTCAGACACTAACCCCAAGGAGAAAGACCAGAAATCACCCTAACAAGAAAATGGGGTCACCCAGAAAGAGTCTGTGTGTAGAGGAAATGAAACAGTTGAAAACAATGCCCCTCCAACCCACCTTTAAGGGCCAGGCACCGGACAAGGAACTCAGAGTAACCAGGAAAGGAGAGCCTGGAGAAGTGTGTGGTTAACTGAGAGAGTGCCATGTCACAGAAGCCAGTGGGGCAGAACTTCCAGAAAGCGGTCACCATGCCAAGTGCAGCTGAAAGGTCCAGGAAGATAAAGGCTGGAAACCACCCACTGAATCTGGCAAGAGGCAGGATAAGCGGAGTGTGAATATAGATAAGTCCGTATGTGGCAGCTTCAGGGGTAGCAAGCAAGGCAAGAGATATAAAGTTGTTGACCATAAATTTCAGAAAGCTGATGCTTCTGAGAAGTCAAAGAGGAAGTCCTGTAAATAGGTACCTGAGGGAAGAGTCAGATTTGCATCAAGTTTCTGAAGGCAAGGGGAAAAGGAAAGCCATTACCAAAAAGGGAGGTGTTCAAGGCCAAGAGCAATGTATATAGATGTGTGTGTATGTGCATACATGCTCACACACAGGGTAAGGAGTCAGACAATGACAGCAAAATAAATCTAGGAGATGGAGTCCCTGGGACAATGTATGCTAAGGGCCACACAGGAACTGAAGCAGCTGGGTACTAAGCAGATCAGAAGGGGCCGGAATAGGAAGGGAAAGAAAGAGGGTCAAGGTGAGGGTAGAAAGACCAAGAAAAAAAAAAGGGACTGAAGACATTTAAGAGGTTTCCCTCTCACTCTGGACACTTAATAAAAATGGCTGACCCTCCAAGGTACTTAGTATGTGCGAGGTATTTTTCTTAGTACTCTACACATTTTATCATTTAATTCTTCCAGCAATTCTGCTGGGTGGTATTTTACAGTTGAGGAACTGAGGTCTAAAGAGGAGGTTAAAGAACTTGCCCAGGTCCATAGAAGCCGAAGCAGCTAAGAGGGGAAACTGAAATCTTCTCTTTCTAAATGAGGAATCATCAAAGACAAAAACTAGTCCTGAGGACCACCAGGAGTGATCCCTGAGCCAGAGCCAGGAGTAAGCCTTGGGCACAGCGGGTGGGGCCCCAAAAACCACCACCCGGTCCCCCTGCATCCCCTGCAACTGGGTGCCTTCATAACAAACCTGGAAGGCTGATCTAGCGGTACCCCAGTTCCATTAGAGAAAGGTGCTTATATACATCCGTGAGGGGCAGCCCCTGCTGGCCTGGAGCCCGACTAGAATTGCGACTCCGGGGGTCCCGGACAGTATTAAATTCCCCATTAACAACGTGGACAACAGCACGGCGTTTTCCCGATTTGCTGGCCAGAGCCGACAGACTGATGTGGGGTGAGTCCGCGGGCGTGGGGGGAGAGGCCCACGTCTCCCGGCATATGAAAGTACGAACTAAACCCAGCCCAGAAGTCCGCGGGGTGCCCTGGGGGAGGACTCACCCCGGTGGCTGGAGGTGAACAGTAATTACCTATGCCAAAATTCAGCCGGGCTGGTTTGGAGTCACCAGCGTGGAAGGAAACACGCTCTCACAATGACTCGGCTCACGCCCCGCACGCTGGCTGCCTCCCCACCGGGCACGGCCCCCGCGCCTCCTGGGAAGCTTCTGGATCGTTCTGGGCAGCTGTCAGAGTGCCGGCTGGGGCCGAATGCCCGCAGCCCGAACGCTGCGCGCCCCAGGAGACAACTATCGAGTGCTAGTACCTTCTTCCACAGTCCTGCTTCTCCGCAAAGCCTCGCTCAAACATGCTGTCCCGGAGCCGACATTCGCGGGGCGGAAACTAACAGGGGGAACAACGCGCGGCGGTGCCCGGCGCGTCGTTTTCTCGCGGCCAAGACCGGGCCTTCCTGGACGGACCGGGACCGCCGGGCGAGGCGGTCTCGAGTCGGTCTCGGGGCTCTCAGCACTCGGCCGGGCAGGGGGCTGGGAAGCGAGCGCGAGAGAGGCGGCGCCGGCCGGCTTACCTTCTCCTTGACGGCCTGGTAGCTCTGCTGCAGCCAGCTCCGCCACCATCCCACGTCCTCCCTGTGGAAGACACACACACACACACTCACACACACACACACCTGTGGCCCTCACGGTGCGGCTCGGCCCGCCCAACGATCGAGTCGCAGTTCCCCCTCGGAGGTGGCCTGCGGGCCGAGGCTCCGCGCACCGCCTGCCCACCCCTGACATGGAGGCTATACCCTGCGCTTTCAGCCCGGTCCATGGTCGCGCTGGGCTCCTGTTACCCACCGGAACCCTGTCCCTGCACCCCAACCCTGGGAGAATTCAGAGCCCAACGCCCAAGACCTGGAAGACAAGCTCACCCTTCCGCCATCTTGCCTGCATGACATCACCACTATTTACTGACCTTTGACTTCCGACACGGCACCGCCCCCTCAAGCACCGCCCCTAACGCTCGGCCCAATCCTCGCGCCGGCACTGCCTTCACCCAATCGCGCTCCATAGCTAGGCCCCGCCTCCTTGAGGCCGGTCCAGTAGCTGTTCAGAGTTGGCCTAGACCCCGCCTCTAAACGATCTGTCCAATCGCCACTCAGCTCTGTCCGCAGGCCCACCCTTCAGCGCTAGCCCCACCTCCACCACCCTGGAATCCGGACTGGTACCTCCACGTCCCGTACGGTGGCTGCTGAGAGCCAGGGGTGGCCTTGAGGCTGGGTGTAGGAGAACAAGGAATCGCCGAGGGGAGAAGGGGGCAGCCGGGCCGGAGCTCGAACGTCCGGATCTCTGAGCGCAGAGTTAGGAACGCCCCCCTTTATGAATCCAGCCACGTAGCAGCTGTTTAGGGGCGTCTCTGCGGGCTCAGATTGCGGGCTCAGGGCCAGCCTTTGGAGGTGTGATGAAATGAAACTGAGATTTCCATTGCGGCCTCGTGGAGGTGTTCCCAGGATAGTGGGGAGACAGACACACCATTCAGTGACCGCTGGTCAGACTGTCCACTTCAAAACGGCGCGAGACGAACGTGGAGAAAGCCTGTGGGACGGAGGTGGAGTGAGAGTGTTTTTTCCGTGGGGGGGGGGGCTCCCCTATTACATACCCCTCTGCTCCCCACCCAGATTGGTGCGCACACATTTTGCAGTAAACATCGAGTACTCTTACCTGTTTAAGGGAGTAGTGTTGGCATCTTTTCCCCCTCTCTCCATTTCGTTCGCCCCTCCCCTTCTTTGTTGTTTTTGTTTTAATCTTGGGCCACTCCCGGCTGTCCTCAGGCCTCAGGAATCACACCCGGAGGGCCTTGGGGTAAGTGTATGTATTGCCGGGATGAACCCAAAGTGTGCTGTATGCAAGGCAAACGCCCAACCCCTGTTCTTTCTTTCCTGCCCCCGTTTTCCCTCTTTACAAGGTAATCTTTGTCATACATACTGATAATTCTCCCATTTTAAAAGCAAGCAAACAAAATTCAACTTTGACTTTTTTGGGGGGGGGCTTACACCCAGCGATGCACAGGGGTTAGTCCTGGCTCTGCACTCAGGAATTACTCATGGAGGAGCTCAGGGGACCATATGGGATGCTAGGATTTGAACCCAGGTTGGCCACGTGCAAGGCAGCCTCCCCACCCGCTATGCTATCGCTCCAACCCCACTTCAGCTTTGTCTTGATCCTACACATTACCCTTCTTTTTACTGCAAAACTGAGTTTGCCTATAGTACTGTCTCCAATCCCCTCTCACATTCTTGCCAATCAGTTTTTTTGTTGTTGTTTTTCCCCACAATCCTTTGAAATAATTCTCAGTAAGGTGCGGAGAACACTGGCCAGAATAATCATTCAAATATTTCAAAGCATTTTCAAGTTCTACTTCAGAGCCACGAATCAGCATCTTACTTAAGGGAATTGATCACCTCCCTCCTCCTTTTCTTCGCTTGTCTTCCAGGTCACCCGCGATTTTCCTATTACTGGCGTTTCCTCCTCAGCCTTGGCTAGTCTCTCTTCTCATTGACTTCTTGTTACTGTCCCCTGGCTCTGCAATCCCTTGCCGGTCTCCTGCTGTTTGGATGGCTGAGGTTGACTGATCAGGTGTCACTGTGGTGCTCTCACACATGCTCACCAGGAGCTGCTCAGCTGGCCCCGGTGCTTGCTCATCTTTTTGAGTGGGGTCCTCAGCATGGAGAACACACTTTAGTTGTCCTCACACACACCTGACTGTGCGCCTGGGATCACAACTATTGCTATGGGAGCCCGGAGTGATAGTACAGCAAGGTAAGGCTTTCACCTTGCATTCAGCCAACCCAGGTTCAGTTCCTGGCACCCAATATAGTCCCCTGAGCACTACCAGGAGTAATTCCTGCATGCAGTGCCAGGAGGAACCCCTGAGCACTGCAGGGTGTGACCCAAGAGAGGAAAAAAAAACAGATGGTTGCGATGTTGGTCCCAGAACTATGTTTGGAACATGTAAGTATTGCAAGAAATCCAAATTGGGGCCTCATGCTTGCACAAGGGGTCCTTTTTTGCTACTAAGCCATCCCACCTCCCCCTCAGATTCTTACAGACTCCAAAGTTAACTTCCCAGCAAGTCTTCTTTACATTTAAAACAAGACCTGTTCAGCTCAGATAGAGAAGGGAGCACCAAATAAAGGGTGTTGGGAGGTTCCTCTCAGGATGGGAAATGCGTGATGAGAGTAGACTGTAGACCGAACAAGATTGCCACTCAATGTCTCTTTTGCAAACCACAGCACTCAAAAAGAGAGAGATAACAAAACAGAATGCCCTGCCAAAGAGGTAGGGTGGGATGGGGGGTGGGAGGGATACTGGGATTGGTGGTGGTGAGGATGGGCACTGGTGGAGGGATGGGTATTCGATCATTGTATAACTGAAACCCAAGCACAAAAATTTGTAAGTCTACAACTGTACCTCATGGTGTTTCACTAATAAAAATTTAAGAAAAATAAATAAATAAAACAAGACCTGTAACCAGGCACTTCCCCACCTCCACTGCTACTTAGACCCAAAGCAAAATTATGATTCACCTAGATAAATTCAAAATCCTCTTAATTGATATCTTTGCATCCACTCTTGTCTTAGACACTGTCACTGACACTGTCCTCCCGTTGTTCATCGATTTGCTCAAGCGGGCCCAGTAACGTCTCCATTGTGACACTTGTTATGGTGTCTGGCATATCGAATATGTCATGGGTAGCTTGCCAGGCTTTGCTGTGCGGGCGAGATACTCTCTGTAGCTTGCTGGGCTCTCGAGAGGGGTGGAGGAATTGAACCTGGATTGACCGGGTTGACTGTGTGCAATGCAAACGCCTTACCCGCTATGCTATTACATATGCAAATTATTTTTTAAATCATGAGAAGGGGCCAGGGAAATAACTCAGGGATGGAGTGCATATTTTACATGCAGAAGCCCAGGGTTTGATCATTAGTACTGCTAGGCGTGGCCCCCAAATGTGAACAAACAAATAAAAGCATAAGATGCTGGGCTGTAAAATGGTACATCTGCTATTGGAAATGCTATAATTAAGCATAGAATTCCCATATCACACACTAAATACACGCAAAGGAATTGAAAACATACCTACAAATGGACACCTGTATCTTTATGTTCACAGATGCATTATTCGCAGTAGTCAAGAAGTGGAAGTATTCCAAGTATCCACTGACATAAATAAACAAGATTTGTATATAGGGGGCCGGTGTAATATTACACCGTAATTTGACTTGTCCTACTGGAACCTTGCTGACCCAGGTTTGATTTCCGGCATCCAATATGGGCCCCTGAGCACCACCAGAAGTTATTCTTCTGGGTAGAGCTAGGAGTAATCCCTGAACACCACCAGATATGACCCAAAAAGTCAAAGAAAAAAAGATGTGATATATATGCATACAATGAAATACGATTCAGCCCTAACAAAGAATTCTGCCACATGGTGCAACTTAGATGAACCTGAAAAAACTTCGCTAAGTGAAATAAACCAGTCACAATTGGACAAATATGGTGTGATTCTACATCAATTTGAAGCATATAGAACAATCAAATTCATTGAGACAGAAAAGATAAGGATAGTTATCAGGGACTTGGAAAAGAAGGAAACTGGCAAGTTATTGTTTAATTGATACAGATTTTGAGTTTGTGAAAATTGAAGAGTTTTAGAGATGGTGAAGGTTGCATAGTAAGGTGAATGTTACTGAGTTATACTTTTGGTGGGTTGGTTCACGCCTGGCAGTGCTCAAGGGCCCCTCCTGACTCTGTGCTCTGGGGTCGCTTCTGATGCAGCACCAGGGGTCAAACTTTGGACTCCTGAATGGAAAGCACACAAAGTATGTGCTCCATTCTGTCAAACAGGCCCTTGAATTGTACATTTAAAAGTAATTGAGATGAGCCCAGTGAGAGTACAGCAGGTATGGCGCTTGCATTGTGTGCTGCTGACCTGGGTTCCATCCCTGGCACCCGATATTGTCCTCTGAGCACTTCCAGGAGTGATCCCTGATGGCAGCTTTTATATTATTCATATTTTTTAAGAATTGAGGTGGGGAGTTACACTCAGTGGTGCTCAGGGGCTACTCAGGGTTCACTTTTGGTGTATTTGGGAACCATAAGGTGCCAGGGATAAACCTGGACCTCCTGCATGCAATACTTATGCTCAGCCTGTTTTCTCTCCAACCCACATCTTTTTTTTTATGTTGCATTGTTTTAATTTTATTGTACATAAGTTTGTAAAAAAGTTAATTAAAATCTCTCATCTGTTTTATATTATACTGCCTAGAGTGTCTTTTTTTTTTTTTTAATGTAGGAGTACTGCTATTTATTCAGCCACTGATTAGGCTGATTGAATTGGGCATGAATTCCACCTTACTTTTTTTTCTTCATTTTTTATAACTTTATTTATTGAACCACTGTGAGAGCAGTTACAAAACTTTTGGGTTTAAGTCTCAATCATACAATGAAACACCCATACCTTCATCAGTGCCCATTCTCCACCACCAAAAACCCCAGTATACCCCCATCCCACACCCGTCCCCTACCTGTGAGGCAGATGATTTCCACATTACTCTCTCTCTACTTTGATTACATTCAAAATTTTGACACCAGACCCACCATTATTATTTGAGATTTTACCCCAACACTCAGATCTGCCAAAAAAGCAACAGTAAACAATTTGTTTTCTATTGCTGGTTATGAACAACATATGATGTCGCACAGCTGCAGTAGTGGGCACACGATTTTGAATTTCCGAAATTTTAACTATTAAATCTGGAGGGATTTCTGCCAAAACCTGCTGGGTTCTGAGATTTGTTCCTGGGATCATGGCCGTTAAGCAGCTTGATCAGGAGCCAGAGAGGCTGTTCGTGGGCGGCGACTTGGGGTCTTGTTGGGATGGGGAGAAAAGGGCCAGCTCTACCCACATCCCATGAGGCCCCGCATGCCTCGTCACTGAGGGCCCAAACCTGTCTGTCCAGTGGCCTCTGGAGGATGGCAGCCACTAAACCGCCAAGGGGGAGCAGGCAGAGGAACAGCACCCTTTCCCCCCTGGAGTTTCCCGGCAACAGTAACCTACTGCCGGGTCCAGACGCATTTCTGCCAAAACCTGCTGGGTTTTGAGATTTGTTTCTGAGTCTCTGGGATCGTGGCCATTAATCAGCTTGATCAGGAGTCAGAGAGACCGTTCGTGGGCGATGACTTGGGGTCTCATTGGGACAGGGAGGAAAGGGCCAGCTCCACCCCCATCCCGTGAGGCCATCCCGTGAGGCCCCACGTGTCTCATCACTGAGGGTCCAAACCTGACTGTCCAGTGGCCTCTGAAGGATGGCGGCCACTGGGCCACCAGGGGGAACAGGTCAAGGTACGAAACCTATTCCCACCTGGGGTGGCCCGGCGCCAGTAACCTACTGCAGGGACCGGACGCATTTCTGCCAAAAGCCGTTGTGTTTCAAGATTTGTTTCTGAGTCTCTGGGATCATGGCCTTTAAGCAGTTTGATCAGGAACAAGAGAGGACACGCCTCCAATTATATAGCTGAGCTGGAGGTGGTTTGTGGGTGTGTCTCCTACATACCTAACTTTTGGCCATTTACTTTCTTGGTAAACTTTGCCCCAAGTTTTTGGGGTCTGGCCAATGGCACAGCAGCAGTTTTGGAGTATCTGGAAGTCTGAAGACGCTGTGAGGCTGCTGATGCACTAGCCTCACAGGTACCAATTGACCTGCTGGCGGCACCATACCCCCATTCCAATCCACATCTTGTAAAAATAATTATGTGTCAAATCAGGACCTCCTCTGTTCAAAGTTCACTCTTGGTGAACTAGGGAAATGACTCAGGCACCAGAAAGTACCAGCTTCCATCCCTGATCAACCTCATGGTACCCAGAGCACCAGGAGCAGCTCCAGAGCAAAGGGCCAGGAGGAGTAGCCCACAGGTCCCACAACCATTACAAACACACAAAAACAAATCAGCATTCTCCGATGGCTTCTTCTTTTTTTTTAGGTTTCATTTTTTTTTTAATTTTTTAATTTTTATTACTGAGACACCATGAGGTACAGTTGTAGACTTATAAATTTTTGTGCTTGGGTTTCAATTATACAGTGATCATTGTATAGCTTCTTAGCTTGGAGGAAAAGCCAAAGAAATCCTCAACTTCCTTTAAGGCCCCATGTAGTTTATCTGACTGGGAACTACTGGGCTCCTGGTTTCCTCTGCTCCTGTGACACTGGCCACGTGAATGTTCCCTGAGAGTTCCCTACACTCCTGCCAGTCAGAGCCTAGAACTTGCACCCTCTGCTGAGAATGCTCTTATCCCAGGTATCACTGTGCTTCAAACCTTCATCCCTTCAAAGGTTATCTTCTTATGCACTCTTTTTTTTTTTTTTTTTGGTTTTTGGGTCACACCCGGCGATGCTCAGGGGTTACTCCTGGCTCATGCACTCAGGAATTGCTCCTGGCGGTGCTCGGGGGACCATATGGGGTGCTGGGAATCGAACCTGTGTCGGTCATGTTGGCTGCGTGCAAGGCAAACGCCCTACCCGCTATGCTATCGGTCCAGCCCCCTTTTTTTTTTTTTTTTTTTTTTTGGATTCTTATGCACTCTTACCACATTATTTTGCTCTTTCTTTCTTTATTGGATGCAGACTACTGGGTCACAGCCCCCAGCCATGACCCTGTGTTTCAAAATAGCAGTTGAAGACTGGAGCAATAGGACAGCAGGTATGGTGCTTGCCCTGCACGTGGCCAACCCACATTTGATCCCTGGCATCCCATATGGTCCCCCAAGCCCTGCCAGGAGTTGTCCCTGAGTACAGAACCAGGAGTAAGCCCTGAGCACCACCAACTGTGGTCCAAAAACAAAACAAAAATAGGAAAAGAAAAGGAAAAAAGGAAAATTTTCCATAGAACTCTTTGTGTGATCTTTCCCAGAGTTTTATGAATTAGAAACTTTTTTACCACCACTTTAGGGGCTGCAAAGATAGTACAGCAAGTAGGGTGCTTTTGTTGTGTGCAGTAGACCCAGTTCAATCCCCAGCACTCTATATGGTCCCTTGAGCCCACCAGGAGAGATTCCTGAGTACAGACCGAGGAGTAGGCCCTAAGACTGCTGAATGTGGCCCCGACCCCCCAGAATTATAAAAGTAACCCCCCAAACTAAACATAAAAAGCTGTTGGGGGGCCCAGAGCAATAGTACCATGGGTAGACCACTTGCCTTGAACATGACTGACTTAGTTTCAGTTCCTGACAACTCATATAGTACCCTGAGATAGCCAGGAGTAATCCTTGAGCACCTCTGGGTATGGCCAAAATTGAACAACAACCAAAAAAATTGTTGGATAAAACTAAGCTTCTTTACAGCTCATACTTCTTGTCTTCACTTTGCTCGGCCTTCCATCTTGCTTCTGCAAGCTTCTGGGGACCAACTGCAGACAACAAGGCCTGTATTGCATCCTTCCTCCCACAGCCTCATGAACTGCTTGGTCCAGGTGGTCCTCGGGATATGTGTGACTGAGTGGGAGCTTCTGTCTAGGTTTTGTTCATTTTCTACATCTGTTCATTGCCACAACTTGACCTTGGCTTCCCTCACTGTCATGACAATTTCGATTCAAATCTCAGCTTGGACCTTGCCTATGTGAGACCCTGGGTTTAATCTCTGGCACTGAAAAAGAATCAAATTCCAGCTCAGCCACTTCCCAGAAATGAAACCTTGGGCAAATTGATTTCCCCTATCTTAGGGTCTTTTTTTTTTCTTTTTGGGTCACATCTGGCGATGCACAGGAGTTACTCCTGGCGGTGCTCAGGGGACCATATGGGACACTGGGAATCGAACCCCGATTGGCCGTGTGCAAGGCAAACGCCCTACCTGCTGTGCTATCTCTCCAGCCCCAGGGTCTTTTTTTTTTTTTTAAACCCAGCTGTGCTGAGGAACAAACCCAGGACCTTACACATTTAGTATTCTACCTTTACGCTACATTACCCTGACCCCAAGTTTTAGCGACTAAATTATTAAAATGGGGATATTTCGTCAGGCTCTGTCTTGCAATGGATAGTGCATTGAAGTTCTAAAATGGGATACTGAGCAGGGCTCATTACATGTCTGCCATGCTCAGGGTCTTGGGCTCGAGCCCTGACATTCCTTGGCCTCCTGAAGACACTGGATATACCCCTCGAGATCCTCAGAACTGTTGGAGAGGCACATTAAAAACAGACAACCCACTGGGGCTGGAGCGATAGTAAAGCTGGTAGGGCATTTGCCTTGCACATGGGCAACCCAGGTTCGATTCCCAGAATCCTATATGGTACCCTGAGCGCTGCCAGGAGTAATTCCTGAGTGCAAAGCCAGGAGTAACCCCTGTGTACCACCGGGTGTGACTCAAAAAGCAAAAAAACCCAAAAAAAACAGACAGACAATCCAGGGGCTGGAACGATAGTACAGTGGGTAGGGTAGGTCTCCCGAGCACAGCCAGGAGTAATTCCTGAGTGCATGAGCCAGGAGTAACCCCTGCACATCACCACCCACAAAGCCAAAAAAAGAAAAAATAAACAGACAACCCAACCAAAGAAGGAAAGCAAGGGAATATTGCTCCTGGTTGTCGTGTGGATTAAACAAATAAGTGAAATACTAAACATCTTTACTTAGACAGCAATTGTTGTATTTTTTGGTTTTCTTGTACCACATCCAGCAGTACTCAGGACTTATTCCTGGCTCTGCATTCAGGGATCACTCCTGGTGGGGCTTGGGACCATATGGGGTGCCTGGGATTGAACCCAGGCTGCATGCAAAGCAAGCACTCTATCGCTCCAGCCTCTGTTGATGGTTGTTTTTATTTTCATGTTTTTCCACATAAAGAAGCCCTGGGGGTACTCCAGTAGTACTTAGAGGGCCATGCAGTACTGGAGATTCAACCAGGGCTCTCACATGCAAAACATGCTCCAGCTCTTTGAGCATTCCTATTCCCTGTTTTTTGTGCTAGAGCCTCCTGGCAGACTTCCAGGGAGTTCTGACACCAAGGTGCCAGCAGACGGCGCTGTGGACCCATTTCGCTGATGTGGATTCCAGCTTGAACTGACGGGAGTACTCTAGGGCAATGATTTTTCTTTCCTTCCCTTCCTTCCTTCCTTCCTTCCTTCCTTCCTTCCTTCCTTCCTTCCTTCCTTCCTCTTTCTTTTTTAATTGAATCACCATGAGCTATACAATTACAAAGCTGTTCATGATTGGGTTTCAGTCACCCATCCCTCCTCCACTAGTGTTCCAATACCCATCCCTCCTCCACTAGTGTACATTTCCCAGCACCAGTGTCCCCAGTTTCCCTCCTCCCTACTCTCTCCCCCACCCCAGCCTGCCTCTATGGCAGTCACTTTCTCTCTCTCTCTCTCTCCTATCCTCTCTCTCTCTCTCTTTCTCCCCTTCCTCTCTTCCTCCCTCCCTCCTTTTGGGTATTGTGGTTTGCAATACAGATACTGAAAGGTTGTCATGAGTAAGGATAATGACTTCTTAACTCCTCTCCAGAGTCCAGGAGGATTCTGGGAGATGAAGTTTCTAAATCTCAGGTCTTCTGTTTGTTCTGCTCTGGGGATTCCAGCATAGAGTTGGCAGTCTGACGAGCCACATAATTTGTGGGATCCAGAGGAAGAAGAAAATGCCCATGTTACTCATAGAGGCAACACAGGACTTGTCTAAAAGTAGCAGAGTGGTTTTAGTTCAACTTCCTGGACTATTAAAATGTTAGACATTTGACTGAAGAGATAGTATACAGCAGGTAAGGTGTTTGCCTTGCACATGGCTGACCTGGATTCAATCCCTAGCACCATATACAGTCCCCTGAGGTCTGCCAGGAGTAATTCCTGTGCAGAGAGCTCCAAGTAAGCCCTGAGCACTGCTGGATGTGACCCTCCAAAGAAACAAAACAAAAAGTTAAGAATTTATTAGGTAGGGGCTGGAGCGATAATAGAGCAGGTAGGGCATTTGCCTTGCACACAGCTGACCAGGGTTTGATTCCCAGCATCCCATATGGTTTCCTGAGCTTCACCAGGAGTAATTTCTGAGTGCAAAGCCAGGAGTAACCCCTGTGCATCGCTGGATGTGACTCAAAAAGAAAAAAAAAGAATTTATGAGCTAGTTGTTTAATCCAACTATTATAAAGAATGAAATAGCACAGGGATGAAGGCACTTGCCTTGTATGAAGCCTTCCTGAGTTCTATCCTTGGCATTGCATAGTCCCCCAATACTGCCAGGAGTAACTCTGAGAACCACCAGGTGTGGCCCTAAATATCCCATCTCCAAATTGATGCCTATAAACTTATAATTAAATTAAATCAAAACAGGGGAAGGGGGCTGAGGTGACCTTCTGCTTTTGTAGGATATATTTGTATTTTCTTCTGTGACAACAATGACAAATTTTCCCAGAAGGGAGACTGGGTTTGGATGCTTTGTTTGTGAAATGCCAACCAAAAATACAATGCTTCAATATTTTGATTTATGAGAAACGGTCTCGTTCCTGACATTTCATTCACTCTCAGCGGAATGAACATCTCCAAAGGCAACAGTTATATATACCTAGGCCGAGAAGTCAACATGATGAATGACCTGGCACCTGAGTTGCGCAGGAGGAAGAGAGCGGCTTGGAACACCTTCAAGAGCGTCGAAGCGTGTTGAAGAAATAGCTAAGAGGACGAAGAATCTCTGGCTCCAGGCATATCTCTTCAATTCCACATTAACATACACCTACATTAACATACACCTCAGAGACCTGGGCCCTACAAAAACAGGATGAGAACATTATTCGGGTCTCCCCAAGAGGAATTGAAAGAACTATGCTT
This sequence comes from Sorex fumeus, assembly GCF_029834395.1. Taxonomy (NCBI): domain Eukaryota; kingdom Metazoa; phylum Chordata; class Mammalia; order Eulipotyphla; family Soricidae; genus Sorex; species Sorex fumeus. Next base: position 47,816,013 of record NW_026606104.1, read on the forward strand.
GGAGTATCACGCTTCACTCAAGTGAGAGAAAGAATCTGGAGTTCCGACCTCCGTCAACAATCAAGAATCAGGGACGCTGTCTCGTTTGCCAACACGTCAAAAATCAGATGACTGGACATGTAATGTGATTTGGAGATGACTGCTGGACTAGAGCATTACCGACTGGATTCCACGGGACATCAAAAGATCTCATGGCTGCCCACCTACAAGATGGTCAGACTTCTTCGTCAAGACCCTGAACGATCGATTTGAGGCTCTTCGTGTTCCTGGAGCAAGCAGACGCCACTGGGCTACACTAGCACGTGACAGGGACGAACGGAGACGTTACTGGCTCCCGCTTGAGCAAATCAATGAGTAACGGGATGTCAAGTGATCAAGTGATCAAATGATCAAATGATCAATATTTTGATTATTTTAAGCTGAAGGCATCAGAAAAGCAGTTCATTCAGGGAGAGGCTTTCTCAGAACACTTATCTGCTTAATAATAGACCACTGGTAGGAATCAGTTATCATCAAGCATTTCCCTGAGGTTTCATTCACAATTTTGTGTACATAAAATAATAGTGATGGTCAATCTCTTCACGTACTACATAATAGCGATTGTCAATGTCCGGCTGCATAGAGAGTGATGGTTCCTGCAAATGTCCTCGGTGTTCAGTAGGATGATCTAGATTTGGGTATATAAATTCTGACTTTCACACAATGACATTTGCCTAAAGAAGCTTTTATCTTTTTTTTTCTTGAGTTTTTGGCTAGACCCAGCATACTCAGTTGTTACTCCTGACTCTGAACTCAGGAATTACTCCTGGCAGTTCCTGGGTGACCACATGGGCTACCTGGAATCAAACCTGGGTTGACCACGTTGAAAGGCAGACTCCCTAACTTCTGTACTATTTTGCCAACCCCTAAAGAAGCTTTCTTCAAAGTGTGTGCAGTTAAGCAGAGTGTAACTGTATATGCAGACCTCACCCAGCAGTGCTGGGAGCAGAGTTCTAAAGTTCCGCCTGGTGATGCTCAGCCCTGGGTCATGAGGAGAAAGGTTCAGTGCATGGACTTGTCATGCCCTGGGCCAGAGGTGCTCAAAGTCCACTCTAGGCACACCTGATGGTGCTCAGAGGGCCAGGCAGTGTTGGAGATTGAACTCGGAGCTTCACACCTGCTGAGCATATGTTCACTTAAACCATCTCCCCCACATACCAAATTCATTCATCCATAGTTAGATGCTTGCTTCTGTGTCTTGGCTATTTTAAATAATCTTGCAGATGCTATTGGTCTAAAAAGGAAAATTATTTCCTAGAGAGTTAACTTCCATTGGCAGCGACCATTCTTATTGGGATAGGTAGATGACAGGGAAAAGGTCAGACTTGTTTCTTTATATTTATTCATTGTGTTTTGGAATGGAATGGGAGTGAAGATAGACGGTCGGCAACTACACCACCTCTGCTTCGCTGATGACATCGTTCTTACAACACCAAACATCACCCAAGCGGCACAAATGCTGGCCAACTTCGACCATGAGTGTGGAAAGGTTGGACTACAGCTGAATCTAACAAAGACAATATTTATGAGAAATGGTCTTGTTCCTGATGTTCCATTCACTCTCAACAGGATGAACATCTCTGAATGCAACAGTTATGTGTACTTAGGTCGAGAAGTCAACATGACGAATGACCTGGCACCTGTGTTGCACAGGAGGAAGAGAGCAGCTTGGAATGCCTTCAAGAACGTTAAAGAAATAGCTAAGAGGGCAAAGAGCCTCTGGCTCCGGGCACATCTCTTTGATTCCACTGTTTTTCCTGCATTAACATACGCCTCAGAGACCTGAGCCCTACGAAAACAGGATGAGAACGCTATTTGGGTCTCCCAAAGAGGAATCAAAAGAGCTACGCTTGGAGTATCACACTTCACTCAAATGAGAGAAAGAATCCGGAGTTCCAACTTTCATCAACAATCAAGAATCAGGGACGTTGTCTCGTTTGCCAAGGCGTCGAAAATCAGATGGGCTGGACACATAATGAGATTTGGAGATAACCGCTGGACTAGAGCCATTACCGACCGGATTCCACGGGACATTAAAAGATTGCGTGGATGCCCACCTATGAGATGGTCATACTTCTTCCTCAGGACCCTAAACGATCGGTTTGAAGCTCTTTGTGTTCCTAGAATGAGCAGATGCCATTGGGCTACATTAGCACGCGACAGGGATGAGTGGAGACTTTACTGGCGCCCGCTCGAGCAAATCGATGAGTAACAGGATGTCAAGTGATCAAGTGATTGTGTTTTGCCACGTACCATGTATAGCCAGGAGTAGGCCCCATTCAGGAAATGCTCAGGGGAGCATATACAATTCTGGGATCAAGCCAGGATACACCATTTTCAATGCAAGCACCTTACTTATCCCTGTACTATCTCTCCAGCACAGAACTGAGTCTACAGGATAGTACAGGGGCTAAGGTACTTGCCTTGAATGCGGATGACCCCAAATCAATCCCTGGCACCACATATGGTCCCCCAAGTACTACTAGCAATGATCCCTAAGCAGAGCTAGGAATAAACCCTGAGCACTACAGGTGTGGCCCAACTCCACCCTCCCCAGAGACTTAGTTTAGTGGTAGAGTAAATGTCTTATACACTGGACCCTGAATTTGTTCTTCAGCAACACATATGTAACACCACACACACACACAGACACACACATAAATATCAATTTGGAAGCTAGAACTAGGGTTTTCAGACTTAGCAGGAAAAAACAGAATGTTTGAAATTTGAATTTTAGACAATATTAATTATCTGAAATTCAACTAGTGTCTTACATTTGTCTTTCTTTGCAGGGGACAGAGGTTTTCCCAAGCAGTGCTCAGGGGATCCAGGGACCACTCTTGGTGACACGCCCACTGCTACTCTGACCCAAGAAGGCCATGCTTGGGTCTGGGGGACCATGCGGTGCCAAGAATTGAACCTAGGCTGGCGCTCCAGCCCTTTAAATCAACTCCCTGGCCCTGTCTTTTGTTTTTCTTGGCTAAGTTTGGCAACTGTAGCTGGAGCCAGCTCTCTGAGGAGAAGAGGTTGCTTGGCAATAAGTGGGTCACTGAGAGGGGTACAGTGAAACAGTCTGTGAATATCAGAAAAGTACAAACTAAAACCCTTCCCTCGATCAGCTGTTGGACCAGTTGACAGGGTGAAATGCAGGATGGAGGTGATACTGACAGTTACAGAGCAGGTTAGGTAGAGGACACCCCTTTTCTTCTGCCAGCCTGTGACGACTCTGGTATCCCCTATTGTCAGCTGGCAAAGAAGGAATTGTGTGACCTGGGAATGTGGCTTGAGGCCATGATGTTGACCCCAGAACTGACCTGTCTCCTCTAAAGTTACCCTTGCTGGTACTGCCCCTGTGATACCTATTTCCACAATTTGTATGTGACTTCCGAGCATCACAACTATGACAGAAACAACAGAAGGAGGTGTGACTTTCTCAGTCTCAGTTCTGCATCTCCAAGCTGGCATAGGGTTGAGAGATAGGACAGGGGTAAAGGCACCTGCTTTTCATGCTGCTGACTCCAGTTTGATCCCTGGGACCGGATGGTTCTGAGCAGAATCAGAAATAGCCCCTAAGCACTGCTGGATGTCACTCAACCCCACCCCCAAACTTGAGCATAGACAGTGGATTGGAATGCAAAAGATTAAAGACCAGAACAGCTGGACAGTTGCCAAAAAGGATTATTTTCTCAATGGAGAGGAAAAGGGGACACAGAAAACAATTAGGAAGATCCTTCCAGAGAGGAGATCCAGGAGGCAGCTGGTTGACTGATCAAGAATCTCAGACCTGAGACATGTAATAGAGGGTAGGACACTTGCCTTGCATGCAACTGACCCAGGTTCAATCGCCAGCACCCCATATGATCCTCTGAGCCCCCAGCAGAAGTGATCCCTGAGCACAAAACCAGGATTAAGCCCTGAGTACCACTGAGTGTGGCCCAAATGCTCCCACCTCCCCCCACCCCACTCCCACCACCACAAATTTAACTGTAACACCCGAGTAGAAAACCCAAACCATTCCTGCCCCAGAGGTTCTAGTAATTTCCTGGACAGTGACTTCTGAAGGTTCACAATCTCTCTTTTTTTAAATTGAGAGGATTATTTTACTGCACTTTTCTTATTTTATTGCTACCCTTGTATATCACGAGTGTTGAATGATAGTAGATGCTTTCCACATCTAGACTTCACAGGCAGGATGTCAAGCATGCGAGATGGCTCAGTAGTCTAGAGCATATGCTTCGCATGCAGCTGCCCCGGCTTGGGTTCAATACTAGGCACTGTCCCCAGCCCTGCTCTGGGAGGTCTCTGGTTCTCAGGAGGAAGGCTGAGGGATGGGGTGGGGCAGGAGGGGGATGGGAGGGTATGGTAGAAGTGGCAGGTGGAGCTCAGGGGTAAAGCACTCACTTTCTATGTACAAAGTCCTGGGAGTTTGTACAAAATCTTGGCATCAGAAAGAAAACCAATGCGGGGTATGGTGCCGCCAGTAGGTCAATCTGTACCTGTGAGGCTAGTGCATCAGCAGCCTCATGGCGTCTTCAGACTTCCAGATACCCCAAAATTGCTGCTGTGTCTTTGGCCAGACCCCAAAAACATGGGGCAAAGTTTACCAAGAAATAAACGGCGAAAAGTTAGGTATGTGGGAAACACACCCACAAATCACCTCCGGCTCAGCTATATAATTGGAGGCAAGGCCTCTTTGGTTCCTGATTGAACTGCTTAATGGACATGATCCCAGAGACTCAGAAACGAATCTTGAAACCCAGTGGCTTTTGGCAGAAATGCGTCCGGTCCCTGCAGTAGGTTACCAGTGCTGGGCCAACCCAGTGGGAATAGGTTTCGTGCCTTGGCCTGTTCCCCACAGCGGCCCAGTGGCCACCATCCTCCAAAGGCCACTGGATAGTCAGGTTTGGGCCCCCAGTGACAAGACATGCAGGGCCTCATGGGATGGGGGTGGAGCCGGTCCTGTCCTCCCCACCCCAATGAGACCCCAAGTCCACGAACTGCCTCTCTGGCTCCTGATCAAGCAACTTAACAGCCATGATCCCAGAGACTCAGAAACAAATCTCAAAACCCAGTGGCTCTTGGCAGAAATGCATCCGGACCCCACAGTACGTTACTGTCGCCGGGCTACTCCAGGGAGGAAAGAGTGTTGTCCCTCCGTCTGCTCCCCCTTGGCGGTTCGATGGCTGTCATCCTCCAGAGGCCATTGGACAGTCAGGCTTGGGCCCATAGTGATGAAACTCGTTGGACCTCACAGGATGGGGGTGGAGCCGGTCCTGGTCTCCCCATCCCAACGAGACCTCAAATCATCACCCACAAACGGTCTCTCTGGCTCCTGATCAAGCTGCTTAACGGCCATGATCCCAGAAACTCAGGAGCAAATCACGGAGCCCAGAAGGTTTTGGCAGAAATCTCTCCAGATTTAAGTGTTAAAATTTAGGAATCTCAAAATTACGGGGCCCTACTGCAGCCATGCGGCATCATATATTATTCATAACCAGCAATGGCAGTCTGCCCCTGCACCTGGCTGTTCCTCGCCAGGGCCCGTTGGAGGGGAGCGGGTTGAGCTTTCCTCCCCGCCCCGACCAGGGCTCCGGCAGCCGAAGACCTCCAGGACCAGCCACCACCATGCTGAGACCACTCTCCGCACACCTGAAGGTACTGGCAGAGGGACAAATCCACGCGGGTTCCGGGGCCGAGATCTCCCAGCCTACTCGGATTGGAGTCGAGCATCCTCCACTCAGATCCTCCAAATTCCAGTAGGCGGGGGTCACACCCACCACCTGGCCCCCGGGCGCCGTGTAATCCCATCAACGGCCAAGACTCAGAGACTATAAAATTCAGCTCCCGGAACCGCGCGGCAGCATTTGCGGCCGCATTTGCGGCCGCAGGGCATCTTATCAGAACATCTTTTATGACATCTTATTATCTCATTCCTACTTTGGACAAACTTGCAGGCTATCAAAAGTAGCCTGCCCACAGGGCAGAGTCTGGCAAACTCCCCAAGGCGTACCAAATATGCCAAATACCAGTAACAATGATGGGTCTCATTCTCCTAAAGAGCTTTGAATATAATCTCAAGGTTAGGATGAAAGAGACGTTTCTGGGGCCTGCTCGAGGCAATCGACAAATAACAGGATGATGAAATGAAAAATGAATGAACCAGCAATAGAACACAAATTGTCTATTGTTGCCTTTTCAGCAGATCTGAGTGTTGGGGTAAAATCTCAAATAATAATGGTGGGTCTGGTGTCAAAATATTGAATGTGATCAAAGTAGAGAGAGAGTAATGTGGAAATCATCTGCCCCACAGGTAGGGGGAGGGTGTGGGATGGGGGTATGCTGGGGTTTTTGGTGGTGGAGAAAGGAGTTTCATTGTATGACCGAGATGTAGACCCGAAAGCTTTGTAACTGCTCTCACGGTGATTCAATAAATAAAATTATAAAAAAATGAAAAAAAAAGTAAGGTGGAGTTCATGCACAATTCAATCAGCTAATCAGTGGCTAAATAAACAGCAGTACTCCTACATAAGGTAAGGTAAAGGCCCTCCCGTTGTTCGTCGATTTGCTCCAGCGGGCCCAGTAACGTCTCCATTGGAGACTTTGTTGTTACTGTGTCTGGCATATCGAATACATCACGGGGAGCTTGCCAGACTCTGCCGTGCGGGTGAGATCCTCTCGGCAGCTTGCCAGGCTCTCCGAGAGGGGTGGAGGAATCGAACTCGGGTTGGCCATGTTGGCTGCGTGCAAGGCAAACGCCCTACCACTGTGCTATCACTCCTACATAAAAAAAAAGAAAACCAAAAAATGTCTGAAAGGAGTTATAATGTCAGGAATTAGACTGTTAAATCAGGTTTACAGAAATCATAGACCTTACCCCATACTACACTTGACTGATGATTTTTAGTCGAAAGGCAATGATAATGTTCAGAAATTCAATACTGTTCTATGCAGCTTCCTATTTATTTGTTCTAATTTTTTGAAAGCATGATTTATAATACACTTAATGATGAAGTTAATGATAGCTTTATGCATACAATATTCTAACACCACACCCACCACCACACTGGCCAGTGTCCCTCCACCAGTGACCCACGGATGCCTTCATCAATAATTCACTCAATAGCTCCCCATTTACGGTATATCGTTTCTCCCTCACCTCCTGAATCACTTTAGTTTCCAGTTTACCAGGTAAGGTTTGTTCAGAATAATATCTAGGGAGCCATTGCTTCCACAAAAGGGATTATTTTGGTTCTGGCACTTTGCCATCTTTTTTTCTTTCTTTCTGGTATTTGGGCTACACCTGGCAGTGCTCAGGGATTGCTCCCATGGTGCTTGGGGGACCATATGTAGTGCCAAGGATCAAATCAAAGTCAGGTGCATGCAATACAAACACCCTACCCGCTGTCTCTGGCTCCAGGAGTTTTTCCATCTTATATCTGATTAGTTTTCCCATCTTGTATCTGATTAATTACATGCTCCATCCTCCATATTCTAATTAGTCATAATTTGCATTAATTAATAAACTCTAGGGTTATTATTATTATAGATATTGAGCCACACCCAGCAGTGCTCAGGGCTTACTCCTGGCTTTGTGCTGAGGAATTACTCCTGGGGATTTAGGGGACCATAAGGATGCTGGAGATGGAACCTGGGTCAGCTATGTGTAAAGCAAACACCCTACCTGCTGTACTATCATTCCAGCCCCAAAAAATCTAGGGTTAATTACAATTATTTACAGACAGTACTGGTACATCCTGCTAAAAATAACTCACAGTTAAGAATTTTCTATTAGAGAGTACTGTTAACTTGTTTACCAAGAGCATGGATTATTTGCATTTTATTAATAGAACTGACCAGGGACAATTCTTTCTTTTTCTCCAGGTCCCAGGAGAGAGACGTAATGGGTTGTAGTTTGAAGTTAACTCTTTCCTTACCACTAGGGCAGTCCATAAAGGCAACAAACAACATATAGAGTTTGAATAGGGCTGGAGCGATAGCACAGCGGTAGGGCGTTCGCCTTACAGGCGGCTAACATGGCCGACCCGAGTTCGATTCCTCCGCCCCTCTCGGAGAGCCCGGCAAGCTACCGAGAGTATTCGATATGCCAAACACAGTAACAACAAAGTCTCCAATGGAGACGTTACTGGGCCCGCTTGAGCAAATCGGCGATCAACGGGAGGGCCTTTACCTTTACCTTTACCTTACGTTAAAAACAAAACCACAGAGCTGAGGCACTCACATCATAGGATCAAGCATGAGCCTGATAGAGTGCGCAAATATTCACTGAAACATCTTCTAGGAGGTCAAGGTTTCAACTGGGATAAAATATGAATTGGGGAAGCATTTGGAAGGTGATCCAGGAGGAGCAGCCATAGTCTTCAGGGGAAACCAAGCACTTAAGGACCCAGGGAAGTGGCTGAGGGGAGAATAAGGCTACTTCCCACTTTAGCAAGCCAAGCCAGAACTGCCCATAAGCTAAATGACAATCACAATCACAATCACAACCATCCTGTTATTCGTCGATTGCCTCGAGCAGGCCCCAGTAATGTCTCCTTCGTCCTAGCCCTGAGACTTTTAAAAAAAGTGCCATATTCAAGGCTCTTTCAGAGTTAGGAGAATGAGACCCTTCATTGTTACTGGTATTTGGCATACTGGGTACGCTACGGGGAGTTTGCCAGACTCTGCCGTGTGGGCAGGTTACATTCGGCAGCCTGCCAGTTTGTCCAAAGTAGGAATGAGATGAATGACAATGTGTATATTTCAGAATAAATAAAAACAAACTTTACTTCCAGAGAAGAGCAACCTATTTGGTTTTGTGATCATATCATGATTTCCCCAACAAGAATAAAAATGACAGTCTAGAACTTGGAGATGCAGAGCAGAAGGCTTGTTCAGAAGATGGCTTTGCCCTTGGCATCAGATGCAGGCCCGGATGGTCTGGCTCATTATTGGGAGGAAGTGGGGCCACACCTTTCTCAGAGTCTAAGCTGTCGTAGTTCCGGCTTATTGCTCTCATCAGATGGCCCCAAGCAGATGTGCCACTTCTGTTCTTGTGTCCTGTTGAGAATTTCCCAGTTGCTCCTGATTCGACTGTTCTAAGCGGTATACCCACATTCATACCTGTGTACTCTCTCCAACATCCAGTCCCGCAAGAGACATGAATAGCCTGTAGTTCTCTAGAAGTTCTTCTTGGAGAGAAAATCTCATTGTTCCAGAGGCTCCTCACTGGCACAGCTGGTGGCTGTGGCTGGCCACAGTCCATGTGGAGAGTATACTGAAAAGGATATTGTTGGTAGAGGCTTCGTGGTTAACCCGTTGGAGCTGGAAGGCCATCTTCTCATAAATGGCCACTGTAACAGGCCATGCTATTTCCTTTCTTTTTTGGGTCACACCCAGCAGTGATCAGGAGTTACTCCTGGTTCTTCACTCAGGAATTAATTACTCCTGGCAGTGCACAGGGGACCATACCCACACGGTATGGTAATCAAATGCCAGGTATTGAACCAGGCTGGCGGCATGCAAGGCAAGTACCCTACCTGCTGTACTTTTTTTCCAGCCCCAGGCCAAGCCTGTTCTAATCCTGGGGCCATGGTTGTGCAGTTCCCCATGAGTATCTTATGTTTTTGCTTAGTGCCAAGGCTGCCCAAATGATGACTTGGAGAAGCAAAGAGAATCTTTGTGAAGGGTTGAAAGAATCCATATTAGGGCATCAAATTTTTGTGTACTTCAGCTAACTTGCAACATTGCTTTCTGTAAAACTGCTTGGCTGCTTTGCACCTGGGGGAGAGGGGACTTGGAAAGTGAACAGGGCATAACTTCTTTCTAAACCAAGTGTGACAGGATTCAGGTGTATTTACTGTCCCTGAAATGTATTGTCTCAGTAAAGCACCCTGCAGATTTGGGTAAAGGATAACTCAGGATGCGGGTGGTTGGGGGAAATTGCCCTTTCCTGGAATGTATTGTCTCACTAAAGCACCCTGCAGACTTGGGTAACTCAAAATGAGGATGGTCAAGGGAGGTTACCTAAGGCTTAATGATTCCAGCTATAACCTTGCTTGTGCTGACAATTGAAGTACTTAAATGCTGATCTTTGAATCTATAGGCTAAGGAGTGAGGTACTTTTAAATGGATTGGTTAAGAAAGTATATGTTGTTACAAATCTATTGGCTATGAAATGCGGGGGCTTTGCTGTAACGGCCAGTGAAGGCCTATATAAGATCCCCTTTCAAGAAGTTCGGGGCTCTCAGCCACTGCCCATTTTTGGGGTATGCTGCGGAGCCCCAGCATGCTGGTCTAAATAAACCCCGTTTTTATTCCTGCAGGAATTGTGTCTATCTGGTCTCTCTGCGCCTCCCAGGGCTAGGGAACTCCCGATCCCAACAGGGTGTGGTCTCTTTCAATGTTCTCAAAATGGAAATCAAATATAGCTCGTAGGCACAGACAAGAGAACAACAGCTAGTTTAGCACACGGTTTGCATGCAGGAGGTATGATCCCTGGAACCAAGTGGTTCCCCACGAACTGCTGAGAGTCACCCCTAAGCACACCCCTGGGGATATTGTGTCTCCCCATCCACAATCTGTTATCGCACCATTATTGGGAAGATGAACATCTTATAAATCCATCATTCATGTAGAAGACCCCAGTAGGCAGGGGTCACACCCACCAACTGGCCCCCTGGTGCTGTGTAATCCAATCAATGACCAAGACTCAGAGATTATAAAATCCATCTCTCAGAAGTGCACGGCCGCATTTGCGGCCGCGCGACCTCTTATCTCATTCCTACTTTGGACAAACTGGCAGGCTACCGAATATAACCTGCCCACACAGCAGAGTCTGGCAAACTTCCCGTAGCGTACCCAATATGCCAAATACCAGTAACAATGATGGGTCTCCATCTCCTAACCCTGAAAGAGCCTTGAATATGGCACTTTTAAAAAAAAATCTCAGGACTAAGATGAAGGAGACGTTACTGGGGCCTGCTTGAGGCAATCGACGAACTACAGGATGGTCGTGATCGTGATCGTGATCATGTAGAAGATGCAAGAGGTAGAAACTTGGCAAAGAAGCCAGCTGGATATCATCAGAAAATGCAATCCTTTAAAAAAAGGGGTGGGGGGGATTTGGGGTTACATCCAGTGGTGCTCAGACTACTTCTGGCTCTGTGTTCTGAGGTCCATATATAGTGCTGGGGATCAAATGGACAAAAGGTTTGCTTTACTACTGTCTTTTATCTCCAATCCAGAAAATACAACTTTTATGTTCCTTCCTAGAATGTTTTTTTTTTTTTTTTTACAGAGGAGTGGCTGGACCACCCAAGGTAGAAAAATACTATTTTAAGTCAACTGCTAATTCCCAACTAGACATTCACTGTCTGAGGAATACTCACAGGTCGGAAAAAGAGGCCTCATTTCTCTCTCTCTGTGTTTTCATGCAAAGCCTAGACATTCATTACAGGGAAGTTGGCCCAAACAGGACAGGGAGTCTACTACTCCTGAATAGGCTTCCTGGCTAAAGAACCTGGCCCTTTGCCTTGTAGGGAGGGCTGTGCGATTCCGTAAGGAATAGAAGTCTCTGCGAGCCAGCCTGGAGTCACAAACGAGTGCCATCCAGTTCCTGAAGCCGGTATGCGACAAGAGTGAACTGCTGTAGGCAGAGAGATGTAGGTGGTTGTGGGGGTAGGTTCTGGCCTCATCACTTGCAGAGCCGCTGGTCCACCCCCACCACCTGCCTCGCATCTGCCTCCGTGAGTCAAAGCAGCTAAAGACCTGGCCTACGGCAGGGAGGGGTCAGGGCTAGCGGTCCCGTCGGCGGCGCGGGGCGGGGCTAACGTCCCCGACGCCGGAGCAGGGGGAGGAACTAACGCCCCCCGACCCCCGGCGCCTGCGCACTCACGCCCTTACGTCAGCGCAGGTACCCTTTCGTTCCCCACTGTGTCGGGGCTGCCTGCACTCCTTCCACGCAGGCTTAGGGCTCTCGTGTCTGTGCTTTCCCGGCAGGGGTCGGGACAGCAGAAGTTCCTTGCCCTCCCCGAACTCTTAGGCGTCTTTGTGCTCCACTCTGGCCCCACTGGGGTTTGGCAGTGCAGCAGCAGTAGCTGCCCTCAGTAGCTGGTTTTTTTTTTTGGGGGGGGGCGATCACACCTGGCGATGCACAGGGGTTACTCCTGGCTCTGCACTCAGGAATTACTCCTGACGGTGCTCAGGGGACCATATGGGATGCTGGGAATTGAACCCGGGTCAGGCGCGTGCAAGGCAAACGCCCTACCCGCTGTGCTACTGCTACAGCCCCAGTAGCTGTGTTTTTTATGTTGTTTTGAGGGTTTGGTGGGGGTGGGGGTGGGGCGTGGAGTGTACCTTACCGGCTGTGCCCTGGGTTTACTCCTTACACCGTGTTCACTCCTGGAGGGGATTGGGGAACCATATGTTGAGCGGGAGATGGAACCCAGATTGGCCACGTGGCAAGGCAAATGCCTTATCCCTTGCACTAGCTCTCCAGCCCCTCACTAGCAGCCTTGGCAGTTTCAGCTAGCAGCAGCTTCAGCGCTCTCTCTCTCTCTCTCTCTCTCTCTCTCTCTCTCTCTCTCTCTCTCTCTCTCCTGCCCCACCACCACCCTCTCTGGGCTCATCTCAGTGGTAGCAGCAGGCCCCTTGATTCTCACCGCTCCAGCAGATGGCCAGCATTTCTCAGCCCTCCCCAGGCTTCTCTCCGGCAAGGGTAGCAGCAGTTCTAGAGGTGACACCCCTGGCCAGATTCTCTCAAGAAGCTGCTCCTCTCCCCTGCAACCTGTGTCTGGTCCCCGCTCAGCTCCAGACTCATAGAGGGGAACAAAGGAACAAAACTGATAGAACACCAACGGCCTTACTTTCTGCAAACCTTCCGGTAGGCATACGTGAAAATACCCAAGGTTGTACTTCTTGTCTGGGTCTTCTTCCTGAGGTCTGGTCCTCAGGGTCCCATTGTTTTGCCTAAGTCAAGAATTCTTTCTCACCCTAGGGCCCTGAATGTGCCAATGGACAAACAACCCCTTGCAGGATAAAGGCTTGTTAGCTGCATCACCGAGGAGAAAAATTCTAACACTGCCATAAGCCCTACACCCATGAAGGGTGGTTTGCCAAAGTTCAGGGCATTTTAATACCAAATCAGCAATGAGGTAATAAGCCCCACAACATACCAGAACAAATCTATAGGGATAGTAAGAACGCCCCGCCCCCCCAAAGCCCAGTTTCTAGGAATATACCATATTCAAGCTACCCTAAAAAGTCCCTTTATATTAACAGAAAGATAAATAAATTTTCTAGCATAGGACATGTATGCTCCAGCCATAAAATAATATACCTTAAATTTAGTTATTCATAAGGTATTTGGATAGATACAAGGAATATGGAATTGGCACTGGTGAAGGAATTGGTGTCAGAAGATTGTATATCTGAAATGACAGCGGTAGGGCGTTTGCCTTGCACGCAGCCAAACATGGCCGACCCGAGTTCGATTCCTCCACCCCTCTCGGAGAGCCGGGCAAGCTACCGAGAGTATCTCGCCCGCACGGCAGAGCCTGGCAAGCTCCCCATGACGTATTCGATATGCCAAACACAGTAACAACAAAAATCTCCAATGTTGATTCAGTAAAAAATTTTTTAAATTGTGGAATAGTACAGGGTGAGTTCCATGTACTGTTAAAAATGAAGGTTAAGGGGCCAGTGACCTGACTTTCTAAGTTAGGAGGTAGGGGTAGTCAAGCCCAGGAAGGACTGATACTCTTCTGTCTGAAGAATGTTTTGCTGCCATGAAGCGCAAACCCTGCTGTGGCCTGAGCTGGCCAGAGACACAGCAAGGAGAGCCACACTGGGTCAAGGGGCAGCTCGCTTGACCTCTCTGGGTATCTGGCATTGCGAGAGACAACTAATCTGCTTTTCCTTAATGGACAGTATAAGGTTGTCTAATATTTTGTCTTTGTAGTATTGAGTTTTGTTTATTATTTTCACTCCTGACTCTGTGCTCAGGGTTCACTCCTGGAGGTGCTTGGGAAACCATATATGGTGCTGGGGATTGAAACAGGGTTGGCAGCATACAAAGCAAGTACCTTAACCCCTTTACTGTGTCTCCAATGCCTTCAAGTATTGTTATCTTGGGTTCTCTTGGAGAACTAACTCATGCTTATGCCTGACCTCGGCAGGCAGCAATTCTGAACATGCTTATGTGCTAGCACCTCCAGGAGGCTTGAGCAACAAACACAGAATAGCCCCCAGCATGGCAAGGTGTGACCCCAAAATAAACGAAAAACATTATTACTATCTTTAAAGTGACAGGGCTGGAGCAATAGTACACGGGGTAAGGCGTTTGCCTTGCATGAGGATGACCTGGGTTTGATCGCTGACATCCCATATGGTCCCCTGAGCACCACCAGGAATGATTTCTGAGTGCAGAGCCAGGAGTAACCCTGGAGCATCGCCAGGTGTGGCCCCAAAACCAAAAATTTAAAACAAAATTTAAAAATATATTTAAAAAGTGAGCTTCAGTTTTGTCTTTGGCACGCTTTTAAATTTATTCTAAGCCAGTTAACTTCATTTCTACCATTGACACCATAACTCCAACAAATTGTATTTTTCAGTGGGACTACTGTTATCATATCATCTCTTTTCTCTGCTGAAGATTCGCAGTTATCACATTTGAAAAACCAAACCAAACCTCCCTGTACTTGCCTGGAATCATTACAGAATTTGGGAACCTAATACAAAAAAAAAAATCAAAAAGATGTCTTTAAGATGGATCATCAAAAAGATGTCTTTAAGATTCCTGGGACTCTACATAAAATTGTCAGTGTTAAGCTGATGGCCATTCAGAGGGGAAAAGAGCCAAATAGAGACACAGGATATATTTATTGCCAGAGAATTGATCAAGGTGACTATTCTGACCATACACAGAAGACAACCAAAGATGAACTGTTGAATTTACTAAAAACTATTGATGAGGATTCAAAACTGTCTGCCAAAGAGAAGAAAAAAATGCTGAGGCAGTTCTATAAGTGTCACAAAAAAAAAAAAAAAGAAAGAAAAAAGACAGAGAGAGTACAGTGGGAAAGGTGCTTGTCTTGCATGCAACTGACCTGGTTCCCAAATTCTGGGCTCCACAAATGGTCGCTTGAGCCCCACTGGAAGTGATTTGTGAGCAAAGAGGAAGGAATAAGTCCTGAGTTCCACCTGGTGTGGTCTCAAAACAAACATATGAGAGTTATTTGCTGAAAATTATGAAGAATTATGAGTGGGCTGAGAGGAGACTCAGTGACTGTGTACATGTCTGCATGCTTTGCATGTATGAAGCCCTGTGTTCAATCTCAAGCATATACGTGCTTTGCATGTATGAAGCCCTGTGTTCAATCTCAAGCATATACGTGTGCACACACATGAGAGAGAGTGAGAGAGGAGAGAGAGAGAGAGAGAGAGAGAGAGAGAGAGAGAGAGAGAATGACAAGAGAGCAATAGCAGAGCATTAGGCCAAGCACTGAACTTTCTGAGCATGCAGCCAGGCCTAACTATACAGGTTCCACAGCATTAAACTGGTCAGATTGTTATCCACCTCCTCACCCCAGTGGCCCTTCTGTTTCTGAGACATGCATCAGGCTGTTACAGAGCCTTTGTATCAGCACTCCTTCTGCCTGAAATGTTTCTGTTCCTCCTCATCAGGGTCTCAGGTGAAAGGTCATCTGACCCAACCTAACAACCCATAAATAGTTCTTTTTGTTTATTTGTTTTTTGGCCACACTGGCAGTGCTCAGGGCTGACTCCCGACTGCACTCAAGAATCACTCCTGGCAATGCTCTGGGAACCATATAAAATGCCAGGGATGGAACCAGCAAGTGCCCTACCTGCTGTACTCTGGCCCCACCAATAAATCACTCTTGATTGCATCAACCCTGTGTTTTAATTTTTTGCCAGACTCTTCATATTACTTCCTCCCACTTCTCTTCTCTTCTCTTCCCTTTCCTTGCGTGTTGTGATTACTGGTGGGTGGTGTATAAACTGAGGGTATGGTGCACACTTTTTGGGGGGGCACATGTGGTGATACTCAGAGCTTACTCCTGGCTCTAAGCTCAGGGATTCCTGGCAGAGCTTGGGTACCATATGGGATGCTGAGAATTGAACCTATGTTGGCCGTGTGCAAAGCAAGTGACCTCCCTGCTGTTCTAAGACTCTGGTGCATATTTTTAGTTGTGGTATGTATAAACAGGCTTGCTGGGAATTACAATCTTTTAGTTGTGATGCTTGAAACATCATGGTTGTAGTACTAGGCTTGAGTCACTGTGATACGCACACAGTGGCACTCCTGGCTGTAGTGTTCACACAGCTTTAGTTACACTGCTTGCACAATATCACTAACTCCACTGTGGCCCCAATAGTCCCACTCAGCTAGGACTATGCTTTGTGTGTATGGGCAGCATCATGGATTGAATTTGCAGCCTTACTGAGTATGCAATGCTGGTTCCTAGTAATTGAGCAATCTGGGACACTTTCCAGTTGTTTGGTTATTCAGCGGTATCCCCTAGTTAAGGGTTGAATTGTGGGAGCCCTCCCACTATCTTCATTCCTGTGTGGAAGCCTTAACCCACTGTACCTGAGAGTGAGACCTTATTTAGTAATAGGGTCATTGTAGATGTGATTAGAGGTCATGATCTGGTAAGGTAAGTTCCAAATCTAATAAGATTGATGTCCTTATGAAAAGGGGTAAGTTGGACACAGAGGTTTAAATGGAAGATGAAGGGGCTGGAGCGATAGCCCAATGGGTAGGACGTTTGCCTTGCACGTGGCCAACCTGGGTTCTAATCCCAGCATCCCATATGGTCCCCTGAGCACCGCTAGGAATAATTCCTGAGTGAAGAGCCAGGAGTAACCCCTGTGCATCGCTGGGTGTGACCCAAAAAGCAGATAAATAAATAAATGAAATAAAATAAAATAAATGGAAGATGAATAGGAAAATAATGGTCTCCAGCCGTTTCTTTCATAGCTCTCAGAAGAAACCAACTTGATACTTCTAGAACATCAATTTCTGTGGAAGTCAACTTGTTGTACTTGGTTATAGCAGCACTAGCAAAGGATCCAACAACCTACTCGCTGCGAGAGCTATGGAACCCGGTTTGTCTTGTTCACAGGCAGCCGAGAAGTTTCTTTGCACTTTATATCGTGGTTTCATGTGCTGATAGGAACCTGAAAGCCTTTATAATGAAGAGGGTGGTGGTCAATAAAAACCTGTTGAGACAGTACAGCGGGTAGGGCATCTGCCTTTCACATGGCCGACCTGGGTTCGATCTCCTGCATCCTATATGGAGTAATCTCCGGGTGTGGCCCAAACTCCCCCCTCACCCACTCCCCACGAAATAATAACCTGTTGAGTAGATGAAAGCTTTTCATTCGTTTCTGGATTTCTTTTTTTTTTTTTCCCGGAGAGTGCTAGCAAATACAATGTGTTTGCACTGGTTAAGTCATAGCTCTTCTTCCAAGCACGGTGTGCTTTCAGCTCTCCGACAAAGAGACTACTACTCCGCAGGTCCCTCAAAAGGGACTCCAGACCCAATCGAGCTCCAGCCTGCCCAAACCCCAGTTCTTGCCTCTTTGGGCATCTTGGTCCTTGTAGTTTTGTCTGCTAGCTCTGTGCCCGAAGCACGAACGCCGAGACCACAACTCCCATCACGCCGCGGGCCGCGCCGCCTCCAACGCGCATGCTCAGAACGGACGCGCCCATTGACGAAACTGCTGGCCCAGAACTCCGCCTTCCTGAGCTCTAGTGCTTCTGATTGGTCAGCTGCCCCGCCACTCAGCGCAGGGGCGACAGGTGAATGAAAGGGGGCGTGTCGGTGCGCGTAGCTCGGCGGCGGCGCGACAGGAACCAGCTGAAAGGTGAGCGCCCCAAAGCGGGTTCACGCGGCCGTTTTCATCCACCTGGGGGGAAGATTCCGGGCACCCTAGGAGGTCCGCCCGGCCTGGAAGGCCGCAGACCCGGAAGCTCCCAGTCGGTGGTCTCCCTTGGACCGCCCGGCCCGGGAGACCCCCGCGACCCCCGCCGCGCGAACCGCGCTCGAAGAGCGACCCCCTCGGTCCCCTTCTGCGTGGGGGAGGCTGGCTCGGCGGCAGATGTCCCTTCCCCCGGCCTCGGGCAGCGCCCCGAGTCGTCCTGCGGGCTGTCGGGGCGCTGGCCACGGGGACGGGGCCGGAACGGGAGGACTCGGCCGGGCTGGAGCAGTGCCCGCCGCAGCGACGGTCACTCTGTCCACGGGAGGCCAGGAGAGGGCCGAGGCCCGGCTTGCCACCGCCTGGAAGCGAGGACCGTGCCCAGCCTTTGATTCCCATGGGGCCGTCGGCTTGGGCAGGAGGATCCCCCGTGCTTGCGAGCATTTACCTTTGAACCCGGGTGCATCTGACCCCGAAATTCCTTCTGTAGGATGGGACTCCTCCCCCGCCCACCCTCGCCGTCCCCTCCACTCCTGCTGTGGGTGACGGGGATTTCTCCACCCTTCTCTCCCGGTCTTTGGAGGTTTGGGCATCAGGTCAGCACCGGCAGGGGAGCCAGCCACTCCGGGTTGCGTTCCCAATGAGGCGAGTTCTAGGTCCAGATTTGGTGGATGATGTTGTGCCAGACCCGGATCGCACTCTTTGAAGTTGGGTGTCGGGGGTGTAGCCAATGGAAAGCAGGGCCCTCCGCATGCCAGGCATGTGTGTAGCCCGCCCGCTGTAGCCACAGCCCGGGTCTCTTAGTAACAGGGAACCTTGGCCTCCTCTGCCAAAGAGAATGCAGTGATCATATCCACTGTCCTAGGTTACTTTGAGGTGAAAATCAGCTAGCACTTGAAAACTACTGTACATGGGGTTGGAGAGACAGGACAGCTGGTAGGGCTCTTGCCTTGCACAGGAAGACCTGGTTGGATCCTGGACACTTCAAATGGTCCCTCTAGCCCAGCTAGAAACAAGCCCTGAGCAATGCAATGCCAGGTGTGTGTGTGTGGGAGAGAGAGAGAGAGAGAGAGAGAGAGAGAGAGAGAGAGAGAGAGAGAGAGAGAAAGGGAGGGATCTAGGGAGGGAGAGAGCAGGAGGGAGGGAGAGAAAGAGAAAGAGTTAGTTACTCGCCATCCTCCACCAGGGTGTCATTATTCCAGGCTTGGTGAGACTGTGGCGAGTTTGGAGTCTTATTACACAGAGTCAGTGGGTGGAATTCTGGGCTTCTTTGTGCCCCCCCCCCCCCCCCCAGAGTGAAGCAGCCTGTGATCTGGCTAGGATTCTAGTCCTGTCCCCACTGTGGGAGTTGCTAGTAGGTGGCAGAGTTGACATCTGCCCTCTCCTGGAGGATGGGGCCTATACTCGGTTCCTTTCTCTATTCTTGGCATCCTCATGGGCCAGACTGAATACGTAGCCAGTATTTATTGAAACACTCATTGGAGCAGCAGGGAAGTTGGGAAGGTCCTTGTCAGACTGTAGATAAACTCTTAGCCCCCAAGAGTTTCTTTTCTGGGAGTAGTGAAGATGACAAGTGGGATTAATGTGAATCAAAATGTCCACGTAGGAATATGAAATATCATAGTATGAGACTAACACCCAAGGACAGTAGAGAGAGGGCCAGGAAGATTGCTCCATGGTTGAAAGTCTGCCTTATGAGCTGGGGGAGAAGGCAGCTGGAATAGAGAAGGGATCACTAAGTCAAGGATGGTTGGAGGGATCACTCAGGATGGGAGATGTATGCTGAAAGTAGATAAAGAACCAAACATGATGGTCTCTCATTATCTGTATTGCAAACCATAATGCCCATAAGTAGAAAGAGAGGAAGAGGGAAATGTCTGCATAGAGGCAGGGGGAGGGTTAAGATGGGGGGGGATAAGGATACTGGGGACATTGGTGATGGGAAATGTACACTGGTGGAGGGATGGGTGTTTGATCATTGTATGACTGAAACTGAAACATGAAAGCTTTGTAATTGTAGCTCACAGTGATTCAATAAAAAAAAAAAGCCAAAAAAACAGAACCCCCCACAAACTATCCATATTGTATGCCAACAGCAGGATGTGGGTAGGGTGTATGCCTTGCACATGACCAACCTGGATTTGTTCTTTGGCACCACATATAATCTACTAAGCATCACTAGGAGTGATCTCTGAGCATAGTTGGGTGTGGCTCCATTCTCCCCCTACACACACACAAAAAACAAGTGTATGGATAGACCTGACATAGTAGAATCTAGTTTGTTTGTTTGTTTGTTGGGGCCACACTTGTCGGTGCTCAGGACTGACTCCTGGCTCTACACTCGGTGATCACTCCTGGGGGGAAGGGGGTGTGGTACCAGGGGTTGAACCTCAGGTTGGCCACAGGCAAGGCAAGAGCTCTGCCTGCTGTACTGTCTCTCCAGCCCCAAGAATTTAGAGCATTTTCAGAGAGAAAAAGGAGCCTCTTCCCGTGAGAGCTGGAAATGCCCTGGCAGGAACCCCGTCGATGTCTCCCAAGTGTGCCAGCTCTTCTGGGCTAAACTCGGCGAGACACATGGGAGGCAAGCACTCCATGGCTGAGCCATACCCTTGCCTGCTCTAGTTTGCCAGATCTGTGCCCCTCCGTCCCCCCCAACTTTGTTAAAAAAGAAAGCAATATGTGCTCAAAGTAAGGAGAGAAAGAGAAAGAGCGAGAGGAGCACTAGCGCTGCCAGGTGTGACCCAGAAACAAAGCTGAAAAAGGTCAGAGAACTACTGGGAGTGACCCGAAAACTGCCCATTTGAAGATTTTGTTATTGTTTTATGGGGCCACACCCAACACTGATCAGGCCTCACTCCTAGCTCTGTGGTCAGGGATCACTTCTTTTTTAATTTAATTTTATTTTTGCTTTTTGGGTCATACCAGGTGATGCACAGGGGTTACTCCTGGCTCATGCACTCAGGAATAACTCCTGGAGGACCATATGGGATGCTGGGAATCAAATCCCAGTCGGCAGTGTGCAAGGCAAATGCCCAACCTGCTGTGCTATCGCTCCATCCCCACTTTTTAATTTTTTAATGTAGGAGTACTGCTATTTTTTCAGCCACTGATTAAGAAGCTGACCGAAGCGGGCATGAACTCCACATTACTTTTTTTTTTTTTAATTTTTCAATTGGATATCTGTGAGCTCCACCATTACAAAGCTATACATAACTGGGTTTCAGTCATACAGTGATCCAAGACGCATCCCTCCACCAGTGTACATTTCCTACCACGAGTGGCCCTGTTTCCCTCCCACCATCCCCCACGCCCTACCCCCTACCCCCAGCTTCCCTCTATGGGAGGCACTTTCCTTCTTACTCTCTCTCCTTTTTCTTTTGCATTATGAAGTATAGATAGTAAGAGGTCATTGTGCTTGTTCACGGATTTTGATTTCTTTCGAGATTTATTTATGAGCCTCTGAAGCAAGGCCAATAGAAGAGCTTACACAGTGGTGCTGGAGTTGGTTCTTGCGTATAGGGAAGTGAGGGGAGATAGCCCATTCCAACTCCAAGAAAGCCTGGAGATTTCAGTCACAAACCTGCATACCCAATTTTTCAACAAGTCAATATCTCAGTCAAGTTTGTCCTGAGACGGTGAAGTCTGGCTGGGAGCATGGGCAATTTTGGATTGTGGAAGCAAGTGGCTACTGGGGGCTCTCTTTGGGTGGGCAGTAGACTAGCCTCCCCCCCCACCCCCATTTACCCTGGTCTGTTCAGCCATGCATGGGTCCAAGGTTAACTGCAGCTTTCATCTCTTTCCTTTTTTTTTTTTTTAATGTAGGAGTACTGCTAGTTACTTAGCCATTGATTAAGCTGATTGAATTGGGCATGAGTTTCACATTACTTTTTTTTTATTATTCAGAATGTTAATTTAATTTTATTATTATTATTTTTCCCCGTTTTTATTGATTCACCGTGAGATACAGTTTACAAAGCTTTCATATTTGAGCTTCGGTCATATAATCATCCAACACCCATCCCTTCACCAGTGCACATTTTCCACCACCAAAATTTTCAGTATTACCCCCCACCCCGTTCCAACCCTTCTGCTGCCTGTGTGGCAGGCAGTTTCCCCCATACTCTCTCTCTCTGCTTTGGTTACATTTGATATTTTGACGCCAGTTCCACCACCACTCAAATCAGCCAAAAAGGCAATGCTAGAGGATCTGTTTCGTATTGCTTGTTATGGATAGAATATAATGTCCAGGAAATTCTGTATTGTTTTCTTCTGGGAGCTTTAGTTTATAGTCTCTGGGTCTTGGCTGTTGATGAGATTACATGGGCGCTGGGAGCAGTTTGTGGGTGTGACTGCCAAGGTACTGGAAAACTGGGGACCTGGGGGGAGGAGGCCCAGTCCCGATCCAAGAGGGTTTGGAGATCTCAGTCACGGGTTCCTGCATACCTGGGTTTTCCAGCCAGTCCGCTCGTGGGTGAGGTTCATCCCATCTTGGGTGAGGCTCATCCCCTCTTGGGTGAGGCTCGTCCAAGCATGTGGAGAGTGGTCTTGGGCATGGTGGCTGTTGGGTTTTGGAGGTTTTCAGCTGCCAGGGTTCTGCTTGGGACAGGGAGGGAAAACTCAACCCACCCCACTCTGAGGTGCTGTAGTGAAGACAGTCTGCACTTCTCATTGAGTTCTAGAAGCTGGTGGCTGCTGAGATTTTTAGGGGACAGGTGGAGTGTCAACGCCTACCCCTGTCTGAGGTACCCTGGTGAAGTCGTCCTGGCTTAAAATTCGAAGACATCTCTGTAGCGAACTGCTTGGTTTGGAAATTCTCCTGTGTGTCTCTGGATTGTGGCAGTTAAGGAGCTCAAGTAGCAGCCAGAGGCAGTTTGTGGGCGTGACTTCAAGGGTCCATGAGGGGGGGGGAGGCGGTGAGGGACCAGCTCATCCGCTATCCCTTGAGGCCTGGAATTGGTCATCACTGAACCCATGTACCTGCACTTCTGACTGGGTTCTGGAAGTTGGAGGCCACCGGCGTTTTTAGGGGACAGGTGGAGGGACAATGCCTGCCCCCGTCTGAGGCACCCCAGTGAAGTTGGCTTGGCTTAAAGTTCGGAGGCATCTCTGCAGCGAGCTACTTGGTTCAGAGATTCTTTTGCGTGTCTTTGGATCATGGCCCTTGTTTTCATCTTTTCCAGAGAAATAAACTATTGGGTTCTGGAGGTTTTCAGCTGCCGGGGTTCTGCTTGGGACAGGGAGGGAAAACTCAACCCACCACACTCCAAGGTGCCCCAGTGAAGACAGGCTGCACTTGAATTGAATTCTAGAAGCTGGTGGCCGCCGAGATTGCAGGGTGTGCCTGCTCGCCTGCATTGCTCCACACCTCCGGCCCTAACTGCATCTTTTGATCTTTTTCGAGATTTATGGGTCTCTGAAATAAGGCCAGTAAATGAGCTTGTATAGCTGAGCCGGAGGTGGTATGTGGGTGTGGCTCCCACATACTTAACTTTTGGCCATTTAATTTCTTGGTAAAGTTGGCCCCAAGTTGTTGGGGTCTGGCCAAAGGCACAGCAGCAATTTTGGGATATCTGGAAGTCCGAAGGCACCATCAGGCTGCTGATGCCCTCACCCCACAGGTACAGATTGACCTGCTGGTGGCACCATACCCCCTCTTTTCATCTCTTTTGAGATTTATTAATGGGTCTCTGAAATAAGGCCGACAGTTGAGCTTTTTTAGCTTAGCCAGAGGTGGTTTGTGGGCATGGCTCCCATGTACCTAACTTTTAGCCATTTTATTTCTTGTGAAACTTGGCCCCAAGTTGTTGGGGTCCAGCCAAAGGCACAGTGGCAATTTTGGGGTACCAGGAAGCCTGAAGGCACCATCAGGCTGCTGATGCACTCACTTTGCGAGTACAGGTTGACCTGTGGCAGCACCATACTCCCTCAGGGATCACTTCTGTGATGCTGGGGATTCTAACTAAGTAATGTGCAAGGCAGGTACGTAGCCCCTGTTCTGTCTTTCAGGCTTTGCATTTGAAGTTTTGATAAATACTGCTCAAGTCCCCTTTTATGTGGTGTTCTAAATTACAGTTGTATCCACAGCGGACATTTCCGCATGGGAGAATAAGTTTACCACTCTCATTTTCTTTAGCTCTGAGGAAGAACCCAATGTGGATCTGAATGAGCATCTTTTCTTCTATTTTCTTTTCCCCTTTAACTTTCTGATTGTTAAGGGCAGTAGTAGGAACTGATGCCAAAGCTTGTTTGGAAGGCTTTTTTGAGGGGGCATTGATCCCAGGTGGTGCTCAGAAAATTCAGAGGCCCCACTGGTGATTCTAGGGGCCAGAGTGATAGTACAGTGGGTATGGCATTTGCCTTGCACGTGGTTAACCTGGGTTCAGTTCCCCCATACGGTCCTCTGAGTACCACCAGAAGTAATTCCTGAGTACAGAGCCAGGAGTAACTGCTGGTGTGACCGAAAAAGACAGAAAAACACAAACAAAAACACTGAACCCACTGGTAATTCTCCGCCTACTAGGCTGGTGGCTCAGTTCAAGGGTCGAAAGATATAATGCTGTTCAAAATAAGCACCCTACTCCCTTTACTCTCCACCCCACTGTTTCTCTCTCTCTCTCTCTCTCTCTCTCTCTCTTTAAAATTTTGTTGAGTCGCTGTGAGAAACAGTTACAAAGCTTTCATGTTTGAGATTCAGCCATGCAATGATCGAACACCCATCCTCCACCAGTGTACATTTTCCACCACCAGTGTCCCCAGTACTCCCCCACCCCCACCCCCGCTTCCCAGTCCTCACCCTGCCTCTATGGCAGACAATTTCCCCAATACTCTCTCTACTTATGGGCATTATGATTTGCTCGAATTTTCCCACCACCATTCAAGCCTGCCTGCCAGTCGAAAATTTATTTTCCATTGCCCATTTTGAACATCATGAGAGTTTGTGCAGCCACTTTGTGGCCGCGCGCTTCTGGGATCCTAGGTTGTAGATGGTTGGATTCCAGAGACATCTCCGCAGGGCACTAATCCATTTTGGGATCCGATTGGGAGTTTCTGGACCTGGGCAGTTGGTGCACCAAGATGGCACCTGGCGGAAGCTCATGGGCAAGACAGCCAGGCCACTGAGCGGACAGAGAGCTGGGAAGGGACCGCCCAATGCTTCTGTTGCCATGCGACCTGGAGATTTAGTTCTCTTTTTGGTTTTGGGGCCACACTCAGTGGTGTTGTGTATAGCAACCTACTCCTGTCACAGTACTAAGAATGGGGTAGGGTCTGCACCCTGGGTTGCTCTGGGGACCTTGCAGTGCTGGGGATCACACTGGATGTCATATTTGCAATGCCTATGCTAGCCCATCGAGCTCTCTCCCTGACCTGTTACTTTCCAGCATAATAGTTTTATGGTTTTGGTTTATTGTTCAAGGGCTGGAGCAGTAACACAGCAGGTGGGGTGTTTGCCTTGCACGTGGCCGACCTGGGTTCGATTCCTCCATCCCTCTCGGAGAGCCCAGCAAGCTACCGAGAGTATCCCGCCTTCATGGCAGAGCCTGGCAAGCTCCTTATGGTGTATTCAATATGCCGAAAACAGTAACAACAAGTCTCACAATGGAGATGTTATTGGTGCCCGCTCGAGCAAATCGATGAACAACAGGAGGACAGTGCTACAGTCTACAGTTCAAGGCACCTACTTTGTGGTTCTGAGAATTGAACCTGGGCTAATGGTGAGCTAAGGCTTCCTGCATACAAAGCTTGTGCCTAGCTTGTTGAGCTATTTCTCTGGCTCTCTGAACCATAAGTTAATTTTAACTACTTAGGGTGAAGAAAAATTACTGAAATTTGATATGGCTTTTGTGAGTTTAAAAAAATATATAAAGGGGCTGGAGTGGGTAGGGCATTTGCCTTGCACTCATCTAACCTGGGTTCCATCCTCGGCATCCCATATGGTCCCCTGAGCACCACCAGGAGTGATTCCTGAGTACAGAGGCAGGAGTAACTCTTGATCATTGCTGAGTGTGACCCAAAAAAGCCCCCCTCCAAAAAAAGGAATAATAATAAAGCAAACATAAAAAAGAATAATCTGGTGGCTTAGACTCTGGGCTATAATTTGGTAAGATCCTTAGGCTATTTTGAACGTGTAGGATCATTTAATGCTCTCAGCTAAATCACCTCTGATGTCTTGAAAAAATTCCTAGGTCTATTTTTTGTTTGTTTCTGGGCCAGACAGGGCTTGATGCTGTGTTGCAGTGTTGCCTCGGGGAACCATGCAGTGCAGGGACTCAGCCCAGGCTCCCCTAATGCGCGTCTGCTCTGCCTAATCAGCCTTCTCTGACCCTCAGGTTTTTGAGGTTTTTTTTTTTGGCTTTTTGGGTCACACCTGGTGATGCACAGGGGTTACTCCTGGCTCTGCACTCAGGAATTACTCCTGGTGGTAGCTCAGGGGACCATATAGGATTCTAGGATTCGAACCCGGGTCAGCCGCATGTAAGGCAAACGCCCTACCCGCTGTGCTATCGCTCCAGCCCCCATCTGACCCTTAGGTTTTTTTCTTGATTTTTTAAATTTGAGTTTTTAGACCACACCCAGTGGTGCTGATTAGGAGCTATTCCTGGCTCTGTGCTCCACGGTGACGCCTGGTGTTGCTCAGGGGACTGTGTGCGTTTCAGGGATTTAACTAGGAGAGCCGTCCGCAGTATGCAAGTTGAGCACCTTAACCCCTGTACATCTCTCCATTCCCAGTTTTCACAAATTTTAAAAAAGATTATTTTTCTATTTTTTCCCCCAGTGGTGATAGGTAGGGGACAGGGAGTATTGGGCCACACCTGATTGTGCTCAGTGCTTTTTTTTGGGTCACACCTGGCGATGCACAGGGATTACTCCTGGCTCTGCACTCAG
Organism: Sorex fumeus; assembly: GCF_029834395.1. Lineage (NCBI taxonomy): Eukaryota > Metazoa > Chordata > Mammalia > Eulipotyphla > Soricidae > Sorex > Sorex fumeus. The sequence goes on from NW_026606104.1 coordinate 47,842,875, forward strand.
GAGTTACTTTGGGCGGTGCTCAGGGGACCAATATGGGATGCTGGGAATTGAACCCGGGTCAGCCGCGTGCAGGGCAAACGCTGTGCTATCTCTCCAGCCCTCGGGGCTTATTCTTGACTCTGCTCAGATATCACTCCTTGCAGTGCTCAGGGTGTCAGGGAACAAAGGGCAGCCACATGCAAGGCAAGCACCTTAGCCCTTCTACTATCTGTCTGTCTGTCTGTCTGTCTGTCTGTCTGTCTCTCTCTCTCTCTCATCATACCCAGGGTGCTCAGGGATCACTCCTGACTATGTTCAGGGATTAGAGAACCAATTAGGGAGATAAATAGACAAGAGCTTCTACAAGCAAGTAAACTGGCAAACTTAAAAGTCAGGGGGCTGAGAGATAGTGCAACAAGTAAGCCCGTGCACGTCGCTGACCCGAACTCCATCCTCAGCATCCCAGATGGTCCCGTGAACCCGCCAAAAGTAATACCTGAGCACAGCCGTGTGTGGCCCAAAAAGAAAAAGAAAAAAGTGAGAACTGGATGGGGCAGGAGCAGTAGTTCAGTGGGTAAGGCACTTTGCATGCACCTGACCTGTGTTCAGGGCTCTAGAGACTGCTCAGAGCTCCATGGGTCACAATGGTTTGATGTGCTAGAAGAAGATGGAGAGGAGAATTTAAGGAAGAAGTTCAGTGTGTCTCTTACTTATAGCAGAAGGAATTTGTGTGTCTGTTTTTTTGGTCACGCCCAGCTGTGTGCTCAGCTGCCACACCCCTGCTCTGTGCTTAGGGGACCATGTGGTTCTGGGATCCAAATCATTGTCTCAACCATAGCTGCATGTAGGCAAGTGCCTTAATGACCCCAGCAGAAGGATTTAAATTTTATTTATACTTGTCCTGTGTAGCACTAAAGAAAAGAATCTTAGGGCTGGAGCTATCATACAGTGAATAGCACATTTGCCATGCACATAGCTGACCCAAGTTTGATTCCCCAGCACCCCAAAACGTTCCCCAAGCCGCACTAGGAGTGATCTCTGAGCACAGAGCCAGTAATAAACCCTGGGGTAGCATTGTAGCACTGTAGTACTGTCCTCCTGTTGTTCATCGATTTGCTCGAGTGGGCACCAGTAACGTCTCCATTGTGAGACTTGTTGTTACTGTTTTTGGCATATCGAATATGCCATGGGGAGCTTGCCAGGCTCTGCCGTGCAGGCGGGATACTCTCGGTAGCTTGCCGGGCTCTCTGAGAGGGATGGAGGAATCAGACCCTGGTCGGCCACATGCAAGGCAAATGCCCTACCCGCTGTGCCGTCGCTCATACCTTTGCCCACCAACAATTCAGGTTGACAGAGCTCTGTTAGCCTGGGGTATGGCACAAAAACTTTTAAAAAAAATAGAGGAAGAAGAAAGGAGTATTCTTTGTACTCAGCAATACTGCTTTTTTGGAAGCACTTTGCCAGGTGTTGGGGGTAGAGTTTGAGGGTGGGGCAGCACGTGGCATAAGACCTAAATCATGCCTTCAAAGGGCTTGTGCACTGACCTAGTGAGCCAGAACACAAAAGTAGGAAGGAGAGAACCAAGAGTTATCAGGGAGCTGATCATTTGGGAGTCTCAAGCATTAGAGAACTCAGTTCAAGGGCTGGGGATGTGACTTAAGTGGTAGAGCATATGCTTTGTATGTGGAAGGCCCTAGGTTTGATCCCTCGCAGCACATGGCCTAGCACTGCTGGGCATGATCCAGATGTCCCCTGAACCCTGCTGGGAGTAGTCCTGTCCCCCAGAACCACCAGCCAGTGTGACCCCTATACTTAATAACAACCCCCAAACTTCCACCAACTCAGATTAAGCTAAGCAAAACCTTTAGTGGCTTCTGACAACAGATGAGCTGAAGCTCAGACGGGCTTCTGCTGCTCTGCCCAATCTGGGCCATCATCTTTATTAGGCCGGATCTCCTGAGGGATGGAAGCAGCAGCCCGCAGCCCACATGCCCACACCGCAAAGGACTCTTTTTTTTTTTGGACCCTTAATAGATAAAAAGTAAAGTAAAGGCCTCCCGTTGATCATCGATTTGCTCTAGCGGGCCCAGCAATGTCTCCATCATGAGACTTGCTGTTACTGTGTCTGGCATATCGAATACATCACGGGGAGCTTGCCAGGCTCTGCCGGGCGGGCAGAAATACTCTCGGTTGCTTGCCGGGCTCTCCGAGAGGGGCAGAGGAATCCAACTCGGGTCAGCCATGTTGGCTGCGTGCAAGGCAAACGCCCTACCGCTATGCTATCGCTCCAGCCCAGCATGTAAACTAGTTACGGACCCCCAAGCGCTGTGCGTCCCCCAACTTAATAGATAGCGCATTCTTTTTCATTGGCTTGTGTAGGTCACATGGTAAATTCTGAGCCAATCACAGTGGTCAAAAGGTGGGAAATAGTTATTTTAGCTTGTTATACACATTTTATATACCTGGAGAGTCTGGGATAGTGGTCTCTTGATAAATGGTAGGAGAGTATTTCCATCAAAACCAAACAGAGCAATAAAACCATAAAATGGAGAATGTATTCAGACTAGTTCAAAAATCCATCAGATGTTTCCACAATGTCATGGTAATAATGTGAGCTGAGAATATACTTAGCTTCACAGTTCTGTTCAGGACACTGGAAACCAAAATGTAATTCTTTTTTTTCTTTTCTTTTTGGGTCACACCCAGCATTGCACAGGGGTTACTCCTGGCTCTGCACTCAGGAATTACTCCTGGCGATGCTCGGGGGACCATATAGGGTGCCGGGAAGCGAACTGGGGTGGCCATGTGAGGGCAAATGTCCTACCCGCTGTGCTATCACTCCAGCCCCCCAAAATGTAATTCTTAAATTTGTGGATTATCTGTATTTGAGGCTTAAAGAAATCAATATAGTGCCTAAGAGCTAGAGAGATAGGCCAGCAGGTTAGGTACTTGATTTTCATGCTGGGTTTGATCCTCAGAACTGTTTATGGTCTTGCGAGCAGTACAAGGTGTGGCCAAAACAAACAGCAACAGAGTGTGATCTCTGGAGGTTAACAGACCTGGTTTTGATGAGGGCTGGAAATGATAGTACGACGGGTAGGGTGCTGCCATGTATGAAACCCACACGTTTCATCTCTGGCACCACATCTGGCCCCCAAGCCCCACCAGGAGTGATCCCTGAGTAAGCCCTGAGCACCACTGAGTGTGGCTCCAAACCCAAACAAAACCGAAGTGGTTTTATGTCCTAGCTCTAACAATCTGGGCTTTTTCCCTATCCTCCCTGAGATTCAGTCCCTTACCAGGAGAAGATACAATATTACTAAGTACATGTTCTAAATATAATATTGTAAGTGCAATATTACTCAAGACAGTATTGTGGGTACAATATTAATACTTACTCATAAGGTTTTATAAAAGTTTCTTAGAAGAGGCATGTGAAACAGTACCTACTCTGCCCACAGGCAGCTAAACTGTAGTTTATTGTATTTCTAAATTCACCCCTTCGGACAGCCTCTGATGTTATTGCGGAATAGTCCACGCCATAAAGGTGTTATTGAAAAATCAGTGTTTCTGAAATGCCTTTTTAAAAGTCGTTTGCACGGTTGGGGTTTGTGAACTAACCCGAAGCCTTCCTCGCCCCAGACCCAGGCTCCTCGGCGCCGCGGCGGCTGTGGAAGAGATGGAGATGCAATCCTACTGCGCCAAGCTCCTGGGGGAGCTGAACGAGCAGCGCAAGAGGGACTTTTTCTGTGACTGCAGCATCATTGTGGAAGGGCGCATCTTCAAGGCCCACCGGAACATTTTGTTCGCCAACAGCGGCTACTTCCGGGCCCTGCTCATCCACTACATCCAGGACAGCGGGCGGCACAGCACCGCCTCGCTGGACATTGTCACCTCCGAGGCCTTCTCCACCATCCTCGACTTCCTCTACTCCGGCAAGCTGGACTTGTGCGGCGAGAACGTGATCGAAGTGATGTCGGCCGCCAGCTACCTGCAGATGAACGACGTGGTGAACTTCTGCAAGACCTACATCCGCTCGTCCCTGGACATCTGCCGGAAGATGGAGAAGGAGGCGGCGGTGGCCGCGGCCGTGGCGGCGGCGGCGGCGGCCGCGGCGGCGGCGGCCGCGCACCAGGTGGACGGCGGGATCCCCAGCTCGGGCCGGGAAGGGGCGTCCTGCGATGCCAAGAGCGTCCTCTCCTCGTCGGCCGAGGGCGACGAGGGCGCAGACTGCCCCCGGGAGCCCCCTTGTGGGGACTGCCGAGACTGCCACCCGCTGGCCCTGGTGGTCAAGGACAGCCAGGGCGGCGGCCCGGCCAACCCGGACCTGTCCACGCTGCCCAGCCAGGTTGCGCCCAAGGTGGAGCTGGACGCGGACGAGGTGGAGGTGGAGGTCGGGGAGCCGCTGCAGCAGTACGCGGCCCCGCTGAGCCTGGCGCACGTGGACGAGGGCTTGCCCAGTGGCCAGGCCGTGGACTTGGCGTACAGCAACTACCACGTGAAGCAGTTCCTGGAGGCCCTCCTGCGCAACAGCGCGGTGCAGAGCAAAGAGGACGCGGACCATCACTTCTCCCGCAGTTTGGAGGGAAGACCAGACGGGGCGGGCGTGGCCATGAGCTCCATGATGGACGTCCAGACCGACTGGTACGGAGAGGATTCAGGTGAGCTCTGGCAGCGCGCATCGCCTCAGGGGGTCACTGGGCACACGTGTCTGTGCGTTCGTGTCTCGTCTTCGCCATTGCCATTGTCACTGCTCTCAGCCCTGCCACCATCATCCCCATCGGCGCTATCACCGCCTGTTCTAGCAGGTGTGGTCACACCAGCCCCCTGTGCAATGCAGGGCAGCCCCTCTGCAAGGCTGTTTGGATTTCCTCGGCCACTGGAGCCCGGGTTTCCTCTTCTCTCTGAAAGTAGAACGTTGGGGCTGGAGCCCTAGTACGGCTGATAAGGCAGCTTGCCTTGCATGCTGCTGACACGGGTTCAATTCCCAACATCCCAGATGGCCTCCAAGAGTAATTCCTGAGGACAGAGCCAGGAATAACCTCCTAGCATCACTGGGTGAGGCCCCAAAACCTAAAAATTAAAAGTAGAATGCCACTCTTTTGGAGGTTATTTTGGGGGACTTGGAATGCTAGAAATTTTTCCTATATAAAGTAACGGTGACAACGTTCCCAAATCTGTGAAACCCTACCAAATAATATCATATAGAAATATTCTAGTTTCGGACTGGAGCTATAGTACCGCAGGAAGGACGTTTACCTTGCATGCAGCTGGCCCGGGTTCTATTCCCAGCATCCCATATAGTCCTCCCAAGTACCACTAGGACTTATTTCTGAGTGCAGAGCCAGGAGTAGCCCCTGAGCATTGCCAGGTGTGACCCAAAAAGAAAAAAATTCTAGTTTCAGCTAGCAAGATGAAACCCTTATAAATATGCTGAGGGCAGTTTCTGGTTCTGGAAACAACCCTCAGGTTTTGGTTAGATTCTCTTGTTTGGTTTGTTTTTGGCCACAACCAGCTGTGCTCAGGACTTATTTGTTTTGTTTTGTTTTGTTTTTGCTTTCTTCGGGTCACACCTGGCGATGCACAGGGGTTACTCCTGGCTCTGCACTCAGGAATTATCTCTGGCGGTGCTCAGGGGACCATATGGGATGCTGGGAATCGAACCCGGGTTGGCCGCGTGCAAGGCAAACGCCCTACCCGCTGTGCTATTGCTCCAGCCCCATTTTTTTTGTTTGTTTTTGCTTTTTTTGGGTCACACCTGCCGATGCACAGGGGTTACTCCTGGCCCTGCACTCAGGAATTATCCCTGGAGGTGCTCAGGGGACCATATGGGATGCTGGGAATCGAACCCGGGTTGGCCGCGTGCAAGGCAAACGCCCTACCCGCTGTACTATTGCTCCAGCCCCATTTTTTTTTTTTGTTTTTGCTTTTTTTGGGTCACACCTGGCGATGCACAGGGGTTACTCCTGGCTCTGCACTCAGGAATTACCCCTGGCGGTTCAGGACTTATTCTGGGTCTTTGCTTAGGGATCTCTCCTGGAGGCTCAGGGGACTATAGGGGTACCCGAGATTGGAGCCAGATAATACCTGCTACCTGCTGTACTATTACTCTGACTCCTGGTTATGTTCTTCAGTCTCTCTCTCTCTCTTTCTCTCTCTCTCTCTCTCTCTCTCTCTCTGGGGGATGTGGGGGGTCATACCTTGCAATGTTCAGCTGTTACTTCTGTCTCTGCACTCAGAAATTACTCCTGACAGTACTCCCAGAACCCTTTATGGGATGCCAGGGATCAAGCCCAGGTCAGCCGTGTGCAAGGCAAGTGCCCTAACATCTATACTATCTCCAGCTCTTTGAACCTGTTTAGTTCAGGAGATATTCATCCCCACCTTGCACTTGTCTCCGCTTTTTGGATCAAATAAGGAAGCTTTCTGACTTTTCTTCACATATGGTAACATGTTCTACAAGGTAGGAAGTGGATGCTTCTTTGTGTCAGACATGGCCTGTACTAACTCTGCTACCTGTTCCTTCAGATTTTTTAAATTGTTTCTTCCTTGGCTTCACATGCCACGAGTACCCAGGCTTCTGACCTCTGGCCTTTCCTTTTTGCCTTGTAATGAGGTGTCAGCCCATCTACCTTTCCATTCCTGGCTCACCTCCTCAGCCTCTCTTCCCTTTGCCTGCCTCCCTGCCTTCCCTTTACCGACACTTATTGAGCACTTCTTGACACACTCATGTAGGGAGACAGACAACAAACAGAGAAGGAAACATCTAGTATGAAGAACTGAAGCAGGGAAAATGTCACTAGGGGGTGAAAGGCATGCTGTTGTGTTAGGTTGACAAGAAAGACCTTTCTGCTAAGTTGTCTTTGAGTAGATTCCTCAGGGGAGATAGAGCATACGGGGCAGCCCTCTGGGAGAACATTCCAGGCAGAGGGAAGTGCCAGGTAGGATTGAAAGTACGAAGGTGTGTAGGCAGGATCACACTTGGTGGATGAACAAAGGAGCAACATGGATGCTGGTGTGTCTGGAGTCAAGCAAGGCAGAGAGTGGGACAGGGGGTGAGGGTGGAGACCGGGGAGGTGATGGGAAGGGGTGCCCCTGCATCTCAGCAGGGAGTGACACAAAACGCTGTGCACTGGAAGGATCCTTCTGAGCGCCATGTGTTGTTACCCCCCAGGGAACCTCTTGCTTCTGCCCTTAACTCTCCTGGAGACCCTAGTTTTAAAGACCCTGGTTGTGACCCATATAGGGGTTCTATAGCAGAATGTGAGGTCATGAAGAATTTGGCAACAGTAAAAGGTTTCTGAACATGCATTGGATGAAAGTTAACTCTGGGTCAACAGTATTATGATTCCAAGGCGTTTCAGGCAGGACTTACCGGTGCCATGTTTCTCAAATAAAAATGGGTTGTGAGTGGAAAGAACTTAAGAAGCCCTGCTGCAGAGTAGAGGTGAGCTGTGGTGGCAGGAATCCTGGGAGATGTGTCCCTGAGCCTGCGTGCTGGCTCTGGAGGGGAGTTGCGCTAGGACTGGACCAGCTCCCCAGAGAGGACCAGCTTTGCTAATGGCTTGTATGAGTGGGAGAGAAGGGAGGGCGTTAAGGTGGTGCCCATACTGTGCTTTCTGGTAGAAGTGAGAGGTGGGTGACTGTAGCTTCAGGGACACAGAGGCGCAGCCCTCCTCACCTCCTGCAGCAGGACTTGTGGACCGTTATGGTGTGTAAGCCACACAGCCTATAGAACCGTGGGTAAACCGTGGTTTTCAAAGTTAACCAAAATCTGTCTAGAGTGGTGGCAATTAAAGATGGGGTTTAAGGCCCATTGGGTAGAACAGGGAGCAGCGTTATTATTAGATGTGAGACCTACTGCAAATGAGGAAAAAGATAAGAGATGCTCATCAGTGAATTATGCCTTTAAGTCATCCGGACATGGAAGAATCTCTTTCTAGAGCAGCCATTATCGGTGAAGACAAAGACCTATTAGAAGGCCAGACTGAATAAAAAAGAAATATATGGGGTGAAACACTGAATGGAAGCGCCAGAGAGGTAGCGCAGGAATTAAGGTGTTTGCCTTGCATGTGACCAACCCTGGCTTGAATCCTGGCACTGCCTCTGCCCCCCCGTCTCCCCTCCTCCTTCCCCTGTCAGGGATCACTCCTGAACACAGAGCCAGGAACTGCCCCTGAGCACTGGCTGGCTGGAGTAGCTTCAAAGGCGCAGTGGAAATAGATGTGAAGATAGTGAGCGGAGGAGCTTCTTCTGGGGAGTTTTCCTGTGAAGGAAACAAAGAAATGCTGATGAAGGTGGAGGAACTGATGCCTTTCACAGCGTCCCCTCTCCCTTTCTGAGCTTTCAGCTACTCAAGGCTTTGCTGTCTGGTTTCAGTTATCTGTGGTCAGCCACCATCCAAAAATATTTTGTAGAAAGGATATTTTGAGAGAGAGAGAGAGAGAGAGAGAGAGAGAGAGAGAGAGAGAGAGAGAGAAATTTTGAGAGAAAAAAGAGACTTCTTATACATAGCCTGTATGACAGTATATTGTTAGAGTTGCTTTGCTTTATTACTATTTTCTTTCTTTCTTTTTTGTTTTTTTGGTTTTTTGCTTTTTGTTTTTGTTCTTGGGCTTCACCCAGAAGTACTCAGGACTCACTCCTGGCTCTGATTTCAGGGATTACTCCTGGCCAGCCTTAATGGGCCATATAGTATGCCAGGAATTGAACCTGGGTAGACCGTGTTCAAGGCAAGCACCCTACCCACTGTATTATCTCTCTGGCCCTATTATTATTTTATTTCTTGCTGTTCCTCACTTATCACCTACACTTGATCATTGGTATTTATGTTTAGAAACAAGCTTGGGGCAGAAAGGGTCTGCAATCTGCAGTTCCAGGTGTCCACTGAGGGTCTTGGGATGCAGTGCCTGAGAATAAGGGAGACTCCCAGATTTACTGATGAAGTGATCCAGGAAAAAGGGGACAGCTGAGAACCAAAGAGAGTGGGACCAGTTCCCAAGTGGAAGCACTTCTGTTTCCTGAAGTGAGCCGTGGCAGAGGCGTTGGAGGTTGGATCTTAGGAGAGGTATAAAATAGACGTTGAAAGAGGTATAGGAGTGAATAAAGCAGGAAAATATTTGGGACAGAATCAGGGGCGCTTCTGTTTTTTGTTTCTTTTTAGGGGGTTGAGGGGACATCTAGTGCTACTCAGGGTAACTCCTGGCTCTGTGCTCAGGATTCACTTCTGGTGGTGCTTGGAACTGAACCTGGGTTGTCCGTGTGCAAGGCCTTGTCCCCTGTACTGACTCTCCGGTTCCCATGGGCTTTTCAGTCACTACTAGGTGTGTTATAGACCTGTGTTGTGTTTCACGCTGGTTGTAAGGGCACCGAGTGAACCGTGTTCTGGAGATGATCAGCACAAGCAGGTTTCTGTCTGCCTAGACCCAGAGCCCTGAGCTCCACGGGAGAGGGAAGCACATTCTCAGTTCAGACCTGCCTCTCATCGCTCTCATCGTTGAGGCCGCTCAGCTGTGCTCTGTCCCATTCTCCCAGAGCGCAGGATTTTGTCTGCACCCAGGTTATTCCTTCCGGGAGCCCATTGCCTGCCTTCATCAGTGCAGTCAGAATCAAACTTTTCATTCCTCTTCTACTTGTTTTTCTCCTGTGTTTTCTGCCTTAGTTTACCCCACTGTTATTTACAGATCATTTAGAATCTTTTCCCGGGGCTGAACTGACAGTAACAGTGGGTAAGGTGCTTGCCTTGCACATGGCTGACCCGGGTTCGATCCGGCACCCCATATGGTTCCCTGAGGAATAATTATTGAGTGCAGAGACAGGAGCAACCCCTGAGAATTGGAGAATTGCTAGTGTGACCCCCCCTTCCCCCAAAAAAAGATCTTCCCTTTCCCTCCGCTCCCCTCAAACATGTCTCTTTTCCTATTTGTACCTTGTCTTACTTTAAACTGTCATTGCCACATTGTCTTGTATAGGACTAGACTAGCTCCCCAACCAGAGAGCACCAGGTTTGTTAATGGCTTGTTTGCGTGTATGAGACATACCGTTATACACATATGTATGTCTCTTCCACGAGCCTTGACTTCCTGAGGAGGAAATGGGTGCAGTGCTGACAGCACCTCCTGGTACCAGGTGCACTGCATGCATTTGAGTGAACTGTTTCTATGTGGGAGGCATTGGATCATGCAAGAGGAAGGGAGGGTTTCTCTAACGCAGCTCTTCTTTGGAGAGTGAGCAGTCATTTTTTTCCAGGGACTAATGTAGAACCATTTCACTTCATGTTTCGTGGATAATCAGGAAGAAGGTTCTAGTACATCACCTACCACTCCTGAGCCACTGAGGTGGGAAAAATCCATGCACTGCCAGGTATAGCCCAGAGTTCAACAAACAAGTAAAGAATAACTGCACCCGTAGCGTTTTTCAAACTTTCAAGGGCCATGTAATGAATTTGGGAGGGCTGTGTTAGCTGGCCCAGCCTCCATGCAAAGATGACTATTTTCTCACCAGTTTAGACGCTCTGAGTCCAGGGTCAGTGGCCAGCGTTGCTGGTTCCTGGGGAGAGTTCCAGCTTCTCCCTGACCCTTACCAGGGAGGAAACTTTCCTCTGCACCCCAGCAGGCAGAGAAAGTACCCTTTGTCTCCTAAGGACCCCTGTGCTATCGGATTCGCGCCACCTTTGTGACTTCGTTTAACCTCCATTGCCTCAGTCTCCAGACACTCACCTGAAGGCTAGGGTCTCAGCGTGTGTATTTGGGGAGCCCAGGGTACAGTCCATAGCAGAATCACCATCAGCTCTGCCAGCAGAACAGGCCCCAACATAGCGTGTGTAGTTCCCTTGGGACACACAGGAAGGCCAGTGTGTTGTGTCCTGGGTGGTGTGTGTCCAGTAAACTTCAAGGAATGGGAAATCTGGTTGCTGCGAGCTTGCCTTGCACCCTCTGGGCAGAAGCCCACTTGAGGCCAGTGGGGGGAGGGAGGAGTGGGAACAGACAGTCAGAATGTGCAGATCTTGGGGGGCAGTGGGCTGGTGGGATATGGGAGCCTCCCTCTGCAGTAGGCTTTGCACTTTGTCCCTCGGGGCGGCCCGTGTGGGAGAGCTAACTCGTTCCATTTGCTTCCCCAGGTGACGTGCTGGTGGTGCCCATTAAGCTCCACAAGTGTCCTTTCTGCCCTTACACTGCCAAGCAGAAGGGTATCCTGAAGCGGCATATCCGCTCCCACACGGGCGAGCGTCCCTACCCCTGCGAGACTTGTGGCAAGAGGTTCACGCGCCAGGAGCACCTGCGGAGCCATGCCCTGAGTGTGAGTGCCGGCCGGGGCTGGGGCTGGAGCTGGGGCGCCGGGGCCCACATTTCTGTCCACCGGGCGTTTCCTAAGAACGTTTGTCCTGCTCCATCAAAGCCAGTTTTGTTGGAGAAGGTTAAAGCTTCTAGGGCAATAGATTTGCTTTCTTAAGTGAAGAGTCGTGAAAGTTTCGATCCTCATCAGGGATGGTTGTTGTAGGCAGAGATTAGTGGGCTTCGCTGGACTTGTAGGCCAGTGGGTGAGTCCAGAGGTAAGAGCTTTATGAGACAGCAAAACTGCTTTCCAGAGATGGCACAGGCCTGATTTTACTTACATTATTGCCCCAATCTGTTGCTTAGGGAAATCATGATTTGGGCAATTTTTATTTCATACAAAGGTGATTTATTGTGCAATTAATAAAGTGTGATTTGATTCTTTCTAGTACTACTGAGTACGTTTTCTGTTGGAAACAAATTCACAAGTCAACTATAAGCCCTTTGTCAGATGTCATCTGTGCAATTTGGGGTTCAGATAAAGGGGGGGAACAAGGTCTGGCTTCCTGATTCGTAGTGTGAAGATTCCAATCAAGAGGCAGATTGGGGCTGGAGAGATAGCACAGCAGGTAGGGCGTTTGCCTTGCACGCGGCCGACCTGGGTTCGATTCCCAGCATCCCATATGGTCCCCTGAGCACTGCCATGAGTAACTCCGGAATGCAGAGCCAGGAGGAACCCCTTGTATCGCTGAGTGTGACCCAAAAAAGCTAAAAAAAAAAAAAGGCAGATGTTATATGGGTAGAAATGAAGAAAGAGGCCTACTATGTGCACTCAGAAACATTTCCCACCTCCCTCAATCCTCCCAACTGTACTGGGAAGCAATCACAGCATGGAATGTTTTGCAAAGGAAGAAACCAAGGCTGGGGCTGGAGCAATAGCACAGTGGGTAGGGTGTTTGCCTTGCATGCGGCCGACCCAGGTTCGATTCCCAGCATCCCATATGGTCCCCTGAGTACCGCCAGGAGTGATTTCTGAGTGTAGAGCCAGGAGTCAGCCCTGAGCATCGCCAGGTGTGACCCAAAAAGCGCAAAAAAAAAAAAAAAAAGAAAAAAAGAAACCAAGGCTCAGAGTTCAAGCGTCTTGACACCAGTTTCCTGGGCAGTAAGGGCCCAGGAAGAGGTGGCAGCCCGAAGCCTGTGAGGGTGACAGGAACAGTCTGGGCAGCAGGAGAGGAAACCTTTTTGATTATTTTTAGTCAATTATTCATAACAAGCAATACAAAATAAATTATTTATCATCTGCCTTTTGGGCAGGCTGGGTGGTGGTGGGAAAACTCAAAATAATGGTGGTCGGAAGGCATAATAATGGTGGGATTGGTGTTGAAATATTGAATGTAATCAATTACTGTGAGCAACTCCTTAAAAACAAAATTTAAAAATAAATAAATAAAAAGGAGCCAGAGCAATAATACAGGGGGAAGGGTGTTTGCCTTGCACACAGTCGACCCAGGTTCGGGCCCCGGCATCCTATATGGTCCTCTGAGCACCACCAGTAGTGATTCCTGAGTACAGAGCCAGGACTGATTCCTGAGCATCACCATTGTGAACCAAAAGGTCAAAAAAAAAAGGAAAGAAAAATGTTGAGCTAGGCCAGAGAGATAGGACAGTGTGGAAGGTAACATTTGCCTTGCATGCAGCCAACTCAGGTTCAATCCCCAGCACCCTATATCGTTTCCTGAGCCCCACCAGATGTGATCCTGAGCTCAGAGCCAGGAGTAAGCTCTTTATACTGCCAGACGTGGCAAAAAAAAAAAAAGGTGAGCTGTCTCTCTGCACTTCACGCTCTCTTTCCTAAAATCAAAGACTTTCTAGACTTAATTCTTTTTTTTTGTTTGTTTGTTTATTTTTGGGCCATACCTGGCATTATTTATTCCTGGCTCTGCTCTCTGGGCTCACTCCTGACAGGACTAGGGGGCCATATGTGGTGCTGATGATTGGGACTTGAACCAAGTTGGCCTCCTGCAGGACAAACACCATACCCACTATGCTGTCGCTCTGGCTTGTCAGAGCTCTTCTGCGGAGGAAGGGATGTCTGTACCCACTGTGCTTGTATCCACAAACATTCAGAGGCAAAACATGTCAACACATTTTGGAAACATGCTGTCTAGCAAACCTGCCTTTCAGATAAGGGAATGGTAATCCAAGGTAAGCAAAAAGCCAACCTGAAAATCCTGCTGGGTTTGCTGAGAGCCCTTAGGAGTTTTGTTCTTTTGGCCTTTCCTAGGAAGAAACAGGCCTCATGCATGTGAGACTTGAGCTACATCCTCTTACCGAGTGCCGTTTGGATGCCAGGGAGAGTAGAACTGAGGGGTCAAAGGACAGAGGGTATGGCTGGGGACATCCCTGCCCTCTTGAAACCTACAGTCCAGTGCATTTTTACCAAGCCTTGTTAGGGACTGGTAAAAGGTAAAAGGTAAAGGTAAAGGCCCTCCCGTTGATCGTCGATTTGCTCGAGCGGGCCCAGTAACGTCTCCATTGGAGACTTTGTTGTTACTGTGTCTGGCATATCGAATACTCTCGGTAGCTTGCCGGGCTCTCCGAGAGGGGCGGAGGAATCGAACTCGGGTCGGCCATGTTGGCCGCTTGTAAGGCGAACGCCCTACCCGCTGTGCTATCACTCCAGGGACTGGTAGGTAAAACAATATGGTGGGTGGGTAGAAAGATAGTACAGTGGCTAGGATGTTTGCCTTGCATACAGCCAACCTAGGTTCGATCCTCAGCATCCCAACATATGGTGCCCGGAGCATGTGGTCACCACCCTATATAATTACCATCCGGAGTGATTTCTGAGTGCAAAGCCAAGAGAAAACCCTGAGCATTGCCATGTGTGGCCCAAACACAACCAACAAAAGGATATGGGGGGGGGGTGGCTAGACCTGGGCTTGAGCAGCAGAGACTTACCCAGAGGCAAGGAGTGTGGGGGTGGGGTCAGCAATGTGGAGAAAGGGACAAGCCCCACAGGTCTTAATGACCCTGGCGTGGACAAAACCTTATCAAGATTAAGGCCATGGGAAAGAGAGAAAGAGAGGTAGGGGTACAGTGGTAGGAAATAATGAGGCCGGACCCTCCCTCCTTCTGGGGACGTTGACAGTCTCTGTGTATGATTCTAGGTCCACAGATCCAGCCGTCCAATCATCTGCAAGGGCTGCCGACGCACCTTCACGAGTCATGTGTCACAGGGGCTGAGGCGCTTCGGGCTGTGTGACAGCTGCACCTGCGTGACCGACCCCCACGATGATGATGACGACTTGATGATGCCCATCAACCTGAGCCTGGTGGAAGCTTCGTCTGAGAGCCAAGAGAAGAGCGACACTGACAATGACTGGCCCATCTATGTGGAGTCTGGAGAGGAGAATGAGGTGGCCGGTGACGATTCCGAGGACAGACCGCAGCTGCAGCCCAACTTTTCAGATCGAGAGACTCTTACGTAGCAGGGGATCGCCGGAGTGGGTGAGGGGTAAGAATTTAGAGGTGATCACTCCTCATTCTGGGGTCGAAAACCACCTTGGTCCAATTTTGTGAAATCCCAAGAGGAACACTTTTCCACTGTTAATGTATTTGCCTTTTGTTTGACTACAGTGTGTTCTCGCTGCAGTTCTTGGAGAAACTGTGACATTAAGCAAAAGCAGGAAATGAGGGAGAGCAGGTCCTCGGAGAACTGGTGATTCCTCCAGCCCCAGCGGGGACAGTCGTCCTCAAGGTTATAATGAATTGTCATCGATCCCCACAGAGTTATCAGAGGATCTGCTTCCATGGTGGCAGCCGAGTTTCGTGACTCACAGGACTAATGATAGTTCAGTAGGGTCTCTGCATCTCTGAGGCCTCTGCTGGCCCCTCCTTAGTTCTGAGTGAATCAAGGCTGGTCCTGAGGCTTCTTGTTTTTCCTGCTGCGCGTCCAAATTGTAGATAAGAGAAAGAAGAAAATCTCCATTCCTTTTTCACAGTGTCTCAACCCTCTGCTTTCCTTCATCATCATCATTTTACTCTGAGAACGTGGACAAGCGTACAGGAAGTTTGGCGAGTCAACTTTCCTTTGCCAAGCCTCTCCCATGAACTCCATGTTTGAATTTTCTGCTGAAATTTTAAAGAGAAACTTTGTTGACAGAAGGCAGGCAGAACTGCCTGGCAAGATGATTGTAAAAATTCCTTTCTAGCGGCTGGAGTGACAGTATAGTGTGTGTAAGGCGCTTGTCTTGCATGCGGCTGACCCGGGCTTGATCCCCAGCACCATATTTTATTCCCCAAGTATGCCAGGAGTGGGCCTTGAGTGCACAGCCAGGAATAAACCTGGAACAACCCTATACAGGCCTAAAAGCAAAAGAAAATTGCTTTTGAAATCTAAGACCACGGTTTTACAGGCTGATCATGTTTGTATACAGACAAGCATGGGATGAGCTGAACAGTTTCTTCTAGCACATTCTTCACCTCAGTGAGTTCCATTTGAAGGTGACCCGGGAAGGAAATGGAGCCAATGAGCACAGGTCTGGTGGTCATCCTGTCTGCTTTGCTGTTGGACTATTCCACGTACACTCATAACCTGCCTTGTGATCCTAAAGCAAATCATCTGGGTGAGATCCAAAATGGGCCCCTCTTTTTTTCAGCTATTTTCAAATAGCACAGCTGTGTTATTAAAAAATGGAGCCACTGCTGACATTCTTTTATTTAGTTTATGAGGAGAACATTAACAGGAGGGAAAAGGATAAGATGAGATTGACAAATCATGTTTTAAATTGATTACCTTTAAAAGATTCTCTGGAAGCCAGGGAGAAAGCTTATGGGGCTAGTGCGTATGCTTTGCATGAAGGCCCAGATTTGATCCCCAGGACACATAGTCTCACCAGCACCTTTGGGGCGACCCTGGTGCCCCAAGTCAGGAGTCGCCCCTACTCACTGTCAGACATGGCCCAAAACACAAACAAAAAGAGCCTTTTCAGAAAAAAAAAAAAAAAGAAGAACTGGTTAGGGCCAGAGCTATAGTACAGCAACTAGGGCATTTGCCTTGCACGTGCCTGAACTGAGTTTGATCCCCAGCATCCCATGTGGTCCCCAGAGCACTGCCAGGAGTAAGTCCTGAGCACCGCTGGGTGTGGCCCAAAAAACAAAAAAATACCCTAAAAGCAAACCAAAAGGATTGGTAGAACCAATGTTAAAAACTGGTTAGTTTTTTACCTACTCTGTCACCAGACAGTTATTCTAATAAAAGACACTGCACATC
This sequence comes from Sorex fumeus, assembly GCF_029834395.1. NCBI lineage: Eukaryota > Metazoa > Chordata > Mammalia > Eulipotyphla > Soricidae > Sorex > Sorex fumeus. Next base: position 47,859,402 of record NW_026606104.1, read on the forward strand.
TTTAAAGAACTAAGAGGCAGGATATGTGAGTGTTAAGGATATTCAGAGATGTTTAAAATTCTTTCAGGGCTGGGAGGTGGCTCAGAGGGCTGGCGCGTGATTTGCGTGCAGGAGCCCGGCCCTGAACCCAGCACTCCATGGTGCCCCAAACACCTCTAGGAGTGATTCCCAAAAAACAATTTTTTTAAGGTACTTTCCTGATCTTGTAGCAAATTATTCAAAATGAAATTTTAACCCCTTTTACTTCTTTTAATTTTGGCATAGTTGTGTTTCAAAAGAAAAGTTATGTTTCTTTCTGCACGTTGACCCAAACAAGATAATAAAAGGCGTAAATCAGCTTGTAAACTTTAGTCATTGAAAGGCTCAGATGATGTGTAAACCAAATTTCTTGGTTGGGGAGATGCTATGCAGGAAGCCTGGATCCATAACCCTTAGCACTGTGTGCTCTCCTGAACACCAGAAGTAATCCCTGAGCACCACCATGTGTGACCCAAGTAACCCTTCCCCCCCAAAAAAATAAACCCCAACATATTTCCAACAAAAAGAAGATGTCTTATGTTGGGCTGCCAAGATTGGCCCTTCGATAGGTGCATTTGGTACGATTCAGATCCTTGGAGCATGGATTATCTGCAGTAGATGGAAAATTTCAAAGCTGACATTATGTTATAGTAGGTTGTAAATTGTTATCAGATTAACAATTTGATAATCATTGGAGACGGGAAATGCCTTTTTTTTTCCTATAGCTGCTGTATATTTTCTACACACCTAGCAGTACTCCAGGCAGCTGCCCACGAGCTTCCAGACCATCCTGAACTGTGCCGGGAAGCAGGGGCATGGTGCCATATCAAACCCGTCCTCACCCACATTAGACATGTGATACACAGCCAGAGCCACATCTCCAGTCACAGAAATTTTGTTTGTTTGTTTTTGGGCTACACCCAGCAGTGCTCAGGGCTTACCCCTGGCTCTGCACCCAGGGATCACTCCTGGCACTACTTGGGACATTATATGTGGTACCAGGGATCAAATCAGGGTCAGATGTTTACAAGGCTATCTTTCCAGCCCACAAATACTTACCTACAATGAAAATATTCTTTTTTTTTTTTAAGGAATCTTAGTAAAAAGAAATGGAAATGGCTATGAAGATAGACCTTCCAAGGACTTTTGCGTGACATTTTTGCTCTCTCGGTTTCATTTTTTTGTTTGTTTGGTTTTGGTTTTGGGACCATAACTGGTGGTGGCTAGGTGCTATTCCTGACATGGTGCTCTGGGGACCCCCATGAGGTGCTAAGGATCAAACCCAGGGACTAGCCTGCAAATTGCTCTCAGCATGCTGAGCTGTCTTCTGGCCTATTCTGACATTCTCAAATGACTCTTCTACCTCACCACTCAATTTCTCTGGCTGTTTACTCCCGTGATCCTCTTCAGTGACCCTTTGATCTCTTCAGATCACTGGGTGCAAAGTATAGAACTTTACATTTGAGGACCAAAGAGATAGTACAAGGGTTAAGGCACTTTGCACAAGGCCAACCCCAGTTTGATCCCAGCACAGCAGTTGGTCCCCTGAGAACGTCCAGGAGTGACCCCTGAGCACAGAGCCAAAAGTAAGCTCTGAGTACCAATCACCCGGTATTACTAGTCAAAAACTTAGCATTTAAGATTTCACTATGGTTCTCAACTGTGGGTGGTTTTACCTCTTCAGAATATGTTTGCCTATGATGGGGGTCAGAGCGATAGTACAGCAGGTGAGGCCTTGCACATGGCTGAACAGGGTTCAATCCCCAGCAGCCCATATGGTTCGCCTCTCCTCCTCCCACCCCCAGTATCACCAGGAGTAATCCCTGAGTGCAGAACCAGGAGTGACAGTGTGTGTCCCCCTTTCTCCCCCAAAAAGATGTTTGCCTATGAATGGAGAACATTCTTTTTTTGTTAAAACTTGGGACAGGTTTCTTCAGGCTCCTGGTGAGTAGAGGTGAGAGGCAGCTAAAGAGATCATTTTTTGTAAGATTTTTTGGTAAAATCATTCTTTACAGTTGTAAGATCGTTCCTTACAACAAGGAACGATCTAGTCCAGCATGTCAAGAGTCCCGTGGTACAGAAACCCAGCTGTCAGATAAAGTAGGATTTTAAAATGGGTCTTTATGGGCTGCTGAGATAATACAGTGGGTAGAACGCTTTCCTTGCACACTGCTGACAATGGGTTTGATCCCAGGCATCCTGTATGATCTCCTGAGTTCTGCCAAGAGTAATTTCTGAGTGCAGAGCCCAGGAGTAACCCCTGATCATGATTGGTATGGCTCTAAACCCCCAGAAAGGGTTTTTAAAAAGTGAACTTAATTTTGTTTTATAGCTACCTATTAGCTTCATAATATTTTTATTTATTTATTTTTTAACGGAGGCACAGCCAGCTATGCTCAGGGTAATTCCTGCCTCTGCACTCAGGAATCATTCCTCACAGTGCTCCGGAGACCATACAAGATGCTGGGGATTGAACCCAGGTCGGCCATGTGTAAGACAAATGCTGCACCCTCTGTGCTATCACTCTGGCAGTAAAATGAGATAAAGCTACATGGTTCACAACTCGCCCAACAATTGATTTGATGTGCGATTTGGAAAAAGAAATTTTGATTCTGATTCATATATCCAGAATCATCACTAGGCCCTCTGACCTATGCAGTTTTTAAGTAGCAGAATCATTTTGAAGGAAAATAGAAGATGAATTTTATTGACACTCTTCTACAATATCCAGGGAGTATTGACCCCTGATAGATTTGGAATTGGTGTTTGGCATTGGTCATGACCGGCTTGTTGGATTCCAGTACTATATTTTTGTTTGCTTTGGTGATGCATCGCACCCGGTGATACTCAGGGGTTACTCAGGGCTCTGCCCTCAGGGGACCATATGGGATGCCAGGGATCGAACCCGGGTCAGCCACATGCAAGTCAAAGGCCCTCCTCACTGTGCTGTCGCTCCAGCCCAAGGATTCCAGCACTCTTGGAGGAATTCATTCCCCTTGTCTCAAGATCAAGAGCACACACTGTCCTCTCTTACATTGCTGTTCACATTTGGCAGCATCTACGTGGTTCACTTTGTAGTTGGAAATGTTTCCTTCCTTTCCTTCTCTTTTGTTGTAATGATCAGGGGTCAGAACTACTGGGTGTTAGTGTTCACACGCTTGAGCTGTGGTTCTCACCTGGGTTGCACAGTTGCAGTGTCACATACTTTGTGGTGGTGCCAGGGATCACCCATGGCAGTGCTGTGGGGATTGCACTCAGCATACAGGATGGGGCTGGGGACCCATCTCTAGGCCTTATGCCTGCCAGGCAGCTGCTCTTATCACTGAGCCACATCCCATGCTCATGGGAACCACATCTGGAGGTGCTGAGGTCTACTCCCTATTCACTGCTCAGGGAACCATGCTGGAGTGCCAGCATTTGAATGCAGGCCTCCTTCATGTACTCAGTCCAATGAGCTAACTCTCTGACCCTGATTTTTTTTTATAAGAAATAAATTCAGGGGCCAAAGCCATAGTATAGAGGGTAGGAGGACACTTGCCTTGTACACAGCTGACCCAGGTTCCATCCACAGCATCCCATATGGTCTCCCAAGCACATCCAGGAATGATTCCTGAGGGCAGAGCCAAGAGTAACCACTGAGAATTACCAGGTGTGGCACCCAAACAAACAAAAAGTGAATACAGATTGCTGGAGAGATAGTACGGTGGGAAGGATGATGCCTTGCATGCAGTCCACAAACGTTCGATGCCTGGCATACCAAATGGTCCTCCAAGGACTGCCAGGAGTAAGCCCTGAGCACTGCCAGGTGTGACCCCAAACCAGGGGGGAAAAAGTGAATTCAATTGATTGTTGGATCCAACATAATCGGTGAGTGATTTCATTTTTATTCTGAAATCTCTCTGGCACATTCAATTCAAGTTTACAGAGAGATATTTTTATCTTACTCTAGCTCCATTTTATAAATGGGTGCAGAATTCTTGGTTATAGAATAAGAAACAGCATCCCAGGGCAGTTGATTCTTGTGAGGGAAGAGCATAGGTTTTTCAAGTAAGAGGAAAGAATATAAATAAGGCCTGTACCTGTAATTAATTAAGAAATAACATTGAGGGGCTGGAGTAATAGCACAGCGGGTAGGGCATTTGCCTTGCACACAGCCGACTCGGGTTTGATTCCCAGTGTCCCATATGGTCCCCAGAGCACCACCAGGGGTAATTCCTGAGTGCAGAGCCAGGAGTAACCCCTGTGCATCGCTGGGTCTGACCCAAAAAACCAAAACAAAAAAAATAACATTGAGCATCTTGACTTTTGACATTTGGCAGAAAGATGTCATTTTGATGTATGTTGTATGTATGTATGTATGTATGTATGTATGTATGTATGTCATCCTGCAGAATGTTGTGAGACTGAGTGTTCTTAAGGTTCAAAATGCTGTGATGAATTTGTTGATGTTTCTTGACATTGTGATAACCCCCTCAGAGAGCAGGTAACGATGGAGGGCCATGTGTGCTGATTTGGAAAGCAGTGGGGAGGACTGACGTGGCCTATGGTCAACTGAGGCAGCAAACGGGAGGAGAGAAGTTTCCTGTTGCAGTTTTGAGCATCATCACTGTACTTCCTGATGTAGATTCTCTTATAAGTTGCCACGTGCTTTTGTGTGGAAACTAACTTTGAACCCTAGTGGGAGCACTTTATTCAGTGGCTTATGATGGGCAGTGTTTGCATTTCTGGGCCTAGAGGGCTAGTACAGCAGCTAGAACCCCTGCCTTGCATCTGGTCGCCAGAGCCTGCCTGAGTGATCCCTGAATGCAGAGCCAGAAATTATCCCTGAGCACTGTTAGTGTGGTCTCAAAACAAAACATTTGCATTTCTTCAGTATTTCACCCTATGTTCCTCGATGCTTTAGAGTACTGAAGTATTTCATTCTTTTCTTCAAATGATGACCTTTGATGTGGAAGGTATATTTAGTTGGTTTCTAACATGCCCTAAGTTTTGTTTGCTCGATTTTGCAGTGCACCAGGGATCCAACCTTGGGCCTCATATGTGCAAGGCAAGAGTTCAACGACTGAGCTACATCACCAGCCTAACATATCCTAGTTTTAAAAGGTGACAGCAACTCTAAACATTGAAGTTTTATAATACAGAGCCTTCATAACTAAATGAGGACTTTCATCATCTGTTTCTACCATCCAGGTAAATAATTTTATGACTGCAAATTCTTCCTTGACAGCTGTGGTTTGGAAGAGCAGCTTTTTACCCATCAGTGATTTTTGGCAGCTTTGTCAGTCACTGCTTTTTTTGGGTTTCTTTCTTTCCTTCTATTTTTTATTTTATTTTGGGGCCACACCCAGCAGTGCTCAGAGGCTACTCCCAGAGCATTGTTTGGAGATTGCTCACAGATGCACTTAGAGGACCCTGCAGTGCCAAGAATCAACCCACACCTCCTACACACAGTCAGCACTCAGCCCTTTCTGCTCTCTCCCAGTCCTGTCAGTAGCATATTTATTATCCGTAGGGGCAGGGTGAGAATTATTGGTTTGGGTGAAGAAGGTACAGTAGTAACACATTTAGAGATTTTTTTTTTTTTTTTTAGTGATGACATCAATCTAAGAGGTACGCCTTGGTGGTGTACAGTGGTCATCACTGATCTGTCACGCAGAATTTGGAGGGTATTAGCAGACTGGGAAACAAAAAAACAGGCACTTGGCACCACATGGCCCCCTATTACTTCTGTGTATGGCCCAAAAGCACCGGCTTATTCCCAAAAAAGAAATGAGCAAATTATAGCAGCGTTGGTGTAGAAATTGGGCCTACATCTGCCCAGTGTCATGCCTTGCCTGGCTTGAAAGCCTCTAGTCTCCAAGGTGCAAGGGTCTTCAACAAGTGCACAGACAGACTCTAGGGGTCCCCTGGACTCCGGGAATATAGAGATATAGCTTCTTAGGTGTTTCTCGTCCTCCTAGTCCTCTCACCCCACCAATTAGGGGTCATTTCTAGCATAGGTAATGTTACCTAGCAACATAGGTAGAGATTCTTCATCGGGTTGCCAGGGTAACAGAGCTAGAAAGTTAACCAAAGGTTAGAATCTCACACGCAGGGGGAAAAGGTTCTATTAATCCTTTACCAAACAGCTGAGCATAATAATAAAACTCCATCTAGTTTCTATAAAATATAGTCAGTGGAATTCCTATTAAATTGTTTTAAAAATAAAAGTAAAATATAGCCAACATAAGCTTGCTCTTCAAATCCGTGTTCTCTCTTGAACACTTATGTCGCTTGTTTGTCTGTTTCTTTGCTTACTTATTTCCATTATGGAGAAGATTGTGTTCTTTCTTAAACACGTATTTCCTCTCTTTATCTCCTTTCACTTTTTTTCCTCTTTTTTTTTTTTTTTTGTTCTATAAGACCCACTGGTGTTTAGGGCTTCTTCCTAGCTCTTTGATCAGGGATCACTCCTGGCAGGGTTCAGGGGACCATATGGGATGCTGGGATTGAACCTGGGCCAGCTGTGTTCAAGGCAAGAGCCCTAACCACTGTACTATTGCTCTGGCCCTCTCACATCTTTCTAAGTAACTTCCGATCAATAAAATTTATCGAGGAGTAATCCCAGAGATAGTGCAGAGGCTAGGATTCTTGCTTAGCATGCGACTGTGACTGCAGAAACCCAGATTCGGAAGCCAGCACCATCAGGAATGATCCCTGGGTACAGAGCGGATGTAGTCCCTAAGCAGCTCTGGATGTGTGCTTCCCCCCAAAATTCTAAAAATAAAGTAAAATATAACCAATGTAGGGTCAGAGAAGGGATGTGGCTCAGTGATAGGGCGCATAAACTTGTATGTGTGGATCCCTGAGTTCAGTCTCTGACACTGCAAAAGAAATAAAACAGCCAACACTAACTCATTTTTCCTCCTTGAGAAATATTGATTCTGTGTGCTTAGTTGCTTATGATTAACATACTGGGTAAGAGTTAAATAGTGAAAAAGCTCTCTCAAAATATTATGTATCTTTTGGTGCTATCAAAGTACACAGGAAGGGTTTAGATATCTTTTTTTTTCTGGCTTTTTTTGGGTCACACCAGGTGGTGTTCAGGGGTTACTCCTGACTCTGCACTCAGGAATCACTCCTGGAGGTGCTCATGGGACCATCTGGGATGCCGGGGATCGGGTCTTGCTTGGCTGGTCTCATCTACTACCGTTTCCTCAGCTCCTATGGGCTGATGATGTCCTGACAAGTTGAAAATATTGTAAACTGGGGACTGACTGTAGTCAGTACTTGAGAAACCAAGACATTATAAAGTAGGACCACTGAAATATTTGAGAAATAGAAGGAACTTTAGAGGTGATCCTGCTCAAGTTCATTTTACAAGGAGATAAAGGAACTAGACCCCGTTTCCTGCAGAGCCGATTAGGGCCAGGCACCAGCTCCTGCCAGCAAGGACTGAGGACAAGCAAGCATGTCTGGACAAGCAGCAAAGACCATCTGGAGAGAGAGTGTTTGTTTCCTTGAGTACACATCAGACTAAAACCACAGAGTCGGAAAATGCTCTTTTACCTTCCTGTGGCTTGGTGTGATGGTGGCCTGCATTCTTGTAATGCCTAGACAGGGAACAGGGGAATCCCGTGTCACACACCAGATAATTCATTTAATTTCTTTGCCAGTAATATCCACACAAATAAAAAAAAAACAAAAAACCTAAACCACCATAACACACACACATGCAGCAAGTTAAAATATTTTCCAGTTTTTTTTTCCTACTGATTCAATATGTGTCAGATATTTGATTTTCACAGTGTGTTATTTGTTTGTGAAAACATTTAAACTATGGCTGGGGGTTGCTGGAGCAATAGTAAAGCAGATCGGATGCTGACCTTGTACATGGTCAACCCAAGTTTGATCCCTGGCACTCCAGGGCCTGCCAGGAGTGATCCCTGAGAGCAGAGCCAGGAGTAAGCTCTGAGCATTGTCAGGTGTAGCCCAAGAAACAAAACAAACAACAACAACAACAAAAACAATAAACTTTGGCTGGGGGTGTGGGTCCATGGTAGAGTACTTCCTTTGTATGAGTGAGACCCTGGCTTTGATTCCTTGCTTGACAAAAAAAACTTTCAAAATTAAAAAAAAAATACATTATCTTGAAATTGTTTTTGTTAGCCATTTTGACTGAATTTTTTTGGTGGGGGATCACACCGGGTAGTGCTTAGGAATTAATCCTGGCTCTGTGCTCAAAAGTTGCTCCCTGCAGTGCTCAGGAAACTACATGGTGCTAGTGATGAAACCCAGGGCTCCTGTATGCAAAGCATGTGCCCCAGTCCATTAACTTGGCTCCTCTCTGTGCCTCCTCTAACTATTATTATTATATTTTGGCTTTTTGTGGTCGCATCTGGCAATGTTTAGAGGTTACTCCTGGCTCTGCACTAAGGAATCACTCCTGGTGGTGCTCAGGGGACCATATGGGATCCCGGGGGGTGGGGGGGTGGAACCCAGGTTGGTAGCATACAAGGCATGTGCCCTACCCACTATACTATCACTTTGGCCCCCGTCTCTAACTGATTTTTAAAATATAAATTGTGTAGGCTTAAAAGATAACTTAGCAAGCTAGAGAGCATGCTGTGTACAGGAGAGCCAGATTTGACCCCAGCACTGAACAGGCTCCTTCAGCACCTTCAGGAGTGACCTGAGCAGACAGTATCCCCTGAACACTTACCAGGGAAGGTTCAAAAGTCAAATAAAAAAGAATACATGGGGCTGGAACGATAGCGCAGCGGGTAGGGCGTTTGCCTTGCACGCAGCCAAGATGGCCGATACAGGTTCGATTCCCAGCATCCCATATGGTCCCCCGAGCACCGCCAGGAGTGATTCCTGAGTGCAAGAGCCAGGAGTAACCCCTGGGCATCGCCGGGTATGACGCAAAAAGAAAATAAAAAAAAGAATACATATATAGGAGCTGGAGTGATAGTACAGTGGGGGGGCATTTGTCTTGCCTTACCCAGGTTGGATCCTCATTACCCCATATAGTCCCCTGAGCACCACCAGGAGTGATCCCTGAGTACAGAGTCAGGAACAAACCCTGAGCACTGCCAGGTATGGTCCAAACACCCCCACAAACACAAATAATATATATATATACACACATATATATAATATGTAACAGGGATGCTGATAAGAACAATCTTTGAAACAAAAATATAAAAATAAGGCTGGGGAGCTATTCCAGCGGTGCTCAGGGGCTACCAAAGCCTCAGGTGCTGGGGGTCTGTAATATCAGGGATCAAAAAGCATTCTACCACTTAATCCACGTCCTTGACCCCCCAAAAACACTCCAGTGGGGGTATTAGTGCCATACCCAGTAGTGCTCAGGGATCCCTGCTCGTGGTGCTTGGAGAGCCATATGTGGTGCTGAGGATTTGAGCTGGCTGCATTCAAGACAAGTGCCATACCTTCTGTACTATCTCTCTCCCCACTAAAAGTCTTCTTTTTTGGTTTGTTTTTGTTTGGGGGCCACACCCATTGATGCTCAGGGGTTACTCCTGGTTCTAGATTCAGGAATTACTCCTAGTGGTACTTGGAAGATCATATGAGATGCCAGGGATCAAACCTGGGTTGGCTGTGTGCAAAGCGAGTGTCTGACCCACTGTACTATCTCTCCGGCTCAAAACCAACCATTTTTAAGTCACAGTCCATATGAGAGTTTGGAATGGAGTGAAATGTCTTTTATGTGCCCCTTTCCCTTTCCCTTCCCTTTGTGGTGTGTTGACTGGGGTCTCACATTAGGTCACAGTGCTTGTGGGAGGCTGCACACCTTAGTTTCAGTGCTGCACATGCTCTCCTGTTTTTTTGCACACCCAGGCTGCACACTTTTGTATCATTATTATTATTATTATTATTATTATTATTATTTTGATCCCTTGTGTCACACAATAGCAGTGCCATAAGGATCACATTTAGCATGTGAGGCGGTACCAGGGATTGAACTTACAGCCTCAGGCCTGCATGGCCGGCACTCTTTCCTCGAGGCATCGCCAGTTGCCTTATGTGTTTCTTAACAAATTAAAAAATATGTATATTATTGAACCAGAGAGTACAAAAGGGTTAAGGCCTTATGTACAGCAGACCCAGGTTCTTTATTTTTTTTGGTTTTGGGGCCACATCTGTGATGCTCAGGGGCTACCCCTGGCTCTGCACTCAGGACTCACTTCTGGTGGTGCTGCAGAAACCAGAGGGAGGCTGGAGATTTAACCCGGGTTGGCCACATGCAAGGCAAGAACCCCATCCACCATACTATCACTCTGGCCCCAGGCCCAGGTTTGATCCCTGGCACTGCATATGTTCCCCTGAGCACTGTCAGGAATGATTACTGAGCACAGAACCAAGAGTAAGCCCTGAAGAGAGTCAGGTGCAGCCCAAAACCAGAAAAAAAAATTATTACCGAAGTTTCATTGATCTATAATATTTACATAGATTCTACATGTACACATTTTTTATTATCTATATATGAAATATTCACCACTCAAAGTCTAGTTTTCATCCTTTACTGACCATTTTTACCAGATATACTCATTCCCTGTCTCTGGATTGTAATAAATCTACAAAACCAAATTTTACTTAAATGTCTGTGAAAATACACAGCCAGGTGTGTCCCTACCCCCTCCACTCCCACAAAAAATGAAAGCAAATAAAGATCAGTGATAATACACTATTGGTGAAGAAGTTTAGCCTCTTGATCTGAAAATACCTAGCAGCAGTGGTCTTGGTTTGTAAATATTGATCATTCAAGGAATTTAAATTAATGCACATTATCTTTAATTAAATCAACCTGGGGATAAACAAGAAACAAATGTAATTTAAATATTTTTCTTTTAAATTTCAAATGTAATTTAAACATAAAGTTTAGAATGGCTAAGGAAAAATAATTCAAATAGGTTTTTTAGAATAAGATAGTACAGTTGATAGGGCACTTACTGTGCACTCAACCCTACCTAGGTTCAATCCCTGATACCCCATATGGTCCTCCATGCCCACCAGGAATGACCCTCTGAGCACAGAGCCAGGAGTAAGCCCTGAGCATGGGCTGGTATGTCCCCAAAACAAAAACAAACAAAAGAATAAATGAAATAGTTCAGCGGGTGAAGCATGCTTCCCATCCAGGAGTCCTGGTCCCATCCCTGCCGCTCCAGCAGGGAATCCTTCAGCCATCCTTCAGAGCCACGAGTGGCCGCTGAGAACCCAGAGTGTGGCCACAAACTGCAACATTTTCGTTGCTTTCACAGAGCAATTACTCTGTGAAATGTTCACATGTAATTTTATGAATATGATTGATCGTGGGGGGAAACACAAAATAAAGAGAAATATTCAACAGAACTCTCAACAGAAATAACTCCCCTTCAACATCTTTTCCCACTTCTCAGCCCCATGCTGCTGGGATCAATTATTCCCTCGTGTGAGACAGTTTCCAGGCAGAGGGTTCCAAACAAGGATTGTTTAGATTCTGTGAAGGAAGACCAACAAACCGGTGTTTGATGAATGGGGGTGAGGGGGGCAACAGAGACCAAAAGTAATAGCCGGCAACACAAAACTCAACACCTGGCCCTTTAGACCCTTCTAGGCCCTCCTAGGCCCTGAGCTCTACACTCACACTTTCTAGTAACTCTTAGAAGAAAGACTGAGTTCATCTTTGTCTACCAGATTTCCAAGTTGGTTAGTTCCTCCTAAAGGCACCTAAAGAGAGAAGATGAAGTTGGACATTAAAACAGCAGCTGATACCTTTTTTAATGAGTAGGAGAGCGGCTGCTCTTTGCAACTCATATGGTCTTTATGTTCAAGTGACTCTGTACCAGATGTGTTTATATGGCTCAACATTGTTCAGCTTGTGTGTTTTGCTATTTTTACTTTTTATATATAAAGAATTAAAAAATAAGAATAAAGTAATAAATGAGTGACTATAACCTAATATGCTAGCTCTGACTTATCCTTTCTTTTGTTTTGGCATTTTATCTTTAATCCAAGTCTTTCAGACATATGTGTGTATTTTGTTTAAAAAATTATTTCTGCATAACAGTTTCAAATATTTAACTTTCAAAGACAGGGAGTTGATTCCATCTTAGCAATGTATTGACATATTTTTACATTAAAAAATATTGAGGTTGGATTTATTTAAGACTGACTGGGCTTGGTGCCACCTCTAGAGAAAGGCATTTATAGACTGTCAATTTTTAAAAGATTCCACATAATAATATAGAACAGCTAACACTAAATACACTTTCAATCTGTTGGAAGACTCATTAGCTTCATTTAGTAATAGGGAAAAAAAAAACTGTTACTTTCTGGAATAACAGTTGAGCAAATCCTTCTTGCTGTTTTCTTACAAAGTTTTATTAAAACATATAAGCACACCCCCTCCTTTCCATAATGTACATGATGATTTTGGTGCTATAGTGGCAACATCAAATGGTTGCAATAGACATCTTTCATCTTCCAACCCCCAAATATGTACTCTCTGGCTTTTTAGAGTTTTGTTTAGGGTGTTTTTTTTTTTGTGGGTTTTGGGACACACCCAGAAGTGCTCAAGGCTTACTCCTGACTCTGCACTCAGGAATCACTCCTGCTGGGCTTGGGGGGACCATAGGGGTTGCAAGGGATCAAACCTGGGTTGGCTACATGTGAGGCAAGCCCCTTATTTGCTGTACTAGCTCTCCAGCCCCTGGCTTTTTAGAGTTTGCCCACCCACCATCTAGCTTACTGCTTGAGATAGGAGATTGGTTCTTTCTTACAGAGATCTATGGAGGGGGATATACTCCTCCAATATAGTGTGCAACATTCAAATCTAAACATTATATATATATAATATATATACATATGGGCTAGAGTGATAGCACAGCGGTAGGGCGTTTGCCTTGCACACAGCCAACATGGCCGACCCGAGTTCGATTCCTCCGCCCTTCTCGGAGAGCCCGGCAAGCTACCGAGAGTATCTCGCCCACACGGCAAAGCCTGGCAAGCTCCCCGTGGCGTATTTGATATGCCAAACACAGTAACAACAAGTCTCATGATGGAGATGTTACTGGGCCTGCTCGAGCAAATCGATGAACAACGGGAGGACCGTGATATATATATATATATATATATATATATATATATATATGCAGATCAGCAGGAGGTCAAAGCCCATCTTCGTCTGTGATTTGGGAGCTAGTACAGTGGGTAAGAAAGACACTTGCCTTACACGTGGCTGACTGACCCAGGTTCAATTCCCAGGACCCCATATGGTCCCTGAGCCCTTCAGGAGTGAGTCCCTGAGTACAGAACCGGAAGGAAGCTTGAGCCATGTGTGGCCCAGAAATAAAAACAAAACAAACCTAACCAACCAACAAATCTGAGTAAATTTTCTTGGGGGGAAAGTCACTAGAAGGGTGTGTTCTGGAGAAAAGGTGATCTCTTGGAAATAAGTTTACCAAGAAATTAAATGGCCAAAAGTTAGGTATGTGGGAGCCACACCCACAATCCACCTCCGGCTCAGCTATACAAGCTCATTTATTGGCCTTTTTCAGAGACCCACAGATAAATCTTGAAAGAGATCAAAAGCCACATGGCTGTTGATGGGCCCGTGCATGGCTAAACACACTGAGGTAAATCAGAGGGGGGCGGGTTGGCCTGGTGGCCCACCCAAGCAGAGCCCCCAATAGCCACTTGCTTCCCCAATCGAAAATCACTGCCATACCCCTGGCCTAACTTCACCATCTCAGGGTGGACCTCACCAAGATATAATCTGCAGAAAATTTTGATATGCGGGTTGTGACTGAAATCTCCAGGCTTTCTTGAGATCAGGATGGGTTATCTTCCCCCACCTCCGTATACTTCCAAAAGCCTCAGCAGTCACACTCACACCCCAAAGCTGCCACCCAGTTGAAAAACTACTCCAGCCTTATCGTCCCGATAAAAATATCAAATGCCCTGAACAAACACCATGACCTCTTAGCACCTGTATTGCAAACCATAATGCATAAAAGGAAAAGGGGAGAGAGAGCAAGAAGGAAGATGCCTCCCATAGAGGGACGCTGGGGGTTGGGGGTTGAGGGATGGTGGTAGGGAAACAGGGTACATTGGTGGTGGGAAATGTACACTGATGGAAGGATGGATGCTGGATCATTGTATGACTGAAACCCAATAATGAACAGCTTTGCAATGATCTATCTCATGGATATCCAATTACAAAATTTTTTTAAAGTAATGTGAAGTTCATGCTCAGTTCAATCAGCTTAATCAATGGCTGAATGAATAGCAGTATTCCTACATTAAAAAAAAAAAGAAGACAGCGAGGGCTTAGCTTTGCCAGGCATCTGTGGACCCAGCAGGGGAGATCTGTGTGCCAGTCTTGGGTCAGAAAATTTTTTTTTCTTTTTGGATCACACCCAGAGATGCACAGGGGTTACTCCTGGCTCTGCACTCAGGAATAACTCCTGGCAGTGTTCAGGGAACCATATGGGATGCTGAGAATTGAACCTGGGTCAGCCATGTACAAGGCAAATGCCATACCCGCTGTGCTATCGCTCGAGTCCTGGGTTAGGAATGTTTTTAATTCAAGGCATAGGGCTGGAGCGATACCACAGCGGGCAGGGAATTTGCCTTGCATGCGACCGACCCGGCCGACCCAGGTTCGATTTCTCCGCCTCTCTCTGAGAGCCTAGCAAACTACAGAGTATTTCGCCCGCACGGCAAAGCCTGGCAAGCTACCCGTGAAGTATTCGATATACCAAAACACAGTAACAAGTGTCACAATGGAGACATTACTGGGGCCACTTGAGCAAATCAATGAACAACTGTGCCAAACACAGTGACAGTGACAGTGACAAGGCTAAAACTAAAATCAGAGAGGTGTAGGAAGGAGGGAGGGAGGGAGAGAGCACATACCTAACACCATGTGATACCTGAGAATGATCCTCGGCACCAAGGGCCCCTCCCCATTCCAGCACCAGTGGGTACAGCTCTTGTGATCCCAGCACTGCTAAATGTGGTACTGGTTGTGTAAACACACAAAAAACAAAAAGGCCGGCAGTCAGGCCGCTTCCCCACTCCAGGGAGGTCGATGGCGATGGTCAGGCGAAGGAAGGAAACGAGGCCAAGCTGGTTGGTCTTAGTAGCCGTTTATTACATGGAAGAGATGTATGTCATGGAGGCCCCAGGATCTCTCAAGCACGTGCGCCCTTGTTCTCTCCGCTTCTGTCCTCAGCCCCATCTTCCCAGGTTCTCTGATGCACGTGTCCCCTCAGAGACCCCTGAAATCTCCCTTATATAGATCATAGTACCTCTAAAGGGCGCAATATAATGATGTCATCAAAAGGAGTTACAGAAAGAACACTGAGGCGGCAAACATACATTGTTTCCTTACATCCGCAGGCCAGTAATCCTGGTCTCACCTTTTCACAAGCTACAAGCACTTAGATTAGCACAACAAAGACCAGTCTGCTAGAGCTTGGAATCTACATCTCCATAAAAGCAGTCTCATCCAAGCAAGTCAGGACACACAGGAAACTGCTTCTAGGACATGTTTCTCCAATCCTTGTCCAACCAACATATAAGCATACATAATATTAATCATTTTGTATGGACACAGTAAGAAATACTTTGAGCTTATAGAATTGCTCTCCTAGGGCCATCTCGATCTCAGACTGCAGTGCTCAGGCCAGATATTTTTCCTATTCCTAGCAGCAGGGCCCTAGTCTTGTCGTTACTATTGGATCATGACATCATTTGCCTATGACCAACCTCTTAACTTATAGTTAAGAATCGTGGCACCTTGGCCTGGCCCATCGCGATGCCAGGGTAGCACATAACTTACCGGCTTGCCCTGGTTCCATCCAGTCCCACGTCGGGACCCTGCCCTTGGGGTGCTAGGAAGTGAGGGCAACTGAGGTTTAAGTTGAGAAGGCAGATGCCCAGGAGTGAATAATATCCAAAGCCAATTAATTCCTAAGTTATAAAGCATAATATTAATTAATTGTCTTCCTGTATCTATACAAAAGGACATTGCATTAAAGTAAACTGCTCAAAAGACATAAGGAGAGGAGAAAGACAATATTAACTTACAGTACAGCTTCAGTGTCTAAGCAGGATGAGACCTTACAAATTGGTTGGGGAAGAGAGCATAGAAGAGGTCACAGACAGACAAAGTAATGGGAGTGACTCGGGAGCACTGTGATGGGTACAATCTGATATACCTAAGCTCCGTGTACTCCAACAACTGGTGACCTTGTACCACTACGCTGCTATGTTTGTCCCCTACAAACAATAAAAAGTTCAAGGTATGTACTCTACTGTTAAGCTAGTCCCGGGCCCCTGGAAGTGACTCTGTGACCAGCAGGAACAGGGCTGGAGAGATTTACGTGCAAACTGGTTTCATGGTCATTTTCAGAAGGTTTGTTTCAAGATTAAAATAGGTAAGAGGGGTCGGAGAGATAATACGGCTTACCTCGCACGCTGCTGAGCTGGGTTCAATTTCCCACACCCTCCGGTCCACTGAGTTCTGCCAGGAGTGATCCCTGAGTGCAGAACCAGGAGTAAGTCCTGAGCGTCGCCAGGTGTGTGCCCCCCACAAAAAAAAATTTTTTTAAAGGGGGATAAGGAGGGCAGGGAAGAATGAATTTTGAGAAGTGTTCTAACAAAGAACTTAGCTGCAACTGTCCAGAGCATCTTTATTCACAGCAGCTGAAAGGTGGAAACAACATAAATGCTCAGTTGAAACAGATAAGCTAATGTGATAGCTGGAATATTATTTATCAATGAAAAAAGTAAAGTTCAGGGCAGGGAGATAGCTCAAAGGGCCGGAGCACACAGTTTGCAATGGGAACCCAACACGGGATTTCTGAAGCTGCATGACCCTGAGCACAAAGGAATTACATTCTCATACACACTACATTATGCCTGCAGAGAGAACTCAAGGGCATGTAGTTCATGCTCTGCATGCAGGAGGCTCTGGTTGATCCTCACACCCACGCCACAAGATCCCCTGAGCACCTTGGGGCAACTACTGAGCAAGGAGTACCCTCAAGCACTGCCAACTATGCCCCCCAAACCAAAAGAACAACAACCAGACATTATGCTAGTGAGAATGACAAAAAGATATTGCAAAGGCCTGGAAAAATAGTACAGTGGATAGGACGCTTGCCTTGTAAACAGTGGTGCAAGGCGCAATCCCCGGCACCCCGTGTGGTCACCACCACCCGGACTAATCCCTGAATGCAGAGCCAGGAGTAATGCTTGAGGATTCCCAGGTGTGCCCACCCCCAACCTGAAAAATCAATGCGGTGGTTGCTCAGGTTGGGGTTAAGGTGGGTAGTTGGGAGGAATCAGGGCTAAGAGGCACAGGCTTCCCTTTGAGGAGGTGAAAAGGTTCAGGAGCTAGGTTGGGGTAATGGCAGCCCAAATGGTGAATGCATTTAATACAACTGAAATGTATTCAATAAAATTTGTTGTATGTATTTTACCACTTTTCCACCCCTATCTTGATAAAAGTTTCTGGTGAAAGGGACAAAGGGAACTGTCAGAGTGAAATTGGGGATGTTGACCCTAATGAAAGGGAGCCATTGGGGGCCCACTGAGGTAGTGCAACGGGTAAGGCTCTTGTTTAACATGAGCTGCCCCAGGTTGATCCTGAGACCCCATATGGTCCCCTCCGCAGTAATTACTGAGCACTACTTGAGTGGACACACCCTCTCCCCCAAAAGGGGAATCACCATTGATATGGGGGGGGGGTGGATATCTAGATGGTGCCTGATAACCTGGATGACCTAGGTCCTGCCGGACACCAAGAGATAATCACCTCCACATCCTTTCCCCCAAGGTAATGGCTCACATTCTCGGAACATAATAAACATTCACCCACACATTTTTGTAAAAAAGGTATATAACGGGGGGGGGGGGGGGGGGGGGTACAGCAGCTAGTGCGCTTGCCTTGCACGCCACCGACCAGGGTTCGATCCCCAGCACTCCATAAGGTCGCCTGATCCCACCAGGACTGATTCCTGAGTGCAAAGCCAGGAGTAACACCTGAGCATCGCCGGTGTGGCCCTAAAACAAAAAGTATATAAAGGGAAAAGGAAGGGGGGCCTGAGCCATAGCACAGCGAGGAGGGCATTTGTCTTGCACGCAGCCCACTCGGGTTGGATCACCAGCATCCCCTAGGGTCCCCCGAGCACCGCCAGGAGTGATTCCTGAGCGCAGAGTCAGGAGTAACCCTTGAGCATCCCCGGGTGTAACCCAAAATGCCAAAAATTAAATAAAGGAAGAAGGTAGGACTTCTGCCTGTCTGAACCCTTCTTTAGGAGCCCCCTTCCCTCCGGATTACCAGTCCTCAGCTTTTGGTCCACTGCTTGGGGACCAGAACCTGAAGGCCAGCGCCTGCCCAGAGGCTCAGACCGAGGAGAGCGGGTGCGGGGGCCGCCCCTGAGCCTCCGCCAGCCCGGAGGGTCTCGGCGGGAGCGGGTCACACGGGAGGCCGGGAGCCGGGCCCGGGAGGGGCTGCGGGACAAAGGCCGCCCGCCGCCCTTCGGCCCCGCGCCCGCCCGCCTGCTGGCCCGCCCGGGCGCCGGGCAGGACGCAAAGGCGCGCCGGGAGCCCGCGCGGGCGGCGCCGGCCGGGCGGGGCGCGTCTGCAGCGCCGGGCGCCGGGCCGCGGGCTGCGCGGGGACGGCCGGGCGGGGCCCTCTCGCCCTCCCGGGGTTCGGTCTAATCCCGAGCAGGTTCGCCGCGTGCGGTTCCGGGCCGGGCCGTCGCGGGGCCGATGGCTCTTTCCCTCCCCGCGTCTCGCTGGGAGCGTGGGGACACGGCGGGCGCGGCCGGGGAAGGCGGGCGTGCGCACTGGGAGCCTGTGCGGGCTGCGCGGGTCCGCGAGCACCCACTCGGAGTGGACACGAGGGTCCCCGCCAGCCCCCGCAGCGCCGGAGATCCGCTTCATCCCCGCCGCCCGGGTCCTCAGGCTTGGAGAGAACGTTGGATTTGGGCAGGAAAAGAAGCGTCAGCCCAGACCTCCGCCCGGTTTCCCAGTTTCCTCCTCTCCTCTGCCCCTTGGGGTGATCCGAAAGCCGCTCCCTGGACGGCCCCCAGCACCTCCCTGCGCGATCCCAAAACAAAACAAAGAACTTCTGGGGCTGGCGCTTGCCTTGGCACGTGGCACACCCGGGTTTGGCCCCTGAGCACTGCCAGGAGTGATCCCCGAACACCGCCCCAAAACAAAACAAACGAATTTCAGGAGGAGACAAATCCTAAAGTAAGGTAGCTTTATTTAAGAAGTAAGAGAGGGAAGAGGGAGCCTCAGGGAGGAAGAGAAAGAAATTAATGTATCTACGGAGGATTCCAGAGCTCTTGGCAGTCTTCTGTTTTCTTGTTTTGTGACCACGCTTGGCAGTGTGTATGGACTTTGCTCCTGGCTCTGTGCTTAGGGATCACTGCTGGAGGACCCAGAGGACCAGACTGTAGTGAGCACAGGCCCTTTTCTTTGGCTTTTTCTATTTTTTGTTTTTGTTATATTTTTTTGGGGGGGGGCACTGGAGCATTAGCACAGCGGTAGGGTGTTTGCCTTGCACGCAGCCAACATGGCCCACCCGAGTTCGATTCCTCCGCCCCTCTCGGAGAGCCTGGCGAGCTACCGAGAGTATCTCACCTGCAGGGCAAAGCCTGGCAAGCTGCCTGTGATGTATTCCATATGCCAAACACAGTACCAACAAAGTCTCCAATGGAGATGTTACTGGGCCCGCTGGAGCAAGGGAGGACAGTGACAGTGACAGTTATTTTGGGGCCACACCCGGTGCTGCTCAGGGGTTACTCCTGCCTCTGCACTCAGGAAGCATCACTCCTGGTGGTGCATCATGGAGTGTATTGGATGCCTAGGGTGGATCCCAGGTTGGCCCAGTGCAAGGCAAACACCCTACCTGCCGTGTTATCATTCCAACCCCGACGCTGTTTCTTGTCCTTTCCTTAAAGAAAGCACTGGACTGGAAAGAAAATGGCCGAACCTAGTAAAGATTTTATTTGGGGACAGTAAAGCAGGGAAGCTCCTAGATTATGGGAGCACTCTCCTAAGAAGTTTCCTGAGAAAATGCAGAAGCTTTCCGGTTTTGTACCCTTTTAACAAGGATGGGTGGGTGAGCATTTCTTTATTTTGTTCCAAGAATGTGGGCTGTTAAAATGGGGGAGACGATGGTGAGATGATTATCTTCTGCTGTCTGACCCAGCGAGTCATCCTAGGTCATGCAGGTTGTCAGGCACCCCCTAGCCACCCTCGGGACATTCCATACAGACAATCCCCTTTCTTTAGGGCCACAATCCTAACCTTGTCCTGCCTGTTCCCCTTGTTCCTATCAATATGTGGTGCCAGGGATCAACCCAGGTCACCTGCATGGAGGCAGTTGCCCTGCCAGCTGTACTATTGCTCTGACCCCAGGTCGTTTGTATTTTTTTTTCTTTTTGGGTCCCACCCGGCGATGCACAGGGGTTACTCCTGGCTCTGTACTCAGGAATTACCCCTGGCGGTGCTCAGGGGACCATAGGGGATGCTGGGAATCGAACCCGGGCCAGCCACATGCAAGGCAAACAACCTGCTGTGCTATTGCTCCAGCCCCTCGTTTGTATTTTTATGGTGTCTATTTGTCCCTGTTAAAGTGTCTTCTCTCCTGAGGAAGTCCAACATTCTCAAGACAGATGCTGACATGAGTCATGTCAAGCCTCAGTTTCTGCATCTCCAAAGGTGGTCTAACCTTCAAGCTTTCGGGATGGAAAAGCGGCTGAGTATAGGGCTGGAGATAGAGTATAGGGCAGAGGGGATTGCTTTTCCTGTGTTTACTACCTCTCTCATCTACTTTGATTCTTTTTTTTTAATAAGATCTTTTACACTGCTTCCTTTGTACTAAGTTAGGAATCTGGGTGTACATTTTAATTTGAACTATATTTCAAGTGGGCTGGAGCGATAGCACAGCGGGTAGAGCTTTTGCCTTGCACGGGGCCGACCTGGGTTTGATTCCTCTGTCTCTCTTGGAGAGCCCAGCAAGCTACCGAGAGTATCTTGCCTGCACAACAAAGCTTGGCAAGCTCCCTGTGACGTATTCGATATACCAAACACAGTAACAACAAGTCTCACAATTTGTTGTGAGACATTACTGGTACCGCTCAAGCAAATTGATGAACAACAGAAGTTTCAAGTGCTTAGTAATGTGGCTAGAGACCTTATATCTGATAGCACAGATCTAGAACTGGTTTTTTTTTTTTTTTTTTTGGTGGGGGCACACCTCGCTGAGTAGGGTTTAATCCTGGCTCTGTGATCTTACTCCAGCTCAACTCCTGGCAGAATATATGCGGTTCCAAGAGAACCTTGCCTGGCCATACAAGGCAAGCATTGTACTATCTCACCAGACATTTTCTTTCTTTCTTTCTTTCTTTCTTTCTTTCTTTCTCTTTCTTTCTTTCTTTTTTTGAGGAGGGGGGCAGGGCTGAGTAACACATCTAGATCATGACCCGGGGGAAAAAAACATGTTTTTCTAGCTTGAAGTGGTTATTATCAAAGAAAAAGTAGAAGAGTAGACTATGTCCACCAAGTAGAATAGCCACTTAAACTTATCTGACTTTTCAAAAATTTAAAACATCATAATGAAAAGTTATGAAATTATTATCTCAAGGGAATTAGATCTTTGCTAATGTATCCAAGTTGGCATCATCTTCAAAGGTGACTACAGCCTCTCACTTGAATTTTCTTGCATACTCCCTGAAAATGCCATTCCCTCTCTTGTTGCATCTGTTTTTCCTTCTCTCGTATCTCCTCACTCCCACACACTCATGTGTATTTCTCTACCCTAGTGAATTCTGACTTCTCTGCTCAGAGCCAGCCTCAGTGGCCTTTCATGTCCACTTTTCACTGAGTCAAGAAGGCAGAGCCACACCTTTGTCTTTTTTTTTTAAGTCTTTTTTTTTTTTTTTGGCTTTTTGGGTCACACCTGGCGATGCACAGGGGTTACTCCTGGCTTTGCACTCAGGAATCACTCCTGGCGGTGCTCAGGGGACCATATGGGATGCCGGGAATCGAACCCGGGTTGACCACGTGCAAGGCAAATGCCCTACCCGTTGTGCTATCACTCCAGCCCCACACCTTTGTCTTTAAATGGCTGGAACTTCTGATTATGGAAACCAAGTCTGGGTTTTTCCAAACTACCAATCAATTGGATTGGAGCAATCCTAAACCTAAACCCTAATCCTAGAGACTGGAACAATAGCACAGCGGGTAGGGTGTTTGCCTTGCATGTGGCCAACCCAGGTTTGATTCCCAGCATTCCATATGGTCCCCCGAGCACTTCCAGGAGTAATTCCTGAGTGAAGAGCCAGGAGTAATCCCTGTACATTGCCGGGTGTGACCCAAAAAGCAAAGAAAAACAAAACAAAAAACAGACACAACAACAAAAAAATCTCTCATCCTAAACCAAGAGTGATCCCTGAGCACAGAACCAAGAGTAAATACTGAGCACCACCAGGTCTGACCCCAAAACAAAAACAAAAATGAAAAACAAAGATTGCCCAACATCCGCTGGGATATCCTGATGCCATCTACCTGAAATAGGTTAGGATTCAGGCCAGCATCACTGGTTACTATCCCCACTTAAATGCCAGCCTCAAGGTTGTCACTTGTGTGTTTCACAAGCAAGCTTTACAAAAAGGACATTCCAATGACCTTGACTTGGCTTACAATTGTTTGCTCAGGAGGCCCATAGAACTCAGAGAAACAGTCCGCTTACTAGGTCATGAGTTTTTCTGTTTGTATGTTGTGTTTTTGGAGCTTGGGTCAGTCATTGCTTATGCAAGGCAAGCACATTACCTGCTGTATTATTTCCCCAGTCCTGAATCTGAGGACATTTTTTTTAAACTTTTTTAAAGGACACGAGGAATAGCAGATGGAAGAAAAGCACAAGGCCAGATATGTGGGAAAGGAGAAAGTTTCCATGTGTTTCCCCATGGGGGAGCTCTTGGAATCCCATCCTTTGGGATTTTTATGGGTTTTATTTCATAGACAAAATTGATGAAATTACAGTGCTTAGGGCTGGAGCAATAGCACAGCGGTAGGGCGTTTACCTTGCACGCAGCCCACGCGGCCGACCCAAGTTCAATTCCTCTGCCCCTCTTGAAGAGCCCGGCAAGCTACCGAGAGTATCTTGCCTGCACGGCAAAGCCTGACAAGCTTCCCGTGATGTATTCAATATGCCAAACACAGTAACAACAAGTCTCAAAATGGAGACGTTACTGGGCCTGCTCGAGCAAATTGATGAACAACGGGAGGACAGTGCTACAGTGCTACAGGGAATACACACAGTGCCATGCGCTCCAGTCTTCTGAATTACCTCTCCAGCTCCAATTAGTTAGTTTTGGGTGGGGAGGGAGGGTGTTTTGGGCCATACCTGGCAACTCTCAGAAGCTATTCCTTTGGGGGGGATGGGGCATGCCTGGTGATGCTCAGGGCTTCTGGCTCTGTGCTCAGGGATCACTCACCTCAACCATATGGGGTGCCTGGGATTGAACCTGTGTCAGTTGTGTGCTAGGCAAATGTCCTACCTTCTGTATTATTATTCTGGCCCCCTCAGGATATATTTTGCTTTTGCATGCAGGAGGTCTAGGTTTGATCTGAACCACTGCATGATCCCAAGAACTGAGCTGGGAGTAACCCCTGAGCTTCACTGAATGGGGACCACCACCCCCACCCCCACAAAAAGATAGGGGCTAGTGAAATAGTACAGGGGTTAGAGGCCAAGCCCACTTCAATCCCTGGAACCCTGTGAGAATCATCAGGAGTGGCCCTGGAGGCCTCTAATACCCCTGGGATGACCTTGCTAAACCCCGGCAACACAGAGTCTAAGCAAACCTCACTTTGTTGAGGTTGGCTGAGAATTGCCAGGAGAGGCCCTGGGTCTCCAGAGTACTTAGTGGGAGGCCAAAATGAAAAACAAAAGGCAAACCCCTAGAAGTCACCTCTTGGGGCTCAGAATGTGGCTCAGTGGTAGAGCACCTCTTGTGTATATGAGGCCCTGGCATTAGTCCTTGGATCTTCAAATAAGAATTATAATAATCAAGGAGTAAAAAGTCACTCAACCAAAACTTGGATATGTTAAACATATCCAGACTTGTTTTTGCTTACGATACTATTAATAATGGTTTCTCGTGGACATAATTCCAACACCACACCCATCACCACTGTACCCATCTCCCTCCACTGAGGACCACCCCACCCCTCTCATCAGACTCTCAACTTAATTGTGTGTGTCAGTTTCTCTCTTATGTTGCCTGTGGCTCTTTGGTGCTACCTCTCTGTGTATCATTTTTCCTTTTGGGGCCACACCTGGTGATGTTCAAGGGTTACACCTGGCTCTGCACTCAGGAATCACTCCTGTCAATGCTTGGGAACCATATGGGATGCCAGGGATCAAACCCAGGCCAGTCGTGTAGAAGGCAAATGCCCAATCTACTGTACTATGGCCCTGGCATCTCTGTGTATCTTTAAATCCCACATGAGGGGCTGGAGAGATAGCACCGCAGGTAGGGTGTTTGCCTTGCATGCGACTGACCCGGGTTTGATTCCCAGCATTCCATATGGTCCCCTGAGCACTGCCAGGAGTAACTCCTGAGTACAGAGCCAGAAGGAACCCCTGTGCATTGCCGGGTGTGACCCAAAAGAGAAAAAAAAATCCCACATGACAGAGATTATTCTGTATCTGTTCCTTCATTCTAATGGACATCACTCAGCATGATATCCTCTAATGATGCGTATCCAGACTCTTTATGACTCTTAGTACTTGGGAAATTGCAAGGATATGAGACTCACTATACTAGAAATGAAAATGGAGACCAAATATATGTTACTAACACAAATCACTGTCCAACAGCCGTCTACACCTCTTCCTTCCAATATGGACCGAGCACCTCTAGTGCTGGGGTTCCCTAGTGGATTAAACACAGCCATGCACACAAACATCTTGGGATCAGGTGAGAAAACAGACCAATGAAAGAGTCACTTTCACACAGTTTGCAGCAAACCAATGCATGGTGCTGGGGTGTACCCAGTAGGGACCTAAGCCAAGTACAAGGATAGCCAATTTCTCCCCACAACCTCTTTGTGATCCTTTCAGTCTCCTATAAATGATTGCTGTGGGGGTTGGAGGGTAGTTCAGCGGGTAGGGTGCTTGCCTTGCATGCTGTCAGCCCAGCTTCAGTTCCTAGCATTGAATTTTCTTCCAATCCTGCTTGGAGTAGTCCTGGAAAATAGAGCTGGGTGTGTCCTACCACCCCCCCCCATAGAAATAAATAAAGACAAGAAAAAAATGGAGAATTTGGAGGTTGGAACCATGCTTGGCAGTGCTCAGGGGATATTCCTGGTTGTGCACTCAGGTGTAATCCCTGGTGGTGCTGAGGAAACCATATTCAGTGCTAGGTATTAAATTGGGGTCAACCACGTGCAAGGCAAAACCTTAACTTCTGTACTTTTCTCTTTCGCTGCATACTCCTCCCTCCTGAACTGGTTGGAAATCTCATGGAAACATGGGGAGAGGAAGGGGGATGGTTCAGTGGGCTGGAGCACATGATTTCCACATGAGTCCTGGATTTAATCCCTGGCAGTGGCACCACAGGTCGGCAGAGTGTCCCTGGGCATGACCCCCGACCTCCAAACAGTAAATACCTTGCTACAGGAGGGGGCAGAGCAGGGTTCCAGACCTGAGCTGCCTCCTGGGAGATTGACAGGAGGCTGGGCTTGCTGGTCCTGTGGCCACTGGCCACCACAGAGGGAGCAGCTGGGTCCAGGCCAACACTGCAAGAGTGTTCGTCAGCTTGATCACTGGTCATGCCAGCAGCTGTCTCTCAAGGGGCAGCTCTACCACTCTAGGCCGTGTGTACCTGTGGCCATGAGGCTCTTCTGTGTGCAGTCACCTTCTTTTGATCGCGTGAGCCTCCACCTAACTTGGCTGTTGCTTGGACCCAGGGCCACATTCTGTGCTGAAGCACTGGACTTTGCCAGGGAACACAAGCGTCCTAGCGCCGTACTATCATTCTGTTCCTCCCAGAGTCTCTTGAAGCTAGTTATGACCATTTGTTTTATTTCTGACCAACAGGATATAAATACAAGAGTGACATGGAAGATTCTAGTAGCACCGTAGCACTGTCCTCCTGTTGTTTATCAATTTGCTCGAGCGGGCCCAGTAACATCTCCATTGTGAGAATTCTTGTTACTGTTTTTGGCATATCGAATATGTTATGGGTAGCTTTCCAGGCTTTGCTGTGCAGATGAGATACTCTCGGTAGCTTACCAGGCTCTCTGAGAGGGGTGGAGGAATCGAACCCGGGTTGGCCGGGCGGCCATGTACAAGGCAAAAGCCCTACTACCATGCTATTGCTCCAGCCCATATTACACACATTATGATTATATTAATCAAAAGAAAGAGTGACCACTCTAATATTGGATAATAGACCTGAGTAAAAATGGGGTCAAATTATTGAGGACATAAAATCTGATTATGTTTATGCAATGTAAAGGAACTCCAAAATATATAATTATAGCAGTGATAGAACTACAAAAAGAACTAGAAAAATCCATAGGTATAGTCAGAGAAACTCAATATAACTCTCTTGGGCAATGATGAACTCAAAGTAATTATGCTGGACAAAAGAAGTAAAAAGCTCTTGCCCCCACACACAGAAAAAAGAAAAAGAGTGCATAATGCATGTTCCCAAGCATATATAAAGTAATCTCATATAGTTACAGAAAGATGTCAACTGTTGTTTAGGGATGGGATAGGGAGGTGGGGGGTCATGGAAAAAGAGGTAAAGGCTGACTACAGAACAAAGGAAACTTTGGAGGATGAGAGCTAAATTAACTTTATTCTGACCATATCTTCATTCAGCATACAGTAAGTCCTCCTATAAAGTCATAGATGAGTTATCGGAAACTCTGACTTAAAGTGAAAGGACATAACAAAAGAGATTTTCCAATAAATTAGTTTCCTGCAAGATAAACCAGGATTATTTTTTCTCATCAGCATTATAATGTGACTTTGAGTGAAACAACTAAATTTAAAGATTATAGTAGTTGTTCTAAATAAACAACATAAGTATACTTCCCCATCTGCTTGGAGTGTGGCATTGGAAGTCCATTGTAGAACAGGAGAATGAGGAACCATCCAGAGCACAGAGCAACATGGAGTTAACAGCCTGGTCCCTTGAGGATTGCAGAGGATGGACCTCATATATGAGTTCGGGATAATCCATCTCCGCATTTGTGTGTTTGGGAGAATGGGGATGGGGATGGGGTGTTTAGAGCCATACCCAGCACTGTTCAGGGCTTACTCCTGGCTCTGTACCCAGGAATCATTCCTGGTGGTGCTCAGGGTACATATACAGTACCAGGGATTGAAGCAGGTCATATGCATGCAAGGCAAGGGCCCTACCCACTATGCTATCCCTTCATCCCAGTTAAAAAAAATTTTTTTTTCTTTAATCTAGATACCATGATTTATGTAAAGGTAAAAGGTAAAGGCCCTCCCGTTGATCGTCGATTTGCTCGAGCGGGCCCAGTAACGTCTCCATTGGAGACTTTGTTGTTACTGTGTCTGGCATATCGAATACTCTCCGTAGCTTGCAGGGCTCTCCGAGAGGGGCGGAGGAATCGAACTCGGGTCGGCCATGTTGGCCACTTGTAAGGCGAACGCCCTACCCGCTGTGCTATCGCTCCAGCCCACTTTCCTAATTATTATCATTATTATTATTATTTTTTGCTTTTTGGTTCACACCCAGTGGTGCTCAGGAGTTACTTCTGGCAGTGCTCGGGGGACCATATGGGATGCTGGAAACCGAACCTGGGTCGGCTGCATGCAAGGCAAACACCCTACCCATTGTGCTATCGCTCCGGCCCATTTTCCTAATTCTTAACAAAAGATTTGTTGCTGTTACTGTTTTTGTTTTAGGGCCACACCAGGTGACGCTCAGGAGTTATTCCTGGCTTTGTATTCAGGAATTACTCCTGGTGGTACTCAGGGAACCATATGAGATGCTGGGGATCAAACCCAGATTAGTTTGCATGCAAGGCAAATGCTCTACCCACTGTACTATCTCCCCAGACCTTTAAAGACACTGTCTTGTCTGCCTTTTTAGACCTTTTTTTTTCCTGGCATTCTTTTTTTTTTCTGGCATTGCCCGAATTAAATCTTTCCTTTTAAGTCTTGGGGATGATTTTGCTGAAGCGTGAGAAGAGACATGGCTGCCTCAGAAGGGAGTCTAGGGGCCTCGGGGCTTCGAGGGCATTTGTCTTGCATGTGGCTGACTGGGTCCTATTCCCAGCATTCCATATGGTCCCCCTGCACCACCAGGAGTAATTTCTGAGTGCAGAGCCAGGAGTAAGCCCTGAGTATCGCCCAGTGTGGACCTCTGCCCCCCCCCAAAAAGAAGGGAGTCAACTCAGCTTGGTCACATGGGGAAATGGCTGGGGAAGTTTGGGCTGAAGAGAGTTCTCTAGAGCACCTGCATGGTGTGGCAAGCAGGGGTCGAGTAAGGGATGTGGGTCAGGATGGGGGGGCTTGTGAAAAAAAAATACTGTCTGGAACCTACATCAGCCCAAAGGAATGAAGGAAGACCTTTGCTGCTGGACCCATCTCAGAAGCCCAGTCTGGAAAACCTTTGAGATGCAGAATTGGCGGGGAATTGGTAGGGGAAGCAACACCCCAGAGGAGGACAAAGGCCACATTAAGAATAGCCGATATAAGTACCAGGAGGTTTACTCCATGGCTTGGAGGTCCAGCTGCACATGCTAGGGGAAAAGGCTGCTCAGATAGAGAAGGGAGCACCAAGTAAAGGGTGTTGGGAGGATCCTCTCAGGATGGGAGAAGGGTGCTGAAAGTAGACCACAGACTGAACATGATTGCCACTCAATGCCTCTCTTGCAAACCATAGCACCCAAAAGGAGAGAGAGAACAAAAGGGAATGCCCTGCCACAGAGGCAGGGTTGCATGGGGGGGTGGCAGGGGAGGGATACTGGGATCCGTGGTAGAGGAGAATGGGCACTGGTGGAGGGATGGGTATTCGATCATTGTATAACTGAAACCCAAGCACAAAAGTTTGTTAAGTCTACAACTGTACCTCATGGTGTTTCACTAATAAAAATTAAAAAAAAAAAAAGACCCTCCACAGCTCCATCAACTACCCTAACAACAGACTTTGTGGTGCAGTTTGGGAAAACTGGATACAAGCTAACTTGGCCAACAGGGGTACATTTACCCACACGTCTTCCTGAGACTTGGATTTCTTTTCTTTTCCCTAAGGCCTCTTTGGCCCGCCTCTCCCCTTAAAACTTGTGCTTTCTTATATTAGGGTGCATTTCCCCATGCTGGGGAAATGGCCCACACATCCCTGCTTGGAATGTGTACTTTGCTCTTTCCACTCAGAGTCTCTCTGTCTCTCTGTCTGTCTGTCTGTCTCTCTCTCTCTCCTCTCTCTCCCCCTTCCTTTCTCTTTCCCTCCCTCCCTCTCTCATTCTCTCCCTCCTTCCCTAGCCCCCCCACCCCACTCTCTCTCTTAGATTTCCTCTTGGCCCTGTGCATGGTGGTATAGTAAAAGAGGAAGCCTCAGTTTCCCCTTGCCAGGGAGAGAGAAGCCACAGTTTTCTCCCTCCAGATGTTCCATCTCTCCCGTATCAACATGACACACTCTCCACCCCCATGGTTCTGTCTCTGCATTCCCCGGGCTTTCCAGGAACATTAAACTCTACTCTGGAGCCTAGGCTGACAGGGAAACTAAGAGATTTAGGCCAGCTGGAGAGACTGAGACCAGCTAGACGTCCCTGTAATTTTCTGGCATCTTTTATAAATCCTTGTCAACCAACAAGGAGTGCAAGGAGCTTTTAAAAGGACGCACACAAAACCCCCTTTTAACTTAGTCCTATACTAAGTTCCTCCCGACTTGGGGAGCTTCTTTTCTTTTCTACTTTCCAATAAACTTTTCTACATTCCAACTCTGAGTCTGAGCATCTTTATTACTCAATATTTTCATTCTTGAAAATACTGAAGAACCTGGGAACCGCTGCTGCCTCTACCTCACCTGTGTCAATAGTGATCATTCCTGGCAGGCTCAGAGGACTGATTTGGTACCATATTAGGTACCAGGGATTGAACCCAGTTTGGCTGCATGCAAGGAAAGTGACAACACAGTGGACAGGGCATTTGCCTTGCACACAGCCAATCTGGGTTCATTCCCCGGCATCCCATATGGTCCCCAAGCACTGCCAGGAGTAATTCCTGAGTGCAGAGCCAGGAGTAACCCCTGAGCATTGCTCGATGTGACCCAAAAAAGACAATAAACAAATAAAAATAAAAGATTACACAAAAATAAAGCAGAACTGAACGTGTTTGAAAATTCTCAGCCTCGCCAGTTAGAACATTATGCTAAAATTAAGAAACTACTGGGGCCACCAAGAGATAGTACAGAAGTTAAGGCATTTGTCTTGCATGTAGCTAAACTGGTTCTATCCCTTGTACCACATAAGGCCCCCTGACCTTTGCCAGGAGTGATCCTTGAGCACAGAGTGAGGAGTAAGCCCTGAAAGGGGTATCCATAAAAATCAAAATCAAAGAAGAGGGGCTGAAGCGATAGCATAGTGGGTAGGGTGTTTGCCTTGCACGCGGTCGACCCGGGTTCGATTCCCAGCCTCCCATATGGTCCTCCGAGCACCTCCAGGAGTAATTTCTGAGTGCAGAGCCAGGAGTCTGACCCTGTGCATCACTGGGTCTGACCCAAAAAGAAAAAAAAAGAAAAACCAAAGAAGAAAAAAGGAAAGAAAACATAAGTCTCAGGCAAACATCCCTCTTCCAGCTAGATCATCAATTCAGTAACTGAATTTTTTGTTTTTTTTTTAATTGGGCTGGAGTGATAGCACAGTGAGTAGGGCGTCTGCCTTGCACGCAGCCAACATGGCCGACCCGAGTTCGATTCCTCCGCCCCTCTCGGAGAGCCCGGCAAGCTACCGAGAGTATTCGATATGCCAGACACAGTAACAACAAAGTCTCCAATGGAGACGTTACTGGGCCCGCTCGAGCAAATCGATGATCAACGGGAGGGCCTTTACTTTTCCTTTTACTTTAATTAAACCAAGTAATACATAACAAAGACCATTCCTTCCTTCCTTCTTTACTTCCTTCCTTCCTTGCTTCCTTCCTTCCTCCCTCTCTCCCTCCCTCCCTCCTTCCCCCTCTTCCTTTCTCCTTTTTCTCTCTCTTTCTTTCCCATAGCTGCCAACGCTCAGGGGTTACTCCTCGCTCTGCACTCATGAATTACTCCTGGCAGTGCTTGGAGGACTGTATGTGATACCATATGAATTTAAACCTGGGTCAGTCCCATGCAAGGCAAACACCTTACCTGCTGTACTATCTCTCCAGTCGCTTTATTCCAGTTTCTATTGAAGTTTTTATGATTTGTGCAGGTAGGGCACTTGCTTTGTACATGGCTGATGGGTTCAATCCCCAGCATCCTATATGGTACTCTGAGTCCCACTAGGAGTAAGCCCTGGTGCCAAACAAAACCAAAACACAACACCTCCCATAGGAAAAAAAAAATGATGATTTCCCCCTAAATCCTCAAATTCAGTGTGATCGTGAGACTTTGGTTCTACTGCCACTTGAAGGCCAATCAAATGAGAGACCCAGTCATGAGAAAGGGTTTACTCCATGCTTAGTGCTCAGGGATCACTCCCGACAGGCTCAGGGGACCATATGGTGTTTGGAAATCAAACCCAGGCCAGCCATGTACAAGGCAAAGCACCCTGCCCGCTATACTATTACAATTATGTTTTAATGCTGGCAGGTTTAAAGACAGTGGATTCATGTCCTCAAAGCAACCAGCTTGTGCCAGAGACATAGTACAGCAGGTGAGTGGGTGAGGTGCTTATCTTACATACAACCAACCTGGCTTCAATTTAGGCAGTACATATGGTCCCTCAAGCATCACCAGGAATGACCTGTGAGTACAGACCCAGGAGCTGGTTCTGACCCACAACCTTCCACCCAACCCCCAGCCCCCCAAAAACTAATTGTCTTGTCTGCATGGCCATAACATGAGACTTTCATAGGAAAAGGATGGAGAAGAAAGGGTGGGCTGTGGACATGAAGAATAGCATTGGCTGCAGAATTGAATAATCCAATTCCCCGGGAACTATTCCCCTGAGACCCACTCTGTCTTATCTACAAACCTAAAGAGAGCAAAGGGTTGGGATTTGGGGGTAAACGGTAAACTGCGGATAAGCTGTCCTTATCCTTAGACTTTGGGGTACTTACCTAATAATGATTTTTGTCCCAGTTTCAGCAGCACCTCAAAGTCCATGAGGACTTATGGAAGGCTCAAGTTTTCCCTTACAGTTATGTCACTTTCATCCTTGTACAGTTCCAAAACCACATTTGAAAGTGTTTTGCTGGGGGCTAGAGAGATGTTGCAGTGGGTAGGGCGATTGCCTTTCATGCAGCTGACCTAGGTTCAATCCTTGGCATCCCATATAGTTCCCTGAGCACCACTAGGAGTAATTCCTGAGTGCAGAGCCAGGAATGGGCCCCTGAGCACTGCCGGGTGTGGCCCCTAAACCAAAAATTTAAAAAAATTTTTTTAAATTTTTAATTAAAAATTAATTAATTTTTAAAAAATGAATTAATTTTTAAATTTTTTAATAAAAAACGTTTTTTGTTGGGCTGGAGAGATAGTACAGCAAGAAGGGAACTTACCTTGCATGTAGCTGACCCAGTTTCTATCCTCAACACCACCCCACACTCGAAGCCCTGCCAGAAGTGAACTCCAAACACAGAGCCAGGAGTAAGTCCTGATTACCACTGATATGATTCCAAAAAAAAAAAAAAAAACCAAACCAAGAAAATGTTTTGTAAAGGGTTTGGAGAAATAGTATAGCTGGTAGGGCACCTGCTTTGCTTACGGGCAACCTAGGTTCAATACCCAGAACCCCAAATGATCCCCTGAGCCCTGCCAGAGTGATCTCTGAGCAGTAAGGAGTAAGACTTGAGTACAGCTTGGTAGGATCCAAAACAAAAACAAAACAAACAACAACAAATAATTTTATGTGTGTTGTGTGTGTAAGTGTGTGGTATATGGACCGGAACAATAGTACAGCGTGTGAGGTATTTGTCTTGCACAATGCTAACCTGGGTTCAATCCTGGCATCACATATTTTCCTCTGAGCCTTACCAGGAGTGATCCCAGAGCACAGAGTAAGTAGTGAGCAACTAAGAAGCAATTTTAGGTGATACTATATATATATATATATATATATATATATATAAGCGATCTGTTGCTGCATAACAAATTAGCACCCCCCCCCACCAGCAATTTAATGTCTTAAAATAAACACTAATTACCTCAGAAGCTTCCTGAAGTTCCAGGATCTGGTTGATTCTGGGTCATGAAAACCTAATTTGTCAAGATGTTTGCTGGAGCTCTAATTGATGGAAAGTTGATCTGGGACTGGAAGATCCACTCCAAGATGGCACACTCAAAGATACTGAAAGAAAGTCTCAGTTCTTTTTCACTTGGCAGCAAACTTTTCTCAGAGCAACTAACCCAAGAAAGAAGAAGCAGAAAGCTGTCAAAACCTTTGATCACCCAGACTATGAAGCCATACATCTTCATTGCTTGTTCATTCTATTCCTTGGAGGCAAGTCCTGTTAGTGCCCACTCTTGAAGGGGGAACTAGGACGCATATCTTGAACCATGTTAAACCGTGTTAAAGACTATGTAGGTATTTAAAAACTGCCACACGTAATACAGCTCTTTATTCATCTCCTTCCTTCCTTCCTTCCTTCCTTCCTTCCTTCCTTCCTTCCTTCCTTCCTTCTCTCCCTCTGCCCCCCTCCCTCTCTCCTTCCCCCCTTCTTTCTTTTTATTCCTTTTTTTCACTTTTTGGACTGTACCTGGCCTGCTCAGGGCTTACTCCTGCCTCTGCCCTCATGAATCATTCCTGGAGGTTCATGGAGGGCCATGTGGGATGCCATCAACCATGTGCAAAGCAAGTGCCCTGTGACAGTACAGAGTTGACAGAGCTATACTATCGCTCTGACCTCAGTTCCCCTCGAGTCTCAATGGAGATAACAAAGTTATCATTTTCCCCTATCCATTAGATATTACTCAGATATTTTTTTAACTTTAGGGTCACACCCGATGATGCTCAAAGGTTACTCCTTTCTGGCTCTGCACTCAGGAATCACTCCTGATGATGCTCAGGGGACCATATGGGATGCCAGGAACTGAACCCCAGTCAGGTGCTTGCAAGGCAAGCGCACAACCCACTGTACTCTCTCTCTGGCCCCAGGTATTTCTCAAATCTTGATCTTCCTGAATTTACAATTTCAGTCACTATTATTTCTCCTTTACATTCAATACCCCTCTTATCTTCACATCTTCTGTCAAAATTTAAGGACTTAAAAAAAAAGTCTTTTACCTACCTTTCTACTGATTAGCTAATACTCTCTCTCTTTGCCCATAGTAGCTTTAAACCTGGCCCCAATTTCTCTGATATACTCCTTACTAAGAGAAGCTAGCACAGGCATGTAGGTCGGTGGTAGAGCACATACTTCAAATGTCCAAGCCCTCCAGTTCGACCTCTCCAAAGGAGGCAGAGAGATAGCTCTCTGGGATGGAGGTCATGCTCAAAATGTAGGAGGCCCAGGTTCAGTCCCTGGTACTTTCTCCCAAAAGGCTCTGTGAGCACTGCTAGGTGTGGTTCCTGAACAAAAATAAATAGGGCCAGGCAGCAATATCAAGAGATAGATCACATGCCTGACATGTTTGAGGCCCTGCATTCAATCCCCAGCAGTGCATGACTTGGTCCATATAGCAAGGCTATAATCTCATGGCCCCTTAGCCCATCAGATGTGGTACCTTTAAAAAACACATAGATAGGGCAAGAGTGATAGTACAGCAGGGAGGGCATTTGCCTTGCATGTGACCCACCTAGGTTTGATCCCCCACATTCCATATGGTATCTTGAGCACTGCCAGGAGTAATTTCTGGCTGCTGAGCCAGGAGGAAGCCCTGATCATGACTGGGTGAGTACCCAAAATAAAAACAAACAAAAAGAGACAGGAGTGATAGTACAGCAAGTAGGGAATTTGCTTTGCATGTGACTGACCAGGTTCGATCCTGGCATCCCTGGTAGTTCCCTGAGCCTACCTGGAGTGATCCCTGAATGCAACACCAAGAGAACCCCCTAAGCACTGCAAGGTGTGGTTCCAAAACCACACACACACACACACACACACACACACACACACACACACAGACCACTCAGCTCCCTCCTAGTTCTCTCTGAACACTCCCTGTGTCTGTTCTCTTTTTGGACAGTTCTTTCTTGCAGAACCCAGACTGCAAGAGATCACAGGGTCGCTGACTGGCCATGTATAACTAGATTATGGCTGAGCCTGATCTTTAAGTGTTCCCAACCTTGGCACCAGGCCTGTGACGGAAGAAACTTCCAGATGATTCCTTTTCCTAGCAATTCAAGTCCCCTTACTTCTCCCCTCCCCCCCGCCCCCCTCCCCCCCAGTCACTTGAGCATTTGAGTCTTCCCAGTTGGGGCTCCAGACATGACATGGCATAACAGAGATGTGACCTGTCACATTACTGACCTATCGACTACATAAGCACACTAGAATATGTAACTTTGGGTTAGTTTGTTACACAGCTATAAGAACTAAGACATTTCCTTTGCAAGCAAATCTCCAAAGAGTAGCTTAATAATGTTCTCTGAAGTTAATATCTAATTTGTTAAATCTAATGAGTATTTTCTTCTAAGGCTATTAAGAGAAGTTTTTATACTAGTCTCAAACTCTTCCTTTCCTCTCCCATCCCCACTTCTTTTATTTTGGGGCCACACTCAGGCTCTGCAGTCAGGGGTTACTCCTGGAGGTGCCTGGAAGACCATAGGCAGTTCAGGGGATCAGACCAGGTCAGCCTTTGCAAGGAAAACGCCTTTTTTTTTTTTTTTTGCTTTTTGGATCACACCTGGCGATGCACAGGGGTTACTCCTGGTTCTGCACTCAGAAATCACCCCTGGCGGTGCTCAGGGGACCATTTGGGATGCTGGGAATCGAACCCGTGTCGGCCACGTGCAAGGCAAATGCCCTACACGTTATGCTATTGCTCCAGCCCCAGAAAAGCATCTTAACATCTTAACTAATGTACTGGATTTACCCTCCCCCAAACAATTCCTTTTGTATTTTTTGTTTTTCTATTTTACTTTTCTTTACTTTCTTATTTTGTCTTTTGGGCCTTGCCCATATTGGGATTCATGTCAGAGTTAAAGCCACAGCAACATGCTGGGCAAGTTCCTTAACCTTTGACAATCTCTCTGGTCCCTTCCTGGTTTTCATGAGCATCACTCTATCCCAGATCCCTTTCTTACTCTCTGGCCATTTTTCAGTTTCATCTGCAATTTTACCTTTCTGAATCACACAGTTGGGAACAGTCCCTGAACAACACCAGGTATGGCCCCAAAAATGAAAACAAAATGAAACAAAGAACTTTTGAGAGGGCTGGAGAGATAGTGTGGGGGTAAGGCATTTGTCTTACACGTGGCCAATCCTGATCCCCAGCACTGCCTTCAGTGCCCGTAACAATGTCAAGTGATTCCTGAGCACAGAACCAGGAGTAAGGCCTGAGCACTGCTAGGTGTAGCACCACCAACAAAAGAAGTGTTGACCATAACCATTATCACAGCTGTGGGAAACTGCAAGTCCTAAAGCAAGTCCTCTACATTTCTTGATTTGATTGCAGAACGTATTCTTCCCAACCACACATAATTTTTGGCCACACCCTGTGATGCTCAGGAGTTACTTCTTGCTTGAGGGAACAATATGGGGTACTAGGGAACGAACCCAGGTCAGCGGCATTAAGGCAAGCGCCCTACACGCTATACTATTTCTCCAGCCCCAGAGCAGACATTTTCTGCCTTCCACCAATTAATCATAAGATAAGACATTCACCAACTACATAAAGGAGTTTTAGAAGCTAGGAGGGAGCATCTGAGGGGAAGAAATCCCATTACTTCTTCCATGCAACAAAGAGTTTATTACCCATCTGATGTGCTCTCTTGACGAAGAGGTTTGTAAATCTGTTTTGCATATTTTAATTAACTAAGGCTAAAATAAAACATTTTGCCACAACAATGTCCAGGTCTTTCTGGGAGAATTCTCAATGGGGATGCTAATAGCATTTGAGTTCATTCAACACCTCCTTATACCTAATGGATTTCAAACACATTTCCATTTAGCTGTTCAGAAAGTGAGAAAAGGCAACTAGCAAATAAAGAGCAGAAAATTCTAACATAATACAGAAGTGACTATGAATCGGTGGTGAATGTTTTGTATCCTCATAGAGTATGATTCTCAAAACCCACACTTAAGAATAGACGAAACCAAACCAATAAAACTTTGCCCAATATGGCTTATTATGACACTTATTATGGAGAGGAATCTATTTAAAAAACTAAATAATGCGGTTGAAGAGATGTGCAGCATTGTATGCTGCTGACAGGGATTCGATCCCCAGCACCCGATATAGTCCCCTGAGCCCCACCAGGAGTGATCCCTGAGAGCAGAGCTAGGAGTAAGTCCTGAGTACCTCAGGGTATAGCCCCTAAACAAAGAAACAAGCCAAAACCCTAAGTGGTTGTACTGGGATGTAGCTCAGTAGCGGAGCATTGCCTTGCATGGGTGATACCCTGGGTTCTCCTGGTACCAAACTAAAAACAAACGGTTTGAATTTTGAGTCTTCTGTCCATTTCCTCCCAGGTTTTACTAAATCACTATTACTATTCCAGGACCTGATGTCAGCATAAAGAACTGGAAAACTAATTTATAAAACTGTCTATTCTAACAGTGAAAGTTCAGTGATTTAATACTTCAACAAATACAGGTTTTATTTTAACTTAATATTCGTAATTTTTTGGTTTGGGGGCCACATCAGGCATTGCTCAGGGCTAACTCCTGGCTTAGTGCTCAAGGATTACTCCAGGCAGGGTTCAGGAGACAATATGGAGAGCCAGGGATCTAAACCAGTCGGGCACGAGCAAGGCAAACACCCTACCAGCTGTGCTATCACTCAGGCCCTTATATAGGCTGATTTTAATACTCTAAACGTTATCTGAAGGGCTGATGTACAGTATTTGTATTTGAAAACACAGAACCGGACTGGAACGACAGTACAGTGGGTAGGGCGTTTGCTTTACACGTGGTCAACCCCAACATCCCGTGTGGTCCCCTGAGCACTACTAGGAGCGATTCTTGAGTGCAAAGCCAGGAGTAACCCCTGAACATCGCGGAGTGTGACGCAAAAAAAAAAAAAAAAAAAGAAAAAAGAAAAAAGAAAAGAAAGCACAAAACCTAGGTTTTCCGTTTTTTTTTTAAACAATTTTATATTTCCGCTAAACTTAGAATTTTCTCTAATTCAAACCTCTCCAAATCAAGTGCTACGACCTGTCGAGCTGGTAAAAAGCTCATTTCCGACTGCAATTCTATGAAGGCGGAAAAAACATCCATGGAAGTCTCTTACAGTTGACTGCTAAACTTCAGCACAGTAATGTCACATGTACAGTAATTGTGGGCACGCCTAAGTCCCTCCCTCTCTCCTCAACCAAATTCCCCAGATCCTAGAAATCCAGCCCTTCTGCCCTCCGGAGGCGCCTTTCCGCCCGTCAAGCACAATCCGAAGATCTGAAGCTCGGGACCCAGTAATGATCCCGGAGCCCACCGCGAGGGAACCCGGGCGCCCCAGGGCCTGCGGAGGGTGCAGCGGGCTGTAGGCCAGGGCAGGGGGAGTGGGCCAAGCTGCTGGTTGGTGCCTGAAATCTGTGCGTTGCCCCTTTAATTGTGTCCCCAGCCCGCGGGCGTTTCTGTCCAACGCCCACGTCAGCAAATACCTTTTGTTTCTCTCACGTTGGGGCTACTTGTTTGAGGGCGCCCAGGAACGGCCCCGGAAGGGGGCTTTTCCCCCGCGCCGAGAGCCCCGGAGCCTGCTGCCCCCGGCCCGAGCGCACGACCCGCCGGTGCTCGGCGGCCCGCGGTAAGTGGCAGCGCGCGGCGCGGCGCGGGCTGCGGGCTGCGGGCTGCGGGCTGCGGGCGGGCGGGCGGGGCGTCGGGGCCGCCCGGGACGGGCCCGCGAGCCGCTGCGAGCCGCGGGCGGGCGGGAGGCGCCGCGGGCTCGGCCGCCCGGAGGGTCTCGGCGGCCGCGGCGCCCCGCGCACGTCGCCGGCCGGGAGGCGGCGGGAGGCGCAGCGGCGAGCGGGCGCCATTTGCAGCCCCGGGCGCAGCGGCGGCGGCGGCGGCTCGAGGGGCTGCAGCGGGTCACCCGGGAGGCCGGCGCCGGGCCCGGGCGGGGCTGCGGGACAAAGGCCGCCCGCCCCGGGCCCGCGCCCGCCGCGCGCCCGCCCCGCTGGCCAGCCCGGGCGCGCCGGGCCGGGCGCGGGGAAGGACGCGGAGGCGCACCGGGAGCCCGCGCGGGCGGCGCCGGCCGGGCCGGGCGTGTCCGGAGCCGTCGGGCGCCGCGACGCGGGCTGTGCGCCCAGCGGGGCCCGCGCCGGGCTGCCCGCCCGGGGGCCCCGTGTCCGCCGCGGCCACGGGCGCGTCGTCGGCCGGAGGCTCCCCGGGCGCCGGCCCGAGGTGGTGGTCGGGCTGGCTCCGCCCTTGGGTTTTCGCTCCCGACGCGGCACACGTGGGCTCCGAGTCGAAGGCTCGCGCCGCGCCCCCCCGCGCGACGGGAGCTGCGGGGACGCGGTGCCGCGCGCGCGTGTCGCCGACGCCCCGCGCCCCGGCACCTCGGCCCCGCGGCCCCGGGCCCCTGGCCCCTGCCCCGCGCTCAGGGACCGCGCCGCGTGCCGGCCGCCCGACTCCACCGCTGCCCGAGACGCGCGGGCGCTTTTCCTTTCCCTTCCTGGAATTGGGGTGGAATCGACACGGGACGCGTTTGGAGCGACGCGCGGCAGTGTGCGTGAAAAACATTTTTTAATTTGCAGAACTTTAACGAATGGTGGGTTTTCACGGGTATGAATGATTACACTGATTTTTTTTTTTTTTTTTTTTTTTTTTTTACAACAGAACAGCCATCGCTCACGCAGCCAGATAGGGTTGATTTCCACTTTCTAGAAGGGGAAACGCGGTAGGCTGGCTTCTCCTCTAAATCCGGAGGCAAAGGATGGCAGCTCCTCACGCGTCGCCTCCAGTTCTTGCTCTGCGCTTACCCCTAAGAACAGTTTCAGAGCTTTTGGCATAGGAAGTTGTTTCCGCAAAGTCCAGTTGTTCTGCTTTAAAGCCTAATTTTAATAAGAGAAAAAAGAAAAAGAAAAAACAGAATCCCAGGTCCAAAGTTCCTTACCTGTCTTGCCTTCCCAAGCTTGGGAGGATGGATGGGTTTGTGGCCCCCTGAACAGCCCTGCACTGTTGACCAGATGTCTTTATTCTTGGCCACACAACATGGTCTAACCTGTGCCCTTGGCCGGCTGCACAGTGTGGCAAGGCTAAGGCACCAGGAGGCTTTCTGAGTATCTGGGCTCTTTCTGGGTATGCAAAATCCAGCTCCATGAAAGAG
This sequence comes from Sorex fumeus, assembly GCF_029834395.1. Lineage (NCBI taxonomy): Eukaryota > Metazoa > Chordata > Mammalia > Eulipotyphla > Soricidae > Sorex > Sorex fumeus. Next base: position 47,900,042 of record NW_026606104.1, read on the forward strand.
GGCACCCTGTCAGACTTATGGCCTTGAAATTCCCAGCTCTGATTTAGGCCATCAAAAACACGTATTTCGTTTTTATTTTTGGGCCACGTCTGGCAGTGTTCAGAGATTACTTCTGGCCCTGCACTCAGAAACCTCAGGGGAACTTATGGAATGCTGGGGTTTGAAGCAGGGTTGGCCACATGCAAGGCAGATCCCTAAGCTGCTGTACCACTTTTTTCCACGCTTGGCTGTGCTGAGACTTACTCCTGATACTGTGCTCAGGGATCAATTCCTGGTGAACTTGGAGGACCGTATAGAGTGTGGGGGATCCAACCAGGGTCAGCCTTCTGCAAGGCAAGTGCCCTGCCTGCTAGATTATCACTCCACCCCAGCACCCCCCTCCCCCAGCAAAACCTTTCTAAGCTAAGGGATAGGCTTTAATTTTTGCATATTCCAAATCTTTTCTGTTGTGGTGGTGGTTGGGGGGCGGGGGCAAGATCTGGCGATGCTCAGTGCTTTATTCCCGACTTTGTGTTCAGGGATCACTCCTTGTAAAGTACTGGGTACTATATGGGGTGCCAAAATTGACCCTGATCGACTGTGTGCGGAGTGAGTGTCCTACCCACTCCTGTACTATTGGTCCAGCCTTTCCAAATCTTATTTTCTAGATAAAACCGAATTTCCCTCTAATAGGCTTAACCTAGTGATTTTGGCATATAGAAAGGATTTGATATGTTTATTTTATCCTCCTGTAGGGAAGTTTTTGCTACTTCTTTTAAATCCATGATTCCCAGTCTTTCTCCGATTAAAACACATTGACACCAGCATATGCCACTGGTGGCTCATGCGTGAATGTTGCTTAATTAACACAAATTGCAGAGTGCCAATATCAGTATGTTAAAAGCTAGAAGCTTCCCTCCTCAAAAAAAAAAGGAAAAAAAAACCTGAAACCCCGAAACACCCAAACTAAAAAAGCTGAAATCCACCAAATACTCTACAATGCCCTACAAGCTCTGCTTCCATAATATCCTGCTTGCACTTCCTTTCTTTTTTCGGGGGTCACATCTGGTGGTGCTCAGTGCTTACTCCTGGTTACGCACTCAGGGATCACTCCTAGCAGGGCTCAGGAGACCATATGTGGTGATGGGAATCTGCCACATGCAAAGCGAGGTAGTACTCTACCCACTGTACCACCTTTCTGGCCCCTGCACTTCCTTTCTGATTCTGTATCCTATTCAATACCCCATTCTTTCCATATGCCTCCCAGAAGTCTACAGTTTCCAACGCTCTTCCTTAGAGTCTTCACATTTCTGTTACATCTGCCTGCCTGAATACTTTTCCACCAGACCACCAGATGACTCACCTTCACCAGGCCACTTAAATACTGTCCTTGCAATGAGATTATCCCAAGTATGGTTTTGATACTCAACCATTTTTACACTGTTATTACTATTTTGTTCGTTTCTGGTTCACACTAGGTGGTGTTTAGGGGTTACTCCTGATTCTGAGCTCAGGGATCACTCCTGGTGAGGCTCAAGGAACCATTTCTGGTGCTGGGGATCAAACAAGGCATCTTAACCTCTACTATCTCTCCATTTCCCTCAATTCTCTGAGGGACCTACATTAGTATCCTCTTCACTAGAGGATTTTTGCTTTTTTTGCAGGGGTGGGGGGGTGTCACAACGGTGATACTCAGGGGTCACTTTTGGCTCTGCATCAGGAGTTACTCCTGGCTGTGCTCAGGGATGGGATGCTGGGGATCAAACCTGGATAGGCTGCATATCAGGCAGCTGATAATAACCCACTGTATTATCCCTCTGGCCCCGAGGACTTTTGCTTTCATGACAAAGGCAGAAGAGAAAGTACTGTGTGGTCTGTGTTCCAGGGCAGCCCTAGTAGAGGCAAGAGGCATGAGGCAGTAGACAATCTCCACAAGATCCTTCCCTGAAGAACATTGTACAAATACCTCCCGGAAGATTGAGTTTCACTGCCCTTCCAGGAACAATCAACGGAGGTGGGGTTAAGGTCAATGAAGCTTTATTGGTGAAGGTTAATAGAACTATTTGTAAATACAATGGCAAAGTCATCTCCTCAAAACAGCTTTTTGTTTTGTTTTGTTTTGGGGGCCACACCCAGCGATGATCAGGGCTTACTACTCACTCTGCACTTAGGTATCATTCCTGGAGTTGCTCAGGAGACTGGGATGTTGGGGATCGACCCCGGGTCAGCTGTGTGTAAAAGGCAAATTCCTTACCTGCAGTATTATCTTTCCCACCCCCAAAACAGCCATCTCATCTTCATGGACAGAGAATGGATTTTTACTGGGAGAGAACAGTGAGCTGTTAACAATAACAGAATGAACAATAACTGCAGTCGTCTCCTCCCCTCCCCCCATCCCTCCAAGAGCTGGTACTCAGAGGCACACCCTTATCTGCAAACTTAAAGTCTTTGGGGGGGGGGGGAGGATAAACTGAGGACAAGATGTCTTTGGTGCAAGGACGGTGTTTATTGTCTAATTGATGTTTCTGCTCTGTTTTTGGGCCACACCCAGCTGTGCTCAGGACTTACCTTAGGTTTTGGCTCAGGGATCACTCCTTGAGGTGCTTGGCAACTTTATGGGGTACCAGGAATCAAACGTGGCCGGCCATGTGCAAGGCAAGCACCCTGCCTGCTGGACTCTCCAACCCCTCTCACTGATCTTTGGCCCTTGTGTTCTAGGCTGTGTATTTATCACATCAACCCTGCTTTTCCTCTATAATAATGCTATTTTAGGGCTTCTTTGTTACTGGGTATGGTATGTTATTGGTAGGGTATTTTGGGGATTTGGGAATGTTCAGGAAATTTCCATGGGCCTAAGAGATAGTTCAATGGGCAGCATCACATGCCTTCCACGCTCAGTTTTGATCCCTGGCTCTGAATGGACCCCTGCAGAAGGACCTGGAGTAGCCTCTGTGCACCACTAGGTATGCCCCCAAAACAAACCAAAAAAAAGTAATTGTTTTCTTCACAAGAGTTTATGGTAATTGTTTCTTTGCCTAGTGTATGCCTGTTTTGGTTAGGAAAGGTTTTACTGGGAAGTTCTATTTTGAAACTGGTTCTAGAGCTATTTGGTATTCTTCAAGAATTCTGCTCCTCCTGACTTGGTGATTCTTCCTTCTACTTAAACTTTTTAATCAATTAATTAATTTATTTATTTTGGCTTTTTGGGTTATACCTGGCGATGCTCAAGGGTTACTCCTGGCTCTGCACTCAGGAATTACTCCTGGTGGTGCTTGGGGGACCATATGGAATGCCAGGGATTGAACCCCAATTGACCACGTGGGGAGAAATGTCCTACCCACTATACGATTGCTCTGGCATCTTTCTGCTTCAACTTTGAGCAAATGATTTATTATGTCATCTGGGTCCAGTGGAAGGAAAAAGAAACAACTCTAGTGTTTTGTTTATTTATTTTAATTTTATTATTTTATTTGCCACACCCAGTAGCGCCTAAGAGCTACTCCTGACTCTGTCCTTCAGGAGTCATGCCATGTTGGGGGTCAAATCCAGACCTCTTGAATGCAAACCATGTGCTCAACCTGTTTCGTTATTTCTCCAGCCCCTACACTAGTATTTGAATTCTTTTGTGTGTTTGGGGGTGGGGGGAGGTGGGCGGGGCCCACACCTGGCAGTGCTCTGGGGTTATTTCTTGCTCTGTGCTCAGGAATTACTTCTGGTAGTGCTTGGGGGACTATATGGAATGCCAGAAATCTAGTGTTTTAATTCTTCAGCCTACGGAATTTGAATGCTTACAAAATCAGTGGAGGGGCCAGAGCAGTAGTACAGCGGCTAGAGCATGGCCAGGAGTAATTCCTGAGCACAGAGCCAGGAGTAACCCCTGCACATCACCAGGTGTGGCCCTAAAATAAACAACAACCAAAAAAATCAACGAAAGGGGCTGGAAGAGTGATTTCAGAAATGATTCCGCGGCGCTGGAGATACTCAGAGGACTGGGGTTCTGTTGCCTTTGCAGGCAGGAGCCCTGGATTCAGTCCCAGTGCTGCATGTTCTCCTGAACCCCACCGTGAGCCATCCCCTTGGACAGAGCCAGGCATAGCTTCTACACTCTGCTGGGTGTGCCCTAAAACGCAAATAAATACCTAAAATTATTTCTAGGACCACACTGCTGAACAGTCTCTCCAGGGGAGAGACTCAGGAAACCGCCACTAGGATGGCTGAGTTCCAGATGTCATTATTCGTTGTCATTTAGTGATCAAGAAATTCCTACCATGCAGCCACCTCTCAGCACTCACCAACTAGTGACAGCTGTCTGCACTCAGCTCCACAGCCCTCACGCTGCTGCCCAAAGCCCCGCATTCCCCTGGTGTGCCCCAGTGTTCGCAACCCAAACAGCAGAAAGATAGCGTCCGTCTCCTGTTTTCCCAAATCCCCCAGAGCATCAGATTGCTGAAGCCAGTTCCACAGGGAGTAACCCAACTTGTAAATAAGTCTGCAAAACACAGTTCTAAAATTTTATTTTATTTTGGTTTTGGGGCCACACAACATTGCTCAGGGGTTAGTCCTGGAGGTGCTCAGGGGACCATATGTGGTGCTGGGGATTAAACCAGGGTCAAATGTATGCAAGGCAAGTGCCTTAACAAGTTCTATCTGCTCAGTCCCAAATACAATTTTTTAATTTTCCAGAGAGGAGCTAAATGTTAATGTACAAATCTTCTCTAGCTAATATAGTCGGGGGAGGGATGTGGTGGTTATCTCTAAAAATGACATTGTCACATTAAATATAAAAACTGCTGCCCGAGGGCTACAGTGATAGCACAGCAGATAGGGCGTTTGCCTTGCACGCGGCCGACCCGGGTTCGATTCCCAGCATCCCATATGGTCCCTCGAGCACCGCCAGGAGTAATTCCTGAGTGCATGAGCCAGGAGTAACCCCTGTGCATCACCGGGTGTGACCCAAAAAGCAAAACAAAACAAAACAAAACAAAAAAAACTGTTGCCCAAAACAAAACAAAAAACTGTTTAGGGGGCCATGAAGATAGTACAGCAGGTAGAGTACTTGCCTTGCACATGGCTGACTTGAGTTTGATCCCTGGTACTGCATATGGTTCCCTAAGCCCCACCAAGAGTTATTCTTGAACGCAGAACTAGGAGTAAACCCTGAGCACTGCTGGGTGTGGCCCCTAAACAAATTTAAGAAAAAATACAAAATGGGCTGGAGAGATAGTAGTGGGGAGGGCATTTGCCTTGCACATAGCCAACCTGCGTTTAATTCCCAGCATACCTTACGGTCCCCTGAACACCCTCACGAGTGATTCCTGAGTGCAGAGCCAGGAGTTGGCATCTGAGAACCACTGGGTGTGGCTCCCCGCCCCAACAAATAAATAAATTAAAGGAAGAAAGTATGTAAAATATAATGAGTATACAATATTATGAGGTGCTTTTACTTTCTTAGGGAAGTAATTAGAGGGACTCGAGAGAGAGCTCTGGTTAGGGACACAAGCCTTGGATGTACAAGAATCCAAGTTTGTGTTCAGACCTTTTTCCATCTTCTGTTTTGTTTCCTGCATCTCATCTTGGAGTTTCTTGATAGTGCCTCCGCTGCTGGTATTTTGCTGCTTAGACCGTCTGTTGAGTTTTTTATATCACCTACCGTGCGCTTCAATTCTATCATTTCTGAGTGTAGTTTTCTCGTTTCTTTCTTGTGCTCTGCTGGCAGTCTGTGCCATTGTTTCTTTGAGCTCTGTCACAGAGTGACACCTGTCAGTCTAGTGTCACTAAAGTCATTCTCTGAGGATTTGCCGAGCTGGCGGGTGTGGGTTGAGCCTTCTGTCACTGTTTTCGCTCACTGAGCGTGGTGGACTTCTAGGCGACTTCCCCGTAGTATTTGCTGTGCGTGTGCTGTCCTGGAGGTGAATCTTTGTAGTTAGCCTCACTGGGAGTCTCTGAGGCTTTTGTCTGAGTGTTGCTTTTTCCCTTCCTTGCAGGTTTCATCAACAGATAGGAAGTATAACTGAGGAGTGTGAGGTTTGATGAGTGGAGCTGTCAGGAGAGGGTGTGGTGTGCCTGTGGATAAGATGGAGGTCGGGCATGGAGGTCGATGACACCTAGCTGGAAGAAAGAGGATGCCACCTTGGTTGCAAAAAGGCCCCAGAGGTATCAGCCAGGGTTTGCTCTCACCTGGAAGGGTGAAGAGCAAGCAGAGGAGACTGTGTTCCCTTTAAAAGTCACAGAGGTGCAGGCCAGAGAGTTGAGGGGCTAAGACACTTGCCTTGTATCCTGCTGACCCCAGTTCTAATACTGGTGCCACATATGGTCCCCCAGGCTTCATCAGGTCAGGGGTCTCTCCTGAGCATAGCACTCCTGCATGTACTACCCCCAGCCCCCGCCAAAAAAAAGTCACAAAATTGGGCTGGAGGGCATCGTCGAGGAGTAATTGAGGCGAGGTGCTTGTCTTGCATGCAGCCGACCTCAGTTTCATCTTCAGCAAGTTATATGATTTCCCCATTGTTTGCAGTCCAAGCAGCAGAAAGATGGTGCCCATCTCCTGTCTTCCCAAATCTCCCAGAGCATCAGATCGCTGAAGCCAGTTCCATGGGGGTAACCCAACTTGTAAATCACTTGATCCCTTGATACCCTGTTACTCATCGATTTGCTCGAGCGGGTGCCAGTAACGTCTCCATTCATCCCTGTTGCATGCTAGCGTAGCCCAGTGGCATCTGCTCGTTCTAGGAACATGAAGAGCCTCAAACCGATCATTCAGGGTCTTGATGAAGAAGTCTGACCATCTTGTAGGTGGGCGTCCACACGGTCTTTTGATGTCCCGTGGAATCCAGTCAGTAATGGCTCTAATCCAGCGGTCGTCTCTAAATCTCATTACGTGTCCAGCCGCCCTTTTAAATAACTTTTATCTTAAGAAGTTAACTTCATTTTGTTGTGGGGTCACATCCAGCAGTACTCAGGGTTTACTCCTGCCTCTGTGCTCAGGGATCACTTCTGGTGGGCTTGGGGGACCATATGTGGTGCTGGGAATTGAACCGTAGTTGGCCGCATCCTAGGCAAGCACCCTGCCTACTGCTCTATCATTCCAGCTCCCCAAGAAGTTAATTTTTGTTATTGTTTGTGTTTGTGTCGGACCCAGCTGTGTTAAGCGATCTCTCCTGGGTGCTTGGGAGATTCTGTGGGGTACCAGGGCGGATCTCTCCTTTGTGCTTGGGAGACTCTGCGGGTGCCAGGGCCTGACGGGGTGAGCCACATCCGAAGGAAGTACCTTAACCCCTCTTCTACAGCTGCAGATGATTTGTCTTCGTTTTTATTATTATTGTTTCCTCTCTTTCCTTTCTTTTTTTTATTTTACATTTTATTTATTCATTTATTTAAATTTTTATTAGTGAAGCTCCGTGGGGTACAGTTGTAGACTTACATGTTTTTGTGCTTGGGTTCCAGTTATACAATGGAGCTGTCTTTCCTTTCTTGCTGCCGCCGTGGCAGTCACCAGCAGCCATACGCTTGGGGTGCTGGCACACTGGGCTGACATTTGCACTGGGGTTCCACACTTCAGTGTGATTCTCATGCTCCCTGAGAGCAGGTGGTTGGTTGGTTGGTTTTTGCTTTTGCTTTGCTTTTGCGTCACATGCAGCAGTGGTCAGGGGACTGTACAGTGCCAGGGATTGATCCAGCTGGTATCCCACATACAAATCATGTGCTCAGGGCCGGAGAGATCGCACAGAAGGTAGGACACTTGACTGGTGTGTGGCTGACCCAGGTTCAATCCCCAGCACCCCCTGAGCCTGCCAGGCATGATCTCTGAATGCAGAGCCAGGACTTAGTCCTGAGCTGGGTGAGGCCAAAAACAAAACAATAGCATGTGCTCAGTCCTCTGAACTTTCTCTCCAGTCATCCCACACAGCTGTAGGCTGTACTGGCCGTTCCTGCCTGTGTCCAGGAGATCTAAACTCAGTTGTGGGGTCAGGAGTCCTGGACAGCAGAGCTGTTGAGGTCTGAGGTAGAGTGGCCAGCCGGCCCCAGTCAAACTCATCTTCTCAGGCCTGTTAGGCTGCTGTATCCTCTGAGTTTCTTATTTATTTTTACATGCTAAAAAACTGTGCTTGATAATTGCGTCCATATAATTTATTTCAAGTGCATTGTAATGGCTATTTTCTCTCTATATAGGACAATCCTACACAAAGAGATTTGTGTTTGAGTTGAAATTTCCTCCTTTGTACTTCAATCAACTTCGCAGGATTTCAAGAGCAGCTTCATACATTTCCAGGTATGACAAATTTTAATTTTGATCTGTTTACCATAAATATAGGGGCTGGAGCGATAGCACAGCGGGTAGAGTGTTTGCCTTGTGCGCAGCCAACTCAGCCGACATGGGTTCGATTCCTCCGCCCTTCTCGGAGAGCCTGGCAAGCTACCAAGAGTATCTCGCCCGCACGGCAAAGCCTGGCAAGCTACCTTGATGTATTCGATATGCCAAACACAGTAACAACAAGTCTCACGATGGAGACGTTACTGGGCCCGCTTGAGCAAATCAATGAACAATGGGAGGACCATGACCGTGACCATAAATAAGTCTCTAAAAAGTAGAATTTTGCCACTGTAGTTGCATATTGTCCCCTCTCGGAGAGCCCGGCAAGCTACCAAGAGTATCCTGCCGCACGGCAGAGCCTGGCAAGCTCCCCGTGACGTATTCGATATGCCAGACACAGTAACAACAAAGTCTCCAATGGAGACGTTACTGGGCCCGCTCGAGCAAATCGATGAACAATGGGAGGATAGTGATAGTGATAGTTGCATATTGTATATCACAAATTCTTTTTTGTTACTTTGGATTGTTTTTTGATTTTGTTTGTTTGTTTTGGGGGTGTTTAGGTCACTCTCGGCGATGCACAGGGGTCACTCCTGGCTCATGGACTCAGGAATTACTCCTGGCGGTGCTTGGGGGAACATGGGATGCGGGGAATCGAACCTGGGTTGGCCACATGCAAGGCAAACGCCCTACCTGCTGTGCTATCGCTCCAGCCCCAGGATTGTTATTTGAATATTATCTGCATAGAGGCTTGAGAGATACAGTACAACAGGTAGGGCATTTGCCTTGCATGTGGCCAACTTGGGTTCTATCCCTGGCATTGCATATGTTCTCCTGAGAATTGCCAGGAATGATCACTGAGCACAGAGTGAGGAGTAAAACCTGATCACCGCCGGGTGTGGCCCCCAAACAAACTTCTTTGCATAAAATTTGCATAAATATTCTTTCAGTCTTTTTAGCCAAATTACTCTTTTTTTTTTCCTTGTTGGGTCACACCCAGCGATGCTCAGGGCTTACTCCTGGCTTTGCACTCAGGAATTACTCCTGTTTGAAGTCTGTATGAGAACGAGTGCAAGGCAAACACCCTGCCCGCTGTGCTATCACTCCAGCCCCTAGCCAAGTTACTCTTTGCTTATTATTAGTTACCTCATTGCCTTTCTGATTTGTTTGTCTTCCATTCTTCCTTAATCAAAGACTCTGTTACATACAAGCTGGAGATGATCTAAAATTAAGACTTGAGAGGAGGAAATTAAGCATAGAGAGGTAAAGTGACTTGCCCAGTGACGTATTGCTTTCTTGATGTTCAGACTGTCAGAACTCAGATCTCCCTGCTTGCCCCACAGTGGTGGTGAAGGTGTTTTACATAGCAGTGACATTCTGCCAACTGTGGTGCCTCTCTGGGTTCATACTTTTCTGTAATGTAGGGAGCAATGACCTTTCCTTTCGCCGCTGTGACCGCACCATGTGTGTACTCAGGCTTCATAAGAGGCTCTCCTCCAGCGTGCTGCACTGCGGCAAGAAGAAGGTCTGGCTGGACCTTAACGAGACCAATGAAATCGCCAGTGCCAACTTACGTCAGCAGATCTGGAAGCTGCTCAGATGGGCTGATAATCGGGAAGCCTGCTACTGTCCATTCCTGGGCTCGGTGCCGGAAAAACACACTGGCATGCCGCAAGGGATGGAATATGGGCATAGGTAAGCACAAAGGTACTGCCAATGCCTGAGCACAGGAGAAGGTGACCTGGATGAGGAGGATGAGGATTCTGCGCTGGCTACTCAGAAGATACTGGGAATCGAAGAAGATTGACCGCCATATGTATCACAGCTTGTACCTCAAAGTGAAGGGGAACGTGTTCAAAAACAGGAGAATCCCCATGGAACATATCCACAAGCTGAAGGCAGACAAGACCTGGAAGAAGCTCCTGGCTGACCAGGCTGAGGCCCGCAGGTCTAAGATCAAGGAAGCATGCAAGCATTCATTCCTTGAGGAATGGCTCCAGGAGAAGAAGGAAGAAGACTCTGTCTAAGGAGGAGGAGACCAAGAAGTAAACAGTACAAGGAACGAGACAACTTTACCTGTCTGTACAGAAGGCCATTGCTATTGATCCATTGCTATTGATCATTGAATTAAATAAGACTTTGTCTGCAAAAAAAAAGTAGGGAGCAATTATAATAGCAGAACTGGATGGATAGTACAGGGGTTAAGGCACTTGCTTTATATGTGACCGATCCTACTTTCTTTTTATTTTTTTAACAGATGTACAATTTTACTTTATTTTTTTCCTCCTTCTCCATCTGCCACTGACTTAAAATCTTTTTTTCTTTTTTTTTTAAATTTTTATTAGTGAAACCCTGGCATCACGTGTGGTCCCCTGAGCACTGCCAGGAGTGATGCCTGAGCACAGAGCCAGCAGCAAGCCCTGACTATAGCTAGGTATGGCCCCAAAATCCAAAGTTATAATAATGATGATGGTGCAGATGATACCGCTTAGCTGGCAGGTTGTTGCATTTGAGAATGAATGAATTGCTGCATATTGCTCACCAGCTTCTTCCCGCCCCGCCCATATCTCCTGGTGCTCTCCTGGTTCTCCCTGTGTGCCTACGAGAAGCTGAATTCTCTGCATCCTGCTCCACAGTCTTGGGCAGCCTGCAGGTGTTAAGCTCAGCCTGAGTATTCTCTGAACCCCTTCCTTTGCTTTTGCAGATATCTCCACACCTTTATCAGCAAGTTTGATTTCCCAACTAAATTTCAGATCAGTATTCCTGTGCCCACCTGAGCATTTCTACTTGTTCTCATACAGACTTCAAGCAGTGTACTGAAAACCAGTCATTGTGGTGTGGTGGAGCATCAGTTAGCGATCCAACTCAGGTATGTGCAGTCTACCTGACTCCATCAAACTTGAGCATCAACTTGTGTTGTCATGGGTCCGCAAGGATAGTATAGTGGGCAGGGGCCTTGCCTTGCACGTGACCAGCCTGTATTCAATCTCCAGCACACCAGATAGTTCTTGAGCTCAGGAGTGATCCCTGAGCCCAGAGCCAGGAGTATGCTGCATCTGGAGTCCCCAGATAGGCGATTACCCTGTGGTGCATATTTTGGCATACTATCTATCTTCTGGACCTGGTTTCTATTTTATTAATCTAATATAAACTCCTTCTCCCTTGTTAACATTCTTCCCTGTGGTAATTTTTTTTTCTTTTGTTGGTCACACCCAGCGTTGCTCAGGGGTTACTCCTGGCTCTGCATTAAGGAATTACCCCTGGTGGTGCTTGGGGGACCATATGGGATGCTGGGGATCGAACCCAGGTTGGCCGCATGCAAGGCAAACACCCTACCTGCTGTACTATCGGTCTGGGCCCTCTTTGTGGTAAATTTGCAGTTGATTCTCTGCATATTCAAGGTCTACTATTCTGCAAGTGATGATAATTTGGCTTCCTACTTTCCAGCATCCTGTCTCACATTTCCTTCTTAGTCTTCCTTTTCTTTTTTTTTTTGATACCACATCCAGTGGTACTTAGAGCTTCTGGTTCTGTGTTCAGTGATCACTGCTGACTATGCTTGGAGGTACCCTGTGTGATGTTGAGAATTGAACTCTGTGCAAGGCAAGCACCTTGTCCACTTTACTATCTGTCCAGTCCCTCGTAAGGTTTTTTTTTTTTCTTTTTGGGTCACATCCAGCGATGCTCAGGGGTTATTTCTGACTCTGCACTCAGGAATTACTCCTGGCAGTGGTTGGGGGGCCATATGGGATGCTGGGAATCAAACCCAGGTCGGCCACGTGCAAGGCAAAACGCCCTACCCGCTGTGCTATCGCTCTGCCCTCCCCCCCTTAAGTTTTATTACACTGGCTAATGCCTCCAGAAAAGTTAAATTATAATGATAATAGTAATTATCTGACCATTCAGATAGTCATTATTCAGACCATTCTGAATGTTCTGTGGGTGACTTTATTGAATTACTCCCTCTATTCAGATGCTAGATTTTGGACTAAAATAGATCTATTTTATCCAGTGAGTTTTTGCTGAGCACAGGTAATAGATCAGACTCTGTCATAAAATATGATTAAGCACTGACTAATTTTTCTTTTTTTTTTTTTCTTTTTGGGTCATACCCAGCAGTGCTCAGGGGTTACTCCTGGCTCTGCACTCAGGAATTACTCCTGGCTGTGCTTGGAGCACCAGATGGGATGCCAGGTTGGCCATGTGCAAGGCAAACATCCTACCCGCTGTACTGTTTCTCCAGCCCCTGACTAGATTTTCAAACCCATGTCTTCCCTTAAACGTATTTTTGCTTTCTTCTTTTTTCCACTCTGGAGAAGCCCATGTTGTTTCTTGAATACTTACTTTCTCCTTTTCTCTCCCCTGACATCTTTCTTTTTTTTCTTTTTCTTAGGGGTGGGTTTGTGCTATACGCAGTGGTTCTCAGGGCTTACTCCTGGCTTTATGCTCAGGGCTGACTCCTGGCACGCTCAGGAGACCACCTGGAGGGTCAGGGATCAAACCAAGGTAGGCTGCATGCAAGGCAAGCTCCCTACTCACTGTACTATTGCTCTGGCTTCTCCCCTGACATCTTTCTAACTAAGTTTAGTCCAATGAAAACTATGTTTTTGGGAGGTTTTTGGGGTGAGGAGAGGATGTTCACACCTGGTGGTATTCAGGAATTTCTTCTGGCTGTGCTCAGGGATCAATCCTGATGAGCTCAGGGGACCATGTGTGGTGCTGGGGATGTGACCTGGGTCAGCTGTGTGCAAGCACCCTACCCACTCAGGTCCTGCCAATAAAAAGTATCTTGCTTCACTGGGAAAAAAAGAAAGTGACTAAATAAAGATGAGTATGACTGTCTTCAAAGAGATGTGGAAAAACCAGCACAAAAATTAGTATTATGGCTTTCACAATAGTAAACAATGGAGTCACAAAGAAGATGATGGCTAATCAGCTAGAGCCCCGTGTCAAAGATAAAATTCCAGAGGACAGCATACTCAAACCTTAGTTTGCCATTGAAATGTTTTCATTTAGTTAATTTTATAGGACAAGGATATCCTGGGCATGAGGGGCAAGATAGAAGAAGCCATATGAAGAACCTGTGTTCAGTTAGGACAGAGGAAGTTTCTGTGGATTAGTTGTTTTATTTTTAAAAAATTATTTGTGATTATTATTTTTTGTTTTCATTTGGGGGATTGGGTCCACACCAGATGGTGCTCAGGAGTGACTCCTAGCAGTGCTCGGTGACTGTATGTGGTACTGGGTACTTAGATTGGCAGCATGCAGGCCATCTGTATTTTCTCTCCTGCCCTGGCAGGTGTTCTCCTGAGCCACATTCCCTAGCCTGAAGATTTTTTATTTATTTTTTTAAAAGCAAAAAAAAAAATTATTTTGTGTAACACTCAGTAGTGCTCAGGACTTACTCCTGGCTCAGGGATCACTCCTCAAGGGGGACCGAATGGGTTGGCTGGGGATCGAACATGGGTTGGCTGCATGCAAGGCAAGCTCCCTACCTGCTATACCATTGCTCTGGCCCTGAAGATATTTACTGAATTCCTCAAACATACAAACATTAAATTAAGGCTGGGCAGACACTTAGACATGGTCTATATTCATAGAGATCATGAAGATAAATATACAGTAAAATGAAGCAAGAAGACATACCATAAAAGAAACAATAAAATGCAGGCTGCGCTGGACGGGAACCGAGCCCACCTCCCAGCAACAAAGCTGAAGGTCCCTGCGAACTTTCTCCCCTTCCATTCAGGTAAAATGCAGTCCAGTGCGGCTGGAGCAATAGTACAGCGGATAGGGTGTTTGCCTTGCACATGGCCAACCTGGGTTCGATCCCCAGCATCCCATATGGTTTCCTAAGCACCGCCAGGAGTAATTCCCGAGTGCAAAGCCAGTAGTAGCCCCCGTGCATTGCCGGGTATGACCCAAAAAGAAAAAAAAAAAAGCAATTTCTGGGGCTACGTTTCTCAGGTATAGCGGGCAGGGAACAAATGGCAGGTAGCATCACCTCAGGAAAATCAAGAAAAGCTTCCCAAGGATGCCCTCCCTGTTTCAGCTGATTCTGAAGGAAGAGTAAGAGTTACAAGTTACTCATGTCAGGGGCCAGAGTGATCGTACTGCACACAGCTAACCCAGTTTGATCCCCAGCACCTCATATGGTCCCCTGAGCACTGCCAGGACTAATTCCTGAGTGCCAGAGCTAGGAGTTACCCCTGAGCATCACCAGGTGTGACACCAAAACCAAACAAACTAATAAATGAAGTACTCATATTGGAGGCTAGAGAGAGAGAGAGTACAGTCAATAGATAGGTAGGGCACTTGCCCTGCACATGACTGACCTATGCTCGATCCCTGACATCCTATATGGTCCCCTGAGTTCCATCAGGAATGGTCCCTGAGAACAGAGCCAGGAGTCCTGAGCACCAATGAGTGTGCTTTCCCCTCCCCCTGGAAAAATAATTACTTATATTAGCAAGGGTGGTTTTATTTTAGAACAGGGACAGTATGTACAAATCTATACAAAATCTTGGTGGCAGGAAGGACATAGTGTTCCAGGAAGTGCCATGTGGAATAAGAATGGGAGGTGAGGGCTGGACAGGAAGATAATACATGGCACAAGGCCCTTGCCTTGCATGTGGCCTTATCACTGGTGTTATACCATTTACATATAGCGAGGTTGGCAAACCACAGCCCTCTGGCTGAATTTGATCTCTGCCTCCTTTTTTAAAAAAGTTTCAGAGGGCGGGAGGGAGACCTTGTAAGCAGCTGACCATTATATGGCACCATTATATGTCTTCCAAGAGTCATTCCTGAGTGCAGGGCTAGGAGTAAGCCATGAGCATCACAGTGTGACTGCGCAACAACAACAACAAAAAAAAACCAAAAAAAAAAATGGGGAGGGGGGTGTGTATTTGGAGAGATTGTACAGTGGCTAGATCACTTGCGTTGCACCTCAGTTTTATCCTTGACACTACATATAGTTCTGTGTACCCCAAAGCCCTGAGTACCACTTGGTGTAACCCCAACTCCCGCTCGCTAATAGACTTTTTTTTAAAAGGGCCGCACCTGATGGTGTTCAGGGCTTACTCCTGTGATGCTGGTGGGGGGAGGGGGGGTAACGGGCATACGGGGTGCTGGGACCAAACCCAGATTGGTCACATGCAAAGCAAGCACCTTACCCCCTATACTATCTCTCCCTATACCCACCTCCTAATACATTTTTCAAAAGAAATGGGAGTGAGGCAGAATGGGAAATAAGCCTGCAGAGATGGGCAGAAGCTGGGCGCCAAGGGTATTCATCCCATTTATAGAAAAAAAGGACTTGATCTTGTACTGTAATCAGGACTGAGCTGAGCTCTTAAGAATTTTGAATGGAATCCTGGAAAATAGTATGGTGCAGAGTGGGTTGAAGAAAGACAAAGGCATGGACACCAGTTAAATATTTTACTGTATTCCAAATATCCTTTACAATAACGTTTAATGTCTTTATAATACTTTTATTTTGTTTTATTTATTTTATTAAATTACTGTGAGATACGGACTGGAGCGATAGCAGTCATAGGGCATTTGCCTTGCGTGCAGCCGGCCCGGCTAAGCCGGGTTCAATTCCTCTGCCCCTCTCGGAGAGCCTGGCAAGCTACCGAGAGTATCTCGCCCACATGGCAAAGCCTGGCAAGCTACCCTTGACCTATTCAATATGCCAAACACAGTAACAACAAGTCTCACGATGGAGATATTACGGGGCCCGCTCGACCAAATCAATGAACAATGGGGGGACAGTGACAGTGACTGTGAGATACAGTAACAAAGCTTTCATGATTGAGTTTCAGTCATACAATGATTGAACACCCATCCCTCCGCCAGTATTTTCTACCACCAATGCCACCAATGTCCCCAGTATCCCTCCCATCATCCCCACCCCACCCCACCTGGGCCTTTGTGGCAGGCACTTTCCTTCTTTCTCTAGTTTTGGGCATCATGGTTTGCAATACAGATACTGAAAAGCCATCATGTTTAGTCCTTTGTCTACTTTCAGCATATATCTCCCATCCCAAGTGATCCCTCCAACCATCATTGACTTAGTGGTCCCTTCTCTATTCCAACTACCTTCTCTCCCAGCACGAGGCAGGCTTCGAACCATAGAGCAACCCTCCTGACCCTTGTCTCTACTGTTCTTGGGTATTAGTCTCCTACTATTGTTATTTTATATCCCACAAATGAATGCAGTTATTCTATGTCTGTCCCTCTCTGACTTATTTCACTTAGCATGATTCATAGTACTTGTAAGGGAAGTTAATGCCAGAAAAAGCTTTTTTCTGTTGGATAAATGATGTAAGTACTATATAAATTGTTTATATTTCTCTTGTTTTGTCTCGGATTCCAGGACAAATGGTATTAAATGTAAAAGTACAGGAACTGTCTCATCTCCATTATTTTTGTATGTGGGGGACAGGCAGTTTGCCATACCCAGAAGTGTTTCAGAAGCTACTCCTGGCTGTGTATTCAGGAGTGACCACTGGTGGCTTGGGAGACCATATGGAATTGAACAGAGGTTATATACAAGGGAAGTATTTTGCCCATCTCCTGTGCTCTTGGGCTCCCAATTCTCACTTCTTTTTTTTTTCCAGAGGGCGGGGTGGGGGGTGGCAGGTGTTGTGTTTGGGCCACACTTCATGGTGCTCTGATTATTTCTGTTTTTTTGCTCTGGAGTTACTCTTGCTTCTCTGCTCAGAAATCACTCTTGGTGGTGCTTGGGGACCACATATGGTGCTGGGGATCAAACCCAGGTGGTCGCATACAAGGCTTATACTACTCTCAGACTCCAGCGACTTAGTATTTAAGAAGAGGCACAGGCATTTTCCATGGTTCTCACCCTCCCTCCAGCTCAGCAGAGACAAAGGCAAACCCCATCTTCATCTCTCCCTGGAAGGAATTTGATTGTTACTGTTCCCCTACACTGCCTGCATTCTGATTGGCCTGTCTGTGGGTGTCAGCTCGGCTCCTTCCAGGAGCCCTAAGGACGTGAATATGTGTTATGATACTCATGTGTAACAGTTATCTTATAAATAAAATGTAGGGGGGCTGGAGCGATAGCACAGCTGGGAGGGCATTTGCCTTGCATGCGGCCGACCCGGGTTTGATTCCCAGCATCCCATATGGTCCCCTGAGCACCGCCAGGGGTAACTCCTGAGTGCAAAGCCAGGAGTAACCCCTGTGCATCACCAGGTGTGACCCAAAAAGAAAAAAAAAAAAAAAAAAAGGTAGAGTGTTTTTATTATCTAAAATTTTCCCTTTTTTTTCTTTTTAAGTAAAAAGCCCCAACAGTGCTCAGTGGCTCTTCCTGCTGTAGTGCTAAGGCATCACTCCCTGTTTGGAGGACCATATGGTTCTGGGATCGAACCTGGGGTTCCTACTTGCAAAGCATGCACTCCAGGGCCAGAGAGATAATACAGCAGATAGGGTATTTGCCTCGCACCCAGCCGACCTGGGTTCGATCCCCGGCATCCCATATGGTCCCCTGAGCACCTCCAGGAGTAATTCCTGAGTGCAGGGCCAGGAGTAACCCCTGAGCATCGCTGGGTGTACCCAAAAGGCCAAAACCAAATAAATAAATTAATTAAAATTTCATGTAAGGGACTGGAGAGATAATATAGCAGGTAGGGTATTTGCCCTGCACTTGGCTGACGCGGGCTAGATTTCTGGCATCCCATATGGCCCCTCAGGCACCGCCAAGAATAATTCCTGCATTCAGAGCCAAGAGTAATCTTGGAGTATCACTGGGTGTGGCTCCAAAACAAAACAAAACAAAACCTGCATGTAACTGGAATCACACATTATTATTCATGTCATTATGTGCCAAGAGGTTTGCCTCTTTCTTTCTTTCTCTTTCTTTCTTTCTTTCTTTCTTTCTTTCTTTCTTTCTCTCTTTCTCTCTCTCTCTCTCTCTCTCTCTCTCTCTTTCTCATCCAACAGTGCTCAGGGCTTACTCCTGGTTCTGCACTCAGGGATCGTGCCTGGCTGGGCTCAGGGGACTCTGTGGGTGCCAGGGATTGTACAAGGCAGGTGCCCTGCATGCTCTACTATGTCTGGCCCCCAAAGTTTGTTCCTTTCTGTTGTTAAATATTCTGTGGTATGGTTGTACAAATAGTTTTATGAATCTGTTTTTGTTTTCCTTGGGCATAAAGTAGGCTTAACTACATTAGAACTGCTAAATAGTTTTCCAAAGTGATTGTACCACATGGCATTCCCACCACCAACGTTTAAAATCTAGCTTTTCCACATCCTTTTAGTCTTAGTCACTATTGGGGGGGGGGGTTGTTGGGGCCACGCTGGCTGAACTCAGGGCTTGCTCCTGGCTCTGTGCTCAGGGATCACTCCCGGTGGTGTTTGGGGGACCAGATATCTAACTGGAGTTGGCCGTGTGCTAGTTTTAATCACTACTGCAGGTGTATATGTCCTATTGCATCATGGTCTATTTTACATCTCCTGTTGAATAATGATGTTCGTATTTTCATGTGATGATTTGTATCTTTTGTGAAATGTCTTTTCTAATCAATTGCCAATGGTTGTTTGTTCTATTATTAAGTATTCTGTTGTTTGAGTTTTGTAGTTTGAATATGTCTGTTATTCTGTTTACTCAAATATATGTAGGTATTGATATTTGTATACATAAATGTATTTTTTATATTTTGTTTGCATGTCTTGGGAACACACCTGGTTGTACTCAGCACTTACTTCTGGCTCTGCACTTAGCGATCACTCCTGGCAGGGCTCAGAGGTCCATACGGCGTGCCAGGGATGGAACCCAGATCAGCAGTGTGCAAGGCGAGCATCTTACCCACTGTGCTGTCTCTCAAGACCTATACTTTATTTATTTTTGGTTTGGAGGCCACAGCTGGCTGAGCTCAGGGTTTACTCCTGGTAGTAGACCATACAGGGTGCCAGGGATCGAACCTGGGTCAACCGCATGTAAGCCCTGAGCACTGCCAGGTGTGATCCAAAAACAACATCGACAAAAATAAATTCAAGTATGCAGTGCCCAGCCTTCCCAACAACAGTAAAGACAGGAGGGGAAAATAAAAGGTACTAATGGAAACAGACAGCACAGAATTAACAAAATTGATCAGTCCAGACAACAGGTGAATGTGCAGTCCTATATATTCTGCTCTAGGAAGACATTAGTGACAGACAAGCACTCGTAGGAGGTCAGGTAGATAGCTCAAAGGGCTGGAGTGCATGCTTGCCAGCCTGGATTCCCTGGTTTACCATATGCTTCCTGAAGCACCAGTGGAGTGACCCCCGAGGATTGTGCTAGGAGTGCCCCAGCATTACCAGGTATATCCCCAAACCCCAAAATCAAAACAGTAGCAGTAACAGTGCAGTTTTGAATTGACAGTGGTCATTCATGAGCAGTGAAAGATTCAAGAGGGGCTGATGGGGTCACAGTGGGTGCCAGCCTTGCACGTGGCCAACCTGGGTTCCATCTGGCACTTCATATGTTTCCCTAGCAATGCTAGGAGTGACCCCTGAGCACAGAGCCAGGAATAAGTCTTGAGCACTGCTGTGTGTGGTCTGAAAAGCAAAGAAAAAAGATGAGAGGCTGAGAGGGACAAAAAGGACAAGTCCAGGATAGAGTCTTTCCTTAGCTGTTTTATCTATTTTTGGTGCTAGAAATCTTATCAGTAGGATCTACTCAGGAAAACAGAAACCACGCTGGATATTTCAGAGAGGGAATTTAATATATGAAATTGGTTCCAAAAGTCTCAGAAGAGCTGGAACAGCCATAGGGAAAAAGAGCAGCCAGGCCAAGAAGAGCGAGAAGCAGGATTCTAATCATAGAGCAGACTGGCACTCTGTGCCCGGAGCTGCACCCACAAGTTTGTGCCAGCTGCAGTGCTTGGAGTTGCTGCCACAGTGCACTGGGCTCTGCCGGTGAGGTACCGTCCTACCAGAGATGCAGAGTCCAAAGGCTGCTAGAGTTGAGTTCACCCTCCCCCTGCTGCCACTACATCAGCAGCACACAGCTATCTCTGAGTTTCCCCTGCCCAAAGCAGGAAACTTTTTTTCCTTCTGATCTCCTGACACTGACTCCTAGTGCTGGTCTCTGATGGGAAGCCAGCTGCAAGGAAGCCTGGAAAATGCATTAGTCAGATTTCCAGTCCCATTAGTGTAGCAGAGCACTGTACTCAGAGCCAGTTGACCTAAGAGACAACAGGTAAAAATATTCAGCATAGGGGCTGGAGCAATAGCACAGCGGGTAGGGTAGCATGCAGCTGGCCCAGGTCTGATCCCCAGCATCCCATATGGTCTCCCCGAGCACCACCAGGAGTAACTCCTGAGTGCACGAGCCAGGAGTGACTCCTGTGCATCGCCGGGTATGACCCAAAACAAACAACAACAACAACAACAATATATATATATATATATATATATATATATATTTAGCACAGTTCACCGTTCAGGCTGCTTGAAATTCACACACACCCCTTTTTCCATATATAACATTATAAACTGTGGGCCTGAGGGACAGCTCAATGGGCTGAGCACATGCTTTGCATTTGGAAGGCGTAGATTCAAGTCCTGGGACTCCATGATCCCTTGAACACTGACAGGAATGACTTCCAGGCCTTGCCAGATGTGACCCAAACACCACTCCTTCCCCCCACAAAATTTTCAAATAAAATAAAATTCTATTTGGGTTTTTTTGTTTTGTTTTGTTTTTTGGGGGCCATACCCAGGAGTGCTCTGGACTCACTCCTGGCTCTGTACTCAGTGACCACTCTTGGCAGGGCTTGGGGAGCCATATGGGATGCTGGGAATCGAACCCAGGTTGGCTGTGTGCAAGACAAACTCCCTACCCACCGTACTATCACTCTGGCCCTAAATAAAGTAAAATTCTAAACTAGAGCTAAAGAAATAGCTCAAAGGACTGAGCGCATGCTTTGCATGCCCAGGCTCAATCCCGAGTAGTACATGATCCCCCAAACACTGCTGGAGTGACTTCCAAACACTGCCATGTGTGGTTCAAACCTTTATCCTCCCCACAAAAATTTTTGTTTGTTTTGTATTGGGGTCACACCCAGCAGTGCTTAGGGCCTAATCCTGGCTCTGCACTAGGAATCATTCCTGGTGGGCTTGGGGGATGATAATGGGTGCCAGAAATCAAACCCAGGTTTGATTTCAAAGAATGCAAAGCTAACCACTAGATAAATACCCTTTATCTAGTGACAGTGAAACAGGAGCCACTCGCATCTCAGGCTCTAAGCCCATTCAGAGAAGTATGTCCACTTGTCTCTCCCGCATGCCTTTTGGCCACAAATCCTTCACTCTGATTTTTTGCCAATCCTTGGCTCTCTGGTCAACATTTTAGGCATTGTTCATTGTCAGAATAGAACCTAACCCTCTCTCTGAGTCCAGGCACTAGTGGACAACCAACAGTTCACCAGCTAGAGCTCAGCCAGTGCCCAGCCTCTTTCAGGGATACTCCCAGTTGGTGCGGTGGGTTTTGCCACCCACTTTCATCCTGGGCCTCATTTGGTGCGGAGTATTTCTAAATGAAGCTCTGGTGATACTCAGGGGTTACTCCTGGCTCTGCACTTTACTCCTGGTGGTGCTAGGGGGACCATATGGCATGCCGAGGATCAAACCAGGTAAGCCACGTGCAAAATAAATGCCCTACTATCTCTCTGAACTATCTCTACGGCCATGAAGCTCCACTTTTTCTTGCTCAGTAGCTTGGAGTGTATCTGTATCTCATGGCGTGTATCTCATGGCGTGTATCTGTGAGTTGAGGAATAGGTAGCAGTGTCCGAGGAGAAGATACGTCAGAATTGTGCCACCTGCTCATGTATCTATTCGTGCAATAGGCATGTTCAGTCCAGTCTTGTGCAGAACACTTCCTCTGCACTCGAATGTGACTGCCCATGATCAAATGTGCATTTTTATGTAACAGTAACACCTATGATTGGCAATTTGGACCCAGCCACCTAGTGGCCCGTGGTCAGGCGTTAGGCTTTCAGAAGTTATTTGTTCATTTCTTTTGAGCCACTCCTAGTAGTGCTCAGGGCTTGCTTAGGGGATCGTGTGGGGTACTGGGAATTGAACCCGAATTGGCCATGTGCAAGGCAAACACCTGTACTATCATGCAGGCCCTATTTTTGTTCGTTTGGGCCACAACTAGCTGTGCTCAGGGCTCATTATGCAGTGCTAGATATCAAACAGCACCCAGCCATGTGCATGGCAAGTGTCTGAACCCCTGTATTGTCTATCCGGCTCCTCCAGAAGTTCTTTGTCAAAAGGAAAATAGTTGGAAGCCAGAGAGATAGCACTAGGAGTAGGGTCCTTTTCTTACATGCAGCTAACTCCAGTTTGAGTTGTGGCACCACATATGATCTCCTTGGCACTGCCAGGGTCTAGTCCTGAGCAAAGAACCAGGAGTAGCTCCTGAGCACTGCTGGATGTGACCCAATAACCCCCCACTACCCCCAAAAGGAAAGAAAAGTCTCTGTCATCTGGTGAGTTGTAATAGTTTTCTTTTTTGTTGGACTGGGAATTGAACCCAAAGTCTCATGCATGCATGCGCTCTAGCACTGAATCACGTAAGTTTCCATGTGTCAGCTTGCCTGATCTGTCACTTGACTGTGCTCCCCGAAAAGCATGTGTGCAAGTACTGCAAAGGGTGCGACCCGCCCCCCTGAACACCATGGCCCAGTGTGAGAGCTTACAACCAAGTGTGTGTGTGACCCCTGTCATCACAACAGCAACAAAGAGAAAGAGAAAAATAAGATAAGGTATAGTGAAATGAGAGAGCTGATGATATAGTTTCCAGTCTGAGTCTGGGCCAGAGCACTCAGTTAATAACTGTGCCATTCTAACAGCTGGTAGGGCGTTTGTCTTGCACACAGCTGACCCGGGTTTGATGCCTCCGCTCCTCTCAGAGATCCCAGCAAGCTACGAGAGTATCTCACCCGCACGGCAAAGCCTGGCAAGCTACCTGTGATGTTTTCAATATGCCAAAAACAGGAACAGTAAGTCTCACAATTTGTTGTGAGATGTTACTGGTGCCCACTCGAGCAAATCGATGAACAACGGGAGGACAGTGTTACGGTGCAGTGCTAAAAGCTGGCAGGGATGAGATGCAGAAAGAGTGAATGTTGTAGTTCAAGTCCAAAGACAGGGCAATACTAGTGTCTCAAATCAAAACCATCAAGTAGGAAGAAATACTCTTTTATTCAAAATACTCATTAGCCTTTAACTTGTTGACTGAGGTCTACTTATATTAAGGAGGGTAAGTTATTTACTGTTTATAAATTTAAATATTAAATATGAATTTAAACTTATCCAATATTCTCATAGAGATACCCTTATTATTGTTAGACAAAAATTACTGGGTTTACATAGTTGGTTGTGGTGCACTAGGGTTCTCACTTGTTTGTGCACTGGGGCCTGGATTGGGGTGTCTCTTCCCAGAAGAGCTTGCTCTTTTTTTATTGAATTGGGTTTTTTTTTTTTTTTGGTTTTGGTTTTGGTTTTGGCTTCATCCAGCTGTGCTCAGGGCTTACTCCTGCCCCTACACTCAGGGTCACTCTTGGCAGGCTTTACGATCAAACCTGGGTTGGCAGCATCCAAAGCAAGCCACCTTACTTGCAGTACTATATCTTTGGCTGTTTTGTGAAAGAAAGCATCATGAGGAATAAAACTTTAAATTCAAATCATAGGTGATTCTCAAGACAGAGAGATGACCCAGAGGACTGGGCACATGGTTTGCATGCAGGAGACCTGGGTTCAGTCCCCAACACTGCAGGGTCCCTTGAGCACTGTTGTGAACCACTGTCCCTGCCTCCCACCCCTTTCCCTCACCCCCACCAAACCGTAGGGGAACGGCTCCAAAGCCTCACCAAAAAATCATGGGTAAAGGTAAAAGGTAAAGGCCCTCCCGTTGATCATCGATTTGCTCGAGCGGGCCCAGTAACGTCTCCATTGGAGACTTTGTTGTTACTGTGTCTGGCATATCGAATACTCTCGGTAGCTTGCCGGGCTCTCCGAGAGGGGTGGAGGAATCGAACTCAGGTCGGCCATATTGGCTGCGTGCAAGGCAGATGCCCTACTCGCCGTGCTATGTGCTCGCTTCGGCAGCACATATACTAAAATTGGAACGATACAGAGAAGATTAGCATGGCCCCTGCGCAAGGATGACACGCAAAAAATCATGGGTGGTTCTCAAAATTAGTTTTTTGGTTTGGTTTGGTTTGGTTTGATTTTGGTGCCACATCTGGCAATGCTTTTGCTCTGTACTCAGGAATGACTCCTAGTGGTGCTCGGGGGACCGTACAGAATGCCAGGGATCAAACCTGGGTTGGTTGCATGTCAGGCAAGCACTGTAACTGCTGTCCTACCACTCCGGCCCTCGTTATCAGGATCAATATAGGCATTTTCACTAAATTTATTTATTTATTTATGTATTGGGGGGCATCAGCTAAGGGGTTACACCTGGCTCTGTACCCAGGGATCACTCCTGGCTGTGCTCAGGGGACTACATGGGATGCTAGGGATTGAACCCATAGTAGATAGGACAAGCGCCCTACTCGCTATACTATCTGCCCCTAGAATTTTATTATTTTTAAAGGCTGGACAGTAGTCCCTTGTATGCCTGTACCACATTTTCTTGATACATTCCTCTGCTGATGGATTTGGGGGTTGTTGCCATTATTTGGCAACTGCAAATAATGTTGCTGTGAACATTGGTGTTCAAATACACACATTTCTGATTTCACTTCCTTGTTTATATACACTGCTGGGTGTGCCCCACCCCCAAAAAAAATAAGTTGTGGGGATGAAGCAATAGCACAGTGGGTAGGGCGTTTGCCTTGCACGCAGCCAACCCGGGTTCGATTCCCAGCATCCCATGTGGTCCCCTGAGCACCGCCAGAGGTAATTCCTGAGCGCAGAGCCAGGAGTATCCCCTGTGCATTGCCGGGTGTGACGCAAAAAGCAAAAACAAAAAACAACAACAACAAAAAAAAACCCAAAAAACCAAAAAAATAAGTTGGGTTTTTTTTTTTTTTTTTTTGCTTTTTGGGTCACACCCGGCGATGCACAGGGGTTACTCCTGGTTCTCACCCAAGAATTACTCCTGGCAGAGCTCAGGGGACCATATGGGATGCTGGGAATTGAACCCGGGTCAGCTGCATGCAAGGCAAACACCATACCCACTGTGCTATCACTCCAGCCCCAAAATAAGTTTATTTTAAAATAAATTTATTTCTTTATTTTTGTCACACCTGGTGACTCTGTGTCACCATGTTGCTGAAACCAGAATTTTTTTTACTTTTCACCTGGCTAGCATGACTTCGTTTCTCAGACCTTGGCTTACTTCTTACTTCTGAGCGGTCTTCCCTGCCCTCTCTATCCCTGCCTAAGCTAGTTCACTCATTAGTCTTGTTCACAGCTTGCTCCCTCCCTCTGTCTCAACATTTGTCATTTAGCATTTCACGTGAGTATTTTTTTTTCCATGTGTGAGACCCAGTTTTGTTGGATACTTTGTGAATCAGGCTTGTTTAATTCTGCCTCCAGCAGGAGGCCTGATTTGTCCAATAATAATATGATATAGTACCTGGAACTCTATTCTTTCTTTGTGTTTTAGAGACTATAGTTTCTTTTTTCTGACTAGGTAGTATTGGGGTTTGGGGGCCACACCCAGAGGTGCTCAGGGTCTTCCCTTGGCATTGTGCTCAGGAGTTACTTCTCACAGTGCCAGGATCAGCCACATGCAAGTCGAGTTCCTAAAGACAGCTCCTTGTACTATCTTCGACTCCTCAAGACTGTTTTCTGGAAGGAAGTCTATTTAAGGCTGGTAGTTCAGTGGTGGAGCATGTGCTTTGTATATGTGGCGCTCAGAGTACCATCATTGGCACCACAAAGGAAAAGGAAAAAGAGAAAGTGTTTTTATTTTTTTGTTTTGGGCCACCCCCCCGGCACTTGTTCCCAGCAGTGCTCAGGGACTGAACTGGCCTAGTGCAAGCACTTTGATCTATGTATCCCTCTGGCCCCAAGAGAAAGAGGTTTTTGTTGTTATTTTTTGTTTGTTTGTTTGTTTGGAGGCGTACCCAGCAGTGCTCAGGGTTTATTCCTGGCTCTGAGCTTGGGGTGTTAGTGACCATATGTGGTGCCAGATATTGAACCCAGGTTGACTGTGTGCATACAAGCGCCCTATGTGTTCTACATCTCTCTCGCCCTGAGAAAAAGGGTTTTTTTTTTTTTTTTTTGCTTTTTGAGTCACACCTGGTGATGCACGGGGGTCACTCCTGACTCCACACTTAGGAATCACTCCTGGCGGTGTTCACAGGACCATATGGGATGCTGGGAATCGAACCCAGGTCAGCTGTGTGCAAGGCAAACACCCTACCCGCTGTGCTATCACTCCAGCCCCTAAGAAAATGGTTTTTTTTTTCTTTTAATGTAGGAGTATTGCTCTTTATTCAGATATAGAGTAGGGGCTGATTGAATTGGGCATGAACTCCTCTTACTCTTTTTTTTTCTTTTTTATAATTTTATTTATTGAATCACCGTGAGAACAGTTACAAAGCTTTCAGGTCTAAGTCTCGGTCATACAATGAAACACCTATCCCTTCACCAAGTGCCCGTTTTCCACCACCAAAAACCCCAATATACCCTCATCCCACTCCCCCTACCTGTGGGGCAGATGATTCCCAAAATACTTTCTGTCTCTACTTTGATTACATTCAATATTTTGACACCAGACCCACCATTATTATTTGGGATTTTACCCCAACACTCAGATCTGCCGAAAAGGCAACAGTAGACAATTTGTTTTCTATTGTCGGTTATGAATAACATATGATGTTGCACAGCCGCAGTAGTGACTGTGCGATTATGGAATTTCAAAATTTTAACAATTAAATCTGGAGGGATTTCTGTTACAACCTGCTGGGTTCCAAGATTTGTTCCTGAGTCTCTCGGATCATGGCCGTTAAGCAGCTTGATCAGGAGCCAGAGAGTCCGTTTGTGGGCAGTGACTTGGGATCTCATTGGGGTAGGGAAGAAGGGGCCGGCTCCACCCCCATCCCGCAAGGCCCCAGTGTCTCATCACTGCGGGCCCAATCCTGACTGTCCAATGACCTCTGAAAGATGGCGGCCACCGAGCCACCAAGGGGGAGCAGATGGAGGGACAGCACTCTTTCCCCCCTTGCTTGTCCTGGTGCTGGTAATCTACTGCGGGGTCTGGACGCATTTCTGCCAAAAGCTGCTGGGTTTCAAGATTTGTTTCTGAGTCTCTTAAATCATGTCTGTTAAGCAGTTTGATCAGGAGCCAGGGAGGCCACTTGTGGGCAGCGACTCAGGATCTTGATGGGGTGGGGAGGAAAGGACCGGCTCCACCCCCATCCCACAAGGCTCTGCATGTCTCATCACTGCGGGCCCAACCGGACTGTCCAATGGCCTCTGAAGAATGGCGGCCACCAAGCCGCCAAGGGGAACAGGCCAAGGCACGAAACCTATTCCCACCTGGGGTGGCCCAGTGCTGGTAACCTGCTGCAGGGACCAGATGCAATTCTCCCAAAAGCCACTGGGTTCCGAAATTTGTTTCTGAGTCTCTGGGATCATGGCCACTAAGCAGCTTGATCACGAGCCAGAGAGGCCGTTCGTGGGTGGCAACTTGGGGTCTCGTTGGGGCGGGGAGGAAAGGGGAGAAAATATTTTTAACGGAAAAGAGATAGAGGTTTCTGATCATTCCTTTCGTTGACTGTTCCTGGAAAAGAAGTGTCCTATCTTGTTTGATAACCGTGTGTCTTTTCCTCTTTAGAATGGAGATCTCCTCTCATCAGTCCCATCTCCTGCAGCAGCTGAACGAACAACGCAGGCAAGATGTGTTTTGTGACTGCAGTATCCTAGTGGAAGGCAAAGTCTTCAAAGCACACCGAAATGTGCTATTTGCTAGTAGTGGATACTTTAAAATGCTCCTGTCCCAGAATTCAAAGGAGACAAGTCAGCCGACCACAGCTACCTTTCAGGCTTTCTCCCCGGACACTTTTACCGTTATCCTGGACTTTGTCTATTCTGGCAAACTCTCTCTGACTGGTCAGAATGTGATAGAGGTGATGTCCGCTGCCAGCTTCCTGCAGATGACTGACGTCATCAGTGTGTGTAAGACCTTCATCAAATCTTCATTAGACATTAGTGAGAAAGAGAAGGATCGCTATTTCAGTCTCTCTGATAAAGATGCCAATTCGAATGGTCTAGAGCGTTCTTTTTATAGTGGTGGCTGGCAAGAAGAAAGCAGTTCTCCACGTTCCCACCTAAGCCCAGATCAAGGAACAGGTGGCGTAAGTGGGAAATCTTGGAGTAAATATAATTACCATCTACCCTCTCAAAGGAATATGCAACAAATTCTGGCCAAGCATGAACAGAGGAAGGATTCCATTAAAAAGTCAAAACATCTGAGACTGTCAAAGCCTCCTGAAGTTGCTCATTATAAGTCAAGTAAACAGGAAGTCCAGACTTCTGATCCTTCCAGCCATGTATCCCAGTCTGAAGAAAAAGCACAAACTGATGTGGAAATAGACTCTGCTCCTATTGGCTATCCATATGGCCAAGGATCTGATGGCATATCCAGAAGTTTTTCAGGTACCCCCAAAGAGAACGAGCTCTCACAGTCAGGTTTCAAGACTCCTCCACAAATCAATCCTCCTTCCACATGCTCTTGTGTCTTTTAAGTCAGACTTCCGAGGCTGGAGAGACGGGCCAACAGGCTCGAGCCAGGTTTTGTGTGCAGGGGTCCTGATTCCATCTGGAATATCCCATGTTCCCCTCAGCGATGTAAGGAGCAAAATTATTTAAATTGATAAGTTTAACGACAAAACACTAGAATTCAGAGGCTCAGAATCCTTGATTTTATAAACTCGTCTGTTGGCGTTTAAATTACTGTTAAGTCTTTAAAGTTCTTGTGTAGGGGCTAAAGAGTACAGGGGGTCAGGAGTTTGCCCAGCACGCAGCTGGCCTGAGATTCATCATAGGCATCCCATATTCCTTAGCAGTCAGTATTATTTTTGGGCACAGAGCCAGGTGTGACCCAAAACAAATGAGCAACAACAAAAAAAAACTCATGTATGATTCTATCCCTAAGACATTTTATTTTTTTGTTGGTTTGTTTGCTTATTTTGCTTTGGGCCACACCCTGCTGTGCTCAGGGCTTACTCCTGCTCTGCACTCAGGAACTACTCCTGCCTGTGCTCTGGGGGTCATATGGGATATCAGGGATTGAACACAGGTTGGTCTTGTGCAGGGCCTACCTGCTCTACGGTCTTTCTGGTCCCTTCTTTGTTTTTTTTTGGGTCACACTCAGCAGTACTCAGTACTAGGGACTGAACCATGGTTGACTACTGTACCATCTCTCTGGCCCTTTGAATAATTTTTTTCCCCCTGAATTTACTCAGGGGGCATTATTTTATACAGAAAAGTTAAGTAGGTAGTAGAGAGAGTATAGCTGGTAGGGCACTAGCCTTACATCACAGACCCAGGGAAAAGCCCTGAGCACAGCCAGGTATGGCTTAAAAAAAAAAAGTGAGAAGTAGTATTTGGAGAGATAGTACAATGGGTATGGCTTTTACCTTGCATACAGTCAACCTAAGTGATAACCTGTATCACTTCAGGCCCCACCAGGAGTGAGCCCTGAGCACAGCCTGGTATAATCCAAAAAACAAACAAAATTATCAAATAGCTGTTACTAAAGGTCATACTCTGTTAACCAAGGCAGAGATACTAGAGCAAATATGGCAAATCTTTATTGTACATTAATTATTACTGCTACTACTTTTGAGTTTTAGACTACACCTGGCCTTACACAGGGGCTACTCCAGGCGCATTACTTGGTGTTTGCTCCTGGCACGTTGGGGAATCATGTTGGGGTTTAAACACAGGCCTGCATCATACAAAGCATGAATGCTAGCCCTTTTAGCTGTCTTCCTGGCCCTTTGTTGCTTTTCAGGGATCGAGAAGGTGCCACACCCAGAGGTACTCAGGCTACTCCTGGCTCAGTGCTCAGGGCTCACTCCTGACTGGTCTCAGGGAGCCATGAGCGCCAGGGATCAAACACAGACCTCCTGTGTGCAGAACGTGTTCATCAGCCATTCAGCCACCACTGACACCCCCATGCCAACCCCTTTGTTACATTTTTCGGTTTTGGGCTACACCCAGCAGTGCTCAGGGCTCACTTCTTTCCCAGGAGGTGCTCAGAGGACCATAATGGGATGCCGGGAATGGAACCCATTTGACTGTGTGCAAGGCAAGCTAGTGCCCTACCTGTACTATTACTCCGGTACCCCGTTACATTTTTTTTTCTTTTTGGGTCACACCCGGCGATGCACAGGGGTCACTCCTGGCTCTACACTCAGGAGTTATTCCTGGCGGTGCTTAGGGGACCATATGGAATGCTGAGAATCGAACCCGGGTCGGCCGCGTGCAAGGCAAACGCCCTACCCGCCGTGCTATTTCTCCAGCCCCACCCCATTACATTTTTAAACATAGGAGGTGGGTGGCTAGCTCTAAAGACCAGAGGGTGTGGCTAGCATGCACATAGGCCCCTAGTTCAAGAATTGGCACCACACGACTTCCCTGCACTGCTGGGTATCGTTACCCCCAACACTGCTCCCACAAAAATGAAATTTAAAGTAAATAACATCAAAAAGCCAGCATAAAAGTAGTCCTTTTTTCTTTTTGCTTTTTGGGTCACACGCAGCGATGTTCAGGGGTTACTCCTGCCTCTGCACTCGGAATTCCTCCTGGTGGTGCGTGGTGCTTGGGGGACCATATGGGATGCCAGGGATTGAAACTTGATCAGCCACCTGCAAGGCAAACGCCCTCCCCACTGTGATATCGCTCTGGCCCCCTAAAAGTAGTCTTTTATTTTACTCTGTTCTTTTATAGGGCTGGAGTGATAGCACAGCAGGGAGGGCGTTTGCCTTGCACGTGGCCGACCTGGGTTTGATTCCTCCGCCCCTCTTGGAGAGCCAGGCAAGAGTATCTATTTACTCAGAGTATCTATTTTTCTTACTACTGAGAGTATCTATTTTTCTTTTTTTTCCTTGGGTCACACCTGCTGATGCACAGGGGTTACTCCTGGCTATGCACTCAGGAATTACTCCTGGCGGTGCTCAGGGGACCATATGGGATGCTGGGAATCAAACCTGGGTCGGCTGCGTGCAAGGCAAACACCCTACCCGCTGTGTTATCGCTCCAGCCCCACTACCGAGAGTATCTTGCCTGTATGGAAAAGCCTGGCAAGCTACCCATGACACATTTGATATGCCAAAAACAGTAACAAAAAGTCTCACAATTTGTTGTGAGATGTTACTGGTGCCAGCTGGAGCAAATCGAGGAACAATGGGAGGACAGTGCTACATTCTTTTATAATTCTAGGTTATTTATTTTTGGAGTCATATCCAATGGTGCTTAGGGGCTACTCGCAGCTCTGTGCTAGTGAGAGGTCACTTTTGGCAGTGCTCAGGGGACCATTTGGTATCAGGGCTCAAACCTGGGCCTCCCACATGCAAAGCCTGGGTTCAGCCCATTGAACTAGCTCTCTGGCCCCGATCATTCTAGGTTATTTAAATCTTAAATTCAGTAATGAACAGTTGTTCAATTGATGAAACATGCCTTCAGTCACAAACATTGGAATACATATTTTAAAACAAGAGTGAAATATTATGTTGTCAGAATTGTTTTGTGAGCTGACCAGTGATTACCTGCAACTGTCTCCTGACAGATGACCTGCCCCGGATGCGGTTCAAGTGCCCTTTCTGCACACATGTGGTGAAAAGGAAAGCTGACCTCAAGCGCCACCTTCGCTGTCACACGGGGGAAAGGCCCTACCCCTGTCAAGCTTGTGGGAAAAGGTTCAGCAGGCTAGACCATCTCAGTAGCCACTTCCGAACAGTATGTATTTGCTTCTTCACCATCCTGCTCTCTTGTTTTTTGGTTTTGAGCCATCACTGATGTATGTAACTCAGGGCTTACTCCTGACTCTGTGCTCAGGGATCACTCCTGGAGGGCTCAGGAGACCATATGGGGTGCCAGGGCTTCAACCCAGATCAGCTGTATGCAAGGTAAGCCCCTTCTCCGCTGTACTACCTCCCTGGCCCCTCATTTTACTTAAGAAATAAAGTAAAAGTAAAGTAAAATTAAATTTCATGTGCAGGTTTGGATGTAACTCAGTGGTAAACCAGTGCCTTGTATGTATGAGACCCTCACACATGCGAGGGAAAATAATCACAAATAAAAAAAAAAAACAGTGATTAGTCAGTAGTGTCAGATCATCCACTTCTATTATTTTTGACCCAAAATTCCCTGGCAGGGCAGGAGAGATGGTACAGAGCTTAAGGCATTTGCTTTGTACACAGTTGATCCCAATTTGATCCCTGGCACTGCATACGGTCCTTGAGCACTACCAGGAGTGATCCCTGACCACCACCAGGTGTGGACTAACGCCCTGCCCAGTAACTAGATAGGAGGGGAAAAGAAAATTCATTTTCATTATTATTAAATCCCTACGTAGATTCACCAGGCCTGCAAACTCATCTGCCGGAAATGCAAGCGCCACGTGACGGATCTCACAGGGCAAGTGGTGCAGGAAGGCACCCGGCGCTACAGACTCTGCAACGAGTGCCTTGCCGAGGTGGGCATCGACAGCCTCCCCATGGACCTGGAAGCGCAGCAGCAGCTCCTGTCCCCGTCCGATGGAGACAAGGATTCCAGGTGGCACATGAGTGAAGACGAGCATAGATCATACGTGGAGATCATTGAGGACGGGTCTGCTGATCTGGTCATACAACAGGTTGATGACAGCGAAGAAGAAGAAAAGGAAGTAAAGCCCAACATTAGGTAGCTGCTGTGTGAAGCCACAGACCTTGAAGTCTGCAGCTTCGTGTGACTTCCTGCATCTCTGTTGCTCCATGGTCAGAGCCTGGTTAACACCTTTATCCAAATGACTTCAAAGTCACCACCTGACATAACTTGCATGCTTTCTGAACGGGGCACTATGCCCATTCCTGAACTGTGTTGCCCTGAAATATGTTGCTGCACTGGAAAGAAAGACATAGCCCGAGTTGGCGTGATAGGGGACAATGACTCCTCTTGCTTCTATTACAGAGGTATCTTTTTCCTTTTAATATTGGAAGCTCTACTTAGCAAACTTTTTTCAAGGGAAGTATTTTAAATAAAGCTACCACAATCAGACTTCATGTAAGATGATTTCAAAGTGTCTCAAAAATACATAAACTGCTGGGACTGGAGCAATAAGACAGCGGGTAGGGTATTTGCCTTGCACGTGGCCAACCCAGGTTCGATTCCCAGCATCTCATATGGTCCCCTGAGCACTGCCAGGGGTAATTCCTGAGTGCAGAGCCAGGAGTGACTCCTGTGCATCACCAGATGTGACCCAAAAAGAAAAACAAAACAAAAACAAAACAAATATAAACTGCCAGTATTAAAATTTCACAGGGAACCAGGTAATCGCACATTTAAGGGTCTAACAACTGACCTGGTTTGCATTGTTTTTTCAATTTTTTCTTTATTTTTTTTCTATTTGGGTCACACCCAGCAATGCTCAGAGGTTACTCCTGGCTCTGCACTCAGTAATTATTCCTGGCAATGCTCAGGGGACCATATGGGATGCTGGGAATCGAACTCAGGTCGGCCACGTGCAAGGCAAACGCCCTACCCGCTGTGCTATCGCTCCAGCCCCTGTTTTTTTTTATTATTAACTTCAGTTCTAAAACAACCTGTCATGGGCTAAAGTGATAGTACACTGGGTAGGGTGTCTACCTTGTACATGGTTGACCCAGGTTTGATCCCCAGCACCCTAGATGGTCTCCCCCAAGTACTGCCAGGAATAATTCCTGAGTGCAGAGCCAGGAGTAACCTCTGAGCATCACTGGGTGCAAAAAAAGCAAAAAAAAAAATTTATAAAATAAACAGTATCCTAACTACTTAGAATTATGCCAAAAGATTGAAAGAATGGAAATCTTTCATACTTGAAATTCTGCATTAAAGACAAGAATTATATCGAGGGGACAGAGTGATAGTTTAGTGAGTAGGGCACCTGCCTTGCACACAGCTGACCTGAGTCTGATCATTGGCACCCCATATGTTCCCCCAAGCCCTGCCAGGAATGATCCTTGAGCACAGAGCCAGGAGTCAGCCTTGAGTTTCCCAGGGTGTGGCCCAAAGTGCTGCCTCCTCAAAAAAAAATTAAATTAAGGTTGACTAAAGATTATATACATGCACCATTTTAATTTTGGGAGGGTAGGATTTGGGGCCACGCCTAGCAGTGCTCAGTACTTACTCCTGCCTTTGCACTCAAGAATCACTCCAGGGCAGAACAGGGGGACTATGGGATGCCGGAGATGGCACCCAGCTCAGCTGTTTGCAATACTAGTGCCCAGCTTGCTGTACAATCATCCAGCCCCTCAGCCACTTTGTTTTACAGTACTGAGTTTGAAGGCTTTTTCAATATTCACCTAATGAATATTGAAAAAGCATCTTATTGTCATGAGACATCTTATTGTCTCATTCCTACTTTGGACAAACTTGCAGGCTATCGAATGCAGTCTGCCCACAGGGCAGAGTCTGGCAAACTCCCCGTGGCCTACCAAATATGCCAAATACCAGTAACAATGATGGGTCTCATTCTCCTAAAGAGCCTTGAATATAATCTCAGGGCTAGGATGAAGGAGACGTTACTGGGGCCTGCTCGAGGCAATCGACAAATAACAGGATGATGAAATGAAAAATGATGACCTAGTGGCAAATTTTCCAACTACTTTATGGCTGGATGGTGTGCACTAACTTTACTCTTTGCCCAAATGGGGAGTTTTTTTGTTTTGTTCTGTTTTGTTTTTTTTTGTTTTTGTTTTTGCTTTTTGGGTCACACCCGGCAATGCACAGGGGTTACTCCTGGTTCTGCACTCAGGAATTATTCCTGGCGGTGCTCAGGGGACCATATTGGATGCTGGGAATCGAACCCGGGTGTGCAAGGCAAACGCCCTAGCCGCTGTGCTATCACTCCAGCCCCAAATGGGGAGTTTTAACAATGAAAACTCCCACATATGGGGAGGGAACACTGTCCTGTGTCTCGCTAGAATGATGCAAATACCTTCCAAAACCATCACCTGCATCCTCAGCAATAGTACAGTGGATAGTGTGCTCGCTTTGCACCCTGCTGACCTGGTTTGATCCCTGGCACCCCATATGCTTCCCTGAGTACTGCTGGGGGTGACTCTCCCTCCAAAAAAAAACTAGACAAAAAAAATCTAAATTTTATTGGTT
Source organism: Sorex fumeus (assembly GCF_029834395.1). Taxonomy (NCBI): domain Eukaryota; kingdom Metazoa; phylum Chordata; class Mammalia; order Eulipotyphla; family Soricidae; genus Sorex; species Sorex fumeus. Next base: position 47,935,665 of record NW_026606104.1, read on the forward strand.
GGGGCCAAAAGGACAATTGACTGATTGTAACTTTATGCACCGCAAAAAAAGTAGTGCTGGGGGATGGAGTGATAGCACAGCAGGTAGGGCATTTGCCTTGCATGTGGCCGACCCAGGTTCGACTCCCAGCATCCCATATGGTCCCTGAGCACTGCCAGGAGTAATTCCTGAGTGCAGAGCCAGGAGTAACCCCTGAGCATTGCTGGGTGTGACCCAAAAAGAAAAAAAAAAGGTAGTGCTGGTGTTTATATGGATTCTCTGACACTCTAAGTCAGCACTTTCCAGCCTGTGGGAGCAGGGTGGCCCAGGTGAAAATCATGACACTAGAGCACAAGACTAAGGCACCAACTGGAGGACAGAGATGTCACAGGAGGAAGCAAGGATGGCCCATGGTCAGGAGAAGGCTCAGAGTACGGATTTAGTCTCGAATCCAAATGCTCTTTTGCACCTACTGGGGAAATAGTGATAAAAGAGGAAGGCAAAAAATGATGACGGCAAAAAGAAATCAGAAACTGTCCTAGCCTCAGTCAACCGGAAGGTTCCTAAGGAGTGTCTGCAGGTGATGGGAGCATGCATGCTACACGATGAGGGACGTGCGTGCATAGGTGAATGAGGGCATGAATAGCCTCAGATGTCCTTTGGGAAGGCCAGCAGGGGAGAAGACAGGGAGGGTGCTGGGACAGCCCCACATAGGTGCCCCTCAGTCCCCAGACAGGACACACATCCTGGAAACTGGAGTTCTCTAGCCAGTGTATGAAAAGAAAGGCCTTTGCTCATTTTGCCAGCCACTATGAGACTAAGGTTGTTACTTTAAAAAAAAAAAAGATTTTGTTGATTAAATTTGTTAGCACAAAAAAAAAAATAATAAATAAATGCTCCCAGGCATCCCATATGATCCCCCAAGCCCACCGGGGTCATTCCTGAGTGCAGAGCCAGGAGGAGCCCCTGAGCAATGCTGGGTGTGATCCAAAAACACTGTCACTGTCCTCCCGTTGTTCCTCCATTTGCTCGAGCGGGCCCAGTAACGTCACCATTGTGAGACTTGTTGTTACTGTGTTTGGCATATCGAATACATCACGGGGAGCTTGCCAGGCTTTCCCATGTGGGCGAGATACTCTCAATAGCTTGCCAGGCTCTCTGAGAGGGCTGGAGAAATTGAACCTGAGTCGGCCGCGTACAAGGCAAATGCCCTACCGCTGTGCTATTGCTACAGCCCATCCAAAAACAATAACCAGGGGAAAAAAGGAAGTTTGTTGCCCCCAAATTATTTTAAAAATAGTGTTCATTAGTTTCTCGGGGGCTGGAGTGATAGCACAGCAGGTAGGGCGTTTGCCTTGAATGCGGCCGACCCGGGTTCGATTCCCAGCATTCCATATGGTCCCCTGAGCACTGCTAGGTGTGATTCCTGAGAGCAAAGCCAGGAGTAACCCTTGAGCATCGCCAGGTGTGACCCAAAAAGCAAAAAAAAAAAAAGAAAAAAAATACTGTTCATTAGTTTCTGAATACCTTCTAACTTGTTGGTCCTTAAAAGTGTCTATTTGGTGGGTTGAAGTTTTACAAAAATAAAACTTCTTGGGGCTGGAGCGATAGCACAGCGGGTAGGGCGTTTGCCTTGCACGCGGCCGACCCGGTTCGATTCCCAGCATCCCATATGGTCCCCTGAGCACCGCCAGGAGTAATTCCTGAGTGCAGAGCCAGGAGTAACTCCTGTGCATCGCTGGGTGTGACCCAAAAAGCAAAAAAAAAAACTTCTCAACAGCTGAGCCTAGTGTCTGGGGGAAACAAAATGTACTGGATCAGCAGTTAAAAATATTTTTAACCCAAAAAAAACTTTTCTACAAATGAATTAATTCATTGAGAAGTGTAACATTTAACAGAAAAACTAAAATCAGGGCTGCTCTGATTAGACCCCCCTAGAACCTCGGCCCATACATAGCTGCAAAGCTCTGGATTCAATCAAACTTGGAACTTTTACAATCCTTTGATGTATTACAGTTGCACTTCATTAATCCAAATAACAGGATCTGCTAGAATGCAAATCACACTGTAGTATACAGTGTTCTTTCTATAGCTATAAAGACTTTCCAGGAAACAATTTTTCAATTTTTGTGTTTTGTTTTATTTTGGGGCTACACCTGGTGGTCTTCAAGGCCTACTCCTGGTTCTTTAGTCAGGGATCACTCCTGGCTGGGCTTAAGGGACCAAATGGGGTGCCAGGGATCCAATCCGGATCAGCCACGTGCAAGGCAAGCACCCTACCCACTGTACTCTGGCCCTGATATTCAGTTGTTTTAGAATACACATCATTGTATATGGATAAACCCTATTCAGATGAAGAACATGACTCTAGTTACAAAAGTTTTGATTTAAGGATAAAATTCAGATTTTCACAGAAAGGGCACTAGTAAGCTAGATGCTTTCTATATTGTGAGGTATCAATATTTTATTTTGTTATAGGAGTTTCTTAAATATTCATGCTGATAAAGTCATGAGTAGATCAGAAAAACAAAATCCTGAAGAGGATCTAGGGGGTGGAGTGATAGCACAGCAGGTAGGGCATTTGCCTGGCATGCAGCTACCAAGGTTGGACCCCCAGCACCCCATATGGGCCACCAAGTTCATCAAGAGTAATCCCTGAGTGCCCAGCCAGGTGCCTGAACAATGCTGGGCGTGACCCAAAAACAACACAAAAAGGAAAAAAATACAGAGGATCTATAAACTTATCTTCTGACATCCCTGCACTGGAGTAAACTGAATGGGTTGACCACTTGCTTTACCCATAGGAGGCCCAGGTCTGATGGATCCCCAGCATCAAATGGTCACCGTGTGTGACCCAAAAAAACACACTTATAATAATAACAAAAATTCAAATACCACAATAAGCAGTAAACCACAAAGAGAACCCAATGGAGCTTAACATGTTGCTGTTTTTGTTTTGAGGGAGATGCCAGAGATGAAGCCCAGGGCATGGCACAAGCAAGACAGCGCTGTACCACTGAGCCATCTCCCTAGCCAAGGCAGATTGACTTTTTATTTTTTGTTGGGGTTTGCCAGGATAGCTTGGGCCACACCCAGGTTTGCACAGGGGCTATTCTAGCTCAGTACTCAGGGGACCATATGCAGTAGCTGGGATCAAATCTGTGAGCTGCATGCAAGACCGGCATGCCTGTATTCTCTCTAGCCCCTCTTCCTTTTCTTTCACATGTTGGTTTCGGGGCCATACCTGGCACTGCTTAGGGGACTGTTCATAGCTCTGTGCGGAGGACTTGCACCCAGTGGTACTTGGGGTCGCATGGTGCTGGAAATTGAACTGGGACCAAGAGCCTAATGCCCTGTTCTGTCTCTGAGCCCTGAAGCTAACTGAAGTACTATCTCTCCAGCCCTGGACCACGTTAGTGCTTGAGGCATGTGGCATCATGGATTGAATATGGGCCTTTTGAAGGCGACATGATCGTATAGCAGGCATGGGGCTGACCTGGGTTCAATCCCCGGCATCCCATATAGTACCATGAGCACTGGCAAGAATAATTCCTCAATGCAGAGCCAGGCATAATGGACATCACCAGGTGTGGCCCAACTCCTCCCCTCACTTCCCCCCCAAAAAAGTGGATCTTTTGCAAGTGAAGCATGTGGCATGTGTTCTAGTTGAATGAGCTATCTCCCAATCCCCCCTCTCTTTTTTTTTCCCTTTTAAATGCCAGTAAATGTGATTAAATGTATCACTTTTTTTTCTTTTTTGCTCTTTTTGGGTCACACTTGGTGATGCATAGGGGTTACCCCTGGCTCTGCACTCAAGAATTACTCCTGGCGGTGCTCAGGGGACCATACGGGATGCTGAGAATCAAACCCGGGTCAGCCGCATTGAAAGCAAACACCCTACTCTCTGTGCTAGCCTCCAGCCTCAAATGTATCACTTTTTAAAAATACATTATGTTTTTTTTTTCGGGGGAGCCTCACCCAGCCATGCCTAGGGCTTACTCCTGGCTCTGCGCTCAGGAATTACTCCTGGAGAGTGATAGTACAGCGTGTAGGGTGTTTGCCTTGCACGCTGAGCCAGATCCCCGGCATCCCATATAGTTTCGTGAGCACTACCAGGAGTAATTCTTGATTACAGAGCCAGGAAGAACCCCTGAGAATCACCGGACGTGACCCAAAAAGCAAAAGAAAAAACCCATTAAACCTCCTGGCAGGGTTCAGGGCCATATGTGGTGCCAGGGATCTAACCCAGGTTGGCCACGTGTGCGTTCAGAGTCCTACCTGCTCTCCTCTCACTCTGGCTGCAAATGCTTCGTCACTTTCAGGTAAGAAACCATTGAGCTGGGTAAAGCCAAAACTTCTTTACCTCTGAGCCTGATCAACTCATCTGCAAACGCTATTACGTAGAAATATATTTAAAAAATTTACATTTTACCTATTCTTTCAGACTTCGAAATACAGGCCCATTCTGTTGTTTCTGGAAGCACTTGCCCGGAATATGTGAGGCCCTGGAGTTCGATCCCCAGTGCTAGTGCCCCCAACCCTCACTCAAATTTATTTTTCATTCAGCCATTAAGGTTAAAAAAAAAATGGGACATTTCTGCCTACACCAAAGTTCTCAACCATGGTTTTGCATTAGAACGACTAAAGTTTTTAAAAATAGATTCTGGGGGCTGGGGATTCAGTTCAGCAGCAAAATGCACAACTCACGTTCGTAAAATCTGGGCTCATTGCCAGCACAGTGGGGAGAGGGGTGTCATATGTGGGAGATGGCTCAAAGGGCTGGTGCTCATGTTTGCACACCAAAGCTCTGAGTTCAATGCTGGCACTGCACGGTCCTACTCCCGACCCCCAGCACTGAGCTGAGCACTGCCAGGTGGAACCCCCACCTTCCAAAAGTGCCTAGTCAAATCAGAGTGACAGATGAACCCTTGCAGTATTCAAAAATCTTACGGATTTCATTGTTTTGTTTTCTGAACTATATCCTACAGTGCACAGGGATACTCCTGGTTATGCTCAGGAGTGACCCCTGGTGCAGCTCTGGGGACAACATGCAGTGCCCCGAAGGCCAGCTGCATAAAAGGCAAGCGCCTAATCCCCCATATTGTCTCCTGCCTAGGTTTTGGTTTTTGGAGGGTTTGCACCCAGCAGGGCTGCTGGTGGTAGGGGTGCTACTGCCGGATCTGTGGTGGTAAGGGGTGCTTCCGTTGGTGATCAGGGACCGTTCAGTACTGAAGATAAGTCAATGCAGATGCCACACATGTGCTCCAGGCTGTTGAGGTGGCCAGGTGGTGATATTTTTGCTTGTTTGGGGGAGCTGGTGTCTGAACCCAGGACATCATACATGATGAACTTGTACTCAAGAGCTGAGTTCAGGGGCTAGAGCAACAGCGCAGCAGGTAGGGCGTTTGCCTTGCATGCGGCCAACCCAGGTTGGATTCCCAGCATCCCATATGTCCCCTGAGCACTGCCAGGAGTAATTCTTGAGTGCAGAGCCAGGAGTGCAGAGCCCTGTGCATCGCCAGTGTGACACCCCCCCAAAAAAAAAAAAAAAAAAAAAAGAGCTGAGTTCACCCTGGTCTCTAAAATAATCACAGTGGTTTTTATTTACTTATTTTTATTTTGGGGGGGCACACTCAGGGTCCTCTTCTTTCTTTTGGGGGGAGGTCACACCCAGCGATGCTCAGGGGTTACTCCTGGCTCTGCACTCAGGAATTACTCCTGGCAGTGCTTGGGGGATCATCTCAGAGGCTGGGGATTGAACCCGGGTCAGCCACGTGCAAGGCAAATGCCCTACCCGCTGTACTATCGCTCTTTGAGGGGCCACTTCTGGCATGTGTTTCTGCGAACAGATACAGTCGGCAGCATGCAATCCTGATCCACACAGGCAGGATCCTAATCCCTGTGCTCTCTGTCACCTTCTGCTCCTCAGTGCTTTCTTAAAAAAAAAAAAGTGCCAGGGCTGGAGCGTTAGCACAGTGGTAGGGCATTTGCCTTGCGCACAGCCAGCCCAGCTGAGCCGGGTTCGTTTCCTCCGCCCCTCTCAGAGAGCCCAGCAAGCTACTGAGAGTATCGTACCTGCACGAGAAAGCCTGGCAAGCTACCCGTGACGTATTCAATATGCCATGCACAGTAACAACAAATCTCAAAAATGGAGACGTTACTGGGCCCGCTGGAGCAAATCGATGAACGGGAGGACAGTGTTTGTTTTGTTTGTTTTAATGTGCCAAATAGGTTCTCTACTCTCGGTTTCCCTCAGTTCTCCCCGAAAGATGCTAGAGATGGGCAGACAAATATCTAATCTGATGCTGGATTGAAATCACAGTGGCAGAGCTCTTTCCTTGCATGCAGCCAACCTGGGATCAGTCCCCAGCACCCCATATGGTTCCCTGAGCCCACCAGAAGTGATCCCTGAACACAGCCAGGTGTGGCCCAAAAATGAAAAGCAAAAAACTAACATTTCTGCCCACTCAATCCTACCATAGGGGAATTTTTTTGGGGGGGGGCGGGGCACACTAATTGATGCTAAGGGGTTACTCCTGGCTCTGAACTCAGGAAGTATTCCTGACGGTGCTTGGGGCACCATATGGGGTGCTGTGGGTCAAATCTGGGTTGGTTGCGTGCAAGGCAAATGCCCTACCCACTGTACTATTGTTCCAGTCCCTGATTATTTATTTATTTTTGCTTTTTGGGTCACACCCAGCAATGCACAGGGGTCACTCCTGGCTCTGCACTCAGGAATCACTCCTGGCAGTGCTCAGTGGACCATATGGTACGCTGGGAATCGAACCCGGGTTGGCCGCATGCAAGGCAAACTCCCTACCCGCTGTGCTAAAACTATGGAACGCTTCATGAATTTGCATGTCATCCTTGCGCAGGGGCCATGCTAATCTCTGTATCGTTCCGATTTTAGTATATGTCTGCCGAAGTGAACACACCATGCTTATTTCTTAAGGGAAAATTTAAAAATTACTCATGCTCAGGGCCAGAGAGGTATAAGGTTCAAACCCCAGCACACAGAAAACAAAAAACAACACCAACAAAAATCATTCCCAGCTCCAGAAAAAGTAATTTTTATGAAATTTCAAGTTACTGTGTTTGTTCTCTTATCTAGCACATCTGTTAGGAACAAATAATATGAATATTCCAAATCAGTGCGAAGTCTTAAAATAGCCAACTTCTACTTTGGAATGCATTTGTATTTTATTTGATTATGGGAAATGCATTTTGGGAATTCACTCAGTACTTCGGACCATTAAAGAACTATATTAGGAACACATGACTGAAATATTATATCCTGCAATTTTGCAAGCTTTAATGTTTTCCTTTGAAAAGGAAAGCAGAGCGCTCTCCAGTGCTATGTATGAAGCTTGATTGCTGCACATCAGAATCCCATCAGGGCACTGCACTAAAACATTCTAATTCAAGTTAGATGTTACACTAGAAAGGGACTCAGTACTAAGATATATTTTGTTTGTTTTTGTTGTGGGGCCACGCCTGGCAATGCTCAGGGGTTACTCTTGGCTCTACACTCAGGAATCACTCCTGGCAGGGCCTGGGGGATCGAATGGAGTGCCAGAGATGGAACCCGAGTTTGCCACATGCCAGGCAAGTGCCCTCTCTGCTGTACTATCTCTTCGACTTCAAGATACTTGAAAGGGTAACTGTGACTACATATATTGACTTAAGGAACTTAATTTTTTTTAATTTTTAGATTTTATTTTTATAAAGTTGTTCATGATTTATTACATTCACTATTCCAACACCAGTCCCACCACCAGTGCACCTTTCCAGCACCATTTGACTTTAGGAACTTTTATGCAATTTAGTCATACATTTCAATTGTGCCTAAACATTTCACCAAAACTGAAGACCCCAGAAAGCAGAGGTCAAACAGGTTGAATGAGCCCAAAATTTTGCTTCTAGGAGTTTTCAGTAGTACTGAAAATGGCCAAAGTTGGGACCGGAGAGATAGTGCAGCCAACCCGGGTTCAAAAGCTGGTACCCCATATAGTCCTCTGAGCCCCATCAGGAGTGATTCGAATAAGGGAGTAAGCCATGAGCACTGCTGGGGCTGCCTACCCCCCTACCACCCAAAATTTTTTAAATTTATTTTTATTTTTTATTTGCTTTTTGGGTCACACCCAGTGATGCTAAGGGGTTACTCCTGGCTCTGCACTCAGGAATTACTCCTGGTGGTGCTTGGGGGACCATATGGGATGCCGGGGATCGAACCCAGGTCGGCTGAGTGCGAGGCAAACACACTACCCACTGAACTATCACTCTGCCTCCCGTCCCCCCTCCCCCTGCCAAATTTTTTTAAATGACCAAAGTTAACAGCTAATAATCTGGGCTACAAAATACATGATCTACATGGACGATAGAGATAGTACAGCAGGTAAGGTGTTTGTCTTGCCTGCACCGGAGCCAGGTTTGATCCTTCATTCCACATATGGTCTCCCAAGCCCCGCCAGGAGTGATCTCTGAGTGTAGTCAGGACTAAGCCCTGAGAACCACTCATTGTGGCTCCTTGCAAAACAATAAAACACACATCTACAGAATAGAAAGCTTTATGATGGCCTTGGGCTGGAAATGGAGGGGACTGCCTAGAAGGGACTGGGTATAGATATTCTTGAATTGGGAATAGTGATGATTGCAAATAACAAACCCTATTAAACTATACTGTTTAAACCAAAATTTAAGAAAAAATATTTGGCATAAGTCAGGAAGAAGGGGGCCTGGAGTGATATGATACAGAGGATAGGGTGCTTACTTTGCACATGGCTAACTGGGGATTGAATCTGGTACCCGATATGATCTGATCACTGCCAGGAGTGATCCCTTATCCCGTGCCAGGAATAACCGCTAGGTGTGCACCTTCCTCTCGACCCCTGCAAAAAAAAATCAGGAAGAAGGGGCCCAGCATATGGCTCAACTTCTTGTGGCTTACATAGCATTCCATTGTTCAATTCTGTTCATTTCAATCAATAACTGCCCACCCCAGCCCTGGCCCGTGATAGTTCACTTGTCTGGAAATTCATTCTAACAACAGACACAGAGGTTCTTCTGAACGTTTTTTGCTTGGAGGGCCACAGGTAACTTACAAAATGTTGGTGATAGAGAAACAGCACAGCTGCTAGGGCACTTGCTCTGCACGCAACTGACCTAGGTTCAATCCCAGCACCGGTTATGCACCGGTTAGCACCTTGAGCAAAACAGCCAGGAGTAAGCCCCAAGCATCACTGGGTGTGGCTCAAAAAATGAAAACGAGATTTACCAAATGTGCTAAGAAAAACAAAAAGGCTGAGGCCAGTGACTGAAAATGACAGGCCTCAAGGGGTCGGGACTGGGCCACCCCTTCCCATTTCCCTGCCCTCCCGGGGTCCTTGCAATCATGCCCACGAACTGCCTCCGGGTGCCATTTAAGTGCATTAATGGCCATCATCCAGAGACTCACAAATGAATTTTGGAACTGAGCAACTTGCTACAGAGATGCTTCCACACCCCAATTATTTAAAGTTTTAAAATTCCAGGAGCGCGCAGCTGCAAAAGCAGCCGTGCAACATCTCATACTATTTTTTTTTTTTTACATTTTTGTTCAATCACTGTGAGACCCTTACAGACATCTCATACTATTCAAAATAGGCAATACAAAATTATCTAGCATCTGCCTGTGTGGAAGTTTTGAGTGGTGGTGGGAATGTAATCAATTATTATGAACAACTTTATAAAAATAAACTTTGAAAAAAAAAAGAGGTACTAATCCCAGTGTTATTTCTGTATGTTAAGAGCTACTTTCAAAATCATAGGCTTTTTTTTTCCCCACACCCGGCTATTAGGGTTCACTTCTTGTGGGACTTGGGGATCATATATAGTGTGAGAGATAGAACAACCAGAAAGTCTCTGGTCTCTAAACCACTGATCGGCCTAGACTTTATTTCCTCTACTTTCCATTAACCCAGAAATAAGTAATGCTCAGAAAGAATACTCGTAACAAGGCAATCTTTTCTCATTGGAAATTAGAATATAAGCTTATAAATTCTTTTGTTTTGGGGCCACCCTCCTGGCTCTGTCTTTAAGGATCACTCCAGGTCGTGCTCAGGGGGTCACACGCAGTACCTGGAATTGAGCCTAAGTCAGCCACGTGCAGAAGGCACCACAGGGCTATACTATCAGCCTCCCTACAAATTCCTGAATCAGGCACATATCCTGCCCAAGTCTCTGTACTCTCTTTGTGCTCACATGTCTGAGCACATGTGCCCACATCTCCCCCCTAGAAATGTTCTTTCATGCTTTCCTATCTAATGCTGGGATGTGTGTAGGGTCTCTCTCAGTCTTTGGAGAAGCCTGAGTTCTCTCTTGAGTGTGTTACTCTCTTTCTCTCCCTCCATCCCTTCCTAAAAGCCTTCAAATGTTTTTACTTTTTTTAAAACAAAAAAGTCCTGAATCATAAGAGTGAATACCTCAGTCAACATGGAGTGGGTGGTTACAAATCGAACACACTCATTTTTTTTAAAAAAAACTATTTTCTTTGAAAGTTCAGATCATTTAAAAACCTTTTCTGGGTAGGAATGAATAGCTAAGGTAAACACTTTTTGATTTATAAAAATTTTATTATCATAGTTCAGAAAATGCAGTTACAGTAGTATTATGTTTATGGTAGTGATAGTTAAGGTTATTAAAATCACGGGTCAGGGATGCTCAGCATAGTATCAGCCTTGCAGCATGTTTGACCCCTGGCACTTTGGTTTGTGATCCTCAGCATGGCATATTCATGATCTCTGGTGCACCAGGACCAATGTAGGACCCTAAACTCCCACAAGCATGGCAAAAGTGTGTGCAACTCTTGGTCAGTGAACAGCAAAAGGCAAGGGAAAAGGAAACAATTTTTGTTTTGGATATTTGGCCTACATCCAGTTGTTCTCAGGGTTTACTTCAGGTTGTTAGGGATTCAACCTGGGTCTGCCATGTGTAAACCAAGCACTTTACCCATGTCCTGGCTCTCCCGCCCTGGAAAGGTCAATTTATATGCACACTAAACTCTTATGGGAAAATCAATGCATCAAAAGTGAGAGGGAAAAACTCAGGGCTTTTTCTAGAAGAAAAGTCTTCAATTATTCAAATACAATTACTTCTTCTATGAAAACCAAATGGAATATAGGATGGTGGGCATTTCCCCCCTCTATCCTATACAATTTAAAACTCAAAATGGAAGCTGAAATGATAGTACAGTGGGTAGGGTGTTTGCCTTGCATGCAGCTGACCCGGGTTCGATCCCTGGCATTCCATATGGTCCTCCGAGCACCGCCAGCAGTAATTCCTGAGTGCATTGCTGGGTTTAACCCAAGAAAAATAAGAAAAGAAAGAAATTTAAACTCAAGCTCTTTGGGGGCTAGGAATGTAGTTCAGTGGAAAAACACTTGCAGTGCTTACATATGTAAGGCCCTGGATTTGATACCCGGCACCACCACACATATACACACACATAATTAAAAAGAAACCACAACCTGTTTTTAATGTCCATGTAAAAAAAAATATATATATATATATATATCAAAAATATGGAAGAAAAGTAAAATCCTGGATGTTGGATTTCTCAAATTATTCTTTCTTTAAAAAATTTAAATTTTTTAAAATTCTTTTCTTTCAAAGTGGATTTAAATGAGCGCAAAGACTTTGTGGTTTCCTGGAGTGCTGCTTATATGTGGGATCCCTCTGAGGAGCAGGCTTCGGGGCTTGTATTCCCACTGGAAAGGTGGAATGCTGCTGCATCTGAGAGGTAACACCTGGGGAACCATACTTGCCATGAGAGGAATTTTTATTTATTTATTTTTTTAATTTTTTTGGGTCACACCTGGCGATGCTCAGGGGTTCTTCCTGGCTCATGCACTCAGGAATTACTCCTGGCGGTGCTGGGGGACCATATGGGATGCTGGGAATCGAACCTATGTCGGCCATGTTGGCTGCGTGCAAAAGCAAACGCCCTACCTGCTGTGCTATGGCTCCAGCCCCATGAGAGGAATTTTTAAATGTTTGAACACTTGAGTAACATAGGCCAATGCTGTGCCCTGATATTTTCACTTCTGAGATTCACGCTTCAGATTTAAAAAAAAAAAAAGAGAACAACAAAGTCCATTTCCACAATCAACTGACACAGTAGAATTTATATTACAGTATCTTCTATAAAAGGAAGACTCTTCTCGTTGGAGTGTCTTTCATGTTTTCTTATTTGGTATCTTAAATGTCAATGATGACAAAAACTTCTGGTTTTTCTTCATTATACACCTGCATTGCTGAGTATGTTATCGCCTTGACTTCAGTTCCCTAGTATAGGGGTTACAGAAAAAGAAGAGGGAGAACAGTGATATCAGTCTCATAACTCTTAGAACTACTGGCAGAAAATATTTTCACGTTATTTGAAAAACAACAACCTTATGAAACAATGAGCACCAGGATTCTGTGATACGCTGATGGAATGAAAGTGTGAGGCAGCTCGGGCACAGAAGAAAGCAATGAAGTGGAGTTGGGCGATGAATGCTCATCCCAGCCTCATCTCCATCCGGGTATGGCTCGCTTGACATTGTTCACTAGTTTCAGTTTTAGAAAAGAATGTACCATAAATCGAGACACCACAAAACACATTGCTAGCTCCACAGCAAAGGAAGTCTGACAATTTCATAGAAGGATTTGAATGGCAATTGCCCTAGCTTTGTTCCCTTCTGCCATAATCTCCGCTCAAAATCAAAACCCAAATCAAATTCCACATTCTGGTACCACATATTGTGCGAGCTGGAGCGGCCTGAAAAGGGAACTCAGCACCGATCAACCATACCAATGTGGCCCCTAATGACACTCCTCAATCTGAGAACATTCCATGACTCCGCCTCAGAATCCCTCCCTCATTCCCACCCTCAGTTAAAACTGTGACTGAGAGAAAATGAGACCACTCAGTAAGAGTGACTCATCTTCCTCCAGCAAATCAGCAACCCCAATAAACCTGTACTCACGGTCTGTACTCTTCCCTCCCACTACAAAGGGGACCCTGCTCTATGGAAGGTGGCCCATGCTACTTCAACCTTCGATCCTGTGCCCCTCCTTACTGACCTGAGGGTTTTTTTTTTTTTTCTGTGCACACCCAGCAATGCACAGGGGTTACTCCTGGCTCTGCACTCAGGAATTACTCCTGGCGGTGTTCAAGGGACCATGTGGGATGCTGGGAATCAAACCCGGATCGGCCGCGTGCAAGGCAAACGCCCTACCCGCTGTGCTATCTCTCCAGCCCCTGACTTAAGGTTTTTGCTCTGCAATTACTCTTGTCTGACATGATCAAAAATTTCCAATTTGCAATAGCACAGCGGGTAGGGCATTTGCCTGCATGCAGCCGACCCAGGTTCAATGCACAGGAGTAACCCTTGTGCATTGCCGGGTGTGACCCAAAAAGAAAAAAAGAAAAAAATTAAATTTTTAAATTTAATTTTAAATTTAATTTGAAAGGCAACTGCCATTCAAATCCTTCTATAAAATTTCCAAGTTCCATTATTATTTCCATACAGCATACAGCAGTGCTATAGAATGTCCTAGCTAAAACAAGGCAGACAAGTCAAAAAAAACCTCTCCTTTTCCAGATGTTGTTATCTTGTCCTTCAAGTTCTATTTGGGGGGGAGGAGATAAGTGGAGCTGGGCCACACCCAATGGTGCTGGGGCTTACTCCTGGATCTGTGCTCATTTCCAGATCATTGGGGGGGGGGGGGGGCTCAGGGGACCTTATAAACCAAGGTAAGACACATGCAAGGCAAGTGCCCAACCCGTGTACTATCATCTCCAGTCCCCTTGCCTGCAAATTCTTCAAAGAATCACCCTCTACTTTCCTGTTTCCTCTTTGGTCATCAAAAATATTTACATACATTACTTCTCTGGTAGGGCTGGAGTGATCACACAGCAGTAGGGCATTTGCTTTGCACACAGCTGACCCGGCCGACCCGGGTTCGATTCCTCCACCCCTCTCGGAGAGCCCGGCAAGCTACCAAGAGTATCTCGCCTGCACGGCAAAGCCTGGCAAGCTACCGGTGACATATTCGATACGCCAAACACAGTAACAAAGTCTCACAATGGAGACATTACTGGGCCCACTCGAGCAAATCAATGAACAACGGGAGGACAGTGATAGTGACAGTGACAGTGACTCCACTGGTTAGCAAATTCATAACCAATTTGTAGCATTTTTCATCTTTTTGTTTTGGGCCACGCCATAAGGTGCTAGGAAGCTCCTCCAGGCTGTGCTCAGGGGCTGCTGCTGAAGGGTGGTCAGCGGAACATGTGATGACAGGGATGGAACCCAGACGCGCATTGCTCGCAGGCACTCCATCCTGTAGAGCTATTTCCCTGGCCCCCACCTCAGAATCTTTCCGATCATACGAGCAACACCTATCACGTTAGATATCTGGCTTCCAGGGAAACCTGGTTCTTTTACCCCTGCACTCTCTTCCTTTCACATCCTTCTCTTCTAAACTTCTCTTCTAAACTTAAAGCTGCATGCTCAAGTCCCCTTATTTGTACTTCCTCCTGTGTAATCCTTTCTAGTTCTAAGATTATAAGTATTTACTCAACAACAACTCCAGTATTTATATTTCCAGGCACAACTAATTCCAGAATTTATAGGCGAATACTTTTAACTACCAACGCCATTTAAGAGACGCTCACTTTACATCACTTAGACTACAGACTTCTAAAAGAAATCCCAAACATCCCCCCAACACAAAGATTTTTAAATACTTTTCCCAAAGGTCCCTCACCATACTTCACCTCATTATATTGAGCTAAAGAAATAATACTGCAGTTATTGGAACCAACTAGGATTTCTCAGTCACTTCCAATTTAAGATTCATCAGTCTAAAATAATCACAAGGTGGGGAAAACAACAAATCATGAACCAAATCTGGATTGCAATCTGGTTTTGTATAATCTCTCAAGCTAAAAAGTTCTTTCCACTTCCAAATGCTTTGGGGAAGGGAATAAAAAAAAATTTCTCTCATAACATTTCGTTATGTTATGAAAATAACTGGAAACATATATAAGTAAGGTTCTAATTAGTAGAACATAAACATATTCATTCACATGCATGAATGGTGACTGCTTTTGTGTTGTTAAGAAAAGAGCTGAGGGGCTGGAGAGATAGCACAGCAGGTAGGGTGTTTGCCTCGCACACGGATAACCCGGGGTTTGATTCTCAGCATCCCAGATGGTCCCCTGAGCACCACCAGGAGTAATTCCTGAGTGCAGAGCCAGGAGTAACCCCTGTGCATCACCAGGTGTGACCCAAAAAGAAAAAAAAAAGAGCTGAGTGGCTCTCTTCTATTGCTCACAGTTCACAAAGCTTAAAACATTATCTTGCCCATTTCAGAAAAAGATTTGCCTGTCAAATACAGAAGCTAGTGTGCGCTTCAGGGAAAGCATTTTTGGTTTCCTTTGATAGCTCAGTTGGTAGAACTCTAGGTGTTGGTGTAATGACAGCAGCCACTGCCCAGGAGCCCAGACCTCTGGAGATGGCAGAGAGCTTAAGGAAGCAAAGGAACTTTTTTGTTTTGGAGCCATACCCTGCAGTGCTCATGGATCACTCCTGGCATGGTTCAGGGAATCGTATGAGAAGCCAGGGATCGAACCTGGGTCGGGCATATGAAAGGCTAATGTCTTACCTGCTATACTACTGCTCCAGCCCTAACGCAAAGGAACTTTTTAAGTCCCACTGACAATCTGTAACAAACCTGACTCTTAGAACCCTAGTATTCTTAGAATGAAATCCTAATCCACTCAGGCAGGTGATAAAATTAGTTCCCAACATGGTATGTCCAGACAGGCCAGGTAGTCCAAGAAAAACTGATCATTTTACAACAATTTGTGAGGATTAGTTAGGTTTTGTCACATACAGGAACTTTATGGTAAGGAAATATAAAATGTTTTCAATGGTTGGATTTTAAAACATACCTGAGGATGCTTAGATAATGAAAATTCTTCTCCCCACCTTGAGAAAGAAAATTAAAACATGATTAATATTTGTCAAAGACTTAACATTTGTTCTCTCTTCACATATTTTCTTTATTTTTTGTTTCTGGGTTACATCCAGCAGTGCTGTACTCAAGAGTGAGCCCTGGCAGTGCTCAAGGGATCATACATGGTGCCCGGGATTCATACCAGGTCAAGGCTGACACAGACACATGCAACACAACTATCTTACTTCCTGAACTATTTCCCCAGGCAGACAGACAGAGACAGACAGAAACACACACATACACACACACACACAAACACACACACACACACACACACACACACACACTCCATGAACTTTTTATTTAATGTTTTGTTTTGGGCCACACTGGAGGGTTTACCCCTGGCTCTGCACACAAGAATTACTCCTTCTAGTGCTCATGTGACCATATGGGGTGCTGGGATCAAACCCATGTCAGCCATGTGCAAGGCAAGCGCTCTACCCACTGTACTATCTCTCTGGTTCTCTTTCTTATCTTTTTTTTGTTGTTGTTTTGTTTGGGGGCCATACCTGGCAGTGCTCAGGGCTTACTCCTGGCTCCATACTCAGGGATCACTCCAGATGGGCTTAGGGGACCAAACAGAGTGCCAGGATCTAACTCGGGTAGCAAATGCCCTCCTCACTGTTCTATCATTCTAGTCCCTCTCCTTATTATTTTAAAATAATATTATAGAGATCAGAACGACAGCACAGGGATTAAGGTGCTTGCTTTATATGTAGCTAACCCTGGTTTGATCCCCAGCATCAACATATAGTCCCCTGAGCACTGCCAGGAGTGACATTTGAGCACATGCCAGAGCCAAGAGTAATTACTGAGTATTTCCAGATGTGACCCAATACCCCTACCTCCACGAATAAGCTGTATAAGTGTGATTAGAATACTAGAAAGTCCAAGAAGGACAAAACAATACAAGAAAGTCCAGGAAGGACAAAACAATGTTATCCTACATGAGAGGAAAAGCTAAGATATCATTAAGTGAATGAAAAAATCTGAGTAATACCAAAGTCAATCAGAATAACCGTTAGGGTTTGCAAACCCAAAAAGAAAGTATAATTTGTAAACAAATGGAACTTCTTTTAGTACAAAGTGAGACTATACTAGCATCAGTGTTTCCCATTAACCAATAAAGATGTTATGGGAGTAGCTGGGACACCTATCTATCTATCTATCTATCTATCTATCTATCTACACACACATATATACATATGTGTGTATGTATGTTATATATAGTGTCATGTATCTATATCTATGATACACTATTGTTTGGGTGTATGCTGAAAGTCAACAAATTGGGAATCAAGTCTAACAATCAGAATCAACTCTGTTCTGACAAACTTCTGGTCCAATGCTGACATGAGGCCTAGTTCCCAGGTGTTCCCAAAACCTTAACTTGCAAATTTTAATTTCTTCACTTCAGAGAGATATGTTACTGGAACTGGTTTTAACCTAATGTATCTGTCTTCCTGCCCACAGAATCTGGCAAAGAACACAACTGAAACACTCCCATGACTTGCCACTTAAAAGAATTTCAAAACTTACCCAACTGACCGTAATTTGAAATTATTTTGATCAATACTAAGGACTTTCACTTCCTAAAGGGGACAAAAAAAAATTCATTAAAAAAAAACAATTAACAGACCACCTATCAAAACATGTCTAAGTTTTCACCTTTTCTAGAAATAATAACATGGGGTCTGGAGCAATAGTACATTGGGGAGGGTGTTTTTCTTGTACGTGGTCTACCCAGGTTCAATTCCCAGCATCGCATATGGTCTCCTGAACACCGCCTGGAGTAATTCCTGAGTGCAAAGCCAGGAGGAACCCCTGTGCATTGCCGGGTGTGACCCAAAAAGGTAAAGGTAAAGGCCCTCCAGTTGTTCATCGATTTGCTCGAGCAGGCCCAGTAACGCCTCCATTGGAGACTTTGTTGTTACTGTGTTTGGCATATCAAATACGTCACGGGGAGCTTGCCAGGCTCTGCCGTGCGGGCGAGATACTCTCGGTAGCTTGCCGGGCTCTCCGAGAGGGGCGGAGGAATCAAACTCGGGTCGGCCATGTTGGCTGCGTGCAAGGCAAACGCCCTACCACTGTGCTATCGCTCCAGCCTAACCCAAAAAAGCAAAAATATAATAAAATAATAACGAATCTCTCTGAAGTGAAGAAATTAAAATGCTAAAACAGAATAAGAACTATATGTCGGAGCCAAAGAGTACAGTGGGTAAGGCACTTGCTTTGCACACCACCAGCCCATTTTGATTCCTGATACCATATCTGGAGCCCCACCAGGAATGAGCTCTGAGCTCTGAGTACAAAACCAGGGGTAAGCCCAGAACTTAGGCACGGGGCGGGGGGGGGGGGGGGGGGGGAGAGGGGAGAGGGGGGGAGAGGAAGAAAGAGGGAGGGGGGAGAGAGAGAGAGAGAGAGAGAGAGAGAGAGTGCAAAGCTCTCTTTCCTGCATGCAAAGCACGTGCTCTAGCCCTATAAGCTCTCTGGTAGTTTATAAAGAAAAAGTTTTTTTAAAAATATATATTCAAAGAAGCTTTTCCTGGAAAATGTACAAACTAAAACCGTAAGTCAAAATAATTTCTCTGGGGGCCAGAGAAATAGGACAGCAGGTAGGGCATTTGCCTTGCATGCGGCCGACCTGGGTCTGATCCCCGGCATCCCATATGGTCCCCCAAACACCACCAGGAGTAATTCCTGATTGTAAAGTCAGGAGTAACCCCTGAGCATTGCTGGGTGTGATCCAAAAAGCAAAAAAAAAAATTTCTCTGTAAGATAGAGATTTAAATTGCCATTAATTTTTTCAGTCTTTTCTTTATGAGTGAAAGATACTGTCTGGAGCACTTCTGGCCGTGCCTAGCTCTATACTCAGGGGTTATTTCTGGGATCACCTGTCAGGAGACCATGTGCCATACATGGGACTGAACCAGGGTCAGTAATAAGTATAAACTTCCTAATTGTTGTACTAACTCTCTGGTCCCCATAACCATGATGTAAATACAAAATGCATGCATGTGTACGTGCACACATGCATGCATGAACACATTTACGTGCAAGTCATTATCATCTTTCATAACTACAGACTTTATTTTGCATCATGTGGCTTGTTTTGTAAGACAAATGAAGAGGCCTGGGAGTGGCTCAAGTGGCAGAACACAGGCTGCACGTGTGCAAGGTTCTGGGTTTGGATCCTTGGCACTGAACTCCTCTCCCCCAAGCTCCAGTCCTCAGAATCACCCGGTGTGGCTCCCATAATTAAAAATAGTCAAACAAAAAGGGGCCAGATATCGTCAGCTAGTAAGACCTGGAAGGCACTTACCTTGCACACACGGGAGACCTGGATTCTATCCTAGGTTATGACATTGGGTCCCCCAGCTCTGCCAGGATTGATCCCTGAGCACAGAGCCAGGAGAAAGCCCTGAGTCTGGCAGAGTGTGGCCCAAAAAAAAGGTTAGTTTTTACTAAATCTTCTTAGTAGCTGTTAGTTAGCTTGGCTAAACTAAAGTCTTTGGGACACAAAGAATAGCTTCTTTGAATTTTTTTTTTCTTTTTAGATCACACCTGGCAATGCACAGGGGTCACATCCTGGCTCTGCACTCAGGAGTTACTCCTGGCAATGCTCAGGGGACCATATGGGATGCTGGAAATTGAATCCGGGTTGGCCATGTGCAAGGCAAATGCCCTACCCGCTGTGCCATCGCTCCAGCCCCTGAATATATATTTTTAAAAAGCTTTTCCTTTATAAATTATCTACCAGAGAGCTTCTAGGGCTACTAAGAAGGTTTAGTAAATATCAAAATCCCTTGCTTAGGGCCAGAGAGCTAGTACAGGGGTTAAAGCATTCGCCTTGCTTCTTGGCAACCTGGTTGAATCCTCAGCACCACATACGGTTCTGATCACATCCAGGATTGACTCCTGAGTGCAGTTGGGTATGGTTCAAAAGCCCAACCACCACCTCCTCCACCCTGCAAAAAAGAAAATGGCTTGCTTACCCGGGGTATGAAGTACTCGTCAGCACTGAACTTATAAAGCCATTCATCCAAAAAGTGAAAGAGAAGAGACTGCAAGTCATCTCCTACAAAGGATGAAGGAAAAAGAGCATAACAGCATGATGTCTAAAACTCATCTTTGAACACTCATTTAAGCATTAAATCACAATGAATTTCTTTGCTGGGTCAAAGAAGAAAAAGACGCTCTTTCGTTCTTATTGAGAAACACACCAGACATAACAGTTTTTTCCTTGTGAGTAAAATGGTTACCTTGGGTTTCGACTTCTACTGCCTGGAGGGGCTCCACAGTGCCGGTGTCTGTCATGTAGCCAAACATGGCCATGGCGCACTGTTCGAACGCTTCTTCCAGGGTGTCTCCCCAGGCATGTAACCTAAAGAAAGACACCCATGCCCCATGTGATCGCCTCAGCCATTAGAAAAAAAACTTGACTGCAAAATCAAGCCAAAACCAATTTCAGGATGAAATTAAAGGACTCAAATTAGAGGGTCATTTTTATGATGGAAGAGAACCAAATTAGAAAATTTAATAATAGGGGGGCCAGAGAAATAGTACAGTGGGTAAGGCACTTGTCTTGCATGCAGACAACCTGGGTTTGATTCCCAGCCATCCCATATGATCCCTAGAACACCACCAGGAGTGATTCCTGAGTGCAGAGCCAGGAGTAACCCCTGAGCACTGCAGCAGTGCCAATGTGGCCCAAAAACAAAGAGAAAAAAAAATTAAGAAAGAAAATTTAATACTAGGAAAATCATGGTTCAAACAAGCCCTTCCTGGGTCAAGGAGAGGGCTCGAAGCACTGGAGTGCAGGTGCCACACGCAGGAGCCTTGGGGTCCATCCCCAACACCGCACAGTCCCCACCAATGCCAGTGTGGCCCAAAGTCAGCCTTCCTGTAGAGGGACAGTTACAAAAGCATTAACTCCAGCTGTACTCACTGGACATCTGCTGTATGATCCAAATCTGAGGGAGAGAAAAAAACACCTATGTCATTCAACTTGACCCCTCAGAAGGCAAACTAGTTCATTATTAAGAACAATTATTCCCTGAAGAGCAGCAAAAATATATGGAAGAGATCATATTATTTTGCCAACCCCTTACACAATATATTCTACTGCTTTGCCAAAATTTATATTTGAATCAAAAGCTCTACAGCAGGAGGAACAAGGCTCTCAGTCCAGGCCTCTTAGAAATGCAACATGGGTGTGCAGCTGCCAGGAACACCTCAGAATGCCTTCTGCAGCTGATTTTGTAATAATTTTTAGTTACTGGATGTTCAGAAACTTTGTACAGTTGCCAGATTGTCCCTGACCCATTCAATTATGCAATCCCATATGCAGTCATGATGACAGTGAGCTTAGGCAGCGAGCTTCAAGGAGACCGAAAAGTGTCTAATAAACACAGTACACTGTCTCCATAAACAAATGTCATTTCCTGTCATGAGATATCTGCGTTCAACAATCAATAATCTTTTCTAAACTGCTACTGTATGGATTAGAAAATTCTAGGAATTACATCCTCAAAAATATAAAATTTTAATTTTCCCTATTTTATAGTTTCATGAACAGCTCGTCAAATCCTAGCTGAAATTTTAAGTGTTATGTGAGAATCAAGCTATTTTATTTTATTATCATTACTTTTTGGGTCATGCCCAGCGATGCTCAGGTTACTCCTGGTGGTCCTAGGGGGACCACAATGATGACAGGGATCGAACCCGGGTCAGCAGTATTCAAGCCCTACCTGCTATACTATTGTTCTAGCCTCTGGTGTGAATCAAGTTTTTAAATGACTCATTTCTTGTATCTAAAGTTTCCCACTTTTTTTGGGGGGGGGGCACACTCACTGGTGCTCAGGGCTTACTCCTAGCTCTATGCTCAGGAATCACTCCTGGTAGGTTTGGGGGTCCATATGGAGTGCTGAGGATTGAACCTGTGCAAGGCAAAATACCCTAACTTCTGTACTATGGCTCTGGCCCCAAGTTCCTTAATTTGGGGCAGATAAAATAGGATTCTCCCCTTCCCCACTTTCCCAGGGTGGGGTTTCAACTCAGAGTCTCATACATGCAAGGCAAGCATTCTACCAGTGAACTATATCCCCGGCCTCATACTGTAGCTTTGTGGGTTATTTTCTGGAGCAGTGTTCCTGGTGGCAGCGTGTCCTAGCATTGTGCTCAATGGTCACTCCTAGTGGTCGGTGCTGGGGGATCACAGTGTGCCACTGATCAAATGCGGGGCCTCTGCAGGCAAAGCAAGTAACTCTGGTTTTTTGAACTAGGTAAAATAACTTTCAGTTCTAGGGGAGATGGCTGAGTAGCTGAGTTAATTTGCCTTGCAAGCATGAGTTCAGTCCTGCCCCACAAGCCTACCGTGATCCTGGAGGCACTGGCATTAGTGGGTCCCCGACCACAAGAGTACATTTCTTGGGACTGGGGCAATAGCACAGCAGGTAGGGCATTTGCCTTGCAAATGCCGTGTGACCCAAAAAGGGGAAAAAAAGACCGCCACTCAAAATTATCTCTAATTTATAAATATATCACTAAGGACTTAATGACTTAATGTTTTAGGCACAAAGGCAGGAGTGGAGAATGGCCTGTATGTGAGCTGGACTAGGCCGTGGAAGTCATGGGGCTGGACCTGTTCACGATGACACATGCTTTTCACTGGCTGCTTGCGGCCCATCTGCCTGTAATGTATAGTCCTCGAATGGTCTTATAAAGGTTTCCCACCCTTGCACTAAGGGGCTCAATAGAGAGAAGAGATGGCCAAAAAGTTAAAAGATAGCAACAAGTATTTAATATCCCAAAACAAAGAGCTAGTACAGGGGTTAAGGCATTTGCCCTGCATGTAGCTGTGGCAGTGGTGACCAGCACCACATATAGTTCCCTGAGCACCACCAAGGGGTCACTCCTGAGTCCAGAGCAAGAAGCAGCACTTGAACACAATGAGGTATGTGTCCCCCTCAAAACAAAACAAAACAAAGCAAAACAGGGACAGAGCGATAGTACTGCAGGTAAGGCGCTTGCCTTGTACACTGCTGACCTGGGTTTAATCCCCAGCATCCCGTCCCCGAGAACCGCCACAAGTGATTTCTGAATGCAGAGCCAGGAGTAACCCCTGGACATCACTGGGTGTGGCAAAAACAAAAAGTAAAACAAAACCAAAAAAACCAACAACCCATGTTGAAAAAAAAGACAAAAGTTTGTTTCATAGCAATTTTATTCCACAGAGTTAAAAACTCAGTGTCTTGGGGCTGGTGAGATGTAAGATATTTGTATTGAAGAGGCCAATCCAAGTTCACTCCCCAGCATTGCATAACACCCACCACTCCCATCTCAGCCCCATCAGGAGTGATTCCTGAGTGCAGAGGGAGGAATAAGTATAAGCCCTGAACACAACCCAGTGTGAGCCAAACACTTGCCCCCAAATAAATACAAGAACAACAACAAAAAAAAATAAAGCCTGGGGGCTGGAGCAATAGCACAGCGGGTAGGGCGTTTGCTTTGCACGCAGCCAACCCGGGTTCGATTCCCAGCATCCCATATGGTCCCCTGAGCACTGCCAGGGGTAATTCCTGAGTGCAGAGCCAGGAGTAATCCCTGAGCACCGCAGGGTATGACCCAAAAAGCCAAAAAATAAATAAATAAATAAATAAAGCCTGTAGAGTACTTGCCTAGCACACTGCTATCTCCAGCATCACTATGACTGACCCCTGAGCACAGAGACAGGAGTAAGCCCTGATCACCACCAGGTATGGTCCCCAAACAAAACAAGAACAAAAACAAAAACTTAATCCCCCCCCCAAAAAAACACACCCTCAAGAATCTTAGTATAAAACTGAGTAATACAATGCTTTATTCTTGGTAGGACAAACTACTGATAAATATACAAACATAAACTCAAAAACATCAAATGAAAATTACACCATATAACTTCACCCAAATCCCTGCACCAGAGCTGTGACCTAAGTGTAAGACATGTGGCACCAGAGGACACATTCCTAGTGTACCCCAACCCACTGCAGTGCATGAGGAAGTTCAAACACCAAAAGGAGAATTTTCTTTGTTCCAATCAATGCCTAAACGGTGAAAGGCTTAACTGTGAATATGTATCTTTTCTAACACAGAAAGTTCTTTCCTCCAGGACTCCAGAATGTAATGATCAGAACACCCAGTCCCTGGGCGGGGGTCAGAATCCTAACTCCCATGACCTTCAACTAAGCCTCCCAAGCAGAACAGACAGCTTTTGTGATTCAGTTCTTTTTTTTTTTTTTCCTTTTTGGGTCACACCCCGCACAGCTCAGGAATTACTCCTGGTGTTACTCAGGGGACCATATGGGATGCTAAAGATTGAACCAAGGTAGGCAGCAAGCAAGGCAGACGCCCTACCTGCTGTACTATCACTCAGCCCCTGTGATCATTTCTGAGACTCTTAAGAGGCTGTAGCAGAGGACAACCCACCCCTCACTCTCCCTTTCACAGACTCCATCAGGGGACAGAGCTCAATAGAGTTCAACCTCGAACACAAGCTTTACTAACACAGGAGGCAATGTTCAATGCTCAACACTGCATAGTCCCCTAGGCACTGCCAGGGGACTATCTATAATAGTATAATCTATACTATTATAATAGTATAATAGTATAATCCTGGCCCAGAGAGGTCCTGCAGGACGTGCCCCCAAAACAAAAGAAATAGGAATTTACTTTTTAAATATGCAGCTATGACTGTAGCACTGCTCCTGTCCTATAGCTCTTCTGACTTAAAGTAGCTTCTCTGTTCAGGGCGCGGGTAGGTGAGAAGACCACTACTACAGCCGTGGTTTTTAGAGATACCATAGAGATGGGGATGGAGACATAGTACAAAGGTTAAGGCGCTTGCCTCACATATGGCTGACCCTGGTTTGAACCTTGACACCCCATATGATTCTTCCCCCCCACCAACTGCTGGGTGTGGCTCAAAGTAAGTAAATAAAGATACCAAAGAGGTTGCAATTCTTAAAAAATCATATTCTAACTAGGTCCCAAGTGAAATCTCCGGAGAAAGTGTGCGCTGACTTAATCAGAGAAGCAAAGGAAAAAATATCTCACAGTGAAAGACCGATTTGTATGCTATCAAGACCCTAAGAATCACAAGAACCCTCCTATGTGGTCGTAGAGTCTATCATTTGGCATCATTTTCAACAAACTCAGAGCAGTGCAGATTATTCCCCTCGTAGTGAGGTTGAAGTCATAAATGTACTTTTATTTTTTTGCTTTTTGGGTCACACCCGGCGATGCACAGGGGTTACTCCTGGCTCTGCACTCAGGAATTAGCCCTGGTGGTGCTCAGGGGACCATATGGGATGCTAGGAATTAAACCCGGGTCGGCTGCATGCAAGGCAAATGCCCTACTCGCTGTGCTATTACTCCAGCCCCATCAATGTACTTTTAAATAAAACAACTATCACTTGTTTAATGCATTTTTGTTTGGGGTGCCACACCGCTCTGCTTGAGTCACTTCTAGTGGTGCTAGGAGGGGACATGCAGTGTCAGGGACAAACCCAAGGTCTCTTGCATACAAAGCAACAGTATATACTCTGTATATACTCAGTCTGTTGCGCTCTCCCAATAATCTTGTTCAAAAAATATATATATATATATACACACACATATGCATACATACACATATATCCCAAAAGAGGAAATGTGTGTATATGTATATATGCACATATGGGTACATGTATATCATACATACACACACATCCCAGAAGGAGAAATACAAATACCTCCAACTATTCTAAAATATGTTCAACCTCACTTATAAATAAGAAAAGTACAATTACTATAGTTTTTGATCTTTCAAGTGGTGTATAATTGTGAACTAAGAGACACAATTATACAAGGCTGGTGTGAGTTTAAGTTTGAACCTCTAACAAAAGCAATTTGGCAAGAATTTTCTTCATATGGGATGCCTGAGATGAAACTGCGTCTGCCAAGTGCTGTACTCTGTCTCTAACACCTGACAAAAAATTTCAAAGTAGTCTCTGACAAAGCAGTTGATTTTTTTGGGGGGGGGGTGGCGACAACCCCCCAAAGTGCTCAAGGCTTACTCCTGGTTTTGCACTCAGGGATCACTCTTGGCAGGTGCTCAGAGGAACATATGGAGTGCTGGTGATTGAACCTGGATTGGCTGCGTGCAAGGCAAGCACCCTACCTGTTGTACAATTGCTCAGGCCTGTAATTTATCTTGTAAAATGTTGCTACAGATATGAAAATCAAGGGATATACAGTACAAACACAACTGGCTTGTTAGAATAACACTTATTAGAATAAGAGCAGAACTATCCTAATGTCCATCAAATGTAGTTGATTAAATAAGTTAAATTTGAGAACAATTTTGCATATACACATTAAAATAACACGGAGGGCTGGGCCTTCACCAGAAAACTACCTGTGTGGAAAATCAGAGCTCAAAGACGAGCACACCTCTCGTAAATACTGAATTCTGAATTACATGTTTCCTATTACTTTTTGTTTGTTTGTGGGTCACTCAGAGCTGCCCCCAGCTGCAGGGAATCCAGCCCAGGTCCACACAGGAAGGCAAGAGCTCTACCAATGAGACACACCCTCCTTCTATTAATTTTGTTTTTTGTTTGGGGGCCACACCCCATGGTGTTCAGAAGTCACTCCTGCCTTGGGGCACCACATGGGATGCTGGAGACCCAATTCTGGTGGGCTGAGTGCAATTCAAGTGCCTTACCCTATGAACTATCTCTCTGGCCCTGAATTTCTTTTTTTTTTTCCTTAACAGTCTTTATGGACTTGGGGAGGTGGTTCAAAAGGCTGGGGCGCAGGCTTTGCTTGCAAGCCCCAAATTTGGTCCCCAACACCACCTGGTCCCCCAGCGCCATGCCTAGAGTAACTACTCTCAACCCTGGGGTTATGTGCCCCAAGCAAAACAAAAAGTAAAAAACTCTTATAGTTAAAAATAAGCTAGGGAGATGTGCATGGCTCTGAAAGTTACACAGCTTGGTATGTTATGCAAATACCTGTACTTTACAGAGGACCAATTTGAGCAGAGAGAGTTATTTCTGCTCCTAGAGCACAGCCACCAATAAATATGATAGTTTAACGTTTACAGAACTGTTGAGTCTGTATGGTACTTTCACATTCATTAGCTCGTTTATTGCTCAGGTAAGAAACTGCGACGCAAAGAGCTCACAGGGTCAGTTTGAAGTCACTGAGGAAATAAATGGCAGGTCCAGGCCTTTTTACCAATAACACAATCTAGGTAAACACCAAGAAGATTTGGTGTTCCCTTCCTACTTCCCTTCCTAGTCCTTCCCTTTCTGAGTCCTCTAACCTACCTTCGCCACCCCAATTTTCGAGATACGGACTGAGAACCCCACAAACTCTTGCAAACTGGATCATCGTCAGAACAAACTAGTAACATTTCCACAAGATAATCGTGATCGGGCACACGTGGTTAAGTTCAAGGCCATCAATCCGTGAGTCCAAGTTTCCGGACTGTCAAAGCAGGCTTATTTCGTTTTTTGTTTTTTTTTTTTAAGCAGCCCTCGAACAAGCACCCTAGACTGTAATGGGATGGGATGATGCCTGGAGACCTCACCCGGCAAAGTGGAAAACCGAGGACGAAAACCCCCCGATAAAGAGGGGAGAAAAGCGAGCTCCCTACTCACATTCATACTTCCGATTGACGGGAGGATATTTGGCCTTAATCGCCTTTTGCTTTTCATTCAAATTATAATCTCGATCGTCTCCCACTTCCTGCGCCATGATTGCAGGAGGAACACTCCACTTCCGCCCTCCCGCAGCCCTACTTCCGCCCTGACTTACGACTTCCTCCTGCGGGCCCGGGTTGGCCGCCCCCTTTAAAGGACTAGCGCGCCCGTCTCGGGCCCTGCGCCCCTGAGCGTGGATCGCATCTCCCTAGGTCTGGGCCCCATTTTCTGCGCTCACTTCCCCAACAGTCCTCAAGACTCACTTCCCCAACAGACTAAAGAAACGAATAAACCGGGAGGGCCTAGGCGCAGGAGCCCTTTGAATTAACGGATCATTCCGCTTCACCTCCGAATGTGACGATTAAACGCGAAAGCAGCCTCGATATTATCGCATCTGAGCGAAAGGGTCACGTGTGGAACCGCTTTTGAGAAAATGGCTGCCCCCAAGAGGCTCCGGGAAGGAGAGCGAGGGAGGAGGAGGAGGAGGTGGAGGAGGGAGGAGAGGGAGGAGGAGGAGGAGGAGGAGAAGGAGGAGGAAGAGGAGGAGGAGGAGGAGGAAGAGGAGGAGGAGGAGGAGGACCCGCGGGCACGTGACCTCGGGCGGGCGCACGCCCGTCAACTCCGCGCGCGCGCAATCCAAGAAAATGGGCTCCGGGCCGCGGCGGGGGGGGAGGGGCGGAGCGTGCGCCGCGGCCCCGCGGAAAGCGATTCTGCGCTTCTGGATTGGCTGCCGGCGCCGCTTCCCCGCCCCCTCCCCGTTCGCTGTGCTCTGATTGGCCGGTGTTGGCGCGAAGGTACGCGAGTCGGACCTCACGCAGGGGCCGTAGGAAACAATAGAGGCCGTGCGCACAGAGTGAGCGCTCGCAGCCTCCCCGCCCCTCCCGCAACGCTCGACCGGGGGAATCTCCGCGGCAAGCCCGCCCGCCATGGCCGACAAGGAAGGTGAGGGTGCTCGGGCCTGGCCCGGCGGCCGCCTGTGCGTGCTTGTGTGCGAGTTGGGGGAGGGGGCGGCCTTCAGGCGCGGCCTCGACGCGGCCTGACTGTGGGGACGGGCCCGACGCCCGCGGAGCCCCTCTCCCTCGCCAGAATCCGCCCGAGGACCCGCGGCCGAGCGCGCCGGGCTCCCTCGGACGCGCGGCCCGTCGAGACGGGGCCGAGTCGGCGGCCGGGCCCGCGCGGGGGCCTGGCGGGTCGCCGTCGCCCCTCTCCCGGGCCTCCTTGGCCGGAGGTGGTGCTCCCCACCCACAGGGCTTGGGCTCGGGCCTGCTGGCCGGCCCCGTGGGCTTCGCGGAGGCGGAGACTCGCCGCCGAGGCTTGGCGCCGTCGCGCAGGCGGCTAACGGCGCGCCGGGCCGCGGTGACGCGAGGCCGGAGCGGACCGGGGCGGGCGGGGGGGGGGCCTCGGCCTCCGGGCGCGGCTGCAGCGAGGCCTCCCGGACCCCGAATCGGGCGCCCGCGGCCGCGACGGGGGCTTGGGACCCGCTTCCTCGGTTTCCATCTCCTTCACGTGCTTCCTTTGGTTTTAATCCTTTAGCAGCCTTTGATGACGCAGTCGAAGAACGTGTGATCAATGAAGAGTACAAAATATGGAAGAAAAACACCCCTTTTCTTTACGACTTGGTGATGACCCATGCGCTGGAGTGGCCCAGCCTAACTGCACAGTGGCTTCCAGATGTGACCAGGTGATGCTCTGAACCTCCCGCGCGGTCTTTCTAGCGTGCTCTCCGCGCACGTTTCTTACGGAGACTTTCCCCGTTTTCCCTCTCTCCAGTCGCCCGGAGAGGGCGCGTCCTCTAAACCTATTCCCAAAAGTAGGGCAGAATGCGAAATTGTGTTGTAATTTACGTGATAACAGAAAACTTTTCTTTTTCTTTTTTTTTTTGGGTTACTGCAGTGAATTGCCCCCTTGTTCGAGCTGTAACTGATGAGATAATAAGGCAACACTTAGAACCAGCTTTCAGATAGCGGGGTGGGGGCGGGAGGGCCGCGAATGGCACAGACACTGGTGGCCGGAGGAAGGAGAAATTCTGCGCTTGGGGGTCTGAGGGCTGACTTCCTAGAGCGAAGTGACAAGAGGACAGCGAATTTAGGGAGTAGGTGCTGTTGTGTTAAGTTTTCGCAAAACTGCTGCACTGTTAGGTAATGAGGCGTGTTTTTTTTTTTTTTTCACTATAAACTTTGGGTGTTTTAGAAATCAAGGTATTGTGAAACGTGAATTTTTAGACCTCCGTTATATTTTTTAAGCAAGAAATTTGATAATGCGTGTTATTAAGTTTTAACCGATGCTGCTATTTTTACGGGGGCGTTGAGAACCGGGAACTGTGTTCTACACGTGTGAAGGTCATAATACCTACATATTTAGAATTGAATGTCATTATCATGACCATGAGTTGCCATATTCGACTGTCACGAGAATTATTTGCAGCATTTAATATTTGTTTCTGTCATGAGTTCTTACTGTTCAAATATTTTGGGAGCTTACAGCAGAGTACTTGTTGAGAAATAAATGAATGATGGTTCCCGATCTGTAGTTGGTGTGGGCTAGACAGTGGATTCCAAATACTGGCCATCCTATGTTACCAGGTCTACTACTGAGGCTTCGGCTCTGAAACCCAGTTTTTTGGAGGGCACATTAGCAGAAATTTCCCATATAATCATGTGATTAGTTAGACTTGGAAGTATTGAATTAGACTACAACCAAACTGAAGTCTTGGGGGCTGCAGAGATAGTACAGCAGGTTAGGCACTTCCCTTGCACCTGGCCAACCTAAATTTCTTCCCTGGCATCATATGTTCCACTAAGCATCACAACCAGGGTGTGGTCTGCCTTCCCCAAAACATTTGAACTCTTGGTGACTTTCTTCTTTATTAGGTAAATAAACCTTTTACCATGTTTGGCATTGCTCCAAATATTTTCCCTTCTCTTTTTAAAGAAAATAATTCCACCTAAAAAGCAGTGTTAGGGTTTTGCTTATTTTCATGCGTTTTCATAATTTTTTAAAAATCTCTGACAGCGCTCAGGGTCTTCTCATTTGGTGTTTGAGGACCATGTATTGCCAGGGCAATATATGTATTGAACATTGGGCCTACTACGTGCAGAGAAGGTGCTTAGCCAATTTTATCTGTTGGGGGGGAGGGGGGTTCCTTTTTGTGTCACATCCAGCGATGCTCAGGGTTTACTCCTGTTTCTGCACTCAGGAATTATCCCTGGATGTGCTCAGGGAACCATATGGGATGCCGAGGATTGAACCTGGATTGGCTGCATGCAAGGCAAACATCCTATCCACTGTACTATCTCTCTGGCCCCAAGAAGCTGTTGAACGCCGCTCTCTGGCACATTTTCCCCCCCCTTGAATTTTCAAATGTTTAGCTTCTAGATTATTCCCTAATATTTCATATTTCCAATTTATATATTTAGAATATGTATTCTTTCTAGGAAGGCCTCACCCCAGCTTTCTCCTGATTTTGTTTGTGATTTTTGTTTGTTATACATTTGTCGCTATTTTCTGGGTTTTTCTTTTCTAAACTTGAGGGTCCATTTTATAAGGACCAATGAATACTCGTATAATAACATTTCTGGACCAGGCATCCTCAAACTTATAATCAGCTGACAGAATTGTGAGACTCTAGTGCCCACTGCTCTGCCACCCCACATCGCTCTTCATTCTGGAGTGGATATGAGTGAGAATTCCTGGTGAGAATGAACAATCAGATACTAATACTATTGGTTCTGATGCCACACTTAAAGAAATCTGCTTTACCCTTTACACTGAAACTAATTCTTAAATAAATGATGGTGTGCCCTTTAGAAATTTTACATGTCTTCATGTAGCGTACTATTCAGAGTGGAGTGTCTTTTTAATTTTTTTTAACATCTTATTTGATGTTTATAAGAATTTTTTGGAAATTTTTAAAAAATCTTATTAAAAATCTTTTGGGTCACACCCAGCAATGCTCAGGGGTTGCTCCTGGCTCTGCACTCAGGAATTATTCCTGGCTGTGCTTGGGGGACCATATGGGATACTGGGGATCGAACCCAGGTCAGCCGTGTGCAGGGCAAACACCCTACCCGCTGTACTATAGCTCCAGCCCCAAGTGGAGTGTCTTAAAACACCCTATATATATTACAGTACCATATATCACCACACGATTGTTGCAGATTTTATAACATTCTTTTGCAAGAAAAGTGATTTGCTACTGTTAGGTGAAACTTAAGTGTTTAAGTGATATGATAAGCTTAGGCTGTGTAGTAGCGGCCCTTTATAAAACTACTTTGCTCAGTTCCCTTTTCTTTGAATATCATCTTAAAGAGCCTTTGCCCTATTCATTTGGTTTTTATGTTTGAGACCTATTCACCTTCATGAACTTAATTCTGAAGGAATTCTTATCTATAAAGTCCCTATCTTAGTGTGTGCTTTTATGTGATATATTTGACTTCTATTTTAGTGGTTTACGTAATCTATAGTTACTGTTTTGTTTTTGTTTTTATTTTATTTAATTGGGGGAGGCATACCTGATGATTGTCAGAGTCTACTATCTTTGTGGTGCTGGCATTAAGGGATACCATGCAGTGAAGAATAGAACTTGGTGCTTCTGTGTGCTAAGCATGTGCTCCAGTTCTTTGGGCTATCTCCCTGCCCCCTAAATGTCCCTTGTTTATTTGTTTTTTTTTTTTTGCCCATACCCTGAGCAAAACCCACCCGGGTAGCTCCTTAAAATATTAGGACCGAACTTAGAGCTCTAACATGCAGAGCAGGGGCTGGTGCTATGGTACAGCGGGTAGGGCATTTGCCTTGCATGTGGCCAACCTGGGTTCGATCCCCAGCATCCCATATGGTCCCGAGTGCAGAGGCAAGAGCACCACCGGGTGACCCAAAAGGCAAGAAAAAAAAAAATCAATAGCATGCTGAGCAAAACTCTATCCTTTAAACTTTCTCCATTTCTCAGGTCCTTTTGTGTTCTGGGACCATACCCTATAGTACTTATGAATACTGGCTTGAGGGTTGCTCCCTGAGGTACTCTGGGGAATATCAAAGAGACCTCCCACATGTTCTGCATGGGTTTAACCCACTGAGCTATCCCTTCATGGGAGGGAGGGTGCTGTTCCTATCTCTGATGAGACCTTAAGCCCTGCAGTACCAGGGATCCAAACAGGATCAAGTGCATGCCTTAGCACCTGTACTATCTCTTCAGTCCCCTGTCCATGGTTTTTTTTGTTTGGTTAGATGTGGGACCACATCTGGCATTGCTCAGGGGTTACACCTGGCTTTGTGCTCAGGAATTATTACTGCTCGGACTTTGGGGACATATGGGATGCCCATGATTGAACCCATACTGTCCACGTACAAGTCAAGCACCTTAACTGCTGTAATATTGCTCCAGCCCTGTTCCTGGTTTTTTAAGGACAGAAATCACGTCATTTGAGTTTGGACTTTCCCAGTATTTGGAGTCAAGTGTCTGTTTTTCAGGCACTTGTAATGTTTAAACAATCAGTTTACCTAATACTGGTTTTTTTTTTTTCCCCTTAAATGATGTTAATATAGTAAAGTCACCTAAAGCATGTGACCAGGGAGGTAGCTCAAAGGACTAGTAGTGCACATTAGTAGCAACATGCTTTACATGCATGGAAACTTGGGTTTGATCCCAGGTACCCTTTTGTCCCCAGGCAAATCCAGGAGCAACCCTTGAACAAAGTGCTGAGATTAGCTGCTGATCATTATCAGGTGTGGTTCAAAAACAAAAAAGTATTAGGGGTTGATTATTTTTTTATCTTGCTGTTTTGTTGTTTGTGCTGCTCTTTTGGTTCTGGGGTCACACCTTACTTGGTGCTTGGGGAACCATGTGATGCCAGGGATTGAACCCAGGCCTCCCACATGCAAAGCAGCATCTCCCCAGCTCCTCTGTTCAATAACATTTTTCTTCTTTTCTCTGCAACTTATTTGTAAAGGATGAGTTAATTTATAGTATCATTAAACTTTACCTCACATATACTGTACATTTTTGATAAGTAATTTTATTTTTATTTTTTTATTTGGCTTTCTGGGTCACACCCAGCAATGCACAGGGTTTACTCCTGGCTCATACACTCAGGAATTATTCCTGGCGGTGCTCTGGGTGACCATATGGGATGCTGGGAATCGAACCCAGATCAGCCGTGTGCAAGGCAAACCCCCTACCGCTGTGCTATCACTCCAACCCATTGATAAATAATTTTAAACTTAGTGTGTTGTGTGTACATTTCTTACCCTTGGTTTTATGGAAGAGAAACTAACAGAAATTGCAACTCTTCATGACTTTATTATCTCAGACCCTGATTAGAATTAAAGCCTTTTGCACTCATGTCATAACTGACTTACGGTGTTGTTAATTTGAATAGTAAGCATAATTTTACTGTTACAGACCAGAAGGGAAAGATTTCAGCATTCATCGACTTGTCCTGGGGACACACACATCAGATGAACAAAACCACCTTGTGATAGCCAGTGTGCAGCTCCCTAATGATGATGCACAGTTTGATGCTTCACACTACGACAGTGAGAAAGGAGGTAAGACTCGAGAAAGGGAAAGGAATGGCATATGTGTGGCATATGCCCACACATATATAGATTATACTGATTGTGTTTCTGCATTAGTGCTAAAAGGTGTGTAGACTCTGATAGTTGCTTCTTAAGTTAAAATCAAGATTAAAGTCAGGACTTTGGAAGCCTGCATTTCAGCATATTAGATAACCTAAAACATTAAAAATGTTCTTGGTTCTGTACCTTATTTATTAAGTCCTGCACCTGATTTGATCATGGGAGTATATCTAAAATTGAACGAAGAAGAGAATCTCTGATTTATTACTGTGATACTTTTTCCACTGTGAGACAGTATTGAGAATCATCAGTGCCCCATAGGATGTACTGTAAATTGGATTTAGGAAAGAGTTGGATTGTTGCTTTGGGCCACAGCTGGCTATGTTCAGAGGGTTTGGTTTGGGGGCCAAACACTGCAGTGCCTGAACTTTGTTTGATTACTGGCACTGCCTGGTTCTCTGAGCATCACAGCCAGGAAAAGCGGAAGCTTCTGAGCACCGCTGGATGTGTCCCCATCCCTCCCCTTCCCTGTGCCCCTCCCCCCAAAAAATAACAATGAGTAAAAGCTTTTAAGTTAGACCTAGCTAGCGGTGGGGAGGGGCGGGTACAGCATATCTTTCAATGCTTAGGACTATTCCTGGCTGTACATTCAGGGATCCAGCTTTCTCAGGTTTAATTCCTGGCATCACAAATGAACTCTTGAGCCTGGCCAGGAGTGATCTCTGAGTGCCGACCTATGAGTAAGTCCAGAGCACTGCCAGGTATAGCTCAAAAACTAGGGGGTAGGAGGATACTTTGACTATAATTGTTGGTTTTATGATTGTCTTCCATATGAAAGATAGAAAATAGAATACAGTTAGACCTTGATGTTTTTTAAGTAGATAAGTCCTTATTTTCATAGGAACTCAACTGCAAATCTTTTATTCTTTCTACTGTACTTTAAGAACAGGAAAGCCCTTGGTTTTCTTGGTTTTTATATCTAGTACCAAAATAATCTGTTATATATGATGCCTATCTGTTCTTGTTGCTGCTATATCTTTACTGGTGGATATTGTGTTTTTATATTTGTTTGGTATTAGTCATTTATACTGTGTGCTAATCTCCCTGTATTTGGACAAAATGTCCCCTTTGTCATCTTTTTTTTTATATAATGTAGGAGCACTGCTATTCAGCCATTGATTAAGCTGATTGAATTGGGCATGAACTTCACATCTTTTTTCTTTATAGAGGTTTTTGATACAGAATTCTGGAGGGGAAATTAATAGATTTATTTCAATAGGGGTGCCCTTTGAAGTCTGTTTTGAACTGAACTTTGTTTTTATTCTTTGGTTTGAGGGCCATTCCCGGCTATGCTCAGGGCTTTGTCCTGGCTCTGTGCTCGGGGATCATTCATGAAGGGCTTGGGAACCATGTGGGGTGCCAGGAATCAAGCCCTAGTTAGCTTGTTCAAGGCAAGTGCCCTACCCCTTTCATGATGAGCCCTGAACTTTGTTTTTGGGCCACACCTGTGAAGTTTGGAGGCTTCTTCCAACTCCAGGGTCACTTCAGGCTAGTGCTTGGGTGGAACTCAAACTTCCCACATGAAAAGCATATTTAACTATCTGGCCTCTGTTTGGGGGGTTTTAGCCTGTTTGAAACATTTGCTTTTCAGGGGTGGGGTGTGCTCCCAAACAGTGCTCAAGGGATCCAGGTAAGAGCTGTACCCTGTAATGCTTGGTGAGCCATGTGGTGCCAGAGATTGACTCACAGTTGGTGGCGTGAAAGGCCTGCCTGCACCCTAGTCCCAATATTATCTCTTTGACCCCCAGCTTTTCAGTTTTAGAAAGTTGGAAGTTGTCTAGTATTCCGGCCATGTTATCCATCTTGTTTTTGCTTTTGGTGGGTGAATTTAGGGCACACTTGACAGTGGTCGGGGGATATTCCCAGGTCTATGCATGGGATTCACTCCTGGTGGTGTTCAGGACCATGGAGAGCCAAGGATCTAACCCAGGCAGCCTCCTTGTGCTTTCCTTTTTGAAATTGAGGACAGGAGGGGTAGTACAGTAGGAAAGGCTCTTGCCCTGCATACAGCTGACCTTACTTTAATCCCCAGCACTGCTGAGCACCTCAGAGTTGGCCCTAGACCACTCCACCCCCACCCACTCCCATCCCCCCATATTTTAAGAAAAAACAATTTAGAAATCGAAGGCCTTTCACAAATCACCAAGCTCTACTGCAGGTTGCAGAGCCAGTTAGGCTAAGGCCTGACTCCTGGCTACCTTATCAGTCTCTCTGACTAATCATTAACTACCTTTGTTTATACATTGCTTTTCCAAGATTAAGTAATCACAAATTAAATTGTTATGTGTCTTAGAAGGGCACTTGGAGAACTCCAGTGCTTATAGTTATACTTGCCTATCTGGTTTATTTCAGCCAAGGTTGGCAGTTAGTTGTAAGTGTAGAGTGAAAAGATGGAACTGACTATTACAGCTCTGTTTTCCCTCACTAGATTAAGAGAAGTGATGCAGGGAGAAGATAGAGTATTTTTCAGAATGATTATTGCAAACCAGAACTTCAAATTAATGGTGTAAGAGGAGCTTTTAATGCACCTGTCTGATGCACTGATGACTGGGCATTTAATATTCATTAAAATAGTACTTTTGGGGCTGGAGCAATAGCACAGCAGGTAGGGCATTTGCCTTGCATGCGGCTGGCCCGGGTTCGATTCCCCAGCATCCCATATGGTCCCCTGAGCACCGCCAGGAGTATCCCCTGTGCATCACCGGGCGTGACCCACAAAGCCAAAATAAAAAAAGGTACTTTTATGGGGCCAGAGTGATAGTATAGTGGATAGGGTCTTTGTCTTGCACCTCTTATGCAAGGGTTCGATCCCTGGCATCCCTTGTGGTCCCCCAAGCCTGCCTGGAGTAGCCCTGAACACCTCTGGGTGTGACCCAAAAACAAAGCAAAAAATATCTTTGGCAGTGCCGGGCATTTAACGTTACCAAAGCATCCAAAGCATCACACATGTTGGGAATGCACTTTACTGCAAGCCACATCCCTGACTCCTTTTTCAGTAGTTGTTTGAGTTCATAACTTCATTTAGAGAGCACACCCAGCAGGTGTATTTTTGTTTTGTTTTGTTTTTTTTTTGTTTGTTTGTTTGTTTGCTTTTTGGGTCACACCCAGCAACGCACAGGGGTTAACTCCTGGCTCTGCACTCAGGAGTCACTCCTGGCGGTGCTCAGGGGACCATATGGGATGCTGGGAATTGAACCCGGGTCGGCCGTGTGCAAGGCAACTGCCCTACCCGCTGTACTATTGCTCCCGCCCACACCCAGCAGTTTTACTCACTGTTCTGATGCTCTGTGTACTGGGAAGCAAATCTGGACTTCCTCTGTGCTAAGTATGCATGCTAGCTCTTTGAACTATCTCCGTGACACTGAAACCCTAGATTTGGTATGGGGAATGCGGGGGAACCCTACATACATGGTGCTCGTGGATCAGGTCTTGGAGGACTGTATGGTCCTAGGAATCAAACCCAGTTCAGTAACATGCATGGCAAGCACCCTACCTGTTATACTATCACTCCAGCCCCTGATTCCATAGATTTTAAGTGGAATCAATATTTCTTACTTTCACAAAGTTAATATAAGTTGTTTTACAATTAGAAGACTCTTTAAGTTTTATAGTTAATATCCCACCCACACGACAGAACTTGGCAAGTTCCCCGTTACGCATTCAATATGCCAAAAACAGTAACAAGAAGTCTCACAATGGAGATGTTCGTGGTGCCTGCTCAAGCAAATCGATGAACAACGGCAGGACAGTGCTATAAAACTTCTTAAGTTGATAGCTTCCTATAGGGATTATGTCATCATGTAGGTATAGTTGATAGAGTACTCCTGGGTAGGACCTTAATGTAGGAAATTCCATAGTCATGTCAGCACAAATTAGTTTTTGTTTTGTTGTTTTTGGGCCACTCCTGACTGCACTCAGGTATTACTGCTGGCAGTGCTGAGGGACCATGTGGGATGCTAGGGATCAAATCCTGGTGGCTGCGTGCAAGGTAAATGCCCTGCCTATACTGGCCCCCACAAATTAATATACTCAGCTGTTAGTTAGCCCATATAAAAATTCATAGATAATGACTATCTTCCCTGCTATGTACTATGTAATATTGTGGTAACGAATCAAATGAGGGGCCGTGAGTAATAGTACAGTAGGTAGAGCAACTTGCCTTGAACATGACTGACCAGAGTTCAATCCCCAGCATTTCATATGGTTCCCCTGAACATCGCCAGTTACGTGCCCCCACCCACCCAGCCCCCAAAAAAATGAAATAAAGGGCTGGAGAGGCAGGAGTACAGCAGGTTGACCACTTGCCTTGCACATGGCTCACGCCGGTTCAATTCCTAGCATCCAGAGCCACCGTCAGGAGTAATTCTGAGTGCAGAGCTAGCGGTTACCCCTGAGCATCACCATTTGTGACCCCAAAATCAAAAAAAATTAGAAACAAAGGATGCGAGAGCGCTAACTTTATAGTGCTAACACAGACTGGGGGGCTACTTGATCTTACACTAATTAGCTGGCTAAAAGGCCTTGTCTGTATCAGACTCTCTTGTATATTGAGTAGTCTTAAATAAATAAAGTCTTTGTCTTTATTTGCAACTTGTCTCGTTTACAGAATTTGGAGGTTTTGGCTCAGTTAGTGGAAAAATTGAAATAGAGATCAAGATCAACCATGAAGGAGAAGTAAACAGGGCACGTTACATGCCTCAGAACCCTTGCATCATTGCAACAAAAACTCCATCCAGTGATGTTCTTGTTTTTGACTATACAAAGCATCCTTCAAAACCAGGTACCTGCCCCCTTTTGATAGAAATTATGAGTCACTATGATAATTTCTCCTGTTTAATTGCTTGCTATTCTTTGAGTAATTTATTATCTTGTGGTTCATATTGATACGTGTGGATATTGGAGGTGGGGAGGGGGTTGTTGAGCACTCAGGAGACCAGAGTGTAGAACCAGGGCGGGGCTGCAAAAAAAGCAAGCGCCTTGGTCCTGTACTAT
Organism: Sorex fumeus; assembly: GCF_029834395.1. NCBI lineage: Eukaryota > Metazoa > Chordata > Mammalia > Eulipotyphla > Soricidae > Sorex > Sorex fumeus. The sequence continues at coordinate 47,975,039 of NW_026606104.1, forward strand.
CGCTGGGCCTTCTTTTGTTCTTTTTTAGGTGGGAAAAAAATGCTCCATTCAGATTGTTTGGCTTAAGCAGTGTATATTTGGTCTTAGTGGGTGGGTCTCTGTTACTTAAAAGGAGTAAGAACTTTCAACCCTCTGATAAAAATTGTGTTCTGCTTAACATGAGATCCAAAAAGGCAGTGTATCGACTAGTATTGATATGACTGTTACTTTTCAGACCCTTCTGGTGAGTGCAACCCAGACTTGCGCCTCCGGGGACATCAGAAGGAAGGATATGGGCTTTCTTGGAACCCAAATCTCAGTGGGCACTTACTTAGTGCTTCCGATGACCATGTGAGTATATTATGTTGGAGTAAATTGGTTGGTGTCTTTGCTGGGGTATGTGGTAAATTAGGACTCTTCCTTTTTATTTAATCATTAATTTTACATTTAAGACCATCTGCCTGTGGGATATCAGTGCTGTTCCAAAGGAAGGAAAAGTTGTGGATGCAAAGACCATCTTCACAGGCCACACCGCAGTAGTAGAGGATGTTTCCTGGCACCTGCTCCATGAGTCTCTGTTTGGTTCAGTTGCTGATGATCAGAAACTTATGATGTAAGTTAAATCCGTTTAGATAGTTCTTGTTTTACCTGTATTATGTTTAATTGCTCATTTAAAAATCTTTTTTTCTTGTTCCTCTTTTATAACTGAAGTTGGGATACTCGTTCAAACAATACTTCCAAACCAAGCCACTCAGTTGATGCCCACACTGCTGAAGTGAACTGCCTGTCTTTCAACCCTTACAGTGAGTTCATTCTTGCCACAGGATCAGCTGACAAGGTCAGTTTGCTTTAAAAGAAAATGCTCTTGACTTTTTAAGAGTGGTAATCTGGGTTTTGTGTTTTCATGAAAGAAAAATGGTGAAATGGTGTTTCCTCTCGTTTTTCCTTTTCACACAGACTGTTGCCTTGTGGGATCTGAGAAATCTGAAACTTAAATTGCATTCCTTTGAATCACATAAGGATGAAATATTCCAGGTAAGAGAAACCAGTGGCTTTATTATTGTTTGTTTTGTCTTGTGCCACTTGATACTGCTTGAGCTATGTCCCTGGCCCTAATTTTTTTTCTTCTTGAAAGCACTATTGTATTTTCAAATATGCTAATAATAAGTTTTGAGCATTCTATTTCCAAACAAGCACACCACCATCATCAGCCTTAGCTTTTTTTTGGGGGGGGGGGTCAACCCAGTGATGCTCAGGGGTTACTCCTCGCTGTGCACTCTGGGAATCACTCGTGGCAGTGCTTGGGGGACCATATGGGATGCTGGTAATTGAACCCGGGTTGGCCACATTCGAGACAAATGCCCTGCTCACTGTGCTATTGCTCCAGCCACTGTTTTTGAGGGTGTTTTTTTTTTGTTTGTTTGTTTGTTTTGTTTGTTTTTTTTTTTAAGGAAAGCAATAGGTGTATTGGTGGGTACATTCTTGATTTTTATCCCATTGCTGTAAATAGTAGAATGTTTTATATGCCCTTTTTCATGCTTTTTTGGTTTTTCCTTTTTTTAAAAAAAAATTTTTTTTTTTTTGCTTTTTTTGGGGGGGGGTCACACCAGGCAATGCACAGGGGTTACTCCTGGCTCTTCACTCAGGAATTACTCCTGGCGGTGCTGGGGGACCATATGAGATGCTGGGAATCGAACCCGGGTCAGCCGCGTGCAAGGCAAACGCCCTACCCGCTGTGCTATTGCTCCAGCTCCAATGCATGGCATGTTTGGGGACTACTTCTGACTTGGTGCTATGGGATTGTGTAATGTTAGGAGTTAAACCCAGGCCTTCTACTAGTGCCTTACTGCTATACCATCTCTCCAGCCCTCTTTGGCTCTCTCCCCTCCACCCCCCTTTTTTTAACGCATTTCTGGGCCTTCAGTGCTGCTAAGGAACCTTCCTCTTTGCCTCTTCCCTCCCCCCAAAAAATTTTAAAGAGGTCAGGGATGTGGCACAGTGATACTGGCTTCATAGGATGTGATCCCTGGCACTAAACACAAAAGGTTTTTACATCATGTTTGAACTTTAAAGAGTGGTCATAATTGTGGGTGCTTGTGACATCTTTTATTAAAGTGTTTTGAAATTGTTAAATGCAATTGTAGGAGGCCAGAGAGATAGTACAGTGGGTAGGGCAGTAGGACATTTACTTTGCTCTCAACCAACCCAATTTCGATCCCCAGCATCCTGTATGGTTCCAAGCCTGGCAGGAGTATGCCCTGAGCACTGGCCGGTATGGCCCAAGAACAAGCCCAAAAAGTAATTGTGGTTAATTTTCTAATTGATAATGTTTTTCTCTTTATTCTTACATGCAGGTTCAGTGGTCACCTCACAATGAGACTATTTTGGCTTCCAGTGGTACTGATCGTAGACTGAATGTTTGGGATTTGAGGTAAGCTTTGTATTAATTAGTACCTTTTGTGCAGTTACTCTTTTGTTTACGTTCCAGTATTTGTTGGAGTGAATCTTGTGAAAATCTTTTTTGTTTGTGTTATAGTAAAATCGGAGAAGAGCAATCCCCAGAAGATGCAGAGGATGGGCCACCAGAATTACTGGTATGTTCTAGACATTGATCAGTATTGAAATAATCTGTACTTTATTATCCTTCTCATTTTGGTTTTTCTTCCTTGTTTAGTTTATCCATGGTGGTCACACTGCTAAAATATCTGATTTCTCCTGGAATCCCAATGAACCTTGGGTGATTTGTTCTGTATCAGAAGACAATATCATGCAAGTGTGGCAGATGGTAAGCATTTTGTCGTTTATTGTATGGAAATTATGAAAATGAACAAAATATCACTTAAATTACCGGCATCTCAGTTACCAGCATCTCTCTTCCAGTTACCTCTGGTTTTGTGCGTGCTAGTATTACCTATACCTATTCTTTACATTAACATGATTGTCCTACTTGTATCTGAAACTCTATCCCCCTTTGGTCTATTCACTTAACAGGTTTTATATTGTTCGTTTCTACAGTGTTACTTCCTCATCTTACAAAAATGAATATGCCCAACCAGTTTTTCTGTTCTATTCCACACCTTAGTGTTTTGGTCTGGCTGGAGCGATAGCACAGCGGGTAGGGCATTTGCCTTGCATGTGGCTGACCCAGGTTCAATTCTTTCATCCCTCTTGGAGAGCCTGGCAAGCTACCAAGGGTATCCCGCTTGCACAGCAAGGCCTGGCAAGCTCTTCGTGGTGTATTCAATATGCCAAAAACAGTAACAAGTCTCACAATGGAGACGTTACTGGTGCCCAGATGAGCAAATCGATGAACAACGGGAGGACAGTGTGCTACTGTGCTACAGTGTTTTGGTCTGGCTCTGATTCTCTTGACAGACTGATATTTAAATCAGGAATAATCTCAATCTCCGTAGGGAAAGTTTGGGCTTAATAGGAGGAAGTTTCTGAGCAGTCAAACCTCTGTTACAGAATAATAGTGTAATGGGAATTGCAGTGGTAGTTCAGTGGGTAGGGTGTCTTGCATGACACCAACCTATGTGTGATCTCTGGCAATCTGTAGGATGCCCAGTTTAAAACTGTGTTACAGTGACCAGGAAGGTACCAGGGCTGAAGTGCATGTGAGGATAACTGGGTGTAGATTCACTCCCTTCCCTATCTGCCGCCCCCCCTCCCCAAATAAACTACTGGTAACACATGTGAACCAGGAAAGTGAAGTAGAACCCATGGATAGCATATTGGTAAAATGTTCTAGAGGCCGGTGTACAGCAGTCGGGCGCTTGCCTTATAAGCAGCCAGCCTGGATTCAATCTCAGGCATTCAATGTGTATTCCCTAAATACCTTTGGATGTGTCCCCCCCCCAAAAAATAGTAGATATTATTTCCACAGATTTCTTAAAACTCTTCCAGTTTTCTGACTAAGAAAACTTACTTTTTACAAGGAGCCCCTTTTGGGGACCATATCTGAGTTTAGGCTAAGGAGGTGGCTTGAGGAATTTTTCAGTAGCCTCAAAATAGGAATAATCTTCAGAAAGACCAGTCACTTTAGCATTCAGCATTCCTGATCCCACTGTGCATTGACTGGGAGTGTTGAGCTCTGTGGGCGGGGAGGAGGGACTCCAAATTTCATGACTTGTGACAGTGCTGGTACTGTGTCACCTCTAGAGATATAATGCATGCATACTTGTCTCCCCACCTTCTATCAGCTCTGCAATTTAGCTATTCCTGGTTGTAACCTTTATAATGAATCAATAATAGGTAAATCCCTTTCCATTCTGAGTCATTCCATTGAAATAGCATATCTGTGTAGGTAGTTGCGGAATGATCCCTAAATTAGTAGCAGGATTGCATAGTCTACAGCCTGAATCCTCAGGGCTTTTCACTGGTCTTTTAACAGTTTTGTTGTTTTCTGGTATGGGGGAATCAAACCTGGGGCCAATCCACATGCTTCACTCCAGAGCTACATCTGGGCCCTGTACAGTTTTCGTGGCCATCCCTTAAGCCCTTGGAATCTGCTGCTACATCTAAGTAGTGTTGGGATTGGCAGTTGACTGTCAGAAATGAGAATTGTGTCAAGGGACAATAGACCATATATGTTTTAGGGGTCAGTGGTAGAGCACATGCCTTACATGTATAAGACCCTGAATTTGATCATCCATGCCATGAAAACATGGGTATGTTCATATGCATATGTATGTGGACCAGAGGTTAGGTAGTACAGTGGGTATGGTGCTTGCCTTGCATGTACCTGACCTAGGTTCTTGAGTTTGATCCATGGCACTGTATAAGGTGTCCTGAGCACAAAATATTTGAAATGAAGTTTTGGCGGGAAGAGAGGGCTGTACATAGTGGACTTCAGGGACTAGGCTACTGAGTTGTTCCCCTGGAACTATGTAATGCCAGGGATTAAACCCAGTCCGTCCACATGTAATGAATGTGATCTTAGCTATTAAACTTTTTCCAACCCAAGAATTCTCTATCTCCCCCTCCTTCCCCCAACCTCTGTATCTCTTCCTCCCTCCCTACCTTCCTGTATTTGGGCCACACCTAACAATTCTAAAGAGGTTGCTCCTGACTCTGCATTCAGGAATCAGTCCTGGTAGTGCTCAGGGATCATATTGGATGTCAGAGATTGAACCCAGGATGGTTGCGTGGGATGTAAGCACCTTACTTGCTGTACTATAGCTCTGGCCTCATCCCCTCCCATCTCCCCTCCCCGGCCCCCCCAGAATGGCTTTTTGGCCATACCCTGTGGTGCTCAAGGTTTACTCCTGGCAGTGTTGCGCAACCACATGGGGTGCCAAGCAAGGATCAAACATGGTTGAGCCACATACAAGGTACAAGGCAAATGCTCTCTACTTTCTACCCATTGTACTATCACCCACATCTTTTATTTTTATTGATTTATTAATCTATTTTAGTGGTGGGGTTTTTGGGGTTTTTTTTTTTTTGGGTATTGTTTTGGGGTTTTGGGCCACCCTGTACTCAGGAATGGAACCCAGGTCGGCCTCATACCAGCATTTACCTTACACCAGGTAAATGCCCTTCTGTTGCACTGCTCTACACTGATCCACAATGCACTTTTTTTTTAATTGCTATTACACTCCCCGTGGACCCCCCCCCAAAAAAAAAAGTTGGTTGTCACCATTTTCCTGTAATCTCCCCAACACTCAGCAATCACCAGTCAACTTTCTTGATGAACTTGCCTATTCTAAACACTCAATACAGAGTTTTTGACAGTTACAAATAACATCTGGTTAAAGGATTCACAGGTGACAAAAATACAGTTTTGTGGTACTGTCCAAATGTAGCAGGATTGACCTGTAGTCCTGCAGCCTGTTTCTTTTGAAACACAGCCATACCCATTTATTTGTAGATGGTGTTACTTTTGGGGGGATTCTGTTTTGTGTTTTGTGTTTACATTGCAGTGCTGGGGCTTCATGTGGTACTGGATATCAGACTGGGGCTCTTGTATGCAAATTATATATTCCCACTCTTTGAACCATCTCTATGGCCTCAACTGCATATATAGTCTGTGGTTGATTTCACCCAACAACTGTACAGTTGAATATAATTAGGCATCTTTGGGGACATTTCAGCAGTGCTCAGGGACTATTCCTGCCTCTCTGCTCAGGTCAGTCACATGGTGCTTGGCAACTGTCAGGACTAGTTACAGAAATCTAGATGGTGTTGTCTCCTGGAAACCTAGGTGGGAGCATGGTCATTTGTGTGTTTGGTATTTGAATTAAGAAATAAAGTTGTAACAGACTTTAGTTTTGAAGCTTCTAGAAGTCACCTTCATGTTTGTTAAATACTCTCATCTGTTTGTTTCTTGGCAGGCAGAGAACATTTATAATGATGAAGACCCTGAAGGGAGCGTCGATCCCGAAGGACAAGGGTCCTAAATATAATGTCTGCACTTGTTTGTGATTTTAGACTCCCCTTTTTTCCCTCTCAACCCAAGATTGATTTAACACTGGTTTTGAGACAGACTTGTTCGGCTATCTCTCTTTTTAGGTACCGTCAACAATGTTATTAGCTCAAACAGAGGGTATTTTCTAAATATTAACTGGGGGGCTTGATTCAGTAAAGCCACAGGCATATTTAAACTTTTTTCTGGAATTTTCTAGTAACATAGGTCTGAAGTAGCAGTGGAAAAGGGGGGGCGTTACGCGTGGTCATTTTTCTTTCATACTACATCCCCAAGTTTTTCAGTGAAGGCTGGAATAAGGAAGAAAGCCAAGTGAGGTAGGTGTCTGAGCCATTCATTAAACAGAAAATACCTGAAGATGTCCTTTTTATTCAGGAAAGGGGAGATTTAAGACACAAATTTCTACTCTTAAAATATTCACAACAACTTTCAGATGCACATTGTCCTATGTAGACCATTCTTCGTTTCTTCAGTTAAGTCGAATTTACATGTTTCTCTCCCAATATGTTTTGCTTGTTAGTGTATTTCTTGAGCTGTTTTCATATTATTTTCCTTTCTGTGAAATGGTTTTTTGTTTTTTAAAACTTGGGACCACCAAGTTGTAAAGATGTATGTTTTTACCTGACAGTTTTACCACAGGTAGACTGTCTTGTTAAGTCAAGAAGAGTGAATCTCAATACCTTGTATTTGTTTTTAAAATTAAATTAATCCTGCATAAAAGTTGCTTTTTTTTTTTTTTTTTTTTTTTTGCTTAGGAGTTAGTCTTTGACCACTAGTTTGATACCATCTCTATACTGAGTGACCAGTTTCACCAGCAGGCCTGTTACACTCCGTGACTAACTGTGTAAGTGCTTATAATGGAATAAATTGCTTTTCTACGTAACCCCATGCTGATGGGTTTCATTTAGTATATAAACATCCATCAAACATCTGATTCTGGTTCCAAGAAAAGTTGTGTAAATGACATTTGTTTCCCATGGTCTTTTGACTATCAAAAGCAGAATTAAACATAATAGACTCAGTGCTGTATAAAAGAGCTTTACTCCTTCCTAGGGAAAGTGAGAGACATAAAACATTGAATCAGAGGCACATAGATGAATCTTGGATAAAATACTATCTTTAGAAGTGAGTTTCTAGAGGTCTGTATGACTGAAGAATGTCAAAGGCAGTGTGGCAGAAAATTTAAGGCAAAATTTAATTTGGGAAAGATGTTTGAAACTTCTCTCAGAGAGGTTGAATTTTCCCCAGTCTGTTGTTCACTGGGGCTTATCATAAGACTCTTGAAAGCAAGCTCTTATCACCAAGTGAAAAACCAGATAAAATTCTGATTTTCCAATCATTTGATTTGACTGAGTAGATCTTTTCTAACCCCAGATCTTGTTTTGGGGCCATATCTGATGATGCTCAGAGGTTATTTCTGGATTTGCACTCAGGAATTACTCCTGGCAGTGCTTAAGTAACTATGTGGGATGCTGGAATTGAACCCAGGTTGGCCACACACAAGGTAAATGCCCACCCCGCTATGCTATAGCTCTGGCCCAACCTTTAGGTTTAAATCTAGATTGGTTTCTTTCCAACACAGCAATCTCTTAGAGAATAGTGAAAATTACCATGACATAAGAGTATAACACATGAGACCATTTAGACATAAAAATATGCTGTAAGAGGATTCATTTAAATTTAACCCATGGCACAAAAGAATTGAAGTTGTTAGTCTAGAACTCTGCCCTTTTTTGACCTCCCCCCCCTCCCCGTGCTAAAAAAATTTATTATTTCTTCTTTGGTTTGGGTCCATAGCAGGTAAAATACATTCTTTGCTGTAAGATGTGTCCATACATTCATCCTTTGTCGTATTAAGAGGTTTGCTGTAGGATGGGCTACTCATTTCTGTCTGCTTTGCGATCATTACCAGCAGCTACAAAATAGAATCTAGCCAAGAGCTGGTGTTCTCTTCTCCAGCCAGCCCTAACATCTTTTTAAACCAGTCAGCGTTATTTGTAACTTTCCCAGGGTGAATTGCTTGCCAAAACCCCAGCACTCCTTTCTGTTAGGATAAAAGTACATAGAGATCCTTTGCAAAGAAGGCTTTGTTGTTTCTGGGTTGCGACTTTTCAATTTGTTTCTAAACAGCCCCTGTAAGATTGAGAGAGAAAAGTAAGTTTGTACTTGTGCAACTTGACTAAAGTACATAAAGCTCAACTAGTAAATTTTGAAGTTGGTTTGAACAGGCTATGTTGGGAAAGAAATGTGAGAGTAGTCAGGAATGGCTTCCCCAAGCATTAAGTATAGTTAGTTAGGCCTGGATAAAACATAGATAAAAGGGCCGGAGTAATAGTATAGCGGGTAGGATGTTTGCCTTGCACACAGCCGATCCAGGTTCAATCCCCAGCATCCCACCTGGTCCCCTGAGCACCACTTGGAGTAATTTCCTGAATGCAGAGCCAGGCGTAACCCCTGAGCATCATTGGGTATGACAGCAAAAAGGGGGGGAATATATATATATATGTGTGTGTGTATATATATATTATACGTATACACACATATATGGAAAGTTAGGGAAAAAACATCGGTTGTAATAGTTATTTGTGAATCTGTAAAATTAACAAAATTAATGAAAATTTATGAGCATTTATCCATTGCTTGACAAAGAAATCCCCGGCTTCCTATGCTCAAACCCCAAGACCTCACACAAGCAAGACATGTTCTACTGCGTCCCCAGCTCTACACACCCCTTTTTCAGCCTTAATTTCATTATCTGAGAGGATCTAGAAATCAGAAGTATGTGAATATACTGATGAATAGAGTTCAAGGGCAGATACGTTGCTTATTTCATGTATTTCCATCCCTCAGATTATAAACACTGGGTTGGTAGTTTGTTGGTTTTTTTTTTTTTTTTTTGTTGGGGTTTATTTTGGAGGGGGGTATCACTGTTAATCACTGTTACCCTGTTGGTCATTGATTGCCTCAAGCAGGCCCCATTAACGTCTCCTTCGTTCTAGCCCTGAGATTTTTAAAAAGTGCCACAGAAAGACCCTTTCAGGGTCAGGAGAATGAGACCCATCATTGTTACTGGTTTTTGGCATATTGAATACACCACGGGGAGTTTACCAGTTTCCCTCCCGTGTGGGCAGGATACTTTTGGTACCCTGCCAGGTTCACCAGAGTTAAGACCTAGATAATAAGATGTCGCACAGCCGCAGATGTGGCCGCGCACTTTCCGGAGCAGGGTTTTATAGTCTCTGGGTCTTGGCCAATGATGGGATTACACAGCATCGAAGGCAATTGGTGGGTGTAATGCCAGGAAGGTGGGGGATCTGGGTAGAGGAGGCCCCAGTTTCCATCCGAGCAGGCTTGGAGATCTATGCCCCGGGTCCCGCACACCTGGGTGTTGGTGGGTTTGGGGGTTTTTTGTTGTTGTTGTTGCTGTTTTTTTTTTTTTTTTTTTTTTTTGCTTGTTACAAGTTAATTTGTCTTTGGTCACCTTTGTTAACAGTTTAAATTAGATAGCATGACTGCTATTCTAGGCAAATGTGTATGAATAGTGGGTGGAGTAGAGTGAGAAAAGTTTAGAATGCACATTGCTACAAAATTCCTGGTGGTGATTAGGACTATTTTACAGTCCTGTTAGAAATGGAAACAGTCCAAATGAATTCTGAATAGTTGAAGCAGTCAGTTTTGAGGTATGTCTGTTTCATCCCTAAATGACTTGTCATTAGATGCAAGTGTTTTGTCTCTGGGTTTTGAGCCACCCCTGGCAGTGTTTGGGGAGCCATGTGGTTCTGGGGACTAATGGCTAGGCCACCCACATGCAAAGCATATGTTCTAGCCCTTTGAACGTTCTCAGCCGTATCACTTTTTTTTTTTTTTAAGATATTAGTATTGTTAGGGCAGCAGTAGTTGTTAACACAAAAAAACACTTGTACCCACAAGGATCACCTTGAGATTGTGACTCAGCTTCACTTGTCTGAGAAGTGGAAGCATTAGCTTGTTCAGGGCTCTTGGGTAGCATAGCCCTTTAAAAGAGAAAAAAGAGCAGTTTTCATCCGTTTAAGAGTGAGCATACTTAAAAATTGTCAAGAATATTGTGAGTGATATTTCCCCTCAGCGACATCTACTGTCCTCCCACCATCCCCTCACCCAGAGTGGAGGTTTAGGGAGTAGCGAAAACTGACTTATAAGTTGAGAGCTCTTCCGCAAGGCTGATCCTTAGTTGCTCCATTTCTTTGTTCTTCTGTTGCTGGAGTTGCACCCCACTTCTTAACTGCCTTTGTCGTTCTTCCATTTCCTCCAGCTGTTCCTGTGCAACATGATCGAGAATGTTTTTTGTTTGTTTTTTGTTTGGGGGCCACACCTACTTCTGCACTCAAGGATCAAATCGGGGTTGGTTGTATGCAAGGCAAACATCCTCATTAATAAAACGTTACTTTTCTAAGGGGCCAAACAGTTAGAACAGAAAGTAAGGTTCCTGCCTTGCACGTGCCCTGTCTGGGCTCAATCCCCAGCATCCAGTATGGTGTTAATTCTCTATATCATTTATTCCCTAGACAAAGATCCATTTCACCTGGATTTTTTTTGTTTACTTTGTTCTTGGGTTTTGGGTCATACCAGCGATGCTCAGGGGTTACTCCTGGCAATGCTTGGGGGACCAGAAAGGGGTGACAGGGATCGAATCTGGGTCAAGGAAGTACAAGGCTTGTGCCTTACCTGCTGTACTCTCTCCAGCCCCTTCTCATTTCACTTAAAATCATGTAGGGGCACGTTCTGTAAATTGTCTCTGCTTGGAATCAGTGTCCAAGAAATTAGGCTTCGGTCACTGTTAGAAAATGAATTTTGATTTAGTTGCTGACTGATGTAAATCCTTAGGAAGCAGGAGGGAGTTGGAAGGCATATGTTGAAGGGGCAGTAATTTTCACCTTTTTTTTTTCCCCTTGTTGGGTCACACCTGGCGATGCACAGGAGTTACTCCTGGTAGTGCTCAGGGGACCATATGGGATGCTGGGAATCGAACCCGGGTGGGTCGCGTGCAAGGCAAACGCCCTACCCGCTGTGCTATTGCTCCAGCCCCCCACCTTTTATTTTGAAGAATAGGATAAAACCATCTGGTTTGGGTATGTGCTATTATTAGAAGTTTCTAAGTAATTTGTTCTCTGAGTCATCCTTGCTATGCCTGTGGCCCATTAGTCTGCAATGTTTGATGTGCTGACTGAATCTGTTTGCATCAGCATTGTCTAAAGGCCCCCTTTTTAATAAAGTGCTTGGGTATACTTTGGTACTTGAGAGTAGGCCATCTGAAGGAAGCAGCTGTAATCCTCTGCCCGTTTCCCAAGCCTTTCTGACACATCTGTTACTTGGTTTAGGAGGTATGTGCTAAGGTCAGTAAAGCCAGAGCAATAGGACAGCAGGTAGACTTTTTGCGTTGCATGTAGCCGACTCAGGTAGGTTTGATCTCCAGCATCCCACATGGTTTCCCGGCCTACTAGGAGTGTAAGCCCTGAGCACTACTGGGCGTGCGCCCCCACCCCCAGCAAAAATAAAAGTACATGCTTAAGGAAGGCAGTGCCCCATCAGTGATGAGTTTTGACAAAGATTGTCACAGAATGTATGAGATTACTTCAACAAAGACTAACTTGAAGGTTCTTTCCTCTTTCTTACTCCTTCATAGCAACATAAAGACTTCTTGATTCTCATTTGGGGCCACACCCAGCAGTCCTCTAAGCTTACTACTTATGAAGCTCAGGAGACCATGTTCGGTGCTGAGGACCACAGCTTGGTCAGTCTAATGCAAAGCACGTGCATTACCTGCTTTCCCTCTCCAGCCAAGACTGACCACTTTGGGGAGGCCTCCCCAGTGACGCCTATAAAGGATTTGGTGCAAGGGGTACTCGGGATGATGTCCAGTAGGATGAGTCGGAGGGCATTTAGTACCAGGGATCCAACTCTGCTCCTTAGGACGTGTGAATTGTGCGCTTCAGCCCTTTGAGCTGTTTCCCAGGCCCTGCTTTCCGGTTCGGATATGCCTCTCTTCTAGTTTGGCTCCCACTCCTATCTAAAACCTCCCATTTTTTTCTAACCTGCTCTGTCCAGTGTGGAAGGCACTGCTCATATGCTGTATGAGACTGGAAATAACTAACCCCAAATTGAGATGTGTTGTAAGTTTAAGATACATGGCAGAGGGGCCAGAGAGTACAGCAGACAGGGCACTGCCTTGCATGCATGCAGCCAGCCTGGGTTCAGTCCTCAGTCTCATAAAGTCCCCTGAGCACCACTTAGTGTGTCCCCAAAAAATACCTATTTTTTTATTCAGATGTTTATGTATATGTGTATAAAAGATCAAAGCCAAGCCTGTCATATACATATGTATGTATATGTCCCTAAAAATACATATTCTTTTACACATACATGCATATGTGTATACACACACACACACACTCACGTACTGAGTAGGTGGGACTGGAAGAGAGTACAGTGGGTAGTTTCTCCTAACCAAGTATAGTCCCCAGCACTACATATGGTACCCCCCCGCCCCCAAAACAAAAGAAAAAATACAAAGTATTAGATTTTGGCACACACCAAAAAAGCCTGATACCTCAAATTTTGATGTTGATCACATTAATGTTTCTGTTGCTTTCTGGGTCACCCAGCGATGCTCAGGGATTACTCGTGGCAGTGCTCAGGGGACCATATGGGGTGCCGGGGCTTGAACCTAAGTCTTGAACTCAGCGATGCTCAGGGATTATTCCTGGCTCTGCACTCAGGAATTATTACATGTAGCAGTGCTCAGGGGACCATAGGGTGTGCCGTGGCTTGAGCCCAGGTCTTGAACCCAGCGATGCTCACGGATTACTCCTGACTCTGCACTCAGGAATTATCACGCATGGCAGTGCTCAGGGGACCATGTGGGGTGCCGGGGCTTGAACCCAGGTGTACCATGCGCAGGGCAAATGTCCCCATCCCCTGTACTCAAGCTCTGGCCCTTTTTTTTTTTTCCCCTTTTGGGTCACACCCGGCAATGCACAGAGGTTACTCCTGGCCCATGCACTCCGGAATTACCCCTGGTGGCGCTTGGGGGACCACATGGGATGCTGGGAATCGAACCTGGGTCAGCTGTATGCAAGGCTAATGCCTTACCTGCTGTGCTATCGCTCTAGCCCCCTGCCCTGTTTTTAAAGCCTGAGTTAGGAATGTGACTCTGGTAGAAGGATATGCCTTGTGTCTGTTGAGACCCTGAGTAAAAGTGGAAAATATATATTAACTTTACCTGTAACATTTGTGTTCTTGGATCTGGAGCAATGTGCAGCAGGTAGAGCAATTTGCCTTGCATGCATCTGGCCCTTGTTTGATCCCCAGCATCTTGTGTGGTTCCCTGAGCACAGAGCTAGGAGTAAGCCCAATACTATCATTTTTGGTTTTGTTTTTATGAGGGGTTCTTGGGGGGAGGGGCCATGCCCAGTTGTTCTCAGGGTTTGCAAGTGCTATATAGATGCTGGGAATCAAACTCCAGTCAGCTGTATGCAAGGCAAGCACCCTACTGCGATTCTGTCTCTGGTAACCATCACTTTGGCCTTTGTTTTTTTGGGTCATCCAATTTAGCTACTAGAAATTGTCTGGGGAGTGAAGGTGCCACAACTGTGCACTTGCACTCAGGGGCTACTCCTGGCTAGGTCATCAGCAAACTGCTGTGCCAGGGATCAAACCTTGGGAATTTCTAGCCTTTTCACCTAACTCCTAGGTTAACCGGTTCTTTTTTGTGGCCACATCCAGCCTCACTCAGGGTTCACTCCTGGCTCTGTACTCATCGAATTACTTCTGGTAGGTCTGGGGAAACATGGGATGCTAGGGGTTGACACAGTTAGGCTGCATGCAAGGCAAACATCCAACCCACTCAACTGTCTCAGGCACCTAGGTTGAGCAATTTGATCCTTCCATCAAATCTTAGTTGCATTTGTACATAAATCTGTACAAATGACATGATTTAGATCTTATCTCTCTTCCCATTTTTGTGGGGCTGGGGGGGATTATTCGTTATGTTTTTTTCTGGCTGAGCACCACCAGGGGTTAATTCCTGAGTGCAGAGCCAGGCATAACCCCTGTGCGTCGCCCCCCCCCCCCCCAAAAAAAAAAAGAAATCTTAGCTTCCTCTGACTTCACCTCGGCCCTATGCAATCAGTCCCTGGTTTATTCTGCACTCATTTCTTCTTGCAGTCTTCTCTTTGTTCTCCTTACAAATGGCTGCTCTTTTCTGAGAGGGAGAACACTCCCGGTGGTGCTTTGGGGACCATAGAATCCAGGACTCCCGCATTGCTTAAGCCCTTTGAGCTGTCTCCTCAGCCTCCCTGTAACAGCTTCTTAATTAGTCTTCCTAATTAGTCTCTGGTCTTACTGCTACCAGCACTTTTTCTAAAAATAGATAATCATGTTCCTTTAAGTGACTATAATGATGTAACTACTGAATGAAGTCCAAGCTCTCTCCCATGTTTAGATTTCAAAGTCCATTGTTTTCTGCCCCAACCTACAGTTGAGCGTCCAATTCAGCTTGACTTTATTTTCATCTTTCACTGCAGCTATATTTTTGAGTAACTATATTTTTGGCTTTTGGACCATACCCTATTTAGTTCGGAAGGCGGGGGGAAGACTATATAGTGTTGGGGGTTGAACTTGAACCTCTAGCATACAAAGCACACGATACTGAGATTATAGCTTGGTGGAAGAGTGCATAGTTCACATATGCAAGGCCCTGGGTCCAGTCCTTGACATTTCGCATGGCTTACACTGTATTTCTGCTATAAGACACTAGTCTAGATCTCCCTATGCCAATTCGATCTTCCATGGTTATGACTGAATCGTCTAAAAACAACCTTACCCATAACTTTGGGGGGTTTATTTGGGGGCTATAGCAGCAATACAGTGCTCAGGACTTACTCTTGGTTCTGTACTCAAGCATCACTCTTGGTGGTGCTCCAGGGGCCATATGTAGTGCCAGATACTGAACCCAGATTGGCCACATGTAAGACAAGTGTCTTAACCACCTGTGGTGTCTCTTGCCCCATCCTACCTTTTGCCTACACCTCTCAGTCATGTTACTTCTCGGGGACACAATATTAATGTGATAGAGTGGTAGTTATAGTAGAGCCAGGGAAATAGCACAAAGAACTGAGCGTGTGCTTTTTGTTTTTGAGGGGGGCAGTTGGGTTCAGTGGTACTCAGGAGTGACCCCTGCCAGTGCTCAGTGGAGCATATATGGTTCCGGGGACTCAAACTAAGGTCAGCCACATGCAAGACAAGTGCTCTAACAGACTTTGCATGCAGTAGACCCAGGTTCCCCAAGCACAACCAAAAGCATCCGCTGAATATTAAGCATGAAGTAGTTTTTGATCAGCACTGGTGTGGTCTAAAAGAACCCTCCCAAAAATAGTATTATTGGGGGGGGGGGGTTGGAGGGCGGCGGGTATGTCTTAGTGGTAGAGTGGGTGCCTTGCGTGAGGCCCTGGGTTTGACCACCATTGCCACACAAATGTATAAGTGCCTTTTTACTAAATTGAGAACCAGTGAAAAATGTGGGCCAGGAATATGGTACAACTGGTTCTATGTTTAGGAGCACTTGAAATGAAACCACTGAGCCCATGTGGAGCTCTCAAAGCCCCGGAGCACTTGCAGGTGACTCTGCTGGTCCCTGGTACCACAGGGAGGGGTCCAAGCAGCACAAGATCCTTGGGACCTCGTATTCATCCATCTGGCCCACTTTACTAAATATTTGCCAGGAGTGGCACCCAGACTTCTTGAGCACCACTTGGGAGCCCCACCACTACCACAGGAAGTAATGTGGGAGCAGGGAGCTATCACAGAGGACTGGAGCACATGCTTGGCATGTGGGAGGAATCCCAGGTTCGATTCCCTAGCTCACATGGTCATCTGAAAGCTAAGGTTGCCTTGCATGCAGCCAACCACACCCAGCAGTGCTCAGTACTTATTCCCTGGCACTGCACTGAGATTACTTGTAGCAGTTCTAGGGAGACTTTGTAGGGTGTCAGAAATTGAACTCGTGTTGGTTGCATGCAAGACAAGTTCCCTGCTGCTGTACTCTCTAGCCCCCTGACTGGTTCCACCCCTGGCACAGCACATGGTCCCCCAAGCCCAGATAGCAGTGATGCAGAAAACAACCTGGAGTCAACCCTGAGCACAGCCAGGTATAGCTAGCGATCTCTTTTAAAAAAAAGAAAAAAAGAACGTGGGGCTGGAGCAATAGCACAGCCAGTAGGGCGTTTGCCTTGCATGCAGCAGACCCAGGTTCGATTCCCAACATCCCATATTGTCCCCTGAGCACTGCCAGGAGTAATTCCTGAGTGCAGAGCCAGGAGTAATCCGTGTGCGTTGCCAGGTGTGACCCAAAAAGCAAAAAAAAAAAAAAAAAAAAGACAAAACAAATTACTGGGATAGTATAGGTATGGGGCTGAAGCGATAGCACAGCAGGTAGGGCGTTGGCCTTGCGCACGGCTGATCTCACCGACCCAGGTTCAATTCCTCCACCCCTCTTGGAGAGCCTGGCAAGCTACTCGTGACGTATTCAATATGCCAAACACATTGAATGGAGACATTACTGGGCCTGCTCAAGCAAATCTATGAACAACAGGAGGACAGTGACAGTGTAGGTATGCATAATTTTTACGACATTTTTATCATCATAACCCCCTCCCACTATTTGGTTCGTCTTTGGGCAACACCCAGCAATGCTCTGGGGTTACTCCTGGCTCTGCACACAAGAATTACTCCTGGCAGTGCTCTGGGGACCATACAGGATGTGGGGAACTGAACCTGTGTTGGCCACACAAAATGCAAGTGCCCTACTCACTGTACTATTGTTCCAACACCCTCCATCCCCCTCCTCACCCCCTCCCCCCACACACACACACAGTTTTCATAATACAAGCTGCAGGTACCATGGAAGGAAGTGACTATAGCCAGTTTGGCAGAGGGATATGTTTTAAGGATGTAAGGTTTCAGTTGACTTCAAAGAAAGCTCAAACAACTGGAGTGCATGATTTGCGTTCAGGAGGCCAGGTTCCATTTCTGCCACTACATGATACCCTGAGTACCCCCAATGGATCCTTCACCCCCAGCATCACCAAGTGTAATCTCAAAACCCAATAAAAAGCAAGATAACTGTCTTTGGACTTGCTAGAGGTCTAGAACACATGCCTGGAGGTACAGAGGCAGTGTTTCATTTTTTGTTTTTGTTTGCGGGGGAAGGGCACACATTAAGAAGTGCCTAGGGGCTATTCCAGGCTCTGCTCAGGGTTCACTCCTGGTGGTACTCAGGGCACCATACGTGGTGTTGGCCAGCAGGGTTGGCCACATGCAAAGTGAGCACCTTAACTCCTATGCTACCTAGCTTCTAGAGGCTCTGAGTTTGATTCCCCAGCACTGAGAGAGACCCCAAGAAATAAATGCCCTAAATGTGCTAGGGATTTTGCTCCATAGCAGAGCACATAACTCACTTTGTTCAGTCCCCAGCAACAATTAAGTCAGGACTTAAATGATGTATGCTCTGAGCCTGAGTGGCAAATATATGTAAAATAATATGCCAGTGCTAACTAACTCACAGTCAGATATATGAATATGAAATGGGATGCTGGCATTGAACCCATGTTGGCCGCATGCAAGGCAAGTACCATACCTGCTGTACTATAGCTCTGGCCCTTAATGCTCCCTCTGAACCAAGTGTTGCTTGGTTTTGAAACATTTGACTTTTGGCCTACACCTAGCTTAATTCTGGCTCTGTTCAGGGATCACTTCTGGTGTGGCCCTGGGGAAAGGGCCACATGGAATGATAGGGATCAAACCCAGGTCAACCACATGCAAGTCAAGCATCATACCCACTGTACTAACTCCAACTTCATGTTACCCGGAATTGGAAAATCATGGAAATAGCCCCAAGATGTTTGGGGTTGGTCAGACCAGGTTTCCAGTTATTCCAACTCAATTTCTTTACCTATATAATACTTGGGACTAATGAGAGGATCAAATGAGATCACATGTAAAAGTGCTCTGTACTAAGTAAATAGGTAACTTAATCCTGATTTTCGGGAGCCACACTACAGCTGAGCCACACACACAGTCATTCCTCCTACAACTAGCATGTATCCTTCATTCAGAGAACCTTTGACTTGGTCATCTTGTCCTCCTGCAGCCTACCGGAGCAGTCAGTCTCCCGCCCTGTGGACAGACCTACCCTGTACTGCTGCACCTCCTCGTCTCGCTTTTGTCTCACAAGTGTGATCTGGTCCTCCAGGTTTCGGTTTTGCAGGTGGAGCTGCTGGGCCTCTGCTTGCAGGGGTCTCAGAGCCTCCTTCATCTCCTGGATCTCTGCCTGGGTTTTCTGGAGAGCTTCGGCAGCAGCTTCCTTCCGCTCAAGGAGCCGCAGCAGCTGAGGCTCATACTCCTCCTCCAGGCCCTGGCGGCTCTCTGCCATGAGGTTCTCAAACTGTGCAGAGATCCGCCGGCTCTCCTGGAGAAAGTGCCCGTCCCTCTGGCTTGGCGGTGCCTCTAGTTGTTGTTGTAACAGCTCCTTCTGCTTCAGATAGGCCTCCTTGAGATGGGCCAGCTCTTCCGAGAGCTGCGCTGCCCGCGTAGTCAGCACTTCCTGGAATTCAGCAAAGTGGGCCACGTCTTGCCGGCGGCACTCCAGCTGGTACTGGTAGGCCACACATTCCTTTGTCACCTTGAATAGCTTCTGCTTGACCAGCCGGATCTCCTCCCTTATCCCG
The DNA here is from genome assembly GCF_029834395.1 of Sorex fumeus. Taxonomy (NCBI): domain Eukaryota; kingdom Metazoa; phylum Chordata; class Mammalia; order Eulipotyphla; family Soricidae; genus Sorex; species Sorex fumeus. The sequence goes on from NW_026606104.1 coordinate 47,994,206, forward strand.
TCTCTCTCCAGCTCTGCTTGGGCATGCAGCTTGTAGGCCGCCTGGATGTCTTGATGGACTTGCTGCACCTCCTGGAGGGCTGGTTCCCGGAGCAACACTAGCTCATGAACAAGCTGATCCCTTTCCTCTTCCAGCTGGGACACGGCTTGGATACACTGCTGGAAACGGCCTTCCAGCAATTCCAGATCCTCCACACTCAGGCTCTCCTCAGTGGAGGGGCTTGACTCAACTCGGGGGCTTTCCTCAGGGCTCAGTTTCTCCTCACTTGTGCCTGTCTCTCCATCAGTGATCTCTGGGCTTGTCTTTTCTGATTTCATGGGATCTTTTATAGACTGTGTCTCCTCTGGCTTCAGAGCTTCCTCCACAGCAGACACTATCTCCTTGGGCTTCACAGTCTCCTCCAGAGAGTGTATCTCCTCTGGAGTCACAATCTCCTTCACAGACAGTATCTCCCTGGGCTCCTCCAGAGACTGTATCTCCTCTGGAATCATGATCTCCTCCACAGATAGTATCTCCTTGGGCTTCACAGTCTCCTCCAGAGACTGTATCTTCTCTAGAGTCACAATCTCCTCCACAGACAATATCTTCTTGGGTTTCACAGTCTCTTCCAGAGATTGTATCACCTCTGGAGTCACAGTCTCCACCACTGACAGTGTCTCCCCTGGCTTCACAACTTCCTCCACAGACAGTGTCTGCTCTGGCATCATAGTCTCCTTGACAGACTGTGTTTCCTCTGACGTCACGGTCTCCTCCACAGACAGTGTCTCTTCTGGCGTCACAGTCTCCTTTATAGACTGTGTCTCTTCAGGCTTCACAGCTTCCTCCCCATACTGTGTCTTTAGTTTCACATTCTTCTCCACAGACTCTGTGTCCTTTGGGGTCGTAGTCTCCACAGACTGTCTCTCAGGCTTCACACCATCCTCCACAGACAGTGTATCCTCTTGTTTCACAGTCTCTTCAATACACAGGGCCTCATCTGGCTGTCTGGTCTCCTCAATATACAGTGGCTCCACGGGTCTCTTGGTCTCTTCCACATGTAGTATCTCATCAAAATCACCTGATCCCCCCAGGTAGAAAATGTCCTCTAAGTTCAAATTCCCCTCCAAAGGGAAAGTAACTTCTGGATACAAGGTCCTTTCCTCATTCAGGGATTCAGAGTTCTCCTCATGAGGAGAACTGGCCTCAGCTCTTGTTCCCCTGCAAGAGAAATTACTGAAGTGAGAGGGTATCCACAGCCAAGGATGATTTTTTTCCTAGAGCCACAGACCTACATAATGCCAGCTTCTAACATCTTGGTATCTCTGTGCTCTCTTCTCTCCATCAGTCTATTCCCACACCAGCCTATAGCTTAGATCCCCTGACAACATCCCATGCCAGTGCCTAGTCTGGTTTCCATATCTACAAGGTCAGGAAGCTCATACCTGAGCCATCACGATTCTATTGTCATTCTACTAGTATTCAGAAGCTGGAGAGATAATACAGGGATTAAGATGCTTGCCTTGCGTACAGCTGATCACAGTTAAATCTTTGGCATCATATATGAGCACTGCTAATTGTGATCCCAAAACAAAATTCTTTTGTTCAGGGACCAGAGAGAGTGCAGCAGGTAGGAAATGTGCCTTGCATGCAGCCAACCTGGGTTCAATCCTTGGCATCCCATATGGTCCCCTGAGTACCACCAGGAGTGAAACCTAGCGCCAAGTCAGGAATAAACCCTGAGCATTGCTGGGTGTGGCACAGAAAACAACGGCCAGAGTGATAGTAAATTGGGTTCGGTGCTTGCTGGCATTCCATATAGTCCCCCGAGTACTGCTGGGTGTCACCCAAAAACAAAACAAGTAAATTATGGAAGTGTGGTGCCACCAGCAGGTCAACCTCTGCCTGCGAGGCGACTGTATCAGGAGCCTGATAGTGCCTTCAGACTTCCTGATAGCCCAAAATTGCCACTGTGCCTTTGGCCAGACCCCAACAACTTGGGACCAAGTTTCCCAAGAAATTAAATGGCAAAAATGTATGTAGGAGCCATTCCCACAAACTACCTCTGGCTCAGCCATACAAGCTCACTCACTCACTGGTCTTATTTCAGAGACCTATAAATTAATAGAGATCAAAAGCCACAGTTAATTTCGGACCCACTCATGGCTGAACATACCTGGGTAAATCAGAGGAGGGCGGGTCAGCCTGGAGGCCACCCAAGCAGAGCCCCTGGCAGCCGCTTGCTTCCATAATCCAAGATCACCACCATACCCCTGGCCTGACTCCACCGTCTCAGGACAGACCTCACCAAGATATAATCTGCTGAAAATTCAGGTATGCGGGTTTTGTGACAAATTGCTAGACTTTCCCAGTGTAGGGATGGGCGACCTTCCCACACCTCCCTGTACTTTTCAGAAACCTCGGCAGTCACATGCACAGCTCAGAGCTGCCACCCACAGCTGAGAGCTGCCACCCAATTAAAAAGCTACTTCAGCACTTCAGCTTTACCATCCTAATAAAAATACAGAATGCCCTAAACAAACACCATGACCTCTTAGCACCTGTATTGCAAACCATAGTGCACAAAAGGAAAAAGAGCAAGAAGGAAAGTGCCCCCCATGGAGGTGGGGGGTGGGGTGTTGGGGGAAATTGGAGGGACACAGACATTGCTGGCGGGAAATGTACACTGGTGGAGAGATTGGTGCTGGATCATTGTAAGACTGAAACCCAGTTGTGAACAGCTTTGTAATGGTCTATCACGGATATTCCTGTCCTGTCCTCCTTTGTTCATCGATTTGCACCAGTAACATCTCCATTGTGAGACTTGTTACAGTTTTTGGCATCTCGAATACGTCACGGGTAGCTTGCCAGGCTTTGCCGTGCGGGCAGAATATTCTCTGTAGCTTGCCGGGCTCTCCAAGAGGGGCGGAGGAATTGAACCCAGGTCGGCTGTGTTCAAGGCAAACGCCCTACCCACTATACTATGGCTCTGGCCCACATGGATTTTTTTTTCTTTCTGGATCACACCCGGCGATGCACAGGGGTTACTCCTGGCTCTGCACTCAGGAATGACTCCTGGCAGTGCTCAGGGGATCATATGGGATGCTGGGAATCGAACCTGGGTCGGCTGCGTCCAAGGCAAACGCCCTACCCGCTGTGCTATCTCTCCAGCCCCCAAAAGAATTTTTTTAAAGTAATGTGGAGTTCATGCCCAATTCAATCAGCTTAATGGTTGAATAAATATCAGTACTGCTACATTTTTTAAAAAAAGCAAACAAAAATGTTTTAAAAGGGGATCAGAGAGACTGACATCCCACATCACTGCCATGTAAACAGTGGCCCTGGAGTGCACCAAGTTCCATAATATTGACAGCCCAGTAGGAGCACACGAAATTAGAGCATAGAAGCCAACTAAGCTCAGTCGAATGACACAGAAGGCTCAACTAGCAACAAACAGCTCAGTAAATCCTGATAAGATGACTTTAATAACACCATTGTCAGATATAACAATTTTCACGAATTTTCCTGAACTTTTGGTCGTTTCATTTTTCATTTTGTAGTAACAAGCAACAAGCCATTTTGTGCCTGCTAAGGGGGAGGCCTGAGGGGTGGATGGGAAATTGGGGACAATGATGGAGGGAAGGTCATGCTGGTGGTGGGATCGGTGTTGGAACAGTGAATGCCCAAATCAACTGTATTATGAACAACTTTGTAAATCCTGGTGTTTAAGCAAAATTAAAAAGGGTTGTGGGAGGGGCTGGAGCAATAGCACAGCGGGTAGGGCGTTTGCCTTGCACACGGCAAACCTGAGTTCGATCCCAGCATCCCATATGGTCCCCTGAGCACCGCCAGGAGTAATTCCTGAGTGCAGAGCCAGGAGTAACCCCTGTGCATTGCCGGGTGTGACCCCAAAAAAAAAAGAGTTGTGGGAGGATACCATTGATTATTGTTCAGGGTTAAGGCTCTTACTTGCATGCAGCCAATCCTGGTTCAAGCCTCAGCCCTACATCTGGTCCCCCAAGCACTGCAAATTGGGGGGAAAAAAAAGAAGGAAGGGAAAGAGAAAGAAGGAAAAGAGAAAGAAAAAGGAAAGAGAAAGAAAATTTCAGGGGTGAATTGAGTAATTTTTTTTTTCTGGAAAGGGAACAGTAGGACAGGTAAGTTTGTCCTCTATCAAGCATGTCAAAGGCTTCTGAATTCAGGGACCAGAGGGATAGTAGAGCATTTGCTTTGCATGCAGCAGATCTGGGTTTGATCCCTGGCATCCCTTATGCCCTCCCACCGGGCACTGCCAGAAGTAATTCCTGAGTGCAGAGCCAGGAGTAATCCCTGAGCATCACTTGGTATGACCCCAAAAAGCAAAACAAAAAAGTCTTCTGAAGTCATGTTTTGCTTTGGGGCCATACCCTGCAATGCTCCGGACTTACTCTTTTTTTTTTTTTTTTGCCTTTTGGCTCACACCTGGCGATGCACAGGGGTGCTCAGGGGACCATAGGGGATGCTGGGAATCGAACCCAGATCGGCCACTTGCGAATCACTCTAGCCCTTCAGGGCTTACTCTTGATTCTGCGCCCAGGGATCATGCCTGGTGGGCTCAGGGAACTGTACTGGTGCCAGGGATTGCCAAACCAAGTTTGCCGCAAGCAAGGCAAACACCCTACCTGCTGTCACTGTGACCCCTGTTTCTTTTTTTAAACCTGGTTTTTGGGTCATAACCAAGCAGTGCCCAGGGATAATTCTCAGCTCAATGCTTGGGGTTACTCCCCACAACGCCGAGGATCAAACCAGGACCTCAAACATGTAAGGCAAGTGCTCTACCACTGAACCACATCCCATGTCCTGACATTGTGATTTTTTTTTTCTTTTGGTTTTTGTGCCACCCCTGGCTGTGCTTAGGGTTTACTTCTGGCTCTGTGCTGCAAGTGTAAGGCAAGTACATTTACTGTCTCTTCAGTCACCTAGACTTTGTGATTTTTTCCTTTGGAGGGTGGGGAACATATTCTGCAGTGCTCAGGGATTACTTCTGGCTCTGTGTTCAGAATTACCCTGGGCGTGCTCATGGGACCCAGGGGACTATATGAGGTGCTGGAGATCAAACCCAAGTTGGCCACATGCAAAGGAAATGCCCTACCCGCTGTACTATCTTTCCAGTACCCTCTAGATGTTATGATTCTTAAATCTGACACTACCTATTAATCAGTTCTGAATTTCCTTCTGCTTCTTAGGCCCTCCTTGGCTGTCTTTTGGAGTCATACCCAGCAGTGTTCAGGGCTTCCTCCTGGCTCTGCACTCAGGAATCACTCTGGTGGGGTTTGGGGGGGTGGGGGAGGGGCTGGATGTGGTGCTGGAGCTCAAACCTGATGGACCATGTACAAGACAAGTGCCCTACCAGACATAACATCTCTCCAGTCCCTTGACTGTCTGTCTTGAAAAAGGCCTACTTGTCTTCAGGTTCTTTTTAAAAGTGAAGCAAGATGGTTTTTATTAAATGAAACTTAGATGCAAGGATGAAAAGAAAAGGAATACATATTAAAAAGGAAATACAGAGAGCCAGAAAGAGAGTACAGCAGGTAGGGCGCTTGCCGTGCATGAGGCCAACCTGGGTTTGACTCCTAGCATCCCATATGGTCCTCCAAGCCCGTCAGGAGTGACTCCTGAGTGCAGCTGGGAGTAACCCCTGAACACTGCCAAGTACAGCCCAAAAGCTAAGAAAGAATGGAGAGGGGGTAGGGAGGGAGGAAGGGAGGAAGGAAGGAAGGAAGGAAGGAAGGAAGGAAGGAAGGAAGGAAGGAAGGACTTGAAGGAGCAAGGAAGCAAAGAGACAGATAAGCAAGGGAGAGATGTGCTCAAGAGAGAACACAGCCTGCAGAGCTATCCTGTCTCCAGATTTTTGGTTTTGCTTTTTTGGGCCACACCTGGTAATGCTCAGGGTGGGGTTACTCCTGGCTCTGCATTCCTGAATGCAGAGGGCTGGAGGGCTCAGGGGACCATATGGGATGCCAGAGATTGAACCTGGGTCAGCCACATGTAAGGCAAGCAAGTACCTTACCTGCTTGTAATATCACTCCAGCCCCTGTCTACAGATTTTAAGTTCTTTTTTTTCTTCACTCAGTTCCCGATAAAGATTGTTTTTATTCTAAGTAATTGTGTACTCCATCTTCCTGACACCAAGAATCCCTAGCTTCCCTAGCTTCGCTTCCCTTCCCTTCCCTATTGGCTTTCCAGAAACCATCATCATGTGTCTTCAGGCCAGGGAGACAGCTCAGGTGGGAGAGCACACACCTGATTTGTACAGGGCCCTGAGTTCCATCCCCAGCACTGCAGGCTGGAGCCCTGGTGGCTCTTAGCCACCAAACCTTTAGACCTGCGGTACCAGACCCAGCATCAATACATCTGACTTCTACTTAAAAGGGAAAAAGAGTGTCTTCACCTCATCCCAGAAATCACTGGCCTGCTTCAAACACACACCTGCAACAAAGTTAAAATCTTAAAGACAACCTCAGCCATCACCAAGTCCATTCACAGCATTTTACCTGAGAGGAAATATTTTTAGATATTTCACCTGAAAGTCAGTTGTCCCCAAATGATCCTCCCCAAGTTTGTTGCACCTGGAGGATTCCTGCTCAGCAAACCCATTTCCGTAGGCCACCTTAGGATTACTAAGCAAGAAGTCTACAGGCGATTCTCCCTCCCTGAGAAATGACCTTCCTAGGAATCTTTAGTCTCCATCATAGAGCCAGGGTCCAGATAATATAGTCTCATCTGCACCTTTTTTTCTTTCAGGGCACACACCATGGGGCTATTCTCCATGAGTGCACAGGGTATACCACAGAGTGCTGAGAATTGAATCTAGACCTCTTGGGTGTTTTTGTTGTTGTTTTCTTTTTGGGTCACACTCAGTGATGCTCAGGGGTTACTCCTGGCTCTGCACTCAGGAATTACTCCTCACAGGGCTCGGGAGACCATATGGGATGCCATGAATCGAACCCAGATCTGCCACGTGCAAGGCAAACACCCTCCCCGCTGTGCTATCACTCTGACCCTGGACCTCTTGTTAAGCAGTGTATGCACTCAGCTCTTGGAGTCCCCTCTCCAGCTCACACCCACACTTTTGTACTAACAGACCTTTTCTTCTCCCAACCCAGTCTTATTCTCTAGAGTGTGACAGATAGCCAGTGCAGAACATAGACTGAAGGCCGTTAGAGATGAGACCCCAGAGTCTGGAGTACATTGGATAGAGGGCTTGCCTTGCTCACAGCTGACCTGAATTTGATCCTGAGCATCCCACATAGTCACGTGAGCCCACCAGAGATAATTCCTGAGCACAGAGCCAGGAGTAAGCCCTGAGCACCACTGAGTATGGGCTTCAAAACCAAAAGATAAATTAAAAATCAAAACATAGAGATGAGGCTCCAGGGCCAGAGAGATAGTGCAGAGGTTAGGGCACTTGCCTAGCGTGGGGCAGCGGCTGCAACCCTGGTTTGAATTTCTGCACCGCATATGATCCCCCAGCACTGCTAGGTGCAGCCTCTGAGCACCATGGGGTGTGACCCAAACAAACCAACAACAAAGGATGAGGCCTGAGTGTTGCCTTTCAGCGCCATCTCACTTTACTTCCCATAGCCCACCTGATGCTTAAGCACTCAGAGCATGCGCTAGCCCTCCTACTCGCAGCCCACAATGTTCAAGACCCTGCTGGGGACAATTGAGCTCACTGTACACCGTCTGTAACCCCTGGGTAGGGAGAACTGGCACCCCACCCAGATGCTCTGGAGACTGGCTTACCCAGCAGACAGTCCCTTACATCTGGAGTGACAGCAAAGAATTCTAACGGTGTTTTTTCAATATTTTTAGTTCTTTTTTTTTTTATGGGTTTTTCATTTGTTGTGGCTGATTTGCTATTCGCTTTGCAGCCACATCCAACAGTGCTCAGAGTTTACTCCTAGTTCTGCTCTCCGGGACCATTCCTGACAGACTTGGGGGACCATATGGGGTGCCAGGGATTGAACTGGGTTGACCACATGCAAGGCAAGTGAGCTACCCATTGTACTATGGCTCCAGCCCCCTAAAAATGTTTTTAATAAAGCAGCATTGGTTTGCAGCACAGACTTTTTTTTTTTTTCAGCTTTATATCAGGACTGAGCCTTTCCCTTGAATACTCATTTCTGTTGTGCTTGAGTATCCCCTTCTCACCCATGAGGAAACCAAAGGGCAAGCACAGTTCCACTATGGCTCCTAAGCTCCAGCCTGACTTCTTGCTCCCCTGTCCTCCCTAGGCCAGGCTCGAGGTCTACCAGAGGTAGAACCTGGAGTGTATAATGGAGCTTGTCGCGCATGGCATCCCCCAAAATCTGTCTACCTAACAAATGTCTTCTTCCAGCCCAGCTCAGCTTCCGTCTCCTTGGTGAGCTGCTTCCCAGACAGCCCCCCACCTGGCACCCGCAGGGCACTTTGCATGCAGCTTTGTGACAAGTGTGCGTGTCTGTCCCCCTGCAGGACGAGGATGACTATTCTCCCTAGATCGCAGGGTGGGGCTCTCTGGAAGGCAGGCTAGAAAGGAGCTGAGATCCAAGGAGGAAGCTTGCCCAAGGTCGAGTGGCCAAGCTGGAAGTAGAACCCAGGCCTCCTGCCGTGTGACCACACACCATGCTGCCTCGTCACCCACCCTTCATGCCAGGCCTCTGCCAGGTTTTGCCTTTCCAAAGACCGGAGGGTCGAGGGAGCCCCTGACCTCAGGCAGCCTGCCTCTGCCACTCTGTCCCCAGCTCCCAGCTCTTTCCAGCGGCTGAAGTGTCCGTGACAATGTGCAGGCATGAGTTGTGTGTGTGTGTGTGAGTGTGCATGTGTCTCTCTGTGTGGGGGGTTGGGGGGAGGGTGGCATGGATGCATGGCTGAGTGAAAACATGCCCAGCATTGTGCTGTGACAGTGAACGGGGACTCACGGTGGGGCTATGAGCACCTCTCCCTGGGCACCGGGAAGGCTCAGGGCCAGTCTGCCCTGGGACCGACAGGAGGGCTCCCCAGTCCCCTCAAACCCTTCAGCCACAGGTCCCTTCCTCCTGAACCAAGATGGGGTGGCTATGTGTGGTTGGGGCGAGGGTCCCCTCTGGGACCCTGCCCTGGGAATGCAGTCTCTCTCCCTCGCCCCCCAAACCCAGGTCCAGACCGGAGACTGGACGGCCTCTGGTTTCAAGCTGGTCGCCGCCCCAGCCAGCTTCCACCAAATGCCTTGGGCCCCAGGATTCAGAGCTTAGCGACCGGGGTGGGGGTGGGGGGTCTCCCTGCCCAGTGGACTTTCCGGGCGCGGAAGGAAGAAACCCAGCGGACGCCGCCAGTCCGGCCGCGCCTGGCCGCGGCGGGCGGACAGAGGGGAAGATGATGCAGCCACTGACCAGCCGAGGTGGCCGGACCCAGGACTCCCGGTCTCCGCGGCCCGTGGCTCGCTCCCCCGGTGCCCCGGCCCGGCTAGACCACCGCCCCCGCCCCCACCCCGGCCCCCAGGGTAAAGGTGCTCGCGGGGGGAGGGGCGGGGAGAGCGCCCGGCACCCCCTCCCCAAGGGGGCGGGCCGCGTCCTACCTCGCGGCCCGGGCGGCGCCGTCCCCGCCGCGCCCGGGCTCCGGGCTGGCCATGGCTGCGCGACCCCGGCTCGGCCGCCGCGTTATTAATAGCCGGGCCCGCCGCACCGCCAGCTGCAGCCGACACCGGATCCGCGCGCCGGGCGCGCCCACTTGGCCCCGCGCCGCGCGGGGGAGGGGAGGGGCGGCGGCCCGTGCGGGACCCGCGGCGCGGGGGCGCCACCTTCCCGAACCTTCTCTCCCTCTCCACCGGCCCCGGCGGGGTGGGGGGGCCCGAGGGGCGCGGCGGCTCGCCGCGCCCCGCGGGCCCTGGGTGTCGGGGAGGGGCCGGGCGCCCTCGCCCCCCAGTGCGGGGGGAGGGTGGGGCGCCCGCCGCTGGCCACCCGCGCGGCCCCCAGCAGCCGCAGCTGTCGCGCAGGGCTTGGGGGGGAGGGTAACGGCCACGCCCCGGGTGCCAGGGGACACTCGGAGCCTGGGCGCCGCGAGGGCCAGCCGGTGCGGTGGGGGCGGCCCCTGGGGAACCCCGCTTTCCACCCCCTGCCCTGGCCCGTGCTGCGGTCCACACCTGGGTCTGGCCATGTCCCGAGCTCCGCCCTGCGGTGGGCTCAGGTCCTGGACCCTGGCCGCTGCTCTTGGCAACTCTTGGCCCCTCGCCCTTCGGGAGGTCTTTGATTCCATCACCCAGGAACACAGGACGTTTAATCACACCCCACACACACTCCGCAGCACGGACTGGGGGTGCCTTGTCCCCATGAAATCGGGAGGTCAGGGGGCCTCTACCAGCTGTATGGACACCAAGTAACTGTTCATGGGTGCGGCAGGTGGAGGGACTAACTGGGGGCAGGGGTGTCCCTCGTGACTCTGGGCAGTGGGATTTGGGTCTGGTGTGGGCATTGATGGTGTGGCTGGAATCCGAGCCGGCACTCGTGGCCTCTGGGACCAGTGGGCGAGGAGGGGCGCTTGCAGCTGGAGGGGCACGTCGCTGCCAGGACCTGAGTGGATGAGCTCATTTATCCGGGGCTGGTATTTCTTCCTGCCTGAGGCAGGGGGTGGGCGAGGAGCCCAGCAGCCAAATCCACCCTTGTAAGGGATGCAGGAGAAAAAGTCTGGTTTGCGAGACTGCTGGGGTTTTCTGACTTACCCCTGAAATATTCTGGGAGGAGGTTGGCAGAGCTTCAGCTGCTGGTCCTTTAACAGCTGCCGCAGTCAGGGGTGGGGGAAGCAGTCTGCCAGCTGCGATGGCCCAGGGTGCCAGGCAACAGGCAGGGAAGCTGCTGGTACTAAGGGCCATCACTCATCCTCAGCCCCCCAACCAGAGAGCTGGCCTGGGAGGTCCCCAAAACTAAACCCTGTGCCGCTTCTCAGCACCCAGTAAACCCTCCTATAGGCAGAAACAGGGAAAACCCTGAGTCCCAGAAACTCTTTTCCTTCTGATCCTTGTTCTTCTTGCTGCTCCTCCACCTTCAACACCCTTCCAGTGCTCCACATCCCCGCATCTACTGAGAAAGACCTTCCCGAGCCTGAGCCACAGGACAGCGGGCAGGGTACTTGCTTTGCACATGACCGACCTGGGTTTGATCCCCAGCATTCCATATGGTCCTCCGAGCACTGCCAGCAGTATTTCCTGAGTGCAGAGCCAGGAGTAGCCACTGAGCATCGTGTTTTTGGTGTGACCCAAAAGCCAAAAAGGAGAAAAAAAGCCTTCCCTGAGGAAGCTCCCTCCCAAAACACACACACGCACACACACACACAGATGCACACATGCACGCATACACATGCACACATGTACACACAAACATCCACCCACTAATCATTTATTGTCACCTTTTCCTTTTGTTGTGGAGGGTCATATGCAGCAGTTCTGGGGCTACTCCAAGCTCAGTGCTCAGGGGACCATCAGTGCCAGGTACAGGGCTGCGCTCCTGCCTCTAAGCATCTCCCACGTCACCTGGTTTGCTTTCTCTTCGGCATCGCCTGTTCACGTCTGCACTGGTGTCATTTCCAATTCCCTCTTCACCGCTTCCACCACTAGAGTGGAAGCCCTGTGAGGGCTGGCACTTTGTCTTCTTCCCTGATGTGTCTACAAGACCTGGTACATAGTAGGAGCTCAGAACATTTGAAGGTAGCTTTGCATGCCCAGGTCCAGGTTTTACCTCCAGTACTCCCAGCAACCACCGCATGGTCTCTGGAGCACGACCAGGAGTGATGTCCAAACACTAAACCCCGATTACCACTGGGTGTGGCTCCTCACCAGTAAATTGTTAAAGGAAGGGAGTGAGATGGTCCTGGCCAATGCAGGTCACGTTTGATGTTGGCTGTTTGCTTCTCCCCACCACGGAGCCCATGGACTCAGGGAGGCAGACACACGGGTGCCCAGGTTGGGTCTGCCACGGCAGAGTGACGTAAGCGAGGATGCAGGAGTCAGTTCACTTGGCAAACGTTGCCACTTAGTCCGCACTGGGCCCTGTGTCAGAGCTGAAGGCCTTATTTGGCTCAGTCCTCTGCCTTCAAATTGCTCAGGGTGTAGATAGAAAATACTAGAACTGTCTCCTGGGGAGACCAGCCTGTGCAGAGAATAAGCCAATCGCTGAGCTACAGCAGGGATCATCGCAGACAACAAAGAAGTGTGTGTGTGGGGGGGGGAGGGTATGTTGGGGGTGGTGAGGGGACTCTAGCACTGGGGTACAGAGTAGCCCAGCCTGAAAGACAAAAAAAGCTGAAGGCACCAACAGCTTTTAAAGTCAAGCCAGAGCGAGAAGCGAGAACAGGGTACTTGCTTTGCACGTGACTGACCTGGGTTCAATCCCCGGCTTCCCATAAGGTCCCCTGAAAACCACCATGAGTAATTCCTGAGTGCAGAGTCAGGAGAGACCCTTGAGCATCCCTGGCTGTACCCCGCCACCTTACCAAACAGAAAGCCGAGCCAGCCTCCTCCCTCAGCCTCTCCCCAAAGCCAAAGCCAGGCCCCAGAAGCAAGGAGGAGCCACTGGCAGGATGCCCACAGCCTAAACTCCATTTTCCGGCTTCTCTGTCCTGTGCGTGTCGTGTCCTGAGGCTCAGTCCTGCTGCCAATCTCCCCCAGACCCTTTGCTCCAGAGTTTCAGGTGATGCTCACCAAAGGGAGACCCTGGCAGGAGATGAGATGAAGAGAGGAGAGTGAGAACATGAGAGCTTCCCCCCCCCCAACACATTGACATCCTCCTGGCCCTGAAACCGCAGACCCTGTTGGGGGGCCTGAGTCCTGCAGGCTCACCACAACACTCCTTCCCCATCTCTTCACTGGGGGAAGTAAGTATGAGGACTGTCCCAGGGGCTCAGCCCTTCCTGCCCACGCCCCCAGGAAGAGCCCCTTCATCAAACCCTCTCGTGGGAAACAACACTGAGTCCCCCTGTTTCCTGCTGACAAGCCACGCTTGGAACTAAACTGAGGGACAATGAGCAAAAAAAATTGGGGGGGATAGGGAAGGAGCAATAATAGTGGGTAGGGGTATTTGCCTTGCATGCAGCTGATCCAGGTTCAATCCCTGACATTTCATATGGTCCCCTGAGCACCACCGAGTGTTAAAAAGGTAAAGGTAAAGGCCCTCCCGTTGATCGTCGATTTGCTCGAGCGGGCCCAGTAACGTCTCCATTGGAGACTTTGTTGTTACTGTGTCTGGCATATCGAATACTCTCGGTAGCTTGCCGGGCTCTCCGAGAGGGGCGGAGGAATCGAACTCGGGCCGGCCATGTTGGCCGCTTGTAAGGCAAACGCCCTACCCGCTGTGCTATCGCTACCGAGTGTTAAAAAAAAAAAAAAACTAGGCTGGCAGGGCTGCCAAATGGTGTTTCATAGGGGCTGGAGAGAAGGCTCGAAGGCTCTAAGGCTGGAGTGTATGCTTTATATGTGGTTTCACCCCTGGCACTGCATGGTCCCTGAGCACTGCCAGGAGTGGCCCCTGAGAGTCACTGCATCTGGCTTAAACGGAAAAAAGGGGGCCAAATTATAGATTCATGGGCCATACTCAGTGGTGCTCAGGGCTTACTCCTGGTTCTGCACTCAGGGATCACGCCTGATAATTCTTGGGGTACCAGATAGGGGGCCAGGGATCAAACCTAGGTTGGCCATATGCAAGGCCAGCACCCTGCCCACTGTACTATCTCTCCAGTCCTCAGTTTTGAAGGATTGAAAGCAGCAGGTTCAAGCTGGAAACTCGGCAGCCTCATCATGTGCCTCCAGAGAGCCCCTCACTCAGACATGGTTTTCTCTCCGTCAACTTGAATAACATTCTTTCCCGCACATATTTTCTCTGAGGATAAGCTGGCAGCACAAAAAGCATTTGAAGAGGCTGGAGAGATAGTACAGTGGGTAGGGCACTTGTCTTGCATGGAGCTGATTTGGGTTCCATCTCTGACACCCCATATTGGTACCCCATATTGGTACTCCAAGTGCAGTCAGGAATAATCTATGAGCACAGAGTCAGGAGTAAGCCCTGAGACACAGCTGGGTGTGGCTCTGAAACAAAAGGGAAAAATAACAAGCATTTGTTATAGGTCAAGTGCCTAATGAATTATAAATGCCCAAGACAGGGTCTGTGGCTCACTCAGTGGTCGAGCACTGAGTTGCAGGCATGAATGCTGCCCTTAATGTCAACTAACACCCCAGAAACAATTCTCTTTGGGATTCCTGATACCACAGCTAAGTGTGTACAAGCACCACAACTGAGATAATAGGTGTGCATGGAGGGGGGAGGGGTTGAGGAAGGGACCCTGAGACAATGGTGGAGGGAAATGGACACTGATGCGAGTGTGATGATGGAATGCTGCACACACGCAGCCCTGTCAGTGACAGCATTGTAAATCACAGGAAAGAAAATGAAAGCGGAAAAAAAAAAAGGAAAAGACGTGTTCAGGGCTGCATGTGTAGACAACACAGGGATGAAGGCACTTGGCCTTGCATGTGGCAGACCCCTGATTCAATCCCTGGCGCCACATATGGTCCCCTAAGCACTAACGGGAGTCACTCCTGAGCACAGAGCTAGCCAGGAATAGCCTGTGAGCACTGCTAGATGTGGTTCAAAAATCAAAAAAGAAATTTATTTTTTAAAAGGTAGCATGTGAAGAGCCGAGCCAGTGTATTGATGAGTACTGATGGCAGATTCTTCAAGTGTTCAGATCTGACCTTGTCTGGGCCGGGTGCTGTTCGCTTCTTTACCAACGAAATGGCGTATCAAATTTTGGAAGGGAGAACGTTGGGAACGACATATCCATCCTGTGGAATTTGGTATGTGGGCAAATGGACGTGGCTATCGAATAGATCCGAGTAGAAGTCATGGATAATCTTCTCCATTGCCCTTCTGGAAAATGTGACATCGGAAGGCAGTCATCTTGGTCTTGTAGTTGGCGAAGGACAGGTGGGCATTGCGAATGCTTTTCCTGGCTTCTGTCACATCTGCCAGCACTGCTGCTCTTCTCTCTTTAAGGTCTTCCTTTATTGATTCTCTGCACTGCTTTGTGAGCTTGGACGTTAGCTTGTGGTTGCCTAAGGCTTGTGCCCAGCCACATTGGCAAATGAGCTCGCTTCCTGTCTAAATGCAAGGTTCCGTCCCAATGGAAAACCAGCAGGACCATTCTACTGTACAAGAAGGGAGACATCCACGACATTGGCAACTATTGCCCGATCTGCCTGTTGTCTGTCCTCTACAAGCTGTTCACTCGAGTCATCCTGAATAGGATTGGCAGAACACTAGATGAAGGCCAACCATGTGAGCAAGCCAGGTTCCGAAAAGGATTCTGCACAATTGACCATATCCACACGGTAACCAAGCTTATTGAGGTTTCTCAGGAGTTCAAGATGCCGCTGTGTCTAATGTTCATTGACTTAAAGAAGGCCTTTGACTCTGTTGAGACTGAAGCAGTCATTGAAGCCCTAGTCAAACAGGGCATTCAAACTCAATACATCAGGATCCTCTGTGAACTCTATTACGGATTCACTACCAGGATCTCACCATTCTACAAGGAAGCGATCATCAATGTCAAGAGGGGGGTTTGGCAGGGTGATACCATTTCACCAAAACTCTTCAGTGCCACCCTCGAAAACATCATGCAATGACTGGAATGGGAAGGAATGGGAGTGAAGATAGACGGTCAGCAACTACACCACCTCTGCTTTGCTGATGACATTGTTTTAATAACACCAAATATTAGCCAAGCGGCACAGATGCTGGCCGACTTCAACCGTGTGAAAAGGTTGGACTGCAGTTGAATCTCAAGAAAACAATGTTCATGAGAAATGGACTAGTTCCTGATGTTCCATTCGCTCTCAACTGAACGAACATCTCTGAATGCAGCAGTTATGTGTACCTAGGTCGAAAAATCAACATGACAAATGACTTGGCACCTGAGTTGCGCAGGAGAAAGAGCCTCTTGGAATGCCTTCAAGAGTGTCAAAAAAAATAGCCAAGAGGACGAAGAACCGCTGACTCCAGGCACATCTCTTTGACTCCACCGTTCTTCTTGCATTAACATACGCCTCAGAGACCTGGGTGCTACGAAAACAGGATGAGAACGCTATTCGGGTCTCCCAAAGAGGAATCTAAAGAGCTATGCTTGGAGTATCACACTTCACTCAAGTGAGAGAAGGAATCCGGGGTTCCAACCTCCGTCAACGATCGAGAATCAGGGATGCTGTCTCGTTTGCCAAGGCACCAAAAATCAGATGGGCTGGACACGTAATTTGATTTGGAGACGACCACTGGACTAGAGCCATTACTGACTGGATTCCACGGGACGTCAAAAGATCACATGGTCGTCCACTTACGAGATGGTCAGACTTCTTTGTTAAGACCATGAACGGGGGCTGGAGCAATAGCACAGTGGGTAGGGCGTTTTCCTTGCACGCGGCTGACCCGGGTTCAATTCCCAGCATCCCATTTGGTCCCCTGAGCACTGCCAGGGGTAATTCCTGAGCACAGAGCCAGGAGTAACCCCTGTGCATCGCTGGGTGTGACCCCCCAAAAAAAAAAGACCGTGAATGATCATTTTGAGGCTCTTCGTGTTCCTGGAGTGAGCAGACGCCATTGGGCTACAATAGCATGTGACAGGGATGAGTGGAGATGTTACTGGCGTCTGCTCGAGCAAATCAATGAGTAAAGGGATGTCAAGTGATTTTTTAACAAGAGAAAAGAGGGGGCTGGAGCTATAGCACAGCTGATAAGGCATTTGCCTTGCAGGCGGCTGACCCAGGTTTCGATTCCCAGCATCCCATATAGTCCCCTGAGCACCGCCAGGGGTAATTCCTGAGTGCATGAGCCAGGAGTAACCCCTGTGCATCGCCAGGTATGACCCAAAAAGCAAAAATATTAATTAATTAATTAATTAAATAAAAAGAGGAAAGAAAGTCTTCAAGTTGGACCAGAAAGATAGTACAGGCGTTGGCCTTGCACGCAGCCATCCCCTAATTCAAATTCCAGGCACTGCATCTGACCCCTCAAGCTCCACTATGGTCCCTGAGCCCTACTGGGCATGACCCCCAAATGATATAATAGTAATAATTAAGTATGCAAACCCCACATTCAAGTGTACAATCCCCAGTCATCACAACAGCAAAGGGAAGTGGAGGAATAAAGAGACTGAAAAGGTAAGTTCCCAAGGAGGCTGGGATATGATTCAACAGGCTGCCTGGGAAAGACCTTGGATTCAATCTTGGGAACAAAAAGAAAAGAAAAAAAAATGTGTCCCAGAAATGTTAACTATTCTTTTATTTATTTTTGTTTTGTTTGTTTGGGGGCCACACCCAGATGTGCTCAGGGCTTACTCCTGATGGGATTCAGGGGACCATGTGGGATGCCAGGGACTGAACCTGCTTGGCTATGTGGAAGACCTGCCTGCTGTACTATTGCTCTGACCCCAAACTGCTTTATTTTATGGAGTATCAAGGATCAAGCTCGGGGTTGTTTTTTGTTTTTTGTTGCAAGGCGAGAGTCTTTTATTTGAGGAGCGTATGCTGTACCAATGAGTTATATTTCTACTCTCCTTAAGTAATACTTTTTTTGTGGGGGTCACACCTGGTAATGCTCAGGGGTTATTCCTGGCTCTGCACCCAGGAATTACTCCTGGCAGTGCTCAGTGGACCACATGGGATGCTGGGAATCGAACCTGAGTCAGCCATGTGCAAGGCAAATGCCCTACCGGCTGTGCTATTGCTCCAGCCCCAATACTTTTTTTAAGTAAAACATTTTATTTGGAAGTTTTTGAAGGTGAGGACGGAGGGAGAGAGAGAGGGGGAGAGAGAGAGAGAGAGAGAGAGAGAGAGAGAGAGAGAGAGTAGCGTGCTCAAGGGAGAGTGCAGGCTTCTCCTAGGGCGGAGAGAGCCCCTACACACACCCCAGCATTAGATAGGAAAGCATGAAAGTCCACATCTCAAGAGGGGAGATGCTGGCAAGACACACGTGCTCGGGAACCACATATGCTGGGCCACATAGGCACAAGCAGCACATGGGTCGGGCAGCATACGCACCTCCTTAAATAATACTTTAAAAGCTTCCTTTTGTACTGGGGCTGAGATTCAGTGGTAAGTTGCATGTCTTGTTTTTGGGGTTTTGTTTTTTAGGTATTTTTTGGAGGGAGGGGTCGCACCAGGCAATGCATAGGGATTACTCCTAACTCTGTGCTCAGGAATCACTCCTGGTGAGCTCAGGACTCTGTATGGGATGCCGGGGATTACAGATGGGCCACATGGCCGAGTGTGGCCTACCTAGTGTGGCAAGGCAAATGCCCTATCCACTGTATTGTCTCTCTGGCCCAGAATGTCTTGTATGCATGAGATCTGGGTTCAATTCCTGAAACTACAAAAAAAAAAAAGTCAAGTTAAGGAAATAGGGCTAGGCCAGAGACATAGTATAGAGGGTAAGGCACTTACCTTGCCCACAACATATGGTCCCTTGAGCACAGAGTCAGGAATGATTGAGAACTGCCCGGTGTGCTCCCCAAAAAAGAATAGAAAAAAAAAAAACTTTTTCCCCAACCATTGTCTCTCCAACTTTAACTGTAACCAGAAACTGATCTACTAAGTATGTCCCTTCATTTATTCACGTATTCCTATATTCATTCATATGTTCATCTCAACAATTATTTTTATTTGTTCTGTTTTATTTTGGAGACACAACTGGTAGTGCTCCTGTAGATAAAGCCTGTGGTCCAGTCCTTGAGCTATTTAATCAGCCCCTCAACAGTTATTAATATTAAGCTCTAGGTTCAAGGGACACTAGGAAGTCATTGAAGCAAGAACACTCTGTTTCTTTTTTTGGTTTTGTTTGTTTGGGGTATTTTTGGCTGGGGGTTGGGAGGACACCACACCCAGTTGTGCTCAGGGCTTACACTTGACTCTGCACTCAGGGATCGCTCCTGGCAGGCTCAAGGGACTGGGTGGTGCTGGGGATTAAGGGAGGAGGACCGGGAATCTAACCCAGGTCAGCCACATGCAGGGCCAACTCTGTACTTTCTGTACTATCTCTCCAGCCCTGAGTTTCTTCATTTCTGGATCCTAGCACCTTGGTTTTCAGCAGTGTGAATGATAAGAGTAAATGATATTAGCGGTTTTCTTAACACCAGCTACATGCCAGGTTCTAATCTAAGCATTAGATCTCCATTCTTGCAATTAATTAGCAAAACAGCCCTATAACATAAGGTCTGTAATTAAGTTCATTTACTGATAGATGAATGGAAGCCTGGAGGGGGAGGAGTGAGCACTCACTGGGCTGGAGTGTGTGTGTGGTGGAGGCCCAAGGGCCAGGGTGTCCTGCCCCAAGAACCACCTGAGCAGAGTCAGGGGAATCCCCTGAACATCTCTGGGTGTGACCACATATCCCCAAAGCGAAACAAAACTGAGGCTTAGAGAGGTTAAGTAATTTAGTAAGGCTAAAATTACCCAGGCAGGATGGTGGTGGCACCCCAATTCAATTCACTGTCTCCACTAGTGAATCTGTTATTATTGTGTTGGAGGGGTGTCCAGGCTTAGGGGACCATATGTGGTGCCAGGGATGGAACCTCAGCTGTATACAAGTGCTCTATCCTCTGTACAACCTCTCTGGGCCCACATTTTCTTATTTAAATCACCACCCAACCTTATTTCCCAGGAAAAGAATCTGAGGTTGAGAGAGTTAGGTAACATGCCCAGAGATGCAGAGCTGGACTTGAACCAAATTTGGGACCATGTGTGGGCCCCTCCAGATCCTCCTAAATGCAAGGAAAAACAGGGCCAGAGCGATAGTACAGTGGGTAGGGCATTTGCCTTGCCCAGCCTACCTGGGCTCAATCCCTGTCACTCCATATGGTTCCCTGAGCACGGCCAGGTGTGATTCCTGAGCACAAAGCTGAGAGTAACTCCTGAGCAATGCTGGGTGTAGCCTATAAAAAACAGGGGCCAGGGGGCTGGATCAATAGCACAGGGGGTAGGGTGTTTGCCTTGTACACGGCTGACCCTGGTTCAATTCCCAGCATCCCATATGGTCCCCTGAGCACCGCCAGGAGTGATTCCTGAGTGCAAAGCCAGGAGTGGCCCCTGTGCATCGCTGGGTGTAACCCAAAAAGCAAAAAGCAAAAAAAAAAACCAGGGACCAGAGCAACAATACAGTGGGTAAGTTTCTCACTTTGCATACAGCCTACCTGAGTTCAAACTCTGGCACCCCACGTTGCCCCCCAAGCCCACCAGGAGTGATCCTAGAGTTTAGAACCAGGAGTAGCCCCTGAGTACTGCCAGGTGTGGTCCCAAAACAAAAATAAAAACAAAAAAAAAAAGGAAAGAAGAAAGAATAAAAGTAAAGGCCACCTCTGGAGCTCAGGCACGGTGATCATGAAAGGCTGGAGAGAAAGTGCAGAAATTTCAGTGCTTAATTTACATGTGGCTGACTGTGGTTGGAATAATCTCTAAGCGCAGAGTCAGAAGTACCCCTAAAAAATAATAAATTTTTAGAAATAAAAAAGAAGTAGAGAAGTAGCCCTGAGCACCCACAATGTGGCCTGAACTCCCAAACCAACAATAATAGATCCACTAGCAAGGCAGTTATTGAGTTTGGATGCCACCATTTCACCATTTCCTGTCTGCCAAACTTTAATCTACTGAGTTACTTAACCTCTCTGTAATGATAATCATCACTGTCACTGTCACTGTCCTCCCGTTGTTCATCGATTTGTTCGAGCGGGCCCAGTAACGTCTCCATTTTGAGTCTTGTTGTTACTGTGTTTGGCATATTGAATACGTCACAGGTAGCTTGCCAGGCTTTGCCATGCGGGCAAGATACTCTTAGTAGCTTGCCGGGCTCTCCGAGAGGGGTAGAAGAATTGAACTCAGGTTGGCCATGTTGGCTGCGTGCAAGGCAAACGCCCTACCCGCTGTGCTATCACTCCAGCCCAGTGATGATAATAATAATAGTAATAATAGTAAGGCAGGAGTGATAGTACAATGGCTAGGGTGACTACCTAGCATACAACCTACCTAGGTTTGATCCCCAGCACCCCATATGATCCCCGGAGCCTGTAATAAAATGTGGAGGGGGGGCTGGAGCAATAGCACAGTGGGTAGGGCATTTGCCTTGCACGCAATCAACCCAGGTTCGATTCCCAGCATCCCATATGGTCCCCCAACACCGCCAGGAGTAATTCCTGAGTGCATGAACCAGGAGTAACTCCTGTGCATCGCTGGGTGTGATCCAAAAAGGAAAAAAAAAAAGAAAAGAAAATGTGGAGGGGGGCTAGGGAGATAGCATAAGGGGTAGAACATGTCAAGGATAGGATACCTATGGACCCCAAGTTTGGCCAGGTGATCTCTGCACATAGTCAGGAATAAGCCCAGAGCAGCGCAGTGCGTGGCACCTTTTCCCATCCCCCCAAAACAGAAAAAAATATCCATACGGGAATTTCCCAGCACTTTGCCCAGTGTCCAGGAGTCACGTGGTAGGAGTTTTTCTCATGATTTGCCTCCCGGTGGGCTGCGACGGTTCTCCGCCGTGCTGGCCTCCAGTCGGCAGTGTTCAGCGCTCCCTCCAGGGGGCGCCACCACCTCGCCCGCCACGTGCCCCCCGCGCCCCGAGGCCCGTGGTTCCCGCCGCGGCCGCGCGGGGTCGCCTGGGCCGGGAGTCCTCAGAGCCCGAGCCCGCGCGCAGTCTAAGACGTCTCGGTACCGCACGGATGACGGATGGATGATAAAGAGTCACACGAGCAGCAGCCCAGCCCAACGGCTCGAGGGAAGGGGCCCGGCTTAGCCTCGGCCGCGGGTTCCAGGCCGCTTGGGCCGCGCGGAGCCTGCTGCCGGGCTGCAGGGTGGAAAATGCAATGAGTGCTTGAGGGGGATAAAGGTGCGCGTGGGGCCGCGGGAGAGCCCCGGGAAGTGCATTCACTGCAGTTCTCGGCTCCACCGGCCACTACCAGCCCTAGAAACGGAGGCTCCCGGTCTCCCCTTTCTCTTTCTCCCCTAACAGCCCTGGTCATATTCCCGAGCCTGCCCGCCGCACCCCATCCAGCACCTTCCTCCTGTTTATTTCCCTCACATCCTTCTGCTCCCCTGGCCCCTCTATCCCCAGGTGTGACCTCAAGCTAGGAAACTCTGTGTCCCCCACCTCCACTCCCAGCTGTGCCCCCTCCTCTGCCTCCCTCCAGAAAGGCATTTGGTCTCCCCTAAGGAAAGCCTTTTCTGGGCTCTCCGTCCTGATCTGTGGATTGGTTGGCTTCTATTCCCTCTACCTGAACACCCTTCTCCACAGCGCTCTTACTAAGGTTAAATATCACTGCTTCCAGGAAGTCCTCCCTTCCCCTCTGTCTCTGCAGTCCTCCTGGGCTTCCTCTAAAGGGGTCACAAAGTGGTCAGAGAGATAGTATAGTAATAGGGGGCTTGCCTTGCACACAGCCAACCTTGGTTTGATACCTGGCACCCCATAAGTTCCCCTGAACCTACCAGTCATGATCCCTGAGCACAGAGCCAGGAGTAACCCCCGAGTATCACTGGATGTGGTCCCAAAACAACAACAACAGAAAACGGGGGGGGGGGTCCACAAACCATAGGGGAGTACTTGTGCAGTGCCTCATTTACCTCCAGGACACAGTGATGCTGCGCCAGCAAGAAATGCACCAATAGAGGGCTCTGTGGGGAGACCCAGGACCAAGCCCAGGCCCAGAGACCCTGTTAGTGTACTCGGTATTCATGAGGAATGAGTGATTCAACCTAGCTGCG
Source organism: Sorex fumeus (assembly GCF_029834395.1). Taxonomy (NCBI): domain Eukaryota; kingdom Metazoa; phylum Chordata; class Mammalia; order Eulipotyphla; family Soricidae; genus Sorex; species Sorex fumeus. Next base: position 48,016,962 of record NW_026606104.1, read on the forward strand.
GGCATGCACCGAGACTTCTCGACAGCTGCTCAACTCCGGACACAGAGGTGCACACTCAGAGGTGCTCAGAGGCACAGTCACATACGGAGTCTCAGGTCTCTGTGGCACACAGAGTCAGATCCTAAAGGCCTGCACACACCTCTATCCACTGACGCACGGTTTGCAATTGCCATGATCTGGAAACAACCCCCAAGTCCCACAACAGATGAGTAGGATGGGTACAGCGTGTAAATAAACACAATGCACCATCATTCAGTTCTAAGAAGGGAAGAAACTTGCCTTTTGTGACAACATGGGTGGGACTGGAGGGGGTCGTGCTAAGCTGAATAGACAGAAGGAGAAAGTCAAATACCTGATGATCTCACTCATGTGGGGTATAAAGAGACAAAGCAGGGAAGAGACAATGGCCACTGGAGACACACCTTTAGACTCCAGCCTCAGAAGGAGGTTAGTAAGCGGGGTGGGAGGAGTGGGAAAGGGTCCTATGGGCTGTGGTGGGTGGACACTAGCACTTCAGTGAAGGATGTAGTAACCCTGTTCCCCTAAAACATAAACATTTATACTCTTGTAAACAAATGTTACATCAATTAAAGCTAAATTTTTAAAAATCAGACTTTTTTTCCTTTTTGGGTCACACCCAGCAATGCTCAGGGGTTACTCCTGGCTCTGCACTCAGGAATTACTCCTGGCAGTGCTCAGGGGACCATATGGGATGCAGGGGATCAAACCCGGGTTGGCCGCGTGCAAGGGAAACGCCCTACCCGCTGTGCTATCGCTCCGGCCCCTAAAAATCTAATTTATTTTGGGGGAGTCCACCCCATGGTGCTTGGGGAATCATTTCTAAAGGTGCTCAAAGATCAAACCAGGAGGATTTCCTGCATGCAAAGCACACACTCCCATTCTTTGAGCTATCTCCCTGGCCCCAAAATGTTTAAATTCTTTCCCTTTTTTTTTTTTTTTTGTGATGGGGTGGGGGGAAGGAACACATCTGGCATTGTGCTCAGGGTCAACTCCTGAACACAGAGCCAGGGGCTTCGGGAACCATATGTAGTGACAGGGATGAAGCCCAGCTTGGCTGCATACAAAGAAAGCACCTTAACCTGCTGCTTGAATGCTGTGCCTTCTTAACAGCCCTGCTGGTCCCTAAAAGACTGGGAATGCTAGGGTGAGGCTGTTTCCCCATCACACTTGTAGCCCAGCGGGGAGGTTGAATCTCAAAGCTCCTTTAACAGCCTGGAGCCATAGAACAGAGGGCAGGGCACTTACCTTGCACGTGGGCTACCTGGCTTTGATCCCTGGCACCCCCTAAGGTCCTCAAAACCCCGCCAGGAGAGATCCCTGAGAGCAGAGCTAGATGTAAGCTCTGAGTTACCACTGGGGGTAGCCCCCAAACCAACCAGCCAACCCCAAACTCGAGTCCCTCTAACCGGAGCAGAGGGCCTGGATCTTCCCAATCCATGGACAGCTTCCAGGGGTGCGGCTGTGTTCCCTGCCACCTGCCTGCCAGCCCCACCTACTCCAGGCTGCCCTCGTGGGCAAGGGAAGCCAGATCAAGCCTCAGAGCTGACCCCGCTCCCACTGTAGGAGGAAGAGGCTGGTCCTGGGGAACCCCTCACACATGGCAGGACCCGAGTGGTTCCTGCAGGGCCCGTGCTGGCCTGGTTTGACATGTTCTGAAGACTCACTCAGAGTCCCAGTACTATTCGGTCTGCCTGAGCTGGGCAGCCCCTCTCCCTCTCCCGCTGCAGTTCTCTTGTGTTCCAATCCTCCTAGATCGGTGTGATCATCGCCCCATTATAAGTGAGGAGGCAGAGCTGGGAGTACAGGGCTCCCCTCTGCCTTTTTTTCCCCCTTGGTTTTTGAGCCACTTCCGGTGGGGATCCTTCCTGGCAGGGCTCTGGGGACCATGAGGGGTGCCAGGGATTGAACCCAGGTTGGCCACGTGCAGGGCCTGCCCAGTGTAGTATCTCTCCTGTTCCCCACCTCTCCTGGGTTTTGGCAAACCCTGGAGAAAGCCGGAACAGGTGGCAGCCGCCTTCCAGGTGTGGTCGGTTCCATGCGCGTCTGTGTGGGTGTGTGACGTGCCCAGGTTTCTGGTCCGGGTGCTGGCTGTGGTGGTTGGAGGCTGGGAGTGTCTCCTGGGGCTCCGGGAACAGTGCGGACGAGCAGGTTCTGCAGGCGGGAGGCAAGCCCCGAACCGGGCCAGTCCCAGCACGAGCATCCCCCTCCCCACTCAGCTGCTGGCACTGGGGTCCTGGGTTCGATCCCCCTCACCCCTCTGGCCCCTTCGCGGGCCTCACTTTCCCTCCCCGAGAACCAAGGGCAGAGAGCGGGCGGCGAGGTCAGCCCCGGGGCTGCCGGCTCCTTTAAGGCAGGTGAGCTCGAGTTGCCACATCAGCAGCCGGAGCCCCGCCCCGCTCCCCGGAGGCCCCGAGGCCCCGGAGCACCGTGGGAAGTGGGCGGGGAGGAGGGGGCGTCCCTGTGGGGGTGCACCGCGCCCCCCCCCTGGCCGGCGCGCGTCTGGGGTCGCAGTGGGGGGGGGGGGGCCGTGCGCACACCGCATGAATACTATTGCCAGCGAGGGGGCTGGAGGGAGCGCCGTGTGCGCCCCGGGCGCGGCGGTCCCCTGCTGGGTGTGGCTGTGCCAGCGAGTCCTTTCTGGGGTCTGGGAAGCATCTGGGGGCAAGAGCGTGCGTGTCTGTCAGTGGAGATGTCTGGGAGCGCGGGAGATACGTCTGAACTTGTTCCTTGGGGTACCTTCGGGGGCACTCCCCGCCGGGTTGGGGGAAGTGGGCAGGGCTGGTCCCAGATCTGTGTTGGGAATCAACCGAGGGCTTGCTCCGGCCCTTGAGGCATCTCCCTGCCTGGGGGCGGTGTTGCCTCGGGGGCTGCGAACCCTGGTTTGATCCCAGGCACTGAGGTCCCTAAGGAGCAGCCGCCAGCACTGCTGAGTGTTGGGGGCCAACAGTCCCCCACTCCCGGAAAAAAATTAGTGGATGAAGTTTGTGTGCAACTCTGAGTGTGCCTCTCTTGTTTATGGGCAACTTCTGTTCAGTGCTGAGGGTGGCCTTAGGGCGGATTCATCTCCAGAGGTCTGAGATACCAGAAGGTGCTGATGCTCCTTTTTATTTACTTTTGCTTTTTTTTTTTTCTTTTTGGGTCACACCCAGCGATGCACAGGAGTCACTCTTGGCTCTGCACCCAGGAATTACCCCTGGCTGGGACCATATGAGATGCTGAGAATTGAACCCGGGTTGGCCGTGTGCAAGGCAAACGCCCTACCTGCTGTGCTATCCTCCAGCCCCTATGTTTGCTTTCTGGGTCACACCCAGTGGTGCTCAAGGGTACTCCTGGCTCTGTACTCAGGAATTTCTCCTGGTGGTGCTCAGGGTCCAACCCTGGTGGGCTGCATGCAAGGCAAAACGCCTTATTCACTGTACTTTCACTCCAACCCCCTCTGTGGCTTCCTTGGCCTGTCTTGGGGTGTCCTTTATTCACTCCAGTGTTTCTCAGAGAGGTGGGCCACACTCAGCAGTGCTCAGGGCTTACTCTTGGCTCTGTGCTCGGGGATCACTCTTGGCGGGGCTCATGTGCCATGCTGGGGATCTAACCCAGGATGTCGACCTGCAGGACAAGTTCTTTATCCCTGCACTGTCTCTCCAGCCTGTATCACACACTTGACTCGTGGCACTCACACCTCTGGGTGTGACGCAACAGCAGTGCCCACATCCAACTTGTGACCTCATGCCTGCAAGGCAAATAGCAGCGTTCTCTCCTTAGAACCACCTCTGGTTTGAACCCAGCTCTGGAACTCATTCCCCTGGGGGAGCTGGACCGGGGGTTTCTGACCAGGTTGGCGGTTCTATGCAGAGGATGTGCTGCTCAGGCCCTCAGATACTGGGGAGCCCCCCGGCCAGGCCAGCAGGACTGGGGCAGGGGAGATCTCCAGAGCTACACTCAGGATTGTTCAGGGGGTCGTGTGATGGCAGGGATTGAACTGGGGTTGGTTACATGCAAAGCATGCACCTTCACTCCTACACTAGCCAACCTTTGGAAACCTACATTTTTTTGCTTTTGGTTTTGTTTATTTGGGGGCCACATGCAGAGGTACTCAGAGTTTACCTCTGTCTGGCAGGGCTCAGGGGACCATAAGCAGTGTGGTAGGGGGGACGGGGATCAAAGGAGTGTCAGTAGTTTGCAAGGCTGTGCCTGCCTTCCTGTAGTATGTCTATCCCTTGAAATCTACCTAGTTAAGCACAGAAACAAGTCACCCCCCATCTGCCCCTGAGGCTACGACCACCCCTTGGGTAGTTCCAGCATGCTTGGGGGTCTATATCACCTACACTGGGAAAGACTGTGATAATCCATTTAGAACAGGGCAGGAAAGAGGATGATGAGTCATTAGCAGAAATGAGGAAAGGGGAGTCAAGGCAGTTCCCATGCCGTGTCACACCCAGAGGTGACACAGTCTCATGTGAGTCCCAACAACAACCAGGCAGGACTTCCTGTTCTAACCAGAATCTGGCTGCCTGCCTGGGGCCCCTTCTCCTGGGCTGAAGGAAAACGTAACTGAGTGGGACCGGCCTTGAGCAACCTCCCCGCTCTTGGTCACAAGCATTTAAAATTCCACCAACCCACTGACCTCTGTTAATTCTGTTCTAATCAGAACCCAGACTCAGGGGCCAGAGAGATAAGATAGGGGTTAAGGTACTTACCTTGCATGTGGCTGATCCTGGTTCAATATCCAGCACCCCATTGGTCCCCTGAGCCCCGTGAGGATGAGTCCTGAGCACAGAGCCAGGAGTAAGCCCTGAGCACTGCCAGGTGTGGTCCAAGGTCCCCCACCCCCCCACTGCCCCAAGGGAAAAAGAACCCAGGTTCAGAGAGTCTGTAAGCTCAGGGTCCCCAGAATTGGTGGAAGTCTTGAACACCTTTCTGGAATACAGATGGAGGCCATGGAAAATGGATTTATTGTTGTTTTGTTTGGGGCCACACCTGGCTATGCTCAGGGCTGAGAGTTCAGGGATCACTCCTGGTGGGTCTGGAGGACCATAGGTCACAGGGATTGAACCAAGGTCAGCTGCATGCAAGACAGTTGCCCTACCCACTGTACTATCTCTGGTCCATCAATAAATAATGAAACAAGGGGCTAGCGGGAGTCTGAGAGCCAGAGCTGGCTCACCCACTGTCTCATTCCATTCTCCCAGCGGCTTCTGGGGCAGCAGGCTTTCTTCCCAGATTTCTGGCAGGGAAACAGGCTCTAGGAGGTAGAACTTTATTCTTGCTTGTTTGCTTTTGAGGCCACACCAGGCAATGCTCAGAGATCACTCCTGATTCTGTGCTCAATGATCACTCCTGGGGGGCTCAGGGGACTGTCTGTGGAGCAGGATTCGAACCAGCGTTGGCTCCATGCAAGGCAAGCAAGCGCCAGATCTCTGTCCAGTCTCTCCAGCCCAGAAGGAGAACTTGAGGGGCCAGAGACAGAACAGCAGGTAAGATGCTCGCTTCTCAGGTGTGACTGCTTAGGGACCACTGGCCGCAGAGGAAAAGGCCAAACTCTGGGTCGGGGTCCAGTTAGAACCCAACGTTGGGTCACTTGGTTCTAAGGGTGGTAACCTGAGAAACTCTTAGAAAGGACTGCCAGGAGCGATTCCTGGGTGCAGAGCCCAGAGTAACCCCTGAGCCTCACTGAGTGTGACTCCAAAACAAGAAAGAAGGAAAGAAAGAAAGAAAGAAAGAAAGAAAGAAAGAAAGAAAGAAAGAGGGAGGGAGGGAGGGAGGGAGGGAGGGAGGGAGGGAGGGAGGGAGGGAGGAAGGAAGGAAAGAAAGAAAGAAAGAAAGAAAGAAAGAAAGAAAGAAAGAAAGAACTGTGGGAGGGCCAGAGAGGTGATTCAACTCAGCTGTCTTCTCAGTGTTTACTTTGCCAGGTTCGATCCCCACCTCTGCACAGTCCCTGAGCACTGCTGGGGGTGATCCCCGAACCTTGAGCCAGGACTAGCGTCTGAGCACTTCCAGGTGTTGCCCCCAAACCAAATAATGATAAAATGACGGGCTTGGCTTGCATAGGGCTTGGTTTTGATCGCATTTGGTCCCCTGAGCCCCTCCAGGAGTGATCTCTGAGCCCAGGGCCGAGAGTAAATGCTGAGCTCCATTAGGTGATGCCCAAACACAAAAGAGAAAAAAAGAGAAAAGAGCTGTGGGCGAGACAAGTCAGAGCAGCTGAAGCCAGACCCAAGATCTGATCCGCTTCTCTGAAGTTGGGCTGCTGTGAAGGCTGAGGGGAGGAGTGGTCTGGGTCCCCATCTTTTGGGGGCACTCACCCCTCCAATTGCCTGCTTCTCTGCTTCTAGACTTGGGGCTCCCTCCACGGTCTGCTTCTCTGTGTCTGAGTGATTGCTGGTTTCTCTGGATGCCCTCGGTCCACTGTAAATTCCTGACCCCGGGCTCCAGTCGCTGTCCCTTGCTCCCCCTGCCTGGGTCTCCTGTTTCCGGTCTCCAGGGGTGGCCCTGCCTGACCCTGACCCTGGCCTCCCGGAGGGTGGGGTGGGGCGGGAGGGGAACACACAGTGCAGCTCTTGTTCAGGGGAGCAGGGTGGGACCAACACGGCTCTTGTTGCAGCCTCTGCTGGCGCTTTCGCAGCGGGGGGTGAGCTGCCTGGATCCTTGCAGCATCATCTCCACATCCGTTCCGCTGGCAGAGCGGGCCTGGAGCCACCATGGACGCCGACCAAAAAGGCGCTTAGCAGGGTTCTCTCCTTCCATGCTCCTATCGATCCTTTTGCCTTTGCCTCCTCCCGCTCAAAGTACCCTGGGTCACGGGGACGACAAGGACGTGGCTGACATGGCTGTGACCAGACTGGACCAACACAACAGTCCTAGGACGGCAATGTCCGTGTCCATGGGGCGCCTGGGGGCTCTCCAATGAAGAAGGGAGGTAGGAAATTGGCGAAAAATGGGTGCTTGGGAGGGGGCCACTTAGTGAGGGGTGGGTGACAGGAAGGGGTGGGTTTTAGGGCCCAGAGAGATAGTGCTGTGACTAGGGTGCATGCCTTGCACATGGCCATCATGAGTTCAAGTCCCTAGCAGCCCATAAGGTCTCCTGAGCCTGCTAGGAGTGATCCCTGAGCACAGAGCCAAGTGTAAACTATGGACACATTTGGGTATGACCCAAAAAAAAAACAAAGAGAGAAAGAGAGAGAAAAGAAAAGAAAAAAAAAAGAAAAGAAAAGGAAGGAAAGAAGGAAGGAAGGAAGGAAGGAAGGAAGGAAGGAAGGAAGGAAAGACAGGTTAAGGAATCACCCTGGTGGGCTCAGAGGACCATATGGGATGCCAGGAATCAAATCTTGAACCACCATATACAATTCAATCCCCAGCACCCCAAATGGCCCCTGAGCACCACCAGAAGCGATTCCTGAGTGTAGAGCCAGGAGTAAACCCTGAGCAATGCCTGGTGTGGTCCAAACCACTACCCCCCCCCCCAAATAAAAAACAAAGAAGAAAAATAAATTGCCTTCTTCCTTTGCCTTTCAGGTTATTTCTGAGATGAGCAGGGGGTCACACTCTTGATTGGTTGTGGTAGCCCCAGGATCCTAACCAGCTGAGCACTGGGGAAGGGGGTCCGGCTCTGTTGTTGTTTTTTTGGGAGGGAGGGAAGTCACATCTGGCAGGGCTTACCGCTTACTCCTTGCTCTGTGCTCTATGCTTAGGGATCACTTCTGATGGGGCTTGGAGACCATATTGATGATGATCAGACCATATCAGGGATCTTTCTTGTGGGGGTCAACCAAGTGCAAGGCAAGTGCTCTGCTCACTGTCCCATTGCTCCAGTCCTGTGCTGGCTTCACCTTGTCCTTACCAGGTCTGAGCTTCGCTGTGGACTCTCCCAGGGCCCCTTATCAGTTTTCTGCTTTCCCAGGAGGTTCTTGTCACCACTACGGTCCTACAGAGTAGAAGCAGCTTCTAGAAAGGCATTTGGAGTTAGAGGTGGCCCCTTCTAGCCAACAACCCTTGGCCAGCCTCCAAGACTGGGAGATTCCTTCCCTCCGTCCCTCCTGCCTGCTCCCTCTGCAACCCTCTCTCGGTGTTGAGTCACTCTCTCTCCATAGAGTCTCTCCTTGATCAAACCCACCCTGTTCCCCAGAGGTCCCTCAGTTCTGAGTTTCCTGAGTCTTAGAACCCTTACTGAGCCGACAGCCAGTTCACAGAGCCCTCCAGCCAGAACTGAAGTCAGTTTGTTTATTTCAGTTTGTTTATTTATTTATTTGTTTATTTTGTGTGCCTACCCCCAATCCCCACTTAGCAGTGTCAAGAATAACTTCTGGCTCTGTGCTCAGGGATCACTCCTGGCTGGGTTCAGGAAACCATCTGTGGTACCTGGGATTGAATTTGGGTCAGCTGCATGCAAGACAAGCACCCTGCCCACTGTACTATTGCCCTGTTGCCCCCTATTTATTTAAATAAATAATTTTTTTTAACTGAATCACAGTGATATGCACAATTACAAAGTTGTTCATGATTTGGCTTCAGTCATATAATGTTCCAACACCTGTCCCTTCACCAGTGCACATTTCCTACCATAATGGTCTGAGAGTCCCTCTGCACCCCTCACCCCGCCCCCCACCTCTATGGCAGGTACTTTTTTTCTCTGTCACTCTGTCTCTCTCTCTTTTTCCTTTTGGCCTCCCCTATTTATTTATTTTTTAGTTTTGAGGGCAACACCCAGCGGTGCCTCAGGGCTACTCCTGACTCTGTGCTGCTCTGAGTAATATCTCCCCATATTACTCCAGGCAGTGCTCAGGCTACCCTACAGGATCAGGATCAAACCTTGGCCTCCTGCATGCAAAATACTCACTCTAGCCCTTTGAACTCCTCTCAGTTGCTCTCTTGATGCTGAACCCATCCACCAGCTGAGCTGAGACCCTATTTGTCCGAAGGACAGCTAAGGAAATGTGCTCATTTGCATAGGATCATTTAATATTCAAGTGTCCAAAAGTGAGCTGCTGAGGACAGACTGCTATTATGCATGCAATTTGCATAATTCCTTTGGTGAACTCTTTTATTCATGTATTTATTTAGAATTTTTGGGCCCTACTGGGCAAATAATTAAAGCTTTCCCATACTCCGTGCAAAAGGCTTGAGGTTCTTGGGGGATCAGGTTGTACTGGATCTGAGCGTGAGCATACAAGGTAGTGCCAGAACTCATCTCTCGCTCCTGCACACTTCTGCTTTAGTGAGGAAAACACCCAGACTCCCCAAGTGCCTTCCAGCTCCCGAGCTCACCCAGTTTGGACCCAGACTTGAAAAGATCCCTCTGGAAAGATGCTTGCTAGTTGGGTGGGTGTCTGAATATTATCTGTAATGAACTATTGTGAACTACTTTATGAAAATAAAATGTATAAAAATCATAAAAAAATTTTTAAAAAATAAAATAAAAAGAAGAAAGAAAAAAAAGAAAAGAAAAGATCCCTCATTGGGAATGCTAACTAGACACAGTTCGGGTTTGAGATTCCAGAAGCATGCTGAGGTGGAAAGAAATGAGAACAGAAGCAAGGATTCCTCCCCATACCCCAGAAGAAGGCAGCATGGAACAGAAAGTGTGTGTGTGTGTGTGTGTGCGTGTGTGGTGTGTGTGTGTGTGTAGTTGGGGGGTGGGTGGGAATATGCATAATGATAGAGTTCATGTTTTGCTTGTATGAGGCCAGAGCCTCAGTTATCACCACAGGAGGAGAATGGGAAAGGGAAAGATTCTTAGAGTCTTAAGAACTGAAACAGGTGCTGGAAAGATGACTCAAAGGATGAGTGCGGTTTGCATGCTTTGCTGCAGGATGCCTGGTTTTGATCCCTGGCGACATATGGTCCCCCAGTACCTATAGGGGCAACTCTGAAGCACCTCATCAGGTGTGGTCCCCCAAAACAAAAACAAAACTAAATGCTGAAATGGATTTTTTTTTTGACTTTTTGGGTCACACCCGGAGATGCACAGGGGTTACTTCTGGCTCAGCACTCAGGAATTAGCCCTGGCTGTGCTCAGGAGGCCATATGGGATGTTGGGAATCACACCCGGGTTGGCCACGTGCAAGGCAAATGCCCTACCCACTGTGCTATTGCTCCAGCCCCCTGAAATGGATTTTTCTCTTTCTTTCTTTCTTTCTTTCTTTCTTTCTTTCTTTCTTTCTTTCTTTCTTTCTTTCTTTCTTTCTTTCCTTCCTTCCTTCTTCTTTTTTTTTTTAATGTAGGGCCACACCTGGAAATGCTCAGGGCATACTTCGTCTCTGTGCTCAGAGATCACTCCTGGAGGACTTGGGAACCATAAAAAGGTGCCAGGGATTGAAACCAGGTCTGTTGCATAGAAAGCAAGGAAACTACCAACTGTACTATAGCTCTGGCTCTTTCTTTTCTTCTTTCTTTCCCCCCCCTCTTTTTCTCCTTCCTTCCTTCCTTCCTTCCTTCCTTCCTTCCTTCCTTCCTTCCTTCCTTCCTTCCTTCCTTCCCTGCTCAGGGACTACTCTTCAGTAGTGCTCCAGGATACTCTGCAGAGTACTAAGGCCTCATTCGATACCGAGGATAAAACCTGGCCTCCTGCATGCAAAGCACCTGCAGTCCCTGAAATCGTTCTTTTGTTTGATTTGGTTTGGCTTTTGGTTTTCGAGTCACAGTGACAGTACTCAGGGCTTTCTCCTGGCTTGACTCTCAGAGGTCATGGCTGTCTGTGCTCAGGGAACCACATGTGGTATAGAGGATTGAATCTAGGTCAGCTGCATACCAGGCAAGCTCCCTGCTGACTGAGATGGTACTTGTTCTTAAGGATTTCTTTTCTTTTATTCTTTTGACTATTTGGGTCACACATGGCAATGCTCATGGGTTACTCCTGGCTCTACACTCAGGAATCACTCCTGCTGGTACTCAGGGGGCCATGTGGGATGCTGGAAATTGAACCAGGTGGGCCACATGCAAGGCAAATGCCCGACGCACTATACTATCACTCTGGCCCCTTAAGGATTCGTTAGACTCTACACAATGGCCACACAAAATCTACATATCACTACTTACTCCTGTCTGCATCCTGGGCAGACTTACTAACTCGCTTGTTTGCTTTTTATTTTGGTTGGATTTTGGGTCACACCTAGTTGTGCTCAGGGCTTATTCCTTGCTCTGCTTGGCAATGCTTGGGAGACTATCTTGGGGTTCTGGGGATCGAACTTGTGCAAGGCAAGTGCCTTACCTGCTATACTATCTCACAAGCACCTTGTTGGTGTTTTTTTCCACTTTTTTCCAGTGCTGGGGAGCAAATGAGGTTTCGGGGGTACCAGGCATGTGCTAGACCACAGAGCCACCGCCCCAGACCCATCTTAGCACCCTTATCTTCTGAGCTCAGAGCTACTTCATTGGAAGCAGCACTTGGCAAATGAAATTAAGACTATTTGTATTCCCTGACTAATTCAATCCTTTTCTCTGTAATGGGCAAACTGAGGTCCATAGAGACTGTAAAAAAAGAAAAAGTGCTGTATATTCCTCCCAACACCCTGTGCCCAGCTTAGAAGACATAGGTCCTTTCTACAGAGGGAGGCAGTTCTACTCTGTGTAAGAAAATCATCACGAGGGCCGCAGCGTACAGCAGGCAAGGCACTTGCCTTGCATGTGGTTGATCCGAGTTCAATCCCTGCCATCCCACATGGTTCCCCAAGCACTGCCAGAGTGCGGAGCCAGGTTACTAATGAGGTCACATGAGGTCACATGAGGTCCTCCCGTTGTTCATCGATTTGCTCGAGCGGGCCCAGTAACGTCTCCATCGTGAGACTTGTTGTTACTGTGTTTGGCATATCGAATACGTCACGGGGAGCTTGCCAGGCTCTGCCATGCGGGCGAGATACTCTCAGTAGCTTGCCGGGCTCTCCGAGAGGGGCGGAGGAATCGAACTCGGGTTGGCCATGTTGGCTGCGTGCAAGGCAAACGCCCTACCGCTGTGCTATCGTTCCGGGTTACTAATAATAATCTTTTGAAAGCTCTGTCTGGTTCCTACTTTAGGCATCATCTAAATCAGTTCTGCTGACCACGGTATTATTACTGTTATTCCCATTTTGAGAGGAAGAAACCAGGACTTAGAAAGTGCAGACAGTAACTGGAGAGATAGCACAGCATGTACGGTGCTTGCCTTGCATGTAGCTGACCTGGGTTCAGTCCCCAGCATCCCATATCATTCCCTGAACACTGCCAGGAGTTATTTCTGAGTGCAGAGCCAGGAGTTTCTCCTAGCATCACCCAGTGTGCCCCGCCCCCACCAAGAAAAAGAGTGCAGATACTTGTCCCAAGATCATTCACTAGCCATACAGTTGTGCCTTAGCCTGCAATGCAACACGTAGTTCGATCCCCTGTGACTTGGGCCACAGAGATAGTCCCAAGATAAAGGTGCTCCCCCAAATCTGTGTTAGCTGGGGAGATGCAGAGAGCACAGGCCACAGCCATTGTGTGCAGGAGCCTCAAGTTCCATCCCCAGCACTGAGCTGGGACCCAAGCAGCTGCAACAGCTGCAACAAAACCAGGTCCCAGGAAGGGCTGCTGGACAGCCAAGGAAAGGGACACGCTGGCAGGATCCAGGTCCCGCCCCTGCTGGGATGCCAGACACGTGTCTCTGCTCAGGACAATGGCAGCACTGTGCCTCATGGCACAGGATGGCCGGACACCTCCCGCCAAGGCCCCGCGGCTCCCCTCAGCCTGGAGGAGCAAGCAAAGGGCAAACGACGCTGAGTGAGTGTGTGTGTGTGTGTGTGTGTGTGTGTGTGTGTGTGTGTGTGTGTGTGTGACTCAGCTGAGCCATCAACTGCAGGGTGGAGGAGGGGGAAGGGGAATCCTCCCCCACCAGAATATTGGGCAGAGCCATGAGTGCCCACCATGCTACACTCCACAGCTCTCATGCACAAGCATTCCTGAGACCCTCAGTCCCTTTGCCTACTACCCCTTGATGCATGCCTGGGCCTTGGATGGGAATCCCCAGGGGCTGACTGATGTGACCCCAGGTCACTGCCTGTTTCTGCATCACAGGGTGACAGTACATGCTTTCAGGACTACTGGGAGCACAGTAAGCCCTCCCGGAAGCCAAAGATTGCAGCTAGAGTGGCGAGACAGTGCAGTGAATGAGGGGCTATAATGGCAGGGATATATCCCGGACCCTCTGCCCACCCAGCTGCCATGTGAGGCCAGGAGTGCTCCTGGGGGAGGAACCTTTTCCTTCCTGCCCCTTCCAGCCGGTATCAGATCTAAGACCAGATGTGTAGCTCCATGACTCAGCCCTTTCCTGCCTGGAAACTCCTCCCTGCCTGCCTCACCAGGCTGGGCCAGGGAGGGTGAGACAGCAGACAGGAGGTGGGGCTGGCGAGTCCTGGACAACCTGGGGGGTGGGGGGGGGAGGGAGGAAGATGGAAGTGTGGCCAGGCCTGCACCAGGGGAGGTAGGACCTGATGGGGCGTGAAGGAAGAGATCGAGGGTGCCCTTGAGCTGAGTCTGACTCACCTCCAAAATGCCGAGGCTCATTCCTCCCCCTCTCCCTTGCATGTGTCCCACCCCTTGTATTCCCAAGGCACGTCTAAACCCACCCACTCACCCACCCCACACCAGGCTCTTCCTTCCCTCTGTTCTCCTCTTCGTACCCAACCACCTCTATGTCCTCACCTTCCACTCCCCAGCTACCAGTTTTTGCTTTTTTTTGGCGGGGGGTCACACCTGGAAATGCTCAGGGGTTCCTCCTGGCTCTGCACTCAGCAATTACTCCTGGCAGTGCTCAGGGGACCATAAGGGATGCTGGGTCGGCCGCATGCAAGGCAAACGCCCTACCTGCTGTGCTATGGCTCTAGCAGTTTTTGCTTTTTGAGCTACACTTGATGGTGCTCAAAGGGCTACTCCTGGCTCAGTGCTCAGGAGTCACTCCAAGGGAAATAGTGAGGATCGTGCGGTGCTTAGGGTCTTATCTGGGTTCCTGCATGCAAAAGCACTCTGGCCCCAGCTCCACTATAGCTCTGGTGTTTTGTGTTTGTTTTTTGGTGGGGAGCACACTTGGTAGTGCTCAGGGATCACTCCTGGTAGTACCTGGCTTATTATATGAGGTGCAGGGGCTCAAATCCAAAGTTGGCTGTATGCAAGGAAAGTATCCTACCCACTGTACTATCTCTCCTGCTTCCTGCAGCTCTGATTTTTACCTCAAACACCACCTGCATGTTATCCTATTTGCTCCTGAACATAAGCTCTTTGATCTCTGCTTCCTGCTCTTCTCCTCAAAGGAAGGTGCTTTCTCCCTTTGTCTTCCACATCTGCCATATCGAGGCGGGATTAACTGCATGAACTTTGGCATTATGTGGACCAGGGTTCACATCCCGCCTCTGCCTTTTACTATCTATATCACTTTGTGTAACTTTGGATAAATGAGTTTACTTCTCTGAGCTTTTCTCATGGTGCTGGGGATCAAACCCAGGGCTCAGGCAAGTTCTCCTGCTGAGTCACATCCGCAGCCTCAGAGCCTCAACGTTCTTCTTCATCAAATGGGCTGATATGAACCACCTCCTGGGATCTAGGGGGAGAGTCACATAAATCAGTGGCATTGGTTCAGTGCAGAGATTCAGTTTCCGACAGTGGCTATTAATAACTTTCTGCCGGCTCCCTCTCCCTCCCCGCCCCACTCCCTGCTTCTGCTTTCTGGGCATGTCCTGGGTGTCCTAGTGGCACCTCAGAGTCTAAATGGCTAAATGAGGGGCCCGGAGCGATAATATAGCAGATAGCTGTGCTTACCTTGCATGCAGCTGATCAGGGTTCAGTTGTTGGCACTCCTTATGGTCCCCGGAGCCCCACCAGGAGTGATCACTGAGTGCAGAGCCAGGAGTAAGCCTGGAGCACTGCTGCTGGGCGTGGCCCCCAACCAAAAACAAAAACAAAAACAAAAACAAAGGGGTAAACACAAAACTCGTTCTCTTTTTTCCTTCTGAAAACATTCTCTCTCTCTCTCTCTCTCTCTCTCTCTCTCTCTCTGTTTTTTTTGGCCATTCCTAGTGGTGATCAGGGCCTATTCCTGACTCAGTGCTCAGGAGTGGTCCGGTGGTCCTCAGGGATCATAAGTGGTGCCAGGGATGTGAACTGGGGGCCAGAAGGATTCAAGGTAAACACCTTAAATCATATACTCTCTTGGGGCTGGAGAGATAGCACGCGGCCAACCCGGGTTCGATTCCCAGCATCCCATATGGTCCCCTGAGCACCGTCAGGAGTAACTCCTGAGTGCAGAGCCAGGAGTAACCCCTGTGCATCGCCAGGTGTGACTCAAAAAGCAAAAAAAAAAAAAAAAATCATATGCTCTCTCCACCACTCCCCCTGTCTTTTCCTTTTCCTTTTTTTTTTTTTTTTTTTTTTGAGCCACACCAGGGCTTCTCGGGGCTTATTCCTGGCCCTGCCTTCAGGGATCATTTATGGCAGGGCTCATGAGATGATATGAGGTGGCAGGGATGGAACCCGGCTCTACCACATACAAGGCAAACATCTACCCATTGTCCTATTGCTCAAGCCACTCCTTTTTCTGTCTGTCCCTCCCCAAATAGCTCCTCTTCTTGACACCTCTATTTCTGTTAATGCCTTACCACCTCCCACAAGTCCCAGACTTCAGGACTATTGTTCATTCATTCAAAAAGTACTTACTGAAAAAGCAAAGTGCAAGAAAAATCGTTAATTTTGGACCCAACGATGTGAGTCCAGTATTTTCAGTGGGAAAGTGCATGCCTTGCAATGGCTATTTATTAGACCTGGGTTTGATCCCGGGCACCACACAAACAAAAGAAAGACAAATCATTGTCTTTGCCCTTAAGGAGCTCGTAGTGTAATAAGGGAGAGGGGCGACAATTAAGTGTAATGAGATAATTGCTCTATTAGAGGTTTATGTGGAGGAGGCCAATCCAGGAAGTCTTCCTAGAGAAGGAAGCGTTGAAGTTGGCACTTGGAGGCTCATAGGAGCTGGAAAGGAGGAAAGTCAGGGAGACCTGAGGGCAGAGGGTGCAGCAGTGCGATCTGAGACTGCCCACGTCCTTAGAGGTGGAAGATCACCTTTGTGTTTCATTTCTTTTCTTTTTTTTTTTTTTTTTTTGCTTTTTGGGTCACACCCGGCGATGCACAGGGGTTACTCCTGGCTCTGCACTCAGGAATTACTCCTGGCAGTGCTCAGGGGACCATATGGGATGCTGGGAATCGAACCTAGGTCCTCTGCGTGCAAGGCAAATGCCCTACCCTCTGTGCTATTGCTCCAGCCCCTCATTTTTATTTTTATTTTGCTTTGGGGACCATACCAGGTGATGCTCAGCGGTTACTCTTGGTTCTGCACTCTGGGATTGTTTTTTTTTTTTTTTGCTTTTTGGGTCACACCCGGCGATGCTCAGGGGTTACTCCTGGCTCATGCACTCAGGAATCACTCCTGACGGTGCTCAGGGGACCCTATGGGATGCTGGGAATCGAACCTGTGTCAGCCATGTTAGCTGCGTGCAAGGCAAACGCCCTACCCGCTGTGCTATCGCTCCAGCCCCCGATTGTTTTGTTTTGGGGCCACACTCTGAGACTATTCCTGGCTCATATTTAGATATCACTGCTGTCTGTCAGTGCTCAGAGGACCATACGTAATGCCTCTGAGGGGATTGAACCAGAGTGTCTGTGTGCAAGGCAAGTGCCTTAATCCTTGTATTATCTCTCTGCCTCAGCCATTTCATTTCATTTATTTTTTTCAAGGTTTGGGGATCACACTCAGGAGTTACACCTGGCTCTGCACTCAGGAATCACTCCTGAGGTGCTCAGGGGACCAACGGGATGCTGGAGATCAGGAATCAAACCCTGGTCAGCCTTGTGCAAGGAAAATGCCCTGCCTTCTGTACTATGCACCTGCCCCAGCCATCGGGTTCTAGAAAGCTTCCTTGGGACAGTCTGGAGGACTGCTGGGAGGGGCTAGAGGGACAACAGGAAGCTGTTAGGCCAGTTTCCTCCTGCTTTGTGATGCACTTGCTGGACTGTGCAACCTTGGGAAAGTCACTTGGTCTGGCTGAGCCTCCATCCCCATCTGTCAAATGGAGATCCTAATGAGCACCCGAGGGCATGCTGGGCAGGGCTGAGTGAGCTAATGGAAAGGAAAGTGCTGGACAAACTCTAGAAAATCCATCAGTCCCGGCTGTGTTCTAGCCACAGCACCGCCTCAAAAACAACCTCTTTGAATTTCCCTTGAGCCGACCACATCCTCCTAGGCTAGGGCACCGAGATGCAGAATGCCGGGGAAGCAAGGGGCACACGCCCGCCCCTGGGTCCCAACTTCCTGGCTATCTGACCTGGAACCAGTGTCTTTCCTCCCCTGAGACTCTTTTCTCCAAAAATAGGAAGAGAGGGGCCCAAGAGATGGCACAGGGGTTAAGCACCTGCCTTGCTTGCAGCAGACCTGGGTTCCGTCCCCCTGTTTGTGCCATCAGGAGCAAACCCCCAAGCACTGCCAGGTGTGACTCAACCAAAATATATCAGGTCAGAGGACTCGGTGTGCAGGATGAGTGGGAGGAGTCCTGGCAGCCAGGAGATGATCCCTCATTGTACACAGTACCTTGTCCCCTGCTCTGCTGTCCCAGGCCTGGCACAGGGCTGCACAGGGTGGCGAATGGTCAATATTCAATACCAGGGGGCTGGAGCAATAGCACAGTGGGTAGGGTGTTTGCCTTGCACATGGCCAACCCAGGTTCGATTCCCAGCATCCCATATGCTCCCCTGAGCACCACCAGGGATAATTCCTAAGTGCAGAGCCAGGAGTAACCCCTGTGCATCACTGAGTGTGACCCAAAAAGCAAAAAAAACCATATTCAATACCAGTTGTCTGGGCACTGCTGACCAGAGGCAGAGGTAGAGGAGCCGGAGGACATTTGCTACTGTCCCTGTCTTCAGTGACTTCCCGGGAAATCCTTAGAGCAGGTCCCTTCCTGTGAACCCCAGACCCCAACATGTCTCTCTAGCTTCTCATTCTGTCACTCAGCAGGAAAGCAGAGAAATGAGGATCCACTCTGCACATTCCCTGCCCCCCTCCTACCCACCCTAGACACATAATGTGCCAGCCTGGCCTGGGCACCACAGCTCTAGGATGACAGAGGCAGCACTTGCCCCAGCCTCCTCCTAGTCAGGTCACGGTCATAGTCCTCCCGTTGTTCATCGATTTGCTGGAGCGGGCCCAGTAACGTCTCCATCATGAGACTTGTTACTGTGTTTGGCATATCGAATACGTCACGGGGAGCTTGCCAGGCTCTGCCGTGCGGGCGAGATACTCTCGGTAGCTTGCCGGGCTCTCCGAGAGGGGCGGAGGAATCGAACTTGGGTCGGCCATGTTGGCTGCGTGCAAGGCAAATGCCCTACCGCTGTGCTATTGCTCCAGGAGCTGATGGAAGTGTGTTTGCTCTAATGTGATGTAGACGACGTGGCCAAGGACTGAGAAAGTCAGACCTAATTTCTGACTGTGGTGCTCAGGGTTTACTCCTGGCTCTGTGCTCAGGAGTGATACTCAGTGATACTCAGTGATATTCTCTCCTCACAATGGTACTCAGGGGACTAGATTCGGTGCCAGGGATTGAAGCAGGAGAAGCTGTATGCAAAGCAAGCACCTAAACCCCTATTTTGTCTCCTCTGCTGGAGACTAACCCTTCTGACCCTCCATTTAGCCACCGACAAAATAGGAATTTTTAAATTTTGATTTCAGGGACCATAGCCCTGAAGAGTACTGAGGACCATGTGGTGTTGGGGATCTAACACTGTGAGGATGCTCTCAGCCCTCTGAGCTACCTCTCCGGCAACCAGCTCCAGGAAGGTGTTCTGATTTGTGCAGTGGTTTGTTTTTAGGCTTTGGTCATACTCGGTGATGCTCAAGGGTCAGTCTTGGCCTTGCTCAGGGGATCATGCTATGCTGGGGCTCACAAGGCTTCACAAGGCAAGTCTCTCCCTGCCACTTTTCTGGTCCAAGAAAGAGTTATTCTTAGCTCTACATCAGGACTGATGTAAAGTTTAAGGGAGATGCTATGGAATGTGTTTAGGGCAGGACCTGGCAGCTGCTCCGACAGTGAGAGGCCAGGAGGGTGAATGTTTTAAATCTAGTGGTGGGTAACTGCTGAACAAATTGTGGGACGAGGGTGTGGTGGGAGAGGGGCAGGGAGGAATTCTGCATGGAACAGTCAGGGAAGTTTCCATAAAAGGATCACGGAGGGCTAGACAGATAGGACAGGGGTTGGGCACTTGCCTCGCTAGAGGCTGACTGGAGTTCGATTCCCAGCACCCTAGATGGTCCTCTGATCACCATCAGAAGTAATTCCTGGGTGCATTGCCAGGAGTAAGTCCTGAGCACTGCTAGATGTGCCCTCCCTCCCACCCACTAACCCCCACCCCCAGTGAAAGCAAACGAAGGAGAAGTGTTTCGCTAAATGGAAAATCGAAGTGAGCCGATAGGACCAGGAAGTGAAGGTTCCCTATTTGGAGAGGTTAGGCTTTATCCTGGAATGAACAGAGTTCAGCAGTAGAGAGACAGGATGCAAATTTTACCTTAGAAAAAGTATTGTGTGGTGAAGGTGTGTCAGTCCCGGGGCTGGAGCTGTGTGAGTATCACTTAGTAACCTGCTGTGCTCAGCCAGGGCCAATAATGAAAAGGTTCCTGGTCCAGAAATAGATTCTCCCGTTAGCAGAGACTCACAGGGCCAATACCTTCAGCCAAAGGAGCTAGTTAGGGGCCCAGAGCAGCCAGCCAGAGTGTCTGTGGCCGTGGGGCTGCTGTCCCTGCCAGCCCAGGCTTCCAGCCCCTTCCCTGTACTTTCACTGTGATTCTGTGTCTCTGTCCTCATGCAGAGGGGAGGATTTTGGAGTGAACCCGCTCTGATTCTGCTTTGAACTCGTTGTATGACATTGTCAAATGTCTTAACTTCTGGGGCTGAAGTGATAGTACAGCAGGCAGAGTGCTTGCCTGGCATGCAGCCGAGTTGGGTTCAATCCCATATGGTTCCCCAAGAACCACCAGGAATGAGTTTTGAGTGTGGAGCCAGGAGTAACCCTTGAGTATTGCTGGGTGTGACCTCAAAATATCTTAACTTCTTGGAACAGACTTTTGTGGGAAACGTTCAGACTTTTTTTTTTGTGGGGAGGGGCACACCTAGTAATGCTTAGGGCTTACTTCTGGCTCTGAACTCAATAATTACTCCTGGCAGTGCTCAGAGGACCATATGGGATGCCGAGTATTGAACCCAGGTTGGCAACATGCAAGGCAAACACCCTACTGGCTGTACTATCGCTCTGGCCCTTAAATTTATATCTTTATCAAGTTTTATTCCTGGCACCACAAGGTTCCCAAACATAACCATAACAGGGGTGACCTCTGAGCACTGAGCCAGGGATAGCTCCTAAACATCACCAGGTATCTCCTCAAAACAAGAACTATAAACAAACGCACAAACAAACTTGTAGTATCTTAAAATGCTGGCATGCCACCAGGGCCGTAGCTTAGCACTAGAGTACACCATTTTTTTATGTGTGAGGTCCTAAGCCCGATCCCTGTACGAAAAAACATAATTAATCTGCTGGCCTGATTGGCCAAGAATTGCCAGTGGAGGGCTTGGAGTAATAGTACTGTAGGTAGACTCAATTCCCAGCATCCCGTATGGTTCTCAAACTCTCCAGGAGGGATCCTTAAGTGCAGAGCCTGGAGTAAGCCCTGGAGTGGCCCTACCAGGTGTGGCCCAAAAACCAGAAAAGAAAGAAAAAGAAGAGTTGCCAGTGGAAGGCTGGAGAGATGCTATAACTAAAAAGGACCTGGGAGATAGTAGAGCAGTTAGGATGCAAGTTTAGCATATGCCCAGCTAGGGTTCAGTTCTCAGCACCACATGGTCCCCTGTATATTGCCAGGTACAATCCTGGACGCCACCAAGCACTGCCTGGTGTGATCCTGGATTTCCCCCAGGCACTGCTGCACATGACCTGGGACAAAGAGTTCCCCGCAACTTCTTTTTGTTTGTTTGTTTGTTTGTTTTTTGAGTCACACCCAGCTATGCTCAGGGGTTACTTCTGGCTTTGCACTCAGGAATTACTCCTGGCAGTGCTTGGGGGACCATATGGGATGCTGGGGATTGAACCCAGGTTGGCTGGGTGCAAGGCAAATGCCCTATCAGTTGTGCTATCGCTCCCCCCTCCCCAATCCCTGCAACTTCTGATCCATCCTCAAGCCTTTGAATTAATCTGCTGGCCTGATTGGGCAAGAATTGCCAGTGGAGGGGTTGGAGTAATAGTACAGTAGGTAGGCTCAATTCCCAGCATCCCGTATGGTTCTCAAGCTCTCCAGGAGGGATCCTTAAGTGCAGAGCCTGGAGTAAGCCCTGGAGTGGCCCCACTAGGTGTGGCCCAAAAACCAGAAAAGAAAGAAAAAGAAGAGGTTTTTTTTGCCGAGTATTGAACCCGGGTTGGCAACGGAAGGCTGGAGAGATGCTTGCCTTGCACATGGCAGACCTGGGTTCCATTCCTGCAGCATATTATACAGTGAGCCCTGTGAGGAGTGATCCCTGAGCTCAGAGCCAGGAGTAAGCCCTGAACACTGCCCCAGGTAACCAAGAGAAAATAAACAAAACAAACAAAACAAAACAGAATAAAAAAGGAATTTCCAGTGGAGCCA
Source organism: Sorex fumeus (assembly GCF_029834395.1). Classification (NCBI taxonomy): domain Eukaryota; kingdom Metazoa; phylum Chordata; class Mammalia; order Eulipotyphla; family Soricidae; genus Sorex; species Sorex fumeus. Next base: position 48,038,635 of record NW_026606104.1, read on the forward strand.
TTAGACCTCCTGAAAGCGCTCAGGATGCCTCTTGCGCCCCACCCCCCAAGATAGGCAAATAAAATATCAGTATTACTGCATCTAAAAAGCATATCCTGGGGCCAGAGTGATAGTACAGTGGGGAGGAGTTTGCCTTTCACTCAGCTGATCCGGGTTTGATCCCTGGCATCCTATATGGTCCCCCAAGCATTGCCAGGAGTGATTCCTGAGTGCAGAGCCAGGAGTAACCCCTGAGCATTGTCGGGTGTGACCCAAGAAGAAAAAAAAAATTCTGATCACTTTTATTAGCAGTGGTTGCCAAGATGAAACACGTATACAGAAGTACAGAAGTAATTTTGCTTTTTTCTTGCTGCCAGCATGTTGGACCCAGGTCTCGGGCATACAAAGCATGCATGTTAATCACCCTGAATCACGTCCCAGCTTCACTTCACTCCCTTTTACCTTTTGCATTGTTTATATCTTTCATAGGGGTGTAGATTAGACACCATCACATTTGTGATTATTTATCTCCCCCCTTTCCTTTGTAGTTGATGTTGTGTTTTGTTTCTGTTTGGGGGCCGCATTCAGAGGATACTTGTGGCTCTGTGATTCGGAGTAACTCCTGGCAGTGCCTAGGGGACCATGCAGTGCTAAAGACTGAACCCAGGTTTTCTGTCTACTCCAGTCCAGCCCAGTGATATGTCTCTCAGGCCCTCGTTGTGGATGTTGTGGCAATGCTTAGCTGTGGTACTCATCATGTTTGGTGCGGTGCTGACATCAGGTTGCACTTGTGTACTCAGTTTCAGTGCTCACCAAGGTTGGCATCCTCATCACATTTATAAAAATCAGGGAAAATACCATCAACCAGACTGATTGTTAGAAGAATTTACAAAAGATCTTTCACATAAAACATGGGGCTGGATGGATTGGAGATAAGTACAGTGGATAGGACACATATCTTGAATGAGGCACGTCTGGGTTCAAACCCTGTCATCATATATGGTCCCCCTGAATTGTGCCAGGAATGATAGCCAGAGTGAGCCCTAAGCGCTGCTAGGTATGGCTCAAAAACTGAAAAACAGTTGTATACAGTTGACCCTAGTTCAATCCCTAGTACCACCTAAGATTTTCCCAACCACTACTAGTAAGTGGCCCCTGAGCTAGGAACAGGAATACACTCTCAGCACTGCCAGGTGTGACCCAAAAAACAAAAAAAAGTTGGGGGGAGGCGGAGCAATAGTATAGCTAATAGGGCATTTGCCTTGCACACAGTTGACCTGGGTTCAATTCCCGGCATCTTATATACCATCCCCCGCCCCCCGCCCCAGTGCCACCAGGAGTAATTCATTCCTGAGTGCAGAGCCAGCAGTAACCCCTGAGTGTCTCTGGATGTGACTGAAAAAGAAAAAAAAAATTTTTTTTAAATTTCGGGATCAGTAGAGATAATACATTAAGTAATACACTTGCTTTAGAGGAGCCCAGTCTGGGTATGATCTCTGTCACTCACTGAGCCCCTCCAGATGTGACCCCAGTGCAGAGCCAGGAGTAAGTCCTTGAACAACCAGGTATGGCCCCAAAACAAAACAACACAAAATCCTTTTTAAAATGTCATGTGGCCTGTGCAGAAATGACCCGTATTGAGTACTGTTCCCATCTATTACTTGCCTGGATCTGTCAGTTATCTGTGTGTCTGCTTTACTTGAACTATTTGTCTGTCTGTCATGGGACCTTTGTATATATCTGGTTTCTGGGCCCTGTCTGTGTGATTCTGTTTTGGTACCAGTGGCTTTCTGTCTGCGTCAGGAAGGTGTGCATTTGTATATCTATACATGTTTGTGTATCAGCAGATCTTTGTTTTTGTTTTGTTTTGTTTTGTTTTTGGGTCACACCCGGTGATACTCAGGAGCTTCTCCTAGCTTTGCATTCAGGAATTACTCCTGGTGGTGCTCGAGGGACCATACGGGGTGCCGGGGATGGAACCTGGCAAGCACCCTACCTGCTGTGCCATCATTCCAGACCCACAGCATGTCTTTGTAACATTGGTGGGAGGGAGCCCACACTCCAGCCATTCTAGGTACCATGCTCTGGAGCCGCTCCTGGCCCTGCCAGGGGGCCATGTGATGTCAGGGACTGAACCCGGGGCTCCTGCATATAAAGCATGCAGTTAGATATGTGTTTGGGTATGTTAGTGATGTGCACGCTAGTAAGTGATACAATTGTGTGTCTGCGTTTGTGACAATGTCTGTGTGTGGCTGTGTTTGGAGGTGTGTGTTATGGGAGCTGTCAGTGCAGCTGGGTTTGTGTTCCTGTGTATGTGTGTCCATGGCTCTGGACGAGTCAGCCTTCCTGAGGTGGGGCAGGGCCCTGTGTGGAGGCAGGGGGCTCTCTGAGGAGCCACGTCCAGTGCAGCTGTTTTCCTCTGCTGTGGCTGCCGGAGAGCACAACTCACCCCTCCTGGCCCTCTTCCAGCTTCAGTGTCCTGAGTGTGGGCCTCTCTCTGCTCCTGCTGCCCTGGGCACAGAGCCAACCCTGCTGCCCAGGCCTGCTAGAGTAGGTGTCTGTAAACACCTTGAGGGCCCCCCTCCTGGGGCCTTATCAGCTGACACCCGCCTGCTCTCCCCCGCTTTGGGGGGTGAGTGCTGAGAACAGCGCTCCTGGGACAGTCACCAGCGTGGGCTCAGGAAATCCCTGCTGCTCTCAGCCCAGGTCAGTGTCCATCCGGCCCAGCTCTTTGTGCTTGTCAGAGGCAGCCGGACAGTTGGGAAACAAAACATGTCTCCATGGCAACCCGCCTCTGCCTGCGAGCCTGGGCAGGCCGGTGGTTTGTTGGCCCAGGGCTGATGTGGGCCCCAGGGCTGATGTGGGGGTGCACGGCGGTCTGAGGGGGAGTTGAAGGTTCTGCATCTGGGTGTGGCACCTTACCACAGGCCCACATTCAAGCCCCTCCGCACTCATGCTTCTTGCCTGTATGGCGGAGACTGTGTCCAGAGAGGGAGGGTAGGTAAGCCTCTGGCTCAAGGCCACCGGTCAGTTGACACAGCACTGGCAGGAGAACCAGCTGAGGCAAAGTTTTTCTGTATGTTTGTTCTGTTTGGGGTCATACCCGCTAGGTCAGGCCCAGAAGTTTAGTCCTGGCTCAGTGCGTAGAGGTCATACAGGTGGTGCTTGGGAAACTGGGGATCCATCCCTGCGTCTCCTGCATGCAGTGCCTGTGCTCAGGCTGTTGAGCTGTAGCTCCAGGTGGCTAACTCCGGACAGGTGGAGCCGAGCTCGCTGTGGGAAACGCATTTCTGAGCAATAAACCGTCTCAGAATAAACCTTCTCATGCCATTTCTTTTCCCTTCCTTCCTTCCTTCCTTCCTTCCTTCCTTCCTTCTCTCTCTCTCTCTCTCTCTCTTTCTTTCTTTCTCCTTCCTTCCTTCCTTCCTTCCTTCCTTCCTTCCTTCCTTCCTTCCTTCCTTTCTTTTTTCTTCTTTCTGCTTTTTGGGTCAAACTCAGCAATGCTCAGGGGGTTACTCCTGGCTTCCTGACTCTGCACTCAGGAATTACTCCCTGTGGTACACAGGGAGCGGGGACAAGGCAGGGCAAGGCAGGGAAACGGGACCATATGGAATGCCAGGGATCAAACCCGGATTGGCTGCTTGCAAGGCAAGTGCCCTACCCGCTGTACTCTCATTCCAGCCCCCTTCCCGTGGCATTTCTACCAAATAGCGATGTTGACATTGGCAGCAGCCCCTGCTGCCAGGGAGACTGAGTCTTTTCTAATTATCTACTTCAGATGCAGCAGAAACCAGTGCAATGCTGGCACCCCAGCCCCTCTTGGGCTTCCCATGTTGTACTGCTGTGTTTGCTATTTGTATGGGACCCACACCTGGCTGTGCTCAGGGCTTACTCCTGGCTCTGTGCTGAGAGCTCACTCCTGGCAGTGCTTAATGGTGGTGCGGGGCCATATGCAGTGCCGGGGTCCTACCTAGATCAGCTGAGTCTACAGCTACAGTCTATAGTCGCCTGGCCCATTGTATTGTTTCTCCCCGCATCTTGTGTTTTAGTTCAGACACGTGTTGCTGTCGTGGCTGCCTTGGTGGGTAAGTAAGGGATCTAAGTTTTGGTTTGTAAAATAAATGTGTCCGTATAAAATATCACTTTTGCACTGACACAGAATGAATGATTTCTTGACTATGCAGGTATAAAGAAATATAGGAGGAGAGGGGCTGGAGTGATAGCACAGGGGGTAGGTCATTTGCCTTGCATGCGGCTGACCCAGGTTCGATTCCCAGCATCCCATATGGTCCCCTGAGCACCGCCAGGAGTAATTCCTGAGTAGTTCCAGGAGTAATTCCGTGAGCCAGGAATAACCCCTGCGCATTGCCAGGTGTGACCCAGGTGTGACCCAAAAAGCAAAAAAATAACAAAAAAAAACCCGAGAAAACAAAAACAAAACCAAAACAACAACAACAATAACAACAACAAAAACATAGTAGGAGAATAACAACTGCTCAAAGGAAATAAAAATGAGAACTAATCTTCCGTGAGATGCATGGGGGGGGGGAGGAGGAACAGGACTAGGGCTAACAGCAGGACAGGTGGAGGACATCAATTAACAGTGTTGTAAACCGTGGACTAAAAGGAATTAAAAGAAGGTCCCTAGGAGGGAAACTGGGACCTTGGTGGAGGGAAGTGGGCACTGACTGGTGAAGGGATTGGTGTTGGACCAATGCTTGTCTGAAACTCAATCACAAAGCTGCAAATCACAGTGCCTCAGTAATTTTTTAAAATTTAAATAATAAAATATTTCTTGTGTGATTAAAAACATCTCTAGAGGAAATTGGCTGGCTTTTGTTTGTGGGGTAAAAGGAAGTTTCATTGCTAAAAGAAAGTGCTGCTGACGATGGCCACTCAATACCTCTATTGCAAACTACAACACCCTAAAGGAAAGAGTGAGCAAAAGGGAATGCCCTGCCACAGAGGTGAGGTGGGGTGGGGGGGATGGGGTGGGGGGTGGGAGGGCTACTGGGATCATTGGTGGTGAAGAATGGGCACTGGTGGAGGGATGGGTACTCGATCATTGTATAACTGAAACCCAAGCACGAAAGTTTGTAGGTCTTGTATGGTGCCTCATAGTGTTTCACTAATAAAAGAAAAAAAATAGAAGATACACACACACACACACACACACACACACACACACACACAAAGAAAGTGCTGCTGGGGCTAGTCCCATAATGCAGTGGGTTGCCTTGCATGCAGCTGACCCGGGTTCAATCCCCAACATCAGATATGGTCCCTGAGTCCCGCCAGGAGTGACCCCTGAGTGCAAAGCTGGATGGGAGCCCTGAATGCTGCTGGGTGTAACCTCTCCAAAATAAATATAAATAAAAGAAAGTGCCGGAAGCCTCCAAAACTATTCAGAAAAGACATTTGCACTGTATTTATTTTAGCACTATTCACAGTAGTCAAAATCTGGAAACAAGTCAAGTGTCCAAGAACAGATGACTGGAAAAAGAAACTACGGTACATATATACATACATGCATATATATGTGTAATATATATATATCACGGACATGGTCCTCCTGTTGTTCATCAATTTGCTCGAGCGGGCCCAGTAACTTCTCCATCATGAGACTTGTTGTTACTGTGTTTGGCTTATTGAATACGTCACGGGTAGCTTGCCAGGCTCTGCCGTGCGGGCGAGATACTCTCGGTAGCTTGCCAGGCCCTCTGAGAGGGGTGGAGGAATCAAACTCGGGTCGGCCATATTGGCTGCGTGCAAGGCAAACGCCCTACCGCTGTGCTATCACTTTGCCCAATATATATATATCCACCCAGATCCTCCAAATTCCAGTAGGCGGGGGTCACACCCACCACCTGGCCCCCTGGCGCTGTGTAATCCCATCAGCGGCCAAGACTCAGAGACTATAAAATACAGATCCCGGAACTATAAAATATATAAAATATATAAAACTATAAAATACAGATACGGCCGCGCGACATCTTATTGTCTCATTCCTACTTTGGACAAACTTGCAGGCTATCGAATGTAGCCTGCCCACAGGGCAGAGTCTGGCAAACTCCCCGTGGCCTACCAAATATGCCAAATACCAGTAACAATGATGGGTCTCATTCTCCTAAAGAGCCGTGAATATAATCTCAGGGCTAGGATGAAAGAGACGTTACTGGGGCCTGCTCGAGGCAATCGACGATTAACAGGATGATGAAATGAAATATATATATATATATATATATATATGCTATTTGACTGCAAGAAAAGATAAAATCTTGGGATATAAAATAAAACATAATATAAGACTCATACCCCAGGACAGTAGAAACAAGCCAGGAGGATTGGTCCACAGTTGGAAGCCTGCTTCAAGTGCTGGGGAAGAAGGTAGTTGGGTTAGAGAAGGGACCACTATGACAAAGATAGTTGAAAATGATCACTTTGGACAACAACTGCATGCTGAAAGTAGGTAAGGGAATGGACATGATAGCCTCTCAGCATCTGTTTTACAAACTATAATGCCCAAGAGGAGAGAGACACAGAGACAGAAACAGAGAGACAGAGAGAGAGAAAGGAGAGAGAGCAAGTGAGTGGGCGAGAGAGAGAGAGAGAGAGAGAGAGAGAGACAGAGAGAGAGAGAGACAGAGAGAGACAGAGAGAGAGGGAAAGTGGGAAAGTGCCTGCCATAGGGGCAGGCTGGGAGAGGGTGTCACTGTCACTGTCCTCCTGTTGTTCATCGATTTGGTCGTGTGGGCCCAGTAACGTCTCCATCGGAGACTTTGTTGTTACTGTGTTTGGCATATCGAATACATCACGGGGAGCTTGCCAGGCTCCGCTGTTCGGGTGAGATAACTCTCGGTAGCTTGCCGGACTCTCCGAGAGGGGCGGAGGAATCAAACTCGGGTCGGCATGTTGGCTGCATGCAAGGCAAGCGCCCTACCACTGTGCTATCGCTTGGAAATTGAGGATATTAGTGGTGGGAAATGTACACTGGTGGAGGGATGGGTCTTGGAACATTGTATGACTGAAGCCTGATCGTGAACAGCTTTGTAACTGTGTATTTCATGTTGATTTAATTTAAAAAGAAAAGAAATATGAAATCTGGGAACCAGAGAGATAGTACAAGGGGTAGGGAGTTTGCACATGGTTGACTCCTTTTCAATCCTCAGCACCCCAAATGGTCCCCCCAGCCCTGCCATGAGTGATCCCTGAGTGCAGAGCCAGGAGGAAGCCCTGAGCACTTCCAGGTATGGCCCAAAAACCAAAAAGAAGGGGGCTTAGTCAATAGTACAATGGGTACTAATTGCATGCATACCTGGATTTGATCTCTGGTACCCCTTCATGGTCCCCAGAACCTGCCAGGAGTGATCCCTGAGTGCAGAGTTCAGAGTAAGCCCTGAGCACTGCTTCATGTGGCCCCAACACTTCTGTCTTCGACCCCCCAACATGATGTCACTGTCACTGTCCTGTTGTTCATCGATTTTACTCGATAGCTTGCCGGACTCTCTGAGAGGGGCAGAGGAATGGAATTCAGGTCGGCCATGTTGGCTGCATGCAAGGTAAACGCCCTACCCACTGTGCTATCGCTCCAGCCCCCCAAAAATGATGAAATCTTGTAATTTGTGGCTGTGTGGAGGGATTTGGAGAGTATCATGCTGAGAGAAGACAGAGGAGAGGGATAGACGCAGAGTGGGGGATATAAGGAAACATAGAAGGGGAATAACAAGGGCCCAAAGGCAACATAAATTGAGAACTGGTATTCAGTAGGAAGTTTACCACAGGAAAAATGGGGAGATAGGGTGGGGGATATTTAGACTCTGAGGAGAATATGGTAGCACTGTAGCACTGTCCTCCCATTGTTTATCGATTTGCTTTAGCGGATACCAGTAACATCTCACAACAAATTGTGAGACTTGTTGCTACTGATTTTGGCATATCAAATACGTCACGGGTAGCTTGTCAGGCTTTGCCATGTGGTCGAGATACTCTCGGTAGCTTGCTGGGCTCTCTGAGAGGGGCGGAGGAATCGAACCCAGGTCGGCTGCGTGCAAGGCAAACGCCCTACCTGCTGTGCTATTGCTCCAGCCCAAGGAGAATATGGTGCTGAAATAAATTTATTTCCTGGTGTTAGGGTCACACCTGGTGGTGCTTTTTGGGTCACACCCAGCAATGCACAGGGGTTCCTCCTGGCTCATACACTCAGGAATTACTCCTGGCAGTGCTTGGGGAACCGTGTGGGATGCTGGGAATCAAACCCCAGTGGGCCGCACGTGCAAGGCAAACGCCCTACCCGCTGTGCTATCGCTCCAGGCCCTATACTCTCTCTTTAACCTCTGAATTAAATGTTTTTTTTTTTAAAGAAGGAAGTGCTGGATGCCCATTTTTCCGCTCTGTATTCCTCATTCCCTCTCATCACAGGAGGCCGCCCTGGTCTCTGGAGCCTGTAGCACAGAGCTCACTGTGGAGCTGAAGAAGGAAATCAGAATTGGTCCACACTGGAGACACCCCCTCTCCTCTCTGCTCTCCCTCCCCTCTTCTCCTCCCTCCCTTCTGCTCCCCTCCTTTCTGCTCCCCTTCCCCTCTGCTTCCCTCCCCTCTGCACCCCCCTGCACTCACATCCCTTCTCCTGCATCACCCTCCTAGCTGTCTCTACTCTCTGAGCCTCCTAGCATCTGGCTCAGAGCTGGGCACCCTTAAAGACTCCATCTGCATCCGGGCCACACATCTTAGCACCTGGGTTTACCTCACCTTCCAGAGCAGTGGGAAGAGGGGTGGAATTAGCCTTGAGGCCCGATTCTAAGAGATCCTGGGAGGATCAAAGGAGACCTCAGCGAGAGGCTGTCTGAAATGTTAACAGCTGCCGTGTGCCAGGAGCCCTGGGTCGGGGACTGGGGCTCCCTCCCTCCCTCCTTCTCTTCCCTCCACCAGGTTAGGGAGGGGTTTGGCACCAAATGCAAGGAGCCCTTTTTTCTTCACTTCCCTTTTCCTTCTGTCTTTTCTTTTCTTTTTTCTCCTCCTCCCCCACCTCGCGCCTTTTGGTTTTGGGGTCATACCCAGCTGTACTCAGAGTTTACTCCTGTTCTGTGCTCAGGGATCACTCCCAGTGGGGCCCAGAGGACCACATTAGGTGCTGTGCTTCAAACTTGGGTTGGCTGTGTGCAAGGCAAGCACGTTCCCCACTGTATTTCCTCCAGCCCCTCAAGGAGCCCTATCCTACTCCTCCCTGAACCGGATCAAAGGGTAGATTGACTCTGAACGAGAATTCCTATGAGAATCTGCTGTGAGCAGGGTCCCTTCTCATCCCTCCCCAAGTGCACGTGCATTCAAAGTTCAGCAGAACATTTCTGGAGGTGCTGGCTGGCTCCAGGGCACGTATTCCTTTTATCTATTGGGGGTTCTGTCAACTCTCTAAAGTAATTGGGGGGGTGTTTGGCACAATTAGCTTTCAATCAATTAGGACACACACACACAGACACACACAACAGTGCTAAGTCCATTTCTCTGTGACTCCACTTGTCCTGGAGTTTTCTTGTCCATGGACTAGGAATATTATTAATCTCTCAACATCTTAACTTCACTGCACTGCTCCACCCTCCACTACAATTCTGGCCTTTCCAATTGGCTTGAGAACTGAGGAGAGCCACAGCGGATCTTTCCTTGGGCTCTGTGATTTACTGCCTGCTGCTCCCTATAAAACCAGGGAAGCTCAGCCACACCTTGGCCTGGCAGCCTGCTCTGGCTCTGGGGGAGGAGGGCCCATGGGGACATAGTAGTTGGAGCCTTTGAGAGGCCGGCAGTTCTCCACAGAGAGGGGAGATTGGGCCGTGTTAGGTGGGTGTGAGGGCAGCATGGGGGTGACCCTGGGCTTTCCAGAAGGTAAAGCTGGGAGGCTGGTTACTCCTGGTTCTTCTTGGGAGCTGGCAACTTCCTGCCATCAGGCGAATGGACTTTGGGCCCTATTGACAGAGGCTGTTAGGAAGTCAGTTTCCAGAGCTGCCCAAAGCGTCAGCAAGGAGATGGAGCTGAACTGAACAACGGTGAAGCCAGGGGCAGGAGTACAAGCTAGCCCTCGGTAGGCTAATCCTCCCTGGATGTTCAGAAGCAAGTGTGTCTTGTAGACTGGGGCCAGGGTTGGGGTGAGGGAGGTAGGGGAGAGAGGGGGCCGTAATAGAAGATGCTGGGTCAAGGGTGGTCCAGATTGGGGGATGGAGGAGACAATGTCGGGGAGTTAAGAGTTAAAAGCAGTGAAGGGACCATGACTTGAACCTCCAGGTCTCCACTCCTTCCTCCTCCTCCTCTCTCAAATCAGAGATCCAGTCTGTGGATTGACACTTGGGATTCTAGTTATTGGGTGCTTTGGCTAAGGAGTGTTTTTTCCTTCAGCTTTTGAGCCATAACCGGTGGCAGTCAGTGAAAAGGAAAGCTTTCTTATTTTCTTTGACTTTCGGCCCATACCTCGTGGTAGGGTTTACTCCTGGCTCTGTGCTCAGGGATCACTCCTAGAGGAGCTTAGGGGACCCTATGGGATAATGGGAATTGAACCCAGTTTGGCCACATATAAGGCAAACACTCTACCTGTCTACCTGTTGTTCTATCGCTCCAGCCCCACCAAGGGCGGGGGGGGGGGGGGCGGGCATACCCTGAGCTGTTTAGAGCATACTCCTGGCTCTGTGCTCAAGAGTACCTTCAGGGGTTCCTATGTGGTGCTGGAGATTCAAACTGGGGTCAGACACATGCAGCAAGCACCTTACCTCCTGTTCTATCTCTCCCTCCCCTTGGCTGAGGGCTTCTATGAGCCACTGGCATGGCCCACCAACCTCATGACCCTGTGCTCACAGGGGCATGCTTGATTGAATATTTTTGCCCTCTTGGCTTTCCATCACGCCCTCACAATCACACCTGCCTCCCCGCCCCCCAAACTGCTGGGGATCAAACTCCAGGCATTACTCAAGCAAGGCAGGTGCACTATGGCTGAGTCACATCTATGAACCTCTTGATAATTTTTGTTTGTTTTTGCAGTACCAGGGATTAACTTTTTTGTTGTTTTTAGGCCACATCCAGTGGTGCTCAGGGCCTATTCCTGGTTCTGTGCTCAGGGATTACTTCTAGTGGTGCTTGCGGGGAGTCAATATGATGGGGATTGAACCTAGGTCTAATGTAGGTAATGCAAGCACGTGCTATACTACCTCTCTGGCTCTGAACACTCTTTTGTTTTTGTTTTGGAGCTAGACCTGGTGATGCTCAGGGGTTACTCCTGGCTATGCACTCAGGAATTATTCCTGGCAGTGCTCAGGGGACCATATAGAATGCTGAGGATTGAACCTGGGTTGGGTGCAAGACAAACCATGTGCAAGACAAACGCCTGACACACTGTACTTTGCTCTGCTCCTCTAGGCCTGAACACTCTTAGTTTTTAAACAAAAGGCCTTGCGTTTCGATTTTGTCTTAGGCCTTACAAATAAAGTAGACAGTTTTGTCCAAGGAAGAAGGCGCTCTGAAAGGGTTGGTGGGGGCTAAAGCCGACAAATATTCCTTTTCTGATCTCCCCTTCCAAAAACTAGAGTATGTTCGCCTTCTTCCCTCCTCTCTACCCAAGTGCATCCAGCCGATCCCACAAGCCCATAGTTTCCTTGCCAAGTCTCAGCCTTGCCTAGAACATGTTTCCTTGGATACTTACCAACTCAGGGAGTGGCAGTTTCCTTGGGGTAGTAATGGGCAGGGCAGAGCGCCATGAGGGCCCTACACAATCTGTGAGCCAGACCCAGTGCCTGCGCCAGAAGAGGCTCTCTGAGACTGTGGTGGAACTGAATGAATGGACCACCGGGTGGGAAACTGAGGCCCAGCAAGGACAGAGGCGTGCTGTCTAGGTGGAGAAGAGTGTCAGAAATGAACCTGGCCCGCAGCTGGGGACCAGGATAATACTGATGGGCCAGGGGAAAACTGTGTGACCAGAGTCAGGTGGGGTGATCATAATGCCTCTCTAGGGGCTGAACTAGGGGTTCTGGAGTGCTGACCCCACAGGAGTTTGGTGGTGGTGGTTGTGGTGGTGGGTGGGCTCAGGGCCATTTCTAGTCTCAGGGGAACAGGCTGGGACCAGACCTAGATGTCTGGCCGTGACTGCTGTGGTTGACCATCTCTGTGTTCTGGGGTAATCACAGTCCCCACTGAGTCCCCCTCCTTTCTGTGTACTGTGTGGGTATTGTGCAGGCCCTGCCTCATTCCAAGCTGCTGTGGAATAATCAGGTGATAAAAAAAGTGCATGCTCAGCACCAAGCAGAGCCCGAGGCCTGGAGGAAGTGAGCACAGCACTTTCTGGATTCTTCCATGCTTTCTTCTCTCCCAGTTTCCTCACTCCCTCCACTCACCTGTAGACCGTTACAGGGTTACAGGCCAGGAGTTTCTGCAAGAACAGCCCCGGGGGTCTTTGTGTGCTTCAGCTCTCACCTCTAGGTAGGGAACGCCGGACCTGGGGGTGACCACGGGCCTCAGAGGCAATTCCAGGGTTGAGGGGCTACAAAGACGCCCCCAGCGCAGTCACCAAAGGGCCAGGCAGGAGCCCAGGACGCCTGAGTCACCTTCCACTTAGAGGACTGGGAAGGTTGGGAGCTGGAGATCAGGAAGGTGTGGTGCGGAGCGGACAGGAGCCGCGGGGTGCCTGCAACCTGCGGGGTGGGGTGTAGGGGGTGGGGAGGGGACAGGGCTGTCCCCTGCGGGTCACAGGTCTCAGCGGGCCCGAAGCCCGGCTCCTGGGCAAAGCCTCCAAGGACTCGGAAAGAATTCTCTCTCCTTCCAGGAAAGAATCCCAGACAGCAACCGCCCCCCCCCCGCGCCCCCCCCCCCCCCCCGCCTTCCGACGCCGCCGTCTCTCCCCAGACCAAACTCCGTCTAGAAGCTCTCGGGGATCGAGGCCAGCGCGCCCCCCGGCGCCCCGCCCCGAAGCCCCACCCACGGCCCCGCCCCGCCACCCCGAAGCCCCGCCCACGAACCCCGCCACACCGAGGCCCCGCCCACCGGCCCCGCCCCTCCCGAGGCCCCGCCCCCGCCCGACGCCGGGCACCGCCACTTTCTCCCGGGACGGCACCTCGCCCTCCCCCTTCCCGGGGTTCGGGGCCCGGCCCAGGCGGGGAGGGGCCGCCGGCAGCGCAGCAGCTCCCGCCCCCGGCCGCTCCCTCCCGGCCGGCCCCCGCGCCCCTCCCGGCTGCTCCCGCCGCGCGCTCCCGCAGCCTCCGCCGCCCCAAACTTTTCTCCGGGCGCCCGTCCCCCCGGCGGCCGCCCGCTCCCAGCGCATGGGCGCCCGGCCGCCGGGGCCCGACCCCCGCCATGGCGGCCCGCGCGCCCCCCGCCGCACCTGCGGCCGACGAGCCGGGGGGTCCGGGAGGCCCCCCGCGCAGGAAGAAGTCGCGCTCGGGCGCGTCCGGCCTCCGCCGCGCCTTCAGCTGGCTGCGGGGCAAGCGGCGTAAGAAGAAGGCGGCGGCGGGGGCCGAGGGCAGCGAGCCCGCCGCCCCCCGGGCCAAGAAGGCGGAGGACAAGGCCAGGAAGGCCAAGGGTAAAGGCCGAGGTAAGGCGGCCGGCACCTGGGCCGCGCGCCGGGCGGCGCCGAGGGGGCGGCCGGGGGGAGGCGACCCCCACCGGGCACTGGGGCCGGGGGCGCGGAGAGCCCGGGGCGCAGCCCCAGCACCCCGTTGCGCGGCGACCCCAGCGCTGATCTGCCGGGTCCGGCCTGGCCCCTCCTTCTAGGGACCTCCAGGGAACCCCACCCCACCCACCCCGGCCCACCCCGCCCCGAGGGAGCAGGGACCCCTCGGTTGAGGCAGGACGTGCTGGCAGTCTGGCTCGCAGGACGGCGAGGCACCACCCTTCCCCCTCACCCCCACCTTCCAGACTCACCCAGGTTCTGCCCTCTGCTGAGTCAGGGGCTCAGAAACTTGCCTCCTGGCCTGGAGCCAATGGAAAGGCGAGTGGCCTTTCGCCTCTCTGGGGGTCGCTCTCGGGATGTGGAGGGTCAACCGCACCTGAAAGGTGTTTCAGCCAAATCGGTGGGGCTGGGTTTACAGCCCCACAAAGGGCCCCGTGGCGAACGCAGCCGACTTGAGGTTCTTAGCACCGCTTCTTTTAGCAAAGCGCCCACCTGCAACCCCCACCTGGGCGAAACCGCAGACATCCACCTCGGGGTGGTGAGCTCACCCAGGCGAGCTAATGCCGCTCCCCAACCACTTCTTCCTCTACCACAGGTAGAGTCCTTCTCTCATTCCCCCAGTGTTGGAACCGTGCTTGAGCTGGGGGAAACTGAGGCCCAAGGCGATTGTGCGGGGTGGGGGCGTGTGCTGTACTAACTACAGGTTAATTCGCTGCCTCTGATCTTTGGTCCTGAGGGTGCAGAAAAGCAGCCCAAGGTGAGCGGAGGCTGAACCACCCCTGCCAGCTGTGACGACTTGGGGGGGGGGGGGGCACTTGCTTGCTTGCTTGCTCTTGCCTCCTTGGCCCTTCGTCCCCATTCCCATCTCCCTTTTGGGTGGGAGGGCATGAGCCCCTGCAAAGGCTGGAGCTCCCTGAGGGTGGGAGTCTGCTTTCCTCTGCTCCTGCCATGAGGGAGGACATGGCGGGATCCTGGTGCCCGGCTCGTTCTGCCCTGCCTGTTTTTGCCCTCCTGGTATCCTTTCACTGAGGAGAATTAGAAGGAGCTCTTCACGGGGGCAGGAAGAGGGTGACAAGCCTCTTGTGTGATTGCATCCGGCCTGATCTTCCTTTTGGACAGGGGCCCTCCTTCCCTGGGCCCAGCCACAAATCGACACCAGGGTGCGGGCATGGCGGCCCGGAGGAAGGGTGAGGGTATTTCCAAGGGCCCTGCAGGAGGTGTTGCTGCCGCCCCGTGGGGACTCAGCCCAAAGTCATCCCCATCACTCGCATGAGGGCATGGATCAGAGGTGCGGCAGGATGGATGGCATGGCCAGACTGTCAGGGGGTCCCTGTGCTCTGGCCTGTGTCCCTGGAGACCAGCCTAAGTCGGGGCTGAAAGGTCCCAGCTCGGACACTGGCTGTGGAGTCCTCAGGTCACTGG
This sequence comes from Sorex fumeus, assembly GCF_029834395.1. Taxonomy (NCBI): domain Eukaryota; kingdom Metazoa; phylum Chordata; class Mammalia; order Eulipotyphla; family Soricidae; genus Sorex; species Sorex fumeus. Next base: position 48,053,672 of record NW_026606104.1, read on the forward strand.
CCAGGCCTCCCCGTGCTATGTGTTTGGAATCGGATAGCTCTGTGCTTTCCCGGCAGCAGGTCGGAGTGATTTGCACCCTTGTGTGCGGGCAACACCTCCTTGCCCCTGGCTGTTGTTTCCTTTGGTCGGGAGGTGGCCCTAGGTATGACTGGAGGAAGTCCTGCTTCCTTTTGCTCCAACCTCCTATTATTCCAATTGTTTCCTTGTCACCTGCCTGGCCCAACTTCTTTTCTGTTTATTAAGAGAAATAAATCTGATCTCTTTAATCTCCCCTAGTACCTCTGGCCAGGAAGGGGAAGGCCAAAGAAGGCTTAACTCTTTCTGGGAAAATGTTCCATGTGGAGATTGGGAAATGTGGGGACATTCCTGTGAGGTCAGGGGCCTTGGCTGGGAAGGTCATTATCTCTCCTGTACCACTCTCTGAAACGGACACCCAGAGGTGCGGGCTGGTCCTGGATCCCCTCCTCTGACTTCCCTCTGGTCCGGTGGGAAACTGAGTTGGGATTAGAATTCAGAGCAGAATTCAGAGCACCTGTCTTCCAGGACTTCTATGCCTCACAGACGCAGAAATGGAAGGAATATAACGTTGATGGATTATTTTTCTTTTGGTTTTGTTTGGGGGCCACACCCAGTGGTGCTCTGGGCTTACTCCTGACTCTGCACTCAGAGATTACTCCTGGTGGTGCTCAGGGGACCATATGTGGTGTTGGGGATGAACTGCATCCCTGGGTCAGCTGCATGCAAGGCTGGCCTATATTGCTTTGGTCTTATGGATTGTTCTCGAATGTGCCAGGAGCAGCTCTATATTATGATCTCATCTGAGCCCATTTGCACATAAAAAATTAAGACCCAGGGACAGTAAGGGATTGATTTCCTGAAATTTAGTAGTTGAACTCAGATCATCTGCCTCCAAAATTGGCGCTGTTCTTGGGATTCTCTCAGGGACACAGAGCTTCTCCAACCCATTCTTACAGATGGACAGAGAACCCTACAGCAGGAAGGGAACCCTAGTCAGCTCGAGAGGAGAAGGGGCCTTCTCAGAGGTGCCCCTACGGCGAGACATTGCCTTAGGCGGGTCTGCGACTTTTCTATGTCTCCAAGATATGTGGTAGAACTGAGGTGCTCTCATGGTGTTTGTCAGTGCAATCCCCTGAGCCCTCGGGACTGGTGAAAGGAATTGAGTTCGCAGGCTGCAGGACAACATGGCCCTTCTCTCAGGCCATGTGACCCCGCAGGTTGGTAACTCCTTATCTCTGCCACAGGGATAATAAATCCTGGCTTTACAGAGCTGTTTCAAAGATCAAGTCAGATAACAGACCTGCCAGGGCTTTGTGAACTGCAGAGCATGGTCCAGCCGGTGGCTGTTTCTGCTATCCTGACCTTAGGCTGCTCTGGGAAGTCTCTAAGTTTGTCGTAATCCAGGTCTGAAAAACAACTCACCTCAGAAACCCCAGCCCCCATGTGGATTATTATGATTGCCGAGGAATCCACAGAAGTTGGTCAGTTTTGACTGTGTCCAGTATGAGGGAAAAGTGAAAAAACAAACAGGGATCCATATTTTCCAGAAAGATCACCTGGACTGTAGACAAGTGAGTGGGGAGGAAGTGCTTCTGGGACAGATGCCAGAACTCAAGCTCACCTGGGAGAAAACCGGGGTTTGGGGGTTGGGGTGTGTTTCTGGATGAGGCGAGCTGAGAGTGGGGAGCAGAGTGCTGGTTAATTGAAGGGCGAGCATGAAGTTACTGTATGCCAGTCCCTGGGGAGGCGTTTTTATGTTTTCTCATACTGTCCTCACAGCAGCTGGGGAGGTGGACAGTGTTGGCATTTATAGGTAAGAAACTAGGCCTAGATCAATTTAAAGGAAATTGGTCAAGGTCAGTCAACTTTATCCATGTGAAAAAGGCATTTGTATTTATTTTTGGACCATAGCTAGAAGGTGCTTGAGGGTCACTTCTTGTGGTACTTGGGGGGACCGTGCAAGTGCCAGGGATTGAACCTGGGCATCCTCCTATATATAGTATATGTTCCAGTCCGCTCTGCACTCAGGAATAATCTTGGTGGTGCTCAGGGATTGAGCCCAGGTCGGCGACGTGCCAGGCAAACACCCTACCCGCTGTATTATCACTCCCACCCTCTTGGGGGCCACTCGGCTGTGCTTGGGGAACTGTGAGGTGCTGGGGATCCAGCTGGGCCACCTGCATGCAAGGCATGTTGAATTGTCTCTCTGGCCTCAAAGACATTATTTCTTATAGTGTCGAGCACTGGTCAGGGCAATGGGAGCATCTGGGCTAAGAGAGGCAAGTGATGGCCATTGGGCGGCAGTGAGTGAGCCAGTCAGAATTTGTCCCCAAAAAAGAAGAATGTGAGGGTCTATGTGTTTCTGATGCCGGAGAATCTGAGGGCCAACTCTGGGGAAAGGAGTGTGTGGTCCTCCGGGTAGTTTCACAAATAGGATGGGGAAACGCTCCTAAACATGGACACTGACGATTGAGGAGTGGCTCTGCCAAGCTGCCCACCTCAGGGAGAACACTCCGTGGTCGAGATCGGCTCTGTTGCATGTCCTCGGGCAGGCCTTGCCTCACAGTGTGGGCTTTAGTGGTCTCTGAGGCCGCATCTGGGTCTAGAGTCCTAGGGTTCGAGGGAGAGCCAGAGGTACCAGTTGTGAAGGGCTTGGGCATGGGGTGGGAAGAGAACGCCTACCATTGGCCAACGAGGGGGGCAGGATGGGGCCAGAGGACTGGAGGTCTTGGGAAAGGGGATGCGCAGTGGGCACTGTGCCTGATGCCGCCTGTCTGGGGGAAGGGGCTTGTGCAACTCCACAGCAAGGTGAGGACCCCAAGGCGCTTAGCCTCTCTGCGGTCAGGGTGGCCGTGGCCCTCTCCATGCCCAGGACTGCTGCATGTCCCCTCTTTGAGCTGCACCTCCCTTCCCTTTCCTACCTGGTGAGCCTCACCCCTCTAGGCCTGGCTCCTGTGGCACACCCCCTGGGGAGCAGTGCCCCTGGACTCGAGAGTGGGGTGCTGAGATCCGGAGTTGGCAGTGCGTGCTCTCTGGGCACCTGCTTCTATGTGGGTGTTGGCTCCTAAGAGGCCTTAGTCCTGGGACCATTGTCATGGGGGCTGGATTCTCTGGGCTACAGAAGCCAAGTAAATCCTTGGGGGAAGAGTGCGGGTCGCCCTCCACATGCTATGAGAAATAGGCTTTGTCTCCCAGGTCCAGAGGGGAGAGGGCGCTTCCTCATTGATTTCCCAAGTGCTTAGTCAGTATGTGACATTAGGTCATAAATAACTCCTACCACCAGGTACTGTCCTGGGGTTGAAGGAGAAATAAGGCCCCCATCCTCACAAATCTCACAGTTTAACCTGGGAAGAGTAGACACCGAACAAATAATTAAGGGTCAGGAAGTATCAAGGGGGCCTGAGAGATAGTACAACGGGTAGGGCACTTGCCTTGACCCGGGTTTGATCCCCAGCATCCCTTATTGATCCCCAAGCACTGCCAGTAATTCCTGAGTGCCCAGCCAAGAGTAAGCCCTGAGCACAGTCAGGTGTGCCCCAGAAACAAAAAGAAAGAATTTAAGACAAAAGTGGGTGGGAGCACAGTGACCCCATGGGGAGATCAGGGAAGACTTCCCGAGGGGCCAACATGTGGCTGAATCTGATGGTGGGCACGCACCTCGGAGAGGCTGGGCCTTGCTTCATTCTGAGGCTCAGTAAGCAGAGGGCAAGTCTCCAAGTTCAGGAGCTCGGCCATTTGTCTTTTCCCTAGGCCTCCCTGGCACAGGACCTGGCAGTAAGTGGCTTTGGTAATAGGTGGGTAATCTGATATGGACCCCCTAGAGTTGGGGCGTTGGGATCCCAGGCACCCAGAGTTGGTGGCCTGCGATGTCATCCGGAGGCCTCATGGCACAGACAAGTGGGCAGTGAGGCCCAGAGGAGGAAGTGACATGTTCAAGGTCATCCAGCCAGCATGTGGAGGGGGCCAGCAGCCCCACCTGCTGGGCCACCTCAGCTTGCCTGCTCCTTTGTTCAGACTTCAAGTGGAAAATCCCGCCCTGTACTTCTGCTGGCAGCGAAGAGCAGAGCAGGAAGCGGAGGCTGAGGGAGTCTCCATCCCTTGGAGGGGAGAGCCGGAGAGGAGAGCCTCAGGGGCTCCTTCCTGGGAGGCCCCAACCCTCACTGTGACATCCATCCCAGCCGTCTCCTGGGAACCCCCACTCAGGTTGGAGGCCCCCCTCCCAGACTCCCCTCTCTCCTGCTCCTTAAGCAGGGCTGCCAGCCAGGTCTACTTGGGGGGTGCCCCAAACCCTGCCGCTTCAGAAACTCCGACTCTGCTATCCACAGGGTGGGGGCGTCTCCTGGGACCCCCCCTTCCCCATCCCCCAGAGTTGCCTTACCCGCCCATCACCTGCTGGAGGAAACAAGAGAGGCCACTCTGGATGGGCGCAGTGGCGATGCCACCTCCACCTGCCATCTGTGGGCCCCAGGCCACGTCCAGTGTCGTAACTGACTTGGGGGAGGAAGGAAGTAGCAACGGCCCATTTGGGCTGAGGGCTGAAAACTGTTTTGCCATGTAGCACCTGATGGTGCTTCTGTGTTTGGGGGGACCATGTGGTGTTGTGGATAGAACCTGTGGTTCCCTCATGCAAAGTGTGTGCTCCAGCTCTTTGAGACATCTCACTAACTCTTGGGCGAAAACTCCCTACATTGCTTCCCACAGCCCCATTATTATGCTGTAACATGCTACTTTATATTATGTTCTGCGCCCCTTGTTGTTGGAGACCAACTCATCAAAGGCTTCCAGCTCCACTCATAGGACACCTGGCATTGCGCCTCACCTGCGGGTAGGGGGGATGACAACTCAGCTCACACAGGTTTTCTTTCATGAATTCCTATGGTGCCAGCGATCTATCTAAGGCCTCATGTAGAGCACTTTACCACTGAGTTTCATCCCCACTGCTGGTGAAGGGTTTCAACTTGGAATTGGGGGCTGGAGAAGTAGCATAGAGGTTGAAGCACTTGCTTTGCATGCGGCCAACCCTGGTTCAATCCTAGGCATCACTTACAGTCCCCTGAGTACCTCCAGGAGAGACCCCTGAGCACAAAGCCAGGAGTAATCCCTTAGAACATCACTAAGTGTGACCCCAAATCAGTCTTGGAATCCTATGGCAAGTACGTTATTCCTAGGAAGCTTATGGTGGGTTCTGCTCTCGGCAGGGCCTTCGTCTGCTTAGGACACCTCCAGAATTTTCTAAGAGAGTCACAAAGCTCTCAAGCCCATTTTCTTCTTTTTTTTTTCTTTTTGGGTCACACCCAGCGATGCTCAGGGGTTACTCTTGGCTCTGCACTCAGGAATTACTCCTTGCAGTACTCGGGGGACCATATGAGATGCTGGGAATTGAACCCAGGTCGGCCGCATGCAAGGCAAATGCCCTACCTGCTGTATTATCGCTCCGGCCCCTCAAGCCCATTTTCTGTGTTTTGGACTATACCCAGTAGTAGTCAGGGGTTATGCCTGGTGTGACCCAGTAGTACAAGGGAACCAAGTGGTGCCAGGGATTGAAAGTAAACCTCCTGCAAGCAAAGCATACTCTCAGCTCGTTGAACTCTCTCTTCTGTCTTCGGATCCACTCCTGCGGTTCCAGGAGTCTGATCCATTCCCTATGTGACACTACTCCCATCAGACCTGCCCTAGGTTCTTCCATGCTTTGGGAAGTTCGTATTCTTCCTCTGGCACACTGGAGCAGGCATGGAGTAAAAGGATGTATGGGTGCAAAAGTAGCCTGGGCTCTCTGCCTCCACTGTCACTGTCACTCCCCCCACCAGAATGCAAACACCATCTTCTCCATCCATTTCAGTCCAGGCTGCCTGGAATACCTCCTGGGGGTCAGACACTACGCTTAGCCTGGGGGTGCTGAGAGGAGTGACAGAAATGCTGTGGAGATGGGGGTTTGCTTCTGGTTGAAAAGGGACTTACCAGACCAAACTGTGCCTGAGATGCTGAGTTGAGTGCTAGGCTGGGGTTACATAAGAGTGAAGTGCTGGGACACCCTGAGGTGTAATTGGCTCCATATAACAGGGCGGCACCAAGGCCTGTGGGTGTACAGGGACTGAGCTGGGAGACATGGAGGTGTGAAGAAAGCTTTATGGGGGTAGGGAATCTGTTGAGTAGAGTCTTGGTTTTTTTTTTTTTTCCAGTTGTTTTTGGGGCCACACCCAGCAATGTTCAAGGGTTACTCCTGGTTCTGCGCTCAGGAATTACTCCTAGAAGTTCTTTTTTTTTTTTTCTTTTTGGGTCACACCCAGTGATGCTCAGGGGTTACTCCTGACTCTGTACTCAGGAATTACTCCTGGCGGTGCTTGGGGGATCATATGGGATGCTGGGAATCGAACCCGGGTTGCAAGGCAAACGCCCAACCCGCTGTGCTATTGCTCCAGCCCCACTCCTAGAAGTTCTTGAGGGACCATTTGGGATGCCAGGGATCGAACCAGGGCAGTCGTGTGCAAGGTAAGCATCCTACCCACTGTCCTATCTCTCTGGCTCCAGTTGAGCAGAGTCTTGACAAACAAGGAACTTTACAGCAAAACGTGGAAGTGGGTTGAGGCCAGATAGATAGAACAGCAGGTAGGGTTTTTGCCTTGCATACTGTCCACATGAGTTTGATCCCTAAAGCCCCACATGACTCTGTGAGCCTGCCAGGAGTGATCCCTGAGTGCAGAGTTAGGAGTAAGTCTTGAGTAGTGCCATGTACGAATCTCCCTCCCCCCACCCCCTCCGAAACCAAACAAACAGAGAAAGCTTCTGCTCTGCTTATTGAGTTCTCTCTCTCTCTTCCAGTGCCAGGGATTTGGACTTTACTCTTAAGTGTTCTCTCTGCTCCCCATATCACCACTCCCCATTATGGAGGAACTCATTGTTCCATCTGTAGATCAAGGGAAATGGGCTGGTAGATCCTCAGATAACTTTCTTAGTATTGGTGTTTCTGTTTTTATGCCAGGAGCCTCCTCTCTGTGCAAAGCAGAGTCTGGAGCACAGTTAGGTAAACAGTGTAAGCTCAAGGAGTATTTTCTGGATGGATAAGCGAAATACCAGCCTCTCCCCTAACCCCCTAGGATGCCCTCAGACTCTTAGTGAGTGATGGCTTCTGGGAATAGCTTTGATTCTGCCTTTTTGGAGGGAAGAAACAGATATCCTGGGCATAAGAAGAAGTACAGTGTAATGGGCAGCTTGCCCAGGCTACAGAAAGTACAAGCTATATGTGGATTGCAACTCAGGGCTCAGGGCCCTCAGCTACACCATGCTTCCCCAGGTGGAAAGACCCAGCTGGGTGATGGAATCACTGTGTTCCTGGGCAGGTCCTGGGTTTAGGAACTTGTGAACTACGGAGGAGGGGCAGCCTGACAGCCTGGGGACTTTCAGAAGAGGTGATACGTGTCACCTTTTTGTTTTAGAAAATGAAGACTTGTATAAGACATGAATGAATGAGAGCACCCATCTCTGCAGGTGCACACAGACGTTGTTGGTTTCTTACATGTTTACTTATATGCCCGATTACTTAAACACCTCTCAAATGTAGATACAGGCAATTGTGGCCACATCAATATACGAAAGTGCATGCAGCAGCTGATAGACCTGCATGTTCCTCTGAGAACCACCATGCACGCCCACCCCTTCCTCTAGGGATAGGGGAACACATGCAATCACAGTCTTAAGACAAACATAAATCTATACTTAACAGTTACGTGGGCTATTGTTTACGTACAGTGATATTCCACAACTTTGAGACAGTCACACAGGGCTGTGCGCACAAGGATAGAGGTAGTACAGGGGATAGGGCGCTTGCCTTGCATGCAGTCAGCCTAAGTTGGGTCCTCAGCACTGCATAGTTTCCCCTGAGCACAGAGCCAGGACTGGCTCCACACCCCCCCTCCTCCCCCCGAAGAAAAAGCTGCGCACAAGAACACATCCTGACTGGAGAGATAATACAGAGCTCAAGGCAGCTGGTTTTGTCCCCTGTACCACATATCCCCTGCCAGGAGTGATTCCTGGGCACAACAGCAGGGTGTGGTCCAAGCCCCTTCCCCCCCCCCCCCCCCCAGAAAAGGACACATTCCTACATATGCAAGTTGACTCAGTTATATGGATACAGTCACAGGTAAATGAGTACAGAGGAAATCATATGTTTTGTGTCAGGGTACACAGGTATATACATAAGTGCCTCACTACAATCTTCTTCAAGCACACAATTGCAAATTGCAAACGCACAGCTCTGTGCTCCCCTTCCAGGTCATGCAGAGGTGGGTAGTGGAGCCAGTCTGGACTTGAGTACTAGCTCTGCACGGCAGTTTGACTTTGACTTACTCATTGACTTTATGAAGTCTCATTTCCCTATCTGTAAAATGGGGTAATTGTGGATAAAATGAAATCATGCATGGAAGCAGTTAAAACACTGCCTGTTATAAATGGGTACTACCAGACTGGAGCGATAGTACAGCGGGTAAGGTACTTGCCTTGCATGCAGCTCACCTGGGTTTGATCCCCAGCGCCGCATATGGTCCCCTGAGCCTTCCAGGAGTGACCCCTGAGCGCAGAGCTAGGAATAAGCCCTGAGCACCGCCGGGTGTGGTTTCCAAAGCCAAATGCCTACGACTGTTTTGAACACCAACACCAAAAATTCTTAGTGTTGGTGTTCAAAACTACACACACATCCATACATTTTACACGCTGGCGTAGTGACAGGCGATAGATACACAGACACAACACTCAAGGGGTGGTAGGTAGGCGGTGAGTTCTAGCTGCACAGTGCTCCGACCCCGCCTGTCTGGAACCCAGCCCCGTCTTCTGTGGCTGCAAGCGGCAGTTCATCAGAGGCGATCGCTGGGCCGGGAGGGCGAGGACCAGTCCGCCCCACCTGGACCGGCCAGGTCTTTCCCGAAGCGCCCCGGGCGGGGCGGCCCGGCAGGTCTCCCGGGTCCTGGGGGGCGGAGACCACGGGCCGCACGCCAGGCCCCGCCCCCGCCGAGGCCCCGCCCCCCCGCCGGCCATTGGCCGAGGGGCCGGGGGCGTGGCCGAGCCGGGGGCTGGGGGCGTCCGCGGTGGCGGCTCGCGAGCTCCGCCGCCTCCCTCCCGGGGCTGCGGGCCCGGCGGCCGGGAGGGTCGCGCGGCGCTTGGCTCTCGGCGCCCGGCTCCCGCCATGGGCAATTCGCACCACAAGAGGAAGGCCCCCAGCGGCCCCCGGGCCCGCAGCTTCTGGCGGTTCGGGCGGGCGGCGAAGCGGCCGGCAGGTAGGGGCCGGGGTGGGGGCGGGGCCGCGGGGAGGAGGGTCCCCCTGCCGCAGCCGCCGCCGCCGCCGCTGCCGCCCTCTCCCGGGGCCTGGGGGCGCGGGCGAGCGAGCGAGCGGGCGGGCGCCGGGACACGGTCCCAGTCCCCACTCAGGTGAGGACCGGCGGACTCTGCGTCCCGTGCGGCGCACACTCGGACACAGGTCCGCACACACCGAGGCCCACGGGCCACAGGACCCCCTCCGCCCCGCACGCTCAGGTCCGGACACGCGCGCCCTCGGGGGCGCACAGCAGCCCCACGCAAACCGACCCCGCGAGTATACACACGCCCTCCGCAGGCTGGAGCCCCCCGACAGGCTGAAAGTTTGCGGGAGGGAGGGGAGACAAAGGTGGGTGGGGGGAGCAGGAAACCTGCAGCTGGAGGCTGGGGCCGCCTCCATCCCGCGCGGTCGCTCGCAGCCGGGGGACGGGTTTGCTGGGCTCCCGCCCCGCCCCCAGCTGCGCTGTTGCTGCTGCTGCTGCCCGGGGTGGGGGTGGGGGTGGGGGGCTTTCCCCGCCCATGTCCGCGTGGTGGCTGCTGCATCTCCCCCATTCAGTGCAGCCAGCGAGCTGGAACGCTGCCCTTCCTGGCGTGCTGCGGGATCCCTTGTGGGTCACATTCCGGCTTCCAAGGGTGGGGGGAGGATTGGGAGGGGGGACACCCCCAGGGCTGGGGCACGCTTTCCCGATTTCTCCCCGTTGGTGCGGCAGTTCGGGGTATCCAAGGGTGGTGGAGGGTCAGTCGAGGGGGCCTGGTTCCCTTCCTGGTGAATCTAGACATGGCGTGGGGGCCGGGTGTTCAATCCCGGATCTGGATCGGGGTCTCCAACGGAGGTGGGTGCCTGGTGATCCGAGGGAGTGGAAATTCCGCAGAGGCAAGGTGGGGGAATCCACCCATATCTTAACCACGGTGGCCCACATTCCTCGAGGTGCAGAGCTGAGCCTGATGATCTCATCCCTCTGCACAGGGGGTGGTAGAAGGAGCCTGGACTGTGAATTAGGGGGTCTAGTGACCTTGAGCACTTTGCTTTCACTCCTCTGGATTTCCTTGGTTCCTGGGAGAGGGGGGTTGTCTGTGAAGTTAGTGGGGGGTAAGCTTATCTGACTTTGTGGGGCCCTTGCTGCCCTGGCTGAGCATTTGTGGATAGAGACCAGTCTGCTGGTGGGAGCGAGGGCCCAGAGGCTGGAGTGCAGGCTTTGCAAGCTGGATGCCTGGGTTCCTTTCCCAGTACTATATGCTTCCCTGAGCACCTCCAGGAATAACCCCCAAGCACAGAGCCCAGTGTAGCCCTTGAGCACCACCAGGTGTGACCCCCAAAACCAAAAGTAGGTAAATATATAAGAAATTGAGTTCTTGAGGAGTGTGTCCAAGGTCATTTGCTGTGGCGGTTTGAGGAATAGAGTGATAAAGTAGGGAACAGGAGAGCTAGTACAGGGAGGGGTTAAGATGTACGTCTGTCATGTGCCAGAGCTGGTCTGATCCCTGGCACCATATCCCCGCTCCCCAGTAGTGCAGGGTGTAACATTTGGAGGCCTGAATACTGCTGGATGGGTGGTGCTGGTGGTACCCAGGAGCCCCGGCATTCAACTGTCTAGCTGGCTGAGGAAAAGCACAAAGATAAAACGGGCTCTGGAGGACCCGAGTGGTTGTATGGTGGCTACTCTTACCTTGCATGAAGCTGACCCAGGTTCAATCCCCGACATTCCATATGGTTCCCTTAACATCCCTCCGAGAGTGATTCCTTAGTACCGAGCCAGAAATAATTTCTGAGCACCACTGGGTGTGACCCAAACACCAAAAATCTAAAACGGGCCCTGGGAGATGAGTTAAAGGACTGGAGTGCACACCTAGCACGTGCAGGCCCTGCTTATCCCCTCTGGCCGTGGGCCTGGGTAGGCCACGGATTGCTGGGAGTGGCCCTGGGCCCCTGAGCAGTATTTGGGAAATGTGTCCCCACTCCCCTCCCCCCAAAAAAAGTAACAGGAAAGGGTTAATTACAAATTACGTTCAGGGGTTTGGAGAGACCTTTACATGTGGGTGGCCTGGATTTGATTCTCCCGGCCCCATATGGTCCACTGAGCAGTGATCCCTGAGTTTAGAGCCAAGAGTAAGCCCCGGAGCACCACCAGGTGTGGCCCACCCCTGCAAAAAATTTTGAAAAAGTTCAGGAAGTCTGTCTGCGAATTTATCAGAAGCTGGATTGATCAGCCACTCCAAGGCCTTTCAGCGATCCTAAAGCCCAGGCTTGTTCGCCCTATTAGGGCCTGCTCTGAGTGGGGGAGGCTACAACTCTTCATCTGTCCTCATGGTCACTCTAATCTGATAATCTGATGGCTTCCTGTGAACCAACTGTGGGCTCCAACTTGTGACCATTTGTGGTGGGGGAGAGATCTGAGGGCTGTGCTCTTCGGCCTCTTGCCTCTTGGCCCTGACAGATGGGGCCCGGGTCTTCCAGCCACCCTTGAACTCTTCCATTTCCCGCTGCTACACAGGCAACTACCGGGCCTTGGGGTGTTCATAGGAAACGAAGCGATGTGGAGGCAACACAGGCGTAAGTGTGAGGTCTGGGGACTGCGCTAGGCTGTATAGCGAAGGCTTTGGCATGGAGTCAGCCCTTGAAAACCAGGGACGTGGTCTTCATTTGGTCTTTGGCCCAAAAGCAGGGTTGGAATTAGCTCTGAATTGTTGATTTAAGGAGATAGCATGGCCTGGGACACTGTTCAGCTGTGCGTAGAGCCGTCGGCTCAGGCGTGGTGCTGAGATGGGCACGGGGGTCTGAGAGAAGTGTGGGGGTCCTCCTTCATGCTGGAGAGAGGTGGCCGTTGCAGGTACTAACCCTTGCTTTCCTGCGTGGTGAGTAGTCCAACGGCCTCCCTGGCCTCAGCCTCATGTGTCCCCGAAGCAGGCGTGGGTGCGTGGGGCCAGAGAGTGCACCCATGTGGAGAGTCTGAGAGGGTGAGGGGAAAGGCAGCAAAGCGCCCCGGCCCCGGGGAGCCAGTGGAGGGCTTTGAGTCAGGGAGGGGCCCACAGATGTGGTGTGTTAGGAAGATGGCTCCGGGGGGAAGGCAGGTGCAGGCAGGACGGGCCCCACTCCGGAGCAGTGGGAAGGCGGTTGCAGCAATCCAGGGGAGAGGTGATGAGGTGAGCACTGGGGACAGGGTGGCGGTTGTGGGAATGGAGAGGAGTGGCAGCTGCAGGACTCTGCGGAGGAGGTGGCAGAGGTGATAGGACCAGGGATTAATCATCAGATTTTGGAGTAAGGGCCAGAGAGGGCTGTGCTTCAGTTTGCTTGGCTGGGGGATGGGTGTGGAGATGTGGAATATGTGGAATAGCGTACTGGGGCTGGGGAGAGAGGGAACAGCAGGCTGAGCGCATGCAGGAAGTCTGGGCTCCATCCCGACTCCGCATGGGCTTCTGAGCACTGCTAAATGCGGGGGGGGGGGGGGGGGGGGGGAGGGGGGGGAAGTGATGGGGGGCGCAGCAGGAGAGTTTGGGGAAAGAATTCAGCCCAGGAAGCTGGAGCTCAGAGAAGTAAAGTCACTTACTTGAGACCAGCAAGGAGCTGCATGGGGTTTTGTTTTTATTACTTATTTTGATTTTTGGGCCACATATGGCAGAGCTCAGGCCTTGCTCCCGACTTTGCACCCAGGGGTCACTTCTGGTGGGGTTTAGGGACCCGTTTGTGGTGCTGGGGATCAGACCCACATTGGCTGCATTCACAGCAAGTGTCCTACCTACTGGACTATTGCACCGGCCCCCAGCGAAGAGCTGGATGAATCAGGATTCAACCCCAAACCGATCGGAATCCAAAACTCATTCCCTTCACTGCATTAGGGGTTCATGGGTTCCCTCTAATGACCGAGGGACCTACAGGTCTTCTGTGCAAAGACAGCCTGGAATTCTTGGGGGTTTGGACTCTGCAGGGAGCACAAGTGGGGAAAAGCACACGGGCAGGGGTCCAGAACTAAGCACAGAAGCCCTCAAAGACTCAGATGGGGGTGGGGGGAGAGGGGAAACCAAAATTCAAGAAACACTGGCTGGGTCAAGTGGAGAAGGTGTGGGCCGATGGGGAGGCGCCTCTTCTTGCTGGAAAGACATTGTACCGTGGCCTGCAGGCACCCAGCCCTCCCCTCCCTGGGCTGTTTGCATATTTGTCCTGGAAAGGTGTTTGTGTGTTAGGACCCCCCTGTGCCACACCCACACACCTATTACTTCCACATACCCACACTACCTTCCTTTTCCTGTGCATTGTATTGCTGTGTTTACACAGAAGTCAGCCTCTTTCTGGTTGTGTTTAGCCCCATTTTGCAGATGAGAAGACTAAGTTGTTGGTAGAGGGACTGGAGAGACCGACCGTCCAGCGGCCAGAGTGCTTGCCCTGTTCACGGCTGACCAAGTTTGATCCCCGACATCCAGGATGGTCCCCCAAGCACCACCAGGAGTGCAGAGCCAGGAGTGACCCCCTAAGCATTGCCAGATGTGACCCCAAAATTTTGTTCTTGGTAGAGTCAGTTTACCTGCAGTTTTTTTTTTTTTTTTTTTTTTTGGTGGGAAGGGGGTTGATGAAGGTTTTGGCTACACCCAGTAGTGCTTACGGCTTTCTCCTGACTCTGTTCGCAGGGACCACTCCTGATGGGCCTTGGGGGAGGGGGCGTGTCATATGTGATACCAGGGATCAAATTTGAGTCTAGAATGTGCAGGGCAAGCCCCGTAGCCCTGTGCTGTCTCTCCAACCCAGCATTCTCTTCATCCTTCTTCCCCTGCCCTCTGGATCTGGAGTGCCAGGGGATTTTGGTGAGTCCTGTAGCTTGGAGGGGGCTGCTCCTTTAACCCTCCTCTGCGCCACCTGCTCCCCCCGTTTCCTCTGCGATCTTTCCCCTTTTCTGAGGAGAGACTCATAATCAATGGTGCATCCAGACTTACTTGTGGGAACTCTGAGCTCCCACATCAGGGTCTGGCCCAGCCCTCTCAGGCCTAGGGATCTGAGAGAAGTGGAATCTGGAATCCCCTGACTGTCCCAGGCCCTGACCCAGATGGGGGGAGCACTTTCCTCCAAGGGATGATTCAGATGCTTGAGAGCTCTTTAGATTTTTTTTTCCCCAGTACTAGGGATCAAACCTGCAGGCAAAGCAACTGCCTTACCTTTGAGCTCTGTCCCTGGCTGAGGGCTCTCTAGAGAGCCCTTCCATCTCACGGCGGAAGACATCGAGGCCCAGGAAGGGCAGGGCCTGGCTCTGATCACGCTGCAATCCTCAGCACCTGAAGCTCCAGCCTAAGACTCCTGATGCCAAGGGTCATGGGACAACTGGGCTGGGTCCCCAGTTCCCTTTGCTCCCTACCAGGGGGAGCCAAAGTTGCCAGCTAGTGGGGCGGGGGTGTCACTGAAGATGTGGGGAGCAGTTGTGAAGTGTTCCTTGTCAAACCTTAATAATGGTGCTTAATTCCGATTGAGGCTTAAAAGCTCTCTGAAAGTGGGTTGAAGAAGAGGCCAGGGGAAGCCTAGGGAGACTCTGAGCCACCTCTGAGCCTGCCCTTCCTGGCTGTGTGACCTTGGGCATGTCACCACCGTCAGCCAGTGTCTGCACAGGGAGGGGTTTGGTGAGGCCTGTGTTTCTCACTTGGCACTTAGGTGATTGTCCTTGTGTTGGAAGGGGAAGTTGAAGGGCTTGTGAGGGCCTCTTACTGACTCTCAGGCTCTGGAGAGGCAGAGGTTTCCTCTTGTGACCACACTTTGTGTGAAACCTTAGTTTCCTGGCTGTCCCAAATGTTCCCAGGACCTCTGCAGTGGCCTTAGCCCCATTTCATAGATGAGGAGGGGCCAGAGAGATAGCCCAGTGGATAGGGTGTTCACCTTGTATGAAGATGATCCAGGCTCAATCCCCGGCATCACATAAGGATCCCCTGAGCATGGCCAGGAGTGATTCCTGGAGTGATTGCTGAGTGCAGAGCCTGGAGTAACTCCTGAGCATGACCAGGTGTGACTCAGGGAAAAAAAAACAAAAAACCAAAAAAACCCCAACCATTCATTCAAGAAAACTGAGTCTTGTGTCAAAGGCCTGGTACATAAAAGCCTGACTTCTGGCCTTTGTTCCTCACCTGTGCCCTTGGTGGCTGCCTGGCCTCTCTCAGAGGATAACCATGCCTTGAAGGGACAAAGGCAAAGGCCTGGGAAGGTTAAAATTGCACCCTGGTGGAAAGAGATGCGTATATCATTGTTGGTAGCAGAGACTGACCTGGAAACTCATGACGTTTATTAATTATTGTAGCTCGTTCCTCCCGGCACTGCAGGGCTCTCAGGCACCTGTGGGATGGGAGCAGCTCTGCCCTGCTGTGCCCTGCCCCTGGTATTTACCTTAGAACCGGCCCGTTGGCACTGCCCTGCTGGGTGGGGCCTCACACTGAGGGGAGGGAGAGTCCTCAGGGACCCCTATAAAGGTGGGGCACAGAGCTCCCCGCCCTGGGCAGACACTGAGGCTGTAGCCCCTTGACCCTCTCCTCAGAGTTAAAACTCCTCAGCTGTTGGGCTGAGATGGGTTAGCAATCTGGGCATGGCCACTTCCTGACTGGGTGACCTTGAGCAAACCACTTTCCCTTGGGCCTCTCTGCTCATTTGTGCAAAGGGAGTGACACCTACATTTCAGGTTTCCTTAGTGAGACAATAGAAGAGAAAGGGTTTAGAGAACTTTCACCTGGAAGATTTGGTTCTTTTCCCTTAGTCTTGCCTCCGAGTCTAAGACCCGGGTTTGATCCCGGGTACTGCAAATGGCCCTCCGAGCCCCACGAGGACCTGAGCATAGAGTCAGGAGTGGGCCTGAGCACTGCTGGGTGTGGCCCAACAACGCCCCCCAGCCTCCAGCCCCCACCCCGCAACACAACAAATCTTCATACTAACTTCATTAGTCTGTGCCTAAGTTTGCCCACTGTGCTGTGAGGGGTTGAGACCCAAGTCCAGGACATCCTGCCTCCTGGTTGGTGGGCACCACCAGAATTGGGTGGGAGAAAGGTGTGCGGCAGGGGCAGCCGAGAGGGTTCCAGCAGGGCCACCTGGGCAGCTGTGTCCTCCTCCCCCAACATTCCTCTCCTCTGAGTCAGACCTGCCTGGCTTGTGGGCGCGCCGCACCCCCGCCCCTTGCTCTGGAATCGGGCAGGTTGAGGCCTCACCCAAGGAGTTTGTTGCCAAGACAGTGTGGACGCATGCGCACTCTGCATCAGGGACTGTGGCCTTGCGCCCCCCCCCCCCCTTTCTCATTCGCAGGATCAGGAAAGCCCCGGCACGGTGGGGACAGGCACTGCCTTGGTGCATCTGGCAGGGCTCTGTGTGAGTCTGCAGAGGGGCTCATGCAGGGGAGGGCGTGGCCTAGGTGCCAGCCTGTCCCCCTTGTGGGCGTGGTTTCTGAGCGCCCACCTGGGGGGATGGCCCCAGGAGGGCATTTTGGAGGTGCGTGCCTGTCCCTTTGCTGGTGGGCTGGACCGAGCTCATGACCTTCAGGTGCACTTCCTAATGTGGCCTGTGTGTTGGGGGGCGTGGCCGGGTGGGTGAGCTCCCTCTGGCAGGAGGAGAAGAAAGGCTTCCTGCTGAGCCCAGCCCTGGGCTGCACCTGGACTCTCCCTCAGCGTGGCCCTGGGCAAGGTCCTTCCACGCAGGGCCTCAGCTTCCTCGGGAGGCACATGCCTGCCCCCTCTCCCCACCAGGGGCTCCCGTGTCTGGGGACACTCAAGGCCAGGAGACCTCAGGCCCAGGCCAAGCGGTGCTGGGTTGGGGGAGGGGTGTTACCCGGCAACCAGATGTTATCAAGTGTGAGAGCCTTGAGTCTGCCGGGAATTCACAGATGTGGCTCTGACCACCCCCCCTCCCCCTCCCGTGTTAGCAACTAGCGAGCTCAGGCCTTAGTTTCCCTGGCGGAGAAGCCGGATGTCGTGGAGGAGTGGGTCCTACCCGGTTAAAAGCTACAGCTTTTTTTGTTGTTTTTGGTTTGGGGGCCTTATCAGGCCATGCTTAAGGACTGCTCGCCAGCACGGTGCTGAGGGGTCCCTGGGGGAACCATGCAGTGCTGGGGATGCTTGTGCCTGCAAAGCTTGCTCTCCAGCCCATTCCATGTGCTCCGACCCCCTGAGCCTTCTCTGGCCCCCAGAGGCTCCAGTTTTTCAGCCAGAGCCTGGGAAATCACCTGACTGAGCGCTGCAGGTCCGTAACCATGTCGGGGCGATTCTTGAGTTGCTGCTGTGAGATCCATGAGGGCAGGAACTGCTTTCCACCGCCCTGACTGGGCCTGGCCCGAATGAATCCCCTGCAAGCGCTTGTCTCCTGCTCGGGGTGGGGCTAATGAGAACCATGGGTGGGTCGAATCCAAGAGAGGACTGTGCGTGGGGATGAGGGGGTGCTTGAGGTTCAGAGGGGTGGTCAGGATCGTAATGCCGCCTCCCACATCTGTGGCACGGGGATGGGAGGACCTACTTCTGAGCTCCGTTTGCATTTATTTATTTATTCCTTGGGCTTCCCAGGCACTGCTCAGAGACCACTCCCAGTGACACTGCCAGCCAGGCCAGATGGTTTAGTGCTCAGGCTCTGCCACGCGGGACTGCCGCAGGCCCAGTGGTGCCAGAGCTTCCCTCTGCCAGAGATGGGGGCCTCCAGGGCCACCCCGGCCATGCTCAGGGGACCAGGTGGTGCCAGGATTTGAACTTGGGCCCTGGAGCACATAAGGCAGGTGCCATTGGCCGCTGCCAGCAGGCCTGCTGCTTTGGTTTCTGCGAGTTCTGGACAGACTATCTGGCTCCGCCGAAGGTTGTTCTTAGTTCTAAGCAAGGAGGGGCAGCAAATGCAGAAGGAGCTGTGACCATCCAGAATTTATACACCCCTCGACTGCAGAGAGCGATGGGGTCACCTCTCAATAGTCGGAGCCCCGCTCTCCCGCACCCTCAGCTGCTGTTTGGGGATCGCCTTTGACACTGTCCTTACCCAGAGAGCTCCTGGGCTGTTTCAAACAACCCTCCCAGGGCCAGGGGCCCCTGCAGACCTCGCTCCTGCCTTCCTCTCATCTCCACCCTGCACTTCCTGCACATTCCCTTCCGGCCACACCAACCAGCTTTCTTCGTTCTGGGAGATTCACTTTACTTCTGTCTAGATGGTTCTGAACCCAGTCCTTGCCTTGGCTGGCCCTTCATTTAGTTTTCACTGTGTATCCTTTTCTTTGTTTTTTTTTTGGGGGGGGGGTTGAGGGAGGTGAAACCAGTAGTGCTCATCACCTACTCCCAGCTCAGTGCTCCAGGAGTCACTGTGGTGGTGCCAGGGAGCAAGCCTGGGCCTCCTGCACACAACCTATGTGCTCCAGCCTGCTGAGCTGCCTCTCGAACCCCTTTTCTTTGACCCCCCCCCAGAAGGACCCCCTTCTGGTCACAGCCCCTCAGTGTTCACCTCTAAACCCATACTGTCAGTTTGCCTCTTTCATGTCTATCAAATATTGATTTAGGTGCTTGGAATGTTCTGGTGAACCAGACAGTTCCATTCCCTTGCTGCAGCCCCTGGCCCTAGCTTAGCAAATACTTGCCCATGGGCTAAGTGGGTTTTGCAGCCTTCTCAGGAGGGAGAGGGGCCTTGTTGGCCTTGTTTGCATATGAGGCCATGACTCCTGCCTCTGGAGCTGGGTTTGATCCCTCCAACCACCTCTCCCCCCCCCAACTCTCTCAGTGCTGTCACCTCCAGCCTGACTCCAGCCAGTTCTGTGTGTTCTCCCTGCCCCGAGTCGGAGTGGCAGAGCGTGCCCCATGGGGAGAAGGCTGGAGGAGGAGGCCTGCTGTGTGACCTCCTGGAGTTCATGAGTGTCTCTGGGCTGCTGACCCTCACCAGAGGGAAGCAAAGCCTTTGGGATGAGGGGCTGAAGAAAGTTGTTAAATACCTTCCCCTGGACTCCCAGAGTCTCCCCTGCCCTTTCCTTGGGCCAGCCCCCCACCCCTCCAGGGACCTCTGCCAATGGCCTCTGTGTCCCTGCAGCATCCTGGGCTTCCCCAGGGAATCACCCTCATCAGGACTTGGGGGCTGGGCACCAGGCCAAGTGTGGTGGCTCCCCACCTGCCATCTGGCGACAGAGCCCTCCACCTCCCTGCTGGCTCTTGACTATTTCCTCGAGGACCTGGGGTGCAGGCCAGTGGTCTGCTCCAGGAATGGAGTCACATCGGCCCTGGGCACTCACGCAGCAGGCCTCAGTGTCCCCTCTTCCTGCCCCGGGGAGGGGGCGGGTCTTGGGGTGATGGGCAGAGGCCTGGCAGTGCTGCTGGGCTGCCGCCTCCCGGTGCTCCCTGGACTCTCTAAGAAGGGTGAGTGGGTGGGTGTGGCAGGGGAGAGAGGAGCATCCCAGTTCCTCTGTTTGCTGTGTGTGTGGGAATCTCCAACCCCCCCCACCCCGCCCCACCTTTGTCCAGCTGTTCTGTCACCTTTGTCTGAATCCGTGCCTTTTGGCCACGTGGACCCGGGTGCTGACCTTGAAGCCGGCTGCCTTCCCAAGACTGCACGGGCTAGGCTGGCCTTGCAGGGAGGAATGTGGGAGCAGAGCAGTATGGGGGGGAAGCAGCGAGCCCTAGAATTTGGGGGGCCTGGTTCCAATCTCGCCACGAGACCTGGATTTGGTGGAATTTGGAAGGAGGCAGACTCCCTTCTTTCTCCTGGGAATGGAGTTTCCTCCCTCTGCCACAGGGATAGCCTGGGGGACAGCCTGGGGGCCACTCAGGAGGCCAGAGGGTTCTCTGTTGGAGTGTGTGCCAGGGGCCCCTCTGGGAACCCAAGTTCCATCCTGCCCCCCTCGGACCCATCTGCCCGTGGACCTTAGCCCAGGGCCTTCCGGCATGGAGATGGGGTCCCTGACTTGGAAAGCAGGGGGTTGGGATCTAGGATCTCTGACCTTGGCAGCTCCCCAAGGACCCCTGTGGAGCTCCCCTGTTGCAAAGGGGGTGTTTGAGGGGGACCCCATGCTGGGCCTGGGGAGTGGCCTTACAGGGCTTGTTTTGTGTCCGCACACTAGGCTGCCAGCGCCACGTGACCCTCCAGAGCTTTTGCTTATGTTGTTGGTTCCGTGTACAGGGGGGTTGGGGCCGCAGAGCGCTGACGCAGCCCCCCATTCCCGGGATTAGGTGACCAGCTCTCCCAGGGGCAGGGCCTGTAACTGGATCCTCTGTAATGGATCTCCGGCTCCTCAGCACCTGGGGCTGGGGCCTGGCGGCTGAGAGGGGCATACCCGGGCCTGCTCCCACCCCAGATCCCTCCTCTCCCCGCCTGCCCATCCTTCCGCCAGGGGACAGCCACATGGGTGAGTAGCAGACCCAACTGGCCTTGAACTGGTTTTTGTTTTCCCTCCCGGCCAGCCCCCACTTCTGGGTGTCTGGGTATGACCCTGCCCTCCCCGCCCCTCCTTGGTGTCCTCTGTGGTGTCTTCCTAGAGTGCGGACCAAGGGGGCTGTACGTGAAAAGCTAATTCTGGCGCTGGTCGGAGACCAGAGAAATGGCCTGCTGGGGGGGGGGGGGGTGGTGGAGGGAAGCGAGGGGTGTGGGGCGTGGAGGGACATGTAGATAGCCAGTTGTATGTTGTATGTTATGGGTGCTGTTTGTGTTTGTACAGATGGGACGGGGCGGGGGGCTGCTGTATGTGTGTACTGTTTAGACAGTTTCCCCTCGGGCGCTGCCTGTGCAAACTGCAGTCTGCCCTGGTGCACAGCCCGAAGCTCCTGGGTGTCATGTGCACGTCACGGGCCCATGTGATCCAGGCCTTTGGCGTGTGTCAGCAGATAAACCAGCATGTGGGTCTGGTTTGTATCTGTCATGGGGCCCCACTGCAGTGAGCGCGTGCCCCAGAAGTGTTGGGGGTGGGCACTGTGCAGCTGGAGATGGGGTGCCCGGGCATCCCTAGAGTCGCCTTCTTACTTCTCTTCCTCCTCTGTCCCACCAGGCTCCGCCAAGACTGAGAACGACAAACGTCTAGGTGGGGGACCAGGCCAGGGGCCAGGGGCCGTGGGCGAAGATCTCCCGGACAATGTCTTCTTCCCCCGCGGGCGGCCGCCACATCTGGAGGAACTGCACACGCAGGCCCAGGAGGGGCTCCGCTCCCTGCAGTACCAAGGTAGCTCCCCACTCCCGCTCCGCACCCCTCTCGCGCCCCGTGGCGGGGTTCCCTCCAACCCTGTTTCCTGGTGTCTTCTAGAAAAACAGAAACTCAACAAGGGTGGCTGGGACCATGGAGACACGCAGAGCATCCAGGTGAGCCCTGCCCCAGCTGGGTTCGTTTTTTCCCTTCTCCTCCCTGCCTGCCCTCTGGAAGCTTTGTCTCTGCATCTTCTGGGCCTCCGGCTCCCCTTAGGCGAGATCCCCGGGAGGGCCAGCGTAGGCCCTCCATGTGGGGCCACAGGAGAACCTGGAGTCAGCTCCAGGCCGCTCCCTTCCCGCCTTTGGGCCTGCTCTGATCTTGTCTTCCCTGACAGTCTTCCCAGACCGGGCCCGATGAAGACAGCATCTCCTTCTGCAGCCAGTCCACGTCCTACACGACCGAGAGCTCCACGGCCGAGGACGCGCTCTCCATCCGCTCGGAGATGATCCAGCGCAAAGGTTTCTGCTCCCCAGCCAGGCTTCACGGGGGGCGGGGGGGGGGGTTGTGAGGAGTGGGGTGCACAGCAGCTGCAGGGGACCTTCTTCCTTCCAGAGACTCTGAGATCCAGGGCTCGTGGGAACGCGGTACCCTGTGTCCTCAGGAGATTCCTGACTCGGCCCATCTGCAGGGCAGGGCAGGATGGTCCAGGGTGCATCTGGGCTGGGCACTGCTGCCTGGGTTGAGTGACCTGGTGCCGGCCCTTCCTAGCGGCTCTAGGAACGGGGATGTGTCCTTCACTGGGCTGAAGAGAAGGAGGCAGCATGCTGACCTGTGCATAATAAGTGTCCACCAGTGGAAACAATTGTGTGCCTAGTACAGCCTCACAGCTTCTAGCGGTGCCTAGGCCTCCTGGCCTCGGAGACGGTGTCAGGAGAGCTCAGGGAGAGGCTGCCTGGGGGCTGGTCAGCAGAGTCAGCACAGGTCAGCGTGTCTGATGCTGCCTCTCCCCTGCTGTGGCCCGCAGGCTCCACCTTCCGGCCTCATGACTCCTTCCCCAAGTCGGGCCGACCAGGGCGCAGGCGGCAGAAGCGGCGGAGCACGGTGCTGGGTCTGCCGCAGCACGAGCAGAAGGAGCTGGGTGAGCCTGGGCTTCCCCGGGGAGGGGGCTTGGGTGCTGGGAACCCTGGCCAGGCCTGTCCGCTGACCCCCACATCCTCTCTGTCCCTTCCAGGCCTCCGGCGTGAGCGTGAGGTCCCTGCCTCCCCCCGGCCTCCTGGCCCTCGGGATGCTGTCCGGATCCCCACGGTGGATGGCCGCCCAGCAGACCCAGCGGCAGGGCCGGCCTCTGGGGTGCGGGTGTCCCTGCAGGCCCTGGAGGCCCAGTCGGACACTGAGGCCCTGGTGCAACGCCACATCGACCGTGTCTACCGGGACGACACCCTCGTGGGCTGCTCCTCGGGAGCGCGGCCCCCTCCACTGCTGCGGCCCATGTCCCTGGCCGTGCCTGGGATGACGGGAGGGGCCGGCCCCGCCGAGCCCCTGAGCCCGGCCATGTCCATCTCCCCTCAGGCCACTTACCTGTCCAAGCTCATCCCACACGCGGTGCTGCCGCCCACCGTGGACGTGGTGGCCCTGGACCGCCGCAGTGTCCGCACGCTGAGCCGCCACAGCCTGCTCACGGCCAGCCCGGCCTCCGTCCACTCTCTGGGCCGCTTCTCCTCGGCGTCCAGCCCGTGGCCCCGCAGCCGCCACCCCTCCTCCTCCAGCGACACCTGGAGCCACTCGCAGTCCTCGGAGACCATCGTGTCCGACGGCTCCACGCTCTCCTCCCAGGGCGGCTCCGAGGGCCGGCCCGAGGGCTCCGTGGCCAGCACCAGCACGGCGGCCCCTGGCCAGGGCGGCAGCGGGCGCGGCTCCCCCAGCGGGGGCAGCACCGCCGGCGCCTCGGACGCGGGCAGCAGCCGCAGCACTGGGCAGCTGTCGGGGCGCAGCGTGTCCCTGCGCAAGCTGAAGCGCGCCCCGCCCCCGCCGCGCCGGACCTACTCGCTGCACCAGCGGGGCTCAGCGGCCCCCGACGGGCCCCTGGGTTTGCCGCCCAAGCCCGAGCGGAAGCTGCCCCCGCAGCTGCCCCGGCCCCCGCCCACTGGGGAGGCGGACGGGATGGGGCCAGCGCCCTGTCCCTCCAGCGCTGCCGGCACTTGGGGGCCTGGCTCGTCTCCAAGCGCGTCCCGGCGCCCCCCACGCTCCCCAGAACGGACACTTTCACCCTCCAGCGGCTACTCGAGCCAAAGTGGGACCCCGACGCTCCCCCCGAAGGGCCTAGCGGGAGCGCCCGCTTCTCCAGGCAGGGCACAGCCCCCTAAACCTGAGCGGGTCACTTCCCTTCGCTCGCCTGGGGCCTCCGTCTCCTCCTCCCTCACGTCCCTGTGTTCCTCCTCCTCGGACCCGGCCCCCGCTGACCGTTCTGGCCTGCAGATGTCAGCGGCCCTGGGGGACAGGTTTGTCATTCCCCCTCATCCCAAGGTGGCTGCCCCCTTCTCCCCACCTCCCTCCAAGTCCAAGAGCCCCAAGCAAGCGGACCCTGCCCCAGCTGTCCCCACGGTGCCGACTGGGTCGGTGTCTGCCGCTGATACCAGTCCCGAGGCTGCCCCCACTGCCCAGACCTCCCTGGCCCCTCCGGAGTCCCCTGCTGCTGCTGCCAAAGAGCAGTCCCCACCCCCGTCCCCGCCTCCCTCCTACCATCCCCCTCCACCTCCTGCTAAGAAGCCAGAGGTGGTTGTGGCAGCCCCCGAGTCGACAGAGGAGCCCCCCCATGACCCCAGCTGGCCCCCGCCCCCACCCCCTGCCCCAGAGGAGCAGGATCTATCCATGGCCGACTTCCCCCCGCCCGAGGAGGCCTTCTTTGTGGCCGGCTCTCCGGCGGCTCCTGTCTCTCCCCCAACCCAGCCCCCCAACCCCCCAGGCCCTCCACCCGCACCCCCACCTGCCAGTTCTGCCACAGGGCCTGGGCCAGCAAGTGGCAGCAAAGGCAATGGGGTGCCCAAGGAAGACGCTGGCGGAGCACCCTTGGTCACGCCCTCGCTCCTGCAGATGGTGCGTCTGCGCTCTGTAGGGGCTCCCACGGGGGCTCCCACCCCAGCACCAGGGCCCTCGGCCCCCCAGAAGCCACTACGAAGGGCCCTGTCTGGCCGGGCCAGCCCGGTGACAGCCCCCTCCTCGGGGCTCCACGCGGCCGTCCGACTCAAGGCCTCCAGCTTGGCTGCCAGTGAGCGACCTGGAAGCGCCCAGTCCAACGGACCCCCTGAGGCAGAGCCCCAGAGGCCACAGTCCCCGGCCTCCATGGCCAGCTTCATCTTCTCAAAGGGCACGAAGAAGCTACAGCTAGAGCGACCCGTGTCCCCCGAGGCCCAGGCTGACCTCCAGCGGAATCTGGTGGCCGAGCTGCGGAGTATCTCAGAGCCGCGGCCTCCCCAGGCCACAAAGAAGTCACCGAAAGCTGCACCCCCCGTGGCCCGTAAACCCTCTGTGGGAGTCCCCACGCCTACCAATGGGCTCCCTCCCGCCGAAGACAGGACTAAGGAAGAGAACGGAGGTGTCCCGCTGCTGGGGGGCCCAGAAGAGCAGAAGCTGGGCCCTCTTGGTTCAGGTACAGAGGCTGGGGGCGGGGGGACCCAGCCCTGAGTGCCATAGTGGTTGCCAAAGGTTTAGTCTTGGGGAGTCATCTGCAGTGCCGGTGGGCCAGGGGGGTTGGAGCTAAATCCAGGCCACCTGCCTGAAAACCTCGCCTTGCGGCCCTGGGAGCTGTCTCCCTGCATAGAACTCTGAGGCTTTTCTGAGCTTGCTGGACAGGGGTGGGGGTCTACCTCTCTCAAGGGGTGCGCTGCTTCTTAGACCATGGAATGGGGCCCAGGGGCTCATGCATACAAGGCCTGTGTCTTGCCACTGACTCATCTCCAGACCGGGAACGCGGTCCTAGGGACTGTCAATGCCAACTCACCCTCTTCCTCTGTGGCATGGTATGCCACCAGCGGGTCTGGGACTTGTCCATCAAGCTAGCCTGGTGCTGCTGGCTTGGTTAGTGAATGGAGAGATGAGGAAAGGGGAGTAGGAATGTGTCTTGGGGGTCTTAGTGGGCTGATGAGCTGGCACCCCCGGTTTTCAGTGCATATTTTTTTTACCCCCATAGACCCACAGAAAGAGGTCTGACCACCAGGCCCCCTCTGGCACTGCTGACCCATGCCAGGATTACAATCTCAGGGACCTGAGCAGCTCCAAGGATGAGAGGATGTGGCAGGTGCTGAACCCTAGAGAAGATGCCTGCAGCCTTAGCCTCCACGGCCTTCGACTTGTGTGCAAGCCCGGTGTGGACCCGCTCCTCCAAGTTCATCCAGCTCTCATGCCTTTCCCAGGAATGGAGCCACTCACTCGGCAGCTGCCACATCCATCTTGGCCTTGGTCTCTTCTCAGAGAGGCTGGTGGAGTGGGTGGCTGCGCCCCCTGCTGACCACCAGGCCACAGAGTTGGTAGCAGAACATCTCACTCCCCCCCCCCCCCCCCCCCCCCCCCCCCCCGTGTTCAAAAATCATGCACATACTGTATGTAGTCCAGAATCAGAATCAAAGCACTTTTGAAAAGCGGCTGCATGTCCATCCTCCAGGGCCTGGAAGCCACATTCCAAGGGCCTGTTTACATGGCCGCAGCATCAATCCCTGATGACCAGCCTAGAGCTGGGACCAAACTGTCCCCTCCCTCCAATCTGACTTGCTCACTCTCCTGGTTCCAGGAGGTGGGTGAGTCACTGTATTCCGGCAGGCTTCCCCGGGCTTGAGGTTGTGGAATTCCAAAGCACAAAAGGCGCAGTGTGGGGTTAGCCTTCCTGTGCCTCAACTTACCCCCCAGCCACCCTCCTGCCTTCCAGTCCTGCCAGGTGCTCCATGCAAGGAGGGTGTTTGGGAACAACCTCTGGTGGGAGAACCGAGTAGGACATCATCTCAGTGGGCACTTGGCAGTGCCCCGCCTCTGCCTCTTACTTCCACTTGGGCTGGGCATAGCACATGGAGACAGTTGGGGCTGTGACCGAGCCGTGCTCCTCGTAGCTCTGCAGAAGGCCGGCCAAGGTGAAAGGAGCAGAGGGCCTGTCCGACCTTTCTCTGCTCATCTTGGTACACATCCTTTCTGTAGCAGCCTCTCAGCACAGGCCTCAACACTGGGAAGAGCTGAGGGGCAAGGTTGGGGAGCCCAAGGTGCATTCTATTCACTCCGCCTTTGCCAGTGAGGAGCGTGGGGGGCTTTGGACGTCAGCCTCTGCCCTGGCGCTCCCCGCCGGGACCTTTAACACCTCTGTTCAGCCTGTGCCACCTGTCTAGGTAAGCCGGTGTCCCCACGGCCCGTGGCCGCGCAGGGGTGGCCCTAGTGCCTCCTTCCACAGCGTTGTGCCTGCCACCCCGTCTTGATCCTCTCACAGCAGTGACTTGGGCTGGGTCCTGGTTGGGAACCTCCCTTTTAGCTGCATCTCCTCCCCTGGGGAGACTGCCCTGTCCCAGAACAGGAGCTGGGGACCCGGGGCATGTGGCACGAGGGCCCAGTGACTCCGGCCCTTCCAACCGTTTTCTTCCCGTAGCTAGAAACCAATGTTCTTCCGTCAGGTAACGGAAAGGTACTGCTGAGGCCTGCATGGCATATTCCCGGTGACTTAGCAACAGGGTCAGTAAGCGCTGGTTTGCCCAGAGCGCCCACCCCCCAACTCCCCGCCCCGAGTCACTTGAACTCCTGCTTCTCAGTTCATCCTCCGCTTGTTTCCGTACCCATGGGGACAGTCTAAAGGGAGGGTCTAGAAGAGGTGACCCTCCTTTGTTCTCTGGGCTAATGAGCTTAATCTAGTGCAAATGGAGAGACCAAAAGCCTCATTTTTAATTTCCACGAAAATGTTAGAAGAGAGAAGTATATATATAAATATATATTTCTTTAAATTTTTGAGTCTTTGATACGTCTCTAAAATCCATTCCCTGTCCTGAAGCCTGAGACACAAGAAAGTTGTTTCAAAGGTGTTAATTAATTAAACAATTCAAACATGGTGGTGGCTACTGTCTTTTATTTTTGGGGGGGAGGGGGCTGAGGGGGCACACCCAGCAGTGCTCGGGAGAACTGTGCATCGCTGGGAAACTCATGCAAAGCAGGTGCCTTCAATGCCCGTACTATCTCTCTGGCATGGCTGCTGTGTCTTTTTTGGTTTTGGGGTCACCAATGGGTCACACCCATTGGTGCTCAGGGATCACTCCTAGCAGAGCTTAGGGATCCATATGGGACATCTGGGATCAAACCCGGTCACCCCTGTAAAAGGCACATGCTAGCTTTCTGGCTGGGTCCACTTTTAGAGGGAAAAGGCTGTTCTGTAGGTTTTGGATCAGCAGAATGTCCACAAGTGTATTCGATCCACCCCAATCCCACCTTTGGGGGCTGTGACTAAGCCGTGCTCCTCGTAGCTCTGCAGAAGGCCGGCCAAGGTGAAAGGAGCAGAGGGCCTGTCCAACCTTCCTCTGGTCGTCTTGGTACACATCCTTTCTGCAGCGGCCTCTAGGCACAGGCCTCAACATTGGGAGGAGCTGAGGGGCAAGGTTGGGGAGCTCAAGGTGCATTCTATTCACTCTGCCTTTGCCAGTGAGGAGCCCGGGGTGGGGTGGGGGGGGGGGCTTTGGACGTCAGCCTCTGCCCTGCCAACCACTTGGTAAACCAGAGATCCACTCTGCGGGCCAGGAAGAGCAGGGCAGCACTTCATGCCAGCGGCACTTGGGACCAGTGCTCCTGTGAGGTGGGTCTGGCCCAGAGAAGCCCTACACAGACATGTTTGTTCAGACATTTTATTTGAATTCATGAGAGCAATGGTTCGTGATTCTGAGAAGCCTTTAGGAGAAGTACCTGCCCTCTCTGAGGAAAGCTCCAGGTCCCGCTGCCCACCCTCCTCCGATGGTAACTGGGCACAGCTGGTTCCGGGGGTTGCCCCGCCTAGCAGGATCAAGGGAGGTAACAGAGGCCCTCAGGTAGGCCCTTTCCCCAGTGCCAAGCCTCAGGGCTGGGAAGCCCTGGAAAAGGCTGCCAACCACTTGGTAAACCATAGTTTCTGTTTTCCCTTCCCTTTCCAAATCCCACAGTTTCCTGTTGGGGAGAAGCTGTAATTAGTCCAATTCAGGCACCAGATCCCAGCTAGAGGCACAGCTGCTGGAACAACTCTAGGAAAAACCTGGAAACCAAGATTTTTCCCATTAGGAGGCTTGTGGCAAACTTTTTTCCTAAGAGTTCTATTGAGACCAGATTTTCAAGTTCCCTGCCAAAGGAAGACAGAGAAATGTTCCCTGCCCAGCCCCCCGTGAGTACCGGGAGGCCACACGGCCCTGGCTCCAGGGAAGGGGAGTTGCCCCTCACCAAATTCTGCACCCAACAGAGTCCCCAAGTTCCTGCTTCATTGTCCTGGGAGGGGAAGAGACAGCTGACAGATGATCAGAATGCCGGGAGGAGGTGGTGCTTGGCTGGCTAGCTAATGTTCCCTCCTTTCAGTGATTTACAGGAAATGCACCCCAGCTTGGTCATGAAGTCGATCTGCTTCCACTGTGCGATGCATTCCTCAGAAATTTTAAAGTCAGCCTGGAAAATGTAAATGAACAAAAAGCGAAATGGTGGAGAGTCTGTGAGAAAAGAGGTCTCACTATGACTGGGAAGCTGATGCAACTTCTCTAAGACAGCACTTCCCAAAAGCTGTTCCTCTGTTTTGGGGACCACACCCAGCGGTGCTCAAGGCTTACTCCTAACTGTGCTCAGGGGTCAATCCTGGCAGGGTTCCAGGCACCATATGGGATCTAGGGATCAAACCGGAGTCAAGCAGCCTACCTGTTATACTATCTCTCTGGCTCCCTGCTCCTCTAACTGGTAAATCCTCTGTAAGGCCTCAGTTAAGGACATAGCTTCGAGGGGTTGGGAAATGGCTTAAGAGGCAGAGCACAGCAGGCAGGCCACTTGCCCAGCATGTGGCCAACCTGGGTTTGATCCGTGGCATCCCATAAATTCCCCTGAGCACTGCTAGGAGGAACTACTGAGTGCAGAGCCAGAAGTAACTCCTGAGTATCACTGTGTTGACTCACACACACACATACACACACAGAGGGCAGGCAGGGCATTTGCTTTGCATGAAGCGGACCCGACTTGATCCCTGCCATCCCACAAGGTCCCTGAGTTCCTCCAGGAGTGACAATTGAGTACAGAGCCAGGAGAAAGGCCTAAGCACAGCTGGAGGTGGCCCCAAAACAAAACCAACAAAAACCATCCTGGAAAAACAGAAAGAGAGAAAACAGTCATTCGCCACATGCAGGGGGCGCGATGGCGGGTGGGCACCGCAGCGTCCCGCAGGCTCGCCACGGGTAGGGCGTTTGCCTAGCATGCAGCCAACCAGGCCGACCCGAGTTCAATTCCTCCACCCCTCTTGTAGAGCCCGGCAAGCTACGGAGAGTATCTCACCCGCACAGCAAAGCCTGCTACCTGTGTCATATTCGATATGCCAAACACAGTAACAACTAGTCTCACAACGGAGACGTTACTGGGCCCGCTTGAGCAAATCGATGAACAACGGGAGGACAGTGCTACAGGGCTACAGTGCCACATGCAGGAGGCTGAAGATGGAATTTCCTGTCCACACCCTAATAACGATACTGGCTAGAAGGGTCACATTGGCCATTGCTAGTTCCATTGGCACAGTTAATTGTTGCTGCTCTATTCACTCGGATAGCCCAAGAACCAAGAGCACGTCTGACATGTATCTCCGAAACTCCTGATTTGTTTTTGTTTTTGGGTCACACTTGGTGGTGCTCAGGGCTTACTCCTGGCTCTATGCTCAGGGATCACTCCTGGTGGGCTTTGTGGACCATACAGGCTGCTGGGGATTGAGCCTGGGTTGGCTGTGTGCCAGGCAAATGCCCTACCTACTGTACTATTGCTCTGGTCTCTGGACTCCAGATTTGTTGACTGAAGTAATTCAGGAATCACAGGCCAGAGGTGGGTCAAAGCTAGAGGTCTAAGGGAAAGTGAATCCACCTGGGTCCTGATGAGTGGGAGGGGTGCCAGAAGGATCTGATCCTGGCTCCAGCACTCCTGGAGCTCCTGTGGTCTTAGGCACCCTGACATGAACCCTGGTGGTCACCTCCTGCCACAGGATTAAAATCGGACCAGACGCGAGTACCTTTTTTTTTTTTTCTCGCTTTTTGGGTCACACCTGGCGATGCTCAGGGGTTACTCCTGACTCTGCACTCAGGAATCACTCCTGGCTCTGCACTCAGGAATCACTCCTGGCAGTGCTCGGGGGACCATATGGGATGCTGGGAATCGAACCCGGGTAGGCCAAGTGCAAAGCAAACACCCTACCCGCTGTGCTATTGCTCCAGTCACTCAAGTACCTCCCACCGGGTCCTACCATAGTCAGGGTGCAGTGCACGTGCCGGGACTGAAGCAGGAGGGGCCAGGCACTTCGGGAAAGCGCAGTGGTCAAGGCATAGCTCAGGAGCCCAGGTAAGAGGGAACAAGGGCAGTTTTTTTACCTGCAACTTCTCGAAGACTTTCTTCTTGGGCTTGAGCTCCTCATCTGGCTGGCCCTTCTCATAGCCCTTCACGAATACTCTCTCGCCGGGGGCAGAGCCCGCAGGAGGGTCCAGAGGCTCAACCATACGGCTTGCTCCTTCTCTGGGAGGACACAAGAAGGACAGGGTGAGGCTAGTGAACCTCCAGCTGCCATGGATGACCAAGTATTAGGGCAGTTATGTGGAGACCCTAACACAACTTAGGGCATCTACTTCTTTTTTTTTGTGGAATGGTCACACCCAGCAATGCTCAGAGGTTATTCCTGGCTTTGCGCTCAGAAATTACTCCTGGCAGTGCTTGGAGGACCATATGGGATGCCGGGGATCGAACCCGGGTTGGCTGTGTGCAAGGCAAATGCCCTACCCGCTGTGCTATCGCTCCGGGCCCTCAGAACTTGTTTTGAATCTTGGTTCTGCCTCTTCCTAGTAGTGAGTGTTGGGCCTGCACACAGGGAACCCTTGATTTCTGGGCGATTAGACTAAACAAACGTTCATTTGTGGTGCTTGTGAATTTTTGGGCCTTCCACCTGGCAGGGAGAGGGGCACTGTCTCAGTCAGCTTTCCCCTTTCCTGGGCCTCCCCAGATTCATCTGCGCCCCCTGCCCTGACTCACACAGAGGCACACAGGAGCATGCCCTGGGACTCCACTCCTCTCATCTTCTGTGGTTTCAGGTTGCAGAGAACCACCACCAGCCTGTCCTGGAGCTGCTCCTGGGGTACAAACTGCACCAGGCCGCTCACCACAGTCCGGGGCTCGGCTTCCCCCACATCAATCTTCTCCACGTACAGGCTGTCTGCATCAGGGTGCTGCCAGCAAGAGACAGGGCATGTGAGAGCAGAACGCAGCCCGAGACCTGACTGCCCCTTCCCCATGGCCCCAGAGGACCCTGTAGAATGAACTCTCTATCCAGGTCCCAGGGAGCAAAAGCAGAACAGGCTTTGAAGGTTCATGCTACGATAAGATAGGGTCAGGAGTAAGGAAAATGAGCCCCACTTTCTATTTAAGAGCTGGTGATTCATCTACCCAGTCTAGCTACCATTATGATCATGTGCACATCAGCTCAGTCCAAGGCAGAAAAGAGCCTGGAGAGAAGCTGCAGGCCTCATTAGCTGAAGTGACAGTGTTATTTCAAAGTAGCCTCGCTCTGTTTTGGGGCCAGACCTGGAAGTGCTTAAGGATCACTCCTGGTGGGCTTGGGAGACCATACGGGATGCCAGGGATTGAACCTGGGTGTGCTGCAGACAAGGCAAGTGCCCTGCCTGCTATTCTATCGCTCTCGCTTCTCCAGGTAGTCTTTTGATGGTCAGGTCCACAGAACATGGAGCAAATCAAGAACCCAGAACAATCAGAACAATGGTGCCTAACTTTCTGTCTCTGGTAAAAAGAAGCCCTTCTTTCACCATTTTCAGAAGGAGTGGGGGTGGTGTGTGTGTGTGTGTGTGTGTGTGTGTGTGTGTATGTGTGTGTGCTGGAGAGCAAAGTGGCCGATCCAAACCTGCAGCTAGTCCACACAAGTTGGGTGTGCACCAGGTGAGCGCATCAGACCGGATTTAATACATCAACAAGTTCCTGACTAACATCCGCTCCTCCTCCTGGCTGTGTCCGGCTGTCCAAGGTCCAGAGACAGCAAATGGAGAAGCCCGGAGGCGGCACTGGGTGCCTGGCTCTGACTTGCGATATGACCCCAGTGGCGTTACTTCCCACCCCAGGCCGAGTTTCCTCCAGATGGAAACACACAAACCTGCCCCTGCCCCTCCTCTCCAGGATATGGTAAAAAGCCAGTACCTTTTCCACACTCAGGATTTTCCCCACACGGATATCCAGCCGGGACGGGATGGCCTCCTCTGGTTCTGAATTCTTGGCAGGGCCTTTGGCAGTGGGCTCTGGGAAGGAAAAGAACCGGGGAAGGGGGCGTGTCAGAACTTTCTATCTTTCCCTAAGCGAAGTCAACAGTTGATACCACCTCAAGGACACTGAGATCCGGCAGGATTTAGTTTAGGAGCGCCCCACCCTCCCTAATCTAGGGGTCATTCTCCTGGAAAAGTCGGGCATCCACCTTTGAAAGTGACACACCCCGATTTCCACCTGGCCTCTTCCCCGTGACCAGGCCAGAGAGGGCAAGTGAACAGCCGGCGCTGTGCTGGCTCTGCCGCCCTTAGCTGCCCCTGACCTGCATTCTGGACAAACCTGCTTGGTCTTTCTCCCAAGGTCACACTAGACCAGTGCGCTGTAATCGTTTTCCAACGCTGGCCTACTTCCACCTTGTTTCTTCCCTGTGGCCTCTCCCCCTCCCCAAGTCCTATTGGCTGGCTCCCTCTTCTCATACCATGACCCCTCATCAACACAATTACCTTCCTGTGGCCCCTTCAGACTATCCTGGGGCCCATATCAGGCCCCCAGAAACGCTATGCTAAACTATCAATGTTACTGTTCTACATCAGGGATAGGGAACGGGGTAAATCAGAGTTGCAGGGGTGGAAGCAGTGACAGAGCAGACACCCCAGGAGTAAGGCCCTGGGGCCACCCTCTCAGTCTGACCCAACTGGTGCCTTTAACTGGGTTTAGTGAACAGAGGCCAGGGTCCCGGGGGATGGCTCTCAGCAGCAGTGGCCCGGGCACGTGAGCACTTGCTCACATGGGTCAACATCATGATGACCCAAGTTCCACTCCAGGAGGCCCTGGGGTCTAACATCCTCTGCCTCATTCAGATGCCCTGGCTCTGTGGCCCCCCATGACTCCCGTTGGGTGCTGGCCTTACTCTGCTTTGAGGGTTCTGGGTAGGCGGCACTGGACAGTTTCTTCAGGGCAGGGGTATTAAACTTTTCTCGGATGGGATCCAGCAACTTGTTCAGGGCGACTTCAACGGAATTCTTCAGGTCCCCGGGGTGGACAATCTGAAAACGCACACAGCAGATGCAATGAGGTCCAGGGTCCACCCCAGTGCTGTTTTTCCTGTCACTGCTGCCACACGGTCGCACTTGACTGGGCTTCTACACAGGACCTCTCACACAGAGTCAAGTGTGTGCCCCACCCAAGCTACATCCCCAGCCCATGGTCAAGTCTATACTTACATTTTTTTTTTTTGTGGGGGATATTGGGGCTTCCTTTTGGCTCTGTGCTCAGGAGGGATCACTCCTGGTTGGGTAGAGGGGACCATACAGGGTGCTGGGGATTGAACCCAGATGGACCATCACTCACTGTCACTGTCCTCCCGTTGTTCATCAATTTTCTCGAGCGGGCTCAGTAACGTCTCTATTGTGAGACTTTGTTGTTACTGTGTTTGGCATATCGAATACGACACGGGTAGCTTACCAGGCTTTGCCGTGGGGGCGCGATACTGGGTAGCTGGCCGAGAGGAGCGGAGGAATCGAACTTGGGTCGGCCATGTTGGCTGTGTGCAAGGCAAAAGCCCTACCCACTGTGCTATCGCTCCAGCCCAGATGGACCATGTGCAGGGCAAATGCCCTTCTTTCACCTGTGCTTTGGTGACAGGGTCCGAGCCTGCTCCTCTCACAGGACCCACATCCTGCCAACATTTCAGATGCTCAAATCAGATGAAAGTGAGTCCAGGGTGGGACACATGACCCCAAACACAGTCAGCACAATGGAGAACAGAACAGACTGTCAACTCTTTGATTTGACTGATACTATATTTCTCTGGCGCTGTACTTCTGATGACTCAGGTCAAGGCTCAAGAACGGCTATGGAGATGGCTCAAAGGGCTGGAAGCTGGGCTTTCATGTGGGAGCCCCTAATTCAAACCCGAGCATCACACAGACCCCTGAGCACCGAGCAAGAACCAGCTCCTGAACCAAATCCAAAAAAAGCTCTTTGTGTAACATTTCTCACAGCCCCAGCAAGTTGTAAATAAGAAATCCCATTTTATTAGCCATATTCATTACTATTTTGTCTTAATGGCCTGGCTCTGCCCATTTCTCCCACAATGCTCCATTTCATATTTTATATATTTCACTATTACAGTTTTAGTAGTGCTGGGGATCCAAGACTTACATGTACAAGGCATGTGCTTTATCACCAAGTCATATTCACAGCCCTTATATATATATTTTTATAGGGGCTGCATTTGGTGGTACTCAGGGGACCATGTGCTGCAGGGGACTGAGCTCAGGGATTGAACCACTGGCACTATGTCCCCAGGCCCCATCTCAACTTTTTAATTTTTTTTTTTGTTTTTGGGCCATACTTGGTGATGCTCAGGGATAACTGTTAACTCTGCACTTAGGAATTACTCCTGGCGATTACGCAGGGGTCTACATGGGATGTAGGGGATGGAACCTGGGTTGGTTGTGTGCAAGGCCAGTACCCTACCCGCTGTACGCTTTCTTTGGCCTCACCACCTCAAATTTTAGGCACAAATCAAACCATGTGTTCTGATGCTTCACATGTTGCATCACTTACTCATGTCTGATATATTTATTACCTTACAGATTTCCTCAGGAATTCCTAATTTTCAAGTGAAGTAGTGTTTGTATGTTATATTGCCCCAAAGCCTTCTCAGACAGGCCATCAAATCCTGTTTCTTTCTTCACCATGTATAGGTCTCAGCCCTTACATGGATGCTTCTCCTATTGGACAATGAGCTCCATGAGGATTTCATCCTTTTGGAATGTTTGCGTACGTGCATGCATGCAAGCGTGCGTGCGTGTGACAGAGAGAGAGAGAGAGAGACAGACAGACAGACAGACAGACAGACAGAGAGCACTTCACGAGGATTTAATCCTTTTGGAGTGTGTGTGTGAGTATGTGTGTGTGTGTGTGTGTGTGTGTGTGTGAGAGAGAGAGAGAGAGAGAGAGAGAGAGAGAGAGAGTGTGTGTGTGTGTGTGTTTCATGAGGATTTAATCCTTTTGGGGTGTGTGTGTGTGTGTGTATGTGTGTTTTTTGGGCCACACCTAGTGATGCCCAGGGAACCATGCAAAGCTGGGCCTCAGACTTGGGGCTCCGGCATGCTCTGAGCTCCAGACCTTTAAGCTATCTCCCCAGTCCGTTACTCATTTTTTGTGTGTATGTGTGGTGGAGGGAGGAATACATTTGAACCATAACTAGAGCCTCATATAGGGGCTACTTCTTGCTTTGTGCTCAGGTTGTCAGGTTGCTCAGGGTGGTGCTTGGGGACAATGTGACACCGGGAACTGAATCCAGATCTCCTGTGTGAAAAACATATACATAGCCCATTGAGCTACCTCTCCAGCCCTTAAACCTCCTTTTAATGCCTGTTCCCAGCATGGCGTTTAATACAAACACCTACTAAGTCTTTGGTAAAAACTTTGGAAATAAGTAGTATCCTTGAGTTCAATCTTCTATAATTGTGTCTCTTTGTTGTGATTCTTCTGTTTTGGGGTCACGCCTGGCTCTGGGGGCTACTTCTGGCTCTGCAGGCTTGATGTCGGGGCAATGATGCTGTTGATGCTTGGAGTTAGCTCCCAGAAGCTCTTTTTACTATGGTTTTGTCTTTCAGGTCACAACCAGTGGTGCTCAGGACTTACTCCTAAATCTGTTCTTGGGGATCACTCCTGGAGGGGCTCATGGGACCATATGGGGTGTCAGGGATTAAAACTGGGTCAGCTGCATACAAGGTAAATGCCCTACCTGCTGTACTACAGGTTTACATCTTATTGGTTTGGTCCTTCATTCTCAGTTAAGGCCTCTGGAGAGTTATCAGGGCATCAATATAATGGCTTGTGCCATTTCCCCATCTAATCTATAAACCTCCCAATCCTCTTCTAAACCATTAACAGAAAGTATCAAGACACAATCTGGCAGGGCCAGGGAGAGAGCGCAGGAGTCAGGGGTACAAGCTTTACATGCACAAGGACCCCAGCTGGATCACCGGTACCACAGTGCCACTTTTGGAATATGTGTATGTGTCAAGCATCACCAAGCATCACCAGGTGATGCTCAAGTTCAGCACCAGCTCGGCACCCAGTGGTGCCAGGGGCTGAACTTGAGGCTCTTTCTAGGAAAGCTGTGATGTTCCCAGCACTACTGGGCCCCAATGTTGAAACTGTCTAGTCCAGTTAGCTGAGAGTGATCCCCAGCCCTTGAGCACTGCTTGGTAGACCAGAAAAAAACAAAACCCAACCAGAGCTTTAAGGCACATAATTAGAACCTCAGTCAGAGCAAGATGGAGAGGTTTCTCAGGATGAAAACCCTCTGGGATTACCTCATCAGCAAAGTCTTTTTCCAGGTCCAAATAAGCTGTGTAGGTTTTATTTCCACCCCATTTCTCATCTCGAAGGATTACAAACTCTGGAAGAAAAAGGATCCACACCAACAAACTCATTAATAATGGCAGTGAGCATCACAAGTCCAAATGCATTTATAGTTTCTACCATGTATTTTGAACTTTTGACTTAATTAGTTTTCTTTTGGGGCCATACATGGTAATGCTCAGGGTTGTTACTCCTGGCTCTGTACTCAGGAATCATTCCTGGTGATGCACAGGGAACCATATGGGATGCCAGGGATTGAACCCAGGTTGACTGTGTGCAAGGCAAGACTGACTGTTACCCACTGTACTATCGCTCTGGCCCCAATTTATTTTTTGGTTTTGGGGCCATACCTGGCAGTGCTCAGGGCTTATTCCTGGCTCTACGCTCAGGGATCACTCCTGATGGGGTTCAGGGGAAAATGCAGGATATTGGGGATGGAACACGGGTCAGTTAAATACAAGGCAAGAACTTACCCATTGTATTATCACTCCAGCCCATATTTTGAACTTTGCTATATTTTCTTGTTTTTGAACTGTTGGTATGTGTGTGAATGAAAGAGAAAGAGAGAGAGAGAGAGAGAGAGAGAGAGAGAGAGAGAGAGAGAGAGAACGCAAGCATGACTCTGTGTGTATGTGTGTGTGTGAGTGATATAAGCAGTGCTTGGCACCCAGTGGTGCCAGGGGCTGAACTTGAGGCTCTTTCTAGCAAAGCACGTGTTCCAGCCTTTTGAACTGTCCCTGTGGTCCCATTTTATTTTTCTTTTCAGGGAGTGGGATGGGGAAGGGATTTGGGTCACACCCCACTGTGCTCAGGTGTGACCCTTGGCAATGCTTGGGGGACCATCTGTGGCACCAGGGATTTGAAGTGGAGTCAGCAGGATTCTAGCAAGTGCCTGAGCCCCAATACTGTCTCTTTGGCCCATTTTACTGTTTCTATTTTTAAGCTCAAGGAGAAGGATGAGATCTTCCACACTTTTTTTTCTTTTAGTTCTTATAGTTCAACATGCCTGCCCTCACCCTCATTTCTACTTTCCTTGCCCCACTTAGAATCTCCCCTGGTAGGGCTGGGGATGGCACGGTAGGAAACTCGCCTTGCATGTGTCAGGTCCTAGGTTCCACCCCTAGCGCTGCAAAACTGGTCATGCATACCAGGACAACTAACTGCTCCCCAATTCAGTCATCTGGGAGCACTGGAGAGATGGGCACTAAGAATGAGCGGAGGAGCAGGCTTGCTGTTTCCAGCCCCGAGAAGAACAGAGGGTCTTACCAGACTTAAGGGGAAAGAGCACATGCTTGATGAAGGACAGAACCCCATTGTTCTCCACATTCCCTGGCTCACAAAAGGCCTTCTTCAGTTTTTTCTTCACATCCTCCTTCCGATCAAGGAGATCAATCTTGGACTCCTAGAAGCCATGGAGTAGAAGAGGACCTCTTGTGGTTGGAAGTGGGAAATATGCCCAGCTAATCTGGTTCACTTTTTTTTTTTAAACAAATATTTAAACACTAAACAACTTTAGCAAAATCAGAATCAGCATGAGGAACACACCGTGCCTTACACTATTATCAACCCTCACCACAATCACCACCAAAACCTCCTTTCATTTTTCTGATCTTCCCAGGCCTTGTCTAGAGTAGTGATTTTCCTTTTTTGTTTTTGAGCCACACTGGGAGGAATGAACGCTTACTCCTGACTGTGCTCAGGGATCACTCCAGAGGGTGCTTTGTGGATCATATGCTGGGGATAGAACCAGGCTCGGCTGAAGTGGCAGCATGTAAGGTTTAACCCTTGTAAAAAAGAAAAATGTTTTAAAGGGCCAGAGAGATGGCATTCTAAGTAGGGTGCTTGCCTTGCACAAGGTTGATATGGAGGGACTGGAGTGATAGCACAGTGGGTAGGGCGTTTGCCTTGCACACAACCAACCCAGATTCGATTCCCAGCATCCCATATGGTCCCCCCTCCCCTTCCCCAGAGTACCACCAGGAGTAATTCCTGAGTGAAAAGCCAGGAGTAACCCCTGTGCATCGCTGGTGTGACCCAAAAATCAAAAAAAAAAAAAGCTGATATGGAACTGATCTCAGCACCACAACGTATCATCCCTGAGTCTTAGCAGGAGTGATTACTGAGCACAGAGCCAGGACTAAGCCCTGAGCATTGCTGGGTGTTCTAACCCCCATGCCCATAAAAAAATAATTACACACACATACACATACACACTTTTTTTTTTTAAAGTGAGTGAATTTGAATGACTGCTTTTTGAGTTATTACCAAATTCTAGTCCATGTAACTAAATATCACCTGGGGGTTATTTACTATATTAGACCTATAATAAACCAAAACTAGTGGGGTTGCACCAGGCACTTTTGTTTTTATTTCTTTTTGTTTTTTATGTACTGTACTAGCTTTCTCACACCCAATAAGACAGAACTTTTATTTATTTGGCTTTTTGGGTCACATCCAGCAATGCTCAGGGGTTACTCCTGGCCTGCACTCAGGAATTACTCCTGGCGGTGTTCAGGGGGACTATATGGGATGCCAGGGATTGAACCCAGGTTGGCCATATGCAAGGCAAATGCACTATCTGCTGTACTATCACTTCGGCCCCAAGACAGACCATATCACGATTCTATGAGTGAAAAAATTATTTTGTCTGCACCATCAGTAGCAGAAAAAAATGCTTAAAATTATGTTTGGATTCTATGAAGACTACTTCCGTGTCCTTCAGTCCTCAAGAACCACCGGAACTAACTCGCTGACCATCTATGACTGGCTGACCATTTATGACAATTTATGAATTATGACAATTCCAACTCAAGTATCTGAGAATTCTAGTCAGCCACGTTACTACTGTTTTGCATCCTTTTCTCCCTATCTCTTGTTGATTTCTAAATTTAATCAGTTGGCAACCTACCTCTTCTGAAGAACTCATTTTGCTTCCAGTTAATCCTGGAACCATGGGATTCATTAGATGGACCCGTTTCGAGTAGCCAAGTGCAGGGAGGTACTAAAGGATTAGAAAGAAACACACAAAAGAAGATGATTAGTATAAATTCCTTCTCAGTGCCCCAATCTCTTCTAATCTGAGCAGAAAATTAGCAGTTTGAGATTGACCTTTCAATATTTTCTTGGGGGGGGGGGCCCACACCTGGTGGTACTTAGGGCCTATTTCTGTCTCTGTGCTCAGGGATCACTTCTGGCAGTGCTCACGGGACTATATGGGGTAGCAGGGATTGAACCCAGCCAAGTCAGCTGCATACAAGGCAAGTGCACTACTCACTGTACTATCATTCCAGTCCCCCTCCAATCTCTTTGTCCTACTGTTTGTAACTTTTCAATAGTGATTATAATATGAAAATTTTTTCCCATACTGTTTTTGTTGGATTTACAAAATGAAGCTGTTGGATGTGTAGTTCCACTAAACACAACTATAAAAGTGGAAAACAGGAACTGGACTGATAGTACAGCAGTTAAGGCACTTTCCTTATAGACAGCTAACCTGAATTGTATTCCTGGCTCCCTATATGGTCCCTCATCCCTGCCAGGAGTGATCCCTAAACACTGAGCCAGGAGTAAGCCCTGAGCACCAACAGGTGTGGCCTCAAAATAAAACAAAATAAGCTGAGAACATATAAAATGATAACTTGAAGGCATCTCAGTAGAAACTAGTGTAGAATCACAAATCTGAGAGAGGGGAAACCCAGGTGGCACCATACTCACCCTGGTTTTCTCCATGAGGCCAATTTTTTCAAATTAGGAAAAGAAATGAAGCAGAGAACAGTTGTTTGATTCTGAGAAGGTCCTAGAGAGAAGAGTTCCCTCCAAAAACCCAAGCAAGGGGCTAGAGCAATAGCACAGCGGGTAGGGCATTTGCCTTGCATACGGCCAACCCAAGTCCAATTCCCAGCATCCCATATGGTTGCCTGAGCACTAATTCCTGAGTGCAGAGCCAGGAATAACCTCTGTGCGTCGCCGGGTGTGATTCAAAAAGGAAAAAAAAAACAAGCAAAATGTCTACACTGATTTACTATCTCAATGTCATACAAGCAAATGAAGAGACCTTAGGAGCTCAGCTTCCTGGATGAGGGTTCTGGGAGGCTGGACACTAGATCTGAGCAGAAAACTCAGATGCTGGGCAGTGGTTGGGAACTAGACTAAAGTTTAGTTCTAAAAGAGTACTTGATAAGTACTCCAAGATCTGTGTGAAACCCCAGAAAGATTAGGCCATAGGAGGGAGGATAAAAGTGAAAAAGATCTATTCAAAGGCAAAAACCATTCCTGTAAGTATTGAGGTGATCTGACAGCCTACAGAAAAGAAAGCACTCTATAAACAGTCTTGAACCTCTACAACATAAATGCTTTAAAGTCTTTGGTACAATGAAACAACCAGAATTGAGAAGCAGAAAAAAAGTGCCCAACTGTCAAAACAGTCAAGAACAAATCCAGAAGCAGCTCAGATATTGGATTATACAAATCAAGATGTCAAAATAACTGGTGGGGGTTGAAGTTATAGTACAGCAGGTAAAGCGCCTCACAGAAAACCTGGGTACAATCCCCTGGTTTCTCCAAGTACTTCAAGGTGTGATGGCGAGTGCAGAGCAAGGAGTAACCCCTGAACATCTCCAGGTATGACCCAAAAAAGCCAAAAAAAAAAAAAAAAAGAGAGAAGATGAACTAAATGTAGATAAGAGCGAGAATTATTTCTCTCATGTTTGGGGGGCACAACTGGCAGTGCTCAGGACTTACTCTGTGCTCAGGGATCATCCCTGGTGGATTTCAGGGGACCATATGAGGTGCCAGGGATGGAATCTACGTCAAATACGCAAAGACATGCACCCTGTCCACTGTATTATATGCCTGGCATAAGATTGAAAATTGTAGAACAGAACTGGAATCTACAAAAAAGAACCAAATGACACAATAAAATGCTAGCTATATTTCACAGAAGATAGGACTAGTGCACTTGAAGAAAAGTCTAAGTACAGCAGGAACAACAAAAGGAAAACAGAACATGTGGGTCATGATTAAGAGGTCGAACTTAAGTGGACTATTTTCCAGGTTTGATGAAAATGTCAACTCACAGGCTTTCTTTCCCTTTAGAGAAGCCCATATCCTCTCTTGAACATGTCTCTCTCTCTTTTTCTCCCCTCACATTTCTCTAAGTAAATTTCTTTTTTTTTTTTGATTAAGAACCAGGTTTTATTGTGGTGGGTGGGATGGGGCGCTTGAGTGCTGGGGTGGGGAACAGGGACTGGAGGGCACTGCTCCAAGGCTCTCAGGAATGCAGTGCCCGCCACTTGTCCAGAGGCCCACGGTTGGGGATGTATTTGACGCCACAACCATCTGGGATGAGTCGCTTCTCCGCTACCATGTCTTCAAACTCATCCGCATTAAACTTGGTAAAACCCCACTTCTTGGAGATGTGGATTTTCTGACGACCAAGAAACTTGAACTTGGCCCGGCGGAGAGCCTCAATCACATGCTCCTTGTTCTGCAGTTTGGTGCGGATGGACATGATGACCTGGCCAATGTGGACCCTGGCCACCGTGCCCTGGGGCTTTCCGAAGGCCCCCCGCATGCCTGTTTGGAGCCTGAGATGGAGGCCAGTGTGAGAGCAGACAGGAACGAGCAGGACAAAGGGCTGTGTCCAGGGTCCCTTCTCACAGCCCGTACAAGGCACAGGCTGCGTACACTACCCAGGAGCTGCTCGCTGTCGGCAGCCATTGCACACCGGGCCCCACGGGGCAGAGAGCACGGTCGGCTTAATTGGCTGCACTAAGTAAATTTCTTAAAACAAACAAACAAACAAAAAACCCAAGCAAACAAACAAACAAAACCTATTTTGGGGGACATAAGACATAATGATAGTAGAACGAGTAGGGCCAACCTAGGTTTGATCCCCAGCACCACACATGGTCTCCAAAGACTGTCAGGAGTGATCTCTGAGGACAGAACCAGGAGTAAGTCCCGACCACCGACCCGGTGTGACCCCAAAACAAAACAAACAACTAAAACCAAAAGACTACTTTAATAAAGAAAAAGAGAGAGAGAGAGAGAGAAAGGAAGAAAGAAAGAAAGAAAGAAAGAAAGAAAGAAGGAAAATGTCAACTTACAGATCTAAGAAGCCCAGAAAAATCCAAGCAGAATAGATACAAACTATAGTGGAAAACATAAGTCAAGCTGCTGAAAATCACGTTCAAATAAATTTTTTTTGTTTTTTTTTTGTGTTTGGGCCACACCTGGGCGGTTCTCAGGGTTTACTCCTGGCTCTGTACTCAGGGATCACTCCTGGCAGGGCTCAGGGACCATATGGAATGCTAGGGATGAACAGGGTTTGACTGTGTACAAGTGCCCTACCCTTGTACCATCTATACTATCTCTCTGGCTCCAAGAAAATATTTGTTATTATTCTGGGGCTATACCGGACAGAACTCAGGGCTATGTTCCGGGAGGGGGGTGGGGGGAGAGGCGGGTGGAGAGCTGGGTTGACTCCTGGTGGTACTTCGGGCACCAGGTGCTGCTGGAGATTGAACCTGAGCTCCTGCATGCAATGCGCACACTCAACCACTGAGTCATCTCTCTGGCCCCAGTAATTTGACAATTTATTTTTTCTCAGAAATGAGGATCAAACCTAGGCACCATACAAGCAAGAAATTTGCTCTCCCGCTGAGTCACATGCCTGGCCCAAGAGCATAGCCTTTTTTTTTTCTTTATGGGTCACACCCGAAGATACACAGGGGTTACTCCTGGCGGTGCTCAGGGTACCATATGGGATACTGAGGATCGAACCCGGGTCAGCCGTGTGCAAGGCAAATGCTCTACCCGCTGTGCTGTTGCTCCAGCTCCTGAGCATAGTCTTTAACATCAGACAGATTTGAAAACTAATTCCTGGCAGTCACAGTGATTCTTACTCTATACACCTCAGTTTTCTCATCTGTGAAACAGGGAGAACAGTAACTACCACATGATTATGATGTGTGAAACGGGCACACTCAAAACACTTTAACTGCATACCTTGAGGCTCAAAAGAAAAAAAGATGGGCAAGAGGACACTAACCTTTTCTGCAAAGGTGAAAATCTTTCTCTGATCAACGCCTCCAAACTGGGCATCAACTTTCAAATACTCTTCATCCAAGGCCTGTGGAAGGAAACACATGGACATAAATTCTACTGGAATTCTTCTATGATTTGAAATCAGAAACTTTCTTTTTTTTTTTTTTTAAATTTTTTTTTTTTTTTTTTTTTAATTTATTGAATCACCGTGGGAAAGGTTACAAAGCTTTCAGGTTTAGGTCTCAGTCATGCAAATATCAAACACATTTCCCTTTACCAATACTTTTTTTTTTTTTACCATGAAGTACCCTAATAAAACCCCACCCCCCACCCCTCCCAGTCCCTGTGGGACAGATGAATTCTAGTTAACACTCTATCTGCTTTGATTAGATTCATTGGAAATCAGAAACTTTCTAA
This sequence comes from Sorex fumeus, assembly GCF_029834395.1. NCBI lineage: Eukaryota > Metazoa > Chordata > Mammalia > Eulipotyphla > Soricidae > Sorex > Sorex fumeus. Next base: position 48,098,377 of record NW_026606104.1, read on the forward strand.
AGTCACTAGATTTTTATTTGGTGGCAGCAGGAGGTTGTAGGGGTGGGGTGTGTTTGACCAAATTCAGCAATGTTCAGGGGTCATTCCTGGCTCTGCACTCAGGAATCACTCCTGGTGGTGCTCAGGAGACCACATGGGATACTGGGATCAAACTCTGGTGGCCACATGCAAGATAAACTCCCTACCCACTTGCTATCACTCTGGCCCCAAAGTCATTAGATTTTTTCTTTTCTTTTTTTTTTTTTGGGTCACACCCGACAATGCACAGGAGTTACTCCTGGTTCATGCACTCAGGAATTACTCCTGGTGGTGCTCGGGGGACCATATGGGATGCTGGGAATCGAACCCAGGTCGGCTGCGTGTAAGGCAAATGCCCTACCCGCTGTGCTATTGCTCCAGCCCCAAAGTCATTAGATTTTTTCAAATGGTACAGTCAGGAAGAACATGTGTACCTTTCAGCTTCCCTGCTGGCCTCAAGAGCTGCATAAACATTTGCTGAATGCCTGTCATGAACAGCATTTCATGTGGGTACCACTGTAGCACTGTCCTCCCGTTGTTCATCGATTTGCTCTAGTGGGCACCCATAATGTCATCATTGTGAGACTTATTGTTACTGTTTTTGGCATATCGAATATGTCACAGGTAGCTTGCCAGGCTTTGCCATGCGGGCGTAATACTCTCGGTGGCTTGCCGGGCTCTCTGAGAGGGGTGAAGGAATTGAACCCAGGTTGGCCGGGGTCGGCTGCGTGCAAGGCAAATGCCCTACCCACTGTGCTATTGCTCCAACACATGGGTATTATAGGTTAAAAATTTTTAAATATCGGGAATGGAGAGAGAAGGGTGCTTGTCTTGCATGTGGCTGACCCGGATTCAATCCCCAGAACCCCAGATGGTCTCCCAAGCCCCGTCAGGATTGATCCCTGAGTGCAGAGGCAGGAATAAGCCCTGAGCACTACTGATGTGGCCCAAAAACAAACAGAAAAAAAGAATAATAATAATAAAAAAAGAGTCAAGACTAATCTATGCATTTAGAAGGCTGACATTCTAGTGGAGAAAGGAGGAAAGAAAACAACAAGCTACTCATATTAAAGGTACCTACTGAATAACAAATGTCAGACTGGCAAAATGAACCTATGAGAGCTGAGAGAAAGGCAAGAAAGTCTGAAGTCGTACACAGACTTTCACTATCATTCACTATCTACAGACCTAGAGCCGGCCATGTGGATGTGGAGATGATTTTGAGCCAGACTCTGCCTTCAAGCAGCCAACTACCCAGTTGATGAAAAAGCGACATGTGGGGCTGGAGCGATAGCACAGCAGGTAGGGTGTTTGCCTTGCAATCGGCCAACCAGGGTTCAATTCCCAGGATCCCATATGGTTCCCCAAGCACCACCAGGAATAATTTCTGAGTGCAGATCCAGGAGTAACCCCTGTGCATCGCCGGGTATGACCCCCCCCCCCAAAAAAAAAAGAAAGAAAAAGAAAAAGCGACATGTAGTAGCTGGGAAGGCAACTCGCTCAGAGCAGTGGGTGAGCACTGCGTGAGGCCTTCGCCTGATCTCCAGCAGCACATGGCCCTCCTGCCAGGCTCTGCGAGGTGTGGCCTCAATGGTCCTCAAGCACCACCAGAAAGCCCCACATAATAATTTTAAAAAATGTTTTTATTGCTTTAAAAAGAGAGACATTGGGGCTGGAGCGATAGCACAGCGGGTAGGGCGTTTGCCTTGCACGCGGCCGACCTGGGTTCGAATCCCAGCATCCCATATGGTCCCCCGAGCACCGCCAGGAGTAATTCCTGAGTGCATGAGGCAGGAGTAACCCCTGTGCAAAGCCGGGTGTGACCCAAAAAGCAATAAATAAATAAATAAATAAATAAATAAATAAGAGAGACATAAATAGGTAACTTCAATTCATGGTGCTAAGGACAAACCTACATGTTCCTTTAAGGAACAAGTGGTTAAATGACTAGTTCTGCTTAGACACTTGGCAGTGAAGCTTCCTAGAATTAGAACGTGGGCTGAGTTTGGTTCTGAAGAATCTATAGAATTTTTTTCCGCCCTTACCATACAGAGGAAACAATGTGAAAAGGCAAAGAGGTGTGCTGTACTGGGGAAATCATAAGTGACTGTGTCTGTAAAGCAAATTTAAGAGGGATGTGGACTGCGGTTAGGTGATGTGGTTAGAAAAGAAGCTAAACTCGGATGCCACCCAAGGGTGCCAGTGAGTGATGGTGAGGGGAGAATCTCGACCTGGGCTGAAGGAGAATGTCACCACTAAGACAGTAGAGAATGGGGTGAGGCCAATGTGGGGGAGTGGAAGAAAACAGAGAGAAGGTGGAAAATTATGACGAATCGGGTCTGTGGGGATGGAAAGCAAGAAAAAACCGAGAACCTTTTTATTCGGTTTCTGGACCACACCCACGGGTGCATGTGGGTTGCTCCTGGTAACCTAGGGGTGGGGGACCATGCGGTGCTGGGGACTGAATCCAGTCCACCTACACGCAAAGCAAGCACTCAGACTGTTGAGCTATATAGTTCTAGTCCTCAGCTTTTTTTTCGGGGCGGGGGGGTCACACCCTGCTATGCTCAGGGGTTATTCTTGGCCCTGCACTCAGGAATTACTTCTGGTGGTGCTCAGGCGATCATGTGAGATGCTGGGGATTGATCCCGGGTTGACTGCGTGCAAGGCAAATGCCCTCCCTGCCCCTCCCTGCTGTACTATTGCTCTGGACCCTAACCTTAGGAAATATTTTTTGTGTTTTTGCTTTTTTGGGTCACACCCGTCGATGTACAGGGGTTACTCCTGGCTCTGCACTCAGGAATTATCCCTGGCGGTGCTCAGGGGAACATATGGGATGCTGGGAATCGAACCCGGGTCGGGCGCGTGCAAGGCAAACGCCCTACCCGCTGTGCTATTGCTCCAGCCCCAGAGTTGTTACCGAACTTAGAGGAGACAGAAAACAGGAGGATATCGGCAAACCTACCAGGTCAAGATATTCAAAACAAAAATAGAGTTGCAATCTTGGCAGAATTGGGCAAAGAGAAAAGAAAATTACTAATGCAGAACCGATCTTCAACAAATCGTCCTAGAATCACTCTCTCGAGACCCTGCTTAATAAGAACTTCCGCGACCATAGAGGCCCAGCAGAAGGCCACGCTGCAGCCTGCTCACACACACCCATCTGGATACTTCATAATTCAGTCCTCTGCCTTTTGGAATCTTATTCTTCCTGTCTTACGTCGCCTAGACCCAGGATGAAGAAAATAATTTGTAATGAAAATGACTTTGTAACCTCAGATGCCAAAGCTACTATGACTCGGTGCTGTCCAAATGGTGACTTTGGATTTCTTTATTTTTTTCTTTGTTAGAAGAAATGTATATGTAAATGAAAGTCAAAAAGGAGGGTGACAGGATGCTCTAGGAGCTATCCTATTAAGGAGATGATGATGTTACCTGTGACTATAACATTTTTTTTCTTCTTATATTTATTTATTGAATCACTGTGGGGAAAAGTTACAAAGCTTTCAGGTTTAAGTCTCGGTCATATAATGATCAAACACCTTTCCCTTGACCGTTAACATTTTTGTGACGTAGTTTGATTTTTAACTTGAAATTAGACTAAGAATACTCACCTCCCCATTTCTAAGTTGTTGGACTGAATATACCTTGTCTACAAAAGACTTTCAGGAATCATTTATAGTACTTTAAAGAAACAAGGGCGCTTTTTAAAAATGTGGACCTATAGGCTTAAAAGTTACCTCTAATATGTCATATTCTAATTAGCTGTTTATAGATTTGGGATCACTGACCTTTTAAGTATGTAATCAGCGTATTATCCTGAAATACTCTTTAACTCAAAACTAGTTCCCCCTTTTCACAATCTTAAGAGAAAACCCCAACTAAGACTGGATTACCAGTTTTAGATATCTTTTATAAATCTGTGCCACCATAAATGATGTGATTGAATGCTGATAGCAATGATGATAAGAAATGTGGTGGCTTTTCACATTTGTATATGCTCCTATTTCATATTACTCCCTAAATGGTGTGGCTGTCTGAGTCTGTGGTCTGTTTTATGCTGATTAAATATATGCAAGTAGAAAAAAAAATTTAAAAGTAAAATTGATAGAATTTAGTATCTGATTATATAGGAGTAAAAGGAGGAAGGAAAAGAAGAAAAAGATGAGGAAGCAATAAGAATCTAGAACTGGCGGCTAGAGCAATAGCACAGCGGGTAGGGCATTTGCCTTGCATGTGGTTGACCTAGGTTCGATTCCCAGCATCCCATATGGTACCCTGAGCACCGCCAGGAGTAATTCCTGAGTGCAGAGCCAGGAGTAACCCCTGTGCATCATTGGGTGTGACCAAAAAAAAAAAAAAAGCAAAAAACAAAAAAAAGAATCTAGAACTATCCCAAGGAACTTTTTGTTTGGGTCATCAACATACTCCATGTCTGTGCTTTACCTTCTTTACTCAAACACATACACACAAGACATGATGTGTTGGAGAACAAGCTCATGCCTAAAATTAATTTTCATATATTGCTCTGAAATTAAAGTTTATTTGTTCGGTTTTCATTGCTCAGGGCTTACTCCTGGCTCGGTACTCAGGAATCACTCCTGGTAAGCTTGGGGGACCATAATGGATGTTGAGGATTGAACCTGGGTAGGCTGCATGCAAGATAAGCATCCTACCCGCTGTACTATCTCTCCAGCCCCCTAAAATTTAAAATTAAGTTTTAACCAAGACATTGTGATTAATATAAAAAAAGAAAGATGTGTTGAGGCTGGAGAGTTCAATGGGCACATCATAGTGATCCCCCCAAAGCAGCCAGCTGAGAGTAGCCTCTTAGCACTGCTTGGAGTGGTCCCCAAACCAACCAAAAAAATGAAGATGTGTGAGATGAGACTGTCTTAAAGAACATAAAGGCAGGGGCCTGAAGGGAGAATACAGCAGGTAAGGCACTTGCCTTGTATGTGGCCTACCCAGGTTTAATTCCCAGCACCCCATGTGGCTGCTGAGCCCTGTCAAGAGTAATCCCTGAGAAGAAAGTCAGGAGTTAGCCCTGAACACCTCACCTGTGGAAAAAGAAGAGTACGGACTTAGAACTAAAAAAGTCAAAGAAGGTTTAGGAAGTAGATGAGGGAGAGGAGTTAGACAGAAAGGGAGGCCTACAGCACGGAGAAGGAACAGCAGACACATCAGTTTATTTATTTGATTTTTTAGGGGAGGGAGAGGAGGTTAGGGACCAGGCCACACCCAGTTATGCTCTGACCGTTGCCAGGTCCCTCCTGGCAACGCTCAGAGGACCAATGAGGTATCAGGGATTGAACCTAGTTGTCCACATGCAAGGCCAGTGTCCTAATTATCTCTCTGGCCCCAGATATATTCATTAACCAGTGTTGTGAGAGGCTTGTGGCCAGTAGGGAGAATCAGAGCAGAAAAGGTCCCCCGGGAAGCTACCCAGTCCGTCCCTCTGGGGTACCTGGAGGCCGGGGTACAGCAGACCACTCAGCAGAGGGTGCTCCACTTGCTTGACCACTTCAGCTCCAGCTTTCTTGGCATCGTGTTGCGTGACCACAGAGGAGAGTCTGTACACATCTAGCGTGTATTCTCTGGAGAGGAAACAAGGTGAGTGGCTGTAAGACTGGGTGCATGTGAGGAGATGGCTCGGGCTGAGCACATGCGCTCTGCATTCAGGAGACCTGGGTTCAACCCCTGACACCCCACAGTCTCCTAGTACTGCTGGGAATGAACTTCACACACTGACCCAGGAGTAGCCCCTGAGCTGCCTAGTGTGGCCACAACCCAAAACCAAAAAAGGCAACCTCTTAAAACACAAAACAACCCCCTCAAACCAACAACTTCCTCCCCTCCTCCAGCTCCCACCCTCTCCCCTCCCCCAAACTGGGTCTAGGCCTCAGTTTAATCTCAAAGTATGTTGGGTTCACTTTCCTAGTATTTGGTTGATTTGTTTTGCTTTTGGGGATATGCGTGATGGTGCTCAGGGCTCACTCCTGACTGCACTGAAGGGGAGTCACTCCTGGTAGTGGTCAGGGGACCATACATGGTGCTGGGGACTTAACCAGGTTGATCATGGGCAAGGCAAGTGCCTTACCTGCTGTACTACTGCTCCAGCCCCAGGTTGTTTTTTGTTTTTTTTTTTTGCAGTGCTGGGAATGAAATCAAGGTCTGACATAAGCAAGTTAAGTGCTCTGCCACTGAGTTATACCCCCAATCTTAAATCTGAATCTATTTCCTTATTTCCTTATCTGTGAAATAAATTGGGTAAAACAGTGATAAGCTAAAAATGTTGTTGAGGGAATCGGAGAGATGACTCTCTGCCCAATATATGGCCTATCTGAGAGAGTTGTATCTTTTTCTAGTCTTGGGTCACATTCAGCAGTGCTTTGGGGCTATTATTGGCTTTATATTTAGTAGTGACCCTTGGTGGTGCTCAGGAGGTGAATATGTAATACCAGAGGTTGAAGAGGAGGTCTGCTGCAAAGAAACAAGTACCCTGCCTCCTGTACTATCTTTCTCAGACACTTACAAAAAATTAAAAAATGCAGAAACTATGAAGCAGCATGGAGGAATTACTTATAAAGGAGTAAGTTAAAAAATAATTAGGACAGGGCCCAGAGCTATAGGATAACAGGCAGGGCACTTGCCTTGCACAGGGTTGACCCGAGTTCAATTGCCGGGATCCCATATGGTCCCCTGAGCACCACCAGGGGTAATTCCTGAGTGTAGAACCAGGACTAACCCCTGAGCACTGCTGGGTATGGCCCCAAACTAAACCACCACCACCACCACCACCAACAACAACAACAACAAAGAATTAGGACAGGAGCCAGAGAGATAGTTCACTAGACTGGAGCACATGCTTTGCATGCAGGCGGCCTGGGTTCAATTCCCAGCACCTCATGGTTTCCTGAGCACCACACGAAGTGACTCCTGAGCACTAAGCCAGAAACAAACCAAGTAACTTCGTGTGTGTTTCCAAAACAAACAAAAAAACCTTAGGATACAAAATTATGGCTATGCTAACTTTACAAATATGAATAACACTAAGTGAAGAAGCTATAAACGTTTAAGGGTTGGGCCATGGATATTGCTCAGTGGAAGAATGTGTGCTGCCTGGGTCTGTTCCCTGGCATCAAGAGAAAAAATATCACTAGATAAGAAAGAATGAGACTTTTTGGACACATTTCTCTTATCATTATGTGCTGAGATTACAAGAATGGGGAGGGGGGCGGGGCGGGAATGTTCATTAGGAGACTCTGCAAAGTCAGGACTTTTGTTATGGCTACATTTGTATCTCCCAGGACAGTGCTCGACACATTTTCTTCCTAACACATTTGAGAGAAGGATTAAAAGGACAACAATTATAAACATCTTAATGGTTCTTATCAGGTAGGGCAAAAGCTTCCAATCCAATTTGAAGACTCCACAGGTGTGTTATTAGCTAGACGGTGGAGCACTGCACAGAGCCTGTGTATGGCGCACTTACTTGCTGAGCTGGTAATCAGTGCCTTTGATAAACTTCAGCTTCTCCAAGGGCACACCGATGCTCTCCAGCATTGCCTTGATCACATTCTCATAGTAGCTGGTTCGGAGCTCTAGAAGTTCCCATGGGGCTTTCATGTTATCCAGGTAGGCATGAAGGTCCGCAAACAGAATCGTGACCTGTATCAGATAATTTACCAAAACACAATTTGTTCAAGTACCTCCACCACCTCTTTGCTCTCCCCTTTTATTTATTGACTGAGGATTTGGGGGCCACATCTGGCTGTGATCAGGGCTTACTTACTCCTAGTTCTGTGCTCAGGAGGTCAGTCCTGGCAGTACTCGGGGGACCATATGCAGTGTCAGGGATAGAACCGGGGTCAGCTGGGTACAAGGCTTAAGCCCTGTCCCATCTCTCTGGCCCCAGTTTACATACAGTTCTTACCTCACATCCTGCTTTCAGGAAGTCTGCAATCTTGGACATAGGCACGAAGTAAGCCACATGAGGCTTCCCTGTGGTTGCTGTTCCCCAGTAAATTTTTAGTTCCCGCTCCTTCAGGATCTCCTTCAGCTTCTCTTCTCCGAGAACCTCCTGTTATGGAAGCAGAAGAGCTGGTTTAATGCCGATGCCCCCACTTGCTCATCCTTGTCCCTGAGACAAGGAAAACAAAGGTGTCTGTCTCTGGGGGCCAGGCTCAGAGTTGGCAGGGAGGTCCTGTGGCACTCTCACTGGTGAGTGAGAGCCAGCCTAAGCGGGCAGTGCCCCTCACACCACTCCAGTGAAATGACGCTAGTCAGAGGAGTGGGCCACATCCTGAGAGGCAGCTTCACAGCTAAGTATACTCCTTCCCTCCCTCCTTCCTTCCATCCCCCCCCTTTTATTGTTTTGGGGCTATATCTAGTGGTGCTCAGGGCTACTTCCTGTGCAGTGCTTGGGACACTCCCAGTGGTGCCTGAGACCAAACCCGGGATGCTCCCTCCCTCCACCCTGTTTTTTTTTCTTTTTTTTTTTGCTTTTTGGGTCACACTCAGCAATGCTCAGGGGTTACTCCTGGCTCCGCACGCAGGAATTATTCCTGGCAGTTCTTGGGGGACCATATGGGATGCTGGGAATCGAACCCGGGTCGGCCGCATGAAAGGCAAATGTCCTATCTGCTGTGTTATCACTCCAGCCCCTAAGAAATATTTTCTTTTTATTTCTAAAGAAGATCTTTTTTTTTTGGAGGGGGGTGTCACACCGGGCAATGCATAGGGGTTACTCCTGGCTCATGCACTCAGGTTCAGGTATTATTCCTGGCAGTGCTTAGGGGACCATATGGGATGCTGGGAATCGAACCCGAGTTGGCTGCGTGCAAGGCAAACAAACGCCCTACCTGCTGTGCCATCGCTCCAGCCCCTCAACTTTTTTTCTTTTAATCTTACCCCCCAACCATCTGTTTCACTATCATTGTACCTTTAGTTCAGTAAATGGAATTAACATTCACTTGGTGGAGTAATTTACTCAGAAACAACTGAGGGCCTACTTGTCTCCACCTCTCTACCTCCACTCCAGCCTAAGTCCCCAGGTGATCACACCAGGATTACTGTTGTAGCCCAACAAGTCTATGTATGGATTACTGTAGTAGCCTAATAAGTCTAGGCAATTGCTTTTGCTTTCGAGTCCTAGGTCCTAGGGGCCGAAGACATAACACAGGGGTAAAGGCCCTGCCCTGTATGCAGCTGCCCTGGTTCAACTGTGATCACCACATGGTTTCCAGAGCACCAACCGATGGACATCCACCTGGCAACTGAGGCAAGGGAAAGGACATCCCTGGGGTAGAAACCAATCCGGAAGCTAGAACAAGATGAGGACACCTAGGTCCAGAAGTTAGCCAATCAAGAAAGGCCCTGTTGGGGCTGGAGTGATAGCACAGCAGGTAGGGCATTTGCCTTGCATGTGTCCCGACCCGGGTTCAATTCCAAGCGTCCCATATGGTCCCCCAAGCTTGGCCAGGAGTAATTCCTGAGTGCATGAGCCAGGAGTAACCCCTGTGCATTGCTGGGTGTGACCCAAAAAGCAAAAAAGAAAGACCCCATTGAGGAGTCTGGAATGGCAGCTAATAGCCCTGGGACCCCCACCCCCACCCCTACCAAAGGTGAAGAGTCTGCCCAAAGTGTGTATAACAGCAACATTGGGACCTCAGACAGACACTGCCCGCCTCTCCATGTCTCGGCACTCATGAGCATTCTAGCATCTTGGGAACATTCTGGAGTCCAACCTGATCATCCCTCTGACCCAGGCAGTGACTGAAACCACAGAAGCCAAGAGGGCCAATGTGAGCCAAGCCACCAGAAGTATCTCTCATGTATGCCCCTGACTTGGACTTCGGTTAACCTGGACTCTGACAGTGAGTACTGCAGGCGGTTCCTGATTAAAGCACTGTCACTGTCATAGTCACTGTCCTCCCGTTGTTCATCGATTTGCTTGAGCGGGCCCAGTAATTTGCTTGAGCGGGTCTCCATGGTGAGGCATGTTGTTACTATTTAAGCGCTAATAAAGCTATTTCATCAGAACTTGAATCATATACTGTGTGTGAATCCTTGATTGTGTGAATTGAGTGCTATGCTCAGTGTGGACTAAACAGGATTTTAAAAATGTATATACAGGGACTTCTGCTTAGGACATCTTTCATTGGAGCTTCCAGCCTCTTTTTGATCGGATCTCATCAATCAAACCTCTTTTGAATTTTGGGAAGTGGGGTAGAGGAATGAGGAGTAGTCATACTGAAACCTACACCACATTGGATTACTCTACCTATTTAAATCTGTGTGTTTGGTGCTGGGATTAAGCTAGGTCTTATGTGTGTAAGGTAATTTTACTGAGCCAAATCCCTGGCCTGTTTAAATTTTTTAATGACTTCTTTCTGCCCTAAAATAATACTGAAGAAGTCTTAATAGGGCAGTATACTGTGGATCAAACAGATTTTATTATTTTTATTTTTTATGTGTTTTTTTTGGGGGGGGGGTCACACCTGGTGATGCTCAGGGGTTACTCCTGGCTCTGGACTCAGGAATTACTCCTGGTGGTACTCAGGGGACCATATGAGATGACAGGGGTAGAACCCGGGTTGGCTACATGCAAGGCAAACACCCTACCACTGTACTATCATTCCGGCCCCCAATTTAGTATTTTTAAGTGAAGTGATGGCTTGAGTAGGCTGCTGGGAATCATGATGGACAAAAGACTACTAGTAGAACTTAAATTCTGTGCTCCAAGTTATTTGGAAGCTTGATCCTGCATCCATTAAGTCCCAGTCTGAACATTTGGCAAATTCTTGCCATTCAAGGAAAGGACCACAACTTTGCCTTTAAAATCTGAAGAGGAGTTGGAGAGATAGCACAGCGGGTAGGGCATTTGCCTTGCACACGGCCGACGTGGGTTCGATTCCCAGCGACCCATATGGTCCCCTGAGCACCGCCATGAATAAGTCCTGAGTGCAGAGCCAGGAGTAACCCCTGTGCATAGCCAGGTGTGACACAAAAAATCTGAAGAAACAGTATGGTGGCTAAGGCGCTTGCCTTGCACATGGCCAATGATCCCTAGCACCACCTGTGGTCCCCTGAGCAGCACCAGGAACGATCCCTGAGCACAGTCAAGCATGGTCCAAAAAGCAAAAGCTAAAATAAAATCTGAGTCAAAGTCATTAGCTTTGTATAACCTTTGTCCCCAAGGCACTATTTTAAGGAGAGTGACTAGGAAACAAAAGATCTGGCTAAGAAGAAGCCATGTAAGAATCTCTTTTTAAGGGATGGAGAGATAGTCCAGCAGATAAGGGGTTGGCCTTGCATATGGCTGACTAGGGTTTGATCCCTGGCATCCCAAATGTCCCTCATGTCCTCCAGGAGTGATTCCTGAATGTGGAGTCAAGAGTACTCCTTGAGCACCAATGGGTGTGGCTCCGAAACAAACATCCCCGGGCCATCCAAAAAAACCCAAAAAACAGAAAGGAAACAACCCCAAAAATCTCTGGTTAAGATAAAATTGGTTTTTGTTGTTGTTTTAGGGCCACACTTGACTGTGCTTAGGGCTTACTCCTGGCTCTGCACTCGGGATCACTCCTGGCTACCATATGTGGTGCCGGGCATTGAACCCAGGTCAGCATCAAGGAAAGCAACCTACCCACTGTACTATCTCTAGCACCGTACTATCTGTACTATCCCTGTTTAGGATCAAACTGAAAGTGGGAATGACCCAAATGCTCATAGTAAATGGATAAACAAAATGATAAATACTACTTGGTCATAAAAAAGGAAAGCAGTTCTAATAGGTAAAACTACCTTGGAAATATTATGCCAAGTTAAAGTCAAACACAGAATGTCACATATCATATGCGGGTTTCATATTCCATTTAGGTTTTGTTTTGGTTTCTGGGCCACACCAAGCAATGTTCAGAGGTTACTCTTGGCTTTGTACTCAGGAATCACTCCTGGTGGACTCTGTGACCATATTCCTGGCTTGGTGCTCAGGGAGAGATCTGGCAATTCTAGAACTGTGAAGGGGCTGAACCCAGATCAGCTTCAATGTGAAGGCAAGTACCTTACTTCCTGTATTGTACTTTTTGGGGTAAAGGGAGCACATCTGGCAGTGCTCTGGGCTAACTACCTGGCTCTGAGCTCAAAGATGACTCCCAATGGGCTCAGAGGACCATATGGAATGTCAGGGATTCTACCTGAATGAGCTGCATTCAACGCAAGCGCCTTACCTGCTGTACTATCTCCCTGGCCCTCTGAACTATACTTTTTTTTTGCTTTTTGGGTCACACCCGGCAATGCACAGGGGTTACTCCTGGCTTTGCATTCAGGAATCACTCCTGGCGGTGCTCAGGGACGTTGGGAATCGAACCCGGGTCAGCCACGTGCAAGGCAAATGCCCTACCCGCTGTGCTATCACTCCAGCCCCTGAACTATACATTTTAGAAGGATGGATTTTTATGGTGACCCAACCAACCTATCCTGCTCTTCAACTGCTCACCCAATTTAAAATACCACCTTGTAAGACGCTCGTAATCTGGCCCCTGCCTTCTCTTCCTGAAATAAGTCAATCAAACATATAGCACCTTTTGATGGTTGTAAATTCTATGAAGAAACAACAATAAAGGATCCAGGAGAGCAGAGAGGCAGTGGGAATTGTTACTTAAATAAAATGATCAGGATCTCCAATAATGCCACAAGGGAACGACCAATATGTATTAAGTACTTGATCTGCACTCTATTTCTGCCAAATTAGCCTTCTCGAAATTCCATACTTGCTCTGCTCTCGGTCTTTTGGCTTTGGGGCCACGCCTGGCGATGCTCAGGGGACCAGAGGAATGCCGGGGATCGAACCCGGGCTGGTGCATGCAAGCCCGATCTGCTGTTCTGATCTCTCTGGGCCCTGTTCTGGGTCCTGAGCCGGGTTCTTTTCACTAAACTGCCTTCCCTCCCCAACATCCCCCAAACCTTCCCCTGATTCGCTTTCTGGCAGATCTTGCCCCCAGAGCTGGGGGACTTTCGGAGTAGAGAGGACTCAGCGTTCAACAAGGCACGCTTTAGAGGTCACTGGCCCAGCCCTGTCCCCGAATTCCTTCCCAAAGCTCCACCGATAGCCCCTTCCGGGACGAGCTCTCACGGTGGTTCGTGGACTGGGGGGTCATTTTTAAAAGATCGCTCCAGAAAAGCCGCGAGGGTGCTGGACCCCGATGAGTCCCCAGCGCCCGGCACACTGGGGAGTGGTGGGTGGGGACCTTGCATCCAAAGCCTAGCACGGCGCAAAGAGAACGGGTGCGAGGAGCCAGGGCGGCCCACTGCGGTCTCCGAAGCACCCAGATCACCGCTGCCACGGCTCGCGAGGGCTGCTGCCCCTCAGAGCTGTCCCCGCACCGAGTCCCAGGTGTCCGGGCTCAGGATCACTGGGCTCGGGGCCACCCCCGGTACCCCAACGGCACGTTTCCACCTCCGAGGCCACCCAAGGCCCGACCTGTAGGTTCCGCGTGATAAGATGCAGCTTCTCTTCAGGACTCAGGGCGTCCCCCATGGCTCCGTCGTCGTCACGGCCTCCCGTGCTCTGCTCGGGGCCCCGCGCCCCCTCCTCAGTCGCCGCCGCCGCCAGCCGGGAACTGTCACGCGGGTCCGCGAGGGTTGCGTCAGCTGGGCTCGTCGCTCGGCTAGCTCTGCCTGGGCCTCTTCCCGGCCCGCTAGTGGCGGGGGACCAGGAAGGAGCAGCGGAGGACCGAGCGGGTCGATGAGGCGGAGCAGGGGCGGGGCGAGGGGCGGGGTGGGCGGGGCGAGTGGGCGGGGCCGGGGCGCCGGCGCGGGGCGCAGCCCTCCGAGAGGCGGGACGGTTTCCTGCCAATCACCGCCCGTCGGCCCGCCCCCCCCAGTGCTGGCCCGGCTCTCTCTCGGGGTGGGGGAGGTCGGGGAGGGGGCGATAAAATGGCGCAGGGGGCGGAGTGAGGCACAGTCGTTCGCCCAGGCTTCGGCCCGGCTTTCGGAGGTGAAAAGCGGGAGCGACGAGGGGTTCAGCGTTGCAGGGCCGGGAGGCGGGTGGGGGCGCCTGTTGCTTCTCCGAGGGGCCCGCGCACGCCGTCCGCCCCGTGGCGGGCTTGAGACGCCCTCGCCCCGCGGGGAGAAGGGCTCGTTCTGGTTTCTGGGGTGATGGCGGCGGAGAGGGGGAGTGTCCCTGCCCCCACCTCCACGTCGGCGGGCGCTAGACGCCCCTCATCCCGGCCGGGAGAGCGGGTCTCCGTGGGGGCGGGGCGGGGTGTTGCCGGCGTGGGGGGGCCGCCCCGTCCCGGGCCCCGCCGTGGGGGCTGGGGTGTTGCCCGCGAGAAGCTCGCGGATTCCGCGCTGCGACTGGCGGGCGGGGAGGGGAGAGGCCCACCCCCCTCCCCCACTCCGGGGGAGCGGGGCCCGCGGGGGGGGCAGCTGCGGAGAGACCCTCGGGGCCGAGCGGCTCCGACGGACCCGCCGGGGGGCGGCGTTTTAGGTGCCCCCGCCGGGGGGGAGGGGCAGGAGGCCGCCCGCGCCGCTCCCGCCCTTGGCGGGGAGGCGGGAGTCGGGGGCGTTTTCGGGGCGGGGGGAGGGAGTGCGCAGGCCTGCGGGGGCGGCTCTCGGAGCGGGCCGGGGGAGGCCCGACGGTGCCCCCGGGCGCGGGGTCTCGGGCGCGCAGGCTGGGGGCGCCGCCGGCGCTGGCGGGGGGCATCGCGGCGTGAGCCGGGGCGAGACCCGGCCGCCCCGATCCGGCCTCCAGTCTCCTGTGCATTTTTGGCAGCCCCCTGCCCCTCCTCCCCCCTCCCCCAAGGTTGGGCAGACCTGTCTAAATCTTATCGGGAAGAACCATCCCCCCTCCTCCCGCCCACCCCGCCTCTTTTTTTTTCTTTCTTTCTTTTTTTTTTTTTTTTTTTACAAAGAGGAAAAACCTGTTGCTGCCGCTTACTAAGGTTTGGTTCCCCGGGCCTGGGGGGAGGCGAGGCCTGGCCCCCTGAGCATCGGTGAGGTGTTGCCCCGTGCAGGGAGATTTCCAGCCCTCGGGGCCTTTTCTTTCCGACCTCGTTTCCCGGAACCTCGGAGGGAGTTGCACGTTTCTCGGCGACGTCGTCGTCGTCAGTGCCCTCTGCCTGCGCTCCGACGGCGATGCCCCTTGCAGGGCGCGGGAAAGCCGCCCGGGCGCGCGCCCCTTTGCCGCCGCGTGCGAGCCTCGCGTGTGTGTTGGGTGTGGGGGGAGGCTGGAAGTGAGTGGCCAGCGCGCGGGAAGCCCCGTCCATCGAAAATGATCTTGGTCCTTGCGCGTGCGGACGGGTGATGCTCTCTCCCCGTTGGCCCCGAAAGAGGGCTGTGGGCTTGTATCTGGTGTTGCGGTTTCAGTGGCCTGAATAAAAATAAAGGCTTTGCGCGCCGCTGCCGAGGCAATGGGTTTTCTTAGGCAGATTAAAAATAGAAAGGGAACCAGTTTCTGAGGTTGCAACTAGGAGGTTAGAGAACAGCGAGGGGGCGGTGAACTGAAGTGTGAAGGAGGGGGTGGACAGGTGAGGGAGACATGGAAGGACAGAATAGGGTCACAGAAGGGATGGGGCGCTGAGGAGCTAAGATAGACTTGGAGTGGGGGGGTATCTTTCTCTTAGAAATAGCGAGCCTCTGGCAGGAGAGACAGTGCAGGGGTTAAGGTGCTTGCCTCTCATGCCAGCATGACCTGGGCATCACCGGGGTCACCCTGGAGCCCCCGCCCCCAGCATCACAGAGGCTGATACCCCCAGTTCAAGGAGCACGGGCTCTTCAGGCACTTGTCATTTGAACCGAGAGCCTGATTGACATCAAGGGACTCCAGGTTCCGGAGCATTCCCTATACCCCCAGCAAATTATTATTATTTTTTAATTTTAAATAAGGTCTTCCTGTTTTAGACAAAGATTAAGTACACCGCAAGTGGCAAGAAAAACCAATGAGATGTTAGAAAGGCATTCATAGAGATACTAACAGACTGCCTTAGAATTATTATTACTATGTTTTTGTCTCTCCATAATGGCACCCAGGGCCTCGTATCAAGAAGTATGTATTCTAACACTGAACATCCTGTGTCCCAGCTCTTTCGAACTTCAGTTGTACCTGTGGTATCTTCCCCTTGAAAATATGGTAACTGTCAATTGGGGCTGGAAAGACAATCAAGTGGGTAAGGCACTTGCCTTACACAGGGCTAACCAGTGTTTGATCCTCTTCATCCCATTGGTCTCCCAGCACCACCAGGAGCAACCACTGAGCACTACTGGGCTTGACCCAGAACAACAACAAAAAGAAAATACATTAAATACCAACATTGTATTATTGGGTTTTAGGTTTAGAGTACTTCCAGTAATATCCTTTTAATTGTGTCCCATGATAACCTTGTTTAAAGTCAGTGATGATTAGTCCTTTTTTCCAGATGAGTATTCTCATCTCTATTTTGAGATTCAAATTTACTGAAGTCTGGATTTTAGTTCTTCTATATCAAGATACTTTGGGAGCTGAGGACATGGGCAAGAAGACATGCTTTGCGTGCAGGAACTGGGCTTGATCCCTGGTACCATATAGTCCCCCAGTGCTAAAAGTCACCCCTGATCACTGGTATGGTCCAAGAACACAATAACAAAATACTTAAAAGTGAAAAAAAAAAAAGAAACCTTAAAAGTGACAATATGCAGAATTTGCTTGGTAGTTCAGATGTCCATACAACCTGGTTTTTGTTTGTTTGGGGGCCACATCCCAGAGGTGCTCAGGGTTTCTGGTTTAGATCTGTATTCAGGGATCATTCCAGGAGGACTCAGGGATTATATGGTGTGCTGGGAATCAAACCTGGGTCTGCTGCTTGGCACACCCTACCCCCTGTACTATCATTCTGGTCCCACCACCTGGTCTTTAACTTAGAAATTATTATTGAATAATAATAGATTAAACTAGAACAGAACAAAACATACTGCATAATTCACCTTACTAGGGAACAGGTGGAATTTGCCACTCTGTTTACTACTAACCCTTCGCTTTCTTTGACTAAAGGGTCAGGGAAATGATGGTGGGTGATATAGTAATTATAATTACCATTTACTTTATATTTTGTATCTTTAGTATGCTAAAAATTTATGTTTATGTCATTTAAGTTTGCAGCAACTGCCTTATGAGATGCTGAGAAGCTCTCTTTTTTATTGGAGAGGATATTTGAAACCATTTAGCTTTAACATCCATTATTCTGTTTGTGTCTCAAAACTTTTCGTTTGGGGGCCACATCTCTTGGTGCTGGGGCACTACCAGTGCCACACCTAGTGTTGAAGATGGAGGTTCATATTGTTATGTAGAAATCAAACACACAAGTAGTATATTTCAGCATGTTCTTTTTGGTGGAGCAGGGTGTGGGACACAAGGCTTATTCCTGGTCCTGTATTCAGGAACCACTCCTGGCTGGGCTGGTTGACTATAGGGTTGCTAAAAATTGCCTTGACTGTGTACAAGGCAAGCACCCTACTATGGTCTGGACCACACTTCCTCCTTTTTTAAAAAAAAAAAAAAAGAATAAAACATTCGGGGCTGGGGCAGTAGTACAGCGGGTAGGGTGTTTGCCTACATGCGCTGACTGGGTTCGATTCCCAACATCTCTTATGGTCCCCTGAGCACCGCCAGGAGTAATTCCTGAGTGCATGAGCCAGGAGTAACCCCTGTGCATCGCCGGGTATGACCCAAAAAATAAAAAAAAATAAAACGTTACAGGGGCTGGAGATGGCTCCAAGGCTTGGAACACATGGTTTGTGTGCTAGATTTGATCTCCGACACTGCGTGGTTCTTGAGTACCAACTGTATGTGGCCTAAAATACATTTTGTTTTTGTTTTGAGGCCACCCCAGCAATGCTTAGGGTTTACCTGGCTGTTCACTCAGGAATCACACCTGGCATTCCTCAGTTGACCATATGGGCATACTGGGGATCAAACTGCCTGCAAAGCAAACTGCCGGCAAAGCCAGGATCCTACCTACTGTACTAAAGCTCTGACTCCTAAGATACATTTTAAAAGTTAAAATTAATGCAGATAGAATTGAAAGTACTCATGCTTCTCCCTACCACCAGAAGCAGTATTCAGGAAATATCAAAAAAAATATTCTTATATTTCTTATACCCACATGTTTTTGTTTTTGTTTTTGCTTTTTGGGTCACACCTGGCGATGCACAGGGGTTACTCCTGGCTCTGCACTCAGGAGTTACTCCTGGCAGTGCTCAGGGGACCATATGGGATGCTGGGAATCGAACCCGGGTTGGCCGCGTGCAAGGCAAACGCCCTACCTGCTGTGCTATCTCTCCAGCCCCTATACCCACATGTTTTTATTATTGGGGGGTGTGTGTGTTGCTGGAGATCAAACCCCGGGCCTCACAAAAACAAGCAAGTGCTCTTATTACTGAAGCACATCCTTGTCCCTGTCGGCCACTTATAATTAAATGATATATGTATGTATCATACTATTGACTGATAAAAAGAATCTGAATGAAAGTAACATTTATTAAAGTGAGGATTTGAACCTGGGAACAATCTGACAGATTTTACACTGATACGTCACCATGTACAAGTTTAAATAAGATTCTATATATTAGGCGGGGGGAGGAAGAGGGAATAATCTCTTACATTAAACAGTAGAGTGATCAGAACAGTATAATAAATTTTAACATGGTTTCTGGTTTTTGTTCATAGGTTTTGAAGTATTGAATTTCCCTGGTTGTACTGACTCAGACTATTATCTGTGCATCGAAGAAAGCAAAATATCAGGGTAGTTCAACTTTTTTCTAACTCTGCTTACAAGATTTGTGATTGGGTGGGTATTGCTGGTTTTATATTTCTTCTTGTTTTTTTGGCACACTCAGGGCTTACTCCTGGCAGTACTTGGGGACCATGTGGGCTGTCGGAAATTGATTCAGGGTCTGTCATATACAAGGCAGGCATTCTACCCGCAGTACTGTCTTCTCTGGCCCTGTGGATTATTTTTGTAATTGCCTTTATAACTCTCTTTATCAAAAGAGGTTAAGAAACTGGTTACTATTTTCTGATAGGTGTATAGATTTCTCTTGACTTCTTCACAGAATAGGGCCTGGCCTAATTCTGACCCAACTCTGAATTCTGACTACATGCAGTAGTTTTAAATTTTCTTTCAGTCTCAAGACAAGAATGAGGGATCTCAAAATGGAATTTCAGTTCTTATATGTGATACTAATTTCTTCAATTGCAAAGAAAAGTGGGGCTCTAGATTAAAATATTCAAGACATATCAGCCAGTCATAATAGATGGTCCCTTTTGGTTGGTTTATTTGTGTGTTTGTGGGGGGGCCACACCAAGCTGTGCTCAGGGCTTACTCCTAGCTCTGTGCTCAGGGATCAGTCCTGGCCATGCTCATTGTACTGGGGATCTAACTGGAATCAGCTGTATGCAAGGAAAGTATCGTAGCATCTCTTTGACCCAAAATTTTTTTTAATTAAAAAAAATGACATGAAATAGTTGGAATGTGGCCAAAAATTTTATAAGGAATTCTATATATGATATAGAATGGTGTACCTCAGATTTGCTTCAAAATAACTTGGTAGTGGAGGTTGAAAGGGGGTCAAGGTTAATGTGGTTGATAGTCGGGGCTGCGTGATATATAGGCATATGGTATTCCGTTATGTTATTGTGAGTGAAATAAATAGTATTTCACTTGAGTGAAATAAATAGTATTATTTTGGAGAGAAAGTGGGGAAGAGAGAAAGAGAAGGTTTTGTGCTAACAGTTATCTAATAAAAAGTATTTTTGAAAATGGAAGGGTTGTGGAGTTGGAAAGATAATCTAGAGGTTAAAGCACTTGCCCTGCATCCTGCCAACTGCAGTTCAAATCCTATGTACCACCACCACAGCGTTATAGGAAATAGCTTAACCATCCCACCCTAGCCCCCCAAAAAAGGACTCAGATTCAATCCTTGGTACCACATAGGTTCCCCAAGCTCTGCCACGAGGGATCCTGAGAGCAGAATCAGGGATAGTCCCTGTTCTGCTGGTGTGGCCCCCAAATGGGGGGCAGGGGAGGGAGCGATGGGCGGGGGAAGAGGAACAAAATTGTGAAGAGAATGAATGATATGCCTGTAAGTTCAAATTTCACGTATGTAGTTTTGTTTTGCTGCCAGACCCATTGGAACGTTCTGTGTTATAAGGCATAGAAATTGATTCTTGTGGTGATATAGAAGATACTGGTTTTGTGTGTACACAGTTGCAGTGAAATCAAACATCACCGGAGCAGTGTGCTTTGTTTAGGGCCTGCTTAGGACCATACTCTCATGTTCTTCCATTCCACATGGGAAGGCACAGGAAGATTTGTGCGTAATTAGGTGGCTTCAATTATTTCTGCCAAAGAGTCAAAGCTCTCTCTATTTTAGCATATTAGAGAACGTGCTGAATGTAGAGGACTCTTCCATTTCTCTTACTTGAGTAAGTCTGTCACGAGAGTAAAGAGCATTCCCTTTGGAATTAGACTACATTTATGTCCTTGTTCTAGCATTTTGAGTTTTTTGAGATACTTAATGCCTTAAAACTTAGTTTCTCAAGAATGAAAATCTATTAAATTCTTTATTTGGTCAAATGAGTCCCTGGCTTATTCTTTTAAGAGAAGGGGTGAGAATAGTAGTAGTGGTTCAGACAGGGCTTCTGAAAATGTAGCTGCTTTACTCCAGAGCCTGTGATAACTTGAACTTGAATGCACAAATTGTTAAAAAAAATTTCTAGAAGTAAACATTTTTTTAATTACTGCTGTCTAAGAAAATTAACTCACCTATAAAATAATCCAGTCACTGGGCAGAGAAATTTTTCATTGTAAAGTCAGTTGTTTTAGTGCCCAGAACTCTTATAATAATTGCCAGAGTATGGGTCAAATAGTAAGTCTTAGGGGCTGGAGTGATAGCACAGCGGGTAGGTCATTTGCCTTGCACGCGGCAACCTGGGTTTGATTCCCAGCATCCCATATGGTCCCCTGAGCACCGCCAGGAGTAATTCCTGAGTGCAAAGCCAGGAGTAACCCCTGTGCATAGCCAGGTGTGACCCCAAAAGCAAAATAAATAAATATAATGGAAAACTTAATTTCTTGAAAATGTTTGTTACAGAGTTATGTTGAGGGCCTGTTTAGGGGTTAAATTAGTTGAGGGGTGAGTCATGCAATATTTTCTCAGTGCTGGGGCCCTAGCAGTAGTGTAGCAGGTAAGGACACTTGCTTTGGCACGTGACTTACTCAGATTGATCCCCAGTACTACATATGGTCCTCCAATCCCACCAGGAGTGATTCCTGAGCTGAGAGCCAGGAGTGAGCCCAGAGCACTGCCCAGGTATGGCCCCCAAACAAAACAAAGTAAAAGTTTCTCAGTGCCTGGTTTATAGTAGTATTTCTGTCCTATCTTATCTCCAAGATAGTAAGTTCTTTCCCAACTTAATTTTATTGTTGTAATTGATGTAACCTTGTATTAAAATGTAAATCATGGGGCTGGAGAGAGAGTACAGCTGGTAAAGCACTTGCTATGCACGCAGTCAACCTGAGTTTGATCCCCCGCACCGCACCCTATATGGTCTCCCAAATGCAACGGAGTGACCTGAGCACAGAGCCAGGAATAAGCCCTAAGTACCACCAGGTGTGGCCCAAAAAATAAAGTATGGAGCATAATGAATGAAATACAAATGATAACCACAATAAGTATAGATAACATATATCATCTCACATAGTGTTTTCCTTGTGATGAGAACTCACAAGACTTATCTTCAGCAGTTTTCAGATATAAAATAGAGTATTGTTTTTGTTTTTTGAGTCACACGCAGCAGTGCTCAGGGGGTGAGCATATTTAAGGCAATCACCTTAACTGCTGTACTATCTCTCCAGCCCCTAAAATGTTAACTCCAGTAACCGTGGTATCTGTATATTATATAGCTTCCTAGTCTAATTATGTGAAATCCCTTTCTCTAGTATTTTACTGTTTGTATCTTTTGGGATGGTGTTAGGGATGGACTACACCTAGCAGCACTCAGCGCTTCTTGATTCTGTCCTCAGGATCACTCTTGGCGGTTTGTGGGGGACCATATGTAGTGCCAAGGATTCAACCAAGGTTGACCATGAACTTTCTCTGTTGTATCTTTCATCCCTCTACTCTCTTTTTCCTTCTTTTTGTTTTTAGCCACACCCTGTAGTGTTCAGTGTATTCCAAGAAATTCTGAGAAATTAGAAATTGGTTTTAGAAATTGCCGGTGCTGGGGCTGGAGCGATAGCACAGCGGGTAGGGCGTTTGCCTTGTACGCGGCCAACCTGGGTTCGATTCCCAGCATCCCATATGGTCCCCTGAGCACCGCCAGGAGTAACTCCTGAGTGCAGAGCCAGGAGTAACCCCTGTGCATCGGCGGGTGTGACCCAAAAAGCAAAAAAAAAAGAAAGAAAGAAATTTCTGGTGCTTGGGGAACTGTGCTGGGTGGCGATCAAACCTAGGCTGCCTGTAGGCAATTTGTATGTGCAGCCCTTTGAGCTTCTTGAGTCTTCCACCCCCATTTTAAATTTTTTCATATGAATGCATCTTAACTTTTAGTGTTGTCTGTATAGCAAGATTGTACTTTTCGGAGGCCCCAAATCAATACTCAGAATTCCTTCAATGCCAAGGACCACCAGGGCCATACATAGGTTCTTTGCAGTTTCTAGGGCTCCACTTAAGAGATGCTTCATGGAGTCACATAGTGCCAGTGTTAAACTGGCTCTGGTATGTTTTGTGTACCCCTGGCCCAAGAGTATATATTTATTATTGGTCTGGGGCCACCCTTGGTGCTCAGGGCTTCATCCTAGCTCTGTACTCAGGGACCACTGAGTACATATGCATTGCTGAGGATCAAATTAAAGTTGGCTGCATGAGAGGCAAGTGCCTTGCCCCCTGTGCTATCTCTCAGGCCCTGAGATAACATTTACTTAAAGGTGGAAACTATCTTTATTTCTTAGAAATCCTGTAGAGATATTATCCAACTTAGTGCCATTTACAACAGTAGTTTCCATGTTTTCTAAAGAATGCCTAAAATGCATAGGATAGAGTATAGGAATTAAACCAGACTTCTATGTGACCCTGTTTGACCCTGGCATTCCTGGTGCCCCAGAACACAGAATCAGGAGTAACTTCTAGTGCTGCTGGGTATGTCCCCAACCCAACCTCCCTCACCAAGTGCCTGAAGTAAACTTAAAATTTTGGGTGTGGTATGGAGGGAAGTGATGCGAGGGGAAATTTGCAGTATTTCCCCTTAATAAAAGCTATTAAGGAAGTTTCCGTTTCCAAGTAGCCACTTCAGTGCCTGTAAGATAGTTCAAAGGACTGAGCATTTGCTTTGCATGGATGAGGCTCCATTCAATCTTTGACACTGCAGTGTCCCCAGAACACCGTCAGGAGTGACCCTGACTTCTGAGTTGGGGGTAGACCCTGAACACTGCTGGGTGTGTGCCACAAAACAAAACAAAACAGAACTGCTTAGGACTTACTCCAGGCTCTGCACTCAGAGATCACTTCTGGAGAAGTTTACGGACCACATGGGTTCGATCTACCTGTGTGGAAGGCAAATGCCCTACCCCTGTCCTATTGCTCTGGCTCCTGACTTGTTAATTTTTTTATAGCTTCTCAGTTGTTGACTTGTGATAAAGTAAAATAGCAGTTTTCTATAACTTCTTTACCCAGAAAATAATAACATTAAGTCCATTTTTAGCAGTTTCAAAAGCTAGGTTTTAGTTACATAAGTAATATGGAATATTCAAGTGGAAATGTAAAGTTATAGTCATGAAAGTCTCCTAATTTTTTGATCCACCTTCAGGGTTTAACGGTGAAATCTTCCGGACCTTTTCTTTGAATTTTATATATGTCCTGAACTTGAGATTTTTATACGTGTAGCCATGTGACTTTAAGATTCTTGGTGAGTCTTTCACATTAAGAAGAGGGACTTTACCTAGTCTCTCTTCTGCATTCCTTTCTCATTTTGTAAATGAAGAAATCGGTCCGAATAGTTTAGTGACTTGCTCAGATTATCACAGCTATGAAAAAACCAGTTAAGCCTTCTAAGTCTTTGGACTCCCAAACCCCAGTGTTCATCATACTAGTGCAAATGATATTCTCAAGAAAGTACAGATTGTTGGATGGAACAAAATTAGTTCCTTAGTTGCATAATTTTCCTCTAAAGGCTTTTCTTTGATGTTCTTGAGTCAAAATCCAACTTTGTGGTATTTAAAATAAAATCAAGATCAAAATTAATAGATGGAGCACCTTAAAGCATAATACAGTTGACTTTGTAATTAGCAGAGTTGAAAGTGATGAGAAGATCCTCTAATTTTCTTTGTGCCTGCAGGAAGGTGGGAGTCAATCATTTTGACAAGTCTACTGAAAGGAACAGCTAGCAGGAGCTGAAACCTTTTTCCATTTGGTCTCGTGGCAAAGGCAGAGATCACGCCAGCAGCTCCACACAGTATGGAAAAAAAAATCCTTGTTGTCTAGTATTAAAGCCTTATTTTTGAATTTCAGAGTAGTACGTGTTTGTATTTTTTAATGTAAATTGAGGCTGAACATCCAAACATTTCACACAGTGTATATTATTGTGTTTGTATGTTATGGCTGCTATTCTACAATAATATGTAAGATCTAGTTTATTGATTTTTAAAATAATTACCCCATAGCATAAATGTCCTGGGATTTTACTGAGTAGTTCTGGTCACGAACATTTAGGTTGCCTCTAATATTTGGCTATTTTTCAGTAATGGCTGCTTTGAACATTCTTGTAAAACGTATCCATATGCATTTATGCAGGTACTTTTGTAGAATCAATTTCCAGAAGTAAAATTGCTGGGTTTAATGCTATTACCAAATTATTCCTTTACAATATATTATTCTGATTTACACTTTTTTTCCCCCTGGTATTTTAACCATACCTGACAGTGCTCAGGGCTTACTTCTCACTCTATGCTCAAGGATCACTCTTGGGGTTTGGGGTCTGTATGGGGTGATAGGGATTAAACCCAGACCAGGCTCTTATAGGGCCAGCACTCACCGTTAATATTTCTCTGGCCCTTGACCTGTGGTCTTATTAATGGTTTGTAAGAATGTTGTCTCATATTTGTACCAACCCAGATTATTATCATCTTAATTTCTACCATTTTTATAGAAAAAAAGTGTTTTTGTAATTTCCATGATTTTAGTAAGGTTTAATATTATAAAATTATTTCATATGTCACAGTAAAACGAACTTGAAATCTTAGAATACCACTATTTTATAGAACAGATTGGAGTTGGCATAAAGGGATTTCCTGTTCCTCAGCAAAACTCCCTTATTTCTCCAGATATGACGTGCTCACTAGTGACCTCTGAACAGTCTTCTGGTACCTCTCTCTTGCCCAAAGACAGTGCCTCATTTACTTGGGGTTCCTTGGATGAAGATGGATTGGATGACTCCTTGCTGGAGCTGTGTGATGGCGAAGAAGATGATGGCCATTTCAGTTTCACAGAGGAGGAGATTCAGGAACTCTTGAAGGATGATGACCCATCGAATGAGCACTCTCGGGCAGGAGGGTTGCTTAGAGATGATAGCAGGCACGTTGAGAAGGAAGGAAGAGGGAGTCAAATTCTACTTGATACTCCCGAAGAGAAAAGTTCAGTGTGTAGCTTGGGACCAGTAGATGAGACTCCTGATCTCTTCAAACTACCTCAGCAAATAACATCAATTGGTCATGGACCAGCTTCTACTAAACCATTAAACAGACGCTTTGCACTAGAAAAGAATCTTATAAAAATTACAGTTGTTGCGCCATTTGATCCAACAGTTTGTGATACTGTGCTTGATAAGGACAAGACTGATTCATCCAAAGATATTGAGAAACCCTCCTCCTTTGGAGAAGAGATGAGAGAAGATGGTCTTAGCCCAAATGAGAGCAAACTTTGCACTACATCTGAGAGAATCAGCCCCAGTCATGCTGCCTGGGATGGGTCCTTGCTCCCTTCTTCAAACAATAACTTTCAGCAAACTGTCTCTGATAAAAATACACTTGACAATAAGAAACCTACACCTGTATTCTCTCAGATTGTGGACCATTCAGAGACTCCTCACATGGGGGCATCCTGGAGAAATGGAGCACACAAATCAAGTTGTGAAATGAGGTGTTCAGTTGCTGGCTCAGCAAACAAAGTAAGTGGATTTTCTGTAAGGCGAAGAGGAAGAATAACTTTCATTTAGAATTTGTATAGTAGAGCTTTTGTGTTAGATAAATTGGAGTTCTAATCCTGACCCCAGGCAAGCTGTTTAGCCTATTCCCTTGCATTTCTCACCTATAAATGGAGTAATACTTTATCATTAGTATTGGTTAATTTTAAAAAGTGTATCTATAACTGGTTCATAATATTAAGTTACTCATTTAGTAGTTGTGAATGGTTATTTTACTGTCTTTCTTAAGGTTATATCCCAAGTTTCAGTCTTTGTTTGCCATGTTATATTAGAGTCAGTCTCAGCTCTGAGACAGCAACAGTGTATCTTCTGTTTATTTTTTTGCCGATACCAAACAGTGCTCAGGCCTTACTTCTGGCTCTGTGCTCAGGGATCACTCCTTGTAGTGTTTGGGAGACCACATGGGGTACCAGGGATCAAACCTCAGTTAGCCACATGCAAACACCTTACCCACTGTACTATTGCTCCAGCCCTGAACCTGATTTCTATTTTTTCTTCTTTTTATTTGTTGGTTTTGTTTATGGACCACACTCAGCAATGCTCCAGGGTAATTCCTGGCTCCACACTCTAGAATCACTACTGGTGGTGCCCACAGGGACCATATGAGGTGCCAGAAATTGAACCCAGTTCAGTTCCATACAAGGCAGATTCCTTACCAGCTCTACTATGGCTCAGCCCCCTGAGCCTGATTTCTTATCTGCCAAATGAATGTGATCCTAGGGACTGGAGTGATAGCACAGCAAATAGGGCGTTTGCCTTGCATGTCACCAACCTGGGTTCGATTCCCAGCATCCCAGATGGTACCCTGAGCACCACCAGGAGTAACTCCTGAGTGCAGAGCCAGGAGTAACCCCTGTGCATCGCCAGGTGTGACCCAAAAAGAAAAAAAAAAAAGCTTAAAAAAAAACAAATGAATGAGATCCTATTACTTAGAGTCGGTTGTTGGTTTTGTTTATTTATTTATTGATTGATTTTAATCTTTTTAAGATTGCAGTCACGTCTCATGGCAAATACTCAGAGTAGCGTTCCATTCCGGCCCTGGCCCACATTCCAGCTTGGGGAGCATGGTTTCTCTTTCTCATGGTTACTCTTTCTCTCTCTGTCTCACTTCTCATATTTCCTAAATAAAACTTTACTTCTGGGTGGCAAGGGGAAGATAGTGCTTGATACACATGTCAGGTTTGAAGATATGCCTTTATAGGCTTTGGTTCAAGAATATTTCCATAAATAGTACTTTCAGTTGTTTTCTTATAACTGAAGATCATCTTTTCTTATGCACTGAAAAGAAGCAGAATGTTCTTGACAAGGATTCTGGGAAGCTGAAAGTCCATGAGAGAAGACTAGGCAAAGTCATCCCTGTTCTACAAACCAAAACAAGGTAAGTGTATAATAAAATAGTCTGCGTACTTTTGATTCTCTTTAGTTTCTTTCTCTACCTCAGTTCCCCTTAGGTAGAGGGAAAAGCCTACATTCAAAGTAAGTACTTAAGGTCCTGGGACCACCAAAATCTTGCTGTGTGACCTTGGCAAGTCAAATAATCTCTGACTTCAGTTTCTTTGTAAACAAAATAAGGTTAATGTTTATCTGCTGCCTCAAGTTTATTTAATGAAAGATAGCAAAATCTGTGTAAGATTTCTTTTTCTGGGATGGGGAAACCTGAGCATAGCTATGATAGAAAGTTAAGAATAATTTAATCAAAATGTTAGAGAGGACAGGGAGGCAGCTCAGAGAGAAAGCGTATGTGCTTCATCTTCGGGAGACCCAAGGTCAATCCCTAGCACCCATATGGTGCCGCAAGAACTATCAGGCGTCCCAACAGAGTGTCCAGGGGTAGCTCCTGAGCACTGAAAATAAATAGCAGTGAAACTAAAACTGCAGAAAACTAACTTGGATAAAACTGGCCTTTGGGGGATAATTCAAGTAGATAGTGCAGATTTATAGCATTTCGATCTTAGTTCTTGCCAGCAGGTGGCAGTGTCTTTACATGAGCCTTTTCAATGAACCGAGTTGGTTTTTATATTGAGTCTGATGGGCTTCCTTACAATGAGGATTTTTTTTTAATTGATTACAAATATATTCTTCCACTTTGAAAACTTAAACTGTGGGCCGGAAAGATAGTACAGTAGGTAGGGCATTTGCTTTGTTTGCAGCTGACCCAGGTTCAATCCCTGGCATCACATATGAGGTGAGTCCCGCCAGGAGTGATTCTTGAATGCAGAGCCAGAAGTAACCCCTGAGCAGGATAACACACACCACTTGGTGTGACCAAAAAAACCTAAAACAATAACTGAAACTGTTATTTAAGGCTCAATTCCCCCTTTTTTAAAAAAAAATACTTAAAACTACATTTTTTATTAACAGGTTAGAATCTGAATACCACTTCTAACCCCAGTTTTTGGCTCTATTCGCTTATTGAGAAAAGCTTTGTCAGTTGTTTACAGTGGAAATTGAACCCTGAGGAACATAAGTCAGGCTGTTTGAAACCTAATATTTTCCTGTTTCAGTATCTCACCAGTGGACTTCTCAGTGCAGTGTCATCAGTATCAGAAAGGACCAGAAATTGTTTTTTACCAAGGTCTCCAGTGTTCTAATTACTACATCCAGCTGATCCTTTTCGTATATTTCTGAAATTTTTTTTTGTTGTATGTAGTTACCTATTTCTTGGCTATTTTGTTTTGGGAGGCTGCACCAGCTCTGCTCAGGAATCACTTTGGGTGGGATTCAGGGAATGAGATGGGGTGCTAGTGATTGAATCTGGGTCTGCTGCCTGCCAGGCAAACACTCTACCTACTGTACTATTTCTCTGGCCCCTGACTTATCCTGAATTATAACCTTGACGCATTCAACAATTGCTTTCCTTCTTTAAGGACTAGGTAGCCTTACTTTCCTACGCACTATTAATAGAAGGTAATATCTATTTCTTACCTTCCTTTTCTCTTTTTTTTTTTCCCTTTTTGGGTCACACCTGGTGATGCTCAGGGGTTACTCCTAGCTCTGCACTCTGGAATTATTCCCGGCAGTGCTCAGGAGACCATATGGGATGCTGGGAATTGAACCCGGGTTGGCCACGTGCAAGGCAAACGCCTTACCCGCTGTACTATCGCTCCAGCCCCCTTCTTTTTCTCTTAACTCCATACTTGGTTTCAGGTTCATGTTAATTAACTAACATGGTCTTCTATTATTTTTATTTTTATTTTTTATTGAATCACAGTGAGATACAGTTACAAAGCTGTTCATGGTTGGGTTTCAGTCAAGCAATATTCCAACACCCATCTCTCCACCAGTGCACATTTCCTACCACCAGTGTCCCCAGTTTCTCCCCTACCCCCAAAGCCTGTCTCCATTGCAGGTTCTCTCTCTCTCTCTCTTTCCCCCTCCCTTTTTCTCTCCCTCCCTCTCTCCCCCTTCTTCCCTCCCTTTCTCTCCCTCCCTCTCTCTTCTCTCTTTTCTCTCCACCCTTCCTCTCCTCTCCCTCCCCTCTCTCTCTCTCTCTCTCTCTCTTTTTCTCTCTCTCGCTCCTCTCTCTCCCCCCTCCCCCTTTCCTCCTTTTAAGGTTTGCAGTACAGATTGTCACTTGATTTTAAAATATTGCCTCTGGGGCTTGACAGTATGTACTAGACTTCCATCTGACTGACATGGGTTTGATTCGCAACACCACACATGGTCCAACACAAGCACCACCAGAAGTAAACTCTGAGCACAGTTTGGTGTGGCCCACCTCCCCCACCCCACCCCGCAGAAAGGTGTGTGTGGGGGGGGACAGAACAGTAAACTACTGCCTCTGAAAGTGTTTTTTTCTGATTGGTAATGTATGTTTTCTCTCTACAGAGCACTGTACTTATGGTTCTAACAGACTGTTTTATCTCCCTTTGGTTTGCATTGTTTAAGGACTAATGTGCCAACGTTTTCACAATCAGATCTAGAACAGCAGAAGCAAAATTATCTCAGGAGTGTCATTGCTCATATAGAAGACCCAGTGGACTCTAACCAAGGTAACAAAGCAGCCAGAGAAGGGCATGTCAGTGACTGGGTAAGACTTCTTCAGAGAGTTTGTTTTGTTTTGTGATTTTTTTAAGTTTCTGAGAAAGGAAACTTAGCCAAAGACTTTCACTTCAAAGGATTGCAAACCCCAAATAGCTTGGCTAGCCAGTAGTAGAGTGGTGGAACCGAGAATGCTCATTCCAGTTCCTAGAGTCTTCATGTGTGAGGGTAGCTAGACATGCACTTGTTTAAGCAAAAAGGTGTTTTTTCACTACCTTGGGTACAGGGGTGTGTTGGGCTACACCTGGCAGTGCATGGCTTTCTCCTGGCTTTGTGCTCAGGGACCAATCTTGGCAATACTTGGGATACCATATGATTTCAAGAATCAAACCAGTGTTGGCTGTATTCAAGGCAAGTGCTTTAAACCCTATGCTTAGTCTCTTTGACTCTGCTAGGAAATTTTTGTCTGAAAAAATAATAGACTGGTTGATCTGATACTACTTAATAATCATTGATTTTCTCATTTGGAATTATTTTCACTCATGCCTTCAACATTTAACTGTAAAAAGCAGACATTTTGGGCTGGAGCAATAGCACAGCGGGTAGGGCGTTTGCCTTGCACGCGGCCGACCCGGGTTCGATTCCCAGCATCCCATATGGTCCCCGAGCACTGCCAGGAGTGATTCCTGAGTGCAGAGCCAGGAGTGACTCAAAAAGCATTAAAAAAAAAAAAAGCAGACATTTCAAGTACCTTTCTGCAACTTGGCCACTGAATAAAAACTCTTCTAAGGCTTTGATTATCGTCTAGATTTTTCAAACTGAGTTCTCCAGAGTTTATTAAAAATTATTTCAAAGGGATGGCCGGGGTGATAGCACAGCAGGTAGGGCGTTTGCCTTGCATGCGGCGGACCTGGGTTTGATCCCTGGCATCCCATATGGTCCCCTGAGCACCGCCAGGAATAATTTCTGAGTACAGAGCCAGGAGTAACCCCCAACCATCGCTGGGTGTGACCCAAAAAAGCAAAAAAAAAAAGAAATTATTTCCAGGGGAGCTGGAGAGCTGGTACAGTGAGAAGCAAGTTTACATTGCAAACAGCTGACCCAGGTTTCATTCTCAGTACTACATATGGTTCCCTGAGCACCACCAGGAGTGATCCTTGAGCACAAAGCCAGGAGTAAGCCTTGATCATCACTGGGTGTGGCCCTCCAAGAAAAAAAGAATTATTGCAAAGGGGCTGGAGCAATAGTATAGTGGGGTAGGGCATTTGCCTTGCATGCAACTGACCTGGGTTCAATCCCTGCCATTTCATATGGGCTTCTGTGCAAGCCAGGAGTAATTCCTGAGTGCAGAGCCAGGAGTAACCCCTGAGCATTGCCAGGTGTGAGCCAAAAAGCCGCCCCCGCCCCACCACCACCAACAACAAATATATATAATATTGCAAAAGCCCAAGATATCGTACAGGGGTTAGATCATCTAACATTAGATCATCATTGCATATGTCTAACTGCTGTTTGATTTCCTTATACTGCTTATTGTCTCTTGCGCACTACCTGAATGATACCTGAGCACCACTGGACTTATTCCTGGCTCTGTGCTCATGGATCACTCATGGCAGTCAGTGCTCTGGGGAACAATATTGGGCACGGGGAGTCAGATCCTCGCCTACAAGACAAGTGCCTTCTGTAATGTGTCTTTGGTCTCAACCTCTGGGATTTTTATATTAGACCACTGCTTTTCGGCTTTGTGGTCAAGTTTTAGGGTCTGGAGAGATATCTTAAAGCTAGTTCATGTGCTTAGTATGCAGGAAACCACAGTTTGCATTGTCCCTGGGCATCATTGGGAGTGACCACTGATACAGTCCAAACCCCACTCCACCCCATAACAAGAAAAAAGCAAACCCTTAAGTTTCCTCATTTGGGGCTGGAACGATAGTACAGCGGGTAGGGCATTTGCGTTGCACACAACCAACCCGGGTTCAGTCCCCAGCATCCCATATGGTCCCCCAAGCACTGTCGGGAATGATGAGTGCAGAGCCAGGAGTAATCCTTGACTATTGCTGGATGTGACCCATAAAGCAAAAAAAACGATAAAGTTTTCCTCATTTGTGAAAGTGTTGATAATAATGTGAAAATTACACGTAAGTACATTTACAAACAGCACCTCATCATAGCAACTGACATTATTGAATATATTAGCAAAAAGTATATCTTTTCATACTTAAATTTTTGTAGAGAAATAGTATGATTTTAAAGTTTGTTTTAAATCTCAGGAGGGTAAATTTCCTGGAAAATGAGAGAAATTAGCATTAATATGCACGTTTTTGGTGACAGGGATTGAAGCTAGGACTTCGTATGCAGAGCACATGCTTTTCCACTAGACTTTATCTCGTGCCCCACAAAATACTGATAAATAAAACTGAGTAAAGGGCATGTGGGGTTCCTTTATACTATTTTCTACTTTTGTTATGTCGAAAGCTTTAATAGGAGATTGTTTACACTCTGTACTATCTCGCCGGGCCCCATTCAACTACATTTTACTATAGATATACTCTCCTTTCGGTTTAGTGCAACATGGGTGTTTAATGTTTACAGAATACTAATCACTTCCAGGGCTGGCGTGCCAGTATAGCAGGTAAGGCACTTGCCTTGCGTGCAGCCAAACCGGGTTTGATCCCCAGCATCCCATATAGTCCCCTGAGCACTCCAGGAGTAATTTCTGAGTGTAGAGCCAGGAGTAACCCCTTAGCATTGCTGGGTGTAGCCCCAAAACAAACAAAAATACTACTTCCTTCTTGACACCTCAACTAATGAAAAATTTAACGTAGTAAAGTTCTTAAAGTAGGAAAATTATTACAATTTTCTCTTTACAACATAAAAATCTGTTGAGGGGCCATTCAGCCTTTGAGCAGAGTTTTACTTTTTTTTTTTTTTTGCTTTTTGGGTCACACCCGGCAATGCACAGGGATTACTCCTGGCTCTGCACTCAGGAATTACTCCTGGCAGTACTCAGGGAACCACATGGGATGCTGGGAATTGAACCTGGGTTGGTCACATGCAAGGCAAACACCCTACCCGCTGTGCTATCACTCCAGCCCCTATTGAGCAGAGTTTTAATAATGCCAAACTTAATACTTACTGCTTTTTGAAGCATGCTTAGAAAAATTATAATGACTAGAACATTGTTGCTTACATTGAACCAAATTCTATTTCATAATATCCAGTGATAGTTTCTAGTTCTGCCCTCTAGGATCATAAAATAAGTACCTTTATTTTAAGAACCATTCCATGCTAAATATATCAGATTTGTAATGAAGGGCCCTGCAGAGGGTAGGGTGCTTGCCTTGGCTCAATTCCCAGCACCCAATATGTTCCCTAAGCCCTTCCAGCAGTGATCCCTGGAAAGCCAGGAGTAAGCCCTTGGCACGATTGGGTGTGTTCCCCAAACCAAAAATAAAATTGTAATGATTACAAATATTGCATAGTTTATTCTATCTTGCATAATTGGTTGTGTCCATTTTAATGGTAATGCTGCAGTGAACATTCTGGTCAATAAATGTTTATGCACAACTCTTATTTCTATAGGATGAATGCTTAGAAGTGGAATTGCTGGGTAAAGTATATAAACATTTTTTAAAAACGTTTGTTACATGTTACCAGATTGTCCTGCCCCCCCAAAACTGTATTAACTTTTGTCACAAATTTGGTAGGTAAATTTTAACATTTTGTTTTAATAATTAGGTTAAATATTTTTCATGTTTATTGGGAATTTCATAATTTTTGAAGATCATGTAGTATCTAATCTGTATTACAGTTTCCTCAGTTGTCCAAAAATGTCTTTGTAAACTGTTCAAAAAGGATTGAATTAGGTTCACATGCTTATTAGTTTTTGTCTCCTTAGTCTCTCTTAATCTAGGTAACTTGTTTTGTAGATTGTTCCACATGCAGAATATTGTCCACTTGTTTTCTTGTGGTATGTTTAAATTGTTTCTCCATTCCCTTTATTTCTGTATTTTAATACATATAACGGAAAGATTAGAGTTAGATCAACATTTTCCCACAATGTTCCCACAATTCATGGGTACTGTTGTTTGTTTGTCCTCTAATTCAAATTTGGAGGTACCATCTTTTGACAGGTTCTAATTATTAGATTACATTCCTTTTATTTTTGAGAGTAAAATAGTTCTATTTAGGAAATAGGGAGGGGAAAGGGGAGTTGGGGAGACGGAGGAGAGAGAATAAATGTGATTTTTTTTTTGGCTTTTTGGGTCACACTTGGTGATGTTCAGGGCTGACTCCTGGCTCTACGCTCAGTAATTACTCCTGGTGGTGCATGGGAGTTCATATGAGATGCCAGGGATCAAACCCAGGTCAGCCACGTGCAAGGCAAATGCCCTGCCCTCTGTACTATCGCTCTGGCCTCTCTGGTCTTCAGTGTGGAGAGATCCCAAAGCACACCATAAAGTAAAAGAAAGGAATTATACTTTCCACGTTGAGGTGCAGGTGACCCCAGAATGGGGATATGTCTAGTTAACATTCTGACAAAAAGGTTTTTTGTACTATTACTCTTACCTCATGAATATTTTTTTAATTAGTGAGTTAAAATCAGTTAGTGAAGATCAGAGAGAGTACACTTAACATGCCACCACCTCACTTCAGTTCCCAGCACCGCATATCCCCTGAGCACCGTCAGGAGTGATTCCTAAGCACAGACCAAGAATAAGTCCTGAGTATCACCAGGAATGGCCCAGCCCCAGCCTCAATCAATTAGTCTTTGTTCATTTTGATGCCAAATTTACCCACAGGTTAGCCAATGAGAGCTGTATTCTGCATCTTCTAAAATGAACCTATTAATTTTTTATTTGCGATAGGGGAAAA
Source organism: Sorex fumeus (assembly GCF_029834395.1). Lineage (NCBI taxonomy): Eukaryota > Metazoa > Chordata > Mammalia > Eulipotyphla > Soricidae > Sorex > Sorex fumeus. The sequence continues at coordinate 48,133,487 of NW_026606104.1, forward strand.
AATGACAAAATTTTCTTCTTAACTCCTTTACGTGTACAGTTCACTAAAAGTGTAGTCACATTTTCAGACAGATTTCTAGAACTTTTTGTCCTGCAAATTTCAAACTAAACCCATGCCAAAACAATAGCCTTTCCATTATCTCCTAGCCTTTGGTAACCATCATTCTACTTTCTGTCTCTATGAACTTGACTGCTTACAGATAACCTTAAAAGTGGAACCTATAGAATTTGTCTTTTTCACTTTGCATAATGGCTTCACGGTTCAACTATGATAGAGCATGTATCAGAATTCCCTTTCTTTTTATGGCGGAATTATGTAAAATTGTATAATTGCCCCATTTTGTTTATCCATTCATTCCTTCAGTGGGCTCTTCATCCTTCAGTGGGCATTTTAATTGCTTTGGCTTCGTGCTATTATGATTAGTGCTGATATGAATATGAATGTGCATAGATTGCTTCAAGACCCTACTTGAAATTCATTTGAACACAAACCCAGAAATGGAGTTGCTGGATCATATGGTAGTCCCCTCCCTCCCCTGGACCATATTGTTTTCTACAATTCTGCTTTATTTTACAATCCCATCAGTAATTTACAAGAATTCCAGTTTTTTACCATTTATCTTTCTTTTTCTATTTTCTACCATTTATTTATTTTTTCCTTATTTCGGTAAAGTAAAAATTCATTTCATGACATGAAACTGACCATTCAGATACCTCATGGATAGAGTCTATGCCCCTTGTTGGGCAGCAACAGCATCTTCATTTCCAGGAAGTTTCTCTTTCGTTTTTTAAAATTTTTTACTTATTTTTATATTGTAGGCACCATGATTTATGATGGATTACAGTTTTTGTACATCCTTGCTAACTCTATTTTCCTTGTTATTGGTAGTACATATTCTACTGATTGTTGACTCCATTATTTATCATTTATTAATTACAGATAAGTAAATATTCTTTACTGTACTGCCAAGTATCGTGGTATACTATAGATTCTTCTCTTAGCAGGTGTAGCTCACCCAGCTATGCTCCAGGCTTACTCCTTGCTCTGTTCTCAGGGTTCATACCTGGTGGGACTCAGGGAATCATATGGGATGCTGGGGATAGAATCTGGGTCAGGCGTGTGCAAGGCAGGCACTCTACCCCGTACTGTCTCTCCAGCCCTGAATTCTTTATTTTTTTCCCTTCCCTTTTTTTTATGGTTCCAGGAATGAAAATCAGGCCTCACACATGCAAGACAGGTACTCTACTACTAAATTTCATCACTGGCCCAGATTTTCTTTCCTTATTTTCCTTTTTTATTTTTTGGGGGGGTACCACACCCAGCAATGCTCCAGGACTACTACTTGCACTGTGCTTAAGGGTCATTCCCAGCTGTATTCAGGCGACCATGCAGTGCTGAGTGTCGAATCCGGGACTATTGCAATCGAAGCATGTGCTCAGCCTATTGAACTATCTCTCCAGCCACCAGGTTTCATTTTCTTCCTTGAAATTTTTAAGTTGTTGATTACCTCATTAACAAACTACAGATTAATTTTATACTTATTATTTTGTTGTTTGGGGTCACAAGCAGTGGTAGCTACTCTTAGTTTGATGCTGCGTGCTTGGGAGTTATTCCAGCAGTGCTCAGGGAAGCTGTGTGAAACCTGTGACTCCCACATTCAAAGCCTGTAATCCACCCCTCTGAGCTAACCTGCAGCCTATCCTTAAGCTCTTCCCCATAGAGAATTTACAGTTTTGTCAGGGTTCTACATCCCTCACCAGTGCCCATATGTACTAAATAATTTCTCCATTCCTCTTGAATTTTTGCGGGGAGAGACTTTCTTAGAAGTCTGTTTTTCTGTACTTCTTATTTTCCAGCCTTGTTAGAACCCTATAACTCTAGAGTTTGCTGTTGTAGCCATTCTGGGTTGAATCCTAATTGCTGAATCTCCGTTCTTTTTTTGGGGGGAGGCACAAGGGCTTGAACCATATGAGCCACTTGGAAGGTAATTACCTTAACCCCTGGACTCTCTATTCCCATGGTTTTGTTTTTGGGGGCCTTTGAAGCAGTGCTTAGGAGGACCATTTATCAGTGATACACAGCCGGATGGTTTAATTCTTGAGCCAGTGGGTATAGCAGTGCTTGGGCCCTATGGTTCCAGGAGCCCCAGGCCACCCAGCAGTGCTCTGGAACCAGTGGTTGAACAGAGTCCTGAGAACACAAAACATGTGCCCCTGACCCCTCTGCTATCTTCCCAGTCCCAGCCTCTCTTTTTAAGGACCTCCCAAGAGTCAAACTCAAAGGATTAATCTAAAACTCTTTTCTGTCCTTGTTCTGCCCGTTTCTTAATTCTTCTTTCTGGAATATTCGTTTATTGGCTTCTTTATTTTCATATTCATGATTTCTAAGACATCTTTCCTGTTTAGGTCCCTGTTCATATCATGTTCTATCTCTTCCAGGATATTTTTTTCTTTTTTTGAGTTATAATTAAAATATCTCTATACATAGTCTTAAAGTATAAATTTGTTGATTTTTGACATAGGTATATAGTTATATGTTACATTCACAAAACTATCACTGCAGTTCAGATTCATAAATACAGGTTCAGTGAGGTGGTTCCCAGGACTGAAGTATATACTTTGCACGTGAGAGACCCTGGTTAGATCCCAGCATAGCGGGGTCTCCTAAGCTCTGAATACTGTAGGGCATGGCTCCAAACAAAAAGGATCTCATGTCACCCCAAAAGAGTTATTTTGATGCTCCTTTGTAATTTTTCTTTCTTGCCTTTTTTTGCTCATGTGAATCCCCACGCAGCCACTGACCTGCTCTTATTATCGATTAGTTTGTTTTTCATGGAGTTTTATATAAACAGTATGTAGTGTATTTTCTTTTACTGAGACTGGTTTCTTCCTCAAAGAATATGTTGAAATTATTTTACTGATAGTTTATTCCCATTATTGAGAGTAGGATTTCATTATGTAGATTAGAATATTTTTTAATCTTGACTTACTGATGGGCATTTGGACTAACGCTCTTACAAATATTCATTTATAAATCCTTACATATTTCTCTTCCTTGCAATAAATATCTAGGAGTAAATTGACTTGATGGTTGGCACATGTTTAACTTTTCATTATTTTGTTTTTTGTTTGGTTTTGGGGCCACTCTTGGTGGTGGTGCTCAGGGCTTACTCCTGGTTCTGCACTCAAGGGTCACTCCTTGTGGAACTTGGGACAGTATGTGGTGCCAGAGATCTCACCTGGGTCAGCCTTGTAATATCTTCGTTTTTCCTGTGAACGTATTTTAACATTTTATAGTGTAGGTGTGTTAGTGATAAAGTTTCTCTGCTTTCATTTGCAAAGCATTTGTTTTACCTTCACTTAAAGAAAATTTTTGTTGGAAAAATATACTTAAAAGTTCCACCTCAGTTCTTTCCCTTTCTTCAGGTTTCACAACCCTGAGCAGTCTGAAAACAGTTATTGCATATAAGTTGCCTAGTTTCTCATTGCTTGCAATAAGAGGTTAAGTGCCCACTCATTTTAAGTAGAAGTGGAAAACTGCTTCAATTTTTACTGATGACCATAAGCAACAATGACCTGTAAGCTTTTATTCTGCATTTGGCATTACTGTTAAGAACTTTCATATATCACTCAGTATCTCAGTAGACCATTTCAGAAATGTTATATGATTCCTGTTTCTTTTTTGTCATGTTTTAGATTATTAGTTTTGTCACTTTGAGTTAAGACAAAAAGCATTCCTGCTTTCTGCTTATTCTAATTTTCCTTTTTAATTCTAATTTTATTAATCTTTTATTTATGTGGTGGTTTTTTTTTTTCTTTTTGTGCCATACCCGGCGATGCTCAGGGTTACTCCTGGCTTCATGCACTCAGGAATTACTCCTGGTGGTGCTCGGGGGACCATATGGGATGCTGGGAATCGAACCCAGGTCGGCCATGTTGTCTGTATGTAAGGCAAATGCCCTACCCGCTGTGCTATTGCTCCAGCCCTTTGTTTATGTATTTTTAAGCCACATCCTACACTGTGAAGGAGTACCCTGCTGTGGTGTTTGAAATCTGGAATCATGGAATCTAGGGTTCCTGCATGCAAAGCATGTGCTCAGCCTGTTGGGCTATCTCTCCAGCCCCATTGTATTTAAATATTTATAAAAACAGTAGCCTAGAGTTGGAGAAATAGGTCAGTGTTCTGAGCACATGCTTTGCATGCAGGAGGCCTGGGTTTGATCCTTGACACTTCATGGTCACTCAGCACCTGAGCACTGCCGGGTGTGTCCCAAAACATAAAAAATAGCCTCTATCCCTGTAGCACTCTCCTCTCCTCTCTAGGCATCAAACCCACAGTCTCATCCATGTAAGGCAAGTGCTCTAATACTGAGCTACATTCAGTGACTCTACACTCATTCCCCCTATTGGAATTGAGTTTAAGAACGGGAAGAGATGATGGTCAGATGCTTAACATAGGTCTCATAATAAAAACAACCAGTCATAGCGCCTTCAAAAGGTTCCATGCCCCCTCAAAATGGTATCTTTGTTCCCTATTTAAGTTTTCCCTGTTAATTTTGTGAGTCTAATATTTAACTGTGTCTGACCAGTCCTTCTGTTAGTGTTAGCAATCTCCTGTCCCTTCTCTCTTAGAGCCCTGCATATGTGCAGTTCTCTGTTTTGGTCTCGTTAATGCAGCTCACATTCACATTTCTATGGAGATATCTGATTGATTCACTTAATGACCTGTTAGTGCCAAGGCCACCTTTTAGATCATTAGCCAGCTAAAAGATTGTATGTTCTTAGGTCACCTGTCATATTGATTGGGTCAAATCATGTGGTACACATACGGGAGCCTATAAAGCCTGATAGGAGTCAGTGGCATAGTGAACACTCAGTATTATCCATTCTTCCTCTTTCATAATAATGGATTCACTTTTAATTTATTAAGGAAGTCATTACACTGGATTTTACCCCAAATTAGTCAGCTGCATATTTATAGATGACTCCTCACTGATCTTATTCCTGAAATGTTGAGTTTTTTTACCCTCTTAATATCATTCTTAAATTAACTTCAGTCTTAGCCACAAAACAAAGGACAGTCTTTACCACCTTTAAGCCACTGCTTAAAAATAAACCCAGGATACTGATTGTTGGTCCAAGAAAGCCCATCTGTTAGAGATTATGAAAAGAAAAGAAAATTCAAATGTTTCCGTTTTTGTTAGCATGTCTAAATTTGGAGGAAGAAGAGATTGAAGCTGTGGCTGAAACGATTTTGGATCATTAGCGCCACACGAATTTGAATTCTGACTTTCTCATTTTCTGCATTAGTGACTTTTCGTATGTTTACATCCAGTTTAGGACCATTGCAGTACACCAGTGGTTTGCAGCCTTTTTACATTTGGGTCCAGCAGTTGAAACCACTGTTTTTCAAGAACATAGAAGATGAGTAGGGGCCAGAGAGATAGTACAGAGGGTGGGACGGGGCACTTGCCTTGCATGCAGCTGACCCGGGTTCAATTCCCAGTACATCATATGGTCCCCAGAGTCTATCAGGAGTGATTCCTGAGTGTAAAGTCAGGAGTTTATCCTGAACACCACCAGGTGTGGCCAAAAAATAAGGACCGTATAGATAGTTTAGCAGGTAGGGGTTTGCCTTGCATGTAGCTAAACCGGGTTCCATTCCCAGCATCCCATATGGTCCCCTAAGCACTGCCAGGAGTAATTCCTGAGTGTAGAATCAAGAGTAACTCCTGAGCAATGCCAGCTGTGGCCCAGAAACACCCTTCCCCCCAAAATAAAAGATGGATGAGTATCTTTTCTAAGCTTCAGTTTACTCATAAATCACTGTATCACTGTCATCCTGTTGTTCATCTATTTCCTCGAGCAGGCACCAATGACATCTTCATTCGTCCTAGCCCTGAGATTTTAGCGCGTGCCACATTGGAGGCTCCTTCAGGGTCAGGGGAATGGGACCCATCATTGTTACTGGGTTTTGGCATATTGAATACTTAAGCATGGCTTAAGCATGGCAAGCCACGGGGAGCTTGCCAGACTCTGCCATGCTGGCAGGATACACTCGGTAGACTGTTGGGTTCTCCAAGAGTGAGAATTATACAATAAGAGGTTGCATGGCCACAAAAGCAGCCACGTGCTTCCAGGAGCTGGGTTTTATAGTCCCTGGGTCTTGGCCGTTGATGGGATAACACAGCGCCGGGGGCAGTCGGTGGGTGTAACACCTCACTACTGGAAGATGGGGGATCTGGGTGGAGGAGGCCCAGTCCTGATCTGAGCAGGCTTGGAGATCTCAGCCCCAGGTCCCACACACCTGGGTTGCTCTGCCAGTTCCTTCATGCGTGAGGCTCGTCCGAACATGTGGAGAATGGTCTTTTTTTCTTTTTTATTAGTGAAACACCACGAGGTACAGTTACAGACTTACAAATTTTTGTGCTTGGGTTTCAGTTATACAATGATCAAGTACCCATCCCTCCACCAGCACCCAGCGCCCATCCTCCACCACCACGGGTCCCAGCATCTCTCCCCCCCATCCCTCCCACCCCCCCCCCCCCCCGCCTCTGTGGCAGGTCATTCCCTTTTGTTCTCTCTCTCTCCTTTGGGTTCTGTGGTTTGCAAGAGAGGCATTGAGTGGCAATCATGTTTGGTCTATAGTCTGCTTTCAGCACGCTTCTCCCATCCTGGGAGGATCCTCCCAATACCCTTTATTTGGTGCTCCCTTCTCTATCTGAGCTTCCTTTTCCCCTAGCACGTGTGGCTGGCCAAGTGGAGAGTGGTCTTAAGCATGGCAGTGGCTGGTTCCAGAGGTCTTCAGCTGCCAGGGCTCTGCTCAGGGCAGGGACGGAAACTTAGCTCGCCCCCCGCCAAGGGCCCTAGTGAGGACAGCCAGGCACGGGGGCAGGAGACTCTGCACTGTTCTCTTCCAGGAGCTGGGTTTTATAGTCCCTGTGTCTATAAATAAAATAAAATAAATGGAGATTATGGTATTTACCTCACATTGTTCACAGATTAAAATATAGGATTCATGTAAAGCTGCTAGCAGAGTGTCTGGCACATAACAAATGCTTGCTAAATGTTAGCTCTCATTTCCAGATCGTTAGGTCTTTTTAATAATAAAGTTTGCCCTCTTCTCAGTAAGTTGTGTTTTGTTTTTTGTTTTGGAGCAACACCCAGTAGTGCTCAGTACTTACTTCTGACTCTGCACTCCGGTATCACGCCTGGCTGTGCTTGGGGGACCATTTGGGATGGAAGGGATACAACCCAGGTCAGTCGCATGTGAGGCAAGCACCCTACCCACTACACTGTCTTTCTGACCTTAATAAGGTCTTAGTGCGAATGAAAGCTAGCATTACTAGTACACGAGTTGAGATATAATTATTGTGTCCTTGTTTTCCTGAGTGCTATGCTGGAAACCAGCTGGATATACAAAGGACATTGCGGCTCTTGTTTTCTAATGATTTTTACTTTCTAATCCCAACTATATAGTATTGGATCTTTTTATCTCTGCCCTCTGGTCCCCCCAAAAATCAGTCCTAGAATTTGTGTCTGTGTGTGTGTTGAACTTAAGGTTTCACAGATATGAGGCATACACTCTACTGTTGAACCACATCCTTACTGTTACTGTCACTGTCCTCCCGTTGTTCATCAATTTGCTCGAGCGGGCCCAGTAACATCTCCATCATGAGACTTGTTACTGTGTTTGGCATATCGAATACGTCACGGGTAGCTTGCCAGGCTCTGCCGTGCGGGCGAGATCCTCTCCGTAGCTTGCCAGGCTCTCCAAGAGGGGCGGAGGAATTGAACTCGGGTCGGCCATGTTGGCTGCGTGCAAGGCAAACGCCCTACCGCTGTGCTATCGTTCCAGCCACATCCTTACTGATCACAGAAAAAATTTTTTTTTCCTAGGGGGAGGCCTATGATGCCAGGGATTGAATCCAGGACTCCCTCCTGTATGCCAAGGAATTGCTCCAGCCCTTTGAGCCAACTCCCTGACCCCCCCAGAAACTTTTTTTTTTTGCTTTTTTTTGGGGGGAGGGTCACACCCGGAGATGCACAGGGGATACTCCTGGCTCATGCACTCAGGAGTTACTCCTGACGGTGCCCAGGGGGCCATATGGGAAGCTGGGATTTGAACCCGGCTTGGCCGCGTGCAAGGCAAACGCCCTACCCGCTGTGCTATCGCTCCAGCCCCATTTTTAAGAAAATTTAACCTTTATTTTGAGCCATACCCGGCTGTGCCCAGGGCTTTCTTATTCCTGGCTCTGTACTCAGGGATCACTCCTGGTGGGGCTTAGGGGACCACATGGGGTACTGCAAATTGAACCCAGGTTGGCCGCATGCAGGATGGGTGCCTTGTCTGCTCTACTGCCTCTCTAGCCCCCAGCTGTGTGATTTTGGGCAAAATAACTTCTATGTTTCTTCTCAGTTTCTTCATCTGTAAAATGGATAAAATGTTCCAGTGGGTTGTTATAAGAAATTAATGTTCTTACATGTGGACTACATTAGGCAGTACCTGAAAGACGTGTTAGATGCTACTATTAGATTATCACTCCTAGCAGCAAAATATTTGAAGCATCTTTGGACCCAATCAACCAGTAGTGTATAGATTAAAGAAGAGCCAGAGCGCTCAAATGCCTAAATGCATGCTTTGCATGTAAGAGGCCTAGGTTCAATCCCTGACATCTCAGATACTACCAGGAGCAATCCCTGAGCACCACCAAGAGTGGCCCCAAAACCAAAAAAGAGAGGCCATATAGATAGTAGAGAGAGTAAGGTGCTTACCGGGTGATCCCTGAGCACAGAGCACAGAGCTAAGGAGTAAGCCTTGAGCACTACTGGTGTAAAAAAAAAAAAAAAACTTCTTGATAGGAGGTTTTTTATAGTGTATCTTTTTTTTTTTTTTGCTTTTTGGGTCACGCCCGGCAATGCACAGGTGTTATTCCTGGCTCATGCACTCAGGAATTACTCCTGGCGGTGCTTGGGGGACCATATGGGATGCTGGGAATCAAACCAGGGTCGGCTGCGTGCAAGGCAAACTCCCTACCCACTGTGCTGTCGCTCCTGCCCCTATAGTGTATCTTTTATTCTCTATCATCAGAGTGTTTTTCTGGAATCGTGTTGATATGAGTGAACTGAGGAACAATCTATAGATAGTCTTGTTCTGTTTTGAAATTGGACATCAGGAATTTTGTTATTTTGCCAGTCTTTGATGATGCTTAGGCAGGAAAAATGTATCTTGAATTCTTACAAAGCCAATTTCCCACACATTCACTGAATTATACTTTTGTGGGGGCTAAAGGGAGTGGGGTGCTAGTGATGTTAAAGTAGGGTAGAGGGAAGGCAATTTGAATCAAGACCTTTGATTTTAGGTTAACAAATCCTTCAGTCAAAGGATTTTCTGATCAAGACACTTCACTTTATTTTTATTGAAGTATCATGATTTACTATTATTTTAATGTTATTGTCTTCAGCATGTAATGTTTATGCTTCCTTTCATAAAGGGATAGCAGTTCTTTTTTAGATTAACAAATTTTCTTATATGAAATTGGACTCTTTTCATTGTGTTTGGTACTTGCATTACTTTTTATGAATTGCCTATTTATGTCCTTGATTTATTTATGAGTAGACTTTCTTTGTAGAAAAAGGGATTTAAACTTGAGCCAAATAAGTTTCAAATATTTTTTTTCTTGTCTGTTTTACCCTTGGTTGTACTTTTTAATTTTAAGCACACAAAATTTTAATGTAATGAATCTATAAATGTTTCCTGAAAAGTATTATCTCATTAAAATCAGAAAACTTTTGGGGCCTGCGAGATTGTACAGGTTAAGGCATATGCAATTCTTGTTTAGTTCCTAGTACAACAGGTTTCCCTCAGCATCACTTATATAGCTCTGGAGGTCCCCAGACACCTTGAGGTGTGGCTCTAGTGCCTCTGAGCACTCAGGGTGACCCTGATGGTGCCTGGCACCTCATGGATTGAGCATCTTGGATTCTTAGACATTAGCACGGAATGTGTGTGTCCCCCGAGAACCACTGGGTTGGGTGGCTCCCTTCTTACGGAAAGAGAGCATTTCTGTTGAGTTCTGTAAATCGCCATGGTCTACTATGCGTAGACTGATTATTTAATAATAAGCTTTCTTTTCCTTACAAATCAGTGATCATTACAGGATTTGGAATCTCTGCAAACACAGTCCTGAGACAATAAAATCATAATAACAATAGCTACCACTTACTGCACACTGAATTTTTCTAGACAATGTGTTTGGTCTCTTTTGTACAATATTCCTAATACTTCAAGCTAGATATTACTGCCTACAATTCATGGATTCACAATTAAACTTTACTCAAATTTGTGTTTGAAGAAGTGGAAGGATCTTTCCCAGTATCACAGAGCTGGTTAATGACTGGATGAGTCTGCCTACCTCCGTGGGCTAGAGTACATACTTTGCATGCAGAATCACTAGTTCAATACAGTGGACAGGGTGCTTGCCTTACACACAGCATCCCAGGTTCGATATCCAGGGCCCCATAGGTCCCCTGAGCACAGAGCCAGGAGTAAGCCCTGAGTGCTTCCAGGTGTGGACCCCAAACCAAAAACAACAGAAAGTCTGTCTGGCCTGCACAACAGCTCAAAAGGCTAATACACTTGCTTTGCATGCCAAGGCCCGGGTTCTATCTGGGCAGGTTCTCCCCAAACACCACCGAGAGAAACCCCCAGCACAGACCATCATAGACCCGAAACCCCTCTAATGTGGCTCCAGAACAAAAACTGTCCTTTATCAGAACTGGGAAATGATGATATGTTATCAGACTGATTTGCATTCTTGAGAGTATGGTAGATAAGGTAATGAGACGTGTATAAATGGGGAAAAATTAGTGTTCCAGAGCAGCACTTGGGAATTTGTTTAAAAAAGTATAGTTTCAGATGCCAGTCTAGAAACTTGCATTGCGACCCAAAAATACTTTGTCATCTGTGTATGTTTTTAACAGTCTCAAAACCAATGGCTAGGGAAATTCTAACCAGTGTTTTATTTCTGCTTTTGTGAACTTTAGCCTAAATCTCAGCCCTTAGATATACAACTAGCATTATCAAAAGCATCAAGTCATACAGGCGAGAATTTTTTCTGGTTTATGAGCATTTTAAGCAAATTTGCCTCCCTGGGCCACAGTTTCCAATTTCTGAGACAATGTCAGTGACATTTATATCCATGTAAGAGGTATGTTTTAGTTATAATAATGTGTAAAATGTTTGTTTACAACTTGCTGGTTATTTAATAAATTGAGTCCAGCATGTTTTTTTGTTGGTTTAACAACCCCCTTTCCCCAACCTTTCTTCTAGTCTTCATTTCTCTTGTTTCTTAAGTGTATTTTTGTTGTCTTTTGTCTCTGGGTTTTATTAGTTGTTTCTTTTGGACACCCAACCCCTCTTCACTAACTTCTGTAATTTCTTTAGTTCTCTGTTTGCATTTTACTTCTTAAAGAGTGCTTTCCCTAACTACTTCAGGATCAGTAAAGTCCTTTATACATACGAAGGAGCTAATAAATTTAGAACTAACTGTTGAATGGGGGCCAGAGTGATAGCAGGTAGGAGTTTGCCTTGCATGTGGCGAGCCCGGGTTCAATCTCCAGCATCCCATATGTTATATGTTCCCCTGAGCACTGCCAGGACTGATCCTTGAGTGCATGGCCAGGAGTAAGCCCTGAGTTTCGCCAGGTGTGGCCCCCCCACACACACACAAACACAAAGCAACTGTTGAATGAATGAGTGGTGGCTGTTATTATTGCTCCACCATCATCAGTGTCACCCAAGAGCCCTCTCTGTCTTGCAGGGTTTTGCTGCTTTCAGTAATCATAAATAGTATTAGGATCAGTGGCTATTTTCTTTTCCTGAAAGCACGTGCTTTGATTTAGGGTCATAGGGTTGTTCACTGAGTCACATCCTAACCACTGATCCCCCTCTGTCACAGGTACCTTGGGGGAACTGTGTGTCCTGATGGATCAAGTTCATCATATGCATAACCAAAAATGGCAGCATCCTTCAGACCTTACCATGCGGTGAGTATGGACAGTGAGGGTAGAATTTGACAGCAGGAGTAAATGAGTTGGGGTTTGGGGTTGTAATTATTTAATTACAGAGATAGGGAAAAAAAAGAAGTACAGGGTTGAGATATAGCTCAGTGGGCTGGAGCACTGTTTTTCATGCAGGAGGCTCAAGTTTTATTTCCACTATCATATGACCCCAAGCAACAAACTAGAAATAACCCCAGACCACTGCCAAGTGTGAGCCTCTCCGCACACCCAGCTCCCTTTCCCCCCAAGACCCCCGCAAAAAAAAAGGAGCTATATAGTATAATGAATGAGAACTGGATTGAGGTCCACAGAGATAGTACAGTGCAAGGGGCTAGTCTTATATTCTGCTAATCCGGGTTTGAATCCCCGGCACCACATATGGTCCCTGGAATAGGGGTGAGGCCAGGAATAGCCCCTAGTATCACTAGAATTTCAAAATCGGACTGAAATTCCAATTGTGTTTTGCGAACAGTACCCAGTGGTGCTCAGGGCTTACACCTAGCTCTAAGCTTAGGAATTACTCCTGTCATCGCTCAGGAGACCATATATGGTACTAGGGATTAAACCAAGTTGGCCACATGCAAGACAAGAGCCTTAACCCCTCCAGCCCCTGAAATTCTAATTCTGAATCTAGATTCTAATATAACTTGGTAATTTTTAGCTAGCTATGTGCTTTTGATCCTGTCACTTCACTTCTGTGGTCCTCACATCAATAAGACTAATCTCAAAAGACTAAAACCTAGTTCTAAACTAAAACTAGTTCTAAAACCTAGATTCTTGATACAGTGTGATTTATTACTATGGACTCATTATTACCCCTTTCTCACCCTAAGAGCAAAATCTATAAATGGATATAAAATATATCCAATGGCTGGTGCTAGAGAGATAGTACAGCAGGTAGGGCATTTGCCTTGCATATGGCTGACCCAGGTTCAATGCCCAGCATCCCATGTGGTCCCCCAGGCACTGCCAGGAGTAGTTCCTGAGCACTGCTAGGTGTGACCCAAAAACAAAAACTCTCATTCATACACACACACACACGTACATATATACAATAAACTCTATTTTATATAAATATATCTCCAGTGGCCAGAGAGCTGAGCACTTGCTTGTATCAGAAGTGTCCTGAGGGGCTAGAGAAATAATTAAAAATTTTTAATTTTTTAATTTTTAATTTTTAAGCACAGCAGGTAGGGCTTTTGTAAAACTCTGGCTTTTATTAGTTGTTTCTTTTGGACACCCAACCCCTCTCCCAGTTCTCTTTTTGGCCAACCCAGGTTCGATCCCCAGCATCCCATATGGTCCCCCGAGCACCGCCAGGAGTAATTCCTGAGTGAAGAGCCAGGAGTAACTTCTGTACATCGCCGGGTGACCCAAAAAAGCGAAAAAAAAGAAGTGTCCTGAGTCTGATCCCAGGTACTATATCGTCCTCAGGGCACCGCCATTCGTGACCCCTAAGTACCAAAACAACACTCAGACAAAAATACACGTCTGTGTGGAGTTCACGCCCAATTCAGTCAGCTTAGTCAATGGCTCAATAAATAGCACTTCGACATTAAAAAAAAAAGTACACATCTAAAACAGGACCGTTTTGGGGCCAGAGTGATAGTACAGTGGGGAGGGCGTTTGCCTTGCATGTGGCCGACCCGGGTTCTGTACCTGGCATCCCATATAGTCCTCTGAGAACCATTAGGAGTAATTCCTGAGTGCAGAGGCAGGAGTAACCCCCTGAGCATCGCCGGGTGTGACCCCCCAAAAAAAGCCAAAAGATAAATAAAACAGGACCATTTCTCATCATTTTCACCTGGTTTATTACAAGTCTTTTCATTCGTCTTCCTGCTCCTGCCCTTGCCTGTTTCATATCCTTAGAATCAAAGGGTTTCTTTTAGATTTTTCTTCCTTGTTAAGAATTCTTCAAGCATATATTATAAAGAGTTGTAATTGAGATTGGGATCAAATTATCTCACAGTCTCTTGGTCAGCACCCCAGCCCAAATCAGAGTCTTTTAAGAGACATTACTTTGAATCTAGGCTATTTATTAATTGTTTATTCTCTAAACTTAAACAATGTGATACTCACATGATGACTTACCTTCTCAGAGAATTTCATTCTAATTTTAACTGCTGTGTCAGACAGGAAGTTCACTGGAGGTATAGGTTTGATGCGAGCAGAGAACTATACTGTTCTAAATGTTTCTACAAGCTTTGTTTTCTAATTAGACATTTAGGTTTTCTTTAAACACTTGTATAAGTCACCTTAATACCTGTATGAAAATTAGTTTTGGATGTTGAAAAGAAATAGTACTTATATTGTGATGCCTTTTACATAAATAAAAATTTTTAATTTCTGAACATGTGAGAATTAAAATATAAAATTAAGGGTCTGAGAAAGATCTCAGATGAACTGAGTAGAGGCTTTGCATGCAAGAGACAAGGATTCAATTTACAGCACTGGATATGACCCCCAAGCACCACTGGGAGTGACCCCGAACAGAGCCAGGAATAACCCATGAGCGCCATTGGGTCTGACCCAAAAACCTAAAAATGATTGAAACTAGTATCTAATTCTCCTGGTTCTGCTCTCAGGGATCACCACTGTTAGGTTTCGGTGACCATATTGGGTGCCGGGGATTGAACCTGGGTTGGCTGCATGCATGCAAAGCAAGTGCCCTACCCACTGTACTGTTGCTCCAGCTCCGTTTTCTCTATTTCTTGACAGAAACTATGCCCGCTTCCGACAGAATTCCCTGCAAAGATACAGTCTGACTCAGTGGGTTGACAGGAATGAACGAAGCCACCATCGGTTCCAGCGTCTCCCATGCAGTCCATTTATCTCGTCACAACAGCAGTGAAAGTTCCTATTCCAAATCTGGTTCAGAGCAGCAGCGCAGTTTCTGTTGTTTTGTGCTTTGTAGATATTGAATTTATTTTTCACAATATTTTTATTTAAAGAATTTGTCACCTTTTGGAAATGCCCATTACTGACTTGAAATTCTTTGTATAAGTTTGTTTGTGTGTTGTTGTTGTTGTTGTTGTTGTGTGTGGGGGTGGGGTGGGGGTGTGTAAGTATTATTAAGTTGAAGGTGGAGTATTTTACTTTTTATAATTGAAGGTGGCCATCTGCTGAAAGCCAGCATTAAGCCAAAACACCCACACTGAGACAAACAGCTGCCTCCAGGCAGAGGTGAAGTCTCCTTTTGGCACCCAAAGAAATCACTTCTGACTGCCCTCTAGGGAAGTCTTCATTAGACTACAAACCAGTGTAATTACTGCCAATGACACAATCAGAGATAAATCACTTATAACCATCCCTCTTTTTTCTTGGAATCTCTGAATACCTGTCAGTATTTTCAAGTTATAGTCCAGGACATTTTAAATAGAATAGAGTGGTATAAACATTCCATTAAAAGGACAGTTAAACATATAAATCTTTTTTTTTTCTTTTTACCAGTTAGCTTTATTTTTAATCTTTTGGCTTTTTTCCACTTACTACGTTTATTTTGCACAATAGTATTTACAGATCTTATGCATCAAAACTGTGACAGAAGACTGCTGAATAATTCCTGTTGATTTATAGTCTTGTGACTGGCTGATTATCTTCTCTGCCTTGAAAGGGTTTCCTTTTTTTTTTTTAACCGGTGACCACTATGCTGCTTAGGATTCCCTTAGTGTTATCCTGTATCCTGTTCGATGTACGCCTCATAAGAAAAGCCTTCCTGCTCTGTTGAAGAGCTACCCAACCAGTCTTGACTCTAAGAGACAGGCCGGAAAGCTAGTGCGATTGAAGTGTTGGTCGTTCTTGATTTTTAGCTGCCATAGCACAGCTTCAAGTTGCTGTGTTAGTGTGCCCCCAGCCTTTGATAAAGACTGGGGAGGCACCCTTACGTCTCCTTTACTGCTAAACAAGAGGTGCCTTGAGACCCAGGGTATTACCTCTCCTCTTTCAGCCAAACCTCTGATGTGGCTTCACAAACTGCACACGAAAACATTGCCTGACCTTGAGGTTATATCTAGCCGAAATTGACAGATTTTTGCAGCCACCTCAGTGAATGTCTTTGGAGTATATTTGTTCTCTCCTTTATAGACAGCTCGACATCTTTTGGGAGATTTTTTGTACGTGTTCAGCACTTGTGCTATTGTTCACTCTCTGAATCTTGTACATAATTGCTGTAGCTCAGCCTGTGATAAAAGCTTGACTGCTAGTTTTGTTTCATTGGCCACATCTTTGTATATGAGTAACCCATCATAACCCTGCTTGAGAAACAGAGTTGGGAAAAGTTTGGTCATTTAAACTGTCAGTACACTTCTACGATGATGTCGCTGTTTACTAGTCTAATCTAGTCAAGGATTCTTTTGTCCTTGGACATTTGGTTTAGATTTTTGGGACTCGAGTGCAAGGAAGTTTTGTTCAAAGGCAAGAATCAAAATACATTGTTTCAGTTGGCATAACTGGCATTTCTACATCAGGCGCTTCTCCAAGTTTCCCCAAATTAGCCTGATGGTGTAGTATTTGCAGCCGTCTACCTTTAGAACCATGGGCATAGTAGCAGATTAACTGTAGCTGAATAACTAGCATTGCAGCTCCCTAGTTCCCCTAAGATAACCCAAGGCGGCAAGGGACAGTGTTTTGAGGGGAAACCTGAGACTGATGCTCCTGCCTCCCCGGTACATGAGCTCCGTGTCAGAATGTGAGCGGGAGCATCGTCTCTGCCAAAAGCAAGTGAGTGACG
This sequence comes from Sorex fumeus, assembly GCF_029834395.1. Lineage (NCBI taxonomy): Eukaryota > Metazoa > Chordata > Mammalia > Eulipotyphla > Soricidae > Sorex > Sorex fumeus. The sequence continues at coordinate 48,150,278 of NW_026606104.1, forward strand.
GGTTAACTAGAAAATGTGACAATCACATTTCCTCTTTGCTCGAACAATTCTGTTTTTCTAAAGCTTTAGCAGGCTTAATTAAATCTGTTGGACTGGGGGAGGAGAGAACTGTTCCCTAGCTGTTAACATGGTATTCTTTAAGAAGGAAAAATAATGCCAAAGAAAACTCATTATCAGGCATGCTCGCCTTAACGATGGTAGTGGGCAGAATCTGGAGTTTGAATGGGTTTAAAACTACACATCTCCTCTCTGATGTTGGTCTCTAAGTCTTACATGCTTGTGCAATTCGTGCCATATCGTTTGATTTGAATAAGCCTTGTGTGTATTTAACTGGCTACCTAGTTTTCTTCACCCATGATGACGTTCTCAGCCTAGGGGTCTTGACAAAGCAGAGTGAAAATGTGCTGTTTACATACTTGTAAGTCAATGAAGTAACCTGTAGTTTTGCATCCAGTGCAGGCTCTGAGGTACTTGAGTTGTCAAGACCAATTATGAAACTGAAGTTTGGTGCCTCCTCTTTATCATGTTTTTTTTTCCCTTGTAGCAGTTGTGTTTAATGTCATTAAAAAGAAATAAAAGTTCTTGTCAGTGGCATATGTACTGTGGCCGTCTGTTGCGGGCTTTGAAAGAGGGCCCCTTCCCCCTTTGCGTAGGTAGGTTAGTAGTGGGGCATGGGAGGGGGTGGCACTTGGTAGAATGTGGTACCGGGGAGGCGCGGGTGCGTGCTCTCTATTCTTTTGAGGGTAAATTACAGTGTTGGGAAAGGCGTTCCAGCAGTTAAGAAATGTTGAAATTGATTGGGATTTGCAGCTACATATAGTGCATGTCAGGATCCTGACACGGGCGAGCCTGAAATATCACCAGGCTGCTTATCACTGCTGCGGGTGTTTCAGGCTCTGCCTGACGAGGCGTGCACTGCCTGGCATTCCTTCCTTCCCCGGGCCCTGGGATTGACCTCTGTGTCCACCTCTTCTGAGCAGAGCAATGGAAGAAGCAGCTGAGGTGTCCTGGGACATCTCCCCGTGAAAGGAATGTGAGAAGCCAGAATCAGAGTACAAAATCAGTGGTAGTTCTGAACCCAACATCTTCTAGAACCTGGGGCGAAGGTTGGATAAGTGTGGGTAGATGTGGGAGACACCGCGTTCCTCAGATCCCTTTTGTGAACCTAAGCTTCTTAGACTTCCCCCCTCCAGAGCAAGGATGAAAGAAAAAGCAATAATAGCTTGTCACCTATGTAAGCCAAGTCTTTTTAAGTCTCAGCTCATGCTGAGAAAATAAGTAGCAACATGTTTGGACAGGCTCTCTACCCTGCTGTTTGGGAAGCTTTGTCTAGTGTATGTTCTATAGTCCAGGCGAAAAGTTCAATGTAAATTTACTAAATACTCAGCCTTAGGTATTCTTGTGTGAATCTGAGGTACTCTTGACCTATTCATAGACATTTGTTCCTGTCAGGTGTAGATGATCCAATGGCTCAGTAATTGCTAATTTCCTTTTTAGCAGTTACTGGGAGCAGCAAAGATTTTGGAGATCAGGCTGAGTTCTCAGAAATGGTGGTATTCTGTAGCTGCTGTATGGTTTGGATTTTTTTTTTTTTTTTTTTTTTTTTTTTTTTTGGTGCATGTGATGGGAAAATGAGGAGAAATGGACCTCTAACAGGAACAGGCTTACTCTCTAAACAGCCTGTTTGGAACTATTACAGGAAGAAAAATCCAGCCATCTAAAACTAGAAAGCAGAGCTTCCTGCGTTCCTCAGAGAAGTCAGATTCCTGTGCTGATTTTAAAGAAGGTTGCTTTGTATGCTGGAGCACCTGTCATGAAAACACTTGCCATTTGTTTTAGGAACTATCAGCTGGTCAGTGGTGAAATTCCTTAATAAGCTCCTGCTTGTCAATCCTCCCAGAAGACAGCTGGAACATGCCATAGACAAAATCTGACCCTCCCAGCACTCGTGAAGAAGAGGATAGAATAGAATCATCTGGGCAAACTTGAAAGCAACCCATTGGCAGGTGTGGGGTTTTGGTTCAGTGCTAAAGCATTCCTAGGTTCATGAGTCCTGGGTTCAGGCCTTAGCCTGGAGGGCAGGGTGAGGAATGTGATAGTCTTGATATTTCTTGTTATGGAACTTCGTGCACAGGGGTTAAGGCACTTGCCTTGCTTCCCACTGACCCCAGTTCGATCCCTGCTGTTACACTGCCAGAAGTAAGTCCTAAGCACAGAACCAGGACTAGCATCTGAGAAGCACTGGGAGGCCCCAGAACAAAAACTTTGTCTACAGACAAACTGGCTTTAAGCATATTTGAGAATTTGGAAACATTATACTTAAGGAGTTTGGTGTGGGGCTTCCCATTTATAGAAGTAATTTGTTCTCAGAGGCAGCTACTTAGAAGCAAAATCCAGGGCTGGCGAGAGTACAGCCAGTAGGGCACTTGCACCTCGGCTATCTGGGTTTTGATTCCCAGCACCATGTATGGTTCCCTAAGCCCTATCAGGAGTAATTTTCTAAGCAGTGAACCCAGGGATAAGTAAGCCCTGAGCACCATGGGGCGTGATTTTTTTTTTTTTAAGCAAGATCCAGAACTTGCAAAATAGGTTTGAAGAGGGTGAGAAACGTCAACATTTGAAGCTTCGTGTTCAGAGTGGGGTGATGATACAGTTTTGTAAAGGGTTTTTTTGTTTTTGTCTTTGTTTGCCGAGGGCGGACGGTGGTTAAGGGTTTTTTGGTGTTCTGTGGCCAGTCTTCCTGTTTCCCCATCTGTGAAGATGGAACCTCCCGTCTCTTTAACACTGGAGAAAATAAAAGTCTTCTGAACTGGGAACCCGTAATAGTGAGCTCTTGGAAATGCACCGAGGGAGGGAAAATTCTAACTGCTCATCACGAACTTGTGGCTTGGAAGTATTTGCAACTGACACTTCTAACCCAGGGCTTAAACTGAATATCTGTGTCTGCTATCATTTATACGGCCACAGCCATAGTTCTGTAAAGGGCTGAGTGAATAAGAGATCTGAAAAATGAATTTGAGGAATCCATAATGAACAATTAGGAGCTAAGGGCCAATAGAAAGGCTTCCCGCCCTCCAAAGGACTCCCCACTTTTTCCTTTCATCAGACCCTGCAGCTTCTCTTGTGCCTATGAAGAAGCCCCTTATTCCTCTCTAGGCAGTGGGCGAGATCAAAGAATCCTGTTCTTACCGCTTTGTTTTTAACAGGGAAGGCAAGCAGCTGCCCCACCCCACCCCCAACCTGAACCGCCACTGACCCCTTCAGAGAAACAATTTAACTGTGGTGGCATGTGATGAAAAGTCTCCTCGCACAGGCCTGCTTGAGGTCTGCAAATTGGGTCTGCAAAATGCTAAAGCAGCATTTCTCCACAGGAGGGGCTTGAGGAGGACAGAGCAATAGCACAGTGGCTAAGGTGCTTGCCTTGCACACAGCCAACCTGGGTTTGATCCACAACACTCCATCTGGTCCCCTGTGCCCCACTGGGAGTGATCCCTGAGACTGAGGAGAAAGCCCGAAGCACCCACCAGGTGTGGCCCCAAAACCAAACCAGACACAACAGTGAACCTTGAGATTCCAAGGGGAAACCGTGGCACAAGACTTGCGGCCAATTACTAGGATGGGACAGGGGTGAGGGGTGTGCAAGAAGGAAGCGAAATCCAACGGGGTCCAAGATTGGGAAAAGGTTCAGAAACTGATAAACCACTTGTTTGGGGCCTTCCAAGCTGAAGGTCCTGTGGGTCTCAATGGGCTAGAAAGGACCACATGCCAGGACGTGCTACTGGGCAGTGCTGAAGGGGGGGTGCCATTTAGCTAAGCCAAGAGTGAGGTTCCTTCTCTGTCCTCAGACCTCCTTCTAGCGAGTGTGTGTACATACAGGGACAATTGAGCTGAAGCCTGGAAACTCGTGTTAGCATGTTAGCTGTGTCCATGAAACTGGGGCAGCCTCAGACCCGAAGCTGATGGGGACATCTCTTATCATGAGGTACGAGGCAGGCATGGAGGCCCTCGGTTCTCTCTCTGCACCATGGCCCAGAGTTCTCAGCCAGTTGTTTCCCACGTGCCCACCTGGTCTCCAAGATCTGCTTCCCTTTGTCCTAGAACCTTTCAGAGCAGCCTACTCCAGACCCCTCTCACCTGATATTTTCTTCCCAAGCTTTCCTGGCTGGGACAAGAAGGGTTCCGGGCCCCCACGGACTGGGTTACAGGCATCATCCCTCTACCTTTTCGGCTGCTGAAGGGCAGCGATGTTCCTTTAACAGCCTCAGAACAGCATGCTGGGAAGTTGTGCCGCAGCCGGCAGCCTGTGCAGTTCCTCTCACAGGGAAGGGCGGAGAACTGCGTGCCTTTGGCCAGGGAAAATACCCAGATCCAAATTTGTGGGAGAAAACCCTTTGTTTTAAAAACCAAGCCCCAGCGTGCATACCTATGTGACAGGCAGCCCAAGCTTGGCTGGGGGCGGGGGCGGGGGGGGGTGCTCAATAGGATGATAGAACAGCTATTCTCTCCTGCTCCACGTGCACCCCCATCTGTTCGAGATTTCCTTTCCAACTCCAGCTTGGCTGGCAGGCATGTCCCTAAGAAACTGCAGGCCAAAACAGGGAGGGAGAACTAACTCCCTCCTCCACACATCCTGACTTGCTGCCAATCGCCAGAAAAAGAGGGCAACATTTGGGCACTTACCAGAAGACAAGGATGTGCCTTTTCATTTGTCTTTTTATTTTACATTTAAAAAGTGGTTATTGCTCTAACTGGATCAGAGGTAAAGGATCTCTCCGCTAAGGAGCGTGGCCTTGCAGCCCCATTCAGCAGGGATGGAAGTCACAAGACGATGCATGGAGCCTCATGCTCTCCCATGAGGAAGCCCTTCGTCGGCTGACGTCTGCCGACTCCCATCTCTCCTCCCTCCCGGTGCCGCCACCCCCAGGCAAAGCAGAGTGGTAGCCAACCCAGCCGGGAGTTCTTGCAGACAGGAAGGAAGGGTCACTGGGTGATGGCTTGCAGCTCTCTGGCTTGGGGGCCAATTCGCTTATATCATCCAGTTTGGCATATTCACTGAGCACCTACTATGTGCCACCTGGGGCCAGGCGCAGTGCTCCCACACACCCAGCCTCAGCCACCATGGAAGATGCAGAAGTCCAGCTCTTCCCACGCAGGCGCTTGGCAGCCGGCGCTGCCAGTCCCCGGGAAGAGTCCGCCTTCCCTTTGCAAGCACCATTTTTTTTTTCAGACCAGAAAGGCGCCGCAGAGTGAGAGACCAGTCACCTCACCCTCAGTTCCGGGGTGGACATGAGGAACCCGGGGTGCTCAGAGAACCTTGGATGAATGGCAAGATATAGAGCCCCCAGAGGCCAGGGCTGTCCTGACTGTGGTGAATGGCTCAGGTCTACCTTCCAGCAACTTCCATTCCAGGACAGGTGAGTAAGCAGCCCCCAGGATGTGCCACGTGGGCATATCTTTTCAGTTGTCCAAACCAACATTGTTCCACTGCCAAGGGACTCCTCAGAAAGAATCGGGGCCAGTCAGCTACCGTCCGAGTCTCTTTTCTATTCTGTCTTCCTTTGACCCAGGCTAACAAATCTTACAGTCAAAATAAGAACCAAAGAAGACAGAGGATGCAGACAATTCGGCGAGTGCCTCTTGTCTTCTAAGGTGAAGCCCTTCATTTTGTTTTCCAAAAGAGACAAGACAGACGACATCTAGTATACTTAATAATGTTGCACATCACACCACACTCAAGTCCTTGAGGGCTGGACCCAGAAAAGGTCTGACGGTGGCCCTACAGCTTCCCTGATGCTGCTTAGCCTAAAAGACTGTGAGGCCAGGCGGGCACCAGCCAGCTCCCAGGAGCTTTGTGCGTTTTTTCTCAAAGAGGAAGCCGGTCCAGGAGAGGCAGAAGATTGTGTGTCATGCAGCTTTGCCTCTTCCCGAACGGGGCCGGTCAAGTCTGGGGGTTTTGTGGCTTGTTCTTTTCTTTCTTTCTTTCTTTCTTTCTTTCTTTCTTTCTTTCTTTTTTTGCAGAATTTGGGTTTATAGTTCAGCTCCTTCACCAGGACATGAGGGGGTGAGAGAGAGAGCACTGCAGAGAGCGGAGCCTCCCCCCCACACCTCCTCCCTCTCCCTGTGCCCGTGGACCTGCGGACCAGCCGAGAAGACAAATGAAATCCTTCTCCCTGCAGACAGGCAGTCACGCTTCGATGCTGTTCGCTGTGGGCTTGTTTGGAAACTGGGAGGCAAAAAAGGAGAGAAGCAGCCAGGGCTAACTGAGTAGATAAGACTTCTTGCAAGCTGGATGGAAACAGGGAGAGGACGCAGGAGAAAGAGAGCCGCAGGGCTGCAGCCTCAAGGCCCGGCTCTCGGCCCGTAGCCCTGCCCGGCCTGCCTGGCTGCGGCCTTCTCCAGCCCAGCTTCCGCCTCACTCGCTGCAGGGCCCGGGCCCACCCTGAGCCCCCCATCTGCCCCCAGAACAGCCATCCCACTGGCTGTTCTTGCCTCCCGCCTCTGGGCGCAGCCTCAGTCACTGACGCTGCGGAGCTGGAGATGGGGTTTCTGAAGAGACTTCGGGAAAACACGCCGGAAGAGAGAAGCCGAGAGAGGACAGTAAGCCAGAGGGTGTAAGGAGATGGAGGGGGAGAAGATGCTTGTTGGCTAATCCTCAGAACCAGGAGATCCTCCCGCTTTCTCTACTGTCTGTCTTCGAGCTGCCCAGAGCCAGCCCTGCCCCGGGGCTCATATCTGTTTCACGGAGGGAAGCACAAAGCGGTGAAGCGCCTGCCTGAGCCGGGGCAGACGGACGCCCTGACCCCTCCTCTCGCAACCTGGCACCAACCCAGACTTTTGCTCCCGCTCCCACCGCCCTCTATGAATGCCCAGCGACCCCTGGCACGCAGCCAAAGGAGAGGTTCCAAAAGCAAACTGCAACGTCCCGAGTCCCCGACGGCACCAAGCTGAGGCAGTGCCCAGCTGCAGCCAGGCCAGGCCCCGAGCCAAGCCTTCTGCCAAGCAGGGGTGCCTGTGAGTGCACAGGCGGGACGCAGCCCACCCTGGCCCAGGGGTGGCCCTCACCTTACTGCGGAGAAGACCCCCGCCTTGGTGCTCCGGGGTACTAGTTTCAGACGCGCTCTTGGTTTTTTCCTTGTTGTTATTGGGCTCGTTGTCCTTGATAATGTCATACTGACGGCAGAAGAGTGCAATGACACCTGGGGCCGGGGGCGAGGGACAGCGGTCGGAGGCCGGACACCCAGGCCCAGGCCCTGCAAATACTTGCAGAACCCCTGAAGGGGTGAGCCCCCGCTGCTCCCCTTTAACTGCTGTAACAGCCCCCTTCTGCCCCGTCCCAGACCCTTCACTGCCACTGAGTGATCTTTGCACAACCGGCCTCTGGGGGCCCCCTCTCCTCCCTCACACCTCTGAGGGATCCCCCAAAGTACAGCAGCCTCTGCACACACACCTGGCCTCTGACACTGGCACGGTCTGGTATGTCTCAGTGGGCTCACACCCTCCCGGGGGTGGCCACTGTCGCCCCCAGGCTGTGAGTCAGGGGCGTGTTTCAGCTGCCCTAACTTCCTCAAGGTCACTCAGCAGTGGCTTGGAGGTGAACTCGGGACCTGCCCTTTGCTCGGTGTTTATTGTCAGCAAAGTGATAATACACGGACATCCTATTTTTGGAAAGTCCGTTTCCAGAAGGCAGCCAACTCTAATTCCTGCCATGTCTCCCCCTTTCCCACCTCTATCTGTCTGGTATTCGGGGTGTGTTTCCTAAGCTCTCTGCTCTCAGCTATTATCTGTTGACTTGTCACCAGGGTAGATAAGGCCCAAACACTCCCCAGCTTGCATCCCCATCAGAATAATAAAATTACATCACATTGTGGGTTAATTTACTCCGCTTATGGTTATGTAAACGCCGTCTTTGCCAGTCTAATAGCGCAAACCTCCCCTCTCATCCAATCCTTTTTCCCCCTACCTGCTCATTGCTGTAAGTCCCCGTTTCTCTACCTGCCGAAGGACACAGTCCCCCCCACCACCCCACCCCCCGGTTCTGCCTGGCCCCTCCCGCCGTTCCAACACACAACTTCTATTTGAGGTCACAAGCTCCCTGAGCCAGACTGAGCTTCATTTGTTTCTCGAATGTGCCCAGAAAACCCCTTCCTGGGGCCGGGGGGTGAGGGGAGAGAAGGAGGGTCTCCAGGGTGAACTTCTATTCACCCTTCAAAGCTCAGCTGGCCAGGCCCTTTCCTGTCCTTGTTGTGGTTCCTGCTCTTGGACCTGGCTTGGGGTGCCTCTCCTCTGCTCCCACACACGGGACTCTCGGAACAGTCATCACACTGAATTATCGTTATGCTCGGCCTGGCGCCGGCGACGCCGAGTTCCCTGGAAGCACGGGGCTCTTTGTCATTGCTGGAGCACTGCACCCTGGAAAGGGGCGGCCATCCAGTGAACAGTGACTGGACTGAGGGCCAAGACAATACTTGGAGAGGGAGAGATACGCAAGGCCCTTCCCCCCCGTCCCCACCTTCCCCATTTGATCCCTGAGTCTATATCTAGTCCCTGAGCCCCTCCAGAAGTGATCCCTGAGTAGCCCCTGAGCACTGTGGTGTGTGGCCCCAACTCTCCTACCCCCCACAAAACTTGAAATTTTTTTTCATATCCTCAGGGAGCTCACAGAAAACAAAGACCTGAGCCTAGTTAACCAAGAGACACACTGAGGGGCAGACGGAGGTGCTGAGGGGCAGCAAGCAGGAGGGACATCTCATGGAAGGGACCCCAGAGCCTCGAACAACAAAGTCCACTGAGGCACTGAGGACCAAAAATGGAGGAGCAGCCACTGGCCCAGCCCTGTGGAGGAAGAGGGGCCGCGGGGGCAGCCAGTCTGGGAGCCACCACCGTCCCTGAAGGAGGCAAGGGCAGGTACCCGCCACCCGTCCCCATCCCAGTGCAAGGCAGTGCTCGACCCACTCCATTCTCCTGTGAGGAGTGGATGAACAGAGGGGCCACCCTCCCCTCCCGGTCAGCTCCTTGCTCTTGGCTTCTGTGAGAGAAGGGGTCTCGCCAGGACCCTCTTTTTCCCCCCGCCCCCGGCGGTTAGTGGTGGCTGGGCTGAGTGGGGACTCACCAGCCCACATGAACAGGACCACGACGATGATGAGCACCTCGCCCGTCCGCAGCTGCTGGTTTCGCCCCATCTCCTTCATGGTCACCTCATCTGGGGAGAGATGGACAAAGCTGGGGCCCTCTCCCCCTCCCCAGCTCCCCTAAGACAGCCAGTCCCACTTCCTCCGGGCCTTGCACATTCACCACGGTGACGGCACGGCAGAGGCAGGCTGGGGCTTAGCACAGACCCAGTCCCGGGCTTGCTCGTGGACACTGCTTGGCAGGAAGGAGGGGACGGGGGTGCCCAGACGCAGCTGCCCGTGCTACCCTCGCCTGCCTTTGTGATTGGGCGTCTTCTCCGCCTCGCGGGGCGTCTTGAACAGCACCGGCTCGCTGGCGGGGCTCTGGCCCTGGATGGAGATGGCCTGCACGTGCACGATGTACTCCGTGTCCTCCTCCAGGTCCCACAGGGCACACGAGCGCGTCGTGGTGTTCACCTCCTGGATGAAGCGCAGCATCCGCACGTCCTTCTTCTGCGGAAGAGACACTTAGGCACCATCGGGGTGCGGCCACCCCATCTATGCCCGGAGGTTTCCTCTCCATCTCTCCAGAGGAAACAGAGGTTCCGAGAGGACGGAAAGTTCCCCCACGCTAGACATATACACGTGGCGCCAGGCCCTACACTTGGGTTCAAATGAAAACCACCCCCTGGGCCCGAGAGTTAGGACAGCACGGAAGGCTCCTGCCTTGCACACAGCGACCCCGGGTTCGATTCCTGGTCGCTGGAGCATTGCCAGGAGTGATCCCTGAGCACAGAGCCAGGAGTAAGCCGTGTGCACAACTGGGTGGACCTTCTATCAAAAAAGAAAAAAAAAAAAAGCAAAACCCAGGGGCCACTTCAAGGCCTCCCCACACGGCCTGACTGGTCCCCGCCCGGGGCCCCCAGTGGAATCATCTGCACCGCTTTCTGCTCAGTCTCCTGCTCCCACTCCCGTTCTCCCGCACCCCCACTTCCCTGGGGCCCCTGAGGGTACCTGCTGAGAGATGGCAAATCCGATGACAACCTCATCCTCTAGGACATCCCAGCTCACCACTGCAGAGTTGGCCTTGAGGTGCCTGACGGTGACATTCACTGGGGCCGAGGGGTTGTCTGAGGGGCAGGGGGCACCTGGGCCTGAGCACCCCTTGACCGGAGGCCCAGGCCCAGCATTTCCTCCTTGGGACCCAGGGGAAGGCCATGGGTGGGGAGAGAGACGGGCCTTAGCTCCTGATCGGAGCAGCCAGGTGGGGAAGGCCCCAGTCCCTCCCGGTGACCTGGCTAGACACAGTGTCCCCCACTCCCCATGCCCGCCCCAGGCTCAGTGTTGAGGTGCAGTAAGAAGACGGACAGGTCTAAGGGAGAACATTCGGGGCTGCAGCAGCAGCAGCAGCAGGTGAGTCTCAGGGAGAGCGGCTAAAGGACTCCTAACCCAGTGCTCTTTCTAGCACATAGCATGATGAGCAGGAGAAAGAGCCAGAGGTGGAGCAAGGCCAAGGAGGGTGAACTTGCGAGGGGAGCTAGGCTTAGGAGTGGCGCCTTGGGGACTGCGGTGACCTGGGCAGAAAGGAGCCTGGGGGAGGGTCTGCAGGTACCCCTCTGTACCCTGGCCAGGCGGAAGGGGTGGGGGCAGGGGCACTGGGTCCAGAAGAGACCAGAAGCAGAGACAGCAGGGAGGCGGACCCTTCCAAGAAAAGGGCAGTGGGGTCACCCGGCTTCTGTGACTCCCAGGGGAAGTGGCTGGGACGGGAAGGCCCGCCAGAGAGCCGCGGTCGTGGTCCTCAGTCCAAAGGGTGGCCACGAGAGAGCAGAGAGGGACAGAGACAGGTGGCCGCAGACGGCGGGAGGAAGGGAGGGAGGGCGAGGGAGGGAAGCTGGGCCAGGAAGATGGATGGAGGGAGAGGCAGCGGGAGGCCAGGCCAGGACCCGCATCAGAGGCCCGGGCACACTCACTGCACCAGTCTGGGCCGGGCCCTCACCCGGGCCCCGGGGTGTCGGCCCCACCTCCTCACACCCTCCAGCACCCGGGAGCCGGCCTGCGGGCGGTGGGGACAGCGGGGAGGCCAAGGAGGGGGCCGTGTCCTCGGCTGCTCCCGGTCAGAGGAGCGCGCTAGGGGCTCGGGAAGCCTAGGCCGGGGTTCGGGGGCCTGGAGGAGGCACTGGGGGGTCCCCGGCCCCCAGCAGCCGGGGCAGGGGAGGGCCGGGGTGCTGGAGGTCAGGAGGGCGGGGGAGGCCGGGGGCGAGGTCAGGGGCGCAGAGAGCCGGCGGGGAGGCTCCGGGGAAGGGACCCGCGGGCTCGGGGGCTGGGCGGGGGGAGCCCGGCGCGCCCGCCCCTCCCGCCGGGGCCCCCTTACCCGCCTGCACCAGCGCGAGGCAGACGCAGCCCAGCCACAGGCGCAGCGCGGCGCGGGGCGGCCCGCGGGCCATGGCGGCGGCGGCGGCGGCGGCGGCCGGGCCCGGGGCGGCGCAGGGGGACGCGGCGGCGGCGCTCGGCGGCCGCTGGCGCTCGCGCTCCGGCCCGCGGCCCCGCCGCCCCGCGCCGCCCCGCGCCGCCTGCATGTCGGCTCCGCGGACAGCGACTCCCGCGCGGCGGCGGCGGCGGCGGCGGCGGCGGCGGCGGCCGCGTCCACGTCGGGCGCCCGGGAGGCGGGGCGCCCCCGCTGCGGGGAGAGCGCGGGGGCGGGTGAGGGGTGCGGGGGCCCCGCGCGCCCCGCCCCTGCCCTGCCCAGCCCTGCCCTGCCCTGCCCTGTCCTGCCCTGTCCGGCCCTGCCGGCCGCCCGCCGGGCCCTGGCCCCGCAGCGGGGCCCCGTGCCCGGACCCCGACCTAGCCGCAGGCGGGGGTCGGGAGTGCGGGTGAGCGCGGGGCAGGTGCAGGGGTGCAGACCGGAGGTGCCGGGGTCACATCCCTCACTAGCACGGGCGTCACCCGGCTGGCCTGGCCACACGTGTGTCACCCTCGGGAGCCGGCCCATGAGCGCCCGCCGGGCACAGGGAGCGCGGGGCTCTTGGGGCTCTTGGGGCTCATGGGACCCCAGAACCCGGCCGAGTGAACCCGCGCCCCCGGAATCCCCGAGAGCCTAGAATTTGCGGGTGCCAGCTCCTCCCCCGCCAGAGAACAATCTGGAACAATCTCTTCCCAAGAGCAGGGGAGAGGGGAGGGGCGCGCTCCCCACCCCACCCCACCCTCCCCCATCCTCCCCCAGCCCTAGGCCCTAAGTGCGGTAAATGCGCTCCGGACTCAGAGGGGGAGGGGGCGGGGTCCCGGGGACTTGGCTGCCAACCTGGCTCCGGAGAGGAGTTTCGAGAACCTTCCCTCACTACGACACTCCAGTGCCATCCACCGCCTGACTTTCCACCCAGCCCACCCTTTCCTGATTCTGGGGTGGCAGAGAAAGCCACCCTCTTCCTTATGAGAGGACCCCCGGAGTCCCTGCAGTGAGGCACAGCGGGGACCCCTCTCTCGGAGGGAGCCCCCCTGGCCCCACTCTGAAGTCCCCAGGTGAAGGTGTTTCTTGGGATGCTCAAGGCATCTTCAGACTCTGGACCAACCCTTTTCTGGAAAGGGGACACCTGACAGTTGTCCCACAAAACGTCTTCAGGATCCCCCTCCGGCTGCCCAGGACACAGTACCTGGACTGGGACAGGGACTGAGGCTGATCCTGCCTCCCGTGGCCTGAGCATTACCTGGAGGCCCCCAAGCTGGGCCTATTGTGGCCCTAGAGACGCCAAATTCCAAGAGGGTGGCCCTGGTGGTCCCCAAGCACCAAGAGCAGGAACAGCCCGGCAGCTTCGGCCTGCCAGAGCATGTCTGGGTGTGGCCCCTGCCCCCTGAGCACCGCTGAAGAGGCTCCTCCCCGCCCCCCCCAAAGAAATCTTCATCCCCCATTTCAGACACACACTGAGGTTCAGGTGTGAACAGCCGGGCGCCACTGAGTCACAGTGAGTCAGCAACAGAGGCCACGTCCCACCAGGATCGGTGCACTGCCCCCCAACTTCCACCTGGCCACTGGTGCAGGCAGGCGTGGACTGGCTGGGGGCTCGGCTGGGCATCAGAATCTAACAGGCGGGCGGGTCGGTCCCTCAGCACCCCACACCTGCCCCGCCGTGTCCTCTCCGGGCCACATACCTGTCCGGGTGAACCCGGGACCCCCACCTGCGTAGCCTGGAGCCAGGCGCGCCCTGTGTCCTCTCCCCCGTCCGTCTCTGCTCTGCTCTTTCTTCTCCTCCCAGCAGCTGCTACCCCACCCCGCCACGCCCTACCAGCTGCGGCGTGGCCCCGAGGGAGCCCCCTCTCCCCTCCTCCCCCACCCCCACCCCCACCACCAGGCAGGAAAAGAAGACACGGGGCCTGCAGAAGCAACTGGCCTCATTGCAGGAGCGGGCAGGAAGGAGAGGGGTCAGCTAGGGGGTCACAGAGCCCCTGAGGGTCGCTGCGGGGGCAGAAAGGGAAGCTGGGAGGGGGTCGCGCTGGGGTCCGGTCCCTCGCGGGGGAAAGGGGCGCCTGAGCGCCACCTGCTGGCCTCCACGCGTATAGCCCCAGGCAGATATCGGGACCAGGACTTGAGTCTGGGCGCTGGAACAGGATGGGGGAGGCTGCGGGGGGGGGGGGGGGGGTCGTTAGGGTGGGCAGAGGGCGCGGGTGGCGGGAGCACCGCGAGTGTTGTGGTTTTGAGCGTGCGGTCTTCTGGGTCTGGTGAAGCTGGTTCTTGGCTGCTCAAAGCTGGGAAGAGTCCTTTCAGGAGCCAGACGACGACGACGAGGGAGAATTGGGCTGGGAGGGGAGGAACTGTGTGTGGGGGGTGGGGGTGGGGGTTGGGAGCACCCGGGTTGATCTTCAGTGCAGGCTGCCGGGACTGCTGCTTTTGTGCGTCACTTGCATGCTGTCCTCGCTTAGTGCGGGGCCAAGAGCAGTGGCATGCAGCTTTGTTGCGTCATCTCCCAACATACGTTAATTGAGCACCCAGGCAGTGCTAGGCTTTGAACGCCACTTTAGGAATGCAGCTGGCAGACAAGAAGGAGCGGGCAGAGGGTTGAGGGCTGGACCCCTTCCTCCCTGCTGCTTTTTTTTTCTCTTTGGAAGACTCCACTAGTGTCTCAGGGTGCTGGCTGGCCACTTCCACACTGGCACCTAGTGGGTCATGAGCATCTGGGTCTTCCTGAGTGTCCAGGGCTGACCAGGGCCCCCGCACCTAACTCAGGCTGTAAGCACACAAGCCAGAGTCCTGATAACTACTCCCCCCCCACACACACACACACGCTGAGTGCTAGGGACTGTAGCTCACGTCTCACACATGAAAGACCCATGTGCTACCTCCAAGCTGCGGGCAAGCATTTAGAGTGAGGACGGTCCTCTTCACAGTCAGACATGATCATAGTCCTAGCCATAGGCCATGTAGTGACACACAGATCACAGGAAGAATCAGGAGAAGGGTAGGAGATCTCTATGGAGATAAAATAATCAAGCACCTACCAATAATTGGTGGGGTGTGGGGTGGGGAGGGTGTGGACCACTGCTGTGCTCAGGGGTTACTCCTGGCTCTGCACTCAGGAATCACTCCTAGTGTGCCCAGGGGACTATATGGGACACCAGGGATTGAACCCAGGTCAGTTACATGCAAGGTGAGTGCCCTGCCTGCTGTTTTATCACTCTGGCTCCAGAACTGACTCTTGTCCATGTTATGTTATTTTGAGTCTTAGACTGACAAATGGCTGCTTTTTTTTTCTGGTGCCAGGGATCAAGCCCAGGTTCTGACACATGTGAGGGGCTACACATGGGCTTCCCCAGTGTACCACATCCCAACCAGTAAATTGACGTATCAGTAAATTCTATTATTCCAAATGAGAAGGTTGGGATGTGCAGAGGTCTGGTGACTTACTCTGGGTCACACAGCTGGAGATCCTGGGTTCATGTTCAGGGCCTAATATAGACCTCCTGCACCCTGCTTTAACCTCCAGAGACTGCACCACAGGATAAGAATCCAGAGCTCTGCGCTAGGTGGAGGACCCAAGTCTCCCTTCCTGCGGGGTCAGAGAGGCTTTCAGGTTGAATGGCAATTGACCAAGCCCAGAACCAAGCTGATCCAGAAGGGATGACCTATTCAACATCATCTATGTGTTCACAAATCACATACATGCACGAAATGTCTTGAATCTTCATGATCCTGAGACATTAAGTTGGTCGTACCCATTTTACAGATAAGGAAATTGACGTTAAACCAGAGAAAGTGGGCTGGAGAGATAGTAGAGCAGGTAAGGGGTAAGGTACTTGCCTTGCATATGGCCAACCTGGGTTTGATCCCCAGCACCACAGATGCCCCTCTGACCACCACCAGGAGTGATTCTCGAGCACAAGTCAGGAGTAATCCCTGAGCACTGCCAGGTGTGACCCCAAAACCTAAAAACAGTGAAAGAGGGAGAGAGGGGGAGAGAGAGAGACAGAGACAGAAACAGAGACAGAGACAGAGAGTTACTTGCATGGAAGAAATGGAAGAAAGTGACAGATGGAAGTCTGAGTTGTCTGTTCCCCCATCCTCCATCACGGACATGATGAGGCCAGCCCAGCTTGATGTTCCCTGAAACCCTGGACCAGATGAGCTTGAGCTAGGTTTGGGTGCTGAGACCAGGTGACCAAGTCGCTGTGACCTGGTCCCAGGACAGGGCGATGACTCAAACCTGGAGCGCTTGCTTAGCATGCAGGAGCCCAGGTTCGAGGCCGGCCCCACCTGGTCTTGGAGTCCCTCCAGGAGTGCCCCACTCTCTTACAGAATGGCTGAATGTAGATTGGCCTCAGTCCTTGAGGATCTCCAGTGGTAGAGCGGGAGAGAGAATCCAGAGCTAGGATTCCCTAACCACGCAGAGAGAGAACTCCCTCTGCCCGGGAGGGATGAGGAGCAACAGTGGCCAAGAGAGGGGCCACAGCAAAGGCACAGCGGGTGAGACACTTTGACCCGGGCTGACCCAGGTTCAATCCCCAGCATGCCATACAGTCCCCACACTCACCAGGAATAATCCCTGAATGCAGAGCCAGGAGTAAATCCTGAGGGCCCCCAACATCCCTCCCCAGAAAACAAAATAAAACAGCAGCTAGGAGAGAGTATTAACTTGGAAGGAAAGCCAGGAGGGCTTCTGAGAGGAGGTGAAACCTATATTAAGGTGGGAATTAGTCAAAAATGGGATAAGGAGCAGAAGAGAACAGGACCTTTGGCCCAAGAGAACACTGTGAACGGGGAAGAAAAAGATGGGATGGCAGAGGAGGGTGGCAGGAAGGGTTGCAAGTTGCTCTGTGATCCTACAGTTCAGGAAAAGAGAACTGGATTTTATTTGGGAGGGGAGTGGATTGGGCCACACCCACCAGTGCTCAGGAGCTTCTCCTTGATCAGGGGTTGCTCCTGGAGGTATTCAGGGGACCATATCTGGATCCAAGGATCGAACCAGGGTTGGCCACGTGCAAGGCAAGTGTCCCTGTACTGTCTCTCCGGCCCTAGGATTGGATTTGAAGACTCTTCCATGCTTGTCGGAGACATCCAAGCAGGGAAGGGCAATGTTTATTTGACACAATCTTTCTGAGCCCACCAGTGCCAGGAGCTATGGTGAGTTCCAGAGACACTGCTTTAAACAAGGTGGCAATGTCCTTGGCCCCAGGAAGCTCAGTTGTACCAGCAATACCCAAGTAATAAGTCTGTGAAAGACTAACCAAAATCTCTTCAGAGTCACAAAGAAAAATTGGAGTAAAGTTGTAAGGATGGTCAACCAACTAATACTGGGTCATAGAGTCCAAGGGACTGACATTTAAACTGAGAGCCAAAAAGAGAAAGGAGGCAGGCATAACACAGCTCACACACTTCAAAGAAGAGTGCCATGGGCACGGAATCAGCAGGTGCAAAGGTCCTGGGGCAGGAGTAAACTGGGTCGGTCTGTTTAGGAAAGTTAAAAAACCTAGTGTTCAAGCATCATCAGGGCTTACTCTGGTGGTTTGCCACCTGGTCCAATAACTCCTGGGAGTGGCCTTGAGCCCCCAAGCACCACTGGGAGCACTCCCCTGCCCCACTCTGCAAAAAAAAAAAAAAAGGTGGTTGATTAGGGTTTGTGAGTCAAAAAGAACAAAGAGTGGGGAGAATGTGATAACAGTACGTGGGGAAGGTGGCACACACAGGCCAGAGAAGAATTGGTTAAGTGATTCCACTTGAGTGGGAACTCCAGAGAGGTGCTAGTGCTCTGCTCTGGGAGGGGCCTCCCTTCCCCTGCCCCCCTCCGCAGGCTCGGGACTCTTCCACCTCCAGTTCTTTCCCCGCAGAAGCAAGATCATGGTCTGTGTGCAGCTGGACACACGGCTGCAATCTCCTAGCCAGAAGGGATGGTTCTTGGGCCGGAAGGGACAGTTCTCATCCCAGGCCAGGACAAGGGACAGGAGGAAAGTGGATGGAGGGTTGGGATACACTTTGTCTGGGTCTGATGGTTGTCATATGGTGAGTGTGGAGAGACCAGAGGGAAAGGGGCTGGGATTGGCCCTCCAGAGGCGGGTTTCTGAGCCAGACCCCCTGGCTGAGAGACCTGGGCCCATTACTCCACCTCTCTGAGCCTTCTCTTGAACTGGAAAAGGATAATAAAATCCACACAAAAGAGTGGTGGAAGGGATGGTGGTGGGTGAAAGGGAAGGAAGGGAGAGAGGAAGGGAGGAACGGAGGAAGCAAGGATGCATAAAGGCCTCCTCTTAACCATTTTTTGGGGGGTAGCCACATCAAGCAGTGCTCAGGACTTGCTCCTGGCCCTGTGCTCAGGATCGCTGGCAGGACTGTGTGAGAGGTCAGGGATTGAACTGTGGCCGGCCACAAGGAAGGCACAAGCTGCAGCCCCCTGAGCTATCTCTCTGGTCTTCTCTTTGGGTGAAGAAAATCTCAAGTCTCCCTCTGTTTAGAGACTCAAATGACTGAGCTCCTCTCTGACAGAACAGAGAGGTCTGGGATCTTGCCTGACATCACACAGCCAGTTAGTGGCAACACCCTGCCCTTGTCTGCTCCAAGCCCTGGGCCCAGCTTTCACTTTAGAGTTTCTCAGTGTCAGACCACAGATGCTCTGAGGCCAGAGGGAACCATCTTGCCTTCCACGCTGCCAAGCCAGGTTTGATCCCTGGCATTGTACATGGCCCCCTGAGCCTGCCAGGAGTGATTTCTGAATGCAGAATCAGGAGTAAGTCCTGAGCACCACCAAGTGTGGTCCAAAAACCAACAAATAAACAAAACTCTGGAGAAAAAAAAAAACACCAAAATGCCTCAATCCCCCAAGAGCAGTGCGTCAGGGGCTTAGGTTAGCCCAGGTCATGGGTTGCTATGGCAGGAAGAGGCATCTCCGCCCCTCCAGGGCCTGGAAGGCTTAGTCCTCAGGCTCAGACTCAGCTCAGCCTGGACCAGGTTGGGAGCCTCAAGTGCCCAGAGGCCTGAGGTCAGAGGGTCACTCCCCCTCGCCCAACTCCTCCAAGGACTCCCTCATCCTGAGGCCGTGGCTCTGGGCATGGCCAGCAGAGGGCAGCTGCTTGGTCAGAGTTGTGGTGGCGTCTCCAGGGCCGGAGCTGCGCTGGGCACTGCCCTGCCTCCTGCTTCTCCCTCCTGCCAAGCCCAGCAAGCTCCTGGGGTCCTCACAGGCACATCCAGAACATCACTGGGCTGCTCTGAGCCTCAGTTTCCCCATCACAGCGTCTGCCTCTCCAGGTTCTGGGAGGAGGCAAGGAGGCTCACACACACAGATGCTATTTTTATTAGCCGTGGTGACACTTGTATTTTATCTTAAAGTGGCTGACATAAAGGGCAGGCAGCCAATCAGTGGTCGCTATGACGACAGTAAGAAGGACCATGATGCAGGGCACAGTCACAGTCCAGCCTGAATCTCCTCGCCAAGGAGCATCCGGCGCCTGCTGGCCTGGGATGCCACCAGTGACCAGGAGTTCCCTCCCTCCCGGCAGCTAGCAGAGAGTGGCCCCTGTGGGTGGCTGGCCTAGCCTCCGGCTCAGGCCCCCTTGTTTCCCCAGGGCCTGCGGGGTCAGGAGCCAGGCCCCTGCAGTCGGGTTCCTGCTGTGCTGGAGGAAGGTGAGCCCCAGGGACAGGCCAAGGACTCTCATTCCTGCAATTCCAACTTCCTTTTCTGCTGCCTGGGAAGAAGGTAGAGGAAGGGGATCCTCCGCTGGGCTCAGGGCCTCCTCTCAAGAGTGGCTGAGACCTGGGGGCTAGAGCAATAATACAGTGAGTAGGGTGTTTGCCTTGCATGTGGCCAACCTGGGTTCAATTTTCAGCATCCCATATGGTCCCCTGAGCACCGTCAGGACTAATTCCTGAGTGCGGAGCCAGGAGTAATTCCTGAGCCTCTCCAGGTGTGGTCCAAATATAAAATTTAAAAAATGGCTGGAACCTGAGCTATTATACGTAGGGTGAGGAAGGTACTAACTATACTAACTAGCCTTGCATGTAGCAGACCCAGTTTTAATCCCCAATTCTGAGCCCTGCTGTGAGTTATTCCTGAGCCCAGAGCCAGGAGTAAGCCCTGAGCACTGTGGGTGGTCCCCACCAAAAGAAAAAAAAAGAAGAAAAGAAAAGGATAGGAAAGAATGAAGGAAGGGCTGCAGCAGAGAGATGATGTAGAAAACTCAAGGACGGGAGGCGCTGTGCCTGCCAGAGGCTTGGTTCCAACCCCAGCACCATCTGGTCCCCTAAGGACAGAGCACTGTGGGGAGAAACTCCTGAACACAGAGCGTGGAGGAGGGCCCTGGGACTGACTGAGGCCAAGGAGAGAATGGGGCCCCCAGAGCTGCAAGCCCAGGAACCTCAGTGTACTCTAGCTGACTGCCTCAACACCCCCCCAAGCTGCCCTCCCGCCCCAACAAATTTGCTGGGCCTCAGGGGTCTGGTAGAGAGGGCAGAAGCCAAACAGCCCTGGCCTCAAATTCAGGCTTTCTGCGTGCCTCGGGCAAGTTCTCTGCCTCTCTGAGCTGGCCTCCCTTCTCTCGGCCTCCCTGCTGGGACTTGAGTTAGTGAGGCAGTAGCTGCATCCAGAGATGCTTTTTTTTCCCCTTTTTTTCTTTTTGGGTCACACCCGGCGATGCACAGGGGTTATTCCTGGCTGATGCACTCAGGAATTACTCCTGGCAGTGCTCAGGGGACCATACGGGATGCCGGGAATCGAACCCGGGTCAGCCGCGTACAAGGCAAAAGCCCTACCTGCTGTGCTATTGCTCCATATCCCCCTCCCCCCCCAGAGATGCTTTTGATGTGAAAGGGAAAGATGGAACGGTAAGGACTTGGAGACAGAGAGGCAGGGAACATTTGGACGTGGAAGCCCCCTCATTTCCCCCAGGCTTTCCTTGTCCCCACCCCACCCCAGAGGGCCACGGGCGCGGGAAGAGAGAACTGCAGCAGGCTGAATGATGTCTGGGCTCACAGCTGGGTGAGCAGGCGCGTGGGGTGTGTGCCTGCGTGTGCAAGAGTGTGCGTGCATGTTCACTGGGGCAGGGAATGTATGCCATGTGCAGACATGGGGTGAGTGTGCTGCACTTGCGTGCGTGAATCCGAGAATACCCATCGCAGAATTCACGGGCACATGCATCCTTGCAGGTGCTGCGTGCATTCCTGCAGCGATTAAGGAGGCTCCTCTGTTCACCGTTGCCATGGAAACACAGAGGCAATCCCCAGCCTCAGGAAGAGCTGACCCTGTCTTCCCAGCGAGGGAGGTAGATCAGAGGCATGAGGCCCGAGGGACATGGCCACGTCGGCCTCTGGGACTGGGTTCTGGGGCTCTGGGTTTCTCTGAATCCACTGGGAAGCCCCCACTTCTGCAAGACATCCTGGCCCAGGAGGGGTTTTGGGTAACAACGTTGGGTGCCACCGGGGATGGCTATAACCCATGCAGACTCAGACTGGGAACTTCAGCTCTTGATCCTTCACCTCTGTCTCCTCTGAGAAATCTGCCGGTGGCAGGTGCCAGCAGAGCCTGAAGCCAGAAAATCACCTTTCATCCCTCTGAGGGTTCCTGTCTCCAGGGGACTGAGTTTCCCCAGGTGGCAGCCCTGTGAGCAGCAGAGTTTCCACAGAGAGCTGAGGTTCCAGGATGATGCAGGGGCCAGCGCTGTGCCCCACTCTGCTGGGCCAGCCCCCATGTCCTGGGCCCCCCACAAGGATTCTCGTAGAGGGCCTGGGACATTGGCCACTTTTCAAGGTGGAGAGAAGTAGCCTGGAAGGGGTCACCCAGAGCTGGGGCTCATCCTTCATCCTGGCGATCCTTGGGCAGAGCTGAGCTGTCAAAGCCTCTGGGCGGCAGAATCCAGGTTAGGAACAATTCTTATTTGTTCTTTTGTTTTTTTAGGCCACACGCAGTGGTACTCAGTGCTCACTCCTGGCTCTGTGCTCAAGGATCATTCCTGTCTGTACTCAGGGGACCATGGGGTGCTGGGAATTGAACCTGGCTTGGGAAGTGTCAGGGACGTGCCCTACCCACTATACTATGGCTCCAGGCCCCAAGGAAGGATTTTCTTTTAAAAAATATTTCTCAGGATTGAGGCTGGATCAATAGCACAGCAGGTAGGGAGTTTGCCTTGCACGTGGCCGACCTGGGTTTGATTCCCAGCATCCCATATGGTCCACTGAGCACTGCCAGGGGTAATTCCTGGGTGCAGAGCCAAGAGTAACCCCTGTGCATCACCGGGTGTGACCCCAAAAGAAAAAAAAATCAGAAAAATAGTTTTCAGGAGTGAAAAGAGCTCAGTGGGCCAGAGTGTGTATGGTTTGGTGCCCAGGTTTTATCCCGAGTACCACGTAGGGTTTCCTGAGCACCACCAGGAGACACCCCCAAGCACCGAGAGTAGCTCCTGAGCACAGCTGCGTGTGGCCCGAAAACAAGCAAACAAAATTTCAATTTATTTGTTAAAACAAATTCTTAGACTTCTTTACAAATGGCTCTGAGAATATTCTGCATTCTGCATCACAATTTTCCATTTCTCTCTGTCAGTGTATTAAACTTCAATGAAAGCACGGATGGACACAATTCAACTTTTTACTTCTCTTTTGGATTTTGGCCATACCCAGCGATGCTCTAGGCCGTCCCCTAGCCCTGTCCTTAAGGGGTTGCTCCCAGCAGTGTTCTCAGCACCTTTGTTGCCTGGAATCACACCCAGACCTCCAGCAAGTCCACTGGGCCTCAGCCCCCTGACTGATCTCTCCAACTCCAAGCCAACCTTGTTTGTTTGTCTTTACTTTTGCTTCTTTGGACCATACCCAGTAGTCCTCAGGGCTTCCTCCTGCTTCTGTGCTCAGGAATCACTCCTGAAGGGTCTTGGCGGGGGCATATACAGTGGTATCAAGGATACAAGACAAGTCGGGGCCAGAGCAATAGCACAGAGGTTAGGGCTGTTGCCTTGCATATAGCCAACCCAGGTTTGATCCCCAGCACCCCATGTGGGGTGCCAGAAGCCCTGCCAAGAGTGATCCCTGAGCAAAGAGCCAGTAGGAAGCCCTTACCACTGCCAGATGTGACCGAAGCACTAACCCCACCCCGCAAAATAAATAATTAACCCCCACAAAATACAAGTGCTTAATTCTATGCACGTTTTTTTCTCTGCTCCCTTCCCCCTGCCCCTCAAGAGCTTCTTTTGGCAGGGCTCACACCCAACATGTGGTGTTGGGTGTGACATAGGACCTGGGATGAAACTCAGGAGATCCTCTGTGGTGACATAGGACCTGGGATGAAACTCAGGAGATCACACATGCTAGGCGTGTGCTCTATTGCCTGAACTATCTGCCTGACCTCAATTCCTGACTCTTAAAATTTGGACCCAGGTCTCCAGTGCCCTCTGAGCAGGCTGTAATGCACCCAGGCAGATCGCAGGCAATGCTATACATGAACGAACACTAGGCAATGCCCATTGTACCAAGAACCACCTCTCCATTTGCTGGGAACCTGGGAACAATTTTCAAATGGTCAACCAAACAAACCTCCAACAAGAAAGAATGGAAGGGGAGACCCAAGTGCTTCTCTAGAAGGGATGAGTGCAAGTAAGCCGTGGTGGCCCTGGTGGCCCTGCCTGCCTGCAGCTATTTCCATCAGCAGAAGGAGAAGGATGATGGGGCTAGGTGAGGGTCCTGACCTGACTTCCTGCATCACCTCAATCCACCGCCCACCGCCTCTCCCACTCTCTTAAGACCCAAGGAGAGGGGCTGGAGAGATAGCACAGCAGGTAGGGCATTTGCCTTGCACACAGCCAACCCGGGTTCGATTCCCAGCATCCCATATGGTCCCCTGAGCACTGCCAGGAGTAACTCCTGAGGGCAGAGCCAGGAGTAACCCCTGTGCATCACCGGGTATTACCCAAAAAGTAAAAAAAAAAAAACCCAAGGAGAGTCGAGGGGGGCCAGGGAAGCCCTGCTTCTTAATTTTGAGTCCCTTCATGTGGTGTGGGGCGACTCCAGACATTTGTTGGGGAGGGGCTGGGCCATTGGGAGTTTTCAGAGGAAAGGAAGGAGGCGGGAGGCCCTGGATGGTTATTATGCAGGGAGGAAGGGGACTGATGTCCGGAACACGGCAGGAGAGGGTAAGAGGACCCGACTGGACAATCAGGCGGAGGGGCGGCTGGGGTGTGGGGGGGCCTCTGGGCAAGCTGACCAGGGAGGAAGCAGGTGTGTGATGAGGAGGAAGAGATGAGAATGGAGGTGGGGGGGGTGAAGGTGGGTCGGGGCCCCTGGAAGTCAGTTCCTGAAGCAGCCACAGGGTGGGCTTTGTGGAGAAGCCTCAGAGGGGCGTGCTTGGCCGACTTGGTTAAGCTGAGGCCTGTTCTCAGAGTCTGTCCGCTGAAAGTCTGCAGGTTCGTGCTGAGGGCCCAGGAAAGATGAGCCCCTTTCTCTCTTCTTCGGGGTGTCTGATTCTGGGTTGCACAGAGAGAACAGCTGTCTTCACCAGGCGGGCTTTGGTGCTCTTCTCTGGGGACCCTGCCGATGTGGGGCCAGATCTTCCACCCCAACTTCCGCTCAGCAGGTAGAGGGGCAGGCCCCAACCAGCAGAAGTGCTGGTGCCTCCAGACCACGCATTCCCTCCCGAGCCCACAGCATCAGGCCCTCGGTACTCCTCATTTACAGGTCTCCTCTCACTTACCCCCCACTCTGGCCCTTGCAAAAGGCCATTTCCACGGCACAGATCAGGAAGTGAAGCTCCCAGGGGCAAAGACCCTTGTGACCTCCTTCTGAGGTGGGCAATGGGGAGGGAGGACAGCGGGGCTGGGGAAGGACCACAGAACAGCTGTGTGATCAGGGTGGGTGGCAGAGGGACCCCCAACCTCACCGCAAGTCTTTCCCCTCCTTCCCAGGACCAGCCTAGCACCGCCAGCCACCCCCTGTTCTGTTCCTCAGGGCCCAGCTCCTTTGGGAACAGCCACCCCCCTCCCCCTCCCGGGCTGTGCTCCTGGCAGCTGTGCCACCCTGGGCTCTGGTCCGGGGGTGGTCCCCGGCGTTGAGGGGGGCTGGGCAGAAGCTGGGATCAGTGGGGCGAAGGTGTGAGCCATCCACAGGCCCCCAGATCCCCACCTTCAGAGCCACGGTACTCCGGGCTCAGGTGGACCAGGTTCTTTGGGAAGGGGTGGCTTGAGGCTTTAATCACTTTATCAATGTTTGTTTGTGTAATTCTGCTCTGAGATGCTTTTCCTTCCATCTGTCCCCACCATCTGCTCCCATCAGGATTTTCCAAACCATTTGGGACCAAAGAAGGGAGGTGGGGCCGGGCCTCTGAGGGGGATGGGGAGGGACTACCTCCACCCACCTCCCCCTGAGGCTTCCAGGGAGAGGCCTGGGCTCGTGAGTCACAGAGACCTGCCTTCAAATACCATCTCAGGCACCTTCGTGCTGTGTCATGTCAGGCAGGTGACCTAGCTTCTCAGAGCCTCAGTCTCCTCATCTGTGAAATGGTCACGCCAGTGATGCTGCAGGACTTGGGCAGTACCTGGCGACACTGTAAGGTGATGTGTGCATACAGCAGGTGCCCAAATGATACCCCAGGAGCTAGTCTATTCCTCTGATGAGCTCTCAGCTTGCTCCCCGATGCCGGGAACACGCCTTTCCCTGGGACTTGTGCCCGCACCCCTTTTGAGAGACCCTGCCCTCTGCTGGCTTTCTCTCTCCATCCCTCTTCCCCTCTACACTCCGTCTCTCCTCCCTCCCCCACCGCTTGTCTCAGTCTCATGTGCTGGGGGCTGACTCTCACTAGTGAGCCCCCTCCCCACCCCATCCTGAGTAGGCCTTCATTAAAACAAATTAGAGAGGGCTTTCCGTCGCTGGACCTCCCGGTGCTCGGCCTGGGGAAGCCAGGTCACAGGCTTGCCCTGGGTGCACTTGGCAGGGCCCTCGGAATGGGCTTTTCCCTTCAGAAAGGGGAGAGACAGCCAAGGTCCTAGAAAATTGCAGGGCCGTCCCCTGACGGCAACCCAGGGCCTTAGAGCAGGAGGTCTTGGACCTCAGGCCTTGATGTGAAGTTTGGGGAGCCCCTTACCCTTTGGTTCCTGGGGGGCTACTGTGCTGCTTGGGTTCCAGGGAGGAGAGAAGCGGCTGAGCCATGGGATGGTGTGAGGGTGGGGGGGAGGGGTGGAGTGAATTAAGTTTCACCCTACTCAAGCAGAGAGCAGGAAAGTGAAAGGGGGGGGGTGTTGGGTGAGGAGGAGACAGGGTCCTGCCTTCAGAGCTCCTTTCTCTAGGGAGAGAGGATGCATCTAGTCAGGGGGTCCTGTGAGCAGAGGGAGCTGGGGGAAGAGAGTGGGAGCAGTGCAGTGTGTGTGTGGTGGGGGTGTGTGTGTGCTGAGACTGGACACAGTGGGCAGGAGGCTCCAGAAGAGTGGAGGGTGCCAGCATCAGGCAGGCAGAGGAAGAAAACAGGGGCGAGCTGGGGTGGGGCGGCAGGGCTGGCCCCTCTTCTACCCCAAGCACACGGTGCTCCCTGGGAGCGGGAGGAAGTGAGGTGGGGGGAGGACGGGTGGCAGGGTGGTGTTGAGCGAAGCAGCAAGTCTCTCCCTGCCCCCAGGTCCTCCTGCAGGAGGCAGCTGGGAACCACCCACACATGTCTGGCGTCTCTCACCAGACAGGGGGTCCCAACGCCAGAGCCAAGGCACACAGAGAAACTGGTGTTCTGAAGGGCCCAGCTGCCCCCCACCCCACAGCCCCACTCCCCAGGAGCAGGGAGTAATGCCAGCCTTTAGTCACCTGGGGCTCAGACTGGGAAACTGGGGGCAGGGGGGGGTTATCTCAGAGGGTTCCCCCCTTACCCCCGAGCTGGAAGGA
Source organism: Sorex fumeus (assembly GCF_029834395.1). NCBI lineage: Eukaryota > Metazoa > Chordata > Mammalia > Eulipotyphla > Soricidae > Sorex > Sorex fumeus. The sequence continues at coordinate 48,176,693 of NW_026606104.1, forward strand.
GCTATCCAGGCAGAAAGCAAACGTTATGGGCTCACCTTCCAAGCCAAAGCAGGCCCTGTCTGGTGCCGGGTTTATCTCTGCAGGGCCTGGCTCCCGCCCGTGCCCCTGGCCTCCAAGTGGGCTCCGGGCAGAAAGCTTGCAAGCTTGCTCTTCCCCTCTGCTCAAAGTCCCCTACTGGCTCCCCTGGAATAGAACCTGCAGTCCTGGGGCGCTGCCCTTCCCTCAAAACTCCCCAGCTTTGTTCCCGAGTGGAGGTGCAGGGGCCCGGGGGGGGGGGTGGCTGGAGCCACCTTGGATGCTTGGATGCCCCCCCTCCAGCGCTATGCCCAGTTGGGACAGGCACGATGGGCACAGACGAGGTTCCCAGCTTAGAAAGGCTGACTCTGAACGCTGAATCCTCCTCGCCCGCGGCCTTCATAGCTCAAAGGTGGGTGAAGGAGACAAGAGAGATAGTACAGGGGGTAAGGCGCTTGCCTTGCACATGTTGGACCTACGTTTGATCCCTAGCACCCCATATGTTCCCCTGAGTCTCACCAGGAGTGATCCAAAGCACAGAGCCAGGAGTTATTCCTGAGCATAGTGGGTGTGGCCCAGACCCACCCCCCAAAAAGGGAGGAGGCGGAGTGCCTGCTATTCATGCAGAAGACCGAGGTCCCACCTCCAATACGACATGTTCCCTCCAGCACAGGCCAGAGCACTGCTTCTGGCGCGCCCCCGCCACCCCCAATTCTAAAACCTACAGTCCTTGGCATGGCCCCAAGCATTGCCACCGTGCGTCTCCATTCATGGATCCCGATTTTCTCTGTTCTAGAAATGACTTGTATCTTCCGCCACCTCCAACTCCCATGACCCACTGCTGTAAGAGAGCAATGAACGGATGAGGGCACAGGGTTCAAGTTCACGCCTCCACTCACGAGCTGCGAGAGAGCCGGAGAAGTCCCTGAACCTTCTGCTCTGCCGTGAAGGGCACCGGGAAGGGCAACGGAGACAGGGAAAACCCTCAGGCCCTGATGTGGGGCTGCTCCTAGGCGCGGCGCGGGTCGGGGTGGCGGCCGAGCAGCCCCTACTCTGGGATGCGGCCAGAGACTGGGCAGGGCTGTTCAGGAGGCGGCGGGGGACCTGGGCTCCTAGCCCCAGCTCGGCGTGGCTGGAGGCGGGATGGGGAGGGCAGCTGAGATCAGGGCGGGGCTGGGGTCCCCAGGGGTCCTGCGGGGATCCCGGCCGCAGCCGGGGCGGGTTCTCCAAACCCGGGGGCGGACGGGGGGTGTGTCTGCCAAGCCCGCCGGGCGTCATCCACTGGAGCAGGGGGCGCTGCCTCTCCCCGCGGAGCCCCCCGCCCCGTCTGCTCAGGAGTGGAACGCGGGGGCCTGGAGGGGGCCGCTGGGCGCTCCGCGTCCAGGTGCAACTGGCGAGGCGACGGGAGGCGGGTGTCCCCGGCTTAGGAAGGCCGTTCACTCGGCGATGGACCCCCTCCTCGGCGCGACCCGTATCTAGGTGCCGGAGAGCTGGGAGTCTGGGTCCTCCCGCGCCGGCGGGGCGCCCTTCGATGAGGGGGCGAGGGCGGGAGGGCGTCCCGCGGCCGCGCGGGCAGGGCAGGGGGCGGGGCCGGGAACCGGGGGCGGGGCCTGGCGCCGGGTTTGCGGCTTGGGGGCGGGGCCTAAGGCTGGGTCTGCGGCCAGAGGGCGGGCCGGGACCCCTGGGGGCGGGGCCTGGACCCCGGGGGCGGGGCTCCGGGTGAGCGCCGCGGGGCGTCTCCCTCGCAGGCCCCGCCCCCGCCCCCCGCCCGCCCTCCGGCCGCCTCTGCCGCCGCGCGCCGCAGCCGCACCGCCTTCCCTGCGCAGTCGGTGTCTCCGCATCGCTGGGTGAGTGGGGGCCGCTCGGGCCGGGGTTGGGGGATGTGGGGAGGGGGCGTCTGGGGGGGAGGGGCTGCGTCCAGGGCTCCCCAGCCCCGCGCCTTCCGCCGACCATCCCTCCGCGGGCGCGGGCAGGAGGGGCTCCCCCGGGGCAGCGCGTGGCGCTCTCCAGGGTCCTGACCGCGCAGTGGCCAGCGCGAGGAGTCGCGCCCGGGGCTGCCAGCATCGAGGCGGGGGGCTCGGCGGGCGGCAGCCCGGACGAGGTGGGAAGGCGGGCTCGGGGCGCGCTTCTCAGGGCGAGCTGCGGGCTCCTTCCCAGGGTGCGGGCTGGGGGTCTGTGCGGAGAGCACAGCGCCGGGCCACCTTCCTTTCCAAGTCTTCCAGCTGGGAGGGGCAACTCTGAGGGGGGCCGCGGGAGGGGGCTCCGGAGGACCTCCCCTGCCCAGCGCAGCTCTCTCTGCCCCCGCCCCATGACCCAGTTCCCTGGACCTCCAGGAGGGGACTAAGGGACACACTGGCGCCCCAGCCCCATACATTTCCTCAGTCCCCTCCCACACACTTGTTTAGTGGCGCCTCAGCCTGGGGCAGAAGAGGCCGTTTAGGAAGGAGGGTCACCAACTTGCAGAAGCACGCATGCCGGGGACGGGCACAGGTCCCCAACAGGCCCTCCCCCTCCCCGCGATGGGTGCGTGCCAGCTTACATATGTGCGCACGCCACACATGGATGGAAACCTGCGGGGAGACAAATGCAGTGCCGAACCCAGAACGCATACATGCGTGAGCACACGCGTGAGCTGACACCTCACCCATGGACGCAGATTCGTACACACACAACAAAGCCTCTCACGCCACTCTCACAGTCCCAAGCTTGTGTGGCCGTAGGAGGGGGCTTGCGGTGTCACCTGCACACACCCCTGCAACCCCTGCCCCAAACTGTCCCTGTTGGCTCCCCACTGTCCCCCCCAGACCTCACCCCTCTGACCTTCTGACCTGGGAGCCTTTCGGGACTCCATGAAAGGTGAGGGTTGGGGTGGGGGTGCCTGGCTGGGGAGGGATGTCCCTGGAAGAGGGAATCCTAGTCTAGGAATGGCAGCAGCTCCCTCTCCCGGGACTTGGCAGTCCCTATGGGGGAAAAAAATAAAAGAAATTAGCCAGGATGCCTGCCCGAGGGTGGCCCCAGCTGTTGGCTGTGTGTCAGGGCGGGCCTGGGAGCTGGCTGAAGATGCGTGTGCGAGACCTGCGAGGTCGTGGGCTGGCGTGTCTCATGCACAGGGTTTTGGAAGTCACGTGTGCGTGGTGCTGTGTGTCAGCATATGTGCGGGGTGGAGCTGAGGAAAGGGTGCATGTGGAGTCAGGTGGCCCCGGGGCATGTATGGGCTGTCTTGTAAGGGGCCTGGCCCCATGGTGCAGGTCTGGGGAGTTGGGGATCAACCTGTGTCGCTTCATGGTCCTGAGTTCCTGTAAGTCGTTTCCATGGTACTCAGCACTTGGCCATTTCGGCAGTGTCCCCAGGGCTTCACGGGTGGAGGGCAAACCCCCATGACAAGAACAAAGTGGGGACTGCTAACCCCACTGCAGAGATGAGGCAGTTTCAGGAAATTGCTCAAGGTCAGACCAGTGGAAGGAGTAGAACTGGGGTCCGTCTCTGCAGCCAGGGCCCCATGTGTGGGAGAAGGAAGCGGCCACTGTCCGGCCGCGGTGGTGACTAGATGTCAGGAGCCAGAGGGCCGACAGGGTAGGGTGGCAGTCCTTTGCATCCTTCTCTGGGGTTAGCCCTGTCATTCCATGGCTGTGTGTCCTCATGCAGAGTATCTCTCCCTACCCCACCCCAGCTTGCCTTCTCATCTGTGAAATGGGGCCAACCCCCAGACTTCCTCTTGGTGGGGGCGACACAGGAAAACCAGGAGGGCTGAGGCAGGTACTGAGGACCTCAAAAACAAAGTGAGTCCTGCCTATCCCTGTGCAGGTAGAAGGTCCCGGGCGGGGGGGGACACCAAGGCAGAATGTTTGGGACAGGTGGAGTGACCTGCGGCCAGCCAGCTCTGCCGGGCCCCCAGGTCTAATAAGAGGTAGTGGAGGCTGGTGACCTGAGTCCCTTCTGGAGGGCGATCAGAGACCGGGAGGACCTAACTATTTTTCTGTCCTTTGGCCCTTGGGGGCCCCAGGTGGGACTTGGCTCGGCCATGGGCAAGCAGAACAGCAAGCTGCGGCCCGAGATGCTGCAGGACCTGCGGGAGAACACAGAGTTCTCGGAGCTGGAGCTGCAGGAGTGGTACAAGGGCTTCCTCAAGGACTGCCCCACAGGCATCCTCAACGTGGATGAGTTCAAGAAGATCTACGCCAACTTCTTCCCCTATGGCGACGCCTCCAAGTTCGCCGAGCACGTCTTCCGCACCTTCGACACCAACAGCGACGGCACCATCGACTTCCGGGAGTTCATCATCGCACTGAGCGTCACCTCGCGGGGCCGCCTGGAGCAGAAGCTCATGTGGGCCTTCAGCATGTACGACCTGGATGGCAACGGGTACATCAGCCGCGAGGAGATGCTGGAGATTGTGCAGGTGGGCGCCCGGGCCCCCAGGATGCCAGACGCGGGCACCCTGCAGCTGGCACCCATCGCCCTTGTCGGTATAGCTAGGACCAGGGGTTATTCTTTAGACCCTGTTTTAGAAACTCTGTATTAGGCAATCATTTCCAATGGAAAGAGAAGTTGGGCGAATTTCCTTTACCCTTGACCCTGAGCCGTCTTCAGCATAAGGTCTCACGTGCTTGATCGTGGTGGGTGCCTGTCATGTTGCATTGTCCAAAATATGACCCTTTACCCGCAATACACCAGGCTAGCTTTCCTAAGAATAGGGACATTCTCTTACATAACCCATTATATGATTAGAGAAGTCAGGGCACTTAACATAGAAGCAATGCTATTAGCTAACGTACAGACCATATTCCGGTTTGGCCAACTGTCTCAGTCGTTTTTATAGCTTTTATTTTTGTTTCGTGCCGAGGATCCCACATGGCGCCTAGATGTCGTGTCTTCAGCCCCTTTCAATCTGTAATGGTTCTTGGGCCTTTCGTGACTTTCCTTTCATGACTTGATAGATCAGGACACAGAGCAGTTTTTGTTTTCTTGACTCTCCTCTACTCATGAGCTCACTTTGAATGCCCAAAGTGGTAAAGACATTAGCTGGAAGCCACACAGCATGTAAGTGGGCCACCTGGCTCCACCTTCTCTGTTCCATCTGGATGCAGTCTGACTTTTTTGTTTGTTTTTTTGGGGCCACACCTGGTGATGCTCTGGGCTTACTCCTGGTTCTGTGCTCAGGGATCGCTATAGGCAAGGCTGTGGGGGGACCATATGGGGTGCTGGGGATTGAACTCGGGTCGGCTGCATGCAAGGCAGGTACCCTATATGCAAGGTGAGTACTTTCTCTAACCCCATCGGCATGACATTTCTGTTCAGCCCTGTACACAGAATCACCTTCCCACCAATAGACTGCAGACTCCTAAGAGCCTCGTGCTGAGTGAGATGCACCTCTCCATGCACTCAGTGCATCTTGACACCAACTCCCTGAGACTCAGAGAGGTGAAGTGTTTCACTCAAGATCACAAAGCACAATCAGAGCTGCTCCTTGAAAGGGAACTGGCCATCAGTTCTGGAGATGGCCCCATCTCTTGGATTGTTCCACTGTAAAAAGGGGATGCTAAACTTAGGAGTGATTTAAAGACCTAATATGATTCCCCTTTCTTGGTACAAGTACCCTCTTTTTCCTCTTGCTTCATTTTGGTTTTGTACCACACCCAGCTGTGCTCAGGGCTTTCTCCTGGCTCTGTGTTTCTGCCTCACTCCTGGTGGGGTTGATGGACCACATGCAGCGCCAGGGGATAAAATCTGGGCGAGCCAAATGCAGAGCAAGCACCTTACCCCCTGTGCTATCTCCCTGGCCCAGTAGGATCCACTTTCAGTCTGACACTGCTACCTTTTCTCTAAAACCTTCCAGGAGGCCCACCCCTCACCCCAGCATCGCCACCTCCAGGATTCGGTTCTATTTGTCTGTCCAGATCTGTGTTCACCTTTATGCTGAGCCTCTGGTTCTTCCCCTGTGGGGGAGGCTGTGACCTCCCTCCTTCATGCAGGTCTAGGTGGGCAAGGGACAGAGGGTGGTGTGGGGGTGCGTATTCCCTCCTGCAGTGTATTTCTCAGCCTTTCTAACATCCCTGGGATGCGCCTGCGTGGTCCTGTCTTAGCACGAACCCTGCTTCCCTTTCCTGCTGCCTTGCACACCTTTCCCTCTTTCAGCTTTGCTGACGGCTCCCTGTTTCCAGCTCGCCCGGCCCTTGCTGGACTCCAGACACTGGCTTCTCTTTTTGCTCAGAGTCTCAGTGTGCCATCTAGCCCATTCCAGAATAGAACGAGCACCGTGTGTAGCTGCCTCTCATCGGGGGAGCCTTTATATTGATCCCTGGTATTTAGTCTGTAGCTAATGAATAGCGGGGCCTCCCAGGGGTCCTGGTGGATGGGTCCACGTGGCAGCTATGGGCTGTCAACCCTAAAGAGTCATCTGTGTCTTACCACCCCGTTGACTGCCCTGCTGCAGAGCACTCCATCTCAGCCCCGCGGGCCAGGCTCACGTCAGCCTCTTCCTTGAGCATCTCCTGGATGTCTGCCTGCCTGGCCTCTGCCATCTGAGCCTGGTTTCCTTTCTAGCAGCCGGTGGCCCCAGCCAGCACAGACAGACTTCTGTGAGCCCAGTAACTGATTAATTACAGGTCGGCTCCAGTGAAACAGTGAGTGCACCACACTTCCAGACAATTAATTGGGAGGCCCGGGAGAAGCCTGTCACAGGGGAGTCCTCTCTGGAAGTCATTTGCTCAGTCCTCAGCCCTGTGACCGGACCATGGGCACCCTGGAAGGGCAGACAAGCATGCAGGCCACAATGAACCAGCTGGGTGACAAGGGTGTAAGTGTGACATCTGAGTCCCAAGGACTGCAGGGTAGGGAAGGCCCGGGATGGGGCAGGAAAGTCAGGATCACAGCATGAACTGCTGTGTTCTTTCTTTTGTTTTGAGGCCACACCCGACTGTGCTCAGGGCTTACACCTAGTGGATCCGGAGGACCATAAGGGGTGCTGGGAACTGGGATGCTGAAGATCAAATCCTGGTCAGCTGCGTGCAAGGGAAACCCCTGCCCGCTGTGCTGTTGTGCCAGCCCTGAGCTGCTACACGCTGATCCTTTAAGCCAGCCGCTGTTGCTCCATCCTTGACTCTCCCTCTTTCAGTCCTCATGGATATGGTTCCCCCACTTCACAGACAAGAAACTGAGGCTTGTGGCTTGGCCGAGACTACACAAGTAATGAACAGAATGAGGCTCTCATTCCAGGCTCGTCTTACCTTATAGTTCCCACTGGTCACCCACCAGACTGCCAGAGCAGCTGTCCAGAATCTCTGCTATTCCCATCTGAAACCTGGGTTTGTTTTGTTTTGTTTTGGGGTCACACCTGGTGGTCCTTGGGTGCTACTCTTGGCTTAGTGCTTGGGTGATCCATGGAATGCTGAGAATTGAGCATATGCTCCAACGCTTTAAGCACTCTCCCTGGCCCCAGGAGCCTCGGTTTCTTCTGAAAAAACCAGGGTTGTAAGATGTGTTTTACAGGACTGTTGTAAGGTTTAGAAACACTGCGTGGAGGGACTGGCCGTAGTGACAGAACAGCAGGGAGGGTGCTTGTCTTGCACACAGCTGACTGGGGCTTGATCTTCATCATCCCATGTGGTCCCCAAGCACCGCCAGGTGTGATTCCTGAGAGCAGAACCAGGAGTAACCCCTGAGCATTGTGGAGTGTGGCCCCAAAAGAAAAAAGTGTTCTTGGGAGGTGGCCTGATTAGTGGGTTCCTAGCAGGTCGCAAACCTGGGAAGGTACGGGGGGCAGGGGTGTCGGTTGTGGCAGAATTACCCCCGGGGAAGCTGATGGTGGTGAGGGAAGCAAGGAAGAGGATGAAATGACTTGAATGCCAAGGACTAATGGGTCAGACTTGGTGCAGAGGGCAAGGGGACACCTTTTAGAGAGGACAGTGTCTTCTCTGTTCTGGGTGTGCGACTCTGGCTGGGTGCTGGAGTTTGCATCTGTCTGGTGGGGATGAAGAGAAGCTGGATGAAGCTTTTTGGGGAGGGGTTCCCGGGAAGTTCTAGGGCTGCCCTGTTCCTGACCCAGCCAAGATGGGAGAGGACCTCCCCAAGAAAGCACGTATGAGCTGAGCCCCCAAGGAGGAGTGGGAGGCAGCAGAAGGAGCGTGGGGCAGCATCCAGAAGGAGCTGGGTGCGAGGCAGGCCTGGAGGGAGGCCTGTGTGTGAGTGGAACGAGGGGGCGGCTGCTGGGCCAGGGACTTGGCGGTGGAGATCTGTGTTTGGAAATTGCTTTCAGAAGCAGCGGGGGCCAGACCCAGGGAAAGAGGCTGGAAGAGATCAGGGTGGAGGCTGAAGTCAAATCTTGCAGCAGAGGAAGTGTAGGGTGTGGGAGAGGGTAGGCTTCTTGGAGGAGGTGTCGGAAGTGAAAAGCAGGAAGACTGACGTGAGCAGTCTGGTCCTGGAGCTGCAGGTGGCCGGAGCCCAGGCTATGCCCCAGGCCAGTACGCTTTGTGCACACGTTCTGTGGTGGTGGCGGTGGTGGTGATGGAGGGAACACATCTCCTTCGTGTCCTTCGGAGTTCCAGGCCGCTGTGGCCCTAAGGATGCCCCCTCCCCTGCTGACCAGTTGCTGAATGTCCCCTGTACCTGCTCTGAGCCCGGCGTGGCCGAGCGCCCCCTGGCGGCCACCGCGACGCCGCAGCGCAGGGCCCCCTGGCGGCTCCCGGGCGCGGGCGGTGCGGAGCCCCCGGAGTTTAGGAAACTGCGCGGGGGCCCAGGTTACCCCGCACGAGCGCCCCTTCCCCTCTGTGTGCGCCCCGACGCCCCCCACCACCTCTCCCCCTTCCTGGGCTCCCGCGGAGGCTCCGGGCTGCGGCGCGCCTTTGCTCATGCGGACCCCTCTGCCAGCAGTGCCTTTCCCGCCGGGCGTCTCCCTGGGGATCCTCGCACAGAGCCCCCCTCTCCCGGGAAGCCCTCCCGGACAGCCGGCCCCGGGCCACTGCCCTATCCCCCGAGCCCCGTGCCGCACCCCCGCGCCGAGGGGCGGGTCCCGGGGGTGGGGGTGGGGGTGCCCAGGTGGGCGCCTCTCACTCCCGCCCCCCCACTGCCGCTCCCCCAGGCCATCTACAAGATGGTTTCGTCCGTGATGAAGATGCCAGAGGACGAGTCGACCCCGGAGAAGAGGACGGAGAAAATCTTCCGCCAAATGGACACCAACAACGACGGTGAGCGGGCAGGGGCGCGGCGGGCGGGGGCTCCCCTGCACCCCGGCCCCCGCCGGCTCCGCTCCATCACCGCGCCTTCGCCCCCTCCCCGCAGGCAAGCTGTCCCTGGAGGAGTTCATCCGCGGGGCCAAAAGCGACCCGTCCATCGTGCGCCTCCTGCAGTGCGACCCCAGCAGCGCCTCCCAGTTCTGAGCGAGAGGAGCCAGGTTCCCCCCCACCCCAGCCTTCCCGGGGCCCTCTCCCGGCTCGCAGCTTCCTCCGTCCCCTTGTGTCTCCCCAGGCTGGGGGTCAGACTGGGCACCCCCGGGGGCCTACTCTCCGGAGATGCCTATGAAGGCACCCCGCAGTCTCCCCAAGACCCGAATAAGCAAGCAATGAGCACCCACCCCACCCCGCCCCCAACCCCCAGAGGCAATACCACCCTTGGACCCCCATTGAGACCTAGGCTCCGGCTTGGTCTACCCGCAGTCAGCAACACCCTTTCTCCCCAAGATAGTGGAACTTCTACAGCCACGAGGAATGGCCTCTTGCCCCCAACCACAGGGCACCCCCTCAGGTTTCAGCCCTGCGGGAGGGCTGTGTGTGGAGGGAAAAGAGGGGTCCTGAGTTGGGGGGTGGAGGGAACACGGTCCCGGAGCAGAAGGTCCACAGCTCTTGAGGAGGGCCTGGAGGCCAAGATGCAAAAGACACCCCTGGATTCCAGCCCCGGCTGTGGGTCCCCTCACCCCGCCTGCCTGCTGTCCCGCACGGATGAACGTGGTCCCTGCCCCAGCCACGCTCATAGGCCCACGGAGAGAGGGGCAGCCGGCCCTGAGCCCCCCCACAGGCCTCCGCCGAGCCCGTTCCCCGCTGCATGCATCCACACGGAGCATCTGTTCTTTTTAATACCTTCACAATAAAGTCTGTTTCAGTGCAGAGGGCTGGGTGGCTGGGGGCCGGGATGAAAGCTCCCCTGGGAGCTCTGTGGGACGGTCCCCAGTCCTGAGCTGGACACAGTGCAGATGGCGGGAAGCCCAGCTCGGCTCCAGGAGTCAGAGGGTCAGCGGCTCGGAGCTGGTGCAGCTCAGCAGGTCACGGCTCTCCACAGGCTCTGGGCTGTCCTGGAACTGCAGACACCGCAGGGCTGCGGGGAGCTCCCAGGCACCTCCCAGGCAAGACCGGCTCGTACCCAGGGAGCACTCCCAATTTGCAATTTAAGCCCAGATCCCTCCTGCCCCTTCCTGAAGCCAGACTGGGCCATGGGAGAGGCAGGTGCCCGCTGAGACATAGGAACCCGCCCCCCCCCCCCCACAACCCCTCCCACACCTGCCTTTGGCTCTGGGCAGGAGAGCAACTACCCTCTTATCAAGGTCAGGGGGCATCAGACTGGCTCTCTAGGAGATCGGGGACTCGGGGGAAGGGGCCAGGCCTTACCGAGTGTTGGTGGCTTTTCCCCCACCAGGGCCTCAGGCCCAGCAGGTGGTGGGCGAACTGGGCACAGCGCACGGCGCACACGCTCTCGGCCACGCAGAACACAAGCGAGATGCCCCAGAGGCACAGGCTGGAGCTCTGTGGGCACAGTGAGGGGAGGCGCTGGCCTGGGGTCCAGGCACCCTTCCCACCCCCACCCCAACGGGGTCCCCAGGCATCCCCCTCCCCACCTCCCCTATCCCAGCACTCACATAAATGCGTGTGGGGTCGAAGGGACAGTTGGGGGCCAGGGCCAGGAGCCCAGGGCTCCCAAAAGTGCAGGCGGCCAGCAGTGCCTGGCCCTGGGTGGCAAAGGTCACGGCGATGGAGGCCAAAAGGCCAAGGGCACAGGTGAGAGCCAGAAGGGCGCAGGCCACACTCGAGCCGAACACTGTCCAGCGCTGGGTGGGAGAGGGCATGGGTCAGTGGACCTTGGGGGCAGCTCAGAGACCCTCTGAGGGTCAGCCTCCCCCCTCCAAGCAGGCCAAGCCCTTTGGGGTGACCACTGTCCCCTCCAGACCACTCCGGGAGGTGCCACATACCAGAGGGACACTGGGAAGATAGCGCGACAAGACGATCGTGACGATGCCTGAGGTGATGACCTGTGGGGGAAGCTCCGTCAGGCTGGACTCTGTCCTGGAGGAATTCGGGGTGCTGGGGAAAAGGTGGGTGGCCGCCTGCCCAGCCCGTGGCCGGCTCTAGCCTTGGAGGCCCCCACTTCCTGGGGCCCAGCCGAGGGGAATATTTCTAGCATTCACCCCCTCCCAGCCTATAGCCGTGACTCTGCCTGCAACTGAGCACCTCAGCTACCACCCGTGAACCCCAGGGTGGTGCGGCCAAGGAGTGGGTGTCTGCTCGGCCACTGTACGCACACATTCCCTGGAGTGGCAAAGATTTTGGAAGAAATTCACTCAGCGGGGAAGGAAGCAAAACCCACATTGTTCAAATAACTCAGGACCCTTCATGGAGGAGAGTTCAGACAGCCCAGGAGTATTTGAGATGATCTCAGGCTCTTGGTGGCGTGGTCCCAGCTCCTCCTGATGTGCGTCTCTTCCCATCCCCCCTCCAACACACGCACAGCGTCAGGAGCCCCCTCCTGCTCCTCTGCCTGTCTAGCATCTCCCTCCCTGCACTCCAGCCACAGCCCCGAGGTGGGCCACCCACTGCTCAGCTCCCAGCTGCCGCGCCCTGAGTGCGCCCAGCCTGGGCTGCGTCGGCAAGGTGACTCCAGGGGAGTCCTGAGTTCGAGGCCAGCAATGCCTCTGACTTGCTGTGCAGTCACAAGCAAATGCCTGCCTTTCTCTGGGCTTGGTTCCCTTGCAGGATGAGCTCACCGAGCATCCTGGCTTCCCTGTCAGACACAAATAGTTGCCAAGCTGGCTGGGCTTCTTCGTAGCAGCAGGAGTTGGGTGAATCCCTGAGTCTTGGTTTCCCACTCTGAAAAATGTTACTAATAACGGCCCACGTCCCACGTCACTGGAAACAGCAAGGATTTGCTCTGACGTGCGGGCCAAGCCTGAGGGGTCCTAACTCCGCACTTGCTGCCTCCCCGACCCACCCCACCAAGCTGGGCGGACACAAAGGGCCACGGGGCCACACCGGCAAGAGAGGGGAGAGGTGTGAGGCGTGAGCCTGGGCAGCGCCGGGTTGTTGACGCCACAGCCTGGGCCGGTGTTGGCCTTTGCACCAGCCTGCAGGCGGTGGGCTGTCTGCCGCATTCTGCAGGGGAGGGAAAGGGCGTTGCGACTCCCTTAGCCGAGGAAAGAAACAGATTCTGATGAGCAAATGTTCTCCCAAAGGCTGAAGCCCCCTCGGCTGGTGGGGCTTACAAGCTTGAGAAGATCCTTGATCCCATCTTCATCAGACAGGTGCTGATGCTCGTCAAGACCCGGCTCCCCCAAGCAAGGCTCTGCCAGAGCCCCCAGCCATGGCACTGCTGAGTTCTGGGCTGCAGAACCGAGCTCAGCCGTTCTCGCCTCCCACCTTTGCAGCTGCTGTTCTGTTCTTGGAACACGGTCCCAGCCTCCTCTCCTACCTGCCGGGAGGGGGGGGGGGCTCCCCCCAGTACCTCCTACCTGGGTGATGGTAACTGCAGACCAGCTGTGAGCTCCTCACCTACGAACACCCAGCCCCTCTGCCTACCTGGCGGGATCCTCCCATGCTGACCTAACGCTCCTTCCTTCCGACCCGAGCTGCCTGAACTGTTGCCCTCTTGGAGCAGAATCCCAGATCCCACGAGCTGGGAGAGCTAACTGCACCAGGCTCTGGGCTAAGTAAGTACACTCTGTGGAAGACTTTTGATTTTGGCCACCTCCATGGTGCTAATTCTGGGGCAGTGTTGGGCCGGGGGTGGGGGAGGGGGAGGTTGCTCCCCAGCAGTGCCTGTAGGACCAGGCGGCACTGGGATCATGCTGGGGATCGACCCCCGGCCTCCTGCACTCTTGAGTTGCCTCTCCAGCCCCGTGGATGCTTCTTTTGGTCCCCCCAGGGCCCTGTGACGTTTACACGCCTGGTTTACAGAGGAGGAAGAGGAGGCAAGGAAGCGCGGCTTATGCAGCTGTGGAGAGGCAGAGGAGGGTTTGGGCTGGGGGTCGCCCAAACCCGCTCAAGGAAGGACCTTTCCCAGGGCCCTCGGGACCCTCCTGGTGGGGCCTACCACGATGGCCAGTGTGACGGAGAGGATGTTGACCACGCAGTACTGCAGTGCCACGGCGTCGTGCGGGGTAGCCACGTAGCGCAGGACCGTGCCGTGGAGGAGGGCGGCGGCGATGAAGCTCAGGTGGCCGAGTACCACCAGCACCAGCCCCCGCTTCATCAGCACCTTCCCAGAGTCACTCACATTCGGGCCACCTGTGGGGACAGTGCGCAGGGTGGGGGGACATGGGGGACAATTGAAGGGGGCAGTGGAGCAGGAAACCCCAGCCCGACAGGTGAGGAGGGTACTAGGTTTCCTGTGCCTTGTCTTACCCAAGGCTCAGGGTTCTCATTCAGGAAAGGGGGCTCATGTGAGCCCCTTTTGTGAAAGCCCTTGGGCTTCTGGGGTCCAAAAAACACATGGGAGGGACTTAATGGGGAGTGTTTCTGAGTGTTGTTGGTTGGGGCCGGGACTTGAACCCACCTCTCCAGCTATGACCTACGACCTTCCATGAAGCTGCCCAGGTTGAGTGCCCGGGCTGCACAGGGCCTCGAGGTGCCGTGCTGAGGTTGACCATCACTGTCCACAACTGAAGGAGCCCTCGGTCAGTGGGCAGGGATCACCTCCTGCTCAGGAGATGGCTGGGCGCACCCAGCCTAGTCCCCAGAGACCCTCAACTCGTGAGTCTAGGACTGTCCCAAGTTGGGTGATTTTAGATAAGACACTCAAGTCTGAGCCTTGCTTGCCATCTGGAACGGGAGGTGTGTCTCTTGTCTTCAGGTCGGGTGGACGGGCCTCAGGGACATGGCTGGGACAGTAGGCAGACTTCAGAGAGCAAGCCCGTGGGGGCAGGGGCTCTGGGCAGGAACAAGGAGGCAGGGGGCAGCTGGAGTCCAGTGGCTAACTAGCCCCTGGCTTCTGACTAGACCCTGGCCACTATCTACATGTCCCCAGGACAGAGAACTACTGAGCCAGCTCGGATTGTTTTATTTCTGCTCTCTGGGATTCCCTGGGAATCCCAGCTCACTTCCCAAGGACACACACAACATTCACACACATACACACACACACACACACACACACACACACACACACACACACACTGCAGCTGGCCAGCCCCTATCCCAACTAAACAGCCCCCCTTTTCCTTTAGTGGCTCTTTGTGGGACCCAGCTGATGTCCCCATTGGTGGCAGGGAGGTGTGAACCCTACTTCCTGCATGGCAGCTATGCTATACCAGGAAGGAACCCAGGACCCCCCACATGCAAGGCTGAGCCCTGCCCCTCAGATGGGATGTTCTTGTGGCCCCTGAGCCAAAAGGGAGTCTCAAGTGTCCAGGGAGGTGTGGGGCCACTCCATCACAGCCCCCCATGGGGGTCCCCAGACTCCGCATGTGACAGCTGGGGAGGGTCTGGCCTGGCTGGTCTCTATGAGATAGAGGGAGGACACATGGGTACGAGGGCCCATTGATCACCAACAGGAAAGGGCATGGCAGCCTCATCCCAGGTCCGACCCACTTGCTATCTACCCACCCACTTTCTTGGCACCAGGCACCACCTGGCTTGGGGCTGGGCCCACAAACAGCATCCCAGGACCAAGGGTTTGGTCAGAGTGGCGGTGGCCTGGTGCCAGCGCCGAGCAGCGCTTGGAGCTCCGTGGGCTGGGGGTTCCTGGCTTCCCTGCATCGCGGTTAGGGTTTCCGAGCCCTTAGCAACAGTGGCTGATGCTGCAGAAGCTCTTTCACTCTTTTCTGGCTTTGTTTTGTTTGGGGTCGGTCACACGCGGCAGCGCTCAGGGCTCACTCCAGGCTCTGCACTCCCGGCGGGATGGGGGACGGACCATATGGGCTGGCGGGGATGGAACCTGGGTCTGCCGCGTGCACGGCACACGCCCTGCTCCACCGCTGTACTCCTAGGAGGAGACCCGGTCCTGGGGCAGCGAGGAGGGGGTGATCCTGTCCCTGCTACAGGTGGGGAAAGGGAGGGGCCCCAGGTCCCCCGATTCTGTCTGAAGCCGCGGCGCGGAGGGGACCGATCGATCCTGCGGTCAGTGGGAGGGGTGGGAGGGGAGAGGGGGCCAGCAGCAGCCCGGACTCTTTCCCGCGCCCCACTGGGGCCAGAGGAGGGGCGCTGTCCTCTGGGTCTTTTCCCGGAGAACGGGGAGGAGGCGCGGGAGATCGAGGGGCGACGCCACCTCGAGGAGATGCCAGCAGCCCCCGCCTCCTCCCTTTCGCGGGTGGGGAAACTGAGGCCAGGACGGGGCCCCGGCGCTCCCGCGACCCGCCCCGCCGCCACGGCTCACCCAGGCGCAGACACATCTCGGCTCCCGCGCGGCCTCTCCGCGCCGGGCGGGGCTCCAGGGGCTGCGGGCGGCCGGGGGCCCGCGCTCCCATGCTCGTCGCCGCCCCTCTCCCCGCCGGAGCCCCGGCTGGCGGGCTCCCGCGCCTCCTCCCCGCGCCCCCGCCCGAGGCCCGGCCCCCTGCAGTCTCGTTTGCATCCCGGCCGGTCCGACCGGTTGCACGGCCCTGCCCGGCGCCGCCACTGAGTCAGCGCCGCCCGCCCGGCCCGCCCACAGCGCCGCGCTCCCCGTGGGCGCCCTCCATCCCGGCCGTCCCCCGGACACCCCTGTCCGACCACGCCCCCGCCGGGCCGCCCCTCGGACATCCCTGCCCAGGTGGGCGCCCTCTCCCGGAGGCCCCCTCCGCCGGTGGACACCGAGGAGAGCGGCGGCTGCCCACGGGGCAGGGAGTGAGAGGCCGGTGGTCCTCGGTGCCTTGGGGCCGGTGCGCGCCGTGCGCCTAATCGGGAAAACCACCAGGGACGAAGCGGGCGGGAAGTACGGCGTCCAGTCCGGCGGCCAGGATCTGCCCTTGACCTCACGTGTGGCCGCAGGCATAGCGCTGCCCTCGCTGCCCTGGGTGTGCACGCTGAATCCAGGCCTTTAATTCTGCCTTGGAATCTCTGTTGCCTCATTGAAAATCAGGGATTCCTATCTGCAAAGGTTGTGCAAGCATAAAATTCAGTACAGAAATGAAATTGTTAAAAAGCTTTGAAACCCTCTAGAACATCTTCACAAAGTGTCACGAACAGGAACGCATGGTAGGTGCCTTATTGATCCTCTTGTGGCAGTTGATCTTTAATCTTCCCGGATGAACCTGCCCTTCCCTGTGTCATTCTCTGCGAAGTGGAGTGGACTCGCCCAAGGACCCAGAGCCAGAAGTGGTGAGGTAAGGGTATCCAGACTGCCAGCCAGTCTTCAGGTTCTCACCCAGATCTCAAGACTCCCTCCCGGATCTCCAGACTCCCACCAGGATCTCCAGATTCTCAGCAAGATCTCCAGACTCCCACCAAGTTGCCATATTTCCACCCAATTCTCCAGAACATCACCAAGATCTCTCTTTTTTTTTTTATTAGTGAAACCCCATGAGGTACAGTTGTAGACTTACAAGTTGTTGTGCTTGGGTTTCAGTTATACAATGATTGAGTACCCATCCCATCACCAGTGCCCATTCTCCACCCCCACCAATCCCAGTATCCCCCCCTCCCATCCCCCATCCCACCCTGCCTCTGTGGCAGGGCACTCCCTTTTGTTCTATCTCTCCTTTTGGGTGCTGTGGTCTGCAGAAGAGACATTGGGTGGCAATCATGTTCTGTCTACAGACTACTTTCAGCATGCATCTCCCATCCTGGGTGGATCTTCCCAGCACCCTTTATTTGGTGCTCCCTTCTCTATCTGAGCTGCCTTTGCCCCTCCAGTGTGCGGCTGGCTTCTAAGCCATGGTGTGAACAACCTGGTATTTATCACAGCTGCTCTTGGGTGTTAGTCTCTTATTTTGTTACTTTATGTTACCCAGATGAATGCAATCTTTCTATGTCTGTCCCTCTTTCTGACTCATTTTGCTTAGCATGATATTTTTCATGTAGTACCACTTGTATGTAAATTTCATGACTTCATTTTTTCTAACTGCTACATAGTACTCCATTGTGTAGATGTACCAAAGTTTCTTTAACCAGTCATCTGTTCTCGGGCACTCAGGTTTTTTCCAGATTCTAGCTATTGTAAACAGTGCTGCAATGAACAAACAAGTGCAGATGTCACTTCAACTATACTTTTTTGCTTCTCCGAGGTATATTCCCAGGAGTGGTATTGCTGGGTCAAATGGGAGCTCAATTTCTAATTTTTTGAGAATCATCCATACTGTTTTCCAAAAGGGCTGAACCAGTTGGCATTCCCACCAGCAGTGAAGAAGGGTCCCTTACTCGCCACATCCGCGCCAACACAGGTTGCTTTTGTTCTTTTGAATGTGGGCCAGTCTCTGTGGTGTGAAATGATATCTCATTGTTGTTTTGATCTGCATCTCCCTGATGATTAATGATGTAGAGCATTTTCTCATGTGCCTTTTAGCCATTCGGATTTCTTCTTTTAGAAAGTCTCTGTTCATTTCATTGCCCCACTTCTTGATGGGGTTGGATAACACCACTAAGATCTCTTGATTCCCACCCCGGTCTCCAGATTCCCACCCAGACATCCCACCTCCTGTCTAGATCTTCAGATTCCCACCCAGATCTCCAGATCCCCATCTAGATCTCTGTGCCCCTATTCTCCAAGGCCACCTGTGGCTGCACCCCAGACTCTCTCTCTGTCCTCAGAGTTGGCTTCTGGATACAGGCACGCGCTGGCTCTCTGGCAGCACCTATTCTCAGCCTGGACTCCCGCAGTCAGAAATCTTCAGAGGGGTGGCAGAGTTGAAGGCATCTGGGTGTTTCTGAGAGCATGCCTCTCCGCCCTCTGGTGCTGGGGCCTCTGGTACTAGTGAGGCCACTCAGTAGCACACTCATCTCTGTCTTTGATTTGTCTTTAAATGGAGCAGTCATAGGGATCGAACTTAAGGCCTCACACCTATGGAGCATGTGCTGTAATGCGGCTGAGTCTCCGGCCAGCACAGCCTCAGGAATAAAAGCATCAGCACATTATCAAGTGAGTGTTCCCTTCCGAACAAGATGGGGCTCTGGGGGGCACCTGCAGGCTGGCAGTCAAGCTAGTGTGGCTGCCGCTGTGTGGATGTCTGGGCTCCCCTCTCTGAGTGGGACAAAGTGTGCAGGAATGAGGAAGGAGAGAAAGTCTGTGAGGTGGGGGGCATACCCATTATTAGGGAGTGGGGGGCATACCCATTGGTGTTCAGGGCTTACTCCTGGCTCTGCCTTAACTCCCATACTTTCTCTTTAGCCCCTAAATAAACCACTGACAGGCATTTGACTATTATTTTGAACCACTTAATAATACTTCTACCTACTAGAAATACTTTTATCAAAAACACATGTATTTGTGACCAATCTCATACCTTGGTCTTTTTTTGCAGGGTGCAGTGGGGGGAATCACACCTGGTGGTGCTCAGGGATTCCTCCTGGCTCTGCACTAAAAAAATCACTCCTGGAGATGTTCGGGGGACCATATGGGATGCAGGGGATTGAACCCGGGTTGGCTGCATGCAAAGCAAGCTCCCTACCCACATACTATCTCTCCAGCCCCTCATTTCTAGGTCTTTCTTAGGCAGCAGGGAGTGCAGAGATGGACATGCACCGTTTGACTGCAGTAGGGAGACACATGCCTCCGAGAAAAAGTGATTGGCTGCAGGGACAGAGTCTTCTAAGGACCATTTGTTCATACCTTGTTTTAATTTAAAAGGAAATAAATGCCTCGAGAGGCAGCCTGGGGAGGGAGGAAGTGGCCTGAGGGGAACTGGAAACATCGTGGTGGGAAATGTGCACTGATGAAGGAGCGTCCTGAGAACTCTGCATGAGTGAAAATCAATCATGAACCACTTTATAACTGTGCTTCTCGCAGTGATTCAACAAATAAATGAAAGATTATTGAGTTAAATGACCTTTAAATTAAAAAAAAGGAAATGTCCCCCGACCCCTGCCCCCAACAACACCTTTTCGATGACTAAGGCCATATCCCACGGTCACCATGGAGCATGCATGTGGTCCCTGGAAAGCTGAGGACAGATCTCACATGTGCTTACATGTGGCTGCTCCCCCTTCATCCTGAAGCCCCTCCAGGCCTTTGGAAATTAGAGTGGGGACTGACTTTTGTGATATCTCTGCTTTCTGATGCATAGATAAAGGCTTCTTGTCCTTGGGACTATACTGAGATGGTAATGGTCATCACCCCATTTTGCAGAGGAAAAAACTGAGGCCCAGAAAGGGAAGAGGGTTTTTCAAAGACCACACAGACAGCTTGGATTAGTGGTAGAGTTGAGGCTTGAACCCAAGTCTAGTGAAATGGCAAGATGGCTCCTGACCTGGGAGTGGTGGGCCAGGGAAGCCAGGGCTGTCGGGAGTGGCCCGCTCCAGGCCTTTGAGATGGGAGAACACTCCCACAGTTCCTCCCCGTTTCCTTAGCCACCCAGGAGCGCCACCCTCATCCTTGCTGCCAAGTGACCAAAGTCCAGAAGCCTGAGCCACCTGCTGTCCCTGGCCCAGGCCCCACCCTCCGTCCCAGATGGGGCTCTGGGAAGAAGCTGGAATACTCTCCTTGTCCTCCACCAGCTCAGTGCCATTCCCTGAGACTCAGCTTCCCCATCTATCAAACGGGGATAATGACAGTGGGTAGGGCGCTTATCTTGCAAGCTCCCAACCAGGATTTGATCTCTACCATCCCATATGGTCCCCAAGCACTGTCAGGAGTGACCCCTGAGTGCGGAGACAGGACCATGGCCCAAAATCAACACAAAAAAGAAATTATTTATAAATTGTCATAAGTTGGCCCCCTGCCCCCATCCCCCCACCCCCGATATATTTTGGCATTTTTTGGTCCATCGTGACAATCACTTTCTCCTTTTCTCCAGACACCTGCCCACTGGTTCTGTGTGGTCGCCCTGTCATCATCCTCATCTGTCACTGCCCCGCTCCTCAGGGGCATGAGTTTCCAGATGTTAGTGAGCAGACACTCGTCCACCCCAACATTGTCCTACAGCCCCTCCTGGCCTTCTCAGTGGCCCTTCGTCCAGTGCCAGCCACCCTCCGAAGGCAGTGCTCCAACAAACCCTGACCTCATGCCTCTGGCCAAGGCCTCCTGTGGAGGACAAGGCCCACCCTGCTCCCTGCCGTTCCGGCTGTGCCCTCCTGGGCCCTCGCATCACACCTCCATGCTTGTGCCTCCAGGCTGAGCCTCTTGAGGGCAGCTCGGCTGTGCAGGGGTGATGCAAAGCAGAGCTGGGACCCACGAAGAGGCGGCGGTGGGAGACTGCAGAGCCGGGAACTCTGAGGGGAAAGCTGACCTGAAGCCCACACACTCCCTGCTTCTTCCAGTTGTTCCTCCAGCTCTGCAGGGCCCCCGGGTCCTCTCCGCCTCACCCTGTTCCATCCCTCGCCTCCCTGCTTTCCCTCTCCTCACTCCCCAGCAATGAGATTAGCCCCACTGGGAGAGCTGGAGAGCCCTCCTCCAGGTTCCCAGTGAACTCCAACGCTACTGGTTGAGGCACTGTGCTCTTCTGTGATCAGCTGCTCTGTGAGCCGCTGCTGCTCACTCCATCCTGCTCTCCCTCATCCCTCTCAGTCCTCCTCAGTCTCCTCTGTGGACCTTTAGCCACCAGCTCATCCTTAAGTACGGGTATGTTAGGGGCCAGGGAGATGGCTCAAAGGGCCTGAGCACAGGCTTTGCATGCAGGAGGCCCCAGATTCACCCCAGTACCACATGGTCCCCTGAACTGCTGAGAGTGACCCCTGAGCACCAAGCTGGGAGTAATCCCTGAGCACTTGGATGTGGCTCACCCAGCCCCCAAATTTGTTTTGTTTCTTTTTTTTTTTTTGGTTTTGGTTTCGGTGTTGCTCAGGGCTTACCCGTGGCTCTGTCTGGTGACACTCAGGTATTGGTCCTGGTGTGCTTGGGAGCAGACGTGATGCCAGGAATTGAACCCTGCTTGGCCTTTCCTGCTGTGCTCTCTCTCTCAGGCTCCCAAACTTGGGATTCTTTTGTGCTCTACTGCTTCCTTTTTTTTTTTTTTTTTTTTTTTTTGCTTTTTGGGCCTCACCTGGCCATGCACAGGGACTACTCCTGGCTCTGCACTCAGGAATTACCCCTGGCGGTGTTCAGGGGACCATATGGGATGCTGGGAATCGAACCCGGGTCGGCCACGTGCAAGGCAAATGCCCTACCTGCCATGCTATCTCTCCAGCCCCCTCCTACTGCTTCCTTTGTTGCTTCCATTAATTGTCTGATGCCATCTCACAGTTCCCCTTTATGGGATTATTGACAAATGACTGAGTATCAGAGTATTCAATGAACGTCTCACTCCACTGGGGTGTTCTGGTCACTTCACGCTCAGCATGAGCCAATGCATTGTGCCCTTTCCCCCCAAAAAATGCTTCTCATGTGTTTTGTTTTGTTTGAGGGCCACACCCAGATGTTCTCAGGGCTTACTCCTGACTGCTCAGTGGTCACTCCTTGTAGGTTTCGGGGGACATATAGGGTTGTGAGCACAGAACCAGGGTCAGCTGCACGCAAGGCAAGCACCCTATCCACTGTACTATCTTGCCAACAGCCCAGAAAGAAGAATATTTTTGACAAATGTCACAGGGATGACTAGGATCAAATACCTAGATATAAAAGCTGAAACTATAAAACTCTTAGAAGAAAAGAGAGGCGACCCAGAGAAATAGCACAGTGGTTTCAAGCACCTGCCTTGCTAGCATAAGGTCACGAGTCCAAGATCCTAGTGTCCAACGTCTGCAGTGATGCCAGCAGCCCTGGAGTGTGAGTCTGGCCAGTCAGCTTGATCTCCAGCACCTCACCGCAGTCCGCTGTGAGACAGAGGCATGACCCCAGCCAGCAGTGCGGCTAGAAGATCTGTGAGCTCCAGGGCTAGCAAGTGCAGCCTCTGGGGAGCACAGGATCCACTACCCAAAGAAAGCAGTGCCAATCTCAGTGGTGCCTGCCTGTGTGTGCAGGTACCACTACTGGCTACGCTGTTCCCAGTGGATGTGCTAGCACCATGGCCAGGCGTGTGTATAAACCCCCAATCATCACCATAACAAGAACAACAAGATCAACAGTGATAATGAAGGGAATGGAGGGAGCTAAAAAATTGTCCTAAACAGAGGATCGGAGTGATAGTAAAGCAACTAGGACATTTGCCTTACAGGCAGCTAACCCAGGTACGATCCTTGGCACCCCATATGGTCCCCCAAGCACCACCAGGAGTTATTCCTGAGTACAGGGCCAGGAATAACCTCTGAGCATCGCTGGGTGTGGCCCACTCCAGAGTTTTTTGTTGTTTTTAGTAGGGCTGGGGACATAGTGTAGGAATTATGACACACACCATACATGTATGTGCCCTGTCTGGGCTTGATCCCTGCTACCATAAGGCCTTCGAAACCCTTCCTGGAAGCACTGCTGATTCCCAGTACTGCAGGACCCAAACAGTACACCTTAGGCCTGAGAACTGAATCACCAGCCCAGAGGACCTAGAAGCTCTCAGGATGGCTACTGGAGCCCGGAGCACAGTGTGGGAGGTCCTACCCCCAATTAAAATTAAATGATTCTTAAATGAAAACATTGGCATAACTCTTTATGATGCTGGCTTTCAACAATGGTTTCTTAGGTCTGACACCAAAACACAGGTGAGCAAAGAAAAGAGAGATAAAATTGACTCCATCCAAATAAAAAATTATTGGGACCAGAGCAATAATACAATAGGTAGGACACTTGACTTGTGCATGGCCAATTTGGTACAAAGGTTTGAACCCTAGCATCCCATATGGTCCCTTGAGTCCCACCAGTAATGATTCCTGAGTGCAAAACCAGGAGTAAGCCCTGAGTCAATTTGGGTTTGATCCCTGGCATCTCGAGAGTACTGCCAGGAGTGATCCCTGAGCATAGAGCCAGGAGTAAATTCAGAGCACAGCAGAGTGTGGTCCCAAAGCAAAAATAAAACAACAAGAAAAGAATGATTATTATTCAATTCAATAGCAAAAATAGGCAAGACATTTAAAGAGACATTTCTCTAAAGATACATGACGATGTTCAATATCGTTAGTCATTTGGGCACTGCAAGTACAAATAAGCACAAATTACACTAATATGTCGCTTCAGACCCATTAGAATGGTGACAGTCAAAGAGATGGGCAATAACTGTGGGGAAAATTGAAACCCTCTGGACCGCTTAGTGTGTTTGCAAAGTGGAAGAATCACTTGGGAAAACAGTTCGGCAGCTCTGATGTCACCAAATTCCAAACTCATATCTCTAGCAGCTTATTTGACACCTCTGCTTAGTGCCTAATGGCCATCTAAAGATAATATGCCCAAGAAGAGCTCTCAGCTCTAGTCCCCTCAATTTATTTCTCAGTCCTCCTATTTTCAGCAAATGGCACCTCATTCACTGAGATACACTAAGTGGCTCAATCCAAGAGTATAAGAGCTATTCCTGATTCCTCTCTTCTCACCACTCTCCACAGTCAATTGATCTGCGAGGTCCGTTCAGCCTCCAAAATGCATCTTTTAGTTGGCTTATTTTATTTTATTTTTTATTGGATCACTGTGAGACAGTTACAAACTTTCATGATTACATTTCAGTCATACAATGATCAAGCACCCATCCCTCTACCGGTACACATTTTCCACCCCCAGTTTCCAGTGTCCCTCCCACCACCCCCTCCCTTAGTTGGCTTATTTTGGGGCCACACAAATGGTGCTCATGGGGTGCTCTGGAGACTGCGGTGGTGGAGACGGAATCCTGACCTCCAGCTGCACAGCTGCAAAGGCTCCAGCCTTTTCATCTATCCTCTCAACACCCAAAACTTATTTTAGATCACAAACCTTCTCTCCAACCACTGTCACTACCTTCTAACTGGCCTCCTCCTCCTACCATGAACTACTTTTCACACAACAATCAGAATGATGTTTCCAAAACATGAGTCATGGGCCAGAGGAAATAGTTCAAAAGGCTAGAGCACACGCTTTGTAGACAGAAACCCTGGGTTCAATACCTGGTACCACATCATCCCTTGAGCACAACTGGGAGTGACCCCTGAGTACTAAGCTGAGAGTAGCCCCTGACCACCACTGGGTATGGCCTAAAATCAACCAGCCAAACGAATCTGACTCAGGGATGGTGATACTTCCCTCCAAAGACCTCTGAAAGGCCTCAGAGACACTACAGGGTCCCACGTGGCTGGGCCCACTCGCCTGTCTGATATGGGCCTGTCCCTCTCCTGCCAAGAACTACATATGTCCACCTAGCTCTTCTTTTTCTTACAACACCCCAAAGTGGTTTTCTTTCTCTGCAGGAGGAGGATCCACACATCTGGCTGCGTTCTGGGCTTATTCCTGGCTCTGTGCTCAGGAATCACTCTTGGTGGGCTCAGGGAGCCATATGGGATGCTGGGAATTGAACCAGGGTCCGCTGCGTGCAAGGCAAATGCACTACCCGCTGTACTAACACCGTAGTCCCACCAACGCGGTTTTCATCTTTGCTCTGTCTGTTCTCCCCCGCCTGAAGTCAATGTTCTCACCCTCAAATCTTCGGTGAAGACTTCTTTCTTTCTGTTTGGAAGAGATGACACTCAGTGATGCTCAAGGGTTACTCCTAGCTCGACGTTCAGGAATCACTTTTGGCCGTCTTAGGGGACCACATGGGCTGCTGGGGATCAAACTCAGGCAAGCTCCTTACCCAATGTATTATTTTTCTGCCCCTGAAGTTTTCTTGATCACAGAGTGATTGTCCAACAGAATTTTCTGTACCCATGAAGGAAATGTTCTGTATCTATACTGTCCAATTTGGACTAAGTGAAGTTATTGTTCACTTGAAATGTGACTAATATGAGTAGAACTGAATTATTTAATTTGCATAACTAAAGTTTATAATTAAATGGGCTCAGGGGATGAGTTGACATCATACTGAACCATGAAGGTTAATTACCCAAGCTATTCTGTTAAATTATTATTATTATTATTATTATTATTACTTCTTTTTGGTTTGGGGTCCATGCACAGTGGTGTTCAGGGCTTACTGTCGGCTTTGCACTCAGAGATCACTCCTGTGGGGTCCAAGGAACCATATGGGGTACTGGGTAGCAAACCCAGGTCAGCTGTATGCAAAACAGGCACCCTACTCTCTGTACTGTCTCCAGCCCCTCTATTAAATTATTCTATTTTATTTTCTTCAAGGCACCTTTTTGTTGTTGTTGTTTTGTTTTGGAACCTCATCTGGAGGTGCTCAGGTGTTATTCCAAGCTCTACACTCAGAAATCTCTCCTGACAGGCTCAGGCGACCATACTGGATGCTGGTTAAAGAACCCACATACAAGATAAGTGCCCTCCCTACTACCCTACCTCTCTAGCCCCACAAGACACTAGTTGTTTTATTTTGGGGATGGGGAGGCCACACATCACAGAGCTTAAAGCTTACTCCTAGTTCTGTGCTCAGGGGTCCCTCTTGGTGGTGCTTAGGGAACCATATGCAGTACATATGAATGCAGTTACAGTGCAACCTGAATCAAATCCAGGTTGGCCGCTTGAGAGGCAAGAGCCTTAATCCCTGTAATTTCTCTCTGGTCCTGGATTTTCTGCTTCTAATAACAAGAATGTGGCTGCATGCCAGCAGAGACTGTGAGGATCTCATCTCCAGTTCACTTCCGGCCTAAAACAATGTCAGGGATATTCTGGCCACTTGATACATGTTTGTTAACTAATGAATAAAGCTTTAAATCAGGGGTTCTCAAGATACAGTCTGTGAATTTAGGAAGGTTTCTAAGCCCCTTTTATGAAGTAAAAATTAATTCCTAACAATACCATGAGGTTATTTTGTCTTTTTGAGGATATAGAAACAAGTGACGGTGGTTAAAATAGCCAGTCCCTAAATACAAAACAAAGCTGTCTCCAGGCCAAATGTCTGTATTTCCACGTGCTGCACAGCAAAGAAATAAATACACCATTGTTGCTGAAGACTGACTCGATGAATCAGTAAAAATTATTAACTTTATTAAATCTCTACCCTTGAGTGTACTTCTTTGTAATATTTTGACAGAATGGGGAGAATTCTGTGTGTCTAAGTACCACGGTTGTCTCAAGGAGACGCACTTGCGCAATTGTTTGAGTTGCAAGTGAGCTGGTGGGCTTTTTTTTTTTCCATCATGCCATTTCCTCTTGAAAGGAGAAATCAGAGACACACTCAGGTTATGCAAATGGGAGTTTTCTGCCATCATTTTCTCTGAAGTTGTAAAAAGTGAGCCTGTCAATTCCAGGGAAAAAGTGACAATACTTGCTGCCAATGAAAAAATGTAAGCTTTCAAATTAAAATTCAGCTTTTGGAAAATTTATATCCACCATAATGAGCTGAGTAGTTTTCAGTTTCTAAAGACTTTCTGATAAGAGGGATGGTGACATTATGGATGGTCAGTGTTTTTATACTGTGCAATAAAATGAGTCAATGTTTGAAAGAACTATATAATTTATCAAGCCTATGTTTTCTTTTTCATTTTGGGTTTTGAGCCACACCCGGCAGTGTTCAGGGGCTGTTCCTGGCTCTGTGCTCAGGAATGACCCCTGGTGGTGTTCAGGGGACCATATGTGGTGCAGGGATTCGAATGAACAGAGGTTGCAGCCATTGTGGCTACGTATAAAGCCTGTACCTACTCCCTCTACTATCTTTCTGGTCTGAGTCAATGTTTTTCAAGTGGCAATGTATCACGATCACGATCACGATCACGACCATCCTGTTGTTTGTCGATTGCCTCGAGCAGGCCCCAGTAACGTCTCCTTCATCCTAGCCCTGAGATTTTTTAAAAAGTGCCATATTAAAAGCTCTTCCAGGGTCAGGAGAATGAGATCCATCATTGTTACTGGTATTTGGCATATTGGGTACACCACGGGGAGTTTGCCAGACTCTGCCGTGTGGGCAGGTTACATTCGGTAGCCTGCCAGTTTGTCCAAAGTAAGAATGAGATAGTAAGTTGTTGCGAGGCTGTGAATGCGGCCGCGCGCTTCCGGGAGCTGGGTTTTATAGTCTCTGGGTCTTGGCCGTTGATGGGATTACACGGCGCCAGGGGGCCAGTTGGTGGTGTGACCCCTGCCTACTGGAATTTGGAGGATCTGGGTGGAGGATGCTCAGCCCCGATCCGAGCAGGCTTGGAGATCTCAGCCCCGGGACCCGCATGCCTTGTTCCTCTGCAGGTACCTTCATGCGTGTGGAGAGTGGTCTCAGCATGGTGGTGGCTGGTTCTGGAGATATTCGGCTGCCGGAGTCCTGGTCTGGGCGGGGGGGGGGGAAACTCAACCCGCTCCCCTCCAAGGGGTCCCAGCGAGGACAGTCAGGCGCAGGGGCAGGAGACTCTGGCAATGTATGTCTTATAAAAATCATGCATCTATAAAGAATGTATTCAAAGTGTAAGATAGTGCTGTGTAGTTTCATTTAATGACAATTTTATTCCACTTTTTTTGGGGGGAGGGGCATTTTTCGTCACATTCGGTATACTCAAGGCCTATTCCTGGCTCTACACTCAGAAATTACTCCTGGAGGGATCAAGGGATCATATGGGATACCAGGTACTGAACCTGGGTAGGTCTCGTGCAAGGCAAATTCCCTATCCGCTGTACTATTGCTCTAGTCCCATGAACTCTGTGCTTTATTTATTTATTTTTTTGAGGGCCACACTTGGTGATGCTTAGCTTACTCCTGGCTCTGCACATAGGAATCACTCCTAGTGGTGCTTGGAAATCAATGGGATTCCAGGAATCAAACTTGTGTCAATCTTGTGCAAGGAAACTGCCCAAACCAGTCCACTATCTCTCCCACCCCTTAGATTCCACGTTGAAGCAAAATTTTGCAATATGATCATTTGTCAAGCTTTGGTGGAGTATCAAAAGAGGAATAATAACAGTTATCTGAAAGGACTTTTAAAGTATTTCTTTCCTTTTCCTAATTATGTATCAGCAGGAGACTGAATTTCCTCATGTATTTCCATCAAAACAATGTATCTGAGCAGATGGGATAAAGACGTAGATATTTGAGTTTGGAGAGAGTTCAACAGTCTGAGCACATACTAGCAGGAGCCCCAGAATTGATACCTGGTACCACATGGTCCCCTGAGCACTGCTGAGAGAGAACCCTGAGAACAGAGCCAGTAATTGCTCCTGAGCACCATGAGGTATGAGGTATGACTGAAAAATGTAAATATTTGCTTACCATTATACAGAGTAGCACTGTTGCACGGTAGCACTGTCCTCCCGTTGTTCATCGATTTGCTCGAGTGGGCCCAGTAACGTCTCCATTGTGAGGCTTGTTACTGTTTTTGGCATATCGGATACGTCATGGGTAGCTTGCCAGGCTTTGCCGTGCGGGTGGGATACTCTCCGTAACTTGCTGGGATCTCTGAGAGGGGTGGAGGAATCGATCCTAGGTCGGCCCGGGTCAGCTGCATGCAAGGCAAGTGCCCTACCGCTGTGTTATCACTCCAGCCCATTATACAGAGTATATAATGCAGAATAGCTAAAATGTAGGAACAATCAATACCCATCAATTTATGCATAAAGAAATAGTAGTATATACATGCAATATCCACGCCATATAGTGGACTATTATTCAGCCATGACAAAGAAGGACGTGCCGGTACAAGCCATCACCAACATTCAGCTTTACAGAAAGAACAAGCAGCTGAACACTGATTGCAAAGCTGCCAAAGAATAAGCCATGTGGCTACGAACTTGAACCCAGGAGATGGCCTCTGCTGCACATTTTTCTCCCAATTGTTTTTTTTATTGGGTGGTGGCCAGAGTTGGGGAGTTGTTTGGGCCAGACTCAGCAGTGGTTAGGGGCTACTCTGAGCTGTATGTTTGCGGGTTACTCCGAATGGTGCTTGAGGGCCCACATGTGGTGCATGGGTCAAACAGGTTGGTCACATGCAAGGCAAACCCTTAGCCCCTATAATCTCACAGACTTCCTAACTCTTATATAGATGGATGAACTACATAGATCCTAATTTATTGCAGAACTAGGACTCTGGAAAACACAATGTTTAATGTTGCTGCCTTGGCAGGAGGGGCAGGAGAGTAGAACGATGCTGGCCGTCATTCATCATATGTACATCAATACAGTGATTCACTCTTTGATTTTTTTTTCTTTTTGGGCCACACCCAGCAGTGTTCAGGGGTTACTCCTGGCTCTGCACTCAGGAATCACTCCTGGTAGGTTCAGGAAACTGTATGGGATGCCGGGGATTGAACCCAGTTAGCTCCGTGCAAAGCTAGCACCTTTCCCTTGATCTTTTGACCTTTCAGGGATCTAAAACCCCTCCCTATAAAGGAGACATCCTAAATCCCATTAATCATGTACACATCTCTGACTTGTACCCATAGAACTAAATGATCAAGATAGCAACATAACACACTTTGTAATGCTAGGGGAAATATAGGAGGTAGGGAAGAAATGGATTGACATTCATAAATATATACAAAATAGGACAAGGGAAATACTAGAATCATTCTCATTTCTTAACATTTTATGACAGTTCAGTGTCATAGATTTCTTTCTCCACCATTCATTCTAAGTGCCATTTAGCAACTCACCTGGAAGGAGACCCCGTCTTCCTTCCTCCCTCCCTCCCTCCCTCCCTCCCTCCCTCCCTCCCTCCCTCCCTCCCTCCCTCCCTTCCTTCCTTCCTTCCTTCCTTCCTTCCTTTCTTTTCTTTCTCTTTCTTTTTCTTTCTCTCCTTCCTTTTTTCATTCGCTCTCTCTTTTTCCTCTATCTCCCCTTCCTTCCTTCCTTCCTTCCTTCCTTCCTTCCTTCCTTCCTTTCTTTTCTTTCTTTCTTTCTTTTTCTTTCTCTCCTTCCTTTTTTCATTCACTCTCTCTTTTTCCTCTATCTCCCCTTCCTTCCTTCCTTCCTTCCTTCCTTCCTTCCTTCCTTCCTTCCTTCTTTCTTTCAGTTTTTGGGTCACATCTGGCGATACTCAGGATTTACTTGTGATTCTGCATTCAGGGATCACTCCTAGTGCAACTCAGAAAAGATTGCTCCTAGTGGGACCATATAGGATGCTAGGGATGGAACTCAGTTGGGCTGCATGCAAGACCAGCACCCTACCTGCTGTACTATCACTCCAGTCCCTTCCTATTCTTTAGTCCTAAAGGGATCCCTTCCAAGTGGGACTATAAAATCCAGATCCCGGACGAGAATAGTGCAGTCTCTGCCCCAGCGCCTGGGTGTTCCTTCCCGGAGTCCCTTGGAGGGGAGCGGGTTGAGCTTTCCTCCCCGCCCCGACCAGGGCTACGGCAGCCGAAGACCTCCAGGACCAGCCACCACCATGCTGAGACCACTCTCCGCACACATGAAGGTACTGGCAGAGGGACAAAGCCACGCGGGTTCCGGGGCCGAGACCTCCAAGCCTACTCGAATTGGAGTCGAGCATCTTCCACCCAGATCCTCCAAATTCCAGTAGGCGGGGGTCACACCCACCACCTGGCCCCCTGGCGCCGTGTAATCCCATCAGCGGCCAAGACTCAGAGACTATAAAATCCAGATCCCGGAACCGCGCGGCCGCATTTGCGGCCGCGCGACATCTTATTATCTTATTCCTACTTTGGACAAACTTGCAGGCTATCGAATGTAGCCTGCCCACAGGGCAGAGTCTGGCAAACTCCCCGTGGCCTACCAAATATGCCAAATACCAGTAACAATGATGGGTCTCATTCTCCTAAAGAGCCGTGAATATAATCTCAGGGCTAGGATGAAAGAGACGTTACTGGGGCCTGCTCGAGGCAATCGTCGATTAACAGGATGATGAAATGAAAAAAATGAAATGAAAAGGGATCCAGCCCTGAAGGATGTATTATTTTAAATTTTGGGTTTTTCTTTTGATGGTGGTGGAGGGGGTCACAATCGGAAAAGCTCAGGACTTACTCCTGGCTCTGTGCTCAGGGATCGCTCCTGGAAGGCTCAGGGGACCATATGGAGCATTGGGGAGTCAAACCTGGGTCAGCTGAAGTATACAAAGCAAGTGCCCTACTCACTGAATGATATCTCCAGGCCCTCTTTTAGTTACTTTTACCCCAACATAACAGTATAGGAGGTAGCCCCAGGGGGTCCTGTGGAATCCAGAAAGACCTTCCAGTCTTCCTGAGCAGCAGCCAACCTCTTCCCTGGAGAATCAAGATCAAATACTGCATTTGTAACACAATTGCCTTCTAGGCTATTGTTTCCATGAATAGATAAGGAGCCAGAACAGCCTCCTAAGCTTCTGTTCAATGGGCTCTTTGTTGTAGGTTCCACTGGAAGTATTTCTCCTCTGGGGATCTAGACTTCTGAGAAAAGACCATGATAAGTAGATATTCTGTAGTTTCATGCATTTTTGAGGAAGAGGACACAGAGGAGAATGATGTTAGTTGATATTACAGCTTCTACTCTCTTACTGCAGGCACTGTGATAAGCGTTCGTTTATTTTATCCTTACTGTCCTGGATAAAGAAATGGAAATAGCAAGCTTAAGTAATTGGCTCTAAGTCATAAACTGCTCAAATGGTAGAGTTTGGATTTCTATCTAGGCAGTCTCAGTTCTACCCTCTTGACCTTTCAGAGCTTCAACACGAGACCTTGTGTTGATCCTGGTTAGATCCCTGCACCATCCCACTTACGGAAGGTAATCAGGGTAGGACTAATGCCAACTGTGTGGTTCGAGTGCATCAATCATGTTTGAGCATTGTGAGGGAAAGTATATGAGCACTCCGCCAGGTATGCAGTACCCAGTCATCACAGCAAGGGGACAAGGTGGAAAGTGAACATATAATGCAATGTAGAACAGTTGTGGTAGGAATGTCTTTGTTTTTATCATTGTGATGTTTCTCAGAACAATTTGGTCTCGGGTTTCACCTGGCAGTGTGTGGAGTTACCTTCAGTTTTATGCTCTAGAGACCCTCTAATGCTGGAAATTGAGCCCAGTGCACCTGCATCCAAAGTATATGCTCAGTTATCACTCCAGCCCACAGTCCATATTCTAAATGAGCATCCTGTCCAAGGACAAGTGACGGGCTTTATCTACAATGGAACCCAGAACATAAAGAAGGGCTCAATAGAAGACTAAGTCGGGGTGTTTATTTTAGAGAACAGAGGAAGGCAAAACAGGAGCCAGAGAAAGATAAATTTCTAGCGAGACTATAAGCTACTCAGAATCATGATCATAGAGGGTATGAAGCAATGGTATAGTACAGAAGGTAGAGTGTTTGCCTTGCATGTGGCCAACACGGGTTTGATCCTTGGCACCCTGTATGGTCCCCTCAGCACCACCAGAAGTAATCCTTGAGTGCAGAGCCAGGAGTAAGTCCTGAGCACAGCTTAGTATGGCCCCAAAACTGTTGGAGTACAAGGAGCTTAGGTTTTTTCTGGTTACACCCATCAATCTGGTTACACCCATCACAGTGCTCCCGAAGCACTTCCACTTCCATTGTGTTTATCTGTAAACAGTCTTCCCTATGCTCTCCTTCCCACCCAGTTAATCAGCTTTCCCCTTATTCAGACTTTGTTAATTTGTAAGATCAGTTTCCCAGAAATCTATGATTTTATGAGTGAAATATTGCCTTTCTCCTCTCCTTATGCCTTATGAACAGTTTACCTTAAAGTAATATCCTTTTTGTATAGATACAGAAAGACCGTTAACATCATGCTTTGTAATTTAGAATTTGATTGGCTTTGAATATTATTCACTCCCGGGCATCTGGTTTCTCGACTTAAGCCTCAGTTGCCCTTAGTTCCTAACACCCCAAAGGCAGGGTCCCGACGAGGGACTGAATGGACCCAGGGCAAGCGATGAGCTACCCTGGCAGCGAAATGGGCCAGGCCAAGGTGCCACGATTCTTAACTATAAGTTAAGAGTTTGATCATAGACAAATGCTGTCATGATCCAAAGGTAACGACAAGACTAGGATCCTGCTAGGGGTGGGAAAGACTATCTGGCCTGAGCACCGTAGTCTGAGATCGAGATGACCCTAGGAGAGCAATTCTATAAGTTTAAGATATTTCTTACTGTATTCATGCAAAATGATTTATATTATATATGCTTATATGCTTGTCGGACAAGGAGAGGAGAGGCACACCCATGGGATTCTGCTCTAGGGTGGGTCCTCCTGCTGAGAAAGGATCTGTCCTAGGAGTGGCCTTCCCTGAGGCTAAGAGTTCTACCCCTATTGATTGTGACCACACCTATGTGTAATTGTTTCCCCAATTCCTCTTGGAGAGAGATATAAGGAGACCGTAGATTGGGCAGGGGGGAGCAGAGACAGAAGGAGAGGGGAGCAGAGACAGATGAAGAGAGAATCAGAATAAACTACGACTAATACCTACCAGCCTGGCCCTCGTTCCTTCCTCCGCCTGACCATCGCCATCGACCTCTCCGGGGTGGGAGAAGGGTGAGACTACCGAACGCGGGCGGTGGGAGAGATAGAGCCACCGCCGCTGTGTGTGCTGTGCCCCCTCTTGTGTGAGTTTACACACAAAACAAAAACAAAACAAAATAAAAC
Source organism: Sorex fumeus (assembly GCF_029834395.1). Lineage (NCBI taxonomy): Eukaryota > Metazoa > Chordata > Mammalia > Eulipotyphla > Soricidae > Sorex > Sorex fumeus. The sequence continues at coordinate 48,210,475 of NW_026606104.1, forward strand.
AAAAATGATCATGGTCTTAGAAGACAGCCCAGATAAAAATGTTCAGGTTGGGAAAAGGGAATGAAAGTACAGATTGAAGCTAAGGTTTTACCCTTAGGCTGGAGAGATAAAGCAGGTGAGGCACTTGCCTTGCATGAGGCTGACCCGGGTTCAATCCATATTGTTCCCTGAACCCGCCAAGAGTGATTCCTGAGTGCAAAGAGTAGCCTGAGCTTCATCAGGTGTGTCTCTCCTCCCCATCCCCCTCTCCAAAAAGAAAGAGGCTTTAACCTTTAACCTGGGAGAGATTAAAGACCTTTGGGAGGGCTGCAACTCAAATCACCTAGTCCTGCTGCCTGCCCTACCACAGAGCGCAGCCCAGTTTTTTTTTTAACTGAATGCAATAACTCAAGAGTTATGTCCTGGGTAATGAGGTAATTGGACACTTAGCTCCTGCAAGACTCTGTCCAAGGCAAAGGAAGAGGGGGCCCCAAAAGCAAGCCAGCAATGAGGTCCCAGAGTAGGAGCTTCTTACAAAACTGTAAGAAGATCGACAATTTATGACTGATTTTTGAGAGATCAGCAGCTGAGTTATTCCAAAGAGGCCTGATTGCCTCTGGGCCCAAATCTCTGGAGCCTTAGCAGGACAGGCCGACTGAGTCTCCACCCACCCACATCTGTCTCGCAGCACTGCCAGAGAAATCGCCCAGCCTGAGGACTGATCTTAGAAAGATGCCGGCAGCTGGTTGTCTAGGCCCAGTAGAAGCAGAGAAAATTAGATGGGGAAATTGAGCAGAAGCCCACTACACTCACTGAGGGGAAACAATAAGAAGGCTCAACTTGCACCTAACAGCTCAGTAAATCCTCAGTAACTCTTGGCCAACTCTTGGATCCAACTCTTGGCCTCATGACTTTCGTAGCACCATTACGAGATATATATTGTGACGAGCAATATAAAGTAAATAATGTTGTGCCTGCGAAGGGTGCAGACTTGGAGGGGGGGTGGGAAACTGGGGACACCCGTGAAGGAAAGGGCACACTGCTTGTGGGACAATAGTAAATATCTGAAACAAACGTATTGTGAACAACTGTAAATCTTGGTGTTTAAAAATAAGAAAAAAAAAAAAAAGGACTCATTAGGAAGGCAAGATCAGCTTCTCAAAAAAACAGAGATTGCCCAATAGGACTTAATGTCTTTCAGTTTGTTTTGCTGGAATCCAGGGCCTCATACACGCAGGCAAGGTTTCTACTGTTGAGTTACATCCCCAGCCCTGACTCCAAATTCATTTTATATATTTTGAATAGCACAGCGGTAGGGCGTTTGCCTTGCACACAGCCAACATTGCCGACCCAAGTTCGATTCCTCCGTCCCTCTCGGAGAGCCCGGCAAGCTACCGAGAGTATCTCGCCCTCATAGCAGAGCCTGGCAAGCCACCCGTGATGTATTCGATATGCCAAACACAGTAACAACAAAGTCTCCAATGGAGACGTTACTGGGCCCGCTCGAGCAAATCGATGAACAACGGGAGGACAGTGACAGTGACTTCATTATGTACTTATTTTTTCATTCAGTGTTTAGTTTCCTACCCTGTTTATTGCTGCTGCTTCTGTTCTAATGACCAGGGGCTGCACACACACTTGGCCATTGTTCTTTTTTCTTTTTCTTTTGGTCACACCTGGCGATGCTCAGGAGTTCCTCCTGGCTCTGCACTCAGGAATTACTCATGGCGGTACTTGGGGGACCATATAGGATGCCAAGGATGGCCGCATGCAAGACAAATGCTCTACCTGCTGTACTATCAGGCCCTTTGCCTGTGGTTTTTGTCAGGGATCACACACTTGGTTTCATTGCCCTAGAGATGTTGCATGGTTGTGGCTCCAGGGACCCTACACAGCTGTGTACTCAGAGCATGCAGGGGCAGGGTTGGGGATCCAACTCTTGGCCTCATACTTGCAAAGCAGGTACTTTGCTACTGAGTTAACTCTATTTTTTAGGGGATGGAGTTGGGTTTTGTTTGGGACCATACTCAGTAGTGTTCAGGGTTTACTCTATTTTTTTTTTATCATAACATGAGACCCATTGGAATTACTGGTTTTGGCATATCAAAAACACAACGGATAGCTTGCGAGGCTCTGCTTTGCGGGCGGAATACTCTCGGTAGCTTGCCAGGCTCTCCGAGAGGGATAGAGGCTTTTGGGGCGGCCTCTAATTGCCCTTGTAGGTGTTACCATATTTGAACCCTATCAAATATGGTACGGCAATTCTGGAAGATGGGTATTTAGTGTCTTACAATGTGTCGCGCGGCCGCTTCGCGGGTCCGGAAAGCGTCCTGGAGCGTGGCGGCGGCTGGGTAGTGGAGGCAGGTAACCAAGCTCATTGAGGTTTCTCGGGAGTTCAAGATGCCGCTCTGTCTAACATTCATTGATTTAAAGAAGGCCTTTGATTCTGTTGAGATGGAAGCGGCCATTGAAGCCCTAGCCAATCAGGGCAATCAAACTCAATACATCAGGATGTTCCCAGACACACACACTGCTCTTCACCTTGGTTTTAGGGAACAAACTACTTCTCAAACGCCTTATTCTAGTAATTATGTGTAAAACCTTATATCAACATTTTTTTCTGCCATTGGGAAACACCTTAATTTAAACAAAATTTTATCTATATTCCCAAGAAATGGGGAAAAAATGATTTTTTTTTTGCCTTTCCCAAAATATTGCAGATCAGTTACAACAAACAGAATGGCAACCATCCTGAAAATTGTGAGTCTTGATCCTTTTAGACTACAAGAGCTTTTGGGAAGCAACAGCCACACACATTATGGCTGCTCTTTGATTTTTTTTCTATGTATATTTTTTATACTGCTGAGATATAAACCAGGGCCTCACACATGCGGAATAAACATTCTACCACTGAATACACCCCCAACCCCCTAATACCCCCTTTTTAATTTTTTTCCCTCTTTGGTTTTTGGGTCACAGCTGTTTGGGGACTAGTCCTAGCTCAGTTTTCTGACTCCTGGTGGTACTTAGGCGACCATATGTGGTGCTGGGAATAAAACCAGGATTGACCCAAAGCAGTCAAATGGAAGGTTAGCGACCTCCCTCCTAAATCAACTATCTGATGCAAGTTCATTTGTGTCACACCAGGGGTGCTTGGGGGCTGCTCCCAGCTTAGTGGTCAGGGAAACATGTGATGCCATGAATTGAACCTGGGGTCCCTGGATGCAAAACATTTTCTTAGTCCTTTCAGCTATCTCCCTGGCTTCTCCATTTTAATTATTTTTTTTTGGGGGGGGCATACCCATCTGTATTCAGGGTTTATGCTTAGGGTTCACTCCTAATGCCATTGGCAGACCACGTATGGTTGCCAGGGATCAAGTCCAGGTGAGCTGCTTGAAAGCAAGCACCTTCTCCACTGAATTATGGCTCTGCCCATCCCCCACATCTGACCTTCATGTCACATCTTTCATATTGGATTAAGGGCGCCCACCCTACTCCAGTGTGTCTTTGTCTTCATTTGATTGCACCTTTTAATTTATTTTTTAAAATTTATTAATTTTTTTTGCTTTTTTGGGTCACAACCAGCGATGCACAGGAGTTACTCCTGGTTCATGCACTCAGAAATCTCTCCTGGCAGTGCTCGGGGGACCATACGGGATGCTGGGAATCGAACCTGGGTCTGCCATGTGCAAGGCAAACGCCCTACCTGCTGTGCTATTGCTCCAGCCCCTGCACCTTTTAATTTAGATCACATTCTGAGATATTGGGATTAGGCCTCCAATGTATGAACTTTTTTTTAATTTTTATTAGTGAAACACCATGAGGTACAGTTGTAGACACAATTTTTTGTGCTTGGGTTTCAGTTATACAATGCAATCTATGAGTTTTGAGATACAATTTAACCCTTAACATCCCACAAACCTCTCTTTTAATTAGTAGACCACAAACACTTTCTAGGTCTCTTGGGTTTAAGGCCAGTTCCCCCCCCAACACCCCCACCCACCCACCAAATAGTTCCTAAACACTGGCACATAGATAAATGCCCTAAGATTGCTTTGGGAACAGTAAGAATATTTACAATCCAGGAATCTGGAGTGATAGTACACCGGGTAGGGTGGTTGCCTTGCACACGGCTAACTTGGGTTTGAGCCCCAACATCCCATAAGGTCTCCCTAGCACTGTCAGGAATGATTTCTGAGGGGAGAGCCAGGAGTAACCTGAGCATTGCTGGGTGTGACCTCCAAACTATATACACACAAATAAGAATATTTACAATTCAAGGACTGGAGAGACAGCAAATGGTTAGGATGCTTGTCTTGCATGCAGGGTTGACCTGGGTTCAATCCCCAGCACCTCATATAGTCCCCCAAGCACCGCCAAAAATATTTTCAATTCAAACAACCCAAGTGCCTGAGAACAGATGAGTGGATAAAAAAAAAAAATCAGGGCCAGAGCGATAGCACAGCAGGTAGGGTGTTTGCCTTGTAACGGCCGACCTGGGTTCAATCCCCGGCATCCCATGTGGTCCCCCAAGCACCGCCAGGAGTAATTCCTGAGTGCAGAGCCAGGAATAACCCCTGAGCATCGCTGGGTGTGACCCAAAAAGAAAAAAAAATCAACTGTGGTACATCTACATAATGGAACACCATCCAGCCCTTAGGAAAGATGAAGTCATGAAATTTGCTTATATATGGATATGGAGAGTAATGTGAGTGAAATAAGTCAGAGGAGAGGGAGAGGGACAAACAGTGATCGCACTTATTTTCAGGATATAAAAAATACATGGGCTGGAGCACAGTGGGTAGGGCGTTTGCCTTGCAAGCGGCCAACTTGGTAGACCCGAGTTCAATTCCTCTGCCCCTCTTGGAGAGCCCGGCAAGCTACCAAGAGTATCTCACCCGCACGGCAAAGCCTGGCAAGCTACCTGTGACATATTCAAAACAAATAAGAATATTTACAATTCAAGGACTGGAGAGACAGCAAATGGTTAGGATGCTTGTCTTGCATGCAGGGTTGACCTGGGTTCAATCCCCAGCACCTCATATAGTCCCCCAAGCACCGCCAAAAATATTTTCAATTCAAACAACCCAAGTGCCTGAGAACAGATGAGTGGATAAAAAAATATGCCAAACACAGTAACAAGTCTCACAATGGAGACATTACTGGACCCGCTCGAGCAAATCGATGAACAACGGGAGGACAGTGATACCAGTGAAAAAATACATAGTAGAAAATCTAATAGAAATGGGGCCAGGACTGGTTCATGATAAGAAGTTTGCCACAACCGGGTGGTGGGGTGGGGTGGGTTGGGGGTGGGGGTTAGTTAGGACAGAGAAAGTACCACTATAACAATGATAGTTGGAAATGATCACTCCGCACAGGAACTAGGTGCTGAAAGGAGGTAAAATGATATGCATGATATCTTCAGGTAACAGTATTGCAAACCACAGTGCCTAAAACTAAAAAAAGGGAGGGGAAAAAAAAGAGAAGAAGTGTCTGCCAGAGACAGGCGGGTGTGGGGGGGAGGAGAAGCAGGACAAGCCGGGTGGGAAACGTGTGCTAGTGAAGGGATGGGTATTGAGACATTGTGTGACTGAAACTCAACGTTAAACAACTTAGGAATTGTGTATTCTCACAGGGATTCAATAAAAAAATACATAAAATTTAAAAAAGAATATTTACAATTCAGTTATTTCCGGTGATTCCTTCAGGATACCCAGAATTTATTCAAGGAACATATGTCTCAGAATCTTATGTGTCCATAGCTTCATTTGGGTGAGTCAAACAGGCCTCTCCCAGACCTGGACCTTTGTATTGTGTGATACAAATCAATTATGGCCTTAATAGTAACCCATATATTTCATCACTCCAGTCTTATTGCCTGGTGCTACCCATGGGTCCTGCCACTCCATGATCCCATCAACCCTACTAATATTAGAAATTTCATCTTGATGGCAGCAATTTTTAGCTTCATTCTCAATGTATGGCGGAGGATATACACTACAGCACTTTACAAGATCAGGCGTTTCCTTTTATATGCTCTTCAATTCCTTGGTGGAAGAATATCCTCCTAGCATTTCTGGAAGGCAAAATTAGGAGATGAGTGGTCAGGCATATGATCAATCTATGTCAACCCTTCTATATTCAATGTGTATGAATGTAGATCGCTGTTGAGTTCAGGTTTCATTCAACTAGCTAAGAGCCACTGTTTGATGTTAAAGTTACTTAAGCTAGTTAAACGCTAAAGATACTTAAATTCAGAATTTCTAGAACACCATATTAATTTCAAGTAAAATTAAAATAGTTATTTTCAAGTGCTTCCCATGGAGGGAGACTGGGGGTGGGGGGTGGGGTGTTGGGGGATGGTGGGAGGAAAACAGGGGACATTGGTGGTGGGACATGCACACTGGTGAAAGGATGGGTGCTGGATCATTGTGTGACTGAAACCCAATAATGAACAGCTTTGTAACAGTCTATTTCAATGATAGTCAATTAAAAAAAATTTTTGAAATAAGTAATGTGGAGTTCATGCCCTCTTTAATCAGCTTAATCTATGGCTGAATAAATAGCAGTACTCCTACATTAAAAAATTATTTTCTTCCTGGTGTAATACAAATAGAATATGTTCCAAATAGATCTTAACAGTTCTTACCTTCTAGCAGATAGTCTCCAATCTGACTCTAGTTACAGATCTGGTGGCAAAGGGGGATAATGGTTGAGATGTAAGAATACTGGTATTTTCTTTCAAGATAACTATACCAAAATGGACCCATCAATAAGAGAAAGAAGGATGTATGTATCTGCTGATAGAGAAACTACATAGTCTCTACGGTCCAGACTGCTAAGCACTGTCTGTTGCACTGTCCTCCCGTTGTTCATCAATTTCCTTGAGCGGGCACCAGTAACATCTCACAACAAATTGTGAGACTTGTTACTGTTTTTGGCATATCGAATACGTCACGGGGAGCTTACCAAGCTTTGCCGTGTGGGCAAGATACTCTTGGTAGCTTGCTGGACTCTCCGAGAAAGGTGGAGGAATCAAACCAGGGTTGGCCGCGTGCAAGGCAAACACCTTAACTGCTGTGCTAAGATTATTCCAAAATCTCAAATGTCTTTCCTCATTTAAGAGTTTCATTCTTTCCAAAACAATTGCTTTAATTTTCACATAAGAGATCTGGATAAGGTTATGAATTTGGTTGGGTTTGTTTTTGGATCACACCAGCCATGCTCAGTGATCACTCCTGGCAGTGCTCAGGGGACAATACGGGATGCAGGGGATTTAACCTGGGTTGGCCGCAAGCAAAGCAAGCATCCTACCCGCTTGTACTATTGTTCTGGTCTATACATTAGCTTCTTACAAGAGTTTAAAAATCTGGGCAAATCCCTCCAGACTTAATTAGTAAAATATCAGAAATCATATGGTCTTCATAACCAGCAATAGAAAACAAATTATTTCACGATGGCATTATTTCACGATGCCTTTTCAGCAGGTTTGATTGTTGGGGGGAAATTCCAAATAATAGTGGTGCATCTTTTGTAGAAATAATAAATGTAATCAAAGTCGAGAGAGAGTTAAGTGGAAACCATCTGCCTCACAGGCACGGGGAGGGCTGGGATGGGGCGTATATTGGGGTCTTGGTGGTGGAAAATATGCACTGGTGAAAGGATGGTTATTTGATCATTGTATGAACAAGACAAACCTGAAAGCTTTGTAACTGTTCTCACGGTGATTGAATAAATAAATTCTGTCACTGTCCTCCTGTTGTTCATCAATTTGCTCGAGTGGGCCCAGTAACATTGCGAAACTTGTTACTGTGTTTGGCATATCGAATACATCACGGGTAGCTTGCCAGGCTTTGCCGTGCGGGTGAGATACTCTCGGTAGCTTGCCGGGCTCTCCAAGAGGGGCGGAGGAATCGAACTCGGGTCGGCCATGTTGGCTGCGTGCAAGGCAAACGCCCTACCGCTGTGCTATCGCTAATAAAAATAAATAAAATAAATAAAAATCTGGGCAAATAGGTTCTAGGCTGGGCATAGAACTCTCAGAATTGGTCTAACATGGGAACTGCTATTTCTGGGTGAAGATGCATCAAAAAGTTATTTATAAGCCAGAAAGCCTTAGCACCATATAGCTAAGAATACTGGAATATCATTTATGAGAAACCTGAGGTCTCTATGTCGCTGAAGGACCAGTGAATAAGCTAAGATAACCCTTGAATTACTCCTCTGCTTGTACACAGTGGGAGAGTTATATTACACTCAGAACCCTGGTCTCATGGAAGTGTCAGCTACTTAATTTTTTAGATTTCCAGAGTCTAGAGTACAAGAAAGTACATTAGAGGGCAGAAAGCATACCATATCTGTTAAGTTTCTTACCATTTTCCTATCCAAGTAAGACTGGTGGCTGGACCTGCCCACTTTCAGTTTTAGCTCCTTTGAAAGTTCATCTCAGGCACCACATCTTTTCGAATTTGAAGATCACCTTTCTCACCTCAGAGGAAATCTAAAATTTGTTTTCAGAGTTGTTCTGCTAACATACACAATATTGTTCTCAATCACCTCAACTCCATCTAGTACTCTCACTAAAACTTTGTTCTAGCCTATATTATAGGTTTCCATGGTGTGTGTTTCAGAAGACCAAGGTCGTCTCACCTAAGGGCTATTGTACATGTTTTCCAAATGTCTGGGTTTGTTCTTCCCCTAGATAGCCACATGGTCCTTCTTCAGTCCTTCAGGGCTCTAGTGAAATGTATCTTTATCACAGACCTCTTTTTGTTTGGCTTTTGAACCACACTTGGGAGTGCGGCAGTGCCGGCATCCCAGCACTTTGCACTATCTCCACAGCAGGCACCTAACTACCCATTTAAAGTAGAGTAGCAGGGACCGGAGCGATAGTACAGTGGGTAGGGCGTTTGCCTTGCATGTGACTGGCCGGGTTCGATCCCCGGCATCCCATATGGTCCCTCAAGCACACCAGGAGTAATTCCTGAGCGTAGAGCCAGGAGTAACCCCTGAGCATTGCTGGGTGTGACCCAAAAAGCAAAAAAAAAAAAAAAAGTAGAGTAGCAGTATCTACCACTTCTCATTTCCCCTTTGACCTCATTCAGGTTATGTACCTGATCTTTTCACTTAATACTACAGTGTATGTGTTAGAGACAGGTAATTTGTGTTTTCCTTATTGCAGCAGCCCATGTATCTCAGAATGAATGAATGCAATACAGAAGAAATTAGATGTATCCTAAAGGGAAAATCAGACTTCCCAATGCATTGCCCATATTCTCCTCTAGGTGGTAGTGATGGGCCTTTCCATCTGCTAATGTCTAAGAAATTTAACAGTACCATTGCAAAAGATTCACATACCTTTATTTTCACAGTCCCTAGTCCAGAGTATCTGGGCTTTTCTTAATGATACCTCAAACCTCCCCTAACTAATTTCTTATGAATACAAGAGAAAAAAAAAAAAACATGGGCATCTACCCAAAGCATTTTCAGTACTCCATCTCAATCTTTACAACACTATAATTAGCATTATTCCCATTTTTGCTACTTGCTACACAAAAACCTAACTCAAAGTAAGCTCCCAAATACCACAGAAGTAATAAGGAGAATCTAGATAATACAGATTTGCCCCTTCAACAGATTTTGATTTTATCAAAGTTAGCTGCTCTCCAATGAGGCTTTAGAACTGCAAATCTTGGTTTTACAATTTACATTTCAGAGATTTTCAACAGTTTTCCCAGTTCACACAAGGACACCCTCTGGAGCACAGACTCAAAGTCTACTCTAACAGTATTTCCTGTCGCAGGTGCACACAGAGAAATATGCTAACTCTGGCCTCAGTGCTCAAAAGATAAGAATCTTCTAAGTTGACTGTTGTCCAGACACATCCTCCTCATGTGGTAAAGCACAGGCCAGGATGACAAAGCGCAGGTGCATCTGTGAAAGGAAACAGAAAGCAATCTGGCCCTCAGGAAAGGATGTTTTCAATTCTTCCTCTGGGCCCAGGGCTAACGTGATAGAAGAGTTTGGCACTAGAAGTTCCTCAAATTTTAACTGCAAGTTGGGGACATCAAAGGGGAATGGATTTACACAAAGTAACTACACTAGATTTGGTATCTTAAAATAGGTCTCATGAATTTTTTAGTTTTTCTGCTGTACTATGCAGGGGGCTTTAATTTCTAAGGCCATTACTATAGATAGAACCAAAATTCCAAGCAGAGCTTAGCTCAATTTTAATGAATTTATGAAATAAAACTAAGTGAAATTTTGAAGGCAAGTCTCTTGCCTAAAATTACACATTTTAATCATAATCCTTAGTTCTTCTTAAACTACATTAGCAAAACTGGGAAGGCTTTTTAGAATAGGGTATGTGAGAGCATGATGAATGCCTTGGCTATCGCTTGGTAATTATGAAGAACCAGTTCATTTTTTCCTTCCTCTCTGATTCCTGGTTTATAATCCTGAGACATTCACTGAGCTCTCTATGAAGAGCAACTGGGACTGTCAGCCCTTCCCTCCTTGGAAGTACATTTCTAATAGTGAATACTTTGTGAAACAGAAAGGCTAAAACTACACAGCTGCCTCTAGAGGGCAAACAAGGTTCATTTTCCCCTACAGCTTATCTGGCTGACTCAGCTAATTCTTCAGTCTGACTCTTCAGTTCAAAACAAGTCTAGCTTTGCTTCCTGTCAGGCCAGGAGTGGCTGGTTTATAGATGGCTCCACTGCAATCTGACTCCAACCCATCCTCCCTGGGAAGGGAGAAACTCAGATCTAGAGACTATTAAAGATGTAGTGGCCTATTTTCCATGAAACATTTGGCAATGTAAACTACCCAAGCTAAGGACAGTAAGATGAGTTGAATTATGACAGAAATCTTTATTAAAATGTGTCCTTCAGTAAGGTTAGCATACATACAATATACACACATACATCTGTACACTCTTTGACACACCTCACAGATTGCCACCATCAGTTTAACCAATAAATTAAAACTAGAAAAAGGGGAAGGGTGAGGGGCGTGGGACAAAGGGGTAAACTTCCATGTTTTATCCAGTAAGAAATCGCAAATTTCTCAGAATTTCCCTGGGGAAAACCTGTGACCAGAGAATCTTTGAAATAAAATACATAAATCCCTTCGTTTCCCGCCCCCCGCCCCAAAAAAAAAAAAAAGATTCCAAAAGATGAAGTTACAAGTGTGCTTCTCAGAACAGGAGCATTCATTCCACTTCATACTCTGGCTTCTCCAGCTTCTAGCTTCGAAAGAGTCTTCCCCTCAGCTGGCACAGAGAGGTTCATATGGGCACTTGGGCTTGGTGCACCTTGAGCTCTGGGGGTCGAGGGGCAGGCTGTAGTGTGGGGGCGAGGGGAGCCACACTCATCCGAGGTGATGTCTGGCACATCGTCTGACTGTGTATCAGAGCTCTCCAGGTCACTGCGGATGCTCTCGGGTTGGGCCAGGCTGATGTCCCAAGGTTTGCTGGCCAGGCAGTCTTTCTGTTCACAGCTTTGGTGTTTGCAGGAGGGGTCTTCTTCATTACTGCCACTGCTGCCGCCACCACTACTTTCTTCTTCATTCTCCGCCATCTGAGCATGAACATGGAGTGAGTCCTCTGTGCTGCTCCCACTAACCAGCTGATAATGGCTTGGTTTGGCTTCAATGTCCACTTGGATTTCCATATTGTTACATTCTCTGTGGAGACAAAAATCCAATCCTGAGTCAGGCAGAGGTCATACTATACCTGTTGGTAAAAGCAGTTAGTGGGTTCAGGATTAGGAAGTCTAAAGCACAGGTAAACAATAGGGTAGATCACACTTTTAGCGCCACCCCCCCAAAAAAAATTCACCTAATACTCAAATAATATAAATAATTTGACCTTTTTATGTGTGGGATGGGGTTGGGCCACACCAGGCAATGCTCAGGAGTTACTCCTGGCTCTGCACTCAGGAATCACTACTGCAAGTGCTCAGAAACCATATGGAATGCTGGGCATTGAACATGAGTTGACTATGTTCAAGGCAAATGCCTAACCACTGTACTATGGCTCCAGCCCCATAATTTGATCCTTTTTATTTAAAATACACACCCTGGGTTTGGAGCACAGCAGGTAGGGCATTTGCCTTGCACAATGGCTGGCCCAGGTTTGATCCCTGGCACCTCATATGATCCTCTGAGCCCACCAGGAGTGATCCCTGAGTTCAGAGCCAGAAGTAAGCCCTGAGTACTGCTAGGTGTGGCTCCCGGGTAACAAAATAAAACAAATCACATACACCTCTGCCAGTGTCTTGAAACAACAAAAAGCTTCCAAAATTCAGAGAAGAACCAGAGCCTCAGACTATCTCACTCAAATATGAAAATGATAGAAGATTCAAAGCTTCTTACTACTATGCCACAATAAAGCAAGAAGAATCTCTCCAGAAGGCCATCTTATACTCACACCATACCAGATACACAAGCTTTTTTAAATTAACAGAAAAATAGGTTGAGGGAGACACATCATGGAAAGGGGGACAAAAGAGCAGAAACCATGGACCCATAAACTTCGGTAAACACCAATTTAGCCCCTTTGGCTCTACGTGAACAATTATACTGCAGCAATAGCTAAGAAAAGAGAGAGGAAAGAAGAATGGAGAAAAGAAATAAGTGCTGATGAGAATCAAGTGCTCAAGAGATGCTACTCCTACACAAAGAACCTGCTCTATGATTCACAGATAAGACACTACAGACCCACTGGATGGTACATGAGGCCTTCACATGAGGCAAGCTTCTTACAGCTGTCTGCCCAAACAAAAGAACGCAACCTTCCCTGAACATCTGACTGTTCACATACCTGTCCTGTGGGTTGTAGGAACTGATAATGGAACCGGCCATAGCACGAGTACTTGCGTTGTCACTAATTGCACCAAGACTGGCTGTGTCTTTGGGGAAAATTTCCTTTTGGACATCGGCTTGGACTTCTAACCTGTGTAAAGAGGGGACGTTTAAGTTAATATGAGACCTGGGTATTCTGAGACAGTCTCCTCCCTTGGCACACATCTCTCTTCTATTTTTCTCTTGTGATTTAAAAGTTGATATGCTCTTCAGTTATCAAATTGTTCCGAAAATGGCCACACATTTTGTCTTTTAAATATCTACTGAAATCGTCCCCTCCTCTCTACCCCCACTGCTACTGCTTAACTTAGGCCACCAACATCTCCTGTCTGGATAACCGCAACTGGGCTCTCCAGCAGTCCTAGACGCAAATTAAAGAACTTCCAGATCAGTGCCAATGTGAACAAAGACCTGATCACTTTAATCATCCTCTCATGCCTCTCTCCTGCCAACGGGTCTTCTGAACTGTCTCCAAGCTCTCCGTCCAGCTGCATCTCTCACTAAATTGTAGTCACCAGAACTTTTTTCCTTACACACCAATACACATTTTATTACTCCATGGCTTTTGCACATGCTATTTCTTCCCTGTAGAAGTTTTCCTTCTCTATATGACAAACTCATACTCTGTTTTTAACAATGGAAATACCTTCCCCAACTCTCCCAGCAAACCTGTCACTTCATGCTAAGTGCTCCTACAGCAATTACCTACTTATTATGTCAATTTACCCATCTCTCTTACTCATCTGTGAGTTAAAAAAAAAAAAGACCATATATCACCATTCAAGCTTTATGCTCCTTGTCTTACACATGGAGAAACTCAAACATTAGCGATCAGATTGCTCCAGGCTATGAGATTACAGGACATATAGATCACTTCCTAAAAGAGCAGCAAACTTTCCCCGTGGTGTCTCAGGGCTGAGAGGCTCTAACTATTTCCTTTCTTGGCTCCAACACCATTTTGTTGCATTCTTAAGCATTTCCTCATAATGGGTTTCACAGTCAAACCCATCTGACTCATTTACTTCCTATAAAAGGCTTTCACAGAACTGGAACAGCTGGACTGGCTAAGCTGCAGTTTCAGCAAGTCAGTCTCCAATTACGTCTGTCTGCTTCTTTCCAGGGGTGTTGGTTTTAAGAAAGCACAGCAGTGAATTCTCCCGTATGTGGGGGCGGGATCCCCTAACAAGAGACAGCCCGTCATGAGACAGAGCAGGTCAGCAGCAGCCTGCAGCTGCACTGGCACACACCCTCCAGCCTGCCACCTGTGCTGCTGCTTTGCTTTTCCAGCCTCGTAGGACTTCAAGGATGCCGCGGCCCATGAAAATGAGGTAGTGCAATACAAAATGCATCACGTCAGCGAGTTGGGTTCTAGTTTTCTTTTCCACAGAACCACACTCAGACATGAAGAAGTCTTTCATAAAGGCCATCGACTTAGGTAGTTCCCAAATGCTAGTCTGTGCAATGACTGTGCTAGAATTCTCTGGGATTTCTTTCTTTCTTTTTTTTTTTTAAATCCTTCAAATAGTCTGGTCTCACTTTAAATACTTTCAGAGAAAGGAAGCTCAGTATTTACACTAAAGTATGCCATTGCTGGGGTTAGAGAGATATACAGCGGGTAAGGTGCTTGCCTTGCATGTGGCTGACATGGATTCAACCCCTGACACCCTATGTGGTCCACAATGTCCAGCCAGGAGTAAGCCCTGAGCACCACCAAGTGTACTCTAAAAAAAATCCAATTGTGACACAACAACAATAAAGCAAACCATTTCTTCTTCTTCTTTTTTTTTTTGTTGTTGTTGTGTCACACTGGGTGATGCACAAGGGTTACTCCTGGCTCATGCACTCAGGAATTACTTCTGGCGGGACTTCTGGGGGGACCATATGGGATGTTGGGAATCGAACCTGGGTCGGCTGTGTGCAAGGTAAACACCCTACCCGCTCTGCTATCGCTCCAGCCCTCTTCTTTTGTATTTTTATACAGAACTTCCCCTATATTCAACCCGAAGTAATCTTCCCTTTATTGTTTCTGTCAGTTCATTTTAATCTTACACTCCTTGGGTGAAGTCAGAAATCTAATCCTTTCTTGCCCTTCAAAGCCCTTCAGCTATCTAAAGACAGCCATCTTCGCCACTCAATGCCTCTTCTGCAAACCACAGCACCCAAAAGGAGAGAGAGAGAGCAAAAGGGAATACCCTGCCACAGAGGCAGGGTGGGATGGGGGGGATGGGAGGGTGGGAGGGATACTGGGATCATTGGTGGTGGAGAATGGGCACTGGTGGAGGGATGGGTACTCGGATCATTGTATAACTGGAACCCAAGCACAAAAATCTGTAAGTCTACAACTGTACCTCATGGTGTTTCACTAATAAAGATTTAAAAAAATAAAATAAAAAAATGAAGAATCAGGCATAACCATAAAAAAAAAAGACAGCCATCTTCCACCTCCCCCTCAACCTATCTTGATTTGCTCCACCTTTACCCTACCTCAGTTTTTCTCCTGCATTACACTGTTTCTGATGCAACATGCACAGTTTTTTTTTTTTAGTGAAAAAACTTTACATATTCTGGGCTCCTGGCACTTACTAGGAGGTATTCTTTGCACTGACAATAGAAAGAGGCAGGTCAGAGATCAAAGAGACAGCAGGTAGGGCGCTTGCCTTGCATGAGGCCAACACTGGTTCAGTCCCCAACATCCCATATGGTCCCCCAAACCTGCAAGGAGTTATTCCTGAATGCAGAGCCAGGTGTAACTCCTGAGCACCACTGAGGTGGCGAGGGGAAAGAAGAAGAAACGGACATATGAAGGAAGGAAGGAAGGAAGGAAGGAAGGAAGGAAGGCAGGCAGGCAGGCAGGCAGGCAGGCAGGCAGGCAGGCAGGCCAGACCAGTAAATCCATTGCATATACACCTCAGTATATGGAGTGATGCTTGATCTGTACTGTTAATGGAGGGACATAAAAAAAAAAATCTTTACATCCTTTATATCCTCAAGTTCAAAGAACTGATTTTCCTTATCTGTAAAGTGTAATAGGAATAGGAAGATATTTAAGGATCAGAGCACTAATAAATCAATAAGAAAGCCAGTGACATGCCAAAGGGAGAATATGTATGTGGCTTTGTATGTGTCCCTTTCCTAAAGGAAGTAAGCTAAGGTGGTACGTGTGGGTGGGATTTAAAGCCAAGGCTATTTTTTTGTTTATTTTTAGGTCACACCCAGTCATGCCTAGGACTTACTCCTGGCTCTGAGCTTAGGGATCACTGCTGGTAGACTCAGGGGACCATATGGGATGCCAGAAGTCATATGCAAGGCAACTGCCTTATCCTCTGTACTATCTCTCCAGCCCCCAAGGTCATACTTTATATGGGGTTACTGTGGCACAGGAGAGAGGACACAAAACTTTGGGCAAGTCACTGAGTCTTTCTTTTCCTTCCTTTCTATTTTTTTTTTTTTACTTTTTGGGTCACACCATGCGATGCACAGAGGCTACTCCTGGCTCAGCACTCAGGAACACTCTTGGTGGTGCTCAGGGAATCGAACTCGGGTCGACCGCATGCAAAGCAAATGCCCTACCCGTTGTGCTATTGCTCCAGCCCCTGTCACTTAGCCTTTCTGATTCTGTTTTCTAACTATGAAAGTAGAAGGAAAGAGCATTAATGATTAAGTAAAAATAAGATAATTTATGTCTGACACATGCATAGCACAAAATAATGGCCTTATAGGTATGCTTCATATAGTTTAAACTGGATCTGTCAGAAATGATCTACCTACTTACCTGCTGTATTTTCCCTTGCCACTGGAAAGAATGCCACCACTCAATGTGCCCCCCGAGAGGGCTGCAAAACTGGCTGTTTCACTGTATGGGCCCTGCATAACACTGAGTCCATCTGTAGGGCTTCCACTGGTGCTCAGCACACTTGTCAGGCCTTCAATGCTGCTTTCCCCAATGCTGGGATTCTTGAGGGCTCGCCAGGCATCTGCCACTGGGGATGGAACCAAGTATCTCAATTCAAGATAGCACAGCATCAAAACAGTCTGGCATTTTCCTGTAATGACTCTTCAAAGTGGAGGATATTATGTAGAAAAAAATACTTATTCACATAATGAACAGATACTATGTATAGCTACTAACATCAAGTGTTTTAACATGTTTATATTTGATCTTCCCAATAACTAGGCATTAATAACTCCAATTTTATTTATTTGGCTTTGAGGTCACACCTGACTGTGCTCAGGGCTAACTCCTGGTGGATCAGAAGAGGTGTTAGAGATTGAACCAGAATTGGATGCATGCAAGGCAAACACCTTAAACCGCAGACTATATCTCCAAATTAATTTTATTCAATGATTTTATTATTTGTTTTTTGGGCCACACCTGGCAGTGCTCAGGGCTTACTCCTGGCTCTGCATTCAAGGATCATTCCTGGTGGGTTCAGAGGCCATATGAGATGTCAGGATTCAAACCCAGGTTGGCCACATGCCAGTAAAACACCATATCTACTACACTATCCCTCCAGCCCTGCTTGCTCATGTTTAAAGGAGGAAACAAAAGCTTAGAACTAAATTACTTGTTTAAGGTCATGGTTTATCAACCAAACCCCTGGCTAGTCACCCAAAACTATTATAAACTACAGTTTTGAACTCACTTCTCTTTTTTGTTTTGTTTGGGGCCACAACTGGCAGTGCTCAGGGCTAATTCCTGGCTCTGCACTCAAGGATCACTCCTGGCGGGCTTGGGGGTGGGGCAGGGGGCCCATATGAGGTGCCGGGGACCAAATCTGGGTCAGATGGTGCAAGGCAAGCACTCTATATGCTTACTATTGCTTCTGCCCTTGAATTCACTATTCTTTTGTTTTTATGACACCTTGGTAGTACTCAGGGCTACTCCCAGTTCTGTAGCTGTATTCAGGGGTCTCTCTGGGCAGTGCTTGAGAGAGCATACAGTGCCAGAGATGGGATCCAGACTTCCCTCATGCAACGCATGCAGCTGCCTTTTAAGTTATCTCTCTGGGCCTGAGTACATTATTCTTTCCATTACACTGTAGATACCATCTAATCAAAATGAAGATTTTAAAATAAGTTTGGGGGCTGGAGATGTGGCTGAGTGGTAGAGCACATGCCTGGCATGTGTGAGGTAGTGAGTTTGACTCCCAGCACCATTTAAAAAAAAGGCAAAACAGCATTATGTTTAGCTTATGTAATGTAGAATGTTTGAAAAATCACTGAAGGTCTCTGTGTGCCTTAATATGGTGAAATGAAAAAGACATCAAAGTAGATGTCAAAGACCTGCTCTAGTCACCTAGTTCTATAGCAACTCTTAGAGCCATTGAACAGATATTGAGACCAAAGCTTAGAGAAGCTCTCATTAGCTGGGACTAATAATAACTTCTGCCCTCCCTCTTCAGAGAACTGTTGTAAAAAGCAAGTGAGATAATAACTGTGTAAGGTCCTCTGAAAATTATAAAGCACTGTGCGGATATAAGACTATTATAATCACTACTATTACCAGCATACTTGGAGTTATTTGAAGTCTTACTAGTTTGTACCTGCCACACAGTGGCAAGTACCAGAGGAATTAACCTAATAACTCTAGAACAAAAAAATGAAATACTAAAAATACTTCACCCCCTACAAAATTCATTATCCAGAGAAATCTAATGACAGTCTCTATAAAATGTGCTGGATTTTACTGATCTCTGTGTCCCGTATATCCAAAGGGAAACAAAAGTCCTTTTTTACCTGTGATTGGACCATCATCTTCATCAAACTCAATTTTCACTCCCTTTCCATTGGCTGTGCTAACTCCACAGCCGCCACCACGACAGAGAGAAATGGGCACAACCCCATAGACATATGCCAGCATAATGGGGACACCAATACCTGTGGGAAGAGAAGAAAACATGTCAGCAGGTCACCAGCCTCAACTGCCCTCAATTCTTCATAGTGTGAGCACAAACCACTTTAAAAAGGGCAAAGGCGCAACAGAAGACAGCTAGTTATCCCAAAGAGGACCAGTGTAAGAGAACGAATGATGGCTGAACTTATAATCACAAAGTCCCCGATTAGGAGTCTGGTTCCAATTTACAGCCATATAACCTTGGACATATCTTCCCAGGACTGTCAGTAATCAAAGGGAATATATATGCACTACCCAGCACACCTTTCATTTTTTTCTCCTCCTATTCACCACTGAGGTGCCAAATCCACAAAGGATCAAAAAGCAAACATTAAATAAGTAAAATCTAGGGTTTGAGATCTAAAACCTGAAGAATATTCATTGTGGAGTGTTAATTATAAATTGTTACTGCTGTGAGAGACAGAAGGGCTCAGCTGCTAAGAACACAGATTTGGAAGCAAGACTGCCTTGATTCTTGTTACAGCAAAGTCACCTTGGTCATGAGTGTATCTTTCTGTTAAAATTGTAGACTGGCTGGAGATAGTAAGGAGGTTAGTTAAGACACTCACCTTGCATGTAGCTAACCCCAGTTTGATTCCTGGAATTTTATGGTACCCCAACCACACCAGGTATGGTCCAAAACTCTAACAAGTCCCCACAAAAATAAATAAATAAATAAATAAAGCTGCTGTTAGGATTACATGAATTAATATATGCAAAACACTAGAACTGCTCCTGGCACATGAAGTGCCTCAATATTAGCTGCATTATTATTATTATTATTGTTATTATTCTGAAACAAAATCTCAAGCTTTCTAAAATGCTCAGGCATTAAAATTAATTTTGTAGATTCCATGACAAATGGACACAAAAGATGAAAGTAAAAAACTACACCTTAAAATTTTAAATTCTGTCTTCTATTCTGTACCAGACTGAACTCTAGTTACTAATGTAAGAATGAAAGATCCTAATTTTGTAATTTAGTAGCACTGTAGCACTATCTTCCTGTTGTTCATCGATTCGCTCAAGCGGGCACCAGTAACGTCTCCATTGTGAAACTTGTTTTTACTGTTTTTGGCATATCAAATACGTCACAGGTAGGTTGCCAGGCTTCGCCATGCGGGCACGATACTCTCGGTAGATTGCCGGGCTCTCTGAGAGGGGCGGAGGAATTGAACCCAGGTCGGCTGCATGCAAGGAAAACGCCCTACCCGCTGTGCTATTGCTCCAGCCCTTGATAATTTAGTATGGCTGATAATTATAATAATGACAAACAGTTAACTACCAAGGTGGATGGCTTAAATTGTAGGAGTTTGCAGGGTAAAACATCTGGCCAGCTGGCTCAACTGCTATAGTTGGAGAGTTTGGAGACTAGTGGGCGGTGAGGGAGATAGACAGGAAAGAGAGGGGGAGAGAGGAGTGATCCTGGCTCACTTACCAACACTAACTGCTGCAATAACTGGGGATGCAATGACTGACAAGGTTACCCCTCCTGTGATGGCCAAATTCCTCTTATGTTTGGAGGTTTTCCTTCCCTCATATCTGCTGTGAATCTAAGAATTAAAGAAGTCCAGATTAGCAGGTTCAGACATTAATCGCATTTCACTAAGAAAAAAAGGGCTGAGACTTATTCTTTAAAAGTTATCTATGTTAAAATGTATCTCTTAGTCTAACACATCATTTTCAAATTTTAACCTAACTCTGGCCCGGAAGACGTAATCTAAGAGACGAAAGAACACACAAAATAACTCTGGGGAGTGAAGTAAGCATTTCACCTTTAAATCATGGAGACAAACCCAGGTGCAGAACGTTAATAAGAACTTTCAGATCCCTTAGGGGTTTATGATGGTCCATTTAAGAAATTAAGGCTATTTTTATCCAAGAGTCAGCAGCTTTTCAGAGATCAGTTCTGACATAAAATCTCCTCCCTATTTCCTTCAAACCATTATCAACAAACCTGAAGAAGGAACATGCACAGAAATCAGCATGTCTTACCTTTCTGCCAACATACACAGGAATGCCAATGACCATGGCAGGGATGGCAATGCCAGCAATGAGAGAAATCCCCACTGGAGCACCAATTAATGTGCCCAACTGCCAAAGAATTTTCTTCTTGCGGCTCCATGGTTTCTTGCCCCAGAATGTGCAGCCAGAGGGACTACAGAGGAAACACAATGAAGTTAATGTTAATATTACAACGTAGTTTTGTCACTATGTTTTGAGAAGCATCTCAGCCCTTTTTTTCTTAGTGAAATGCGATTAATGTCTGAACCTGCTCATCTGCACTTCTTTAATTCTTAGATTCACAGCAGATGTGAGGGAAGGAAAACCTCCAAACATAAGAGGAATTTGGCCATCACAGGAGGGGTAACCTTGTCAGTCATTGCATCCCCAGTTATTGCAGCAGTTAGTGTTGGTAAGTGAGCCAGGATCACTCCTCTCCCCCTCTCTTTCCTGTCTATCTCCCTCACTGCCCACTTCTCAATCAGAATCTTCTTCTCTGAAACACCACTGACCAAGCAAGTGGAAAAAAACATAAACAAATGGGACTACTACTTCTAAAACTAAGAAGCTTCTGCACCTCAAAAGAAACAGTGACCAAAATACAGAGAGAGCCCATGGAATGGGAAAAAATATTTACCCCATACACATCAGATAAGAGGTTAATTATTATTCAGGATATACAAGACATTAGTAGAATTGTACAAGAAAACACCATCAAAAAATGGGGAGAAGCAGTGACAAGTCACGCAGGGCCTCAGGGAATGGGGATGGAGCTGGCCCTTTCCTCCCCATCCCAACAAGACCCCGAGTCGCAGCCCACTAACGGTCTCTCTGGCTCCTGATCACGCTGCTAAATGGCCATGATCCCTGAGACTCAGGAACAAATTTCGGAACCCAGCAGGTTTTGGCAGAAATCCCTCCAGATTTAATTGTTAAAACTTCGGAATTTCAAAATCGCATGGCTACTACTGCAGCCGCACGACATCATATGTTATTCATAACCAGCAATAGAAAACAAATTGTTTACTGTTGCCTTTTTGACAGATTCGAGTATTGGGATAAAATCCCAAATAATAATGGTGGGTCTGGTGTCAAAATATTGAATGTGATCAAAGTAGAGAGAGAGTATTGTGGAGGTCATCTGCCCCATAGGATGGGGTTATACTGGGGTTTTTGGTGGTGGAGAATGGGCACCGGTGAAGGTACAGGTGTTTCACTGTATGATCAAGACTTAGACCTGAAAGCTTGGCAACTGCTCTCACAGTGATTCAATAAATAAAATTATAAAAAATGAAAAAAAAAAAGTAAGGTGGAGTTCACGCCCAATTCAATCAGCCTAATCAGTGGCTGAATAAATAGCAGTACTCCTACATTTAAAAAAAATGGGAAAAGAAATAAACAGACGCTTCCTCAAAAAAGAAATACATCCTTCACGCCCTACCGAGGTCACCAGTTGCCCCCCACGAGCGGCTCTCCAGCACGGCCACAGCCCCAGAAGCACAAGGACTTAATGCAGAACCCAGCAGCTTGGAGCAGAAAAGTGAAAGGACTATGCATTAATCCAGGCCATCATGTCTGCCCGGAGGGGAAAGGGTGTTGCTCCCTTCCGCCCTCCTCCCTCTGGAAAGAAAGATGGCGGCCACATGGGAGCCTTGTAGACAGCAAGTATGAGCCGGGGGTGTGGGGGCGACTAAAACCTCATGGGTCAGGGGGCGTTCCGGTCCGTCCTTCACGCCCTACCGAGGTCACCAGTTGCCCCCCGCGAGCGGCTCTCCAGCACAGCCACAGCCCCAGAAGCACAAGGACTTAATGCAGAACCCGGCAGCTTGGAGCAGAAAAGTGAAAGGACATGTGTTAATCCAGGCCATCAAGTCTGCCGGAGGGGAAAGGGTATTGCCCCATTCGCCCTCTCCTCTCTGGAAAGAAAGATGGTGGCCGCATGGGAGCCTTGTGGACAGCAGGTATGAGCCGGGGGTGTGGGGGCGGCTAAAACCTCATGGGAAGGGGGGCGTTTCGGTCTGCCCTTCACGCCCTACCGAGGCCACCAGTTGCCCCCCACGAGCGGCTCTCCAGCACGGCCACGACTCCAGAACACAGAAACCAATTTCTTAGCTATCTGACTTTCAGTAGAAATACTTCCAGGGTCAATAGGTAAAATAGCAGAAATCCAAAACCAACATTTAATTCTTGAACCCAGCTGTAGAAAGCAAATCACTTCACAATGCTTTTTCAGCATGTCTGATTTGGGGGGTGGGGTAAATTCTAAATAATAGTGGTGAATCTTTTATTGAAACAGTGAATCTAATCAAAGCAGATTGAGTGTTAACTAGAATTCATCTGCCTCACAGGGACTGGGAGGGGTAGGGGGTGAGGTTTTATTGGGGTTCTTCATGGTAAAAAATAAGTATTGGTAAAGGGAAATGTGTTTGATATTTGCATGACTGAGACCTAAACCTGAAAGCTTTGTAATCTTTCCCACTGTGATTCAATAAAAAAAAAAAAAAAGGAATACAATTGGCCAAAAGGCACATGAAAAAAATGCTCTACATCACTAATCATCAGAGAGATGCAAATCAAAACAACAATGAGATATCATCTCACACCAGATATTGGCACACATCAAAAAGAACAAGACCAACCAGTGCTGGCATGGATGTGGGGAGAAAGGGAGTCTCTTTCATTGTTGGTGGGAATTCCGACTGGTCCAGCCTCTTTAGAAAACAATTCAGGCATTTCTTAAAAAACTAGAAATTGAGGGGCTGGAGCCATAGCACAGCGGATAGGGCATTTGCCTTGCACGCAGCCAACCCGGATTTGATTCCCAGCATCCCATATGGTCCCCTGAGTACCGCCAGGAGTAACTCCTGAGTGCAGAGCCAGGAGTAACCCCTGTGCATTGCCAGGTGTGACCCAAAAAGAAAAAAAAAAACCACTAGAAATTGAGCTTCCATATGACCCAGCAATACAACTTCTGGTAATATATCTCGAGGGTGCAAAAAAGCACAGTAGAACCACACAATAGAATACTATGCAGCTGGTAGGAAAGATGAAGTCATGAAATTTGTTTGTAAGTGGATGGTTGTGGAGAGTATCATGCTAAGTGAAATGAAACAGAAAGAGAGGGACAGACATAGAAGGACTGCACTCATTTGTGGAATATCACTTAATCACTTAATCACTTAACTTCCCGTTAGTCGTCGATTTGCTCGAGCGGGCGCCAGTAACGTCTCCATTTGTCCCTGTCGCGTGCTAGTGTAGCCCAATGGCATCTCTTCGCTCCGGGAACATGGAGGGCCTCAAACCGATCGTTCATGATCTTGACAAAGAAGTCTGACCATCTGGTAGGTGGGCGGCCACGCGGTCTCTTGACATCCCGTGGAATCCAATCAGTAACAGCTCTAGTCCAACGGTCGTCTTTAAATCTCATTACGTGACCAGCCCATCTGATTTTCGACACCTTGGCATATGAGACAGCGTCCCTGATCCTTGATCGTCGACGGATGTCAGAACTCCGGATTCGTTCTCTCATTTGAGTGAAACGTGTTATTCCAAGCATAGCTCTTTCTATTCTTCTTTGGGAGACCTGAATGGCGTTCTCATCTTGTTTGCGTAGGGCCCAGGTCTCTGAGGCATATGTTAATGCAGGAAGAACAGTGGAATCAAAGAGATGTGCCCGGAGCCGGAGGTTCTTCGTCCTCTTAGCTATTTCTTCGACGTTCTTGAAGGCGTTCCAAGCCGCTCTCTTCCTCCTGCGCAGCTCGGGTGCCAGGTCATTTCTCATGTTGACCTCTCGACCTAGGTACACATAGCTGTTGCATTCGGAGATGGTCGTTCCATTGAGAGCGAATGGGGCGTCAGGAACAAGGCTGTTTCTCATAAACATTGTCTTCGTAAGATTCAGCTGTAGTCCTACCTTTCCACACTCATGGTCAAAGTCGGCCAGCATTTGTGCCGCTTGGCTGATGTTTGGTGTTATTAAAACAATGTCATCAGCAAAGCGGAGGTGGTGTAGTTGCCGACCATCTATCTTCACTCCCATTCCTTCCCATTCCAGTCGTCGCATGATGTTCTCGAGGGTGGCACTGAAGAGTTTCGGTGAAATGGTATCACCCTGCCACACCCCTCTCTTGACATCAACGATCACTTCTTTGTAGAATGGTGAGATCCTGGTAGTGAATCCGCAATACAGCTCACGGAGGATCCTGATGTATTGGGCTTGAATGCCCTGATTGGCTAGGGCTTCAATGACCGCTTCCGTCTCAACAGAATCAAAGGCCTTCTTTAAATCAATGAACGTTAAGCAGAGCGGCATCTTGAACTCCCGAGAAACCTCAATGAGCTTGGTTACCGTGTGGATATGGTTGATGGTGCTGAATCCTTTGCGGAACCCTGCTTGCTCGCATGGTTGTCCTTCATCTAGTGTTCTGCCAATCCTATTCAGGATGACTCGAGTGAACAGCTTGTAGATGACAGACAATAGGCAGATCGGGCGATAGTTGCCAATGTCATGGATGTCTCCCTTCTTGAACAGTAGTACGGTCCTGCTGGTTTTCTTTGTGGAATATAAAATATCATAATACGAGACTAACACCCAAGGATAGTAGAGACAGGGCTAGGAAGAAAACTCCATGGTTGGAAGCCTGCTTTATGAGCTGGGGGAGAGGGCAGCTGGGATAGAGAAGGGATCACTAAGTTAATGACAGCTGGAGAAATTGTTCGGGATGGGAGATGTGTGCTGAGTATATAAAGTATATAAAGAACCAAATGTCATAGCCTCTCAGTATCTATACTGCAAACCATAATACTCAAAAGTAGATTGAGAGAGTATGGGGGAAGTTGTCTGCCATAGAGACAGGAGGAGGGTTGGGAAGGGGCAGGGGATACTGGGGACATTGGTGGTGAAAAATGTGTACTGGTGGAGGAATGGGTGTTCGATCATTGTATGACTGAAACTCAAACATGAAAGCTTTGTAACTGTAGATTTCAAACATCACTGAAACTCAAACATGAAAGCTTTATAACTGTAGCTCACGGTAATTCAATAAAAAAGAATTAAAAAATTGAAAAAAGGATAATGATGACACACACACAAAAGTCTTCTCAATAGGAGTGATTAAGTTACAAGAAGTTATAGGAAATGACTAGATTATATAATGGGGAGGCAAAGGACAAAGCCAGACTATTTAGAGCTCTACGTTCTTCACCTGCTTTTTGGATTAAAGCACACTCAAAGCCTCTTCTCCCACCCTCCTATCTTTTTCGGTGAACCCTGTCCTCTCTAACCCTGACTCTGATTCAGCTTCTTTGACTCCTAACTGAACTATTAAACTGCCTACTTTAGTATATTAATTTGCTGGCCCGGCCACGCCGAGTTCGATTCCTCCGCCTCTCTTGTAGAGCCCGGCAAGCTCCCCGTGACGTATTCGATATGGCAAACACAGTAACAACAAGTTTCACAATGGAGACGTTACTGGACCCGCTCGAGCAAATCGATGAACAATGGGAGGACAGTGCTACAGTGCAGTGCTACTTGAGTAGGCAAGTGCACTGAAGGTAACCACACTCTGATTCAGCAAATCATATTCCAGGGAGAGAATTTCAAAAACACATTGGCTTCATATTTCTCCCTTACTCTTCTTCCCTCTTTCCTTCCTTTCCTTTTTTTTTTTATTTTTTTTTTTTTGGTTTTTGGCCACACACTGCTCTGTGTTCAGGGATCACGCCTGAAGATATGGGGAAACATATGGGAATCAAACCAAATTCTACCACATGCAAGACAAGTGCTTTACCAGGTATACTTTCTCTCTGGCCCCTCTTTCGTCACATTGTTATGTGAAATTTTGACTCAGAGTTTACCAACTTATTTTTGTGTTTGAATCACACCCGCAGGTGCTCAGGGCTTACTTCAAGCAGTGCTCAGGGGATTTATGTGGTACTTGGTATGAAGGTCAGGCAAGCACTTTAACCCTTGTACTATCTCTCTGGTCCCAGGTTTGACTATTCTAATAGCCAGTTCTTCTGTGTCTGTCCAAGAATTTCTGCTTCGTCCCTTTGTTTCATCTTCTCTACCAGGTAAAATACGCAATTAGAAGGAGGGGTTCGGGGCTGGAGCAATAGCACAGCGGGTAAGATCTTTGTCTTGCATGCAGCCAACCCAGGTTCGATTCCCAGCATCCCATATGGTCCCCTGAGCACCGCCAGGGGTGATTCCTGAATGCAGAGCCAGGAGTAACCCCTGTGCATCGCCAGGTGTGACCCAAAAAGCAAAAAAAAAAAAGAAGGAGGGGTTCATGCCTATTCACCATTTTCCAATAACCAGTACAGTGTAAGTATTAAAACGATGCTTAATTAGAAAGTACTTCATCCAGATTAACATTTCCCAAATTGATAAATTTATAAATATTATTAACTCTTTTAAGAGAATATTTAAATATTATTCAATGACTTCTCTGGAAAGTCTTGAAAGTTAGGTAATAAAATGGTAATGCCAGCCTTAAGAAAATTCAAGTTTTGGCTTCAGCATTGGTACAGCAGGTAGTGTGCTTGTCTGATAAGCAGCCAACCTTGCACTCCATATGGTCCCCAAGGCGGCAAAGAGTGAACTCTGAGGGGCTGGAGTGATAGTACAGTAACAGGATGCTTGCCTTGCAAATGACCAAATGGGGTGTGATCCCCAGTATCCTATACGGTCCCCCGAGCACCACCAGGAGTGATCCCTGAGTGCAGAGCCAGAAGTAAGCCCCACGGACTATCAAGTGTGGCACCCAAAACAAAAAAAGAGCAAGCCCTGAACATAGCTAGGGTGTGCCCCACAACTGCTCCCCCCAAAAAAAAGAACATTCAAGTTTAGTAAAATTAGAGATGTGTATCTAGTAAAAGTAGCATGGTGCTTAACATTAAAGTAATGTCAATAAAGTATGAAGCAGGAAAAGCTGGGGAAGGTGGTCACATACAGAAATGCTGCAGAGCAGCGGTGAAATCTGAGAACATGCACTATCATCCTTTCTACTGTCTCTGATAGATGACATTCAAGTGACCCTTTAAGAGTAGGGAAGAACTGAGACTGCTACAAATTAGTGGGGATGAAGTTACTAAAATCGTTGCAGGCAAGGAGAGATGATGAGCAAATGCAGAGGAAAGAATAGAAAAGAGGCACAGGAACAGCAAGCTCAAATTACCTAACTATCCACGTGAAACAAAATGGCAAAAGGAGAAAGGGAGGTTTGGGGCCGGGCTGCAGAAAGCCTTAAAATCATGCTGGGAAAACAACTCTATCTGGAAGGTAACGGGAACGGTCCTTGGAGACTGCTAAACTGGAAGATGACGAGCAGAAAGAGCTTCAGAGGAACTTTTAAATGTTTCCTTAAATAGAAATGAGAAGATAATTGTGTCTTATTTTACATCCTTTCCCCTAAATCAGTAAGAGAAAAATAAATATAAAAAGCAATGGACAGGGCGGCAGGGACCTCATGGGAAGGGGGGTGTTCTGGGCCGTCCTTCACGCCCGACCGAGGTCACCAACTGCCCCCCACGAGCGGCTCTCCGGCACAGCCACGGCCCCGGAAGCACAAGGACTTAGCACAGAAAGCCACCCGCTTGGAGCAGAAAAGCAAATGGACTATGTGTTAAACCGCACCAGCATGCCTGCCCGGAGGGGAAAGGGTGTTGCCCCATTCGCCCAATCCTCTCTGGAAAGAAAGATGGCGGCCGCACGGGAGCCTTGTGGACAGCAGGTTTGAGCCGGGGGTGGGGGTGGCAGGGACCTCATGGGAAGGGGGGCGTAATGGGCCGTCCTTCACGCCCTACCGAGGTCACCAGCTGCCCCCCACGAGCGGCTCTCCGGCATGGCCACGACTCCAGAGCACAGAAACCAATCTCTTAACTATCTAACTTTTAATAGAAATACTTCCGGGGTTAATAAGTAAAATAGCAGAAATCCAAAACCGCGTGGCCTCGCGACATCATTTTATTCTTAAACCCAGCTGTAGAAAGCAAATCATTTCACAAGGCTGTTTCAGCATGTCTGATTGGGGGGGGGGGGGGGGTCGTAAACTCTAAACAATAATGGTGCATCTTCTATCGAAACAATGTATCTAGTCAAAGTAGATAGAGTATTAACTAGAACTCATCTGCCTCACAGGAATTGGGAGGGGTGGGAGGTGGGGTTCTATTGGGGTTCGTGGTTAAAAATAAGTATTGGTAAAGGGAAATGTGTTTGATATTTACATGACTGAGACCTAAACCCGAAAGCTCTGTAACTTTTCTCACAGTGATTCAATAAAGAAATAAATTATAAAAAAATAAAAAAAATAAAATCTCAAGTAAAGATTTTCCAAACATTATAATAAAAGAAAGAGATCGTGAAAAAAAAAAAAGCTATGGACACATTTCTCAACCCACCTGAGGTAATGCAAGTCTGAGATCTCTTTCATACAAAGCCAACAGAATTCACAGCCACACACTGCACAGGTCATATGGTTGCAGCTTCCATCATTCATCTTAATAATGTAAGCACTGCATCGTGGGCATGGCTTGATGTCATCTGTTAAGAAGGAAGAAAAGAATGGATAGAAAAATAACCCAAATTAAACCAACTTTCGTTTTTATTATTCCTAGAAAAAAAGAAATGAGGCAGAGAAAAACAACTAAGGACAACCCATTTCTCTGGAAGGCTGGCTCTCAAGACCTTAGGAAATTTCGGATCGTGAATCCTGTCTTATATTAAGCTGCCTAATCTCCAAACTGGCATCATATACAGAACTACACTCTGAGCAGGGAACTTTCGCTAGAGAGAAAAGCAGCTGTAAGAAAACTGGAGTCCTTACAGGAAAACAGCCAGTAGAAGTCCTAAAGTTAGAATAGTCTCAAGAATGGCTTTGTTTTGAAATACTTTAGCCCAAAAAAACTAATTTTTCAAGCTAAATAGTATTATTATGATTTATTAATATAATCTACAATCCCTTTCTATAATCCTTTATTATTTTCTTCTACCAGATTTAGGGGGAAAAGGAACTTGGGCTACACCTGGCTGTGCTCAGGGCTTATTCCTGAGTGTTCAAGGGGCCCTATGAGGTACCAGGGAGCAAGGCTTCACATAAGACAAGTGACTTTACCCTGTACTATCTCTCTTTCTTACACTTTCACACTCAAAATCTAAAAGCAATAGAGTATGCTATAAGCATACATCAAATAACATTCACAGCAAGCTCAAAATTATACTATTAAAATAACAGTTAAAGGGGCGGGAGCAAGAGTACAGTGAGTAGGCAATGGCCTTGCACAGAGCCAACCTGGGTATGATCCCTGGCATCCCAAACAGTCCCCCAAGCACTGCCAGAAGTAACTGCTGAATATAGAGCCAGAAGTAATTCCTGAGCATAGCCATGTGCAGCCCCAAAAGAAAATACATAAATAACAGTAGAAGAGATTTTACTCTACCAGGAAAAACTGAATGGTAAAACCTTTCCTAATAGCCTCTTTCAAATAACATCAGTAAAAACTTATAAAAAGGCAACATTGATATTTTGTTTATTCATGGCGGAGAGGGGTCACATTCATTGGTGCTCAGGGGTTACTCCTGGCTTCTACACTGAGGAATCACTTCTGGTGGTGCTCAGGGGACCATACGGGGGATTCCCGCTGGGGACTGAACCCAGGTCAGCTGCGTGCAAGGAAAGTGCCTTATATTTCTTCAGTCCCTCAGGAGTCACTTTTGGCAGTGCTCAGGAGACCAGACGAGATGCTGGGAATCAAACCTGAGTTTGCATGCTGCAAAGCAAATGCCTCACCCGCCTTACTATCTCTCCAGTGCTACAATGCAGGTTTTGAAAAAATTCCTAGCAAATTCCTTCCAATCTGTGATAAATTACTAAAACAGTGTAAACTGGGGCTGAAGGGATAAAACAGCAGCTAGGGAGTTTACCTTTGTACATGGCTGATCAAGATCCAATCCCCAGCACCATATGTTCCCCCAAGCGCCACCAGAAGTGATCCCAGAAAACAGAGCCAGGACTAAGCCCTGAACACTGCCAGGAACATACCCCCACTTCCCTACCCCATACCAAAAAAAGGTATAAACAAGAGAACTCCATTTTTTAAAAAATTGTTTTGAGGCCATACCCAGCAACGCTCAGGGGTTATTTCTGAGTGCTTGGGGGGACTATATGGGATGCCAGGGATCAAACCCTGCTTAGCTGCATAAAAGGCAAATGACTTTCTGCTGTACTATTGATCTGGCCTCAAGAATTCAATTGTTATGTTCTAATTTTACCTGGGTTGAATAATCCATAATTATTATAGAGAATCCACATATCAAAAAGCTACTAAAAATATTACTAAGCTGGGGCCAAATATCAATAATTATATATATATTTTTCTTTTTGGGTCACACCCAGCGATGCACAGGGGTTACTCCTGGCTCTACACTCAGGAATTACTCCTGGTGGTGCTCAGGGGACCATATGCGATGCTGGGAATCGAACCCAGTCAGCCACATGCAAGGCAAACACCCTACCCACTGTGCTATCACTCCAGCCCCCGCTAATGATACTAATATGTCCCCTGAGCATCACGAGGAGTAATTCTTGAGTGCAGAGCCATGAGTAAGCCCTGAGCACCAACGGATGTGCTCAAAAATAAACAAAAATAGGTAAGCATTTTCTGCTATTTGACCTCAAGGAATATTTGGTATAAGAACGATAACTCTCCCAGTTTGGGGTTCACATTAGAAAACATCAAATAAAAAGACAAATAAGATAATGCCAACTTGTACCTGGTCCAGATTCTTGACCATAACTAAGACCTGATGTGTGCTTGGTCCGCACTCGTAAAGTCTGTGCCCTCTGCTGACGGGCCATATCGCAGGTCTGGTTTGGATGCCATATTTGCTTGCAGTGGTAGCAGAACTCAGTCTGGCAGCCTTCCCTCTCACAGGTCAGCTTTGGGCAGCTGGCACAGCCATACGCTATAACAGCATAACTAGATAAAGAAATACGAAGAGAAATGAAAAAGGGAAGAATGATCAACAAGACATATTCCATCAATTCCAGGAGGGCAATACTGTTCTATATACCCACCACTACATAAAACGTAGAGAAAGAACACAGAGTATACATGGATATGTGTGCTGAAACTGCAGTACATTCTGTTTGAGAAAGTTAAATTTCTTCCTGTTCTTCTAAGAGCATAAATAATTTTCCTTAGGGGAAAAAAGGGGGGGGTGCTTAGCAGCATTTTGCTACAACATTAATGTAAATATATTAAAACTATTTCCCTTTGATAGTTGACTATATTAGAGAGAAACATTAAAACTTATATAGGTACCGGAGCAACAGTACAGAGTGTAGGGTGTTTGCCTTGCACGAGGCTGACCTGGATTTGATCCTGGCATCCCATAAGTCCCCTGAGCACCACCAGGAATAATTCCTGAGTGTAGAGCCAGGAATAACCCCTTAGCATCACTGAGTGTGACCCAAAAAGACAAAAAAAAAAAAGAACTATAGGTGTTTAGAGAGAGAGAGAGAGAGAGAGAGAGAGAGAGAGAGAGAGAGAGAGAGAGAGAGTACAGCACATAAATTGCTTGCCTTGCATGTGGCTGCCCTGGGTTAAATCCATGGCATCCCAAAAAGTCCCTCAAGCACCACCAGGAATAACTGTAGCACTGTAGCACTGTCCTCTCGTTGTTCATCGAATTGCTACAGTGGGCCCAGTAACGTCTCCATTGTGAGACTTATTGTTACTGTGTTTGGCATATTGAATACGTCACAGGTAGCTTGCCAGGCTTTGCCGTGCGGGCGAGATACTCTCGGTAGCTTGCCAGGCTCTCGAGAGGGGAGGAGGAATCCAACCCGACTCAGCCAGGTCGGCCGCACCGCTTGTGCTATCACTCCAGCCCACCAGGAATAACACTAGGAGTAAACTGTCAGGACCCAGGATGTGGTCCAAAAACCAAAACCAAATTAAATTAAGAGCTATAGCTAAAAATGAAAGCAAATATATCCTTTTCTTTTCCCATAAGTAGTGCTTATGGCTTACTCCTAGAGGTGCTTAGGGCTTACTCCCAGCTCTATGCTCAGGGATTACTCCTGGCAGAGGTCCATATGTGGTGCTGGTGATAGAACGTGGGTGGGTCACATGCAAGGCAAATACCCTACTTGCTGTACTAGCTCTCTGGCCTCTTTTCTCTTTTTCAAAGGGGACAACTGGCAGTGTTCAGGGGCTATCAGGGCCAACCTAGCATGCTCAGGGGCCATGTGGTGCCAAGGATTGAACATATGTAAGGCATGTGCTCTCTAAGACTTTCACCAATATTAATACTGACAAAAAGTTTACACAAAAAGCAATTTATGCAAAAATCTAATAATATTTTTGTGAATTTAGTCTATGGTTCTTCTCTTTATCTGTACACATAATAGCAAATTAATAGCAACTCAGTTCCCTGGTTTATCATACCTCCTCCAAGACAACTTGAGAATGACACTGAAAATATGGATCAAAAACAAGTTTATTAAATACAGGCTGTGTTAAGACCCTTCTCAGAAAGAGCAGTGAGAACAGGTCAATGTATGAATACAAATGATTCATATCCTGTAGGAGTTCTGGGCAAATTACCCCACCTAGCTGCAAAATAACTTCAAAAGAGAAACAATATTTCTGCTGTAGAAAATGAGTTGTTTGCTATTTTGTGTTAAATGGGAAAGGTACAAGATGATCTCAGGAAAGTATTAAATCAACTTCTAATGATACAAATTAGATAGACTGCGTGTCCAGAAGCCGAAAACATTTCATGACTTACCCCATCTCACACGGTAGGAGTAAATACTTATCATCCATTCTTTATTATTACTATTATTATTATTATTATTATTTAAGAACATTCAGGGGGTCAGACAGTACAGCAAGGTGAGGTACTTGCCTTGCATGCAAATAACCTGGGTTTGGCCTCCAGTACCCCCAGATGGTCACCCCTTCCTGCCAGGAGTAAGACCTGGGCACAGGTGGGTGTGCCCTTATACCAATCACCACCCTGGTAAATTAGAAAAATAGAAAATTTGATAGGACGCAAATTTGGGTGTGGAATTTGGTTCTAAGGAAGTGAAATAATCTCCAATGATTGTAAATTATCCCACAACAATCTATGATCATGACAAAGAATTACTCAGAACACTCGAGTAGGCATTCCTGTTTTGGGGCACTTGGTCTTGGCTCCTTGCTCCTGACTCCTGACTGCATGACACTAAACTAATTAAAATCTCCAGGCCTCAGTTTCTACACTCAAAATGGAGATAATAGGTATTTGCCACCTTTAAATGTTAACTAAATATGATCTAATATGCTTGAGATCATGCCCTGAAAGGTACAGTATACAACTAGCACATTTTGTCCCAACTTCTTTGCCTCTGCATTACTCTATTCCTTTTCCTTTTGAAATGCCCTTTCTGATTTTGGGGGAGGAGTTGGACCATCCCAGTGTCAGGGCTTATTCCTGGCTCTGCACTTAGGGATCATTCATTCTTGGGTGCACTTGGGGCTGCCAAGGATCAAACTGGTGTGATAGCACACAAGGCAAGCACTTGAACATCTGAACCCCTGTATTCTCTCTCCAAACCATTATTTCTGGGTTTTTTTTTTGGGGGGGGGGTCTGGCAAACAGTTTCAATGTTATCTTCTCTATAAAGTCCAATTAACCTCTTCATGAAGCTAGTTGCCTACTTTAGTAAATGAGCCTAAAGAACTTAATATATTATATGTAATTATCTATGAACATGTGCTTTCCCCAACCAGGCTGGACTCAGAAAAGTATCTTGGGATGGGGGGGGTGAGGGAAGAGGAGACGACATGGCACACCCCAGCAGTGCTCAGGGCTTACTTCTAGTTCAAGGGACCCTGCAGTGCCAGGGATCCAAGCTGGGTCTCCCTTGGAAAAGCATGCACTCTAGCCCTTTGCACCATCTTCCAGACCCATCCTTTTTTTTTCCTAAATCTCCAAGCTCTAGCATACTAGCTCATGCTTAAAATACCTATGATTAAATTAATGATAGAGATCCACTTCTATTTGGGTCTTTACTTTTCTCAGGGGATTTTAGCTCTCCTGGGCAATTACTCTGCCCTAAAAGCAATCTTTTAAACTATGTACCCATTAACATACAAGGCAGGTTACTGTAACTTAACCCTAAAATTTTATGTAGAACCCATTTTAGGGGACTACAGAGATTCTACAGCTGGTAGGGTGCTTGCATTGCATGCATTACCCTGGCTTGATCCCTGATCCCTGGCACTCCAGGTGGTTGGTCTCCGAAGCCCCACCAGGGGTAAATCTCAGAGCCCACATTACCTCAGGGTATGACCCATAAACAATAAAATATTTTAGGTGGGGCTGGAGAGAGTACAGAAGTAACTTGCTTTATATGTGGTCGGCCTGGATTTGATTCCCAGCACAACATATGGTCCCCCAACCCCCACCAGAAATGGTCTCTGGGTCCAGAGCCAGGATTAAGCCCGAGTACCATTGGGTGAGGCACCACCCCCCAAAATTGTAGGGACTCCTAAATTCTGAGTAAGGCAATATTATTTTCCAGCAGATGGAGAAAAGCCCTCATCCTCAGAACCAAATCTCCTATGAATACCTCTTGTACTACAATGGAGGAGCATAACCTGACATTTAGGTTTGCTAATTAGAAAACTAAACAGAAGATGTAAGAAATTGTGTGTTGTTAAAAATATGCACCCTTTTCTCTCCTTAAGTTCATACAACTTTTACTTCATTTTGTTAATTTCCTAAGTCCTTAGAAAATACCATGTGTAGGGGCTAGAGCGATAAGAACAGCAGGTAGGGCATTTGCCTTGCACGTAGCCGACCCGGGTTCGATTCCAGCATCCCATATGGTCCCCTGAGCACTGCCAGGAGTAATTCCTGAGTGCAGAGCCAGGAGTAAGCCCAGTACATCGCCGGGTGTGACTCAAAAATCAAAAACAAAAACAAAAAAAGAAATACCATGTGTAATAGGCTAGACCATAACTTTGGCCATAAGGAAAATCTCATTAGTATGAATTTATTTATGCTGCAACAGAACATGGGGTTTAGAAGTGTGTTCCTATACTTTATGTGTAACCCCTAACTTTTTAATTTCCTTTTGAATATCAGGTCTTTTTAAATTTTTTTTTATTTTATAAAGTAGTTCACAATATTTGATTACATTTAATACTCAAACACCAATCCCACCACCATTACACCTTCCCACCACATTTTGGGTGTTTCCATCCCAAATCCTAATCCCTTGCACCAAAGCAGAACCGAAATAATTTAATATTTCCCTCTAAAATTGGTTGCCACCTACTTTGAATCCCATCAAATGTGGTGCAGTACTCTTGGAGTATGTGTAATCCCTATCTTTACAAGCACTGAACATGTGGAAGGGTGGTAGACATCAATCAAGTTGCTATAATGAGCTATTCCCTACTATCTCCCTTTTCCTTCCTAGTTCAAATCCAGTTTCTTGCAGTCATTTCTTGGCCAGACAACTGTAAGAGACTCCTACCTGGTTTCCTTATATTCCACTCCAATACATATTCCATTCAAGAAGAACATCTTTCGGCCTAAATACATTTGGCCTAAAATACCTCAACAAAAAAGAAAAAGAAAAAATGTCCTTCAGAGTGAAACTTGTTTGCATGCCATAGGAGGTCTAGTAACTTGAATCTAGTCTCCCTTTTCAAATTTTCTAGTCACTCCCCAAATCTACTCCCCATATTGTGCACCCAGAGGGTACTACATTACAAACCAGACTAGAGACTTAGTATTGTTTTTATGCATTTGCTCATAACACTCTGGTTTCATATGCCTTTTTCTTTATCCTCAAGTTTATTTGCCTGGTAAGAATTCCCACTCGTATTTTCAAGGCTCAAATCAAATATCACCTCATGATGTCTTGATACCATCATGCAAAACCTATCTATCCCTGAGGAGCACTTGCGTAATTTTTACTACTATTACGGGTAATATTCATGTAGTATTTCTATACTGAATTTTTATTTATAATAATCTACCATCTAGAATGGTAGACAATCAATCAAATGTCTCCTATTCCAGGCCAACTTCTTTGTCAAGAGTACCATGTTTAAGTCCTTTTCATAATACTCAGAACTCACCCAAGGTTCAACACTAAACAATTCTCAAAAGTATCTTTCTCTTCTCTACTTGACCACTCCATCTGTGTCTCTTCCACAATTGCTGTTTGTGTTTTCTATTTATCAATATTCTTTCTACTCTTGTAGGACTAAACTGATTTTGTTCCTAAATATTGTAGGAAGTGGGGCTGGAGAGACAGTATAGTGGGTAGTGTCCCTGCCTTGCACAAAGTCAACCCAGATTCAAACTCTGGTACCCCATAAAATCCTCCAGGCCCCACCAGGAGTGATCCCTGACCCTAGATATAAGAATAAGCCCTGAGCATCACCAGGTATGACCCTAAAACAAAAATGAAAGAGAAAACGAAAGAGCTGTAAGAATTTTGACCATAGATATCCTAGTCCAGAAGTGTTCTCAATCCATTCAGACCACAGGTTATTTATTTTTTTTGAGGGGGGGAGGTGCTTGTTTATTTGATTTTTTTTAAAGTTTTTGGCTCACACAGGGAATGATAATGCATCCAGCATTGCT
The DNA here is from genome assembly GCF_029834395.1 of Sorex fumeus. Classification (NCBI taxonomy): domain Eukaryota; kingdom Metazoa; phylum Chordata; class Mammalia; order Eulipotyphla; family Soricidae; genus Sorex; species Sorex fumeus. The sequence goes on from NW_026606104.1 coordinate 48,247,878, forward strand.
GTGGGGGACCATGAAATGCCAGAGATGGAACCCAGGATTCTTATTTGTTTTTGTGCCAAACCTGACAGTGCTCAGGGGTCACTGTTGGTAGGGCTCATGGGACCATATATGGTGCCAGGAATCAAACCAGATCAGCTGTGTACAAGACAAGTGCCTAACCCTACTTTACTAACTCTCCATCTATATTAGCACTTTTAAAGGGCTTAAGAAGCTCAGAAGTAAACTTGCTTTACTATGTTTAACTCAACATTTCCCAGGCTTATTTATTTATATATTTTGGGAAAGATACCTGGAAAATACAGATGAAAATGAAAAACAGAAAATAAGATCCAAAGATGACTGGGCACTATAAGGGACTTAATTGATAAAAAACAGATCATAAAGTAAATTCTTTTTATTTTTAAAACACATTTAGTTTTTGGACTATATCTGGCAATGCTTGGGGTTACTCCACTCTGCATTCAGGAATCACTCCTAGCAGGCTCAGAGGACCATATGGTATGCTGAGGATTGAACACATGTAAGGCAAGTACCCTACCCACTGTACTATCTCTCCGGCCCCAGTTCTTGACATTCTTGTAAGCCATCATACTGAACAGTTTTTTGATTTGTTTTGGTTTTGGATTTATGTACTTTTGGGATTTAGGCCGTACCCAGTAGTGTTCAGTGCTTATTACTTCTAACTCTGCACTCAGGGGCCACTCCTGGCAGTGCTAAGAGACTATATTGGGGGCTGGGGTTGGTATCCTGGTTGATCACATACAAGGCAAGTGCCCTGCCAGCTATACTCTCTCTGGTCCTGAGGTAAGAACAATTTTAAAAAGGGTAATTATATAAAATATTCCACTTTAGAATGAATATTCTGGCAAATATGAGTGTGATGTATTAGGGTAGAGGATTATAGCAATAATGGCAAGGAAACAGACAGAAAACGGTGGGAAAAATGGGTTGGAAGCTAAATTAAGAAGTGGTCCAGAAAGGCTTCAGAGAGAAAAATTTCTCATTCACTGAGAAATTTGTCTTGCTCAGGGAGCTTGATCTTCCTTAATAAATGTGCTAGAAAGGAACAGAAGCTTCCTGTTTACCAGATGGTCTAGTCCAGTTGTTCAGGAAGGCCAACAGTTGATATTTTGCTAGTCAGGTGGGGGCAGTGGTGAAGTGGAAGAAGACTGCAGGAGATGTAGACAACAGAGACAGAAATGGTGGACTTATACAAGGAATTTCCCTCCATCTGCTAGATTCTGAAAGGATTAAAAATTGGCAAGAAGGCACTGGAGTGGAATTGTAACATATTTATGTGATTTGCGAGTTCCTAAAAAAAATCCTGGTGCTTAAGTATTAAACTCTAAGATCATTGTACAATTATTAGCTATGAGGGGCTGGAGCAATAGCACAGCGGGTAGGGCGCTTGCCTTGCACGCGGCCAACCCGGGCTCGATTCCCAGCATCCCATATGGTCCCCTGAGCACCGCCAGGAGTAATTCCTGAGTGCAGAGCCAGGAGTAACCCCTGTGCATCGCCAGGTGTGACCCAAAAAGCCTAAATAAATAAATAAAAACAATTATTAGCTATGAGAAGCTGGGCCTGACACCTAAACTTATCTGGATTGGTTTGTTTTTCTATAAATTAGGTTTATCAACACCTATCTAAACTGCCAGCTCGGGTCAACTCACCAGCACCGCATACAGTCCCCAGAGTACTACCAGGAGTGATCCCTCAACACAGAGACAGGAGTAAGTCCTTAGCACCACCAAATGCTCCTCCACCCAAAATAATATTTTTTCTTTTTGGTTCATACCCGGCATGCTCAGGGGTTACTCTGTACTCAGGAATTACTCCTGGAGGTGCTTGGGGGACCATATGGGATGCTGGTAATCAAACCCAGGTCGGCTGCATGCAAGGCAAATGCCTTACCCGCTGCGCTATCACTCCAGCCCCCCAAAATAGCACTGTAGCACTGTCCTCCCATTGTTTACTGATTTCGCTCCAGCGGGCTCAGTAACATTGTGAGACTTGTTGTTACTGTGTTTGGCATATCGAACACCTCACGGGGAGCTTGCCAGGTTCTGCCGTGGGGGTGAGATATTTTCAGTAGCTTGCCAGGCTCTCGGAGAGGGGCGGAGGAATTGAACTCGGGTCAGCCCTTTCAGCTGCGTGAAAGGCAAATGCCCTATCCGCTGTGCTATCACTCCAGCCCCCCCAAAATAACATTTTTAGATGAGATAGTAGTCTTAAAATAAAAAAGACCTGTAAAAATATCAGCTCTTTTATTCTGAGTTCATCTCATTTGAAAGATGTTTTTAATATTATATTTCACAATATTTTACTTAATATTAAATGTCTCTCCATTGGAAATGGTTTTCTAATTTATAAAATAAGTTAAAATAATATTTAGGCATAAGAAAAAAATTTTCAGATTTTTTAATGTTGTTCTAGAAATGTTTTATAAACAAAGAATCTTCTGACACATTTTCTTTATAATTAAGTAGAATTTCAATGACACTGATAATCAAGAACACTGTAAAATTGATTACATGTGCCCCTCATCCTTCCAAATACACATACATATACAGAGACCACAAAGGAGATACTGAATAAATTTGGTGAACAAGAATTTGATCAATGGGGAGGAATGATGGTCAGGTAAAGGAAGAGGTAAATGGGTATTGGGCTTCTTTTATCTTTCCTCACATATGACTTTTTACCAAATCCAGATAAAAACCAAAGAGTCTGATTTAAACAATACAAGCTAATTTCTTTTGGTACTAAAAACATGTGGCAAAACTCCCAACCACATTGCAGGGTATCTCAAATACCTGCTTTACAAGTGACAAAATTTTTAAGTTATTTCATTTATTTACCCAACATGGTCAGTTTAAGATAGGGGAAAAAAACCACTCTCAAGTCAGGAAAGGCTTAGCCCTGTTTCAGATAAGATTCTGTCATCAGGAAATCACCACAGAGGGCCTGGTAAGAGGCTGTTAACAATAAGAATCAGAAAACAAATGAGATTCTAGCATCCTTGACTCTCAATTCAGTCCTTCATCCACAACTGATCTAAATAGTATCATCAAACAAATGAGTGAAGCTGTATTGTCCCTAATAATGCTGACAAAGTCTAAGCTTTTTAAAAAAGATTGAGTGGAAAGAATATTGACTTTAGTTGGAGTTAAAACCAATTCTACACAGCCTAATTCTACCACTTTACTACTGCTAATATGACCTGAATAAGTAAAGTAAAAAGGCCCTCCCGTTGATCATCGATTTGCTCGAGCGGGCCCAGTAACGTCTCCATTGGAGACTTTGTTGTTACTGTGTCTGGCATATCGAATACTCTCGGGAGCTTGCCGGGCTCTCCGAGAGGGGCAGAGGAATCGAACTCGGGTCGGCCATGTTGGCTGCGTGCAAGGCAGACGCCCTACCCGCTGTGCTATCGCTCCAGCCCAAAGCGATGGAAACACGACTTAACTTTTTTTTTTTTGCTTTTTGGGTCACACCCGGCGATGCACAGGGGTTACTCCTGGCTCTGCACTCAGGAATTACTCCTGGTGGTGCTCGGGGGACCATATGGGATGCTGGGAATCGAACCCGGTCGGCCGCGTGCAAGGCAAATACCCTACCCGCTGTGATGACCTGAATAAGCCTTACTCAATTGAACTTTTTTTTTCATCTTCCTCCTCAGTAAAACTAGATCAAGATGTTACAATATTTTAGGGATCAAAGTAACAAAGAATCAAAGTATCAGGCCACACACTCCACACTCGGATACTCAGAGGCCAATGTGCTTTCTTTCCTGACTTGCCATTTTTCAAACCCAAGGATAATATATTAAAATATTATATATACATGTATATATATAATTGCTGTAATTCTTTTTTTTTTCTTTTTTTATTAGTGAAACACCATGAGGTACAGTTATAGGCTTACAAATTTTGTGCTTGGGTTTCAGTTATACAATGATCAAGTGCCCATCCCTCCACCAGTGCCCGTCATCCATCACCACGGGTCCCAGCATCCCCCCCCCCCACCCATCCCCCCCCATCCTGCCTCTGTGGCAGGGTATTCCCCCTTGTTCTCTCTCTCTTCTTTTGGGTACTGTGTTTTGCAAGAGAGGCTTTGAGTGGCAATCATGTTTGGTCTATAGACTACTTTTAGCATGCTTCTCCCACCCTGGGAGGGTCCTCACAACACCCTTGACAAATTAAAATGAAAAGAATTCTGGTTTGTAATTTAAAAAGCTATGGATGATTCTAATTGAAGACTTAGCTAAATGTCCTAATTGTTTAATAACTTCCAAATCAGTAATGATTTAGTTACTTGTCATTAAGACCATAAACTAATTCTTGTTCATTTTTATTGATGTGAGCAAAGACAGAATTTATTTCAGAGAGAAAAAAGAATCAAACGGGTGCTTTTCTAAAACGATAATCAGTGATGCCTCATTTCTTAATTAAAATTCAAGGAAACATTTCAAAAAAGAGGTCATATACTATTCCAAAACCAATCATGCAGTGTTCTTTTAAAGAAACATCCCTTTGGCTCAGAAAATAAGCTCTGAGGGCTAGAGAGATAGTACAGCAGGTAGGGTGCTTGTCTTGCACATGGCCAAGCTCGATTCAATCCTCAACATCCCATATGGTCCCACCCCCTCAGCACCACCAGGAGTGACCCCTGAGGGCAGAGACAGGGTTAACCCCTGAGTACTGCCAGGTGTGACCCCAAAACAAAACAGAACAAAACTTCCTAATAAAGCAAACTCTGAATACCATGTTAATTAATATTTTATGATCAGTAACGTCACTAGATATAAGGAAACTCTGCCAAGAGTCTACAAGGGTCTTTCTGATATTAAAAGAAAGTGAAAGTGATCCACCTTAAGGAACCTCTGACTATAATGCTTCAGAGTAATTTAGTAACCCCATCTCAGTGAGTCTGCATAACATACCCATCTCTAACAAGTCTGGAAGAACAGAAAATCATTAAGTCAACTCTTACTATCCCAGACAGTCCAAGTCAGCCTCTTTGAATAGGGACCTCGGCACTGCCATGGAAAGGTTGAAAGAGCCTCGCAGGACAAGCTGCAATTAAAAACCCTTCTCAACTCCTTTGAAGCAAAGGATCACTAAGCTTTTTACTAGCATTACATTAACATACTGCAAGAAGTCTCCAGCAAGGGCTCTTGGGAGTCTTTGTCCCAAAAACATGACACACGAGACAAAAATGATCTGTCCAAGGTCACAGGGCAGGTAATGACACGTCCGACTCCCAGGCACAGAGAGGAGTCCCTGCATTACGCGCCCCTGCACCGGACGTCCTAAGCCACATACAGGCAGCTTTGTAAAGCGTGCGGGGCTGCTGCGCTCAGAGGATGCTCGGGACCGGGCAGTCCCGGGATCGCGCCTCTGCCCATTTTCTCCCCGACCTTAATGAACACACAGACTCGGGGAGCGCCACCTCACAGGGCCTGGGAAATACGTTTTCTTTCCACCCGACCACCCTCTGGGCTGCCCCCTCCCGGGGCCCCACCGCTTCCCCGGACAAAGGAAGCGCCCCGCTCCGGCGGCAGTGCCAGACCCGCCGGGTGACTCCCAGCGGCACGAGGCGCAGGGGGGCCCCCAGAGCTGGGCCAGGGCGCTGTCCCTTTCCCGGGGGCCCCTCCCTTCTCCGCCGGCCCCATCCGCTCCAGCCTCCCCCCTCCGCTCCAGCCCCCCGCTTCTCCCGCAGTGCTGCGAGCACGGCCGGTGGACACACCCCTCGAAAGCTCGGCCCTGCCGGAGGGCGCGTCCCCGGGCGTCCAGCGCCCGAGCGCACCGCCCGGCCGGGAGACAGCCTCGCTCGCGCCTTGCTGACCTGATGGACAGCTCCCTCCCCCCCCCCACACACCCCCGGGCCGGGGGACCTTCCCCCTCCGCGTCCCGGCCGCCGCGCCGCCGCTCCCCCGGGGCACCGGCGAGCGAGAGCAGGCGGGGGGCGCCCCCGCCAGCCCCCCGCCCCCCGGCGGCCACGCCCCCGCGCTCACCCGCAGTCGGGCGCCGGGCACCAGCGGCAGTCGGGGTCCGAGGCCAGGTAGCGGCGCAGCATGAACTCCTCGTACTTGTGCATGAGCGGCGGGTCGGCCAGCAGCAGGCGGATGTCGTGCGGGTTGAGGCGCTCGCTGCACTCGGGGCAGCTGATGGGGACACGGCTCTCGCTGATCTCCAGGCGCAGGTAGTGGCGGAGGCAGTCGCGGCACGAGCGGTGCGGGCAGCTGAGCAGGCGCGGGGCCCGCTCGGGCGGCAGCCGCACCAGGCACAGCGGGCACTCCACCTCGTCCGAGCCCGCGCCGCCGCCCTCGGCCGCCGCCTCATCGTCCGGCCCCGCCGCCGCCGCCGCCGCCGCCGGCCCCGCCGTCGTCGCCGCCGCCGCCGCCGCCACCGCGGCCTCCGCCTCGGCCTCGACCCCCGCCTCGGCGGGCAGCGCGTCGGGCGGCGGCGCCGGGGCCGCGGCCGCGGCCGGGGCGGGGGGCGGCGGCGCGGCCGGGGGCGGCGGCTCGGCCTGATGCTTGGCCCGGGCGCGGCGGCCGCGAGCCGACGCCGAGAAGACGCTGTGGAAGGTGAGGCGCCGGCGCCGGCCGCCGCTGCGGCACTTGGGCTCGGGCGCGGCCGCGTGGATGGACGTGGAGCGCGGCGACTCGGAGTCCTTTTCGGAGCCCATGGCCCGCCGAGGCCGAGGGGCGAGGGGCGCCCAGCGCCGCCACAGCTCTCGCCTCAGCGCCCCCCCAGCCGGCGCCCCGGCCGCCGCCGCCGCCGCCGCCGCCTCAGCCGCCCTCCCGAGCTAGAAGCCGAGCGCCCGCGACAAAGTGATTATAAAGCCTCCGCCCGGCGCGCCGCTCCCACTGCGCAGGCGCCACGCCGATACCTCATAACCCGGCGGCCCCGCGGGGGGGCGGGGGCGGGGCCAGCGGGGGGGCGGGCCAGCGGCGCGAGGCCACGCCTCCTCCCGGGCCACTGGCTCCAGCGCAGCCATCTTGGGCAGACCCCCAGCCTGCTGCTGCTTGGCTGAGCCTGCGCCCTCAGTGCCATCACCTCCCGCCCCAGCCTTTCCCAGGGAGAGTTTTCGGCTTGTCTTTGTAAGAGAGTTGGCCGACTGCCACCGACAGCAAATGAGGCATCATTTGCTTCAAGGGGAAAAGCAGACCAGGGCTCATCAGAAGGGAATTCCCACTGCAGCGCCTTCCAGCACTTCTTCCTTGAGCAAACAGCGTTGGTTCAAGAATCTGGTCTTTCGGACCCGAGGCACAGTTTGCCTTGCACGCGGTCACCCGGCTTCAATTGCCGGCATCCTGTAGGATGGGTGGTCCCCCGAGCGCCGCCAGGAGTGATTGTGCAGGGCCAGGAGAAACCCCTGACCATCGCTTTGGGCGTGGCCTCAAAACTAAAAAATAAAAAGACCATCTCAAGGTGTTCCTTTCTTCCTAGGAAGGTTGTCTTGGAGATGCAGGAGATAGCTCAAAGGGCTCCAGTCCCTATTCCTCCCCATCACTACCCCCTTGTCCTGGAAGTTCATGTTTGCTTATGTCTCGTTGGCCACACATAACACATAGGGGGAAATGAAGTCTTCAATGGTTAGGCACCATGCGCCCAGCTGAAAACAGAAAGTCTTATAAAGAATGGCCAGAAAGAGAGGATGTCAGGTGAGGCACTTGCCTGCCTTTGCACACTGCAGACCTGCACCCCATATGATCCCAAGCCTTGCCAGTGGAAGACGGAAGAAATCAAACGACCTGTCAGGGCCTACCAGTGGAAACACTGTTGGCCTACAGTAAGTTAAACAGGTTAATGGATGTGACAAGAGGAGGAAAGAAAATAAAGCCACAAGAAAGGTTCTCAGGAATCAGTTCTGAGAAACTTTTCAGGTCAAATAGTGGAAGAGGAGCCAGCGAAGGAAACTGAGAAGCAGAAGCTGTGTGAGACGGGAGAAAAACCAAGCAGAAGTGGTGATGTCACAGATATCAAGATAGAATGTTTCTGGGTGAAGGTGGGGGGGAGTGGCCAATTGTGACAAATGCTGTTGAGAAATAAGAACAATGAGGTGATCAGTGTCCTGGGCAATACTTATGTTGCCCAGAAGACATTATGTTTCTCCTCAAGTCAGAAAGAGGTTGGATGCTGGCTGGCTAAAATGACAGTTAAGGGGCTGGAGAGATAGTACAGCAGGTAGGCGCTTAACTTGCCTGCTGCTGACCTGGGTTCCTGAGTCAACCACATATGGTTCCCTGAGTCCTGCCAGGAGTGATCACTGAGCACAAAGCCATGAGTAACCTCCGAACACTGCCACCTATGGCTCGCAAACAAAACCAAAATAAAGCAAAACTAGCTCTTTCACAAATGCCCTTGGACTTTGCAGTGATCTCATTTCTACCGCATTCTTCTCTCCCCTGAAGAAATTTGATCATCTTGGAATCGAGAAACTAAAGTGATTATCCCCACCCCCACCTAACTTTTTCCTTTGTGTCTCTCCTTGTAGACTCAGGGAGAAAAGGAGTCTTGTCTACTCACATATGCAATAAACATTTTTATTTTATTAATTTGTTTATTTTAAACACACTTTATTGATTTGCTCTTAGTTACGGTAAATATTTATAATACTTTGTTCTAGGCCCTTTGCCAGGTTCTTGAGTCTTGAAAATGGAAAATAGACTGATGATGGTTTTGGACAGAGAGCAGGTCACCGGGGCTCACAGGAGCTAAAGACATGTCAGAAGCCAGGTTGCGTCAGAGGCAGCCATAGCAAGCCTGGTGCGGGCTGGTCAGAGATAGCCACCCTGAGCAGCTGGTCTCACAGGATGGGGAAGAGTTGGCAAGTTATTGGAAGAAAAGGGTATTCCCAAGAGAGAGATGGAGGAAGGTGCAGGAGAACAAACACAGCCTAGTTGTGAGGAAGTGTGGGCAGCAAGGCGTGATAGGAATAGAGCATTTGGAAAGGATGCTCCAGAGGAGAGAATGGAAAGATTCTTGGTTAGGGCACTGTTGGTGTGAGTAGTTGTCCAACACAAATGAGGCTAGGGTGCAAGAATGACTGGAAGCTCAGGTAACCCTTGGAGAAAATTGCTACAGTCACTGGACCCAACCCCCAACAGTATCCAGGCATGGCAGCTTCCTTTTAGTTAATTGTGGTAACATATACTGAAGGTGGAGGAGAAGCTCAAACCCAGTCCCACTGGGTTCAAGCAGTGGGATGGTAAAATAATTTTCCAGGAAAGGGAGACAGTTGAGGTGAGAGCAAAGTAAGTTTATTAAAAGAGAGCACCCTGGAACTGGAGTGATGGTACAACTAGTACAGCACTTGCCTTGCATACAGCCAACTTGAGTTCAATCCCTGGCACCAAATACAATCCCCAAGAGCCCTGCTAGTTTTGATCCGTGAATGCAGAGCCAGAAGTAAGTGGCAAAAAAAAAAAAAAAAGGAAAAAGAAAAGAAAAAAAGAAATCATCTTCACCATTTTGAAGTACATAATTTGGTGACATTCACATTGCTGTGTAACCATTGCCACTATCTATCTCTAGATGTTTGTTATTTTGAGTCTTGGGCTCTTACCTGGTAGTGCTCTGTGGCTACTCCTGAAAAGTGCTTGAGTGCAGAGGATCAGAACAGGTCACTCACAGGCAAGTATTTTAATCCCTGTACTATCTTTATGGTCCCTCCAGAATTTTTTTTATCTTCCCAGATTGAATTTCCAAGCCACAAAATACCAAGCCCCACCACATTTACTCCCACTTCATTTTTTCAGACTATTTTTCTTTCCAATGCTACGTGTCTAATATAAACCACCAGCTCATATCTCCTAGATCCCTCACCAGAGAGATGATTAAATCTCTTTTGTTCCAAATTCCCAAAATCCTTAAGAAAGAATCTGATTGGCCAATTTGGTCACATGTTCATTCACTGACTTGGTCTTTAGGGAATAGACCATGGTCTGTTCTCTACTATTGTGGGGTCAGGGGGAGGAGCACTATTTTCTGAAGAAGAGAGGGCTGAAACATGAGCAAGTGACACAGGAAATGTCCACCAGAGATAGAGGGGTTCAGATCACTAGCAGCCTTGAATGCCAGGCTGAAGAGCTCAGTTTATATTCCATTTGTTAGTGAGACATTATGGGAACATTTTATCTAGGAAAGCCATATACACAAGGAAGTTGACTTGCAAAATCTGCTCTTTCTTTCCTTGAGACTTTATTTCCAGTATTTTCTTTTGCCTTTCTCTTGCTCTGAATGCTATTTTTAACAGACTATATTATATGACTATAATGACCATTGACTGTGTCCCAGATCCCTTCTCTGGCCTTAGAAGTGACACTCCCCTCTCCCCGCATTGTGACTCTTACCTTTTCCTCTGGATCAAGATTGGTGAATCCAACTGGGCTATGTCAGTCCCAACTGGCAGCCTTCTATCTCTTAGGTCTCCTCGATTTTTCACAGTGAATGACCTCACTATCCCTAGAAACCTCCCTTCTTCCAACCTCAGTCCTGTCTATCTCCTAAGTGCAATAGAACCTTGCTCTGGTTCAGTTCAGTCTTTCTGGCCTGAAATTTGGTACTAGGGCTTCAGTTAGTCTCTTGTGAATCCATGGGTTCAGGTCAAACCCTACTCAAAACTTATTTTCTTCTTATTCTTGGCCATATGCAGCATTGCTCAGGGCTAACTCCTGACTCTGAGCTCAGAGATTACTCTTGACATGGGACTCAAAGGACCAAATAGGGTGCCAGGGACTGAACCTGGGCCAGCTGTGTGCTAGAAAAGCACTATACTATCCCTATGTCCACTAATACTATCACTCTGACCCTATAAACTTGCTTCAATTCCTCTGTTGGTCTCATGTTCTTTCATTCATCTTAGAATTGAGTCTTTAGGCCTTCCTGGTATTATTTAAACATTCTCAGAATTCTCAAGCATCACTTCCTTGGAAATGATGACTCCTTAGTCTATTAATCTCTTCCTATGCCCCTTCACTTGGTATAATCCCAAACACACTTTCAGACTCCTTTCCATAGGGGCTGGAGTGATAACACAGCAAGTAGGGTGTTTGCCTTGCACACCGCCAACCTGGGTTCGATTCCAAGCATCCCATATGGTCCCCCAAACATACCAGGAGTAATTTCTGAGTGCATGAACCAGGAGTAAACCCTGTGCATCGCCGGGTGTGATCCAAAAAGGGGGGGTGGGAAATAAGGTTCCCAGACTCCTTTCCATAGTCAACAACCCCTTTCTACAGTCTGACCCACTTCTTACCTCCTATGTACCCCAGGGCACTAAGGAGATAATTCTAGTTTCACAGGTTATACTAAGGTGGCCATGTATAATTTACTTGCCAAACCCAGGACACTTTTGGGAATAAATGGGAACACTATTATTAATTACTTTGGTTCAACAAATGTCAACTGGTCTCTTCCAGGCAAACTAGAAAGTATGCCTACACCCACTACACTCAACATTGTGAAACCTGGCACTGGGTGCTTTCATTTATTTTGTTCATTTCTCTCAATAGCCCTTTAAGATGCTATTATTACCCCTCCCCCTTTTTAAAAAAATGAGCAAGTCTCAGAGAGTCAGACACAATCACACAGCTGGAAAGCAAGTAAGCTTGGCCTGGGAAGCCAGATCATTAGATTTCAAGTCTTACATTCTTCTCACTCCAAGACTGGTCTAAACTCCATTAGTTGACCCCGCCAACATCAGTCTATTGTTGAAGTTAGAGTGTTAGCCTGGGAGTCCCCAGGCAAAGAGAGAAAGAAATTGTTGTAGGCAGAGAGATAGGGGGACTCTGGTAATGTGTGTGTGTGTGTGTGTGCGTGTGTGTGTGTGTGTGCGTGTGTGTGTGTATAGCACTGTAGCAGTGTCCTCCCATTGTTCATCAGTTTGCTCAAATGGGCACCAGTAACGTCTCCATTGTGAGACTTGTAACTGTTTTTGTCATATCGAGTATGCCACAAGGAGCTTGCCAGGCTCTGCCATGTGGGCGGGATACTCTCTGTAGCTTGCTGGGCTCTCCGAGAGGGACGGAGGAATCGAACCCGGGTCAGCCGTGTGCAAGACAAATGCCCTACCTGCTGTGCTATCACTCCAGCCCGTGTGTATGTGTATATGTATGTATGTATACACACACACACACACACACACACACACACACACACATATATATATATAAACACTATTTGGAAACCAAATCAGCCCTGTGACACAAAGACCTTTGAAATATAGGACCCATCTGAAATATAGAAAATCTTTGTGATGCAAAGTTGCAGGCGCAGAGCATGCTGAATCACTGGGAGGAGAGGCCCAAAACTGCATGGACAAAGGCAGCAATAAAAGTACTTGAGAATGAACCATAAGAAGTACACCACCTTGGTGGAAAATGGGCACTGGTGAAGGGATGGGTACTCGATCATTGTATAACTGAAACCCAAGCACAAAAATTTGTAAGTCTACGACTGTAACTCATGGTGTTTCACTAATAAAAATTAAATTAAAAAATAATTTAAAAAATTTAAAAAAAGAAGTACTCCACTTTTCTGCATGAAAGTCTCAGTTAACTCCTTACTTGTATAAGGAATTCCAGTCCAAGACAATTAAGGGATAGTATCCAGATATAACTCCAGCCCCAAAGGACTGAGTGCTCATTCTCCCTCCTGAAGACTGACCCTCAATCTCAGCCTGAGACCTTTACTCTCTGCTTTTTCCCCTCTGAAGAAATTTGTATTCTCTTTTGAGCACACATTTCTACCCTCACATTTCTCTAGGTAAATTTCTTTAAATTATGGGCCAGAGAGACAGTACAACCTATAGGGCATTTGTCTTGCACATGACTGAGCCAGGTTCCATCCCCAGCACCGCATATGGTCCCCTAAGCCTGCCATGAGTGATCTATAAATGCAGAGCCAGGAGTAAGCCCTGAGCCAGCCAGGTGTGACCCCAAAACAAAACAAAAAGATTTCTTTCAATTAAACTGTTACTTCACTTTTTCATTTCCTCCTAAAATTCATTTTATCGTAGGAAGGCAACCTTCCAGGAAAGCACGGGCAGAGGTGAGAACTGACTTTTCTTTTCTGCAAAGAGCAATTCCTCACTCCAGCCTGAGTCTACAACTCCTGAGAATTAAAGTCGAGCGACCAATCTCTGCTCCCTGCAGACCAAGGGGACTTTAGATGCACCTTGACAGCTGCTTTTGTGGCACTAGGGTCCATGCCATGTAGACGCAGGAGACTTTACTAGTCCTAACCCACATCAGACAATTCCCCAGGTGGCCACTGTGGGTTGGACAGAGAGGTGGAAGCACTTTTTTCTCCAAGCTACCTCACTCCCCACTTCACCTGAGTTACCTGCAACATAATTGGCAAGATAGCCAGAAACCAGGTGACCTGTAACACTGAACCAGCTGGGAAACCCACCACTTTTGGTGGGAGTCACTTCTTCCACCTACATCACAATGGTGGTGTGCTATTCATCTTGTACACCGCCTCTTGCCCAGGATCTGAAATAGAAATGGCCTCAGGGCATGCTTGTGTATTCCGCAAAGTATGGCTTCTTGTAGATAGACTTGTGTGGAAATAGAATGTGTGTATGTCTTGAAATCAGCATCTCTCTCCTTCCCGCAAATCCCCAGCATACATCTAGTTCCTGACCTATTATTAGACTGATTCTGTGTTGGTGATTCAGCAATGAGGGAACTAGCCAGGGTCCCACCACACAAATAAGCACCGTCACAGATCAGGATATTTACTAGGGTGCTGCATTATACCAAGGGCTGAGGTTTGAGAACTATTTTGGGGGTAAATTAAAATTTAATAGATTTTGATGGAGGACAGAAGATGGAAAAGCTCTTGGGCTCTTGCTTAAGACAGAGATGGGGGGCGGGGAGTGGGGGCAGATGTAGAGGCTATGCCTGGCATATGAACGCGCCTGGGCTTGAATCCGTGTACAACAAAAAAAATAAAACAACAAACCTAGACGGAGACACAATAGGGTAATTTAGGGACATAATGGAGAAAAGCTTGGGGAGGGGGGGAAATGGGGTCGGTTAGGATGTGTGGGGTTTGAGGTATCTATGGGATTTCTACTTGTAATCTTCCTCATCTTCAGCCAGAATGAATGCAGCAAAATTGTGGCAAGTAACAGAAACCCGTTCTGCCAGTTCAAACAAAGCTGGCCTGCATGCAGGTAGCTCTCGGAAGTGGAACAGAGCAGGTGCTGGGAGGAGGGAGGAGGGCTGTGTTCCTGCAGGCCAGGACCGGACCTCCCAAGCGGCCGTGAGGACCGAGGACGAGCTGCCTCCCAGGACGTGCTGCCTGGGAGCTGGCAGCTTTGCACACTGCGGAGAACCGGCTCGCCGCCCCCCACCACCCGGCTGCTCTGCGCCGGGCCCGCGTCCACCCCCGCCTCCCCGCGCCCTTGCCGGAGAAGGGGGCTGCGGGGTCCCGGGAAACCCGAGCCGCGGGCGGTGGGAGCAGCCAATCGGGCGATGCTGGCTGGCGGCTCCACGTGACCAGCCTCCCCTCCTGGTCTTTCAGGGAAGACGGGCATCCCCAGCCTCGCGCCACCCGCCATCCCGCCCCCGCCCCGCGCGTGCCGCAGCGGCGCGGGGGGGCGGGGGGCTCACGGGCGAGCTGCGGGGATTCCGCCCCGGCCACTGCGGCACCCGGGCGGGGAAGGCGGCCGAGCGCCCGCGCCGCAGCGCAGCGCAGCACCCGCAGTGCTCATCCCGTCAAGGTCGAGCGTGCCCACGGCCTCGGGGGTCCTTCCCTGGCGTCCTCCCCGCCGAACCACCTCCGCACGAGAAAACGGGGCCGAACGGAGACGGTGTTGGGGGGTGTGTTTGTTTGTGAATCCTGAGAAAACGGGGGGGGGGGGGGGGGAGGGGGCGGGGCACGCGCGTGTCTTTGTGTGTGTATTCCCTATGCACACTTTTAAGCACTGTCACCCTGCTTAAAACCCAATGAGAGAATTAAGGCCTTTGTTTCCACGTCCCAGTTTAACTCTTCCTCGACCTTGCCCTTCCGGGGAATTAACCATCACTTGCATACCTAAGTGACTGTGCTAGTACCTTCTGCCTAAGGATGTCCCTTATGAATCCATAGACAGTTGTTATAATACTGCAAGGAAGGGTGGAAATGTACTGAAATGCCTCTTAGCAGAGCTCACAGGGTTGCAAATCCTCAATCATCACCCAGGAGAGATAAATAAATAAATAAGGAGGACAAAGTGGGGTTGAGAGCATAAGGGAACCCTGTAGCAAGGGTTTCAGCCTCAGTCCAGAGGGCTCCTTGCAAGCATGTGGGTCCTTTGTGGCCAGATATTTTGCATTGGCAAAGAAAACCATGGATCTGGGTTTTAATGTATAATCTAATCTCCCACCATTTAGAAATGGTGGTTTGAGTTAAAAATTTTTTTCTTAAAAATATTTTGGGGGGGTCTGTATCAGGGCTATAGTGCAGAGGTGCTTGGGGTGCTTGCCTTGCCTGAAGCTGACCCAGTTTTGATCTCTGACATCCCATATGGTCCTCTGAACATTACCAGGAGTGATCCTTGAGCACAGAGCCAGGAGTAAGCCCTGAGCACTGCTGGGTGTGGCTCTCCAAAGCAAAAACAATTACAGAAAATTAGGCAGGCCTTCCAAGCTGTGGCCAGGGGTCAAGGGGCCACTCTCAGTGATATTTAGCAGCCCGCCTGGCCTTTGGTTCAGTGTTAGGGCTGCTGGGTGCGGTGCTGCTCAGGCCCTGTGATGCTCAGTGCTGCCAGACTCACCCTGTAGTGCTCTGGGGCTTCCAGTTGATGTTCAGAAGCAGGGGTTTTCCAGGGCTATACAGGCGATGCTCTGTGCTCGAGGGAGCAATATGCTAGGGATCAAATGCAGCCAGGTTCAAGGCAAGGCCCTGGTTTGATATTTTTTGAACATCTTCATGGGTGAGATGCAGCCACAGGCCTCCTCTCTTAGGAGTAGAACCTTCAATGAGAAAATACCTTGAAAAATGGTTTGCAATGAATTTTTCCATCCCAAAGTTCTGAGCTTGGAGGCAACAGTGGGGACTTGCCTTTGGATTTGTTCCTAAAATGATTATGGCATTGTGTTTGTTCTGTCTTGTTTTGTTTTGTTTCATTTTCGTGGGGACTCATCCCAGGTTGCACTTAGGTCCAAGGGCCTTTCCTGGCGATTCTTGATTCTCAGAAAACTGAGCTGGTAGTTCAATGAAGGGGCCTGAGGAGGCGGTGCTACAGTGCTTGGGGTTACTTGGGCAACACTGTCAGTGCTTGGGAGGACAGGGTGGGGGCCTGGGATGAGGAACCCCAGAGCAGTACCTGGTGAGGATCCCTGCTCAGGGGACAGTCTACTGCCAGAGATTGAACTGAGCTTGGTCTGCACCTTAACTCCCCAGTACCACCTCTCCAGTCCCTGGGTGTTTTAAGTTACCCAGGACTCAGAGAATCTGCCAGAATTTGTGGACTGACTATGGTTAATGCACGGGAACCAATGACTCTGGCGAGGGCTGCAGGAAGACTGCCAGGGTCGCAGTACCAACCACCAGGTCTGGCCTTCCACATTTCCTCCCATCCTCTCAGGGGCCACCTGAAGGTCAGAGAGGGACCCATAGAACGTTGCCTTGGCAGGCTGGGAGGTTAGGTCAGGCCCCCAACCTCTAAGGCTTCAATGAAATAATTCCTGGGAGGAAAATTGGAGAAGTCCTTGGAGCCAGAAGGGGGAAAGTGACTGGACAAGGCAGATGTCCATTAGCAGGCAGCAGCAACAGGCCCACAGTGGAGGGGCTGAGCTGTGGAAAGGGAAGCAGAAGAGCTGACTGAGGCTGTCACGGGAACACGGGAGCCAGAGTATTTTTAGTTCATCTTGAAGATTTTCGTAGTTAAGCGGGATATGATCTCTTCTTTTCCTCCCATCTCTGGAAATTAAAAAAAAAACTTCCCCTAGAAATGTGATAATTCAAAGCACATGGAGGAGGCTGGAGAGAGAGTACAGTAGGTAGGGGGTTTGCCTTCACATGGCTGACCGTTTGATCCTGGTACCCCATATGGTCCACCAATCTTGCCAGGAGTGATCCCTGAGCACAGAGCCAGGAGTAAACCCTGAGCATTCTGGGTGTGGCCCAAAACCCAAATAAATAATTTTTTAAAAATGTTAAATCTCCCCGTGACATATTTGATATGCCAAATACAGTAAGAACATGTCTCATGGTGGAGACGCTACTGGGCTCGCTCGAGCAAATCGATGAACAATGGGAGGACAGTACAGTACGGTACAGTACAGTTTAAATCACATAAAGTTAGAGAGGTAGCTCAAGTGGCTGTATGCAGACCTTTCATTCAGGGGTCAGGGTTTGATCCCCAGCACCACACTGTTCCTTGCACTGCCCACAGTAACTCCAGAGCACAGAGCTGGGAGTTGTCTTTGAGTACCAGATGGTGCATTAAAGGGGCTGGAGTGATAGCACAGCGTATAGGGCGTTTGGCTTGCATGCAGTTGACCCGGGTTCGATTCCCAGCATCCCTTATGAGCACCGCCAGGAGTAATTCCTGAGTTCAGAGCCAGGAGTAACCCCTGTGCATCACCAGGTGTGACCCAAAAAGCCACAAGGTCCATAAAAAAAAACCCCAAAAATTATATAATTAAATAAAAATTTAAAAATAGGAGTTAGAGAGAAAGTACAATAGGTAAGGTGCTTGACTTGCATGCTCCAACCTGAGTTTAATCCCCAGCACCCTGTATGGTCTGCTAAGCACCTCCAGTAGTGATTACTAAGTGCAGAGCCAGGTAAAACACAAAAGAGAACACATTTTAACCAAAGCCACCCAATAATGACCCAGCTTCTACTTCCAGCTCTGCTCCGTCTAGTCGTGTGGCTCTGGACCATGACTATCTCCTCCGGCTTCCACTTTGTTTTCTGCAGAACAAAAGACAAGCTGGATAACTTAGATGATCCCGGAGCCATCATTCAGCATTTTACAATGCTAAACATTACTAGATTGCCATGACATAGCATTTCTTCCAGAAAGCTCATGATCTGAAAGCATTAGCAGAAGCTGGGGGATGACTCAGAAGGCTGGAGCATATGCTTTGGCCTGCGGGAGGCCTGAGTTTGATTCCCAGCACTGCAAAGTCCTCCAGCACTCCTGGGAGAAAACCTTACTTAGCACGGCACTAGAAGTTACCTCTATGCATTGCCAGGCAAGATGCCAAAAACAGAAACAAACCAAAAAAAGCAAAATAAAGGACAGTGGAGCTGGAGCAAGAGCGCTTGCCTTGCACATAGCTGACCCAGGTTTGATTCCTGGCATCCCATATGATCCTTGAGCCCACCTGGAGTGATTCAGAGCACAGAGCCAGAAGTCAGCTTTGAGTACCACTGACTATGACCCAAGCTTCCAACCCTAGCAGAAAAAAAAGAAAAGAAAAGAAAAAGACTAGTAGAGAAGCAAGCTGCCAAGGACAGATATCTGCTGGGCTGGGGCTGGCTGGGGCATGGCCCAAGGACCTATCTTTATAGCGGGAACTATCTGCCATTGTACTAATGTAATTGTCCAGTAAAAGCTTATACAACTGCCATGAGCAGACAAGAGCTTGTCTTATCACAGGACTCAAGGAGCTAGACTTCAGGTTTTGTGATTCAAAAGCTAAGACTGGTTGTAGGCAGAGGAAAGCCAAGTAAGGGTTTTTCAAGGCATTTCGCCTGGTAAAAAATGATAATAATTCTCAGTCTGAGTCACAGGCAAGGCGCTCTCAATGTTACTAGGATCCTGGTTTTACCCATAAAATGAGGTGAGGGTCAGAGTGAGTTCAGCCGGTACACTTTTGCCTGGCATGTGACCCACGTAGTTTTGTTCCCTGGCACTGTATATAGTACCCTGAGCATTTCTAGTAGCTCTGAGCACTTCTAGGAGTGATCCCAGAAACACAGAGCCAGGAAAATAGGCCCTGAGCACTACTGGCTGTGACCCAAAGACAGAGAGAGAGAGAGAGAGAGAGAGAGAGAGAGAGAGAGAGAGAGAGACCCTGATCCCTGAGGCCTCAGATGACAGAAACAGAAACATGTGCTTTGGGGGAGGCCTCACTCCACTCTAGGGTTCTTAGAATTTTAATCAGGTTTTACCAACTTTGCTGACTCAGCTCCTGGAACGCGCAAACTGAGTCTGCTTCATAATGATTAAAATCCTAGGGCCTTGCATGCATGTGACCGTAGGTTCTATCCCTGACACCACACACACACAAACACACACACACACACACACACACACACACAAAGACAGAAAGATAAAGAGAGAGACAGAGAGGCAGAGAGAGAGAGAGAACATCTGGACTCTGAGTGTACAGAGAGAAGTTGGGTGCTGACCTGAAAGCAGCCGCTCTAGTATCCAGGTGCCCACAATAACCAGTCATCAAATATTAACAGGTTCTGTTTGTTTTTGTTTTTATTTTGGGTTTTTGTTTTCTTTTTTGGAGAGAGCATACCTGGTAGTGCTCAGGGACTACTCCCAGCCCTTGGAGGTCACTCCCCAAGCACATGTGATGCTGGGGATAGTGCTGGGGTGACCACATGCCAGGCAAATACCTTAACCCCCTTATTATCTCTCCAGTCATCAAATATTGGAAGATTCTGAAAAAAATGTATCCAGGTAATTTTGGCTTAAATGATCCCAGTGTTTTTCCTAGTCTTTCTGAACTGACACCCTTCAATTATTGGGCCACAAGATGCCAGGCAGTTTCTCTCCAGTCAAACTCTATTGCAACAGGCTCGGTAATAAAGTAGGTGGGTGTTCCACAGACATGGAAGGGAAGTCCAGGGTCAGAAAAAGATGAAGACCTCCAGCAAGTCCAGTTGGGATTCACCAAGGGCTCAAGGGCATAGCAGCACCAAGGTACCTTAAGAAGGAGATCAGGTTTTGTTTTTGTTTTTTGGGTCACACCAGGTGATGCTCAGGGCTTACTCCTGGCTCTACACTCAGGGATCACTCCTGGTGAGTTTGGGAGACCATATGGGGTGCTAGGGCTTGAACCTGGGTCTTCTGTGTGCATGGGGGCCAGGTTTGGAGGATAGCTCAGGGGCAAAAAGCACCTGCATTGGGGGCTAGTGAGATACTACAGCAGGTAGGGTGACCCTGCTTTGATCCCTGGCACCCCATATGGTTTCCCAAGCTCCACCAGGAGTGATCTCTGAGTATGGAGCCAGTAGTAAATCCTGAGCACTACTGGGTGTGCTCCCTCCTCCCAAAAAGCACCCTCCTTCCTACCTTGCAAGAGAGAGGCTATGAATTCAGTGCATGGGAGCACGGTGTGAGCACCCCAGTGACCTCTGGTGAGCACCAGAGTCTGAATGTATGTGAACACAACAAAAGGAGTGGGATCACCTCTCAGCACTGTGGCCAAATGTGGGAGCCCCAGAACCAAGCTTTAATGCAGCCTCTGATCATCAAATAACAACAAAGGAGAAGAGAGAAAATAAATAATGCCCTTAGCAGTGTGGGGAGGAGTGGAGAGGGTGACGCCCCCGCAGGTCAGGAGGTTCTTCAGTGAACAGTGGAGACTCCTTAACGCACTGGGGCACGGGCATGAACACACTGACCTGCTGCTCTGTCTTTCCAAGGTCTTTCAGCGCATATGTCTGTCTGCCTTCCAAAGAAGACAAGTTGGCCCGGAGAGATTGCACAGTAGGTAGTAGCGTGCTTGCCTTGCATGTTCCATCCCCACCACTGCATATGGTTCCCCAAGCACTTCTGGGAGTAAATCTCTGAGCACAGAGTCAGGAGTAATCCCTGAGCACTGCTGGATGTGGCCCCCAAACAACAATGAAAAAAGTCATCTCCTGCACTCACAGAGATTGCTCTGACTGGAGTGTTAGTGGTAATGGCCACTTTTCATGTACATTTCGGTATCAAACTGATGAAAGATGCCTAGTCTGAAGCAGAACCCGCAGGGGAAGAATTAAATCTCCTAGATTTCTCCTTGCAGTAGTTTTGGAGAGGGTTTTCAAAGGATGCTTACACTTAACCCAAGAGGTAACTTTCAAGGGGTCAGGAGGCCCCTGGCTCACATCTCAGTTACAATAATGAAGCATCAGCTACAGTCTACTAAGGGCTTACTTGTGGACATGCTGTGTGGACACTGTGGACACTTGATTATCCCCATAGGAATTATATGAGAAGTGCCACTTTTGTCATAATCCCCAATTTATAGATGAAGAAATCCAGCCTGTGGAGAGGAAGTGCTTTGCCTTCAAGTCATAGAGATGTAGGCTGGCCTTTCTCTCCAGCCTACTGCTCCCAACAGAAGAAATTATCATCCTATCTGGGCTTTTCTGGGATGGCATGCATTGTTCACTTAAAGGTAATGTTTTAGCTGGAGTGTCTGTCTTCCTCTTGGGGCCAGAGCAGGGTCACTAATTTCAAGTGCTTGGTACACATACTGGGTGCTAAGCACATGTCAGTTCATTCCCGGAAGATTAAACACAACGTCCTCAACTCTCAGATCTTTGTGCCCTTGGACAAGTGATTTACGGTTCCTGGATCTCTGTTTCCCCATTCCATGGAAAGGAATTGTAAACCTCACCTGATTGTGAGATTTACTGAGATTTCAGTGTGGTTACTGGCAGGCAGGTGAGATCCTGATGATGTGGAATAGAAAAGTCGCCGGGGTTGGAAAAATAATACAGCAGGTAAGGTGCTTGCCTTGAATGTGGCCGACCTGGGGGTCTATCCCAGGCACCCCATGATCCCTCTGAGTCTGATGAAGTAAGTCCTAAGTGAAAAGCCAGGAATAAGCCCTGAGCATGGCTGGGTATGCTTCCTCCACTCCACCCCAAAAAGAAAAGAAAATATATAAATCACCATATCTTAAAATCAATCCAAGGATCCTCCCAGGAGGGGAGATGCATGTCGAAAGTAGACTATGGACTGAATATGTTTGCCACTCAATGCCTCTTTTGCAGACCACAACACCCAAAAGGAGAGAGAGAACACAGGGGATTGCCCTGCCACAGAGACAGGGGGGATGGGGGGATGGGGGTGGGAGGGATATTATCCATGGTGGTGGAAAATGGGCACTGGTGGAGGGATGGGTATCTGATCATTGTATAATTGAAACCAAAGCACAAAAAATTGTAAATCTACAACTTTAAAAAAAAAAATAAAATAAAGGGAAAAAAAATCAATCCACCCAAAAGGCACGAAAGCTTTTGAAATACTGGAATTTATTGACAAAGCCTGAGACCCTCTGAAAGGCAAAATTCCAGGCCCAGAAATTTCCTGGACCCCCTTGGAGAAGAGTCTCTGGTGAGGAATAAAAGCAAGAATATCAAGAACGTTGATACAGGGCTAGAGTGATAGTACAGAGGATAGGGTATTTGCCTTGTACACAGCCGACCTGGATTCAATTCCCAGCATCCCATATGGTTCCCTGAGCACTGCCAGGAGCAATTTCTGAGTGCAAAGCAAGGTGTAACCCCTGTGCATTGCCTGGTGTTACCCAAATCGAAAAAAAAATCTTGATACAATGGCAAGAATATTAAGGCAAGAATAAATTAAGGCAAGAATAACAAGATTATCAAAGATGATCAACATTTCTTTCTTTCTTTTTGTTTTTTTTTGTGGGGGTCACACCTGGCCATCCACAGGGATTACTCCTGTCTCTGCACTCAGGAATTACTCCTGGCAGTGCTTGGGGGACCATATGGGATACTGGGACTCGAACCCAGTTTGGCCATGTCCAAGGCAAACGCCCTACCCGCTGTGCCATCGCTCCAGTCCCCAATCAACATTTCTAAGCTCTCCCCCTAGCAACAGATTTTTTTTTTCTGGAAACTTGACAAATCCTCTAAAAGTAACTTTACAGAGACAAGGTGGGCACATTTTCCATCTAGAGGATTCACTCCTTGGGAAATGCATTCTTAGCTCTCTCCCCTCTGAACGTGTTCTTACTCTTTCTCTTCCCTCTTATTTCCTAAAGAGGTGTTTATCTTATTTCACTATTCATCTTCCTGAATTTTTTTCCTGCAAGAGCAAATCCTCACTTCAGTCAGAATTCCATGGCTCTCCAAGAAATGGGGCAGAGAGGACAAGTTTCCTCATTGTGGAGATCAGGTGGACGTCAGGCACAGTCTGATGGCTGCCCAGTCGATCCGGCGGGACACTAGTGTTCATGCCACGTAGGATTCTGCAATAGACTTTACCAGTTCTGACTCTCCCAGGCACTTCCCAGCTGACCTGAGATGGATTTGGCAGGAAGATGGTAGCAAGCCCCACCTCAAGGCTACTATCTCCTTTACTCTCCACGTGATCTAAGTCACCTGCAAAATAAAAAGAAAAAGTCACTTGCAATAAGAGGAGGTCATGGAATATCTGTAAATTGCTGTAACCAACAGCTGATACTGCAGCTATAATGATGAGGATGAAGATTTTTTTTTCTGTTTTGGGGGCACACTTGGTGGCTTGGTGTTGGAGGCTGAAATTGGGGCTCCACATGAAACACATGTACTCCATCCATTCCTTTGAGCCATCTCCCTGACCCGATGCTGATGAGAACTGAGAAATGAGCAGAGAAGAAAACCAGGCCCTGGAGATTGCCAATCGGCAGGACCTCTGAGAATTTCCAGTCTGAGCTGAGACTGTTGAGGAAGGAAGTCTTCATTCATGCAGTACTGCTGGAACATTAGGTGCAAGTGCTTGATCTCATTTCATTCAGAATTTTGTAGAGCAGGTACAGGTTAGAGAGATGATATGACTTCCACAAGGAAAGCATAACTACCAAGTGGCAGAGGGAAGAGAGTTTGAACTCAGTTGGCTTTTTAAAATACTTGGTTTTTAAAATACTTATTCTTCCCGCTTCTCTGTTTGTTGGTTTTGGGGGTTTGGGCCACACCCAGTGGAATTAGGGCTTCTTCTTGGCTCTAGGCTCCAGAAACACTCTTGGTGATGCTCAAAGGACCATATGCACTGCAGGGGTTCTAACCAGGGTCAGCTGCATGCAAGGCCTGCTGTACTATTTCTGCAGCACTTTTCATTCCACAGCTCCTGCTGTTTTCCCTTGGTTCACCAAAAAAACATTTATCAAGAAGAACTAAAGTGCTAGTTTTTTACAGGGGAAGGAGATACAGACTGAGTAAAAGACGTTTCTGGGGAGAAAGGTAACTCCTGTGCAATTTAGCATGGTAAGATCTCTGTGGGGGTGAGGTGGGGGTGGGAGGGGTAGAGGGTGGTGGGAATGTGGGTTATTGCCTTACAATTGCCCTTCTTAAGTCTTCACACCCCAAACTGAGGAGAAGATACACCCCCCCCCCCCCAGTGGTGTAATAAGGACTAATAACAATCAAGAATCCTCTCCAAAAGATAGTAAGGGGCCAGAGAGATAGCTCAAAGGGCTGAGGGTGGACTGGGCTTGCTTTCCAGCTACCACTGTGCATTGCTGGGAGTGACACCCCCACCCTCTCACCTTCCCCCCAACAGAGCTGGGAGCACTTAGGGTGACACCCTCAACCCCCTCCCCCCAAAAAACTGACAACAAAGAAATCCCTCCCAAGTAGTCTCTCCTCTTCCTCTCTCCTTCCCTAACACAACTCTCTCCTGGGCAACCGTTGTTGGGCCTTGGGCGACAGCTGGTAGAACTGGTTTCTCCATCTTTGTGCAACCTGGGTGGTCTTTGACACTCATTACTTCTGCCCCAAAGCCAAACTGACAGGAAACTTGCATTTAACATCCTGTGACACAAGCATTAAGGAGAAATCAGGAAGGGAACCTACTGTCAACAGTGATTATCTCTGCCTGATGAAGTTTTGGGTAATCTCTTCTCTTTCTTTCTTTCTTTCTTTCTTTCTTTCTTTCTTTCTTTCTTCCTTCCTTCCTTCCTTCCTTCCTTCCTTCCTTCCTTTCTTTTTCTCTCTCTCTTTATTTCTCTCTCTCTTTTTTTCTTTTTGGGTCATACCTGGCAATGCACAGGGGTTACTCCTCCTGGCTCTGCACTCAGGAATTACTCCTTGTGATGCTCGGGGACTATATGGGATGCTGGAAATCGAACCTGGGTCAGCTGTGTGCAAGGCAAACACCCTACCCACAGTGCTGTCACTCCAGCCTCTCTTTCTTTCTTTCTTTCTTTCTTTCTTTCTTTTTTTCTTTCTTTCTTTCTCTCTGTTTTCTTTTTAACTACTTAAAATTTTTTCTATCTGATGGTGGGAAATGTGCACTGGTGCAAGGAATGAGTGTTTGAATATTGTATGACAAACTCAATCATGAACAACTTTGTAACTGTGTATCTTATGGTGATTCAATTTAAAAAAAGATAAAAGGCAAAATAATTTTTCTACCATCGACTATTTTTCAAATTAGTAAAACTATAAATACAATTTTCTTCTATTTGAATAACTGTGTGTGTGGCCCCATAGATGTGCGAGAAGCAACCTCAGAAAGAGCTTTGTTCTGAGCAAAGTGAAACCTGGATAACACAGAGCCCCAGCAGAGGTGAACAAGAGAGAAGTGTGTGTATGTGTGTGTGTTGAATCAGAGGCCACATACCTAAGGGCTTTCTCTGAGCCTAACTTTCCTAGCCCTTGATATGTAATATTTCGGTTAATCCTTAAAACCAGCTTAGGAGACCATCTATTTCACAGAAGAGGAAGACAAGCATACATTTTATGGGCAGAGAAACCCAGAGAGATGCCATTACTTGTATCCTGGGGACATAGAACTACAAGGTGATGACTACAGGATTTGAATTTGACCAGCAAAGAGAAAGTACAGGTGCTAGAGCACTTGCCTTGCAAGCAATCACCTGCTTGGATCATTACTGGCACCATCTATGATCCCCTGAGCCCCACCAGCAGTGACCCCTAAGCACAAAGTTAGGTATAAGCCTTGAGTAGCACTAGGTGTGGCTCCAAAATAAAATAAAATAATAAAAGCAATAAAAATAAAATTAGATGTCTCTCTGGAGGCTTGGGTGCATGGGGAGGCCACTCTAGCAGTGCTGAGGGCAGAAATATGGGGGCTGAAGGAAAGCGCTCCACCATGACCTTGAGCTATTTTCTTGGCTCCAGATCTGTGTATTTGGTGGAGGGGGGGGGGATGCACACCGGTGATGCTGAGGGCTTACTCCTGGCAGGTTCTGAGGACCATAGGCGGTAATAAGCATTGAACCCAGGTTGGCTGCTGCCTGCAAGGCAAGCGCCCTACCCATGTTGGTCTGATCACAAATCTGTGGGGTTTTTTTGTTTGTTTGTTTGTTTGTTTGTTTTTTGGTTTTTTTTTTTTGCTTTTTGGGTCACACGTGGCGATGCACAGGAGTTACTCCTGGTTCATGCACTCAGGAATTACTCCTGGCGGTGCTCGGGGGACCATATGGGATACTGGGAATCGAACCTAGGTCAGCCGCATGCAAGGCAAACTCCCCACCCGTTGTGCTATCGCTCCAGCCCCAAATCTGTGTATTTTTAAGCTATGAATGTAAAACCCCTTCCAACCCTTGCAGTTGCAGTGTGGTTACATATCCCAGCTCTGTGGTTACAAACAGACACTCATCTGGGATATTAAGACTGGGGAAGCAGATGACACTAGACACACAGGTGAAGTGAAGATCATTGTCCCATTGCCCGAATGAGAAAGGATGTCCTTGTCCGAGAGAAAGCATCCAGACCTTCTCCCTCCTTTTCTCTCACTCCCTTTTCCCCCCCTTTCTCTTAGTTTCTCTCTCCCTCCTTCCCACCCACCCTCTCTCTGTCTCCCTCTCGCTCTTTTAGGAGCCCTCCTCCAGCCACCTCCAGACTACTGCAAGATTTCCTTCTCGAAACAAATGACTCAAGGTAACTTGCCGACAGGACTTCCCCTTTCTGCAAACAGGAAGTCTGTGCTGGGCGCCAGCCGGGATACTTTCAGGTCAGTTACCAAGTAGGCGGAGCCACATCCACCACTGGCGTCTCAGTAAGGATTGGGCCCTGCTGAGGGCGGGACTACACCTGTGCTCCTGGCACCTCCCTCAACCTTCCTGGTCTCCGGAAACTACTTCTCAGGCCGGGGTACCTCAGTCTGAGTCCCAGCCCAGAGGATTAGGAGCCAAGGTCTTAGCTAAGAACAGAAACTGGAGCCAGAGAGTACATGTTGCTCTCCTGATTCTCCCACTTACTAGCTGTGTGGCCTCAGGCAAGCTAAGGACCCTGTTCTGAGCCTTCTTTCCAAATCTAAGCGATGGCATTAGAACAGCTCCCTCTCCCAGGGTCATAAATATTCAAAGCACTGCCAGGCAGAGTGCTTTCTGTTGGCTCCTGATGTTTTGTTTTCGGTTTGTTTTGTTTCGGGTTGACACCCAGTGATGCTCAGAGCTCACTCCTGGCTCTGCACTCAGGGATCACTCCTAGTAATGCTCGAGATTGAACCTAGGTGGGCTATGTGCAAGGCAAGCACCCTCCCTGCTGTACTATCGCTCTGACCCCTCCTGATGGGTTTCTTCGTTTGTTTTTGTTTGGAGGTCACGCTGGAGGTTCTCAGGGCTTACTCCGGCTCTGTGCTCAGAGATCTCTCCTAGAGGGGCTCAGAACATCAGATGGGGTGGCGGGGATCTAACCTGGGTTGGCTGCATACAAGGAAAGTTCCCTACCCACTGTACTCTCTCTCCAGGCCTGGCTCCTCGTTCCCCCTGATCCCCAAAGCAGAAAGTGAGAAAGGCAAAGACACCATGGTGGATGTTGGCTTCCAGAGCATCCCTGGTTCAAAGGCTCAGTCTAAGCAGCTGGGGCCCTCAGAGGCTCTCCTGAGGCAGCATTCTGAGGCTATTGTTCTTTACTGAGTAACTCTGCAGGCTGACTCTTTTCTGAGCACACCCCACTGGGAGGACTGTGCTGTTCATAGAGGATGCTGACAGCCCCAGATCTATCCCGAGGACCAGCTTCTGTGCCTGGGGCCAGGCTTTATTTCAGGTATTCTCCCACATTCCTGAGAGGTGGGCACGATTAATCCCAAATTACAGGCCAGGGAACCAGTGCAGACGGTGGAGTGACTCGAAATTCATGCACACACAGCCAGCGAGTGGCAGAGCCAGCGATCAGCCCAGGGGTGACTACAAATGGCTCTCAGGTGCTTCCCAATAGAGAGGAGAAAGCCCTCCCAGGGTTTTCCCCTCCACATTTGCTGCCTGGAGAGAAGGAATCCTGCGGGCAGGACCCCAAGTCAGAGAGGTGTCTCTGGGCTGGCTGGGAGGGGCTCCAGGCCCCTACAGGAACATCTTGTACCTTTACCCAGTCAGTTCTGGGACAGGAGAAGCCCTCCCCCTCCTCCTCCTTCTCTCTGCCCCTCCAGCCAGACACATGCCCTCTGAGGTTTGAGCCTGAGGTTGAGTGCTTGGGTGGCCTGATTCCCACGGAACTGTGAGTTAGAAAACATCTGGTGCAGCTGCTGTTGCCAGGCAACAAGCAGCTCTTCACCACTCCACACCGCCAAGCAGCCCAGCACCGTCTGAGATTCTTGGATCTAGAGACCTCCATGCTGGTTCTGCTCTGCTGTGTGATTTTGGGCACATCCCCAGTCACAGGCTCTGGGACTCAGTTTCTCATCATCCCCCAGTGTGATGAGTCTTCAGAAGGAACCAGATGTTCACAATCAGAGTGATGGTGGGGCCAGCCAGAGCCCAGCAGCTAGCGATAGCAGGGAAGATTCCTATCTCCTCCTGTGCTTCCTGCCCCAGCCTGTACTGCCTGACCCCCCTCCCAGTCGCCAGCTGAGGGCAAGGGGTGTTTCCTTTCCCGCCCTGAGCTCATTCAGGCCACCCAGATTTCATCCTGAGCCCCCTACTGCCTTCTGTCTGGGAATCTTCTTTGCAGCCACAAGTTAGTGCAGCCGCCGCCCACCCAGCAGACTTCTCCCCATAGGGAGTTTCCTCAGTTCCTGCCAAAATGAAGCTCCCAGCTCTGGGTGTTTCCCTGAACACCCATGCAAAGACCTTCTGATGCTGTTTACAGAGAATGCACTGCCCGTAAGCCTAAGGGGGGTACATTCTTCAGCAATCAGCAGAGTTGACACATTTCATTTCACCACCATGACAAAAACTGACAACAACTGTTACTTACTGACTTGGCACACAACCAATGCTTTATCCCTGAGATCATTTAAGCCTCAGACAATCCAGAGCGATGGGAATAAGGGCTCTATTTTACAGAGGAAAAACTAGACTCAGAAAGGTGAACTATCTTGCCTAAGGTCCCGGTAAACGGGGTTGTGACTAACACTGAGTTTATGCCACAGTCTGGATTTTTCAAAGCACTACAAGGCATTGTTTCTTCACTGCACCAGGTGGCACTGATTCAGAACTGCCTCAAGCCCCAGATGGACAAACTAAGACACAGGGTGTCACATAGCAAGTCAATGTCAGAGCAGACTCTAAGTCCACTCCCCTTAGAGCCTCATCATACCATTCCAGAAAATAGAATGTGTCCCTTACTAGTGTGAAATCCCAAGTGTTAAGAATTCACCTTTACTGGGGACTGGGAGATGGCTCAGGGGTTAACAGGCCTGCCTTCGTGCCAGTATGAGTTTCACTGCTGCTCACACGTTCCGTTCCGAGTGAGGTCCTGGCAGCTGCTTTGTTAGATCCTGCCTCTACAGGTGACTCTGGCTCATGACAGCCAGGTGTGTGTGAGACCGAAGGTTAAAAGGGTGGGAATTTCATGGAGCGCCTAAAAGGAGGGGTGAGGGCTTGAACAGGTTAGAGCTTATGCTTTTTTTTTTTAAGGCCACACCTGGCTGTGCTCAGGGCTTACTCCTGGCTCTACACTCAGGGATCACCCTGACAGGGCTCAGAGGACCATATAGGGTGCCAGGGCTCAAACCCATGTTGGCTCTGTACCGGGCCCTGGAGCTCCTGCTTGGCATATCGAGGCCTTGAGTTTAATCCCTGCCACCACATGGTCCCCAAACACCATTAGTTATGATCCCTGAAGACTGAACTGGGAATAGCCCCCAGAACTGGGATCACTTCCAGTTGGGTTTGACCCCCAATCAAAAAAAATATCCTCCACCCCAAACCCAAGAAATAAAAAGATGCACAAGGGCCAGAGTGATGGCTCAAAAGTGCTGGAGTAGGGGCTGGAACGATACCACGGCAGGCAGGGTGTTTGCCTTGCACGCGGCCGACCCCGATTTGATTCCCAGCAGCCCATATGGTCCCCCAAGCACTGCCAGGAGTAATTCCTGAGTGAATAGCCAGGAGTAAACCCTGTGCATCGCTGGGTGTGACCCCCCCCCAAAAAAAAGTGCTGGAGTATAGGCTTTGCACACTGGAGCCCTGGCTTGGATCTCCATTACCACCAGGTTCCCCAGCGCACTGCCAGGAGCAACCCCATGGTAGTGAGCAAAGAGTAGCTCCTGGCCACTTCTATACCCATTCCTAAAAAATAAAAAATAAATGAAAGAGAAAAAGATGTATTGCCATAACCTAGAGTGTGTGCGAAGCCTGCAGCTATAGCGTGGGGATCCTGGTGAACACGCACAACTGTGTGTGTGACCCGGCCACCACCGCAGCAATAAGGAAGAAAAAATGGGGAAGAGAAATCCCCAGCATTTCTGAGGAAAGGCAGTGCCTAGGGCCATGGACAAGGATCTTCCTGGGGCATAGGGTCAAGACTAGGGTCCAGAGGGCTTTTTGGTCATAAGAGAGTGTGCTAGCACTCACTGGGGCCCAGAGAGGAGGCCTCAGTGCCAACCACTTGTGAGGGTGGTTGTGTCTAGAAGATTCTCCCATTCCCCTCCCCTCCCCCAGCTCAGTCACATTGCCTTGTCAATGCCCACCTGACTTTCAAGTGTCAGTTCAGTGGAACTTCCTCTGGGAAGGCATCTGGGAATTTGAGGTTTTTCCAACTATAGAGTCCCATGGACCCGTCTTTTCTATAGCAGAACTGATGAAAACAAACCCTATGGACACAACAGCTGTGAAACATTGAACTCAAATCAACTTTATTCTTGTTTATTTGATGGCCACACCCTCAGTGCTCAGGGGACTAGGCAGTGCCAGGGGAACCCAGGCCTCCCACATGCAAAGCACATGCTCCAATCCTTTGAGTCATCTCCTAATATCAGATGTTAGAACTTCTCCTCCCACTGATTTCCAAAGATGCAACTCCAGCGTCCTCACAGAAAACAAACTAATCTTTGCACAGGCACTGTGCTGATAAACGCTTAATATAAAGGAGATCGCCATCACTCCCATAGCTGCCAAGAGCCAAGAGCATGCCCAACCTCAGTTCCTCTCTAGAAACAGTCTTTATCCTTTTGGGGGGGGGGCTAGCGTAGGGGGTGGGTTATATCCAGCAGTGCTAAGGGTTTACTCCTGGCTCTGTGCTTAGGGATCACTCCTGGTAGGGCTTGGGGACCATATATGGCTCAAGGGCTCAAACTAGGGTCAGCTTCATGCAGGGCAAGTGCCTTAACCCTGTACTAACTCTCTAGCCAAGACCAAGAGGCGGGTGTTTTTTCTTAAAGAGAAAGAGTGGCTTCAGGTAAAGAAAAGACAACCTTGCCTTTAGTTAATACCTAAGCACTATTGTGCATTCCACAAAATCCCGGGGCTGTCAGATGCAGCTTCAAATGATTACCCTTTTATGCCTAAGTGCTGGCTGTAGAGCTGAAGTCCTTCCTCTGCTTTGATACTGAGTGAAAAAGCATACTAACTTACTCCTCCCCATACTTCTTCTTCACCAGAAACACCATTGGCATCTGTTTGGCTCATTTCTGCTCATGCCCAGCCCTAAGCTGGTCAAGCAAATCACACTTGCTGGCTTATTTGTGGAAATAAGATGACCAGTTGTCTGGGTGGGTCGGTGGCTACAGGTTCTCTTTCATTGGACAGGTGGAAGTCACATGTGCCTCTGGGCACCTGGTCCCTGTACGTTCAAGGGCTCAGGCTGTTTGTGAGTGTGGATGTGTTTCTCTACTCGCATACTTGGGTGGAAACCAGAGGCAGTCTCCTATTTGGGGCAATTATATTCAGATCAGTTTTCTATTTCTGTTGGAACAAATTGTCACCAAGTTGGTGGATTTTTTTTCCTTTTTGTTAAAATTTATTTTTGCTCTTTGGGTCACACCCAGTGATGCTTAGGGGTTACTCCTGACTCTGTGCTCAGGAATCACTGCTGGTAGTGCTTGGGGGACATATGCGATGCCGAGGATCCAACCCAGGTCAGCTGTGAGCAAGGCAAGCACCACACCCTCCCCTCTGCACTATCACTCTGGCCCTCTGACTTTTCAAAAAGGCAATTTTTAAGGGGTCAGAGAGATAGCACAGGGAATAGGGCACTTGCCATGCATGCGGCTGACCTGGGTTCAATCCATAGCCAATCCGAGCCCCACCAGGAGTAACTCCTGAGTGCTGATACCAGAATAAGCCCTGAGTATTGCCAGGTGTGGCCCCAAAACAAAACAAAACAAGAGGACAATTTTAAAAAAATTTTATCCATGGATTGGAGGACAGAAATCAGTAAATCTTTTGGATTTAAAATCAAAGTGTGGCAAGAGCTGGAACTTCTGTGAGAGCCCCTCCAGGGATCAAAATTCTATCTTAAAGAGACAATTTGCAAAGCAAGCTATCAAACAATTAGAATCTTGAACCATATCCAGTAATTAAAAAAAATTTTTTTTGGTTTGAGCCACACCCAAGAAGTAAATGCTCAGGACTTATTCCTGGCTCTGCACACAGAGATTACTCTTAAGTGATGCTTGGGGGATCATATGTGGTGATGGGGTTCAAACTGGGTCAGCCATGTATTAAGCAAGGACCTTATCCTGTGCTATCTCTCCACTCAGTCTATCTAGTAATCTGGAAAAAAAAGAATGGATAGCTTTGAGTAGGCATGAACTTTGGCATCAGAAAGGCCAGGATTCAAGCCCAGTATCTGCCACTTGCTAATACATAAACAGCAGTTACCTGTGAGAAGCCTCCACTTGATGTGTCATACAACGAGGAACCAAATAGAACCCCTATAATAAGATGGTTGGGACAAATAGGATAGTGAAGAGGTTCTATGACCAGTCTCATTTACATCTGTGAACTTGGCTGGAGTGATAGCACGAAGAGCTGAGCGTAGACTTTGCATTCACGAGACCTAGATTCAAGCCTTGGACCACAAGGTTCCCTGAGTGCAGGGAGTGACCCTCACACATAGAGCCAGGAATAGCCTCTGAGCACTACCAGATGTGGCCCCAAACCACACCCCCGCCCCAGATAAAAAAGCACACAAAACTGGCCCATATCTGACCTAGTGGATCTGAGAATCGTGACTGGACCCCCGAAGGCTGTTCTGGAGTAAGGATGCAGGTATAGCTTTAGCATATATATTACATAATATATACTTCAAACTATAAAGAGATCAATATTTTCTATAGAGTTACAAAATAGTATATATGCACTAGGCATCAAGAGACATAATAAGCACTCCACAAATAATTCTAGCACAGAAAATTTTAGCACATTCCTTTTGAGATGCTGTGTACATTGGGGGTCTTCTAATGCAATCTGTGGTCCCACCTGCCTTTCATGAGGTGGTCTTCTAGCCTTTTCTTGATCACTGTTTCTCGAGTTAGGTCACCAGCCCCGCCCGTCCCTGTGTGTCCACTATCTGTTTTGTGCAGACCTGCAGCTGCCTTTCCCCCAAGTTTCCTCGGTGGCTGGACCCCTGAGTCTCTGGGTTTCTCGAGCAGCCCAGGTCTGGGTTTCTCGAGCAGCCCAGGCCTTAGTGAGATCTGACCAGTCCTGAGGCACAGGCCAGGTTTCCTCCACTCTGGGGCCCAGTTTCTTTTGGGCTGCTGGGCCTTTGGCAACTCCTTCCTCTTGCTGACTAATTCTGGTCTGAGCTCAACCAAAAGCCTCAGGCCTTTTTTTCTTAGGAACTGTCTGAGCTCTGGTGAATGGGGTCATACCAGTCCATGACGTGGACAGCCATTTCTTAAAAATAAAACTTTTGAATTACAAAAGTAATGTAATGTTTGATGCAATAGGTGGGGGCAGGGGGATGGGGAAATCACTGCTAATCATCATTTTTAAATTTTCTAAAAGGAATTCTCTATTTTTGTAAGCAAGAAGAAAAATCACACTCAGGCAAATTCCATTTCCAGGGAAGGAAAAAGATGAGTGTAGACTTTGCATTCATGAGGCCTAGATTTAAGTCTCGGACCACAAGGCAGAAGAAAATGAAACTGGGACTGAAGATATAATACAGCGTGTAAGGCACTTGCTTTGCATAGAGCTGACCTGGGTTCAATCCCTGGCACCCTGTATGGTCCCCTAATCCTTGCCAGGAGTGATCCCCGAGTGCAGAGCCATGAGAAAGCCCCGAATACTGCTGAGTGTGGCCCCAACCCGCTACCCACCAAAAGAAAAACAAAACTAATATGTCATAAGGTTGATTTAAAATTTTAACACATACCGATATTTTTTGTCTCACAGTCAAATATGTCATTGCATAACAATGTAAAGTAATCTCCCAGAAACTACTGTGGCTAATATTTTTGGTATAGTCTCGGGTCTTCTTTACAATTAACATCTTGTATTTTATTTTATTATAGTTTTATTTTGGGATCACATCAGTGAAGCTAAGTTCCTGGGTCCTGTTCACTCTGGGTGGTACTAGGGCGAAACCCCTAGTCTCACGTATGCAAAGCATATGCCCAGCCCAATTGTGCTATCTCTTCTACAGCAACATGATGGGGTTTTTGGGGTTTGGGTTTTTTTGGTTTGGTTTTATTTTGCTTTGCTTTTGGGCCACACCCAGGCCTCAGAGGACCATATGGGGTGCTGGGGATGAAACTCAGTCAGCCACCTTTGCTCTGGCCCCACATGCTGTATTTTTAAAACTTGCCACATAGACACTGGTGCTATAATTTGTGTTCAGCCACATCCAATTGTAACCCACTGATGGTGCATGTTAAATTTAGGTGTACACTGAAGATTGGATTTGGACATAGACCTGGTTCTAATCTGAGCTTCCTCATCTAAGGGGAGTGATAGCATCTGTTTCCTAGAACTGTAGTAAAGACCACCAAGATGAATGGAAACATACCAAGTGCCTGTGGAGCTAATATTGGGGTTATTCTGATCCTTGTTTTGATTTGTTTTGGAGGCCCCACCGGGTGGTGCTGAGGCTTTATGCCAGGCTGGACGTTCAGGGTCCCTCCAGGCAGGACTGAGAGTCATATGCTCTTCCAGGGATCAAAGCCTGGGTGGCTACGAGCAAGGCCTGTACCAGCTCTCAGGCCCAATCCTTTATCAAGTCTTCACCTGGTCAACTGCTGCTTTCTTTCTGATTCTGGTGAGAGGTCATTCCCCTTGGGGCCTCCCGGGGCGACACTCGCATTTCACGTTCCTTCTGCTTCGCGGCTCTCCTGGATTCGTCGGCAGCGCATGGGGCACTACTGTGTCTGCCTTCCTCAAACTTTCCGGCCACGCTATTCACCTCTGCGTCTCAGGGTGAGTGACCCGGGGTGGCTGTACAGGACGTGTGTGCTGGGTGCCAGGTCCTGGCAGCCGCGGGTGGGCAGGGAGGCCCGGCCCACAGGGGTGTTCCGGGACGGAGCCTTTGGAGGGCGGCGCGTCCCGGGCGCGTCCCGGGCGGGTCGGCGGGCAGGTGGGGCTGGGGCTGCCCGGGAGCGCCCCCGGCCGGACGGCGCGGTCCGAATCTGTGCCTCCGCTCTGCCCAACTGGTTTCCCGTGGAAGCCGCGTCAGCAGCGCTCGCGCAGTCTGCAGCCCCACCCAGAGGTGTGGGCCTGGCTCGGGCAGCGGAGACACGCACGCCAGCAGGACGTCGGGGCGCTTTCTGCCCATCCGTCGCTTCGCTGGCGGTGTGCGCTCAGCCGGGACGGGCCTCCTTGGCGCTCCCTGGGTCACGCACTCCTCCCCCGCCCCCCACCCGGGGTTCGCTGTGTGGGGGCACCATGGGGGTGCCCACCCGCCTTCGCAGGGGAGCCAGGCCGGACTCCTGCCGTCTTGGGGCCTCGGAACCTCTCTCCAGAGGCTGCACCCTCCAGCCAGGGGGCTGCTCTGCTCCTGCAGGAGCCGAGGGGGGCTGGGGGAGGCGGGTACTCCCTATTGTGTATGGGTGGGGCGGGGGTGGCACAACGGCTGTGCGAAGGGCCTTAACGCCTGGCTCTGCGCTCAGGGATCACTCCTGGCGGTGCTCCCGGGACCTTATGGGGTGCAGGGGGTCAAACCCAGCAAGTCACGCGCCCTACCCGCTATAGGGGTCTCCAGCCCTACGGCACTCCCCCATGATAGAAAGTCTTAAGTCTTTTTCAGGTAACCTCAAAAAAAATAAAAAAAATAAAAAAGGAAAAAAATCCTCCAAAGCCAAAGCCAAACCTGCGACTCCACCCTTTCCTGGAGCCGCTGAGGAGGGTGGGGTACCCGAGCAGCGGTTACCGCATTCCCTCCCCGCCTTCCCTTTCCCTTCCCGGGCCGGGGCACTGCGATGCCCAACGGCCCGCCCGCCCGCCCGCCGGGGCAGGGGACGGTCCTGAGCAGGGCTGGCATGGCGTGGCGGCTGGCGGGTCCCCGTACTCGGCTCCAGTCCCGTGCGCCCCTCGCGGGTGGACGCAGAGGACCCCGGAGGCCTCAACATTCCAGTGTCTGGGCCGCCCACGGCGCGTGTGCCGAGAGCCAGCGGGCCCAGGCGTCAGGAAGGGAATTTTTAGAGAAGGAAATGGTTGTGGTGAGACAGAATAACTGAGCAACTTCTGGGGGTCGACGACGGAATGCTCCGCTCCTCCCAGGCGGGCTGTGGGTACCTGAATCCCGGGAGAGGATGCCGACCACCCTTGGAGGTGGAGCCAGACCGCCTCGTGCCCTCTCTCGGGGAGGGAGTGCTTGGGAAGGGACAGGGAGGGGAGGGGGGCGAGACGTGATACCCAGAGGCTGCTGCCACCAGCTGGTATCGGTGTCCGCTCTGCTGTTCTAGTGGTGCCAGGTGAGGGGTTGGGGGTTGGGGGTGTGTGACACGGTGCTATCCCCTCCTGGCTCACAGTGGGAGTGCAGGCTGGTGGAGTGTCTTAACACTCCTAAGTGGTCGGGTTCTTGTCAACTCTGCAGGTGAGGGCAGTAGAAGGACTCAGGCCTGTGCTAATATATAAAAGAAAACCTGGCCAGTCTGTGCCACCACTTCCTGGGAGCAATGTGGGACTTCCCCTTGAACTTCTCTGTGACTCAGACGGCTTCACCACCTCCAGATCCTGAAGGAAGCAGGGGTGCCACGGCCATGGTGCTGTTAGGTGTCGCCTTTGGAGTCATGTCCTCATGGTGTCCATGGGCTCAGGGCTCAGAGACAATATTCCCTGAGACTCTCTACCAGGGATGTGGTGCAGAGTACAGGCCTGGGTTCCATCCCTGACACTGCAGAAATAAGTTAATGAGGGGTTGGAGTGATAGTACAGCAGGTAAGACACTTTCCTTGCATACTGCTGATCAGGGTTCAATCCCCAGCACCCCATATGAGCCCCCTGAGCCCCACCAGAAGTGATCCCTGAATACAGAGCCAGAAATCATTCCTGAGCACAGCTGGATGTGGCCCAAAAAATAAGAAGAAGAACGAATGAACAAAGTAACTCTCTACCAGTCATTCCTAACTGCTCTTCCAGGCACAGCAATGACTATTGTCCTTTGGATTTTTTTTGGGGGGAGGGGCTTGCCCCATGGTGTTTAGGGCTTACTCCTGGCTCTGCATTCAGGGATTACTCCAGGTAGGTCTGGGGAACCATGTGGGGTGCTGGGATGAAACCTAGTCAGCAGTATGCAAGGCAAGTGGCCTGCCCCTCTGCCTTTCCAGATATTGTTTTAGGCTCTTTCTCTCATCAGCTGCCCCCAGATCAGCTCCTCTCCTTCTGTTGTCAAAATTAGAGGACCTCTTGCAACCCACCCAGAAAAGGATTCTGGAGGCACTATCCTCAACTCCTTTTCTCTCACCAGAGTTGCAAGTCACGATGGCTCTGCTCCCTGAAAAATCTCTCCTCTGTGCCCCCATATGACCCCTGGGGCCTTGCAGAACATGTGGGGATATTGCTGAGGGGCCACACCCTAGGCCACATGCTAGGTTCTGACCTCTGGAGACACTGAAGTGGGTCGGTTCCTGCAGGGTCTCAGACTGCTGGGTACAAATCTGGCCAAAGGGCTGGAGCGATAGTACAGCAGGTAGGGCGTTGGTCTTGCACGCGGCAGACCCTGGTTCGATTCCCAGCATCTCATATGGTCCCCCAAGCACCACCAGGAGTAATTCTGAGTGCATGAGCCAGGAGTAACCCCTGTGCATTGCCGGGTGTGACCCAAAAAGAAAAAAAATCTGGTCAAAGGCTGGAGAGATAATACTGAGATAAGGTGCTTGTCTTGCATGTGACTGACCCAAATTTGCTCCCCACATCATGTGGTTCCTTAAGCACTACCAGGAACACTGCTGGGTATGCGGATGTGCCCCCCAACAACTCTCACCCCCCAATTTAAAAAGCAGTGACTCTGGAAAGGTCTTGCTCTGCTTTTCTCTTCTGCATCATGGTATAGAGTTGATTTGAAGGGAAGTTGGGGGCTTTTCCAGTTCCAACCACTCTGAAAGCAGTGGCCCTTTGGGACACGCCAGTGGGAGAAGAGCCAGGTAGGCTATCCCTCGAGGGGAGGAAGAGGTGCCACTTCTGCTGACCCACTGGGACAGTTGGCTCCCTAGAGTGCTGAATAAACCATCTAGCCCTCTCTCCCCTCATCCTGCCTCCTCCGGCCCCAGGAGAGGTGTAAAGCCCTTTGCAAAGCTCACCTGAAACCGAGAGGATCAGCCTCCTGCTCCCTCCTTCCCTGCCCTGCTGTTTATCTGACTGGCCTGCAGCCACCTGGCTGGTGTCTGGCTGCTGCTTCCCACCTGCCAGGGTATTGGATCTGGTTAGGAAAGGGGAGCCCTGGAGCTCTGCCCACAGACTGCAGCTTTGGCAGCGGGCTTTGGTATCAGAGAAGCCCAGGTACGAACCCCAGTTCTGCCACTCTTTAAAGGTGAGGATCTGATAGTTTTATGCGCCCATTTGACTGACTCCCAGGAACCCACATAGTTTTGGACCTGCACCAGAACTAACCCATTGGCTCTCCTGACACTCCAGCTTGCCTACTTCCCCTTTCTATATTTGGAGTCGCTGAATCAACTGCTTTTTTTGGGTGGAGGATTGGGTCATACCTGGTGGTGCCAGGGTTCGAACCTGATTTGGCTGCATGCGAGGCAAGTGCCTTAACCCTTGTACTATCTTTCTCACCCCTGAATCAAGTCCTTGAATAAATTTCTTACATATATTAGATATACAGCAGTGTAGGCAATTTGCTTGCTCACTCTGAGTCTCTGTTTAGAAACCGATGGAAAGAAAATAAAACACATTAAGAAAGAAAATAATTCATTGAACAAGTACTATTTTCTTGCGTTAGTATTCTCATTATTGGTGCTGGAGAGATAGTACAGCCGGTAAGGTGCTTGCCTTGCATGCGGCAGACCAGGGCTCAGTTCCCAGTACTCCATATGGTCCTCCTATTGTCTGAACCCTGCTGGGTTGCCCCCTCCATCGGAAAAAAGGAATAAAGAAATTGCCATCATTTATTGAAATGAGCCGTGAACATTCTTTACAAGCATTTCATGACTCTTCCTGGCCCTGCCTCGTGCCCAGATTTGCTTTTTCCATTGCAGATAGGCTCTGAGGCCAGATACCATTCTGCTTTTGTATCAGGACTCCTGCCTCTGAAATACCAAGTCGTACCCCTCTCTCGGGGCCCATCTCCCAGGTGTCCTCCACTCAGGAGCTTCACTCACCTCCTGAGTTGTCTGAGCCATCACTGTCTGGTTTACCCCCTTGCCCTTCCCTTAATCAGGCCCTATTCCAGGACTGTGGGGGTGAGTGTGCTACATACACCATGAACCGGAGTCCAATTGTTCATCCTTGTGGTGGTTCCTCATGGTTCCTACTGTGGCGTTGGTGGGTTTAGCTCAAGCACTTTCAGGTATGTGATTTTGTTTAAAACTCACAGCACATGGGGATGGAGCAATAGTACAATGGTTAGGGCGCTTGTCCTGCACATGGCTGACCTGGGTTCAATCCCTGGCATCCATTGTGGTCCCCTGAGTACCACTGGGGTCCTTGAGTACAGAGCAAGGAGTAAGCCCTGAGCATTGCTGGGTGTGCCCTCTGCCCCCAAACATACAAGATAAATCCAAAACAAACCAACTAAAAAACCTCACAGCACCTGGGGGATGAAGTCAAGCATCCCCCTCCCCCATATGGCTCCCCCCGCCGCACTTCATTTGTCCCACTCCTTGGACAGAGCTTTTTCAGGAAGGGGGACCCAGGCAGGCCAAGGGGGTGGATTCTTTGACCAAGCTGGAAATCAAGGCCAGATTGGGTTGGGGAGGCAGACCCAGGCCAACAGTGGTACAAAGATAATGAACGAGAGACCACAGTGGGACAATTAGGTCTGCTTCAACA
Organism: Sorex fumeus; assembly: GCF_029834395.1. Classification (NCBI taxonomy): domain Eukaryota; kingdom Metazoa; phylum Chordata; class Mammalia; order Eulipotyphla; family Soricidae; genus Sorex; species Sorex fumeus. The sequence continues at coordinate 48,288,358 of NW_026606104.1, forward strand.
AATTCCGCATTCTGTGGGATCTAGGCCTCTAGGCCGCTCTCATAGTTTCTCCATCCTTAATCTCTTCAGCTCTGTAAGGTGAAGTTTTGAGGAACAGTGTATAACTATTAGTAAGACAATCAAGGTGGGGCCAGGAGAGAGTACAGGGCTTAGGGCACATGCCAATTCCATTGCTGGTACTACATAGTCCTCGGGACACTGTTGAGGATAGCTCTGGCAGACCCCAGGACCTCTGTAGTGATGCAGAAGAACATCATTGCTCCCGTGGATCCTGGCATTAAACTGCCAATCCAGTTGGCCGAGAATTTCCAGGAGTGGTTCTCAGCACTATTTGGGAACACCTCCCCTACGAAAAAGATAATCAAGAGTTAGAACCTTGGGGGGGAAAGGAACAAAAGGAAGCGCAGGTAAAGCAAATACACTCAATGCACTCCAACACTTCAACTGTTTCCATCTTTCTGACAAGTGATATTATTCTTTTATTTATTTGGGGGCACAGTGGCAGTGCTCAGGGCTTCTTCCTGACTCTGTGCTGAAGAATCACCACTCCTGGTGGGGTTCAGGGAACCATATGGGGTGCTGGGAATCAAAACTGATTTGGCCCCATGCAGGCAAGCACTCACTCTACTGTTGTACCATCTCTCCGTCCCTAGTGATATTTTTCTTAGAGAAACTTCTACAGGTCCGCTGTCCAATTATCCCTCAGTACAGCTCAAGATCTCTTTGTAAGTGCCTCAGGACCTTCTTAGCAGGGTCCAGAGGTGCTGAACAGGGTCAAGACCCCCACTAGACCTAAAGAGACCATCCCATAATAGTCCTGAGTGACCAGTGGTCTATGACTTCCTCGAATACCCAGGTTTCTTCTGTGATCCTATCTCTAAACAGACGCCCAACCCTTTTGTGGTACTCATGCTCCATTTCATTCATCTATTATTTTTTAAATAATATGGAACCCTTCACAGATTTGTAGCTCATCCCAAACACTTCATGGATTTGCGGTTCATCCCAAACTAGCAGGGGATATGCTAGTTTTCAGGTAGGTATCTTTCCAATTGTAGCGTAATGCGGAGGAAGATCCATTTCATTTTGAAGCAACCTTGAGGGCAGAAATAAAGCTCATCCAGACTCTGCTCTGGGCCCTGGGCTGCCAAGAAGTCTGAGAGACTGTACTGGGTTCCTTGAGGCTTAGCACAGGCCTGTCCCCAAGCAAAAAATATCTCTTGGCGACTCTCATGTCCCTCCAGGAAGTTGTTTTCCAGGAAAAGTCCCTCGAGTATCTGTCATCCTAGAGAGGCCCTAGCCCTGGGCAAAACTGATACAGATAGGATATTTTCCTCTATGACTAGAGGGTCTTGGAACCAGGGACTCCAGTTCATTTTCTGGTTCTAATTTGTTGTGTGATATGGGTGAGTCATTTAGACACCCTGGTCTCAATATACTCTGTGTGTGTGTGTGTGTGTGTGTGTGTGTGTGTGTGTGTGCATGCGCGCGCCTCACACATACAAGGCAAATGCTGAATCACTAACCCCACCCCATGCTCACCTTCATGAATGGGAGCATGGGCTGTACTCCAAAGAGGATCCAGCCAGAGGAAGCAATGACAATTGTTTCCCTCCATTTGCATAACAGAGTGTGAGACAGTGGCCCCAACACAGCAGCATGAACAGCTGACCTTGGACAAGTCATCCTTGATTCACCAACTCTCTTCCCCTGCTGCTCCACTCAGTTGGCTGCCTCTATGGTTCCCGTTCCACCTGTGGCATCACCTCCTCAAGGAAGCATCTCTGTCTGCCCAGAGAGGTCAAGCTCCCTGAGGTAAAGGTCTCCAGCTACCTGCATTTTTCTAACAACCGAAACAATGGTAGGTGGTTATATGTATATTTAGACTTGCATGACCACATCCGCCTTCTCAGCCAGACCTGGGACCCTGCAAGAATCCTGCCAGGCCTGTTCTCCAGGTAAACAGGACCTAATGGTACTCAGTAACTGTTTCTCTCTCCCGGCATGTTCTCTGGATCTCAGCCGCCTCCCCCTTACTGGAGAAACCCAGGAGAGGACATGGCCCAGCGTGTGAGGCATTCAGGAGGACTAGTGCTCTGTGCACGCTTTATTTATTTTTTTATAGTTTAGATTGTTTTTTCATTTGTTTTGTTTTGTGGACACACCCCACCGTGCTTAGGCTTTACTCCCGGCTCTGTACTTAGGGATCATTCCTGGCAGAGCTGAGGGACCATTTGGGGTGCTGGGGATTGACCCCAGGTTGGCCGTGTGTAAGGCAAACACCTTACCTGTTGTACGTGTTATCTCTAGCCCAAGATTCTCATCTTAGTTTGGTGGGAGACTGTCCTCAGCAGGAAGGCAGGATGGTCTTTGATAGGTTTGGCTTTGGCCTTGTGGGGGAAGTCAGGTGGGGGCGCAGCCAAGCTGGGGCTCCAAGGCATCTGCCTGGTGCCCACTCTCCTGGTCCAAGAGTGTTCTGCGGTGGCTCTGCCTCTTGGTGTCCCCAGCCACGACTCCTGGTCCTCATACACACACACCCACCCACTTCTGCCCTTCAGCTCACCTGTTCTTCTACATGCCTGTTCTTCTCTGCCTCAGACCTTGGCTTGGCATGTTCCCGCTCAACCTGAAACATGCCACAGGGAGTCCAGCTCCACGTTCTCCTGCTCCGCCCAGGTCCCTGCAGGCAGGCAGCTGCTCCCATGTGGAGCCCCGTGGCCTCCTGGTGTCTACTGTGTGCAGTACAGCTGGGCTATGACGGGCTTTTCTATCAGTGCTCCAAACCCACAACTGACAGGGACCAGCTTGTGGGCAGGGGTCAGCCTGGCTCCCTCTGTGGTCACTGTGCACACACACCTAGCGTTTTGTAACAGAAACTGCTCTGTGCTACCCACAGGTTTGCTAGAGGCAACCTGTGTGAGGAAGGTGAAGGAAAGGGGAAATCTAATTCACTCGCCAGGAAACTGAGGCTGGAGGAGGGCATGTAGGGTTTTGCCCAAGGCCCTGGAGCAGGGGCCAGAGGGATAGTACAATGGGCAGGGCACTGCCCTTGCACCCAAACAACCTGGGTTCAATCCCTGGCATCCCATATGGACTCCTGAGCCCTCCAGGAGTGCAGACACAAGTTAGCCCTGAGCACTGATGGGTGTTGCCCCAAACAGAATAACAATAATAACAAAGCCCTAGGACAAATCAGCAGCCAAGTTGGGGGGGGGCACTCCCCCAAACCTTGATCGCCAGCTCTGGGCTAAAGCAGTTTTAAATAGCAACCCAGACTTCGGCCACGGGCCCAGAGGCCCCAGAGGCCAGGCCCTGAACCTTCCCACTCCATGTTGGCTCAGCCCTTCTGCCTGGGCTCTCAGCCAGCTGCAACACAAGGCTCGAACTGACCCCGCCAAAGGTCACTGTCAGCAATTTGGAGAGGTGTCCAGGCCACTTCCCTCTGGGAGGTTCAGACACAGCAAGGCCTAGAGCAGCATCAGCACTAGACGGTGGACTCTGAGGCTGCTGGCCTTGCAGCTGGCCAGTGTCCTCCTCATCCACCGAGTGGAACCCGACGCAGCCCAGTGTAACAGTCTGAAGCTACCAGCAGGGAATGCATCCAGCCAGCACTAGCCTGCACAGTGTCATGATTCCCGTGAGAGGTCACGACGCACACCAGGCACAGACCCTCAAGTGTCCGGCCAGCATGCACATCCAGGCTTGAACACACGCCACCGCAGGCAAACCAGTGAACTCCTTTATGCCTCCATTGAGAATTCTTGAAATTGGATGTTAGGGGCATTAAAGCCCGTCATTTGAAGGGGTCTGGTGATGAGGACTCAGTAAGTGGATGCCTGGGTTCATAAAGCAGCCCCCTTCTCCCTACCTCCTCCATCCTCTCTCCCCTTGACATTCAAATACAAACTGACCATTTCAGCCCTCCCTTGTTTGGGATGATTCAGTGACTGGCACTGAGAGGCATGTGCAAACCTCTCAGCAGGCCGGAGGGAAAAGCTACTGCCCCTCACCATCCCCTCCTCTCCCTCGCTTCCTCTCGAGTTCCATTTCCCAGCCCCTTCCCTATCTCCCTGGACCAACCCTGAGAAATACAGCTGTTCCCAAGCCTGCTGAAATACAGTTGTCCCCAAGCCTGCTGATCGCTGGGCACCTCCGGGCCCTGGACAAGTCAGTGTCTTCAGTTCTTTCACCACCCAGAACATTCCTGCTTGGCCTCCAAGGCATAAGTCTTCTCCGGGGAGTGGCCATCGGTAGCCATGCTCTCCTGGGCTCTGCTAAAGCCATGGCATCCCGTTCTCTGGAAATTTCTCTTTGGGAAATACCTCATTCATCCAGGGATGCTGCTCTGTCTCAGTCCCTGCTGGACACTGGGTGGCAGGGGGACCACTTTTTAATTTTTTTCAGGGTGAAACACTTTAATCACCACAACTACATGAGGGCACCCTACCACCTCTGACCAGGAGACTCAGCCCCATTCCACGTCCCTGAGGCGCACCACTCCCTCACAAGTAGGAGGAACCCACGCATTTCCAAGTGAAAATGCACCCCTGGGACTTGAATTGGGGTGTGTTGAGCCGATCATTTTCCCAGAAGATGACCAGGCGGGAGACTCAGGGAGGAGAAGTGGAAGAGGGATGCTTCCTACTCCGTGTGCTCCCGCTCCACCAGGGCAATGCAAACCAGGCACAAATGGAAGATGAAGCTTCCGGCAACAGAACTCCAGGCTGGCGAGAGCTTTTGAAGGCATTTCTTTGTTTTCCGTGGCCGTAACAGGGGCTTGCGCAGGAGAGAGGCAGCCTGATCATAAAGCACACTTGCTTGACACAGAAACTGTTCTCTGAGGCTGCCAGGAAAACTCCTACTCACTCATCAGGGCGGGTAGAGGTCCCTTCTGAGCTAAGCTGGTAGTGCCTGGCTTTATGCTCGTCCTGTTCTTCACAAGTGAGTCCTGTCTGACCTCTGTCCCCTCTCCTCCACTCCCCATCCTTCCCCAGCTGGGAGGTCCCTGAGGGAGGACTCTGTCTCCATCTTTGTTTCTGTGTCCCTGGGGTTCAACATGGGCCAGGCCAGAGCCAATCTACTCTTTTTTTCTTTTCCGTTTTTGGGGTCACACCTGGTGATCCTGGCTTTGTCCTCAGAAATTACTCCTGGTAGTGCTCGGGGGTACCGTATGAGATGCTGGGGATCGAACCCAGGTTGGCTGTGTGCAAAGCAAGTGTCCTACCCATTGTGCTATCTGTCCAGCCCCTGGAGCCAATCTGCTGAATGGATATATGTGTCCGGTTATTACTGTCTTGATTCTGTGGCTGAGGAAAACTGAGGTTCACAGAGCATCATGTAAGAGATCACCTAGTGAGGCTGGGCACTAAAGAAAGGGCAGCAGATGGCCAAGGCTGGAACGTGGCCAACCTTCAAGGACACGTGCCCCAGCTCTGATGCCTGCGGCTCTGGCAACATCTTGGGGAGCAGCTCCTGTGTGGAGCCTTGGCACGGGTCCCTGTCACGCAGCATTTTGGGGTCCACACGGTTATTCTGGCTGTACGGGGAGGAAGGTGGGGCAGAGGACCAACTTAGTCACTACTCAAGTCAGGAAGCAGCAGAGGCAGGATTTGAACTGCAGCCTAGAGAGACCATACCTGGGGGTCAGGGATCCCTGTGAGGAGGAGTGGGGGCTGGGCAAGGGTTCTCAAAATGGGGGGTGGGGAGTAGAGAGATAGTACAGCATGAGGGGTGCTTATCTTGCACACAGTTCCATTCCCAGTACCAGGTATGGTCCCCCAAGCCCCACCAGGAGTGATCCCTTAGCCAAGAATAGTCCTTGAACACTGCAGTATGTCCTTCCTTCTCCCCATCCCCAAAGAAAACAAAACAAAGAACGGGGACAATCTGGGGCTAGGGAGGTGACTCAGTGTAGAGCACTTATCTTGCATGTGTGGGACCATCCCCATAACCACGTGGTCCCCCAGGTACCTCCAGGACTGATCCCTGAGCACCAAGCAGGAGTCACCTCAGAGTACCACTGGAAAGGAAGACAACCCGGTGTGGCTTCTGAATGAAGCTCGGGGCCTGTCCTAGGATTGTCCTCTACCTGAGGCCAGACAGATGGCCCCTGAGGCTCTGGACATGCGCCAGGCGCGCTCTGTCCTTTCTGCTGTGCTCCTGCTCTGGCTCAGGGCCTGGCCGGACTGCGGGCTGCAGGTCTGACCGACTGCAGCCTCAGTTTTCCCCCGCTCAGCCCCGTGGATGAAGGCCAGCTCCACTGAGTGGATAGAGCGGGCTAAGCCGGAGTCCCAAGGGATAGGAACTCTGACACTCCCCCATATCAAGGTCAGTGACTCCTTGCTTACCTTGTAGCTGTTAGGAAGATAAAGCTGATGGACTGGCATGGCACTGGACAGCCCTGAGAGTCCGTCCGGTGACGGGACCAGCATCTCCACATTTTACCCGCCACACTGATAAAAAAAGGCCCTCGACTTTGTCAACATCAGCACGGCCGGGGCGGTACCATTGCCCTGTCCAGACTAATCCTGATGTCTCAGCTGCCCTGAGAAGTAAATGAGGTTCAGGGAGGATACATGCCCTACCCAGTCACACAGCCACAGCACTGAGGTTCAGGCTTGGAGTTCCATCTGATTTCAGGGCTAATACTGGTCTAGTCCCTGGGGAAATCCAGGCTTTTGGGGTCAGGACTCCACTGCTGCCAAGGGCAAATCCCAAACTCTTGGCCGTGTGTGTGTGTGTGTGTGTGTGTGTGTGTTTTGAAGATTTGGATACAGAGGTGGAAGAGGAATTCCAGGGAGAGGAGATAGCACAAACCCAATTACCCTGGAACTTGACTTAATACTCAAGACCTTTGAGGTCAGGCCACGGGCTTCCCTGGGCCAAACTTCCCTGGGGACCTGGGGCTCTTTCCTCATTCATATCATGGCTTCAGAGCTAGACAAGGGGGTCTGAGACCCAAGAATAGCATCTGCCTTGTAGCTTTGGGTTTTGGTGTCTCATCTCTGAAACAGAGGTTGGTACTAGCTTGGCAGCTCTTGAAAGACTGAGGTATACTGTACACAGAGGCGGGCCAGAGGCAGCTCAGAAAAGCATGCTTCATGCACACAGGGTCCCCAGGTACCCTGTGAGACCTGTGAGCACTGAGTCAGGAGCAGCCCCTGAGCACTGTTGGGTGTGGCCCCCAAACCAAAAATAAAACAAAACACATAAAGAGGGTAGCAAGGCAGCTGGCTCAAAGGGTTGGGGCATTGCTTTGTCTGCAGGAGCTCAGCGTTCCATCCCTGGTAGCAGTGTCCTACAGACGTTACCAGCAGCAACCCTGGAGCATTGAGCTGGCACAACCTCCAGGCACCACCAGGTGTGACCTCAAAACAAGAAAATTAAGAAAAGAAATTGTAGTACCAAAATGTGGCTCTGTGGCACAAGGGCATTGTTCAGTAAACGTTCTAGTTTGGCAGGGGTGCCTGGGGGCACTCCCTTGAGTCTCAGCCAGCCATGTCGGTGGTTCCAAGCTGGTCCTGGCACTGCAGGATTGAACCCAGGTTGGCCACATACAAGATAAATGCCTTTCTCAGTATATTACACTATCTCTATGCCCCTCCATAAAATATTTTAAAAGTAAAGAATCTGTAAAAATACTCCCCCAACCAAATATCTGTTCTACTAAACTATGATCGCAGTCTATATCCATATACTTAAAAAATAATAAATGCAAGTAGTAATTTGGGTTGACTCCTGGAGCACAAAAGAAGTTGTCAGTGGAAGAACTAGTGAAAACCAAATATAATCCGAGACTAGTAATAGAACAGTGTTAATCTTAGTTTTGCCAAGTGTGCCATATTTATATATAAGATGCTAAACATTAGGAAGCTAGGTGAAGTGTAGAAATTCTCTACTATCTTTGGAAGTTTTCTAGAAACTTAAAAAATTACTACAGGGGCTGGAGAGATAGCACAGCGGGTAGGGCGTTTGCCTTGCACGCGGCTGACCCGGGTTCGATTCCCAGCATCCCATATGGTCCCCTGAGCACCGCCAGGAGTAACTCCTGAGTGCAGAGCCAGGAGTAACCCCTGTGCATCTCCAGGTGTGACCCAAAAAGCAAAAAAACAAAAAAATTACTACAAAATAAAAGTTTACTTGAAACAGAGGACTCCTGTGGCTGAGCGCAGAGCCAGGAGAGCTTGTACAGCTTGGGCTCTTGCCTTGTATGCAGCTGACACGGATTCGATCCCTGGCACACTAAGAGTGATCCCTGAGCACAGAGTGAGGAGTAAGTTCTGAGCACAGCTGGGTGTGCCCCACACCATCACCCCCACCCTTGCCCAACACACACACACACACACACACACACACACACACACACACACACACACATACACACACACACCAAAAAAAGGACAAGAAAAAAAAAAGAAAGAAAAGAACCCAGTGGCCAGAGAAAGAACTCAAAAGGCTGGGTCGTGTGCTTCTCCCTCCACCCTACTTCCATTTTTCTTTCAGTTTTCGGGTCATACTTGGTGGTGCTCAGAGGTCACTTTAGATGCTGGGCTCCAGGATTGCTCTCAGTGGTGGCTTGGGCTCAAACCTGAGCCTCCCACAAGCACCTCATGTTCACTCAGCCCCCTGAGCTATCCCTAATCCCTGGAGCACATGCTTTGTATGAGAGAACCCAGGATTCAAGCCCTAGCCCTGAACAGCCTCCTGAGCACTGCGCCAGGATTAGCCCCATAGCCCTGCCAGATGTGATCACCCTCCCCATCACCACCTACAAACTCTTTCTGGATTGTTTTGTAACTTGTTCACTCATTACTGTGGAATTCTTCTGTCTTGATTTGTTTCATTTCACTCTCACATACTATTAGTGAATGAATCATAATGTGTCTCTGTTGGTGGAAATCTAGGTTGTTCCCAGCTCTCCGCCCGTGCTGCACACACTTAGTCATTTCCTTAGGACACATCAAGGTGGAACCCCAGAGCACAGCTGCAGCGGGGGGAGCACTGGGTGAGCACGTGACCTCGCTGCAGCAAAGCTCCAGCTCCCACCAGCCCATCCCTGTCTCCCCAAGGCCCCAGAGCCCAACTCGCTGATACTAGCCGGCAACTTCCTGAGGTTCCCAAATCAGCCCTATTGCACTCATACCCTTTGGCGCTCCCTCCCACCCTGGCTCCTAGAACAGTCCGGACCGACCTGCTGGGATCAGGCCTGTGGAACAAAGGCAGGGGCTGCACAGATGGTACAGCAGGTACAGTACTTGCCTGGCACACTGCTGACCTGGGTTTAATCCCTGGCACCTGTGTGTCCACTAAGCCCCACCGAAAGCAATCCCTGAGCACAAAGCCAGGAGTAAGCCCTGAGCACAAGGGCAGATCCAGCGAGTTCTCTTCCTCCCCTTCAACTACAGAATTCTCGGAGTGTGGGGCCACCACAGCTGTCCAGTCCCTCATTCCCTGCGGAGTGTCATGTGGAAACAGTGACCCTGTCTGCAGCCTGGTGGTTAGCGTCTAAAGGGATGGTGTCAAGGACTTGATTCCACCTTGCCCAAGAATATACACCTGGCAGCTCAGGGAGGATACTCCCCACCCCGCCAACAGCTCTGGCCTGGGGCCTATTCTGGGCCTGGGGAATGGGATGAGTGGAGGTACGCAGTGAGAGCTGGAAAGAAAGGAGAGAAAGGACCCTTCCCTGGGCAGCTGGGACTTCCCAGTTCCTACAGACTCGGTCTCTCCTCTAGATGGGGGCTGTGCTTCTCCTTTTCCAGATGAGTTGGCTGTGCCTCAGAGACCAAATGTTTCCCTATCACAGAACTGTCAGCACCAAGATCTAACCACATGGGTCACCTGCATCACCCCCGGGACCCGTGTCCTAAGCATGTGACTGAAGATGGCTAACAACAGAGCTGAGGGAATCCCCTCTTGGTGTCCCCTCAAGCCACCATGCAAGTTCATGGTGGGAGCACCAATGTGGAGTTTGAGAAAAGGGCATGGACAGCACAAGGGCTGGGCATAAAGTGGCCCCTCCTGCAACCTTGTGACTGTCCATCTCCGTGTCTCTTACTCACCCGGGAGGTCCACGCTTGTTTTTGTTTTGGGGCTGCGCCTGGCCGTGATCAGGGCTTATTCCTGGCTCTATGCTCAGGGATCACTCCCAGCACAGGGCTTACTCCTGGCTCTGTGGTCAGGATCACTTCTGGGAGTTTAGGGGACCATCTGGGGTGCTGGGGCTCAAACCCAGGTTGGCCGTGGGCAAGGCAAGAGCCCTACCCACTGTGCTACTGCTCAGGCCCCTCTACACTTGTCCACTCAGTTTCCCTCCTATTGTCCCTTCGCTTTGTCTGAAAAACTGATTTTGAGGGGCTGGAGAGATAGCACAGCAGGTAGGGCATTGGCCTTGCACGCGGCCGACCCGGGTTCGATTCCCAGCATCCCATATAGTCGGTCCCCTGAGCACTGCCAGGAGTAACTCCTGAGTGCAGAGCCAGGAGTAACCCCTGTGCATCGCCGGGTGTGACCCAAAAAGCAAAAAGAAAAAAAAAAAAACCAAAACCGATTTTGATTTCCAACCAGATGGATTTCCCAGGAACTTGAGGGCTCACCAAAGGCAGCCCCAACACCCCAGCTCTGGCCCGGCCTCCTGCCTCCACTCCCCCAGATGCCTCCCCCTCTGCAGCCCGAGCTTCTCCAGCACATAATTAGTCTTTCCTTTACGCCCTGCTTCTTTTCCAAAATAGACTCAAGCCGTTTACAACACAAGAGCACAGAAACACTCAACAAGAAAACGACTGAGATTGGGTGAGGTGGGCTAGGAATTTTAAGAAACACTCGCAGAGGCGAGCAACTGAACAAAAGGGGAGTTTCCTCCTGAGGCCGTGAAGAACACTCGGCAGAAAGTGAAGCACTTCTTACCAGAAGAATGCAGACAGCCGAAACAGGAAACGAAACCCTCTCCCGGCTCTGAGTTCAGAGGAATGTGTGACTGGTCTCTGTGTTAAGACTCCAGAGGGTGGGATGAGTTGCTTCAGGACAAGCTTCCTCATCATGGGTAGCTCTGTCGGGCCTGAGGATGACCTCCAAGGGCAGGTCCTTTAGGATTTGGGCCCAGCTCAGGTCTCGTTTTTTTTTTTTTTTTTTCTTTTTGGGTCACACCCGGCGATGCACAGGGGTTACTCCTGGCTCTGCACTCAGGAGTTACTCCTGGTGGTGCTCACGGGACCATATGGGATGCTGGGAATTGAACCCGGGTCGGCCGCGTGCAAGGCAAATGCCCTACCCGCTGTGCTGTCGCTCCAGCCCCAGGTCTTGCGATTTTGGACACCTGTTTCTCTGTCCCCTTCTTCTCCCTGCTGGGCACACTCTTGGGCTGGGCCTTGGGGGCAGGGATTCTACGACTCGGGGTGCAACAGAGCAACCCAGCACTCCACACAGAGCTGCTGTCCCCAGGGCGTGAATAATGCATCATGCAATGCCATTAGGGGAAGAGCAGCAGGGGGACAAACACACCCTCCTGCTCCTGCTCCCCCACCCTCCCACACTGGGGAATATCTCCTTCCTCACTGGCCCCTCTGGGACTGGGCTCTTTAGCATCCACAGCAAGGAAGCAAAAAGGGGAGGGGCCAGCAAAAGGCCTTATGTGAAGCAACCCTCTCCTCTCTGGCCTTCATGATGATGCGAACCTGTGTCTCCATCCTGTCACACCGGTGGCTCAGAGGCTACCCTTTTTCCTCTCTTCCAGAAAAACAGCGGGAAGAGGCTGGGGCTCAGCCTGGTGTGCCCAGACCTCACGTGGAAAGGCCACTAGGACTCACTCCCTTGAGGCTCCTGAGGACAGGTGAGATCCTGTCTATAGGTGCGCCACATGCAGAGCAGTAAGAATGCTATGAATTGTGACAATACAAGAATAAAGATTTCTGTGTAAAACTCCAGAGGTTCATGGACTTCTGGGGCATAGTTCCATTAAGAAGCCCTAGCCTGGGGCCGGGCTGCTAGCTCAGTGCACATGTGCAAAGCCTTGAGCTAGGTTCCCAGCACCAGAAGGGCCCCTGAACTCTGGAAAACAGTGACCCTCCAGACCACAGGGGATAGCCCTGATAAAAACCAAAGATTCCCCAGCCAGGTTCCTGAAAGCCAGGAGGCTAAGAGCTCTCAATAGTGCCTGCTGGCTCAGCATCAGCCGAGCACCTGCTGTGTACTGGGTGCCTGAGGGCAGGGAGCACCTCCACGCTGCCAAGTTGCCATCCATGGCAGTGGAGCTGCCGCTGCAATCTCCTGGCTCAATTAACTGTCTCCCAAGACTGGCACAGGGTGGTTCTTCATTCCACTCTAATACTTGATGCACCAGAGATCTTAAGACAACATGCTCTGGAGCCTCAGGCAGGCAGAGACTTCTGGATCAGCTCTGGTGTGTTAAGTGTCCATGGAAAAAAGAACTTCCAGACCATAGAACTAGTCCTGCGGGGTAGGCGCTTGCTTTGTGTGCAGCCGACCCTCGTCTTTGCCTATGGTGTATCCTGAGTACCATCAGGAGTAACTTCTGAATCGAGTCAGGAGTAAGCCCTAAGCATAGCGGTATGACACCCAAAACCAAAACAAGAAAAAGCTTTCATCTAGAATGTGCAGAAGTCAGCCCACCCCTTTAGCACCAGGGCTCCCACGTCAGCCCGTGGGTGGAAAACCCTTCTCCTATAAATAAAACCCTTGTCCCTTTCTTGCACTCTTGGTTTCATCCTGTTAGCTAAGAGGAGGGCATTCTGACCACTTGACCCTCTGGAGTGTGTTGTGAAGGTTGAGTGAGGTCACTGTACTTTATCCAACCTAGGCTTCTAGTTATCGATAAAAGCAAATTCAAGGAAGGTTGTAAGAGTTTAGTTTTTCAAGACACCAAGTGATCCCTCCAGAAGCCTCCAAGAAGTCCCAGTTTGTTGTGGATGATAAGAAACAAAGGGAGTTTTCCTAAGGGTATTTCAACAGCAGGGCCCGGAAGAGATCAGACAAGCCAGCCCAGTGGCCGCAGAAGGGGAATGTCCGAGGTGGGAGGCAGAGGACGGCGGTCAGCTGGGAGTGAGAGTTACGATGCTGGGGATGACGTTGCTGGCCCTCTCTGGAACCAGAACACCATGTGCCTCCTCTGGTTTCGGGAACACTCGTCATTTCTCAGAAAACTCACTGGCATCACAGCCCTTCCGAAGAGAATGAGAGAATGAGCGCTTCAGTTTGCACAAACAATTTAAGCTCGTTTTTGCTGAGGAAGAAAATGGCTTTACAAAGAAGCAACCAACAGTGCAAAACAGGCGGCTGGAACGGCAGCCAAAGCTCTGGCTCAGGCGGCATCAGCAGTGCTGGCTTTGCGGGCTGTCCGCCACTGTCCACGCTACACTGGTCCGGACGGCAAAGGTAGATGATTTCCCTGTACATATTCAGACCCAAAGAGAATTTATCCAGGGTCTGCTGTGTGCCAGGCACCAAGCAAAGACCTTGTTGTAAATCTCATTTAATGCCAAAATGTTTGTGAGGGTGACACCACTAACTTTTGAGGGTTTTGGGGGGCAGAGGGGGCATACCTGGGCAGTGCTCAGGGATCACTCCTGGCAGGGTTCAGGGGATCATGAGGTTGAATCCGGGGTGGCCACATGCACGGCAAGTGCCCTACCCACTGTACTACTGCGCCAGCCCCATCACTGACCTTTCTGTTCCAATGAGGTAACAGGTCTGAATTCTATGAGTGGCTGGCACTCACATTCCTCAAACGCCCAAGATCACACTTCTTTTGCCCCTGGGTTTGAGAAATGCCCGACTATATATAGGCTCCAGGCCAGGGGGTGCGGGCTCCTCTTCTGATGACGGCTCCCTCTTCACTTCCAGTGACTGCAAGAAAGGACTTCAGGGCCAGATCCAGAGCCCAAGGTCACTGCAGCCCAGATCCCCTAAAACAGAAATACCACCACCGGGGGTACAAACTTTTAATAGACTTTATTGAAGTAGGGGCCAAAACAAGGCAGCATTTGGTCCGTTAGGAAAGGCACCTCATTGAAAATACGTCACAGAGCTGTCGAGCGATCCCAGTCACAGAATTCGAGGGTGGAAAAGACAATCTTTGGATGCTGCTGTAAGCACACCTGCTGAGTTACTGAAGAGTCTTTTCATACACCATGGACAGAGGCAAGAGCAGAGGATCATGGCAGGTGCCAGGGGTGGATGGGGGGGCTCTTGAAAGCTCCCCCACTGGGACAGGTAGATTGGTCAATAAGTGTTAAGTCGGAGGGCAGTGAGGCCTATCTGCACCCCATCGACTCTAGTAAACTTGATCGGGAGTCTTGCTGCCCCCAGAACACACCCAAGGATCACTTTCACATGTGGAGATGATTTTTTCAGACCTCACAGCATGGATAGCGAGGTGGGGCATCAACCCTCCCTGTTCCAAGGTACGGGGAGACAGGAAGACTCGCTCTCCTGCACTCCTGAGCTGGCAGCCCATGAGGCTCGGAGATCAAAGTTGAGGCCGCAAGGTATTGCTTAAAAACATACAGTGACCAGTCCAGAGGACGTGAAACCATGATTCCTTCGAAGTAATACTGCGTCTCCCTAGTTCTACTCCTACCCTCCAATCGGCTTTCCAAAACAATTGTCAGTACTTGTCAAGATTCCCACTGTGGTCTGTAGAAGGCTCATCACAACACTGCTGCTCCCCTACCCCTCCTCCCGATGCCTCGCCACTCCTCCCTCCCCGGCCTCACCCTGCCCACCCCTGCCCTCCGCCCAGCACCTAAGAGCAGGGATCACGCCGAGGGGTGATGAGCAGTGGTGGTCTCGCCTGGCCTTCTGTTACTAGGCTGAAATAGAGAGGAAACAAGAGAGAACAAAACGGGTTGGTAAACACCAGGATCAGAGAAGGCAGGAAAGCATGTCCCAGCAACTGAAGGCATTCAACACTCACTGGGCATTTCTCTGCCAGGGTGAAGCGCTCACTGCTGGTTGAACTCAAGGAAGCAAAATTCAAATACTAACTAACCGCCCCCCTTCCCTGAAGGGCATGCACACCCCGTCAGGACCTGCTACTTCTTACTGGCAGTCCAGATGCCCAAGCACGTGCCCGTGTGCCCATGTGTCCCCGTGAGCGTACGTAGGTGGCTGGATGACGGGGACCGGAGCGAGGATCACGCACCTTCCATTAGCAAACATTCGTGGGCTTCAACAATGAGGCCAAGAGCCCGCCACGATCCCCAAAGGGAAGCCGGCAACAAGACTCAAAGGCAGCCATCCTCACTCTGCGAGGGATCCCAGATCCCTGCAGGGACTGACGGTTTGGTTTCACTCCTCTCCCTCACCCCTTCCCGGAAGTCATGTGCTCCCCAGGACGGCCCTCCCCAGACTGGGTTACTGTTAAGACAGGACGGAGGTAAGTTTACAGGCAGGCATGCAGGCAGAGCAGAGCAGCAGACACTCACTCGAACCAGACAGAGGGAAGCAGGAGGGCTACCAACGTGCACCCAGCTTCCAGCAGAAGGGGCGCAGGCTCGGGGAGTTCCCTGGGCAAGATGAGAGGTCAGACCAGACGGGGACTGGCACTGTGCTGCGTCAGCAGGCGGCAGAGCTAGCAGAGCTGCCACCGACTCTAATGGTTTTTCTAGAAGCTGTTCCTGTGGGCCCTCACAGCAGTCTGCTGATTCACGATGGCCACAAACCACACCTGAGAACAAGCAGTACCACATGGGCCCTGGGAAACATTCTGTAATCGGGGAGGGATAAAATCTGGCTATTGCATTGGGAGTTTTATTGGGGGGGGGGGGCTGTTTCTTGGCGAGTCTGGCCACCACCGTATGTAAAGGGTGGATCTGGAAAGAAGGTCAAATTTAAAAGGGAATCAAATGACTTGAGTTTTATCATCTAGAGACAGGGTGGGTGTGCTAAATTCTAATAAAAAAGAAAGAGGGAGCAAAACGAGTACAGCAGGGAGGGCACTTATCTTGCATGCAGCCAACCCGGGTTTGATCCCTGGAACCCCAAATGGGGGGCCAGCAGGACTGATTCCTGAGTACAGAGCCAGAAGCAAGTCAAAAACCAGTGCTGGGTGTGGCCCCCAAACCAAAAACACAATCAAACAAAAAAACAAGAAGGATCACCTCTGATCACTATTTTGTTCCAGTTGGAAACAAAGCAAACACTAGAAATAAAAGCATACCAGGGTCAGAGAAAAGGTACAGTGGGTAGGCCATATGCCTTGCACGCTGCCAACCAGGGTCCTCTAAGCACTGCCAGGAGTGATCCATCCCTGCGTACAGAGCTTAGTAATCCACTGAACTCACCACGTATAACCCAAAAACAACAATCAAAAACCCAAAAAATGGAAAAAAAAAAAAAAAAAAAGCAGACAGAAAAGCACACCGACCCCAGTCTCCCTGACAAAGGAATAACTGTTCTCGGCTGCCCTGTCTGGATGTGCAGAAGACAGGCTGAATTCAAAAGCACCTTTCACCTTTTATTTCTGGGGTGACAATTCACTTTTCAAATACAGGTACCAAACAAATTACTTTATAGCATTATGATTCAAATTAAAAAAAAAAAGTATTTTAATGAACCAGACTCTTTCTACGTTATTCCTCTTCCCAGAAATTTCTGAAATCTGTAATGTAAGTGCCTTTTCCCTTCCATATAGGGGGGGAAAAGGAATGATCCCTATCCTCTCACTGACCCACGCGGCTTATTTTTTGCGGGCTGGAGATACAGTACAGTGGGTCGGGTGTTTGTTTCGCACATGGTCAAGCAGGGATCAGCCCCCAGTACCATGTATGGTTGGTTCCCCCGAGCACTACCAGGAGTATCCCTGAGCACCGAGCCAGGACTAAGTCCTGAGCACTGCCTGGTGTGGTCCCAAAACAAAACCAAAACCAAAATCAAACCAAACAAAGAAACGTTGGCCCAGTTTGACTTCACATAACCCTGAACTTCTAATTAGCCGGAGCAAAACTGGGGTGCCTGGCAGATATGGGAAAAATTAAGAGTGTGGACAAAGTACAGAGTAGAAAAGTCACCTAACTGTCACTCAGGAAGTAAGAGTATCTAGGCACTCACTCACAGGACGTTCTCATGCGTACGCGCGTGTGCGCGCGCGCACACACACACACACACACACACACACAGATACAGATGCGATGAGAGTGGCACACACACCAAAGATCCATGAAGCAAGTGCTTTTAATCAGGACATAAGGTGACACTCTTGCTGGCCTGAGGAAGCCCCTCTGTCTGCTCTGCCGTCCCCACCACTCCCCCCACGTGAACAGGAAGAGGAAAGGACTCTCTCCAACCCCACATTAGATAAACATAACCAGGTCTTTACATGTGGCTTTGGAGAAGGCTGCTAGGATGCTCGCGAAGACGACATCAGGGGTCTGGGAGGCGTCGATGGCAGAGTGGATGCCCCGTTTGCGGTAGTACTCCACGAGGGGGGTGGTCTGCGTGTGGTAGGATTCCAGCCGGATCTTCAAGGCCTTCTCATTATCGTCTGATCGACGGACCAGCGGCTCCCCCGTGATCTGTGAAGAGGAAGACGTGTAACAGGCCAGGACGGGAAGTCTGAGGTGCTGTTAGCTCCCAGTCCATTGGAGACCAGCCCTTCCTAACAGAACTGGGACTCTCGGGAAGCTGGCCCCAGAAGCTGATCCTGAGACCTGGGGGCGCCTAAAACAGCCACCGTAAGGAAAGGGACTCAGGGAGGGGCAAAGCCCCAGCTATTTGCTCCAGCTATTCCGCTTCCAAACACTTCTAGGATCAGCTTCAGGGAAGATAAGAGGGGGAATACAAGAGATGCATTAGCAATGATAACACTAATTGCTTCCTTTTTGGGTTTGTTTTTTTCAAGTTGTACTGGGGGAGGGTGGGGGAAGGGTCACTTATGGTGAAATTTGAGCCAAATGGGTAGGATGGTTTGATGCTGGGCCACCCCAGTGGTGCTCAGTGCCTTCAGGGCTACACCTGTGATGTTTGGGGGGGGGGGGGGGGGGAGGGCGGTGGTCATGCAGTGCCAGGGCTCAATCTGGGATTACCCAAATCCCTGCGCTAGCTTCCTGACCTTAATGATTTTTACCAGGGTCGTTGGCTATCAATATCCTGAAAATATTGATATTGATACACAAAAGAAAACACTGAACGGGCAACTCTGTGAAGTGGCTAAGGTGGCTCTGCACTCAGGAATTACTCCTACTGGTGCCTGGGGATCGGCAGGAGCATGTGATGTTGGGGATTGAACCTGGGTCTGTCACGTGCAAGGCAAATGCCCCACCCCGTCGTACTACCACTCTGAGCCCCAAGCTGATGTAATGGCTCTGGAGTTTGTAAGACCTAATGGACTTCACTCACATGCCAGAAGTAAGTTCAGGAAATTCCCATGGTGCCTACATGCTCAAGTCTCGATGAAATGAAAAACACTGGAGTGCATGGGAATGAGATTCCCCCCTCCCCCTTTTTTTGCTTTTTGGGTCACACCCAGTGATGCACAAGGGTTAGTCCTGGCTCTGCACTCAGGATTTACTCCTGGCGGTGCTCAGGGGACCATATGGGATGCTGGGAATCGAACGCGGGTCGGCTGCGTGCAAGGCAAACCCCCTACCCACTGTGCTATCTCTCTAGCCCCGAGATCCTCCCCCTTTACCACTGAAAGCACTTGAAGGTGCTTCTAAGACCGTGGCAATGTTCACCCATTGCCAGACAGGCGGGGAATCTGCAGGCTGCAGTACAGCACTTAAAGGAGAGGACTCTGGTCTGGGATAGAACAGTCAACAAACTCCTCTGCAACACTGTCTGCCCCTCGCTGGATCTACATCGAGGCTTCCCAACAGCCTCCTTCTGATTAGATTTCCCCGGGCTGCCTGGGTGCCAGAAAAGGGCTGATCAGGAAACAGGTACACACTGGCCGTGCAACGAGCAGGCACGGCAGTCACCTCCAGTCAGCAGGGACTCCGTGGCTGAGCCACGGCCCATGAAAATTCCCTGGAGGGATGTTTCTCACAGGTAAATCAGCAGTATTGGTAGAAATAAGAAGGAATGAGGAGGAGCAAAGTTAAGAGTAAGCCAAGGAGGAAAGAGGAGAGGAAGGAAATGTCCTGTCCGGAGGCGACATACATCGTCCTTCATGGATTCCTTCGGGGGGTTGAACTCCTCGTGGTAGGAACGGCCACTCGCTGGATGAATCAGCCTGAAAGAAGTGGACACAAGTCAGGGGGCGTGCAAGCTTTCCTGCACCCCTGCAGTCTCCCAGAAAATGGGCAGCCGGATGGAAACCTAAAGGTGTGGACGGTCGCCCAGCAGAGAACCCAGCCCAGGCATCTCTTAAGAGAATACCGGATTTGGACTGGTTAGTTCAGCAGGTAGGGCACTCGCCTTGAAAGTGGCCAACCCTGGTTCAATCCCTGGCACCACATAAGGTTCCCTGAACCCTGCCAGGAGTGATCCCTGAGCACAGAGGCAGGAGTAATCCCTGAGCACCGCCAGGTATGGCCCCAAAATGGAAAAAGAAAGAAGAAAAAAAAAAAGAAAGGAAACAACTGGACTTTCAAGTGAGCTTATGCCAAGAGTAATTATTTTGGGGGGGAGAAGGGCAGTGCACACCTGGCAGATCCAGGGACCATGTGGTGCTGGGGGTTGAGCATGGACTCCAGACCTCTGAGCGACAGATCTTGTAACTCTGATCCAACTTTCTAAGCATCTGCTGAAGAGTGTGACCCCTCCCCCTGGGCTGAAGAGAAGGGACTCATGCTGGTTTCAGGTTTCATTCTCGCCATCCTTCTGACAAACCTTTGCTGAACCTTTGCTAAAGGAGCCACGACCCTAGCGGAGCTCCACTTAGTGCGAGAGAGAACTGAGGAAATGAACAATAATGAAAAGTGATGATCAACTCCGAGGCGTGGACAAAATGACAGAGGAAGCACCCCTACTTGGGGCTGGGGGGCAGTGGTACTCCTGGCTCTGTGCTCAGGGCAGCAGGTGGTGCTGGGGGCAGAGCCTGGGGCTCCTGCTTGCAGAGCCAGTGCTCAGACTCCGACTCCGTTTTTTAACCTCATTTGATGACAAAAACGAGAAAGATGCTCTAGGAACAGCTGCTCTCTGGACACAAACCCCACCAGACAACAGAACTCAAGAGTCCAACTGCTGGAGGGCGACACTAACAACCCTGGAAAAAGGACACGTGAAATAAGAGTCCTGAACCAAGTACCCAAGAAGGATTCATTTCTGAGACAGCTCCCAGGCAGAGACCCCGGGTTCAATTCCCAGTACTGCTTCCTCCTCAAGCACCTCCACCAGGGTGGCCCAAGTGGCCCCCAGCTTGGTTGGGCCCTGGCACCACAGGACCAAGCATCACTGGGCGTGGCTAAAGGGTCCCTGGGGGGCCCCTGCTTGGGAGGCCTGTTCCCCCACCCTGCAAAAAGAAAAAAACCCACATTTCTCTTTTTGTAGTTTTCAGGCCAAATACAGTATTGCTCAGGATTACTTCCTGGCTCTGCACTCTGGGATCACTCTTGGAGGGGCTTGGGGGACGATATGGGGTTCCGGGGATCAAACCCGGGTCAGACACGTGCAAGGCAAGAGCCCCACCTGCCGTACTAAGCAGCAACAGTTTGGCACCGAGATGCAGGCTGGGCGCTGCGTCCCAGACAACAAGCCTGTGTTCCTGAGTGGAAGGGATACAGCACAGACCTGAAGGGGTGCCAGGGCGGGTCTGCCTACTCCTTCAGCCAGCTCTGTGGGGCCACAGCTTCCCAATGGTCCCAGAAGGATCTGAACAACACTGGGGATGCATGTTCTGCGGGGGTGCTATGGTCACACCAGGCCTGCCTAGCTGTTGCCGTGGTGGAGGGCACAGCTATGTCAGCATATCAGCTTGGGAAGCTGAGTTACCCGACTGGGGTTTGGAGGCCACACCTAGCTATGCTCAAGACGTACTGCTGGCTCTGAGTTCAGGGGTCACTGGGTCACTCCTGGAAGAGCTCGGGGGACGCCATGCGGTGCTGCAGGTCATACTGGGGCTGGCTGCGTCTGATCACCTTCCTGTCTCTCTCCCACCCGTGATACTATTTTATTAAAAAGAACATTTTTCAGGTTCTCTCCTAGCAGTGGTGGTGGCGGTGAGGTGCCCACGCTGTTGGAGGGGTACAGCCATCAGGAGACCCAGGGAAGGGAGGACCCAGTTAAGGTTTTCCCTGTGGGCGGGGCTGGACATGAGATAGTCCCGAGGGTAAGGCACTTGTCTTGCGCATGACTGACCCCAGTTTGATCCCTGGCACATCTGCTTCCCTCAAGCACGGAGTCACGAGCAAGCCCCAAGCAATGTGGCTAGGAGTGGCTCCAAAACCCGAAGAAAAAAATGGGGCCCAGATCAGCCAGGCTGCCTCCTGGCCTCTCTGGTTGTCCCTAGGAGCCTCACGTCCCCTGTCCCCCCTCCCCACCCGCCCCTGCTCCCTGTGACAAGCACGACCCTGCTCCCATCCCACTGCGAACATTACTTCAAGGGGAATGCAGGCTAGTTCCCAGGAACAGAAAGGAAAGAAAACAAAGGGGAACTGGAGGGAGAGTACAGGGGGTAACTCACATCCTCGGCACCCCACGTGGCTCCCCAAGCACTAGGAGGAGCGACCCCTGAGCACAGAGCCAGGAGTAGACCGTGAACATTACGCCAAAATAAATAAAAATTAAAGTGGGATTCAAGTGCAGTCCAAAACTGAGCCCCAAGCCTGGCCCAGAGAGGGAGAAGGGTGACAGGGAGGGTGTCAGGATCTGGACGGGGTTGTCCACACTCCCCCGCCTGGGACACCTGGGGAGCGAGGGGAGGGGTGTCGTGGCTTGGGTCGCACCTGCCGGGCTCAGGGGTTACTCCTGGCTCTGGGCTCAGTGGTCACTCCTGGAAGTGTTTGGGGGCACCTTAAATTCAATTCCAGGGGATTGATCTAGGGACCAGAGCAAAGCAAGCAAGCGCCCCACCCCTATACTCACTCCAGCTTTTATTGTAAACACTCTAAAACAAAAAAACAAACCAAAACAAAAGAAAACTCAACAGAACTTTTGGCTAAAGAGGCTGTTCAAGTGCACATTTCCCCCCATTGTCTAAAGTCAGGACAGATAACGATACTTCGGAGTCAGGCTGTGTGGGGCACCACAGCTGAGGGCACCATCCCGACACCATCACGAACGTCTCCAGCAACTCCAACAAAGTGGATTTTAAAAGAGCGCTACAAAATAAAGGGTGTTGTGAGGACCCTCCCAGGGTGGGAGAGGCATGCGGAAAGTGGTCTATAGACCAAACATGATTGCCACTCAATGCCTCTCTTGCAAAACACAGTACCCAAAAGAAGAGAGAGAGAACAAGGGGGAATACCCTGCCACAGAGGCAGGGTGGGACGGGATGGGGGGGATGCTGGGACCCGTGGTGGTGGAGGATGGGCACTGGTGGAGGGATGGGTACTTGATCATTGTATAACTGAAACCCAAGCACAAAAATTTGTAAGTCTATAACTGTACCTCATGGTGTTTCACTAATAAAAAAATTAAAAAAAAAAAAAAAAAGAGCGCTACAGCAGAGGTGTAGACATCAAAAACGAGCATTTCTCTCTACTCTAATAAGCGCTCTGTGTGCGTGCGGTTCCAGCCTCCCCTCTGAGGCACATGCTTGAGCAGGCAACCACCTCGCCGTGCTGCGACAGTTCTGCAAAGCAGGGCTCTCCACATGTGAGGAAGAATGGCCTTGAAAAGGTTAAGAAACTGGCTGAGAGTCACAACTAGAAGGTGACAGCGCCGCGGGGCTGTCTTGACTTCAAAAATTCCTAGCTCTTGTTTCTCAAATCCCCTTCCCCGGCCACCCCCCGCCCCTCTAGGGAACTTCACCAAACAAGAACGATCTGTCCGGAAACGGCACACGCGCTGTGTCTTGTGAGCCCACGCGCGTGCCGTTCCCGCAGCCCAGCCGAGATGAGGAAGCAGGGAGCGAAGGGGCTTTCCGGGGACAGATACCTTCCTGTGATCCTCCGGATCAGCAGAGAGTCGGGGATGCTGAACTCGATCACAGAATCCAGCTTCTCTTTCCTCTTCTTCATGAGCTCATCGAGCTGAAAGAGAGCGCAGCCCACCTCAGCCACTGGGGCAGGAGGCCGGACCCCGAAGGCCAGCGCTGGCGTGCACGCCGCACCTACCATTTCTGCCTGCTTCACGGTCCGAGGGAAGCCGTCGAGGAGGAAACCGTTTCTGCATGGTGGGGTCTCCAAATTCTTCTCGATGAGTTCGACGACCATTTCATCACTCACCTGGATGTCAAGGAGAAAATAACCGTGAGTTAAGGCCCAGGTTCAATCCCCGGCACCACAGTCCTCTGAGCACTGGTTGCCTGGGCACCCACTGGGTAATCCCCAAACCCAAAACAAACTAAAAAACACAAAAAGATTGAATTTAAATCTGTTAACTAGGGCTGGGGAGATGAGGATTGGATTTAGCACTGCATGGTCCCCCAAGCACCACCAGAAACCACCCCTGAGCACCAGCTGGTATATACCTCCCCTCAAAAAAATACAAAAAAAAAAACCACAAAAAAACCCCTCAGCATATAGGAGCCTGGAGAGACAGTACAGCAGGTCTTGCCTTGCACCCTAGTTTGATCCCTGGCACCACATACAGTCCTGAGCACTCCCAGGAGGGATCTCTGAACCTAGGCCAGAAGTAAGCCTTGAGCACCACCAGGTGTGACCCCCCACCAAAAAACAAGGGCCAGAACTGGCAGACCCAATGAGTTGTTTTCTTCAGCTTCAAATTCACTCATGGTTTTGTGACGTTCATAGTGAAGTAAGGCCCAAGATAGCCAAAACGTGAGGCCATACAAGTTCATGAACTGGTAAGTTTGGGTCAGAACCAAGGCACTGAGGAGCCAACCCAACCCATTTCTGCCACCCTGTGAAGACTCGGGCTGGCTGTTAGACACTAGTTTCCTGCTGAATCTTCTTCCCAATCCGCCCAATAGTGAAGGTTCTTCGTTTCAGTAGCTTGGTAGCTCTTATCTCCTGGACCAGCTGTGAACTTAGGGACAGTGTATAAGCTCTGTGACTAAGTGAAAGCCCAAGATAAGCAATCTCATTGCCACATCCCAATTTTTCTCTCAGCACAGGATCTTCTTCTGCCAAGAACCAAAGTCCAAAATATTTGGCTTTTGGTTCAATTCAAGGCCTCACTAGTAGGAACTGAAAGCCAGAAGCAGAGGGGCACGGGTACCATCTGATAGAGCTACAGAATCTCAAAGCCTAGTAGGAAGTAAGAAGGGGGTGGGGGCAACATCCAGAACTTTCCCCAACCACAGACCAGGAGGCCGTGCTCAAAATGGCTACTATGATGCTCAAACAACCCCCAGAATCTCTGTTACAAGTCCCAGTTACAATTGAGCACTAGCACTAATCAAAGATTTCATAGACTGACAAACTGTGTTTGTCCGATGAGACCAACTGGCCTAAAACCAAGAGAAAAAACACTATTATATCCCGCAACTGGGAAGGATCATATGGCAAGTGCCTCCATGGGGAGACCAAGCCGCTGAAGTAGGTTAGACACCCTGAGTGGTTTCCTAAGGCCTCGCAGATTCAGCTCTGATTTTTGGCTTTCGAATGGCAATCCTGTTTCTGGCTCTGAAAACCACGTAGAGTACCAAACGCATTAGCACCAAGAATCTGTGAGAAAACCAAGTAAAATAAATGCTGTAAATTTAGAACTAAGCAAATAACCTGTTAGTCAAAAAGTTTATATACTCTGTCAGTTTGTTAATACCTGAAAGCACAAGTCGGTCCACTGGAACTTTTTGTGATGATGAAATGGTTCCTGAGCAAGGCTCTTGAATTTTCTTACCCAAGACTCCCAGGCACTGCCAGGAGTGATCCCTGCACACTGAGCCAGGAGCAACCCCGGGCACAACCAGGAGTGACTCCATCCCTCTTCTGGCCCTCCCCCACAAGATTCATTATGAGGTTACTTTGGCTCATTTTTTGTTTTATTTTTTTTGGGGGTGGGGGGGCGAGCGGGATACTCTTGGTAGCTTGCCGGGCTCTCCGAGATGGATGGAGGCAGAGCCTGACAAGCTACCCGTGGCGTACTCAATATGTCAAAAACAGTAACAATGCATGGTCCTCATTCCCCTGATCCTGAAGGAGCCCCCTATATGTCATCAAGCCACACTTGCACATGACAGGGACGAATGGAGACGTTACTGGGCCCACTCGAGCAAATTGAAGAACAACGGAGTAATAGTGATTTGGGGGGGGTGGGGGGAAAAGGCAGAGGGTATATATTCAGCTGTGTTGGCCCCCCCCCACCCCGAGCTGTAAGCGTGGGGACTGTGGTGCCCAACTGTGCCTGAGCCTCCTGCCTGCTGTGTGCACAGCCTACTGTGCCACCATCACCTTCTCTGCAGTTAGTTTTGAATTCCTTTCTGGTCGCTGTCCATGCAGAAACCTTTCACCATGGCCAACTTTAAGTGCTTGTTTTGTTTTGTGGCCGGCATGTTGGGCCACATGGGTCATGCTTAGGGTTTACTCCTGCCTCTGTGCTCAGGGATCACTCCTGGTGGGCTCAGGGGACCAAATGGGGAGCCAGAAATAGAACCCGGATCAGCTGTGTGTAAGGCAAGTGTCCTGCCAGCTGAACTACTGCTCCAGCCCCCCACGACTGCCTATTTTTTGGGGATCTCCCCATGTTGTTATGTGGTGCTGTATAGGGTCATGAGAGTTTTAAAAGCTAAGTTCTGTATCGTTGTTGGCTGATGAAAATGTGAAATGTGGCAACTACGACTCAGACACAAAATTTGACTTTAAATTTATTTTGGGGGTGGGGTGGCTGGGGACATAGCTGGCATTCTCTAGGGCTATTCCTGACTCGGTGCTCATGAGTGACCCCTGGTGGTACTCAGGATACCACATGCAGGGATCAATCCAGAGAAGAGGTTAAGTGTCTCACCTCAGGTACAATCTTTCTGGACTGAAACAGAATTTTTTGGGGGGTAGGATGGTGAGGAGCGGAGGTGGGGTTATGCTCAGGGTTTTCTCTTTGTTTGTTTATTGTGTCACACCCAGCTGTGCTCAGGGCTCACTCCTGGGGACTCAGGGAACCATATGATACAGGGAATTGAACCAGGGTCAGCTGTGTGCAAGGTAAGCCCCCCACCCGCTACTGTCACTCTGCCCAGATGCTTAGGCTTTTCCGCTGGTGGTGGTTAGGGGGACCACAGGTGGTGCCGGGAAAGTAACCACAGCTGGCCACACGCAAGGCAAGCACCTTAACTTCTGTACTCTCTCTGGCCCCCAAAACGGAATTTTAAATTAAACTTCAGCTGATTTCAACAGCTACGCGGTGCTACCACTTTAGTGCCGGTTCAGATTCCGAGGAGATATCTATACTCACTGATACCCCACACCTACCAGCTTCCCGGCGTCCATCGTGGCCTTCAGCTTTTTCCCCAGCTCTGATCCAGAAGCCACCATCGCCCTCAGCATGTCCCCGGTAGCTAAATGGCAGACACAGAAGTTTTTGGCTAATTTGGGTGCCTGTGGAGAGAAGACAAAGACCAAGATTCGGTTAACCCTGCAGGCTGAGCCTGAACCCAACCACACTCAGAGGGTCTGTGTAAACCTCACCAAACGCCTCTTTCTTTCCCTGCCATAAGGATCCAAGTACTTGCGCTATACTCTAAAGTCCGAGTGGAGTCGGAGTAAGAATCACTAGAAAATATAAGAACTCCAAGCAGTGAACCTAGTCCACAGGCAGCTGTCATAAATATTAGCCACCTAGGAGGCCGGAGCAATAGTCCATAAGGTAGGGCGCTTGTCTTGCATGCGGCCAACCAGGGTTCGATCCCTGACATCCTATATGATCCCCTGAGCACCTCTGGGAGTGATCCCTAAGTGCAGATCTAGGAGTAACCTGGGTACTACTGGGTGTGGCCCCAAAATAAACAAAAATAAACATTAGCCAGGATCACTAATTCCATTAGACACATGAGTGACAGATAAGCTAGGCCTGCCGATTATGAACTGGAAGGGTCAAAACAGCAGGTGATATTTATTTTTGTCTGTTTTTTTTAGGCCACACCCATGTGGAATGTGGGGGCTACCCCTGGCTCCGGGCCTGGTGGTCCCTCCCGGCAGTGTCTGGGGCGATGGGGAGTGAAGCCAGGTCTCGTACATGCAGAAGCATGTGTTGAGCCCACTGAGTTCTCTCTGGGCCCAGCTGTGATTTAAATGAGGCTGTGTGGACAGCAGCTCGCTGGAGATCTCTCCTGAGCCTGTGCCGAGTCAGTTCCACTGGGGCACCTCAGACGGAGCAGGTGTGCCCTCTCCCCAGCTCCAAATGAGACTCTGATGGCCACGAGCTTTCAAAAGCAAGACCCAGGTATGTGGGTTCAAGGACTGGCTCCAGGCCTCATGGCGGTGGGTGGTGGAGACGAGCTGTCTTTTCCTGTGTCGCTTCCTGTCTCGACACTCACTTGGGGTCCTGGCTGTCGTGCCCACGATCTGCCTCCGGGCGCCATCTCAGAGCACCAATGGCCCTGATCCAGAGACAAATGAATCTCAAAATAGATTAGCTTCCTACAGAGATGTCTCTGGACCCCAAGCATTTACAATTTTAGAATCCAGAATCGCACGCCGCTTAATCTCTCACGATATCCATAATACGCAATAGAAAATAAATTATCTAGCATCTGCCTCTGGCTGACAGGCTTGAATGGTAGGAGGGAAAATTCGAAATAATGGTGGTGGGATTGGTGTTGAAATACCGAATGCAATCAATTAATGTGAACAAACTTATGAAAATAAAATAAAAAAATTAGACTGTGTGTGGAAAGCCTGCAGTAAGTGGTGCAGAACTGCAGCTCCTGGGCCCGGCTGGCAGATTGGGTGCAGTGAAGGGCAGGGGCTTCTCCAGGCAGAGGGCTACATTATACCAGCCCCAAACGCTGAACCTCTCAAAGGCTCCGAGTCAAAAGGCAGCAGTGAGGGTGAGATGAGAGGGGTAGAATGAAAAGCAGCCAACAAGTGCTGAGCAGCCAGGCTCCTGGTGCAGGGGCCGGAACCCACACCTCGGGCGCGTAGGCACGCAACTCAGCCCACGAGGTTGCATCAGGCCCGAGAGCATGGTCAAGAGTCAAGCTGCCTGGGTTTCACCAGTGACCAGAATTGTGGCTGGAGAAAAGTGCCCTCCCCTACGTCCGTTTCCTGCAAGTGAAAGTGGAGAAGGTAATAATAGCACGTACACCTCTTGGTTGATGAGGCTGTACAGAACATAGTGTATGCAGGGCCCTACACAAAGGAAGGGCCCCATGAGCTTTGTACCACTGTAACTCCTGCCCTAACTCCATACTCATTTATACAGAATAAAACATTACCAACATCTCCTCCAGAACCGGGAGACACAGACCCTAGTCCTCTAAGAACTACGGTCCGGAGACTACCCAGCGCAGGGGGAAACCCTGGACAGCACAACAGTGGCAAAGAATGTGGAATCCACACAAGGCGAAACACTCGCAGAAACACTCGAGGAACTGCACAGTTCTGTGATTCATTTTCTTTTATAAAAGTAGGGCGGGGTTCTTATTCACTGCAAGATTTCTTAGATGTATACAACAAAGCCACACAAAGGGAGCTCAATGTTCAGTACAGCAAATTCTGGTGTGTGACTGAAAATTACCAAGTCATTCCAAGCACAGAGAGTTCAGAGGCTGGGAATGTGGCAAGCACTGGTGGGGCACTTGCGGTGCATGTGTGAGATCCCCAGAAGTGCCAAAAAGATGAAAGTCAAGTGAAAAGGCATCACAAACTCAGTGTCTGGGTTCCAGAGAGACAATACAGAGGGTTAAGGTGCCGGCCTTCCATGCGTCCAATCCTGGCACTGCACAAGGTCCCCCAAGCGCCACCAGGAGTGATCCCTGAGCACAGAACCAGGAGTGTCCTGAGCACTGCCAGGTGTAGACCCCTAGGGATGAGGCTCAGTGACAGAACCCTTGCCCTGCAGGGATCCCTGGGAACCGCCCTGCATGCCAAATGCAGCCCCAGGTACCACAACGAAGTGTGCACTCAACAGAACCAAGGGTGCCACGATGAGTCTTACCAACAACAAAAGGAAACCAAAGTGCAAAGAACCAAAAAAGATCACTGCACTTTGGAAAACCAATTGGAAAACCAATATAGGTCAGGTCGCTCTGGCAATTTAAAACCTTCCAATCCTACTGACCGGCTCAGTGGCCACATACCCAGAAAGGGCACTCCCTGCCAAGCTTCCTCCTCGGTGTTGTAATGAAGTGGGGTGAAAAATATGGGTCAACCTGTTGAGCAGGAAGAGCTGAGCAAAACATCAAAGGCAAGAGTGGTCGTTGGCACAATCCCCAATGGCTTTGTTCTGCGTCCATACCACTGGGCTGTAGTCACAGCACAATGGGCTGGGACCACCAGGGGTCTGGAGTTAACCCGATCTGCACACAGGAATCCTGGCGAAGGTGCCCAATAGCTGTGACCTCTGGTGAGAGCTTACTCTACTGTAACACCAGTCACTTGGATACATCTGCTTCCTAGGACTGTGGTGAGGAGAAATGAAACATAGCACCCAAATATCAGACACTCTGTCTGAGGGGGACTGTCAAGTGCCAGGGAGTGAAACTTGGTCTCCTGCATGCTC
Organism: Sorex fumeus; assembly: GCF_029834395.1. Lineage (NCBI taxonomy): Eukaryota > Metazoa > Chordata > Mammalia > Eulipotyphla > Soricidae > Sorex > Sorex fumeus. The sequence continues at coordinate 48,318,034 of NW_026606104.1, forward strand.
TCACCCTCTGAAGCTCTCTCTCCAGCCTAAAGTTTAGAGCATTGTTGTAATCTTCAGGGTACTTGCCAAACATGCAAACTCAGGTGCACGGCAGATTTCGCAGTTAAGACTGAGCTGTTTTCAGTTGGTGCACGCAGGGATTCTCCCCTCCTCCCTTCTCTTCCTTTTGCTGCTGCCATGGGGTGGCACTCTGGCTGCAGGGTGAGGGCAGCCACACTCCACTGCTGGGGGCATGCCCAGAGGGACAGCACTGACTACACCTCCACCCTCACCTGAAATGCTGATGCAAACTTTTTTTTTTTTTTGGTTTTAGGGATACACCCGACGGTGCTCAGGGACCACTCCTGTTGGGGCTTAGGGGAGCACGTGCAGTGCCAGGGAGCAAACGTGAGTCTGCCGCATGCCAGGCAAGTGCCCCCCAAACTGTACTCTCACTCCAGCCCCCAACACAGCTTTCTTGAGGCTTGCTTCTTCACTCTTGGAACACAGACAATGTCAACTTAGGGAGCTGATGTGGGGATCTAGCAAGATTACATATACAGAAGTATACAGCATAGCAAGCAGGGAGAGAGTGTAAAGAAATGGAGTACAAGCGTTGCATGTCAGAGGCTTGAGTTCAATCCCTGGTAACAGCCCGAGCACTGTGAGAATGACTCCCGAGCACTGAGCCTGGCGGAACCCCGAGGCACTGCTGGAGGTGGCCCCAAGACAAGATACAGAAGGATCCAGCACAATGCCTGGCACTTCAGGGAATGAAACGATCAGTTACTGGAATTTGATTTAAATTCAGACTCGCCAAGTTTCTCGCCTTGGAGTCTAAAGCAGTCTTACCATTTCCACCTCCATGGCTTCTGCACAAGCAGGGGAATTATTGACTAAGATGCTAGGTCATGCGAGGTCATACACACACACTCCCAGGAAGTGAGTGGTGGAGAAGCTCAAACACGTCCGCGGAGGGAGTGTCCTCCACAACAGGTTTCCCAAGCTCTCCGGTCACCTCCCAAGTCCCCCACCTCAAAGCCCCACCGCAGCCACACGATCTGCGGAGTTTCCAGAATACAGAGGCCAAGCCTCTCCCTGGCCCACGGCCTGTCTGTGCTCCTTCCAGGCGGCTTCCCTGTGCCCTACTGGGCAAAGCTCTGACTGGCTTCGGATCTGAATTCTGAGCATCTCTCTTACCAAGAACCTCCCCAATGACCCCTCCGAGGAGGAGTCACATCAGCATTAGTAGTGTTTGCAATATCCCAAGCAGACTGTTCATTTTTTTTTTTGCAGTACTCAGGATGCAGAGCATATAGCAAACATGTTGCTATAGGCAGAAGTTGTTATTATCTGCATTTTCCAAATGAAAAAAAAATAAATTTGTTTTTGTTTTTTGGTCACACCCGCCAGGGCTGAGAGGCCACCGGAGCCTCTGAGCTTGAGGGTTGCTCTCATGCTCAGGGGACTAGGAAGTGCCAGGGATTTCAAGTAGGACTTCCCCGTGCAAAGCAGGTGCTCAGCCCCCTGAACTACCTCTCTGGCCCCCACAAATGAAATTTAGAGGTGAAGTTGTGCAATATCAAGTCAGGGAGCAACAACAAAGAGGGCATTCAGCCCCAAGATTGCCTGGAATGGGACCAGAGCGACAGAACAGCAGGCAGGGCACTCGCCTTTTGTGCAGACAACCAAAATTGGATCACGGCACCCCATATATTCCCGAGCCCTACCAGGAGAGATCCCTGAGTGCTGAGGCAGGAAAAAGCACTGAGCACTGCTGGGTGTGACCAAAAGAAAAAAAAAAGAAAGAAGACGGTCAGGCCCTGACTTGTACTGTTACTACAGGCCACAGCCCACAGGCTTCCTTGGGAGACAGGAGAGTGTGGCGTGTGTCAGAGCAGAAGCTCCACAAGTGTGTTCACGCTGAAAATTCAAGAAGCCGCTTTCTTACTATATCTGCACCTTTCTCTGTGTATTCTCTTCATTCTCTTTTGCAGGCAGTGTTGGGGATTAAACCCAGGGATTCACACGTGCAAGGCATGTGCTCTACTGCTGAGCCACATCCCTAAGCCCTTAAAAACAAAAACAAAAACAACAGATATTAGGGGCGGGCATGTTGGAGACAACAGGACAGGGCGTAAGGAGCTTGCCTTAGGCAGCCTTATGCCGTCAACCTTGGTTTAATTCCTAGCAGCCTTTGATCTCCTGAGCCTTGTTGGCAGTCATTCCTGACAGCCCTTGGGGCTGGAGAGATGGTACAGCAGGTAACATTGCCTTGCATGCTGCCAACCTGGGTTTGGTCCCTAGCACTGCATATGGTGTCCCCAAATCCCCACCAGGGGTGATCCCTGAGCAAAGAATCAGGAGTAAGCCCTGAGCACTGCAGGGTGTGGCACCCAAACCAGAACCAAATAGGACTTCCCTGTGCAAAGCAGGTGCTCAGCCCCTCGAACTGCCTCTCTGGCCCCCACAAATGAAATTTAGAGGTGAAGTTGTGCAAGATCAAGTCAGGGAGCAACAACAAAGATGGCATTCAGCCCCAAAGTTGCCTGGAATGAGACCAGAGCGACAGAACAGCAGGCAGGGCACTTGCCTTCTGTGCCTATATATTCCCCTGGGCCCACCAGGAGTGATCGCTGAGTGCCGAGGCAGGAAAAAGCACTGAGCACTGCTGGGTGTGACCAAAAAAAAAAGAAAAAAGACCTGACTTGTACTGTTACTGTAGGCCACGGCCCACAGGCTTCCTTGGGAGACAGGAGTGTGCGCAGTGTGTGAAAGAGTAAAATAAACAAATAAACCAAAATAATCCTCCTGAGGACAATCTCTGCTCGTCTAGCCCTGAACTTATCCAACATGATACACACAGGTAGCTAACCCAGGGCAGGAGACAAGTGGAAAAAGGAAAGGATCACTGGCATCATGAAGCTGCCAGATTGGCCAATGACCTGCAGAATGACCCCAAGTTCAAGCCCTTTGAACTTCAGTTTCGAATGCTAAAGGGGGAAGGAGGAAAGTGGATACCACAGAGCTGTGGCACTGCCCTGGCTGACCGCAAGTGTGCTCGGCCGTGAAGAGCTGCAGTAAGCGGCAAAGTGGCAAAACAGAAACACACCTCCACTTGGGCTACACTGTAGGGATATCTAATCCCAAAAGAGACAGGAAAGTAAGGTTATTTACACATGCACGCAACACACACACACACACACACACACACACACACACACACACACACGCCAGACAGATTAGTACAGTGGGTAAGATGCTTGCCCTGCCCACAGCTAATATGGGTTTGATCCCAGCACTACACATGGTTGATCCCCTGAGCCCTGCCAGGAGTTATCCCTGAGGACTGAGCCAGGAGTAAGCCCTGAGCATGGCAGGGTATGCCTCCACTCACCCAGGTGGTTTCAACATGCTTAGGTAGTTTACTCTAAAATGAGGAGGTTTGGGGGCTGGAGAGATGGATCAAATGCTGGAGCACAAGTTCTGTGTTGCAAGAGCCCTGGGTTTGATACCTGGCATCACACGGTCCCCTGAGCACCATTTGGAGTGGCCTGAAAACCAGAGCAAGAACAACAACATATAACCAACGCAGGAACAACATATGTGTGTGTGTGTGTGTGTGTATTACATATATTATATATACTTCCATTTTATATATACACCTGGCAGTGTTCAGGGCTTACTCCTGCCTCATGATCATCCTGGCAGTGCTCAGGGGATGGCACTTTAACCCCAGTACTATTTCTCTGACCCCACAAGAAAGAAGTTTTGAGTGGAAATGTATTATTTCAATCATAGCAATATAAAATGCACAAAATACTGTTATGCTGCTACAAAAAGGCTCTATTAGCAGAAAAGAAAATCTGAGTAGACACAGTGCTCCCATCCCAGGAATTTACATATACCATTACACATATCTACCAATGGGGGAAAGGCAGGCAAAGCAAACGAGGGCAGTGGGTCAAATCCAGGCCACGGGCGAGTGGAGAAGAGCTATGCACAGGCCATGCAGGGGGGCAGGAGAGCTCAGTGATTACTGACTCCTCCAGTCTATGCCTCACAATGGCATGCCTTGACAAAAAGAAACCCAGAGAACAGAAGACCCAGCGTCCCGGTAATACAATCATGCCCCCAAACTGAACCTGTCTCTGGGAAGTATCTGATCAAACTTACAGGGAACAGGAAAGAAGACAGTAAACACAGCATGGGGGTAGAATAAAAAATTCACAGAATAAGGACACTCCCAAGATCTAGTTTCTACCACCAAAAAAGCTTTAAGAAAATTTTTTAAAGAGGACTGGTAAACAAAGAGGTTCAATATGATCACATTTCTGAGACAAATAGAAATATGAACACTGTTATTAAAATTGTTACCTTTTTTTTTCTTTTTGGGTCATACCCAGCGATGCTCAGGTGTCAGTCCTGGCTTTGCCTCAGGAATTACTCCTAGCGGTGCTTGGGGGACGATATGGGACGCTGGGGATTGAACTCGGGTCGGCTGCATGTAAGGCAAATGCTGTACTATTATTATTGTTAATAATAAAAAGGTAAAGGCCCTCCCGTTGATCGTCGATTTGCTCGAGCGGGCCCAGTAACGTCTCCATTGGAGACTTTGTTGTTACTGTGTCTGGCATATCGAATACTCTCGGTAGCTTGCCGGGCTCTCCGAGAGGGGCGGAGGAATCGAACTCGGGTCGGCCATGTTGGCCGCTTGTAAGGCGAAGGCCCTACCCGCTGTGCTATCGCTCCAGCCCATTGTTAATAATACAATAATAAAAATTATTACTATTTTGGGGGGCCAGAGACCCTGAGCACCACTAGGTGTGATTTGTGAGCGCAGAGCTGGGAATAACCCTGAACACCACTGATGTGGCCCACAGAGCCTCACTCCCCACTGTCACTATTTAAGTGTATTACTACACTTGACTACAAAAAGATTTTTTAAAAGAGATTCTACATTGAGACAAAAATGTTATTTCTGGGAGTTACTTTAAAATAATTTTTTGGGTTTTCTCTGGGGGGAGGGGCACACTTGGTGTACTTAGGACTGGTTCTGCACTCAGGGACCGCTCCTGGCAGTCCTTAGGGGACTATCCATGAGCAGGGGACTGAGGTCAGCCAGATGTAAGGCAAGCACCCTCTCTGCTGTCCTATCTCTCTACCCCTACTTTAAAATAATTTGTGGCAGGAGGGTGGCTAGGGAAAAACTAGTCAGCAGAAGTTTGCGACTGGTATAGGTACACAGGGGCTCATTATCCTAATCTATCTTCTGAGTATTCAAATCCCTCCATTATCTAATGTTAAAGAATATCTGCAGGCCTCAGGCTATACGCTTGCTGCAGGCTACCATTTTGTAAATGGCAAGATTTAAGAAGTGCTTTAAAAAAAAAATAACTCCTTCAAACTACAACCATAAGTATTCCTACAGTTCCAATGAGGAGAAGGTGTAGCTAGTGACTCAGTAAACCCTTCCCTCAAGTCCAGCTCTAATCACTGTCTTTTCCTTCCACAAAGCCTCTCTGGTCATTTCCCCTCTGTTGAGACAAAGAGCCCCCTGCCCACATTTCAGACAGGCGCACCAACTTCCAGCAGGCTAACATCACAAAGTAGGAGCTGCCAAGAGGCAGCTGAGGCGGGGCAACTTGACAGAACCAGGGAGTCCATTCGGGATGTCCTTGAGATGGTCCTAGTCTTCCTTTGTTACCTGGGAATATACTCCAAATGTGCTCATGTCCTTGGGATGGTTCAGACCCTGCTTTTCAAAATAACATACTTTGGAATTTCTGCTTCTGTACTCTGCCAGCTGCCTGCAAATGCCCCAGCAGATATTGGATAAAATGGAGCTCTCTCCTTTGTTCTGAGCCCAGTTATGGAGCACAAGGCTCAATGGGGTCCATGAGCGTAATTTAAGTGTCTTCCCACTCCTCAAGGCACGCTGTTTGGTTTTTCTCTGACTGTGGGTGGGAATTTCCACAGCACTACCACAGCCCATAAGTTAAGTTTCCTTCAAAACTTTCTGATTAGGGGCTGACAGTACAGCAGGAAAGGTGCTTGCCTTGTGCAAAGCCAGCCGGGGTTCAATCCCTCCATCCCCTGCACCTTCAGATGATTGATTCCCCCAAGCACCACCAGAAGTGACCAGAAGCACAGCAACAGGAGTAAGCCCTGAGCATTGCTAAGCGTGGTCCAAAAAACAATCAAAACGGAACTTCCCGACTCCATCACCTTTCACACTGAAATACAGCTGGGTTGTAAGGAAGGGACAGGGAGGCGTGGTACCGAGATAAGGGAATCAGTACGCAATGAGCTTGGTTGCTGTCAAGGTACAGAAGGCGTTTCACACATGTCTACAGAGTGATCTCTCCGTGGCCTTGGGAACTTCTGGTCTACATGAGTGGGACTTTTTCAGTCTTGTCCACTGCTTGGTCTCCAATGATCTAGAGGAAGGGAAGGCTTATTTCCGTTTCTCAGGTGAAAACACTGAAGCGTAGAAGTTTGAAAGTTTGCTGCATTATAAGTCCCTATCTCAGAGTCTGAGAGACTGAGTAAAACTTTTTCATGTGGGAGGTCAGAGTCTGATCCCTGGCATGGCAAGGGTGCCCAAGCATGGGGTCAGGAGCTGTCCACACACGGGGTGTGGCTCAAAAACTACAACTAGTTTGTAGCAATTTTGGTTTGTTTTTCTGGCCACATCTGGTGCTGCTCAGGGGACTATATGGGGTCCTGAGGATAGAACCCAGGTTGGTCATGTAAAAGGTAAGTGTCTCACTCCAGTTCCCAATACTGCAATTATTAATATCAATATTGTTCATTGATTTGCTCGAGCGGGCCCAGTAACGTTTCCATTTTTTTTTTGAGACTTGGTTGTTACTGTGTTTGGCATATTGACTATGTCACGGGTAGCTTGCCAGGCTCTGCCGAGCGGGCAAGATACTCTCGGTAGCTTGCAGGGCTCTCCGAGAGGGGTGGAGGAATCGAACCCGGCTCAGCCGGGCTGGCTGGGCGCAATATAAACTAAGACAAGAATAATCAAAGCATGCGAACTTCTGCTTATACTTGGTTAGTCCGCAAAAGTCTGCAGAGTCTGGGATGAAACATTTCTAAGATGTAAATTACCTAATAATTGAGGGTAGCAACGACAGGAAAGAGGCAACTTCAACAGGACAGGGGAAAAGAGGAGCAAGCAGTGAGCCACCATGAGGAAACAAGTCCAGCTGGAGAGAGAAAAGGAAAAGTGGGTGTCTTGACCTAGTGCCCAGAGTCAAAGAGCAAGGTCACAGGAATGAACCCAACCTCCCAGTCCTCCCTCCTTATCTCCCACCTTAATCCACACCTATTTCCAGTAACCCCACCAGTGTCAAGTAGTGTGAAAGGTGCCACACAGGGCCCAAGGCAAGACGGTCTGCTTGCTGAGACTCCACAATCTTTGCCCCCAAGACGAGAAGAGTGGCCATACAACAGTAGGCAGAATCCTTGTGCCCAGGAAGGTCAGGCTCGCAGGAATTTCTGCTTTAGAACCTAACAGGAAGCTAGAGCCTAGGAGGGGGAAGACAATGGCCAGACCCCCAGGCAGGAGGGCGGGAGACATTTACAATTACCCAACACGGGGGCTTCCAAATCCTAAACATCCCAACTTCCCAAGCCCCGACAGTTGTGCTAGGGCAGAGGGTTACTTTACACTCCGATCACGAACCCCAATGGCTCCGAGGTTGCACCGGGCTTCTCAATGCCAATTTCGCTGATTTGGGAAAGTTCACCGGACTTCTCCGAACCTGTTTTCTCACCGGCGTGGAGACACCCTCTCCTTCCCTTGCAAATTAACTAACTGGCTCTGGCAGATCAGACGGGCTTTACTTCTCCCTCCTGGCACGGGTCAGCTCCCAGCTGCCCACCACGTGCTGCATGCAGAGGCTCCCGCACCTCCGGTCACTCACCCTTCCAACAAACGTCCCCCGGGCTCCCCCTCTCGCCTCCCGCCCCGGTCCCGATCCCGAGTTCTGGGGCTGTATCCCTAATTCTGACGCTTCGCCGTCCCCATCGCTGGGAACTGGCGGGGAGTCCCCTCATCACCCTGTAATCGATAGGTCTCTGTCCAGGGAGCACCAGACACCCCCTCCCCACAAGCCTTCCCTCGGGCTCCTACTTCTTTCGGGACCCGAAGAGTCCCGGGTGCTCGAACAGGGCACAATACCGGACCCCTCGAGAACTCTGATCCGAACTCACTCTGCTCTAACTTGGATCCTAACTCTGATCCGCCAGGGCCACCAATTCGAACCCTGCTCCAAATGCCCGAGCAAAGCCTCAGACCCCGGCCAGGGGTGCCCAGGCCTGAGCCGGGGGCCCCCGCGCGGGCCAAGCCGGACCTTTGGCCCGCCTGACCTTGGCGCCCCACAGGTCCCGCGTGGCACGGCGCCCCGGCTCACCTGGGTGCCCTTGCCAGCCCCCGGCGGCCCTAGCAGCACGGCTCGGATGCCCTTCGGGTACTCGTCAGCGTGTGTGTGCGTGGGCACGTTGGGAGCCATGGCCGCGGGTCCCTCGCTGCTCCAGCCGCCAGCACACCTCGCAGGTCCCCCGCTTCCAGGCCAGTGAGCCACGCACGCCACGCACTCCCCGCACGCCGCTCGCACTGGCCCTTCGCCGCGTCCATCATTCCGTTCCGAGCGCGACAGACACGTGAACGTGCCAATCAGGAGGCGACGCTGGGAAAGAGCGCTTCTGATTGGGTAGAGTAGGTGCGCGAGTAAGGAAGAGGCGGGCCGGATCCGTGCGGGGGCGGGGAGAGGGGAGGAGGCGGGGCTCGCGCCGGAGCGCGGCGTGGGCGGGAAGAGGTGAATGAGACCGGCCCAGAGGCCGGGCCACGATTTCTGGTTAGGCTTTTGACAGTTATGACAGCGGCAACTTGGGTGGAGTCCTCCGATATTAACTGTGGGCTTGTAAATGGGGAAAATTAGTCTCTCAGGCTGGCGGTATTTGTCTAAGATCACTTGGAACAGCAATTACATTTCTAAGGAATTCAAACGAAATAACCAAGGATACCGGTAAAATCTGTGTTAAGAAATACAGGCAGGGAAAAATTGTACATAACAAAGATATCTGTCTGTCGCGTGTGAACAGTCTCAAAGTCTCAAACAGAAAGTCAGTGTCTTAAATGTTCCACTTAAGACGAGATTGGTTAGGGCTGTGAGTATCACCGACAAGGCGCTTGCTCTGCTTTCAGCCCACCCGTCTTTGATCCCGGACACCCCATTTAGCCCCTTGAATTTCCTCTTGGAATGAGCACAGAGCCAGGAGTAAGCTCTGGACACCGCAGGTGTGACCTCAAGGCAAAATAAAATAAAACCCACCCCTTGAAAAAAAAAAGGAAAAAAAGATTGGTTAAATAAATTGCAACAAATTTGTACACTATAACCTCTCCATTGTATCAGATTATGGGGAGGGGGAGTATTCACTAAATAAGATACAAAATTGCAGTTGCCACGAACTCTAGTTTTATTTGACAGGGCAGCAGTCTCTGTGTAATGGGATTTCAGGAGTATCTTTCATTCCTTGTGCGTTTTATATTTTCAAAAACTTTCATAATGCAATTCACAATAAAGGTGTTTTTTGTTTGTTTGTTTGTTTTGCTATTTAAGTAAAATGGTTTTAGTTGGGGAAAAACGAGAGAAGAGAGAGAAATAGGAATGCCATAAAGTAAAAGAAAGGAATTATACCCAAGTTGGATGAGGGTGATTCCAGACTGGAAAGTGTCACTAGACATTACTTTAACAATAAGAAAACCTTTTAAAATCAGGAAAAGGTAGTATTTTGCAGAAGAAACAAGCCTTTCTTAGACAGGAAAAATTACTTCTATAACTTGTGTGTGAAAGTTTCATTTACACCCCTATGAAGCAACCTCTAAGACCCTGGCAAGCCCAGCCCCAAGGGCCTTTCTTGGTCAAGATTGTGATTATGAAATCATTGTTTCCCCACAGTCTTATTTATTTTTATTTGTTTTTTTTTTTGGGGGGGGGCACAACCACTGGTCCTGGGGGGCTGTTACTGACTTAGTACTCCAGGATCGCTCCCTGCAATGCTTGGCTTCCAGGCAGAGAAATCACAGGGGTCTCTGGGAAAGAGAAAGGTCTTCAGGGGTTCAGAAGATTCAGATGTGCACAAGTTCTAGTGAGGTACAGGAAGTCAAAACAAGTAGGCCAAGCATGCAGGTCAAGTCATGGCCAAGAGAAAGTCTGATTGGAAAGGCCCTCCGCACCATCAGTCACCCAGCCCTGCTGGACTCTCACCTGCCTCCCAGAGCAGCCCTGCCACTTTGCCTCTCTCTCACAAAGGTCGAAGTCCTGGGCAAACACATCCGCTGGTCAAATGTCTGGTCACGTGCTCACTCCCCACTGACAGTTGCTAGGGACAGAGATAACAGAGACAGAGAGGTAGAGAGATTGAAATCTACCCAGTAGGCTTTGGGAAACTGGAAGTTTCATATTTTCTCAGGTTTTCTTGCAGGGGACATTGAAGAGGAGAGAAATGCAAATCTCAAGCAAGCTAAGAAGAATTTCTGTTGGAATAGGCCAAAGAGATAGTACAGGGGCTGACCCTAGTTCCAAACTAAACATGGGTTCCTCAGCACTGCCTATAGTGATCCACCAACACAGAGCTAAAAGTACACCCTGAATGCTAATGAGTGTGCTTCCCCCCCACACCAAAAAAAAAAAAAAGAGAGACGAGTGTTTCTATTGGAGTTTTGTGGGTGACTACATTATTAATACAGCAAGAGACTCTTGCAGATGGATTAAATGAAGGGTTAGGAGATGAAGAGATGAGTCTGATTACCTGGAATGGCCTGATATAATCAGAGGGAGCCAGGGAGCCAGAGAAGGCAGTATGATGAGACAAGAGCTAAGAACGGTGTGATTGATTCCTGGTTGGGGCCACAAGTCCAGGAAGACAGCAGCTGAAAAGGCAAGGAAGTAGATTGTCCCTAGGAAGCTCCAAAGGAATGCATCTTTCTGCTCATGCCTTCATTTTATCCCCATTTTGTACTTTTAATCTTCATAATTGTTAACACATTTTTGTTGTCTCAAACCACCAAATCTGTAGTAATTTGTTATAGCAGCAGTAGAAAACAATTACGTGTTTTGGATACAACAATAAAAACAGACTCGGGCTACATTGAGTAAGAAAGGGATTCATTGGGAGGATACTAGCATATAATGAGGATCCAGCCTACTTGGGTCATGTATCGATCAGGAGTATGTGGATGGTGTATGGGTACTAACTATTCCCCCTCTTCATATTCCTGGTGTAAATACCTCTTTCAGAGTAAAATGCTTTTCTCTTGCTCTACTTCCAGCTATCCCAGAAGTGACCTTCTGATTGGTGAGTTGGGGAGCCTGAAAGGAGCTCCATTCAACTCTTCTTCTCTCTTTCTCATTCACACCTACCTGCCCTCAAGGAGTATGGCTTTTGGCTCTTCTTCCTCCAGGCTTTAAATTTCTCAGTGTCTGATTCTCACCCAGAAATGCTATGATTTTTCCAGAAGTTCTTGGGACTAATGGAGAAGAGGAATATTTGGCTTTAGTATTAGCAAGTCCACTTGCCCATTACACCTTCAGAATCATGCCAACAGCTTTGTCATCAGCAAAGGTGAAATTTCTTTCTCTCTGCCTTACTTCTGTAGATATTTTACACTTTGAATCTAAACTTGGTTGAGACTATCCTCTATTTGTTCTGGACTCAGGGACTGGAATGACCCAGCCCAGCTGTTTCTATATCCATGTTATCTGACTCAAGATTCGAAACCCTGGCTGGACTTGGATCTCAGGTTGACCCCTTGACAAATGTGAAGAGAACAATAATTGATGATTGGGTTGTTGGTTTTTTTTTTTTTTTTTTTTTGCTTTTTGGGTCACACCTGGCGATGCACAGGGGTTACTCCTGGCTCTGCACTCAGGAGTTGTTCCTGGCGGTGCTCAGGGGATCATATGGGATGCTGGGAATCGAACCTGGGTCGGCCGCGTGCAAGGCAAACGCCCTACCCGCTATGCTATCTCTCCAGTCCCTTGATGATTGTTTTAAGATCACAAGAAAGAGGACTGGAGCAATAGTGCAGTGGGTAGGGTGCTTCTCTGGCTTGAAGCCAACCTGGGTTTGATTCCTGGCAACCCATATGGTCCCCCAATCCCCACCAGGAGTAATTCCTGAGCACAGAGCCAGGAGTAAGCCTGGAGTCCCACACAGTGTGGCCCAATATCACCAATCAAACCAAAAAAATAGCAGGAAAGAGGCTGGAGGTGGTGCAAAGAACTGGAGAAAATGCTTTGCATGAGAGACGCCTGGATTCAAACTCTGGCACTGCATGATTCCCTGACCACTGCTAGGTTGGCCCCTAAACAAATAAATAAGATTATCGGAAATGTTTGGGACAAGTGAATCCTGGAGAGCAAATGATGATAATTTCCAAAATAAGAGCTAAGAACTCTTAGGCAGGGGGCCAGAGTGATATACAGTGGGTAGGGGGCTTGCGTTGTATGGCCAACTTGGGTTCAATCCCTAGCACCCCATATGGTTCCCCAGTAGTTCCTGAATTCAGGAGTACTTCCTGAATGCAGAGTCAGGAGTAACCGCTGAGCATCACCAGGTGTGTCTGCCCCACACCCCCCAGAAAAAAAATCCAACCAAATCTTACACAGGTAGCCATGAGAAATGTTCACTACAAGGGGCTATTGCAAAGGTCCAGCGAAACGTAATAAGGCCCTGGACTCTAGGAGTAGAAATAATGGGACTTGATAGCGGATCAGATGGGTAGAAGAATGTTCAAGTGGGGCCAGAGTATGTGTATATATATATATATATATATATACATATATATATATATTCTGAGTATATATATATATACATATATACATATATCAGGTAGGGTGTTTGCCCTGCATGCGGCCGACCTGGGTTCAATCCCCGGCATCCCATACGGTCCCCCGAGCACCACCAGGAGTAATTCCTGAGTGCAAAGCCAGGAGTAACCCCTGAGCATCGCTGGGTGTGACCCAAAAAGAAAAAAAAGAAAAGGAATGTTCAAGTCATGGAACCATTTAGTATCCATCATTTTGGGGGTATGTAGAGTCTTTATTTAATAATCAGCACAATATTGGAGGCTACTGTGGACAGACCAGAGAAGGGGGCCTTATGTCTCAGTCCCTTGCTCCTCAAACAGTCAGTTCCATCTTCTTGGTCTAGACTTATTCCTCCCAGAAAGCTTCCCTAGTCTCATATCGGTGGGTCTTAGCCTGGTCAGCTAGGAATTTCCTGCAAACTGGTCAGTCTTCAGCTTATAGTTGTGTTCTTTGAGGAGCTGCTTGCTTTTCTTTTCTTTTTTTTTTTTAATTTTGGGGTAACACCTGGCAGTACTCAGGGGATCATATGCAATGCTGGGGATTTGAATGAGAAACTGCTTGGTTTTTACCATGTTTCCTTCAATTCTAGGTATGCTACCTGCTGCATGTAGCATCAGTCTTAGATTCACAGTATCTTCTTTATTTTTTTCTTTTTGTGTCACACACAGCGATGCACAGGGGTTACTCCTGGCTCATGCATTCAGGAACAACTCCTGGCGGTGCTCAGGGGACCATATAGGATGCTGGGAATCGAACCTGAATCAGCCGCATGCAAGGCAAACACCCTACCCGCTCTGCTATCATCACTTCAGCCCCAGATTCGCAGTATTTTTAAGCAGTGGACACAGAACTCTTTCTCCTCCAGATTCCCTTCTCAGGCATTTGAGCATTGCCAGTCCCCTTGCACTTATCAGGACCCTTAAACCAGTCCTCTGGCAGGCCAAAATGTTTGTCATTGAGCCTGGAAATGCGTAGTCACAGGTTTTCCAATTAGTGGCCATTCAGCCTCCAGATTTGTTGCTGGAGTTGGCAGTTTGATTGTTTTCATTGGGGTCCAGCCAGACCTTCACTTGCCACAGTGGAAGACGGTAGGCCTATAGGATATGCCCCCATTGAAGCCCGAGGTTGCTCACCGTGGTGGTCACAGATGTAAAAGGGCTGATGGCCTTTTATTTTGTTTTGGGCCACACAGGCCGTGCTCAGGGCTTACTCCTGGCTCTGCACTTAGGGATTACCTCTGGCAACTATACACATGGCCAGGGATCAGACCCAGCTAGACTGTATGCAAGAAAGTGTCCTACCTGTTGTACTTTCTCTCTGACTCTGATAGCCTATTTTTATTTTTATATTTTGGTTGGGGCTGGGTGTTGGGCCACACCTGTTTGTGCTCAAGGGCTATTCCTGGCTCTGTGCCCTGGAATGACAGTTGACAGTGCTCAGGGGATCATTTATGGTATCCAGATCCACTTCACATAAGGCAAGTGCTTAACATCCTATACTATATCTCCAGCCCTATGGATTAATCACTTTTTTTTCCCAGGTAGGGGTCAGGGATCAAACCCAGGGCCTCTTATATGAGACGCTGCCTTTTTTTTTTTTTTTTGGCCACTGAGCTACATTCCAGCCCTCATCAAATTCACTTTAAATAATTTCATTAAAACTCACATTTAGTGAGCTTATACTAAGGATAGAGATTTTGGTTGGTGCTAGGGAGCAGTGATAACAGAGGGCAGGGTCTCCGCGTGCAGAGCACTGGAGTCAAGTGCATGTGGGGACAAGTGAACTGGCACCTTAGGTCAGTGATGGGGCAGTGCTGGTGGCAGTGGGAACACAGCGGAGGGTCCTGGAACCCAGGCTTCAAGGGAGTCACAGGTTAAAGAAGAGAGGCCTCCAAGGGGAAGAGGACTTCCCTTGGAGGGGAAGAAGGGGAAGACTATTGCAGACAAAAAGGGTGCAGAAGGAGCAAGGGCAGGGACTGGAGTGATAGCACAGCGGGTAGGGCATTTGCCTTGCATGCAGCCGACCCGGGTTCAATTCCCAGCATCCCATATGGTCCCCTGGGCACCGCCAGTGGGAGTCTCCTGGAAATCCCAGAGCACACAGGCTTTGGGGTGAGTAGAGCCACCACCCACCCAGAGGAAGCGGGAAGGGCAGAATCTCACTGCCTCGTTGGCAGCGAGCACATGATCACACTTGACCAGCAGATGTGTTTGCCCAGGACTTTGACCTTTGTGGGAGAGAGACAAAGTGGCAGGGCTGCTCTGGGCGGCAGGTGAGAGTCCAGCCGCACTGGGTGGCCGATGGCCCTGAGGAACTGTCTGACTAGGCTGTTTTCTGGACCACGTCTTGGCCTGGGTCTTAGCCTCCTTACTTTCGGTTTCTCTTCATGTTTGGAATGCTCAACACCCACATTATTGACCTTCCGGTTTAGGTTCAAGGCCGTGGCACAGAGCCAAGAGAGGGTCAGGCTTACGGAAGTCACACTCAAAGGGATGAAGACAGGAACCTGCAGGGGTGGGGGCTGGGGGTGTTCCTGCTGGCAGCTGAGGAAGGTTTTCTTCTGGAAACATTTCTCAAATGCTCTTAAATTTTGTTTAAAAGACAAAATTTTGGGCTGGAGCTATAGCACAATGGGTAGGGTGTTTGCTTTGCATGTGGCCAAACAAGGTTCAATCTCTGATATCCCATATGGTCGCTAGAGCACCACCATGAGTAATTCTTGAGTGCAGAGCTAGAGTAGCCCTGAGCATCACCAGGTGTGGTCCCAAAACAAAAAGACAAAATCTGAGCTTAGAGTGATAGTACAGTGAATAGAGCAATTGGCCTTGCACACAGCTGACCCCCAACACCTCATACGGTCCCGTGAGCCCACTAGGGGTGATCCCTAAGCACAGAGCCAGGAGTAAGTCCTGAACACTACCAGGTGTGGCCCCAACCCCTCTCCCCCTATAGAAAAAAAAAACATTAAAAAGACAAGTTTTTTTTTTAAATTTTATTGGGGAGCCAGAGAAATAGTATAGCAGGTAAGCCTTTTGCCTTGCATGTAGCCAACCCATATCAGATTCCTGGCACCCCATGATCCCCTGATAAATGCCAGGGGTGGCCCAAACTCCCCTCATCCAAACAAACAGGTAAGAAACAAACTAAAACCCTAAATCTTAAGTCTGGGCAACCAACAATTGAGAGGAAAAAAAAGTGATCAGCACAGAAATCAGAGACTGATTCAAGAGTTCAAAGGAAACCCTTCACTTCCTGATAACAATCCACCCTTTTTAAACCTGAAAAATAACTCCTTTTTTAAAAATACATTTTATTATAGTTTTAGGTAGCATGATTACAATAGTATTAATATTTATGGTCTTTATGTGCAAAGTTATTGCACCCATCACCACCAGTAAGCCCATGACCCTCTCCCACTGTCCCTATGTCACCTCTAAGCCCATCTTCAATCTTCCCCTCCCTTCCCCTACTGCTTATTAACCACGGTTGTGATCCAAGGCCAAGGGAAACTCCCTACCCCTGAAGGTCCAGTTCCATAGCCCCCTCTAAGTCAAGTCTTCCTGGGCCTTCAGCCAGAGTGTCTTACATCAAGTTCGCTGTTCTCATGCTCCAACTCCTGCAGCTTCCGTCATTCCTTGCTCTTATTGAAACTTACTGTGATTTTTAGCTTTTCCTACCTATCTCCTTCTTGGGACTTGCGACCCCAGAGCAGGCTCTTCTGCTCCTGGCTTGGGACCTGGTTGCTCATGGCAACAAGAAAAGAAAAATACTTGGTGAGCAGGTTTTTTGGGCTTAGCCCTTCTCACGTAGCACGTTGTGCAACCCCCATGACAATCTTGTGAAACAAATCACCTTTTATAGGTGAAGACAGGAACTTCTGGAAGGGCTGGGGAGATGGAACATCAGGTACGGCACTTACCTTGCCCATGACTGACTTGGGTTTGAACCCTGGGTTCCACCAGGAGAAAGCCTGGAGAACTGCTCAGTGTGGGCCCCAAACAAAACGAAAGTTAAACAAAGCAAGCCTCTACTTCCAAGTTAAACTAGGAAAATATTTTTGGATTGGAGAGATAGTACAGTGGGAGGGCACTTGCCTTATACATGGCCTATCTAGGTTTCATCCCCAGAATCCCTTATCATTCACCAAATCATACTAGGAGTGAGCCCTGAGTGCAGAGTCAGGAGTAAGCCTGGGGTGTAGTCCAAAAAACAAAGAAAAATAAAAGGAACTACTGGAGTTATTGGTCATTTTCCCACGCAAAGGATTAGTCCATGGGAAAACTGGACTCTCACCCCGGGAGTTTTGGCTCTTCCGCCTATACTGCTCATGGCCACACTCATGTGCTGTCTCTCACATGTCATGTCGTGTCGTGGGCCTTGGGAAATGCATCTGGGCTGACATGGAAAGGCATTTGCTAAAGCAAGAGAAAAGTTTCAAGGAGTGCCTTAGTTTCGGCTCGTTATGCCGCAACAACTTCCAAATCTCAATTTACAGGTGAGTTCTTGCTCTGCCAAACACCACGGGGCTGGCTGTGAGCAACGTGGTCCTCAGCAGAGAGGAAAGAGATCATCTGGGTGAGCTAGGACGGGCTAGCCCCAGTGAAAACTGATACTGAATCTCTTTCCCCAACTCTGTGCTCAAGTAGAGTCATGCTGGTTGCTTAAAATTGTCATGGTGAGACTATTTATGGGATGGAAATTGGGAAATGCCCTTTCTCCTTAGAGAGCTGGTTGTTAAATCATCTCAACATGAGGAGAGGACAATGATGTCTTCCCTTAAAGCATTTTGCCAGAAAAGATACTGGACCCATGGGCATGAACGAGCCAATGCTAGGTTCACTCACCTCACTGGTTAAAGCAATGAAAAGGTCCTGGAATATACTGCTCCATTGGTGTGAGCAAAAAAGAGCAAAAAGGTGTGCCAATATACACTCCTACAAATGCTGTCTGAGAGTATTGTTCCCTTTCTAAGCACTACCAATCATGTTTATTTACCCCGATCTGATGGGTTAAATTTGGTGCCTCGGGGCTGGAGAGATAGCACAGCGGATAGGGCATTTGCCTTGCACGTGGCCAACCCGGGTTCAATTCCCAGCACCCCATATGGTCCCTTAAGTACCTCCAGGAGTAACTCCTGAGTGCAGAGCCAGGAGTGACCCCTGTGCATCGCCAGGTGTGATGCAAAAAGCAAAAATAAATAAATACATAATTTAAAAAAAAATTTGGTGCCTCATTCTTGTTAAATTTGACAGTTTAATAGTCAAAAAGGTCTCATCTAAGGAGATCATAAAACTATAGTTTTGGGCATGTTTGTGAGGAATTCTAAAAACCTATACCAGTGCCAGTGAGTATTTGTGAGTAACAATCCAATCGGTCTTCACTAAGGATTCAAAGATGAGCACTGAGGAAAGTCCTTGAAAACTGACCTTGAGGAGTTTGTCTGTGACCTTTTTTTTCTTTTTGGGCCACACCTGGCAGTGCTCAGGGATTACTCCTGGCTCTGGACTCAGGAATTGCTCCTGGCAGTGCACAGGAGACAATATGGGATGCCAGGAATGGAACTGGGTCGGCCGTGTAAAGGCAAATGCCCTACTTGCTGTACTATCCCTATGACCTCTGTCTATGACCTTTAATAAAAAAGATTCAGTGCCGAGGTTGAATCTCTTTAGTACAGTGGGCAGGGACTTGTCTTTCAGGTGGCAGAGCCAGGTTCAAATCCTGGTCCCTCAATCCAGTATGGTCCCTCAATCCTTCCAGGAGTAATTCCTAAGCACAGAACCAAGAGTAACCCCTGAGCATTGCAGGGTGTGGTTCAAAAACAAACAAACAAAAAACAAAAAAAGATTCAGTGAAGATTAGGGAGGGGTTAGTTTGAGGAGGGCAAGCGTGTGAGTTAAGATCTCTTAAAAAAAAATTTAGAAAAAATGATAAAAGAAAAAGTTCCTGCCATAGAGGCAGGCTGGCAGACAGGAGGGAAACTGTGGACACTGGTGGAGGGAAAGGGACACTGGTAAAGGACTGGAGTTTGATTATTGTACACCTGAAATTCAATCATGAATAATTCTGTAATTCATGACAGTTCAATAAATTACAAAAACTTTTTTAGGGGCTGGAGAAATAGCACAGCAGGTAGGGCGTTTGCCTTGCACGCAGCCGACCCAGGTTTGATTCCCAGTATCCCATATGGTCCCCTGAGCACCGCCAGGAGTAACTCCTGAGTGCAAAGCCAGGAGAAACCCCCTGTGCATCACCAGGTGTGACCCAGAAAGAAAAAAAAAACAACCAAACTTTTTTAGCGGAAAAGACTCCAAGCTGCTGAATCCTCCAGGCAGATGAATCTCTAGGTTGAAAACTCTGCAGCCTTCTTGGAATGGGGGCAGGCTGATTTCCTGCCCTACAGAAGTCCCAGCAGCCTCCGTCCATATATAGTCCTCCGAGTACAGGTGATCCCTGA
Source organism: Sorex fumeus (assembly GCF_029834395.1). Classification (NCBI taxonomy): domain Eukaryota; kingdom Metazoa; phylum Chordata; class Mammalia; order Eulipotyphla; family Soricidae; genus Sorex; species Sorex fumeus. Next base: position 48,337,354 of record NW_026606104.1, read on the forward strand.
GCACAAAGCCAGAAGTAAGGCATGAATACTGCTGGCTATGGCCCCAAAGACAAACTTTATTTTCTTTTTTATTATTATATTATTTGCTTTTTGGATCACACCTGGCAATGCTCAGGGGTTACTCCTGGCTCTGCAGTCAGGAATCACTCCTGGCAGTGATCAGGGGACCACATGGGATGCCGGGGATTTAACCTGGGGTGGCTGCATGCAAGGCAGACACCTTACGTGTTGTAGCTTCTCTCCAGACCTGCATATGGAAGCCTTGAGATCAAAACTGGCACCTTATACAGTGGATAGAACACTTGCCTTGTAAGCTGCAGGTGGCAGTTCATGGTCCCCCCAAGTATGCTGAGGAGTGATCAACACTATCACTGCTAGGTATGTCCTCTAAACAAACAAAAGATAGTCCACTCCATCCTTCCTTGTACAGTGTCTCTCCTTCCCTCACCTTTCTTTCCCCTTGTCACTGAGATTGTTGTCATGATAGCTGGGAGTGCTCACATGCCTGGTTGCATGCACTTTTGGTTGTGGTGCCTGCCAGAGTCATGTCCTTTGGCCGTGGTGCTTGCACAAAATCTGGCTGAAGCGCTCACCAGGGGTCACAAAACGGTGTGCACACAAACATTCCTCAGGGATCATCCTTGCCCTCCATGCTTGGAATCTTTTTTTGGGGGGGTGGGAGGTCACACCCAGTGATGCTCAGGGGCTCTTCCTGGCTCTGCACTCAGGAATTACTCCTGGTGGTGCTCAGGGAACCATATGAGATGCCAGGGATTGAACCCTGGTCGGCCGCATGCAAGGGAAACGCCCCACCTGCTGTGCTATCGCTCCGGCCCCAATCCTCGGAGATCTTTAGTTGAGGTACACCTGGCAGCCACACCTTTTTGTTGTGGTGCTCACACACACCTGACTGTGGTGTGCTGGAGCTTAAAACTCTGTTGAGGCACTGAGGGGCCCAGTCAGAAGAGCTATTGGGACTGAGCTCCGTGTATGTCAGAGGTCCAGAGATAGACCTTGCAGCCTCATACTTACAAGGTAAGTAACCTTTGCCACTGAGCCATTCCCTGGAACCCAACAGTTGACCCTTTTAACCTGATTTACTCAATCTCCCCCATCCCCTTCAAGCCTTCTAGTTAGAATTAATTTTCTTTTCAGGTCAGGAATTGACTCCCGTAGCTGGAAGAACAAACTTTACATGCAGAAGCTGAGGTCTGATCCCCCGTACCACATGGTCCCCAAGCACTGCCTGGAGCAACTTCCAGGCTGGAAGTCATCCCCAGCACCCTCAGGTGTGGACCCCAAACCAAAATAAAATAAAATCAGGGCCTAAGTGATAGTAAAGTGGTAGGGCATTTGCCCTGTATGAGGCTGACCCAGATTTGATCCCCGGCATCCTGTGTGTTTCTCCGAGGACCGCAGGGAATGATCCCTGAGTGCAGAGCCAGGAGTAACCCTGAGCTTTGCCAGGTGTGGCCCAAAAAACAAAATAGAAAGAAATAAATAAAATTAATTGTTTTGTTTTATTCTTTTGTATTCCACATAGGGGGGAAGTGATTTTTTGCTTCACTTCCACAAACAAGGTGAAGTTGGTTGCTCCCTCTGACTTATTTCACCTTTGTTTGATCTCCAGTTCCAGTCATGCTGTTGCATGGTGACATGGGGGAAGCTTCTGAACTGCAGCCTGGGGAACAAAATATGTTTATTTCAGGTATGTGCCAGACCTTGGGGAGTGCTAATATGTGCCGTAGAGGCAGCTTAGTTCACCCTCAGGAGGCACAGGTCTGCTCTATGCAAATGAAGCGCTCAGTCACTGCAGGTCTGATTGGTGGGAAGTTCCCTGGTGACCCGCCTTCTCCTTTCCGTTCTGTTGGGGACTGGCCTTGGTAGCCCCTGCTTGTTTTCCCTGAGAAGGGAATGAGCAGGGGAAAAACGGGGCGTGTGGGAGCACCATGACCTGGCGGCTGACCCTGTAAAGGGGGGCCCCCCGAAGGGAAGGCTGCACCTGATCCTCCTTGGCCGGGCCAGAAGCCATATTCTCATTCCTAAGAGAGTTCAAGGAACTGTCCGCGTGCGCAGCTGCAAAGCAGAATAACAGATAACGTAGCTCGCTCCACTTGTAACCCTTGGCTTTCCCACAGAGTGTTCACTGCATACTATAAAAGAAAGTGAGCTGGGGCAGGAGCTATAGCACAGTGAATAGGACTTTTGCCTTGCACGCGACCGAACCGGGTTCGGTTTCCAGTATCCCATATGGTCCCCCGAGCACTGCCAGGGGTAATTCCTGAGTGCAGAGCCAGGAGTAACCCCAGAGCATTGCCCGGTGTGACCCAAAAAGGCAAAAAAAAAAAAAAAAGTGAGCTTTGGAATAAAGTCGCTGTATGTTTCATACAGTCCTCCCTACCTCGTCTTCAGCTCTTTCCAGCCGAAGTTCAAGTTGACTGAGTGGGATGCAGCAATATTCTTCTAGGAAGCAGCTGTGACTGTGCATGTCCAAACCTGCCGGCGTGTTTCAGCTTGCCAGATCCATTCTGCCAACAGCTCCTCACTGTTTCAGTTGCCCAGACTCAACTCAAACGACACTAATGCACTTCTTATTTTGTTTTTGTTCTTTTATGGACCACAACTGGCTATGCTTAGGGCTTACTCCTGGCTCTGTGCTCAGGGTTCACTCCTGGTGGGCTCCTGGTGGACTCAGGGAACCAAATGAGGTGCCGAGGATCAAACCCAGGTCGGCCACCTGCAAGGCAAGTACTGTAGCCCCGTACTGTCCCTCAGGACCTGTTCCCTATTTCTTGTCCACAGAGTTTCCTCTTTCTTTTCTTCTGTTGCTCAATAGTACGCTCTTGTGTCTCACCTCTATCCACTCATCTGTCATTGGGTGCTTTGGTGGTTTCCAGCCCGTGACTGCCATGAACAATCCCATGATGAGCACAGGTTGTACTTCTTTCCCTGTGTATTTAGGTTTTTGTATGCCTTGGGTAGATACCCAGAGGTAGGATAACTAGATCTTATGGAATTCAATTTCTCATTTTGTTCGTTGTTTGTTTTCTGCAGCTTTCCCTGTTTCAGAGGACAAGGCACCTTGTGAATTCAGCACTTGGCAGAGAACAAGAGTGTGTCTGGGAATCCAGCGGGTGGCACTGATTTCTCACCACCAGGCTCTGACAGTGCCCCCAAGCCACCTCAGAAGCACTGGTACCAGGGCTGGGCTCAGCCCTGTTGAGATGTCAGAGGCACTGAGGGAGGCTGTGGGACCGGCTCCCCACCCTGCAGACACACCAGGCTTCCATTCCTCATCCCACACCAGGTTCACCAGAAGCCCTGGCACCTGCATTTCTAGAGATTCTAAAATTGGGTATTTGAGAGCTTTGATGCTAAGACTGTATTTTCTCAAGTTGACTATTACAGAAAAAGGTTCCCCCTTCCCTCCCCAGCTCACCCTCCTGTACCTGATTGGATTTATTTATTTATTTATTTATTTATTTGCCACACCCATCTATGCTTGGGGGCTTACTCCTGGCAGTGCTTAGGGAACCACATATAGTGCAAAGGATTGAACCCAGGCTAGCCATATGCAAGGCAAATGTCTTACCCCTCTACAAATGTCTATTGCTCTGGTCCCACAGGAGTCTCTTGTGAAGTTTCTAAAAACTGACGGAGGGAAGGGAAGGGGAGAAGAGGGAAGAGGTGAGAGAAGGAAGAGGGCTAGAGGGGAGGCAGAAGGGGAGGAGAGGGGAAAGCAAAGCAGAGTCCCCACCCCCCTCAGCCAGAAACCAGCCCCTTTATCCAGGGGGAGTGAGAATGAGGGACCTGCTGGGCCAGGGTCCTGTGCTCTGTGCTCTGGGGGTGGACAGTTCCAGGCATGGCCATGGGACAGTTTCCAGAGAGGTATGGGAAATCCCAGAGCAGAAGAGGGTTTGCCCTTTTCTGGGTCATTTTTTAGCACTCTCCCCTCCTCCTGGCCCCTGGTCAGCCTGAGGACCCGCAGCACCTCCTGAGGTCCCTGGAGGCCCAGTAACACAGGCAGCAGACTCTCATTATGGGATGGGGCAGGGTCTTGGCACTGGGACTGGTAGACAAGAAGAGACTTTTGGTGGTGGTGGGGTCGGCACATGAGTACAAAGCAGTACAAAGTGGAGGAACAGGCTTTGTGTCGGGGGTGGGTGAGAGTAGATGGACACCAGGCGTCTGGTCAGTGTCCAGGTTCAGTGTGGCTGCAGCTGCTGGGCTCCAGGCTGGGGCCTCCTCTGACCTAGATGCTGAGGTAGTTGGTCACTGAGATCCTCAGCTGCTTCTTTATCTTTCTTTATGTTTCTTTTTGGGACCTCAACTAGTGGTATGTGTGTGTATCTGCATGCACGCGTGTGTGCATGCATGTGTGTGCGTGTGTGCATGTGAGATTCTTGGTGATGTCCGGGGGATCATGCAGTGCCAGGATCAAACCCAGGGTTCCAGTGTGCAAAGCCCAACTTTCAGCTTCCTCCCTAGCCTCACGGGATTTTCCTATGTGGCACAATCTACCCCTTCTTGATCCTGCTCTTGGGAGCAGGGGCCCAGGAGTTTGCCGAGGGACCAGGCTCTCCTTACCATGGGGTCTGAGTTCCACCCACCTAGGCAGACCCAGCCCCTCACACCTGCCTGAGCACACCCCTTCTTTAGTGCCTCTCTCAGGCTCCACAGCAACCTTACTGGGCACCCACTTTCCAATCTCTGTCACTGATTTCCTCTCTCATTGCCACCAAACCACAACACTGCGATGTGGTTTCTGAAGCACTGAGAAAGCCCAAGTCACCTGAAAAAGCCTTTTAGCTACTGTTTGAGGTCACAGAGGCCAAATGGTGATTTTAAGAAAAGCCACCAGTTTCCAAGAAAAGGTGTTATGCGCTGCAACCAACACACACACTCTCACGAGATGTAAGATGCATCCCTGGAGGGAACCCTGAGGAAGGAGCCAGCAGTTCTCCTGGACAGTGGCCAGCAGAGCAGAGGGCACTGTGTTTGAAAGCTCAGAGACAGCCTTGACGAGCACCATCTCTGCCCAGAGCTCTGCCCTCCACATGACCATGATGTAGATGCAGGGAGAGACAGATGAAGTGGGCAGCAGGTGAAGAATGCGGCCTGTGGGTTTATTCAGTCGCCCAAACATCTGCTGGACACTTTGAGTCATTGCAATGTTAGATCCATGTTAGACACCATCATATCCCTCCTGAAGATTGAAACCTCACGCAGGGGAGGGAAATAGCCGGAAGGCACTAAGGGAGCATGGACAGGAGCAAGTAACAATATGGAGTGCAAGGCTCCGTGAGACTCCTCCCTACAGGACTGACCCAGAATCCAGACAGCAGAGAAGCAGGGGAGGGCTCTGCGGGCAGAGGGAGAGTTGAACCTGCTCCCGGGGTAGGTACACAGAGCAGCGCAGGGAAGTGCAGGTAGTCTGGTTTGACTAAAAGCCCAGATTTAATCACTTGATTGATGCATTGCAGGTTTGGGTCCTTGGGTGATTCCTGGTGGGGTTTGGTTCTTGGGTCACACCTGGGGACAGCATTTCTGAGCACTGTGCTGGGAGAAGCCCCTGCCTAAGTACCACTGGGTGTGACCTCAAAATGGAAAAGAAAATGCGCAAGCTAAAAATGACATGGGCATATGGTCCCCTGAGCACCGCCAGGGGTAATTCCTGAGCGCAGAGCCAGCAGTAACCCCTGTGCATCGCCGGGTGTGACCCCCCCCAAAAAAATGACATGGGCATTCTGTGGCCAAGTGTGGCTGCTGGGTGGCCATATGTGAATGCCACATCCGAAATGTGCAGCCCCAGGGGCTGGAGCAATAGCGCAGCGGGTAGGGGGTTTGCCTTGCACGTGGCTGACCCAGGTTCGATTCCCAGCATCCCATACGGTCCAGTGAGCACCGCCAGGAGTAATTCCTGAGTGCATGAGCTGGAAGTAACCCCTGTGCATTGCTGGGTGTGACCCAAAAAGAAAAAAAAAAGAAAAAAAAAGTGCATCCCCCAGAGAGCACTATACAGAGTGTGCCAGAGTACCCCAACTACAGGGAGTATGACACACAGGGCGCGGGCAGGGGGTGTCTTTACTCCCTTGTGATCACAAGAACATGAACAGGGGAAGAGGAAGAAGCAGGGAGGGGAGAGTTTAAAATAAGCAGAAAACCCAGGTGGGCCGGTCAGCTTGGGCACTGAGCTCCATCTTCATCTGGGAACCCGGTCCTCTGCTTTGTTGCTCTGACATCCTCATCATCCTTTATCTCTTTGGGGGATTGTCATACCTGGCGATGCTCAAGGCTTACTCCTGGATCTGTGCTCTGGAATCACTCCTGGTGGACTTGGGGGACTGGATGTGGTGCTGAGAATTGATCCTGGGTCAACCATGTTCAAGAGAAGGGCCCTACCAGCTGCACTACCACGCCAGCTCCTAACCTGGTTTTGATACCTGGCACCACTTATGGTCCCCCAAGTGCCACCAGGTATCACTCCTGGGCATAGAGTCAGGAGTAGCACTGTAGCTCTGTAGTACTGTCCTCCTGTTGTTCATCGATTTGCTCGAGCGGGCACCAGTAATGTCTCTATTGTGAGATTTGTTACTGTTATTGGCATATCGAATATGCCACGGGGAGATTGCGAGGCTCTGCCATGCGGGCGGGATACTTTTGGTAGCTTGCCGGGCTCTCCGAGAGGGACAGAGGAATCAAACCTGGGTCAGCCACGTGCAAGGCAAATGCCCTACTCACTGTGCTATCGCTCCAGCCCAGAGTGAGGAGTATGCTCTGAAAAAGAAAAGAATTTTTACCTACTGCAATCTGTTCCTTTCCTTCCCAATGGACTCTCTCCCTTTGATGATATTCTAAGTTGGTTCCAAACTTTCCATCATTTTCAACTCCTAGTGCCTCTTGGGCATTCATTCCCCAGTATCCCCTGGGCCCCTCTCAGCCACTCCACTCATGTGTAAGCTAAGTTCTATAGACAAAACCTCCAGTTCCAGGGGCTGGAGAGATAGCACATCGGGTAGACGTTTGCCTTGCAAGCGGCTGACCCAGGTTCGATTCCCAGCATCCCATATGGTCCCCTGAGCACTGCCAAGAGTAACTCCTGAGTGCAGAGCCAGAAGTAACCCTTGTGCATTGCCGGGTGTGACCCAAAAAGCAAAAAAAAAAAAAAACTAAAAAAACCTCCAGTTCCAATGACTGTTGCCAGTTCTCATTTTCTTACTATGTTTCTGTATATCCCAAATATGAGAGAAATCTTTTATTTATTTATTGAGGAGGTGGTGATATCTATACACATATAGTTGACTAAATCTGTATAACTGCGATCATACAAAATTATAAATCAATGGTAAGTTAAAAAAATTTCAAAACTGCATCTTTCTCTTTTTGTAAATATGTAAGTTAAAAATTAATAATGTTAATAATCTTATGCTAATAAATCTTAAAATTAATATGTAATAGATAAATCCCACAAATACATAGTTTAGTAAGAGTGAGGAGAGGAGAATTAATAAAAATTTAAGGAAAAATCTGAATAGGCCAATAAAAGTATAAAAATGTGTTTTGTCCTAAAAAAGGAATACTGACTTTATGTTAGAAGTATATTAATGTGGGGCTGGGGTGATAATTACAGTGGTAGGGTCTTGCTTGTGGCTGCCCATATGGTCCCCCAAGTCCCTCCAGGAGTGACCCCTGAGCTCAGAGCCAGGAGTAAGTCTTGAGCACTGCTGGATGTGGCCCCCAAACAAAACAAAACAAAATTATTATAGATAACGCTTAAATATCTGCATTAATAAGTAAAATAAATTATAATAGAATAACTATACATGCAAAAATAATCTGAATTGACATAGAACATTCAATAGAAATGAAACATTAATTTACTACTGAGAAAGTATAAAATTCCTTAGCAAGCTAAGAATAAATAGACCTTCCTTTTGTGTATGTCTGTGTGTTTTGGGTCAAACCCAGCAGTGCTCAGGACTTACTCCTGACTCTCCATTCAGAGATCACTCTTGGCACTCTTGGAGGGTTCAGAGGATCATATGGGATGTTGGGGATTAAACCTGGGTCAGCTGCATGCAAGTGTCTTACCTCTTGTAGTACCAGACTGGCCCCCATGAACAGATCTTTCTTAATTTAACAGGGGACAATCATAAGCGGCATCAGCGAATGTCATACTTTATGGCTATGCTGTCTTTTAAAGCTTTTTTAGGGTTCTTGCAAAATTCAAGTCTATAAATTCCCTAACATGTTGCCTGTCCATAAAACTCGATGTCATTCATCCAAATCTGAATAATAATAAACTAGGTGGACGGATCATTCTTGCTGAGGTGTTCATTGCACTGCATTTTTGTGCTGTGTCCCACCCCTTCTCTTCTGGGTCACAGTCTCATTTGGTAGGTGTGCTGTGAATCTCATGGGCTGTCCTCGGCATGTAAGTACCTTTTTGGACTGCTTTCAATACTCTCTGTCTTTGGCTTTTGTCTTTCTGATCACAATGAATCTTGAGTCCTGATGATGAGGCGGGGGAGGGGCAATTGGGGTGAGAGGGAGAGCTCTCCTCCCTGCCCTCTGGTGCAGGTGACCCCAGCTGGCCCTCCCTGGGGGTTGACTCCTTTAGTTTGCAGGTGCTGTGTGCTGTGTTCCTATCCTCTCAGCCATCACACCTACTAAGCTATAGACTCGTGTGTGTGTATGAGTGTGTGTGTGTGTGTGTGTGTGTGTTTGGGGGCTAACAGGTGGTAGGCACCTCCAACAGGCCACAGTGATGACACGCTCTGTGCCAAATAGGTCTCAGCTCACCTTTCTCCTCCCACTTCTGCCCCCACATCTGTTGGTCCTCACATCTGTCCTCTGCAGCCCCGCTCTCCAGGACCTGCGGATGGAGGCACAGCCCATCTTTCTTCCTCATCTTGCCCACCCAGCGCCTCTCTAAACACTTGTTGCCCTTCTCTCTGCAGCGCTCATTCTGTTTCAGCACCTGTAACCCAAGAGAGGACCTTCAAATGATGCTGCTGGTGCGGAGAGTTCAGGCGCCCTCTAGTGGCACCGAGAACCAGACACCGCCCCCCCCCCCCCCCCCCCCCCCCCCCCCCCCCCCCCCGCCTGCTCCGGTTCCGCATTGCCCTGTCGCATCAAAAGACCCTCCACCTGATCTGACGCCCGCATTCTGTGGTCGGGAACTTAATGAGAAGTAGCAGCAGGAATGGCCAGGTTCGACCTCTGACATTTTCTTTCCACGATGGCTCCCGCCCCCTGTTCTGCACAGCCCTGTCTACGCCCCTCCCACTTTGTGTCTGTCTGGGTCAGCCTGTGTGGCAATTGAATATGACAGATGTGAGAGTAGGTCACTTCCGAATCCAGGTTAGGAGAGATACTGTGGCTTCAGCCTCCAGCGCGGATCACTTGCTCTGTAGGAAGGCAGCTGCCACGTCTTGCGGAGACTTCAGAGGCAGAAAAACCCATCTGGTGAGAGTTCAAGGACTTCATCAAAGGCACAGCAAAGGCTTAGAAGCCCTGGCCACCAGCTTGAGTGCAACTTCATGAGAGATCAACTTTAACCCCCTGCCCCCCCATCCAGACCTTTGTACTGCCAGAAACTACATGAGACAAGAAACATTCGTTTCATGCTGCTACTCTCTCTCTCTCTCTCTCTCTCTCTCTCTCTCTCTCTCTCTCTCTCTCTCTCTCTCTTTTTGGTTCACACCCAGCAATGGTCAGCAGTTACTCCTGGCTCTGCACTCAGTAATTACTACTGGTGGTGCTTGGGGGAACATATAGGATGCTGGGAATCGAACCCGGGTCAATTGTGTGCAAGGCAAATGCCCTCCCCACTTGAGCTCAGGCCTCAAGCTGCTACATTATTTTTAAAGCTGTTGCATTCTGAGGTAACTAGTTATATGATAACATATCACTTATACACTGTGTCTGGACCTCTGGCAGAGAAGACCCCTAATGCTTGGGGGTAGACCCAGATGTGGGCTGCTTTCTCACACAGCTAGTACCTGGGCTGAGAACCAGCCTACATGTGATTGGCCTCTCATAGCGTAGTTAGCTGGGTAGATAGCACAGCGGGTAGGGTGTTTGCCTTGCACGTGACTGACCCGGGTTTGATCCCCGGCACCATATATGGTCCTCTGAGCACCGCCAGGAATGATCCTGAGCACAGGGTTGGAGTCAGCCCTGAACATTACCAGGTGTGGCCCAAAACCCAAAAAACAAAACAAGCAAGAAAGTAGTCACAGCATAGTGATTGGGCTCTGAGAGGGAGTGTCTTAGGAGGGAGCACTTAGGGAGTGAGCTGTCTTAGAAATCAAGGAAGAAGATGAGCACTTCCTTTTGGCCCTACCTCAGAGGTCATGTGGCATAACTTCTGCTGTGTCCTGCTGTTACAAGTAGCAAGTAACCAAGGCAGCCCAGGTTCCCGAGAAGGGAATTTGACAGAAGAACAAGCAGGTTAGGAGCTGGATGGTGCCTTGGGTCTTGAGTCTAGGGGACCCGAGTGTAGATGGAGTTCAATTTGTTTTCACTTATTTATCTGTTCTTTATAACAGGGGCATCTCAGCCAAATATCTAGAAGAGTAGAAGATAAATAACAAATCTGGCCCCATAAAGTGACGCAGATCCCAGTAATAGCTCTGCCCCGGAGGGGATAGCGCTATGGAGAGCTTCCTAATGAAACCCTCACAGGCTTTGCTCAGGGGCTGGGATTTGATCCCAAGAGCAATAGAAAGTTGTCTCCTGGTTAGGCTTAATTTGTATTTTGACATTATTTGCATTTTCATATGAACGCTCTGGCAGCACTGTGGGGACTAAATTGGCAGGAGGATATTGGTGGGGAGAGTATTAAAAGTATTATTGCAGGTGTCCAGACTAGTGATGAGGGTGACAGTGCGTGTGTGTGTGTGTGTGTGTGTGTGTGTGTGTGTGTGTGTTTCTTGGATTTGTGACCTTGAAGGTCAAAGATGATTGCCACTGAATCTTGTCTCCCACTACTCATGCACAGTGTGATCCGACGGCACGTGGAATCTGGGACAGCTCAGTAATGATGGAATGCTCGGGCAGACACTGCTTTCAACAGCAGCTGTCCTTGTTCTCGAGGACTCTGCTTTGTGATTCTATGCCGGAGCTTACCAGAAGCATCCAGGTCTGTCCTGGGTCTTGGACCTGAGAGGCAGGAACGTGCTCTCTGGCTCCCTCTGGAGTGGGATCTCAGTGCATCCACCTGACCGACTGCTCACTGGTTGCACTGGGATCCATGTGTGTCCCGGATCTCTGTCAGCAGTTGGGGAGGCAAGGACAGGCAAGGACATGGCGGCCTGGATTCATGCTTCCTTGGGGTCAGTGCATGATTTTCTGGGACAGAACGACTCCTGCAATTCAGAAAGAGCATAGCCCAGGTCAGACTGGTACGAACTAGAGCTCAGCACACGGGCCTCTGCCCCTGCGAATCCCCACAAGAAATGGAACAGAGTTCCTCTGCCTACCCCCTGCCATATCAGCTACCTACTTCCTGAGCCCCTGAGCCCTGCAGTGTGTGCTGCAGCTCAGCACCCAAAACTCCCTAGGGACCAGTTTACTGATTTCACTCTGGCAGTATCCCTCTGACATTCCTTTTTTTTTTCTTTTTGGGTCATACTCGGCAATGCTCTGCACTCAAGAATTGTTCCTGGTGTTGCTTGGGGGACCATCTGGGATGTTGGGGATCAAATCCGGGATCAGCCATATGCAAGGCAAACACCCTACCCATTGTACTATTGCTCTAGCCCCTGACGTTCGTTTTATTTGCCACACCCAGCGATGCTCATGGCTTACTCCTAGCTCTGTGCTCAGAAATTGCTTTTGGCATCCTTCTGACATTCTAAATTTTCTCCTCTGTCACCTTGCACTTTGGCTCAGGATACCAGTACTTTTAAAGCTACTATTAAAAATACATAGGCTGGGGCTGGAGCGATAGCACAGCGGTAGGGCGTTTGCCTTGCACGCAGTCAACATGGCCAACACAGGTTCGATTCCCAGCATCCCATATGGTCCCCCGAGCACCGCCAGGAGTAATTCCTGACTGCATGAGCCAGGAGTAACCCCTGAGCATTGCCGGGTGTGACCCAAAAAGAAAAAGAAAAAAAAATACATTGGCTGGGGCCAAAGTGATAGTACAGTGGATAGGGCATTTGCCTTGATGTGGCTGACCTGAGTTCAATCACAGATGGCCCCTCAAACACCACCAGGAATGATTCCTAAGTGCAGAGCCATGAATGACCCCTGAGCATTGTTGGGTGTGACCCAAAAAATAAACCAAAAAAGTGCATTGGCTAATTTACATGTCAGAGCTTCAGTGTGATCCTGAAATTCTTATACCAACGGAGAAAGTAGGTCCTTATTATGCCCATTTTATAAACGAATACAGTCGAGCTCCCAGAAGCTGAGTAACCTTGTCCTGGATACTATAAAACATATGTGCCCCTGAAGTGTGTCCTTTATTGGCTGGAGGTAATGCAATCACTCAGCTTGGGTTGCTTTGGCTCCTTCCAGACTTCCTACCAGAGAAGGGCTGAGAGCATGACAGTTTCTCTTTTTTTCCCTTTTGGCCACACTTGGCTGTGCTCAGGGCTTACTACATGGCTCTGCGCTCAGGGATCACTCCTGGCAGTGCGCTGGGACCATATGTGGAGCTGGTATTCAAACCACGGTTGGCTGCATGCAAGGCAAACACATTCACCCCTGTACTATCTCTCTAGTCCCTGAGACTTCCCCACCCCACCCCACCCCAGGGGAAAACATAACATCAACCTCTTGCCTATTGGGACTCAAGTTTGTTTGGGCTAGCAGTTGTCAAAATGAGGGTCCTATCAGCAGAAATGTCATTTCTCCAGGGCCACGAGGGACTACAGACTCAGAAAGTTGGAAGGTCACGTGGTGGCCAGTCATTGGGATTTTATTGAGAGGGGGGATACTCCGGAGGTGGTGGGGGAGACCCCCAGGGGATCGAACCCAGGGTTCCTCCAGACTTTTGTGTCATCTTCCTGGCCCAAAATAAGTTTATGGATTAGCAGCTTGTGGGAACAGCAGAATCTTATTCCCTCATCTCCAACTAATGAATAAGAAATTACTTTGTGTTTGTTTGTGGGCCATACCCAGCGGTGCTCAGGGCTCATTCCTGACAATGCTTGGGGACTGCATGTCATGCCAGGGGTCAAATCCCAGTCGATCACTTCCAAGACAGGTGCCTCCGCCACTGTTTTATCTCTCCAGCCCCTTTTTGAGAACCTTTGGAGAATAGATAAGAGCTCTGCTATCAAATGTTCCTCCAGTTCTTCTCAGAGATTCTCTGGATTGTGACACCTATGCCACTAACGTAGCTTCAAGAGTACATTTGACTGTTTGCATGTCCAGCTGGAAGCTTGATTGGTTCACAGCTGCCAAGCCACAGCCACCTCAAAGGGCCAAGTTTGTAACGGGGCCATGTGCATGGCGGGCCAACGTGAACCCTCACACTTGTTATCCTTCTGTGTCCCTTTATGGAAGTTTTATTTTTTCACCTCCAGTTATTTATTATTGTTAATAACTTACTTTTTCTTTTATTTTTCTCTTTTTCTTTTTGGATCACACCCAGCGATGTACAGGGGTCACTCCTGGCTCTGCACTCAGGGATTACTCTTGGCGGTGTTTAGGGGACCATATGGGATGCTGGGAATCGAACCCGGGTCAGCTGCGTGCAAGGCAAACGCCCTACCCTCTGTGCTATCACTCCAGCCCCTCTTCTTTTCTTTTCTTAAACTTTATTTCTATAAAGTTGTTCACTATAATTTATTACGTTTAATATTTGAACACTAATCCCACCACCGGTCTCATTCTCTTAATCCTGAGAGAGCATTGAAATGTCTCTTTTCAAATCTCAGGGCTAGGAAGAAGGAGACGTTACTGGCGCCTGCTGGAGGAAATCGACGAACAACAGGATGATCGTGATCGTGAATCCCACCTCCATTACACCTTCCCACCACCATTTAATTTACTTTTTCTGACATACTGTTGTAAATAAACTACAAAGCAACTCTTTTCTTTTCTTTTTTTTTTAAAGAAGCCAATTTATTTATTTATTTTCCCTTTTTTGGAGGGGAGGGGTCACACCCAGCAATGCTTAGGGGTAATTCCAGGCTTTGCACTCAGGAATTACTCCTGGCGGTGCTTGGGGGACCATATGGGATGCCGGGGATCGAACCCGGGTCGGCCGCGTGCAAGGCAAACGCCCTACCCGCTGTGCTATCGCTCTGGCACCTCTTTTTTTTAAGTCTTTTTTCCATCACACTCCCAGTGGCAATGAAGAAAGTGAGAATTTGCAGCTGAGTCCATTTTTTTCCTGCTTGTTTTCGCATCACATTTGTCAGCCATGACTCAGGTCTGACTTGAGTGGAAGTGTGTGAATTCTTTAATTGTCACACACTATTAGTATTTTTCCACGTTTGTGCTCAACCTGAGAGTGAAAATAAACACGGAGAAACCCACGCTACTACCACGTTCCACAGCTGAACTTCTGACCAGCCAGTGAAGGTTCTGACTATGTCCCTAAATTCAGCCAACATGGAGCTATTTGCTGCCTGGTATCAGGCCCTGGCAGGGTGCTAAGACACAGACTGGGCCCCTGTCTTGCCTGGTCCCTGTGCCAGAGGATATAGTCACCTCCCTAATAACTAGAATCTGGGGAGTCGCAAGGGTTGGGGCCCCTGGTCTGCTCCAAGATGACCCTGGGCCACACCATTTAAAAATTCCTCACTGGTGCTCATTCCTGAGTTTGAGTCCAGGCCCTGTGCCTTACCAGCTGTGTGACCTTGGGCAAATTCCTTGACCTCTCTGAGCCTCAGTGTCCTCCATTGTGAAAATAGAGTGATAATTGCAGGTTTGTTGTGAGGACCAAGTTGTATATAGATTAGTGGTGACACTAACAAGCTACGGACCTTGGGCAGGTTTCTCAGACTCTCCATGCTTATTCCCTCTCCAGTAATACGAATAACATGTACCTCACAGGTTTGTGTGAGGTGAAGAGTTATAAAAATTTACATACAATAGTCGAAGTGACATCTGCAATTGTCTGTTTATTGCAGCACTCTTTGCAATAGGCAGAATCTGGAAAAAACCTGAGTGCCCGAGAACAGATGACTGGTTAATGAAGCTTTGGTACATTTACACAATGGAGTACTATGTAGCTGTTAGAAAAGATGAAGTTATGAAATTTACATACAAGTGGTACTACATGGAAAGTATTATGTTAAGTGAAATGACTCAGAAAGAAAGGGATAGACATAGAAAGATTGCATTCATCTGGGGAACATAAAGTGACAAAATAGGAGACTAACACCCAAGAATGGCCGAGATTAGTACCAGGAATTTTACTCCATGGCTTGGAGGCCAGCCACACATGCTAGGGAAAAAGGGAACTCAGATAGAGAAGGGAGCACCAAATAAAGGGTGTTGGGAGGATCCTCCCAGGATGGGAGAAGCATGCGGAAAGTAGACTATAGACTAAACATGATTGTCACCCATTGCTTCTTTTGCAAACCACAACACCCAATAGGAGAGAGAGAACAAAAGGGAATGCCCTGCCACAGAGGCAGGGTGGGATGGGGGGGATGGGGGGTTGGAGGGATACTGGGATCCGTGGTGGTGGGAAATGGGCACCGGTGGAGGGATGGGTATTTGACCATTGTATAATTGAAACCCAAGCACAAAAATGTGTAAGTCTGCAACTGTACCTCATGATGTCTCACTTACTTCACTTAATCACTTAACTTCCTGTTAGTCGTCGATTTGCTTGAGCGGGCGCCAGTAACGTCTCCATTTGTCCTTGTCGCGTGCTAGTGTAGCCCAATGGCATCTGTTCGCTCTGGGAACATGAAGAGCCTCAAACCAATCGTTCATGATCTTCACGAAGAAGTCTGACCATCTGGTAGGTGGGCGGTCACGCGGTCTTTTGACATCCTGTGGAATCCAGTCAGTAACAGCTCTATTCCAGCGGTCGTCTTTAAATCTCATTACGTGACCAGCCCATCTGATTTTTGACACCTTGGCAAATGAGACAGCGTCCCCGATTCTTGATCGTCGATGGATGTCGGAACTCTGGATTTTTTCTCTCATTTGAGTGAAATGTGATATTCCAAGCATAGCTCTTTCTATTCTTCTTTGGAAGACCTGAACAGCGTTCTCATCTTGTTTGCGTAGGGCCCAGGTCTCTGAGGCGTATGTTAATGCAGGAAGAACAGTGGAATCAAAAAGATGTGCCTGGAGCCGGAGGTTCTTCGTCCTCTTAGCTATTTCTTTGACGTTCTTGAAGGCGTTCCAAGCTGCTCTCTTCCTCCTGCGCAGCTTGGGTGCCAGGTCTTTTGTCATGTTGACTTCTCGACCTAGGTACACATAGCTGTTGCATTCGGAGATGGTCGTTCCATTGAGAGCGAATGGGGCGTCAGGAACGAGGCTGTTTCTCATAAACATTGTCTTCGTAAGATTCAGCTGTAGTCCCACCTTTCCACACTCACGGTCAAAGTCGGCCAGCATTTGTGCCGCTTGGCTGATGTTTGGTGTAATTAAAACAATGTCATCAGCAAAGCGGAGGTGGTGTAGTTGCCGACCATCTATCTTCACTCCCATTCCTTCCCATTCCAGTCGTCGCATGATGTTCTCGAGGGTGGCACTGAAGAGTTTCGGTGAAATGGTATCACCCTGCCGCATCCCTCTCTTGACATCAACGATCACTTCTTTGTAGAATGGTGAGATCCTGGTAGTGAATCCGCAATACAGCTCATGGAGGATCTTGATGTATTGGGCTTGAATGCCCAATTAAAAATTTTTTAATTAAAAATAAAACCTAAAAAAATTTACATACAAATTTTTTATTGGACTTTACATACAAATTTACATACAAATTTTTTAATTGGGCTTGAATACCCAATTAAAATTTTTTTAATTAAAAAAAAAACCTAAAAAGTTTACATACAAGTTATAAGATAGTACTATTATTATTGGTAAGTACATAAAACAGTGCCTGGATATAGTAGACATTCAATAAATAGTGAACCCTATTTCTAGTTTCTATCATTTTATGGGGGGGTGCACACGCAACAGTACTCAGAGGCCACTCCTGCCTCTGTGTTTCAGGGGAAACTCCCGACAGTGTTTGAGGGACTGTCCAGTGGCATTGAATCTGGGCCTCTTGCATATAAAGCATACAATTGAGCCATTGAGCTATCTGTCTGCCCCCTCTATCCTTTTTAAAAAAATAATTAAAAATATATTTTTTGTTTTCGTTTTTAATCCACACCTGGCAACGCTCAGGGTTCATTCCTGGCTTTGCACTCAGGCATTACTCCTGGAGATGCTCGGGGTACCATATGGGATGTTGGGGATCAAACCCAGGTCAGCCATGTGCAAGGTAAATGTCCTACCCATTATACTATTGCTCTGGCTCACCCCACAAAAAATTAATGTTTTGAGGGGGCAGGCAGAGAGATGACCCAGAGAACTGGAGCGCAGACTTCTCATGCTGGAGCCCTGGGTTTCAGTCCTAACACCTCATGGGCCTGTGAGCATGGAGCTGAGAGCAGCTCCTGGACACTTCAGGTTTGGCCCCAAACCAAAACAAAATCTGTATCCTTCCCTTAGTCATTTGTGTGGTGTCTGGGAGTGGGGGATGTCACACACCCTTGGTTATAGCTCTAGAAGTCCTACACAGCAGAGCTACAGGCTCTCTCAGGCCTGTGGGGTTGCGCTGGATTGAACTCACAGGTTCACACTCGCAAGGCAGGCGCTCACCATTGTGCTCTCCTCAGGGGCCTTCATTTCCATCCCTAACTTGAAGACATCAGATCCTGAACCCTCCTGTTGTCTGCAGAGGGGTGCTGGCTGACTTCGTGCCAATCCCCCTTCTGCCAGCCGGCGCCTGGCTCTGACCACCTGGCTCTTCTCTCCCTCTGGACTCCAGCTTGTTGCTCCCGGCCTGGTCCCTTTAGTCTTCGTCCTGATTGTGTGGCTTGTTCCTGGGGTCCTTCTCACAGGCCTGAGGTCACTCAGAGCAGAGCTAAGTCCCCACTCTATCACTCACAGTTGTGTGGCCTTAGGCTGAGGAGTGAACCCACTTTCTAACCTGTGAGTGGGGCTAACGATGCCTGAGCTGCAGGACTGTCAAAGATGAAGGGCAGATCCCGTAAGGAGCAGGCAGGACTCCACTGCCCTCCCCTTCCCGCCACAGCCACCAGCTTCCTGAGTCCTTGTTCCCTGCAGGGCACTCTTGGGCTCACGTCCCCAAACTCCCAGGGGACTGCTTTTTTTTTTTTTCTTTTTGGATCACACCCAGCAATGCTCAGGGGTTACTCCTGGCTTTGCACTCAGGAATCACTCCTGGTGGTGCTCGGGGGACCATATGGGATCCTGGGAATCGAACCCAGGTTAACCGCATGCAAGGCAAATGTCCTACCCACTGTGCTATCGCTCCAGTCCTGGGACTGCTTTTCTTAACCCAGCTCAAGTCCTGTCTCTGACCTTTCTGGCCACATGCACCTTGGGTCCGGGTACTAGTGCTAACACCTACTACTTTATTTTATTTTTTGAAAGTTGTTCATGAGAGGCTGGAGAGATAGCACAGCCTGGTGCAGGGTCTGGAGGCATCTCTGCATACAGCTACTACTTCAAATCACTGGCCTATCCTACCACATGCCACTGTCACTGTCACTGTCCTCCCTTTGTTCTTCGATTTGCTCCAGCGGACCCAGTAACATTGTGAGACTTGTTGTTACTGTGTTTGGCATATCGAATACGTCACGGGTAGCTTGCCAGGCTCTGCTGTATGGGTGAGATACTCTCGGTAGCTTGCCGGGCTCTCTGAGAGGGGCGGAGGAATCGAACTCAGGCCGACCGGGTCGGCCATGTGCAAAGCAAATGCCCTACTTGCTGTGCTATCGCTCCAACCCACCACGTGCCACATGCCCAATAAATGCATCTTTGCTACTCTGTCCCCTCTGCCAGGGGAGTGAATCTCACAGTAATCCTAGACCAATCAAAAGGGAAAATAACCTTTCCTGATAAGGTCCGAGTCTGCCTCTTTCCTTTTGTTTGTTTGGCTTCAGGGGGTCACACCCTATAGTAGTTGGGGACTGCATTGAGTTTTGTGCTCAGGGGCTGCTCCTCTGGTAGTGATTTGGGGACCATGTGGTGTTGGGGATTGAACCTGGGCCTCCTGTGTGCCAATCACGCACTCTGACTATTTGAGCTTTTTTTCTCTGCCCTTGTCCAGTTTCCTTTTCTGGTTTAGTGTTTTGACTTTGGAAGGGCATGAGAAAACAGTAAGATACTCAAGGAAAGACCGCGTCTTCCCCCTTCCCTCAATGATATGAAAGGAATTGCTGTCTGTGTCCTCCAGAAGTTATGTAGCGGTTCTAGCTCCAGTACCCGGCAGTACCTTATTTGCTTATTTGAAAATAGGATCGTTACACAGGTAAGAAGTTAAAATGAGGTCCTCCAACTGGTAGCCTTATTCGTAAAGAAATTGGGGTATCAAAGTAAAGTGCATTCCTTGCAGTGGCAAACCCCAGTCTGATCCCGGGCACCGCATGACCCCCGGAGCATCACTGCATGCAATCCTTCAGACCACTGAGCACAGAGCCAGGGTGGTTGGGTCATCTCCAGCACCCTCAGGACCCATTAGAACCACATCCTTGGGCCCTTGCATTAAGCCACCTGCCTACTTGGCCAAGAATCACTGGAAGGGGTCTCAAACTAATTGGCAAAACGGGGAATTTTGTAAATTATTTGAATCAGAGAAATTTGGCCACAGACTTGCAGAGGAAAGATGACATAAAAACACATGGGCAGAGACTCTATAATGATCAGAGCGAGGCCTCTACAAGCAAGAACCCGTGGATTGCTGTTAAACCCAGGAAGCGAGACGAAGCTCAGAAGGTTCTCCCTGGAACCATGAGAGTGAGGGGGGAAGAGAGAGAGAGAAAAGAGAGAGAGAGAGAGAAAAGGAAGGGAGGAGGGAGAGAGGAGAGAGAGAGGGAGAGAGGAGAGAGAACGAGAGCGAAAGACTTTTGACCCTGAGTTTAGCTTCTGTCTAGAACTGTGAGATAACACAGAAACGCTGGAAAAGAAACACAGGTGGGTTGGGGAGATGATTATTTAAAGAGAGCTTTCCTGTTACCTGAAATGTGCAAATTTGGTATTCAAACATTCAAATCAGTAGAGGGATGGGACTGATCAATCAGAAAGGACATGAACCATGAATAGTTTTTCTGATCATCGTTTTATGTAGTGGCTAAATACTAGCCTCAAGGACAGGCCTGCAGCTTTAGCAAACATTTTGGGGCTATGAGGTTGGAAGCCAGGAGGTGAGGATGGCAGAGTTGAGAGAGGAGATACACCAGTCCTCAAGACTGTGCAACAGACAGTTTAGATTCCCAGGGAGACCTTCAATCTTCTGCTACCTACACAGGAGAGTAGACTCAAATTTGTTTATGGCTCCGTTATTTTGCCTTTTAAATTTTCCTTAGTTCCAGACCTAAATTTAACTGCTATCCAATCTCATGAAGTGCAGGTAAACCTCAATGAATGATGGCTAGGAAAATATTTTGCAAACTCTCCAGCCTATAGATGTATTATATCTCTGCCCCTGTGTTAAAGCCTGTGTTCTTTATTTTTTTCTTTTCGTTAAAGAAAATAAATAAATTTAAAAAGTAACTTGGAGCCAAGGGAAGCACTAAATGCTTTCCTTTTATCCTCAGCATGGTCTGAATAATTGCTTAGGAAATACAAATTAATTCTTTAAATCATGAGTTTTTCAGAGGAAGAAAAATATAAAAATAGGACTAGAGGACTAACAAAGCAAGTAAGGTAATTGCCTTGTACATAGCCAACCAGAGTTTGATCCATAGCACCATATATGGTCCCTCAATACTCCTAGAAGTGATCCCTGAGTTTTCAGAGTCAGGAGTTAAGTCCTGAGCACTGCCAGTTGTAGCCCCAAAATAAAGAAGAAAAGGGAGAAGGAGAAGAAGGAGGAGGGGGAGAGGGAGGAGGAAGAGAGGAAGAAACCTTTTATTATTTTTTTAAAATTTGCTCTCCCTCCCCTTTTCATCGTTGTTATGGTAGTTATGGTGAGTGGGGGTTGCACACACACTTGACAATGCTGTGTGGCTGTGTGCAGATTGTCGTGGTGTCTCAGGTTAGTTATTATGCACTGGGCCACAGTGCTTCCCGAGGGTTGTGTACTTCAGTTGTGGTGCTTGCACATGCGTTTGCTGCAGGTTGCACTCTCCACTGAGGTTCACAAGCTCTGGCTGTGGTGCATGCTGGGCCTTGCTCTAATGCTACACACGTGCTTACTGAATTTCCTGAGTTTGGCACTCATGCAGCCTTCTAGCGGTGCTGCTTGCCAGGGAGAAATCCCCTTCCTGTGGAGCATATGCACACCCGACTGAGGAATGGCTGGGAATTATTCACGAAGTTGGAGAGTGCAGATATAGAGATGTCAGGTTCAAACAGCAGAGCTGCCGGGATCATACTTGGTGCACATGGGACACTGGGGATTTGAACTCATGACCATAAGCTTGCAAAGCAGAGTGCTAAGCCTCTATGCTGTTTCTCTGGGCCTTGTTAGGTTTATGCTCCTGCAGGCTCTATCCAGCATCAATCCTTGGATAGCAGTGGCACAAAAGGCCAACACAAGAGTAGCCACCAGCTGGGCTGATTGCCAGCAGGATAACTGAGCAACATTGTTGAGCGGGGGCCAGGATGCTCAACCCCTGTTGGATGTTAAGAATGAAGTTTAAGGGTTAGGACAGATGAACATAAATCTGGGCTCCACCTCTACTTACTGTGTAATCCTGGACAAGTTACTGAACTTCTCTGAGTCCCCAATTCCTGATCAGTGAAATGGGAACAATATAGCCCCTATGACATGGGGTTGTCATGGAGATACAGTGATGTCACATACCCAGTAGGGATAAAGATAAATCCATGACCTATTTGTACCCAACCCAGATAAGGCGTTGCACAGGGGTTACTCCTGGCTCATGCACTCAGGACTAACTCCTGGAGGGGCTTGGGAGACCATATGGGATGCTGGGAATTGAACCCAGGTTCACCGCATGCAAGGCAAACGCCCTACCCGCTATGCTATCACTCCAGCCCCCCAGATAGTTTTGTTTGTTTGTTTGTTTTTTGCTCTACTAATCCTTGACAGATTACAAATAAACAGACTGGATTCTGGTTCATTTTCTCTTTTATTGATTCATTCAATAAGCATGTAAGGATGTACCTTTTATATACTAGGTGATAAAAGAGTTAAGGAAACAGAGCTAGACTATTGTTTCCAGATATACTCAGCTGAATGATTTTAAAAAATAAGTAGAGTCAAAGTGATCCCATCTTCTAACTAGTTATATTTTTCTTCAATGTTTCTGCCATGCTACTCCTTTCTATTCCCTATAATAGATGTTTATTCAGTTACTCATATGTTGTACAAATGTTTACAAATCACTTAAAGCATAAGCCTGCAAATGCTCCTTTCCATAAACTGAAGGCCTCCTGAAAGCTTCTTCCTTCCTTCCTTCCTTCCTTCCTTCCTTCCTTCCTTCCTTCCTTCCTTCCTCTTTCTTTCTTTCTTTCTTTCTTTCTTTCTTTCTTTCTTCCTTCCTTCCTTCCTTCCTTCCTTCCTTCCTTCCTTCCTTTCTTTCTTTCTTTCCTCTCATCTCTCTCTTTCATATTTACTTATTTTGTTTTGGGGCCATTCTCAGTAATGTTCATGGGTTACTCCTGGCTCTGCACTCAGGAATCACTCCTGGCAGTGCTCAGGGGACCTTAAGGGATGATGGGGGATCAAATCCAGGTGGGCCATGAGCAAGGCAAGTGTCTTATCCCGTGTATTCTTTCTTCCTCTCATTCTTTTTTTTCTTCCTTCCTTCCTTCCTTCCTTCCTTCCTTCCTTCCTTCCTTCCTTCCTTCCTTCCTTTCTCTCTCTCTCTATCTCTCTTTCTCCTTCCTATCTTTTTTTTCTTTCTCCCTTTCTCTTTCTTTTTGTTTTTGGGCTACACCTAGCTGTGATCAGGGCTTACTCCTGACTCTGCACTTAGAGAAAATTCCTGGCAGTGCTCAGAGGAGACCATATGTGGTATGGGAAATCAAAACCAGGTCAGCTGTGTGCAAGGCATGTACCTTACTACTCTACTATCTCTCCAACTCAGTGAAAGTCTATTTCTCTCTCTGTCTCTTCCCCACTCTCTCTCTCATCTGTTTTTATGCATAGAAGACAAAGGTAGAAGGACCCAGAGAACAATTCAGTCGGAACCCTCTCCTTTTACAGGACAATATTAAACCAGCATAAATGACATTGGCTCCAACAGGATTACTCAGTCAAAGACAACTAGTACTCAGATGGCCAGGATGAGTGGTGACAGCAATTGCTCTTGAAGATTCCATGGCCACTGTCATACCAGCATGAGCTGAGTTTGAATGCTTCTGACTTTCCAGAAACCTAGTCTGTCAGAGAACGTGCATATGAGTTTGTCCCAGAGCCTTTTGACATGTAGATTTGAAAGATTCCATAAAGTGGAGCAAATTTTCCACTATGAAAGGGGTGATCTAGACTGCTTTCATCTTTTCTCTTTCTGCACCAGCACCTTGAAGTTTTAAGACTATAATTTTACAAAGAATCCTGATATCTGGTAGAGGACATTCTCACTTTTCAAGATTGTCTTGCTGTTCTTGTACAATTACTCTTCAGATGAACTTTGGAATTATATATATATATATATATTTTTAAAAATACAGGAAAAAAATTAAAAAATTAAAAAACAAACAAACAAACAAAATACAGGTATTGAATCTTCAGCACTCTTGTCTATAGGTGCAGGGCACTCTGAGGGTGCCAAGCCCTCCAGTCCTGCCCTTGAACATTCCCAGCCTAGTTGGGAAGTATAGCCAAACAAGAAGTGTAAAGCCACAATGCTGGGACATTGGGGTGTCCCAACGTGAGAGTGAAGAAGTGAGGCGTCCCACGGTGTGTAAATGCTGGGAGTTCCATCGCTTCTTCCAGCTCAGATTGTCACGAGGACCTTAATTGAAAAGGTGACACTGCACTGAACTTCAGTGGACAAGGAGGGACTTGTAAATTATAGAAGAGAAGTAGATTTCACTGGAGAGACAAGCAGGAATTGGCCTAATTCCGAAGGGAGGATGACGGGAGGCATTGCCCCGAGCTGCGGGAAATCACAAGAAAGCTTTCTGAAGGCATTTCAGCTAGGTTTTGAGCTGGAGGAATCAGAGAAGATGCTGAAAGAGACAATTTAATAAAAGGGATTTTATTACAAAAGCAATACAAGAGCATGACATTTGACCTGGGCTTCCAGGGATGCGTGAAAACGAGAAAGAGGAGTTCCACGGAGTTCAGGGATCACTGAAGTCTTCCCGGAGCAAGGAGGAACTCTCCTCGCTTCCTGCCCGCTCTCTAAGAGGCAGGATCTGAGAGTCCCACCGCAGAAACACGCTGCAGGGCCCCAGCAGGTCTGATTTTCTCAGCGCTGGGAAAAGACCGGCCCGGAGCGCTGAAGCTCCAGTTTGCGGAGCCTGCACGCCCAGCGGAAAGCTTTATGTCGGAATCGACCAATGAGAGAGCCGCGCCTGGTTGCCAGGACGACGGGGGCGCGGCGGAGGCGGGGCCTGGGCTGCGGGGCGGGACCTGGGAGGGGCTTATATAAGCGGGCGCGGGCGGAAGGCGGGCCGTGGGGGTCGGAGGCTGCTAGGCGGGCGGGGCGCAGGCCGCGGGGCCCGAGCCCGGGGGGAGCGAGGGAGCGGAGGTGCCGAGGATCCGATTCACTCGCTGGGGAGACCTATGGGCCGAAGCCGTGTAAATGCGTTTTAAGGCGAGTGTGCGGTGCGACTCGGGCAGTCTCGGCGGGGTGCGGGGAGCGGGCGCCCTGGAACCCGCTGCTGACCTCCCGCCGCCTCCCCCCTCCCCTCCCACCTCTTCTTGCCTCCTTTTAGCAGGGGCCTCGGCTCCGCAACTGCCACTCCTCCTTGGGGTGTTGCACAAGTTTCGAGGTCACCGGCGACCCCCCCTAGCAGCGCCCCTGGCTCTGGCCCCCGTGAAGGAGGACGGGGCTTGGTAAGGGGTTGCGGGGGGCGGGATCTCGACTCTGCACTCGGAAGGGGGCTCCAGGACCGAACCTCAGCCTTGGGTTCTCGCCGGGGAACCCGCGCCCCCTCCCCACCCTGAGGTCACCCCTGTGCACGCTTAGAATCCTGGCCCGCTTTGACAAACGGTGAAAGTGAGGCTTCGAGAGAGCGCGCGCCGCCGCGGTGTGTCCAAGGTCACGCACCAGTGGGGGCGCGGACTCAGACCCCAGACCGCGAGCTGCCCCTTGGGTGGGCGTGATCAGGAGTGCGGGGAGCACTCGGGAAACTCGATCGCCGCCGAGGTTCCACGCTTCCCTGCTCCCCCCATCCCTTCTCAATTCCCTCTCTCCGTGCCCCCCCCTACCCCGGTCCTCAGCCCTCTCCGCCCCATCGCGAACTTCAAAACTTGCATTTACGGTTGGGGAGGGGGTGGCGCACTGAGATTGGGCGTGGCCCCGACACCTGGACCTGCAGGGCACCGGCCAGCCGGGTGCAGAATCCCGCCTCCGGGTGCAGGGTGCCCGGCAGCGCCTCCTCCTTCTCCCCGCAGTGTGTTGCATACTTCTAAGGAGGCTGCAGCGGCAGCGGCGGCGGCGGCAGCGGCGGCGGCTCCATCCCGCCCACCGGCCCTCCCTGCGCGGCATGGCAGGTTACCTGAGTGAATCGGACTTTGTGATGGTGGAGGAGGGCTTCAGCACCGGAGACCTGCTGGAGGAGCTCACTCTGGCGGCCTCACAGGCCACCACGGTGAGGGGCCGGGAGCGGGAAGGGGCCGCGCGCCTCCGCGTCTGGGGAGCCCGCTGAGTCTCCGACAGCGGCCCCGGGACCTTCCTTCTCCTACTAGTTTACTAAACTTGGGTCTAGCCCATGCTTGTGGCAGGAAACAGCCTCCTTTTGCCCTTGCATTTCTGGCCCTTGTCCCAATGGGTCTCTCCTGTGTTCCTCCGTGATGATCAGTACCTTCAGACCTTGATACCCACCTCCCCCATCTTCATCACCAAGCACTGTGCGTTGGTGGAAGGCAAACCTGAAAGGCCTCTTAAGTGGCCTTCCAGAACCTCACCCAGCTCGGCCCTCCTCGCCCCTCAAGCTCCCCTCCTTGTCTCATCCCACCCCTTTTGACTGTTACAACCCCCACAGAATCAGAATTCTTTTTTCCTGAAGGGCCACACCTGGTGGTGCTCAGGGCTTACTCCTGGCTCTGCACACATGAATTACTTCTGGCCTGGCACAGAACCATGTGGGATGCTGGGGATCTAAACCCAGTTGGCTGCAGGCCATGCAAACGCTCTGCTTGCTGTCCTAGTGCTTTGGTACCGGAAGTCAGAATTCTTGGGCAGGCTCCCAGGGCTGGCTCTGAGGTGGAGTCAAAGCATTGCTCCTGGCTTCCCCCACAGACTCTGAGCAGAATTGTTAGTGGTGTTCCCCTGATGCTAGGCATGCCCCTCAGGCCTTTGCCCAGGCTTTTGGCTCTGCAGAGGGTACCCCCTCCAGCCTCCTCTCCTCCTTTCTCTCTAGCTTCCTCTCCTTCTCTCTCTCCATCCCCTATTTCTCCTCATTCCTTGAGATCAGTCACTGTCACCTTTTCCTGATTGCCCCAGGTAAACTGTGTATCTTCTTTCTCTAGGGTCTCTTTACCACCTTTGCAAGAAACTCCCATTTGTTAAATGAACTGGCATGTGGTTGTTTGTGGGTTTGTTTTCGTCCAAGGCTCTGAGCCGTGCCCAGTCATCTCTGACCCTGAGCATGTTGTCAGATACCAAATGGATGTCATCAAAGAAGTGTTGCATAAAAGGGAAACTGTGGGGGCCAGAAATAGAGAGTACAGAGGATAGAGCACTTGCCTTGAACATGGCCAACCCAGATTAGATCCCCAGCACCCATTATGGTCTCCCCAACCCACCAGGAGTGATCCCTTGAGCCAGGAGTAAACCAAGTACAGCTGGATGTGGCAAAAAAAAAAACAAAAACAAAAACAAAAACAAAAACCCACAATAAAATAAACTTGTTTTGTTTTGTTTGGGGGACACACCCAGAAATGCACAGGCATTGCTCTTGGCTCTGCACTCAGGAATCACTCCTGGGAGTACTCAGGAACTATTTGGGCTTCCTGGGATTGAACCCAGGTCGGCTCTATGCAAGACAAACACATTATTCATTGTACTATCTCTAGTACCCAAATAAAATTTTTAAGAAAGGAAAACTGAGTCCTAATAAAGTGACCTTTGATGACCACAGGGAGGCATATCAGGGATGGTGGGGCCAACCTCAAGTTTTCAAGGGAGCGGCCAAAGTTTCTACCTTTAAGGAGCTTGCTGTTTTCTGGAGAAGGCTGCTGGGTCTCACAGTTTCGAGATTTTTGCAGAGCACCTACAGAGTGCAATGGTAGCAAGTAAGGCAGGGTTACCTTGTGGGGTTAGAAGAGGCAGCATCTGAGCTCCAAACTTGCCAGACATGGGTCGGGGAAGGGGATTCCACAGGGAGGGCATGGTGGGAACAGGCTGGGAGGAAGAAACAATCCAGTCTGCAGCTAGCGCTCCAGCTGCCTCCCAGAGCCTTGAGCGCCTGACCAGAGTCACCTTTCTTCCCCGTCCTGCAGAATCTGACATTTTCATGGCCAGGGCTGAGCTTGCACATACTGGGAGGATGGTGGATGATGTGCCCGGGGCAAGCTGGGTGGGTCTCACGTCCACCCCTCTTGTCGTGCAGGGCGAGGTTGCTGCCTTCTTCGTGGCTGACCTGGGAGCCGTAGTGAGGAAACACTTCGGCTTTCTCAAGTGCCTGCCACGCGTCCGGCCCTTTTATGCTGTCAAGTGCAACAGCTGCCCAGGCGTGCTGAAGGTCCTGGCCGAGTTGGGGCTGGGCTTCAGTTGTGCCAACCAGGTGAGCCGCTGTCCTTCCCTGCCCCAGCTCCCGACCGGCCTTGGGTGTCCACGGAAGCACGGGTCACCTGCACTTGGACCACCCCCGTTGGGAGAGGGTTGAAGGGATAAGAGCAGAGGAAACATGGAATCTGCTGGCCTGGAAATTCCAAATTGGAACCTGTGTGTTCCTGGGAAGATGGGTCACTTTTTTCTTTTTCATTTTTTTTGGGGGGGAGGTGGGTTGGTGAGTGGGTGGGAATCCATACCTGGTGGTGCTCAGGGACCACCAGGGTTATAGACTTTGGTGGCCCTGGCTGGGGTGGGCACATGAGTGCCAGATATTTAACTCAGGGATGTGCCCTATCACAGAGGGTATTTTCCCTGTCCCCACGTGTAACTTTTGCCAGGGCAGGGGCGGCGCTGTGTTCAGTGCTTACTGGAGGCTCTGTGCTCAGGTCACTTCTGGTGAAACTCAGGGAACTTTATGGTGTGCTGAGGTTTGAACTCAGGTTGGTTGGCTATGTGCAAGGCAAGTGCCTTACCTGCTATACTGTCTCTCCAGCCCTGAGTTATGTTTTTGCTTGTTTGTTTTGGGGCTATATCCTGTGGTGCTCAGGGCTTACTCTTGAAGGTACTTGGGGTCCTTATGCAATGACAGGGATTCAAACTAGGGTTGGTTGGTTGTCTGCTAGGCAAGTACTTTACTTGCTGTACTTTCTCTCCAGCCTTTGGAGGTTGCATTTTTAATGGAGATCTCCCTCCTTTCCTTTCCTTCCTTCCTTCCTTCCTTCCTTCCTTCCTTCCTTCCTTCCTTCCTTTCCTTTTATTTTCTTCTCTTTATTTTTTTTTAATTTCTTTTTGTTTTGGGATCTTACTCTGCAATGCTCAGGGGTTATTCCTGGCTCTGCTCTCAGGAATTACTCTGATGGTCCTCGGGGATCATATGGGATCCTGGGGATTGTACCCTGGTCAAGCTGTGTGCAAGGCAAGTGGCCTCCCTGCTGTACTATCTCTCTAACCCAATTTTCAAATTTTCTTCGGATTGCATGATTTATTGAACTATATACAGAGCTGTACATAGAACTATACATTATTAGAGCTATTCTTCAAATAAAATGTCTTTTAAGTTTATTTTTCTTTTTTAAATCTTAATGTGTACCTGTGTATTTTCTTATCTGATCATTTTAGAGTTTTGTTACCTTTCTTTTTTTTTCTTTTTTTCCCACTTTTTAATTTTGTTGTATCACCGTGAGATAAGAGTTACAAAGCTTTCATGTTTGAGATTCAGCCATACAATGGTGAAACACCCATCCCTTCACCAGAGCACATTTTCCACCACCAATGTTCCAAGTATCACCCCCCCCCCGTCACATACATATACATCACAATCCCCACCCTGCCTCTATGGCATGCAATTTCCCCAATACTCTCTCTTTTATTTGGGGCATTAATTTTACTTGAATTTTCCCACCATGATTCACACCTACCTGCCAGGGGCAGATAGTAGATAATATATTTTCCATAGCTCATTTCGAATACCAGAGAGCTCACGCGGGTACAATTGTAAATGTAAATTTCTAGATTGTAAATGGTTGGGTTCCAGAGAAATCTCTATATGGCACTAATCCGTTTTGGGATTCATTTGGGAGCCTCTGGGCCAGGGCTGTTGGTGTGCCAAGATGGTGTCCCGAGGCAAATTGTGGGCGTGACGGCCAGTATTCTGGTCAGGTAGTGACCCAGGGAGGGATAGCCGGGGTCCTCTGCTACCATGTGGCCTGGAGATTTAGTCCTGGAACCCACATACCTGGGCCTTGCTTTGAAAGCTCTGAAAGCTCTTGGTCACCAGAATTCCATCTGGAGTAGGTGGGGAGACTGCACCTGCTCCCTGTGGAGTGTCCCGGTGATATTGGCTCTGTATGGGGCCCAGAGAGATCTCCGGCACTGCGGTATCATCTGGGACTTGCTGCTGTGTCTCTGGGCAGGGCTCTGGGTGTGCTAAAATGGTGCCCGGATGCTAATTGTGGACATGACAGCCAGTCTTCCGGGTGGGAGGGGGCCCGGGGAGGGACAGCCCGGGTCCTCTGCCACCATGCGACCTGGAGATGTAGTCCTGGAACCTGCATACCTGGGCCTTGCTTGTGGAAGCTCTTGGTCACCAGTATTCCATCTGGAGTAGGCAGGGAGACTGCACCTGCTCCACGTGGGGTGTCCCGGTGATATTGGCTTGGTATGGGGTCCAGAGAGATCTCCGGCACTGTGGTGTCTTCCGGAACTTGCTGCTGTATCTCTGGGCCAGGGCTGTTGGTGTGCTAAGATCCACATTACAGAATTTTCAGCAGATTATATCTTGGTGAGGTCCTTCCTGAGACAGTGGAGTCAGGCTTGGGATATGGCGGCAACTTTGGATTGTGGAAGCAAGTGGCTGCCGGGGACTCTGCTTGGGTGGGCACAAGCCGACCCGCCCTCTCTAATTTACTCTGGACTGTTCAGCCATGTATGGGTCTGAGCTTAACTGCGGCTCTTTGATCTCTTTCGAGATTTATTTAGGGGTCTCTGAGGCAAGGTCAGTAGTAGAGCTTACAGGGTAGTGCTGGAATTGGTTCATGGGGATGACTGCCAGTTCTTCCATGTGTATTGGGAAGTTGGGGAGGTAGCCCTTCCCAACTCTGAGTGAGCTTGTATAGCTGAGCTGGGGGTGGTTTGTGGGTGTGACTCCCACATACCTAACTTTTGGCCATTTAATTTCTTGGTAAACTTGTTCCCAAGTTGTTGGGGTCTGGCTGAAGGCACAGCGGCAATTAGAGGCTATTAGGAAGCCTGAAGGCAACATCAGGCTGCTGATGCACTCACCCTGCAGGTACAGGTTGACCTGTTGGTGGCACCATACCCCCAGTTTTGTTACCTTTCTGATTTGCTGAATGCTGTGGGCTTCCCTGCCCCCCCCATCTATATTTATTTATTGTTTTTTGGGGGGGTCATATCTGGCAATGTTCATGGTTTATTCCTTGATCTGCACTTAGGAATTGCTCCTGGTGGTGCTCTGGGAACCATATGGGATGCTGGAGATTGGGGTTGGCCACACGCATGGCAAACTCTTTAACCAATATACTGCATAGCCAGCCCTTCCCTTCTAGTCTTTAGATTGATGGAGACACTTCCCATTCACTGAGCTTCTGTCACATGACCGTGTCCATGCAAGGCAGGGCCAGCAGGGTAGCAATGCAGATAGACCCTGAAGGAGTGCTTAGCTTTATCTATCTACATTCAGGGTTTTTTTTTTTTTTCTTTTTGGGTCTCACCCGGTGATGAACAGGGGTTACTCCTGGCTCATGCACTAGGAATTACTCCTGGTGGTGCTTAGGAGACCATATGGGATGCTGGGAATTGAACCCGGGTTGGCCACATGCAAGGCAAATGCCCTACCTGCTATGCTATCACTCCAGCCCCTGCATTCAGGTTTTAGTAAGTAAAATTTTATCATCTTAACACTATGCTGTTTACTCAGAGTGAAGCTTTGAACATCTTTGTTCACTGAGCAAACCAATGTGTGGAGCCTACGACAGCCCCAGGTGGGGATTTAATGAATCAAACAAACAAGGTTTTTTTTTTTTCCATGGAGCTGAAGTTAAAAGAATGATAATCTGGAATATTTTAGACTGAAAATGCTGTGGGGAAAATTAAAGTAGGAGGGGAATCGAGGACTGAAATCTGAATACAACTGAAGGAAGCCTGGCATCAAGCCAGGAGGATAACTAGGATAACTAGGAGGAAAATATTCCAGAGGGAGAGACCATCAAGGAAAATATTCCAGAGGGAGAGACCATCAAGTGCTCCAGTGTGGTGGGAGCGTGTCTAGGGGGTGTTGATTTGTGATATGGCCATTACTGGGTTTTGTTTTCAATTGCTTTTAGGCTATTTTGTTGTTGTTGTTGTTGTTTTGGGGGTCACTTCCAGTAGTGTTCAGGAACTGCTCCTGGGATGGTGCTAGGGGGTGGTTCCTGGAGGTGCTGGGACTATGCAATGCTGGGGCTCGAACTTGGGGCTCCTGCATGCAAAGCTTACACGCCAGCCCTGGGAGCCATCTCCCCAACTGCCAGAGTGATGTTTTAAAGAGAAAGCTCTTTTATTTTTTTATTTAATTTAATTTTATTTTTGCTTTTTGGGTCACACCTGGCGATGCACAGGGGTTCCTCCTGGCTCTGCACTCAGGAGTAACTCCTGGCGGTGCTCAGGGGACCATGTGGGATGCTGGGAATTGAACCTGGGTCGGCCGCGTGCAAGGCAAACGCCCTACCCGCTGTGCTATCTCTCCAGCCCCGAAAGCTCTTTTATTTTTATTTATTTAGTTTTTGAGGAGCATTTTTTACATTATGGACAGCAGTGTGGCTGAGTGTTGGAGGAGGATTCTAGAAAGAGTTCCTGGTTAGAGAAAAGAGAGTTGGTCTGGGCAGGCTGACAGGGCTGGAGGGATTGCAGCGGGGGAGGCGGTCAGAGCAAGCAGGCTCCCTTTGTAGAGACTGAAGCCTCCTTTGCGTTAGCTCTTCCTTTGTATATTTAGTCAGGTGAGTGTGTGGTACAGTGGGAGAGAGATGGTTATTTCCCTTCTGGGATGCTGTGGTCCCCTGGACGTACTCGCAAGTAAGCAGAGCCAGGATTTACCACCTTATCACTTTCCTGTAGGTTGCTGGGCCTCTGTTCTGGGTAGAGAAGCACCCCTCCTTTCCCGCCTCCTGGGTCTAGGGGTAAAGTACAGTCCCGAGCCCTCGGACCAGAGCCCTCACTTCTGGAAATCCAGGCCTTGGGCCCTGGTCTTCTAGCCTCAGAGGCTGGTCTCCAAGAGCAGAGTTATGGGGTATCAGGGCAGAGAAAGATCTGGAAGTCAGTGGGGACATTAAGCGTCTTTGCAGTTTGCGAGTGCTTCTGTATGCCAGGCACTTTACTGAGCGTTTTTTGTACCTGCGCTCACTTTATTTCCGCAAACCCCCACGAGGCAGACACGAGGTCATCTTACTGCAGTTCTGACAGCAGCCCTGTGAGGAAGCATCTAATGGCAGGCAACAGCCGGAGATGGAACTGCTTCTCCGGAACTGTTTCTCGGGAAGTGGCCGCTTCTGGGGTTGATGGGATCTGCCTCGATTGCGTCTGGCTTTTCTAGGTGCTCAGGGATAGGGGTGGTGGATGCTGTGGGCTAAACCACAAGGTCTGGCCCCCTCCTGGTCAGAGGATGGGTGCAGCCTTGGGTGAATTGTCTGAGGTGGCTCTGCTTTTCCTGGAAGGCCAAGGCTGCCCTCTTCTGGTCAGCAATGGTGGTGACACATTTAACAGACACTGAGGGCCTGCGGGACCTGGTACCCTGCACAGGGGCATGGCAGGGTCTCTGGCTGGTGGAGAAGGGCAAAAAGCCAACGGTCTCCTGCCTTGTTCATTCCTGCCGGTTTGTGGACAGCTTTGCAGGGCAGTTGAGGAGGTTGAAGAATGCTGGTCTAGGGCACAGGTTATACTTGTGTGGGGCTCAGGCTCACGGAAGCACTTCCCATAGGTCTGTACTGACTCCTGCCCCCGGCCAGTCCCCTCCTGACATCCCCCTAGACACCACATCACACCTTCCCACCCCCAGACAATTCCTTGTTCCCTCTTTGTGGCCAAAACAAGTGGCACCTGGTGAGCTGGCACCTGGTGAGCTGCTCTTAGTCACCTTTCCCTTGTCACAAACACCTTAGGTCATTGCTTTGTAACCCCTCACTCTTACTCTTCCATGGAATCTCTTCTTATCAATGTTCTGATCATCTCCAGGATCCAGGGAACATGCTTTATTTAAACACTTTAAATAAAATATTTGAACACCTTAAATAAAAAAGCGATTTATTTAGAAAAATAAGTGGGACATCAACTAATTTTATTTTGTGTGTGTTGTTTTTGGGCCACACCCAGCAATGCTCAGGGATTACTCCTGGCTCTGTGCTCAGGGGTCACTCCTGGCGGTGCTCATGGGACCATAAGCAGCTCCAGGTCCAAACCTGGGTCAGCTGTGTGCAAGAGAGTGCCTTCACCTCTGTGCTATCTTTCTGGCCCCCTTTTTCTTGGGGGTAGGGGGTGATGTGGTGGCATAAGCCTTTATTTTTTATTTTTTTACTTTTTGTGTAAAAAAAGTAAACCCCTGGCGATGCACAGGGGTTACTCCTGGCTCTGCACTCAGGAATTACTCCTGGCGGTGCTCAGGGGACCATATGGGATGCTGGGAATCGAACCCGGGTGGGCCTCATGCAAGGCAAATGCCCTACCTGCTGTGCTATGGCTCCAGCCCTGGCATAAGCCTTTATATTTCCAGAGATAACCAGCTTGGACATATAGTATTAAAAAAATGCTTACAAATAGGATTTTGTGGGAAAATACAGGCTATTTTGTGATCTTGTAGCAATGTGTAAACGACACTCATGATCAGTAGTGGACCCCAGTTACTTTAAACTTAGCAGGTTTTGGGGATATGTTCTTGCTGATGCATGCGAGACACTCTTTGGTCATCTATATTGGTAATCTATTTGGTCATCTATTTGGTCATTGTCCTCTCAGCATTCAATACAGTAACTTTTACTTTCTACTCAGATCTATACTCAACACTTTAAAAGCAATTGTATCTTGCCTGCATGGCAAAGCTTGGCAAGCTACCCGTGACATATTCGATATGTCAAACACAGTAACAAGTGAGATGTTACTGGGACCGCTCGAGCAAATTGATGAACAACGGGAGGACAGTGACAGTGACTACGCCCGTTAGTACTCAGAATTCCCAGTAAAGTTCAGGAGACCAGGCAATGTTGGGATCAAGCCCAGGCCTCTGACCTGCAAAGCAAGTGCTCAGCCCTTTGGGACATCTCTTGGGGCCTCTGAGCAAACTTTGAAGGAACTGGAGACAATTGGAGCCCATAGTCTTCTAGAACTTCTGCTGGCACCAATTCATACCCATTGAATGGCACCCCTGTGAGTGACAGTGCTTTTCAAAGACAGTCCCAGTGCTCCCAGTCTTCAGATTCAGATGTGAGCAGGAAGTGGGCTGCTGCTCTGCCCCTGGTCGGGCCCCTGTGGTCCTGAGACAACACCCGCTTTCATACCAGTTGGCCTGGTGGAGGGCTGGGGTTTGTGTGTGCAGGTATTGGCTAGACTCTCCTAGTGCTGCAGTTCTTCCCAGGCAGCACTGTGGGGACCACATCCGGCTGTTCTCAGAGCACCTCTGGATTCCACCTCAGGCTTCCTTGAAAACTCGCCCTCCAGGAGTTCCGGCTGCGCACACAGATCTGCCCAGACCCGTCCGACTGGCTGCTGACCGGCTCCAGAAAGCTGCTGGGAAGCCAGTGTGTTGGGTCATGCTGGGGCCATCCCCTCCGTGGTGAAGGACCCTGCCTAGCTCTGGAAGGCTTCCCCAGTGACTAATGTCCATGCAAATCAGACCCGTCAGGTCCCTTCCTGAAACCTGTGCTATTTCCTGTTGCCCCAGGGCAGCAATGTAAATCCCCTGGATTTCCCAGTTGACTCTGTTTCCCTGGCCCTGGCCTCATTGTCTCTCCCGGATCCTTGACCAAGCCCAACACCTGTTTCCCTCAGAGCCTCCGTTCAGCTCACTCCTCTGCGGGAAACGTTCTTCCATTCCGTCATGACCTGGCCGAGGCCTCAGCTTAAACTCAGACCCTCCTTATCTCCTTTCCTTCCCACTCCTCTGTCTGCCTCTTCCATCTTCAGTCTTCCCGATCCCCCCTCTAGCCTGAAAGCTCTGTGGCTTTATCCCCACTGGTCTTAGGCCAGCCCAGGGCCAGGCGGTTTGCTTAAGCTCAGGAAATGTTTCTCAGCTCAGAATCTTCTCCTTAACAGCGCCAGCTGAGACACTTAAGTCATGTTTCACCTTTTCTAGGCAAAGCCAAACAAAGCCCTTTTCTCTATGTCCCACTTTACCTTCCTTTTATTGTTCCTGCAATGGCTGGGGTTGCCCTTTGGCCCTATGCTTACCCGAGGGCTGGGTCAGGGGTGCAGGTTGCATACTCAGGAACTCACCAGGGCCCTCACACTGACTGTGGCACTCCCAGGGTTTGGTAGCAGCTAAGCGGTGTGACTTTGGATAAGTGACATAAGCTCTGGTTCCTGTCTCATATTGGGGTCAGTGAGAATGGACGTAAAATGGAGACTAGGGCCCTGAGACCTGAGTTTGCCCCCCATCAGGACTGGTCTCTGAGCACAGAATCAGGAATAAATAAACCCTGAACGCTGCCGGATGTGCCCACCCCTTCCCCCACAAAAAGGAAGGCGGAGTAGGATGTAGGAGGAGTCTGTCATAAGGTGCCCAGCTCCTGTGATTGGACTAATTAATCCATGATGTCGTAGTGTGACTATTCCAACCCACAACCAAGTGTCAGGCCCTGTGGTCAGGACCTCCATGAGCTCAGAGTGCCTTCTTGTCTATTTGAATCTGGGCCACACCTGGTAGCTCAAAATCTGCACTCAGGAATTACTCCTGGTATTGCTTGGGACCTTAAGGGATGCCGGATCGAGTCAGAGTGCCTTTATGTGCATTTGAAAGTGATCTGGCACCAAATGGCCCCCAGAACTTAGGGTGGGGTGGGGTGGGGGAAAGCTCTGATGGGCTCATTGGGGTGACTCTGGAGACCCCTGAGCACCCTGAGATTCTGGGGCGGCTTTGTGACTCCAAGCTGCACTTCATCCTTGGGCCCTCACATTGAACCTGACTGGCTGAGAATTGCCAGGAGATGCTCTGAGTTCCCTGAGTCCTGTATGGGAGACCTCCCCATTCTGCCCCACAGAAAGAAAAGTTTCCTCTTCCACAAGATGTTTGCCATCACCAGTACCTGACTAGGCCTGGAACTTCCCAGACCAAGCTCTGGGTGCCCTTTGGTGCCCTGCCCTCTGTGCAGACGCCTCCACTGCTGCAGGATGGCCTGCCTGCCCACGCTGGGTTTGGGGATCTCTAAAAGTGAATACCGCGGCTGGAGCGATGGCACAGTGGGTAGGGCGTTTGCCTTGCGCACAGACGACCTGGGTTCAATTCCCAGCATCCTATATG
This sequence comes from Sorex fumeus, assembly GCF_029834395.1. Classification (NCBI taxonomy): domain Eukaryota; kingdom Metazoa; phylum Chordata; class Mammalia; order Eulipotyphla; family Soricidae; genus Sorex; species Sorex fumeus. The sequence continues at coordinate 48,374,437 of NW_026606104.1, forward strand.
GTCCCCCGAGCACCGCCAGGGGTAATTCTGAGTGCAGAGCCAAGAGTAGCCACTGAGCATCACTGGATGTGACCCAAAAAGCAAAAAAAAAAAAAGTGAATCCTGGGGCATGGAGCCATGGGACAGTGACCAGGGCACTTGTCTTACTGGCTGTTTCAATCCCCAACACCCTGTTTGGTCCCTTGAGCACTGCCAGGACTAAGCCCTGAGCTTAGATGGGACCCCAAAAACCAAAGTGAAAGTGAATCCCACTTAAAATTAAACTTCGTGGTTTACCAAGTTGTTCCTAATAGAGTTGTTTCAGACATTCAGTATTCCAACACCAATCCCACCACCAGTGTCCCCATTTTCTCAACTCTCCCCCCGCCCCCAAGCCTTGCCCCCTTAGCAAGAACACAATAATTTCTTTTATATTGCCTGTTACAACTAAATGGCTAATGGAATTATCAAAAATACTCCAGTAAAACAAAATTTGTGAAAACTGTTCAACTCACCATGGGGTCCTTAAGTCCTTGTCCGAGGGTTTACTGAGCTGGTTTGTTGCTTGTTGAGCCTCCCTTGTTACTGTTTTTGTTACTTGAGTTAGTTGGTTTCTGTGCTATTTTCCCATCTTATTTGGTGTGTGCCTACCAGGATGTCAATCTTGCGGAATTTGGAGGGTCTCCAGGATCTGTAGAACTGGGTTGGTGAATGGGTTGACACGGCAGCAGCTGTGGGGTATGGGCGTGGTTGCTGGGGCTCTCAGAAGTTACGAGAAGACTCCAGAGTTCTCAGCCTTAAAACTGCTGTACCTGGAAGGGTTTCCGTTTGTTCTCCACAGAGATTAATTGTGAGCTAGAGAAGCTGGGCCCTTGGCCTGGTGGCATTGTGGGGATGTGGGTGCCGCTGCCTTAGCTTCGGCAGGGCGTGGGCTCGGCCTGCCCCTCTCCTGAGGGTGCCCCGGAGTTTGCAGCCAGAAGACCCGAGCTTCCGTGAGTTCTTAGCGGCTTGGCATGCATCTCCTTGGAGGTTTTGTCATGACTCAGTGGAGCAGGACCGGTGGGTGAGCCCACATGGTGACGCCTGTGAATCCCACTTCTATTTTGTTGTTTTCTTGAGGCCGCAGTTGAAGGTACTCAGGAGCACTCCCAGCTCAGTGCTCAAGGGTTACTTTGGTGGTGCCAGGCTGGCAATTCAGGCTTTGACAAGCAGAACCTGTCCTCTGGCCCCCCTGTGGCCCCTGCCCAGACCCTGGGTCCCCCTCCTCACAGCTGCGATGTCACTCCTGTCTTGTGCGGCTCTGCCCTGGAAGGGCTGCTGGGCCCCGGGGCCTCCTCACCACCACCCTCGGACCCCACAGGCAGAGATGGAGTTGGTCCAGCGTCTGGGCATCCCCGCCAGTAAGATCATCTACGCCAACCCCTGTAAGCAAATCGCACAGATCAAGTACGCTGCGAAGCACGGGGTCCAGCTGCTGAGCTTCGACAACACCCTGGAGCTGGCAAAGGTGGTGAAGAGCCACCCCGGTGCCAAGTAAGGCGAGGAGCCCGCCTATGTGAGGCTTCACGCGTGCGCACATGTTTGTGTGTGGGGGGGGAGGGGGTGTAGGGGAGTGTGTGTGTGGAGTGTGTGTGAGGTGTGTGTGTGTGTAGGTGTGTATGTGCGGTGTGTGTGGGGGATGTGTGGGGATGTGTTTCAATGTGTGTGTGCAGTGTGTATGTATGGGTATGTGTGTGGAGTGTGAGTGAGGGTGAATGTGTGTAGGGTATGTGTGTGTGTGTTAGGTGTGTGTGTGTATAGGTGTGTGGGATGTGCGGGTGTGTGTGTGGGGTGTGCGTGTGTTAGGTGTGTGGATATGGGTGTGTGTGTAGGTGTGTGGGTGTGGGTGGGGTGTGTGGGGGGAGTGTGGGTGTCTGTCGGGTGTGTGGGGGGTATGTGGAGGTGTAAGGTGTGTGTGGTGTGTATGTGGGTGTGTGGGGAGCGTGTTTGGGGTGTGTGGGGGTGTGTTTAGGGGGTGTGGGGTGTGTGCGTTAGGTGTCTGGGTATGGGTGTATATGTTAGGTGTGTGGGTGTGGGTGTGTGGGGTGTGTGTGTGGGGGGGTTATCAGGGCCACAGGGCAGGAAGTCCAGCTGGAGCAGCAGGCCCTACCTCACACCCAGCCACAGGGGCAGGAGGGTGCGGTGGACCCGTGGGGTCCTGAGCCTGGACAAAGGGAGCGGGTCCAGCCCATCATCCCTGTTGGGTCCCGGGGAGAGGTGTCTGGCGTGGGGAGTGGCTGGTTCAGGCGTACGGCGGGTCAGTGTGGGCGCGGGTGTGGGGCATCCCAGTACCCGGAGCTAGAGGCTAAACAGGTTTATGGCCTGGCTGGAACGGCAAGGGACGCACAGGGCTTGGGAAAGGGCCAGGGCCCTCAAGCTGTGGCTTTCATAGGTCACGGTGGGGGTGTGGATGTCCAGGGAGGAACCTGGGGGTGACGGGGAGGCCAGCTGGGGGCCATTCTGGCTTACCCAAAACCTCTTTCAATTCATCTGGATTATTGGGGTGCTTATGTTTAAGGTCTGCGTCCCCTCCTAGGAGAAAAGCTGGAAACTAGTTGGGGTGCAGGCTAACTGGGAGGAACGGGGGCTGTGGAATGACAAGGTGTGCAGGGGAGATGTGGGGGGGACCAAGGCAGGAGCCCCAGGCTGGGCAGCTCGGAGCCACCAAAGAGCATGACTGAGACCTGTGGTGGGTGGGGGCGGCGGGAGGTCACCCGCAGGGGCGCCCCGCTTGTCTCCCCAGGTTGGTTCTGAGTATCGCCACCACCGACTCCCACTCCCTGAGCCGCCTGAGCCTCAAGTTTGGTGCGTCCCTGAAATCCTGCAGGCACCTGCTTGAGAACGCCAAGAAGAACCACGCAGAGGTGGTGGGGGTGAGGTGAGTGCCAGGAAGCCCAGCTCTGGAGCACAACCACACTCTCAGGAGGGCCTGTGCCAGGCATGCAGCTGGAGAGGCTCCTCAGGAAGGAAGGTCTGGGGTGCCCAGATAGTCCCGTCCTCAGGGCTTCCAGGAGGACCCGGCTCTCCCACCGGAGGGCAGAGGTGGACAGCCCCACCCTTGCCCTGCCTCTTCTCCTGCAGGGCCAGGGCTGAAGGAATCTTGTGACAGAGGTTTCATCTGTTTTGGATTTAGGATGTGTTAGGCACGGTGCTAAATGCGTGACGTACAGAATCTTCCAGCCTGTGGGATCTCATGCCCGCTGTGTTGATCAGGAAACTTGAGCCCGGGCAGGCTGTAGTGTTGGGAATGCCGTGCCCAGAGGCGGATGGCCGGAGCACGCTGTTCCACAGGGCTCCAGCGTCTGGCCTCCCGTTCACTCCTGACTCAGGGCATCACTGAAGTGGGCACAGTGTCCTGTGGACCTGCTCAGGGTCTCTCTCCAGGGAGGTGCCCCAGGACCCTTCCCGTGAGACAAGGCTCTTCCTCCTTCCCCAGTTTCCACGTTGGAAGTGACTGCCCCGACCCCCAGGCCTACGCCCAGTCCATCGCAGATGCCCGGCTCGTGTTCGAAATGGCCACTGAGCTGGGCCACAGGATGCACATCCTGGACCTCGGTGGTGGCTTCCCTGGAGTGGAGGGGCCCAAAGTGAGATTCGAAGAGGTAACCTGCACCTGTGGGTGTCACACGGGGCTGGGTGGGGGCTGGGGGGCATAGCGGTCATCAGCCTGCAGTGCTGTGGGCTCAGCCTGTGCCCTACCTGGATTTTTCTTTTTCTTTTTTTTGAGGCCTGGCAAGCTCCCCGTGACGTATTCAATATGCCAAACACAGTAACAACAAAATCTCCAATGGAGACGTTACTGGGCCCGCTTGAGCAAAATCGACCAACAACGGGAGGGCCTTTACCTTTACCTTTACCTTTTTAAATATTGAACAAATACAGTTGTTTCGGGCATTCCATGTTCTAGCACCAATCTCACAACCAGTATGGCCTACCCCAACCATTGTCCCATTTCCCACTTCCCGCCCCCAAACCAACCCTCTTAGTCACAAAATCATTTATATTGCTTGATATAACCACATGGTAAGTGGAATTATTTAAAAAAAATAGTTCGGGACTGGAGCGATAGCACAGTGGGTAGGGAGTTTGCCTTGCACATGGCCAACCTGGGTTTGATTCCCAGCATCCCACATGGTCCCCTGAGCACTGCCAGGAGTAGTTCCTGAGTTCAGAGCCAGGAGTAACCCCTGTGCATTGCCAGGTGTGACCCAAAAAGTAATAAATAAATTAAATAAAAAATAAATTAAAAAAATAGTTCAGTAAAAGAAAAGTAAAGTAAAAGTAAAGGCCCACCCGTTGATCGTCGATTTGCTCGAGCGGGCCCAGTAACGTCTCCATTGGAGACTTTGTTGTTACTGTGTTTGGCATATCGAATACTCTCGGTAGCTTGCCGGGCTCTCCGAGAGGGGTGGAAAGTTGTGGAAATTGTTATATCTCACGATGGGGTTGTTAGTCATTGTCTGAGGCTTTACTGAGCTGTTTGTTGTTCATTGAGCAACAATGACCTTCTGTGTTACTGTTTTTGCTCACTGAGCTCAGTGGGCTTCTGTGCTACTTTCCATCTATTTTGCTGGGCCCCGACTGGGCTGTCAGTATTCTGGGATTTGGAGGCATCTATGCGGCCACTTACTGGCTTTTCTTCACTTCTTCCAGTCCTGTGTTTGCTTCAGTGGCCCACAAAGGTCATAGCTCTGCAGCAGAGTGGGATGCAGTCTGGCTCTTGCCTGCCTCCCACCCGGGGCCATTTTGAGGTTTAACCGGCATATATCTGCATAAGTCACAAGTCTCGCTGAGGGGGTGGGCTAATGAGAATTCATGGGAGGGCAAGGGAAGGAAAACCAGCCTCCTGTCCTCGCCCTTCTGACTTTCCCAGCTATGAGCTGAAAGTAAAAAAAGATAAAACCCTGTCCCATTACTATCCCCACTTTAACCACTAGGGGTCGCTTCTCCTTAGGACAAGCCTGGGATTGCCACATTCAGGAATGGACCTGAGAAATCCTGGAACTGAATGCCAAGAATTCTAATCTGCTGTGCTCCTACTGGGCTGTCAGTATTCTGGGGTCCCAGCTGACAGAAGTCCGCTGTCCGTCTAATGCTTGGGGGTTATTGATGTTGATGAAAGCATTGCAGGGTGCATTACTTAGGTGAAAATATTTACTCAAGACAAAAGCGGAGTTATGTCCCTTAGCAAGTTTCTCATAAAAATAGTATTTGTATAAAAAATAACTAAAATACTTTCTTCAAAATGTTAACATTGAGCAGGTAAGGTGTTTGCCTTGGAGGCACCTGACCTAGGTTTGATCCCTGGCACCCCATTTCATCCCCCGAGCCCCCTCAGGAGTGAACCCTGAGCAAAGCCAGATGTGTCCCCCAAACCAAAAACAAACTAACCTGAAAAATGAGACAAAAAATTAACATTGTTTAATTTAATCTGGGTGATAGAATTAAGAGTGGCTATAGGGGCTGGAGCAATAGCACAGCAGGTAGGGCGTTTGCCTGGCATGTGGCTAACCCAGGCTTGAGTCCCAGCATCCCATATGGTCCCCCTAGCACTGCCAGGAGTAATTCCTGAGTGCAAGAGCCAGGAGTAACCCCTGTGCATAGCCAGGTGTGACCCAAAAAGGGAAAATAAAAGAGTGGCTATAATCTTTTCTCTGTATTTTCTGTAAAAATAGACAGTACCAAGCATTTGGGGGCTTTGGAAAGGTGGAGTCATACAAGCCTGAGGGTGCGTCCAGCTCTGCCTTCCACTTGCTTTCTTGGCCTGCTGTTTGCAGCTACCAGCGGGGGCCTTAGCAGCTGCCAAGTTTCTTCTTCTGGAAATCAAAGATGTGGTCAAGAAATCGGTTTAGCATTGTCTTCAGCATGAAGCCTCATTTCAAGCATGATTGTCTCCCATCTCCCTGTCATCAGATTGCTTCTGTGATCAGCTCAGCCTTGGACCTGTACTTCCCGGAGGGCTGCGGTGTGGACATCCTTGCCAAGCTGGGGAGGTACTACGTGACCTCGGCCTTCACCTTGGCCATCAGCATCATGGCCGGGAAGGAAGTTCTTCTGGACCAACCTGGCCGGGAGGGTAGGTACCAGGTGGGCCATGGAACCCCATTCTTCTCCGAAGCTTAGGACAGAGAGTAGCTGAGCTGGGTCCCATTTTAGGGATTGGGCGGGTGGAGTCTGGTGAATGAGTTCTTGCTTTAGGGATTTATTTTTTAATGGGGTGGGGGCCCACACCTGGCAGAACTCAGGGGTTTCTCCAGGCTCTGCACTCAGGAATCACTCGTGGTGGTGCTGGGGGTGGATCATATGGGATGCTGGAATTGAACCTGGGTTGGCTGCATGCAAGGCAAATGCCCTACCTGCTATACTATTACTCTCACCCTGACTTTAGGGAAACTTAGTGTGGGTACTGATTCGGGTCCTAGGATGTCCCTTCTGAACCCTCCCGGTCATTCTACTGAGTGGAAGGGGTCAAAGAAAGATGCAAAGAGATAACGCTGGTGAGAGCAATGTACCAGGCTCTCTAGAGGCAGGGCTGGGTATGGAGAGGGCTGTGATGATCATATGACTTCACTGTGAGTGGATGCTGGTACTGTGCTTGGTGCTTAGCTCGCTAGTAATTAACCCCACTTTACAGTCGAGCCAACCAAGGCTCACAGAGGTTACCTGACTTCCGAGTACATGCTGAGCTGACTGGATGGCCGGCTTGGTCTGAGTCCAGCCGGGCCACGTTAGGTATCTGAGATTTAATCAAGACATGTTTGCATAAATCAAGTTCCCTCTCTCTGCTAGGTAGCATCTTTGTTTCCTGGGCATGCTCTTATTTGATCAAGGTTGTTATCAAGGCAACCTTAGGAAGAATCGACACTATACCATACAATCTCATCAAACAGACGAAGCTGAAAACCAAAGATGTGCAAGTGAATGTCTTAAATATCTAGTAAGCAGGAAAGCCCTGTTGGACCTCCTGCCTGTCTCCTCTCCACAGCCCAGACCGCTGGTCTTTCTCTTCTTGGAACATGATACAAAAAATTTATGGCAGAATGTAGACACGAGAGGCTGAGTCACAAGCTCAGGGTCACACAGCTCCAGGCCTGGGAGTCAAGTTTAAGCTGGCCTGCCTCAAAGCTTCTCGGCCCACGCTGCTAATATCAGCACAGGACCCAGCCTGGAGCTGGGCAAGGGGCAGCCAGCTGTGGCCGCCTGCCTGACCCTCCCCTCCCCCTCCCTCCCCGCAGAGGAAACCGGCTCCACCCCCAAGACCATGGTGTACTACCTCCCGGAGGGCGTGTATGGAAGCTTCAACTCAGTCCTGTTTGACAACACCTGCCCTAGCCCCATCCCGCAGAAGGTGAGCCCACAGGCACGGCCTGTTTCCGTTCTTTGAAGCAGATGGTTTCAGGAATCGGAGAGGAGAGAACGAGCCCCTGAAGCAAAGGAAGAGGGACCGGAGTGGTAGTACAGGGGGTAAGGCCCTTGCTTTGCATACGTATAACCCAGGTTTGATCCCGCAGTACCTCATGTGGTCCCCTGTGCCCCACCAGGAGTGATCCCTGAGCAGAGAGCCAGGAGTAAGTCCTGAGCATTGCCCGGTGTGGCCCCAAAATAAAGCAAAGGAAGAGAAATGATGCCCCTCCCCAAGTTGGGGTGTGGACAGCTCCTAAACTGAATGTGAGTGGCTGCATTTCAGTTGGGTTATGTGCACGCGTTCAAAAAAGATTTTTCATGGGCTGTGTGTGTATGTCTGTGTGTCTGTGGATGGGTATCTTAATTTTAAGGTTTTTGGCTTTGGGGTCATGCCCATTCATGCTGTCTCTGTGTTCAGGGATCACTCCTGGCAGTGCTCAGGGGACTATATGAGATGTTCAGGGTTGAACCCAGGTCAGGCATATGTTAAAGCAAGCACACCTGCTGTAATATCTCTCTAGACACATGTGTGTGTGTGTGTGTGTGTGTGTGTGTGTTTGTGTTTTAATCTGAGTTTTTGTTTTTTTGGGTCACATCCAGCTGTGCTTAGGGATTACTCCTGGTTCTGTACTCAGGGATCATTCCTGGCATGACTTGGGGGACCATATGGGACCCCAGGGATCAAACCTGGGTCAGGTATATGCAAGGCAAGCACCCTGCCTGCTGTAATATCTCTTTCGCCCCCAATCTTATTTTTAAAAAGACGAAACTGGTAGAAAAGGGGCCAGAGCAATAGCACAATGGAGAGGGCGTTTGCTTTGCACGCAGTCAACCTAGGTTCAGTCCCCAGCATCCCATATGGTCCCCTGAGCACCACCAGGAGTCATTCCTGAGTGCAGAGCCAGGAGTAACTCCTGAGCATCGCCGGGTGTGACCCAAAAAGCTAAAAAACAAAACAAACAACAAAAAAAAGCAAAAACAAAAACAAAAATCCAAACAAACCACAACTAGTAGAAAATGGATGACAAAGAAGGATAAAAATAACTACCTACATATTTCTTCCCAGTCTATTTGGAGGTGGGGTCTAACCCGGCAGTGCTCAGGGACTATCTCAGCTCTGTGCTGGGGAGATCAGATCTGGACCTCCCGCGTGTAAAGTGCGTGCTCGGCCCATTGATTTATCTCTCTGTGCCCTCTTTTTCAGTCTTTTAGAAAATGTGTTGGACTTACCTCTCATAAAATTGGGGATCACATTTTTTGTAATCCACTTTTATGGTCCTGTTAATTTGGGGTGTAGCTATTGCATGCTATTAACCAAGGTTTGATAACTTGCCTTTTGATTATCACATAGTATTTTTGTTTGCTTTGGGGATACCCTGGTTGTTCTCAGGGCTTACTCCTGGCTCTGAGCTCAGGGATCACTCTTGATGAGGCTTAGGGGGTGAGGGGTGCCAGGGATTGAGCCCCAATCAGTCATGTGCAAGGCAGGTACCTTACTGGCTGTAATATTTCTCTGACTCCTTACACAGTATTTTAGCTGATCTAACAATAGTGGTTAGCTATCTAGTTTTCTGTTTTTAGGCATTTGGGGTAGGGGAGTGACAACATGGTGATGCACAGGGGTTATTCCCAGCAGTGCTCAGATGCTGCGGATCTAACCTGGGTTGGTCACATGCGAGGCAAGCACCCCACCTGCTATATTATCTCTTCAGCCCTAATTTTAAGCATTTTGAGGATATCTGGATGTACATCTCTGGTCACTGCTCTGAATAAAGTCCTAAAAGTAAAATATTTTATTTATTTTAGTTTGGGGGACACACTAATCCGTGCTCAGGGATTATTCCTGGATCTGTGCTCAGGGGTTGCCCTGGGGCTCCAGGGGTTCCAGGGATCAAACCTGGGTAGGCTGCACACAAGGCAAGTGCCCTACCTACAGTACTATCTCTCTGGTCCCTCCTAGACGTACAAAAAATTCATCTTCAAGGGTTGTTCTAAGTTAGCAAGGGGGAAAAAATGGATAAAACAGGGTTGGAGAGATAGTACTTAGGTAAGGCCCTTGCAATGCACATGGCTGACCTAGGTTCAATCCCTGGCACCCCATATGGTCCCTTGAGCTCTGCCAAGAGAGATCCCTAAGTGCAAAGCCAGGAACAAGTTGGATGTGACCGAAAAACAAAAACACAAAACATACTTTCCAGTCTCTAAAATTTCAGCCCAGTTTGAATTTTGAAAGGGGTGAAAACATCGGACTCCTCAAAATGTTTCCATATGCTTTTGTTGGGGGGAGGATCAGACTTGTGTGCAGAGAAGGTCGGGTGGTACTGGGGACCAAACCTGTGCTCTCTCCTTGCACTTCATTTTATTAGTTTATTTTTTTATTGTAGTAAGAACACTTGATATGAGACGCCCTTGTTCACAGATTCTAAATTGTGCAGTACAGTATTACTATATCCACACACTGTTCAACAGCAGACCTCTAGAAAACACTCTAACCTTGCACAAATTTTAACCTGCTTTTTGGAAACTCCCCATCCCTCCCCCACTCCCCCCGCCCCAGGCTTGGCCTGTCCTTTACTTCTATGACTTTGACGGTATCAGATAACCCATATATGGGGAGCTTGCAGTTACATAATGTATTGGAATTCCCCCACCTTGTTGTAAGTGGCAGAATTTCTCTTGTAAGGCTGAATAATATCTCATTTTATGATATGCTCTGCTAAGATTTAAAAAAAATGTACTGGGGCCACTCCTGTGGTGCCTGGGGACTGAGCTGCACCTGAGGGTGCTGCCCTCAGTCAGCCAGTCCCGGCATCATCTGACCTTCCCTTAGCTTCTGCTTCCTCTCCTGCCACTTCCGTCTCACCTGGCATTTCTTCCACACTTGCCCCTGACTGCTGCCTGCCTGAGGCTTCTTCAAACCTGTGTGGGCAGATACTTCCCACCATGCTCTTCTAGACCAAGGATTTTAGTGACTGATAGACTCTTGTCAGTCCAAATTTATGTCTATTGTGGACCAGACCCCTGAGCTCTATATTTGTGCTTCCAAATACCCACCTGACTTTTTTTGGGGGGGGGGGGGGGAGGTGGTGGGAATCACACCTGGAAATGATCAGGACTTACTCCTCGCTCTGTGCTCAGGAATCACTCCTGGCGGGCTCTGGGGACTGTAGGGGTGCCAGGGATCGAACCCAGGTCTGCTACATCCAAACCAAATGCCTAACCTGCTGTACCCCTTCTGGCTCTGCCCCTTCTCCCACTTGATATTTTTACTGTTTCAGTTTAATCTCAGCCACGCTGCCCACTAGTCAACTGCTGCAACTGAAAAGACCTGCCATTGTTCAAATTCTTCATTTCTTTATCTTCCCACCTGCAAGTTCTGCCAGCAAAATTCTTGACTCTAATTCCTATGCATGTATATAGTTTTGTTTGTTTTTGGTGTTCAGGGGCTATTCCTGGCTCAGTACTTGGAGGATGATCACGGCAGGGCTTGGAGGATTGAATCCTGACCTCATGCATGCAAAGTATGCTCCAGCGTTTTGAGCTATTTCTCTAGCACCACGGTCTGTCTTTAACCCATCTGATTCCTTTTCGGTCACTAACACAAGCTACCATCACTTCTTCCTGGGCTGCTGCAGAAGCCACACTTAGCCTCCCCTGCCTAACACCCTCCAGTCTTTCCTTCGACTACAAAGTGAGCTTTATGTTTTGTTTGGGGGCCACATTCAGTGGACTCAGGAACTACTCCCAGTGTGGTGCTTGGGCTTCACTACTGGCAGTTCTCTGGGGACCCTACGGTGCCAGAAATCAAACCCAAGGCCTCACATATGCAAGGCAAGTGCTCGTGCTCTACCACTGACTCAACGTCCCTGGCTCCTACAAGTGACTTAAAATCCCAAAGAGCCTGTCCTCTGTGTGCCAGACCCTCTGTTCCTACAGCAGCCCCAGCCTGTGGGCACTGTGGGCCAGACTCCAATGACACCTGCAGTGGCTCCCTGCATCCTGCCCCCTGCACTGACACTTGCACCCCGGCCTCCTTTCTGCTCCTGGAACACACAGCCCGACCTTGCGGTCCCCCGTCTCAGCTCAGAAATCACTGTTCCAGGGAGCCCTTTCCAACTCACTCTCTCCAAAGTGCACTCAGGGGTCACACTTGACAGGAACAGGGGACTAAATGGGGTGCTGGGCATCAAACCTGGGTCAGACGCGTGCAAGTCAAGCATCCTACCCACAGTATAATGGCTTTGGTCCCTAAATTTTTTTTCTTTTTTGGGTCACACCCAGAGATGCATAGGGGCTACTCCTGGCTCATGCACTCAGGAATTACTCCTGGTGGTGCTCGGGGGACCATATGGGATGCTGGGAATCAAACCCGGGTTGGCTGCGTGCAAGGCAAATGCCCTACCCGCTATGCTATCACTCCAGTCCCTAATTTTTTTTTATGGTGAAAAAAATTGTATTTAGGATTAGCCAGCTGGACTGTTTACATGATCCCAGTTTTGTGGCAACATAATCAGGAGCCATGCCCTTTTCTCTCCATCAGGCCTAATCAGGGTGTTGACCTTGACTACATCAATGTCCTAGAGCTTCTTCACAGTCTGTTTAATTTGGTGCTTGTTGGCCTTGACATCCACAATGAACACAGTGTGTTGTTATCTTCTATCTTCATGGCTGACTCAGTAGTCAGAGGAAACTTGATAATTATAATGGTCATTATAATGGTCAATATAATGGTTAAAACACATTTTAATGGTCAAGCTTGTTTCTCCTGGGGGCGCTCTTCCAAGGGGATTTGGGTTGCCTTCTCAGCCGCAGAGTTTTGGGTCTTCTGGAAGGTGGGCGACGTGCAAATCTTTTTCTTTTTCTGGCTGTGGACGCCTTTCAGCACTGCTTTCTTGGCCTTCAAAACTTTGGCTTTGGCTTCAACTTTGGGAGGGGCAGGGGCTTCCTTCTTGGCTTTCGGCACCATCGTCATAAAAAATGTTGTTTTCTTTGGGAGGGGGGCATCCCCAGCAGGGTTCAGGGCTTATTCCTGGCTCTCCACTCAGACATCACTCCTGGCAGGGCTTGGGGGATTGAACCCAGGTCTGCCTACCAGCTGTACCATCTCTCTGTAGGCTGAAACTTTTTTAAATGGGAAAAACAAGTAAAAAAATTTAGTGTCCTTATAAATCTGTGGTTGGGTATTTGGACCTTGCTTTTGTTATTCTTTTTTCTATGGGTGTTCCCTCTATCCAGCCCAGGGTCTCAGGCCTCAAGGAACAATAATGCAGGGACTTAGAGCACCTGCCTTGCAAGCGTGTGGTCACAAGTGCAACGCCCTCCTGTTGCCCATGCTTCACGGTGCAGAATCCTGGCAGCTCTGTCACTTGCCTTCCTTGGTACTGAAAGTCGTTTTTGATTGTATTGCAGCCAGGTGTGTGTCAGCACCACAAAAGGGGTGTGACCCCTGGTGAGCACCAGAAAGTGTGATATCTGGTAAGCATCTGTGAGCATCACAGTGACGACCCATCCCCCGCCCCCAGCACACAGCCTTAACCAGTGGGCCTCAGCCAAGAGTGTTAAGTGTTAAGAGCATGTGTGTGAGCACAAATGAAGGAGTGTGCACTGTGGCCCAATGTGTAACATGGGGAAGGCTTTGCATACAGCTGACCCGAGTTTGATCCACAGCATCTCTTATGGTCCCGTATGAGTCTGCCAGGAGTGATACTTGAGCACAGAGCCAGGTGTAAGCCCTAAGCACCACCAGGTAGGGCCCAACCACCACCCCTCACCAGCAAAAAACAAACCTCAAAATAGCAAACATTTTTTGTTTGTTTTGTTTTCATTTTGTTTTCGTCGGGCTGGAGCGATAGCACAGCGGTAGGGCGTTTGCCTTACAAGCGGCCAACATGGTCGACCCAAGTTCGATTCCTCCACCCCTCTTGGAGAGCCCGGCAAGCCACCGAGAGTATCTCGCCTGCAGGGCAGAGCCTGGCAAGCTCCCCGTGACATATTCGATATGCCAAACACAGTAACAACAAGTCTCATGATGGAGATGTTACTGGGCCTGCTTGAGCAAATCGATGAACAACGGGAGGACCGTGACCGTGATCCACACTTGGTGGTGCTCAGGGCTTACTATTGGCTCTGTTCTCAATGATCACTTCTGGTGGGCTTGGGAAACCATATAGGTTGTCAGGAGTTGAACCTGGGTAAGCTGCATGCAAAACAAGCATCCTACCTGCTGTACTAATACTTCGGCCCCAGGAAAGGGTACTTCTGTATTATTTTTTGGGGAAAGTTTTTAAAATGATCTTTTCTGTGATGTTTTATTTATACCACTCATAAGATGTGGGAGAACTGTAACTTGCCACTCAAGGGTGCCTTTTCTTTTTACAGGATGTGTTGAAACCTATTTTCTTAGGGACCCTCATGGATACGTTTATACAGCATTTCTCTCCTAAATCTTTAAAAGTTAGCTTAATGTTCTTTAATGGTTGGAGCTAAGGGAAATAACTGAAGCCATTGAGATTGATCTCATTGAGGAAAGCTGGCAAATAGGAACATGATGTTGTGTGCACAAGGATGGACTTCCTCCTCCCATCCTAGTCTGTGAGCTGTGGGAGCAGGAGTGAGTGGGGGCTGGGGCTTTGGTTCTGTGTGTTCAAGGCACCCCACCCAAGACCGGAGCCTAGTATACAGTAGGTGCTCATTCAGTGCCTGCAGCATGAGCTCAGGGATATAGGCTAGTGCCTACTGTGTTTTGTTCTGTTTTGGAGTCACATCTGACAGTGCTCAGAGCTTATTCTTTTTTTTTTTTCCAGTTTATTTATTTATTTTTTTGCTTTTTGGGTTACACCCAGCAATGCTCAGGTTATTCCTGGCTCTGCACTCAGGAATTACTCCTGGCAGTGCTTGGGGGATCATATGGGATGCCAGGGATCGAACCCAGGTCAGCCATGTACAAGGCCTACCGCTATGCTATTGCTCCGGCCCCTCAGAGCTTATTCTTGACTCTGTGATCAGGAATCACTCCTTGAAGTGCTCAGGGGAATCATAGGTGGTACAGGGGACTGAGCTCGGAGCAACCTCATGCAAGGCAAATGCCTCGCCCACTGTTCTCTCTCTCCAGCCCCTAATTCCTGCTTTTGATTCTAAGAGTCTATATCTGGTTTTCTTTGTTAACAAATTGCTTTCAGGGGGCAGTTTTTGTTGAGATTCAGAAAACAGTTGGGAGTCTCTGCAAGGCTAGGGTGGAGGGGAAGCAGGGAGTTCTCTTGGGGAGCCCGGGACAGCTGCAGTAAGTGGCGGCCAGGGGGTTCGGCAGATGGCGGGGCACAGGGCCTCTCACGGGGGGTTTCAAACCAGCTCTGTCGGTCATGACTTTTCTCCTCAGACCCCAACAGGATCCTTCCCAGGTGACAAATCTCACTGATATCTTGGTGGTGCCCAAGGGATGTATGACAGAGGTCCTTTCTGAAGCTGGAAGTCATTTAAGGCAAAGCGTCAAGTTCTGTGTCATGGGTGGTGGTGGCCTTGGGCAAGCCCTGTGACCTGGAGAGTCTGAGCCTGAGTGATTCTATCGGGGCCCCTGTGGCAAGGGCCAGCTCTCCCTTTGCTTGTGTTGGAGCCCCGACTTTTTTTTTTTTTTAAGGCTGGGGATGGGCTTCAGGGCCGTGTTCCCAGCCCCTAGCAGGCCCGACCTCAACACAGACTGAGCCAAGGACGTGGGGATAGGCCTCCCTACCCCTAGCGCTTAGACCCCAGTTACTGGACCTGGCTCAAAATGAGGGTGTCAGGGAGGCCGTCGTAGGATCCAGAGAAGTGGGTGGGAGGAAGGGAGAGGCATGGAGGTGGGAAGACCCTCACCCAGGGTCTGGGAAGTGTCGGCAAGGCCAGTGCAGACCCCGGCAGAGGGGGATGGCAACAGGAGCAGGAACACTCACTGCCTGGGCCCTGGTATGTGCCAGACGTAATTCTCTGCCTACACCCATTTTTTCTTTCTATGCCCCTGGGGGCCCTACAGCCAGGATCCCTGCTTTCCAAGGGAGTATACTGGGCACAAAGAGATGAAGGATGGTGCCCGGGGTCCTGGTGCCGGCGAATGTTGGAGCGGGGTCTGAGGTTAGCACCGCTGGGAGGGAAAGACCCCAAAAGCTGACCGCAGCTCTTGCTTTTCCCCGCAGAAACCATCCTCAGAGCAGCCCCTGTTCAGCAGCAGCCTGTGGGGCCCGGCGCGCGAGGGCTGTGACTGCATCGCGGAAGGCCTGTGGCTGCCTCAACTACGCGTAGGCGACTGGCTGGTCTTTGAGAACATGGGCGCTTACACCCTGGGCACTGGCTCCCTCTTTGGAGGAGCCCAGGCCTGCCGCATCACCTGTGCCATGTCCCGGGTGACCTGGTAAGGGGCCCTTGCTGGGAGGAGGCGGAATGGGCAAAGTGGGCAGGAAACTGAGCACAGAGATGTGCAGGTTGCATCCTGGAGCCCGCTCCTGCTGCGGCCCTGAATGAGCCTGAGCTTCCCCTGAGGAGCTCAGAGCCCTGGGAGACACAGGTCATGGTGTGTGTGTGTGGGGGGGGTGCATGCATGTGTGTGCACATGTGTGTGCGTGTGTGTGTGTGCATGCCTCTGTGTGTGCGTATGCATGTGTGTGCATGTGCGTGTGCGTGTGTGTGTGTGTGTGTGTGTGTGTGTGTGTGAGATGCCCTCATGGTCATACTCTGGGGGTATGCTTGGGTTGTGGGTGGGCGGTAGGGTATGTGAATGTGTGATTGTGTGTGTGAGAATGTGTGGGAAAGAGTTTTAGTGGATGTGAGAGTGTGGGCATGCAAGACTACGTGTGCATGTGTAAGAGAGTGTGTGAGAGACCGTGAGAGTGTGTGTGAAGTGTGTGAGTCTGTGAGAGTGTGTAAGACTGTGAAAGAATTGTGTCATTGTGTGAGAGTATGTAAGAGTGTGAGTGTGTGTGAGACTGTAAAAGAGTGTAAGACTATGTCAGTGTGTGAGTGTATGTGTGTGTGTTTGTGTGTGAGAGAGAGATAAAGAGAGAGACAGAGGCAGAGAGAGACAGAGAGAGAGAGGGAAAGAGAGAGAACAAAGAAGAGCACAAACACAGAGCTCTCCCTGAGACCCACACCTGCCCTGTGAGGAGCAACGCAGAAGGCAGAGCCTGGCAAAGGAGTGGGGTTTGCCAGCAGGAGGCAGAGCAGGTGGCGGGGCGCCCAGGTGAAGAAAGGGAGCAAGGCCAGAGCCTGTGGTGCCTCCAGGGAAGGCCACGTGGTGTGTGGGGAGGAAGCGGGGCTGTGCCCCGGGAAGGGCTTTGAGCTTGGAGACAGACTGGCTTGAAGCAAGGGAGCTGGATCTTAGGGCTCCTCTTGCTTCTGGGTGTGGGCAGGGAGGATCTGCCAGAGTCAGGTGACCCAGGAAGGATTTGCCTGTTCCCTGAGCCTCCTGGGGGGCAGGGGGCAGTGCTGTCCCGGAGAGGACGCCTGCTTGAGGTCACACAGCTGGGCAGTGGAGAAGACCCCTGCTTGGAGGGCTGAGATGGGGGGAGGCACTTAAGCAGGGTCCCCGCTGGGAACTGTGCTGTGCACTCGTGAAACCCTCCCCCTGCCCCGGCTGCTGCAGGACCCAGACCCGAGGAGGGGGCCCCAGCCTCAGACTTGGGGTTTGTTTCTCCAGTCAACAAGGCTTTCATCTCTCTGCTCCCTGCGGGGTCTGGGGCCAGACTGAAATGTCATTTGCTATCAAGGGGGAATTTATACAGGCTGAAAAAGCAAACTAAAAAAATAAACAAAAAACCATTCACCGGGCAGGGGTCAGGGATGTGGCTCCGGGGAGAGCACATGCCCGGGCTGACTCCCAGAACTACAGACAAACACGCACGCCTGTAGCCTTCCCACGCCGGCGCCAGCAGCAGTGGGCAAGGTATAAGGCGTGGGCAATCCATCTGCACCAAACCAGGAAGGAAACTACAGTGTCGATGGCCCTGCCGAATGCTATTCCCCGGTCAGAGTGGCCTTTTCATAGTGTCCTGCAGTGGGCAGGGCCTGGCCTTGTCCTGGGAGCTGAGGGAGGGGAATCAGAGCTTCCGAGCCAGTGTGGTGGCTGCGTACAGGCCTGAATACATGAGCACAGCAGTGATGGCCCCACAGGGAGGGCAGAGGGTAAACAGGCAAGTGGGTAACGGCTCCCAGGGAGAGCTGAGAGGACGCACATGCGCTCACGCGCACACACATACACACACAGGCACACATGGGCACAATGGGTGATGGCTCCTGGGGTGGGGAGGGCTGAAGGCACACAAACACATGTGCGGGCAGTGGTGACGGCTCCCTGGGAGGGTGTGCCAAGCGCAAGTCTGTGCACACATTGGGAAGGGAGTTCAAGGTGCAGGTCAGGGGCCCCTCATGGATAAGTGGTGAGCCAGGCGGTTGAGCCCCGAGGGGCAGATTTGCTGGAGCAATAGCACAGCGGGTAGGGCATTTGCCTTGCAAGCGGCCAACCCGGGTTCGATTCCCAGCATCCCATATGGTCCCCTGAGCACTGCCAGGAGTAATTCCTGAGCACAGAGCCAGGAGCAACCCCTGAGCATCGCTGATTATGGGCCCGAAATAAAAGAGAAGGACCTTGAGGTCCAGTTTAGACTTTACCGCGAGGGCAGCAGGGAGCCAAAGAGAAGGCTGAGAGAAACAAGTTGGCATGTGCCCCCCTCCTCAGGGTTCACTCTGCCCTCTGTCCGTACACGCAGTGCTCCTTCCTTCCCATCTGCGCCAGGTGGGTCAAAGCTGGTGATGCAGAGGCACCTGTGCGAGTCTGGCCCTGATCTCTTGGGAGGGGGCCCCGGGGACAGTGGTGAGGGGTGCCTGCTGACAGGCAGCCTCCAGGGGACAGTCCAGCTCCAGAGTGGGCTGGAGAGAAGCAGGGACCTGAGAAGGAGCGTGGGAGCTGGCGGGGAGGGGCTCAGCCCTGTGGGCCAGCCTGCATCGAGGGAGACGTGGGCACAGTCTGCTAGCCTGGGCCCACAGGAGGGGAGCACTCTATAGGTGCTGAGGAGGACTTGGAAACATCCCGAGTCTTGGGGGGGATGAACACAGAAGGTGGCTTGGGAGTGAGAGTTGGTTGAACCCCAGTCCACTTTCTAAGACGGGGCCTCTGGAAGGTACTTCTGAGTCTGCACAGCCACACTGCATTGAGTAGTGGGTAAGGGATTTGGGGAGGACCCGCTGCAGAGAAGAGCTCTGGTCTTGTCTCTGCCCACAGCCGGTGCTGGTAATTGTGGGTGCTTCCACATGGAGATGCTACCGTAGAGGTTGCATGGCAGAAACCAGGGGGCCTCTGTGTCCCTGCACGCACGCTGCTGTGTCTGTGGGGGTGGCGGGAGATGGGGTTCTCAGGAACCCACAGCCCCACTGTTCTCCTCTCTCGCCCACAGGGAAGCGCTGCGAGGGCGGCTGCCGGCAGAACAGGATGAGGGAGCTGACGGCGTGTGCAAGCCTCTGTCCTGTGGCTGGGAGATCACAGACACCCTGTGTGTGGGCCCTGTCTTCACCCCAGCGAGCATCATGTGAGCGGGCCCCGTTCCCCCCAGAAGCCCAGCGGGGCCGCAGAGCTGCCTGTGGGAGAGGCAGGCAGGGCATCCTCTGGCCAGGACTCTGGTGCCCACGCGGCCACCCCCCCACCGTGCTCTGCCCGTAGTGTTTCTGCCCTGTAAATAGGACCAGTCTTACACTCGCTGTAGTTTCAAGTATGCAACATAAATCCTGTCCCTTCTAGCCGTGTCCGCCTCCTCTGCAGCGCAAGCAGGTCGGTCAGCCAGGTGCTGGGTGTTCTCGGGGTGTCCCGGGGTCTCCTTCCCACCTTTGTAAATATGAAGCAAATAAATATTTAGGTTTTTCAATACTCGAGTGGAGTCCAGATGTTGCAGTCACAGATCAGCTGGGGCAAGGCCCAGGGTGCCGTTGACAGAGTGGGCGTCTCTCGCACCCCACTTCTCTGCCATCTCCCAGACCCCTCCCAGGCCTTGACATTTGGCAGGATGGGTTATTGGGGGGAGGCGGGGGGGTCAGTTATGAGGGCAGAGTTGTCTCCTTCCAGGTAGGGGCTGCCGCTCATGAGTGGGAAGGGGCCCCAGGGAGCTTAATGGGGCGATCATGGAGCTTTTGAAGCTGTCTGCACAACTCAGGAAACACAAAGTTCAAAGAGAGATGTGGGCTGGGGGAGGGGTTTGGCAAAGACCCTGAATCCTCCCTTTTCCTCTTTGTAGTCAGCAAAGCAAAGGAAACTGTGATGCTTTTGGAAAGCAATGCAAAATAAAACAAAACAAAAGGGGGAATTTCTGCATAATCCAGGAATGATGGTAGAACAGCCTTGATCACAGACTGTTGCTTCACGCAGAACCGAGACCCCAAGCTGGTCGCCCAGACAGGCTGTCCTTCGGCAGGAGCAGGCTCCTTTAAGTCCTGGGATCAACAGATTCCTGATTTTTGTTTTTTCAAAGAACCAACTCAGGGATCACTCCTGGTGGGCTTGGGGAACCATATAGGGTGCTGGGTGCTGGGGATAGAACCTGGGTCAGCCGAGTGCAAGGCAAATGCCCTATCCACTGTACTGTCATTCTGGACCCAGTCTCAATCGACATTTTGGATTTATTTTTTGGATTACAGTTCAGACATTTCTGTTCTCAGTTTTATTATTTCCTTCCTCCTGTCTGCTTTGCTCTTTTTGTGGATCATTTTCCGGTTTCTTAAATTGTGCAACCAAGCTATTTATGTGGTCCCTTTCTTCCTTCCTGATGAATGCTTTGCATAGCTATGAACTTTCTTCTTAATAACGCTCTTGCTGTGTCCCCCAAGTTCTAGTAGGTCATGTCCTCATTCTCACTTGTTTCCAGGAATCCTTTAATTTCCTCTTTGATTTCCTCTCTAATTCATTGGTTGTTCAGTAACGAGCTATTTAATTTCCACACATTTGAGTTGTTTCTCCATTTCTGTTAGTGATTAACATCTATTTTCAGTGCATCATGGTCTGAGAAGATTGTTGGTATGATTTCTACTCTCTTGACTTTGTAGAGGTATGTTTCATGTCCCAGCATATGGTCTATCTTGAAGAGTGTCCTATGAGCAATTGGAGATGAATGTGTATTTGGTTTTTGAGAATGAAAAGCCATATATATAAACATACATATATATATATGTTAGTAGTATATATATCTACTAACCAGCTCTCTTCCATTTCTTTCTCCAGTGCAATTATTTTCTTTTGAGCTTTGAGCTAGCTGATCTGTTGGGAGCTGACAGAGCAGTGTTGAAGTCTCCAACTATTGTGTTGCTGTCAATGACTTTCTTTAAGTCTATTAACAATTGTTTAAAGTATTTTTCTGGTCTCTGATTAGGCACAAGTATATATAGGATTGTGAGTTCTTCCCAATGTACTTACCCTTTGATCGTTAAAAAATGACCTTCACTGTATCTTATATTTTTCAGCCCGAAATCTATGTCATCTGATACTATTATGGCCGCTCCAGCCTTTTTGAGAGACTTGTTTGCTTGAAATATTCTCTTCCAAATTTTGAGTCTGTGTTGCTCTGACTGTTCAAATGTGTTTCTTACAGGCAGTAGAATCTTGGGTGCAAATTTCTTTTTTTTTTTTAATATGAAACACTTCATGAGTTTGTGTGTCATACTTGCGCATACTTATTTTCTCTGTACTGTTCCAATTTTAGTATACATGCTGCCAAAGCAAGCACAAGGGTTCAATTTTCTAATCCATCTTGCCACTTTGTGTCTCTTAATTGGTGCATTTAAGCACATTGACAGAGAGATTATTGTCATGGAGCTTCGTGCCACCTTTTTTGCAGGAATTTGGTGTGTTTGTGGGATTCATCTAGTCTTAAAGTAGCCCCTTTAGTGTTGTGAAGATAATTCTTGAGTCTATGAAGTTCCTGAGTTGTTTATCTGTGAAATTTTTTATTATTCTTTCAAATATGAATGACGAGTATGGCTGGTAAAGTTTCTTGGTGAGGCATTCATTTCATTCAGTTGGCTTTTTCTTTCCTTTTTTACTTTATCCAATCATAGATAGTCTTTGGGTCCAGAGTGTTTTATTTGATAAATATGCTCTATTCCTTTGTATGTAATTTCTTTTGATCTTGCTGTTTTTCAGTATTCTATCTCTATGGCTTTTGTCATTCTGATTAGCCTGTGTTTTGGGGTATTTTCATTTGAATTGCTTTTAGCTGGTACCCTTCCGAGTCTCCTGGATCTGGGTGCATGCACTCTCCAGCTCTGGGAACTTCTTGGCAATGGTCCTTTGACTGTTGCTTCTTCGTTCAAGTTGCCTGGCTGCCTGCTGGTATCCAGATAATTCTTGTTTCTCTTGGTTTTACCCCCTAGTTCTCTCGTCAACTGTTCATTTATTTTGAGCGGTTTTCCATCTTCTGCTGTTATCTTGAGGTTTTCTGCACCTCATCTTGGAGCTCACTGATTCTGTCCTCAGCTGCTGTTTCTCTGCTGCTGAGGCCTTCCAGTGAATTTTTCATTTTGCCTACCAGATTTTTCAGTTCTGTTCTGTTCGTGCTTTGATCGTTTCTGCTCTCATATACTCTTGTGTTTTCTTTTTGGGTCATACCTGTCTATGCACAGGGCTTTCTCCTGGCTCTGCACTCAGGAATTACTCCTGGCGGTGCTCAGGGGACCATATGGGATGCTGGGAATTGAACCCGGGTTGGCCGCGTGTAAGGCAAATGCCCTACCTGCTATGCTATTGCTCCAGCCCCACTCTTGTTTTTTTTTTTTTGGTGGTCCATTTCACTGTTTCTTTAAGCTCCTTAAACATCCTCCACATTTCCTCTCTAAAGTCCTTATCAGAGCGGCTATATCGCTCATTATTGCTGGTTGAGTCTTCAGGGCCACCATCTTTGGTGACTAAGCATGTAGGATTCTGCACTGCTTTCCCATTGTGACTTTTGCAACTAGAGTGTTGTTGTGTGGCTGGGTGATTGGGGCTAGGATGTCTTTGTATGTCCATCTTGAGATATGAAGAGATGAAGAAATGCCTGGCCAAATAGCAGATGCATGCTTTTCAGGGCCTCCTAACTTGGGGGCCAAATGGCTCAATGACTCGGCAGATTAGCAAAGGAGTTTAGATTTTAGAGTTCTCCCAGCTGCTGCAGGGAATCCTATTTATTTGTGTATTTTTCTGTAGTTGGAAAAGGTTGCTATAAAATCCACAAGTTTTAAAATTCACCCTTACAAAGTGTAGAATTTTGTGATTTTCAGTTATTTGCACCATCGTCACCATTGTCCTAATTCTAGAACATGTTTATCTCAGAAAGAAACTTTGTACTCGTTAACAGTCACTCCCGTATTTTGCTTTTTCCCAGCTCCTGGCAACTCATCCCACTCAGTCAATTTGTCTATTTAATTTCAACTGCTTAACCTTTTTTGAGATTCTCCCTAAGTAAGGGCGTGTGTGTGTGTGTGTGTGTGTGTGTGTGTGTGTGTGTGTGAGATTTAATTTCAACTCCTTAACCTTTGAGATCCTCCCTAAGTAAGGGTGTGTGTGTGTGTGTGTGTGTGTGTGATTCTCCCTAAGGGGGTGTGTGTGTGTGTGTGTGTGTGTGTTGCCACTCAATGCCAACCCAGCAGGATCCATGCCAACCCAATTCTGATACACTCTACCTGACATTGTCAGATCGCCCTAGGCAGACACCAATGTCCATGTCACCTCTGCTTCTGATCCACTGGCTAGACTGAAGGTTCCAATGACTGTTCTCCTTGGGTTTTCTAGAATGGCTCCCAGAATTCAGAAACTTGAGCTACCTCACTGGTCCATTCCCTCTGTTAGAAAGACATAAATGTATCCTCTTGGAACACCTCTCGGAGCAGCCAGGACAGAGAGGCACAGGGCAAGACCTGGGCCTGGGAACAACTTCCAGACTGCCCCAGCTCCCCTCTTTACTTCCCTCTAAAGCAATGCCATGTATGTGTGTGCCGGGCTCAGCCCCGCTGTAAGGCTTTATCAGAGGTTTCTTGTATTCTGGAGATGCAAGAAGATATGGAACCACTCAGGACTCCTTTTTTTTTTTTTTAATTGAAGAGGTGTGTGAAAAACACGTTTTCCTGCTGGGCTGGACCAGGGTGGTCGCTGGGGAGAGCCCTCTGTGGCAGCAGCTGGCACTGAGACTGAACAGATCCCTCACAGGACTGCTGCAAAACTTTTCTGAGAAAGAAACAGAGCTGGGAGTGGCCTACTTGAGCATAGCAGTCATTCCTTTTCAGTTATTTTGTTTTTATTTTTCTTTCCATCTCTTTCCAAAGAAGAAAGCTAGCCAGGAAGCCTATGGGGAGCTATGCGGCTTCAGCTGCTCAGAGGCCCCTGGGAGTCCCTGGCACAAGCCCTCCCCTCTTAGGGCACTCCTTGCATGCCAGTGCTCAGGCCATCTGGCTGCCCCAGAAGTCAGACGGTCTTGCTGGCCCCTCACAAACTTCTGGCTCTGAGTCCTCACCTAGGGACACCCTCCAACAAAGGTCCCAGCACCCAACCTGTGTTTCACAAAGGTTCTTTCTGAATCTTGCTCTGTCACTCAGATTTCTTCCCCCGACACCTGGTGTGGTTCTCAGGGTTAATTAACCCCGGTGGTTCTCAGGGTTAATTCCTGGCTCTGTACTCAGGGATCACTCCTGACCATGCTCAGAGGACCAACCATATAGAGTGCCGGGGAACTGAATCAGAGCCGGCCGCCTGCAAGGCAAGCACCCTAGCTGCTGGACTGTTTATTGCTCCTGTCCAGTCAGTCACTCACTGTCCCTCTCTCACTCTCACGCATGCTCACTCACACTCTCCCTGGGAGGTAACTAGAGATGCTTTGGACCCAGACCAAACTGCTATCATCTCACGCAGGGCCCCTTCCTCTCCACAGACCACTCCCCATTGCACAGCAGAGCCTGTCACTCCTGTGATTCCCTAAAAGACACTTCCAAGTCCTCACCCCTGGCCTTATAGACTTTCTCTGCTCCCCACTTTTTCACAGCTTCTCAGTCACACGCCCTCATATGCTGGGTTTGGGTGGTCCTGCTGGGCCTGTATTTACTGTCCCCTCTGGAATGACCTTCCCAATTTATCTGCAGGGCTGGTTCACTCAAGTTCTGCACGTCTTCTCTCAGGCAAGGCTTTCTCTGATCATTCTTTAGAAAAGTCTCCTCTCAGCGGGTTTTCTGTGTCTTCAGGGCACTGGTGTACCATTGGGCCTGGGAGGTTTGTTTGTGTGTCATCTGTGGCTCCTCCATAAATCCTACCAGTGAAACCTGATTTTCTTTTCACTGCTATGTCTCATCACCTGAACAGAGTCAGTTCTCGACAAGTGTTAAATGCACCAACTAATAGA
Organism: Sorex fumeus; assembly: GCF_029834395.1. NCBI lineage: Eukaryota > Metazoa > Chordata > Mammalia > Eulipotyphla > Soricidae > Sorex > Sorex fumeus. The sequence goes on from NW_026606104.1 coordinate 48,399,225, forward strand.
CACAGCACTTAAATAGCTATTTACTCACTTGAAAAATGTAGCTGTAGGGGTTGGAGAGATAGTACAGCGGGTAGGGTACTCGCCTTGCATGCAGCTGACCCAGGTTCAATCCTTGCACTCCAGATGATCCTCTGAACACTGACAGGAATGATCCCTGAATTCGGAGTCAGGAATAAGCCCCAAGAACTGCCAGTGTGGCCCAAAACCAAAGTAAATACATAAAATTAAAAAAAAAAAGAAAAATGTAGCTTCTAAAGATACTTTCCTTAGAGGGTTACTATGAGAAGAAAAATATTTTATCCCAGGATCTAGCACATAATTAGGTGCTTAATAAATGTGGAAAGGCGGGGGCCCGAGTGATAGTACAGAGGGTAGGGCGTTTGCCTTGCATGCAGCTGATACAGGCTCGAAGCCCAGCATCCCATATGGTCCCCCAAACACCACCAGGAGTGATTCCTGAGTGCAGAGCTAGGAGTAACCCCTGAGCATCGCTGGGTGTGACCTCAAAATCCAAGATCAACCAATCAATAAAACGTGGAAAGGCAGTTCCTTGAGCCTTCACTAATCATTTACTGGGGCCATGTCCTGTGGCCGACAGAAACAGAGACAAGTCCTAGGGAGTCGAGCAGCTGGAGCAGGCCCTGAACAACAGGCAAGGACCCTGCATTTCATTCTGAAGGGAGCCGGGAGCCCTGGATGATTCCGCAGATGATTGCTCCGGAGGGAGATGATGGTTTCGTGGATATCATCATCCCCTAGAAAACCCATCTGTTCAACTGGGCTCATTCTAACTGTAAAGGAAATATTGGGGAAATGGTTGGGACCCCCAATTAGCCCTCTGTTCCATTTAATCATAGTTTAGGTAAGATGGTTCAAGTTTTAAGCATAGAAGTTTGGAATTGATGTACAGTTACTGCATAGCACCATTACCTCCACCAAATGCCCATGACCCTCCACCACTGTCCTTATGTCACCTCTGGCTTGGTCTCTCCCTTACACCTTTTTGCCCAGGCTTTGTCATGGTTCGATGACAAACCATGTCATCTTTGTCCCTTTGTCCCTTTGTTTAGTCTCTATTCCACAAATGAGGGCATCTGGTATTTATTCTCTCTTTGACCTATTTTGCTTAATATAATCTACAGCTCCATATACCTCACAGCAAGCTTGGCTGTTTGAAAACTTTCTGGCACACAAAGAACTGAGTCTATATACATCTGACCAGCAAAATGATCTGATACAAGGCTCAGGGATGTGGCTCGTGGTAGTGTGCCTGACTTATAGGTGTGAGGTCACAAGTTTGATCCCTAGGACCACCCCACCTGCAGAGTGCGACCATGGCAGCCTAAGCATGCACAAACTAAGCATGCAGCCCCCATGAACACTGCCACCAAGGGTTTGTGTGACCCTCATACGTAGCAACAGCAATCTTCACCACTGATCCCATATAATCTCCAAACATTCAGAGTCTTCTTATAAAATGTGGACTCGATGTCAGTTCTTTGCTGAAAACCTTCAGCCGATTGTCATGGAATGCCAATGCAAGCCTGAGACCTCAGCCCACCTTCCCGATCTCCTCTAACACCATTTGCCTCAGTGTACCTCAGCCAATAGGATTCTTCTCACGTCCTCACATTTACCAAGTTCTTTTCTGCTTCCAGGTCCTTGTCCTTGCCATTTCTTCCACCTAAACAGCTCTTCTCTCCGGTTCTCAAGGGCTAGCTCATTTGCCTCATAAAGGCATGCTAGGGAAGTCTTGTTCTGAACACCCTATTTGAAGACTTTACCTTTGCCTCCCCATTATATTAAGACACATTTTATAAAATTGGATTCTAAAGCCAATACTCAAGAAGTGTGATCATATCCCTTAGAAAGCTACTTTATTATTATTATTTTTTTAATGTAGGAGTACTGCTATTTATTCAGCCACTAATTAGCTGATTGAATTGTGCATGAACTCCACCTTACCTTTTTTTCATTTTTTATAATTTTATTGAATCACCGTGAGAGCAGTTACAAAGCTTTCGGGTCTAAGTCTCTGTCATACAATGAAACACCCGTACCTTCACCAGTGCCCATTTTCCACCACCAAAACCCCCAGTATACCCCCATCCCATACCCTCCCCCTACCTATGGGGCAGATGATTTCCACATTACTCTCTCTCTACTTTGAACACATTCAATATTTCGACACCAGACTCACCATTATTATTTGAGATTTTACCCCAACACTAGGATCTGCTGAAAAGGCAACAGTAGACAATTTGTATTCTATTGCTGGTTATAAATAACATATGATGTCGCATGGCTGCAATAGGGCCATGTGATTTTGAAATTCTGAAATTTTAACACTTAAATCTGGAGGTATTTCTGCCAAAAGCCACCGGGTTTCGAGATTTGCTCCTGAGTCTCTGGGATCATGGCCATTGAGCAGCCTGATCAGGAGCCAGAGAGGCCGTTTGTGGGCAATGACTTGGGGTCTCATTGGGGTGGGGAGGACAGGCCTGACTCCAACCCCATCCCGTGAGGCCCAACAAGTTTTGTCACTGCGGGCCCAAGCCTGACTGTCCAATGGCCTCTGGAGGATGACAGCCACCGAGCCGCCAGGGGGAAGCAGGCAGAGGGACAGCACCCTTTCCCCCCTGGGGTGGCCCGGTGACAGTAACCTACTGTGTGGTTCGGATGCATTTCTGCCCAAAAATGCTGGGTTTCGAGATTTGTTTCTGAGTCTCTGGGATCATGGCTGTTAAGCAGCTTGATCAGGGGCCAGAGAGGCCATTTGTGGGCAATGACTTGGGATCTCGTTGGGGTGGGGAGGACAGGCCTGGCCCCACCCTCATCCCGTGAGGTCCAAAATGTCTCATCACTGCGGGCCCAGACCTGACTGTCCAATGACCTCTGGAGGATGACGGCCACCAAGCCGCCAAGGGGGAGCAGGTCGAGTGACAACACCCTTTCCCCCTGGGTGGCCCAGCAACAGTAATGTACTGTGGTGTCCGGACGCATTTCTGCCAAAAGCCACTGGATTTCGAGATTTGTTTCTGAGTCTCTGGGATCATGGCCGTTAAGCAGCTTGATCAGGAGCCAGAGAGGCCGTTTGTGGGCGATGACTTGGGGTCTCATTGGGGTGGGGAGGACAGGACCGGCTCCACCCCCATCCCATGAGGCCCTACATGTCTCATCACTGGGGGCTCAAACCTGACTGTCCAGTGGCCTCTGGAGGATGGCAGTCACTGGGCCGCCAGGGGGAACAGGCTAAGGCACAAAACCTATTCCCACCTGGGTTGGCCCAGCACCGGTGACCTACTGCAGGGACCAGACGCATTTCTGCCAAAAGCCACTGGGTTTCAAGATTTGTTTCTGAGTCTCTGGGATCATGGCCATTAAGCAGTTCAATCAGGAACCAGAGAGGCCATGCCTCCAATTATATAGCTGAGCCAAAGGTGGTTTGTGGGTGTGTTTCCCACATACCTAACTTGTGGTCGTTTACTTTCTTGGTAAACTTTGCCCCAAGTTTTTGGGGTCTGGCCAAAGGCACAGCAGCAATTTTGGGGTATCTGTAAGTCTGAAGGCGCCATCAGGCTGCTAATGCACTTGCCTCACAGGTACAGATAGACCTGCTGGCCAGAAAGCTACTTTATCCATATCCCCAGAAAGCTACTTTAGAGGCAGGCTAGTGTTCCTATGTGCCTCTTAAAGGTTGGCATACCTCCTTCTCCCCATATCCTTCTGACCCCCTCTCCCTCACCCCTTTAGGCCTTGGCTCAAATGTCACTCACTGTGCAGCAAAGCCTTCCCAGACACACTTCTAAAATGCTCCACCCCACTCCCACATTCCATATCTTTTTGGTTGTCTTACTCCTTGCTAACCAATTGAACCCCACCTAACTCTTTTGAATAAAGCTGCTCAGTACAGAGAGACTTTTGTTTACTGCTGTGTCCTCATTATCTCCACCAGCATTTTCCAACCTTTCACATCTGCGGACTACCACCTGTCTACATACTCCTCCATGCACCAACCATTATGACCACTACAGTAGACCTTTCTACACCTGCCAACTGGCAATTGAAGTCTAGAGGGTTGGCTATCCCTTTCCCACTGTGAACCCTTTTTGCCCAAGAAATTGTTAGTCCGGGTATATAAAATGAATATACAAAACAGACATTTACTGATAATGAGCTGTAAATTTATTTAACATTTTATCAAGCCTCATCATTAGGGGACCACCAGTTTAAGAAGCCAGGCTCTTGATGCCAAAGAGACGCATGCAGGCAACTGACCCGGATTCTACCTCTGCACCGCTAGCACACTGCCCTAACTTGAAATGTTCGGTAACTGTTGATCAACCTTTCAGGCCTCTGCCTGGGTCTCTGTCCCTTTTCTTCCGTTTTACACCTTGGTTAGGTCTCACTTCTTTTGAGTTTTCATAGCAAGTGATATCGGAAAACTATCTGCTTTTCACCTTTCTGCCAAACGTCATTCTACAGCCTTCCTCCTACTTGTCCTTGTGATCTGGGTTTGTGCTTAGCAGAATAGGTGCTTAGCTTCTAAGAAATAATTTGTCCGGGAGGGCTGGGGATTCTGGTCCCTTCTCAGCCCATAAAGTAGAGCTTAGTTCCCGCCCAGGGCAAGTCACTGACTGGCATGAACTTGGGAGGTCTGCTCTGGAAGACCCCTGAGCAAGAGCACAAGGCTACACGCTGTGGTGGCGGGGTGTGTGTATGTAGACTTGATGCCTCCCGGGTCCTACCTACCCTTCCATTCAATACCTCCTCGTGGCCAGGGCCTCCTATAAAACACAGAAGGACCGATTAATCCCGAATCCAGAAAAGCCATGAGACTTTCTATCCGTATATAGTCGTGTGCTCCACAGCAATATTTGAGATGTTACACTAAAGCATCTTTTGTTTAACGGAAGCGCGACTCAAAAGGGGTGCCCTGAACTTTCTTTGGTAAATTTGGCACCCACATCCTGGGAAGACCCTGTCTCACGCTGGGCCCCGGTTTCCCCGTCCTTGCCACGCGCATCTTCCTGAGACCTGCCTCTCAGGTGTCCCCCTACGGTCCCCTCCTCACACCCCCAACCGGAAGCGCTGGGTATGGGGAACAGGAGCGAGCGCCTTCTCCAGAAGCCTGGTTTCTCATCAGAGCAGCTCAAAATTTCAGAGTTGGAAACCAGCTCATCAACGAGCCTGATGGAGCATGGACCACTCGGTCCCCAGCCACGGTAAAGCCCACGCGAAAGTCCGCGAAGCACCCAGCAACCCGGTGCCCAGGAACTTCCGGTGTCTTGACGTCACTTCCGTGCCCGCGAGGCCCCGTGGTTCCGCGCCAGGCGCGCTCGCGCCCTCTGCCGGCCAGGAGGAGCGGTGGGACTCGATCCAATTTTAAGACGAGCTCGTGGAGCCCATTGGCCGAAAGACTCGGCCTCCGCCAATGGGAAGGCGGGCCCTGGGCCGGGGGCGGGGCTCCCACGGGCAAGGGGGTTAGCCCGGGAAGGAGGCGGTTGGGGGGCCACGGGGACGGTCTGCGGGGATGGGCGGCGCAGAGCCTGCCCACTTCATACCGAATCACACGGAGGGGGCTCCTTGCCAGCGTCGCAGGGTCCTAGAGTAAAGGCACTGGCGATGGGGGTGACTCAGGCCGCATCCATCCGCGTCTTAGTGGAGGAGACGCGCCTCGAGTGTTCTCGCCGACGGCCCGGAGCTTTAAACGGATTCGTAACTTCCAGCCCAAGGTGTTTGACATTTGGGAGTCCGTTCTCTGCGCTCGCTCTTCACCGTGATTTCATCGGATGCACACAAGCCCACGAAGGGTGTGTTATGCCAGACGCGCCACCAGTCGTTACCTGTGTGCCACTGTCTGTGCATCTGTGATAGGGAACGCTACACACTGTTGTTCTAAGAATTAATGCATTAACACCCAAGGGCGCTGGAACCCGAATAACCACAGAGTTTCTCCGTCCACAGATTAGGGAACAGGTGCAGACAATGAAGTAACTTGTCTAGAGCAGTAAAGCCAGTGGAGGCAAGTTGGGAAGCGTCTGTGCCACTTAGTCACTGTACCCTACCAGCGTCTTTCTGGACTTAGGGGAAACCTGTGGTCACCATTCTTGCCTTTAGAGCGTCATCTGTGTTTACTAGGTAGGTTCCTATTACCAGTGGCTGCTGGCTGGGCATTTAACATCTCGAGTTTAAGTGGGGAAGCTTCTCTCACTTGTTCCCCAAACCAGGAACAAGACTTTGGAGAAGTCAGGAATGGATGGCAAAATCCCTGCTAAATACCATTGACAGAAAAATGACAGTAATAGTTGTAAATGATTGCTTTGGACAAGAAATGAATTTTGAAAGCAGGTAAAGGGATATACCTGACAACCTTTCAGTATCTGTATTGCAAACCATAATGGGAAATGTACTTGGTGAAGGGATGGGTGTTGGAACATTAGCACTGTAGCACTATCCTCCCGTTGTTCATCGATTTTGCTCGAGTGAGCACCAGTAATGTCTCCTTTGTGAGACTTGTTGTTACTGTTTTTGGCATATCGAATCGCCGTGGGGAGCTTGCCAGGTTTTGCTGTGCGGGCAGGATAATCTCGGTAGCTTGCCGGGCACTCCGAGAGGGGCAGAGGAATTAAACCTGGGTCGGCCACGTGCAAGGCAAACGCCCTACCCACTGTGCTATCACTCCAGCCTGTTGGAACATTATATCACTAAAACCAAATCACGAACAACTTTGTAACTGTGTATCTCATGATGATTCAATTAATAAATACATTTTTTAAAAATGAACAGAAATGACTCTGAGAGTGTTGGATTTTGAGTTCCTGTGGGTATCTAAGTGGAGACATTGTTTATGGTGAGCTATGAGCTGCGTTAGCGGGAAGCACAAGTACCACAGGAAGTCTGGTCAGGGACATACAGAATTGCCTGCCAGGGTTATGATGGCGGCAGCAGCAGGCTTTGGTGGATGAGTAGGAGTTAGCTGGGTAGGAAAGCCTGGGGAGTTTGAGAGAATCATTCCAGACCAATGCAGTGGGGTGCACAAAGGAATAGAGGTACAATAATGTAGTCATTTCTTGAGAGCTGAAGTACTGTATGGAAGGAGAGAATGGAATGGAAACTAGAGCACGCTGGGAAGGCCGTGCTCCTGAGGCAGCAGCAAGGGGGAGGAGAGGTCTTATACTTTAGGCCACTCCCTGAGAGGTTGTGAAGAGAGTGTGGCCAGCCTCACTACTACAGCATTCTGAGATCCCACAGCCAATAATCACACTCTTCCAAACTTTCAGTCAATTGTTATATAGCAATGGAAGAGTTGAACATCAACAGAGAAGAGAGAGAGCTAGGGATAGAGAGGAGACGGTTGTAGCTCTAGGCAGAGAAGTTGTTAAATGAGGCAATGAGTGGGGATGTTTGAAAAGCAGGGGGTGCACTGAGATAAGAATGAACAAAGAGGGGCTGGAGCAATAGTATAGTAGGTAGGGCATTTGCCTTGCTTGCGACCAACCCGGGTTCGATTCCCAGCATCCCATATGGTCCCCGGAGCACCGCCAGGAGTAATTCCTGAGTGCAGAGCCAGGAGTAACTCCTGTGCATCGCCAGGTGCGACCCAAAAAGAAAAAAAAAAAGAATGAACAAAGAGCAGAGAAGGAGCACTGTTAGTGGAACTGTATGTGTGAAAGAGGCAGAAGGCAGAGAGGAGAACAAAGCCAGTGTTGGGATAGCAAGGGAGATGGTATTAGTTAGAGCTGCCAGCATGTGAGCCACTGGGGATCAGTTTAAAAAGTAGCTCCTTGAGATTTCTGGGCAACAACAAGAGAGATTATCAAGCTAGATGGGAGGAAGAGAGAGCAGCTGCTGCTTCTCTAAGGAAGAAATGATGACGTTAGAACAGAATCCAGACTTAGTCAATGGCTGAATAAAGAGCAGTGCTCCTACATTAAATAATAATAACAACAATGATAATAATAATAATAATAATAATAAACAATCCAGATGGGAAGAATGTGAAACCACTCTTGCCTGAGTTAGCTTCCCTTGTCAAGTGTGCAGGGTAATCCTCTCCTCTTCATCCAGTCCTTCCTTCAGCCAAGAGTCACAATGTCTTCTCTATGCCAGGCACTGTCCCAAGCCCCGGAGACACGGACATGAGCTTTCTTTAGTGCCCTACGGACACGGCATTCCTGTCTCGGTTGTAGGAAGAGAAACATGACTTGTAGCTTGTGGCAACCACTTTCTCTAGCTCCGCTTCTCTCTGACACTTTGATTTCAACATATACAGGGATGCTCTTCCCATTTTCTGTCCCCTGTGTCGTGGCCTCTTTCAAAGCCTCGTCCTTTCCTCTGAAGTCTCTCCCCTGTGTGGTCAGACCTTAGGCATTGCCACATCGAACCCTCTAAGCAACAACCCAAGCTTCCTCAGTTATTCTCCCTCCTTATTCAAACTCCATCAGTCTTTCAAAGCCAGGAGCGGAAACATTCTCTCGGCCTTGCCCAGGGCACCATGCAGTGCTGGGGATTGAGCCCAGGGCTCTGTAATGTGTTCCAGCCATCTTCCAGCACCTTGGGTGCTTTCCTTAACTCTCCTTCCCTGCTTGGTTCATGGTTTCTTTTCTTTGCCCCCCCACCACCCGGCTCCTGCACCCCACCCAAGAGCTTCTCATACTCAGTTGCCATTCTTCTGTTCTTACCCCAAGGGACTAACCGGTGCTTCTTTGTAGTTATGAGCCAGCATGTGACACATGTCGAAAGTTGTCTGTAGACAGTGGACTGGTGGAAAGTGGGAGCACATGTCTGAGACCCTGGGATTCAGGAAAAAGCCCAGATTTTTGTTCTGATGGTGTGAGACCCAGGTCTCTCTCTGTGGGCCCTTGAATCCTGGAGCCAAGGCAGTCGCTAAGGGATGGGGGAGGGAGTCACCAGCTCAGGTGCCAGTCTCCCAGCAGTTCCCAGGCCATTCAAGGTGTGTGGGTCAGGGGTACTGGGACTCTGCTTCCCACAGAGTCATGCCATGAGCAGCTGCTCCATGACCTCAGAAAAGAGGTATTTTCAGATGGGGCAGGGGGTGGCTGTGGGGAGCTCAATGGGTTAAGCACATGCTTTGCATGCAGGAGGCCTGGATTTGATTCTTGGCATTGTATGGCCCACTGAGCACCACTGTGAGTGAGCCAGGAGTACCCCTGAGCACTGCTGGGTGGGGCCCCAGACAGAAACAACAAAGGTGGGCAATTTTATATTTTTGGTGTTGTTCTTTTGTTTGTTTTTGAGGGGGCCACACCAAGTGATTGTATATATATACACATATATATACATACACACACACACACACACACATATATATATAGCACTGTAGCACTGCCCTCCTGTTGTCCATTGATTTGCTCAAGGGGGCCCAGTAACGTCTCCATTGTGAGACTTGTTGTTATTGTGTTTGGCATATCGAATACATAGCTTGCCAGGCATTGCCGTGTGGGCAAGACACTCTCAGTAGCTTGCTGGGCTCTCCGAGAGGGGCGGAGAAATCGAACTCAGGTCAGCCTGGTCAGCCATGTGCAAGGCAAACACCCTTCCCGCTATGCTATAGCTCCAGCTCAGTAAACAGTTATATATATATATATATATATATATATATATATATATATAATTGTTGTTCTTTTGTTTGATTTTGGGAGGCACACTCAGGGGTTACTCCTCGCTCTGCACTCAGGAATCATCACTCCTGTTGATGGTGCTTGGGGAACCATGGGATGCCGGGGATTAAACGCCCTCCCTACTCTCTCTCCAGACTCCAGAGGTGGAATATTATGAGGACTACAAGTCCTCGATAATGTGAGAGACATGCCCCAGTGAGTGCACCCATCCAGCCTGGAGGATTCCTGCTCCTATAAAGTTCCCCATGGAGGCCTCCGCAAGTCAGAGCGGGTATCCTGGGGAAGGAGGAACAGTCTCGGCCCACAGTCCCTCAGGGCCTCATCCAGGGCAGCAGATGCGCTTCCAGGGTCTGAGGGACTGGTGAGTGACGGCCACTGGTACTGGTGCCCAGCCCAGGAGCCTAGGCAAAGGGGCTGGGCCTAGAGGAGCCTTATCCAGCTCAGCCCAGCATCCCTTTAGCTCTGTGCACACCTTTACAGTCTCGATAGGGCTCCAGCCACAGGGCAGAGGAGACGAGAGCAGAGGTGGCACCCCTGGCCTGTGTGCACGCGCCATGGGACTCACCTAGGCCCCTCGTGGGGACGGTGTGCTGGGCCTGTTGAGCCGGGACCACCGGCGGCAGGTCCTCCAGAGGAAGCAGCTGACGAGCAGCAGAGTGGAGGAGCAGAGCAGGGTGGGGATGACGATCACCTCGGCCGTCAGGCCCACGTCTGGCCGAAGGGAAAGCGGCATCAGCACAGCTCCCGGCTGCTCCCCCGGTCCCCAGCAGCCAACCTGGGCCCCAGGTCCTGAGTGGGCAGCACGGAGGGAAGGTTCCGGTGGGGAGGCGCGTGTGAATGACTCGGAGCAGTGGCCAGGGGTTCTTTTCTGCTGGTGCTCAGACCATGTTGTCCTGAGCCCGTACACAGCAGACTAAAACACCGAGGGCTGTACACGTGTACGCGCGTGTTCTGGCAAGTGTGCTGTATGTGCCTGTTTGCAGCAAGCCTGTGGCACCAGGCGTGAGGCTCACTGCCTCCTTCCGAGGGGAAAGAGAAGGGAGCGTGCGGCCAGTGACACCAGCTCTCGCTCTGTGTTCCTATGTTCCTGGTCTTCTCTGGCCCGCAGGCTGCCTCTGCGCTTGCCTTCTACCAGATGGAGAAGCTGAGGCTGAAAGGCTGGAAGTTAGGAGGGGGCCAGGGATGTGGCTCAAGGGGCTGAGGGCTCTGCAGCCCTCATGCAGACTCTGCTCCAGCTCTGCCTGCCCGTGTGGAAGAACTACATCCCTGCTTCCACCTGGCGTCACTTTAGAGGCTTTGTAGGAAGTGGTGCTGTCTGGTCTTCTCTCTCCTCTCCCCTCTCCACTTTCCCTTCTTTCTCCTCCCCTCCCCTCCCCTCCCCTCCCCTCCCCTCCTTTCTCTTTTCCCTTCCCCTCCCCTCCCCTCCCTTCTCCTTTCCCCTCCCCCCTCCACTCCCCTCCCTCCCCTCCCTTCTCCTTTCCCCTCCCCTCCCTTCCCCACCCCTCCCCTCCCCTCCCTTCCCCACCCCTCCCCTCCCTTCCCCTCCCTTCCCCTCCCCTCCCCTCCCTTCCCCTCCCTTCCCCTCCCCTCCCTTTCACTCCCCTCCCCCTTCCCTCCCCTCCCTTCTCCTTTCCGCTCCCCTCCCCTCCCTTCCCCTCCCCTCCCCTTCCCTCCCTGCCCCTCCTCTCCCCTCCCTTCTCTTTTCCCTTCCCCTCCTCTCACCTCCCTCTCCTTTCCCCTCCCCTCCCCTCCCTTCTCTTTTCCCTTCCCCTCCCCTCACCTCCCTTCTCCTTTCCCTTCCCCTCCCTCCCTCCCTTTCCCCTCCCCTCCCCTCTCCTCTCTCCTCCTCTCTTCTCCTCTCCTCTCCCCTCCCCTCTCCTCCCCTCTTCTCCTGTCACCCTCCCCTCTCCTCTCCTCTCCTCTCCTCTCCTCTCCTCTCCTCTCCTCTCCTCTCCTCTCCTCTCCTCTCCTCTCCTCTCCTCTCCTCCCCTCCCTTCTCCTCCCCCCTTTCCCCTCCTTCCCGCCTCCTCTTCTTCCCTCCCCTCCTCTTCTCTCCCCTCCCCTCTCCTCCCCTGTCCTCTCCTCCCTCAGCCCTGTATCCCACATGTGTGCTCCACCCTCCTATCCATTGTTCTGGAACACAGAGCTCTGCTCTTGCTAGGCGGGCATGGCTAAGCGGGGTGGAAATGGTCCTCTCAGGCCAACGTGAGGATTAGACGAGAGAGAGGAGAGCTATGGCATGCATAGTGCTTCACAGTGTAGAGGGACAGGTCGTCAGTGCCAGGGACTTTGAGAGGACAGAGGAAGCACATTCAAAGTCATGGATCTGAACAGGTTTTAGATTCCAGAGCTCGGAAAGCCCTTTGGAACCACACAGTGAACTGGTGAGGAGCCAGAGCACCCTCCCCCCCCTCCCCCACACACACACCTTCAGCAGAGGAAGGTTTGCCCAATATTCATGCTCTATCCCACACTATTTGACTAGTAAAGTCCCCGGCCGAGCATGGGCTGGGCTTGGGGAGTTGGATATTTGCTTTGGGAACCCGCGTTTCCAAGGGGCTTTGCTCCACCTCCCACCCCGTCCGTCCCTTCCCCAGGCTGGGGCCCTGTCCAGAGGCTCCTGTGCTCCTTCTGCTTTGCTGCTCTGGCGCTCTGATGCCAGGAAGGGCAGCTACTTACGGCGGCGGTGCCCGGCAGAGAAATTGCAGGGAAGCTGCGTGCCCATCAGTGGGGTGCAGGCGGCAGGTGCTCAGGGTCTCCCGGGGCCTCCTTTCCTAAAAGGCAGGGGCAGGTGAGACTGCCCGGACCCACCACGGAACCCTCCCCGTGGAAGAGCAGGCTTCCAAGGCTCCCTGCAGTCCATCGTCCCTTATGCTAAGCTGATGTGTAGGAAATGACAAACACTGTGAACGGCTCCCGGTCTGCTTTAAGAGTGACAAATCTGGTTGCAATAAGAGGGGGTCAGAATTATTGAAGAACGTCTCAGGAAGGGGCTTTGCGGCCCAGGCCCAGTCTGCTGGGAAGCAGGGGACTCCGCCGGCTGTTCCTTCTCTGGGCGAAAGATTCCCCAGTCCCACATTGCCCGTGGGCCAAGGCCCCTCTCAGTCGGGGCCCAGGGGCCCAGTGGACCGGGCTCCCTGCCCGCACTTACCGACCACTCCCAGGTCCCCTGTGCTGCGTCACACGTGGCCCTGCCACAGCTCTGACCCGTGGCAGTGTGGGAGGTGGGTGAGGAGGGGCCCAGCTCCCGCCTCCTCTCCTGCGGAGGCTGTGGGGGCCTGACCACGCCTTCTCCCCTGGGCTCCGGTCCCCAGGTGTGGGGAGGAGGAGGGCGAATCTACAGTGGGGCGATTAGAGGTTCAGAGCAGCTGGCGGGGAGTCAGGAGGTCTGGGTCTCGGTCTGGCCCTCCCTGAGTCTCCCTGTTCTTCTGGGTACAGGACAAGGCTGATTTGGGGGCGGGGGTCTGTGATGAGCTGTCCGGGAGTCCATGCACGGGCCACCATGTGACCCAGACTGCCTCCACGCCAGGGGTTGCTTCTTGACTACGACCCCAGCTTCTCATCTGTCCCCTCTCCTGGGAGCTGTGTCCCTGTACCCCAGCCGGCCTTGGGCAGGGTAGCCTTATCCTCAGCGCGCTCTCTCTCTCCTCAGCCTGCCCCTGCCCCCTCATACACATCCACCCTCTGGGCATCGTCTCTGGCCTGGCTGGGCCCCTCTTGGGTCCCATCCTCATCCCCTGTGACCCCCTGCACGCTGACTGGCCCGGAGAGATGCTGACTGTCACGGCGTGGGCCTGGCTAGAAACGATGCTCTCTGGACCTCAGGATCGGCAGCAGCTGCCCCAGGCCCCGCCAGCTTCCAGACTATCAGGCCAGGCCTGCAGTTTCCGGGGATTCATTAGACCCCAGGTCTGGTACCTCTCACCCTCGTGCCATGGCAAGGGTAGGAAGTTCCTACTCGGGCCCAGCGCCTCAGTCTCCATTACATTCCTGGAGCAAGTATGGGCATTTTTGTGGGCACTTGGGCACTACTGCAGAGTCATCAACATTCTGCGAGGAGGTAGAAGACCCAGCTGTATCTCTGGTTTAAAAACAGACATAATTTCATTTAGATAGAAAAACACAAAACAATGAGTGTGTTTCGAAACACAAGCCGCCCCCCTCCTCCACCAGTTTCCTTATGGGGTTCAGAATCCCGGGGGCCGTGGGTGGAATCACGGGGGTCAGAGCAAGGAGTAAAAACACATGTCTGGTGAGAAAGATGAGTCTTCACTCTGGCCTGTACCGCACCCCTCCCAGACCCCCCACGCCTCTCCCCACAGCTCCCTTCCTGGAAGCCTAGAACACACCCTTTGCCTCTGCCCCTGGGGGCTGTACTGGGGAGATGAAAGCGCTGCCCCTCGCCCAGGCAGGGGGCACCCTGAGGCTGCCCTGGCATGAGCAGTCAGCTCCCGGGATGGGGATGACGTCTCTAGAGCAGGGGAGGCTGGTCCCCGGATCCCCTGAGACAGCCCCGTGCTACCAAGAAACCTTATCGCTGTTGTTTTCTGCTGGCGTTGCCTCCCTGGGGAGGATCAGAGCTAATGTTCTGGTTAGAGGCCTCAGGGGCCCATCCCTGCCCCCTCAGACAGACTCACCCAGCTCTCAGGTGGGATAAGGAGGTGCAGAGTGGGGGAGAGGGACCTGCTTGCAGGAGAGGGGGTATGAGGGTGGGTACGAAGTGCCTTCACGAGATGAAGGAGGCGCCACTTGCCAAGTGCACCCTGGCAGGAAGTTGGGCACACTCTGAATACCGGTCACTCTTCACCCTGTCTCTAAAGTGGTCCAGGAAGTAGAAACGCATTTTCTCTGTGTGTCTGTCTGTCTGTTGTGTGCATGCGTACATGTGTGTGTGTGCATGCATGCGTGCGCATGTGTGCGCGTGCGTGTGTGTGTGTGTGTGTGTGTGTGTGTGTGTGTGTGCGCGCGCGTGCACTCTGGATGGCCCTGGGTCTGGTTTGCAGCACTTTGGAGTCCTGGCTGTGGGTCCCCTGAGAAGCAGCATCTTGGCTCTCAAACATGGGGCTAAGGAGACCAGTCCACAGGCTCACTCTGTGATTGTGGAGCAGAACAGCATCTGTGAGCCAGCAATGGCCACTGCGAATCAGGTGACTGGCGTCTGTGGACTCTCTCTCTGAGGCTGGCTACCTTTGTCCCCACTTCACTCGCCCATGTCAGTGTGGGGTGTCTGCTATCAGCCTCCCACTTCAGATTCTTTAGCTCAGAAATTCCCTGAGGCTTAGCACTGCCCCGCATGCCAAAACTGATTTCCAGGGCACTGCCATCTGGTGCCACCCTAGAGTGTGAGAGACCACAGCTAAGGGTGCGTGAGCACTGGTCACTGCAACACCGACAAGGGGTGGAGGGGAGAGAGTTCTCTAAGGCCGGAGGAGCCCCACTTTCCTAGAATTTCCAGATCTGCATGCAGGTTAATCCCTATAATCACACCAGATACTCGAAGTGGATGCTGGGACGGGGCCAGCGTTTGTGGGACCTGGAGCTGAGGGGGAGGGGAAAAGGGCAGGATGGATCAAGGAGGGGGTCCCTGTGCCCCAGAGGGAGATGAGCAAGGACAGATCCACGGAGCGTGTTTTGGGGGACCCTCAGAGATGTGAGGCAGAGGAAAATGAGGGGTGGGCTGGGGGAGACTCAATTTCAAACCCCACCTAATGAGGCTGGAGATAGAGAACAGTGGGGAAGGTGCTGGTTTGCATATGGTTGGCCCGGGTTCCATCCCGGGCATCCCATATGGCCCCCTGAGCACTGCCAGGAGTGATTCCTGAGTGCAGAGCCAGGAGCAAGCCCTGAGTATCACCGGGTGTGGCCCCCAAAACAACAAAAAATCAAATATTCCCCAAGTTCTCCGTGACTGGGATGTTCTCCCTCTTCCCAACAATAGTTCCTTGAAGTCTTTGCCCATGACCCTCTTCTCCCTAGAACCTCAGACCAGCCAGTGACTGGGCAGTCCCCCTCTCGTCCCTCAACTACTGAGGCAGGGCTGCGGGGACTAGGGTGTCTCACGGAAGAGCGAGCAGGCTAGGGTGGGCCAGTTGCCGGCTCTTCACAGCAGGCCCCTGGGGACTCCGACTTACGGAGGCGCAGCAGTATGTGTATGTGGGGATGGGGGAGTGGGGGAGCACATCTGGGCATGTATGTCTACACAGCAGGCCCCACGGCTTCCAGGCCAATGGGCTCCCAAACTCCTCACAAGGCATGAGGGGGAAGGTGGATGCCTCAGGTTCTGAGCCAGCTCAGAGATTCAGACCACACTCCCACACACCCAGTTTCAGCTGCCAACTGGGAGGCAGGGCCTTGCTTATTACCCCTATTTCCAGGTGAGGAAACAGAAACAGAGGTGAAGTCGCTCCTCTGAAGTTCACAGTGGCTTTGGATTCATGCTCATGTGTATGGGGTTCAGAGATGGGGCTCTTGATTTTATTGTTTTCTGGTCACACCTCGCTGTACTCAGGGTTTACTCCTGGCTCTGTGCTCAGGGATCACTCTTGGAGGGCCTCAGGGTACCATAAAGGGTGCCAGGGTGCTGGGGATGGAACCAGGGTCAGCAGTGTGCAAGGCAAGAACCTTACCTGCTGCGCATCTCTCAGGGTCCAAGTCTCATTATTCCTATGAACCTCCATCTAGTCTTAGGGTACCCACACCCTTTCCCTCAGGCAAAGACTGGCTGTGTTTCTGGGTTGTGATGAGTGCTGGTTTTTAACTCCAGTATGATCTCGACCCATTCATTTACCAGTGTAGGCCATGGGCCAGTGGGCAAGTCATCCCTTCTCTTGGATCTCATTTTCCCTCCTCTGTGAAATGGGCACAAGAGGGACAACCTAACAGGACTGCTCCCATACAGACACGCAGAAGACAAGAGAGACAGGCGTTCATGCTTGTCAACAGGGACAGAACATCTCGCAACTTTATACAAATTCAAAATTCACAGAAGTGGGCAACACTTAAAATAAAAAATACTGCTTCAGGGTGGGGTGGGGTGCCCAGATTCTGGTAGCTGAAAGGTAGAGGATGACCCTGGGGAACCCACCCATGCCCCTAGGTTCTGTGGGTCTGTCTCTGCTGGGGTGGGTGTGGTGAGCCCCCTACCTTGCTCTCCCAGTTCAGAATCTGGGCTTGGGACCAGAGAGGAGAGACACAGCTGGGGAGTCCTGTCAGCTGCTGCCGATTCAGCTAATACTCAGGGGCTGGGCAGGGGCCGAGGCCCCTCACACGTCCCTTGGAGGCTCTGCTGCTGCTCCAAGGCCGTGGCGAGAGCCGGGACTCCAGCACGACAAGCTTCTTGCTCTAACTTCCTTCTAATGCGCCTGTTTGGAGGGTGGAGGCCGGGAAGAAGAAAACTACATTTCCCAGGCCCCGTTGCAGCCAAAGCTCTGGATAGGAGTGAAGTTACCCTGAATAAAATCCCTGGGCTAGAGATCGGAGTGGGGGGTTGAACTGAGGTGAGAGAGGCAGGCCTAGCTAGGAGGTCCATGTGCTGGAACTGTCTGTCTGCAGAGGCATGCTGAGTCCGGGAGCTTCTCAGGGCTGCTCTGCTAAGTCCTTTTCCACTAGACAAGTTCAAGCAGCGTCTGTGCCCTGCAACAGGATCTTCAGAGAGGATGACTCTGAGGCTGATGCGGGGCCCAGGGCTCAGGCCCCAACTGCCCCTGCTCCCCTCAGCAACGAGACCCGAGCATCTGAATCCTATTCCTGCTACTACTACCTTTGGGTTCTTGGGCTCTGCGTCACTGGGCGCACAGACCTGTGGGCAGGAAGGTGGAGGCATGGTGATAGGAATGTGCTCGGCGACCGGGACACCTCCACGAGGTCTCAGGTCACCTCTATTTTTTGCAGAGCAGTGGGGCAAGCAGGACCCCAGAGCTCTAGGGTGGGTCTGGGACAAGCCAGGACCAGCTAGGATCTGGGTCCGTTGTGTGCTGGAAGCAGGGCAAAACAGCCTGTCACTAGCGTGGTTGGGGGCCAGTCTGGAGCCTGGGAGCCGAAGGGGTCCTGTGCATCACGGCTGGCAACACTCAGTACTTTCTGAGCCAGGGCATCTGGGGAGGAGGGAGAGACCAGGAGGCAGAGCTCTGCCCTGGACAGGAGGGGAGAGAGGAGAGGCAGGCGGCACCCTTACACCACAGCTGCGTCCCCTGCAAGGTCGGGGCTACAGCACATTAGCACCGGAAGAGCGAGCTATCCCGGAGCCCAGCTTTCGTTCCACAGACGGGGACCCGGGGACCGCCAGGGAACCCGCTGGCCTGCGGTCTTGGGGAAGCCCTGCGGGCTCCCGCGTGGTCCTGGCCCTTGGCCTCTAGATGCGGACGGTGTTGATCCGCAGGGGCTGCACGTTCTTGCCGTTGGCGTGACTCTGCCCGGGGCTGAAGTAGGAGCACAGCTTGCCGGGGAACTTCTCGCGGAAGGTGTAGAGCCAGGACATGTCGTCGGCGTTGTAGAAGATGAGCAGGCCCTGGTCATAGTCCAGGAAGACGCCCACCTTGTCCAGCTTGTCGCGGACGTTGAGCCGCGTCCAGGGCTCAGTGCAGGCACTGTACTGGTTGCCATCATGCATGACGATGCAGTAGAAGCCGCGGCTCGGCTGGATCTGGATGCTGCCCTTGCGGCTGGCGGCCTCGTGGGCCAACCCGATCACCCACTGGGTCTTCTCGGCCACCACCACCTCCCAGTAGTGGACGCCGCTGCTGAAGGCCTCGGAGCCCAGCACCGACACCTCCACATCGAAGCGTTTGGGCGAGTCCTGCAGCGGCTGTGGGTGCAAGTTCCCATAGGCCACGATGGTGCAGTCATCGGACAGGATCAGGCGCTGGTGGGCAGTGCCCGGGTCCAGGGTCAGGGCAGCGGGTACTGTCGGGGGCAGGGGGAGAGGGTGAGTGGGGAGAAGGCCCAGGAACCCACTCTGCCAGGTCTCCATGAGAGCTGAATTTTAGGGGCAGGGGTTCCCCTGTGGGCTTTGTGACTCCTGAAAACCAGCTTGACCTTTCTGGACCTCAGCTTCCTCTTCTGTGTAATGGAAGGGTGACAGCTGGGGTCCTCCCAGAGTTCAGCCGGATTGTAGGGGAGCAGGAGCTCTGGGTCTTGTGCACTGAGCTGACTCACTAGATGGGACCCAGGAGAACGACAGGGTAGCCAACCCAACACCATCCCTCAGTTTCCAGCGCCCTACCAGACATGCTTGCCAACAGAAATTCTTTCCAGTGATTCAAAATGATAACTTGACTCTGCTTTATGTAGCAACATGGTACCATGTAGAAGGCATTTCTTTTTTAATTTCTTTTCCTTTTTTTTAATTTTTGGAGCCACAGGGGCTGGAGTGATAGCACAGCGAGTAGAGTGTTTGCCTTGCACGCGGCCCGACCCGGGTTTGATTCCCAGCATCCCATATGGTCCCCTCAGCACAGCTAGGAGTAATTCCTGAGTGCATGAACCAGGAGTAACCCCTGTGCATCGCTGGGTGTGACCCAAAAAGAAAAAAAAATTTTTTGGAGCCACAAGTGGCTGTGCTCAGGACTTGCTCCTGGTGGTGCTCAGGGGACCACAAGGCAGCATCAGGGGGAGATCAGGGTTGGCTGTGTGCCAGGATAACCAACCTCACGCCCTGTTGTCTGGGAGGCCAGGACAGGACTGTGTCAAGAGAGAACCTGTGAGTCTGCCTGGTTGGATCTGTCACTATAACTGCTCCCTTTTGATCTCCAGGAAGAATGTTGTGGCTGCTCTGCCCACACTGCCTGGGGCTGTGACCCAGGGCAGAACCTGGCCGGCCAGGCAGCGTGTCTTTCACGTAATGAGTGGACACCTCCGGGCTGGGCCGACATGCCCGGTATTTCATTATCTGTCACTGCCTTGGCATGACCGTCAAATCCGTACACATGTGGGGTCTAGATTCACATGCAACCCTGAAACTGTGAACAGTCAGCTGACCTTCGAGCATGGCCCAGGCTCCAAAATGAAACCCAAGATGGGAGGCAAAAGCGGAAAGTGGCTAACACGGGCTTTCATCAGAGAGACAAGGAAACTGGCCCACGGAGGAGAGGGGGCTACAGTCCAGCCTCCCGCCCCACTTCCGATTCACTGCCCCCCCCCCCCCCACGCCCCCACACACACACTCAGGCCGGAAACCTCTGCTCAGACTGCTGGATCCTCTGCTTCTGGAAGGCACCCTACCCCCACCCCAGGGCCCATTCTCTGAGAAGTTTCTCGGCTGCCCCATGGGGTGCTCACCCTCCCTCAACCCTAGGAAGAATCCTCTCTGTACACACCTGACCCCACTGAGGCAGAAGGACAAGGGTCATGTCTGAGACAATGAGATTTCCCCCGCATGGGACCTGGCACTGGGAAGGTCTCCGAAAGGTTCCCCAAATTAAACAAACACTCAGCCGTACAGCCCTGGGCACCTGGGCTGGTCACACTGGCTGAGCAGGCTCGCCAGTCTCAGGAACTCCTGTGGAGGCCTCTCTTTACGCCTTCCTCCCCGAGGGAGCTGGTTGCCCTGCTAGATGGGGGGACTTCAACGTGACTCTCCTTGGCCTCGATGACCATGCCCAGGCCAGGGCAAACAGAAGGGGAGGGCAGGGAGGGAAGGGAGAAGAAATCCTGCTACTGGATCCTCAAAGTGCGGGAACACTCCCCTCTGCTCTCTGGCGTGCTCCTTATCTGGTGGAGCAGGGACAAGATTATCCTTGGCCGGGACACTGGTCCCTGCTGCTGTCACCTCCGCTGGCTACATCCATGCTCAGGAATCAAACGCTCCAGTGCTGGCCACCCACCCCACAGAGAGCAGGAGCCCGAACTGCTTTTGCTCGTACATCCGACAGAGCAAAACTGTGTTGGGTTTTCCAGCTCTCTCTTCCTGCTCTTAGAACTCGGAGGGCTGCATGGAAACAATTAGCCCTGTGACTCGAGGGGTCACTGGAAACACAATTCTCTGTGCAGGGACCTAGCAGAGGCTGGGCCATGAGAGAGAAGTCACTGAGTCACAGGGTAAACATCCACCCTGCTGGCCTTGAGAAGCAGGGGGTCAAAGGCCAACCCTCCTATCCCCAGGAATGTGGGGACTCCTGCAGCGAGCAGGGTCCGCGTGCAGTTGGTGTGCGTGGGAGAGCCGGGGAAAGACAGAGGCTAATCAGATACAGATGGGGCCTCTTCACCTGGAAGGCATCCTCACAGTCTGCGGCGGGGCTGAGAGGGACACTACGGAGGCGGTCAGCAGCAGCAGCTCCCATGCCTCCGGCGGAGCCTGGCCCAGGTGACAGGAGAGCCCAGAGAACAGGCTGGGGGCAGCAGGCCCAGCGGAGGGGCCGGCATGTGGGCAGGAGAGCTCAACTCCTGATTCTTAAGCCCACGTCGGGTAATGACGCTCACTTCCGGTACCACAGGCTCATCAGGCCCACAGGAATTCCTGAATGCCACGAGTGGCACTCTGGATTGCTTCCAGGCTCTACGACTAGCTCCAGGGACTGGACGAGGGTCAGGTTCTTATTGGGTGAACCAGGTCATTGCCTGCTGCTCATAGGTGGTGCTGCCCTGGAGGCAGGGCCAAAGGCGTGGCCTTGTTTCTTTTCTGGTTAGCTGGCATAACCAGACTTACGTGTTTACATCCCAAAAGGTCATCCTGGCGCCTGCCTCCCATCCTGCCTCCTAAGCAGAGGTCCTTCTGGCTCCCCACCTGTGAGATTTGATGGGGGTTACAGCCCTCAGCGCAGCCGCGTGGATGGCCAACATCTTTCCTCTGAAAAGTCGGTGCCGGTGTACTGACTGCTTATCCTTCCACCTCCTCTCTTGTTCTCAGACCCTAGGTGCGCTATTTTACAGCTTCTTTCCTAGGTCTTAGACACGATTTTGTAAGAACATAAAGCCAGGGTCAGAGAGAGCTCAACAGGCTGACCACAAGCCTTGTGTGCAGAGGCCTGAATTCAGCCCCCTGCACCTCATGGTCCCCTGAACTCTGCCAAGAGCGACTCCGAAGCACCAGCTGGAGTGATTCCCCTAGAGAACCAAGAATAGCCCCTGAGGATTGCCCTGCCACAGAGACAGGGGGGATGGGGGGATGGGGGTGGGGGGATATTATCCACGGTGGTGGAAAATGGGCACTGGTGGAGGGATGGGTATCTGATCATTGTATAATCGAAACCCAAGCACAAAGAATTGTAAATCTACAACTGTAAAAAAAAAAAATTAAAATAAAGGGAAAAAATTAAAAAAAAAAAAAAAGAATAGCCCCTGAGCACCTCCAGGAGTGCCGGGAAAACGAGCAAAAATCTTTGCTCCATTTAAGCATCTACAAAACCTCCAAGTCAAGAGAAGCTGATGGCGCCCCAGGAAATGTCTCCTGACCATCATCAGCCACGCTCCACAGAGGCCCAAGGGAAACCGGTCTCAAAGAAGCAGACAGCTGAGTTCCACACCAAAAACCCTAGGAAAGCAGCCCTCGGGGCAGGAACTGTTAGACTGTAGAAAATGTTTCCTGATCTTGTCCTCCCCCCACAAGCAAGCTGAGATAACAACGCTCACTAACTCCTTAGCCAGAGCCTTTGTGTCGTCTGGCAGACAGTGCAACATGCCTCCAAGGCCGCTGGCCACGGAAGTCGCTGACTGCACAGGTGCCCACCCGTCTGTAAAATCTTCCCTTCCTGAAAAATTGATTTTGTTTTCCTAGGTAAACCATGTGATCATGCAGACAAGATAGTTCATCTTCTAACCCCACTGCCTTTTGCCAGTTAAGCTGTTTCTCGAGCTGTGGTCATGTCCCTTAGTTGGCACAAGACTGCCTTGGTGGCCATGGCACATCACTGTGGCTAAGCTGAGCCACAGAGATACCCCCGAGCTCAGCGCCATCACTTAGCAGCGTGGGCTGCTGTTCCTGAGGAAGAGGCTTTGAGCTCGATATAATGGTGGGTAGTACTGCTCTGCCCACTGGACAGACCTTTAAACAATGTGGGTTAAGTCCTCCTGCTTCCTCCTGCTCTGCTGCCCAGTTGGTGGGTATGTCACTGCAGCCTTGGGAGCACACACCACCATCCCCATTTTTCTTTTCTTCTTTTCTTGGTTTTTGGTTCACACCTGGCAGTGCTCAGTGCTTACTCCTGGCTCTGTGCTCACAGATCACTCCTGGCTGGGCTCAGGGGACCGTATGGGGTGCCGAGGATCGAACCTGGGTTGCCCACACGCAAGGCAAGCACCTTTCCTGTTGTACTGTCTCTCTGGCCCTGGCACCTGCTTTTCGGAAGAGAAAAACAAGTCTTCAAGGCACCTTCTCCGTGTGAGGTATCTGCTCAAGTTGCCACGTGGGATGGCGGTAGAATGGGAACCTGAGGTAGGGTCTTTTCACACCATGGTCTTTCCTCTCTGCTGAAGTGGGTGACTAACGAAGCACCCAGCTTAACTCCTACATATAGAACACGCGAGAGGCTGGACCGTCCTGCTCATGCCATCAGCCGGGCCCAGGAGACTTGCGGACCCACTGATGCTCGGCTCCTAGTTGGCCCGGCCACTTTCTTTCTGGATTAGGCTCAAATTATTTTACGTACCTCATACTCCTTTCCTGTGACAGAACGTTTTACATACACCTCACTCCTTTCCCTGGCTTGGCAACACTTCTCCTGCTCACCCGCTTCCCAGTATAAACTAAAGAGAGCAGGAACTTCCTGCCAAAGCAGCCCAGGGACACACAGTGGAGACCTTCCCCAAGAAGGCTGGACAGGTCTTCTCTCTCCCTGAAGTCCTGTGTCAGACTGACTGGTGCCTGCTCCTTTAATAAACTTACTTTGCCTTCGCCTAAGGGTCTCGCTCTTCTGGTAGCTTCTTTTTGTTTTGTTTTGCTTTCTGGGCCATATCCAGTGGTGTACAGGGCTTACTCCTGGCTCTGTGCTCAGGGATCACTCTTTTTCTCTTTTTTGCTTTTTGGGTCACACCCGGCGATGCTCAGGTTACTCCTGGCCCTGCACTCAGGAATCACTCCTGGTGGTGCTTGAGGGGACCATATGGGATGCTGGGAATTGAACCCGGGTTGGCCACGTGCAAGGCAAATGCCCTACCTGCTGTGGTATTGCTCTAGGCCCTCAGGGATTGCTCTTGGTGGGCTCGGAGGAACCATAAGGGATGCCAGGGATTGAACCCAGTTCAGCTGTGTGCAAAGAAAGCACCTTGGCCCCACCTGGTAGCTACTACTTGGATGTAGTGGGGCCTGGGTTCAAGTTCCAGTCCACATTCACCTGTGGTCCCAGAAAGCCTATTCAGCTAAACTGAGGAGCTGTGGGATTTTTTTTTATACAACAATAACAGCAAACAGGCATCAACATTGCTCAGTGTCAGGATTATTACCACAAAGAAACCACATGATTTAATTTTCATGCCTGCCGTGGGAGGTAAGTGCATCTGTCCCCAGTTCAGAGATGGATCAGAGAGTGTAGACACTAGCCCTGCACCACACAGCAAGGCAGTGGGTCTGCTGGAACCCCAGGCATCTGGACCCAGATGAGCAGGGGGGAAGGATGTGGTCAGAGTGAGGGGAGCAGAGACTGGTGTCCCCGGTACTATGGGCCACCTGGCTGGAGTTGGGGCATCAGACCAGGCATCTGGAAATGGGTTTCCTGTGTCAGCTGAGAGCCGGGGCTGGGGAGGGGTGGAGAGTAGGGGACCTGTACAGGGGAGTAGCAGTTGCTAGGGGATCTCAGGTGACCCACTAGAAAGCCCATGCTAACAGGGGAGTGGCAGGAAGCTGCTGGAATCCACAGGCTGGGTCTCTGGGGGCCCTGCCCCTCCCATCCAGACACAGAGGCCCCTGTCCTGGCAGAAAAGCCCGCCTCACTTCACAGGCCCCACAGACAAAGGAAGGGGCCCGGCTAACCAGGTCACTCTGCCCCACCTCCCCTGGGGCCTCTGTCCTTGGCAGGAGGCTGGGGTGTCCGCCATTGCTCCATCTGCCCCTCTTCTGCAGGTACTGCATCTCCCCGGGGGTGGGTCTGCCTCCAGGGGGTATGGGGCATTGCTGAATGCACTGCCCAGGACCTCAGATGCTTTATCTGGAGGCTGGGCTACTCACCAAGCTGTGTGCGTGGACCTTGGACCTGGAGCACTCAAGGGCACAGCCTGGTGCTGTGTCCCGAGAGGGCGGCAGGGCTGGGGTGTGCCCGAGGAGCTCTGCTCTGGCGGTGGGAGTGGCAGGCAGGGCCTTACCTGGATGGATGTCCTGGAACAGAGACTTCCAGATGGTGTACTGCAGGGGGCCTGTGTACTTGGATGTGGGGAAGTCTTCATAGGTTAGGTTGGTCTCGTGGACTTTCCCCTTCAACCTGGAGAGGGGGAGAGAGAACACATGGTTGTGTGGCATGGGGTCTACATGCCCGCCCCCCCCCCCCCCCCGCAGCATCGTTGGGGCAGCTGACTGGGGAAGGCTCACATGTGAAGCCTGAAGCCTACCAGGCCCAGGCTCAAGGCTGGCTGTGCCATTCACCCCTTTCTTGCTGTGACTGGGTGGTCTCCACAGATGAGCTGCCTTCTGGGCCACTGGGAAGCACCTCCCGGGCCTGGTGCTGAGTGCTCGGTCAGCACAAGACACCCTGGACACCCGCCACCAGTGCTCAGTACTGAGCCTCAACACACAGCGACTGGGGGTTGTTATAATTAAAGGTGACTCTCTGGTCCAGGCACTCACCATTCAACCCGGCCTGAGAACTGATCATTATGCAAACTCTTCCAGGTAATCAAAAAGGGGCAGTAATCCTTTACTCACTTTACAGTGCGGCTTACAGGCACGGCCATCTTTTTTTCTTTTTCTACTTTTTTGCTTTTTTGGGGTCACACCCAGTGATGCACAGGGGTTACTCCTGGCTCATGCACTCAGGAATTACTCCTGGCGGTGCTCGGTAGACCATATGGGATGCTGGGAATTGAACCTGGGTCAGCCGCGTGCAAGGCAAACGCCCTACCTGCTGTGCTGTCACTCCAGGCCCCAGGCACAGTCATCTTATACACTTTTTTATTTTAGGGCAACAGTCAGCGATGCTCAGAGTTTACTCCTGGCTCTGTTCTCAGGGTTCACTCTTGGTAGGACTTGGGGGACCACATGGGGTGCCAGGGATTGAACCTGGGTTGGCTGGTGCAAGGCAAGTGCCTTAACCCTTGTACTGTCTCTCTGGTCCCCGTATATATTTGTTAACCAAGATGTTCGTGATTCTCCACTAACCACCCCATCTGCCTTCATTCTCACCCCTGCGTGACTAGGGATGGGTGCCCATCTGGGGCTGGCCCTCGCTGGCGGGTGGGCACGTACCGCTCGGACAGCGAGGCTACCCCGGCCAGGAAGGAGTGTCGGTCGGTCTCGGCCAGCCGCTCCTGCAGGATCTGCGCGCCCTCCTGCACCTTGCGCAGCTGCTGGCTGTAGCGCTGCACCTTCTGCTCGATGTCGGTCAGCGTGCGGGCCGTGTCCGCCTCCAGCTCCTCCAGCATGGCCTTCTGCCGCTCCCGCAGCAGCCGGTGCAGCCGCTCGAAGGCCTCGCCGATGGTGGTCCGCAGGCCTTTGGTGGAGGACTGTGGGGACAGAGGGAGAAGGTTATGTCGGGGAGGACAGTTGCTGATCCCTGGGTGAGAGAGGGAAGGGCATGCTGTGGGGTCTGTGGGGGTCCACAGGGAGACTATAGGGCCTGTGTGGGGCCCTGGGGAGTCACTGGGGGGTGCTGTGGGGGGCGTTGGGGGGGTACCGGGGGCAGGGTAGGTGATGAGGAGCCTGCAAGAGACTGTGGGACAAAGGGGCCCCCAGCCAGGGCAGGGTTAGCAAAGGACCATGTGGAATGAAACTGCTCCACGGGACACAGGACTTGAGTGGAGAGCAGAGGGGCATGGGGACTTGAAATGACATTTAAAGAAAGCGTTTTGGACCCTAGTGACCCGAAACAAAGGGATTAAGGGTGATGCTCAGGTTTCTAGCTTGTGGATGTGCAACTGGGAGGGACAGGACATCTGGGGGTGTCAGGAGAGCGAGAAGATGGTAAGCTCTGGCTGGAGAGTGCAAAGCACTTATGTGGATTAAAACATCGAAGGGTTGGGGGTGGGGTGGGGTAAGGGGGCAGCTGAGCGGCAAAGTTTCTAGCTGGCCAGCACGAGGCTGTCTGTGAGTTCCACCCCCAGCATCGCCCCATCATGTGCTGAGTTTGAGGTCAGCAGCGCTGCAGTTTGGGATCCCCTGGTGCCGTGACAAAGGTGCACAGTCTCTGGTACGCAACAGGCAGGCGTGAGCCCAGCAGCCAAAGGCTGAACCCTACTGAGCTCTGCCAGGAGTGTATGAGAGAACCGCTACCAGCGCCAGGAGAGAGCACAGTGGTTAGAGCGTGTGCCTTGCAGGCTCCCTGACCCTGGGCATCGCCGGCTGTGATCCTTGAGGCTCCTGTCAATGCAGGGCCTGAAGCTGCATGCTCAGGTTCTAGTACCAAACCACCAGTCTGGGTGGCAGCACCCCGTCCCCTGATCCCTCCCAACAATGAAAGAGAGGGAGGCCCTGGGGAGTATGTGCGTGATCTATGCAATGAGCACGCAGCCCAGCAAGCACAGCACTGAGTGTGTGGGCACTGTGACCGAGTGTGTGAAGGACGAGAAAAAGAAGGAAGAAAAAGAAGAAAGAACAGGGAAGAAGGAAAAGGGAGAGGAAGGAAGAAGAGGCAAGGAAGAGGGAGAGAAGGGGTGGTTGGCAATGAAGAAAAAGAGGAGGGGAAAATTAATAAAAAAAAACCAATCGTGGGACGGCAGCACAAATGAAGAGATCACAGGTGGTGATCAGCTTTCTAAGCTGTGGGGCTGGAGCACTGTGGTCATGTGCCCTGTCCTGCCACCCTGAGAGGCCTGGACAAGATGGAGGTCAAAGCCATTCCACAGAAGGTCATCAAGTGACCTCTCATGATTGCAAACCATAATGCCCATAAGTAGAGAGAGAGTAAGAGCGAAAATGTCTGCCTTAGAGGCAGGAGGAGGGGTGGGATGAGTCGGGGGAGGGATACTGGGGACAATGGTGGTGGAAACTGTTCACTGGTGGAGGGATGGGTGTTTGGTCATTGTACGACTGAAACTCAAATATGAAAGCTTTGTTACTGTAGCGCACGGTGATTCAATTTAAAAAATTCAAAAATAAAAAGATTTTAAAAAACGAAGGCCATAAAGGACTGAGGCTATTTTTTTCTTGTCCTTATGGCACTACTGAGCTTGGGAAGGGGCTGAAGGGGCTGAGAGAGGAAGGACGCAGGTGCTGGGCCCTGATGCTGGTGAGAATTGAGAGTTTCATCTCTGGCTGTGGCAACCTCCGTTGCCTCTGACCCTGGTGTCTCTGCTTTCCCTTTCCACCCCTTTCACTCTGCTGTGCCCTTGGTCGGGCACTCGACCAGGGTCGTGCATCTGGTTGTGGGGCAGGCGTACACTGTACAGGTGCTGGCTGAGCCTGCCAAGCTCCGCGGTGGTGCTTGACCACGTACACTCAGGGCCGAACTCCTTTTACCATGGTGCTGGTGCACACTCTGGTTGTAGTTATTTGGGGGCCATCCTCCTGGTCAGGTTCGAGCACATCTTTAGCTGTGGTCCTCTTCCGGGGCCACGCACTTTAGCTCTGGTGCTGCGTGTGGTTGCTGTGTGTGGGAGGTCACTCATACAGCACATGTGGATGACCCCAGGGATCAGACTCGTGACCTCACTCTCACTCAGGAGCCGGCACCTTTTGCTCCTGAGCCCTCCCCCAGCTCCTCAACCTATTTCCTGCTCTGTGCCAAGGGTGACACATGGCAGGGTTGCAGTGAGGATTAGCCCTGGGAGCGCGCACAGAATGCAGGTATTGTTCACGGAGCTGAGACAGCCTGCAGATGCCAAGACCTAGTCCGAGAGGCACATCCCCGAGGTCTTCATGGGGAGCTAGCTGCTGAGCCCTGGAGGGCGGGAAGGATGTCAGCCGGGGGAGCGGGAGAGTAGGCAGAGGCCGCAGTGTGAGCCAGCCGGACACAGCCAGCAGGACCGCAGCGGCGTGTGGGGCCTGCCTCTGCAATTTCACTTTGTGGGGTTTGGCTGGGAGTTCAGAGAGTCAGGGACCCTGCTGTGTTCAATGCCCAGGGCTCTGTGGGAGGCTCAACAAAGGCTCAATTAGGGCCCGTTCCCTCCCCGCCACGGCTGCCGGAAGAGCTGCTGGCAGTAGGCCAACCTCCCTGCGCATGCCCACCCAGAGCACTGGGCAGACAAAGGGGGTGGAGGGGAGCCTGGGATGAGCAGCCGCCCGCTGGTGGCCCGCCCAAGCCCCTCACTTAGCAAGGAGCCAGGCTCTTGCGGTGCTGCTGCAGGTGGGTCAGACTGCATCAGCTGTGCATCAATGTCTGCCCTTGCTGCATCATTGCGGCTGCCCTCCACAGGTCCCCAAAGCCCATGGTCTCCCCCGGCTCCTCTTCTACCACTCTGTGGCAGTGCCTGGCCCCCTTCACTCATCACTAGCCCTGGCTGTTCCCCTGGCTCTCTGTCAGTTCCCTCTCTGCCCAGTTCCTCAAGGCTGGGCTAGGGCAGCGCTGCCTTCTCAGATCTTCCATGTCCACCCACTGCCCCAGGCTCACACTGCTTTGGAGGAGGGTGGTTCCCTGGTCCTTACCGAAGGCTCAGTAAGGCTCCTGGCCACCACCTCCACCTTGCCACTCCCATGTACTCCTGCCCCCCCCACGGCTCTAGTTCTTCAATCTGCAAGTCAGACTCATGTCTTAGCTGCAAACTTAGCCCCCTGAGCAATCCTTCTAAATATTCAAACTGGACCACAGCCAGAGCTACGTTTAGGAACATCTTCTGGCTCCTGGATGATTAATGAATGCTAAATTCCTTAGCCCAGCATCTAGTGTCCTCAGTCTGACCCCTTAATAATTACCCCTTGAAACTGGAATACCACCTGCCTAGGGTGATCCCCTCAAAAACAAACAAACAAACACCCCCCCCCCCAAAAAAATAAAGCAGACCCTAATTCAACTGGTAAATTCCTATTGACCCTGCCAGGTCCAAACTAAAGTCTGGGTCTACCTTCTCTGGGACACTTCCCTAACTTGATCAGATGGTCAAGTACTTCAGTGTTCTCGGGGCACTGGGAAAATACTCTTAATACAACTGTTCCCCCCGGCCTTTTACATGCTTTGCAGCTAGTAGGGGACCCCTCCCCATCAGGTAGGAAAGGCATCTCCAGAGGCACTGCAGAGATGACTGAAGATTTAAAATCTCTCCTGGGGTCCCCAGGATAAGAGGAAGGGAAGGACACTGGGAGGAAGGCAAGTCAGAGGCAGAACTCCGGGTATGGGTCCGTGCTGATGGTTCTGCTCCGCCCACCTGGCCTGCTGACCGCCAAGCCAGAGAACACTCAGCTGCAAGTGGAAGAGGCATGAGACTCTGCCAGATGGGCCCAGAGTTTCCCAGGGAGCTCCCTCCCCTGTGGGGCCTCAGCTCAGCCCTCCACCTCCTGGTGCCTCCTCTTCCTTGCTGATAACAAGTTGCAAAACACAGCTCCCACCTCCAGGCGTGTGTGTGTGTGTGTGTGTGTGTGTGTGTGTGTGTGTGTGTCTCCACTGGTCACATATGTGCTACAAGTGAGGGAGGCACTATGCAGAGCACTGACTGGGGTGTGAGGCAAGACCTGGAGTGGGAATCAATCCCCACCACTGAGTTGGACTCAACGACTGTGCCCTGCGTTCTCTAGTTCTCTCTAGGGCAGAGTCAGTCCACAACGACCCCGATCCCCCCAGCACCAGGGCCAGGAAAGCAGCTGTCACGGAGGCCCATCACCTCCCTGGGGACACCCCAGAGCTGGCGGGTGCCTGGCGGGCTCAGGAAAACACCCTGCCAAGAACGTGTCACTGGGCCGGGGCCAGCCAAGGAAAGCTCTGGGCCTGGAGGCGGAGATCAGACTAGCTGTCCCGCCTGCAGGGCCACCGGGAGAGGGGCAGGCGCCGCAGGAAGGCCTGGCCAGCACCAGGTGAAATATGACCTCCCGAAGCATTTCTTATATAAACACCCTGGTCCAGACAGGATGTGGGGTTGGGGGAGCTGCAGGGGAGGTGGCCCTGCAGGACCCCCCAGAGGTAGACAGATGGACAGGAAAGCAAGGGGAAGAAGAGGTCAGTGGAGAAAAATAAGAACGGGGGTGGGGGGCGGTACAGTGAGGAGAAAAGAACATGGGGAGAAGAAAGAGACCCTCATACATCCCCATCATCAAGCTACCGGCTTCAGTCGCCTTTTCTTCACCAGAGAGGAGCAGAATCAGCGGGCAGCTGGGGAAACTGAGGCTGTGAGAAGTCAACAGTCCCGGGTCCTGGGGCTACTTCCCAACGGCTGTCTGTTGGGGGTCCTGCCTTATAGGCACTCTGAAATGTTCCCTGAAAATGTTTGCCACGACCTCCCTGTGACCCCCACAGCTGCGGATGGCCACGCTGGGGTTCAGATCTGGTTCTCCAACGGCCGCTCCCAGGCGCCGGGAGACCTTGGAGGCACGAAGCATCCCCGCTGTGGGGCACAGGCCTCTGCTCACCAGGGGAGCCAGAGGCAAAGCAGCCCAGGGCTCAGCAGCTGGGCCTGAGACAGGCCAGGGGTGGAAGCAAGCCCTGTCAGTTAGTGAGATGCCGCTCGGGGGAAATCCAGAGAAGCTTCTGGGCAGGGTGTGAGGACCCACAAGTCAGGTCTGGAAGGAGCTGGGCCGTCCACACCACACACAGGAGGATGACGCAGTTCACCCCGAGTCACACCAGTGGCTCAGTCAGAACCCAAGAGCTGCCTCTCAGGTCTAGAAGAAAGACTTTTCAAGCCTCTGTACCAGAGACTGCAGGTTTGGCCTGGTTCTCTGGGTCTAGAGCCCTGCCCGGGCCTGAGCTTAAGGAGGGAGACGATTCTAGGGTCTCAAGGAACACTGGACTGGATGCCCCGCAGAGTTGGGGTTTAGGGGAGGAAAAGGATTACTGAAGTTCTCCCAGTCCTGCCAGGCTGGGGGGGTGGGTTTCTGGAGGGGACTTGCTCCCACCTCCTCCCACATCCAATCCTTCCCTGGAGTCCCTCTAGGGTGGCGCCCCACCCACTTACCTACAGCGGAGCCCCGCCCCCTTCCACTAGGCCCCGCCCCGCCTCCAGCCCTCTCCGAACGGGTCCCCGCCCCCAGGTCATCAGGCTCACCTTGGTCTCTGCCAGTTGTCGCTTGAGCAGCTGCAGCGCCTCCGTGTGCTCACGCTCGCTAGCCTGAAGGGCCTGAAGCTGCTCCTTCAGCTCCCTCTGGAATACACAAGGCTGGGATGGAGCCCGGCGTTCAGGCCTGGCTGGGAGTTAAGCCCCACCGGGTGTCTCCACCTCCCAGCATCCACCTCCTGTCCCAATTCAACCCCTCCGAGTCCTGTTACTGTTACGTTCCATCTTTCATCGGGTGTTTTGCAGCAGCTTTCTGCCTGGCCATCCGAGGTGAGTCCTGGGCAGGCTCCTGCCTCAGTGCTCTAAGCAAGCTAAGCTGTCCCTCGGGGACGAGCCGGGATCATTCTCCCCAGACTTCCAGAAGGCTAAGGGGCTACACTCAGCCCTTGGCTTCTGTCTGTCATTTGGCCCTCCCTGGAACCCAGGGGCCGGACTGTTTCTAAGGAAGAGACTGATACTGAGGGAAGAAACTGGCCCCAAAGCACACCAGGAAGCACGAGGGCAGAGTTGGAACTGGAACTCAGGCCCTTAGATTGTGGCCTGGGTCTGGACAGATGACACTGCCGCCATGCCACTCACGACAGGCAGCAAACACATGACCCACAATACAGCACCGCCGAGCACAGGGCCAAGATCAGTCTGCCTGATTTCCCTTCCCCTCAGGTTCCAACGCGGCTTGCTCTGGTCTTTAAGAATGCGATGCTGGGGATGGTGCTCGATGCTAGAGCATTTGCCCTGCAAGTGTGGGGGTTTGATCCAAACAAAAATATGATATTTTGTTCATTATATCTATATCTATCTCTCTCTGTAATTTTTTGTATTACTTTTGACTTTTAGAAAATGCATTTAATATTGCTCATCTTGATTCCTGAGTTTGGGGACATCACCTGTTTCAATCTGGTGCCTGAAGCAGGTGTCTCCCCATCCAGCCCAGGTGACCTTCATTCTGGCCCCGGGTCACTCTGGGTGTGTTTCTGGCTATTGCAGGGCACTTGCTGCTTCCTCTCAGATGCTCCCCTCTCAGCTGTTCTCCCAAGGGTGCCTTTGGATCACGTGTGGGTTACTCACATATGCTACCTCAGAAGCCTTTGACTGGACCACCCCTGTGTCACAGCCTCCCTCCGGCCATCACAGCCCTGCAGCACGGTCATCCCATCCCTCCCACTGCCACTCTTGCCCATTCCTTGGCCATTTCTTTCTTTAGTCATGTTTACTGAGCACTCCTCCATGAGCACGTTCACGGGTCTGCCTTCTATGCTGAATAACACCAGCACATTGAGGCCTGCCTCAATTGTTAGCTGTCAAATGAATGTATGGGGAGCCCCCCCCTTTCCAGTACTGGGTCCAGAGATCTGAACTTACAAAACCAGCCCACGGCATTACAGAAGATTCTCCTGCCTGTCCAGCTTCAAGTTCTCCAGGAAAGGCCCATTTTTTCCTTCTCGAAATCCCCCACAACCACTAATGACCTAGCATAGAGATGGAGCTCCAGTATGCTTACTTTGGGAACGAATTTCCAAGGAATTGGCCTCTGAGCAGGGCCTGGGGTCCTGAGCTAGCCCTGGCTGTGAGTGATGCCAGCAGGCAAACTTACCATTCCCATTCATCTCTTACCCATGCACCCAGTTGTCATGGGGGACCCGTAGAAAACACTGAGTCCCACCAATCTGACACACTGGATAGCAACACGCGGTAGCAACAACCCAGGAAGATTGTGGAAAACAATCCTCTTCGCTTGCTCTGCCTTAGTCATTATCTGACAGTATTTACTGGGCCACTACGATGTGGCAGGTGCTGCTCTGACTTGGGTCTACCACAGAGGACCCCACCAATGCTGCTCCTACCTCGGGGAATCTCCCAGTCTATGGCGAGACAGGTACTGAACAGGAGAAATAATGACCAAGGATGCTCTGTGCTCTGGAGGAAATACAGCAGGCTGCAGGGTGGGGCGAGTGTAGGAAGGGGGTGAGGGAGGCTTCTCTCAGGAGGGAACAAGTGAGATGACAGCTGGAGGACGAGGAGAAGCTGGCGTGAAATGCGAGTCAGGGAGAAAAGTAGGAACAGCTGTTTTCTGAGACTGGAGCGCTTGTACAGACGTGCTGACGAGAGGAGCTCTGGCAGCCGGCTCCGGCCACGGGGGCCCCCATGGAGAGGGGAAGTCAGTCACAAGCTGAAACCAGCAGGAAGGAGCCTGGGTCCTTGATGTCAGTGGGGGCAGTCAGACCCTCCAGGGATGGAGTTGAGATGTGAGGCCCTCAGGACTTCAGAGTGTTTGCCCTTCTCTGCAGTGTAAGTGCTCCTGCCAAAGACCATTTCAACCTCTCAGCAGGAATCACTGGGCAGGGCTGGGGAGAGATCTGCACAATCAGCTCGCAGGCACCAGGCAAGCTGGCACCTCCAGCCTATGGCCTGGGTCCCCTCAGAGGGATTTGTTTCACCCAGAAGACAAACACGCCCCTCATGTAACTGCAGCACTGCCCTGCCTGCCAGGTCTCGCTGACAAAGCCCTGAGCATCGGTCCTCACAGATTCATGGGGGAGTGGCGTTCAACTCATGGGGCAGAGGTCCTGTGGCCTGTCCAGCTCAGACACGGGCCTGAGATGCAGGTATGTGAGTGCTCCAATCCTCCCCCTTGGAGGTCCTAATGGGCCCACAAGAGACCCAGCCGACCCGGGCAACTTTCCAGATTCTCGGAGCTAACTGCTCGGGTGGCCGCGTTCTTCACATTGCTCAGGGTTCCTTGGGGACTTCGAGAAATTCCTCTTTGCTTCCAGGGCCAGGAAGAGGGGCGCAGTCCTGCCCCTCCTCCTGGACCCCGGGAACTAGGGAACTCTCACTCACCCATTTCACAAACATGGCCTGAGGCCCCTGGGTTCTAAGGGGTGTCAGTGACAGGGAGAAGGATGAGGGGCAAGACCCAACCGGTGGTGTGTGTGTGTGTGTGTGTGTGTGTGTGTGTGTGTGTGTGTGTGTGTATACCAGCCAGGAAGGTGGGGACACAGACATCAGCGTCACAGCAAACATGGACCACGAACCTGCTTCTCCCTCCAGATGCCCCAATTTAGCATCAGGTATCCCTGCTCCCCTCACCCTCCCAGCCAGAAATCTGGGAGTCACCCTTGACGGTGTTCATAATGACCACTCAGCACTCATGCTTGCATTGGCATTTCTCCCCATACCAATTGCCCCTGGTGCCATTCTCATCAGGGCTGAGGTTTCAGCCCTCTCCTGCCCCTGCCTGAACTCTCTAAATGTCCCACAGAGCAGTTGCAGTGACCTTTCTAAGGACCCATGTGTACATTTCTCCTCCCTGGCCTCACCCCCAAGCCCTTCCAGGGACTTCCATGTTGTCTGAGAAGGACACAAAGTCTGAGCTTGGCATCCAAGACCATCCCTACTGGGCCCAGATGCTTTCCAGGTTTGTCTTTTGGCCCAGATCTGCACTGGCCAATAGCAGCCACCAGCCACATGTGGCTGTGTGAAAGAAAGTTAACTAACATGCATCTTAATGGAAAGTGAGTTCTCTAGATGTCCTGGGTGATCCTGCGTTTACATTTCAAGGGCTTACCAGTCACATGTGACGGCTCTATCAGACAGTGCAGACAGAGCACTCTCATTAGTCTAGAAAGTTCTATGGACAGTGTTGCTCTGTATCTTGCAGTATTCTCCCCCAGGCCTTCGCGCCTGCTATTCCCTCTGTCCCCACAATCTTCCCTACCCAGAAGACTCACTCTCATCTCTCAACACCTAGATCAAATGATACCTGCCGGAGGATCCGCACTGTCCCAGACTCTTTGCGTGCACAGAGTCTTGGACCTGCACCACGAGGGTGCACCCTGCATACCCACTGCAAGGTCAGTCTCCTCTATGACCCTGCTCAGTGCCAAGGACAGGACCAGGCAGAGTGACCTCGGCAAGCATTTGTGGAACAAATGTGCCCAGGGAAGAAGCTGGGCCGCAACAAACTGCCTCTTTGACAGGAATAGGAGAGAGAGAGAGAGAAAGAGAGAGAGAGAGAGAGAGAGAGACAGAGACAGAGACAGAGACCGAGGCCAGCAGCCCTCCCCTAGCAGGCTGCAGAGCCAGAGGGATCAGTTAACTTAGGAAATCAAATCCAAGACAAGGAGGACCAGGAGGCAGCCTAAGCTCTGCCTCTCCCTCCTTCCAAGCTCCTTCCAGGTCTGGGATCAGAGCTGGGTCAGGAGTTGGACTCTGCCATACAAGCTGTGTGACCTTGGGCATGGAGCCTAGCCTCTCTGGGTCCCAGTCCCTCATCTGTGAAATGGGGCTAATACCTTCTAGGGTTGAGTGAAAGGAGCTATGAGTGAGAAGGGTTAAGTCTCATAGGATAGGGTCTGGCCTACACTGCGTTCTCAGAGACACGGCAGCCACCGGCCCCACGTGAGGCTGCTTAGTCACTTGGCTATGGCGTCAGCCCTTGCTGTGTCCAGATCCTTCCCTGCCTCATCAGACAGCCAGAGCAGTAAGGAAGTTCCAGGGACTGTCTAGTCTGACCTCCTGGGTTTCTAGAACAGAAAACAGAGGTCCAAGAAAAGGTCTGCCTGTCCTACAGGGTGACAGGAAATCAATAACAGCTATGAGACAGGAAGCTTGATGCGTCCCTAACCCTGAGGCAGGATGGGCCATGCCAGGGACTCAGGGACAGAAGGAATGGAGGGGGGACAGTCTGGGTTTGGAATTCCTGTCACCTGATTCTCAGAACTTCATGGTTAGTGCCCTCATAACCTCCACTCCCAGGAGGGGGAAAGAGGCTCAGAGAGGTCAGGTCGGCTCCTACGAGGCAGAGCTGGGGCTCATAGTGACTCCAAATCCCCGGAGGAGCCTCCTGCTCAGGGCAAGGCACAGGCCTGTCCCGACCCCCAGAGGCAGGCTTGGTGGCAGCCAGCCCAGGGACTCCATATCAAGCCCTTCCCTTAAGGAGATGGCCATGAGCTGGGGAAGAAGAAACAGGAGTGGACAGACTTCCAGGGAAACCAGGGCAGACACAGGCAAGCACCCAGGACCCCACCCCAGGGCTCCATCTGCTGGGTGTTGTCACCATCCTTCCGCCTCTGCGCCCCCCTCTGCGGAGTGAAGCCAAGAATGGTGCCTCCATCGTGCGTCAACGTTTCCTTCCTGGCCTGCCAGGCTGCCTCGGGTGGATGTGCCCAGTCACTCTTAGTTGCTATCATTATTGCAGTAATAATTATAATTATATGTGGAAGGGGGACTTGCGGGCGCTTGCAGGGGAGGGCTGGTTTCTGACGGGCGGGAGAGGGAGGACAGACGGCGGGTTCCTTCAAGTCTCCAGGGTGGAGTCAGAGTGTTCCAGGTAGAAAGAACTGGTCAGGCCGGGGCACACCCTCAGGCAGTGGGGGCAGGTGGGGATGGCTGGAACCAGGTATGTGATAGGTGGGTGGATGCTAAAGCTGGAAAGGCCAGTGGGGCCAGTTGGGGTGAGGGCAGCGGGGAGGGGAGGCCTTGACGGTCAGCCTAGTGGAGCTGGACTGCGAAGGCCACGTCAGAGTCAGGCACTCTTCAGCCTCCCTCTGCAGATGGACCAACAGGACTGGTGCTAGCCCAACACACAGAATGGAGAAATGTCCGCTCAGTGCTCTGGGGTTCTCATGGGTTTGGCGAGGTCAGGACCGGAAGTGGGGGATGGGAAGGGGGGGACAGATCACTAGGACACCCATGCACCCAGGGGCCAGCCAAGCACCCCCTCCCTTCTCCGCTCATCTGTGAGGACAAGCTGCAGCAGAAAGCCAGCACACTCTGGCCTCAGGGACGCCTCACTGAGCTGCCCAGTGTCCACAGAGCCCTGGTGGGGTGGGGTGGGGTGGGGTGGGGTGATCCTGGTCTCAGCACTCGTGCCCCATAGTTGGCGAGTGGATACAAGCACTCTGGATGGTGACAGGACTGAAATAGTATGCATGGGGACAGGACCCCGCCTCCTGGGTGCCCCTCCCCGCCCAGGACCCCTGTCTCCTCCCTGACTCCTTATCAGGTGAGCTGAAGTGGACTTCTCTGTCCACCACCCCCAGCACCTTGATGCTCCTGCTTCTCTCAACGCACCTGAGCTCTTACACTTCTGCCCCCGCACTGTCCACTCTGACCCCACCACCCCAATATGTCCTGGCTCAGCCTTACCAACCCCCAACTTGCACACTGCTCCTGACCAGGCCACACATACCTGTTCGAACACCTTCCTGCCTTGCCAGCATCTCAGGACCCAGTCCAAGCTCCATGGGATGTGGTGGTATACACGTCCCCGCCCCCTGCCCTGCAAACTCCTACTGCCTACCTGGCCCCCCGGCCACAGCAAAGTCCCCCAAAGGGGAGATCTCCTCCATGCCTGTCCCTGGGCACTCTCAGACATCTTTGGCCCACTCAAGAGGGGTGCTGTGAGGACTGAAAGAGGGAACTGCAGAGAGGGTGCCCGCCAGGCAGTGCCCTTGCCCCTGACCTTCCTGCACCAAGACTGCTGGAGTTGGAATGCTGCTCTCGGTGCTCAGGACTCAGCCCGGCTGTGGGCTCCAGGGAACAGCAGACGTGGCCTTGCCGGTTAGGGCTCTGTCCCGGGAAATTGCTCACAACCAGGCTGAGAGAAGCCAAAGCGGGAGCCTCGATGGAAGAAATAGCAGACTGACCCATGAATCCAAGAAGGAACCCACCTCCCACTCCATTCATCCCAGATGTTGCCCCTGAGCAAGGTCTGCAAGGTAAGGACGCAGTGACCAGTGACAAAGGAGCAAGCAGCCCTCCTGCCTCCCTGCTGTGTGTGTGGGGGGACTCCCAGGTCCCTCCCAGTGCAGAGGCCCCCAGGGCAGTTAGAGAGTTGGTGCAGGCGGGCGGGATGGAGCTCCAGCTCTCCCTACTCGCCCTGTGATCTTGGCCTTAGTGTGTTCATCTGCAAAATGAACGAGTGCCGGGACATTTGGGGAGCCACAGAGGGACACGGCAGCAGGGGGAGCAGGGTCCCGCAGACTGCCCCCGGCAAGCATGCAGCGGGGGCCCCAATGGAATGGGTATGATTTCATTTCTGCCGGTATCACTACAGATCCCTTTCTCTCTATAACATGAACATCCTGCGCTCTCCTACCCCCAACCCTAAGCTTCTGCTCCAGGACTGTGCTTGTCCAAAATGCCCTGGATGAGTGGGGTGTTTGGCTGTCTGCAGACCCCCGTAGGGAAAGAGTTCAATGCCCATAGCCAACCTTGCCCCTGTGGAGCCCGCTGTTGGCACGAAATTCCTGCTGTGTGGCAAAGGGATGGCAGAGGCTGTGTTTCCGGGACACGCTCTCTCATTGCCTGGGGTGTGCAGCTGCACGTCTCCCTCTCGACATTTGGAGTTGAAGATCTTGCTCTTCCCTCCGTTTCGCAGCCTGGGAAAGGCTGCAAGGGCCAGAGGCAGGATGTAAACCCAGTCCCCTCACCCCCCTTCTCACGTGATCCTCAGTTGTCTCTGCCGCTATGCCCCGCCTGCCATTGTCTCCCTGGGCATGAAGGAGGCCACAGAAAAGCTTCTAAGGAACACAGGACGCCTGAAAGGGTGGCCAGGAACAGAATCCAATCCTGTCTCTGGGGGAGAGGAGACAGGGCTGGCCAGAGGGTTGATGCTGTGCCTGACTCAGACGCCAACCAGCCACCCATGCCCAGTCCACCAGCTGCCACAGATACTGTGTCCTTAGCCTGACCCTTGCTGAGCCCCCAAAATGCAAAGATGGACCGAGTGCAATGGGGACCAATTCTCAGGCCTCCAAGGTGACTTGGGAGCCTATATGAGTGGCCCCATCAGACTGGCTTAAAATCCTGCCTCTGGTGTGCAGAGACTGAGCAAGGAATGACTCTGAGCCTGGTTTCTATCTAAAAGAAACAGTTATAGGGGCTGGAGCAATAGCAAAGCGGGTAGGGCGTTTGCCTTGCATGCGGCTGAGCCGGGTTCGATTCCCAGCAACCCATATGGTCCCCTGAGCACCGCCAGGGGTAATTCCTGAGTGCAGAGCCAGGAGTAACCCCTGTGCATTGCCAGGTGTGACCCCAAAAAGCAAAAAAAAGGGGGGAACAGTTATAAAAAGCTGTTCAACAGGGGATTAGAAAGGGTCAATGAGGGTGCCAGAGCAAAGGTATAGCAGATAGGGTGTCTGCCTTGCACACAGCTGGCTCGGGACCCCCTGAACTCCAGACCAGGGGTGATCCATGGGTGCAGCCAAGAATAAGCCCTAAAACCTGAGCACCTCCAGGTATGATCTCCCAACAACACCTACCCCCCCCCAAAAAAAGAAGAGACAGTCAGGTAATTACAAGAAAAACACTTAGTACCACCCATCAGTTGGGAAGGACTCGACATGCATTGGCTAAGGAACCCCAAACACTTCTGATTTGCAGCTCCCTCCCTTTTTGCTCTGTGGTCCAGGGACTCTGCAGTGAAAAAAGAAGAGGAATATACACACATTGTGTGTGTGCACATACATGGACACATGCCCAGATACTATATATACAACCAAACATGTCTGCAAAACTGTAAAGCAACTCTATGTTATTTTGCATGGGGTAGCACTCTGGGAGAACTTTTAACTCTGACATTTTGTACCTCTGCTTATTTACTGTTACAAAAAGTAAAGTAAAAGTAAAGGCCCTCCCGTTGATTTGCTCGAGCGGGCCCAGTAACGTCTCCACTGGAGACTTTGTTGTTACTGTGTTTGGCATATCGAATACTCTCTCGGTAGCTTGCCGGGCTCTCCGAGAGGGGCGGAGGAATCGAACTCGGGTCGGCCATGTTGGCCGCTTGTAAGGCAAACGCCCTACCCGTTGTGCTATCGCTCCAGTCCAAAAGAAAAGTTATTTAAAAAGTGCTGTGTGCCAGGCATAGTTTCAGGTGCTTTTGATAGAGCTTCCCAAGCCCTCACGGGTTCCCAGGAGAATCAACTTCCCGAGGCGGCAGATAAGAGAAGGACAGCGGCCTGAGCACAGACACAGCACTCATCAGTGATGCTGCCAGAATTTGACCCCAGAGCTGGAGGCTGGAGCATAGAGCAATTCTGTTGGGCAGTCCAGGAAAGCTTCTCAGAGAAGGGGGGATATTTAAGCTGGGCCTTAGCAGCCGAGTAGTACTTCTGGAGGTCAGAGCTCTGAGCCAGGGGTGATTGGAGGGGGACATCTGATGATTTTTAACTGTCATAACTTGGGTGAGGTGTGTGCTGCTGCATCTGTGGAGAGAGGACAAGGACGTTGCTAAACATCCCCAGTGCACAAGGTTGTTTTGCACGACAAGAACTGATCTGGCTCCAGCTGTCAGTCGTGTGGAGCTCATGCTGCAGCAGGTCACAGGTGCTATTTCCTGAGTGCAAGGATGGCTCTGGCAAACATCATCCCTGTGCAGCCTAACCCTATTACTGCCATGCTGTCCACGCAGAAGCCTAAGGTTAGAGACGGTAAGTAACCTCCCTAAGGCCCAAAGGCCTGAAAACGGCAGAGCCAGAAGCTGAGCACAAACCAGGACTCTTAACCTTCCTGCTCTGCAGATCCCAGGACAACAAACATATAAGCTTTAGGCCAAGAGGGTGTAAGGAGACTCGGTTTGAATGTAAGCCCAGCCTCTTCTGGTCTAGAGGGCAAGGTCCTGTCCCTCCCCCTCTGCCATTTCCCCATCTGTCTAGTGAAGGATGAGCTCTAAGGCCCTCCTTGTTCCAACTTTGTGATTCTCCAGGAGAGAGGCCTGAGCCTGGGGGACAGAAGCACAGCTGCTTAGAGAGGAGGGGAGGGAGCTGCTGTCTTCTCCTTCCTGGGGCAGACATAGCTAATGGGTGCTGCTTCCTGACAAGGAAGGAGGGAGAGAGGGGTGGGAAGGGCTGGGGCGTGGCTTGAACTTCACCCAGGAGCTCACCTTTCCAGTGGCGAGAGGTAAGCACCTTTGTGGGGTTCCTCTGCCACCTTCTTCCCAGGTCCAAAGGTGCACCCAAGGCAGGCCTTGTCCTCTGGCGGGAGAGGCAAGTTTGGGCATTTGCCTATCTGGGCACATGAGTTCTTGTAAGCAGAAGGAGAATGGATGGGACCGTGAGCTGACCCAGCCCTATCATGTGCCAGGCATCTCAAATAACAGGTTCATGCCAGGTCAGCCTCATGAAAACTCCAGCAGGAAAGAACTTTCCTGACCCCACTTTACAGGCGAGCGCACTGAGGCTTCTATGAAGTGACCTGTGGAGTTAGTTACACAATGTTGAGGGAAGGTTTGAAATTCTGGTGTGTCTGAGCCCAACTGACTATAAGTTTCCAAGAGGGCAACTGAGGGGGCAAACCCTGCTTTTCTTTTCACTTAAGAGAGTTTCGGTAATGTTGGGAGGAAAAAAACAGTGCAATTTCTCCTCCATTCCCCAGACACGAAGTGGAGAGCAAAGAGACAGAGCACATATGTCTGATGTCTTGGCCTACAAGCAGGGGCACGGGGGCCCACCAGGCAGGTGCCTCTTCGGCAGTAGCATCAGCTGGGAGAGGCAGGAGTGAGCCGCGGGGAAGGACCTTGCTGGCCAAGTCCCTGCATTCTAGCCAGGCTCTCTCACCTCTTGTAGCATGGCTGTAAGTCAGATCATATCTCCAGATCTCAGATCCACACCTAGAGAGCCAAGGGGCTGCACAGATGGCTTCAGACTCAATCTTTTCACACCCTCGCAACCTGCATTTAGTCCTGTCAAATGTTCGCTCCTCCTTCCCATTGATATGACTTCATAAACAGGGAAATGGGAATGCTAGTGTTTGGCACAAGGGACCCTGGGTGTGGGTGGACTGCTACCAGCCTTGGGCAAGCTCCCAGAGTCCCCAGCCTTGACTTTTCATCCTCAGAGTGAAAGGCACTCTGTGCCTTGGGGATGAAAGGCATCTGGAGTAATGATGTGAACATGGGCCCATTTTTCCTAGTGCCATCTCTGCGGGCATCCACTAAGTGGGCTGACACAAACTCATGTGCAAGGCACAGGAGGCCAAAGTAGGTACTAAGCTTTTGCTTAAGCATCTTGAGGGCTAGAGAACTCACAACCTCCTATATTAGACTATTGCATTTTCATAAAATGTCTGGAGAATCTTATGATTCCCAAAATTCTTTAGTCTGGATCAGCTCAGATTCCATTTTGATCATTCATTCATTCATTCATTCAGTCAGTCTTTACTGAAACGCACTGTGGGCCAGGCTTTGGGTCATCAATATAAGAAACTCTTTTGTCCTTGGTGAATGGTGTATTGGACTGGTATACCAAGGCTAGAAACAGGGGTTGCTATCTTGAATGGTTCAATCTGAGAAAGATTCCCCAGGCTCAACGAAGCCTGGGAGCCATTTTATTAAATACAGTAAAATGGATCGCTTTGCTGCAAGATTTATTCAGGTCCTTAATATGCAAATGTACACTGAGAATCCTTCAAGGAGAGTATAGAGAACACACTGTTTTCCAGTTAACTATAGCTGAGCTTAGACTGCTACATTTTGAAATACTATACTTATTAATGGGGAGCACTTGGAGGAAATGCAGTGGTTCTCATACTTTTTTTTTTTGGCCGTTGAAACTTGGGCAAGGTTTCAGAGAGAACATTTGAGTAGGTCTGGAAATTGAGTAGCAGTTGTCAGTGAATCTGGGAAGATTTAAGGTTTAAAATCCTAGGCTGACTAGCCTAAATTATCTGCCTGCACATTCTCCATCACTAAGTGCTCAGATGCCTGATGTAGATGACAGAGCCAAGAAGTCCTGGAGACTTTCTAGAGGCCCTTCTCTCCAATACCTGCTAAGGGGGTCTTAGTCTCCAAATCTTGGTCCTATTATCAGTTTGGCTCTACTCTGGTTTAAACAGGTTCTTTGCTTATCTGGACTTGGGACCAGTCTTAACCACTCATGCTGGGTCCCCTGGTACTGGGCAGTAGCCCCAACTTCTCAAGTAGTTTGCTTAGACTCTCAATTTGTTTAGACTCTCTCTTAGACTTATTCCTGACCTTCCCAGCATAATCTAATCCTGACACTCTGCGGTGACCTGACTGAACCTGTTCCATAACGCTGCCCACCCTGCTCTCAGCTAACCCAGTCTCCACACATACTCAGAAGGGTGCCCCGCCCATTCCATCTCTGTCATCTTTGTCTCCAATTCTGTCTTGAGCCATTCTGGGGAGTGGGGCAGAGGGTGAGTGAAAGGGTTCAGGTCACACTTTGGTGCTCAGGGCTTACTCCTGGCTCTGTTCAGGGATCACTCCTGGCAGTGCTGGTGGACCATATGTGGAGCTGGGATGGGGCCGTGCGCACCTTACCCGCTGTCCTCTGTCTCTGGCCACCAAGAGCCATCCTCGTGAAGGCTCCTGTCTCCTGAGTCAGTCTCCACCACTCCTGACAGTGGCCCTGCTTTTCCCCAGCTCCAGTTTGTCCCTATCCCCAACGTGTCTCCAGTCCGGTACCTGCTCCAACTTTGATCTTATATATATTCCTTCCCCCTCACGTTCACTCACTCCACGGGGGACCCATTCCCCAACCGTGGACCCACCCCAACTCCAAGTCGGCCTCAGACCCCAAGGTACTGACAGCTCATGGCCACGCCCCCAGCACCCCGCCCCGCAAG
This sequence comes from Sorex fumeus, assembly GCF_029834395.1. NCBI lineage: Eukaryota > Metazoa > Chordata > Mammalia > Eulipotyphla > Soricidae > Sorex > Sorex fumeus. The sequence goes on from NW_026606104.1 coordinate 48,443,669, forward strand.
TGGCCACGCCCCCCGCGCTACACGAATCCTGATAGGGCCCTGCCCCGGCTGGTGGCCCCGCCCCGCCCTGCCCCGCCCCGCCCCCGCCCCGGGCCGCCGGGCCGCGCACCTGCAGCTCCTCGAAGGCGTCGTCGATGCCGGTGACCTGGTGCTGCTCGTGCAGGGCGGGCTCGTCGCAGAAGAAGCAGAGCAGCGCGCGGTCCGTGAGGCAGAAGAGCTTGACCTTGTCGTGCGCCTGGCAGGGCCGCGCGGCGCGGCGCGCGTTGAGGATGGCGTCCAGCGGGAAGGCGCTGTAGCGCTCCACGATGTTGGCCAGCTTGAGGCTGGGGGCCAGCGCGGGCTCGGCGAACGTGCGCCGGCACTCGGGGCAGTCGCGAGCGCCCTGCGCCTCCTGCCGCACCCAGTGCTCGGTGATGCAGCGGCGGCAGAAGTAGTGCTCGCAGCCCAGGCTCACGGGGTCCTGGTAGATGCTCAGGCAGATGGAGCAGAGCAGCTCGTCCTTGAGGCTGCACGCCATGGCGCCGGGGGCGGCGGGAGGGGGCCGGGCGAGACGCGGGCCCCGGGGGCGGGTCCCTCGAGGCGGGCGCGAGGGCTGCGGACCACCCGGGATGCCGGCCCGCAAGGGTGGCGGTCGTGAGGCAACGGGGGACCCCGAGCGAAGGGTGCTGGAGAGAGGAGGTCGAGGGTCTTTGCGGGAAGAGGCTCCTGACCCGGAGGGCTCAGGGGAAGGGACAGTCCGAAAGGATGGGTGCTGGGAGAAGGGGATCCAGGAGGGGGCGGAGGCTTGGGGCGGTGCTGGAAATCCCAGGGTGGGTGCAGCGGGGGGAGGGGGAGAGGCTGGGGAGGGGGGATTGTGAGCGAAGAAGTCAGGCGAAGCCGTACCTCGGTTGTGCCTGGCAGAGGAGGGGCGGGCACCAGCACACTCCGCAGCCCGGCTCCAGCCCGCAGACGTGCCCGGCGTTGCCCCTTACTCCCGCCGGCGCCGCGGCCACTGCTCCGCTCCGAGCGCTGCCTCCCAACCCGGAACCAGCCGAGCTGGAGCGGCCGGCGCCGGGCGCTGGCTCCGCCCCCGGGGCGGGCCCCGGAGACTCCGCCCCCGGAGCGGGCGGGGGAGGGGGCGGGCCCGCTTCCTGCTGCAGACCCCCTCCCCGCCCCCACCGTCCTCGGGTCCCGGGGGAGCTGAACCCAGCTGTTCCTTCAGAGGCAGCGGGAGGAAGGGCAGTGAGATCTTGTTTTCGGGCTCCTTGGGTGGGTGGAGCTCGGACCCCGTTCATTTGCGAGGATAACAAGCAATCAGGAACATCTTTTGGAATCGTTGATTTAGAGATTCAGGAAAAATGATCTTTCTATTAAAACAAACAGGGCTTATTGTAATTTGCATGGAATAGACCATTTGCATAAAAGATGAAGGTAAAGCTGGAGAAACGTCTGGCTGCAGAGAGCAAGTCCAAGACCCTCATTTTAAGCTCTTCTTTTTCGCTTTTTTCCCCCCCTTTTTCTTTTATTTTTGGGGGGCTTTAGGACTGTATGCTTGTCTGTGCTGAGCTCTTATTCCTTGCCTGCTCTGCCTCAGGAATCGCTCCTGGAGAAAATCCTGTGCAGTGCTGGTGATCCAACCGGTGTCTGCTCAATTCCCAGCTTCAGGTTCTTAAGAAATGCTTACGGGGTAGTTTTTAAAAGCCTGACTCTGCCTGATGTCAGAATCGAGGTCCACTCAACAAACTCTTCTGGGGTGCTAGACTTCTCTGTGTGTGTGGAGACAGATGTGAGATTGGAGGTGGAGGAGGAGAGAGGGAGGAGACCTTGCCGTGTATGCCAGATGGAGAGGGGATAAGGGATTTCCAGGCTGAGGAGACAGCATGTGCCAGGGGAGGGGTGGGCACATTTGGGGGAAGTGCAGGCAGGCCCCTCCTGTGGGAGGTTGGGATGGGGGATGGGCTTGGCTGAGGTGCTGGGCTTGAGGGTCCTGTTAAAGGATTTCCTGCAGGCATTGGAGTCCTCCCAGGGGAATGACCTTGTATGATGGGGGTTTCTGGAAGTCAGGGAGATGCTCATTATGTCACCAGCAGGACAAGGCTGGTGTATTTGCACATGTACAGTGCTCAGCAGCCAGGAGAGATTGCAAGGGGCACCTGGCACCATTTAGGTGGTGGTGCTCATTGTGTCCGTAGGGGGAAGGAGGCTGAATTGGGGCTGAGGCTGTAGGTGAGGAGGGAGGCCAAACCCATAAAACAGTGCTGATTCAAAGTCGAAACACCAGAGTTTTGTAATGGGTTGGGTATGAGGTGAGAAGGAGGCATTGAGACTTGCTCCCCAGTTTGTCTCCTTCAGAAATGTCTTTATTGAACTTACCCCATTGAGGTACCTTTTAAAAACAGCTGAAGTTATTTCACGTGGTTTCACTCGGTTACGCCATCACCACCATCTCACACAATCCAATCTCCATTACTGCCAGAAACACATTGGTTGCTCATGCAATAGCATGGCTCGGCTTGAGAGGGGACTCCTGTGAAGAATCTTCTAGTTGTTTTTTTTTTTCGTGGTGCCAAGGATGGAACCCAGGACCTTGTCCACGTGAGGTGTGTGTTCTCCCACTGAGCTATCTCTGTGGCCCTGTCTCCTAACTTTCAAATGCAACTTCTCTCTCCTTGGCCACGTGTGGTGTGTTCAGATGATATTTGGACTAGTGACGGCCATCTTGCCTCCAGACTGAGGGAAGGGGCCTCGTGTGGAAAGGAGCTGGTGCTCTGACGCAAAGCCGAGACTTGGATACGTGGATAGATCGTTAATAATTTAGTCATGTGATAGAGCCGTGTGTGCTGCCCGGTGGCAATCACAAGAATCCCAGGTGATACATTTGATAAATACCTCCAATTTTTAAAAAGAAGGCAGGATTTAAATTATTGAAGTATTTGGAGTCAAATGTGAAAACAGTGGACTTCATATTCCACTGAAATTCCTCTCTTTATTCCACTGAAATTCCTCTCTTTAGGGTTGCTCTTTCATGTGCTCCTGCAGCCCTGCCTGGTTTTGAGAACCAAGTCTTTCCCCCTGGAATGTAAGTAGAAACAGTCCTGAAGACATCAGGATTTTGTTCTTCCAGGTGCTTATTTCCTTGCTTGAGTTGGAAGATGGATATGCTGAGATTCAGCTTTAGTACGGCTTCAAAGGGGTTAACAGCAAGCATAAGGAAGGAACCTCGGGACCTGATGAGTGCAGCCAACATGGATTGGAGCAAGAGATAAACTTGATTTTCTGTGAGCCATTGTATTCTGGGTCCCTTTGTTGTTGTAGCAGCTTAGCCTACTCCATGCTGTTCTACAGCTGTTGTTATTAGTTATTATCACTTTATTTGGGGGCCACACCCAAAAGTGCAGGTACAGTTCTGTTCTCTTCTCCTGGAGAACAGGAGAACCCGCAGCACTAGGAGTCAAGCCCAAGGCTCAGGCATATAAAGCATGCACTCTGACCCCCTTGAACCATCTCCCTGGCCCATCTCCAATTGTTTTTCAAGAGGCACTGGTATGATTATGTATTCATGTCTAAATCCTGTTGAAAGATTCATTGCTGGTTTTAAAATATAGTTTTTTGGGGGTAACTAGCAACCCAAGTTCGATTCCTCCGCCCCTCTCGGAGAGCCCGGCAAGCTACTGAGAGTATCTCGCCCACACGGCAGAGCCTGGCAAGCTCCCCGTGATGTATTCGATATGCCAAACACAGTAACAACAAAGTCTCCAATGGAGACGTTACTGGGCCCGCTCGAGCAAATCGATGAACAACGGGAGGACAGTGACAGTGACAGAGAGATGATACAGTGGGTGGGACATTTGCCTTGCACGTGCTGACTCCGGATCCACCTCCACATCCCATATGGTCCCCCAAGCCTGCCACGAGAGATACCTGAGAGCAGAGCCAGGAGTAAGCCCTGAGCACCACCTGGTGTGGCTCAAAAACAAACAAAAAATTGTTTTATGTATATACCACAGATAAGTGGAATCATGTAGCATTTGTCTTTCTGTATCTAACTGATTCCACCTAGTATAATGTCCTCTAGTTGCATCCATATTGTTGCAAGTGGTGGGATTTCACCTTTTTTAAAAAGTTGAGAAGTAGCCCATTGTGAGCACACACGTACACGTGCATGCATATATGTGCACATGTGTGTGTATGTCACATCTTTATCCATTGAATATCTGTGTCCATTACTATAGCTGATCCTCATAACAGCCTTGAGATTTTTCTTTCACTCACAGATGAGGACACAGCAGCTCAGAGGGGGTACTTTTCCTAAAGCAAGAGCAGATGTGTGGTGTTGACTTCACCATCCTGAGCGGCTCGAGAAGATCCCTGCATTGTCCAACCTGTATCACATCAACTCTGGGTCCTCATCTCCACCCAGTGGTCCTTATACATAGTTCTGATGGGCCCCCTCTCCCAGGCCCTCTCCTGTGATTTCAAACCTTTGCCCCTCTCCTCTAGTCCAGTGATACCTACCCTCTTTCCTGCCTCCCTCTCCACCACGCAAGCAGAGCTCCTCCAGGAAAACTTCTCCACTCCTGCTCACTGCAGCCCATCACTGGTCTACAGGAACACCTCCAGTCCTTTGTGAACTGCAAAGCAAGCAGTGCAAAGCAAACACCTGGATGACGCCAACACAGCACAGCCTCCCCTTTCCTCTCCTCTGAGGATCAGGATGCCTCCTGTTCAACACCGATCCATCCACCTGGGCCCCTCACTGATCCCCACAAGCCTCCCCTGTGGCCAGACCCTTCAATTATCCCTCCTTTCACTAATTTTTTTCCTCCTTCTTCAGCATCAGTGGCTTTCCCTCAGACTATATATAAAAGTAGGCTCAAGTTTCTCTTAAAATATCACTCTCTGGTACCCCCACCCCCGTCTTTAGCCACCACCTCATTTTTGTCTCTCTCTAGCCCAGCTCCTTGAAAGAACCATCTGCAACCCCTCCCAGGCCATTCATCAGCCACCACAGCCTGGCTGCTTCCCGCCACTCCCCTGAAATCACTTAATGATCTCTGCAGTGAAAGGGCGCCATGAACCCAGTGCTGCAAAAATAAAAACCCAACGGGAAAACTGGAAATCGTCCTGATTTCCCATCCATCAAGAACTGTGGTTTATATTTGGTTTATATCCTCTTTTTTCTCCCGACCTCATGCACATGTGCACACACAAAAGGAGAGAGGGAAGGAGATTGTTGTTGTTGTTGTTGTTGTTGTTGTTGTTACTGTTATTGTGCCACCTACTGATGCTTCGGGGTTACTCCTGGTTCTGCACTCAGGGATCATTCCTGGTGGTGCTTGGGGGACCATATGGGATGCTGGGGATTGAACCTGGTTGGCAGCATGTAAAGCAAACGCCCTATCCACTGTCTATTGCACTGGCCCTGAGATTTTTTTCCCCTCAAAACTGAGGAGTGGGTGTTGGTTACTCAGTACTATTCACAATAGCCAGAAGCTGGAAACAACCTGAAAGCCCAAGAACAGATGTATGAATAAAGAAATTATGGCACACCAACAGAATACTACACAGCTATTAGGGGAAAATGAGGCCATGAAATTTGCCTATACGTGGACAGGCTTGGAGAGTGAAATGAGTCAGAAGGAGAGGGACAGATATAGAATCACTACATTTATTTGTGGAATTAAAAAACAACAACAACAACAGGGGCTGGAGCAATAGCACAGCGAGTAGGGCATTTGCCTTGCATGTGGCCATCCCGGGTTTGATTCCCAGTTTCCCATATGGTCCCCTGAGCACTGCCAGGAGTAACTCCTGAGTGCAGAGCCAGGAGTAACCCCTGTGCATCGCTGGGTGTGACCCAAAAAGCAATAAAAAAAAAAACAGTGTGACACTAATACCCAATGCCAGGGAGAACAGGCCAGGAGGACTGGTCAATGGGGGGGGGGTGGCTTAAAGGGATGGGAGGGAAACTGGGGGACACTGGTGCTGAAAATTTACACTGGTAGAGGGATGGATGTCGGAACATTGTATGAGTAAAATGCAATCGTGAACAATGTTGTAATGCTCTATCTCATGGTGCACTGTAGCACTGTCCTACCCATTGTTCATCGATTTGCTTGAGTGGGCACCAGTAACATCTCCATTGTGAGACTTGTTGTTACTGTTTTTGGCATATCGAATATGACACGGGGAGCTTGCCAGGCTCTGCCGTGCAGGCGGGATAGTCTCGGTAGCTTGCGGGGCTCTCCGAGAGAGACGGAGGAATTGAACCCGGGTCTGCCGTGTGCAAGGCGAACACCCTACCCGCTGTGCTATAGCTCCAGCAGTTTCAATGAGTAATAAGCTACTAATATAATAGATCATTTTAATAAATAAATAAAAACTCAAGTGTGTCCACTCTATAAATTGTTGCTTCTCAGAGCATGTCCTCGAACCACCTGCATCTTAGCACAGACTCTTCCAAGAACTGACCTTGCTATAAAAGACTGAAGAAAAGATCGTTTACTTGGGAAGTGTAAGTAACATTACTTGAGAAGCAGAAAGTTGATACGACCACCATGGCTGTCAGTTCATGGATCCTCTGGGATGGCTAAGGAGAGAGGCTGGTGATGTCCATTGAATGCCTCGTTTTGTCTGCCTCTCTACCTCCTCTTCAAAGGGGACTCTCTGATAGCCATTGATAGGAGACATGGAACCATGCATTTTGTGTTGGACCACATGTTGCAGCGCTCAGGGATCACTCTGGCAGGGCCCAAGTGACCATAAGAGGTTCCAGGGATGGAACTCAGATCAGTTGTGTGCAAGACAAGTGCTTTACCCACTGTATTATCTCTCTGGACCCTGAGTTATGCATTTTGTAGCTGCCTTCAAAGGTAAAGCCATGAGCTTTTTTCTCCAGACTTCCTGAGCTTGTTTTTAATTGCTGTTCTTAAAGATTGCTAATCAGCCAGACTGTAGAGCAATTCCCAAGAATTCTTTGTTCAAGTTACTTTTCACTGCACCAAGTGAAAGACTCAATTCTTCGGGAGAATGTTCCCTTCCCTCTATCCTGCCAGACTCCCCTGAATGGAGCTGTCATGCAACAAAAGTGCATTTTTTTTGCCTTCCAAAAATTTGTAGCAATTTGTGTTAACGTGTCTACCAGCCAGACTCAACTTTGTCCTCCTCTGTCAGTCTGTCATGGGAATCCCTCTTGATATCATCGATGTGAGCTGAGGGAGAGGCTCCAGCACAAATAAGGGGAGGAGAAGGAGTCTAGTCTGTTGGAAACTTTTTTTGTTTCTTTTGGAGCCACATCTGGTGGTGTTTAGGGGTTACTCTTGGCTCTGCCTCCTAGCAGTGCTCAGGGGATCATATCGGATGCTGGGGATTGAACCCAGGTCTGCCAGGTGCAACACAAATGCTCTACCCACTATACTATCTCGCTGGCTCCGATCTGTTGGAATAATTTACCTGTGATTTCTGATCCTCTTTCTGCCTGGTCTTGATGGTCTAGCCTTTGATGACTCTGGTCTAGCTTTAGGAGTTGGTGACTCTCACAGTGCAGGACTTGTGTTGGGATGTTCTAGTCACACCGTCAATTGATCTCTCGTTGTCGCCTTCTCAGGCTTTATTAGAACCCAAGAGCTTACCAGACTTTGGCTTCCTTTTTTCTTAAGAAATTTTTTCACCTTGGGGCCAAAATGATAGTGCAGTGGGTAAGGCACTTTCCCTGCATGTGGCCAACCTATGTGTGATTCCCAGCATCACATGTAGTTCCCTGAACCCAACAGGATTGGTCCCTCGTCACTCAGCATGAGCCAGAAATAAGCCCTGAGCACTACCAAGTGTGACCCCCAAACCCTAAATATTTTTTTCTTCTTTTCTTTAGAAATATTTTCAATTTAAAATTTTTACAAGTTGAATTTCAAGTAGCAAATATTTTCTGGTGCATAGGTATGTTTGATTCCAGGTTCCTTGAGGTCTGTCCTGGGGCTTGCCAAAGACCTTTACTTACAATGAATGCTTCTCTCACTCAAGCATCAGACACATGGATCAGAGCAGTTTCCCCACAGGAGATGGTGAGTTGAATAATTTTCTGCATCACCATTCCTGCATTCCTTAAATCTTCCAGTACTGCTCATTTCTGCCTTTCACCATAAGGTAAAGGTAAAGGTAAAGGCCCTCCCGTTGATCGTCGATTTGCTCGAGCGGGCCCAGTAACGTCTCCATTGGAGACTTTGTTGTTACTGTGTCTGGCATATCGAATACTCTCGGCTCCGAGAGGGGCGGAGGAATCGAACTCGGGTCGGCCATGTTGGCCGCTTGTAAGGCGAACGCCCTACCCGCTGTGCTATCGCTTCACCATAGAGTGCAATATAATTTTGCAAAAAGTAGAGAAGTAGGTCCAGAGAAATAATTCAGTGGTAGAGCACTTGCCTTGCATGCAGCAATCCAGGTTTGATCCTCAGTACCCCAGATGGTCCCCTGAGCCCTGCCAGAGAGATCCCTGAGCACAGAGCCAGGGAAAAAACCCGAGTACAGCAGGTATAGCCTCAAAGAACAAATACCAAACCAAACAAAGAATGGAAAGAAAAAGAAAGGAGTCACTGGAGTTGGGGAAGAGCAACCCAGATTTAACCCATCACCTAATTGCAGTTTCAACCTCTCCTCAAAAGGTAATCTCAAACAGGAGCTCACATCATCTACTTCTCCAGCCTGGTAAGGTAATCTGCACCATCAGGCCCCCACTCCCTGCTGCTGAGGAGAGGTGGCTTGACCTGAAATACTCTTTTGTTTTGCTGATAACCTTGCCTCACCCTTTCTCTAACTGTCAAACCCTTCTTTATGAGCCAGCCCTGACAGTGCCTTCCTATGTTCCTTTCAGGCATACTGCCTGATCTGTGAATTCTTGAATAAATCAAATTAGACCTCTAATAGTTGTGAATCTTTGTGTGCATGCGTAGTTTTTGTGGGCTTCGCCTAGGGGTGTTGAGAGGCTACTCCTGGCTCTGTGCCTCAGGGATCACTCTTGAAACACGCAGTGCCAGGGATTGAACCTGGATCTCCAGCATACAGAATATTTACACTGGTCCTTCACATGAAGTCCCCAGACCCCCAAATTTTACCTTTGTTTTTTTGTTGGGTGAGACTGGGAATTCAACTCAGGACCTCACACATGGATGGCTAATACCTTACCACTGAGCCACATTCTCAGCTAGAATTTTACTTTTTATCATTATTATCTATTATGAGAGTATGTGTGCAACTCCAGAAACTTCCTTTGAACATTCCTACAGCTGCCTTGTTTGTGTATGAACCACGGCGAGATTTCGATCAACTTCTAAGTTAATTCATCACAATAACACAGGCAGGATAGAGAGATAATCACAGGAGGATCTGCAGCCTTAATGGGCTCATTGTGAGATGGGCTTTGGTCAAGATTCTGTTTGTCCTCTTGCCTCTTTTGGTCCCTATTTCAACAGGTGGGCCATAGGGGCATTGTAGATGCTCCGGTAATAGTGTCAGCACTCACTCTAAATTTAAAGAACATCTGGGTATCCTTCATTTCCCAGCATATGGTTCCTTTGGCTAAATGATCTTTGTTCTCTTGGGGGAGCTCATCAATATGATAGAAGCTTAGCGTGTTACTGCATGGTCCTTCTCAAGTGAAACTGATCTGTCTTTGGGTATTTGGTTCTAAGGACCAACTAAAGCCCAGAAAATGGGTGAGGGATAGTGCTTTTCCATTGTTGGTTGCCCTTTGATTTTTTTTTAGCTTTTTGGGTCACACCTAGCGATGCTCAGGGCTTACTCCTGGCTCTGCACTCAGTAGTTACGCCTAGCAGTGCATGGAGGACCATATGGGATGCCAAGGATCGAACCCAGTCTGGCTGCGTGCAAGGCAAAGGCCTACTGACTGTACTATTGCTCCAGCCCCAGAATACCCAAGGACTTTTAACCACCCCTCCATCCTGTGGAAGGAATCTGGGTTGACTTTTCTTTCTTTCTTTCTTTCTTTCTTTCTTTCTTTCTTTCTTTCTTTCTTTCTTTTCTTCCTTCCTTCCCTCTCTCTCTTCTTTCTTTCTCTTTCTTTCTTTCTTTCTTTCTTTCTTTCTTTCTTTCTTTCTTTCTTTCTTTCTTTCTTTCTCACACCCAGTGATGCTCAGGGGTTGCTCCTGATTCTGCACTCAGGAATCACTCTGGCAATGTTTGGGGGACCATACGGAATGCCAGGGATAGAAACCGGGTTGGCTGCGTGCAAGGCAAACGCCCTACCCACTGTACTAGGGTTGATTTTTGCTCTAATGTTCTGCCACCTGACCTCTGCTGCCCTGGAATCCTGTTGTGCCACCTGACCTCTGCTGGCCTGGAATCCATTAAGAAAACTAGGGAATCCAGTCTCATGGCCACCTCCCCTGTTGTCCGCCGACCTCAGAAAGAATAGCTACCAGAGGGCCGGAGCGGTAGTATAACAGGTTCTGATGCTTGTCTTGCACATGGCTGGCCTGGGTTTGATCCATGGCACTTCCTCTAATCCCCCCAGGAGTGACCCCTGAGAGTAGAGCCAGGAGAAAGTTCAAAGCATCACCAGGTGTGGCCCACCCTCCCTCTCTCCCTCCAAACAAACAAACAAAACAAAGAACCAGTGAGACATTCTATGATGCCAAAGCCCCTGTCGCAGCTCATTTCTTTCCTTTTATTTGGCTGGGGGGACTATGAATGGAATCCAGGGGCATCAGATACACAAGTCCTGTGCTCTACTGCTGAGACATATCCCCTCCTCACGGTTTCCTATCTCTGCTTGTCTGGGGAAGGGAGTATGCGGGGAACACCCTCGGCAGGAGGATTCTCTGGTTTTAGGTAACACCTTTCATTCTACAGGTCCATCCTCTCTAAACTTTTTGCTACTTCTTCACTTTCTGGCAGTCTGTACATTGCTATGCTGTGTAAGTCCCTCAGCAGTTCAAATTCTGGCAGTTCAGTTTTGGCTCTTAGCATCCAATCTTCCATCTACCTTACTGAAGAATGGACTTGAAAAATCACATTGCAGCATTGTCAGCTATGACTGACTATGCTCTGCCAACAGGGAAAGCAGAAGGGCACATTCTCAAGTGAATTTTATCTTACAGGTAAGGCCAAGTGTGAGGAGAAACTTGTCAACTCTCTCGGTTCCTTTGAGCATCACCTAGTAAAAGCCTTACCTTACCTTACTTGGCAGTGGGGAGGCCATTTCTTTTCTTTTCTTTTCCTTTCTTTCTTTCTTTCTTTCTTTCTTTCTTTCTTTCTTCCTTCCTTCCTTCCTTCCTTCCTTCCTTCCTTCCTTCCTTTCTTCCTTTCTTCCTTTCTTCCTTTCTTTTTCCCTTTTACTTTTTGGGTCATACCCGACAATGCTTAGGGGTTGCTCCTGGCTCTGCACTCAGGAATGACTCTTGGTGGTGTTTCGTCCCCCATAAGGGATGCTGCGGACCAAACCTGAGTCAGCTATGTGCAACCCCTCCCCACTGTACTATTAAACCAGCCCATGGGGAGACAGCCGCTGAGGCCACTTTCAGTTCCCCACACCGCTGCCCCTCCTCCCAGGTCTGAATTTCTGTTCTTAGAATCCCCCTTCCCTGAACGTCTCAGTTTAGTAATTGTACCCTCTGACCTTATTTCACCAGCCCTGGCCATGGTATCTGCTTTGGTAATTATTACCTTTGTAATAACTTAGTGCCCTCTGTTTAGTTGTCTAGCTAATGATGGCATACCAATTGAACAATTTACGTAGCATTCTATTTCTGTTAGTGTTGTGGTTTGGACTCTTGGTCTCTGACCCCAACCCCAACCCCAAGTTTTTTGGAGACAGCTTCAGTTCAAATGTCCTTGTGGAAGATAAGCGCGAGAGACTCCAAAGTGCCACCCTATCCACAAAGTTCTCTGATCCAACCCTATTTTCCAGTTCCTTCCAACCTTTAATAACCAGGTCCAGGCATGTTCTCTAGCTTTCTGTTTCTATGCTGTGGTTGTTTTGAAACTGTTAACACTTCATTTCTCTAAGTAGAGACAATACTTCCCCAGTCATGCCACCCTTAGATGACCCTAAAGTGTCCTCTCTTGATCTTGAGAGTGGCTTAGAGTTACAAGAGGGAGCAGGAGCTGGTCTTGAAGAGGCCAAGTATTCTGTAAAATATCATTGTCTTAGGAGAGGTTGCCACATGACAAGGAGGAGGAGTCTGCCATTTCTGTTGGCAAATGGGAGTGAAATGCTACTGCCACACCTCTCCCTGCCTCCAGCTCTATTCCTGCTTGTTCCAGGAGATAAGAATCAAAGGTTGCCAACAGGTCTAAACATGCTGGTATTAACATGACTCCAACATGTCAAGGACTACCTACATTGGGATCTTGTGCTGTTGACAGGCAAGTGATCCAGTTCTAGAATTCCATCTGAAGGATCTGCTGCTAATGTCAGATCTGGTGTTAAAAGCTGTCTTCGCTTAGGAGACTAGAAGCAGATCCTGTGACAAAGACTTGAGTTGACTGAGCTTATTTGGGAAGTGTCAGTTACACTAATAGAGAAGTGGGAAGGGAAGAGAGTACAATTAAAGCCAACTACCACAGTTGGCAATTAAAGTTTAATTCAACAACAGAAAGTCTCGGAAATAGCATAAAGCACAGGCGTCAGAAACAACCCATCGCAAGGCTGAGAGTTCAGGTGCATATGATACTAGTGATTGTACTCAGGGCCTCACACATGCTAGGCATATACTATACCCATTGGGCTATCTCTCTGTTCCGGAATGGAATGTCTTGGGAAACTTTCTAGGCTCACTTCCACATTCCAGGGCCTGTGGGATGTCGATAGAAAATTACTACCAGTAATACAAACATTACCAAGTATTACAAGAGAAAGACTGCTAGCAGATAAAGTTAGAAAATAAAACAACTTGGGTAATGCACATGCTGTGTTAGTTGAGTCCTCCTGAAGGTCAATGTAGGGGTGGAGTTAGGAGGGCCAGGGGTTTTATTCAGTGATAATGCCTGTTAAAAGAAGGAAAGGGAAGGAAAGAAATTTGGGCAAGGAAAGTCTGGGGCATGAGGCAGGTCTAAACCTTGGCTCATTAGAAGGGCAATATTTGCCCCCGAGAGCACCACATTGAGGTGAAAGGGCAAGATTCATGTTTTCATTAATAATCAGTCATTGCTTACGAACTGCCAAGGAAAACAATGATCACAATTCAAAGCTGAGGCAGATGCTAACAGCTTCAGCTTACCAACTACTTGAACTTGTGACCGAATGGCAAGAGAATGTGAAAGAAAATACTTCAGAGGGATTGGGTGTGTGGTTTAGTGGTAGAGCACATGCCTTGCATGTGGCAGGGCCTGGGTTGTATCCTAGGCACAGCAAAAAGATTTGTTTTAATATACACAGATTAAGAAATGTAAAGTAAAGGCCCTCCCGTTGATCGTCGATTTGCTCGAGCGGGCCCAGTAACGTCTCCATTGGAGACTTTGTTGTTACTGTGTCTGGCATATCGAATACTCTCGGTAGCTTGCTGGGCTCTCCGAGAGGGGCGGAGGAATCAAACTCGGGTCGGCCATGTTGGCCGCTTGTAAGGCGAACGCCCTACCGCTGTGCTATCGCTCCAGCCCCCAGGTGGTGCCCTGAGCACCACCACCAGGAGTAATTCTTGAGTGCAGAGCCAGGAGTAATCCCTGTGCATTGTCGGGTGTGACTCAAAAGAAAAAAAAAATAGATAGTGCATCTTACTTTCCTCCTGGTACCCGTCCTGCTTCAAATGCTTGGCATGCTTGCGTGCTGGCAGCTTCCCCTGCTAGAGTTCAGATTAAGAAATAAGGTAACATTACTCTTTTTCCTAAATACTACATGAAGGATGAAGTTCAGCAAGAAGAAAACTAAACGCAGAAGAAATTATTTCCTCTGGCCTAGAAAGAATATAAAAAACTTAATTTACTCTGCTACCTGAAACATCTAAAAAATGGGACAAAATATAAAAAAATACCTTAGGAATCTGGTGTTGGATATTGGGGATAAGACTATAAAGGTCAGTGAGAGGTGGGAAACAAATTAGGTGAATCCTAAAATTACCTCATTTTACTTCCTAAAAGGGCTGGAGCGATAGCACAGTGGGTAGGGCATTCGCCTTGCATTCAGCCGACCCGGGTTTGATTCCTCCGCCCCTCTTGGAGAGCCCGGCAAGCTACCAAGAGTATTCCGCCCGAACGGCAGAGCCTGGCAAGCTCCCCGTGGCATACTTGATATACCAAAAACAGTAACAACAAATCTTACAATGGAGACGTTACTGGTGCCCGCTCAAGCAAATCGATGAAAAACGGGAGGACAGTGCTACTACTACTACTTCCTAGAAGAGCTCCCAGGATACTGTTGCCACAGGGGGAAAGCAGGCAAACTCTAACAATCTCCATCAGGGTACCTAGAAGAGAGAAATGCCCGATTCTCATGTTAATTATTGCTCCACATCCAAAAACTGAGCAAAGGACCTTCTGAAGGAACTAGAGGGAAAGTATCTCAGCATTAGTATAATTAGGAATAATTCTCATGGATAGAGTAGGAAACATCATGGTTCTTGGAGTCTTTTTTTTTTTTCCTTAAATTTTTATTAGTGAAACACCATGAGGTACAGTTGTAGACTTACAAATTTTTGTGCTTGGGTTTCAGTTATACAATGATCGAATACCCATCCCTCCACCAGTACCCATTCTCCACCACCACTGATCCCAGTATCCCTCCCACCATCCATCACCCCCCCCCCCCCAGGTTCTTGGAGTCTTAAATAGAGAACTCAAAAATCAAAAAAGCTTTGCCTCACTAATGGCAAAAAATATCTCTAATTTTTACTCTGGTCTTGCCTAAAATGCCTAAAAGCAGGACTTGAAATTATCACCTTATTTCCAGGTATCTAAAATCTAAAGACAATTTATCACTTGATCACTTGACATCCCATTACTCATCAATTTGCTCAAGCTGGCGCCAGTAACATCTCCATTCATCCATGTCATGTATTAGTGTAGCCCAATAGTGTCTGCTCGTTCCAGGAACACGAAGAGCCTCAAACCGTTCATTCAGGGTCTTGATAACGAAGTCTGACCATCTTGTAGGTGGGCGGCCACGCGATCTTTTGACGTCCCGTGGAATCCAGTTGGTAACGGCTCTAGTCATCTCGAAATCGCATTACGTGTCCAGCCCATCTGACTTTTGATGCCTTGGCAAACAAGACAGCATCCCTGATTCTTGATAGTCAACAGAGGTCAGAACTCCGGATTCCTTCTCTTACTTGAGTGAAGCATGATACTCCAAGCATAGCTCTTTTGATTCCTCTTTGGGAGACCCAAGTAGCGTTCTCATCCTGTTTTTGTAGAACCCAGGTTTCTGAGGTGTATGTTAATGCAGGAAGAATGGTGGAGTTGAAGAGCTATGCCCAGAGCTGGAGGTTCTTCATCCTCTTAGCTATTTCTTCGACACTCTTGAAGGTGTTCCATGCTCCTCTCTTTCTCCTGCACAACTCAGGTGCCAGGTCGTTCATCATGTTGAATTCTCAATCTAGGTACACATAACTGCTGCATTCGAAGATGTTCATTCCGTTGAGAGCGAATGGAATGTCAGAAATGAGTCCGTTTCTCATGAACATTGTCTTCATGAGATTCAGCTGCAGTCCGACCTTTCCACACTAATGGTCGAAGTTGGCCAGCATTTGTGCCGCTTGGCTAATGTTTGGTGTTATTGGAACGATGTCATCAGTAAAGCGGAGGTGGTGTAGTTGTTGACTGTCTATTTTCACTCCCATTCCTTCCCATTCCAGTCGTTGCATGACATTCTCAAGGGTGTCACTGAAGAGTTTCGGTGAAATGGTATCACCCTGCTGAACCCCTCTCTTTACGTCTATTTAAGACTATTTATAGAATTATAAAAAGTATCTGGCACTATACAAGGTACAATTTATAATGAATGGCAACCTATAAAAATCACCAGACTTGCAAACAAGCAAGAAAATACCTCTTATAAGAAAGACAAAAATCGATTGAAACGGACCCAGACTGATAAGTTTAGGAAATGAATATTAAGCTCCTATTATGACTGTGTTGCCTAACTGTTCAAGAAAGTGGAAGGGGGATATGGTGCCACCAGCAGGTCAGCCTGTGGGAGAAGCGCATCAGTAGCCTGATGGTGACTTCAGGCTTCCTGACACCCCCAAATTGCCTCTGTACCTTTGACTGGATCCCAACAACTTGTTAAGAAATTAAACAAACAAGAGTTAGGTATGTGGGAGCCATGCCAAAACAACCTCCGACTCAGCTATACAAGCCATTTATTGACTTTATTTCAGAGACCCATAGATAAGTCTCGAAAGATCAAAAGCTGCGGTTAATCTCAGACCCTCTCATGGCTGAACAGACTGAGATAAATTGAAGGGGGGCAGGTTGGCGTGGTGACCCACCCAAGCAGAGCCCCCAGCAGCCACTTGCTTCCACAATACAAAATTGCCACTATACCCCTGGCCTGACTTCACCGTCTCAGGATGGACCTCACCAAGATATAATCTGCTGAAAATTCTGGTATGCGGGTTTTGTGACTGAAATCTCCAGGCTTTCTCTGGTCAGGATGGGCTACGTACCCCCACCTCCCTCCTTGACAGTCACATCCACACCCCGAAGCTACCACTCAGTTGAAAAGCTACTCCAGCCTTACCATCCTGATAAAAATACCGAATGCCCTGAACAAACATCATGGCCTCTTAGCACCTGTATTGCAAACCACAATGCACAGAAGGAAGAGGAGAGAGAGAGAGAGAGAGAGAGAGAGAGAGAGAGAGAGAGAGAGAGAGAAGGAAGAGTGCCTTCCACAGAGGGAGGAGGAGGGTGGGGAAACAGGGGACATTGGTGATGGAAATGTACACTGGTGGAGGGATGGGTGCTGGATCATTGTATGACTGAAACCCAATTATGAACTGCTTTGTAATGGCCTATCTCACGAATATCCAATTTAAATTCTTTTTTAAAAAGTTAATTTCATATCAGATTCAATCAGCTTAATCAATGACTGAATAAATAGCAGTACTCCTACATTTAAAAAAAAGTAAAAGAAAGTGGAAAAAAGTTTAAACATGTTGTGTAGGACATGAAAGATAAAAAAGCCCCACACCAATTTTCTAGGGTTGAAAATTATGTATTGGGGATGAAAAAAGTATTTGATGGAATTAGTGGCAGTTTTGGTATTGTAGAAAAAAAGTTTCACATATTTGAAGTCATAGAGTCTTCAAAATTTTTAAACTATCCAAAATAAGGTAAAAAAATAAGCAAGATAAAAGCAAATGAATAAAACAGCAGTGAGGCATGGGATAATTTGGAGCATCCTAAAGTATATGTGTTGGGTTGGGGAGGTTAAAGGGAGAGATGAAAAAAATTTTGATAAAATGTCTGAAATTCTTTGAAATATGATTAAAACAGCTTCAAGAAAATCAATAACTCACAAATACAGCATAAAGAAAAATATATACCAAAACACATGATAATTAAATTTCTTAAAACAATTGATAAAAACAAAAATCACAAAAAAACAGTCAAAGGAAGAATATACATTATACAGAGAGGAACATTGGCAATTGATTTCAATATAGAAATACCCCGGCTAGATGACAGTGGCACACCATCTTTAAAATATGGAAATAAAATTAAGCAACCTAGACTTCTATACCCAGTAAAATTGTGTTTTATAAATAAATGTGTAGGGGATTTAAGAGATAGTACAGTGGGTATGGTGCTTGCCTTGCATGCAACTGATCCCCAGCACCAAATATAGTCCCGCCAGGAGTGATCCTTGAGTGCATAGCCAGGGGTAAGCTGAGAACTTCCCAAACCCAAAACCAGACCAAAACAAACAAGTGAAATAAGCACTTTTTCAGATAAAAGCTGAAAAAAAAAACATTCATAACCAAAGAACTTTAGTACTTTAACGAAACATTAGTTAAAGAAACTTATTCTGAAGAAGGAAAAATGATACCAAATGAAAATCTAAACCTACACCAAGAAATTTAAAACGTGGAAGTGATGAGTGTGTCTAAAAGTAACAACTCTTGGGGCTGGAGCGACAGCAAAATGAGTAGGGCATTTTTCTTGCACGTGGCTGACCCAAGTTCGATTCCCAGCATCCCAGATCCCCCGAGCACTGCCAGGAGTCATTCCTGAGTGCATGAGCCAGGAATAACCCCTGTGCATCCCTGGGTGTGACCCAAAAAGCCAAAAAAAATAACAACTCTTTTTGATTATTAAATTTTATCAAAGGATAAGCAACTACTTAAAACATAACAAATAATAATGTACTGTTCTGGGTTTGGAGGGGAGGTCATACCCAGCTGTGCTCAGAGGCTATGCCTGGTCCTATTCCTGACTCTGTGCTCAGGGATGACCCCTGGTGCTGCTCAGGGGAACATAAGTAGCAAGGGGCATTCAAACAAGTCGCATAGTCACCTCATTGGCATGCAGGCCTTAGCCTCCTCTATGACCTCTCCCACTCCTAACAGTGTATTTCACTGTGCCAGTGTAGTAAAGTGTACGCCAAGGCCAAGAAGCAAAATACTTGATAACAATAGCACAAGGAACAAGAGGGAATGAATGAAATGGTACTGCTGTAAGGTTCTTGGACTCTGGGTAAAATGGTGTAATGTCACAGAAAAGTAAAACGTGGTAAGTTAAGGATGTATACAATGAACGCTAAATTAACCACTAAAATAAAACAGTGAGTTGTTATAGTTTAAAGGAGGAAATGTAATCACAGAAAATACTCAAAGGAGGGAACATAGAGAAAGAAAGAGAAAAGAAACAAACGCGGCAAATAAAAATCTAAGAGTTGATTAGAAATCTCTCGGAAGAGAGCATAAAATGACTCGCCATAGCCATGCCACCAAACCCTGCACCAGGCTGTTTCACTCGGGGGTGGGTGGGGGGAATGGGTGAGGACCCTCCCTGCCTCAAGGCACCCAGCCCTGGCAGCCAAAAACCTCCCAAACTCAACTGCCACCATGCTCACAGCCGCTCCCCACACACTCAGCTGAGCCTCACCCATGAGTGAACCTATTTCTAGACTATGCAGCTACATTTGCAGCTCACACCTCACACCAACTCATATTCCTGGAGTAGCACACCACATTTGACGGGGTTTAAAGTAGAAAACAACTAATCTTAGGGGGGAATATATTTTTACATATATCACTGTCACTGTCACTGTCACTGCCCTCCCGTTGTTCATTGATTTGCTCGAGCGGGCCCAGTAACGTCTCCATTGGAGTCTTTGTTGTTACTGTGTTTGGCATATCGAATACGTCACGGGTATATATAACCACAAAAGGCTCAACCTTTACCAACAGGTTAGTGATCTCTTATAGAAGGGCTTAATGGCCCTTAGGTGAAATGCAACAATCTTCACACACTTTCCTCTAAGGAAACGTTTTCGGAGAATTTTCAGCAGTTTATTCGTAATAAACAATGCAAAATAAATAATTTCAGTTCTGCTTTGGGGTAGGGGTTAGGGTTTCAGATGGAAACATCTGAAATATAGTGGGTGGGAAGGTGTAATGGTGAGGGATTGGTGTTAGAATATTAAATGTAATCGAATATTGTGAACTACTTTATAAAAATTAAATTAAAAAATTTAAAAAGGAAATCGGAGAGTCAATGTTATTTTATTTGGTTTTTAGGCCACACCTTGTGGGACTCAGAGTTTATTCGTGGTTCTGCACTCAGGGGTTACTCCTGGTGGGCTCAGGGGACCATATGGGATGCCAGGGATTGAACCTGGATCAGCTGCATGCAAGAAAAACACCCTATCCACTATGCTATTGCTCTGGACCCCTGAAATAGTCCAATTTAAATTCAAGCATATCAAAACTTAAATTGTAAAAGGTAAAAAATTTTTAAAAATTGAGAGTTTTCAGATTGAAGCTGAAAAAGAAAAAAGGCAGGGCTTAGTTCTATGTAGACTATAAGAAACACTTTAAGTATTAAAATTCAAGTATACTAAAAGCAAAATGATGGAAAAGGACAACTTAAATTTTAATCAATTAAATGAAAGTAGATTTTAGAGAAAAGAATATTACCTGGGATAAAGTAAAATTTTTTGTTTGTTTTTGGGTCACACCCAGTGATGTTAAGGGCTTACTCCTGGCTCTGTGCTCAGGAATTATTCCTGGAAGTGCTTGGGGACCATATGGGGTGACAGGAATTGAACCCAGGTCGGCCACGTGTAAGGCAAAGGCCCTACTGGCTGCACTATAATAATAGGAGGATAGACTCACCAGGAGGATATAGCAATTCTAAACTTTTCAAATAATAAAATTTTAAAATACGTTGTTTATATTTTAAACTGAACACAGGCTGAACTGTGCCCTTCCAATGATATTCTGATGTTCTACCCTCTAGTAATTTTATATGAAGATAAGGACGTTGTTGTTATTTTAATTTATTTTTCTCTTCTTTTTTTTAACTTTCATTTTAAATTTTTAAAATTTCTTTTTTGGCTTACAATACTGGTAATAACTGGTTTTCATTAACATAATTGCAACACCACACCCCTCATCAGTGGGAGACAAAGCCTTTGAAAAGATATTTCAGCTGAAATTAGGTCATTTGGGTGGGCCCTAATCAAAGTGGTCTTATTTTAAGATGAAGAAATCTGGACACAGATAACTACAGAAGGAAGACCTTATGAGGACTTAAACAGAAAGGCCTCAAAAGAAACCAATGCTGACAACAGCATGATCGCACACTCATAATGCCGGCTATGATCTTACACTCATAATGCCGGCACTAAGAGGAAATCAAGTTTTGTTATGAGGAAATCAAGGTTTGTTATGGCAGCCCTAGAAAATTAACAAACACATGAAGCAGAACCTTACACAACTGCAAGAAGTAGTAGACAAATCCACAATTATAGTAGCAGATTCTAACACCCTCCTATTAAAAGTTGGTAGACAAAGTAGGTTCACATCAGTGAAGATACAGAATATACTCACAGTACTATCAACCAGCCTGACATGACAGCTATTAGTAGAGTTTTTCACTCTGGGCATCTCCCACAGAGCATTCAACAAGATTAATTATATTCTGAGCATGAAACAGTGTCAGTATATGTTAATGGACTCAAGTTCTATAAAATATATTTTCTCAGAGCAAGAACAACAAATTAAAATGATAGAAAGATCTCTGGAAAATCTTTTAAAACATAGAAATGAAATAATTCATTTCTAAACAACCCACAGGAGCTGTAGCACTGTCCTCCCATTATTCATCAATTTGCTCAAGTGGGCCCAGTAACGTCTCCATTGCAAGACCTGTTATTGTGTTTGGCATATCGAATACATCACAGGTAGTTTGCCAGGCTTTGCTGTGCTGGCAAGATACTCTTGGTAGCTTGCCGGGCTCTCTGAGAGGGGCAGAGGAATCGAATACGGATCAGTCATGTGCAAGGCAAATGCCCTACCCGCTGTGCTATCGCTCCAGCCCACAGGACAACGAGGAAATCAAATGGTAAATCACAAAGTGATTTGAAGGCTGTAGATGTGGCTGCAATTTTGGTCCCTAGGTGCCCATGTGTACCTGACGCTTTGGTGGCCCCTACCAGCCTAGAGAGTGACCCCTAAAACAGAAAAATAAAATGCATTTTAATATAAGTGCACAACATATTAAAGTTTGCCAGATGTTGCTAAAGTAATACATAGAGGGAATGAATGTTATAGCATGAAACTCCTGTATCAGAATGTCGAGGAGCACCAACCAATGATGCCAGTTTTCATCTTAAACGAGGAAGCTAGGGCCAGTGCTTTCCTTGCATGCAACTGAACTGAGTTTAAGTCCCAGCACCCAATCTGGTGTCTCAAGCCCACCAAGGAGTCACCCCTGAACACAGAGCTTGAGTAAGCCCTGAGTACTGCCAGGTGTGACCCAAAAACAAAACACAAAACTAGGAAAGAAGGTCTCGGGTGATCGGTCAGCAGTCAGGGGCATACGCTTTGCATTCCCCAGCAAGGGCAAACCATAGCACTACCTGCCCCTTGACATGGCCGAGTGTAGCCCTGGAGGCCCCGAGCATTACCCAGGAGACCCTGGCGGTCCTTGGCACTGCAGGATCCTGGCAGGTTCACATACTGGCGCCCTATCATTGAGCTGCCAGCCCCGTTGACAGAGCATCTCTAGAAGGGGCCCCCTGGCCCTTGAGAAACACTTAAGAGCACCCCCCCCCGCAAGAAAAAAAACCGAAAAGAGAGAACATGAAACCTACCAGAACTCATAAGAGTTTAGACTATTGACAAGAAAGCATTGCTGATACAAATTGAAGAAGTTCTAAATAATTGGAAATATATAGATTATTTTTTGATTAGAGGGTTCAATATCATTAAGGGTTTAGAAATTGAAAAGCTAATTCTTAAATGTAGAAGACCTTAAAAATAAAAAAATTTAAAAACTCCGAAAAGAAAGGAAAAGGAAGAATTTACACCACTTGACTTCATGACTTATTATTAAGTTTCAGTCATCAAACTAGTTTCATAATAGACAAATGGATTTGTGGAGCAGAATAAGGATTCCAGAAATAGACTCACATTCAATAAATTGATTTTTGACAAAGATGGGAAGGCAGTGCAGTAGAGAAAGGATAATGCTTTCAAGAAATAGTATTGGAACAATATCCATAAGCAACCCCCAGATGGATCCCCCACCAAAACCATAAAAGTAATAAAACTGAAAAATGAGTCACACATTCATTCTGTACAACCAAAAATAATAAAAGTGATAAAAGAAAACATGGAAAAATAAATTATTTATCCTTCTTGAGTTAGGCAGACTTCTTGGGTTATAGCAACAAAATTTTAAAAGAGGATAAATTGGATTTTATTAAAATTAAGAAAATCTATTTTGAAAAGACAAGTCACAGATAGGAAGAAAATAACAGAAAATCATATATTTGATAAAAGACTTTCCCCTAGAATATAAAGACTCAAAAAAGCTCAATAGAAAATCATATAGCTCTCCCCTAAATGCGTGAACAAACTAGACAGACACTTCACTAAAGAATAAAGCAGATGACAACTAAGCATATAAAATGATGTTCTTGGCCTGAAAGATGATACAGCAGTTAAGACACATGCCTTGAATACAGCTAACCTAGGTTCTGTCCCTGGCACTACAAATGATCCCCTGAGCATCACTAGAAGTGATCCCTGAGCATAAAGCCGAGTGAGCCTTGAGCCTTGCTGGTCCTCAAGTCCCCACCCCCCAAGATAAAATAGATATAAAGAATAAACCATGTGCAACAACATGGCAGAACCTGAAAAATAACTGTACCGCATGAAAGAAGACAGAGAGTACTCATTGCATGAAGCTTGTCCGTGAATTCTAGATGGGAACGTAGATGTGGTGATAGAAAGCAGGTCAGGGTTGACTGCAGATGGGTGGGGTGGGAGTGAAGGGAAGGCTTGGGAAACCACAGTTGTAGGAACTCTTTGGGGTGAAGTTCATTATCTCGATGGTGCAATGACTTCGTGCGTGTATACATCTGTCAAAACATTGAGATTTCCCCTTCAAATATATGCAGTTTATTGCATGCCAATTATAGCTCGATAAAGCTGCTGGGGGAAATCTAGTGTGGGAAGTGAGGGAAGGGTGAAGGAAGAAATCAGAAAGTGTGTCGGTGAATCTCAGCAAGTGGGATTTAGGGTCATTATAATAATAATTACAAGGCGGAATAACTGAGTCTGTATTGGTTGGGAGAAAGAGGAGGGATTTGACTCAATTCTAGATTTCTTTTTGTGGGGTGAGCCACACCCGACAGTACTCAAGGTTTACTCCTGGCTCTGTGTTCAGGGATCACTCCTGGTGGGCTCTGGGGATCATAGGGAGTGCTGGGGGTCAAACCTGGTGGGCCACCATGAAGGCAAACACATAGAATTTGTGGAAGCACATCACATCTGTGGAAATGCACAGCATCTGTGGAAACACACCAGGTCTGGGGAAACACATGGCATCTGTGGAAACTAGAATATAATAATATAATCACTTAATCACTTAACTTCCCGTTAGTCGTCGATTTGCTCGAGCGGGCGCCAGTAATGTCTCCATGTGTCCCTGTCGCGTGCTAGTGTAGCCCAATGGCATCTGTTCGCTCTGGGAACATGAAGAGCCTCAAACCGATCGTTCATGATCTTGATGAAGAAGTCTGACCATCTGGTAGGTGGGCGGCCACGCGGTCTTTTGACATCCCTTTCATCAATTTGACAAATTTACCCTCTATGCTTTCACTCTGCCCCCCTCAGTTCTAGATTTTCATAGTGCTGTATGTCTACTTAAAAATGTTTATGCCAGCTGAGGGAACAAAGGAAATGGAATTTAAAAATATCAGTTCAAATGCTTATGTGAAGTAACAAAAAGAAGAGTAAAGGGAAAACAGGTAGCAACAAGAATATTGCAGGAAATCAGGTAGGAATAATTTAATGCACCCTCTTAGAAATTCCTGGGGGAATCCCAGCGACCATGAGCTTCTACAAGAATGGCTCTGGTATGTGGTTACCAGGACTATTCCTCCGACTTTTCCTGATATACAAAGTGAGCTGTGGAAAATAGATGATCTAGCGTCTGCCCTTAGAAGTCAGGCTTAAATGGTGGTGGGAATATCCAAGCAAAATAGAATGCCCAAAACTATAGAGAGAGCATCTGAGCCATTGTCTGCTGCAGAGGCAGGGTAAGGACTGGGATGGAAATGGAGAGGATAATAGGAATATTGGTGGCGGAAAGTTTGCACTGGTGGAGGGATGGGTGATCAATCATTGTATAGCTGAATACCAAACATGAAAGCTTTGTAACTGTATCTCACGGTGGCTCATTCTTCTGGACTATGAATTAAGCTATGGCCCTGTACCACCCCAGAGGGGAGAGGGTGTTGTCCCGTCCTTCTTCTTCCCCTCGGTGCATGGTGACCACCATCTCTCAGAGCCCACTGGACTGAGAGGTACGAGTCTGCAGTGATGAGACATGAGGGGCTTCACAGGATGGGGGCTGAAACCGGTCCTTCTACCTGCCCTGATGAGACCCCAAGTTGCCACCCACGAATGGCTCCTCTGGCTCCTCCTCATCGGGTGTCCATGATCCCAGAGGCACACAAACCAATTCCGGAACCCTGTGGCTTCTGGCAGAAATCCCTCCAGACTTCACTGTCACTGTCACTGTCACTGTCCTCCCGTTGTTCATTGATTTGCTCGAGCAGGCCCAGTAACATTGTGAGACTTGTTACTGTGTTTGGCATTTTGAATATGTCATGGGTAGGGTGAGATACGTGAGAGCGAGATACTCTGAGTAGCATTCCAGGCTCTCTGAGAGGGGTGGAGGAATCAAACTCGGGTTCCTCCAGACTTAATTACTAAAATATCAGAAATCCAAAATTGTGCAGCTGCTATTGCAGCCACACGACATCATATACTCTTCATTATCAGTGATAGAAAACAAATTATCTAATGATGCCTTCTCGGCACTGTCACTGGCAAGCTACATGTGACATATTCAATATGCCAAACACAGTAACAAGTCTCACAATGTTACTGGGCCTGCTTGAGCAAATCGATGAACAATGGGGATGGATAGGATGGGGGGTATACTGGGGTTCTTGGTGGTGGAAAATGTGCACTGGTGAAGGGATGGGTGTTTGATTACTGTATGACTGAGACTTAAACCTGAAAGCTTTGTAACTGTTCTCACAGTGATTCAATTAAAAAAAAATCCTGGGAGAGTCAAGGAAGGTTTTCTGGAAGAGAGGACTTTAGTATAGTTTCAAAGAACAAAGAGAAGAAATATGCCTTCTAGAGTGGGTAGGAATATTGAAATGAATAGAAATGGCTGCATGAGAAAATGTACAAGGGGGCCCAAGGGGTGGGAAGGAGGTTGCAAAGGAAGAATGGGGCCCACCACTGAAGTCCTGGCAGAGGGCAGTGGGGAACCACCAACCTCTGCCTGACCTTTTCCAAGCAGAGGATAGGGTCAAAGCAATGCTTCGAAGCATCCCTTGAGAGATACAGAGAATGAACAGCTGAAACAGAAGAGGAAGAGGGCCAGGGAGGCCATGGGAACAGAGAGGAGGCCACCTTCCCTTTCCCACAACTCAGCTTTTGGGTGTGGGTTTTTCCCGAGGAGCTGTGGCTTCATGGCTCAGAGAGGAAGAGACTGTGGAGTGAGAACTGCTCTCTAGCACACTTGTGGCTGTTTGGTGTCTGTGGAAACACATTACATCCCTGGAAACACATGGCATCTGTGGAAGTACACTGCATCTGTGGAAATGCACGGTGTCTGGGGAAACACCACATCTGTGGAAACACACCACATCTGTGGGAACATGTGGCATCTGTGGAAATGCAGGGCAACTGTGGAAACACACCATGTGTATGGAAACACCTGGCGCCTGTGGAAGCACTCTGCTTACTGGTGACCTGACTCTTGGCCCTCAGCTCCAGCCTGGGAAGGGAGCACTGAGGGAGCGCCTGACCCCAGCAGGCTTCGATGCCCACTCAGCATTGCACACCCTTCACCTGTGACTCCTGTCTCAAAGCAAAGGTGGTAGATGAGCCCCATTTCCCCAGCCTCTCCCCCAGGACTTGTTCCAGAAAACTGCCCTAGATCCAGCCCTAATCCTCTATGTCCCCTTAATGTCCCAACTCACTAGCTTGCCCTCACCCCTCCATGGGTGTCTATCTGTTGCAGAAGCAGAATTCTCTGATGTTTCTCCTCAAAATGAAAATAGCTTTCTACTGCTTTTGTTGGAAAAATAGTATGGATGCATTGTTTTAAATCTACACCTTAAGAGAGGTGAAAAGAAGAAAGAAATTTACGCTCAATCTAAACAAAGGGAGCCCCCATGGAAACTCTGGGGACAATCCTCGCTTTATGCACACACACGGAGCACCAGTTACTCTCACAAGCAACTCTGTGTAGACAGGACTGCAGTTTTTCACTATATAATAGGTCTTGAATGTCTATGTAAAGTATTTACTTGGTTATTCATTTTTTAAAATTTTGCCTACACATATGCAAATATACCATTTGCACAAATGTACAAATGTGGTGGAACTGAGGAATCCTGCTCCCTTCCTTAGTGGCTCTGTTTTTCTCTAGAAGTTAATGGATGATTGTTGGGGGTCAAACATGCTTGGTTGTCGTGTTCTTTGGAGTCCATACTGGCACCTGGTGCAGTGCCAGGGATTAAATTTGATGTCTCATGCCTTCAAGGTAGATACTGTACCATTGGGCCATCCCTGGACAACCGAATCCTGCCATCATGCCTCCCTTCTTCCCTCCCTCCCTAAATCCCCTCCCCCCCCCCAGCATTGTTGGAGATCAAACCCAGGGTTTCACACACGCAAAGTGTGTTCTTTACCACTGAGCTATATCCTTGGCCGGAACATCTTTAAGTGTCCTTTTGAAATTTCAGGACAACTTTCCAGACAGAACTGTGAAACAAAAAATGTAAACATTAAAATGTTTTTATCTATTTTGCCCATCTATCCTTCAAAAAGTAGGATAGTAGAATTAGTAGAATCACTGTCACTGTCCTTCCGTTGTTCATCGATTTGCTCAAGCGGGTCCAGTAACATTGAGACTTGTTGTTACTGTGTTTGGTATATCGAATATGGGCAGCTTGCCAGGCTTTGCTGTGCGGGTGAGATACTCTCGGTAGCTTGCTGGGCTCTTCGAGAGTGGCGGAGGAATCAAACTCAGATCAACTAGGTTGGCCGTGTGAAAGGCAAATGCCCTACCTGCTGTGCTATTGCTCCAGCCCGAGTAGAATATAGTAGAATTTTCTTTGTAACACCCGATGATGCACAGGGGTTACTCCTGGCTCATTCACTCAGAAATTACCTCTGGTGGTGCTTGGGTGACCATATGGGATGCTGGGAATCGAACCTGGGTCGGCCGTATGCAAGGCAAATGCCCTACCTACTATGCTATTGCTCCAGCCCCAGAATATTTTAATAGTAGAATAGTAGGTAATTCTTAACCCATATCATTTTTGTTTGTTTTCACTTTGCTTTGGAGTCATTCTTGGCTGTATTTAGAGATTACTCCTGGTTCTGTGCTCAAACCCAGGTCGGCCACTGTGAGTTTCAAGAGAAAAGCATGGGCGCTCAAGGGACACGAGCTTTTGGTAGCCAAGAACCATTCCTCTGGCCGGCCCACTGTGACTGCCGGACCAAGGACCGGGGAATGGAGAAACAGGGCCCTAGGCTGATCATTAGTCAGTTTATTTCTCTCTCCTCCCCAGCATAGTCCTATCTCTCCTTTACAGCACAATCATAGTCGTGGTTTTGGCTGTAGTCCCAGTCATCATAATTCCATCATCTTAGTCTTCTTGTGGACCTCAGAGTCCTCTTAGTTCTCTGCTAGTCCTCCTCTTTCTCCTAGTCTAGTGCCCCCTTATCCCTTACAGCATCGTTATACAGAAACCATGAAGGGTGGGGTACACATAGGTGGGGTTGAACATTATAACAGCAAACACAGCTAAAGCCACTCCTTCAGGGGAAATTCTAGGAGATTATCAAGGACAAAAATCTCATCTGAGGGTTCAGCAGTCTAGATTACTAGGAGGTCCACTCAAGGGCGGGGGATTCCATTTAGGGGGTATTGCTTTCTCCTTTCCTCAACTAGTAATCCATTCAAACAATCATAGTAAATTTACTTTTAATATTTCTAGTCACTTTGTATGAACACAGTAAGATATATTAAGCTTAAAGATTGGTTTTTCCTGGAGACATCTCGCTATATATCCCAGACCACAGTCCTCAGGCCAAGTTAGTCTCTACTAACTCCAGCAGGGTCCTTAATTAGTTACTCCTTTTTGGGTCATGACCGTTTGTTCCATGACCATGTTCTTAATTTATTATACATATGGCGCTTGGCTTGTCCCCTTTCGATGCCAGGGTAGCTTACAGTTTACCCTGGGTCCATCCAGTCCCTTTGTCGGGACCCTGCATTTGGAGTGCTAGGAACTAAGGAAGGACCACTGATGCTTAAGTCAAGTAAATATGGATGCCCAGAAATAAGTATTATTTTGGAGTCAATTAATTCCTGTGTTACAGAGCATAGCATGAACAATCTTCCTGTGTTTAGACAAAAAGGACATTTTGGAAAGAGAAAAGCACATAAAGGAAAGAGAAGAGCAATATAGGATTATTAGTGCTTGATGGAATTGGGTGTGCCTCAGGGGCATGGTCGTGGGAGTAACTCAATAAACCTAAACTCCCTGGGGGAGGAGCAAGGACAACCCAAAGCTATCCAACAGGCCAGATACAAGGCAAGCACCTTACTCCCTGATTATCTCTCCAACTTTAATGATGTTCATTTCTAAACATCTTTTCTAACAGAAAGTCTTATCAGTTTCTAATCTGATAAGCATTTCATCTCATTTTTTTTTTGCTTTTTTTTGGGTCACTCCCGGCTATGCACAGGGGTTACCCCTGGTTCTGCACTCAGGAATTACCCCTGGCAGTGCTCAGGGGACCATAATGGGATGCTGGAATCGAACCCAGGTTGGCCGCATGCAAGGCAAATGCCCTACCCGCTGTGCTATTGCTCCAGCCCCTCATCTCATATTTTATTATTTATCCATTTGTTAGTGAAGTTGATCATCTCCTTGTTGGCTATTTAGATATCTTATTTTGTAAAATGATCTTTTTATATCCCTTATCTATTTTCTCTTTCTCCTTTCTTTCCTTCTTTCCTTCTTTCTTTCTCCCTTCCTTCCTTCCTTCCTTCCTTCCTTCCTTCCTTCCTTCCTTCCTTCCTTTTGTGCTGGGGATCAAATCCAGGGCCTCACACGTGCAAGAAAAGTGCTTTATTGATGAATTGCCTGCCCAGTTCCCTTTGACTTCTTATTGCTTTTTAAAAACTCTTTACATGTTAGGAATTTAACCTCTGATCACCTGGTTTTCTAGATTCCGGGAGCTGGGCATCATGGTCCCACGCAGATTCCCTAAAGACTGGAGCAATTCTGCCTCCAGTCAGTGGAGGGCAGCAGTGGGCAAGATTCACTTGCAGGCAGGACACACAGGTTTCCAGGAGCTGGACACACACACACACACACACACACACACACACACACACACTCACACACATACTCAAACACACTTTCCTCACACACTACCCTCACAATGACCTCACTGGAGAGCTTCTCAGAGAATGATGTGGTTCACTGATTGTTCTCAAGTGCCATTACTTTGTAACAGTCAGCATCTTCCTGTTCAATTCCAAGGGTCGCCCAACACAGATTACTTCTCTAGAGACTAAACTTTGGAAAGAACCTGCTTCTGAAGTCACAATGGGGTTAGTCAGACTTCAAACTCTGTCACCTTCTGGGACCAGAGCAATAGCATGGCAGGGAGAGCACTTGTTTTGCACACATCTAACCTGGGTACAATCTCCCGCATTTCATATGGTCCCCTGAGCACTACCAGGAGTGATTCCTGAGTGCAGAGCCAGGACTAACCCCTGGGTATTGCTGGCTGTGACCCCGAAACAAACCAGAAAAATGAAACAAGAACAACCCCCTATCGCCTTCTGGCTGCAGGCTGGGTGCTGCGTCCAAGACCTCAATTTCCTTGTCTGGAAAGTGGGTCCAGAGATCCTTCTTTGCAGGGCGTGGTGAAGGAAAAGTAAACGAAAAAAGAAAAAGTAAAAAAAAAAAAGGAAGAAGAATGTAGGCTGGCTTGTCAGTACTCAGTGAGAGGGAGCACATTCCAACCACAGCTCCCTAGGCCTCTTTGGCTGAAGAGACAGAGAGTAGGTTCTGGCGGTGATGGCCAGGTCTCCCCCCAACCACTCCCCGCAAACCTGCCTGGGCTACATCACTCTGCACCGCAGCCAGAGGCCAGATAGATAGTCCAGTGGCAAAGGCTCTTGCCCTGCATGTGACCAACCTAGCATCATAAATGGTCCCCTGAGGTCCATCAGCAGTAAGCCCTGAGCACAGAATCAGGAGTAAGCCGTGAGTACCGCCGAGTGTGGGGCTCCCAACTTCGCCAACAAAACAACCACCACCACAGGGGCGTGGGCAAGGCTAGTGGGCAGAAGAGAGAGGTAGGCAAAGCCAGCCACAGTGATAGGGGAGAGGGGCTGGGTGGAAGAGGCGTGTGGGCTGAGGGACAGTGGTACCCAGGGCAGGGCAGCTGTGTCCTGGAGGAGGTCAGTTTGGCTTCATTGCAAGGAGGGGAAGGGAGGGCAGTGGGGAGAAGGTTCTTCTCTCCCTCCCACCCACTGCCCCACAAAACCCGCCGGGCTCACAGCTGCTCGAGACCTAATTCAGATAGAGAGGAAGGAGCAGCCTCTACTCCGGTTCGCGCTTCTTCGTCCCGCCTTGCTCCCCCAATGCCTGCTAGGTCCCAGGTCTGGCGAAGAGGCCCCCTGCCCCTCCCTGGTATGAAGACTGAGCATCAGAGCCCAAGGGACCCTGGCTCAGGAGGGGAAACCAGAAAAGTGGGTTTCTCCTGGCAGGAGAGCCTGTGGCCCGGAGCGATGACTCAGCCTGTCGGCAGCAGGAAGCAGAGACGGCTGGGCCCACGGTCCTGCTTGGGGGATTCTGGAGGGAGAACCAGTACACTGAGGTGGTGAAGTCCTGGGACCCCACAATCGGAGGAGGGGGTGTCTGAATTTTCTACAATTTTCAGCGAGAACTTTCTCCAAGACTAAAGTAGGACTTTTGTTGGGGTGAGGATACTCCCAAACGGTGCTCAGGGCGTCTTGCGGCTGGAGGCTCAAAGCAGGGGTGAGGATGTGGTGCTGCTCAGACCCTGTGGTGCTGGGCTCCCTCAGGCCACCCGGGAGATGCTGGGGGTAAAGCACCACTTTCTGTCTTTGATGATCTGGATGTGCCCGATGGCGGCTCCCTTCACCTACGGCTTACTACCTCCGGCCTCCTGCCCAGCTCTTGTCCTGCACTCTTATTGAACATTCCCTTCCTTCCTGTGCATCTTGGGTGCAGACAAGGGCGCCTCTTAGAAGTGCTCAAGGTCTCACTGAGGGCCAGAGGGGGGGAGCAGGAGCGCCTGCTGGTCCCTCCCTCCAGTCCAAAATCTCTCCTCGTGTGACCCCACTTCACCCACAGTCATGGTAGGATTGTACCCAGCGCCCCAGAGTACCAGAGGGTGCCCTTCTGGGGCCCAGACCTCCAGGATCCTCGAAGTTCCAGAGGAACTTGTAGGGAGCAGCACAGGTAAATTCTCCCTTTGAGGTCACCTTCCGCCATGATTTCCCTGATACCAATAGACTCTGATCACCTTTGAAAACTTGTGGGATTTGTGGGAAGGAAGGAAAGGCTCTGAAGGGCGCCCAGGTGGCTCAAAGGTACAACATTTGTCTCGCAGGCATAGGGTTGAAGGTCTGATTTCCAGCACCATAGCACCTTTGGGAAACAGCCAGCTGCTGAGAACATGTGGGTTCTCCAGAACCACTGTGTGATGCACAGCACCACAGACCAGAGGTGTGTGAGAGCCACAGATCAGACATGTGTGAACATCACAGATCAGATGTATGTAAGTGCTACAGACCAGACATGTGTGAGCGCCACAGACCAGACATGTGTGAGTACCACAGACCAGACATGTGTGAGCATCACAGATCAGATGTATGTAAGTGCTACAGACCAGACATGTGTGAGCGCCACAGACCAGACATGTGTGAGTACCACAGACCAGACATGTGTGAGCACCACAGATCAGATGTATGTAAGTGCTACAGACCAGATGTGTGTGAATGATACAGACCAGATGTATATGAGTGTTACAGACCAGGTGTGTGTGAGAACCATAGACATGTGTGAGCACCACAGATCAGATGTATGTAAGTGCAACAGACCAGAGGTGTGTGAGCGCCACAGAATAGATGTATGTGAACACCACAGACCAGACGTGTGTGAGCTCCACAGAGCAGACGAGTGTGCACACCGAAACCAAGTGTACCTGTGTGAGCATGCCACTAAGTGCATGTGAGCATCACAAACAAGTGTGTGAGCACTGCAACCAAGGGCGTGAGCAATGCAATCAAGTGTCTGTGAGCACCACAGACAAGCCGGAACCCTGCCATAAGGCTGTCATGGCCCCAGAGAGCTCTGTGAGCATGGGGGATTCCCGCTCACCGTCACAGCACAGGGGAAGCTGTGAGGGCGGGGCTGTGCTGCAGGGGCTGTGGGAGCCCACAAGGTCTCTCAGTTCCTGATTGCTGCGCCCTTCCATGAAGATGGTTCTGGGGTGTGTGTACCTGGGGCGCTGGCGCTCAGGCCTGGTGCTCCCCACCCTCCAGGTGAGGGACACAGTGGGTGGTGGGTGTGGCTCCCGGAATTTCATCAATAGCTCAGGAATGTAGGCAGCTTCGGTAACCCCCAGCCGCAGGCAGGGGAGCGGGGGACAGGCCCTGGCTTGCTGGCTGCAGGTAGGGACCCCAGAGAGGGGCCCCATGGGGAAAGATTGGGCTGAGGCCAGGTAAAGGGTGGGGTTGGCCAAGGGAACTGCCCAGGGAGCAGCAGGCAATCCAGTCCCCTGCCCCAAGCTGTCTTTCTTCCTTGCTTCATGCTAGTTTCCTGTTACCCTTCAGGTCCTCAAGACCTAACCCAGGGCATTGCTACAGTGTTCGCTCATCATAGATAAAAACATGGAGTGTCTAAACCATACCGGGCAGTTCTCTTCAAGATCTTTTTTTTTTTTTTCTGCTTTTTTGGGTCATACCCAGCGACGCTCAGGGTTACTCCTGGCTTTGCACTCAAGAATTACTCCTGGCAGTGCTCAGGGGACCATATGGGATGCTGGGAATCAAACCCAGGTTGGCTGCGTGCAAGGCAAATGCCCTTCCCCGCTGTGCTCCAGCCCTCAAGATCTTCTTGAGTCCTCAGAACTTACCCAGCTGTAGGCTTCTAGTTATGCATTTGAAGATGAGAAAAAAAAAACTCAGCAACATTAAGTGGCCTTTCCAGGGTCACCCAGCTAGTAAGAGTAAGAGCCAGGTGGAACTCAGGGACTCTGAGGGGGTTGTCCATCCTATTCCTAGAAGGAGAAGCAGAGGGATAGTCGCACAAGGCGGGGAACAGGGGTGCAGGCCAAGGACGGTTACTTCTTCTACTGCTGACAGTGTTCCAGTGAGAGAGGCAAGGCTATGGCCCCTCCAGAGCAGAACCCCCAGGGGTAGGAGGTACAGGAAGTAGAGGAGGAAGAAGAGGAGGAGAGGAGGAAGAGGAGGAGGAGGAGGAGGAGGAGGAGGAGGAGGAGGAGGAGGAGGAGGAGGAGGAGGAGGAGACAGAGAGGAGTGTGTGTTCAAATGGCAGAATGCCTTGATCCAACTGTCCAGGAGGTTGTATTTCTAAGATATGCGTCCCATTTTTTGCTTAAGGCAGTTTGACTTTTAGAACCAAATGACACCAAATTAATAATATGTATGCAGAGTTGCTTCAAAATGGAGGTCTTGATTTTTATCCCCCAAACCTCTCTTTCCTCCTCCAGCCGTCTGATTGCTCAAGTGGTCCCCTACGTCTCTAACCCTCAACCCTACTTCCAAAATCTCTTTGTTGGAACTACCTCCCCCGCCCCCATGCAGGCACCCATCATCTCTCACCTGGATTAAGGCGTTACTCGCCAATGTTCTCTTCACTTCAGTTCTTTAAACGTGTCTCCACAAAGCATCTAGTTATTTTTCAAAAGCGTGAGGCAGCTCATCCCCACTTCTGTGCATAGAATTCTTTAATAACTTCCTACCACAATTGAAATAATATTCGCACTCTCCATAGTCGTGCATATGTGACTCTTCTCTACCTTAGAATGTTATCCTGTCTTCTTCCTATCCCACAAAGCTCACCAGTGATTTCTATCTCTGGGTGCTCGCATTTGCAGTCACTCTAGTGGAAGAAACCATGTCTTCCGAGAGCCTTTCCCACCTCATCATTCCACAGAGATTCAGGGCCTTGTCTCAGAGAAATCTTATCACACTCTGACTAAAGTAGAATTCAACTTCTCACTCCTACCCCAAATTACTTTTCGTTCTCTCACCATCTTTTCTTTCTTCACAGTACTTTCCACAGTTTATAGTTTTGGGCAAATTAGAAAAGGAGCAGCTCTCATAAAAACGAAATACTGGGTTTCAATCAGGTCAATCTTGATTTGTTAAGGTGACTAATCTCAACTACCTGTTAAAAGGAAATATATATGTATTTCGCTCCGAGCGGGCCCAGTAACACTGTGAGACTTGTTGTTACTGTGTTTGGCATATTGAATACATCACGGGTAGCTTGCCAGGTTGTGCTGTGCGGGCGAGATACTCTTGGTAGTTTGCCAGACTCTCCGAGAGGAGTGGAGGAATCAAACTCAGGTCGACCAGGTTGGCCACGTGCAAGGCAAATGCCCTACCCGCTGTGCTATTGCTCCAGCCCTAGTGGAATATAGTATAATTTTTTTTTCACACCTGGCAATGCACAGGGATTACTCCTGGCTCATTCACTCAGAAATTACTTCTGGCGGTGCTTGGGTGACCATATGGGATGCTGGGAATCGAACCCAGGCTGGCAGCATGCAAGGCAAATATGCCCTACCCGCTAGGCTATTGCTCCAGCCCCAGAATATTTTAATAGTAGAATAGTAGGTAATTCTTACCTCCTATCTTTTTTGTTTGTTTTCATTTTGCTTTGGAGTCATTCTTGGCTGTATTTAGAGATTACTCCTGGTTCTGTGCTCAAACCCAGGTCAGCCACTGTGAGTTTCAAGAGAAAAGCATGGGGGCTGAAGGGACTCGAGCATTTGGTAGCCAAGAACCATTCCTCTGGCCGGCCCACTGTGACTGCAGGATCAAGGACCGGGGAATGGAGAAAGAGCATATATGTATATATACAAGGATATACTTATACATGCATACTATATAGTATATATGTAAATACAGTAAAATATATGTATATATGTATGTATATATATAGTCTATTTGTGTGTCTGTGTGTTCGTGTGTGTGGTGCTGGGATGCTGGGATTGAACTCAGATCTCCACTGAGCTGTATCTGGACAAAATACATGATTTCTTGAGGAAGAGATCATGAGCAAAAGTTCAAGTCATCTACAATAGCCAGAAACTGGAAGAAACCTGAATGCCCAAGAACAGATGACTGGTTAAAGAAACTTTGGTACATCTACACAATGGAGTACTATGTAGCTGTTAGAAAAGATGAAGTCATAAAATTTACATACAAGTGGTACAACATGGAAAGTATCATGCTAAACGAAATGAGTCAGAAAGAGAGGGATAGACATAGATTACATTCATCTGGGGGATATAAAGTAACAAAATATGAGATTAATACCCAAGAATAGCTAAGATCAACACCAGGAGGATTACTCCATAGCTTAGAGGACAGCCGGCTATTCTAGGGGAAAGGGCAGTTCAGATAGAGAAGGGAGCACCAAATAAAGTGTTTGGAGGATCCTCCCAGGAGGGGAGATGCATGTTGAAAGTAGACTATGGACTGAACATGTTTGCCACTCAATGCCTCTTTTGCAGACCACAACACCCAAAAGGAGAGAGAGAGAACAAAAGGGAATGCCCTGCCACAGAGGCAGAGTAGGATGGGGGGATGGGGGTGGGAGGGATATTATCCATGGTGGTGGAAAATGGGCACTGGAGGAGGGATGGGTATTTGATCATTGTATAACCAAAACCCAAGCACAAAAATTTGTAAATCTACAACTGTACCTCATGGTGTTTCACTAATAAAAATAAATAAATAAATAAATAAAAAAGAAAAACTAATCAGTCACATGCAAAAAAAAAAAGTTCAAGTCATCACAATAACAAAATATAATTAAAAAGTTACTAAATATGCAAACAGATATAAAATTGATTTCTCCCAAACAAGATTAAAGTATAATAGAAGAGACTCATGGGAAACTCATTTGGTGTCATCAGACTTTTCATTAATATGAATCAACAAATTAGATGAAAAGAGGTAAATTTTCAGCAAAGAACTGGAAAGTATGAAAATGATTAAAAATAAGCTCCATAACTTAAAGTACAAAAAATAAAATTAAGAATTTATGGGGCTGAAGCAATAGCACAGCGGGTAGGGCGTTTGCCTTGCACGCAGCCTAGATGGCCGATACAGGTTCGATTCCCAGCATCCCATATGGTCCCCCGAGCACACCAGGAGTGATTCCTGAGTGTATGAGCCAGGAGTAACCCCTGAGCATCGCCAGGTGTGACCCAAAAAGCAAAAAAAAAAAATTTAGTAGATGAATTTGACTGTAAATTAGATGCAACTGAAGAGAGAATTGTTGGAGTAGAAATAAGTCAATAGAAAACAGCCAGACCAAAGTAAGGAGAGATTAAAGAATTATAAAAGGAAAAAGAAAAGTAAATGGCACATGAAACACAGTAAAGCTGTCTAAATCATGGGTCATTTAGAACTCTTTTTTTTTTTTTTTACTGAATCACTTGGGTCACTTAGAACTCTACACCCATCAATACTATCACCTCAATTTCATTTTTGTCTTTATTTTTTGTTTTGAGGCCACAGCTGGTGTCTTCAGTGTTTACTCCTGGCTCTGTGCTCTGGGGTCATAGGGAAATCATATTAGGTGCTGAGGATTGAACCGGGGGTCAGCGGATGAAAGGCAAACACCTTAATTTCTGTACTGTCTCTCCTGCCCCATGATCTCCCCTTCACTCGTTTAGTTCTGACCTTACTGTCTTTGTTATTCCTTATACATTCCAGGCCTGGCCCCATCATTGTGCTTTGCACAGTCTGTTTCCTTTACTTGATTCATTCTTCCCTTGGTCATGTGACTATTGACCTCATTACTTTCAAGTCTTTTCTCAAATGTCATCGTTTCAAAGCCTTCCTCAATTACCCTATTTAAAACTGACTACCGCTTACTTTGAAACCTTCTTGTCCAAATTATTTTTCCTATACATACTCAATTTATGACATTATATACGTTGTTTATGACTGGTTTCTTGGAGTCTCCCTTGATTGAAATGTAAGCTGTTAAATGAAACTGATTCATGAAAACTATTTTTTGTTTGCTTTTGGGCTACACTCAGCAGTGCTCAAGGCTTACCCCTGGCTCTGCACTCAGATATCACTCCTGGTGGGTTCAGGGGACCATATAGGGTGCCTGGGATTAAACCCAGGCCAGCCACATGCAAGGCTTTACCCCACTGTACTATTGCTCCCGTCCCCAAAACAAACATTTACCCATTTAAAAAAAATCTCTAGCAGTTTTTATTAGGAGGGTCAATAAAGGCATTCTGTATGCTATGGTATCAGAGACAGAAGTCTCTCTTCATTACTTTTTGTCCCACTTCTGATTTTTCTTTGTTTCTCTTACTGTTAACCAATTCCAGTGCTCTCTGGAAGTATATTGATGAGAGTTGGAGAGGTAGATAGAAGTAGATACTTGTTTAAGTTTGATGTTTTCGTTGAGAGATATGGAAAACCAGTGACTTGAAGAAGGCCATTAATTATCTCACAGAAAAAGTCACCCAGAGTCAAAGCTTCACCTCAGCTCCTGCTCACATTGATTTGCGTTTCATTTTCACTTTTTATTATACTCAGTGGGCTGACTGAGGTACAGTTTCACAAGAAGACATGGAACTATTATGGTGAAGAGGGATAGTTTCTTCTTCCTTATCTGTTTTTCAGGGCTAAGTAACACTTTCGCCATTTATTGGGAAGGAAAATGGATAATTGTGATTGGTTTCTATTAATCATAATTTTTATGACTAAAAAATCAGACTCATGGTTCAGCCCCCATGAAATTGATAGCAGCTTAATAAAATCTAAAAAATTCAAATTTGGCATGTTATTTTTTAAACCTCAATAAATAAAAAATTACCTTTTATGTTAATTAAAATTAAGATTCTACTAATAAGAAAGCTGCGCTGTTAAGTGCACAGCCCAGAGTATCTCTCAGAGTTTCATTTAAAAAGTCATTTTGTGGGCTAGAGAGTTGGTTCAAAGGACTGGAGGTGATACGTTGCATCCAGAAGGCAGTCCTGAATGCAATTCCTGCCATAGCAATTCCCCCAAACATTCTTGGGAGTAACTCTCTTTGCATTGAGCCCCAAATAGTTCCTAAGCTCTATTTGGAATAATCTAACCCCTGACCCCCACCCCCATCATGTTAGGGATATATGTCAAGGGTTTGGAGCACATGCCGGGCATGTCTGAGACCCCAAACTCAATCCTCAACACCCTAGGGGCCCTAGCACTACCAGACTATCCTACCTATCAGCTTCAGGTATTGTTAGGAGAGGTCTTTGCCCCACCATTCCTGGGAAAGTCCAAAATAAAAGTAAACAAAAGATCATTTCATATCTCTAAAAATACATTTTTCGGGCCAGAGTGAGTAGTATAGCGGGTAGGAAGTTTGCCTTATACGTGGCCAACCCGAGTTCAATACCCAGCGTCCCATATGGTCCTCCAAGTACTGCCAGGAGTAATTCCTGAGTGCAGAGCAAGGACTAACCCCTGAGTATCGCTGGGTGTGACTCAAAAAGCTATGATTTATAAAATTAATAAAATTATAAACCTGTGATTTACCAAGTTGTTCATAACACAGTTGATTCAGGCATTAAATGCTCCAATACCAATTCCACCACCAGTGTGACCTTCCCCCCACAAACATCTCCATTTTCCCTCCCATTCCCTTGTAGGTACAAATAAATTTACTTCATATTGTTTGTTACAACACAACGGCAAATGGAATTACCAAAACTTAGATCAAAAAGTGCCAATTTGTGATAACCGTTGTATCTTGTGATGATGTCACTGAAGTCACCGTCTGAGGATCTACTGTGCTGGTTGGTGCTAGCTGAGCCTTATGTGTTATTGTTTAAGTTCACTGATCTTAGTGGGCTTCTAGGCAACTTTCTAGGTATCATTTTCTTTTGGAGATGTGACTCTGGGCTGTTTCTCTGCTGGCAAGATCACACATCTCTGATTTCTCTGGTTCCACTTCTCCAAGGATGTTTTATCATCCTCACAGATGAAGCTCAAAGCTACTGGGTGACTTGCTGAAAGTTAGGGAGTTAAAGCATGTCATGATCCTGTTTAGGGTCAATCCCTAGAAGTTCTGCCCAAAGACTGAAGGTGGCAAAAACAAAACAAAACAAAACCAAAAAAAAAATCATTTGGCCACCGAACTCAGACATAAATGTTTGTAACAACATTATGCATGAGTCAAAAAAAAAAAAATGAAAACACTTCAAATGCCCACCAACAAAAATGATATATCCAGATTCCTGACTCTCAGAGTCCGTCAGCTTAATTAAACATTGTTTTGATCTAGATGTTTGTTAGCATCCTAACCAGAAAGCCACTTCCCCCCTGCCCCCATCCCCCATCCCCCACCCAGCTCCTCCGCCCTGCCTCATCCCTTCCAGGTCCTGCCTTCATGGTTCTGAAGAAGCAGGAGGAGCTCAGAGCTGGGACAGGCAGGTCCTTCTTCCCCTCAATCCTGTCTTTGTTTTGATTTTAAAATTTTGGGGTCACACCCAGCAGTGTCCAGGGGCTGCTCCTAGCTTGATGCCCCAGAAGTTTCTCCTGGCAGTGTTTAAGGGACCAGGTGGTGCTGGGGACAGACCCAGCCCTCTGGCAGGCAAAGTCTGTGCTCAGCCCATTGACTCTCTCTCTGGCCCGCCTCTCCCTCTGTTCTTCTCTGAGGGCATTTCCCTAGAATTCCACAGGTGGAGAGATTTCACCTGTGGCTCCAAATTCCCCTGCAACCCCTGGAATAGCAGTGGTGACACCTGGTTTGCCCAGGATCTGGAGGTTGGGAGAGAGCGGAGGTTCATGTAAGGTTTCATTTCTCTTACCTATCCTTGCTGGGACCTCAGTGACCCTTTGTCTCTGTGTCTTTCTCAGCCCTTGTGCCTGAGTTTAAAATCTCTTTGTCCAGGGGCTGGAGCCATAGCACAGCGGGTAGGGCATTTGCCTTGCACGCAGCCGACCCAGGTTCGATTCCCAGCATCCCATATGGTCCCCCTGAGAACCACCAGGAGTAATTCCTGAGTGCAGAGCCAGGAGTAACCCCTGTGCATGGCCGGTGTGACCCCCCCCCCCAAAAATAAAATCTCTTTGTCCAGGGGCTGAAGAGCGTAAAGAGGGTATGGGAAGAAGGTGATTGTCTTTATATGGTCAGGCATGGCTTGATTTCCAGCACTACATATATTTCCCTTGACCCCAGCACAGCCAGGGGTCACGCCTGAGCACAGAGTCAGGAATAGCCCCTGAGCACTGTAACCCCCCAAACTATAACACCTCTGAGTTGGACAGCTTTCAGGACCCCTCTCTCCATCATCCATCCTATGATGCCTGCAGCACCTCAGAGTGTCCACAAAAAACAAAACAAAACAAAAATCCCACGCACCTGCCCTTTCCAACCTGCTTTGCTTACTGTCTTTCATCTCCAGAGAAAGAAACCAGCATTCCAGAAGCCCGACCCAGAATCCTGGAGTCATCCATCTCTTCCTACATGCAGTCTCAGACTCTCCTTCCACACTTTTTGGGACTGAAGTCTCACCTCTGTGCACTGAGGAGCCCCATATTTTAACATCTAGCCTTGATTTCTCCTCTGAGCTTGTTTCCAGCATGTCCTGTTTGACACCTGCACACTTGACACAGTGCCTGAAAGGTGTCATCCTCAGCACATCCCCCTAACTCCCCCACCCCGGGCTGTCCTCTGCAGAGCGGCTTCTGGCAGCTTTCCCTACAGAAAATGTCCCCTTTTCTCCCAGTTGCACAGGCCATAGATGTTGAACTTACCCTAGACTCTTCTGGCTATTGTGCAGTCAGAATCCAGCCCTGCTCAGATGCTCCCTGAGGCCCCCAGGCATGCTGGATTATTGGAAGGCTTCCTCCTGGTCCCCTGCCCCCGCCTGGCCTGTTTCCCTTCTGATCCTTTGAGATGAAGGCCAACCCCTCGCACCCCTCTGCTTAAAACTTACTGGCTTCCATGTTACTCGGAATAAGAGCCCCAGTGTCCAGTGGCTGCCTGAACCCCTCGTCTCTCTAATTCTGCCTCTCTCTGCCCTTTCTCCCCCTCCCTCTCTCCAGCTACCTGGCTACCTTGCTCTTCCATTAGCACCCAAAGCTCTTGTCATAAAACCTTCACAATTGCTGTTCCCTGGGCAAGAAAACGGTTTTCCTGAAGACATAGGCAGGGTCCCTCCTCTCGTTTCCCTTTGTCTCTGCTCTGGTGCATCTAGAGGGAAGGCTTCCCTAGCATCATCCGTGGTGCCTGGCACCAGTAGGCCAGACTCACACCAACTTGTTCGATATCTGATTGAATGGAAGCTCGGTGAACGTCGATGCTTGCATTTATGTGTCTTGGGCAGCCCAGGTTTCTAAAACAGCTCCTGCAACACAGCTTAGTAGCCCTCTGTGGGATGGAGGAACGACCCCAGCCAGCTCCCTGGCCCAGGTCCAAGGCAGCCACATTCCCTTCTCTCCCTGCCTCCTTTACACTGTGGTGAAGGCCCATGCTCAGCCCTACCCCAGCTCTCAGCTTCTGCGATGGTCTGAACCAGGCTCCCTCCCTCGGCACTCATCTAGGCCCTCCAACAGTCATTGGAAGCATTAAATTTGACTATTCCCCCTTAATAGAAAAGCAGGAGATGTTGCTAATGGAAAGCTTAGAAGACAGATCAATGAAAAGGAGGGGAAAGCCCTTCTGTAAGACTAGTCCTTAGAGATAAGCACTATTTACGTTTGCAAGTGTTTCTGGAGGGTCTTTTTGTTTTTATTTTTCTCCTGGGCAAAAGTTATAATGCTTTTTTACCTATGCCAGGGCTTCTCCTCACTCTTGAGACAAACATGCTACTTAAAAACATGATCTTCACTGGGGCTGGAGTGAAGCATCCCATATGGTCCCCTGAGCACCGCCAGGAGTAACTCCTGAGTGCAGAGCCAGGAGTAACCCCTGTGCATCGCCAGGTGTGACCCCAAAAAGCAAAAATTTAAAAACAAAACAAAACAAACAAACAAACAAAAAATATGATCTTCATTGCAATTTAGCTGCATTTGCCATATACCTTCACACATGGTACTTAACCTTTCTCGGCCTCAGTTTCCTCTCCTGCGAAATGGGATTGGTATAATTACCAACCTCACTGGCAGGAATACGTCTGGAAAGAAGAACTTAGTAAGCACAATAGGTGTCAGTTATTATTATTGTTTTTATTGTAGATCCTGAACACTTGACTCTATCAGGCTTTGTTTCCAAGTATGTTAATTTACACAATCCTCGCAATCCCCGACTAGAAATCTGGTGCCGTTATACCATAACGGGACAGTCTAAAGAGGTGTCCGGAGCTTTGTAGAGGGAAGTGCTGGCTTTGCATCGGTACGAGATGCAGGGAACAATCTAAAACCTCTGAACACTCACTGGTCTTTGGGGAAGCTTCCTCAGCTGACGGGCCTCATGCCTGTTTGAGCAGACCATCCGGCCAGAACACAGCTCTCTGTAAACCCGAACCCAGCTTTGCTGGAGGGATCAATTAGGGAGTGCAATTTGCATCCTGTGGCTTGTGATTGGTTCCACCCAGAGCAGGCTGCTAGCAGCCTGGAAGCTGTGCTGCCTTCAGCCTGCAGGCCCAAGCTGCCTTTGTTTATCCAACAGGGGTTGCTTCTCAAGGTGTGTTACTGATTACAGAACTAGGAACGCCAGGACTCAGAGGAAAATCAAGCCCAGAGATGCTCAGGGATGTTTAAAATCTGAAGTTGTGCACCTACTGTTGTGACAAGTACCGTCATTATTAAAATATTGAGAAGGAAAACCTACTTCTTAGCTCCTAAGCTGAACACTTCTACCCCACCCATGTTTTCATATTGTTGTTGCTTTATTTAATTTTAATATGACTTGGGATGAAACCCAGGTCCCGGAATCAAATCCAGAGCCTCACAAGGTAATAGAAGAACTACTAATAGAAGAACAAACACTTTACCACTGTATTACAATTCCCAGCACTTTTTATTAATTTAAAAATAGCACAATAACAATACAGTTATTATTATACATTGGAGTCGTCACTATTGTTTATTGAACGTATTGTGTCATAGGCTCCTACCAAGAGCTTCATATACAAAATCTCTTTCATCATTTTGTTGTTGTTGTTGAAGTCATACTGATGAGTTCTGGGGGTCACCAGGGAGTAATTCCTGGAGTAATTCCTTGGAGTAATTCCATTCCAGTGGCTAGGGGACCGTGTGGTTCCTTGGATTGAACTCAGGGACTCGCAGACTAGGTATGTGCTCTTCCATTTGAACCCTATTCCTGATCTGGTCTTTAATCTTTGTAACTCTATTGTTGGTTCCATTTTGCAGAGTGGGAAACTGAGATGGGTGGGAGTAGGGGTAGTTGCTCAGAGTTGCACTGTTAGAAGGAAGCAAGCACTGGTTTCAAACACACTCGGTCTGGCTAAAAACCTCACTGTACTGATAGGCTCTATCATAACATGATGGTCCTAGAATCTCATTTCCTCTTCTTATCAAACCCAGGCACAGTTGCCGTTGTTGTCGCTACTTCCCAATGAAGGGCAAAGCATCGATATCAAGCAAGTCACACTGACTTGACCAAGTCACACAGCCAGAAGATGGTTAAACAGGGACTCAGAATGACGTGGAAGGCAAGGTGGGAAGGGAGAAAGCCCAAAGGGGTGAG
Source organism: Sorex fumeus (assembly GCF_029834395.1). NCBI lineage: Eukaryota > Metazoa > Chordata > Mammalia > Eulipotyphla > Soricidae > Sorex > Sorex fumeus. The sequence goes on from NW_026606104.1 coordinate 48,488,346, forward strand.
CGCTTGCTTTGCATGCACTCTGATTTCCAGGTTGAGCACTGTTCCCCAGGAACTGCTGGATGTGGCACTGGTGAACCTCCCAGCAGCCCAGGGCCCTAACAGTCAGGGCCCCATAGCCCAATTCTGTGTCACCAAGAGAGTTCCCTGGGCACCCTGAGTACTACTGGGAGGGCACGATAGACTTGGAGTCTACCAGAGTCACCCGATAAGACTGAGGAGGAGGCCCAGAGACACACTCCAGCTCCCTCAGGCAGTTTCCCAGGCCCAAGGCAGCAGATCCTCCTGAACTGAAATCAGTCAAAGTGCTGTCAATGCCCCAGGTGACTGTCAGAGCTTGGACAGTCAGGTCCTTGGAGCCCCTGGAACGCTAACAGTCTGGTGAAATCCATCTCTCCTCCCTCGCTGGAAGGCCTGCTTTATTCGCCACCCCCACTCCTACCCCCAGGCTCAGCATTCAAGGGACAGTCACTTCTTGGGCTAGGGAGTGGGAATCATATTTGGCCTTTGCCAAACTTGGTGATTGTATTCCCACTCACTAGTATTGACTCAGTGAAAGGTATATGATCCGATCTCAGTGGCAACTGGAAAGAAGTGTGATAGGGAAGCTTCAACCTATGATTTTTATTCTTTAAAGATGCATCTTTGGGCTGGAGAGATAGCACAGTGGGTAGGGCGTTTGCCTTGCACGCGGCCGACCCAGGTTCGATTCCCAGCATCCCATATGGTCCCCTGAGCACCGCCAGGAGTGATTTCTGAGTGCAGAGCCAGGAGTAACCCCTGTGCATTGCCAGGTGTGACCCAAAAAGCAAAAAAATAATAATAATAAAGATGCACCTTCATCACTGAGCATGGTTCTGACTGTATGATGACAGGCATCCCTGTATCCATCTTGTGACCTTGAAGCAAGATCTTGCTAACAAGGGAAAAGGCTGATTCCTTTTTCTTTTGGTTTTTGGGTCACACCTGGCAATGCTCAAGTGTTATTCCTGGCTCTGCACTCAGAAATTCCCTCTGGGGATATTCAGGAGACCATATGGAGGTTGGGGAATCGAACCCAGGTTGGCCACCTGCATGCAAGGCAAAAACCCTAACCTACTTACTACAGCTTCACTCGAAGACTGATGGCTCTTTGAAGACATCATTTCAAGCGATAGCACTTCTGTCCTTTGTTGGGTAAGAAAATGAGCTCCTGGGGCTGGAGCCATAGCACAGTGGGTAAAACCCTTGCCTTGCATGTGACCTACTCACTGAGGTCCAGTCCTTGGAATGCCTATGGTCCCTGACCACTGCCAGGAGTGATTCCTGAGCACAGAACCAGGAATAAGCTCTGAGTATCACTGGGGTGACCCCAAACACAAACCAAAATGAAAATTAGCTCCTTATATATATATTTTTCTTTTTGGGTCACACCAAGCAATCTCAGGGGTTAATCCTGGCTCTGTGCTCAGGAATTACTACTGGAGATGTAATTGGGATGCCAGGGATTGAACCCAGGTTGGCTGCATGCAAGGCAAACACCCCACTGCTGTACTATAACTCCAGCCCCCACTCTTTTTTTTTCCATTTTTTAAAAAATTTTTTTAAAAATTTAAAAAATTTTTTTTTATTAGTGAAACACCATGAGGTACAGTTGTAGATTTACAATTTTTTGTGCTTGGGTTTGATTATACAATGATCAGATACCCATCCCTCCACCAGTGCCCATTTTCCACCACCATGGCTAATATCCCCCCCACCCCATCCCCCCACCCCATCCCCCCATCCCCCTCCTGCCTCTGTGGCAGGGCAATCCCCTGTGTTCTCTCTCTCCTTTTGGGTGTTGTGGTCTGCAAAAGAGGCATTGAGTGGCAAACATGTTCAGTCCATAGTCTACTTTCGACATGCATCTCCTCTCCTGGGAGGATCCTCCAAACACCCTTTATTTGGTGTTCCCTTCTCTATCTGAGCTGCCCTTTCCTCTAGAATGCTCGACTGGCCACTAAGCTATGGAGTAATCCTCCTGGTGCTGATCTCAGCTATTCTTGGGTATTAATCTCATATTTTGTTACTTTATATCCCCCAGATGAATGCAATCTATGTCTATCCCTCTCTTTCTGACTCATTTCATTTAGCATGATACTTTCCATGTTGTACCACTTGTATGTAAATTGTATGACTTCATCTTTTCTAACAGCTACATAGTACTCCATTGTGTAGATGTACCAAAGTTTCTTTAACCAGTCGTCTGTTCTTGGGCATTCAGGTTTCTTCCAGGTTCTGGCTATTGTAAAGAGTGCTGCAATGAACAAACAAGTGCAGATGTCATTTCAACTATACATTTTTGCCTCTCTGGGATATATTCCCAGGAGTGGTATTGCTGGGTCAAATGGGAGCTCAATTTCTAATTTTTTGAGAATCGTCCATATTGTTTTCCAGAAGGGCTGAACCAGTCGACATTCCCACCAACAGTGAAGGAGTGTCCCTTTCTCGCCACATCCGCGCCAGCATCGGTTGCTTTTGTTCTTTTGAATGTGGGCCAGTCTCTGAGGTGTGAGATGGTATCTCATTGTGGTTTTGATCTGCATCTCCCTGATGATTAATGATGTAGAGCATTTTCTCATGTGCTTTTTTGCCATTCGAATTTCTTCTTTGAGAAAGTTTCTGTTCATTTCATTGCCCCATTTTTGGATGGGGTTGGATGTTTTCTTCTTGTGGAGTTTAACCAGTATTTTGTATATCCTTGATATCAACCCCTTGTCAGATGTGTATTCGGTGAATATCCTTTCCCATTCTGTAGACTGTCTTTGTATTTTGGTCACTGTTTCTTTTGAGGTGCAGAAGCTTCTTAGTTTAAGATAGTCCCATTTATCTATCTCTGTTTTCACTTGCTCAGTCAGTGGCGTGGCATCTTTGAAGATACCATTAGCTTCAATGTCATGGAAGGTTTTGCCAACTTTGTCTTCAATGTACCTTATGGTTTCTGGTCTGATGTTGAGGTCTTTAATCCATTTTGATCTTACTTTTGTACATGGTGTTAGGCAGAGTTCTGAGCCCATTTTTTGGCATATAGCCGTCCAGTGATGCCAGCACAATTTGTTAAAGAGGCTTTCCTTACTCCACTTCACATTACTTGCACCTTTATCAAAGATTAGATGATCATATGATTGAGGGGAGATGTCAGTGTATTCAACCCTGTTCCATTGGTCTGCAGTTCTGCCTTTGTTCCCAGTACCATGCTGTTTTAATTATTACTGCTTTGTAGTACGGTTTGAAGTTCGGGAGGTTGATTCCTCCCATTTTCTTTTTCCCAAGAATTGCTTTAGCTATTCGTGGGCAGCCCCCACTCTTTATATCTTAAACTGTATTAGGTAGAATTTATACTCCCTGCTACTCATAGCCTTCTGATTAACATATGAGGAACCTCCACTCCTTGGCATTTATCTAGATGTTCAACTGCATCCATGTATTTTGGTTCCTCATCTGTGGGTAGGGGGAAGCTGCAAAGTAACATTTGTGAACTTCCTACTTCACAGTCATTGTCTTGTTTCTACTCCACAACCATAGTTATGCAAAACATATTCTTTTATTCCCAGTTACTGTGGAGGAAGCTGAAGTTTGCAGCCAGGCCAAAACACTGGTTCAGGATTCCACAGTCAGGTGGTCCTAGTACCCAGGGCACAAATTCCACACTTATTACCATGGCTATCCCCCTTTGGAGCCTTGGGTCCCTACTTTCTTTTCAGCCTCAAGTCTCACCATTCTCCACTCCCCACCTCATTCCAAGCCATGCTGGAATGTTCTGCTGTTGTGCCCTTGGCTTATGGTTTCCTCTGCCTGGCGCGTTTCCTTTCCAACTGCCCATGTATGTTCACCATTTAGGCATTGAGTTTGCTGTCAACAGCCTTTACTGATCACCCGAGCTGGCTTTGACTTGCTCTTCACGCACAATGCCCTGTGCTTTCCTAGCCCATCGCCTTTCCCATTTTATTTTTATTATTATTACCTGGAGCCATGAGACTTCATATATAGATATTTAACAAGGTAGATGGTGTAATTGTCACAAAAAACATGAACATGAAAAATGTTTTTTTCATGAAAGGCCCTCCCGTTGATCATCGATTTGCTCGAGTGGGCCCAGTAAGGTCTCCATTGGAGACTTTGTTGTTACTGTGTTTGGCATATCAAATACGTCACGGGGAGATTGCCAGGCTCTGCCGTGCGGGCGAGATACTCTCGGTAGCTTGCCGGGGCTCTCCGAGAGGGGCAGAGGAATCGAACTCGGGTCGGCCATGTTGGCTGCGTGCAAGGCAAACACCCTACCGCTGTGCTATCGCTCCAAACATGAAAAAAATGAAAAAAAAAAAACAACCATGAACTCTGGCCCAATAATGCTAACTTTGGTACCATCATTTCCTTGATATGGAGTGACTGCTCACTTTTTTTTCAACTTTCTGTGCCTGTTTCACTCTCCATAAGATGGAGAGAGCAGGTTCTACCTGGCATGGTTATCAACGAGATTATCTGAGTTCATTCATGCAATGGTGCCTGGCACACAGCAGGTCCTTAATCTTGTCTATTTTATTACCTCTCTGCTTAAAGAAACTTGGCATCTTGCAGACATTGAGCTAGTGCTCACTGAATGAATTAATGAAATAATTGTATGGTTAATTTGTTTAAATTTGATTGAGCCATGAGATGCCCAGATAATTAATTGAGCATTATTCCTGGATATGTCTGTGAGGGTATTTTCAGAAGAGATTAGCATTTGACCCAGCAGACCAAGCCTACAGCACCCCCCCATTGCGGGTGGCGCCTTCCCATCTGTGGAGGACCTGGAAAGAACAGAAAGGCAGCAGTAAGGTGAGTTCAAGTTCGCTCTGTGCCTGAGTACTTGAGCTGAAATGTCCCTTGTCTCTTGCACTCAGACTGGGACTGACTCTGCTGGGGCTTCTGAACCTCAGGCCTTTGAACTGGAACCTGCCTTTCCTGGGTCTCCAGCCATCATGGGGCTTGTTGACTTCCATACCCCTAATGAGACACTGTCACTGTATCACTGTCATCCCATTGGTCATCGATTTATTTAAGCGGGCACCAGTAAAGTCTTCATCCGTCCCAGCCCTGAGAATTTAGTAGTCTCTCTTTACTCGTATTGGAGGCTCAACTGAAAATAAACGCTCTGTTGGGCTGTGGAAATGGCTCACATAGAATAGCATGTGCTGAGCATGTGCAAGACACTAAGTTGGGTCCCTGGCTCTGCATGATCCCCTGAGCACTGCCGGGTGTGACCCTTACAAAGAAAGAAAGAACCAATCTGTCTGCTATATATATCTAAAAGGTAAGGTAAAGGCCCTCCCGTTGATCGTCGATTTGCTCGAGCGGGCCCAGTAACGTCTCCATTGGAGACTTTGTTGTTACTGTGTCTGGCATATCGAATACTCTCGGTAGCTTGCCGGGCTCTCCGAGAGGGGCGGAGGAATCGAACTCGGGTTGGCCATGTTGGCCGCTTGTAAGGCGAACGCCCTACCCGCTGTGCTAGTTCTGCTTCTCTGTAGAACCCTAATAGAGAACTCACAACCCAACCCTCTGGGCCCTTGAATCAGGCACAATGGGCTCAGATCCTGCCCGTGTGATCTCAAGCACGTTACTTCCCCTACCTATGCTCCATTTCCTCCTCTATACAAGGAGGAACACGATCCTCACCGTGAAAGATTGTTATGCTTGTGAAGGACTTGGCTGGCACACCGCCCGGCATAGAGCTGGGGCTCAAATATCTTTAGTTTTTTTGCCCTCCCCTCAACCCCCAACTATGTCATAATTTTTGCCAAGGGCCACATGAGAAGAAAGGATGTTAGGGAACTGGCTTCGGGCCACTTAAAATCTCAAAGGATAAAGTACTCTTTGTGATTTAAAGACCCACTCCCAACCCTGTACTGTCCAGGCCCCCCTACACACACACACACACACACACACACACACACACACACACACACCATTCCAGGGGCAACTTTTGCAGGAAACAGACCCCCCACACAGAGAATGGGAAAGCACAAGCCCTCCCTCCCTCTGCTCCCCACAGAGCTGAGGAAGCAGGAGTCCTGAGGTGGGGAGCAGCCCCAGGCATGCCCTGTGTCCTGGACGCAGAACGGGTTTGTGGGGGGGGGGGGGGCGCTCCCTGTGTGACCTTGACCTTGACGAGAGTCCGAGCTTCTTGGGGCTCTGTAACCTTCGAGGTCCCTTCCGGAGCAGGCATCGAGGAGGCAGGATGTGGGACCCCTCCGCTGCCAGGAAGATCAAAGGATGGGCTCCCAGAGGCCTCCCAGCTGCCTGCCCTCTGGAGCCGCTCCTGACTTCCTGCTCTGCGTGGGGCCTGCTTGAGCGGCCTGGGAACGACCGAGCCTCAGCCCAGGCTGGACTCCCGCCTCGCTCCCCACGAATGTGTGGGCTGAGAGAGACTTGACTTTGTTTTCCTTGCCTAGCCACCTGTGGTGGAGGCACCAGGCTGGGGAGTCTTCAAGTTTGAGGCACAGGAAATGCCTGTCTGTGTCTGGGGGTGCGGTGGAGCTTCCGGCCTGGTGCTTGCAGAACCCTCCCAGGACCCGGCCTGCTCCATGGACCCATCCTCATGAGGCGTTCAGCTCTGCAGCCCACAGACCCTGCCCCTCTGGGGCTCTGCTGCGAGGCTGAGTCTGAGTCGATGCTCAGCGCCACACCCTCTCCACACTGACGCGGGGCCGTTCCTGCTCCCGCCACCCCACTCTCCCTGGCCTCCAGCACGAGTTATCTCACTGTTCTGCATCCAAAGCCTCCAAGGAGAGGCTGAGGTGCTCACACTTCCTTTCCCGGGAGGAGTCCCCAGCCTGGCAGGGCTCCATGTCCTGTGCCGTCTGTGGGGGCTCCAGATGCCTGGCCCTGCCGTCCAGCATAGCTCAACATTCCTTTCTCCATCTCCCATCCACTGCCCACGCCCTGCCCTGCCCTGCCTACCGTCTGGGGTGCATGCCGTCCAGAATCCAACAGGAGGGAGCTTTAGTCCAAAAGGGAGGTACTGATTTCTTGAGGATGTAGGGCCCATGTTAGCTTGGGGTTCAGGAGTCAGGCTGCAGAGGTACAAATGCTGAGAGCACCATGGCCTCAACAGCCTCACCTCACAGCAACTGCCTGGGCCAGGAATGGGGGCTGGGTGAGTGTGAGGGGGCTCACTTAATGTTCTGTCCCGGCCTCCACCATCTACAGGACAGAGCTGATAATAACACCTCCTTGGCAGCATGACTGCGACCCACTGGAAGAAAGACACTTTATGTCATGACCCAGGATCGAGGGAACAGAAAACAAAACCCCTTAAAACAATATTTTTCCTACGGTGATCTTTTCCGTTATAATTTAGTCTAGCCTTCACTCCAGTTTAGTCTACCCCGATCATGTTTATTAAAAAAGATGGGTCCGGGTTCCCTAAAACAACCAGTTTGGTGGCCCACCCCACCCCTACCAGGCTGCCGTTTGACCGTCAAAACTTTAAAAAGTTGCTCGGAGCTTGGGAAAGCGTCTGTACACACACCTCGCCCCACAGTGACACTTCTTGGACCGCTGCTGTGGTTTGTCACAGCCTGATGGGGGCTGGAGGCAGATGGCTCTATGTGCAGGAGGCACTTGGTCCTGTGGCCTCTGGCCTGGCCTAGTTGCTCACACTGGAGGCAGCTCTCTGGTGCATGTGTCGTGGGACCGTGGGTGTAAATACCCACCCCACTTGCAGGTTTGAGGGTCCAGGTTCAATCCCCAACACCACCCCACATTGCTGTGTGCAATCCTGTCTGATTTCTTGCCTCACCGCAAGTGCTGTAGCCAAGGGAGCAACTATGGACACCACAGCAGCAGTGACCACCACGAAGGGAGGGCGAAGGGGAAAGAAAAGATGGTGGCAACATGATTACCTCTGAAAAGGAGAAACGTACCTAGCTCCCACAGTCACCATTTGTGGTGCCATTTGCCAGGTGCTTCTGAGGACAGACGCTGTGCTAAACCCTTTCTCTTTGTGGGGGGAGGGGATGGGGAATGGGGTGCTGGGCTTTATCTAAGCAGTTCTCTGGGGCTACACCTGGCTCTGTGTTTGAGGGTCCCTCCTGGTAGTGCTCTGGGGATATGTGGTTCAGAGGATCAAACTGGGGATCCTCTGTTAGGGGATCATCCTAACCCCTGCACTCTCTCTCAGGTCCCTGTGCTAAGTCTTTACAGCATCCCTCAACGCAGCCCTTGCGGTAACTGGGGTCCGCAGCAGAGACTGGCTGCATCCTCGTCAGAGGCTTTTCCTCTTCCTGTGCCCACTCGCGTGGTATCTGGATGAGGCCCTGTGAATCTTTCTGACCAACAGGAGAAGAACCGGAGTGACTTAGGGTCCAGGGCAGGGGAAGGAACAACCTCTTCTAAGTCCTCCCTCGGTTGTCAGCAGGCCGGGCCCTGAAGCCAGATGTCTGCGGGGGCAGAACCTCTAAGACTCAGCTAGGGCCTCTGGCAGCCTCACTGCAGAGGGCTGCGTACTTCCTGCGATAAGCACTGGATTCGGGGCAGACCCAGGGTACGAGGACTCAATTGTCCTGGGCACAGACAATAAGGGGATGGAAGTATTTTGAAATAATTTTAAAATAGGGAGGCTAGAGAGCTAGTGTAGGAGTTTGGGAGCAGACCTTGTATGCCGCCCCCCTGGTTGGTTCCCAGGAACCTCCTAGCCTCCCAAACATTGCCAGCTGTGGCCCTTCAAGCTACTAAGGACCAAGGCCCGGGGAATCCTGGGTGTTGCAGGGATTACCATAGCAGTACCACATCCTCAGTCCCTCACATTGAACCATCAGCCTGACTGAACTTAAAAATAGGACTGGGAAGGGGGTGGGAGGTGGCAGGGAAACTGGAGACATTAGTGCTGGAAAATGTACACTGGTGAAAGGATAGGTGTTGGAATTTGTATAACTGAAGCCCAATCATGAACAGCTTTGTAATGTTCTATCTCACAGGAAAAATTTTAAAATAATTTATTTTATTTTTTAAATAGGATTGGGAAGATAGCTCAAAGGGTTGGAACACTGCAGGAACTCTGAGTTTGATCCCCAGCACTGCATGGGCTGGGTCCCCAGGTATCTTACAGGCAGTAGCCCCCAGCCCCTCCAAGTGTGACCCCCAAAGTCAAGAGTTAAAATTTTTTTTTCCACATCCAGCGGCGTGCAGAGTTTATTCCTGTCACTGTGCTAAGGGATCACTCCTGGCAGGCTTGGGGGACCACATGGAGTATCAGGGATCGATCCCCGGTTGGTAGCGTGTGCAAGGCAAACACCATATCTACCATCTCTCCAGCCCTCCAATTTTTAAGTGACACTTATTAAAATGGATTTGCTCTTTGTTATTACCATGTGCCAGCAATTTCATGATGAAAAATCTTCCCTGAAAAAAAATTCTAAGCAATTACTGACATTACTTTTGAATTGGAATGATTTATTTTGTATATATTTAAACACACACACATATATACATATATATGTTTTATATGGGGGTGTCTTCTAATTATCTTATTTTTTTCCTTCTTATATTTATTTATTGAATCACTGTGGGAAAAGTTACAAAGCTTTCAGGTTTAAGTTTCAGTCCTACAATGATCAAACACGTTTCCCTTCACCAGTACTCGTTTTTCACTACCAAGAACCTTAATATGCACCCCCACCCCTCCCAATGCCTGTGAGGCAGATGATTTCTACTTGATTCTTCTCTACATTAATTACATTCATTATTTTGACAAAAGATGCACCATTATTGCTTAGAATTTTCCCCGCAACAATCAGAATTGCTGAAAGGGCATTGCGAAATACTTTTTTTTCTATAGCTGGTTATGAGAATCATATGTCGTGTGGCCGCTATCGAGGCCGCATGATTTTGGATTTCTGCAAAGAGCCAGATAATTACGAGATTGGTGTCTGTGTGTCTGGTGTTATGGCTGTGCCAGAGAGCCGCTCGTGGAGGGCAACTCATGACCTTGGTAGAGCGTGAAGGACGAGCCAGTACCTCCCCCCTTCCCATGAGACTGCAGTTGCCCCATCACCAATGGCTCATACCTGGCTTTCCTATAAGCTCTGAGGTAGCGGCCACCTGGGGGGTGGGGGGATGGTGGAAGGGAGCAACACCCTTTCCCTCCTGGGGAGACATAGCGCCATAGTTTAACGCATGGTCCATTCGCTTTTCTGCCGCAGGCTGCTGGGCTCTAGATTAAGTCCTTTTTCTTCTGGAGCCATGGCCATGCTGGAGAGCCGCTCGTGGGGGGCAGCTTGTGACCTTGGTAGGGTGTGAAGGACGAGCCAGTACCGCCCCTCTTCCCATGAGACTGCAGTTGCCCCATCACTGTTGGCTCATGCCTGGCTTTCCTATAAGCTCTGAGGTGGTGGCCACCTTGCTGCCGGGGGTGGCGTAAAGTGGAAGGGAGCAACACCCTTTCTCTCCCAAGGAGGCATGGCATCGTAGTTTAAACGCATGGTCCATTCGCTTTTCTGCTGCAAGCTGCCAGGCTCTGGGTTAAGTCCTTTTGCCTCTGGAGCCATGGCCGTGCCGGAGAGCCACTCATGGGGGACAACTTGTGACTTTGGTAGGGCGTGAAGGACAAGCCAGTACCGCCCCCCTTCCCATGAGACTGCAGTTGCCCCATCACTGTTGGCTCATACCTGGCTTTCCAATAAGCTCTGAGGTGGCGGCCATCTTGTATGTGGTCCAGATGCATTTCTGCCAAAAGCCGCTGGATTTCAAGATTTGTTTCTGAGTCGCTGGGATCATGGCCATTAATCAGCTTGATCAGGAGCCAGAGAGGCTGTTTGTAGGCTGCGACTCGGGGTCTTGTTGGGATGGGGAGGAAAGGGCGATTCCACCCCCATTTGGTGAGGCTCCACGTGTCTCGTCACTGCAGGCCCAAATCTGACTGTCCAGTGGCCTCTGGAGGATGGCGGTCACCGGGCCACCAGCGGGAACAGGCCAAAGCATGAAACCTATTCCCACCTGGAGTGGCCCAGCGCCAGTAACCTTCTGTAGGAACAGGATGCATTTCTGCCAAAAGCCTTTGGATTCCGAGATTCATTTCTGAGTCTCTGGGATCATGGCCATTAAGCAGTTCTATCAGGAACCAGAGAGGCCATGCCTCCAATTATATAGCTGAGCCGGAGGTGATTTGTGGGTGTGTCTCCCACATACCTAACTTTTGGCTGTTTACTTTCTTGGTAAACTTTGCCCCAAGTTTTTGGGGTCTGGCCAAAGGCACAGCAGTGATTTTGGGGTATTTGAAAGTATGATGGTGCCATCAGGCTGCTGATGCACTCGCCTCACAGGTACAGATTGACCTGCTGGCAGCACCATACCTCCTCTAATTATCTTTTAATACACATTGCATTCTGAGGCCAGAGAGACAGTAGTGGCCTTGCAAAGGGCCTCTTTACCTTGCTCTGGTTTGATTCTCAGCACTACAAATGACCACCTGAGCACAGAGCCATCCCTCAGCACCACTGGGTAATGTTTCCTGATCACCGCACCACCAAAAGAAAGAAAATGACAAGGAAATAATATATTCAATGTGGAAATTTATTTGGTAAAATCACACTCATACAATAGACCCCAACATATGTGAACACTGAAAAATATGGTTTTCCTTCTCCTTTAAACATATTTAAATCGAAGGGCTGGAGTGATAGCACAGCAGGTAGGGCGTTTGCCTTGCATGCAGCCGAGCCGGGTTCGATTCCCAGCATCCCATATGGTCCCCTGAGCACCGCCAGGAGTGATTCCTGAGTGCAGAGCCAGGAGTAACCCCTGTGCAATGCCGGGTGTGACCCAAAAAGTAAACATATTTAAATTGAAAAAAACATTTTTTATCTTTGACCTACACGTGGCTGTGCTCACTCAGAGCTTCTTCTCCTGGCTCTTGGACTCCTGGGCACTTTGACAAATGAGCTATCTTTTTTTTTTTTCAAATGAGCTATCTTTTGGGGTCCCTAGTTACAATTATTTAGGAGGAAGGACAGGGGGTCACATTTGGAGGTGCTCGAGGTTTACTCCTGACTCTGTACTCAGGGATCACTCTGGGTAGAGCTCAGAAGAACATATATCATATGGCCAGAGCACCCAGGTTGGTTGCATGCAAGACAAATGCCTTAATCCCTGTACTCTCTCTCCAGCCCTTCAAATTTCAATTCTTTTTTGTTTTTTGCCTTTTTGGGTCACACCCAGCAATGCTCAGAGGTCACTCCTGGCTCTGCATTCAGGAATTACTCCTGGTGGTGCTTGGGGGACCATATGGGATGCCGGGGATCGAACCCGGGTCGGCCGCTTGCAAGACAAATGCCCTACCCGCTGTGCTATCACTCCGGCCCCCTAATTTCAATTCTTAACCATTTATGTGTTTTGTATCTCCAATTCCTGTGGTCTTACACATTTCATGTTTAAATAGTAGAGTTTCATTCTCTTTACATGTGGACAACCGTGGTTTTATCTCTGGCACTGCTTATGGTCCCCTAAGCACTGCCAGGTATTATTTCTGAGCACAGAACCAAGAGAAAGCCCTGAACACCAGTGAGTGTGGTCCCAAAACCAAAAAATAAACACATAAATACATGCATAAAGAAATAGACTCAAAATAAACCGATAGAGCCATGGCAAGCAGTCTGAACTTGAGTTCACTTGATCACTTGACTTCCTGTTAATCATCGATTTCCTCGAGTGGGCACCAGTAATGTCTCTATTCGTCCCTGTGACGTGCTAGTGTAGCCCAATGGTGTCTGCTCATTCTAGGAACATGCAGTGCCTCAAACCAATCATTCAGGGTCTTGAAGAAGTCTGACCATCTTGTAGGTGGGCGGCCATGTGGTCTTTTGATGTCCTGTGGAATCCAGGTCGGTAATGGCTCTAGTCCATCGGTTCTCCAAATCTCATTACGTGTCCAGCCCATCTGATTTTCGACACCTTGGCAAATGAGACAGCGTCCTTGATTCTTGACTATCCACGGAGGTTGGAACTCCGGATTCTTTCTCTCATTTGAGTGAAACGTGATACTCCAAGCATAGCACTTTCGATTCCTCTTTGGGAGACCCGAATAGCGTTCTCATCCTGTTTGCGAAGTGCCCAGGTCTCTGAGGCATATGTAAACGCACGAAGAACCCTGCCCTGTCTGCTTCCACCAACCGCTGGCGACCCAGGGATTGGATTACGCACAGGAGACCTACCCTTCCAGTGCCAGATAGATACCTCACCAGCAGACCTCCACTACCTCCACTACCCAGCCGCTGCCATGCTCCAGGATGCTTTCTGGACCGTGTGGCCACAAAGCAGCTGCTCAAAACATCATAAGACACTTAATACCCATCTTCTAGGATTGCTGCACCATATTTGATAGGGTTCAAATATGGTTTGAACCATGGAATCACCTACAAGGGCGATTAAAGGTCGCCCCAAAACTCTCTATCCCTCTCGGAGAGCCTGGCAAGCTACCAAGAGTATTCTGCCCGCAAGGCAGAGCCTGGCAAGCTATCCGTTGCATATTCGATATGCCAAAATCAGTAATTACAATGGGTCTCATTCCCCTGACCCCGAAGATCTTGAGTTAGTTGACTCAATTCTCTCTGTTGACCCAGGATTTTGCCTATGTAATAGTTTGGGAAACTTTGGGAAAATATAATCACTTTCTTATCTCGCTTCATTGACAGAAAAGGCAGCAGAATGAGGACTAGTGAAGACTTCCCCACAAAGCTGCACAGACAGAAGATGCAGCTTTTGAAGCGTGCACCTCAGCCTGTGAAGACCATGTGATTCAAAGACTGAGCAGGGCAAGTTTGTTCTCTGCTGCCTGGGATGATCTTTTCATGATCAATCTTTTATGAAATGTGAACTTCTTGGGGAAGTCGGTTAGACACAAAATTGTTCGAATATGCTACAATAAGCCTCAATTATTCCACAGGAAGATGTCAGGCTTCAAGCCTGCTTCTTGGCACACAAAAATTGTGGAGACTTTTGTTAACTATGACACCAACTAATGTTAAGAAGTGGACATTTGCTTGGGGAGAATAATCACATTTTGAAGAAAGCTAGCACAAACAGAAAATGCTGATCTTCCTGTGTAAGAAATAAAAGGCAATGTGTCTGCCTGCCTCAAACTTTCCACCAGGAATTGGAGACTCTTGAAAGAATGGAATCAAATAATGCCATTTTTTTATTCTCTCTTTTTTATTGTTAGTGAAACACCATGAGGTACAGTTGTAGATTTACAATTTTTTGCGCTTGGGTTTCAATTATAGAATGATCAAATACCCATCCCTCCACCAGTGCCCATTTTCCACCACCATGGATAATATCCCTCCACCCCCCCCCCCATCCCACCCTTGCCTCTGTGGCAGGGCATTCCCTTTTGTTCTCTCTCTCCTTTTGGGTGTTGTGGTCTGCAAAAGAGGCATTGAGTGGCAAACATGTTCAGTCCATAGTCTACTTTCAACATGCATCTCCCCTCCTGGGAGGATCCTCCAAACACACTTTATTTGGTGCTCCCTTCTCTATCTGAGCTGCACTTACCCCTAGAATGCCTGGCTGGCCTCTAAGCTATGGAGTAATCCTCCTGGTGCTGATCTCAGCTATTCTTGGGTATTAATCTCATATTTTGTTACTTTATATCCCCCAGATAAATGCAATCTTTCTATGTCTATCCCTCTCTTTCTGACTCATTTCACTTAGCATGATACTTTCCATGTTGTACCACTTGTATGTAAATTTCATGACTTCATCTTTTCTAACAGCTACATAGTACTCCATTGTGTAGATGTACCAAAGTCTCTTTAACCAGTCATCTGTTCTTGGGCATTCAGGTTTCTTCCAGTTTCTGGCTATTGTAAAGAGTGCTGCAATGAACAAACAAGTGCAGATGTCACTTCGACTATACATTTTTGCCTCTCTGGGATATATTCCCAGGAGTGGTATTTCTGGGTCCAATGGGAGCTCAATTTCTAATTTTTTGAGAATCGTCCATATTGTTTTCCAGAAGGGCTGAACCAGTCGACATTCCCACCAACAGTGAAGGAGTGTCCCTTTCTCGCCACATCCGCGCCAGCATCGGTTGCTTTTGTTCTTTTGAATGTGGGCCAGTCTCTGAGGTGTGAGATGGTATCTCATTGTGGTTTTGATCTGCATCTCCCTGATGATTAATGATGTAGAGCATTTTCTCATGTGCTTTTTTGCCATTCGAATTTCTTCTTTGAAAAAGTTTCTATTCATTTCATTGCCCCATTTTTGGATGGGGTTGGATGTTTTCTTCTTGTGGAGTTTAACCAGTATTTTGTATATCCTTGATATCAACCCCTTGTCAGATGTGTATTCGGTGAATATCCTTTCCCATTCTGTAGACTGTCTTTGTATTTTGGTCACTGTTTCTTTTGAGGTGCAGAAGCTTCCTAGTTTAAGATAGTCCCATTTATCTATCTCTGTTTTCACTTGCTCGGCCAGTGAAATAATGCCATTTATTAAACCATTCTGTTTGTAGATTTTTTTCCTCTTCTATGGAGCTAGTTGGATGAATGCTACTTCCAAAGGAACTAGTTATGAGCAGATATTGTGATTCTTCGTGTGTGTGTGTGTGTGTGTGTGTGTGTGTGTGTGTGTGTTGGACCAGATCCTGTGGTGCTCAGGGCTTATTCCTGAATCTGTACTTTTTCTGTACAGAACAAGTACTGGATAAGTACTGTACTGAATAAGTACTGAATCTGTACTTATTCCTGAATCAGATCACTCCTGGAAGGGCCCAGGGGACCACATGGGCAGTCAGGGATCGAGCCTGGCAAGGGAAGCACCTTACCCATTGTACGATTGTGCCATGCCCAATTTTGGATTTGTTGTGGGAGAGGGTTCCTTATTAGTTTTTCTACACGTCCCTATTGAAACGTTTTCTGGTGGGCTCAGGGATTATATGGGGTACCAAGGTTGTGGTTTGCAAGACAAATGCTCCCGCCCTACCTGATGACACTTTCTAGTAGATACAAATGTATAAATAATATAAAGTATGATGAGTCATGAGAAATTTACAGCAATTAAGACATAAAAACAGAAACTAAGAATATACATTTTGTGACATATATACTATGTAGATATATCCCCCTTCTAAAAATTATATTATGTAATTAAAAACAATCTGTTGACCTTTTCTTTTTATGCCCTATAACATTTTTTTTAGTTTGTTTTGTTTTTGAGTCACATCTAGTAATGTTCAGGGGTTACTCCTGACTCTGCACTCAGGAATCACTTCTGGCATTGCTCTGGGAACCATATGGGACCCGGGATCAAACATGAATCAGCTTTTGCGAGGCAAACATCCTACCCATTGTACTATCACTCCAGCACCTGCCCTACAATATTTTTTAAATATCTTATCTTCTCTTAATTTTATTACTGTTTCTGTGGGCTTTTTTCTGTGCCATTATTATCATTCATATCATTTCATGAGCATTTCTAAAACATCACTGTGTTCTACAGAAGAGAGGAATGTTCATTTTTAAAAAAGGAAAAAACTTGTTCTGGGGCCAAGGGTCTAAGATAAGACACTGAGAGGGACACAAGCTGCATACCCAAAATGGACAGCCTGCTTCTGCCCATGAGGAAACATCAGACAAGCTGAATTTGAAAGGAATTTTACAAAATAACTTGCCTTCAAACTATGAAGGAGGCTGGATAAACAGTAAAGGGATAAGGCACTTGCCTAGCGGGCAGCAGTGCCGGGTTTGTTCTCCATCACCACACATGGTCTCTTGAGCACCACTAGGCATGACCCCTGAGCACAGAAGTAGGAGTCAACTCTGAACACTGCCAGATGTGGCCCAGAACAAAACAAATAATACCAAAAACAAAATGTGAAGGTTAGGAAAGACACAAGGCTCAGAAAAAGGAGTAAAGAGATGTGATAATTAAACGTAGTGAGCCACCCTAGATTGGCTCTCAAAGCTAGAGAAAATGATTGTGAAGAACATCATTGGAATGAGTGACAAAACTTGAACATTAGAGAGGAGAATTGTATTGGCGCAAATTTCCCATTTTCAATGGCTTGTTTAAAATGGCTTTTAAAAGATGACTCTTATTCCTTGGAAATAAGCTCTGAAATAATGAATGAACATCTCTATATGCTGCTGTGAAGATACAGACTATGGATGGATGGATGGATGGATGGATGGATGGATGGATGGATGGATGGATAGATAATGAATGGAGGGGTGGATGCGTCAATAGATGGATGGATGGATGGATGGATGAATAGCTAGGTGGGTAGATGGATAGATAGGTAAGTAGATCTTTAAAAAGAAAGTGAAAGAGGAAAGTATAACAATTGGTGAACCTGAATAAAGGACATTTGAAAGTTACTTGAGTGACTCCTATAACTTTTATATGAAAACAAATTCCAAAAGCCATAGAGGTTAAGCTGACTCAGTGGGGGGCAGGGAGTGAGGGGAAAGGATGACATGGAGCCAACACTGTGGGTGACTGAAAAGAAGGAAAGAGGGAGAGGAAGCGTCTATCCAGCAAGAGGACTTTGGGGAACAGGGATAAAGGGACAGGCAGACAAGTGGAGTCTTATCCCTGGAGAAGAAGTAAGTATACAAAAAACCCCTCTGGTATATGATCCTGAGGCTGGAGAGCTGGACTGGGGTGGGGGTGGGAGGGCAGGGCTGGAGGGGAGAGGGAGGATGAATTAATCCCCTGCAAGTCCTGGGAGGAATGGAAGAAATTACACGGAGAAGAGAGAGCCAAGGAGGCACCCTGGGGAGACCAACATTTTCGAGCTGGCTGAGGGAGCTAAATGAGCCAAATACACAGGAAAGGAATAACCAGAACGGCAAAGGGAGCGTTAAATAACACGGTGGCATAGCAGCCAGGGAGGTGAGATTTTTCAAGCAGGAAGAAGTGGTCACAGGGGACAAATGCCAGGAAAGTCCAATAGGATAAGAATATCCTTGAAAACTGGCAAAGCAGTTAGTGACACACCCAGAACATACCTATGAAATCTCGGGGTGGGGGTGGGGGGAAGGGTATATTCATTAACACAACAAAAAATCAATGAAGGACCCAAGAAGCTGCTGAACAGAATCTTGGGAAGAAAAATATAAGGTGTCCCTGTTTAAGAAGAAAGAAAGAAAAAAAGAAAAAAAATAGGAAAAAAGGAAAAAGAAAAGAAAATCCAAGTCAGAATGAAGACTTCCCACAGATTAGAAAGCTGTGAAAGTAGTTTGAGAAACAGAATTAACAAGTTACCATTGACAGTGATAAGAAAGGGCAAGGTAGGGATTGTACAGCCAGCGGGGCACTTGTCTTGTGGTCAACCCAGGTTCGATCGCTGGCATTGCATATGGTCCCTTGAGCCCAATCACAAAGAACCCCTGAGCCCAGACCCAGAAGTAAGCCCTGAGCACTGTTGGATATAGCCCCACCCTACCAACCCGCCCCGAAAAAGAAAGGACAAGGCATAAATAGCTCATCCTTCCCTCCCTCTGTGCCCCTGGGTCAGAAGACTAAGATATGTTGCAAGCAGAAAAACAGCAGCTGTGTTTCAAGGCGGGGCCTTTTTTGGGGGGGGAAGCCTTCCTTCACATCAGTCCTTAAGGGGAAAAAAAACAGAATGAAACATAGTAGGGAATAGCAAATACCCAAAGGCAGTAGAAAATAATAACATGGGAACTGGTCTTCGGTAGGAAGCCTGTCACTGGAGGGCAAGGAGGGGAGATAGATTGGGGGAAGGGAGGAGAACATGGGGACATTGGGGGAATGGTAAAGGGAAGTGGTCGCTCTGGAAAAGGGGGGGTGCTGGGAGGAGGGCAGTGGTATGTATGGAACTACATCAGTGGTGTACTGCTCACCACAGTGTCTAAAAGAAAGGTGCTCTTTAGAAAGGTGCATGCCAGGGCTGGAGCCATAGCACAGTGGGTAAGGCGTTTGCCTTGCACACGGCTGACCCGGATTCAATACCCAGCATCCCATATGGTCCTCCAAGCACAGGAGTAATTCCTGAGTGCAGAACCAGGAGTAACCCCTGAGCATTGCTGGGTGTGACCCAAAAAGCAGGGGGGAAAAAAGAAAAAGAAAAGAAAAGAAAAGAAAGGTGCCTGCCATTCAGTCAAGATAGGGGATGGGAAGGAAGCTGGGGACACTACACTGGTGGAGGGAAGGGGACATTGGTGAAAGGATTGGTTTTGGGACATTCTATGCTGAAATTCAATCAAGAATAACTCTGTAAATCACGGTGCCTCAACAAAAAAAGAAAAGAAATTAAAAAAAAAAAACCAGCCACCATGCAGTCCTTGAAAATGACTGAGCATCAAAGCACTGGTAGGCATTCAGAATACCCTGCACCCTGTATTGAGTTCAGGTTAGCAGTTTTCTTTTTTTAATTACGTATTAATTTTATTCATGTATTGTAATAAGAAAAGGGATGCTTCAGGTAATTATGTCTGGGTATTGCCAATGATCACATTTGGCTAAAACGCCTTTGTAAAAACACCTGATCCTGACCGCCCCTGTGTATAGACTATAAGATTTTGCCCTTTTTCTTCTTTTTTTTTTCTTCTTGGGTCACACCCAGCGATGCTCAGGGGTTACTCCTGGCTCTGCACTCAGGAATTACTCCTGGTGGTGACGAGGGGAACCATATGGGATGCTGGGAATCGAACCCGGGTAGGCCTACTACAAGGCAAATGCCGTACCCGCTGTACTATGGCTCCAGCCCTGATTTTGCCCTTCTTTCTTAGACTTTTGTGTATTTTCAAGTGTTTCTATCATGAACACACACTGATTCTGGAGAAGAAAGATGGAGACACGTCCACAGATCTGGAGACTGGGGCAAGCCTGGTCAGTGAAGGGGCTGTTGAGTGTGGACAAGTCATGGTTGGGGGTCTCCCAGCTCCCAATGAGCATGCAGCTGAGTGCGGAGGAGGAGCAACAAGGAAATCTTCCCCAAGAAGACCCTCCTCCAGTACCTCCAAGCGTCACTGTTGAGGGTACCAGCCCAGCCCCAGGATGAAGTCAGTCCCCATATACAATACTGTGTATGATCATAATAATAATTCCACAGATCCTGGAGCTCCTGAAGCATGTGGCCATGTGACACTCCAAATTCCACAATACTCACAGCCCAGTGAGCCTGGTACTCACTCCCCCTCATGCCAGCAGTGCCTGAGTGGCCTTTAGGAAATCATCTTCATGTTATGGGCGAGGAAAATGACACAGAGAGGTGATGGGCCTTGCCCAACGTGTCACATATCAAGCTCCGTAGCTACTGCCACACCTTTGCATACTTCTCAGCGAAGATGTTCCTCCCCCCTCCTCCCAGACTCCCCAGCCCAACTGTCCCCCTGCCCTCCTGCCTCTCCCCAGGTGTGCCCGGGTGGTCTGAGGTGTCTGCCCACGACCAACACAGTGCAGGGCCCGGGGAATGTGGCGCTGTGGTCTCTTGGCCTGGGGGAGCTCTGGGCTGCCCTTCCTGCAGCCCTCCCGCTTCTGAGCTCTGTTTTTGCTGCCCCGTGTTTCCCTCTTCCTCCCCTCACTCTTGGGAAGATGGGCGGGAGGGGGTGGCCTTTGTGTTCTCAGAGAGTCTCACCTACTGTCCCAGACTTTGGGTTTTAAGTCTGAACTGAGAATGCAGGGACTTCAGGAGTCCCGACGGGGGACAGTGGTGAGGATATTTGCTTTGCACACAGCTAAGCTGGGTTCGATTCCCGGGACCCCATATGGTTCCCTGAGCCCGCCAGGAATGATCTTGGAGCACCAGTGGGTGTGGCCCGGAAGCCAACAACCAACCAACCAACCAACCAACCAAAAATCCCCAATTAAGAGAAATGGTGTTCACCAGGAGTGATTCCTGAGTGAAGAGCCAGGAGTAATGCCTGAGCATCCCAGGTGTAGCCCAACTCCCCCCGAGTCCCCCCCCCCACAAAAAAAAACCCCACTTAGTTAAATAACTGGAAATAAAGCCAAAAAAAGAGAGAAACGATGATAAGGAATTCCCCTGGGTTATACCCTCACCACAGCAATGCCGTCACTAGCTGAATCCAGTTGTTCAATCCATACTCACAGAGGGCAGACTGTGCCAGGCATTCTTTTTTTTTTATTTTGTTTTTGTTTTTTGGGTCACACTCGGTGTTGCACAGGGTTTACTCCTGGTTCTGCACTCAGGAATCACTCCTGGCGGTGCTCAGGGGACCATATGGGATGCTGGGAATTGAACCTGGGTTGGCCGCGTGCAAGGCAAACGCCCTACCCGCTGTGCTATTGCTCCAGCCCCTGTGCCAGGCACTCTTGGAGCCAGACAGGCTGCAGAGCAGGCAGGTGGGGGACAGGAGGTGAACCCCTCAGTCGTCTCACCGGCCCTCAGTGTGGAGGGAGTCCGTGGGCATCGCTGGGGAGGGGAGAAGCACGTGGAGGAGAGTCAGGCCCATTGCTCACGTGCCCCCCACACCGCTGACGTCTCTCTCCAAGCAGTGGTGGCTTTGTAACCTGGCAACCCCAGTGTAGGAGTGGGTGAGAGCTCTAGGGGCTTCTGGGGCCTGGGTGTGGTGGAGCCTCCCAGACAGCTATTAACATGGTTTTCTTTCTTTTTTTTCTTTTTTTTTTTAATTAGTGAAACACCATGTGGTACAGTTGTAGACTTACAATTTTTTGTGCTTGGGTTTCAGTTATACAATGATTGGGTACCCATCCCCCCACCCGTGCCCATTCTCCACCTCCAGTGCTCCCAGTATCCCTCCCACCCCACCCCATGTCCCCCATCCCTCCCTACCCCTGTGGCAGGGCATTCCCTTTTGTTTTCTCTCTCCTTTTGGGTGCTGTGGTTTGCAAAAGAGGCATTGAGTGGCAATCATGTTTTTGGTTGTTTTTTTTTAATGTAGGAGTACTGTTATTTATTCAGCCACTGATTAGGCTGATTGAATTGTGCATGAACTCCACGGCAATCATGTTTGGTCTATAGTCTACTTTCAGCATGCATCTCTCATCCTGGGAGGATCCGCCCAACACCCTTTATTTGGTGTTCCCTTCTCTATCTGAGCTGCCTTTTCCCCTAGTGTGTGCGGCTGGCCTCCAAGCCATGGAGTGAACCTCCTGATACTTATTTCAGCTATTCTTGGGTGTTAGTGTCCTATTTTGTTACTTTAGATTCCCCAGATGAACGCAATCTTTCTATGTTCTGTCCCTCTCTTTCTGACTCATTTCACTTAGCATGATTATTTCCACGTAGTACCACTTGTATGTAAATTTCATGACTTCATCTTTTCTAATAGCTGCATAGTACTCCACTGTGTAGATGTGCCAAAGTTTCTTTAACCAGTCATCTGTTCTCAGGCACTTGGGTTTTTTCCAGATTTTGGCTATTGTGAATAGTGCAGCAATGAACATAGAAGTGCAGATGTCATTTTGACTGTACTTTTTTGCTTCTCTGGGATATATTCCCAGGAGTGGTATAGCTGGGTCAAATGGGAGCTCAATTTCTAATTTTTTGAGAATCGTCCATACTGTTTTCCAAAAGAGCTGAACAGTCGGCATTCCCACCAGCAGTGAAGGGGAGTCCCTTTCTCGCCACATCCACGCCAACACAGGTTGCTTTTGTTCTTTTGGATGTGGGATGGTTTTCTTTCTCTCAGGAATTTTGTATGTGACTGAAAACCTTCTTTTGTCATGTTCGAGATTCCTGTTCTCAATGCGGCTGATGGCAGGGCAGGAGGGCTGGCCTTCACCACTGTGCCCTGTCAACCCTCCTGTGACAGCTGAACAGACCAGGCTGGTTGATTCTGATTACCTTCAGGCAGAGATGGACTCACTTGGGGTTGAACATCTGAGACAGAATCTCGCCTGGAATCCTCCACTGAATCCATCCATCATCCTGAGAACGGCTGGGATTGTCCCGAGTTCAGAGGTGGAAAGTGAATGCCTACAGCACACCAGGGGTCTCACGACTCGAAAGAAGCTGGAATTAAAATGTCTCAAGTGTCATTCCAGGGGTCAGAGAGATGGTACAGTGGGAAGGGTGCTTGCCTTGTATGTAGCTGACCCAGATTCAAAGCCTAGCACCCCATATGGTCTCTTGAATTCCAACCAGGCCTGATTCCAGAGCACAGAGCCAGGAGCAAGCCCTGAGCACTGCTGGGCATGGCACCCCCTCCAAAAATAAAAAGAAAAAAAAAGACAAAGTGTCATTCCAAATCCAGGTCCAGAATGCTGCCAGAAGGACCCCTGCTTGACCACAACACCCAAAAGGAGAGAGAGAACACAGGGGATTGCCCTGCCAGAGAGGCAGGGGGGGATGGGGGGATGGGGGTGGGGGGATATTATCCATGGTGGTGGAAAATGGGCACTGGTGGAGGGATGGGTATCTGATCATTGTATAATCAAACCCAAGCACAAAAAATTGTAAATCTACAACTGTACCTCATGGTGTTTCACTAATAAAAAAAAATTAAAAAAAAAAAAAGAAGGACCCCTGCTTGACTCGGAGGCATGGCTGAGTGAAAGTGCTTTATTAGGGATGGGGTCTGGGGAGACATAACCAGTGGTGCTGGAGGCTACTCCTGACTCTGTGCTTAGGTGTCCCTAGGGGTGAGGTAGGGAGGGGAACCGGGGGATGCATAGAGCTGGGGATGGAACCAGTGTCAGTTGTATTCAAGGCAGGTGCCTTCTCCCCTGTACTGTCCCTGTGGCCCCGATGTAGGAGCGCTTTTGGTCACAAGGACAGAGCCTCCTAGAGTGCGTTAAAGGGTGAACCCTACCTGCTGAAAAGGAAATTACGGCTGTGTCCTAACCACAGAGCCTGAGAATGTGACTTTATCTGGGAAGAGTCTTGGCAGACTGGGTTAAGGATTGTGTGATGAGATCACTCCGGAGTGTCCAGGTGGACCCTCACTCCAATGACAAGTGACCTTGTAAGAAACAAAGAAGGCTCCCAGTCAGGTGAAGACAAAGACAGAGAGTAGGTGATGCCTGGAACCTTCAACAGTGGAAGAGACAAGCATAGATCACCCCTATGACCTCCCAGGGAGCTGCAGTGACTACCTGACACTTAGAAGGCTCTGAGTTTGATTCCCTGCATCACCGTATGCTCCCGCACTGCAGTGCCACCAAATGTGACGCAGCATCACCAGCCCCAGCACCAATAGGAGCTGCCCCTGAGCCAGAGGCTGGGGATGGCCCACAATAAATAAATAACTAAATAGATAAATAAAAATGAAAACAATGTGCCCTACTCACACTTAAATTGGGGCATCTGGCCTATGAACTGTGAGAAAAATAATATCTACGGGTTTGGAGTGATAACAGGGCGAGTAAGGTCCTTGCCTTGCATGTGGCCAGCCTGGGTTCTATCTCTGGCACCCCATATGATTCCCAAGCACTGCCAGGAGTCACTGCTGGCTGTGACCCCAAATCAACATAAATAAATAATAAATAAATAAATGCAATTTCTATGGTTTTACAAGTTACAAAAGCTGTGTTAGGGGCTGGAGCGATAGCACAGCGGGTAGGGCGTTTGCCTTACACGCAGCCAACATGGCCGACACAGGTTCGATTTCCAGCACCCCATATGGTCCCCTGAGCACCGCCAGGACCAATTCCTGAGTGCATGAGCCAGGAGTAGCCCCTGAGCATGACCAGGTGTGACCCAAAAAGCAAAAAAAAAAAAAAAAGCTGTGTTATGCTGAGGATCCAAAGGGCATTTGATCAGCCCTATCTAGCATCCCAGAGGGATTTTCAGCCAGGCTGACTGAGGATGACTAGTGAAGGCATTGAGGTGCTGCCAGGGTGCTCACCTCTGGACTATGTTCCTCTTGCCAGGGGATTTCCTTTCTTTCATCCGGACACTTCTGTGGTCTTATGGGCCTTGGGATCTTTGGTGTGTTTGTTTGGGGGCCACACCTGGCAGTACTCAGGGCTTTCTCCTGGCTCCATACTCAGGGGAATCACTCCTGGAGATGCTCATGGGACCACATAGGGTGCTAGAGCTTGAACCTGGGTCAGCTGCATGCAAGGCAAGCACCCTACCCACTGTATTATCAGTCTAGCCCAGAACCTGGGAACTCTGACAGGCTTGGCTTGGGCATTGTAAGTACCTTCCAGTCACCACTGGAACCACCGTGTTGGAAGGTGAAGTGCAGCGGTTCCCTCCTTAGAAGGGTACAAGGTCTCTGGTATAAGGAAAGGGCCTGGCAGGCAGCACCATATATTTTTATTATTTATTTACTTTTTTTTAGAGGAGGAGCAATGCCCAGGGCTTACTCTTTTATTAAAATATGTATATTGCTTTAAAATTTTTTTAAATGTTTACTTTTTATTTATTAAAATAAAAATTTATAAAGTTGTTCACAATACTTTATTACATTCAATATTCCAACATCAACACCATCACCATTATACCTTTCTACCACCATTATTTCAAATTTTTCCACCACCACCCAAGCCTGCTCTAAGTAACTTATTCTGTATTGCTTGTCATAACTCAACTGCTAAAAAATGATCCCAAAATGTTTCCTTAGAGGAAAGTGTGTGAAGATTGTTGTAACCCTGGAAGGTCTACTCTTTTCTCATTGCTCAGAGAACCACATTTGGCCCGGAAGACCAAACCCAAGTTGGCTTCATGTGAGACAAGTGTCTTATCTGCTGTACTATCTCTTGGGCTCCCAAAGGATCTTTACCCAGGCCCTGGAGACGCCTGGGTGCTGTTGCTATCCTATCCATACTGGTTGTGTAGAAAGGGGTGATAGGGCTGGGTACCACTCAGCAGCCACGGCTCTGCTGGCTTCTGTCTAGCTCTTCCTTCCCCTCCCTGTAAGTTGGCTTCTTCTTGGTGACTTTCTTGCTCTGCGTTTCTGATGCTTCCCCTTCACTCCTCTACAGGCCAGGTACAGGGAATTTATTTTGGGAATGATTATTTTCTGACTCTTCCAGGTCTTGATCCTTTTTCTAAGTTCCATTCACAGATAAGATAGACACTGCCCCCCCGCCCCAGTGGCTGCAGCTGATTGGCTCAAGGATAGCCACCTGGCTTAAAGAGGGCCAATAAGAGCAGATGCCTTAGCGGCTGAAGCTCCACAGCAGTTTGGGTGACTGTTGAGGCCCACGTTTCTTCCTCTCTAGAGAGAGGGAGAGAAAGAATAAATACTCCAAGATACTTGAGGGAGGCAGGGAGGAGAGGAAGGAGGTCTCCAGTATCTTGACCCTTGCTTTTTCTCATTTCCTCTGCTTCTTTGATTTTTTGTTTGCTTGTTTGTTTGTTTGTTTTGATTTGGGGCCATCCCAGCTATGATCAGGGCTTAATTCTGCATTCAGGGACTATGTGCAGCTCCAGGGATTGAACTAGGACAGCTAGGTACAAGGCAAGTACTGTACTTGATCACTTGACTTCCCGTTAATCGGCGATTTGCTCGAGCGGGCGCCAGTAACGTCTCCATTTGTGCCTGTCGCATGCTAGTGTAGCCCAATGGCATCTGTTCGCTCTAGGAACATGAAGAGCCTCAAACCAATCGTTCATGATCTTGATGAAGAAGTCTGACCATCTGGTAGGTGGGCGGCCACGCGGTCTTTTGACATCCCGTGGGATCCAGTCAGTAACAGCTCTAGTCCAGAGGTCGTCTTTAAATCTCATTATGTGACCAGCCCATCCGATTTTTGACACCTTGGCAAATGAGACAGCGTCCCTGATTCTTGATCATCAATGGATGTCGGAACTCCGGATTCTTGGATTCTTTCTCTCATTTGAGTGAAACGTGATATTCCAAGCATAGCTCTTTCTATTCTTCTTTGGGAGACCCGAATAGCGTTCTCATCCTGTTTGCAGTACTGTACAGTCCCTTCAATCTTTCCAGCCCCAAAACCTCCATTTCTTACCCGTCTTGGCTATTCAACCCTGTCTTGGATTTGGTGAGCTGGTACCCGCCTCCTGCCTCCCACAGCCACACACACACACACACCACACCACACTACACCACACCACACACACTCATTCAATACTTATTTGCTTGCTGAGATGAATTTTCATTCTTTGCAACCCAAAGTGTGCAAAACAAAAAATTGTCCAATACTATGTATGATCATAATAAGTGTGGGAACAACAATTTGATAGCCGTCAGTTTTGGCTCTGTCTCATCTGACATATAGAAACCTGGACCAGAGAGGAAAACCGATCACCCCCAGTCATACAGCATGTCTGCCGTGCCAAGTCATTTCTTTAAGGCCCATTCTTCCTGCATGTGTGTGGCTCTGAGTTCAAGCCCTGGCACTGAAGGAAAAAGAAAGAAAAGGACCATTCTCTGACTCCAGCTCCCTGATTTGCAAGCGCCTTTGGGTGACTGGCTTTATTCTTCTCTGCCTCAATTTCCCCATTCCATCCCTGTAGGCAGGCAATTTCTGGCAGAAGAGAGGGGAACCAGCTGTGGACTGCTTTGAGTTCTGGGTCCTACAGAAGGCTGTTATTATTTAATTACTGCAAATGGTAATTATAAGGAAAGGTAATTGTCTGCCCTTTCATTATGGCACTTTTGCCCTTTTCCTTGGGCAGCCCCGGGCCAGCCATAAAGGAGCACAGATTGCAGGGAGCCACGAGGGAGAGCACAGAAAATAGTGCCTACTCTCAGCTTCATCTCAGAAGAGTCTTTGTGGGTGATAAGGCCCTTCCAGACCGACCAACTCCTTAGATTCTAGAGGAAGAGGAGAATTAATGATACCCAAATCCTGATATAAAGAT
This sequence comes from Sorex fumeus, assembly GCF_029834395.1. Classification (NCBI taxonomy): domain Eukaryota; kingdom Metazoa; phylum Chordata; class Mammalia; order Eulipotyphla; family Soricidae; genus Sorex; species Sorex fumeus. The sequence goes on from NW_026606104.1 coordinate 48,516,073, forward strand.
GATTGTTCTCATTTTAGAAATGGGAATCCAGACTTGAACAACTATGTGTGTGATCTCAAAGCACTCGTGCTTCCCACTGAATTTCAGCTCCCCCACATACTTTCAGCCTATTTCATTGGGCAGTTGGGGCCTGGAGCCGCATTCTGCCTTGCTCCAGCTTGGGGGAGAATTTACTAGAGTTGGGACCACAGTCCATGTGTCCTTCCTAACCAAGTTGGTGCTCTGATTTTCCCCTGGCTTTGTCCTGCCTCCTGTGCTTTCTTCTGCCACTTTCCTGCATCCCACACCCCAGGTCACTATAGATACTGGACACAAAAGATGACTGAGACATATTTCAACCATCTGGATATGCAAAAACTCAGCTACATGGCAGAACTGGGAGCTCCTGCAGTTGCCCCCTGTGACTTGTAGTCATTGTCAACTATAAACACTGTGAATCAAACACGACCTTTTTCCAGTTTAGAACCCAGATTCCTGGTCCTTGGAGATTTAAAAGAAAATCAGCTGAGATAGTCTACCTTTCATCATGTAGAAATTCAATGATGTCCCCAAGATTTCTTCAAGTTCCAGTGAGTTGCAAAGTCCTGGTCCCTTCAAATTGTGACTTCCCCACACCTTTATGACTAACTTGCTTCTGCTCATCTTACCTTGCTGCTCAATCAAACTAAGTAGGGTCCACCTTGCCTTCATTATGTAGCTGGTTTTATCTTCTTGTTGTTGTTGTTCTTTTTTTTTTCTGCACCCATGGTGTTCAGGGTTTACTCCTGGCTTTGTTCTCAGAGATAACTCCTGGAAGGATTCAGGGAACCATATGGGGTACTGGAATCAAACCTGGGTTAACCCATGCAAGGTAAGTGCCCTATCCACTATTGCAGCTGTTTTAATTAAAGACTTATGGCAGAAATGGGGCCCAAATAGCAGTGCAACTGGCAGAGAATTGAAAAATAGTTTTCTCTGATTCTACATAATCCCATCGCCTCTCTTTCACTTGCCCTCTCTCTCCTCACACTCCCCTTGTTCACATACCAGGCCAACGCTCACAAATTTCCCTTCTAATATTCAACCCCCATCATTTTTTTCATCAATAAATAAACAAAACAAGAACCTGACTTACAGCTTGATGTTCAATGGTAGGACTAGAAAACTGGGTGCAGAATAACAACGGGATGAAGTGTGCAAAAAAGAAGTTTGTAGTGCTCGGAGAGTATCCTAGGATCACCTGTATCCCAGCCCCCCAAACCTAGGATGTGATTGTGAGTCATGATCTGATGGGGTGCTGGAGCGATAGCACAGTGGTAGGGCGTTTGCCTTACAAGCGGCCAACATGGCTGACCCGAGTTCGATTCCTCCACCCCTCTCGGAGAGCCCGGCAAGCTACCGAGCTTGCATGGCAGAGCCTGGCAAGCTCCCCGTGACGTATTCGATATGCCAAACACAGTAACAACAAGTCTCATGATGGAGATGTTACTGGGCCCGCTCGAGCAAATCGATGAACAACGGGAGGACCGTGACCGTGACCGTGATCTGATGGGGTGAGTAGGAATTCACTAGGTAAAGGTGGAACATGGTGGGGTATGAACAGGTGGGAAGCACAGACCAACACGGAGGGACTGCAAAAGCAGAATGCAAAGCAATTCAGCTGAACTCCCCTCAACTCACACGAAGTCTGGGTGGCCAGCGCACAGAGGCTGAGCTGGTTGAGCTGGGGATGGATAGCATGGGCAGGGAGCAGGCCATTGAGAGACTAGGGGGCACATCTTTTTATAAAACTTTATTTTATTTTTTCTCTTTTTAAAGTTTATTTTTAAAAAAATTTTTTTTAATTTAGTCACTGTGAAATGATAAAGTGATTTGCCATTGGGTTTCAGGCAATGTCTCAACACCAATCCTTTCACCAGTGTGCTCTGTCCTCCACCAATTCTCCCCATCATGCCTCGGCCTCCCTGCCTTTATGAGACACACTTTAAAAAAAATAAATTTTTGCATTGTGGTTTACAGCACCATCGCTGACAGAGTTTCCTACGTAACATTTCACCACCGTTCAGCACCACCTCCTGCTCCCTATTGACCACTTCCTACCACCACAGTCACTGCCCCACCCTCTCCTCTTCCCCAGGGGACCATCATTTTTATCCTGGAGGACAAGTTAGGTTTCCATTTCCAGCTCAGCTCGTGGACATTCTGAGAATATCCATAAATATCTCTAATATTTCTGCTTCAGGGCCCAGAGAGATAGTACGGCGGCAGGTAGGGCATTTGACTTGATTGCCACTGACCTGGGTTCGATCCCTGGCATTGCATAGAGTCCCCCAGCTCTATCAGGAATGATCCCTGAGCCCAGAGTCAGGATTATGCTCTGAGCACAGCCAGATGTGGCCCCCCCAAAAAACAAACCCAAAAAATCGCTGTTTTGGGTTGGAGTGATATTGCAGTGGGTAGGGTGCTTGCCTTGCACACAGCTGACCTGGGATCATTTGATCCCTAGGATCTCATATGAACTTCAAAGTGCCGCCAGGAGTGATCCCTGAGCATGGAGCCAGATATAAGCCCTGACCGCCACAGACTGTGGCCCAAAACCAAATAAGCAAACAATAAAATAAAAATTGCTATTTCACCAAGAGCCAAATGCTCTGTTTACTCAGTGGAGCAGGTAGAGGTTTTTACTGGCCTCCCTGCCCCCCACCCACCCAGGAAAGGGGCAAGGCGAGAGCAGAAACATGTAGTTTCCCACTGAGAGTTCTGTCACCACCCACGAAGGCACAGCAGCCAGTGTGGGGCAGAAGTGCCACCTTTTTCTGCATGCCAACTGGGAAGGGACACAGGAGAAGGCATCACAATCCTGGGGATCCAGGGAGTGGGAGCTGGTGTTCTTAGGGAGGAATTTTGTTTTTTTGTTTGTTTGTTTGTTTTGCTTTTTGGGTCACACCCGGCATCCCACTCCTGGCTCATGAACTCGGGAATTACTCCTGGCGGTGCTCAGGGGATCATATGGGATGCTGGGAATGGAAACAGGGTAGACTGCGTGCAAGACAAACGCCCTACCTGCTGTGCTATCGCTCCAGTCCCCTCCCAGGGAGGAATTTTCAGGAGAGGAAAAGTTGGGATGGGTCTGAGAAGTCTGTAGTCACATGGCCCTGGCCTCCAGCCTGCAGGACTTCACAAAACCCTTGCTTCAAGCAGTAGGTCTTATCATGCTCCGTTTGCACAAGAGAAAACTGAGGTCAGCGAAAGGTACTTGCCAAGAATCCGCATCCTTGTCAAAGCCAAGGCTCAAGCCTGACTCAATGCAACCTTATCTCCAAACTCTAAATCCCACAACCTTCTTGAGGAAGACAAAACGGGCAGAGGCAAAGAGAGTAATAACTAGAGAACTCACCTACGTATTCATTCATTCATTCATTCATTCACTCATTCACTCCACTAAGGCCACAGACCTCCCCATAGACACACAGTGCCCCCCCCCCCCCTCCTGGAGAAGAGCTCTGGACCAGGGATCCCAGAGATGGAGGCCTGGCCCAAGACTTTCCTGCTCCGGGTTTCATGAAAGAGATGTGGGATCCCGTGCCTCCCAGTCTTCCTCCTGGGGCTCCTGGGAATGTCTGGTTAGAAAGTTCCTAGTAGGTCTTTGAGGCTGATTTCACATTCTAAAGGAAATCCACTCCAGCTGGAGGGCCGAGGAGCAAGCGGTAGCTGGTGCGGCGGGCAAGGAGGGGCAGATGAAATCCTTGCCTCCTGCTCCCTGCCGGGGACACACACAGCCTGCTGTTCTCACCCTTGCCTCGAAGGCCCCACATCCCAGAGTTCCTGTGTCCCAGCTGGTCACCACCTTCCGCCTCTCTCTGTTGCTCCATCTTCAGCATCACCATCTCCCAGCTGGAAGACTTTGAAAGTCTCCCTGCTTGTCCATTTTGCCCCGTTCCTAGCCATGATTTTGCCAGCAGCTGTGTGGACCTTTTGAAAAGAAACCTGATCACTTTAATTATCTGATTTAGCACCTGCTTTGCCATCACTTCCTATTGCTCTCACGCTAAAGTCCTAAATCCTCGCTGGGTCCCACCTGGGACACCTGGCCCTAAGTGCTATTTTATACACCCATCTCCCATTCTGCTTCCACTCCATTGTCCCTTCTGGCCCTTCCATGTGGCAGGAGCCTCCTGGCCTTGGACATACTACACACTCCTCTCTCCACTGTAAGTCCCTTCTCTCTTCTCTCATCCTCACCCCTCGCTAGGGTTCAGCTTTATGGGTCTCTTCTGGGAAGTTCTTGACTGTCTCCTATCCATTCTCCTGACACCTCGACCTCTCCTTTGTAGGTCTTACAAGACTAATTAAATAATGATTTGGGCAATTATTCGTTAAATGGTGTTGAATGACAGATGTAGGAAAGCTTGCTGCTGTCCACTTCTCTAGTCCTCCAGAGAGGCCCAGTGTTCCCCAGCCTCCTTTGTGCCAGGCAGGACCATCTGATTCATCATGGACAAAAGACAGTGGTCAGTGGTGTCCCTGCCTGGCTCAGGCTGTGTGAGTCCTGCTCTCGTCTGTTCTCTTTTGTTTTGTCTTGTTTGGGGATCATGCCCAGCAATGCTCAGGGATTATTCCTGGTAGTGCTCGAATATCTATATGGGATGCTGGGGGTTGAACCCGAGCTTGCCGCTCTCAAGGCAAAAAATAGAACACCTGCTGTACTATCGCTCCAAACCCAGGAGGACAGGTTTTAGTGGTTGCAGCTTCAAGACATCAAGGCATCCCCCAGTTCAGAACTATGAATGTCAAGAGCAGGGGACTCACAATGGGCATGTGGTCCTGGCGAGAACCATGCCACTGGAATGTCTCTTATGAAGGCTTTTGGCGACAACATGATCTAGTCTATACTAGTGAACGCTCCTGTTTACTGCCTCTCCCAAGACTGGAATCTGACATGTAACACAAATTGGGTGCTTTATAAATTTTTTGTTGAATAAGTGAATGAGTGAAAAACAAAACAATAGAACACATCGCCCAGGGCCCTTCAAAAAGTTTTTCTACGGATACACTCAAAAGTAACAGCTATAATCAGAGGCCTAATTGTGAAAGTTACTGGAAAGGGAGGGGCGGAGGACTGCTTGGAGGAGGTGAGGAGTGGAGAGGATGACAGCTAGCTCTTTGTGCACATGCCACACGTGGTCCAGACCTTACACATGTACATTGTCAGCAGTGTGGCTGAAGAATGACCATGCACTGGGCATGCAGAGGAGAAAGCCTCTTCCTGTGCTAGGGACTTGGAAATGGCTTCCTAGGGGAGGTGATGTTTGAGCAGAGCCATGGTAGGCGTTTGTGGAGATCAGAGTGGGGAGGAAGGACCAAGACACACAGGCAGAAGGATGAGCATGAGCAGAGGCTGGGGGCCACGGAGGTACACAGTGTGTTCAGAGAAAGGGCAACAGACAGTGTGGCTGGATTTTAAGAGAGATGGATGAGGGGGTACCAGTGACAAAGACGGGAATTGAGTCTATGTATCTGGCTTGGTGCACCTCAGCCCACACTGACTCCACTTAGACCCTATTAACATAGAAGTTATGGAAGACCTTGCGGGGAATGTCTAAGCCAAGACCAGAGGAAAGAGTTTCAGGGGCCAGGAAAGGAGGAATGAAAGGACATGGGAACATGCTGTAGATCAGGGCACTGCATGCCAAGATCTCATAAGGAGAAGGCTGGGCCCGGGCAGCAGTGTGCTGTGGTTGGAGCACAGCCCTTTAGGTGGTTAGACAGGAGGCGGGTGAGGCAGAGAGGGGTCAGGCCTGTCACCCTCCCCTGAAATCCCTGACCAGGGCACAGCTCGGCAGCAACCAAAGCCGGACTCAATCTTCCACCTCCCCATTCACAGTGCCTTTGCATGGCCGGGAATGACAGTGACAACAGTAATAATACAACGATGGGGCTGGAGCAATAGCACAGCGGGTAGGGCGTTTGCCTTGCATGCAGTCGACCCGGGTTCGATTCCCAGCATCCCATATGGTCCCCTGAGCACCACCAGGAGTAATTCCTGAGTTTAGAGCCAGGAGTAAGCCCTGTGCATTGCCAGGTGTGACCCAAAAAGAAAAAAAAATAATAATACAACGACATTTGTTGACCCTTCCAAGGAGGTAACAAACATGAGTTCTTTGAACAACAATGACATCAACCATGATAGTTTGGTTTTTTGTTTGTTGTTTTGTTTTGTTTAGAATTTAGTTTTTTTGGTACTGGTAGACTATTTTCCAGAAAAGTTGTAAATTACAGAAAAATTGAAAAGTTATTACAGAACTCCCCTATGCCCCCCACCTCGTTTCTCTCTCTTACTTTAGTACTGTAAGTAAAATAAATTTACTTGTTGCAATTACTGAAGGACACTTTTATGATGAAATATATTATTTTATTCCCTTTGACTTTTTGTTGTCCCTGAACTTGTCCCTGTGCTTGCCTGTGGTGTAAGTAGATCCCACATTTTGCTGTGGGGCTGGGCAGAATCCCAAGTGACAGAACTGCCAGGATTGTGCAAAGCACACAGGTAGGCAGTGCTGGGATTGAACCTGCAGCCCCAAGCTTGCAGGACAGAGCTTTGCCATGGCGGCCTCAGATACATGATCGTTAACTGGAGTCTTCAGCTTCATAAGGCTGCCTTAGGGTTTACAGGAATCCATATTATATTTACCTACTGTACTTCTTTAGGCTCCTTGGGGGCTGTTGGTTTCCCAGACGGCCCTTGTTTCTGGTCACCTTGAAAGCTCTGAGGGGTTGGTTTTTTGAGACCCCACTGACAGGGTTGGCTCAGTGTTTTTCTCATGAGGGCTCTAAGTCACAGAAAGCCCATAATAGAATGCCCTTGGGGGCTGGAGTGATGGCACAGTGGGTAGAGCGTTTGCCTTTCACGTGGCCTACCCGGTTTCAATTCCCAACATCCTATACGGTCCCCTGAGCACCGCTAGGAGTAATTCCTGAGTGCATGAGCCTGGAGTAAGCCCTGTGCATGGCCGGGTGTGACCTAAAAAGCAAAAAAAAAAAAAAAAAAAAAAGTAGAATGCCCTTTCCAACACACAATATCAAGCATGCCTACTAGCAACATGATCTGTGACTATGGGCCCCTTGGTCTCCAGAAAGTCCACTTCTGCCCCCCCCCCTTTCAGAGCCTGCACTATGAAGGAAGGCCCCACCTCCTTGCCCAGATGCATACATTATTTTGGGTTTTACAGCAAGGAGAGATTTTCCTCAACTCTCTAGTTTATTCCATTGTACTTCTTAGCAACTGGGACGATGCTTTTGTCACCCCCATTTTCCTGGAAATTGGAAAGTCTTCCAGTCTTCCCCATCCAGCTCATCCTCCAGTTCTCTCCCTGCCCGCAAAGAAGAAGGGCTTCCGCCTTCTCCCCTAGTGCTTTACAGCCCCACGCCCAGACTGCGCTCTGCTCCCACCGGCACCCTGCTGGGGGCTTGGCGCTTGGGAACAAGCCACCCCAAAGTGTTGGCAGCGCTGACCCTCTGCGCTAGACCAGAAGAAGCTCCATGAGGGCAGGGCCTTTGTCCAGCTGGCTGCTCCAGTGGTCGCAGCGGCGAGCAGGGCAGCGGGTCCCCGGTCCCTGTTGCCCGCATGATTAGAGGGTCCCCTGTCCCTGTTGGCTGCAGTGGGTACTGCTTCCCTGGGGGACCCCACACTCTGGCAGGAGATGGGGGGGGGCTTCCTGCGGGCAGGGCCAGCGTGGACTGCCACCGCCTACAGGTTGCGGGGCAGGAGTGACACAGGAATTCCGAGCCAGGAGGACTGGTGGCCCACCCGGGGTGGGTCGCAGTGAAGTTTGGAAGCGGACACAGCCCGGAGGCCGAATCCGGAGGCCGTTCGTGACTGATTGGCTGGGGAGGGCGAGGCGGGAGGAGGAGTCACCCACGGAGGGCTCCGAGGTGTGGAGCCGGAGGACCGCGGGTGCCACCTCGGACCCACCGCGCTGACAGCGTCTGGCGGCCGCACCCTTTGGGGGCGCGGGCCTCGGGCCAGGGCCTAGCGCGAGAGGGGGTGGCCTGGCCTGTCCAAACTTCTGCTCCGCCCCCCTGCCCTGGTCTTAAACAACAAAAAAAATTAAATAAAAGGAAAAGAAAAAAAGAGAACACCACCCCCCACCCTCGTCGGCCGGGACTGTGACCGAGGGCCGGCGGTCAGGTGTAGGGGCCCCTCCCGGCCCGCGGGGGCAGCGGCGGCGCCGGGACAGCCGGCCGCCAGGCCCCGGTGGGCAGCGCGCGGTCCCCGCGGAGGGGGCGGCCGGGCGGCCCGGCCCGGCCCGGCCTGGGCGGGACAATGGCCTCGGCCTCCGGGGCCCCGGGAGCCCCCGCGCCGGGGAAGGGGCTGGCCTAGGGCCGCCGAGTTCCTTTGTGGCTCTGCCTCCGGCGCGGCGCGGCGCGGCGCGGGCGGGGGGCGCCGCGCAACTTTGCAGGCGGCGGCGGCGGCGGCGGCGGCGGCGGCAGCGGCGGCGGCGGCGAGACGAGGCCCCGGGGCCCGAGCGGGGCCCCCAGCGCGCGGCCCGCCCCCGCCCCCCGCGCGGCCCCCTCCCCGCGCGCGCCGCCGCCGCCGCCGCCGCCGCCGCCGCCCGCGCCCGCCGCTGCCCACTCGCCGGAGCCCCCGGGGCCGGACGGGGCTGCGCAGCCGGAGAGGCGGGGGCCCGACGCGGCCCCCCCCGGAGCCGGGCGCACGGGGGGCCGCGCGGCGCTGCAGACCCACCTCCCGCCGCCGCCGCCTCGGCGCTGGCGGAACCCAGAAGTGAACAGCGGGCGACCCGGAAGGTTTGCGCGCCGCTCGGCTGCCCGCCGGAGCCGGAGCCCCAGCCCGGCCCTGCTCGGGCCGCCGGGCGCGGGGCTGCGGCCGCGTCCCGGAGTCGCCGCCACCTCCAGCCAGCCAGGTCCGTGCGGGCCCGGGGCGCGCGGGGAGAGTGGGCCCGGCGGCGGCGGGAAAGTTGCCGCGAGTTGCGGGCGGGGGCCGGGCCGGCGCGGGCGCTGACAGCCCGGCCGGGGCGCGCCGAGGGGCCGGGGCCGCCCGCGCGCCGGGCCCGGGCCGAGCGGCCGCCGCGCCCGCCCGCCCGCCTGCCCGCCGGGGAAGCGGCTCGGCGGCGTGCCTGGGTCTGGGCGCCCGGTGTGTGTGTGCGTGCGTGTGTGCGAGTGTGTGTGTGTGCGTGTGCGTCTGTGTGTGTGTGTGTGAGTGTGTGTGTTTTCTTAAGCCGGGCTATTCAAACCTGCTGCAATTCTCCGGTAAACAATGATTCATGGGGCTTAATGCAAATAAACGGATGGCGAACGGCGCGGTTCGCGCACTTTGCAGCCGGCCGGGTGGAGCGGCCAGTGCCGGATTTCTCCCTTTTTTTGCAGATCTGCAGAATATGGCGTCCCTGTCCTGTTTTAAAAATAAGCCAGGCTGCCATTTTTGTTTTTCTTTTGTCTGAAAATTTTAATAAAACTGTCTGAGAATGTGGGAGAGGCGGCTGGAAGCAGAGGGGGCACCCGAAGGGTTGGCTTTTTTTCCTTTTCTTTGGCGAGAGCCGCAAGCCTTTCGGGAGGTGAGACACAATGCAATTGCACTTTAAAAAAAAAAAAAAGGAAGCCGCTGGGCGATGGAAGGGGGGGGGGCGGCTGGGAATTTAAAGTTAACTCCGAAAGTTTGCTTTCTTTTCTTTTTTTCTTTCTTTTTTCCTTTTAAAGCCCTCTCTCTCTTCCCCCTCCCCCCCTTTTTTTTTGGAAGGCGGTGAAATGCCGCGAAAAGATCCTGGGTCCCATTTCTGCCCCCGCAGCAGCCCAGTCCCCCTTGGAAGGTTTTGGGGGAAAAGTTAACGGCTGGTTTCCTCCGAGCTGGGAAGCGGGTGTGGAGGGCCCGGTAGGAGGGTTTGGGGAGACCAGGAAGGTCTAATGGAAGAGGCGCTATAAAATGGCATTGTAAAGAAACAGGGAGAGCGGGCTGGCCAGGAGGGCTGCGTGGACCCAGTGTCCCCAGCTTCAACCTCCGCCTGGAGGAAATAATCCCCAGCTCCTGACTTGCCATCCGCAGTGTAGACCCTCCTGACTGTGACCTGTGAGGGGTGGGCCTGTCTCCTTCTTGGGTGGCCTGGGGGCTCCTGTTGTGGGCGGGAATCCTGTTCTGGGAGCTGCCCTGGCTGTGGAGAGTCCCCGGCTTGGGGTTCAGGCTCCGGTGCGGTGTTGGTAGTCCCACGGGGTCCCTTCTCTCTCTTGGGGGCCCTCTTGGCCCAGGTGGTGGCATCTGATGGTGGCTGCCCCTGGCCTCCCCCTCCCTGGGCTTTGCACAGTGCTCTGCAACAGCCCCAGTGGCTACACAGAGGGAGGGGCAGGAGAGTTTGGCTTGTGGGTGGGGAGGTGGCCAGAGCCTCTCTCCTGGGCAGCCCAGGAAGCCAAGGCTCCTGCGGTGGAGCCGTTTGCACGCGGGTGAAGTTCCCCAGATGTCTGGTGGACAGTCAAGCCTCTGCCTTTGCGGGCAGTGGCAGTGAGGAGTGTTCGAGCCAGGCCTCCAAGAGCTGGCCCCGGTGCCCAGTGCCGTCGAAGGCGCGCGGGTCCTTTGGGCCTGGCCTTTGCTCTCCCGGAGTCTGTCCTTTGAGCACCCTGTGTCGAGCTTGCTCCTGACTCCCAGTCTCCCGGAAGGCAACCGCCCCTCTAGATCTGGTTCTGCCACAGCATGGGGTGTGCCCCCGGAGGGCAGAGGCAGCGCTTGGAGGCGGGGTTTTAGGGGTCAGGGCTCAGCACTTGGCTGCCTTGGCCAGAGGGTACCAGTCTAGGCATTTTCCAGACAGAGCAACCATGGTGCAGAGGGGAGGTGAGTGCCCAAAGTCACACTGCAGCTAGGAGAGCAGAGGCCGGGCAGCAGCGGGCAGGCCCCCTTGTGCGGGGTACCCTGACTCTTGCACGCGCCACTTTGGACAGCCCAGCAGTGAACGAGGACAGCACGCCCCCTGGCCCTCCCCACCTGGCCCCCTTCAGAGCGAGCTTCTGTCTGGACACTGTAGTCAGGGCCTTTGTACATCCGGCCGGTTCCCCCAGAAACTCACTCGGGTGAAGTTGTCTAGGCGTTAATATTTCATCCCATTTTTTAACATTTTATTTGGTGGGGGGAGCCCTTCCTAGGACAGTGTTTGAGGGACCAAGCAGTGCTGGGGATGAAACCTGGGTGTCTGGCATGCAAAAGCTGCCTCCCAGCTCCTTCTGTTCTCGCCCTGAGCTCTGTTCTCAGTGTCGGAAAGGGAAGCTTGGAAAGGTTGATTGGGTTGGGGGATAGTGATCCTTAGGCTGTCCAGTGCCCAGTGCTGGGCAGGCGAGCCCTGCTGGTGATGGACTGGGTGCTTCCCTGTCTTCCGGTGTTTTGTCTCTCCAATTCTCTTGCTGGCCCAGGGACTGTGTGAAAGTCACTAGAGAGATTAGAAAGTCATTAGAGAGATTCTCTCCGAATGAATGGCCAAGCTGGAAAGACCCCATGAGGCCCTCTGAACCCAGAGAGGTTGGATGCCGCTGCCCACTGGGATTCCAGCTTGGGCCTAGACACTCCTGTCTCCCTTCGCTTGAGAGAAACTCTGGTGTGCGCGTGCGGACCCCTCTACCCAATCTGGGCTCCACCTGGGAGTGGCAGGGACACCCAGCTAGTATTTGTCAGAGACATGGAAGGGGTTTGTCCTTGGGGAATGGAGGCCGGAAGGCCCCAAGTAGAAGACTGAAACTGATGTTGGTGAAATGTGGACCGGGTCTGCTGCCAGTCTGGACCCTGCCCTTCCACGGGGGGCCTGCTTCCCTGCAGAGTGCCTCCCTCTCCACTTCCCTTTCTCTCCTTTTTTCCTCTGCCAGCTTTCGATTCATTCATTCATTGGTTTGCTAGGGCCCATCCTTATTCTTTCATTGTATGTTCATTAGTTGATCGGTTACAGATCAGATCTCTTCTTCCTTTCATCTTCTGTGCATGCACGCCTCTATCCATTTATCCATCCATCCAATCCCTGGCTCAGGTTGGACAGCCACGCGAGCTGCAAGTGCCTTCGCGCCAGGCTCCAAGGCCAATAGGGAAGAAGGAGTGAGAGAGACTGTAGGTGAGGGCAGCACTAGCTATGGCAGTGATCCTGGGCGCTAACCTAGATCCTCAGGAAGTGCTCGCCAAGAAAAGAGAAAAGGTGGCTTCAAAATGCCAATGGCGCCACCGGGGATGCAGCTCTGTGGTGGAACACTCGCCTTGCACCTGGGTTCCAACCCTGGCAGCACAGAAATGCAAACAGAAAAAAAAATAAAACAAGAATCAAGCCAGACTGTCCCAATGGTGGCTCTGGCTCGTGGGACCGAGTGCCGTTCGTGAGTCGGGTTTTAGGTTTGCACGGTGTGGTTCGTGGCTTGTGTGATTTGGGGAGCCTCCCTCCCGTCTCTCAGCCTTATTTGTGGAGCTGTAAGCCGGGACCTTGCTGGCTGGCTGGGAGCGTTGACCAGAGTGTCTGTGATGTGTGCCCCCCCCCCCCACGTCCGGGCTTGGGGGAGCAAGGGCGGCTACGGAACTCCTTGCTGTTTTCAGAACGAGCCTGGAGCTCTGGGGACTCAGAAGGCTCTGCTGTGCCTTGTTGCTCCCTTACTGAAATGAATGTTCTCTACGCATTTAGAACAAAACCCCAAAGTTTGTGGGCCTGCATTCCCTTTGCCTGCCCACCCCTCCGCCTCGGCCCCTGCCTCCTGGTCCTACCTACCCACCTTCCTGGAAACCGCAGCGTCCGTGGGCAGAGCAGGATGGTGTACTTGCCCTCGGCGTCTGTGTGGTGGCCACTGGTGTCGTGGCTTCATGCCGCGTCCCCTCCTCAGCGAACTTCCTGGTGTTTCAGTCACAGCAGCCCCTTTGATTTATGTTCGCAGTTTTTTTTTGTGTGTGTTTTTAAAAATTTGTTTGTTTTTCTGTTTCGTATTGTCTTGGGGCCACCCCCGGCAGTGCTCAGCGGTTACTCTTGCCTCTATACTCAGGAATCACTCCTGGCGTTGCTGAGGATTGAACCCGGGGAGGCTGTATACAAGGCAAGCGCCTTCCCTGCTGCTCCAGCCCCACGTTCGTGGCTCTTACTGGTATCTACACGCAGTCATTTGTTTGCACATCTCACTGTCTGTGCTGGTGATCCTGTGCAAATCCCACATGGGCGGCGAGTGTGCAGGTAGCCCCGGCCCAGGGGCTGCTGAGGGTCAGCCAGGTGTGGGCAGTGCCTGAGATGGTGGGTGGCAGGAGCTGAGCCGGCCTCTTGTCTCCTGGGAGCTTCAGGGCTGTTGTGCGAAAACCACGAGACAATGGAATGGTAGGAGTCAGGGTCCCTTTCCCACCCGAGGACCTTTGACACCTGGAGTCTTAGCACGACCCCCACCTGGGACTGGAGTCTCCGTGGGGACTCGCGCTGCCCTCTGATTTAGAGGCACAGGGTGCCTTCCTGTGCCAGGTCAAGCTTCAGAGCCTTTTCTAAGTCTTCGACTGTTTACTTCTCATTGCCCATTACCCCATGTGCAGATGGGGAAACCGAGGCACAAAGCGATTAAAAGCACTTGTGATGGTTATGGAACTCTAGGGCTTTAGGGGACCCAGGCCTGGAACTCTGGGACCTCTCATGAGCCTCCCACGTCATGAAGGGGGAGCAGCCTCGCTGGACCCCTGAGCAGAGCTGGATCCCCCATCCCATATTCTGGGTCAAAGGGCCTTGGATCTCTGCTGCCTGAAGGGGAGTGCCCTGCCCCCCACAGCCCCCCATCAGACAGGTGTCATTGCTAGAGAGATGGAAGTGGACACTTAGGAAGTGTCCGGTGCTGCGCCTCTCCTGTGAATAGCCTGGTGGGGTGTGTGCTTTCATGACTCCAGTGGCCTCTTTCTCCCCACTGGCTCACGAGCTCCCTGGGGACAGGCAGCCTTGGCATGGAATGAATGAGAGGATGAGTGAAGCACATCCTCCCCAAGTGCCTCTGCGCTGTGTAACTGGGTGCTGGGCCCAGGATTTGAGATGGGTCTTGGGTGCTCAGAATATGACATGGGTTTGGCCTGCTGGGGGGACGCAGATAGGTAACCACAACCCCAGGAGAGTCATATCCAATATCGTTTGCATCTGCAAGTCTTGGGATCTGAAGCAACATGCTTCTGGGAGAGGGGGCCATCTGGCCCGAAACTCCAGGGAACCAGTGATGGAAGTGCCATAAACGGGAGGCCACAGCTTAAGATGAGTGGGCTAAGCTGCAGAGCGGGGGAACCACTGGAAGGAACCGTGGTGGGCAGAGGGCTGAGGACCACAAGATTGGGAGGCTCCATGGTGGACAGAAGGCTGAGAAGCGCTGCCTACCTCATCTCTGCCCCCTGGGACCGGAGAGGAGGAGCTGATTGAACAGCATGCAGGACCCTGCCAGACGCCTTACCCCAGGGCTTTCTGCCCCTCAGGTGCCACCGACCACCACAGGATTTGCCTCCAGACCCTCCTTGGGTCTTGTTACCTCACAATGCAGGTAACATTCCTGGAGGCACAGGCCTGTGGAGTGGTGAGGAGAGGCCAGATGAGGGTCTGGTGTTGCCCCTGGCACTCTGGTTGGACTCAAGGAAGTGAGTGTGGTTGACATGGGTTGGGGGCTTCTTGGACCAAAGCATGGGCAGGCAGCCTTGGAGGGGGAAGGATGGGACAACCCCAGGCTCTTCCTCACAGGGTGTCCTTAGGGGACGGGCAGGGTGCTCCTACACTCTGGGCCCTTCTCTGAGAATTGAGCAAAGGCAGTAGGTTCCTGGAAGGGGCAGTGCAGGGGTTGAGGGGTTCTAAGGAGGGAACATCCGATTGGGCTGAACAGCCCCTTGCCTCATCCCCACATACTCACACATCCCCATACACAGCCCTACCGTGAGCACCTTCCACTCTACCCCACCCTCGGTGGACTGCTGCCATAAGGACACCACCAGAAATGACCCAGACTGGGTTTGTAGAAGCTCAGCAGGCCATCTGCTGGTGTGTGGTCTCACACGACTCATACTGCATGCAGGTGTGTGGTTTCATACCTGGGTGCACTTCCCCCAACTCACACATACACAGGCGGGTATGTGTGCTTGCATGTGCGCACGCGCGCGCGCACACACACACACACACACACACACATGCTGGAACATGCATACAATTGGGGCTCCCCAGTGGGGCCGGGCTGAGAAAAACTGGCCGAGTCCCTGTCGTACCGGGGACCCGAAGTCCTGCCTGAAATGCAGCCCTGACGGCCTGACCCAGATTCCCGCGCCCTGGGAGCTGCTGCCTTTCTCTGAGAACCCTCCTGCTTCATGCTCGGCATGCACGACAGTGTGACCCAGCAGCGTGTGGAGGGGAGTGGGGCTGCCGGAGGAGGTGTGCCAGGATGGGCCAGGTGAGGGCGATCTGGCAGAGAGATTGGCCTGGGCAGAGGACTGCGTGGGGAGCGTTGGGAGCACGGAGAAGGCAGTCCCAGATGCGGGTGAGGGTGGCAGGGCCCTGGCCTGGGAGCCGCTTGTCTGCGGCCCTTTGCTCTCACTCTGCCCCGTGTGACCCTCCCTTGGCCGCCCAGCCCCAGGCAGAACCCCACACGCCGCCTGCCCCAGTGGTTCTTAGCCCAGGACTCCAAGGACTGCCTTGAGCGTTTCTGGGGTAGAACAGTCATCCCTTCTGAGCTAGTCCCAGACTCGGTTCCCCTGTGCAGCCCCCTGAGTCCCAAAAGACACCCCAGTCAGTCTCTGGCCAGTGGCATTTCCAGGTGGGGCTTTGGGGTATTCCTTGATGCTGTAGGAAGCCTCAAAACCAAACCCTCAGCAGCAGCTGGCCCCCGTGGGGGTACAGCGCTTGGCCTGTAGACTTGACTCCAAACCCTGAGCTGCTACCTCCTTGTCCCTCCATGGCCCAGGAGCCCAGACCGCGTGGTACTGAAGTTTCCGTGGTTCTGCAGAGAAAAGATGAAGGCCCAGAGGCCAGGGGCTTGCCAGAGCTGCCACAGCCCACCCCGGTAGGCGGCCCGGCTGCCCTCCCTCCGTAGCCCGCCCCTCGGCCTGTACCCGCACCCGGAAGGCAGAGAGGACGAGGACCTGGGGGGGGGCAGGGCTTATGGGACGGTGATGAGGGGCCTCTGGGGGACGCGGTGGGTGGGGAAGCCTCTCGGCCCGGCTGCGTGCTGTGCAGTAGGTCAGCTCTGCGCACGCTCTCGGCTTGCCCTGAATCCGTGTTCCAGTTTGAAGTGTCCCCAGCATCTTCCTGACCGGGTCGTCAGGAGGCCGAGTGAGCAATGCTTGTGAAGTATAGAAAACAGTGTCCAGCCGGGAGATGGGCTCCATGCTGCCATTATACCCATTTCACGCTGGCGAGGGCATGGGAGCCGGCGCCCCGGGCATTGGCATTGGAGGAGGGCTTGTGTTTCCTCGGCCCCCAGAAGGGCCACTGCTCTGTGTGTGGGAGCGGGGGGGGGGCGGGGGAGGTCAGGGTGTGGGGTGGGGGGACGGGAGGCACCCCAGCCTTTCCCATGGCCCCCTCCACTGTGCAGGCAGTGTGCGCCAGCCCCGCAGGGCTGCGGAAACCCAGCCTAATTGGATCCAGGGCCCTCGGGAGCCTGGCTGCTCACAGGAAGTTCCCAGGAGCCAGTTTCCAAGCCTGGCCTGGGTCTTGGGGGTGGGGGGGGATGTGCAGTGGCTGGGGCTTAAGGCCCTGGCGGCAGGGAGTGGGCCACATGGAGGACAGCAGGGTCGTGGGAAGCAAACTTGGAGCACACGGGGGTCCCAGGGAGGCAGGGAAAGGGGAGACCCAAGCCCCTTCCTAGACTGACTCCTGCCTGTGGCTCCCCGCCTCTCCCTGGCCCCGTGATGACCTCATGGCCTGTCCTTTGGGAACGTCGTTGCCTCTATTCAGGGATCACCCAGGCCCTGTTTGTGTGTCGGAGGGGTGGGGCGGGGATGGGATGGGGGTGTTGCCAGGAATCAGACCCAGGCCCTCATGCATGCCAGGCTGGCACGCTGTCACCAGGCCACTCCCTGTCCGCCCTCTGGACATGGCCTTTCATCTCTCCACCCTCTACTGCCAGCTCAGCCCCTTGCTCTCTGCCATGTAGGCGGGCAGGATGCTGGGTACTTCACTGCTTCCCTCAGGGGGAGGAGCTCAGCTTCCCCGAAACACCCCCCCAACCAGCCCAGCAGTACCCCCCAGCAGGCCTGGGGCTGCTCCCTGGGACAGGGACTGTCTCTCCTAAGAGCTGGCAGTGTCCCCGTCCTAGCACAGGTGAGCTGGCACTCTGCCTCTGCTGCCAGCCGCTCGCTCTCTCTCTCTCTCTCTCTCTCTCTCTCTTTCTCTCTCTCTCCCTCCCTCCCTCCCTCCCTCTCTCCCCCTGCCTGTGTATTCTGAGCCCTCTGCATTGGTTCTCTGGGAAGTTCTGAACTGGTAGGAGTGGGCTCAAGAGTACCTACGTGTGGCCCGCGCTGCCACAGCTGGAGTGGGAGTCAGAGATAGCACCTTGGGCATGGCTCCTGGGGTGGTCTGGCCCTTGATGGCGAGAGGACCAGAAAGTGACTTCTCTGGGACCAGGAGCTGTGGGGCTCACAGGGTGTGTGAGATCTTGCCCAGGAGCCAGATTTCCACCGAAGCAGGTCTGGCTGGACAGGCCAGCAGGCAGCGCAGGGCACAGATCACTGGGGGCCCAAGAAGCTGCAGGAGCTCAGGGGAGACAGTTCCCCAGGACAGGGGGAGTGGATGGGAACTCCCACAGGATTCCTGCTGTGTGTTCCCATCAGGAGGGAATATTTTTTATATGTATCTATAATACATAAGGAGTATCTTTATTCCTTAGCACTGAGGGTTGGCTCAGTCGTAAAGGATATGCTTTGCTTGTGCTAGGCTCTGGGTTTGATCCCTAGCAGTGCCCCCCACCACGCCAATTCATTCTTTCTTTCTTTCTTTCTTTCTTTCTTTCTTTCTTTTCTTTTCTTTCTTTCTTCCTTTCTTCCTTTCTTCCTTTCTTTCATCCTTTCTTTTCCTTCCTTCCTTCCTTCCTTCCTTCCTCTTTCTTTTTGGCTTTTTTTTTTTTTGGTCACACCTGGCAATGCACAGGGGCTACTCATGCACTCAGGAATTACTCCTGGTGGTGCTTGGGGGACCATATGGGTTGCTGGGAATCGAACCGGGGTTGGCCATGTGCAAGGCAAATGCCCTACCTGCTATTCTATTGCTCCAGCCCCCGCTTCTTTTTAAAAAAAAACATGGAACTACCCTGAAGAAAAGTTGGAGACTTGGGGAATTAAACCTAGCCTGACCCCCTTTCCGCCCTCACTCAAGCCTGAGATCACTACTATTAGCCACTGGTGCTTCTTTCCACTCTTGGCCCAGTGCCCGCCCAGATGTCACTGCTCTGACTGCACGAGGCTTTCTAAGACCTCCCCCTGAAAGCTGCACGTCGGGTATGTTCTGAGTGGCCACAAGGTGGTCGCCGTCCCCTTCCTGGTGTGACTGTGAAGCAGGCAGCGGTGGACCCCAGAGTCTCTCGGGCTTCAGGTCATTCATGGACTGCTTAACCTGAGCCGAGTCTCCTGTGAACTCTTCAAGCCTACAAACTGTAGCCCCCGCCAGCATCATTTACAGAGCCATCCCCCCGCTCAGTGCTTTAAGCTTTGGCTGTTCCAGGTTCTACTGTTGTCAAAGGACTGTAGCAAACAGCTTTGCACACAAAATTCTGTGCATCAGAGTCCCCACCCCCATCCTTTTTTTTTTTTTTTTGGTTATTTTTCTAGGGATGGAAGACAAAAAAAGAGACCAAAAGGGCACAAAAATCATAAATTTTTAGAACTTGTGACACACCTTTGCCCGATTGTTTTCAGAAACGATAGTTCAAGTTCGTACCTCTGTCTTCGTGGGGGTGCTGGTCTTGCCCCACCTTGCCAGCACTGGGTACCAGCATCTTCCAGCATCTTCTTAACTGGTGAAGCTTATTTAATTGTCAGTGCCAGGGAAACAATATTTTATGTGTGTTTCTAGCTGCTCATATCTTTCTGGCCTGCTAGTTTTTATAGAACATACACCCTCTCTTCGTAGATTGACTAGGAAGGTAGGACTAGGGGGGTGCTATGTAGAAATAATTCAGAAGAGGGAAAGTAGACATCTGTTTAAGCCTTGACACGTTCATTCCTTCCACTGCGGGTATTCACTTACTCAAAACTCTGAGAGTGTTAAGAGATAGTACCGAAGGTAAAGCTCTTGCCTTGCGGGCAGCCGACACCAGATCAATCCCTGGGACCAACATGCTCCCCTGAGCTCCGCCAGGGGTCACTCCTGAGCACAGAACCAGGTATAACCCCTGAGCCTTCCCAGGTGTGTCTCAAAACCCCTTCTCCTCTCAAAATATTATGTGCTGGTCCTAAGGTAAACTAGTCAGGTCTCATTCAATCCCAGCAGAGCACTCATCCGCCAGCACTGGCACACAAGCCGACAGAAGGTAGTGACGTGTATGCTCTGATCACTGAAATGCAGGGCCTGGAGAGAGCAGCGATGGGGAGCACCCCGTTCAGCTTCCGGGTAGAGGTGGACAGTTCAGGAAGGTTTCAGGACACACGTGTGTATTGCCAAGCCCATGTACGTGGTGCCTGAGTCCATGGTGCATCTTCCTATTTATTTATTTTTGGTTTGGAGCCACACCTGACAGTACTCAGGGTATACTCTTGGCCCTGCACTCAGGGATCACTCCTGGCAGGCTCGGGGAACCATATGGGGTGCTGGGGATGAACTCGGGTCAGCTGCATGTAAGGCAGGTGCCCTAGCCCTGTACTATTGCTCTGAGCTCTAGCCCCACGTCTCCTAATGTGTCTGGGGCTCCCTCCACTCTGGAGAAGCCCTTTCTTAAGTCTCTGTCTCTGGCTCTCTCTCTGTCTCTGTCTCTCTCTCTTTCTCTTCCTCCCCCTCCACCGCCCAATAAAACCTTTTTTTTTTAAAGGGAGCTATCAGGAGGAAGCGGCCCATAAACGGGGTTTGTGGGATGGGATTGGCCAGTGCAGCCTCAGTCTAACTGAAGGTGAGGGAATCTGGCCTAGCAGAGTGTAAAGTGGGAACAAGCAGAGACGCCAGAGAGGTCAGCATGGGCCAGACATGTGAGACCCCAGGACCATAAGCTTTGTCCAGAGGGAAGTGGGGTGCTGTGGAAGGTGCCGAGGGGGGGGAGTGTTGGGATCTGATGGGTCCACAGCGACTGCAGTGAGAGAACCTAACGAGGGTGTGGGAGCTGGGGGCACTCTGGCCGCGGCTGAGGGAGGCCTGGACCAGTAGTGCTGACCCTGTTTCCCACCCTGCAGAACCCTAAGTCCCTGTGCTGGCTGAGGCCTGCTCCTGGGCACCCTGGTCCTCCATGCCCTGAGTGTGGGGAGCTGGCATCCAGGACCAGCTCCGTGCCCCTCCCCCATCAGCTGCCCCTGCCCCCTGCCCTTTGCACCCGGCCCTCCATCTGCCCCCTCCCCTGCTCCTAACCACTTCCTTTCGTTCTTGTTCTAAAGAATAAATTTATTGTTTTCTTTATAAAAGCAACTGAAGGACATTCTGGAGAATCTGGAAATCAGGGAAACAAAGACAGAAAGCCAGACCCAGCTCCAGGCTCCCCCCGGGCCGCCTCTGGGCGTGGCTCCGGCTGCCTGCTTTTCTGACGCAGGTTTTTATTTTTGCCTCCTTGTAATCATAGCGTTCGGACAGTTCTGGGTCTCGCTCTCTTTCCCTTTTGCTTTGTTGGGAGCCAGTTCCTCCGTGGCCTTGGGGTCTGGGCAAATCTCATTTTTAAGAACTGTCTCTGGGACAGGCTGCGAAGAGGGGTGTGCGTCCCCCCCCTTCCACGCCGCCCCCTGCTCCCCGCCCTGCCGTGGACAAGGCTGCCTATGCTCGCCTCTCTGTGCGTCTCTCCAGGCCCGGAACTCCCCAGACAGCCGGCCCCTGGTCTGCCCCTTCCTCTGTGGCCACTGCCCTCTGCCTCTCAGAGGAGCTCTCGGGCTGCCTTTGAGGCCACTCAGGGGGGTGGACAGACCTGCCCTCAACTCCAGACTCTGCTCTTGACCTTAGCAAGTGACTTAATCTCTCTGGACCTCTGCTTCTGCGTCTGTCCAGTGGGTCTACTGTAACAGCAAGAGAGTGCTTGTAAAATGCCCTGACGCTGCTCCTGGCCCTTCCTCAGTACTCAAGGAAAGACAGTGGCTTTCAGAGCCCACCTTGGAGAGCTGCTGGGATGGTACGGGTGAGGAACGCTAACTCTGCCTGGGAAGAGCTCACCGTCTGCCGGGGACACCCCCCGGGGAAGCCGATCACTGCACCATGGTGGGACTGGACCAGCTCGGGGGAGCGTCCAGACACTATCCCTGGTTAGCTGTGTGACTTTGGGCAAGTGGACCAACCTCTGTGGGCTAAGCTCTCCTGTAAAATGCACATCCCATGGGGGAAGACTCAGTGATATGGTGCCGGTGATGAATCTGGCACGTAGTGGGGGTTGAAATTGATAGTGGCTGCAATTGTATTATTATTATTGTTATTGTTATTGTTATTCCCATATACAAGGTGCTGTTGGGAACACAGAGGAAGTGACTGACTGGGGGTTCAGGGAAAGCTCCGTAGAAGAGGGAACACTTGAGCTGGGTCTTGAAGGATGAGTAGAAGTTCACCAAGTGGGAAAGGACACTCTAGGTAAGCCTGGGCTCCAGGGTGACGCTGTCATTGAGGGGTCTGTTCTTTGGGGGACGGAGGCCTCGTGTCCACCCTAGCCTCCCCGAGTGCCCTCTGCTGCCTCCCTCTGGGTCTGCCCCGGGGCCCCACTGCTTGCCCTCCCATCCTGGTGTCCATCTGGTGCCTGTGGGTTCCCGCTCACGGGGATGGCTGGGTCCCTAAGTGCCCGGTTTGGGGCCACATGTCTGTGTCTGTCTCATGTGTCAAGTCTGGTGCTGTCTGCATGTCCCCGTGGTCGTGCTTGTCTGCGTCTGTGCCTAGAGGCTCCGGGCCCTTTCCTAGGAGCCAGCTGTTGGACGCCCCTGCTGCTCCCCGGTCCCTGGGCTCTGGGAAGGGATCCTGCGGCCGGAGCAGCTGCCAGAGCCTCAGGCCCCATCTGCCCTCCTGGCCAGAGGGGTCTGTCTCCACCACAGATTCTGTCCCCTCCCCCTCGGCTTCCAGGGCGCAGGAGCATACCAGTCCAACCCTATCCCCATCTCCTACCCTCCTGCTCCGGGCAGTTGCCTGACACCTCCTCCCCAGCACCCACCCTTCCCTTCCTAGCTTCTCCCCTCTGGGCCTCAGCTCAGGCTGCTGGACTGGCTTCCCCCCATTCTCGAAGCATCCATGCCTCCCCAGGGACCCTCAGCTACACCTCCCTAGGGGCCCCTCTCCCAAGTCTCCCCAAGACCCCTTACCTACACCTCCCCAGGAACCTCACCCATGCCTCCCCAGGGACCCCTCACCCACACCTCCCCAGGGACCCCCCCCATGCCTCCCCAGGATCCTCACCCACACCTCCTGGGGGTCACCCAGGCCTCCTGGGAGACCCCCCACAGTGTGCTTTCTTTCCATCTCTCTCATGCCCAAGGCTCTGGGCTGCTTGTCCCTTACCTCAGGTACAGGAGGGTCTCACCTGCCCATGACCATCCAGCAGGAGAGCTGGAGCCAAGCTGTGACCCGCTGTCCTGGGTCCAGCAGGGGGGGTGGGGGCCGTGATGCACGGGGCACAGTGGCGATCCCCAGATGCTGGCTGGTGGCAGACCTAAGCCGGGAGGACAGAGGGGACGTGCCGTGAATTGGGGACTTCTGGGGTGCT
The DNA here is from genome assembly GCF_029834395.1 of Sorex fumeus. NCBI lineage: Eukaryota > Metazoa > Chordata > Mammalia > Eulipotyphla > Soricidae > Sorex > Sorex fumeus. The sequence goes on from NW_026606104.1 coordinate 48,538,852, forward strand.
CTGTCACAGGTGGGCTGCCCAGGGGAGGTGCCTGTCTTGGGAAGACAGGCCTGGTCTCAGCCTATGGACTCTGAGCAGGTCACACATGGCTGCTGGAGGGCCGAGACGGGGGCCGGGGTGCAGCTGGGTGGACTCTGGGGCCTTGCAGATGGCTGATATTGACCTTGCTCAAGTGGACCCCCCAGGGACCAGGGCAGGGCAGGGAGGAAGCTCCTGGTATTGACCACCCCGGGGGGCCTCCATGGGAAGATGAGGCATCTGGTGGGGCCACAAACCTTGGGGCACGAGGAGAGACTGGACAGGGCCTGTCACTTGGCCACTGGGGGCTTCTGGGGGCACCAAATAGAGCTCAGAGGCAGGTGCTCTTTCCCACGGCCACTGGCTCTCCGGCTCCATGGCCTCCTTAGCCGAGGGTCCAGCACTGGCCTTTAATGTGGCGCAGAGGCTAGATCCAGAATGGCTGAGGGGTGCTGACAGGCCTCAGGCTGCTGCCTTTAAGGGCGTGCATTCATCCCCGTCCTGCCTACCTGCCTGGCTGCCGTCAGCCGGTGTCCCCGGGCTCTGGTCTGGGCCTGAGGACTGACTAGCTTGCCCTCTCCACCCTCCCACGCCCCTGCCTCGCCACCCCCTCTGTCCTCAGGCTCCTCCCTCTCCCCTTCCTCCCTCAGGGTCAGTGCTCCTTCAACAGCATCCTGATACCCACACCACGCACCCTGCCTGCCGCCACTTCCTCACTCTCCAGCCTGCTCCCAGGGGGCTGCTCACCCTCCCACTCCTGGGAAGGCCCTGTGAACCCCTGCGAACCTCCTTTCCGCACACCTCCTCTCACCTTGTCCCCTGTGTCTTGGGGGTGTCCGGTTTGCACAGGTTTCTTGGGGCTCATGTGAGACACTCCCAGTGCACCCCGGCAGTGTGTCTGACACACAGTAGGACACAGCAGATGTCTCCCCTCCACACACACACACACACAGACACACGCATCCCAGACTTCCCTGCCTCGGAAACACAGAGGGCATACATCAGCCCCCTCACCCACCAAAGCGTGACATGACTTAGACGAGCCAGAGAGAAGGGCCAGGAGATGGCAGGGCGGGAGGGCACTCGCCTGGATGTGGGAGCCCTGGGTTCCATCCCCAGCCCTGGGGAAATAAAGCAAAGATGGGCTAGAGCAGAGTGGTTAGCAGAGGCCCCTGGGACGGTATCAAGGGAACCAGGGCAGAACCAGAGTGAGGGCACTGTCCCAGCACTGAGAACCCCAGGGACACCACTGCGCCCTAGCGCCCTAGCCGGGGGTGGGGTGGGGGTGGGGGGCTTGGAGAAGCCTGAACTCAGCACTGAGCTGGAGCAGAGGACAGCTCGCCCCAGAGCGTCTGAGGATTGGCCGGAGCTGGGAGAGGCAGGGAAACTGAGGCTCAGAGAGCCAAGCCCCACCCCCTCATGCTCCCTCCCCCCATTGCAGCACAGTTTTCCTTCCTGTCTCACCCACGTGACCCCGTCCTTACCTTCCTTCTGGTGAGCACAGCAGTGGGGGCAGGAGGGTCAGTGCTGCGTGGGGGTGTCTTTTAAACGATTCCAATGATCATTCCATCACACGTCCCTTCTGTCATGGAGTCCATGCTGTCAATCACCTTTGGGGCTGGTGCAGGAATACCGAGATGAACGAGACAGGTGTAGCCAGATCCCAGGCTGCTCCGAGGAGCGCCTCAGCTTCCCTGCTCGGCCCCAAGTCTGGAGACCTCTCCTCTGGCCTTAGAACTAGCTCCCCTCCCACTCCACCCCCCGTCCCTAGTAGACATCAGCAGGCTGGGGGCAGATCCCAAGGCTACTGGGTGAGCAGGTGCCCATAAGTGGCCAGGCCATCTTAAGTCAGGGCAGGGCACTCATAGCCTCATTCTGTACAAGGGACTGAGGAGCTGGACCCTCAAGTCAGACAGATTCAAGTGGGCATCTCCCCTTGCGTTCTGTGTGACCCTGACTAAAGCACTCCACCTCTCTGAACCTCAGACTTTTAGTAGCCTTGTGCCTGGCGGAGGGCAAGACTCACTGCTAATTTTGTATTAGGGTTTTTCCAAAAAGAGAGAAGTCCCAGCAGGAAGTGCTGCTGGTATGGGGTTTGAGGGTAGGAGTGTCTGTGGACAGAAGCAGGCTGGTTAGGAGAGGGCTGCGTGGCCACAGCTTGGGATACTCTGACACCCAGTCCGCCCCTAGCGTGGGCATGAGAGGTGGGGACTCTGTGTGAAGGAACCAGTCCATTTGCACATGGATATTTGTTCAGCCAAGGACTGAGGTTTGCTAAACAGACTCCCAATGGCGCCTATCTCATTACAGCCTCTATCCCAGCACCCGGCTCGGGTCTTCCCCAAGCTCTCCACATAAATAGGGTGAGACGACCCTCCTGTGCATGCCTGTTTATCCGTAGAGATGATTCACATATAAATTGTCCTAAGAAGTGGAGATGAGGTTATATTGATTTGAGGGTCTGCCCTGAGACCCTCTGCCTGTAAGTTAAGTGGGGGCTTCTCAGATCTGGAGGGTCAGAGCAAGAGGCTGAAGGTACCTAATTTTAGCCTTGCCCGCCAGCACGTGCGATTTTGATTCAGCAACAGTACCGGCCAAGTGGCTGTTTGGTAATTTCCCTGAGAGAGAGACGACAGAGACTTGGGAGGGAACGAGGTTCCATATCGCAGTATGGCAGAGCAGGGTATATGTCACTTCTTGACTTACTCCAGTGTCTCAGGAAGCCTGGAACTAGCAGGAAGACCAAACGAAATTGCTCTGAATGCCCAGCCTTCACCCGGTCCTGATTGAAAAGCCCTTCTACTCACTCAGGCCTGCCATCGAATGTGCCAGAAGTGAGGGCTCTGGAGAAACTGATGCACAGGACAACTTGAGCCCCCAGCTGCTCCAGGCTCTGCCTGGCCCACCCTGTCCAGACCCTACCCCCCTCTCTAACACATGTCCTTGTCGGTAACACTTGCACTCACTTATTCTGGGGATAACTTCCAGAGGCAGGGGCCTTGGGTCTCTGAGAGTCATCCTGCCAGGAGCCCTTGGGAAAGGCTGAACCTGGTGACCAGGCTGCCCCGGGTTTGATGGGGCTGCAGGCACAGGAGGAGGTGTGATCAGAGATGGGCTTAGGCTCTGTGTCATTGTCAGAGTCGCCCCAGGACCCCTTGGTCTGTCTTTGGTCTGGAGTTGGGCTTTGAAACTTGTGTGTGGAACCCATGAGTGTATGGGGTGGGTTGCAGCCTCAGGTCCTACTAGGGGTGAGGATTGTAGAAGTCAAGGGGATGGGGCTGGCCCGGGGTGGCCGGGAGCCCTGGAGTCTGTAGGTGACTGTTGCCCCTCTGGAGCCCCCTGAGGGAGACGGCGAATACCAGACTTTTCCATCTGGAGAGGTGATGGTTCCTGGGCCTGGGAGGAGGCCAGCATTGCTGGGGTGAGGGACCCCTCCTCAGGGCAGGGACCAGGGTCAATTTCCCAGACCAGAGTGGAGTGGCTATCTGGCACTCACCCATTAGCCGGTAGGGAGAACTCCCTTCCCTGTGACAGTCGCTCTCTCCCCGCAGGATGGCCGAGCCTCGATTTAACAACCCCTACTTCTGGCCCCCTCCTCCCACCATGCCTAGCCAGGTAAGACTCTCCGAGCATTGCTTGTTTCCCCCACGCCCCTGGCTTGGACTCGGGGTTGTGGGTGAGTGGGCTGGGGGTCCGTGAAGGAGCCTGGTGCCCCGCCCCGGCCCTCTCCATCCTTGTGTCTCTCTGGCAGCTGGACAACCTGGTTCTGATTAACAAGATCAAGGAGCAGCTGATGGCGGAGAAGATCCGGCCGCCTCACCTGCCGCCCACGTCGGCCTCCTCTCAGCAGCCGCTGCTGGTGCCGCCGGCGCCGGCCGAAAGCAGCCAGGCCGTCATGTCGCTGCCCAAACTGCAGCAGGTGCCAGGGCTGCACCCGCAGGCCGTGCCGCAGCCCGATGTGGCGCTACACGCACGACCAGCCACCAGCACGGTCACAGGTAGGCGGGGAGGGGCGGGCCCGGGGCGGGGTCAGGAGCGGTCCGGGGGCGTGGCAAGAAGAGCGGGCTAGGGCGGAGTTAGGAGCGGTCCGGGGGCGTGGTCAGGAGGGCGGGGCGGAGCCATAAGGACGGAACAGGAGGCGGAGTTAGGAGCGGTCCGGGGGCGTGGTCAGGAGGGCGGGGCGGAGCCATAAGGACGGAACAGGGGGCGGAGTCAGGAGCGGTCAGAGGGCGTGGTCAGGAGGGCGGCACTAAGGCGGGGTCGGGGGCGGGGCGGTGGGCGGGGTCAGGAGCTGTCTAGGGGCGGGACCAGGAGGTTGGATTGGGGCGAGTCAGGAGGACTGGGGGGCACCGGCGGGCGGGCCCGGGGCGGGGTCAGGAGGGCGGGACTGGGGCAGGACCTGCGAGAGCCAAGGGCCCCCCCCTGTACAGGGAGGATCCCGTGATCGCGACGGGAGTGGGCGTCTGACGTCTTCCTTGTCTGGGTCTGGCCGGGTGGGTGCGGTGGTTGGGGGAGTCCTGCGGGGGTCTGCCCCTGCTGGTTGGGAGGGACCGGAGCGTGCAGAAAGCGGGAGCAGCGCCGCGTGTGCGGGGAGCGGCTCAGGGTGAGAGGATGAGAGTCCCTCGGTCGCTGGCTCCTGCGGGACACCTGTGTGTGGCCCCCCCACCCCCCCACCCCACCCACCCCCGGCGTCCACTCGCAGGCAGGATCGGAGGGTCTGTGGCCATCCCGGCCGGCGGGACCAGTGGGTTCTGCAGTGGTTCCCAGCCAGGCGGAGCTTCCGGTCAGGCTGAGACAGAGGAGGCAGGGGCCTGGGAGCTTGTGTGCCCTGGCTTCTGAGGCCTGAGGAGGCTGATGGATGGGGAAGGATCCTGTGGACCACATTTCCGACCAGGCACAGAGCACTGGGAAGCCCTGGGAGGTTCTTCAGGTGGGATGGGAAATGCTCCGATTTGGGTCTTGCTGCCAGGTGGAGAGTGGCACCTGGGGGCGAGCCCCATGGAGCAGTAGGTTGGGGAGGGCACGCTGGCACTGGCAAGACAGAAGAGTGGAGAGAGTCAGGAGGCTGGGTGGGCAGGGCGTGGGGTAAGGGGTGGCACGGGGGAGATCTCCACGTGTTGGCAGAGAGTTGGAGTCAGAGGAGGTGCAGGGTGGGACATGAGCTCAGTCCTGGGTAGGTTGAAACGAAGTGTAACGTCCTGGGCTGGGGCTCTGTGCCCTCTGTGGAGTCTGGCAGACAGGCTTTCTCTGGAAGCTTCTGTACCTGGCTGGGCCTTTGTTCACCAGCCCAGCCTCCAGCCTGGTGTCTCTGCCTCTCCCCCTACCAGAGAGCCAGGAATTACAGGGCCCAGAGAGCCTCCCCCAGGCCCTAGCCACACTGCACATTCCCTCATTATGATTTTATTAAATTTATTTTTTCATTATAAAAGTAATATTTTAAAAAGCAATATAAGCATATTATGGGAAATTTGGAAAGAAAGAGAAACTGAGAAAAATTGCGTGTAATCCCTAGCTCCTAACCCAGCAGCTGAGTGAGCCTTTTGGCCCATTTCCTTCCCTTTCTATATTTTTTGTTTGCTTTTTAATATGTTTGTGTATTTTGCTGAGCTTGTGGTAGTACTGTATCTATGACTTAAACTTGCTTTTCATACTTGCTATTTGGTCATAAACTTATTTAGAGCATTTTTTTTTATTACAAAGGTGGTACATAGTCATTATAGTCATTTAGCAACGGCACACAAGCCAAAAGGAAGAAAAACTATCCTAGTCCTACCGTTCTTTACATTTCTGTATTTTTTTTCTATATTTTATTCATTTAGTTTTGTATAAAAGCCATACCCAGGTGGTGCTCAGGACTTACTCCTGGCTCTGCACTCAGGGATCACTCCCGGCAGTGCTCAGGGGACCATATGTATTGTCAGGGATTGAGCCCCAGTTGGCTGCGTGCAAGACAAGCACCTTACCCACTGTACTCTCTCCCGACCCTGTATACATATTTATTTATTTTATCTTAATCACAGATTAAAAATTCAAATACTATAGAAGCAGATAGACAAGGTATGAAAAAATCTCCTTTTGCCAACAAACAGTTTCTCTTCCTCAGTAAAGGGAACCACAGGTTTGTTTGGGATGTCGCTTCTCAGATCCTGCCAGCGTCCACACACATACTGCCCACAGGTGCCTAAGTGGGTAAATGGCATGAAGAGATGGATTCATACTGCTTTTTGGCCAGCACTGTGTTTTGCCATTCTCCTGATACCACTGCATCACATTTGATTGTGGCACATCTCTTCCCATAATCCTCTGAGGACAGCCAGTCGTGTCATTTTCTCTGGCCTGGAGCTTTGTATGGAAGGTCATGTACACACATCATTGGTGCAACATGTCTTTAAGGGCAGTTTCTAGAAGCGGATTGACCCGATGGAAAGCTGGGTGCATTTAAAAGTGTAATGGGTCTTGCCAGCCAGCCTTCCACTAGGCTGATGAATGTATACACGGCAAGCTGTGTGGCTCTGCACATTGTCGATCTCAGGGCAGAGTTTCAGCTTCTCTTTTTAGGAAAAAACCAGAATTCAGCCACATGAGAGAGATACCATTTTTTATCTTTTGGCTAAACTAACCTAAAGTTGAAAATATTTCCGGTCCTCCCTCCACCCTTTCTCTTTGGGGCAGGGGACACCCAGGCATAGGTTTCTTCCACCTCTATGCTTGGGGGTCATTCCTGGTGGTGGTTGGGGGACCACTGGGTGGTGTTGGCTGGTAATCGCACCCTGGCCTCCTCCATGTAAAGCAGGAACTCATCCTGTGGGTCTCGCTCTGCCTGTTTTCAGAAGAGTTAACTTTTATTACAGATGTAAAAGGAAAAAGTTCACTTTCAAAGAATCAGAAAGTATAAGTAAGCCCCATAAAAACTAATTTTAGTTACTCCAATTCTACCATCAACGTAACGTTTTGATACATCTCTCTTTTTTTTAAGCAAACATGAACGTTTCAATGGACAGTTCATACTCAGGAAGTCGATGACAATATTATGTGTGTTACATGTGCCAGTTGCATCTGCTAGTGGAACGCACTCAGCAGGGAACTTCTTTGCTGCCTCAGTTCTTTTTTTGGGGGGTTTGAGTGGCTTCCACAGTGGCTCTGAGAGCCAACTCAGCGTAGCCCTGAGATAGCTAGACCATCTTAGGCCATCTTACTGTTCTCCAGCCCTCGTGCAGTGACCGCTCCTGGGGTAGGGAGGGTGCGGAAAGAGGAGCCAGTGGGTCCGAGTTCTGGGAGATTGGGGCCGAGCTGGGCCCCTCCGTGGCTGCCCTTCACCCTGCTCCCACCCGTTTCTTCGCAGGTCTGGGGTTGTCCTCCCGGACCCCTGCAGTGAGCACGTCCGAGTCGAGCACAGGCACGGGCACCAGCACCCCGTCTACACCCACCACCACCAGCCAGAGCCGCCTCATCGCCTCGTCCCCCACCCTCATCTCAGGGATCACCAGCCCCCCCCTCCTGGACTCCATCAAGACAATCCAGGGCCATGGCCTGCTTGGCCCTCCCAAGTCCGAGCGCGGCCGCAAGAAGATCAAGGCGGAAAACCCCGGGGGCCCGCCTGTCCTCGTCGTCCCCTACCCCATCCTGGCCTCGGGTGAAACTGCCAAGGAGGGCAAGACATACAGGTGAGGGTCTCGGCCAAAGGGGAGCCAGGTGGTGCTGACTCGCTGCTCTGGGTACCGGAGCTGGAGAGAGGGGCTTGGGGAGTGAGGGAGGGTGGGGACCCCCGCCCCATCCCCCATCAGAGTTGGGGTGCTGAGGGCCATCCCCTTCCCAGCCTGGAGTGGCAGGAGCCTGCTCTTTTCAGGTCATGTTCTCAGCCCTCAACATTCAAGCCATCCGGAGAACTCCCCCCACACGCCAGCCCCAGGGCTGCCCCCTCTGGACACACCCATTGAATTTGCTGAGGGCGGGGAAGGGGGTGTGTTGGGAGTCAGTTCCAGGCCTTTCTTGAAAGCCATCCTATTCCCCCACACAGGACTGAGTAGAGGGTGGGTGTGGGCTCCCCTCTCCCGAGTCCTGGCTGTGCCCTGGGCAGACCCTCCCCAGGGGAGAGGCATGGTGGCTCCTGCACTCAGGTGGAGGAGGGGCTTTCTTTCCCTCCCCCTTGCAGGGGTGGACGTCCAAGCAGGAGCCTTCCCCTGACTTTCCCAGGGGTGCCGTGCCTCTGCCATCTCCCAGGACAGGGTCCATGGGGTTGGTGTCCCCCCGAGCTATGCCGGCAAGAGGGGTGTTCCTGGCTGTGATCTGCCTCTCGCCCGCAGGTGTAAGGTCTGCCCGCTGACCTTCTTCACCAAGTCCGAGATGCAGATCCACTCCAAGTCGCACACAGAGGCCAAGCCCCACAAGTGCCCGCACTGCTCCAAGTCCTTTGCCAACGCCTCCTACCTGGCCCAGCACCTGCGCATCCACCTGGGCGTCAAGCCCTACCACTGCTCCTACTGTGATAAGTCCTTCCGACAGCTCTCCCACCTCCAGCAGCACACCAGGTGAGTGCCCCCACGCCCGCCCGGGCCCCGCACGGGTGAGCACCTCAGCTCGGGTCCTGTGGCCCGCAGAGTCCAGACCAGATGCCTCTCCCGGGGCAGCCAGGGCCTTTTCTGATCTGACCTGTGTGTCTCTCCTGTCCGCTGCTCTCACTTCTGTCCACTCTTCCTCTGGGCAGGTCTCCTTCCTCTGCCTAGTCCTTCACCCTGTTTCTCAGCCCTTCTGTCACAGCTTCTCGCCTGGCTTCCTCCGGGAAGCCCTCCTTGGCCCCTAAGCATGTTCTCTGGCCACCCCGAGAGTCACTGTCACAGCCCCTGAGGCCTTCCTGAGCTTCCCCGGCCATCCTCTGGGCCCGACTTCCCCCTGTATGGGGAGCTCTCGAAGGCTGCACTGGTCTCCACTCCCACCTCCCTCCCACTCCCCGTGTGTGGCACATAATAGCACTTAGGCACTGGCTTTATGTTTGTAGAATAAATAGAAATAGTTTCTAGCAGCTCGATGAGTCATCCATGCAGCAGATATGGGCAGAGTCCCTGCTGGGGAGCAGATGGGGCGCGGTTGGCATGGCAGACGCCAGTGCCTGCCCGCACAGGGCCAACAGTCTAGCCGCGGGCGTGAAGCAGAGGTATGCTACAAAACTTTACTCCAGGGAAAACCAAGGTTTTGCGGGGACTACAGGCATCCAAAGGGCCAGTTCACCAAATGGAAAGACACAGGCATTGAAGAAGGGTGCCACGATTGTATCTCTTTAGAGGGAAGAAATGGGACCGTTTTCTCTGCAGACAGTTATCTGATCTCGAGGCTTTGCTGTGCGAAGGCCTCTTGCAGCATTGTCGGCGTCAGGGACAAAATTGTTTTGCTGTGATGTTTGTAACTTACAGAAAGCACTTAAGTTCTGTCTCTCTGGGGACTCGCACCAGACAGAGGGGCCCAGCCCTCTTTCTCTCTCAGGTCTTGTGCTCGTTTTTCTCCGTCACCCCCCTGCCCTCCAGTACACAGTGTCTGTTCTGTCAGATTCCCTGCCGCAGGCCTGGGTAGCAGGTTGGCTGGTGGGAATACAGCAGTCTTGCCTTTGCCTGGCCGCTGAAGGCCCAGGCCTGACTCCAGAAGCCTGACTCAGTGATTTCCCGACTTTGTCTCACCTTTGATTTTCTTAAGTTTGGTCAGTTTTATATGCGGACATGGATAACTTGGTGTTGATTCACGTGCAGAGTCCTTTTAAGCTGTGTGATTATTAGAACTAGAGCATATGAGGGCCACGGAAAGATCCTACAGCGGGTAGGGTGTTTGCCTTGCATGTGGCAGACCTGAGCTCGATCCCCGGCATCCCATACGGTCCCCCAAGCCTGCCAGGAGTGATCTCTGAGTGCATAGCCAGGAGTAAGCCCTGAACATCACCAGGTTTGGTTCCAAAACAAAAAACAAACACTCCACCCCTACCCCCAAACAACAACAAAACTGGAATACAAGATGCTAAGACTTGAGACTTAACTTTGTTAGGAAACTTTTTAAAGTCCCTGGGTCATTGTTTTTAATGTGTATGTTAGCACATTATCTACAATCAGGAACGGAGACACATCTCCATTGCTGCTGCCCCTTCTCATGTCAGTGTTGCCAGGTAGCTGGACCAGCTGGGGTACCTATGTCCATCCTGGAGGTGGCTGTGCGCCCATAAGCCACTGAGCAGGCCAAGGAAGGCCTCACCCTCAGATCAGTATTGTCCTTGCATCTTACCATCAGACTCACCATGCCTCATTAGGCAAAATGCGTCTTTAGATGTGATATTTCTGGCATGGTCGTAGTTACAAATTTGATTTGCCCATTTGTATCCTGTTAGGAATGAGGACAGATTCTTTGTGAACCTATTTTTAGCCTTCGTGGTGATGAAAAGACAGGGTCCAAGTGAAAGCCCCACAGTGTTTTGGTTTGTGGTGTGTGTGTGTGTTTATTTCTGGGCCCACCAGCAGTGCTCAGGGCTTACTCCTGGCTCTGTGCTCATGCTCAGAGCTTACTCCTGGCTCTGTGCTTAGGGGTCACTCCTGGTGGGGTTCGAGGAACCATATGGGCGTGCCGGGGATCAGACCTGGGTCAGCCTCATGCAGGCAAGCATATATCTCTCTGGTCACCTAGAAGGTATTTTAGCAATTATTCTGAGTAGCCAAGACCAATTCCATGTACTCTCTTTTTTCAATGAAACTAGTATTTTTAAAATTCACTGGAGTATGTCTGTTTGGCTTGCATAATAATCTTCCCCCAGATTTTGAGGGGTTATTAGGAGCCAAGCACCATTTAAGGGATATTTTATTTCAGTGTGTCAAATATAGCCTCCTAAATTGAGGACTAGAGATAAAGGAAAAATAGGTTTCCCCCCACATGCTTTTTAGTGTTTCTGGGCCACACCCAGCAGTGCTCAAGGACCATGCGATGCTGGAGGTTTAACCCAGGCTCCCACATGCAAAAGCTCCAGCCCTTTGAGCTCTCTTTCCAGCCCCTCATCGGCCTCTTAGAAGATAGAATGTTAACCCAGATGGATCCCTTATCCAGTCACATCCCTTATCCCTTCACAGATCACAGTCCTCCCATTGTTCATCGATTTGCTTGAGCGGGCCCAGTAACATCTCCATCATGAGACTTGTTGTTACTGTTTTTGGCATATCGAATTCGTCATGGGTAGCTTGCCAGGCTCTGCTGTGCGAGCGAGATATTCTCGGTAGCTTGGTTTAATGATAATATAAAATTAAACCATTCCTGTTTTGGAAATTTTTTTTTTTTTTTTTTGCTTTTTGGGTCATACCTGGCGATGCACAGGGGTTACTCCTGGCTCTGCAGTCGGGAATTACTCCTGGCGGTGCTTGGGGGGACCATATGAGATGCTGGGAATTGAACCTGGGTTGGTCGCATGCAAGGCAAATGCCCTACCCACTGTGCTATCGCTCCAGCCCCCAGTTTTGGAAATCTTGGGTTAAGCAGCTTTGCAAAGTTCCCTGATTCTGTTTTTTTTCTTTTTTCAATTTTATTTTCATAAAGTTTTTCCCAATAATGGATTACATTCAATATTCCAGCACCAATCCCAGCACTAATATACCTTCCCACCACCATTACTTCGAATTTTCCCACCACCACTCAACCCTGCCCAACGAGCAGATACTGATAATCTATTTTGTATTCCTTCTTACATAGCATGAGATGTTGCACGGCTGTGAAAGCAGCTGCGCGCTCCTGGAATTCTAAAATTTTAAATAATTAGGGTCCGGAGCTGGAGCAGTACCACAGCGGGTAGGGAGTTTGCCTTGCACGTGGCCGACCCAGGTTTGATTCCCAGCATCCCATATGGTCCCCTGGGCACTGCCAGGGATAATTCCTGAGCGCAGAGCCAGGAGTAGCCCCTGTGCATCGCTGGATGTGACCCAAAAAGCAAAAATAAATAAATAAATAAAATCTTTTTAAAAAATAATAATAATTAGGGTCCGGAGCTGCGTGCAAGGCAAACGCCCTACCGCTGTGCTATTGCTCCAGCCCTGGCAAGCCACCCGTGATGTATTCGATATGCCAAACACAGTAACAACAAAATCTCCAATGGAGACGTTACTGGGCCCGCTCGAGCAAATCGATGAACAACGGGAGGGCCTTTACTTACTTACTTACTTACTTAGGGTCCGGAGCGATAGCACAGCGGGTAGGACGTTTGCCTTGCATGCGGCCAACCTAGCCAACCCGAGTTCGATTCCTCCACCCCTCTCAGAGAGCCTGGCAAGCTCAGAGAGTATCTTGCCACACGGCAAAGCCTGGGAAGCTACCCGTGACATATTTGATATGCCAAACACAGTAACAACAAGTCTCATGATGGAGACGTTACCGGGCCCACTCAAGCAAATTGATGAACGGGAGGACAGTGCTACAGGGTCCGGAAGAATCTCTGCAGTGAGCAGCTTGGTTCCGAGATTCATTTGAGAGTCTCTGGATCATGGCCATTAATGTGCTTAAATGGCGCCGAGGGGCAGTTCATGAAGATGCCTGGCTTCTTGATTCAGAACTTTTTGTCTGGATTGTATTTTGGACCACACCTGGCAGTGCTCAGGGGCTCATCCCACTTTGGTGGGGTGGGGGGTGACTCCCAGAGTGCTCAGGGACTCCGTGATGCCAGGGACTGGAGGGTCTGCGCTGTCTCCCTTTCATCCGTCTCCCCGGCCGTGGCTGAGGGCACCGTTGGCCGTGGCCGTGGTGATGGCTCTCTCCAAAGCCAGTTCCCTCTCTGTCCTTCTCCAGGGTGTAAGAAACCAAGAGCTTGTGGCTCGAGAGTTGTGGGCTCTCGATGTGTGTCCAGAAGACTTGGGTCCTGCCCTGCAGCTGGAAGCAGAGGCCTCCGGGCAGGTGTGAGGGAACTCGGCCCTCCTGGTAACGTAGGTAGCTCTGAACTCACACACGGTTCATTCTACCTACATCAGGTTGTGGTGCGGTGCATGTTCTGTTTTCTGGATCGGGAGTACATTCTGGGCCCACCTGTCTTCTGATTTCTTTCACAAGTGTGAGTCACGATTGTCACTAATCAGAACAGCTCAACTAGGGAAAAAAAAAAAACATCTTGAAGGTGTTTCTTTGTGGGTTATTATTGTGCTACTCTCTGAACATGAAATAAGTTATCGGTTTTTTTTCCCTCTATGTTAAAAATACACACATAGATATTTATAATATATATAATTATATGTGGCGTAATTATATATGATATCACTATATATTTATATACGTTGTATATAATTACGTATATAAAATTAACTCTGGGAGATGAGCTTCCCTTTCGATTTGCCAGCTTTCTTTGTTTTTCGTTTCTGTTTTGCACCAGTGGTGCTTAGGGGCTACTCCTGGCTCTCTGCTCGGGTTACTTTTGCCAACTTTCTTTCTTTCTGTTTTTTGGTTTTGTTTTTTGCTTCTGGATCACACTGGCCATGCTCAGAGTTTACTCCTAGCTCTGTGCTCAGGGAACCTTTTGGCCGAGCCCCATGTTCTGAGTGTCAGGGCCATCAGGCAGACGGTTGCCCAGCAACCTGCTGTCCCAGCCAGCATGAAGAGAGGAAAGAATGACCAGCCCTGTGGGCAGGCAGCAGACAGGGTGGAAAAGGCACAAGGCAGGGCAGTGTGCCGGCGAGTCTGAATTCCTGGGCACAACTGGCTCAGGTAGAGATGGCTCTGGGCACAGCTAGCAGAGTGGTCAGAATCCAGACCTGGACGGGATGGTCCCCCTGGTCAGTGAGAAGGGCCACAGCAGGTGGGGAAAGCCCTGGGAAGTGGGCCCTTCTATGGCAGCCCAGCAGCTGCCTTCAGAGCATGTGTGTGTGTGTGTGTGTGTGTGTGTGTGTGTGTGGTGGGCAGGGGACACAGGCTCATGGAATATGCAGGACTGACCTTGTCTGGGGAAAGGGTTGGGAAGGCAAGGCTCTGGGGGTGGGTAGGGCCAGGGCTCTATGGGGTGGGTACAGACTCTGCAGGGTGGGTATAGGCTCTGTGGGGTGGGGGTGGGTAGGGCCGGGCTCTGTGGGCTACAGGAAAGCACAAGTATTTGCTGTACATATGTGCTTGTATGTGTAGACGTGTTTGTGTGTGAATGCATGTGCGTGCTTGTGTATCTTTGTGTGCTTCCACATAGATGACAGATAACACAGTATGCTGCATGCGTCCTTGTGTATTGCTTTGTGTGCTTGTGTTTGTACACTGCTTAGACTGCATGTGCTTGTGTGTACTTGTGTGTGTGTGTGCTTATGTGTGCAGTGCTTGTGTGTGTGCTTATGCATGCTTGTGTTTGTGCTTGTGGGTGTGCTTGTGTGTACTTATGTGGCTTATGTGTGAGTGCTTGTGTGTAGTTACGTGTACTTGTGTGTGCATGTGCACATGGTCTTCAGGTAGGAAGAATAAGGTAGGGGATGGCACTGATTTCCATGCCAGCAGATGTGTCCTTAGTGGGGAGAGGCCCTTTAGTGGGGAGAGCCCCACGCTGGGACGGAAGGCTTGCCCTTGCCTCGTCCTCATGAAACTCAGTGATTGAGGCCCTTTGGGACTGGGTGTCTGTGGGAACAGGCAGCCGGTGCCTTGTGGACCCTCCTGGCTCCCTAAGGCCAGTCCCATGCCCATGGTAGAGGCAGATGGACCCAGAGTCACCCATTCTGCGACCTAGGGGTCAGACCTGATCCAGAGGGACACTGTGGGTGAGGGCGGAGCCTGAGGGTGATCTGTCCCCACCTTCCCGGCTGTGTAGGGGACAGTGGGAGCCACGGCTCAGCCTTGCTGGGAACTGCAGCCCTGGGGGTGCTTTGGAGGCTTGGCAGTTGGGCCGGGCTTTGGCCTCTGTGGTGGACATGGGGGAGGCGATGGCTGCTGGGCAGGGTCAAGGCCAGGTCTGAGGCCCCGGATGCCGCTGTGGAAGTCCAGGGAGGCAGGAGGCCAAGGGCAGTTGCTGGCCCCCAGGACCTGGCTGGCTTCTAGGGAGGACCCCCTGGGTCAGCCCATCAGCAAGCTTGTGCCAGAGGTGTGGGTGCTGGGGCCGCATTGAGGAGTTGCAGGTCTGTGTCCACCGTTGGGATAGCTGTTCTCCCTCCTGTGTGGCACATCTGTGCTCTGTGCTCTAGTGGCGGGCAACACTGGGGAAGGAGGCCCTGACACTGCCCATGCTGAACCAGGCCCCTGGCGGGGGGTCAGGGAAGCGCCTCCACTCAGGACGTACGTTCTGAGAACGGGGGGTGGGGGTGGGGGGGGGGCTCCTCGCCGTCACAAGCTGCCTGGGCTGTCAGTGACCTGTGGGGAAAGTGGGCCTGTCCAGGAGAGCAGGACTGGCGCCGGGGTCAGAGAGGTGACTCTGGGGGTGGCTAGGGCCAGTAGATGGGCCCTGCACTCCATGGGTTCACTCACTAAATGCACAGGGCTCTTCAGGCTGGGCCGGACAGCACCACTGGGCCAGGTGTCCATGCAGCTGGGGACTAGACCCTGTCCTGAGTGTGGGACCCCCCCCCCCCATCTAGTAGAAGAGAACATGGTACCTTCTGTGGAGGCTGCAGGCGGGTCAGTGTCGGGGGGTGGGCGGCAGCCCTCAGTGGGAAGCCCCCCCCCACCCCTCAGGTGCTTTTCTTTGCCTCAGTGGCAGTGGCCCACCCCCCACCCTGTGCTGGAAGGCGGGATTGGAGGCAGGGCTGAGCTCGTGCTGCAGTTCCATGAACTCTCACCTTTGTGTGTCCTTGTGTGCCGTTTGCTGCGGTGATGCAGAGGATGCAAAGGAATTGAGGCTCTGGGTTCCATCCCAGTGTTGCATGCACACCTCCCCCCACCCCCCACAAGATAACGAGAAACTCTGCCCACTATGGCACCCTGCCCCTGCACTGCCACCCCCAGCCCCATCCCCATTGTGTCCCAGGCCCACAGTGGCCTAGACGGGCCCTGCCTTGTTCTGTCCTCCTCACTGCGCTTTCCAGTTCTGTTCACTTTTGCTTCCACGCAGCAGTGGTTTGGGCCTATTTTGTTTGCGGGCAGATTCCAGTCACCCCGCCTGGTGCCTGGTTTACTAAAATGTCAGCGAAACTGGGTGACTTTGGGCCAGTGCAGGCTGAGCCCCTCACGCACATCATCTTCTGCTGAAGTCTACACCCGTTTTTCAGGCGAGGAAACTGAGGCCTCATGATTTGCCTGCGGTCACCCTTGATCTGTAATTGGAGGAGCCAGGACGGGGGCTTGGGAAGGGGGAACAGAGGGCCCTTGGGAAGGACAGACAGGGAAGGGGCTGCTGCATCCCCTCGGGAGCCCTGCACAGACCTGAGCCTGCCGTGCAGAGACCCAGAGCAGGGACGGGCAGATGCGCCCTGAGGGAGGGCAGTGAGGGCAGGATTCCCAGCCAGCCTGGGAGCCCATGCTCACTCCAGTGGGCAGTCTGCAGGGCGTCTGTGTCAGATGGCCGGCATGCATCCCAGCCGGCCGTGATGTGCTCAGCGCTCCGGCCAGGCCTCTGTGAGCTGGCGGGGAGACTGGGACAGCAATGGTGGCACTGGGGAAGGAAGACTCATCCTGGTTGGGGGGGCACAGGCGTGGTGCAGGCACACCTCACTGGGCTGTCCCTTGCAGAATCCACACAGGCGACAGACCATACAAGTGCCCACATCCTGGCTGCGAAAAGGCGTTCACTCAGCTCTCCAACCTCCAGGTGAGTGCCAGGTAGCGCCCCGTCCAGCCCAGCCCAGGGCACAGGGGGATGGGGGAGTGGCTGGGGGAGCCTGGCCTGCCCCCTGATGCCCTTTCGATGCCCCCCCCCCCCACTCCCAGTCTCACCAGCGCCAGCACAACAAGGACAAGCCCTACAAGTGTCCCAACTGCTACCGCGCCTACTCGGACTCGGCCTCGCTGCAGATCCACCTCTCGGCGCACGCCATCAAGCACGCCAAGGCCTACTGCTGCAGCATGTGCGGGCGGGCCTACACCTCGGTGAGTGTGTGCCGCAGGCAGCGCCGGGCACCCACCCAGCAAGACCCAGAGGGTTCCAGAGGCGTGCCTTCCTCCTGGCCCTGGGACACAGGGCTCCGTGGTTGCTGGTCCAGGAGGGAGAAGGACCTTCCCCCACTCGGGCAGCTGCCTCTCCCATGCCGGCCACCAGGTGGTGCAGTGACTCAGCCCAGAGCCACCCTCATCCCTGGGGCGAGGCTTGAGTGTGGGAAGGGACCGCCTCCATCCCGGGGTGGGGGCCTCCCTAAGTAAGGTCCTTTCAGCACTCAGAGAGAAGTCCCACACACCCTTGGGTGTGAGCTTCTGTGTCTGGGGAGGAGGGCGGGGGTCACACCGGCAGTGCTCAGGGGTGATTCCTGGCTGTGCTCCGGGGACCATAGGGGATGGAGGGGATCCAACCCAGGCCAGTTGTGCGCAAGGCAAGTGCCCCGCCCTGTACCGTCGCTCTGGCCCCCCTTCTGACAGGTCGGTCAGGTCTTCTTGGTGAAGTGTCCCCATGTGTCCCCATAGAGATCACTGGGCCTCAGTTTCCTCATCTGCAGAATATGGATGGGGTGATGATGCTGCCCAGCAGAGGCGCCTGTAGGGGCCCAGGTACTATTCATCGGATGCTCACACCTGCCCTCAGGACCTACCAGGTGGGCACGCTCTTGGCCCGGCGGAGGTGGGGGCCTGGAGGCTGAGCATCAAGCTACCATGCTAAGAAAGACCGCATGACAGATTGTGGCCGGGGCTTGCTCCTGTGGTCCTCGTGGATGCTAGGTTGGACCTGTGTGCTGGAGGGTTGCCCAAGGGGAGTCGGAGGGCCAGCAGCATCCTTGGCCTCTGCCAACTCTCGAATCCTCCACACCCCAAGTTGGGACCATCAGAAGAGTTGTGGGGGCTGCCGAGGACCAGTGGAAAGATGGAGCAGCGGGGACGGAGGGACAGGGCAGAGGCCCAGGTGGACCATCTCAGGGAAGGGACATTGCAGGGCACTGTTGCTGAACGTGGGCAGGGGAGGAGGACCCTGGGGAGTGGCTGCCCTGTCCCTGGCGCCCCAGGGAGGAGCGGCTGCTGTTCCAGCGGGGAAAGGGTGAGTCACAGCAGGGAGGGGCAAGGTGGGGCTTGTGGGAGGCCACTCCGGATGGAGGAGGTGCTTTGATTGTGGATGGGGGTGGTGTTGTCCCCGTTGGGGACTAGCCATGGCCATGGAGAAGCCCTGAGCTCTTCCTTCAGCAGAGTGTGAGGGACTGACAGGGCTAAGCTGCAGGGACGAGGGGTCGTGGGGAGCTGCAGGGAGCTGGCAGCCTCTTGGGGTCCTCTTGACATGACGGTCTTCACACGGATTCTCAGGTGTGTGTGTGTGTGAGTTTGGGGCACTGGAGGTGGGTGAGGGCTCCCCGGCTGGAGGAACTGAATTGGATCTAACTGGACTCTATAGAACACAAATAATCAACTCTCTCCTGATTTAAAAAAAAAAATTACATTTACATTATTGAACTGGTAGCAGGTAGGGCGTTTGCCTTGCATGCGGCCGACCCAGGTTCAATCCCTCCATCCCTCTCAGAGAGCCCAGCAAGCAACTGAGAGTATCCCACCCACACAGCAGAGCCTGGAAAGCTCCTCGTGGTGTATTCGATATGCCAAATACAGTAACAAAAAGTCTCACAATGGAGACGTTGCTGGTGCCCGCTCGAGCAAATCAATGAACAACTGGAGGACAGTGCTACAGTGCTGCATGGATGGGTTGGAAAGACAGCACGTCCTTACTTGTAGCCAACCCTCGTGTGTTGATTTTTTCGTTTTTAAATTTTTTTTATTTTATGAGTTAGTTCACAATATTTGATTACATTTAATATTCAACAGCAATCCCACCACCATGACACCTTCCCACCACCATATTTTGGATGTTTCCATCCTGAACCCCAATCCCTGTCCCAAAGCAGAACCGAAATAATATATTTTGTATTGTTTGTTATGAAAAACTGCTGAAAATGCTACAAAAAAAGTATCCTTAGAGGAAAGAATGTGAAGATTGTTCTATTTCAACAAGGGCATTAAGACCTTCTATAAGAGATCACTAACATGTTGTTAAAGGTTGAGCCTTGTGTGCTTTTGTATACACACACACACATACATACACACACACACATATATATATTTACCTCAAAGATTGGGTAACCCTAGTTTAAATCTCCAGCACCACATATGGTCCCCTAAGCCCCGCCAGGACTGATTCCCGATCACAGAACCAGGAGTCAGCCCTGAGCACCGCTGATTGCGGCCCCAAAACCCAAACCAAAACAAATTATAAAAAATTTCATCCCACCAAAACCCCAAAACCAAGTATGCCAGGGTATAGCGCAGTCCTGTCAGGACCCAGACCAGAGCTGACTCACCTGTGTCCTTATTTTGGCTGGGTTGGTGGGGTGTGCCAGAGCAGAGAGGGACCCAGGGGCCCAAATATTTGTGTGAAGTAAAACCAGTGAGATATGGTTTCATCTGAAAATTTTGTCTTTGTCCTTTGAACATAAGAACTCCTACACCTACCTTACTTTTATAAAACCTATCAGTCACCAGGAGTTCTGATTCTCTTCATTACCCCATAGAGATTTTTTTTCTTATTTTTTTATTTATTTTATTTATTTATTTTTTGGCTTTTTGGGCCACACCTGGTGATGCTCAGGGCTGACTCCTGGCTCTGCACTCAGGAATTACTCCCGGCAGTGCCCAGGGGACCATATGGGATGAAGGGGATAGAACCAGGTTGGCTGCGTGCAAGGCAAACGCCTTACCTGCTGTACTATGGCTCCAGCCCCTGCATTCATATTGTCATGTTTGTGAGTGTTTTATTTGATTACAAGGTTTTGGTTTTGTTTTTGTTTGGGTTTTTGGGTCACGCCCAGTGGTGCTCGGGGGCTCTTCCTGGCTCTGTGCTCATCAGTGACCCCTGGCGGTGCCAGGTACTTAACTTTGGCCATCATTTATTTGCTTGTTCGTTTGGGGACCACACCTGGCGATGCTCAGGGTTACTCCTGGTGGTGCTTGGATCCCTGAGCACTCTGAGCACTGAGCTGGGAGAATACTTGCCAGGTGTGGCCCTTAAAGCAAACCAAACGTAAAGGAGAGTATCAGCTTGGGCGTTGCTGGCCTCCTCCCTCCGGCCCCTGTGTTGGAGGGCGTCCTCTGCGGGCGTCTGCGCAAGCTGAGGTGGAAGGCCACGGAGTGAAGATGCGGCCCCAAATCTTCCCCGTGCCTCCGTGGGGCTCTCGTGGGCCCGTAAGTGGCCTCGGCTCTCCAGACTACCTATTTGTGGCGGCCCCTCAGACTCAGCAGAGCCTCTGGGAAGACCCACCCAGATCAGCTTCTCCCCAAGGGAGCGCTCGCGTGCATGCGTGCGTGTGTGTAGGGGGAGTGGGAGGCCAGGGACACCCCCCAGTCTTCCCCAGAGCAACCCCAGAAGGCTCATTCTTCCCATCCCGCATGCCTGGGAGACTGAGCCAGCTCACACCTGCAGGCCTGCAGCCTCTCCCTTCCTGGGAGCAGCTGCGTGTGGCATGAGGCCACCCCCTCCGGCGGCTGGAGGCCTGGCCCGCACGTGGTTCCTGGCAGCCGGTCTAACCTCGACAGTCCCCGGAGGCCTGCTGCCTGCCAGCTGTGGGCCCAGCCCCGGGGCGAGAGCCAGTCCCTTCCCTGGTCCCGGCAGCTGAGGGACAAGGAACGCTGGCCGCCGCTGCTTTGCAGCCCCAGAGCTGAGGCGGCCAACCGCTCGCTGGCCCGCTGACCCTGGTGCCCTCCAGTGGGCACTGCGGGAACCGCAGCCGCTTCTGGGTCCCTTGTCCCTTGCAGAGAATGAAATAACGTTCCGCCTCTCACCCCTGCCCACAGGAGACCTACCTGATGAAGCACATGTCCAAACACACAGTAGTGGAGCACCTGGTGAGCCATCACTCACCCCAGAGGACGGAGTCCCCCGGTATCCCGGTGCGAATTTCCCTCATCTGAGCCCACCCCAGGCACCACCCCACCCTGCCCACCGGCAGACGCAGACCCAGGCAGCACCAAGCCCCACCTCCCTCCAGGGGCCGTCCAGGGACAGCCGAGCTCTCTCATGACCTTCCTGACCTTCCAGAAAGCCTAGGCCGTGGGCACCGGCCAGTCCAGCTGTGGCTTCGGGGCGGCTAGGCCACCTGCAAGATTCTGGACAGTTTTGGTGGCATCCAAAGACATCTCCGAGCACTTTGAACCTCTCTGTTGGGTTTTCTTTTTGTTCCCCGCCCTTCACTTGCTTCACTGTTTTTTTTTTAAGTTTTTGTTTTGGAAATAACAAAAAAAAAAAAGATATTTATTGGCCAAGAAGTTGGTGCTGCTAAGACAGAGAAATGGAAAGAATTGGACAGATGGACACAGAACCAGAGGGCAGCGGGGACCTTCTCTTGCCACGGCCTCAGGTCTCCAGGGAAGGCTCAGGCCTGGCCTGGGTCTCTGGACTGCAGATGGACGAAGAGGCCCCACGGGAGGGGCCGGGAGCAGCTGGTGTGAGGCACTCGCCCGGGTGCCCTGCTGGAACCTCTGGCGTCCTGCCCTGGGCACCACTGAACAGAGGATGTGTCCGCAGCCAGGGCTGTCCAGGCCTCAGGCAGCCAAAGGAGAGAGGGCCGGGAGGTGGGCAGGACCAAAGGGTGCAGCGTGGGGCTGGGCTAGTGTAGGCCCAGGGAAACGGGTGGCAGTGGGCTGGGTCAGACCTGGTCCCTGAGCCCTGAACACCACCCCTGTCTACCTCGGTGCTGGCCAGGGTCCCGGTCGGCTGCCTCTCCCCCACCCCAGGCCACGGGCAGGGAGGGGGGGAGGGAGTAGACCTGGGCCTAAGACCCCCTGCCCAGGACCTCCTCCAGATGGGGCAATGCCCAAGGAGGGGCTATCTGTCTTCCCTACGTGGAGTGGCGTGTCCAGCCCAGCCCTAGGTCCCCCGGCAGGAAAGGGACTCTTGGGAGGAGGGTCCCAGGAGCAGACCCTGCCCTCCGCCCCCACAGACACACACACACACACCCCAATCTGAAAGCCATGCGTGTCCATGTATATAGGAACCATGTACAGAGCCCAGAGAAGCCCCCCAGCCCTCGGGAAAGAAAAAAAGAAAACTAGACAGAAGCTCATCTATATATTCTGTATCTGGAGTTCCGTTTTGAATATTAACTGTGTTATTTTTATACACTTTTTAAGCCTTAACTCGCCATTGATTTACCAGTTTAACGTTTCCTGGGGTTTCTTTTCCCGTGGGGTCTCTGCCCCCGCCCCACCCCTTTGTTTGACTTGCGTCGTCTGATACTCAGTATTGTAGCTTTTCGTCCGCATGTTAACTACCCTGTAAATACGCTGTTATACATACTGTTAACACCCCCTTTGCTTTTTTCTATGGGACCTCCAAGCCACCGTATTTAGAACTAGTTACCTTATTAAAAAAGAGAAAACAGTCTGTGGGTTCCTCCTCAGTCTTCGTGGCGGGGGCGGGGGCGGGGCGGCCCTCGATGCGGCAGGATAGCGCCTCATTCCCATTCAGAAGTGGGCGGGGGGCAACGTGAAAATCAAATGGTGGGGGGTCCATGAGACAGGACCAGAGAAACAAAGGTGTTCCCTGCCCTCTGCTCTCTGTATTTCTCTGTGTGAAGAACGAACTGTACCTGCGCCGGGTGGGCTGTGCCGGTGAGCCTCCTATGGGCAGGGCTGGGCGCTCGCCACACTCCCTGCACCCAGCCCCAGCCAGCCCTGGCCAGCTGCTGAGCTGGGTGAACCTCACAGCCGCTGCCGCCGGGCAGTGGGCAGCAAACCAAGATTTTTTTGGGGGTGGGGGTGGAGCAAGGATTCAGTCACAATCAGGTGGCAGGGACATCAGTTCCACCCAGGTTTGTCCAGCTCCTCGGCCTTTTCACTGAGAGGAGGGGGGCCCTGCCATGGTCACCTGTGCAGAAGGACGGCCCCTCGGCTCCCCTAGCCCCTCTGGAGCTTCATCATGAGTGCCCTGGTTGGTGGAAACTTCAGCGAGGACCCAGAAGTCCCCTTCACATACATTCCCCACTCTGACATCAGCGATTTGCCCAAGAGCAACATGCAGGAGTTGAGTCCCCAGCTTGGTAGAGGAGAGAAGGTCAAGGGCCAGTGTCTTTTTTTTTTTTTTCCTTTTTGGGTCACACCTGGCGATGCTCAGGGGTTACTCCTGGTTCATGCACTCAGGAATCACTCCTGGCAGTGCTCGGGGGACCATATGGGATGCTGAGAATCGAACCCAGGTCAGCCACGTACAAGGCAAACGCCCTACCCACTGTGCTATCGCTCCAGCCCCAAGGGCCAGTGTCTTAGAGACTGGCCGCCCTCGGGGCTGCGGGGCAGTAGCTCTGATGAGTGAAGCTTTTGTATTGGCTGATGGCACCCATAGTGTGGGGGCCGCGACAGGACATCCAGCCTCCATGTAGTCTCTGTTCAACCTCAACCTTGCCCGCGGGCACCAGCAGCTCCAATGCCACTGCCCCCGGGTTGCCAGCCATCACCCTGTCCCTTCGTCCCTCCCAGACACTCCAGCAAAAGTCTAACTGGGCCTTTACTTCCAGGCCCAGTTGGACGGTCCTTGGGCCCATCAAGGGATGGAATCTCTGCACCTGACAGGCTTACGTCACAAATCAACCCTCGAGCAGGGGGTGAACCTGGAGTGTCATGGAAAGTAGGAAACATGCAGAGTGGCCAGGCCACTGGGGATCCGTCTTTCTGAAATGGACCAGGAGAACCCTAGAGAAGAGCCGCTTGGGCTTAGCGACCATATTGCATCATGTGGTTCTATCTCGGCCAGAGCTGAATGGCCAGTAGTGGACACCTGACTCCGCAGCGACATCCTTGCGCCTGGGGTGCTCGTGGTAGGTGCTGGTGATCTTGGCCCAGGAGAGTCACGCCTCTTCCTGACTCCCCATTCAGTGGATCCCGTGGTTTGAAATCAGCCATACTGGCATCTACCCAGGGCAGCTGGCTACAGCTTCTCCTTTCCCTCCGGGAGCCAATTGCTAAACCCTAGGACCCAATAGGCTGACTCCGATTAGGTCTTTCAACTTTATGAATTCAAAACAGGCTAGGAGATGGTGGGCACCTGGCCTGGGGGTCGGGCTAGCTGTGCGCGGCCAGACACAGGTGGGATAAACAGGGCAGAGAGACGCAGAGGCAGCCTAAGATCCTGTTTCACTTCTCTGCCTAAGCTTAATTTACTTCTTGTTCTCATATCATTGGATTTAAGCTGTTGAATTGTGTAGTTTGGTAAGTGCCATCCCACCCTCCCACTCTCCCTCCCTACTTTGCTTTCTTCATTTTCTTCCTCCTTCCTTCCTCCCTCCCTCCCTCCCTTCTCTCTTTTTTACTTTTGGACTGTACCTGGAGGTACTAGCGCTTACTCCTGGCTCGGTGCTCAGGGATCATTCCTGGGAGGCTCAGGGGACCCTATGGGGTGTTGAGGATCAAATCCCGTTAAGCCACGTGCAAGGCAAACCTTCTAGCTGCGGTACTACTGCTCCAGCCCTATGTTAGGTTAAGTTTCTTAATCTCTCTGTGCCTGATTTTATCATGTAAACTAAGGGAAATGATAAAGAGTTTTTATCAGGCAGATAGGAGAATTAAGTGGATGGGTATGTGTTGAATCTCAGTTAAGTGTCTAACGTGTGAGAACCTATGGACTTTTTTTTTTAATCTTTCTTTTTTGTGTGTGGTTTTGAGGATCAGACCCAGGGTCTCAAGCAAGTGAAGAATGCAGTCTACCCCCTGAGCCACATTCTTTGCCTACAGTGACCCCTGAGTCAACAGCTGGAAATGTTTGGCGGTGCCTGGGAGCGACACCACCCATTGTCCAGGTGGAGATTTTGCATGTAGCAGTAACAATTGCCCGGCTGGGAGTTTTCTGCCACCTGTTTCCTGGGATGCTCAGGATTTCCACTGACCCTGAGGATGCCAGGGAAGTATCGAGAACTATGTCAGCTGTGGACTGTGTCTATGGTCAGGGAGGAAGGTGTAGAAGGAACTAATCTCCCTCGAAATTTCTGCCCCTCAGTAGGCCCACCCAGCTCCTTTCGAAGAGGTCTCTCTGCCCCACTGCAGCTTCCATGACTCACTCCCCAGGAAGGGCTCCACCCACCAGGCTTCCCTTTCCTCCTTAAAGTGCAAAGGGTTTGGTACTGGTGAATCCTTTGCACTCCAAGGACTTGCCAGAGAAGGGACAGGCAAGCAGAGAAGGTAGATGGCCGAGCACCACAGCCAGCCTGCAAGGAGAGTGACAGGTAGTGGTGGTTGGGGGGGGGGGGGGGCGGGGAGCAGCAAAGGTAAGAAACTTGTCTGGAGCCAGGCAGAGTTAGAAGAGAAACGGGTTCCCACCCAGATCCTATCTCCTTGCACCCAGGTGTGTGGCGGCCCAGGGCTCACGAGGAGTCCGCATGGCCCTTGGGATCAGGGCTGCCACTGCAGAGTAAGAGGACAAACATTTCCCCACGTGGGAAGGGACAGGCCACCGCAGGGTCATCACTGCGCTCAGTCCTCAGGCTTACCTGCCCCAGACCAAAGTCCAGGATTCTTCTGGCTTGGCTGCGCAGGGTGGGACAGCTAGGGCGCTCCGAACTGCTTTGGAAAGGAAAGATGTGTCTTAACACAGCACCCACGAGAAGCCTGGCCAATGGCTGGAAAATGACATTGAATGATACAATATATGAGGGTTGGGCCAGGCCAATAGAGGGAATGGCTGCCAGTCCCTGGGATAGTGGAAGTTACTACAAACTCAGATTCTGGGAGAAGATTCCAGAAGGATCTGATCTTGAGTGCAGCCCACTCTCTCAGGGCAGACAGGACCACAGGGGCTCCCATGGCTACTGTCCTTATCTCCTGGGCTCTCCTGGGCTCTGGACACGTCTCTGGAGGGGCAGGACTCCTTAACACTCACACCCAGAGCCTGTCTTTCCCCTTGCCCTGGAGTCCAGACAGCAGCCCTGGACCAGGAAACCCATCATCCAGGCTCTTGGTTAAATGGCGGGTCCTCTCCAGGAGACAGGGCTCACTCAGGATATTTCATAAACGTTTAAAACACCAAAGGTATTTTATTGTAGTGATCACTTAAATACAAATTTGACACAACAGTGGGGGAGGTGATAAGGCCAGGGGTGAGGCATTTGCTTGGCATGCAGCCCACCCTGGTTTGATTCCTGGCCCTGCATATGGTTCCCCGAGTACCATCAGGAGTGACCAGGTGTGGCCCCAAACCTCTCCCAAAGCCTGGAGGTGAAAGGCCGAGTATCTGGCCATCACACCTCCTCCTACCCAGAGGCAGCTCCATGTGGCCTGAGAGCCAGTTCTGCCCCAGCGGCTCAGCCCCAGACCCTCAGTGGCCGCTAGCTACTGCACTCCCTTCCTGTCTCAGTGAAAAAAAAAAAAAAAAGTATAGTCCCTGAGCATCGCTGGGGCTGAACCCAGGTAACAAAACAAAGTGTGTGCACGTGTGCGTGGAGCGCTGGTGTGCAGGCACCTCTCCGCAGGCATTAACACAGGCAGAATTAGGGCCATCGCAGGTGACCATCAGCCCCACCCGGCTCCGCGGGGCGGGGGTCTTAAGCCAGGCCCCACCCCACGTCTGGGTAGATGCCGGAGGCCTCGGGGCTCTTGCCCGAGGTCCTCCCAAGTGCTATGTGGCTTCCTAATGAGGCCGTCCCCCAAGGATCCGGGGACCCCTCTTGCGGTGCAGGACATCCTGCGTGACCCGGGTGCCCGCTAGTCGCGCAGCCGGACGTAGTCCTTGGGCGCCCAGAGCAGCCGCGGGCGGCGGATCTCGGCCCGCCGGCCGATGTCGGGGCTCCAGCAGAACTCGGGCGACAGCACCTTGGCGGGCTTGTGCAGCCAGAAGAACTTGTTGAGGTGGCTCTCGTCGTGCCAGCGCGCCTCCAGGCCGCGCGCGCGGTCCCGCAGCATGCCCCGCGCGCACTGGCCCGTGAGCCGCCGCAGGGCCGCCACGCTGCCCCCAAACACGGCCGCGTGGTAGTAGAAGTCGCCCTCGGCGGGGCCCAGCGCGGCAGCCGAGCGCGCGTCGCGCTCGAAGGGCAGCATCCCGAGCGGCCAGTGGTAGTGCCACGAGTGCAGCTGCGCCACCGTGTCGCCGAGCGCCTCGGGCCCGTAGGTGCCGCTGAAGAACTGGTCCACGTCCATGCAGAACACGAAGTGCGCCTCGGCGCCCAGCCGGCCGCCCAGCGCCGCGTGCAGCGTGTGCATGCGCCCCATGGACACGTCCTGCCAGCGCCGCAAGCGCGCCACGCGCTCCACGCGCAGCTGCCGCCCGGGGCCCAGCGGCACGGCGGGCACCGCGGCCGGCCGCTCGGTGAACACGTAGTACACCACGCGCTGGCCCACCATGAAGTGCTGCTCCGCCGACTCCAAGAAGCGCGCCAGGTATTTCTCCAGGTACCTGCCGGGAGGCCCAGGAGGTCAGCCCCCCAAGACCTTGGCCACATTCTTCTCCCCAGCCGCACCCCCCCTTCCCTGCGACCTGACTTGGCAGAACCCCCCAGGCAACTGCTCAAGGCTCCTCCATCTTCTTCCCCTCCACGAGAGAAAGCCAGGAGGACCTCCAGTGGGCACTGAGCAAGCGCAATGGAGGGCGGGGGACTGTGGTAGGAACAAAGTAGGGGCCCTTCTCATGCGCTCTGCCTCCAGTGGGGGGGTGGCTGCAGGAACCCCCAGCGTTGGCCAAATTCTGTCCCCTGACTTTCAGATCTCTCCTCCCCCTGCGGATGCATCCTTAGGAGAAATTTCTCCCTCGGGTGCCCAGCCCCCTCCCCCTGCTACCGGGGGCTCAGAGAGGCCCGCTGTGGCTCTCCGGAGGCCAGGAGGTCCCATTGTTTCACCTGTGAAAAGTAGATACGAGGTACATGGCCAGTGCCTTTGGGATTTCTTCTTGATACCTGGGGCAGTGCCGCCTTTGATGCGGTCTCTCCCTTCCTCGGTCACCTGTCCCTGCTGTCCACGCAAGGGGCAGCCCACAGGCCCTACCCCTTACTGTATGCCCCTGCGCCCGTGACCACCATTTGACCACCATTTCCTCTGCTTACCTGATTGTGCTCACCATCTGCAAGACTCATCCCCAAGGCCTCCTCCTGTCTCACCCCAAACCCAGGGCTTCCGGCGGAGCAGGCCCAGGCCTCTGGGTGGTCAGACAGTTCTGAGCCCCTGGCTTCCCGTGCCTCATGTCCGGGGAAGAGAGGGAAGAGCGGATGGCTGTGTGCTCACCTAGGCCTTGGAGTCTGGACCTGGGGGATCCTACCGCACCGGGGAACAGTGCTCCCCTGGCCTCCTTACCTGCCTAGCCCCCCCATGGCCCCTCCAGCAGCCAGGACTTACCTGCCCACAGCAAACACAGTCAGCCCAATGGTGAGGTTCTGCTGTAGCGCCTCCTGCTGAGCCACGTCTGGATCGAACATGCCGTCCCAAATGATGGGAGCCCCCCAGGATGTACAGGTCAAAACTTCCGGCCGGGCCCTGGCCAGGGCAGAGATGGGGAGTCAGATCCTTTCACACACACACCCCCACTCCAGCTGAAACCCCCTGCAGTGGGGGTGCTGGGAGAGAAGATAGCAGCGCCTTACCAGGGGTACAGGGGACCGGAGAAGTTGTCTCTCAGCAGGGGCATGATGGAGGCAGGGCAAGTTCCCAGGGGGAGGAGCTCTTCGAGGCGCCTGTGGGTAAGGGCAGCAGTGAGTGCTCCCACCATCCCACGCCCTCCCCAGTTGCCACCCCCCTCGGTGCAGGGACGAGAGGGTACCTGACCACAGGGACCGCGTACAGGAGCACTCCTAACAGGCTGAATGCAAGGACGATCAGCCGCCAGAAGATTCTTTTCCAGGTCCTGGTGGGTGGGGAGGGACGTCAGCAAGGTGCATGTAGACAGACACAGAGACACATCCATGTGCACCCGAGAGATGACGTGGCTCTGTTGGGTTCTGAACACAGTGGATCTGTCCCGTTCGTGCAAGAAGCCAGGCCTCACGGCTGCTCTCCTCGGAAGCCTGTGTCACCAGCTGCTGGCCTCTGCCAGCACCCCAGTCTCAGTGTCTGCACTAGCGCGCCAGGTCAATGTCACGCCCACACAAGTGGGCCCGTGTGGTGACATCCACACAAACGCACCCCCGCCGTGACGTCCACACAAGCGCTCACACGTCATGACATCCAAACCCGCTTGCGTCATGACGTTCACACAGGTGCACCCACATCATGACGTCCATGCCTCCTGCACACCCTTCTCTCCTCCCACAGATGGTTGGGAGTACAGCAGGATGCAGTTCTTCACCTCACCCTGAAGTTATTCTATCTCGGTACTGAAAGCTTCCAGCCTCCTAATGAGCATTGATTGGGGGTAGCACGCTTTGCCTGGCCCGCCCCTTCTGAGCAGATCAACCTATAATCCTTGCCTTTCCCCAGCCATACTGGGCAGCAGTGTTGGGCCAGGTAACATTCAGGTGCTTAGCCCAGCAGGGAGCTTGACCTCAGACAGGGAGAGATCTGGCCCCAGGATGCAGGGAGCTTGTAGGTTGGGGGCTGAAAGCTGACATCAGTCTGGGGTCTAGAGGTGAGCTTCTAAGGCTCGGGAGGGCCAGCTTGGGTTAGGGACCATGTGTCTATAAAGACTGAAGTCCCCAGTCCTTCCACAGAGCTCAGCAGCCCCCTTCTGGCCCAGAGCAGGGGTACTCTGGGATTTTTCCATGGTTGGTTGGTTGCCAGGGAGGGTCCTGAAAATTGCACCGTAAGTCCCTCCCAGTGGGGAGGTGCCGCCAGCAGGTCAATCTGTACCTGTGAGGCGAGTGCATCAGCAATCTCATGGAGCCTTCAGAATTCCAGATACCCCAAAATTGCTGCTGTGCCTTTGGCCAGACCCCAAAAACTTGGGGCAAAGATTACCAAGAAAGTAAACGGCCAAAAGTTAGGTATGTGGGAGACACACTCACAGACCACCTCCGGCTCAGCTATATAATTGGAGGCATGGCCTCTCTGGTTCCTGATCGAACTGCTTAATGGCCATGACCCCAGAGACTCAGAAACAAATCTCGAAACCCAACAGCTTTTGGCAGAAATGCATCCAGTCCCTACAGTAGGTTACCGGCGCTGGGCCACCCTAGGTGGGAATAGGTTTCATGCCTTGGCCTGTTCCCCCTGATGGCCCAGTGGCCACCATCCTCCAGAGGCCATTGGACAGTCAGGTTTGGGCCCGCAGTGATGAGACACGCTGGGTCTCATGGGATGGGGGTGGAGCTGGCCCTTTCCTCCCCGTCCCAACGAGACACCGAACAGCCTCTTTGGCTCCTGATCAAGCCGTTTAATAGCCATGATTCCAGAGACTCAGAAACAAATCTCAAAATCCAGTGGCTTTGGGCAGAAATGCATCCAGACGTGCAGTAGATTACTGTCGCCAAGCCACCCCAGGGGGGAAAGGGTGCTGTCCCTCCGCCTGCTCCCCCTTGGCGGTTCGGTGGCTGCCATCCTCCAGAGGCCACTGGACAGTCAGATTTGGGCCTGCAGTGATGAGACACGCGTGGCCTCACAGGATGGGGGTGGTGGCCCTTTCCTCCCCATCCCAGCAAGACCCCAAGTTGCCCACGAACAGCCTCTCTGGCTCCTGATCAAGCTGCTTAATGGCCATGATCCCAG
The DNA here is from genome assembly GCF_029834395.1 of Sorex fumeus. Lineage (NCBI taxonomy): Eukaryota > Metazoa > Chordata > Mammalia > Eulipotyphla > Soricidae > Sorex > Sorex fumeus. The sequence continues at coordinate 48,569,551 of NW_026606104.1, forward strand.
AGACTCAGAAACAAATCTTGGAACCCAGTGGCTTTCGGCAGAAATGCATCCGGACCCCGCAGTAGGTTACTGTCACCAGGCCATTCCAGGGGGGAAAGGGTGCTGTCCCTCTACCTGCTCCCCCTTGGCAGCTTGGTGGCCGCCATCCTCCAGAGGCCATTGGACAGTCAGGATTGGGCCTTCAGTGATAAGACACGTGGGGCCTGACGGGATGGGGGTGGAGCCGCTATACTGGCATTTTTGGTGTTGGAGAATGGGCACTGGTGAAGGTAAGAGTGTTTTAATCTATGACCGAGACTTAAACCCAAAAGCTTTGTAACTGGTCTCATGGTGAATCAATAAATAAAATTATAAAAAAAAATTTTTTAAAAAGTTCCTCCCAGAAATCTTATCCAGCACTCCCCATGGATAAGCTCATTACAGATTTTACATCTCAAGACATCTCCCAGGTAGTCTACAGATTATGAATCATTCTCATAGAATATACTTTTGTATAAATTTTACACATATTGAAGAAGGGGACATAGATCTCTGTTCGCTTTAATGGGGTGCAGGATAAGGGAAAAATGGGTATTTTAAAAAAAAATTTTATTAGTGAAACACAATGAAGTACAGTTTTAGGCTTACAAATTTTTGTGCTTGGGTTTCAGTTATACAATGATCCAGTACCCATCCCTCCAACAGTGCTCATTCTCCATCATTTACATTTTTAAAAAAAAATTTGTTAGTGAAACACCATGAGGTACAGTTGTAGATTTACAAATTTTTGTGCTTGGGTTTCAATTTTACAATGACCAAACACCCATCCCTCCACCAGTGCCCATTTTCTACCACCATGGATCCCAGTATCCCTCCCATCCCACCCTGCTTCTGTGGCAGGGTATTCCCTTTTGTTCTCTCTCCTTTTGGGTGTTGTGGTTTGCAAAAGAGGCATTGAGTGTCAATCATGTTTGGTCTATATTCTACTTTTAGCATGCTTCTCCCATCCTGGGAGGATCCTCCCAACACCCTTTATTTGGTGCTCCTTTCTCTATCTGAGCTCCCTTTTTCCCCTAGAGTGTGTGACTGGCCTCCAAGCCATGGAGCAAAACTCCTGGTACTAATCTCGTCCACTCTTGGGTGTTAGTCTCCTATTTTGTTACTTTATGTTCCCCAGATGAATGCAATCTTTCTATGTCTATCCCTCTCTTTCTGACTCATTTTGCTTAACATGATACTTTCCATGTAGTACCACTTGTATGTAAATTTCATGGCTTCATCTTTTCTAACAGCTACATAGTACTCTAGAAAAATGGGTATTTTGGATACAACTATTCAGAAGCAGACATGACAAGGGCAAACCTCCACCTTACCATCATCTACAGCAAATGTATTTAGACCAAAAAAAAAAAAAAAAGAAAAAAAATTAAGAAAACCACATCCCTTTCAGCCTTGGTTTCTGTCTAAAAGCCACTTCCTAGCTACTAACCAATGCAAGCTAATTTTCTCACTTTGTGTCTTTTATGTCCATTGGACAAATGATCAAGCCCACTGCTGCAGCACTCAGAAACCAATGTCCCTGTGTGTCTGAGACAAGGTGTGGCCTGGGACTGATGGGGAAGGGCTTGCAGATAGAACAAAGTGTCATTCCTCAAGGCTGTGAATCTTGAACTTCCATCTCCTCATCTATAAAATGTGGAAAATAAAAACACTTGCCCAGGAGCTGTTCCGGACATTGAGTGGATTTCAGCCAAGTGATTAGAACTAGGTCTGGCACAGAATAAAAGCTCTAAGAGCTTAAGTAGTTGGCTTTTTTTTTTTTTTGTTACTTGCTGAGCAGACTCTCACCAATCCTCAGGCAACCTCCGAGTCGCCTCTGTGTTTGAAAAAAAAAACATCCTCCCAAATCTGGTTACCCTAGTTTCTGTCAAGAAGGTTGCCTGCTTTTTTCCCTTCTTCCACAGTCCTGTTCCTCAGGACTATTCAGGTATATTCAGTCCATGGCTCTAAAGGAGGGGGGGTGTGTGTTTGTATATACCTGCATGCTAATTCATTGACAGCACCTCTTATTTATAGCCACACCAGAACCTTGGGTGCATCCTAGTTCCACCCTTTACTGTGCGGCTCAGGGTTGGGTTGACTTTGCTTCCTTGATCTCCCCACTGTTTGCTTCTCCTGCCCTGCAGGGGCCCTGGCTGGCACGTCCCTCACCGCTCCCTTCTCACACAGCTGCCCGTGGTCACATTGCGATAACAAATACTCCAAACTGTTTGCATGTGATGGGGGTAGGTAAATCCCGGAGGGGTAATATATGCAGCCGGCATCCATATGGAAAACAGCCCCCCTCAGCCTCGCTTTGATTATTGTCAAAGACGGATTGGAGCAACGAGCTGTTTTGCCTATGAAATGAGCATTTTGTAAAAAGAAACGGGCTAGGGAGATAACTCAGGTGGTCAAGCACAACAAGCCCAAATTTAATCTCTGGCACCTGAGGATCCCCCTGAGCACCGCTATGAGTGGCCCCAGGTTCCCTGAGCACCACTGGGTGTACCCCACCCGCGCCCTCAAAAAAAAAAAACCCTAACAGCAAAATGAGTGAGCCAGGTGCTCCCGTGTCTGCTTGCGGACGTGCAGACACTTCACTGCTGCAGCTCTTTCGAAACCCACTTAGTGAAGGGAGGTGCCACGCTCAGTGTGGAAAAGTTCACGGAGCAAGAGGTTCATGTGGCTCTCCTCCTTCGCGCATCTGAATTCTATTAGCCACAAGGGCAGAATTCATCTCAAGGTGATCAACCCAGCCTGAGCCCTCCAGGGGTCCTACCCTAAGTTATCCCCTGAGCACCAACAGCTGTGAGAGGCTCATCGTGGATAACAAATGCCAGCTCCGCTCCGGACAGGCCCAGGCCCAGGCCCCGGAGTTTCAGGATCTTGGAGGACCAAATGCTTTTCCATTACTCAGTGCCCTCTCTGCGGCTTCCCTTCTGGGAGAGGGCTGGGGTCCAGGGCCCCAGAAGAGAGTCCTGGATCAGTGCCCATCTGTGGACTCCTGCCCTCCGGTCCAAGGCTGTTGCCCCACACCTAGCACCTCCCCACGCTTTGCTACAGTTTTCTCTGCAGCCTCTATCCTGAGTCCCTTCTCACCACCCACGCCAGGTGCTGAGTGCTGGGGTGCTGTGCTTCTCCCTCAGTGTCTTCCTGCCTCCCCAGGACCCCGGGAACCTCTGCTCAGCGGTCACCCCACGGTGATGTGGCTGTCTTGCCCCACTAGATTCTTAGACTGTGCTCTGAGACCCAGGCCCCAGTTCCGTGGGGTTGTGTGCATGTGTGTATGTGTGCCTGTGTGTTCAGTGGGTGAACACCGCAGGACCGTGTTCATTCCTTGTCTTCATGATCTTTCTCAAAGTTTTATTTCTGTGCTTAAAAGTTCCATTTCCTGGGCCCAGAGAGTGTTCACGGGGCTGATGCATGTCAAGCATACAGGAGGCTGGGATTGGGTCCCCAACATTGTACAGCCCCCTCCTGAGCACTGGGCTGGGAGTAGTTCTCAAGCAATTCCAGAAATGGTGACCCTATGTCCCCTCCCCCCCCAAACAATTCTATCTTCCTCAGGGTATATCTATTCTCCCTCTCTCCTCTCCCTTTCACCTTCTCCCTCTCCCCAACCTCTCTCCTAGACATTTATGAAGCCAGACAATCTACTAGGGTTTGTTTTTGTTATTTTAGTGGGTTACAGGCAGGATGCTTGGGGGTTAATCCTGGTGGTGCTCCAATCTGCCTGCTTCCTGCCTGCAGATTCACTCTGGCCCTGCTTGCTGAGGTCTGAGAGGCCATGAAAGGTAAACCCAGGAAGGGTCAGTCTTTGCTCAGCTCACATCTGTCAGGGGTGGGACCTACCAGAACCTCAAGCCTGAGGGGATACCCCGAGCCAGACATATCCTCTCACCTGGGCTCTTAAGACCTGGCCCCATCACAGCCTCAAGCTTTGCCTCTGGGGGACCCACACTGCTTCTTGTGTTTTTTTCTGGGCCACACCCCATGGTGGGGGAGGTGGAAGGGCAGTGCTGGGGGTTGCTCCCCGCAGCCTCCGTCTCTTTTCTCCAGCTCAAAGAGCTTTTCTCCCTTCCTGCGACCCTGCTAGGTGCTAAGCTTGGCACTAGGTGAAAGGCACATTCTGTGCAGGGCCAGAAGAAGCTGGTGTGTGCTCAGCCTCTCCCCTGCACCAACCCTCCTCCCTCTTCCCAGACTCCCCATGGGAGTGTTATCCTGGCACTATCTGGTCTCAGGAGATTCAGGTGAGTATGAACTGTTAAGTCAGGAAGGGGCTGGAGTTGAGCTCAGATGTGTGCCAGTTCTGGACCGCTGTGTTCACAGAGTCCCCTCTCTGATCCTTCCTCTACTTTTCTTGCTCAAATATTTTCAGAAGGACCCTGTTCCCCTCAACTCCCTCATCACATCTCCACCAAAAGAGGTGACCCGTCGCCTACCCCATGCCCTGCTCCCTGACCCTGCTTTGTCTTCAAGGAGTCCACCATCAGTCATTCATTCCTACATGGTCACACATTCTGGTTTGGGTGGGCTGTCCCCTTGATCTTCCTTCTTGGGCTCACCCAACTTGAGGGACACTAGGAATCACCCAGATCTTCCCTGGCCCCAAACTCTCCCTTATCCCCCTGTCCAAGCCAAGGATCAGTTCTGCATCTTCTTCAAGTACTTTTGATGTAGGCAGGCAGGTAACCAAGGAAGGACTCCCCTGTGCCAATGGAATTCCTGGGAAATAATAGCCCGGAGGTCACAAAAAGCCCAACTTGTGAGCTCAGGAACTAAGGCCTCATGAGACCTTCACCTGGTGCCAAGAGACCTAGAGAAGCTGGATGGACCCCCCTCCCAGAGAAACTCCAGCAGGAACAAAGGCCACGAAAGTAATGTCAAAGAAGACCATTGACTACTACCCTCTTGGCAAACACCTTAGCGATGGACTTTTACCTAGGTAGAAGTCCCACGTGGGGGCAGTTTGGAAAAACCTATAAAAGCCACCTTGGACAGAGGAAGGGTGCTCATATGCTGCCCGAGCCCATGTGCTGCTTTGTCCAAGAGGCCGAGCACATGTGATGCCCGAACACATGTGTCACCTGCATCTCCACTTCTGAGATGTGTTGGCGTCTCTCCATCTCTGGAGAAGCCTGTGTTCTCCCTGAGCATATTACTCTCCCTCATTCCCCTTCCACAAACACTCCCAATAAAATCTGTTTTTTACTTCACTGCTCTACTCCTCAAATCCCTTTCTGCAAGAAGATATGGACCAGAAAACCCTGGGTAAGGTTTAGGACTGACTCTCCTTTCCTGCAAAGAGCAATTCCTCACTCCAGCCTGACTCCATGGCCTCCCGAAATATCTGGTGGTAGGAATCAAATCCTATGCCAAGAAGACCAAACGGACATCAGTTGTGGCTTGACAGCCACCTTGTGGGGCTGCAGGACTTGAGGTTGTGCTGTGCAGGGGCTCATCACAGACTTTTTCAATCCTAGCCTTCTCAGCTGGTCCCCGGGTGGCAGAGGCGGATCGGGAGAAAGTGACCATCTCCCTCCTCTCACCTCACATAAGCCACCCATGGGGGCCCACCGACTTCATTCTTGGCGAGCCAGCCAGGAGTTTGCAGTGACGAAACCCATGCTGAAGGAAATCTGCAGTGGAGGTCTGCTCCCTGGTAAATCTCTAAGGAGGCACTGGAGGGAGGAATGTAATAACCTCTCTGTGAATGTGTGTGCATGAGCACCCCATTAGGTCCTCCCGCCAGGCGTAATTCTGTGACCTGGTACCCTTATGGTCCCATGAAAAGGTTATGGAGTTTGTGTGGGCTGTTTGTGAAAATTCCACGAGGATACACATATGGCATAGGGTGGTGCTGACATGGAAGCTGAACCACTAAGGCTAAACCCTCCACCGGCCAGGCAGCACCTGAATAGTCTCTCTGAAGAGGCATCCCTCCTTTGTCTGTCACATGTCACCAATCACTATGGGAGGAAAACACTAGTGAAAAGTTCCTAAAATATTAAAAGCAGGAGATCAACTCCCAAGCAGGTACCCTTTCACCTTGCCTCAAGAGAACTGGCTAGACTGGCTAGGAGGTCGACTGAAATGTAAAGAATGAAGGGAGTAAGCTGGGTTAGCTTAGGCAGTTAGCGAGGTCTCTTGAAAGCCACAGCAGGGTTGGGCTTGGGCACACAGCTGTGGGTCTGCCTGATACCAGGCCCACCTAGGGGTGCCAGGTGGAAGTAGAGGCCATTGATGATGCCCAAATTTTATGGACCAGAGGCCGATATATAAGGGGTTAGAGTTCCCTCAGGAGAAGCTCCTCAGAAGAAAATAAAGAGAAAAGTTTGCCAAAGAACCACTCTGTTTTAGATTTTTTCTTCCCCACTAGGTTGCATACTAAGACACAGGAAGAACTTTCAGTTAGCTGGATTAAGAAAGAAGTGTCTTAACGACCTCTGTAACAGTGTGTGGTCTAATACAAATTAGAGCATCATAAAGGTGGCCAGTGAACGGCAGATTGCATTATTACACCATCTTGCAGCCAGACCTTTTTTGCAAGAAGCAAAAGAGATGGAATTATCAAAGCAGTGGAGGCATAAAAATGTGAGATCATATGATTAACTGTTTAACTGGGATGAAGAAGTGTGTCAGTGAGCCTGTTAATTATAATGGGCTGAAAGGTCTTGAAACAGTGCTAAGCGCAAGGAGAAATTGAAATTCTCCATCTAAATCCTACTGTGAAAGGTTAAAGGGTTCCTGATCCCTGAAATTCTCTCAACTCCAGAACCTGTACTGTTTAGAAGGGGAGGGGAACTAGAGCCAAAGGCAGAAAAGTTCTAGATAAGGGCTTTGTGAGACAGTGCAGAGCTATTTTTAATGAGAAATTAGACTGTTTTACAAATAACAGAAGCACAGAAGTCTTCAAAATTAAAGAAAGTTTTCTCATGTTTTCATAAACATTTGCAGTTCAAGTGTTTTCTTATGCTGATATCTGAAAGTTTGGTAAGACACAAGGACCCTTTTCTGTGTCTGAAAACATACATACATATATATATATATATATACATATATATATATACATATATATATTTTCCCCCCTGTGTGGAATTGGTAAAAACATCTGGACTAGAAAACTCATGATTTGAAAAAACTGAGGTTAAAAAACTAAAACTGGTTCAAAAAATTGGGGGCGGAGCAATAGTACAGTAGGTAGGGCATTTGCCTTGCACATGGCCAACCTGGATTTGATCCCCGGCATCCCATATGGTTCCCCAACCAATGCCAGGAGTAATTCCTGAGTGCAGAGCCAGGAGTAACCCCTGAGCATCGGTGGATGTTTCCCCCCAAAACAAAAATAAATAACTTTAAAAACAAAACAAAACAAAAATCATAATTTAGTTTAAGAAATAGATTCCTAAAAGTTATAAAATTGGAGGAATCCAAACAAATGGACAAAACTCTATTATTTCACCCCACCATTCCAGGAGGAATCCAGGGAAAGATACTGAAAAGAAACTGAAGGAAAAAATGCGCAGTTTTAAACTCAGCTACAAAGAGCTGCTTCAACTTTAGTAGCTTATTAAAAGATAACTTTTCACGTTAAGTTCTGTCACCAGGTATCAACCTAGTCTTGACCTTAAGAGAGCTTTATCCACAAGTGTGAAATCCCTACTGTTTCATGGTAATGGTTTTGAGTGTTTAACCCTTTTACATCTGTGTTTTCCTAGAAATTGGAATTCTAAAAAATGAAAATTTTAAATATTTTTTTCTGGTTAATTCTTAAAATGAAATGAACTTTTGCCAAGAGTAATATATGTTATAAGATCTTTAACTGTGAGCATCTTAAAGCCTTTTGAATATCTCTAGAATTTATTTGATGCTTTTGAAAGAATATTGCAGTTTTTGTCATGCTAACTGAGATAATGATAGCAACTTCTAAATTTTTGGAAATATGTTTGTATGACATTCAGTAAAATAGGAACGTTAAAACCTGAGACTATAAGGAGTAAAGATGTATATTTTCTTTTTCTTTTTGGGTCACACCCGGTGATGCACAGGGGTTACTCCTGGCTCATGCACTCAGGGGACCATATGGGATGCTGGGAATCGAACCTCTGTCAGCCGCGTGCAAGGCAAATGCCCTACCTGCTGTGCTATCGCTCCAGCCCCTAAAGATGTATGTTTTAAATAAGAAAGATAACAGATGGAAATATCAGTGGGAAAAAAAGAGAGGAATCCAATTGAAGTGAAACTGGTTTTGAAAACGGAATGAAGAAATTACAGGACAAAATGAATGTAAATGAATGTGCAGAAAGCTTGAAGTTGTTTTTTAAGGAAACTATTATCACACTGTATTGTTATAAGAAACTCTTTAACTAATATCCCCAGAATTGTTCTAGTACCTTTTTGGCAAGGTAAAAGATATTAATTAGATGGATGGTCTGGACTCCTGTTACAGTGCTCTTAAACAATTGGAAACCAAGGTTTGCAACACGGAATTAAATGAATTATACATGATGTTAAACTGCATGCTCTATCTCTACAGATCTTAATGCTTCTTTTGACTAGGGGCCAGAGCAAATGAGTATATTGCACCTCATTGTGAGTACAGTGAAATATTTGCTTTTCCTTCTTTGCACCTTCAGTACATTTTTGATGCTTTATGGCACTATGTTGGTTTGCATAAATCCAGATAAGAAGTGGCAACGGACTTTTACTTAGGTAGAAGCCCCATGTGGGGCAGGCTGGAGAAACCCTATAAAAACCACCTTGAATAAAGGAAGGGCGCATATATGCTGCCTGAGCCCACGCACTGCTTGTGTTCACGTAGCCAAGCACATGTGGTGCCCGAGCACATGTGTCACCCAGATCTCCCCTCCTGAAACGTGTAACAGGGCTCTCTCCACCTTTGGGGAAGTCCGCGTTCTCCTGTGAGCATGTCAGTCATTTTCTCTCCCTCCTTCCCCTTCCTAAAAGACTCCAACTAAAACGCTTTTACTTCATTGCTGTCTACTTCCTGAAATCCCTTTCTGCAAGAAAAGACATGAGCCCAGAAACCCTGCGTAAGGCCTACGACTGAGTTTCCATTCCTACAGAGCAATTCCTTGCTCCAGCCTGAGTTTGTGGCCCCCTGAAATATCTGGTAGTGGGGATCAAGTCCCATGCCAAAAAGGCCAAGCGGTAAAATATTGACAGTCACCTGGTGCGGCAGGTGGGGCTCTGGCTCATGCAGTTCAGGGACCCATTGCGGATTTTATCAGTCCTAGCCTTCCCAGCCGGTGCTGGGTTGGCAGAGGCAGATCAGGAGGAAGTGAGCATGTAAGGGACCCATGGGGGCCCACTAACTTCACCTTCTCTGTCATTGTCTCCCAGGACTAATACCCAAACTGGCCCCAAACAAATTAGGAACTGAAATCAGAAATCAAACGCCAGCAAGTTCTTCAGAACAGAGAGGGAAGTTGGAAAGAGGGAGAATGTCCGGATAAGGCAGGGCTAAGCCCACAGGGACTGTGCCGCAGGGCCAGCCCTTTTGAAATGTGCTTCCTAGTTCTTTGTTTATAAAAATGGCTTTTTGAGGCTGGAGAGATAATACAGCGGGCAGGGCGGGGCACTTGCCTTGCACACGGCTGACCTGGGTTTGATCCTCAGTATCCCATCGGAGTCCCTGAGTACCACCAGGAGTAATTCCTGAAAATTACAGAGCCAGGAGTGACCCTTGAGCATCAGCGCGTGTGAGACCCCAAAACAAAATAAATGGTTCCTTGGGAGACAGTGAGCTCAGGGCCTGCACCACAAAGAACCCCAGCATCGACCCCAGAGGACTGAGGTGAAGGGTCCCTTCAGCACCGTGTCCCTGGCAGCAGTGGATGGGATCTTGGGAGCCACAGTCCGGCCCAGACAGCACTCCAGCTGTCCTGTTCGTTCCTCCAGCTGCCCTCCGCCCCCACCATTGGCAGTACCCCCCCACTCACCTGAGTCCTTCTTTGAGAGCCATGCGGAAAAGCCCCCTCTGTTCACCACCCGGACCTGCTCCCAGTGGCTCAGAGCTCCTTAGCAGATGAGAAACCCACAGGAACCGGTGGGAGCGGCTGGCCCGGGGGACCTTGGGAGGCTGTCCCTGCCGGAGGGTGCCTGCCCGGAGGGAGGTGGGTCTGGGGTGGGGCTGCAGGCCCGGGCCAATCACCCGAAGAGGGTGGAGCGGAGGAAGCGGCTCAGTTGGCCAGCTGGCCGCTGAGCCACCTTGAACAGACTCCACTTCCATCTCAGGGGTGCTGGCACCCCCTCTTTGGTGGCGCCGGACCGGGATCAGGGGACAGACAATGTCACCAGGGAAGCTAATGCCCAGCCAGATCACCCCATCAAGTGTCCCTGCTGTAATCTCAGGGGCTTTATGCTGTAGTTGAATGGGGTGTGTTAGTCACTCGGGGGTGGTAAGGGTGTGGGGAGAACGCAGTTCTGCAAGTTTCTGCTGGGCGCTGACTCTCAAGGGGCAGCCTATCAGTCATCAGAGTTTTGTGGATTGTAACCATAAGAGAATACATAGTAGCACTGTCCTCCCGCTGTTCACCCATTCGCTCAAGCGGGCACCAGTAACATCTCCATTGTGAGACTTCTTGTTACTGTTTTTGGCGTATCAAATATGCCATAGGGAGCTTGCCAGTCTCTGCCATGCAGGCGGGATACTCTCGGTAGCTTGCTGGGCTCTCCGAGAGGGACGGAGGAATCGAACCTGAGTAGGCCGCATGCAAGGCACACACTCCACCCACTGTGCAATTCAAAACTGTATGAATGAGAGGAGAATGAATAGGATCAGAATGTATGGTAAGGGCCGGGGTTATTTCGTGAGCTTTGTTCATTATATGCAAATACATTATACGCCTTGTTTATGTGCGGGTAGGAAACATTTCTTAAATTTGGAGGACTTGATCTTCTACAAAGGCTGGAGGGGCTGGAGACACAGTAGAGTGAGGAGGGCGCTTATCTTGCACGCAGCCAAGCCGGTTAGATCCCGGGCATCCCATATGGTCCCCCAGCACTGCCAGGAGTAATTCCTGAGCACAGCCAGCTGCAAGGGGGCCGCCTGCCCCCCTAATTCTGTGCAGGAGCTACCCAATAAAGAGGCACCTTCAAACTGCAAAGATCGAGCCTCTTTGCCGAAAGTCAAGAAACAGCTCCGGTACTTACCCGTTAGATGCCGGAGTCACAAGTTAATTCTTTTCGGTCTAGCTCTGGTTTTTTCCTCTTCCTCCCACCACACTCTTAAACTCAGATGGGGCTTTGGCATGGTCTGGCTTTGCACGCAGGTGATTCGGACTCCACCCTCAGCACCGCCACCTGGTGTGGCCCAAAATCCAAAAGAAGAAAAACGTGCAGACTTGTCGAGGGAGTCCTGCAAGCCACCTGTTCTAGCACTCTGGGGCTCCCCGCAAGCCCCTTCCCTGGGCCCTTCCTGCTCCCTCCAGCAGGCTTGGGATACCAGACCTCCACTGGCTGCAACTAATTAGTTTCTCTGGTGAGTTACATTTTAACTAGTTTTCCTGAAAGGCATTACCAAGATATGGTATCAGCTTGGAAAATGGTCAGACTTTCTGTTCCTGACCCTACCCTTGGGAGTTTCAGCTTTGCCTCAAACACACCAGTGCCTGAGGCAAACATCTTGAGCCAGCTCCTCCTTCCTACACCTGCCCATGGCATGTCTGAGCTCTGCTCAGCCATCTTCGGCTCCTGCGGCCGGTGCTCGGATGGACTAGTGGCTGGAGGGCTCTATTCTGGACAGGACACAGGAGCCCAGCGACCTGCCTCTTCCCTTCCCCGTGGACGGATGCAGGGCCACATGCAGGGCGCAGGAGGTACTGTTCCCAGGCACACACGTGGCCGGGCCCCCGGCTGCACCTGGCCAGCCTAGCACCATGGAGGGGGTGCGCCCCACCCAGCCCCTCCAGCTCAGGGCCCCTCTTACATGCACCCTCTGTCTGGCAGCCTGAGTCCAGGGTACCTTACTCCCTTCACGCAAGGCTGGGAGTTGCTTTCTTGAAGACAGTGGATGTGGATTCCAGACTAGAAAAAAAAGTTGGGGGCCACACCCAGCGGTGCCTCAGGGCTTGCTCCCGGCTCTGCGCTCAGAAACCACTCCTGGCAGGGCTCGGGGCTGTAAGAGGTGGTGAGATCAAACCTGGGTGGAGGGCAAGTTATGTGCCCAACCCACCGACCCACTGTACTCTCTTCAGCCCCTTAGGCTTTGTCTCCTGCAGTGGCCCAGTGGTGGGGAACCGAACCGAGGGCCTTCAAGGAGCAAGGCAAGGGCCCTACCTACTTCCAGGCCACGTTGGTGGCCTAGTGACTTTCCTTCGCAGCACCCAAACCTGCTCTGTGTGCAGGGCTGAGCTGTGCCGTCCCGCGGGGGCAGGACACTGACGGGAGGTGTGGGGGTGCGTGGAGAGTTTGGAGGGCCCATTGGGCCGGCCGCCCCTCTCTCTGCCCTTCTTCCTCCGAGTGAAAAGCAGCCCCAAGAAACACAAGAAGAATAGATTTTACAGTTTTATTTTTAAAAAAACAAAAACGAAAGGTTAAAAAAGTCCTTCATTTCCAACCCTGCTTGGGGGGGAGGGGTACGAGTGGAGAGCAGGACAAGCTGAGAAAGGGAGAGCCCCGCTCCTGCCCCAGCACCCCGCGAAGGCCAGAGCAGGGCAGAGGCTGCTGCCCCTGCTGGCGGGCCCCAGGGGCAGGGGCGCTGCCTCCGGTCACTCCTGCTCTTCTCCCCTGGACGTTCTCTGGGACCCGCGCCAGGCCCCAGGGCGGGCAGCGGCCCATCAGCAGCAGGGCAGTCGGGGGCCTCCCACTGCAGGGAAGGGGCTTCGGAGACATGCTGAAGGCTGGGAAGGAAAGCCTCTCTGCTCTCGCCTCTGTGCTCTCACCGCCGCGTCTGTCTGTCCTTCCTCCTCCCCGCTCCCCTCCTGAGGCCGAGTGGAGTCCAGGACAAAGCACTAAGTGGCTGTTTGCTACAAAACACCTGGAGATGCCTAGCGGCCCTGGGCCTCGGCCTGAGCCAGGCCCCAGTCAGTCACACAGTCACACACAGCGTTAAGGCGTCTGGGCCAGCAGGCAGACCCCGCCGGGCCCAGCTTCTCTCTCTCCGTCAGTCTGTAGAGGGAAGGAGCGAGCCCCGCCTCCCAAACAGGCTAGAGCGGGAGAAGCTGGTGCCCAGGGGTGAGCCGGGCCTGGAGAGCGGAGCGGGAGGAAGGCAGGCGGGCAAGGGCTCCCAGGCCGCTTGCTAGGCCTGACGGCTGCCCTGGGAAGTGACCCAACTCAGGTTGGGGAGCCCTGACCATAAACCCCCTGGAAAGTGGGGGACAGAGAGGGAGAAGGGAGCGGGGCTAGAGTAGTGGGACTTTGGAGGAAGCCAGTGCTATCAGTATTTACAAGCGTCAAGCCCCATCTTCTGCACCACCTGCCTCTCCCTCCCGCGGGAAGGAAGGCCCCTGAGAGCCACTGGGGAGAGGCCTCCTCACCTCCTTGCCACCGGCCGCACCCCGGGGGGGAAGAGCCCCTTCCCTCCAGCTACCCTATCGGGCCCCCTCTGGGCCCCTCAGGAATGTCTGTCTGGCTCTGCAGGGGCACGAAGTGCCCCGGACCAGGCCCGCTCTGAGGCCCTAGGAGTCCTTGAGCATGTTGATGCGCGCGTAGATCTTCAGGGCGGGCCCCAGCTTGATGTTCATGGCGCTCATCAGATGGTCCTCCTTGAGCAGCAGCAGAGCCTGCCCGTCGATCTCCTGGGCCCGGAACTCCTCTGCGATCTCCTGGCAGCCTGGGAGGGACAGCACGGAGACGCGGTCAGTCGGTCAGAACCGCCCCTCACCTCCCTGTCACCGCCGGCTCCTGCTCGGCCCAGACCAGTCCAGACCTGCTCCCCAGGGAGCCGAGTGGAGCTGCCCTGGGCTGGAGACGCGTGTGACAGCACAGGACACCCAGGGCCCCCTCCAAGGGCACGGCAGCTGGCACCTTGCCTCTGGGACAAGAGCCGCCAGGTGGTGACAAGCAGACCCTGGAGAGGAACTGTCCGAGATGCCCGTCTGGAGAGGGAGGGAGGGAGGGAGAGAGAGAGAGAGAGAGAGAAAGAGAAAGAGACAGAGAGAGAGAGAGTGTGTGTGTGTTGTGTGTGTGTCCGAGATGCCCGTCTGGAGCGTGTGTGTGTGCTGTGTGTGTGCTGGGTGTGTACTGTCCGAGATGCCCGTCTGGAGCCTGTGAGAGAGAGAGAGAGAGAGAGAGAGAGAGAGAGAGAGAGAGAGAGAGAGAGTGTGTGTGTGTGTGTGTGTGTCTGTCCAAGATGCCCGTCTGGAGCCTGTGAGAGAGAGAGAGAGAGAGAGAGAGAGAGAGAGAGAGAGAGAGAGAAAGAGAGAGAGTGTGTGTGTGTTGTGTGTGTCCGAGATGCCCGTCTGGAGCGTGTGTGTGTGCTGTGTGTGTACTGTCCGAGATGCCCGTCTGGAGAGGGGGGGAGAGAGAGCGAGAGAGCGAGAGAGAGAGAGAGAGAGAGAGAGAGAGTGTCTGTCTGTCCAAGATGCCCGTCTGGAGCCTGTGTGTGTGTGTGTGTGCGCGCGTGCTTTGAGATGAGCTCGGCAGCTCCAGGGCCATCTTCACGCAGAGCTGCCTGCTAATAAAACACCTCCCGTTCTACGCAGCACTGGAGCTACTCTCACAGTGCCAGGAAATGCCCGGAGGCTACTGTGTGAGTTTCGAGAAGGTGCTTTATAAAGAGATGCAGGTGTCTAATGGGGTGTGGGGAAATGGCATCTCTGTCTCTGACACAGGACTCCTAGCTTTGCTGCTGCTGCGGTAGGGGGTGGGGCTGGGGGCCAAGACAAATGAATGAGGCACCGAGCAGAGGCCAGGACAGACTGGGCCCACAGGCTTCTCACTGCTCAGGACAAGCGAGAGGTTACTGAGATGCTGCAGGAAAACTGCAACGGAGCTAGAATTTGTTGGCTTTTAAAATCCCTCTTTTTTTTTTTTTTTTTTTTTTTTTTTTGCTTTTTGGGTCACACCTGGCGATGCACAGGGGTTACTCCTGGCTCTGCACTCCGGAGTTACTCCTGGCGGTGCGCAGGGGACCATATGGGATGCTGGGAATCAAATCTGGGTCGGCCGCGTGCAAGGCAAACGCCCTACCTGCTGTGCTATCTCTCCAGCCCCCAAATCCCTCACTTCTTAAGATGGCAAATGATGCTAAAGGTAGAAAAAAAAAAAGGAAAAAATAATAAAGGTAAAGAAAGTTTCTAGGCAAAGATCAAATCCAGTCAGAAGTGATTCCTGAGCCCAGAGCCAAGAGTTAACCCTGAACATCAGCAGGCATGGCCCCAAAACCAAAAACAATACCCTCCACATTTGCAGCCAGGCAGGTGTAGGTAGGTGTTTGCTTTGCACATGGTCGACCAGGGTTCAATCCCCAGCATCACATATGGTCCCTGGAGCACTGCCGGGAGTAATTCCTGAGTGCATGAGCCAGGAGCAATCCTTGAGTACTGCCTGGTGTGATTTCCCCCTAAACCCCCACCCCCGCCCCCAAATCAATCTTGTCAAGAAACCTGTGGTAAGTGGAGGCTCTTCAGGTGGAGTTCAAATCACCCCCCCCCCCCAGCTCAGGTAGGGGGGCATGTAATTTTTCTTTCTCTACTGGACCCTCTTCCTCTCCTAATATTTTCTACCTAAACTATGTTTAGATCATTGAAATGGGGTGTGTGACGAAAGTCTTTTATTATTAAGTCGTGAGGAAAATTGAATGTATTACTTCTTGAGGAACTGTCACACGAAAAGTGGAGGATTCGCTAGGCTTATCTCAGCCTCTCGCTTCAAGAGGGGACTCTGACTCTTTGTTGATGTTGTTTGGGGCACCCACAGCAGTCCTGCTGGCTCCTGCCAGGCCAATTTGGGGGTGAGGGGCACGCCCCATGTGGTGCTGGGATGGGTCCCAGGGCTCAAGGCTATTAAGGGCACTGCTTCTGCTTGAGAAGAACCCCAGTGTATAGGAAACTCATCCCAAAAGATCTTTTAGGTTGTTTTGTGTGTGTGTGTGTGTGTGTGTGTGTGTGTGTGTGTGTGTGTGTGTGTAATGGAGTGAATTGCAAGAAGATTCGCAGGAAGTCCATAAAGATCTGTAACTGGCAGAAACATGGCTGACTTGGACCGAAAGTGTCAGAGGTAAAACAAACAAAAAAGCGGGAGGGGCTGGAGCAATAGTACAGTGGGTAGGGCCTCTGCCTTGTACATGGCAGACCCGGGTTCGATTCCCAGCATCCCAGATGGTCCCCTGAGCACCACCAGGAGTAATTCCTGAGAGCAAAGCCAGAAGTAACCCCTGTGCATCGCCAGGTGTGACTCAAAAAGCAAACAAAGCAAAGCAAAACAAAACAAAACAAAAAACCAAAAAAGCAGGAAGTGGCTTAGCATCTCCTCTGACCCTCAGCAGTCTTTCACGAACAGGGTGGAAACACCAACAGCCCCTCCTGCTTCAGAGCAGGCCTGAGCAGTGGCCCTCTGGCTCACCTGCCAGCTCAAGGGCTGCAGAGAGAAAAGGACACGCCATCCCCGGGGCTCCCTCTGTCTTTAGACCATGGATCTGTGCTGGTGAGATCTCAGACACAGGGTGATAGTGGGCTCTGAGACTGTTTCCAAAGGGAAAGGGGAGCCCCGTAACCCATGCTTCAGACACTCAAGCATCTCAGTCATGGGGATGCTCTGAGGTCGGGTCCACAACGGCACACACAGTGGCCAGTGCCTGTGAGGGCCAGAATCCCTGGTCAGGAGGTCACCTGGAGAGAGTGAGGCCTTGTGTCAACAGTCACCATGGATATGGAAACCCCGTGAACGGGCACTGTGGAAGGTGCCTCTGGATGACTTCAGCCTTAGCATCTATCTTAGTCCCAACTTCCCCAGGCGGTGTGCGGCAGAACTGCCCAAATGCCGGGCCACAGCAGCTGAGGTGGCAGCAGCAGGGAGGTACTGCACTGGACCGAGTGCAGAGCAGGATCTGGGGCCAGTCTGACCCAAGTCTCCTGACCACTAGACCCACCTCCGCTGTCACATGTGGCTGCCATTGATACTGACCCCAACGGGTGCGTGGAAAAGCCGTGAGGACCCTCTTAAAGTGCCTGAGAAAGATGGAAGGTTTTGTTCTTAAGGTTCGGTTCTAGACTCCTGCCCTCGAACCCCTGGTGCTTCTCCTGTACGAGAGATGATGCCAATATTCCTCACAGATGTTCTTGTACCTCACAGATGTTCTTGTATCTCTGTCCAGGCTTCTCCTTGGTACACACACACACACAATATCTGGCAAAGGCCTGTCAACAGTTCCTCCAACTTTTCTTCTTTTTCGGCAGTGCCAGGGACTGAACCCTGGGCTTCACTTGCAAGGCATGGGCTCTCCCTTGGTGCTACAGCACTTTTTTTTTCTTTTTGGGTCACACCCAGCGATGTACAGGGGCTACTCCTGGCTCATGCACTCAGGAATTACTTCTGGCCATGCTTGGGGGACCGTATTGGATGCTGGGAATCGAACCCGGGTCAGCTGTGTGCAAGGCAAACACCCTACCTGCTGTGCTATTGCTCCGGTCCCCACAGCACTGGTCTTGAGATCAAGTTTTCCTCATTTTGATGTTCTCCTTGGCAGAAGTCTATTGTCCCACCTGCCCTGGGGCACCTGCTAGAGCCAGGATCTCCCAGACTGCCCGTGTCAGCACGCGAAGAGACTCACAGCCATAGACAGTTCCTTCAAGTTTGTGCTCTATGCTCCCAGAGGCAGAAACCTCATCTTCTTCATCTCTGCACCTCAACAGAGAGGCTGCCCGACTGATCAGGTCATTGGGTCCCTCCCTCCTCTTTCCCGGCACTTCCCAGGTCTTACCTGGCAGAGAGCGAATGAACTCGTAGACGTCCTCTACGTTCCATTTGGTGGGCTCGCTTGGGAGGAAGTGGTGGCCCATGCCCACCAGGTCCCGCATGTGCATGTCAGGGAGCTCCAGGTCCCGCTGGCCTTGTCGCCGGCGGGAGGTGGACGAGCTGGCCGAGATGGGGGACAAGGGCTCCTCATAGCTCGAGTTATCTGAGCAGCGGCTGGAGTCCTCCTGGCTGTGTGTTAGCTGCAGCGCAGCCGTGACTGAGAGGGGGACGGCGCTTGTGGGCTGCGGGGAGAGGAGAGGCTTCCTCAGGATTGGAAAAGAAAACAAGGGGGCTGAGTGACGGGCCAAGGCAAGCCTGTCGGGGCTCCCCGCCGACCTGGCCCACCACCCCTCTACGTCACTGGATCCCTGCATCAGGATGCAGTTTCCAAGCTGCCTCTCTTTCCCTAGGAGCAGGCACAGCAGTCATGTATCATATGTGTCATTTCTTGTCACTGAAATTTAACCAGGTCTCTGGGTCACAGGGGTGGCCTATGAATCACTTGAAATGGCACGTGTATATTTTGTAACACATGCCATTTCTTCCATCAACTTTTTTTTTTTTTTCGGAGGGGGGTGTAGGAGTTGGGTGTCTGAGTCACATCTAAAAGTGCTCAGGGACTACTCCTGGCTCTGTGCTCAGAGGTCACGCTGGTGGTGCTCTGGGGACATGTGTCAGGCTCTGGACTGAACTGGGACTGCTGCAGGAAAAGCCAGCACCTGCTCTCCACAATCTCTCCCTCCAGCCCTCTTTTTAAAGAAGTTGATAACCAAAACACTCAGCAACAACAAAATACACTTAAGATTCTAAAACTTCAGGTGGGCTGTGGGTTCCCTCAGGGCAGAGCTTTTGCTTACTGGAAGGCTCTACCCCCTAGGGTCACTGGGTCAGGGAAGGGGGCGTAGCAGCTTCTGGGCAATGGGGCAGGTGCTTTGTTCTCTTGATGAAGGCCGATTTCCGATTTTCAGGGTCCAGGCAGCAAACCCAGGAAGTTTGGGCAAGTCTGCTTTAGAGCGAGCCGGCGCCTGTGTCTCCAGCAGAGGAGACTGTGGCAGACTCAGTGGGCTCCTGGCTCAAGGAGGTAGCAAGGAGTGAGGGCAGGGGGAGGTGTTATCCCCAGCCTTTCAGGAGAGAGACAGGAGGGAACCAGGTCAATCCGTCTCTTCCTGGGGCCAGGCAAAGAAGGCCGCTCCAGGGCCCAGAAGTCTAGGGCACCAGCAGACTGGAAGGGTGGGGTCATGTCAGGAACATCCTGAGTGCTGCTGGGTCTTCAGGGGGCAGAGACTGGCTGCCTGAGAGCACCACAGGGTCAAAGAGTCCGGGGGGGGGGGGGGGGTGCCCTGGGTGCCTGGAGAAAGGAGGCTGGAGTTTTACCACTGACTGAGCTTTGGCCCGCAGCCCACTCACCTGCTTCTTGGTGTCCTTGGTAAGTGTTGGCAGACTAGCTTTGCTGGCACGGCGGCGGTTATGGGTCGTGGTTGCCGCCTTCTGCAGCTTACTTCGGTCAGAGTGGAAAAGACCCACTCGCTTGGTGCACCCCACATTGTACCTGCCAGAGCCAGAAAACAAGGGGAGTCAGAGCAGCCAGAGGTGTGAGGCCCCTGGCAAAGCCCACCTGTCCTTCCCAGTCCTGTGACCGTCACCAGCATGCGCTGTGTGGCCCTGGCGGCTCATGCTGTTTCTGAGCCTCCCTTTCTGACTCTGGTCCTGCAGCCACGTGAGCATGTGGAAGGGGCGGGTATAGTGGTGGCTGCCACTCCGTGCTTATGGCCAGAACTCACAGCTGATCCACAGCTGTGCCAAGACCCCCTCGTCCTGCTGGACGGAGCATGGCACAGGTCCACAGAGAGGGTCCTACTAATCTCTGGGGAGGCTGACGAGGGCCTCACTCCAGCTGGCACATGGACACCTCTGCCTGGGGGCCCTAGACGTTTCCTCTGTGATCAGAGGTCAGGACTTCAAGGTCAGCTGCCCTTCTATCTTGGTACAAAGACCACCTAGGCCTTCTGTACCAGGAGCTGAATCCCCGGGTCTATGACATCAGGCACGATCGCTTCTCCTTTGTGCTCTGTCTCCTGATGTGTCCCATGGCCAGCCCTGCCTCACAGGAGGATTCTGGACATCAGGTGACAAGCCTGTCAGATGGTAGCACACACAGCAGCTTACAACAAACCATGCCAGGCCCTCCTATTCTCACTGGCCTTTTAAGCTGGTGGGTTCAGAGGGAAGGCCATTAGCGCAGTGACTCTGGCCAGAGCTGGCAGGGAGTTCCCCCACCCCAAGGCACAAGAGGTGGGCAGGGGGCTCCAGGGCCAAGGGTCTGCTACTGCGTGTGCCCGCGGCCACATGGTGCAGGTGCTGACGTGCACGCCAGCCAGCGACAGGAAGCTGGGGAAGCCATGGGAGGGCAGCTGGGTGGACTGTGCCCAGAGCAGGGCAGAGGCACAGTTCTGAAGGAAGGGAGGGGGAGCCCGGGCAGCGCTGAAACCACTCACCTCTTTGCACAAGCCATGGAACAGAAGCGCTTGGAACGCTTGAATTTGTAGGCAAAGTCCACCCGGCCACAGAGCTCACACTTGAGTTTGAGGGGGGTACCCTCCTCTTTGGATTCTGAAAAGCAGCGGAAATGTAAGGGGGAGAATGAGCCTTTGTCACAGCACTGCCAGCCCCACCACCCCCCAGGGCACCCCTTCCTCTGTGCCCACGGCCGTGACTCCCAGCAACAGTCCAGCTTGGAAACTGCCCAACTGTGGGGCCGGAGCGAGCGTACAGCCAAACCTGGTGCAATCCGTGGCACCACGTATGGTCCTGAGCACTGTAGTGGTCACTCCGGAGAGGTAAGGAATGGCCCGAGCATCGCTGGGCATGCCCCCGCCCACCACACAGGTAGAATGGGAAATGCCCAACCGCCTGGCCTCTGATTTCCAAAGAGTTGAGTTCCCATGCCTGCCCCGATATATCCGAGGGTGGACCGTGTCCCCTGACAGATTTCCCTTGCAGTAACGTGGAGCTGAGGCAGAGCCCAGGCAGGCGAGTGTCAGCACCCATCTTGACGCTCACTCTGGGGGAGAGCAGGACGCCAGCATCCGGCCCACGGGATGCGCCTGCGGGGCAGAACTCAGGGCTCTCCAGCCCAGGTGGCATCCTGCCCTTGAGCGTGGCACCCGAGGCAGTGAAGGCTGAGCCTCCACAGTGCCCGTCCAGCCTGCGGGGAGGAACAGCTTCTGGAATCGGGCCTGGCTGGAGAGGCGGGGGACAAAAGCAGTCCCTGGAGGGGTGGGCCTTCGCTTGTTCTCTGGGGTGGGGTCTGATAAGGGAGGTGGGGAGGTGCTGGCTAGGCTGCAGAGCTCAGATTCCCGCCGGACCCCGGGTTCGAGGAGCTCACCTTGCAGATAGGGCTCCTCCATCTCGGAGTCAGTGGTGGTGGTGTGGTCCTGCTGGGGAAGTTTCTCAGGCAAGAACCCCTGTGCATACTTCTTCTTGAGATTCCCCACCAGCAGGGACGAACGTCCCACCTGGAGGACAGAGGGACATGGGGGCGATGAGGCGCGGGCAGGGGATGGGTCTCTGCTCTTCAGTCGCATCATCATCACATGTACAAAACACCCCAGCACCAAAGCCAGCCCCGAGTTCACCATCCCTGGTGCCCTGCTCCAGGCCCTGTGCTGCTCAGACCCGGAGGCCAGATGCCCAGGGGCACCCTAGCACACCGCTCCCTCCACAGGGAGGACTTCAGTTTGGCATCAGTGGACAGCTTGGCGCTCAGGACACTCTTGTCAGAGTCTGAGCCCAGAGCTCATCGGCACACAGGAAGGGCGGGGCTGGCATGTGCCCGCGTGTCCCACCCTCCCAGCCGGCCTGTCTTGCCGCTGCTCCTCACCCTCCCCTGACCTCGAGGCTGCCGGAGAGGGGAGCAGGAGAAAGCGGGCTTCCGGCAGAGAGCAAATGCCCTCTGGCTGCCGGTGCCAGGTTAGGTCTCTCTGCTGGCCCTGCTCGGGCAGGCTGGAGGCTACCATCAGCACCCCTCCCAGCAGGGGCTGACAGCCCAGAGCTGCTCAGAGTTAAGATGCTCCAGGTGAATGTCCAGACCATCAGCCTTCAATGACCTCTGGAAGAGGACAAGGATCTGTTTGCCTTCGGCATTTTTTTTTTTTTGGTTGTTTTTTTTTTGGAGGCCACACCCAGCAATGCTCAGGGGTTACTCCTGGCACTGCACTTAGTAATCACTCCTGGCAGTGCTCCGGGGGTGCCAGGGATCAAACCAGAGTTGGCTGTGTGTGTAAGGCAAGAAAGAGCCTTACCCATTCTACTCTCACTCTGGCCCCTGCCTTTGGCATTTTTTGAAGAGCAGTTTAGTTCACCCATCCCCGTGGATGTCTCAGGTCTTCTGCTGATTAGTCAAACCACTCACGGGTGCCAAGAATGAGCAAAAGGCAGATGGCATCCCACGAACAGGCGGCCTGGCTCGACTCCCCTCTCCCACGGGCCAGGCCCACCTGTCCCCCGGCCCAAGAATCGGCTTGGGCATTGTCCTGATAAACCAATTTCTTGGTTCCATATTCCCTTTGGATTGATGCTTTCTCTGGAGACCCTTGGCGGGTCCTTTCTGAAGCGCCCCTGGCTCCCACTCTTCCTCTTCTGAGGCTCTGTCTGTCCCAGAAACGCAGCTGCAGGCTGCCACCCCATTCTCCTTATTTCCCACCTCCTGACAGGTCTGTTCTACAGATTCCTTCTGTTTCAACTGGCCAAAGTTCTGCCATTCAGAGGGTGTGGCCTTTGAACCGGATTGCGGTCTCATTTCCCAGAGTGCATCATGTTGCCCTGGACACCCCACTGGGAACCCCCTTCTGACCAAAGAATCACACACGTGCAGAGGGGGAAAGCATTGGGTCTGTGCGACCTTCTAGTGCATGTGGGGAGGGGCAGCCATCACCCCGATCACTGACCCCGCCACAATCCTAGAAAGCAGCAAGCCCTGACATCCTGGAGGGGAAAATCAACAAGAGCAAATGGATCACATTCCTGGACAGTTACATGGAAATGTAAAAATAGTCTAATACACATCTGAAATATATTTAAAAAAAAAAAAAGAGGGGAAAAGAAGTAGTCCGTACCGGGAAAGGCTCCGCCCCCTCCTGGATCACAAACCCTTCGATAACATGCGTCAGGATTTGGGGTTTCACAATGGCCTGTGGTGGTTTATTCTCACCATTCTGGGGGGCAGTGCCGGTGATGCTGGAGGCAGAGTTTCCGTTCCCTGAGGTCATGCCGGGGCTGCTGAGGTCGGTCAGTGCATGAACAATGCCCTGCCCTGTCTCTGTACAAAGGAAGCAGGAAAACACAAGCAGAGTGGTCAGAACCGCGTGCAGGCCGGCAGGGACTCCACATGTGCCCTCTGCTCGGTGGAGCCACACAGGTGTGAAGCAGGCAGTCCGTCTCGGTCCTGTCTCAGGGGACACCCACGCCGCGAGACCACCCGGCGCGGCAGCAGGGTGGGCCAGCAGCCAGCTGCGTTTCTTCGCCCCCCAAACTGGGCTAAGGACAGTGTGGTGGAAGGTTCTTTCTTCTTCCGTTGGAGACTGAAGCCCGTGTGTCAGTGCAGCCAACCCTGTGCTGACCGGGAACTCTATCCCAGCCCTGATAAGAAAGTTTATCCAGGTTAAACAGAGGAGGAATTAAGACCTTGATCCAGGGTGAGCTGCACCAAGAAACACTTCAAGGGAGGAAAATAGAATTGAGGTGAGATTTACAACAAAGAGGAAAGACGGAACCAAGAGGGCTTGGGTGTGGTGGGGCCTGGGTTAGAAAGCTAAACGGACCTTTCGAGGTTGCCTGGAGAGGGATTAGATTTTAGCATCCTGTGAAATGTTTAGAGTATTGAGCTACAATCCAGGAATTAAGGTAAGGAAACCTGGGGGCAAGCCCCAAAGTCAACACCATCCCGAAGAACCAACGAGCAGAGGTCACTGCTAAAGACACACAGGTGCCCTGTCCACTGAGGAAGCCAGCGGGCGGCACTGAGCGGCTCTAAGTCAGGAGGTTGCTGCCAAGTATCAGCTACATGTCCACTCTGATGCCCAGTCAGGTGCCCTCCCCACCCCCTCTCTCCATGGGCACCCTCCCCAACCCCTCCTTCTCTGGACACCCTCAATATCCCCTCCCTCCATCCACTGACATGCCCCCTTGCCCTGTGGACACCTTATACCCCCTTTCACCCCATGGACCCTGTCCTAAGTTCTCCATTCTGAGGACCCAATGGAGTGCTCCTCCCAAACACACTCTGGCTATCTGACTATAATTTGTAGCTCATTAGAGTAAATGGGGGAATATTTTGCAAGACTCATAATTAGGAGGAAGCAGCCATGGTACAAAAATCAAAATCTTTGTTTGCTTTGGGGTGTGTGGCAACACCCAGTGGCGCTTGGGGGGAGGGGGGTCACTACAGGGCGCTCAGGGTACCATGTGGTGCCAGGGACCAAACCCAGAGTTCCCTTATGTCACACATGTGCTCCAGCCTGTTGAGCCATCCCCTTGGCATTTAATTTACACCTATTAAATTTTTACAGCAAATAAACTTCATTTGATAAATTTTATCTCAGTCCAAAAAAGTGATTTTTTTTTTCTAATTTGCTGGTATACTTTCATTTCAAACAACATTTTAAAAATTATTTTTGTGTTAGGGCCACACCATTCAGGGGTCACCACTAGGTCTGTACTCTGAAATCACTCCTGGCCAAACTTGGGGGACCATACGGAATACCAGGGGTCGAATCCCAGTTAGTCACGTACAAGGCAAGTGCCCAGATACTATCTGGTCCCAAGCAAACACAAATTATTTTAAAAATAATCATGAATAACATCTCCTGGCTCATTTGTGCTCAGCCCTGAAGTTTACTATGGAGGTCTGGGTACTGAAGGGGGCAGACACCAGAGCCTCCGGGACAGAGAGAAGCTCACAGGCTGAGCGCATGCTGTGTGTGCTGGAGGCCAGGTTCAATCCCAGGCACCCCATGGTCCCTTAAGCAGCATGGGGAATGACCCCTGAGCACAGAGGCCAGAATAGCCTAAGGCTGGAGCGATAGCACAGCGGTAGGGTGTTCGCCTTGCACACAGCCAATATGGCCGACCCGAGTTCGATTCCTCCACCCCTCTCGGAGAGCCTGGCAAGCTACCGAGAGTATCTCGCCCGCATGGCAGAGCCTGGCAAGCTCCCCGTGACGTATTCGATATGCCAAACACAGTAACAACAAATCTCACGATGGAGATGTTACTGGGCCTGCTCGAGCAAATCGATGAACAATGGTAGGATTGTGAGGACCACTCAAAATTAGTCATTATAAATTACTATTCTGTGGTGAGATTTGTGATCTTTAAATGGCATGAGAGCATTTTCATAGAAAATGAATTTTTAGGGAGAAATTTTATTAAGAGAAAGAAAATGCACTCAGAAGAACATGGGCTTCTGGGGACTGGAGAGATAGCACAGCGGGTAGGGTGTTTGCCTTGCATGTGGCCGACCCAGGTTTTATTCCCAGCATCCCATATGGTCTCCTGAGCACCGCCAGGAGTAATTCCTGAGTGCAGAGCCAGGTGCGACCTAAAAAGCAAAAATAAATAAATAAAAAGAACATGGGCTTCTACAGAGAAAAGGGGAAAAGCCTTGGGAATGGAAAGATTCCACACTTCACAGTGGGTGACTCCAGAAGAAACACCTAATGTTTTTCTCTTTTTTTTTTTTGTTGGGGGATGGGGGCACACCTGGCAGGGCTCAGAGCTTACTCCTGGCTTTACACTCAGGGTTCACTCTGGGTAGTGCTGGAGGGATCTTCTGGGATGCTGGGGATTGGTCCCAGGTCATCTGCGTGCAAGGCAAACACCCCCCTTGCTATGTTCTGGCCTAAATGTTCTCTTTTGTTGTTATTTGTTATAGAGCCACATCCAGTGACGCTCAGGGCTTACTCCTGGCTCTGTGCTCAGGAATCACTTCTGTTGGGCTCAGGCTACTGACCATATGTGCTGAGGACTGAACCCAGGTCAGACGAGTACAAGGCAAGTGCCCTACTATCACTCCAGGCGCTCATTAAAAAGTTTGTGAAAAGCTTTTAACCAATGTACCAATCATTTTTAATGTGTCACACACAGCACTGGACTGTGTTTCAAGCTAGCTTGTGGTAATGATGTTCCCTTCTTTTAAGAGCTTCTGAGTTAAAGGTGGCACCAGCTCACAGTTGGCGGTGAGAGAGAATAACCCTGGGAAGTAGGCAGGGAGCAGCACAGAATGAGGTGATGAGTCCCAAGCCTCAGGGAGGCAGGCAGGGGTGGGAACAAGAGCACAGTGGGTGAGGTGCTTTCCATGCAGGGGGTCGAACCAGGTTGATCCCGGCCCCCATATGACCCCGAGTCCCACCAGGAGTGATGCCTTAGAATAGTGAGATCACTAACTCCTGTGCACTGTGGGCATAGCCTCCCCCAAAACCCAACAAATCCCCAAACCAAAAATACCCAGGGAGGCAGCCATGAGAGGTGCGCTTGAAAGGGAGCCAACGACCAGTAATGAACAAACAACATTCACCAGCTCAAGAGACTAAGCCAAAACTGAATCTGGGAAGCAAAGACATTTGGGATTTTTTTTTTAAACAAGGGGGTGGGAGGGGGAGGGGGACAACAACAATATTAAGAGACACTTTTTTTTTCTTCCCAACCAACAAAACAAGAAACAGCACCCTTTAACTGTGACATCAGAGACTGTTCTTCTTCACTGTGACTCAGGGGGCAGGTCGCAGAGACAGACATCCAAGGGGGGTGGAGGGACTTTGTGAACATACGAAGGCTTACAGTATTTTACTTTGCAGTCAACTTATAGGCTAACACGTCACCATCTGCTAGAGTGACAAAGGACTTTGGACTATTTCTGGAATGACCAAACACAATCTCACCCCCTGCCAAGCTCAGCACACTGAGATTAATTTAATCTTCTTCCTGTGCTCCCACCGTTTTGCAGTTTTGTGGCCTACTAGGGGAAAGCAGTTTAATAGCAAAACCTGCAAAATCCTGCCGTGTCAGGCCGGAGGTCAGAGAACGGACCAAGTCGTCTCTATCTTTGTAATTCTTCCTTATTCCACTCTTCCCAACCATCTTGAGGCTCTAAATGCTGTTGGAATCCCCACAGGTCAAGGACCGCAAGAGGGTATGGGCCAGGTGGGCCAGGGCACCCGCAGTAGGTGTGGGGGTGCTGTGGGCTACTGGGTTGCATCTAGTCTTGACAATGGCTGTCACAAATGGCCAAGCACTCAGATCTGTATGAAAGCAGCACATGCATGTTCGGGGGAGGTGGGGGGGGTGGGGAATCATGACATAATATTTATCTCAGTGTCTAGGCTGCTTCTCAGTTCCGTGTCATTCGTGGGCTCCAGCAGAAACAGCCCCTCGAGGGTGTTGGGGGGACCCCTCCCCAAATAGGGTCCCTACCACAGGAAGAACACCCAGAGGCTCTGTCTGTGGAGCCCAGCTCTGGGGCTGGCCACCTCTGCTAGGAACAGGGCAGGGCTCTTCAGACAGGGTGCCATCTCCGTCCCCTCTAAGTCTAACCCCGACTCCTCCACAGGACAGACACCTCCCGCCAGCTCAGTCTCAGTGATGCCCCCAGGCTCTGTGTTCTCGGGCTCTCTGGAGCACCAAGTCAAGCACCCAGGCTGCAGCTCGGAGCAACAAGTCACTTTCTGAGGGGAGAATGGTCTCAGAGCAACAAGGCAGGTGCCAGCTGACACGCAGCAGGGGCATTCCCGGACACGGGGTTGTAGAGAAGAGTAACTGGTCACTTAGTCACAGCAGGTATTTCTCCAGCAGAAGGGAGAAGGAGCTCTGAGTCACCCTGAAGGCCAGAACAGATTCACTGGGGCTCTGGAAACCTTTAATGCCGGATTCAGGCACTGGGGAAAGCACAGGAGGACCCCTAGGGGCAGAAGCAGGGGGAGGCCTACGAAAACAGCTGGGCCTCAGGACCGCGCAACACCATGGGAAGGGCTTCTGGCCTTGTACGCGGCTGACCCAGGTTTGAGTCCTGGCACCCCACACGGTTCCGGAGACTGCCAGGAGTGACCCCTGAGCGCAGAGCCAGCCGTCCGGAGCACCTCTGGATGCGGCCCCAAGGCAGAAGAGCTGCAGGGCGAGTCTGCACACTGGGATATACCTCGTCACCAAGTTTTAACTAATTATTTCAGGGTCCAGCCACTCATTCTCGTCACCCCTGAAACGGGGAGTCTGGAAGCCCCAACTTCAGAGCAAACGGAGGGCGAGCAGAGCTGCTCCGTCTGTCCCCAGCGAGGCCAATGCCTTTCCTCCTGCCTCATGGACACAACTTCTAATGACTCTTCCTCAGTTGTGGCAGGGCTAAGAGAGCGCCGAGGGGGCTGAGGAGGAATTTAAGGGAGCAGGTAAATGAGAATACATGACCATCTGAGAGAAGCAAATTTGGCAGGACACATGCCAAGGAAGGCTGCCTGCCCTTGGCGGAGCCAACTCTACAGGCTCCTGGCTCTGGAGCCACGCTCACTGTCCGTGACCAAGGACAGGGGACAGCAGGGTTCCTAGACAGTGAGTCTGAGCAGAGCACGGCACGGGAGCCTGGACCCCACATGAGGGAGGCCGAGAGCCACAAGTGCCCGCTGGGGGGCGGGGGAGCGGGCTACACTCAGCCCCAAAGACACGAGTGCCTCTCAAAGGGTGGGTGGTGAGCCGCTGCAAATGCACCCCTCTGTTGGCTTCCCTGCCCCAGACCCCTAGGAGAAAAGTGAAGCACAAGGACAGGGAGAGAGGTGGGAAGGGGAGGCAGGGAGGAACTGGGGCTCTATCCGGGGACCCCCACCCCACCACCACACACAGCTTGGTCACTGGAGACTCATTCGGTTAACCTCTAGAATGCAAGTTCACACTCTGCTAAGGGGTGGGGTGCACTTCACTCCCCCCAGAGGGACAGAGGAATGGGGGTAGGGCTCGCCTGAGGCACTGGGCCCTGACACAGGGTATGGGGACCTGGGTCTAACAATCCTGGCTCTCCAGACTAGGAAGACGTGCGCACAGTTCAAAGAATGCACCTGAGAGTCCAGGTGAGGGCAGGTCCCACTCAGCCAGCAAAGCGTCTCTTCTATTTTTTTTTTCTTTTTTGGGTCACACCCGGCGATGCACAGGGGTCACTCCTGGCTCTGCACTCAGGAATTACCCCTGGTGGTACTCAGGGGACCATATGGGATGCTGGGAATCGAACCTGGGTCGGCCGTGTGCAAGACAAATGCTCCATCCGCTGTGCTATTGCTCCAGCCCCAAAGCATCTCTTCTAAAGCCCGGGAGCATGTAGTGAGCGCAGGGAGGCAGCAGGAACCCCAAGCCAGACTTTGTTAGTTCTGCCGAGGGTCAGGCTGTGGGGACCCCCAGGTCCTCTGCAGCATCTCCACTACCACCCTGCTCCTCGGGCCTCCATCTGCAGACAAAACAAGGGCGGCCCACGCTGCAGGACTGCTCCAGGGCAGGCAGGAAGTGGCGGGGACAGGAAGACCCCTGGGGAACTCCGCAGAGCGTGATGGCAAGCTTCTCAGGCCCAGCGCAGAAGGGGAAGACCCTTCCTGCCACGGAGCTCCTGCTGGACAGAATTAGAGGGAGGCTGAGCCAGGGGACCGCAGACCTGCCCTGGGATCCCTGCGGCTCAGGGTCAGGGGAGCCCACGGTGCTCACGGCAGCCTGCGATTACCATACAGCTGACGGGCCCCATCTCGGGACCCAGGCAGACAGCAGCCCTCCTGACTGACCCGCGGCCCCAGCGTGAGCCGACATAAGCTGAATTGTAAACAGCTGAACGTTTTCCAAGCTGCCACCCCCAGCTCTGAAGGAAGGAATCAATGGCGCGTGAGCTCAGGACAGCGGGAGCCATGGGGATTTCCGAGCAGCTGCAAGAACTGCTTCCAGCCTCAGGCGGGCTGGCCAGCAGCACCTGCAGGCCTGCCGCGTGACTGCCACCACGGCCAGGGCCGCGCACCAGGAGCGAGAGCGGGCTGACAGGGAGCAGGAAGCCTTCAGAGAGGCCTCCTCTCACGGGGGCCAGTCCTGGAATCCATGTCACACTTTCCACGCGGAAAACATCTGAACACAACGAAGGCTAGAGCGGTAGAACAGCGGACAGGGCACATCTTTGCACGTGGCTAACCCAAGTTTGTCCTCAGGACCCTAGACAGTCCCCTTTGCCCCACCAGGAGTGATCCCTGAGCACCACAGGGTGTCAGAGAGAGAGAGAGAGTACAGAGCACTCGGACTCTCCAGACGCTCCCCCAGCAAGGCCAGGAGGAGTTCCTGAGTGCTGAACCAGGAGTAACCCCTGAGCAGCACCCGCCAGGATGTGGCCACAAAATAAAACCAAAACAAAACGAAAGCCAAACCAAAACAAGCATGAAAAAGAAACAATGGGAGAGACTTGGATCACAGGGGAGAAAGGTGGAGAGGACACTGCGCCCCCCCCCCCCCCCCCCCCCCCCCCCCCCCCCCCCCCCCCCCGTCAGGCAGGGCTCCGCCCTCTGCGGACCTGCACAGCTTTAAACACTCAACACTCGCACTGAGTCTCCGCATCTCCAGCTCTAAAGAGGAGGCTCGTGCACCGCCTCTCTCTGCGAGGTGACACTGAATAGTAAATTACAGCTAGACTGATGCCGTGCTACATGGCAGCTGAGACCCTGGCTCTGGAGCCCCCAGACGGTACGGCAGATAAGGCTCTCCCGGCACACAGCTGACTCAACTTAGAATCCCAAACACCACCTATGGCATTCCAGGCTCCAGCCAAGGTGATCTCTGAACGCAGAATCAGAGGCAGGAGACAAAAAAGAAAAAAAAAAGGTGGGGGGAGGGTGTTGAATCTCAAAGCCTTTAGTCTAAAACCCTAGTTTATAATCCTGTGCAAATCACTCCATAATCACGTGATACCTCAGTTCTCACAACTATAAAACGGGGTAGTTTTGTCTTGTTTTGATTTGGGGCCACAATGGCTATGCTCAGGGGTTGGTTACTCCTGGCTCTGCAGTTGGGAATCACTCTTGGCAGTGCTCAGGATCTGTCTCTGGAGGCCGAAATAAGGGTTAAGTCAGCTAGCACTGCTGCAAGTGGGGAACAGGTGGCAGGGTGAACACCCCAGAGCTGGAGAACCGGAAACTCCCCCTAAGCGGACTCCCTGATTCTCCCGCAGCGCTGGCTCCCACGGAGCAGAGAACCAGCATGGCTGGCACTCGCGCTGCTCACAAGCGGCCAAGGGCGTCCTGTCCTCACACCCCCGAGGCCGGCCATCCGCAAGAAGTCGTACCTCCACGCTGACAATGACTGGGACACGGGACAGAAATGCCTCAATTCACCTACAATAGTGATTACTCAACGGACAGAACAAGCACCCATCTCCTTTCTCTACAATGCCCTCACAGAGCATCAGGGTATCCCAGAGACAGTGCCGAAGAACTCCTGAAGCCTGGAAAGGAGATAACCTTGGAACAAATGGAAGGAAGAACCACTTAGGAATGGGAAATTTATAAGAACTTGTTTTTTTTTTTCTCCTTTCTTTTATGGATCACACCCGACGATGCAGAGGTTACTCCTGGCTCTGCACTCAAGAATTACTCCTGGTGGTGCGTGGAGGACCAGATGGGATGTTGGGGAACAAACCCAGGTTGGCTGCCTGCAAGGCAAACATCTTACCCATTGTACTATAGCTCCAGCCCCAATTTATGGGCACTTGCAATGCTAAGAGCTTTGGTCGGTGATGAACTTTTGAGAGTTAACTAGGTAAGTCTAGAAAGACTTAGTGAATTCCCTAATTATTTTCAGATCAGCACTAAGGAAAAACAGTCATGGTGGTCAATGTCATGCTTAATTATATTTATTCCCCAACTGCCAAGATCACTAGTATTCTTAGAAAGTTGCAGAGCAGGGAAGGGAGAATGCAAGCCTCAGTTGTCTGGTCTATATCCTGAGCTAGATCGTACTTACCTTGTAATCAATCCTCCTGATAATGTCTACTTTTTGGAAAACATACCTCCTTCCTTCCCGTAACTACCATCTGAGCTTCCCATCAATCACTACTTTGTTACTATCAGCTGACAGATCAATCCTGATTACTGCAGGTTGGGAACTGTGGATTTTGTGTGTGGGGGGGTGGGGTGGGGGGTGGGACACACCCAGCAGTGCTCAGGGCTTACTTCTGCCAGTGCTCTGGGGTCACATGCAGTGCCAGGGACCAAACAGGATAGTTTCATGCAAGACAAGCACCTTAATCCCCTATCCAATCTCTCTGGTCCCTCGGCCTAACTTTTTGTTGGCGGGGGTAAGGGGCATATCCGGTAATGTTGGCGGTGCTGGGGTTAGGATGCGGGGTCACAGCCACACAGTGCCAGGGGATCAGATCTAGGCTCCCGCATGCAAAGTCTCCGAGGCTTCCTCTCTGCCTAGAACTAAATTTTTTTTTAAAGTATTTAGTTCACATAATTTGGTTTTAATTTAAAATGTCGTTTGTTTTGATTATTTAGAACTGTCCTTATTATAGTTGTGAAGATTTAGGCCACATATGGATGGCTTCAAATATGCCAAAGATATCAGTAACTAGGGATAATTATACAGTATTTGAGACATAACAGCTATGCAACTAGGGCTTTAAAAATAACTCCCAGCAGTCATGAACTCTTCATTTTCTTGCCAACAGTTTCAATACTCGATATCAGCATGGTCCTCCTGACCTCCTGGGGAAGAGCTCATTGCTTCGTGGAATCTAAGAGTCGCCACTTTTCAAAAGCTACAATAAATTTTCACAGCTAAAAAGAAAACCAACCAAGCAGCAGATACTTGCTTTAAAAAAAGTTCTAACTGCAAAGTGGGGGTCTCTTTTCAACATCTGGGTTCATCTTAGAACACTAGCAATCCTGATTAATAGCAATCATTTTTTGGGCAGCTGTAGAAAGAATATTCCCTTCTTTTGGACTAATCCAAAGTAAAAGAAACTATTTGAAATTGAAGTAAGAAAGCACATCCTTTCTCACTAACTATAAATAATTTTCAAGAGAGAAAAATAGCTATTAATGGTTTAGGATTCTGGTCTATGAACCTCATAGCAACAATGACTAATTATATGTCGTTTCTCACTATTCATTCTGCCCACAGTCCATGCCAATGTAATCCCTGCCTGGCATCACAACTGTGCCCTTAGCAGTGCCAGGGGTCACTCCTGAGCAGAGCCAGGAGTGACCCCTCTGAGTATCACAGGGTGTGCATCCCTCACCCCCAACCACAAATCATTCTTAAGTTTATACATTTCCTGTGGTGGTGGGGATTGAACCCAGGTCTCAAACCCTGAGCTGTCACATTTTGAGCTGCAATTGTACAAACTCTTGATTCACACCAAAACAGTCCATTTCTAGACTGTGAGATTTACATGCTACTTTTGTTACAGATGGGGGATGAGGGGCCCAGAAGCTGTAAGAATGATGTCTTGGATAAGTGATCCTTTTTTCTAACAATTTTCAAAATGCCATAAAGTTGGATGAATTAAAGCTAGTTTGCTTTTGAGTCTCTTTACATGTGTGAAACCAGCATGAGGATATAGCTAGCAATTCAAGCTGAAACAATTTAAGTCAGTCAAGGCTTAAAAGGAAACCAGCATCTACTTGAGTTAATAAGTAATTCAAGTATTCTTCAGCACGAACACTTTAATTTTTGAATAGAAAACATATTCAAACAGAACAGCCTGAACCGGAGACTCACATAGTCGGTTAAACCATACCATCAAAACATTTGCACCAGAAACCCTGGGAGCCTGGAGCTCTGCTCTGAGCAGTCACCGGGCTGTTTGCCCGCAGGCAAGGTGCTAACTCGCTGGGCGGCTTCTGGGCCTGGCACCAAGGCCACCTCAGGAAGGGGTGCAGGAGGCAGCCATGGCTTCACCCTGCTTTCAGTGGAGGGGAAGCACCAGAGCCTCTCCCTCTACCACCACATTTTCAAGATCTCCTCCTGAGCACAGAAATTATCTTCCCCTTCCAAGGACAAATTGGCACAACATGGGTAAAAGAGAAACTGCCTGGCAGGAAGAGCCATGTTCTCACTGCCCGATACTGCCCTGCTGGCAGACTGCGGTTTCAGGAGAGAATCCTTTCGAGGGCACAATCAAATATGTCTGGAGACTGAACTGCTGGGAGAACTTTTGTTTTGTTTTGTGGCCACACTTGGCAGTGCTCAGGGTTTACTCCTGGCTCTGTGCTCAGGGATCACTCCTGGCAGGGCTTGAGGTGGTGGGGATCAAACTCGGGTCGGCTCTGTGTAAGCAAAAGCCCTACCCCCTGTTCTATCTCTCTGGCCCTCTGCTGGGAGAATTTTAATATAAATTTGAATCGATTCAGTAAGGAAAGGGAAAGCCCTGGTCACTATACGAACCCAGGATAATACTGCCAGAACTGGCACCACCATCCCATGCCTAGCCTTTGTTCCCCCTTCAGGTTTTTCTTAGGCACTGTGATTTACAATGCTGTTAAAGAAAATTCTGTGTATATCCCTAGCTTCTTTCTATTTAAAGTTTGTGTGAGCTGACTGACCGTGAGTTACCTGGAAGCAAAGGACTTTGAAAGGAAGAAGTATGTCAACTTTATTTTGCAAATAGTTACCAACTTCTTAGTGTGAGGCCCACGGTCCAAAGGACAGAAACTTAAATGAATCTAAAGCAGTCAAGTTACCACCGTTATACGTTCACCTGGGGGTAGAAAAAGATAGGAAGAGGTCATGGATGCACAGGCAGGTGAGCGCCCCTCACTCCAAGACAATAACTGCGTTTTGTTTCTGAACTAAGAAAGACCCTTTCAGGAGATAACCTATGTTCACACTAGAGCAGAGGCAGAAGGGCTCCATTTTATAAGAACATCTGTCCATGTATTCTTCTTCTGGTTTATTCTCTCTTGTCTGAAAGATCAGAACAACCAAGAGATCCAAAGCATCTAAGACAGGAAATGAGTAAGGCAGGAAAAAGGATGTGGTCGGAAAAAGAGTGGATTCTGGGGCTGAGCCAGAGCAAGTAACAGGCACAGGGTCATGGCAGGGGGAGGGGCCCAGTGGCAGGAAGAGAAGTTCTCAGGTCCTTCAGTTTAGAGTGAAAAGTCGTGACTTGGGGCTGGAGCATTGTACAGTGGGTAAGGAGCTTGCCTTGCACACAGCCAACCCGGATTTGCACCTTAGCAGCCCATATGGTCCCCTGAACACTACTGGGGGTAATTCCTGAGTGTGGCCCAAAAAACAGAAAAGGGGGGAAAAAAAAGTCGTGACAGAGAAGGTATGTCTGGCACCGCTCAGCCCCATCTGCCGGTCTTACAGGTGGTCAAACTGGGTTTGATCCCTAGCAGCCCCTGCCCCCGGTATCGCCCCTCCCCTAAGCACTACTGCCCGGAGTGATCCCTGAGCACAGAGCCAGAAGGAAGCCCTGAGCATCAATGGGTGTGGGCCCCACACAGCTCCCCGGCAAAGGGGGTCATCCTCCACTGACAGGTCCAGAGGCGATGGCTGGAGCTGCAGCCAGGCCTGAAGGAAGGGCTAGAGCTTCTTCCTTACTTTAACGGGAGAGGGACGAACAGGTACTGAATGTGCTGGACAAAGAGAAACGAGATTTAAGTCAGCACCTGGAAGAGAGGGGACCGGGCAGGGAGGTTGAGTACACGATGAAACGCCACACATGCAACATTATCAGTAAAATTTTAAAAAGGCAGAGGAGGAAGACAGGAGAGACTGCTCATGAAAATGAAGGTAGCCCCCTGAGAAACCAGCACCAGACAAGTGGGCCTATGGAGCCACCTTCCTCTAGACAGGCTGGAGGAAAGTGGCACCTATTCTTCCTGGCATACGGACGCGCCTGGAGACAGGTGGGGGGCGGGGATGCTGAGAGGCAGTCCACACAATGCTGAGGGCCTGGAGAGGACAAGTGCCAAAAAAGAG
Organism: Sorex fumeus; assembly: GCF_029834395.1. Lineage (NCBI taxonomy): Eukaryota > Metazoa > Chordata > Mammalia > Eulipotyphla > Soricidae > Sorex > Sorex fumeus. The sequence goes on from NW_026606104.1 coordinate 48,605,476, forward strand.
CACCATTCCCCATCTGCTGGACCCTCTGAAGAGTGTGCCAGGCCTCCGGAGCGAGCCAGACCACAAGCCCAAGTTCCTTCCCTGTAGCAACTGGACTTCAGGAAGAGAAACTGGGTTTTCCAGCTGACTTACAAGTGTAATAGGGGGCCTGAGGAACAGCGGGCCGGGAGTTTGCCTCACTCTCAGCCTACCCAGGTTGGATTCCCCAGCACCCCCGGACGGTCCCGGGAGCACTGCAAGGAGTGAGTCCTGAGTGCAGAGTCAGGAATAAGCCCGAACACTAGCAGGTATGGCCCCAATAAAAAGAAGTACAAATAGTTCTCGAGTTTCAGATGCTGGGACTTACGTGGACGCATCACCTTCACACCCTAGATTCTAGAGTCTAGGACGGTGTTTTCTACATGGCAGGAGCCCAACAGAGACATGTTAAATCTAAGGGTGCCAGAGCCAAATCCACTTAGCTGTAGAGCCACCTCAAGAGTCAGACATCTCAGTGACCTACAACCGAAACAGTATCTTACCTTGGACACTGCCACAGGCTGGCTGCCCTGAAGCAGGATGGAAGGCAGGAGGGAGGGATTTAAGAGCAAGGAAGCACTTGCACTTCCCTGCCTCACATTAGCTTGCAATTTTCACACTCACCTAGAAATCCAACCGTTCCAACATTTGGGTTGACTCAGGAGGGCAAGAGAGGTCCCAGGTGAATGATAATTGGATTACCCAATCAGGCCCCAGAGCCAAATGGCCTGCAAAAGGCCCGGCCAGCAAGAACTGACAGTCAGTGACATGGTTTTCTAAATCCAACACTGAAGTCTTCAGGCTGACAGACATTAAGATGCAAAGATTGGGGGCTGTCCTAGAAAAATCAGGGACATACGGTGGATTTAGGTCGGTAGCTTACTTGACTTTAAGAGATCCTCTGGGCCCAATATGCTAATGGAAAGGGATTATAAACCCAGGATGGGGCTGTCTGCCCCAAAGCAGCCACTGCTTTGTAAAGGAGGGTGGTGATTGGGGGGTGGGAGGGTCGGGACAGGGGGTAAAAGAGTAAAAGTGTGTCTGGATGCGACTCAGGAGCAAGCGCGGAAACATCCTCAGGATGGAGCGGTAAGGAGAGCAGAGTGGCTGGGAAGGGCGGCGGGTCGGCTGTGAGATCTGTTCAGGTATCAAAGGCCGGGTGGGGGAGGGCAGGCCTGGCACAGCCCTGAGCCAACAATACGGGATCAGGGAGTTCAGCTGGGGGCTTGGGCCGGGGCTGGCGACCTGACCCGGGGTCAGCTATTCCTCCCACGGGGGCTTCCGTGTGGGGGATCGCACCCGGGCCGGCGATTCTTTGCAGGTCAAGAATCCAGCGCGCTGCGGTGGGGGGGGCGGGGGGGGGCGGGCACCCCCACCCCCACCCCCGGGCCTGGCCTCGGGCAGGAGAGGAAAAGCGAAAAGCGCTCTTCTAAAAATGGCAGGGAGGGCAGGCGCGGAACGGCCTGTCCCTTCCCGACCAATTAAAAACCTCGTGAGACGCAACTCGATTAAAAACAAAACTCTCCGGCGAGGCCGCAGGGCCTCCAAATAGGTAGTTTCCCATAAAGTGCGGCGGTGCCAAGCAGCCCCGCCCGGCGCGGACCGTCCACCCGGGCACACGGCCGGCCCGGAAGCCGCGGCCGGCGGCGGGGTGGGGGCAGGGGCGTGCGGGGCCGCGGGCCCGGGCCGGGGGCGCCCGCGAGCCGGGCGCGGCGGGGCGCTGGGGGGCACGCGGGTCCCCCCGGCGCGGCGGGCGGCGCGGGCACCCCCGGCCGGCGGGCGGGCTGGCGAGCGGGCGGGCGGGCGGCGGGGGCGGCGCGCGGGCACGGCCTGGCAGCCCGCGTAGGCCCGGGCCGGGAGTGGCACCGGGGGGGAGGGCGGTGCCCGGGCTCCCGGGCAACGAGCGCGGCTCCCCGGACCCCTCCGGGCGAGAACCCCACCCCCGCCACGGGCACTGACCTGTCCAGGGCCCGGCTGGGCCTGGCCGGGCGGGGCCTACGCAGCCCCTCGGCCGGGCGCCGCCTGCTGCGGGGTCCCCGGCCCCGGCGGGCCGCCTCCTGTCCGCCGGGAGCCTCCGAGCCGGGGCCCGGGGCTGCCGCGGCGCCTGCGACCGCACCGGCCCGGGCCGGCGTCAACAAAGGGCGGCGGGGGCGCGAGGCCGGGGCGGGGGCGCGGGCGGCGGCGGATCGCGCGCGCGCGGCGGGCGCTCGAGGGCTGCAGCCGCCGCGGAGACAATGCGGCGCGTCCCGGCAGGGCTCCCGCGGCCGCCTCCGCCGGGGGCGGGGCCTGCGCGGGCGGGGCGGGGCCTGCGCGGGCGGGGCGGGGCCTGCAGGGGGCGGGGCCGGCGCGGGGCGGGGCGGGGCCGGCGTGGAAGCCCGGCGCACGCTTTCTTTGTGCGGCCGCGCCGGCCCCGCCCCGCGCGCTCCGGGGGCGCCGCCGGGCCCGCGGCCGGTTAGAGACCCGCGGGCTTCGGCTTCGGGACGCCGGCGGCCGCTTCCCTCCTCGGGCGCGAGTCCCTCCTCCGCCAGGTCAGCGGGAGCAGTAGTGACGACTGCCAGTCACTGGGCGCTTCATGCGTGTCGAGCCCTTCCGTGCACGCACTCGCACTCACGGTTCGCAGCAACCCTGCAAGTAGTCATTATCCCCCCCGCTGGGAACCGAGGATCAGAGAGGTTAAGTGCAGACCAAAGTGACCCATTCCGCAATCCGTAAGCGGGCATAATGCCTGCTCTTCGTCGGATGGGCCGCGCAGGCTGACCGGGGGAAATGCATACATTGCCTGCGGTGCACAGCGGAGGTTCGCTGCGGGTTCGGTCTCCTAAATCCCGCTCATTTAAACTGATCACAGCGAAGCACGCCATTTAGCAGATAAGTTAGTAGATAGGATCTTGTGTGTATGTGGAGTGGGGGAAGGGGTGAAAACCTGTTCTGAGAATACAAATCTCACCCTGACGATTGCATAAAACAGTCTACAACTGTACCTCACGGTGTTTCACTAATGAAAATTAAAAAAATAAAAAACAGACATGAAGGGCTGGCCGTGCACGTGGCTGGCCAGGGCTTGCTTCCCAACCCCCGCGATGTTCCCCCAGCACCACCAGGAGTGGTCCCTGAGCACAGATCTGGGAGGAAGCCCTGAACACCACAGGGTGTGGGCCCAAACAACAACAAAGGAATAGACAGGAACATTTGACTTTTCTCCTTTTTCCCTTATGAGGTATGCTCTTCCTCTCTTTCGGGCTTCATGCTTTTCTTTCCCTGTTTCCCACATTCTGTTTTATTTATTTTGGGTCTTGTTTTGCTTTGGTTTGGAGGTGACAACTGGTGATGCTCAGTAGCTACTCCCGGATCCAGGTTGCTCAGGGGACCATGTGGTGTCAGACTCCACCGGAAAAGCATGTGCTCAGTTCACTGGGCTATATCTTCGGTCCTATTCCCAAGCCTTACAGTTATTCTATATTCCTTGATGTTTACTTCATTTCCTTTCTCCCTATCTTTCCCCTATTTTTCAAAATTCCCAAATGTTCTTTCATTAACATTCTTCTCTCCCCTTCCATCTTTAGAATTCCTCACACTGACATTTTGTTTTGTAAAGGAGGGTACTATGAGGTTGAATATTCAACGTCTTTTTTCTCAAACACACCCAGCCCAGGCGTTCCCGCCTTCCTCCACCGGTTGCTCCTCCCTTTCCCCCCACCTCCACAAGCCCAGGCCGAGGTCCTGCCTCTTCAAGTCTAGACTCAAAATCAGAGGTGGGCGAGACTCCCCTGTAATGGACCAGACACAGCAAAACACTTTAGACTTTACAGTTTGTTGCAACAACTCAACTCTGCTTTTGTAGTACAAAACCCACCACAGACAATATAAACATGAGCAGCTGTGGCTGTATTCTACTAACTTAATTTATGGACACCAAAATTTGAATTTCATGGATATTTCCCATGAAATATCATGAAGCATTCTCTTTTTACCTGTTTGGGTTTTTTTTTTCTTTTACTTTAAAGAATTCTTCTTTTGAGGGGCTGGAGAAATAGCACAGCGGGTAGGGCGTCTGCCTTGCACGCGGCTGAGACCTGGGTTCGATTCCCAGCATTCCACATGGTCCCCTGAGCACTACCAGGAGTAATTCCTGAGTGCAGAGCCAGGAGTAACCCATGTGCATCGCCAGGTGTGACCCAAAAAGAAAAAAAAAAAGAATTCTTCTTTTGGATCTTTAAAATTATTCTGAAAGTACAAACTTCTATAGCTTGTAGGCTGCACAAAAACCAATATGTGATGTGATTTGGTCCTTGCCAGGCAGTATGCAAACCCCTGCTCTAGAACAAGGCCAAGTCCTCCCTGAAATCCCTCCCCTCTTTGTTGCTAATTTGAGTGATAGTTTTCCTCTTTTATTTATTTTTGGGCAGTGAGAGGTGTTTGGGTCACACCCGAGGTGCTCAGGGCTTACTCCTGGCTTTGTGCTCAGAGATCTCTCTTGGACTTGGGGAGGGGGAGATTTTTTTCCTCTTAACTTTTGTGGGGGGAGGGGAGAAGGAGGATTCTCAGGCAGTGCTCAATGGCACCACTGGTATTCTCTGCCAACCAGACTGGTGCTTTGATACACGACTACGAGAGCCTGAGAGTGTGATGCTGTGTGATGCCTGGTGGTGCTGGGGATTAGCTGGGCTGCCATGATAGTACTGGGAGACCAAGACCATTCCTGGCTGTGCTGGGGGTCTCCAGGGCTGCATTCAAAGAATGTCTCTTAACTTTTAAAGTAATGGGGCTGGAGCAATAGCACGGCAGGTAGGGCGTTTGCCTTGCATGCGGCTGACCCGGGTTCAATTCCCAACATCCCATATGGTCCCCTGAGCACTGCCAAGGGTAATACCTGAGTGCAGAGCCAGGAGTAAACCCCTGTGCGTTGCCGGGTGTGACCCAAAAAGCAAAAAAATTAATAAAAACAAAGTAATTATAATCCTTCTATAACTTATACCACATTTTAGGGGTTTTTGGATTTTACTTTTACATATTTGTTTTGTAAAAACAAGCCTGGCAAGCTGCTCGTGGTGTATCTGATATGCCACAAACAATAACAAGTCTCACAATGGAGACGTTACTAGTGCCCGCTCCAGCAAATTTGATGAACGACAGGAGGACAGTGCTACAGTGCAGTTTTGTATCTATACTTTTCCTACGTATTTCTTAATTTTCCTGTGCATTTCTCACGTTTAAGCTGCTTGAAGTATGGTAGAGAACCATATTTCTCTTCTTATTATCTCCCCATTGTCTTGTGCTCTGCCCAGGGTGAGCATTCAGACAGCAAATAGACATTTAAATACTGGGTGGTTGCCAAGAATTTCCACTGTGCAAAGCTTACTTTTCTCGAGAGACAGTACCTCCAATGCAGTGTGCTTGCTCTGTGGGTCATCTTGATTAGATGTAAGAGAGAGATTTTTGAGAGCTTCATAGAGATGTCGGAGGAATGTGGCCAATGGCAGTTCTTTTAGGGGCTGTTGGATAACAGATACTCGGACAAAGAATGTCAGTCATCACTAACCTGCAATATACATGAGTCCGCAAGCTGGGACCTCGTCAACGTTTCTATAAGTAATTTGGTCAGACAGAGGTAAAGGTAAAGGCAAAGGCCCTCCCGTTGTTCGTCGATTTGCTCAAGCGGGCCCAGTAACGTCTCCATTAGAGACTTTGTTGTTACTGTGTTTGGCATATCGAATACGTCACGGGGAGCTTGCCAGGCTCTGCCGTGCGGGCGAGATACTCTCAGTAGCTTGCCGGGCTCTCCGAGAGGGGCGGAGGAATCGAACTCGGGTCGACCATGTTGGCTGCGTGCAAGGCAAATGCCCTACCGCTGTGCTATTGCTCCAGCCCCAGGTCAGACAGAGAAAACATGCTATATCCATTAACATAGGATAAAGTTAAGTAGAGGAGTTGTGTAACGAATAACAAGATTCAGACACGAAAAATTTCAGCCCCACCACTTATCCTCTCTGTGCCTCTCCTAATCTTTAAAATGGGAACAATCAGAGAAAGTTCCAACTTCAGAGGTATTATAGTTCAGGATGAAATAAAGAAACATGTAGAAAACCCGGCAGAAAGGGACTAATCGAGTAGTGAACTAGTGCTTTTGTTTGCTTGCTTATTGGCTAGGACAGAACTATGGGCAAAATTCATGAAGTAAGGCTTAGCAGATAGAATCAATTCTATTCTAGCTCAAAATATTAATTGTACAAGTTTGTGATTGAGAAGGTCTAGAATGATGGCAATTTATGGAAAAAGAAACCTGAAAAATACCCTCTTCCCCAAGCCGAGCCTTCTGAATGGAAGGAGACCCAGTAGACCCCAGGCTGTCATCCAACTGGCTGCGAGAGTTCAGGGGCAAGGGGGAATGTCCCAGAGAAGTGGGGAGAGGCGGGCTGGGGACAAGAGCCATGGCTTCCCAGCTGATCTCACCTCTTCAGGCTTCTCTTTGCTTCTCTGAATAGCAGAGAACAGTCATGCTTATCTCATGGTTCCCATGACTAAGGAAAAACTCAGAGCGGTGTTCGGTGTTCGGCACATCAGCGCTGTTCCATAAAATATAGTTCCTCCCTCCCATACCTTACAGATCAAAGAAACAGTCTTGCCCTTTGAAGGACTTATAAAGTTGGGTCCAAGTGCCCACCGAGGGGGACAAAGTGGCTTTTTACACTGGGAATTCATGTGCTTCATTTAGTGAATTAACTGAATTCCCTTCAAGAGAATTAACGAATAGGTGGAATGTGGCCAAACAAGAAATACTAGGAGGGTGGGAAAGGGAGGTCTCGACAGAACACAGTAAAAAATAAATAAAACAAGTCTTAGATGTGTAGCCTGGAGATTTCTCTCTTTCATGGGAGGGAGAGGAGAGGAACCGCCTGCAAACACGGTAGGGAGAGGGACTCTGTCACCACACACAGGGTAGACTTGCAGCCAGGAGAGAAGTATCCAGCACAGATACAGACTGAATTGGAAGAGTGACTTTCCTATCAAGGAGGCGACCCCACAATGGAACGGGCTGCTTCTGCAGGTGGGGAGCCCTTCTCACTGCAGGGTTTCCTTCCCGCCTAAATGCTTCTAATGGTTTCTTTCCACAATCTTTTGCTTTCTTTTCCATTGATCTCATCCTCCATTCCTTATCGAATAGTTCATCTCTTCCCCTCCCCCACCTTTTTTTTCCCCCTTTTTGGGTCATATCCGGCGATGCACAGGGGTTACTCCTGGCTCATGCACCCAGGAATTATTCCTTGTGGTGCTTGGGGGACCATACGGATGCTGGGACTCGAACTCGGGTCAGCCGCGTGCAAGACAAATGCCCTACCCGCTGTGCTATCGCTCCAGTCCCTCATCACTTCCCTTTTGTCCCACGTATTCTTCTTTACTTGGCTCTGTCAGTTTCTAGATCCTATTTCACTTGGCACTCCCTTCTGCTAAGCATTCTCTTGGTCCAGTGACTGCAGCTCCTCTGTGAGCCGTGGGTGGTTCACGGAGCAGAATATCATTGAGATTGGAGCCAAGATGGCTGCACACACTGGCAGGGAGTGGAACGGAAGCAAATGGGTCACTGCGAAGGCATGGCAGTGGGGGGAAGGGGAGGGGGCTAAGGGAAAAGAATGCAGAAGATTCGCCTGAAGCCTTGGTTAGATCCCCAGCACCTCTTGGGGTCCTCCAAATCCCACCTGGAGTGATCCTGAGTGCAGAGCCAAGAGTCAGCCCTGAGCATCACCAGGTATAAGCACCCTCCCCCCCCCCCCCCAAAGAATAATGACCAAGAGTGGCCTCCTGAGTCCTCTTCCTCTGCTTTGCTTGGTATCAGAGGCCATTCTCGCCAGTAAAGCTGGCTATACTGCTAGATAATAGGGAATAGCTACGGGAGCTAGAAGGGGATTCAGAATGAGCTCAGCTCATGGGAAGCACTTTTGAAGGGACTGTGCTCAGCGTGGCTTTCCCGTTCAGCTGTTTGGATGCCCAGGAACAAGGGACTTCTCCACAACCTAGGTGTGCTGCATGCAAACCAAGTGCCCTACCTGCTGTGCTCTTGCTCCAGCCCACGAACAGGTTGAGGACTCAGAGGCACAGCAGGGGATGGGAGTGGGTGGGGTGGGGGGCAGTCCCTAGCCCAGCATCATGCTGCTTGTCAGAGGCTACACCAGCATTCGAGGTCCAGCTCCTTGGGCCGGGCCCAGGGGTGCTAGGAGGTCATTAGTGCCACACTGGACATGCTCTGGAGGCCCCTGGTGCCAGCGCCTGTGCATACCAGGCATGTTTTCTTGCCCTTGGAGCTCTCTGCCTGTTCGCTTATCCCTTTACTCTATCTGCCGGGTCCCCTGAGCTCACCCCTGGTTCCACCTCTTCTCATTCTTCTCCCCATTTCCACTCCTGTAGCTTCCTTCCTGCCTCTTGGAGCGTGCCCTTCCAGATCCCTGCTCCCCACTTCACCCCCCATTTCACCTCTTCTCGTTCCCTCTCTCCATTTCCACTTCCTTCTTCCCTATTGGAGCTTGTCCTCCCGCATGCCTGAGTGGACTGTGCCAGGGCATGGCCCGGCTGCTGTGTCCCCTCCCCCAGGGGCCCTGCTCCACGCCATACCGTGAGCCGGGGGCTGCTGCTGGACGTTGGGGCTCTTGGGTACCGGCAGGCCACCAGACATAGCCGTGACGATGGCTTGCTGATGTGGCGATGGGCCAGACCGAGTCTCTGGCGCACTCTTCTCCCCGGCCACCGCCTCCTTCCAGTCATCGGGAGGATACTGCTGGGGCTGCGGGGGGACAGGACACAGGGGATCACCATGGGCCACCTCGACATTCCTGAGACTCATCCAGGCTTGGGCAGGCCCGCAGAGACTGAAGGATTTAGCCAGCCCTGGGTTTGAGAGAGGCCACCTCCCCCCTTTTTAAAAATTTTTATTTATTTATTTATTTATTTATTTTTGCGTTTTGGGTCACACCCAGCGATGCACAGGGGTTACCTCTGGCTCATGCACTCAGGAATTACTCCTGGCGGTGCTCGGGGGACCATATGGGATGCTGGGAATCGAACCCGGGTTGGCCGTGTGCAAGGCAAACGCCTTACCCGCTGTGCTATTGTTCTAGCCCCCCTACCTTTTTTTTTTTTCTTGGAATACCCAGGGAGCACTTGAGCCCTTAGCCACCAGGGAGCATGGCCAGATGTGCCCGGGATCTGGCCAGAGCTCTGCCTGTCCCTCTGGTTCCCTGCCCCGCGCCGTGGGCTCACTCACCACTGGTGAAGCGGGCTGGAGTTGCAAGATGACAGCCGAGGCGTGCTGGAACCTGCGCGGTGGGGCGTGGGGCAGGACTTCAGGGTATCCATTGTGAGGCCCGGCGTCAGGGCTGGGCGGGTGGCCCTGCTGCGCACTGCTGGGCTTGTGCAAACTGGCAGCGGGGCCCTGGAGAGGCAGTGTGGGGGTCACGGGGCCTAGCGGCATGGCCTGGGCCTCGGAGCCCGGCTGCAGGGTCAAGCTGGACGGGCCCGGAGGGAGCTGGGGGTGGGCCTGGGCCTGGAGAGATGGCCGGGTCGGCGGTGGCGGCGGCTGCGGTGGCTGCTGTTGGATCACAAACTGGGGCTGCAGGTGCTTGGAGGCCGGTGGTGGGAGGAGCTGATGAGGCTGGAGTTGGGTGTAGGCTGGAGGGGAGAGGCCAAGTCAGTTGGCATGGCTTGACGTGAGTCCCCCTCTCTGTGGCCCCCACTCCCATCGCCCCCCACAGAGCAGCCCCCCTCAGCCGCCCCCGCCACTGCGTCTTGCTTTCATCTTCCCCTGGAGCCTGGCTTGGTTATTTCCATGGGCGCACCCTTCTCTGTTCTCTCGCTTTCCTCCTCTGCTGAGACCCTGCGCCTGGGGGTGGCCTCTCAAAACACAAGGCAAAACCCATCTTCTTCTCTTCTCTTTGTTCACTCCAGCTGCTCAGAGAGACACCCGACGCTCCTCGGCACCTTTGCTCCTTCCTCCACACCATGCAGGCCTACCCTGGCCTTTCTCTCTGCCTGCCATGTGTCCACGGGCCCTCCCTGCCCCTGCCCAGCTCTGTCTGGCTAGTGCTTTATTTCAGCTCTGTCTGGCTGGTGCTTTATTTCTTGGTGGGGTGGGAGGGTAGTGGGGGCCATGTGGTGCTCAGAGATCCCAGGGGCCCCGCCTGGAAATTCCCAGTCAACGAGGAAGTTCAATTCAAGTCTGGAGCCCCAGGGTTTAGAGCTGCTTAGGTCCTGCAATGCAGAGAGCCACCAGAGTCCTCCCAACAGGGCCCAGGGACACTCAGACGTCACACCCAGGGGATCTCCGGGGTTACCCCCCCCCCCCCTTAGTACTTAGGAGTCCTGTGGTTCCAGGGTTTGAGCTTGGATGCAGGTGCCCAAGTGGCCCTGAGTACTGAGCCATTTCCCCAGCCCCCCTCCTGGTCTTCTCAGACCACCTCTGCCAGCAAGAGCTGGTCATGCTGTGGACTCCAGAATCGGCAGCAGACTGAGAGCCGCCGCTTTCTACAGGGCCGTGGCTGTGCTGCTTAACCTCTCCAGGCCTCACACTGCCGCATCTAAAACCTGGAAATAAGAACTGCTCCCAGCCTGAAAGCGGATGTGGTGGTGAGCCGAGGAAAAGCCCGTGTGTCGAATGACAGAAGTGACGTGACTGGCGTGGCGGGGCATGCAGCTGTGTGCGGTCCTTCAGGCCGGGTTTAGGTTCTTGGAGCATCTTGATTATTGCGGTCAGACTGCCGTGTGTCACTCTGGGGTGCTAATTGGTTTTTTTTTTCTTTTTGGGTCACACTCAGTGAAGCACAGGGGTTACTCCTGGCTCTGCACTCAGAAATTACTTCTAGCGGTGCTCAGGGGACATATGGGATGCTGGGAATCAAACCAGGTCGGCAGCGTGCAAGGCAAACGCCCTATCTGCTGTGCTATCACTCCAGCCCCAAGGGGTGCTAATTGTTTCTTAGCTATCTTCCCTTCCAGATCAAGTGGTCAGAAACCAACCCGGAGCCTTTCCTTGATGCAGAACGTCATGTGGCGGCTGTGGGGAGATGGTGGCCACATTCATGAACTCACTGTCCTGAACTGGCTGTGCCTGACCCCACCTGTGGCTGACCTTCCTTTTTCCCTTGGAGCCAGGCAGATTCCTGAAGGGGGTTTGGGGGGCAGGGGGGCGTCTACACTCTCAGTGAGTCCTTCGATGTTGAGCACAAGCCTTGTGGTTAGTCAGGATTCAGGAAATTCAGCTGAGGGAGTAGCTGTTCTCCAGCTGCTCGCTCTGTCCCGTTCTCCTCCAGAGACCTCAACCGCTGGGCGCTGTGGACAGTGGCAATGACCTGGGGAGCCACGGACAATGGCTGTGTTCTGCAGTGGGGCCGGGAGGCCATGGCCTGAAGGCCAGATATGATGTTCTAAAAGCAAGTTTCCCAGCCAAGAAGGATAAAGGCAAATTCTGGGTTCTGAGCTAACATTTTATGGGCCAGAGAGATAGTACAGTGGGTAAGGAGCTTGGCTTGTATGCAAAACCCCTGCGTGGGTCCTGGCACCTGATGATCTCCTGAAACTCACCAGGTCCTGAGCACAGAGTCAGAAATAGTCCCTGAGTCTTAGGGACATAGCCTAAAAATATGAGCATCTTGCTTGTGAGACCTCCAGGCATACACGAGTGAGCAGATTTCATACTGAGTGAGGGCAGGAATTTTCATGCAAGTCTCCCACGAGCTTATCATGGTGCCGTGGGGAGTTCCAGGCAAAAGACCAATAGGAATGGGAAAGAGAGGATGACAGAGAGAAGCGAGAAGGAAAAACAAAGGGGTCCCTGGCAAAGAACAGTCGGCAGAGAAGTGGGACTGTGGGTGTCCCCAGGGTCCAGTTCGGACGGCAGTGAGGGATGGACGAGGGAAACGTGAAGGGTGAGAGGAATTGGGGGCGGAGGTGAGGGTGGACCTGTCAGAGGGTATTGATCAGTTGGCACTGCCCCTGACCCCAACCTAAGCCCAGACTAAGACCTTACAGGGCAGTTCAAAACAACCACCTGGCAAGGATGGATAACCAAGCGAACTTCACGGTTGACATTTTTGCTCATTTGTTTTCCTTTTCCTTTTTCTTGTTTTTGGGGGTGGTGGTGGTGAGGGTGCTGGGGTCTACAGGACACTTGGCGGTCCTCTCGGGGTGGGAAGGGGGAAACTAATGACCCCAGGAATAGATTTCCAAGGCTCACGTATGATCTATCTCTCTCTCTCTTTTTTTTTTTTTTGCTTCTGGCTCGTACCCAGAAGTGCTCAGGGTCTACTCCCAGCTCAGTGCTGCCACGGATCCTAACGGTGCCCAGGAGCTCAAACCAGGGGCTCCTACATACTAAGCACGTACTCTGCCCATCGAGCTGTTTCTCCGGTCCCACAACTGGGAGTTTTACGTTGCTCAGGCATCTGGAGGGATTTGACAGATGCTATGTAGTTCCCCGCTGAAGAGAGCCTCAGAAGGACAGACACAATCACTGCCAAGTGAAGGAGGACATCTCTTTCTTGTTACTGAATCATGAAATCCTGCCCAGGCATAGTTTTCCTGGGGGCTTCCCTCCCCTGCTGAAGGTGGGCCATGGAGTGGTCTTGGGGCCCAGAGGAGTCAGGGCACTGCCCTGTGCTTGTCTGGGGTCCTGCTGCCTGAGCCTCATTCTCAGCCTTTGGAGTTTTATCTGGGAGACAGCACGGTTGGAATAGATTAACCATTTGACAGGGGTGACTATCCCTAGGAAAATAACACAAAATTCAGGACTTACAAAGTGGAAAAAGGAGTTTAGCAAGGAAAACTATCCTAAATCCCTAGGGTCTATAATAATTAGGGAAAGTCCTTCGGAACTCCACCATTGGATTTACACTTCCCCCACCTCGCCCTACTTGATAAACCCAAGACCATTATTTTAGAATCAACGATGTTAGTATATGCTTGGGCTGGGCACAAAGCCCGTGGAAGCTTAAAGTTCTTAGATCAGTCTCCAAGGCATTTGTGGGAGTGTATACACATCCTTACCCGTGACATCTTATTATGACATCTTATTATCTCATTCCTACTTTTGACAAACTGGCAGGCTACCGAATGTAGCCTGCCCACACGGCAGAGTCTGGCAAACTCCCTGTGGCGTACCCAATATGCCAAATACCAGTAACAATGATGGGTCTCATTCTCCTAAAGAGCCTTGAATATAATCTCAGGGCTAGGGTGAAGGAGACGTTACTGGGGCCTGCTCGAGGCAATCGATGAATAACAGGATGATTTGTGATTTGTGATTTTGTGACCCTTTTAAGACTAAAGAAAAGGAGATCATGATTTTTCAGCATTGCCCTGGGCCCGGTATCCTTAAACAACTACAGTAACTTTCTCATTGGTATTTCTGAGTCCCATTTCTTATCTCTAACCCACCTTGGAGAGGTATTGCAAATTCATCTTCCACCAATGAAAAAACTAAAACTGGGCTGGAGAGATTGTGCAGTGGGTAGGGTGCTTGTCTTGTATACAGCTGACCTGGCTTTGATCCCTCATCCCCTACAAGACAGGAGTGATCTCTGAACACCAGGAATAAGCCCAGAGCACCACCAGGTATGCCTCTCCCTCCAACAAAAACCTAACAAACGAAAAACCTCTTTCTGACATAAACTATCCTTTGCGTTTCTATTCCTTTAACCCAAGCCATCTTCCCCGTAGAGACTGTCTGGGGGCCTAGCAGCAGCCCTGCCTGCTTCCCTGACCCACACCGGCCTCTTCTTTCCTCCCAGCTTTTCTGAGCTCCCTCACAGCATTGCCTCTTCAGATGCAGTGTCCAGTGGTGAAGGGTGCGCTCCAGAGAACAAGCCAGCATCTGGATGCGAGTGCCGCCCCTGACCAGCAGCCTGGTGTAGGGCCAGGGGCTGCCCCTGGTGACTCTGAGTCATTGTCTTAAAAACTGGCAGTGGACTGGAGAGAGAACACAGCAGGTAGGGAGTTTGCACATGGTCAGCTTGGGTTCGATTTCTGGCACCCCACACTGGTCTCCTGAGCCCCACCAGGAGTGATCCCTGAGTGCAGAGCCAGGAATAAGCCCTGAGCATAGCCAGGCGTGGCCCCAAAACAAGCAATAGCACTGCACTGTAGCACTGTCCTCCCATTGTTCATTGATTTGCTCGAGCGGGCCCAGTAATGTCTCCATCGTGAGACTTGTTGTTACTATGTTTGGAATATTGAATACGTCACGGGTAGCTTGCCAGGCTTTGCCATGCGGGCGAGGTACTCTCGGTAGCTTGCAGGGCTCTCCGAGAGGGGTGGAGAAATCAAACCTGTCTCAACCAGGCTGGGCCACGAGCAAGGCAAACGCCCTACTGCTGTGCTATCGCACCAGCCCAAAACAAACAATAACAGCAACAAAATGGAAATAGGCCAAACAGACAGCACAGCAGGTAAGGTGCTTGCCTTGCACACAGATAACCTGGGTTTGATCCCTGTAAGCACATATGGTCCTCAGAGCATTCCAAGAGTGATCCATGAGCATGGAGCCAGAAGGAATTCCTTAACACAGCTGAGTGTGGCCGCTAAACCATGCAAACCAAAATCAAAACCCTGGGGTAGTGATGGACCCTGCTCAGTCACTGCAGGGGTCCATCTCCTTCATTTGGGAGAGCTGACATGATTCCTTTTTTCCATTCAAAGTACCTCAAACTTTGTGGCTGGAGAGGATAATACTGTGAGGTAAGGTGCTTTCCTTGCATGCAGCCCACCCAAGTTCGGTCCCCAGCAACACATATAATCCTCCAAACCCTAGCAGAACTGATCTCAGAACACAGCCAGCTTGTCAGAAAAAACAAAGAGAGGAAAAAGTTCCCAACAAGTACCCCGAATTTATATGTTCCATCAGTATTGCTGGCTGGCTGGCTGGCTGGAGACATGCAGGAACACTACTTCTCGGCTTTTGGCTAAGATCAAATGAAGAATGTAGGAACTTCAGCTTGTGTGTCCCACAAAAAGTTTTCCCCTTAAAACCTGGATGATATGGGTCTAACTCAGTGGCCACTTTGATCTGAACAACATTCTGATTTCTTGAAGACCCTCCACCTGTCCAGCCTCTGCTCACGTCCGGTGTCCCTCACTGCTCTACTCACTGTCCATAAAATACATCCTGTGGAGCCTTTAGGATTCCCTTTCAGAGCTTCCATCTTCCGGAATGCCCTTCTGCTTCGGTGATTTAAGACTTACGCTTCTTTGGGTCCTGGCTCGGCTCCTATTTTTTTCTGTTTGCCTTAACCCTCAATTATGTGTTTTCCCTCAGAATTCCTGAATGCTTCTATTGTTTGTTTGATTCATTCGTGATTTATCCTGTCTACGTATTTCATTGATTATTTCTCCAGGCCTCCAATTCCCCTCCCCCTCCCCCCAACACACACACACACACACACACACACACACACACACACACATTTTAACATCTTCTGAATACGTACTGCAGGGGATGGTACGGGTTTAATTGGCATTGCTTTCTTTTGTGAAAGATAACACAAAAGCACATCTGATAGTCAACGGTGTCTCAGATGGAACATGGGACTACTTTAATCTTTTGTGCATTTATTCACCAAACTAAACTGCCTTTGGAGTCAATCACATGTCTTTTTGTTGTTGTTGTTGCTGTTGTTTGCGTCACACACGGCGATGCACAGGGGTTACTCCTGGCAGTGCTCTGGGGGAGCATATCAAATGCTGGGAATCAAACCCAGGTCAGCTGCATGCAAGGCAAACGCCCTACCCGCTATGCTATTGCTCCAGCCCCTCAATGACATGTCTTTTGTTTCTTTTTCTTTTCTTTATTAAAACTTCAAAAAAAATGTGCATTAACTAGAAGGCTGTAAGGCTATTTTATTCAACATCATATTCTATGTGTTCACAGAGGCTCAGCAAATGTCTGTTGCTAATTGTGGGGAGAAGATGAATTTTTCTCCCTCTTTGAGGCCTTGGGCTGGAGCAATAGCACAGCAGGTAGGGCGTTTGCCTTCCACGCTGGCCCGGGTGCAATTTCTCTGTCCCTTTTGGAGAGCCTGGCTAGCTACCAAGAGTATCCCGCCTGCATGGTGGAGTCTGGCAATCTCCCCGTGGTGTATTTGATAAGCCAAAAACAGTAACAACAAGTCTCACAATGGAGACATTACTGGTGCCTGCTCGAGCAAATCAATGAACAACAGGAGGACAGTGCTACAGTGCTCCAAGACCTCAGAGGGCGTTTCCCACTCTGACCTCGATGCTAGAGGAAACCCACCTCTTTCCCTACAGCTAGGGCGTCCCTTTGTGGGACTCTGTCCCAGAAATCTCTCTAGATCTTTCTTTCCGTTTTTCCCCAGTGGGCAGTGGCATCATTTTTCATTTATCCACATCCCAGCAACTCTTTCCTCTGCTACTGGGAAGGCTATAGCCTCCTAGGAAGATGGAACTGGATCAACGGATGGACGGGGCCTCATCAGCCCTTTCTGTCCTGGAGCAGGGGCAGATCCTGGGAACGGAGCCTGTAACTGGATTCTGAGAAAGCTCCTCCTCCTGCAGGGACTCTAACCTGAGAGTCTGTTAGGACCTCAAGAGGCCAATTCACCCTCCCAAACCCATGGCTGTAGCAAAAAAAAAAAAAAAAAAAAAAAAAAAAGAAGAAGAATTAAGGTGCTCCCCAGCTGTGAGGGATTACCCAGCAGGTCTCCTTCCGGATGCCCCTTGTCAACAGTGGGTCTCTATTGATCCCGGGTTCAAGACCAAAGGAAAGGCTCCATCCCAGAAAGGCTGGGAATCTTTGTGCCACAGGACAGAACTTCCAGAAGGCCAGTCACTGGTTAGAAGCCTGTGCAAATCTGCTGTAACTGGACCCAGTTGGCGGTTCCTGGTCTACAGGGACGGGCAGGATGCCCCAGGGAGAGGAATAACTTCACTTTTTACTAACCACCACCGGTCAGAGGTTAAGTGAAAGTGAATTGAAGAGGTACTCTTCACCCTTCATTCACTCACCAATCATCCTTAGCACCTTCTACAGACCAAGGCCTATAGAAGGTGCTGGGGCCCAGGACAGATTAGATTACACCATAGAAGGGGAGACATGGTAAACGGACACGGCCGAGCAGATTGTGGAGATAAGCGCAGACTAGTGAGAACAGAGGAAAAGGCTTAGCTTAGGAAGGGGTGCAGAGGTTCAGAAGGGGTTCAGGATGGAAGCATTTCACAGGGATTCAGAGTTTAAGAACATGTCAAAAAGAATAACACAGGGCAAGAATTAAAGGCGAAAAACTACCGGGGGCCAGAGAGACAGGACAGGGGTTAAGGCACTTGCCTTGCACGCGTCTGATCCCTGGCATTGCATATGGTCCCCCTGTGAGCACAAAACCCAGGAATAAGGCCTGAGCACACTGTTTTTTTTTTTTTTTTTTTTTTTTTTTTGTGGCCCACAAGTCTAAAAAACAAACCCAAACCCAAACTCCAAACTTCTACATTGTATTCAGGGACCTGGAGGGATGGGCCGGCTGGAGCCACCACGTTTGGGGACAGGAGCGAGAACAGTGGGCAAGTTAGGTGGGCCTGAGAGATGGCAGGACTGTCCTCCAGGACTGCTCCCCCCAGCAATGCATACTGGGCTTGTTCCCTGAGCGCTGGTGATGCAAGCCGGGGCCTCATACATGCACAACAGGGACTGTTACCGCTGTGCTACAGCCCCAGCCCTAAGATGTGACCTGGGGAGTAACTGGGACTGAGGCTAGAGGTCAGAGCCTCTCACTCACATCAGCGGACAAGGACGCTCCTTACAGGAAACCCAGAAACGGGGCTGGAGCGATAGCACAGTGGGGAGGGCATTTGCCTTACATGCGGCTGACCCAGGTCTGATCCCCGGCACCCCATATGGTGCTCAGAGCACTGCCAGGAATAACTCCTGAGCGCAGAGCCAGGAGTAAGCCCTGAGCACTGCCAAGTATGGCCCCAAAACGAGCACACAAAAACCCAAACTCTGAAAACAGCCACCGAGTTCCCGGGTCAGCCCCTCTGGGCTGATGGATGGGAGCTTGAGAGGAGAAGCAGAGATAAGGGCAGTTTCTCCTTAATCAGAAACTGTTACAAAAGCAAGGGGGCTCTGTGGTCCTCTCCTTCCTTGCATTTAATGTCTTTTGCCTGCTCTGCTGCCATCTGGAAAAACTGCCAACTGTCCTGTGACCAGGATTCCTTATAAGGCAACTTGGGATGGTGAAAAGGAAACTTGCTTTGGCATTTCTAGGCTGCCTCACCCTCGGCAGGGAGATGAAGGATGGTCTAAGCTAAACACATGGGAGTTTGAGTCAGACAGGCCAGGGTCTGATTCTTGGTTCTACCACAGGAATGAAAAGCTGCGCAATCTTAAACAACTTGCTTAACCTCTCTGAATCTTGATGTCCTCTCTGTAAAGGAGGATACACGCCACACGGAGTAAAGCTTAGCACCAAGTGGGGCATTATGGTTAATTAAAGCACGAAGAGGAACGCTGACTTTGCTCATAGCTCGTGGGTGCTCAACACATGGCAGCGAGTCTTAAAATATGACCTGTTGTTTGTACGTTGCTGTGAACCTCTCAAAGCATTTTTATAAGCTGACTCTCATTTCTAACAAAACGCCTGTGAGGCAGATAAATAGGCTGAGTTCCATTTTATTTTACAAGCAACATGACTTTTTTTTTTAAAACAAGTAAGAGCTGAGAGAATTTTCCCCGTGATTTCTACAGTGCTGTCGATGAAGAAAAATTGCCTTCATTTGCCATGTACTGCCTGGTGCATTACCTATAACAAATACCCTCCCTCCCCCCAAAAGGTTGCCAGCGAGAGAGAGAGAGAGAGAGAGAGAGAGAGAGAGAGAGAGAGAGAGAGAGAGAGAGAGAGCAGGAGTCAGCTGAACCAGGCAGCAAGCCTCAGAGGGAGCTGCCATGCTGAGCACACACCGAGCGAGCGTGTCGGCCCAAGTCCCATCCCCGACAAGGCACATCCCTCTCTACACGGTGCCGGGAAGAGTCCGGGCACCCGGCTCTCCCCCTGTGCCGCCAGGCACGCCTCAGAGCACTTGCTGAAGACAGATGGGAACTGTGCAGGTCATGTTGGAGGGAAGGGTGAGGAAAAGGGAGCTTAGGCCAGAAAGCAGGGAGGCGGAGGCCCACGCAAGCCCACAGCAGGGCAGGGCAGATGCAAAAGGAAGAGCCAGGGGAGCTGCAGGAGGAAGCCCAAAGACTGAGCGGGACTCAGTGGGCACTTGGGGGAGGGGTCTTGAAAGCCTCCCAAGCCCCCCCGCCCCATGGCCACCCAGAAGTTACCTTGCTACTAGCCGAGCTCCTTGCAAAGATTTAGGTGTGACCACTGATAATGAGTTGACCTCAGAAGGCAATCATCTCCGAAGAAGATGATCCTAGCAGCTGTGAGGGGGATGTGCTGGGGGTCAGCTCAGCAGGAAGCGGGCACGAGGCAGGCATAGCACCCAGACGAGGGCGAGGGTGCTGCACTGAGCGGAGGGCAGGAGGCAGACCCCTGCTAGCTGTGCACACGCCTGCCAGGTCCCTTTAAGGTCATCGCATTCATCTTTACAGCCGGTGGTAAACACAATCATCTTTGTTTTATAGATGAGGAAATTGAGGTTTACAGAGATTAAGTAACTTGATGAGGGTCGTAAAACTAGTCAGTGATGAAGCTGGGTCAGAAACCAGAGCTAAGTGGGAGCCTCTGCTTTTCCCATCAGGGCTCTGTCCCCTGGGAGAGGAGCCCGAGGGGCTTCCCAGTCCCTGGCTGAGCTGAGCTCTGCACCGGCCCGTTAGACCCCCAGCACCACCAGGAGCAAGCCCTGAGCACTGTGCTGGGAGCAGCCCTGTCGGCTGAGGACCCCAAGCCAAAAACCAAGCAGTGTGCCCTGAGGCATGAGGCTGCAGACGGGAGTCTGAAGCCATCTGGGTTCCCCTGAGTCCATGGACCCTCGTCAATGAACAGAAGGTGCATGCGGGCAGGTGGGGTGTGTCCACAAGGCGAATCCCACAGACTGAGGGGAAGGGAAGAGGATGACAGGCGAGCGGAATGCTACCTCTGCTAGGTCAAGGCACCTGAGTGAGCACAGGGGAAGACAGCAGCTGGGCTCAGGCTTTTTTTTGGCGGGGGGTGAGGGGGGCACAGCTGCTTGTGCTCAAGGCTTACTCCTGGCAGGGCTCAGGGGACCATCTGGGGTGCTGGGGACGGCTGAATGCAAGTGAGCACCCTACCTGATGTCCTGTCTCTCTGGGCCCTTGGCTGAGTCCTTTGGGCGCCTTGTGCTACGAGGAAGGGGCAGGAGCAGGGGCAGCGGGCTACTGCTCACACACCCCTCCCACGGTGAGCAGAGCGCAGGCTGTCCCATGTGGATGTTTCCCCCTCCCCCATGCGCACGCACACACACGTATACACACGCACGCACGCATACACACACATGCGCGCACACACGCGCACACACACACACACACACACACACACACACACACACACACACACACACACACACACGGCCACCGACTCAAAGGCCTCCCACTTCTCCAGGCTCTGGGTGCCAGCTGAGATAATCTCCCTTCTGTTCCAGTCTTGAACCGAACTCCTTTTTCAAGGCACAACTCAAGTTTCCCCAGCCCCTCAACTCAAGTTTCCGCAGCCCCTATTATAATTTAAACTCTGGCTAATCTCTCTATCTCCCAGATGGTTAGCATTAGGGTTAGCCCTTACAAGGTGCTAATTGAGAGTAGGCTGAGCTGAATTGAATAATTTAAAAGGCAGAGAAAAACTTTGTGTGTGCGTGGGGGTGGGGTGGTGTCACACCCAGCGGTGCTCAGGGCTTACTCCTGGATGACTCAGAGGGTCACACAGGGGGTGCTGGGGATTGAGCCTGCTGTACTATAGCTCCAGCCCAGAGAAAAATCTCTTTGGAGGATAGTCCATCCTTCTTTTTTTGCACCACAGCCGCTTCTTTTGTGAAATGGCATCACCAAGGCTGGGATTGAATGAGGCAGGTAGGTAAGGAACTTCTTTGGGTGCTGGGGGGGGGGGGCGGGGGGCACAAGCTGCCACCCTGCTGGGAGTCGTGACTGCCAGGTGCCAGACGCTGGGCTGGTGGCCACGGCAGGGCAACAGGGAGGCTCACCAATCCAGAGCCCCCTGAAGTGTCCCCGCGGCCGGTCTGCCACTCACGCGCGTGTCCTCTGAGCTGAGCTCCGAGCAGGACATTCTCGGACACCTAGATTTGGCCTGCGGCGGGGAGCTGAGGGCACCCTCCTGGCCAGCTGCATGGTTTTACCATGGCAGTTGGGGGCGCGGGGTGGGGGGTGGAAAGTGTTGAATCCGGCTGGATAACCGGCGCGGGGCCTCTAAGGGGGTGCACGTCTAGCCCCAGGGCCTGGGAGGGCAGCGTAGCCGGCCTGCAGCACTGTCGGCCGGCAGACACAAGCCCGCTCTGTGACAGAACAAAGCCACTGTGTGGCAGCTCTCCTCACGGAAAGGAGGGACACGGAGACGGAGCAAAGACCTGGCGACTGGAGCCACGAGATCACAGGGGGACGCACAGCAAGGGTCCCCACACCCAGGCCCCCCAGCGCCCCCTCCCACCCACCCCAGCAGCTCCCTCCCCGGCAGCAACTTCCTCCTCACCTTTAGGCCAAAGCGCGGGCTCAAGGCCTGAAGTTTATCCGCGAGCCCCGAGAAACAGGCCTCCCAGCGGGGGACATGGCCCCGGGACCCCCACCCCAAACTCGCCAGCCCCTCCGGAGGCCTCCTGGCTCCGTCCTGCACCCCGCAGGAGCCCCACCTCGAGGACTTGTTCTCCACCCCTGCGCCCCTCCCCCACCCCCCAACCCACCCCTTCGGGGGCATAAGGGACCTTTTCTATTTGTGGAGCCTAAAGAAGCCGTTGCCAAGGTGACAGGAGCGGGAACAGCAGGGAGTGAGCCCTGGGGGAGGTGCTGTGCCCCCAAACAGCTGTCAGGGGGAGCAGGCCCAGCTGGGACTAGCTTTGCCTGCCTGGGGAGGAAGCAGCCCCCCCCCACCATTCCACTTGGCTACACTCCCCACACCCCCACACCCCCCACAAGTTTCTACCAGCTTCTTTCCCTGGGGGCAGCCAGCCAGCTCCCAAAATGCTCCAGTAACACAGTAACAACAACAAAAAAAAGTGCTGGCCCCATTCCCTCCTCTTCTCCCCTTTTTCTCTCTCTCCCCCCCTTTCTCTCTCTCTCCCCCCTCTTTTTCTCTTCCTCCCTCCATCTCTTTCTCAGTCTCTCTCTTCCTCTCTCCCCTTTCTTTCTCTCTCCCTCCTTCCCTCCTCCTCTCTCTCCTCCCAGCCGCCCCCCCCCCCCTCCAGGTGGGCAGACTGGCCAGCCAGGTGCTCTGGCCTCCCTGCAGGGCCAGGTGGACAGGGGTTTCGAATGTGCTCTTCTGTGTGGAGCCTTTTGCTGGGAGGTGGGTCAGGAGCTCCAGGGTTCACCGGGAGAAGACAGGAGGCAGCCACAATGCAAAGCCCGTGGGTGGTGTCTTGGGGGCTGGTTTGGGGTGGGGCGGGGGGGGGTGGTCGGGGCATCCAAGGCAGCTCCCAGCTGCTCCTGGAAGCTTCTGTGCAGGCGGCACCTGGCCCGACCCCTACCGCTCAGAGTCACACACGCTGGAGCACACCTGGGCCTGGCACCTGAGCCTGTCGCTCACAGGAGGGGGCCCTTCAGCAGGCTCATGAGAACAGATCCCTGAGCCTGGATGGGGTGGCTGAAGGCTGAGCCCTGGCTTTGACCTCCAGCACCGCATGGCCCCCCACGCACTGTGCTGGGAGTAGCCCTGAGCAGGGTGTGTGTGTGTGTGTGTGTGTGTGTGTGTGTGTGTGTGTGTGTGTGTGTGTGTAGGGGGGGAGGGAGGGAGGGAGGGAGGGAGGGAGAGATGAGCAGGGGGGTGGAGAAGGGAGAGCAGGGCAGAGAGGAGAGGAAGAAGGGGTAGAGAGACAAAAGGAGAGAGAAGGGGGAGAGCAGAGAGGGAGAAAGGGATGGACGGAGGAGGGGGAGAGAGGCTGGGCAAAGGCAGAGGGGGCAGAGAAGAAAGGCTTCTGGGAGGCTGGAGCCCCCTGGGCAATCCCCGGGGCTTGTGTCAGGAACTGGAAAGACTGAGCAACCCCAAGCTCCTGTGAGAACTGAGGGGGCAAACGGGGCTCTCTGCCAGGCCCCCAGGATCTGACTCAACTGGATGTGGAACTGTGTGTTTCTGGCCTGAGCTCCAGGTGCGGTGGGTTCCTGGGTCGCACCCTGGAGCCCCAGTTTCTCACTGGTCGCACCCTAGAGCCCCAGTTTCTCGCCTGCTTCCCTCCGGAGTCCGAGGCAGGTGTGGGGCTTGCAAACAGCCTGTTACTGGCTGGCACACCGTGGGCCCTTTCCCAGGCAGGCCCCTCTCTGGGGTTAGCTCACCTGGCACACGGGAATACCCCTGAGAACTGGCTTTTCTTTTCCTTTTTTGTTTCGGGGCTACACCCTGGGCTACTCCTGACTCTGCACTCAGAAATCACTCCTGGAAGTGCTCAGGGTGGAAAAATGGCTGATTGTGTGTCAGGCATGTGAAAACTCCCTGCTGGACTATTGCTCCAGCCCCAACAGGGCCACCTCCCCGCGGATCCCGAGAATTATTGCATGAGCGGCTGACATAGGTCGACGAAGCATGTACGTCTGGGCCTGGGTGAGAATGGCACAGCCTCAGCTCTCCTCTTGGGCAGGTCTTAAATGTCTCCACCCATATAATTTCACTTGAGAAATGTATTATTTGCGGGGGGGGGGGGGGTGGCATTTGGACCATACCCGCAGTGCCCAGGGCTTTCTCTGGCTCTGAGCTCAGGGATCACTCTTGGGGAACCATATATGGGGACTGAACCGAGGCCGGCCACATGCAAGGCAAGTACCATACTTGCTTTATTATCTGTGGGCTCTCACCTGAGAAATTGTTATGTGGCCCCAGATATATTGGTTTATAAAATAGGTACAAATAAGACATTTACTAATATTAAGTCATAAACATTTAAAATAAAAGGTTTAAAAAGTTAATGGGGGGGGGTTTCTGGGGAGAGTACAGGGGGCAAGGCGTTTGCCTTGCACACACCTGACCGGAGTTCAACATCAGTACCTCATATGATCCCCTGAGCCCTGTCAGGAGTGATCCCCAAGCACAGCCAGGAGTAAGTCCTGAGCATAGTTAGGTTTGGCCCAAACACAGACACTCACACACACACACCACCACCACCACCACCACCACCACCACCACCACCAAAAACAAAACAAAAACCACCACCACCAACAAAAACAAAACCCAAAAAAACACCCAAAGAAAAGCCACCAACCAAAACCAAAGAAACCAAAACTATCTCTGAAAACCATAGACAGTTAACAGGGACCCATTTGGGGTCTTGAAGCTGATTCTAGACTTCAGAGGTTGAATAAGAGGGTAGAGGAGAGCTGAAGAGATGGTCATGGCAAGTAGGGCATTTGTTTTGCACTAGGTGGCTGTCCTAGGTTTCATCCCTGGAGCCTTCTAAGAGTGACGCCTGAGCAGAAGAGCCAGGAGTGAGCCCTGAGCACCACCAGGTGTGTTCCCCTCTCCAAACAAAAAGAGGGTAGAAGAAATGCTAATTGGGGATTTGAGTTTTAGCCCAAGTGACGATTAAAGCACTGTAAGATTCCTTCAATCTTTACCATTCTGAGTCTCAGTTTCCTTTTCTCTGTAAGAGACTGGGTTAATCTCAGAGAGAAACATCTAGAAGAACAAGAGACTAAGGGGCCTGTCTCAGCTCAGTACCCACCTCTGGAAGGCAGAGACTCACCCTTTGCCCCGGGACCCTCAAAAAGGTGAACAAAGGACTTAAACTGGGACTGTCCCCTGGCTGTCACTCCACTTGCCTTGTGTATGCTCTGCTTCAAACATTCCCCTGCTCCAACCCACTGCCCCATGTTTGGGGGTTCAGGTTTTCTTGTCTCGGACCACCCTCCTGGCCATGAGTGGCCGCCTGTGACCACAATTACGCACACTCACCCCCTGACCCCGTGCACGAAACGGAAGGGAGTTTGCACCCTCCTTGTTGCTCCCTAAGCAAGGAGTTGTATTGACCATCCTGGGAACAAGGAAGCTCTTAGTCTCCTATAGGCCAAGAAAGAGGGCAACGCCGCAGGAGCTGGGGGAGAGGGCAGCTGGAATAGAGAAGGGATCACTAAGTCAATGCTGGTTGGGGGGATCATTCGGGATGGGAGATGAGTGCTGGAAGCAGATAAAGGACCAAACATGATAGCCTCTCAGTATCTGTATTGCAAAACATAATACCCAAAAGCAGAGAGAGAGTATGGGGGAAGTTGTCAGCCATGGAGGCAGGTGGAGGAGTGGGATGGGGTTGGGGGATGTTGGGAATATTGGTGGTAGAAAATATATAGGCGGAGGCAGGTGGAAGGATGGGTGTTTGATCACTGTATGACTGAAACTCAAACATGAAGGCTTTGTAACTGTATCTCATGATGACTCAATAATAATAATAATAATAATAATAATAATAATAATAATAAAAAGAATGAAGGCGAGATGGAACGCTGAAGGGGTCAGGATGAGGGCGGGGGGAAGGGCAGGAGTTGTCTTGGGAGGTGACTGGGGTGATTCTCTCCTGCATACAAAGATGTGAGTCTTGCCACCCTGCTTCGTTCTGTGCTGAAACAGCTGGTTCCCTGGTGAATTTTCGGCTTCAAGATTGGCCACAACGGGCTGGGAAAGACGGCTGGCTATAGGGAGGGTCCATTTCCCCTCTGCACCGGGCATACCTCCCCAGCAACCCGCTGGATTAGGAAGAAGCCTGCTGGATTTTTCTCCAGTGCCATCTCCACTGTGGGGCCTTTCTTGGTCACCCTTCCCAGAGCCGAAGAACCCTCTGTAGCTCCATTTACCCGCGTAGCTCTCCCTCTCTTTCCTGGGAGCACCCGTCTCTTCAGTCCAGGCCTTCCTGTGAGGGTGGGTCTAGTCCTCCTCCCCTTTTTCTCTGCACCCCCAGAACGGGCCACAATGCTGGTAAAACATCAGTCAACAAATGCCTCACGAAGGACGAGAAGAGAAATGTTCCCTTCCCCTCCTGCCCTGTGCAATTGTTTTGTCTTGTGCTCAGGGCTTACTCCTGGTTCTGCGCTCAGGGATCACTTCCGGATGGGGCCCGGGGCCCCATCATACAGGGCGCTGGGGATTGAGCCTGGGTCTGCTGTATGCGCGGAGGCACACCGTGCTTCACCTGTTGCCCTTTCTCCCTGGTCCCTGCCCAGTGTGGTTCCTCTGTGCCTCTGTCTAGTTAGTCCTGGGCCCATGAGCATCTCCAGATGGGCAGAAGGGAGACCCACGCGCAGACATGGCTGGTACCCAAATCCTGGGGGAAAGGCAAGTTTTCAAGCTCCCCGTGGACCACAGACCCTCCCGAGACCACCTTCTCCCCGGAGTTCTTACCTGGTGCAATGAGGGGGTGGGCCGCCACTGCGGGCACCATGCGGCCGGGCCCAGCCCGGCTCTCTGTGCTCCCTGGCACACTGCTGCTGCCATCTCCTTTCCGGGCTGGTTCGGCAACGCTGTCGGTGATGCCAGGCCTGGCACCTGCGGGGGAGCCCTGGGCAGTGTTTCTGCCCTGGGACGGGGCAGGCACAGGCTGGCCGCCACCGGGGGTGGGTTTCAGGGCCACGCTGGGCAGCACGGGCTGCGTGGGGGGCGGCCCCGAGGCTGCTGCCGCTGGGGCCTGCTGTGCTCGGAGGGTCAGGTTCTGGACCTGGAAAAGAGGGATCTTCTGGAGTTCCGAGCACGTGGGCGGGAGCCACCCCAGCACACTGCCAAGACAGGGACAGATCTATCTGCGAGAGGCCCAGCAGGACAGCGGGCCGGACACTCGGGGCAGGAGCGAGGGTGTGAGTTGGGGACAGAAAGAGGAACCAGGGGCGCAGACTGAGCTGCTGAAGGGGATGAGAGTGGTGGAACTCAGTACTAGGAGGAAAACAGAGTTCTGGGAAAGGGGCGGGGGTCCGGGCTGCAGCCCAGGGGGACCAGGAACCAGGGCTCACTCTCCCCCAGGCCATCAGGATGGAGCCGAGGGATCCGGGAGGGAGTTCCCAGACACTGTGGGGCCTGGAACTTCCCACTGTGGAACAGGCCAAAACCAGCGAGAAGGTCACCAGCAAGGCTGGTCCTCCCTGCAAGACTCATTCGGGATCCCAGCGGTTACTCGGCCCGGTCACTGGTGCCCTCTGCTGGACATGCAGGGGCTGTGCCAGGCTCTGTCTGACCATCTGCTCCTGTGCCTCCCAGGGCTCTCCTGTAGCCCGGGATGGGAGGGGTTTCTCTCGCCCCACTGCGCAGAGAATATTTACAGTCAAACAGCGTCTGTGCGCTCCCGGCAGGAGGCAGGGCCTGAGGACTCTCATCCTTCCTCCCTCTGCTGAGCCACTCCTGCTCGCTCCCAGAGGTGCCAGCACATCCAACCAAGGGAGCACCCTCTAAGGAGCAAGAGCTGGAGAGTACTGTGGAGGGCAAGGTGATGGGCAGAGATCTGCTCGGTGCCCTGCTCTCTGCTCCCTCTCCCAGTTCTGGGGGGCAGATGAGCCCTTTCTCTGGGGACAGGGGACAGAGGCACTGCCCCCGAAGGAGCCCCGAGAGTGAGCCCTGGGACGCCCGTCTCCTGCCTCTTTCCTAGGAGGCCCCCACCTTGGGCCCTCAGGGCTTCTCCCCATCCCCCATGTCAGGCCCATCCAGGGTCATGTCCTCCCCCCAGCCCTCCCAGCAGCATGGGGTCCTCACCTGGGCAGGGGTGGGGGGCCGGGCGGGGGAGCCAGTGCCGAGCTCAGGCTGCACAGTAGCGACGGTGGCCGTGGGCGTGAAGATGAGCTGGGGGGACAAAGGAACAGAGCCGCCTGGGCGCCCAGCTACCCACCAGGTGACCTGGCCGGGCCTGCCACTGCCGGCTCAGCCCGGGGGGAGGGGGCAGGGGAGAGAGGGCACAGGGAAGGGAAGGGGCCTTTGGGAGTCAGTGAGGTGCCCCAGAAGCCTCTGCAGAGCACATCCTGGAGGGGGCCCCTGACCACGGAACACCAGGCAGCAGGGACCAGGGGGGCAGTGAGACAGCACCCTCAGGCCCGTCCTCCGTGACCCTTTCTGACCCCGGGCCTGCCCGGAACCAAGCCCCGCCTCTGGAAAGGACTGAATGAGACGTCTTCGCATGGTCATTTCTGAGTCCAGTCTAGACGGGGTGTGTGGGCATGAGAACCCTGGGTGAAGCCCAGGCTCCCAGGGGCTGCAGACACCTCGTGTCTGTCATGACAGTGCCCTCCCCAGAGCAGGTTCCAAGGAGGCCCTGGCGTAGGCAGGTGTGGGCCAGGACCCCTGTGGCTGTGTGGTGGCTGGAGCAGTGGACACTGCTCACAGGTAGGTCCCCCAGGTGACCGCCCACCCCGAACTCAGCACCCGGGGCACAAGTGCTAGAAGCTGAGCAGAAACGCACCAGCAAGTGGCCCGTTCTGGCCCAGGGACGAAGAGGGTGGAGGACTTGGTGCCAGGAGCTGTGGGAAGGAACCGTCCTCAGGGGGGCTGAGGCGAGGGGGCTTGGGGCACCTGGAGAGGCCAGCACAGAGCCAGCTGCCATCCTCCCTCCCTCTTCGAGGGCATGGAGCCATTTTCCCAGGGAAATTGTCCAGATCTGAGAAGCCTGCTGGGTGCCTGGGCCTCGTGCGCTTTAGAGACGGCTGCAGCGCCCACGGGCCCTGCCCGACTAGTGGACAGGAGGGTGGTCCCAGTCAGAGCCGGGCCTGAGGAGGGCAGTGGCGGCGGTCCCTAGAGCCGGCCGCTATCCACATCACAGGGCTCCAGGGGCCTTTGGCCCAGGGGTGAGTGGGGGCCAGGACCAGGGCAAGGGGGTAGACGCTGTCTCTGTAGAACACATGTGTCGGGTTAGAGGGCACGACCCTGGGGTTCTCCCCTGAATTAGTGTGGGGGAGGGGCTCCTGATAGGGAGGCGAAGCTGGAGAAGGAAAGGAGGGACCACAGGCCACTTTCTGAGTCAGGGAGCCTTGGGCTCAGCTTGCCTCCCCTTCTGGGACCCCCTTTATCTGCACCGACACCCCCCCCCCACCATCTGACGCCCCAGTGCCCTGGTGCTTCTTCCCCACCCTTCTCTGATCTTGCAGTGTCCGCTGGGGACTCACCATCTGTGCCCTCAGGTACATCTGTGCCTGGCTGGCCGTGAGGGCCGGGGCCGCCGTGTTCCCTAGGAGCACCGCCTGCTGCGCGATGCCCGAGGCGGAGGCCGAGTTGACGCTCTGGGCCCGGTTGATGAGCTGGGCCGCGGCTGGGGCGGCCGCCAGGTTGATCTGAGGAGAGGGACACGTGCGGTCAGAGATGAGGCACTCGGTGGGCTCACGCTGCACCTCCTGCCCCTCGCCCCCTCCCTGTCCTCCCCCTTCCGTATGTTGGTAGGGTCCAGCACTGCCCATCTCTGGAGGGGCACGAGCAGAAGGCCTGGCGTGGGAAGCTCTGGGGGACCCACGTGGGTCTTTCCTGGTAAGAGGAGGAGACTCTCAGCCTCTCGGCCAAGGAGGATGGGGCTGGACCCGAGCGGGGAGCTCTGCCTGCCGCCTGCCCTGTCCACTCACCGAGGCTGACTGGGCGGGGGTCTGTGCAGACACACTGCTGCCGGAAGAACTCCCTTGTCTGCTGGCCACCAGGCTGGCCTAGAACAGAAGGATTCCGGTCAGGCGAGCCCCATGACACCCCCGGCTCTTGCCCCTAAGAGGGGCACTATTGGGCCATGCGGAGGAGCTGAACTTCCTGGAATTGACCCTCATCTACGTGACTTCAGGCACTGCCTCCCGCCTCCTTTTCTCTAAAGTGGACATTAAGCAAAGCCAAAAAGAGGACCGTGGCCCCCAGCGTTTGAGAGTGTGGCCCCAGCATCGGTTCTGAGCGGGTCAGTTATTTTTTGTCATCTGGAACAGACCTGGAGCATATGCAGACCCAAGCACCATCCTTCCCAGTCATACCAGACAGGGGAAGGCTCGGCCCTCGGACTGGAAGGGTGATGGTCATGGTGTCTCCAGCTCTCCCTCGGCCCCCCCACCGCTGACCCAGGGGCTGTGCCACAAGCACGCACACTGTCTGGACCAGCCTCGTGTGGCCCCTCCCCACCCGGCAGGGTCAGCTCCAGGTGAGTCTGGGACCCTGGTGGACGCTCCTCCCCCTCTCTGCTGGACCCCCAGTGCTCAGCACAACGGAAACAGGCGCTGAACACGCTCAGTGTCCGTGTTGGGTGGGTTTCTGCCTCCTTCCTCTGCGGTGCCTCTGGGAATGTCCGTGTAGCTGAACGAACTAGCCACTCTCAATCGGCGGCATGGGCGGGGTCCTCCTCGGCAAGTGCTCGGTGGTCCCCTCCAGCACAGCAGCCGCGAGGAGCAGGAGGGGCGAGCTCTGGGGGTGTTCCCGTGTGTGCATTCCCAGAGGCACCGCAGAGGAAGGAGGCGGAAACCCACCCAACACAGACACTGAGCGTGTTCAGCGCCTGTTTCCGTTGTGCTGAGCACTGAGGGTCCAGCAGAGAGGGGGAGGAGCGTGAGGGCCCCATCCCCGCCCCCTCGCGCCGAATGACCGCCCACGTCACCGCTCAGAGCCTCTCCCCCGCACTGCCCAGGCCGGAGCCCGCCTCCCCTGGACCTGGCCGCTCACCTGCTGCACGGCGGCCAGGCTCTGGAGCTGGGCGCTGCTCAGGTGCTGCTGCTGGAGCGCGGCGGTCTGCAGCATGAGGTGCTGCTGCTGGGCCGCGTACATCTGCTGCAGGTACTGCGCCGCCGTGCCTGGCTGCCGGTGCAGGGCTTGCTGGATCACCTGCGGAGGCAGCGGGGAGCTCAGCGAGGGGCCCAATGCCCGCACGGCGCGGGCCCTGCCAGCCCCACATCTCCCGGGCTGCGGCCCGGAGGGGCCAGGACCCACAGGCTCTCTGTGACCCGCACTCTCCCGGGAGGTGGCGGTCAGACCCCGCTGGCCAAGCCTTTGGCCTGTCTGCTTGTCTCGGTCCAGGCTGCGGCTCTGGTTCTCCTGGGAACGTCCAAGCCGTGCCCACATTCTAGCCAGCCTGAGGTGCAAATCACTTTAAACCCAGGGCCCCTCTGTCCCAGGCCCCTTCAGAACTGCCTGCCCTCACCATTCTTCTTTTTTTTTTTTAAAAAAAAAACTTTATTTTTGGCTTTTTGAGTCACACCCGGTGATGCACAGGGGTTACTCCTGGCTCATGCACTCAGGAATTACTCCTGGCGGTGCTCAGGGGACCATATGGGATGCTGGGAATCGAACCCAGGGCGGCCGTGTGCAAGGCAAATGCCCTACCCGCTGTGCTATCGCTCCAGCCCCCTTTTTCCAGGTTTTTTTTTTTGGAGGGGAGGAGAGGCTAGTGGCAAGGGTGTCCCCAAGCAGCACCCATGGGCCCCCAGGGTGCTTCCTGGCTGGAAGGTTCCATGATTTCGTCCAACAATGTGACACTGCCAGGGACCAGCCATTCCGGGGGCCACCAGGGCCATGCCTGGTGGTGGTTTTGGGGGTGGTGGTGTGGAAAGTGGTGCCAAGGATGGGACTGGGGTCTATGCACACAGAAGGCGTGTGCTCCCATCCCTGAGCAACCTCTCCCTGGGTTTTTGCCTCCAGTGAGGGTGACAGGAAAGCAAGGAGGATGAAGGGAAGGGTTGGGGGGGAAGAGACAAGCTTGGCCAGCTGGTGCCAGCCTCAGCCACAAGGCCATGCACTCTGAGGGCTCAAACTTCCTGCTGGGGCTGCTCCCACTGGTGCTCCACACCCCTGCCCCCCAGCCTCCTGCTTCCTGCCTGCAAAGTCCCATCAGCCCCAGAAAAGCTCCCCTCAGCATCCCCGCCCCCCCCCCCCCCTTGCCTAGGCCCTGGGGACACACTTCTCTTCAATTCTCCTTTGCCCTCTCCTGGAGACTCCTGCTCCCTTTCTCTAGGACACAGAGCAGCTCTTGTCTCCTGGCTACTTCTGTCTCAGCACCCCAAGGCTCCTGGGGCCCCAGGGACAGAGAGAAGGAAGAGTCTTTGCCCAGTGCCCAGAGCCCAGTCTCCAAGCTGAAGACTTTTCTCCCTTCTGATGCTTTGTCAGCTCTGCCCTCTGCCACCTTCTAAGGCTTGGGTCAGCTCGGGCCTACTCCCTGGCCTTAGCTCTGTGAAACCTCTAGCTGTAGGGCTGATCCTAACCCTGGATCCTGCCCCTCTAACCCTCCCCCCTAAATGGCGCCTCCCCCAGGGCTGGATACCCCACCCCACCTCTGCTCATCCACACCTTCCTTCCTTCAGCATCCTGTGACCCACAGACGCCTGTTCACCCGGTGCTCCCTCCCTAAGCCTCTTTCCTCATGGCTCCTGCAGTGCCTCTGGCAGTGCTGACATAGGGGAGGGGCCCCGGGGAGGACCGTTTGCAAGTGGGGGCAGTCTGAGAGTGGTGGGAGCCCCCAGTGGTTCCCTGTGGATGTTGCCACAACTGGTCCACTCTGTTTGCCGGAGTCAACCCAGGGCCAACTGGAGGGAAAACAACGCAACTTGTTCTCCCTGAGTTGTGCAGAGGAGTGGATGGAGGCACACACGGATGTCAGCTGCTGGCAACTAGAGCTATTATGCTCCCGGGCCAGACCCTGAGCGGACACCAGTAGACGGTTTGGTCAGGCGGGAGGCTGCAGGAGTCAGGGGAGGGGGGGATTCCGGAGGGTCTGCAGACATCACCTTGGGTGGCAGTTTCCAGCCTCCCATCTGCCATGGCTGCTCCTCAGTTCCCTTTCCCTGGCTGGACCCCAGCAGTGGGAGCCACGGCCCGTTAGCCCTTGGGGACTAGCAGAGCTCCTCAGTGCAAACCTTGCTGGCTGTGAGGTCTTTTCTGCCAGTTTTATTGGGAACCTCATTGTAGGAGCTGGAGTAAAGAGGACTGAGGTCGGGCGCTTGCTTTGCATACCGCTGATGCCTGACACCCCAGAGGAGCCCTGGAGCCCCACCAGGAGTGACCCCTGAGCACAGAGCCAGGAGTAAGCCCTGAGCACCGCTGGGTGTGGCCCTGAAACCAAACCAAACCCCGCCCCAGATATTGTAGAGATTAAGAACACGAGTTGGGGTGGAGGGTACGATTCAGGTTTTCGTTTTTTACCTTGAACACCCTGCACAAGTGCTGCCTTTGCAGGGAACCTGTTTTCTGCGTGCTATCGGCGTGTCCGACAGCCATGCTGAGAGCAGGTAGGGAAGGCAGATGTCAGCCAGGGCTTGGGGCCAAGTGCTCTGGGAACAGTGTGGGATTCCCCCTTCCCCCCACATCCTCATGGGCAAGCTGCTGATTTAGGAAGAAGTCAAACGCTGCAAGACAGGAATGTTTGGGGCTCCCTTGGGACTGCTGCCTTTAAGAAAGGTATTTTTGTCCCGGGTCAGTGGTCATGGACCTAGTAGGTCTCGGTTGTGGTATAGAGCAGCTCCTGGCTTTTTTTTTCTTTCTTTTCCCTGTTTTTTTATTTTTTTCCCCCTTTGTTTGCCTCTTAACATCCTCCCACACATGTCTTCCCAGAACAGCCCAGAGGGGTGAGAATCAGCAGGCGAGAAAGGGTCTCCTGATCCGTCCCCCTCTCACTTGCTTGGACCCACAGAGCATGCTCTTTGCACAGCCTCATGTCTGCGAACACATCCCATCACACCCACTCTGGACTCCACACCCCCGTTATTCTGTCAGCCCACGTTGGCCCTGTGGCCGTCTGAGGCACATGCTCTCCTCACCAGCTGGGGTCGTACCTGCACGGTCTGCCGGTCGGGAATGCCACTGTACACGGAGATCTGGGGCCCCGCGGGGCGGCCGCTTCCACTGCCACTGCTGCCACTGCTGTTGCAGCCACTGGGGCTGCTGGCCACGCTGGCACCGCTGGACGTGTGGGGGACGGGCAGCTCATTCTCCATGGCCTGGGGGGTGGCGCTGGCAGGGCCCTCGGCTGGCAGAAGAGCGAGCGGCTGTGAGGAGGGAAGGGGTAGGAGTGGTCGCTAAACAGGCATGGGAGGATGCCCCTGGGCAGGGGGGACCTTGACACAGAGGTCCTGAGACACGCTGGCAGTGGTAGGCCAGGCCAGGCCGGCTTCACGGTGCGAGATGTGGGTCTCCTGATGCAGACACCACGGACCTGTGGGCTCTGCTGGAGGAGTTCCCAGCATGACAGCAAGCTGATTTCCTAGCGTGGTCCCCTGCAAGTGACCTTAGGGGATCTTCACTAGCTCTCTGGTGCTCAGTGAGCACCAGAGAGCTAATTACTATTATTTCTCTTTCTGGGGCTGAGGATCAAGGCCAAGGCTCACACAGGTGAGACCTGTGCTTGACTGCTGCGCCCCATCCCCAGGCCCTAGAGCACTTCTGACTCAGCCTTATGTATGCAATGGCTGAGCTGTATGCCAGGTAGAGGCCAGGGCTGGAATCACCCATGACTGTCTCTGAGTCTCTCTCTCTCTCTCTCTCTCTCTCTCTCTCTCTCTCTCGTTCACACCCTCCTTTAGGGCATTATAGTTTGCATATAGATCCTGAGAGGTTATCATGTTTGTCCCTTTACCAACTTCCAGCACCCCGCTCTTGTCCAGAGTGTTCATTTCCAACTATCTTCGTCATAACGGTCCCTGGCTCACTCTTGGCTTCTGCCTGTGCCTTCCCTTGCCTTTGCTGTCCCCTGCATCTTTGCTTCCACACACCCATTCCTGTTCCTGCATCTCATCCCAGATCTCTCTCACCGATGTGCTCATAATCGCTTTTCTTTCCCCGGTGATATGTCACCTCATACTCACTTCCCTTAGGCTTGGCTCTGTGCTCATGGTCACTCCTGGCCATGCTTGGAAGACTGTATGTGGCGCCTTAACCCCCACTACTGTCTCTCTGGCCCCTGGTTGTGGTTCTGACCCCCCTCTTAGAGGCTCCTAGTAATTAGCTATTAGTAATTAGCTCTCTGGTGCTCAGAGAGCTAGTGAAGGCTCCATGGGCTGGCTCTCCCCCATCGACTCTCTCGTGCTCTCCCTCCACTGATCCCCACTGGTTGCCCGACTGAGCACCAGAGCCTCACACTCGCCCTCACGCTGCTCGTTTTGTTCTCTTCACCGCCCCCCCCCCCCCGGTCTCTCTCACCCTTCTCTCCTCACTGCAGTCTGTTCTGGGAGGATCACTCTCCCCAGACTGGACACAGTACATTCTCTCTCGCGTTCATGCCCAGACTCCCACTGCCTTTCCAGACAGCACACGCGCCCCTCCCGTGCGGGCTCGCACGCTCTGTTCTAGCTCATGCTTTGCTAGCTCCAGCTGTCTCCCAGGAGTGCACTCCCCCTGGATTCTCCCCCCCCCACTCCAGAAAAGTGCAGAGGAGGGAGGCTCAGACTCCACTGAGGGGAGAAAACATTTCAAAGGACGAGGAAACCTGAAGTCACTTGAACCCACACATAACTCTGCCTCCATGGCACAAAGATGCTCTAGTCCACCTGCCACCCCACGGTAACAACTTTGAGAATCTTTGCAGCCAGTAAGTCCTGACTTTCCCCACATCCAGAATATCTGTTGAGTAGCTGTCACAAGAATACCTTGTGATAGGGTCTTCTTGCTAAGTACTGGAAATGGAAAAGAGGTAGAAGCTAGGAGTCCTCAATTTTTTTTCACCCCCAAACATTATTTTCAAATCACAAAAGCAATCTATTTTTAAAATAAAATTTACTTTTTTAAAAACATTCTACTGAAAATGTAACTGGGTGCATGGCATGCCTATCTTTATTTTTAGTTTTTTTTTTATTTTTAAAAATGTAGTCCTCACGAATTACAAAGTTATTCATGATTGGGTTTCAGGCATAAAATGCTTCAACATGGATCCCTTCACCAGTGTCCACTTCCCTCCACAAATTTTCCTCTTCCTGTCACCCTGTTTCCACCATTAGTTTTAAGATTCTTGACTTCTGGAGTCATATGAGAAAGGGTAAAACTTAAGGTCGCTTATTTCAGAACTAAAGAAAAGCACACAAAGACCTCTGTAGAAATGTGGTTTGGGGCCATGGAATAGGCAGGTGGCTAAAAACCTCCAGGGGAGGATGAAGTAGAGGAGGGGAGGAGGAGAAGAGGAGGAGGAGGAGGAGAAGAGGAGGAGGAGGAGGAAGAGGAGGAGGAGGAGGTAAAAAGTGACTGGGATTATGAAGTCAGTGAATCATCTTAAGTCTCCTATTAACTTTGCAAAAAGAAGCTCTGCTTACATAGGATGAACATAGGGATGTAGTACAGACCAAAGAGTGTCCATGTTGGAGTAGGCAATGTAAAGGAAACTTATTATATGCCTGTTACGGGGGCAGGCTTGGCAAGAAGTAAGGAAACTGGGGACACTGGCAAAGGGGGAGATAACACCAGTGGTGGGATTGGTGTTGGACTAGTACATGCCTGGAACAACTCTATTATGAACAACTTTGTAAATCATGGTATAAATCATTTTTAATAAAATTTTAAAAAAATGTCACACAGCCCTTGCCATTCTCCAAATGAGTGATGCGTTCAAAAGAGTGTGCTGTTACAGATGTCTGTGGAGTGACTAGGGAGAGAAGAGAAAGGCTTAATCTCAGCTTTACAGATGCCATAAGTGCGGCTAGGTGCACGGCGACTGCTCGTGGACCTGTAGAGCCCAGGCCTTCCTCTGGACACTGTCTGGGGGCTCAGTTTCCCCGGGAAAGCCAATGTGATCAAGGAGAAAGAACACGTACTGCAAAGAAGAACCTGAAGCTGCAGTGCCCCGGGAAGTTAGGGGTGCCAGCCCTACCAGCTGGTAGCTGGAGAGCATGGTGGCTCACATCCCTGAACTTTGAATTTCCTGGTGTGAAAAATGGGGCTCTAATGACGCTGAGGTTTGATGATGTGGGTATGTGAGGGTTCATCGCGGAACCTCTTTTCACTTATCTTACCTCATATTTCGCCTTGGGCAATTACTGCACCGGTGTGTTATCTGTTTTCCAAATGCCATGAACTGGGGTCTTTATGAATCCAATTTATGTTTTTTCTTTGGTTGTAACCATATCTAAGAAACCACTGTTTCACCACTTTCCAAATTTATGAGGATTTATATTGCGTTTCTTCAAAGTGTTTTATAAGTTTAGTTCTTGCATTCAGGTCTTTGATGCATTTTGAATTGATTTTTGTTTATGATATGTGGCTGGGGCACAAAGTTATTTGTTTCTCTTAAATTAAAAAAAACTGATTATATATGTTACACACCTATATGCGTGCAATGTAAATATTTCCCCACTCACCATTTTGCAAAATCTATTACCATGACCTGTTTTCTGAAATTTTCAGGATCCCAAACAGAAACTGTAATAATTCAGTGGTAATTTTTCTTGTCCCCTCACCACCCATAGGACTTCTGTTTCTGAATTGGCTGACTTGAGAGATCTCACTTAAGTGGTTTCATAAATGCCTTTTCCTTTGTTTTCGGCCTATTTCATTTAGCACAGTGTTGTCATGTTTAACCACGTCGGGGCATAGATCAGAACTTCATTCCTTTTTATGGCCACATAATGTTCACTGCTATGAATGTACCACGCTTTGTTCATTTATTCATCGATCAAGGGGCATTTGGATTGTCTCCTCAATTTGGTCACTATAAACAGAGCTGCAGTGAACATTGATGCTATGTACTAGTTTGAGTCCTGCTTTTAATTCTTCAGGATACACATCTACTAGTGGAATTGCTGGGGAATTCCAGCAATATCAAAACTACTATGGTAATTTTACGTTTAAATTTTGGAGGACCTGCCAACACTGTTTTCTCCACCTTTGTTCTCTTAAATGCAGATATTCTGTTGTCCCTGAACCCGGAGTTGAGTCACCCCTGTTCGTGAGCTCACAGGATTTCCCCACCGCCTCCCTCATGCGGCACATGACTCTACTTGTTTCATTTCCCATTTTTTCCCACCACACTTTCGCGAGGATCAGCATAATTACAAATAACCCAACGTTTGGGTTTCTGTGCCATATCTCCTCTCTGTGGCATTAGTTGCTGATGTTTCTTCACTTTCTCCAAAACACTGTTCTCCCATTTTTTTTACCAGCCCCCCCCACCCCCTTAGCCAAATCTTAGATCTTCAAAACAACCTGAGTATTTCCTGCAAAACATTGACGGAATACAACTCTTCTAATAATGCTTCTCTTGCTTCCTTCAAACTAGATCTTGGTTTTTCATTTTTTTCATTCAAATTTTATTTTAATTTAAGAAGTTTTTTAGGATTAAAAAAATCAAATCACTGGGATATACTTTCAGTAACAGTATTTCGTCCTTTTTTTTTTTTGCAGGGGGGCAGGAGGGGCATACCCAGTGGGGCAACAGGGCTATTCCTAACTCTGCATGCAAGGTAAGGGCCTTAACCCCTATACTTAGATCTGGATTTCTAAAATTAAGCCATTCAGTGGGACTGCTGCTCCCACAACTTTGGACTTCCCGTTTCCCTTTGCTCTTATAAAGCAGCACTGCAAGAAAGAGACTTGCTATATATCTATCTTCCTCACAGGGCTCTGTACTCACAGAGAATAGTGTCCATGCCCTACTTTTCACACATGATCCAGTACGTCATTCCATAAATGCTCCTTGAACAAAATACTGTGAAATACATCACACTCTACCCTACTTCTCATCCAAAGAAGTGTCCATAATTTGTCATCTGTCCATAATTTCAACCTCATGGACAGAATCCCCCCAAGTGCTTTAAAACACAGTAACAACAAAGTCTCCAATGGAAACGTTACTGGGCCCACTCGAGCAAATCGATGAACAACGGGAGGACAGTGACAGTGACAGTGACCTATGTTGATTAAATTCCAGTAGCTCCCATCAATGTTGCCCATAGTGTGTGTTTATTGAGCACCTATGATCATGCCACACTCTATATAGCAAATGAATCGTAAATGCTCACAACTTCTACTTAAAAGGTAGAATCACAATTTTGTCAGTGAGGAACTTGTCTAAGTAGTTTACCTGAGGTCACCACAGAATTTAGATTCAAAACCAGGTCTGACAACAAAGTCAGAACTACTTTCATATTACATCTGCTGAGAGTCACTTGGATTCTCACCTGGAGCCATTATTTTAATGACAGTGGACAAAGTCCTCATAAAAGCACAGAGGAAGTGGATTTTCAGAAGAGGAAAGGAACTATGATGAGATAATTTAATCCCCTTATTATTAAAGTCTGCCAAGTCTCTTATAAAATAATTGTTCTCTAGATTTTGTAGAAATTAAGGGTAATGTACATGTACACCTGCCGGTGGGTTCAGGAAATCCCACATTACCACAATTTCCCTTGTTTTTCTTATGTAAAAACCGAGGTCTACTTTGGGGGGAGAAAAAGCATACCTCACGCAAGGAGGTATGCTTCCTTTAGTTCTCCTTCGGTGGCATGGGCCTGAAAGATAACCCCAAGAAAAGCAGACTCATACTGAGTTTGCCCTCGGGAGAACTCAGAAGGTACGGCTCTGCCCTAGGGACCTTCCTTCCTCCCTCCCTCCCTCCCTCGCTTCTTTCCTCCTTCCCGTCCTCCCTCCCTTCCTGCATTCCTTCTTTCCTTCCTTCCCTCTTTCCCTCCCTTCCATCCTCTGCTAGGCATTGTGGCCAGGGCCACATGGATGCCAAGGCAAGTACCCTACTGCTCACCACATCCTCAGCACCACCACGTATCACTTTCTTATTGCTCTTTTAGTGAAAAGGAACATAGATTAGAAAGAATTTAATCAGGAAGCGTGGACCAACACAGTGGCTTTCAAACCTTCTCTGTGAGTTTCCCTGTTTGAACCCGAGCTCTCAGTGCCTGCCCACTCCCACTTCCTGTGGGAAGGAAAGGAGTTATTCTCAAGTCTCAGGGAGGGTGAGTGAGGTATCTGTGGACCCTCGTTAAACCCCAAGCCCTGGGGCCCCTCATTAGAGAATCGGAACCCTTCAATTTTCATTGTCTCTAGACTCTGTGCATTTTGCACACCCACTCACTCCCCCACTCAATTTCCGTTTAATTCCCGCTTAGCCCTAACCCTCTCCTCCTTCTAACTAGTTCCTTATTTCCTCCCCCAGGCGGCCTGTCCCCGTCAACTCCCACCATGAACCGCAGTCAAATCCGATTAGTGGCTGCCGTCCAGAACCGGGAGCCTGTTTTCCTGAGTTTTACCGCACTCTGTGGTTCTGTGGGAGTCGGAGCTCTGAAGCCTGTGCGGCCTGCGAGGGTCCAGCCGCCCCTCCCTGCCGTGGGGGAGCTGGGTCCGGAGTGATCTGATTACAGGCCTCTGCTGCCGCAGGGCCCGAAACCAGCAGCTGGAGAAAGACAGCTTGTGCAGACCAGCCTGCCCTCCCAGGAGCCACCAAGTCTCGGGGACATTGGGCCTCTGCTCCCCTGGAGCCGGGGGAAATTCATTCGCTGCGGATTATAGCTGTGACGGGGGTAACAGGGAAGTAGTGGGAAAGACGATAAAAACAGCCTCCAAGTGGAGCCCAAAAGCCCTGGGGTGAGTTAGGGGAGGGCTGTTCCTAACAGAACCCCAGACGGACAGGAAACGAGAGGGCCGGTGGCCCCACAGAAACGGCTGGTGCTACCACGCGGGCAGTAGCTTGAGTAGGCCAAGTTCAGAAAGGCGAGTGGCTGAGGTCCTTCTCTGGACTCTGCCTCTCCTCTGTCCAGGTGAGAGCCGAACAGTCAGGAATCCAAGCCCCTGAGACTCCAGGGGCTGCGGAGAGACTTATACACCTCGGAATTTCTGCATTACTGGAGGTATCCTGAGTTGCACCGGTGCGGGACGCCTCCGGCTGCCCTGTGAGGGTGCTCTCTACTGGGAGCAGGCCCAGAGGGTTCCGCTCAAACCTCTTCATAACCCATGCCCCAGCCGCCTCAATGCTGCCTCCTTCAGTGTCTCTTGAAACCCAGTTCAAGAAACAAAGGCTAGGTCTTTAATCCATTTTGATCTTACTTTTGTACATGGTGTTAGGCAGAGATCTGAGCCCACTTTTTTGCATGTAGCCGTCCAGTTTTGCCAGCACAATTTGTTAAAGAGGCTTTCCTTGTTCCACTTCACATTTCCTGCCCCCTTATCAAAGATTAGATGATCATATGCTTGGGGGGAGATGTCAGTATATTCAACCCTGTTTGTGCATTGCAGCGCTGTTTACAATAGTTAGAATCTGGAAAAAAAAAACTGAGTGCCCGAGAACAGATGACTGGTTAAAGAAACTTTGGCACATCTACACAATGGAGTACTATGTAGCTGTTAGAAAGGATGAAGTCATGAAATTTACATGCAAGTGGTACTATATGGAAAGTATCATGCTAAGTGAAATGAGTCAGAAAGAGAGGGACAGACATAGAAAGATTGCATTCATCTGGGGAATATAAAGTAACAAAATAGGAGACTAACACCCAAGAATAGCTGAGATTAGTACCAGGAGGTTCAATCCATGGCTTAGAGGCCAGCCACACATGCTAGGGGAAAAGGCAGCTCAGATAGAGAAAGGAGCACCAAATTAATGATCCTCCCAGGATGGGTGATGCATGCTGAAAGTAGACCATAGACTGAACATGATTGCCACTCAATGCCTCTTTTGCAAACCACAGCACCCAAAAGGACAGAGAGAACAAAAGGGAATGCCCTGCCACAGAGGCAGGGTGGGATGGGGGGATGGGGGGTGGGAGGGATACTGGGATTGGTGGTGGTGGAAAATGGGCACTGGTGGAGGGAGGGGTATTCGATCATTGTATAACTGAAACCCAAGCACAAAAATTTGTAAGTCTACAACTGTACCTCATGGTGTTCACTAATAAAAATTTAAAACAAACAAACAAAAAAGGCCAACATGACGGACGTGAAGGGGGAGAAGTTCAACGGTGTCCTGTAGGCCCAGGACTGATTCAGAAGGATTTCCATATGAAATGGACCCCACCTACCTTTCTGAGACCTGTGCTTCAGGAAAGGCAGACTACACTGAGTGTTTCTGAAATGAGCTGGTACTGGGGTTACCATGAAGAGGAGCAGGGTATGAAGACTTGCTCTCTCGGGGAAGGCAAGGCTAGGGGTATGGTGGGCCTGAGGCTCAAGGCAGGGTCTGTCTACACTGTGGAGGTGGGGGCTTCGTTGCTCTAAGAAAGGGCCACCCCAAACACGGGCTGTGTCTCCTAGGGCAGGGAAGATGGGCACATATGCTGCCAGAAGTGTTTTTCATCATTATTCCCACTGACACTCAAAAAATTCTCTTGGGACTGGAGCCATAGTACAGTGGGTGCCTCGCATGCAGTCAACCCGGGGTCGATCCCTAACATTCCATATGGTCCCCTGAGAACCCCCAGCAGTAATTCCTGAGTGTAGAGCCAAGAGTAACCCCTGAGCATTGCCAGGTATAACACCAAAAGAAATAAGTGTCTTTACGGTGCTCGAGCACTGATGGGGTGATGCTGGTGACCTATGAGTACCCCTGGGCACTTGAGTCCCCAGGCACTCTGGGCCCAAGCAAGCAGGGCCCTTAACACTGAGCCATCTGGTCTGATGGTCCCAGAATCAACAAGAGTGGGCCAGGGCCTCCTGAGTGTTACCTGGGAGGTCCCCTCCCCGATAAACCTTTTTGTGAAGAGCCAGGCTCTGTTTCGTGGTCTAAACCTTTGCTCTCCTTCTCAGAAGTCTCTTGGGAGCGGCCTGTAGGGACTCGTGATCTAAAGTGGACCTCTGAGAGATGGTTCAGGATATGAGCTCCAGAGTCGGGAGTCAGGAGACTCTGTGCTGCCACAGAACCTCGCCAGGCTCAAGGCTCCTGAGAGTGAGGATAAGCCCAGGAGGCCAGCATGGATGGCTGCTGGGAGGAATCACTGCATGGGAAGCACCAGACCCCCGCCCTGTGCTCCAGAAACACTTCCCAGGTGCTAGCTGCTATTCTGACAACACTATTAACCCGGCAGGAAAGGAACAATCACTCGCCTCACTATGGAGGACTCTCAGCCGACACTGGGACGACCCTCCCAGCTTTCCAGAAGGCAAGTACCCACAGCTGTTCCATGGGACCTCACCTGAAGACCTGAATTTCTCTCACTTCCCTGCCAGCCCTCCCACACTAGGTCCATGTCCTTCTTCCTCCCACTTTGAACAGTGCCTGTTTGTTCGGGTTTTGTTTGATTATTTTTGCTTGTTTGCTTCTTGGGTTTTTTGGCAGTGCTCAGGGCTTCTTCCTAGCTCTGCACTCAGGGATCACTCCTGGAAGTGCTTGGGGGACCACATGTGGTGTAGGGAATCCAAGTCAGGTTGGCCACACTGAAGGCAAGCTCCCTGTCCACTGTATTATCTCTCCCGTCCCAAGTGAATGCTGCCTGTTTGGGGGTTCAACCAGGTGCCTTCCAAAACCCCAAACTAGAAAGAAAAAAAGAGCCCCAACAAAACATTCTTGCATATGTGGTGAGGGAGTCGAGTCTTGGGGCTGTGTTCGGTTTACTTTTCCACTGGGATTCTTTGCAGGGCTAGACATTCCCGTGATGCGTGCACAGACACCTCAGGAGCCACGGCTAGGAAGAAGTCTCTCCATCATAGTCACACACATACCCCAGCTATGGTTGAGAACCTGCCATTTCCTGCTGCTCCCCCAGCCCAGGACTGGCTCGGGGCCGGTGAAACGCGGAAGGCTGTTAGCCTTCTGCCTCTGCTGTTCTTTGACACATACAAATAAGCCACGCAGGACTTGGGGAATCACCAGCTTCCAAAGTCCTGTGGAAGGGTGAGAGAACTATCGATCTGCCTTTTCTTCCCGCCCCCCCTTGCTCCATCCTCCAAGGTGGGATGGACCTCAGACCTACCAGGAGCTCTGGACCCATGACGTAACTCTTAGTAGCACTTGGGGTTGAGGACTTTGTTCACTGTTAGGAACATCAGTGCCCAGAGTGCCCGAGAGTGACAAGATTAGATCGGGGTGGCCAGTTTTCCTGCTCTCACCTTAGCAAAGGCCTGGGCAAGCTCACTCAAAGGGGGCAGGCTTCCTCCCCAGGCCCCTTGACAAGCACAGGAGATGGGGGGATGGGCTTTAACTTATCACAGGGGGAACAGACCACCTGGGAGACAGGTGATGTCTCTTGTCCTGGTGACTTTGGTTCTCTCAGTGGCTTCTCTCCTCTCCACCAGGAGGCTGTTGCTTGCCTGGCACTGACAAATGAGAATCAGAGCCAGCGACAGGCAGGGGCTCTGGGATAGGAGTTCTACTGGCACTACTTTGCTTATTCTGCATAACTACCCTTCTTTTTTGTCTCATTCACTCAACGCTGCAATCATTGTTTCCTCAATTCTCCTGCAAGAAAACAGCTTCAGGGGCTGGAGTGATAGCACAGCGGGTATGGCATTTGCCTTGCATGCATGTGGCCGACCCGGGTTCGATTCCCAGCACCCCATATGGTCCCCTGAGCACCGCCAGGAGTAACTCCTGAGTGCAGAGCCAGGAGTAACCCCTATGCAACGCTGGGTGTGACCCAAAAAACCCCCCAAA
Source organism: Sorex fumeus (assembly GCF_029834395.1). Taxonomy (NCBI): domain Eukaryota; kingdom Metazoa; phylum Chordata; class Mammalia; order Eulipotyphla; family Soricidae; genus Sorex; species Sorex fumeus. The sequence continues at coordinate 48,650,065 of NW_026606104.1, forward strand.
AATAAGTAAATAAAAAGAAAACAGCTTCAGAGAGGTCCAGTCACTGGCCGAGGCACCCAATCAGCAAATGGGGCTGAGGGCCTTAGGCTGGAGTGGGCAGTGAGGGGTGTGAGGCGGCACCAGGAGTGTTTGCTCGGCCCTGGCCTCTCTGGGCAGCCCGACAGTGTTAGCTCATCAAGTGAGTGCTCAGAAAAGGGAATTTCCCCATGCCTTCCCTCTGACTTCTGTCTCTCACAAGAGTTTTCTTGAACAGGAGGGTCAGCGAAGACCCTGCTGGTGCCTTTCTCATGTCCCAGAAATCACAGCTGGACGGTAAGCCGGGAACAGCCCCTGTGTGGGCGTGATCCTGTTCCCCAGGGCCTTCAGACGCTGCCTTATCTACAGAGAAGCTTGTCTGGGAACAGTGCTCACAAAATCACTTTCTACTCCTTAACTGACAAGTAATACAAAACAAAAACAGCTGCCAGAGTCCTCTGAGGCACAGGGCCAGCCTCTGCCCCGCCTGCTCCTGCCAGCTCTGCCCCACCACCCACACCCCATTCCAGAGGGCATGGTTTCAGGAGGTAGCAGGATTCAGAAGAACAAGAAGGAGCTTCTGGTTCTGAGCATGTAGTTTTGGTTCCGACCTTTGCCCTGGACAGGGGAGCTTAGGCAGGTTGGGAAATTACTTAATCTCCACGGGCTCAGTTTTCTCAGCGAACAACAGAGCTAATGATTTGGATTTTTAAGGTTTTTTTTTTTTTTTAAATCATTAAGACATATAAACAGACATTCAGCACAACAGCCTGGCCTGTGGCCCAGCCCCAGCACTTGCTAATGGGCCTCCTGCCTGTTGGAACCTGCCCTCCTGGTGTGGGGATGGGAATGAATAAGGAAATGGCATCAGCCAGAACCATTAAGATCTGGAACTCAGAGAACACAAATCCCCAGGCATCCCGTGGAATGCCTTGACTGTGGAGAAAGGAAGATGCCGACATCTGGGGCTTTTAATCCTTCACAATTAGTAAACACATTCTCAGCGCGCAATTGGTCCCAGGCTTTTTAGCCAAGTCCAAAAAAACCCATTTTCGTATCGGAGAAGTTTTCTTCCTGAGAAAAGGAGTAGAAGGAGAAAACTTCAACCCCTCCAACAGGGAAATGGCAAGTGGTAGCCAGGGAAGTGTTATGACTGGAAGAGCTTAAGGTGGGTGGTGAGGGACCCCAGACACATATAATCAGGTGCACATGAGAGCTGGCAAGGGCAGGGGGTGAAGACACAGAGAAGAGGCTTGTTGCTAGATCCCCTTCCTCACACATCTGTAGGCCCTGTGCAGTCAACGACGTTTAGAAATTAGAATCAGCATGCTCCCTGGTGTTCTTGTTCATGCTGTGATCAGTTTATCACTTCTGAAGGCGTCTGGATTCTTCCTAGATTCTACTGTCTCCCCCCGCTCCCCCACACCCTCCCTGCCATTTGCTTCTCCTCTTTCCATACTCAGTAGCATTGGCTTCCTGTGTTTCTAACCCACTCTCTACTGTTTGCAAGAGAAAGTGATAAAAACAGGCTAGACCCGCCCCCCCTCCCCCAATCTTCCACCCTTTTTTCTTTTTCTTTTTTCTTTTTTGGGTCACCCGGCAATGCACAGGGGTTACTCCTGGCTTTGCACTCAGCAATTACTCTAGCGGTGCTCAGGGGATCATATCGGATGCTGGGAATCAAACCCGGGACAGCCACGTGCAAGGCAAACGCCCTACCTGCTGTGCTATCACTCCAGCCCCAATCTTCCACTCTTTCAAGTGTAACTTTACCTTCACTTCTTTTCTCATATTTATAAAAATTTGGCAGCTAATTTTGACAGCTGAGTAGGCAGAACTAGGAAACTAGTAGGCAGAGAGGGAGCTGTGAAGAGGTAAGATTTCTACTTGACAACACCAACAAAAAAGCACTTATTAATAACTGCGTTTGTTAAAAGGTGGAGTGGGCTGCCTTGAGCAGTGAGCTTCCGTCCTCCTGTGCAGGCAGGCATCAGGCAGAGGCTGGCAGCCTCCCATGCACTGGTCCACACGGCCTCGCCTCTTAGGACTCTTATGCCAGTGGGACGGCATCATTCCATGGATACATTACATGGGAATCTTTATTGGCAACCAGAAATCCAGCTGACATTTTAAGCTTGTGCTTAAATTTCTTGTGAACTCTTCCATTTATGAACATTCTTCAGCTAATCTTGTTTTTTAAACTGTAAAACAGTTTTTACTTGGTTTTCATCATTCCAATTACTAAGGAAGAGTAAATTCCATATATTTAGATATATATATATATTTTTTTTTTTGGATGGCGGTGCTGTGGATTAAACCTATGACCTCACATATGAACGGCAAGTTCTCTATAGCTGAGCTACATCGCCCAGGTTAGTATGAACTTCTTCGTGTTCATCATCAAGGCCAAGAAATCAATTGTTCTTACTCTGTGGATAGGGAACAAAGTGGAAATTATTCTCTGTTGCACTCCCAGTAAACTAATCACCCAACTGGTTAGCTCACTCAAACACCACCAATCCTGTATGGACTGACCATTTCTATATGTGTGTAGCACTGACTATAATACTGACTTAAATATTGATTCTGTTATTAAGGGATTAGCAGTTTTTAAAGGAGAGACCAAGAAAGTTCATAAATAAGTAAATCAGTAGGAGTTGCAACTATTTTCTATAAAGGGCCACGTAGCAACTAGTTCAGTTTGTGGATAGCATATGGTCTCTGTTGCATATTCTTACCTTCCCTCCTCCATTAAAGAAAAGGGAAACAGTGTGCAAATTTCTAAAAGGGACACCAGAGAGATAGCTCAAAGAGCTGAAGCACATGCCTTGCACGGGCAAGGCCCTGAGTGTGATGGCCAGCATTACATGGCCCTCAAAGCACTTCTAGGGTGGACCTGGGGGCCCCCAGAGTCAGTGATAGTATTACCAGAGATCGTATGGCATCACCCTACTAAGCATCGAACTGTCCTAGTTGGCCAAGAATCACCAGGCATGGCCTCCTGGGACCCCTGAGCATTGCTTGAGAGGTCCAGACAGAAAAAAACAAAACAGAAATAAGTGTGAAGTCCATCCTTAGCTCTAGGATTTTATATAAGCATTCTGGAAAGATAGTACAAGGGTGCTTGCATTGCATGTTGCTGACCCAGGGTTTAATCTCCAGCACCGTCTATGGTCTCTGCCTGAGCCCCGTCAGGAATAATCCCTGAGCACAGAGCCAGGACTAAGACCTGAGCACTGCCTGGATCCCCACCCCCACCCCCCACCCCCCAGTCCCAAGAAGAAGGGATACTCTTCCATTGAATCAGCTGGAAGTTCCATTTGAGGGAGACTCCTTAGAATAGGGTCTGACTTTGGAAACACACGGAGGGTACTCTAGGTAGGGCACTCATTCCCATGAACATACTACATCCATTTTCTATTTTTAGAGTAGAGGCCTACAAAGAACAGTATCACCTGGGAGTTTATTAAAGACGCACATTTTTGTGGAGCATGGTGACGGGCACTGGAACAGATAAGACCTGACCTTGCAAAGCGGCCCAGAAACAAAGCCTCACTCGCAAGAGGGAGTATCTGGGCAAAGTTGGCAAGAACAGGGTGTCAGCACTGGGTGTTCAGCCTTGAGCCTCACTCAACCTCCTAGTCACATGCACCCATGACACAGAAACTGTCACGCACGCTTAGCAGGTCATCCAAACTGCAGTATTTCGCCTTGATTGGGATTGGACCAGGGCAAAGCAGAGTAGGATTGATGATGGGCCAATAATGCTAAACTATGTGATTGGGTCTTCCTATAAGCCAAGACCTTCTATAAAACATGTGTGTATTTGGCAATAAAGTCAACAGCCATCAGCTATCCCAGAGGGTGTTTCTCCATGCACCCCATCATCGTTTGCCCCATGTCTGCCGGGACCCGGTGTGCAACATGCCCAGGCATCTTGGGGAAAAACTGTTCCCCAACACATTTTCACAGAAGTTCTCAAACTTTAGCATAGGTGAGGCTCACCTGGAGGGCTTGGCAAAACAGATGCTTAGTCCCACCCCTAGACTTCTGACACTGTGACCCAGGGACCACATCTGTGAGCCACCGTCTTGGAGAAGGTCGGCTCACTGTGCTCCCTGGCTGCTCTGCAGAGCACTGGGTGTGTGCTCTGCTTCCTGTCTGTCCCAGGAACCGAAGGGGCCTTGGTGCCCCTGTAAGTGATGACAAGTCTCTTTTCCCCAGGGTGGGAGACTGGAGGCTTGGGAGGCTTGCCCACTGCAGGCAGCAAGTCATTTGGGGGGTGTGTGAGATGGGGGGTATCCCCTTCAGAGTCATGGTTACTGGCAGACATTGTCTGACTCCAGACACACAATAGTAAAGTAAAAGTAAAGTAAAGGCCCTCCCGTTGATCATCGATTTGCTCGAGCGGGCCCAGTAACGTCTCCATTGGAGACTTTGTTGTTACTGTGTCTGGCATATCGAATACATCACGGGGAGCTTGCCAGGCTCTGCCGTGTGGGCGAGATACTCTCGGTAGCTTGCCGGGCTCTCCGAGAGGGACAGAGGAATCGAACTCGGGTCGGCCATGTTGGCTGCGTGCAAGGCAAACGCCCTACCGCTGTGCTATCATTCCAATACACTTGTGAATTTTTACTACGGCTACAAAATGGTCTAAACTGCATTATGCCAGGGACCACCGCCTTTGAATAACCCCCCAAATATCTAAGTAAGTAAATATATAAGGCGTGCTTTGGAAGAAGCAGTAAAATGAATGACTTCTGAAAATTCAGCTGTGGTCCTAGAGAGCCGAGGAGGTGGATGGGAGGGAAAGACAAACCAGAGAGCCGAGAAAGGAGTCTCAGAGGAGACGCTGGTCCCTTGTGCAGGAGTCATTAATCCACAGACAAATGAATGGCTAAAGGCATTAGCCGGTCTATGGAGATGAATGAAAGATGCAGTCTTGGCAATTGAGGACCTAGTCTAAGGGCAGGGTCATTACTGGAGAACTCAAAAGGAGACCACATAAGGAGGGTGAGGGGAGGGGGGAAGCCATCTGGGGCGAGGAGGCAGGGGAGGACATGCTGCTGGTCTCCAAAGATGGTCATCACCCAGAAGTGTCCAAGTGTCTGATATGCTGGAGACAGGCCCTTGAAAATGAGGCGGGTGCTTCAGTTGTGGGTGCACTTGTACACACATGCACACATGTACATGCATGGCATGCGTGCTCACATGCACACGCACACACATACGATCTCTTTAAATTTTTCTTCATCTGCTGGCTAACTTGAGTCGGACAGAGAGAGGAAGGCTGAGGAGCTCCTGGCTGATGTGAACATGCGAGACACCATTCGACACTTCTGCTTCGGGGCTTCCTCCAGCCGTCTAAAGCATGCCTGTTCTTTCTCTGCCACATGCCTCATACATATGCACACTCTCCCTCTCCTCCCAGCACTCTGCAGCCATGCTAATGGGTTCCTATCTGCCTCCACACGCTGCAGACACATTCATTTATCCGTTCTCCTGGGGAGTCATTCTCATAGACTGCTTCTATAAAACAACTTCGCATGTCAAAATTGCTTCCAAAGCTTCTGTTCCTCCAGGACCTGCCAGCTTTGTCATTCAAATAAAGAAGGAAAATGTACCGATATTGACTTGACTGAGGAAAGAGCCCGACCCAAAGCAGATTGTCCTACCGTGGGGCGGTGGGGTGCAGGTTTGTGGTTCTGGTGTCCCCGCCTTCAAGACCATCCCATTTATCTCTCTTTGTTCCACTCCCTCTCTCTTCCTGTTCGGTGCTTGGATCACATGCATACTCTGGGTTTGGGGTGGTGGGGGGGAGGAGGGGGCGGAGAAAAAAAAGGACAGCCTAATTTCCTGATGATTATGTTGTTACCTAGCAACAGCCAATCAGGGGTTGGGCTTTTTGCCTGCAGTATTTCATGCAAATAGTTTGGAGAAATTGCAGGGTAACATGGGCTGCTTAGTCTGTCTTCTCAGGGGACACATTACAGAATAAAACCAACCCCGATGGGGATGACTGAAGCGCATGCCTCGGAGAGGAGCCATATGATCTCTCACCCTCACTCCCTCTGCCCCGCACCTCCTGACAAAGCCTTCAGGTTCCAGAGCCAGATACGCCTGGAGGCCAGAAAGTTGAAAAGGCTCCTTTAGAGATGCTTTAGCGTGGACCTCTGCTGAGAGCTGAGCCCAGAGCCAATTCAGAGGACTCGAATGCTACTTTCCTAGGGAGGCTTCACTGGTCTGTGGAGTAAATGACGAAAAGTCCTGCCCACTCTCCTGAGCAGGAAGGAGCAAAAGCTCTTCCAGCCTGACCAAAGAGCCTCAACAATGCCCACAGGCGCCAGGCTCACTGGGAAAAGCCCACAGTCCACAACTGCTTTTCCTCCGCTTCCAATCAGCAAATCCTCAAATGGCTGAGTGATGAGAAAGTCCACATCACTCAAGAAGACCCCTTGGAGTGATGTTTGTTGCTGCCCTGAGTACTGAGGCACTGAGTATTTGAGGTAAAGCACCATCAGGGGCCACACATAGCATAACGGAAGGTTTGGAGTCAGTTCACCAAGCTCTGGGATGGTACCCCCAAAAGGTGGACTCAGTATAGGCCATCTCTGCCTCCTCTGTTGAATAGGCCAGACTTTCAGATGGCTGCTGTTGGCTTTGGGTTAGTTGTGCTGCTATTGTTGACATAATCTCACATGAAGGCAACACAAACAACCATGATCTTGATCCTAGACAGCTCCACACTGACTTTGGTTGTTTTGGGGTGTGTGGGTGGAATGGGTGGTGAAGAGGGGGTTGGCTCACACCCAACTGTGCTCAAGAGTCATTCCTGGCTCTGTGCTTAGGGGTCACTTCTAGTGGTGCCGAGGATCAAACCAGAGAGTCAGCTGTATGCCAGGCAAGCACTTCAACTACCCCTTGCTCTCTCTCTCTCTCTCTCTCTCTCTCTCTCTCTCTCTCTCGTCCCTCACTGTGTTCTTTATACCAGCTCCAGTAGCATCCTTGCAAAGGGGTGTTGTTGGTGACACGGGGAGAGGGAAACATTCAATCAGCTCAAGTTACCAGAGGATGGAAAACCAATTCAAATCCCTGTCCTATGGACTTGTAGCTTCTACATTATTTGTGAAGACCAGAGATAATTATACTCAATCACTGCAGGAAGGAGGTGACAGGGCTCCAACCTCTGACACTTTCAGCCTCACCACCCAGAGCTGCATTACAGGACCAAAGAAAAGAGTTGTCAGTCTGCCTTTGTTCAGAGCGGCAGTTAGCTGGGCACTCTCTTTCCACTCTGACCCAATGGTGACTTTCAGAAAATTCTTTTGACTTTTAAATGCAAGTCTTAGGGACAAGACTTAAGATTCTTTACTTATTATAACCCCCAATTTACAGAACAGAAAAAATGATTTATAGCTTGCTTGAGCAATCTAATTACAAGGAGGCAAAATGGAGATCAAATAGGACTGGAGCTTACACACGACTGATCTGGGTTCAATCCCCGGCCTCCCGTATGGCACCCTGAGTCCACCAGACGCAATCCCAGAGTAAAGAGTCAGGAATAAGCGCTGAACACAGCTGGTGTGGCCCCAAAACCTACACCCACCAAAGTAATGCAGAACTGTTCACTCAAAAGACTGCACTACCAAGTCCAGATCATCCCAGACTACGTGCAGGTCCTGATAGCCGGAAAAGTAAAAGATAAAGGCAATGGCAAAAAGAAGTCCATAGGTACCTAGATATCTTTCATCTGCAGTTAAACGGTAAATCGTTAGAGACTCCATCCTCCAGCTCATATTAAGACCACCAGATGGATATGTCTGAAGCAAGTATGTCAGGTTCTTACTCCAGACCAGTTAATTAAAAATTTGAGGGGCTGGGTCAGTGTGAAGGAGACAGTGTTTTGGCTTTTTTTTTTTAATAAAAAAAAACCTCCTGGGAACAGCATGGTCACTTTGAAAAATGGTCTGTCAGTTTCTTAGAGAACTAAACATAGATCTCCTCTATATAAACAGAAATTCAATTGCTAGGAATTTATTTAAGCCAAAGGAAAACATACATCTGTAAAAAGTTGGCATGAAAACGTTCCTAGCAGCTTTCTTGATGCAAGCTGACAAACTGTGCTATATCCATATAGTGGACTAGAACTCAGTAACATCACCAAGGAGCAGACTATTGGAATTGGTGACAACCTGGAGGGGCTTCAAAGGCACAGTGCTGGATGGGAGAAGTTTCACTCAAGAGCACAAATGATGTGCTTCTTTGATGTTAAGTTGCAAGAGTGGAGAAAAGTTCATTGATTAAAAAGATCAGACTGGTAGTTGCTTCTGGAAGGGAGGGGTTGGGAATCTTCGGAAAGGGACTAGGAGGTGACTTGTGGACGGTAATGTTCTATCTGATGATCTAAGGTTGGAGTACGTGGGTATGTGTATCTGTCAAAACCTACAGGACAGTGTAACTCGGACATGTGTGTTCTATGGTGTGTATATTTTATCTCATAAGGAAAACAGAAACACTTATTAAACCCTGGTTAAGGATATGTGGGCTGAAAGAAGTGAAAAGGACTGATGATTGCAACTTGTTTAGAAATGCATAACAATATGATGGGCTGAGGAGAGCTAGAGATTGGATAGCCTGACATATGTGACATGGTAAAATGGTCATGGTAGAACACAGGAAAGATACCAAATACTATTCACTGTATACATTTTTCAACTTTTTGGCATGTTTAAAATTTTTCATATTAAAATTTTTGGGGAAAATGCTCATTAGGTGATTTCAAAGAACAGCACTGGGACAAAAGACCAATTTTAATGATCTTAGCTAAATAGCATGAAATAAATAACGCTATTCTCCTGGTCTCCAGAGATTGTTACAGTTAGTATAAGAGAGAGAGAAAACGAGAGAGAGGTGGAGAGAGAGATGGAGAGAAAGAGCAAGAGGGAAAGAGGGAGAGAGATGGAGAGGGAGCGAGAAAGAGAGGAGAGAAGAGAGAGAGAGAGAGAGAGAGAGAGAGAGAGAGAGAGAGAGAGAGAGAGAGAAGTATTTTGGGTTCAAATACTAGACCTCATGCAGCTACCATCCTTTGTGTCATACTGCACACATCATTTGACATGAGGTTTGGCGGTACAAAAAATTGAAATCAGAGGCAATGTGATAATTATAGTTGAGCTCTCAAATTGAAAACCCTAAAACCCACCTCAGCAGTGTGAGAGTAAGTCCTTATTTGCCATGACCCTCCTGCAGTGCTGGTACCTCTTGTTCTCACATTCCCATTTTCTTGACCTCCAATATCCCGATGGGCTGTAAGTCCCCAGGGATGATGTTAGGGGCAGGGGTTGAGAGGGGAAGGAGGTTGTGTGTGGGCCCCCAAAGAGTCTGAATGGACACGTGACTTCAGCAGGGCGAGAAAGCATGAGGGGAGGAGTAGAAGGAGAAATAATGCAGTCAAGTGCACACGGGCGCCCCTATTCCCTGAGCGGCCCCATTTCTTCGGTGTAATTGCTTCATTTCCACTGGCGGTGCATCTCAAAATGAATTTCATTACTGGCGTCTTGGATAGCATATTGATTACTAGTTTCATCGATTCTTATCTTGCTAATTAGCATATAAATTAGTCATTTGGGGGAGGCATTAGGCAAAATTGAATTTTCTCCTTAATCTTCTTTTAGAAGGTAAATGAAAATGGATGTGGCCTGTTAAGGCCCATGGCCTTCCCATGACACAAGCTGAGTGCTGTTCACAGCCAAGGAAGGCCCTGGTTGGTGGAGAGGAGGCTCACAGAGGCGCCCTTCTGCCCCCCAGCCGACAGGCAGCAGCCTGATCCCCTTAGGTTCTCAGGAAAATGTGAGGCAGAGAATCGATGTGCAAGCTGAGCCCCAATCCTCGGAGGAGGCGGCAGAGGTGGAGACCCTCTGAGCTAATGGGCAGCAGTGGCCCCCTCCCACATACACTCAAGGGGGCAGCTTGGGGATGCAGAAACCCCTGAGATGTTCTTCTCCAAGACTGGAATGAAGAACAACATTCTGCTCTTAGGTTCAGGAGATAAAGGATCTGGAATCACATGATGTGGGTGGAACATCAACTCTACCTCTTACCAGCTGTGTAATCCCAAGCACTCCAACTTCTCTGAGCCTCAGTGTCCTCATCTGTAAAATGGGGAAGATCAATCCTTTGAGACATCTCAAAGGGTTAGTGCATATGCCTTGCATGTGGGAGACTTGGGTTTGAACCCTGGTACCGCACGGTTCCCTGGGCACCACTGGGAGCAATTCCCAAGCAACCTTCCAGGAGTAGCTCCTGAATACCACTGGGTGTGGGCCCCCCAAACAAACAAAACTGGGAAATCAACACAGCACTAACTTCATGGGGTAGCTGTGAGGGTAGGGGAAAAGTTTCTTGGGGTGCCTGGCACACACCTGTGGGAAATTCCCGACATGTTGGCATTTTTCAGTGGTGAACAATCTTGGGAAACTGAACTCAAGTGCTTTCCAGAGGAAGCTGTTCAGTTTCAAAGTAATTCTCATGACAACCCCCAGGTGCTTAGTCCTCCAAACAGGTGACAAGCCAATTCGGGCCAACTCAGTCCTTGCTCTGCAAGACAGGGCCCTGGGGTCAGGGAGCAGGAGCTGGGGAGGACCCCGCTGCAGTGCTGCTGCCCCCGAGTCTGCTGAGAAGAGTTAGGTCCTTCCCCGTGATCAACTGAGTGACCCCGCAGTAACGATGCCGGGGTTGGGTCTCAGGGAGGGAATGAGGGTGAGATGAGGCAGGAGGGTAGAGCCCTTTCAGATGCATCTTTTCTCTCCAGGCCTGCTACCTCTGCTCCCCAGCAGGAGGACACGAAGGAAGTCAGTCTGCAGAGTGGACAAGGTCCCTCACCGGGAGCTCAGACCTCTGATCTGCATGAGTCTGGAGAATATATGGACAGTCTGCATGTAAGCCACTGGCTGATGAGTTTCTGTTGTGGCATCCCAGGTGAAGTCACCTCGTCATTCACGTGCAAGAAGGAACGGACCTGGAAATGACCCGCACAAGGCTCCTGGCTGAGCAAGGCCGAGCTTGCTTGCATCAGTCCTGGCAGGGCTCCAAGAGGCTGAGCCCAGAGCGGGTCAGGAGACTCCTGAAGCATCGATTCCAGGGTGCAGACCTTCTGCTCCCTTTCCTGGGTGGTCTCAGTGGTAGCAGTTCTGTCCCTGGGCTGGTACCTCCACTAGCAGCTCTGAGAGAAAGAAATCCAGCTCAGAGGACTATTGTTGGGGTGCTGAGGCCTGGTGGTCATGCCCAGGATGACCTTAATGGGTAACACCGGGGCAATGGAGGCAGACAGCAAAGCGAGCTCTTCCACCCCTGACCTCTGACCTCTGCTAATGCCTGTCCTGTGCACTCACTCAACCTGCTGCAGGGAAGGACTTGCTGGAAGCCCTAGCAGAGAGGCCCTGAGGGCTGAGAAACCCCAGAACTTGGAGGTGCTTCCTTACTTTTTAACTTTGTTTCCTGTGCATGTAAAACGCATGCAGAAAGTAATTCACCTTTTCATTTTTTTTTTTTTTAAAGAACACATCAGCTAGAGACTTGATCCTAAATAAAACCCCATCTGGCTCTGCTATTAGAGACCATCCAGCTCGCTTTACAAACGTCTTGCCTGTGCTTTCTCTTATCCTGAAATCTGAGACTTGAAAGCATCCTGGAAAGATGGAACGAATGGTGGTGGAAAGATCTGGAGGCTGGAGTGCAGATGGCGACTCTGTTCTTGTCACCGCCCTGGGAGCAGGACTTAGGTTTTTCCCTCATTAGGATCAAAGTACTTTGCAGACCTTTAAATATTAAATAAGCACAATTATGACTGAACCCTCTGTCACCCTGCTAAATCATGAGGAGAGAAGATTTTTTCTCTACAGAGATTTTCACCAGATGGGCCTGAGATAGTACAGAGGGTAAAGTTGACCTGGGTTTGGTCCCCCGAGCTGTGCCAGGAGTGATCCCTGAGCACAGGACCAGGAATAAGCCCTGAGCACTGCTGGGTATGGTTCCAAAACCAAGACCATTAAAACAAAACTCAGAGGATTTCCCCCAGATTTGGAATAACAAGTAAAATGGTGTGTGTGTGTGTGTGTGTGTGGTGTGTTTGTATGTGTTGTGTGTGTTGTGTACATGTGTGCATGTATGTGTGGTTTGTGTGTTGTGTATGTGCATGTGTGTCATGTGTGTTGTGTTTGTGTTGTGTGTGTGCATGTGTGTTGTGTGTGTTGTGTTGTGTGTGCATGTGTTGGGGTGGTGAGCATGTGTCCTCTGCAGTATCGAAGGTCTTTTTTAATCATTCTACATGACTGAGGGTTGACTAGCTGGGTAGTTGGATACCAAAACATCAGTAATATTTTGGGTGGTTCTGTTACTGCTGATTTTTAAAATGAATAATAACTTATTATTTATTTTCTAAATTATCTATATATTTTTTAAGCATCCTGGCTGAAATACCACAGCATTCTTAGAACAAACTGCTAGTGAAAATTGTAAGCCTCAAGGAAAGGCACTTGCTGTCCGTGGGAAGGATGTCCGGGTGCGAGGGCTGGCAGGACACTGATGCCCGCATGGGCCGACAGTGCCCAGTCCTCTGCTCTTGGGCTGCAGACACTCCTGGCATCCTTCTGACATATTCCAATGGCGCTTGGAAGCACACAGAGAAGGGAGGGACTGGATTCTGAGCACTGTCTCCCGGCAAGAAACTCAGCACCTGGGTTGGGAGGTGGTCGGGCAGCTGTGCACAGGCCTCAGGTGTGTGAGTCCTGGGTTCAATCACTGGCATTACCAGGGAAAGAAAAGAAGAAAGAGCAAGTGGAGACAGACAATGACCATAAAGTGTTTCTGGGGTGGGTTGTCAATGTAGCCTGTGTCCATGGGCCTTGGTCAGTGCAGCTAGGAGGGTGTGGGAGGCAGGCTCTGCTGCCAGGGACTCCTGACAGAATCATAAGAAAGACAGAAGGAGAGGGCTGTGGCCCTAGGACACAGGGCAAACGCAACACATTCTGCCATGGAAGAACAAAGCAACCAGAGGAGCAGGCGGCAAGAGGCAGCGGCTTTGGGCCTCACAGGCCTGGCCTGGGATCCACCTTCTCTCTCTCTAGCAGGACCCGGGGCAAGATGCTGCACCTCACCGAGTCCCTATTCTGTTGTCTCTCAGATGGAGACATCATGCCTTGAAGGGACAGTGTGAGGAACAGACAGGCTATGTCTGAAACTTCGAGAACAGTACCTGTGCACAGAGGGTCTCATTATTATTACCCGGGACCCTTAGATGGGAAGGGCCATGAGACCCTGACATTCTACATGAACATGAGGAATTAATTATCCCCAGTTTCTCCAGGAACTGTGCTTCTGAGAACTGATGCATTAATGTTTTACTTCTAAGGAACTCACAGATTTCAGACACCTGACATCTATATTCATTTATACATATCTACATACCTATAGTATCTGTGGTATATGCATATATGGAACATCACACTGTTGCACTGTCTTCCCATTGTTCATCGATTTGCTCAAGCGGGCCCAGTAACGTCTCCATTGTGAGACTTGTTGTTACTGTGTTTGGCATATCGAATACGTCACGGGTAGCTTACCAGGTTTTGCCGTGCGGGCGAAATACTCTCGGTAGCTTGCCGGGCTCTCCAAGAGGGGCAGAGGAATCGAACCCGGCTCTGCCGGGCATGCCGTGCGCAAGGCAAATGCCCTGCTGCTGTGCTATTGCTCCAGCCCACATATGGAACATAGAGAAATGTAACAGGAAAATAGACCATGAATAAGCAGTTCCTCATTCTTTGGAAACAAGTATAAGAGTTAAACATATACAAGGGCTGGAGCAATATGAAAGTGGGTAGGGCGTTTGCTTTGCACGCGGCCAACCAGGGTTCGATTCCTCTGTCCCTCTTGGAGAGCCCGGCAAGCTACTGAAAGTATCCTGCCTGCACAGCAGAGCCTGGCAAGCTCCCCGTGGCGTATTTGATATGCCAAAAACAGTAACAACAAGTCTCACAATGAAGACGTTACTGGTACCTGCTCGAGCAAATCGATGAACAACGGGAGGGCCGTGTGACAGTGCTACTGTGCTAAACATATACAAGGACACTTAACCTTGTTCATAATTCAAGAGATACTAGTCAAAATAATAATTAGAGAAAGATAGACATTTAGGAAGTTGAGAATACCTGATGTAGACAGAAAGTGAGTAAATATACTTCTCATAATGTAACGGTGGTAATGTAATTCAGAGGGCAACTTGGCGATAGTCATCACCATTTTTGGTGGCGAGGGCTTCCTGGCAATACTCGAGGCTTACTCCTGGCTCTGTGTTCAGGGATTATTCTTGGTGATGCTCAGTAGCCATATGAGTTGCTCGGAATAGGACCCAGGTAAGCTGCATGTAAGGCAAAAGCCTTAGCCCCTGTATGATGCCTAAAGCCCTATTATCAACATTTTTTCAGAGCATACCCTCTGATTCAACATCCCTGCTCACTGGAACTTAGCCTAAAGGGTAAATATTTCAGATGGATTTTAAGGTGTATGCGCTAGGCTGTTCCTCACAGCTCTGCCGGAGCAAGGACACACACACAGCCTGAGGGTTCTTCTGTGGTGAACCTGCAATAAAGTGAAACAGTAGCAGCTGACAGCCACTGAACTCTTCCTACAGGGCAGGCCAGACCTAATGTTCTACATGCATTCTCTTCCTCTTCACACCAGCTCTAAGAGGGGTAAATGAGCTTCGTGCCCATTTTATAAATGAGAAAAGAGACTTATGGAGGTTAAGAAACTTGACTAAACTTCTATCAGGATTCTGATATGGGTAGGCTGGTTTCTGCGCTCCTGCTCCTAGCCACTATCACACACACACACACACACACACACACACACACACACACACACACACGGGAGTACTCAGAATCAGCCAAAAAAAGTGAGAATTGCACACTGGTTAGAGATTCACATTAGAGTAAAGTGCTTTACATGACTCTCCATTGAGTTAATATATAGAAGGAGCTCATAGGTTATTGCATTCATCTTTATTTAAAAAAAATAGTGGGGCTGGAGAGATAGCACTGTGGATAGGGCGTTTGCCTTGCACGTGGCCGACCCGCGTTCGACTCCCAGCATCCCATATGGTCCCCTGAGCACCGCCAGGAGTAACTCCTGAGTGCAGAGCCAGGAGTAACCCCTGTGCATCGCCAGGTGTGACCCAAGAAGCAAAAATAAAAAAATAAAAATAAACAAAAATAATAAAAAAATAGTAAATAAGTATTATTATTATCAGTGGAATTGCCTTCAAAGAAGAGAGCTCTAGCCCAAGTACAATATTTTAAAATTAAGATTCCTTATTTACAAAATATTTTGTTTTGGAGGGTCATACCCAGAGATGCTCAGGGGTTACTCCTGGCTCTGCACTCAGGAATTACCCCTGGTGATGCTTGGGGAACCATATGGGATGCCGGGGATCAAACCCTGGTTGGGCGTGTGCAAGGCAAGAACCCTACCTGTTGTACTATCCTTAAATGTTTTTACCCTAGGAAGCAGGGCCACTTGGTCTCTGTAAGAAGGGTTTGCAAGAACTAAGTGTCTGGGAGGAAGGCTGCGTCAAGGGTATGTGGTTGCCTGGGGAAAGGTGTGACAGTGAGAAGACAAGGCAGAGCACAAGGTGTGAGGCTGAAGACTGAAACTCAGCAGGCCTAAGTTTCGGTTTCCTTGACTTTTTAAAACAATATCATCCTGGGCAGATAAACCGACCCATAGGGACAGCGTATCAGAATAGGGGGCATGGGCAGTGGTGCCCAGCCAAGTAGAGAGGGCCAAGGGAGTGGAGTCATGGGACAAGACTGGGGCCAAGAATTGGAAACATAGTGTTGGTCCCTGGAGTCATGGGACAGGACTGGGACCAAGAATTGGAAACATATTGTCAGTTCCCGGAAAAATGCTATTATGTAACCAAACCCTTCATAAGCTGCTCAGAATTCCGAGTCAGGGTCCTTGTCAAGACTCTACTGCACTGGATGAGACTCGGACCCTAGCTCGAGCTAGCAATAAAGGGTGACTTGTATTTGCATCCTCGCATCTGGCCTGGTCAATGTGCGAGCGAAACTCCCTTCCCGGGACATAACAGAGGTCACTGGCAGGGCCGTCTGCAATACGGAGGGCACCTGAAGGCAATCTGGGGGCTGCCATGGTTCTTCAAGCATCTGGCAACAAGGTGACACTTTGTCCTCTTCCTGACAGGCACCTCTTTCTGACGGCCACCCTCACCCCAAGCTGAGATCCTCCTAACGTGGCTGAGGTACTGTCACTGAGAAGCTCCCCCTTTCCCAATGTCACCTGTTTCAATTCACCACACCCACTTGTTTATTCCTTATATGCACTTCCTGCTTCTGTCCAAGCGCACCTGAAGGCCTCATGTGTTCCAATCTAAGGAAAAAACTGGCATGATATTGTGCGACAATCACTGCCCTCCACCTGGTTCCACCTGGCCCAGTATCACGGCTCATTCACTCGACAAAGGATGGGCACCAGCCACGTGCCATGCGCTGTTCCTGGCAACGCGATGCAGCTCAGAACAAACCAAGTCCCTTTCCTGTAGGGCTTCCCTTCCGGCTGGAGAAAACAGAGGTGTCTGGGAGCAGTAAAAGCTTTGGAAGGAAGGAAAGTGGGGTTGCTGGAGCAGGGGTTCTGGGGAGTGACAGAAGGAAGCCCCACTTAGGGATGTTGGAGCAGAAGTCAAAGGAAATGAGGGAGGAAGCATGTAGTACTCGGGGAAGGTGCCCCAGAGGAGCTGGCAGGAGCGTGCCTCATGTACTACAAGGAGAGCAAAGGGACAAAGTGGGGGCCCCTGCCACTGAGCGGGTGTCAGAGGGGCAGGGTGGAGCTGAGGGTGCAAGGAACTGTATCTCTGGGCTTGAGGATCTCTCCAGCGGACACTGGGAAGGGTCTGAAGACAGCTTTGGTCGTCACTGCTGGGGCTGGGGTGCTTCTGGCACCCAGAAATTGAGCCCCAGGAGGCTGCCGAATGCTTAGTGTCCTGGACTGCCCCCTCTACCGAGAACTATCTGAGGCCCCTGCAATGTAGCCGGGAAAGGCAGACGTCGAACCTTGGAAGTCATTGCAGGGACTTTGGATTTTGCTCCAGTTATGAGGCGACATGATGGAGCCTGGAGTTTTGAAGCATTGCTCTAGTTGTCTCAGAGAAAACAGATGGCCCAGGGGCAGGGATGAAGCAGAGGACTGGTGGGAGCTTCTGCAATGGCCCAGGAAAGAGGGGAGGGCAGTCTGGGTCAAGGTGTGACGCTCCAGGGCCTGAGAAAGGGTCTGTCCCGGAGGCATTCTGAAGAGGCAGTGAATTGATGGCTGCCACCAAGAAGGAACTAAACCCACTCAGCCTTCGGCTCTCCCACCTACAAGCTAAGCTTATTCCTCCGCTCTTGAGCCTTCCCCCCTGCTGCCCAGGCATTCCTTATTTGAGCCAAGTGTGCTCAGTCTGGTTTCAGGGCGTCAGGCAAGAGCCTTCTGGAACACACTGGTGCCTCTGTGTATCACCAGTGGTTCACACTTGGACGTCCCACGGATGGGCGCTTCTATATTATAATAATAAAAAGTGGTAAGAAACTGAACCGCTCAGTCAATAATCAGTAGCAAAAAGTCGCAATGATTCTTGCTGCCAGTACTTCCTAATACACTTCACTTCGGTGCCATCCACAAAGAGGAGCGTCGTGGATGAAGCCAGCAGATGGTCAGAGGCCGAAATCGCAGCCCTGGCATCAGCGTATTAACGGCAGAGCTCTCTCTTCCCCAAAGCACCTGCAGCTTTTCTAATCCACGCTCAATTTCACCCCCAGTGTGCTTTTCACTGCACTAATGATCCCTGCTTGACAGGGAACAGACCGAGTGCCTCTGACCACTTTTTTTTTCTTTTAAATCGGTGTTGTGCTGGAGCCCCTACTCACCCCTTGGAAAAGAAGAACTCAAATATATAGTGTGGAAGCATCTGCCATGCACTAGCGCAATAATACCGAGTGTGACCCCAGAGACACTGCCCTTTGTGAACCCTGGCACTGCCAAAAAAATGTTTGTAATCTTGGGGGCATGACAACCAAGCGTGAGTGAGCACCACGACTGAAAAGAGCAACCAAGCATGAGCCCCCCCCACCCCCCCACCCCCCCCCCCCCCCCCCCCCCCGTGAGCACTGCAATGCCGCGTACA
The DNA here is from genome assembly GCF_029834395.1 of Sorex fumeus. Taxonomy (NCBI): domain Eukaryota; kingdom Metazoa; phylum Chordata; class Mammalia; order Eulipotyphla; family Soricidae; genus Sorex; species Sorex fumeus. The sequence continues at coordinate 48,668,312 of NW_026606104.1, forward strand.
GTACAATGACAACAAGAACCGGAAGAGGGAGAAGAAGAAAGACAGTGTTCTAAAAAATTAACAACAAAGGGAAGGAAGAAGCAAAGTTGCTATTCTCTGCAGATTACCTGCTTGCACATAAAGAAAAATGCAACTTGAAAGGACAGTTAAGCAATTAGATGTAATGTTTCCCTAATTTCTGACTATAAAGTTGATAACAGAAAGCAACTGTGTGGGCCAGAGAGCTGGCGCAAAGGGCTGGAGAGCCTGCTTTTTGCAGGATGGGGGCACAGACTCCAGTTAGCACAGCATGGTCCCCTGAGCACTGCCAGGCATGGCGCCCCAAAAGAAAACAAAAGAAAATAAATCGGCTATATTTGTTGCTCTGTCCTAGCAACAAAGAGTTAAAATGAATATTCAAAAGATAATTTATTCAAAATGAATATTCAAAGGATAAATTATTTAAGATTACAAAAGATCTAAAGTGCTTAGGACTAGATCTAGAAAGGGTGCACAAGGCAGGCGTGAGGGAAATACAAAAATGTAGCAAAAGACAGAAAGACCTAAGCAAACGGAGATATAGTCCATATTCATGCCTAGAAAAATTCCATGTTATAAATGCCGTTTCTCCCCAAATCAATCATCAATATAATTCAAATATATTGCCAACACTTTTGTTTTGGGGGCCGGCCACACCTGGAAGAATTCAGGGGCTATTTCCAGCTCAGTGTGTGGAGGGATCATCCCAAAGGTGTTTGGCGGGGGTGGGCGGGGTCATGTGGTGCTGGAGGTTGAATCTGGGCTTCCTACATGCAAAGCAGGTGCTACAGCCATTGAACTAACTCTTCTGCCCCCAGTTTTAGGGGCCATTCCTAGAGGAGCAAAACTGGGGTTAGTGTTGGGGAAATCAGATGTTCCTATGGAAAAAAATGTGAAGAATTCTCTACCTCTCAACAACCCCTAAAGCTAGTTTATGCAGATTAAACATGTAAATGGAAAAGGCAGAAAGGGTGTTTCCCTACAGCAGGTGATACTGTCCCCCTGTGGGGGAACTGGGATGTCCAGGGGAGGGGGTGCCAGCAGCCTCATGTGCACTTGGGCAATGCTTTCTGATTGTTCACTTAATATTTTCAGGGAGCACTGAGTGATGACAGTACCTCTTATACAGAGAGCGGAGGAATGTAAATCCTATGTCACTTCAGAAAGAAGTCTGTCATGCCACAATAAATTGAGCACATATCTCCTATACATATGACCATGCTGTGACTTCACACATTCCGAAGATGATACGTGAGATGCTGCTGCTAACTGTGCAGCTGATAAGAGCAAAAATGGAAAGTGATCTACATGTCCAACAAAAGCAGAATATAAAAACACACTGTAGGGTACAGCCATGCACCATACTGGACCTTCTGATCAACAACTGACTGCATAAACTGTGGTGGCCACTAGACCTAGGGTGAGTGTGCGCCAAGTTGCTACAACCCAGGCTTCTGTACTTTTTTAAGAATACTCTCATATCCACACAGTGATTGAATCATCCAATGATGCAATTCTCACAATATACCTTACCCAACCCCCCGTTGGATGTGGTGCATGACTGTGCATCAGTAAAATGCATGGCTGTCTTGTATAGTATTCAATAGAATACTATACAACAGTGAAAATGATGATGTATGTCTCATGCATAACCATGGACAAATATGAACAAGAATTCTGAGCAAGGTGCAAAATCCATAAAAACAGACACAGTATTATGCCTATTCTACAGAAAAAAGATGCAATTTAAGAAATACAACATAAAATGCAGTATTACCAAAATGTGGTAAAAGAGCAGAGAAACTCAAGGGAATGTTTATCACAATAGCTGGCAGAATGGTGTCTCCAGAAGGGAACTGTGACCAGGGAGAGACAGAATGATATCTTCTAGAGCTCTACTAATTTGGATCATCAATTTCAACATGTCAGAGTCAAAGTAATGAAAAAATACATCTTGACTATCACCCTGTGCTAAAGTGCCACAGATGAAAAGCTAAGATGGATGCTCATTTTACCAACGCTCAGGAAAAATTCCTTCCACAGAGGTCAAAGACTTACTGTCGCTCAGCCTAGTAAACACTGCCATCCCTTGTTTTCCCAGGCTTTTCAGCAACACAAAATCCTACTAACCATCCCCTCTCCTTTGGTTTTCACGGAACTCTATTCTCCTGCCCAGTCTTTCTCAATCTCCCTTCATGGTCCCAAAACAACCAAAAAATGTGGGAATTTCCCAAAGCGCTCTCTCTCTCTCTCTCCCCCACCCCCTCTCTCTCTGCACCCATGCCCATAGCTTCAATTACTATCCAATAAAACAATTACAGCCCCAGCTCAGACCTCTCAATTCCAGGTTGATAGCCCAATATCTAGGTAACATTTCAACTTGATGGGCCGTTGATGGGATCAACGGCCAAGACTCAGTTACTATAAAACCCAGCTTGCAGCCGCATGGCATCTTATTATCTCTTTCTTACTTTGGACAACCTGGCAGGCTACCGAATATAACCTAGCCACATGGCAGAGTCTGGTAAACTCCATGTGGCGCACCCAGTATGCCAAATACCGATGGGTCTCATTCTCCTAACCCTGAAAGAGCCTTGAATGTGGCACTTTTTAAAATCTCAGGGCTAGGACGTTACTGGTGCCTGCTCGAGGCAATCAATGAACAACAGGATGATAGTGATCGTGATTTTGACTTGAATGTTTCAAAACCCTCTAAATCTTAACCTGTTACAAATGAAACTCATTTCCCTCCAAGGTATATTTTCCAGTATTCTCTCAGTGAATGGTAGCCAATGGTAGCACTGGACAATACTTTATGAAAGCAAGTAGTTTACAGTCTTTTTAATTTGTTTTGGAGTTACACCCGGCAGTATTCAGGGGTTACTTCTGGCCCTGCACTCAGGGGTCACTCCTATGGACTCAGGGGGCCATATGGGGTGTCGGGGATAGAACCTAGCTGGCCAAGTGCAAGACGTGTCCTACCCACTATACTACTGCTCTGGCCCCAGTATCCAACACCATTTACTCCCTGCTATCAAATGAAAAAAACTCTCTCCTTTATTTCTAGGAAAAGATAAACACAAGGAACATTATTTGTACTACAGCTCTAAGTAAGAATAAAATCTTCCAAAAAACATCACCTAGAAATTTAGGCTCCTTAGATGGAGAAAGATCCTTTCCCTCTAAGTTTTTCTGCAACACAATAGTACACAATCTTACAATTATTTTTCCTTTCTCCTTTCACTTTGTACTCTTTCTCCTTTTCACTACAATTTTTTGGTACACAACATGTTCTTAGTTTTATTTTTGTTGTTGTTATTGTTATATTCTATTTCCACTTTCTCAGTTTTAGGCAGGGTGCCTTTCCAGGACATCTGATGCCCAGTGACTGAGCAACAGAGAGCTAAAATTGCAGAATTAGAAAAGGCACCCTCTGGGGCCAGAGAGGTAGTACAGTGGGCAGGGTGCTTGCCTTGCTGACCTAGGTTCGATTCCTGACACCATCTATGATACCCTGATCCCCGCCCGAAGTGATCCCTAAGCACAGAGCCAGGAGTAAGCCCTGAGCACCATTGGGAGTGGCCCAAAACCAAAAAGAGAAAGGAAAAAAAGAAAAGAGGCACCCCCTCTTTTTTGGGGAGAAGCAGTGCAAACACTGAGCAGCCACAAGACCTGGGGACGGAACTGGAACATTCTGGTTCCACTAACTTCTCTCCTGGGGAATCCCTGAAAATGAAGAGTCTACAGAAAGAACTGAGAATTGTAGTCTCTGGTTTTAACCCCTGCTGCTGAAAAGTGAGTCATCAGGGGCTGGGTGGTGATTCAATGATCAAGCATGTGCCTTGCATGTGTGAGGCCCTGGGTTTCATCCCTGGCACCATTAAGTAAATCAATAAACCAATCAATCAAAAAAGGAGGCAAAGTTAGTCATTAGCACACCAGCTGCTCTCTGAGGGGAACATGTTGATTTTTTTTCCAGATGTGTCTTTGGCTGAATGTCATTTCACCAATATGTATACAAGTATGAATTTCTCATTCACTTACTCAGAATTCACTAGGCTTCCTGAGTCTACAGATTGGTGCTTTTCAGCAGTTTGAGAAAATTCCAAGTTGCCATCTCAAAGTCCCTCTGCTCCAAGCTACTTCCCTTCCCTTTTGGGACTTGCCTTAAAAACAAGTGAGTGAGGTCTTTTGTTTTATCCTTTTTGTCTCTTATCCTATTTTGTTGTTGTTGTTGTTGTTTTATGGTTTTTGGGCCATACCCCGCAGTGCTCAAGGGTCACTCATGGCTCTGCACTCAGGAATCACTTCTGGCAGGCTTGGGGAATGCCAGGGATTGAACCTGAACTGTCACATGCAAGGCAAGCACCCTACCTGCTGTACTATCTCTCTGGCCCCACCTATCCTATCATGTATAGTCCTACGACTGAATTTTTTTTTTTTTCAGCTCTGCCATGTCCTGGACCATTTCTTCAGGTCCGTCTTTCAGTTCTCATTTCAGATTTGAGAAATAGGCTAATAAATATGCTCACTGAGTTAATTTTGGTCATTCTGTTTTAGTTCTCTTTAGCCCTTTTCCATATCTGCTACAGCACTTGCAAAAAAAAAAATCTTCTCTTCATTGCTATTAAAGCTGGACATTCCACACATGCCTGACTGCGGTGCTCACACCTTTAGGTGTGGTGCTTACTGGGATTCACACTACATGTTTGAATTGGGGTACTCTGCACAGTTGGCTTGGCTGAGGCTCACTGAGGGCTGCACTCCTTTGGGTATGGTGCTCTTATGAAGGCTTGCCAGGGGTCACACTCTTTAGCCATGCTGCTCACCAGGGATCACTGCGGTGCTTCCATGGTGCTCACTAGGGGTTCACTTCCTTGTTGTGGTTCTGGCATATCTTTATTTAGCTGTATCCCTGACTGGGACTGCAACCCTTGGTAGTTATGCTCACACACACCTGGATAAGATGTGGCTGAATATGACTTGTGATTCTGGGGAGTCACAGACAGCAGAGCTTACAAGGCTCAAGGAGAAGAGAAGTGCTCGGTGTACATGGTGGCACCAGATCTGAACTTGAAACGATACACTTGTAAGGCATTCTTAGCCACCATGCTACTCCTCTGGCTCCTGCTAAAACATAATTGTCGGATTCCTGTTGTGCAGAAATTTTCAAGCTCATTAAAAAGCTCTTTTAAAATTAAACTGCTTTAGGGAATATTTTTGTGTATGGACCCTCGAGCGGGCCCAGTAACGTCTCCATCATGAGACTTGTTACTGTGTTTTGGCATATCGAATAGTTCATGGGTAGCTTGCCAGGCTCTGCTGTGCGGGCAAGATACTCTCGGTAGCTTGCTGGGCTGTCCGAGAGGGGTGGAGGAATTGAACTCGGCTAGGCCATGTTGGCCACTTTTAGGCAAATGCCCTACCGCTGTACTATCATTCTGGCCCCCAGATTCTTTAATGATACAAAAATATACAGAGTAAAGTGATAAATCAGTTTATGAAGAAAACTATGTGGCAAGATTTTTTTTTTTGGTTAAAAGTACATATATATTTATAAAAACTCAGAAGGTTCTTAAACAAAAAGTTGGGCCAGAGGGATAGTACAGGGTTAGTTATGGCACTCGCCGTGCATTCCACTGACACTGGCTCAAACCCTCCATACGGTAGGGTTATGCCTGAACAATGAACCAGAACAAGCCTGACATGGCCAGGGGTGGCCCCGCCACAACCCTCAATTCCCCACAATGTTAACAGCATTACTTTGGGGTGATACGAGTAAGGCAATGTTTTCCCCACCTTGGCTTTCCTTACTTCCTCCCACCATCTTCTCTATGAAAATATGCTAGGCTGACGCGAGTTCGACTCCTCTGCTCCTCTCAGAGATCCCAGCAAGCTACCGAGAGTATCTCGCCCGCACGGCAAAGCCTGGCAAGCTATCTGTGATGTATTTGATATGCCAAACACAGTAACAACAAGTTTCACAATGGAGACATTACTGGGTCTGCTCGAGCAAATTGATGAACAAAAGGAGGACAGTGCTACATGATAAGAAAAATATTATCATAAAATAGATAATTTTCTAATTATCCTTCAGATAATTCTAATTGGCCCCCTTAGGGTAGGCCCAATCCATTTGTCACTGATTAGCAAAGAGGTCTAGATCCACGTCTCCCTTCTTGGTCCATATCTAGATCTCCTTGGCTTTTTTGCTGCTCAGAATAAAATGCAGTGCTCACCTATCAGCAGTGGGGAGGGTGGCTCACGGTAGGTGTTTATTGAACTGAACTAACTGGTAAAAGCTAGAATTACATCTATTCATATAGTGGGTAATGTCACATATGTAAAATGTGATTGTTTTCTACCAGATAATCTCCAATTAAAGCACTTCTTATGATTGTACACTGTCTCATACCCAGCTAAATAGAAAAACTCGTGAGAATACTCAAAGGGGAGATTATTATGATGATGCTTCATGTACTTTCCCCTGGAAGGTCTAACACTTGTCTATTTAGTGGTTCTATGTAGTGCTGGTTAATGAGGCTTAATTGCCTCTCTTCTGAATTATCCCTGTGGTCTGGAGAAAATCAAACCTGCCCCCACTCTTTTATAGGATAAGAAAGAAAGAAAGAAAGAAAGAAAGAAAGAAAGAAAGAAAGAAAGAAAGAAAGAAAGAAAGAAAAGAAATGCCTGGAATAAGCTGGAATTTCCAGGAAAAACACAGCAGCTCAATACAAGCCCCTGGGGGCTTCGCCGCCTGCACAGACCTCATGCTCCACACGCCCGCTCTCCCGCGGCTGGACCCCATCCATCACCTCCGTCCTCACTGGCGCTCGCTGGTCCGTGGAGAGCAGACGGCCTTTAAGAACGACTTGCTCAGAGAGAGCATGTGTGGGATGCCCAGAGCCACACTCTACGGCAATAAGGGGGGGAAAAAAGCTAAAGAGTGGGCTGAGCGCATCGGCTCAGTGGAGCGGGTCATGCTGCTTCTCGAAGCTGAAAAGGCCAATCCTGTAAAAGAGACGATGAGAGCCCCTGGTGGGGCTGACCCCACAAGCTGTGTAGACGCAGAGAGCTGGAAAACACAGCCCCGCACATGAGAAGGGCAGGGAGATTCCGGGGCTGCCACCAGGTCTCACTTATTCACTCATCTGCTTGATTCAATTTTACTTGCATAAAGGGTCTAGAGAGGCACTGGGCAGACCAGGCCTTGAGAGATTCTGGGTTATGCAAATAGGACCTTAATGGGAGATTAGAGCGGCCCTAGCCACCCGCCCTGCACAGGGCCACTTCCATCTGAAGCACTGGAACAAGCATGTGTGCGTGGGGGTGACTCACTTTACTATTTCAAATGTCTTCTATACAAAAGCAGCATGACTGTAATAACGCAGACTCAGTGGTGCCTGCTAAGAAGAAATAAGACTACCTTCCTATAGAGATAATGAAATTCATATGTGGTCTCATATATGGTTTATCCAATGACTTCTAGCTATACTCCAAATTTTGGTGCAAAGGAAGGAAAAAATAAGAATACTAAATCCTCATTATATATAAATGCAAATGCTAAACCCTCATTATATATATACATATATATATATATATATATATATCACCGTCACTGTCACTGTCCACTGCCCTCCCATTGTTCATTGATTTGCTCAAGCAGGCCCAGTAATGTCTCCATTATGACAACTGTTACTGTCTTTGGCATATCGAATACATCATGGGTAGTTTGCCAGACTTTGCCGTGTGGGTGAGATATTCTCGGTAGCTTGCCGGGATCTCCGAGAGGGGTGGAGGAATCGAACTCGGGTCAGCCATTTGGCCACTTGCAAGGCAAACGCCCTACCTGCTGTGCTATCGCTCCAGCCCAAGCCAATAGTAAATCAATAAAAATCTTATTTAAAAAGAAAAGTAATTGGCCTATGTAGATATTCATGTGCTGTCCTTGGGCCAGAGATATCGAACAAAGGTTAAGGTACTTGCTGTGCACACAGCTGACCTGAGTTCAATCCCAGACAGTCCCCTAAGCACTGCCAGGAGTGACCCCTGACCACAGTGGGTGAGACCTCCAAGCAAAACAAACACAAAGTAAGTAAGTTTGTGGGTTCTGTTCTCACTGCTTTATTATTGTTTTGGCCCTCTATATGAATTATGAACTAAAGCTATTTTTCTAGTGAAAGCCACTGTGATTATCTACCCCAATAGCTCTTTGTGGCCTGGCTTTCATAATTGCACGATGAACCCCAAGCTGTGTCTATATTCTGCAACTGCACTGCGGCGTTACTAAGGGTCATGTAGTCTGGCATGATGAGAGGCAAGGCAGGGCAGGGGAACACTGGGAGTGAGTCATTTTCCTTTTCATCAAATACCTACAATGTAATACCTAAAAACAGATTGCACGGGGTTATGACAGAGGTTCATTGAGATGCCTGGCACATTTGCTACAAACATGTATGCACATTCTCTCTCTCTCTCTCTCTCTCTCCCTCTCTCTCTCTCTCTCTCTCTCTTTCTCTCTCATGCACATGCACACACATGCACACACAGGGTAACAGTTAACTCTGATATATTGCTTCCCATAACCTGGCACAATTATAAAATGTTGTGAATAGCATCACTTATTTTCACTGTGGCTGGCATAGAGAAAAATATGAATTCTGGGGTCAGACAGTTGAGGCTTCTATATTGAACCTGGTTAGAATTTCTTTATCTAACCTCACCAGTATTTTATTCTTATGGCAGTGGAACAAAGTGTTGTTTCACTCCTTGTTTGGATACTGGAACAAGGGCCCAACACAAACATTGAAGACCACTGACCAAGAAGCAAAAAGGAATTTATGGAGCTAGTGGGACAATTAAAGGGTTGATGGCACAATGGAGTAACTGGTTACAGCTGGTTCACCACACACCTTGGCAAAGTGCCATCCAGACTGCTGTGGTCCTGTGCTGAAATTTCTTTCCCTACCCCAGCCATTACATAGCTGGGTTGCATCTCCTAAGAATGACCTTCATTTATCCAGATCAGTGTTTCCCAAGGTGGGAATACCATGTACCGGGTAGACATATGTGTGGGTGGTGTGTGTGAGGGGGGTGGTCCAGAGGCAGCAGTAGCTTCAGATGCAATTGAGGAGCATTTACTGTTTGTACCCTTAAAGATGGTAGATTTTCTGGGATGGCAGGGACATGAACTATTTTTCTTTTTCCTGAAAAGGGAGGCGGGTAGTAGGGCAAATAAGTTTGAACACTTCTTACCTAGATATATGATTCTGCTACATTAAATACATATATACTTCCTTAATTATTAAAAAATATGTCTGAAGTGACAGCTTCTTTTTAAAAGGAATTCACTACCTGGGGCCAGGGCAATAGTATAGCAGGAAGGCCCTGCATTTGGCTGACCAGGGTTTGATCCCAGGCACCCCATATGGTCCCCTGAATATAGTCAGGAGTGATCCTGGAGTGTAGAGCCAGGTGTAAGCTCTGCGCAGCACTGGGTATGAACCGAAAAACAAAAAGAAAATAAAGGAATTAACTATCAGTATGTATAATCCCGAGAAAGATGTTAGAGACCTCCACTTCAAAGGTGGTCCCCAAGAAATAAGTAAACAAAAGGTCAGAAGCAGGGAAGGGGGAAACAGAAGTTCAGCATACCCAGGTTCTCACACTACTCAGAAAGTAATACAATATAATTTGAAGATAGCTGAGGATAAGCTAGAGATGTAATTATAAACATGAAAGCAACTACCAAAAGCCAGATTAAATAAAGATATATAGGCAATAAAACAATAATGAAGATAAAATGGAGTCATAAATAAGAGACTCAAATGATCCTATGTTAGAAAAAAAGAAAATAGAAAGGAAAAAGAAACAAAGAACAGATGATATAAATAGAAAACAAAAAGCAAGATGTTAATTTTAAATCCAACTATATAAATAATGATAATAAATGAAAACTGCTTAAATATCCCAACTAAAAGGCAGACATTTTTGTATCAACTGAAAAGCAAGACTCAATTATATGCTTTCAATAAGAAACCCACTTTAAAAACAAAGGTGTTTATAGGTTAAAATAAAAAGTACTTGCATCAAAAAGAATTATGGACCCAAGAATCAGTTTAACAAAGGCAGGGAAAGGGTTGTAGTAATACTTGGGCTATGTAAACTCTCTCAAGAGATAGAAAAAGAAAATGCCTATCTATTCATTTTATGAGTCCAGAATTACCCTAATACCAAAACCACCACAAGGCTATCTTAAAAAAGACTTTGAAAAGAAAGGGTAGCCAGGGGCAAGAGAGATAAGACCAAGGTAAGTCTTGTACACACTGACCCAGGTTAGAACCCTTGACACCACATCTGGTCTCCTGAGTCCTGCCACGAGTGACCCCAAAGTACAGAACCAAGAGTTAACCCTGAGCAGGACCAGGTTGGCCCCCTAAAGGAAAACAAAAGGAAAGGGAACCAATGAAGGAGGACAAATGCTGTGAGCACAGGGAACACATGGGAGAACGTGGCCAGAGGGCTGGACAGCCTTCAGGCACTGCTGTGGGTCCCCCTGCTGAGTGTCTCTGAAGTGCAACCCTGGTTTGGAGGATCCTCATGAACTTCCGAGTCAGACTATTTTCAGGTCCTCACCTTATTTCCTGGCCACCAAACTTTGGCTGAGTTAGTTACTTTCTTTCTGCTTCCAAGTTTGTATAGTAAGTAGAGATGATAATATAACCCTCCTCATAAGGTCGCTCCAAAAAAAAATATTTCCAAAGCTTCTAATACACCTGACATCACAGTGTCAATACTATATAAGTAGTTACCAAAATTATTATTATACACGTTATATTAGTTTGTTGTTGCCTTTTAATAAGTCATGATGTTTGGCCTCAAAATGAATTCAGCAGTGTAAGAAGAAACTATCCTGACTGTATTAGTTCCCTGTGGGCCATCATAGCAAACCATCCAAACTTCACTGTTCAAAACACAAGGAAATCGTTCTCTCATGCCACAGAATGCTGGCAGCTCACCATCAGCTTTACTGGGGCGAGTAAAGCAGTGCCCCCTCTTGCAGACCTGCAGCAAAAACCCACTCCCACTTCCTTGCCCTGGCTGAGGCCAGCATTGCTTTGCTTCTAGCCTCATCAGTTGAATTCTTTGTCCTATGTTTCTGTTGCTGGTTCCTTCTGGATGTGTCAAATCTCCCTCTGACTCTCTCTTACCAGGACATCTGTGGTTGTCTTTAGGGGGCTACTCAGATATTCAGGCAATCCTTCCATGTCAGGATCCTTAATTTCACTGCATATGAACAGAACTCTTTTCCTTATCAGGTGTTGTTTCCTGCACCAGGGAGTAGAGTCGCTGTTGGAGCAGCTCCTGTTCTTTCTCCTACATTCTTCACCCTGGGGAGATCATCTCAGGGTGGAAACTACAACGTGAAATTTTCATATGGAGTTGTACGTCCATAGTTCTATGTACAGAAAATTTGTCAGGACAGGTGACTATATTCCAAGGCAGTCACCAGAAGCAGGACCCCAGACTAAACGTGGCATCTGCAGGAAGCCATGCCTTCTTAATGGGATTCCCATGTAAACTCAACCCTACTAAACTGTCACACACATCACAGTCTTGGGTAAGTGTAACTCGAGATTTACTGTGTCTTCTTGTGATCTAAATAAAATAGCTTATTAAAGAGAAGATTTGGGGAAGTTAGATTTGATGATGACACCAATGACTCCAGGAAGGCTCACTCTTAACGGTCTGCACTCAGACTCTGCTATTTCCCCTGTGCTACACAGACACAAAGAACTTTGCTTCTGGAGTCAGACGAGCTTGCATGTGAAATCTGACTTTATTGTGTATTAGTGCTATGACCCTAGACTGAGCATATCACCCATTTGCACGTGTTTTCTTACCTGGAAATGGGAGTATCAAGAGCACCTCAAAGAGATACTGGGGAGGATGAAATAAGAACTCATGTAATGATCCAGTCTGCCAATTAGATTCTCTAACAGATGCTTAAGAAATGATATCACAATGTACTATTACGTAATAAATACCACTATTTCTAGTAAAACTCCCATTTTCTACTCCACAGTAGCTTTTTATTTCTTTTTTTGGGTCATACCCGGCAATGCACAGGGGTCACTCCTGGCTCATGTACTCAGGATTACTCTTGGCAGTGCTCAGGGAACCATATGGGATGCTGGGAGTCAAACCCAGGTCGGCCGCGTGCAAGGCAAATGCCCTACCCGCTGTGCTATCGCTCCAGCCCCAACTCCACAGTAGATTTTTAATCTTATCTTCAATTTACTTTCAGGATTGGATAGTTTTTCCTTTGAGAATTTGATCTCATGGGTTGAAAGGCATTACCAGCACAGAGTAAAAGCAAAAAAAAAAAAATGATGTCATTTACAACTCCGTTATGTACATACGTAGGGAAACAGAAAGAGAAGAATAAAGAAAATAAGAACTTTACAATCCCATAAAGGACAGGAAATATGGCCTGAAGAATTTGCTGTACGATTACTAACACAGAGCTTGAGCTTTGAAGTAACAAGAAAGAGAATTAAGAATTTTGACAGAAATCTAAGAGAGATGTTGTAGACTAGCTCTTGACACTAGGATGGTCCTCAGCTTAGCAGCAGTAAATAAGAGAGGGATAGCGAACCATGAATAAAGATAAGAAAAACACAAACTAGATTAACTTCACAACCCCAGGTTTAGGCATGAGATAAAACAGAAGAGACAATGAAAGCTGAAAACCTAAGAAAGCTTTTGTTTAATATCTCTCGAAGCCACACAGGTAAGGGACTTGGCTTGCATGTGCAGCTGACCCCTATTTGAATCCCTGGCACCACATTTAGTTCCATGGGCATCTCCAAGGGTCACTCTTAAGCACAAAGCCAGGCTAGGCCCTGAGCACTGCTTGGGTGTGGCCCCAAACCCAAATCAAACACCAAAAAAAAAAAAAAACAATAAACCAATACACTATGGAGACAGACTATAAAATCAATATTAAAAAATTTGTTGCATTTTTATATAAAACTATGAATTAGAAGAGAATGAAATAAATACTATTCCCTCCCCCCCCTTTTTTTTTTGCCTTTTTGGGTCACACCCAGCAATGCTCAGGGGTCACTCCTGGCTCTGCATTCAGGAATTACTCCTGGCAGTGCTTGGGGGACCATATGGGACGCCGGGGATCGAACCTACCAGCTGTGCTAACGTTCCGGCCCCTCCCCCCTTTTTTTAAAAAAAAAAAAGAAAAAGAAAACTGTTGTTCAGGATAAATAAGACAATGCAAAAAACTCCAAGACAAAAATGGTATATTTCCAGCAGTTAGCTCATCACCTGGCATGCCATCAATAAATCTGGGTTGAACAAACAAATATACATGCTTGATAGCAAAAGTTACTGGCAGCAGATGAGAAGCTGAGAGAGGGGCTCTGCCTCAGATCCACGTGGCTCTGCCTCAGATCTCCCTCCAGCAGAACCTCCTCACACACTGCAGACTGCCCTAAAAGGCGAGTCTGATCAAGTTACGGGTAAAGGGTCTCAGCAGTTTCTCCTGGTCTCCAGACTCCGCAGTACGGCAAAACAAGCTTTCCAAGTGAGATCCCAGCCTGTCCATCAGTATCTGATGATGCTTCCGTCCTATCAGGTGACTCAGGGCCCCTGCAAACGCTCTGCTCTGCTCACACACAAACCCTCACACGTACTGCTCCTTCTGTCCGTGGGTACTGTCTGCGTGAGGACCCCATCTGCCCGAGCCTTCAGTCATCATCCCGATGTCACTTTCTCCAGAGGTGACTCTTCAAAGCCTAACTGAGCAATACTTCCCCACGGCTTTCCAAACATGCTTCTGTGACAGCTCCTCATTACTGTGTCATACTGGATGCTTCCATATCTGTCTCCCTAGGAGTCTCATGTGCCTGGTCTGGGTTCTATTTCCCTTTGCATCCCTAGTGACTGGCAGGGGGCACAGAAGCTTTAAAAAATGCTTTGAGGGGCTGGAGGAATATGGAGGAATAGTACAGTGGGTAAGGTACTTGCTTTGCATGGGGCTGAACTGGGTTCGATCTCCGGCACCCCATATGGTCCCCCTAGCACTGTCAGGAGTAATTCCTGAGTGCAGAGCCAGCAGTAACCCCTGAGCACCACTGAGTGTGGCATCTAAACTACAAACAAACAAGCAAAATTGCTTCCTGAGAGTCAGAGCCATAGTACATCTAGTAGGGTGCTTGCTTTGCAAGTGGCAAACTGCTTTGATCCCCACTTCACACTTCACATGGTTTCCTGAGGGGATCCCTGAGCACAGAGCCAGGAGTAAACCTGAGCACCATCAAGTGTAGCTCCCAAATCAAAACAAATAATAAATATACTTGCTGAATAAGCAAATTGATTTGTTTTGTTTTCAGGCTACACCCAGTGGTATTCAGTACTTACTCCCCATTTCTGTGCTGGGGGTCACTCCTGGTTTGGGGCTGCAGGTTGCTCCTAGCATTGCTCGGGGGCTATGCAGTGGCAGGGACTGAACCTGGGTCTCCTGCATGCAAAGCCCAACCCATTAACTATCCCCCTGGTCCCTTAAGACGCGGATTTTAAGGCAAAAAAAAAGAAAAAATGAGAAAAGAGAGAGATAAACCTTAAAATACTAAGATGAACGAGACACAGCAACTCATTTTGCCTTCAATGAAGTAATTTCATTTTCATCGCCGTTCAAAATGCTCCAAAAGTGAAGTCTGTCTGTCTCTCGGAAAACTTCAGTGCTAGATTGCTAAATTAGGGATGAGAGTAACCTAGGCTCAAATTCAGAGAACACTGTAAATCGCAATGGTCTCTTCCTTCCATTGGAATCACAGGAAATACAAGATAAACATCATATAGCACTTACTAAGCACCAGACATTAGCCTGTTTAATCTTATAGTTTATCACCTCCATTGTATACAAGTAGATGAGGGTATAGCAGGGAGAAGACATGAGGAAGCCTACAAAGGTCATAGTCAGTGAGTGGAAGTGACAGGAGGCTGAAACCCAGCACCGGGCTGTGTCCCCCTGTGAACCACGACCCCTTGCCACCTCCCTGCAGGTCCATGAAACACACTACGCACAGTACAAAATCCAGAACATTTAAGTACAGAAGGGCACTAGAGTTCTGTGTTCAGCCAAAGAAAAATGCAGGCCTTGTGTGTAAACTGAAACAAACAAACAAACAAACAAAACAATAGAAGAAGAAAAGGAGACACTGAACAGTGGGTCTCAGATGTGGGATGGCATTCTACATTTTAACCTGAACGCATTCCCTCGCCAAGATTTTAGTCCCTAATCAAATCATCATTTATAGCTAAAATAAGCTGGTTCTCTGGTGATTGCAACCATCAAGGAGATGCATCTGTCTGTCACTGGTAATATACATACAATTTAGATGACAGTCACCAGATAGAAATCCACATTTTAGGGTGGAGCTTTGCGGATCAAAGAATTAGTCTTTTGTCAGAAATAACACCTAAGAAGAAAAAGAGGATAAGATATACTTATGTTCCTATGTTCTTCTCTTTCTCTCCCCCTCCCTACCTCCCACGCTTCCTCCCTCTTTCTCTCCCTCCCTCCCTCCCTTAATTTGCTGACTAATATAAAAATTAATTTGAATTGAATTGCTGAATTTTTCAGTTAATCAGTTCAACACTCTCACTGTCCTCCCATTGTTCACTGATTTGCTCCAGCGGGCCCAGTAACATTGTGAGACTTGTTGTTACTGTGTTTGGCATATCAAATACATCACGGGGAGCTTGCCAGACTTTGCCATGCAGGTGAGATAGACTCGATAGGGCTCTCTGAGAGGGGCGGAGGAATTCGAACTCGGGGTGGCCCTGTCAGCCCGGTCGGCCTCGTGCAAGGCAAATGCCCTGACCGCTGTGCTATTGCTCCAGCCCAATCAGTTCAACAGGCTTACAAAATTTTAGAACTGGTTCCTAGACAAGACTCATGTCTTTAGGACCCTGGCTCCCTTTTGTTTTGAAATTTGAATGGAATTTTCAGTTCAAATATTTTAAAACACACTTAACATGTATGCTGGACATTTTTGGTGATATACAGAGAAAACTTTATATTCTTCCTTAACATTATTAGTTAGGAAGATCAAAAGAGTTAAGAGTATTTCAGTTCTGAGTAAGCAAAAGATAAAAATCTCAAAGATCAGCTATAATTAGGAGCTGGAAGAGAAGCATCAAGGACAAAGACAAAAGTGTAAAGGCTGGAGAGATAATACAAAGGTTAAGATGCTAGTCTTGCATGTGGCTTCATCCCTAGCACCAACTATGGTCCCCCGAACATTGTCAGAAGTGATCCTTGAGCACAGAGCTATGAGTAAACCCTGAACACCATCAGGTGTGACTCAGTTCCCTACCCCTGCCAAAAAAAGTTTAGATACGTCACATGAAAAGGTGAACTCAGTCCCAGGATTCTGGATCATCAGAGGTCAGGATCTTGATGGCAGAAATGGGGTGTAAGTATCAAGAATAGAGTACCGTTAATTTAATTGCTTGGAGCTGGGAATGTTACAGTGAATGAACCAGGCACAGACCCTTCTTCATAAACTTTACAGTCAAGTATTTAATTAGGGAATTAATAATGGCTTTGTTATTAAAGCCAAGTATCTCTGTATTAGAAGCTCATGATATGATTTACTTCAAGAGTCAGAACTGATTTCAGAGTAGGGCCAAAGCCATAGCACAGATGGTAGGGTGTTTGCCTCGCATGTGGCCCATGGGTTTGATCCCCAACCACTGCCATGAGTTATCCTTGAGTGCAGGGACAGGAGTAAGCCCTGAGTACTGCTAAGTGTGGCCCCAAAATAAAACAAAAACAAACTGAAAAAGAATTGACTTCAGAGTATTAATGGAGCAGAGGCTTTTAAACAGAAATAAGGCTGAGCTGTTCTCCCTGGTGTAGGTGAGTTGGCAAGTCATGATGTCTTTGCTTTCTACAATTGTTTCTTCACAGTTTAACCTTACACCTTAGTTAAAGGATCCACATAGATGAAGGCAGGTATATTTACAAATGGGAGTTCTAGGAGAGATATATACTATTCTTTAGAATAGAACCAAGGTTTATAAAGGCACAAGCAATCATAAAGTATAGTTGGCAACCATTTATTGAGCATCTACTCTGTGTGAGGAATGGTTTTATAAGCTGAAGCTCTGGATATGAAAATAGTCCCAAGAAATTACAACAAACCGGTTAGTGCTACAATGAGATATTAAAGTACAAAGGAAGGTCAAGAACTAAAAGGAGTATATGAGTTCATTAAGAGCAAGTTGATAAGTGCTTCTGTAATGTAATCCTTGAATAGGATCTTAAAATATAGAAAAGTTTGTTCTTTCAAGCAGCTGAATTTGGAGTTAATTCATTACACTGTCGTAGTTAACAATTGTAATACTGCATGGAGACAACATCACCAATACAAATAGATGCTGTAAAATACCCAGGCAACTAACCTTTATTTTATGACAATATCCAAGGCTGTACTCCAAATCGTTCCATATATTTAATCTCACATCAACCAGTGGTGTCAGGACTTGGCCAGTATTTGCTCAAATGATTATTCAGAGAAATCAGGAATGGGAGGAGGATTGGGGAGGAAGAAATCTTTACTTTGTTTTTGTTTGCTCCCCCCACCCCAGCAATACAAGGCTTACTCCTTTCTCTGTACCCAGGGCTCACTCCTGGCCGGCAATGGGGTGCCAGGGATTGATGCCAGATCAACGCTGTATCGGTAGTGAGCAAGGCAGGTGCCCCACCCACTATCGCTCTGGCCCCAGGAAAAGTGATTTTTGATAGGGCAATAACCACGATAACCCCCAAAACTTAATTTGCTATCCATCCCAAGTTGTTATTGTAAAGTAAAAACTGTTAGGGACAGTATTTAAAAGGGAAGCTTTCCTATGTCTCATTGTTTGTATGCCTGATGTTAAAAAAAAAACATGCAACAAAGGAACGAGCAAAACATGAGCATTCAAAATAAATGTCATAAGCAGAACAATGGTTGTGGGGAGACTCTGACATGAGGTTGGAGGGGTGTCATCAGCTGGCTAACAGATACAGATTGTATCATACCTATCCAACCCAAATTTCTTCTTTAGTTTAAAAATGGTCTCCGTTGCTTCCTGCCAGGGAGGTAGGGGTAATTAAAAGAACTCATTTCTTATTTCTATTGGGAGTAACAAAAGCTTCATGTCTATAACTCTATCCAGTAATATTCACAAGATAAGATGGATGGGGGTTGGAGCGATAGCACAGCGGCAGGGTGTTTGCCTTGCATGTGGCCAACCCAGGTTCGATTCCCAGCATCCCACATGGTCCCCGAGCACTGCCAGGAGTAATTTCTGAGTGCAGATCCAGGAAAAACCCCTGTGCAATGCCAGGTGTGACCCGGTCACGGTCATGGTCCTCCCGTTGTTCATCTATTTGCTCAAGCAGGCCCAGTAACGTCTCCATCTTGAGACTTGTTGTTACTGTGTTTGGCATATTGAATATGTCATGGGTAGCTTGCCAGGCTTTGCCGTGCAGGCAAGATACTCTTGGTAGCTTGCCGGGCTCTCCGAGAGGGGCGGAGGAATCGAACCTGGCTCGGCTGAGCTGGCTGCATGCAAGGCAAACGCCCTACCACTGTGCTATAGCTCCAGTTCCCCCCCCCCCCCCCAAAAAAAAAGATAAGATGGATGGATGTACAGAAACTAGTCTGAGTAAATACTTCCTTGCCTCTTTAGACCCTACTCTCTTTAGACTGCTGGGTACCTGCGTATTCCCTTTCAGAATTATCCTCCTTTGAGCCTTGTATACAGGAGTCCAAAATGTAATGGAGGACACAGGAAAATGTGACAGTTCACCAGGACAGAAAAAGGTGATACAACCAACACAAAGATGTAGGCCAGAGAGCTTCCCCAGTACCAGGATGCGGTATCACTATCAGGCAGAACTGGTCCTGGAATTTGTCAAGTCCAGTAAGAAATGAAAATGCTTTTTTTAAATCATGAAGAATTTTAAGACTGCAAAGAGCATGGAAAGCAAGCAAGGGCCCTTCTAAATACAGACCTTGGGGGCTGCAGGTCTGGGCTCAAGGAGCAGCTTCTTGCTACTCGTTCATGATATGATCTCCCGCTAATTACTCAGGCCCTAGACACTTGAAAGTGGTTAGGAGGTTACAATGGAGGACTGCAAGATTAAAGGGAATAAAGAATACAATGTACACTAAAAATGCCTGGCACCTTGTAAGCAATTTATAAATAGTCTCATTGTTCAGTGAAATGCACAGGTAGTTATCAATGTGAAAAATCTAAGCTCTGAATTGCTGAACCGCTATTCAAAACAGGAAAGAATGAGACCATTTCAGGACAAGCTGAATAATGAAGCTGACTGCAGAGATCAACTGTTTTGCTTGACTTTTCTACTTTCTTTGACCAGGTTGCTATGTGGTCTCATGGTTTCTTCCTCTTGTCAGTCATACAAAGACTAAGCGATACATTGTTTCCATTTCTTAACACTGCACAATCTCCAGCACAGCCATCTTTAAGGAAGTGCAATTGGGAAAGACCCAATGGCCATCCCCCGTTCAATTAATGCTATTATTTTTAGAAAGTTACTAACCACTACCTGCTTACCCAGAACAGTGGCCAGTTTATGGCTACATTTTCATACCGTTGATCCATTCTTCTCCCTTGGAGTCCCCACTTTGCTTCACCTCTGTGATAGTAACCCTCCTGACTGATTGCAAGTCCCATTAGTCCTGCATCAGTCAGGTACACAAAACTGTCCAGAAGAGAATGCATTTGTTGGATGAATAAAGTAGATGGCTCTAGAGCTTCTGACCTTCCTTATTTTCTTCCTTACTAAACGTGTTTGTTCTCCCTTTCCCCTAACTGTGGGCAGTTTTAAAGCATTCATTCTTGGTCCCCCATCCTATTTATAATGCTGCCAGCACTGTGAACTAAACTAATCAGGTGGCTTCAATTATCACCCTGTGCAAGGCTCCTAGACTTCTCTCTAGAACACTAATCTCCCACTTCCAACTACTTATGGGACAGGTCCACTTTAAATTCCACTTCAAAATTTAAATTAAGGCACTTAGAGTCTCTTCTTTGGAAAACTGGATTTTCTTTCTGCCCAATTTCTGTTCCTTTTGTTGTCCACGTCTAAAACTATATTTAATTCTTTTTATTTTTTGACTTCCACATACAGTTATAAATCCCTTTCACGTTCCCTAATAATTATTCAACCCATTTCTTTTTTTTCATTGTCACCATCTTAATTCCCTCATAACTACATTGCTTAAATAACAAACTAATTGAGAAATTCTGTATTTTTGTTGTTGTTGTTTGTGAACCCCAGGTCAATTGTGTGCAATCACCTTACAAGAGCAGTTCTCTTTATATACCTCGTAAAGTTTATTCCCCACATCATTGTTGAAAATCTTCTTAAATATTACCTTTGTGGGGCTGAAGCAATAGCACAGCGGGTAGGGCGTTTGCCTTGCACACAGCCAACCTAGGTTCAATTCCCAGCATCCCATATGGTCCCCTGAGCACTGCCAGGAATAATTCCTGAGTGCATGAACCAGGAGTAACTCCTGTGCATCGCCGGGTGTGACCCAAAAACAAAAAAAAAATATTACCTTTGTGACTCTACACTTTCCTGATCAAACATCTTCAGACTTTCCAACATATGGAATAAAATCTTTTAATCCTCAGCTTGGCATTCAGGGCCTGTTAAAATCTGGCTTCAGCCAATGCTTCCAATCCTGTAACTTCTTTGCTCATACCTTATGATCTTGCCAGATTGGTGGGTCTCTTCAGTGGATCTGTAAAAACTTCTTTTCTGTTCCAGGCTTGAATTTTGTGGACACGATTTTTCTGGTTTGAAAACCCTTTCCACCCTCTTCCTCCCTATATAACATTAATCATCATGTCTCTGAAAAAGCCTTCAGAATTCATGATGATCTTGCTTTTTCCAACACCTGGAACAGCAAAGGAACAGTATGGAAAATTTATTGAGCTTCTGCTCTGGGTTTAGACCTCACAACTCTAGGTCTTCAGAAGGTAGCACTATTGAAGAAATGAAGTCCCCGGCACATAGCAAGTCACTGATTAGAACTGGGATTGGAATCTTTAGTTGAGAATTTTCCTGTCCCTTCCTGTGCACAGGTACCAGTATTTACATGCAAGCAGGTACTCAGTAAGTGTGCTGGGCCTTGCCTCAGGCCCTGGTGAGTTCTGCCTCCATAGGAGCACATCAGGCCTCTCTCTCCAGGGACTCGTCTCCACAGTCCTGCATCTGTTACAGATTCAGGCGAAAACCTCACTCGCTGCAACCCACTCTGAAAATAAATTTTGGCTTCAGTCAAGCTAAAACCTTTTTCTTTAAAGGAAAAAAATCTGATTCGAATCTGAGGAGGATTTGGGAGCTGAGGTCTGCTTGGAGATGAACACACCTCTGGGCTCGCTCGTCTTTGCTCTGTTTCCAAGTAGTCAGGGAGTAAAAATAGGCCGGCCAGTCACCGTGTATGAGGTAAAACAAACTATTTATAGTTCTGGAGGTGGATGCGAAGGCAACAGGAATAAAACTGTGTCTGCTCTAGAGGGAACCAAAAGTTTAATGAAAGAAGCTCAAAGTGACTCCTGAGTGGAAGGTGGGCTCAGAACTAGGCGTCAGGAAGGGGGGGGTGTGGGAGAATGAAAGGAGGGAGGAGAGGGAGGATCATAGAGGTGGTACCACTGTCCTTTCCCATAACTGCCTGATGCAGTGGGACCAGCCCTGCTCTCTCTTGCCAGGCGCGGGTCCTTCATCTCTACACGATTCATGGTCTTAGTCCTGCACTGCTTGTCCTGACCCACATCACAGTCCAGATCCTTCCAGCTTCTGGCCTTATCACCTACTTCCCAGGGCTTGCAAATTTGCTCTCATACATTCGATGCTGAGCGCTGCTTCATGTCTGACCCACATTCTCCATTATCCCTCGGCTTAGGGTTGCCCTCCCAGGGGAGGAGGACTCTAGAGTCACAGTTACATTTAGTTTTTAAAGCCCTTTACTTGGAATTACTGAGAACGCCCCCTTCCCTATCTTCACATGCGATAAAGATGTAACAATGGGCTGGAAAGAGAGGAGAGGGGTTAAGGCACTTGCCTTGCACGTAACTAATCCCGGTTCGAATCCTGGCACCGCATATGCACCCCAAACCCTGCCAGAAATGACCCCCGAGCATAGAGTCAGGAGTAAGTCTTGAGTACTACAAGGTATGGGCCCCCTCCCAAACAAACAAACACGACAAAAATGACGTGAGTGATAAAGACCAGGAGTGAGGCTCAGAGTCATAGATGAGGGTGGGTGAAAAGTGAGGGAGAAGAGCAACAAGAAGGGAAGTACCAGAGGAAAATGGGTGGGACACAGAAATCTTTGTGTTAAGTTTTGAAAAGTTATGCCCTTGAGGAAGGAAAAAAGTCACGCTGCAATATATATATATCCATACCCAGAGGACTATTTTTTTAACTGGGGCTTCGGGGGAAGGGGTTGGGGGAGGGAAGGGTGGGGGCAGAGCATAAAAGACTTGGGTACCAACCAGTAGGACAGGCCAGCCACAGGAAGGGAATAAGGTTAGAAAGAGGCCATGGTCAGAAAAAGGCTAAGAACACTGACATACGGAAGTTCCATTCTTTCAAATATTTGTATCACCTCTTTGCTTTGGCAGCTCTTCCGATGCTTCTCCATCTAATGCAAGGCAAAAACCCTTATGCATCCCTCAAAGACTTTATTTTAGAGGCTGGAGAGATAGTACAGCCGGTTAGGTACTTGTCTTGTATGCACCAATCCAGATTCAACCCCCAGCATGCCATAAGTCAGGAGTAACCTTTGAGCATCACTGGGTATAGCCCCCAAACCAAAATAGATAAATAAATTTAGAAATACCTTACTTCAAATGGATCTTCTCTGCAAAGCCTCCCCTGACCTTCTGAGACAGCTAACTGTTCACTCTCCTCTCCTCTGTGTGCACAGTTCTTGATAAATACATCTACTCTGCTTGTTATCACTTTTACTGGTAATTTTGTTTCTGCCTTTCCTGCTTGAGAACAAGGACTAATTGTCTTATACATCTTTGCATCCCCACGACAACGCCTTGCACTTTGCCAGTGTTTGCTGTTGCGTGATAAAAGACATTAGGAGCAACCTTGAAATGCCATTTGCTCTTCCCTCACAGAAATCAACTCGGTTCCTTGTACTTTTCATGTGGAACCACGTTTCCCCTTGATTTAGAAGAAATCTCTTCAGAGTGATATAGGAAATTCTATTCACTTGCATAGGAGTCAAGGTTCCATCCACACTGGTGATAGAAACATTTCCTCCCTTCACTTGCAGAAACTCCCAAGGCAGGCTTGATATTAGTGGCACATGGCCCACCCTACCATTTCCATTGTGGTGAAAGCTAAATTACACCATGAGCCCAAAGCTGCCATCAGTCTCAGTGTATTGGTGGGGGGTGGGGGGGGAGATAATTAAAAAAAGGCACTTCGGTGGTGGCAGATCTGGAAAGGAGTGGGGGTGAGACAGGGAGACGCATTTAAAACGTGTCTTGTAAGAAATGCATAGAAACTCACGCAAAACAGCCGCTTCCTCTGGACAGGGCAGACCCGATCCGGGAGTCCAGCAGTGACCTTTCCCCCGTTAAGTGTCGGGTCAATATCCCAGTCCTGCAAGCAAGGGTGCAGTGCCTTTCCGCGGCACCCCTCCGTCTCAAACCTGGTCCCTCTTAAGGCCTGCTTTGCCTTCGGGGGATTGTCCTCTCCCCGCACCGGCAGCCCCCAGTTCCCTCTGCTGCTGCCCCCAAGCACCCATCTTGCCTTGGTCCCGCAGGAGCGCCGAGGGGCTGTCAGGCCTCGGCTACGGGTGGGCGCCGAGCTCGGGACGGACCCCCGGGCTCCGGGCTCTCCGCGGGACGCGCGGGGTGCGGTGGGGGTGGGGGGGACCGCAGGCCGCGCCAGGCCACGCGCTGCTGGGGCGTGGGCCTCGAGGCAGGCGGGGCTCGGGACCCCGGGAAACTGCCCCAGCAGTGGACACTTCAGCCCGCTCGGCGCAGCCTCCCGCAAGTCCCGGCCCGGGAGCTGCCCCCGCAGCCCTGCCCGCGCACCGGGTGCGGGCCCCGGGAAGCCGCAGCTGATCGGTCCGGCCCCGGAGGTCCAGTGCCCAGTCGGGCGCGGCCGGCCGCCGTCTGCCCGCCCGGTGCCCGCCGCAGTGCCCCGCCTCGAGCGGCCCGAGCCCCGCCGTGACAGCTGGGCGCCCAAAGGGTTAAGCCTGCAGCGCGGCCGCCCGCCGCCCGCCGGCCCCAGCGCGCACGCGCCCGCCCCTTACCTGCGCTCGCCTCCGCGCTCCTCCTCCACCTGGCCGCTCTCTCCCGGGGGCCGCCCCTCAGCCCGCCCCTTCGGCTCGGCGCCGCGCACCCTGCTGGCTGCTCGGACACGGCCGGGAGGGGGGGCGGGGGCGATTACCATATATTAGCATACCGGCGGGGTCACGTGGCCGCCGCAGCCAATGGTCACTCGGGGGAGGCGGGGCCCGGACGGAGCACGCCTAGGTGCTGCTCCGGGCCTGAACCGGTGACCATGGCAACGGTGGTGTGGGGGTCGGGGAGCGGGGAGGAGCATTAGAGCCCAGTGGACCCCCGGGAGCATCTCTTGTCCCCAGAGACACCCCGCACTTTCCCCAGCCCGCGGGATTTGGTGGCGCCCAGAAAGATGCGAATGCTAAACCTTCATTGAGCGCTGACCACGTGTCGAACGTGTTTCTGCAGAATAGGAAGCTCAGGGTCACCCTGGGACGTCAGTAGTAGTAACTGTCTTTGGTAGAAAGGGAGGCGGTGGGGGGGGGGGGTCACAGAGGCTAAGCCCCTCACCCCCCCACACACAGCCCTACTAAATGGCAAAAGCCGGAGGAAACCCGAACCCGTTTCAGAGTTCAGGCCCAGGACTCTCCTGAGTTACTCTCTCCAGCAGGGGTCTTCCAGCGCCTCCTGTTACAGGTCCACCTAGCCGCTGGGGGGGAAATCCACACAAACTCCATTCATTATTTCCTTACAATGACCTTAGAGGTTACTAGACAAACAGATCAGTTCATATTGCAGTTTGTGAGAAACGAGACGCAGAGAAGTGTCACAGATCAAGTCTTATTTTTCTTAAGTGCTGCTTGATTACTGTGATTTGTAGTCTGGCTCTCTGTTTTATAAACTTTAAAATTCAGTCTCTTTAGGGCCGGCGTGATAGTATAGCAGGCAGGGAGCTTGCCTTGCACTCAGACAACCCAGTTTGATTCCCGGCATCCCATGTGGCCTCCAAGCAGCACCGGGAGTAATTCCTGGGTGCAGAGCCAGAAATAACCTCTGGGTACTACCTGGTGTGCACTCCCCCTCAAACTCCCCCACCCGTCCCACACACACCAAAAACCAACACTCAGTCTTCTCAGCACAGTAATATGTGTGACGGTGTTGCAGATGAGGAAATTGAGACTTAGGGCCAGATATGACTAACCCAGTGGCTGAAGCCATATTCCACACCTGCCTTCCATGTGCAGGACTTGAGTTGGGTCCCAGGTATTGCTGGCACATATAAAGATCTGGATTGACAGCTCTGATCTTTGTTACCCTTAGTGGTTCTAGTGGCTTCCAGCTACCCTCGCATGCAGGCTTGTGAGCATGGCAACTGAGGTTCCAAGTCCTGCCAAGCACCACTACTGAAAGCAACACATGTGCTGTTGTAAGCACGTGTGTCAAAAGGGTGACACACATCACCTAGTATATGTAAAGTGAGCAGAGCCAAATGTGTGGGCACCACAGCCAAGCCTCAGGCACCACAACAGCAGCGTGAATAGAGGGAAGAAAAGAAAAGGAGGGCAGCATGTTTACAAATCAGATGAAAAATAAGCTTCTCATGGCTGGGGGCAGAACTCAAAGGGCAGAGTGCATGCTTTGTAAGCAGGAGGCAGAGGTGCAATCCCTGACAAGGCATGGTTCCCTAAGCATTGCTCAGATCACCCCCTCAGCACTACATAAACAACACCCCCCCATACCTGTGATAAAAAAATATTTTGGGAAAAAAAATAAATGTAGATTTTTGGAAGTTAAACAAATTATCTAAGTTTCACAGCTAGTAAATAGTAGATTTTTTAACTCCAAATCTCAGTTTGAGTCCAAAACGAATTTCACTGAACCACATTCATTTAACTTGAGCTTGGACATCAACATCTCTTCATTAAAAGAATGTTCACCTCCTCATAAAACTTACTGTATTCTCTCTTAATCCTAAAGCAAAATTCCAGTAATATGTCACAATGTCACAAAGGCTAAATTTTGTCATAAAACTGTGTAACCTCTGCAGTGGGGACAAACACTTCAGAATTCTCTTTTCATTTTTAGTGCTAGGGATTTGAACTCTCAGCTAAATGCACAGTAGTTGAAACATATAATTATCTGCACAGGCTTTTCTTCTGCTCCTTCCTTTAAGTCAGTGATTCCCTAATTTTGGAGATGGGACTATGACTCAATTAAATATACTAAATTTTATGTCTATTTTAAGGGATAATCAATGTTCATTTTGAATATATGTACACTTCATTTTAGTGAGTTACCTTAAATGCAGTTTCCTCCTAACTAGGACTGTTGGCTGTTTCAGAGAACACCTGTGTTGGCTGACCTATTTGGATTGCAATTCTGACTTGGCTACTCACTGTGTGAGCTTGTTCTAGTTACCTAACCTCTCTGAACCTCAATGGTCTCATTTGTAAGAGGGACTAGGCATGTTGGGAGAAACAAGCAGATTAATATATAAAAAGCCCAAGCCTGGCTCAGAGGCAAATCCATCATAATTGTTATATTATTCACTTAGGAGCTTTCACAGGAGTAAGTAGACAATCTACATGTGCAGAATTTCTGAAGGCTTCCTGGCTGGTTTTGGAATTGTGAAGCTGCCTCTCATCCCTCGTGGCATATTAAATAGCCTGTTGTGCCGGTGAAGGCTTGTTATCTCTCCAAATGACATTCTCTCTTTGTAGGATCATAAATAATTCCTGGACTCAAAGGAGTTGCTTTCTCTTGCACATCTCCTGGCACCAAATTACCCCAAGTGGCTCCTTGCAGAAGGGGATCTTGAAAAACAGCGGAGCCATAAGTCAGGCTCCTTGAAACACTTTTATGAGTGCCTTAATGAGAGAAAGGAACTTGTCCCGTCCTTCCTGGCCACAGGAAATGAGCTCTTTGTGCTCAAAGGGTTTCCAAAGCTGAGGCGCAAAGGAGTTTTCAGGAAGTGGGCCAGGGATAAGAAGCTGTTGACTAAGAGAATTGTAGAGCTAAACAGCCCCCATCCTGTCATTCACCTTACAGGGTCAAATTACTCCTGGCCTTATTGTCTCAATAGCACCAAAAGGTGGTATTGTGTGTATGCGTGCACACACACTCACACACACACACACACACACACACACACACACACACACAATGAACCTCCACTGTTTCCCCCATGTAGTTCCTTCACCAACCACCCTCCCCTGACCTCCAAAGGCACTGCAGTGTAAAACAGTGTATTAAAAAAAATGTTTCTAAAGTCAAAGAAGCAAGTGCATATCCTGTTTCCATTGCATACTCTGTGTGACCTTAGAAAAGTTGCTTAATCTCTCTGTGTTCACATTCGTACAATAAGAACAATACTGTAGGGAACTACATTACAGGCTACTGTGGGCATTAAAGTCATTAACACATTGTGCTATCGTGTACATATAGAAGTATTTTCTAATTAAATAAAACATATATGTAACTCCAATACGAATAGCATATTTTCTATGGAGGTAGCTACATCCTTGAGTCAAGTGCTCTAGGCACTCGCCCAACCTCTTCTGACTTGCAAATAAATGTTGCCAGGCAAGAGGAAGAGTCTGATCCAGGCAGTCTAGTCAGAACCCTGATTCTGCCACATTTCTTACTCTGACAACTTTACCAATAGCCCCAAGTCACTGCTACTTGTGAAATGCCTAACATGCTCCATGAGCTACTCTAAGCATTTAATCAGACTATGATTAGGGTCCGAACTAGACTGAGGTCCTGCTTGAACCTATTCACCTTGCTCTTTCACTGACCTGTTTCTGGAGAGTATCTTGGATCTCCAAAAAAATGAAAATAAGGAACATTTATTGAGCATTTCCCCTGGCTCGCTGATAGATCACTTAATTAGTACTTACAATATGCTGGAGGTGCAGAGAGATGAAATACTTTGTCCAAGATTCCAATGAAGATCAGTGGCAGATGCAGGATTCAAGCTAGGATTGTTAGATTCCCAGATCCATGCTAATCATCCACTATGTCACAGGTTTTTAACCCCAGCATGGCTCCTTGAACTCAGGGATATGTGCTATGCTCTTTAGATTCCTCTATGTCCAAACACATACCCTCGTCACCAGCTCTTGGGTCTACACAGCACAGTACATGCTCCATGTCTTTTCACTGGATGAGTCAAAGTAGAGGACTGTGACATCCTCTTCTGGTGACAAAAGCTCCCCCTTTCCTTGGCTGGCCCCAGTAGGGAAGAAAGGCAGCTGGAAACTACTCCCCACCCCCAGCATCCTCTTGCTGCTAAATAATCAAGTGGAAGGCTTTCCTCCTTTCCCCAAGGGGGAGTCAGGCTTCTGGGTTTCTGAGATCTGCACTAGACACAGTGTGACTCATCTTCAGCGCTCATGTGGAGAGATGTCAGGGCTAATGGAGCTTTCTAGGGATCTGTAACATGCTGCCGTGGGAGTGATTTCCAAATAGCAGCCTTGAATAGGGATCTTAGCTCCATGGGCCTGCTGTCACAAAATTCCACAGACTTCAAACCACACAACTTTAGTCTCTCACGGTTGAGGAGACCAGAAGCCTGAAGTCAAGGTGTCTGTGGGTATCATTCCTTCGTGGCTGCTTGCCAGGGAATCACTTCAGTCTCTCTCTCTCTCTCTCTCTCTCTCTCTCTCTCTCTCTCTCTCTCTCTCTCTCTCTCTCTCTCTCTGTCTCTCCCCTAGCTTCCAGAAGTAGCCAGACCCATGTGACTACACTATTCCAACTTCTGCCTCCAACGCACATGGCTTCCTTCCTGTGTGTCTACATTCAAGTTTCTTTCTTTCTTTCTTTCTTTCTTTCTTTCTTTCTTTCTTTCATTTTGCATTTTGGGTCACACCCAGCAATGCTCAGTTGTTACTCCTGACTCTTCACTCAGGAATTACTCCTGGCAGTGCTCGGGGACCATATGGGATACTAGGAATCGAACCTGAGTCAGCTGTGTGCAAGGCAAACACCCTACCTGCTGTGCTATCGCTCCAGCCCTCAAGTTTCCTTCTTCTTATGACATGATATCTATTGCTGTAGGGAGCACCAGCCAATATGACCTCACTGTAACTTGACTATGCCTCAGAGACTCTATTTTCAGTGAGGGTACTTACCCAGTACCAGGGGCAGGACTGGAATATATCTTTCAGGAGGTGAAGTGGGCATAGCTAAACCCACAACTTTATCTTTAGGGCATAAGGGAGTGCAGAGGAGATGAAATGGAGAGGAAGGTGATTCTTGAGAGGCAGTTCTCCTCTGCAGAATGGAGATTCCTCAAGAATAGAACCAACTTGTTCTTCTTAGCCAATCACATTCTTTCCCAAAGATGTCTCCAGATTATAGATTCGTATCAGAGCTGGAAGGGACTTCAAAGATTTACTCATTCTATAAACTTTCCCCAAATACTCTGGGAAGAGCTGGGCATCCAAAGATTATTTGAGAAAAATCGTGGCTCAGAAAGAAGATGTGAATCATCTAAGATCACTCACTGAATTAGAATTCAGCCAGGAACAGAAAAGGGAATCCCAAGTTCCAGTCTTTCCTACAAGGATGACTACTCAGGCACACAAACTTATCTAGACTTCTTGAAGGCATTTGTGTTCTGAGACTTGTTACTAATTTCCTGAAGTTTCTATCAGCCAGTCAGATATTTAATGGAATGTGGCACTGTGAACAAAGACTCCACTTTCTAAAAGTGCAATCGTTCAGCCTATCTGTTTTTTTTTTGGCCCAACTCATTG
The DNA here is from genome assembly GCF_029834395.1 of Sorex fumeus. Lineage (NCBI taxonomy): Eukaryota > Metazoa > Chordata > Mammalia > Eulipotyphla > Soricidae > Sorex > Sorex fumeus. Next base: position 48,698,446 of record NW_026606104.1, read on the forward strand.
ACCATTCTTTGAAACATCACCTTCGATTGAGGAGGCATAAGTGAACCTCTTGGAAACAGAGACTATATGATATCCGTTTTTTTTCTCCTTACTGCTAACACAGAAATGGTCATGGACTCGGCTCCCCATAACCATTTGCTGAATTGAAGAATATCAAAGAACAAGGGATCCTGGAGTAGGCAGACTTCATTCCAATTAGTACCAAGGGCTATTAATTTTTTGCTGCTTCTATAGCTCATGCGTGGTGAGATGTAGCATTTGTTTAAGATACCTGAATCTTAACCTTTCCACTCTGAAAGCACAGTTTTTGGGGCATGAATGTTCCATTTGTTACTGCATCATTAGAAGAGAAGATGTCGGTGAGGGCTGGCCAAACTGAATATTGTTCTGCTTCAAGCTGTCATCACATGAGATATCAGCCTGGAGCAGTCAGCCTGAAAACCGGGGTTGGTGAGGTCAGAGATGAGGTCAGCCCAGCAGGAGTCCTCAGATCAGAGCAGGGGTGAGAAGGAGGTCAGATGGGAGATCAAAGTCCAGAAGCCAGGCAGGTACACAGCCAGTCGGGCTTTCTGGAGGACAGTGGCTGGCAGTGGAGTCCCTTGGAAATGGTCTCATAAGCAGGTCCCCTGAGCTGGTCTTCCGCTCACCGGTCCTCAGTGAGTACTTTGAAATTGATCTGAGTTTGAGTTCCCGCCTCTCAAGAGGGGTAGATCAGTCAACATTATTTAGCAGGTCTTATGGTTCCATAGTCAGATAAACTTTAAAATCCAGCCTTATTTGTTCTAGCCACCTGGCTCCTGAATTATTGCTTAAAATTCAGTTTTAGGTGCACCAGTGCTACAGAATCTCCTGAAACTGGTTCAACTACGTCCAGGTCCCACTTGAAGGGACTAAGTTTAAATCTGGGCTTAGTTGCTTCCTGAGGCGTGGGATGTCTAGAACCAGACTGCTTAGCTTTGCAATGTTTCTGCCTCTAACCCAGTAAATGTAAGTCACTTTTTTGCACCTGGTCTCTTACTTCTGAAAGGGAATACCAGGATTCATTGATTTGATGTAAAGTTAATGTAATGACTTAACATGTGCAAAGTCTTAGAAGTCTTGGCGATTAATAACATTATCACTCTCTACAAAGATTTAAAAACACAATCCTTCATTCATTTATTCATTCAGCTACTCATCCATTGATTCTTTCTGGACACACATAGTCCTTCCAGTTTAAAATCTAGCAGGGAGCTGCCTTTGGGAAGGAAGCACTGTTGCATATCCATTGCCTTCAGCTCTCTGAACCCTCATTGGGGTCTGAGGCTCTGATTGTCTCTGGTGCCCTGTAGGCACCATAACCTTAATTAATAACCTTAATTTCCTAACACTGTAAAGTAAAAGTAAAGGCCCTCCCGTTGATCATCGATTTGCTCGAGTGGGCCCAGTAACGTCTCCATTGGAGATTTTGTTGTTACTCTGTTTGGCATATCGAATACGTCACGGGGAGATTGCCAGGCTCTGCCGTGCGAGCGAGATACTCTCGGTAGCTTGCCGGGCTCTCCGAGAGGGGCGGAGGAATCGAACTCGGGTCGGCCATGTTGGCTGCGTGCAAGGCAAACGCCCTACCGCTGTGGTATCGCTCCTAACACTGAAACAGAGAAAAATGGAAAGAACATAGAGATCATTTAGACGCATCACACCATTTTCTAGCTGGGTGACACTGGACAGACCATGTGGTTGGAAGGTACCTACGATGTGCCTCCAGTCCAGTATCCCTGATATAAGAATGGGGGGTTAGCCCAGAGAGTCTGGATCCCACTCCATAACCTCTGGTGCTGCTTTGCAGGGTGCAGAGATGGGGCTGGGGAGGGTTTAGGTCTTAAATACTGGTGGGAGGCCTGGCCAGGTATTTCATGGATGGGACACCTATTTCTTCTTCTTCTTTTTTTTTTTTTAATGTAGCAGTACTGCTATTTATTCAGCCACTGATTAGCTGATTGAATTGTGCATGAACTCCACCTTACTTTTTTTTCCATTTTTTATAATTTTATTTATTGAATCACCATGAGAGCAGTTACAAAGCTTTCGGGTCTAAGTCTCGGTCATACAATGAAACTCCCATACTTTCACCAGTGCCCATTCTTGACCACCAAAAACTCCAGTATACGCCCATCTCACACCCTCCCCCTACCTGTGGGGCAGATGATTTCCACATTACTCTCTCTCTACTTTGATCACATTCAATATTTTGACACCAGACCCACCATTATTATTTGAGATTTTACCCCAACACTCAGATCTGCTGAAAAGGCAACAGTAGACAATTTGTGTTCTTTTGCTGGTTATGAATACCATATGATGTCGCGTGGGTGCAGTAGGGCCATGTGATTTTGAAATTCCGAAATTTTAACACTTAAATCTGGAGGGATTTCTGCCAAAAACCACTGGGTTTCGAGATTTGCTCCTGAGTCTCTGGGATCATGGCCGTTGAGCACCTTGATCAGGAGCCAGAGAGGCCATTCATGGCTGATGACTTGGGGTCTCGTTGGGACTGGGAGACCAGGACCAGCTCCACCCCCATCCTGTGAAGCGGGACCCCTATTTCTAACTCTCATTGGTTGAGGGGGAAATGACAGGAGAGCTAGCCAATCCTGTTCTGTTCTTTCATAGTTGCAAACCATCAACACTGACACCTTTTCAAATTGAATAGGATCTCCCTCATTCCCCCACCTCCAACACACACACACACACACACACACACACACACACACACACACACACACACAGGATTTGTCTTTATCTCTTGGTAGTGCCGGCCAGGGTGGGGAAGCAGATGGGGGAAGTGTGAGTATTTCTGTCCTACTGTATTCTTAACTTCAGCTGTGCTTGCCTCAGGCCTGCTTCTCCTGGTACGCTACTGAGCTGTTGACTGTGACCTCCCAGAGCAGTACTTTTGACCAGCTCAGTAACCACTTCCCCATTTTGCAGAACAGGGTTAAAATTTAGTGGACTTGCACCAGGGTAGCCTCAAATGCACGTTAATTTAGTGAAATATTTTCTTATCAATTGCTGCTTGAGTCCCTTAATGCCCCCATGCCCTCCTCCTCCCTCCACACCTTAGTTCCAGCCTACTCACTCACTGCCCCAGAACTTTGGCTTGAATATTTGGCGTACTTCCCAATTTGTCCCTAATGGCTTTGTTTATGAGGAATTCAAAACACCCTCCTTGTTTCCAGTTGGAGGTTTAGGGATGTTAACTAATTTAATTCATTCATTCAGCTAGCACATTTTTATTGAATGGCAGTTTTTGTCAGGTTTAGACTAAGGGCTGAAAATACAATGCTGAACATACTTTCATGAGGTGCACCATTAGTGCAGGGTCAGTAGAGGCTGCGAATGGCTCTGAAAGCTTCTGCTGGCATGTGTCATATGGCTCATTTCAACATATTCTATTGACCACTGATTGAGGCTAACACACAAGGATCAGTGAAATGTGCTCCATCTCAAGAAAGGCACTGCAAATCTTGTGGCAGGCAGAGATGGGCCATCTTTCGGTTGAGACTCTAGCTTAGAGTTAGAGATAATTATACAACAGAACCTACTGTGGAAACCTGCATTATAGGTGCTATTACTCCCATTTTTCAGATGGACAAAGTGAGACTTAGAAAGGATGAGGATCACGCAGTTTCTGTTTCTTTGACCACACCTGGCAGTGCTCAGGGTAATTCTCTGTGCTGGGGACTAAATCCAGCACTCTTACTTATAAAGCATCTGTTCTACTTCTTTGAGTCATCTCCTTGGCACATGTAGCCTCATTCTTATACTTTTTTTTTTTTTGGCTTTTTGGGTCACACTTGGCGATGCTCAGGGGTTACTCCTGGTTCATGCACTCAGGAATCACTCCTGGCGGTGCTCGGGGGACCATATGGGATGCTGGGAATTGAACCTGTGTTGGCCATGTTGGCTGCGTGCAAGGCAAATGCCCTACCCGCTGTGCTATCACTCCAGCCCCCTCATTCTTATTCTTAAAACTGGAACTTTCTGAGATATTCATCTCAATTGTTCCCCCCCCATGGATCTTGTTGTTAATAAAACTATAGAATATCCTAGAACAGTGGTCTTCCAATCACTTTTTACATCTGCTAACCAGCTGAAGAGAAATTTTGCAGACCACTAAAGCAGAAATAAAAATTACGATTTAAAATAGAATTTTATGTATTCACTTCAAAATCTAATATTATAAAATGAAAATGCTCTCCAGATAGACTACGTGTTAAGCAGTAATAATTTTTTTTTCATAGACTGACAGAACATTTCTGCAGGGCAGTTGAGGGGGGGGGGGCGGGATTTATCAGCCAGTGATTGAAAACCACTGGCCTAGAATAATTTCTGCTTTCTGTGCTCTGGCTTTGGAAGGCACACTTTGTGCTCACCTAGGATCAGTATGAATTTACCTCAGCCTGGCTCAGTTTCAGAAAACTTGCCTCCCCTTTCTGGGTCTCAGAGCACATGGCTTATAAGGTATTTCTGGATCTCAGAGGTAATATCTAATTTTGTTGGGGCTGTAGGAGTTTGTTTAAGAAGCCCACACTTTATTTATTTATGGTTTGGGACCACACCTACACCTGATCTTGGGGATCATGTGGTGCTAGGGGTTGATTCTAGGCCTTTTGCACCAAACCTGCATTTAGCATATTGAACTTTCTCTTCGGCACTCTACTCCATTTAAAAATGACTTTGGGGACCAGAGAGATATTTCAGGGGGTAAGGCATTTGCCTTCAAGTGACTGATTTTAGTTTCACCCCCAGCACCACGTAGGTTCCCCTAAGTACCACCAGGGATCACAGAACCAGGAGTGGCCTCCCCACCTCAGTAAAATAGAAATGACTTTGAAAGATACATGTGACCAATTTCCCATGTCTTTTCATTCATTTCTTCTCTCAGGCACTCACTCACCAGAGGTTTTACAGCTCAGCTGTCCTTTTGCCAGCCTTGGCTCTAGGCAGTGGGGGTGGAATTAAATCACAGCCAGTCTTTTGTCTCCAGGGATTTGCAGTCCACTGGAGAAGATAGGCCAAAGAAGATAATGGTGAAACCTGCTGCAATTTGTCCTAATGGCCAAACAGGGGAGTTAGATGTCTAAAGGAGGTTGCAGGGGCCAGAAAGGAAGTGGAGCTCTGAGTCTGGGGGAAGGGGAGGAAGGTAATGGAGGAAGATGGTGATCATGAAGAGGAGGAGAGCAGACAGAGAGGAGAGCCCAGCGAATTATAGCAGGGCTATAATTCTGTCCCCCCTAACGAACAGGGGGACAGAGGCATCTGCGTCTTTGGAGAGTTGGGTGTGAGACGAAGGGAACTGTAGGTATAGGAAGTAGATTGGGAAATTAGTCACAAACGGCAGTGTCCTGAAAGCAACCAAGAACACCATTTTCCTTCTATCCATGATCCCTGAACTCCCAGTGGCCTGACCGCACAGGGCGGCCACATACCCCCACCTTTCCCTAGAAGGGATTGACCTAAGCTGGGTGCAACATGTACGTGTCGGCCCTGAGAGACACAAATGTGCAGCCCCAATTCCATTTTATGGCCTCGTCTGCTGCTGGAACACGTTGGAGGGCACCGGGTCATTCTCTGTGCAGCAGGCCCATCAATCAGGCCAAGCCCTGCTTCCTGAGGCCCTGGCTGAGGAGGACAGGGCTGTGGTTTTCTGAGCGGATCAATGACAGGCCATGCCTCCCCCCGGTTCACGGCACAGACGTGGCCCTGGGAGGCCCTTTGGGGAGCTGCTCTTAGGTTGTGTCTGTGACAAGAGGCAGAACTCCAGCCTGGACAGGGTGGCAGAGGGCATGGCACCTCAGTGAAGAAGTAATGGTGTTCCTGAAACCACGGCGGTGAGGGCCGGACACTGGGCCCTGCTCTCTCTGTGCATTCTTTCATTTAATCTCACAGCCACATGCAGTGGGAGGCTTCCAGGCTGACCTCATCCTGCAGGGAAGGAAACTAAGGCATAGTGACATTGACTGAGACGGAAGAGGAGGAGCCCCCCAGGTTCCAACTCTGGTCTGTCTGCCACTGGAAACTGATCTCTAAAGAAGGGCAGAAATGACACAGGCCTGGACAGCCTGCCCTTTGCTGGGAGAGGGTCTGGTTGCAAATCTCAGTCTAGTTCTGGGTGTTCTGAACTTCCACCATCTCTTTTTCTCTTCTGTAAAATGGGGGAAACAGAATCCAGCCTGCGACATGGTTATGCTGTGAAGACTTAAGAATGTACAAATTTTGTAGGGTAAGTTGTCAGCAAATGGTATGTTATTTTTATCTCTATTCTTTTCCTTGCCTCTGACCTTGGTTTACCACTTTATTTTTATTTTTTATTTTTTTTATTACTGAAACACCATGAGGTACAGTTATAGACTTATAAATTTTTGTGCTTGGGTTTCAGTTATACAATGATCAAGTACCCATCCCTCCACCAGTGCCCATCCTCCACCACCACGGGTCCCAGCATCCCCCTCCCATTCCCCCCACCCCCGTCCCACCCTGCCTCTGTGGCAGGGCATTCCCCCTTGTTCTCTCTCTCTTCTTTTGGGTACTGTGTTTTGCAAGAGAGGCACTGAGTGGCAATCATGTTTGGTCTATAGACTACTTTTAGCATGCTTCTCCCACCCTGGGAGGGTCCTCACAACACCCTTTATTTGGTGCTCTCTTCTCTATCTGAGCTTCCTTTTCACCTAGCACGTGTGGCTGGCCTTCAAGTCATGGAGCAAAATTCCTGGTCCTAATCTCAGCCATTCCTGGGTGTTAGTCTCCCTTTTTGTTGCTTTATGTTCCCCAGATGAATGCAATCTTTCTGTGTCTATCCCACTCTTTCTGACTCATTTCGCTTAACATGATACTTTCCATGTAGTACCACTTGTATGTAAATTTCATGACTTTTCTAACATGTCTTTTCTAACAGCTACATAGTACTCCATTGTGTAAAAGTACCAAAGTTTCTTTAACCAGTCATCTGTTCTCAGGCACTCAGGTTTTTTCCAGATTCTGGCTATTGTAAAGAGTGCCGCAATGAACAAACAATTGCAGATGTCACTTCGACTATGCCTTTTTGCCTCTCTGGGATATATTCCCAGGAGTGCTATAGCTGGGTCAAATGGGAGATCAAATTCTAATTTTTTGAGAATCATCCATACTGTTTTCCAAAAGGGTTGGACCAGCCGGCATTCCCACCAGCAGTGAAGGAGGGTCCCTTTCTCGCCACATCCGCGCCAGCACCTGTTGCTTTTGTTCTTGTGGATGTGGGCCAGTCTCTGTGGTGTGAAATGATATCTCATTGTTGTTTTGATCTGCATCTCTCTGATGATTAGTGATGTAGAGCATTTTCTCATGTGCCTTTTTGCCATTCGGATTTCTTTGCGAAAGTTTCTGTTCATTTCCTCGCCCCATTTTTTGATGGGGTTGGGTACCACTTTCAAGCAGATTTTAGTGCCATGCCTGTGAGCATGGCAGAGGAGCTCACTGGGTGACCTGGTGGTGACTGGATAGGACAAAAGTGAAGAGCATGAAGGAACTGACCACTGAGGCATGAATAGCAGGGAAATGGGCTGGGACTGTTTTTCTGGGCTGGCAGGGCACTCGCCTGGCGTGTGTTGGGCTCTGTGTTTTATCATTGGCACTGCAGTGATGACCAAAATCCCCAAAGCAGGACCATGGAGATGGCTCTGAAGACTGGAGTACGTGCTTTGCATGTGGGAGGACCGCATTCAATCTCTGGTACCACATGGTCCCCAAGCTCCCCTTTGACCAAGCCCCAGGCACTGAGCTGGGAATAGTCCTTGAACACTACTGACCCCAAAACCAAGTAACCAAACAAAAAACACCAACCCCTAAGCCAAACAGGAACTGAGAGCCATTAAGAGTTCTCAGCAATAAAGGGGTGATGGCATTGATTTTGCTTCGAAGATTCTCCCCAATCTGCTGCCTGCACTATGATGAGGCCCACCTCATCAAATTTATTTCTCCAATGGTTTGCTGGATGCTTCTTCTCTCATGTCCCTCCAGATATCCCCTGGTACTTACTGGGCTCCCCTCTCTATCTGCCCAGGAAGACACTGACAGCAGCTCATCTTCAGAGTGGGGTCATGAGCTGACCCCAGGGGCATAGTCATTCAGCTGTTGAAACCGAAGCCCCAACCTTCTGCTCACTCATCTCATCCTCCCTAGATCCCCAGGGCACAAAGCAGACCCCATCCATTGCCTGTGCCACTGCTGGACAGGGCAGGCATCCAAAAATATTTGTTGTAGGTATTGGCCATGATTGCTGCCTGGTAATGAGAAGCAGGCGTGCCCTCTTGCTGGTCCAGGGAGAGGCTGTCTTTAGGGGTCACTGTGGGTGTCTCTGGGAAGCAGAGAGCAGAGACTGGGATGGAGAGACAGTGCTGGAGGCAGGTGCTGGAGTCCCTCAATGCCCTGGGGCCTGCACGGCCCATTCCTGCCTTGTTCCTCTATGCTAATCCTACTCAGGATCAGCTTTGGTTTCCCAAATTCTTTGCTTGTATATAACTCCAGACAGTCCCCTCGGCGCCTTCCATTTGGGGAATTTCCCATCTCAGATGATCTTGATAAGTGTTCAAAGTCTAAGAGAGAGACTCTGATTGGCTTAAACTCATCCACCCAGTACCCCTCCCTGAGGTGAATGGGGCAAAGGGGGTTCAGAAGATGGGAAAGGTTTGGAAATGGACTCTCTCTTCTGGCCTCCAAAATCACTTTTCGGACTTCCACATCTATCATGGTAAAATAACAAATAGCATTTGTTTCGTTTATTTTTGCTTGAAACTTTATTTGAACACCATGATTTACAAAGTTGTTCATAATACAGTTGTTTCCGATATTCAGTGTTCCAATTCCAAGCCGCCCTTCACCCTGCCCAGTGTGACCTTCCCTCCACCATTTCCCCCAGTTTCGCCCTCACCTCCCCGAGCCTGCCCCCTTAGTCGGCACAAAATAATTTACTTTATGTTGCTGTTGCAACAGAATGGCCAATGGAATTATCAAAAAATAGTTCAGTAAAAGAAAGTTTGTGTCACCCAAAAGGAGAGAGAGAACACAGGGGATTGCCCTGCCATAGAGGCAGGGGGGGTGGGGAGATGGGGGTGGGGGGGATATTATCCATGGTGGTGGAAAATGGGCACTGGTGGAGGGATGGGTATCTGATCATTGTATAATCAAACCCAAGCACAAAAAATTGTAAATCTACAACTGTACCTCATGGTGTTTCACTAATAAAAAAAAATTTAAAAAAAAAAAGAAAGTTTGTGTAAGTTGTTGTGTCTCACAATGGCGTTAGGAAAGTTATTGTCTGAGGAGTTATTGTCTGAGCTGTTTGGTGCTAGTTGAGCCTTCTGTGTTACTGTTTACACTCATTGAACTTGGTAGGTTTCTACGCGATTTTCCAATCTAATTTGCTGTGCTCTTAGTGGGCTGTCAGTACTGTGAAATTTGGAGGTTTTGCACAGCTGCATAAGGGGTGCACACTCCAGGGACTGTGGAATGAACTGAGATGATAAGCATCTTGATTTCTCTTCAAGAGGAGTTGTGAAGCTGTGAAGCTGCACTGTTTATGTATCAGAGCTTGTTGGGTTGGGTGAGGTAATGCAGCTTTTGGCAGGGCAGGATCTCACATTAGTTGGTCTAAATCATTAAGGATTGATAGAGCAGCAATTGGAAATTCATACAATTGGTTACCCCTGTGGTGCCAGGCATACAGCCAACATTCAGTACAGAGAGGCTGGATAAAGGTAGGACTGAACTTCAGAGTTAGTCTGTTCTAGGTATGAGTTATAGAGGGGGTTTGGGTTCTGGGTAAGCATCTTTATGGACAGAGGCAACCAAACACCAGCTCTGCACCTCCTCGTGATGCAGTCTACCTGCTGTGACTTCCCAAGGGAGCAGAAGCCAGGCGATGGAACTCAGTTCTCTCTCCCCCATGACTAGACAGGCAAGGCCTTGGTCAGTACAGACACTGAGCAGCAGCTCAGCAGAGCATGGCTATGCAGTCAGAGGCAAGTCCACAGCGTGAGCACCTGCCCAGTGTCCCAACGTGATGTCAAGGGCAGGGCAGAGAGGAGGAGGCAGAGGAAACAGCTGCTTTCACGGCTGCAGAGCAAGTTTGGGTCAGTGCTGGGACTCCCAGAGACACCAAGGCCAAGGCAATGTGGCAGTGAGTCCAGCAAGTACCTAGTTCAGGGCAGAATAGTTCTAGAAAAATGTATTCCAATGATACTGGACCTTCTTCATGCACCATAATCCCTACAGGAGGGAAGGTTTATGGGCATCCAGGTCTTCCCTGTTACACAGAGGGAAGGGACTTTTCTCCCTGTCCTGCTGAGACTACCACGTTAGCTTGGCACCCGGAGAGCTCCTGGGCCTGGAGGCCATGGGAGAACCAACTGCCAGATCACAATACAAAGAGAAGTCGGCAGAAGCACGCTTGTAGTCTTATTTCTTCATTCAACAACTGAAGGTTTCTGGACATGCATGTCCTGCAACCAACCTAGGGCCCAGGGGTAGTGGCATTGCCCAGGCCTCTGGCTGCAAGGCTGTGGACATCAGCTGTGTTTGGTGAGAGCAACTGCATAAGGCGGGTTTGAAAGGATGGGTCAGCTCAGCAGAGAAGCTCAGAGCAGGCACAGTCAGCAGAAGAGGGGGGCTGCAGAGACACGGACTTGTTTTGAGCTGTACGTGGGATGTGCCCTGAGAGCAATAAGACTTGGTGGGGACACTCTACAGGAACTGGAGACTCTCCCACTACCCAAAGGCACTATCCGAAGGCTTCACTGGTCACCCCAGACCCTCCTCTCTTCTCTTCCCTTCCTCCCGAGATGAGCAGCGGGCCTCTGCTCACTCACTCGCCCACCTCTGGACTTCACTCATCAGAGCTCTGACTCTGGTGTACGTCTAGTGAAGGCCCCCAGGGGATGCCTATAGGAAGGTGGGAAGAAACTCCTCCACACAGGAGAATGTTTTTTTAATTTTAATTTTTAAAAAATTTCATGATTGGATTTCAACATCCATCCCTCTACCAGTGTATATTTCCCACATTTCCCAGCACCAGTGTCCCCAGGTTCCCTCCCACCTCTCACCCTCTGCCTGCCTCTATGGCAGGCGCTTTTCTTCTCTCTCTCTTCTCTCTCTCTCTCTCTCTCTCTCTCACTCTCTCTCTCTCTCACTCTCCCCATTGGGCCACGCCTTGGGTAAGATTGGATGATACAAGTAGAGGGACGAAGTGTCTGGGAGGCAAAGTTCCTGGAGTGCAGAAAGGAACAGGTAGTTCAGACCCAAGGACAGCATGAAACTCAAGGAACTCTGTGTATTAGCAATGAAGGAGGCCTTAAAGGAAGGTGGGGCACAGGAGGAGGCAGGGGCTAGATTAGGACCGTGTGGGGTCACATGTAGGGTCACAGGCCGCTGGAAAGCATCAAGTGACACCCACCCTGAAGGACATTTCCCCCGAGATGTGTTGTCAGGGCACCTCCTGGCTAGTGCCTGTGGATGGCTGCTGGTGTATCGAGCGCAGGATTCCCTGTTCCAGCCTCTGCCTCTGTGCATCGCACCAGTTCCAAGTAGCACTGACATCATTCACACAGTTGCACTTTGAGCAGCTGGGCAGGTACAGCAGGTCCCTGCTCTGCTTGACATCATGGGAGGTGTTGGGCAGGTACAGCAGGTCCCTGCTCTGCTTGACATCACGGGAGGTGTTGGGACTGCCTGAAGGTGTTGCGGGGCTGGCAGGTCTGGTTACAGACACAGGGATGCCAGCCTTGGCTGGGAGTTGCAGCTTGTTCACCACCTCTCGCTGTGACTTGGGTATTTCACAGCACAGCGTATGTGGCTTCCCAGGGCTGGAGTCTTCAGGGTGGGACTCAGGAGGAAGTTCTTCTGATTTAGCCCGGAGAGTCATGGTGTGTGGCTTCTGTCACATTCCACGTGTTCCCTGCTGGGTACAAGGGAGAGGAATTAGATTTCAGGCCAGAGAGATAGTACCACAGGCAGGGCACTTGTCTCGCATGTGACCAGTCCAGGTTTGATCCCCAGCATCCCATATGATCCCCTGAGCACTGCCATAAATGATTTTTGAGTTCAGTCAGAGCTAGGAGTAACCCCTGAGCATCACCAAGTGTAGCCCAGAAAAAAATAAACAAACAAACAAAAAGAAGAATTAGATGCCACTTTGTTTAGGAGTCCTGCCTGGAAATGATGGAGAGCGTTTCGAACCTCTCTGTGTGGGGGATGTTAGCTTGATTAGATCAACATTCCACGTTCCATGCATATGTGCAAATTGAGGGCCTTATGCACCTAACACTTGACATCGTTTGACATCACCACCAGATAAAGTAGTTCTTTTATTCTTATTTGTTTACTTATTTGGGTTTCTGTTTGAGAGACCACACCTGGGCTCACTCCTGGTTGGTACTCAGGGGACCTTATAGGGTGCCAGAGATGGAACTGAGGACAACTACATCTCTAGCCCCAATTGTAGTTATTTTACATGAAATATTTCAAAAGACAAAAGCTATTCTCCCAAGTCTTGGTGTCCTCCGTGACTCCTCGGTCTCTCATCCCACATCAAATCCACCAGTTGAGGCTGTAAATAATGTCTTCAACAGATTTTCAAGGACACAGAAGATGGATGGGACTAGTAGCTCAAGGAGCCCACCTTGCAAACTTAAGGCCTTGAGTTTGATCCCCTTAGACGACCCTCCCACCCCCACCCCAGGACTGCTGCATGTGTGGAGCAAGATTCTTGCAGCTCGGCTCTCTGTGATCCCACTGCAAGCACTTTCCCTCTGCACTCCAGTCAGGTGTGTGCGAGCACCCACAGCTAACAAGTGTGTGAGTCCCGCTGCCTCACATCCAGAAAGCAGGTCACCAGAACGTGCTTGAGCTCTGCTACTCCATGTGTGGCCCCTGACGGGCATCACAACCAAACTCCTGGTGGAGATAACAAGAGCCAGAGGAAGGGAAGAAGGATCCCGGAATCTGACCGGGATTCTTCCCCTCCAGGGGTCCCATCCTGGTCCCAGCCAACACTTTCTTCCCCCACCCAGAACATTTGTTCCTTGCTCATCTCACTCATGCCAAACCACCCCCAGCTGTTCTGCTCACACTTTAAGGGCCTGCTCATGTTTGTATGGTAAAGGGGAAAAACAATCGGTATTCTCTTCTGAATGTTCTTCCAGGGGCTCCCTGGCCTCCTCTGTTGCTACTTTGTTGCTACTCTTAGCTATTTTGTTGCTACTCCTTTGTTGCTACTCTTAGCTCCACTGGCCTGATCTTTCTTTGAGGAGACCAGGCCTGATTCAATCTCAGCCTTTGTCCTATTTCTCTCTCCTCCTTGAGGGCTCACCTGCAGAGAGCTGCATGGTACCTTTGTTCTTCGGGCTTCTATTCAGATATCCCCACTAAAGGGGTCTTCATGGACCATCCTATCTAAAATTGCAACTCTCCCCTGCATCCCCATTATTAATTGGCCCCTGCCCCCTCCCCCCTGGTTTAAAACTCATTATTTTCATACATATTCTATATTAAATTGAACTTTTTTTATGTAAGCTCCACTGCTCAGGGAGTTTATATCTCTTGTTCATGATGTATTCCTGAACTCAGAACAATGCTTAACAGAGGGTTTGGCATTCATTTGTTGGGTGAATAAAGAAAAACTACCGTTGTGCTTTGACAACGTTTTCTTGACTTTCTAAAAATCCAATTTGGGTGTTTTGTGGCTCTTGTAATAGAGCTTTTATTATTTCGACAAAATCCTCTTTAATGTCACTTAATGATTTGGTCTTAAATTTTATTTCCTCCACTCCTCCTCCTTCTTGCCAAATTATGGTCTCTTTTTTATTGTTGGAAAGACTTCAGAGTGTTTTGCTGTGTTTTGTTTCAGGTTCAAAGTCATGTTATCTGATGAGAAAATAATACGGGAGAACAGAACTTCTAAATGGCCTGAGAGAATTGTTCTGTGCCAGACAGCATTTCCTTCCAATGGTCGTTCACACGCAGAGCCGGCGGATCACTAGTGTTGACTAGTGGTTAGCAGAGATGGGCACACACTGAGCACCACAGTGGTCCCTGAGCTCTATGGCGCATGCGTGCTGCTCAGGCATGTAACACAACCAAGCAAGTGTGTGACGTCCAGTCATCACAGCTACATCAACAGAGGGAAGAGAAAGGGGAGGTTTAAAAGCTTTTATATTATTTCTAAAAGTAGATTACAGGGACGGGAGTGCGAGTACAGCAGGTAGGGTGCTTATCTTAGTTGTGATACCCGAGTTTGATCTCTGGTACCCCAGAGAGTATCCAGAGTCCCACCAGGAGGGATCTATGAATGCAGAATCAGGAAAAAAAATCCTGAGCACTGCCGGGAAAATCTATTGCAAAGACCCCTGGCCTGGGGTGGGCCTGATCCTTCTAATGAACAGAGAGAGGAATGAGTGTATAAATGTATGAGTCAGGAGAGCAAAGGAGAGTGAGAGAGGGGCACGTGTGATGTAGCAAAGAGGTTTGGATGGGCTTTGGGTAAAGCTCACATAGGGTATTGTAGGTCAGAGCGAGAGAAAATGAAACCCTAGATTTTATTCTAAATGTGATGGGAAGCCTTTGAAGGGAGAGTTGTATGATCTGGGTTAGAGTCGCACATATGCCATCATTCTACATCCCACATGGAGAAGGGGCTGCAGCTTGTAAGAGGGTAGAGAGGGGAGTCAGAATAACGTCATCATCTACATAACCTCCAAGAGAGGAGTTCAGGAGGAAGTGGGGGAGGGGTGGGGCTAAGATGACATGGAGAAGCCCAAGACCAGATGAGATCACATAGGGAGAAAGAGGGACCTCAGGGTTCCCTGAGGACACAAACTTAGCTGGGGCTGTATGAGAAGCAAAGCAGGAGGTTAAGGGTCTCCCCAGCCCTGCTGGAGTCTGATGGGGCAGGTAGAAGGGACAAGTGACAACCCAACTAGGTCAAACTCTAAAACCCTTGGAAATACAGAATCTGGAAAGAGACCAATTTCCCTGAAGTTTTGCAGCTTAGAGTTTAGATGACTGTCATTCACGTGTTAAACACAACATGTCTGCCAGCAGGAGAAAAAAGAGGATGTCCGGACGTCCTCGTCCTCTATTCATGGGCTTGTTGTTCCACCCCCAACCCCATTATGAGGCCCCTGAGATCAGTTGCTCTGCCTCTGCCCCTGAGAACCCTGCTCAGCCCAGAACAGCTGTGGCATGGAGTAGCAAGGGACATCATTGCTAGTAGGGTTTTGATACTTTATCTAGGGAGGAGTTGACTTAGGTCATGAAATCTGTAGACCTTGAGAAACCAGGTTGGGATGACTCGACATGATCCTACTGCTGGGACTCTCTGGGGATAAAGAGCCCTTTCTGGGAATGTTTTGCTGCCCCTCTGAGCCAAAGAACGTTTCTTCTCTCCCCCCAGAACTGTGGAGAAGCCCATACATCTGTGGTGGAGCATCCTAACAAGCTAGTAAACACAGCTAGGGAGCTGCATGGAAACAGATTTCTCAGAAGTCCCTAAGGAAGGAAGATGTTGGTTCTTCCCTCCCTCTGAGCTCCTGCATGGGATCCATGGCTGCATGGAGTGGGGGTAGGCAGATCAAATCCAGCAAGTGGGGGACCTGGAGTAGATGAGGTAGGTGATGGAGGAGGGAGGGAAAAGGAGGTGAACAGGACTAGAACAGGGAGTCGTGGAGCTTCTGCACCCCCAAAGTTGGCCTTTGCTTTTTTTCAACCCTGGGGTCAGCATCAGCCATGAGAACAGACTTGGAGATCAGGAGAATGTGGAAAACTGAAGCAGAGACAAGAGCAAGAAAAACTTCTGGCAGGTCGGGGAGGCTCAGCTTCCAGGTGTCAGCCCTTCTCCAGGCCTTACTTACTGCTTCAGGGTTCCATGAGCTACCCCACAACCTCCCAACAAATGAAACCTGGGGTAGAACACAAATCAACTAAGACAATAATAGGGCAGAGGGAGCCGTAGCTGATGCTCCCCTGCCCTGAATATAGGGCTCGGGTAGCTCTTCCCCAACTCTGCCCAACTGTCCTGTTTTGTGCTGTGCAGTGGTGGATATAACCTCTTCCTGCAGCCCTGGTTTAGAACTCCTTTTGTCTGTCCTTGTGATGTTTGAAGTGGCAGGAAACCCTTTCCTCAGGGCTGTCTGGGAATTACACCTGAAAACACTAAAGCCACAAAGCCAATAACAACAAAGGATCTCACAGTCAAACCTCAACTGTCCCCCTCCCCAAACCCAAATTAGGGGGGCCATAACTGGGACATTCTCACCTCTTACAGCGGAAGGAACCTGCTGCCCCGGGTGTCACATAGCAGCTGATGTCCCTGGGTCACAGTCTCCTGGGGACCAGGCACCGGAACAAAAAAACTAGGTTGGAGGGTTGAAAGAGAGCAGTGCCAGTCTCCTGGTAGGCCCTGATCCAATGTTAGCTGTTTTCTATTATGAGCAGATTTCCTGGGAGCCCAGGAAAAGGGGGTTCTGGGAAACTCAACCTTTCTAGATGGATATTGTTTGAAATGCCTGGCACAAAGCAAAGTGGAAGCAATGTTCAATTATGGGAATGGTCGGTGTTGGAGCAAGAAGTGAAGCAAACGCAGGGAAGCGAAGGCCCTTCCATGGGAAGGGATGGGGATGTGGACCCCATGCTGTGGTTCATTCAGAATTCTAGCCAGGCTGCCAGAACACAGTGACACGGTGAAGTTGCTAAGCACCATCTGGAGATATTGGAATTGCTGCCCATTTAATCACAGGTTGGTCAGAAGTCTGTCCTCCTGGAGGACAAGGAGGAGGAGAAGAAGGTCACAAAGACAGGGGGGAGAGAGAGAAGGCATAGGGAGGAAGGCCCCCTATGGGGCGTGGAGGCAGAAAAGTTGGGACCTGCGGAAAAAAGGCAGAAAGCCCTCCACAGGCTGATCTGGGCAATGCAAAGGCACCTGATTTGATTTTATTATACTTCATAAGTGTGCAAATGATGCACTATCAGTTTTTGTTCTTCCCAGAGCATAATTTGGGATGTTTCTGCTATGTGGCTAAAGATAGGGTGTTTTAATAATGCCCTCCTACCCTTCAAAGGGTCCAGGAATTACCCAAAATTCTTTGTATACGTTACTTTTCTGCTTTATCAGACAGAGTTCATTTCTGTTGTATATAGTAAACCTTGGTTAATGCAAGGCCTGCAAGAAAAGAGGAGGAATCCAGGAATTGGTTCCTGGGGCCTGTGAAACTAACAGTAGTACAAACAGCTTTAATCAATGGGACTCTGACAAATTAACTAAACACAGTGAAGCCATCACTTAACAGATACTAGAAATAACTTGAAATAAAGAGTCCATTGAAATTAAAGGCTCAACGACATCAACACAGAAAAGAGAAAGGGATTCTGGAAGGAAGTTGCAGTTGACCCGACCTCCTGGATTTACTTTTTCTTGCAGGCGGGCAGATTCCAAGCAGTAGCACTGAATTACTAAATTACTAGAGACAAGGAGGACATGGTTACCAGTAAGCTTGGAAGAGGGACTCAGATTAAAGATGTCCAGTTTGTCCCAAAGCCTGTCCAAGATGTGCTTTTATCAATAGCTGTACATCAGGACAAAAAGCCCCCACAAATGAATGAGATCATCCTAGTGGTACAGAGAGACAAAACAAGGGAATAGATAGTGTGGGACAATGACAAACCTTTGAACTTTGGAAATGTAACATTATTAATAGCTGTATTTTTTCTTTGAAGAATATCAGCCTTTGTTTGGGGAAGGCAGCTACTTGTGGGTCACCTTGATACTTTTGAGACTTTCTTTTAAGTCTATTCTCAGGCTAGTTTAACCATATTACTAAGGTGCTACCAGAATACACTATTTGTCAAGGTTCCTCATACATGACCTGTTAGAACTCAAACATCTTTCAACTCTGTGAGAACTCTGGGAATTATTCAGCCTACATATACTCATGTTAGCATTCAGCCAAAGGCCCAAGGCGGACTTATCAGCTCAGTGGGGCTCTTTCCTCTCCTATAGTTGGTTTTGTAAATTAGCATTTTCTCGACCTTCATATTCTCAGCTCTATTAGGCTTCTGTGCTTTTACTTGATCTACTCTTCTTCACTCTGCTGGAGTTGCAAATAGGTACAAAAAGTGGTAGGTAGAGAGTTGGAGCAGCTGTAGAGTTAACTTATCTGTTCTCTTTCTCTTGGGGATCTCTAATTCTAGGTTACCTAATGTCTGGAAACAATTGTTTCCTGGGTTAGGTTCTGTTTTATTTTTTTTTAAATTTTGTGATAGAAGAACCAGTCTAGTACCACTTATTACATAATTTGGGAAGTGAATGCTTCTGTTTTGAACAGTTCCTTTACTAGCTTTTGGTTTTGTTTTGGGGGCATACCAGGCAGTTCTTAAGGGATATTCCTGGCTCTGCACTCAAGGATCACTCCTACCAGTGCTCAGGGACCACACTGGACCATATGGGATACCTGGTATCTAACCTGGGTTGACTGTGTGCAAGGCAAACACCCTACCCACTATACTATTGTTCCCATCCTCTTTACTAGCTTTTTTGAGATTGTTGCCTGACTCAAGAATTTTTAGCTTTTGATATTTTGTTTTTTTTTTTGAGTATAGAACTTTAAATTTGTACATTTCCCCATAAATATTGCTTTAACATTACAAGTTTTGATATATAGTACTTCTGTTATCAGTTAAAATATTTTCCAGGGGTTGGAGCAATAGCACAGCAGGTAGGGCATTTGCCTTGCATGCAGTCAACCTGGGTTTGATTCCCAGCATCCCATATGGTCCCTCAAGCACCTCCAGGAGTAATTCCTGAGTGCATGAACCAAGAGTAATCCCTGTGCATTGCCGGATGTGACCCAAGGTAAGGTAAAGGTAAAGGCCCTCCCGTTGATCGTCGATTTGCTCGAGCGGGCCCAGTAACGTCTCCATTGGAGACTTTGTTGTTACTGTGTCTGGCATATCGAATACTCTCGGTAGCTTGCCGGGCTCTCCGAGAGGGGCGGAGGAATCGAACTCGGGTCGGCCATGTTGGCCGCTTGTAAGGCAAACGCCCTACCCGCTGTGCTATCGCTCCAGCCCAAAAAGCAAAAAAAAAAAAAAAAAAAAAAAAAAGAAATTTCAGATTTCATCATCGTGTCCTTCTTTGGCTCATGGTTGTAGCACTGTAGCACTGCCAGTGCTACAACCCATTATTCAAAATAACTTTTTTTATGTTGAACATGTGTATGACTGGGCTGGAGCAATAGCACAGTGGGTAGGGCGTTTGCCCTGCACGCAGCCAACATGGTCGACCCGAGTTCGATTCCTCCGCCCCTCTCAGAGAGCCCAGCAAGCTACCGAGAGTATCTCGCCCGCACAGCAAAGCCTCGCAAGCTAACCATGACGTATTCGATATGCCAAACACAGTAACAACAAAGTCTCCAATGGAGACGTTACTGGGCCCACTCAAGCAAATCGATGAACAATGGGAGGACAGTGACAGTGACATGTGTATGACTTATATTGCTATTTTCTTAGTCATCTTTAATGAAGCCTTTTCTCATGGCTAGTTCTTTTTTGTGGCCTATATGGGAGAATCTTATTTATTCCATGAACATGAAAATATTCCTTTATGTTTTCTTCTAAAATTTGTTATTGTTTATTTTTCACAGTTAGCCTTAATTTAGGCTTTGAATTATTATTTTTTAAAATTTTTCTTTTTTTTCTTTCTTTTTTTTTTTATTAGTGAAACACCATGAAGTACAGTTGTAGACTTATAATCTTTTGTGCTTGGGTTTCAGTTATACAATAATAGAGTACCCATCCCTCCACCAGTGACCATTCTTCACCACCAATGATCCCAGTAGCCCTCCCACCCCCCACTCCATCCCCCCCACCCCACCTCACCTCTGTGGCAGGGCATTCCCTTTTGCTCACTCTTTCCTTTAGGGTGTTGTAGTTTGCAATAGAAGTATTGAGTGGCCATCGTGTTCGGTTTATAGTCTACTTTCAGCACACATCTCGCATCCCGAGCGAGTCCTCCAAACATTCTTTACTTGGTGTTCCCTTTTCTATCTGAGCTGCCTTTACCTCTGACATGTGCTGCCGGCTTCCAAGCTGTAGAGCAGACCTCCTGCTACTTATCTTAACTATTCTTGGGTGTTCGAATCCATTCTGTTACTTTATATTCCCCAGATGAGTGCAGTCTTTCTACGTCTGTCCCTCTCTTTCTGGCTCATTCCACTTAGCATGTTTTCCATGTAGAACCACTTATATGTAAATTTCATGACTTCATCTTTTCTAACAGCTGCATAGTATTCCATTGTGTAGATGTACCAAAGTTTCTTTAACCAGTCATCTGTTTCGGGCACTCGGGTTTTTTCCAAATTTTGGCTATTGTGAACAGTGCAGCAATAAACATAGAAGTGCAGATGTCATTTCGACTGTACTTTTTTGCCTCTCCGGGATATATTCCCAGGAGTGGTATTGCTGGGTCAAATGGGAGATCAATTTCTAATTTTTTGAGAATCGTCCATACTATTTTCCAAAAGGGCTGAACCAGTCGGCATTCCCGCCAGCAGTGAAGGAGGGTCCCTTTATTGCTATATCCACGCCAACACTGGTTGCTTTTGTTCTTTTGAATGTGGGCCAGTCTCTGTGGTGTGAGATGATATCTCATTGTTGTTTTGATCTGCATCTCCCTGATGATTAGTGATGTAGAGCATTTTCTCATGTGCCTTTTTGCCATTCGGATTTCTTGAGAAAGTTTCTGTTTGTTTCATCGCCTCATTTTTTGATGGGGTTGGATGTTTTCTTCTTGTGAACTTCAACCAGTACTTTGTATATCCTTGATATCAATCCCTTGTCAGATGGGTATTGGGCAAATGTCCTTTCCCATTCTGTAGACTGTCTTTGCATTTTGGTCACTGTTTCTTTTGAGGTGCAGAAGCTTCTTAGTTTAAGAGAGTCCCATTTGTCCATCTCTGTTTTCACTTGCTTGGCCAGTGGTGCGTCATCTTTGAAGATACTGTTTGCTTCAATGTCATGGAGGGTTTTGACAACCTTGTCTTCAATGTACCTTATGGATTCCGGTCTGATGTTGAGGTCTTTAATCCATTTTGATCTTACT
Source organism: Sorex fumeus (assembly GCF_029834395.1). NCBI lineage: Eukaryota > Metazoa > Chordata > Mammalia > Eulipotyphla > Soricidae > Sorex > Sorex fumeus. The sequence goes on from NW_026606104.1 coordinate 48,719,609, forward strand.
TTTGTACATAGTGTTAGGTAGAGATCTGAGCCCATTTTTTTGCATGTAGCTGTCCAGTTTTGCGAGCACAATTTGTTAAAGAGGTTTTCCTTGCTCCACTTCACGTTTCTTGCTCCCTTATCAAAGATTAGATGATCATATATTTGGGGGGAGGTGTCAGTATATTCAGCCCTGTTCCATTGTTCTATGGCTCTACCTTTGTTCCAGTACCATGCTGCTTTAGTTATTACTGCTTTGTAGTAGAGTTTGAGGTTGGGGAGGTTGATTCCTCCCATTTTCTTTTTTCAAAGAATTGCGTTAGCTATCCATGGGTGCTTATTGTTCCTTATGAATTTCAGGAGTGTTTGCTCCATTTCTTTTTCATGGGTATCGTAATAGGGATTGCATTGAATTTGTACAATGCTTTGGGGATTATTTAGGCTTGAATTATTTTTTTGTGAAGATAAAATGGAATTAAACCAACTCTGTGCTCAGGGATCACTCCTGTCAGGGTTTGAGGAACCATATAAGGAGCTGGGGATGGAATCAAGGTTGGCAGCATGCACAGCAAGCACTTAAACTTCTCTCCTGTCTCTTGGCACCTAACCCCTCATTTTCACAGGTGACTCTGGAATCTGGGGATTCACCATGGTCAAGGCTATGTAGACTATTCTGAGTCTAGCTCTGAAGGGCAGGAATGGGGATTTAGGCCATCTGGAAAAAATCTTGGATTCTTTAGAATCTTCTATGTGGAACATTAAAAGATGCCTATAAAACATTTTGGTGTGATTATTTTGCTTACTAAACATATGTTTTTAAATAATAAGGATATAGGGTCCAGAGTGATAATATAACACGGATAGAGTACTTTCCTTGCATGTGGCAGATTTGAGGTCAATTCCCAGCATCCCATATGGTCCCCAAGCTGCCAGGAGTGATTCCCGAATGCAGTCAGGTGTGTCCCCAAACCACGCACACACACAAACACACACACACAAACCACGCACACACACACACACACACACACACACACCAAAGAAAAACCACTAACATACTCTAGACTTCTATTTTGAATAAAGAAAGGAATGTGCCAAGGGAATATTGAGAGAACCCTATACTGCCACCCAGGTGGAATTGGAAGCAATCTGGGAAGTGGGCATTAGGAAGAGGATGCTGGACCTCAGAGAGGGGACAGTGCCAGGGGGCAGCCTCTGGCCTCTATCTCATGCTCCGGAACACTGCATGCTGCATCATGACTGAGAAGGGGGAGCTGGGGGACCTCCTCCATCAGTGCACTGATTCCTGCCCTCACTCCTGCCCCTCGCTCCCACTGTGTGCCTCCTAGCCTGTTTCCTGCCCTGCCAGTGCACATGGAAGGAAACCCGTGCATTCTGCACAGCTGGCAGTGGGTGGAACTAAATATGCATATGTGGAGGGAGAACATGGGGTCTGGGTTCCTCTCCGGAAAAGAGAAGACAGCAGGGAGTTGTTCTGGCTTTTTTCTTTTTAAATGCCAGTCTTGCAGGTGAGATGGTGGGGACGGATGGAGTGGGAGTGGGGGGGGGGTTGGGGGGTGGTCTCTACAGTTGTTCTGCTCCAAGGTACCCTTATCTTGCTTTCCTAGGCCCAAGATCCTGAGGCTGAATCCAGGATTACCTTTTCCTACCTCCCTGTATCATGAGCAACCTGCACTCCTTCCAGCACGTTGCTTTCTTGGGCTCCTGCTTGAGTAGGAATTTGGGTACTTCCTTGCCTCCCATCTATATAAGTTGTTTGTCAAGCACAGCAGCCACCAGAATTTGAGATTGCTGGCCACATTGTCCAGATCTGGTGCTTAGCCCCTCCTTGGGAATAGGAAAAGGCAGCCTGCTTCTAGGAGAGACAGAGGGTGCCTGAGACTGGAACTCAGCTTCTGGAGTGTGTGTGTGTGTGTGTGTGTGCGTGTGTGTGTGTGTGTGTGAGAGAGAGAGAGAGAGAGAGAGAGAGAGAGAGTATAGGGAGGGCAGTGGGGGGAGGCTGCTGCATGAATGGGGAGTGTCAAATGATAGCTTGGGGACCAGGCTTGGAGAAGGCTGTGGTGGCTGAGTGAATCCATTTGGGAGACAGTAGGTACTGCTGTGGTGTGAGGTTTGTTCTCAAGATCTCCAAAACTGTAGTAAGTTGACTAAATCCACAAAAAGCTCAAATTCATTGGACTTTTATTCTTTGTTCCTGTTAGAATCCTACATGGACAGAGGTAAGGGGGTTGTAAGGGGTCGCAAAACTCGTAGCTCAGGGCTGGAGAGATAGCACAGTGGGTAGGGCGTTTGCCTTGCACGCGGTCGACCCGGGTTCGAGTCCCAGCATCCCAAATGGTCCTCTGAGCACCGCCAGGAGTAACTCCTGAGTGCAGAGCCAGGAGTGACCCCTGTGCATCACCAGGTGTGACCCGAAAAGCAAAAAAAAAAAAAAATGGTAGCCCAGAGGTGATTGAAGTTGGGGATTGGTGTGGGTGGGGAGGAGGGAGGGCCGGGAGCATTCCCAAACTGAGGAATGGGGCCTGGGCCAAAGTGAACCGGACCTTCAACGGACAGAGGGACCCCTTTTGCCACCTGGATTATCTAGGAATTGGCAGGCTGTGCAGGAGGCAAGAACTTTACTGATTTCCAGTACAAATGTGTAGGATGGCTCCATTTAGACTCACCTGAGTCTCTGAGCAGCTGGAATATGGAAACCCCACCTTTCTTTCTTTCTTTCTTTCTTTCTTTCTTTCTTTCTTTCTTTCTTTCTCACTTCTGGTGGTGTTGGGGGACCATGTGGGTTGTAGGGGATCAAACCTGAGTTGGTTGCACACACAACAAGTGTATTACCGGCTGTACTATTAATTTGGTTCTCTTTCTTTTCCTTCCCTTCATTTCTTCCTTCCTTCCTTCCTTCCTTCCTTCCTTCCTTCCTTCCTTCCTTTCCTTTTTTTGCTAAAGCTTGATGGTTTGGGCTATGTGGTTTTGGCATAGCCTCTTGATCTCTTGGTTTCTTCTGTAATATAAAATAGTATTAGTCTCCTCCTCCTTAATGGATTTTGGGTGAGTTAATTATATAACAAGACATTGAGAGCAGGACCTAATAATGCAAACTAACACTACCTGGATAGTACAATAAATAGGTAGTGTTATACTAGTTAGTGTGCTACCTGTAGATTACAAGGACATACACATTTTGTGCGTGTGCTCAGAAATATTTTGGTAATAAAGATGCCAGTCATTAATTTATCTCTGTAACCTTGAAGCTGATTTCTTAGCCCAGTGCAGAGGTCTTGGCGAGAAAAGATCTTGGCTGAGACTGAAGCAGAGAGACTTGGGACCTGCCACCTTGTTTGTTTTATGCTCACTGGCGTTTTTATATATGACATTGTGAAGGACTTTCGGCCTCCTGGAGCCTCAGTTTGGCTTTTCTGTGAAAATGCGAGGCATTCATTATTAGACAAAGGCTAAGGGGAAGAAACCCTAGAACAATTCTGGGCCGCGTTTAGGGTGAAGTGCGCCCTCTTGTGTCCTAACGCTGTTCTCTCTCAGCCGCCTTGCTTACAATTCTCTTTAGAGCGGCTGGCCCTGCAGGGGATTTCCGTTAAGTGTGTGAGTCACCTTAAAACTGCCTTTCCAGAATCAGATCTTGGCATCCTCTCAGATCCCCCAGCCTTCCCAGCCTCCCATATTGCCGCACCATCTCTGAAACCTCCCCTTCTCTACGTATTTCAGAGGAGATCTTTTTCTTGTGTGGTGTCTAGGGAAAAAGCCCTAAGGAGTCAGTCACCTGCCCACGGGTTTAAATCTCAGCACAGCATTTACTTGCTACGTGATCACTTCACCTCAGTCCCCATTTTTTCCTTGTGAATTAGGGATGATAATCCCATAGGGCACTTGTGAGCACTTTAGCAGTTAGGAAGCACCTATAGGTGTTATTAAGTCCTCTGAACAAAATCATGGTTATTATTAGAAATAAGATGCAATGCATTTGACAGAGGAAAACTGAAACTGGGTCTTCATAGGTAATATATAGAATTCCCCAATTTTAACAATAGCTAACTCAGATCAAGCACTTCCCATCTGCCATATATATATTGTGACAGTTTTATCACCATTAGTAAAAATAGTACTAATAGCTAATGATTATGAGTCATTTTGTCACACATGTGCCAAACTCTTCATTTTCCCCCACCCCCGTTTATTCCTCTAATTAGGTAGATGGCTTTTCTTTTGTTTCCATCATACGGATTACAAAAATAAATAAATAAATAAATAAATGAGGTAAGAAATCTGCCCAAGACGTCCTCACTAGCAGAGTGGCAAGACCTCTATGTTCTGCATTTGAAGATAAGCATCAAGTCCCAGAAATGTGAGTAAGGGAGGAAGAATTGGGGTGCAGGGCACCTGACTCTTAACCTTGCAAGAGTCTAGTTGTGGGTGCACATGTGAACAGAGGGGAACACCTCTGTCTCCACCCCCAGCCCTTTTTTTTTTGAGCCCCGAAGCCCTGGTTTCAGTGATTCCCCATGCTACCCTAAAGAAAGAAATAAAAGAAAGTAAGACCAGTCAGACAGAAGCAGCTTGATTCTAGAGCGATTTTTTACCTACTTTTTTTTCATTTAATCTTCACAGCACTCTGCAATGTATATTTTGTTGTATACCCTGCATTTTACAAATGGAAAAAAAAAAGATAAAATAGTTGCCTACATTGTTCAAAGTTACCCAGCTTCAGGAAGTAGTTGGGCTGGAATTTGACTCATTATCTCAATGGTACAAAGCAACTGCCCGTGATATTAAGATGATTCATTACTGTTGTTCTAATAATAACATTCGTTCAACACACCAAGTTCCAAGCTCTGTACAAAGCGACTTAAGATAGTCATTCCCAGCTGCCAGCATTCACTGTGCTAGGTCCAGACCCTGAGCTAGCTAGCCCTTACAGCCGAGATAGCACTGTAGCACTGTCCTCCCGTTCGTTGTTCATCGATTTGCTCCAGCGGCACCAGTAACGTCTTGTTACTGTGTTTGGCATATCGAATATGTCGAATATGTCATGGTAGCTTGCCAGACTTTGCCGAGCGGGCTTGATACTCTAGGTAGCTTGCTGGGTTCTCCGAGAGGGGCGGAGGAATCGAACTCGGGTCTTCCAGGTTGGCCGCGTACAAGGTAAACGTCCTACCCGCTGAGCTATCGCTCCAGCCCACGGTCGAGTTAATACAGTTGAAATATATATTATGTCATGTGAAGTCTCGCAAAAAGCCGGCAACAGGAGTGTTACTACTATTCTCATTACACAGATGGAGAGTAAATTTTTTATCCAAAGTCATGCTATACGCTAGAAATTGAACCTACAACTATCCAACTTTCCAGTCCACCAGTTTGGTCATCACTAGTTCTCCGTTCTCCTTACTACTTAATGGTTTCTGCCTTAATCTTTTCCCGACACAGGATTCTCACAGCGCCACTTTAACAGGCTCCACCCCCTCCACCTTGAATGCCCGCCTACCAGGCGGAGCCGTTATCCCGGAACCCTTGGAAAGGACCCTATTCCTAGCAGACCCCGCCCTCCCTCGCGAATCGGTTACAAATCTGCACGGCTATTGGTTGGCACCATCTAAGAGACACGCCCACTGGAGCTCGCCGCGATGCCTTTCGGGAGTTGTAGTCTCCGACGCGCCATTCCCGGGGTGGCGCCGCTCGGACTCCGCATCCCAGCATTCCCCGCGCGAGCCCTGGAGCACTTCCGCCCTGTTGTGAAGTGGGTGTCTCGGTGGGTGAGTCCGGGTGGCGGGGCGGGGGCAGCCAAGACTCGGGCTCTGGGCTGGAGATGCCCAGGGGTCCGGGGAAGGTGCCAGGGCAGGAAGAAGCCCTGGTGAGGGCGGGGCGAGGTGATGGGCGCCGGGAGGATGGAGCGTTCGTCCCGGGGAGGGTCCGAGAGGGGTCGGGGATGAGGCGGGGGAGCGGCCCCGGGAGCGAGGAGCCGCTTCGGAGGGGCCGGAGGGGAGGAAGCCCCCGGAGGGTCCGGGGAGCCCTCAGAAGGGACAGGAGACCCGAGAGGGCTGTGGGATGGGTTTGGGGGCTCTGGCAAGAAGTGGTCGTGAGCGGGCCTGAGCTCGAAGCCTGACCTCGAGAAGAGTGTTTGAGCCCTGGCATGTAGAACAGACCTGACGGACACCCCCATCTTCCCACCTCTGCTCCCGACCCCCGCCCCGCCCTGTCCCCCCAGGCGCAGCGGGAGTGAGAGGCATCGGTACCGCCTTCCGCGCGCCCCACCAACCTCCTGCGTGCCTTCCCATCCGGGGGTCATCCTGCTCTGGGGTCCTTCTGCTTGGGATCGTCCCCAGTCCTGCGGGCTGACTCCCCGACCTGGGGTCCTTCTGGTCCGGGATCGCCACTGTCCCGGGGTCGTCCTGTCTCCTGGAGTCGTCCCCATCCTGGGTCGATCCAGCCCTTCCTGTCAGTGACCCCGCAGAAGTCTTCCCCCGCCAGGACAAAGACTGTGGCCAGTGATGTGTAATTGCGCCGGGATCCGGTTGCTGTACAGTAGTCTCCTTCAGAACCCCCCAGCCTCCAGCGCCTGCAGGATTAAGTGCAGACCAGTGGGCCAGTGGGTCCAGTCCCTTCTAGAGCTTTAGGCGTCTAGTTTCTGTGCACCAGGCACTCCAACTCTTCCCAGTTTCTTGGGAGAGGATATTTGGATTCCCACCATTGTCTAGACGGTTCTGTTTGGAATACTGCTTTCCCCCCAGTTTCTGCCAAGGGACTGTCCCTATCTAGTAACAACTCAAACTCTATTTAATTCCCTTCACAACTTCAGATCGCTCTGAAACTGTAGCAACCTCAGATCTCTTGCTGCATTTGCTACAATGTTTGATCGCCATCATTATCATCATCATCATCACCATGATCATCACCATCATCATCATCATCATCAATCATCATCTTCACCATCATCATTATTAGAGGAGATTTTTTTCACTAAATTGATTCAGACCAGGACAGCTTCTGAATCACGTTGGTTTCTCCATTGTCCAGACCAAAGTAGTGGTAAATAACTGGTGTAAATGAAGCCGATAACTTGATGATTGTGAATAGGGGCCTCAGTGAATTTTGCTAATACTGGTTTCCAAATTGCTACTTCCAGTGAATTTCTAGAGGCTTGACTGTTAGTTTCCTTCTCCCTGTTGGGGCTGTCTTGCTGGAAAGAGATTCACTGGTTGCAATGATTTAAGGCAGGCTTGGGAGTGCATCCACTTCCTCTTCCTGTGCTTCACAGCCAAAGCCAACAGGTTATAGCTCATAGTCACACGTGTCCAGAATCCTTAACACATTTGACTGAAGCTGGTGCTTTATTATTATTTTTACTATTTTAAATTTTTTTATGGTGCCAAACATCAGACCTGGTCCTTGGCTATGTAAAGCATGCTCTTTCCCACCGAGTGTCATCTTTGGCCCCCAAGTTGATTCTTTTAATAAAACTATTTATTCTCCCTGAACTGAGCCTTTTGGTGTAAGGTCAGACAGTATCCTCTACTGTCATCCAAGTAGTCGGCCTCCTGGACTCCTAGTTTCTTTGTCTTTGGATGTCACAGACCAATCTTGACCTTTCCCATGGGGATTGGGGCATAGTTACTCTTCCTACTATCACATTCCCTGGGTGGGCTTCTCATATTTCCTCCAGGCACATAGCTTTAGGAGCCAGGATGCCCCCCAGTCTCCTTGTGCAGGTAAAGGGATTCAGATTTTGAGATTTTTGGCTTAATTTCCACTATTTTGGTCTGGGCAATGGAGAAACCAAGGTGGTTCAGCAACTGTCCTGGTCTGAAACAGTTTAGTGAAAATGATTTTTCCTGCTGATGATTATGATGATGATACAGTGACAATGATTAACCGTTGCGGCAAATGCACCAAGAGATCTGTGATTGCTACAGTCTCAGAGTGATTTGAAGTTGCTGAAGGGAATTTAGTAGCATTTGGGTTATTTTTAGGTAGAGAGCTTCCCTAGGTAGAAACTGGGGGAAAAGTAATATTCCAAACAGAACAGTCTAGATAATGGTGGAAACCCAAATATTCTCCCCAAGAAATTGGGAAAAGTTGGAGCCCTGGAGTAGCTCTTGTTATATAGGACGGTCTGTACTTTCTCCAAGTCTTTTTAGACAGCAGATAAGACCTTTGAGATCATTTTGCTGAAAGGTGGCAGACTGAGTGTGAACTGGTTGGACTCTAACTACTGTGCTCTAATTCTCAGTGTTTGAAATGGTTTGGCTTGGATGCCAGCATTTAAAAATCTATAGCTTTGGTTTCTCCAGGAAAACTTGGGAGGCTCAGGAACACTGAGCAAGTGTTCCTTCTGGTGCTCTTTAATTAGCCACAGGACCCATTGCACTCATTTACACTTCTGGGTCCTGGCTATAAACTTAGAGCTGCTGAGTCTGGATTCCTTGTCTCCTTGCTCTGCTCTCATTGTACTTCTTGGGGACTTGAGGCAGTTACCGAAGAGGATCAGGCAGCTGCAGAGGCTACAGTACCTGTCCAGTCACACACCTGATAAAGGGCCAGAGTGGCACCAGAGCTCTAATCCGCTCACTCCTGCCTTCCCGTTCTCTTCACTCTGTTCTTCTTAGGAACTTGGGTGACTGGCAGACTTAGAGTAGGCCTGTGATTAAGAAACATGGCTAGGGATAATGAAACCGGACTTGGTCTCAACTCATCTGCTTGCTAGTTGTACAACCTTGAGTGATTCTTCTTCATCGATCTGTTCCCTTATATGTATATGGAGGATATAGTGGAGTCGCACTGTACAGAATCATTCTATTCAAAAGCCAGTGCAGAATGTGAAAATCTTAAGTTCATTCAAATCCAGAGTCAGCTTGCGAATCCTCTGGTCAGGAGCCACTTCAGAAACCCAGCACAGGATTCTTTCATGCAGCTGCCCAATACGATCAGGCTCTGTGGGTGAAACAACCAGTAAAAGAGTTGACCTCTGTTTAGGGACTGTGCTGTACGGAAATCACTTTGCTTCCAGTAGTGGAGAGAGAGGCTTGAGGGGACTGAGGCCAGTTTGGCCTGCAGAGTGGTGACAGTGTCCTGGTGTTGGATTTGGCTGCACTTTGCATTATGGTCTTCCGATCTCTTTCTGTGTTGGCATTGGACTGCATCTCCACACTGATGAACTCACTTGCTTACGTGGAGAAGTCAGAGAGGTTATGAATGTGGAGGGCCTGGTGCTGTGCCCAGAAGATCCTGGACATTCAGTATTTGGGGACTCCTTGCAGTTGCTGATCCTCCCAGCAGGGGCTCTGATGTTCCAGCTGTCTCTGAAGTGGGGAATGCCCTTCCTGGTACCCCACTTAGTTCTGTGTGTACTCACCTGCTGTTGGCTGTCTGTCTTTACTTCCCTCGGGACGGGGTGGGGGGGTGTTAATCTCATTCAGCTAGAGAAGAGTAAGAAAATCTTTTGGATCTCAAATTGTTACTAACGTTTCGGACTTGAAAGACTTTACAGAAGAATAAACCCCATTCTCTGAGACTCAGCTTTGAGCCCTGAGACACTGAAGCTGCCCCTTTTGTTGTAATGTTCTCTGTGGGTCAGTGTTCTCTCCTGGCTGGCGTTGTTGCCTGTCTCTGTCCAGACTCCAGCTGACCTTCCTCTGTGCTAGGTGTTGCTACTTCTCTAGCTCCCAGTACAGGGTGGGGGACAGAGAGGGACTGTGGAGGTGACTGGTGGGTTGGTCCTCACGTGACAGTGACCCAGATGTGCTGGACTAGTACATGATCAAGACTGGTTAAGGAAGGAATTTCAAGAAACGTTACTTCTTTGCTTCATCTAGGTGATGGGTTTCTCCATCACCCATTCAGTTTTCAGTGTCGGTGATCTACCATTTTGATATGAGACAACAGAACTTCAAGTGATTCTGCTGTGACATCTGGAGTTGGGTCCTGGATACAGAAATGAGTAAGAAATAGCACTGGCCCAAGTGAGACAATCTAACGGAGCTGCCAGAGGTGAGACCCATGTGTACAACAGGCTAGGGTAATACCTGAGCTAGACATATGAGAGCACAGGGTTCTTGGGCAGCGGGGAGGACATGGCAAGGGACTCTTCACTGATGAGGGGACTTTGAGTCAGTAACAGACAGGCAGGAGGTTGCCAGACAGCCACCAGTTGTTCTCCACCTCTTCTCCCTCAGTAGGCAGAGCTCTTTTGGACAGGCTTTACCACCTTTGCCTGGCCACCATACAGCCCAGCCACATGGCCTAGAATGCCGCAGACCACCCTCCCTCCATTCTCACTTCAGCTGTGTCATTTCCACTTGGAAGTGGCTGGCAACTTCTGTGGCAGGGGTATTTTGAATGTCATCCAGGTTTGCTGGGAGTGACACAGAGAACTCAAGCTTATCAAGTTGGTGCAGAGGGGGTGGAAAACAAAGGCTCTAATCTCTCTGGAGGCTCCAGTCTCTCTGGAGACTCTTATTCCTACTGCACAACGTTCCTCCAAGACAGTGAATTAAGTCGCATGTGTCACTGAGATGAAAACCAAGAGGACAAAGAATTCATTCTGGCATGAGTAAGAGGTTGTTTCTTTTTTTATAACTAGTGGGCATTAGAAAGGGGCTCCTGATAACCCCTGCCTCTGTTGCCTCCCCATCATTAGTAGATCTGTGTTTCACTGTTGACATTGTGCATTCTGTGTGTGCTGAGCTCTGCACTAGATCCCTCAGGAGGATACATAGTGGGCAAGATAATCACAGTAGAGTGTGACCAGGGTCTTGGTAACAGGAATAGAAAGGTCCTTGGAAGCATGTTGCTCTGGACCGCTCTTGTTTCAAGGCCCAGGCCTTTTAGAAGACGTGAGGTTTTAGAGAGAATTTGGGTGAAGAAAGTGGTGGGATCATTCCATTACAGACTGGCACACATCAAAAAGTACAGAAACAGTTAGTGCTGGTGTGGATGCAGGAAGAAGGGGACTCTCATTCATTACTGGTGGGAATACCAACTGGTCCATCCTTTTTGGAAAACAATATGGACATTCCTCAAAAGACTAGAAATTGAGCTTCCATACAACCCAGTAGTAATCTTCCCGGGAATATATCCTAGGGATCCTAAAACACAATTCAGAAAAGGCATCTGCGCTTCTATGTTCATTACAGCACTATTTACATTAATCAAAACCTGGAAACAATCCAACTATCCAAGAACACATAAATGGGTAACTAGGTTACATCTACCCAACGGAATACTACACAACCATTAGGAAAATGAAATCATGAACTTTGCTCATACGCGGATGGACATGGAAAGTATAACACTGAGATGAGTCAGAGGAAGAGAGACAGACATAAAAATGATTGCACTCATTTGTGGGATATAAAGAAAATATATGAGAATAATAGAAAGTCATTCGAAATGAGGGCCAGGAGAACTGGTCCATGGTAGGAAGCTCGCCACAAAATGGGTGGGGGAGGGCAGTTAGAACAGAGAAGGGACCACTATGACAGATCACTCTGGACAAAAACTGAGTGTTGAAAGAAGGTAAAGTGATATACACGATACCCTTTCAGTAACAGTATTGCAAAGGACAGTGCCTAAAAGGAAAAGAAAGGTGTAGCCCATAGAGACAGGTTGTATGGGTGTGTGGGAAACCTACACTGGTGAAGGGAGGGTGTTGGAACATTGAATGACTGAAACTCAAATCATGAACAAGTTTGTAACTGTGTATCTCACAGTGATTCAATTAAAAAAAAAAACAACCCCTAAAACACCAAGAGGGGTAATTGTTCCCAAAGGAGCCCTGGCACCAGGAGACTCAGAGTGGCCTGCTGCAGGAACTGCCTGCTGCCGGGGTGAGCGTGGGAAAGAGATGCGGCTGGGGGTCTGGGCACAGGGAAAATCTAGTCTGGCAGTGCCAGTGGAGCAGGGCTTGGGGTGTGAGGTGTGGAGGCAGGGCCATGAGTTAGGCTGATGGGGTACAGAAATGTGGTGGTTCTCTGGACTGAGGTGCGTGCAGGTCAGCAGACCCCTTGTGGAGAAGAGATGGATGTAGGGGAGGTTGGAGGGAGACAGGGCCGGTGGGGCACTGGATGGTAGATGGTACCTTCCATCTTGGCGGGTGGAGCTCATACAGAAGAAAACATTAAGGTCAGCTTTGTTGGACCCCTTGAATTTGAGGTGCCCTTGAGATAGTCAAGTGGACATGTCCTGGAGGTGCTGGATGTGGGGGGTCTGGAGACAGTTTCTGGCTGAAGTTTGGGGAGCTGTCAGTGTTGAGATGGGGCAAGTTGCCAGCTGGGCTGAATTTTTAGAGGAGAAGTGGAGTGTGAGAAGGGGGGTTTATAAGGAGAATCCCCCATCTCTGGGGGAATGTCAAAACTCTAAGACCAAGGAAGTGGGTGATGTTAGGAACCTAACTTAAGGAAGTCAGGTTCTTCTTTTGTGTCTGAAGAACTCCTGATTGTGAAGCCGGAGGACTCGTGGCAGTCTGAAAGCAGACCCCAGGAGAAGGACGCTGCCCCTGGCCCTGAGACTACCCGTCAGCGCTTCCAGCAGACTTTGGGCATATGGAGAAGGGAGAAGTCTAGGCTGGCCCAGATCATATAGGGCTGATGCTCAGCTAAAGCTTGTCCATTATCCCAGGGTTTAACTCACTTCTGTGTTTTATTTATTGTGCTGGTCTTGGTGTCAGAATGCATTGTAACTTCAGAATGCATTTTAACTTCCTGCTTCAGGAAGAGAAATGTCTCTTAGCACGGGCCCCAGCAGTGGCCAGCGTAAAGTGGAGGAACTGAGTGATGCCTGGATCCTCTTTGCTCACTTTATCCTTTGTCTCTCTTCAGAGACTTGGGGAGCACTTCCTCTCCCAGCATCCCTTGGAAAATACACAGTCGATGTAGGAAGACATTGGAGGAGGCCATGGCTGTTGCCTTGGGGTCCCAGACCCAGAACTCTCCCCCACGAGTGCCCGAAGAACTCCTGATTGTGAAGCTGGAAGACTCCTGGAGGTCTGAAAGCAGACCCGGGGAGAAGGATGCTGCCCCTGGCCCTGAGGCTTCCCGCCAGCGCTTCCGGCAGTTCCAGTACAGGGATGCAGCAGGCCCCCACGAAGCCTTCAGCCAGCTCTGGGCACTCTGCTGTCACTGGCTGAGGCCGGAGATCCGCCTTAAAGAGCAGATCCTGGAGTTGCTGGTGCTGGAGCAGTTCCTGACCATCTTACCCCAGGAGGCCCAGGCCTGGGTGCAGGCACACCACCCGGAGAGTGGCGAGGAGGCTGTGGCATTGGTGGAGGATTGGCACCGAGAGAGCCAGGCTGCAGTACCACGGGTGAGGCCGCTGCTCTGTTTCCCAGGGGGTAGATTGGGCAAGGCAGCGGGTATGACTGGGTTAGAATCATTGCCCACACCACAACACCACCAACAACAAGCACTGTCACTAGGTTAATAACCCCCCAAGCCGTAAAGCAGTAATAGTAGTAATAAGAATTAAAATAAACTGTATTATTGAGCAAGTGACCTTTATTTAGCACTGTTATGTTCCAGGCACAGTTTTAAATGATTTCCATATATTAACTGTTTAACCTTATCCACAATTTAATGAGATCCTGTTATTCTTATTTTACCATTGAGGAAGCTGAGGCAGAAAGATAGATAAGATTGAGGGGCTGGAGAGATAGTACAGGCCTTGTTAAAACACTTGCCTCATATGCAGCTAACTCTGGTTCTATTCCTGATAACCCATGGTCACCTCAACACTGTTGAGAACAACTCCCTCTCTTTACCCTTGCACAGAGCTTGGAGTAGTCCCTGAGTACCACTGGGTTTGCCCAAAAATCCAAACAACAAAAAAAAGGTCAGCTAGATTGACTTCAGGGCATACAGCTATTACTGGCTACTATTGGTTCTGCTAGAATTTGGCTTTAAGCAGTCTAACTCTGAAGCTAACACTTGGAACCAGGCTCACACTACCTCCAGTACTGTACCCATGGTAGGCTTCATTTATTTGTATTGTGTTCTATTATTATTATTTTGGTTATGCAGCAATGCTCAGGGGCTTCTGGCCCTGCTTGGGGTTTGCTCCTGGAAGTGCTGGGGGGTCAGGCAGTCCTAAGGGACCAGGGCTCGAACTGGGCCTCCTGCATTCAAAGCACGCACTCAGCCCATTGAATTGTGTCCCCGGCCTTGTATTTTATCCTGAATATAGTCTTTTCAGATATGTTGTCTCTTGGGATGCATGCCCTAACAACCGAGGTAGATAGAACTAGCATTTCTGTCCTCATTTTCATAAATTAATCTAAGCCCCCCCAAAGTCTGGTGACTCCCACAGCTCAGTGTGACCCAGAACCTAAACTCTGATCCCTGGGTTCCAGGTCATTGCTCTTTTTCCTAAATTGATGCCTCATCTGCAGACCTTGGGGATTAAAGTACCATGGAGTTGTGAGGCTAAAGTGAGATTTTTGACTGACATTTATTGAGCACTTGCTGTGTGTCAGATGCTGTTCAAGCTTTTATGTATCATTTATAAAATCAACTCAGGGACCCTCTAAGGTGGCTGCTATTATTATAGCCATTTTTCAAGTAGAAAAACAGAGACTTAGCTTGTCACAGTTGTAATGCTTAGTGGGAGTACTGTGATAAGGGAAGTAAAAATATTGCAGATTGAACACTTGAGTTCAGCAGTTTGCATGTGACCCTGAAGGCCTGCGATATTACTTAATAATATTGCTATCACACAAATTTTGAACCTTACTTTGAAGCTGGTATACAGCAAGTCCTTTAGCTGTGGTCCGAATTAGCCATTCAGAATGTTCATCTCAACATCACCCTGAAGCTTCTTGCTATACCATTAGTAATTCTTAGAATATTATTCTTGGTCACAATTTATTTTGGGAAATTAAGGGCTTAAGAACACACCCCTTGCAAGTGGCAGGGTTTTTCTGTATGTCATAAAAGTAAAGCACACAGATGTGAGTTAGGGAAAGAAAGGTGTAAAGTCTGTCACTGTGCTTCTTGGAATCCTTTACACATTGATTGAAGATGTAGAAAGCACAATATTTAAAGTTCTAGAATGAAATATGAGAGAGCATACTTATTTAAATATGCCTCCGCCCCTCTCGGAGAGCCCGGCAAGCTACCGAGAGTATCTCGCCCGCACGGCAGAGCCTGGCAAGCTCCCCGTGACGTATTCGATATGCCAGACACAGTAACAACAAAGTCTCCAATGGAGACATTACTGGGCCCGCTCGAGCAAATCGACGAACAACGGGAGGGCCTTTACTTTTACTTACTTATTCTACCTTCCCATATTATTTTTTGTAAAGAGCAGTTAGTGGCTGTAAAGAAATAAATGAAAGACTTAGGACTTCAAAATTAGAGTGTGAAGAACTTGAGATCCAGAAATAAGAATTCAGTTAAATCAAGGTCTCAATGATTCATCATTTATAGAAAAAGAGGATCAGACTAGACCAAAACTTTCTGAATTATACCCCTGTGGGCAAAGCCAAGGTTGAACTTTTTCTAAAATGGAGTGGGAAAAAGGAGGTGGAATGATCTCAGTTAAGACTTTTTTTTTTTTTCACTAAGAATCTTTGCTTGGGCATGGCAACAGTTGGAAGAGCTAGGCCTAGACGTAAGGATTGTTCCAACTTCAAAATAACAGTGAGCTTTCCCCCCTTCACCCCACATAAGAGCGTTGATGAGCAGTCTTCTCCCTCTGAGCCATGAGGACATCGGTGGGATCTCCTTGTCTGGCATGGCTTTTGGTGCTCCAGACCCTTTCCTATACAGGTAGCTTCCCAGTGGCAAGACCTCTCTTGGAGAGTGAATCTAACCTTTCAGATCGGCCAAAAGATTTTTGGAGCCATGTTTAACAAACTCAGTTAGTTGGTGAATCACTGTTTTGGATCAAGAAATATGATCCTCAGCATTTATTCAGTCTCTACCTTTTGTGTGAAAATGGGAAAAAATCAGAATACATATTTGCAATTGCTCATGTGTAGTTAAGGAGACTGTCCAAGTACCTGTGGTGAGGCTGGGGGCGGGAACTGCACCGAGGAGGTGGGAGTGGTTCAGAGTGAGCATTACCCTGGCATTGCTTTTCTATTTTTGAATTGTGAGTGTTGAAAATACCTGCTAGAGAAGTTGAGATACATTTTAAAAAACCTAAATGAGGTTGTTAAACTATTAAGGACTTGGGACAGGGAAATAACTTCATAGTTTCCCTAAATTTGGAACCACCCAAGAAAGAAAAAAAATTAATTATATGAATGACGAAGCTGAATTGGGTACTGTTATCTCTTAATTATTATATACTCTGTATATCTGTCCTTTTTGGCAGAATTTCTGCATTGAGGTAAAATTGCCACTTGTACTTTCATTTTGCATTCAAGTTTACTTATCTTTCCTTCCTTTCTAGAATAGAAATGCCTTCTTAAAATTCTATCTGAAATTCATTATACCACCTTTTTTCAATATTTAAAATGTCCTTTGCATTTCAGTTGGAATAAAAATTAACAGTTAGAGTTCATTGTGTTTTCTTCCCCTATTTTTTATGTTTCCCTTTGGGCCTTACCCAGTGATGCTCAGGGTTTACTTCTGGCTCAGGGATCACTCTTGGTGGGGGGCTCAGCTGACCATATGTGGTACCAAAATCGAACTGGGGTTCGAGTATGTGAGGCAAGTGCTTACCCCCTCCACTATTTCACCTGCTCAACTTTGATCTGTTTTTGATAACTTAGAAAACCATCTGTTTTTTAATATTTATAGATTATTTTTTAAAGTCATAATGTATCATTTATCTGTAACTCAAAAATGTTGTGAACACTGGTATCCTCATTGAGATTTTTGAATAGTAATGAACAAGACATTAGTAATATAAATGCTTGTCTATTTACCGAAGTCATCAGTTTCATGATTTTCTTGTTATACTTTAAAGCATCTTTGGATTTTTGAAAAGCCTGTTAACCTCTGAGTCATAGTTAGAAAGAAGATTCCCTGCTCTGCCATATTGGATCTTATTGAACTGATGGCTGGGAATCTTGGCTGTATATAGGAACTGGAATTGTATGCAGAAGAGAACAGGTCATTAAAGTCAGTGCAGGAATCTCAGAATCTCCAGCTCCACCCAGTGGATCCCAGGCCTGAGGAGCAGTCTCAGAAGGAGTGGGCGAAGAATCACTGCTCTGATCTTCCCAAGCATCTAGGCAACAAGCTGGCACCTCAGCCCTTGACGGAGAGCAGTGAGTACCAGGAGTCAGGACATATCAGGGAAGGGGGAGGGAGGGCGGCAATGGGGGCAGGGATTCTGGCGGGGGTGGGGGGGTGTAGGGTGTACAGAATAGCAACTGATGGACATGCTGAGAAATGAGCCCATACATGCTGAAAAGAAGATGTAGCCCCCAGTTTTGTGGGCACGTGCGCTGTAGCCTAGTCATGCAGTTCCTTCAGACGGGGACTAGGGGGGTGTGATCATAGGAGTTCAGGTCTGCCTCTTGACATCTAAGGCACATCGCTCAAGGCAGCTTAGGAGGTCAGTGCTCTAGAAAGGAAGTAAAATCTGCCCTGGCTACCAGGATGTCTCAGTTTGGCCCAAGCATGACTTTTGGAAAGTCGGACATGAGTGGACAAGAAGGGGTGGGGTGGCTTTGTGGAAGAGCCTGGGTTTCAGAAACATTTTTTTTTTTTTTAGCCGTCCTCACCTCCCGAGTTCCTACTCTTCCAAAAATGGGCATCATCAGAGACTGGGAGGTGACCTCTGAGTCCCAGGTAATTGTCCTTTCCTGTCTTTACTGCTCATGGGTTCTTGTCCTCTATAGCTCCTCTCTCTGTTGCCATCCTGTCATGAGGTGAAGGGGGTCAGTCTTCGCCTTTTGCCCCCATCTCCTGGGCCTTTACTGGTCATGCTGGCCTCCTTCTGGTAAGGTTCCTAGATGGTTTTAATGGGTGAGAGACATTTGGGGTTCTTCTCTTGTACCTCTCACAGGAAACCACGGGCCTTGGTAAACATGCAGAGGAGTGCCACAAGGACCCCCCGGGAGACAGCTTCGGGAATGGTATGTTCCTGGGTAAGGAAACTCCCTTTGGAGAAGAGCTTGGGTTTCTGCTGCATTTAATCCCTAAAGCTAGTCATCACTCCCATAAGGCTCATGTCTCAGGACTTTCAGATGTAGGAAGAAGGCCTGGTCTTGGTGGCCAACACTCCACCAGTAGGACTGGAGTGTGGGAAGTGGAGTCTGCCCTTGTAGAGGCTGCCAGGCCGGCTTCCAAGAACCTGCCCTCTCAGGTCTCATTACCTTTGTCTCCTTGGTCATTTACCCTAGCCCAGGAATTGCCGCTGCCTCAGAAATCCATCAAATGGGATCCATTTCTTAAGGGGAGACTCAAACGAATTAAGTCCATAAGACAGAGTACTAACTATAACACAATGACAAATCCACATCAGATGGAACTCAAAACACTTGAAGCTCGTATGACCAGCTTGCATGACCAGTATGGTCATACTCCTTTCTCTGTAGGCACATCTCCTTGGGACGCCAAATAATAGTGAATTTCTCTGTAGAGCCCCGGATGAGTGTGGAGTCAGTTTGTCATGTGAGTGGGATAAAGCAGAAGCCACGATGATAGGTCTGATGCTGAGGCGAGTGAGTCAGTGCAGTAAGATACCGGAAACTTTGTGGCTACTTGCTTGACAGTGTGACCCCTTTTTCCACAGGGCATCTGGGGAACAGAGTGTTCAAAGTAACAAACTTTGGGAAATGCTAAACTAGATTATCCTTAAGCTTCTTTTAGCTCTAAACATCTTTTCGTCTAGCTTTGTTCAAATATTTTTTGAAGGAGGGGGCAGGGGGTGTTAGACACACCTTGTGGGCGCCCTGTGATTAAGAGATTGAACCAGGATTGAACTCTGGTCTGTGACCTATGAAGCTTAACTCCTGCTCTATCTCAGTCTCTCCCAATATTTATTTTAATTAAGGGCTTCCTTTTCATTGGGGCAGGGGCATGTTGGGGCAACAGTTCTTGAAACATAGCTTTTTTTTTTTTATGAATTAATTTTCTCATATTTTTGGAAGTCCAGAAGAGAGTATGTTTCAGCCACAGTAGAAATGGGCTTCGTAATATTTATAACAGACCTGGGTACTTTCCTTCTGTTGGCTTAGCAGTTCTTGGCATTAACATAGTATTAAAACTGTATTAAAAGACAGATGCGGGGCTGGAGCAATAGCACAGTGGATAGGGTGTTTGCCTTGCATTTGGCTGACCTCGGTTCGATTCCCAGCATCCCATATGGTCCCCTGAGCACCGCCAGGGTTAATTTCTGAGTGCAGAGCCAGGAGTAACCCCTGTGCATTGCCGATGTGACCCAAAAAACCAAAAAAAAAAAAAAAAAAGACATGCCAATGGCAATTGAGGCTGTGAGTTTCCTCGCAAGAGAGATACTGCCACTCTCACACTTAAAATTCACTCTGATTGGACTAATTTAATTTAGGTCATAAGCCCATCTTGTGGACCAATGACAGTGACTCTTTTCTATGACATAATTTCCTAACAGCACTAAAGAGAAATGAACAAAACAAACATGTCAGTGAACATTGTTGGCAAAGTGATCCTGTTGCTTCTAATTACCACTTTCTTTTTATTTTTTATTTTTTATTAGTGAAACACCATGAGATACAGTTGTAGACATACAAATTTTTGGGCTTGGGTTTCAGTTATACAATGATCAAGTACCCATCCCTCCACCAGTGCCCATTTTCCACCACCACGGGTCCCAGTATCCCTCCCCCCCCCCCCTGCCATCCCCTCTATCTCACCCTGCCTCTGTGGCAGGGCATTCCCTTTTGTTCTCTCTCTCCTTAATTACCACTTTCTAGTAATATAAAACCTTTCAAGGAATTAGCATGGGAATTTACCATTAGTTTCTGATGGGGAAATAATATTTTACAGGAACGTTTTAGATAAACATGTTGCTCACCAAATCATTTCTAATCAATCAGTTTTATTCCTTCTGTTGTATAGGTGTTCCAGTTTCAAAACCAGGTATCTCCCAGCCAGAGCAAGAATCAGAATTTTGGGGTCCAGGTTTTATGAATTCTGGAAGAAAGAGCACTGTAGATTCAAACCTAGATAGTGAGCAGACCAAACCATCGCAGGCCTTGGCATGGAGGGACTCGAGGGCCTGGGAAGAGCAGTGCCCGTGGGACACAGAGGACATGAAGGTGTCAGGCGTGCACTGGGGCTATGAAGAGACAAAGACCTTCCTGGCCATTTTGAGTGAGTCCCCATTCTCTGAGAAGCTCCGGACTTGTCACCAGAACCGCCAGGTGTACCGGGCCATTGCCGAGCGGCTGAGGGCCCGGGGCTTCCTGCGGACCCTGGAACAGTGTCGCTACAGGGTCAAAAACCTCCTGAGGAATTACCGAAAAGCCAAGAGCAGCCACCCGCCGGGGACGTGCCCCTTCTATGAGGAGCTGGAGGCCTTGGTGAGGGCTCGGACAGCCATCAGAGCCACTGATGGCCCAGGAGAGGCTGCGGCACTCCCCAGGCTGGGGGATAGTGACGCAGAGATGGACGAACCTGAAGAAGGGGGCTGGGAGCCTGAAGAAACAGTGGAAGACTGTGATGGTGACGGCTTAGCCGCTGATGAGTCCATTCAGGGGCCCAGGACGCCAGGAGTCCCAGCTTTGTTCCACAGTCGTATTGGTAAGAACATGGTTATTTAATCGGATCTAGATTCAAACCTTTTCCCCAGCCAAACCTGATTTCTGCTCTCTGAGTTCAGGGCACCAAGAGCTAGTCTGTATTGACGTTACTGGAGTAAAGGACTATGTTTCTTAGGGCATCTTGAGATACCTATTTTCTTTCTCTGTGGTCAGTTCTATATGTACTAGTTTTCTTATAAAGATGCAAAGCACTTTAAAAGCCATTAAGGATTTAAAGAACTAATTCAGGATTTCCCACAATATGTCACTGGTACTGTAAGGTTGATCTTAGGTGTTACAGGAGAACTTTTATTATTGCCTATTATTCTCAGGGCTTACTCCTGGTGTAGCACTCAGGGGTCACTCCTGGCAAGGCTCAAGGGGCCATTTGCAGAGCTGGGGTTCAAACCTGGGTGACTGCCTACAAGGCAAATGCCTTCTCTGCTGAACTATCTCTCCAGTACCTTAGAACTTTTCATATTCATGTGTATAATTATATCAGTGTATGATTTCCCAGATGGTTAACTTAGTTCAAGATACTAAAATGGACTTAACATGTATCACAGAACTCATGATAGCATGTACCTGAATAGTTGATGTTGGGAGACATCCAGTGTTTGTAACAGTGAGAACATGGAAGTCCCAGAGTTGAAGCACTTCGCTAAAGGGACCCAGTGAGGTGAGGGCAGAGTAAGGATTGGGGCCCAGGGCATCTACCTTCAGTTTTATGTGGCTTCCTTCTGCTAGTCAGCTTCCTCCTTTACCTACATCATCCTCCTGCAGAGGAAATGAGACTAGGACACTGAAGTTCTTTTTGCCCCAAAGGAGAAAGGGCATTCTCTGTTGGACTCTGTTGGAAGATCATTTGAAACACATCTCTGTCTTTAATCTCTAGGGTTTCTTAGTTTCCAAATTTGTTAAAAGGAAAATTCAGGAAGTAAATAGTTATGTGTTGGATGGGCACAAGAGAATTCTTAGGTCCCAGTCACAGGCATTTCGGGGAACCAGTCATTGGGAGGGCACCTATATCCTGCCCTCCAGCCAAGACTTTTGTTAATAAAATTTCTGTCTGTGTCTGTATCTACGAGGGCATGGAGATAGAAAGCCTGGCGTAACCCTGAGAAGCGAAGTGTCCCCACGCACCTGAATACATTTCTGAGGTGCGTTGGTGCTAGGTGTTTAGCATGGTAGGAGACATTGATCCCTAATGACTAAAGCAAGATTCATGCAGTCTCTCAATTCTGAACTCTTCGCTCTTGACAGCAGGTGTGCACTGGGGCTACGAGGAGACCAAGACCTTCCTGACCATTCTCAGTGAGTCTCCGTTTTCTGAAAAGCTTCGCACCTGTCACCAAAACAGCCAGGTGTACCGGGCCATTGCTGAGCGGCTCTGTGCACAGGGCTTCCTGCGGACTCTCGAGCAGTGTCGTTACAGATTCAAAAACCTCCTGAGGAGCTACCGGAAAGCCAAGAGCACACACCCACCAGGGACATGCCCCTTCTTTGAGGAGCTGGATTCACTGATGAGGGCTCGGACAGCCATCAGAGCCCTGGGCGCCCTCAGGGAGCCAGGGGGTCTCCAGCGGTCTGGGCAGAGCAAAACTAAGACTGACCCCCAGGAGACCTGGGATGAGATGGCGGATGAAGATGCCACAAAACCTCAAACCCTGTGTCCCACAACTCCAGAGGCAGGTAAGCCTGGAGGAACTGGAGCTCCACAAAGTCTACAAGAAGGCAGAGTGAAGGAGTCGGGTTCATTCTCATCTCTGAAGTGATAGAATGTGGTTTAACAGGAAAAGGGGTTGTCCTTGATTCAGTCATCCAGTTTTTATCTTAGTGTGATCACACAAATGAGAAAAGTAGTCAGGTCAATTCGAGTTTATTCAGTTTCATGGAGTTGGCTGGCTCCTTGGGCTGGGCTCATGGCTTCTTTACTGGAATGATGATATACCACACTCTGTTCTGTTTTATAGCTCAGAAAAGCATGTGTGCACCAAAACTTGATCAGTTTTTTCTTGGTTGAATTTGACATAAATTGGTGTGAAGAATAACATACATGAGGGGCTGGAACACACACAGCGGGTATGGCACTTGCCTTGCATGTGGCTGACCTGGGTTCTATTCCCAGCATTCCATATGGCCCCCCGAGCACCGCCAGGAGTAATTCCTGAGTGCGTGAGCCAGAAGTAACCCCTGTGCATTGGCGAGTGTGACCCAAAAGACAAAAAAAAAAAATAAATAACATACATTATACAGATTCATGTTAGCCAGTTTCACAAGATAGATGCTAAATAATGAATGAATGAAATCATGGTCATTCTTGGTGTTCTTTCAGGCTTTGAAATGAGGCATGAGGAAGAAGACCAGATGTCAGAGCAGGACATTTTTGAGGATTTGCCTGGACCCTTATCAAAATGTACCACAGAAGATGTTTGCCACCCTCAAGGTTGGGGGGATGACAGTGAAAATGAAAATGAAGGTGAAGAACAGTGGGGAAATCCCTCCAAAGAACCATGGGAAGAATGTTCTTCTGAAGAGGATTTAGAAAAGCTTATTGATCACCAAGGCCTCTACCTAGCAGAGAAGCCCTACAAGTGTCACACCTGTGTGAAAAGCTTCAGCCGGAGTTCCCACTTTATGGCCCACCAGCGGATACACACGGGTGAGAAGCCCTTCAAATGCCTTGAGTGTGGGAAAAGCTTTAGTGACCGCTCCAACCTCAACACCCATCAGAGAATCCACACTGGAGAGAAGCCCTACAAATGCCTTGAATGTGGGAAAAGCTTTAGTGACCACTCCAATCTCGTGACCCACCAGAGAATCCACACAGGGGAAAAGCCCTATCAATGTGGAGAATGTTGGAAAAGCTTCAACCAGAGCTCAAACCTTCTGAAACATCAGAGAATCCATGTTGGAGGAAATGCTGACCCCTGTAGTGAAGCCGGAGAAAACTTGGGCCAAAGCCCATCCTGCAGTGCTCCCTGGAGGAACGTGGCCGAGGAACCGACTCGTGAACAACCCCAAAGTGCCAGTAAGGACCTGAATCCTCCTGGACCGCACAGCACCAACTCAGGGGAGAAACTCTATAAATGTTCTGAATGTGGAAGAATCTTCTCCAAGAGCTCTGCCCTCATTAGTCACCAAAGAATCCACACAGGCGAGAAACCCTATGAATGTGCTGAATGTGGGAAGAGCTTCAGTAAGAGCTCGACGCTGGCCAATCATCAGCGAACGCACACAGGCGAGAAGCCGTATAAGTGTGCAGACTGTGGCAAGTGCTTCAGCGAGCGCTCCAAGCTCATCACCCACCAGAGAGTACACACTGGGGAGAAGCCCTACAAATGCCTTGAGTGTGGGAAGTTCTTCCGTGACCGTTCTAACCTCATCACTCACCAGAGAATTCACACGGGAGAGAAGCCTTACAAGTGCAGAGAGTGTGGGAAATGCTTTAATCAGAGCTCTAGTCTTATCATTCATCAGAGAATCCATACAGGGGAGAAACCCTACAAGTGCACGGAGTGTGGGAAAGACTTCAACAACAGTTCCCACTTCAGCGCCCACCGGAGAACCCACGCAGGAGGAAAAGCGTCTTAGGAGACACATCTTCCCACAGCAGCAGCTAAATGTGACTCTGACTCGCCAAGAGCAGAAGATGTGCTAGACAAAACTTTCCTAGTTTTTAAGCTTAGTATATACCCAGGGGACTTATTTTGATATAATCCAGGTAACTTGGAAGTGAATTACAAAGGCTAAGGATCCAGATTTGAAGGCACTTTTTCTTAAGTTAATTCGATTTTCTTCTGTAACCACCTATCCCCTTACTCTCCTCCCCTCTGTAGTTTAAGGGGTTAGAGGTGATCAGTGATCCTGAGCTGTGATTCCACACCTTTCTGTGCCTTTACACTGTCCGCGTGCATATGTGCCCCATTGATATGCATCTGTCAGCATATCTTACACATGGCAGTTTTCAGTTGGGCCTATCCTCAGGGGAGAGCCTGGTGCATTAGGGAGAATCTTTAACCTAGAGCAGCCCACCAGGAGCCCAGCAGCCAGTAAGAACAGCAGTGATGTGATTGTGAAGTTGTCATTGACAACAGCCAGAAACAGCCAGTCTTGAGCTTTTTTCTCTTTGGTGGACCCTGTTAGCACGCACTTTAACACATCTCATTTTAACCTCACAACTGCTATCGCAGGTAGCTACTAATACTCTCCTTCACTGTTCAAAGGTGAAAACAGGCTTTGGAAAGCTAGGTAACTTGCTTGAGTCACACGTCTGAAAACAGAAGTTCAGGCAGGATTCAACTAGATCTGTGTGTCTCCGGAGTCTGCGGTGTGTGTATTTGTTCGGAGTTCCTTTTTACATTGGGGCTGGTATCTCAGGTGTCAGGACCTCCAGGTACTTTGGAGAGCCTAATTCCTGTTGAAATCCCTTTGTGAATTCTCTTCTTAACTAATATGGAAATGGGAAATTCCTAAAGATTAAAGTACTTGGGATACTCAGAATTGGCAGTGAGCTTTGAGAAAGGCTAAGCTATTTCCAAGCATTTTATTTTCATTTCCATCTTGATAGTCGTAGGGGTGAGAAATATAGATGGGTGGAGACTGGGAAAAAGATATAGCTAAAGTGATGTTTCTCCCAGCAGGTACTGCTTTCACTAAGGGCTCTTAGAATTTTCATTTTATCCAAAACCTAGTCCTGCTGCTGTTAAATGTGACCGTATCTTAGCTGAAAGCTTACTAATCTGAGCATCCTTGCTAGTGTTTGCTCTTCCCTGCATTTTTAGCATTTCTGGCTGTTTCTCTCTTGGCATGGTGAAAACTTGACTTTTCACTCCCATGCCAAGGCTGAGACAGAAGGAAGGTAAATGGAGGCACAGTGTGTCAATACTTTTCTGTGTTCTAGGTTCATAGCACAATTTTATTCCAAATCAGCTTTGTCCCAGCCCTAGCCCACGTGTTTTAAATGTGTCGTTGAAGAATCACCTCCACACAGACCCACTGAATCAGAAAGGATGATTTCTAACTTGTAGCACTTGAGCTTCCAAAGTTTCTCCTTCAGAGGGTTTAAAAATGTTGGCCAAGGACCGGTATCTCTTGGACTTTGAAAGAAAATACCTGACCCCCACTCCAAAGTACCTGGAGGTCCTGGCACCTGAGATACCAGTCCCAGTGTAAAAAGGGACTCCGAGCAGTGGGGTGCCCTTTATTCCCTGGGTTTGCTAACAGGCTTGGGAAGTATTGATCAGATAGTGGCTCTGAACCAGGAAGAATGGTTTGAATACACTTAAAGAACTAGCTTATCTGGAACCCCTACCCGCTACTTCTTCCCTGTTTACAGCTCCTGTCTCCCATTACCTATGAGGGGCAGGGGTTATGAGTTATATTTGTAGAGACAAAGGCCACACCTTTAACACAGGTGCCATCTAATTCTCAGAGAAGAGAGTTCAAAGGAGAGGCTTGGTAATAGAAAATAATATGGATTTGGGGCAGGGTGGGGATGATAGCATCTTAGTTCTATAGGGGTATAAAATGGGAGGTAGGGAATAGTGAGAGCTGAGACGATAGCACCATGGAGACCTCATATCTGAGTGGAGCATGGATTCCAGGCTTAGGTTTTATGTCACATGTTCATAATCATCTAATAGGCTAATGCAACTTTTGGACATGCTGCAGTTAAGACATACGTGTCAGGATGCTGTTGCAGTATTCCAGTGAAAAGATGAGGGTCTTACCTAGAGCAGTGGTTCCCCCTGAAAAGGAGGGGAATGGATTTGAGAGGTTTCAAGGGCAGAGTTGAAGACAGCAGAAAGTTGGGAGTGGCTGGGTAGAACGTGTCGTCATTCAGGATTGAGACAAAGGGAGACACAGGTAAGGCAGAAAGGCAGATCACAAATTTAGTTTGGGTCATTTTGAACTTGTTCCTAAAAACATCAAGTGGTGATAGGCCTCTGGATATCTGGGCCCAAAGCTAGGGGCGAACCAAAATATTCTCTACGCACAGCACATATGCCCATGAGAAAGGAAGTGTGTCCAGAGTCAGAGGAATATTGGTGTAGGCCAGAACTGGAGAATTCATCGCCCTTTACACCTGCACTTTCCTGTCTTCTGGACACTGCCTCCACTGCCATCGACATCTGTGTTCTCAATACATTCCTGAACTTCCTGGAACCATCACTGTGGAAGCTAAGCTGAGGTCTGTGTAGAAATGAGAAGGGAGCCTTTCCCCTCATCCCTCATTGAGTTCACCCGTTCCTGTGCTCTGGGCTGTGTGCTAGTGTCTCATAGCCTCGGTGAATTGTTTTGATGCTTATTATAATATCTTTCTCCTTTCTAGAAACTCTGTAACTGTAGATTCAGCCATGAAATCCAGGGCATTATGAGCCAGAAGGGGATTGCCACCTTCAGTGGCTACTCCCTGTGTTCCTGACTCTTCCTTAGGAAGATTCTTCCTTATGTTTTCTTTTCGGTGGCTGCTGTGTTTGGGGGCCCAGGACATCCTCCAACAGGTCTTTGCTGCCCAAATAAAATGACATCTGGTTTGCCATCTTGAACTTTGTTCATTCGAACCTGTTCTTGGGAAGTGGCATCACTGAGGAACGGGCAGTTAGTTTCTCAGCCTTTGGCATGGGCCAGACCCTGACCTTGGGAGTTGGAAACCAGGAATGTTAGCCTGAAAGATGCTGGGTTCAGGCGCCCCCAGTGAACAGTTTGATAGCATCCTTCGTGGGTGTCTCCCTGCTGTACCCCCCACCTCCCATGCCCCCTAAGCAATCACCAAGGCAGGCCTTGCCGGTCAGCAGGGTGAAAGCTGCAATCCGAGATGACAGGAATTCCTGAGAGCTTTACTGTCCCAACATTGTGTAAGCCCTAGCAGCTTTACTATCATTCCTGCCTCTCTCACTCTCAGGCAACTCTAGAGTGGCCTCCAGAGGTGTCCTCGAGTGCCTCACCTCACTTATTATCCACCCCATGCTACTGCTGAGCAGAAGAGCCCATGGCCCCTGTGTGCTTTCACATGGGAGCTGTCGGGAGCCTGTGTCCGCCCACCCTTGCTGCCTGGGGGAAGAGCGTTCCCGTCTCCATGTGGTCAGGATGAGAGCTGCTCTATGCATTCAGGAGCACCAGATAAGGAAGAGCCAGTTAAATAGTATGAACACTAATGGTAGAAGTTGGGTAGGAAATGACGTCCATGCTGCTTTTCTAATTGGTGTGGTCCATGATTCCCTGCCCCGAATGATTAATCCTGTTTAATACTTTGGAAGTTGTGTTTCCTGCTCACATTTTCATGTTAGAAAAATATACCCCACAATGGTGCCACCTGGAGTATGACGATGAAAGAGGAACAAAACAAGTCATGTTGAAAGCTGGTTCTGGATCAACATTCTGGGTTCAACTAAGCAGGAGAGGAGCCATGGCCAGGCTGACAGAGGGATTGGAATCTCTCATTGACGCTGAAACCTCTGTGGGTTCAGGGAGCCCCACTCTGGTGACGTCACCAGAGCAGAAAGGCCCCCCGCCCACCCCCCTCTAGATAGAACAGCCGAGCTTTGTGCTGTGGGGACTTGACCTCAGGGGACTGTTTGCATATTGAGTGGCAAAGGAGACCTGGTGGAGGTGGGTTGGGTGTCCAGGGATGGATGTGAGAAGCTTCTTGAAACCCTCACTACAAACTTCATCCTGGGGGTGAGGGCAGGAGGATGTTCTACGGATACATAAAAGGATCCCAGGCTAACCCTGCTCCTGAATTCCCCCAGAAATAGAAGGAGGAAGTGAATTTAGCTGAGTTGGAGGTCATCCCAGACCTATCTGGTATGTCCTGGGGAAACAGATGACAGGAGACTGGGACAGAAGTGTTATCCGAAGCTCCTTTTTTGAGGAACTTTCTTACAGAAATTGCACCTGTACAAGTGAGCTCTATTCCCTGTAAGCACCATGAAAATGAAATGCATTATATGACCCCAGAAGACTCAGATATTTGTGGCCCAGTTTCAAAACCAGGACAGGGCTCTTTGAGGTTTGCAAATTGTGCATCCATCCTTGCATTTATTTTATTTAGAGGCTTTTTTCCACTTTGATTTGTTATTTTTTTCCCCCATGATAGCAGTCATGTCACTTGGAACTATTCATATCTGATTGGAATGAAGTGATCTGATAAATTAATAAAATATGTTAGACTGGGGGAGGTTTAGAAGAAGAAAAGGAACTTATTTTGAATTTGGGCATCTTCATGGTTATACCAAAAGTATGGACAAGATGGGGATTCAGTGATACAGTGAGTCCATCAGAACTGGGGCCCAGTTTATTGGACTGGTCCTTTTATTTCACTATTCTCCGTGGTTCTTTACATGGGGCAGAGATCTACAAAGCAGGAGTCACTGCTTTCCCCCCTAAATTGATGTCTCCTTGATCTGCTGGCCTCTCCACAACACCTTAGATAAATCCCTAGGATCTCCAAGCTAGAGAATGTATGGCTTGTGGGACCCAAATCATGGATGACTTGATCACTTGACATCCCGTTACTCATCGATTTGCTTGAGTGGGCGCCAGTAATGTCTCTATTCGTCCCTGTCGCATGCTAGTGTAGCCCAATGGCATCTGCTTGTTCTAGGAACATGAAGAGCCTCAAACTGATCATTCATGAACGATCGGCATGGATGATTATAGATGAAAAGAAGGAGTTCCCAGAGGGCTGAATCTCAGGTAGGAAGTGTAGGTCAGCCAGGTACGCTTCTGATTTGCTTCCCAGTTCAGAAACAGAGTGGACATGCTTTGGAATCAAGAAGGAGAGGAGATCTGGGTTTTGGTTTTGTTTGGGGGCTACACCTGGCAGTGCTCAGGATTACTCCTGGCTCTGCATTCAGGAATCACCTCTGACGAGCTCCTGGGACATTATCGGATTGTAGGGATAGAACCTGAGTTGGTCACAGCAAGGCAAGCACCCTACCCATTGTACTATCACTCCAGCCCAGCTGGGAATTTTTTTATGAAGATTCTTCTTCTTCCTCCCTCTACCCATAGTCCTCTGCTAATATCCAGAAGACTTTATAGCTAAAGATTAAAGTTACCTAATAAAGCTTCACTCTATTTTTGCTGAAAGAATAAAAATCCTTCTGCCTCATAAATTCTGTTATCCTTCAATTCTAATTATAATTGGGAGAGAAAAAGAGAGGAATATTTCAGTTTGACATGACTTTGTTCAGAATCCTCTAGAAACCCATTGGTTTCTGTAGGAATTAGTCTCAAGTATAGATGGTAATTGGGGTTGGAATGCCATAAAGCTCTGCATATCTTGGGACAAAGATAGGATGTGGGAGGAAATGACTCATGGTCTCCCTAGAGGAGAAGCTCGGGTCTTGATGACCCTTTTCCATGTAACTTCTTTCTGTTAGCTGCTCCCATAGTGACCAGCTCCACAGAACTTGCCTCAAAGATAGGACAAAGGGTACCAACGCCTGATTGCTGAGATCTTACTGTTAACCATGGGCTGACCATGGGGACAGCAAGACCCAGAGATTAATCACAAATGTTGAGATCCATTGAGCCAGGCAGGAACTAGAACTTTATCAATATAGATAGCCAGTGGATTAGCCAAGACCAGTATGTATGAGATTGTCATCCCAGGAGAAAAACCCTACTTGAGTGAGATGTCTGATATCTGGACATGGTGAGCAGGCTGCTGGGAGTTTTATGTTTTCCAGAACTTGTAGCCTGAAACCCAGAAGAAATCTGGCTTGCAGGGGCACCTAGTTCCAAGGCAGGCAATGGTTTTTTTGTTTTGTTTTTTGCTTTTTTTGAGTCACATCCAGCGATGCACAGGAGTTATTCCTGGCTCATGCACTCAGGAATTACTTTTGGTAGTGCTCGGGACACCATATGGGATGCTGGGAATTGAACCTGGGTTGGCTGCGTGCAAGGCAAATGCTCCACCCACTGTGCTATCACTTCAGCCCAAGGCAGGCAAAGGAAATCACCAGTGAGTCTGGGCGTCCTTGGAGTTGAGGTAGACAGAAAAAAGGGACCCAATAGTTAGAAAGTTGGGCAATTTGGGGAGGGAGTCAGGTGAAGGACAAAAGGATTGATAGGAGAGATTGATTGCAAGTTGGGAAGAATGGGGGTGGATAAGGAGGGCAGAGACAGAAAGGGAAGAGAAGGAAGAAAGGGATGGTGGGAGGATGGTGGTAACCCAGATTCGAGATAAGGAAGATAAAGGGGAAGAAATTGGGGTTGACTAACTGGATCCTCATCCAGCAAGGCGAACAGCTTTTCCAGACAACTAGCTTGTTCTATGAAGCCTTTGTGACACTGCATTTCCTGGCTCTGAGTTCTAGATGTGGACCTGTTTCACCCAAAGGAAACTCACTTTCCTTGACCTCTGCTCCACCAGAAGCACTGTCAGCTAATTTTAACAATTTTCTCATGCTGACAGAGATTGATGATCAGAAATAGATGATCTGCTTTGTACTAATGAGATCAGATAGGTTGCAGTGTGGAATGCAACTGGAAGAATTAGTTTATCAATGAGAGCAACCTGGAGCCTGAGCACATGGAACATTTCCAAAGGAGTCCAGAGAAATGGTGCTGGAGACCTTGGCTGAGTCAATGCCCACCTAGTCACCAGACTTTGTGATGTGAGTCAAAACACTTCCTTGTGTTTGAACAGAATTATGTTTTCCTTGCAGCTGAGAGAAATATACTCAGGGACCTTAGTCTCCAGTTCTCGCTCTTCCTCCTGTCACTGCCTTCCTCAACTTCATGTCCTTCCTAGCCAGCAGAGTGCTGTGGCTCTGAACTTTAACCGAACTCTCACTATCCTCACATTTCTTACTGCTGTCAACAGTTTTTCATCTCCTGGGCTAATCTCAGTCAGCTAGGATCCAATAATGTACCCTTGTACCTACATTCATGCTCTTAACTCTTACTAAAGAAGAAATAATTACTAGAAAGATGGATGTTTTCATAATTCATGGTCACTTAGGCCCAAAACAATGTCCTACGGTCATCTGTAAAGTGGTTCATGGCAGCAATATGATAACAAAATTTTTTATTATCCAGATGTCTAACAAAGAAAAAGATGACCAATTATGATACTATCAGGCAACAGCAAATGAATCATCCATTTAAAATTGGGAAAATATCCCAGGCACAACTGCATATGGCGATGCTTGCAATCAATTGTTAGCTGACAAGTGCTATAAAAGTAGGTGTAGCAGAGGCTAGAGTGATACCACAGCAGATAGGGCGTTTGCACATGGCCGACCTGTGTTCTATTCCCAGCATTCCATATGGTCCTCTGAGCACTTCCAGGGGTGATTCCTGAGTCCAGAGCCAGGAGTGACCCAAACAGCAAAAAAAAAAAAAAATCAACACAAAATAGTAGGTGTAGGCACAGAATCACTTTAAAAGTATCTAAAACTTTACCACGGCAATTGCAGGTTCTAGAATTATAGGTTTTTATAAAGCTCTTTCGTGATTTTTTAAAAAAAATTGCTCAGTATAAGCTTAACAAAATAGAAAATTGTTTGTGTTTCTCTGAAATAGAATCAAGGGCCAGAGCTGGTCTAGGATTCCTGGCAGGTTTTACCTTGTGTTTTTGTTCTGAGCGCCCATCCACCAGAGTCACACACAGAACCCAGCATCCCTGGCCCTTTTGCTGCTGTCCCAGTGTTCAGGATGCGTGCTTGTTTTGCAGTGCACTGGTCACATGGGCTGTGCCATGGGGGACCATTACGCTTTCACTTGGGGGGAATTTCCCCCCTTCATTTTTTTTTTTTTTGCTTTTTTGGGTCACACCCGACAATGTACAGGGGTTACTCCTGGCTCATGCACTCAGGAATCACTTCTAGTGGTGTTCAGGGGATTATATAGGATGCTGGGAATCGAACACGGGTTGGCCACGTGCAAGGCAAACGCCCTACCTGCTATGCTATCGCTCCAGCCCCTCCTCCCTCATTTTTGATTTATTTTCCTCTCCTGAAATAATTTTTTTTGGGCTTTTTGTGTCACACCTGCAATGCTCAGGGGTCACTTTTGGCTAAGCATTCAAGAATCACTGCTGGTGGTGCTTGGGGGACCATATGGGATACCAGGGATGGAATCTGGGAAGCTGTGTGCAAGGCTAATGCCCTACCTGCTGTACTATCACTCCGCTCCCCTGAAATAATTTCTTATAAGATAGAGATCCTATATTTTCTGCAGGCTTGGCGATTAATATTTCTTGTCTTTTTTTGACAAGAAAAGCAAACACAATTTAAGTGGTTATATTATTTTTTAATATATAAGGGATATTTATTTGAATGTGTCCATCAAAAAGTATATATTTTTTGTCTCTGTCCCTGTCTCTATTATTAGTTTCTTTGTTATTATTTTTGTTTTTTTTTTGGGGGGGGAACACTCAGCAGTTCTCAGGGCTTAATCCTGGCTCTGTGCTCAGGGGTCATATCAGGTAGGGCTTGGGAGACTTTATGGGGTGCTGGAGGTTGAACCTGGGTTGGCCATGTGCAAGCAGAACACCTGTTGTGCTATCTCTCAGGCTCCTGCTACTGGGGCTTTGAACCTGGGGCTTCAAATATTCAAGCTATGTGCTCTGCTGCTGAGTCACACCCCTGGCCCAAAGAGGAAGTGTCTTCTTGAATACTGGATTGCAGAGGTCCACACATACTCATAAAGACCGCCCGATGAGGGTTTTGTTTAGGTTTTCTTGGTGCACTTAATCTTTTGTGGACTGAGAGTCGTGTGGTATAGTTCTTGTTCTTGGGTGAGTTTGTGTATTTCTAGTTGCTACTTCTGGTTTCTGCTCATGGGGGCGTGGGCTCTCCCAGCATTGCTCACAGGGCCTGGGGGCTATTCCCAACTGCTTTGCCAACTAGGCTTACAGTTCAATGTTTGGTCCAGGTGATGAGGCCTGGCTGGGTTCATGGTGCTGGCAGCCACCTGGGTGACACTGCAGAGCTGTGGGAAATTGTGTGACACTGGTTCTTACACCTAGAAGGCAAGGGAGCTCCCTGAGTTATCTCCCTGGCCCTGGTATATATACATAACCTGAGTAGTTATGTCTTCGTTGTGGATTGTGTTCCTTATTACTGTAAAATATCCTTCCTTGTATCCTATGGGTCTGATGTTTGGCTTGTCTGATACCAAGATGGTAGACAAGACCCCTGGTTTCTTTTGATTTTTTTGGTGGCGGCCACACCCAGCAGTTCTGAGGGTCTAGTCTTAGCTCTGTGCTTAGGAACAACCTATGGTGGTGTTGGGGGACTGTATGTGCTATCAACTATTAAACCAAGGCCAGTAGGATGCAAGGCAATATATACTATGTCTCCTTCACAGTTATACTTCACAGCCCAAGACCCTGTGTGTGCCAGCTGTTTCTTTGCCCTTTGTTTTAAATCACATTGCTTTAAATACACCTCTTGTCATAACAGAGTTGAGCTTTACTTTGTGATCTAATAGGAAAATATTTCTTTTAAGCAAATTAAACCTAATTGCATTCAATGATAGACGGGCTATGCTTTTTTTTTAACCTGTCATTTTATTTTATGTTGGATTACTTTAATGTGTTTGTCATATTTGTTGGTTGTTTCTTTCACAATTTGATTTTCAGGGCACTTTAAAAATGTGTACATTAACACTTAGCAAATCTCTATTTTTACCCTACTGATCTCCTAATACTCTATATGTTATGCAGAACCCTTTTCTCTGCATACATCCTTATTATTTTATTAGCTTTGCACCTGTGATTATGGATGGAGGTGTGTGCATGTGAATATCTCATTGATTGTTGGTGGGAATATTGACTGGTCCAGCCTTTTTGGAAAGCAATATGGATATTCCTCAAAACACTAAAAATTGAACTCCCATTTGGCCCAGCAATACCACTTCTTGGAATATATCCTGGGGACCCCAAGACACACAGCAGAAACACAATCTACACTTCTATGTGCATGGCAGCACTATTCACAATAGCCAGAATCTGAAAACAACCCTTGTACCTGAGAACAGACAACTGGATAAAGAAACCATGGTACATCGACACAATGGAATACTTATGCAGGAAAAATGAAGTCATGAAATTTGCTTATAGATGGATGGACATGGAGAGTATCCTGCTGAGTGAAATGAGTGAGGAAAAGAGGGTCAGCTATAGAATGACTGCATTCATTTTTGGCATATGAAAATAATATCAGACTAATATCCAAGGCCAGGAAAAACAGAGGCCAGGGGATAGGTCAGTGGCTGGAAGCTTGCCACAAATGTATGGGGGACAAAGGACAGTTAGGATAAAGAGGGACCTATGACAATAATAGTTGGAAAAGATGATTCTGAACAAGAACGGAGTATTGAAAGTAGGTAAAGGGATATACACGATAAATTTCAATATCTGTATTGCAAACCATAATGCCCAAAGGGAAAGAGAGAGGGAGATAAAGAAAGAGAGAGTAGGAAGAAAAGTGCCCGCCACAGAGGCAGGTAGGTGGGGTCAGGGAGGGAGGTAAACTGGGGACATTGGTGGTGGGAAATATACACTGGAGAAGGGACATTATATACACTAGTGTTGGAAAATTATATAACTGAAACCCAATCATGAACAACCTTGTAACTGTGTGTCTCACTGTGATTAAATAAAAAAATGAAAAAAAGAAGAAAACAGGACAAAGGTTGTTTTTTATCATATAAATTTTTAATAACACAAAAAATTTAATTAAAATATTAATTTTTATTTATACTTAAAAATTTTGGGTCACACCTGATGATGCACGGGGTTCCTCCTGGCTCTGCACTCAGGAATTACTCCTGGCAGTGCTCAGGGGACCATATGGGATGCTGGGAATCGAACCCAGGCCTGCCGCGTGCAAGGTAAACGCCCTACCTGCTGTGCTATTGCTCCAGCCCCTATTTATACGTATTTTTAGAGATTTAATTAGCTTTACTAGAGGATTCATACAAGTTGGTAAAAATAATTTAAACTATCAATTCTGTTCTGTTTATTTCATTTTATTTCCTTCTTCAGGGATCCCTATTACATTGTTACTTGGCCTGTCTTTACCTCTCCTATTTCTTACTTTCTTTTCCCTTTTATCTATTTGACTTTTATTTTTTGTTGTTGTTGTTGTTGATCTATGTAGCTGTGTGTAGTTAGTATGGCTATTTAGTAAAATTAATTCTCATAGCACCCGATCAAGAGTATCTTTCCATTTATTGGTGTTTTCCTTTATCAATGTTTTATGTGGTGCATCTGGAGTAATGTGGCTACTGAAGCAGAGCAGAGCCATGTTCCATTGTATGTATGGACCGTGGCTTCTTTAACACACCTCGCTTTGGCAGGTTGCTTGTGCATTATCCAACTCTGCTGAATCTAATCTAATTTTTGGTAGAGTCTTTAGGGTTTTTAATATAACACCTGTAATCAGAGATCTTTGTATCTCTTCCTTTTTGATTTGAAAGGCATTTGTTTTTCTTGCCCAGTTGCTCTGGCCAACACTTGCCTCAAGCACTCCATAGAGTGTTTATTCTGCTAGAGACCTTGTAGGGGTATTGAGTGTCCTTGTCTATTCAGGATAACTGCATAGGACTTTCTTAGGCCAGCAATGAGAGGCGATGATACTGGGGTCAGGCGTGATATGAGTGATTTTGTTGCTTATTTGATTTCTTAATTAAAGGGCACTCTCTTTTTTGGCTTTGATTGGCTTTATGGTAACAGTCTAACTTAGTTTCACTGGTTTGAGTTTTCCCCTTGCAGTCTCTATTCAAATCATTAGATTTATGCAAGACTGCTCTGGCATGATCATCATCATCATATGTGCAAAAAATGTTGTGATTTTATTATAAAGTGTTTGTCTGTTGGGTGAATTTATACTTAATATTTTCTGCTCTGCTTTCCCAGCTGTTAATCCAGTAGGTGCCTGTGTGTTACAAAATTCTGGCCTTGAATTCTAGTCAAGGAATCTTAGGAAGGGTTGCATCTATTTAGTTCCCTGTGGCCAGTAGAAAATATATTTATTATATTATATTTATTATATATTATATATAATATATATTATATATATTTATTATATATTATATTATGTCCTAGCTGAAATAAATTTTTATTTTGAAATTAAGAAATTTTGTATTTATCAGGGTCAGGTGAATGAGACCAGTTGTAATTACTGGTAATTACTGTAAAAATTGCCTGTCTTCGAAAACTCTTGAGCTTATTCGTCAACGAGGTTTGGCGCATGCCTCAGGCAACCACAAACTAACGTCCGAGCTCACAAAGCAGTGCAGAGATGTGATCAAGGAAGACCTCAAAGAGAGAAGAGCAGAAGTGCTGGTAGAAGCGGCAGAAGCCGGAAAAAGTATTTGTAACGCCCGCCTGTCCTTCGCCAACTACAAGACCAAGATGACTGCCTTCCAACGTCTTGATGGATCTATCACATCCTCCAGAACGGCAATGGAGAAGATTATCCATGACTTCTCCTCAAATCTCTTCGATAGCCATGTCTACTTGCCGACATACCAAATTCCACAGGATGGATATGTCATTCCCAACATTCTCCCTTCCGAAATCCGACACGCCATTTCATCAGTAAAGAAACGAACAGCACCCGGCCCAGACAAGGTCAGACCTGAACACCTGAAGAACCTGCCGTCAGTACTCATCAATACACTGGCTCGGTTATTCACACACTACCTGTCTGGATGCAAGGTTCCGTCCCAATGGACAACCAGCAGGACCGTACTACTGTTCAAGAAGGGAGACATCCATGACATTGGCAACTATCGCCCGATCTGCCTATTGTCTGTCATCTACAAGCTGTTCACTTGAGTCATCCTAAATAGGATTGGCAGAACACTAGATGAAGGTCAACCATGCGAGCAAGCCGGGTTCCGCAAAGGATTCAGCACCATCGACCATATCCACATGATAACCAAGCTCATTGAGGTTTCTCGGGAGTTCAAGATGCCGCTCTGCCTAATGTTCATTGATTTAAAGAAGGCCTTTGATTCTGTTGAGATGGAAGCGGTCATTGAAGCCCTAGCCAATCAGGGCATTCAAGCCCAATACATCAAGATCCTCCGTGAGCTGTATTGCGGATTCACTACCAGGATCTCACCATTCTACAAGGAAGTGATCATTGATGTCAAGAGAGGGGTTCGGCAGGGTGATACCATTTCACCAAAACTCTTCAGTGCCACCCTCAAGAACATCATGCGACGACTGGAATGGGAAGGAATGGGAGTGAAGATAGATGGTAGGCAACTACACCACCTCCGCTTTGCTGATGACATTGTTTTAATAACACCAAACATCAGCCAAGCGGCACAAATGCTGGCCGACTTTGACCGTGAGTGTGGAAAGGTAGGACTACAGCTGAATCTTACGAAGACAATGTTTATGAGAAACAGCCTCGTTCCTGACACCCCATTCGCTCTCAACAGAACGACCATCTCCGAATGCAACAGCTCTGTGTGCCTAGGTCGAGAAGTCACCATGACAAATGACCTGGCACTCAAGCTGTGCAGGAGGAAGAGAGCATCTTGGAACGCTTTCAAGAGCGTTGAAGAAATAGCTAAGAGGACGAAGAACCTCCGGCTCCAGGCACATCTCTTTGATTCCACTGTTCTTCCTGCATTAACATATGCCTCAGACACCTGGGCCCTACACAAACAGGATGAGAACGCTATTCAGGTCTCCCAAAGAAGAATTGAAAGAGCTATGCTTGGAATATCACGTTTCACTCAAATGAGAGAAAGAATCTGGAGTTCTGACATCCGTCGACAATCAAGAATCAGGGACGCTGTCTCATTTGCCAAGGTGTCAAAAATCAGATGGGCTGGTCACGTAATGAGATTTAAAGACGACTGCTGAACTAGAGCTGTTACCAACTGGATTCCACGGGACGTCAAAAGACCATGTGGCTGCCCACCTACCAGATGGTCAGACTTCTTCATCAAGATCATGAACGATCAGTTTGAGGCTCTTCATGTTCCTGGAGCGAACAGATGCCATTGGGCTACACTAGCACGCGACAGGGACAAATGGAGATGTTACTGGTGCCTGCTCGAGCAAATCAACAATTAACGGGAAGTTAAGTGATTAAGTAAGTATTTATCAGGTTATGCAGTTACTGGGGGACAACTGGGGCCAAGACAGTAAATGGAATTGGGCATCAGAAACCTGAAGGTAGTCCGTTAAATTTTCTAAATGTAATGATGATTCACACACACACACACACACACACACATATATATGTACATATACATGCACATATATATGACATTTAAGCATGATTTTCAGGTTTAAATATCTTATATATGATGTTAACATGTCTATTGTTTACTGTCTATCATCCATCTATTTATTAGAGAAGGAGATTCTTAAGTCTTGTCACTTTCTTCCCACACTCTCCTTTTCCCTCTATGTTTAACCTTTCTCTGCTATGAATCTTCTGTTGCCTAAGACACTTGCCTTTTCAATTGCAATCCTTAGACTGAATTTAGGCCAAACTCTAGCCTTGAAGAGAATGAAGCTTCTTTGCCCCCAGGTTCCTTCTTAAATGAAAAAAAAAAAACCCTTAAATTGGATTAACTACAAACAACATAAAGTTTACCCCCTGTACCATGTTAAGATGCACAGTTCAACAGTATTTGCTCTATTTACATTGTTGTTAAACCAATATTCAGAAATCTTCTATCTTGTAAAAACTGAACCTTTATATCTATTAAACAATAATTCAATCCCATCCCACCTCCCTTGCAGTCGCGGTAAACCTCCTTGCTGTGCCTCTGGGCTCCATTATTTTAGATGCACCAGAGAAATGGAACCAAGCAGTGTGTCTTATAAATGACTGATTTCACACATTCAGGTCAAATGTCTCTGGGTGTGAGCCCTGGAACTTGTGATCATAACTTGGGGTGCCCTTCTCAATAAAAGCTTCATCCACGTTACAAAATGTGCCAGTGTTTCCTTCCTGTTGAAGACAGAATACTAACTCTTTGTAGGTTTATACCGCATTCTGCTTACCTACCTGTCCATTGGCATTTGATCTGCTTCTGTCGCTAGGCTATTGTGTGTAGTGCCACTGCAAACAGAGCTGCTCACAATGTTGTGACCACACTGTCATGAATTTTGAGCAAATACCTCAAAGAGCAGTAGAATGAAAAAATTTCCCCCCAGGAATTTTCATAAGTTTTCCCCAGATGTCATATAATTTTACATTCCCATCATTAGTATACAAGAATTCCCGTTTCTCCACCTTCTCACCAACACTTTTCTGTTTTTTTTTAATAGCAGCTATCTTAATGGGTATGAAATGGCATATGTAGTTTTGACTTTTATCTTCTTAATGATTAGCTATATTGAATGGTTTGTGTGTGTGTGTATGTGTGTGTGTGTGTGCGTGCGCTTACTGGAAATTTGTCTATTATTTTGAAAGATGTCTTCAAGTCTATATTGATTAAAAATAGGATAATTTAGGATTATTTATTCTGAAAATTATTTCCTTTTGAGCTACATCATTAGCAAATATTTTCTCTCTTTCTATAGGCTACTTTTTCATTCTGTTGGTTAAGTCCTTTAAGAAAGCTTGGACACCGACAAAGCCTGCTGTATCTATTTTTTCCTTTTTGTTTATTATTTTGGTGTCATAGTCAAGAAATCTCTGTCAAATCTAATATAGTGAGGCTTTTCTCTATAGTTTTAGCTTCAATATATGGAGGGTTGATTCATTTTGAATTCATCAGAATTTTTACCTGGAGTTTCCAACACGTAGTAGCAGCTACATAAAGCAATTTCCCCTCTTGGCTTTTAGGCTCAAAATAGTTCTCTCCTCCCCTTCCCAACAAACACTTGCCCCAGCCATGAGGAAAGCCCCCCAAATGTAAGAAAACCAATGCAAAAATTTATATTTTATTTGAATTCAAAAAATTTAAAATTGCTTTCAAATTCAGGAAAGTATCATAATGCGGGAGCCCAAGGGGAAGCCTCATATACAGAGACAGATAAATTAAATGTATATACTGCAGACAAGCCAAGAAGGTATGTAGATTACATATTTACAGCACTTGATTTTTTCTGAAAACCATATTTATACATTTTATTACATTTACAAAAAAGGCTTCCACTACCATTTTACCTACAATAATGAAAAAAAATTTACACCTTTTCTCTCTCTCTTTTTTTGGTACTGTACAAACTTTGTATAATAAAAATATATCTCTGTACAAAAAATTTTTTTGTTTTGTTTTTAGATTTCCTTTTTTTTGTTTTTTTTTCTCCCTCATGGGATGGTGGTGACTGAGTGTGTTGGAGATGGTACATGAAGGGCCCGATCTGTCCTGCTCCTTCCCTGGCCTCTGGGGCTAGAGAGCAAAGGCCAGGGGAGGTGTAGGGGGACACAAGTTAGGGTGATGGGCTCCTGTCAGCACGTGCCATCTCTGAGGACCTCACTTGGGCCCCCTGGGAGGCGGGCAGGCAGCCTGGGGGAATCCGTGGGGGTCAGCGGATGTGGAAAGAGGAGGAAGGGAGCAACCCAAGAACTTCCTGTGTCTATTTCTGTGGGAAGATCGAGAATGAGCGTGCAGGCCTGTCTGGATGGGTCCCCTCCTGCCCAGCCCAGAGAGTCTGCCACCCAGGACACAAACGGGCAGCAGTTGACTCCTGCCATGACTGGGCCTGCTAGCAGTTGCTGAACACAGACCTACTACCTGACTCTGACCAAGCTTCAGAGGACTTTTCATGGTGACACGAACATGGACTCTGTGGCACACAGGCACAGAGTGGGGGCTCTGAACCCAGCAGTCCTCGAGTTCACACTCAAAGCACAGTGAAACTCAAAACGAATCCAACCTGCTTGTGGGGGGCTAGAGCAGGTGGAGCTCCATTTGCTCCATTCTTTTCCATCGAGGTTCTCTCAGGTGCTATGATGGGATGTCGAGGGGGCTGCAGGGAGCCGGGGACCTGAATTCCTGCCCTGCACTGTCCTGGGCAGAGCAAACACAATTCCAAGAGGATGCTCGGGTTCTCTGTGGAACTCTGTCAGCCCAGGCCCTGGTGTGCAGTGAGACTCACCCCTGATCCCCACTCCCGGACCCTGCTGGGCTGAGCTTCCAGCAGCTGCTGACCTAGTCTTTGGAGTCAGGTGGATCTGGGCTTGTATCTTGATTCTGTTTTACTCATTGATAGAGTGGGAGTAATGATTCCTGACACTAGGAGTTGCTGAAGTCTAGAAATGGCCTACCTGAAGTGTCAACTGCAGGGGAGAGATTCTGATCTGAGATCTGAGAGCTGTGATATTTTTGGACACTGGGGTACGCTAGTACCCCAGCACCTCCTCCCAGCACTTTATGATGCCAGGACCCTGGACATCCCTGGCAGGGTCACACACTTACATTCCTTTTCTGACCTCCTACCACTTCTTTTTCCTTCCCAAGCCCGTCAGGGCCCAGAATGGATCTTTAATTCTCTAACTTTCTAATGTAGTGTTATGCTAAAAAAAAATTCCAAATTTTCTAAGAATCGTTTTCTGTCCCTGGGGTAACCTTGCTATCATTTTTCAGGAGAAGCCATCCATTTGCAGACTCTCGATGCAGGCAGGTGTGTGGTTCACGGCCCAAGCTGCCACCTCCTCTTCGCCTCTTCTCTGATGTGTGGGAAGCCGGGGCAGGGCACCTTCTCTATATGGAAGCTTCTATGGGTTCTGCCTCAGGACTCAGTGAAGAAGGGTGTGTGTGTGTGTGTGTGTGTGTGTGTGTGTGTGTGTGCATATGTGTGCCCAGGCTCATGCACACTCACGAGGACATCCACGAAATGCTCTGTGATTTTGAATCCAGAATTTCTGCCACCTCAGGAGCCCCTCCTTCCCAACGGCTCAAAGCTGGGGCCCAGTGGGGGTTCTTTCCCGGGCGGCGGGTGCAGATGATGGCCAGGTGAGGGCCCAAGTCTCATCAGGAGCAGACACAGGTGAAGAGAGATGAGGATGGGCACTGGGCACTGGGCTCAGGGGCGCTGGTGTTCTGGCCCCTG
Source organism: Sorex fumeus (assembly GCF_029834395.1). NCBI lineage: Eukaryota > Metazoa > Chordata > Mammalia > Eulipotyphla > Soricidae > Sorex > Sorex fumeus. The sequence continues at coordinate 48,762,279 of NW_026606104.1, forward strand.
GAGAAAACTGGGGACAAAAGATCACACAGGGTTTGTGAAACGAACATCAGAAAAAAGAGGTGAGGGGTGGGGGGAAGGATGGGGGCAGCAGAAAGCAACAGAAAGGAGGCACAGCAAGGAAGGAAGGGGAGAGACGACGAACACTGGCCTCACTCTCTCTCTGAGTTTTCTGCTGTGCAAACAGAACTGGGCAGAGGCGGAATCACACACGAGAGCAGTGCCTTTCCCATCTTTTTCCCTGGTGGAACTCACATTTCTACAAGACACAGGAGACCTGGTATTAAGGAGGTTGGCTGTACTTTGGGGGACTTAGGAAAAGACTGAACACTTTTAGTTTCTTTCAAAATCAGAACAAAATGCTCACAAAATGGACATGGAATAACAAATCCATCCTGGGCCATATGCATCTTTCTTTATAACCACATAGATATAAAGAATCCTTCCTTTATTTTATTTTATTTTATTTTTTTTTAGAGGAAGGGATCTCCGAGTCATAGCAGCCTTCCTCCTCTGTACCTTTTCACTACTCCCCCCCCCCCCCAACCCAGGTCTCAATAATCTCCCCAGGTGCAGGATTCAGGTGAACCTCACCCACTCTCTGTCCTTGGAGAGCACTGGAATGCATCACCTAATCACATGGTTAAATTTCAAATGGATGAACCTGTTCAGGGGATGGTGGAGCACCGGGACAGGCTGTGGAATGCCAGGGATTTCTGGGCATTCTGGCAGTGTTGGTGGGTGTGGTGCGTGGTGCTAGGGATTGAACTAAAGGCCCAGCATATACCCTGACTGCTGTATTATTTCTCTACTCCATTCAGATGTTTTTTTTTTTTTTTGCACATTCCCTTCCTGAGCAAAGTGAATGGTTCTCTGTGTTCCAGCTCTGGGCTGGGGAGTGTTTTCCAGAGAGATGTGGGCGGGACAGAGAGCCACTGGGAACCACTGCATGCTGGTGAGGGGTGGCCCAGGGGCTGTTTAGATTTGGGAGACACCTGACCCAAGAGGTGCAAACATGGAGCACACAGGCACCTGCACCCTCAGAGCCGAGACAGGGATGGAGGTCGGGATATGTATGTGTGTGTGTGTGTGTGTGTGTGTGTGTGTGTGTGTGTGTGTGTTGGCTGCTCTGGCTTCTTTTTTACTCTGCTCAGTCATTCTGCAATTCAGAGGTTAGGGTCATCACTGATCACCTGGAAAGCCTGATTGATGCCATCAGAAAAGCTTTGACTTTTTCTTTCCTGCTTTCTATTCTGAGAATAAGTAAGTAAAGTAAAGGCCCTCCCGTTGATCATCGATTTGCTCGAGCGGGCCCAGTAACATCTCCATTGGAGACTTTGTTGTTACTGTGTCTGGCATATCGAATACGTCACGGGGAGCTTGCCAGGCTCTGCCATGCGGGCGAGATACTCTCGGTAGCTTGCTGGGCTCTCCGAGAGGGGCGGAGGAATCGAACTCGGGTCGGCCATGTTGGTTGCGTGCAAGGCAAACGCCCTACCGCTGTAATATTTCCTTTCTGTTCTAAGGGAAAAAAGCCAAGAAAAGAGAGATGGAATGCAATTTTGAATTTTTTTTTTTGCATATTAAAATGGTCCTGCTGGGACAACTTCTCCTTTCTCTCTAAATATTTGTTTTGAATAGAGATAAAAGGAGGAGGAAAAAGTTAATAAATTGTTGGTGTTCAATTGTGGCCTCCATATTTCCTGAAAACATTTTTATATCTCTTCATGTATAAGTCATCTTAATACCTACAATTTCCAAATCGGATTTAAGCACAGGAAATGATCTAGAGGGAAAATATGGATGCAGGAGGGAAGGAGAATGTGGGTGGAGGCAACAGGCTTGAGACTGGGACAGAGCTCCCGTGTTGGCCCTGTGTGACTTGGCACTTGCCGGGTCTGGGACAGTTTCCCAGAGCTGCTGTGCGGGTGAAATGAAGCAGTGTGGTTGGGAACTGGGCGAGAGGGAGAGCTGAAGGTGTTCTCATTTTACTGCTACCTCTGTGGGCATCTTTTGTCCTCATGCCCCGGGTAAGTTCAGTCTTCTCACCCTGGCTCACAGCTAGCTTTTTCCCCTTCCAGGAAGAGCATGTTTATCCAGCCAGGAAGACTCACACATGGCCAGCCCCAGGGAAGTGGGGATTGCCAGAGTTGTGGGGTGTAGCCCAGGGTCCACTGTTTGGCTCTTCTATTCTCTCTTGAAATTCCCACTTTTGGGGTTGGGAGTGGCCATGACTCTTCTCCCTCAAATCCTTGGGCCCCCTGGCTGGCTGTCTGAAGTAGGAGGAGGCCCCTGAGGGAAGGAGCGTCCATGCTCGGAAACTGGGGGTCTGTGGGTAAGGACACCGTTCTCAGAGGGGTACAGCTTAGATACAATTCCTGAAGATTCTCAGCTCCTAGATGTTTGTTTTGGGGGTGGGGGGACAAGATTGGTCAGATTCCACCCACCTAGATGTCACTGTGAAGGTAACTCTTAGACACGAGTGACATTCCAGTCAGTAGACTTTAAGTCAAGCAGATTTACCCCCTTAATGAGGTGGCCTGGTCTAGTTAGTTGAAGACCAAAGCCAGAGATCCCCTGAAGAACAAGAAGTTCTGTCTTTGGACTCGAGTATCGGTCACATGCAGAACTGACAGCGGGAGAGGCGAAGGGGACTAAGAGCAATGTGTGTAGCTGTACAGCTGTTGTATCTACATCTCTCAGAGAGCCTCACTCAGACACTGCTTGGATATTTTGCTGGAAGTGGTGGTGTGAGCTGTCTCTGGCTGCCTGGGATGGGATTCTGACACAGCTGCACACTGGCTGCATCATCTTGGCCAAGTTTCCCTTTGTAATGGCATAATGCCGGGGCCTCCCGGGTGGTGAGCAGTGCCCAGCACAGTAGTTGGCACACCACAGCACTCAGCACACACTCCTCTAGCTGAGGTGGGTTAGTATGTGTGTGTGTGTGCATGTGAATATATGTGTCAGTGTGGGTGGGAGGATGAAGATGTATGAGTGTGTGTATGAAAGTGTGTGTGGATATGTGCGCCAGTGTGTGTGAGTGTATGTGTATTTGAATGTGTGTATCTGTGATTGTGTCTATATGTCTCTGTATGTAAGAATGTATGTAAGAGTATAAACCTATGGGGATGTGTTCTGTGTGCCTTTGAGTATGCGAACATGTATGAGTGTGTGTGTATGAATGTGTATTATGCATCCGTGTGTCTATGCATGAGTGTATGTGTGTGCATGAATCTATCTGTGTGTCAGCATGACAATTTGTGTAAATGTGTCTGTGTGAGAATGTGTGATTGTGCAAGCTTGTGTGATGAGTGTGTGTGTCTGTGGGGTGTGAAAATGTGTGTGTTCCTGTATGAGTGTGAGAGCATGAGTGTTCCTGTGTGAGTGAAAGAGCATGTGTGTGTGTCTGTGTGGGTGTAAGAATGTGTGAGTGTAGCCTGTGTGAGTATGAGAACGTTTAAGTGTGAGAACATGTGAGTGTGCCTGTGTGAGAGAGAGAGAATGTGTGGGGGTGTGAATGTGCCTGTGTGAGAATGTGACTGTGAGAGTGTGTGAGTGTGGGAATGTGTGAGTGCGAGAGTGTGTGAGTGTGCCTGTGTGAGTGTGAGAATGTGTGATTGTGAGAGCATGTGAGTGTGCCTGTTTGAGTGTGGCAATGTGTGCATGTGAGAGTGTGTGAGTGTGGGAATGTGTGTGTGTGACGGGTGGGGGTTCTCCGAGCACAGGGTAAGTCTCACCGGCTGCCGGAGGCGGGGCTCTGTGCGGCGGTGGCAGCCAGGCCAGGGGCTATACGGCCGTACACACGGTGCTGACAGTGAACTCGGCCTCGGAGGCCATGATGTCTGTGGGCTGGATGTTTCGGTCGTACATTGGGTTCTCAAACGTGGCCCGGACGCTGGTGTTCTCGTGGCCGGCATAGCCATTGAATGGAACTTTGGGTCTTCTCCTGGAAAGGCGGGAGAACAGCCAGACATGAAGGAGAGAGAGAGAGAGAGGCCCCAACCCGTGTCAGTGCCTTTCCCCAACACCCACCTGTGTTTGTAGAGATAGAGCACAAAGCCAGCAATGATGAGGGCGATGAAAGGCACCAGGATGGCAGCTGCCACGGAGCTGCTGTTGGACGCAAAGTGGCGGCCGATGGACTCGGAGTCAGACTCCAGCAGCCGGAGGTCTACAAAGTCCCAGAGTACACAGTCAGGTCCCGAGACATGGCGGGAGGCACACAGGGTGGGCACGTGAGAGGGCACAGAGGCCTGGGCACGGATGCCAACTTCTCCCACTCAGCTGGGAGAAGTCTGGGAGCCCAGAGCGCCAGCCTCCCTGTGCACTCGGGAGGAGTGTGTAGGAGAAGCTGACACCAGGCTTAGAAGAAAACTCCAAGCATATCCATGGATCCATGGATGTGTGTGAGCTGCCTTTGGCCCTGCAGCCTTCCGTCAGATGGAATCTTACAGGGAAGCCACAACAGAAACAAGGACATGGGCACTGACTGGGGTAGAAGTCGGGGTGCCGAGCTCCTCCCTGTCCCGCACAGCAAGACTCAGGGTTCAAACAACCAAGACACTGTGACTCCCCCCGACCCTGAACTGCCCCCCACCTCTAATTAGGGTATAGCTTCAGGCTGGGGCCTCAGGGGATGCCTCAGCATCTGGGGAAGAAGCTGTGTAGCCGGAACAGAAATTGGTGTCCTGGGGTCTCCTGGTGCACTTGGCTGATGGTGATCTGTCCCCGAGAATGTGAGGGGTCACTGAACGGCCAGGTGGGTGATTTCAGGGCTGGGCAGCTGAATGGGAGCAAGTCAGGGAGACTGAGTCCTTCCTGAAGGTCCGAGGGGTAGGGTGAGCAAGTGGGTCTCAGGGCCCCTTGGTGAGACTGCAGGGTCATCCCCTCAGAACTGGACAGGGTGGTTCGCTCTCAGGGCTGGGCCTGGGGTTAAGGTTGCTTCAAGGGGCACCCCCAAGAGCCCCATCTGAATGCTGAAGGATGCCTGACAGCATGTTGGATAATCCTACAGATTGGGGTTGAGGGCTGTATTTGAATCTATCTCAGTGTCTGCCATGTGGGGGTCTCCACCCAAGGGCGCAGCAATAACCTGTTCAAAGCTGAGCACTGTGCCCAGGAGTTTGCTTCCTGGGAGGAAGTGCAGAGTTTTGAGCGGCTCCCATCTCTGCCTGCTGAACCCCACCAGCCCCCACCCCTGTGAGCGCACCCCCAGGGGACAAATGCTTGTTACCAAGTCTTTGGAAGCCGAACTGCCCGAAGCCCTGGGCTCTGACAGAGCCTTGGTACACGAAGGTGCCTCCGGAGGACTCTGAGGAGACCTGTGATGGTGGGGACAGAGACAGGAAGCTGGGACCATCCAGAAGGAACCAGAACATGTGCTGTCATGCCAGAAACCACACAGAGGCCCATGTGGCCCAACGCACACGTGTCACCCAAAGACCCTGCTGCCTGGACAGACGTGGATAGTCCACACAAGGCCTGGAAAGAGTGTGGCCAGCATACCGGGCTCCACAGGGGCTCCGGAGTCTTGCATTTGGCCAACTTGGGTTCAATCCAGATAATAAAAATAAAAGAGACATCTTTTATTTTCTAGAGATCCAACCCTGCCGTTGGTCTGTGAGATGGGAATAGTGTTGATAACTCGCATGACTGCAGTTGCTGTGAAGATGAACGGAGTGCATTTAGGCCAGTGTGGGCCATAGCTGTAGTCATGGCCTGAGTGGATCAGTACACTGGAGATGGCATCACAGTCCCAATGAGCTGTTAAAATGTTGCTATTGATTGATTTGGGGCAACACCCAGTGGTTCTCAGGGCTTACTCCTGGCTCTGGGCTCAGGGATCATTCCTAGTAGGGCTCAGGGGACCATATGGGTTGTTGGGGATCGAACTAGGATCAGCAGCATATAAGATAAGAGTCCTACCTGCTGTACTATTGCTCTGGCCCCAAGGTGTTAAAATCTTAGCGGGCCGAGGGGGCTTGGGGACACATGTCTTTGCTGTTTCTTTCACTCCTTGCCTCCATCATATGCATGGAATAGAGAGAGGTGTCCACAGTGCAGGCTTTGGACTGTTCACTCAGGGCATGCTTTGAGGATGCTTAAATTACTGGCGGGCTGGAGCGATAGCACAGCGGGTAGGGCGTTTGCCTTGCAAGCAGCCATGTTGGTGGCCGACCCGAGTTCGATTCCTCCGCCCCTCTCGGAGAGCCCAGCAAGCTACCGAGAGTATCTCGCCCGCACGGCAGAGCCTGGCAAGCTCCCCGTGACATATTCGATATGCCAAACACAGTAACAATTGTCACAATGGAGATGTTACTGGGCCCGCTCGAGCAAATCGATGAACAACGGGAGGACAGTGACAGTGACAGAATTACTGGTATAGCTTCTGCCTCGTGTTCGCTCCCAAGGATGGAGCCCTCTGTCAGTTGTGCTCATGCCCACCTTCCCCTACCACACACACGGGGTCTCCGAATGCATTGTCTGTGTCTTTTCAGGAGTCCCTGCAGCTTCCCCATACACTCCAGAGCATCCTTTGCTTCTAGCCTCTTGGCCTGCACTTCTAGCTCCTTCTCTGTCCTCAGGTTTCATTTTAGGCTGTGCTCAGGGGGCCCTATAGGGTGCTAGGATCAAACCCAGGTTGGACTGCAAGGCAAGAACCCTGCCCTCTGTACTTTTGCTCGGACCCCCCAGGCTCCCCAGCTTGTACCCTTTCTTTCTCCCCCTGGCAGCCCTCCTAGGGGAGGGCTCTGTTGTCCCTACATGACTCTGATAATGTTCCTCTAGAAGCCAGTAGGACCCAGGCCAGGCACTTGGGAGAATATCCTGAACCATCTCTAGAAAGATGGCAGTCCTTCCCCTCATCTTGGTCTCCCCCCAGCTATGCCAAATCACCCACATTCCACACCCTCACCTATGAGCTGATGTCCATCCTAGTCACTTGCCCTGACCCTCACCCCCATGCCATTGCCCTCAATTTGGACTTAGTTTTGAACTGCCAACTCCTCGCTTTCTGATTTTGCAGCAGAACCTGCTCCATCTTGCCCTAAGGAGCAGACTCCAGGCTCTCAGGCTTCTGGTCTTTTCCACCTTCCTCTGCCCATACTCTAGAAGATGAGGACAGACTTGCTCCCAGTCCTGCCCCCACAGCAAATCTCCTGCTAAGTGTTCTCGTGATTCTAGAAACGTCTACTTTCTTCACCCTTCTTGCTTGCCAGTGAAGTGAGCACTGGAGGTGGGGCGAAGGCACAAGAGGGTGAGGGTGAATAAAATTTTGCTGCACTTACATGTCCATCCAAAGACCAGTGATCATCTTTGAACTTATTCACAAAGATCTCCACAGGGCCCGTAACCTGGTACACCTGGAGGAGGAGGTGGAAATCTTCTTTCTTGTAAATTCCTGGAAGAAAGTTCAGAAGGTACACAGAAAAGGTCTGGAGAATGTAAAAATTCAAGCCTGTGGGTCCTTGGTGTGAGTGAGTCCGGTTGCCATGGGTGCTTGATATCAACGTCCCATCATAAGGGCAGATGGGTGAGCAAAGAGTAGCTTGCAAGCTGGGTGGGTCAAAGGGCATGACCTTGTTTGTAGCCAAATCACAGACTCCTGTCTGTGACCCTAATTTCACAGGCTCTGTGAGGATCAAGTGAAGGTGTTTTTGTGTATTTGCTGGCTCAGTTAATGTGAGTGCAGCCTTACAGTGCAGTGGGTGCAGGAACATGGGCGGGCACGCAGGCATGTGGGAGCACATTGGCACCCAGGACCAGTGAGTGAGCAGGAGGACTCGGGCACATCTCTGTGTGGCTGTGTGTTAACGTGGACATTGATTCACTCGTGTGTTCTCTGTCCATCTTTTTCAATAGACACTTGCTTTGCAAGAAATTTAGGGGCCGGAGCAATGGTATTGTGGCAAGGGCATTTGCCTTGCATTTGGTCGACCTGAATTTGATTTCCAGTACCCCATATGGTCTCCTGAGCCCACCAGGAGTAATTCCTGAGTGCAGAGCCAGGAGTAATCCCTGAACATTCTGGGTGTGGCCCCAAAAAATCACCTCAAAGATATTTATATTTTTTGATTTATGTAAAGATTGAAAATTGGAGAAAATTTAGAACAAACAAACAAACAAAATAAACAAACACTGTCCTCCCGTTGTTCATTGATTTTGCTCGAGCGGGCCCTGTAATGTCTCCTTTTTTTTTTTTTTTGAGACTTGTTGGTACTGTGTTTGGCATATTGAATATGTCATGGGTAGCTTGCCAGGCTTTGCCATGCAGGCGAGATACTCTCGGTAGGTTGCTGGGGTCTCTGAGAGGGGCGGAGGAATCAAATTCGGGTCGGCCGTGTTGGCTACGTGCAAGGCAAACGCTCTACCCACTGTGCTATGACTCCAGCCAGAAAATTTAGAAAATGCAAATATATATGAAGGGGAAAAATCACTCTAGAACTCACTGTCAAGGAAAAACTTCAGTGAATACTTGGGTCTTACTGCTTCCAATTTTCTTCCATATACTTTTTTTTCCATAAGAAGTTAGAATAAGTTGGTATTGGTGTTGGAACATTGTGAAGCAGGCAGGTAGTTAGGAGGGGTCCCCTGCAATGAGTTCTTGAGATATAAGAAAACTGACATTTGAATACGTCACTCTGTCACTAGCCCTTAGAAGCGGAAAGTATTGTTGCTACGACCCACTTTGTGGACACAGGAACTGAGACGTGATAAAGTTCTTACTGTGGCACTGGCACAGGCCTGGAGAAGGCTGGACCCTTGTCCGGAGAGGTGCTTCAGCAGGAACAAAGGGCTGAGAGAAGGACATGGAGGAGGACACTCAAAAGTTTCAAACTTTATTTCTTGCCACAGACTCTTATCTAGGTAGAAAGCCCCATGTGGCGGCAGTTTGGGAAAAGTGTGTATAAAACTAACTTGGACAAAGGAAGAGTGTGCATGTATGGCCAGATCATGCTGCTCTTGTCCATGCTGCCAGGCACATGTTACCTGCACACGTGCTGCCCACAGCTCCCAGATGAGATGTGGACTCTCTTTCCCAGCATACCCCACCACTCTGGGGCATGGCCCACATCTCCACCTGAGATGTGTACTTTCGGGCTCTCTCCTCCTGAAGTCTGCATTCTCTCTTGAACCCCGCTCTCTCCCCTCCTTCTTCAAAGTCTCTAAATAAAAGTTATTTTGCCTTACTGTTTGTTTCCCCCTGAAATTCTTTTTCTGTGAGGGCAGGGAAACAGACATAAAAAGCCTGGGGGAAGGTCTAGGACTGACTTTCCTTTTCTGCAAAGAACAATTTCTCGCTCCAGCCTGAGTCCACGGCTCCCGGAGAAACTGGGTGGCAACCATCATCCTCCACCACACATGACAAGTGGGTGTCAGCTGTGGTTCTGTGGCTGCCTCACAGGGCTGGTGAGATGTGAGGTAGGTACCATACAAAGGCTCATGGCAGGACTTTTCCGTCCTGCATCTCCCAGGCTCTTCCTGGGGTAACAGGCAGACAGAGAAAACCTGGAGACTTTCTTCTTGAGGATGCTGCCTCTCTCCTCCCCACTTTGCCCAAGACACCGGGAAACCTCCACCACAACAACAGCATGCCTGAAACAACTCTATCATGAACAACTCTATGAACCATGGTGTATTAATACAAAAGACAGAAACTAGAATTCAATTTTTCTTTCTTTTTTAAAAAAAATTTTAAGTGCTGAGTATTGAACTCAGGGCCTCACACATGCTAGGCAAATATTAAGCTGAGCCACATCCCTGCCCTGAAGTCATATTTTAAATGGGTGTTGAGGCATCATAGTGGGCACATTTATCCCTTGTTTTGAATAATATTTTGTTTCGTGGATGTAGCACAGCGGTAGGGCGTTTGCCTTGCACGCAGCCAACATGGCCGACGGGAGTTCGATTCCTCCGCCCCTCTTGGAGAGCCGGGCAAGCTACCGAGAGTATCTCACCCACACGGCAGAGCCTGGAAAGCTCCCCGTGACGTATTCGATATGCCACACACAGTAACAACAAAGTCTCCAATGGAGACGTTACTGGGCCCGCTCGAGCAAATCGATGATCAACGGGAGGGCCTTTAATTTACTTTACTTTATCAATTAATATATCCATTTCCTTATTCTGGCACAAGTTTCTATTTTCAGTCCATGTAACACACATAGCCTTGAACTATGGCATTCGTAAATGTCTTATTCCCCCTATAACTATTTCCTATAATAAACATTCTTATACTATATAACTCATGAGACCAATCATTTTATGACTTTTGATACCAGTTGCCCCGTTGCTTCTAAAACTTTGCTATTTTACACTTTGCGAAGTATTGGAAGGATGGTAGGCACTGAAGTTTAGTACTAAAAAACAAACTTTAGTTCAATAAGGTGGAAAAGAAATTTTGTACTTCTTTTTCCCAACCACTCAAAAAATGTTCTTCTCTTATTTGTTGGCTGTTCCTTGGCTTCAAAGTTCTCTGAACCTCCAGATTTTTGGCTCTGCTCTTGGCTCTCTGTGCCTTTTTAGTTAGAGTAGTCCTTTGTATGCTCAATGCTCTCATCTCCCCATTTCTCTGTAATGCTTTTCTCAAGTAGACAAAACTTGACAGGCACTTTGTCTTCCCCTGTCCAGAGGACGAGTCTGAGCCTTGGGAAAGGATACATGAGCGTGTATGACCCCGGACCCATGACCTCAGGGTCTGTGAGCATGAGACTGAGGCGGTGACACAGACGCATCCTTGGGATGGGTGTGCGCCTCTTCACCCTCACCACCTCAAGTGTCCGCTACCTGGCCTGCTCCTTACCAGCCAAGTGCAGCTCCACACCGCTGTGGTCAATCATGGTGGCGTTGACTTTGCTGTTGGCAACCTGGAAACTGGTCACTCTGAGCATGGCCGGCTGCTTCTTCCCCTGGTACTCATAGGCTCCTTTCCATAGGGAATTCTTGGCAAAGACATCCCCGGGAACTAGGGAAATGATGAAACAGAAAGGAAAGGAATTTCCACATGTGCTGGCAGAATCGAGGCTGATGACTAATCCTGGGTTGCTCAATGAGAGGGTTTTTCCTGATGTCTAACAGAGGGGAATCTGGGGGGCTCTGGTCTGTCTCATGATGTCCACTGTTGCAGAGTGATGAGTAGAGAGGGAAGGGAGGAAGAAGTAAAGGAGGGGAGGAGGGAGAGAAAGAGAGAGAACAGAGAGGGGGAAGGGAAAAGAGGAGAAAAGGAGCTAAAACAAGAAAGGGAGAGAGGAAGAAAGGAGAGAAAAAAGGAGACCGAGGTTGAAAAACACGAAGAAAGGGAAAAAGTGAAGAAAGAAAACCAACATGTTGACAGGAACAGTGGCCAGTGCAGAGTGATCACGATACTGGTCTTGGCTGTTACTTCTGAGTTATTTCATGTGTACCAGTCAATGTAACCACACTTGTAGTCCTGTCAATGGGGCCACTCTGCTTACTTTCAGGGTTAATGTTGCAGATTGTATGTCATGTGAAGCTGGGCACACACAACTACGTAACGGATGACAGCCACTTTAATGGCTTATTCAACCTTAGAGTAATTTTCTATAGCAATTTGAATTTTTTTCTTAAAGAAATGTAAATAAAATATGAAGAGGTAAAAGTCATTGATCTAAAACACTGGTCAATGGCTCAAACAGTATTCTGAGTCTATAATGCCAAATATAGTCCTCTTTCTTGGAACCCAATTACGAGAATTTTGGAGAGGTATAAATTTAAGCAAGGAAACAAGAGTCTAATAATTTCACATTGGTCAAGACACTCCTATAGATATGTTTCAGTTTTGAAAGGCACAATTCCTGTTGGGGAGAGAGCTCAAAGGATGGGAGCACACGTCTGGCCTGGGAGGATAAGTTTGATCTTCAGCACCACATTCCCCCAAGCACCACTGGTGTCCTTTGAACACCAAAGAGTCTGAGCAGCCTTGAATCACCCTGACTTGAAACACTAGGTGTGCATAGCTGGGCTGAGTGCCTCTGGGAGTGGACCCAGGATCCCCTGAGCACTACTTGGGAGACCCCCACAAATAGAACCATTATTAGGAAGCATCCTGGACAGGGCCTTGGGTTCCTGCTACACTGGCTGGTACTCCTGGCTTGTCTAGGAGGAACTCTGGTGATCAGTGACTCCACAGTTCGGGGCTGGAGATGTGTTTCTGGAAGACTATGGCTTTCTCTTTGAGGTGAGACTTCTATTTCCTTCAGTTCACTCCTGAGGTCTCCCTGGTCTGGGGGCTGGGTGGAAAAATCTATCTGGTTCTACAGATAGTCTCAGTGCCCTTCCATTAGGCACTCAGCAACTCCTTTCTGGGTCACTCAGTGAAGGAAGCAACAGCAGATTCTTGACCCAAGTTACATACCCGAGGCCTGAGTGAGTGGTGGCTCCCGGGCTGTGTTGATGGGTCTTCCGCTGGGCCGGATCTCTGCTGGGGAAAGGGAATGGAAAAAGACAGGTTAAGCCTTTAGTTGTCTCTCAGTTGGCCGAATAATGGTCACCTCTTTGACATTAGCTCAATGAGTTCTGTTTTTTTTTCTGACTATACAAAACTCGTTGCAATTTTTACCAGTGGCGGTCACAGGTATCATTAGCAGGCTTTGTGTCACTGTGGATGATGAAAGGCAACACTCTGTTTCAGTGAGTAGGAAGGGGAAAAGATGTGATATCCAAGTACACAGAGCACCTGAAATGCCCCATATCAAGAAACCCAGGCTGGAAAACCCTGTGCTGGATTCTGCTTTCCCGATATCCTATACCAGGAGACCTCCCCCATCAGAAGGGAGTTTCCTAAACTCTGGAGGGGCTCTAGGCAGCCCTAAGTACTGAGAGGTGCTCCTGGGCAAAGGCAGAGGGAACAGCTCTGGGCCCGACCCACACAGCCTGGGTCTAGGTCCATCAGTCCTTGATGAGCCAGTGACCTTGATGGGTCACCTCCAAGCTACCTTTATTTCCTTTCACAATATCTAGGTACACCAAATTATCACCTTGCACAATTTAAATATATTTAAATTTCATTTGTCTGTAAGTATAATCTTATTTATATTTATAGCTGGGAAAATGAAATTAATGGGATACTGAATAAAGTCTTAAACTCAACAAGATAAATAATTTCATTGAAAACGGACCAGCGATTTGAATAGATGTACAAATGGCCAACAAACACATGAAATTTTGTTCCATATCTCTAGTCCTCAGGTTTATGCAAACCAAAATCACAATGCAGTAGCACTTTATACCTATTTAGAATGGCTGTACATAAAAGGATGCACAATGGCAAGTGTTGGCAAGGATGTGGAGCCGCTGAACCTTCTGCATTGCTGGTGGGAATGTAAAGGGATGCAGACACTTTGCAAAACCTGTTTGAGGGTGATTTGAAATGTTACTGGGAGTCGTTACTAACTCTCAGATATAAATCCTAGAGAACCGAAAACACATATCCCTGCAAAAGCCACTTCATAACAGGAATATTCATAATAGCGCCCAAGTAAAAACAACTCATAGATCTATCAATGGATAAATAAAGTCTGTAGAGTCAGCAATGAAATGCTACTTGAGTCTAAGAGGGAATGAAATTGTGATACATGCTGTAACACGGATGAATCTTGAAAACCCTGTGGTCCGTGAAATCATCTACAAACAAAATAACAAATGTGACATCTCTCACAGGAGGTACCTGTGAGAGCACAGACACATTGACAGCCTAGAAAGTGTAACAGAGGCTCTCAGGGGCCAGAGGGGAATGGCAATGGGATACTGTTGCTTATAGTGTATGGAGTTTCTTTTTGGGGATGGTTAAGGAATTTCTGGAAACAGGTAGGGGTGATGGTGGCACAATATTGTGAATGTACTCAATGCAACTGAATTGCGGTCTTAAAAACAGTCAAAATATTATGGGTCAATTATATCTCCATAAAAAAGAAATGATAAAAACATAAAATGGGAATTTTTATATCCTACAATAATATCTAATAATAAATTTTTTGAAGAAGAAACCTTACATTGCTGTCATATGTAAAAACAAGTATTGCTTTCTATAAATGAAAGTCACAACAAAGAAAATAAAATAATGTCATTAAATTCTGGTTCTGAGAAGTAACAACATTATTAAATTTCAGGCTGAATCTAAAGTCTTCTCTCTGAGGTGCAGGGAAACAAAGAACTTCTAAGAATGAATGCTGAAGTCAGAACATTATTAGTGTAGGAATTCCAGCTCTTTCTCTTTCCTAGCTAGAGACCTGTTGTTTCCTCATTTCCTCACCTGTTACATGGGGGTGTGCCTAACAGCAGCATTTGATGGCAACTGAGGGTGAGATGAGCTAACACAAGGTCCTTAGAACAACCTGTGGCTGGAGCCTGTTTACGTGCAAGTACAAGGTGACCATTTCCAACAGATTTCACTCCATGCCCCTTTGGGCTGCTGTGGTGTCATCTTCTAGAGACTTAAGACCTCAGGAAATGAGAAGTGGGGTGCCACTTCTGAAGTTATGCTTCTTGCTGCCCGACTTCACACAAACTCAGTCCTCATCCCCTTTACTGGCCCCCCAGAGACGTCCAGGGGCTGCACTCACCCAGGCAGACCGGGGGTTTGCCTGTCCAGCTGCCGTCGGCTTTGCATGTGCGGTGTTCAGAGCCCCCCTTGAGGGAGAAACCCTCCTGGCAGGAATAGATGAGGGTGTAGCCCATGGAGGGCAAGTCGAGGGCCCCGACGTTGGCATGGGTTGGCGTCTCTGGCTGCCTACAGTGATGAGCTGGAGGAGAGGAAAGACACTGTTGAAACTGGAGAGTCAGGGTTTTCCTCCTTCCACCCCCTGCTCCCAAATAGATCTCCAGATTTCTTTTTCTAACCCTTTCAAGTTCAACACCCCTCCCCAGCTCTCTAGACCATTCTTTCAATTTTTGGGGGGAGTGCATATTTTGGGGCCATGCCCAATGGTGCTCAAGTCTACTCTTTCCTGGCTCTCTGCTCAGGAGTGACTCCTGATGGTGTGTGAGGGATCTTAAGTGGTGTCAAGGATCAACCATGTTGGTTGAAGCCACAGAGGAAACATATGCTCCAGCTCCTGCACTACGCCCAGTCTTGATGCCTGCATAAGTGTCAGGATGGAGACATGGGGTATTGGGCTCGTCAACTCTGGGGGAACCTCAGCTTACAACACTTTTACGAGAAAAAAGCAAAATCCTGAGCAAAAAAGCCCAAAGTCTTATATCCTGAGGGCTCGGCTGGGAGTTAGTCTTTACTGCCACCTTTTTACCTTTCTACTGCCTCCGACCTGCTGTCACATATCAGAGAGCTTTTATGTGGAGATGCCTTAAGTGCAGCCCCCCAGGGTGGGGACCACACAGAGACCAACACTGGTCTCAGTGAGAAGTTGTGAGCACCCCACCTTTCTGAGCATTTGAGCAGACAGGTAAGACTGTCCCGGTAAGATGTCTTGGGGGTGCAGAAGAAGCTGGTACTCACGGACACAGTCTGCGGGGGTTCCACTCCAGGTGAGGTTAGGAAGGCAGGTCCTGGTGGTGGAGCCCTGAAGCAGGTAACCTTTGTGACACTGGAAGAGCACTGTGCTCCCAACCTGTGACAAGGAAACAGGCCTGTGACCCCTGCTATCCAGCAATGCTCATGTTCTATTGTGAGCTGCTGTCCTCCAGGCACTGGGTCTCCTTCCCTCTGTCTAGGTTCTTCTTTCCTCTGCCACACTCTTCCAAGACCGTCCACTGAGCCTGAGCATCGCAGTGGTGGACGGAGGCTGACCCCGACCCAGAAGCCCTGACCGAGCTCTGACTCCCACTATCACGCGGGTAACGGCAGACTGCACTGACACCACGCCTCCTTCTCCTGTATAGAGAGAGGGAATGGGTAACCACCGTGGAGGGTTGGGACCAATATGAGCATGGGTTTGAAAGCCTTTTATAAAATGTGAGCAACTGAACAGTAGCACTATAGCACTGTCCTCCTGTTGTTCATCGATTTGCTTGAGTGGGCCCAGTAACATTTCCATCGTGAGACTTGTTGTTACTGTGTTTGGCATATCGAATACGATACGGGTAGCTTGCCAGGCTATGCCATGTGGGTGAGATGCTCTGGGTAGTTTGCCGGGCTCTCCGAGAGGGGCGGAGGAATCGAACTCGGGTCACCCGGGCTGGCCGTGTGCAAAGCAAATGCCCTATCTGCTGTGCTATCACTCCTAGAATGATAATGTGTGTGTCTGTGTGTGTGTGTGTGTGTGTGTGTGTGTGTGTGTGTGTGTGTGTATGTGTTTCCTTGATGAAGCTCTAAGTTCCATAAAGCTAGGAGACTTATCTTCCTTAGAGACGGGAGAGTACTTGGCAAGTATCTGTGGTGTGGGCCCCTTCCTCTCTCCATCAGCTCAGTTGTTTGGCTATGTTCCCTTCCAGGAGTTCCTCCCTGGCCCACTGGGCTCTGCTGCCACCCCTCATAGGCTTCCTCCACTTCCATTCCCACTGCATTGCACTTGGCTCATGAACAGGGCGGGACTCACAGGCACTGACCTCAAGTACTGTCAAAAACCCACAGAGAACTTTTTGTTTGTTTTTGGACCACCCACAGGGGTTATTCCTGGCTCTGTGCTCAGGAATCACTTCTGGTGCTGTTCGGGGTGGGGCCGGGGGGGCATACAGAATGCTGGAGATCAAAGTTGGGTTGGCCATGTGCAAGGCAAGTGCCCTACCCACTGTACTAACTCTCTAGCCCCTTCCTCATAGAACTTTTCTGGAGGCCTTTGCAAGAGTGCTCAGGGGTCAGATGCTACACCAACGATGCTTGGTCCTGTAGTGTGGGCTGATGGATTAGGCAATGGCATGTGCTGCTCAGGTCTCAGGTCTAACAGTGCTGGGGGTGACAGGGCCACGTCTGGTGGTGTTTGGGGGGGGGCAGGTGGTTACCAGAGAAACTTGGGCTTCCAGCCTTTTGAGTAGTTCCCTGCCTACACCCCCCGCCCCCCCCCCCCCCGGCCCCATATATAGCTTTTGTTGTTTTGTTTTGTTGTTGTTTTGTTTTCCTGGGCCAGACTGAGCTGTACTTGGGGCTAACTTCCTGGCTCAGTGTTCAGGGGTTGCTCCCAGCAGTGCTCCAGGGACCCTGTGGTTCCAGGGATGCAATGCGGGTTACCTCATGTAAAGCGCATGCTCCCTCCCTTTGGGCAATCTCCCTGGCTTCCAGTATATAAGTATGACTTTCCCTGAACTTAACTTTTGATAGCCAACCGATGACTAGATAGTCTGCTGTAACTGATAACAAAAACCACCCATGAACATATTTTGTATGTGATACGTAGGATATGCTGCATTTTTACAATAAACCAAAAGAGAAAAAAAACAGCTATGGAAATTATAAGAGAAAATGCATTTGTAGAACTTTATTTTTAAAGAGTTTAAATGTTTTATTTTTATGCACAAGTCCCTATTTTTATTTCTTTTCTAAAACTGTTATTTAGTTTTTAAATTGAATCACAGTGAGACACAGTTACAAAGCTTTTCATGATTGAGTTTCAGTCATGTAATGTTTCAACAGCCATCCCTTCACAAGTGTACATTTTCCACCACCAGTGTCCCCAGTTTCCTTCTCAGCCCCTCACCTGCCCCACCTCTGTGGCAGGTACTCTCTCTCTCTCTCTCTCTCTCTCCCCTCACTCCCTTTCTCTCTCCATTTCTCTTTCCTTTGGGCACTATGGTTTATAATACAGATAACTGAAAGGTTATCATGTTTTACCCATTACCTGCTTTCAACACTCAGTTCTTGTCCGGAGTGGTCATTCCTAACTATTATTCTCTATTCTAATTTCTTCACACCATACACTCATGCAGTTAGTTTGAAATTGGTCCAGGAAATATTAAGAGCCGAGTTAAAAAATTAAGGAACCAGTAAACTCTTCCAGGAAAGTGCTGTTAGAGTTAGAGGATATTTCCCTATTCTTCTCCTCCACGAGCATATACCACAGGGAAGGTGACACAGAGGCTTTGCCTCAAACAAGGAAACCATTTGGCAGCAGCTGCCCAGGACCAGCCCGCAAGGGAATTTTCTCACCACCCTGACGCCCACTGGTCTACAACCTGTTCACGGGTCTTTTCCTATATAACTGCTTCTTGTGACCATCTGGGCAAGATGGTTCTCTAAAATGCGAGTCCACCTGCTTCCAGTCAGCCTGCTTGTTGCTAAGGAAGCTCAGTGTTGATTTGGTGACTTATCTCCTATTTTTCTGTTTTTACTTTGTTTTTGGGTCACACCTGGCAATACTAGGGTGTTACTCCTGGATCTGCACTCAGGAATTACTCCTGGTGGTATTCAGGGTACCATATGGGATGATGGGATCAAACCCAGGTTGGCTGCATGCAAGACAAGTACCCTACCCACTATACTATGACTCTGGCCCCGGTAAGTTATCTCTTGATTGCCTGCCCTCTTGAGAAGTGAGGGAAAGGAAACTTCTCAATTACATATTTACAAGAAAAGCTGCATACACTGTGTTCCTCCGGATTTAGACGCATACTACTCAGCTTAAAATGCTCGGAGACATCTATTGCCTCCAAGATCAAATACCAAAGCAAAGGGGAACTCTTAGTTTCTACTCCCTTTCTCTATTCCCAAACTGTTCATCTCCAATTTCTTCACCTTATATGCAAATGGTACTTCTAATCACTCACTTGTTCAAAGCAAAACCCCATCATCCTTGAAACCTCGTTATCCTTGACTCCTCTTCTTTTAACCCTCTCCTCTAGTGGGACAATGAGTCCTCTGGTCCTACATACAAAACACTTCCTGCCACCTGCCTCATTTCTGTGTCCATGTCACCATACTTGCCCGTCCTGTCCTCACCTTTCTCTAAGCCACTGCAACAATATCTTATGTGTTCGGACACTTTCATTCTTGGCCCCTTGATTCATTCTGTCCCTAGTGAGAGTTCCAATCCTGGATCAGATAGCGTCACCCCAGGGCATTTAGAATAAAATAGATAATGTTTATCAATGCCACAGGGTCCTACATGACCCATCCCAGGTCTTTCTCTCTTAAAAACATTATGGCATAGGGGCTGGAGCAATAGCACAGCGGGTAGGGCGTTTGCCTTGCACGTGGCCAACCCGGGTTCGATTCCCAGCATCTCACATGGTCCCCTGAGCACTGCCAGGAGGAACCCCTGTGCATTTCCGGGTGTGACCCAAAAAACAAAAAAAAATTATGGCGTAACATTTGTCACATACAAAGAGTACATGGAGCACTCCCCCCCCCCCATATGAACTGTTACAATCTAAATGTCATCTTAAGACGTCACCTATACTGCAACTGATGTTCATTAAGCCACATCCAAGTGTGAGCTACCGGGGGTGTATGCTGGTCTTAGTGTGCTGGATCTAACGCGGTCTCAGTCGACACTGCTGTGACTATTTGCATTTCCCTCCACTGCCTCTGTCAAGGGCTCCCCTCAGTGGGAGCCAGGAACTTGTGTGTTTTGAACTTCATTACTTTGTTAAAAAGGAATTCATTCACACATGCACACATGCATCTCTAAATAACACACATTTTCTCTGCTTTCCACCTCTCTGGTAGTCTTGTGGCTTGGAGGTTGGGTCTGGTGCTTTGGGCTCATTTCTGTCCTTGCATAAATGCCCTTCCTAACTGCAGGCTGTGCAATGCTGGTGGAGCTGTGGCAGTGCACAGGGGTGGTGGTGGGGTGGGGGCTATCCTCCTCCCCGCTCCTGGTTTGGTGTCAATGCGCTTCTAATCCTGAAGGGTGCCCTCTTGTATGTGGCTCAGAGCCCAGCACTGCTTTTTCTCAGCTTCTGTGTCTTGACTCCCCCCAAGTGCTGTCCTGAAGCTTATTCCTCAGTCCCCAGAGGCTGACAGTGGCAGAAAAAGGCACAGGAGGGAGGAAGGCCTGGCTGACCTCATTACCTGGTAGCCTTGGGAATTGTTCTGGATCCCAAACTGTGGCATGCCGGGGTCCGCACATGTGGTCAGCGTTGGATCTGGATTGCAAAAAAAGAGACCACAGGTCACATGTGGCCTCTGCATGTGTGGAGAGCTAGATGTAGGAAATCGAGCAGAGAGCCCTCTGCCTTCCCTGCCTCAGGCATGGTGGCTGAGTTCCACCCAGCTGCAGGCACCATTCCTGGTAGCACTTTGCACGTTCTGCTCTAAGATGCTCAGAGCCAGGCTCTTTCCCCATGCACACGAGTCCCAAGTCTGGGAAGGAGCTTCAGCCTCTTGGGCGCAGAAAACGCTGCCCAGCCCGGGTCCAAGACCATCTCTTACCTATGCAGCTGGGCTGGGTGCCACTCCACGTTCCATCCGACTGGCAGAACCTCCGCGGAGAGCCCACCAGCACCAGAGGGGGTTGGCAGGAGAAGGAGACAGATGACCTGTAGGAGAAACCTCGGTCCTCTCTCCTCCCATGGGCCGGCACCCCAGGGTCTCCGCAGAACACAGCTGGGAAGAGGAAGGGAGGAAAGCAGGTCCAAGATTCTTTCTAGAACCCAGTTGGCACCTCTGTCTCCACATTCCGACCATGCACCTCAATACTGGTTCTTTCTGTCCCTTCCTTCCTGGTTGTTCTTCAGCTCTGCAGACCAGAGCAGCCCTGGCTCAAGGTGCACGGCTGCTTTGTTGCTGCAGATGTGTCTGAATGTTACCCGAGGAGCAGAGGAATGTGGCAGGAAGCTTAGAGAAGCCAGATAAAGTAATCACAAGCCCACTTTCCCAAACTCGCTTTTCCTCCTTCCTGCTCTAGAGCTCATGTGTGGGTGAACTCGTGCCTGGCTATGAAAGCAAGGCTCAGGCGTTGTTAATCTTGCTTTGTTCACCTGCTACCCTGTCATTGTTTCCCAGTGGAAGAAAGCCACAGCACTGTCACTTCCTCATTTTGCAGCAAGAGGTCCCACAGCAATCATAATTTGCTATCACTGTACATTAGCATTTTCTACACCGGAGGAGTTGGAAAGGCCATTCTTGCACTTGCATTGTTTCCTTAGGCGATGTCTCCTGGCATGTGCTTATTATCTTGCAGGGTCTGAGTGGTTCTGAATGCACCTGATGTCTCTCCAAAGGCTTTGCATTTACATGGTGGGGGGCAGGGCAGGATGGAGCCCTTTTCATTCAGGTCACCAGAGCTAAAATCAAAGCTGACAGTGCCAATCAAAGCTGACAGTGGAATTCAAAGCTGGTGACGGCAAATGGAATAAATGCAGGTCCATCTTCCTTTCATTATATACAGCATTTCAAGTGTTTGCATGCACACGTATTAAAAATGCTTCACTCCTCTCTATATCACAGAAGTGGGCCTCTGTTTTAAAGGAAGTTGAAGACAATAGCAACTTTCATGCCTTTCATACTAGCAGAGAAGAAGAGAGCAACGCAACTTTTCCTGGAGCTCTCCATCCCTCTTGGAGAGTCTGGCAAACTACCGAGAATTCCCACCCATATGGCAGAGCCTGGCAAACTACCCATGACGTATTCGATATGCCAAAAACAGTAACAATAACGGGTCTCATTCCCCTGACCCTGAAAGAGCCACCAATATGCCACTGGGCTACACTATCACACAACAGAGATGAATGGAGATGTTACTAGTGCCCATTTGAGCAAATCGATGGACAATGGGACAACAAGTGATACAAGTGATACTAGCAGAGAGTTGTTCTTTCTACCTACCAGCATTTTTGTTTTTGGGCCACACCTGGTGGTACTCAGGGCTTACTCCTGGCTCTATGCTTAGGGATTACTTTTGGCAGGGCTAGGGAAACCATATGGGGTGCCAGAGATCAAACCTGGGTTGGTCGAGTGCAAGACAAGCACCTTACCCTCTGCCTCTGTACTATGGCTCCAGCCATACTACACTCTTATTTTTTTTCCTTTTTGGGTCACACCCAGTGATGCACAGGGATTACTCCTGGCTCATGCACTCAGGAATAACTTCTGGCGGTGCTCGAGGGACCATACGGGATGCTGGGAATCGAACCGGTTTAGCTGTGTGCAAGGCAACCCCTCTACCCACTATGCTATTGCTTCAGCCCCCACTCTCATTTTTCTCCCCACAACTTTCCCTGCTTTGTTACCAGTGTTTTGGACAAAGCTCCACCCTGACTTTTGAGGAGGGGACGGCACTCCCTACTCCAGGTCATACAGATACACAGCTGAGAAGAGGGCAGGGGAAAGGCGGTGGGGTGGGGGGAGGAGTCAGGAGTGACTTACGGAAGCACTGAGGCAGCTCTCCGGTCCAGGTGCCATTGCCCTCGCAGGTGAGCACGGCCGGCAGGGAAAGCTGGTACCCCTCCAGGCAGGCATACGTCACACTGGAGCCCCACATGAAGTCGGACCCCACCACCTTCCCATTGGGGACGGGCTGGGGCGGCTTGCACATGATAGCTGGGGGGAGAGCAGAGTGGGCTGGGTTATGGGTGTCCTGGGGAACACAGGCTCTGGATGCCAGCACCGGGCCTGAGACTGTCCTGTGCTACTCAGAGTCTAGGCCCAGCGTGAAGCAGATAAAGGTCCCCACTTCCGTGATCCCCTCTGACCCCCTATTACAGACTCTCAAGACCTGATAAATCCTACCTTGTTTTGTTACAAGTTTCCTCTCAGTGCTGGAAACTCAGACTCCTTTGGACTGTCTGAATAGACATTCAGGGACCCTCCTTCATGTTGTAGCCCACCCTCCAGTGTCAGCTGCTGCAGCTGCCAGGACCCTGGCGCTTCCCCATACTCAAGCCCCACCCCGCCCCTGGTTTTTGATTCTCCCTGGTCTGTGCTCCATCTATGCAAACTTCACATGTGCACACGCACACACATACCTTTGCAGACTGGCTTGGTGCCATTCCATGTTCGGTCCTTGGTGCAGCTCAGCACCGACACCCGGTGTGACTCCATCGTGTAGCCTGGGATACACTGGTAGGTCACGGTTCTGTTGTACCGGAAGTCGTGGCCCAGTCGAAGACCATTGGCCGGGATCCCAGGGTCACCACAGTTTATGACTAGGATCAAGGAGACAGAATGGCTCACTCCCAGCGCAGACACCCTCCACCCCTGTATTTCAACACTACCTTGTGACTCCCTGCACATGCCTAGAAGGGAAACCCAGGAGCAGGATGCCCAGACCCCTCCCAGACTCCCAGGGACTCGCTGACACTCTGAGTGGGGTTGGCAACTCTCCCTGCCTGGCTGATCCTGCTCCTAGCTGTCCCTGCCCGCGTACACACCCTTATTCTAGCACTTTGGCACTGAGGACCTACTCCAAGGAGGGGACCTACCCAAAGGACCCCAGTTCCAAAACGAGGCTGAAGCCCTGGGGAGGGAAGTTTTTAGGTTGAAGAGCTCAATATGTGGTCACAGGCCACAAAAGACAGTTTGTCTCTCAAGGGACATGTCAGACCCTAACCCACCCCTGCCGGGTGGCCTCTGTGTGTTGGCAGCAGCATCGATGACCTGTGCTATGGGACCAAGGGAGGTGGAGTTCGATGAGCTCTGACTTCAGAATAAACTGGCATGGACGTGGATATCAGAGGGAACTGGGGCCTCAGGCCAAGACTTTGAAAGGGTGACTATGGTCAGAGTCCCTTATCTGACCACTTCCTTCCACAAGGGCCCCACAGCAACACAATTCCCAAGAAAAAGAGGCTGAAGCTGCTCTTGACGGATCATAAAGTGGAGCTGTGGAGCCATATCGCTCGAGAGCCAGGACACCGTGTCAAGGGAGCCAGGGAGAGAAGGCACTCGACACCGTGGAAGGTCACAGTTTTAAAGGGGTAACATATAGCTTAGAGCTGTGCGAGTGTGCATGTGCGTGTGCGTGTGCGTGCGTGCGTGCGTGTGTGTGTGTATGTGTGTGTGTATGTGTGTGTATCATCTATGAGAAAAAGAAAGCTCAAGAAACTGGCTGGAGTCTGAGAAATAGCAAATACATATTCCCTGGCTCTCTGAGTTTCGGTCATCACATGTGTACAGTGGGGCTAATCAGAAATGGCCTCTCAGGGCACCACTCAAAAAACAAGAAGCACATAGAATGGAACCAGCGCCTTTGCGTCTGTTAGCACATCCAATCAGCGGAAACCAGTCATGAGATCCTCCTTCCAAAGGGTCAAGCCGGCACCACCCCCCCCCCCGTCCCCATTCCCACCGCCCCCACCAGTCCTCCCGGTCTCCCAGAAAAGGCCTTGCTTTTGTCGGGGTGGAAGCCCAGCACCTCAGCCACTGTTTCTCATGGGGCCCGGGGTCCCAGCTGCTCACCCATGCACTCCGGGTCACTGCCTGTCCAGGTGCCATTGACTGAGCAGTGTCGGCTCAGCAGGCCTGTGGCGTAGTAGCCTTCCCGACACTCATAGACGATGGAGCTGGAGAAAACCAGGCCGTCACTGAACAGGACTCGGGCATTGCTTGGAGTCCCGGGGTTCCCACAAGAGATCACTAGGAAGCCAAAAGAGCACATTATTCACCAGAACAAAGGCAGGTCTCACGTGGGTGGGGGCGTGGGGGGTCCAAGATGTGCCTGGAGTGGACTCACATACTAGCCGAGGGTCCTCTGGACTGAAACACTACTTGGGGCCATGCATGTACCTATCACCTCACCCGCAGAATTCGAGCAGGAAGGAAAAGAGCTGCTCGATTTTTTTTCCTTAGTGCTAAAACATAAAGAATACATCTGTTTTATTATGACATGTGAAGTTCTAAATGACTCCTTAATATCACCAAGTATCTAACCAATGCTTCATTTCCCTTAAGTGTCTCATTTTTAAATAGTTGTTTTGTTAGATGGAGAATCCATGAGTTAGGTTGGCGTGCTTCTTAGGACTCTTAGAATCCAGAGATTGCTGTTCTTCCTCCTGTCATTCATCTATTACAGAAACCAGAGCAGGAGTCCAGTAGCTTTCTCTGCCTTCTGGATTCTGCTCACAGCATCACTCTGCATCATTTAACATGTTGTTCCATTCCCTGTGGTTCCTGGACCAAGTTCTACTCTTTGCCTAGTATCCTTCATTGAGGTATGTCTTCCCTGTGGCAACGCACCAGGAAGCACAGAATGTCTGCTCACAGCCTCATTTCTCTTGAAGCTGATTCATGGGCTCAGGTTAGCCCATCTAATCTGGCTTTGCAGAGGCTTGATTCGCTTTTCAACTTTTAGCAGCAATTGATGAGTGTTGACAAGATTCATCATGTTATTAGTGAATAAGAAATGGCGACATTCTAAGTCTGTTAGATCTTCCACGCTATATACAGTACCTCAACAAAAAAACTTGCTCATGATCAAATAATTGTTTACCCCCAAACATAATTCACACAGAAAGGCCAGATGGTGCATGCCTTTTTAATTAACAGATGTTAGAATAATGTGTTGGTTCTCTTGCTAGCTCCAGAGGTGAGCAGCAAACATCTGACTCATGAATATAAAAATGATTAAAAAATGATTTACTATGTTGTTACCCATTGCCACTATTATTTATTTTATTGATGCTCAAATTATTCCATCTTTGGCTAATGTGAGTCTCTCTGTCTCCATGGACTGAAGTCCTCTTGTCTTTTGTAGATTCTTTATTGGAGTGATGCCACATTCTCATCATCTTGTATATTTCCTCCCCTTTCTGATTCTTAATAATGTTTCTTATCCAATGTCTTATAGTGTTATATGTAACAGTTTAAGAATAGAAATATCAGTATTATACTAAAAGTAAGATTGCTAAAAACAGCATATTACCTAATTTTAGTTCTTTATATCCTAAGGATAAATTCTTTCTCCCTCAAGAAAGAAGAAAAGTGCCTTCTATAGAGGCAGTCTGAATGAGGAGGGTGGCAGAAGGGAACTGGGGACATTGGTGGTGGGAAATGTCACTGTCACTGTCCTCCTGTTGTTCATCGATTTGCTCGAGCGGGCCCAGTAATGTCTCCATTGTGACAACTGTTACTGTGTTTGGCATATCGAATATATCACGGGTAGCTTGCCAAGCTTTGCCGTGTGGGCGAGATACTCTCAGTAGCTTGCCGGGCTCTCCGAGAGGGGCGGAGGAATCAAACTTGGGTTGGCCATGTTGGCCGCTTGCAAGGCAAATGCCCTACCCGCTGTGCTGTTGTTTCGAAATGTATGTATGTATATATACGCCTTGCATGCATGCATTCATGAGACCAGGGTTCAATCTCTGAAACTGCAAATAAACCAACAGAACCATCAATTCAAGCCTTAAAGGCTAAGGGGGATCTTAGCAAGGAAGTCATAATATCTTATTATATTTATAGATATAGAAATAGAGTCCAGCTTTATTTTTAAAAAGTCAGGTAAGAATAATCCCCTGGTGGGTTGTTAAATCATTAACTCCACTTTAGATTTATTTGCATCTATTTTAATACATAGAGATTGTTTATTTCTAGTATTTGATTTCATTTTATTTTGTAAGTATATACAGCATTTATATTGCTGCAAAACAAATCTACATGATATTTCCTATATAATCAGTATTTGGAGGTCTCTAGCCTCCAACTCCTCAAGCAGGCTTTGTGTTGCAGAGGAAGGGCAGAGAGAAAGTGGGATGGCAAGCCATGGCCGGTGCCAAATCTACTTTCCGAAGATACCTCTAAATAGATGAATTCATACTATGTGGTTAGTGTTATATTTGAAGAAAATAGCATGAAGAAAACTTCCTTTTACTTCAAGAGAGAGGGAGAGAAGGAGGGAATGAGAAAGAGAGAGGGCAGGAGGGAGAAAAGAGGGGAGAGAGAGAGAGATGGGGAGAAGTTACAAAAAATTGACTTCCTGGCAGAGAGGTTTTAAAAGATTCTTCCCCCCACCCCCCATGAAATATATATGTGTGGAGAAAGAGAATTCAACCCACCCCCTCTCCCCATTGAAGCTACTTCAGGAAATAACAAACATTAAGGGCTTATATTACTTTTTTCTTTTTTTTTTGTTAGGGCGTACAGTACTTGCAAAATATTTTGTATTCCTCTTGGAGCTTAGGATGCTTGTTTAAGACAATCTCTTCCCCTAAACTATGAGCTCAAATAGGAGACAATGTCCGGTGCCCAAATGTGCACGACAGTATTTGGCACATTACGGTCAAATAAAACTATGCACTAAACAAACTTATTCGCTTCCAGTTTCTTCCCTTCTCAGGAGCATGGAGCCCCTGTCTGGCTTTGGATCACCAGTGAAAACAGCACGAACTCCCTATTGCTGTCTAGTGCCCAGCAGGGTTGGGGCCACGGGGCCTGAGCATGAGGACAGGTGGTCAGGTCAAAAGCGGGAGGAGAGTACCTGGGGCAGGCAAAGGGGGTAGAAGCAGAATGGTCACATACATTACCTCCACACTCAGGCTGCGTGCCACTCCAGGACCCGTTGGCTTGACAGGTTCGCTCTGACGATCCCCGGAGTGCATGGCCAGCTTCACAGCTAAAGCGCATCAGACTGCCTGGAGCAAAGCTGTCCCCCAGACGGATCCCATGGGCTGGGATCCCAGGGTCTCCACACACTCCCACGCTGGTGCCTGTGGGCCAGAACCGAGCAAGCACCCTTGTTTTTCACATCGAGGAAACAGGAGGGGAGGATGGACACAGAGAAAGAGAGCGGACAATTGCTATGGGTAGTCAGTGGGGCCTCACCAGTGACGGGGGTGAAAACTCTGTGTCTAACCTACGTTGCTAGAAGAGAATCCTGCCCTGTGATTCATGGGTCAAAGAACACAGAGTTCTGACAACATGGATGAGCCAGAGAAAACACAGCAAGGGGAGATAGATGGCAGAGAGGAACTTCTTTGGTAGATGCCATGGTCTTCTTGTTCTTTGGCCTGTGCTAGTGTAGGACGTTGGAGGCCTAAGCTGGGCTTTTCTCTCCTTTCCTTTATCTCTCCCCCACCTGTATCTGCAGGTCCTACTCTTGCTGCATTAGCTCTGGTGCTCAGTTCTCCCTTGCCTGAACCATTGCAAGAACTTCTCAAGAGTCTCTTTCTCTCTCCACCCTCCACTTTATCTCTGAATACTAATGCTTGACAATCACCAACCACCTGACTTTGTGTCTTTCCCGGTGAAACTGCTCCATGGCATCTCACTGCCTCTAGAATAAAACCCAAGCTTCCCATTCTGTAGATGAAGCTGCCAGCTTCATCTCCTCAACGACACACCAGAGTTCTGATGGTGGCTTTAACTAAGGGCTCCCTATTCACAATTCTAGGTTAAACACCAGAGGATTTCACGTTTCAGGCTTTCTTTGCTTCCTGCCTCCTTGTTACATTTATGCATTAATATGTTATCTGATATTATGCAAATTTACCCAAGAGAGTGCTAAGGACTCAAAAGGTGGAGGAGAATAGAGAACAGGAGATGAGGCCAAAGGACCATGGGAGTCAACACATTTCATAATACAGAGATGGATAGAAAACATCTCTTGATCAGAACGAGGCATGATGAAGCTGAAGAAAGAACAGGAAACTAAGAAATGAGTGTCATTGGCATGAGAAGATAAGGTTTCCAACTGAGGTAGAATGGATATTCTTATGAGCTGACCTGTGTGTGGGCATCGGATGATAACATCTAAGTGGTTCTATTTGTTGGAAGTAAATAAATGTTTGGGCATGTATAACCTACCATTTATCATTTTTGCCTCTTACTCTGAGTCTTGGCATTATTTCCTTTTTCTATACTAGTTTTAGACTGAGAAAACTGTATAACATCATATTACCCTTTCTGCCCTCTACCAAGGAAGGAGGAATTCCTTCAGTCTTTAACTCAAGCATTTGGAAAAAAGAGGTTCTATCATCTTTAGTTGGTTTTCTTATCTTCTGGAGTTTTACAGGATGTAGCTCTCACTTCCACACTGCCTCTCTGACCTCAGCTAGAAGCACCACTGTTGTACAAGGATCAAGGTCTGAGATTTCTACCTGAGAACTTATCTGACAGACTGGCCCCACTGCATCATAAATCTTCATTCTAGTGATCAAAGGGAATCTGAGACAGAATGTTGTAGTGTGGAGACTGATGACAATTGTTGACCTTTAAATTTTTGGCGGGGCAGTGGTACTCAGTGCTTACCTCTCGCTCTATGCTAAGTGGTCATTCCTGGTGATGTCCAGGGAACCATATTGATGGGATTGAACCCAGGTTGACTAAATGCAAGGCAAATGCCAACTCTGGCCCCAACTGTTGACATTTTACTGAAGAGGTGTATCAGGAAGGTGATGCTGGGCAATGATTTTGCCAAAGATGTGTAAGATGCCAGAGATCTCCACATGCCTTTGATGGACTTAGGACTGAAATATTCAGAGAATATTGTTATACATATGAGGCACTGACTATACAGAATGCTGCTCAAAAGTTTCACCCTGGAACTTCAAAGTAGTGCTGATAAGGACTGGCAGGAGCAGCTGATGCACAAGAAAGTATTAAGTTTCAGGACTGGGGGTGGAGTGGGGGAGATATTATTCTACTTATAAGTACACACCTAGAAATACTTCTCCATTCCCCTCCCCTCCATTTTCTGACCCAAGGCATTTAAGGGTCAGTATCACCTGAGAGTTTATAAAGACCCTTCTAGTCCTGCTCTCTGAGGTTCCCAGGACGGCTCTGCCACGATTCTCATCCCCTGTTTGTCTCCCTTGACGACAGAGAAGAGAGATTGCTACCACTTCATAGTTTCCCTTGATCCTCTGATGTGCCTGAGGAGGAGCTCCCTTCTTCCACAGACAGGACCAGTGCATAGGAAGTCACACAAATGTGAAATGTGAGAGGCGAAAGAATTTTGGAGGTTTTCTAGCTGAGTTTTCTACTATATGTGAGCCCTGGATTCCTCTGACTCTGCCTCATATATGATCCTTCCTAGTTTACTAACTGTGTGGTTAATGAGATCAATAGGGGTGAGAAATATAAAAGTCCAGGATAGTAACTTAGGGTAAGGGGTCTGGAATGGTCCTGGGAGACCTAATTGATCTCTGCTTCTTTATTTTGGCAGTGTCCTGAATTTCGGGGACAGGCTCCTCTGGAAACTTAACTCTGGAAACTTAACCTTGTCCAGCCTTAGGTTCCTAACTGTGATGTGGTCTCACAGCCAGCAGAGGGCGTTGGCTCTGGGAGGCAGCCAGGATCCAGCCTTCCAGAAAGGATCTGGTAATGCCAGGGATGGGGGTCAGTTTCAAAGCCCAGGTGAGCCCTTGAGGAAGGAACCCTGAGTGACAGGAGCACTGCCATTGTGGATGTGACATAGGATAAGAATGCTCTTCTGGGGCCATGCAGGCTCACCTCAAAGGCTGTGGCTGCTAACATTTTAGCTTTGGCACTGATGGGAAAACTCAACTTCAAATATTTTGTTCTGACATTGCTAATGAATTTCCAGTTTGGATACGATGGATGTCAGAGCCATGGTATTGACATACACTTGCTGTTCTGATAACACCTTCTAGAGATTAAAACAAATTTGTCAGAGAACTTGGGACTGGTGTCTGAGGGCAGTCATGACATTCCACGAGGTCACAAGGATATGGGACAGGTAGGGGAGGCAATGACAAGAGGGAAGGAACACAAGCAGGTCTGTGGGAGTCCTAACAGGGCAGAAAGAACAAAGGACTGAGATGGGACCTTCGGAGACTAGGAAGGCTTGGACGGTTGGTTGGCAGGAACTCAAGGAAACAAACGTCTCCATGGGACTCTGACCGGAGGGAGTCCTCCCCTATAGCTCTGCATTCTTTGGCTCTGGGGGCTGATCCAGAGCACCCAAGGATGGTTCCAGATCACCAGGGCTGAAGTTCAGGGGGAACTCAAGAGGGAAGCGTTGTGCTGGGAGGAGCAGGTGGGGGCTCAAAGTGTGTCCTCTGATGCTGGTCACACTTGCCTATCAGCAGCCGGGACTTCTAGGAACCCGCCCCACCCCCAGCCCTGTACCTGAGCAGTGCGGGAGCGAACCGGTCCAGTGTCCGTCCAGCCCACACATGCGCGTGGAGTTTCCCACCAGCGTCCGCTTGCCTGTACAGCTGTAACGCACGACGGCCCCCACGGTGTAGCTGTCCCCCGACATCTGTGAATGTGGTGGGGAGCCCGGATGACCGCAGGACACCACTGTGGGAAAGAGCAGACTGTTCAGCACCCTGACACGGCCTGGCGCCTCATCACCAACCGGACATGCCCTGGGTGTTGGCAGTGACCTGCGGAGAGGACCAGAGAGCCAGTAGCAGGCACATTTGCGCGGCCACTGCAGGCTGTGCGCCCTCCCTCCCCCCGCCCCGCCCCCTCAGCGCACACCCACCCACAGATCTTCGGGAGGAGGTGCAGCACCCATAGTGTTCAGAGCCCAAGGAGGCACGTGGCCATTTCAGCTCTGCATGTAGTAGGAACTCAGTTCTTGCTCTCTTTATTTGGTGCAATATCGATCAATTGATTTTAATTGGTTTCTATTTAGACACATAGCTGCTTACAATGGGGTTTTAGACATTTGATGTTTCCACCTCCAACCCCACCACCCAGTGACCCCATGACTCCATCTGACCTCAGATTTCCCCCTACCCCCCAGCCTGATTTCTATTTTTTTTTGGGTCACACCCGGTGATGCACAGGAATTACTCCTGGTTCATTCACTCAGGAATTACTCCTGGCGGTGCTCGGGGGACCATATGGGATGCTGGGAATCGAACCTAGGTCGGCTGTGTGCAAGGCAAATGCCCTACCCACTGTGCTGTTGCTCTAGCCCCCCCCAGGCTGATTTATTGATGGAGACATTTTTAAGTTTACTTCTAGCCTGGGAGCTGAATCTAGTGGTTTAGTCAGACACAGACACTTCGTGTCTACCCGCAGGGGACCAAAGGCCTCTGATGCTAACCCCTATGTTGCTTCCAGAACTTCCCATTCTTGCTCCCCTCTCCCTCTCCATTTCTCTCTCTCCTTTGCATTTTGGAATCCAGAGCAGGTGTTTTGCCCACCCTTCTTCCTGGTTTCTTATCTCTTCTCCCTGTTTTCTCACAGCCATAGATGTCTATGGGGGGAGGTGTTTACCCTAATCTACATATGCTAAAGGAAGTGACTTGTCTTCTGAGTCTACCCATGTTGGCTACAGTTTCCAGAATGAGGACCAACTCCATGTTCCAGCTGTCCACATCAGTTGTTCCCAGTGTGCCCTTTCTGCCTGCAGTATCCAAAGAGTCACTGAAATCCAGTGGGACAATGGGAATTCTGGAGGAGGGTGGGTGGGTCGGGCAGGTGCTGCTGCCATTGTCCCAGCCATAGGCTGACCCAGCTCCATTCACTGACTCAATGCATATTGATTGTATGTATATGAAGTGTGAGGTGTGGTTTATGTGTGTATGCATGGAAACAGAGGCCACATACTCATGACATTTACACAAGGGTGGGGAGAGATGATAAATAACAAAGTAGACCATTTTAGGGGATGGTGACAATTACAAAGCTATATCAGCAAAGGGTGATGGCACTATTTATGCAGGTGGGGAGGAATTTCTCTTGAAGCGCTGACACTTGTGGCAGTGACTTGGATGATGTGAAGAGGCCAAACCTGGGGGTAGAGTAACGGGAGGAAAGGAGCCCCAGGTATTGAGGCCCAGGACCAGAAGGAGGTTGGTGTGTTTGAGAAATAGCAAGAAAGAAGAGCTTTTGAAATAGAAGACCAAGGAAAGAAAAGAGAAAGGCAGGCCTGGGTGGAGTGGTCCTGGAATCTAACGGGAGAGCCAGATTCTAATCTCCAGAATGTCCACTGTTTTCTAAAAACACTTTAGCAGAGAACTGCATATTATACAGATTCAGATCATGCATTTTCCTTGGTCCCTACACGTTCATAGCAATTAAAGCAGTTTGTCCTTACCTGAAAGGACGCCCTAGTTTTCAGGGGATATATAACAGCCTCTACAGTTTCCACAATCTTTTTGTCTGGCTTTTAGAACTTGGAGAAGCACAAGTGTAGCTAGTTCAGTAAACGGCTTCCTGAGACTCACGTAACATCAGTGAATGTGGTTTCACTGGCAATCATCATCTAGAGACCTTTATTCAGGGAAATTTACCCAGGCTCTGGTAGAAAAATGCTATCCAATCTAGCAAACACCCCCCCCCCCACACCCGCATCCTGCCCCACCCTCCAGATATTTCCCCAACAATAAATGAAAATGCATGACCATGCTTGAATGTGGTTTGTTCCGGGAAAACTTGATTTAAAAAGAAAGGATTATGTTGTCTTTTGATTTCTAGGTTCCTGATAATGAGATGATAGTTCAGTAATTAGGCTAGGGAGAATTTAACACCTTGTAAATACCAATGAGAAAAAAGTGGCCACCGGCTTTCTGGAATAAAGAATAGCTGCAATTATTGAACATTAATCATTTTCTTTCCAAGATAATGGCTAGCCTTTATTTAGACTTCAGCTTCTACCAAACTGAGAGCTTGATTAATGGTTTCGAGAGGTTAAGATAAGTTAAATAAGAGATTAAAATGCAAATACAGTAAAACACATGAGAAACAAATCACTGTGAGTCAGGATCAGCAGAAATAGCAGATTAGCTTCATATTAACAATATTGGAAGTCTCAGAGAAACAATGCATTAAGAGTTCATCAAGATGTTAATGGTATAAAAGAATAAGTTTTTTAGAGGAATAATACAATGAGTTCTTTACCAGAGATGAAAAATACAAAATTTAGGATATCTAAAAAAATCCAGAAAGCTTAGCAAATCCTATTAAGAATAATTTTTTTTAAAAAATCTAGCATAATATATGAAATTTCAGAATACCAAGAATAGAGACCCTTGAAATCAGTGATGTAAAAATGGGCCACTCAAAAGGTATAGCAAATAATCTGAAAGTAGATGTCTCAATAATGAACGTTAGCAGGTAGGATTAAGAGAAAATGTATGAACCTAGATTTACAGTCCAGCTAAATTATCATTTAAATTAACCAGGGAAAATGCAAAATATCAGAAATGTAGACTATCTTTTCCTTCTTTTTAAAGTGAAAGGGAGATAATATAGTTATGATAGCGTTAATGTTGATACTTTTGTTGCACAAAGTTACTGCCATCACCCTCCTCCCCCATCAAAGTACCAAAGACCCTCACTCCTCTCACTGTCATTCCTAGTCTGCTTCTTCTTCCACTCCCAAGGCCCCATCCCCACCAACACTTGGTAACTTCAGTGAAGATGATGTCTTTTTGGTTTGTGAAAGACTGACGGTACTTCCTAAATTAAGTAGCAAAAGAGGTCAGAAGATAACTGAAATATTTCTTTAATGGGGAAAAAAGAAATAAATACCAGCCTGGATTTTAAAATCACATACACATTATAAGGAAAAGGAACAACTACAAGAGATAATCAAAATTGGAGAGTGGTTCCCAGCAGTTTATAGGGTCTTTATTAAATAGAATACTAAACCATGTCTTTCAAATAGCAGGAAAACAGTCCCATAAATACAGAGGTCAATATATAAGAAGAGATGAGGAGCAAAGAATATAGTATGTATGTGGAAAGTCTAAATGAATAATAAAATTCTTCCTAGAACAATAATAACAATACATTGTGTAAACGGGGCTGGAGCGATAGCACAGTGGGTAAGGCATTTGCCTTCAACGCAGCCGACATGGCCGACCCGGGTTTGATTCCTCTGCCCTTCTCGGAGAGCATCTTCGCCTCTATGGCAAAGCCTTGCAAATTCCCTGTGACATATTCAATATGCCCAAAACAGTAACAACAAGTCTCACAATTTGTTGTGAGATGTTACTGGTGCCCACTCGAGCAAATCGATGAACAATGGGAGGACAGTGCTACAGTGTTACATTGTGCAAACATGTTAAAAATAAGGCAAAATTAATAATTTATACTAAAGCAATAAAAATGTCAAAATCAGAATAAAAGTTGGTGAAGTGTTCTGATGTTCTTGTACTATACAGGAGAAAATAAAATTTGTTAACTTCAGACTTAATAAATTAAGGGTTTCTATTATAATTTCTAATGTCAATATCTAAAATACGGAGAGTGCAAATTTACTTGTTGATAGAGAAAAATGGAATCACAAATCAATTAACATGAGGGTAGGAAAAGAGAATAATAAAACGGCAGAACAAGTAGAAAAACAAATACACACCTGTCAAATTAAAACCCAGATATTTTATAATTTGACATACTCAATTAATGAAAGAAAAGACATTCAAACAAGAATTCTATACCCAGGAAAACCATTCCTCAAACATAACATTCACAAACAAATAAAACCTGAGAGAATAAATCAGCAAAAACTAAAAACAAATTATAGATTATACAGAAATTTTAAAAGGAGTTATTTAAACTGAACTGAAAGAACTCAGAGTCATAGAAAAACAAAAGTATCGCATCGACAAAGGATACTACATAGAGAAATTACTGAAGTATGTTTTTATTTTTCAACTTTTCCCTCCTGAGGACGCGCACAAGGCAATAATTTTAAAATTTGTGCTGATAGGTAGAAGAAGATGTATAGCCTGCATAACAATAACAGTACAAACAGTGGCAAGGAAGGGAGATCAACACAAAGGAATAGTTTTCGATCCACCTGAAATTGACTTAGTAAAAGTTAGGTTATTATAAACTAAGATATTAAACATGATCTTCAGAGTAATTTTATTTAAAAATAACTTAAAAGCATAGTAAAAGAAGCAACAAAAAAAATTTAAACAGGACAATCAAGAAATTTAAACTTTAAAAAACAAAGACCTATTTAAAACAAAAGGGAGCAATAGAAGAGTAAAGGAACAAATAAGACATGCTGCATAGAAAATACTACCAATAGAACTGGAAAATAAGTGGGTTAGGTGCTTGCTTTGCACAAGACCGATCTGGGTTTGATCAGTCAGTATGGTCCCCAGGGTCTTCCTAGGAGTGATACCTGAACACAGAACCAGGAGTAAGCTCTGAGCACTACCGGTGGTGGCCCCCACACCAAAAAATAAATAAAGGAAGAAAATATAAACTAACTATCTTACCAGTAGTTACATTAAATGAAGATTAACATGTTAACTTCAGCACTGCAATTTGTGTTCATTAAGTCACATTCAAGTGTCACTGGTAGTACACACCAGAATAAAAGGCATATATAGCAAAACTGACAAAACTATGATGCCATTACGTACTGCCTATAAGTCTCACAAGTTTGATTCAAAAAAAGATGAACAGATTTAAAGAGCTAGAAAAAGAGACAAAGTAACTTAAAAAGAGCTTGGCAAATATTAGACAAGGTAGACTTTAAGGCACAAATTGCTACTAGAAACAAGGATATTTTATAGTGATAAAAG
Source organism: Sorex fumeus (assembly GCF_029834395.1). NCBI lineage: Eukaryota > Metazoa > Chordata > Mammalia > Eulipotyphla > Soricidae > Sorex > Sorex fumeus. The sequence continues at coordinate 48,798,522 of NW_026606104.1, forward strand.
AATAAAACCGAGATCTCCGAGGGATGGGAACCCAGTCGAACCATGCCACTAGCAGCCAACTTTCAAGGACTCGCTTAATCTCACCCTCTTCAGGTACAGGTCCGGTGGGGGTGGTGTCCAGAGCTGTGGCCACAAATTGTTCTTCTCCTCCATATACCATAAGAACCATAAATTATCTTATTAGGTGGAACTTTCACTAGGATAGACCGATCACCAAAAACACATTAGGCCAATAATACATTAACACCACCTCAATTAATATTACACCCAAAACACAACAGTACTAGTGAGTGTGAAAGTCTAAACTGCATAAGTAACAATGGTAAAGCAATGCAGAAACCCATCAGACTTAGTCACTGAAGAAACTAGCCGAGAAGATCCAACCAGTAATGAAGCACTAGATAACCTCTCTGACAAGGAATTTAGAAGGGAGCTACTGAAGATGCAGCATGGGAAGCTAAAAGAAACAGTGGAATGCACCGCCAATAAAATACAAGAGGATTTGAGAGGAGAAACGTGGAAAATACAAACAAAATTACAAACAGAAATGACAGATCTGAAAAACCTAGTAGGTGAATTGAAAAACCCAGTGGAAGGCCTCAGCATCAGAGTAACAGCTACTGAGGACAGAATCAGTGAGCTCCAAGATGAAGTGCAGAGAATCTCCAGACAACAGCAGAAAATGGAAAAGAGCCTCAACATCAACCAACAGATGTCAAGAGAATATTGGGATGAAGCCAAGAGGAAAAACATAAGAATCACTGGAGTCCCAGTGGGACAGAAAGAAAACCCTGATGAAGAAGAAACTGTCAAAGATATCATTTCTAATACGTTTCCAGAGCTGAAGAGCACATGCGACCAGATTCAGGAGGCCCGAAGGATACTAGCTAGAAGAAATCCAAATAAAAATACTCCAAGACACATCCTGATCAGAATGACAAAAAACATAGATAGAGACAAAACTCTGAAAGCAGCAAGATCAAAGAAAAAAATTGCCTGTAAAGGAGCATCCTCAAGATTTACAGCTGACTTATCAGATGAAACCCTCAGGGCCTGAAGACAGTGGTGGGATATAGTGAAAAAACTTAATGACATAAATGCCTCACCAAAAACACTTTACCCGTATAGACTCTTATTCATATCAGATGGAACAACACACAGTTTCACAAACAACAACTTAGAAACTTTATAACTCATAACCATTCTTGTTCAAAAACAAAAACTATGTGGGCTACTTTTAGTCAAGAGAAGGCCCTTAAATACACCAAACTTCGGCAGAAAGATGGTACAAACTCCCATAACAATAATCTCTCTCTATGTCAATGGGCTAAACACACCAATTAAAAGACATAGAATGGCAGGATGGATCAGAAAATTGTACCCAACATTCTGCTACCTGCAAGAAACACATCTGAACAGTCAGAGCAAACACAGATTCACAGTCAAAAGCTGGAAAACAATTCTACAGGCAAACAACTCCCTCAACAAAGCTTGGGTGTTCTCCCTCTCTCCTTTTGGGTCCTGTGGTTTGCAAGAGAGGCATTGAGTGGTAATCGGGAATGCCCTATCACAGAGGCAGGGTGGTATGGGGGACAGGGGGGTGGAGGGATGCTGGGAACCGTGGTGGTGGAGGATGGGCACTGGTGGAGGGATGGGTGCTTGATCATTGTATAACTGAAACCCAAGCACAAAAATTTGTAAGTCTACAACTGTACCTCATGGTGTTTCACTAATAAAAAAAAAAAAGCTTCGGTGGCCATTCTGGTATCAGATCACATTGATTTCAGATTGAAGGTCACAAGAGACAGTGAAGGTCGTTTCTTATTGATCAAGGAATCTGTACATCAGGAAGAACTTACACTCCTAAATGTATATGCACCTAATGAGGGACCAGCAAAATACTTGAAACAACTACTCATAGACTTGAAGAAAGATATCAACAGCAACACAATACTAGTGGGAAATTTCAATACCAATTTATCACCTCTCAATAAATCAATCAGACTCAAGCTTAGTAAGGACATACTTTATCTGAGGGAAGAAATGGAAGACAGGGGCTTAGTAGATATGTACAGGATACTTCATCCTCAAAAAGTTGAATATATAGTCTTCTCCAGGTGCATGGGACATTCTCCAAGATAGACCACATGCTGGATCACAAAACATACCTCCATAAAATTAAGAAGATAGAGATTGTATCAACTATCTACTCAGACCATGATGTGCTGAAAAATAGAAGTGAATCACACACACAAACAGAAAATCAAATCAAAGACCTGGAAATTAAACAGCTCACTACTGGTCAACGAGTAGAACTTTGAGAATGGCCAAAAAAAGGAGTCCAATTCAGGCAGGAGGAAGGAAATAATAAAACTTAAAGCAGAAATTAATGAGATGGAAGCCCGAAAAAAAAATCCAAAAGATCAATGAAACCAAGAGATGGTTCTTTGAGAAAATAAACAAGATTGATAAACCTCTATCAAGACTCAAAGAAAGGGAGAGAGAAAACCATAATAAACCAAATCAGAAACAAAAGGGTGGGCATCACAACAGAAACTACAGAAATTCAAAGGATTCTCAGAGATTACTTTGAGAATATGCCACAAAACAAGAAAACCTTGAAGAAATGGATAAATTCCTGGATTCCGATATTCTCTTGAAGCTGAGACAAGAAGACCTGGAATACCTAAACAGATCTATCACCATCAAGGAAATTTAAATGGTAATAAAAAAATCTCCCCAAACACAAAAGTCCTGGCCCAGATGGATTCATTAGCGAATTCTTCCAAATCTTTAAAAGAGGACTTACTCCCAATCCTTTTTAAGCTTTTCCAGAAAATTGAAGAATCAGAAACACTTCCAAACAGTTTCTATGAAGCAAATATCACCCTGACACCAAAATCAGACAGGGATACCACAAAGAAAGAAAATTACAGGATGACATCCTTGTTGAACACAGACACAAAGATTCTCAACAAAATCTTAGCAAAAAGAATCAAATGACTCATCAAAAATATAATGTACCATGACCAAGTAGGATTCATCCTGGGGATGCAAGGATGTCTAACATTCACAAGTCAAACAACATAATTCATCATATCAATAAAAGAAAAGGTAAAAACCATATGATCATATCAGTAGATGCAGAGAAAGCATTTGACAAGAACCAGCACCCGTTTATGATGAAAACTCTCAGCAAAATGGCACTGAAGGAACTTTCCTCAACATAATCAAAGTCATCTACCGTAAGCCTACGGCAAGTATCATTCTCAGTGGGGAGAAACTAAAAGTCTTTCTTCTAAGATTGGGAACAAGACAAAGTTGACGGCTCTTGCCACTCCTATTCAATATAGTACTGGAAGTTCTGGCCATAGAAGTGAGGCAAGAAATATATTTCAAGGGCATACAGATAGGAAAGGAAGAGGTCAAGCTATTACGATTTGCAGATTATATGATACTATACTTAGAAAATCCTAAAGACTCTACAAAAAAGCTACTAGAAACACTAGGTTTGTATAGTAAAGTGGCAGGCGACAAAATCAATACCCAAAAGTCCATGGCTTTCTTATACACAAATAATAAAAGAGAAAAAAGTGATATTAAAAAAACAATCCCATTCACAGTAGTACCTCAGAAAATCAAGTACCTTAGAATCAGCTTAACTAAAGAGGTGAATGATTTATACAAGGAAAAGTACAAAACACTACTTCAAGAAATAAAAGAGGACCCTGAGAAATGGAGACACATCCCCTGCTCATGGATAAGGAGGATTCACATTATAAAAATGGTAATACTCCCCAAAGCACTATACAGATTTAATGTGGTCCCTATCAGGATACCCATTACATTTTTCAAAGAAATAGACAAAACACTCCTGAAATTCATATGGAACAATAATCTCCCCACCCTCCCCCCAAGAATAGCTAAAGCAATACTTTGGAAAAAGAAGATGGGTGGTATCACCTTCCCCAACTTCAAACTGTACTACAAAGTAGTGGTAATTAAAACAGCATGATATTGGACTAGAAAAAGACCCACAGACCAATAGAGTTGAATATTCTGTCACAGACTCTCAAATGTATGGCCACTTAATCTTTGATTAAGGAGCAAGAAATGTGAAACGAAACAAGAAAAGCCTCTTCAACAAGTGGTGCTGGGAAAACTGGACAGATACCTGCAAAATAAATGAACTCTGACCTCTGTCTAATGCTAGGCACAAAAGTCAGATCAAAGTGATTAAAGACCTCAATATAAGACCTGAATCCATAAGGTACCTGGAGGAAAATGTAGGCAGAACCCTCCATGACACTGAAGCCAAAAGCATCTTGAAGGATGAAACACCACTAACCAAGCAAGTGGAAACAAACATAAACAAATAGGACTACATTAAACTAAGAAACTTCTGCACCTCAAAAGAAACAGTGACCAAAATACAGAGAGAGCCCACGGAGTGGGAAAGAATATTTATCCAATACCCATATGATAAGGGATTAATATCCAGGATGTACAAGACACTAGTAGAATTGTACAAGAAAAAAACCTTTAACCCCATCAAAAAATGGGGAGAAGACATGAACAAAAGCTTCCTCAAAGGAAAAAAAAGTACAAATGTACTTACAAATGTACCAAAAGGCACATGAAAAAGTGCTCTACATCACTAATTTTCAGGGAGATGTAAATTAAAACAACAATGTGATATCTCACACCACGAGACTGGCACAGATTCAAAAGAACAAAAGCAACTAGTGTTGGCATGGATGTGAGGAGAAAGGGATGTTCCTTCACTCTTGGTGGAAATGCCGACTGGTCCAGCCTTTCTGTAAAATGATGTGAACATTCCTTCAAAAACTAAAAATTGAGTTTCCTTATGACCCTGCAATACCACTTCTGAGAATATATCCTGAGAGTATAAAAAAAGCACAGTAGAAATGACATCTGTACCTGTCTGTTCATTGAAGCACTGTTCATAATAGCCAGAATCTGGAAATAACCCAAGTGCTTGAGAACAGATGACTGGTTAAAGATACTTTGGTACATCTACACAATGGAATACTATGCAGCTGTTAGGAAAGATGAAGTCTTGAAATTTGCTTATAAGTGGATGGTCATGGAGAATATCATTCTAAGTGTAATGAGTTCAGAAAGAGAAGAACAGATACAGAAGAACTGCACTCATTTGTGGAATATAAAATAACATAACATGAAACTAACACCCAAAGACAGTAGACACAAGGACCAGGAATATTGCTCCATAGTTGGAAGCCTGTCTCATGAAACAATAAAAAAAGTATGGGCACTGGTGGAGGGATGGGAACTTGATCATTGTATAACTAAAACCCAAGCACAAAAATTTGTAAGTCTATAACTGTACCTCAAGGTGTTTCACTAATAAAAAAATAAATAAAGAGAAAAAAAAAGTATGTCCTTCAAGTACAAAGGAATAGGTTTGGAAAGTTCACTAATTTAAACATATTAAAAACACTCTTCCAAATACGAAATAGATCAAGGAATAAGTTGTAAGGAACTGGAGAGATAGTACAGTGGGTAGGGCTTGTCTTGCACCTGGTCAGCCTGGGCTTGATCCTTGGCAGCCCTTATGGTCCCTCGAGCCTGCCAGGAGTGATTTTTGGGCTCAGAGCCAGGATTAAGCCCTGAGCACTGCTGAATGTAGCCCCCAAACAAACAAAAAGGGATAAATTGTAAGAGAAATAAGAAAATGCTTCAGATGTACAAAAATGAAAATAAATAACATACCAGAATTTAAAGTATTCAGAGAAAGCAACGTTCAGAGGAAAATTTATAGCTGCAAAACTTAAATTAGATATGAAGAAATATATCAAACCAGCACCCTAAATTTTCCTTTAGGAAATGAGAAAAAGATCAAACTAAGACCAAAGCAAATAGAAAAAAAGCAAATATAAAGTACCACAGGCGAGAATAATTTAATATAAAATTGACAGGGAAAATGTGAAAAATCAAAAGTGTTTTTCAAAAGGTCAACAAAATTGACAAGTGGGTAGCTACTCTGGAGAGAGAGATAGAGAGGGAGGGAGAGAGAGAGAGAGAGAGAGAGAGAGAGAGAGAGAGAGAGAGAGAGGAGAGGAGATTCAAATTTAAATGACTAAAATCAGGAAATCAGAGACACTACCAATAACTGGACTTACCAAAAAGAGATGGTAGGGAAACACTATGAACACAATTATATGACAATCCATTAGATAACTCAAATTAAACGGAAACATTTTGTAGATACACGAACTACCAAAACCGAAGAATAAATGCAATGGAATAAACAACATAAGACATGAGCATTAGTGGAGGTTGGATAGATAGATTAGGGGCAAAGGCACAGCCAGCTGAATCTGGTTAGATTCCTGCAACTACATGGTCCTCTGAGCATTGCTGGGTAAAAGTCTCTGAGCATTGTCAGGGTGGCCCAGATGATTCTCAACATCATGGGGCCTAATCAGCACAGCTTCCTTGAATTCTTGAGCTTGTTTGGAGGTTCTAGCAGGGGAGCACAGCTACTCGTATACCCTCGACCGAAGACCGGTCCGTCTCTATCGGGGAAGGCCGTCCTCTTCGACCGAGCGCGCAGCTTCCGGAGGGACGCACATGGAGCGGTGAGGGAGGAAGGGGACACCCGCCTAGCCAGCCAGATCAGCCGAATCAACCCTGGCGATCAATGGGGTGACAGATGTCGCAGCCAGATCGCCCTCACATCCTTCCTTGAATTCTTGATTCAACTAAAGACCTGGTGGGCCAAGAACTGCTGTGAGGGGCCTGGGCTTCTTGAGCACCTCTTGGGAGGTACCCTCTAAGATGAACACTAATATAAATTATGGACTTTGGGTGATGATGATTTGTTAATATGTGTTCTTTGCAACACTTGCATCACTGTGTATCGCTGTAGTACATATAGGGCATGGAGAGTATGGAGAGTGAGAAAGGTTATTTGTGTTGGGTGGATGAGTGAACTAGAAGTACAGTAACTTTATTTTCTACTTGATTTTTCTGGAAGTATAAAACAACACTGAAAGGTGAAAATGTGTAGTGAAATAAAAAGAACATTGAATATTTAAATAGAATCATAGCAAAGAGAATTTATAATAAAAAAAATTAAAGAAAATACCAGGATAAAGTGATTTCACTGCTAAATTATATCAATCTTCCAAGGAAGAAATAATGTGTATTGTTTTAAACTACTCCTAAAGAGAGAAGAGGGGTGTCACCATTTCACTGGACTCAGTTCACAACTCCTGAGCCTCTGCTGCTGCCACACCTTACCAGGTAGATTGATCTGGCTTACAATTCCAAGACCTTTTTAGAAAGGAGGTGGGCAGATAACCCTCTCTTCTTGGCTAGGATCGGCAGCCTCCATACCTTACCTCTGCCATTTTAATAGGCACAGCTCCACAGCTCCAATTCATCAAATTTCATAATTTCACAATTATACATCCTATCTCTGGGTGAAGACAGGCAAGAAAGGAAAAGAGCAACTCCCACCCTGACTCCTCAGAGATTCTGTGTGTGTGTGTGTGTGTGTGTGTGTGTGTGTGTGTGTGTGTGTGTGTTTATGTGTTTGGGCGGGGGTAATTACAAAGAATCGCCCTCAGCATTGCAGGAGCATATCCATGTGGAAGCCCACTAGGCACAATGAGTGAAAATGATAACTCAGAAGACTCAACCAGCACCAAATAGCCCAGTAACTCCTTAGACAATGACTTTAGTGATACCATTATGAGGATATTTAATGATCTCAAAGAAACAGTGGCAGCAAGTCACAAGAAATTATGAGAAAATTATAATCAGAAATGAAGAGTATAGTAGGTTATAAAAAAAAAACTCAACAGATGCTCGGAATTACAGGTTAACAGCAGATGAGGAAAAGATCAAGGAGCTTCAAGATGTGTTGGAGGAAACGGCTAGAAAACAAAAAGGAAGTGGAAAACAGTCTGAAAGAAATGAACAGAACTATGGGATAAATTCGAAAAGAATAATATAAGAATCATCAGAGTCCCTGAAGACCAGGAAGGCAAATTCAATAAAGAGATTCTAGTTACTAGAAATCATAGATAAGAATGTCTCAGAATTAGGGGGTATGGTGCCGCCAGCAGGTCAATCTGTACCTGTGAGGCGAGTGCATCAGCAGCCTTATGGTGCCTTCAGACTTCTAGATACCTCAAAATTGTTGCTTTCCTTTGGTCAGACCCCAAAAATTTGGGGCAAAGTTTACCAAGAAAGTAAACAGCCAAAAGTTAGGTATGTGGGAAACACACCCACAAACCACCTCCAGCTCAGCTACATAATTGGAGGCATGGCCTCTGGTTTCTGATCAAATTGCTTAATGGCGATGATCCCAGAGATTCAGAAACAAATCTCGAAACCCAGCGGCTTTTGGCAGAAACGCGTTTGGTCCCTGCAATAGGTTACTGGCACTGGGCCAACCCAGGTGGGAATAGGTTTCGTGCATTGCCCTGTTCCCCCTGGCGGCCCGGTGGCCACCATCCTCCAGAGGCCACTGGACAGTCAGGTTTGGGCCCACAGTGACAGACACGTGGGGCCTCACAGGATGGGGGTGGAGCTGGCCTTTCCTCCCCACCCCAACGAGACTCCGAGTTGCCTCCCATGAATGGCCTTTCTGGCTCCCGATCAAGCTGTTTAACGGTATGATCCCAGTGATTCAGAAACAAATCTCCAAACCCATTGGCTTTTGGCAAAAATGCATCTGGACCGCGCAGTAGGTTACTGTCGCCGGGCCACTCCAGGGGGGAAAGGGTGCTGTTGCCTCTGCCTGCTCCCCCTAGGCGGCTCAGTGGCCGACATCCTCCAGAGGCCACTGGACAGTCAGGTTTGGGCCCTTATTGACGAGACACGTGGGGCCTCATGGGATGGGGGTGCAGCCGGCTTTTTTCTCCCCGTCCCAACGAGACCCCGAGTCACTGCCCATGAATGGCCTTTCTGGTTCCTAATCAAGCTGCTTAACGGACATGATCCCAGAGACTTAGGAACAAATCTCGGAACCCAGCAGGCATAAATCTCTCCAGATTTAAGTTAAAATCTCAGAATTTCAAAATTGCGTGGCCACTACCACAGCCACACGACATCATATGTTATTAATAACCAGCAATAGAAAACAAATTGTATATTGTTGCCTTTTCAGCAGATCTGAGTGTTGGGGTAAAATCTCAAATAATAATGGTGGGTCTGGTGTCAAAATATTGAATGTAATCGAAGTAGAGAGAGTAATGTGGAGGTCATCTGCCCCACAGGTAGGGTTAGGGTGTGGGATGGGGGTATATTGGGGTTGTTGGGGGTGGAGAATGGGCACTGGTGAAGGTAAGGGTGTTTCATTGTATGACCGAGACTTAAACCCGAAAACTTTGTGACTGCTCTCACGGTGATTCAATATATAAAATTATAAAAAATGAAAAAAAAAGTAAGGTGGAGTTCATGTCCAATTCAATCAGCTAATCAGTGGCTGAATAAATAGCAGTACTCCTACATAAAAAAAAAAAGTCTCAGAATTGAGGAATACAGGCACTGAGATCCAAGAGGCCTAAAGGGTCCCAGGGAAAACAGACTTGACAAGGAAAAACTCTAAGTCACATTGTTCTCAAAGTGACAAAACCCCCAAAAAAGAGACAGGATATTGAAAGCAAAAAAAAATTTTTAAAAAAAGGAATTTACATGCAAAGGAAAATCCATAAAATTCACAGCAGATCTATCAAATGAGACTCTACAAGCTAGAAGGAATATAGTAAAATGAAACAAAACAAAAAAACCTCAATGAAATGAGTACTTTACCTTATCCAGCTAGATTATCATTCAGATTTGTTATCATTCTAACAATACAGAGCTTTAGAGACAGCCAACATTTAGGGAATTCATAGCCTTGAAACCTATCTTGCAGAAAACCTTAAAGGATATTGTTAAAAGGCAAGACAAACTCTTCAGCACTTGGCCTTGAGTACAGCCCTCACTCATGGTGCTTATGGCTGTCCTCTACTAGATTAAGAAGGGTTTGTTTATTCCTATCCTCTAAGGAATTTTACACATTTGCAATAGTGAATTGACATTTCACTTATATTGAATGCTATAAATACAATCAAGTGTTTTTCTTTTTACATTAATAGGGATTTTTATTGTAATCCTTTACTTGTTAATGCAGACACTTAAGTAATATCTATAATATGATATTTTCTAACATACAGCCAGTATTTCATTTTTTTAGGATAAAATGCACTTTTATACTTTTATAGCCTATTCATTATCTCCCCTTAAACTTTTCTAAACTTTCTTCACTCTTACTAATTTAGTATTTGTAGGATTTATCTATTTCATGTAAATCTTAAAATATATCAGCATAAAAATCTTTCATACTATTGTAGCACTGTCCTCCTGTTGTTAATTGATTTGCTCAAGCAGGCACCAGTAACGCCTCACAACAAATTGTGACACTTGTTGTTACTGTTTTTGGCATATCGAATATCTTATGGGTAGCTTGCCAGGCTTTTGCAGGACAAGATACTCTCGGTAGCTTGCCGGGCTCTCTGAGAGGGGTAGAGGAATCAAACCCGGGTCGGCCGCATGTGAGGCAAAAGCCCTACCCGCTGTGCTATTGCTCAGTGATGTTCATACTATTAATTAAAATTTTATATACCTGTAAAAAGATACAGTTTTTGAAAAAAGGTTTATCATTGGGGTAATTCTAGGAGGTTAGCTCTATTATTTTTATGTGTGTAGGTGTCACCATCTCCACATTTAGAAAAAAAAGAGAGATCTATTACAAATATGAGATTAACAACAACAACAAAAATAAACATAGTAAGAGTCTGATCAAAACTATCAGAACTGAAAATTTTGTCGATAGAGCTGAAAATGCATGGGGTAGGTGGGAGGCGTGCTTAGGACACTGGTGGAGGCAAGTGGCATCTCTGGAGCTAGGTGACATGTTGGGATGATGTATCCATAAAAAGCATAAAGCATAAAAGCATGACTTACAATATTGTAACTCCCACTACTAAGTAAAAATGATTAAAAAATAAAAACATAAGGACACTTTTGTATTCACGCAATAAGGCCAGAATTACCTTGATATCAAAATTAAAGACATTACAAGGAAAGAAAACTATAAACCAACATCCCTTATAAACTTAGTTGCAAAAATCCTCAACAAAATTACTAGCAAACTAAATCCTGCAGCATATCAAAAGGATTATACTGTGACCAAGTGTGATTTGTTCTCTGAATACAGGAGTGGTTCAACATAAGAAAATTAATCAATGTAATAAACCATATAAATAGAATGAAGGAAAATATGATCATTTTGACAGATGCAAAAGGAACTGGAAAAAATCTAACACCCTTTCAAGATAAAAATATTCAATAAAGTAGGCAAAGAAGGAAGGGAAGCCCCTCAAACTGATAAAGGGAATCTACAAAAACATTCACAGTTAACATTCATGCTTAATGCTATGGTCCCCTGAGTACTGATAATTCCTGAGGGCAGAGCCAAGAGTAACCCCTGAGCATTGCTGGGTGTGGCCCCAAAACAAAACAAATCCAAGTACTTCTTACTTTTAATCAACATCAACATGTACTAAAAGTTCTGGAGAGGGCAGTTAAGTAAAAAAAAAAAAAAAAAAAAAAAAAAAAGAAGAAAAGAAAATATAAGAAAATTAGAAAGATAGAAGCAAAACAATGTGTTTGCACAGATGAATGATCTTGAATTATGTATGATATGACATTGGATTAGCAATGGCTTCCTAAATATTCCCCCCAGCACTTGGGCAACAAAAGAAAAAAACAGATGAATTGGACTTTATTAAAATTAAAATGTTTATGCATCACAGAAGATTACGTAGAAAGTGAAAAAAATCATTCACAAACCAGGAGAAAATGTTTGCCAACCATATATCCGCTAGGGATGCAGTATTCACAATACATAGGTACTTTTAAAACACAACAATACAAAGAAGTACCACTCACTTAAGAAATAGGCAAGGAAATGGAACAGAGATTTCTCTTAATGAGACAGAAGTAGACAATAAACACATAAAACGGTGCTCAGTATCACTGTGTATCTGTGAGATTGCAGTGAGATCCCAGTTCATACCCCTAGTATGGCCATAATGGCAAAGGCAGGCAATACAAATGCAGCTGATGAGGAGAAATTACCCTCCTAGACTGCTGGTGGGAACAGGGTATAGCTACTTTGGAAAAAAAACTTGGCAGTTCCTCAAAAAGTGAAGCATGGAGCTATTATACAAGCCAGCGACGCTACCTGAGAGTTTTTGGACCAAATAAAAAAAAAAACTCTGAAGAATTACTTTCTTATGATAAGAGCTTAATTTTCCAGAAAGTCTAATCATTTGAAACTTCCAAGGACTCTGAGTTTCGGTAGGCAACATTATGCAAAGGTGGCTGTCCATTCCCAACACCAAGGTGACAGTCACGAATGGGACAGGTCAGCAAGATGGTGCCCTCAAGCAAGGGAAATAAGGACAGTGAGAAGAAATTCTAGTGTTCTGTCATGTCTAGAGAGAGGCACGAGATATACAGGAGTCCAGACTGCTGAGTGGATACAACTTAATGCCCACTTTCCCCCTTACAGCTTCACTTCTGATACCAAAAAGACATTGATTGATTCACGGCTTTACCTTCCAGACCAAAAGGCAAGCAGGAGACTACGGGATTTCTTTATGGGGCCTTGTGAGGTTACCAACTAGATATCAGGATTTTACAACAGATCCACTGTTTTGGAAAAAAAAATTTTTTTTTTTAAAACAAGTCACCTCCCACAGTTTTTTCTAAAAAGAATGAAAGCAGTTCTTGATTACTGAGTGGCTACTATGAGCCGATACTATAAATGTACTTCTAATGGACTGTCTCATAGAATCCTCTAATAACTTTACAGGATCAATGCGGACACCATTTTTTACAGATGAAAAATGTGGACTCTGACAGGTCCATGGGCATCTTGTCTCATGGCAAACCCAGAAGCAAATCCAGGTCTACCTACTTCTAGAGATGGAGTATTTCTGCTCTAGACCCTCCAGAGAAAAAAGGTTCCTGTGTTGTCTTTTAGGAAGAGCAAGGAAGGAGGGAGACATTATCCCACGAGACAGCTGGTTTGGTGGAAGGGAAATCCTGGAGCTTGGTGCCAGTAAAGAGGAAAGAAACCAGGCCTCTAGCCAGGGAGAAGGAAGACATAAACTTGCAGGGCATCAAACCCAACAAAGAACTGAAAGGCTCTAGTGTCCAAATACTAAGCTAGAATGATGACTCTCTCTCTCTCTCTCTCTCTCTCTCTCTCTCTCTCTCTCTCTCACACACACACACACACACACACACACACACACACACACACACGATGATCCTTTATCATGCAGACTTTGCAGTGGACAAGGGTGATCCTTATGAGTGAATGGTATTATTTACTTACAGAGACACTGGGGGTGGGGACGGTCCCATGTGCCATCGCCCTGGCAACTGAGGACAGGGGTGCCCAGGAGGTAGAAGCCGTGGTTGCACTGGTAAGAAACAGTGGTGCCAAAGCTGAACCTGTGTGGGCCGCTGGCATGGACTTGACGAATGCTGTTTTCTTGGTGCCCAGGGTCAGTGCAGTTGATGACTGCAATGGAACAACAGACAATTAGATGCTGCAACAAGGATGTGAGGATATTCACAGCTTTTTTAATGACAAGCTGGAAATCCAAAGAGGTGCATGTTCCCAGGCAGCAATGATTGTGGAACAGAATTGGCGATGGAAGCAGAGCCTACACAGCGGGTGAGCTAGTTCCGAGACTGCGAGACTGCTCCTCCTTCACAGCCTGGGTAACTTCCCTCCTCAGTGCTTCTCGGTGGACAACTCCATCAGGCTCCTGTGATTTGCCCGCATGCCCTGAGGGCCTGTGTGCCCAGTCTGCTCCATCCCAGAGGAATGATTTCCCCACAGCTGGAAAATGACTCATCTGAGCTGACTTACCAGGGCTGTGAGCAGGGCTCTCTGGAAGTGGGTTTAATCACTTTTAGGAGTGTTTTCAGGGAGATATTAGTATCCTGGGGGATAGATTTGACTTTTAAATGTTGAAGTGTTTCTCAAGCAGCTTGACTCAAAATCAAAGCAATATTTTAGAATAGTGACAATATCGTTGTGAACTTGAGATATATGCCTTTGCTTTCAAAATATTTTCCTATCCATTCTTTTTTTTTTTTTTTTTACAACAGTGAAGGTAGTTTTAATCTCCAGTCAGATTGAAAGTTGGTGTGTTCCCCTGTGAGGAGCAAGCCTCGCTGAGGCATGGAGAGCTAGCAGCACGCCAGGCAGTAAGGATGCCCTGGAACTAAAAACCCAAACTGGGGCTTTCTCTCTTGGTGTTGGGCACTTTTGGAGTGGATAGTGATTAGTGGTGAGGGTACTCTTGTGCACTGCAGGGTGTCTGGCTGCACACCCAGGCCTCAAGTCCCTAGATGCCCATAGAAGTCCTCCTGTATTAACAATTCTGAAGACTCCAGATATGTGTACCCCCACGAGAACAGGTAATGAATAAACCTTCTGCTGAAAACTGCTGGTCTAGAGAGAAAAGGACAAACACGCAATTATTCTGTTTGAGAAGTTCTCTGAAAAGAGCCAGTTGAGAATGGTCTGGAAGCACCTTGCAGAGTATCTGGCCCAGGGCTGGGCTGGGATAAGTTTCTTAGATGCTGTGACAAGGAGGCTGATCCCAGAGGGTTGAGTCAAAGTACCCCAGTAAAGAAGGTTACTGAAGGGGACAGGGAGGAAAGTATTCAAAGAAATCGACAGGGTGTCCTAGGGGTCCATGAGCACTGGGCATGTGAAAGAAAATGGATGAAGCTCAATGTGGTTGCTGCCCAGTGCAGAGGTGAGGCTGGGCGGGGGTGGGAGGGCTGTTAGTGGGAGGAGAGAATGGGACTGGGCCAGGTCTCAAATCACAAATTCGTCGATTGCCTCGAGCAGGCCCCAGTAATGTCGCCTTCATCCTAGCCCTGAGATTATATTCAATGCTCTTTAGGAGAATGAGATCCATCATTGTTACTGATATTTGGCATATTGGGTACGCCAAGGGGAGTTTGCCAGACTCTGCCGTGTGGGCAGGCTACATTCGGCCAGGTCTCAGGGGCCATAAACCATGTGGGGCGGGTACCAGCAAATACTTGGAGAGGTGGGCGCTCCTACAGGTGTCTGAGAGTGAAACTTGTTCTGACCCGAATTTTAGTAAGGTCACTGCAGGGCTGAGGTGGGTGTGGGAATACCTGGGACCCTGGGACTCCTGAGGATGTGAACCCCTTATGTCTGACTCCAGACCCTCCTGCATCTGTTACCTGGAAAAGGCTGGTTGGCTGGGGGAGAGCTGTTGTTGGCAAGTAGATTTGTATCTCCTGTGGGGAGGTGGAGCAGATTTTTTGAGGAGAAGGGGGTACTAATTCCCTAGAGACACAGTCCCCACCCTTTCCCGCCCAAATATATAATAAACAGAAGGCACTATATGTGATCTTGGCATATTTCCCTATGCTTTGACCCTTCTCATTCAAAAACACACCTTCATAGGTTAGGAAAGGGATATACTTGGGGATGCATTGTGATAGAATCTCAATTTATTTAAAAACTTATTTGAAAACTGTGAACCTTTGATATCAGTTACAAACAATGTGTGATATGTTGCATAGATGGTCACCATGCACCCTAAATGCTGAGATGAGGAGCCAAGTTCCTGCGGATCTCAGCCCTCATGGCCTTGGAGACCTGCACAGCTCCAGACCCTGGCTGGGCCTGCTCTGTCTCCACTCCCATCCTTGAAGTCAGCTGGCAATCTTGGGACAAAGCAGGTAACTTGCATTCACCCCACAGCTGCTTGGAACATCCTTGAAAGAGTTAGAAGCAGTTCCCCAAGGAACTGCTTATTTAATGAAGCCTGGGCCCTCTTATTTCATGAAGCCTGGCTCAGGGCCTGCTTCTCAAGTTCTCTTCTCGTCTTCCTTAATTATCCCAATTCCCACACTCCTGGATTTTTCAGTTTTAACTCTATTACCTATTATTTTCTTTCATCAAGAACGGAACCTATGGTTAGAGAGCTACTATAATAGGAAGGGTGCTTGCCTTACATGTGGCCAACCCTGGTTTAATTCTCTCGCACCACATATAGTGCCCTGAGCCCTGCCAGGAGCCCTACCAGGAATGCTCCCTGAGCACAGAACCAGCAGTAATCTCTGAGCACCACCTGGTGTGGACCCCAAACCAAAAGAATGAGCGTCAATAGGATAATGTTGAAACATACACATGAAAAGCTCTTTCTTATTTCTGTATTGCAACATGAAATTTTGTTAGCTATACACCATGATCATATAGCCATTTTATAAACTAATAATGAACGTTTGCACGACTATATCCAGTGCTT
The DNA here is from genome assembly GCF_029834395.1 of Sorex fumeus. NCBI lineage: Eukaryota > Metazoa > Chordata > Mammalia > Eulipotyphla > Soricidae > Sorex > Sorex fumeus. The sequence goes on from NW_026606104.1 coordinate 48,814,943, forward strand.
AATAAAGTCCCACTTATGACCCTCTTATTTCATGAAATATATCACTGGCTTTGGCTGGCAGGTGACAGGGCCCTAGGTGAGAAGAGGTATGATGCGGGGTAGGGAAAAAGAAGGGTGAACTTACTTCTGCAGGTAGGAAGCACGTCACTCCACTGCCCACTGGCCAGGCACTGGGATCTTGCAGCCCCCTCAGCCACATACCCCGGGTTGCAAACAAACTTGACCACATCGTTGAGGTTAAATTGGTTCCCCTGAGTGAGGCCATTGATGGGGTTTCCCGGGTGTCCACAGGTAATTGCTGGAACCAAAATTGAAGAGAGGTAAGTCCTCCTATGATACCACACCCTAAAAGCTCTTCTTTCCTAGCATTTCTCAAGCCATCAGTGGAGCTCAGCTCTAAGTCAAACTTCATTTTCTTTGGCTCCTTCTTTCAACCTTTAATTCTTGAAACCATCGTGGGGACAGATATTCTTCCCTGAAGATATGTTGTGGCTGGGAGTTTGAGGGAGATTGTTCTGTGACTCCCCACAGACTGTTAGGTCTGGGTTGTCGCTCTCTGCCATTCAGGCAGGCGATCCTGCCTCATATTCTTTGCTCTATCCCATTGTCTGTACATCCGCACTCTTCATTGTTTGAGATACTCACAGCTGCTCCTCAGTAAGCTCACTGAGAAGGTACAGACAATCAGTCTTGGGTTTGATCAAAGACTCTTCTTTGAGGTGTGTGTGTGTGTGTGTGTGTGTGTGTGTGTGTGTGTGTGTGGTGGCAACAAAGATGAATTTAGACAGGGAGGACTATATGTGTGTGTTGGGGAGGGGAGGAAGTAGGAGGGTCTGGTGGGTTCTGTTATCGCTGAAAGATAGAAAGCAAAGTAATCAAATCAGTTAACAACTCAGGTTTATAAGAATTATTTCATTTAATACTCACAACCACATAAGTACAAGGTAAGCACCATACACCCTCACAGAAAATGAGAATGATGCCTTCAGAGGAGCCAGGAGGCCTCTGTAAGGAACACCCACTGTAGAGTGGCTCATCTATTCCAGGACCCAAGTTTCTCTGAGTCTAAGCCATCTTAACTCTTTGTTCAGCTATTTGTTGAGAATAAAGGAAGTGGAATTTGGATTTTTCAGAAAAAGCTCACTTATTAAAAATTAACTGTGTGTCAGTATATTCAACTCTGTTCCATTGGTCTGCAACTCTGCCTTTGTTCCAGTACCATGCTGTTTTGATTATTACTGCTTTGTAGTAGAGCTTGAAGTTAGGTAGGTTGATTCCTCCCATTTTCTTTTTCCCAAGAATTGCTTTAGCTATTCGTGGGGGCTTATTGTTCCAAATAAATTTCAGGAGTGTTTGCTCCATTTCATCTCCCAAACATATAATCATCTAATCTTCGATAAGGGGGCAAGAAAAGTGAAATGGAGCAGGGAAAGCCTCTTTAATAAATTGTGCTGGCAAAACTGGACGGCTACATGCAAAAAAGTGGGCTCAGATCTCTGCCTAACGCCATGCACAAAAGTAAGATCGAAATGGATTTATGACCTCAACATCAGACCGGAATCCATAATGTTTATTGAAGACAAAGTTGGCAAAACTCTCCACGATATTGAAGTTAGTGGTATCTTCAAAGATGTCACGCCACTGGCCGAGCAAGTGAAAACAGAGATAGACAAATGGGACTATCTTAAACTAAGAAGCTTCTGCACCTCAAAAGAAACAGTGACCAAAATACAAAGACAGAATGGGAAAGAATATTCACCAAATACACATCTGACAAGGGGTTGATATCAAGGATATACAAGGTACTGGTTAAACTACACAAGAAGAAATCACCCAACCCCATCAAAAAATGGGGCGAGGAAGTGAACAGAAACTTTCGCAAAGAAGAAATCCGAATGGCAAAAAGACACATGAGAAAATGCTCTACATCACTAATCATCAGAGAGATGCAGATCAAAACAACAATGAGATATCATTTCACACCACAGAGACTGGCCCACATCCACAAGAACAAAAGCAACAGGTGCTGGCGCGGATGTGGCGAGAAAGGGACCCTCCTTCACTGCTGGTGGGAATGCAGGCTGGTCCAACCCTTTTGGAAAACAGTATGGACGATTCTCAAAAAATTAGAATTTAATCTCCCATTTGACCCAGCTATAGCATTCCTGGGAATATATCCCAGAGAGGCAAAAAGGTATAGTCGAAGTGACAGCTGCAATTGTTTGTTCATTGCAGCACTCTTTACAATAGCCAGAATCTGGAAAAAACCTGAGTGCCCGAGAACAGATGACTGGTTAAAGAAACTTTGGTACATTTACACAATGGAGTACTATGTAGCTGTTAGAAAAGATGAAGTTATGAAATTTACATACAAGTGGTACTACATGGAAAGTATCATGTTAAGCGAAATGAGTCAGAAAGAGCGGGATAGACACAGAAAGATTGCATTCATCTGGGGAACATAAAGCAACAAAACGGGAGACTAACACCCAGGAATGACTCAGATTAGTACCAGGAATTTTGCTCCATGACTTGAAGGCCAGCCACACGTTCTAGGTGAGAAGGAAGCTCAGATAGAGAAGAGATCACCAAATAAAGGGTGTTGTGAAGACCCTCCCAGGGTGGGAGAGTCATGCTAAAAGTAGTCTATAGACCAAACATGATTGCCACTCAATGCCTCTCTGGCAAAACACAGTACCCAAAAGAAGAGAGAGAGAACAAGGGGGAATGCCCTGCCACAGCGGCAGGGTGGGACGGGGGGGGGGGGAGGGATGGGGGGTGGGAGGGATGCTAGGACCCGTGGCGGGGGAGGATGGGCACTGGTGGAGGGATGGGTACTTGATCATTGTATAACTGAAACCCAAGCACAAAAATTTATAAGTCTATAAGTGTACTTCATGGTGTTTCACTAATAAAAAAAATGATAAAAAAAAATTAACTGTGTGTGGACTGGGCAAGAAATCTGAGGAAGCACAGAAGGGCAATTGAAAAGGTTGGGTAATTTGGCTAATAATGTAAATCCTGGACCCAAGTGATAGTACAATGGGTAAGTCACTTGCTTTGCATATGGCTGACCTGGGTTGGATCCCTGGCATCCTATGTGGTCCCCTGAGCCCTGTCAGGAATGATCCCTGAGTATAGATCCAGGAATTAGTCCTAAACATTGTTGGGTGTGGCCCCCAAAATACAAAAAAAAGTGGAAATCTTAAGTTTATATGGGATTGCACTATTAGGGTGCTGAGTACAGAGTAAACAAAACCATCTGTTCTTTAATCTTCCTTCTTCCTTCAGACAGAAGGAGGTGTCTGTACCCTGGATCTGTATAAGAGACTCTGGCTTTTGTAATGTGACAGAGTCGTGGCACCACCATCATCACTACCAACATCATCATTACCATCACCACCTTCCAGACCCACCAGCATCACCACTAACAACGTTACAATTACCATTGCCATCCCACCTACCCCCAGCATCACCACTGCAACTGCCTCCACTGTCACTGTCATCTCTACCACCACTATCACCACCATCAATACCACCATCACTGCCACTACCATTGCTCCCACCACCACCATCAGCATCACTGCCATCATTACTACTACCACCATCACCAACCCCACACCAACCAGCATCACTACCATCACCACCACTACCACTGTCACAACCACCTCTATCACCACCATCACTAGCACTGTTACCATCATCACCAGTACCACGTCTCTACCACTACCACTCTTATAGTCTAGCCCACTGATATACCTAAAGCAGCACACATGTGTTGGGTTTTAACATGCTTGCTTGTATTTTCTTATATACATTCTATGTCCCTCTCGGAGAGCACGGCAAGCTACCGAGAATATCCCGCTTGCATGGCAGAGCCTGGAAAGCTCCCCGTGGCGTATTTGATATGCCAAATACAAGTAACAATAATGTTACAAGTAACAGTCATTCCCCTGACCCTGAAAGAGCCTCCAGTGCAGCACCATTGGGAAGGACAAGTAAGGAGGCTGCTAAAATCTCAGGGCTGGGACAAATGGAGATGTTACTGGCGGCTGCTCGAGCAAATCGATGAACAATGGGATGACAGTAATACGGTGATATAGTGATACCACTACCATTACTATTATCATTGCCACCATCACCATCATTGTCACTACCACAGTCATCCCCACTACCATCACCACCACCACCACCATCATCTCCACCATTTCCATTTCTCTCATCACAACAACAGCAACATCTGTTTTACATTTACTCCAGGCATATTTCCCACTGTTTTATATGTATTGGTTTATTTAATTCTCGCGATACTCTTTGGGACATCTGTCTATTTTTTATAGATTAAGAAACATACTAAAACAAACAAATACAAACTAACCCATCTAAAGTTGTATATCCACAGATATTAGTGGAAGAACTGGGAATTGAACTGAGGTAATTTAAGTCCAGAGCCTGAATACCCAATTACTTTACATTCAGCCTTTTGATATGGACCAGGCCTAAAACCAAGTATATTTAGATCTGAAAAATTCTCTATTTAATCCCAAACTCTCACATTCTCTATTATTTATAGGCAAGTCTCTTTGCACACATTCTGTTCCAATTTCCTGAAGCCATTTGATTTGCATCTTCTGGATGAAACCAAATCTGCTTTATTTATGCTCATCTGGAAAAGTGACAGTACAGATGGGTCTTGCTTTCTGTAAACCTTACACTTATAAAGCTATTAAGACTAATTTTCATGCCTTCCTTACTGAGTTTCATTTTATTGTACCATCTCATATATGAAAAACTAAACGAAGAGGGGTTAGAAGCAAAAACATCTCTTACAACATCTAAGAATAAAAACCTACACTTAATGTTCATTCAAAGGTCTTGAAAGAGAAGCATCTTGAAAATTACTCCAGACTTCTAAGAACAAAATTTGGGGAGGCTCCCCAAATTAAAAAAAAAAGAATATTAATAAGAAGAGCAAAGAGAACTATGGAAAGCCCAGTCCTTCAATCTAACTAGAAGATAAAGTTTGCTGTAAACTTTTAGTTATATGTAAGTAGGAAAATTAACACTAAACTTAAGCGGAAGCATTTCTCATGATTCTGATGCAAATTTTGGTGGAATACAAAGTTGCATGGAAAAGAGAATAGAGGGTCAAGGGAATAGACCTATGCTGCCTTTAATTCACTGTTAGAAGGGTAAATCCAAATGCAAAGGTACTGAAAGAAGATTTTGTGTGCCAGTGCTTTGGCTATAAGAAAGGGACATAAAATGTGTATGAGTCTTCTTCATTATTTCTGGATGAAAAGAAAGAAAAAAACCAAATAAATGGAATGGAGTGGGGGAGAGAAATCATGAGAAGAGGTGGGAAGAGAGAAACACACAGACACACAGAGGAGATCAAGACAGAGACAGAAAGATATCAGAGTAGTCAGAGATGAGAGAAAGAGGTGAATGGAGGAGGGAGGATGGTAGGGGAAAGAGGGAGGAAGGGGGAGAGAGAGAGAGAGACAGAGAGAGAGAGAGAGAGAGGGAGAGGCGAGAGACTGGATGAAAAACAGAAAATAACACAAAAGGAAAAATTCAGGGTTCTACAAAAGTAAAACAAACTAACAAGCAAACAAGCTTAAAAAACAAGACAACACTTAGTAACAGTGACTTTTGTAAAGCACTCTACAGTCATGAACGGAATTCAAAATATTTTCTAACTCTACACTGTAAGTGGGGCTGGAGCGATGGCATAGTGGTAGGGCGTTTGCCTTGGAAGCGGCCAACATGGCCGACCCGAGTTCGATTCCACCGCCCCTCTTGGAGAGCCCGGCAAGCTACCGAGAGTATCTTGCCCGCACGGCAGAGCCTGGCAAGCTCCCCGTGATGTATTCGATATGCCAGACACAGTAACAACAGTCTCCAATGGAGACGTTACTGGGCCCGCTCGAGCAAAATCGATGAACAACGGGAGGACAGTGACACTGTAAGAAATCTAAATCTTTCATTATGGTAAGAAAATGGAAGAGAACAAAAACATCTCAATTGGCAAAAAATTCTTCACCAATGACTTTGCTTTCTGATCTGATCTGTCCTCCCGTTGTTCATCGATTTGCTTGAGTGGGCCCAGTAACATCTCCATTTTTTGAGACTTGTTGTTACTGTGTTTGGCATATCAAATATGTCACAGGTAGCTTTCCAAGCTTTGCCGTGGGGGCAAGATACTCTTGGTAGCTTGCCAGGCTCTCGGAGAGGGGTGGAGGAATCGAACTCGGGTCGGCCATGTTGGCTGCGTGCAAGGCAAATGCCCTACCGCTGTGCTATCGCTCCAGCCCAACTTTGCTTTCTAAAGTATAAAATAAAATGTAATGCCATGCTAAGCTGAATGTTCACAAATAGGCATTTGGAGATAGGAAGAGTCATCTTAAGCATCAGGTGATGAAAAAAAAAGAACCCAAAACTTTTAGAAAAGAACAAAAGTAGATGGAAATAGAAAGATAATTGATTCCACACAGGAAAGAATTGAGGAAAAAGACAAAGATGATTTCAAGAATAATGACAAAATTATGAGGCTGAAAAGAATTTAAACAAAAACTTAGCAACATGTATTAAAGCAACAATTAACTGTGAAAATTGGAACAAGGTAAAGAAAAGAGTAAAAATGATTATGGGGCAGAAGCTGAAAAAGAAGTGCAAAGAAGATTCAGCAAACCCATAAGTGGAAATGATGTTGAAGGAAAACTGCTCTAGAATGAATGTTTAAGATTATAATAAAAATGTTTCAGGAATAAAAGAAAATCTGAATCTATATATTCCAAGATCCGTAGATACCCAGGAACAGCAACTTGAATATTCAACCCTTGGCACATGATGGTAAAAATGTTAAACCGTAAGGATAAAGGGAAAAAAATCATGAAGGTCATCAGAAGCATTACCAACAACCTCTAAGAACCACTAACTAATGAAACTAATGTTAGAATTACCAAGAGTAGCATGCCAACAAAAGTATAACTATGGATGAGCCATTTAAAGAAAGTCAGAGAAAAATCATTGTGAATATTTTACATCTCATCCATCTGTCCTCAGTAGAAGTCTCAGAAACAATACATGAAGAGGAACTTGGGGGAATATTGTGAAAAGAAATCTCAATTAAGGAATCTGCCAGAGATTGATCTGGACCCAACTAAGAGATAACTGGGAAAACGTTAGCGGCATTGGGGAACTCTTAATTATATATAAAAATAAAATTATAAATTATATAATTTATATATTATAGAATATATTTAATGATAGATTGAGGAGTAAAATAAAGGTAGAAAGAAGGAAAGAGTAATAATATATAAATGCTAATAAACATTTTATATTTTGAGGAAGCAGAAAATGCAACTGAAAACAGGAAGAGAGAATAAAAAAGTAGAATTAGTAAATTAAAGTTAAAGAAAATAAGGAATTAATGAAATTAAAATACTACAATTACAAAGTGTCTGTCTTTTATATATTTTTTTGTCCCCCTTTACTTATTTTAAGCTTATTTTAAAAAAATTTTATATTTTTAGTAAGCTACTATTTATTTTCCTTAACTTTTCTGTGGTTTTCATATGCAAATATAGTGGGTATGTTATTTATGTATGACTATCCCTAAATATTATATGTACATTAAATATTATGATGTAGGAGTTTTAAAACATCTGTCACTTTTAATGTTTGTCACCTTTCCTTATCTTGAATAGTATTTCTTTTACAACAAAAAATATTTTTCCTAAATACCAAAGGAAACAAAGAAAGGTAAAGGAAAACACTCATCTAGTGAAATAAATGATATATTTTATATCTAATTATCACATAAAACATTACAGAATTAAGACCAGATAAGTTCTGTCAATATAAGTGATTCGAATGAACTTCCTATAAGAAAAAGATTTTCAAACTTGTTTACAGGCAAGCCCAACTCTTCACTTCGTGTAAGAGACGCACCTCGTCAAGCAATTCCAAAAAATAAAAATAAATGATGGTTAAAGGTATAGCAGACAAATAGTAAAAGGATAAAAATATGGGATTGTAAGCCTAATATCAGGTGTCCAAGCTAAGATAAGGTATTTCAAGCGAAGAAAATTAATAGTGATAAGACATCTGAAATTCAGCTAAAACCACAAACTGTAAAGAAGACTGGGGCGGGAGGGTTAAGTACAGCAGGGAGGGCATTTGCCTTGCATGTGGCTGACCTGAGATCAATCCCTGGCACCCCAGATGGTCCCCAGAGCCTGCCAAGAGTGATCCCTGAATACAGAGTCAAGAGTAAGTCCTGAGCACTGCTGGGTGTGGCCAAAATTAAAAAAAAAGGCGCTGGAGCAATAGCATAGTGGGTAGGACATTTGCCTTGCACACGGTTGACCCGGGTTCGATTCCCAGCATCCCATATGGTCCCCCAAGCACTGCCAGGAGTAATTCCTTAGTGCAGAGCCAGGAGTAACACCTGAGGATCGCTGGGCGTGACTCAAAAAGCAAAGAAAAAAAAAAGAAAAAGAAAACATAGTTATGAATATCTGTGGACTAAACAATAACAACTGTCTTTATATATATAGTGAAAACTGCAGGAAACTTTCTTTCCTTCTATTCAAATAACTATATAGAAGTGCACTAATAATAGGCAACTTAAAAACGTATCCCTCTGAACAAAACAGATCTAGTGAACAAAGATAACATGTAACCACATAGAAAACATGAGCATCATAATCTATAAGACACACCTAGAGTTATATATAGAATTTCACATTTTAATTCCTTTGAAAATTCATGTGGAACATTCATAACAATTGATAAAATATTAGGTTACCAAAGAAGGTCATTAAATCTTATAAATGGAAATAATATATAAAATCAATAAAAATTAGTAATAAGTAACAAAACTTAAAACAACCCCTTCAGTTAAAAATAAATTAAACCATACTTTCCTATTCAAATACTTCCAGGTTAAAGAGGACATTAATACTAAAATAAAGAATTAATACTAAAATAAAGAAAAGTCTAATCCATGGTAAAATAATCATTTTTATTTATGAAACAAAGCAGTGGTAAGAAAATTGTAGAGCCTCAAACACATCGACAACAATTAATAAAAACAAAAGAATAAAACTACTTATTAAATGACCAAGTCAAAAATCAAACATGAACAGAGAAGTAAACCATGAAACTTCAAAAATACCAAGTGGTGGTATAAGAAAGGAAAAAACTATTAACAATGACACTGAAAACCGCAGATGTAACGACTCCATCTCTGGGGAAAAAATGAACAGATTATACAAAACCTGTAGCTATCCTACTCAAGAGAACAAGGAGAAAGTCCATGTTGATTCTAGCAACAGCTAGGGAGAGTGGATAACATACTTACGCACACAGAAAGGGGTCTTGCCCGACCAGTGGTGGTCCTGCTGGCAGATTCTCACAGACATGCCGATGAGGCGGAAGCCTGCGTTGCACTGGTAGACCACGCTACCCCGGTAGTTGAAGTTCTCCCCGTTGATGTGCCCGTTGACAATAGGCTCAGGAGTCCCACAGTGTCCGGCTGTGGAAGGGATGGAGAAAAAAAAAACAAAAGAGAATGAGGTGGGGCTTGGTCAGGGTGGGGGGTGGCAGGGATGGAGGGGCGAAGGAGCCTGTACCCAAACACCCCTCGAGTTTCTCACTTCCCACATGATTAGCCAGTGAGGCATGACTTCAAGAATCCTAGAAAGGACAGATATGGCAATCCCAGGCTTCAAAGTTGCGTTCATTTTCAAGCTTTTGTTTTTGTGTCTACAGGGTGAGAAACGACCACCATTATCTCCCTACCTTTGGAATAATCCCTCCTTTTCTCACCAGCCAGACTCTACCCAACCTCTACTGCAGTGAGGGTTCGATGCCCCCGAGAAGGTATTGAAAATCAGCCTGTGGAAACACTTCTTTCTCCTTAAGTGGCAACAATACAAACCACAGAAACTATGGTGTGCTACTTTTAGTAAAGGGTTTTGGGGCTGAATGATAGTACAGCGAGCAGGGTGCTTGCCTTGCATGTGACTGACTGGGGGTTCAATCCCCAGCAGCCCATATGGTATCCCAAGCCCACCAGGAGTGATCCCTGAGTAAGTAAGTAAGTAAGCCAGGAGTAAGACTTGAGTGCTGCCAAGTGTGGGGCCCCACCCACAAACAAAAACAAAACCAAGAAAGGGTGAAGGTTGGGCCAAGTGTGTTACAAGTATTTGTATCCTTTGTATGAAATGACTAATACCTGTGTCTCTAACTGTGAGACTGTAAAAGCTGTTCCCCAGGGAACACACCAGCCAATCTCTGTGGTTAGGCCTATGTCACAGGTATCTGCGTTTGGAGTGGAGGGGTGCTTGGAGGAAGTGACAGAGAGAACCTGAGAGGTTTGGGCAGAGAATGGTTTAGCCAACGTGGAAATGAAAATGATGGCTTTGCCCTATACGAAGCTTTTGTCTTTAGACCTTTGTCATGGTTCATGCAATGTAAGATATTATGTGTATTTTATGGACATATGATACATAGTACATAAAATAAGAAAATGACAATGTATTTATGTATATTACGATTATGTTTATATACAAATATATAAGCAAGATGTATGCATATAGTCTGCTAATATTAGTGTGTTTTGGAAATGTGTCTGTATTTCCTGGAGGTAGCATGGGAACTTTGCTTATCATAAGGTGCCAGTAAAAATGGAATGCATTTTTTTTTGGTGGGGGTAGGGTGACTGTGGCACATTCAGCTTTCCTTAGGGCTTATTCCTGGCTCTGAGCTCGGGAATCACTCTTGGCAGGGCTTGGGGGACCATATGTGGTGCCAGGGATTGAACCAGGCTTAGCCTTGTGCAAGACAAATGCCTTAACTTTAGTACTACTTCTCCAGCTTGTAAAGTGTTTTTATTGATTAGATGAGAACCTCTGGAAAGTTTGCTCAGCAGATCTGAAGTTCTTCTCACTCTTTTGGGTAGCTCAAGAGAAGTTAGTTTTAGCCATCAATCAAGAGGGATGCCAATAGCTGGTGACTGGACGAAGCATTTCATGACCAAAGGGGAAAATAATACTGTTGAAAAATGGGATCTGGCTTTGAAAAGGACTAAGTTGCTCTGTGGGGGGAGAAGTGGCAGAGTGGACCTGGAGAATCCCTTACCTAGGCAGCGGACTTCGGAGCCACTCCAGAGCCCGTTGGCCATGCACTCCCGCACCCGGGAGCCCACCAGCGTGTACCCAGAGTTGCAGGAGAAGATGGCTGTTGCTCCATAGATGGACAGAGTTCCGATGCGGTGTGCGCTGGGCGGGACGGGGAGCTCGCCACAGGAGATGACTGAAAAGACCACAAGGTGTTCTCTAAGCCAGTACCAAGAAGAGGGGCTCGTGTTCCTTCTGAGTACCAAGAGTAAGGACCCAAACAAGAGTGGTTCAACCTGACTCTATTGGCACACATGGGTCGTGGCAGTGACCAGAGTGGCATTACCTGGGAGAAGGGATTCCCAACTGGCAATGCGGCTAGAAACACTCAAATCTTGAAATACCTTCTGTTATCGATCTTATCAGACTGTGTTCTCACTGCTTCTTTCCCTGCCTCACCTAGGAGCTCTTTTGGGGGGGTGGGGGCAGGAGTCACATCCTTTTGTCAAATGAACTAGTTAATACCTCAGCCAAGGTAGCTTTTGAAAGGTGCTAGACATACTTTATTATTATTATTATTATTATTTTTTTTTTTAAAGAAATAGGTATCTTCCTAGCTCCTGATTCTAGGTAAGAGTTCAGAAAGAGGTAAATGCCGGCCTTGGTGCCATCCCTCCACACCCACACACAAGAAATATATTCTCTGTCTCTTCTCTCTGTTCCATGGATGAGACTGGGCCAAACTTGCCCACCCTCCCCTCCTGGACTTACTCTGGCAGGTGGGCATAGAGTTCCCAAGGCTCCATTTGCCATCGGCCTGACAGCGGATGACTCTTTGGCCAGTGTAGTAGTAACCCGGGTCACAGATGAGCATCAACTGGGCCTGGAACTGGTATTGTGTCTCAAATATGAGCCTCCATCGGCCGTGCTCCACACTGATGCTGTTGATATCTGGACAGGTGACAGCTGGGGAGACAAAGGCAGGGAGGAGGGTGACTGAGGAATTATGGCAGACACTATTTGGGGTCCAGAGCTGGGGATGGCCAGAGACTATAGTAATGATGAATGTAAGAGTCTTCAGTCCCCTGCCAGGTTTGGTAAAGGAGTGAAGTGGGCAGTAAGTGACTGTGGCTAACTGGAGCTTGTGGATCTCCTGCCTCCCCACCAAAAAGAGAGGGTGAGCCATTGACTGTTGGAGGTGAGATTACAAGTTCTATCTGGTTTAAATATTACTTTTAAAAGAGAAGCTAGAAACATAGAGTTTCGTGTAATTTTGTTTTCAATTTCAAAACAATGGAAAGCTATTAAAAATGTTTTATGAAGCACAGCCAACCTCAAACAAAAACAAAATCCTGTGTCTCTGTTCTGGGTGTGGCTCATTAGGATAGTTTGTGAGTTGCATCGTAGAGTTCAAGGGCATTCTGGCCTTTTAGAATTTTAAAGGACATTTAGGCAAACTTTCGGACAGTCTATATCTAAAGGGAAGTACACAAGGTCATTTATAAATTCTCTTTGTGTGTGTGTTGGGGGGGTGTAGGGGGTGGGGAGGGAAGCACACCAGGCTCTGAGCTCAGAGATCACTCCTGGCTGGGCTCAGGGGACCCTAGTGGTGCCAGGGATCGAACCCGGGTTGGTGGCAGGCAAGTGCCCTATCTGCTATCTTATTGCTCCAGTCTCCATTTTTGAGTTCTGTGGTGACTTGTGGAAATCACTCAGGATGGCTAAGATCTGTTGATGCTTTGAGAGCAATTTTGAGTGGGAACCCAAGTCTAGAGATGACATCACCTGCCCGTCTCTGCTCCCTGAGTCCCCAACTGCCCCATGAGCATTTTCTTCATACTACTGAGCATTTAGCTTACTCCCTCCGGAAACCTGTGCAGTCAGTTGCCCGGTCCAGCCCCCCATCTGCTTCCACTGCTGAAGGACTCACGGACACACTGTGGGGGCGTGTTGTGGTTGCTCCAGAGTCCGGTCTCCAGACACTCGGCTGTGGCCTCAGCTCCGTCCTGGAGGTGGTAGCCTTCATTGCAACTGTACACAGCTTTGGTCCCTACTGTATACTCTTTGCCAAAAACCATTCCATTCTTGGGAGACTCAGGAAACCCACAGGAAAGAGCTAGACAAGGTTAAAAAGTTATCATGAGCATGCCTGATTCAAGATGGTATTATGTATTTTTTTTTATCTTCCCTTTCCCTGGGGCTCCAGAACAATTATAGTAAAGATTAATAAAAGGAAAAAGTATTAAACAAAAAAAATGAAAGAAGAAGGGAGGATCATCAGCAGTGGAGATTTCATAAAAACTTTGGAAGACAGAGTGTGAAGCTGAGTAAATGAATACAAAGAAACCACAATCTGAAATAAAGAGGGAGTGGAGCACAAAATGGGTCCAGTTTTCCTTAATCCTTTCCCCCAAATACAGTGGCATTCAGGAATCTATGCCCTAAGCAAGAGGGATTTTTTTCAATTTAAGGGAAAAGGAAAAAGGAAATTGTAGGATAACATTGGTTTGTCCTTTCTCCCTTGCCACAGGGAGCTAAATTTATTGGATTACACCCATCAAAATGCTCCCAAGTCACTCCCATTCCTTTGCTTATCTGTAACCTCTTTCTTTGTGCTCTGATTCCCCAACTGTTCTATCACCTTTTCTCCCTAATCAGACTCTGTTAACTTGTAAGGTCAGGTTCCTCAGAAATCTATGATTTTATATTTGTGAATGAAATATTGCTTTTTCTATTCTCCTATGTACTTTACATAGTAACTTTAAAGCAATGTCCTTTTTGTATAGACATAGGAAGAGAGTTAATATTATGCTTTTGTAACTTGGGAGTTAATTGACTCCGAATAATATTCACTACTGGGCATCTGTTTTCTCAACTTAAGTTTCAGCTGCCTTTATTTCCTACTACCCCAAAACTAGGGTCCTGACAAAGGACTAGATGGACCCAGTGCAAGCTATGAGCAACCCTGGCATCGAAATGAGGCGGGCCAAAGTGCAACAATACTTAACTATAAGTTAAGAGCATGGTCATGGACAAATTCTGTCATGATCAAAAAAGTATCAACTGAATTAGGACCCTGCTAGAAAAGACTCATCTGGCCTGAGCACTGTAGTCTGAGATCTATAGTGAGATTCCCCCAGGAGAGCCATCCTCTAAGCTTAAAGTATCTCTAACTGTGTCCATACAAAATGACTACTATTACAAATATTTATATGATTGTTGGACTAAGGAAAGGAGAACCAACCCATAGATGGAATTTCACCCTTGGGTGGGTCGTCCTGATGAATGAGAGTTTGTCCTAGAAGAAGCTTCCCCTGAGGGAAGGACTTTACCTTTGTTGATTGTATGACCACACTTACATGTAATTATTACCCCAAACCCTCATGCTTTGGGGAGATAACTAAGCCTGCAAGAGTGGACTGGGGGAGGCAGAAGCAGGAAGGAGAAGTATGAAGGAGCAGGACCCAGAAGGAGAATGAAGGGGATCGGGGAAGGGGGACGATCCGGAAGAGAATCAGAGGAGAATGGAATTGAGAAAGGAATAAACTGCAATTGAGACCAACCAGCCTGGCCCTTGTTCCCTCCTTTGTTTGCCCACTACCATTAGCCGTCCTAGGGTGGGGGAAGTGGCCCGAGGTCACCCAATGCAGGCAGTAAGAGAGAGCTGCTGTAGGTTTTTGTAATTATTTTCATAATTATTTTTTGAATGCATAAAAAATAACTTGGAGACAGCAAGGGTTGTCAAAGTAGACTAGCAATGTGGGTCCCCAAATGAATCTCTTTTAAGTTCAGGATTTAGGGACTTTAAGCCTAAAGACTGTTCCTTGCCTGCTTATCTTTGTCACATGCTCAACTTTTTGCTTAGAGATGAAAGGGGAGAGATGAAGTTAGCAAAAATAGCTACATCATCATCATCATCATCATCATCATCATAGCTCACATCTGAAACCTGGAAAAAAAATGAACCTAGTCTGTACCTTAACATAGGGACAATCAAATATGTCAGCTATTTCTCAATAATTTGGGAAAAGTATGAAGTCAGTGATAACTATACATATAAACAAAACCAGCAACATAAAGATAAACAAAGTTTAGATTATAAATGAAAAAAGTCTCCTTTAGGGAACAAAACTAACTCAAGAAACAGAAGCTATATCATCTTTAAATTTCCATTTATTAATATCTTGAGAAAGTCAAGTTGACATGATACTCATAAAGTTACAGCAGGTGATTTGAAAACAATAATAACAACAAAAGAACAGGAGCTCTTTGAACTTAAAATATGAATACCAAAATAAACATTAAATAGAAGGGCTGGGAATTAGAAGAAATTTCTCAGAACACTGTCCAGAAAGACTGGGACTGAAATGAGAAGAAAGAATCAAAAGCTTAGGAAGGTCTATATCCAGGATGTCAATGTCAAACTGGTTAGAGTTCCAGAAAGAGAGCACAGAGAAAGTGGAGGGATGGAATGATCACAGGTGAGTATTTCCCAGAGCTGATAAAAACACAAGTATTCAGATCAAAGGGAGTCCAAGGGCTGGAGAGGAAGTTCACCCACTCATAGATGTGCCATCACGGAGCCTGGGAAGACTAAACTCACAACGTTCCCACAGGCTCCTAAAAGTGAGACCGATCAAGTGTCCTTCCTGTGAAGGAATGGGAATCAGACTGGCAACAGATTTATCACCTGCAGGAACATTGGCTCGAAGATAATGAAACAATGTCTTCAATGTTCTCAAAGGCATAATCTAGAATTTTAGTCAACCTAGCAAGTATAGGCGATGATAAGAATACAGATACTTTCAGATATTTAATGACTCAAAAATATTAACTCTCACTACCTTTTTCTGAAGAATTTACTTAAAATTACATATTCAGTTGAAAAGGGGAAAAATAAGAAGGGGAGAGATATGGTCCATACAAATGTCAGAACTAATTTCAGAGTACAAAATAAGGAAACTCAAGGTAACAATTTAGGAGAGAAAGAAGTGTGGGAAAATCACAAGGTTATTGCTTTATAAGGAATAGGGTCAGCATTATGTTTGCAGGAGGAATGTGCAACTCAGCAGTAATAGTATCTTGCATTTAGTTATTTATTTTTACTTTGGGTCACACCCAGTGGTTACTTACTTTTGGCTTACTTCAGGACCTACCCCTGGCTCTGTACTCAAGGATCACTTTCCTGGAAGTGCTAGTGGGGACCTTATGTGGTATCAGGGATTGAACCAGGGTTAGCCATGTGTAAGGCAAGTGCCTTAATCCCTGTCTTATTTCTGGTCCCATGCATTGTCTTTAAAAGAAGTTACTTCCAAATGATTCACCTTTGATAATTCAGAATGATTATAAAAATACTTAGATTAATTAAGATATATGTTCCTCATCTACCTCCATCTTTAATAGCTGATCTAGACATCTAGACTCTCAGAGCTAGAGGAGCAGAAGAAAGCCCCATCAATAATGGTTAACAATAATGATAAATGCTACTAGAATTTGTAGAACCAAAAAGAAACCAATAGGATTAAAAGATCCCTTATAATATAGGGAAAAATATGCAATCAAGAGGGAAAGGGCTTGGCTTTTCAAGATGAGAGAAAACTCCAAAGAGTTGATATAAGATTGAAAGGGGATCAGGAAAACAGAATAAATGAGGAAATAAGAGACACTTAAATGTGATGCTCTTTTGTCCAAACAGTACAACTTTAAGTTTCTGATCAACTAATTTCCCTGCCTCCTTGAACTCTTTGGGAAGAAACACTTAGATCTATACTGACATTGTACACATAGAGTCAACCTGGAGACAGTGGGTAAAGGGATGGCAAGTGGCCATTCCTTACTTGTTCCACCATCTCCAGGTCAAAACTATAGTCTCCCACACCTACAGGTAAAAGGAAAGCTTCCTGTGCAGGGAAGGAGGGGTTACAACCACCAAGCACTAGAAGGAAGCTTGTGGCAGAAGGAAATGTCTGAAGGAGAGCTATGTGGTGAGTCCCTGCTAGGGAAGGGGAGGAGAGAGAGAGAGAGAGAGAGAGAGAGAGAGAGAGAGAGAGAGAGAGAGAGAGAGAAGAAGAGAAGAGAAGAGAAGAGAAGAGAAGAGAAGAGAAGAGAAGAGAAGAGAAGAGAAGAGAGAACGAGGAAGCTCAGAATCTGAGACACACACAGTGGAAAAGTCTGTGGTTTGGAAGCAGCAATGGGAAATGGACAATGTCAGGCCTTTCCTGTCCCTGGGTCATGTGGGATATGAGGTATTAATCCCCTCCTTTTGAAAGGGCTACAGCATTTGGGCTTGCTCAGGAGAGTTATGGTCTCTTGGAGGTAGGAAGTGAAGCTACTTTCTGGCTAGTGATCATGGGTGGGCATGAAACCAGGATTCTAGAGCTCCCAGCTAAGAGGGAATGGCGGAGTTGGGGAAGGGGTACTCACGAAATGTGGGGTGGGGATGGGGAGGAAAAGCACAGGGCAGGATAGGGATGAAGGGACACACGTCTAGAAGGCTTCATTTTGGCAAATGATGAAGGATAAAAGAGATTAGACACATGATAGATTCCACCCAGAGCCTGGAGGAACGAACACATTGTCTGTGTTGACATCGTCTGAGATAGGGAGACGGAAGCCAAATGCCATATGCCATTTGTGGACTGTCAGACTTGTGACCTTTGCTTAGGACAGCCAATAGGATATTAGTGACACATTGTTTCTGTTCCTGGAGAAAGTTCAGGCACAGGCTGGAAGGTTGAGAAGGTCAGAGATGACAACAAATGCCATTAAAAAGAAAGTCACCACTCTTGGGACCAAGAAAACAGAACATCAAGCATCAATGCGATTTCCTGTATATATCTATGAAATTGGCCGAGTTTCTCCCATCTTTTCATAATGCACTGCGTCATGTTGAGAATGTGTGACAAAAGGCAACTTTCATATGCTGCTATGGGAGTATCAATGAAGGGAAATTTCTGGAGTGCAAAAATTACCAAAAACTGGATTTTTCACAGTTGGAGGTTCAACAGTCTTATTTCTGAGAATTTATTTAAAAAAATAAATAGGGATCTCATAAAAATGGGGTTATAAATATTTTAACAGCAGTCACATTTACAGCAGCAAAAAAAATTAGAAAACCTAATGATCAATAAACCATAGACTATTTGAAAATAATGACAGAAAAAATTTCCCATAATTCTCTTCAACCAGTAAAAAGAGTGACAAAGTACTCAACAAAATTCTGAATGTTAACAAAATATGAAGGGTTCTGTACACCGATGATTCCATTTTTGTAAATAATATATAAAGAACTAAAGAAAATCCATGAACATGTTAACAGCAGTGAGCCCAGTTAGTGAAATATTTTTTCCTATGCATTGTCAAAGATATTTAAAATAGACTCCTAGTTTGAATGTGTGTTACTTTAAGAAAGGAATATCCCCCTAAATCATCAAAGGCAACTCACACAAGAGGCTTGCATGAATCACATATTTGAGCCTTGGTTGCTGAATAAGGAGATGGTCTCTTGCCATCCTTACTCCTTCCATGCTTCTCTTCCTCCTTAGACATAGTCAGCCTTATTGCTAGCCATGTGCTTTGATTTCTCTCTGAGTCTGAGCCTGTTTGGTCTTGCTGTCACTTGGAATGTTTTTATTTTTGCAAATGACCCCAATTCACACCAGTTCTAGAAGTCTGAGCTTCTAGAAGCTTCTATCTGAAGTTTTCCCTCCAAGAAGAGGTAGCTCACTTCTTGTTTCTCTTTTTCATCCACTATCAGTATCCCTGATACAGCAATTCTTTTGTCACTTTGCATGA
Source organism: Sorex fumeus (assembly GCF_029834395.1). NCBI lineage: Eukaryota > Metazoa > Chordata > Mammalia > Eulipotyphla > Soricidae > Sorex > Sorex fumeus. The sequence goes on from NW_026606104.1 coordinate 48,833,866, forward strand.
TTGGGGTGACACAGGTATCCAGTGAATGCTCTGAGGTTCTTCTATAAATAGGGATACCCTGAGGACAAGAGCTAGCATACATCCTCAATATCTATTACTGAAAGAATGAATGAATCATCAATGAGGAAAGCCTCATGTGACAATGACGGCTCCTGGGTACGGTCTAAGATATGACTAGGAGCCAAGCCACCATCACCCCTTTCCCACTTGCTTCTCACCTTGACAGAGAGGAATGGACTCACTCCACAGGTAGTAGCCCTGGGGGTGCCGGGTACAAATGGCCATGCTGTGTCCCACCAAGCGGTAGCCGGCGTTGCAGCCGAAGTGGATGGAGCCTCCGGGCTGGGTGCTGGTCTGACCGAGAAGGAAACCATGGAGAGGAGCCCTGGGAAGGCTGCAGTAGGGAGCTGAACAAGCAGATAGGAGTTCACGGACCCAGCAGGAAGACAGACATGGTCCCTAATGTCACCTCTACACACCTCCCCTGACTCCCTTCCTGCCCAGTTCCTTGTCTCTGCCATCACACCGATCGCTGCTGGCTTAGGCCAAATAGCAGATCTTAAATCTCAGCCAGCTTAATAAAGTCAGAGAAGTGACAAGATAGCTGCATGTAGCACTGGGCTCCCTCTGGGAGCGGAGGCAACTCTGGTTTTGCAGCTAAGCTCACCCTCTCAAATCTCATTCGCTCACACAGAGATGCAGAAAATAGAGTCCGATGGGACTGGTTCCCAGGAACTGCGTGCAGGGTATGGGGACATGTCGAACTGGCTGGGCACCTATTCTAGGGCTGACTTTTCAGGTCTGTGACTTGGTCAGAAGAATGGCACATCTCAGCAACATTTTCCTCCCCAGAGGATGGGCCCACCTCATAGGGTTCTGGACAGTGAAAGCAGGGTCACATTTGGAAAGCCTCTTCCACAGTTCTGCAGAGTACTCAGGGCTGAATGAATGGCAGACAGTCCTTCCTCTTTCTGTTGTTAGAGAGAGGGAGGAATCCAGGATATCCTTTCTAGTCATGTGCCAGGAGATGGCTCCAAGGGCCTTCTAATGTCCATGCCTGGAACGAACCAGGCCCCAAATCTATCTAACCCCACAGCACTGGTGGGTGGCTCTAGTGGAGTTCATGGGCTGCTCCCTCAGACCAAATCATAGACCAGGCCCACAGACCCTAGTGAGTGTTGCTAAACTAGATTCTCACTACCCCATGTCCAGTGCTGGGAGGGCAAAGGCCCCATCGTCCTACTTTCCTCTCAGCACAGGCTACCCTTGGCCATTTCTTTACTCACCAAACAGATATGAAGGGTTTTCATAGGCAGGTGTGAGTTACTAAGTGCTGGAACAAAGACAGCACCCCTGGTCTCAGAGAGCACACAGCCAGATCTGCTGTCAGGTTGCTCAGTGGGAGCAAGGTGTGATGGCAGAAGTAGGGGGCAATGCCAGGCACAGTCCTGCATCTGCTCTAGAGCCTGTGTATCCCGGAAGGAGGGGTAAGACCGACTTTATTTTTTAAAGTTTTGATTTCTGGGTCATACCTGGCGGTGTTCAATTCTAACTCCTGGCTCTGTGCTTAGGGATCACTCCTGGTAGGGTTGGGGGACCATATGGAATGCCAGGGACCAAACCAGGTCAGCTGTGTAGAAGGCAAATGTCATGCCCAGTGTAATAGCGCTCTGGCCCGACTCTTAACTGGAACAAAGTCCTGTTTTGCCTGGTAATCAACTCACTACATGGCCTCTGTATTGTGAGTTCAATGGACTCATTGCCCTGAACCCATGTTTCATCTTTCAAAACATCCAGGAAAAGGCACCTCCTTGATGGCTGAGTTCCTAGTTGAACAGGCAGCACAGGGTAGGGACACTCAGTTGCTGCATAGTCCTTTGACCTGGGCAGCTGCCAGGAATGCAGCCAGCTGGAAGAAACTGAGGCCAGTGGAAGTAAAGTGATTTATGTAATAAACATCGTCCGATGTTTCATGAGGGCTGTACCCACTTAACAGTCCTAAAGTCACTGACTTTTTGAGTGCACGGAAGAAAGAATTTTAGGGTTGACGTTTTAGCAGAAATGGATCAGATTGTGACAGTTCCCCCTAGGTTCCACCCTGCTCTGGCTGGGTTTCCTTCCCTGAAGCGATACCCAGGGGTTAAGGTGATTCAGATGGTGCCCTAAGGTCAGGCTGCTTTGCACGGGCATCAGACTGAGAGAGGCAGCCTGCCGGGAGAGCAGGCCAGATGCAGCAGGCGAGAGCTCTGGGTGGGAGCCATGGGACCAATAACGCCCCGTCAAATGGACCTGAGGTAGCGAGTCAAACTTTCATCCCAACAGAAGATAGTCATGACCAGGCGTTCAGATAAAATTCCATTTTCTCTGTCTCATTCTATTTGCAAGTCTCCTTTGCTTCTTATAGGCCGTGACCCCGCCAGGGAGATCTCTGACTTGGCCTCTATGCTGAGGGTGACGGAGACAGAATTCCTCTATTGCGGCTTAACGGTTGCTATGCAAACACCCATGTCTTAGTTTTTCAGTCTTATAGGGAGTTTTATTAAGGGATAAGAACCCACTCTTGGCATTGTCAAATTTAATCCGAACACAAAGGCTTATAGTAGTAGCACAAGGGAAGAAAAAGATTAAAAGTGGAGACTGGAAAAGGCTAAGGACACTTGTGTAGCTCTGGGCAGGAGAGGCTCAGAGAAAACTGCTGAGTCCCCAGGCAGGAGCCGCCCCCCCCCCCCCCCCCGCCCAACCCCCTACTACCATGTTGTCAGTGGGGGTGGTTTTTTTTTTCATCATGGGGGGAGGTATTCTGGGTGAGAAACTCTAGGGCTCAGGATCTGTGGCCCTTCTCCCTTCTCCAAAGTGTTTTTGGCCTACTCACCTGAATATCGTATCTTAAAGCCCTTTCGATTGTAGGCGTGGTCAGAGGACCAGCGCAGGTACACAGTATTGCTGGAGCTGGTGACAATCAGAGGAGCTGAGTAATTCCCACTGAGGGCTTTCAGCAGGGGGCTCTGTCCTGAGGGGCCTGGGGTGAGAGAAGAGGACACAGGATTAAAGACCACCATGGACAGCAAAGATGCTGCATCTGAGGTCTTCACTGCAGCAACCTCATTGGGCAAGGACTGGAATGGGTGGTGAAATGTTCAGAGTCAGGGTCATCACTGGTGACCCCTTCTTCTCATCCCTTGTATCCAAGCTGGGCTGGGTTTTCCTGCTCTTTGCCCCTGAGCCTTGAGCCAGAGTGCCAGGAATTTACTGCCAACCCCTTGCAGCTGGCAGGGAAGATGAAATCTATTTGTCACCATGTGACTTGCTCCAAGTCAAGATACTGGTTAGTGGAATATCTAGTTTTCAAACAGGGAACTTCTTCCAGCTTGCCACCTTTTTTTTTGTTACTAAAAAACATCTTAGTGCCTGACATGGAGAAAAAAAATATTTGAATGTGTAGCTACAAGAAGGCTGCTGGAAAACCTGTCTCGATGTCATATTTAACATAGCTACTCAATAATCCTTTCCAAGACTTTTCCAGAAAAAGAAGTGCCTGGGAGCATATCCTGAGGGTATTAGTCCAATGAAAGAGGATTTCAGTTGGCTAATCCCATAATCCCACAGGATTTAATGTCCTGAAAAGTGCTCTGATGGTTTAAAAATGCTGCTGAAGGATAGTGAGAGATGCCAGAGGCCAGGGACATGCACTTTGCATGCACAAAGTCCCAAGTTTGAACCTTGGTATTGTATGGCCCCCATGCACGTCTAGGTATAGTCCTGGTACTTCCCAATATGACTTGTCTGGGCCAGGTAACTAAAACCTGGAGAAAGGGGGGTGTCCAGAATCCTCCAAATACTACAGAAAGGGAAGATAAGATAGCTTTGCTTTACTTTGCTGTGTGTGTGTGTGTGTGTGTGTGTGTGTGTGTGTGTTGGGAGTGTGTCCACATCTAGGGACTATTCCTGGCTCTGTGCTCAGGAGTAACCCCTGGCTGTGCTTGGGTCATCATATGGTGCTGGGAATTCAAATTGGGTCAGCTGTGTGCAAGGCAAGTGTCTTAACCCTGTACTATCTCTCTGGCCCCTTTATGACTCTTTGCATACAGAGTAGGAAACTGTGTTGGTACTTGGGAGAACAAAAGTACTATCACTTCTTTGGAAGAGCTGGAATGTTTCAAGGTTGGTGTTGGTAATAACTGGATTTCTGATTACAAGTCCTTCTCACAGTAACTGCTTAACAAAGATTGCAAAAGCTATACCAGTATACTATTTTCATCAGAGTAGATATAGTTAGACTTGGTTACATGGAATACAGTTACTGAACTATCAAGACATTTGCTTAAATCCTCATTACAGAAGAGGTTCACAAGCAATTTGTTCACAAGAGAGTTCAAGTTCATATGAGAAAGATGATAATCGATATTGACAATGTCCCAGATTCTCCTTTGTAAATTCTTCTGCTCCCTGTCATAATGAATGAAGAGAGAGATTATCTAGACAGCTAGCAGAACATCATTTATTGGTTCCCTATATTGATGACATCACATTAATCGAATCTGATAAGCAAGATCAACAACTACTTGCAAAACACAAGTACCCCAGAGGGTAAAATTTAGATGAAAATTTTAGGTCTAGTGATCTGGTCCATCTGAGACATTCTTTCCAAACTAAAGAGCAAACGATCATCTCTTTAACCACTTCCTCAAAGAAAATAAATGAAGTTCAATATTTGCTGGACCAGGAGGCAGCATACTCTTCACTTGGAGATAGAGTTATGAACTACTTATTGGCTGACATGAAAGGTACTACTAACCTTAGCTAGATTAAGAAAAAAATTTAAATCTAGTTGCATGTGACACTTTGCTACAATAATACCACTTGGATTGGCACCTTTGAGCTCTGTCCAAGGCAGGATTGTTGATGGCAAAGCATGAGACCATACGGTTTATACGTGTAATGATTTAGCTTGAACAGCCCAGATCAAAAAGAGCCCTCCAGTCTCTTATTAGGTTCAACCTCCACTTCTCCCCCTTCCTCTTGATAAACTATTATTGTAGCCATGGGCATGGGGAAGGATGTGGGGTAGATAAACAGTGGCCTGAAGACTGTAGGAACGTTCTCTTCTTTATAGGAGTTTCCCTGCTAAGCTAACTGTTGTATGGCACCCACGACAGAGTTCAAGCCCATACTCTCCCTAGTAGGAATTTTCCTGGTTGGGACCATAGCTTCCTTAGTAGGACAGTTCCTGCTTCAGCTTGTGTCTAGCAGGGCACTTCCCACTTAGGCCAATGCTTTCCATAGCATGACCCTTCCTGTTTGGCTAGTGCTTTCCTGTAAGCTCAACCAGGATATTGCCGATGGGGCGATTTCCTACAGTTCCAGGCTATAATACAAGCATCTCTGCTTCTTTTATCTGACACCCCCATCAGTTTCCAAAATATTGTAGTTGTGCTAGAGTGGGTGGACCTTCTGGAAAGTTCTGTTAGGAAGGTGAAGCAAGCCCTGACCCTCTGCAGGAGGAAGGAGCACAACATTTGACTCACCATCAAAGATTTCAAACTCATCATATTGCTTCTCACTGAGAAAGTACTCCACTGTGAGGGAGATATTGTAATCAGGCTCCACACGCACCAACCAGGAGCAGGTCTGGAACTGGGGATAGCTTCCGGGGTAGCTCTGACTTAGGATCACACCCGTGGAGTCACTCAGAAGCTCATTTGTTGGGCAGTGCACTGTGATAGAGAAAGAAATACTAGAGATTGGGATGGAGTTGGAACCAGGACCAACACGTTTGTCCTTCTTGGTGCCAAAGACAGCCATTGGAAAATCAGAATCTGAGAACATGCAATCAAATCCCAATGCCCGTCATTATATTGCTAATGATATAGGATGAGGGGTCCCAGATTCTGAGTCATTAAGACTATATTTACTTTCAAGGTCAGAGTAGTTGGGAAGGAAACATACAGACAGACAATAGAAGAATATTCCAGGCCTAAAAGTTAATCTATTACATGGGCTGTTTGTACACAGGATGCATGGGATTTTGTGTCAAACACACCTGAACTTATAGCTCGCATCTTTTACTTACTACCTGTGTTGTGTCAAACAAATTATTTTCTCTTTGTGCAATTTTTACATTCTGACACAGAAAGATAACACCTACCTTACAGGGATGTGACATCATATAAAAGGTGAGAAAATTATATACGATTATATATTCATTGATATAATAGAAAAGAATGATCTATGGAAAGCATGCCTCATGGTGCTGCCCCCCTAATTGCAGAGTTGACGATGATGGTAATTGCACCGGGGACTGAAGAGCCAGCGGGTTGGCTGTAGCCTGATTAGTAGCCGTTAAGCTCTATAAAGAAAGATCTGTCATCCAAGTATGGAATTTAGAAAAGGAATTACTGCAGGAGGATTTCAGTGACTGTCACCATGGAGGGGAGGCCACTCCAAAGTACCATGCTGCTTCAGAGGGGTCTTAAGTATCCCAGGCCCCCAGTGGGGTATTCTCTGTCCTGGGGGTAGAGGAAAGTCACACTAGTCCATACATAGCAGATTTCAGAGAGCAGAGCTTTGATGCTTTAGCCTTTAGCAGTATTTCTTTCATGAAAATACACAGTCTTGATGTCCTTGTTGGGGTTTCTTTCTGTTAATATTCTCTCTCTCTCTCGCTGTCTCTGTCTCTCTGTCTCTCTGTCTCTCTCTCTCTCTCTATATATATATGGATATGGATATATGGGGATTGGGAGCTTTACCAAGCTGTGCTCAGTGCTTACTCTTGGCTCTGTGCTCAGGGATCACTCCTGGTGGAACACAGCGGACCATATGTGATGTAGGGATTGAACTGCAGTTGGCCACATGCAAGGCCTTACCTGCTGTACTAACCTTACTCACTGTACTAACTCTCCAGTACCTACTCTCTACGTCTTTTATAGAATTTGGAAAGCATAAACTTTCTACTGGGTTAATTTGAGTAAACTACAGCTTCCTAAGGAATCATTTATATCACTGATTTATTGGCACAGATTTGGCACATTAGTATAATTTCAAAACTTTTTATTTAATAGTTTTATCTCGCTTTTCCTCTCCTCCACCATTTCTTCCTCTTCTTCCTCCTCCTTTTCTTATCTGTCTCCATCTCCTTATATTCTTGCGTTCTCCTTTTGTTTAACTTGTCTAACGGTTTTGATTATTTTGCCGTTTTTTAGGTCTAACGTAAGATTTTTACTTATTTATCAGGCATGAGGAAGGTATGTTCCAGTGTAACCACCATCACAATCAGGATATAAATTATTTCTATTGTCCTAGAAAGTGCTTTTGTACCTCACTGCAATCAAAATGATGTGCCCCATCCTCTAGGAATTCACTGATGCCATTTCCATAACTGTGTATTAGCTTTGTCTGTACTAGACCCTGATGCAAATTGAAATCATAAGGCATTCTTTTAATGAATAATTTCTTTCACTGAACATTATGTTGGTAAGAAGGAATCTATAGTGTTCTGTGTATCACTACTGCACTTATTTTTTATTGCTCTATGGCAATCATGAGAAAATTTATTTAGTCATTCTCATATTGATGAACATAGGCTCTTTCCTGTTGGGGATGATTATGGAATTCACATAAAAGTCTATTTTGTAAAAATAGGTTTCTTTATTTCTTCTGAGTATGTAACAAGGAGCACAAATATCGAGTGACAAGATAGGTATATGTTGAACTTAATTAGTTAATTCACTCATTCATTTTTTTGCTGTGCTGGGAGATGAATCCAGGTTCCCACGCTTGTAAGGCAAATGCTCTATTGCTGAGTTATATTCCTGACTCTGTATATTTAACCTTAAAGGAAATGATCAACACATCTAAAGTGAGTCTGGTTTTCCATTCCATACAGCAATATATGTAATTTCTAGTTGCTTCCCATCCTTGCCAATATCTAGTGCCAATATCTAGTCCGTCTTAAGCTTTTACTAGATATCCTTTCAGCTCACCCTCCCAGGGATAGAATGATAGTGAGGAATGAAATAAAAGCTATATTTTGAGGCAGCTCTAGACATAAAGGCATGGGTTAGTGTATCACCTTCACATATTGGGGGTGGACCTTCAAACTGCAGATAAGTCCCGAGCTTGCAGGTCAGGATTTCATTTCCCACCAATGTAAAGCCAGGCAGGCACCTGTAGCGTACGATGTCACCTGTGAAGGAGAGACCAAGTAAGGATTCCCTGAAGAAGTCTTGGCAGGGTTCACCAGCACCCCTTAGCCTCTAGGGCACATGCCCAGGTAAGATAAGCATCAGCAGGTTCTGTCCTGTTTATTTATTTTTATTTTTTGCTTTGGGGTCACACTTGGCAATTCTCAGGGGTTACTCCTGGCTCTACACTCAGAAATTACTCCTGGTGGTGCTCGGGGGACCATATGGAATGTCGGAGAATGAACCCAGGTCTGCCGCATGCAAGATGTTTTATATTCATCAACTGTATTTTTGCTCTGGCCCCAGGTTGTATTCTGTTTAGACTGAAAAAAAAAAAAAAAACAAAACAGTTCAACTCCAATCAGATGATCCAGAACAACTGCCATTCTCCACTCCTGGCTCAGCCTTGCTTTTCTGCTCCAGGAATGTAGTCATCCATGGATTTATTTCTCAAAAACATACCGACTTGAATCACAGCAGGAAATTGCTTTTCAGCTCCCATGACTAGGAATGGCTAAAGGGATGCACCTGATTATATCTGGGATGCAAATTCAGTTAACAGATTATCAACTCTGTTGCATGAGCCTTTGTCTCTATTAACAGGAAGGGGAGATGAGCGTCTACAGATGGGGGTTCCTGCCTTTACCAGCCCCCTTCTTGCCAGCCCTCTCCTTGCTGGGTTTGAGATTTAGTACCTATGTTGAACTCTTCATTCTCTGTGACGACTTCGGCATTGGGGAGGATGGTGGGAGGAGGGCATTTGGTGAGAGGATATGCTGGAAAGATAAAATACAAGTCACTGTAAGACATCATTCTCTGAGCTCTAATAGCCACTTATTTGCTCAAATGCTTCACTTTCTCATTCTTAATCCATTAACAGAGATATTGAGAAATATTTATCTATACATTGGCAAAGTTTAGCTGAATACTATTCTGATTATCTGCAATCATCCTCTTTTAGCTTATTTTTGATGCAGAAGCAGGAACCAAAAATTAAGGCTAACAATAAAGAAAAGGAAATCTCAGAAGGCAGCACATCCACTAACTCCAAGGGGAAGGAAAGAGAAACATTTAGTGGTTTAGTGAGCACCTGCTTTTTGTTGGCCCCTTTCCCATGCCATCACCTTTATGCACACAGCAGCTGACACCCTTCCCTACTGAAAATGTTGAGTGTTTTTTTTTTAAAGTTATTTCCCCAAAGTTACACAAAAAATGAGTAGGTCGGGCTTGAAGTCAGGTCTGGATGCTTTCAAATCTAGTCTTTTTTTTTTTTTCCCTGGCTATGCAGCTTCTAAATGCTGTGTGTGGCTGATGTGAGTGGCATGGAAAACAGCTTGTTTCCCTGCTGACCTTTGGCCAAAGCCTTCTGGCTTTTGTGGATTTTCTTTTGTGGATTTTCGTCTCTCTGGGTAGATCTGGACTGCACGTGGATAGTGTTACCAAGGCTCAAAACTTGGTTTTTGTTCTTTACCTGACTCATGGTTAAGTGCTGCATTAGTGTTAGTTGGATCATCACTCCTGTTGCTAGTATTATTCCAAACCCCACCCCTACTATACTTAAAAAACAGCATCCTATGAAAAATTAATTAAACATTTAATACACTGCTGTTAAGCAAAATATAAGGTGTTTTTGGTTTTGATTTATTTTGGGACCACACCCAGCAGTTCTCAGGGCTTACTCTTGGCTCTGCCCTCAGGGATCACTCCTGATGTGGCTTTGGGGACCACGTGTGGTAATGGCGATTGGGGATTGAACCCACAGGTTGAGTGCATACAAAACAAGCGGCTTATATCTCTCTAGCTTGAAATGTGAAAATTTTTAATGAAAGGTATAGGTGAAAACTTATATTCATACAATATTAATTCAGAGATAATTTAGAGTTAATTCATAGTTGAACACTTTACTTCAAATTTTTAGTATTTAATCTGTACATTGGGCTGGAGCGATAGCACAGCAGGTAGGGCGTTTGCCTTGCACGTGGCCAACTGGGGTTCAATTCCTCCATCCTTCTCGGAGAGTCCTGCAAGCTAACGAGAGTATCCTATCTGCACGGCAGAGCCTGGCAAGCTCCCCGTGGCATATTCGATATGCCAAAAACAGTAACAACAAGTCTCACAATGGAGACGATACTGGTGTCTGCTCGAGTAAATCGATGAACAACAGGAGGACAGTGCTACAGTTCTAATCTGTATATTGTAAGCAAGGATGAATACCAAGCATATAACAAATTTGCATTGTTATGTGCTTGATACCGATCCTTATTTGCTCCTGCAAGTTTCCTCTGATTAAATAAAAATTCTGAAAAAAACCTAAAATGACGTCATAGGATTTAATAACACTATTTTCAGTAATTTAACAGATAGTATACTGTTAACCATTTAGGGTTGTAAAACTGTAATTTAAAGGCAAACTGTGTTTTTCATTCTTTAATATATTAGTCATTTATGAGTTTTGAAATTATTATTATTGTTTTTGGTACACATCCGGCTGTGCTCAGGGCTTACTCCTAGTTCTGAGCTCAGCTCAAGGATCATTTCTGATGGGCTTCATTTAGGACTATTTGGGGTGTCAGGGATCGAACCAAAGTCTGAGGAGTGCAAGGCAATTGCCCTACCCTCCATTCTATCTCTCTGCCTCCTCTCCTTTTGAAGTAGAAATGACTAAAGTGAAGGTAATATTCTTTTAGAAGTGAAGGCATCTCTTGTTGAAAGTCAGTAATTCATTCTTCGATATGATATTTTCTGTGTGATGATGCTAACTTGGAGTCTATATTTTTTAAATGGGAAAAATTTTAAGGCATGATGCAACCCCTGTAAATTATTTTAAACAAGGAAATACTTAAAAATGGCCAACAGATCGTTACGCTAGAAGTGAAATATTTGGAACATGACTTTGGAATCAACCAGCATTGACATGGGGCCACACAGCCCCGTGCATTGAAGTGCACACGCTTTGTACACTGTACCATAGATAGTTGACACCACATAAGCCATCTCCACTTGAGACATGATTAAACCCTAGGCAGACACCAGGGCTCAGTTTGAAAGTTGGGGTGGAAATGTCTGGGATAGCAGCTCTTCACAGCCAACCTGGCATCAGGGTTTCCCTCAAGGCAGACACATCTTAGACAACTTTCAGCTGTTGGTGTGGGCCTGTGACTCAAGACTTGCCCTGAAGTGTTTTACTCAAAATGTAACACTGTGTTTTGAGAATTTAATCTGAACTTTTGTTTCTGTGTTTGGGCCACAAGTAGCACTGTTGAGGGGCTGTTGCTGGCTCTGTGCTCAGGAGTGACCTCTGGTGGTGTTCAGGGGACCATGGATGGTGCCAGGGATTTGAACTGGGATCAGCTGCATACCAGACTAATGCCTTGTTTCTTGAACTTGCTTTCTGGCCCACTTAACTGGAAACTTTTTTTATATAACACTTGCTGAATGAAAAACTGCAAGCCTTATGAAGTGTAGATATTAAACCCAAGAGGTACTCTTGGGATAACTGAGTAGATGAAATAAAAAGTCAGCATAAACCAAGAAAGACCATGCTGGCTTTGGGTGCATACCTCAGTTTTTCTCTTCAGGAAAATTGTCAACAGAACAGTAGTTCCATCGACAGGGGGCGCTAATATTCCTTCATTTCATTCTTGGCTGAATTATCTTTTGAGGACTTACCCTATGTCTGGCACTGAGAATGTAACAGTAAATAAAATAGGCAGTACTTGCCCTAACAGAATTAGAGCCCGTAGGGAAAACAGTCATCACTTTTAATCTTTGTCAAGTTGGCAAACAACAGAAAAAGCATTTCTTTTAGTTAATCAGGCATTAGATTAACAATTAGGCTAGCCATTTTTCAAGTGTTAGGCTTTTCATTTCTTTTTCTCTTTAGCTGTCTTTTCTCTGATTTTTTTCACTAATTTGAAGAATTTTAAGATTTGAACTTTTCCTAGTAAATATATTTTGCCATTATTATTATATTAATGTATTTGACACTGTAGAACCATTAAATTTATCTAGTTAATCATCAATGTTTTCCTTGATAGTTTTTTTAAAATTTGGTGTCTTTTATTCTTAGATTCTTATTTACTTCTTAAACCTACCTTCTAAAACTTTTTTTAATTAGTGAATCACCGTGAGGTACTGTTACATAGTACAAAGTTTTGTTTGCGTTTCAGTCATACAATGATCGAGTACCCATCCCTCCACCAGTGCTCATTCTCTACCATCAATGATCTCAGTATCCCTCCCACCCCACTACCCTCTCTTAAGATATATTCAACTTTTACAGCAAAAAAAAAAATCAGTACAAAAAAAATCTCCATCTAAATACAACCCGGGAGCCAGAGAGATAGCATAGTAAGGTACTTGCTTTGCACGTGACCGACCCACGTTCAATTCCTGGCATCACATATGGTTCCCTGAACACTGTCAGGAGTGATCCTCAAGCATCTCTAGGTATGGCCCCCAAACCAAAAATAAAAACAAACAAAAACCAACTTACACCTGGGAGCTTACTAGTTTTATAGAAGTGAATACCCATTACATTTAAAAATTATGTTTTTGAAATCACAAAATTTCTGCTCTGAGTGGACAACTAGTGGAATACTGAAAAGTTAAAAAAATTTTCCTAGACTTTACCATTCATGGTAGTCATTGCTTGTGAACTTCTACCTTTCACCGACAATCTCAAATACACGCTGTGTCTATCATGTTCCTGTGTGAGAACTTCTCTGGCGCACTAGTTTCATCCTTTGTGTTCTTCTTTGGGGCCAGGCACTTTATGGCATGAACAGACTCTGGTCCATATTAAACACGTTGACATGCCAACATGTGGATAGGGCTTATTGCTGTATGTCAAGCAGCAGTTGGGCAAATAGCCATTATAAGGTTCTTGCATGTTGAGCGGGGATTTACTGAGTCTGTTTTATTTTTACTTGTTTGGTGGGTGGAGGTTTGGGCTATACTCAGTGGTGCTCAATGTTTACTCTTGGCTCTGGGCTCAAGTATCACTCCTGATGGTGCTTGGTGGTGGGGTGGGGGTGGGGGTCCACATATATTGTCCCAGGGGATCAAACAGGAGCCAGCTGCTTTCAAGATATATGCCTTAACCCCTGTTGCTCCAGTTCCATGGACTGCTTTCTGTATATCTTGTTTATTATGCTGATGTGTGGCTAGACGGGCCTTTCATCAGCTTTTAAAGGCCAATTATTTTGGGGGGAAAAGCGTGGTTCATATGACTTAGTTCAATATACTAGCTGAGCCAGGCCTCTGCATTTGGGTCCAACTCAGTTAGTTCACTAAAATGCTGTTCTTTGCCTTTTTCCTAGTATATATCTCTTTCTCAGAAATATCATAAGTAATTAAGTCTGCAATTACCAATACCATCACCTGAAGCCCATCAAATTATTTTTTTTACTGTCACTATCCTCCCATTGTTCATCAGTTTGCTTGAGCAGGCCCAGTAACGTCTCCATTGTGAGATTTGTTGTTTGTTTTTGGCATATCGAATATGTTACAGGTAGCTTGTCAGGCTTTGCTGTGAGGGCAAGATACTCTCGGTAGCTTGCCAGGCTCTCCGAGAGGGGTGGAGGAATCGAACCTGGGTCGGTTGCATGCAAGGCAAATGCCCTACCCACTGCTATTTCTCCAGCCCAATAAATATTTGTCTTAATCAATGAATCATATTCTTCATGAATTATTTTAATGACTGTTTTTTTCTATACTTTTGTCTGTCTTATAATTTGCATGCCTAATCTCCTGTGATTTTTCATTTGGGTTTTTTTTTTTTAAAAAAAAACTACCTGCTATAAATAAAATTTCTAGGAATATCTCAAAAATTACACAGCTTCACAAGTCCCAGAAGTAGGACTGATGAATGCTAAATCATTACTGAAAGGAACCTTTGGGTGGAAGTAACATACATCAATTTGAGGTAAAATAATTTAAAAAAACTGCATTTTCCAAAAGAAAAGAGAGAGAAAGAGAGTGAGAGAGGAAGAGATAAATAAAAAAAGTTCCTGCCTTAGAGGTAGGCTGGTAGTGGGCTGGTGGGTGGGAAACTGGGAATATTGGTGGTGGGAAATGTACACTGGTGAAGGAAAGGGTGTTTGAACATTGTATGACTGAAAGCCAGTCGTGAACAACTCTGTAACTGTGTATCTTGTGATGACTCAATTAAAAATTAAATTGAAAAAATGTTATAAATATTAAAAAAAATGCATCTCAGAGAAAAAACACTCAAGGGTGAATTTCTGATCAGATATTCCAATTCCAGAATCTAGACTACCAGGAAGCCAAGGCAAGTTCCCCCGTCTCGGGCATTCTGCAGTGAGCATTGATCTTTGTGTTTCCTAATCTATAGGGATGGGAGAAGACATTCTGTTACACTTGGATTCCTACTTCCTCTCTGCAGAAGAGGAGGCCAGGCACAAAGAGAACCTCATAGATCTTATTTCAGGTATCGCTCCTGGCGAGGCTCAGGAGACCATATGGGGTTCCAGGGATTGAACCTGGTTGGCCATGTGCAAAGCAAACGCGCTACTCACTGTACTATCTCTCCAGCCTCTGTCCTATTATTATTTTAAGCTGCCACTCTGTCTAGAGTGGAAAATAAAATCTTATTTAGCGTTATATGTTAAGTAAAATTTTGTTATCCCTGCAGTGCTTGGGATCCCGAGGTTACTTCTAGGGCTATGAAGCTAGCAGCTCAGAACTGATGATGGGTCAGAGCTCAGCCAGGCTGTGGAACTGCTCTGGCCGAGTGATTCTGGGGGTTACCCTGACTAAACTTCAGCAGTGCTCAGGCACCAGCTTGTCTGGGGAGCACGCTTGGACTCTTTTTTTTAAAAATTTTTTTATTAGTGAATCACCGTGAGGTACAGTTACAGACTTACAGCCTTTTGTGCTTGTGTTTCAGTCATACAATGCTTGAGTACCCATCCCTCCACCAGTGCCCATTCTCCACCACCGATGATCCGAGTATCCCTCCCATCCCCCACCCATCCCCCCCAGCCCACCCCGCCTCTGTGGCAGGGCATTCCCTTTTGTTCTCTCTCTCCTTTTGGATATCGTGGTTTGCAATAGAGGTATTGAGTGACCATCCTGTTCGATCTATAGTCTACTTTCAGCATGATCTCCCTTGAGCATGATAGGTGTGTGCTCCAAACCTTGGAGCTATCTCCCCAGCTCAGGTCGTTGTAGGAGTGGAATTGATTGAATAAATTTATATGTGTTCTTAAATGAATACTTTTCATTTTGTATTTTATATAGTGTTCGTGATTTCTATACTTTTGTTCTTAAGTAGTTTACTTCGTTTTTAACTTTTTCTATATAGACTATGTTTTGCTTAAATGTTTTTTGTTTAGCGATTTAGCCATATTATGGATTTTAAGAATTTATTAGTGACTAAAATGCGATTTGGAATTCTTTTTTTAGCTATCACAGTTATAATCAAATATCTTATTGATTCTACCCCCACAAGAGATAAGGACAATCCCTTCTTCTAATCTCTTTTCTAATTTGGCATTTGTTAATAGGAATGATTAGTTTTAATCTTTTAAGGATTAGTGCTGCATTTGTTTTCTGCTTTGTATCTATATTTTCAATTATTAGATTAAATCTATGATTAGAGGGTGTAATATTTTCCATTCTATCTTTTCTTTCATATAACTTCTCTATGTTTTAGTTATTGATTCATCTATTATTGGTTTTTAAAAAATTTTATTTAGCTTTTTGGGTCACACCAGGCAATGCTCAGGGATTACTGCTGGCTCTGCATTCAGAAATGACTCCTGGCAGTGCTCGGAGGACCATATGGGATGCTGGGAATCGAACCCAGGTCGGCCGTGTGCAAGGCAAATGCCTGACCTGCTGTACTATCCCTCCATCCCCTATTATAGGGGTTTTACATCTTTGAGTAATAAATCAATTTGAGACTGTGAGTAGTATTAACTTTAATGTCTTGTAAGTCTGCAAAAGACTTCTTGCCTTCATAGGTGACAGTCCCAACTCTGGCCCCAAACATTGATTTAAAAAAGTACCTTCTTTAATGTCTGGAAACGAGTGCCATAAAGATTCACATGGATCATTTGAACTAGGTGGTACCTTGTGGGGTTCTCCACTGTAATTCCTTTTTGTTTGCTTTTGTGACCTTGGGTCAGCCATGTTGGCCGCATGCAAGGCAAACGCCCTACACACTGCACTATAGCTTCATGGGCTGGAGCGATAGCACAGCGGTAGGGCGTTTGCCTTGCATGCAGCCAACATGGCCGACCCGAGTTCGATTCCTCCACCCCTCTCGGAGAGCCTGGCAAGCTACCGAGAGTATCTCGCCCGCACGGCAGAGCCTGGCAAGCTCCCCGTGACGTATTCGATATGTCAAACACAGTAACAACAAGTTTCACGATGGAGATGTTACTGGGCCTGCTCGAGCAAATCGATGATCAATGGGAGGGCCTTTACTTTACTTTACTTTACTTTGTGACCTCATCCAACAGTGCTTAGGGTTTATTCCTGCCTCTGCACTCAGGGATCACTCCTGGTGGGGCTTGGGGACCATATATGATGCTGGGGGAGGAAGCCAGGTTGGACACATGTGAAGCAAACATCCTGTCCCCTGTACTATGACTCAGGCCCCAATCCACTGGTCTTGAGTGAGGAAGTGGCTTAAAGCTATGTAACTACCTTGTTTGTCATAAAAATTGAACTGAATGAATACATCAATATATAAATCAATATATATCAGTATATATATTTACTAAGTAGATTACTATTCATTATCACTATTAACTAGTGATGCTCAAACCATCCCCATATGTTCAATGGGAGTGCCTACAAGCTAGCTTTCTTTTTCTTTTTTTTGCTTTTTGGGTCACACCCGGCAATGCACAGGGGTTACTGCTGGCTCATGCACTCAGGAATTACTCCTGGTGGTGCTTGGAGGACCATATGGGATGCCGGGGATCGAACCCAGGTCGGCCACGTGCAAGGCAAACGCCCTACCCGCTATGCGATAGCTCCGGCCCCCCAAGCTAGCTTTGATATCCTTTGGGCACGTGTCCATCATGTCCTGAGCACTTCCTTACTTCCTGCTTCCAGTCTGTAGTTTGTCTGCCCAGCCAAGGTATCAGTCACTACGTCCAGGAGTTCTGGTTCATTTCAATGGAAAATGATGTTTAGAAGCCTGAAGATTTCTGAAGATCATTTGATACATTCATTGCCTTGGGAGAGGCACTTCTTCAAAGCCTCTTGTTCAAAATTCTTCTCAGTGGAATGTGCACACTGAAACAGACACCAATGCTCCCTCCTATCTCTCTTCCACAGAGTATAAAACCACAGTCCATTGACACAGGGAGAGATAGGAAGGAAGCATGGTAACCCCAGGGTTCGGTATGACCCAGCATCTGCCCCATTCCACTGGGGCTCTTAGGATGTCTCCTACATGGCGAAGAAGGAGACTGCTGTCTTCCTCAATTTACAATGAGGCTTGTACCCTGATAACCCTACCTTAAGTGGATAATATTCTACACAGAAAATGCACTTAGCACACTTAACCTTTAAACATTCCAGCTTAGCCTAGCTAACTCAAATTAGCCTGCACTTAGGAACATCCTCTGCTTCTGATGGTTACATGGTTGGCTGGGGGGACTGCAGGGCAGCCGCTACCCAGGGTCACGAGAGCATCAGACCGCATACTGCTGGCCCAAGACACGAACAAAACCCCAAATATGATTTTTTTTTTACTGAATGTCAAGTCATAAAGCCCAAAAAAATTGTGTCATCTCATCCTGAGTTGGGGACCACTGGTAATAAAGATGATGATACCAAGTATTAAAATGGTCATTTATTGAGTGTGATTTATATTCGTGCCTGCAATGAAGGAGTTTCATGATTTTTCTTTTTTTCTTCTTTTTTGAAGAACTAAACTCTTTGAGATTAGGAAAAAATATTGTTCGCACTTTGTGGCTACTGAAATTGAGGTTCCAAAGGTGAGATGACAGCTCAGTCTGTGTCTGGAACCTTTATGACCTGGGGCATGTCAGAGTAACAACAGCCTTGGGCCTGGAAGATGCATCGCTCAGAGATGTAGGTGTGTGCCTGGCAGGCATAGGGACTGGAATTTAAACCTGAGTTTGGCCTGTGTGCACTGAGGGCTGTCCCAGCCCTGCCTTCCGGACCCAGCCAGAAAGGGCCCCTATACAGTTCAGGGGTTTAGGATAAGGCCAGGGCCAGTGTGAGGCTGTGAGCTTAACTTCCGGTACTACCCTTGGGCCAATGCAGTCCAGTGTCTGGGGCTCTTCAGCCAGACTTAAAACCTGGCTCCAACTGTATGGTGAGACAGTGTCCCCAGAAAGGATGTGGGATTCGGGCAGAACCTCATTTCCACATGACTTTTGCCTTGGGGAATATCTCCGGGATGGTGCCAGGGCTCTTGCAGTTCTGTAATTGTTTTTCTGTATCTCTCTCTGTGTCGCTATTGTTTCCTTTCTGAGAGATTGGGGCTGAATATGTTCACATTTCTAAAAATGTACCCTCGTACAAACCATATACAATGCAATAACCCTTGATAGTCCCTCCAGGGCAGACAATGCGGAACTGAAAGAACTGGATTCTGTTCTTGATTCTCCTGTGGTTTGATATAAGCATTCCTTGAGTTCTTTTTTTCTCTTTCTTTTTCTCTACTTTTTAGTTTTTGGGTTTTGGGTCACTCCTGACTATACTCAGGGCTGTATCCTGACTTTGCACTTAGGGATTACTCCTGGTAGGGTTTGGGGGAACCATACGGGATGCCAGGGACCAAACCTGGATTAGCTGTGTGTAAGGCAAGTGTTCTGCCTACTGTACTATCACTCCAGTCATCCTAAGCCTTTTTCTGGCCCCGTAAAGCAGGGTGGTGATAAGTGCCTCACTGCCTCTCTATTAACCAAAGACTTAGCAGGCACCAGTTCCAGGTCTCTCTCTGAACACACAGACACTGGCTGAGGTTCCAAGTCAGGCAGAGACAAAGTCCTACACCAGGCACAATGTGGAAGTAGGAGGCAAGTCAAGTTTTCCTCAATTCCACCATGTGTATGTCAAGCTCTGATGAGGTAAACGTAGAGGATTATCCCATAGTAGGGCACATGCCCACAGAAAACTTTCTAAGTTTTCCTATGTTGTACCCTCTACACAAAGCATAAAGAAATATTCAGCTTCATAGTTCTGTGCTCTTAGAAGGCTTCATGTCGATGTGGTAAGCTTGTGGAGGTCTGAAGAGGCTCTGGATTCCTTTGGAGTGGGACAACCCTCTTGAAGATGTTAAGGGGATCCAGAGAGATGGGTCGCCCACCCCAGGGCACTGATGTAAGCCAGTGGGATCGGAAGCTTCATCCTACTGCTTCTGCACATGAACTTGCCATGGGCATTCAGTGCCAGGAACTTCTCTGCCCTCACAGTGCGTAACAGGAGACACTGATTTATGGAAATGGGTGTGGGAAAGTTCATACAGGCTACACACTTAATTCTTACAATGGAGCAGCTCTGTACATCTCAGTCAGAGCCTCGGGCACAGACCAGCTATCCATACTGACCCGAAAAGGCTATGGCGAAGATCCCGCCTGTGGCAGCATCCCGGTGGAACTTGAGCAGGACCTGGTTGGAAGAGCTGTGCGCTGTTTTCTTGACCAGACTCCGGGTGAAGACTCCAAGCTGTTGTGAGGTCTGCTGTGGACCGTCCCTGCATTTAGAAAAGAGGGTCCTGGCACGTCACAAGCCACCAGCGCTACCTGCCCTCCCTCCCTCGCACCAATGGTGGGCTTAAGAGAGGCCTGGAGTGGGCAGTGCCCTTTCCCACAGTGCTCTGCATGTCTCTTTCTCGTCTCTTCCAGCTTAGAGTCAGTGAAGCCCACATGGGTCCCTCCTCCTCTGTCTCAGGAGCTCGGCCTCCTTACTGGGCTCAAGCAATGATCCAACCCAGAAAGTCAAAGCCACAGAGCAGACTGTGTATCTGATGGCAGGTCCCAGTCTGAGGGAGCCCTGGATGAGTCTTTGTTCTGGGGCAGCTTAGGGTGGACTCTTGGTCTGAGATTGCACTGGACAGGGCCATAGAATAGGTGCAGAGCATTCATGCCACTGTCAATGTGACCCTATATCCTGTCTCCTGCACATTGAGACGTGTCCAACTGGTCTTTTGAAACAAAGCAGGTCTTTCCATGCAGTCTGTCTGGACCCTCCCCCACCTTTCCTTAGCCATTGCTTAGAAACTAATCCTCAGTGGTGAAGTGACAGTTTCCTAGCCAGAGGGAATCTCTGGCAGAGAATCCCGCTATTTCCAACTGTTCTAAGAGCAAACCTTTGAAACAAAGGAATCAACAAACCCAAAGATCCAGTGGTTTGGAAAAAAACTGCAGGAAGCTGTCTTGTCAACAAAGAACCTTGTAGATTCTAACTTTAAAATCAACTCTGTACACCTTAACTATCTAATTCAGTACAGAGTTGACAGTAGGCCATATATGGGGCTATTTATATTAAAAGTAAAGTTAAATCAAGTTTAAAACTCAGCTCCTCTGTTTCCCTTATCACATTTAAGCACTCTGAATGGAGCAGAGGCCAGAGCCCTGTTATTACTCTGGGATGTTTTGCTAGAGAACACTGGCTCGGCAGGAGATGATTGGTGGGACTCCACAACCTTATCCCAAAGCTCTTACAAAGAATCTTGGCTTGGACATTGGAAATAGCAGAGAAATCTGCAGATCTATGCCAATCACCTCCCTTCACTTTGGGTTTGTTAGAATCTACAAGGTTCTTTGTTGACCCATTAGCACCCAGGAAGCTAAGACGACTCCAGACTGGGAACTATGGCACACCCACCCCTCTCCCAGGGCCAGAGGTTGTCAAGGTCACATCCTCAGTCCTCATCCCTCTGTATATCCTGAGCCGCAGGAGGCTGACAGCCATTGGAAACCACTTAGCACTTTGTCCTCTAAACCAAGACTTAGGTAACTACATTTGGATGCCCTGTGCCAACAGGCCCCATAGCGGGCGGCTTACCACACTGTGATGTAGTCTCCAGAGGGCTCTGTCTGCAGCAGGCTGAGGTTGAGGAAGATGCCATGACCAAAGGGCACCGTGATGAGCCAGACACAGTCCTGCGAGCTGGAGTAGGGACTGGGGAAGCCGGGGGAGTACACGGTGCCATTGGAAGCGGTGATGTTCCCACCACAGGGGACTGCCAGAGAGGAAATGCGAACACAGACGAGGGCTCAGCCCACTCCTGAGCAGAGATGCTACTAAAGTTGCAGCTCAAATCCACCTTTAAAGAGGTTGGGTGATGGGGAGATGAGGTTGAGGCTGGCTCTCCCACTGCTCCTGGCATACCATAACCTGCCTGACCCCTATCTCTAGTGCAGGCTCTCCCGGGGTCCACCTTAGCACCTGGTCTCCTGTGGGAGACACTCCCAGAGGAGGTGTCTAAGGCTCCCCCCTCTCCCTTCCTAGGAATGGAGGTGGCCATTCAAGTCAGGGCTAAGCTGCTTTTGCTGGACAGAGCTAAGAAAGAATGAAAATGTTTGTTTATTTGCTTTAAGACTCAGGGTGGGTGCTTCTAGTCTTAATACTTGGGATTCTTGTGCTGAGGTTATGGTTGGGTTCAAATCGCAGTGGAATCACTGATTAACTAGGTGACCTCAGACAAGTAGTTTTCTAGACAATGGGATCAAGGTTTCCTCCCCCCACCCCATCCTGCCATGGGACTGTAGTGGCTGTAAGATTAACTGGCGGGTATAAAATACTCATTTTAGGATCCAGTTCACAGAGAAGGCACAATCTACAGAGATATCATATTCTCTCCTGATCTTCCTGTCCCAGCTGAGTGACACCCAATTTAAACTCACTCAGGTTTTAGGTAGGGGGATAAAGTGGTCTCTTATTAGCACTGTAGCACTGTCCTCCCATTGTTCATCGATTTGCTCGAGCGGGCCCAGTAACATCTCCATCATGAGACTTGTTGTTATTGTGTTTGGCATATTGAATACATCACGGGTAGCTTGCCAGGCTTTGCCATGTGGGCGAGATATTTTTGGTAGCTTGCTGGGCTCTCCGAGAGGGATGGAGGAATTGAACCAGGCTCGGTCGGGCCGGCTGCGCATAAGGCAAATGCCCTACTGCTGTGCAGGTCTCTTATTATTATTCTTTTATTTTAGCTGAGTGAAATAATTTAAACTCACTCAGGTTTTAGGTAGGGGGATAAAGTGGTCTCTTATTATTCTTCTTTTATTTTAGGTTATGGGTCATGCCTGGTGATGCTCAGGTGTTACTCCTAGCTCTATGCTCAGGAATCATTACTTGTGAGCCTGGGGCACCACATGGAATGCCAGGGATCAAACCTGTGCACATCGTGTACAAGGCAAAAGCCCTACCTACTGTACTATCTTTCTGGCCCCTAATTTTTATTGTAGTTTAGGCAATATGATTACAGTAATATTGGTGTTTTTGATTTTGATGTACAAAGTTACTGTACTTTCCCCATCACCAATGTGCACAAGACTCTCCACCACTGTCTTAGCAATATTGTATTTTTATTTTAATGTTATTATTATTTTTTGCTTTTTGGGTCACAACCGGCGATGCACAGGGGTTACTCCTGGCTCTGCACTCAAGAATTACTCCTGGCAGTGCTTAGGGGACCATATGGGATGCTGGGAATTGAACCTGGGTTGGCCGCATGCAAGGCAAATGCCCTACCTGCTGTGTTATTGCTCCAGCCCTGTAGTATTGTATTTTTAATTTGCAGAGCTGCTATACCATGCCTACAGAGATCCCTCCACTATTATACAAAAGTCCCTCTGTCCTGTTCTTCTCCAGCACCTCAAATCACCATTCCAATAAAGACATCTTGAAGTCTCCAAAGACTTTGGACTGAGTTATCAGAGAGTATAAGGAATTGGGGCAATCCCCTCTTGGAGTATTAGCTGGCACGGGACATAAAGTAGAATGAGGCAGACCAGACTGAGAAGAATCCTAATGCCTCCAAGATAGAGCAAGTTTCTGTGAGTGTGAAAAGGATCCTGAATAAGATGTTCATGGATGTACCATTGCTCTTAGGAGTACTGAATAGCCCCTCCTGGGCCCAACCCCAGCAGGGAAAGGCCTGAGGAGGCAAAGGGAGCAAAAATATCAGAGCCGCCTTCCCTGCCTTCACAGGTCACTGGGGTACTATTGGGCAGATGGGCACCTGTGGCACAGGGTGAAGCATGCTTATCAGCTTTTCAAGGAACATTGAGACAAGCCCTTTCCCCCATTTGCTTTAGAGCAGGGAAGGATTCAAGATGGAATTCACATTTAAATTTAGACTTGAGTGATGACAAGGGCAAAGAAAATGAGAGGATGCTAAGAGCAATGCTTGAGGAGGGGACAGTGTGCACAGAGAACCGGAGAGAAGAGAAGCTGGCCCCTTGGGAAAGCTGAGCTGGAAAGCAAAGTCTGTGAGAGTGGAGAGTACCAGGAAGCAGAGGTCATGGAGAAATTAGGTGTGTCACACCAAGGAAGATAATCATGCCCTGATGGCCTGAAGGGAGAGAGAGAATTGGGAATATACCAATGACTTTGAAGGCACTCTCCAGGTACACTGTGAAAATAGAACTGAGGCATGAAACACTTATGGTTGGGAGACCTCAAGGAGCCTAGCTAAATGGATTAGGGTAGCAGTAACAGGAAGAAGTAATTCAGGTGTAGAAGGAGCAAGATTGGGTGAAATAGAGACGAATGAGGGAGATACCCATATTAAGGGCTGAATCAAGAGGAGTTTAGAGGAGGATGAATATGTCAGTTTGATGGCGGAAAGATGGCGAGTTCAGGTTCAAATAATCTGGCATTTAGATGCCTGCAGGTAACTGGAGATATTTAACCAGGATTTGGATATTTAGGTGTATAAAACATCAAGGTTTCAAGATTAAGATGGCATTCAGAGACATAAAAGTGAATGAGGAAAAGTCCAGAAGAGACTCCAGGAATGGAGTTGAAGAGACAGTAAGTAGGGTAGGGTACTTTCTCACATGCAATCAACCGAAATTCTATCCTGGCATCCCATAGTGTCCCTCAAGCACCACTAGGAGTAATTACCTAGTAATTACCTAGAGAGTAATTACCTACTCTCACAGAAAACCAGGAGTAACCCTTAGGCATCACTAGGTGTGGCCCCCAAACAAAAACAAAAGCAAAAGTTTAGGGAATAACTTCAAATAATAGCACTTAGAGGGAAAAAAGAAGAAAATGGACTAAAAGGTGGTTCATATGGAAAAAATAAGTTGAAGAGTGAGTGAATATGGCATTAAAGATATCAAGGGAAGCAGGTTTATCTGAAGAGAGAAGGCCTCCTGGCTTATGAGGTTACATGAGAAAGTTCTGCCCTTCTGTCTCTCTGGTGTGACCAGGAAAATATTAGGAAAGGAGTCAAAGAAAGGAGGTTGGTCACATACACTTGGGCCAGCAATTCTAGAATGACAGGTTATGTGCAGAGATTGTTCTGAAAATCTGAGGAGTCAACTAGAGTTTTAATAGTCTTAGAAATTAGTCTTATATTTCATCAACAGGGAAGCTCACTTCTGCAAACTACAAGATGGCAATCTGTAAATCACTTTGCTTTTAACCAGCAATTGAAAATCCTCCCAGCTCTCACAAAGTACCAACCCCATTGTTCTAAGGAAGATACTAGAGGTCAGAGAAGAGAAGAGATTCAGGGAAGAACATCAAGGCAATATGACCCCAGGCTGGACACTTTATCCTGAACTAGACCATTTTCCTACCCGCCAAGCTTTTTCCTTTTAAGACAAATGCTGAGTCCCCAAACTAAAAATGGAACCAAGACATGCAGATTTTTCTAGGGGCAGCAAAATCTCTGGTTCTTCTTCCATTTTGATCCTAATTAATAAACAATCTGGGAAGTGCTATCTCCAACTTCTTGATATTGTAAACTCAGATTTCTCTAGGCACATGAGAAAAAGAACAAAGTGTGTGCCTTGGAATGGGTAGGGTGGAGGGCAAAGGAACAAGATGTTTCCGAAAAAGAGGCTTTATTATTTTCTCCTTTTGTGAAACAGCCATAATTAACTCTACCTCTTTCCATTTCAGTATATTTCTGGATCCAACACTCTCATTCCTTTGTGAATGGCGGCAGTTAGCTCATCAAATTGGATCTTCTCAAGGGGTGACTATATTTCTCCTTGCTTCGCCCCATGGCCCCTAGATATCCTTCAGATCCTTCTATTATTAGACCAGAACTCTATTCCCTCTTTTTGGATAGGCTGGATCCCATCCATGCAGTGAAAGTGTAAGACTGTTCTAGCTTGGTTTCCTTGGGAGGAATTATCAAGGACAAGGGAGGGACATACCTTCACACCTGGGAAGGGGGTGGTCCCAGTTCCTGTTGGTGCCATGTTGACATGTGAGGACAGGGTGACCTATTAGTTGATATCCTGGAAGACACTCAAAGGTCACGGATTGTCCAACATTGTAGCCAGCTCCCCTCACAATGCCATTGGCAAAGGGCTCTGGGTCTGGGCATTCTTGAAGTTCATAGGCTGGGAAGAGATTGAAAGAGAAGGTTACTATTCTCTCTGGGCCTACACACACCCCCATCTTCACCAACTAGATTATAGGAATATCAAATATCATAGTACTGAAGCAATAAGACTTGGACTCAGAAGGATGTGGTCATTTACTAGTTGTTGGTGTTGGGCAAGTGATTTAACTTCCCTATGCCTCAATTTTCTTATTTAGAAAATGACCGTTGTGAGAATTGAGGAGGATGATATAAGCTGTTGTTTTGGTATAGTGCTGGCTCATGGTAAGAACTCAGTAAACATTATCTATTATTATTATTCCCATGGGGAAAGGAGCCTCAAGGAAGACAATTCTAGACTGAACCTTTATTCTCTGAGTACTTCCTTGGGGTCTGGTGTTGAACCTCAGTTCTGTCTTGTTGCTTACTCATCTAACTATGGCAACAACAATGGAGATCACAGGGAACAGTTATGTGAAGACTTGAATGGGGTCTTTCTGACTGACAAGTGAGAACTTATTGGGAAGGAAGAAACTTGCTGGCAGTTAGTCAAATCTGTCAATAAGAGTCACTTTCCACAGGGAACAGTAATATAATAGTATTATAATTGTTTGTCCCTCCCCAAAAGAACAAGAACCCTTCTTCCATGAGAACATGTAGGTTCAAAAGGAGACTAAATAGTGAATGTAGTTGAGGTCTGTCCAACATGGAGAATAGCTGAGGGATTTGTTGAGTATGTGCCACAGGGCAGAGTTGTGGATGATTGGGGTCCACTGAACAAATAACAGCTTTTGTGGCAGTAACTGGACCCATCTTACATAGGAAGTAAGCAGTGGGAGTGTCCTAGAGAGGAACTTCTCTGTGGGAATGGTGAAAAATAAATGGTGGATAAGTTCATCACATGGAACAATATGAATGACAGTGACAATGAAGCTCATATTTCCTCAGCACTCTCTCTGTGACAGGGCTGTGTTTCCTGTACTCTCCCTCTGGGATGTCTCAGGGGAAGAACAGGCAGGTTTCACTGAGAAGCCATCCAGGCAGTTGGGTGTGTCCCAAAGGAGGTGTGGCTCTGACAATAGCATGGAGCTGGGCCTGAGAAATAGAGGTCTAAGTAGAAGTGGGGAATCTGTTGCTGGGGGGGGGGTGACCTTCATGGCTGGGTAGTAACTGTAAGGAGAAGGCTCAGGTCCAAATTTGGACTCCCAAATAGTGAGGAGCCCACAGGAGTGGCTGTGCGTGAGAAGCCAGGAGAAACCTCCGTGAGAGGGGATGGTGTCTCAGAGGTTCCATGGAAGAAACAGGGTTCCTCTCAAGAACAGATGCTGAGGGGAGGAACCTGGATTGCTGAGAAGCTTCTCCTCCTAGTCCATGCTGCCCAAAAAACGTTCAGACAAAGTGAGCAGAGCATCAAGGGGCCTGAAGGGTAGAAATGGACCTTGAGAGCCACAATCATTAACTTCCCTAGAGATGGGATTTTCAGGGAGAATAGATGGATTTGTCCCAAAGGTTGCTATCTCAGTGGGAATGGACACAATATCAAACAAAGCACCATGTTAAAAATTAATACTATTAAATTTTAATAATGTTACATATTAACAATGTGGAATATTAATAATATAAAATATTAATAATATTAGAAATATAAGAACAACCCCAGTGCCCAAGAACTGATGACTTTATTCATCCGAATAAATTATCTCACATATACACCATGGAATATTATTGAGTCATAAGAAAAGAGAAACTCATGAAATTTGCTGTTGTGTGGCTGGATCTAGAGAGTATCATACAGAGTGAAGCCAGTCAGAGGAAGAGAGACTGACTCAGAATGATCCTTCTCATATGTGGGACATAAAGAAACACAGCTGGGGAATAACCAATGCTCAAAAGCAACAGAAACAGAGAATATGGGAACTCGTCTTCAGTAGGAGGCTTTGGGGGGTTTGTTGGGATGGGGATAGAACAGGGAAGAGAGCACTATAAAGATGTTGGCAGGGTGTCCAAGCAGGAGAGGGAGGGAGTGCTGAAAGGTGGGAAAGTGATATGCATGTAACTTTACCAGTAATAGTCCTGCAAACCACAGTGCCAACATTCATTAAAAAGTGCCTGTCGTAGAGGCAGACTGGTGGGTGGGAGGGAAATTGGGGACACTGGTGGAGGGAAGTGGACACTGGTGAAGGGATTAGTATTGGGCTAGTGTATGCTTGAAACCCAATCATGAATGACTTTTTAACTCACGATGACTAAATAAGATTTAAAAAATAACATAATGGTGCTCACTATCTGGGCCTGGCTATATATATAGGTGTCTCTGGTGAAGTTATTTGTAAACATGCCCTCCTGAGACGCTTCCATGGAGGAAGTTAGGTCTCTTCCCCATGGATGGGGTGTGAGGGGGCTCAGAGGGCAGTTTTTGTGACAAGCAGGCAGAGCCCATGAGGAGCACAGTGAAGGTCCCCACGCACAGACCCAGTGGGTAGGGTTGTGCTGTCAAAGGGGTGAAGGAAGCCCCAGAGCAACTTCCCTTGCCCCAGCAAAGTCGCCCCCACGCCTTCTTGGGGCAGGGGCAGCCACCTTAGTTCCAAGGCAGCAGCCCTCCCTGGTGAGGAGGAACAGCTTCTCCACACTTGGGGTATGTGAGACCAAGCACTTCCTACTGATGCTGCCTGCCCTTACCCCCAGGGCAGAAGCACAACCTGGGTGCCCCCTCACAAGGTGGCTGGGAGTTTCAGCAGTGTCCACCTTGTGTAAGACCATTTAAGTCTTGCCCAGACAGAGAAGCCCAGATTCACAGTCAGCACTCACTCTGACAAGGGGTGAAAAAGTCAATATTAGAACATGCTATATAGGGACCACCCTACAGTCATAGAGCAATATGATTGACTGTATGGATACACAAAACATGACATACTTTTCCAGACACATAGAACACATATATGTGGGTGCATTGTAAAATATTGGGAATGAGCATATCCAAGCAAAAATGGTGGGTAGCAGTATGGCTTGGGGGTTCCTGGGTTCAAACCCTGACATCACACACACACACACACACACACACACACACACACACACATTATTTTTTACTTGGGTCTGGAAGAGGAAGGAAAAAACACCATTCCTTCTCTTCTTCTCCCCTCATTTAAAAAAGTTCATTTTATTAGATACTAATGCACTGTGATTTGCACAGTTATTCAAGCATACAATGTGCCAACACCAATGGAACACCAGTGTTTCCTTCCCTTTGCCACTTGCCCAGCTCCCCTTCCAACCCCCAGAGTTTCCCTTCTTGACAGGCACAGTAAAAACTTTGGCTATTGTAGTTTGGATCTCATGCTTACAGTGTTGTTGACTTTGTAGTTTTGATATTTGCATGTACCTCACCTCTGCATACCAATGTTCACGAGGTCCCTGAACCTTACCCCTTTCATCTCCTGCCCCTTGCTTCTTATTACCCTCATTTGTTTCTGTCCTTCCCTGTTCTCACTTCTATGCTCAAGGGTCAAAGATAGTCTGGGTACCCCACTTTCCCTTTGAGAGACCATTCATTCTCTTTTCTTACTATTCTACTATACCACAGATAAATGAGATCAGCAGGCATTTTGCCCTTCTTCTGACTCACTTAACATGATATCCATCCAAGTTGCAGTGAAATGCATTACTCCATCACTTGGTGCAGCTGCATAGCACTCCATTGTATATATACCATACTTTCATTATCCATTCAAAGTTTGTTGGGAATGTAGGTTGATTTCATATCCTAGCTATTGTACTGAGTGCTACCATGAATAATGGTGTAGATATGTCCTTTTGAGTAAAAGTTTTTGTGTCCTCTACACCCTCTTTTAAAAAACTAGGTTTGCAAATTGTTTCCTAATAACAAAGTATCTTTAAAAAAACAAATTGTGCAAACAGTATCGTTAACTAAAATCAATTTTAGTTTAAAACATAGAGATATAGGTTCAATCAATCTATGTCTAGCCACAAGGGGGTATCTGTTAAAAGTTTATATCTGTATAAAGAGGGGCTGGATGTGAGGATATGGGAGAATTTGAGCTTCCTATTATGCATTCAGAAAATATAATGATTTTATTTTTTATTTGTATGAACATGTATTAGTATTGGCCCTCCAAAATTGAAAAGTAAGGAAAAAGTTTGGGCTGAATGTGAGGAGAGAAAAATATTGTTTTAAAATAAATTTATGATTTATCATCAATAAAAAAGAAAAAGAAAAAAATAAAGATCAGTGGTAGCATTTGGGGAAAGGATGTCTGGGATAAATGTCTCCAGAAGTGACTTTGGGGGGCATCTCCCAGAGACTGCAGGGGTCTCTAGGCCCACATGCGTTGGCCTCCGTCTGTGCAGCCACTAGGAGCTCAGTCTACACCTTCCCACGGATGCCAGGGTCAGGGCGGAAGGCCAGGAAGGAGCGGCTCTGTCACAGGGTTTCAGGAGGGAGAGTTGCGGGGAGCCTGTCTGGATCTCAGCACGCAAGACTGAGGAGTTTGGGCTGGAGCAATAGCACAGCGGGTAGGGCGTTTGCCTTGCACACAGCCGACCAGGGTTCAGTTACCAGAATCCCATAGGGTCCCCTGAGCACTGCCAGGAGTAATTCCTGAGTGCAGAGCCAGTAGTAACCTCTGTGCATCACCAGGTGTGACCCAAAAAGCGAAAAAAAAAAAAAGAGACTGAGAAGTTCCCTGCATTGCTCCTGGACGCCTTCATCCTTCCTAGAAGGAGCATTGCAGGCTGTAATCAGGCCTCACCCAGAGCGGAGGACCCTAGAGAAATAAGTAAATCCGCTAGACTGAAGTGGTTGCTCAGACACTCGACTATGCTGTTGGGTCTGCCTGGAAACAACTTCTCCAGAGCGATCAGAGCATGTCAGCAGGGCCAGAGGCAAATGCCATCACGGCAGCACCCACAGGCAGACCTGTCCCAGAGTCCTGCAGCCTCACCTGCAGCCCCGTCTGCTCTGAGAAAGGCTGGGAAGACGCGGATGGACAGCAGAGCCAACAGGACCCTCCTTGTCCTTACCTTGATACTCCATCTTGAATCCAGGCCGATTTTGAGAGTGGTCACTGTGGAAATACACGGTGGTCTCATGGGACGTGGAGAGCAGGGAACCGGGCAGCTCACTGCCACTGAATCTGCCCATCATGCGACTGGTCTCGTAGGGGCCGTTCCGGATTTCTATGTAGTCGTGGTTGGGCTCAGTGGAGAAGTTCAGGAACTGGATATGAGCTCCTGGGAATGAGACAGAGACAGAGGCCAAGTGAGGCTGTTGCCTCAGATGTGCAGTTTGATGAAAGCAAGTCCTGTCAGGGTTCAGGAAATCTGTGGACTGGCACCCATGAAGGGCTCCCAAAGCACATTTGGAGGGTGCTGGCTCAGTCCCGTCTCCTGCCTTCAGGTAGGACTGAACTTTGAAAGCACAGCAAGCATTCAAAAGCAAAAGCCCCTCTCATTTCATAGAGCCATCTGGAGTCCGTTTTATCTAGTTTTAGAATGAAAGTAATTAATTATTTTGGGGCTGTGCTCAGAAATTAGTCCTGTGCACTGGTGGAGGGATGGGTGTTTGATCATTGTATGCCAGAAATTCAAACATGAATGTTTTGTAACTGTATCTCACAGTGATTTAATAAAAAAATAATAAAAAGACATTTTAGAAATAATATAGCACAGCGGTAGGGCGTTTGCCTTGCACGCAGCCAACATGGCCGACCCGAGTTCGATTCCTCCGCCCCTCTCGGAGAGCCCGGCAAGCTCCCGAGAGTATCTTGCCTATATGGCAAAGCCTGGCAAGCTCCCCGTGACGTATTCGATATGCCAAACACAGTAACAACAAAGTCTCCGATGGAGATTTACTGGGCCCGCTCGAGCAATAAAATAATAGAAATTTAGAAATAATTTAGAAATAATAATAAAAAAGAAAAAAATTAGAAATAATTGTAGCACTATCCTCCTGTTGTTCATCGATTTACTTGAGTGGGCCCAGGAACATCTCTGTCGTGAGACTTGTTACTGTGTTTAGCATATCGAATATGTCACGGGTAGCTTGCCAGGCTTTGCTGTGTGGGCGAAATACTCTCGGTAGCTTACCGGGCTCTCTGAGAGGGGCGGAGGAATCAAACTGAGGTTGGTCAAGTTGGCCGTGTGCAAAATAATAAAAGAAAATTTCTAGCACCTGGCTCACCCAGGGGTGATCAGTGCTGGGATAGAACCTAGTCTCCTGTATGTAAAACACTCACACCAGCCCTTTAAGTTATCTTTCCCCAGACTTCTTTTTTATTTTCTGAAAACTAAATTCAGGGTTAACACTAGATCTAATTCGTGATTCATATGTCTGCTAGCAGTATAAAGATAGCCTTGCTAAAATAAACTTTTAACTTAAAAATAATGCCATCATTAAAAAAAAAAACCCACACCGAGTCAAAAGACATGAACTTCAGTACTGGTGTTTTTAAGATGAGTTGTAGAAGTTCAGAAATATAAGGCTTAAAAAAAATACATCCTCCCATCTGTTCTATTAAGAAGCCAAGTAGAGTTTGTACTTTGGATTAAGTATCTTAATCTTGCTGAATTAAAATATACTGATAATCCAAAAGGTTAAATGGATTTAATTAAGTTCTTGACTTATAAATTAATATCCTCTCTAGAGACCATAGATAGGAATACTGATGTTCGTAAGATTTTTCAAAACTAGGTCACTGTTAAAAATGATGGTGAGGAAATACTTTTACTGATCATAGGAAAATGTCCATAGTGTGAATTGCAAACATTTGAATATGAAATAACATGGTTTAGAATTTTAATTTTCGCAATAAAGAATAAGAAGAATAATCACTGAGTTACTAACACTGAAGTCACTTAATTTATTAAAGCCTTTTCCCTATATTAGGGTTGTGCTGGGGCTTGGACTAGCCAAAGAAGGACAAGGTTCTTGTCTTCATGAGACCCACACAGTGGTAGGGCTTTTGCCTTGCACGAGGCCGGCTTGGCCAATCTGGTTCGATTCCTCCGTCCCTCTTGGAGAGCCTGGCAGGCTACCTGTGACGTATTGGATATGCCAAACACAGTAACAATATGTCAAATACAGTAACAAGTCTCACAATGAAGACGGTACTGGACCCACTGGTGCAAATCGATGAACAATTGGAAGACAGTGTTATTATTATTTTACCTGTTGTTACTGTTTTTGGAACCTTGCATTCAGACAGGTAGCGAGTGAAGAGCCGAGCCAGTGTATTGATGAGTACTGACGGCAGGTTCTTCAGGTGTTCAGGTCTGACCTTGTCTGGGCCGGGTGCTGTTTGCTTCTTTACCGACGAAATGGCCTGTCTGAATGCAAGGTTCCATCTCAATGGAAAACCAGCAGGACCGTACTACTGTTCAAGAAGGGAGACATCCATGACATTGGCAACTATCGCCCGATCTGCCTATTGTCTGTCATCTACAAGTTGTTCACTCGAGTCATCCTGAATAGGATTGGCAGAACACTAGATGAAGGACAACCATGTGAGCAAGCAGGGTTCCGCAAAGGATTCAGCACCATCGACCATATCCACACGATAACCAAACTCATTGAGGTTTCTCGGGAGTTCAAGATGCCGCTCTGCTTAACGTTCATTGATTTAAAGAAGGCCTTTGATTCTGTTGAGACGGAAGCGGTCATTGAAGCCCTAGCCAATCAGGGCATTCAAGCCCAATACATCAGGATCCTCCGTGAGCTGTATTGCGGATTCACTACCAGGATCTCACCATTCTACAAAGAAGTGATCATTGATGTCAAGAGAGGGGTGCGGCAGGGTGATACCATTTCACCAAAACTCTTCAGTGCCACCCTCGAGAACATCATGCGACGACTGGAATGGGAAGGAATGGGAGTGAAGATAGATGGTCGGCAACTACACCACCTCCGCTTTGCTGATGACATTGTTTTAATAACACCAAACATCAGCCAAGCGGCACAAATGCTGGCCGACTTTGACCGTGAGTGTGGAAAGGTAGGACTACAACTGAATCTTACGAAGACAATGTTTATGAGAAACAGCCTTGTTCCTGACGCCCCATTCGCTCTCAATGGAACGACCATCTCCGAATGCAACAGCTATGTCTACCTAGGTCGAGAGGTCAACATGAGAAATGACCTGGCACCCGAGCTGCGCAGGAGGAAGAGAGCGGCTTGGAACGCCTTCAAGAACGTCGAAGAAATAGCTAAGAGGACGAAGAACCTCCGGCTCCGGGCACATCTCTTTGATTCCACTGTTCTTCCTGCATTAACATATGCCTCAGAGACCTGGGCCCTACGCAAACAAGATGAGAACGCCATTCAGGTCTCCCAAAGAAGAATAGAAAGAGCTATGCTTGGAATATCACGTTTCACTCAAATGAGAGAAAGAATCTGGAGTTCTGACATCCGTCGACGATCAAGGATCAGGGACGCTGTCTCATTTGCCAAGGTGTCGAAAATCAGATGGGCTGGTCACATAATGAGATTTAAAGACGACCGTTGGACTAGAGCTGTAACTGATTGGATTCCACGGGATGTCAAGAGACCGCGTGGCCGCCCACCTACCAGATGGTCAGACTTCTTTGTCAAGGTCATGAACGATCGGTTTGAGGCCCTCCATGTTCCCGGAGCGAAGAGATGCCATTGGGCTACACTAGCACGCGACAGGGACAAATGGAGACGTTACTGGCGCCCGCTCGAGCAAATCGACGACTAACGGGAAGTTAAGTGATTAAGTGATTAAGTGACTGTTTTTGGCATATTGAATATGCTATGGGGAGCTTGACAGGTTCTGCCATGTGGGCGAGTAACAACAGTAACTCATGAGATGTTACTGGTGAACACTCGAACAAATCAATGAACAATGGGAGGACAGTGCTACAGTGCTCTTATTTGGTTTTGGGGACACACCTGGCTGTGCTCAGGGCTTACTCCTGGCTCTAGACTCAGGGATCACTTCTGGTAGTGCTTGGAGGACCAATGTGGTGCCAGGGGTTAAACTTGGTCAGCAGTGTGAAAGGCAAGTACCCTACCAGCTATGTATTTGATTATTTAAATAATGAAATACTGGGGCTGAGAGATAGTACAGAAGGTAGGGAGCTTGTTATGCATGCAACTGACCCAGGTTCAATCCCCGGCATAGGTCTCCTGAGCATTGCCTAGAGTAATTTCTGAGTGCAGAGCCAGGAGTAAGCCCTGAGCACTGCCATGTGTGCTCCCCCTGCCACAAAAAAGAATAAAATATACTCTTGAAAAGGTTTCACGTCTCTCACTCTCCTACATGTCCTTCCATTCTCCCATAGATGAAGGTAGGCATGCACATGCATTGGGAGACAGTCTTTACTCTCTTTTAGATTCTTAAATAATATATATATATATAAATATATATATCTGGATTTGTCTTAAACAGTTACAGCAAGTTTATTTTTATTCAATGCTGCATTTTATATATTTATTTATTTATTTATTTTTGCTTTTTGGGTCACATCCAGCGATGCACGGGGGTTACTCCTGGCTCTGTGCTCAGGAATTACCCCTGGCTGTGCTCAGGGGACCATATGGGATGCTGGGAATCGAACCTGGGTTGACCGAGTGTAAGGCAAATGCCCTACCCTCTGTGCTATTGCTCCAGCCCCTCAATGCTGCATTTTCGAGGTCTAACTTTGTTGATACGCAAATAGTTCCTTGATTTTTTTTAACTTAATTTAATTTTTTTAATTAATTTATTTATTTATTGAATCACCATGGGAAAGGTTACAAAGCTTTTAGGTTTAGGTCTCAGTCATGCAAATATCAAGCACATTTCCCTTTACCAAAACTTATTTTTTACCATGAAGAACCCCAATAAGACCCCACCCCCCACCCCTCCCAGTCCCTGTGGGGCAGATGAATTCTAGTTAACACTCTATCTGATTTGATTAGATTCATTGTTTCAATAAAAGATTCACCACTATTATTTAGAGTTTACCCCCCCCCCCAATCAGACATGCTGACAAAGCATTGTGAAGTGATTTGCTTTCTACAGCTGGGTTCAAGAATTATATGTTTGTTTTGGATTTCTGCTATTTTACTTATTGACCCTGGAAGTATTTCTACTGAAAGTCGGATAGTTAAGAAATTGGTTTCTGTGCTCTGGAGTCGTGGCCGTGCTGGAGAGCCGCTAGTGGGGGGCAACTGGTGGCCTCGGTAGGGCGTGAAGGGCGGACCGAAATGCCCCCCTTCCCATGAGGTTTTAGTCGCCCCCAGTCCCCTGGCTCATACCTGCTGTCCACAAGGCTCCCATGCGGCCGCCATCTTTCTTTCCAGAGAGGAGAAGGCGACTGGGGCAACACCCTTTCCCCTCTGGACAGACCTGATGGCCTGGATTAACGCATAGTCCATTCACTTTTCTGCTCCAAGCTGCCGGGTTCTGCATTAAGTCCTTGTGCTTCTGGGGCCGTGGCCATGCTGGAGAGCCGCTCGCGGGGGGGAACTGGTGACCTCGGTAGGGCGTGAAGGACGGACCGGAACGCCCCCCTTCCCATGAGGTTTTAGTCACCCCCACATCCCCAGCTCATACCTGCTGTCCACAAGGCTCCCATGCGGCCGCCATCTTTCTTTCCAGAGAGGAGAAGGCGACTGGGGCAACACCCTTTCCCCTCCGGACAGACCTGATGGCCTGGATTAACGCATAGTCCGTTCACTTTTCTGCTCCAAGCTGCCGGGTTCTGCATTAAGTCCTTGTGCTTCTGGGGCCGTGGCCGTGCTGGAGAGCCGCTCGCGGGGGGGAACTGGTGACCTCGGTAGGGCGTGAAGGACGGACCGGAACGCCCCCCTTCCCATGAGGTTTTAGTCGCCCCCACTCCCCCGGCTCATACCTGCTGTCCACAAGGCTCCCATGTGGCCGCCATCTTTCTTTCCAGAGGGAGGAGGGCGGAAGGGACCAACACCCTTTCCCCTCCGGGCAGACATGATGGCCTGGATTAACGCATAGTCCTTTCACTTTTCTGCTCCAAGCTGCTGGGTTCTGCATTAAGCCCTTGTGCTTCTGGGGCTGTGGCCGTGCTGGAGAGCCGCTCATGGGGGGGAACTGGTGACCTCGGTAGGGCGTGAAGGACGGACCGGAACGCCCCCCTTCCCATGAGGTTTTAGTCGCCCCCACTCCCCCGGCTCATACCTGCTGTCCACAAGGCTCCCATGTGGCCGCCATCTTTCTTTCCAGAGGGAGGAGGGCGGAAGGGACCAACACCCTTTCCCCTCCGGGCAGACATGATGGCCTGGATTAACGCATAGTCCTTTCACTTTTCTGCTCCAAGCTGCTGGGTTCTGCATTAAGCCCTTGTGCTTCTGGGGCTGTGGCCGTGCTGGAGAGCCGCTCGCGGGGGGGAACTGGTGACCTCGGTAGGGCGTGAAGGACGGACCGGAACGCCCCCCTTCCCATGAGGTTTTAGTCGCCCCCAGTCCCCTGGCTCATACCTGCTGTCCACAAGGCTCCCATGTGGCCGCCATCTTTCTTTCCAGAGGGAGGAGGGCGGAAGGGACCAACACCCTTTCCCCTCCGGGCAGACATGATGGCCTGGATTAACGCATAGTCCTTTCACTTTTCTGCTCCAAGCTGCTGGGTTCTGCATTAAGTCCTTGTGCTTCTGGGGCTGTGGCCATGCTGGAGAGCCGCTCGTGGGGGGCAACTGGTGACCTCGGTAGGGCGTGAAGGACGGACTGGAACGCCCCCCTTCCCATGAGGTTTTAGTCGCCCCCAGTCCCCCGGCTCATACCTGCTGTCCACAAGGCTCCAATGCGGCCGCCATCTTTCTTTCCAGAGAGGAGAAGGCGACTGGGGCAACACCCTTTCCCCTCCGGACAGACCTGATGGCCTGGATTAATTCATAGTCCGTTCACTTTTCTGCTCCAAGTTGTCGGGTTCTGCATTAAGTGCTTGTGCTTCTGGGGCCGTGGCCGTGCTGGAGAGCTGCTCGCGGGGGGCAACTGGTGACCTCGGTAGGGCGTGAAGGACGGACCGGAACGCCCCCCTTCCCATGAGGTTTTAGTTGCCCCCACACCCCCGGCTCATTCCTGCTGTCCACAAGGCTCCCATGTGGCCGCCATCTTTCTTTCCAGAGAGGAGAGGGCGAATGGGGTAACACCCTTTCCCCTCCGGACAGTCATGATGGCCTGGATTAACGCATAGCCCGTTCACTTTTCTGCTCCAAGCTGCTGGGTTATGCATTAAGTCCTTGTGTTTCTGGGGCTGTGGCCGTGCTCCAAACTTAACTATGATTTTCAGAGAGAAACGTTGGGTCATTTACTTCTCATGGATCACTTTGTATATAGAGAGATGTCGCGCGGCCGCATGAGCGGCCGCGTGGTTTTGAGGAAAAGTCCTAGTTCCCGCATACTCGAGCTGTGGTTGTAGAGGCTTCTGGTCACCGGGGTTCTATCTGGGGGAGGCGGGATGCGGTACCTACCCCATCTGGGGCTTCCCGATGATCTCGGCTCTTTTTGGAACCTGTTTTTTTTTTTTTCCTTCGGGATCTGTGGATCCCGCCCTCCATGTTGTTCTTCTCTTTAGCTGAGTGCTGTAAATATGGCGCTGGGGGGCGGGCTGTGGGCGTGACTTCCGGAATCTGAGGTTACCTGGGAGTTGCAGTCCCGGCACATTTGAGGAAAAGTCCAAGTTCCCGCATACTCGAGCTGTGGTTGTAGAGGCTTCTGGTCACCGGGGTTCCATCTGGGGGAGGCGGGATGCGGTACCTACCCCATCTGGGGCTTCCCGATGATCTCGGCTCTTTTTGGAACCGGTTTTTTTTTTTCCCCTTCGGGATCTGTGGATCCCGCCCTCCATGTTGTTCTTCTCTTTAGCTGAATGCTGTAAATATGGCGCTGGGGGGCGGGCTGTGGGCGTGACTTCCGGAATCTGAGGTTACCTGGGAGTTGCAGTCCCGGCACATTTGAGGAAAAGTCCAAGTTCCCGCATACTCGAGCTGTGGTTGTAGAGGCTTCTGGTCACCGGGGTTCCATCTGGGGGAGGCGGGATGTGGTACCTACCCCATCTGGGGCTTCCCGATGATCTCGGCTCTTTTTGGAACCTGTTTTTTTTTTTTTTCCTTCGGGATCTGTGGATCCCACCCTCCATGTTGTTCTTCTCTTTAGCTGAATGCTGTAAATATGGCGCTGGGGGGCGGGCTGTGGGCGTGACTTCCGGAATCTGAGGTTACCTGGGAGTTGCAGTCCCGGCACATTTGAGGAAAAGTCCAAGTTCCCGCATACTCGAGCTGTGGTTGTAGAGGCTTCTGGTCACCGGGGTTCCATCTGGGGGAGGCGGGATGTGGTACCTACCCCATCTGGGGCTTCCCGATGATCTCGGCTCTTTTTGGAACCTGTTTTTTTTTTTTCCTTCGGGATCTGTGGATCCCACCCTCCATGTTGTTCTTCTCTTTAGCTGAATCGTTCCTTGATTTTTAACTACATATGAATTCATTTTTATGAATTATCCCACAACACAAACACTCTCCTATGAATGAACCTGTAGATTGCTTCCAAGTTATGCCTAGGTTTGTGCTTTTGTATATGTCGTCTCCAGAGCCTGTGCTTGCCCATCCACAGCTCAAGCATCCTCTCACAAGCACTGTCTCAAGGATCACAGAGAGCTGAACTGCTCTGCGGGGAAAGAACGGAATGTGCCTTCACACCATCTAGTGGTGGTGTTTTGAAAGTGCTGTGGGCCAGGAAGATTGCCCCATAGCTGGAATCCCTGCCTCATGAGCGGAGGGGAGAAGGCAGATGGAATAGAGAAGGGATCACTAAGAAAATGATGGCTGGAGGAATCAGTCGGGGTGGTAGATGTTTGCTGAAAGTAGATAATGGACCAAACATGATGACCTCTCAGTGTCTGTATTGCAAACCATAATGCCCAAGAGTAGAGAGAGAGTATGAGGAGTATTGTCTGCCATGGAGGCGGAGGGGGGTGGGGCAGAAGGGCATACCAGGGAGATTGGTGGTGGGGAATGTGCACTGGTGGAGGGATCGGCGTTTGATCATTGTGTGACTGTAACCCAAACATGAAAGCTTGTAACTTTCTCATGTTGATTCAATAAAGTTAAAAGGAAAGAAAGAAAGAAAGAAAGAAAGAAAGAAAGAAAGAAAGAAAGAAAGTGCTGTGGTTCTCTACATAGTCAAACCAACTTATTAGGGACCACCAACAGATGCTCACTTGAAAATACATGATCCTGAAGGAAGTCTAATCCACAGAGGTTGAATCAGCACCTGGGACTGAAAGGAGGTTCTGGTGGCTAAATATCACGACCCAGAGAAAACAGTGATTTGGCTCCTGTTGGATTTGTTTCACCTTGAGTGGCATCCTCCCCCCACCCCATCCCTCCATCATCTGAGATTCTGGCTCCTGCCTGGGTGCAGAAGCACGGCTCCCCCAGTCACTGTTTCCTCACTGCCTCAAAACCTGGAGTATCCCATGGCTGCCAATGCCATCATGGTTTTGCACCCAATCATTCTTCCATTTCCTCTGGGGCTGGCAGTAAGCAAGACTCCCTCTTCTGCCCCCTGCCCCTGGCTCTGCTCCCCTTGAATCAGTACCAGAGGACAATTAGATCATTCTTTCCCAAAGCCCCTTCTCTGCCAGAAACCCACAATGGGCTGAATAATGAAGAGCAAATGGGTCGGGGGTTCTTCATCCCTGAGCTCAGAGGTGGTGAGATGGGGTCCCAGTGGGAAGAAGCACATTGAGATGACTTTCTCCAGAAAAGCAGAGCAGGACTGGGACAGGACGACCTTCCTTCCAGCCCATGAGTCCCACATCAATGAAAACCCTTTTCTCTTCAACCGAGAGACATTTGGGCATAAATTATATTCCTGGGGCACAGCACATGAATCATCGGCAATTAAAATTTGTACCCAGAGCCACGTCCTCCACATCCGCCAACCCTCGTGCCTAGCATACTCCATCTCCGTACAGAAAAACTATCTCCCAATCGCTGAGGCCAGTTAAAATGTGCTTATGAGGAACGCAAACTCAATTTCATACTGACCTTGGCTCCATTTAATTAGGATGAGAAATTGGATAGTGGAGTTAAAAGCACAATTTGAGGTCCAGGCTCCGTAAAAATAGATGGCTTTCTTTTTAACTGTCCCTGAGTCATTTTTTATTTCTCAATTTTAGCTTGCTACTCAATAATCACTACTCAGATTTCCGCCTATGTTTTATTATTCTCAAAGCATGCTCCACTCTACACATTTTGAACTGATGCTCACCACTGTACCAGAAGTGAGCAGGTGGGAAGCAAGTGAGGCCATGGACCCATGGTCCAGGCTGTGTGGGGCAGCCAGTGCTTTAAAGCCCGGCAGACAGACTCACCGAAGCCCACAGGCAAGGCGATTTTCCAGGAGCAGTCCATGTTGCTGGGGTAGTTTCCTGGGAAGCCAGGACTCAGGATCACCCCCTCCATCTCTTCCACTGCTCCCCCACATTGTGCTGTGGCGATGAGATCAGACAGAGAGTTAAGACAGTGTTGAGGTGAAAACATGGCCAGGCTTACACTTGGAGCATCCCTGAGAGGGCTGTTCTTAGCCTTTCCCTCTGGAAAG
Source organism: Sorex fumeus (assembly GCF_029834395.1). Lineage (NCBI taxonomy): Eukaryota > Metazoa > Chordata > Mammalia > Eulipotyphla > Soricidae > Sorex > Sorex fumeus. Next base: position 48,875,162 of record NW_026606104.1, read on the forward strand.
CCCCTGTGAGTACCGGGAGGCACCTCTCGTTCCTCCCCTTACAGACCTTCCCAAGTGGGTGAAACCAAGACTGTAAATGCAGAAAGGAAAGGGGTCTCTCTCCTCTGTATAGGAATACCGTCCACAGAGAACCACCCTCCATATGGGACCACCCTCCACATGTGACTGTTCTTCATATGGGACAACCCTCCACATGCATCTGTTCTCCATACAGGACTACACTCCACATGGGACCACCTTCCACATGGGAACACCCTCTGCATGGGACCACCCTCCACGTGGGGCCACCCTCCGTATGGGAATGCCCTCCAACAGCTGGTTTTATTATTTGTGAGAATGTGCAGCCAGAGGGGCTGCTCGGAAAGAATCAGGGCTGCTTCCTTTTCTAGCCCCCAGACCTCCCTCCCTTCACTGTCCCTGCTGAGTGTGATATGTCATGATAGGCCCTTTACAGATAGAAACTCTCTGGGGAGCCCAGTTGGTAGTCTACCCTGAGAGCCCAGACATCAGGCCACTCTCCGCCATCCTGACTGATCAGCATTCCTGAGGAGCTTCCCTGAGGGGCCTAGGCATTGCATGTCCCAGTCAAGGTGACGTCAAGACATCTAGGGAGGAGGCACACAGCTACTGTCTGGTGAGCTGATGTCGGTTCTTTTCACCCACGTTTCATTAGGAGCAGGAGGGAGGGACCTGTAAAGAATGCATCTGGACAGACGTCCACCTTCTGGGGAGAGAATGACTCAAGCCACAGAGGCCAGTTGGACAGTAGACAGGGTCATAGTGGCCAGGGAATAGGAATACCCTGGGGCATGATGACTGACTCTGTTTCCTATGAATCTTTGGTCAGGGCCTGAACACCTTCAAACCTCCATCTCTCTCTCTCTCTGTCAAGTGGAGCTTACAAGAGTACCCATGTCACAGGTTGGGATGTGACCATGGCAGGAAAGACTGCATGTCCCCAGGAAGTGGCTGAGATAGGTTTTCTAGGCCAGGAGGGAGCAACACATAGTGTGTGTGTGTATGTGTGTGTGTGTGTGTGTGTGTAGGAGTCCCTGGGTTGGCAGGCACATTTCTCACTGCTCAGTAGAAGGCCAGGCCTTACCCTCAGGGAAATCACAGAAGGAAATGTCATTGGGCTTGGTGACACGCCCTCTGGAACTGATAGCTGGGCCACAGAAAAACCTAGATTTCCATCTCCTTTATGAGGTGCAAGCCTTGCTTAGTCTTGTCATTTGCAAAGTGAGGGAGCAAGACTTCCTAGAACAGGGGCTGTGAGGAGCAGCAATTCCTTTTCCCTGTTGCAGCCTGACCAGAGGCTCTTGAAGGCAGAGATGTGCTTCTCTTCTTTGCTTATTTGAATCACTGAATTTATTTTCTATTGTCAAAGGGACACTGCCCTGTAACATTGTATGTTATGTGGGCTTCACATAACAGTTAACAGGGATGTCCCTGTCCCATCTGGTTCCTCTCTTCCTTCTTCCTTTTTGGTAACCATTAATTGGTAAAGTAAAAAGTAAAGTAAAGGCCCTCCCGTTGATCATCGATTTGCTCGAGCGGGCCCAGTAACGTCTCCATTGGAGACTTTGTTGTTACTGTGTCTGGCATATCGAATACTCTCGGGAGCTTGCCGGGCTCTCCGAGAGGGGCGCAGGAATCGAACTCGGGTCGGCTATGTTGGCTGCGTGCAAGGCAGACGCCCTACCCGCTGTGCTATCGCTCCAGCCATTAATTGGTGTCACAGGCAAAAAGTTTCATTTCTTCATTGTTTTTTCTATAAACCACCAAGGAATGAAATCTTCTGGGTTTTGAGTCGTGAGTTTTCTTGATTCTACTGAAGCTGCACCATTGCTCAGCCCAGAATAAGAAAGTGGATCCAGGTTAGTCCTTGACCTACCTCTAACCCCCACATTTCTCTTTCACTGGACTTTTTTCTGTCTGTCCCATATCTGTCTGTCATGCGAAAAGTCTGAAGCAATGACAAGTTCCATTTGGAGGTTTTGATGATTGGAATGAAAGTAGCTACATTTTCTTTTTCTTTTTTTTGGCTTTTTGTTTCACACTGGGTGTTGCTCAGGGCTTAGTCATGGCTCTATACTCAGGGATCACTCCTGGTGGAGCTTGGGGGAACCATCATCAGGGGTGCCAGGAACAAGCCTGGGTTGCTGCATGCAAAGCAAATGCTCCGCCCTCTGTACCATCTCTCCAGCCCCGAGAGTAGCCACATTTTCAAGTTTCATGTGGTGACTGAAGTTCACCCAAAGTCCCGACAATGTGGGTGGAGGGTTCCAGCATCTAGACACCAGTCTCAGAGCTTCCCTTGAACAGACCCAGCATTAATGGCCTAGTCACTGGAACTGGGTTCCCCAGGCACATTACAGAGCTTGGATCTCTCCCAGGAAGGAGGGGGATGTGACCGAATAAGCCGGTTTCTCTTACCTATGCAGAGCGGGGGAGGGTAGTTCCAGCGCCGCACGGTCCCGGGCATGCAGGAGATGTGAGCGTGGCCCTGGGGAAATCAGGAGCCGGGAAGGACTGGCTGCCGTTTGGGGGCACCAGGCGACACACCACCCACGACAGGGGCTTGTTTGGGCTCTCGTATGGAGAACAAAACACACAAAGCCACGCAGCCCCTCCGTGGGAGAAAGGGTCTAAGTGAGGATGATCACCAACAGCGACAACCACAGAACTCATTACCGAGGGCTCCTTGGGAGACTGTGGTAATTACTAGACTCCCTCCTGGCCTTCGAAGGAAAATTAAGGTTTTCAAAAGTCTCATCAGTCCGAAACTTTGCGGGAACACATTGGAGGCTGGCTGGAGCCAAACGACGGCTCAGTAAAGTCTGTCTTGTGCATGGACAGCTTTGGGAGGGGACGATGGTCCCCGGGAGGATAGGGGTGCTGCTCCCTGCTCTTCGGTGGTGCCGGCTCTGTGACAGGCAAAGCAGGCTGGGTGCTGTCCTACATGTGTGTGTGTGTGGGGGGGGGGGGGGGGGGTGAAGACATACCTGGAGGGCGTATCCGGGCTCACAGTGGAAGGAGACGACATCGTTCACCAGGTAGCGCTCACCAGTCTTCACCCCGTTACTGGGCACGGCAGGCTCAGGACAGCTGCTCAGGCCCACAGCTGTACGAGGCAGACAGACGACAGTCAGACTGACAGGGGAATGGAGAAGCCCCGCAGGTGGAAGGAAGCTGGCTGTACAGAGATGGGTGTCCACTGTGTGTGCACTCTCTCCCCTCAGCCCCTAGGCTGGTGCTGCCCAGCCCTGCCAGCCTGGCCCACTGCACAGAAGAAATCAGACTCCACAGAGGCTCAGCTTCTGGGATGGGAAAGGGGAGGCGTGGAGCTGCCTCTCTGCCCTGGCCCTGCAGGAGAACTCTGAGCTGCCCCTACCAGCCTCTAAGGCCCCAGACCTCTCTCTCATGCTCTTGTTCTGCTCAGCCTGTCCTAGACTCCACACCGCCCTCTCGTGTGCCCTCAGTAGACAGTTCCTGAAGGTGAAGGCACTGGGACATAGAGCAGAGGAAAGCAGCTTGGGCAACGGGAAGGGGCAGCTTATGATAGCCCCTCTCATGGACAGACTATCTTGCAGAAATACCTCTGACCTCACTCACCACTGCCGGACCCCTGGTAGCCAGCCTGTCTCCATTCCAAACCCAGGCTTGGCCAGTCCATCCTGCACTCAGGGGCACTCATGTTCTGAGTTTCTCCTGGATCCTGTGTCTCTTTGCTCAGCAACTGGACCATTTTATGGAGTCTAACTCATTCCAGGACCTTTGTGAGCTTGGCCCAGGCCTATCTCAGGGTCACCACTACAGGCTCTCAAAGGTTCCTTTACTCTTGACTTTCCATCTATATCACTCAGTTCTTGTAGACCCAGCATCTGCCCAATGCTTAAGGAGGGGATCCATCCTAATTCTCCTCCTCCTCCTCCTCCTCCTCCTCCTCCTCCTCCTCCTCCTCCTCCTCCTCCTCCTCCCTCCCCCCCTGCCCCTGCCCCTGCCCCATACACACACTATCAGCCTTAGAGTAGTGCTTGCTAAGAACTTTCCTGTGCCAGACTGGGGCAGGTGTGTCCCACACCATCTCATTCCATTGAAGCTGGTCTAAACAATGCACAGGTAAGGACACAAGCTAAGGGGTGGGGATGTGCCTCGTACACCAGCAGGCTGGGATTCAAAGCCAGCACAGACTGCCCAGGTTGGCCTAAGTGGAGACCAGGACCTGTGGCTCCTTAAGCCTAGACCTGGCCCAGCCCTGCTTTCTTGACCTTCCCTCCTCTCTGAATTCCTTTCTGGTTGACTTCCACAGCTAAGGGGGAGGCTGCAATCACTTCTGACCATGGGTTTCACATCTGTCCCCATTGGAGCCCATCTATGGGTATGGGCACAAATTCCCACAGAAAAACCTAGATTTGGTGTGGAGACAGCAAATCAATCCCTGTATATCCATAGGGAAGACCTGACGTGTCCATGAAGCCAAGGACAAAGGCGAAGGATAATAAGGCCATGGCAGGCTGTAAGCTAAGGTTTCCACCTACACCCAAATGTTCTTTATTCTCTAATGGAGGTAGTCGAGAGACTGGGGGGCCAGATGGGTTGGACCTACGACTCTGTGGTCTGGTCTGACTCTGCTCATCTCCATGGAGAGAAATTGGGAGAGGGCAGCCTCGGTGCCATGTCAGAGTCCTTGTAGATGCCATACAGTGAAAGCTCTCCTGGAAGATCCTTGTGGTCTCTGGGAGATACAGATTCCCTGGGGAAGCCAGCTAGATGCCATGCCTGCAGGGAGGCTGGGTTTGTAGGCAAGAATAGGAAGGACTGGTCAGGCTGGGTCATCAACTCCCTGTTCCATCTTGGACAGCAGCTGTTGAATCCTTACACCACATACAGAGCCAAGGTTCCACCTGTGCATGAGCTAATCTCATGCAACACAACGCCCCCCCCCCCCACCCACCAACATACCCCACACCCCGCTCCAGGGAAATTTACTTGTAAGGAAACACTTAAATCCTAAGTGGCTTTGCTGAGCTTTGATGAATGCACGCACCTGCATAAAACACCTCCCAAGTTCTAGATCATTGCCACTGTGAAAAGCTCCCACAGGCTAGCTCTCCTGTACCCATGTGCAGTGAAGAACTGAAGACTTCATGGAAATGAGAATACATCTATGTGTACCAAAAGACCTCAAGGACAAAATGAAAACAATCATCAAACTGAATAGGAAATGCCTCCTCCTGACTGTCATCCTGTCTCTCTCCCCAAAGTCCTCCCTGCACTTCAAATAAAATGTGTGGGGGACATCGGAGGGGGATCACAACTTAGTGACCCGAGACCTGCTGACTGGGACAGCAGTGATGGGAGAAGGACGAACAGAAGAACAAAAGAGTGGACGAGGATCAAAACAGAAAAGAATGGTACAGGAAGAAAAGTGACTGCAGAGGTGAGAAGAAAGAGAGCTAGGACCCTGCTAATTTCTTTTACACGGCACAGCTTGATTTGATTTAAGCTGTGCTTACAACAAAGGAAGACTTATTTTTTTATCATATGCAATTTATTACTTTTGAAAGCATATCGTTACATTTCCAGTTCAATGAAATAAACATTAAATGTGAGTCATCTCAGAAGATCTGACTTTTCAGTACCCTTCAACATCATTTGCCTCTACCAGAGCAGTTAATGCGGCCCCTCTGCACTCTCTTTGTAGATAAGCCGCGAAATAAAAATACAACTCTAGGGTTTGGGCACCTAGGAATTTCAGTCTCTGAATACTGCTGGGGGAAGCTGTTTCCATCTTGCTCTCCCCACCAAGAGGGGACCGCGTGTGGCGGGGACCACTAGTGCCCTGGAGCAAGAGCAACAAATTCACAAGTAACTTTTCCCCTGGGAATGAGGCAGCAGAATGACAAAAGGATTGAAGAGAGAACTTAATCTTTGTGGGAGAGGAAAGAAAAGATTCTAGGGAACATTTGAGGACTCAGATTAAATTTGGAAATAAAATTGGAGAGATGACAGAAATGAGGGTAGAAGGAATATGTGAATTTTCAGGGATCTGGATGTTTCACTCCACCTGGCATGAGAAGCTTTAGAGTCTAGGGGAGGGGAACAGGCATCAGGAACCCTTCTTCTTGCTCCCCTTCTCCCCATCAGGCTCTTTGCTTTGAGCTGCCTCACGTCCAGCCCGATGCACACTTGAGTTCTTTTAGGAGATGAGCTTGGTGGGATGAAGCATTGTTGTGCACTGGCAGAACATTTAATACTGAGCTGACCCTCCTGGGTCTTTAGGACATGCTGAAACTACATATGCACAGGTCTATGCTGTTGAAGCTATGGTCATGTCAACAACGCCTTCCTACACCTCTTCTCTTTCCAAACGGAACCACGCCTCCCTTTTGGGAGACTTCACCTGGCCAGGGTTGGCTTCCCTCTCGTTCATTTCATTAAGACATCAGAATGCACTAAAGACTTCCTCCCCACATCCTTGACTCTCCCTAGACTTTGTGCCTTTGGATGCAGGAGCTGTCTTGTACTTTTTGGTTTTGTCAGCAGGGCACAAAACCTATTTTTGTTAGCACTTGATGTTTCTTTATTGAAATTCATTTCTCCCCCTGTCCCAAATAGAAAGAAGCAGAGCATTCACTCCTTGAACCGCTCTACCACCTAGAGCTGTTCCTGGAAACATCTCCAAGGATGCAGGATAGTCTGTCCACATGTCTGTGGACTCTGTGAGCACTAGATCTTAACCCATTCCAACTAAACCCAGCATAGGTGGATGGCAAAATGCTCAAGCACTTGCTGAATGAATGTGTAATAAGTACAAATGCCTGCTTAGTGCTTCCTGAACCTAGTGGGGAGGGTGTGGGCAGGATGTACCCAGATGAGAATAATCTTCCCAGCAACCTCAAGGCTCACATGCCACCTGTTTCTTTTGAGGAGAAATCTGCTGGAAGAGGAATGTAGCATCCAATGACAGAAATAACATGAAGGCCACTGCATCACAGAATCAGGGCTAGGGGAGGCCTTTGTTGGGTATGGGTAAAGGAAAGTACCTCCATTTTCTGGTATCCCCAAATTAGAGGAGGAAGTGAGCCAGGGACTGGCCCTCTCTTTGTCCCTGCTGTGGCACCCTGAAGCACACAGGTTTCTAGTGACAGACCCCAGGGGCAAAAGCCCTGTTATGCCACTTACGAGCTGTGCAGATCTGAGACTGGGACCTGCTTGGAGCTTTGCTTCCTCCCCTGAGTGTGAGGTGAGGCGTAAGTAGGAGGGAGGGGGCACATGCCAGCATGATTTCTGCTCACCGTGGAACCACACCGTGAGGCCCCATCCCAACCCCCTGCACAGTGAAGCGACCCCCTGAAGTCTCACTTTTGTATTCCAGGTGGAAGCCAGCTGCGGACACACTGATGTCTGAGTAGAAATGCAGGTAGAGCTGGTTAGAGGTGCTGTTCAGAAGGGCAGGCACGGTGGTCCCTGGGCAAAGACACAGGAGCATTTAGGCTTGGCCACCCTGTCCCGCTCCCTGAGGTCTTCCTCTTCCTCTCACTTTTGATCCCTGCTGACATGCTGCTCCTGAGGTCTCCAAATGTCCAAGTTATCAAACCAACCAGACGACAAATAGCATTTCTCTCCCAAAAGAGAGGGTCTCCACTGGCCAAAGTAAGCAGAGGGGCTTCAAACAGCTCCCCACAAAATGAGCAATGGCGGAACTTTGTGCCAACAGTAAAGGGACTTCCCGGTGAGTTTAGTCCTTTTCCAGCCAACTTCAAAAGGACTCTGACTTGGACTGGAGCAAGAATACAGCAGGTAGTGTACTTGCTTTGCATGTGGCTGACCCAGGGTTGATCCTCAGCACCTCATATGTATCCCCAGGCCTCACCAGGAATGATCATTGAGCACAGAACCAGGAGTAATCCCTGAGCACTGCCAGGTGTGGCAACACATAAACAAAGAAACAAATAAAGGACTCTGACAAGTCATCTTCAGTAGCTTTCTGGAAAAGCCAGCCAGTGAAGACACTGTGTCTGGGATATAGGGCTCCTTCTTATTTTGTTTATTTGTTTTTGTTTTATTTGGGCTGGTGGTGGTATTAAGATCGTATCCTGCTGTGCTCCTGGCTCTTGGCTCTGCGCTCTGGGTTCACTTCTGGTGATATTCAGGGGGAACCCTATGCAGTTCCAGGGACTGAAACCAGGACAGCCATATGCAAAGCAAGCACGTTCATCCCTCTGGCCCCAGGACACCTTCTTATGCCTCCAAAACATGGAGTTCTGGGACCCAAAGACCCAGATGATTGTCCCCAGTGGTTGGGCTCATGCTCACACTCAGCCAGAAGCCCACCCTGGAATGGAGTCTGGCAGGTGCTTTTTAAGGCTTGATAAAGCTACCAGGGGACTCAAGGGTTCCACTGCTAGAAATATGCCCAAGTGAATTGGAGTGGAGTTCCATTTTATAAAATGGAGTTCCATTTTATAAAATGGAACTTTCTGGAAAAGCAACTCCATGGGGATTTTGAGCATGCCAGAGGTTGCCAACAGATGAGAGGGGCACAGGGAGGAAGTACAGGTGGGCATGGGTTTCTTTTTTGGAGAGATAAAAATATTGTGGGGTTAGCTAGCACCGACAGTTATCAAACTGAGAATATACGCAAACTACTGTACTTTTAAGAGGTGTGCATTTAACTTTTTTTGTGCATTTAATTTTTAATGTGAACTTTATTCCCACAGCAACAACAATAACTAAAGGTCCCCAAAGGCAATGATAACAAAGTCCCCCTCTGCAACGGCCCCCGGGAGCCCCTCACCTGAGAAACTCCCCAGCATCGTCACAGTGTTGTCCGCCCCATCGAACACCTCCAGGGAGTCCCAGTTCTGCTCGGTGACAAAGCTGATGACTTGGATCTGAGAAGGCAGAGGCTGAGTTGCGGGCGAGGCTGGACTCGCCCTCCCTTCCAAGCCAGTCCCTTCCCTGAGCACCTCCTCATGCCCTTCCACACACCCAGGCCCATCCTAGGGAAGCAAGACACAGTCCCTGCCCCCTCGATGCTCCTGACCCCCTCAGGAGACACGTGCAGTGGGTTATGGGCCAGTGGGAATTCTACGCAGCGCTCACACCTCCAGGCCACGGGGCAGGCTCTCTTCCCCTCTCGCGCTCACCTCCGGTTTCCTTACTCTCCTGCGTGGATGGCACCAGACGCCAACCCACTTCCCACTTCTGACCAGACCTGTCCACCTCGGTCCCTGCTTGCTGCTTCTCTGGGGGCCCGTGACAGCCTCCAGGCCTCTTTCCCCACCACTACATTAGTGCTGGCATTACTTTCACTTGGTTCTTACCATGAAGCCCAAAATCTACCTGGGGGCTCAGATGCAGATGGGATTCCTAGGCATGCACCTCGTGCACTCCTGCCCGGCAGTGCTTGTCATGTTGTTTTGCCCTTACTGAGTCCCGCCTGCTATTCCCCACAATCTCTGGGAAAGAACCCTTCCAGTCACAGAACCACCCATGTGCCCTCCTCCACTGCTCTGTTTCCTTCCTGCCTGAGCCAGGACCTGCCCTCCTCCTCCCCCGGTTACCCTTCTCTCCCCTCAGCCCTCGGAAGCTTCCGGAGCACCAACTGTGCTGTCCACTTGTGTTACTTGGCCCCAGAGGCAGAGAGTAGATGATGAGGTTCCTCCCGGTGCCCTGCCTGCCCCAGGTACCCCTCATCCCTACCTGGATGCCGGCACCTTCAGGGACCATGATCTTCCACACACAGTTGAGGCTGTTGAGGTAGGGCTCCGGGAAGCCGGGTGACAGGATGGTGCCCCTGCGCTCCGTGAGGTTGCCACCACATGGCACTGGGAGAGAAGCAGCACTGGTAAGAAGCCCACCACTGGAGCCAGCCCCTGCAGACCCCCACCACAACCCCCCAGTTGCTGCTGACTTCTCCTCCTGCCGACTTCTCCCTAGAGGACCCAGTCCTGTCTCCACCCACGACTCTTCTCCACACTGCCGGGCCCTGGACCCCAGCTCCTTCCTTGACAGATTCCCCTCCCCCCGCCCCAGCCCAGTCCTTTCTCCAACTCACTGGACCAGTGATTCCCCAAGAACAGGATTCTCTGCTGAAGTCAGACTCACAGGCAGAGAGTATAGCAAAGGGGTTCTCTGTTAGCCCTCCTGCCCAGCCCTGCCTGGCTACCCTGGCACTCACCCACACAGGTGGGCGCTGACACATTCCACTGGGCCAAGGCCCCAGGAACGGGGAGGCACTCAATTTCAGGGGACCCTTGTAGCCCATAGCCGGAGTTGCACTCAAAGCGGACGATGGCCCCCACAGAGAAGTCGCTGCCCAGCCTCTTGCCGTAGCGGGGTTCAGGCACGGAGCTGCATTGTGTGGCGCTTGTTCGAGGCACAGCTGCAGGGGACAACACGTGGGGATGAAGGGGGAGTGTCCAAGAGCTATCCGTTGGCTACATAAACATCTTTATAAAATGCAACCATATTCCAGGGAGCTACTTCTGCCCCTGGTAGCTCCCCTTACATACCCTAATATCCAGGCTCAGACTGGATCGGAGTAAGTGACCTTTGTTCTCAGAGCCGCCCTAGCCCCACTCACGTCTGCACACAGCCTACCTTGGTAGACAAAGTGGAAGCCTCGAGCTGGTGCTGGGCCTTTGGCACTGAACTTAATTAGCACTTGATTGGAGGTGGCCAAGGGCAGCGATTCTCCTGCCGAGATAAGGGGCAGGGAGAGGAGGAAAAGTGAGTCCCGCTGTCAGGCCAGCAGATCTAGGCCTCACAGGATTGGACAGCCCGTAATCCCCTGCACAGCAAAAGGTTCCACATCCCAGGACTTCCACAAACAAAAGACTCACCTTTTCACTGAACACTAGCATTTACCCAAATTTGTGTCTATGGACTTACTTTGACCCATGGTCAGTGGCAAGTTGGCATGGCAAGAGTTCAGCTCCCCCAAGTAACAAAGATCAAGAGCTTGTGAAAGAGAATGTGAGCTGCTTGTAAAGGAGATACTTCCAATGATGAGCTGAGCCCCACAGGTGGGGAGAGTGACCTTGGCTCAAGTGACCCGGGTTTTCTGGGGAGAAATGACATGGATCTGATGGTTGAAGAGAAGGATAGCAGCTTTTGGGAAGGTAGGTGAGGGGGTCATCTGAGGGGACCAGATCCCCTGGGGTAGTGATGGAAGGTCAGGGCCATGGCAGGCTTGATGGCTAGGACACTCAGAAGAGTAAGACAGCTGGCACTGTCCCGGCAAAGCAGGGCCTATTCCTCAACCAATAATACTCAGGTTGGGGCAAGCCTGCAAGAGCCCACGGATCTGGGGAGGTCCAGAAGTCATTAGTTACCTCAGTAGATAAAGGCATAGCTTCCTCTTTAGGAGTTACGGAGGGATGAGAACAAACATAGCATCAACTGAGGCAGGTTGGAGCTGAAAGTCAGGGGTGAAGAGTCCTGGGTTTGGTGGTGGTGATGAGCTAAAGAAGCCGTGTACACAGGTTAGGACACTCAGAAGAGTAGAGTTAATGTTATTGTAAACCTGTGACCAAAACTATAATAATTAAAGAAGAAAAAGAACGCATGATCTGGAGTCTTTGTGTTCCTTGTAGTGAGGTCCCTCTGTCTTGGCTTCCCAGGGAAGGAGAGGAGAGAGGAATGCCCCTCGGCTTCCTTGGGTTCAGGGACCCCTGAGGAGGCCTGAAGTTCTCCTGGCAGAAGGGAGCAGGGGTGAGAGAAAATCTGTCAGTGTGGCCACTGTGGTGAGGACTGCAATTGGAGCCAGTCAGCCACTTTTGGAATCCCCAAAAGTTATGTATCACCATGTAATGATACTGGCTAGGCTGTGTGGACTGTGTTTAGCACAACATGCTTAGATTCACAGATTCACACTCCTGGGGCAGAGTGTGCTCTGGAGTCCTTGTTTCAGCTAAGATCTGGTTCCCCAAACGAAAGAAAATAAAAGGTCTCTCTTCATTATCACGGCCAGCACAAGGTCTTCCTCTAATGGGCACTGACAGAAGAAATTCAGCTTTTTCATCCTCCCATCTCTGGGCTGGCCTCTGTCGATGGGACCCCTATCACCCCAGTGTTCATGTTGACGTCCAGTGTGGGGCATATGCAGTTCTCCCTCCCCAGGGATAAATAAGCACAAAGGCTATTCCACCCTCAAGGGAAGATTCCACCCTCAAGGGGAAAAGTTCACGCTGGGAAATCAAAGCTAACATCTTTCTGTGAACTACCGCAGAGAAGAGGCCAACCTCCCCTCAAGTTTTTCATCATTGAGGACATGAGAATAAACGTAAAGCTGCATTTGAGAAGCAGAGGAGGGAGATGGGCCCCAAAAAACACCTGGGTTCCACGAGACAACAAAGAGATGAGAAGAACTAGTGTGTGGCAGCTGGATTCAACACCACAAAATGGAGATTAAATTTGGGAAATTCGTCCAGAATCTACAGAAAACGATAAAGGGGTTAAAAGAATGAGAGAAATGATTTCGTGACATAGAGGAGAATGAATTTAAAAAAACACGCCAATATGCATATATCAGAAATTCTAGAGAGAAAAGACAAGAGAAAACAGAAGGGGAAAGAGCTATTTTAGGGAAGAAAATTTTCCTAAGCTTAAGAAAGACAAGGTTCAGACTGAAGCTGTTCGTGAAAATGCCAGATCTAGTTAAGGCGAAAAGATTTCTACTACAATACACCCCAATGAGTTTTTAAATTTTCTTTTAAATAAAGTAAAAATATATGAATGACATTTAGAAGGAAAAGGATGGGTTGTCTACAAGGACAAAGATTCAGGGTAGACTGCAACTCATCTGTAATATTAAGTGAAACAATTGATGGAGGTTTTGAAGAACAGGTTTGTGACCCATAATTTAATTCACAGTCAAGTTGTCATCAGTATGCTATGTTAAGGAAAAGGCATTCGCATGCACACACGGTGACAGAATGTACTACGCCTGTGAAGCTTACTCAAAAAATGAACAAAAGTCTGGAGATTCAAATCTGTGAGCAAGAAAGAGCCAGTTAAACCCTAATCACTATTACTGATGAGGAAACAAAGGTAAAAACAAATCAGAAACATAAATCTTGGGCAAAAATTCATAACTTTTGAATAATCACGTACCATTAATTTTGAAGTTTCAAATATATACTTTAAACTTGGATGAGATATTAATCTGGTATGTGCAGAAAAGTGAAGAATGAGAATTAAAAACAAATGGAAACTCAGAAAGTACAAAACAAGAAGACAGACTTCAGACCAAACAGCTCACTTGTAAAATGGGAAATATAACACCCTCTACAAAGAAAAAGCCCTCAAATGAAAACAACGAGGAAAGAGAAGGCGGATGGCAGATGCACTACACTGCATGACCATTCATAGCTATGTCAAAACGAAGACGTTTGAGTAGTGGGTCTTAAAGCTTACTTTTGTTCTTCTGACACACCTCAGGAGCAGGGAAACAAATTCACTTCCCTCAGCATCACAGGCTTATCATGAATATTTGTCCAAGGGAGGAATCAGAGATCATCAGAGTTCATTGATAGTGAAACCTTTAGCTGCTGTCATCCCTCTGCCTGTCCATCTGTCACCTGCCTACTCACCTACCTATCTCTCGCTGGTTTATTGGTCCTCTACTTCTCACCTTTGTATGTCTTCTTACAAATTCTAAATGTAGAGGTATCTTGCTCTCTGTAAATTTACCTCTCTCTCTCATTTTAGTTTGTCTTTCCCCTTCAATCAATATTTCTTTCATTTTTAAAAATGCATCCTATTCTGACTTACCCTCAGTTAAGTATGTATGTTTGGGGTGGTGGTATAGAAAAATCATTTGGTTGCTATCCACTGATATTTGATTGCTGACTTGAATAGTAAAAGTGAGTGAGCCAAAAACAGTAACAACAAGTCTCACAATTTGTTGAGAGACGTTACTGGTGCCCGCTCGAGCAAATCGATGAACAATGGGAGGACTGTGCTACAGTGCAGTGCTACAGACTCTAAAAGGTAGATCTTTGACTTTGTACATTTTACAGAAGAAGAAACTGAGGCACAGAAAGTCAAGTACGGTGCCCATTGGCACTTAGCTGGCAAAAAAAAAAAGATGATAATTGGGGCCATGTGATTGTAGGGCCTGAGTTTCTTTCTTCTCTTTGTAACCCCTTGACCCTATAGAGAACAAATTCAGATACTTGGGAAATTTTAAAAAATGCTCCTGGTTCCATAGAGGCCCTCATTAAAACCCCCCAAAGTATAAGTGGTATAGGCTACATTGCTCTAACTACAGGGAATGAGAAAGAACACAACACAAATATTCAAATGTAACCAGGACTGAATCCAAGTCCTTGGGAGGAGAGAAGAGTCATTCTTAAATAATTTTTGGACAAAGAGTAAACTGCGCAACTGTGGCTTATTTGGAAAGTGATGATGATGAAAACAGGATGTGTCAGAATTTACAGCATGAAGCCAAAGCTATGCTTAGAGGTGAATATATATTGCTGGACACACGCTTTTTATTACACAGAAAAGTACAAGGAACGCTCTTCATGCAAAAAGAAGAGAAAGGACTAAATAATGTAGAGGGGAAAAGGGAGAAACGTTATGAAATAATGGCAACTCCACAGAAGAACTTATAAGTAGAAGCAATAAAATACAAAACAAACAGCACGAAACCACTCATCTGGTGGAGAACCAGGGGGACCATGAATATGGCATCAAGTAATGCAAAGGCAGGGGTGAAACCACAAATAAAGAGGAGGTGAGAACCTTCCAAGTATTTAGATAAGGGATTCTTCCAAGTTTAAAGGAATGACATGGGTCTTTGTTAGTTTGTTTTTACTAAAATATAAATGTTGATGTTGATAAACTGAAGTAGATCAGAACCATGGAAGACAATGAAAGAAAAACTCCCCAAAAGAAAGAGATAAAATAATGGCCATGAATTTATTTGTAGAAGAAATTGCTTCTTGCTTATAGGGGCTGGAGAATCAACTGGCAGTGTTAGCTCCATTACGAAGGATCCAAAGCTTTTTATAAATTGATTATAATAAAATATCAGCCTTCTAACATAAAAAAACTAACTGGAAAAGACTCTGTATTAACTACAAAATTCACCATAGAGTACTTAGGATAAAGCCTTATTAACAAAAAATAAAGCTACTTAAATAAAAATTATAGATTAACAAATAGACAGACATTCTATGTTTCTGGATGGGAAGAAAAGTGACTATTATTAAAATGAGAGTTCTATTCCAAATTTATATATAAGCTTAATGGAATCACAATGAAAAGAAATTTTTTTTTTTCACACATCAGGGATTAAACCTAGGGCTTCACACATGCGAGGCAGGTACTCTATCATTGAGCTCCATCCCTTATCTCAAATGAAAAACCCTTATGCAATTTTTCTAACTCCCCCACCCTCCAAATACTTTAAAATTTGTTTGGAGGCAAAAGTAAGCAAACATGTCCAATAAAAATTAAAAGTAAGCCCCCAAGGTCAAGAGAGATGGTACAGCAGATAAGGTGCTTGCCTTCCACATAACCAATGTGGGTTCAATCCCCAGCACCACATATGCACAGCACCCAAAAATCTGCCAGGAGTGATCCTTGAATACAGAGCCAGGGATAAGCCATGAGCATGAATGGTGTAGCCCTCAAACAAAAAGCCAAACCGAATCAAAACAAAAAGCTCCAAATGAGGTAGCAAAACAGCTGAGTGCATGCAATACATGTGTGAAGCCCAGATTTCATTCTCCACAATGCATGGCTTCCTGAGCGGAGAGCTAGAAGAGAGCTAGCACCCCGGCATTGCCAACGTGGTTCCCCAAACAAACAAACAAAAAATGGAAAACAAAGAATGACTACAGGAACTTTTAATATGGCTCAAATTATAGAATGAAACATCCTTATATTATCAAAGTAATTAAACCTTTTGGATTCTCATAGAAGAATAAATAGACATTGAGACGAAATGGATAAAGTTACTTGAACTTTATAAAAATGTAATATATGTAAATCTGGCATTTTGAAAATTCTGTTAGGACAACTGATTAACAGAATTTGAAAGAATATGGTTAGGTTTCCTATATCAAATAATAAATCAAAATAAATTCCAAAGGTATTAAAGCAAAAACAATGAAACTGAAATGTAGTAAAAAATTCACAAAGGAATATTTATTTCATCAGCATAGAGGTAAACGATAAAATGAAACCTTGATAGATTTGATATCATGGGAAATTTAAATTTTCTGGCACTAAAATACACCCTGAAGAAAATCATATTGCAAATGATAAAATGTTGGGGAAGGTTCTTTATTGCATATAATCCTATATGCTACCTATAAAGAGGTTCCTGTGGTATAATATGCACATAAAGCATAATAATATGGCGCTTTTCAAAATAAATAAGAAGATAAATGATTATAAAAGTTATAAAAGAGGCATTGATTCACAAGTAAATTAAAAAAAACGCATCAACTAATGAACACAGTAAGAGAAGGTTGACCTAATTAGTAATAAAAAGGCAAATCTAAAAATTGAGGTGCCATTTTGATTATTAACCTGATGATGGCTTTTCTTTTAATTACTTAGCTCTTATGAGGATGAAACATACTATCAATTGTGATCACCCAAATTAAGTAGAGGCAAAACTTTTCTGGAGAAATAGTTGGAAGTTCAGCTAAAAAACCTGAAATACCTCACATATTTTTAACTTGGTAATTCCCCTTGTAATAGTGATATGTATAAGACACGTGCATAATACACTGGATTACTATTCTTAAAGTGAAAAACTAGAAACAATCTAAATGTTCAGTAATAGGAAATTCACTCCATAAATTTTAAAGAACTATATGACTGGCTATTGTGCAGCATTATAAAACTCTTATTATAGAAGAAAATAATGGCAAACACACAATGAATATTTTTATAAAAATATGTATACCGCCTTGTTCAATAAAACATGCAAAATGTTAAGTCTGAGTAGAGAGACTGGAAAGAAACACACTCCATCTTTTTCCTGGTTCTATCTGAGTCGTTTTAATTTTAATTTTCCATACAATTATTTTGTCTTGCCTTTAAGTTTCTACAATGGAAATGCCAACTATGTCAGGGGAGAAAAGCGCCAGGAGACAGACTAGAAACCGAGGGAGTTACACCACCTGGGGGCGCTGCAGGCACAGTGTCGGGAAAAGGGCCGCTTCTGGATCCCGCTTCTGTGATGACCCCCGCCCCATCCTCGAGCCCTAGGCTGGACCCAGGGTACCTGTGTGGGATCCTGAGAGGGAGCTGAGGAGCCGGGAGTGCTGGCTGTGGCCGTCGTGAACCTCCACCACGTCGTTGAGCGCTGTGTGGAAGAAGGCGAATTGCCCAAACACCACTGTGGGGGAGAGACGCAGTTAAAGAGTCTGGTGCCAAGTCCTGGAGGCCAGGACTGGGGCTCTGGGGCCGGGAGGTAGAGGGAGCACCAGGTTAGCCCTGTCAAGTGCTTGCCTGGCCTCGTGTCTAGCTGACCAGCACCTGGACTGGAAAGCAGGCATGCTCAGGGAGGTGGGGGTTAGGAAGGGCGGATGGTGTTTTCCCACATGGGCCAAGGGACACGGAGGAGGGCACTCAAAGGTCAGCCTGATGAAGCTGGCACTGAGCTAAGCTTGGTCCTTCCCCAGGTAGCAGCTTCAGTGGCAAAGTAAGTCCGTGAAAGGGACATTCCCCATAGGATCTCAGCACAGAATCCTTCTTCACCTTGTGCTCAAAGATCCAGCCCACCAGGGCAGCTGCTACATGCCGGATCTCCCCTAACTAACAGGAAGCGGGGTGATATCAGCCTGCTCTTGGGGAGAGAGCTACTGTCTGTGAACAACATGTTCTGGGTGAACATCTCATTTCCTCCTCTGGCAGAGCACCAAAGAACAAGGCAAATGGCATTTATTTAAGCACCTGCTCTGTGCTGGTATATATACTTACTTCATATATCACGAGGCTATGTGCATTGTCTTCTTCACCTGTGACTCTTACAGGCATTTTTGTTATTGTATAGACAAAGAGAGTAGAGTTCAACAGTCCAGAGAGATTCCCTAGGCCGCTCAGCTTGCTCAAGGAAGGAAGTGGACAGACTGGTAGGTGTTGGCTTGCTAGTACCCTGTTAGTGATTTGATGCTGTCTATGCCAGTACAGTCACAGGGCACTTCCTGGGCAGTTCCCTTTGCCAGTCACAGCTGGAGGGAGTCCTGGCATAGCTGGGGGCAGGGGAGCAGGCACAGCTCCAATGCAGTGATACTCCAGATCATTCTGCTGCCCACACTGGTCTCCCTGCTGACCAAAGCAGGGCAGACCATTTTCTACTTTGCTATACACTCTGGGCATGTAGGCAGTCAGGCACGTGTGCTTGCACACAGGCACACAAGACTTATACTGTGATCTGGACAAAGAAAGACTCAGGGCTTGGAGCTAGTTGGCTGGCGTGGAAACCTGTGTCTATGCAGTTGACTACAGTGGTGAACAGAGTGAGAGGTTCTTAGCACTCAACTCAGAGGCAGAGGAGCAGGGGGATCACGAGGAGGAAGTGACACCCTAGTAGGTGCAGGTGATAGGAAGGGCTGCGTGTTTTCTTCCGCAGAGGAACTGGCCAGGCAGGGTTCTTGCTTGCATTCTCAGTGGAAGAAACCGTCAAAAGGAAAAGAAAACTATTCAGACAAATGGAGGGGAAAAAGATATCATTTTAGAGAACTAGGAATAACCAGGGATCATGATAGGGTGAGGTTGGACGCTCTGGGGAGAGCACCAAAATAAGAGCTAAAGAAGAGGATAATGATTATTGTATGGGTGAATCTCAAACATGAAAGCTTTCTAACTCTAGTTCACGGTGATACTATATATATATATATATATACATATATACATATACATATATATATAAAGTAATGTGGAGTTCATGCCCAATTCAATCAGCTTAATCAATGTCTGAACAAATAGCAGTACTCCTACATTATTTTAAAAAATTTAAAAAAAGAAGTGGAGGTAGAAGAAAAAAAAGAAGAGGATAATACAGATGGGACCTATAGAGTTGGGACCTGAGGATGGCAAAGCTGGGACCTGAGGATGTGAGATCTGGGACCTGAGGATGTTAGATCTGGGACCTGAGGATGTTAGAGCTGGGGCCTGAGGATGGCAGAGCTGGGGCCTGAGGATGTGAGATCTGGGACCTGAGCATGTTAGAGCTGGGACCTGAGGATGTGAGATCTGGGACTTGGAGATGTGAGATCTGGGACCTGAGGATGTTAGAGCTGGGACCGGAGGATGGCAGAGCTGGACCTAAACTGGTATATAGAAATATTTCATATTTGGAGGGGAAATTTAGACCCTAAGCCCTAGGCTGAGCATGGCTAGCCATGAGCAGATACTTGGATAGATCACCATCCTTCCCAAAACTCCATGCAGGCTGCAGATTGCAGCTCAATGAAACTGACTGGGCTGAGGCCTGGCTGCTCACACAGGCGGCTGAGAGATTCGAGCACAGGCAGCATGCCCAGCTGTCAAGGGCTGAGCTGTGGGTGGCACATTGGATCGAGCAATGCTTCTGGACTTTGGGATCTGTGGGTCAAAGCTCCTGCCAGGAAGGCAAGCGGCAAGCTGGGAGTGCTGGGAGTGTGTGCACTCACGGTGCGGTGGGTGAAGACCAGACTGGCCAAGGGCAGGGGCTGAGCTTCCCTCTCCTGTCCCAAGCCGCTGTGTGGTCACTGTTAGGTGCTGAATGCTTGGTGGATGGCAAGTCCTTGTCCTGCATGCCTCTTGGGAATAAGCAGCCTGCCCCCTGCTTCAGCAGAGAGAACTGCTACCTCGTTGCACGGGAATGACTGGACTGATAACTAACTCTGATATCGAAGGTCTCTATGGATCTGGGGGTCCCTCTGCCTTGTCGGTACTGACTGGCCCCTCACTGGTTTCGGGCTCTGTCTGCCGTCTGCCGGGAACTGCTGTACCAGGCTTGGATGGGACATCTGGGTGAGGGGTCCTGGGTCCTGTGGTTACACTTCCAAGCTTCTTCCTGACCTAGGACAGCCTGACTGGTGTTCCCACTTGGCCTGTGCCTCTCTGCACCCCAGCTCGCCCCTGTCCTGGCCAGTTCCTCCTGAGCCCTAGTTCCAGCAGGTCCACATAACGTCTACTGTTGTGTATCTGGTAGCCATTTGTCCACCACCTGGCTGCAGTGCCCAGAGGTCCTATGTGGGACAATCTACACCTTCTGCCCATTTTTGTCCAGGAGTGAGCGTCCTGGGGAGTGGGATTGGGGTTGATGGGGAAGGCCCGAGGAACTGGCGGGAGTCACATCTCATCCACACACATACAAAGGTCTCATACCATAGTCCTTGGGGACGGTGACGAAGTAAAGGCAAGTTTGTCCGCTGGTGTAGTTCTGCGGGTAGCTGGGGGACAAGACCACTCCGTCTGAGCCCACGTACTGTCCCCCACAGGGGGCTGAAAGAGAATCAGGTAGGAGGCGCTGACCTGGATGCCTCTCATCAGCTGGCCTCCCCCACATGACTTGGCTAAGCCTGAGCTTTTCGTCCCTGAGGTTGCCAGGACATCCTGTTCTGAGGGCACAGACTCCCATGGGTGGAGGGGAGGTCCTACCTGCAGTCTTCACCCACCCCAGTCTATCCTGGATGTTCCTAGGCACATTCCAGCTAGCCTTGAGTGCAGCATTTTCTTCTAGAGGCACCAGCATGGGGAAATTTGTGCACCTTCTTCTGCTGACATGATCTGCCACCTCCCCTCCATCCGCCCCCTATTCCCCACTCCCTCAAGCTGTTCTCTGTGCCTGGACAGTCAGCAACCAGCCCAGAGGAACCAGTGAAGCTCTACGCATGGGGCAGACTTCTCACAGGGGTGGATTTCATAGATAGCAGCCCTCCTCCTCCTGCATGCTGGTGAACTCTGATCTCTCTCCTTTCCTGCCTGGTAGCCCTGGTGGGTGATCCTGTTCCATCAGCATCAGACTTTTCACTTGCTTTGATAACCAGTCACCACCATGCTGAGACCACTCTCCGCACACATGAAGGTACTGGCAGAGGAACAAAGGCATGCGGGTCCCAGGACTGAGATCTCCAAGCCTACTTGGATCGGGGCTGAGCATACTCCACACAGATCCTCCAAATTCCAGTAGGCGGGGGTCACACCCACCAACTAGCCCCCTGGCGCTGTGTAATCCCATCAACGGCCAAGACTCAGAGACTATAAAACCCAGCTCCCGGAAGCGCGCGGCTGCATTTGTGGCCACGCAACATCTTATTATCTCATTCTTACTTTGGACAAAATGGCAGGCTACCAAATGTAACCTCCCACACAGCAGAGTCTGTCAAACTCCCTGTGGTGTACCTAATATGTATGCCAAATACCAGTAACAATGATGGGTCTCATTCTCCTAACTCTGAAGGAGCCTTGAATATGGCACTTTTTAAAAAATCTCAGGGCTAGGATGAAGGAGACATTACTGGGGCCTGCTTGAGGCAACGACGAATAACAGGATGGTTGTGATCGTGATTGTGATAACACAGCTGACCTTTTAGGGATTTCCTCTAGCCCAGGAGCCCGTCTGGATCTTATTTATCTATTTATTTATTGCTTCTTGGGCCATACACGGCAGTGTTCAGGGCTTTCTCCTTTCTCTGTGCTCAGGGATTACTCCTGGTGGTGTTTGGAGGACCATATGGGATGCCAGAAAGGAACCAGGGTCTGCTGTGCTTACAATGGGGCAAGCATCTTCCCCATTGGACTATCTCTGTGGGCCTATCTGGATCATCTTCCAATACCCTCCTCCCTGGAGTGACTGCTGGTGTGTCTGGGCCATGTTGAGGGTAGGGGGGTCTATCTTGACCCACTGACAAGGATTAGCATCCCCAGAAACTCCCAAACACATTCACATGAATACAAGAAGCCCCCTTGTGGACACTGCCCAGCTGCTTCTCCCCCAAGCAGGCAGCTCCTGTGCCTGGGCCCTGCCCTCTTGCCCGCCGCGCCCCTCCCTGTCCCACTTCCCTACCTGTGCACACCGGCCGGGGGTTGTTCCACCCGGGTTTTCCATCGGGTCCCAGGATGCAGCTGAGGGTGGGGGACCCCTCCACCTCATAGCCCCCATGGCAGTAGTAGGTGATGGAGGAGCCCAGCTTCAGGTCAGACCCCACTCGAGTGCCATTCTTGATGGAACCAGGATCAAAACACGACTCCCGTGGGTTTTCTGGAGAAACAGAAAATGAGCACATCTGTCCAAATGCATGGCCTGAGTGGCTCAGCTCCCAGGACACCCCAATGCTGACCCCAAAGTGTGCATGAGGGCATGACTAGTCCCTAACCCCTCAGGTCTGGAACTATTTCCCAAACAGATTGGAAATCCACAACTGGGAGGCAGCTTAGAGTGGGATCTTCCTCCTCTGCCTGCGTCTTTGCCTCACCCTCTGCAGAGAACCTGCCTTGGAGACCTTCTCTCACTCCTTAACTTGTCACACCTCAGTGGTAGAGGGGGCCCTGTAGCTTAGGCCCTCCCCTTTGCTCAATGTGGACCCCCCCAACATGTGGCTGGCCCAACATGGTGGACTCCTTGTCTTTTTCTCCATGTAGGGGCAGGGCTGGAATCTGGGGATGGTTTTCTCTGTTTGTGGGCTCTAGTAGGGTTTGAGGCACTTCTGAGTACACCAGTGCCAAAGGGTGCTGATACATTAGGAAGGATACTTTAGGAAGGAGAAAATCACATGGAAACCTTCAGAAGAAGTCAAGGTGTCTGGGATGGTCCACAGCCCTTTTCCCTGGGATTTGCGGTGGTTGACAGTTTATCAGACAGTGGTATTTTCCCACCTGGTTATTGTGTTTATTGGTGTTCTCTATCAGGCTTGCTAGGAATGTGTCCACCAGGCTTCCATGCTGTCCTCTGCATTAGATATGGGTGAATCTAATGCTGCCTGAGCAATCGGGGGTAGCAGTGAAGGACCCGAATCTTCAGCTCTAAGCTCTTGGGAGCCGATGTTCACTTCTGCCCACTGCTGCCTTTGCCAGTGCCCCTTGTTCTAAGGTCATTGCTGGCTAAGAGGCTGCAGTCATGGTGGGCAGCATCAGGATCCTCCTCTGGTCATATCTCATATCCATGAAATGCACCTGAGTATTAGGTTCCATCTGATACTAGTCCTGGAGGCTGCACTTCAGGGGGATGAGGGGCAGTGGTGGGTTTCATGGATTGGTGCCAACCAGTTGAAGGGCTTGGGACTCACAAGTGCAGACTTGGGAGGGAGGAGCCAGAGCAGATGAGAATGCAGAGAGGAATGGTGAAGAGGGATTTTGCTCAGTGCTGTGCCTTCCCCTTAGAAGGAAGAGGCAGCTGCTGCTTGGTGGGGTACTTGGCTGCCAATCAGCCTGCTGACTCACAGCCCATGGCTCTGAGGGGCCAGTGTCCTGTCACGGCTGACCAGGCATGCACTGGAATCCTCAGCACAGAGCTGCTCTTTCTTTTCCCAGTGTTATTATATTTAAAAAAATGTGTACACTTGACATGTAACATTCTAAAGATTGAAGGCATATCTGTTATTTTCCTACTTTTGATATTTTGATACATCTATTGTGATATGATTGCCATAGTAGTAGTCATTATGATAGTAGTTATAGTAGTGATAAATTATCACCTCACAAAATTGTCTTACAGTATTACTGTGTATGTTCATTATATGGTTCATGAGATCATTACTGCATATTTTTAAAAAATATTTTTTATTTTATAAGGTGGTTCAGAATATTTGATTACAGTTAATATTCAAACACCAATTCCACCACCATTATACCTTTCCACCACCAAATTTGGGATGTTTCCATCCCAGGCCTCAATCTCCGTCCCAAATCACAACAAAAATAATATATTTTGTATTGTCTGTTATGGAAAACCATCTTATGATGTGTCATGTGGTCCAGGAATACATTTACTCTTACATGAGGTTTGGCCCGAGCATGTGTGGAATGGACTTGAGCTTGGCAGTGGTTGGGTTCTGGAGGTTTTTGGCTGCTGGGGCTGGGTCCCTTGGGGTAGGAAGGGCCCTCACCCACCCTCTCATTACTGTATCTTACACATCAATTTAGTCCCTGAATCTGTTAGTCCCCTGGTAACCACTATCTTATTCTGTTTTATACTACTCTGAAGTTTTATGATTCCACACGTACATAGTATCACATGGTTCATAACTTTCTCAGTTTGATTTATCACGGAATAATATCCTCATGAGAAATAGGGACAATGTAAATAAAATCATGATAGGATTCCCTTTCCCCTCAGTACAATGGCTACCATCCAACAGACAAGAAACAAGGTATTGGTAAAGATGTGTAGAAAAGAGAATCCTGATATACTGCAGGTGGAGATGTGAATTTGTCCAAACCCCATGGTAAATAAGATGAAAGTGCTTCAGAAATTAATAGATCTTCCATAAGGAAGATTCCCTTCCTGGGTATATATTCAAAGGAAATGAAAACTCTCTTTCAGAGAGGTATTTCAAGAAATACACTTCAAAGAGATAAATTCATGTTTGCTGCAGCGTTATTCATATCAGCCAAGGTATAGAAACTAAAGTGTCCATGAAGAGAACAATAGAAGAAATGGAATATTCCTCAGTCATGGGAGGAGAGGAGGCCTGCTCCTTGATGACAGCTTGGATGGACCCTGTTCTTTGTCCATAGCTAAGAGTGCAGCACCCCTGGATTTAGTACTGAGCATTATTATCAATCCATTGCATGCAGCACTGTCATGGGTCCAGCAGGACTCAGAGAATGGTCATTCACGTAACAGGGGATACGAGGGTACACCAGGACTCCTGTGCCCTGTGATATGTCATTTTGAGCTCTGCATTGAATTGTCCTCTCCCCATGCCCAGTGGTTGTGGACCAAATACAAACGGTCGTTGGATGATCATATGTGAACCACAGAAATACAGAGAACTGTCACTATGCCTTGTATTTTATCTTTTTATAAATTCTAACTGGGTAAAATCTTATTTGAAGTTCAGAGATATTAAGTAACTTGGAACCAAGTTCGCATAGCTCCTAAGAGGCAGAAATAGCTGTGGCACTCAATATCCATTTCCTCCATTTACCCTTAAATAATGTGACCCAGATTTTATCCAAAATGTCAAGGCACCAGCTAAAATGTAGTTTCCAGCCTGCTAGGCTGCTTGATATGGCCAAAGAAATATAAACACATTCAGATCAGATAATAACTCCCTCCTACCTCACTCAGAATGAAAACCAATATACCTACATACCTACAAGGCTCTGCACATTTTTGCCTGCAGTCCTTCCCTCCACGACTTCAACTGTTTGTCATTTGCTAACATTGTTCCAACCACGCTGGTCTCTGTGCAACTTACAGCTTTCCACAAGTACGGCTTCCTCTCCCTCCTCTTTCAGGGTTTGCTCATTGTCTTCTTTTCAGTGATGGTCCCTGACAAGCTATTTAAAGTGGTTCTATTCCTCTCCAACACACTGTCTGCCTTTCGACTCTCTCTCTGTCCTGACACCAATACTCTTAGACACTATATACTTCCCTTATTTTTCTCTGTGTCATTCCATTAGAATGTAGGTTCCATGAGAATAGTTTTTCAGCTACTTCTAGTTATTTATGTGCAATGGGAAACGCCATATTGCAGTAAGTCCAAGCAGGTGTGTAGTTAACGCTTAGCAAATAGTTCTTAAAAGGATAAATGAGAAACTTCTGGAAAGTTCATTTAAGGAAAGTTGACTTAGCTGAGAAAATTCTTGTTAGCCCTTCCCTCTTTCCTTTCTTCCTCCTTTCGTAGTCTGAATTTAGACATGATGGCTGGAACTCCAGTCATCTTCTTGGACCCTAAGATAACCATGAGGAAGGGAGCTAGGTACTAGAATAGGAGAACAGAAAGACCAAAGGAGCCTAGGGAAGTCACTTCATCAGCCCTGCAGAAAAATCTCTGTTTTTATTTTGTAGGGCAGAGAGTAAATTTAAACCTCATATAAGAAACTTTGAATAATTGCTGTGCTGGCAATGAACCCTTGCTGGGTATGACTGCCCGATATCTTTACACTGGACTAGAAAGGTCTTTCTGTTCAATATCTTTCTCTCTCCTTTTCTCTTTAGTGTTTGGACCAGATCTGGCGGTGCTCAGGTCTTACTTCTGGCTACGCACTTGAGGATCAATGCTGGCAGTTTTCAGGAGATCATTATGTGGCAATGGGGATTGAAACCAACTTGGCTGCATGTAATTCAGTCTCCTACCTTCTGTACTCTCTCTCTGTCTGTCTGTCCCACTACAATTCCACCCTATCTTGAGTATGTTTCTTGTTGCTCTTCTCCAGCAGAAAGAATTCTCTTTTTCTTGATTTAAGCATCATTCTGGTAGTGTGGTAAGAGTATTTCTTTCCAGTGGGTTGTGGATATTTTAATGACAGAGACCATCACCTGTTCTTTTCAAAATCCTGGCATTATAGCATGGAACTTGGCAATGAGGCTGGTTCTATATGGCACCTAATGGAGGTCTAATAAATGCATGCTGAATTGACTGGCTGAGCACTTTGGGCTTGGAAAATCAACAACCACAGCAATGATTGCAACTACATACCCTGTTCTATAGTTACTCATATGTCAGAGCAAGGAGAGCTCATTATTTCAAGCATTATCACATTAATAATAATGACAAGGATAATGATAATGATGATAGCCTCTTACATAGGAACATCACTTTATAATTTTCAAAGCACTTTCCAATCTGTTATCTCATTTATGTCTCACAATAGCCTCTGTGGCAGGCAGGGCCAGGTATACTCATGTTCAGGTTATAGATGAGGAATATGGTGATCAGAGAGGCTAAATGAGTTTTCCAAGCCACTCAACTAATTGAGAGTAGAATTAAAACTAAAATCAGGACTTGTCGGTCAAGGCACAGCTCATCTGTGAATGATAAAGTTAAATGGCTGAAACAGCACAATGAGCATCAGAAACAAAACCCAAGTCATCCAAAGAGGGACAATTAAAAGGAAACACCACAGCTAATTGTTTCCAAACAGGGCCAGAGCAATAGCTTAAAACGACCCCAACAGCTAACCAATAAATAATCAGTTATAAAAGGTTAGTTTGGAGCAATCTAATGAACCAGGAGTAGCCTTTAATAATAGAACACATCTTTGAATATAGATATGGGAGAGATTCCCAAGATCTTTATTGTTGGTCAAAAAAGAAAAAAAAAAGGAAAATGAAAGAGAAACAACTCATACTACAGACACTACATATGTGTGATCTCATTCATATAGGACAGAGATCAGTAGGCAAACAACAGTTCACAGACCAGCTACCCATTTAGTAAACAGTTTTATTGGCATGAAACCATGCCACAGCCACTTGTTTAAATATGGTCTGTGGCTATTTTAGCATCACCGGAGCAGTGCTGAGGCCATCTGGCCTTCTGAGTTGAAAAATGTTTATCCTGTTCTTGATAGAAAAAGTTTGTGTGATAGGACTGACTAGATATTACAGCAGGTAAGGTATCTGCTGACTAGGTTTTATCGCCATCTAACATAATCCTCTGTGCACTTCCAGAAGTGATCCCTGAGCACAAAACCAGGAGTAAGCCTTGAGCAGCACTGAATGTAGTCCATTCCACTCCTGCTACCTCAAAAATAATCCAACAAAAAAACCTCACATAGAAAAAGTTTGTATCTCCCTGGCATAGAATTTACGTTTATATCTACATAAACTATCTGGAATGGAATGACAGATTATTTAATAATGTTACTTCAGGAGAAAGCAGTAACAGGGAATGTTGAATTTTTGAAGCACATCTTATATGCTTCTCTTTTTGTTGGAATGTCCCCAAACAAACATGCATTTAAAATAGTTTAAGGTAGGGGCTGGAGAAATAGCACAGCAGGTATGGTGTTTGCTTTGCAAGCGGCCAACTTGGGTTCAATCCCTGGTATCCTATAGGGTCACCTGAGCACTGCCAGGAGTAATTCTTGATTGCAGAGTCAGGAGTAAGCTTTGGCACTACCAGGTGTGACCCCCAAACCAAAACCAAACAAAAAATAGGCAGAGGACAGAGAGATAGTACAATAGGTAGGGGGCTTGCCTTGCACATGGCTGACTAAGGTTTGATCTGTGGGACCCAATATGGTACACTGAGTCCCACCAGAAGTGATTCCTGAACATAAAGCCAGGAGTAAGTCCCCCCCCCCCCCCACCCGAGCACTGCTGGGTGTAGCCCCCAAACAAAACAAAACAAAACAAACAAAAACAGAAATAACTAAGAGAACATGTCCGTTTTGAGTTAATAAAGGAAGATCCGCAGCATGGAGGGGGGTGTTGTGGTGGTGATGATGGGGGAGAGGAGGCGGGAATCAAGTGCTAACTCCCCATCCCCCAGCGTTACTTCCAGGGGCTTGAAAGAGGAGACACATACATTCTGGGGGCAGCTGGTTCTCACTGGCCTTTCATGAGTGACGTCAGGTTCTTTAACACATGCTTCCAGCACTGTTCCTTCTGTCTGGATTACTTAAAGACCTTCTCCTTCTTCTCCCAAGTGGAAGTGGGCTTCCCGCTTTCCAGCAAAGCTTGCTCATCCCTAACTTCTTACCCTTCCAGAGACTGCACACTCAGTCCTAGGTGAGGGGAAAACACCATATCCATCCTGTCTATGTTCAGTGAGCCAAAGAGAAAACACATTCCATTCTACTGGGCTAGTCTCATGAAGAGCAGATCCAACCTGTCTCCCTTCCAAACACGGACAGAACAAATGAAAGAGCCATGAAACAGGGCAAAGGCAATGAGATGGAAGAGATGAATCAAACCGTGTGCCAGCCACCCACTGGCACTGGCCACTCTGCTCGGTGCTTGTGCTGTGCACCAATGCTCCCGACTACCCTCTCTTTGACGGGTCAGGAAGCTATCTTCAGAGAAGGTAGGTTTATAGTCTAATAAGTGATGGAGGCAACCTCTCCACATGAAGATAGTGGGCACGGAGGAATGTTTACCATATAGGCCATGGGAGTTGAGTGGAAACATTTGAAGAATTGGTCTGCAGAAATTTCCTTCTGATTCGTGAAAAGTTATTGTGGCTTACCTAGTGGATCATGTGCTGGCATTGCTACAAATGTTGACAGATAAATATAGATCATGTGCTGGCATTGCAACAAATGTTGATAGATAAATATTGATAAATAAATATTCTTATTCTAAGTAGTGGTTTTTATTTCTTGTTTCCATAATTCACGAAAATACTTCTATTTTCACTGGTTCACTCATGTAAAAAACTGAAAACCACTGGTTAAAATGACATCTCTCTGGTGGCCCCAAATGCCATCACTCTGAAGCCTTTTCTGACCATGGCCATACTTTTGGGTATAGGTTTAATAAAGAATGTCATTTTGCAGGATTTAAGTAATAATAGGCCTGGGGGTTTGTGGGGGGTGGGGACAGGAAAATTGAGGGTACTGATGAGGGTGAGAGTGAAGAGGGAGATTTTAGGGAGGATGATGATGATAAGACTGAGGGGGTGGCAGTGTATGAACCATGGGGGTCTCAGGCTGAATCCAGGACCTAGTACTCGATTTAGAATTCCATTGCATGGAACTGTGTTTGTCTGATGGGGCATACTGAGAAGGGCTCGAGCATGGGACGTTTAGTCAATGTGGAAGCATAAAGAAAGAAAGGAGAGCAAACCAGCCATTTCCCAAGCCAGTGCCCAGAGGGAGGAGGACGAGTCAAACACTATTGTTTGAGTGCCAAGCATCTTCTAGAATGCTTCTGACATGATAAACAGCAGATAATCAATACTTAATGGGGACTGCGAGGTTTTGTTGGACGGGAAGTGCTAAGCGCAGTGCTGGCAGTGGGGAGACGCTGCTAGCTATTATGATGATTGGTATTATTTGTGAGTTCATGTGAGATACATGTAGATACTGCCAGAAATATTTAATTAAGGGACCCTTTAAAAGGTTGCAGAGGTCCTACATTATGCAAGCGGGGGACACGAGCCAGAGACTTCTTAATTTTAACTGGCAATGTGACCCCATTTGTCCCCACAGCTGATGAGGCCACGGATGAACTTGGGTTATGGTACACAATAACAACATTGGTCATCTCTAGAGTAGCAGCAGGCTTTAGTATACACGGCACTATAGCCATACATAAGCATATACAAAATAATTTAAAACCTTAACCTTTGAAATGTAATTATTATCACCACAATTTTGTAGATGGAGAAATGGGTTCTAAGACATACTAACTTGCTGATCTCATAAATCAAGCAAGAAATGGAGCTAGGAATTGGAATATAGTGTCCGGGTGAAGTAGAGAAGAAGGAAAGGCCAAAAAGGAGTGGAATCCAAGGGCCAGGAATATTGCTCCATAGTTGGAAGCCTGCCTCATGAACTGGGGGAGAAGGTAGCTGAAGTAGAGAAGGGATCACTAAGTCACTGATGGTTGGAGGAATCATTCGGGATGGGAGATGTAGCTTTAAGTAGATAAAGGACCAAACGTGATAGCATCTCAGAATCTATATTGCAAACCATAATGCCCCAAAGTAGAGAAAGAATATGGAGGAAATTGTCTGCCATAGAGGCAGGGGGAGGGTTGGAAGGAGGATACTTGGAGACATTGGTGGTGTAAAATGTGCACTGGTGGAGGGATGGGTATTCGATCATTGTATACTGAAACTCAAACATGAAAGCTTTGTAAGTGTATAAAAAAAAGGAGTGAAGTCTTAGAGGGATTGGAACTAGTCTTGTTACAATGACCACTAGGACATTACAGACTTCCTGGTATGTGCCAGCACTAGATGTCTTTCTTTGGGGGGGGGCAGTGTCTTGAGCTACACCCAGATTAGTACTTGCTCTGGAGTGCTCAGAATATCATACAATAATACTGGGGATCAAACTAGGGCTGGTCACATGCATAGTAAGTGCCTTAACCCCTGTATTATCTCTCTGGCCTGTATGTTTCCTTTGATCGTTGGATTCATTGATCTTCACATCGCAGAGAGGCATAAATTATTTTTCATCATGTAAGATGTGAAGAACTGAAGATGTAGAGAAGTCAAAGAACTTGCCCAGGACACACAACTGCTTTGGTCTCTGCTCCCAATTGATATGAGAGTCTCATGCCCAGGCAAGGACCATGACCTGGTTGCATTTTTATTGGTGCACAGTCCGTCCATCATTTATGTTTGATCTTGGGCTGTTTCAAATCCAAGGGTTCACAGGCCTAAAACAGTTGCTATCTGGTCCTTTAAGAAAATGTTGACCGGCCCCTGGTGTTAACTCGTATGTTCTTCAACTTGCTTACTTAAAAAATGCAAGGGCCACAAAAGAATGGGATGACGGGAGGGATAAGGGAATGGGATCAAGGATCATCAGAAAGCATCTAGTCAATGACATGGTGTCAGAGTATGGCCAAGGAGTGTCCTTGGGATGGAGATTCAGCCTCTACCACCCCAGCAGTTGGCTGGGCTTTGCACATGGGCACTGGATGTAGAATTTAAATTAATCAAGTGTGGGCTAAGTTTCAGAAGATTGAAGAAGAGTTAAGAATCTTCCTTCCAAGAATGTCTAAGAGCAGAGGCTTGATTTGGAAAGAAAAATAAGGTGCAATAAGGTTGGCTCTGGGTGCTAGAGACTAGGGAAGGTGGGTGCTCTGCAGGTGGCAGCCCCAGGGGATGTGACCCAGCCCATGCACTCCTTACTGCACCACACTGCCTCCGCTGCCCCACTGCCAGCCCTGCCTGGCCGCTCCTTCAGCGACCTCCACACCAGGCCCTTACCTGTGTAATCGATGACGAAGCCAGCGTTGCTCACAGAGGCGTCACTGCGGAAAGCCAAGAAGAGGCTGTTGCTGCTGCTCTCGATGCGGCTGGGGAGCTGGGAGCCGTAGAAGCTTCCGATGAGAGGGCTGAGGGAGTCCCGGCCGTCGTAGATGTGCAGGAAGTCATAGCCAGGCTCCAGGTTAAAGCTGGGGAACAGAAACACCCCGCCCCGAGCCCACAACGGTCAAATCACAGCTGGGAACTTCCCTTTGACTTGACTATGGCAATGGGGGTGGGGGGCTCCCGGGAGGCAAGTCAGTCATCCCAGAGGGTCTCCCTGCAGGTGGGGAGCGAGGGCCGGAGCCCCTGGGATCCCGGCACAGAAACCAGAGTCAGTTCCCAGCAAGCTGGAGCTGCAGATTCTTCAACCTCCTTTTACAGGGGCTGGGGAATAGGACAGGGGAGGGGACAACAGGATACTGGTAGAGGGAAGAGGACACTGGTGGAGGCTGCTGGAAGGATCTATGCCAGAAACCTTACCATTAATAGTATTGTCAACCACAGGAATAGAATAAAATTTTAAAAGACAAAAACAAAACATGGGAAGTTTTATTTCAGCTGGAAAGCAGGACTGGGTCAGCGTCTTTTTATCAGAAGAGATTCCAGGGGAGCCACGGAGGCAGGCTGCAGTGATCAGAGAGTGAACAGGAGCAGAAAGAAGCTGGGGCAATTCTTTTATAGACGTGTTTATTTTTATGGTGCTGGGGAATCAAATCAGATCAAATCATGGTGCCGGTCCTCATGCAGGCAAGGCATGTGCTTTCCCGCTGAGCCACATCCCTGGGCCCAGACTGTTCCTTTGAAGAGCTTTGCCTCTAAGGAATGGAGGAGATGGCACAGGTGCCAGGGGAGGGAGAACTGGAGCACCTGACCTTGCTCTTGCTCAAATGAGCAGGTTAAGGAGCAGAGGAGAGCATGGGGAAAGGATCTGGCAAGTTCTGCCTTGGAGTGGGGGGCCGTTTGGGAGACGCTCGGCATAACTTAGGACTTCCTTGTGATTCTGTGCTCAGGGACTACTCCTGGCAGGGTGCAGACAAACCCAGGGCTGTGTCCAAGGCAAGTACCTTCCCCACTCATATATCCTTCCCTGCTCATATATCCCTCTGACCCAATGTCTGCCTTTTTTTTTCCTTTTTGGGTCACAGTGGTGCTGTGATGCTTGGGGGTTACTCCTGGCTCTGCACTCAGGAATTATTCCTGGCTGTGCTTGGAGGAGCATACGGGTTGCTGGGGATTGAGCCCGGGTCAGTCACGTGCAAGCAAATGCCCTACTCGCTCCGGCTTGGAGGTCTGCCTTTCTGAATCTCTACCTTTTCAGAGGTTTCAACAGCAGTGATGAAAGCCACTTCCTAGGTGATGGTAAGTGAGGAATGAGATAAGGTGTATGCTCCAGGCACCACCAGAAGGGCTCTGCAAAGCTTGTTTTCCTCTAGTTTTCCTCCTTCCCTTTCTCCAGGGTGGAGTGCTCAGTTTACGGCAGACCAGCACCTACCCTACGGAGCCCCAGTTTGAGCCCCCTGGCAGCTCTGAGCCCATCTCCCACCCGGGGAGGTACATACATGTTAAATACCAGGGCGATGACGTAGTCTGGGGACACGGTCACCTTCCAGTCGCACTCCTTGCCCGGAGGGTAGGGCTCTGGGTAGTTGGGGGACAGGATGACTCCGGAAGGCCCGATCAGGTCTCCCCCACAGGGAGCTGAGGAGAGAGGAAGAGGACGGTCAGACTGACTCTTCGCCCCTTCCCACACTAACAAGCGGGGCAGCCTCAGACTGGGGACCAGACTCTGGCGGCCCAGGGGCAGGGAGGTGACCATCACCCCACACTGTCCATGGAGACACTCTGGAGCCAACATTCCAAAAGTGGTGAACTTTATATCTTGTTAATTTCACCTCCAGAAGTTAGATGAGAGCAAAAACAAAATACCTGGTGCTGCTACTTCCTGGCGGTGTGACCTTAGGGAATTTACCTAGGCTCTCTGGTCTTCAGTGCCCTTCCAAAACATAGACACTCTTCATTCTTAGGGGGTTAGAGGGGGGAGCTGTAGAGATTTAGGAGATAGGGTTTGAGTACTGGGTATTCAAGTTTGTCACTTATCTGTTAAGACCCTAGGAGCACCTGCACCTGTTTCCTTCCATGGCCACTCATCTGGCTTCTAAGGGAAGTTGGGCATTTCTCCTATATCTCAGGCTGCTTGATGCAGGGAAGATTGAAAAAAGAAAAAGAACTATCCCCCACTCTCAATCTCACTCCTGCCAAGCACACTGGATTCTATCACTGACAACGCCTTTGGCATCGCTCAGACGGCAGGTACCTTCCAAGACTTTTTCTAAAAGGCCTCCTCAAGGAAGCATGAAGGCTCCATTGTAGAGAGAGGGACAAACCCTCAGTTACTTTCCGGAGACAACAGGCCTTTTGAGCTGGCCAGGAGCGGATAGGCTTCTTCTGGGCACTTCCCAGACCCTGAATCAGGTTCTCCCCGTGAAAGGCCAGCTAATGGGTCGGTAGCCTGAGGATCTGATCTGGTAGGGACACAGCCAGGAAAAGATGGCCAGACTACACAGGGGTCTTGAGCCGCCAACCTTGGGGCAATGGAGCAGGCCTGTCCTGTTGAGGAGCAGAGCAGGGAGCACTGTCTAGGGAGTGACCAGATTCCAAGATGGGCACAGAGTTGGGAGCCACCGTGTGCATCCAAAGCCTGTCTCTTAAGAGCAGCTGCTGGCTGGTTGCAGAACCGAGCTGACTGGCCCAGTGCTTGGCAGCATTTACTCAGAGTGAGGCTGAAGACCAAGAAGGTCCTTTGGGCTGGGCTATAAAAACCCAGACATGGCTGAAGTGAAGACAGGACAAGTCATGAGTGGTGTCTTGTTTCCTCAGTGGAATAAAAACATATAACAACCACCCGGAGAGCCACCAAATGGGTTGTTTCTGTCCAGGCATCCGGCAGAGTGCTCAACGTCAGGGGCCCCTGTCTCTCTCCTACATCTCAGAACAACTCAAGGAGCCCAGGAGTCACTAATCTTGTCCTGGAAACAGGAGATGGAGAGCCCAGAGAGGTTTAGGTACTTCGCTGGGGTCCTGCTGAAACTCCAGACCTCGAGTGTTGGGCTGTGTGTCCTCAGCCATGGGGCTGGCCGCTGAGGTGGTCAGCAGGGAACAGTAGGCAGACGGCTCCCCCCCAGGGATGGGCCTTGCCCAGGTCTCCGAGAGGTGGGTGGTAATGCGCATCAGACCAGAGTAGGGGCAGGGTAAGCCCCTGGACTTGGCAAAGAAAGGTGCGTGGCAGCCTCACACTGCAGCCCCTGCAAGAGAGAGACCTCTGGCAGGCAGTTTTCCTGTTTCCCGGGAGTGTCACTGAGGGAGCACACGATGCTTCCATCCTAGACATTCCTCCACCATCTGCTCAGATGTTTCTTCCCTCAAGTTTGGTGAGCCTGGGCAGTTCTGGGTGTTTCTCAATCTGCACCTGTCCTTCCACCGTCAGCCTCGAGGGGGCGCTCAGCATGCTGGCATCCTCCCTGCAGAGTGCCATCAGTCATTCCTGTATCTGCATTTGACTCAAGGTTGGGTGGGCCCCAGATGTAGGTCCCCTCCCCACACTGGGCTGAGTGAGGAGATCAAAGGGGCAGGAAGTCTACCTTTCCCCATTTAGCCCTTTGCATGACTGAGCTAGGTGAGTCCTCAGAATCATCCCCCCAGCAGGTACATATTGGGGACTGGCTGTGAGCAGCTGAGAAGCTGTGGGTGGATGTGACACCTGGTTTACCTCTACCCTACGTCTGTGCCCTGTCAGGAGCAGAAGGCTGCCCTGTAGCCCCAGGCAGGACCCCGGTACAAACCATGGAGGCCCAGACAGCGTAGGGAAGGGCCTGCCCATTATTCTTGCAGCCAGGGCATGGGCAGGCAGGGCTGAGGGCTTGTGAGAAAGACCACTACCATCACACTCAATCCCGCTCCCAAGAAATTCCAGCAGCTTTGGATGATTTCGGGAACCATCCAGAGTGGCTGGTCCCGCTGCTGGATGTGTGTTTGGGTGAATGATCCCATTTCGCTGGCCCTCTGTTTTTCTACTCTGATGCTGGAAGAAAGTAACAGTGATGATAACGGCTCATAGCACGGACGGTGCTTACTACGAGCCAGACATGGTTCTAAGTATTCTTACAGTAGCATCTTATTTAATCCTCCAAACAACCCGTTGAGAAAGACAGTTCAGGAGACTCAGGAGATTAAACAACATGCCTCGGGCCACGCGGCTTTGTAGTGACGCTGAACTAGAATCCAGAGCTTGTGCTGTAAACCCACAGAATGATTTCATTTGCAATAATGCAGCTGAAGGGTCTGGCCCAGGGCCCATCGAGGAGATGAGGCTCCATAAATAGTGGTTTCTTCCCCTTGCTTCCTCCCGGTAATGAAGGGCATCAAGGCCTGCCAGACCAGTCAGGGCAGACTGCCAAGGGAGCTGGAAATTAGGGGCTTGTCACTGGGATTTCCAGACTGCTTGAGAGAAGAGGCTAAGACATTCATTTTGTTGCCCGAGGAGCATTTCCCCAAGCCAAGTGCAGAAGAATGGGTAATGAAAGCTGAATTAACCCCTGTGCCCTGCGAGCTGCATATTTACTGCTCTCACGCCCATAACACAGTGATCTCTCCTCCCCACCTGGGACAGACTTGTCTCAGGCCTGGCTCTCCGTGAGATAAGCTGAAGAAATCACAGTCACAGAGAAGGCTGAGTCTGGAAGGCACCTCCTCTGTGGACTTTTGCTTGGGATGCTCAGAGTTCCCTTCACTAGCTCTGTTTTTTGGGGAAAGCCACTCAGCGGGATGAAAAAGAGCACCTGAAAAAATGGCGGGGGGTGGGGAAGGGGGAAAAAGAAAAGGCCGAAGAGAGCAAAGGTAGAGAGACCTGAATATTTCTTTGGGAATGGGATTTTATTTTGTTTTATTTTTTGGCTTTTTGAGTCACAGCTGGCGATGCTCAGGGGTTGCTCCTGGCTCTGCACTCAGAAATTACTGCTGGTGGTGTTTGGGGAACCATATGGGATGCCAGGGATTGAACCCAGGTTGGCTGCACACATGGCAAATGCCCTACGCACTGTACTATCAGTCCAGCCCCTTGAGAGTGGAACCAAGTGTGAGGGAAATACTTCTCTTCACAGAATGAGGAAAATGAGGTAACTCCTCGAGGCCACTGAATTAGCAAATGGCAGAGGTGGGACTGAAACTAAGATGTGTCTCTTTTCCACAAGTTACACCATGTACTTGAGCTTGGCTGTACATCCCTAAGCTCCAGCCACACACACCTGTTTGACTTCTGACTGCCATGGAGGGACAGGATTTCTCGTCTTCCCCGGACTGTGGAGTGATGGGCAGAGGCTAGTCCTGGACGCCTACACAGCACCTCTGTCAAGCTTGAGTGAAAGACACAGGATGGGCCTAAGCCCGCAGTGGGGGCTAGGAGAAGCCAAACAATGTCTACTGGGAAGCTGACACACAGTAGGTACTCCGGGCTTGCTTCCTTTCTGTCACTGTAGCTGACATTTTGCCTAAGGAATGATCTACGTGGCACTGAGCACTGGGCCATTTCTCTCAACTTCTTTTTCCCTCCCATCCCCTTCCTTCACAGTCCTGCTGCTCAGACTCAGGTAACTAAGGCACAGGATTCTTCAGGACCCAAAGCTCATATTACTTGGATAAATCTCAGAGCCTCCACGATCACATCTGCCAAATGGGGAGATTTTAAGTTCAAGACTAGTTCTTGAGAACCCAAGTCCAGCTAACCAATAAGTTCTGTGAGAAACAGAAGACTGGTACTTTCCCTTGGGCTTGTGGGTGTCCTGGCGCTGCCGTGAGGGGCTTTCATTTCAGAACCACCTGCTCCTTACTCACCCAGGCGACCCTCCATCCCCTTGCCAACCTCCATGGCCTGGCCAAAGGTTAAACACATGGAATCTCAGCTCATTCTGGGGAATGGAGACTCTGGTGTGTCAGTGTAGAAAGGGTGTGGGAGTATAATGTGAGAGTGTGTAGGTGTGCACGGACATGCAGGGCAGGGTAAACTCTGATGTCTTTTCCCAACTTTCAAAGATCAGATTTCCCTAGCTAGGCCCAAGCTGTAGTGGCCACATGTGTGTATGTGTGTGCAAGCATGTAACTGAGTATGAGTGCATGTGTGTGCTCATGTGTCTATTTATTTACATGTGTCTATTGTATAAAATGCATATGTATTTTATATGTATGTGTATATGCGTGCATGTGCTTGTGTTTATGTGTGTGCTTGTGCATGCTGTGTATTTAAGTATGTATGTGTCTATGTGCATGCTTGTGCACACATGTGTTTCTGTGTGATACATAAGCATGCATGCATATGTGTATTTATATATATGTGTGTGTGTGCGTGCATGTTGTGCATATGTGTGTGTCTGTGGGGAGCACACAGAGGCAGGGTTTGCTCTTCAGCTGCTCCATACCAATGCATGTTGGCGGGCTGGGCTGCCAGAAGAATCTGTTCTCGATCTTCACACAGCTGATCTCCGTGCTTCCCTGCAGTGCATAGCCAGGGTCACACTGGAATACCGTGGAGTCGCCAGCTTCCCAACTGTCACCACTCCGGCTCCCATTCTGTGGAACCCCCGGATCATTGCAGGACGTGGCTGTGGACACTGGGAAAAGAAAACAGAAGAGGAAGCGGGGTTGCCTGGGTGTCCGCTAAACAGCGAGGCTCCAGCTCAGTGCCCTCACTGACACTAATACCTCCCTTGCCAGCGGGACCACTGTGAACTGTCATCTCCCATCAAGATCCTCGGTTGTGGCCACAGTGCCACTATATCTGTGCTCATCCTTGATCCCATGACCACCTCTACCCCACCTCTGTCCATCTCTCATTTTTCCACTCGTGGGATGAGCTAAGTATGATGGCCCTTCTCTGATTACAGAATTGAGTTCAGCTGGATTAAATGACATGCTCTGTGTGGTGGCATGGATAAGTTCTGCAATGGTGTGTGATGCAACTAGGAGGAAGTGACAGGATGACCAAGTGTAAATTAGTCCAGATGTCCAGTCAGAAGAGGCTGTGCAGAGGGGCCTGTCTGGCTCCTGGGCAGAGGTTGTGAGGTTGAAGGGTGTTACTAAAGTGGGGGGCTTGTGCTCTCTTGCATGGAAAACCACCCATGACAGAAGAAACCAAAGAAAAGATCTGATGTTGTAGGAAGTAGAATCAAAATACACATAACTAGCTGGAATGTGATCAACATTTAAAAAGTCCAGGAGGGGGCTGGGGAGATAGATCAAAGGAGGTAGATACAAGGCTTGCATACTTGAGACCCCAACTTCAATCCCTTCTATTGCATATCTACACCCCAGCACCACTGGGTGTGGCCCTGGCACCCCAAGCACTGCCAGGAATGAGTTACAATAACCTCTCTAGGCTGGAACACCCAGTGTCAGGCCCACACAATCAGGTGAGTATAGGCAGGAGTGGCCCACAGGCCCCCAAGCATTGATGAGGAACCCCTCCTCCTGCTCCCAATGATTAAAAGCCCTCAGGAATTTGGGAAATGTTTGTTGTCTAATAGCAAACCTAGTATAATGCAGAGTGGGTATTTTGAATGCAAACACCACCAGATGATCGATAAATACAAGGAATAAAAGAATGAATGAACAAATGCAGCATGAGGAAATACATCAGGGGCTGGAGTGATAGCACAGTGGGTATGGCATTTGCCTTGCATGTGGCCAACCCAGGTTCAATTCCCAGCATCCCATATGGTCCCCCGAGCACTGCCAGGAGTGATTCCTGAGTGCAGAGCCAAGAGTAATCCCTGGGCATCACCAGATGTGACCCCAAAAGCAAAACAAAAACAAACAAACAATAAAAACAACATCAAAGGAAATGGTGGAAGAGAAAGTCCAGGATAGAAATCTGCAACAATTCTAGTAGCTTCCACAGACACCTGCACCTCCTCATCCCCCACCCCACTGCCCCCACAACCTCCAACCCACCATATCACCAT
Source organism: Sorex fumeus (assembly GCF_029834395.1). NCBI lineage: Eukaryota > Metazoa > Chordata > Mammalia > Eulipotyphla > Soricidae > Sorex > Sorex fumeus. Next base: position 48,915,018 of record NW_026606104.1, read on the forward strand.
CTGCAGACTGTGTTCACAGGCCCCAGGGACAGGAGGTTCTGGGGGTCATGGTGTTTACTTGCATAAGGGCTTAATAAAAACACCATGGGCAATAACTTTTGCACAAAGCACAGGATTTATTCCACAGAGGACTGTATGGAACTGACATGAGTTCTTAACTAAAAACAGGAAGCCTCTGTACTTCTGCACTCTTCAACCACTGCTGTTAGTGACCATCAGGTCAAAGAGCACCAGCTTAGGGCACCCATGCACATTACTATCACTGCTGTGCCTACGTGTGTGGACAGGCTGCAGTTCAGGTGACTAATACCTTCTACCCAGAAATACCGAAGACAATATACAATAAACTAGTGCCATGGTCATTTGACCCATTGCCTTTAAAACGGTTTAATTTTAATTTAACTTTTTTGGTCTTGGAATCACAGCCAGTGGTGTTCAGGGGCTAGTTTCAGGTGCTCGGGGGATAATATTCGGTACCGGAGATCAAACCCGGGCCTCCCACATGCAAGGTGTGTGCTCAGCCCGTTGAGTTCTCTTCTCCCTTCTGCTTGTTCCTATAAATCAAATTTTGCTGGAACACAGGCAGTGGCTTTGTGGATGGCTGTCAACCCCTGGCAGAGTCCAGCTGTGGTGACGGAGATCACACAGCCAATCAAGCCCCGTTCTCTGGATGTTCATGAAAACAGGCTGGCTGACTCCAGGTAGATGGCAGCTCTATTATGCCCTCCTCTTTTCAGAACCCATTTAAAAACTGCTCTTGTGTTTCTTTTTGCCCAGTTTTAATCAGCAGCACAATCAAGGACCTGCGATCACTATGCTCCAGCCCCATGTGCAACATCTTCCAAGGAAGTGACCTCTGTCCTTGCCCACCCCTGACCTGGGCCTCCTGGAGCCCTTGTCCTTGCCAGGAGTATGTGGAATGGCACTTCCTCTGCCAGCTCTGTCCTGGCACTCCATCCTCAGCTCATCTCCTCACACAGGCCTCCTTAATCCCCTTCTTCTGCCCTCAGCCCTCCTCAGCTTCCTTCCATCCATTTTACCACTTTATCCAGTTTTGCTCTTTGTATGGCACGGCACCATCTATAAGAATCTTGTTAATTTATTTGTTTGCCTCTTTCTTGTACATTGCTCGTGTGTCTTTACAGGAACAGAGACCTTGGCTGTTTCCCTTCCCACCGTATCCCCAGGGCCCACAACAGTACCCAGCACACAATCGTGCTCAGTAAATATTTGTTGAATGAATAAATAGATGAACAAATCACCACCATCTGACACTTACTGAATTTATTTATGAAGTCAAATAAGAATCAATCTTCTTCCTTCCCAATTAAAAAAAAACCAGACAGCTCTCGTCTTAAGCCTTACCAGTGCAATGTGCCCATGTAAATGATTTTCTAGAAGAAAAATAGCTCACTGTTCTGACCCTCCTCAGGAAGATTATTTGTATGCGAGGCAGTTGAGTGCAATGACAAAGAACCTAGGTTTAGGAATCAGACACAGAGGTTTGGATCCCAGCTCTGCTCTGACATCTCGCAAGCAAGAAGACCTTAGAGAAGAACCTTTCCTGGGCTGAGAGCCCCCAACTGCAATAGGGACTGACAGAAGTGCCCAGGCCTTCAGGTTTGGGTAATAATGACAACTGAACACATCGTAGAGGACTCAGCAGGGAGCCAGCTGGCCAGAGGGCAGGGATGGCGTGCCCCCCTCTCTCAGGGCCTCCCCTCGCTGATTTCTGTTCTCCGTTTCTCTCTTTCATGCTTCCGACTTTGAACTAACTGCCTGGCAAAGCCCCGGGGACAGGCTGCATCCACGTGGCGCAGACAGGATGTTAGATGTTACACAGTCATGTTTACTTAATAAAGCCGAGGCTGCACTAATCGTCCCTGGCATTTCTGTACAATCCCCTGTCAAACACACACTATAAAGTTAACACGGGCCGAGCGATCCTCTCCTCCCTAGAGCAGTCCTGGTATTTGCTCACCCATGACAGCAACAGGGAAGATGACCTTTCCTGAACCTTCGTCACGTTCAGAACACCAGGGCCGTGTTCTCTCGGCCTTACAGGAGCCCAGGCTACAAAGATTTGCCCACCCGCTCTCCACGAAGCCTCAAGCCAGACCCAAGGAAATCCCTGGGCCAGAGAAAACCTGCACATTCATTTGTCTTACTGGACCCCTTTATTCAGGATGCTGTGGGGGAGCCCTGTTTGCACGCCTGAGCTGTAAGGAGGCCCGTGGGACAGCGCAGCTGGGATCCTGTAAAATCATGTGGTGGTATGGCAGGCAAGTGACCAGCTGAGATGAAGCAAGGTGTCTGGAATTAACTCTCTGTGGGAGAAGCCGGAGTTGAGGGCTGGGGGGCTATGGGCCACAGTGAGTTACTGTCAGTGGGAGTTTGGGAGGTGGTGGTATCTGAGATGTACCTTGAAGGTTGTGTTGGGCTTCTGGAGGCTGTGCATGGCGTGAGCAAGCAGCCAGCTGTGCCAGGCCTTGGGAGTGCTCAGAGATGGTCCCAGTACAATCCCGAGGGCACAGTGGAGGTCAGATAATACAGATCCTTGGGGGAACTTGTCACTAACATATGGGCTACTGCTTCCCCCCCCCCTTTTTTTTTAAAAAAAAAAAGCTTTCCCCATCAGCTTGGGTACAGTCAGAGAAAATGCACGTCAGTTTAATTATTCATGCCACTCCTTTCCCTGGAGGGTGCTCTATCTCTTTACTATTCTACCCCTCACTGCTGGGAGGGCCTTCAATTGCTTATCCAAGCAATTTCCAAAGTTTTTGTTCCATGAATCACTAGTCTCTTGAGATGGCCTAGAAAAAAAGTCACCTGTGGTCAAATATATCTGAGATTTGTGGCCAACTGCCTTCCAGATGTGCCCACACTCACATTCCAGAGGTTCACAGGGGTTCTCCCTTATAAACCACCTCTGATGGGCCTGACGGGACTTGATTTAGGGGTCTTCTGTTTCCGGCAGTATTGAGTAGTCAAGGGAACCCTGGTCTAAAAGAATTTCCACATTGCTCCAAGGGACCCCTAACTTTAGGGGGGTTGGCTTTACTCAGAGGTCACCAGAACTCTGCTCATGGGATGTCAAGGAGGCAGCAAACACAGTGAAGCTAGTCAGGAACTTTTGCTTCCAGTCAGGGTCGGATGCTGATGTGACTACATGTCACGTGGAAAGTTAGCAAGAACCAGAGTCTCTGACCCTGGCAACCCAAAGTCTTCCCTAGGGGGACCCCCCTCCCCAAACCCCCATTATACATCACTTATCTCATAAGAAGACAGATACATGAACGGTAGATATAAAAAGTAGAATCTGTCCCTGCCATGCAGCTTCAGTGGTGACTAATGGACTTAACCGGCTTCAGCTGGTCCACTCACCAGGCGAGCGTGGGGTGCAGATGGGGCACAGGGGCCATGCAAAATTGCTCTGGGTTCACCATGGAAACGACATGCACACACACACACACACACACACACACACACACACACACACACACTTCGTGGAGTAAGTAGATGATAATGAAGACAGCTGCTGTATAACAAACAGGAGCATCCACCGAGGTGGAGCCTCTTGTGCGGGGAGAGGTGGGGTGGAAGAGGTACTTCAGAGGTGCTGAGCTGATGCCTGATGTGTCAGGACTGGGCGTTGAAGGTGTTGTGCATCAGGACTGGCATGTTGGAGCACTGCCCATTTGTGGCCACTCTGATTTCTGGTTCGCCATAACGGCTTGCTGCAGAGCATCCTTAATTGGATTTTGGTTACTCATGTTTGGCTTCCAGGACTTTCTGAAACTGGTACTGAACTAAGAACTGGAATAGGTGGTGTATCAGATCTGTTCTCCCATGACTATACTCAAAAGGAACCCCATTGCCCCCCTCCCTCCAACTCCCGAAGTCCTTGCTCCCAGTGTTCAGTCACCAAGGACTCCCTACCGTGTGCCGAGCCTGCCCTCCTGCCTCAGCACCTGTTCCTCTTGGCACCTACCTATCAGGCCTTGTTTCCATTTTTTATCAATAGGGGTGACTCCAGGAAAACCCTGTCTCCAGACTGACTACTCTTTTCTTGAAACGTGCCTCTGGTCCTGTAATGCCTTTTCATCCTCGAGGCTGAGGTGGGGATTACCTTTTCGGGGAGATCTTCTTTAGGTAACCAAGAAATTTCTATTTCTCCCTCCAGACACTTGCAGTTTGTATTTGTCTATTAATCTGGTGTGTATAATATCTGGGGGCGGCCAGGGGGAGGCCCCGATGGCTCTCCCCCTTGCCGCCCATGTTTGGGTCGGTCCTGGGCCGTTTGCCCAGCCAGGGTGGCCTGGGACATGGGGCAGACAGAGGAGGAAATGAGGGACAAGCTGGTTGATTGATTAGATGCCATTTATTCCATTCTCCCCACGCACCTGTCCCAGTATTTCTGAGCCTCCCATTCTAGTCTCATACTGACCCTCATTTCCATCTCCTCCCATCTCCTCATCTTTCCGTGCTCCATCTTGCAGCCTGGGATCTCTCTCCATGTGCCTGCTCCTGTATTCTTCTACATGCTTCTCCCTCTGTTCCCCTTGCTTGCTAGTCTCTTCACACTCCATCTTGCTGTCCTGTGCTCTCTCCTCCTCTCTCTCCAGGTCCTCCAGCTCTTTACCTCCCCAGCACTCTGGGCCGACACTGTACCCAGTCAGGTAGCAAAATCAACATAACAAAGCCCTTCCTGAGGGCCCACCAGGTTCAAAGAAAACACCACCTAGAAGGTATTCCAAAGCCCTTCCTGAGTGTAGCAAAATACCTCTTACGGTGTTATTTTCCTTTCCTCAGTCCAATAACTCTATCAACATCTTAATACTAGTTATTTTTGTATGGACACAGTAAGAGATACATTGAGTCTTGTAGGGCAGCTCTCCTGGGAACATCTTGCCACAGACTCAGACTACAGGGCTCAGGTGAGATTAATCATTCCTAACCATAGCAGGGTCCGATCTAGTTATTACTTTTTGGATCATGACAGCATTTGTCTATGACCAAGCTCTTAACTTATAGTTAAGTATTATGGTACTTTGGCCAGGCCCATCTCGATGCCAGGGTAGCACATAGCTTACCACTTGCCCTGGTTCCACCCAGTCCCTTCTCGGGCCCTGCTTTTGGGGGTGCTAGGAAGTAAGGGCAGCTGAGGCTTAGGTCAAGAGAACAGATGCTCAGGAGGAAAATAACACTGAGAGTCACATTACAAAAGCATAGCATATACTGTCTTCTTATGTCCAGACAAAAAGGACATTGCTCTCAATAAACTATGCAAAGGATTTAGGGAGAAGAGAAAAAAACAATATTTACAAGTCAACAGAGCACAAATTTTACAAATAAACGCAGAGGAATCGGAGTACTGTGATGGAAGCAACCCAGTAAAGCCAAGCTACCTGAGGCTATGCAGGAAGGACAAAACAACGTTATCTGACACTGGTGTATGCACCCAGTTAGGCCCAGCAGAGATATCTGGGCATGAGCTCACCCTATACAGACAGAGATACTGCTCAGCAAACACGCTGACACGAGGGGCTGAGCCATAGGACAGTGGTTAGGGCACATTCATAGCATGTGCCTGACCCTAGTTTGGTCCCTGGTACCATATGGTCCTCCAACCATTGCTGGGCACAACCCTGGAGGCCCCTAAGCACTGCTGTGATGGTTTGGGTAATCCCTGGCACCCCAGGGCCTGTGCTACATGGAATCTTTAAGCCTTTGCACTGAGCTGCCAATCTGGTTGGCTGGAGAATTGCTCTTAGGATCTACTTGGGAGCTCCCTTCCTGAAAAAAACAAAAAAGCTGACAGGGGTGGAAAGAAGACAGGGGAAAGAAGGGAAATTGAGGCAGGAGGAGTGGAGTCAGTGCCATGGCAGGGAAATGGAGAGGGGCCGCAGGAGGGAAGCACAGACCTGAGAATTGAATGGCAAAGCCCTGCTTGCTGGTGAAGAAGTCGGTGCTGAACTGCAAAACGACTGAGTTGAAGGTGCTGTGCAGGTCCTTGGGCAGGATGGCGCCACTGAGCTCTTTTAGCAGCACCCCGCTCTCCACCGGCCCATCCCAGATGCGCAGCACATCATGGACCTCTTCCGTGTCGAACACCAGGAAGTGGAGCCTGGATGGGGAGAAGAGAAAGACGTTACACACGCTCTTTGCCTTGTGGGCTGTCTGGCTAGGAACAGGCCCGCAGGAGGGAAGAGGAGGAGGATGGTCACTGCCAGCCTGCCTCGCTCTCATCATGCTACCTATTGGGAAAGGACCGGCAGGTAGATTTTGTGCATTTTGTGAGTTTCGATGAGTTTCAGATTGCCAAAGTCAAACCTCTATACCAGAGCCTACAGCCATCCCTCCTGAATCCATGGCCCCATTGATTTGAGGAGGATGCTAAGGAGGCAGGACCTGGGTACCATGAAAGATACAGGTGAAACCAAAGGACCCAAAGCCCAGTAAGTTCTTTGTCAATATGAACTAAATGGATTCTAAAGCATCACGGAGAAGGCAAAGAGCAGTCAGTGCAACAGAGGAAGAGCAAGCCATGCCCTCTTGGTAGGAGGCTGCAGGTGAAAACTTATTCATTTACCCACAAAAACCTGCACACAGATGCTTAGAAAAGCTTGCCTCCTGATTGCCTTGGAAACAAACTTCCAAGCACCCAGGGGATGACGGAGAAGTAAGCTGCAGTGCACTGGTGGAATAATTTCAGTACTGAAAGGAGATACACTATCAAACCACAACACCATGGTTTAAGGGGTTGGTCTGAATAGGTTCCATACTGTATGATTCCCTTCTAGAAGGCTCTGGGAAAGGCAAAACTACAGAGACAGAAAAGCTATTAGTGGCTTCCAGGGGCTGTATGTGTGTGTGTGTGTGTGGGGGGGGCACCCCGGAGATAGAGTCTATCAGAAATGCTGGGCACCAGGAATACTGACCCTTGAAGTTGTTACAGTTGCTCAAAAACTGTAATAAATCTCCCTTGGGGTGGGGACCGATGGTGGTGGAGGCCCTGGGGACAGGAATTGCTGAGATGTTACCACAGAAACTGGCTCAGATTACTCAGATTATCCTGATCCACCCTGGGGAAGTGAGGCAGGGTCCGCAGGAGCAGAGGTAACTAGGCCCTGCAGGTCACAGACAGCTTTCAGAGTAGAGAGGCTCAGTGGAATTCAAGTTCCTCTGCCATCAGGATGGTCCAGCTGCTCAGGGGCCTCTCTTGCAAGCCTTTCTCTCCTAATGTGTTTTTAATTTTTGAATCATTTTGGGCTTATATGAAAGATGCAATTATAATGGAGAGAATTCCCATGGAGCCCTTGCTCTTCCTCCCGCTGTCTGTGTCCTGGGTACATTTGTCACGAAGGAACGAACATGGTTGCCTTAGTCTGAACACCACTGCAGATTGGGCTTGGCGGCACTAGCTTTTCTACAGATGTCCTTTTTACGTGCAAGGCTCTCATTCGTTTCTCACTCTCTCCTCTTTAAAAATATCCTTTCAAATTCTAAACACACGATGTGCTCAAGGCAGGAAAAGGCAAACAATATAGTACAGATGAACTGAATGTTAAAAGAGTCTCTCTCACACAAACCAATCTGTTCTCCAGAGCTTTCCACATGACAGAAGGTTTGGTGCCCATTCCGCCAGACCTGATTTCAACCTGCTCACAGGCGTTTCTCTTCAACATGGAACCACAGTTCCCAGTTTCCCGCAACTTTCCTTAATGGACAAGTTCATTAATTTTTTTATTTGGTTTTAGTTTGGGGCCCCACCCACCGTTGCTCAGGGCTTACTCCTGACCCTTTGCTCAGGGATCACTCCTGGCAGTGCTCAGGGACCATATGTGGTGCCAGGATTAAATCAGGGTCAGCTGCCTGCAAGGCAAGTGCCTTAAATTCTGTATTTTCTCTCTGGCCTTCTTCTACAGAAAGGTTTTGTTTCACTATTTCACTTAAGATCTCAGGGAATACTCAGGTAGCACATTTCAGAGGGTTCATAGAAACAATTTTGTGAGGAATTGGTATTTATTTTAAAAATTGATAAATGCTGCTAAATTATTCTTAGTGATTATACCAATTTACATTTTCACAAAATATTATTAATGTGGTACCTTAGATTCTACTTTCTCAAAAGTATATATTAGATGTTACTATATTGAAACGTTTTCCCATTTGTAAACCAAAATGAAATTTCATTGATATTTTCAACTTATATAATTTAGTAAGGTAAAGGTAAAGGCCCTCCCGTTGATCGTTCATTTGCTCGAGCGGGCCCAGTAACGTCTCCATTGGAGACTTTGTTGTTACTGTGTCTGGCATATCGAATACTCTCGGTAGCTTGCCGGGCTCTCCGAGAGGGGCGGAGGAATCGAACTCGGGTCCGCCATGTTGGCCGCTTGTAAGGTGAACGCCCTACCCGCTGTGCTATCGCTCCAGATAATTTAGTAAGTTTGTGTTTCTTTGCATTTTTGGGTGCCGCTTTTATATTAGCATATCTTTGCTCCAACTTGGGTTAGTTATTTTTAAATTAGATTTATGTATTATGATTCTGATGTTTCTATATATTTTGATTTCTGTTTTACTTATTTCTTGCTAATATTTTCCCCTAGTATCTGAAATCTTTGCGTCCTTGAAATGGCTTATGGTATCTATTTTGATATAGAAATAATTTGCTTGACATTATCAAGAATGTTAATCTTTTCCTTCAAGGAAATAGGGGAACATGTTATTCTTGGACAAATTCTTCTTCCCCCAAATGAGCAAAAAGCAAATTTGATATTTTCTAAGAACTTGCAGAATCTCTGTTTTTGAGGTTTGTAGATTCATTATTTTTCTAGACAGACTCAGGGGGTCCCAATCGCCATCTAAACCTGTTTCCATATCTGGATTTATTAGGACACCTTTCAGTTCCTCCTAGCACCAGTCTTCACCAATGCCCATTAATTAATTTGTTCACCACCCCCTGCCCCTGGACATAACTGTTGTGAGTGTGAAAATTCACAGGTCAGATTCACCAGCCTCAGTGCCTGCGAGTCACTGGCTCTGGTTCATGAACTCAGATTAAGTGAAGCTACTTGTAACAGAGCATCCAGGCTCTGCCCTGGGTCTGACATATCTTCTTGCTGGGGGTCTGGTTTAGGCCCCCTCCTCAAGGCTCCTCCAGGATGTGCTTTGAATTCTATTTGTGGTGTCAGGAACATAATTATTCAGCTATGGTGTCACATTCTTTAGAGATTCTCATGGGAATCTCCAAACTTTCCTGTCCTATCCTCCTGCCTCCCACCCCCAATCCCTCCACATTCCCTAGCTAACTTCATAAATTTAATCTGTCGATAAACTTTTTGGTTCTCCAATGGGGATGGGGGTCAAATCCCTCTGATAGGTTTATTGCAATGGCACACATTGCATTAGTGGATTAATGTATCATGATCTGATGTCTTTTCTTCAGCTAGGAACATTACAGATATAACTTAGAGCTTAGTTTATGTACTTTGAAGCAATTTCATGTTGTCTTGTTGGTGACATTCTTTTGTCTCCAGGGCTTCATCCATGCTAGATCACACTCTACCCTCTGAGTCACCTCCCTGAATCCTGTCACATCTCTTGCTAATTATTTTGGGTTTTATACTGTCAAAAGGGGGTTTTAATGACCTACTGACTGTCAGCGGTAAGAGAGTGTGTGTGCCTAGGCAGTTCTGATAGCATGTGAGGGGGTCCCAGGATTGCCTGGGAACTCCCCTCTAAAGACACAAGGAGGGCGCTCCTGCCTCTCAGAACTGTGTGGGAATTTGCAATGATCCTGGTCACGCTCTTGTGGCCCTCAGAGCACTTCCCACACATCCACAGCAGATGGGCTGGGGCTCTGCACTGGATTGGAAAGGGGAGAAGGAACTTTGGGGAAGTCACGCAAATGGGTAGTCACCATGGCACCCCACTACCCCGTTCTTCCTGTTTTCTACACCCTGCATTAATGGCACCCTGAAAGCAGGAGCCAGCCCTGGAGCAGGCCCAGAGGGGCCCAGAGGGAGCAGAGATATGCAGCCAGATGGCTCCTGGCTCCCAGGGAAGAGAGGTCCACAATGGGCTTCTTCTTGTCAGCAAAGCCAGGAGGAAATGCGACTTGATGTCTGGGTGGCAAGAAAAGGAGCGTGGTTGGTTTCTTATATTTTGATTTAATAACAGAAAATGAGACCCAAAGGCAGAGGGAGGTGGCAGGGTGGAGAAGAAAGGGGCCCTTTATACTGGCATTCAGGCAGCCTCACGTGGTGGCAGGGAATAGAGCTAGATGGAGAGACAGAAGATAAAGGGCCTCAGGAATTGCTGGAGGAGTTTGGGCTTGATCCTCTTCTAATTAGAGACCAATGGGGCTGAAGCCCCTCCAGGGGGAATGGAATAAATTAGTGAGTGAATAGGTGAATTCGAGACTAAAATCTCAGGAGAAGCAGTAGGGCAGGGAGTTGGGCGAAGAGAGAATCTGGAGCCTAAGAAGAAAGCAAACATGCTCCTACAGGAGCCACAGAACACACGCCACTTTCACGGGATCCCAGTTGGTCCTCACAAGCATCTCTACTTCATCAGGAGTGTGCATTGCTGTCTTTAAAATCTAGAATCCTGAGGTTCAGAAAGTTTAAATGACACGCTCAAGGTCAAGGGCTGGCGCGAATGAGCCCAAATCACATTATGTCATTAGAAACCAGGTCAGACTTTCACACTGCCTCTCTGTCCCCTGACAATGCAGCACACACCTGCAGGAGAAGGCGGCTGTGGCCCGGAGCTGGTCATGCGCAAGAGGCCCTGGCAGGAATCAATCGTTTACATGGGAATCATATGCAAGGTGAAAGGGTTGTTACTCCAGACCAAGAATTGAAACCGCCAGTTCATTGTGCTCCGTTCAGCTGATCTGATAATCAGACAGTCAAAGGCTTGGCATTGATGAGGTCAAAAGAAGCAGGTGGCTGCGGCGGGAGGAAGGAGCTGAGGCCTTTGCATGCAGAATAATGCCACTCGGCAACTGGAAGCATAGAAACTGCAGTTTCAGACCTCACACGGACTGTCTTCATTTATTTAAATACCTTCTCTGGGCCGGCTGCAGGGAGCTGAGGGTGGAGATGACAGACAGGGCATCATTTCCCCCACCTCTGTTGGAGATGGACAATGATCTTGCACCCCCCCCCCCCCCCCCAAGACCTTTAAAGAATCAGCTGCGGCAAAGGTGAAGACACAGCTGGAGGAACTGGAGGAACGGGAGGAACTCCTTTTAAGGGGGGAGACTTCTCTATGGAGAGGACATCGACTCGATCCCACAGAGACACCAAAGGAGCCACTTCAGGGCAGGGGAGGAGGATGAGGAAACTTTCTGTGCCTAAAGGGTAGCATGCTCAAAGGCCCCCAAAGGGGAGGTGGCCTGGAGCCTCCTCAGAGCAGTGAAAAGACTGTGAGTGTCCCTTGGTCATGAGACAGGCAGAGGAGTGAGCAGCTAGGCAAGGGCTCTGTGTGCTGGCTGGGGAGGAATTTAGCTGTCTTTTATGAAGTAAGGAAAAAATTATGCACAGATTTTTAAGCCATGGCCTGACAGGGTCTTATTTGCATCTTCAGATGAGTTCTGATGCCCACTTGAGGCTAGATCAGGGCAGAACAGGATGCAGGGGCATTAGCTGAGGGGCAGCTGCAGGGTCTGGCCAGCCCCTGGGCTCCTGGGTGAAGAGTCTGCAAAGACTTGCTTTGCCAAGATGAGCACCTTTATTTAGACTTTTAGGGGGAAGTCTTTTCTTGCCTTAGAGGAATCTGTCTCTAAAATGTTAATTCCAGGTTGTATCCCACAAGGATCAGTCTGGGCTGAATCAGACACTTGGCCTTGCCGTAGCAGCTCCCTGCACATGAAAGTCAGGCAGTCTCCGTCTGGCTTTTGAAATACTGAAAACAGTGGAAGAAGCCCACCCCTGCATGGTCTCTCGAGGGCAGTGAAGAAGTGGGGCTAGGCGGAGGCCTTGCTCGCTGTATGTGGGCTTCTGTGGGCACACAGGTGCACACAGGCTAGGTCAGAGACTGCAGGAAGTGAGACACCCAAAACTGTGGAAGGGGTGTCCTCTTCCCCAGAGGCTGCCATGTTTTACTGAAACAGACACACAAAAATCAGCTGTGATGGATCCAAAAATGTGGGAGAAATAAAACACTGTAGACATAACTAAAGGAGGAAGAGGACTGAACACTTCCAGGCAAACATGTGCCAAGCACTTTCTATATATTGTCCATTATCCTCACTAAAGGCAGGACATGGAGATGCTATTTCCCCACTGCCTGTTGATGGGTGGGGGTAGGGGGAAGAATATCAGGCCACACCTGGGGTTCACACAGTATGAAGCATGACAACAGGCACTAGAGCAGATAAGGTCTGTCCTTGCACAGCAGATAAGATCTGTTCCTGCATAATCACCCAGTAGGGAGTGTCTGGGTACATTTTACAAGTACCAGGTATGGGCCTTGAGTTTTACCCAACTCCCAAAGAATTGCCACCTACACTTAGCGAGTCATTCTTAATGCAACATCTAGCCCTAATTGGGTTTGGGCAAAGCAGAGTTGGAAAGGTGATGGGTCAGTAATGCTAAACTTTATGTGATTGGACTATCCTCTTAAGCTGAGACCCTCTATAAAATGTGTGTACTTGGCAATAAAGTGGGCCGCCATCAGCTGTCTCCCAGAGTGGTCTATCCACCCACCCGTCATCCTTTGCCCCATGTCTGCTCAGACCTGGTCCACAACATGTCTGGGCATGTTGGGGAAAACCTGTTCCCCAACAACACAGGGCCCGGGCTGGGGGCAAGGGGTGGGGAGAGCCATTTTTCTAATCACACAATCCATACCCAAGACTTTCCTTTCACATCATCTACTTTTCATTGAAACAGTCCAGCAGAACAAGTAGAAAATAGAGTTTCTGAGGCAGTTTTGAAGAAAGGAAAGTAAAACCCAAGAAAAAGAGAGAGGGGCATATTGAAAGAGAGGTAACAGCAGAGAGACAGGAAGTGTCACTGGCCTTTCTGGATGCAAACCTCGTTCTGTCCTTCCAGCCCACACCTTCCACCAGTCCCTTCCAGAAGAAACTTCTGGAGGGTTGTGCAAGTCCTTCATGAGCAGCCTCCGTTGCCTTCTCTCCTGCTTCCCACCCTCCATCCTTTCTTCTTCTCTGACTCTGAACTTCCCTCAGCCAGGAAGGTTCTAACCCCTACCCATGTCCTCACACTATCTGCCATGAATTAAGTAAATGTCTCCCGCACCAGGACATGCTCCAGTTAGACTCCTGGTACCAGTGAGTCTGATGTAATTTGGATTCAGGGTTTTTGCAGATGTAATGAAGTGTGAAGCTGGTTGGATCAGGACAAACCCTGGATCTCATGAAGAACGTTTTTCTATGAGAAAGTGAGAAGGATGGGGAAGCAGAGATAGCTAGGGGGCCCAGGAAGAAGGCCAAGTGAAGAGAGAGGCAGAAACTGAAGTACCATGTCCACCAACCAAGGAGACCAGGACTGTTGACTGACAGAAACTAGGAGAGAGCAGTGAGCAACTCTTCCCCAGCTCCATTGACAAGCCTGGCTCCTTCCCAGTTCCAGGCACTAGAGCTATGAGGAAATGCATTTCTGTGGTTTGAAGCCACTCAGTGACAGTAGCCCCAGTGAAAGACTATCACCTGCCCAAAATATGCTGATCAATACCGCATATCCAGAGGGCAACTCTGCCATGTGCTTTACTTCTTTCCCATGGGCCCAGCTGCTCCCTCTCTAGGCTCCCATCTTAGTCATCCGTTGGCTTCTTTGTCTCATTACTCTGCACCTCCTTCATTGATGCCTGCCCAGGCCCAGGCTTGACCTCCACTAAGCCCAAGGTGGCTGTGGTGAGGCAAAACTGAAGAATGAATGAAAGTTGATCAGCTTTCAGGGACACCCATCATTTAGCCATGAGCCCCATGTTCGTCCATTGTGAGTGCTGCTTGGGAACAAAGATTTTTCTTTCTTTCTTTGTATTTATTTATTTATTATAGGCCAGACCTGGCAGTGCTCAAGGCTTACTCCTGATTCTGCACTCAGGGATTACTCCTGGGGAACCATATGGGATACTGGGGGATCAAACCTGGGTCAGAAGCATGCAAGGCAAGTGCCCTTATACTATTGCTTCAGCCCTGAAACAAAGATTTTTTGAAACTTTATTGATGCAAAGATGGCCCCCTGGATCTTACTCCCTTCTTTGGGGTTCTCTCAGTACTGAACACGGGGTCTCAGGGCACAGCCCTGGGTGACAGCTGCCCAGTCTACACCCAGGAGGCTTGGAGGAACTGTGCCCATGGTCTCTGCCTCTGCAAACTCAGTCCAACTAGTTCTCCTAGTGCACTGGGGTACCGATTCACGTATACAATCAAGAGGTAGTCAGGGCTAGAGGCAGAGAGGCTGTCTGACTTCAATACCCAGAGCGGACCATACAAGCTGATGTTTCCAGATGTGGGGTGTTAAGTACTGCAGTAAAGAATAAAGAAGGCTTGAGCACAGGGCACATGCGAGTGACAGCTGAAGCTCTGGTCTGACAAGTACAGTCGGAGAGTTTGTCCTGTACCAGAACACAGAGAGGGCAGCTGTGGAGCATAGCACGAGGACATGCAGTGGGAAGAAGGTCTACGGAGTGCACTGAGAAAGAGGAGGGAACAGGAAACCTGGGAAAAAGAGTAGCACCAGAAATCCAGAGGAGCAGAAAGAATCCCAGGGGAGGGCACCATGTCCCAGCTAGTGCCCAAGTAAGGCAGAGGGCCCCGGTTACCCAAAGGGGACCAGTTTTCTTGGTAGAGGGTACCTCGTGACAAGGCTTGGGGTGAGATGTAGGCACCCTTTCCCACCAAAGGGAGGGGCTTGATATGAATCAATGTCCTCAGTTTGGTATCTGGTGGCACTTAGGCACTCAGATAGGCCCTAAGACTCTCTTGCCTCCTCAGAGCTGGTTCTTCGTGGCATAGTAAGCTGCTACCTGCTTTGTCTGCAAGGCCCTGGCCCAGGGGGCTGGCCCTGCTCTGGGCTCTCTGCACACCTTTCTATCCAGATTTATCTATCCACTATCTACCTATCTCCTGGGAGGAGGTCCCTGGGAGTGGGTGCTCCCAACTGGGTCTGATTCCTTCTTTCCTGTACCTCTTCCTGCCACCTCCCAGACTCCTCCATTAAGGCTCATGACACTCAAAGGCAAAGTGAGCAAAGCATTGATGGCCTTAGTGGGTGCCGGCATTCCCCCAAGTGTCTTCCCAAGGCCCAACTTGCTCCTGGGACCATGGCTGCTCAGTCTTCTCAGGCAACTGAACCGTGGTCACAAGAGACCTTTCCCAGCCACCTATGCCCCTGCTGCACGCAGGAGAGAGAAGCGAAATGAGAACCCATGGCATCTCCACCCCTTGTTGATTGGGCCCCCGAAGAATGCAAGGTGACAACAATCAGCACTGCAGGAACAGAGTGGCTGCTACACACTCCAAGTTCTGACTGTGGTTGTATCCATGGGGAGAAGAACAGGTGTGTGTGGGGCCCAGAGACCAGGCCTGTCCACCGGGGAGGGTAGAGCCTACACGAATTCTCCATGACACCGGAAACAGCAAAAAGTACTTGCATTTTTGTTCAAATGCCCCCCTCTGAGCCATGGAGCTACAAACCAACAATTAAACCATGAATATAAGAGCAGAAAATAATAATTAAAGCATTGCATTAGCCAAAGAGCAGAAACAGGGAGGACAGATTAGAGTCCAAAGCAAGCGTTGGTGTTGAGAGCAAAATTCTGGACCCTTCTTCCTGGGACTCAGCTGGATTTTTTTTTAAAGATGCTTTTGGTATTTCTCTCCTGAGTGAGAGAGTAAGCCTGGGCTTTGGGTCACTGAAAAAGCTGCTTGGTGGGAGTTTGGCGAAGGAGGTTGGGGCAGGTATAGATCTGGGGCTCCGCCTACTGCCCTGAAGCTTCTGTCTCTCTGCGTCGTGCCCTTGCACCAGCTGCTGTCTGGGCCTCAGCCCCTGTGAAGAAAGGCTCTGTGACAGTCGTCCTTAGCCAGAGCCAGTCCCCAAGGCACCAGCACTACAAGGAGACGCAGCTGTGTCCTTGTCATTCTTAGAGGAAATGTTTTTCACAAGATGAAAGCTCATGGATGGGCCCAGTGGAAAACAGCCACGACTGTGGAATGTGAGTCCTCAGTTCAGATCCCGCTTTCGTGGTGGCTGACTCGGGACCCTGCACAGCCCCTGATGGCCCGTTGGTGAAGTGGCCGAGATGTTGTCCTCATAGCAACATTGCTGGGAGTCGCATCATAAGGAAATCAGCCAAAACACGTAGTATGTACATCAATCCGTACAACAAACTGTATTTTTTTGTCCTATTTATTTATTTTCACTTGTCTATGTGATGTGTTAAACACTCCTATAATTGTCGTCTTCTTGATGACAGATTTTGCCTTATGTTTTCTCCAAAGGTTATTTGGTGCATAAAGATTCACTACTCCTGACACAATTGTGGACGGTGCATTTTATTCTCTGAAACAATCCTCCCCATCTCTTTAAATTTTTTTTAACCTTGAGTTTTAATTAAAAAAAAATGGTAAAACCGAAGGCAAAAATTATAATCATGCTTCTTTTTGTTTATGCATTTATTTTTATTTTGTACCAACTTTTAACTTTTGTTTTATATATATCTAAGCATGTATATGTATATATGTGTGTATATTTATTTATCTATACATTAAAACATAAATCTACCCCTGGCTCTATCTTCACAGCACCTATTTTTCTGTGTATACGAACTCTCCCTCTGCTTCTCTTAGGAGTTGTGTGATCACATTTCATTCCTACCTGTACCATCCACAATTTCTCTTAACCCCAGGGTCTCCTATATTCAAAGTGAGTTACTACTGAGTTATGGTCCCCTCACCCTCCTCCCTCTTTGTTTTGTATGTTCATTTTCTATTTTCAGCATTTATTTTTTTCCTTGACCCAACCTGAGAATATTTCCCTTGTAATACAGAAGCTTAATTTGTGGGCACCAGCTCCTCATGGATCCTCATGGTTCCCTTCTTGCTTCAGGTGGTCACTGTTGCCCCCCTCCCCCCCTCACTGCCTGCTCCCTGAACAGACCTTCACGTGGCCTTGGAGCCTGGTGCTCTGCCCTCCCACCTCACCCATGTTCTTTGCTGATCCTTCACCAGATTTGGCTGAACCACACCAGCTCCTTGCTGGGGGCCCTGGATCCACCATCCCTCCTGGTCCTTGCTCATCCCAAGCTTCTAGCACGTTGGCCACTCCAAGGATGGTCAATGCTCCTCCCACTCAATTCTCACTGCCATGGAGGAGTGGCCAGACCCACCTCCCAATTATAGCTAATAGCAGAACTGAAATGTTTTCTCTCTGGTGCAGCATATGTTGGGATTTTACACACTCTGCTGCCTCTTTGCAAGGCACAAGCTCCTACATTACTAGGGGAGCTTCAGACCCAGTGGGGTGAGGGAGAAAGGCCTGGCTTACCAAATGGGGTCATCAGGTCTTCTTCATCTCATCCCACCAGCAGGTCAATATGGAGCCAGCACTGGGGCGGGTCCGAGGGTGTCAAGTGGAAGGAGCATAGGGTCTTGGATTGCTCTGTGGAATGAGTGCCACAGCCTTGCTTTTCCCTGTAGTCTGGCCTGGGCTGTGAGGGCAGTGAAAAGTGAGGCTTTGTGACATAAAAACAGTGTCCTGAGATTTGGGGGTTCTTTGCTACACTATTAGCCGTCACTGCTAATACTGAGCAATTTCTTCCTCTTGCTTTTACGCTTCTGGTTGACAACATTTTTCTTGCTATTTCCTTCTTTTCCCTCTGTAATAGTTCTTAGTTTTCACATTTTCTTCACAGATCTGCAAGGTATACATTTTGGTTTTCATTCTACTTGAAGAATCTTTTAACATTTTCAAAATACTCCCAAACCTGCATTTTCTCTAATGATCAAATTTAAGAAAAATAACATACCATTTTACTCTTTCTATGTGAGACAGAAAATCCACAAACATTTTACTTTCTCCTCTGCCTTCCTCCAACGAGAGGAAAACCACTGACAATATAATTAGGACCTACAGAAATAAAATTCAATATCATCTTTTATGTCTTCAATCCTTCACCTTTTATGTGTGTATGTGTTTTCCCCTAAACTTCTCAGAGGCTAAATTTTATAAATCTGTTTTACCTTTCAGTGGCTGCTATAACAAAGTGCCACAAAATTGGTGAGACCAAAGTTTGGAGCTGTTATCACTCTGCTGAAATCAAGGTGTCAAGAAGGTGTGAGCTCCGAGTCTCTAGAGAATCCTATTTTTTTGCTTTTTCTAATTTGGCATTTGCCTTGTGCAACGCTGGCCCGGCCGAGCAGGGTTCGATTCCTCCGCCCCTCTCGGAGAGCCCGGCAAGCTACCGAGAGTATCTCGCCCGCACGGCAGAGCCTGGCAAGCTGCCCGTGACGTATTCGATATGCCAAACACAGTAACAACAAAGTCTCCAATGGAGACGTTACTGGGCCTGCTCGAGCAAATCGATGAACAATGGGAGGGCCTGGCAAGCTACCCGTGACATATTTGATGTGCCAAACACGGTAAGAACAAGTCTCACAATGGAGACATTATTGGGCCCGCTCGAGCAAATCGATGAACAACGGGAGGACAGATAGCGCTACAGTGCTAATTTCTCATGGTCATTGACATTTCTGAGGTTGTGGTTGCATTGTTCCAATGTTTCCTTTTTGTGTAGTTCCAGAGCTCAAACTCAGGCCTTAAGATGTGCAATGCAAGCTCTTCTGCTGAGCTATAGTCCTGGCTCTATCCCAATTTCTGTCTATCTTCACAGCACCTGTTTTTCTGTATATATGAACTCTCCCTCTGCTTCTCTTAGGAGTTGTGTGACCACATTTTATTCCTACCTGTATTATCCACAATTTCTCTTCATCAGAGAAGTCTTGTCACAAGGATCCAAGTTCCAAGAACTTACAGCTTCCAGGCATTAGGACCTTGTATCTTTGGGACTCCCATCCCCTATATTGCAATGTTTTTTGGAAAGTTCTTCAAGGAGTCTTAGTGGCAGGTTTGATTTTGTGCCCGTAATTCTATTTTTTTTGTGGTTTTGGGGAGATATCTTGTGGTGCTCGGGGCTTTGTGCTCAGGGTTCACTCCTGGAAGAGCTCAGAGAACCATCTGGGGTGCCAGGGTTGCATGTGGGGTCAGCTGCATGCAATGTAAATGCCCTCCCACTGCACTATTTCCCCAGGCCTATAATTCTATATAAATCAACAATTCTTGGGTCTCATTACACCACTAACATTGGCCTTTGGTATTATGGGAAAGAAATCTTTGGAGAGTTGAATAAGTGGTGGGGGTTGTTTTTTCATAAATGACTTTTGTGGGAGGTTTGATTGCATATTTACCCGATTTTTTTTTCAAGTGTTTTTAATCTTCAGAACCATTTAATACCTCATCAATTCATTTTGCCTGGAATCAGGAATTCCTTCCAACTTACCAAGGAAGCTTTAGCGAGGGCCACTCCTCTCCATCTCCCCTTTTAGAGGTTCTGGCAAGTCTGTGTGTTTTATTATACCTTCTGCTCCATATGTTTCTTCTTCTGCATTTATACCATCTGGATTGGTATACTGTCTTCCACTAAGGGTAATGTTTCTTTTCTAACTTCTATACCTTCATACTTTTCTCTGCAATCACAGATTCTCCAGTTTATCTTCTATGTCAATGCCTTTAATTATTTAAAGGCAGATGCTCCTCTCATAGGTTCAAATTATTATTGTATATTTAGCTTTCTTTCTTTCACAAAGTCTCTTAACCTCCTTTCTGTCTCAGTAGTTCTCTTTTCCATTCCCATGGACCATTTCCTGCTATTTTTCATTCCTATTTCTTACAGTGGAGTGGGGGAAAGTATTACATTTAAAATTTCTCTTATAGATAATAGCAAAGGTTTTTCAGAAACTCTGCTTCTATTTCTGCAGGAAAATGGCTCTCTTTTTAAAGAACTAGTCTGTTTTAGTCAGCATCAGACACACTCACAGACACAAACACACAGA
The DNA here is from genome assembly GCF_029834395.1 of Sorex fumeus. Taxonomy (NCBI): domain Eukaryota; kingdom Metazoa; phylum Chordata; class Mammalia; order Eulipotyphla; family Soricidae; genus Sorex; species Sorex fumeus. The sequence continues at coordinate 48,935,104 of NW_026606104.1, forward strand.
GATTCATTTAATGTATTCTACATCTGTTTGTTTACTATCTTTTGAAAAGGGGGAGGTCTACTGTTCCAGTGTGCCTAGCCAGAGAAGTCTGTTTCTTTGGGTCATCTGTTGATTTTTTTCTTCTAAGAGATGTGGAAATTCACTTCTGGAATTGTAAACTGGTGGTTAAGTTGATGTGTTCTGGCCAATTTAACTACTGTAGCTCAGCTGGATTATTATGCTTGGATAATTTGAAGTAGTTTGTGTTTATTTAGAGGTGAGCCACTGAAAAGTGAAATTGCTAGAGAGTACCATGACTCTTCAAGCAACATTTATATCCACGTCTTCTCCTTCAAAAATTTTAGAGCTCTCTGTTTGTTGAAACCTTAATCTGAAAAGGAATATCCTGCCCTTGTGTGTGTATCTGTTCAGTTTCTTCACGAGGTCAGCTCTAGCAGAGGGAGGACACTGACCTTTTCTATTTAAGGTTGAACTCACTGTCACTTCTCAAGAATAAACCTTCTGGAGGCTGCTAAACCCACTGCCATGACTCTTGGCAGGAGCAGGGAACAGAAGCTTCACTTCCGGTGCCTTCTGCTTCCTCTGGGCCAGCTGCCCACTTGCTGGTTAAAGAGAAGCCAGGCTGCCCACGGTGGGAAATGGCTGCCCTGTGATTGATAGGAAACCGTCACAGGGGAATCTGGACTGCAGTACAGCCAGATGTTTTGTCTGGTCCAGCATCCTCCCAGGAAAACATGCTCCATTGGGCAGGGGTTCTGGCTAATCAAAAATGCTGGTCTCCCTCTCTCAGAAGGCCTCCTGCTTAGTAAGTAACAACTGAAAATGGCATTTACAGGTTGTCTTCTGCATTAATTGTTAAGAAGCATTCCTCCCAGTTAAAAACTCAACAAAACTAAGACAGTTAGCTACAGGTAAGCTTTATCAACATGAGGAGTAGACAGCTTGGTTAACATGGGGTTGGGGAGCAGATAGCCAAGGTTCTGGGAAGAAGATGTTCTCCATTCTCCATAGGTCTTAGATCTCTTTTTTCCCCAGAGATTATTGTACTATTTAAGCAGTTAGTACCCAGCCCCTCCTCATTGTCCAGGCCTCTCCTTTCACTTGTGTACATTGCGGCCCCTCTGTGCCTAGTCCAGACTACACCTTCCTGGTTTTGTACCATGACCCCAATCTTGTCCCTACACCACCATTCTCTATCCAGTGTGTGCTTTTCTAGTCTGGGATGTGCCTCTGGGACCCTGTCAGGTATGTCCCCATGCTGGGGTTTGCTGCTCTGTAACTTGTTGTACCTTTCTAGGCCTGCATCTCAGTGTCTCCCTGTCCCTCCGGGCTTTCCTTGGTCTCCAGCCACAGCCACATGGGTGAGATCCCTGTTGTCCTGCCCTTGGCGTGGGCAGGGGTGAGGGATAAAGAAAAGCTGCCGGGGTGGGGCTTCCTCTCATCTCCTGTTCTCTCCCACTCCAGCCATCTCAGTAACTTTTAACTGGGTCAAACGATACCATATTCCTCTATATCATGAAGATGCTTTGAAATCAGAATAAATCTTTTTTAATTATTACTTTTCAGACTTACTACCTTTTTAAATTATGTTCCAGTCAAACAATGTTTGAGTACCCATTTCTCCACCAGTGCCCATTCTCTCCACCACCAATGTTTCCGGCATCCCTCCTGCCACCCTCATCCCTTCCCACCCCCACCTCTGTGGAAGACACATTCCCTCCTACTCTCTCTCTCTCTCTCTCCTCTCTCTCTCTCTCTCTCTCTCTCTCTCTCTCTCTCTCTCTCGGTATGGTTTGCAATATAGGCACAAAGCGGCCATCATGTTTAATCCATAGCCTACTTTCTAGCATGCATCTCTGATCCAGAGTGAGCCCTCCAACCATCAGCTACTTAGTGGTCCCGTCTCTATCCCAGCTTCCTTTCCCTCCAGGGCATGAGACCAGGCTCCAAGCCCTGGAGTAATCCTTCTGGCCCTTATCTCCACTATCCTTAGGTGTTACTCTCCTATTATGTTATTTTATATTCCACAAATGGGGTCTCAGATTTTGGTGGGGAAAGCATCAACATACTCACCAAGAGCTGGCTCTTAGCCCTTCTCCCCTTCCTTCCCTACAAGACAGACAGAGAGAGCTCTCAACCTAGGCCAGCTTTGTACTCAAGTAGCAAAACACAGTTCTCAGTGTAAGGAGTGGCCCCCAAACTAGGGCTATCTGCCACTGTGTCTATTCTTTTCATTGTCACTACTGTAGGTTCTCAAGTGGGGGTGTCCTCCTGTCACACCAGACTGTGTCCTCTTCCAGAAGCAGCTGTTTTGATGCACCTTCCTGTCTTTCACATGCTCTAGGCCTTATCTCCTCCCAGCACGAAGAACCAGTAAAAGTAAAGGCCCTCCCGTTGATCATCGATTTGCTCGAGCGGGCCCAGTAACGTCTTCATTGGAGACTTTGTTGTTACTGTGTCTGGCATATCGAATACGTCACGGGGAGCTTGCCAGGCTCTGCCGTGCGGGCGATATACTCTCGGTAGCTTGCCGGGCTCTCCGAGAGGGGCGGAGGAATCGAACTCGGGTCGGCCATGTTGGCTGCGTGTAAGAACCAGTACTGATCTTTAAATTGTAGTGAGCATAAGTACTTCTGTAACACCCTGCTTCCAACTCTTGCTGCCTGGAATTATAAATTACCTTTACAATTATGTGTCTATTGTGCTTCACACATTACCCACTACAGAACGCATCATATTATATCAGAATCTGTAGAACACTCTCTAGATGGATTTATCCGTATTCTGTTTCCACAGGACTTTACGGAAATGACAATAGCAAAACAAATCGATTTCTCATCTCCCCCCCCCCATCAGGCATGCAAATTCTGACTAATAGGATCTCGGCAGATGTCTTGAGGGATGGTGGTTCTTCCTAAGTAAATAGGTAAACACTGGCTGCGAGAAAGCTCTGAGCCCTTTCCACTTTCTCCCTTTTTGAGATTGGAACATAGCATGAAGTCTGGCGCTGCTGCAACTGACAAGGGAACCATGAGAAGCAACGTCCAAGGAGGACCAAGCAAGAAGTCAAGCCATCCCGAACAGATGCATCAGGCCTGGATGAGAACTTCTGATTCTTCTTTTTTTCCCCCAAGGGAAAAATGAACCTCCATCTGCTGAAGCCAGTTTTTGTTCATTTTTCTACTTTTATTCTGTGCGGATACATACATTTCTATCTATAAGACGGAGACCTTCAAGGGAAAAGACTGTTTCTTATTTATATTTATATCCACCATGGTTGGCAGAATGCCTGGTACCAAGTAAGCGCTCCAAAATTTTGCACTGAGCTGAATGTCATTACTGTCTTTAAAATATTCTGATGTCTTCTCATTATACTGAGCCATCCATTCAGCCTTCTCATCTTGGCCTTCAGGGTCCTACAGGGGACACCCCCTTTGCCACACCACAAGCTCCAGCCACCTCTATCAGGCATACCTTCTAGGAGAGACCCTACATTTTTTACTGTGTTCATGTGGACGCGCTTCTTTCTTGCTGTTGGCATGTTGGTCCCACACTTCTAGACAGAACACTCTCTCCTCTGTGACTGAAGGTGGCCCGCACACGCTTGTAACATCTGCTTTATCGGCAGGTACCTGTTTGCTGAATTATTTTCCCCATTGGGATGTGAGCTTCCAAAGACCTGGCTCACCCTAGCACTGATCTGTGTGTGTTCTACTGCACAGCTACACTGAGTTTCAGCCGCTGAGAAGTTGTTCAGCATAGGTTGTAATTAAAGGAACGAAAGCAGGTCAGAATGGCAGAGCAGAATAAGAGAAGCCTGGTGCTGGGAACAATAATATTAAAACCTACATCACTGGGTCACTGTGAGATCTGGGGATGTGGGGGTTGTCACTCCCTTCCAGGCCCCAAGGATCTTGTCTATAAAAGTGTCCAATATTAACTGATCCAGAACATGGAAGGATGTAGCTGTTGTTCAGAGATGGAGAGAGGGGAAGAACCATGAGCAATAGCTTTGCCCCCACATTCTTCTCCAATTTTTATGAGAGTTGGTCTATGGATTCTAGAAAGGATAACTTTGACCTGCAGAAAACCAAGAAGCAGTTTCATTTTTATGGAACAAAGCTGCATGCAGCATGACAAAGTCACATTTGTGGGATGCAGGGAGGAGAGATGTGGAGGGTGGTGGCACACAGATCTGCTCCCCTGCGGGGGTGTCAGGTCTGAGTGGGGTTCATCAGCCACCTGTCCCACAGAGCTGCCCTGAGGGAGAAGCCCCTACTAAAGGCTGCAGATGCTCCTGGGCTCCAGGAGGGGATCTGCCTGTGGAAGGATCTCCTTTCCTACTGAAACACATCCAGGCTCACCTCAGATCCCTGCCATCACTGAGGTCCCTCCTGGGCACCCCTCAAAGGGCCAATACTTTATTTGCTTGTCAGGGTGAAGTTTGGCTACAGATCCCTCTGGTCACCTGCTTGGGATGAGTTGGAGCAGGGTAGAAGGTGCATCTGTCTGTGTTCCCTGTCCCCGGAACATTCTCACAGATTGGCCTTGGGCTATCAGAATCCCCCTTCTGTGATGTCTAGGGGGAGCTAGAACCTCTGCCTCCCCCAACAGTGCTGTGTCCTTGCTGAACAGTCCTGCTTACTGCATGTCCTACCTGGGTACTACAGGAATATCTATGATGTGTCAGGCAGGTTTCAGTGTCAGTCACGGGGACTCACTGAGCCATAACTGTCCTATGAGGTGGCAGGGACTCTTGAAAATACTTGTTTCACAAATAACGGAAAAGAGGCACGAAAACATAAAGAGGACTTTCTGAGCTCCACAGCTAGTGTGTGTGTGTGTGTGTGTGTGTGTGTGTGTGTGTGTGTGTGTGTGTGTGGTGTGGTGTGTCTGGGAGGGACTGGAGCAAGGGTCCAGTTCTCAGCTACAGCTTAATACTGAATGAGCAACAAAACTCCTGGGATATTGGGAGAATTAGCTCTTCAAAGGAATCCAGTGAGCAATCAGACCAACTGGCCCAACTGCAAAATGGAACTGATGCAGGGAAAAGCAGGAGATACTGTAAGACAAAACATAAACAGCATCCTCAGGGAGATGCAAGATGATAATACACTGATAAAAACAAAAGCAGGCTGCCAAGAGTAATCAGAAAACGAAAACGCAGTTTCCTCGAAATAAAAACAAAAACAATATTTTTCCAAAGAAAGTGGGAGAAATAACAGGATAAGTGCTATTGAAAACAGAATTAATGAAAACAAGGGATCCTTGACAGAATAAAAATAGGATAGAGAATTTTTCAAATCACCAGAGGAAAAAAAAAGAAACCTAATTAGATCAAATCAGCAAACAGTATGAAGTTAAAAACAAACAAAAAAAACCCCAAAACGCAATAAAGAAACTAAATATTCTTTGTTTGAAGGTCCGTGTAATACATTTGGCAAAAATAATATAGGCAAACCCTGTTCTTTTTTGCTATCTATGAGTATATAGAGAACATAAATAAAACAAAAACTAAAAAAGAAGAGTATGAAGCAGTAAAACTAATAAAGAAGATATACAAAATATAAAACCACTTAGAAATGTTTTAAAATCCTTAAATGCTTTTAGGTGAAAAAGAGGTCTGAACTGAAATGATAGACTTTAGAAATGAATACTCCCACCTAGAAAACATAAACTTCCCCAAAGAAATCATAAGAGAACCTGAAGCAGCAAAAACAATGAAGTACTACTTTGTACTCAGACTGGAAAAATGCCAAGAGGACTCACAACGTCTAGTGATGCTATGTAGGGATGCCAGCTTTGGGTAGATATATAAATTCCAGCAGAATCTGGAAGGAAATCTGAGGTCATTTATTACAATTTGCCTTCGAAGAATATATCCTAAAGAAATCATTGGACACCTATTTGAGGATTCATGTACCAGGGTGTTTACTGGAGTGAAAAACAGAAAATGTTCACTTTATCAATAAGGGAGCAGTTAAGTAAGTTATGATTGTGCCCATGAAGGACTCCTTGAAGCCATCAAACAAGATGAGGCAGACAGAGATGTTGACATAATAAGATGACGATACACGATGAAATGGAAAAAAGCAAAAATCAGGTTACTGAGGCATGCACGGAGATGATCTTGTTTCAGAAGCTGTGTTTATTACGTTTGCTTTGGGTCTATATAGGATCTCAAGCACCCAAGAAACAAAAGGGAAGCGAAAGGACAGAAACCGCTATCATAGAGCCTGCCCAGAACCATAGCACGTGGCGGGGGCGTTAAGCGATCTATTCTTCACAGTGCTGTACTGTTGGCATCTTGAATTTTTAAAAATGAGTATCAACATTTTCTTTGGAGAGAACCATTGTATAAAGGCACTGCAATTAAAAACATCTTAGGCAAATAAGGACGGAAACCCAAAACTAGCTAGGGCTTTGGCGTTTCCCCTTAGTTTTACTATTGGTTATTTACACAAAGAGTGTGAGTCTGCTGGAGGTGAGGGGTCGGGGGGGGGGGAGAGAGAGAGAGAGAGAGAGGAGACAGAGAGAGATAAAGAGATAGATACAGAGAGAGACAGAAAGAGAGAGAGACTGTAGGATAATATTGGTTTGTCTTGCTGCAGGGAGCTTAGTTTTATTGGGTTACTCCCATCACAGCGCTCCCATTCCTCTGCCTGTTACACATTCTTTGTCAACTTTAATCTAAATAGGAGAATTAATAGTTTCCTGAGTCTGTGCACCTTCCTGAAAATGCCTCTCAGCTGCTGTATAGGGCTCTCCTTGAGGTAAATTTAAAAACTTTAAAGTAAACAATATCAAGGACAAGGAATTAAGTGGAGGCATGAGAAAGAGAGACAGGGACAGAGAGACAGAGAGAGACAGAGTGGCAGAGAGGGAGGAGGAAATACAGAAATGCAGAAAAGGGTGAGGGCACAGAGGGGCACAGGAGTGCAGGAGGAAGGCAGGAAGGAGAGGGAATGAGGACACACCAGAGTAGGTGCCCGTTCGGAATGGAGGTGGGAGGGGGATCTTGCTACCCAGGCCTCCCTCCCAGCAGCTGGCAGAGCAGCTGCTCACGTGGAGCTCTCAGAGGCCGGGGCTCCAGAAAACCTTTCGGGGGAGGCTTGGCACTATCACCTCCACTCTGTGGCGCTCACCTCAGGTCCACATACGTATACACACACACACACACACACACACACCACATACACACACCTCACATACACACACAACCCACATACAACCTCCCACATACACACACAACACACACCCCCCCCCTCCCACATACACATATACCCCCCCACATACACACTTGGGTTGTACTACCCAGAGAGAAGAGTTCCTCAGAGTGCCTGGATCCCCCTTCCTGAGGGAGGGGCGGGGAACCCCCAGCTGCCCGCCAGCACTGGCCTGTAGTTCCTGTAGGGGATAATGTTCTCATTCCTGCCAGAACCCCTGGCATTGATTTCCTGTGCTCTCACAGCCAGATGTTCCAATCTGCTCTGTTCTCCTCCACCCTCATCCTCCACCTTAATTCCCAGGATTAATGCTGCGTGTCTCAGGCATGCTAATGTGCTGAGCCAGAAGGGAGCTGGGAATTTTTCACAAGATGCAGGGGCAAAAAACACGTAGGAAGGAGGCGTCAGAAAGTCCACGATGACTTTCGAGTGATTAAGCAAAACAAACAGATAGACAGGCAGACAAAAACAAAACAAAACAAAGCCAAGAAAGGATGAGAGAATAGAAAAACAGGAGAAAGCGAATATGACAGAATAGTCCTGGCAGTTAAGTCTAGGTAGTCGTTAGGTAAGACTATACCGTTCTGTCAACCTTTCTTTATATTTTACATCTTTCTTGCATGTTACACAATGAAAATGGAGAAACAAAAGAAGCTCCAAATTTCATGTTTTCAGAGGAGAGGGGGTGCAGGTGGTGAGCCCGCTTACATGCCTAGAGAATCGCCCCATCTTCATTCCCACTTGCTCCCCCGTGGTTCAAGGCACATCATACTCTGCAGAGAGCCTCCTCTCAGAGCTCTGAGACCCAGCACTCTGATCTTTCCCGGCTGCCAGGACAGCCTCAAGCAGCCGACCCCAGCCCCCAGTCCCTCTATGCTCTGCTCACCTCCCACTGCTGCCCCCACCCACCCACCCAATCAGAGGTGATGCTCTCACCACGGGAGTCCAATTCCAGATCTCTGAGCCTGATCACACTTTCCGGGATGCCAACTTTCCTCCTGGGCTATTTGGCCTCCTCCACTTTGTTCTTCAGGACTAATCTCTGAGTGTCACTTTTCCGGGGACAGCTTCTCTGGCTCCTCCTGTGCTGCCATTCATCCCCCTTCCTCCTTCCACCACCACCTCCATCTGGGCATACTTAAATGTCCCTTCTCTGCCAGCAGGGAGAGGGTCTCATCGATCTCCACAAGACCAGGACCATTTGCCCACGGTGTCTTAAATAGTGGTTCCAGGAAGGACTGAATGCATGCATGAATGATACTTGGAGGCAGGAAAACTTGGGGTTTGCATTTCTATACACAGAAGTAAAGAGAATCCTTTAACTCTTCATACATTCATTGTCCATTTAATACTAACTGAGTGACTAACAAGGATCTACTAATTATAAATGTCCAAATCCTGCTCTTCATTCATTCACTCATTTGTCTAACACTCAATAATTGCTGAATCTCTGCCAGGTACTGGGATGTGGGGTTGGGAGCAGAAAAATTTAAAAAAAATCAGAAAGAGAGCACAGATCTAGTAGGGGAGGTTAGGCAGAGGTTGTGTAGAGGAGAAAAGTTGTTTCAGATGAAGAAACAGGCTATGAGCTCTGGGGCTTCAGAAGAGGAGAAACCACTCCTGGGGTTCCCTGGAGAGGGTCTTGGGGAAGACAATTTGGGTGAGCCGAGATGAAGGATGTAGATAGAAGCCTTTGGAAAATGGAAACAATACAGAGGAGGATTGAGCATGTGTCAGGGGTCACCAGTGTCCTGCAAGTAATATCAAGGAGGAGTTGTGATAGAAAATAAGGTTGTGGATAGGTTGAGGTCTTGACAGCCTTAAAATTGAGGACAAGATGTTTAGCTTCTAAGACCTGGGTGCCACAGGCAGTTTCTATCTGAAGGTGAGTTGGTCAGATGTGTGTCTAGCTACAGTTGGCAGGATGGAGACTTCTCCTTCTGATAGTGGAAAAGCCATAAGAGCTTGACTGACCTCATTTGCTTAAAAAGCTGCACATTTAAAAAAACAAAAGAGAGAGATCTTTCTCATGTGTAGGGCTTGGGGAAAAAAAGGAGAAGAAACAGAGACCAGAGCGATAGTACAGTGGGTAGGGTCTTTGTCTTGCACGTGGCCGACCCAACTTCGATCCGCGGCATTCCATACAGTCCCTTGAGCACTTCTAGGAGTAATTTTTGAGTACAGATCTAGGAGTAACCCATGAGCATCACCTGGTATACTGAGCCACCCCCACCTCCAACAAAAAAGAAATATAGTAAAGGAATAACAAATAGTCAAGGTCATTGAAACTGAAGATTTTGTCCATAGAGCTGAGCTTACACAAGGGGGCAGGGGGTTTGTAGGGGTCCATGGGACACAAGTGGAGGAATGTGGGTCCTCTAGTGATGGGTCTGGTATTGTAATGATGTTGTTTTAATGGAAATTTAAGCTATCTGCAGCTTTGATTTACTAGTGATTTTATAACATGTACTCTTAGATGATTTTGCTTGTGTGTAGAAAGCTTTAAAGATGCCCACTTGAAATGAAGTTCCCTGTTCCAAGCTAAGCAAATGCTGAGTTTTGGACTCTCCTTGCAGCCATGTTAATAAGATGCCATGATGCAAGCATGGCTCTGCTTTCCCATGGGGTATAGGATCATGATGAGTTTGCACCCTATGAAACAACTAGAGTTCCCCGGGCTTTGTCTAAGTTTTAGGTTCTTGTCTAGCCTGGAATCACCAGTCTGATCAGCCGATGTCAGTCAAGACCTCCTTGTTCTCCCACCATGACTTTGCCTTAGTGTGCCTGATGAAAGGAACTCCCATTATAACACGCATGAAAAACACAACTAACAGTATTATAAATTGAGGCACCTCGATAAAAATAATTAAAAAACAAACTTGCACATAGAAAACACTTAAGACTCTTCCTTTATTCATTTTATTTGGTCTGAGCTTAAGGGCAAGTGTGTCTACAGAGAGTATGCAGACACATATCTCTCTTGTTCCAACCACATCAATTCCTCTAAACAGAAACCTCTCCCTAGCAGTGAGCTTCTCCTAGGGACCCTCTCCTTGTTCCACCCTATACTTCAGAGATGCATATCTAGGTCACACTGATTGTAGGACAGAAAATCTATCGTATCATACACACCATTACAGGCAGACAGAGAAACCTGATGCCCAAAGGAATGTGACAACTAAAGGAGTTTTCTGGACTGTTCCACTTTGGGATTTTTCAGTGAATGCACAAGCTGGACTTCCAAAATGACACCCTTTGCTATCAAGGGAGAGGAAATTAAAGAAGGGAAACTTAGAATGTCTGAACAACAAGGGTCTAGTTTTTTTTTTTTTTTTTGCTTTTTGGGTCATACCCAGGGATACTCAGGGTTTACTCCTGGCTCTGCACTCAGAAATGACTCCTGGCAGTGCTCAGGGGTCCATATGGCATGCTGGGGATCAAACCCAGGACCCAGGTTGACTGCGTGCAAGGCAAATGCCCTACCCACTGTGCTATTGCTCTGGCCCCAACAAGGGACTATTTTTGACTGAGCATAAGCATTGTGGAAATTTTATTTTGGCAAGATGGAACCCTTCCCTTTCAAACTCTGACCAACCACAGCTAAGTCACAAGCTCCTCCTCTCCATAGTCTCAGCCCTGTGATGAGTCCTATTAAACATTCTTGTCATCAAATGCTTTAAGATGGAACTGTTCAGAAAGGAGAATGGAACATGACATGGAAATGGAAAGCGAGATTCCAAATTGCCAATGCTTTGTTCCTGTGCCATGGCATCGTCTCAGGCCCACTTTCCTTAGGGAGCTCTTTCTTTGCAGATGATCCTGGTGGGCTAACCTCAGACAAGAGCTCTGTGATGGCCTTCTGTTCATGGCATTTAGTTCCTCACTCAAAGCCACTCCAGAACCAATGCCTGTTCCCAAGCATCACTGCTCCAGCCAGATTCCATCCCCTCAGATTCCCGTGTTCTACCCTTCTTCCACAGCCCTCTCCTCCTGCCATCCCATCCTCTTCTTCTCTTGCAGTTCATCTGAGCCATGGCTCAAGGCCCAGCTTTACCAGCAATGTGGTCCACAGGGATGATTCTGGAAGACCAGGTTCACGTCCTAGTTTTTAGCATTGTGGTGCCAGTGTAAACACACTAAGCATGCTCTTGAGACGCTGGCATTCTCATGTGCCAAGTGAAACAGATAATAAAGTCTCTTTCTTCACAGGCTTACTACTCTTACTAATAGGGCTTCTGAGAGAGTGAAAAAACAACCTACATGCTAGGCCTGTGCTTGAGGGAGGGTGACATTCCTTTCTCTCCTCACTCCTGGGAACCTCGAAAAGCAATTCCTGTTAGCCAGGCAGTAATGTGGAAAGGTTATATTTTGAGGAAGGATGCGTAAAACAGGATTGCTGGGCTGAGCTTTTGTAACTATTCCCTTTGCAACCCTAAACCATAAGTATATTTGTTATCATTTAAAAATGTTTTCTAAATGCAATTAGTATAGTTTAGGTCACATGTTTACAATTATGCTGACATTTACAGTTTTGCTGTTCATAGTTATCACAGGTCACCACTGCCAAAAGTGCCCGAGACTCTCCATACATGTCCTTGTGCTCCCTCTAGTCAACCTTTTATCCTCCCCTGCCACACGGCGTTGCTTGGCATTCTGAGTTCTGTAATCCAAGATTTGCCATTGTTTTATACCCTCTTCAATTGTCTGGCTTGTCTATATGTTGCAGATGAGTGAGGTCATCTAGTATTTGTCCTTCCTCTCACTTATTTTGCTTAATACTCTTGTCTCCCCTCCATCCAAGTTGCAGCAAACTGTAAGATTCCACCTTTCCTTGTAGCCTATAGTTTTACATTGTATGTCTATATCTATCTATCTATCTATCTATCTATCTATCTATCTATCTATCTCTTGCAACATCTTTGTTTATTTACCTGCCATTGGGCTCCTCCTCATTCTGTGGCTGAAACAAACTGAGAGAGGGAGGCATTCTGAGAGTGCCCTGCTCTAAGCTGACCCTCGCACACTGAGGAGAATCCAGTGCAGGGCCGTGTGTGTGAAAGTCACCGTGTTCCTGAACTCTGCTGAGCACAAGACTCCTCTGGGTGCTTTATGAGAAACAGGTACAGCTGACCCTTGAACAGTGTGGGAGTCGGGGTACTCACCCAGGCAGTCCAAGGTCTGCCTGTTACTTCTGACTCATCAAACACTTTGCTATTCCCTAACCCTTTTTACTGAATCACCGTGAGATACACAGTTACAAAGTTGTTCATGATGGGGTTTCAGTCATACAACATTCCAATACCTGTCCCTCTACCAGTGTTCCCAGTTTCCCTCCTGCCACAACTCAAACACTTTACTATCAATAGCTTGCTATTGATTGGGGTCCTTACCCAGACACAATTAGCGCATATTTGTTATAGGTATTTTGTGCTGTGTGCTTTTAGACAAAAGAAAATGTTAAGAAAATCATAAGGGAGATAACAACATTTACAAGACTGTATTGTAGTTTCTGAGAAAAAGAAAAACTAAAAACTACTGTTTCTGGGACTGGAGCAATAACACAGTGGGTAGGGCATTTGCCTTGCACGCGACTGACCTGGGTTTGATTCCTCCATCCCTCTCAGAGAACCCAGCAAACTACCGAGAGTGTCCCGCCCATACGGCAGAGCCTGGCAAACTCTCTGTGGTGTATTCTATGTGCCAAAAACAGTAACAACAAATCTCACAATAGAGACATTACTGATGCCTGCTCGAGCAAATTGATGAACAATGGGAGGACGGTGCTACAGTGCTATTGTAGTTTCTGAAACAAAAATCTACATGTAACTAGACCATTCCACTCACAACTATGCTATTCAAAGTCAACTACAATAGAGCCCACAACACTGCAGGAGATAAGGAGACTGAGCCAGAACAGAACTCTCTCCCAGGTCCTGCAAGCTCTCAATGGCAGGGCTCCCATTCAAACAGGGTCCAGAGGACTTCAAGGCTATGTCCTCAGCTCCTCTGCTAGAACTGTGCCCTATGGGCCAATGAGATATTTGCTCTTGAACGGCCGAGACTGTCCTTACCACTTCATAGGTTTTCCATAGACAGAGCCCAAGCCCAGAGTCTCTGCAGCCACTGATGATCACAAGGCATCCAGGAAGGGAGACCAGGCCAGCCTCTAACAAGCCACTGCTACAAATTCCAAGAAACAACGACAGCCACGGTCAGTCACTCTGCTGTAACCAGAAACTTACCCAATCGTGCAGCCTGCGTCAGCCTCGATGGTCCAGATGCAGTTGAGGTTGTGCTCGTATGGAGCCGGATACCCAGGTGACAGCACCTGCCCAGATGCCTCGCCTCTCACTGTGCCTCCACACTCAGCTGAAAGAAACCCCAGAAGAGAGATTTTAATAGGGTGACTTGCACTGCCAGCAGCAATGAGATAACTTCTAGAATTCACTCCAGTGGATTAGGTATAGCAAATACAGAGGTTCCTGAATTTATATTGTGTATATATATGTATATATATATCACCCCAATACCCATAACTCAGCAATAAAAGGCAAACTGCTCAACTGAAATATGGGCCAAGCATTTGAGGAGATATTTCTCTATGGAAGACTTGGCCAAAATGCACTTAAAAGACGCTTCCCCAACCTGAGTGCCTGAGAATAGATGAGTGGATAAAGAAGCAATGGCACATCTACACAATGGAATACTACTGAGCTATTAGGAAAAATGAGGTAATGAAATTTGCCTATAAATGGATGAACTTGGAGAATATCATGCTGAGTGAAATGAGTCAGAAGGAAAGGGTCAGGTATAGAATGACTGCATTTATTTGTGGGATTAAAAGAAAAACAGTATGAAACTAATATCCATGGCGAGGGAAATGGGTCAGGAGGACTGGTCAATGGCTGGAAAGCACCACAAAAGTGTGTGTGGGGCGGTGGAGGGTAGTTAAGATAGAGGAGGGTCCATTATTGGACAACATTAGTTGGAAATAAACACTCTCTCTGGACAGGAACTGAATGCTGAAAGTAGGTAAATGATAATCTTTAAGCATCTGTATTGCAAACCATAATGCCTAAAAAGAGAGAGAGAGAAAGGGGGGGAGAGAGAGATGCCTGCCATAGAGGCAAGTAGGGGTGAGGGGGCCCTGGAAGGGTGGGAGGGAAACTGGGACACTGGTGCTGGGAAATTACACTGGTAAAGGGACAGATGTTGGAACATTATAAGATTGAAACCCAATCATGAGCATCTTTGCAAAAAAATAATTAAATAAGTTAAAAAATGTTTCCCATCATTAGCAGTGAGGCAAGTGCAAATTGAAAGCAGGAGGAGCTGCTGCTTCTCTCCCACTCACACGGCTGTAATCAAAGGAGAGCCACAACAAGGGTAAGTAAGGCTGCGGAGACACGGGAAGGCATGCACATTGCTGGTGACAATTTCAGAGTTCTTTCGAAGGCAGAACTCTGTTACTCCAGCAATTCTGCTCTTGGACACATGCCCAATAGCAATGAAAACATACCTTCACACAGAAACAGACTCAGGAAGGATCATAGGGGCATTCTTTTTAAAAATAATTTATTTTAATGGAATCACTGTGAGATATACAGTTACAAAGTCGTTCATAGGGGCATTCTGAACAGTGAATTCCCTCTAGTGGAAACAACCTAAATAAATGCTCATCGGCTGAGGCTAATCAAATGTGGAATATCCATACAACAAGCTACACTGTCATAGAGTCACGATCCAACACAATCTACAACATGAACTAACTTTGAAAACAACATGCTAAATTCATGTTGTAGATTATGTTGGAACTCGACTTTTTATGATAAAAGAAATAGCCAGGAGGCTGAAGTAATAGCACAGTGGGTAGGGCGTTTGCCTTGCACATGGCCGACCCGGGTTTGATTCCCAGCATCCCATATGGTCCCCGAGCACTGCCAGGAGTAATTCCTGAGTGCAGAGCCAGGAGGAACCCCTGAGCATTGCTGGGTGAGACCCCCAAAAGAAAAAATAGCCTTTGAGGACGTGAAGAGATCCTCAAACCTGCTCCAGCCTTACAGTGAGTCTTCCCTGTGGGGTGCCATCTAGAAGTGGGAGGGCTGCCGCCACACAACAGAAGGAAAGACTAGACACAGACCCCACAATTCCCAGATTTCACCCACTGGAGGGGGCCTTGAGGGAGCCTCAGAGTGGAAGGCTAAAGGTCACGGTGTAAATCCCACTATGATACCTCAGTGGGGTCCCTCACACTTGACCCAACAAGAAGATCTGATCTGCAGAGCAAAATGTGGTGCCACAGTATGAACTGGCCTCTTTTGTAATGTTGCCCTGTGCTGACTGGCCATGGCATCACACATGGTCTCCCTGTTGGACTGTACTTTCTCCTCACTCCTAAAGCCCAGCCTGGGTCCAGTACTGGGATGCCAGTGAGGTGAGATGGGACATTCCTGATGACTGGGCCACTCTCAGCACCAAGGACAGAAAAGTTTCTTGGTCCTTTAAGGGGCACTGACCCTGTCCATTGTCTGGCTTAAGTTCTTGTCTTTAGATTTCCTGCTGGGCACCGGATTTAACGGCCTGCTAAAGCAGAGCTGACCAGGTGAAGGAATGTAGGCCGTGAATACTTCTGCCGGGCTGCGTCCTGGGCTCTGGTCTTGCAGTGGTGAGCTAGAAGCCACCTCTACTCCCTGCTGGTGTTGGGACTCTGCAGCCTCCTTCTGCATTTCCACCTCCCAAGGACACCTCCCCCCTCTCCCCTGACCCTTTACACACGGTCCTTCACAGTGCTCACCAAGTATCCGCATGATCTGTTATGTATCTATTCCATGTGCTCAGGACTCATCGTGGGTCTCTGCACAAACCCAAGTGTACCAGCACTGGTGTGTGGCATTTGGTTATTAAAGGCAGCTAAATGCTCCCCAGCAGCTGTCACAGTGGCCAGAGGTGCCCAGATATGCTGAAGTGAGGGGGGCCGGGGGTGGGGAGTGGGATGGGGAATCAGGAGGAATAGTGTGCAAGGAGTCCTAGGCAGAGGGAGGACAGCCCACTCGCAGAGGGCAAAGGAGGAAGAGGGGTGGGGGTCTAAGGAACAACAGGCCCAGCCTCGCCTCCACTTCTCGGACACTCTTTGTGTGTCCTGTGATGTGGCACTAAAGTTCTTGGCACCCTCACTGACCTCAGCAAGCACACCCCTCTTCAGAGGATAGCTCAGTACCTTCCCTTGCTCGAGATACCTGTGTCTGAGTTGAATTTCTGTAATATTTTCCCCAGGCAAAGCAGCCTGAGCTCCATTTTCCTCCCAGAAATTGGGGCGAGGTGAATGGGTTTGAGTCCTTTGAGTGAATGAGTTTCAGGCCAGAGGCTCTGAAAATCAGGAGAAGCTCTGCCTCTCCCAACCCCCCTCTGCTCCCTGCATCCCCCAGTAATCACATGGAGGAGATGGCTTGGCTCAGGTCCCATCTGCCAAATATGTGACAAAGCCGGACTACCTGCCTGCATGCACTGCCCTGGAGGTGAAGAAGAAGCGATGGACAGGGCGCGGTTGCCCATGAACTCCATTCAGGACGCAGTTCAGAGAACAGGGCCAGGTACTGTTCCCCGCTTCTGAGCCCCTTAGGAAAGCAGAGGTTGGAGTGGGACAATTGGGGGAGCCCTGGCGAGCAGACAAAGGCTCCTACCTACCGACACACGTGGGGAGGGGCCGGTCCCAGGTCCTGCGCTCGCCGCTCAGACACCGCAGCTCTTCACTGCCCCGCAGGCTGTAGCCAGGGTCGCAGCCGAAGGACACGGAGCTCCCGGCGAAGTGGCCTCCGTCGTGAGCCTTGTAGCCAAACGGGGGGGTTCCCGGGTCCTCACATTTGATGAGCTCAAAGCCTGGTGAGCAGAGAAGGGAGAGTGAGCAAGAGCAGGTTGTGGAGGAAGCCGCACAGCCTCACCTTCTTGGGATGTCACCTGTGTCCCCAGAAAGGGCTCCAGCATGAGTCCTTGTGTGTGTAGGGCAGTGGGAGGACCCTCCTATCATAGTGCTGGGGGTGTGTAAGATAGAGGGTTCCCTCCTCTGACTACATGTCAGTGATTTTGGTTATTTCTCCCAGAACAACACTTCAGTGTTTGCAGGCAAAGGGTTTGGACCTTCTTTCTTTGGTTTGACCTTGTAGCATTTTGCTAGTGGGGTTAATGTCTCCATGTTGCTCTTGAGAACATTCTGACAGGAATCTTTATTTAAATTCTTTTTGTACACTAGGTGGTGCTTGGGGCTTACTCCCAGCTCTGTACTCAGGGAGTACTTCTGGCAGGCTTGAGGGACCATATAGGGTGCTGGGGATTGAACCTGGGTCAACTGTGTGCAAGACAAATGCCCTACCTGCTGTACTATCTCTTTATTCTCTTTGTTTTTTATTTTTAAATTTTAATTTGTTTGGGTTTTGGGCTATATCTTGGAGTGCTTAGGGATTACCCTTGGCTCTGTGCTCAGGGATTGCTCCTGGCAGGGCTCAGGGGACCATTTAGGGTGCCAGGGATGGAAACAAGGTCTGTTGCAGGCAAGGCAAGTGCCTTAATCCCTGCACTATCTCTCTGGCCCAAGGAGGAGACACTTTAAATGTGTTTCTGAGCTCTGCAGGGTCCTGCAGAAATGGCCTCTTAGGAAGGCTGGTATCGAAAACGTGTGCAGAGCCAGCTCGAAGCCTGTTCTGGGGCCGCACGTACATTACCTCTTGGTCATTCACTGGAGAATTACCGGGAGGTGTCACCATCTGCATTTTACAACTGAGCACACTGACTCGGGAAGGTTCAGTAAATTGTTTCAAAGTCACACAATATCAAATGATAGAAAGGGAATTGGAATTTGACTCTGGCTAATCCTCTTCCACTGATCTGCCTGCTGGCATGGGCACAAACCCCTGTGCCAGGCAGCAGAGCCCAGGCTGGAGGAACCCGCAGCAGGCCCACTGCACTAGCTTGCTCTGGCAGACTTATCAAGTCCAATTCCCACGTGATATAGTCGCCCACAGGAGTGAACAACGGAGTGTCTTTTTGTATATTCAAAGAATTATCTAAATTCACAGTTGACTCTGGGACATTTTTGATTATTTCGAAAAGAAACTCTGAACCAGTTTCCCTCAATGCCAGGCAACACAACTGATTCTCTGTCCGTCTCTGTGGATTGGCCGTTCTGGACATCTCATATAAATGGGTCACAGAATGTCTGGCCTTTTGGGACTATCTTGTCACTGAGCATATTTCCCAAGGTCCATCCATGCTGCGTAGCATGTGGCAGTACTTTATTCCTTTGTATGACCAAATAATGTGTCATTGCATGGACAGAAAGATCACAATTTGTTTCCTTTACAAGTTAGTTGTGAATAAAACCATTGGATTTTAAAATAGGGGGACCAGAGAGATAGCATAGCAGATGGGGTGCTTGCTTTGCATGTGGCTGGCCTGGGTTTGCTATCTGCCCAGTCCATATGGTCCCTTGAGGACCATCAAGAGTTAAGCCCTGAGCATTGCCAGATGTGGCCCTAAAACTAATTAAATAGTCTATAAAAGTGAATTTCTTTGGATCTACTAGGAAAGAAAAAAACTCAAAAAATTAAAATGATGCTTAAACATCATTTAAGCTATACTCTTATACACTATACATTGAAGTTATACTCTTCAATCTGTATGATTTCCATGTTCAAAATCTAAGGAGTAAGACAAAATTTTAAAAATCGCTAAAAAAAAGAATTAAGTCTCAATTATTTAGGGAATAGTTAAAAAAAAACAAAAACAGAAAAGTCATAAGGCTGGGGAGATATCTGAGTGGTCAGAAGCACATGCCTTGCTTACGCAGAGACCCAGTTTAAGCCCTGACATTGCACAAAACCTTAAGAAGAGTTGGGTATAGCCCTGGTGGCATCTGAGCACTGCTGGTGTTGTGGGACCCTGGTGCCAAGCAGCACCATATCACCAGGCCTGAACAATGAACCTTCTGGCTTGCTGACTGACAATTGTTGAGAACAGTTTCCAGGCCCCCTGAATATTGCCTGCACCCCCTCTCCCCAAGATAAAAGAGCACAATTATCCATGAGTATTTGCATTTTTATGTTTAGTTTTAGCTGAACATTATTTTATAAATGCCATGATTAGGAAAGCCTGTCTTGGGCTCATTTAATTAAAAGGCTCAGTGTTTATTCTTTTTTAAAAAGGATTAGTGAGGAACAGCTATGCTCTGCCTTTTGACTCAGTTTGAACTACATGTGAACCAGAGCCACAGGCCAAGTGGCAGCTCATCCAAATCCTGGGCACAGTGTCTTAGAGGAAGCAATCAGCTGGAGAAACTAACTACCACAGGACGAATGGGACCCCAGCATCCAGCCTCTGCTTTTGGAGCCCGAGAAACTCTGGCTTCACTGTCTACACAGGTGCAAGACTTACTAGAAAACTGCAGCTCGAAGCCCTTGCTGGTGTTCTCTGCATCCGTGATGAAGTCGAGCCACAGACTGCTGGATGTACTGTTCAAAGTCACCCCCATCATCTCTGAGCGGCTGAACACCCCCAGCAAACGGGCAGAGTTGTTGCTGCCGTCATACACCTGGACATGGAGAGAACCAAGCGTGTGGCATCGGTATGACAGTGTTTTCAGCAGTGGCTTTTCACTGTACAGCCCACATGCCCAGAGTGGAGCACAGGGAAATGACTGAGAGTAGCAGTAATCACCGAGTACAGGAAGAAGGTGGAATGGAGCGGGCCCAGGAGCCAGTTTACTGACCAGATGACTGGGCCCTCCCAGGGCCACGTGAGGCAGGACTGTGCCCCGCTTGTTTCAGTGTGAGCCACTTGCTGGGAACCAGTTGCTATTCTAACCTTTCCAGTGGAAATCTGCTCCTGTTCCCTCAAGCCCAGATGGCACCCGTTTACTCTTCAGCAGCCTGGGGAGGTCAGGCTGGGGCAGCCTGCCTGTCTGAGCCATCTGCTTGTGCATACAGGCAGGCTGAAAGCATTCAACAGCTCGGCCTCACCAGACTATCAATCCCATCCTAGGAGGCAATCGTCCTCCTGCATGTCCTCACCTCACTGTGGCAGTATCCGCAGTCTGGGCCTTGGGATCCTGCTGGGATGGAGTTAAAATGACCAGTGTGTCCTGGTGCCTTTATCTTTTCCAAGCTAACCTCTGTCCTTTTTCTCCTAAAATGAGGACTGTGGGGAGGGCCTGCTGGGCTTGCCAGGGGCAGGATCCTGCGTGCATCTGGCTTCCCTGACTCCCATCTGTCCTCTGAACTTCTGAGTACCATCAAAGACAACAATCATCAGAATAATGAACGGGCTCCCCAGGTTCTGAGGTTGCTGCTCCTTTCCAGATAATTGTACAAATAACAACAGAAGTTGTGATTGAGTGAAAGACCCCCTGGTGCTTTGGTAAATATCAAAGATGGGATCTATGGGTGGGTGATGAATATTTGTGCATGGCTCAGGATGTGGTGCCAGCTGCCAGCAAATTGGAACAATATTTCCATTCTACTATTTATGAAGCAAAGCTTCCTAAAAGAAATCATCCTTCAAGCTAACAGTGCTGTATATTACAGAGATTTGTTTAGGCCCTTGGGAGCCTCCAAAGCCCAGATCTTATGTACAATTGCTTTATATCACCAATAGACAGGAGAATTCTGGAGTTCCAGCTGACATAGAGTTGATACCCGTTCAAAGGGTTTCACCTCCTTCTTCATCCAAGAGGCTAGACAAGTATTTTTACTTATTAAAAAATACATTGTAATTAATTGATCAAGGCATTACTCATCTGCATTCGTGAATATTTCAATAAGAGAGACAAATCAGACATGGTGAGCTTCTTTATGAAAGAGTCTAGGGGAAAAAATCAACTTTGAGTCAGATGAAGCCAGTTAGTACAATTTATAACAGAGGAAATACAGACATTAGAGAACGCATGAGAGAAATCTTTGAGTGTGTGGTCAGCAAAATCCAGAATCTGAAAAATTCCACTACACAAATGACCCAATTTTTCAACAAAAAAAAATGACAAGGGGGTTTTCAAAAGGATCTAATACAGAAACCCACAGATGGGGAAACTCCTGAGGCAGCTAGTCTAGTGTGTAGACTTTGTTTGCATCCTGATTCAAATAAACTGTAAATTCAAAACACTATGATGACATTTATGAGATAATTGGAAACTTGAACACTCACTGGATATATGGTGATATTAAGAAACTGATGTTAATTAATAAAAGTATAATGGGAACAAGATTTCTTCCTTAATTTCATAGCACATATCATCCTAATTTGTTAAGAACGAAAATGTTCTTATGTGTCATTACAATAAAATATTCATCGCAGAAAACTTATGAAACAGAAGAGAACAGAAGAAATAAAAACAACTTTTGGCATTCATAACATCTGGGGACTACCTCTTTTTCCAGGGTTTGTGTTCTCTCTCTCTCTCTCTCTCTCTCTCTCTCTTTCTCTCCCACTCTCACTCTCTCCCGCCCCCTCTCACCTCATCTCTCCAAGATTAACCTGTACTGAACATAATGTGTGTATTTGTCTTAACAGCATTTAAATAGTTGTAGGAGTTTCCACCATAAAGTTACTTTTAACCCTTAGAATTATTCACTTTGTTATTGTTTGTGACATGTGCCCTGGCACATAAAGGACATCCAATAAATGGATGACAAATAAATAAATAAGTAAATAATTTCTTCTTATACTTTGTCCTCAGATGTACTTGGAATTAATTTTTCCATGTGGTAGATGGTAGGATTCTACCTTTGCCTCCCAATGGACTAGCCATTTAACAACTATGTTGCTGATGTTCTATCCACAGATGATTTTATTTTGTCATTTATTTATTTATGTATTTGTTTGTTTGGGGGCCATTCTTTGTGGTGCTCAAGGTTTACTCTTGTCTCTGCACTCAGGGATTACTTCCTATGGGTTCAGGGACCATATGTGGTGTGGGGATTAAACCTGGGACAGCTGCATGCAAGGTAAGTGCAATACCTACTGTACTCTCACTCTGGCCCCACATCTACCATTAATGTTAAAGACACCTTTATCACACATGTAGTTAGATGAAATCGACTGTGTCAACTCCCCATTCATATGTATTCATCTTTCTTAACTCTTGTGTGTGATCCATACTGTTTCAACTACTGCATAATGCATTTTTAGCATATTTAATATTTAGTAAGGCAAATCCTCTCTCATTTGTCTTCTTTTAACTCACTCTCTCCTACTTATTCTTCTAGATTAACTCTAGAAGAATTTTCTCAAAAGGAAACAGCTGCCCTTCCCCTAAAACAACTTAGGCAATTCTGACTAACATTAAATACATGGATTGATTAGAGACAATTTTGTCTGCGTGATATTAAATCTTCTTTTTCCTACACACAGTGTTGGGCTCCATTTAATAAAGCTGTCTCGGGTCTTTAAGTAAAATTCTTTATGTCCTCCTGAGTATGTTTATATTTTTATTGCTATTGGGAATTGGGCCTTAGTATACATTTATTTCCTAATAGAACATTGCTTGTCTATAAAAAAAACTGTTCTGATGACCTAGTTCATCTTTATACACAAGTGACAGTTCATCTTTATATATAGAAATCATGGAGCTTCTATGCCGGACCATCACATTGAGCACTGAGCCTCATTTCTTTATCTCTATTCAATGGGAATCTTTTTTTTCCCCAGCCATACCAAGGCATTTTTGAAAAACTGTATATTAAATTTAAGGTATGCAACTCAATGTTTTGATATACAACTAACTATATCTGAAAAGGCAATTTGGCAAGATGGCTGGCATCCATATGAATTTGTGGGCAGAACAGTCCTGCATGCCTACATGTGACAGCCCTGGTTTCAATTTTTCTTGCACAGTGTCCTAAAGAGCCTCCAGGGCAAGTGACCAGAATGAAGGGGCCACCAAGGCCCCACTAAACTTTGTCAGTTGGGTCCCAATGCCTATTGGGACCTGCGTTCTCCTGACAACCTGTCTGTCCTTTGCTTTATGATCTTGCCAACACTTGCTATTTTGGGGCATAATAATCACTCCCAGCCCCCTTTCTGGTTAAGTGTGGACTAGCATCTTCCCTTTTTTTCTTTTATCTCCCTAAGTATTGAGGTTGCGTCTTTTGTGTGTGTGTGTGTGTGTGTGTGTGTGTGTGTATTTATGAATTACCATGAGGTACAGTTACAAACTTATGAGCTTTCGTGTTTACATTTCAGTCATACAATGATTGTTTACCCATCCCTCCACCAGTGCCCAGTGCCTATTCTCCTCCACCAATGTTCCCAGTATCCCTCTCACCACCCACACCCCATCCTCCACCACCCCACCCTGTCTCTGTGGCAGGGCATTCTGTTTTGTTCTCTCTCCTTTTGGGTGTTGTGGTTTGCAATAGAGGTATTGAGTGGCCATCATGTTCGGTCTATAGTCTACTTTTGGCACGCATCTTTTAACCCGAATGGGTCCTCCCAACATCCTTTACTTGGTGTTCCCTTCTCTGAGCTGCCTTTTCCCTCAACATGTGAGGCCAGTTTCCAAGCCGTGGAGCAGAAATCCTGGTCTTTATCTCTACTACTCTTGGGTGTTAGTCTCCCATTCTGTTATATTTGTTAACAATCCTACTTTCCTCTTCTAGAAATTTCCTGTCCTAGTTCACCCATACACATGAAAACTTCTACATTCAATTCAGTTTCTTGTCCTTCAAAATAATATTTTATACTTCCCCTAATGGATTTGGTAGGCTTGTCCCTAGATGTCTTCAAGTTTTGTTTTTAGTGGGGTGGACTTGGGATGCCAAAGCAGTGCTCAGGGGTCTAGGGGTCACTACTGATGATCACTCCCAATGACAACATTGCCCGAGTCAACTGGGCCTGATGGAAAGGCTGGCAGCATGGTGCTACTCAGTCCCGCAGTGCTCAGGGGCCAAGCAGGATTTGAATTGGGTACCTGCGTATTCAAGACATGTGTCTTTGGCTACTAAGATATCTCCCCAGTCCCAATATCTGAAAGTCTAGTTTCTATTTTGAGTGTGATGCCTCTGTCTCACCTTCTGTTGATATGCTTTGATCAACTATAGAACATCAGTAGCTTTGCTGAATTATCTTAAAGTTTCTAGTAGCTTATAGTTGTTTCTTTTGTATGTTCTAAATAAAAGAGACATTTTTTTCTTATTTATATTTTTTTAATAGTTTCTTTTTGTTAGGCACAAGTGTAATGGCTTGGGTCTACTGTAAAATACTTATTTTCTGGACTACAGGGAATCTTTTGATTGTGGGAAACTTCTAATCAGACTAAGAAAATTTCTAGTTTTAGTTTTATAATTAAAAGTAATAAAGTAGCATTAAAATTCATTACATGTTTTAGGGTGGATTGGCAGTACTACATAATGTTCTTTTTCAATCTGTCTACAGGATTTAGGTTAAACCAATGCACTTGCTAGTATTAGACTGGTTTTGACCTACAAAAATGGCAATTTCATATAGTTTCCCTAAATAAGTAACATTATGTGCTTTACTAATGCTAAAATTCCCTTAGCTCCCAAGAATTAATCCCACTTGATAAATTCTGTTTTAATAGACAGCTAGATTCAATGCATACATTTTAGATTTATGGTCTTCAATGAGATTGATATAGTTTTTGTGCTAGGCTGCTTTTCAATTTGCTATCCATATTTATACCTGTTTATTTAAACAAAATGGGTAGGATATAGATACTAATTTTTATTTTTCTCCAGGATTACCTTTTTCTTTTGATTCGTTAGTTTGCCTACAAAATAGTTTAGGCCTGAGTCTATATGGAACAATTTTGAGAACTCTAGTTTCTTCAGTGATAATTGACTTTCTGGATTTTTATTTTCTCTTGACTTAAACAACAAAGTCTCCAATGGAGACGTTACTGGGCCCGCTCGAGCTTGACTTCTTTGGGCTGGAGCGATAGCACAGCGGTAGGGTGTTTGCCTTACAAGCGGCCAACATGGCCGACCCGAGTTCGATTCCTCCGCCCCTCTCAGAGAGCCCAGCAAGCTACCGAGAGTATTCGATATGCCAGACACAGTAACAACAAAGTCTCCAATGGAGACGTTACTGGGCCCGCTTGAGCAAATCAACGATCAACGGGAGGGCCTTTACTTTTTACCTTTATTAGTGATTTTTATGTAAAATAATCCCATTCAAGATAAAAAAGAACTTCATCTGAGCTTTCAGATTTCTTGGCCTATAATTGTTTCTAAATATTTCATCATTTTAATTATTTATATTTATAATTATGTTCTTTTTAAATTCCCTAATAGCATACATTTCTTAGTTTGTTATTTCTTGATCTGCCTTATCAAGTTTATCTATTTATAAGCTTTTAGAGAACTAGTTGACTTTTCCAGATAATTACTATTGCTTTTTAGCTTCCTTTTTAAATCTATTTTTCCTTTATCTTTAAAAGTTTTTTTCTCTCTCTTGTTTTGTATGCTTGGGGATTGCTCTGTGCCCAGGGATCACTCCTGGCAATGCTTGGGGATTCATGGGGTATCAAATCTGCATTGTCTGCGTGCTAGGCAAGAGCTCTCTTCACCTGCTGTACGATCTCTCTGGACCATTAAGAGTATTTCTCCCTTACTTTCTCTGGGTTTATTATATTATGCAAGCAACCTAAATTTTTATTTATTTTTAACCCAGGTGATATGTTAGAGACTAACAGAGGTATATTAAACTCTTCCACAGTGGCTGAAACTTTATTAAATTTTTTTAAAACATTTCTAGCAGTTTTTATTTAATTTATTCATGCTATGTTATTTGGCACATAAAATTTTACTGTGGAGTAAGCGTACATTTTATTAATATAAAATTGTCTTTTTCATTTCCTTATGAGATGTGAGAGAAGTTCTCAAATTTATCTTATAATAAACTGATTTCATTTTTCTGTGGTTTACCATCCTCTCTTCATTGCCTCCATTCCATTTTTTAATTGGGTGATCATGTTTTTCATCTCTATTCAATCTTTCCTCATCTTAGATTGCTCTGTTTTCATTACTGCCTATTTTTTTGTGTGTGTCATAAATATAATACTCTCTCAAATCTTGTTAAGAATACAAATTAGAAGCTTTTAAGGACTTTTTTTTCCCTTGTTGCTTACAGAGGGCCAATTAGCTCTGACTCTTCAGATGGGTCCCCTTTTTCTGATCCAGTGAATATTTACACACAGCCAGTTAATTTTCTTATTGGCACCGCTCTACAGAGGGAGGCTGAAAATGGAGACTGGAAACAGCCAAGGTTGGGACGGAGTGCAGACACCTCAGAGTGGGGGACACTAAGCCAGAAGGAACTATAGCAGCAGTCTCTCCAGCTCCTGTGCTTGCAAGAGAGTTGTGGATATGTGTGTATGTGTGTGGGATGTTTTTGTGGGAGTGTGTGCACATGGAGAGGTATGTGCATGTGAGTGTGTGTGCAGACATATATGTGCACAGATATGTGAGTGACCTTGGCTCCTTATTCTAAAGGAGCCTGACTATTGTTAGACATCAGTTGTAGCATTGCCTTACTTTGCCTATCTTGCCAACAAAGCCAAGTGAAAGTCAGAATAGCATGAGGTGAGGGATCCTGGTCTCTTAGACTTAGGCCACTTTTAGAGGCTCATAGGACAGAGATCTGGTCCCTGGCAGTGGTTCCATCACACACACTTGGCACCCAGTTCTGTTGCTCTAAGCAAGGTGACTGTCGATGTTTCCCTGCCCTGATGTTCCAGTAACTAGTAAGCATTCACATAATTCACTTGTGTGAATGAGAGTTCGATTAGAAATAGACCTTGTTTGGGGGCGAAAGGAACTCTCTAATTTCAGTGCTGAGACTACAGTGTCCTGTTTTCATGTTCCGTGAGTCATTTCAGTAGGAACCTGTAACAGAACGTGCTCTTTGGCCATAGTAAGCTGGAAGCTATCTACCGACACTATTGCATTAAAAGCCCACCTGGTTGGGCCAATGTTTGAAGGCAACAATTTGGTAGGGATGGATCCAGAGAGATAGGACAGAGGTGAAGGTGAATGTTCCATCCCCAGCATCACGATTCCCCCCAGCACTGCCAGATGCAGTCCTGGAGGCCCCCACAGGGGAAGAGCACCACATCCTTGAACCCCCACATTGAATCACCAGCCTAGAGGGCTAAGAATCACCAGGAGAGTTCCCCAGGCTCCTAAGAACCCTTCAGAAGACCTCTTGGAGCCCATTTTCCCCTGCCTCCCAGCTCCCCCCACTCCCGGCCCAATTGTTTTTTGGTAGGGGCCAGATTGAAAAAAAAAATCAAAGTATTTTGGGAGGCAAGTTAAAGTTTAGTGTTTAAGAAATTTTCAGTAAGTAAAGGTAAGGAAAAGAGCATGGGGTATAAGTGCAAGAAAGCTGTCATTTCATGGGCAGAAATACAAGACTTTCTTGGAGGGTTGGCCAAGAGCCCAGGACACTGGATCTCGGGAGATCAGTGAGACCTGTGGTGGGTGCCAGGTTCCTTGGTCAGGAGCTCAAGGCTATCTCAGGCTTGTCTGGAAGGACAAGCAGGTTTCAGAGAAGAGACTCTGATGGTGTTCAGGCAATGGGTCTGATGGCACCCACTTGCTGTTTAGGGGTAGGGGGACGGATGCTGCTGGAGGAGAGAGTCTCTCCAGGTTCCTGCATGTGCTCATGTAACAGGAAGTGGAGAGGCAGGTTGACGCTTCGGTGCTGCTGCCACGCCGGGTGCTGGCAGGAGGCTCTGAATTATATCAGGGAAACCAGAGTTGTGAGTTTCTTTGGTTCTGAGTCAGCTCTGCACCCATTAATGTCCCACATTCTTCACTGGGAGGCCCAGGGTCTTGAGGAGAAGAGTCAGACAAAGAGGGGCATACCCACTGTTCCCCACTTCCCCACAAGCTGGCCCTCTTTCCCCCAGAGCCCATTCAGGACTCACAGTGCCCTGGCCCTTTAGCCAAGGTGAGCGTTACCACCAGCTTTCTGAAGCAAGCACTAACGAGATCTAGACATGAGGAAGAGGCTCTGTGGTAGAGGGGCGAACTCAGTATTAGCAAGGATGGGTAACAGGGATATTTGGGAAGGGGCTACAGAGACAGACTGAAGTCTGGGACTGTCACATAAGAAACATAGGTCTTCATCCCCTTTTCCTAATATTGAACGGCTTCTTTGGGTCCTGTATCCTGTTAGAGCCTTTCATGACCTCCTCTGACTTTGGCTTCAGCACTATGTGGTGTATGCGTGTGTGTATAAGAGGTCATACTGAAGAATCTATCAAGGAGCTGCCTTGCCAAAATGGCTTATAAGGTAAATCTTAGAGTATGCTCATTTTTATTTTGGGCAAATAAACTCTGATAGCTAATTCTTATATAGTTTGATTCCCCCATAGTGAAGGAAACAAAGAGGTCATTGGTTGTTTGCTCCTTGTCCTTCCCTTAACCTGACTGCCTGAGAATACATCTCTTCTGCCTATTAGGCTGCTCACTGAGTCCCCAGGCCTACCCTGGACAGTGTGGCATAAGTATTGCCTATGTCTTAGATGCTGCTCTGATTCTAGACCAACCTTAAGAGGAAGTCCAGTATGACCCAACCCCAGGGGTTTCTAGAAATCCAGAATCTTTTCTTCTTTTGGCAGCATCACTGCCCCATGCTCTTGTCAAGACCTGAAAGTGGTAAGCTGTGCCTTAAAGATGCCTTTTCTGCAGGGTCAGCAACAGCCCTTTGCATTGTCAAGTTCTCATCATGCCCACAGCCGTATAGATGGAAGTACAGAGTAGGTCACTATAGGCCCACTGTCATCGGTCACATCCTCTGAGGCTCTGCTGTTAATCATGGACAAAGGAAGAGAAGGAAGGTCAAAGGGGAAGTCTGAAGATATCCTTCAAAATGTGCACTTGGGGCTTTACAGGTGAATGTAAGCCTTATACTTGGAAAGGTTCTGTCTATTGCTTACTGATGGGATGCACACAGTGATTGTGTGTCTGGGAGGCTCGGAGGCTGAAAAAAGAGTTTAAGAAGCCAATGGTAGGGCCTTGATCCCCATAACTCTAATTTTCTATTCTATTTCATGTGAACTCAGTCCCGAGTTGTCATCTCATAAGAAATCTTGATGGAAGGATAAGTAGGTAAAAGAAGGAATACCTTCAACACTAAGTTACACACAGCACAGAAATACGTACATCATACACACACATATACACCAGAGAACACTTGCTCCAGAGGGTGGGTTGGACATCATCTGTGCATCTACACTCAGCCTATTTACACAGACTTTAGAAAAGGATGGGGGATGGGGATTATTTAATGGTTTTTGCATAGTCTAGAGTAGTGATCTCTGATCTCTTTGTTTCCTTGGCTATGGATGAATCAAACCAAAGGAGAATAAACTATCAGAGATTTTTTTGCCCAAAATAATAATAATGGGCATACTATGAGCTTTACCTTATAATCCATTTTGACAAGGCAGCTCCTTGATAGATTCTTCAGCATGACCTCTTTGATTATATACAAACACACACATACGCCACTTAGTGCTGCAGCCAAATCATCACATGGACACAGAAAAAGAAATACAAGTTGTGTATGTACTCAGTGTCTTAGCAACACCCTCTCTGCAGTTTGTCTACAATTCACATCTCTTTACTTATTTTCTCTATTGTGTATGCTTTATTTAACACATGACCCTATACAGTCCTTCACGGTGGCATGCTGAAAGTATGTAAATGGTATACAAATCTGTCAAAACATCTGTTTGTAGGTGCACACACGCAGAGAACACACTGAGATAGGTATGCACAGACACAGAGCCCTGCACCAAATACATACTTAGACACAGATTCACACCATGTACAAAGGTCTACACAGAAGTCACAGTGTCCATAAACCTATGAAAGGGCACATACACACATTTTGTGAGCACCACATTAGCCAACTGAATGATGAGTCTTCACAGTGGAAAACCTGCAGAATAAGAGTATCATTCATCATGCACCCCGCCCTCACCTGGTTACATAAGCATCTTCGTGCTGTCAGCTCCGAAGCAAATGCTGAAGCTGCTTTCCAAGATACTTACAGACATTTCTTTTCTTCTTCCCTCTCTCTCCATTTTTTTTATTTACTTGTTTGAGCCAACCCAGAAGTGCTTAGGGCTTACTCCTGGCTCTGAACTCAGGAATCAATCCCAGCAGGCTCTGGGGACCATATGGGATGACAGGAGTTGAACTCTGGTTAACCACGTACAAGGCAAATGCTCTACCTGCAATATTATTGCTCCAGCCCCAGTCATTGCTCTTTCAGGTTTTCACTTTGCCCAATTGAGTAAAGATGATATCGTGGGATTCGGAAGGAAGAAGGTTTGGGGCATTTGCACAGAGATACATGTATGTGTGTATGTGTGTGTGTGTGTGTGCGTGTTCACACACACGCGCGTGTATGCACATACATGCAGGAGCAAGTCACACTTTCGAATGCTGTTGCATATACACCAAGGCATCTGTGGGTTTTACCTTGAGGACATCACCTTCGGAGAGTTCAAACGCCCTGGCTTTAAGCTGAATCCCCTTCCCTGGCTGCGTCTGGATGGAATAGATGCATTCATGGTTGTTATTGTAGTTCACAGGAAAGTTGGGGGACAGCAACGTCCCCTGCGTGCCCGTGACTGAATTCCCACACTCTGCTGGAAAGAGAATCACAATAATCACCGATTAACCCCCATCAGCTACATCCAAAATCAACTCAGCACTGGAAAACCTCACAATGATGACAAGTTGTTTGTCTCTCTACCTGCCAACACACCCACTTATCTGTCCATGTGTCTGCTTGGTTTTGAGGCTGCAGACCCAAGTTTGCTTTTACATCCCTGCCCACTTCCATGCTGCCTGGTTCTTTATCTTCCTTGTTCTGTTTGTTTGCCTCTCTGCTGCAGAAATAGAAATGAATCCACCCGGCACCCCTTACATTCACAGTGTTATGAAACAGCTACTCCCCACACCTGTTCATAGAGTATCATAGCAACAGAAATGACCCAGCAGGATGGCACCAGAGGATGGAGTAAGCCAAGTGAGGAGAGAGGAAGCCTTTCATGAAATACCAGAGAATGGCAACTAAGAGGAGACCAGATTCAATCATCATTTCTGGACCCTTTCAAGCTTTACCAGCGTCATTTCAGCTATTAGTCACAACAACTAATCCCAGATGATAGGTGCAAATGATCACCCTGGGCTTCAAGATCAAGAGCCTTGTGCGTAGCAATTGAGATTGTGCCTACTTCTCAGTTTATGAATAGGAGAGAGTAGAGACCTTAGTTTTCTTGCTCCTGGAATTTATATCTCTCCTCCCACCTCCATTCCCCCAACCTGCAGTTATGGAGAAAGTTTTAGCATTCATCCAGTAAAACCTTGATTCATTCATCAGCTAATAAATGCATGCTCTCCTTTCAAAAATCTGTCCTTCCTCTTTCAGAATTCATCATTATTTCCCCATTATCTCCATACCATTGTAGCAACTAGCACATTTGACTTGACTTATTCGTTCACCTTTCTATCTTTTCCACCTCATTGTGGATCCTTTAAAGCCTGGTGTTATTTCTATACCCAACACCCATTACAAGTCTGGGCAGGGGAGGGCTGTCAGCTGATAAAAAGGGAGGCAGCTCATCAACCAAGCATGTACTGCAGACCCTGAGGTTTGCTCTCTGGGCTCTATGATAATTGTGAACTCAATTCCTGTGCTTCCCCACTATCAGAGCCTTCACCAGGAGCTTGCCCTGCTTGCTTGTTCTTGCCTGTGTACCCCTCTCAAATTGTGAGTTATAGGAGGACTAGAGCCATGTTTAATGAATCTATGAATTTCTAAGGATTAGATCAGATCATCTGTAAAATAAATATTTGCCAAATGAACGAATGAATGGATACGGAGTACACTGACCTCAGGAGATATACAGTCCTAAAAATAATTAGGTTCTGGAAGAATGTAAATACACGTCCAGATGGCAGGCCCATTATTTGTCTGGACATATGGGGAGTTTGGACCATGTTTTGAATCTTTGAGGCTGCGGGTTTCAAGTCTGCATTTTTTTTATTTTGTTTTGTTTTGTTTTCAAATACTCCCTCAATAGTCCCATTTTAGGCACCCTCAGTAGCCAAAAGGAACCTGAGTTTAACCATGGATCAATAGGCCATATATTCTCTCTAACTACCTTAAAATCCAGAGCCTAGAGTGTGCTAGGTGGAACATGTGATGATACAGGGGCATTCAAAACAGAGCATCTCGTGGGTATGCCTCTGTCCCCAGGGTAACTCCTTAGACCTTTGAAGACAGTGTTTATGCCTCACTCCCAAGCTATCTCTTTTTAACATGATTCCTGCCACAGGCTCTTTACAATTCCTAAGACTTTATATAAGCCATCCCAAGATTCCCATATCATCGCCCTAATTTACTTTGTGATGATATCTGGGGGCAGGTGCTTTGGGAAGCAATTAGGTTGAGATGAACTCGTGT
Organism: Sorex fumeus; assembly: GCF_029834395.1. NCBI lineage: Eukaryota > Metazoa > Chordata > Mammalia > Eulipotyphla > Soricidae > Sorex > Sorex fumeus. Next base: position 48,967,818 of record NW_026606104.1, read on the forward strand.
GAAGGTAGAGATCCAGGATATGATGGGTCCCCTTGGAAGAAGAGGTAAAAGACCAGAACTCTCTTCTCTTCTGTGTGAAGGCACAGTATAGAAGATTCCATCAGTACCTCAGGGTAGGAACCTTCTCCAGATACGGAGTCTGCCAGCCCCTTGACCTTGGACTTCATAGCCTCTGGGACTATGAGAAAAAATGCTTATTGTTTGAGCCATCCAGTCTGTGGTATTTTTTGTACAGCAATATGAATTGACCAAGACATCCATCAACTGTCTGAGGAGAAATCCAGTCTTGCAATACTTTAAACTCAGCCTGTTGGCAAGGCATCCAAATGTGTGTGATGAATGCGCTGAGCTGGAGCTTAAAATGAAAGTGTGGCACGTAGGCACTCTGGGGGCTGCTGCTGATTTAGGTAGAGATGTTTCTAGAGTGTATAAGTTTGGGGGAGGCCCTTATAGGGGATAGTCTTTTGGGAAAGGGGTGCATATTTCTACATTTGTTTCTCAGCCTGATCCCACGGACAGCTCTCTGAAGTTCCTCTCTCTCCTGGGGCTCACACACCACTCCTTCTCCCCCATCCAGGGAGAGGTACGTGGTGCTGTGGTGTGGGCATGAGCTTGGGATAGAGAGACAAATTCCATCAGGACTCCAGTCTCTTCTGGATGGTCACAGCATCCTAAAATGACTATGGCAGATACATGCACACAATTTTATGATAAAATAGGCAGAAGGTGGGGAGAGGCAGGCACAGAGTAGACCCCCAACAAGGATGTTCTTCCTTTTCCCCCCCATTCCAGGAGAATCTGTGTGGCTTCCCTGATGTCATCTGCAGCCCTGGGACTGGCAGGAAGTTCCAGAAGGCCACTTAAGAAGCTGCCTTGATGATCTGCTGTTCCCAGAATCCTCTCTATTCTTGGAGCTTCTTCCCTTTGGTCTCATTCTGGGCTTTTGAGCTTCTTTCCTGCATACTGGCGTAATAGCTGCATAACCAATCTCTGCCCATGTATTCGATATTTTTACAAAGAGGGAAACAGAGCTGAGAGCATCAGATGGGGGCAGTTTGGGCCCTGCCTGGGACTGTATCCTGTTCACTAGGGAGGATATGGGGGAGCACAGAGAGTCTTGGCACTTGCTTCAGTTTCCCATGGAAGTGGGTAGCCCAGGACAGCATCCAGGGAAACAGACAGGTACCCAGAGAAACAAACAAGCAAGGACAGTGTACTGGGGTTTGGGGTCCTCTGACTTCTGCCTCATCCAAGGAGGTCTCACTCAAGGCAGAGATTTCATCTTATCAAGGTGGGGTTCCTAGGCAGAGCTGAGAGCTGACCATCATCCAGGGCTCCCCAAATTAGGGCCCCGCCTCCTGCTGCAGACCCTTATGAGGTTCAGGACCGTCTCTCCCTGAGATCCCCTCTCATACCAGGAGTTAGAGCTCAGGCCTATCCATCTTCTTCTCAGGTGGAACAGCCCCACTAACACTGGTTGCACTGAATCATCCAATTTACACTTTCAATGCATGTGTAAATGCATTGAAGCATTGTTGGCTGGGCATTCCCATGGTACCTCCCATCTGAGGCTCCATGACAGGGATGGTGGTAATTAGTGATGATTGCAATTGCAGTGAATTATTAATAACATATGAAACAAAGACAAATATAATCAAGAAAATATTGTGAAGTGTTATGGACAAACAGGAATTGGAGTAATAAGTGAAAGGATACGTTTCAATAATGAGATCAGAGAGGTAGGAGCGCAGGATGTTAGTGCAGGGTCAGAGCACTGGTCCAGTGCTTGCTTGCACGTATTCCGGCCAAGGTTTAGTCCCCAACACTAGAAGGGGTTCCCTGAGCCCTGCCAGGAATGATCCCTGGGTGCAGAACCAGGAGGAAGTCCTCAGCACTGCTGGGTGTGGCCCCAAAACAAAGCAAAACAGAACAAACACTCTGCCCCCACCTCCCCAAAGTATTCATCTATAGTGTGGGAGAATATCACTTAAGACTAATGAAATTACCAAACCAAGGACAATTTCCCCAAGGAGAAAAGAGCTGCCTGCAGCCCGAGAGAAGTGGAGGAGCAGGGGGAGATTTGTGTGTGTGTGTGTGTGTGTGTGTGTGAGAGTGTGTGTGTGTGCATGCATGTGCACAGGATGAGAGTAGGGTGCACTGAGGGCGATTACAGGACAAAGGCTACATTTTGGAATTATTTAATCAGTCCAGAATATAGAATCTGCATCTATTTGCCTTACTGTATTCTTGCTGAGATTGTGAACAAGTATACTTACTGGTACTTGGTTGTTGATTAAACACACACACACACACACACATACACACACGCTAAAAAGATTATTGGCAAAATGATGATACTTGCAGGGCACCTCATGGCTTATGTAAATTGTGTCATCTAATCCAGAATAAATCTAATTATCTCTGACTTACAAATGAAGGAGCTGGGGTTTGCAGGGCTTTGGGGCCCTGCCCACCCCTAACAGCTGGAATAAGCCCTGGCAGACACCCGCTGGAGCAAGCATGACTACGGAGCCAGGCGGCTTATTACTGTCCTCTGCAGAGCCCAGGGATCTTTGGAGTGGTCTCAGGTGAGGCTGCGCTCATAGACCTGCTTCGCCAGCGTAGGGCTGCTCTGACCCCAGACCCCCAGTGTTTACTGGGTTTGTCCCACCTCTCTCCCGAGTTGCCACAGGAGCCACCACTGTGCCCTGCATTGTGCCCTGCCCACAAGGTGAGTGCCTAGAAGGTTCATCTTGGAGAGGAGGGGTGGCCAGCCGGCTGTGTGGCCTCTTTCTCTCTCCCCTCTGCCAGCCTTCTTCAGGCAGAGCCTTGGGTTGGAGGAAGTCTGGTTCTGAGACCAACTTCTCCCTCTCTCTGCCTGCTGCCACTCTACACTGTTCTCCCAGTGGCTTCCCCAATGCCAGGCTCTGACTACTTTTTCCTCTCCTCTAGATATTTCCTCTCCTCTAGATAGCAGAGTGGTTGGCGCCTCCATTCCCTCAGATCAGTGCTAACATGTTCACTCAGTAGAGGGACCTTGCCTGACTGCTTCTCCTTCCTTCCTTCCTTCCTTCCTTCCTTCCTTCCTTCCTTCCTTCCTTCCTTCCTTCCCTCCTCCCTTCTTTCTTTCTCTCTTTCCTTCCTTCCTTCGTTCATTTGTTTGTTCCTTTCTTCTTTCCTTCCTTCCTTCCTTCCTTCCTTCCTTTCTTTCTTTCTTTCTTTCTTTCTTTCTTTCTTTCTTTCTTTTGTTCTTTTTTTGGGCCACACTTGTAATGCTCATTTAAGCTCAGTGGTAGGGCTGGAGCGATAGCACAGCAGGTAGGGCGTCTGCCTTGCACGCAGCCAACATGGCCGACCCGAGTTCGATTCCTGCGCCCCTCTCGGAGAGCCCGGCAAGCTCCCGAGAGTATTCGATATGCCAGACACAGTAACAACAAAGTCTCCAATGGTGACGTTACTGGGCCCGCTCGAGCAAATCGACGATCAACGGGAGGGCCTTTACTTTACTTGTAATGCTCATGGGGTAAATCCTGGCATTCAGGAATTGCTCCTGGCGGTGCTCAGGGGACCATATGGGATGTCAGGGATAGAGCCCACTTTGATCGCGTGCAAGGCCAGCACCTTATTTGCTATACTATCACTCTAGCTCTGCTCTTCACTTCTAAGTGGGCTTACTTTTCCTCTGGAGAGCTCTGCACTGCCCGGCACATCACGAATCTGTGTGTTTAGAACTGACGCTCTTTTGCCACCCCCTCCACTCTCTCTCAGTCAGGACAGGAGACCATTCATGGCGAGACCTGCCTGACTTCCTCTTTTTCTCCATTTGCACCCCCAGCACCTAGTGCTGCTCCCACATGCCATGAACATTCTCCACGTGAACCTGCCTCACACATCCCGGTCTTGTCCCCCACTGAGTGGATGCTGCTTCAGCTTCTCAAAGCCAGCCCCTCACTACAAATGCCCCTTCTAGATCTCTCTGCACCACAAGGCATGGCCAGGCCTCCAGGCTGTGAGGCAGGGGAGACGGTGAGAGCTCTGTCTGTGGATCTCTTTCATAGGCATCAGTTCAGGCTACAGAGAAACTCTAGAAGCAGACACTGCCATCTATGGCTCAGAGAAGAGGGCTGGGGTGGGAGGTTAGGCCACCCCCTTGAGGTGCCCCCAGCTGTGAGGAAGTGCTAAGCTGTCCCCTACACCCAGGCCTTCTGGCCTCCTGGCCTGTGTGCAGGCCACTCCCTCACACCAATTGACTAAAGTTCAGGGCCCCCCCATTAGTGAAGCAAAATGAAAGCACGTGACCACCTACCAACACACCTTGGCAGAGGCGAGCTCCATAGGCGCCGTCTGCCCCCCAGGCACGTGACGCGGGCGGTGCCCTCCAGACGGTACCCGGGGAAGCAGGAGAAGGTCAAGGTGTCGCCTACGCCAAACTGCAAGCCCTTCCGGATGCTATAGGCTGGGACCTCGGGCTCCTCACAGGGCTCCAAGTCGTATTCTGGAAGGGCGGCAGGAGCCGGGGTGAGGGATGACATGGGGAGGTGGAGAATAAAGGGGAAACACACAGATCAGGGTGCCAGGGAGCCCAGGGCCAGAACAGGACCTACAGGCAGAACCTGCAGGTTCTCATCCTCAGAAGGGGAGGAGAGAGGAAACGCCTAGCAGGAGGCAGATGGCACACAGTGAGTGGGGTGAGGGGACAGTCTGGACACGGAGGGGTCTGCAACTGACGTTCTACACTGACCTCAAGCCTCCAGGCTAACAGACACTCCAGCCTCTTTGTCCCCTAGGCACTGAGCCTGAGTATTTAATCAGCCCCGCTGGAGGGTCAGAGTGCACAACCTGACCCCAAGAAACTTACACTGGGAACAGGAAGCCCAAATAAGAGCGCGAGCAGCCTGGGAGCCCTGGCCCTTGAAGCCAATGCCCTTAAAGGTGGTATTTGTGTGCCAGGGAATTGCCAGAAACCTCCAGCAGTGGCACAGGGATAACAATAGCTCTAACCCAAGGACATTGCCTTTCTGAGACACAGTCCCGGGCTCAGTATGGGGAGAGGTGCCTGGCTGTAGCACACGGCTTTCCTGCAGGGCCAGAGTGAGGCTGTGCCAGGTCTCTGAGGACAGATGCAGATTGCTCATCCGAGCAGGTGCCTGGCATTGGTGCTCCTGGCAGAGGATGGTGGGGGACAAGAGAAATGCAGAGAGTGAGACTCAGTATTCAGGGAAACCCTGGGGCCTCTTTCCTCCCAGATCCAGATGAAGGATCCTTGCCCCCCAAGATAAATGCCCAGCACTAAGAACTAGCACCGATGAAACTGGGACACAAAAACTCTCCATCACACTTACTTCCCACACCCTTTATAAACATTTTTTTTCAAATCCTTGTGGTTATGAAAGTGGGGAAGTAGAATTAGGAGAAGAATCTGGAATTACGAGGGCAAGAGGGACTTGTATGAGATCCCCTAGTTCAAACACTTGGGCAGTCAAATTAAGAGTGACTCCTCACTGCCCACAGAGGCGGGGTCTGCCCATATCCCTGATGCTCCTTCTCTGCCCATGGGAAGGCACAGGGGGCATCTCTTGCTGTGCCTGGGCGGGAGTGTGCTGTGTCCATCTGCCAGAAAATCCAGAGGGAGAGACAGGATGCTTGTGGTTTCTTCCCTCCTGGGGCCACAGCATGCTTTACCTGAGAAGGTGATGTTGAATCCTTCATAGGACATGGAGAAATCAGAGATGAAGCGGACCTGGGCGGTGAAGTTGCCATAGAGGCCAGCACTGATGGGGGCTGGCAGGCGGGATCCTGTCAGCTGCCGCAGGGGCTGTGTGAAGCTGCCATTCTCGGTGATGAGGAGGTAGTCATGGCCACTCTCCAGGTGGAAGGTATGGAAGGTAAAGAACACACCTGACAAGAGACAACAGGGTCAAAGTGAGGTCTGGGCAGGGGGTAAAGAGTTTGGCCGAGAGATGGACCCTGCACCCAGGTTTCTGATTGCTAAGCATGTTAGGGAGTTAGGGAGAAGGGCACCATCTCTAGAAAGGAAAGTTGGAAATTTAGACAGGTTTATGCGAATGCTTGGACGCAGTGAAGGAGTCCTTCACGTTCTCATCCATTCATCCTCTCATTCATTATTCACTCTACAAGCATTTATAAATTTGTGAAGTGCTTCCTGGGATCAGGATCCAGTGTGGAGAGCAGTTGGCAGCAGGAACAGAAGAGCATAAGTAGTCCTCACTAAATAATGAACATTTGATTGGGTTGTAAAGGAAATGTGCAGGTATTAGGTAGCTGGGAGAGGAAAAGGCATGTTTCAGTTGCTCTGTATCGGCCCCTATTAGATGGAAGGGAAACAGGAAAACCTCATGCCATCTTGTGGACACCTGGCTGGTGTGGGTGTGGTTATTCTCAGTTCCATTTCTCTGAAACAACTGAGGCACAAAAAGATGAAATACACTCATTCAAGGTGGCCCGCAGGGTAGGGATGGGCTCTGAATGTGATTGACTCTGCTCCAAACACACACACACAATGCAGTCTCCTCTGCTGTAGCAAGAACAGGTTGTCAGAGTGGCTAAGCGTGAAGTATGTGAGGAAAGGGCAGGATCTTAATCACCAAAGCAACCCTGGAACCTTTCCAGATGTCTGTGGTGAGTAGGTGGCTGTGTGGGTGTGTGGTGGTTGTGTCCAGGTGAGCATGTGGGAAGATGCTGCCCACCCACAAGTGTGTGTGCCCTGAGACTGCCATAGCTGACCAGGACAGGATAATGAGCCACCAGGAGGGCTAGGAGCCCAAGGAGCAGCACCAGGGCAGCACCTGAGAGCTTGTTAGAAATGCCAAAGCTCAGCCAGCACGGCCAACCTTTGGAGTCAGAATCTGCATGCTAACAAGATCCCTGGCTGATTTATAGGCACATAAAAGTTTGAGAACTACTTCTCTAGATAATAACTGATATGTTCTTGATAAATGATGGTTGGATCCAAGCTCTTAATGCTACAGCATTTTAGATGATTTCATATTGTTGCCTCTCAGTTGATAGATGCTGGTGATTCTGGGAGATTTGGGATTCTATGGGTGAGAGAGGGGGGGCCCAAACCCAGGAGAGGGGGTTGGGGAAAGGCCTGTAAAATGTAAAGGACCCAAGCCCAGGTAACTGAGAGACACCTCTTTGCTCAGAAAAATACAGAAACAAAATAAAACAAAACAGACCCCAGGAACCTACTAAGTGCCAGGTCTGTGCTACTGATTGAGAAAGCCCTCGCAGTATGGTGGAACAGATCCACCAATAATGAGTCCAGTATAGGGGCAGAGAGGAAGAGAATGTACCGGGCCTCAATAACTGGGTGGGCTTTCTGGGGTCATAATCCTTGACACAAGGGGTGTAAGCATGCTTGGAGATTTGAAAACATACATAGCCCCATATGTCCTACATTCATTGCATAAACATGTGCAAGTGACAAAACTACACACATCAGGCATGCAGATGGGAAAGGCAGGCTGGGAGTGCCAGTGTTCCTCTCTGAGCTGGAGCAGGCAGGTGGGATGCAGTAACACAGGGACAGGGGGATGCCCAGTTGATTAAACACAGTGCCTTGCACTCCATTCTCCTCCCACGCAAACACAATCCCTCCAAAGAAGTCAACATTTGGCTGAGATTCTAAGGATGAGTAAACAGCCCAGATGAGCCCCCTGGGTTTCCCAGCTCTACTGATTGGGGCTCCTCCAACCAGTGTGAGAAAATAAAGACCTTGTCACAGAAATAGAAAGGCCCCGTGTTGGAGTGTGAACCTAGATTTGGTGTGGCAGAGACACTCAAGCAATGCTTCTCCCGAGTGAGCAGAGGAGGGACATCAGTGGTGCACTGGAGCAGTGCAAGAAAGCAGGGTGGTGGGGGATGGCATGAGCTACGGAGGGAGACAGAGTCGGGTCAAAAGCATACAAGCTGAAGGACCTGGGCTAATGGCACTTGGCACACCTGATCTGTGTCTTCTCTACTACAAATGTGGGTGATCATGTGTGTCTCCTCCCAGGGACCTCTTAGTGACCTCTTTGCAATTTCCACAGCATATGGCACACAGAAAAGTAGCTATTCTCTTTTGTTAGCCCATCTAAGACCTGACAGCCTGTGGGTCATGCATGACACTGGCCCCGGGCTCTCAGTAGGGTACTTTCTCTGGACTCCTTGATTGGCCGCTCCCTTGGTTTGGATGCAGGACAAGTGAGGTAGAGTTTTGAGTTTGCTCAGTTTCCCTTCTGTCTACTAGGGAGCAGACAGGCATAGAAGCCTGATGTGTCTGTTAACCTGAGATACTCTTACAAGGAGGGACACAGGTTTATCCTCTGGAGAAGGTATGAGCTAGGCTTAATTTGAGTTGTTCAAATATTTCTAGAGATCTGTGTGAGTGAGGCTGAGAGTCAGAGCTTGGGACATTGCAAGAAACAAGGCAGACCTGCCTCTCTGAGAGTTTAGTTGGCCGTACACTCATATGGTGAGAAAGGCAAGTTCTGTACTTGGGATAGAGTCTGGGGTTGGATATCAAGTGGATACCCATTTGGGGATCCATGCCAGACAGCCAGGCTCAACTCCTGAGAGGATCAAGAGCTGATCAAGCAAGGGCAATGGGGTGAGGGTGCAGGGATGGGAAGAGTTGCAGTGAGAATACTCTCCCAATGGGCAAAGTGTTAGAAGACAACCAGAGCCTAGAAAGTTCTAGGAATTGATTTGGTGTGACTTTCACTTAGTATTTAGGGAGCTCAACATGAGGCTGGGAAAAGTACTGAAGATTCACGGGGCATGACAGGTATTTTCAACATGTGTATGTGCGTGTGCGTGTGTGTGTGTGTGTGTGTAAGTATGTATGAGTTTTTGTGTGTAGGGGTAGTTTTCTATGCCATGGGTTAAGTAAGCCTCTATAGGATTATAAGGAAGAAATGACCCCACATATATCAGGGACCTCTTTGATTCTTTGCCTGGAACTCTTGATATTGGCTGATTCCTACTCATGATTTTTCCTTTTAAATACATACATACATTCATACATACATACACACATATATATGTATATATATATAATATGTATATATATATAAATACTATTTATGAACATTTTTTAGTTTTTGGGTCACAGTGGTGCAATGCTCAGGGGTTATTCCTGGCTCTGCACTCAGGGGACCATATGGGATACTAGGGATCAAGTTTTGGGTGCATGCAAGGCAAATACCCTACCCACTGTACTATCTCTTTAGCCTCCCATTCCTGCTCATGTTGAAAGGGGCTGACATCTCAGCTCTAGGATGCCTACCTAGTCCCAGGTTGGCCTTTGGCTGTTTCCCCACCTGTAGCTGGGTGATCTTAACATTGCTCATGGTACACTGAATGATCTCTCCAGGGTCTCTATCTATGTCCTTAGACTCAGATTTTCAAGGACACGTTAGACTAGATGCTGCTGTGCTACAATTTCCTAGCATCTGAAGAGTTAGTGCTAGAATAAACTAAGCTTATGTATTTAAAAAAATTAGACATGTTTTAAGTATGTGCTGGACTGCATTATTATCTAGAAAAAAACATGAAAAGGCATAGACAATAAATACACACCCATATAATTACAGCACCTGGCACAGAGGGGGTTATGGCTCCAGGGCTTTTCCTCCTGGGGCTGTGAGGGGATGCTTTTCCTTATTGTCAGATGCCACAGGGGGTAATATCTGGCTCCTTCAGGGTCTTCCCTGCCCAGGTTTCATGCAGAAGGAACACAGAGATTCCCTACTTGCACCCCCCATGCCTCCTCTCCTTGGGAGTGATATAAACAGTTCCCAGCAGTGTGTAAAAGCAATGTGCAGTCAGCAGAAACCACTTTGAATTCTGATCATTTCTGGGCTAGTGACATGTGTTGTGATGTTCTCTGGAGCTACTGGGCAGTGGCTGTGAGCCTCAGCACCAGACTACATGAGGGTCAGTGTTGCCTGGTGTCTCCTCATCAGCTAACAATGAAGCTTTGTTCAAAGCTCCAAGCGTTCTCCAGACCCAGAATGTTTCAGCTGTATTATTAACAGTGAGAACTCATACAACCATTCTAGTTTTTGACACTTTCAATATAGCGGCCAGTAAATTAACTTAAAGGCAAAGACTCTTTATAAAATGGACCGCATGGTAGATGTTTTTGCCATTTGGTAAGCTAATGTAAATTTTCTGAGTCTGTTTAAGATAGGCTAGGGTAAGGAAGGGCAGCTATATTACATGCATTTGGGGCTTATGATATTTCCAACTTCCTGTGTGGGGTTAACAGGTTATAACACTATCCTAAGTCAAGAAAGATCACTATTGTATGGAGAAGGGATCATGTGCAACCTGCTTTATCTGTATGGAGAATTCTGATTGCCCAAGAAGCTCCAGACCATCCTAATCCTGGCTAGCTGAGGAAGGTTGTTTAAGGGTAAAGGTGTAAGTGCTCAAGTATATAGGGAGAAGTTATCAGTTACATGTCCTTAACATTTTATTTTTAAAACAAATATAGCTGACCCTTGAACAACATGGTGGTTATGGGTGCTGATGACCTATAATGATCGATAATCTAACTTTTGACACCCCAACCCACACCTAAACTATGGATTGCCTGGGAGACTTACTGCTAACAAAGATAATCACTTCATACATATTTACATGTTATATGTACTATATGTTGTACCCTCACAGTAAAACAAGTTTTAAATAAATGTTATTAAGAAAATCATAGACAGAATTTACATTTTTATTATTTTACTATATCTATCCATATCAGAAATTCACATCATCTGCTTATAAGAAAATTCTGTGTAAAGAGACCCATGCAGTTCCAATCCATGATGTTCAAGGGTCAATTTCAGTATATATTTATACTAATAGTATATAATTTGCTGATTAAAATTAGAAAAAATCCAAAAGATGAAAATAATAGGTAGCTAGTATTCATATTGTGAAGTACATCTTTTCAGATTGTTTGCTATGTGACTTGGTTTTTCTTTTTGTAAATGTAAAATATCGTTTTGAGGAACTTCTTAAACTATTTCCTACAACCTCTGTGGATCTTAAAATATTATTTCATATTATTCCTTTAAGTAACTAAACATACTATAGAAATGATCTCTGATAGCACAGCAGGTAGGGCGTTAGCCTTGCACAAGGCGGACCCCAGTGACCTGGGTTTGATTCCTTCGCCCCTCTTGGAGAGCCCGGCAAACTACCGAGGGCATCTCTGCCCACACAGCAAAGCCTGGCAAACTACTCGTGTCGTATTCAATATGCCAAACACAGTAACAACAAGTCTCACAATGGAGACTTTACTGGGCCTGCTTGAGCAAATTGATGAACAATGGGAGGACAGTGACAGTGACAAGTAACTAAACATTATTCTACTACCAGACTTTATCTATTTTTTTAACATCTTTTTAAATTTAAACATCTTTTTGTTTTTGAGTCATATCCAGCAATGCTCTGGGTTACTACTGGCTTTGCACTCAGAGATTACTCCTGGCAGTACTTGGGAGACCATATGGTCAACCAGGGAACAAACCTGGTTGGCCACATGAAAACCAAGAATGTTTCCTGCTGTATTATTGCTCCAGACTCTATTTAACATCTTAATGATAGACATTTGGATAGTTACTAATTTTCCAATTATACAGGTTTTAGGTGACATCCTTCTATTTAAATCTTCATGCATAGATTTTCTTATTTTCTTCATATAAACTTTAAGAAATGGAACTGCTGAGTGTCAAGGCAGTTCTTTGTTTAAGGGTTTGGATTCAGGCTGCTGAATTCCCACTGTGGGCAGTCTAATCCATTTCACACAATGCCAGGTTTGGACAAGAGTATCTGAGTGTCTGTACATGTCTCCAACACTGCTATGTCTTTCTTTGCTGACCTGAAAAGAGAAACGGTATTTTATTCCTGGTTGCATCTGCACTTACTGCATTATTAGTGGGGTCAAAGCCTTTTCATTTCTATTTCCTCACTACGAAGCATTGGTTTATAGCTTTGTTCATTTTATAGGCTGTAGACAAAGCACATTTTTTTTCAACATTTTTAAGAGCTCTTCATGCTGGTAATCTTTAGTTGATATGTGTCACAAATATTTTCCCCACTTATTATTTAACTTTTTATGACCTTTTAAAACATAAATCCATTCAGTTAAATTTAATCAAATCAAACAGTCTGTCCTTTCATAGATCTTCTTTTTGGTATTACCCTTTAAAGTACATTCCCACCTGAGGTGAGATTTTCATGTTTGGGCACTGGAAGTTATGTGGTTAAGTATATAACAAAAGGCTTCTTTTTTCCCCTAATTGGTTTAGCCCAATCACCTTCAAATTTTAAGCTATTGTAATTAAAAATGTTTATTAAACAATCCTGTCCCTACTCAATGAAAATTATACCTCAATCATATAATGAAAACTGTCTCTCATGCACACATGGACACAGATATGTACGCACATGCACACACAGAGGAATCTATTTATAGACTTTTCTACTCCCCCACTGATTAGTGTGTGATATTTTAGTTCATAACAATATGCTAATATCTCGAGAGATTGCTTGTTTCTTTAAAAATCATCTTGGTTTTTCTGCATTCTAATTCTTGCAGAGCAAGGGCTATTACTTTAAAAGCATTCATAAGAACAACTAATTTGGTATTCTAAAAATCTAGATGCTTAGCGTCTACGTCAAAAACAGAGAACAAAAACCTCTGGGGTATGGTCTAAGCTTGTGTGTGTTTTCCAAGTTTCAGAGGGATTAGGACCAAGATTCCTGATGGAATTTGGGGAAAGTAGGGTAGAGGTCACATCTTCCTGGTTTCTACTATTCCCAGTCCCAGTGCATACATGTGGCACTCAATGCTTGTTGAATGAAAGACCATATTCTTGAGTTTATCTGTACTCAGTGTCCTGACTTTGAACTTGGACTCTCAAAGATCACTGATGTTAGGGAAGTTGAAGCATCAGTCCAGCCTGGTAAGGAATATGAAAACATCATCAGAGGAACAGTTGAGTTATGAAATAAAAGATCTCCATATCAATGTCTAATGGAAAGACTTGAGAAGAGGGAACAGGCTTATCCTACATTCTTAGAACATAGTCTAAGGAAGACAATCCAGAGACCTCTAATAGGCTATTAGTAGGAGTCATATGTATCACAACATGACAGTGGGTGTCTATTTGTTGATACAGTAGCCAGCTATACCACAACTGGGATGTTCAGAGAGAATTTCTGTTGTTATAGTGGGGAGCATTTTGGAGCATTACATTGAATTTCAGAGCTTGTCATTTGCAAGATCTCTTTGCAGAGAGATTTTTACATTCAATTTATTGAATAACTTCAGAAAGAGATGGGAAGATTCTGGGTGTTTTCTTGTGGGTGAGAAAAATTCAGACTGAGTCTAGAGGCTGCCAATATAGAGGAGATCCCCCGTGAGGTCACCTTTACCTGGGGAACTTGGGGCCTTGGACCAGGTCACATTCTAGTATCTGCTATGGACTATGGGCCCAACACTCACCCTTGCCATGGGATGTCTCGATATTCCAAGTGCAGTTCAAGTTGTTGGGGTAGAAGTCAGGGAATCCTGGAGACAAGATGGTCCCACTGGAACCTTGAATGAAGCCACCGCAAAGTGCTAGAGAGGTATGAAGGCAGTGAGAGGCTGTAGCAGTTAAGGAACCACCCCCCCCTAAATATTTATGACAGCTTACCCCCGCTCATCATCTTTCAAACCCCAACCCCTCCCACACAGCTGGGAGAGCAGTGCCGTTCAGTTCCTGAGTTCTCAGGGAAGGGAAGCCAGGACCTCAGCAGCCCCTTAAGGCATGCCTCACCTTCACAGCTTGGCAGGGCCCGGCTCCACTGAAAGTTGGGCTCACACTCCAGGGGCTCCCCATCACTTAATGTGTAGCCAGAGTCACAGCTGAAGGTCACCAGAGCACCCACGTAGAAGTCATTGCCATGGCGCTGCCCATTGACGGGGATTCCAGGGTCCAGACAATGGTCTGACTGTAGGGTGATTGCTGGAAAAGAGAATCCACATCTGGAGCAGACAGCCCACCCACGCCAACTATGGCTCCAGCTGCTTTACCAAGGGAGAAAGGAGAGAGCCCAGGTGGACCAGGCTGGAGGTGTCGATGACCCCCTCATCAAGTATGGCTGTCCAGATCTGCTGAGGGGATACCTAAAGACCAGTCTGCTGGAGAAAACAAGTTGGCTCAAACATTTGTTCATTCATTCATTCACTCATTCATTTAGTAACTCACTCCCTCATTCATTAAAAATAAGTTGTGTGTCCCCCAGGCTTAGAATATCCCTATGCAAAGCTTAGGAATCCAAACCTGAATAAGAAAATGAGCCCATCCTGGTGGGTCAACCTTAACTTTCTCTATCGATTCAAAAAGAACCATTTTCCCACCAATTTCCAAACTGAGGCATCCCAGATGAGTGCAGGTAGATGAGAGGGTGAGAGTTGGGGGAGATGCTTTGTGTTCTCTCACACACTCCATCCCCCCAGAGTGCCCAGTCACTGCTCACAGAGAGACCTTGTCCATGAGGAAGTGGGGTGCGGGCTGTGAGTGTCCATTTTGTCTAAATTATGGACTCTACACTCTGAATGAGCTCCAAGGGGATGCTGAGAGCAAGGGAGTTTTTCCTGGGGAGCCCAGCTTTGGGGGTTATTTCCCAGGAAAGGAGTTTTGCTGGAGGGCTGACTGAGGAAGTCCTTTAACCCCTACCAACTGCCAAATTTGCCATCTGCCTTCCAAGACTCACTCTCATAGCGGAGCTGGAAGCCAATGTCCGAGTGACTCTTGTCAGTGGAGAAGAGGAGGTAGAGGTAGTTGCTGGTGCTGATGAGGAACTGGGGCACCTGGGTACCATGGTAAACCCCAATCAAGGGTGCTGAGTAAGTTCTTCCATCCCGTACTTCCAGAGTGTCATAGTTTACCTCAGTTTTAAATCTGACAAAGACAAAAATGAAGACTCCTTAAGAACTCCAAAGTTTATTAATGTGCAAATGACAAAAGACCCAGCCTGCCCCAGGGCTTCGGAAGAGCAGTTTTTAGTAGACTGGTCTATTTTAATATAAGTTGCACATGCTCACTGACTGTGGAAGAATATCTTTATTAAACCTTCCTCTTCCTTCTCTTGCAGGTGGAGGCAGCTCTCCCTGTCCCCAGCCCATGCCATGACCCATCTGAAGGCTTAGAGGCACAATGACTGCCAGGCTCTGGAGTTAGAATGTTCTAGGCCAGGAGTCAGCAAGTTACAGCACCATGGCCAAGTTTGGTCTGTAGCCTGTTTGTATATGAGCAAAGAATTATTTTCACATTTATAAAGTGACATTTAGAAACTTGTAACAGAGATAACAAGGCAACAGATATCCATGAATTATGCCCGAAATCTAAAATATTTACTCTTGGGCCCTTCATAGAAGGTTAGAAAACTGCTCCTCTAGGCCATGAATGCCTTTTCTAGAAGTTTTTGTTCAACTGTCTGCGGCCTGATTTCCCCCACCCCAAAGGCATAACCCTGCTGGGAGCTAGAGGTGGGGTAGAGGGGCAGGCTTTGGGTAAGAGGACAGGAAGGCCACTTCTCATTTGAAAATTTCTGGGTTACACTCTGCAGATACTAATTCAGGTAGTAACATCTGATGGTCCCTTATTTGATTGCATTCCCTTCTATCTCAGGATACTACAGCATTCTCCTCACTCCCTTGCCCATAATTCCCCAAGCATCACAGCCACACTTCAGTACTGAGGTGAAATCAAGACCAAGGGCAGAGTCAGTGTAGCTCTGGCCTGGTGCCACCTGGGCTGTCTGTCCAGTGTGCCCTGACCTTGCTGACGTTCCAGCATCATGGCAGCCCCACCACTACAGGCTCCTTCCCACATCCCTCCTTGAAAAGCCCTCTGCCCTCTCTCCATGACTGTGTTGCAGGTACCTGTCAAAGGTGATTTTGATGGGGTAGCCAGGCTGGGCTTCAATCACCCAGGCACAGCTCAAAGCATCCTTGTAGAAGCCCGGCCAGCCTGGAGAGAGAATGGTACCGCTGGGCGAAGTCAGATGGCCACCGCAGGGAGCTGGGGACAAACAGGAGAACAACAGATATCTTGGGAGGTACAGTGGACAAATGAACAAGTAATAGAATAACAACAAAAGGAAAAAAAGAAACCCTATAAAATGTGCCTGCCAGCAAGTGCTGTTTTGTTTTTATGGGCAATGACATCAACTAGATAAGTTGCCTTTTGTCTATTGGGACTGTTATGGCGATGCTGTAACATCCTTTGGAGTTTTATGGAAGGCCAGAGGGGGAAAATGAAGAGAATCCTTTACACAAAGGCCTTTGCCATTCTAAAAGGGTTGGTATCTAGCCACAGGGCACCCAGCCATCAGGCCTGGGGCAATGGCCTCTGTGCTCACACCTAGCACCAAGCACTCTGGCACTGGCAGCTCCAAAGTTCAGCTCTGAGTCCTCCTCCCCTGTCCTGAGGACAGGGACTTCTCTCTCAACCTGGAATCCCCAGCTCAGTGCTTGGCACACAAACACCCTCAGTGACTAGATGAACAAACTTCTGGAAGGCTGCAAGAGTGTAGCTCATGGCAGGTAACCAACAAGACACTGGGTGGTCCAGGCTGACCTCATGGCTGCCTCTGATCTTGCAAAGCCCATTTTATCCCCCTAGGGTTCTCTGTATGCTTCCTCCTATCCCCTAACAGCTCATATGATTGCCATCATTCTTGATCTTACTAGAACCAAACCCTCTGGTCCTGGGTGGTCACTAGAGCAACGCCCCCGCCCCCCGGCCAACCCCTCCATCAGGGTCCCTGGGCTGATTTTACCACTGTCCTCATGATGGACATCCACAGAGAGCCTGCCATGAGATTGTGTACTCTTCACAAACAAACCCAGTGGGGGAGGGATGTCATTTCCTCCATCTTACAGCTAAGAAAGCTGTGGCTTAGGGAAGACAAGTAATTAGGCCTGGGTTAGCAAGAGGCAGAGCCTGGATACAGACCTAGGAAGATAGCACAAACTCAGACATCTTAATCAAAGCAACTTCTCAGTTTTAAAGAAACTTCCACTTCCTGTGAACCCCTTTACTATGCAGAGATTAGATGCCAAAAATTTCCTGAACAAAACCATGAAGGGGTTAAAGAGCTATGCAGCACCCCTGCAAATTTCCCCAGGTGATCAGTTTCATAAAATAGAGACCAAAGCACCACACCTTAACTCTCTCAACTTTGTAAATTTCTAGGAAATACCTAAAATAATTATCAAAAATATAAATTCTCAAGACTGTAAGAAGAAACAGTAGTTATCAAAAGAGAAGGTGGAAAGGGGTGGGGAGCTAGATCATAAGTCTGTTGTATGGAGAAGGGTGGACACTAGATTTCTGGTGAGCAACATAAGGTAGCATATGGGGATACTTAAGTGTGGTACTGTGTACCAGAAACCTATGCAATGTTAGAAATTGAAATTACTGCAATAAAACGTTGTCAAGCGTGCTTAATGAAAAGTTGTGTTAGGAAGTTTCAGTTTTGCAAAGGAAATAACAATAATGGTGACGAGGATATTAATAGCTGACTTGAGGACTAAAAGCATGAACTGACTATCTCCATTTTACAGAGGAGGAAATTAAGGCTAACTGGGCAGAATAGAAGTAATGAAACCCAGCAGAAATTTAACCTCCAGCACTCTGTCTCTAAATCCAACAGGACTAGGACCACCTCTGACAATAATGAGCCTACAGGTACTGAGAGCTGATAGGTGTCAAGGTTTAGTGTGGATTATCCTCGTGACAAGTACAATTCTCAAAGGCAGATACTAGGATTGTTCTCCTTTTATATGCAGGGATTATGATCATAATCCATTTTCAGTAAATTAAGACTTAGAGAAACTAATTACCCCATCCTTCTATTATACATGTGAGGCTAAAGCAAACAGCATATGAATATTTCACTTTATGGGTAACCCCGGTTTTCAAAACACATTTGTCCATGTCATTAAAACTACCAGACGTCCTCCTCTATTTTTCCAGTGGACATGTGAGATCTTGGAGGTGGAGAGGGGTATGACTATTGCTCAATCCATGTGATCCCACACAGGTACCAAGACTCAGCATAAATAGAGACTCTCTGTTAGCCCCCATTCAACAAATGTCCAGCCTCTTTGGTTGTTGGATTTTGATATTACTAGTCACTTTCCAGGAAGCCGGAGATCACAAGTCACTATTGTCTCTTTGACTAAATTCCATCAATGCACATATATATCAATACAACCAGATTTGGACTCTCCAGAGAAGGAAGCACAAATCTTTCCTCTGGTGTTCAGCATTTTGATGTATTTCTCTACTGTACTTTTCATTACCTTGACTAGTTGATCTTCTCTGGCTCATGTGACTGTCAACCAACTCCTGTTATTCATTGTCTCTCTAGTTCATCTTCACAGTCAGGTGGCAGTTGCCAAACAGGGAGCAAGGGAGGAGGAATCCAGAATGTACTATCTCTTTAACATTCAAAAAAGATACTCAACTTCACTCTTACTAAGAAAATCCATATTAAATCTACAATGAGAAATGACTTTTCATCCATCAGATTGGCAAAATGTAAAACTGGATGACACATGAGGTTGAAGGAAACCAGGTATTTTAGTACCTTCCTAGAGAAAATACAAAATTATACAACCCCTACAAAGATAAATGCGGCATTATCTAGAAAAATACATATCATTTACTCTCTGACCCAGCAATTCTATTTCTAGACTCCTATACCAAAGATAAACTGGCAAAACTATAAAAAGACATACATATGTTCAAGTATAAGCAAGGCAACACTACTCATGGTAGAAGAAGAATGGAAACAGTCCACATACTCAGCAATAGGAAACTGATGGAATGAACTAGGTAATCAACAAAATGTACTGTTAAGACAAAAGGCCCTCCCGTTGATCGTCGATTTGCTCGAGCGGGCCCAGTAACGTCTCCATTGGAGACTTTGTTGTTACTGTGTCTGGCATATCAAATACTCTCGGTAGCTTGCCGGGCTCTCCGAGAGGGGCGGACGAATCGAACTCGGGTCGGCCATGTTGGCCGCGTGTAAGGCGAACGCCCTACCCGCTGTGCTATCACTCCAGCCCATTCTTGTCTTGTTAAGACAAGAATGAAGAATATTCTATACAATGTCATGGAGTGATCCACAGAATATATTAGTAAATGGATAATGAGTAGAGAATAGTGGGCATAATATGATCCCATTTATCTGTGAAAGGGATTAGGTACACACATGTTAAGAATCAATGGAAAAGTAAAGAATTCAAATGATTTCCTATGGAGAGAGGGAGGAAACAGAGGAGAGTAGACAGGGTAGGATAGAAGTTAGGCTTCAAAAGGAGAGAGGGGGAAGAGAGAAAGAAAAAGAGGAGAGAGGAGAGAGGGGAGAGAAAGGAGAGAAGGAGAGGGAGAGAGAGTAGAGATGGAGAGAGAGAGAAGACAGAGGAGAGAAGGAAACAGAGAGGGAGAGAGAGAAGAAAGGGAAAGAGAGAAAGGAGATAGGGAGAGAGGGAGGGTGAGAGAGGAGAGGAGGAGGAGGAAAGATGATAGATAGAAAAGTGCCATAGAGGCAGGCTGGAGCATGGGGGGCGGGGAGGGAAACTGGGGACATTGGTGGTGGCAAATGTGAAGGGATGGGTGTTGGAACATTATATGACTGAAACCCAATCATACAATCATGAACAATTTTGTAACTGTGTATCTCACTATGATTCAATTAAAAATTATATATATAAATTTCAGCAATCATTTAAAATGCTAGATAACTAACTTTAAAGATCAAAACATGAATAAATGATACATATTTCTAGTGCAGCATTTGATGAACTTGGACATTTATGCACTCAGAGACCATTACTGCAATCAATAAAAATAAGCATTTCAAAAACAAAAATGTTAGGCTTTTTCAGACTAGACATTTTTTTCTTCTTTTTAAAAGAAGTTTAACTTTGGCACTATATAAATATTTTAAATAATCAAAAAACTTGACGTTGATAAGCAGTTTCTCAAAATTCAAAAATAGAGTGAAATAAACGAATATATTACTGTTTAATAGCCTACCCCTAGTAGGATAATGGAAAATAGCTGAAAGAAAGGAACTTAAATTACTTTCAATAATAATGTGCTTTGTGTAGTCCTGGTGCTTCAGTTCTGAGACTTCTGGTCATGTGTTATGCCATGGGAAATTATGCTGGAGTTGGGAAATGGGATTTTTAGTGGGAATGAAAAGAGATAGAGATAAGATATACAGTTAAGTAAAAAAGAAAAAGTGTTCTTACATTTGACATGAAATGAACCCAGAACGCATCTTATTTTTCAAAAAGTAATTTTTAGTGCTATTCATTGAAAAAAAACTTTAGAAGCAAGGAGCTACTCAATAGTAACAAGGCACTGAGCAGCCAGATTGTGTATAATATTTTCTACCAGGACTCCTTGGAGAAACAGCTGATTCTAGGTCAGGGACAGGAAATGTACATGAAGAGTTAGGGCCAATTCCACAAACTCCCATTGGCCAAAGGGAAAATTCTAAGCCTCAATTAACATAATAGCGGCAATAAATTTTATTTATTTAATTAAATTTTGTGATAATGTTTTAGTTATAGTTCAGGTTACAGTTGTATCAATGTTCATGGCGCTGATGTTACTACACCTTCCCACACCAAAGTCCTCAAGACACTCCACTACTGTCCTTTTGTCACTTCTAGTTCTCTTCTATGAATACAGATTTTCAAAAAATGTACTACAATAGATTTAAATGCATAAAACATGTTTAAATCCAGTGGGCTGCAACAATATCTAAAAATGTTCAACTGTGGAAGATACTAGAGAATCAACCCATTCATTAGGAAAACAGACATTAGGAAAAATGATTAAGTATTTCTCTTGCCTTTCCTTTATACTTGAGGGTAACCAAGTTGATGAGGGTTTTTTTTAAAAAAAAACATTCTCTAACTAATAAAGGCAGCAGAAACAAGAGCATGTCACCACTTTATAGTCCCAGGCTGGTCATCAAGAGCTCCTAAAGGTCCCCCAAAGAGCCACATCCAGACATTATGTACCTTCAATGAAGTCACAGAGTTCTGTCTATAAATATTTTGGCCGAAACTTGGAATTTGAACTTGATTAGCCTTCTCAATCTTACTGCCAGCTTACGGAAATATAAGCAAGAGAGGACCATATTAAACTACCTCCCAGGGATTTACTCTCCAAAATTCAGGATGCAGGAGACTTCTCAAGATAAAATGACCCAATTTCTTTAAAAACAAACAACAACAACAATAACAACAACATCAACCCCATAAGGGGAAAAAGCAGGTACCCATAGATTTAAAATGACTTGAGACTCATCATTTAATTTTATAGTTACCAATCAGAATTCTTATTTTTTAAAAAAAAATAGCATAAAAGAAAGCCCTAACTATAGAAATTTTATTAAATAATTCTTTCAAAAGATAACATTGTTATGATTACATTTTTATACTTTTAATCTGTTTGGGATACACTCTAAAATGTTGGGGGTGAAATGTTATGTTTGAAATTTTCTTTCCTAATAACTCCAGAGAGCTGGAGTGATAGCACAGCAGGTAGAGTGTTTGCCTTGCACGCGGCTGACCTGGGTTCGATTCCTCTGTCCCTCTCGGAGAGCCCGGCAAGCTACCAAGAGTATCCTGCACACTCGGCAGAGCCTGGCAAGCTCTTCATGGTCTATTCGATATGCCAAAAACAGCAACAAGACTCACAATGGAGACATTACTGGTGCCCGCTCGAGCAAATCGATGAACAGTGGGAGGACAGTGCTAGAGTGCTATTAACTCCAGAAAAGCACAGTGGTTTTTTTTGGGGGGAAGGGAGAAGGGGGAGGGGGGAATGGTGGTTGAAGCTCTGGGAATAGAAATAAAACAAAGTAGGCCATATGTGTATGATTGTTAAAGCTGGATGATGGGTTCATGAAGCCATTATACTATTTTCTTTGCTTGAAATTTTCCATTATTAAATTTCCAGGAGAAAACAAGGGAACATATACCCACACACAGAAAAGAAAAAAAATTAAGAGGTGAGGATCCTGTCTTGAGTAGGGAGGGCTCAGAAATGACCGAAAAGAGGAGGTCTGGCCTTATCCAGTCCTCATCACACTGCAGATACTCAATAAATATTTTGTTGAAGGCACAGGTAACATTTCCCCCCAATCTGAACGTTTTCCCCCAATCCATACATTTAGTCCTACTTCCTCTGTGGAAGGGGGTCTTTAAAGAGGTAAATAAGTTTCATGGAGGTTATTTCGGTGGGCCCTACTCCAACAGGTCTGGCGTCCTTCTAAGAAGAAGCACCACCACTAGGGACCCACATAAAGGGAAAAGACTGTGTAAGCAGATGGCAAGAAGGTGGCCTTCCATGAGCCAGAGAGGGTGCTTCAGGAGAAGACCCACCAGCTGCCACCTCAATGAGGACCTCCACCCTCCAGAACACGGAGAAAATAAATCAACAGATTTTTGTTTCCTGGAGTTTTGTTCTGGGAGCCTGAGACTCAGGGCTTCTGATCCAGGACTGCTATCCCCTTCGAGGGGTGCCCAACCTCTCCTGCCCTCTGGCGCAACAGTGGTTCCAGGCCAGAGCCACGGGGAGTGGAACAATAGGACTTGCTGGTGCTCATGCATGCCCCCAGTGTGCCACACCCCATGCCTGAGGTAGGTGGGTCTTCTGCTCTCCGTCTGTCCATCTTCATGACCCCAACAAGGTGGGCTCAGGCGTTTGCCTTATTTCACAGTTGAGGGAACAGGTGCAGAGAGTCACTGGTCCAGGTACTAGCTCGAAAGGTAACTGGTGCAGGCACAAACGTCTAGGAAGCATCCAGGACTTCAATCTGGGTGGCCTGGCTCCACGGGTCTTGTGTCTCAGAACTACAGTGGGTGTAGGAAGGCTCTCCCTAACCACGGCCCTGGAAAGGGTTTCACGTGACTGATGTTCTGTGTGGATGATCACGAGTGGAAGCCTTTCCCTCTCCTGCTCTCTCCCTGCCTCCCTGGTCCCATCTGAGCCTCCCTCGGGTGGGATGAAAGGAATCTATGCCATGGAGACAGACAGCTCGTTTGGTGCTTCAAAGGGATGGTTTTGAAAAGGGGACAAAGATTTTAATCCTTTCACTTGGCCGAGTGATCTTCGGTTGGTTCCTTAGCAACTTTGTTCTTGAGTTTCCTTAGCTGCGAAATGAGGACATTATCATTAACTGCACCCACCTCATGAGGTTGGTATGTGGATTCAACGGGACAATATGTGCGGAGCTCTTTACCTCATAGTTCACATGGTCGTAAGGGCTCAATTTTTATTCAATGCCTGATCTCAGGCAAGTCAATTCACTTTACTCGCTTGAAGATTTTCAAAGTATAGAGCATAATTATTTTCTCTTTTCTTTCACACAAGAGTGACAAGAAGATTAAATGAGATAATGTTAGAAACTCAATAACTACCCTTATTCCTTCCTTGGAGGCCTAAATGAGCTATAACCATCGCTGAAATTTCTCTTGTGGGAAGGGAGAGAATTGATCTTCCTTTTTTTATAGTGCTATTTGTTTCTGATTATATATGTAACACATTTGATAGATACTCAGAGACCAAAAAATGTGGATGTGTTTACACCACGCTGTTAAACCATCTTCCTCTGGGGAGTGGGGTTGGGGAATGAGCATTTTCACTTTGAACTTTATCATACTAGTGTGTTGTTTAAATTTTTGTGCAACCACCATGCCTTATTTTAGAAATAAAAACACATCCTCATTGTAGATAATTTATCTCCTTTTTTGGTAAAGTGACATCTTTTTAAAAGCCACGTTTGAGATTCGTGCCTTTTAATAAGGAGTTTAATTACCTTTATTGTCATAACTGATATCCTGTCTTCCTGCTGGCATTCTGCTTTGTGCTGTCAGTTTCTGATGTTGCCATGTGGGGTCCTATTTGCTTTGTCTTTTGAGAGAGACAATATGTTTTCTTTTGTTTTAATTTTCTACTGGGGTATGGAAAGCAGAAAACCTGCTTTTTATCCTATTTGTAGCTGCCTTTAATTCTCTTCATAGATACGTTTGAAATGACACTCTCCCTGGTGATATAATTTTTGTTTGTTTGTTTGGGGTCACGCCCAGTGGTGCTCAGCATTTACTCCTGGCTCTGCACTCAGGGGTCACTCCTGACAGGGCTTGGGGGACCATACGAGATGCCAGGGATCCAACCTGGGTCAGCCACATACAAGGCAACAACAGTCCTACCTGACTCCAGTCCCTAGTGATATAATTTTTAAAAATACAGTTAACACTAGCCCAGAGCCAGGGTTTGTGGTTCTTCATTCACAAGCTAGGAGGGCCCTGGACCAGAGTCTTCAATTCTCAAGATCCCCATGAAGAAAGCAACTGTAGCTACTTCCTCAGCCTGTTACATGGCTGAAAGTTAGGGCAAATGGGAACACTGAGCATGGTGGGGTAGGACTGTCTCTTCCTTCAAGGACACAAGGAAGAGATGAATGATGGCCACAGGCAATCGATCATTCTAAGTCTTATAATTAAATTAAAATTATTATTATAATTAATGGGCTGGAGCGATAGTACAGTGGGTAGGGAGTCTACCTTGCACGCAGTCAACATGGCCAACCCAAGTTCGATTCCTCCGCCCCTCTCGAAGAGCCCGGCAAGCTACTGAGAGTATCTCGCCCGCATGGCAAAGCCTGGCAAGCTCCCCGTGACGTATTCGATATGCCAAACACAGTAACAACAAAATCTCCAATGGAGACGTTACTGGGCCCGCTCGAGCAAATCGATGAACAATGGGAGGACAGTGACAGTGACAGTGATTAATTAATTAAACGTATAAAATAATAAGTCTGTCTTATATAAAATGCTTCAGATTTGCAACAGGGATCTCAGTTAAAGTTCAGCAAGCGTCAGCCCAGGGACCAAGTTCCATCCGTCCATTGATGGCTTGTTTCAGGCTGTTTTCTCCTCCTAAACAGAGACCCGGGGTCCACAAGCCCAAATCCTGTCTTGGTTGGCCCTTTAAAGAAAAGGTTTCCTCTTTCTGCTCTGTGCAGCCAGATGATCACCCTTCTTTCTAAATGGAGGGAAGAAGCCATTTTCTCGCTTGTCCCATTAAAGCCTCTCCAAAGCTAAGTGGCTCTTAGCATATATTAAAAGATTTTTTAAAAAAGATCATTAGTTTCTGCATTTAATTGTCCACAAGGTGGGGATACTTAATCAAAAACAAAGTGAGAAAAATAAAAGTGGAAAAGACCAAGATGCTGATTAGATAGCAGGGCTCTCCCGGGGCTGAAGGGCCAGGAGGGGTAGGAGGGGCCAGGCTCTCGCTGTGTGTCTGTGGGGTCTTCCTCACCTGCCTGTTCCTCTCTTCTGAGTCTGAAACTGGCAGCTTTAGGTGGCATCAGGCTCCCACTCCATCCCCTCCTCCCCCAACCAGATTTCCAGGGCACACCCATCACTCTCTGCCCACCCTATTTCTGGTGGCCCACAGTGGTCCCTGACCTCAGTGTCCACCCACCCCTTTCCCCAGGGATGGAGTGAAAGAGACAGTTTCCATTTCAAAATGAGATCTTTGCCATAACATGGCAGGCTGGCTCAAGCCATGAGCAAAGGCCTGAGTTCTCAGACGTGTGTTGGTTGGACAGGGTCTGAGGGCTTCCTGACTCTGGTGATGATGGACTGGGGGGAAAGGGTTACTGGTGTGGAGGAAGAGGAGAAGTCTCCAGTTACTGATTCTCGATTCCTCTTTTTCCAGGGATGAGGAGGGATCAGCTCTCTTGGGGCTGAGCCCCTGGGGGTTTGGGGGGTCATGGGGGCCTGTGAAAGTGGTAAAAGAAAAATGTAATAATTATGGCTAACTGAGTGGTCTTGGGAGACCCTGTGAAGAGTGAAGCGTCTCAGGAGACCAGCTGAGCAGGAGATACCAGCAGAGATGTCTTGGGTGAAATGGGGCCAAGAGCATGAGGAAAAAGAGGGGACCAGAGGAAAAGAAAGGGGGGCTACCAGCTGAGCACAGTGCACCTGGGGCTCCACAGGGCTGTCCTGCAGGGCTGTCTGCTTTACCCTAACAATCCCACCAGCACATAACTAACCCCTTCCTGCTGGTGAGTACAGCCCCAGACTCGCGCAGGGAAGACTGTGAGGACAGATTGTTACTCTGGCACACACCTAGGGCAGGTGGAGGGTGGCTGGGGGGCTGGGCGGGATCCCCGTGGAACCAGGCAGGCTGGAGGGGGGCCTATTGATGTCCAGGGGCAGGCCCCTGGGAGAACGGATACACAGACCCTTGGTTCCTCCAAAGTGCACCAATATTTGTCTGATGGGCCTGATGAAAAAAAGGGCCTACTTTCTTTCACATTAAAAAGTACTCAGAGTCAATACTTAGGCAGTGCCACCTCCACCAGCTGCCCAGAGCAGATGAGCTCATGCGCAGGAACCATTCTTTACAGAGATGGCATCATCGCTTGCCCATGGTGGCATCCACGGTGGCATCGCTTACTGGATGTCCAGCTTGGAGAGCAAAGGCAGCCCCAGGGGAGCCAGGTCACCAGAGCATTTAAGGGGCTAAAACCTGATCGAGCCTAATTAACAAGTTGCTCATTCATTCACCAACTGGGATCCACAAAGTTATCTATTGAGGGTCAAATAATGCGCCAGTGGTAGGAGGTGGGGCCCAAGAAGGACTCCCCGGCCTCGAAGCCGATGCAAGGCAGTAAGGGAAGTGCTAACACGCTAGTTCTTTATGCCAAGGGGTGTCCTGGTCATCTGGAGCTAGGGTTCACCCATACCCCTTCTGTTCAGCTGTAACAAACAGAGGAACAGGGAACTGATTAGGATTCCGAACCAGGTCCCCATGCTGAGAAGCCCACCCGGACCCCAGACCCTCTGGCCTGGGTGGTTTCTGTCTCCCACCTGGAGCACACTCCCTTCCTGGCTCACTCCTGCTGGCTGGCAGGGGCACCCAGGCTTGGAGATCTGGTACACAGAGGGGCCCTTGGTCACTCCCCTGCTGCCGTGTAAGAGAGGAGGAACCTTTCTGGTTTCCAAAGAAACTCACCACCCAGCCACAGGTCAGTGTCAACTGAACACTACACAGGACCATGCTCTGGGTTTTAGCGCACTGGTTTCACATGATCCCTGCCCTCAAGGAGCTTATTCTGTGCTTCACATTTTATTATAATTTTTAGTTTCTCTTTTGGGCCATGGTTGATGGTGCTCAGGGCTCACTCCTGGTTCTGTGCTCAGGGGAATGACTCCTGGCTATGATTAGGGGATCCTATGGTGTGCCAGGATCAAACGCAGGTTGAACCAGTGCAAGGCAAACACCCTACCCACTGTGCTATAGCTCTGGCCCTTATTTTGTTATAATTTGGGGGCCTCCCCAAATAACAGGGACTGGGGTGCTTTTTCTGACAATATTTAGCCAATCAGCCAGAAGGTTCTACAGTCAGGCCTGGTGATGGTGCCTGGGCCTTACAGTGTTGGGGGACCTCCAGGCCACGTCTGGCAGTGCTTGGTGGGCTGGAGGGGCACATGTGTCCCTGACCCCTGATTTCTCTCTCTCTCTCTCTCTCTCTCTCCTCTTCTCTTCTTTCTTTCTTTCTCTCACACGCCCTTAACCTATGTTTTATTTCTGTTTTTTTTTTATTTTGCTTTTGGGACCATACCCAGTGATGCTCTGGGGTTATATCTTGCTCTGCACTCAGGAATTATGCCTGGGGGGACTTAGGGGACCATATGGGATGTCAGGGATAAAACGCAGGTCGGCTACAGGCAGGTAAAGGCCCTACCCACTGTAGCATCTCTCCTTTAAGTTGTATTTCAAGTGCCTGCAGCTTGCTGGAACACAGGGCTAGACTCTGAGCAGAACAGCATCCTGTTGGGCGGTGAGAAGTCTGACAGCAACCCCAGGCTCCCTGCAGACTGCCTCCTGCCTCTTGCTGTTGGGTTTGTGCTAAGCCACCTGGAGACTGACTTGCAAGAATATCAACATTTAACAGGGACACAAAGGCCAGGCCTGGGACACGTCTCAGGGTACCCGGGAACGAGCAGGTCGAGGAAGAAAGAGTGGCAGGCAGCTTGACAGAGAGGGAAGTTCCCCCACGCTGTGGCATGGGAGGCAGCCGAGGCTCCCTGGGCAGGAGCAGACGGCAGAGCTCCTGGCATAGGGAGTTCCCGGTGGGAAAATAGGTTCTTTTGCAGCCTGGCAGGTTAGGGCGGGCGTATCTCCGGTGCTTTCTCTGTTTACCATCCTCAGCGGTGGGGGGGGGGGGGGGTGTGTGACCTGAGTCCTGGGAGGTGACCAAGCACACAGAAATGGGTCCCCAGCCCCCATGCCCCGCCCATCCCGAGGCAGTTCCGGGCACTGCACGCACCTTCGCAGCGCAGCACGGCGCTGTTCCAGACCACACTGCCCTCCTTCAGCACGCACGTGATGGTCTCCGAACCCTGTGTCCCCAGGAAGCCTTCATCACAGAGGAAGGAGATGGAGCTGCCCAGCTGGAGGCTGTCACCAAACCGCTTGCCGTTCACGGGAACGCCAGGATCGGGGCACTCGTTATGGCGAAAGGCTGGGGGTGGGGGGCAAAGATGGGGTCAGACACAGCTGGCATGCAGAGACACCCCCACAGAAAACAAGCTTCCTAACGAGACCCTGCCTGCTTCCCACTGAACCTGCTGCACGCAGGCAGAGCTCAATGCCCCAGAACCCCAGAACCAGGGACCAAGGAACCTTGAGGGGCACCAAGAGGGTTCTTGCCAAACTGGACCGCTGCCTTCCTGGGCACTGGACAGGAACACACTCTACCAGAGAGCAGGCTGCTCCTTGGTGGGCTCATTTATGCCATCCCGTAAGTCCTAGGAGTCATTACTACTTCTGCCTATTAAGAGGGAAACAGAGGCACACACCTAGCCAAGGAGCAGGTCTGCCTCATCAGTGTCAAATCCATTTTCATGCCTTCCTAATGTCGAGTGAAGGTGGAGGGAGTGTACAAGGTGGGGAGTGGGACTCTAGGTCCCCTGACACTAACAGGCACTCAGCATCATGCAGGACGGTCCCTGGTGCTAACCCAGTGGGAAGCCACGGCTCTCACTCCCTTGTCTCATGCTCAGTCCCGGGCACCTGAGGACAGTCAGAAATGAGAGCAAAGAGCCGGAATGCCTGCTGGTCTGATGGAGCTTCGCCTACGGCTAGTTATGTTGGTTTCAGGCACTGATGCCATTTTACCGAGGCTGTTTTCCAACCTAGCCCATGGAGATGACTTGGCGCTTGCAGGCGAGGGAAATAAAAAGAATAAAAGGAGAGTTGATAGTTTGAAGCAGAAAATGTTTGATTGGGCCCCTGGCATAGGGCATTACTGTGCTCCCGAGATCCTTTCCTTCTTCCCCTTTCCAAAGCTACTAGGATACCCTCATTTTCAAACCCCTTGAGTCTCAGAAACTCCCCTGCTTCCTTCTGAGGGATGGTGCATTCATTAGGACCAGCTGGATTGGCCACATCTGGGCCTGCACATTGGGAACCAGCCGACTGGCCTGGCTTGGGTGTTGGGAAGGCTCCATTTGTAAGCCTGGGAGATCCTGAGAGGGAGAAGTACCAGCACACATAGCCTCAGAGGCTGTCGCGACTGGCAGGAGGCAAGAGGCCTGCAAGCCTGGACGTCCTTCTCAGTGAGCCACGGAGCATCTGCCCCAGAAGTGATGGTGATCTTCCCCAGAAGAGCCCGGGGGAGTCCCCGCCATAACATCTGACATGGAAGCCTGGGACAGCCCAGACTTGGTGACTTCCCCACTTTCCTACCACCATGAGGTTACTCCACGCTTTGAAATACCGGGAGAGGAGGAAAAGTCCTTTGGGGCCAGAAGTCCAGATATTTTGTTTTTTCAACTCCACAAGTCTTAAACTTTAATGTACAAATGCACAACAATATACCCAGTCCTGGTTGTGGGAGCTGCAGCTCTACACTCTAAGGGCTGCCAGCTCTCCCTGTGCACTTGCTCACACCTGGGCCTCCTGGTAGGGGACAGGGATGGAGCTCAGTCTTGGGAGTGTGGGGAGGATGGCAGTGATGGCCTAGAACTGGTGCTCAGCACGCAGCAACGATGCTCACTCCTGTTCAGAATGTTCCTTGTGGAAGAAGGAACAAAGATCTTTTCCAGATCTTCATTTCTGATTTGATCAGGGCCTCAGTGTGTGAGCAGTGTCATCAGGAATACCTGAGGTCAAAGATCAATAGCTCTCCATGGGGATGGGGGGGAGGGGGAAATGCAGAGGGAGGGGACCGAGGATTGTGCAGGGCTGAGGGTTCTCTCCCCAGGGCCTCCTGGACTCCAGCTGGGCCTTTGGGGTGGGCTCAGTGAGGCTACAAAAAAACACCATTCAAGCTTATGTGGTCCCCCAGGGGGTAAATTGAGTCGAGATACTCCCACTTTGTGACTCTCCTTTGAACATTTTTGGTGGGGAAATGATTACAGGCTCATTTCCTTTATCTGTTACACTCCAGGAGGGAAATACACGCCCACTCCACAGGGAAGAATGTCCTGGCTTTCCTGGGTACACAGAAGCCTGCCAGGCCCCAGGAGGGACCCCATCCACATCAGCACCCCAGGTCACCCTCAGAGGTCAGAGGGAGGACTCACTGGTAAAGGTGATGTTGAAACCCCGTTTCCCCGTGGAGTGGTCTGTCTGAAACTCGAGGCGGGCAACGTGGCCGCTGCTTGTGATGGATGAGGGGAGTTGGTTTCCTGAGAAAGTGCCCAGGACGGGGGCCTCGGCAGTGGCTCCGTCCTTGATGACCAGGAAGTCAAACTGTGGCTCCACATCGATGTCATTGAAGGCCAGGTGGATGCGGCTCTCAGGCCGTGCCAGGATGAGCCAGACACAGTGAAGGTGGTTTCCGTAGTCCTCTGGGTAGTTGGGGGACAGGACGACCCCTGAGGGGCTGGTGAAGTTGAAGAAGCAGGAAACTGCAAAAGAAGAGCCGTGGTGGTCAGTCAGCAGCTCAGCATGCACCAGGGCCACAGAGGGCTGGCAGGCAGCATGTTTCCTTAGTCTAAAGAGCAATGGAAAGAGAGGCTGTCACGAAGGCTGTTTGTGCTCTGGGCTCTGGGCAAAGACACATAGTTGGTCAAGGAGCTAGGGTACCAGCCAGGGGCCCTTGGACAACTGTGGATATGGATGATTTGGTATTCTCTTGGTCCTCATTCCCTCTTCTAATCTGCTCAGTCCAGGCAGTGCCTGCATGCTCCTGGTCCCCGGTGCTGGGGGAAAAACACTATGCAAGCTCAGTTGGTCCCCCAGGGGATAAACTGAGCAAAGATACTCCAACTCTGTGACTTTCCTTTCAACATTTTTGGTGGGGAAATGATCATGGTTGCACTGGAGATTTGGGCAATTCAAGGTCCAAAATGATGCTGAGACGGTACCAGGTAACTACTATCTTTCAGAGACCAATGCTTTGGAAGAAACCGGGTGAGAGAGGAGACAGTGCCTCACTCAGTACCCTGTCTGCTGCCTGTGAGGGCTCCTACACTCCCCTCAGGATCCACTCCTCTGAAAATCCTCTTAATTACCCTCCTGTTACCCTCTCCTACAGCAACAGACCTTTGAACAAGGATGAGGCGAAAAGACGGCTGAAAATGGAAAAACAAACACTGAACCCAAATTAAAGAGAAAAATAGTAGAACCAAAGAAAAATAATTGCAACAACTATGCCAAAGGGCAAATATCAATATTGAATTAGCACTTTTATAGCCATATAAGACCATGATCAAGATGAGCAAAGAGTATACTCAAAGGACTAATAAGATAAAATAGAAGTACTATGAAAACATAGTTCATTTGGCTAGAAAAAAAATAAGGAAAAAAGTACAACTCGACACTCTGGAGGCTTCACAGAAACTCATATGTATGTATTGGCTGCTGCAGAATAAAGTTGATGTAATCTTTTTGGAAAGGGAGCATATGAATTCTTATCAACAATCACAAAACTATTCACATATTCTGACTTGGTAATCTCAAGGAATTAATTCAAAAGAAAAAGAGCCACATGGACAAAGATGGTTATAGGGACATAATTTTATTACAGAGAAGGAATGTGAACAACCTATATGTCAGTTCCACAATGTGTGGTAAATCATAGCCTTTAATGTGATGCTGTTGGAACTCAACCATTAAAGTGATAAATGTGAGCCTGTAGAAAGAAGAATGTTAAACATCATTTTAAGTAAAACAGTAGATCACAAAATTATATGCATATTTTTGATTAATGCTATTAAACATTTATTTATTTATGGACAAAGACTGGACATGAGCCCCTAAATAAAAGCTGCATCAGGGGAATAGATTTCAAGGTGGTTTTTTTTCCCCCAAATGAAATTCCTGTTAAGTATTTTTGACTGCAAACATGACATAGGATCATTCTAAGCACTTTTTATTATATAAAAATATAAAGACAGCAAAAAAATATGGGCAAAGGTTTAAATCCCTTTAGGACATTTATGTTGAAGTTTTGTTGTTTCTAAGAATATTAATAAATAAGAATACCATTTAACTTAGTAATTATAATGGAGCTAAGGTGCAAAATGAAAATAAAATAATATTCCAAAAGAAAAATCACAAAATACAAAGAAATTGATGACCCATTATATGAGTTCTCCTTGCTCTCTGTGAAATCCATTTTCTGCCTTTCTGCATTATGTATTTTGTTTCCAGGCTATTGTATGACCCGCTCACCTTCCACCTGCATCAAATTCACAACGTGAACCAGATCCTTAAGACACATTCAGTCTTATCCTATGATTTCTGTACTTTATATGTATATAGGAGAAGTTGAACCGTGGCAAGAGGATACAGAAAAACTTTTAGGGCATAATATATAGTTATGGTAATGATTATATATTATTGGGCTGAATGCAGGCACTATTCAAACACTATGATCAATTACCCACAGTAACACTCTAAAGTAGGTATTGATATCATCCCATTTTAAAGATATAGATAATGAAGTGACACAGAGGGCAAGTGACTTGCCAGGGGTATAAGGTCAATGAATGGTGGCAGCAAATTTAAGTCCACGAGAGCCCATGCAAATTCACGCCCCTATGACTCCAAGTATGTCACCTGGATATCACCTGAAGTCAGATAAATATGAATTAGCCACCCCTCAATATTATCTCCCAGTATGAGAATAACAATGCTCAGTAGTTCAAGAATCAGAGTGGACTTCGCAGAGGTATTCCCAGAATGTGATGAGAATCTAGTTTTGGAGCCTACACATCAGATTATCAGTACAGATATAAAGGACTCTAAGCTGGACATGGCTGCTTCCTCTTAACCCCTTCTTCCCTACAGCTATTCTACCTCTAGTTTTGTTTTAGTCTAGCTGAGAAATAATGCAAATCAGGAGGAACCCTATCCCAAAGACAATTACCTTAAAGACCAAAGGGGAATATATATCACCTGCTCTATCCCCAGTGGAACAACACTAAAGCCGACTGAAGACAATGTTTTCAGAAGGAAAATCATTAGGGGTGCTGTGAGCATGTGAACAAAGGGAGTTTCTATAGAGGAGAATTTAATCAACATCATCCAAATCCGCACTCCATTCCACCATTCATCACTTTGTTCTTGAGATCCCTTCTCCAGGGTTGCCACGATCTAAAGCTCCAAGGCACCATTTTGGAACTTGAGCATCTGTTCCTGGTAGCTTTTTCTATCACTTTGTAATATTATTATCTTGTTTTCACTTTGTTATTTATCTCTGGCCTGTCCTTAGCTATTCTCAACGCATACACATATACTCCATAAAGGCAGAAATCTGATTTTTGCTTCCTTTGAATCGCTAATGGCTTCCTCTGAATACCTAATGGCTTCCACAATTCCTGGTTCCTTGTAGGTGCTCAATCAATATTTGACAAATGAATGTGTAGTTAATGGTTTTTACCAGATGAAAACATGGTTACATAAATATAGGTGTCTCATATACCCCATCCTGCTCCAAGTGTCAGTCAACAGAAATGACCATAGTCTATAAAAAATAGACAGACATTGGTGTTAGTTCTGGATACTAGGAAAAATGACCCCCAGTGCATTTCTCTTAGACTCAGTACAGATATATCCCCCAATAATTTATAGTAGAAAGGAGATATAGATACCCAAGTTGTTAAACAGCTGAAACAATAGAAACAATAGAAATTGACCCCAATATTAAAGCTATCAAAAAGTATTATTCATATAACACTCATAAAAAAAACTCAAAGATGCTTGAAATTCAACCAAAACATGAATCAAAATAAACTCAAGTTTGAAAGTTTGAGTTAATAAAAAATAAAAAATAAAGATTGTCAATGAGCAAATAAGCCAAATGCAGTTATAAAATAATTGCTGTAGATGTTATGAAACAAAGTGGAAGTATAAAATATTCTTTGGTAGAGAAGATATATCACCCTTAAAGCCCAGGGTAAAATATTCCAGTTTAAATTGATAGAACAACGCTGGAGCAAGAGATATGCTAATTTTCCCTTATTTCAAGAAATCCTGTTTCTGTGGTTAATTAGAGAAATATAGGTTAGAGCATGTTTTTAAACATGTTAAATGTAATTACTAATAGACTACAAAGTAGCTTATCTTTGAAATACCAAAGGGAAAAGAGCAAAGCAGTCAATTTAGGGGAAAAAAATCAAAGAAAGAGTAAGAAAGCATAAAGAGGGGAAATGTAAAGTAAGGTCCCCCCAAAAGAGATAAAATATCATTCATGATGATAAATGTATACAGGTTAATCTAGCCCAGTAATATACAACCCTCAGTTTGGGATATGATATAGGGCTAAAAATAAGTGACTTAGAATTGTTGAAATTAGAAGAATTAGGCAAAATAGCTCAGGCTTCACATCTAAGGAATGCTAAACTTCAGCGCTATCCCTGACCTAAAGATTCCTATTTAAGTGGGGGAGGGGCCAATTAGCTTGGGGATGAGGGCATCACAGATTTTAAGAGCAATACAGATGATGCTAAGGTGCAGTCAGTCGGGACTTGAGAACTACTGCAGGGAAGCAAGTGTGAATCACATAAAGGAGCTTTCTTATTAAAGCCAGACCCTTGGATGTTATCAAATCACACAAGACTCCTGAGTGATCCTTTTCAGGGCCAAGAGTCTCTATGTAGCTCCAAACAGACATTTCTTCTTACAGCTGCAAAGAGATGGAACCAATAAGCTAGAATGTGGCCTTACAAAGCAAGGCCTTCCGTTCCAGGACATAACTCATTCTTGTTTCAGAAAAACTAGAGAAAAGGGATTATCTATTGCCTACAAAGGCCTAATTTTTCTTGCTCTAAAAAATATGCTTGCATGCTATATTGGAGTATTTCTGTCAGAGAGAAAGAGAGTTTGCTTCTTAGTGTTAAGGAGGAGGAAAACAAAAAGAGTTATAATTGGGTGTAATTTCCATCAATCACCCTAGCTAAAGAGGGGAAGAAAGTGCTGCTCCCTTAGGAAGAGGTTACCATGTTATGCTCATGTCTCTTGACCTTGGGTAAGCCTCTGTGAT
Source organism: Sorex fumeus (assembly GCF_029834395.1). NCBI lineage: Eukaryota > Metazoa > Chordata > Mammalia > Eulipotyphla > Soricidae > Sorex > Sorex fumeus. The sequence continues at coordinate 49,003,431 of NW_026606104.1, forward strand.
CTTGCTCAGACTGAAAAAAAAGGGCAAAAACTCATTAGAATGTGCATATATAATTGCTATACATATAGAAGATTATTATTTAACATGATCTTGAGTAGAAAATAAAAGGGACTTGTTGAAAAACCCTTTTCTATTAGTATTTTCTTCTGTGTTGTCACTTCTAGTTTCATTTGCTTTCAAAATGATAACTCAATTACCAGGGGCCTGACAAAGCAAAACAAAATCTAAAGATGATATTTAAAAAATGGATGATATGCACATTCAAGAGAAAGGCCTGACAGTTATGGTGCTTTGTGCCCCCAAGCACTGAAACAGACCAAACTGGTTTTTAAATGTAAGAGTTAGAGAACAAAATATTAATCTGAAGTTCCAAGTAAGTCAAGATAAAGAAGATGAGAAAGATATGGTGAGTGTGTATATATCATATGAAAACATAGCCTATAAGAAAAGACCATCTTCTTTATAAAAGCCACATGGAATATTGCAAAAAATGGACAGTGTATTAGGCAACAAGGAAGAAAATCTCCAAAAATTCCCTCACCAAGAAAAACCTGGGGTGCATCTTCTCTGTTTACAGAGCAGATCAGAAACCAATAATAAAGGAATAAAGAAAAAGCCTCATGTCTCTTGAAAAGTCATAAATCCTTTCTCTAACAAGGGATTGAGCTCAAAGAGAAAACAAAAGCATCCAAGGCAGACTGCAACAATGCTGATAACACTAGACCAAAGCTGTACTTAAGAGAAAATTCATAGCTTTATTTGTTTTTAAATGATAAAATCGTAAAATGAGTGTTCAAACTGAGAAAGTCACAAAGAAAAAACCAATTAGAAGAGAAGAATAACTACAGAAATGAAAAAAGAAAGGAAGAGAAAAACACTGACTTACAGAGAGCAATTAAACAGAAATTTTGAATGGTTCTACTTAGAAAGGCAAAAGAGAAAAGACACATGTATAGAGTTCAGCTGCTAGAAGTAAGGAGCTAAGAGAATTAGAAAAGATTAGTGTGGATAACATACAAATAAATTTGAAATCTTGGTCAAATATTTTGAGATCAATGGAGAACTGAATTGTCAGATTTGTGTGTAGGGGAAATCCTAAGGAAACGAAAATATACTTGGGAGGGATGCTTTCATGGCAAATGCTTTCAAGTCACAGACAATAATAGCCAGGCTGTTTAAATCAACAATGATGCAAGTTCTCCATAAATATGATATGTAGGATACACATATTCACACCCACCCACTCACACACTGACACACCCTCAGTTAAAAAATATCCAATATGCTAAGTGCTAGCAAATCAAATTCAGCCTTGAAACAGCAAACAAACTCAAGTTATAGAAGGGAAACAAAAAATTAGTATTGATAGGTAAAAAAGAAAAATTTTAAAGTGAGAGAGAAATGATTTTTCTGAAGAGTTCATACTGGCAAGAAGAAAGTATGAACTCCTGTTATTGTGTGCCTTTAACATCATTTCTTGGCAAGCTCCTCACTAATTTATTTTTTGGAACTTGAAATAGTTTTAAGACACATTTGTAAGAATGAATAGGTGAAAAGAGCCAAATTCTCCTTGAAATAGAGAAGAAGAGCATCAGAGGTGCCTGTTAGTATCCCCAAAGTGGCATTTTCCATTATCTTATTGACACACACAACAGCACACCACAGTGAGTATTATTAATCTACCCATTTTACAGAAGCAGAAACTCAGACAGGTAAAGCTACGTTTAGTAAGCTATCTGTCTATGGTCATAGCAGGTATGACTAAGAGCCCTGTCAAACTGATTCCAGAACCCCATCTCTCAACCATGAAACCTCCTCCCTCCAAATGAAGGAAGGGATTGCCAAGCCCTTAAGTCACAGTCACAGTCACAGTCTTCCTGTTGTTTATCGATTTGCTCGAGCGGGCCCAGTAACGTCTCCATCATGAGACTTCTTGTTACTGTGTTTGGCATATCGAATACATCACAGGTAGCTTGCCAGGCTCTGCCGTGTGGGCGAAATACTCTCAGTAGCTTGCTGGGCTCTCTGAGAGGGGCGGAGAAATCGAACTCGGGTCGTAGTCAAACATATTAAAATGTATTTATAAAGCTGCAAAAAGATCTGTATTGCATTGGATCCTAACCAAAGATCAATAGAACCAGAAGAGAAAGTTTAGAAACAGACACAGGAATCCAGGAATTTAGTAAATGATGAAGGGGACTTTTCAAATTATTAGAGGAAAGGTTTCATTAATCCATAAAAGAGGGTCATACAAATGGTGAATTTGATTTAAAAAATCAGATCTCCATTTAACTCAATGTACCCATTGAAATATAGAAGGAAATATAAGGATTATTTATAAAACTTAGAAGTAGGAAAGAACTTAGCATTATGCCAAAATTAAGAGTTCTAGGGAAAATAATATTATTAGCCACAGAAATTAAAATATATATATATCTAAGCAAAAGTTAAATAGCCAGGAACAAATGGAGAAAAAAATAGTTGCACATTATTACAGCAAAATATATATTAACGCTTACATAATTAAGAACTACAATTCACTAAAATGATGATCACTCAGCATAGAGATACGGAAATTAAAAGACAACTGACAAAAGAGCTAAACAGTTGGTCCATAATGATGTGAGGAAACATACAATGTAATTAGAAAACAGTACTTTCATACCACAGAACTATCAAGTGGACAAGGGAAGCAGAGTGTAGAACTTTGCAGAATGTGGAGAACCCAGCAGGATGGGTAGAGAGGAACCATGTTTTCCAAAAGCAGGGAAGAGCTGCCAGTTCTGCATCTATGGATGATGAAGGTGGTAGGGACCCTGGGGAAACTGGGCAGCAACAAAAGCTTGTGGGTGAGCAGAGTCTCCAGGAGTGGTGAATGCAGGTTTGAATGAATGGGGTGATGAGGGAAAAAGGGGTACAAAGCGGACACAAAGATAGACATCCTGTCGAAGATATTCAAGAGAGTACCAGAGACAGCATAGAGAGGTGGGACTGATGAAAGATCTTTACTTTCAAGGAAAGGAAGATCTGAGAAAAATCTCAATGTTGATGGGAAGGACTTGTCCAGGGGGAATGTTTGGAGAGACACAAGGATGAGACCAGGAGGCATAAGGCTCTGGAGAAGATAAGAGGCGAGGGAGGACTCTAGAGACAAGTGTTTTTAAAAGCAGATTACAAGCCCCAAGTGGCTGGTCATGAGTGTGATGGGTCATGGGTCATGATGTGAAGGCTAAAAACAACACTCAAAGGAAGTGAATGATGATGACAATGACCCAAATGCTTTTCACTTTATGAGGGATGCTTTCAGGTTTCAGTGACATGGTGGTGGTGGTGGTGGTGGTGGTGGTGGTGATGGTGGTGGTGGTGGTGGTGGTGATGGTGGTGGTGTCTGTGTGTGTGTCTGTGTGTGTGTGTCTGTGTGTGGCCAGAGTTTGCATTTCTTACTGCAAGGCTAAAGTCTTGAGAAAGTTCCTGATGAAAAGACTAAATGGGAACTGCGATCTTTAGGGGAACTGTTCTTTGATGGAGAGGGGAATGAGATTTTCTGCAAGGGAAGTAGGAGGGTGAAGGCAAGAACAGAGACAGGACAGAGACAGTGCAGAGACTCTGCAACCTGGAAGCTGAGGGCATTTGTCTGAGGCAGGAGACAAGGTCACTTTCCCAGGTAAGGGGAGGGGAGAGGGAGTTTAAGGGTTTGAGCAGAGTGATGGACGCTTCAGCTAGCTTCTGTGGAGGAGGAGAACAGACGGGCTTGAGAAACACAGATGGATTGCCAGGCACTGTTGCAGGCCTGATTGAGATTGGAGACCAAGAATTTGTAGCAGCACCAATTTGCCTGGCTGGGTGATTTTCTCCAGCAGTGCTCACTCAAGCAGGAGGGCCCCAATCAGATTATTCTTGCATCACTGTGTGTCTCTGGACCAGTAAGCTGAGGCAGCTCTGCTGAGCTGGAAGCAGCAGCCTTCATAAACTCAATCTTGAATTTCTTTCACCCTTTCTGCTCAGCAACTCAGTGTGTATGCCATTTTTCACCAGAGTTCCTTAGCAAGATCTCTGGCACAGGAGTTTGGGAGGAAATCACATTTAACTTCACTGGCCCCAAGGAAATTGGCTAAGGTTCTCAAGGTCACATGCAGGTGAGTCACCTGCCAGAGCTCAATCTTGTCATTAACAAGATTGTCTTGATTCTTCCCCCTCTCGTGGTGGGGGTTCCTCCCACAGAGCACTCAGGGAACCTGGGAGCCCTTTCTAGCGATTTTTGGCCGATTGAGTCAGTGACTCAAGGTCAGGGCCTGAGACTCTGTGAAAAGTGAGTCTCCACAGTGTTGGGGTGGCCCAGCCTATTCCAGCAGTGCTTGGAAGCTTCCAGTTTCACACCTGTGATGCTCAGGGGACCATATGGTGATGAGATCAAACTGGGGTCAGCCACATGCCAAGGCGTGTGCCTTAGCCCCTGTACTTTCTCTCTCTTGCCTTAAGTCTTGGTTCTCTTTGAGCAGAATGCTGAGGATGCCTCTAGAAAGTTAGACATATGCCAAAGGAGCATGAGGTATAAATGCCTATTTCTGAAGCACACCAGATGTCCCCTCAAACTCAGTTGTGCTCCAGTTCTAGGTTGCTTCCTGTTGTTCAATCCCCATCTCTCAGGAAGACAAGATTTGTGTACTGGCTCCCTGAGTTAGATCAGCAGGGCATGCTGCATTTCTGAGGCACATTCATCCTGTCCTCCACCACACCCACACAGGCTGCCCACTTCTAGCCTGCTCAGAGTTATTTGAAAGCTTTCCTCTTCTGGCTTTTGCATTATCTTTTGGTAAAAATATGCGCCTATTTCACGGCCAGCTTCTGCTTTACACATTTAAACACATTTAAGGCACTCCACCTCCATACTAGCTCCTCCAGGAATGTTTCCAAGACAGACTTATGGACTGGAAAAGCCAACGGTTTTGGCAATGGCTATACTGAGTTTAAGGGTTGACGGAGCATCTATTGTGTGCCAAAAATGACTAGGTACGAGGTAACCAACGGAAGTTTACATGCTAAGAGATGACCATGAACATAGGACTGGGTGAGACAAAAAAGGAGCAGGGATCAGAGATAGCAGAGGAGGAGGCCTCTGAGACGTGGCCTGATGCTAAGGACCCAGATTTTCTAAGTAAAGGCTAAAGGAATCCTGAGCACAAAGACCCTGAGCTGGGGATGAGCCTGGTGTGTGGGGAACAGAAGGAAACTAATATGATGGAGTCAGGAGAACATGGTACCAGAGAGAGGCTGGCAGAGCTCTTCTAAACCTAAAGGAGTTAAAATTTTATCACAGCAAATATAACCAAATATGATAAAAATGGAAAGCCTAGCCTTCTTCCCCAAACCTGTTCTTCCAGATTCTAGGATCTGGATTGTGGTGGCATTACAGACAACTTTTCCTCACCATCACCTCACTATGGGTTCTCCTCTGACCTCTTCTTGATGCTCACTGAGTCCTCTGATAGGTCATTGTCTCCTAAAAACACCAGTGTCCTAGCATTCCTGCATACCTGCTTGGTAGGAAGCTGTCTGATGTACATTGCTACTCAGCTCCCGCTGGTACCTTAGACGCATGTCCAAAATTGAACTCTTTATCTATTTCCTTAAGCCTCCTTCCTTCCTTATCGCTGAATGATGACATGCAGTTGCCAAAGCAAAATACATTAACTCCTTCTGCCTTGCTCCCGTATCCAATCGGCAATTCACTTCTGTGCCTTGTATCTCTTCAATATCTCATACTTGTCACATCCTCATCATGCCCTTATTAAGGTGAGGCTTCAACTTAATAATCTACCACAATAGTCTACCTGGTTTCCCAGCTTTAAGTCTCCTTTTGAAGCCATGCTCCATACTGGCTCCAGAGTGAATTTTGTAAGCACACATACACAGGATGTTACAACTTAGGCTGCAACTCTGTAAAGACTTACTATTTCTCAGACAATAAAGACTCAATTGCTCAAAGTCCTTCAGAGACTTATGGCCTTTGCTATGTCACTTACTCCCCGGCCCCCGCCCCCCTGCCCCCCACCACATACACAATTGCACTCTAAATTCCAGATATATTAGAAGCCTTCCAGCCCTACAAATGTGCATGCCTACCCCAGTGTCCTTATCAAGATCTTTCTTCTGTCCAAAATGTTCTTTCCTCCTCCAGCAGTGTCCACCTGGAAAGCTCTGCAGAGCGTCCTTTTTATTAAGTAGGGTGGGTCCCTCATATGCCCATTTGCTCCTCCCAGCTGTGGCCATCGTGTCTGTACACCAGGCTCATGCCATTCAGGGCCTGCTCTGGTCTGTGCCCCTGACAATTTGTAGGTTGAAATTCTATTTCCCAAAGGACCTTTGGAAAGTCCTTAGATTAGGAGTCTGGAGTCCTCATGAATGGGATTGGTGGCTCCAGAATGAGTTCTAGCCCCCTTCTTCCTTGTAAGAATACACAGGGTCTATGGCTTGGAAGAGGACTCCGTACTTGCCCACTCTGATTTCTAACTTCCAGCCGCCAAAACTGTGAGCACATTTCTGAAGTTTATCAGTTGCCCTGTCTGCGTTGCTTATGTGGTTGGAAAGGATAAAGGCAATACCTGAGCCACTTGCATCATGATCCTACCAGCCCATGGGTCAGAGAATGAAACGCAGCACAATTCAGACTCTGCATGGTAAAGGGTTTTCCCCAGCAGAGATCTCCGACTTTCACCCTTTCAGCTTTTCCTATACAGATAAGACTCCTAATGATCACAATGAAATTAGGAAGTCAGTACTTCCAAAGGACTCTGTGCATCTCATGGGCCCTGGAGATCCCACAGTTCTGTCCTGTGGGAGTTAATACTCAGCAAATAACATATGCTTAGGGTCAGGAATCACAGATCATTTGCCAACCATATGTCTTCCCCTATAACCTCGCTTCTTTTAAAGGAGGAGTCTTACATTAAGAAAAGTGGCTTTTACTTGGGACTAGATTTACCCTCAGACACATTAAGTAAGTGCACATTCTCAGGAATGTCCAAGCAGTGAGTGACTTTTAGAATGTTTGGTGGCTTTCTGCTATTGCCTTGAGTTTTTGCTATCTGTCAAAAGAACAGACTGGCCTGGGTACACACCGGCCCTGGATACCAGAATGAGAACCTATGGAGAAGACCAGCAGAGCCCCGCAGCCACCCCTGCCCTGAAGCCCAAGTGGAATGTGAGGGAGAGGAGGATTTGTTGTGGCAAAGCTGTGAGATGTTTAGGCCATGAATGCCACAGTGGAAGTTGAGGAAAACACTTAGGAGGGGTACTGCATGAAAAGTATCATGTTAAGTGAAATGAGTCAGAAAGAGCGGGATAGACACAGAAAGATTGCATTAATCTGGGGAACATAAAGCAACAAAAAGGGAGACTAACACCCAGGAATGGCTGAGATTAGTACCAGGAATTTTGCTCCATGAATGGAAGGCCAGCCACATGTTCTAGGTGAAAAGGAAGTTCAGATAGAGAAGAGAGCACCAAATGAAGGGTGTTGTGAGGACCCTCCCAGGGTGGGAGAAGCATGCTAAAAGTAGTCTATAGACCAAACATGATTGCCACTCAATGCCTCTCTTGCAAAACACAGTACCCAAAAGAAGAGAGAGAGAACAAGGGGGAATACCCTGCCACAGAGGCAGGATGGGACGGGGGGGGGGGGGGGGATGGGAGGGATGCTGGGACCCGTGGTGATGGATGACGGACACTGGTGGAGGGATGGGCACTTGATCATTGTATAACTGAAACCCAAGCACAAAATTTGTAAGCCTATAACTGTACCTCATGGTGTTTCACTAATAAAAAAAGAAAAAAAATTAAAAAAAAAAAAAAACTTAGGAGGTGAGACACTTGTAAAGGCCGTGAAGTGGATGTGAAGGGAAGGCCTCTTCTTTTGGGCCTGGGAGGCAGAAAAGGCTCACGGAGAGGTAACAGAATGAAAGGCAGCACCGCTGATGATCACCAGAGGACAAAGATGTAAAACTCAGAATGTCTCCAGCAAATAGGGATGGATGGTCTCCCCGTCTGTGGTCCTTTTGCTTTCATTTGCAAAATTGGCCTCTGTCACCAGGGGTAGAACTAGCTGCCTACAGCTCTGTCCTGCACAATCTACCCCCTTCTGGCACTTGAATTCTAACCCAACTTCAGCAGTGGGGGGGTTGGCAATTGCCACATTCCTGTTTCTTTCTGCTGTTCTTTGCTGCCCCCAGAGGTTGGCAAAGGTCTTGGTGGAGACAGGGATTATCAGCTCAAAGTCACTTTCTGCACTATCCCTAGAAGATATCCTCTACCCAAATGGAGCCTGTGTTTCTGCCACACCTCCAGAATAGTGCCCTCCGAAGTGAGATGGGTGCTTCCCCAAGCCCCAGGACCTGCTTCACTGAGGCCAGAAACAGGGTTTCAGCTCCAAGTTTCTGAAAAGGAGCTGAGTCTGTGCACTGGGAGCCCAACATTTATCTTGGAAATAGACCACAAGGTCTTAGAGCCAAACGTAGCAAACCAAGGCATTGCCCCAAAGTTGGGGCAAATTTGAATCTTCCAGAAAATGTTGGACTTGGAAGTCATGATTTCACTAATTTGCTATATACTCTTTTTTTTTTTTTGAGGAGGGGGAGGGTTGAGGGGAATACTACCTTACTTCACTGAGTTGCAGGATCTACATATATAAACATTAAGCAACTACTTTTAGATCACACCTCAGCTGTGATGAGTCACTGTGATGAGTTTCCTAAGGTTCAGGCAACATGGGCCTGAGCAAGCAGGCAGAACGGGGATCCAGCTTGTGTTGGAAACCAGAGGTACTTCCCGGTTCTGCTGTGAAGGACTGTTTTCACACAGACTTCCGCTCAGTCCCTTGCCTGGTCTCCCCCATCACTGAGTGAGCAACAGAGACATCGACCACCCTCCTCTCAACCCTTCCCCCCCCCCGCCCCCCCCCAGCATAGCTCTCACAGCCCAACCAAGCCAGACTTCAGACCAGAAGATTTGCTTTCTGGTTCTTATGTCCTGCTTCTCAGTGAATGAGCAGATAATTGCAAATATGAAGGATTCTGACCGAATTCCTCACTGGCAGGAATGAGTGTTGGTTTGCTGAGTGGGATTTGGTGTGTCCTCTTTGGTGAGAAGACCAACTTCTGGGAGGAGATGTGCTCTGCCAGCTGCAAGTAGGTTGCTGGGGAGGAACAACTCTTGATCTGAGTGCTAATTACTTAGTGTTGTCAGTCTGGGCAGTTGTGCTGTGTGTGTATGTGTGTGTGTGTGTGTGTGTGTGTGTGTGTGTGTGTGTCTATGGGGGGAGTAAAGTCTTTCTTGCATGCCAAGCAAAGGCTACTCGATAGTGTTTTTCACTGCTGTGAGGCTCCACAGCTCCCCAACTCATCCACAAAGACCCCTGAGTGGTGCTCCAAGGGTTGTCTCGGATACGGCAGCAGGTCTATCAGTGGAAGGGATTTAGCTTCAGCTATTTTTCCGATCTGCTCAATCAGAGCCAGGAATTAGCTGGAGACACACATGGGGACAGGATGGAGCCCAAGGACTCAAGCTTTCCCATCAATTCAGGGATCTCAGGAAAGAATGCAGACTTTACCCCAACAGTGATAAAGTACTCCCGGAATTGCAGACTCAGGTCACGGGGCCTGAGGCCCTCTCAGTCTGTCCTCCCCACGAGTCACCAAAATCCATCATAAAACTTTGTCTTTCTGAGGACAAACTGTCCTTCTGAAGCTTTTGAGAAGCCTCTTCCTGACACGGTCTGCAACCAGCCAGGGCGGCTCCTGCTGCCTAAGCCCAGTAATGCTATTGTCCACCAGCTATGGATGATGGAAAGAACACTTTATGGCTGCTCTTTGGGACCAGAAGAAAACGTGTTTAGATTTCTCTCTGTGGGAATTTATAGTGATTCAAGGAATTCACAATTAGCTGGAGAGAGCTCCTCTCAAAACCATGGAGGAGCCTTTTTTTGACTCCTAGGGAAAGATGGGAATCACCTTGGAGGCCTAGGTAGACAGCCCCATTTCTGAGAGCACTGCTAGATTATCTCTGTACACAGGAACTGGAGGAAAGGATCATGCATGCAAGACCGGCTATGCAGAACTCACTTAGAAAGCCAAGGCCAGAGCCAGTGAGCAATGGAAGCCAGGGGGCCCAAGCACATGCAGGACGACAGGAGAGCAGCACTTTGCTCAGAGGCTCACAGAACTCCAAGGCCTGCCTCCCGAGCCAGGAGCTGTGAAAAGAGGCTCTGGGACTCAGGAGACTGTGTCAGACGTGGCACAGCAGAGAGACCAACAGGAAGTTGCTTGGCATCCACGAGACTGAGCATGTGACAGCAAGAAGAGAACCCGTGAGCTCTGGTGCCAGAGGTGAAAGCTGGAGTGAAAATCAGCAGATACGTGTCATTCCTTTCACCCTTGCATCAACTGGGGGCTCGGTTGGCTTAACTGGGAAGCTCGGCCAGTTCTACAGCTGGGGTCTCTGGATACCTTTGGACCAGCATCCTACTCTGAGAGTATGACGATGGCCTTTGGACTAAGTTATATCTGAAGATCAATTCTGGACAGAGTCCTGGACTGGAATGGTGGAAACTGTGCCCGCGTTAGAATTCTTCAAGAAGTCTTTTGAGGGGCTTCCTATTGGAATACATTATTCTTTCTCTCTATTGTGGTAGCACTTTGTGACCACATCTGTCACAGTGATTCAAAGACAGCTTTAGAGTAAACATTTGTGATGATTCCAGTAGAATAAGAACCCTTGGAAGGAGAACAAGAGTCATGTTAGAATCATCTCCTTACTCCCCAGTGCTGAGTGCAGGGCCAGGTTGGAGCAGCCAGCCCCTACACACACACACACACACACACACACACACACACACACACACTCCATATTCTTCTGCATTTAAAAGAAAGGCAGGATAGCCACCACACCACAAAGCCCTAAAGTTATGCACTGGACTGGACCTTGCACCCCGTTCCTCACCCCAACCTGAAGTCAACCTGAAAGCCTCCACCATCCTCACAGCAGCTGAATTACAGCAGCATCAGCCTGGCCACCCTCAAGGCAGTCACACGACTCCACCATGTGCATCACAGCCCTATTCCTCCAAGGCTGCCATCTTGTTTCGGACACAAAAACCTCAGGAATTACCCTCAACTCCACTTCAAGCAACTGGATCCCAGTATCGACTCCATAGATACGGTCTCACATTTAGATGACTGAAGGAGGCTTTAGAAGTCTAATTTCTTTTTTAGGGTTTTGGGGCTATACCCTGCTCTGTACTCAGGAATTACTCCTTGGCAGTGCTTAGGGGATGTTGGGGATCAAACCTGGGTTGGCTATGTGCAAAGCGAGTGCCCTATCTGCTGTATGAATGTTAATGTTGAATTTGGGTTTCTGGGGAAGAAGACGAGATTATATATATATATATATATATATATATATATATATATATATATCTTTTATTTCTTTTATTTTTTGCCACACTTGGCAGTGCTCTAGGCTTACTCCTGGCTCTGCACTCAGGAATCACACCTCGTGGTGCTCAGAGGTACATATGGGATGCCAAGGACTGAACCCAAGTTGGCTATATGCAAGGCAAACACCATACCTGCTGTATAATCCCTCTAGCTCCCAGGATTTTATATTTTAAATAACCTTTGAGGGAGTCCAAAGATGTGCTGCATTTGGGTCTATTTTAGACTAGTCAGTGACACCAAAAAGGCTTGCTTGAATTGGTGAGATAAAAGTATTTAGCTATTTAAAAATGAAAGGAGAATTGTGAGCCACAATGGCTGGTTGGAACAGTGTTAACTCTACTTCCTTGAATACTTTAGCAATGGGCAACCGCCTCTACAAGTCTTGCTCATACCCAGCCTTTGATTGAACCCTGTCAGGCAGGCCACAGATGTTTGCTTTTTGGGTTCAGCTTTTCCAATCAGCAGCTGTGCCACCTCACGACTATCATGGGGCAATATGTCCCCATCCCACCCCAGACACAAGTGGGGGAGGCTTGAGTGAGATTCCACAGCGTCAGTAGCTGGTAGGCTTGAGAGGAGCCACACATACCTGTGGGCCCACAGAATTTAAGAACTTCCTCACAGACCTCTGAGGAAGTCACAGTTCTCCCTAATACAGGGACTGGGATTCTGCTCAGGTTCCAGGTGCCAAACTTACTGCTCAAGGCAATGGCTCCTTATGTTTCTGGAGGTCCCTCTCTAGAGCAGGTACCCACCAGTTCTGCAAATCACTAGCCCCGGAGTTGACATGTTTTCAGTGCTCAGGTCCTTGAGGGTGGAGTAACAGAGGAGGGGCCCAGTAACTGCACATGCTGGTTTTCCATTTCCAGAAATTGGCCTGAAATACAAATTGGAACCAAAGCAATCCCCAGCTTCCCCGCTTCTCTCCCGAGCCCCCCTGTGGGTTAATGGGACCTCCGAGGAAGCCCAGAGAAATGAAGAGAAGCCACCTCAAGCAGAGGCAACTCACACTAGCTGGATAACAGCCCCTGCCCCTGATCAAAGCCGCCCCCAGGAGCATCATCTCCAACAGGGGCTGATGCTCTCGAACCTCAGCAGATCTAAGTTTTGGCCTCTGACACTTGAAAGTCTAAGGATGAAGCCGTGGAGCTAAGGATGGAGCTTTTTCAGGTCAAGAGAAAGGATGTCTCCTTGGCATGGAATATTTGGGATTCTATCTTTGAAGAGAACGCCAGGGTTTAGCCTTGGAGAGAAGGGAAACTGTTTCCTATCTGCAGAGGAGAGGGAGGCCGAGGTGACGGGGACGCAGAGAAAAGAAACAGCTGCTTAAAAAGAAAGATAGCAGGCCACGTGTGTGACCTACGGGAAGACATCCACGATGCGGTTATATTTAGAATAACACACCGACAAACAAAGAGAATGCTTCCGGACGGGAAGGCTTCATGTTATAAAAATGCCTATTTTTCTCAAGTTAATTTAGAGTTTAATCGGAGTGCACACACAAAATCCCAACAGGATTTTTTTTTCTCTAACAAAATGATTCTAAAATTAATCTTGAACAACAAACAGATGAGAATAACAATGAATATTTTGAAAGAGAAAATAATTAAGAGAGGAAAGGATAGTTTCCAGTTCTGCTAGATATTAGAACATAGTATAAAACAATTAAAATTATTTAGTACCGGTGCTCAGATAGAAATAGAGCAACAGAACAGTGTTGACTCAAGAAATAGACTTAACTATATTTGCGGATATAGTATGTGATAATACAATTCATTTTTCTGACATCAAAAAAGGGAAATGAATTACTTAATAAAGTGTGTCGGAAAACTGTGTAAAAGTTTGGACAATATTCTAATTCATCTAAATGAACTCCAGATGGATTAGCAAGTTATTTTTTTTTAAATCAAATTACTGACAAATAACCCAAAATAGAACAAACTGTTTCTCAGTTCTGCGGCAGAATGATAACTTTGTCAGCTTTGAAAAGAAATCACAAATATTGAGAGATTTGTCTATATAAAAAATGTAAAACAACACTACAATGCAAAACAGCAGAACACTATGAAAAGGAAAACAAGAGGTTGGGATACTCTGTCGATCAAATACCACAGAGAGTTTTGATTTGCAATCTTGAGGATGCACATTCCAGGTAGAAAGGAAGGCCCCGGTAGGATGCTGACATCCCCTCTCAGCACAGAGAGTCCTGACAGAGGGATAGCAGATGCCAGCCCTTCCACCTGGTCTCTGCTACACCAGACCCATGCTGAGACCAGTGGGGCTGGAGTCTGTCCAGTGTCCTGACCCTTCTTCATCCCTTTGCCCTAACAGGGCTGTGCCTCCAGCCTATAGGAACCCAGTCACGCCTCTCCAAACACTACCTTCCGGTCTCTGCCTCCCTTACTTCACTCACATACGTGTGGTAGCACCCAGTCTCTGTAGAAATGGTGCAAACCACATTTCCAGAAAGGCAGCACAGGTGTGTGCCTGGGAACAAGAACGGATGTGCATCTGTCTGGCAGCTCCCCTGGTACAGACCCAATCCTAAGGCATCTCTCAGATGTACAGCTCCAGTCCTGTGGGTCTCTCCTTTTCCCACAGGACTTCTCCTCTGGCCCTGTGTCCTTCTGCCTTTTAGGCCCAACAATAGTATGAGTGATGAGTTCAAGTCAAGACCGTGCTCTGCTGTTCAGCACCCACTCTGCTGCCTGCCACACTGCATGGTATCCACACTGCACGGTATTGAGAACCTTCACATGGGAGACCCCAAATGCCTCTGCACACCAGTGCTGCATCATGAAAGAACTACATTCCGAAATTTTGTGGGCTTTCATCTGTTTATTTCTTGTGGGTTTTTTTCAAGATGCTAAGGCTTGTACAAGGGCTACCCCCAGCCATGCTCAGATGGCCATGCAGGGTGGGAAATTGAACTTGGGCTCTGTGCATGCCAGGCTAGGGTTCTAGCACTTTGAGCTATTGCCCCAGCCCTGAAGAACTAAAAGAGCCATTTTGTGCTTCTTTTGAACCTTGTAAGAGCCCACTTTAATTTACATAATGACGTCTACCTTCACCTTAGAGTGAGCTCTTTGAGGTCAACGGCTGTGCCCAGTTCATCTCTGACTTTGCAGTACTTGTCATAACAATTGACACTTTGTAGAAGTTGACAAGGATGTGCTTCTGGGACATGTTCCACTCACATGTACTGTGTTAGCAATTTTTAAAAATACTTGAGGTTTGATGAAGCTGATCAAGGGTGTAAGCAATACATGTGATCTGCAGGAACAAACTCACAAAGTTTCTATTTAGGAAGGTGAATATAGACAAATATAAGGAAGATAGGGACCATGTTTCTGTATGGGAAGGGTACATAGTATATGAATCTTATTTTTAATCTTATAGCTTTTGTTATTGACATTATGAATCAGAAAAAAATATTTGGGGGGGAGGGAGCAATATAAGAATATTCTTCTGGAAACATGTTTATGCCCTTGCCCCAAAACCTCACAGCTGGAAATTTATTATAAGGAAATAATTCAAGAGAAATAAAGCCAGATGCATGGGAATTTTACAGACTTAGATAAAGTCATCGAAATAGTTATTGGCAAAATCATTGTCCATTTACTGGAAATAACATTCTATAGATGCTAAAAATAGTCATTGTGAAAGACATGTAGCAAGGAGGCAAGATACACACCACAATGTGAACTTTTAAAACAAAATGAGAGAGGTATGTTCATTTTAAGATCACATGAAGTCTGTGTGTACATGGTAAGAACATTAACAAGAAAGAATGACCAAGTCTGAAACTAAGTTTGGCATAAGGGAGTGAATTTATGAAAATTTCATTTATTCAACTATTCAATTAATTTAGTTTTCTATTATTAGAATATACCAGAAGTCTGAGTTGAGTACTGACTGGCCTTTGAGTTCCAGACACTTCTTGAAATAGCGACAGTACATTTTACAAAGCATGTAATAAAGAGATTCAAAGGTAAAGGTAAAGGTAAAGGCCCTCCCGTTGATCATCGATTTGCTCGAGCGGGCCCAGTAACGTCTCCATTGGAGACTTTGTTGTTACTGTGTCTGGCATATCGAATACTCTCGGTAGCTTGCCGGGCTCTCCGAGAGGGGCGGAGGAATCGACCCGTATTTTTATAGGTTTTTATAGGTTGATCATCGATTTGCTCGAGCGGGCCCAGTAACGTCTCCATTGGAGACTTTGTTGTTACTGTGTCTGGCATATCGAATACTCTCGGTAGCTTGCCGGGCTCTCCGAGAGGGGCGGAGGAATCAAACTCGGGTCGGCCATGTTGGCCGCTTGTAAGGCGCTTGTAAGGCGCTTGTAAGGCGCTTGTAAGGCGAACGCCCTACCCGCTGTGCTATCTCTCCAGCCCTTAAAGCCGCGGGGGTGTAGCTCAGTGGTAGAGCGCGTGCTTAGCATGCACGAGGCCCCGGGTTCAATCCCCGGCACCTCCATCTCCTGGATTCTGCAGGGAACTCCACTAAAGAGATTCAAAATCCCGCAAAAATCTAAGAACTACCCGAAGAATCTCTGGGGTATCCTGTTTATGCAGCTGACTTTGCATGTGGTTGGTGCTCAATAAATCAAAGATGGATTGAATAAATGAATAGGTAGGCAGAAGGAATCAGGAGAGGTAAAGATGAGGAAGATGCATGACATCCATGGACTAAAATTGACTAACAAAACTGGGACAGGCTCAACAAGGGTCATGGAGTTAGATTTCAGGGATTTGTCTAATCCTCGTCCATCCTTATTACTTCATGGTAGTAATTCAGACAATAGCTACCTCTGTCTTCTGACCTAATACTCTTTTGTCCTACAGCTTCTTTACCCTTCTTGCCATCAACTCTTGCATTTGGGAAATCTTGCACAGTGGAGGGAGGAGTGTGAGATGTGGGGTTGGAGGCTGAACTGTCAGTTTAGTTCAAATTCCAGCACATCACCTAATGGTTCTATCTTCTCTGTGCTAGTTTACCTTGTCTCCTTGGGCTTAGTTTACGTCTGTGAAATGAGAGAATAACTACTCCATAAAATTGTAGGGAAGGTTCACATTTTCCCAGAGACAGTAGACATTAATAGATATTGGCATCCTTTTCCCCACACTGCTTTCAACAATATAGGCTTTAATCAGAGCCTCTATTAAAATGAAAATACATAGATTCCTTCATAATTAGGATTCGACAAGACTAGATTCTACCGATCAGTAAGTCCTAATCTCAGATGATTTTCCTCTGGGGATATTTAGTTTATCCTGGAGTTCTGGGTTGTCACAAATGGCACTGTGTGTGCATGTATGTGTTTGTGTGTGCGCGCGCACTTACATGTATCTGCACTCACATACATACTATTAGCTTCTATAGAAGTCATAGATGACACTAAAACATCCTATAATGCAGTTACTCCAAACCCCAACAAAAAGAATTTTTTGATCCAAAACACCACCAAAGTTAAGACTGAGAGTCCTGATGACCCTCTGACAGAACCTGGTGCTGGGAGTGTCCGGGCTAGGGGTGTGATGTGGGAGGACTCAGAGAGAGGAGGATACAGGAGAAGGCCATTTGCTCTAGCGTTGTTGCATGGGATAGCCTCTTACATTCTCCATTCCCTCAAGGTCCAGCCTGTCCCACATCCTCTGTATATTTTCTCTGAGCACCCACTTTTCCTTCCTGGGGTCTCTCAAGGTTTGACTTGTGGTTTTAACTTACATCACATACCTCCCAGCGGGCCCCACTTCACATTTCACACCTACACACATGCATTAGGAGCTGAGCAATTAGGATTCACACCTTCTCCTGTTGGTTCTAAAATGGCGAAAGGAAAGCTTGAGGTCTGTACTGTCTTGGCATATCTCTGGTGGAGGCTGTTTTGAAAGTTCTTTGGAAAGTGGCTGCTAATGGACTGATAATTGGTTTCCTGGCTTTCTTATGAAGTGTGAAGTGTTCTGCTAGCCTGTCAACAAAGCATCAACTGTTGTGCAAACCACCATGAGAGTTATTTGTATCTTCCTTACCATTGTATCTCTTGTTGTGAAGGAGCAACTAGACATGATTGTATGTGGGAAAGACTTTTATTTTAAAGAAGAGGGTAAAACTGCAGAGCTTCTGGTTAGATGAATACATTGAACAGAGCTGGACAATCACACGAAGTTGAGGGTTTCCCAGGCAGAGACTGAATAGCTCTGAGTCCAATGTCCGGTAATTGGTACAGGTGGAAACTGGATAAATATTGTTGAATGGAGGGAAAGTGGTTGGACTTCCCACTGATTTTGAGCAGAGATCCCTGGAAATGTGAATTAACTGAGGAGGAAGGTAGAGAGTAAGAGGTAAGAAGCTGGCTCCATCTTTTCTTTTGAAGTGCTTTTCACTGTGAGAAACATCATCATCTTTTTAAAAACGTAGACAAAATAGGGCCATCTATTGGATGTTGAGGGCAGCTCCACAGAGAGGGCAGCTCAAAAACCAATGAAATGATTCTGCAATCTCTGCTTGCTACAGAAAATGTTCTGGAACATGAAGGGAAGAATGGCTTTGTGGATTCTCAATAGGGCAATTCCCTATAAGGAACTGTTTGGAAGAAAACGTTTCAAGACCAGACCATGCCCTGCTCTGTGATTTTTTTGGACAATTATTCTGCAAAACTTGAACTATGGAAATATTTCCACGATTGCCTTCTAAATCCTAAGGAGGAAAGAATAGCATCATTTGCTAAGTATTGCAGGCATATTTACTGTTAATCTATGTGGTAAAATTTAGGGCACTTCCCCTGGCTTTTGCTAGAGGTTTTGAAGGTACATATGTACACACACCAGTGTGCGTGTGCGCGTGTGTGCACGTGGGCACACACACACACACAATAACAGTATAACAGAGACCCTCTACACTACTTCATAGTTTTATAGACACTAGATATATTACCTCTTTTCTAGTGATCACATGCCATGATATATTTGATCAGGGGCCAGGAGCAGAGCACCAAAGTTAAACATCAGCCCTTCCAGTTTGACTTGCTCTGTCAATGACTCACTTTACAGTGGATTCCAAGCATCCACTGTAGCAAACACAAGAGTATCATTTTTACCTTTACCTTCTTGTCTATGGCACAGTTGTCCTGTCCTATAAATATGCTCACAGAGACTTTGAGATTGGGGAGCCCTGGCGGGGCGGGACCCTACTTAATCAATCAATCAATCAAGATCTCCAGAGAAGAGGCCCTTGGTCATGACTGGGAAGCTGAGTTGGCACTAAGAAACTGGTGTCCAGATATCTCGGTGTCCCTGAATTTCTCACCCTCCTTTTATGCTCACTGGACAGAGAGCTTGAAGGCACAGCTCAGGACACTGAGGTCCACTTGGGGCCCTAAGTAGAGAGTGGACAGATGGGAGTGTCGCAAAAGACAAACATTACCGTGTTTTGTGGTGCAAAGGCATGGGGCCAGCTGGTCCACTGTTAGGTGGGATCCTCTCTGACCCCCTCTGCACTGACAGCACCTCGGAAGCAGGAAATTCCTAGTTACAGGATACCAGGCCTTCTAGACTAGGGGGACGAAATGCCAACCTGGCCCAGGAGTGCTTGCTTCACACACCTCAGGCTCCTCTTCCTGATGTGACAGCAAAGGAGTCTAACTCCATACTGTCCAGCAGCTCTGTCCTCCTGCACTGGGTCACCAGGGCTCAATCACTCCCAAACTCCAAATGATTTGGTTGGTTTCTTGGAATAATACTTCAAGAACCTCTGCCCCAATGGAACGTATGAGAACAGTTTTTGAAAACTACTCCTAAGAGTCAAGGGTCACATAACTTCTTGGAGTACTGGATGCTCCCTCAATCCCTACCCCTGGAAGTATTATTCTCTACTCCCTCTCTCAGCTTCAGGGGCAGGGAATTGTGATCTGACCCTAAGTAGCTAGCCAGGGAAGGTCCCATCAATTCACTACCGCAGTGGCCTGACCTCTCCACTTCTTTATACCTTATTTGACTAGATGGATTAGAGAGATTCTGCCCATCTGTCATGGGATTCCCAGTCTGTGGCTTTAACTTCTTAGTCCCTTCCTCTAGCCCACCCTAGCAAAACACTGCCTGACCCACCTCCTCTTGCCTGCATTTGATGCCATCATTAGCCCCTTACTCCTGCCTGCTTCCATTGCTTGCTAGTCGCTAATCTTCTCCCCACCTTCTGGTATGCTTTATTTCCAGTGAGTTTGAAGGCTCACACAGCTGGGTTACTGTATTCTAATCACATTGGGCCCCAGAGGATGGTAGACTTCATGCAAGGGTCATTTGTTTAATGTGTATTTAAGAGTGATTTGATCTTTAAATCCCTGCAAGAATTTTTACACAAACTCACAAGTCATCAAAATTGCTTTGCCAAACCCAAGGGGATTTTTTTGTTTGTTTGTTAAAAAAATATAATCAGGGTTAAAGAAACAGTACCAGGTGAAAAGCACAGGCCTTGTGGGCAACTAAGCTAGGTTCGATCCATTGGCACCACACGGTGCCGTGAACACTGTCAGCTGTGGAACCTGGGCACAGCAAGGCCAAGCAGCTATGCAAACCTCAGTCCCTATTGATCCAGAATCACTGGGTAGGGTCTCTAGGTTTCTGGCCGCCCCCCTCCCCCACCAAAAAAATATGGTCACCATGAAACAAACCAACTCATACAAACTCTCAGTCATCTCTGATGTTCCAGATAGTTTCCAGGTTATTCTCTCCTCCCACCCTTGCCCCAAATCTAGCTGGCAGAATTTAGAGGCCCAAGAAACCCACAAATGAATCAGTGGGTCAGACAGTTTGCACTTTGCTGAAAGAAGCAGGTGAGAGAGAAGGAGATGGGGGTAGCAAAGACTGGGGAAAGAGGTGACAGCTTGGAGAACTAGACCCTTTGCTTTCTCAATGGTGAACAAGCCTGTTCCACCCTTTACTTCACCCAGCTCCCCTCACACTGGCCAATGCCATTGTAATTCAAGATGTGAAGTATTATTTGCGCCGGAAAGCATGATCACAACCATGCAAGAGGAAAGAAAGACCCTCCCTTGTTATCATCATAGAACAGAGCATTCAAAACCCTTTGTCAAGAGACCAACGATCCAAGGACATCTTTATCCCCAAGTCTTCCGAAATCCAAAGCAAGAGGAAGCAATTTGAGGAAACCTCTTATATCCTCGCAAGGCGCTGGTTTCCACAGTGCCCAGAAGTTGGCAGAGTGTACAGTCTTAGAGTTTTGCCAAAGCTTCTGCTCTGGCTTGTATATCTGGTGTCGCTTCGCATCAAGTGTTTAGAAGAAGTGTTAGGATCTGAGCTTGATGAACCATGTCCCGGGAGCTTATCAGCAGGCAGGGTAAGACGGCACTAATGAGGCCCCTGAATGTTAAGAACAAGCTATGTGACAGTTCACAAACTGCCAGGAACAAGGGCCCGGGACAGGAAGACATTGACCAAACCAACCAGAGTGATGCTGTTGTCACGAAGGCAAGCTTCCCAGGGCTGGGTCCCTGGGTTAGCTGGGAAATGGGCCCCCTGCATCTTGGTGGAGAGCCCGCAGCAGCCTCCTCCCCGCTCACTTACACACACAGCCTGGCTTCTTAGCCGACCACTGGTTATTCTTTTGGCACGTGATTGCCTTCTGCCCCACCAGCTCAAAGGCAGGTTGGCACTCAAACGTGAGTATGTCCCCGTGACGAAACCGGGAGCCTTCCCTCCGGCCGTAGGCAGGGATGCCAGGATCACCGCAACTGCCCTGCTCAATCTCTGGAAGACAGGGAGACAAAAAACAGAGACAAAGGTGACTCATATGCCTCTTGGAGCCAGAAGACCACAGCGTGTGTTCTGCTGCCCCCAGTCTGCGCCGGGGCTTGGAGGGACCCGGGGAGGACAGAAGTTAGTGAGAATTCCCACAGGTTCCGTGTGAACAAGGCAGCCTAGCAGGAGGGGGGCGTCTCTCAGCTCTCCATGCATATGTTCTAAGTGCTCAGATGATTTCATTCAGGGAAGGTGGGTTTACATTGTTTGTAGGAAACTTGCCCCAAGAGTCCTAAACCCTGAGTTCAGAGACTTTCTAGCAGACGAGATGCTGCATTATGATTACCAATATCACTTGTTAATTGGGGGAGGGAGGTAGGGGTCATGCTTGGTGGTACTTAGGGCTTACTCCTGGCTCTGCATTCAGGAATTCCTCCTGGTGGTACTCAGGGACCATATGGGGTGTCGGGGATCAAACTTAGGTAATGCCTTACCACTGTACTATCTCTCTGGCCCCAGCAACTTGCTAAACATTAAATACTGTCTTTTCCTGAGCACCAGAGGCAGACACAAAATGAGAAGCCAGCTGTGATAATACAGCAGGTAGCGCATTTGCCTTGCATGTGGCTTACCCAAGTCGGATGCCTGGTATCCCATATGGTTTCCCATGCACTGCCAAGAGTAATCCCTGAGCTCAGAGCCAGGAGGAAGCACTGAGCACTGCTGGGTGTGGCCCCCACAAAAAACAGAGAATCCAGACTGCCTTTCTCCGAAACCACAGCAGAAGTGACAATCACTCCTGGCAGCCTTTTGGGAGAGAATCACTTTTATGAAAATAGCTCTCTGGGAGGCAAAATGAAACAAAGTCTGCCCTGAGAGGGCATATGATTTGGGCTGTTGAGTCCGCTGTGAAGTGGGGATCCTGGACCCAGTGGGCTGCCCAGATGGCCGCTCCTCAGGGCTGTTAGCCAGGACCCAGGTGCTTTGAGAAAGGACACCTGACCTGGTCTTGAGGGTCCCTCCGAATACACCCACTTCCACCTGTCCTGTACTTGGTTTTATTAGAGATGATGCAGGGGCTGGATGGGAGAGGAAACAAAATGAGGGAGAAGCTGTTCCCAGTGAGGAAGGCACATAGGCATAAGGGACACAGAGGGAGGGGGACAGATATGGCAGATGGAGAGGTGAGTGCTGAGTCCAGCCGTGTGGGAGAGGAGGGCCTGGAGGAATCAGGGAATGTTCTGGACACTTTCCCAGCCTTGTCAGGCCAAAGATACCCTGTCTTTCCTGAGGACTGTGTGGCTGTCAGGAGCTGTGCACCTCAAGTCTGCAAACAGGTCCCTCGTGGGGCTATTGAGGCAGCAGATTTATTGCTCCTGGGTGGGTGGGTGGGGGTTCTAACCCAGCAGCACTGTGCCCAGTCCTTGTTCAAAGGCGAGTATGGTCATACATTTGTGACTGACAACCAGGGCCTCCCGCCCTTGTCTGAGAGCTGGCACAATGATCTCGGTGTGTGTGTGTGGGGGGGGTACCTATGTGCGTGCAGGCATATGTGCATGTGCATATATGTATGTGTGTCCACATTCATATGCATACGTATGTGTGTTGAGTGTGTACACATGCACATGTATGTGTGTACATATGTGTTTGCATATGTGAATGTGTGCACGCAGGGATATGTGTGTATGTAAATGTGCATGCTGGTATGTATTTGTACAATTATGTACATGTGCACACAAACGTGTGCATGCATGTTACGACTGCACATGTCTGTGCATGCAAATATATATACATCGTTCCATTCACATATGTATCTGTATAAGAGAATGCATGAACATATGTATCTGTGTGTGTATGTGCTCGCGCTCATAACCCACATCAAACTCCGAGTATCCTCAGGGGTGCGGGAAGGAGGCTCTGTGGCCACAAGCCAGCTAAAGGGAAGAAACACAGGTGGGCTGACCCACCTCTATCTCACATCTCACCTTGGCCCCAGTCTCTCCATTCAATCCCTCGGGTGCCATCTTTCTGTGGTCAGGGCTGGAGGGCTGTATATAATACACTGAGGCATAGACACAAAGGTAAAGGTGATCCCTTGGCTGTGGGACCTGAGCTACGAAGCATCTGAAGGAAAGGAACAAGGTGTACTGGCAACTGGTGAGCTGGGGAAACATGCAGGAAGGTCCTCCTTCCTGGGGTCCCTGCACAAGCCCTCTGTGGGATGCAAGAACGTCACCAGGATAGTCACTGCAGGCATCCAGAGACCTGGTGAAGGCGACTTGGTATCTGAATGTCTGAAGTCTGAGCAGAGCCCAAGATGCGAGGCTTCCTGGTGAGGCCCCGGCATTTGCTGTATGAAACCTGAACACAAGGCCATCTGCCCCAGACCTGCCCACAGCAGCTGGTGTGAAGGTGCACTCAGCTCAGAAGAAGTCCTCCCCAGCACCCACACCCATCTCATCTCTCTGTCAGCAGGATCAGAGGCACCCACTGAGTGCCTACTGTGTGCCTGTCCCTACGTGAGACACTCAAAATGCGTTTCTGGGCTCTGCTAAGCAGGAGGGAACCATCTCGAATCACCCAGACAGGAGAAGGGGTTTGAAATATGAGCTCACTGCTCTACGGAAGCACCAGGAGGAATCAAACTCAATTTGAGGATTGTACTGCAAAGGGGATGCAGGGAGGGGGGGCTGTACCATGGGAGCAAGTCTTAGGAGGCACCAACTCAGTAATCAAGACAAATGATGTTTTAATATGCAATATAACTTAAAAAAAAACAAAATCAATACCAATGCATATCAATTATCGAGACATCTACAATGAAGGTTGGAATTTAAAACAAAAGGCCAGCTGTGCGCCACAGCACCCTCCACTCCTGCCTCACTCACCTGCCAGCCCTAGACTGCCAGCAGAGCCCCTCAGGATTGGCCTGTGGATGCTTTTCCTTCTTCGGAACTTCACGTTCACCTCTATTTTAAAAACATTCCATTAAAATATTTATCTAAATTATTGAGTATTTTGTATCTCCTGAATTCCTTAAACTTGATCACCAAGTTAGTGTCTTGCTCTCCTCCCCCCTTGCCAGCTCTGCATCAGGGAAGGCTTCCTGGAGGAGACGATGAGTAAGCGATGCAAGAGCTTCCAAGGCCTCACTGCAGCATTGTCTACAAGAGCCAAGACATGGGAAACACCTAACTCTCTATTAGCTAATAGAAGTGAATAAATAAAATGTGATATTTAATATATACATATAATATATATATATACATTTACACACTTATCTACACATACACATAGTAGAGTATAATTCAGTCATAGAAATGAAGAAAACTTTGCTATTTGCAATGGCCTGGGTGAAATTTAGTGGCAGTAAGCTCAGTGAAATAAATCAGACAGGGAAAAGCCAACGTGCATGGTGCCATTTACATGTGGAATCTCCAAAACCTACAGCCAGAGAGTAAACTGGTAGTTGCTGGTAGCTAGGAAAGGACTCTGGTAGGGTTGGCAGGGTTGGCATGTGCTTCCTGGTGACACGGGCCAACAATACTTGCATGTGTAACAGCTGTTGAAGCCCAGCTGTTTGGTAGTTAACACACCAGTGGTGGGAGGTGGTGGTGGTTGTGTTAACTGGTCCTCCAGGGCACCGTATCCCTCAGTGCTTATGTACCATATCATCACATTGTACGTCTTCAAATATACAAGATTCTGTCAATTGTGTCTCAACAAAGCTGGATCAAGGGAGAAAGGAGAAAGTGGGGAGGGGGGGAGAAAGGTCCCTTGGGGGGGAGAAGCACTCAGGCAGAGTTGCAGGGAAATGCGTGAGGTCACAACAGTGGCAATGACACCGATTCTCCTTTCAAGGTGACTTTTTCCCTAATACCCAATGACTCAGGTGCCCGTTAGGAGCTGCAGTGTGTAACATACACAAACTCACTCCGTTTTGTGGGTCATCTTGTGAGTCAGGCCTCTGACCTCAAGCTGAAAGCTAAGGAAACTGAGGCACCAAGAGAGAGGGGGGGGGGCACGAGCTCTAGGATCCAAATGCAGATGGGCTGGTTCCAGGGCCCGCAGCCACTGTGCCATGCTGACCCCTGTCAGGATGCAGGTGGAGGGGGGAGGTGTGGAAACAGCTGGCAGGGCCAGCCCAGGAAAGAGGACACACACTCCACTCTGGGCCCCAGAGGACAGGCAATGGGGGGCCAGGGAAGCACTTCCTTCTCGCTGGCATTTCCCAGTGTGCTTTCCAAGATGGCCCTGCCTATAGCCTGGACACAGGTCTAGGGGCTACGGTTCTGGAGGCAGAGATCACTTATTCATTCAACAAACATTTGCTTATCAAGTTAGTGAGAGGTAGGTATTGGGGAAGTGATACACAAGGAAGACACAAGCCCTGATCCTTCCATTCTCACGGAAGCTCGCAGTCATGCAGGGCATCTTGACTTGGGCAGATGCCACAGGGATGGAGGTGCTAGAAAGGTTAGGGAGCTCTACAGAAGAGGGAGTCAAGGCCCATGGGGAAAGGAGACACAGGGTCTACCTTGACTGAGGTGTGGTCTGGGCACCTGAGTGCACTGCCCCTGAAGGCAGGAGCATGCCCAGAGGGATCACTGGTGGGCAAGATGAGCATTAAGGTGTCTGCGATGGTTCCAGGTGGGGACATTCCATAGGAAGTGGCCACGTGAATCCTGAGCTCAGAAAGAGTCTCTGGTCCCGAAAAAGAGAATCTGGGATTGGGCTCAAAAATGATGGAAGCAGCTGCAGAAGGATGAGACCAGCTGGGGGGAGGGCAGAGAGGTGCAGGCCCAGGACAGACACGTCGGGAAACTGCTGGGATGTGCAGAAGGCCAGAAAGAGAGAGAAAGAGCAAGGAAAGGAAAGAAAGAAAAGAGCAAGGAAAGAAAGAGCAAGAAGGAGCAGCAGGGACAAATGCGAGGGCAGGTTGGGTGGGACCGAAAGGCAGCTCCAGAGCCTCACAGCGTCCTGCTGACCTGGAGGAGGCTGAGTATAATGGGTGGGACAAGAGTCCTGCCTTGGAAAAAAGAAAGCGTTTCCTGGCTGCAACCAAACCAAACCAAACCAAACCAAAACAAACCAAACCAAAAACAAACAAACAAATAAACAGAGAGGGTACGGGCCAACGGAGGAAAGAGAGGGCGAGATTATGGCAACTCAGGAGTCTTAGGGCTGAGACGGGCATAGTTTATAAACATTTGCAGTGTGGAAGAAAACGGGCCATCTTAAAAGGTGCTGGGGAAAAAGAGAGTAAATGTGTGTGCAGGGAGATTAAATAGCAAACAGCAAATCGGGAGGAGAGATGGGGAAAAAACAGCCTGGCGTTGGAGGGTTGGAGATGCAGAACCTAGAATAATGTGGGGGGCTGGCCCTAGAGTACAGGAACCTCGCTGTCTCCCGAGAGAGGAAGGAAGGGGCAATGGCAGTGGGCTTCCACGGTGAGGGTGGCGGCTGGTGGGAGCCTGTGAGGCCACTGGGGGCACATGGTCTTTCTGATGAGTCAGGACCAGTCACAGGAAAAAGGATCTGAAACTGACAAGCATGTTGGAAGCAGTCTCCGTGGGGAAGAGGAAGCCATGCCTACCCCTGTGGGCACAGAGGATGAAGATGGCACGTCACAGGGTCTCCAGAGCCCTTGATAATGGGGTTCATGTGGGGCCAGAGAAAGGGATGCAGAAGTGGCTGTGTGTGTGTGTGTGTGTGTGTGTGTGTGTGTGTGTGTGTGTGTGTGTGTTCGGGGGGTGTAGCTGGCTTTATAGAAAAAGAATGACAAGTTGCTGAGGATACTGTTATATGGGGACCAGCTGGTAGCCACTGGGCTGAGGCTATAAGAAATGGGTAGGATCAGGGCTGGAGCAATAGCACAGCGGGTAGGGAGTTTGCCTTGCATGTGGCTGACCCAGGTTCGATTCCTAGCATCCCATGTGGTGCCCCCGAGCATCGCCAGGAGTAATTTCTGAGTAACCCCTGTGCATCACTAGGTGTGACCCAAAAAGCAAAAAAAAAAAAAGAGAGAGAGAGAGAGAGAAATGGGTAGGAGGGGGGCTCTTGAGAGATCAAGGGAAGGATGATGAAAGGGGCAGAGAAATGAGTTGGGGGCGCGGGGCGGTGGGAGGGCCCAGCTGAGGACCAAGGGCCCAGCCTAGGACTCAGGAAGCATAATTCCAGGGGCTTGCAGGATCAGTCCACCTGAAGACAGGCGCTGATGTAAAAGGAAGCAAGAAGGTCAAGAAACTGTGGGGCAGGGAGGCGGCAAGCCTCAGGGAGGAGAGGCAGAGTCAGAGGCCGCTGATAGGAAAGGGGAGGGATGGGGGGAGGGGTAGTAGAGGCACATGAGGTCAAGGAGCTCTCAGCAGAGCGGGGCGTGCCAGGCAGGGTGGCCACCTGGATCCCTTCCTAAGTCTTCGAGGTTCAGGGGCATTTAGGGAGGTAACTGGGTCATGGCGAGCCCCAGGGGAAGTCGGACTGACAGGGTCATCTGGCAGAGGCTGAATTAATGGGGTGATGGGCAGCTAATGGGCCGGGTGGCGGGGAAGGGGGGGTGCCTGGAGTTCAGCTCCTCCCAAGAAGGCCTGGGGGTGGGGGTGGGGGTGGAGGCTGGCTCTGTCCCTCCATCAGCACCGCTTGCCCTGGTCTGGCCCCTTCCTGCAAGCCCAGCACGGGTGTCTGCTGGGAACACGAGCCCCGCCTTCCCGCGGGGTGCTCCCTGTGCTCCCCTCCTGGCCTAACAGGGACTAAGGCTTGAACCTCCTGGTCGGGTGCTCACGGAGTCT
The DNA here is from genome assembly GCF_029834395.1 of Sorex fumeus. Taxonomy (NCBI): domain Eukaryota; kingdom Metazoa; phylum Chordata; class Mammalia; order Eulipotyphla; family Soricidae; genus Sorex; species Sorex fumeus. Next base: position 49,031,460 of record NW_026606104.1, read on the forward strand.
GATGTCAGAGCCAGGAATTACACACTGATAAGGCCAATGCTGACTTGGAGAGGGTCACGCAGGCAGTTTCCCGTTATCATTTAATACAATTTCCATTTCACGAGCACTGCTCTCTCCCCCCTCGAAGCTGACCCAAAGCAGGCTGGGAGATCCATGCCGTGTGCTTGGGCTCTGCCACTCTGGTCCTGGGCTTCCCCCTCTCCAGCTGTTAGAATCCTTCCATCTCTCAGCCCCCTCACTCTCTTCTCCCCAGGTCTTCTTCTGTCTGATACCAAATGGGAGTTGTCTTTCCTGACCGAGGTCTGTGCAGAAGGAACCGCACCACTTTCTGGTGAATTCATCATCTGATGTGATTCTAGAAGGGTGGTGCCCTGTGGAGGTAGGAGGGGATGACTCAAGTCTGGGCAGCCTCTGGTCTGTTCCTTCCACTGCCGCTTCCTCTACTTCCGGGTCTCACAAGGCTGGAGTCACCTCCTCCAAACAGCCCTTCCGGATGGCTCCACTTAGAAAGACCCCTTTTACTTATCTCCCTCAGCCTCCCTTCAGAGCCCTGAGTGTCCTCTGTAAGCATCCATCCTTCCGTTTCTCAATTACTGTTCCAGACAGTGGGGGAATAGAAGGAGGGAAGGAACCAGAAATCTGGAGCGTCCTCTCTGGTTGAGCATCAGGGGCAAAGCTTTCACCAGCCCAGCACCAAGCCCTTGCCCCGCCCCTTTTCTGGCCCACCTTCCCTCCCTCCCTCCCTCCCTCCCTCCCTCCCTCCCTCCCTCCCTCCCTCCCTTCTTTCATTCCTTCCTCCTTTTCTCACTCCCCTCCTTCCTCTCTTCCTTCTATCCTTCCCTCCCTCCCTCCTTCCCTCCTTCCCTCCCTCCCTCCCTCCTTTCCTCCCAGGCCCTGGAGTGCTTGCTGGATAAAGGCAGGCACCGATGAAGCATACCAAGTCACTGAGGATACACACCTAGCAGAGTGTGTGTGCAGAGAGAACTCTGTTCTGTACATGCATCCAGCTACTTTCTGCTGTTTGGAATCAATGCTATGTGGCTCATTTTCCTACTTCTGAACATGGAGGTGTCCAAGGAGACTCTCCCGACACGTGTGTTGCTGCGTGTTCGTGTGACTCTCTGCACCTGATCGATCCTAATGGGATGCTGGTGCAGTGTGGATGAATGATGGTGACGTCCTCCCCTCCCATCTCCTTCCTCACTGCCATGGGCATGTCATAGGCCAAGGAGGTAGGGCTACAGTGGGCACTGTGGACACGCAGAACATCTTGGCTGCTTCCAGGCATTCTGCTTTCACCCTAGACCTAGCTGTAGAAGCCTGTGTATTTAGAAAGAGTCTCGCTGATGAGACATTTTTTGCCAAATTCTATCCTTCAGCCTCTTCCCCAACCCCAGGGGCCAGGGCAGACGTGGGTAAAGCAAGGATCCGGCTGAAGGAGGCAGCTGTTGCCAGCTGTAGGTGCACCCCAGCCCCCAGCTTCTGAGAATTCCTGCAGGGCATCGGGGAACTCAGGGAGCGACTCAGAAACATGTCTGGAGCAGGAGGGTTTGGGCCATTCAGCTTCTGGGGCTGAAAGAGGACGTATCTGAGGAAGCTACTAATGCAGACGAGGCTGATAGTAGCCCCATGCTTGACACTGCAACGGGAAGAGAGGCAGTGTTGGAAAGGTGGGGTGTCAGCGTGCTTGTCCACTGTCCCTTGGCCTCCCTTCAGATCTTTCTCCAACACCTTCTCCTCCAGGAAGCCCACCAGGCCCACCAGCAGTGCTGAGCGATAGAGAAGGGGAGCGAGGACTGTCCAAGCAGGGCCATCTGCTCCTTCCTAGCACTCTGGCTGCCTTTGAGTGCATGGTTGGCTCCAGTTCCATCCATAGGCAGCTCCAGAGCTAGCCCCTACTCTTGAGTATGGATGTCTGACCATTTCCTTCCTACCTTAAGCCCATCTCCGTGGCCAGGAGCCTTTCCTGCTGCCTTCAAGTCAGGCTAGGCCCCCACCTTCTCCTCTTCCTCTGCCCTGCAGAACACGGGCTCTGACCCAGGCGAAGTCTGCCTTACTGTCCTCATGGCTCTGCGTCCTGAACGGTGTGTGTTCTGCAGAGTGGTTCTGATGGTGCTGAGTGCCTGGGTGACCTCCTTCACACACAAACTCCGGGACGCTTGGGCACCCTTTCTGCAGCATCGCCACACTCACCTCCCCTGGAGCTCCAGCCAGATCCCAGCTCCTGCCTCCCCGGGACCAGTCTGCCCAATTTAGCATTAACAGGCCAGGGAAGCCAAGAGACAACTAGATTGAGGCTAAAACTTGTTAGCAAGTTGTATGTAATTTTATAATGTTTCTGGTACGTGCTAATTGCCTGTTCCTTAAATATTTCTTGTTCTACTGGGAAGCAAAGCGATTGCAACTGTGAATGTGTTTCCTACAGCTGGCGGCCCCCATGGAGGGGGACTGAGTTTAGAAGCTCAGAGGGGACTCTGGGAAATAAATTCTCCAGTTTCCTACACAGGGGTACAGACTTTTAATGAGGTTTTGTGTGTGTGTGTGTTTGTGTGTGTATGAGAGAGAGAAAAAAAAGAGAGCGAATGAGAGAGAGAGTGAGAGAGAGAGGGAGGGAGGGAGGGAGAGAAAGCGGAAGTGTGCAAGAGAGAGAGTCAGAGAGAGAGTGTACTCACGACAGAGTGCAGTCCCACACACCTGACCCAGAGAAGTGTATTCCCCATGAATTGGAGTATGGGACATTGATGATGATGGGGCTAGGTGGGGGCCAGTGCCTTTGCCACTCAGAGGGCATCAGTTCTGGCCCTTCCCTTCCTGAGCCAGGAATTCTGTCTTCCGGGAGCTGATGAGTGGGGGTTGGGGAGCTGGAGCACTTCTGCAGCTTTGGGCCCCGGAAGCAGGGGAGCTGGTTGTCCGTGGAGGCTTCCCTGCCAGCCCCTGGGCCTCCTCTCCCAGGTTCTGTCTCCTCAAGTACCTTTTCACAGGAAGGGGGCTTAGAGATGAGCAGGGACTGGCGAAGGGACTCCTAGAAGTTGCAGGAGTCCTGGGCAGTCCAGCTCATGCTGACCACAAGTCCATGGGGACATGGGAGAAGTGCTAGAGGACAGGTAAAGTGGATGAAAGGGGGCAGCGAGGGTGTTGGGGAAGGTGCTACTGGACCTCTGGACAAGTCCTCCCCCTTGAATCCTGCCCGCTGTTCTGAGCAGGGGGTGCGGGCCAGGTCTGGGACCCTCTGGCCCCTGCATCATCTGGTCCCATCTGTACCCAATTCCTGGACATGAAGCCTCACTGAGTCTTCCAATCCACTGGCCAGTCAGGGAGAAGGTGGGGGACATGGCAAGACAGGGGTCCAGCATCCTGCCAAGCAGGCACAAGTCCCCGGGAAAATGAGGACATGGAGGAGAGAAGGGAGTAACGGGGACACACTGAGAGGGCCAGAGTGGAAGGAGCTGCTCTCCACACCAGCCACGCTCACTCTCACAAACGGTACACGCTGAGCTCTTCGACCATTGGGGAGATGAGCTCTGGTGGCAGAGTCCCCACGTTGTTCTGGGAGCATCCTCCAGGCGGCTCTGTGTCCCAGGTCTCTCATACACCGCTCTTCTCATGCACACAGACCTGAGAAGTCCCTGCAGTCTGGCCCTGTCCCCTACGTCCGGGCTCCCCTGACCACTCCAGGATAAGCAGTCAGTTGTGACCCAGGCCCCTCGCGCAGCACAGGAGTCAGTCAGTACTGACTGAGTGGAAGTAGCATGGACCGACAAACACAGTCTGAGCAACAGGACTCAGGCTCGGGGTACATGGCCCCTTGGGCTGGGCCAAGGCCAGTTCTATAGGGAACTAGAATTTGGTTATTCTGGGTTTCCTCCAATTTGGGGGACAAATCAGAGCTTTGACACAGAGCTTGGCCAGGACCCACCCTTCCTTGTGACTGGAGCAGGGACTTCATCCTTCTGAGTCTCCGACGACTCCTCATCTATCAAAGAGCAGCCATCAACAGCTGTCAGCATCGAATGAGACAAAGCAGCGCTTTTCGAATGTCTTTTAGCTACAACTCCCCTCTTGCAAGCCAGCTCACAAGGCCCAGGAGAAAAAGGTCACCCTCAGCGACATCCTCCTTCCTCAGTCACCCATAGAACATGTGTGTGCATGTATGTGTAGGTGTGTTTGCACGCGTGTGCACGTGTGCACGCGTGCCCCTGCTTTGGATGTGCAGCCACTCATCACTGTGACCCCTGGCTGGGCTTGGGAAGTTGCTGGCTGCAAAGCTGAAACCAGAGGGAGGCTCAAGATCTCACAGGGCCCTTCTCAGGTCCACCCCAGCCAGGTCAGAATCGGGGGAAGAATAGGTGTATGAGCTTCGTGCCAGGGGCCTGGCATTTCTAGAGATGTATCCCCAAGAATCTTCAACCTCCCCGGGGGAGACCCAGCAGATGGGGGGCACTGGGGCTCAGGAGACAGCATTGGTGCAGAGCCAACCCAGGTCAGCCAATTACACACCTGGACCCCAAGGCATCTGTGATGGGGAGCAGTTTCATTTGAAGTTTCAGAGCACTTACCTTCGTAAGAAGCCTTGAATCCCAGGGAGCTGCCACTGCTGTCTGTCTGGAAGAGAAGCCACATCTGATGGTTGGTGCTGACAATGAGATCTGGGACCGAAGTACCTGTCAGGCTGGCAGGAGAGAGAGATTTAGAGGTGGGCACCCCACCACGCGGCCCCCAACAGGCTGAACGCTGACAGCTGAGTGCCAAGGCCTAGGTGGGCGCTCAGGGCCATGTGCTAGGGCGGGGGGGGCAGTGTCTCCCCCCTCAGCCATGGGCAGAGCCTGGCTCCCACGTGCAGCCCGTAATCCCGAGGCTTAGCAGAGGTCGGGATGGTCTCCCCAGAGCACAGCCCCACCGCATGATGGAATCTCACGACAGTGACAGAATCTTCTCCCTTGGCTTTTCCTCGACCTTGCTTGGCTAAAGAAAATGTGGTCACTATGTTTCTATGTCCCAGTTGTCTGCAAGGTCTCAGGCAGTTCTGAGCCTTTGGGGAACAGGTGTGTGTGTGTGTGTGTGTGTGTGTGTGTGTGTGTGTGTACGCGTGCCTGTTTGTGTGCGCCTGCGTGTGTGCACACGCGCACTTGTGTGTGTGTGTGTGTGTGTGTGTGTGTGTGTGTGTGTGTAGCATATGATTCCAAGTCTGTATGAAGTTACACTGCTGCAGACTTACACAACAGTGGAGCCAAATTGCAGATTGGCACAAATGGAGCTGCAGAGACACAGAGAAAGGCACGGGGGTGCCAGACTTGTCCCCAAACCTCCCTTTTTCCTCCCTCCTAAGACACAGCCCTGGCTGGGCAGCGAATCCCAGGGAGATGCGGTGGGGCGGGGGAGCACCTGCTTCCCTGGGCTAGATCCCAGAGGGGCTGAGGGAGTATGGTAAAACCAGAAACAGCACGTGGGGTGGGGGTAGGGGGGGGGCATCCCCATGGCAGCGTGGCCCTAACCAACCCACTCGGCTCTGCAGTCTGTTCCACTTACATGTAGAGGACAGTTTTCTGGTCCCCATCCTGCCCGCCGTCCCCTACTGTCAGGGTGTCGTAGCCCCTCTCCAAGTCGAACTCCTCGAAGGCAAGCTTGATCACCTAGGGAGGGAGCTGAGAGTCAGGTGCAGGCAGGGTCTTTTCTGGAGATGCCGCAGCCCTGAGCACAGAAGTAGGTTCCTGGTTGTGCCTTTATGCGCAGAGTCCCTGGAACTGTCCCTGCCACCCCATCTCTGTGCAAGCTGGGGTCTCAACAGAGCCTCTGACGCCCCTTTTTCTGAGTGTAAACTCCCTCGCCAGGTGACACAGTCTCTGGGGTTCCCAGATATTTGCCAAAGATGTTCATGGCACATCTGGCCAATTCTGGGAGCCGCCATGGCAACCCCAGGCACATCTGGCCAAGTGTGAGATGATGAGGCTCCTTCTTCACACTTTAATACACTCAGGTCCCAGGGGGCCTGGGGCTGATTTTCCCAGCCCCATGCAGCCTCTCAGTTCTCTGGCCTCCAGGGACCTGGGGAAGTTTCTCTCTGCCTCGCCTCTGCTTGCTTTCTCTCCACTTTCCTTGTTTGTTTACTTGTTGAATAAAGGAACATTCCAGGAAGCCGATTTCGACACAATTGCATTCTCTGAACTAGTTTTCCCTCCTGCTTCTCACCAGTATTTATGAAACACACACCGTATGCTAGCCTTGGAGGGGGGGCTCTCCATATGGACCCCTCTCACTGAGCAGGGGCGACGGGAAAGTTACGGTGCAGGTGCTGTGGTGAGGACAGTGGGAGCACAGGACATCGATCTAGCTGCCAGGGTGGGTGCTGGCATGGCAGGGTAGGGGCTGAGGGGGGCCCCAGCTTGTGAGGAGGGGAGGCGGGTGATGGAGGAAGGCAGTGGAGATGAGTAGAGGCAGGTGCCCGCTCTGTGTCAGGCAGGAAGGGAAAGCAGGGCCCGGTGACTCATGGGCTCCCTCAGCTGCCTGTCTGGGCGCTGGCCCTGCTGCTGCCATCTTACCGGGTCTCTCTTCCACGCCAACTGCATGAGGAGCTTCTGTCTCCCAATGGGACAGGGCAGTGCTCTGCTCTTTCCTACTCTGCAGTCCAAGGCGCAGAGAGAATTCCTGCGGGGTCCTCACTGGGGAGGGTTCCCCTTTCTAAGTCCAACAGCCCCAAACACCTAGTTTCAGGGTGTCAGCAGAAGTCTTCCCCCACCCCCAGGGTGCTTCTCGCCTCCTCAGAGGCTGCCGTGGAGACCAGCCTTGTGCTTAGACAGTGAGAGAAGAGGGGAGTCGATGCAGAGGTGAGCGAGGCTTCCTGGAGGCCCAGGGAGAGCCCAGGAGAAGAACTGGACTCAGGGAGGAGACAAAGGGGTCAGAGCCAGGTGAAAAAGGGTCAGGAAGGGGCAGTGAGGTGAGTTCACATGCTCGGCTCGTCTGCAGCAGATCATGGAGAGCAAAGTATGAGAGAAGAGGTCAGACTAGGAAGGGTCAAGTTGGGAAAGGTCGGGCTGGGAAGGGCATCAATTATGGGAAGGAACTGGACCCTGGTGCAAAGACAGGAAAGGACCATCAGAGGTATGTGGGGAGGTGGAAAACCAGGACAGGGACAGCTGGGCTATTGCAACAGCAGAGGTGAGAGGTGAAGGGACCATGAACTCATAGCATGCAGGAAAGAGGAATGAGACCCTTGTGTTGCTGTGAGTGAGTGGGCAGCCAAGACCACATGCCTGGCTCCCCAAAACCAGCCGCAATCCTGGGACACTGGCTCAAGCTGGACTCTCCAGCCAGAGCTGACACTTGCTCTTCCCAGTTGAGTGATGGTTCTGGGTCCTGGCCGGCAGGCAGACCAGCCGGGGTCCTTGAGACCTGCTCCCTATACCCCTCAACCTCCAGAGCTCCGCATCCTCTCTCATCACTGACTTTCTCGGTTCTCCTGACCCTGCTCTGCTCTCCAAGGCTCCCCATGAGGCTCCAGATGCTCCTATCTCCCCTTCCTGCCACCCCTAACCCCACCTGGCTCCTCCTCCACATCCAGATCTTCCCTGGACATGGGGCCACATCTCACTGCCTCTGTCCTCCACTCCACGGGGAATGTGTGACAGCTGGATGCACAGCCGGGACCATGCCCAGTGCCTCCTACAGTGGTGGTTCCACTCCTGGCGTCGGCGGCCTTGGGTGCGGATGGGGTGTGAAGGTTTAAAGAAGGAAGGGTTCTAGGGCACGGAGAGATTTCAGTTTTTTCATGATAGGCCACATGAGTTTGCAAACCGAGATCTAGAACCAAGGTGAGCATATGGGCCCTGGGAAGGGCCATGCAGCTGTGGCAGTGGATGCTGCCCTGGGCTGCAGGAGCGGGTGTGGCACAGCCCAGTAACTCTGGGCAGGAAACGAGCAGCAGGCTGGACTGGGCAAATAGGCTGGAACATGCCCACCCCTGGCGGGGAAGTATCTCAGGGACACTGTCACAGGCCTTGACCACTCTCTCCTGGAAGATTTCTTAACTCTACGCCAGACGCAGAACAACTCCCAAAAGCTACCCTGCTGACTTCCCTAGACAAAGGAGGAAACCTCAGCCCAGAGTTGTTGGTCAACTCTCCCAAGGGAAGTATCAGAACGAGGACTCACCAGGAGGCCAGAGGGCAGGCTGTCATGCTCTCTGCTGCTTTGGGGTTTCCCTGTGAGTCTGGGGTCCTGAGGCTGGGGCCCTGAGAGACCCTCTCAGCTGCCCAGCAGGCACTTGGTAAACAGCGTGAGTAGAACTGAGGGGATGAGGGTGCAGCCTCGGCAGGGAGTGGGGTGCCTGGCTGTGCCCGTGCACCAACCCCACCAGCCTGCAGGCAGAGGGTACCAGCTCACCCCTGTCACCTCCCCAAATGGAAGCATATGATGACTTGGTCTGTAATGGGGAAGGATGGCTTTGAGGGCCAGAACCCAGAGCCATAAAATGATCCGCATCACTGGGCAGAGCAGCCATGGGTGGGAACTGCATTTTACAGCGCCTGACCCAATCCAGGAGCTAATTACACTGAGTAGAATATTCCCCACGCACCACAGTGCAGCTCAGGGATGAACCTGTGCCGGCATTTTCTTGCTTCTCTCCCCCTCCTGGGCTTTGGCCTTTGCTTAAAGATGGGATTCGGGAATGACTCATTAACGAACAAGCAGATCAATCAGGCTCGCAAGTGGCATTTGGAGGCAGGAGAGTGGCAGCACTCAGAACAGGCGTGATCAAAGCAGCCCATTTGTCCCGGTGCAGACACCTCCTTCACACCCGTTAGGTAGATGAATCAACGATCCCATCCTCTCAGACAGAATTACCAAGCACCTGCCCTGTGCCAAACACCAAGTTAGCTGCTCCCTGCTAGCAGCCGCACTGGCCTGACAGGGGAGAGCAGAACGCCAGTGCCAAGGCCTGAGTGTAAGCGAGGAGTGTTGGAAGCTGGGGGGAAGGGAGGGGATGGGCAGGTGCCCAGAGGACTGGGCATGCTGGTCTTTCAGGCTGCAGGGCCTGGGCTCTGTCCGGGGAGCACAGGGGACGAGGAGGGAGCAGGGGGGCAGGGGAGGAAGAAAAACAGCCTCGCTGGGTCTGCAGTGGGCCTGGGCTGGACCACCAGAAGCAGCAATCTGACTGATAGGCAAACTGGAGGGAGGGTGCAGGAAGGAGATGCCAGCATGGAGGGATGGCTAGAGGCAGCCTGGGAGGCTGACGCAGGCGCTAGTGGGAGGGAGGGAGGGTGGCTTGGCGGGAGGCTGAGTGTGTTCCCAGCAGAGAGTACTTGGGGGTGTGGGGAGTCCCTGTGACTGAGCCCCTGTCCTAAGCACCCGGCCTGGAATTGTGGCATGGAACCGGGACAGTGCACAATACCGACCCTGGGCCCCTGAGGACCACCCATGTGTTAGGGGAAAAGGACAGTCCTGCCAGCCTGTCCTGGTGAAGCTCAGAGGCTCTGAGAACCCAAGAGGTCTGTCCACGAGCCCCTTTGCCTTCCCCACTCTCCAGGATCCTGGGCCAGACAAAGCAGCATCTGTGTAACCGTGTCCTCGGGCCATACCTGACCTGCCATGCTTCTGTGCTCCCCTGAGCTAGGAAGCATTCTTATACTTTATAATATATATATATATATATATATATATATATATATATATTCGGAGAGCCCGGCAAGCTCCCGAGAGTATTCGATATGCCAGACACAGTAACAACAAAGTCTCCAATGGAGACGTTACTGGGCCCGCTCGAGCAAATCGACGATCAACGGGAGGGCCTTACACACATATATATATATATATATATATATACACACATGTATGTATATATATATATACACACACATATATAATGTTTATTTTTGTAGCTTAGGTGATATGGTTACAATAATGTTCACTTCATGGTTTTGGTGAACAAAGTGGCTGCACCTTTACCATCACCGAGGTTCCCCACCTGTCCCTGGCTCACCACTTTCTGTCCCCACCCTCGTCCCCCTCTGTCTCACTGCTCGGTCATGTCAGTTTTGCAATCAAAGGCAGGGTTTGTCCTCATTTGTTACTATCAACACCTTCATTTTGTATCTCTATAGGACACAGGTGAGTGAGATCATCCAGTATATATTCTTCCTCTGACTTATTTCACTTAAATGATGCCTTCCACATCCATCTAGGTCACAGAAATGGCACGATCTCATCATTTCTTGCAGCTACATGTTATTCCATTTCGTATACAGACCACGACTTCTTCATCCATTCGTCTGTTGTGGGGCATTTGGGTTGTTTCCAGATACTGAGTATTGTGTATAGTGCTGCAGTGAACATAGGTGTGCAAACATCTTTTGGAATTAATGCATTTGTGTCCTTGGAATAGATGTCAAGGAGTGGGAACACAAGGTCATTAAGAACAGGAAGCTATTCTTAATTTTTATTGTTGTTGTTGGTTTATTTTGTTTTGTTTTGTTTTTGGTTTGGGAGGTCACACCCAGGGCGTGTACTCAGGGATCACTCTTGGTGGTGCTTGGGGGACCATATGGGATGCTAGGAATCAAATCAGGGTTGGCTGCATATAAGGCATGTTTCCATCCTGCTGTACTATCTTTCATACCTCTATTCTTAGTTTTGCAAGAAGCCTTCACACTGCATTCCACAGATACCAAACCAGATGACATCCCTCTCAACAGTGAATAGGGTTGTCTTTCCCACCACTTCCTCACCAATATTGGCTGTCTCCAATCTTTTTGATACATGCATTCTTACATTTTCAAAGTGTTGAGAAAATAAGTAAACAAACTACCACAGATACGAATATACAACCCAAACACATGGTCCCCAAAGCCAGAAATATTTATTATCCAGCTCTGCACAGAAAAACAAATGGCTGACTCCACCCTGGACCAGTGGTTTGCAAACTGGGTTCCGGGACACCCTGCACTTTCCTTAGATATTTCACAAACTATCAGCAGAGGCAGAGAAGTCAGAAAAGGCAGGACCCCGCTCTGGCCAAGAGCTTCTAACTAGATCCTGTTCATGAATCCTATTTGGATTCTCTGACAGACAGAGGCAGTGTAACTGTCCCCCTTCACACCTTTCTAACAGAATGCCCATATTGGATGGTGTGCAGTAAGGTGAGGGGGCTGGGGCAGCTTCACAACTGAGACAGGATTCTGGGCAATGAGACTTGAGCTGAGGGTGCCTCAGGGCATTTCTCTGCTTTTCTCGTGGTTTTCCTTGGAATATGACAGCAGAGATTCTTGTGACCCTGAGAAAGATAGCTGCAGCTAGAGACTGACATCGGGGCTGGGAGGGGGGCAGGTAGGGGGCGAGGACTGGGGGTGGGGAAGAGGAAGTGCTGAGACTGGAGGGAACCCCTAAACCAGCACCTCCCTCACCACCTCTGAACCGTAGGCTATGGGGAAAGAGCTGCTTCATGTAAGCTCCTGTGGAGCTTTCTGGGAAGAAAAGTTTCTAAAATCACTGCAGAAACATCTGTAGGCTTTGATCCTCTGGACGAAATTCAAGGATAGAGATTAGGCTTCCCATGGCCCTACCACTCCTGACCAGGGCTCCCTCTGCCGGGCGCTGCTCCAGATCTGCTTCCCCCATTTCCTCAGGAACAACCCCAGCTCCTGAAGACAGAGAACGGTCAGTGTGAGGACAGGACTGGTGCCCTTTCCCCGGTTACAGTGTACTGAGTGGGTGCTGCTGGGCCCTTGCAGGGCTGGGGAAGTGGTTCTTGAGGTGGGAGTCAGGGGGGAAAGGGCAGCCCTGAGCCCTCGGGAGCTGTGAGAGTCAGTGCTTCAGAGGAAGGTTTCGAGGTAAGCAGGGTTAAGACACCCAGCAACAGAGACCAATTCCCAGAGGTTATGGAACCCTGGTCACAAGCTCAGGCTTAAATTGAGTGGGAGTAAACCCTCCCATCCTTCCTGGAGTCATTCACTCATCAACTGATGGGGTCTTCCCTCCCCTTTGATATTCAAGCTAACGAGCTCTTCCTGTGTGTGTGTGGCGGGTCGGGGTGGGCTGACAGGTGTCTCTGGGGAAACAATGGCAGGTGCTATAATCTGGCAGGTGACTGTGAGGGGGTTGGGGGGGAGTCTCACAGACTAGGGGAGATAACCTAAAATTGGCGTTGTACCAACAGCAGGTAAGACAGTGTGGTGAGGAGATGGGGTGCGGCAGGTTGAAGAGCTTCTGGCTGGACAGGTGGGCAGGGCCTGTTTCAGGACCCAAGGATGGGCAGAAACATGGAGGCCAGATCCAGCTCCAGGGAAGAAGGAGGAGGTGAAAAGACAAGAGTAGGAAAGAGACTGAGGACTCAGTGGAGAGCATTACAGTGTCCCTCTTCAGAGGCCCAAGTAGTGGGAGGGGACTGTGAGCATACTATGGGATGCTCTCTCATCACCAGTCAACAGCCTACACAAGGTCTCACACAGAAACGAGGTATCAATGTTTGTTGAATGACTAAGTGAGTGAACCAAGGGGCCAATAAATGTGTTCCTGACATTTTCTCTAGCTGGAGATGGCTGGCCTGGAGAGTTATTTTTCAATTTTCTGGATCTACTTGGGAAAGAGTGACATGGAGCTTCCATCAGGGTGTGAATAGTCAAAAAGCAATGGCTTAGGGATCTCAGTTCATGAAAGGAGCTTTCCTCTCTGCCTCTCTTATTTGGCTTTTCCTTCTCCCTGGCATTCTCTCTGCCACCAAGTGTGCTCTTTCTCCTACCTAGCTTTTCCTTCCTTTTGAGCGAACGGGAATTAAGTTTCCTAATGTAATTCAGCAAGCTCATGCAAATTGGATCATCTGTCTTCAGTTCATACTGAGAAGCTGTGAAGGAAAGCAGATGCGAGCAGGTGGGGGGTTGTGAGGCAGGTATGTGTTCCGCTCCTGTCCAGGGGAATTTCAAGGGTTGAGCAGGACGTGGTCCCAGGCCCAGCCTGCAGCAGTCACACCCAAGAGGGCTCCCTGACTCAGGTAGGTCTCTTCCATCAGGGATGCAAGAGATCAGCCAAGGGCCAGGCTCCACTGTGTCAAACACAGTGATTGCTGTGGAAGAGGTCTGCAAAGCACTGTTTGGGGCACTCAGGAGCCACAAGGAGAATTTCTCAACACTGTACAAACATGATGTGTGTGCCAACAAAAAGGGCTGATGAAGTGCTATTGGAACAGAGGAAGGAGCAAGACCCGTGGGGTTAGGAAGGTGTCTCAGATGAGGAGGTGTGCGGATTTCAACAGGAGGGGAAGATGTTTCCTTGGAGGACAAGGCCAGAATCTGGGACAGGGTGAAGGCAGCAGGGTCTTTGAGGACCTGGGAACTAAGTTCAGCATCTCATTTCCCAAGGACACCCGGCCCTTGGGACAGCGCACAGTGGAGACAGTATTTGCTAATATGGAGCTCTCTCTTTATCTTCTGAGCCTGTTGAACTACCCAGAGAAAGGACTGGGGTGCAGTGGGCAGCTCAGTGCTGACATCCTGGCTTAATTCTGCCTTCTCACACCAAAGTGCTTCTCTCTTCAGCCTGCTCATGGGAGGTCCAGTGTCTAGTCACTGAAACATCCCAAGCTCCCTCCCAGCTCAGTCAGCAGAGGCTGGATAAGGGACTGGAATTCTAGGAAAGGTTTCATGACGCCCTACCCCACCTACCTTACAGGAATCTGTGTACAGAATCACTCCACAGTTATGTGGTGACAAATGAGACCCAGTCCAGTTCTCCATATTCCTGCAGGCAAAAAACTCTCAGCCTCTTGGAACAGCCTTTGTCTTCACCCATTCCTTGCCAATCCCTGGAGTATCAATCCCAGTTGCCTGTCCCTTCTTCTCTTCACTCATCTTCCTCTTCCTCCTCTGTCTTCTCTCTCTTCCTTATTGCTTGCTTTGCACTCAGCCAATAAACATAACCAAGTGTCCAGTACTCTAACCCCACCCCCACCCCAATATTAACTCTTCTTCCCTCTTTTCTCCTTTCTTCAGTCATCATGAAACTTGTCGTGGAACAGGCTGGTCTATTCCACCACCTACAGAGGCTGCCCTGTGTCAACTCACTCTCTCTACACCATTGCTTGTCTGTGTCTGAGGACCCAGAGTAGTTCTTCCAGGGCCTAAACCAACTATCTCTTTACAGTGCTATTTCAGAAAAACTCAGGGATTGCTAGATGTGTCCAATGGCAGACAGCAAATGTCCTGCTCTCACATATGATCCTCCTCCTACCTCTTACTTAAACTGGTTTTACTAAGTTTCTTTCACTGGATTCCTTTTGTCTGGAAGCATGCTCTCTCAGATGCATTCCCAGTTATCCTAGTCTTATTGTTTTTCCCAGAAAGGGGTGTCCATTCCTTAGGCCTATGGCCTTACCATGTGCTAGTGAGAGAACATACACACCTCTCTTCTGAGCCCAGATTTTATCCAGTTTTCAACTGGAGTATCCAAATGCCATTGGTGGAGCCCAAGGTATTTCAATCATACCAAACTTTTTCCCCTGTGCACTTCCATGTCAAGTCTCCCATTGGCACAAGTCAGAAAACTTGACTCCATGCACCTCCTTCTCCTCCATGCTAATATAAAATCACCCACCAAGTAACAATCCATTCTCTTCCTTTCTCACATTTCCAAACCCTTGGCTTAACTGGTCTCACTCCCTCTAATGTTTTCCATAGCTGTCAACATAGCACTGTAGCACTGTCCTCCAATTGTTCATGATTTGCTCAAGCAGGCCCAGTAATGTCTCCATTGTGAGACTTGTTGTTACTGTGTTTGGCATATTGAATACGTCATGGGTAGCTTGCCAGGCTTTGCCATGCAGGTGAGATACACTCGGTATACACTCTTCTAGAGGGGCAGAGGAATCGAACCCGGGTTGGCCGGGTAGGTCGCATGCAAGGCAAATGCCCTACCCGCTGTGCTATTGCTCCAGCGTCAACGTAAACTTGTAAAACTTCAGACCTTTCTGCTCTTACTCTGGGTTAGGATAGAGTGACCCCCTTCCATCCCAAAGCTGATCCCAGTACTATCCTACCCACCTGCTCCCTTCAACTCTGAGTCCTTGTTCTGTCCTGGAGCTACTTAGACTCACCAGTGATAGAGCCGGACAGACTGGGTTTCAATCCTGGCACTGCCATTTACTGGCGATGCACTATAGTTAAGTTTCCTAACCTTTACCCTGTAAATGATTCAGTTTTCTCATCCATCAAGTGGGACTGTAAAACATGTAATTAATGGTGCTATTAAAGGATGAAATAAAATCATTTATAGAGAAGGCTTAGCTCAGTGCTTGGTGCATAATAGGCAAACAATAAGAGATATTACTATAATTGCCAATAGTCTAAACCACCCTCCCCCCAACCTCTGCTTTACTGGGGCTGGAAAGAAAGTTCAATATACTAGAGACTGCTTTGCATGCGGGAGACCCAGGTTCCATCCCTAGCAGCTCAAGATTCCCTAAGAATTGCTGGAAGTGATTCACAAGTTAGGAATATCCCTTAAGCACCCTTGAGTATAGCCCATAAACAAAAAACAACAACTGGCTTCAGGATAAAATAAAACCCCTTTGCCAAGAATGTGGGTCTGATGTGTATGGTTCCTTCTGACCTTTGCATCTTCATCTTCCCCCAAGTGCTTAGAGCTCTTGGTTAGGAGAAGCCATTCCAAGCCTGTAGGCCTTGCATGCACAACTGGCCATTTTGAGCTACTGATTTCCAAGTCTGCTCTTCCTTTAAGACACTGCTCTGGTCATTTCGTTTAATGAACTCTCCTTGCCCTTCTACTTAGCAGCTCCTACCAAGGTTCCCTATGGCATCTTAGTTACCCCTCCATCAGCACTGGCCACGCTTTTGGTGTTTAATTTACAAAAGCCCGTGTGCGCATCTCACGAGGACAGGCAGCAAACTACTAAGGATGAAGCAATGACTACTCAGCTCATAGAAGGTGCCGTGACCTTGAATGGGGGGGGGGGGGCTCTTCCTGCTGCTGGTGGACGCAGTGCAGGGCCCTGCTCATGGTCTGAGCACACGCCTGCTTCTCTCCTGAGGGTCAGCTCCAGAACGGGTTTGGAGTAGCTACATGCCAGAGCTACCCTTGCCCTTAAGTCCTAAACTCTGAATGCCCACACATGTATCCCCTCCTTTCCACATTGTATACTCACGGCTGTCTGCTCATGTGGAGTCAGAACAGGGACCGTCTGGACTCCTTCAATACCTCTGTAGCCCGCTCAAAACCCATGGGATGCTGGTAACACCCTTTGTGCTGGGCATGGAGGAATTGACCTTCTCAGGGGCTGGGCTGGCCTGACACTGGGGGGATGACTGTCATGGGGCCACTCATGTCCACACTGTGGCCAAAGCTAGACCACCTGGGTCGGGGTGTAAATCAGATCAATTTTTCAGGAGGTTCTCAGCCTTACCTACACTTCTCCCTACACCCTACTGTCAGGAGCAAAGGAAAGAGACCAGCATCCCTAATAGTGCACCAGAGAGACCCCTTAAGTCACCAATTTAGTAACCTCAAGGGCTAACCTCCAACCCCCTCCATGTGTCTGGAGCCCCCTTTCCCGCTGACTGGGTTCACCAGCAGATGGTTTGCTCAGATGTGACTCTCTCCTGGGTGTCTGTCTTACAGAGGCTCTCTCTGTAGGTTGTAGAGTTCCTGGAAATGTGCACACTCTGGTCCTTGACCAAACATTTGATCATGTTGAATAATATTTATAAATAACCAAAAGCTTGTAATAAGTTAGAGGGTCTTCTCCTGGACTGAGCTATACACTCCTTAAAATTTATGTTGAAGCCCAGAATTCTGGTGGCAGGGCCTTTAGGGAGATCATTTAGGTGAAATTGGGGCATAAGGGTGAGGCGGGGTTCGTTGGGATCAGATTTCTCAGGAAGGAAGACAGAGGCCACGTGAGGACATGGGGAGAAGGAGGCTGGCGAGGCATTCAAGGGGCGCCTTCACCAACCACCAAATGTGCTGGCACTTTGTGGACTTTCATCCCACAGAACTCTAGGAAAACAAATGTCTGTTGTTTAAGCCACCCAGTCTGCTGCATTTTGTTATGGAAGCCTGAGCAGATGAATATAGTAAGAACACTTAAGAGCACAGAATACAATCAATGTAGGAGTCCCAAATGTGACTGAGAGCGGGAAACTGGTTGTTGTCTTTCCAATCTGTTGAAGTAGAACTTTGGGGTTTTTTCCTTTGGGGGTAGGGTGGAATTTCAGCCATGCTCAGTGGTACTCAGGGTTTACTCCTAGCTGTCTGCACAGTGCTCACTCCTGGCGGTTCCTGAGGGACCATGTGCAGCACTAGGGATTGAACTGGCTTCAGACACATATAAAGCAAGTGCCTTAACCTTTGTTCTATCTCTCCAGCCCTAAGCTTTGGTTTTGATAGCCTCATGACAAAGAAGTGCAGGTGATGAAGGTCCACACCTACCAAAGCAGGAAGATCTACAACACTCCTAAAGAAAGCTGGGCTCCATGAACCTGCACCCATGGTAAGTGTGAATTAGAAAAAAAGTCTGCTACCCTCATTAGGCAGGTAAAGCTGTGGGCCTGGAAACAGTGTGGATAGGAAAGAGAAGTGTCTGGATTAACTGTGGGTTTGGTTTGAAGCCCTCACACTGAGAATTTAGTCTAAAGAAGTTTCTAGCTGGCACAGCATCCAGACAGGAGGCAGAAGCAACAGAAGCTTCCTGGAAGAAGTCATCTCTTACTCAGGGTTCAGATAAATCCCAAAAAGTGTATGATCCTAGGGCTGGAGCAATAGCACAGCGGGTAGGGCATTTGCCTTTTGCATGCAGCCGACTTGGGTTTGATCCCCAGCATCCCATATGGTTCCCCGAGCACCACCAGGAGTAATTCCTGAGTGCATGAGCCAGGAGTAATCCCTGTGCATTGCTGGGTGTTACCCAAAAAGCCAAAAAAAAAGTGTATGATCCCAAGCACACAGTCAAAAATGACCTAACATGGGAGGAAATACAGTGCTGGAGTAAGGAGAGAAACCGTTGTCAAAGAAAGACACTCACAGTCTACGGCCAATAGGAGTGGCTGATACGGGTGATGAAGTAAGAATGTTTGAAACAGCTGTAGAATTAAAGATGAATCTTAACTCCAGAACAAGAAATAGAAGACTATAAAACACGATGGAGACCATGTTGAAAACAACTGATAAATATTTAGTGATTTCAGTAGTGGTGAGATGTAGCTGAAAAAACCAACAGTCAACACAGTAAAAAAATATGAGAGGAAACATAGAAGATGAGTGAAAAATAATCAAATACACCTCACCAGAATCTCAGAAGCAGAAAGGAGAAAGATTTCAGGAGAGGCAATAGCTGAAAAAGGTATTAGCTAAAGTTTCCCCCCAAATAAAATAACGGATCCATAGATTCCAGAAGCTTGATGACTATGAGTAGGACCAATTCCCAAACACCCACAAGACAACTCCAGATAGTGAAACTGAGCAAGAAAGAGGAGACTTAGATCAGGGACACATACACAAGGAGGCCAGTGAACCAGCAGTGATGAGGGGAGCTAGACAGCATGGGACAGTATTTCCACGTGCAGAAGGAACATATCTATCAACTGACTGAAAATCAAGCATCTGGTCTACCAGTGATCTTTGAAGAATAAGGTGGGGGGGCGGATGCTTTAGGACTAATAAGCGTACTTGTCACCAACAGGCAAATGAATTCTAATGTAGGGGCTTGGGACAGAATTCATTCCCAAGAGAGGAACTACTGTGCATACAGGACTAGTGAAAGGAGTAGTGGTAGCTATGTCAGGAAATGCAAGTGGAGGCTGGTTCCATTAAACAATGATAGTAATGTTTGTTAGAAAAAGTCAGGCAACACGGACACAGAGATACGATACAGTCTAAGTCTGGAGAGAAAAATACAAGTCATAGTGTTCTAAGACCTCTGACTATTCGGGAGGAGCATAAAATCACTATTATTAGAATTTATTAAGCAGGTGTATTAATATTTCTAGGGTCACGTAAGAGAACAGAATTGATTATCTAATTTAAGTGGTCTATGTTTTGTAGTTAAAGGAAAAATTAGATTGTTAAAAATTCACCAGTACACAAAACATAGATAAAACAGAAGAAAGTAGAAAATTGCAGGAAGAGAATAGAAAAAAAAATTAGACAAAGACACAAAGATAGCTGACGTAACAACTGGGAAGGAAAAGCTTAAAGGTCAAAAACATTTCTATAGATAGACTCATTCTATAATTGGTTTTGGAAAAGTTAAATTTTCAAACAAGATATGTGATTCTCGACTTGTATGCTCTATTAAAGCAGTTTCAAAATATATAAAGAAAAAATGACAGTACTTCTAGAACTATTAGACAAATTCATGATCACAGTGGGGGATTTTAAAATGCCTTCTTCTGCAGTTGATTGATCAAGAAGACATAATGAAAATATAAAAAGATAAAAACAATTAACAAGCTTGATGTAATGGATACAGAAGAATTTAAGACTGCATAACACAAAATCTATTCTTTCAGGCATATATGTGAAAAACGGCCACTTCTGATCCAAATGGCACATCTAGACAAATCCTAAGTGATTTAAATACACAAAATGTTCTATAACCACAAGCTTTATAATTAATAAAAAATATACAGGAAATTCTTTTTTTCCTGGAAACTATGTCTAAATTATATCTAAATAAGTAATGGTTGAAAAATTGGAAGCATAATAAAAACTAGAAAATATTCAGAACTAAACTATAATAGAAATACAACTTGTAAAAATACAGGAATATAGCTGAAATAATCTTAGAAAGAAGTCAACATCTCCGAGTGTTTAAATCTGACTAGAATATAATTGAGCATAAAAATTAAGATGCTAGAAAAATAACAACACAATGTAATAGATGGGAAGAAGTAACAATGATGAGAGAAGCAGAAAAAGATATGTTGAGAGAAGTATTTGAATAACAAAAACATGAAAACAAAGCAAAGGTATACAATTAGAAATAAAGAAGAAAATAAAAATATAACATGTTATAACATAAAAATGTTGAGGGTAATAAATTTGAAAACTTAGTGAAATGAATTCATGAAATAAAAGATAATCTAAATAATCCATTAGTCATTAAGTCCTTGTCTTTTTGTTTCGGAATACATTCTCAGTGCTAAGAGCTTACTCATAGCTCTGTGCTCAGGGATCATTCTGGGAGATGCTCAGGAAGCCATATCGGATGCTGGAGATCAAAATAGGGTTGACTTTATATCAGGCAAGTAAGTGCTTTAGCACCTAGACTCTTTCTCTGTCCCCTAGTCATTAAATCTTAAATAATATTTAGTTTAAATCTTTGAAGGAGAACCAGACCTAGATAGTTTTGCGGATAATTATTTTTTTAAAAAACAATTCCAAAGGAAAGAGAGGAAACACTCTCCAAATCATTTTATGAGGCAAATAACATCTTCACATAAAAATCCAGCAAAATTCATTTTAATGTGAAAAAGGTGGATCTCATTAGCTAAATAGAAGCAACTTATTAAGCTAAACACCAGCAAATCAAATATAGGAATGCATAAAAATGACCAAGTTGGGTTTATCCCAAAAATGCAGAATTAGTTTATAATTAGAAAAATCAACTCAAGCAATCTACCACATTTAGAAACTCAAGAGACAAAATCATATGACCACATCAACAGATACAGAAAACATACCTAGTAGAACTCTATACTCATCCACAATAAAAGCTCTTAGCAACCTAGGATTAGGAAGGAATGGTGAATTTTTTTAATTGGCTTTTTGTTTATTTCTCTTTTGGTTTTGGGAACATACCCAGAGATACTCAGGAATTATTACTGGGTCTGAGCTCAGAAATTACTTCTGGTAGTGCTTGTGGGACCAAATGCGGGGCCAGGGATTGAACCCAGTTTGTCTGCATGCAAGGCAAGGCATGCGTACAATACTGCTTTAGAACCAGGAATGGTAATTTTTTTTTTTTTTTTTTGCTTTTCGGGTCACACCTGATGATGTACAGGGGTTACTCCTGGCTCATGCACTCAGGAATTACTCCTGGCGGGCTGGCTCATGCACTCAGGAATTACTCCTGGCGGTGCTCAGGGGACCATATGGGACGCTGGGAATGGAACCCGGGTCAGCCGTGTGCAAGATGAACGCCCTACCCTCTGTGCTATCTCTCCAGCCCCAGGAATGGTAAATTTTTGAAAACAAACAACAAAAACAATAAAAACCTCCAGCAAGCATGATATTTAAACGGTGAACAAGTCATAAAGCTCTATTTCCCATTAAATCATGACAAGAGTAGTCAGCACAATGATCTGGCATTATAGTGCTCCAGCCAGAACACTGCAGCAAGAAAAAGAATGAGAAATGGGCATAAGGGTTTGAAAGGAAGAAACTAAACTATCATCTTTATAGATGATGATAATTCAGGAAACCTCAAATAAATCAATTATTATAAGAGAGTAGCAATACCCCAAAATGAAATAATAAACGTGAATGGATACTTATTTTATTTACTCATGGGTCTCCCCAGAAGTGCTTTATTTATTATTTCGGTCCCTTGCCAGTAGTGCTTGGAGGCCGGGTAGGGGAACCCCACGTGATTCTCTGCCTGACCTGGCAGGGTTCTGGGAGTCACTAGGATCACATCTATCAATGCTTGGGTGTCATAAAACAACATCTGGCACTGTCTGCTAGGCCCTCAGGTATGCAAAGCATGTGTTTCAACTTTTGAGCTATCTTTCTATCCTTTTAATTGCATTTTTAAACATCTGCAAGAATCAGGTAGAAATGAAAATTTAAAAATATGATTTGTAACAAAAACCACAAGATATCTAGGTAGAAATATATTAAGAATTTGTAGAAGTACAATTGGAAAAAAATCACACAATTTACTAAGAGTTATTGAAGAAACCCTCAGTAACTTGAGTTATATCAAGCTTAGGTACTTGATGATTCAGTGTCGTAAAGATATTCGTTCTTCTTCAATTGATCTGTAATTTTGCTATAATTAAAGTAAATATTCCCACAGGCTATTTTGTGGATCTTGGAAAAAGCTCCATGTAAAATTTATGAGAAAACAAAGGTCCTTTCCTAGCAAAAATAAAGAAAAGGGAAACCAACAGGGAAAAAAAAATGTATAGAACAGTACTACAAACACAACACAAATAAATCTTAGGAACATAATTTTGAGTAATGCCAAGACTACTGACAACATGATTATGTTCCTATGAAGTTCAACTGCTTGAATACTAAACAATGGATTTTAGCAACACACACTTACATGCTAAGTATAAGGAAAAGCTGAATAATAAATACAGAGTCAAAGTAAGGTCACTGTAATCATTCTTTTCCCCAAGTTGGAAGAAGGCTACATAGGTACTTGTTGATCATCTACTTAGTCTTTAATAAAAACCCATTTTAGAGACATCTGCTGTTGGCCACAGCTCGGTTCTAAGTTGGAAATCCCTGGTAGAACAATGGTGCCCAGCCCAGCCTGGCCCTCGGTGGGCCTTTCGCTCCCCGAGCCTTACCTTGGCAGGATTCAGTGCCGTGATGATCCACACACAGTGCGCATTGTTGTCATACTGAATGGGGAAATTGGGGGAGGTGATGATGCCCGAGGGGCCTCGCAGGTGGGCATCACACATGCGGGCTGCAGAGAGGACGAAAGACAAGCCTCTTAGTTTAGACCAGGTCCAGTCCCTGACCTCCCTGCCCCAGGAGAGACCAAGTCTGTGCCCTTCTTCCCCAGGAATAAGCTTTTGCTGTCCCCTTCTTTGCTCAGTGGTTTCCAGCAGACTCCAAAAGGAGGCATAGTGCTGGCATGGTACCCATCACCTGCTGCTCTGAGGCAACAAGGAACTTCCCGGGCCCCTCACTAGACTGGACCCAGGGAGATGAGCAGATGCAGGCTCCCAATGATGTCCTCAAACAAGATGGCCCCAGGCCCCTAAGGGTGCACTTCTTGCTGGCCTGGGAGCTTGCCGGCCTGTCTGTCTCTCCCCATTTGCTCTTGGGCCTCCTGAAGCAGAATGTCAGCATGACTTTGTCACGGTCACCCCATTTAAGGTCTCAGGATGTCTGTGCTTGGGGACTCTGCCAAAGTCCGTGGCCAGGCACACAGTGTGATTTCTGAGCCATTCAAGGCCTTGCTGAGTCCTTCCTCACACTCAGCCTGAAACTGACTTGTGACGGGGAACCCAAAGATTCAAGGTGAATTAGAAGAAGTGCTCTCCTCAAGTAGATATAAAGTGTTATCAATCACGGCTTAATCTAATTAAGCTCTTTAAAATAGCTTCTGAACTAATTAGATTAAGTAGTGATTGATAACAGTTAAGGTACTACATTGTACCTAGGTGTTTGCTTTCTTTAAAAAACCGTGTTCTTCAGTTCTTGCCACTTCATTCTTCAATGTTAGCACTCAGCTATTTTAATAAAGAGTTCTATGAGCCTGTTCTGTTGCTGCCCACATGGCAATTTATCCTAATTGTAGGCAAAGTGCCTAACAGTAAAGAAATAGTGAGCCAACGCAACAAGCCTAAGTGTGTCAAATGAAAGCGGTGTCAAGCCTGGTTCCCTCTGACGGCGCCCAGTCTCCTCCACTCCTCTCTGAGCACGGACAGGGCTGTGATAAACCTTTCCCAGGAAAACCTTCCTCGGAAGGGCAGCGGGGCCGAGTCACAGCTCCCAGACAGTCAATCTCTTCTCGTTTCCCATACTCATTCCCGCACTTGCTCATCCAAACATTTATTGAGTGACTATTATAGGCCAGGCTGAGTGTGGAGTGAGAAAAAATGTTTATGACACAGTCCCTCTGCTTAGAAGAAGAGCCTGGCAAGGGGAGGAAACAGGTGCAACCCAGCACCAGGCAAGCACAACGGAAATGTTAGAGGGGCAGCACCGTCTGGTGGACTGGAAGATGGTGTTGATGACCCTCAGCAAGGCCCAGTGAGGATGGCACTAATGAGATGACGGAGTGGGGGGGTGGGGCAGGGGGGGATGAAGGCACACCCCAGGCTGGGGATGCCATCAAAGGGAGCTGAGACGGCCAATCCCGTGCCAGATTTATTCCATCTCACTTACGTCCATGACTTCCAAGCCCAAGAATCATTTTCTACCTTTCCTGTGGCTTCTTGACCTGGGATTCCCTTCCCATGACCACATGTGAGACCAACATGGCTACACTCATCAGACTAAAACCCTGTTGACAAGATCAGGAATAAAACCCTAATCACAGGACCCTGCTAAAAAAAAAAATCTCTGGGTTCAGACCCCAGCCCTCCGGAACACTACTCTGCCCTTCTCAAGTCAGCTTTTGTCACAAAAAAAAAAAATCCTTCGTTTCAAACCCCATTTATCTTGTACCTGTTTCTAAGAATTAGAAGATATTTGCAGTCTGTCGAAACATGAGAAAGATAATTAGAGAGAACAGGTCAAAAAGGCATTTTGCCCCTTTAAGGGCTTAGAGGTGTTTAATTAAAATGTTACAATCTGCAGATAGTTAACATGGAGTACCTTAAAAGAGGCATAGAATAGAGCATCAACTACCCCTGCCTCCCATAAACACTTCTGTTTGGGAAAGGTTGCTGGGGAGCTGGGAGCAATTTGCAGACAGACAGACTTCCCCCTGAGCAGCCAGAGATGGATGGCTCATTGCTATAACCAGCAGAATGGTAGGTTCTCAGGCAATGTCTGAATAAAGGAATAAATGAATAAAGGAATAAACCCACTTCTGCTCCTTGATTTGACTATTCCCATTCAATGTTTGGGCTGGTGAGCTTTGTAGAGACTTCGTTGGAACTTTTTTGTGTCTAAGTGCTTCAGGTACTTGGCTCCCACCCCCTACTCCCCACCCACACACATACACTATTTTTCTGGACACCCCTATGACCTAGGATGGATGATTAGATCCCAGGTCACTGGAGGGAGATTCTGGATGGATACATGCCATGACCAGTGCTGGTACTCAAATAAGTTGGCAACCTAAAGGGAGGTGCTCCAGAAGCAAGCATCCCTGGTTTCCATGCTCTGTACCCTGGCTTCTATGACCAACTCCATCCTCAGCCTTTCCACAATCCTCTGGACCCACTCTGTGTTCAACGTCAGGCCAGCAAGCCCTGCACTGTGGCTACCACCACTTCAGAACCAAGTCACCACTGGGCCTTGACTGAAGGCCCCACTCCTGCCTGAACTTCCACCTAGCTTGTGATGTGGGGAACTTGCTCCGTACTCTGCTACTTTTCACAGACATTTATCTTGATTTATATCTTGATTTGTATCTCCCCCTCCTCCATGGACATTAACAGTTTCCCTCTACCCACCTGCTCTCTATCTTGTCCCCTTACCCAGGGGAGATTCCTATGTCCACCATTATGGCCACTTCCTTGCAAGTCCATCCAAGTTGAACCAAACATGGACAACAGATATTGCCACTTTCCTCAAAAAAAGAAATGATGAAGATTGCTTTCTGTGTGGCTTTCTACAGTATACATCACTAGCAGAGCACTTTATCAGCAGCACAGAGGGCCAGGGGATTTTGGGAACACTGGGTGTGTAATCTAGCACAGTGGTTAACAACCTTTCCGCGGTTGTACATTGGCAAACATGAACCAGTGGTTAAATAACACTGTCAGTTAAGCAGCAACATTTTTTTTGGTATTGACTGGCAGGAAATTCTAGTGACCAGGGGTTGAAAAACACTCTTCTTGAAATTAGTACATCCCCTAGGGAGAATGATTTTAGAGAAGAGAAGCAGAGAGGGTGGAGTTTGAGAGATGAGAATTAGGGGTTAGACTTGGGGAGAGGAAGAGAAACTGGGTCAGAGGGGAAGGGAATGAAGGGTAGAGGTGGGAGGTGGAATGGGGGAGGGATGGAAGGAATGAACACTGAATTCTGAACAGCATCATACTGAGGGGAGGACTAGGAAGCTGAGCCAGTGAAGGGCACCAGGGAGGAAGATAGGCCCCTCCTATTTGCATGACGGCTGGTTTGTGCTCTGATCCCACATTTCATTCCCATTTCATGGTAACAAGGGAGAAGGCTCAGAGCATTGCAGCTTTTTGTCCTGGGCCATCTCATGTGCTAACAGCAAGACAGGAACTTGAACTTGTATCTTTGAGTCTTGAGTCTTGGGTTTCATGTATATTAATATAATTGACAAATATAGGCATAGATTTGAAAGGTAAATTTACATTCATATGTATGCATATATTGGCATTATGATAAAGGTAAAGGCCCTCCCGTTGATCGTCGATTTGCTCGAGCGGGCCCAGTAACGTCTCCATTGGAGACTTTGTTGTTACTGTGTTTGGCATATCGAATACTCTCGGTAGCTTGCCGGGCTCTCCGAGAGGGGCGGAGGAATCGAACTCGGGTCGGCCATGTTGGCCGCTTGTAAGGCGAACGCCCTACCCGCTGTGCTATCGCTCCAGCCCTTATGATAGGTATTATGATAGGTATTATATAAATATGAACATATATGTGTACATATGTAAACATACACATAGTGGTTTCCCCCTATATTTCAAAGGAAAAAAATCCAATGGTTTTCTGGGGCTTACTCCTTGATTCAGTAAGCACATCTCATCTGGCCTGGTGTTCAGCATCTAACCCGTCAACACCAGTTTGTGGGTATCAGAAAGAAGCTCTCCCAATCTCCTTTCTGCTCTCAGAAAGGGCATTCCTAACACATTCCTCCAATCCATTCCTAACACTGAAACCAGAGCAAACTGGACACTTTCTCAGTGCTTTACAGACAGGGCTCCTTAGGGTCTCAGGCTGCCATGGAGCTGGCTTAGGGGGTGACTGAGAGTGTTGGGTGAGTGGGCAACTCTCCGGTCTTTCTGGACTCCAATAAGAGCTCTGCTTGCATCTGCTGCATGTACAGGATGTGAAGGGGATTCTGGAAATGCTGAGAAGACCGAGTTTCCATGTAACACGAGTCAGATAAGGCTTCCTGTACATAGTCCTGCCTCTCTGAAGCTGGAGATACAGAGCTGGGCTTTTCCTCACCCTCACCCTCCTCAAACCATCCCGAGGATTCAGATGAAATGCTTGTTTTCAGGGTTGGGAGTGGAGGGAAAGGATAGGCTGAGAATGCCTGCTTCTACATTACAAATGCTGGTGCAGTCCCCAACTGTTCATTCACTTCAATCACTGATTCATTCAGGTCGTCCTCAAATGTTTTGTCAAGAACCTATTATTTGCCAGGCCCCATGTTTTAGTCGAATTAATTGGGTGGAAAATGAATATTTAAAATCAAATCATATTTTAAATGCATTAGAGGGAAAACAATACCACTGGGTAGGGTAGCGAGTCCGTTTAAGAATATGATCTTTCGGTAACCTGCTTATTACTGCAGCTACCTTGCAATTGAAAGAGTTTTGTCCCTTTCTATTCTTAAAGCAGGGCTCACATAAACTTTCCTTTAAAAAAATCTTCATTAGAATTATAATTCCAACTAATTAAAAACAAGAGATTTGAAAAGGAGAACTTAAAAAACTGCCAAAGTAAAAGGCTCCTTAAATTTCATTTGGATCTTGGCCTTGAGCCATCAGAGAAGCCCAGGAGAGATCAGCCATGCACAGTCCCCTGAGCTCTGCTCTTCTCTCTTCCTCCCCCGTGGTGACCCTGGTGGGGAGGCAGGAGTGGGGGAGGAGCAGGAGGGGGAGCCTGCTGGGATCCCCTCTCTGCCAGGTGCACAGGCATCTCCGCCCATGAAGAAGTTGGTCACAGTCCCCACTGTGGCAGAGCCAGCTTGCTGTCCCAGTTCCTCATGTGGGCTATGGGATAAAAACAGGACAGAAGAACCACCAAGGCCCACAAGTCAGGAGGCAGCAGAGCTGTGGTCCTGGCCAAAGCCTGCCTGAACTGTGCCACACAAACTGCAGTTACAACATGACTAGACAGGACTGGGAAGGAACTGGCTTGGAAAGAAAGCTGCAGCCACCAGAGCCTGAGGGGGTGAGTTTTCCCCCCACTTCCAGTTCTCGAAGGCTGTTTCTCAATAGTGCTCAGCACCTTAAACCAACAAAGGGGCTCATCTCTCTCCTTGAGGACAAGTCCTCTCCTCATTGAGTCTCAGTGACTTCATGATGCCCTTCACTGACCCTGTGTGGACAGGAGGTTCAAGAGGTGGTGAGACTGTCTAGACACCAGATTCATGAGTGGTGATAGCTGGACTCGAAACCCAGTTCGGTCAGATCTTTTTTATGTGATTTCCTCCACATTCCACCATGACACTGGATGGTGTGAGAATGGATGCGGATAAGCTTAGCACAGTGAGTGCTCAGTAAAAGTAGGGTAGGCAGGGTAAGGCCCAGTGCACGGAGTGCTCTGAGCAGAGAGCATGTGTGTGGAGAAAAAGATGAGCTAAAAAGATTCTGGAATGTGAACGTCCTTCCAGGGCACGGCCCTTCCCCACCCCGGGCACAGAGACGAACCACCATCATTTCTAGAAGAACAACAGCCCTCCAGTGGAAAGGTCTTAGGGAGAGAGTAGATCCTGCCACTGTCGAAAGGCATCATTATTCTGGCTCCTCAAAACGCATTTGGGAAGAACAGATGGGAAAGAGTCTGCTGGTCCCCAAGTCTGATCATCCTCTGTCTCTCTACACAGTTGTTGTTTGGCTCCCTGGAATCCAAGTGCTGTGCTGTTCCATTATTCATCTGTTGAATCATCCACTCGGTGCTTGTTATTGGGTGCCTACTTTATGCCAGACCCTGTTCTAGGCAGTGAACAAAACAGATGCCCTTGCCCAATGCACGCATCCAGGACATGGGCATCTGACACCTCCTACACCTCTAAGTGCTTCTGTATCTGCAATGCCCTCCGATGTCCAGTAACACAAGATGGGCATTGTCATTACCAAAATCTCCACTTTAGGAAAGAAAACCAACCCAGAGAAAATACCCCATTCCCCATGTCTAGCTAGCTCTTGAGAAAGCTGAGAGTTTTATCCCACAATGATTTTGTTTGATTTTTAAAAGATTATTAGCTAGGTCGCACGGCAGAGCCTGGCAAGCTCCCCGTGACGTATTCGATATGCCAAACACAGTAACAACAAAGTCTCCAATGGAGACGTTACTGGGCCCGCTCAAGCAAATCGACGATCAACGGGAGGATCTTTGCCTTACCTTACCTTATTAGCTAGGTAGAGTCTGAACTAATATGGCTAAAATCAGTGGAAGTGCAACATATATTAACTACAGATCAGGGCCGTGGTCACCTACAAGCTGAGGGAGAAGGAATGAAGCTAAGGACTATTTGAAATATAATTTGAGAACCCTGATTTTGGGAGATGTAAATGAAAACAACAATGAGATATCATCTCACACCACAGAGACTGGCACACATTCAAAAGAACAAAAGCAACCAGTGCTGGCATGGATGTGGGGAAAAAGGGACACTCTTTCACTGTTGGTGGGAATGCCCACTAGTCCAACCTTTCTGGAAAACAATATGGACAAAACTAGATTTCAAAAACTAGAATTTGAGCTTCCATATGACCCTGCAATACCACTTCTTGGAATATATCCCGAGGATGCAAAAAAGCACAGTAGAAATGACATCTGTACCTATATATTCATTGCATCACTGTTCACAATAGCCAAAATCTGGAAACGACCCAAGTGCCTAGAACAGATGACTGGTAAAAGAAACTTTGGTACAGCTATACAATGGAATACTATGCAGCTGTCAGGAGAGATGAAGTCATGAACTTTGCTTATAAATGGATAAACATAGAGAGTATCATGCTAAGTGAAATGAGTCAGAAAGAGAGGGACAGACATAGAAGGAATGCACTCATTTTTGGAGTATAAAACAATATAACATGAGGCTGACACCTAAGGATAGTAGATACATGGGACAGGTAGATTGCTCCATACCTGGAAGCCTGTCTCATAAGCAAAGGGGAGAAGGCAGCTGGAATAGAGAAGGGATCACTAAGAAAATAATGGCTAGAGGAATTGGTTGGGATGGGAGAGGTGTGCAGAAAGTAGATAAAGGAACAAACATGATAACCTTTCGGTGTTTGTATTGCAAACCAAATGCCCAAAAGTAGAGAGAGATTATGGGGAATCATGTCTGCCATGGAGGCAGGGTGAGGGTGGGAAAGGGGGAGTACACTGGGGATATTGGTGGTGGGGAATGTGCACTGGTAGAGGGATGGGTGTTTGATCATTGTGTGATTGTAACCCAAACATGAAAGCTTGTAACTATCTCATGGTGATTCAATAAAATTAAAAAAATAAATAAGGATCAGGAACAACAACAAAAAAAGAACCCTGATTTCTTATCAACACATTAAAAAGGGGATGAAGAAGTGGAGTTCCACTCTGCCCTTCTTTGAAATAATTCTCTAAGTTCTTTTCCCTTAACTCTTTCCTTTGATTTCATCCTGAGGCATATGCTGGAGAGAAGCAAATCTTTCCTTCTTACCCTGGAAAGATTCAGAAAGTAACTTTACGGTGGACTGAACACCTTCTTCCTTCCAACAGGGCTCTCCAAAGAGTCTGCTGGCTTGGTGTATAAGCTACAGGGTGATGGTGAAACTCCTGCACCAAGGACTGAACTCTGACTAAGAGCTGGCACCACAGAAAAAGAGACTACACAACACAATGTCTGCTGGTACCTTGGGGGTGAGACCAGGGATGTTCCTACTACAGGAGCAGATGTTCTCCTTGGCACGAGGAAGCAGACAACTCAGGTCTGATGTAAAGATTACTCGACTGAAGGGGATGTCACCAGCCCAAATGGGTCCATTTGGAAAAGTGACTGCTGAGGCTCTTGGGAATAAGATGTTCTAGTGTGGGCTAGGAAAAAAACATGGAGAGACCTTTGGAGAATCTGAGACCCTGGTTCGAGTTTCTTTTTCATGGCTAAGAGCATTCTTCCTGAAGTGATAGGGCTGCTTATTGTCAATAAGTGCAAAGAAATGGGTTCACCGAGGCAGATGAATCGTGATGTATACATGTCATAATGGAATCTTCAACAGGACATTCAATAAGGCAACATCTTTTCTGAGCTAAGTGTAGTTGTGGTATATCTGGGCACTGTGCTAACAAGCTGTACCTATCTGGCTCCCCCCTTAGACTACAAGCCCATTCAAGGCAGTGGCTGTATTTAGCTTCCCCACCTCTGCCCCACCTGATCTTAGTACAGGCCTTAATACAGAAGAGGTGTGAAATCTGCATGTTAAATGAACACAGATCCTGAAGTCTGGGGAACAGCAGGCGCATGGTGAGCTGGTCTGGATGGGGGCTTGGGTGCAAGGTGCTGGTCTCCTTGCCAGCCCCACTCTCTGGCAGCCCCCTTTCCCAGGGTGCCCTCACCTCGGCACACGGGCCTGTGGTCGCTCCAGGCCGCAAACATGTCGCTCACTTTCATACAGGTGATCCGCTTGGACCCTTGCAGGTCGTAGCCCTCGTTGCAGGTGAACTGGACGCTGGATCCTAACCTGGGAGACAAGGTGTGTCTGTCAGCTCACTGGCGGGGCCAAATCCTTCCCATGTCTACAGGAAGTACCATTCCGAACTTCATTTCTCCACTGGCCCTTAATCTCTATGCTATGCAGTTTTCTCTCTTAAAATATTCTTGGGAAAGAATATCTGCTCTTCGTCTTCTTTTATTTGGGCCACTGATGACTTTAGGATTGAGCTAAAAGGTGACTTTGTGAGCAAAACAGCAATCCTCTGAGATAAGTATCAATTAGGAGAGCTAAGAGTGGGTGGATGATACCCATAAACTTTAATGAAAATGGAAGATTATGGGACACTGCCTTGGCCGTTAGAAAATTAGCAAAATGCACTAATTATGCCCAGTCCTAGGTTCTCCTAGATTACAGATGGCATGAGCCACCTGCTGACATGCCCTCACTGATGATGACAGTCCTAAGTCTCTGAAATTGGTAGCAGAACCCTCCTCAGTCCTCCCCTCCCACTTAAGGCATGGGCTCTCATTCCCAGGACTGGGCCCCGGAGAGCCATGGTCATAGCTTGTCTCTGGAAAGATTCTGTTCTCCTGTCTACACCATCCTCTCGGGTCTAGATTCAGGATCATCAGTCCCCATCTTCCCTCCAACCAGGTCACACACATCCCTCCCCCACCCCCACCTTCCTACAATCAGAAAGTTCCCAAGCAGAGCTTACCTGAAATCCGAGCCTAGTCTTTTTCCCCTTTCAGGTATGCCAGGGTCTGGACACATATTATGCCCTTGCGACACACCAACCTGAGTTACTACAAGGCAAAAACAGCACACACAGAGCAACGGATCATCATGGAGCGGCAGAAGCAGGCAGAGTCTCGGGGTGGGAGGTGGCTACGGAGATACCACGAGGACCTGCTCTGCTGGGGATGTGTGGGGTTGCTGGGGTCCTACTCAGCTTGCATGTGCAAAAGCAGGGGAAGATTCCCCAAACCAATGGCCCCCACCCCCATCGCCTCCTTCCATCCCAGTGGCCAGAGGTGAATGCCCGTGGCCCCAGGGACCACCCCATTCCACCCTTCAGATCCAGGGGCAGTGACTCTAGATGAGATGAGCCCCCCAACCTCAGCCCCGCATGGAGAAATGACTCGAGGAAAGTTAAATAAAAGGTGGATGTGTGGTCAGAAGTAGGAAAGAATGTGGGAGAGAGAAAGAGAGAAATGTGCAGGTTGAAGTTCAAGGCGGGGGCCTGAGCTCAGACTCAGAGTGTGCTGCCGAGACACTGGGGGAGGCAGAGCAAGCCACCCCAGCACATGCCACAGCCCATGCCACCTGCCACAGGCACCAAGCAGAGGTGGTGCCTGCCGTTATTCTGCCATGCGGAGACTCCTGTTTGCCAACACCAGAATCTTGTTTACATAATCCACGTGCATAGTTGTCTCTGCTAGAGGAGATGCTTGGGGCAGTGGGGACTGGTCCACGCACAGTTTTCTCCTGACTCCAGTGATGAGTGTGGACACCTGCTGGTCTACCTCATGACCAGTCTTGTGACGTTCATACTCATGGCCACCCCGACCTCATCCCCTCCGAGCCTCCTGGATACCAATAGGAATGACCTGTAGCTGAGCGATGATGCCCACGGTTGGAACAGAGACATTCTATGAGTTAGCCCATTTCCTTCCCACTCAGTGAGCATTATCAAGGTGCTCTGTCACTCACTCGCCTCTTCACACATTCATGCACATCAGTTGGCAGCATTAACTGAGGACCTACTATACATAGGAGGCCCTGGTCTGGATGTCATGGAAGATGCCAATGCCAGATGTCAGAAATGACGACTGTCCTCAAGGAGCTCTCCAGTGGGGTAAAGAGAGGAACCATGAGAGCACATACCTCCAAACAGAGAGGTGAAGGAAGATGCAAGGTCAGGGAAGTTCGCGAGAGGAGCAGGGAAGGCTGCCTGGAGGAGATGGCAGTTTAATCCCGACCTTCCAAGATAGAATTGGAGACAGGGTGGCAGAAGAGTGACACTGCAAGCACACAGATGGGGATGAGCAGGAATATGGACATAGTACTGGGAGTTGCCACAGGGGGCCCGAATGGGGGGCAGGGCGAGGGCAGGGAGTGTGGAGAGGCAGGTCTGAGAGGTCACCCGTGGGAGTGCCTTTCTGACTCCGAAGATGAAAGGGGGTCACCCAAGAGCCCTCGGCAGCCGGGGCTGCTCCTAGGAGGCCAGTTCGGGAGATGAGCGAGGAAGATCTGGGTGAAGGCTCAGAAGCGCTGGCCGTGGGGAGAGACAGGCAGCTGGGAGAGGGGGGTAGCAGTGAGCCAGAAGGAATCAGAAGGACTCAGGGAAGACCAGGGTGTGGGAAGAGGGCCACGGAGCCCTGGGCCTGGCCACCTGCAAGGAGGACTCTCACTCGACACACAGAGATGAAGCTGCTCTCGCTCGAAGCCTGGCACGACCTGTCCCAGGGTGTGGCAGGCCGGGGAACTGGCAGGTCAGGAGAGCCTGCAGACACAGGCAGACACGGGTGCTCTCCTGCCAGGGTGCCCGGCAGTGCCAGGCCTCCTCTTCTCCAGCATGTCACAATGTCAGGCTCCAGCAGGAACTCCCGCTGGACACCCGTCCCTCTCGCCAACCCCCATTTCCAGAGCTTCATTGTACACCATGCAATGTCCCTGTTCAGCCAGCCCAGGGCCGTCTGGACATGGAGGCGGTATTGTCTGGAGAATTAGAGCAAATTCCCACTGAAGGTTCTGCACACACTGGGGGCGGGGAGGCGGGGGCGGGGGGGGGGGAGTTAAATGGGGCCTCTGCAAGGTCGGAGCAGAGAGAGGGTCCTGGGCAGGGTAAGGAGACCACCAGCCCCGAGCTGGATCGGGGTTCATAAACCAACGTACAGATATGTATCACCACCAACCCTGTGAAGTTAAGCACCCACCCTCCTGCGGCTCCCCTGTCCGACCCTGCCCACCCACTGCTGCCTCCCCGACCCCGGTCCAAGGTCCCTGCGAGAAAGCAAGGGGACCATGCTCACATGGAAGCCTGGAAGGCCCTTTCCTGCTTCCTCCTCCTGCCAGTCCAGTCTCACTCAGTGCCCAGGCCCAGGAAACAGAAGGAGGTCAGGGCCAAGTGCATTCCTGGAATATTTGGAGTGCACCTGACGCCTACCCCCTCAGCACCCGGCCAGAAACCCAGCAGCGGCTAGTTTCAGGATATCCCTGGCCCGGCACTGAGCTGTTCATTCACATCCTGCTGATGTCCTCTCCTCCCTTCAATTCCCCCATTCCAACAAGTCCACTTTCCTTCTCCTGGGCAGCTGCCTGAGCACTGGCACCTCGAGGCTGGGTCCTCTCTTTTCTGGGCCTCAGGCTCCCTCTCTAGCCCAAAGATATCGCTTGCATGCTGGGCTCTGAGAGCTGACTGTGGGAGGAGGGGAAGGCACTCTTCATCCTGGGGCACTGCCAAGGGATGCCTCTGATTCCATAGGAGGGAAGGGAACACCCTGATCTGCACTGGCCGGGGCTGGGGCAACCGAGCCCCCTGTCTGAGGGGCAGTAAGGAGGAGCAGGATATGTAAGACCTCCCCAACTCCGGGCCCAGGCCTGGGCCAACAGGCTATCAGGGAAGACACTGCAGACACCTGTTACCTGCCGCCCTCACCTGTCCCTCTCCCAGCCGACCTCAAAGAGACAAGTATTTCCCTCCAAAGATCTGTTCGTTAGTTCATTAGACGAGGCTTTCTTAGCATTCTGGGGGTTGTGGGGAGCATTGAGCGGCTAATGAACACCATGGCTCTGCCCCCACCGACGCGCCCACCAAACCCCCAAAACATTAGTGTTCCTGGATGCACGTCCTGATATCCTTGGTCAAGATGGTTCGGCTTAGAGCCCACAGCACCTGGGGGAGGAAGGGGGTCAGGCCGTGCACCCCTCTTCGACAGATGTGGAAACCGAGTGGATTGCGAACTGAGTCTGGGGTAACACGGTTAGCTGAGGACCACGGTGAACGCAAACCCCCTCTCCCAAGTCAGGACGGCCTTCTTAAAGTTTGCCTGTGGGCCCAGGGCAAACCCCACAACTCCATCACCCCCACTTTAGTGCACACAGTTCTGTAACTAATGGGAATGAAAAGGGACTGCAGCCTGCTCTGACTTCCTGTTCACGCCTAGACCTAAGCCAGGGCCGAAGCACCTCTGGCTGCTTTCTGCCAACCAGCCTCCTTAGTGGGGAGACCCAAGACAACAGTCCCCAGAGGTGGGGAGTGAAACTCCTCTCTGATTGCAAGCCTTGAAAGACCAGAGGTTCCCCCCCGCACCCCCCTCCCCCGCCCATCCATGTTCAGGAGCCCCTGCTCCCTGCCACACAGGGGCAGAACTCTGGGACCACCAAGCGCCATCCACCCCACGCCCTCCAAGTACTTCCAGCACCTGAGAAGGGTGCATTTGGAGGTGAGACAGTGAAAGGACGGGCCAGGAGGGGGAGGGGCGTGGTGAGAGAGGGAGAGCAGAGAGGCAGAGTGAGGAAAGAGGGAGAGGACAGGGAGCAGCACCAGAGCACAGGGAGAGAAGGAGAAAGAACCAGAGGGTCAGTCATGGGGCCTCTGGGGCAGGCTCTCTCCTCTCACCTCCGGCGAGAGAGGGCGTCTGGAGAAACACCTCCTCTGCTTCCAAGTTCAGCGTTCTTGGGTGGTCCGAAGCCTCACCCTACCCCTCCCAGCATTCAAGCTCCAACGCCACTCCACATACTGCCGCCAATCAGGTATCTCAGGGGCTCCATTCCAGACCCTTCCACAGCACATTCCCTTCCTCATCTTTCAATGCTAAAACTAGGAACAAGTGCCAGACGCGCAGTCTTCCTGTGCCCAAGCAGAGAACCCAGCACTGCCCTGCTGCCTGGCGAGGCCAGACCCTCCATCCCCTGGCCAGCCTGCGCCCGGCCTGGGGCAGGAACCCTGGCAGTAGTTACTGGGCACTTCCTCTTCGTTTTCCCAGCCTTTCTTGAAAGCTGGGATGGGGCCTGGCAGCTACCACCATCCCAGCTGGAGGTCACTGACTTGTAGAGGAACGAGACAAAGGACTGTCTTAGCGGGTGGAAGTGATTCAAAAGGAAAAATAACGAGAGAAATGTAGCAGTAATGACTCCCTAGACTCCAGTTAGAATGGGAAGTGAGGAGACATAAGAGTGAGTGGGGATTGGGAGGAGGAAGAGAGGGAGGAATGAGAAAGATGAGAAAGAGGAAGGGGAGAAGGAAGAGAGGGAGAGGAAGCAGAAGAGTCAAAGGAGGAAGAATAGGAGTAGTAGGAAGAGCAGGATGGGGAGGAAGAGGTTGAGGAAGAGGAGGGGGAGAAGGAGAAGGAGTAGAGAAGAATTAGGAGGAGGAGGAGAAGAAAGGAGAGGCATGAAGAGCAGGAGGAAGAGGCGAAAAAGGAGAAAAGCAGGAGGAGGAGGAGAAAGAGGAAAGAAGAAAATGAGGAAGAAAAGGAGGAGGAGAGGAGGAGGAGGCAGAAGAAAAAAGAGGTTGGGCAAGAGGAAGAGAAGGAAAAGGAGGAGGAGAGAAAAATTAGCAGGAGGAGAAGAAGGAGAAAGAGGAGGAGGAAGGGGAGGAGGAGGAAGGAGAAGGATAAAGAGAAGGAGGTGGAGAAAGAAAAGGAGGAGGAGGAGAAAGGAGAAGGATGAAGAGGAGAGGAGGTAGAGGCAGGCCCTGGGGCTGGGGCTGCTCAGTGGCCACTTGCTCAGTGCACCCTGCACAAAGCCCTAGGTGGGGGCTGCAGGACCAAAGGGAAATATTCCAGCATCACGTGGCTTCCCCACGGACACAGCACTGGACGGTCTGGCCTCGGGTGAGGCCTCGCAAGTGGGCGGCCGGCAGACACTTACATACAGACGTCTTCTGGTTGTTGTCTTTGCTGGGCATCAGCTTCACGCCTCGGGATTTCAGCTCGATTTGCTTCTTGACTAGAGAGGAGGGAAAGGGAAAGCCCATGTCAGTGACTGTGACCAGGCCTGAAGTTCCTCTGCCAAGATCCCTGCCGAGTGGGGCAGACCATGGTGGGTCAAACCTGGACAAGAGGGACAAACCTGGATACCCAGGGCAGCAGGGTTCCAGAGATGAGGAAGCACTACTGTCCAGGCTGGCTCACAGGGGAGGCAGGCGAGCCCATTTCCTGGTACAACAACGCCCTGGCAGGATCAGCCTTGTGCCACGATATCCTGGCAGGATCGGCCTTGCCCAGTTTCTGAGGCAGCCCTGAGCAGGTGCACTCAGCCGCATTATGATCCTGTCACCTGGCCTGTAGTTACACCTGAGCAAGGAGACTGAGGTTCTTCCCTCCTATTTAAGAGATAATTTATGTGATATTAGAGACACGATAGCCCTTAGCTGGTGGAATCTGTAGGCCTTCACCTGCACAAAGACTTAAAAATGGCCCCCCGGGTAGGCTGGCACCCCTACCATCTGTGTTGCCCATGGGGGAGGAGGAGAGACTTATGGAAAAGATTCCATTAGTCCTGTGAGCAGGGGGAAGCCAAGGGCAGCAGGGCCCTGTGGGGTCGGATCCTGGCTCAGGTGGTAGGCAGCCTTACAACGGGACCATTTCATCCTAGCACTAAATCCAGTCCACAGCATGCCAGGACTTCAGCAAACAGCATGCAAAGGGAGCCAGACCCAGAACTCACAACAGCCAAAGCCCTTTTCCTGAATCTACCCACCTTCACCGTGTCATAAGTCCACCCTGTCTCCTAAGGCATTTGCTGGCCTCCAGGGCCTGTGTTATGAACCTGGCTACCTGATTTGATGCACGTGTCTACCCCCAGTTGCCTGCCTGGTGACTCTGCCCCGTTCGAATGGATACGAGCTATGAGGACAGTGGCAGTAACCAGGAACTTCTTAGGTGTTGGGCTGAGGGCTATGTGCCTAACAAGCTCTTTACTTAAATTACATCCTTCACCCCTCCTCCATCTCTAGCCTATGCAGGATCAATCAGTAAATCGACTCCAATCTATCCCTAATGCAAATCTCTGCCTTTCCTGCCCTGGTCCAAATCACTCAGCATCCCCCCAGATACTCTGGGTTCTTCTCTGCTTGCTCCCCAGTTCTGTTCTCACCGCAGCATCCAGAGGAGTCACATTAAAACACATCACACCACAGTGCCCTCTACCTAACGCCCCTCAGTGCAAACAACCCCCAAACACCAACCTACCCTCCTGTGACCCGAACTTGGGCCTCAATCATTTTCTCCAGTCAAGTTGGCCTTCCTACAACATGCCTAAATGTGTCCTCTTCAGCCTACCAGTTTTCTAGAACATTCTTCCTCCAAATCCATGTTCTGGACTTGCTCCCTTTTTACCTTATGCAATCACTGCCTCTGCATGAATTCTGTCCTGTGCTTGATGCCTCTATAAGGCATTTATTTTACTTTGCTCATGTTCCCCTTTCTTTATTTTATTTCCTTACTTTCTAGCATTCAGTGGCACTGACCCTGTGAATCTGATCAACCTGGCTTTGCATGTGAGCTCCATAAAGACAGAGATTTTTCTCTGTTTAATTCATTGCTGTGTGTTCCCAGCTGGAGTAGCACCTGTTATGGGGAGGTCCCCCCCAAAAAAACATTCCTTATCATCTCTCTATTTATCATTTCCACCCCCCCCCCCCGACTGGTTGTGATTATGCCTTCTGGATAGAAAACCAGGAATGATAGTTGTTTAAGTGACTCACTGGAGGCCACACAGCCAGAAGGCAGCTCTGCTTTTGGCTAAGCCTCAGCCTCTTCTCCTGTGACTGTCCCCAATGCAACCCCACAGGAACTATCCGTCCTTTCCAAGCGTGGGCCCTGACAACTCAGAGACATGCTCTTCCAGTAAGTGTGCCCCACCCACAGTGACTGGGGACACATGTGAACTGTTTTCTCCCAAACCTTCACCTCCCTGCTTGCTACAGCAAGAGTTCCCTGAGGTCTGTCCCATGACAAACTGCTGTCTAAGCTGAACATCTGAGACAATTCAGTCATGCCACAGTCAGTGCTTCCACTCTCAACGTGCATCCAGACCCTTTATAAATGTGCATTACTCTCCGTGTGTATCCAGCGGGAAAATTTCCAATGAACACTAACGTGGACACATTATCAAACAGAGGGTATTAGTAGAGAAACATGCATTATTCAAGCCTCACAAATACAGTGCGGCAATGGGGGCAGGGAGGGGGGAGACTTCCACTCAACCATGCCTAAGAGAACAGGAATAGAGTTGGTAGGAAACAGAACCATGCCAGCCCCCCACCCTGATGCCCAAGCATGAGGGGGAGGGGGTGCTATGACCCAGGGCATCCTGTTCAAGATCAGCATTATGGGATGGCTCGGGGTACCTGTCTAAGGAGGAGTGGGGACATTGGGAGCCTTCTTAACCCCTGGTTTTGGGTCTCAAGTTCCAGAATCCAGAAGAGGAAGAAAGGGGGAAAAGGAAGCTTTGACACCACAGACACCAGGTTCTGGGATCCAAGTGCCAGGATCCAGAAGAGGAAGGAAGGGGATTCAAGTGCCGGGATCCAGGTGCTGGGATCCAGAAGAAGAAGGAAGGGGATTCCCAGGATTCTGGTGCCGGAATCCAGAAGAGGAAGGAAGGGGATTCCCGGGATTCTGGTGCCGGAATCCAGAAGAGGAAGGAAGGGGAGGAAGGAGGCTTGGGCGCCACGGTGGGGAGTGGGGTAACAATGCTGTTTGTTGTTTCTTACAGATGTTTTAGGGGATGTGATGAATACAGGGCTGGCTAAGTAGAAACTCTTTTCCTCTTTTCTGAAGGCCGTAGTGGCTGTATTGGGAAGAGGTCTCCTCTTCCTCTTGAGGACCCAGAAGGAATCCTTAGGACACCTATGTCCATCCTCTCTGCCAGTCCTCCATATCTTGACATGTCAAGATTCACTGGGCCACTTTGAGTTGCCTGACCTCATCTCTGCATCAGAAACTAAGTGTCCTTCTTGTTTCCTGTCTGCTTCTCATCCCAGGTGAGCAAGAAAGAACTTGTAAAACTAGAAGGCTTCCCTTCACTTACACAAGAGCTGTGTAACCCTTTTACTTCTCTAAGTAGACACTGAGAAGCTGCATGGGCCCCTCCACATCCACCTGCGAAGGGCAGGGGCTCTTCACCCACAGCAGGAGCTCATTCGGGCCAGTGGGCATGAACCCGAGCCCTGGGGAGGTGCAGTGGGCAGCTGACCTACATCGCTGGAGCTGAGCAGCTCAGGAAAGTGTCTGTGGGCATAGAAGGAAGCTCTTGGCAAGTTCTATGTCACCAGAGATAGTAGCATCGTAAAAACCAGCTCCTGGAGACTGGGGCCTCACATTTTGAGCGATCCCAGGGAAGAGACCCCCAGATGACATAGAGTTAACAATACTCATCACAGCATGGGTGCTCAGTGGTGCTAGGGAAAGGAGCACCCAGGGGAATCAGATACAGAAGGAGCTCACTGAAGAACTGGCTCAACAGACCAGGACAGACCTGGCCATGAGGGGTCAGAGAACAAGGACGTGTCTCTCTTTAGAGCTTCACAGTGATAACTGACAGACCCAATGGGAAGGGGAGGACAGATCACAAGGACCTAGAGAATTTCTGGCACAGATTAGTTCATGGTGTGTGTGTGTGTGTGTGTGTGTGTGTGTGTGTGTGTGTCTGTGTGTGTGTGTGTGTGTCTGTGTGTGCATTCTTTCACTCACATTGCCTATCGCCTCCCCAACCCCACTCCAGCATACTGCAGCAACCCTGTGCGAAAGTCATGGTCCCCTAAGAGAGGATTTCAAAACCATGCATGCAGAGGAGTCAAAACAGAGCCTGGGGCTGGCTCCATGCTTCTGACCATCCTCACATGCAAACCTGGGGACGTGCTGCTCCAGTCCCGCTCCTATGCATGCCACTCGCTGCACATTCCTGCCTGAAGCACACCACAAAAACGCATGTGCGCCAGTATCCATCTGGACACCAATACCCTTGGACAAAATATAATTCACACTCATACATGTGTTTGTGCTGTCCATGAAATGTCAGGTCTCCCAAGAGAGGAGTGCTGGCTTTAACTGGTTGATGGAAATCTTTCTAGGTTCATTCATCTCCTTGGAGTAGTAATGACTATAGGAGACTGCCAGGTTGCTTCATTCATCCTTTCTATTCTGGTTAATTACAAGACATTTCCCCGCTGTTGTAAAGGTTAGCGGGACACATGGTATGCATTTAGGTAGAAGAATCTGCAATACAAATGCCTCTCTAGTCTGCAACATGAGTTACCGAGCTGAGCTAGCAGGAGATAAGGATTTGTGAGGGGAGGGGAGGAAAGGGAGGCCTAACCCTTCTGGCCTTCCCATTCAAGGCTCTGGGAATCAAGAAGTGGACAGGGCTTGCCACTTCTTAACATCCCAAGGAGTTCAGATTTCCCCTCAAAAGGATGAGCCCCACTAACCCTGAGCAGTTCCATCATTAGGCCAGTCTTCCTTCTCCCTCCACATCCAGGGGGTTCAGCCTATAGAACTTTCTCCAATGTGTACCTTTGTCCAACCTTCTAACCTCTCC
The DNA here is from genome assembly GCF_029834395.1 of Sorex fumeus. Lineage (NCBI taxonomy): Eukaryota > Metazoa > Chordata > Mammalia > Eulipotyphla > Soricidae > Sorex > Sorex fumeus. The sequence goes on from NW_026606104.1 coordinate 49,073,426, forward strand.
TGCCTATGCTGGTCCTGTTTTCGCTTGAAGTTTGTTCATTGATTCACTCTCCAGTGAAAAAAAGGCAAAGAGTAAGCCTTTAAAAATTGAAATCTGCTCTCCCCTCCTTTCCCCTTGTAAGCTTGACAGGTGTTCATCCTTCTTACCCTGCCCTTCCTTTATCACTGAGTCCCACTTCGCTGCCTGGGCACCACTTCACAAAGTACTGTGATACTTCATAGTCTGTTTTCCATCAAGGTCAGTGGTCAGAATCCTGACTCCTGCTCTTACTCCAGCTTATTGCCAAGTTGCTCAATTCTGCACAGATGCTTACGACCTAATGCTTAACAGTGTAGAGTCTAGTAGATGCCAAGGCTCATGTTATGGTGTCTAAGGAAAGCACCAAATTCCTTCACAGAGTTAGAGGGTCTCCAAGTCACAGAAGTTGTCATGTCTTTTGTCAGGTCAATTCCCTTGAAGGACAGGTAGAAAGTCGAGGTACTGAATTGGACGAGGCTGTTGTTAGCACACAGGTTGGGGGGCTGGGTGGAACACTGCTGTTTTCCTGGAAGGTTCAGTGACCATGGAGGCTCCCAGAAGGCTAAAAAGGAGCTGATCCTCTGGGAATCAGAAGCAACGGGTGATGCACAAGGGGACTATAATTGTTGGATTTAAAAGTAGGCTAATCGTGGGACAACTCCGATTTGCCATCGTTTTTGTCCAATGGAGACAGAGCCCTTCTGAAGTCTCTGCCCAAACTGGGAGGGTGTCCCCACTGGCTAGATCAGAAGAACCCCCAGTGGTGCATTAATAACTGAAGGTCTGGTTGAACTAAGATGACAGATCTCCTAGCTTGAATCCCAACTGAAGTTCAGGAGTGGGAATTCCTGGAAATGTATGATTCCCTGGGTCCAGCCCATTAGGTCTACTTCTAAAACTGCCAATGCCCAGTGTAGGTCTGATCTTATAGACGTTCATCTGGAATAGGGCCACAGTTGGCTTGAGGGTATAGCAGTCCAAGCTCCTGGTTTTGGTGTCAAAGAAAGAATAAAACTGAGCATGTCAGCTTTGTGAAAGAGTCAGGCACCAAGTCTTAAAGCCATTCAGCTTTATAATTAGGGAAATGTCAGAGACCTTACTGTGATCAAAGGTGATGCCACATTCTGGCAGCTGAAAGGTGATGGGCTCTAAATTGAGAAGCGTATTTAAGAAATCATTAAGCAGTTCAATGTGACCATAAGTAACTAGGAAAAAGAAAACTCAGTGAAGGTGTAGTGAAACTTGGGAAGTTCCTGTGCTGAAGATGGCTGAGATAAGGGACGTGGGACAATGAACACAGTCCCAGACACGTGACTTGCCGTAAGAGCTGCTGGGGACAGACTACACCGGAGTGCTTTGCTTTGTTGTCTTTTAGTTTAGATTCATGTTCCAGCTAAGGAAGAACAAAAATAGTCATAGGAATCATTAAAAGGACAATCAAGTTTCTGGCATCACCACTGCTGAAAATGTAGCATGGAAGTTTTACAGAGAGTAGAGACATTTACCTGGAGTTCCTCAGAATCTAGCTAGGGACTGCACTGGAAGAGAATTTCAGAAAATGGAACCATGCACCCCCCATCCAAAAATATTGTAAGAAGTTTTGGTTGACTGTGTTTGCCTGTGTGGCTCCTTGATGAACCACAGTGAAACCCAGACATGGTCAGTGGGAGGAAGCTGGGAGTTTGGGGTGGGATGGTGTAATTTCTAGAATGGTGCTTTAGAGGACACAATTAGAGAACCACAGTCTTTACTTCCAGCTGCAGAGCAGCTCCCTAGAGAGAAATGACCAGAACAAAGATGCTTAAGGGAATGGCTATGGCCTTTGGCTATAGGTTCCAGTTGCCTTTGCAGTGCTTTTCTCTCTGGAATGTTCTTTCTCCTTGTCTCTGCTTGGCTACATCTTGCTGGTCTGGGCTCATGTTATCTCCTCTCTGAAGCTGCTGCTCCATGTCAGGGAGAGTCTTTGTCCCTCAGGTCTTCACTCAAAGCTCTGTCAAAACCCTCAGTCCATGGTAATGTCAGCTCCTCTCTGGTCCCAGGACACCTTTGTCTGAAGTCTGTGAGTGACACAGAGTCACTGAGAAGGTTTCCTGCACCAGCTGAAGGACTTAAGTAACCATGACCAACTGCTGGGAGAAGATAGGCTTTGAATTCAATCCTGGACAAAAGGACTGGGGTATACTTACTACTGGGTAAGGTGAGTGGGATGACCCATGGGAGGGGGGGTGTTTGTCCACCCTTCCTTTTCAGTTCACTCCTGATTGAACTTTGAAGTCCAGCTTTGTGGGTACCTTTTCCTGGGCTTTGGAGCCCAAAACAACCTCTCCGAGATTTGTGCAGAGGCTCAGAGCCTGGAAGGAAGGCTGGAAAGTGTGGAGCAGCTCAGTGTAGTCATGGGAACAAGGCAAAACAGTCAGAGTGCAGGCCACGGGCTGCCCCAAGGCACTTTCACTGGGGTAGGACAGACAGCTCAGTCACCAGCAAGAACCCCACGCACTGCTGTGGCAAACAGAAGCCTTGGCTTGTTCCTATAAAAAGCCCCAGCAGCTTGGGGAGATGCAAATGCTTTTCAAGTGGCAAAGTTTATTCTTGAGACTCTGCACAAGATTTCAGGAAGTCAGAAGAGTAGACAGCCTCTATGGCAGATGCCCCGTCTCCTGATCATTGGGGTTGTATTGGCCAGAAGCACTGGAGGGTGAGCAGGGCCAGGCTAGGACTGGTGTGCAATGACCATCCTCAGGGCAGAGGGGCTGACAAAGGTGCATGACTGAGGAGGAGCCAGTGGCAAGGGTTGCCCCAGATGGGAGTAAGGGGGTGCAGATGGGTGGGATCTGAGGCTTGAGCACCTGCCACTGGTGCTGACTTCACCACTGTCTCCTTTAATTTCCAGGGCCCTATGGGGTCAGCATGATTCCCCCTTTCTGGACAAGGAGGGAGACAGGGAATGGCACTGTCCCTCCAAGGGAAGACCCTCATGGACTGTGATTCCAGCTGCTGGCTGTGCTTAGGAAGGACATCCCACTGTGAGTTCAGGAGGGTTGGCATAAACCAGGAGCTGTGAACGCTCTGAACAGGAGGGCATCAGTTTCCCCTTGGAAGCTGAGGGCCCCCACAGAAGCTCTGGGTCTTCTGGAACAAGAGCAACTTTGGGAATGGTGGTGCTGTGCTTGCCAAATGCTTTAGGCGTTGGCGCTTCTCAGGTAAGTTCCCAAGCCCCCAAACAGATCAGAGGAACCGCTGGTTAGGGAACAGTCAGGGAAACCCAGAATCCTAGCATCCAGGCCTTTTCTGCACAACCAAAAAACGAACCCCACATCTCCAAAGAACCCACGGTAAGCACAAAGGGAGAGGCCTGTGCTAGGAGGCATTGGGGTGGGGGTGGCTCATGGTTCATTTCTGCTTTGGCAGGAGACTTGTACATCCGACTTTTAGCCTAGACCCTTCTCCCCAGACCCATACACTTACAGAACAGCCAACTCTTCCTCCCCCTCCTCCTCCTCCTCCTCCTCCTCCTCCTCCTCCTCCTCCTCCTCCTCCTCCTCCACTGTAAACCAAAGATTTATCTCTGACACCTTTATCCTCTCCCAACCCCATCCCTTCCTCTCTCATTGTTCCTGAGTTCAACGAGTCATGTGACATGATGTTTCCATGGAAAGGTGCCTGCTGGATACATTCCCCTTCCATCTCCAGGGCTCCTGCCTGGACCTGGGTCTCAGCCAACCCTGTAGGACTCCTCACGGTATGGCCCGCCCCCCATTTTCAGTCTTGAGCAAAGATCTTCCTGAAATCAAACTGTGCTCACATTAGCCCTCTTGTTTGAAACCCATCACCTCTTCCCCCCTCTGGTGTCAGCATCAGGGCAACCTGCCTGCTCCAAAGTGGCCCTGCCCTCCCCTCGCAGCCTCAGAACCCGCCACCTGCACGCTCACCTTTGCTCCAGCCCCATAGACTTCGCTCTAGGATGGCAAATGTTTTCTGTAAAAGGCCTGCGGGTAAATATGTCAGGCTGTGGGCCATCTGTCTCTCCTGCAAGCTGCTCAGCTCGTCCCTAGTAGGCACTGAAGCAGCCATGGGAAGTGCATCAATGAATGTGTGCTGTAGTGCTTACTTCGGGACGCTGAAAGGTACATTTCTTGTAAGCATGAAATATTCTTCTTTGGCCATTTTTTTTCTGGAGCTGTTTTCAAATGTAAAGGCCATTCTTAGCGCAAGAGCCATTTGCAAGCAGATGGAGCGCCGGACGGGGCTATGGGTATGGCTTGCCTGTGTCAGGGCTGGATACGCAGGAGGATGTCTGGTCCTTAGACTTAACACACACACACACACACACACACACACACACACACACACACACACGCCTTCTCGCCTTTGTTCTCCCTCACAGGCTTTTTCTGACCATGTCTGGCCTCAGGAGAGCCACATGCAAGTCATTTGCTTTTTCCTTTTTGTGATTTCTCAAGTTCTTCCTGAAAAACTAATTTCTCTTTTATCTCTAGTCTTAGAGTCTAGTCTTCATTGGGTCTCAATTATAACATTATCATGCTGTCCAGAGTTTGAGATTTATACCCACCACTGTCTCTGACCTGTCCTCCTTGGAAGAGAATGACTTTGTTCATCTTTCCATGCTGCCATTTAGCAGAATGCTGATTACTAATTTTGAACTAGCACCAACCAACAGAGCAACCCCACCCTGCACAGCCCTCCCACGGCAGGACCCGCTTAGCACTCAGATCCTTTGATTCCCAGTGAGATTCTTCACGGCAGTGTCTGCCACTAACACTCCTAAATTCTATGGGACTGAGGCAAGAACAGGGTATGCTCCATGGAGGGTCATTTATTTATGGTATGCTTTGCTTCCCCACCCATGGACTGGCAATTACTGGCTCCGAGTGCCATGCCTCACTTGAGCGTCTAATGCCCTGGGGGATCAGATGATGGAGAGGGAATTCCTGGGTCCAGTCTTCAAACACTGCTGTCCTCTGAGAGTCCTGGAGGAGGAGACGGCTTCATCGGATGCTGGAGAGTAAGGGCAAGCCCCCAGGGCCCAGAGAGGGCCAAACACGGCCTCCCTCCCCCGTTTCTGCCTCCTGTCTGGTTGCTGATTCCCAGGCTCCCTGCTCCTGAGCTGAATGCTGATTCCCAGATTTCTCCTGCACTCTGTCTGCCAGTTGACCTGTCTTCAGTGGCTCTGCTCTCCCTCGGCTCCTTTTCTCTAGCAGGGGCCCCTACTGTTTAGTCTCTGGAATATTGCCGCTGTGCATTTTGTTATTTCTGCTCACCTCTGTCAGTGTCCCCTCTCTAAAAACTCTCTTTAGTTAACTCCTGCCCCAGGCTCTGTCTCCTGCTAGAGCTGGGATAGAAGTCTGCCTCGGCCACTCTTTAGGACTATACCAGCAAGCAGCAGCTCTAAATAAGCTTCAGTTTAGAAGTGGTTCCAATGTTGCCCTTGCTTAGTTCACAAGCAGAGTAGCTTTCTGTGCAGGGGACATTTGGAAAGGCCTGGCAACATTTTGGTGCCATTACTAATTCGGGCACTTTGGCATCTGGCCTTTCGTGGGTAGGAGCCAGCAGGCTGAAAGCCACCACCCCCTCGCCACCCCACCTTCGCGTCATAGGATCGCCCCCATGGTAGCCACACTGTCATTTGTGCTGAGGCTGACAAGTCTGCTTTGGCAAGTGGCTGACTTTATCACCCCACGATTGTTCTGCACCCTTGCACTATTCATTCACTGTCTGGAAACCATTAGGGGAAGAAGGCCTGAGGGAGAGTCATTAACTCCATCATTTCTTGAGCCACCATGGAGGCAAGTGGCAGATTCACATCCTCGCTCCAACACACCAGCTACAAAATCTTGAGCCAGTTACAAACACCCTCTCTGCACCGCACATTTCTCATCTGTAACATGGGGCTGGGAGAAGGGCCTGTTCACACAGTTGCTGCTAGGATTGAGTTGAGGAGTAGAGTCTCGTAAAACCCTTCTCCGGCACTGGCACATGGAAACATGCAAATCCTTGGCTGGACCATGCCGAGGGGGAGAGAAAGAAGGATACCATGGGGCCTGCTTTTTCAGAAGCTGCTAATGAAAATGATTTTTCAGATCGTAAGTAGTTCCCCGCTACAGACTTATGAAATTAATTTAGAGGTGGCACCTAACATTAAAAACTGGAAGAGAAATTTGCAGGGTGCATCACACTTAGCAAAGGGTAAATACCACTTGGTGACATTTTCCTTGTAGTTCTACTGATATATGTGTGTACGGGGTTGTATGGGGAATGTATTTTTTTAAGGTGGAATGAGATTAATAAAACAAAGTTTAAAAGCTATCAGTTAAATAGGAAAGTTAACCCAATGGCTGGCATGAGGAGGCTCTGGGATTTTGCAGAAAAGCTCACACAGACCTGTGAATAAATTCGAGCTTCATCATTTATAGGCTGTGTGCTCTCTGTCTCTCTGTCTCTCTTTCTCTCTGTCTCTGTATCTCTCCCCCCTGTACTCTTACTATGGCTAAACAACCTTTTAAGCATTAGCTTCCTCAGCCAAGAACTAAAATTCAAAAGCACATTTGTTTGGGCCTGGAAGAGCTCAAATTCAGTTGGTACACATGCTGAATTTCTTTTCTGACCTGCACCCTTCTGAGCACCACTGACTGTGGCCCTGGTGGTCCCGAGCACCGCTCAGCCTGAGCAGCAACCCCACATCAATGGCTGAACATTGGGCCAGCAGCCATTGACAAGGATCATAAGGAAGGCCCCTGGCTCCATTAAAAACAAAACAAAACAAAACAAAACAAAACAAAACAAAAACAAGTAAAAAGAGCCAGGGATGAGACTCAGCAGAAGATGATACATTATATTCATTATATCTTGCAAGTGAGAAGTCCTGGGTTTGAGCTCTGCCATGATAAAAAATAAAAATAAAATAAAAAAAGAAACAGGAATACATTTGCCCCAGCAATGGGGCAGTCATAGATGAAGCCAGGGGCACTATGCAGGTAGGAACACACACAGTGGGTGTGGCTCCCTGCATTTCTGATCTCACTGGCTGGCATCCAACCTTGACCTCTGATAGTGAGGAATGGGCCTTCAGACCCCACTCTGTTAGAAAGCCCCACATCTGTTTAATTAGCTGCCATGATGGCATCCTCAGTTCTGCCATTTGGGAAAGCACACGGGAAAGGAACAGCCAACCACGAGCCCCACGGAGGTGCCTCACTGGCAGGGAACGCTTCAGGCGGCATGAGAAGAACTGGGGGAGCACTGCAGGCAGGGATGATGTTTGGTTATTTATTTCTTACTCCTGAAAACGTGTCTGCTCTGGGTTCAGGAAACAAGAGGCCCTTCAGAGAATGTGAGATTAGCTGGCAGGCACCTGGAGGTTAGGGTGCAGAGCCAGCTGCTCGGGGCCCTCCATGAAAATCCAGTGCCTTCCTCAGCAGCCCCAGGAATTAGCGCCCTTCCTTCTGGCCACCTGCCCTTCCTGGCCCATGCTACTGAGGATCCCCCTTCCCCTCAGGGCCGACAACAGGGGTCCATGTCTCCTTATTCCCCAGGGTCGCCCACCGTGGCTCTGCTTAATAGGCATGAAGTCCAAGTTCACTGGTGGATCAATTAGAACCAATGTCCATCTGTAATTGGGAATAGTTAAGTCTTAATGAACAAGTTATGAGGCCAGCCCTGGGTGTTTATCACCATCAATGTGGTGAACTTAGAATACACTCCGGGTTGGAAAAAGCTTCCTCAGTCAAATGAATCATCTTCTTCCATCCATGTCTGGGACCTTGGGGGTCTCCCCCTACACCCCTAGCCCTGTGCATCTCTGTAGGGTTAACCCTCTCTCTCTCTTTTTTAAATTTGGGGGCCACACCTGGCAGTGCTCTGGACTTGCTCCTGGACCTGCATAGATCAGCATCAGCATCAGGATCACTTCTAGTGGGGCTCAGGGTAAGCACACAGGGTGTCAGGGACTGAAGAGTCCAGAGAGCAAGTCAAGCACCCAGTCCACTGTCCTAACCCCTCATTTTTCATAAGGGCTTTGGAATTTACCAGTGGAGCAGAGCACATCTGCTGCCTCCCTCTCTCCCCACTCTCATTCTCATCTTCTCTCAGGAGACAACCAGCCCTCTGTGCTCCTGTTCTCCCATTCTATTTTGCCCATATTTGGAACACGTTTGTGTTACCTCGAATGAACACACAGCAGGAGAGGGTGGAGCCGGGGTTTCCTCACCCCTGTCCTAGCAAGGCTGCAGTTGAAGAAGGGGGGGCTCTGGATTCAAAAGGCAAGAGTTCAGAGGAGCTGGGTTGGCTAGGGAGAGCCTCTGCTCCCGGTCCATAAAAATGGGGGTGTTGGCTAATGAGGGTTGAATGACATGTGCATCAAGCATCTAGCATGGAGCTTTTCTCGGGGGGTCCTGTTAGTACCAGCTGGGCCTGGAGGGGGCATACTCAGAGGTTCTGAGAGGCCAGGGCACTCCCAGATTCCGGGGCTCCCTTTGGGAGGGCTGAGTAGCCTGGCCAGCACCTGACATTCCTCTGTGCCTACCTTGGTACTGGGCGCTGAAGCCGCGCTGCCGGTGGTTGCCGTCCGACGTGAAGTGCAGCCGCAGCCAGTTCTTGCTGCTGATAACAGGGGCCGGGAGGCTGGCTCCAGTGAACCTGTGGGTACGGAGGCAGAGGGTGTCAAGGACATGGGCAGCCACCCAAAGGCCCCCCCATCCACTGCTAACCATGATCTCTGGAGTGTCTAGGGCAAGAGAATCCTCATGTCATTTCCTTAGATGCTGAGATGTGAGAAAGACCTTCGGGCCTAGAGTCCATTTTCCCAGGAGAGACCCAACAATCCGGGCAGAGGTTTAATTCCCCAACAGATCACCCTCCAACACAACTCCAGTCCCCCAACACAGCTCCAGCCCCCTAACACAGCTCCAACCCCCAACACAGCTCCATCCTCCTAACACAGCTCCAACCCCCTTAACACAGCTCTAGCCCCCAACACAGCTCCAGTCTCCTCCAATATAGCTCCAGTCCCCCAACACAGCTTCAGCCCCCAACACAGCTCCAGCCCCCAACACAGCTCCAGTCCCCCAACACAGCTCCAGCCCCCAACACAGCTCCAGTCCCCCAACACAGCTCCAGCCCCCAACAAAGCTCTAGACCCCTCCAATACAGCTCCAGTCCCCAAACACAGCTCTAGACCCCTCCAATACAGCTCTAGCCCCCAACACAGCTCCAGTCCCCCAACACAGCTCCAGCCCCCAACACAGCTCTAGACCCCTCCAATACAGCTCCAGTCTCCTCCAATATAGCTCCAGTCCCCCAACACAGCTTCAGCCCCCAACACAGCTCCAGTCCCCCAACACAGCTCCAGCCCCCAACACAGCTCCAGTCCCCAACACAGCTCTAGACCCCTCCAATACAGCTCCAGTCCCCAAACACAGCTATAGCCCCCCAACACAGCTCCAGACCCCAACACAGCTCCAGCCCAACACAGTTCCAGCCCCCAACACAGCTCTAGACCCCTCCAATACAGCTCCAGTTCCCAAACACAGCTATAGCCCCCCAACACAGCTCCAGACCCCCAACACAGCTCCAGCCCAAAACAGCTCCAGTCCCCTCCAATACAGCCCCAGTCCCCAAACACAGTTCAAGTCCTCCAACACAGCTCCAGGCCCCCAACACAGCTCCAGTCCCCCAATACAGCTCCAGTTTCCCCCAGCAGATGTATACCCTGTTCTCCTAACAGATGAGCACCTGGTTCTCCCAGATGTGCACTTATTCCCCCCCCAGATGTGCACCCAGACCCCCCATCAGATGTGCACCCAGTCACCCCCCACCCCAGATCTTCAAGACAGGTTCAGGGCACCCTCCTTGCCGAATCCTAGAGTGCCCCTCAGGCCTGCCCAGAGGAGCAAAGGTTGGGGCACTCACGAAGGCAGCAAGACCCTTCACTGTCACCAGAGCTGACCCGGGAGGCAGAGGAGGTTCTGGGCCCCCTCTGACTCCTCCCCTATTCCTGCAGCACCCACTCGCGACTCCCCTTCCTCCTTCTTCTTTAGGACTCCTCTGTAGGGGGCCGCAGCCTCCCTCTCCCCATCACTCTCACTCTTAATAAGCTCACATGCCACTGTGCGGTGCCACCACAAACCAGCTATGGCCTGAGCAAATCCTGGCTCGAAGCAAGCTTTTCCCTTCCTCCACAGCGACTCCCAGCACACCAACCTTCACGGGCTCTCCAGCTTTCCCAGGAGCAGCCTTCCAAATGTTCCACCTTGGCCCTTCAGCACAGGCCCTCGCAAAGACACACCCAGGTCAACCCTGGGTGGCCCCTCTGTTGCCCATTCCTCTGCACCTCAGGAATCCCCCTACTTCCCTCTCCCTCACAACCCCCTACCTGGCCCTGCTCCCTGCAAAGACTCAGCGTCACTGCTCACTCTTTGCCCAGACACCCCTCCCCCCATCCAAGCACTGCCACTGCCTGCTTCCTCCTTTTCGGTGGCTTTGCCTTTCCAGTCCACAGGATGGTCTTCTGGAACCTTCTCTCACAGATCATCTGAGAGGTGGTTCAATTCATGTCTCATGAATTGACATTTCCTTGCAATGCCCTCCAATAGCATGTCCCAGGACAGCCTCCCCAACTCCCTCTGCCTTCGAAGCTGTGCTTGATTTGGACTCAAGACCCGAGTATTGTTGCTTGGCATGAAAACCCATTTTTAGCCTCTGGGAGAAGAGTCCTACTGTCCTGCAGTGATAGAAGGAACCTATGGAGACCTTTTGGCCAAAGAACCTTGTCCCATCCCTGGCAGAAATCAGCCTCTCCTGGGAAGCCATCGTATTAGCTTCCAGCTGCAGCTCAGGCCTGGATGAGGACACCCTCGAGAGTGACAGCATGAACTCTGAGGTGGAGGGGCACTTGCACATGGGCCGCAACTTTACCCGTCACATCTCCCCAAAAGACTGGGAGGGTTCGGTGAGATGATTCTAGAAAACGTCAGCACAGTCCCTTGAAAGCAGCAGACCCTTGGTAAGTGGAATCAGCTGTTCCAACATCCCAGAAGCTAATACAACGCTCAATTGTTGGTAAAGCTCGGGGCATCAGGGATCTAGTCAAGGTCAGGTGCCCTGTCCACGGTGAATATTTCTGCAAGATTAATGAACACTTGATAAAGGGAAAATGGCTATGATGAAGCAGTATTTCATGTTGGTAGTGGGGGGTGGGGAGTGGGGGCTCAGGATCACTCACTGTATTGGAGAGAAAATAGCTATCCCAAAAGAGATTTTCAGCAGCTTGAAGGAAGCTTCCATATAGACCAGTCAGCTGGCGAAAATCCTGACTGAGATGCACACTTCTCTCTACTCTCCTTCAATTCCCCACTAATGCTTCTGTTGATCTAACCAGTGGAAGCTAGATAGCAAGAATGTAAAAGGGTGTAGCCCATCTCCAAGGTACCAGGAGAAGGAAGAAGAATCTTGGAGGGATAAACAGAAGTGGGCCAACACAGAGGGTCTTCATAAATATGCATTAAACAAAGGCACTAACCTGGGAGCTCCACAACCTGCAAAACAGTTTTCACTATATTGAAAATGCTGACACACACCCAACTCCAGGAATATAACCCATATTGCTATGGTAAGAGCTATTATAGAAACCAATTACTGTACTTCACCAGATCCCATTTAAAATAGTTTATTACCGGCAGACTCATTTAAGTTTTCTAAGGAGTCGCAAACAATATCGTGGGTTCCCCTCGCCCCCCAGGTCAGATTCAATTCTATCTCAATGACAAAACTTGGAAGCTATTTACATAAGGAAAGTAGAAACAGGCAGAATTTATCTGAATAATTCAGAATCAAGGCTGTTTATTACAAAACGGAATGAGAGATGGGGTTCTGGGGACCCGAGTACAGGATGAGGTTAATGATCAGGACTGTAAGCGGGAGTGAGAAGAAAAGCCCCAGCTCTAGGGTCTGCCTGAACCCCCCATTGTCAGCCTGAAAAGCCTGAAGGAACATCTCTGACTTCCCCTTTTTCCCACTATCTTCCCCATTCCAGGAATCCTATTAGTTGCTAATTTACAAAGTTAAACTCCCAGTCCTTTTCCTGTTCCTCTCTCCTTGAACACAAACATGTGCATCTCAGGATTTTCTGGGACTTTATAGGGAATTGGGGGCTCTGTTACTGAAGGCACCCCCTCATACTCAGTTCATGTCAAAGGGCTCATACCTCACTGTAACCCCCCAATAGAAAAACAATAAGAAGGGCGTGCAGCAGCATGGGTGACTGAAAGCACTGTGTGTGTGTGTGTGTGTGTGTGTGTGTGTGTGTGTGTGTGTGTGTGTATAGTCTACAGAGGAGCTCATGTGTGTGAAATTCTGGAAATACAAATGTGATAACAAAACAGAGCTGATTCATGGTTGTCAGAGCTGGGTGTCAGGGCTGGCTGGAAAGGGGCCCAGCTGGGTGATGGGAATATACTATGGCTTCATGAGAAGGCTGTTGTACAGGATGGGCACTTTTGTCCAAGCTCCAAAGAAAAGTGTACCTGTAAAACGGAGACTTTCATCTTATGTAAATGATACTTTAATTGAGTTAATTAAAAGCAAATGAATCTCTAACCATTCTCCTGTTCTCCTCAGACTTTAGAAAGTGGTGGTGGTGGTTTGGGCAGGAGGTGGGCTGGAGAGATAGAACTGTGTGTCGGGCACTTGCCTTGCACTTGGCCAACTGGGACTTGATCCCTGGCAGGAGTTCATATAATCCCCTGAGCCTGCTAGGAGCACAGAATTGGGAGTAAGCCCTAAGCACTGCCACATGAGCCCCCCTGCTCCCCCAAAGAAAATGCACCGTTACCTCTCCTACCTCTTCCTGTTGTCATTTCTGTGTTCTTTAGGGTCCAGCCACCAGCCCCCCCCCCACCTTGCTGTTCAAGTCTGACCAGGCCTGCTCCTGCCTCAAGTGCTCCCAGAGCCTCACCTAAACCTCCCTTCACACTTCCTCCAAGCCATTCACTGAGACACCTTCCTGGTCTGATTCTCCACCCGCCTTCTCTGAGCACTTGTATGTATGTACGTGTGTGCAGACACACGTGCACAGACACAGACACAGATACACACAGATACACAGACACACACACATACATCCCACCATTTCCCAGTCAAACAGAAGTGCTTACTGTACTAGAACACAAACTGCCTTGATTGTGTTTCCCCATTTTTGCACTGGCCATTCTTTAGACCCTCTCCCAACCTACCACCCCAATGCACGGAGAAGTAGAGCAACTTGTCCAGGGTCACACAGCTCTTAAGCGGCAGAGGTGGAATTCCATGCTAGACCATCCACCGGAGCCCCCTGTGCTCTGCTCTGTACCACAGACACCCACAAGGCTGCAGGAAGGCAGTGGAATTGTTCAGGCTGAATTCCATTCGAGTCTGTTCTTCCCCACTCCCCCACCCAGCCCCCCAACCAGGATCCTCTTTAATTTCGCTCCCTCTCAGAATCATAATTAAAGAAGAGAAACAAAGAGAGATTCTCCCCTTCAAACCTTTCTGTCCACATTAACTTCACTCTGGGGGGCCTGGGGAATTCCACGTTTTCCCAGGACATTGCTATTGCAGTACAACATAAAATGTGTTTAAGCAATTACACTCCATTTTTTTTTTTCTTTTTGGTAAATTGACTTCCGTTAAATGGGGCTTCATTAATGGAATCTGGCTTGAGGAGAATAGAAAAATCACTCCCTTTAATGCAGATAGTTGTGTGTGGGGAAAGTGGCTTTGAGTTCCTCTGCGTAAAGCTCCAAACGCTTCCCTTGGTAAGACGAAAACGTGGGGCAGACTCTATGGAACCCATTTCTTCTTAAGTCAGGATGTTGAGGTGCTGAAGCTGACAACCATCCCACTGCAAGGCACAGCTGTCTACTTAAACTGAGGGGGAGGAGTGATAATTGATCTCAGTTTCAATCTCAGCAGTTCTGAAAATGGGCATCAAAGGAAATCTCTGTTCAACCGCTACTCACCAAGCACCTATGGATACCAGGCACTGTGCTCGCCAGTGGTTGTCACGGCCCCTGGATATGGAGGGGGGCCCCTCTCAAGGCTGTGATAGGCAGGATGCAGCCCCAATGGTCTCCCTTGTTATGCAGTTTCCACCCCTCCTCTAACACAGGAGGCTCTGTGCCCCAAGCTCCTCCTGTGGACTTGCTCTTAATTAAACTAAATTGTTTGATGAACGCTGAACCAGCCATGTACCCCAGAGCAAGCCCCAAGGCCAGCCTGGGAGGAGGTGACAGGAGACACTTGTTCCCTTATTCCCCTGCCAAATGCTCTTCTCTTTGCACCTCTCTGCTCTCATTTCTGTGGGGAATGGAGAGTCTACCTTAGTGCAAGCAGGGAGCCCTTCTGGAAACATCTCAGTGGTGGGCCCAGGGGCAGCAAGTTCCATGTAGAGGACTGACTTCTGGTCTGCCCAGTCCCAGTGACCCTCCACGGCCCCCTTAAGCATGTCTCTTACTGACTCAGCTCTGAAACCCCGGTCTCATCACAAATAATATCCAAATCAGTTTTTCTCTAGCCAGACGCCTAGGACTCTTGCTAAGATAATACCTTTCCCCAGATAAGCCATCACATTACACATTTTCCAGCCTGCGGGTACATGCCTGGGGTGATTGTCAGGTTGTTCTAGACAAGGGCCCCTGGAGAACCCCTCCACCTTGAGTCTGACCCATGAAGGGACCCCTCACCTCCCAGTCCCTCCTTCCCAGCAGTACCCACTTTACCAATCTGGAGGGAGCATGGGGGTCCTGAGCTCCCTGCAAAGACTCAACTTCCCACTACCTCCTGAATGAGTCTGGGGTAGATCTGCGCCAACCCCCATGCCTGCATCCCCGATTTCTGCTTCTGTCTGTGCAGTCCACACCATCCTCCAGGTACCACCACCACCCTCTCTCTCTTTTTCCATAAGGCCAACTGCAACCATGTCTCTCCCACTTCTTGGCCCTAAAATTCCCTACCTGGACCCCAGACACCCCATTCTGATCGGCCCTCAGCCTCCACCCCACCTTTGTGCTGTAGGACAGCTGATCAGAATTGCCTTGCTGGCACCCCAAAGGCACCCTGGCCCCAGGAGCAAGAATTTCCTCTCCAGGGACCACCACATCCTGAGATGCTCTTTTCCTGAATGCCTAGGGAAAAATCATGGGTCCCTTAAGCCCAGCCACCCCTCCTGTCCTCCACCTCTTTATGCCCCCATGGGAAGGTAAGTTCCCTCTCTTGTCCCCTCGAAACCACAGATAAATCTTTTCCATTGTTCTTGGTACCTGAAACTATAATCACCTTTGCGGGAGAGGGGTGGGCTACATTCTATGGTACTCAGGAGTACTTCTAGCTCTGTGCTCAAGAATGATTTCTGGCCATGCTTGGGTACCATATATGGTGCCAGGGATCAAACCTGAGTCAGCCACATACAAGGCAAGTGCCTTAACTGCTGTTCTATTACTCAGGCTTGACTTGCTCACCTCCTAGAAAGAAAGTGCACTGAGAACAACTAGAATCTTCTTTGTCTCTGTCTCCAGAAACACAAATGCAGTGCCCGGCACACAGGAAAAATTACTACCAGGGAACAGAGGTTCAGGGGTTGGCCCACTCCGGGTGGTTGCCTGATTTTATAAATAAAGTCTTAGAGAAGCGTGGCAGGGCTCGGCCATTTGCGTACTGTCTGCTTTCATCCCATACAGGCAGATTTGAGTAGTCATGACAGAAACTATAACCAGCAAAGCCAAAAATATTTATCTGGTCCTTTACAGAGAGGGTATACTGACACTTTGCATAGAAGTGCAGATGATGTTGCTAGAAAACACATTCTCTGTCTTAAGAGAATGCACACATAGCTTAAACCTTTCATTACAAAGTCAAAGACTTAACAATGCATCTATTTGCCAATCCATTTAACGCAGGACCACGCTTCCTTCTGACAAGCAGAGGCCCTCTGCATTGTCCGCTTCACACTAACGATACCCAGAAAACCGCCTTCACCGGTTCCGACCCAGCTCGTACTGATTGAGCACCTGCCATGGGCCGGGCATCATGTGGGGAGAGCTTCAGGGGCAGTGGGGAACAGGGCAGCCCCTCAATAACTGACTTTGAGAGAAGCAGCTGTCTCCCTCCCTTAGCCCTAATATTTAGGAAGCAATTCTGTTCCGAGACGCTTCTTCGTGGAGTCATTCCAAAGCATTCAATTTCGTTTCCAGAGATGCAACTATATTTCCTCTCACACTCATATTTCACTAGTTTATGTGATGTTTAATTTAAATCACATAATTACAATAACAACTATGACTGGCACCGAGAGAGCCGGCGACGATCCCGTTGGAGTCTCGGGAAGTGCAAGACTCAGCTGGCAGGAACAGTCTGAACAGGCACTGAGGAGGTGGCCCAGGGACAGTGGGCACAGAGGGTAAGGAAATGGGGTCAAGGTCACGAGCGTGCCAGCTCCTCTCGGGAGCTGCTTCGGGGGAGCTGGTTAAGGGACTGTCCATTCTACCTGTCTGTGAAGGGTGAAGTGGGGAGGCATAAGCACACTGGCTATTGCTCTCAGTAGCCCTCAGGGACCTTTCCCAGGCCTGTCCCCTCCGCATCAGGACAATGCAAATCAGCTGATTATACAATCTTGGGTCTTTAGGGCTCACTCTGGGCTTGGCTCAGCTCCCAACTGCAAAATTCCTCAGAAGTGGTAGGTTCAGATATGTTTGGCTGTTGCAAAGATGTCGCACCCCTCTGGCCAGTCTCTCCTCTTCCCAGTCCTTCACCCTGGAGCCTGCTTGACTTGGCACTGGACCCCTTGATAGCTGCCCTTTCTCTACCACAGTGCTTGTCTCACCAAATACTGTGTGTTGGTTTTCTGCCTCACCCACCAAACTAGTTTTCTGAAGCCAGGGGATGTCCCTATTTTCTGTGTCACGGCTCTCTCTTCAGTACCCAGCAGAGCCGAACAGACAGAAAGGGTTTAGGAAACAGCTCGCTGAGGAGAACCAACTGGGAACCTAAGAGATAGGACAGTGGCACCTTGCACACAACCAACCTGGGTTCAATCCCTGGTGTCTCACGCAGTTCCCCTAATCACTGCCAGAGTGACCCCTGGGAGCATAAAGCCTGAAATAAGCCATGTGCATCACTGGGTGTGGTCCCCCAAACAAAGCAAAAGCAAAATAAAGATAAAGACAATAAATCATGCTTGGCTGGGAAGGAGTGCAGCAGGGACCAGCAGGGGACCTGGAGACAGCAGGAAGGGGCTGTTGGGTTCCTCTTGGTCTCCTATGAAAGAGACTGCCTGGTTTCTTGGCCCCTGGGCCCTGACTGCTCTGTCCCTTCACCTGGCAGAGTCCTTGGGAGTCTCTGTCCTCAGGGACACACAGCCTGAGAGGAAGTTGGGCATCTGCCTGGGGAGCATTAAGAAGAAGATAGAATGGGTGGGAGAGAAGTGAGGCAGGCAATGGTACAGTAGTAGGGCGTATACCCAGCATTCACCTGCCCCATGTTTAATTACCAGCAACAAATGGTCTCTCAAGCACTGCCAGATATGACCCTGGAGGTCCCCAGAAACTCCCTGGCACTGCAAAGTTCTCAAAGTACCACATCCTTGGGCCTTCACTGACCTACTGGCCCAACTGACTGAGGATTTCTGGTGGGGATCCCAGACTTCTTGGGGAGCAGCAGCAGGAGTTCCGGACCCCCAAAATAAATGAAACAGAATCCAGTGATGCCTAAACCCCATCCCAGAGTGACTAAACCAGAATTTCCAGGTTTGACTCAAACCTATTTAAATGTGTACTATCTTGGGGCCACAGTTGGGAACCCTATTTTCTTGAGACAGAAAAACAGGTGCTCTAAGAATGACGGAATGGGAGGACTAGAAAGCAGGGTGTTGGGGTTCTTGTAATAAGACCCAAACTGGAAGGGCAGTGAGAGCAAAGGTCACAATGACAGGAGTGGTGCCTGGAGCCGGAAGTCCCTGCTCACCTGTGTGTGCAGTGTCATTTGGGACACTGGGCAGACACCCCCGAGCTAAGACTCAGTGTACCTGGTGACTGTGAAGATCGTGAACTCAGGCGAGTCAGGAGATGGAGGTCATAGGAATGAAGGGCACCTGTGTTTTAGGAAGGCGAGAGTCTTAAAAACAGAATCAGATACAAACCAACGTGCTTGGATATAGGCCTTGATGCAAAGGGAGAGAAGTACAGTGGAGGCTGGTAAACCATGTGAGCTTTTTTCCCTGAAGCAGCGCAATAAACTCAACAATTTACCAGGGCTCTTCCGTGCTCCAGGGAACCCACACAAACCACATCAGGTAAATGCTTCTCCAGATACATTTGAGAAAACCGCTGCTCCATCAAGCGAAAAGAGGCTGAATCTCGAGTGCTGAGGGCAAGGGCCAGGGTTAGTGTGTGTGTGTGTGTGTGTGTGTGTGTGTGTGTGTGTGTGTGCGCGTCTGTGTTTTTTATGCATGTGTGTGTCTGTGTGTGTCTGTATATGTGTGTGTCTGTGTCTGTGTGTTTCTGTGTCTGTGTGTGTGTCTGGGTCTCTGTGTGTGTCTGTGTGTATGTGTCTGTATGTGTGTGTCTGTGTGTGTCTGTGTGTTCTTTCTCACCCACTTCAGGCTGGTGTTGGGGATTGGGGTGGGGGGGGGCACTTGGAGAGGGCCTGAGATTATCTCCGGAACTGGCACTTTCTCTTCCTAGCTCAGCTGCTCACTCAGGAGCGCCACTGGCAGGGCAGTTTCTGTCTCTGAAGAGGTAACGCCATGATGTGGAAACGGACAAAATAGAGGTCGGCTGGGAGATGGGAAATGGAACTGGATACCAAGCCCTGGGCTGGGGCACATGCTGAATCCTTACACAACCTTTCAGGGGAACTAAGGTCTAAATCAAGCAATCCTACTCTTTTTCCTTAGCACCACCAGCCTTAGAAAGCCCATCCCCTACCCTCTGCAAGCAGCAGGAAGAGGTTTGTCATAGCAGCTTCAGGCTACAGCTGATTGGACCATGGGTCCCAAACTCAGCCAATCAGCTGGTGGGAGGGAGGACTGACCCGCACCTAAGGAAGAGAAGCCCCAACCCAATCTGGCTTTCCGGGAGGATGCTGGGAAAACGGTGTCCCAGGTTCATCGCTTCCACTCAGTTGCTCTTCCCTTGGGCTCCCTTACAGACTGGGAGCAGGTGCTGCTCAGGACTGAAAGTCAGACTGTGGGCACCTCCCCCCCACTACCTCCAGTCTCAGTGTCCCAAGCAGAGCTTGGCGCAGGAGCCAGGTACAGGCTGAGCCCGTTCACGCTGCCCGGCCAGGACTTTGCTTAGGCAGAGTTGTGGTTTCTCACTTTTCTTGTTCCCCTGCACCAAGGCAGTGGGCTGAAGAAGGTCAAGAGTTAGGGACTGAGGTAATCTGCAATCTCAACTTCATATCTGGGTTCCCCTTTTGCTAGCTGTATAAGTATCTGCGCATACCCAAACTTTCCCGTTTTTCCCTGTCCTCCTCTCTGCAAACATGCCTGTGACCAGCCATAGTAGTGTGTCACATGTCTGGGACCCTGTGGAGAAACAGCAGCTCTTTCAAGAAGGATGTCTTTATGTGTGATTTGTTTTTGTGGGTGGCATTCCTGATGGTGCTCAGGGCTACTCCAGATTCTATGCTCAGGGAACATTCCTGATAGTGTTCAGGAAGTTATCCAGAATTCCAGGGACAGAACCAGGGTCAGTACCAACCAGGCAAGGACCCTGCCAGCTGTGCCATCTCTCAGCCCCATAAGGGAACAGCATTTCTCTCGTGCTCAGGTCTGAGAAGGGTGGGATGGAATCTTATCGATACTTAGAACCAATCTCCACAGCACAGGGATTAACAGACCCCAAGCTGACCGGTGTTGGTTTCCCTAGGGAAGTAAGGACACTTGTAGTCACTCTGGTGGTAGAAAAGCATAGGGTGAAGAGGCAGGGTACTCCATAGCACCCAGCCAAGCTGGCACACTTGGTAGCCACCTTCCTTGAACTCCAAACTCTGACCTCTACTAGTTCCCACCCACTCAGCCTTTGCCCACTTTCAACCAGAACCCTTAGACCTGACTTGGAGGGAGGCTTTACCACACCCCAGGATAGGTGGCATTATGACTCAGAGAGTCCTCCAGGGGTATACATCTGGGTACTCCTCTCTCACGGGAAATGTTTGAGCATTCTCTTACTCCCTCTGTTCCACAAAGAGAAAGCAAGCTTGCCCTGGCTGAGAGTCCAGGAGCTGTGAACTGGCTGGGGGAGCCCTCCCACTGACTGGACAAGGGATTGGCTAAAACGTCTCAGGAGTACCCCAGTCAGTGAGGTGGACACCCTGTACCCACAAGCTGGGCTTCTTTCTTCCCCAGTGTGTAGCTGCTCCTAGGGAAGGTAAAAGGTGATGCTGTCAGACTCGCAAAACAAGGCTCAGTCTTCCAGACATGGCAGCAACAGTTTGCTCATATCTCCGCTCAGCAAAGGAGACTCGAGAAAAGTCCCTGGAAGGAGCTGGTCTGAGTTTGTGTTTCAAGGTCACATTTACTAGAAGTCTTGCTCTGGGCACCAAAAGACCTGCTTTGGGCTCCAGCTTCCTCCCATCATGGAATTGTTAAGGGGTCTAAGGGAGCCGAAGGGGTAGACAAACTCTCAGCATAGGACCCAGTCCCAAACAAGTGCTCAAACCATTCCCTATTATTAGTGTGAAACAAATACCGTCTGGGCAGCAAATTAGGGTTGCAGACCCCAGTGGACTGGGACAAATAGAAGTGCGGAGAGAAAGAGTAGAAAGAGATGGAAAAGTGAAAGGATTGATTAATGGCAACAAAGGGGACTCTGTGGAGTGTGGTGCGCCTGGGTGTTCAGTGGAGGAGTGAATGCCGTACAGCCCCACAGAGATTTTCAGTGAGACTCCCCAGAACCTTGCATCCTGGTGACATGCAAAGCTATGTCAACACAAAACTTCTTAGGTAAAGGAATGACAATTGGGGAAACATGCAAGTTCCTATATTCCAGGGCACTCATCCCCTTTAGATGGGGCTGAGAACTTATACCTGTGGTTCTATATGTCAGATATGCAGATGAAATAAACTGGAATGGGGAAGTTACTGGTAGGTATTGGACAGACCACAGAAAGATCATAGAAAAAGCCGGGTGGTGGATGGTTGCCAGGCATTCACATGCCACCTACCCATTCTTTCACGCCCATCTCACCTATTACTCTCTGCCCACTGCATCCTATTACAAAGGACAGCTCAAGGCAGGAACTGTGCCCCCTTCCCTGCCCCGGCTGCCCCCAGCTCTCTGATTCACTCTCACAATCCCCCAGAGGTGATGAACATCTCTCCTATTGGCTCATTACAAAGCTCATAGAAGACCTCTGATTGGTTAAGCTGGGGTATGTGCTCACTCCTGGGGCCAAAGGCATGGCCCTGAGAAAGGGTTTCCCCAAAGCAGAAAAATGCTCAGAAGGAGGAAGTAGAATTTCTGTGGCTGAATGCAGCTGTGGTGGCCTGAATGATTGGGGAATATTTTTCGTACTTTGTTGTATCAGGTCTGTGAAGGACAGACACAGCTCACTGTGGGGGCCACCCTCAGAGTTAGCATCTACATCTCCGGGGCCAGTCTGGCCCTCACACCTTGCTGACCCTATTCTGTGCCTTGTTTCCTATTTCCTGCCCACTAACCTGAGGATACGTCATAAGGATAGATGAGATCATATCCGAGCCACCCAAACAATCCACCAAGAATGTTCTCAGCTCAAAATCATGGTCCTGTTCCATCAAGTAGCAGTTCCTGGCATAAGGTCAGTTCCCAGGATTCTAGGTCTGGCTGCTTATGTGCCTTCTCTCCCCACCAATCTGCTTCCAGGGAATTCCAGATGCCTCTCTCTGCACCGCCTTCCCTGCTAAGACGGATTTAGTTCTCACCAGTCATCTAGTACAGCCACACCACTCCAGTACCTCATAGCTATTTACTGAGTTGCGTGTGTACGAGTGGTGAATGAGTTGAGAGAACACAGAGTGAATTAATTTGTAAGTAAACGAGTGAATTAGAGACTTAATGAGTCAGCAAGAGAGTGAAGAGGACTGCATGAAATTGAACAGAGCATGCTCCCAACCCCTCCAACTAATCTAATAAGCAAAAGTCTAAACCTTTCACCTTTATTAACCCACACAAGCATTAATAGTGCAGGGAACGTTACAGGCCACCGGTTAGAGATCGCCAGTGGAGAAAGGCTGTGTCAGCTTCCTAATGCTGCTTAATCAGATGACCAAATACTTAGAATTTTAAACAATGCAGTTGCCTTATCTGGTGGTTCTGGTATCACTGGGTCAAGGTGTCAGTAGAGCTTTTCCCAGCTTCTGGGGGCCGTCGTATCTTCACTAGCTATCTGCCTCCCTCTTCAAAGCCTGTACATCCACACATTCAAATCTCCTCTGCTTCTGAGCTTCCATCCACACCTCTGTCTCTCTCACCCTGACATTGCAATACTACTTCTTTAGGGATATGTGTCATCTCAGGGACATGCAGACAATCTGCCCAGGATCTTCTCAGCTCAAAATCCTAGCCACTACATCTGCAAAGTTCCTCTTGCCACCTTAGGTGACCTATTCATGGGCTTTAGTGTTCTTAGGATGTGGACATCTTTGGGGAATCACTACCAAAACACTATGCTCAGAGAGAAGTGCCTTCATGGAGTTTCCATTCCTCAGGAGAGTAGCAAACGGGGGATGTAGGAACATATTTGCCATATGTCTGTGCCCGGTGGTTCTTGTTCTTACTCTTGTTGCTGTGTCCTGAGCAATGAGAAGGTTTTGGTAAATCTCCTTAGATAACTCTAGTATGCCCCAAATTTGAGTAACCCAGTGCCAGAAGGTAGGCCAAGAGGCTATATGGCTGCAATTAAGAGGCAAATCTGCGCTGTGGTTCTTGGAGGAGAAAGATCAAAATCGGGGAATCTTATTCATTTTTTAAATTGAATCACTATGATACACAGTTACAAAGTTGTTTATAATTGGGTTTGAGTCATACAATGTTCCAACACCCATCCCTTCACCAGTACACATTTTCCACCACCAGTCCCCATTTTCCCTCCCCTCTCCCCCTCTCTCCTTTTATGGCAAGCACTTTTCTTCATTCCTTCTCTCTCTCTCTCTCTCTCTCACTCTCTCTCTCTCTCTCTTTCGTTTTAGGCATTATGGTTTGCAATACAGGTACAAAAAGGTTATCATGTTTGTAAGTTGGGTGTCCTAGCCTCGGCTCTACATTGCTGTCAGTTTGCAGAAGTTTACAAAATAAACTTTAAATTTTGAAATAAGACTAGATTTTCAGAGATGGTAGAAAAGTTCTAGTACTTTCTTCTCTCACCATCCCCTATATTACATCTTACATGATCACTGTACATATACCAAACTCTTTAATCAACACTAGCATAGCCTGGTTCCTCCATGGAAGATGCCCATTCACACTGCCCCAGTCCCCCAATGTCCCCTCTGTTGCTCTGAGGTCCAACCCATCATTTACCACTGCCTTGGGTCCCTAATGCCTACTGGTTTTCTTCCCCATAGGTTGGTTTTTCAGTCTTCTCCTGTTTTTCAGGATCTTGACACCCTTGAAGAGTATTACTCAAATATTTTATAGTATTCCTTACCATATGAGTTGTCTAATATTTTCTCATAGTTAGAGTAGGGCTCTGAATTTGGAGTAAGGGCTGAGGTGTCTGTATTATTACATCATATGAAAGAGGGATGTGATTGCAGCACAATCTACCTGCTTCCTCTCAGTGATACTATTTGTCCTTTCCCATGCTTTGTCCACTAGAAACTAATCCCTAACTCCATCTGACCCTGTGGAGGAGGGATGAGAAAGGTGCTTTTAGCCTCCTCATTTCTATTATTTAACCCTTTGTCTTATCACCTCACTGACTTTCCTAGACAAGCCAGCAACAAGCTGACTGACCTAGAGTGACCCAGCTAGTAAGTGGCAAAGGGAGAATTTGAATTCAAGGCTCCTTGCTCCAAAGACTGTGTTATGATTTTCACTTCCCTTTATCACCAAGAAAAGAGAATCTCACAAAGCTTCAAGGTAGGAGGCCAGCCTCCTGGACAGTGTTAGTAAAATTCAATCCAGGGAGGGTGGATTTAGTCAGGCTCAGTAAGGTTCATTTCAGGTAACAAAATAGAGGCAATGTAACAGAATGGAGTTGAAAAGAGTGTGTCATATCCAATCAATCAATCACAACCATCCTGTTATTCATCGATTGCCTCGAGCAGGCCCCAGTAACGTCTCCTTCGTCCTAGCACTGAGACAAAGTTCTTTCAGAGTTAGGAGAATGAGACCCTTCATTGTCACTGGTATTTGACATATTGGGTACGCCACAGGGAGTTTGCCAGACTCTGCTGTGTGGGCAGGTTACATTCGGTAGCCTGCCAGTTTGTCCAAAATAGAAATGAGATGATAAGATGTCGCGTGGCCACAAATGTGGCCGTGCGCTTCTGGGAGCTGGGTTTTATAGTCTCTGAGTCTTGGCCGTTGGTGGGATTACATGGCGCCAGGGGGCCAGTTGGTGGGTGTGACCCCTGCCTAATGGAATTTGAAGGATCTGGGTAGAGGATGCTCAGCCCCGATCCAAGTAGGCTTGGAGATCTCAGCCCCGGGGCCCGTGTGCCTTTGTTCCTCTGCCGGTACCTTCATGTGTGTGGAGAGTGGTCTCAGCATGGTGGTGGCTGGTTCTGGAGGTCTTCGGCTGCCAGAGCCCTGGTCGGGGCGGGGAGGAAAACTCAACCCGCTCCCCTCCAAGGGGCCCTGGCGAGGACGGCCAGGCGCGGGGGCAGGAGACTCTGCCGTGTCATATCCGGACCAGGTATAGTTTCATACAATGTTTGATTCAGTAAATTGCTGAAAGCTATCTTACAAGTGATAAAATACCACCATAGCCTACTTCTCATTCCTTGTGTGGAGCTATTATGAAGTAGATATAAGGAAGGTGCCTGGAACAGAGGCTGGTCTGCATTAAACATTATATAAATATGATGTTGTACATGTATACATCAAAGGGTCATGGAGTACAATGACATTTTTACTGTAGCTGCAACAAAAGGGTTGAAAAACAGGTTGGGAAAACAGCTCGAAGTGGTCGAGTATATGCCTAGTATGTGGAAGACCCTTGGTTAGATTCTGACACCATGTGACACTCCGCCCCCCTCCACCCCCAACACTACAGGGTATAACTCTGATGATCCCCTGGTGCCATCACTTCCACTAACAATCCCTGAGACTCATGTCACTGGGCTGAGATCACAGGGAAGGCCCCCGTCTACTGGATACTGCCCAGTGTACAGCTTACACATTTTTTTTTTTAAAGTTTAGAAGTACTGACGCCACATCTCTCTCAAGATGAGGCCAACAGATTCATAACATTGGTACTCCACCAGTTTAGGTAGTTTTTTTGGGACATGGCACACTGGTTCATCTACATATTACTTATGATTACTTTAGGTGTGGCTTCAAGACAGGGCTGAGTACTCGTGACACTGTGTCCCCAAAGCTAAAAGCATTTTCCCTCTCACCCTCTGCCTGGAGGTCATAATATAATGGCTATCAGCACCTCTTCCAATCCCTATCCTGTGACTTGCCCTGCAGGCTGAGGGCCTCTGCAGACCACTCTGTGCTCTGGGACCCTAGCCCATGGTCTCCCAAGGCTCCACATTCTTCTCCCTTGGACATATGCCCATGTTGGATTTATTTTTCATGGTGGAAAGCATCAGTCAGAGTCCCAGGAGGAAACAGATGGCAAGCCAAATTAGGATCATTTGAGGCGTGTTTAATAAAAAGGCTATTTACAAAGGTAAGGACAAATGCAGGAAAGCCACAAGGGATAGAGCAGCCCTTGGAGTTTTGTAAAAGCAAAGCCCTTGGCTCCCTTCGTAAAAGGGACTGCTGCTTGACCCTGGGTGGAGAAGCATTTAGCAAAAACAGCCCTCCGGGGGAGACTCAGGGAGGGAACCAAGACAAATCAGTGCCTTGACCTCACCTTCCTCCTCTCCTTCTATTGCCTATTGGACCCTCCATGGGTCGAACTGAGATGTGGGCTAGTGGGCAAGCAGTGGGCTACTTCCCCAAGAGAGTGAGCAGGGTGGAGGAGATTGAAAAGAAGACCTGGCAGAATAAGTTTCAGACACTAGCACACACAACTCTCATGGAATAAACAGAGTGTGTTTACTGTCCCTCAGCACCCCCAGACAAAGGATACTCTGCTTCATCCTTGCAGCTTGGGAGTTCATTAGAAGATGAGCACCTATTGGTCAAAGCTATATCTTTCATTGAGCTTCTCCAAGTAGCCTTGCTAGGAGTCAGATGACCATCAGGGGTTAAATTCTCTGGATCTTGAGAGGGGTGGGAGAACCTGAGACAGACACTCATGTCCGCTGAGATTTTTGTGAGTTTGAGCAGGTAGTTTTCTTAACACATGCAGATGTTGGCCAAGTTCTTACAACACACCCTTCCTATTCATCACGGAGGCCCAATTCAAGTCCAGTAAAAAAGGAAACCAATCTTTAGCCCCTTAAAAGAACCAGTGGAGTTTGTTGTTTGTTTTGTTTCAGGTGATACTCAGGGATTACTCCTGGCTCTGCACTCAAGAGATCACTCCTGGAAGGCTTGGGGGACCATATGGGTTACCAGGGATGGAATTTGGGTCAGCCACATGCAAAGCAAGGGCCCTACCCACTGTACTATAACTCTGCTCCTCCTTTTTAAAAGCTACTTAAATTTTTTCTTTAAAAAATCATCCCCAGAATAATCCATTTCCACTAATCAAACCTCTCCATCTTCACTATAAGCCTGAAATTCGTTAGCTGGAATTTGATGTTATAAGGCTCCAAATCCAGCCATAACAAAAGATAGCATGTCACCTGGAAGAATTTTCCTGGTTGAGTCACTATAAACAGATTACTTGCTATGCTAAATTTGGGGCAATCATCAACTTTCTTCTTAAAATTGACCTTCTACAAGCCAGTGGCCAGAGATAGTCGAAATAGGAGTATGAAGTATGCAGCCTATGAGGACTTTTCTTGAGTCTTTTTCCCCCCTTATTTCCCTCCAACCTAGTGTAATATTCACAATTGTTTTTACAAAAAGGCAGAAGCCAACTAGTTTGGATGTAGCTTTTTATATTTATGCTCTATCCCCATGAAACAGGGACCTTCGAGAGTGGAAAGGCCTCCAGAGGAGCTGAGGATCCTATCTCATTGTCATGGAGTCCAGTGTGATGAGTGAAATCCCAGGGTTCTCCTCCCATTTCCCCTTCTCTCTTCAATTTCTTTGGTGAATGGAAAGAGTTCAAACTTATAGCCCAAGTGTTCAGGTTTTAAATTAGACAACGTTGTCCTGACAGGGCCCGAGTCATAGCTGTCAGAGCTGATTATTTTTAGAGATACTACTAAACTCTCAGTACGGCAGGAGCTGCCACCATTCATGGCAAGCAGAAAGACTCCCCATTTTATCATGACAGCTCTGGAGCCATCCACCTCCTCATGTTCATTATTTCCAGCCTGTCTTTGGCGGGGTGGGGGGATGAGGCAGAGTCCTGACAATCTTCCAGGGAGGAAGGAAGACCCTGTGGCTCATTACCACGTCCAAGAGATTGAAAGTCCCACTGCTGAGCAGAGCCCCTGGGCTCCAGGAAGCCAAAGAGAGCTATTTTCTGGGTAAAATCATCATCTCTGAGAAGCAAAACTGACCCTAATTGGTCAAGTAAGAGGAGCAAGGTGGTCTGGGCCCTCAATGGGAGTGGTTAGCTGTGAGCCATGTCATAGTTCCCCTTGTGACCCAACAATGGCAGTGGCCTTGAAAAGGCTGACTTCCGACCACATCCTCTACATAAAGGGCCTCTCACCACAAGCTGCACCGTCCAGTTTGCCCCTGGAAGTGGGGACAGTGGTCATTAAATCCAGAAAACAATGCCTTTACAAGCATGGGGAAAGAAATCCTGCTGAAACCCAAGGTAAATGTCTCTTCTTACATCCATTTTTTGCTCAATTACAGAAACAAGTTCAAAGAGCAGCAGCCTAATTCCTACTTTGGCTTCAAGGAATTCTCTCGAAAATGTTCTGAAAAATGGCGGTCCATCCCAAAGCATGAAAAGGCCAAATTCGAGACCCTGGCCAAGCTCGACAAAGCCCGTTACCAGGAAGAGATGATGCAATATGTAGGCAAGAGAAGGAGGAGACGAAGAAAGCGGGATCCTATGGCACCCAAACGACCTCCGTCATCCTTTCTGCTCTTCTGCCAAGACCACTATGCTCATCTGAAGAGAGAGAATCCAAGCTGGACAGTGGTGCAGGTGGCTAAGGCTGCTGCAAACTTGTGGTGTGCATTGCCAGACCCTGAAAAGCAAGTTTACAGCCAAAGAGCAGCTGTTCTTCGATCTAAGTACCGAGGGGCTTTGGAAGAATACCGCAAGCAAGGTAACAACAAGAAGAGGCTCCAGAGGTTCTCTAAGAACCAGCGCAGAAAGTAAAACGCTGGTAAATCAAAACAGAAATAAAACACCATTCAGCTGCACTTTCTGTCTCTCGACTTATATGTGGCATTTGAATGGCGGCTGCTTTGGGGGTGGCTTGATTAAGCTTAGATTGGGGTGCTAGCTTTAAAAGAAGAGACAATGAGTGTTCAAGGGCATGGGGTAATGTGGTGGAGGGTCAGGCTTGGGGACAGGAAGGAGGGTGCAGGTGAGAGTTTCAGTGTAAAGAATCTAGAAGAGGAAGAAGGGTATTGATTCTAAATGGTTACTTATGTTAGATTTTACTCGGATCTGGCACACAAACATCTCCCTCCTGGACCAGGGGACCTAGAGGAAGAACTGTCCCCCAACAGCAAGACTCAGATACTATCAGTAGGCTAGGGTGCACTACACTCTGGTAACACAGACTGCCTGCTCCCACTGGTCACTGGTGGTTCTGTATTTTAGACAACCCTGGGCAACCTGGTACCCCATCCTGACTGGACATGTGCGTGAAGAAGGCATCTGTTTCTTTTGAACCACCAATGTAGCCTTTCCCTTTCTCTAGCTCTGATCACCAGACTCCATCCTGACCTAACGTTTGACCAAATGGCTCCCGGTGGCAGTTTAGTGAAGGACATGGATTCTAGTGGGTGTAACCAGTGGGTTCCAGGATCTGTGGGGAGTTGTGGGGGGGAAGGGCATGTAGCCCTGGGGGGGCCTCTTGACGGCCATCTGTGTTAATCCACTTAACCAAAATGTCCCCCTGCTTCAGTGCCTTCTCAACCTTACTCAAAAGAAGCAAACACATTTCATCTTTTTAAAAAGATGGCTTAAAAGTTGGTTTGGCTTAGGTTTTTTTGCCACTTGAATGATTTGAAAACTAGTAGCCTGACACAAATGGGATTGTTTGATGTCTGTTTTCTAACTTTTTCAGGCTACCATACACTGATCCTAATTGATACAGATAGAATGAAATAGTTTTAAATGGCTTTTTCGACTTCTTTCCATCCAAAAGACTGGACCTCATTTTTGTCACCTGGTAATACATGCACAGAATTCCCTAGTTCCACCTATAACCTCTATTGAAAGGTGTAATTGCCATTTGTACTTGGCTGCTTATTGAAACTTTTGCTTTTGAAACAGGAAAAGTCATGTGTCTTGCAGAATTTCCCAAAGTGAATGACAGCAAGAAGGGGTGGAGGGTGAGATATTAGCCTTGGGCATAATTGGGCATATATTAGCCTTGGGCATAATTGGAGGGGGGACACTTTGTTCACTTAAAGGAAATAGATTTCCTGGGGTGGGGTGGGGCAGGGTGCTAAGTAAAATTTTATTTCTTTTCTGAAGTGAATAGACTACATCTGGGAACCTTTGATTTGAGGGGGATGAAAGAATATAGAGATAGAATAAGTTAGCAAGTGAGGGTCTGGAATCAGGTCACCTATGGAGGAGGCCAAGACAGAGTCAACCCCCCTAGCCTATTGCTGGTTATCAGAAGGGCCGGGGTTTCCATCCTGTGAAGACTTTCATTCAGGAAATAGAGGTGGATATAGTAGAAAACACTTTCCAAGGCGTGAGGAGTGGAGCCCCAACATGGTGCAGAGGGTAGAAAAGTCTTCAGGAGTAAGCAGCTTCCTCCGGCTTGGCAACCTTATATTATCAGGCTGGCAAGACTCCCATTGCCCATTCCTGTGCCCCACAGCTGCTGTGCTGACTTGGCTCGGCTTCCCCTCCAGCCCAGCCTCCACCCTCTCAGGAGACGCCCTCATTTTCTGCTTCATTGAGAAAACAGATCATTTGCCATAAGTGCTCTGTCTCCATTCCTATCTTGCATTCTACACCCTCCGACTTTCTCCCTGGTCTTCCGCGTCACAAGGAGCTCAGCATCAATCCTGGATCCTCCCTGTAAAGCTACTGGCCCTCCGGTTTGCACAGGTTAGAGCTTGATGACATGATACAAGTGACTTTGTTCTCAGTAGAACCTGGGGGATAGGTCTGACTCCTGCAAGCCTGAGGTCTGACATCTCAATGGAGATGATGTCAGGCCATTTTAATCCTGAAATGATGCTGCTTATGTCCAAGCACAGTCCTCAGCACGCAGCAGGTTGGATGCTGGCAGCCTTTCAAGACGGCCGTTCCATGGTCCCTCCTCACTTCACATTCTCCAAAGATACCCCTTCCATATGGGCAGTTTTGTCATTTGCTTCTAACCAACAGAAGAAAGGAAGGGTGGGATGCAGCTACAGCAAATTAGAAAGCCCCTTCTTCAAATGGGTTTTCTCTCAGACACTTTAACAAATTGTCTAGCTAGGAAAGTCCACATGGTCAGGAGCTATAGGCAACATCTAGGGGCTAAAGTTTGGCTAGGATATCTCACAGCCATGAGGAAGCAAATGCTGCAGCCATCACCTAAGCAAGGGGGCAGCCTCTGCTCGCCGAGCCTCCAGACAGCATCTGATGAGCGTGGCTAGGAAAGACCTGCAAGCAAATCATGGTCATGGTCACGGTCCTCCCGTTGTTCATCAATTTGCTCGAGCGGGCCCAGTAACGTCTCCATCGTGAGACTTGTTGTTACTGTGTTTGGCATGTTGAAAATGTCACGGATAGCTTGCCAGGCTTTGCCATGCGGGTGAGATACTCTCGGTAGTTTGCCGGGCTCCCCGAGAGGGGCAGAGGAATCGAACCCAGCTCGGTCAGCCGGCTGCACGTAAGGCAAACACCCTACTGCTGTGCTATCACTCCAGCCCTGGGGGCCCACAGGAAGGGTTGATCATGAATGTGTGCTATTTTAACCCAGTATGTTTGTGGTAATTGGTTAGAAAGCAACAGATAATGAGCTCAGCATTCAATCAATGCCCTGCTCCGTACACTTCTAGGAGACACTCACTTTAGCTTCTTCTCTCACCCCAGCTGCTCCCCAACCAGTGTTATTTCCTCTCCTCAGTACCAATCTTCCCAGAGCTAATGAAACTATGAGCGGTGGCCCTCAGCAATGGGCCTGGTGGGTTTTCTTGTTTCCAGCCTGGACTTCGTGCTGCTGGTGGACAGCTGCTATGTTTTATGCCATGCTCCTCTCTGAGAAGAGGGTCCCCACACAGAGACCCCCCATTCAAGTCCTCCTGTGTCCCTTTGCTGATTTCCTGTGTGGTTAATCACATGAATGTCTGCCTCCTGCTCGAAACTAACTCCATGACCATCTTTTTATAAAAAAGACTCAGGGTGTGAATGTTCCAGGGTAATGACTGCAAAGTAATGACAATGAAGGAGGCAGAGGAGGAGAGGGGGAGTCTGGGCTACAGAGGGCAAGGAAGAGCAGGTGCAAACTCAGGAGTGGTGGCAGAACCCCAGATCCCCAGGGCTCGGTCCAGGTGCCCCTGCCAAGGCCTTTGGTCCCATCACTGTCTTGTTGGCGACTGAATCATTTGACTCTGATCCTTTCCTCCTTGAGTCCTTTCCTGGGCTCATTTATTCATTCATTTATGCATTTATTCAACAAATAGTTATGTAAATCTGGTGCCTGCAATATTCCAGAAACTGTTGTGGTGCTGGGGATACAGCAAGGTCCCTGATCTCTCACACCCTCAGTGCGGGAGAGACGGCCATAAATGCGTCAACACATAAACACACCAATCATTCTGGGGTAGTTTCAAGAGCTCTGAAGCCAAGAAAAAGGCAGGGGACTGAGGTAAACAATGACAAGGGGGAGTGGAGGGCATGTTAAGTGGCTGCGCTGAGAGGATGACATTTGGGGTTTCATTCAAAAGCTGTGAAGGCAGAGGGCATATTGCGATCCAATGGATGTATTTCTGCATCTGCAGGTGTGGCAGGTACAAAGGTCCAAGGGATGGTCCACAGCTGTGAATGTGGCATCTGGAAGGTCAAGGGAAGCTTAAAGGACAAGATGGATGAGAGCACGTAGGTAAGTTTGGAGAGAGGCAGCCTCGGTGGGGAATTTTCTGTGGGATCTAAGTGCAAGGGGAAACCACAAAAGACTTTCAGCAAGGGAGGGGGGGGCATCTGTTTCCATGATGGACCGCCAGTCATTTGTCATTCTAGAATCTTCAGAGATGACTTGTAAGTGCCAACCAAGGGGTCTGCATTGAGAAGGACAGAGAGCTAGAACTACTAACTGATAAGAGTTTTTCTTTGTTTGGGGGTGAACAAATAGAAATCACTACCTGGCATCTCTTCAAGGAAGCTGTAGCTAAAAGTTAGGTATGGAAATAAAATGTTTCCCAGTCAGATTTAAGTTTCCCAGTGGAATTCACTTTCCCAGGCATTAAGGGTGGCCACGGGGCAGAAAGTCAAGAGCAGTACATCTTCCTAGGGCCCACACTTCCATGGGTACCGTTCTCACAAGCCCAGTGGGTCACAACTCAATGAGCCTACATCTGGATCACCTTGGGGATTATGAAAGTCCATCTATCTGGGCTGCACTCCTAGCATTTGATTCCATTTTTCTGAGAGTAGGGCCTATTGTGTGCAATTCTAAAACTTGCCAGGTATTTGTACTGGGGCACCAGGCCTAGTGAGAACTCTGTTTACTGACATTCATCCCAAGGAGGAGGCCTGAATTGTCCAACTAGTGCATTTGAGAAGGGCTGATCATGTACTCTCCCTTGCAAGGGCAGCTCAGGTCAGCTCTTCAATCACTTTAGTCATAATTAAGATGACAGCTTGTGCCTCATCTGCCCTTCACTTCTATCCATTGCCAGAATCCGGGGTAGATAATACTTTTTGGGTTTCTTGTGAATCCTAACCTAGGAGTTGATCCTTAGCTGTAAAATCACTCATTATCTGGGGATCAGATACCTGGAACACTGTACATGAAGCCTGATGAGACAGGTAAGAAGTGATACCTGGGCTTCAGTCTACAAAGAATGGTTGAAAAACAGTGAGCAAAATGTATAACATGGCAGTTTGAGCAGGAAAAAGGGCTTGGCACAAGGCCCAGGGGAACAAGTGATCCATCAGGCATGGCCTTCAGCTTCAGGTTGGATTAACAGTGACAGCGTCTGCTAGGAACATGTCTTGGCATGGTTCCCATTCTGTAGCTCCCCCCACCCACACCACTTCCCCTATCTTTCTGTGCTCCTACTCACTGAAGAATGGTTGTGTACACTATTCCTTCGACATTTCACTTGTTGCCCACCTCCTGAGGGGTCTGGCACAACAATCAGGCCCTATTGCCTCTGCACTTGTACTGCAGTCCCACTCAGCAACCAAAATGTCTCCCAAAGGTCCCCTCCACATGTATACCCTTGTGTAGTTCTTTCTTATAAGCTTGTCCTGAAAGTTTACTTCCAATGAATGAGGAGGACAGAAAAAAACAGTAGGAATCACACCTTAGGAAATGGCTAAGCTATCAAAGACTGTCTTGCTTACCCAAAGCAACCTAAAGTGTTGATTGTGTCCTGTGTTGAGGCTCATGTGACAAGACTGAGGTAGCTTCTAGTCAACACCCAGTGAGGCCCTGTGATCTTGTCCTGTGGTCTGTGAGGACTGAATCCTTCAAATCACCACTTGAAAGTGGATCATTCTCCAGCTCCTGAGAACACATTGATTGCAGTCCCGTGATGGTCAGGTAAGTTCTACCTGGTTTCTGACCCCCAGAACCTATACAGATGCTGTTTCATGCCACTAAGATTTAAGGTAATTGGTTACAAACAAATATATCATGAAAATATATTTGATACCAAGAAATCAGTAAATTATATGATCAAAAATGGTAATATAAAAAAATTCAGCAGAAGGTAAACAAAAACAAGAATAAACAAATGAGACAAAATCAAATCAAAAAGCATTTACACAAATAAATTACCACAAAAACAGAAAAGCTGTCAAGCAATAGAGAAGATAGCTTATATCTTTTCATATAGAGTTTACAAAGGATTAATATCTCACTTATATAAAGGACCCACAACTCAATAAAAGCTAAAAGCCAACCCAATCAAAAAGGGCAAAAGACCTGAAGAGACAATTCTCTAAAAACACAGATGGATCGCAGACACATAAAAAGAGGTTCAACATCCCTTATGATGAAAATTAAAATCAAAACTATGAAATATTACTTAAAATTGGTGGGAATTATATATATCTAAAGATTTGGAAACAGGATTTGGTAAAGATGTGGATAAAAATTAACTGGCACACTGCTGGTAGGGTTGTATATCAGTATAACTTCTACCAAAATTCATGTTGAGATTATTTTAAAAAATAATGGGTGATATATAGTATGGGGGTTAAGTTGTTGTCTTACAAGTGATTTGAATTCTGTCCGTTTGAATTCTGTCCCATCTGTCTCTGAGCACTGCTAGAAGTGATCTCTGAGCACAGGAGTAAGAACTGACCATAGCCAGGTGTATCCCCAAGACCAAAAATGTGAAATAAGATAAAATAAAAGTTCCATCTGATCCAGCAATACCACTCCTAAACATTCCTGAAGGATATGAAAACACTAATTCAAAATTATATTTGTAATCCTGTGACCACAGGAAAATTATAATATTCAAAACATGGAATCAACCTAGTTTGGTCCCATCAACCAATGACTGAATAAAGAAATCACATAGTTCCTCTGTAGTAACTAAACACAAAGGAATACTCTTCAACAATTAAAAAATAAGAAATCATGTTTCAAAACAAAATTGATAGAACTTATGGTAATTATGCTAAGTGAATAAGGAATTGAAAGATAATTATTACATGCTTTTGTGCATATATAACAATGAATTAGGGGAGAAACTGGGGAAAAGAATACCAAAATTGACTTCTAGATTCAATGAAAATTATGGTAGTTACCAGAAAGGAAAGTGTGGGAAGAAAGTCACCTGAACTCTCACTATCCTCCACCTCATAACACATGACATCTCCCTGGTA
Source organism: Sorex fumeus (assembly GCF_029834395.1). NCBI lineage: Eukaryota > Metazoa > Chordata > Mammalia > Eulipotyphla > Soricidae > Sorex > Sorex fumeus. The sequence goes on from NW_026606104.1 coordinate 49,108,850, forward strand.
TCACATTCTGACATGTCCCCCCAACTTGTAGAAGAGTCCTTTGATGGTATGATGGCACTGGACCTTTGTTGATGGAGTATAATGAGGTATGATGCTAACCCTCTGTAGTTGCATCATAATGTAAACCAATAAAAAAATAAAAAACAGAATAAAATAATAAAAATTAAAAAAATAAAAGAAACGGTCTACAGCTAAAACTGGAGGTGTAACTATCCCACCTCTGGTTAGTATCTCAGGAAGTGCAAAGAATCATGGCATTATTCAGTCACACAAAGGCCCTTTAAAAGAATTCAGGCAGCAGAACAGAACTTCTTAACCCAGGGCCATATGGTTCTCAGGATTCCAAGTGGTCCAGAGGAGAAAATGATGGGTAGCAGTTACAGTAAAGAAACAAAGTCAGGAGGTCACTGTCAGAAAAAGCTTGAGAAACACTGTTCTTGATTGGTACTTCCCAAAGTAAGTGGTACTGGGTTCTGGAACAAACCAGGGTGGCTGCTAGTAGCCTGGGGTGCAATTGGCAGGTTCTAAAAAGAAGGTAGTTTTCCAGGATGTGGAGTAATTTTTTCTGGGGCACTAGGCTATACAGGTTTGGAAACCTCTACTCTAGATAAAAACACGAAGGCCCCAAGCATGTACTGGAGCACCCATCCTGAGTCATCTTAGCAGAAGCTTAAGGTAGACAAGGGTTTCAATCCAAGAAGTGTGTTGGGATTGGTTTTTATGTTACAGATTCTCAGATTTATAGAACACAATTTTTTGAGAAGAAGGCTATCAGTAGGAACCCTGTCAGTTTGAAATGGTAGAAACAGACACTATAACATTTAAAAAAGAGGATAATGAGTGGGAAATCAAGAACTCAGAAACTGACAACAATAAGAAAAGTCATCCCAATTGCTGAAATTAATGAAAAAATCTTCTAACAATTCCTGGGCGTGCTCTAAAATTGTTATGAATCAGGAACTCCTGGATGCCTTGTGTGAATAGAAATGTCTATGACCTTTGCCCTGTCTGAGCCCCCTGTTGTATACTGGGCATGGGATTGGGCTGGGAGGGAATCAGCTGTTTCATTCCTCCAGAGCTACAGATGGAGTAACAGTAGTATAGAGCAGTGTTACAACTATCCCCCTTCCAATCTCCCTTCCTTTGACCAATCCCCTATCTTATTGGTTGACTCCCTAGTCTTGGTGTGGCTCCAATTTACACAATTTTCACCTGATATCCTGGGAACTCCAAAGGGGCACTGTATGGTCTGAGGTTGAGAAAAGCTTCTCTAGAACCTGCATTGAAGGAACTATTCACAAGAGCTGGTCTACAACTCAACCTATTTCGATGAGATTCTGGATTGAGAGATAAAGATATTTGGAGAGTGAAATTTTAGGAACCCTGGGAAGGGGGGGTGGGTAATACTTTTGTAGATGAAGGGACATGCATTATTTGGGACAGGGGCCTAAGTAGGGAATTGTGGCTGCTTCAAAAAGGTCTACGTGATCTTGCTCTCCTTGTATTCATGCCCTGTACAAGTACACATGTGTGTTGTGCTATATCCCCTCTCCTTGTGTGTGGTCTGGGCTCAGTTCTTTCATCTAACAGAAATGATGACTGTTTCCATATCCTGACTATTGTACCATGCATGGCAATAACCATGGGGTGCATACATCCTTCCAAATCAAGTTTTTTCTGTTTGAGGGATAGGTGCTGTTAAGTGAAATCACTGGGACATATGGGAGTTCTATCTTTCTATTTTTGAGAAATCTGCATACTGCTTTCCAGTGTAATAAAGAGAGCTCACATAAGAACACAGACATCACTGAACCATGACAAACTATTAACATTGGGCTTCAGAATCAATTACCAAATAGTGGAAAGAGGGGAGGACTAAGATTGGGGAAGAAGAGATGAGAGATAGTGACAGAGGGTTCTGGGCTATGAGGTGGTCGTGGTCATGGTGATCTGTACAATTTTGTATATCAATCCCATACCTTTCAGCACGAATGTAACATTATGAAGACTAATAAATAAAGTCTGATAAAAGTGTGATGAGCTGTTGGCTGTGCAGCGAGGTCATAAAGGACCGGCTCCTGCTGTATTCTCCCCTCTGCTGACTATGATGAAAGTAGCACCATGCTGAGAAGTGCCCTAGGGAAGGACCTAAAGTGGCCTCCCCTCCAGGGCACAGAGGAGCTCCACCCTTTAGCCCTGACCTTCTTGAACTGTGGGTAAGGGCACTATGTGGAATCACATAACTTCTAGAAATTTGCTTTAAAACAAATTTCTCTGTGATTATCAGTAAATGTTTTGATGTGTGTTCCTATTTTATAGAAGTTTAAGAAGCCCTGTTGTTGTGGCCAGAGAGAAAGTACAGTGGGTAGGGTGCTGCCTTGCAAGCAGCCTAGCTGTAAGTTTGATCCCCAGCATCCCATATGGTCCCCTGAGCATCGCCAGGAATAATTCCTGAGTGAAGAGTCAGGAGTAACCCCTGAGCATCTCCTGGGGAGCATTACCCAAACATGCCCCCTACCCTCAAAAGAGAAGCACTCTTGTGTAGATACTCCTGGAGGAAACTCCTTCCCTCCTGGGGGTAGGGGCTCTGTGAAGTGACTCGAGCTCTGGTAGAAACCTTCATTGAAGTCTTGTTCCCTGAGACAGAAAACCAAATCTCCATGCAGCTCCCTTACCCAGAGCAATTATGAGATTACGTTTAAAGTCAGTGTCTAAGGAAAATTTACACATCAGTAAACTATGGAAGGCCTTGCCACCCAGTATCCCACCTACTCCCCCCACCCACACTTAGAGTCTCTCTTCTCAGGCGTTTTGCATGCACTACTCAGGGCTAGAAAGGGCCCTTCTACCTTTAGAGCTGGTAGCCTGTACCTGTCCTACAGGACTTGGGAGAACAGATGTCCTGCATCCAGAAAGCCCTAATGACCCTTTCTCCGGGCACCTAAAACATGTAATCCCCTATTGAATACACATCATATTCTAAATACCCCTTTACTATACAGGAGGGAAAAGACCTCCTTTTAAGGATACCTTATTCATCCCGGGATTCTTAGAATCTCCCATGATGCCTGCAGTCAGGAAAACAATAACAGCAAACTCCAATTGTGTGAACGGCTGTGCCATGCCTAGTGCCATTTGGAGGTGACTTTCTACTGCCTACTAAATAACGAAGCCAACCAGGCAAGGGACTTTCAACACCCTCATTTTGCAGATGGGGAAAGAGGCCCTAGACTAGCACTTGGGGCTTGCCAGTGGGAAAGTGAGCAGAGTTAGGAGAGGTGCACTGCACCTGCCATCCTGGCAGAGAGGGCCAGGCAGCCTCCCAGGAACCCAGGAGGAGTACAAACAGGTGCTTGACTGGTTACATAATTTGGTGCTTCTAGAGAAATGCCTAGATCCATCCCTTGGCACCTCCAAAAAAGGGTTTGGCTGGCATCCAGAGAATTTACTGGGCACCATGGCCACAGCTGTGCCTCTAACCCGCCTGCAGAAGCAGCATTCTCATCTGCTCGCACTGTTGTTAGAAACCACCTACATTCCTCGATATCCGTGTTGCAGTGAACAGATACAACTCTGTATTTTTAATGCATTATCTGCAATTAGCAGCAGCGGTATGGAAGAACTCTGTGCTCCCTGGGGCTGCCCCTCATAGCTGCAGCTGCGAGGACATTTGTGCTGAAGAATCTGGCCAGGCTTCTCTGGCCCAAGCAACTCTGGCAAGGGGAGGCAGGAGCTTCTTTTTGCAGTGTGGGCCTTTCCAGGGCTGGAGGAGTCGGCTCATCACTTGCTGACTCTGACACCTTTCTACCCTTCTATGACGCCTAAACTCCAAAGGGGAGGTCTAACAAGTGAGGGCCCCAAAGGGCAAACAATGGTCCTGAATGCCATGGACAAAACAAGTTTTCATAAGCTCAGGGTGTGTGGCATAATGGTCTGTGAAATGCAGAGGGAATGCTGCAGTGCCTGGGTAAAAGTAGAGGGTGTCTGCATGGACTTCAGGAAAGAAAGGGTGGAGGTGGTTAGTGAGCATTCACGGGTGCACTCCAACTCTGTCCAAAGGATAAAACATTTAGTTTTGATAAATATATTACTAATAGCTGCATGCAATGGGCACTTACTATGGATCAGGTCATTCTATTCTCTCTCTGTGTATGTGTGTGTGTGTGTGTGTGTGTGTGTGTGTGTGTGTTTGGGCCACACCCAGTGGTGCTCAGGACTTACTTCTGGTTCTACACTCAGAGATCACTCCTGGAAAAACATACAGGATGCTGGGAATGGAACCTAGGTTAGCCTCATGCAAGTCAAATACCCAAACTGCTATCCTGTCATTCTGGCCCCAGGTTGTTCTAACTATTCACCAGACACCATCATCACGTTTGGTTCCACTCCTGTGTTAGCCAAGATGTGAAGGCTGCTCTTTTTCGGTATGTGACAATGCTCTGGTGTTGCCTGAGTTCAGACCTGATGATGACGTGGTCCCGATGACTGTACTAATCCTGCACAGTCAGAGTAGCCTAGTCTGGGGTTGATGTTTATGTTCAATACGTCATCGAGTGGGTGCCAGCATGCAGCCAGAGAATGCCAGGCTAGTTTCTGGCCCCAAAGTTGGCCGTTCTCTTGCTCAGCAGACCCTGTTGTTATGCCTGTTTCCAGAAACCAGGAAGAGACGGCTCAGAGAACTGTCATCACTAGGAAGGAGCACTGTGATGACCTGTCACTGACACTGGAGTAGTTGCTGCTAGCACTGGCACAGGTAGAGGAGGAGGGAGGGTCAGTGATGAGTGGGAGTCAGGTTGCACAGCTGAGGAGGGGCCAGTCATGAGGAAACAGGAAATGGAAGGCTGTGGCATTTGGCATCCCATCTCCACCCTGGGAGTCTATCCCTGCTATTTACTAGTATGGGGCTCTGAGCAACGGGCTGAACATCAGAACCACAATCACTTTTTTTGGTTGCTTGTATTTGGGCCACACCTGGCAGGGCTCGGGGGTTATTCCTGGCTCTGCACTCAGGAAACACTCCTGGTGGGCCGCAGATTGAAGCTGGGTCAGTCGCTTGCCAGGCAAGTGCTTTACTCGCAGTACTATCTCTCCAGTCCCAGAATCACAATTGCTTTTTCTGCACAACATAAAACTGAAAAAACACCTGGAACCCAGGGTCACCCTTGAGGCCTCACCACAGCCCCCGCACTGTGGAAAGCATCTCACATGCACACTCACAGCCACAGTCAACCCCCAAATTCCACTATCATAGCTGGTTTCATGCGAGAAGATGGAAGCACAGAGAGGTTAAACAACCTCAGTGAGGCACCACAGCTACCAAGGAGCAGAACTGAGACCTCCTGACACCAGCAGCCTTATTCCACCACCTCAGTGGGCAGCTATGGAGTCCTTGCCTTTTCACTTCCCATCTGTAAGGGCTGCAGGAGTCTCATGGGGGGGGGGGGGGCGGAGGGAGGGCCCGTTAGGGTCTGATGGCGATGTAATGCCCTGGAACTCCCTGGGTGCCCTAGTCATGCTGGTGGAAGGGTCTAAGCTGCTTGCTTGGCTCTGGTTCGAAGAATATTCATTTCCTTTCAGAAGGTCAAAACTTTCTTGGCATGACTGATCCTAAAGGCTCAGATCACCATGATCAATATATCAAATAAAACATAGGATTGTTTTATTGCCATTTCCGGTAAGAACAAAGCTCAGAGAAAAACAATGGGAGCTGAGTGAAAACCAAAGCAGGTGGAGGAATGATCCAACACTGCAGCAAACGTCCTCTTTTGGCAAGACTGAAGTGCAGGCGGAAGACAAATGGCCATCTGAGTGGGAACAGGAGAGGCTGGCCCCATCTGTACTCCAGTCCTGCTGATAGCCATTGGCAGTGGCGACCGTACCAGGGTCCTGGGTGGTGTCAGCATTTCCTTGTCCTAACCTGCACAGTGAGTTCACAGGCGGGGTGGCTGGGGGCTAAGGCTCTTGGACCCAGAGAGCCCAGTGAGCTCTGTGCTTCGAGCACCCTCCTGATGCCATGTACCATGGGGCAAGAGGGAGTTTTGGCACTGAGACACACTACTGTTTGATACAATGCCACATCTCATCACATCAACCTTTCTGAGGCTCATCTGTTCTTAATTACATCTCTAAATCCCAAGGCATTACAACTTTGTGAATTTGGGGAATTTAGAGGCTTGGAGGATTCAGAATAATCACAGTAATCCGGGTATTTACAGAGCTTCCCTTTGCAGACTCTGAACTCCAGACAGACAATAGTGGAGCGGCGAGGATGCCCAGAAATGGCTCTTGAGCTCTCGCCACAGAGTGCCAGGCCCTTAGACTGACTTGTTTTGTTAAGCTCAAAGCGGTAGCTGCAAAGAGTACTTTTCTCCATTGCCACGTAAGGGAGACTGAAAAGAAGACAAGGAGGTTAAGTAGACAAAGCCAGTAGGCCTTGAATCATCTCGGCACGACTGTCCTGCTTCTCACAACCCTCCCCAGCTACCTCCTCCAGGGTGGGCTCCAGCAGCCAGACCTGAGTCTGTGCAAGGTGTGCCCTTTTAGTCTGCGCTGATTGGACAAGCTCTTGACATGTGATGAAGGAACGGGCCAATCTGATTCTCTCTTGATAAGTAGAATTCGGAGGTGTAGAAATTGGGGCGGGCCAGACTGAGGGTTTGAAGTGACCCTTTGGGACTGTATGGGGTGGTGAAGAGGCAGAGTGAAGGGAGATAAACCAGGCAGTGTCTGAGAGCGCTACTTTCTAGCACTTCCTGTCTCATGCATTTGTGTTTAGTAGACTCTTTGGATTCCTAATCCAGGTACCTTCTCAAGAGGCCATTACAAATGGAAGATGAGAAAGGCCATGTACACAAGGAGGGGGCAAACAAACTCTTTTAAAAAAAACTTTTTAATAGAATCACTGTGAGATAGACCCTTACAAAACTGTTCATGATTGAATTTCAGTAATACAGTATTCCAACACCCATACCTCCACCAGTGTACATTTCCCAGCACCAGTATTCCCAGGTTCCTTCCCATCATCCACTACACCGACCTCAAAACCTGCCTCTATGGCAGGAGCTTTTTCTTTCTTTCTTTCTTTCTTTCTTTCTTTCTTTCTTTCTTTCTTTCTTTCTTTCTTCCCTCTCTCTTCCTTCCCTCTCCTTCCTTCCTTTCTTCCCTCTCTCTTCCTTCCCTCTCCTTCCTTCCTTTCTTCCCTCTCTCTTCCTTCCCTCTCCTTCCTTCCTTCCTTCCTTCCTTCCTTCCTTCCTTCTTTCTTCCCTCTCTCTTCCTTCCCCTTCCTTCCTTCCTTCCTTCCTTCCTTCCTTCCTTCCTTCCTTCTTTCTTTCTTTCTTCCCTCTCTCTTCCTTCCCTCTCCTTCCTTCCTTTCTTCCCTCTCTCTTCCTTCCCTCTCCTTCCTTCATTCCTTCCTTCCTTCCTTCCTTCCTTCCTTTCTTCCTTTCTTCCTTCCTTCCTGCCCTCTCTCTCTCTTTCTCCTTTTGGGCATTATGGTTATCCTGAAAGGTTATCAAGAATATCCCTTTACCTACTTTTAACCCTCAGAGCTTGTCCAGCATGATCATTCCCAGCTGTTATTGTCATACTGGTCTCTTCTCTATCTTACCTACCCTCAGCCCCACACACACTTGTGGTTAGATCCAACCATTGATGAGTCCTCCCAACCTCTGTTTTCCATGGCCATGGATATTAGTCTTCTACTATATATTTATTTATTTACCACAAATGAATGCAATCATTCTATATCTGCCCCTCTCCTTCTGACTCATTTCACTCAGCATGATACTCTTCATATCCATTCATTTTATAAATTTTCTTATAGAAAATTTAACAGCTTCATTTTTCCTAATAGCTGTATGGTATTCCATTGTGTGGATCTGCCAAAGTTTATCCATTTGTCTGGACACTCAGGTTGTTTCCAGATTCTGGCTATGGTAAATGGTGATGCAATGAACATAAAAAGTGCTGATGGTGTTTCTGCTGTGTGTTTTGGTCCCCCAGGGTATATTCCCAGAAGTGGTATTGCTGGGTTATATGGGTGCTCAATTTCTAGTTTTTTTTTTTTTTGAGAAACATCATATTGTTTTCCAAAAGGCCTGGACCAGTCGGCATTCCCACCAACAATGAAGGAGAGACCCTTTCTCCCCACATCCACACCAACACTAGTTGCTTTTGTCCTTTTGGATGTGTGCCAGAAGTGGACAGCTGATTGAAAAAAAATGGGCTCAGACCTCTACCTAATACTGTGCACAAAAGTAAGATAAAAATGGATTAAAGACCTCAACATCAGGCCAGAATCCATAAGGTACATTGAAGAAAATGTCAGCAAAACCCTCCATGATACTGAAGCTAAAGATATCTTCAAAGTTGAAATGCCACTGACCAAGCAAGTGGAAAAGATTAACAAATGGGACTATCTTAAACTAAGAAACTTTTTCACCTCAAAAGAAACAGTGACCAGGATACAAAGATTGCCTACAGAATGGGAAAGGATATTCACCCAACACCATTCTGATAAGGGCTTAATATCAAAGCTATACAAGGCACTGGTTGAATGCTATAAGAAAAAAAAAATCATCCTGTCCCATCAGAAAATCGGGTGATGAAACAAACAGAAACTTTCTCAAAGAAGAAATCCAAATGGCCAAAAGGCACATGAAAAAATGCTCTTCATCACTAATCATCAGGGAGATTCAGATCAAAACAACAGTGAGATAACAGACTGTCTTTTTACAGCCACTTAGTTCCACATGGGTGGTGAGGGGGTGGCTCACAGTCTGCTTTGGAGATTTCTGGGCCACTCCAGAGCTTCTGAGGTCTGAGGCAGGGCTGTCCCTGAACAATTTAGCTTAAAGGAGAGGGTTTCAGAAAAGTCCCTACAAATGAACCATTGCTGTGAGCAGGCATCACATCTGCTCTCACATTGATCTCACAGTGGCAGGGGCCAGAGGCAGCACCGAGGCCTGGTGTGCACTGTTTAGTGAACAGCCCTCATCGATCCATACACCTGCCTGATGGCTGACCAAAGTCTCTACTTGAGATACCCAGAGCAGGTTAGAGCTGGAAGGGCACCTTGGGAAGGCCCCTGGGATAGCCCAGGATGGTCACTGATGGGAAGAACCAATCCTAAAGACACCACTGAACTCTTACCTTTCCAAGTTCAATCCAGAGAGTGCAAACAGCTCCCATCGTTTATTGGGCAGTTTTGAGGGGCATTGCTGTGCTTTGTTGGCTCTAGGTTTCCCACAGAGAGGAAAGCAAAGAGAATACATATTTATGCGATGCTTGTAGGTCTCAGTCATAAGCTTGTGTGAAAGGAAAAGCACATTCTCACCCTTGAAGTAGCCATATTTGGTCACTAATTCAAAAGTCCCATTCCAGAGCTCCATAGGACACAAGCCTGGAAATCCGACTGCCCTCCACTGGAACTTCCAAAAGAAGTTTGAAAGGCCGTGGTGTCCTTGAGACCAATATACTCAGCAACATGCTCAACCTGGCCAGCCCCAGGGCTGGAGAGTCTACACAGCAAATTCATCAGGAGCCCCTTCTAGTTGGCTATGTGAAATGGATACAGGACATAGTCTATTGTCGTCAGCCTCCCAGTCAAGGTGCCATGCCCCTTGTAGGCTAAATCCTGGAGCCCTTCAAGTCTTTGTAGTTAATCTTGTCCTCTACTGTGTATCTTCCCAAGTTCTCCAGTCTCCTAGTCCCCATTCCTGCTTACTTCCTAACAGGTAAGGAACCAGGTGAAATTCTTTCCAGAGGTTTGGGTCTTGGTCCCATTCTCCTGAGAGATGAGATTTACCCTCTTCCTCTACATAAACTATCAGGTGTCCTTAAAATTCACACAATCACCCCCAGTACTTAGAATTTTCCCTTTAGAAAAATGTCAGCCCAGATGAGAATAGAATTTGCCTTCATTCCTTGGCAGTTGATAATATAAATTCAGGATGATTTTCCAAAAGCCTTAACTAGCTTCTACATCATTCTGATCATTGGCTTTCAAGTCAAAAGTACAGACTCTGGAGCCAGAGTGATAGTACAGCAGGTAATGCATTTGCCTTGTACATGACTGAACTGGGTTTGATTACTGGCATCCCATATGGTCCCCCAAGCACTGCCAGGAGCAGTTTCTGAGTGCAGAGCCAGCCCCTAAGCATCGCCAGGTGTCACCCAACAAGACAAAAAAAGAACCCAAAAACAGGCTCTGAGTTCTGTCCACACTACTGTGTGAACTCAGGTCTCCTTTGCCTCACTTCTGTAAAGGGATAATAAAACACATCCCGGTGACTGAGGCAGAGTGAGTGAGAAAATAATGAGGTCAGAAAATGAATGGCATAAGGAACTTAATACAGTGCTCCATACACACACACACACACACACACACACACACACACACACACACACACACTCTCCTAACCCATAATATTCACTGAGAGCCTAGACTGTGTCCAATTCTGTGAAAACTGCTTTACCAGTATCAAGTCAGGTAATTTATGTAGTAATGTGACTTCCTATTATTCCCTTTTTTTCACATAAAGAACTCTGAAGCTACAAAGGTTCAAAAAATTGTGGTGGCCAACAACTAGTCAATGATTGAGCAATCCCTGTTTGCGATCCCACAGAAATCAAAGCTATAATGAGTTCACTTAAAGTCTTAGAAAAGTGTTCTGTATAAACTATACTGTATACAGAAACTACCTAGTATACAGAAAAGGTAAAAAAGGTAAAGGCCCTCCCGTTGATTGTCGATTTGCTCGAGCGGGCCCAGTAACGTCTCCATTGGAGACTTTGTTGTTACTGTGTCTGGCATATCGAATACTCTCAGTAGCTTGCCGGGCTCTCCGAGAGGGGCGGAGGAATCGAACTCGGGTTGGCCATGTTGGCCGCTTGTAAGGCGAACGCCCTACCGCTGTGCTATCGCTCCAGCCCAGAAAGTACTCAGAAATGTCTATTGGGTTAAGGCATGGCTCCCAACAGCAATTCTGTGCATCTTTGCATAACTGGGTTGGGAGTTCAGCTTGACCAATACATTCTCTACAGGTAGGGGGAGGGGCATCTAAGTTGTTCATTTCTGACAGCAGTTGTGATCTTATCCCTAATACTGGCATTAGAGAATACATGTTATCCTTTATGGGAAAGGATACTCTTTAATCAGAGTACTCACAGATTGAGCACCTTGGACAGAGCTAGGGTTTTTCAGTTAATGTGTGCTCAGCATTGGATTTGCATTTAAAAACTGTTTATATTAAAGGTGTAGCCCACATTAAGAAAATACTGCAGTTCCTACTTCTAGCTCCGTGGTTCTGGCTCTGTCTCCCTTCTGACAGTCTATGAGATGAGAAAAGGCTGCTATAAAGATTTTATGAGTCCAAGAGAAACATTACTCACACAGGATTTATTTCAAAGGCATCATTCTGAAATTGTGGCATGTTGTTTAAGGGGGAAACCAAGCTCATATTGGTAGAATTTTTATACTAAGACGAAGACCAAATGTTGCGGAAGATTTTCTTAATGTCTACCATGTAAGTAACTTCTTCAATTTGGTTCATATCAACAGCCAATTTCTAAAGTATTTTCAGCATCCCTGGGCCTGTTACTTGAAACCAACGATGAGACAACAAGAGCATGATATTTTCTCTATTTGCACTAAGTCTAGCAAGAAGGGTAATTACTGGATTGGTACATTCAGCCCATCATAGTCAGAAATTGAAACAATGCAATGCCTGGCATGTACTAGACATCACAGCACTGCACAAAAGAAAAGGAATATTTGTCTATCCTTACAGTTCTGTAGTCTGGTGACGTAGAGGCACTCATCCCCACCCCCGCTCCTGCCACCTCACAGCACACCATGCAGTGAAATTAGAGTTATAGAGACAAGCGCGAGAGCTTACTGGGGGAGTTCATTTCAGGATGGAAGGCTTACTGCCCATTGTTATTCTTCAAGAACCTAATCAAAAGTACTCTCCTCAATGAATCCTTTCCAACTCTACCAGATAGAGTTAATTGCCCCAAAATCTTGAAGAAAGGGAAACTTGGGATGACAGACACTAAACTAGTAAGTTCTAGAACCATAAAATGCCTTGCCAGGGAAATAAGGGGATATTAGAGGGATTAGGGAATTTGCAGTTTTATCCCTGATACTGCATGCCCTAAGTCTGAGGCATGCCGAAGTCTGAGGCTCCTGAGTTCTACTCGGGTGGGTTCTGTGGCTTGAAACAAGGCAGGGCCCAAGCACCATATCTTTGGGCCTGACATTGATTGACATGCTGACTGGATCTGAGTATCACCAGGAGAGCTGTTGGGGCTCCCTGATGACCACATAGGAGATCCCCACCCCACCACCAAAGTTTTGTATGATTGTAAAGAAAGGAGTGGAGATATCATTGTAAAGGGAGAGGCAGAGATACTCAAATTGGTTCTTGAAATACAGACGGAGAAGAGGAAGAAAAGAGGCATAACCAAAGGAGTGGTGAAGGAGGGTTTGGCAAGAAGAATGACAATTGGCTAGAGTGGTTGAAGCAAGGCATGTGGCAATGTTTGGGGAGCTGCTGGGGACCAGGGAGGAGAGGTGACACTGCCACATGAGGGACATTGTGAAAGTTCTGTCTTAGGAAGTATATTCTCCATTCTCCTGGTGATGGGAGCTGTCATAATATATTTTAGCATATCGATTTTTCTGTATACAAGAATAACATGTTTACTGTAAAACTTTTAGAAAAATACAAAGAAACATAAACTCATTCTGAGTGCCTTTGTGTTGGCATTTTTTCTTGTCTTCTCTTCTGAAAATTACTACTTTATGTGTATGTATATAAAATTTTTAGTTCATACTATATATTCGGTTTTATAGGATGATATTTTTTACTTAATATCACATATTAAGCATTTTCTAATTTCTTTAAGAATTCTTTGAAGTAAATTACCTCTTATTTTATCAGCCTCACGTACGGCAGTTTATGGAGCCATTAAATGCTGGACATTTGCTGTTTCCTTTCTCACTATAATAAATAATGCTGCAATGAACATCCTTGTAGCTATCCTTTTACATTAACCTCTCACTATTTCCTTGATATCATTTCTTAAAAGCGTTATGTGCCTTTTGCCTTTTCATAAGTACTATCAAACTACCTTCCAAAAGGGTTGTGTACATTTATAATCCCACAAGACATGAGGTGACCAAATGGCTGAGCCACTCCTAAAGCGGAAACGGGAATCAGATGTGGGCACTGGTATCCATGAGGCCATGGCAGGATGACAGATGACCAGAAGGAATTACACGTGTAGGATTGAGTGTTACCCAGGACATGTTAAGAGTCTAGTAAGAGAGAATTTAAAGACTGCAGGTTCAGTGGACAGACTTGTTCCCTGCACTCCCTAAAGCAGTGGTGTCAAAACTTCCACTTGAGTGTTCAGACCATGGAGAAGGAAAACAGACTTGCCTCTCTCTTGACTGCTACTAATCTGTAGACAGAACCTTTGGTTGTTAGCAGGATGACACACGTGAAATTGGCCCGCAAAGCTGAAGTTTGATTCAAGGAGATTTCCTCATTCATGTACTGGGTTTACGAACAAGCAAACACTCAGCAGATGTTTAAGTCAGAGGCAGTAAAATTGGGTGGACCTGTCTCTCTGGGCCACAGTGGGTTTTCCCAATCATTTCACAATTAAGAATAGCTACCATGATGGGTGAAAAGATGCAGGGACCATTGCTGTCTCAATCCCCATACTAAAGCTGCTTGCTTTAGTCCACTCCACTCTCTCCTCCCCACACCTGCTATCCTCCACGCCCTCCTGCATGTCCACAAATGTAGTGACCTGTCAAGGGTCAATATGAGGACCAAACTCGGGACTCATCACAAACTTGGGGCTGAAGCCTCACAGGCTTGAAAGGGAATCAGGGCCAGACTCCAGCCCCTCAAGGAACCCCTTCAACAACACCCCTAGCTAATGTCTGCTCGGCACTCACTCTGTTCGAGAGCATCTGGCAGGAAGCTAATTCTTTTTAACTCCCCCACACTTTATGTGTAAATACACCATGGTTTACAAAGCTCCTTATGGTGATTCGTTACAGGCATTCAATATTCCAACACCAATCCCACCACCACTATCATCTTCCCTCCACAACTGTCTCCAGTTCTCCAATCACCCCTCAAGCCTTCCCCCACGGCAGGCCCACAATTATTTATATTGCTTCTTACCCATAAATGGCTGACAGAATGATCAAAAAATAGCTCCTTAGAAGAAAATTAATGAAGACTGTTGTATCTTACCATGTGGATATTAAGTCCAAGTCTGAGGGATTAGTAAAATGCTACACTTAAGCTTCTGTGTTAATCTTTTTGTTAGTCTTGGTTGGATTCTACATTACATCTCATTCAATCTGGTGTGCTACAACTAAATTGTCAGTGTTGTAGAGGTTAGAGGAGTGTGGAGTGTGGTAGTGAATGCAGCTGCACACTCCAGAAAATCTAGTTTTTAACTGTTTAGTTCAGTTGGAATTATTATTTTTTTTACTTTTGAGTTTTCTTGGCAACAGAGATGGTTCATGGGCATGATGGCTAGTGCTTCCAGAAGTACAGGGAAGTGGGGAGAGGTAGCCAATCTTGTTTCTGAGAAGGCCTGGGGCTTGCAGCTACAGGGACCTGAGTCCCTGAAGTTTTGGCAGGGCTAAGTTCTCTGTGAGATTCAGTAGTCCTGAGGCAATAGAATCTGGTCGGAGGCATGGCGGAGGCTTTGGGGTACGGAAGTGAATGCTGCTGAGGCTTTGTTTGGGTAGATGCCAGTCCACCCCCCTCCCAGAGTGCCCTAGGTGTCTCAGCCAGGCACGGGCATCTAAGAAGTTTTTGTGGCTAATTGATCTCTTTCAACATTTATTTATGAGTCTCTGGAACAAGACTGGTAGAGATGAGCTTACATGGCAAGTGAGGTGGTTCATCAGGAAGCTTATTCTTACTTCTAGAAAGATCTTGTGCCAAGTCCAGGTTTGACTTTTATTGGTGGGGGGAACCCTACTGGTGCTCAGAGATCATTGATGACAGAGCTTGGAAGCCATATGGGGTACTTATGATTGAACCCCGGGTCTACTGCATGTAAGGAAAGTGCCCTAAACACTAATCTAAACAAGTCCAGATTTGACTTTTGCGACTCTTCACTGTTATAGTTTCTACCAGTTATGCAATGAGTATTTAACCATCTGAAAACAGGTACCATTTTTCTTTCAGTAGGTGAAAAATTGGAGTCTGTTTGGAACATGTCTTTAAGTCAGAGAGATCTCCAATTTCAATTTCAACTCTGTTAGCATTTCTGGCCAGATGTGTATCATTGGGCAACTTGCTAAACATTTCTGAGTCTCACATTATTCCTTAGGTCAGAGATGATGATGTCTTTACATCACTAGCATGTAGTGATGATGAAATGAAATTCCAGTACATGGAAAATGGTGGTTAGTTACTAAATGTCAACTCCCATTTCAACATCCTCTAAGGTGCTCTCATAAGAACCTAGGATCATTCTTAAAGTGTAGAGCTTAGGGTCATACCTTGAATCAATTGAATCCCATTCTATGAGATGGGGGATCTGGAGACTTCTGCTCATTTAAATCAGAGTGGCATCCATGTGGGAAAAAGTTAGATAACACAAGTGGGAACTCTATTGAAGGCCAGTCAGGGGTCCACATAGTACCTGGTGAGATTCCCTCAAGACCCCTGTTTCTGAGCTGGAAGCTAAATCCTATGTTCCTTGTCTTGTGTGCTCACTCTCAGACAGAGGCTTCCCCTCCTTACTGTGTGATTTGAAATGAGGAGGTGGGAGAGGAATGGGGAAAGCTTCACCATGTAGATCAAGGCCTAAACTCTGTCTATAATCTTCATATAGTAGCAAGAAGAAGCTCATTGCCTCGAAAGGGGGAAAGCAGGGCA
Organism: Sorex fumeus; assembly: GCF_029834395.1. Classification (NCBI taxonomy): domain Eukaryota; kingdom Metazoa; phylum Chordata; class Mammalia; order Eulipotyphla; family Soricidae; genus Sorex; species Sorex fumeus. The sequence goes on from NW_026606104.1 coordinate 49,124,773, forward strand.
GGGCTGAGGCTCACAGACCATATAGTAGGCTGATATTTGGATTACCCCCAGCTCTTTGAAGGGATACTGTGCCCACAGCAGACATTTGGTGGCCACCAGAATGCCCAGACCTTTTCCTGGCACTCAGGACTTCAATGCAACTGCAGCCACCAGTGAATCCTACCAGGCCCTTTATTTATCTCTCACTTCCTTTCCTCTTCTCACTCACTTCCTTTCACTGCTATCTCCCAACTACAAGTACTCTCTGTGCATCCAATTTTGTGTTGATGGCTCCCAGATGTCTATTTGCATCCCACATACTTTTCCAGACTTCAGATCTATCTACTGAGATGTTCCCTGGGCATCAGAAACTTAACAGGCCATGGTTCCCTGTGCCACCCTGTGCCATTCACCAGCCACTTAAATCCATGAGCTGGGCACCCACCAGCTCTCCCTCTTTCTCCTCCTTTGCCCCTCAGACTCATTGAGACTAACGAAGTGCTGTTCTTCCAGTGCCCCAGTCCCCTTCCTCTCAGTCTGCAATGTGACTGTGTTAGTTCAGATCTTACTGGTTCTCCTCCGGGCCAGTGCACCAAATTCCAGCTCCTCTCTGCACCTGCATGCATCCCTCTACCCTGCTCTTCAGCAGCACTGAGAGGGTCTTTCAGACACTCACAGCTAGTCATGTCATGCCCCTCCTATAAGAACCATTCAGTGGCTCCTATGGCCCTCAGAATAACATTCAAAAAACCTGGACTCCTTCAACCTCTCCAGTTTATCCTCTTTCTGTTTTTTTCCACATCCTCTAGCTATATTTTCAGGCATGAACCGTAGCTACTCCCCTGCTTTCCAGGGTCTCTTCACTAACCCATCTCCCTGCAGACCAATCTTCTGATTTCCTCTCTGCCTTGTCCTTCCTGTTGCTGGTCCCACAATCCAAATCAGCACAGAAAGTGGAGACATTCTAGAGAAGAACACTTTTCATAACTATTTCCCAGACCTGTGAGCTCTTACTCTTCCAATTGCCTTGCAAATTGCAAGCCTGGACCAAGAGAACCTAGGTGGTAAATTGGGAGAAGCTGACTTCCTCCAAGAAAGTTCAAGATCCTGCTTCTCCCAGGAATGTTGATCTTCCCTCCCCCCACCCCCCACCACCGCCCCACCTCGCCTCAATGTCTTCCTGGGCTCATGAGGCCCCTGTCTGTCCACTGAGCAGCACACAAGGAGAAGCTCATAGGAAATCTTTCCATGTGACTGGCCTTGGGCTGGACAGCTGGGACCAGACAGTTTGCTTGGTGCATAGTAAGAGTTTTACATTCAATTTCCCATTTGAATCCTCATAGGACAAAAACAGCTGAGGAAACAGAAGTCTGAGAGGTTAAGTAAGTTGCTCAAGGTCATTCAGTTTTCCATGAGGTACAGATGGCTCTTGAGCCTAGATGGTCTGAATTCCCAGATCTATCAGAGAAGAACATCAAAGAACAATGATCTCTGCTGCCGAGGCTGCCCTGCCTGCACAAAGGCCCCTGAAGATCATCGTTCTTCCAACACCTCAGAGTGTAGGCTGGCTTATGGAGGAGGCAATGTTATCTGCCACAAAATGATTAGGACAACAATACACTCAAATCCCAGTTACTTCTGAGGAATATCTGCTTCTGAATTCAATTTGGTTCAATTCAATCCAATTTAATTCAGTGCAGTTATCAAGTAGAGACCATGCACTCTGAAAGGACAGGCTGTGGAAGGTCCAGAGAGAAAGGCAGAGGGTCCTCTTGTAAAACAAGAAGCCACTGGGGTTCCTGCCTGGAACTGGGTTCAGGCAGGGATATGGTGCCAGCCCAGGAGCAATTAAGGGCAAGATGAATTTGCCAAGTTCTTGAGTTAGTTCCTCTCTCTAGCAAATTTTGTTAAAGGTCATTAGAATGCTGACTTATATGCCCAAACATGTCTTATAAGTTTGGTCTACAGAGAATATAGTACCAGTTAGTCTAGCAGGTACTCATACATTTGGAAGAAATTGGGATAGTTAGTGGCTGCAGGTATGAACTCCGGAGACAGAGAACCTGGTTGAGTACTTCCCAGCAGAGACACCTGGAGCAGCCCATGTTAATATTCAAAGCCTCAATTTTTTTTTCTCCATAAGAGGGGACTTTGTCTGTAAGAGAAAAATATTACCCCCTATCTTGCAGTCACTGAAATGGTAACATGAGATTATGCATATAAATGCTTGGCACAGCACTAAACCTTCAAAAGAATGTAAAACGTGTTGGAGGATACAATTTTTATTCTGAACTGGTTAGCTTGAAACAAACCACAATTTGCTCCAATAGCTAGTCTGGTCCCTGATACTTAATGAATGTCTCATGCACAAACACAGCCAAGAGTGGAATACATGATGCAGGCTTAATAGCCCAGAGGCGAGCTGGACACTGGGCAAAGGAAAGAATTTGAACTATTTCCCATGGGCAGCAGCAGCAGCAGCTTCCAGAGGCTTCACAGCAGGGACTGGATATCATATCCAGGCTGTTGGGACACTTTCATGGGCCATGATGAATGGAAGGGTGCGGTTTTAGACTCTAGCACGAGCTGTTCTGTGTTTGCAGGGTGAGAGTACCTGCATGAGGTCAGGAGAACTGGTGTTGCAGAGAAAGGGATAAAGTGGAAAGATATTCAGAGGCAGAATGAGTAGGACTTAGCAGCCAAGAATGTGAGTGGTTGACGAGATTCCTAGCTCAGCAAACAGCATGATAGGAAGGATGCAGGCAATGAACTAGGAGAAGCCAATATCCTCTGCAAACCTTGGGTCACTTTCTCCCACTTTCTCCCAGAAACAAGGACCTTGGCATTGGACTCAGGTGACTTGTTAGAGACCCATCAATGAGAGGAAGGTCATAGGAAATTCTTCCATGTTTAACTGGTCTAGGGTCTGACAGCTGGGCCCGTGGCCAGTGCAGGAAAAGGTTGCCTCCTTGGTAGAAAGACCTTGGAAGACCCTTTACTGCACATGGTTTTCAAGAGACATCCTCAAAGCTGGTAAGAAAAAGAAAAACCTTTGAAAACAGCCCAAATAAAGGGATGGCGACGGGTACTTATATATACCAGAGTGCTATTCACCACTTTGTCCTCTTTCAGCCTTTGATAAGACTATAGAGGAACTGGCCACACATTTCACAGAGAGGGAAACTGAGGCTCAGAAAGCTTTTATAGTTCCAACCAGACCTAATCTGCCAGGGGAGGAAATAGGATTCAAACCTCTTAATCCAACTCCAAAGTGTATATTCCCTTTCCTCTGTGACACATTTCATAATCTTTAATTTTAAAAGTTCCATTTCTTCAGACATTCATATAATGCTAGTGGCAGCGTAAAATGATCAAATGCTTTTAGAAAGCAATTTGGCAATAAGAATCAAGAGTCTTAAAAATATTCATTCCGGGAATTGCTTCTAAAGAAATAATCATAAACTGGAGTGGGGGGGTGGGAGGCTTTCTCCCTAACACTCTTCATAGCAATATTTATAACATGGACAATAGGCGGCGATCTAAGTGTATATATCCACTTAATGAAATATCCTGGGACTGAAGCCTTATATTAGAAAATTGTCAGCGTTATAAGCATAAAACAATCAGGATACAAAGTTATATGTGGCTTCATCTAGTGATGGGATTGAAGACACCTCAGATTCCATGTTTTGGTCCATCTTCCTCTACCCTCTGTCAGTCCCTTCTAAGTAACACTAGATTTTAAATACAACATTATTCAAATATATATATTTCCAAAGTATATTTTAAAATATATATATTCAGTATGAACAAATAATCTTAAGAAATATTGCTATATGAATTGATATGCAGCACAGAATTTAGTGTAGAGGGGGTGGAAAGAACTGTGTTTGCCTTAAATTTTCTCTCATACAGAAACCCCAGGGCACACTAATAAGGACCTGGAGTCACGAGTCACGTAAGAGAAGAAGAAAAGATATATATATATATATATATATATATATATATATATATATTATTACTTGCAAGCTAATAGGATTGCCTAACCTAGAAAATCTGAAATAATCAACTTAAAAACTATTAGAGTTAATGAGAGAGTTCAGTGAAGATGGCCAGTTTGAGAAGAAATGTACAAAAATCAATCGTTTTCTTATTTACCAGCAATAAACGATTAGAAAATGCAATGACAAAACAATACTATTCACAACAACCATAAAACCTCTGAAACTACCTAGGAATAAACCAAACAAGAAATGTACTAGATATAAATGAGAAAAGCTATAACATTTTATTAAAGAATATAAACAATGGTCTGAAAAAGGTGAGATATAGCATGGTCTTATATAAGCAGATTTGCTATTGTAAAAATGACAGTTATTTTCAAATTAGCCTACAAGTTCAGTGAAAATATAATCAAAATCACAATGGAATTTCTTGGGGAAATCTAAGAGCCTATTCAAAATTGCATCTGGAAAATTTAAAAGCCCAAGCACTGGCAATAGAAATGATGGGAAGGAGGAGGACCTTTTCTACTAGAAAACAAAATTTAGTCTAAAGCTATGGTAATAGAAACTGTGTGTTCCTGGCACAGGAGAAGAATAATAGCAAAGTAGGACCATTTCAAATCAGAAAGGTCTGGGGAAAATTTATTATTCATTTGGAACTAAAAGTTAGAACTTTATCTCTTTCCTGGAACAAAATATAATTTAGGAAGATTAAAGAGATAAGTACAAAATATAAAACATAGTTCTTGAGAAGAGACGATTTTCTAATCTCTAAGTGGGGAGATAATCCTAGCCAAGGCACAAAACTCTTGAGTCACAAAGGAAAGGTCAACCGGTTTGAACACTTAAAATGAAAAATGCCTGCCAGGAGAAAGAATAAAATGAGGCTGCTAGCAGACAGATCAGCAACAGATAGTACACCATGGAGGATAGACAACTATAGATCACATTTCCTGTGCTGATACCTTATTCCCAGTATCTGCACAGGAGGGCTTCAGAAACCTCCAGTCTTAAAGAAGGCATGAGGCAAGAGGGTGGAGCCCTTGGGAATAGAATTAGCACCCTAATAAAGAGAATCCCCAGATGGATTTAACCCTACCACCTTGCCACCTGGAAACACAGGGAGACATCAGCCACCTCTGAACCAGGAAGCAAACTGTCACCACCAGGAGCCTGCTGGCACCTGGGTCCCAGGTTTCTCAACTGCTAGATTTGTGAGGAATAAATTCCTGCTGGTTATCAGTCACTCAGCTTGTGGTATGTTTGTTAGAGCAGCCCGAAGGGGATAAGAGGACAGATGTGGCATTAATAGAGAAAACAAAAATCTACAAAGAGCGCCTCGAAAAGGGATAGAGACACAAACAGCTCAATAGAAAAGTGGGTAAAGCATATACATAGGCATTTTGGAAGATGAAATTTCATGAAACTTTTATCAATTACTAATGACTGAAAAATGGGAATCAAAAGAATAGCTTTCTAAAAAAATGTTTGAAAGGATATAGGGAATAACCTTTTTAATACTTGGTGGATGAAAAGGTTAAATTGATTCAGCTTTTTTAGGATGCTTTGGCAGAATCTCTACCTTAAACTCACTTTGACCCAGAAATGCCACGTTAAGGAAACTATCCAACAAATTTTCTGACATATATACCAAGATATGAGCATACAAGTGTTAACTATACAGTGCTAACTGTAGCACTCTCTAAAACAGTGAAGGACGCAATATTAGACAATTGTTTTAAAAAATAATGAGGCAGGGGATGGAGAGAAAGTAAAGCTGGCAAGGGACTTGTCTTGCAGACAGCTGACCTGGGTTCAATTCCAGCACCCCATATGGTCCCCCCCACCCCGTCCCACCAGGAATGATCCTGGAGCACAGAGCCAGGAATAAGCCCTGAGCACATCTGGGTGTGGCTTAGAAACCAAAACATAAACATATTGACATGGAATAACTACATATACCTAGAAAAGAAATACATGTTAAATATGTATTTAATTTAATAGAAAAATATTCTACAGACTAACATATACATACTTAAGCCCTTATTGTCTCTTTGTGTGTATGTTTGTGTGTATGTGTGAAAGTGGATCTACAAAGATACATACCAACTTGTCAATAGTGTTTGCTTCTGAGGAAGAACAAATTAAGGTAAGATCTTGACGATCAGAAGAGTTAAAACATTTTATTCTGTATTCTAGTGTATGTTTTGAATTTTTCAAAATAAGCCTTAGTTTCTTTTACAAATAACAACAAAAAGTTGGTATATATTTATCTAGAAGATTGGAGGGCCCAACAGCTGCGGGACCCAGCCAAAGCCATGCTGAGACCACTCTCCACACGCTTGGATGAGCCTCATGCATAAAGGAACCAGCAGAGGAACCCAGGTGTGCGGGACCCGGGGCTGAGATCTCCAAGCCTGCACAGTTTGGAACTAGGCCTTCTAGTAGCTAGACAGTTACACCCACCAACTGCCGTGTAACCCCAACTACGGCCAGGATCAAGAGATTATCAAACCAAGCTCCAGAAGAGAACAAAGCAGAGTCACCTACCCCGTGCCTGACTGTCCTCACTAGGACCCAACAGCTGAAGACCTCTGGGACTCAGCCAAAGCCATGCTGAGACCACTCTCCACACGCTTGGATGAGCCTCACACATAAAGGAACCAGTAGAGGCACCCATGTACCGGCAGAGGAACAAAGGCACGCGGGTCCCGGGGCTGAGATCTCCAAGCCTGCTTGGATCGGGACTGAGCATCCTCCACCCAGATCCTCTATCTTCCAGTAGGCAGGGGTCACACCCACCAACTGACCCCCAGTGCCGTGTAATCCCATCAATGGCCAAGACCCAGAGACTATAAAACCCAGCTCCCGGACTTGCGACACCTTATTATCTCATTCCTGCTTTCAACAACTTGGAAGGCTACCGAGTGCAGCCTGCCCACACGGCAGAGTCTGGCAAACTCCCCGTGGCGTACCCAATATGCCAAATACCAGTAACAATGATGGGTCTCATTCTCCCAACCCTGAAAGAGCCTTATATGGCACTTTTTAAAATCTCAGGGCTAGGACGAAGGAAACGTTACTGGTGCCTGCTTGAGGCAATCGACGAACAACAGGATGATCATGATCGTGATTGTGATATATTTATCTATAATCCATGAACATAGTTCTTTAAATTAAAAACAAACAAAGCCAAGCCTAGAAAGATAACTGAAAGAAATGCATTCAAAATGCTCATGCCCAGACTTTGTTTACCTAGCATTTCTCCGATTTCTTATTTCTTATGTTTTTTTTTAAGTATCATGTGTGATCCTTATAATGGGAAAATGTTTAGAAAGCAAATCTCTGTTCTTTGTAAGTTGCTTCCTGTTTGCTAGAAACCAAGTCAGCAAGATACTTGTGCTTTTCCTCTGTTCCACTGAGGCCAGTCAGGTGACTTTGAAGCAGAAAGCAGAGGGCTTAGTATCCCTGAGTCTGGAGTTGAGAGCATTTGTAGGAGGCAAATGAGCAAATGAAGATGGGAATAAGAGCCAACAAATCAGCCTGGGAAGAGGGTTGCTGTTAGCCTCTTAAAGTGATCAGCGGAAGCTTCCTGGCAGAGTCTCCATGTACAATACACGAAGGATTTTTTTTTATATATACACATACACAAATGGATCAGCCTACCCACCACCTATCTATCCACTGAAATGGAAACATCCGGATTGCATTTCTGCCTGGTTCGACTTAAAGGGCTGACAGAGGGATGGGGGGTACTCAAGCAGAGAGAGAGAAATGAAATTATGTATAGAAAAGATGGGAGGACAGTCTCACTCAGCATCTGCTGAGTAACCCTTGTCTTGAGCACCCTTCCAGGCACCAAATGTGTCCTGTGTTGAGCACTGAGATAGAGAAAGAGAGAGAGAGAGAGAGAGAGAGAGAGAGAGAGAGAGAGAGAGAGAGAGAGGAGAGGAGAGACTGGCCCAAGGTGCCCTGGGGGACTGAGGCTCTCTCTGGTGCTCCAGTGTTCTTCCTGTTGGGCTCCCAGCCCAAGGAGAAGAGAGGAGGAAGTTTCTGGAAGCGCAGCGCAGAGTCACTTGCACCTACGCTCCTGAGGAGAGTAAATGGGTCATGAATGTGTTTGAACTCAGAGCCCTTTCCCTCCTTCCCAAGCTGAGTTCTGAAATTTCTCATGATGGTTCCCAAAAGTGAGGCAGTGAAGGCTGGGGTGTGTCTAAATTAAGCCCCCAAGTGGGCGTTTCTGCTCAAGTATGCATGAGTTATCTGCGACTTCAATCTTTGTTGCCTACAACTTGTGGAATAAGAACGACTTCTCTCAATGCACAGCCAGGAGGCAAAACTTTCCCAAAAGACTTGAATATTGACATCAGACTCCTGCATCCCCGTGAATAATTGGTTTGTGTGAGTGTGTCTGTGGGTGTGTGGGAGTGTGGGTGAACTGAACCCATGGGATTTGTTGTTCTGTGACTGAAAAACAGGCTTCCTGTTCTTGAGTTTCCAAACCACCAGGGCTATTGCCCAACTAGCAAGGAGGCTGGGGCTTTCTTCTGGACCTAATACTGGTCCTGGGCTGGGGTGTGTCCTCTTGCTCACTGACAGTAACCTGCCGGAAGGGCAGGAAACACCCATTGCTTGGGCCCACAGCTCCTCTTGCCCTGGATGTCCAGGATTCTGTATGAGTGCTATGGGGCTACCCACCTTGGGCAGGGGTTCCTGATGACCTCTGTCCCTGCTCACGAGCCATTGTCCACTGCATGAATTTCTGGGTTTCATGGTTTTGGAAGAGCCTGGCAAGCTACCTGTAGTGTATTCGATATGCCAAAAAACAGTAACAATAACAGGTCTCATTCCCCTGACCCTGAAAGAGCCTCTGATACAGCAGCATTGGGAAAGAAGAGTAAGGAGAGGCTGCTAAAATCTCAGGGCTGGAACAATGGATACATTACTGGTGCCCACTACAGTAAATTGATGAACAATGGGATGACAGTGATACAGTGATGGGTTTCTGGGATTTGCCCAAGGCCCAGAGGTTCCTCAAGGAAAGGCTTCTTCCTTCAAATCATAGCCAATAAATGGGGGCCCACCTCAAAGCTGCCTGGACTCTAAATGGTCCAGCCCCCTTGCCTGATCTCCACAACGTCCTTTCACCAATTTAAATCTGTAGCAAGTGCTGATAGTAGATGGTATCTTGATGGTATCTTACTGGCAACTGTTGCCCTTCAGAAGGGAGCAACTAACTGCCAGTGGCCAGTATTTATGCCCCTGTGTCTTGGGGCATTTTTCTTAGGAGAGGTCACAGTTTTCATGTGCATGAGACTATGGGGCCAGGGCACCACTCATTCGAAGTACTCAGGCATGACTCATTTGCAGCTTTGGTGAGCAGGTATTTAAATACACAGTCTCCCTCCCTCTCTCCCTGGCTCCTTAAGTAAACTAATTCAGAGACCTGGGTTCTTTCACCAGAGTCTCCCCCTGGGATTAAGTCTCAGGTCCCAAGGTGAGTAGATAGGATCCCTTCCTTCCTTGTGGCACTTCCCCTTTCTCACAGGTTTTACCTGTGCCTCCTGAGAAACTACACACACTTGAACCCTTGTCTCAGGTCTGCTTCTGGGAAAATTCAAACAGGGCTAATCCCTGGAACCAGGGGAATAAGAATTCCAACATTTGACACATGGTGTGCAAAACAGCATCCCTCCTCTGCCTGTTGGGGTGTCCCGGTCACCCGATGAGTCCTCATTTCCTGCAGGCCTCCCACAGAACACTCCCAATCTACATCCCATCTCTTTCAGTGCTAAGAAGCCCCAGAAGTTTGACCCTGTCATTTCCCAGCCTCAGCATCTGCAAGTTTTCATTTCCCCATCAGATAGATGGGGGCTCCTGCTTGACACTCGCAGAGACGGGGAGAAGAAATAACAGCAACAGGAGAGAAGGAACATGCCACTTTATGCTCCTATAAACATCCACCAAATCCCTGAGAGTTATCAAGGACCTTTCCTGAGAGCCCTTTTAGGAAACTAAAGAAAATAGAGGTGCAGAGAGGCAAGACATGTTGGCCAATCCTAGTGCTGAGTTTGGGGAGTCTGGGCAAATAAACACAGATAGCCTCTCCTGAAATCAGCTGCTGCCACAGCTGGGCAGAAGGCTTGTGGGGTCTAAGGCTATGTTGTCTGGGCGTGTGGGTTCCAGATGAGGGAGTACGAGGCTGCAGGTGTCCAGGTGTGGGCATACAAGGCAAAAGTGGGGGTCTGTGGAGGCATGGGAGGTTGGCTGCGTCTGGGCCTGCAGCTGAACCGTTGGTGGAGTGGAATGGAGGGTAAATGGTGGGCAAGGGGAAAGAACTTGGGGGGTTGCCTCTAACCCACAAGGCATCTCAGACACCAGAAGGGAGCAGCAAGGTGAGCTCTGGAGGGGGGCAGAGGCTGCGGAGGGAGGGCTCTTCCTCCTGTTCTGTTTAAGCCCTACAGAGATGGGGGACGGTGCTCAGGAGTCAGGCCAGCTTGGCCAAGCCAGGAAGGTCACTCAGGATGTTCCTCCAGAAATCTCAGGAGGGGGTGCTGCAAACAGGGGGTGTGGGCGACATCCCTCCCCTCCTAGTCTGCAAAGAGTGAAGAGCTGAGTGGCCCGGACTACCTGGGCAAGTCCTCGGCTCTGAAACGGGGGTGAGGGGCAGGGACCTCCAGCACCCACTCTGCAGACCACAGTCCCTCCACTGCATCTCCACCTTGTCCCAGTACCCAGCAGATTCCCGTGCCATCCCCAAGAGCAGCCCAGCAGTAGCCCCAGGATCCCAGAGGTGGGGAGCCACGCTGGCCCCTGAAACCAGCTGGGTTTTCTCTTGTTAAGTCACTGGATAAAGCACTTTACATATTAATCAGGTTAGGAATCTGAGAGCACATATCAAGGGATTGAAATATGTAGATTTTGATGATGAATTCACGCTCATCAGAAAACCAATGAATCATCCTAACTTCATTATCAGGAATTATTTGATGGGGGAATTGGCAGGGGGGAAGAGGCGGGAGGAGCGGGGTGTGGAGGGGGAGAGGATTTTCTTGGTTCTCAGCCCAGACTGTGCTCTCTTCCAGGAGCGCACTTCCCCTGTGTACCACGTGCCTCTGTGATGCAGGTCCTGAACATGGGCCTGGCCACGTGGGGTCCCAGCATCCCTACGGAGATGCAGAGTCCTGGAACACAGCTGCCTTGGCAGCAGCCAGAAGAGAACCGGTCACTCATGTGACACTAGCTCTGGGAATCTTGGGCAAAACTCACATTGCCCTTGCCCTGCCACTGTTTCTTCCAGCGTCTATGGAGCTGCTGCAGCCCCCAGGCTCCCCTAGGCGCTAGGGACCCTGGAAATACCAGACCAAGGAGGAAGTTGTCAAGAGGGGAAGGTGCTTTTCTCCACGTGCACAGGTGGCCAGGGAGGTCCTCTGGAGAATGTGCTGCTGGCCTGTGGGTGGACATGCCTGAGAGGAGTTGGGGAGGAAGTCAAGGGGATGCCTTCAGGGTGGAGTGGATGGTCAGGAAGGACAAAGGAGGGAAGAGAGAAGTCCTGGACTGTCCAGTCGATGGTGCGACTTCAGAAGGAAATGAGAGGCAGAGGAGGTAAAGGCCTGAAAGGAGTTGGCGGAAAAAAGTCTCAAGGCATGATGGTGCGAGGGGTTGGCTTTTAAAGAGAATTTTTTTTTTATTCTTTTTGTGTCACACCCGGTTTTGCACAGGGATTACTCCTGCCTCTGCACTCAGGAATTACTCCTGGAGGTGCTTGGGGGACCACATGAGATGCTGGGAATCGAACCTGGGTCAGCCCTGTGCAAGGCAAACACTCTACCCACTGTGTCATCGCTCCAGCCCCTAAAGAGGGTATTTTTCTTCTTATTTTGTGTTTTGCAGCCAACCTGGTTTCTATCCACCCTGGTCCCCTATGTGAGCCCCACCAGAAGTGATCCTTGAGGGCATAGCCAGGAATAAACCCTGAGCATCACCAAGTGTGGCCCAACGCCCTCATTCCTTCCTAATAGAAACAAAACCAGCAACAATAATAATAATAATAATAATAATAAGGTGTTTTTTTTCTTTTTTTATTAGTGAAACACCATGAGGTACAGTTATAGGCTTACAAATTTTGTGCTTGGGTTTCAGTTATACAATGATCAAGTGCCCATCCCTCCACCAGTGCCCGTCATCCATCACCATGGGTCCCAGCATCCCCCCCAACCCCCCATCCCCCCCGTCCCATCCTGCCTCTGTGGCAGGGTATTCCCCCTTGTTCTCTCCCTCTTCTTTTGGGTACTGTGTTTTACAAGAGAGGCACTGAGTGGCAATCATGTTTGGTCTATAGACTACTTTTAGCATGCTTCTCCCACCCTGGGAGGGTCCTCACAACACCCTTCATTTGGTGCTCTCTTCTCTATCTGAGCTTCCTTTTCACCTAGACGTGTGGCTGGCCTTCCATTCATGGAGCAAAATTCCTGGTACTAATCTCAGCCATTCCTGGGTGTTAGTCTCCCTGTAAAAAGGTGTTGAGGCCCAAGCAGCAATAGGAAAGGTAAGAGGAGGGCACACAGATGAAGTGCCTCCTCCGGGAGGCAAACTGAGGCCCCGTGCCACACACACAACAAGGAGTGGGCTCATGTGGATGCAGGCCTTGTGGAAGTGAGAGCTGCTCTGCCCTTCTCCATGGTGGAAGCCAAGGCTGTGACAGTGGAGAGCCATGGGCCCACCCTGGCTCTGCCACACAGACTGACAGAAGAGGCTGTGCCTTGAGGTCCTTGGCTATGGAGTGAAGCAGTTAGACCATAGTCTACTTTCCACAGAACTTTCTAGAAGCCTTGAATTCTGTTGTTCCTCCAAGTCTTATCTTTCCTGAGATAAACAACCAGAGGCTGCTCTCTTCAATAAGAGGGCTGGAGAGATAATACATTAGAGCATTTGTCTTGTACCCGCTAGACCCTAGTTCTAGCCCCAGTTCTAGCCCCAGTTCTAGACCCTAGTTCTAGAACCACTTATAGCCCCCCAATCCTGCCAGGAGTGACTACGGAGCAAAGAGCCACGAGTCAGCCCTGAGCACTGCCAAGTCTGGTCCCCAAACATTCAAAATACAACAACTAGTACTACTGCCACAACACATCTGTGGAGCTAAACTGATTTCGTCAACATCATCAACCAGTCCTGAGAGACATTGGATCCCAGCTGAAGGTCAGGCTGGAGACCTATTGAGGTCAGAACTGACCCTCAGCACTTGGTGCTGCTCCCACTGGGAACCCCCAAGGACCTGGAATACCAATCATCAGTTCTCCTGGACAGGTGGAGCCTGGAGTCTCCCCCGGCCCACTCAGCAACAGTGAGTTCAATGTTTTTGGAGCAGGAGCAGAAACAGCTCTCTCAAGCACTTCTCTGGACTCCCAGGAAAAAAACAAAGCAGTTGGATTCAGGTCTGACAGACTTGTATGAGGAGCCACCCAGATGAGGTGCTTGAATAATGTTCTCATTTAACTGTCCCAGCATCTTGGAGGAGGTTTGCTCTCCCATTCTGCAGACAGGAAAACCAAGGCTCAGTCAGTAACTTAACTGGTCCAAGGCAGCCTGGTGGGTTCAGGTGCAAGAGTCTGATTCTTTGGTATTTCCTGTGGGCCATTAACATATTCTTAATCACTGTGCTCTACCTTGGGGGTAGATTTGAGAGAGGAAGCAGAGACTCGAAGGGGTTGGGTGCCTTGTCTGAGGTCACATGGGCAGTGGTACAGCGAGCAACTGGCATTTCCCATCACCCTGAGTCAGGCTTCAAAAAAATACTCCCTTGCAATCATCCTCACCAAACATCCCACTCCCCAAATACCCATCTGGGGCTGTGGTTCCTGCTAAAGGGATGGAGTGGAGTCATTACCAGACTCTGAAGAGATAAAGCATTGCAAATTGAATGAGAAAATCTATTTTCACATCCTGATGAAGACATAACTGACACTGAAAGAGCAGGTTGTTTCAGAGGAAAAACACATCCCTTCTCTCCTTTTTAAAAAACTGGGGAGTTATAGCTTCAGGAAAATAGGAGCAGCTGACGATCACAGATAAAAATGCCCTTTTGCCTAATTGGATCTTTAATAAGGAATCCTAATTAATTCCTCTGAATAGAGAACTTTTACACTGGTGTTATCGCAGCCCAGCGCTGATGGGCCTGCTTATTTCCAGATACAGAATAATGAAGGCCTGGACGGGGAGTCGCCAGAGACTTGTCAACTTCCCTGTGAAGGTAATTACTTGCCCAGGATTCGAGAGGGGTGAGGAAGGGAGTGGCATGCAGAGGAATTGGGGGGGGGGGCGTCTAAAGGGGAGTTCTGATGAGCCACATTGTGTCAGGGCTGGAGAAGGTGGGCTACTGGAAAGGGAGCAGCGCAGGAAGGACTAAGAGCTCCTTAGTCACCGGGCGTCCTGCCCCACTCAAAGCCAGGTCCAGGGAACCTGGTGGAGCCTGAGTATTCCTGGGATGGTAAGAGCCCGAGGGATGGTGAGGAGATGGGAGGACGAGACCAGCCTGCATCTCTTCTTGACTGTGCTGTCTCTTTCCGGGGAAGCTCGGCGACATCCATGAAGACAATACTATTGCACAGGTCCACTCCGTAGTTAGCAGTGAATGGGACCTGGTGAGTGGCCCAGCCATTCGCCTGCAGTGACAGGGTTCAGCTGTGAGGAAGCTGCGGCAGTCTGTCTCGTGTGCTCACGGGGGTCTAGGAGGGCACAGGCAGCAAGTGGCAGATGGGCCTTCAGAGCTGGGCAGCCTGGGGATAAGTCACCCAGTGGCTCTCTCCAAGCAGGCCCAAAGGACAGAAGCAGCAGGAAGGGAGGAGGCAGGAGCAGAGCTGCAGGGCTGCCAAGGTGAGTCCATGGTGTGTGTTCTGTGTGTGCATGTGTGTGATGTGTGCTCTCTGTGTGCATGTGTGGTGTGTTCTGTGTGTTCATGCATTTGGTTAGGGTTTTGTGTGTGTGCATGTATGTGCGTGTTCTATGTGTGCAATGTGTTCTGTATGTGCATGCATATAGTATGGCATGTTCTGTATATATTGTGCAGTGTTTGCATGTGTATCTGTGTGTACACATGTGTTGTGTGTTCCATATATGCATGTGTGTGGTGTGTTCTTGTGCATGCATGTGGTATTTGTTCTGTGTGTGAATGTGTGTTGTGTGTGTGCATGTGGTATGTTCTCTGTGTGCATGTATGTTCTGTGTGTTCATATGGTGTGTGTATGTTCTGTGTGTGAATATGTGTGGTGTGTTCTGTATGCATGCGTGTGGTATGTATTCTGTCTGTGCATGTGGTGTGTGTATGGGTGCCCTCTGGGGATCCTTCCAGAACACTCAAAGTCTTTTCCAGGTCTGGCATTCCCACCTCAGTCCAGAGATGCAGAAGCACAAAAGGCTGTAAGACCAGCTTCCACTGACCCAATGGTGCAGCAGAAAGCCTTGCTGAGTCTGTTTCTTTATTACTTAGAGATGCCAAGGAAACACTCAGGTAAATGTCCAGCACATGGTTGGCATTTCACAGGGAGTGCTTTTCTTTTCTTCCTCTAGCCTTCCGGGGGCCTAAAAATTCATCTGGGTAGGTGGATCCTATGAGAGGGGAAGTGACCAAGTGAGGAGGCCACACAGGAAGGCCCATGCAGGTGCGTCAGCCATGCAAGGTCAGAGCAAGAGCACAAGCAGGATCTAGAAGCAGAGCAGCCAGGACTGGTCTTCTATGTGTTTCCCGTTCTCTAGGAAAGGCCCAGGGAGGCTTGGCCATCTGATTTTCCATAAGATAAGCCATCAGTACAGCTGCGATTGGAACCTGGCACTGAGTCCTAAAGCCATGCTCTTTCCCGCATTCCAGTCTCCTGAGGTTCAGGTATGCAGTGGATCTTCCTGGAGACCCACAGAAGAGGCATCTGATGGGCAGTGCAACTCTGTGTCCCCTCCCTCAGCAAGGCCTGCAGCCTGAAGGGAGAGAAGCCCAGGCTACCCTCCACATGGGCCTCAAACCACTAGGTAGGGGCCTGCAGAGAAGGGTCCTGGGCATTGAGGAGACCAGCCAGCCAGTCAGCCAGCAGGGGCCCAGCCAGGGGCGGGGTGTGGTCAGCACCCATCACAGAATCAGCAGCTGTGGGCCTCCTCTGAAAAATGTCTTCCAAAGGAGGGCTCACACCTCCAGAACTGGAAATAAGGATGTCAGGCAGGAATGCAGGAGAAAGGAAATGTTTGTGTCTGCCCCATCCCTGGCCCCCTACACAGGAAGAAGTCTGCACCCCTCTGAGGTCTGCCAAAGGAATGGCACAACTCCACTGAAAATCAAAGCCAAACCCAGACTGAATGGAGGTCAGAGGCTCCCTGTGACTCACACGGTTCTTGGACCTAAGGAGGAATAAGCACAGTAGGCACACAAGCCAGACTGGAGACATAGGCAGGGCAAGTGGCAGGGGCCACTCTCCTGGCCAGAGCCTAGTAAGGCTCACCTGTGGAGACATAAAAGAGAGAACCTGACACCAGAAAATCCCAGGGCCAGGTGAGCAACAGGCCGAGGACAGAAAAGGAAATGTGGCTCAGAGTGGACAAAGAGAGAAGGAGTCACCCAGGGCTCCAAACTCAGGGGACGAAGGACCAACTCCACGCATGGGCACTTACTGATGTCAGGCATGTGGTCACTTTCTTAACCTGGATTCTTAGCTTCACCTCCTGAAAACCAGGGATGACATTATGTGTTTTCACAGAGTTTTGCATGGGTCCATGAGATGATGTATGTGGAAATTAGAATGCAATATCCATCTCTTTAAGACTGACACAGCCCTGATCATGATATGTTAAGACAGGAAGGAGGCAAGAAATCAGTGACTGGAAGCAGAACCTGCTTAAAGGACAGGTAATGATCCAAAGAGGGGCTAGTCTGGAACCTACAAAGTGAATGATTCAGGAAGAACCCAGCAGCTGGCAAGGGAGAAGGAAATCAAGCCTCTGAGCCTCAATTTTTCCATCCGCAAGATGGGCATGGTACCACCTAACTGATCACTGTGGGCAGAGATTCAATGACACGAAATACATCATTGAACTCAGGAACCAACCAACTCACAGAGGTGGTCGCGACCTCCACCGTTTAACCTGCCATCCATGCTGCTCCTGGTGGGTTCGGAACCAGACCGGGCCAGGTGGACAAAGGACCTCCT
Source organism: Sorex fumeus (assembly GCF_029834395.1). Taxonomy (NCBI): domain Eukaryota; kingdom Metazoa; phylum Chordata; class Mammalia; order Eulipotyphla; family Soricidae; genus Sorex; species Sorex fumeus. The sequence continues at coordinate 49,141,943 of NW_026606104.1, forward strand.
ATTCCTCTCGCTGGGGGTGGTGAGTGGAGTTGCACAACCAGTCCCGAGGTTCTTCAATCTCAGAGCCTTGGTCTATTCACTTTCAGCAAATCTTTGTGCCTGCCTGTCCCTGGGCCTGCCTGGGCACTGAGGGTGCTGAGGCAATATGGCAAGCTCATCAAGAGCAGAGATGGGACAATTCTTGTGAGGAAAGCTTAGTGGTGTAGGTGCTGAGGACAGGGGTGAGGCAGTCGCCCCCACACTCCAAGATGTTGAGTCTTTGTGTAGACCCTCGCCAGCTACTGTACATGTGACTGAGTCTCCGAGCCACAGGCTGAGATGTACTGGTCAGCCTCACCACAGGGTTCATCAGAGGAGCTGGCAGAACAGTGCTGCAATGAACATATAGGTACAGATGTCATTTCTACTGTGCTTTTTTGCATCCTCAGGATATATTCCCTGAAGTGGTAACTGATAGGTCATATGGAAGCTCAATTTCTAGTTTTTTTTTCAACTTCTAGTTTTTGAGGGACTATTCATAATGTTTTCCAGAAAGGCTGGACTAGTGGGCATTCCCACCAACAGTGAAAAGAGTGTCCCTTTTTCCCCACATCCACGCCAGCACTGGCTGCTTTTGTTCTTTTGAGTGTGTGTCAGTCTCTGTGGAAACAACCCAAGTGCCCTAGAACAGATGACTGGTTAAAGAAACTGTGGTACATCTACACAATGGAATACTATGCAGCTGTCAGGAGAGATGAAGTCATGAACTTCGCTTAAAAGTGGATAGACATGGAGAGTATCATGCTAAGTGAGATGAGTCAGAAAGAGAGGGACAGACATAGAAGGACTGCACTCATTTCTGGAGTATAAAACAACGTTAACATGAGGCTGACATCTGAGGATAGTAGATACACGGGACAGATAGATTGTTCCATAGCTGGAAGCCTGTCTCATGAGCAAAGGGGAGAGGGCAGCTGGAATAGAGAAGGGATCACTAAGAAAAAGATGGCCGGAGGAATAGGTCGGGATGGGAGATGTGTGCAGAAAGTAGATAAAGGACCAAACATGATAACCTCTCAGGGTCTGTATTGCAAACCATAATGCCCCAAAGTAGAGAGAGATTATGGGGAATCATGTCTGCCATGGAGGCAGGGGGAGGGTGGAGAAGGGGGAGTATACCAGGGATATTGGTGGTGGGGAATGTGCACTGGTGGAGGGATGGGTATTTGATCACTGTGTGATTGTAACCCAAACATAAAAGCTTGTAACTATCTCACGGTGATTGGAAGAGGCACTCGTTAAAGAGATGTGTAAGGGGGCTGAGGAGACAGCACAGAGGGGAGGACTTTGCCATGCACATGGCGGACCTGGGTTCCATCCCCAGCATCCCATATGGTTCACTGAGCATCGCCAGGGGTGGCCCAAACAAACACACAAACACAAAAATGTGTAAAGTCTGTGAGGAGTCGAAGTGCATCCTTTTATAGAATAGATATGCTTGCCTGAGCTTGTGCAGTGCCCTTAGCCAAGCGTTTGTGTCACATGTAACATCAGAGTTTCTAAGCCAAGAACTTTCTAGAGTGAGCCTGTTCATGGGAGAAAATGGATCACTTAAGCAAGGCCACAAAGAGCCACTCTTGCCATGTTGATGATTTTTTTTTTCCTAAAGGAAGCATTCTGGGGCTGGAGCTATAGCACAGTGGGTCTGTCTTGCATGCGGCCGACCCGGGTTCGATTCCCAGCATTCCATATGTTCCCCTGAGCACCTCCAGGAGTAATTCCTGAGTGCAGAGCCAGGAGTAATCCCTTTGCATCACCAGGTGTGACCCAAAAAGCAATAAATAAATAAATGAAACATTCTATTGGAGCATGGCTCTCAAACTCATAACTGCTCCCAAAATCCAGGAGAATCAATTATGAACAGGGAATTTGGTGGCAAGCCTCAGAACATTGGGAATGAGTGGTCTGGTGTAGGACCCCAGACTCTGCTTTCTAAACACATTTCAGGAGGGTCTTCTGAATAGACGGTGGGCCCAGAACCACACTGAGAAATAAGGGGTAAGCTTCTAAAAGTGTTTCTGAATGTGGGTGTAATCACTGACAGGATAAGTGTAATGGGGCTTCTGGAAGCTTCTACTCCCCTAACCTTGCCTGTCAAAAGACACAGAAGTGCCTTAACTTTAAAGGAAGATGATTGGAAAGGCCCATCAAAAGGTGCTCTTTGATGTTTCCTTCTGCAAAACCCTCTGCTCTTTCAGTTGAGCCTTCTCACCCTGGGGCAACCCAGGCCCTGAGGGGGAGTTGTGAAATGTGGTATCCCAATCCCTTTGGGGCATTCTTTTGGCATCTTGCTGCTTCTAATAGGTGTAAGGGTTGCACTCATCACTCATCGCCCTAAGTCCTATGGCCTCCACATTTTCACTGGCCAAGACACCATGTCAGTGACCTCTGCTTCCCAGAAGCCCCTCTCAGCCCTCTAAGAAATCTGGAGAAGATGAAGTTCCAGGGAGAAAGGGCCTTTGAGGATGAAGGCTGCCCATAGGCCTAACAGGGTCCTGAGCGGTCACCCAGTTCCCACCCGGCCAGGGCAGCATGCCCATCACCCTCGGATAACCCTGCTTCCTGTCTCTCTGTGGCTTGCAGGCAGGTGGCCAAGAGCAATCTAAGGCCTCCTGTTGGGACAGGTTGCGGGCAAATTGGTTCTGCAACCACAGAGTGGACCTAGAGGGCAGTGCCCATCAAGTCTCTCACCTCCTTTCTGCCAGGCCCAGAGTCCAGTGCTCTGAGGAAATGAAGGGGTAGCTGAAACTGAGGTGGCTGCAGGAAATGACATCAGGTGCCAGACAGGAATTTGCTTAACAAACTGGCTAATTTTAACCTCTGTTCCTAGACCAAGGCTCTTTTGAAAGGAAGGAACAGAAAAGAAAGTGATATTTAACACATTTCTATTTCTGTGCTACACAGTCTCTCTCTCTCTCTCTCTCTCTCTCTCTCTCTCTCTCTCTCTCTCTCTCTCTCTCTGCAAGCTTGAGCCTAATTGATTTCTTAGTCAAAGGGGGATGGGGAGGGGCGGAGAGAAAAAGGAAAAAGGAGAAACAAACAGCTGAGAAACCTCACCTCACTCAGGCTGCAATCAAACCTCTCCAGCGCTGGAGACTGCTGAGCGCTTCCTATTTTTTTTTTTTTTAAGACTAGCCAAGTGACTTGCATAATTTAAGATCCTTTCTAGCACTGATCAGCCCTCTCTGGCCAAGCACTTTGCTGATTAATTATTAATCAGACTGAGTTTAGGATGAGTAATCAGCAAGAGTCAGGGCTAATTTGCAAATGTCCCCCAGGAAGGTTATTACTTAAAATACTTGGTGGAGAGGCTCCATGTTAACCTTTGCAATTAGCCACAGGACATTGTCACCAGTGAGGCAGTAGTAGGTTTCGCTGCCAAACCAGTGACCGCAGATACCTACTAAGTGCTCAGTGCTGTGTTGGGGACTTTCCAAGGCTTCACGGGCAGTGGTGGGGAGGGGAGGACATAGAAAATATTTGTAAGCAAGGAAATACCAGGTCTTAACAAAGCCTAAATTAACAGGATGCTGTGATAGAGAATGAGGAGTTATTGCGGAGTTATTGCAGATTGCGTGGGCAGGGAGAGACTTTCTAAGGAGGGGAAATTGAGTTTTGCATTTTATAAAGCCAGCTTTCCTCTCTCTCTCTCTCTCTCTCTCTCTCTCTCTCTCTCACACACACACACACACACACACACTTTGAAGAATCTTAAGCTTTTGGAATAGCTGGTATAGGAGTTCTCAAAGTAACCTGCTTACCCCACCAAAGGGACAGGAGGAAGATGGATGTTTCTGGGACATGGTGAGTGAGCTTGAGTGAAAATAGGGGACGTCATAAAGATGGGCCAACAGTATGAAGACATGTTGTAGGATTTGATTCTGCACATGATGGGAAATCACTGGCAAGCCTTATACCGGAGACAGGGTGTGCGGGTGTGGGGGGGTGAGTACTTGATTGGATGTATGACCACCAGACACTGCAAACTGCAGGGAAAGAGAGAGAGGTCAGGGGTGAAGAGGAGATGAGTTGGTCCACTTATACATGGGTAAATGAATGAACAGAATGCAGATTACATACAACACACTTCTGTACTTTAACAGAAATGGAACTACAAGTGCTATCTCATAGGTAAACCTTGAAAGCATTATGCTAAGTGAAATCAACACAAAAGACCAAATATTGTTTGGTTTTACTTTTTATAAAGTACCTAGTGTAATCTAATTCATAGAGCTAGAAAGTAGAATACTGGTTTCAGGAATATAGGAGTTGAGGTATTGTTTAAATGGGTAGGGAGCTTTAGCTTGGGAAACTAAAAAAGAGTTCTAGAGCTGGGTAATAGTGATGGCTGTACAACAATGTGAATTACTTAATGCCACTGAATTGAGCACTTAAAAATGGTTAAAAAGAAAATTTGATGTTATGAACATTTTACCACTCGATTTTAATAATCCCCTTGGAAGCATTCCTTTTGAAATAACTGTTAATAAATGCGGATCCCTGAGGATCCATCAGGACCAACACTGACATGGAGAACCACCAGCAGGAAGATCATTGATTTTCAACCTTTTCACATCTGTGTATCAGGCACAGATTTACTGGTGGAAAACCCACCAGTATAGATGATATTGAAAGGTAATCTGTAATGTGCCAGTAGCTGGGAAAGAGGAAAGACAAGAAGAGGAGGACCTCAGGATTTCCCAGGCTGATCCTAGTCTACAGGCGCACACAGATTTAATAGTAGAGGAGAGACAAAGGAATGGCCATAGGTACTAGCTACATGGACTCATATTAGCCATGGAGAGAAGGCAATAATTCACAAAGGACTGATGACCGTATATTGTCAAGAGGCCAAGATAAAGATGAAGTGATTGAAGATAGATTTGGAAACTTGGGGGTCAGTGGCAATCGTAACCATGTCTGTTTTAGTGGCAGGTTGGGCAGAAATTTCCAGAGAAACTTGTCTTGGTGATTGGCAGCTGAATGAGGCTGGGAGAGGAGGGAGTTTGTGCACGCTGTTTTTGTTTTGATTTTAGATGGCAGATATTAGAATATGTGTCTATGCTATTAGTAATATTCAAGAGACAAGAAAAAAATAATACTAGGAAAAGGAGATGAACTTATTATGGAAATCTGGGGGGATTCACAAAACAACATCTGCAGCTGTAAGAAAGGGCCCCAGCCTTGGACAGGAGTCAGGATGAGGCGTGCTGAGATACTGGCTGCCCATTTTAACCACCATCCACTTTTCCTGGCTCCCTTGCAGCTAGACTGGAAAAAATGGTGTATTGGGAATGTGACTGGAGGTGATTTGGGGCCTCTCTGGGAGGGACAGAGACACATCCCTACTAGACTGGACACTTTCTTTTTGCTGGCCCTGTGGCCCTGGAGAAGACTCCAAATGCCAGGTGGTGCAGCTACAAGATGATGAAAGTGCCTTGGGTTGCATGTCCACCTGCATCATGGTGTGGATCAGAGCCACTCTCACTGACGTACAAGTGGCATGAGCAAGAGATAAAACTTTGTGGGGTTAAACCACTGTTTTAGGGGTCTGACCCTAAAGATGAGGCTGGGTACTAGTCAGGGTTGGATTTCTAAGGGCTTGGTACCCTATGAAGTGTTAGCTTTTATTCTGTAATGGAAGATGATTGAAAGCTTTCTGCCTGAGGCTTAGCTTGTCAGATATGCATTTTAATTAAACCATTCTGGTAGCAGTGGGGAGGATGAATTGGAGAGTGCAGAGAGGCAGGGAGATCAGTAAGGAGGCTATTACAACGCACAAAGAAGAAAAGATAATGGGCTGGGCTGGGGGGTGGGAGTGTTAGAGGAGGTACCCTGGGAGAACTCAGCAATTAATCGAATGTGGCTGGTGGGAGAGGCTTAAAGTGGGAGGATTCCCAGGTTTGGGGGATAACGAGTTAGAAGGTAAAATAAACTAAGAAAACTAACTCTGATCATCTTCGGAGCCCATGGGAGAGACCCTGATGCATGGAATTGGAGCTACTGTTAAGACATCCAGGGAAGGGCCTCCAATAGGTAACACCCATCTCAAGAGAAGACTTGAGACTCCACGGGAAAGCCAGGCCAGGAAGCCAGAGAGAAGAGTTATGAACAAACAAGCAGTACTGAAGGGCAGGGAACGCTGGCCAGGGAAAACGGGCAGAGCAGTAAAGGAGATGGGGACTTGGGTCTGTTAGAGGTCCCAGAATCCTCGGGAAGAAGAGCACAAAGGCAAAGAGAAAGAGGGGCTCTCACAAGGAGGAAAAGACCAAGGAAGGGAAGGTGGGAGGAAATGTCCAGGAAGATTGCACCTAAACTTGTCTTTTGGGTTTGGCATGGAAAGGGGGTGGTATTTGAGCTAGGGGGTACCTCTCTGATCCTGCCTCCATGTAGATGGTTTCAAGGGGTAGACAAATAGGAGAAGCGATGAGCATCTGATGGGGATAGAAAACTTAGAGCACCGGGGTGGGTGGACCTCCCATTGGCCAACTGGATGGAAGCTGCCAGAGTGAGTGCACCAGAGTCCAGTCCCGCCTGCTCCCTTACTGAATTCCAGATTCCGTTCATTCAGTGGCATCCCTTTGTCACTTTGTTGGATTGTCGAGCTCGAGTTTTCAGTGTGAATCGAGCTTTCCTGGTGGGTGAGTGGGAGCCAGAGAACAGCTCCTGGCTGAGAAGGACATCTGACTGAAAGGAAGAGAAGCTGATGGTTAGGACCCAGGACTGAGCTTGATTTCAGGAAGCCAGGAAGTGGGACAGAAGCGAGAAATATGCAAAATGGCATGAAATTTAAGACCCACAGGTGAAGTCATGTGAGTGGAATAAATGCCCTTGTAACTGCTGAAAGCTGGATAGGGATCTTGAACATTCCACATGAAGTTTCTGAAGTGTTGTTATTCTGGAAGGCAGGCCTGGCCAGAATGAGGGGCCACTGGAAGGCCCCAGAACTGTTCCTTCCATCTGTCTTAGCAGCACTGATGAGGCTTCTGACAGTTCCTCCAGAATCGTGTTGTCGGCTGCTCTTCATGGTGCTGGCACAGGCCCCAGCACAGAAAGGGTACTTAGTCCCAAACTGTTGCCTGCAGACAGGGCCACCAGGGGCAGGCCAGCTGCCTGACCACATCTTCCCATGCACAGAACTTTGCCAAGTTGCAGGCTCTCTTAGAGCCGCGGTGCTTACAAGGACAGTCCCAGCTCACACCTGGCTCCTTCCTATGTGGCCTTTGTTCTCTTTCTGATGGAGACAAGGACAGAGGCAAGGAAGTTGTGTTGACATTCTGAGAAAAATGCAGGAGCTTCGACCCTCATGCAACAGCCTGGCATATGCCAGCATCATGCCAGGGCACTAATCTTTTCCGACTGCTTAGCTGTGGAGCTGGAAATGTATTTCCAACTCCAAGAGATACATGAGATGCGATTTTAAAGGGCTGCTTATTTATGGCCAGGATCCTGATGGATACAACAGATGCAATTCCTGGGCTCCATCAGAAGAGAACAACTTCTTGGAGTTGCTAAAAGCATTGTGAAGTGACGGGCAAGGAGCAAGAAGGAGCAAATGCACAGCAATCACCAAGAAGGAGAAGGGGTTCCATGTCCTGCCTAGCTAGACCCATCCTTTTAGTGGGTCAAGATAACATGGAGTTCAGTCACTAGCTGCTTCTTAAGCATCTTTGCTAGCTTAATACTTTGGCCTTGCCTTGCTCCCAACATTCATATATGCTAAAACGATGAAGGCATATGTAGGCCTATCCTAGTTTTGTATATGAGGCTCAAGGGCAAATGGGGCTTATATAGGTGAGTCCCTTGGCCTGGAACTCTGCTCTCCAAGTTTCTCTTAGGGTGATACCTTCTCAAATGTCAAGATAGAAACCTACTCCTTCAAAAGCAGCTTCTCCTCAGCCTATCTCTCTTGCAGGGAATTGGGGAGTTGATTTGGACCACGTGTAGTGCTGCTCAAGGTTTAGACCTGGCTCTGTGTTCAGGGATCACTTCTGGCTCAATGGACCATATGGGATGTTGAGGCTCAAACCCAAGTCGGCTGCAAGGCAAAAGCTTTACCCCTGTACTATCTCTCTGGTCCTGATCCTTGTATCTTTTTAAAAATATATTATTTTTAAATATTTGGGGCACATCTGGCTATGCTCAGGACTTACTCCTGTCTCTGTGTTCAGGGATCATTCCTAACAGTACTCGAGGGACCAGATGGGATGCTGGGAATTAAATCCAGGCTGGCAGCATGCAAGGCAAATGCCCTAATGGCTGTACTATCTCTGTCCCTCAGACCTTGTATCTTAAGAAGGTCCCTGTGCCCATTTACTCCCATCTTGTTTATTTCTTTTGTGATATCACATCACCATTGTAATTTACATTTATTTGGGGTTTGTTTTATTAATATCAGCCTCCCTGAAACAGACCGGAAGTTCTACAAAGGCAGCGGCTTTATCTATCTTCTCTGCCATTGTACACTCAGTGCTAAGCCCAGGATCTGACACTGGAAGAACTTGCGTCATTTGTTTGAATGAATTCAGCAGGGTGATGGAGAGATGTTAATAAAGGTGGAGCTGGCAAGGCTGACTGTGCCAGTGGAGAAGAAACTGCTGAGGAAGGAGACACTGGTGCAGATACTCGGTGACATCCCAAGCACCACCATCCTCTCCTGCTCCAGTCCCGTTCCATCCACGGGGACAGTCATCTGGCCAGGAACCAGGGAATCACTGCATACTCCTCTCTCCTCTGCTTCCTTCATCCCCCCCTTTCCCATGGACATAGTCCTGCTGATTCCAATCCTGCTGATTGCAGTCCTGCTGACTCTGGTTGAGATGTTGTAGTTGCCCCCTCCTCTTTGCCATAGCATGCCGGCTGCTGTTCAAGGCTGGGTCACTGACCCACGAGGCCACAGACAAGTTCCAGGGCTGGTCTCTGAGCATCCTAGTGGGAGTTAGTTTGAATTCAGAGACACTGGTCTAGGAACACACCTCCTCAGTTCTTTGCAGTCCAGGAGACTTCCTTGCTCCTAAACCCCGGGATGGACAAGCAACTCTCAGATCCAGCTCTTGTCCATCCCAAATCTGCTCTCCGACACCCTGTGCCCCACTTACTGAGCCCAAATAGGAGGGAGCTTTTTGGTTCCTCCATGCTGTTAGCAATTCAAAGTGCCCACCCCCTGCGACTCCCCAGCTGTGTTTCTGCCATGATGAGATGGCCCTCAGCATTGCAATGATGCAGGAAAGACTTTGTTTTTGTCTTCCTAGAAACCCACTGTTTCTTAGATGAACCGCCCCTCCTCCTGATTGTTGGCCTTTTGGTTTTCGGTTTTTGTTTTTTTTTTGGTGGGGAGTAGTTGGGTCACACCAGCTGTGCTCAGGGCTTATTCCTGCCTATAGCTCCTGGAGCAGCTTAAAGGACCATACGGGGTGCCAAACTTGAGTTAGCCACATGCAAGTGTCACACCCAGGTGTTGGCTCTCTGGCTCCACCAATCACAACATTTGGAGCTGGCACTGACAATCTGATTACACAGCTATTGAGGGAAGGATTTGTGAGCCATTTGGTGCCATTTGGTTAAGGGTCATCTGGAGAATGGGAAAGACACCTTTACTTTCTGCCGGGAAGGCAAATAGGTAGGATGGCATGTGTGAGGGATGCTCCTTTGCTACATTATGGGAGGAAGCAAATGAAGGGGTCCACAGATGGAGAAACTGATTCCAGAGGAGGTGATTTGCGTGCCTTAGTTCCCCTGAAGTCAACCCCTAAAGTTTGCAGCTGCAGAAGCCAAACACATTCCCTTTGTGAATACTCTCTTTTTGTTTTTGCACTTTTTGCAGTGACTGAGCTCTGGGCTTCATACATGCAAGGCAAATGCTCTACCACGGGGCCATATCCCCAGTCTAGACACAGTCTTTTTAGCATGAGACAGCTGGAGGTAGGTTTCTTTTTCTTGAATCAAAAGATTCTTCCCTATTACATTTCTCTTTGTAGTCCCTATGGGAACTTCTTTATACTTCTTAGAAAAATATATGATATTGTAAAGCATTTAATTATATTCTGCCTCTCCATTCTGACTGTGAGCTCTGGAGTCCTGCATGGTGTGTGACTCTTACATAAACATTTGAGGACCAAATAATGAACCCTTTAGGAAGGGCTGTGTCTTTGTCTTCCTAGCACCTTGGAAAGTCTAGTCCATAGGTTCTTGATTAAAAATTGCCCAAAATAAACAGGGGGAAAGTCGCAAAGAACAGGAATGATCGAAGCCAGTGGTTTGATAAAGTACATACATGTGAATGAATAAATAACTGAATGGTTTATTCTTAACAAATCCCTATTGGTCTGCTGTTCGCATTCTAATTATATTTGAATCTAATGGTTCCTGAATGAAATATCTAGTTAAGTCACTGAGATCAAATGAGTCCGGTTGGTTCAACTTCCATGAGTAAAATGCTTAATAACTGAAATAAGGTCTTTCAAGAGGAGGTAGATTGTTGTGTGAAAAATATTCAAATGGAGGGTGCCGCCAGCAGGTCAATCTGTACCTGTGAGGCAAGTGCATCAGCAGCCTTATGGTGCCTTCAGACTTCCAGATACCCCAAAATTGCTGCTATGCCTTTGGCCAGACCCCCAAAACTTGGGGCAAATTTTACCAAAAAAGTAAATGGCCAAAAGTTAGGTATGTGGGAGACACACTCACAAACCACCTCCGGCTCAGTTATATAATTGGAGGCATGGCCTCTCTGGTTCCTGATCGAACTGCTTAATGGCCATGATCCCAGAGAATCAGAAACAATTCTTGAAGCACAACGGTTTTGGGCAGAAATGCGTCTGGTCCCTGCAGTAGGCTACCATTGCTGGGCCACCCCAGGTGGGAATAGGTTTTATGCCTTGGCCTGTTCCCCTTGGCGGCCCGGTGGCCATCATTCTCCAGAGGCCACTGGACAGTCAGGTTTGGGCCCGCAGTGACGAGACACATGGGGCCTCACAGGATGAAGGTGGGGCCAGCCCTTTCCTCCCCATCCCAATGAGATCCCAAGTCCCCGCCGCTGCCCATGAATGGCCTCTCTCGCTCCTGATCAAGCAACTTAATACCCATGATCCCAAAGACTCAGAAACATATCTTGAAACCCAGCGGCTTTTGGCAGAAATGCGTCCAGACCGCACAGTAGGTTACTGTTGTCGGGCCACCCCAGGGGGAAAGGGTACTGTCCCTCTGCCTGCTCCCCCTTGGCGGCTCGGTGGCCACCATCTGCCAGAGGCCATTTAACAGTCAGGTTTGGGCCCGAAATGACAAGACACGCGGGGTCTCATGGAACGGGGGTGGAGCTAGCACTTTCTTCCCCACCCCAACGAGACCCTGAGTTGCCACCCACGAATGGCCTCTCTGATCAAGCAGCTTAATGGCCATGATCCCAGAAACTCAAGAACAAATCTCAGAACCCAGCAGGTTTTGGCAAGAAATTCCTCCAGATTTAATTGTTAAAATTTTGGAATTTCAAAATCTTGTGGCCACTACTGCAGCCACACAATATCATACATCATTCATAATCAGCAATAGAAAACAAATTGTCTACTGTTGCCTTTCCGGCAGATCTGAGTGTTGGGGTAAAATCCCAAATAATGATAGTGGGTGTGGTGTTGAAATGTTGAATGTAATCAAAGTATAGAGAGAGTAATTTGGAAATCATCTGCCACAGGTAGGGGGAGGATGTGGGATGAGGGTATACTGGGGATTTCGGTGGTGGATAATGGGCACTGGTGAAGGTACAGGTGTTTCATTGTCATATGACCAAGACTTAAACCTGAAAGCTTTGTAACTGCTCTCATGGTGATTCAATAAATAAAATTTTAATAAGGTAAAGGTAAAAGGTAAAGGCCCTCCTGTTGATCGTCGATTTGCTCGAGCGGGCCCAGTAACGTCTCCATTGGAGACTTTGTTGTTACTGTGTCTGGCATATCGAATACTCTCGGTAGCTTGCCGGGCTCTCCGAGAGGGGCGGAGGAATCGAACTCGGGTCGGCCATGTTGGCCGCTTGTAAGGCGAACGCCCTACCCGCTAAGGTGGAGTTCATGCACAATTCAATCAGCCTAATCAGTGGCTGAATAAATAGCAGTACTCCTACATAAAAAAAAAAAGAAAGAAAAATATTCAAATGGCATGCCTGTCAAGTAGTTGTGTGTGTGCATGCGCACACGTGCACACATGTGTACATGTTTGTGTATATGTATCCCCACCTATAAAACTGAAAGTAAACAAGTAAATAAAAGGGAACGGGAGGAGTAAACCCCTCAGAGCTCCTGTGAGATAGAGAGATGAACGGAGGAAATCTAACGCTAAAACGTCCTCATTGGTTGCTGGATCCAGAGCTTAGGTTTGTCCTGGTCTCTTTCTCAAAGCAGACTGACTGTGTAGGTTCCTTCTCATGCCCCAGGCAGGGCACAGGAAGCCCAGCAGAAAGAACTCGTCCACTTCGGGGCCCAGAGGCAGCCCACTGGTGGGCCTGTAGGGAGAACCTTTTCTCGAGCAACCTGAAATCTCTTCTCCACCCTATGTCTCAGGGACCAGGAGGCCCACACTAGCCAGCAAGCCCAGGTCCAGGAGCAGTTCTAGAGTGATGGATGATGATCCCCTTTATGCCCTTTCCCCCTCATCAAAATCACCCACACAGCCGCTGCCTCAGGCCCCTCTGCCCCACGGTGCAACCCAGGAAGTTGAGCAGGTGCTGTCTTGCTTTCCCAACAACACTGTTCCATGGAAGCCCTTCGGTCACATACTAAAAAGGTGGGAGGCTTGGGGATGTGGGGGCCTAGAGAACAGGCAAACAAACCCCCAATATTCAGAGTAAAACACATAATGAGTGAAGGAGGTGAGGGAGACAGATCCAGGAGCTTAAAAGAGGCTGACCATGGAGGGAACAATGAACAACCCTTGGGAGGGGGGCACTCCTGTCAACAACACAGAAATCCCTTGGGCAGAGGTTGTTCCTGACCCCAGAGTCTAAGGTGGTTTCAATCTGGTGCAGGTGAGACCCTGAATCTGCCAGGTCTTGTCTCCCTGCCTAGGAATAATGTGTCTGAGGGAAAGAAAAGAAGTAGAAAAAGAGGAGAGTCCCGAGAGGAAGGTGGGCAGAGCTGCAGGGGGCCTAGAGCGGTCTCCCTGCCTCCTGTCACACAGAGCCTCCCTCCTGTCACAGATCACCCCTCATACCACAGACTTTCCCTCACGCCACACAGACCTTCCCTCATGACACAGACCCTCCCTTCATGCCACACAGATCCTACCCTCACATCTCAGAATACCCCCTCCTGTCACAGAAACCCTTCTCTCATGTCTCAGAGACTTTCCCCTCATGTCATAGACCATCCCCTTATGTCTAAGAGAACCCCTCGTCTTCCTCTCCATGATTTACACAGTGGCCTGACAGCATGTCTGCCCCCTGCTTTCATCTGCTTCTTCTACTCTGCTGTTTCTAACCCCCACAAAAGCTCTTGGTTCTTAGTTTTGCACATCTCTCTTGTGTAGAGCTGGCCAAGTTGAGTTATTTGTCTTATTGCTCTGTGTTTTTTTAAACAAAGTAGCTAACTGGCTAATTCCAGCTAGGTCCAGGTGGAGAAGAGCGGCACCAACACAATTCACTTTCAGCACTCCCTACCCCCATTACAGTTCTGTTCTCCAGGACAATGTCCAGCATGACCTGGGGCAACTTCTCAACTTTAGCATGCGGGTTCCAGCAAGTCCCCAGGAAGCTGATCAGCTGAAAGCCTGGGCTTGTGCTTCTGCCCAGGACAACAGGACTGGAGTCTGGGAAGATGACCTGGTGGAGATGACAGAGGGGACTGACCAGACTCTGGGTGCTGCGGAAGCTTCATCTGGCCCTTTTCCCCTCCAAGAGTGCAGCCCAGACTGGCCAGCCCTCAGGACAGTGATGCCTGCCCAGGGCCCAGAGTGACGCCCACCCTGTCCTGCCCTGCCCTGCCCTGCCCTACCCCTCGTGTTGAGAGCTGAGCCCCTTCAATGTGCTCTGTGGCTCTCTGACGAGCTGCTCTCCTCAGACTGCACAACTTTTGAGAGGTGAGTGTGAGCCCCTCTCTGACTCCTACTCTTGTTTCCCTAGGTAGTGCCCAGATGGGGATCAGTGCCCACTCTGCAGGCGCCAGCAAGAACCCATCCTTACAGTGCCAGCAGGACAGGCAGGCATGAGAGAAGGTTTCTGTTCTCTCCTTCCTGTGGTTCAGAGAAAGAACCTGAAGAAGCTCATGGAGAGTTCAGGGAATAGCACAGTGAATGGAGGGGAGACATTCTAGGTCTAGAAGCTTCTTGGGACCCTTTAACACACTTCCTTTCCCACAGTGGAGAGGCTGGCTCTGTAAGTGGGTCCTGGCAACAATCCCTGCATATTCTAGTAACACCATCCTGATATCATCCAGAGACCCACAACACCAGCTCTTAGGATTTTCAGCATCCCTAAAGCCCAGTGCCCCAAGATGGTCAGAGACGACTGACTGGGTCAGAGCAGAACACAGAAAGAGCTACACCTCCAACCCCACTGAACACATCAGCAAGAGCTTATCTGTCTCCTCAGAGAACTGGGCATGCAGTGGGATGTGCCAGGTGTGGCTTTGGGGATGTCTGTCTGGTGTAGGGCTTGTAGGGATGTGTGTTGGGGTGATCTGGCTCTCTGTGTGAGTGCATGTGTGACTCTCTGAATATATACGTATATACATGACATGTGTATGAATGTATGTATATGTGAGCACATGTGTGCATGAGTGTTCATGTGAGTACATATAACTCTATCTACATACATGTGTATAAATGTGTGTATGTGTATGTGCATGTGTGTGTGTGTATGTAGTGGGGAGTAATACCACATCTATCTGGATTATAGCCCTTGGCCAAATCAAACCCTTTTTTTGCTCATATTCAATTGCACATACAAAGCAATTAACATTACAGATAGTAAGTCTAAAGTACTTGGAAATCTCTCAACATGCCAGAGTTACAGGGTTCAGTGCTCACCATAGTAACAGACTGTGTTGTTCAAAGCATGTATTGTTGGATTCCCAGAAAAGCTGGTTCTGGAACAGCCAACCAAACAGGAGAGGTTGTACTGAGAGGTGAACCATTTCCTGGGATATGAGTGTCACAGGGGTCCACCACTGAAGTTTGAAACTTCAGCTGCATTTTTTGCTTTGAGTTATCCTTTTTCTTATGAATTAACATTCTGAGGAGTTGGCAAGGTTTTCTCTAATATCTGTACTTGGCAAAATAAAAAAAAATCAACCTGACATTTCTCCAAATTAGCCATTTTTCCAGCCCATGAAATATAAACATCTGGAACCCCCAGTTAAAGCTCGCTGTGGTTGCCCCATTTGGAGACTGGGAAAGGAGTAAAAGCTGCAGAAGGGACCTGCCAGGACACCTTCGCCTAAATCTGTCCTCCAAACCTTTGCTTTTCACTAAGTGAAGCTGTAGACTCTTCTCTGGAAAGTACTTCCAAAGGGTTAAGGGCTGCCTCGCTATTCAAATCTCCGCTAACGGGGTGTCTGCTGTGCTCAGGTCCTGGTACAGAACATCCTGAAATCTCCCTGGATGCGGAGAGAAGCAGTAAGCTTCAAAACTGGAGCATCATGCCTTCACACCAGTCCAGGGATCCACGGGGAAAGGGGCAGGCAGGGAGGATAGGTTCTCTACACAGATGCCCTGAGACTCCAAGTGAGTACATCCATAATTTCCAGGCCAGTATAAATCAGACCGACAAATGCATCCTGCCTGGCAGTGGTGACACCATCCCTGTAAATAATTATAATTTAATCTTATAGCAAAGAGTTCTGAATGAGTCCCCTAACGATTTCCTCTGCTTAATTCCTTCCCCACTGAGTGACTTAATAGGAAAAGGAATACTCTTTCAGATTTGTTTCACTTCAGAAGTTTGGACACTGTAGGCTCACACCTGGGGGGCAGAAGCTGTGGGAGACCATTTGGCCCACGGATAAACAAGTGGGTGGAAGAGGCCTTGGGCTGGAAGGAGGGAACTGGCAGGGAGACCCATCTTAGTACCTGTTTATAGGGACAACCTAATGAGGGTCGCTGAGCAAACCATGCCAGGTCTGCAAGAAACGCTGCCCGGCCGCCACAGCTCTGCTCTGAGGAGCCATGCGGCTTTAAGCAAGGATCTAACCTCTCCGCCTCATTTTCCTCATGTGTGAAGCTATCCCATAGGGTTTTTATCAGATGAAATTATGGCTGCAAGAGCTAAGAGCCAGCCAGCTATGCATTGATAACAAATGTTCAATGAAGGATGCTATTATCACACCTATTATATTTCAGAGGCATTTATAATGATAGAGGGGGAAAATGCATGATAAAAGTGCTAAGTTAAATCTAGAGAGAGTGCGGGGATTAAGGGGCTTGCCTTGTAGGCAACTGATCCTGGTTGGATCCCCAGTCCCTTATGTGGTTCTGAGAATATCTGGGAGAAATCTCAGAGCACGAGAACCCGAACACTGTCAGGGCTGGCCTCCAAACCCTAAATAAATATATAAATAAATAAAATTCTAAGTTAAAAATACCTAAACTCTGTGTGTGTATTTGTGTGTGTGTGTGTGTGTGTGCACGTGCGCGTGCAGCCATCTAGCTTGCCCTAGGCAAATAAAAAAGGCCATTAGCATTTTGCATCTTCCATAAAAAGTATCTATAATTTGCTCACAATGAGAAAAATGGGCATTGTACCAAAGGTGGCAGGGGATGGAAGGTCTGTAAACTGACCAGGTCAGATACAAGGATGAATTGGCCATGACGGCTCTCACCCCACTGATTACCAGGCTTGAGTCTGGTAATCTGCCTGGGTAGGTCACTGTTCCCTTCCTTCCTCACCACGGCCCAACCTGTGTCACTCCAGAACCGACCCTTCCCCCCCCCCCCCCCCCCCAGCCAGACAAACCCCCGGGGAGATGAGTTTCTGTGCTCCTGATGTAGATAGGGAAAGGCCCTTTGCAATGAAACAAAGTTTCATGAAAGAAGAATTCTAGGAATGACCCACCTTGTGGATATAGAAAACAAAGGCCTGATAAGACCATCCGCAGACCCTCAGGATATAGACCTCCCCATGAAATTCCTCTTTTTGGACCTCCCTGGTAACCTCCTTAGCAACGGACTTTTACCTGGGAAGAGGCCCTACGTGGGGACAGGCTGGAGAAACCCTATAAAGGCCACCTTGAACAAAGGAAGGGCGTGCATATGCTGCCTGAGCCCATGTGCTGCTTGCGCCCATGTGGCCGAGCACATGCTGAGCACATGTGTTGCCCGCACCTCCCCTCTTGAGATGTGTACTTTCATGCTTTCGTGTCTAATGCTAGGATGTGTGTAGGTTCTCTCTCTCTGCCCTTGGAGAAGCCTGTGTTCTCTCTTGAATATGGTACTCTCTCTCTCTCTCTTTCTCTCTCTCTCTTCCCCTCCCTCTCCCTCTCTCTCTCTCCCTCTGCACCTAAAAATCCTCCAAATAAAATCTATTTGTTTCACTGCTGGTCTACTCCTGAAATTCCTTTCTGCGAGGTGAGACAAGAACCCAGTAACCCTGGGTCCCGGGTGGCAGAGGTGGGTGGGGAGAAAGTGATCGTCTTTCTCCTCCCCGCTTCACATAAGTCATCCGTGGGGCCCACTGACATCACTCCTCAGCGGGGACCTTCAGCCTGCTCAGCCTGGGCAGGACTTGAAAGACTTGTGCACAGATTTAGTCCGACTGCCCGCCTCACACAGCCAGGGGCTCCCTGAGAGGGCCGATGGGACCTCACCTCCACACAGCAGGTGGTGGCTTCACTCTCCTGAGCTTCTCCTCAGCCATCCTGTGCCATGTCCAAAGGGCAAGTTGAAGAAACCAAGACTCTGTTTCCACTGCAACCAGAAAATTGAGTTCTCCAGTTTACCCTGGCCCCGATTCCTAAGAGTCTGTATTTGAAGGGGTTTGTTCCCATGTTCTCCTGTACGATAACATTGATTTGTCCTTCCTGCTTAGCCTCAGGTAGTTTAGGTTTATTGGGTTACTCCCATCACAGTGATCTCATTCCTCTGTGTTTATTTGTAACTTCTTTCTGTGTGCTCTGTTGACTTGTAAATATTGTTTTTCTCTTCTTCTTAAGTCCTTTGCATAGTTTATTCAGAGCAATATCCATTTTGTATGGACACAAGAAGACAGTATGTGCTATACTTTTGTAACATGACTCTCAGTGTTATTTTCCTCCAGGGCATCTGTTCTCTCGACCTAAGCCTCAGCTGCCCTTCCTTCCTAGCACCCCCAAAAGCAGGGCCCTGACCAGGGACTAGATGGAACCAGGGCAAGCAGTGAGTTACGTGCTACTCTGGCATAGAGATGGGCCTGGCCAAAGTGCCATAATGCTTACCTATAAGTTAAGAGTTTGGTCATGGACAAATGCTGTCATGATCCAAAAAGTAATAATTAGATTCGGACCCTGCTAGGGTTAGGAAAGACTAATCTGGCTTGAGCGCTGCAGTCTGAGTCTGTGGCAAAATGTTCCCAGGAGAGCTGCCCTACAAGCCTCAATGTATCTCTTACTGTGTCCATACAAAAATAATTAGTTTTAAGATGTTGATAGAGTTATTGGACTGAGGAAAGGGAAAAAAAAACACCTTAGGAGGTATTTTGCCCTTGGGCAGTCAGGAAGGGCTTTGGAATACCCCTAGGTGATGTTTCCGCCCTTGAGCCAGCCTTCAGGAAGGGCTTTCTTATTTGGCTACCTGATTGGGTGCAGTGTCAGCCCAGAGTGCTGGGGAGTTGGAGAGAAGAAGTGAGACAGGAGCTGGAAGGAGAGATAAGAGAGCACACAGGGCAGCATGATAGAGTGCAGAGACTAGCAAGGGGAACAGAGAGAGAAGAATGTAGAAGAATACAGGAGCAGACACGTGGAGAGAGAGAGCCTAGGCAGTGAGATGGAGCACGGAGAGATGAGCAGGAGGGACAGGAAGAGACGGGAATGAGGGGCAGTGTGAGACTAGAATGGGAAGCTTAGAGAGACCAGAGACTAGGGCAGGCACTTGGGGAGAATGGAATAAACGGCATCCGATCAATCAACCGGCTTGGCCCTCGTTTCCTCCTCCGTCTGCGCCATGATCCCATGATCCAGGCCGCCCCAACTGGGCGAGCAGCCCGGGGGCCCCCAAATCCTGGTGGCTAGGGGAAGAGCCTTCGGGGCCTCCCCCTGGCCGCACCCGGAGATATACATTCCCCCTCTCACCCAAGAGTTGGCTGCTCTCAAGCAGTTGTCTGAATATGGGCTTCTCAGAGGGACATGCCTCATGTGGCTGGTATTTCTTAGTGCAGATGAAACCTGACAGGAAAGAGCTAGAGGAGGAGCCTGTTTCCTGATGACTTCTTCCTCTCAGAAGTCCCAGCCCCTGAAAACTGACTCTTCGTCTTCCCTAGGCCCCTTCCCTGCCTGACTCTCGCCACTCGCTCTTCTAGTTCACTCAGGTCAGCTGCCCTTGCCCTGCTGTCTCCTGGAGGCTGCAGAGTCACTGTCCTCATCTGGCAGGGTCAATGCTGCCCTCAGGCCGGTTGGCTTCTGGGGAGCTGACAACAGCCCCCTTGATGCTGTCATCCTGATGACACAGCCAGAAAGACAAATGGAGAGAGTGTTCTAAATGCCACCCTATTGCTTGCTAAGCTTGTCCCCAGACAGGAGACTAGACACTTCAGTTCATGACTCCAGTGTCTCAGCTCACAAACTTCTTGTGGGTTTCAATGCAGAGAACCACCACTAGTCCTGAAAGAGAGTCTGAGAGAAAGTCTTGTCGTGCCCCTCCTCCCGGCGTGCCACATGTGGCTCCCCTCCACAGAGAAGCTGGCTTCGCTAGCCACATCAGGAGCAAGGACCACACTTCCCATCAGCACCAGGGCTGAGAGTCTTTCCTGCCCCCAGGTGGGAGAATGAGCCCCACGGATGCTTCAGGGCCCTCTGTCGGCTGCTGTACACAGACAGGCACCTTTCACAATGAGAAAACAATTTCCAGTCATTTCACTGAAACTATCCATGTCCAGAGACCAGAACACCCTTATTCCCAAGGCAAGTGAGTTAACCAGGGTCCATTCCAAACTCCAAGAACCTGCTTCAGATAACTGCAATCCCTGTCAAAATCAACTCCACTCTGAAAATGCCATGCGAGCTCAAAAACCCTCTGACATGGACGTAGAAGTAGACAAGAGGTCTTTGGCTTCAAGTCCAGGTGTGAGTGGTCCTCCCACTCCATGCCCATTAGTCACAACATGGGAAGAGCAGAGGTGTTGCTTACCAGAGAGAGGAGCCTTCGGTGCCCGTGACTTCCAGAAAGTCATAACCATCCTCTAGCTGGAAGTCAATGAAGACCAGGGCGATGGTGTCCCCCAGCTCAGCCAGGATGGTCCACGTGCAGTCAGCATTGTTCTGGTACTCCGAGGGGAAGTGGGGACTGGCGATGATGCCACTCTGGCCCCGCAGAGTCCCACCACAGGCATCGTCAGCTGTGGGCACAGACACAAGAGGCTCCCGTCAGTGGGTCCACGGCATAGTCCCTGGTTCTTACCCGAGCTTCACCCTGGACAGGCCCTGAGTGGGCAGAGAGGGAGCTGGAACTTGAGAGAGAGATGGGATGGGACAGGCTCCTACACGGAAGTGGTTTATTGAGACTAACAACCCCAGACGTTTCCACAGCACTCACCATGTGCCATGGCTGTTTGGAGAGTATCAGGTGTTTTGTTTTGTTTCTTAATGGATCACTCTGAGATGCAGTTACAGACTTAACACACTTTCGTGCTTACATTTCAGTCATACAATGATCGAGTATCCATCTCTCCACCAGTGCCCATTCTCCGCCCCCAATGTTCCCACCACCACCCCCATACTCCCTCCCCACCTCTGTGGCAGGTGGATTCCCTTTTACTCTCTCCCTCCTTCAGGGTGTTGTGCTCTGCAATGCAGGTGTTAAGTGGCCATGTTCGGTCTATAGTCTACTTTCAGCACACATCTCCCATCCCAAGTGGGTCCTCCAAGCATCCTTTACTTGGTGTTCCCTTCTCTATCTGTGCTGCCTTTCCCCCCAGCATGTGATGCCGGCTTCCAAGCCATGGAGCAATCCTCCTGGTCCTTATCTCTGCTATCCTTGAGGAGAACATCAGGTTGGACCCACTCATGGACCCAAGTTGGAGATCAAGGTGCAGGGAGGGTAAGCAACCTTTTTGCTTACCCATAACCCTTGAGCAAGAGTTGAACTCTGCCCACTCTTGACTGTGCCCACTATTCCTGGGAGACTGGGGAGGAGAACGATTAGCAATTCCCTGCCCACACTCTAGTAAATTGGATGCTTCCTTCCCCTGGGTTTCAGGAGACCTCAGCCAAGACAAGGACTCGGGACAGCTCCTCAGGGTAAAACTCCAAGGACTTTCCAGAACTCTCACAGCCTGGCACGATCTCCACCATCTTGCTACCTGCCCAGTCCCAGGTAGATCTAGTTTCTAGTGTGGTGCCTGTTCAGACTCCTCCCATGAACCCTGACCAATCCTTCTGCCTAGGATCTGGTAAGAGTCACTTCTGGTGTTTGAGATCCTAGGTCAGTGCCATCTCTCGGACATCAGTGATGCCAATGCTTCCCTACCCACCCCACCCCCATAATAACACTCTGAGTCCCCAGTCTCATGTTTCCCTTCAGACACGGGGCCTTGCACTGGGCCCCATTGACCGCTCCAGTTCTCCCTGCAAGTCTCTGGGGCAGGGACCATATCTTACTCTCCCCACAGGGTTAACTGCTCCAGCCTCACTGATCCAGCCTAGTCCCAGCTGAGACTCGATGATGATATTCAGGGAAAATGATCTGAGGTGAGGCTGGAAAGATAGTACAGGGGTAATACACTTTCCTTGCATGTGGCTGCCCTGAGTTCAGTCCCTGGCACTGCATATGGTCCCTTGAGATGCATCAGAAGTGATATCTGAGTGCAGAGCCAGGAGTAATCCCTGAACAAAGCCAGATGTAACCCCCAAATTTAAAAAACAAGACAAACAAACAAAAACCATCAAGAAACATAGGAATGAGCCCTAATATAGATGCATGAAGAGCACAGCCTTTGCATGGGCTTTTCTGTGACCGTAGAGCTCGGTTTGAAGCCACTTACCAGGAGGGGAAGTACTCCAGCTTCCCAAGCTGGCTTTCCTGCAGACTGCATGGCAGTAAGTGATTATGATACACGGCAGCATGTGCTGTGTGGGAGATAGGGGCTAAATTATAAGGAAGGGGAAAGGCAGGTGCAGAACTCAAATATGTGTATCAGTAGGAGCAGAGGGACAATAATAAAAGCTAGAACTTGTTGAACACTTATAATACACCAGGCATCATCCTAACTACTCCACATATTCTATCTAATCCTTACGATGAGCCTGTAAAGTATTGTCCTCATTTACTGACAAGGAAACTAAGGCACTGAGGGATTCTGTCACTTGTAGAAGGTAATACATTTTATAACGAAGAAAGGAGTTGTTCTGTGTTGAACAGTCAATTCCTGTAACTCTGCTCCTAGCCAGTATACCCTTCTGTCACCCTAAAATAAAAGTCAGACTTTGCAGATTTGGAAAACTGGCTAATTCTTTGGGTGAGTCCACGGGGAAAAGTTAAATTGAAAAGTACTACTAGAGCTGGTTTTGAGTCTGCGAACTAGGAGTTCACAGACTAGAAAAAAAAAGGGAGAAGGCTATTTTAGGGAAGAGAGAATCACATGTTAACTACAGTAACTAAATATAAGGCATGTCTAAGATAAGTAACTCTAGATAGCTTATCACGGAAAAATCAAGAGAAATGAAAGGTAATTGTAGTGAAACTAAAAGGGATCATGTGACAGAAAATGCTGGACACATAAGATTTGGAAACAGAGGGGGAAAAATTGGAAAATGAAATAATTTCAGGGGACCAGAGCGATAGTACAGGTGGGAGGGTGCTTGTCTTATACACCGCCAAGCTACGTTTGATTCCCAGCATGCTATATGCTCTCTGAGCCCATATGGAGTGATTCCTGAGCACAGAGCCAAGGGTAAGCCCTGAATACCACCAGGTGTGGCCCCAAAACAAACAAACCAAAGAAATGAATTTCAGGAACAAGGATGTCTTCTAATTTGAATTTCACAGCCATGAGATTTATGAGTGATTTATTTCTTAAGCTTCTCTGTTTCTTTTCTTTAGAGGAAAAGGGTGCACCCCTGGTGGTGCTCGATATACTCTTGGCTCAGTGCTCAGAGGTCAGTGCGTGGCAGAAGAAACCATGCAGTGCCAGGGATTGAGCTGGGCCTCTTTTATGCAAAACACATCCTCAAGCTCTTAGAGCTATCCGTGCCCTCCATACCTCCCACCCCAACATCAGCCCTCATTTTGCTTCTCTGTACAATGATTTGTTGTGATTAATAGAATAAGATAATTAAGGTGACAATACCTAGCATTAGTCAGTGATTAGAATTCTCCCCCCTCCCCATACCTCCATGCTGTTTTGTTTTTTTTTTCCTTCCACTTCATTTTCAGGATCAAAGACAGTGAAGAAATAGGATTAAACTTGCAGCTTAGAAAGTTCACTGTGGCTGTGACATTGAGAAGATCTGCAGAGTGGGAACTACTGAGATGCTTTTGGTGGGAAACAGTCACCAAAGTCTGAATGAGACCAGAGGAAACTGGAGCAAGGTCCTGGGGAGCACGGGCAGGGCATATCAGTGAGATGCTGGAGAAGTAAATCTTACAGGACTTAGGAACCCAGGGGGATGAATGGTTCAGGCATGAGCACCAGGTTGGGTGAAAGGTACAATTCCCCAAGGCAGGGACCTTAGGGAAACAGCTCCTTGCCATGGGGACAACAGCTGGGAGTTCAGATCCAAAAACTGGGCTGGAGAGGATGTCCCAGAGGAGAGCTCCAGATAGCAGTGAGAGATGAGAGCAGAGTGATAGAGTGAAAAGGTGCATTTATTCAGTGACCCTGCCATGAATGGCTTGTCTCTAGGGCTAGAGCCTATTTCCGAAGAATGAGCTGCCTCCTTCCCATGCCCATTAACTAAGCAACTACTAAGTTCCCCAAGCTGGGCTCAGGTCCACCACAGGAGGAAAATCTGGCATTCCTACATACCCCATGTGTGTTTCAGAGGAAGCCAGAGCTACACCTAAGGGTCCCAGGAGAACTTCCATGGTGCTGAAGGCACAGTGATAGCACCGGAGATAAAGGGAATGTTTAGTCAAGGCGGTGGTGTCTGTGTGAGACATTCCTTTATTCATTCACACATTCATTCATTTCCAGATATTGAAGAGCCTTCACACACACAAGCCAAGCCCTCTTCCAGCTGCTGAGATTATATGCAGACAAAACTTCCTCTCCCCTCCCCAACCTCAAACTCTAGTACAAAGTGGACATAATTAAAACAGCATGGTACTGGAACAAAGGCAGGTCCATAGACCAATGGAACAGGGTGGAATATCCATACACAAAACCCCAAATGTATGAACATCTAATCTTTGATAAAGGAGCAAGAAATGTGAAGTGGAGCAAGGAAAGCCTCTTCAACAAATGGTGCTGGCATAACTGGACAACCACATGCAAAAAAAAATGGGCTTAGACCTCGACCTAACACCATGAACAAAAGTCAGATCAAAATGGATTAAATATCTCAACAACAGGCCAAAATCCATAAGATACATTGAAGACAAGGTCAGCAAAACCCTCCACAATATTGAGGCTTCAAAGACAACACTCCACTGACCAACCAAGTGGAAACAGAAATAAACAAATGGGACTATCTTAAATTAAGAAGCTTCTGCACCTCAAAAGATATAGTGACCAGAATACAAAGACAATCTACAGAATGGGAAAGGATATTCACCCAATACCCATCTGATAAGGGGTTGATATCAAGGATATACAAAGCACTGGTTGAACTCCACAAGAAGACAACACCTAACCCCATCAAAAAATGGGGTATTGAAATGAATAGAAACTTTCTCAAAGAAGAAATCCGAATGGCTAAAAGGCACATGAGAAAATGTTCTACATCACTAATCATCAGGGAGATGCAGATCAAAACAACAATGAGATATCACCTCACACCACAGAGACTGGCTCACATCCAAAAGAACAGGGGCAACTGGTGTTGGCGTGGATGTGGCGAGAAAGGGACTCTCCTTCACTGCTGGTGGGAATGCCGACTGGTCCAGCCCTTTTGGAAAACAGTATGGACGATTCTCAAAAAATTAGAAATTGAGCTCCCATTTGATCCAGCCATACCACTCCTGGGAATATATCCCAGAGAGGCAAAAATGTATAGTCGAAATGACGTCTGCACTTCTATGTTCATTGCTGCACTGTTCACAATAGCCAAAATCTGGAAAAAATACCTGAGTGCCCGAGAACAGATGTCTGGTTAAAGAAACTTTGGTACATCTATACAATGGAGTACTATGCAGCTGTTAGAAAAGACGAAGTCATGAAATTTACATACAAATGATACTACATGGAAAGTATCATGCTAAGTGAAATGAGTCAGAAAGAGAGGGGCAGACATAGAAAGATTGCATTCATCTGGGGAATATAAAGCAACAAAATAGGAGACTAACATCCTAGAATAGTCGAGATATGTTACAGGAGGTTTACTCCATGGCTTGAAGGTCAGCCGCACATGGTAGGGGAAAGGGCAGCTCAGACAGAGAAAGGAACACCAAGTAAAGGGTGTTGGGAGGATCCTCCCAGGATGGGAGATGCATGCTGAAAGTAGACTATAGACGGAACATGTTTGCCACTCAATGCCTCTTTTGCAAACCTCAGCAACCAAAAGGAGAGAGCGAACAAAGGGGAGTGCCCTGCCACAGATGCAGGATGGGATGGGGGTATGGGAGGGGTGGGAGGGTTACTGGGATCATTGGTGGTGGAGAATGGGCATTGGTGGAGGGATGGGTACTCGATCATTATATAACTAAAACCCAAGTACAAAAACTTGTAAGGTCAACAACTGTACCTCATGGTGTTTCACAAATTTTTAAAAAAAAAACCCTCCTTCTCTCGTGGGGCTCCTGGTCTAGCCAGGAGGAAGCACTGGCTCCCCAAAGGAGATCAGAAGCCAGTCCCGTGGAAAGATAAGTGGCAACAGAGCTGAAGGCTAGAGCATGCCCAGTACTGAGCCTGTGGGTCTGGGGCTCTCAGTGGGGCAGAGGGTAGGGAAGATAGAGAAGGGACCATTAGGACAATAATAGGTGGAAATGATCACGCTGGGTGACAAGAGCTGTGTTAAAAGGAGGTAAAGGCATATACATGATAACCTTTCAGTATCTGTATTGCAAATGACAATGCCCAAACGTGGGTGGGGGGAGCGGAGACAGAGAGAAAAAATATGCACCTGCCAAAGAGTCAGCCTGGGGGATGAGGGGGGATGGATGATAGGAGGGAAAGCACTATTCCTAGTGCTGGGAAATGAACACTGGTGGAGGGATGGGTTTTGGAACACTGTACGACTGAAACCTAATCATGAACAGCTTTGTAAGGGTCTATCTCACAGTGATTCAATAAAACAATCTTTAAAAAATGAAAGAAAAAAAAGAACTGTCAGAGAAAACCTCACTGGGATATTTGCATTAAAACAAAGACCTGCAGGACAGAGAGAAGAAATCCTGTGGGGATCAGCATTCAGGGAGGAAAAGTACATGCATCGACCCTGGTGTGCAGAGGCTGGCTCACTGAGGAGGAGCAAGAAACCTAAAGGGTGGGTAGCAGTGGGCACAAGGAGAGGGCATCACAGCAAGGCCACTGCTCAGGCTTTGCCTTTGACTCGGCTGAGATGAGAAGTCATGGAAGGTTCGCACTGACGAATCTGGCCTGTGTTGTAATGAGAGGATGAGCTGATGTGTGACTTGACAGGATTCTTGAGCTACTGTGGAGACAGCAGAGAGTGAAGGTGGAAGCAGAGGAAGTACAGAGCAGAGGCTCCTGTGTGGGCATAGGTGAGCGGTGGCCATGGCTGGGGCAGGGGGCAGCACACAGGCTGGGATGTGAAAGCCCACTGGCAGAAACACCTGCACTGTGAACAGCCCCAGAGTCCGGCCGGGGGTGGGGAGGGTGTCCCTGGCAGGAGAAATGAAAGGGCAACAATATTGTGGGACCTAGAAGTCAGGAGAGCCTGGAATCAAAGAGAAAGGCCACGGTGGCGAAGCTGGCACCAGGAAGGGCTTGGACAGCAAGTGAAGGAGCCGCAGTTCTACTCTCCCTCTCCTCCTTCCCTTGCTGCCACCCGTACAGATGCTCCAGCTCCTGAAGGGAGGAAGGGACGGAGGGAAGCAAGGCAGCTTGCTTGAACTGGCTTTAAATCCAGTTTGATGGAGCTGTTTATTTGTTGTATCGGATGTGCGGTATTTCCAGCCGGGAGATCTCTCTGGCAGGAGCCTATGAAGTCTGATCTCCTTTTAATGTCAATAACTTCACTGTGGCCATTACCAGGGAGATAAGCCCTGGAGCCCCGCAGCAGACAGGAGATTTGTCAATTTTGTGCCCGCGGCCCCGCACGGACCATCTATGCAGGGAAAACTGCCAACATTAAAGCCACATGGCTGCTGATTTTTGGTGGGCTTGTTGTGGGGCCACACCCAGCTGTGCTCAGGGCTTACTCCTGGCTCTGTGCTCAGGGATCACTCCTGGTGGGGTCTGGAGGAACATATAGGATACCGGTGGTTGAACCTAGGCCTACCTCATGTAAGGCGTTACCCCCCCCCCCCCCCATGCTATCCCTTGGGCCCCTGATTGCCTCTAGACTTCACAAGGGCTTGGGAAATCATGGTGAAGAAAGGACCTTTACTCTGAAGCTCGAGGTAGGAGTTCACTGGGGCAGATCAGAGGAGGCAGCGTTGTAGGACAGGGAGGCCCACAGAGGGTAGGTGTTTTCCACTATGCTAAGACGTGTAGGACACAAGATAAGTTGAAGGTGGACATAGACAAGTGATAGCAGAGTTGGGCAGAGAAAGCCTGGGACAGTCTTGCTGGAGGTTGGGAGTCTTCCGGCAGGGCTGGAATCCCCCATGGAACTCAGCCAAAAGAAAAAAACCAGCCCTGTTTTTAGGAAGGTGACTGGTGGTGGAGATGGGGAGGATGGGCGACAGTGCAGAGGGGAAGTGGCATGGGGGGACAGGTGGAGAGATTAGAGATGAGAACAGAGCATTGGAATGAAGCCTTGGTGATAGAAGAACAGGGGACAGATTTAGGATCAGGAGTTGTGTGGCGGAGGCCAGTGAAGGAGAAAGCGTGAAAGAGGACCTGGAGGTCTCTGGCAGGACAAGAGGATTGAGGATGATGCTATTGAGGCCAACAGCTATTGAAGCCGAGATCCCAGGGTTTGGGGTACCCCCACCCCAAACAGCTCAGCAGGTGGTGGTGACCCTCCCCCTGGGTCTGTCCCCTTTCCTATGCCAAGTATGAGTCCTGGGGTATAAATAGGGGCCATGACTAAGGCTCAAAGTCTAGAGGACACAGAACTGTGATTCCCGTGCCATCAGCAGGGGAACAGGAAGTGCCTCTATGGGAGTAAAAGGAAGGTCAGAAGTTCTTCTATAAGCAGGTGAAACGAGGGCCCCTGGGAAGAGGTAGAGAACGAGCATCAGGGGACAGTGTCTGTGCTGGTGGAGAGGGGCAGGGACTGAGCCTTTGCAAGGCCTCTGACAGGCCCACACTGTCTCTTGCCATCTGGCCTGTGTGCCTAAATGAACAAACACCCCCAAGTGAACTGGTTTAGTAAGTAGGCCTTGGGGGAAAGAGGATGCCATAGTTTGGCTCTAGGCTTAGAAACCCAGAGAGACCTGTGGTTCTCCACCTCCATCCCGCCCTTATCCTCTCCTACCATCCATTGGCTGTCCTGTGAACATGCCATACTGGAAACCAACCGGAAGTGTCCAACCTGACCCGGGGCCTCATGCCAGTGCAGAGGACACCCCCACCCCCAATCGTACAGCAAGCCCTATCTGTGCAAAGTGGCTCTGCATCCTGTCTCTTGCCTTCAGCTCTCTGATCTGCTAGAAGCCAGCTGTGTCCCCAGCCAGTCTGGCCAGAAGACCTATCCCTCCCTCCAGGACTAGCTCCTCAGCTTAGCTACCCTTCTCTAAGAACCCTATGACTCCCACTATCCCTCAGGACTCAGCTGAGCATCCAGACAAGGCCAGTGTCTGTGGGGCATCTGGCATCTCCCTGCTAAAGGACCTCTGAAAGGGCAATTTTTCTCTTTCTGGAAACTTCTTTCCTCCTTGCTAGACCTGACTGCCCTCTTTTTTTGTCTGCAGGTTCCAGTCTAAATGTCACTTCCTCCAAGATCTTTCCAGAAATAGAATCTTCCTTCCCCACATTAAACTCCCCTTGGGCGCTCCATACATTCCTCTAACTAATTGATCAGTCAACATTGTTTATTTACTGCCTGGCCAGTAAATTCAGCGAGGGCAGGGACCTGATCTACCACACTTGCCAGTGATGTCTAACAAGCACTCACTGAGCAATTGTTGGGCATAGAAATAAATGGGAACCCAGAGCTCAGAGGCGGGGACCCCAACTGGGCCTCCCACATCAGGCCAGTGATCCCCTGACTTTTCCACACTGCCCTGTTTGACAGCAGAGTTAGGTAAGTCATCTGACATGTTCAAACTCCCTCATGAGAGTCAAGATTTTAAACCATGCTAGAACTGAAAACTCAGGGGGGCTTGAGCCACCCTGGCCAGAGGTGTCACCTGCTCTGAAGATGACTTCAGGACCAGCTGAGCTGTCCCTGACTCTGGGCTCCACTGACACCCTTGTCCCAGCACTATCCCGTTTTGATTGAAGATGCTGTAAAAGTTGTTTAGAGATTTTCTCACACTTTAAATAAGGCATCATATTTCATGGTTACAACTTCAGAGCCATAAAATATAACCTTCAGCTGACACCACAGTCCTGCAATATTAATTCACACGTTCCCGTCTCCAGCAATGAGCGAGCTGCATCGCCATTAAGTCATGTATATTCTTAGGTGCAGGTGTGTTAAGTCGATAGTTTCCTGCCCAAGCTTATGCTTTATTTATGATCAATGTTAAGTTCCTCTGGAAATTCTTCAATTAACTATAATTTAGAGACTGATCTCTCAGCCCTCTCTGGCATCTGCTAACTCTCCAATGACTCCCAATGTTCAGATGTGGGGAGGGGACCGTCACTTTACTTCCCCCATCTGGGGGAGTTCAGTACCATCCTGATGCCTGCAAGCTTCAGTGGTTCTGGCCACACTCTCCTTTCCCTGGGTCACTTGGCCTCCTTGGAAAGGAAGATCCAAATGGGCCTGAGTAGGAGCACCCCAAAGCCCTTGTGTTCCCCTTTCTGGTACCATGTAGCTCCAGGTCCCTATTGAGGCCAAAGCGTTTACTCCCCAAGGGTTCTGTCCTGTTACCCTTGGCTTAATCATAGACACACCTCCTTAAAATGAAGAAAACACCATCACCTAAGAGCATCCCTGGCCTGCTCCCCCAAATTCCACTGCTGGGGGAATGGGTGAACTAGACTAGACATGACCCATGGTTATGGAGTTCGAAGATTTGAGATTACCGATTGGGCTGGGCATGGTGCTGGGCAGTTCCTGGCATCTCAAACCTCGGATGCTGGACTTGTAGCCCTCCACCTTCCAGCCTGAGTCTGAGGCTTGGCACATTTTGAAAACTCACCTGCTTTCACCTGGCTATGAACACTGGGACCTGCAACAGCATCCGGACCTTCTGACTTCATATCCACTCCCCTTATTTCTTAGCTTCTCCGGCCTCCGTGACTACAATGCTGTTCCTGACATTGGTAGGGGTGGCTCCCAGGGGCCCCAGACCCTAGCGAGGGGTCTCCCAGGTAGGGGAGGCCTCCTCCACACCTCACTCCCTCCCGTCCAGGGTCTGGAGACCCAGCTCTGTACTGCCCCCGAGGACAGGTGCAGGCAGGGGCAGGAGACTCCAGGCTCCCCACCCCTGGGGCTGCATCTTCCCATCAGCAGAGCCTTGGGTGCTTTCCCAGAGGCCTCCATCCTGTGACCTGCATCGGACTCCCTGCTTCACCAGTCAGCTGGCCCGAGTTCAGCCAGTGACCTGCAGGCCAGGTGACACAGAGACCTCAGGAACTGTCCATCTGGCTGGAGCTGCTGGACTGCTCTGAGGATGAAGAGCAGGCGGACCCCGTGAGGCTGCACAGTGGAGAGGCCCAGTTCCGCCCTCCACCACCAGAACTCGGGATTTACCAGAATCATCATGACACTCCTGCCACAAGCCTAAAGACAGCAGTGGTCAGGGTCATGGCCAGCGGATGCTCTGGTTTGGGCTGAATCCTGGCTGCAGGACTTCTTGCTGTGTGACCACATGGAGTCACACACCATGGCCACCCCGCTCCCTCACTAGTGCTGGATGATGGCAATACTTGCAGCCTGCTGGGGGTTTAGCAGGGCTTGAAATTCCACAGCAGGCTCTGTGGAATTATCGTAGTTAAGGAAAATTACTGGCAAGGAGTGACCATCGCTATCAGAATCACAGTGACTCAATCTCACGAAGTCAGTAGGACAAGCAAGGCCCTCCACTGCGCCCTTAGCACATGTGCAACTCCCACTGGCTATGTGGCCTACAGTCACTTTCTTCACAATGAGAAATCCAGGGTGAAAGGTGGTGGCGGCCAGGGGGGGGAGTAGCCAGAGCCACTGAGCTAGTTAGAGGCCTAGGTAGGATTTGAATCTAGGTGACTGAATTCTCAAGCCCATGTTCCAAGTTGCTCTGTTAATTTCATAGTGATGAGAGATGGACAGGGGGTAGGAGAAGGACTGGGGCCCCCAGCAGTCAGAGAGAAGCCTAGGGTCAGAAAGCACCATCTGGTCCATGCCAGGATGCCAGTGCTGAGGATCCCCTCCCCGAGGGCCTGGGCTCCCTGTGAGCTGTGGAATCCACCCGCACAGCAGGACCCAGCATGTGTGCACTGCTCACATCTGTCCACTCTGCCCTCTGCCTTGCCACACTGGGTTTCCTGTTGCTTCAGATCCCCATTGGTTTATAGCTACCCCTCCCCCCACTGACTTAACATCCCTGCCAGAAAATCTCACCACATCTCCAGCATCTGGATGAAACGAGCGCTCCTGAATCCTCCTAGGTTCACACTGGAGCCCCATCTAGTAATGGCTCCCCCTGCCCACCCCCCATCTTCTCAGCAGAATAGCACTCCAGAATGCTGGAATCAACCTTCATCCGTCATTCCGTCACAGAGCTAGTCTCCCCCAATTGCCCATCTCTAAAGCAGCTGCTCTTCCCCCAGCGGTGCCATCCCCAGTGGCTGCTACAGTAAACCTCACTAGTGTATCTCTGCCAACAGTCATCCCTCACCTTTCAATCATCCAGAGCCATCTTAAAAAAATTCAAAAGTCACACCACTCCTCCTTGCTTAAAACTTGCCCTGGTGTCTGCCTGAACTTAGGAACCAAATGAAACCATTTTTTAAAAATTTTTATTAGTGAAACACCATGAGGTACAGTTGTAGACTTGAAACCAATTTTTAACAGTGATAGTCCGCAGTGCTTAGAGGCTACATTAGGCAAGTGGCTCAGAGGTCATCTCTGGTGGTGGCTGAGATGCCTTGTGGTGCCAGGGATCAACACCAGGCGTCCTGCATGCAAAGTGCCAGGCACACCTCCCCCCCCCATTATTCTGCTATATTTTTGCTGTTCCTCTTAACATGTCATGCTCTCTCCTGCCAGAGGAACTTTGCACCTGTTACTCCTTTTATTGGGAATACCCTTCCTTGGGTCTTCACACATGGCCTCCTTCCTGCCACGTGGGACTTAGTTCAGAGACCATATTCTCCAGGAGACCTGCAGAGAGCACTCTCTAGAGCGACCTTCCTCATTCATCAAAGCTCCAAGAGATATCTGAAATGTGCTTATCTGGGTTTTGTCTGTCTTCTGCCTCCCAGCTTCTCAATGTGCACTTTATGAGATCATGGGATTTGTACCAATAGTCATGTCCCCTGCTCACTGTTCTCTGCATCTAGAACAATCGCTACCACTAAAGGGTACTCAATGAATACAGCTGAATCAATGACTGTCTGGCACGTAGCAGGCACCGAGACCAAGAGACCAAGTTGTTAAGTCTTGAGCAAAGGAATAAATAAGCAGTCAGGGTGAGCTGCCTGGGAGTTAGAGTGTTCAGCAGCTACGAACTGGCAGGACCAGGGTCAAGCACATCCCTCTCCCTACCCCACTTACTGCTTCAGCTTCACATTCTGTTGCCTCCACCTGCTCCAGCCAGATAATCTGGTCTGCAGCACGGTGTCTGTGATCCAGAATGCAGCATCCCGAATGCCCATGTCCTCGGTTCTGGGGACAGCCTGCAGTGTTTGGTTGGAACCTCAGAGTCCAAGCACTTCTTGTTCCATCTGCTGTGTTTCCATCCCCTGCCTCTCAGCCCCCAGAGCATCTGAACCCTGTGTTTGCTCCCTGCAGCCCTCTCCCATCCCAGACCCAGACTCTCATACAGCAAAAGACTTCTTCCTAAAATCTACATGGTCTTCCTTCATGAGTCCAGGATGTTTGGCCAAGCCCAGAGGCACCAGGGAATAATTGTGTTGGAAAATATGCCATACAAGGAAGTCCTAGCCACCTCCGTCTGCCAGCTGGACCTCGTCTACATGGTCAGGAGCCTTGGGATGGGCCTCCTTAGAGCTGAGCTTCATGTGCATCACAGTCCCCACTCTATCCCTGGCAGGGGCCCCGCTTCCCACCAGGAAGGTGGCTTTTCTGCTACAAAGCAGAAGCACACTGTCCTCATCCTGCTCCAGGAAGCTCTGGACGCAAAGTGCTCCTGTCACTCAGAGGTGCAGAGCAGGTTGGTCGGACCTGGGCACTCGCTTCCCATGCTGACTTGTGCCTACATGATCCTGATGGCGAATCAGACCCAGCCAGCCGTTCATTCAGCAAATATTTACAGACCACTGCCCCCTGGTTATCCACGCACAGATGCCAGCCCGCGAGTCTACAGGCGAGGAAGAAAGGCCAGAAGGCTCTGAGCCTTCCCAAGTAGGAGCCTGTTAACTCTGGCGTGACTGCAGCTCCTGGCAGGCACTGTGCAAGCGAGCACATAGGCACGCTCCCCTCTCCTGTCTGTCCTGCCCTGGCCGCCTGCAGGGGTGCAGCCTGGCCAAGGGTTCTCAGGAAATCACTGATGGAACTGCAGGAGTTTCTCCTAGGCAGGTGGTGGCAAATGAGAACAGGGAAATGGAAAAATGGAAATAAACAGGGGTGGGAGGAGTGGGGAGGGGCAGAAGAGCTTGATTTTCCCTCCTGACCACTGAGCAGTTTTGACTTGGTGCCCAAGCTCTGGGTGGGAGGTGGGGGTGGGGCTTCTCTTAAGGGTTTGAAGCTCTTCTGCTAGGAGATCTGATACCCTAGTGGGCCTGCTGGTATATTAGGGGGTGAGTGGGAGCATTCTCTGATGAAGGTGACTCGCAAGAGGGAACTTGGAGTCCTTCTGGAAGTCACATGTGCCCCGCTAAAGAATAAACTTGACCCTGTCCTGATGGAGAGTCTTAGGCAGGGCTTTGAGCTGTGAGCAACTCTGTCAGATTAGTCTGTGAAGATTGTCCCAGGAGTGTGGAGAATGACCTGGGGTGTGTGTGTGGGGGAAGGGGGGTGATGGGAGGGAACCTGGGGACACTGGTGCTAGGAAATGTACACTAGTGGAGGGATGGGTGTTGGAATACTGTATGAATGAAATCCAACCATGATCAATAGCTTTGTAAGGTTCTATCTCACAGTGATTCAATAAAAAAAGTTTTAAAAATTATGACTGATTCATAAATTCTGGCCCCACCTTACATCATACCATCACCTCACCTTACTGAAAGTGTACAAGTCTGAGCAATCTTCAGGAGATATCACCCCACCCCTAACTAGCTGGGTGGGGAAGAGATATTGCTTTGTAGGAAAATGGGACTGCCAAGGGATAGCCAGGCTCTTGTGCCTCAGAAGTCAGCATAAGTCCTGAAATGGGCCCAGATGATGAGGCAGCAAAATAAGAGGGGGTGGGGGGAGGATAGTAAGAGGTGAAAGGGCAAGTACCGCAGGGAAACCAGGCCCTCCAGAGCACAGTACCATGAAGATCTCGATTACTCAGTCCTTCATCCTAAAATCATTAGGTGGCTGATGTCAGCTCCATGCCTTGCCACAAACTTCCAACAAGGGTGATGCTACCTGCAAACAGTTTTGCTAGTATCTGGGGTTTCTCAGGTGGGGAAAGGATTGTTTGTATTTGTTTACGATGGAGGGGGGGGAGGTCAAATTAAAAAAACAGGTTTTTCTTGAATTTGGATTTTCCGACCCAAGTTGGCAGAGCAGAACCAACAGAGGGGAGGCATAGCTGGAGTGCACATCTGGCACGCTGGTTCGAGTCATAGCACAGCACGGTCCTCTGAGCAGTCCTGGGTGAGGAATCCCTGGGAATAAGCCCAGGCCACCCAAACATAGCATAGGACACCACCACCATTATTTAGGACGCACAATGTAGTTCAGTGATCCCACAGCACAGGAAAAGATGAGATAAAAGGGAAGAATAGGTTCAGAAGAAGCTAAAGTGGAAAGGCTTCTTGAAGCTAGGGGGGAGGGACTGTGTTTTGATTTCACAATGTATGACCCTACCACAACACAGAGCCCTCAGTCAGGCTGCTGCACTGTGGCTTCCATGGCCAGGGGTGAGGAGTGAAGCTGAAGGAAGGTAGGGCCAGTAGTTAGGGCCCAGGTTGGGCCCTTGGAGCCCCATGGTTCTGTGCTGGACCAAGACCTTCCCGGATGGGTTGGGTCATATTTGATGTCCATATTGAAAAGAGGCATATCCTGACAGAAATGGAATAGGAAAGCAGGGAAGGAAACTCTAGTTCTCTGGAACACCACTACTAAAGTCCATCATGGCTGAGACCAATGCCACAGGCTGAGGAGAGAGGAACAAACAGATGAAGCAACCCAAATGCATGGCTATGACTTGCCTCATAGGAGGGGTCACTACTGTCTGGACTCACACAGAAAGGCACTGATCAATAAACTATGCCTGTCTGGGCCATGGAAAAAAGGGGAAAGAGATGTGTTCAGGGGCTGGTTTTCCATGAGGTGGAGGCTAAAAGGTGAAAAGAGAAGGTGGCTTCTTCCCAATCTAGTCTTTTGATACTAATGACAGGAAAGTTTCCTCTAAAAAAAAAAAGGTAAAAGTTGACCCCAAGAAGAGTTACTTGTTCCAATCATGTCTCAATTCCCTGAAATTATCTTCCAACACCTATATCTGGGTCTACTGGGATCTATGGCATTTAAAGATAGAAATTTAAGAAGAAAAGAGTGGTCAAGCATGCAAAGGGTTGTCGAGAGGTCAAAGAATATCAGGGCCAGAACAATTCCCACCTGGCCTGGCAACATGATGCAGAATATTGGGGGCAAAGGCCAGGATACTGAGGAATAAATGGGAAGTGAGACAATGCAAGATGGAACTTTCAAGAGGCTAGGTACTGCCGGTAGCGAGGGAAGCCATCCAGTTTAATGTCACAATTCTTAAATTATGGTTTAAATATAGCCACGTGCACTATAGAGCACTATAATCTGCATTACGTACACAGTCGTAATGTATATACAGGCGTAATGCATAGTGGATGCCGGGAGGAAAACACATGAAAATTATGGCTATAATAAAACTATGATTATAATAGATATGGTGTCTTTTATTCCTTTATGATTTTCTGTGTTTTCTAAGATCACTTAGAAAAGATGATGCATTCTTTTTATCATCAGATAAGAGCCACGAGAAATTATCCTAGAAATAAGCTTGTTCGGGGAGGTGAGAACAGGGTGACCAGCTGTCGGGAACTGCCAGGGGCAGGGAAGGGTGGATTCCAGGGTACAGGGAGACCAGAACTAAAACCCTGAAAGTCCTGAGAAACCGGGATGAAGGGGGTCTCCTCAGCTGGGAGGGAGAGGCTGTCAGAGCATGAAGAGAATGGGGCTATTTTTAAGGGGAGGGAGGGGCGTGAAGGTGTTAGGATGAAGGGGGTTTGAGCCTATTTGGAGGCTAAGGAGGAAAATGTAAAACAGGGAGCGAAGGTCAGCTTGAAGGAAGAATGCTTGCCAGGGCAAGTGGGCTGTGAAGTGCCCACGAAGAGAAGGTCTTCCATGGGAAGCAAAGCAATGTTTCTTCTGAGACAGAGGGTCTGGGGGTGAGGACAGCCAAGCTAAAAATAAGTGTGTGTAGACAGAGAGAGGTGGAGGTAGGAAGTGAGGGCCCAGGAGGTCAGGTGAAGTTGAGTTGCCCAAGAGCTGTGGACCCGCGGAGAGCTCATGGAGCGGCAGGGGGCAGCTTCCCTGCCAGACAAGGGCTCCCTTGTGGGCTCTGGGCACGTCCTCCCCTCGCCCCGCCGCCCCTCTCTGGGCACCTACCTCGGCAGGAGGGCAGCGGGAAGTCCCACGTGGCCCTGTTCTCGGAGCCCCCGTGGCAGGTGAGCACGGCGTGGCCCTCCAGGAAGAAGCCCGGATTGCAGCTGTAGCGCACCTTGTCGCCCAGGTTGAAG
The DNA here is from genome assembly GCF_029834395.1 of Sorex fumeus. NCBI lineage: Eukaryota > Metazoa > Chordata > Mammalia > Eulipotyphla > Soricidae > Sorex > Sorex fumeus. The sequence goes on from NW_026606104.1 coordinate 49,179,570, forward strand.
GTGGACCCCTGCTGGACGCCGTTGGCCAGGCGCCCCGGGTTCCCGCACGTGTGACTGGGGAGAACTGCAGAGAGAAGGAGAGAGACGCGGGGTCAGCGGGCCAGGACCACGGCGCCTGCCTTGGAGCAGCGCATCCCTACGCGAGTGACCTCTGGGCTCCCATCTGGCCGGGGCTGGCCTTTTGGGAGAGGGGCGACGAGGCCACCTGCTGCCGTCCATCTCCCGCCACCCATCAGACTGCTGGACTCTCAGCTGCCCTGGCCTGGGCTCCGCGAGCACTGTAGTTAGAGAAGCCCAGTGAAGTGGCTCTCTTCTGTCCAGCTCCGTGGACACTCAAAAGGGCCACGGGACCACAGAGCCCAAGTCCACGTTTCCCTTCTGCGTCTGCCAGGGCAGCGCTTGGGGGAGTCCAAGGGGTCATTAGTGCTGGGCAGGAGGAGATGAGAACCTGAACTCTGATCAGACAAAGCACTTAAAGAGGACGGGGTGGGGGGGGGGGGTCATGGGGACAGTGCAAGAGGCAGTGAGTGAGTGACCAGAGCCCGGAGAGAAAGCAAGTACACTTGCAGCCTGACGGGGGGGGGGGGGGGGGGGGCCGCACCCAGCCGCCGCCAATCAGGAAGGAGGGGCGTGGCTCTCGGGCACCTGGCTCCTCCCACACCCTGTAGCTGGCTCTGATCCTGCCTTGTAGGTCAACCGCACCCAGCCCTCATCTGTTTGAGCAATTCCTGGGAGCATGGGGCCAAGGAGTCACAGCCATGTCCAGACTACTAGCCAGACTGCATCACCCGGTGAGGTCCACCAGAGACCTGGTTGTAGGGTGCTGGAGTGACAGAGCTTGGTACACAACCTTGCCTGATGGCTTACTTCCCATCTTGCAGGCACTGTGACTCAGTTCCCTCATTTGGAAGGACAGGATCACAACAGTCCCTTCCTCACTGGGCTTAGAGGATTCAGTGAGTTCAGGTTTGTAGAGTGCTCAGGACAGAACTTGGCACAGGGCGAGTACGGCACCAACAGTTATCTGTGCTCCCAATCTATCCAGGGGTCTTTCATTTCATTTTCATTTCATCATCCTGTTAATCGTCGATTGCCTCGAGCAGGCCCCAGTAACGTCTCTTTCATCCTAGCCCTGAGATTATATTCACGGCTCTTTAGGAGAATGAGACCCATCATTGTTACTGGTATTTGGCATATTTGGTACACCACGGGGAGTTTGCCAGACTCTGCCCTGTGGGCAGGCTACATTCGATAGCCTGCAAGTTTGTCCAAAGTAGTATATACCCAGGGGTCTTTGGGTATATATAAAGGTACTTATCATCCTTAATCTGGGAAATACAGGTCTAAACGACAAGGAGACATCACCTCACACCAGTGAGAACAGTCTATCTAAAAAGCCTAGAAATAACCAATATTGTAGGGGGTGTGGTTACAAAAAAAAAAAAGGAAAGGCACTCTCATTCACCTTTGGTGGAACTGTCATCCCACTGATAATTTAAGGAAAAAAGTATGGAGAGTCTCAGAAATTAAATCCAACTTCATCTGACCCAGTTATTTCCACTCCTTTGCATCTACCTCAAGGACACAGAAACAATTTAAAAAAGATATTTTTGTGCCTATTTCATTTAATGGGTACTATTTATAATAGTGAAGATCTGAAAACAACCCAGATGTCCAATGACAGAAGAGTGGATAAAGAAATTGTGGTAGGTATACACAATGGAATACTACTCAGCTCTAAGAAAAAAATGAACTCCTGCCTTTTTGCTACATGACAGGGTATCTCATGCTAAGCAAAAGAAGTCAAAGGGAGCAGAAATGTTGGATCTCACTCATATAATGTTATGTAAAGAAATAAAGCAAGGGAAAGAACAGTATCCAAAGAAAACAGACCTTGGATTCTGAGGACAGAATTGAGGTTTCCAAGTTTGGGTGGGGGGTGGAAAGGGATTCTTGGGGAGGTGGAAGAAAGTGAACTAGAAGTGATGTAAGGACACCAGAGGAGGGTAAAAGTGCAATATTTTTGTATATCAAAAGTTTTAATATTATCATGATTATAACCATGTAGTCTCAATAAAAACATTGAGTTATGCTGTATTTTATGCAAGTAGGAATGGGCAGGAAACCAAACCGAATTGAAGACAATCAGGAATGACTTCCTGGAGGAGGTGACGTTTATGCTAGCTTTAAAAAAATAAGCGAGATTTTCTAGGTAAAAAAGTGTGTTACAGAAAATGAGAGTAATTGTGCATAAACTTGATGCCCTTGTGGGGGCTCTTCTTCCCAGTACCCAATTACTGCACATGTCTTGCTTTCGGGGACCCTTTCTACCAGCTCTGATGATCTAGGGGACTACTGAATTGGCTTTCCCTTCCCACATTCCCTCCTTCTGAGAGAACTTGGTGTGGATGCATCCACACCATCTTGATCTGGACCTGATATCGGGTCCTGTTATTGTCATACTCTACTTCCTTGAGTCAGGTAACCATTAGAAAGTTTAGTTTCCTCTGCTGAGGAAAAAAAGCAGGATAAATAGTTCTAATAGTTGAGGAGGTTATCAATAATAATGTATCCTTGGCTCAAGAAATATAGATAAGATCATTCCACTGAGGACAAGCCCTGGTTTGATTCAGGTTATCCTGTGGACCGCATAAAATGCCTGCTACTTATAGAGGTGTATTTGTGGGTTCATTAGTTAGATGTTTATAGTAGTTACTTGTCCTAATATTAATCCTCCCAAACAACAGAAATTTACTGTGTTTCTATTATACTGAAAATAAAGCAGACTAGACAAAGCAGGTCCTACCTTAAGACACTCATGTCTTTGTGAGCTCCCTTAAGTCGTCAAGAGTTTTCCTTGCCTAGATCGTACCTCTGACAGAGGAAATAATGTCCCAACATCACCCTGCCCATTAGTCCAATCTAGCATTTGTGTGATCCTTGTGTCGGTTTCCTGGTATTTCTGGTGATTCCACAGTGCTGACTCTTCCTGGGTGTTCCCATAGTTCCGCTTCCTTGGCATTTCCCATGGTCCCACAATACTGGCTTCCTTGATGCTCCCATGATGCTTTGCTCACTTCCTTAGTGTTCCCACAATCCCTCAGTGCTGGATTCCTTGGCATTTCCTGCTGCAGGATTCCTCGTGCTCCACAATCCCGGCCGCTTCTGTGGAGGCAGTGACTGTGATGTGTGTGTTTGTGAGTGCTGAAGGTAGGAGTGGCAGGTCAGGTAAACATTTGGAGAAGAAAGCAGCTAAGGTAAGGGGAGGGAGCCAGGCAGGGGAAATGGGTTGAGAACTGGTGTAGAACTAACGTTTCATTTTCTGCAACAAGACGCAAAGACCCAATTTAATTAAATTACTAATGTCAAATTTTTAATGAACCTGCTTCTGCTTTGGGCTTTTTCCCTTTGAAATTAATGACTGGAACGTCACTATAAATAAAAGTCGATTCTTTTTTAAAAAATCACTCTCAAATGCTCACTGCTCTTTACTTAATGAGCTGTTCATAATCAGGCCACTCTGACCTGGCACCTCCCCTAGGACTTGAGTGTGATAAATGTGGGCTCATTTCCAACCCCACCTCCTTTCTTGTCATGAGTTTCACTCATGAGAGGCCACACTGTGAGTGGAGATGGGGCAGGAGGTGGGTTCAGACAAACCTGGCTTCAAATCTCAGCTCCTTCCTCTGTGGTCTTGAGTGCCAGGCTCTACGTCTCTGGACTTCAGTCCTTTATCTGAAAGTGAAGATACCTTTCCTACCAGTGGGGGATATTTTTAAGTGTCCTGGGGGGTGTTGTCACGACTTTCTATAATCCGGGTAGTTTACAACAGCTACTTATTATCTCCCTATTAACCTGTGAGCAGTGCCACCATATCAGTGACAGTTCTTAGGTACATTTCCTGTGTTGCCCTCACCTCTGCTGGTTTTGTCTCTGGAACCGCATGACTTGTAGCTACGTTACCCTGTGTCTTCACCTCCATAAGGTATTCTTTCTATGTCTGGTTCTGAATTTCACCTTTTTATAAAGACACAGCGGGTAGGGTGTGTGCCTTGCACGCAGCCAACATGGCCGACCCGAGTTCGATTCCTCCGCCCCTCTCGGAGAGCCCGGCAAGCTACCGAGAGTATTCAATATGCCAGACACAGTAACAACAAAGTCTCCAGTGGAGACGTTACTGGGCCTGCTCGAGCAAATCAATGATCAACGGGAGGGCCTTTACTTTTATAAAGACAATAGCCATAGTGGATTAGTACATATCTCATCTTAACTTCATAATCTTGATTTCCAAATAAGGTAATCGTCACATGTATAATACATGTACCATATATAACATATACATATGATATATATATTTCAACTTCTGACAGGGCTATTATGCCATTTGAATACTGTTAGATTTATAATATTCATTACTGAGTGTCTGGTATGACCTGGGTACTGAGCTTACTCAAGTTTATTTTACCTAATCCTCAAAACAATCCTCCAAACAATTTTATAGATGAAAAATTTGAGGCACAGTATGCTTAAGGAACTTGCTCAAGTCACAGAGCTAGAAAATTACATGAGGTAAGTGGTAAATCTCGGTCTTCCTGGCTCCATTGTTCCTTACTCCTGATTGAAATGCAATTGACAAGGCATCTGGCAGAGACAAAGCACTCAGCACACAGTGGGTGCTTAATAGACAAAAATTCCTTACTCATTTTATCACTGTAGATGCTGTAGCTGATTACCTGATTGTCCAAATTTAATATGCTGTTTCTTTGTCCCAGTTTGATCTGCCAGTCCTATACTTTTTAATAATGTCAAGGGCAGCATTTAAAGTACAGTCTTTTGTAATATGTCTAATACACAACTCTCTGGACAGGCATAGGAGATGAGAGATAAGGCACAAAGCAGAGCCTTTCTAAGGCACAGCATTCTTTGATTTTTATTTTGCCCGTGTGTTTTTGGCACAGATATTATAACTGTTCATGCTCTCCCATCTATAAAACTTCCCTTTGATTGCTTACAAAATGAAGAGTGGGATATTTACATCCAACCCAACCCAGAACAATATTATTAAAGCTGAGCCTGACATTGAACAATTCCATTGTAGATTAGCTGTGGGGAATTTTGCCCCTTCTCTGAAGCCCAGCTCTTGCCAATCAACATAATATTCTCCGTGATTGTATGACAATGAATCTCCTTTGCAGTTGAGTGCAGCAGAAGCTACATCCTGCCTCCCTTTATTTTTAATTTGAGACTTTAGTTTCCATATTATAATGAAGAGTCATCGAAGCTCTCTGGACAAGCACCCTCCGTATGTTTTGATTTCTTATCTGCCAGCCTGTAGCTTGTTTCATCACCATGGCCAGACGCTTGATACAAGACAGCAGGATTCAGAAAGGAGGATTTTGTTTTCTGCAGTCCTCAGCATGGAAAGAGGAGCTAGTGCTGCAAAACTGTGTATGCGTGTGACCTCTGTGTGTGTGTGTGTGTGTGTGTGTGTGTGTGTGTGTGTGTCTCACTCACTTGGGCACTCTCAGGGAAGGCATGGATAACAAGCTCTCCTCTGCTAAGCTGCTCTGTGCCAGGCACTTCCGCACCACACTTTGGGCCCGATTCATCTTTATCCTAGCTCTGTACTCAGGGATCATTCTTGGAGGTGCTCAAGAGACCACATGCACCACTAAGGATCGAACTGAGTTCGGGCATATTCAAGACAAATGCCCTATCCACCATACTAGCTCTCTGGCCCACAGTGTCTTCTTTATCTAATCATCAGTGGGCACTTAAGTTGTTTCCATACTTTAGCTATTGTGAACAATAAACATTGTGAGCACTTAATTCTTTGAGTTAATGTTTTCATATCCTTGGATATTACCCAGAAGTGGGATTTCTGCAATGATATGATAGTTCTATTTCTAGTTGTTTGGTTTTGGTTTCAGGGTCACACCCCATGGTGCTCAGGACTTACTCCTAGTTCCGTGCTCAGGGATCACTCCTGGTAGTACACAGAGAACCATCAAGATTGTCAAGGATCAAATCAGGGTTGGCCATGTGCATTGCCCTCTGTACTATCTCTCTGACACCTGATTTTAGATTTTGGGGAAGTTCAGTATTGTTTTTCAATGGTTGTTTTTCAATGACCAACTGTGTGTTTTTTCTCCACATCTTTCCCAGAACTTGTTAGTAGGCTGTTTGGTGAAAGCCATTCTCACAGGTGTGAGACAATAGCTCATTTTGGGTTTGATTTGCATTTTTCTACTAATCGATGCTAATGAACATCTTAATGGTGCCTGTTGGTCATTTGTATGTCTTCTTTACAGGAATGTCTATTAAGATACTCTGCCCATTTTTGTTTGTTTGTTTTTGTGTCACACCTGGTGGTGCTCAGGGCTTACTCCTGATTCTATCCTCAGGGATCACTCCTGGTGGAGTCCGAGAACCATATAGAAGCTGGAGATCAAACTCAGATTGGCCGTATGCAAAGCTAATGCCCTACCTGCTGTACTATTGCTCAAATTGCCTCTGCCCATTTTTAATTGGATTGTTTTTTATGTTGCTGAGTTGCATGAATATTTTCAAGTTGCATGAATATTTTCATATATCTTAGATCAAACCCTTACCAGATATAGAAGGTATACAGAAAGATCTTCTCCTACTCAGTAACTAACTCTTTATTCTGTTGATAATTTATTTTATTGTGCACAAGTATTTCTTTTTACTTGATGTGGTCCCCATTGTTTTACTTTTAAATAAATATTTCATTTCCCTTTGTCATCGGGGTCAAGCCTCTAATGTCGACTTCATGAAAAATATAACAAACATTTTCCTCTCTGTATATAGATTCGATTTGCTCGAGCGGGCCCAGTAATGTCTCCATTGGAGATTTTGTTGTTACTGTGTTTGGCATATCGAATACATCATGGGTGGCTTTCCAGGCTCTGCCGTGTGGGCGAGATACTCTCAGTAGCTTGCCGGGCTCTCTGAGAGGGGTGGAGGAATCGTACAAGGCGTGCAAGGCGAACGCCCTACCGCTGTGCTATCCAGGTCTTTAATGTATTTTAAATTTATTTTTGTGCTCAGAGTTAAAAGTGATGTAGTTTTTGGACAAATAAAATATAGCACAGAAAGTAAGGTGCTTGCTTTGCATGCAGCCAACCTGAGTTTGAATCCCCAGAACCACATATGATCCCCTGAGCACTTTTGGGGTCACTCCTGAGCACAGCCAGAAATACACTCTTATCACTGCCAGGAAACACTCACCTCAAGAAAAACAAATGATGCAGTTTAATTCCTTTGCAGAGGCTGTTCAGTCCTTCCAACACTGTTTACAGATTTTTCTTTTCTCCATTTAATGGTCATGACTCCTTTGTCATAGATTAAGAGTTAATATATACATGTAAGCATTTCTGGCCTCTGGATTCTATTTGATCTGTGTGTCTTTCTATTCCAAAATTATATTATTTTAATTATGATAACTGTAATACAATCTGAAGTAAGGTAACATGATACTTCCATTTTTGTTTTTTTCTCAGAACTCCTTACTCTGCATCTTCTGTTGCTCATATAAAGTTTAACGTTATTTTTGTTCTATTTCCTTAAAAAAAACTTCACTGGAGTTTTGACAGAAATTGCATCGAATCTATATAATCTTTTTGGTAAGATGGCCATTTTATACTATATTAATTCTTCTCATGCATGAGTATGTACTATTATTCCATTTCTTAACATCTTGGTCTATATCTTTAACAGTATATTATACTTTCATCATGAAGTTTTTCACAAACTTTTAAAACTTTATTCCTATATATTTTAATGAAAGTTTTAAGTGGGATAATTTTCTTTTCCTCATGTTTTTTGCTAAGGGAATGCAACATATTTTTATATATTGATTTTGTAATCTGGCACTTGTGACTTTATTTTCCAAGTATTTTTTAATTTCTGTGTTAATTTCCTCTTTAGTATTTCTAGTAGGTTTCTAGCAGAGCCCTTAGGAATTCTGTATATGCTATGTTACTTTCAAATAATGAGTTTCATTTCTTTTCTAATACTGCTTTATTTTATTTTTTGTGGTCTGATTGCTCTGTTTAAGACCTCTGATCCTAAACTAAATATAAATGGTATGAGTAGACAACCTTGTCTTGTTACTGATCTTAAAGGAAAAGCTTTTCATCACTTAGTATAATAGTAGCTATAGGTTTGTGGTATGTAATATTTACTATATTGGAATATTTTTCTTTTATTCCAATTATATTCAGTGCTTGATATAAATGGGAACTGAAACTTGTCAAATGCTTTTTCTGCATCTATTGATAGGATAATGTGAATTTTTATTTCTCTTTGTTGTTTGTAGCATATTATACCAATTGATTTGCACATGTTGGACCATCCTTGCATCTCTGGAATAAATCCCACACACTGTGATCTATGAGCCTTTAATATATTCTTCAATTCAATTTGCCAGTATTTTGTTGATAGGTTTTGTGTCTATGTTCACTAGAGTTAATGGTCAGTCATTTTTAAAAATTTTTTATTTATGTTTAATATTTTATTGCATCACCATGAGATACAAAATTACAAAGATTTCATGATCAGGTTTAAGTAATACAAAGTTCCAACACCCATTCCTCCACCAGAGTACATTTGGTGGCTGTACCACCAAATATCACCACCAATGTCCCCAGTATCCCTCTTGCCACCCCCACCCTATACCCACCCCCCTGCCTGCCTCTAAGGGAGGCACTTTTCTTCTTACTCTCTCTCTACTTTTGGGCATTATGGCTTGCAATACAGATACCGAGAGGCCATCATGTTTGGTCCTTTACCCGCTTTCAGCACACATCTCCCATCCAGAGCGATCCCTCCAACCATCACTGTCATAGTCGTCCCTTCTCTATCCATACTGCCCTCTCCCCCAGCACTTAAGGCAGGCTTCCAACTGTGGACCAATCTTCCTTGCCCTTGTTTCTACTGTCCTTGGGTATTAGTCTCTCATACTATACTATTTTACATCCCACAAATGAGTGCGGTCAACTCTATGTCTGTCCCTCTCCTGACTCATTTCACTTACCATGATATTCTCCATGTCCATCCATCTATATGCAAATTTCATGACAGTCATTTTTTTTAAATGAAGATCTTATATGTTTTTGGTATCAAGGTAATGTCAGGCACATAATATGTGTGTGGAAGTATTCCCTCTTCTTTCATTTTCTTTGGAAGTTTTTGAGAAGAACAGGCATATATTCAGATTTGAATACTTCCTAGAGTTCAAAGTAAAACCAATTTGTATTTTACATCATTTGGGGTGAATATTTTTTTTACTGTGAAGGTACAGGCTACTTTTGGTAGGCTGTATTTTTCTGAATTATATCATGGTATTTATTATTATTATTAGTGAATCACTATGACATACACAGTTACAAAGTTGTTCATGACTGGGTTTCAATCATACAATGTTCCAGCACCTGTCCCTTTACCAGTGTATTTTTTCCACCATCAGTGTCTCCCCACCTGCCTCTATGGCAAGCACTTTTCTCTTTCCTCCTCCTCCTCTCTCTTTCTCTCTCTCTCTCTCTCTCTCTCTCTCTCTCTCTCTCTTCTGTCTCTCTCTCTCTCTGTCTCTCTCTCTCCTTTGAGCATTATGATTTGCAATACAGATACTGAAAGGTTATGTATATCCCATTACTAACTTTCAGGCTCCTTTTTTTCTAAACATTAATCTATTTCTTCTTGATTATTATCGTGGTATATTTTTGTTATAAATATATATGTATATATGATTCTTTGTATTTTATACTATCTTATAATTACTTCTCTTTAATTTCTGGTTCTGTTTATTAGATTTTCTTCCTTTCTCTGTGGGTCTGGCTAAAAGCTTTTCAATTTAATTTATCTTTTCAAAGAACCAACTCTGTGTTTCTGTATCTCATATATTTGATAACTTGTGCCTTCATTTAATTTCAAAGTATTTTTAAATTTTGCTTTAATTTTATTGTTGACCCAATGGTTGTTGATAAGCTATTCACCATGTCTTTGAGGATCTTATTCCATAGAAAAAAATACTCATGTGATTTCTATCTTCAAATGTTAATTAAGTTGTTTGTATCCAAATGTATGGTCTGTCCCTAAAAATGTTCCACATGTATTTGGGAAAGTATAAGTTCTACTGTTTGGGGAGTAAAATATTCTATAAAATGTCTATTAAGTCCATTTAATCTAGTTATTCTGTTGATCAGTCCATGATTGTGAAGTAGCACTGCACTGTAGCACTGTCCTCCCATTGTTCATCGATTTGCTGGAGTGGGCCCAGTGACGTCTGCATTGTGAGACTTGTTACTGTGTTTGGCATTTTGAATATGTCACAGGGAGCTTGCCAGGCTTTGCCGTTGAGAGTGACATACTCTCGGTAGCTTGCTGGGCTCTCAGAGGGGGCGAAGAACTCGAACTCAGGTCAGCCACCTGCAAAACAAATGCCCTACCAGCTGTGCTATCACTCCAGCCCATTGTTCTAAGTAGTAGGTTAAAGTTTTGGAATAGAACCTTAGTATTTGGGACTCTCTAGACCATAAGGAAACTCACACACGCCTCAGACCTACACAGGCTGGGTGCCTTCAGGGGCAAAGGCTTGATTGTGAAGTAGGAAGTCAAAATTCTCTACTATCAATTTCACTCTTTACTTTTATTAATAACTACTTTGTATATTTTGTGTTATAATTTGATGTATACATACACACAGGTATATTTTTATTGAATTAATCTCTTAATCACTTTAAATGGCTATCCATGACTCATTACTTTTCTAAACTAATCTGTTTTATCTGATAGAAATATGGTTCTAACTTGCCCTTTTATATTACATTTCCTTATATGATGTCTTCTAGCCTTTCATTTGGAACCTATGTTTGTCTTTAGAGCTTAGAGAAGTTCTCCTGTTGGCATTAAAGAAAAAAGAGTTGGATTTGCAGTCTTTTACAAATCCATTCAGCCTTTTCATACCTTTTAACAGGTAAACTCAGACCAATTATGTTGAGAGTAATTATTGGAAGATAAGCACTTATTGCCATTCATTATTTGTGGGATTTTTAGGGTGCTTTTTATAGTTTGTCATTGTTCTCTTGTTTTTCCTCACACTCTCTTTCCTATGTTTTGACATCTTCCTTTTGTGTTATATTTAAAATCCCTTTCCAATTCTTTATCTTCCTTCTATGGATTTATTATTTTAAAGTTACATGAGGTTTACCTAAGATTCTATACTAATAACCTATTGGGCGATTGATCTCAAACTCATCCTGATGGTCTGCATTTTACTTCAGTCCCCCACAGTATATCTGTTTTGTCTTGCTGTTTACAGGTGGGATTTCATTTTATTTTATAGGAAGTTTTTTTTTTAATATTTCTTGTAATACTGGTTTAGTGGTGATAAATTCCTTTAATATTTGTTGGTATATAAAATCTTTTATCCCTCCATCAATTTTGAATAATCTTGCAAGGTGGAGTATTTCTTGCCTGCAAGGTTTCCTCTGAGAAATCTGGGGATAATCTGATTGGGGTTCCCTTGTATATGATTCATTTTTCTCTAGATGGATTTGGCAACTTCTCCTTGTTTTTAGTTTCTGGCACTTTAATTGTAATATGTCAAAGCATATGTTTGGATTTATTTTGTTTGGAACTTGTTGACCCTCTAGGATGTTGTTTTCTTCCCCAAGTTAGGGGAAAATCTCAGTTTTTTTTTTTCTTTCATAAAGATTTCTACTCCCTACACCACCTTCTTTTTCTATTTTTTAATTTTATTTTTTATTGAATCACCGTAAAATATAGTTACAAAGCTTTCATAATTGCATTTTATTTATTTTTTAATTTTTATTAGTGAAACACCATGAGGTACAGTTGTAGACTTACAAATTTCTGTGCTTGGATTTCAGTTATACAATGATCCAGTGCCCATCCCTCTACCAGTGCCCATTTTCCATCACCACGGGTCCCAGTATCCCTCCCAACGCCCATCCCCCCATCCCACTCTGCCTCTGTGGCAGGGCATTCTCTTTTGTTCTCTCCTTTTGGGTGTTGTGGTTTGCAAAAGAGGCATTGAGTGGCAATCATGTTTGGTCTATAGTCTACTTTCAGCATGCTTCTCCCATCCTGGGAGGATCCTCCCAACACCCTTAATTTGATGCTGCTTTCTCTATCTGAGCTCCCTTTTCCCCTACACCACCTTCTGATATAGATGCTGTGTGTCTCAATATCATTCTTCCTATAAGATGCTTTGGCTGTTTTTGTACCTTTAAATTTTGTATTCCTGCAGCTCTGTTTGCGAGTTATCCCACTGTCCCATGATCCAACTCGGTGTTTCTATCAGCTGCTGCTTGTCTGCTGTTGAGTCCTCTATTGTATTTTCTAGTTCACCTATTGTGTTCTTTAACTCTATTCTTTCTGTTTGAAGCTTGCACTTGTAATTCTGCTCATTGATTACTGTCCTTATTTCAATAAGCACCATTAGGACTATTACTCTTCAGGTCAGTTACCTACTTTTGCTGCATTCAGGTCTTTCCCTGGGGTTTTGTTCTGTTCCACAATTTGTGTTCGATTCCTCTGTGTCTTCATTTGTTTGAAACTGCACGTCAATTTCTATTGGTTAAGCTAGGCGGCATTCTCTCTTCCATTAGATGCACTGGCCTTATGTTAAGATGACAGCATTTTAGATACAAAAATCCCAGTTCAGTTGGCCCAAGATGGTGGGGTAAGGTGGTGTGTGTGTGGGGGTGTCTATTGCTTTATTATCTCACCCCGTTGACCTGTCAGATAACTGGAACCCTAGTGTCAGACTGGGTAAGAGCGCGGGCAGCAGGAAATGGAGAACTTCTAGAGAGTAAAGAACATTCGGGCTCCCAGGGCCCGAGAGCTGAGAAGCCCCACAACCCTCTCCTCTAGACCAATCCCTCAGCCAGAGCTTTCCAGGCAGTCTTCAGCCCACAATGACTTCTCTTTTTTGCTCCCCAATTCCTGAAGCCCACATTTTCCTGAGGTTTGTGTCCCCAAGAGACAGAGCCTTTCAGGAAGTCATGACCTGGCTCTTTTCTGGAAACTTCCATGAAACAGATCTTCCGATGTCAGGCAGCAAGCACCCAGGAAAAGGAGATCCAGCTGGATCTGGGCCAAAACAGGATAGTGGCTTCACAGAACAGAAGCCAGTGGGAAGAAGAGCTCCCAGAAGGGGGGCTTTGGTCTGGGGCTCGTTCAACTCCCCAGAAGTTCCCCCCAAGAAAGCTCTAAGTGCCTTCCCCACTTCCTAAGAGTGGGGACTCAAGCTACAAGTAACTTCCTTGGGGGACACTACATTGGGGGTCATTGGGGCTGCCTCATTACCCCTGACAGCCCTGAAAACAGGGCTGTGGGAGGTTCCAATCTCCTGCTCCAGGGTTGAGTTTTTGCCAAATGGCCTCTTCCCTTTCTGACCTCAGGCTGCTGGCTGCTGTTTGGGCAGCTTGGCATCTCTGCACCCCAGCAGCCATTGTTCTTTAGGGGAGCCCTCCCCAGATCATACCGGGACTTTCCCCCCAGGTCCCTGATGTGAGTCTGAACCCTGCCCTATCCTAGCGAGGTTCTGAATTGCAGTTGGTCCCCCTCCTCTCGGGGAGTGGTGCCAGGTAGTGTTGCTGATGAGATGAAGAACGTTTTCTAGCACCTTTCCTTGTGCAAATGCAGCTCCTCGAGTAGTGCCATCTTTTTTGAGAACTGTCGTAGAGCCGTATGTTTTGTTGTCTATGTGGGGAGAAGGTGAGTCTCATTTTTGTACCATTCTACTATCTTGCCAGAATTCCCAGACAGTTTTGAATATGTGTGAATTTCATCAAGATACCAATTCCCAGACCCTGTCTCCAAAACTACTGAAGCAGAATCACAGAAGTTTTGCCTTTAGGTGCCTGCCAAGCAGAGCTGAGCAGAACAAACCACAGGAATTCTACTCATGTAAGCTGTGCCATTAGCCCAGTTGCATTCTCTCTCTGAGCTGTGACCTGTTTTTTCTCCTGGGCCTTTCTTCTGTCTGGGTGTTGACTTCTGGGAGTGGCGAGCCTGGTCTCCCCTGTCTCCATAAATGTCTTCCCTGTCCTCCATAAATCATACTCACCCTCTCTTGCTTTCTAATTTGGAGACCTTTATCCTCTCCCTGGATTGCTGCATGCACTCTGATCTCCCTGCCACTGGCCTTCCCTCTCCAGGACACTGCCCCATGGACATCAGAGCCAGTGTTGAGAATGGCGAGTTCACCATGATCATGCCTCCTTCACCCCAACAGGCACACATCTGCCAAAGTAAGTTTCCTGCCACCACAGTCCACCAAAGATCTGATCTTTAATGTGACTTGTGCAAAAAATAAAAAGAACTCTTTGAACATTTTGTGAAAATAAACAAAAGGAAAGAAAAAGCCCTTTGGTCCTTCTTATTGCTGTTGGGATCAGTCAAGTCCTTGCTCCCATATTACTTCCTTCTTTCTGTGTTGACCGCTGTGGATATGTTCTACCTGCTCTTCTCTCCTGTCCCCTATTTCTTGTCCCCTTCATCATTGCTAATCCAAACAACAATCATTGTTGTATAATTTAATTTTAAAATTAATTTAATTAATAATTATGATTAATTATAAATTAACTTTGCCATGCGGGCGAGATACTCTCGGTAGCTTGCCAGGCTCTCTGAGAGGGGCGGAGGAATTGAAACCAGTTCAGCCAGGCCAGCTGCATGCAAGGCAAACGCCCAACCGCTGTACTATTGCTCCAGCCACTCTGTGCACCACTCTGCACTAGCAGAGTGCTGGACCCATAAAGAAACCAGGTCTGGACTCCCGAGCCAGAAAAACCGTGAGATAATGAATGTGTTTTATATTACCTGGTGATGATCCATTATGTAGCAACAAGAAACTACAACTCTTCAGATTTTATTACAACTTATTACAACTCTTGAGATTTTAGAAGATAGGCCAGGTAGTATCACAGAGCTTGTGAACCAGCTCTTTGTGTGTGATAATCCCCAAAGTAGTAAAAACTGAGTTTAAAATATGAGCATCAGGGCCAGAGTGGTAGTCCAGCAGGCACAGTGCTTGCCTTGCATGTAGCTGACCCAGGTTTAATCTCTGGCATCTCATATGGTCCCGAGTCTGCCAGTAGTGATCCCTGAGTGCAGAGCCAAGAATAAGCCCTGAGAACAACTAGGTGTGGCCCAAAAACCAAAATGAAATAAGATGTGAGCATCCGCTTATAAGGTAGGTTTAAAGAACATGAGAGTTACACACAGAGGAAAATAAAGATAAAAAAGTCAGAGACTAAAGACTAAGTCCTATGGAAACAGGAAAACAGATTACAGGCTTGTCCATTTTCCAGATTAAACAGACTAAAAAACTGAGCAAAATCAGCCAGCGAGTGAGGCAAGAGAACCAAGAGAGTACAGTATTTCAGATGCCACTAAGAAAAAGTTTCTAGTAGGAAGGAAGAAGAGCTAATGTATCAGATGATACACTACGCAGCCAACATGGCCGACCCGAGTTCGATTCCTCTGCCCCTCTCGGAGAGCCCAGCAATGTACCGAGAGTATCTCGCCCGCACGGCAGAGCCTGGCAAGCTCCCCATGACGTATTCGATATGCCAAACACAGTAACAACAAAGTCTCCAATGGAGACATTACTGGGCCCGCTTGAGCAAATCGATGATCAACGGGAGGGCCTTTTTAATTATAAATTATCTAAAATTAAAAAATCACAATTATTGATATAATTGACTTTGTGGCCCCTCCTCTGAAATGCTCTTCTCTCTTTGCTCATCTGCAAGCATCCTACTCAATAAACAATAATTTTTGTTGTCCCCCAACAATACCTAGCTTTTTCATTTCTATCGAATTTCTTTCTCTAGCAAACTTGTGCTTATCCTTCAAAGCTACATTTGACTGTCTCTTGCTCTTGAGCCCATAATATCTTGTTTAAACTGTGAAGTCCCGCATGAATACATCCTGGTAGAATGCAAATTTGGGCAAAATGCCCTTGGCATTTGACTCGCAGAGTTTGGAGAGCACCATTGTGTAATCTTCAAGTCCTGTGCATTAAGTGATTTGATTTCTTGGATTCCACTCCTAGAGGTATGACAGAGTTTTCTTGCACTTTAACTCCTGCACTTGTCATACAACATTAAAATATATTCATCCATTAAGTTACAGCACCCTGGCTCCAAGCCTGAGCCAATTCTTTCGCTAATTGTTCACTTAGGTCAAGGGTGGGGAAGGTTCCAGCCCATGGGCCAGAAAAGTCCCATGAAATCCTATGTTCTAGGCCTGTATATGACAGGACAGACATTGATGCCTCTTGTTGACTGTTCATGACCTGTCTGCCTGATTTATGTGGCCTGCAAAAAATATGGTAAATATCCATGTGTCTCTTAGCAGGAAAAAAGCTCCCCACCCTTGGTGTTGACTGCAGAAATACAGGGTGTATTCTTTGTATCTCTAGTGTTAATTTCATGCCTAGCAAGGAATGAGTGCCCTGTTGGACTGGGTTGAATGAATGAAATGCATATTCTTGAAATACACAAAAAATTATAGATATACATATCTCCTTATTCATGCAGAGTTAACAAACTTTTTCTGTAAAGAACCAGTACTGTAGCACTGTATCCCCATTGTTCATCGGTTTGCTCGAGTGGGCACCAGTAACGTTTGCATTGTGAGACTTGTTACTGTTTTTGGCATATAGAATATATCATGGGTAGCTTGCAAGGCTTTGCCGTGTAGGTGCTATACTCTTGGTAGCTTGGTGGGCTCTCCAAGAGGGGGCGGAGGAATCAAACCTGGTTCCCCCGGTAGGCTGCATGCAAGGCAAATGCCCTACCCACTGTGCTATCGCTTCAGCCCGTAAAGAACCAGATAGAACATATTTTGGTTTGTAGGCCAGGTCATGCATGCTTTAGCCCTGGGATTCAACATTTCCCCTCTAGCATAAAAGTAGAGGCAGATAATATATGTATTATGTATAAATAAAACTTTATTTATAAAGCAGGCAGTTAGCTTATGGACCACAGTTTGGTCATGCTGACCTGGCATATTTTTCAGATAGGAACTTATCTCAGGAGTTTTATTTCAGGAATCTCTCTTCTCTATACAAGACAAACTGAGGAAAGAGCAGTCAGACTGGAGAGGGGGGAGAGCGGGCTGCCCTGATGAGGGTCCTAGACACAGGGCAGGAAGGGAGACAGGGAGAAGACAGGCAGGGGACACCTGAGGACAGGCACCCAGATCAAAACTCCTTTTTCCTACATTTTGGCCCTTGGCCGGGCAGGTGACTTGTGCTAGCAGCAAGAAAGGACATGATGTCCACTAGAGTAATTACAGAGTGGAGCCTGCAAACGTTTTCCAAAGCTTGATTGCCAGCTACCTAGCACTGGCTAAGAACCAGAGTCCAGGAGGAACAAATTCAGTGGATCATGTTATTTTTGAAAACACCATAGAAATCCTCTCCTCTTGAAAACAAAAACAAAAACAAAAACAAAAACAAAACCCAACATCTCTGCAAGTCCCATGTCCCAAAGGCTCTGGCGTCCCAAAGGCTCTGGCCCCTGATCTCCCTCTCTCTAAGATGACTTAGGGGGTCCCAGAGAGGAGCTGTGGTGAGGCTTCCAGCCACAGCCATCCACCTGTTTCTTGGACCCTTTGCCAAGACTAGTCCATACAGCAACTACAAAAGACTGGTTAAGACCGCATCTGAGCCTGTGACATCTTATCACTTTCTTCTTCTCCATCACGAGCACCATCCCTTACTGATGTGTCTGTGGACTAACTGCAAATCTTATCTGATTTCATCCTCACAGCAACGCTGGGAGGGGGATACTCTCCCCAGTTGGAAGATAAAGAAACCAAAGCGCAGACAGGATTGTTTGCTTGATTCGACAGTCAGGAATTGGGGGTCTCAGAGGGAGTCCTGATTTCTGGAATCATCTTCTTTCTTAGCTGCTGCATTACTGTGAGGGGGCTGGGGAAGGGTTGGTCAAGCTGTTTCACTGGCAGCAAAGAAGCCTCGTTGATCCATCTCTCCCACAGGCCCCCTCCAAATGAGCCAGAGTCAGTGCACAGAAACATTTACAACTTTGAGACTTGAGAGCAATGGTGAACTGGAGGCCTTGCATCATGCCTGAGTGCATGTTTGCTAACAACAGGGTCCTGGGTCCCCCAAACCTCTGCAAAGAGTCCCTGTGCTTGGGAGAGCATGAGCTGGGGCTCTGTGTCACAGGGGCAGGATGTATACTGGGCTCTACTTTGGAGAAGCTCTACATAGGGGACCCCAGAATTTCTCCCACATGACACAGACATTCAACGTGCACAAGCCCAACCATTCAAACTGTCCCTATGTGCATGAGAGAGTGCAGACATGTATACACACACACTCACTCACTCACTCACTGGAACCTCCTCGTTCATTCATAAACATGCCTGTGTAAAAACACAAACCCAGATCGCATCCGCACATGGTCTTGCCTTCACACATATGACAACAGATAAAACACGTACTCCCACACATGCAAACAAGCCACCCATGCTAATGCCTCAAAATAATGGTCTTCTGGGGGCTCGCCTCTTAGCGCTTTGTAACTCCTTCTTACATCTTACATCTCCTCTATAGCCTAAGCATCAAGAGGCGCAGAGTCAACCCCCTTCTGCCACACACACACACACACACACACACACGGCCCACATGGCGTGGAGGCTGAAGTTCCCAACCCCCAGCCACAAAACACAGAGAGGCAGGAGGGCCCTGGAGGAGCTTCACAAGGTGCAGGGTCAGCCTGTGATTTGTGAGTGGTGAGGACAGTTGGGGCCCAGGAGACTCAGAGCATCATAGCTTGGATCATGGCTCTGATGTCCCTTGACCAGGGAGTGAACTCTGCCTGAGCCCACCTCCCAGATAACAGGAAGCAAAGCACCTCTTAGAAAAGGGGCAACCCAGGGATGCGGGGACACACAGGAACCCCAGGCCCGAATCCCCACCCTGGTGTTTAAGGATAAAATTTCTTTATCTTCTTATTTCTCAGCTTTCTCCCCTATAAGATGGGTAACAACTGCACCCAACTCAGAAAGCTTTAGAGAGGATCGCGTAAGCTAAATCAGAGGAAAGCTTTAGCTCAGTGTCTGGCACATAAGACATGTCCAGTAAATTGGTAATGTAATTGCCTCTAAGTTCCAGGAGCTCCTGAGCGAATATGCCAGGATGATGTGGGGAGGCCAGAGCTGAATAAGGAGCAGAAGCTGGGCATGGAGCTGAGAGAGCAGATGGACCCCGGAACTGGCACAGGAATACTGTCCCTGGCTCTCCGGGCAGGTGGCATCCCTTGGTGCTCATCAAGACAGCAAGGGCCTGCTGCTGCCCCCTGAAATCCTCCCTCAGAGCCTAGGGATAATCATTAGTGAAGGTTCCTTCTTGCCTAGCCCCAAGATCACTGGAGATAGTGATGACCTGGAGGCACTGGAGGTGGGTGGCCCTGACCTTGGAGCTGGGCCCTCTCCTCAGCTGTCACCCATGAGCTGGGCAATGATAGGAAGGAACCATCTGGAGGGGTTTCCTGGAAGAGACCTCAGAAAAGTGCTGGCAGGAGAGGGCCGATGTGGGCCCAGGAACACGCCGGCCTGTGTATTTCCTGTCCCTGTTCCCACGCTCTTGTCCTTCAGGTCACTGATTCCTGAATCTATCTGCTGGCACAGCCCTGGCACAGCTCTTCATCCTGACAATGGCCCCCAACACTCCCTGCCAATGATGCTGCTCTTTTGCCTGTGCGTCTGACTGGCACCTCCCACCCGGCCATTCGCCCTGGCACCTGGCAGTGGCCTTGACAACCCACCAAGTACAAAGCCTCTGTGGCACCCTCATGCCCTCCCTCTGCTCTGTTCTTGCTCAGGACGTAGGATCTCCTCAACTTCCATCTCCTTCTCTGGGACCGAAGGACTGGTTCTGTCTCTAGACCTGCTGGCCCCCAGCTCTTCCTTTAACCCACTCATGGGCTCAGGCACCTTCTCTGAGAGGCTGAAGTGGAGCCCCGCTGCCAGGTTCAAACTCCTCAGAATGTCACCGAGGTCCAGGGAGTCTGCCCAGGCCCAGACTAAGCCCTCAGAGTCCCCCACACAGATCCAACATTCCAGCAACTCTGAACTCCTGTATCTCCTTCCTATCACTTCATGCATATATAAGTGAATGTGTGAGTGTGTGTGTGCACACACACACAACACAGAGATGATATGACCCGTAGGTGCTAATGTGGACCAGCCCACTGGTCATGGCACTAGGTAAGTCAATGTCAGCATAAACTTTCTCACCTGCCAAACCTAAGCATTCCAGGACCCCTTGATGCTGGCAGAGTTGACTTCTTAGAGTTCTTCTGGGCCTTTCCCACTCTGGACGCCACCATCAGTCCAGGTTTTTCTCTCTTTCTTCCCCCCAACAAGCATCCACAACCCCATTCCCTTCCCTGACTTCTGGCCATATCCCTTCATGTTCCTCTGCTTTTGTGGCCCCTCCACTGAAATCTCTTCTCTCTCTGATCATCTGGAAACATCCTATTCAACCTTGCAAGCCTCCAGGAGTGTGTCATCTCACAAATGTCACTTCCTGGCCTTTTCCCATCTCCTCTAGGAGGCCAGGCCAGGGTGCTCTGAACTCACTTTCCAGAAGACAAGTGGCATGAAACAGGAAGACAAGGCAGCAAACACCAAGCATCAGAAGGGCAAAAGGAGGAAACATGACAAGAGGAGTGGGTGTGACAGGGGCTGCAGTGCCCACTATGGGCTTGTTCCCAAGAGAATGGAAAAAGTGGACACTGAATGGGGGAGTGTCACAGAGAAGGAGCAGAGCCACTGAGACACCAGTGGATTTGGCAGGAGAGTGGAGATGCCACGTCTGACCTGAGTAAAGATGGAGATGGCGGTCGATACCCCTCACCACATTGTTCTTTTTGTTCCAAAGTCAGGCACAGTTTTGCAGCTCCAGCCGGGCTCTGGCCGCTTACTCTGCTGACTCAGTCATGCTCATCTATCAGCTCTCAACTCAAATGTCCCCTCTTCAGCATGCCAAACCCTGACACTTAGTTCAACCTCAATTATACCCTGTCTCACCACCCTTTACGTTGCCTTCAGATCACTGTCAGCAACCTGTGATCATTTAACGGTTCCCTTAATTAATTTGTTCTTGATTATCCCTTTTCCCACTCAGATTTATGCTCCATGAGAAAAGAGAGTTGCACGGCTTTTACCTACATGTTCTTGTCGACAGCGCAGCAAACGGGATAACTTTGTTGCATGAACAGAATCAGGGAGAAAGGAAGAATCTGTGTACTGTGGAAGGCCAGCTCAGGGCACAGCTCTTTCTGCATGGTTGCTCACTGTCCACTAGGGAAAAATCCTTCATTAGTCCACTAGATCCAGAGTTAAGGATCTTTACCAGTCCCTAGGTCAGCAAACATCAGAAAACATCTGTGGAATGGCTAGATGGGGAGAAAACAAACAAACAAAAGCTAGATGCCCATCTGAACTCAGTCTTCCTTTGGGGCACACAGGTAGACAACTGTCCCATACTTCCTTGTTGGGTTCCCACTCATGGAACATGGGCACAGGTAACCTAGGTAAGCTTATTTGTGCTGCCCAGGAAACTTACCAAAACCCTGGGTCCTCCTGAAATCTGTGGATTTAGAACCTATGTAGGTCTTTCTCCCCTTTTGGGGATGAAGAACATTTTGAGAAATGACAAAACATTCAGGCTCACTCTCAGACAAACTCACAGATTCCTAACACCAGGCTTTGCTCTCTTGGCAACCTCCCATCCCAGCCCCAAGCTCAAATATCCACACCTAACCGGAGTGTTGCCTGGCCTGAAAGCCTACTCTGTGTCCTGATCCAGGCTAATTGACTTCCTGAATGCATGAGCTGGCAGGGGCCAGGTCCAAACTCAATGAACTTCTACCCATTGGCTAGGCAACCCTGGGCACCAGATGCTAGGCTGGCCACATTTCCAAAGCAGGAGGTTAAAATCAGGGTGAGAACCATGCTGGAAAGTGCATAGCCAGCACCCAGCATGAGGCCTGCCAAGAAATGAGACCAGTGGGAGTCCAACCCCTCAGTTGTGAAGGGGGTACTGGAACAATCCCTCTTCCATGGATAAACTAAGCTCACAGACATGAAGGTGCTAGCAGTCACCAACTGGTAATGACACAGCCCAGATCAAACCACTGCCTCTGACCATCTTTCCCAGCTGAGTCACGCAGGCATGCATGGGAATGAGCAGGGTCTGAGGTGAATCTGGTGGAGGTATTGGGGGATAACCATATAGAAGGGTATTGAGGCATCAGGTCATCCTGATGACACATATATGGACCTACCTGGGGCAGAAGAGAAGGGGACTGGGCACAGGGAGATTAGCCACCCCTGCCAAAAGGTGGATGTGTCCAACCAAGTGGCCACTCTGCGGCACATCTATGCCATAGAATATTATTCAGCCTTGAAAAAGAAAAGATGTTTACAACACTGCTTGAGGACCATTAAACCCTGGGAATATTACTCTAACTGAAATATTCCCATCACAAAAAGACAAATACTACCAAATTCCACTTCTAGGATTAATAGGAATAGCCTATGGGAGCAGAGAGTGGACTAGCGACTGCCAGGAGCTGGGGAGAGGGATGCGTGCAGGGTTGTATTCAATGGGGAGAGCATTTCAGCAGGGACGAGGCAAGAGTTCTGGAGATGGAGGTGGCAGCTTAATGCCACTGAACTGGGAAGTTGAAAATGTGCAAGTTGGCGAGCTACACCCCAGCTATTGTCTTAGGGATTAGCAGGAACAACTTGAACAAAAGTGGGGAGGGCAAAGGAGCTGCTCACCCCACTGGGCCCTGCCTCCTGGGGCCCCAAGGAAGCAAGAGAGGACAGTCCCATGTGGAAATGGGCTCTCTGCCTGCCTCCCTCCTGCCTCATTTTTAATTCCAGAGTTGCTTATCATCAAGGAGCTGCCGGAGATGGAATGTGAATTAGGAGCTCAGCTTGATTTTGTTTTATCTTGTTTTCCCCTGCGAGGCCATGCCGGCGAGGGGCGGGCAGGAGTGCTCCGGCCTCGCTGTGACTTGTGGGGTGCAGAAGCAGGGAGGAGGAGGCAGAGCTCATAGCATCACGGGGCGTGTGCCCGAGCAACTCATTCCAGGAAATAATTACTCCATGTCCCTTCAAGTTGGCCCAAAAAACTGCACATCCAGGAGTGGCCTGAGTTCACCTTCTTAATTAGCCTCCTCACTTAACCCGGGTCATTTTTCGAAGGCATCTGTGGGCTGGCAGGATGTCCACTGGAGATCTGCTGCCACTTACTGGGGGAGGCCAGATACCAGTGTCCACGGCAGTGAGCCTCAGTCTTCCCACCTGTGAAATGGGAGTGACAGAGGTGTCTGCCAGCTGGAGCATGTGCCAGAGGACAGGTGGGGCAGGTGAGGAGCCAG
This sequence comes from Sorex fumeus, assembly GCF_029834395.1. Taxonomy (NCBI): domain Eukaryota; kingdom Metazoa; phylum Chordata; class Mammalia; order Eulipotyphla; family Soricidae; genus Sorex; species Sorex fumeus. The sequence continues at coordinate 49,203,053 of NW_026606104.1, forward strand.
CACACATGTGTTTGTGGGAGTGTGATCACATTCCCATTATTTCTCTAAGGCATTGTCCTCCAGAGCTGCCCTGCCCATGTCAGCCCTGTTAATGGACAAAATCAAGTGTGGGGATCCATCTGCTTCCTGGCCTCCCATCTCCATTCAGTTTTCCAGGGACAATTGATGAATTCGCTCACCCAGGCCATTCTCGCCTGATGCTGGTGTGGGCGACAGGGGGAGCCCTGGGAATGCTGGACCCCATGTTCCTGGTGCAGATGAAACACTAGCTAACATGGCAGATATGGAGCTGGCTGGGTCTTTACCAGAACCTCACTTAACTTCTTGCCAACAGTGCGGTCTCTGGTCTGTACCTCTTCATTCCTCTCTGTCTCTCTTTAGCCATTGAAGAACTCTCTCTCTCTCTCTCTCTCTCTCTCTCTCTCTCTCTCTCTCTCACACACACACACACACACACACACACACATACACACACACATACAAACACACACACACGCACCTGTGCATGCACACACACACACACACACAAACACGCATGCACACACCCCACCCTGTTCAAGAGACCATCATAGTCATTTCTAAGTCAGAGATGAGTGGTGTTAAGGACACCTGCCCTGGTGAATGTCAGCCTCACTGCCATTTACCCAGAGAGCACTTTCCATCCGACAAAATGGAAACTCCAAACCCTGGATCACCAACTCCTCCTTCCACCACCCACCTGTGCCAGCCCTTGGTGCTGCCCCCCTCCCCCAAACCCACCCTCATCTCTGTGCCTTCAGGGACATCCTTGTCACAGGAGCAGGCCAGTGACTGCAAGCTTATGCCTTACAGATGGCAGCGCCCCTCAGAGTTGCCATGGAAGAAAGGGAATCTCTCTGCCCTGTCATTCACACCCTAATCCTAGGAATGCTTCAGAATCTTCTTCTCTAGGTCCATATCCAAGCCACTCTCTAGGTCCATATCCAACCCTACAGATCGCACCTACCACATCTGAATGACCTTCAGTCCAGTTGTGGGGATAAGAGATAGAAAAGCAAAGGCAGTGCCATGACAGGCTCATATAGAAGCCAGAAGATGCTAGGCCTAGGTTTCGGTACCAGAATTCCTGGGATTGAACATAGATACCTGGAATTGAGGCATGATTTCCCCAAAGTGAGATAGCCATTGTGAGGTCAAGTAAGGGATATCAATCAGATGCAAGTAGGGAAGCCCTGCCCCCCACATAACCTTTATGTAACTCTTATGCAATTTTTATGTAACTCCAACTTACAATCAATCAGCTAAGTACAAGTAGTGGAAAAGCCCCTCAGACTCTGGCCAAAAGGGTGGTCCATGGAAAGTCCCTGTTATATAATGTTATGGTATTAAAAGCCCCTCACTTTTGAGACTTGGGGCTGCTTGTTGTAAGAAGGCTGCCACTGTGTTGGTGAGCCGGATGAGGGCCCTAGCTTGAGCTAGCCGAGCTAGCCAATAGAGACCCTTTACTTATTGCGTCACAACTTGCCTTTGTGTGATTCCTCTGGGGATATCTAGGTCCGGTTTAACACGGACAAGTCCATAACCTATGCCACCAGCATCCCTCACCCTGCAGTCCCTGTAAATCTACTAACAAACGCCAATTCTGCTCTTGCACCCACCAGAACCACCACCATTCTTCACCCAGCAGTATGGACCATCTCTGAATGGTAAAGCCTGCCTTCCACTTACTTCACTTCAAAGCCTTCCTCCACCTTTTCAAATAAAACCCTGACTTCTTCTAGAACCTCTAAAGTCCCATTCAACCAATCTCTGCTGCCCATACTATGCTCGTACTCTCCAAGATCCAGTGAAAATGGCCCAGTCTGTCCCCATTCAAGTCACTTCCTACCCCAGGGACTTTGCATAAACTGTCCCTTCTCTCTAGTGCTGCTTTTTACCAGACATCTATTTCACTGGAGACAACCCTCTGCCCTCTCCCCCCACCCCCCACTGCCCTACATGCAGGCACAAAAACCTGAAAAGCCCTTTCTTTAATGTTGTTTTCTTGAATTCTTTGTGTGGTGCATACAGCTGGTGTTTCTCCCTTTGATTTATTATCTGCCCCAGCCCCAAACCCCCTAGAATATAGTCCTGGTCCCAGCAGGGACCACAATCTAGCCTTTGCTTGTCTAATGTGGATCCAGAGTCCTGGGTAATAGGTACTCTGTGAATGAGTTGACAAACAAGCCATCAGACACCATGTACACAGAGCGCTTTTCAAGCAGAGGGGGCTGGGGGTGCTGGCAAGAATCCGCCCAAGATGGCAGTTGTGATCGCTGAGTCACCATGACCCACAGACCTCCTGCCGTGCTCATCAACAATCTCAGCCCTGCCGCGTGTGACAAGTGTGCGGGAGACTGTGGAGTCACAGAGCTGGAGCTCACCAGAGGGACTTGGCGAGCCGTGCCCAGGGCCTGGCTTGAATCCACAGAGTCCACACTATCCTGGCCTTGTCCCCAGCCCAGCAAAGGCACCGAGATGGCTGCCCTGAAAAGGCCTGGGGAAGGACAGGACAGAGATGGGCCGCAAGCGTCAGCGCAATGGAGGAGGAGGGTGAGGGAAGACTGACTGTGCACTTCGATCAGGCACCCGTAAGAGCCTCTTTTCCCAGGGGCCCTGCAGCATGGCTGCCCTCATGCCTGAGCCTTGGTGCTGCTCTGAGCCTGAAATCGGCTGCCTGGAGAACATCATCAAACAGCTCTTCCAGGGACGCTTCCTGCAGGGTCTCCATGGCAACACATTCCCAGCCTGCCCTGGGAACTTTGGTGGCTCGTCTCCCTCTTCCTCCCTGCCCGCACAGAGCTCCTGGCTCCTAGGCTAGGCTTTGCCAAAAATCTGGCTCCCCAGAGCTATGGTGTCCCCGTGGGCCCACTGTGGATCCTCTCTCTGCCTTGGTTTGCTTATGTGCTAAGTGGGGACAGTCGGATCTGTGGCCGAGACCTGTTCAAGAATTAACTGAGTTTGTGCAGGTAATGCTCTCCCTGCAGGGATAATATAGGGAGCCGAAATAACCGATGATCCCCAGATCCAGCCCTGGGCCTACACCCATCAGGCCCTCTGCTCCTACCTTGGCCTTGAGTCAGGATGCCTCTGAATCTGCTCAGAGATTACCCCATGACTAAGTGGTGTTATATGACGAAAGTGATAGAAGGGTTAGTTGGTGTTTTGGGGAGCGTGAAATCCCAGTCAGGTGTCTTGGCATGAATCAGAAGGGAAACAATCCTAGACAGGCCTGGCCAAATCCCATGAGCTGGGAGTAGGAATTCTTCCGCTGACCTGGAAGAAACAGTTTTAGGGCTCTGCAGCTGCATGGGCATGAGCAAAGATGCCCACCTTGGAAGGTCACCTGCCTCAGCTGCACCGTTAGTGCTGCTTTGAGGCAATCGAGTTGAGAATGCCACAGAGCCACCCACACCAGGAAAGGTGTTTCAAGCCACAGCACCGTATGTGGCCTCTGAAACTGACGTGCTGGCGTCTCTGGCATCTGGGAGTTGCACGCACTGGTGGATGTCACCCAATCATGCAGCACCATAAAGGTGCCCCTCTGCTGCTCACTACCCGGGGAACTGTGAGTGGGCTCTGGGTTGCAGTGTGATTCCTGGCCTGGAGCACACCCCTCTGTGCCAGTACAATAGGATGTCTAGGGATCAAGGGTCACTCTGCGGGTCTTGGTGAGGAGTTTTTCTTTGTTTTCCCCGAGCCTCACTGAAGAATGCCCACGAGGAGGACATGGAGACCATGTGTGGCCCTGAAGCTGGCAGCAGATGAGTGGGCAGTGTGCACCTCCTCCGGGCTCATTGTCCAGCCACAGAGGAGGGCACAGAGATATTGGTGAGCTCACAGGTGAGTCAGCTCCTTCCCTCCCCATCCAGCCTCATATCACACCCAGACCTGCCCCTGTCCTGAGCTGCTGGCCCCTGCCCATCTCTGTCCTCAGGCCCTTCCTCCTGGTGAACCACTAACTCCCTCCTTGGTGGGGACAGCTCCAGGTTTCACAAAGTCCCTCCTGAGAACCCCTCTGGGTCAGAGCACTCGGGGGACCCAGCCTTTCCTCTCTTCCTCACTCCTGCCACGGACACCTTCTGACAGCTCGCCCAAGCATGCTGAGCTCAGAGCCACCAAGGTGAGCTGCCCTCAGCTAACCCATCAGGATCAGCTTTTCAGGGCCACCTCTCGGCTGCCTGGTCCTCTCCCCAGTAACTCTCATGCTGTCCCCAGCCCTGCTCTCGCTCCTGCTAGCAGTCTGCCTCCTCCAGGCAGCCACTGTTCCTGACGAAGCTCTGTACCAAGGACGTGTGTCCAATGACCAATGAGCTTTCAGACCCTTTTCAAGTTCTTCTCGGGGGGACAGCAGCCCCCAGGAGTGCTCCCTGGCGTTCCCCACTCTATGTGGCGCTGTCTGCCTCCCACGCAGATTCTCTCTGTGGGCCATCCTCCCGAGCCCCAGTCCCAGGTCTGTCTTTCATCAGTTAGGGTTGAGAGTCTCCTGTCAGCCCTGCCGCAGGCACTTCTCACTCAATTATTCCTTGGGGGTGCCAGATCTACTCTGTCACATACGGTCAGACCATTGCCTCCGAGCCTGAGTGCTCGCTCACAACAGTTGCTGCAAAGTCCAGGCAGCAAGAAGTTCTCACCTGAACCTCTGACCCAGGTGACTGAGCATCACTAGAAATGAAGCCTCTGGTTCTCCAGCATCTTGGGGGTGGGGGTTCTAGAGCACTGGGCACCACCAGGGCTACACCCAACAGTGCTCAGAGGGTCCCATGGGGGAGGGCATACACCCCAGCCCCAGGCTATCTCCCTGGTCTTTCTTATGGTGCTTTTCAGATATCTACATACAGGGCATGTTTGAAAGTTAGTGAGGAATTGGGGACAGTCCTCCAGGGACCATGCCCAAGGACAGGGGCGAGAGAAGGTGGCTTCTCCCCTCCTCTGATCCCTTGTTGGTTCATGTCCCCCTCCAGCCCCCACCACCCCAGGGTCAGGCTTTCTGGCACCACTGCCTGTCCTCTCCTGTTCCCTGAGGACCTAGACTGAGAATATCAGGGCCCCTGCCCCTGCCTCCCATCGTCTGTGCTAGCAAGTCCTGCCCCTGCAGTTATTCTTATGCTCACCGGGATAGAGGCAGAGGGCCGCTTGCACCCCACCCATGCCCCCCATTCTGTCTCTCCATCCTGCCACGGGTGACCCTAAGGGAGCTGCAGTTCAAGGCAGCCAGGGTGGAGTGGGGACTTTCCCACCCCTCTTCTTCCCGACACAAGAGCACACACCTCAGACACCTGCTTCCTGCAGGCCTTGCCAGATGAGGCCTGAAATAAAGTCTGGCTTGTGGGGTGGTGAGACCTCATCAGAACCTGTCATCCCTGGTTTTATTGTCATCACTGCTTTTGGATGATACCAAGGGCCCAGCATAGCCCAGCTCTGTGCCTGACACCTGACTTTCAGGAGCAGGTCCAGGTTTTCGCCCAAGATTCTTTGGAGAACAGGGAACCCTCTCCTCTCTTTCTGCTCACTCCCTTCCATGCTGGGTGCAAGGGTGATGGAAAAGAATACCATAAGTCTCAGCTGAGTTCCAGGTAATGGCGTGTGTGTCCCACCTCTGCAGTGGGCCAGAGGCAGGAGCCACTATGGTTACTGTTCTACCACTGTCATCTTGACATCTGTGTCCATTATTTGAAACTGGAACCCTGCATTCTCAATATGCACTGGACTCTGCCTGTTAAGTTCCTGGCCATATTGGATAAACAATGAACAGGGTGTGTTGTGGTATGTCTGACTGCCCATCCTGGGTATAACATGAGAATCCCAGGCTAGAAAGATAGTACAAGGGTAAGGTGCCTTACAGATAAACTCTGTCATCAGAGTCTACAGGGATTCTCAATTTACATTTTCTTTCTTTTTCTTTTTCTTTCTTTCTTTCTTTCTTTCTTTCTTTCTTTCTTTCTTTCTCTTTCTTTCTTTTTCTTTCTCTCTCTTTCTTTCTTTCTCCTCTCCCTCTCCCTCCCCTTACTTCCTCCCTCCCTCCCTCCCCTCCCTCCCTCCCTTCCTTCCTTCCTTCCTTCCTTCCTTCCTTCCTTCCTTCCTTCCTTCCTTTTTCTTTCATTTTTTTTGTTGTTGTTTGGGGCCATACCTGGCAGTGCTCAGGGCTTACACCTGGTTCTGTACTCAGAGATCACTCCTGATGGGGCTCAGGGGATCAAATATGGTGCTGGAGACAGAACTGGGGCCTGCCACATGCAAAGCAGGCACCTTCCCTTGTACTATCTTTCTAGCCTGGGATTCTCATTTTATACCCAGGATGGGCAGCCAGACATACCACAACACACCCTGTTCATTGTTTATCCAACATGGCCAGGAACTTAACAGGCAGAGTCCAATGTATACTGAGTATGCAAGGTTCCAGGTTCAAATAATGGACACAAATGTCAAGATGACAGTGGTAGAACAGTAACCATAGTGGCTCCTGCCTCTGGCCCACTGCAGAGGTGGGACACGCACGCCACTACCTGGAACTCGGGGATCCCCATATAGGGTATGTCCACCTCAGGAACCACGAAGAAATTGGGGGACTACACAGCCTTGTGGGGGAGCAGAAGTGGGCAGGTAGGGAAAGCACAAAGCAGTCGGTCCATGGACGGGCAGGAACTTTGTGAGTCACACTCCAGCTCTGCAGAGACTGGGAGACAGTCAAGGAGGGTTTCCAGGAGGAAATCCTGCTCTTTTGTAGGACAGGAGTTTTGACCCCTGATTCCACCCAGCATGTTAGCAGCAAAGTCTTCTGGGTTATGATTCTGGGCCTGCTTGGATCCCGCCTGCCTGTCTCTAATGGGCTCCCGGAGGATTTCTACCTCTTTGGCTGCAAGTCCCTAAAGGCACCATCTACATACAGAGAGCTCTGAGCCAGGAGTCAGCCAACAAGGAAGGCTGGCATTTGCATAGCAGGTATCGAAAAGCTGGTGTGAGAGCAACTCTAGGACGAGGGAAAACCTCACCGGCCACTTGACATCTCTGGTTCCGTGGGGTTTTATTCTTGGGCTTACGTGGCAAAACCTGTGAAGTGATGAAAATCTTTGTTTCATCCTGAAAAATCATTTCCCAAAATAGAGCCAACTGCCCAGGGTGGTAATGGAAGTGAAAAGTAAGTGAGGGCGTCGAAGACAGTAATGATTTGAGAAAATAGAGGCTGCGGATGAATTAAGGAGGGGATGTTGAATTTGATGGTGGCTCTGATTTGCGAATGTTTGAAAACAAGGAAAAGATGATTTATGAAATCATTTCAGCAAGTGCTTCAGCCAGGGCAAAAATTGCTCATTGAGTGGGAATGAATACTTTGGTGACAGCTAAAAAGGCGGTTGAGAGTGTTGTGAGAATCTGCCCTGGGAACCCATGATTCTCCATGGAAAATGTATTTAGGATACAGCTGGGAGCCCTGTAAATAGTTCCAGAAAGTGCCAGGTGGTGGGCACAGGCACACGGCTGCCGGACTGACCTGCAAGCACCGAGAGTGGCTCAACACTCCGCCAAGTTCCCTGGGCTGGAGAGGCGAGGCGGGCGCTGTCGCACCACTGAGCATGCTCCCGGCTCTCCTCAGCCTGTCTGAATGTGACTGGAGAAAGACGGCAGCAGCCACAGAAATTTGTTTTAGACGAGAATTAATTTTAACATCTTAGGAGTGACTTTGGTCTGGTCATCATTACAGGTCTGAAGAGGTCACCAAAATATTAACCCCCCGAAGAGGCCATCAAAATATTTTTTTGTCTGCAAGTACACAGTTCACTGACTTCTTAAAAAAATAGAGACAATTTTGCATCAAGATATTTGAAGATGTGGGAATGCGGAGTTCTCAGGATAGACCCTGCTCTTGTGCTTCTTGAACTTTCAAGAAGTGCACAGAGGTCCACACGCTGCCTCCCAGATTCAACAAGAATGGGTTTTTGCTTTGCTTAGGCACCTGCCCAGCAGCAGGGCAGGGGCACCAAGGCACCAGTAGGCACCCCCTGCCAGCACCATATCCATGTCCCTTCCAGTCTTTTTGCTCATTTGATCCTGGTTGCACCCCATGACCTCGCCACTTCCAAGGTCAAATCCTGGCCAAGAGTCCACTAAGTTCTCTCCATAGGAGAGCTAGCAAGAGAATAAAGCATAAAGAGGGGATCTTGGCGCTAGAGCGATAGCACAGCAGGGAGGGTGTTTGCCTTGCACACGGCTGACCCAGGTTCTATTCCCAGCATCCCATATGGTCCCCTGAGCACCACCAGGAGTAATTCCTGAGTGCATGAACCAGGAGTAACCTCTGTGCATTGCCAGGTGTGACTCAAAAAGCAAAAATAAATAAATAAATAAATACATAAATAAATAAATAGAAGAGGGGATCTTTCTGACCCCCCTCCTCCAAGGCACTGAGCAAGAAATGGGGGTCCCCACTGGGTCTGAATGAGAGAGATCACATCCAGTTGGCTTGGACCAAAGGCAGGCCAATGCTATACAGATGAACTCAGAAGAACACTAAGGCTTTTCTGGATGATTTTTCTGGAAGGAAGCAAGAGGCCAACCCTGTTGGAGCAAAGGATGCTAAAGCATGGGAATTGCTCACATGGGTCCTTCAATGCTCAGGGGCAGGGTGAGTGGGTGGGATATATTCTTAGTGTGCCAGAGCTGTCTCAGCCCCTACAAGGACTCTGGCAACGCTGTTGATGTCTTTGCTAAACTTTTCTGAGACAGACTGGGGGATGGGAGTGGATGTAAGTGGGAGAGCAGCAGCTGTGTTGCTTTTCTCCTCAACCTGTGGTCGATGTCAGGAAAAGAGGAAAGAGGCCAAGATAGGAGGCAGGAATGTTGGACCCCCAAGCTCAGGAAGTGAGTTCAGGGCTTCCCCATCCTCCTCGCTAAACTTCCTCATGACCCCTTATTGCTCCTAAGCTCTGGGGTCTGGGACATGACGGTGCCCATACAGGGCACTTGTGAGAATTCTTTCCCTGGTGGTGGGTTGATACCTCTTTCTGCTCCTATATAGCTCTATGCCTGAGGTGGGCAGGTCCTGTTCTCCCTTCTCTTAAAAAGACATTTCTGACTTCTGCCCCAACCTCATTGATTAATCTCTCAAGTAATGAGGAGCGGGGCTGGAGCAATAATACAACAGGAAGGGCATGGGAATTGCTCAGGGTGAGTACCCCCCCTTTCCCCCTTTCCTTTTGGGCATTATAGTTTGCAGTACACATACTGAGAGGGTATCATGTTTGTTCTTTTACCTACTTTCAGCACACAGTTCTTGCTAGAATGATCATTTCCAACTATCTTTGTCATTGAGAGGAAGATGGGGGCCAAGCCTTCTTCCTGGTTTCAGCCAAACCTCCTACCTGGACAGGCTTGACCAGAATGAAATAAAGCTGACTCCTGGGTTCCTGTTTCACACAGTGTAATCACATCTCTTCTTTCTTTGATTGGGACTTATATGGAAGGAGGGGCACCTTAGGCCCCCTGACCTTTTAAAATACAAAAGTTATATTTTTAACTTTATAAATAAACTTTATAAAGTTTATTTCTTTATAAACTCCAGGACCACCTCTTATTATTCATTTTACATTTCCTTATAAAGTATCCTGAAGAGTACTCCCCTGCATCCTCCCTGCTTCTGGTCATCTCTCTGTGTACCCCCATCCACTAATATGGGTGGCATGTGACTTGCCCCTGGTGGATAGGATATGACAAAGAAATGCCACTTCATGGTCAGGCTGCACCATCAAAGGCCCCATCCTGGTCCTCTGTGCAGGATTCCTGAATGAAGGGTCACATTGGAAAAACCTGCTTGAAAAGACAGAGGAGGGGCTCTAGGACCATGGACCTCCTCTAAAGCCTGAGGCTAGCATTCAACCAACATCCAGTGGAACATGGAGGCCCTTGTTCCTATGTGGCTATTAGGACACTAATTCTGCCAGCATGCTGAATGCACAGAGAGGGATCTTCTTTTTCTTTTTGAATCTCCATGAGATATAGTTACAGATTTAGGAACTTTCATGATTACATTTCAGTCATACAATGGTCAAGCACCCATCCCTCCACTGGTGCCCATTATCCATCACCAATGTTCCCAGTATTCCTCCCGCCACCCCCACACCTTCCCACCCCCTGTCTCTGTGGCAGGCACATTCGGAGAGGGGTCTTTGACAGGAGAAGCTCTCACAGCTTGATGACAATAATATGTTCTCAGGGATGGCGCGGAGTTGTGGCATGTTGCATGCACACATGGTCACCCAGGGCTGCAGCCCGCCCTCCATGTGTCTTCCACGAGAGTCACACAGCTGGCAAACAGCCTCAAGCAATGGTCTGGACACTGGAAACACACATCATGCATTTGCCTACCTTAAGGACAGCTTGTAAGTCTTCCTTTGTGTGTGTTTTCATCAAGAAATAATCTTTACAACCATGAAAAATGTCCAATAACATTTCTCTCCCCTGGCAAACATCCCCCATATATCAAAGACTCAGATATATGGTGCAAAAGCTCACGAGGTAAGTGTTGGCAATAGCTTTCAAGCAGCCTGAAACAGCGGGGCAAGGGTCTATAGGTGACCATGTGTGCATGCATGTAGCTCCAGAAACTGAGGCAGAAGAGATTTTTTTCCTGCTGCCTAACCTCTACCTGAGTTCTGACTAAGATTCTCCCAGCCTAGCACTAGGCCAGGTCCTTTGCCCTAAGAGCATTCTGTGCTGTGGGGGTTTTCTCTTGCCAGTTCCAGGCTATGTTCCGCTGTCCCCATGTTCCAGAGGAGGAAAGTTGCCAGGCCCAGAGGCGGGTGAGAGCAGAGTCTCTCCATACATACTTTCTCTGCCTCAGGACTGAGTGAGGCTCCTCTCTGCATGGAGCTTGGTAGATGGCAGCTCTCAGGGAAACGCTGGCCAAGGTCTAGGCTGGTCTGGGCTGGGCTGGCCTGTGAGGGCCCAAGGAACACCTAATAAAGCACCTGACCCAGAAGTGACCTGGGAACCGCACCCCATCCCCAACACCTCCCACATGAGATGCTCCTTTGAGGCCCTCAGGAGCAAAGGAGGAGGCGCTCCAGGGACAGAGCTGACCCAGACATGCCCAACAGCTCTCAGGGAGTGTGGGTGGGGAAGGTTTATGGGGAAGCCATGTGCTTTTTCACTATGTGGAGGTCACTTGCTCTGCCTCCGGATGCCTGGGGAGGCTTGGCACAGGATGGAAGGTCCAAAGGTCTTCCTGTGTCTTTCCAGAGTCCATCCTGTTCCCACAGGGATAGGCTTCCCAAGGTCCCAGCTCATATCCCGAGCCAGAGAGAGGGGATATGAAGGGATAAGAGTTGAGGGGATCCCTTTCACATAGACATGAAGCCACTCACAGTTGACATCAGGTGTCCTGCTCTAGGAGTACTACGATCTGCCCCTCTCTCATCTGCATACTGCCTTTATTCTCCGTGGACTAGAGCCACCAAACAAAGTCTGCACATGCATTTGCTTTATGTTCTTGAACAGACTGTCCACTGTTCTGGCCACAGTACTGAAGAGTAAAGTAAAGTAAAAGTAAAGGCCCTCCCATTGATCATCGATTTGCTCGAGCGGGCCCAGTAACGTCTCCATTGGAGACTTTGTTGTTACTGTGTCTGGCATACCGAAGAGAGAGCTAGGTAATGGCTCAGTAATTAAAGAATTAAAAAAAAAATAAATGAATTCTCATGGAAAATGTGAAGAAATTCGGAGTATCTATGGATTGTCTCCCTCATAAGGGTTCTCTCTCTCTTTCTCTCTCTCTCTCTCTCTCTCTCTCTCTCTCTCTCTCTCACACACACACACACACACACAGAGCTGTCCATGAGTTAGTGGTTCATGAGTCAAAGGATTCCATACATGTTTGGTGCCCCAGGTTTCTTCCCAGATAAAATCCCCGACAGCCAAAATTTGGTTTGCTCTAAGCCAAGATGATTTTCATACAAAGGAGTCACTTTGGAAGCAGGAGGGGACCGAGGACCATTGGAAACCATTTGAATCTCCTCCTCGGGCTCAGCTGGCCCTGACGAACTCTCTTTATGCTGCTCTGGGCCCTGCTTTTGGACTGCTGAAGTGAGCCTGAGCTCTGCTTTCCTCCTGCCAGCGGGAACGCTGGCTGCAGAGCCACTCTATTCCCCACGCCCTCCACAGCCGCCTCTAAGCATGGCTAATGAGCATGCTTGACCTCACAGGCTCACCCCAGCAGCTCTGCAAATGTCACTCAAGATCCCTCCTGACACCCGCACGCAGAGGGCACAGTATTTTAAATTAAAAGTTATATCCTCACACGTCGCGTCTCTCTACTCTTTCAAAAGCAACTTGGCTGATAATCTCAGGCTCTTTGATGCGGAGCCAAGGGACCAGAGCCACTTTCTCACCTGGGTAGAAAGTACGCATCTAACTCCAGAGGAAGCTCAGGAAGCACATCATTCTGGGTTTCCAGAGGCCATGCTGGTGCCCCAGCCAAAACCTGGGCTGCAGGACATGCCTATGGACCAGAGGCAGGAGATGGCGGAGGCCATGGGAATATGGATGCTAGTGGAGGGACTTCTGGGAGAGGGTCCTGGACTCAGGCATCAGAGCAGGAATATGTCCTGAACCTTTGATCCAAGGGTCTCTGACACCATCTTCACAGCTCTCCCCAGCCAAATGCCTTCCTGCCTGCTCCAGCACTTTCTGCCCCAGACTGGAGGCTGACCCAGGGAGAAACAGAGACAGGGAGAAACATAGACAGCTTTACATCGGGGGAATGATGTGGGTGGGCCGGAAGGCAGTCTCCCTGCTCCCCACTCTCGCCCCTCTGGGTTTCCTGGCGCTGGAGATTCCCCTCTCTTCACCCCTTTCTTTAGATGAGGGCTCTTCTTGGCCCATAAACGACAATTGGCAGCGCTGCTCTGCTCTTCCCGCCACTTAGAAGAAGGAACACTAATAGCTAATGAAGCAAAATAGGGACTGGAAAGATAGTACAAAGGTTAAGGCACTTACTAGCAAGCAATTCAGCTGTGACCCTGAGCACCACCACACGCATAGCCAGGTGTGTGTGTGAGCACATAGACAGGAGGTGGCCCCTGAGCACCACAAAGTACAGGCTCCAAACCATAAAAAGAAGTGTCAGAGAGATAGTACAATGGGCAGGTTGCTTGCCTTGTGCACAGCTGACCAGGATTTGGTTCCTGGCACCATATAGTCCACCAAGCTCCAGGAATAAGCCCTGAGCACAACCAGGTACAGTCTCCAAATAAACAAAACACCAAGTAAGTGAAGTGGACTGGGGTTGGCCCAGTCCAAAGTACATGCCTTGCATATGTGGGTACTTCCAGGGTCGAGGACCTCTGTCCCCACAAATTGTGTGACTCCCAGAAATCACTGTAATCTTAAAAAAAGATGCAAGTGCCATGGCAGGAGTGTGACATCTAGGGAGCACTGTCTGAGCATGCAGGGAGCCCTACAACCCGACTCAAGAGTGCAGTTCCCAGCAAACATGCAGGTGGCACCAGCCAGTGAGCACCACAGCCGAGTGCGGGGGAGTGAGGGGAGACGGTCTCATTGTGAACCTCACAAACAAGCATGTGTGACCTTTGGTCATCAATAGTAGCATCCCTCAAGGGGAAGGGAGAGAGGGGAAACAGAATAAATGAAATGAAACAAGCAAACGGAAGATGAATTGCAGCCATCCTCACCCACTCTCTATCTCCTGCCTCGCCCTTGTTCAAGCCACAAAGAATTCAGAATTTTCCCAGCCAAAACGCCACCAGGGAAGGGTGATGGGGTAGGTGGGAGAGGCTGAGCTCACAGGACTCAGGTCTAGAGGGAGGAAGTGAGTAAGGGAGTGAGTTTGGTGGAAGGTTGGGAAGTTTGCCAGGGGGAACAGTGATCTCTACTGGGCTGGGTCCTGTCCAGGGTGCTGAAGGCGCCGGGCTAGGCAGACGGGACTGCTTAGAAGCCTGGTCGGGTGGAGGGGTGGAAGGGGAGGGGCAAAGTCCTCCACAGGCCCTGCTGGCATGGGACAATGGTGAAGATATTTAGGGAAACAGGAGACACAGGGAAGGATCAGACATGAGCAAATATCACCTTTGCCACCTCCTGTGCAAGCAAACCCATGCTGGCCTTTCCCTGGGGAGCAGACCCAGCCAGCCCTCGGCAGCTTCCTGGGGTCCCCTGCTCAACCGCACAGTGGGGGAGGGGAGGTGGCCCTGCAGAGCACCCACCATGGCCTAGTGTGGCTTTTCTTAGCAGGTTTCCAGTGGCATCTCTGAATTAACGGGACAGAGCTGAAGACCATCTCGGCTGCTGTCCAAAGCAGCTTTCAGGCTAGACCAGACCAGGGGCCTGCTGAGCAATCACCCTGCCTCTTCCCCACAGCCCTCTACATCCCGGGAACCATGGGCTTGGGCCTTGGTGGTGGAGTCGGCTCCCAGCCTGGAAGCAAGGCCCCATCCATGGGGGAGAGACTGCCTGCTGGGAATGGGTGGGCTGCTCGCCAGCAGTGCTGTGCCTGAAGGAGATGCAAGTGGGGAATCAGACCCATTCTGTCAGCATCTCTGGAAATTTGTCTATCTGCAATCTGCGGGTTCGCATCTCTTTGTGTGCTTGTGTGCCTGAGCTGTTGGGAGCTGAGCCCAGAGCTCAGTGGTCTGGACTGGAGCCTGGCTCTGTCCCTCAGTATCTGTGGCTAAGGTTCCAGAAGCCCCTGGGCTTCCCTTGAGAGTGTCTTGCCCGGGCCCTGAGGGTTGGCTCCTGCAATTGGGCTCTTCCTTTTGGCAGGAGTCTGAGTTCCACTGCCTGCTCGAGGCATCAGAGAGCTTCGCGGACAACTCAGCTCACTCTGCCTCCTCACTGGCCATGCCCCAGACTCCAGAAGATGATCTGGGGGCATAGATCCTGGGAGGATCTGGAGGCTTGGAAGCAAAAATATGGAACTTCCCTGAGGGATTATCTTCATACTCAGGCCATCATGCTGGCCTGGTCCTCAAGGGTCTTACAGCCCCGGTCCCTCCTTTTAGGGTAGGGAGGCTGCCATTGGGTGTTCTGGGGCCCTTCCTTGCAGTTTATGAGGAAGGGCACCAGGGATGCTGGAGTAGAACAGCCTCTGCCTCTTGGCTCCATCCAGGAGGAGTGATGACTCCTGAGCCAGCACAAGAAAATACCCCACAGTGATCCACTTCCTTGGCTTCTGCCCCTAGAAACCTCAATCTGATGCTCAGTTACGGCATCTCCAGGGTAGGGGCTTCCACAGGCCAGGCTGGGGCCTGTGTGTGACCTTATTCAGAGGCGAGGACATCCTTGGCTCTGCCCTGGGAAGCCGGCCCCTAAATAGGGAGACTCTGACAGGTAGGGGGTCATCCCTCTCATCACTAAGGAAAGGCAGAGAAGCAAAGTCAGACCCAGCCCTTCCCATATGGTCAGGCTCCAGCACCGGGATCTGAGGGAGGAGGGTCTTTCAGCATGGAGGGAAGTCCACCTACTTGGGGAGCCAAGAGAAGCTGGGAGTGGACTTGGGGCATAGACAGAGATGCCTGGCTACTGCACACGAAGCATGATGCACTCTAAAAGGTGCGGCGGGTATGTGAGGAGCAGGACGAAGTGCAGGACCCAGAGCACATGCTGATGGGGTCTGGGCTGGAGTGAGTGGGAAGACTCCCCCAGACCCGGAGCACCTGTCCAGGAGTGCTCTGCAACCCGCTTACAAGCCATCTCTGGGCTGGGAGTTCTTGTCTCATCTGTGGTGCAACAGTTCACCTCTGAGCTTGCTGCTCACTTATTCACAGGTCCAACCCTCAGGAGTGGGTGTGCCCACCCCAGCTGCAGCTTCACCCTCAGCTCCTCTCACCCTTCTCACTGTTTTCAGTCAGGTACTGCCCCCTCTGCCATCATCCATTTATGTGCATTGGGCTTCAGGTGAGGTTTGCTGAAGATTTTCTCTAACTGCAGCCACGAGCCCGCCCTCCTGATCACCGAGAGTCTGTTCCACAGGGGCCGGACCACCTTCTCACACTGGGCTCTGCGCCACACCCAACCCTGCTCTTGCTTGTGCAGTATCTCCTTCACCCCAGGGCCTGCTGGGGTGGGGTGAGGTGCCAAACAAAGGCAGGCAGGAAAGTTTGCCCTCCGACAGGACGAGAACAGAGCCACAAGGTAATATCCAGGGTCTGAGTCCTCATAGGGCCATTCCAGGAAGAAAGCAAAGGTGTAAGCTGGGCAGGTGGGCAGTCGAGGCCCTGGGGGAATGAATCTGGAGCAGAGCTGAAGAATGGGCACTGTTAGATTTAAAGGGGGCTGAGAAGAGATCTTCTCTTCTGGAAGAGATAGCACAGTGGGTAGGGCATTTGCCTTACATGCGGCAGACCCGGGTTCGATTCCTCTGTCCCTCTCAGAGAGCCTGGCAAGCTACTGAGAGTATCCTGCCTGCATAGCAGAGCCTGACAAGCTCTCCGAGGCTGGTGCCCGCTTGAGCAAATCAATGAACAACTGGAGGACAGTGCTACAGTGCTACAGAGAAGAGATCCCAGGTGGTCAGCAGTCAGAATGACAAGTGCAGAGGCTCGGGGGATAAGGCTGACAAATGCAGGAAGGCAGAATCCTGGATGGTAGACAGGGCACCGAGGGCACGACTGGATGGGAGATATGGCAGTGAGGATGGGGGACCACAGGGCAGTGAGGACAGGAGGGAGAGGGGACAGGTCAGGGAGACCCGCAGGAGCCAGGGTGGGGAACTGGCAGCACTAGTCCGGGAGATATGGTCACAGGGGCTCATGGGATTGCAAGGAGCGACAGCAACACTCAGCTGTTAGGACCATCGAGGAGGACCCTAGGGTAGGACAGAGGTGTGGGAGACTTTAGAGAGTTAACTACACGGGGTGGAGTGGGGGCAGGGTCACAGGTTGCAACCTCTTTAAATTTGAGGGTCTTTTAAAATATTTTTTTAAAATTGAGTCACCATGAGATACACAGTTACAGAGCTGTTCATGATCAGGTTTCAATCATACAATGTTCCAAACCCATCAATCCACTAGTGTACATTTCCCCCCACCAATGTCCCCAGTTTCCCTCCCCCCACCCTCCACCAGAGCCCCTCTCTATGGGAGGCACTCCCCCCTCCCCCCCTCCTTTTGGGTAGACATCGAATGATTGCATACTCATTTGTGAAATATGAAAAGAAATTTTGAATTTTGAGAGGAAAAAAGTCCCTCTTGAAAGAAAACCTGTTTTGCAAGGAACCAGAGAGATCCTATGGGGGGCGGGGGAGGGACTTGCTGTGGGCACAACTGACTCAGGATCAATCCCCAGCACCTATATGGAGCCCAAAGTGCCACAAGGAGTAATCCCTTAGTACAGAGCCAGGAGTCAGCCTTGAGCACTTCCCGGTGTGGCCCCCAAACCAACAAAAGATAAGTAAAAGAAATCCGCCTCGCTGCCCTGGTTATGAAGCAGAGGACATTGAGGGAAGAGCAGGCTCAGGTCCTAGTGTGACGCTTGCTGATTACAGACCCATTAGTACAAACTAGGTGGCCTGGAAGCAGACAGAGCCTGACGTTTACAGTTCCACCGGCTCCATCCCTGGGCCTCAGCGGCATCATATTCAAATTTGTGTGACAGCCCCATGGCCAGCCGAGGCTGCACCTGCAGGTGATGGAGCAGTGGCTGCCTAGGCTGCCCCTTCTCAGCTTAAAGCTGTGGGGACGCCTCCTTCCATCTCCATCCAATCACCCCAATCCTCCCAGCTGAGTAGCCGCTGCTAAATATAGCCAGGGATCGGGTTTCTACAGGAGGCCATAGCGAGAGGGACGCTTGGCGGAACAATTGTGTGTACCCACTGGAGCCCACAATGCCAGGCCCACTAATTAATGGTTTGGCAGCTGGGGAGGCTGGAGGGGCTACCCTGGCTCCTCTGGGGAAGGGCCACAGGCTTGTCCGAGGCGTGGGCATGGTCCATCCATGGGGGAGGCATGGGGATGGCAGGAAGGGCATGAAAAGGAGGACGAGGGCAGCAAAGCCTGAAGGACAGTAGCAGGAAGCTCGGTCACTGTGTGACTCTCGGCTCTGGACTTCAGTAGCTCCATAGATTGAGGACTTCAGGGGTTGGGGATGGGATCATTGTGTCTGTTTCGGTGTCCCTTCTGGAGGTCAAGGTATCAGGGCACAGCTCAGTGCTGGTACAAACTGGAACTCTCTCTCCTGCATCCAGCCTCTCTCATTGATCACGCTGCCCAGCAGGACGCCTGTAGGAGGACGCGGCTCAGTGCCCTCTCTCCCTCATCCTTTCTCATCACCCAAAACTGCCTCCAGCTGACCTCCAGCAGAGGTAACACCTCACCCCACCCTGGCACCACATCCAGCCTGCGGCTGGCACCAGCAGAACTTCAGGCCTGACACTTCTTACCAGTTCCTGCCTTCTCCATACACACGTGCCCATTCATCCTTCCACTCAAGACTCCTTGGCATGAAGGAGCTTGTGTCTGGCTGCAAAGGCTGCCACCTTTTCCGTGACCTCGTGGTCCTTCTAGGTCTCCTAAGACCCCGCAGTTTTGCCCTCTGTATGAAACCTTCTCTCCCCAGAAGGCAGTAAAAGGAAAGAAGCTCGCCTGGATTCTTGCAACCACTCTGGAAGGGCTGTGCCAGTCTCATGCCCATTTCACAGTGGAGGGCACTGAGGCTCAGGGAGGTTGAGCATGCTTCGGGAGGGCAAGTGGGTGGAGCCTGTGTCCCCCCACCCCGCGCCACCAGAGGGTCTGACTCTCAGTGCCCTCCCTGGGGTTGGCTGCCTGCCTGCCTCCCACCGAGGCATGACTCAGCTGCTCCTCTGTCCAGCCTCAGCGCTCTTGGCCTCTCTCTGGGCTTTATTTGCTAATAGTCTCAAGTCCTTCCAACTCTGCTCTCTGGCTTCCACCCCAGGCAGCCACGTGCTCAGCTGGGGCTCCAGACTAGCTCTCTTCTCCAAACAGGGTCCCTAGGGTGTAATGCAGGGCACTGGGTATGGGTCAGGGACTGCCATCAGCAGTGACTGAAGCTCCCTGCCCTGCCCACCAACCACAGCAGGTACAATAGAAATATCATGTCACGGGAAGCCAAAGGCTGTCCTGGGCAATGCACACCGCTCCCAAATGAGCAGGCTGGAACATTGGAGCTCAGAGTGCCCGGAGAATTAGAAGAGTGTTGAAGAGCATGACAATGAACGTGTATTGATCACTGAGTCCAGCTCTACTCTAAGTGCTTGAAATTCTCTAAACCATTTCTGACCCAGATTGGCCCTCCCTGCAAGAGCCCTGCATTACCAACTTGTAAAGAGGCAGAGCAGGACAGGTAAAGAGTTCTGTTAAACCCTGAGACACTGGGATCTGAAGCCAGATTGTCGGGCACCAGCACCCGTGTCCTATCCACTGCAGTGCGGACATGGAGCCCTGCGCCAGCCATGAGGACTGCCCCAGGGAGCCGGCTAGTGTCTCCTGGAGCATCTCGGGCATCCGCAGCACCAGCAATTCCTTAGACTTGGCCTGAAACCCACTTTCTGAGCTGTGCATATATAAGTGTGACGAAGCCCTGGGCAGTGCTGCAGGCACTCCTCATTCCTAGCATGCACCCACCCACCAATCCCCCCAACTCCCTTCCACCCACACCAATGTTGCTTTCCCATTGTGGCCCCAAAGTGGCTCCATGATGATGGCAGCAGCCTGCTTCATTCAGGTCTGAGCCCTGGATCACCCACAACTCTTTGTTCACTCACTCGTATATTCCTGCTGCTGGTCCTGGCTAGACAACATTTTCTAACTTCAGCCCTCCATGTCCCCCAAATCTGAAGGTAGGCATTCACAACTCCATGCCATCGCAGAGGGCACCCTGCCCACAGAGCACAGCCGGAGGGCACTAAGTTCATGGAAGACTCTTCTAGGATTCTGCAGAAACATTAACAACCAGGGGCTGGGGGAGATGGCACAGTGGATAGGGTGTTTGCCTTGCATGCGGCCAGCCCAGGTTCCATCCCCGGCATTACATATGGTCTCCTGAGACCCCAGGAGAGATTCCTGAGTGCAAAGTCAGGAGTAAGCCCTGAGCACTAATAATTATATGACCCACCCTCCACCCCTGCAAAAACCAACCAACCAAACAACCAACCAACCAACCAACCAACAAACAAACAAACAGCAAACTAGGATTCTCCTTAACCCTCTCCTCTTCCTCTCTCCCTCCCTGTACTCCAGCACTGCACTAAGCACACTTGCTGGGCTTAAGATACAGGCACAGATGGGAAGAATGAACTGAGAGTGGAGTGGGCGGGGAACTGCTGGTCACTTTCAGCCAACTGGCAGCAGCATCACCACTGCTAGATGCAGCTCAGAGTGGGGCTGGGACTGCTCGGGCACTGGAGAGGCCTTCCATGATCCCTGGTCCAAACAGGTGCTGAAGTCAGAACTGCAAGTGGGCTGGATGTGTGGGGGATGAAGCCTTTTTCTTGACTATCAACCCATTGCAGAGAGCTCAGACCCAGCTCCCCCCATCCTGCAGGTCTCTGCTCCATGCCTACCCTGGGCCCTGCAATGTGTCCCCGAGACCCAGTTGTACTTCTTTCCAGGGGTTGGACCGTGGAAACCGTTCTGGGTTAAGTGGTTGATTGTCTTCTGATGCTGGACTGGGCCCTCCTCCACTTGAGGGTGGGTACCTGTTCTACTTTGTTTACTGCTAAACTTCGGTAGGCACACAGTAGGCATTCACAAATGAGGCAGAAATAAAAGGACGGGTATAGAATCAATCATAATGCATCTTACTCCAGTGGTGCTAGAACAATTGCATAATCATATGGGAAAAATGAGCCTCAGTATTTGCTCTCTCTCTCTATATATATGAGTAATTTTTTGTGCTCATGTGTATATACACTATGTTTTATATACATATACATCATATATTTATAAACCTTTGTGTATATCTATATGCAGTTGTATCTATGAAGGTGTATATACATAAATATATGTATATATTTAAATCTTGCAACTCATAAGAAAAAGCAATTCATTAACTCATTTGAAAGAAAATGAGCGGAAGACTTGAACAGACAGTATCCAAGTGGGCAGTAGACACATAAAAAGATGTTTGTTGTAATTGGCCATCAGGGAGACAAAAATTCCTGGAAGATACCATTACACACCCATTAGAGTGGCTAAAATTCAGAAGAACAAGGAGATTTTTATTGAGGGTGTTTCCATCAACCATTACTGATGGGAGTATAAATGGTACCACCACTTCGGAAAGCAAACAAACAATTTGTTATGAATGGAAACACACTCTTAGCAAAAGACTTTAGTTCCTAGGAATTTACCCAAGAGCCATGCAAACATGCCCACACAAAGATGTAGGTATGAAGCTTATTCATAGCAGCTTTACTTACAATGGCCCCAAATCTGAAATAAACAAAATTTCCATCAACAGGTGAGATGATAAGCAAAGGATGGCCACACTAAAACAATTGGCTATGATTCAGGAGTGAAAAAAATGAATGAAGCTCGTAACAACACGGATGAGTCTCAAAATCATTATACTAAAGGAAGTCAGACACAAAGGAGCGTGGGTGGCATGATTATACTGTAAGATTCTATGAAGCTCTGGGAAAGAAAATGGGATCCAAAGTGACAGAAGGCAGATTAGTTACGGGGAGGTGGAGGAGGGGCAACTGATGAGGAAGGACACAAAGGGACTTGGTGATGAGGTGATGAGAATGATTATGTCTTGATTTCGGTGGTGGGCGGATTCATATACTTGTTAAAAGCATCCAATTGTACACTTAAGACGGGTGCATTTTGCCTATGTTAATTATATCTCAATAAAGGTGATCTTAAAAAAAAACATTTAGAATAGGAATCATCAAAAAAGTGATAGGCTATGTAGTAATGTCACATCTGTAGTAATCAGAAGCCCAAAGACGCATACATGGGCTGTGAGCTCACTCCTGGAAATGGAGTTAGAACCAATTAGATAGTTATTTAATTTGAATTAATGTGGATTCACTCCATTTAAGGTGATGAGAGTCTTGCAGGAAACACACATTACTCTCTTCCCATCACTCCTCTCTCACTACGCTTTCTCCACATGGGAAGCCTGTGTTATAATAATAGGTCTAGCTCCTCACATCCTTTGCTGTTCTGGGTCTTCTCTTTCCAGCATGGTAAGGGGGTCAATAGAAACAGATTTCCCTCTCCAAATCCAGTTCTCATGGGAAAAATCCTGACTCTTCCCTCTCCAAGTAAGTCCCAGCTTTGCCAAATCACATACTCTTGTTCCTAAATCCAAAAATTTAAGACATTAAAATGTGTCCCCCAGGAATAAGGCTGGGGGTGGGGGAGGGCTCCTGAGCATAATTAGTTGCTGAATCTGTTCCCATCTCTTCCAGGGTAGGGCTGGCAGATAAAAACACACAAGACCCCAGTTAAATTTAACTTCACGTAAAACAATGAATAATTTTCAGTCTAAGTAATCATTGCATGGGACACACTTAAACTTGAAAAAATGTGTTGCTTATGTGCAATGCAAACTTAATTGGATATCTTGCATTTTTTTTATTTGAGAAATTTACAAGTCCCGTTGTGGGAAGCCCCTCATATATTCTCCAGAAGCAGGGGTTTTAAGTTAACACGAGCTGCAAAAGCAAATCTTTGTGGTCCTTCCACTGGATATTGAAATAGAGAGGAGATGGAGAAGAGGGTGGAACCAAGAGCAGCCTCCAGCATGGGTCATTTTTGGCTCTGCAGTCTCAGAAACTCTGGCTCCCTCCTGGGTGTCTGCTTGATTTATAAATTCCCCTGTGTGGGAGTTAGGGGAGGACAGAGCCTTGCCTTTATGCTGAAGGATACTAGATCTGCAGAATGGGCTGGGAATCAGGAAAGAGCTCTAGGAAAGTCATTTCAAATACCTCTCTCAGCCTGGATTTCATCATCTCTAAAATGGGTCCTAAATAGGTAAAGGTAAAGGCCCTCCCGTTGATCGTCGATTTGCTCGAGCGGGCCCAGTAACGTCTCCATTGGAGACTTTGTTGTTACTGTGTCTGGCATATCGAATACTCTCGGTAGCTTGCCGGGCTCTCCGAGAGGGGCAGAGGAATCGAACTCGGGTCGGCCATGTTGGCCACTTGTAAGGCGAACGCCCTACCCGCTGTGCTATCGCTCCAGCCCAATAAAAGTTATAATACAAAATATAGAACTTCTACTCTGTAGGAGTTAGATAATGGAGTCAAAGAAGTGGACAAGGGCTAAAGTGATAGTACAGGGGGTAGGGTGCTTGCCATGCATGCAGATCACCCAAGTTTAATTCCCTGCACCACATATGGCCCCTGAAACCCTCCAGGAGTGATCCTTGAGCACTTAGTCAGAAGTAAATCCTGAGTACTGCTATGTGGCCCCAAATCAAAAACAACAACAACAACAAAAAAAACAAGCAGATAGGCTGATACCATTATATATATATATATATATATATATATATATACATATATATATCAGTGGTGCCACTAATATATTAAAAGCTCTACATTTAAGGAAAGGCAAATGATTGATCCAACAGGAAAAACTGAGCAAAGATATGAATAGGTGATTCAATGCTAAGAAAATAATGAAGAATAAACATATGAAAAGAGGCAACTCATTAATAGGAAAGTGCAAATCAAAACAATATTGAGATGTAGTGGTATTTGACAATTAGACTGTCAGAAATGAAGTTGACAAATAACCCAGTGCTAGGAAAGGGGAGGAAAATCCATTTAGGTGGTTGATGGAAATATAAGGACCATGGCTTTGGTGGAAGACAAGAAGCCACGCCAGAAGTATAGTTTACACCTCTGACCTGGAAGCTCCCCTTCTGGGTTTCCATCTGACATGCTGGGTGTGCACACACATGCACTCACTGGAACATTGCTTTTGAGTGAGATTTTTGGAAGCAACTTCAATTTCCATCAATAAAATAGAGAACTCATGGCACCAAAATCAATAGTACTACCAAGAACAAATACACACACAAAGAGAGCTCTAAAGATATGACATGAAAAAGACAGTTTCAGAAAAGTGCCTTTTGTGTTCTCTAATTTATATCAAAAGCAGAACAATATGTGTACATGTGCAACAGTATATGTACACATACATGCCTTTATGACTCTATACAGACATACCCATGTACATACATATATGTGTACATGCATTTAGCACTATTTAGATATTATATACAAGAGGCAATGGCAGGAAGAAGGCTGGCGGGCAGATTTTTTATTTTGGACACTTTCACACTGTTTGAAAAGTGTGCATCAAAGTGCGTAGACATGTCAACTTCCAGCATTTTAGAACTTAGTGGAGAGAACGGTGGTGGGTCCTAGGATTGCCTTCTGCACCTGTCTCTCCCTATCTCATAGTATTCCAAAATGCATCCTCTCTGAGAAAGAGCCTCCCTCCTCCCATCCAAAGTGAACTTCTGGTCTTCAAGCCCAGCCAGATATGCTCCTCCTTGGTTTCTCCCGGGCCTTTGTCAGCAAGTCAGTCCTGCTGGGCCCTTGTGCCCTCAACCCCCAACGGCACCCCTATCCCCATACACTCCTCTCCAGCTTCCATCTTGCTTCACTTCTCTTACTGACCAAACCTCTCAAAAAGTGGCTCCACGGCTCTCCAGCACGGCCACAGCCCCAGAAGCACAAGGACTTAATGCAGAACCCAGTAGCTTGGAGCAGAAAAGTGAAAGGACTATGCGTTAATCCAGGCCATCAAGTCTGCCAGAGGGGAAAGGGTGTTGCCCCATTCGCCCTCTCTTCTCTGGAAAGAAGGATGGCGGCTGCATGGGAGCCTTGTGGACAGCAGGTATGAGCCGGGGGAGTGGGGGCGACTAAAACCTCATGGGAAGGGGGGCATTCCGGTCCGTCCTTCACGTCCTACCGAGGTCACCAGTTGCCCCCCGCGAGTGGCTCTCCAGCACGGCCACGGCCCCAGAAGCACAAGGGCTTAATGCAGAACCCGACAGCTTGGAGCAGAAAAGTGAAAGGACTATGCGTTAATCCAGGCAATCAGGTCTGTCCGGAGGGGAAAGGGTGTTGCCCCAGTCGTCTTCTCCTCTCTGGAAAGAAAGATGGCGGCCGCATGGGAGCCTTGTGGACAGCAGGTATGAGCCGGGGGTGTGGGGGCGACTAAAACATCATGGGAAGGGGGGCGTTTCGGTCCGCCCTTCACGCCCTACCGAGGTCACCAGTTGCCCCCATGAGCGGCTCTCCAGCACGGCCACAGCCCCAGAAGCACAAGGACTTAATGCAGAACCCAGCAGCTTGGAGCAGAAAAGTGAAAGGACTATGCGTTAATCCAGGCCATCATGTCTGCCCAGAGGGGAAAGGGTGTTGGTCCCTTCCGCCCTCCTCCCTCTGGAAAGAAAGATGGCGGCCACATGGGAGCCTTGTGGACAGCAGGTATGAGCCGGGGGTGTGGGGGCAACTAAAGCCTCATGGGAAGGGGGGCATTCCGGTCCGTCCTTCACGCCCTACCGAGGTCACCAGTTGCCCCCCGCGAGCGACTCTCCAGCACGGCCACAACTCCAGAGCACAGAAACCAATTTCTTAACTATCTGACTTTCAGTAGAAATACTTCCAGGGTCAATAAGTAAAATAGCAGAAATCCAAAACCAACATTTAATTCTTGAACCCAGCTGTAGAAAGCAAATCACTTCACAATGCTTTTTCAGCATGTCTGATTTGGGGGGGGGGGTAAACTCTAAATAATAGTGGTGAATCTTTTATTGAAACAATGAATCTAATCAAAGCAGATAGAGTGTTAACTAGAATTCATCTGCCCCACAGGGACTGGGAGGGGTGGGGGGTGGGGTTTTATTGGGGTTCTTCATGGTAAAAAATAAGTTTTGGTAAAGGGAAATGTGTTTGATATTTGCATGACTGAGACCTAAACCTGAAAGCTTTGTAACCTTTCCCACGGTGATTCAATAAATAAATAAATTAATTTAAAAAAAAAGAAAAAAAAAGTGGCTCCATCCCTTGCCTACAGTTCTTGTGGCTCATAATTCCAGCTGATCTGAGAACTCTCACCAACTGCCATCCAGAAAGAAGCCCTGCTCTGAGATTCCAGAAACTGCCTTTGTCAAAGCCTCAGCTTCTGTCCCCTCCACAATGGGGAAGCATCTTCAGCTTGTCTTGCTGTGGTCTCCATGGCCCTCTTACATGCCAAAGCTACCCATCCTCTCAGGTGCGGTTCAAAGATAGCTCATTCCTAGAAACCGGGGCCTGTCTCCTGGCGTGTTCCAGATGCCCCCCAGCACATCCCACCACTGAGAAAAGATCATGCTCTGAGAAGGAAGGGAAGGACACACCTATATACTGCTCTATATTCTCTCTCCAGAGCCCCACTCAGCACCCAACACATACTAGATAAAACACTTCCATAAATAGTCATCCTGGAAAACATTTAGCTGGTTGTTAGCCAAAACTCTCTACAACTTGAAACGATTTCCCCCAAGTGCCCCTACCTTCTCATAATCAGAAGCATCCAGGAACCTGCCCTCAATGGCCTGGTCCACACACCATATGGACGAGCTAAGACATATTCCCACATGCTCCCACCAGCCCCAAACACATCAGGTGCTCAGCATGTGTTTCTCATGATGAAGAAAACAAGAAGGATTAGTCTCTAAGCATGAAAGTTCTCACATAATACAGCTAGTCTGCCCCCAAATTTGTATTATAACTACTCAGGGCTCTTTGACTTCTCATTGAATGAACACTCCAAACTGCATACACATGGGGGTCCCTGGGTTTTTCATTAAATCCACGATGTGTGGTCACCATCAGAGGCTGTCGTGTGGCTGAGCCAGATAGGCTGGAGGCTTCAGCACTGAGACCCTGGATGGCAGCCTTAAACTCTTTGGATGCCACTTCTAACTGCTTTGGCACTTCAGGACTAAAAGCAACTGCCTACCGCCTATTATGGAACTGTGCATCTGTAACTGGCCTCAAGAGCAAGACGTGGGTTCTCTGTAGAACCCTGTGTTCCCCGGGCCCTGGGGACAAGCTAAACTTTTAGGAAACAGAAAACTTGGCAGCTCTCTCATCTGGTCCCATTCCTGGTAATCCACTACCAACTTTTTCCTGCTCATTTTCCTGCTATGGCCAGGCTGTGAGTTCATTGTGCCCTTCAACTGTTCACCTAGGACAGAATCAGATTTAACACAAATAGGAAGAACGATGCTCTTCAAATGCCCAAGCCAAGTTCTGTTATTACCCCATTCCCGGAAACAGAGGCACATTTAGATTTTCACGTGGCTCGTCCCTGGTGGCTATTCTTCTGAGGTGTGGCTCCACCCTCTGATCCTGTGCCTGCGACATGGATGGCGAACTAGGTGGTGGTCAGCTGGGATAAAATGAAGTACAATATAGATCATGAACAATGAGAGAATGCCAGAAGCATCTGAAGGGCTCCTGGAGAGAGAGAGATTGGGGGAAGGAGGAAGGGAGAAAGAGAGAGAGAGAAGGAAGGAGAGAGGGAGTGAGGGAGGGAGGAAGAGAGAGAAATTCAAATGACAAGAAGGGAAAAGTCAGTGGCTGATAATGAAGACAGGTCAGCTCCTGGAGTTCCCAGTGACTGTACCTGGGCTGTTCCCCCACCCCCCACCGATGCCAGGCTATCCCCCAGAGAAGACCCATGAAGGGAGATGAAAGAAAGCCCAAGGATGATAGAGAGCAGTGCTCTATCAAGCTGTGAGTTCCTCCTTCCTGATGTGTGACTTTCCCATAAAAACCTCATTGCCAGAGCTGGAGTGATAGTACAGCAAGTAGGGCACTTGCCTTGCACACGGTCAACCCAGGTTCCTTCTCCAGCATCACATATGGTCCCCAGAACACGACCAGGAGTGTGATCCCTGATCTCAAAACCAGGAGTAAGCCCTGAGTATTGCCAGGTATGTCCCCCAAACTAAAAACTAATATAAGCAATCAGATCCAGGCATGGTCCCCCAAACTAAAAACCAGTATAAGCAATCAGATCCAGGCATGGAGTATGGACTCTGTAAGTGTGGGGGACAAACAGACTTCCCTGGCAGCAGATTCCAATGGTTCTGGCGTTACTGAGATCTGGGAAAACAGAGAACTGACCAAATCTCCTCCCGAGGGAGTCAGAAGATCTTGTCATGGCAGGAAGGGGAGGGGGAGGCACCGAGGGCGGTGCTCCAGGCAGGTAGAGGAGCTCAATTGACAGAGGATGCCCAGTGCCCTTGTGGGGTGGGTCTGTGGGCCCCTTCTAGAAAATCCAGTCAAAGAAACTGTGAAGCCTATATTGTGACTCAGTGTTTAGAGAAAAGAAACTGAGTTCATGAACTATGAAAGAAAAAATGGGAAAGAGAAGGGAAGAGCTGGGGTGTGATGGAAGAGGAAGGAAGGCAGGAAGGAAGGCAGGAAAGAAGGCAGGAAGGAAGGAAGGAAGGAAGGTAGGAAGGAAGGAAGGAAGGAAGGAAGGAAGGAAGGAAGGAGGGAGGGAGGGAGGGAGGGAGGGAGAGAGAGAGGAAGGTGGGAAGGGAGGAGAGGAGAGGAGAGGAGAGGAGAGGAGAGGAGAGGAGAGGAGAGGAGAGGAGAGGAGAGGAGAGGAGAGGAGAGGAGAGGAGAGGAGAGGAGAAAACTAAGGGGGACAGAGAACAGGAGGGAGGGAGGGAGAAGGAGGAAGAGGGAATCATGGCAAACAAGTATTGCATTTGTGCCTTGCCTAAATTACTGAGTCTAATCCACAGTTCAACATTTGGCTCAACAGCAAACACCTGCAGAATCTAAAGTTCAGAATAGCTATCAAGTCACGTTTCCAAGGTTACACGGTGGCTCCATGACAGTGCCAGCTCATCGTACTCTAGGGTTTGAGAGGCTCTGAATTTGAACCCTGCGGCACCTCTAAGACTGGCCTGTATGCGGAGCTGCAGAGCGCATCTTCGAGCACCAGGGGGCGATAAGGAAAGCAGAGGTGGGTATTCTGTTCACAGAGGAACCCTGGGGGTGACCAAAACTGGCTGGATCCCAGAGGGAGGACCAGGGATATTTGGATGGATCTGATCCCTGCTGAGTGGCTGGGTGAGAGATGCTGGGCCCTCAGCCCCCTCCCAAAGATAATTTCCAGTCCAAGTACAGTTCCTGCGTGTCCCCGCGGGTCTCTGCGTGTCCTTAGTAACAGCATTATTATTCTCCTCTTTCTGCGTCTGGTCTGATTAATCTAATTTGCACATGTGAACGAGAAGCTGCTCTGATCCATTTAATATGTTGGGCCCTCATCCCAGCTCATTTGCATGGTGGGTCTGGCCAACAGAGGTATCTCCTGTTCCTGCCCTCCCTCCCCTCCCTCCCCTTGCCCTCCCACCAGGCAGATTCTTGCTGAGCAGGCAAATGGTGATCCATGCTGTTGCTTTTAAGTCTTAAAACCCATTAGGAGTGTATTAGCAGACGTGCTGAGAGCTCATTTGAGTAATAAAAATCTTTTTTTGTGTGCAGCTAATAAAACAGAAGAAAGGAGAGAGAAAGGGAGAGACTTGGAAGGGGAGATAGAGGGAGGCTGTCTTCCAGCCGCTGCGAGCACGGAATGCTGGGATCTGCCTGCACCATTATTGGAACTGGGCTCCTTTGCTCAGGGATGCTGCCGGTGATGTGAGAAAAGGGGAGTAAACACCAAATGAATGCCTTCTTCTCTCGAGACCTCCATCTGTGGGCTGCAGTCTGAACAGGCAGGATGAACGTCTTACTGCCCCTGTCTTGCAAGAGCCTGGGCTGTGTAGTATGACTTGTCAGGGCTACAAACCCAGAAGACAATGTCCACACCCAGGAGCCTGTCCATCTGTCCAGTTTCACCAGCCCCAAAGCAGCTCTCACAACAACTGCTGAGACTGCAGCCTGCAGGACTCGGATGCTCCAGCCTGGAGGCTACAATCCAGTTTTGCTTTGCCCCAAGACAGCCTCTGCGGCACAGCCTGGGGGAAAGAGCTCACAGGGCAGGCACCAGACCAATGGAGGACCAGCCACAGAACCATCACGGACACAGAATGAAAAAGGCAAGGTCCCTTGTTCCTGCATGGGTGAGAATTTCAAGAGCAGCCAAGTATTCAGCCAAGCTCTGGGCACTTCCTGGGCACAATCAGGTCACAATCCTGGGTGCCTAGCTATGAAGCCAGCCTTGGGTGTGGTGTGGGTGTCCTTGTCAACACGAACTTGGCCATAAGCATTGATTCATTTGAATGTCTAACAACCTGAATTGGACGATTACACTTGAATAGATGTGGCTCACTGCCGGCAGTTTCTATCTTCATTGTCTATGCACCAACATCCAATTATGATGAGGCCCTTAATTACATGGTATTTGCGTATGAAGATCCCCCCCCCCAAGAGTGATATTCAATTTAAGAAAGTCTAGTTGTCTAATATCCTCTGCCTGCTCCCACCAACCTCAGGTGACCAAGGGATTAAAATCAGGAGCCCCACCCTACCCTACCCTGTCTGCTTCCACCAACTGTGACCCAGGAATTACACACAGAAGACCCACACTACTTGTACCAGATAAATACCTCACCGGCAGACCTCCACTTTGCTGCACCATATTTGATAGGGTTCAAATATGGTTTGAACCATGGAAACAACTGCAAGGGTGATTAGAGGCTGCCCTAAAAGCTTCTATTCCTCTCGGATAGCCTGGTAAGCTACTGAGAGTATACCGCCCGCACGGCAGAGCCTGGCAAGTTATCCGTGGCATATTTAATATGCCAAAACCAGTAATTACAATGCGTCACTTTCCCCTGACCCTGGAAGAGCCACCAATATGGCAGCATTAAGAAGGATGAGAAAGGAGAGACTGATAAAATCTCAAGGCTGAACTAGACTGCCAAAATGAAGGAAGACAAAAATGACTGTCTGTACTTTCTACGCTGGCATCGGATGCATACATGGAGGACCTGATGGTACAAGCGTGAAAGATCAAGTACGACATCATTGGTCTGACCGATACAAGAAGGCATCAATCACATCACACCGTTTTTGACACTGGAGAAGAACTGTTCCTCAGAACATGAGACAAAAGAGGCATTGGTGGTTGGACGATTACACTTGAATAGATGTGGCTCACTGCTGGCAGTTTCTATCTTCATTGTCTATGCACCAACATACAATTATGATGAAGGAGAAATTAAGAAGTTCTACATGGAGCTGGAGAAGTTCTATAGAGAAGACCACACTTTCTACAAGATCATTGTCAGTGATTTTAATGCCAAGATAGGACTGAGAAGATCAGCCAAAGAACTCCACATTGGGACCCATGGCCTAGAATGGAACGAACAGGGTGAGAGACTGTCTGAGTTCATCATGTCGACCAAGACCATTCTTGGTAACTTACAGTTCCAGAAGGCTGAATCTAAATGTTGGACTTGGGAGTCTCCCGGTGGATGGTTCCACAACAAAATTGACCACATCCTACTCAATCGACAGTTTTGCCTGACCAATGTCGCTGTTGTCCCAAAATTCCAAATGTGATCGGACCACTGTCCCCTTCGTGCAAAATTCTACTTCATGGAGCAGGGAGAAAGGGCTGCAAAGTTTAAGAAGAGAACTCCCAGAATGACCACCAACTGGGAGCTCTTTGTCACTATTGCTGCAACATGGGAAGATGCCGTTGTTAACAACATTGATGAGGAATACGGTTGACTGGTTCAGCACCTCCATGATTATGCAAAGAATGCCAAGAGAGATAGCCACAAAAAGATGCCTGTCTTCAAAAACTCTTGAACTTATTCGCCAATGTGGCTTGGCGCAAGCCTCAGGCAACCGGAAGCAAATGTCTGAGCTCGCAAAGCAGTGCAGAGAAGGAAGACCTCAAAGAGAGAAGAGCAGCAGTGCTGGCAGATGCGGCAGAAGCCAGGAAAAGCATTCATAACGCCTGCCTGTCCTTCACCAACTACAAGACCAAGATGACTGCCCTCCGACATCCTGGTGGATCTATCACATCTTCCAGAAGGGCAATGGAGAAGATTATCCATGACTTCTACTCTGATCTCTTCGATAGCCATGTCCACCTGCCCACATACAAAATTCCACAGGATGAATATGTCGTTCCCAATGTTCTCCCTTCCGAAATCCGACATGCCATTTCAATAAAGAAGCAAACAGCACCAGGCCCAGACCCAAACACCTGAAGAATCTGCCATCGGTACTCATCAATACACTGGCTCGGCTCTTCACACGCTACCTGTCTGAATGTAAGGTTCCATCCCAATGGAAAACCAGCAGGACTGTACTACTGTACAAGAAGGGAAACATCCATGACATTGGCAACTATCACTGATCTGCCTGTTGTCTGTCATCTACAAGCTGTTCACTAGAGTCATCCCAAATAGAATTGGCAGAACACTAGATGAAGGACAACCATGTGAGCAAGTTGGGTTCCACAAAGGATTCAGCATGATCGACCATATCCATATGATAACCAAGCTCACTGAGGTTTCTTGGTAGTTCAAGATGCCTCTCTGTCTAATGTTCATTAATTTAAAGAAGGCCTTTGATTCTGTTGAGATGGAAGCAGTCATCAAAGCCCCAGCCAAACAGGGTGTTCAAACTCAATACATCAGGATCCTCTATGAGCTGTATTACAGATTTACTACCAGGATCTCACTATCCTACAAAGAAGTGATCATCCATGTCAAGAGAGGGGTTCAGCAGGGTGATACCATTTCACCAAAACTCTTCAGTGCCACCCTTGAAAACGTCATGCGGCAGCTGGAATGGGAAGGAATGGGAGTGAAGATAGACGGTCGGCAACTACACCACCTCTGCTTTGCTGATGAGATCATTCTAATAACACCAAACATTAGCCAAGCAGCACAGATGCTGGCCGACTTTGACCGTGAGTGTGGAAAGGTCAGACTACAGCTGAATCTCACAGACAATGTTTATGAGAAACAGTCTTGTTTCTGATGTTTCATTCACTCTCAAGGAAACTACCATCTCCTAATGCAATAGTTACGTGTACCTAGGTCAAGAAGTCAACATGACGAATGACCTGGCACCTGAGTTGCACAGGAGGAAGAGAGTGGCTTGGAATGCCTTCAAGAGCGTCGAAGAAATACCTAAGAGGATGAAGAACCTCCGGCTCTGGGCACATCTCTTCAATTCCACTGTTCTTCCTGCATTAACATACACCTCATAGACCTGGGCCCTATGAAAACAGGATGAGAATGCTATTCAGGTCTCCCAAAGAGGAATTGAAAGAGTTATGCTTGGAGTAACATGCTTCACTCAAATGAGAGAAAGAATCTGGAGTTTCGACTTCTGTGGACGGTCAAGAATCAGGGATGCTGTCTTATTCGCCAAAGCATCAAAAATCAGGTGGGCTGGACACATAATGAGACTTGGAGACGTTCACTGGACTAGAGCCGTTACCGACTGGATTCCACGGGACGTCAAAAGATCGTGTGGCTGCCCACCTACGAGATGGTCAAACTTCTCCATCAAGACCCTGAATGATCGGTTTAAGGCTCTTCGTGTTCCTAGAATGAACAGATGCCATTGGGCTACACCAGCACGCAACAGGGATGAATGGAGACATTGCTGGTGCCCGCTCGAGCAAATCAATGAGTAACAGGATGTCAAGTGATCAAGTGATCAAGTTGTCTGGGACCAGAGAGATAATATAGTGGGAAAGGCACTTACCTTGCATGTAGCCTAGCCAGGTTAGATCCCCAGCACTGCCTATGGTCTCCAAGCACTGCCAGAAGTGATCCCTGAGCACAGAGCAGGATTAAACCCTGTGTGCCACTGGGTATGGACTCCAAACAGAACAAAACAAAAGTCCCAAATTCTTGGATTCCCAAAACAATAGACTCCTGGAATGAGCCTTTCAAGAGGACATTGAAGAAAAGGCTAACCAGAGGGAGGTCCAGATGGTTGGCCCCTGCCTGCCTGATGCCTCCCTCTGGTTAGAACTGGCCCCAGATGCTCCAGTTTCCCCTAATGGCCCATTAAGGCCCCATAAGCCAAGACTTATCTAAGTCCTTTTGTGTGAATCCAGGGAAAAAGCAGTACAGAAATCCTCTTACTGTAAATCCCTCTGAGAACAGGAGCTAAATCTATAAGAACTGGGAGCCAAAGGAAGAGGCAGTAAAATTCAAGTGGTGGAGAGTGGAAGGGTCTCTCCTGGACCCACACTGAAGTAGGCTTGTGGGAGCAAGGCAGATTTGACACAGGGTCTCAAGCAGGATGTGAATTCACTGACAACTACCTATTAGGCTCCTGGCCTCAGGGAAAGGCCCTTACCCTCTCTAAGGCTCCTACACCAAGTCTTTAAACTGGATGAGGACAATCGAACCTCCCAGGATAGTCATTCCAGCACTGTTTATACTGGGTAGGGTGGGGAACGAAACAAGAGCAACATCCCTCAAAAGAGAATTTTAGTTCATAATATCTTGTGGGTAGGGCGTTCACCTTGCACGCAGACAACATGGCCGACTGGATTTCGATTCCTCTGCCCCTCTCGGAGAGCCCGGAAGCTACTGAGAGTATCTCGCCCGCATGGCAAAGCCTGGCAAGCTATCCGTGATATATTCAATATGCCAAAAACAGTAACAAGTCTCACAATTTGTTGTGAGATGTTACTGGTGCCTGCTCGAGCAAATTGATGAACAACAGGAGGACAGTGCTAATATCTTGCTATCTGGCACTGTGGAATTCTCTGCGACTATTAAACTGTGATGCGATGAGATGCTTCTTTTTGAAGATACCAAGTAAAGGCATTTATAGACTTCATGTCTCTTGAAGTCCACAGACAACAACCAAAAAAAATAATAATAGCTATGTCTTCATGAAACATGAACTGGACCCCAAATAAGTATCACTGAACAGTCAATAGCAATAGCAGCATGTGGACTAGACCCAGGAGGAAGGTAGAGGCCTCCTCAAGATCTTCCACAAAATGCAGATTCCCCAAAAACAAAGACTGCTCCTGAAACACTCTTCAAGAACATGCAAAAGAAATGACAAAATGCTGGAATGGGAACCAGATGCAAGGAAATCAGGAGGGTCCTGCAGAAACCCCATTAACACCATCCACAGAAAAGGGAGTGAGAAAGATGAGGGAGGGGATACGAAGGCTTTCTCTGCAGCTTTTGACCTAGGAAGACTGCAGGGTAAGGCATCGCTCTCCAAACCAACACACAGAGTAGTTTTGGCACAGAGTAAATAGATTCCTGGATTTGCACAAGGATATCTGAGCTATAGAACCTGACCTGCAATGCAGGGCTGCTCAGCAAACCATCACTCATTTTCTAGGCTCTGGAGTTTTGCATACTTATATGTAGCAAATATTACTTAAGCAAAGGTCTGTTCAAATAAAAAAAAGTGGGAACTAGCTAGAGAAGGACAAGTAGAATCAGGAAATAATCAAAATAAGAAAGAAATGAAGAAAGTCACAGACTATATAAACATTATCTGTAGCACTGTTCTCCCATTGTTCATTGATTTGCTTGAGCGGGTACCTGTAACATCTCACAACAAATTGTGAAACTTGTTGTTACTGTTTTTCGCATATTGAATATGTCACAGGGAGCTTGCCAGGCTTTGCCATGTGGGCGAGATACGCTTGGTAGCTTGCCAGGCTCTCCGAGAGGGGCGGAGGAATCAAACCCGGATCAGCCATGTCGGTCGTGCACAAGGCAAACGCTTTACCCACTGTGCTGTGCTGGAGCGATAGCACGGTGGGTAAGAAACATTATATTTCAAAAAATTTTGCCAAAGGAAACAATATGAACTTAGAAATAGCATAATTTTCTAGTCTTGATGAATTTATAAATATTTTAAAATCTAAAGAAGAGATTCTAGGCTATATAAAAAAGTTGTACAGCTAGAGTGACAGGACAGCAAATAGGGTCCTTGCCTTGTACACCAGCTGACCTGGATTGGATCTCTGGAACCACATATGGTTCCCAAGCACAGCCAGGAAAGATCCTGCACTTGGCTACATTTGCCAGGACCCTTCTCCCCACCCCCCGGCCCCCGCCCTTCCAACCCCCCAAAAAACCCTCAACAATAAACAGCAAAAAAGAAAGTTGTAAGGTGAGTAAAACACATAAAAGATAGTTTACAAATTTTCATATCAGGGAAAGAAAGAGAAAGATAACATTTAAGTGTCTGAAAAAGGAGTAAGAGATAAGAGGAAGAGGAGTAGAAGGAAGCAGAAGAGGAGGAAGAGGACAACAAGGTAGCAGGAAGAGGAGGTAGAAAGAGAAGGAGGAGGAGGACACAAAGGGGGGAGGAGGAGGAGGAGGGATGAATTAAGCATTACTGAAAA
This sequence comes from Sorex fumeus, assembly GCF_029834395.1. Lineage (NCBI taxonomy): Eukaryota > Metazoa > Chordata > Mammalia > Eulipotyphla > Soricidae > Sorex > Sorex fumeus. The sequence continues at coordinate 49,239,376 of NW_026606104.1, forward strand.
TCCAAATCAGTAATTTGGCAGGCAAGGGTGAGAAAATTAAATCAATAAAAAAAAATCAAAGATATGAGCATAATTATAGAAAAGATCTTAGATATGGGATATTGACAAAAGCATACCTACATATCCATAGAGAAAAATATACAAAGACATAATCAATGAAAACATTCTGAAATAGAGAAAACTGAATCTGAATATAAAAGGGCACATGATGTCTCCAGATCTCTTATTGATTTCAAAACATGCTGGTGAAGCTCCTACATTTCAAGGAAGAAGGATGAAAAACCAGACTAAACATTCCAGGAAAAGATTGGTTGGCCTTCAGTCAATCCAGTGAACTCTAAGGAGAATTATATCTGAAGAACTGTATACCCAGGATATTATCATTTAAATATTTAGACAAAGGCAAATATTCTCAAGTATATAAGAATTCAGAGAACACAACACCCATGAGGCCTTCTTGTAAAAAGCTTAACAGAGAACTTTAGCACCCAAGCAATCAATGAAAATACAGTATTTTTGAACATAAAAAATACATGGTCAGGACATTAGTGATGAGTGGGGAATTGTTTTATAAATATGGAACTTAGATTACAGTTGTAAGGATGAGCTTTCAGACTAGAATATAAATGTTACACACTTTGCCAAATAAAAATATTTTTAAAATTTTGTCCAAAGAAATAGTACAACTGTCCAGGTTCTTGCCTTGCATGTGACTGACCTGTACCACATATGGTCTCCTGAGTACCACCAGGAATGATCCCTGAGTACAGAGCTAGAGGTAAGTCTTGAGCACCACTGGTGTGACTCAAAAACAAAAACATTTATTTAAAATTTTAAAACATAAAAAATATTTTAAAAATAATAATATGCTTGACCACATCTTACAAGGCAGGGGCTTAAAAATTAGGGCAATAATTAATTAACAGTTACTGCCACTTCTTAATGTGTTCTTTAATCTACATTCTTAGCTTTAAAGGTCTATTATTTTAAGAGCACATGTCTATTCACCTTACATCTAATAATTCCTTCTACTTATTTTACTACTTTTTTCCTTCTATTGAATTAAATTTTTTTTCAAAAAGTGAAAATAAAAGGGCAAGAAGGGCACTTTAAAATTTTTTAATTCATTATTTATTAATTCACTTTTTAAGCAGGGTACTTTAGTGGCAGGTAAAGTGTGGTCTCACTATAGCCCAAAAACATAAACAAATTGAACATTTACATTAACACTATCTTATTAAAAAGTGAAAATAATAAAGTAAAAAGGCATAGTCATGGAAAAGAAAAAAGAAATGAAGATAGCATGAGAAGTCAGGCAGCAATCCTATTTTCTTTCTCCCATCCTTTCTTTACAGTGTCTCATAAGAGAACTATCTTCCTAGACAGAGGTCTGAAAAGATGCTCTCAAAATGTGAACATTGCTTTACTGGGGGATAGGTGAGATTTAGTGCAATTACACAATGTTCTATGCAATTGCAAAGTGTTCTGTATTTTTAATTTGACTGAATTTCTTCTGTGTTTATAACAGAAAATGAGTCATGAAACAAGAAAAAAAATCAAAGTTCCTTTTCATTGACCGATGAGGTGGTTTCAGGCCAGACCCTGTCTCCCTGGAGTGATGGGTACCAGCTTTGGAGTCGACCTCTCTCTAGGTTTAGCACTTGCCCAGTCTACTCATCTCTCAGGGTCTCAGTTTCATCCCCTGTAAAATGGAGCAATGAGCTATGGGCACTTGGCTCAGAGAATACTCAGAAGAAGTAAGAAGAGGAGATAGGGCTGGTCGTCTTGGTGCAGAATAAACGTGATATTTGAAGCAGTCACACACCCCCACTGCGGGCTAAAAGGAAGTGATTTGTATGCTCCCTTCTACTCGTCACAGAAATTTAAGATGTCCTTGTGTTCTTTGGGGAACCGAGGCTGATGGCTGTCTTTAGGCACTCAACTGTTGTTAGGCAAAGCTGTTATTAAACAAATAATTAGCCAAGGACCTAATCTCCTGCGTGGGGACTCTTCTGCCACTCTGAATTGTTCTAGGAGCATTGTCACAAACATATCTTCTGGCTACATCTGCTCAGTGGAAAAAAATAGATAAATTCAGAGAAAATTCTAAGTGGCTCTGAAATAGTCTAAGTCTCTAGATGACATTTTGGAGACTGGCCACCCAGGTGCTCGGCGGGCGAGGTGAGGCAGCTGAGATCATGTGAGAGAAGTGGGTACTGCCAGGGAGGTCAGCCTTCCCCCAGCCAAGAGAAACTGCCCTTCCTAGTCTTTCCTGCTGTACAGCTGGATTATGAAGAACAACACCTAAGTGGGCTCCTCTGGGCTGCCCCGCATCTGGACACTTAACTGACTCCTGCTATGCCTCCCTTTCCCCACCCCCACTCCCTCAAGCCCCAGGCCCCCAAGGGCCACACCCATGTCCCAGGGACATAGGGGCAGTTTTTATCCTAAGAGTAGGGCTGAGCTCCGTGGGAATTAAATCTCCTCCTTCCTCTGGAGGCCTTAATAGAAGAATTGGATTTAATCTGTGAGAACAAGTGCTCTTGTTTCTTAGTGGAAAAACAGAAGCTTTGATTTCACTGAGATAAGATCCCTCTGTGGTAGCATAGTTTTGTGCCTTTCTGTCATTGCTTTTTACAAGGTGACTAATAAATAATCCCCATTACACAAACACAGCCTGCATCCATCATGCCCAGACTGCAGGCGCTGAGGGATGAGCCCTAATGGGTAATAATAATAGCTACCATTTATTGATTGGGCGCCGGGTGCCCGGCACTGGGCTAAGCATTCCCATGCATTATCTTCACAGACAATGCAGTCTCTCCTCTGCCTCTTCCCTCCTTTATAGACTCAACTTGGGCTGCTCCAAGCATTTCCAGCAGGTGTGCTTCTACTCTAGAGACACCATACCCCCTCTGTGGCATCAGGCTGGAGAGACAGCCCCACGGGGAGGGTTTCCATGGCATTCATCAGCCCCTGGAGCAGGGAGAGACACAGCCTCTTTCCCGCCGTGTCCTGCTCAACATATGAGCTGTTCCCGCCTTTCCTGGAACAGAAGTGCTAAGACTCAGGTGAAACATCCCAGCCTGTTCAGCTGACACGAGAATAGATGGCCATGGCTGTGACTTGGCATGCTGGTGTTTATCTTCTTCTTATGGCTCTGTCTTGCCCCTGTCCTTGAGATTTGGTGAAGATCACCAATGAACTCAGAAGGCCACAAGCAACACATCCACAGGACAGCTATTCTACCCCAGCCCATGCCCCAAGTGTGATTCCTCTCAGGGGAGGCACACAACCCCCGCCTGGCCAACAACAGTTTTCCATATGGATTCCATAAGGATGTTGGAAAATATGGGATCTCTTTGTCCCCCAGGAGCGCATCATCCCAAACCTCCCAGAAAGCATTTTATAGCAACATAAAAAAGACAAACCAGGGCTGGAAAATAAAGAAGGGAATACCAGTAATGCCAGGTCCAGATGGAAAACCAATAGATCCCCTTTTGTTTCAGTTTCTTTGAGCTGGGTTTCTCTTGTGTACTAGCAAAAAAATGTGTGGTAACAAGGGAAAGATATTTTCACAGGAATCCAACCAGCTTACTCCGCATTCAGAGACACAGCTTTATCTAGTAACCAAGGAGTTCTTTGCCAGCCCCACATTTTGCCTATATACCATACTTCCCTGATTCGAGCATGCCCTCAGTAATGACACGTGCTGTCAATTTAATTAGAGCTATGTATTTTTTTTTAAATTACGGCACCAGGGGGCCAGGTGGTGGGTGTGACCCCCACCTACTGGAATTTGGAGGATCTGGGTGGAAGATGCTCGACTCCAATCCGAGTAGGCTTGGAGGTCTCGGCCCCGGAATCCGCGTGGCTTTGTCCCTCTGCCAGTACCTTCATGTGTGCGGAGAGTGGTCTCAGCATGGTGGTGGCTGGTCCTGGAGGTCTTTGGCTGCCGGAGCCCCGGTCGGGGCGGGGAGGAAAGCTCAACCCGCTCCCCTCCAAGGGGCCCCGGGAAGGAACACCCAGGCGCGGGGGCAGAAGACTGCACTGTTCTCGTCCGGGATCTGGATTTTATAGTCTCTGAGTCTTGGCTGCTGATGGGATTACACGGCGCCAGGGGGCCAGGTGGTGGGTGTGAAAAATAAAAATCTAGATCCCGGAACCGCATTCGCGGCCGCGCGACATCTTATCAGAACTTTTTTTATGACATCTTATTGTCTCATTCCTACTTTGGACAAACTTGCAGGCTATTGAATGTAGCCTGCCCACAGGGCAGAGTCTGGCAAACTCCCTGTGGCGTACCAAATATGCCAAATACCAGTAACAATGATGGGTCTCATTCTCCTAAAGAGCCTTGAATATAATCTCAGGGCCAGGATGAAAAGAGACGTTACTGGGGCCTGCTCGAGGGAATCGACGAATAACAGGATGATGAAATGAAAATGAAATGAAATTTTTTTTAAAAAAAAAATACAGCATGATGTGCATTTGTGGATGATATAGAGATTTTTCTTGGTTTCAGAAGGGTTAAATTATTAGGTGTCACACAGAAGGATGGGAAGTACATAGCTTTCCTAGGGAAACTTTTCAGAAAAGGGGTGGCCTGAAATCAGGTTCGTATCTTCCTGTGGCCTAGGAAAATACCATCTAAATTCTATTCAATGCTAAGATTTCCAACTCTCTCCTAAACCTATTGTTCTGAGAGCATGGTCCCTACCCAGCAATGAGGACAACCACTCTCCCCTCCCTTCCAACCCCATCCTGTGGGCCAGGCGGGGCAGCCCAGGGCCTGGCTACAATTGGTCAACTGACAATTACTCCTAAGGACAGGGGCCCTGGAGTGCTGCAGCAGGGGAACAATCTCTGGCCACTTTTTGTTAGTGTCTCTTCCCACTGACACTGGCAGCCATGGGCCGAATACCCATTTAGGGAAAACTGTATCTCCATAGGGAAGCTAATCAGATCTGCCATGGGGAAACCTTCCTGGAGAGAGAACATGCCCAGAGAGAAGCTCTTGCAGCCAGGCTGCTCCTTTTCTTCCTGGGTGAAGAGTCAGGGCGGGCCAGGCGCTGGGGGTGGGAGCTGCACTTCCTGGAGTGGGTGGGCCTCTTCTTTACAGGACCACAGCAGCTGGAGGATGGACATGTGGTGCTTAGGACAGAGGCGAGGATGATGATGCAAGGGAAGGGAAGGAGACATTCAAATGCTCCCCGAGCTTCATTTACCAGCACCCTCTCACTTCTCTATATGGTTGAGCCACATTTATGATGAGGGGTCACCCAGGCAGCCCCTGGAGGCTCCATTTTGCCCAGGTCCTGATGCTGAAGGTCAGGAGAAGGCAGAGTCTGAGTCAGGGATGTGGTAGGAGTCTCAGAATCATGAGGCGAGGGGAGTCTGCTGAGCTGGTGCCCACTTTGCCAGCATGGGCCTCACTCCCCCTTTCCTGCCTCTGTTCCCCTGACTGGTGTGAGAGCTCCCCAATCCTGACACGGAGACTCTGATGCTTGGCTGAACTAGACCATCTTTCTCCATGAATGGCTCCTTCTCCAGGGGAGCCCAGGAAACCCATCTCTCAAGGGTGGTGTGAGCAGGCATGTTGTCACGATGCTGTCCTTCCTAGAGCCTCAGAGTCTCTGTGGGAGCTGAGGGTGAGCACAGAGACCTGTCCTCATTGCACATACCCTGCATGCAGCTTCTCAACGTGCCACCTGACCTCGGTTCTCTCCTCTGATGAGGTGGCAGGTATTCCCCACAACCCCCTGCCCTTAGTGCATGCACAGACCTTCAAAACACCAACACTTCTTGCATTGTCACAGGATCAATCAGACCCTCCTGAGACAGCGCTCACCTTGTTTCCAGGATTCCCAGCTTGGAGGCTGCTGCCCTTCCACTTGGGAAGGGAAGCCCGCCTGCAGCAACCTTCCCCCGCTGTTCAGACTTGCCTGATTGCCCCCAGCTTCCACCAAGCTCTGCCAGAGGTTGCCTGCTCTTCTTCAACCCTTATGAAGCTCCCGGTCTCTGCCTGAAGCACCTTCAGAGGCTGCTTCCAGAGGCATCTTTTCTAAGCTGAAATTACAGATGAAAAGAGGGGAGCATCTGGGCTTTAGGGACTCAGAGAGAGCTAGAGAGAGAGAGAGAGAGAGAGAGAGTTCTCTATGTTCCCCATGGCCCCTGGTAATCACTCTACTGGGGTGGGTCTGTCTCACTTGACTGCGGGCTCCTACCAGGGTAGCCAATGGTCTGGCCTGCTTCTTGGCGTTTCCCTCCCACTCTCTAGCACCATGCCAGTTAGGATGCAAGCAGGAATACACCGTTTAACTTCAGCTCCAGTTCAGAACATTCATGCTGCCTCCCTTTTCTCCTCTCGTGGGCCTCCCTCCCATGTAGGCCGGGGAGATGACCATTCCCAAGTAGTGCAGGGATGACCGGGGAAGAAGTCTCCAGGAAACAAGAAAGCAAGGAGGAAGAGGAGGAGGAGGAGGAGGAGGAGGAGGAGGAGGAGGAGGAGGAGGAGGAGGAGGAGGAGGAGGAGGAGGAGGACTGTCCAGGGAGTCATCTGGGGACTCTTTTCAGTGTGGCCACTGAAAACAGCTTCCTGCCTCTAGAGGGGTGTGTTCCATCTGGAGGGGGGCAAGACCAAAAGATAAGAATATTCTGAAGTGCTAGTAAAGCCCAAAAGGGGCCCTGGAATCTGAATCTAGTAGGACAACCAAAAGGATATACAGTCCCTGGTGTGTGTGTGTGTGTGGGGGGGGGGGGGGGTCTGTCTGTCTGTATGTCTGTCTATCTGTCTATCTGTCTCTCATTCTCGGTCTGGAGCCCACTCTGACAAGGCTGGATGCCAGTCTGCTACCCTCTGGAACATGCACACAGTGAACCCCGCCTTGGTATTTAGTGGATGGGGAGGGCCAGAGCAGTGCCCAGGTGTGAAGAGACCCTGAGAAACATGAGTTCTGCTGTGATTCCTACAGTGGCCAGGACCCGGGCAAACCCTCAGTAATGTCTTGGCCTGGGTCCTTCGGGGGAATCTTCTTTCCCCTTGTTGTCCATTGTTTAAAGATGCTAATATTTAGCGCTGTGGAGGCCATGAGGAAACAGGTATATATGGCTGGCAAGAATATAAATCTTTCTGGAAAGCAATTTGAAACCACATACCAAAGTCTTTGAAATGGCCATGACCTTATAGATTTATCCTAAGAAAATAATCGGATGCACCCAATGATTTATGTATAAGAAATTTTTCATTGCAGCATTATCTATCATCAGGGTAGTGTAGAAGTGATTTAAATTTTAAACACAGGGGATTGGTTAAATGATTATGGCAACATCAGAATATATGTATATATTTTTGTGTATAAATATGCACACATTCCAATCTTGTGCACACATATACACACATATTTGTCTTGAGGATAAATCCCAACATATTTTCCTATCAGAGGATCAGATCACAGTTGACTGGAATTTTCTTCTTTGAGCTTTTGTGCCTTTCCCTTGTTTCCTCCCGTGAACATTTAATACTTTTATGATCTGTTGAAGCAAAGCATGTGGTCTAAAAACAAAATAAAAGGCAAGCATCTCGACGTCTGGCTGTCAAGCTGCAGCTTGCGTATAAATTGTTTGAGTCTTTGAAGACACCAGGAGATCTTCCTTAACCCAACAGATGAGTAGACTCAAGAAAGCAGGTTGAGCCCTGCAGTATTCGAAAGACAGCAGCCCATTCTCTGATCTGGTCATCAGTAGCTCTGACTCCAAGAGGGCCTGGGGAGTAACAAGCCCCTGCCCTGCTCAGCTTCTGTCCACCTCTCGCCCTTGCCCACACCTGCCTTCTGGTGAATCCATGAGGTTATTTCCTGATTGGATGAGCATTTGTTTCCAAGGGCTCATAGAAGTGATCTCCCCAGTGTGGACGGACATCAGACAGGACACAAAGGTGGGGGATGTAGCCATTGGCTCTTTCTTTCTGACCGCTCAGCTCCAACTAAGACACCTCAGTTCATCTCTCTCGCCTCCATGGACTGAGATTCAAGTCATTGCTCCTCTGTCTGAGGTTGTTCTCCCCATCCCTTTCCTCTCTGGGTCTCAGGCTTGCAGATAGCTGACTGGGAGAACTCTCCACCTCCATCACTGCATGAGCCAAGTTCATGTGTGAATCAGTGTATTTGCTTGAATTTTACATGCACGGACTGCCCTGTGCTCTCTGGTTTGGCCAGGGCTGTCTCATCTATGTGGATGGGCTTCCCTGACACTTCTTCACTTCTTGACTCTTCCCTGGACCCACAGAGCATCTCACTTTAAGACTCAGCTACTAGGCACCACCTCCAGGAAGCAGAGCCCAGATGGGGCATCATGGTCCATAACCCAAGACCCTGCTGGGTTACAATGAAGATGGATAACAGCTACTGAGCACTGGGGATGAGCTATAGCATGGCCTGCATTATTTATCTTAGAAACTGAGGCTCACGGGGTCGGGGGAGCTCAATGATGTCTTTAAGGTCTTCAAGGTCATACCATCAGCTAGAACTTCACAAGAGCTGTCATGCCAAGGCTCTCAATGACTGGTAGGTGTGTCTAACCTTCCCTGCAAAGGCTGCTGCTTACTCTCATCCTTTAACTCTCATTTCCTTCAGGAGATTATGCAAACATGCCTGTCTTCATCTGGCCTGGACACCAATTTTCTGCCATGCCCACATCTTGTCAAGCCCATCCCTGTCTGATGGTGGGATGGTGGCTGCTAGTCTGCCCTCTAGCTACGCTAGGAGCCCCTTGATAGGTTGGGACAAAGGCTGCTTTTGCTTTTTCCTGCTGCCTTGCACAGTGCGGGAGATTCCAGATCAAATCTTTTCCTGCTCCACTTCCTTCCCCACTGGTAGCCGTGTCTCATTTAATCACTCTGCCCAATAACTCAGAGATACAAAGATGGATAGAGGTGAATTGCTATCCAAACTCTCCAAAGTCAGACACCAGTTCGGAAAACTGGGCAACAGTGGTCCTAACTTGTACCTCTACCTGGATATTTCTGTAAGCGTTTTGTCAAAGTGAGAAACCAACACAAGATGAGGCTAGGATGAGCAGCGGACATGAGTGTGGCTATTGTCCTCCCTGTCATGGGGTCTCGGCACCTCTCTACCCACTTTGTGTCTTTCTCATTTCCCACAGGGAGTGAAATATCTGTATAACATTTTTTTTGGGAATTACAAGATGAGAACCAGGATGTCGGGAGACCCTCATGTCAGCACCAGCTCAGCCACTGGTGGTGAGACGGTGGACAGCCGATGGACTGGCTTGGCTGCTCCTCCTCCCACACAGTGGGAATTTAGGCTCAAGAGGTTGGTTTGCTTTCTACTCCCCCCCTTTTTAACGGTAGTGGACATTGAGGGGGGCACATGGCATACCAAGAAGTCTCAGGGATAACTTCTGGTTCTGAGTTCAGGGATCACTCCTGGCAGGCTTGAGGAACTATATGTGATGCCAGGGATTGAACTCAGAAAGGAAAGTGCCCTATCTGCTGTAGTGTCTCTCTGGCCCCTCAAGGGATTTGTTTATTTCTAATCAGGCAACATTCTCTCAGGACTGTGTCCTGTGGCCCTGAGGCTCCTCTGATTTGACCTCCTCTCCTTCTCACCCCATCTCATCCTCTCCAGTCACCCCAGACTTCCATGCTGTTCCCTGGACACTCCAGGCCCACCTGAGGGCCTTTGAATTTGCTTGACCTGCTGCCTGGAACATCTTGGGTCTTCTAGGTCTTTGTACAAACACCAACATTTTGAGGAGGCTTTCTGGACACCCGCTATAAAATGGCACATCCCCACCCTAGACCTGCCCTGTTCTGCTTCCCTGTTACTTAGTTTTCTTTGCACTCATTAACATCTACTTCTCCTCTCATTCAAGTTTTATCTGCTCCATAGTTTAAGAAGCAAATGCCTCTTCTGCAAACCACAACACCTAAAAGGAGAGAGAGAACAAAAGGGAATGCCCTGCCACAGAGGCAGGGTGGGATGGGGAGGGATGGGGGTGGGAGGGATACTGAGATCTGTGGTGGTGGAAAATTGGCACTGGTGGAGGGATGGGTATTTGATCATTGTATAATTGAAATCCAAGCACAAATATTTGTAAGTCTACAACTGTACCTCATGATGTTTCACTAATAAAAATTAAAAAACAAAGAAGCAAATTCCCCAGAGGCAGGACTTTTCATTTGTTTTATTTACTACTCTATGCTCAGGATATCAAATTTCCTGGTACACAGTAGGTACTCAACACATGTGTTGAATGAATGAATGAATGAATGAATGACTCTTCATCAGAAATACATAATGGCAAGGCCAGAGGAATAAAACAAGGGATAAGGCACTTTTCATACATGCAGTTGACCCAGGTCCAATCCTTGGCGCTGCATTATGATCCTTCTAGCACCATCAGGGGTTGCTACTGACCACAGAGCTAGGACTAGTCCCTGAGTACCGCATAGGGTGACCCCCAACTTTTGTCTCCTACCCCCGAAAAAATAAGTGCTGCATCATCAAGGCTAGCCAAACAGTGCCAGATCCAAACTGGTTCTTTTATGAAATCTTCCAGGATATGGACATAGGGCTGGAGTGACAGTAGAGCAGGTAGGGCACTTGCCTTTCACAAAGCCAACAAAGGTTTGATTTCTAGCATTCCATACGGTCCCCTAAGCCCCACCATGAGTGATCCCTGAGAGCTGGAGCAAACCCTAAGCACTGATGGATGTGCAAAACCAAAAAAAGAAAAGAAAAAAGGTATGAGAATAAAGGGAACCTCTTTGCTCTACCTGATGTTTTCACCTTTGCTGTAGCCAGGACTGGTCGTTGGGTCCCTGGCACCCCACCTTTGCAACGGGTTTTCTGGTCTTCTGTGGAAGAGCATAGACTTTCAAAGAAGCCCATGTCATCCTTCGCTTGGTGGTCACTTCTCTATTTCATCTGCCTTTTCCCCCTGCATGTGAGGCCAGCTTCCAAGCCGTGGAGGAATCCTCCTGTTCTTTATCTCTCTACTATCCTTGGGTGTTAGTCTCCCATTATGTTGTTTTATATTCCACAAATGAGTGCAGTCATTCTATGTCTGTCCCTCTCTTTCTGGCTACTTACTACCTGTATTGCAAACTGTAACACCAAAAAAGAGAGAGGGAGTAAAAGGGAATGTGCCTGCCATGGAAGCAGGGAGGGGAGGGATTGGATGGGGGTGGCGGGAGGAATACTGGGAACATTGGTGGAGGGGTGGTACGCAACCATTGTATGACTGAAGAAAATTTGAAAAAAAAAAAAACAACCAAAAAAACAAAAAACGAAGCCCATGGCTGAACCTAATTCTCCAACTCTTTCCTAACGGGTAACACCAGCACGCCAGGCCAAGCACGTGCTCGCAGACATCTCCAAAGGCATCGCTACAGGAACCACGCACGGATCAGCATCCTGGGAATGCAGCTTTGAAAGCAGATGTGGCAGGTTCCCTTTCAAGTATTATCACTCACTGCCGTGCCCCTTATGGATTTTTCAATCCATAGTTCCCCGGGCAGGAGGTGCCCGCCAGGCAGAGATGAGCTTCTGCTCCCCGTGCTGCAGGCGATCCTTTGTCTCCGCTGCCTCCAGCTGCCCGCGCCCCCCTGCACATGACACACTGGTCTTTCCATGCAGGGGGGCATCTGCTCAGCCACATGAATGTCCTGCTGCTCCTCTTGGGACCTGGGGAGAGCCCACCAGACACCCTGCATACCCCGCGCCCCGCCCCCTGCCATCACTCCTGAGGGTAAGAAGGGAGCATTCGCCCTCTCGGGAGGGACCAACTCGCCCTTCAGGGCATGGTCCCCAGCATGTGCAGGCTGACCTGCCATGTCACAGGCCTCCAGAGGAGGCTACAGTTACTGCAAGAACCAAGAATCAGAGGCGGGAGATGTGACTCAGCGGTAGAGCACATGTCTGGCAGGAGTAAGGCCCTGGGTTCCATCCCAGAACTGCAGAAAAATGAAAGTCAACGGAGCCAAGAAACAGACAAAATGGATTCCAGAGGCTGCAGGAGGGGTACAGGGGTAGGGTGCTGGCCTTGCTCATGACTGACCTGGTTCAATCCCCAGCATCTCGTATGATAGCCCCAGTCTACCAGGAGTGCTCCCTGAGCACAATGCCAGCAATAAGCCCTGAGCACTGCTGGATGAGGTGACCACCCCCCCCCCCCAAACCCCAAGCCTTTAAAATAATTTTGAATCAGAGAAGGAAATAAGCTCTCATCACTCAGAACCCGTTGGGATAGCATCTGGGAGTTCTCCCTCAGTAGTCCTGTCAAGTGCTCCCACCATGGAAATACTGTAGCTACCCTGCCCGTCTCTGACTACCACGCCCTCCTCTCCTACCCACCCACTCCTGCTGCACTGACCCATCTCTGTTCTCAGGTCCAGGGAACTCTCACCTGCAGGGTCAGCAATGCTGCTGACTTGGAGCCTGGAGAGGCCCTGAGGGACAGTGAGGGACTCAAGACAGTCCATCCATGGAGGAATTCGTCTGGTACCTAAGCCAGTTGGCCCCAGGCCCCAGGCCCCCTCCAACCAGGAGTCACCACACTGCATCACTGCTGCTGGGCTTCCCAGCTCAATCATGATGGCCAAAGGTCAAGGACAGGGATCCCCCATCTGTGTCTTCCTAGGTCCCGTTCAGTCTGTTCAAGGCATGTGTAGGGGGTGTGAATGGGATAAGATAGGAATATGTGGAGGGAGAGATGAGAGTTGGAAGATGAGAGAGAAGAAAGCTAAGGGCTGGAGGGAGGGAGGAGTGAGAGGTTGATGAATGGAGTGATGAGTGGAGAGGGAAGGAGAGATATGTGGGATAAAGGGTAGAGGGATGAGAAATGTAGGGAAAGGTGGGAAAAGGAGGGATAGAAGATGGAAAGAGGGATGGCTACAGACATGAGACAGAAAGAGGTAAAGAGGGATAAAGACTGGGATGGATGGATAGATGGGTAGAAGGGTAAAAGGATGGATGAGTGAGTGGGTGGATGGGAGATGGATGGATGGATGGGTGGGTGGGTGGGTGGGTGGATGGGTAAGTGGATGGATGAATGGATGGGCGGGTATAAAACCTCTATTTTAATAACCCTTACAATGTTCCAGATATTTTTACTGGTTTACATCTGAGTAGACTGTGAGAAAATAAGAAAATACACCATGTCCCAAGTAGCTCAGCCAAGAGCTTGCTGAGGTGGACCCTGAGCTCTTCTGCGTTCTGCAGCCCTGCAATGAGAACAGCTTCCTGCCTGGGAATTGCTGTCCAGCAGAGAGTCCCCCTGAGAGAGAAGGGCCAGCTTTACTGGCTACACGCATGGAAGCACCACAAGAGTCTCACATGGTCCCAGATCGAGAAGGGATCTTGGGGAGAGGGGGGGCGGGGGCGAGAAGCTGACCCCACCCCACCAGCAGAGCTGCTGCTAATGCCACTATCCCACCACGCTCATGCCACAGTGCCACCTTTATAGCCCAGAAAGCTGAGGCACCGGGGTGCTGTAGTGTGTTCTCCAGTTCACACACAGGGAATGGCAGACTGAGCCAAGAACAATTTGGTTTCAAGATTTAGCTCATTCTGCTCTCCTGGCTGCTTCCAGCTTGGCTTTCTCCTGCCTCCCGAAGGCAGAGGGAGACCAGCTAGGTGAGGGGAGCATGGGGGTACTCTGGGTTCTGCACTTAGGTTCCCTGTGCCTGGGAAGCCTCCTTCCCTCCACCCTCCACCCCTTCCTCTACTCCCAACCCTCCACTCCTCCACCCTCCTTCCCTCCACCCACACCCCTCCCTCTACCCTCAGCTTCTCACCCCTCAATCTCCCTCCCTCCATCTTCATTTCTCCCTCCCTCTACCCTTACTTCCCTCTTCCTCCCTTGTCCCTTTCTCCCTCTCTCACACCCCTCCATCCACTCTCATGCCTCCCTCCCTTCCTTTATCCCTTCCTCCTTGTCCTTTCCTCTCTCCACCACTCATCCTTCCCTCCCTCTATCCTCCGCCCTTCCTCTACCCCACATCCCTCCCTCCACCCTTCACCCCTGCCTCCCTCCACCTTCATCCTTCCCTCCACTCTTATCCCTTCCTCTCTCCATCACATAGCCCACCCTCATTTCCTCCCTTCCTCCACCCCTCACAGAGGAGAATTGAAAGTTCTAGAGGGAGATGCCACATGGGTGTGCAAGGCTGTGCGGATGTCACAGGGACTTTCCTTGTGGCTGTCTCCTTACAATCTCAGTATAAATGGGGGTTGACAGGCGTCTAGGCCAATACTCAAGATTAGAAAACATTTTTGAATCAAAGTCAATTGAATTAATGGATGGGGAGTTGCTAATTTAGAGCTGCGAGTTACAAAATCAAAGAGCCCTGGAATTAGCAGCTCAGATCTGTCATGGATTTAGAAGGCCATCTACAGAAACCCCCTATTCATGTCAGCCCAGCTTCTCACATCAAAGAAATCCTTCAGAGGAACGGAATGTGTGTGCACACCCCTGGAATCTGGGGGCTCAAGCAAGTGGTCGACAGCCAGCAGCAAGACACAGCTCTGAAGTTGCCAGCTCTGCCTTTTAAAAAATGTCCATTGGCATCACCACCCTCTCTCCATGGGGAAATGGCTAAGATGAAAAGACGCACTTAAGTTTAGCCTGTATATTGGTCACTCAAAATACATCATGGATTCCCCAAGCCTAACCATTATTTACAGATTCCCCCACCCAACACACACACACACACACACACACACACACACACACACACACAAAACACCTTTAAATCACTGAGAACTTGGAAGGAGCAAGCAATCGAGAGCATGCCTTAGTTTCTAATTGCAGTGGATTTTTTCCTTCACTCTTTGTGTCTCATAACAGAACGGGTCATCTTACAACTGACCGAATGGTAAGTGGATGAAATTCTTCAGGCTATGTCACTTTAAGAAGTATGCCAGGGGTATCTCAGGCAGAGCTTGATCCATCGGACCCTGGCTTGATGATGTCCATGAGATGGAATGCTCACATCTCACCAGGCAACCAGGGTGATTTACCATTACTAAAGCTTGGAGCTAAGACTCCTTACGTTGGCTGAGATTCACCTACCTCTACCATTGATGAGTAGGATACTGTTTTGTCCTCAGGGGCAACCCCCAAAATGTTTGTTCACCTGCTCTGTGACAAATCCTCCCATAATTTCTAGGTCTTCTCTTTAACTGTTATTTGTGAGACCATTCCTTTCTCCCACTCTTCCCAAACACTTACTCTGTACTGGATCTTGTGCTAGTCTAGCATGTAGCATCCATGACCCTCAAAATACGTTCCTACTGGTTTAAGCTTTATTGTATAGTTTTCCTTCCTCCACATGCACCCATCTCCCCAAGATCTGGATCAATATTTCTATTAATAGAGCCCTACGGCATTTCCCCCAATATAGTCAAAAGAAGCTTCTAGGGGCCAAAATGATAGTACAGTGGGTAGGGCACTTTCCTTGCACTCAGGCAACCTGGACTGGATCCCTGTCCAGGGATATGGTCCCTTGAGCTATTCAGGGATGATTCCTGAGCACAGAGCTAGGAGTAAGCCCTGGGCATGCCTGTGCCTGACCCCCTCAATAAAGAAAATTCCATGTCATTTTTACATAAACAAGGGCCTCAACTGCTTATAATGGTGGTCTTAATCTTTGGGTTTGGGATTTTCTCTTGCTTGCTCTTTACCACACAAACAGCACCAGAGAAGCCATCAAATTGCCCATCACCTTCCTGCTCTCCCATATCAATTAATTCCTTCTCACTTCTATCCAGTCCCTGTCCCTACAAGACCTAATCCACACACTTGTAATAAATATGGGAAGGCAACATTTTATATTCTTTCTTTTCCCCTGAAAGTAATATAAACATCTTTATGTATTACTAAATAATGCCATTATGATTTTAAACGGCTGCATAAATCCATTACGTAGGCACCTCATAATTTTACTAGTTGTTCCCCAATTGTTGGACATTTTTACAGTTTCCAATTTTTCATCATTATAAATAATGCTGAAATCAACACTTTCATGCCTAGAACTTTCTTCTGCTGCTGAATTATTTCTGTAGGCTATATTCCCAGGAGGGGAATTACTGGGTCAAATGACATGAGCATTTGATGACTCTTGATACAAGTTGTCAAACTGCATTCCCGAAGCCCTCATTTACAGCACCCACAGTGTGTGTGCCAGTTTCTCAGCAGCTGCTCCAGCATTACCGTGTCGTTTTCTAAGGCTCTTCAAACTGATTCCATAGGAACAGAGAATCACTTCATTATTGTAATCAACACAAGGATGACTAGCAAGATGGGCCGACTTCTGGTGTATTTGTTTGCTGCCTCTTCTTCTGATATGAACTCCCTTTGTACGGTCCCCTTATCTTTAGTATTCTATTACTCAACAGGTCTATGCTGCTCCATGTGCCTCTTGCTGAAAATTAGGTTGCTTTTATCGTTCAAGATGTTCCCATTTGAATATAGTCATATTAGAACATCTTTACCGTTCGTTAGTTCCTCTCCAATACAGAGTTTGGCATTGCTCTTTATTCTAGCTGAAAAATTGATTTTGTTCCAACAATTGCAGTTTCATAACACTTTTTACTCATGGGGGGGGGGGCTGAAATGAAACTGCCTAGGTTTAAACCCACATTTTGCCTTTGACTATGTGACCTCAAGTCAGTTACTTCACCTCTCTGAGCCGCATTAATAACATGGAAATAATAGCATCCACCTCACTGGAAAATTGCAAAAATTAAATGTTCGAGTGAGAGGTACTTAAAACAGCACCTGGCACTGGTAAGAATTCAGTGAATGTCGGCTTTCATTATCCTTTTAATCACCATTAATCTGGGGTGCCTGCTTGTCCCTGAGATTCCCTGACTTCTCTGCAGAGAGTGATCTCTAAGGTTTTAGTCACATAACTTAGAGCTGGAGGGGACAGCACTTGAACATTCATCTAGTCATTCCAGTCTTCAGTGAGCCTGTTCAATCACTCACTCTCACCCAGGGCCCAGCTGTAGGCCCAGGAAGCTCCACGTGAAGGACATTCTTTCTGTCCCAGTGGCAGAGTTCCTTGCCAAGGGGGGCCCAGATTAGGTTTTCTTTATTTGCCACTACACCCATGCTGGTGACGTCCAAACGTGTTTTGTGGGTTCTGTGGGCCAACTATCCTCACCGCAGTGAGTCCCTGCCCTCCAGTGGGCCCTGGAATCCTTCCCCACGTCTAAAGCACAAATATCACTGTGTCCCTTCTTTAAGCCCCGGATGGTGCCTGTCTCTGTGAGAAGGCCCAGTTCTGTCCTGGGGCCTTAAGGATTAGGCCCCGCCTGATTCTCAGGCTCACGGATTCCTGCTCTTAATACATGCATTCTTTTCCTCCTCTGACCTTCAGTTTCCCTTATTCATCCACTCACCAAATCTTCATTGAGCACTTAACATGTTCCAGGACCTGCTCTAGGAGTTAAAGATCAATGAAGGAACAGCAGAAGCAATGTAAAAAAGACACAGGTGTTGACCTGAGGAAAGTGGACTTCCTGTCAGACAATCAGCAGGGAAACCATTGCTCCCTACTTCCAGAGTCAAAGAGGGCCAGAGTGGGGGAGACTTTGCTACAGAGTGTCAATAGGGAAGGCTTTCTGCTGAGGGACTGTTGGGGCCAAGAACTGAATGAGATGGGAGGTGTGATGGGGTCCCCCAAGAGGGAGCCATGATGCAGGCAAAGGGAACAGAACAGAAGAAAGGCCTGAGGCAGAAACCTGCATGGCCAGCTTCTTCTGCTTGATTAAACCAACTCCCCACCATTTCATTCATTCAGCCAACCAATACGATGGATACCCATCTGAGGGAAGAGACAGGAAAGGAAGAGCTGACAAAGCAGGAAGCAAAACCACTCCCTGTGCCGAGTGTCAGAGGGTCCCAGGCAGCCACGGGTGTTGGGCAAGGTAGTGGGATAGCAAGGTCAAGATGGATCCACCCCCTGCACCAGGGCTCCGTCTTCCTGTGGGGTCAGAGAGCTGGGCAGGATGGACTCGAAGAACTGTATGGGATTTGCTTGCTCCTACTCCCCCACACCACCACCAACCCTGTAGGAAAGAGGAGGGAATTTTAGACCAAGCAGGTTCTCAAACCAGGCATGATTCAACATGCTGTGTACACTCAGGAGTGGCGACAAACTTCTGGGCTCTGTACCCCTCCTTTTTGAACTGGGACTCTTTGTTCAAGGTAATATGCCCATAGATAGTGGTACATCTGCATCTACAAAGCTCCCGCTGATGGCTGGGCATGTCTGAGAGGTGGCCAGAGGCTTTCTCTCCAGGGCTCTGGACTTGGGAACACCATGGTTGGTGGGGAGAAGGACTGTGAAGCCACTCCTATTATACTCCAATTACACTTATGGGGTGGGAAGAGGAAGGACAGAGATATAGTCTGTCCACGGTCACTTCTCCAAATCAGAATCTCCCAGCTAACGCGGTAAGTGCTTTTCTCTCCTGCTGCTAAAATGAAATGTCAATGGGTTCAACCCTCAATTATCCACACTAATGAAGGGAAGGGCTGGGAAGAATAATCCAAAACAGTGACTAATCACCCCGAATTATCAATTAATGGGAGGAGATGGGGTTGGAATATGTAATCTGATACTTCTATTTGGAAGGATTCTCTCCCCACTGCCTTTATGGGTTTATGGGGTGGGAGGTGGGAATCACCACAAGGAAGAACTATGGTCAAAAGGCACAAGTCTCCTGACCCTCTCTCCCCAGGCTGGTCACTGGAGGGTGCTCTAAAAGTGTGTCTGGCCCAGCTCCACAGGAGTGAAATGCATTGGGGGACCATCATGGGCAGAGAGGTGAGACTGCTCCTCCCTCCCCCTTTGAAGTGGGAAAAATCAATTCAGGGTCCCTCTGGGGTAATTCTGGGAGGTGCTGGCTTTGGCTCTAAACCAGTTATACCTGAGGTGCATGGTCTCCCCTCAGATACAGGAGGAAGGGTTAAGGTGGGAGCAGCCTGCTGCCTCTCCCCCCAAAGGACGTTTATCAGCTGAAGACTTGTGCTAATAGGTGTTAAATAGAGTTCAATGCAGAAAATCGAGAGTAATGAGACTTGGAGTCAAGAGAGTAAATTAAAAGGGGGTCACATGGCTAGTTGAGAGCCACTGTGGAATGCTGAAAAGGAGACACTTGGGCGGGGGGGCAGGGCATTTAGAGAGGTCAGAATAATGAGCCCCACCACAGGACACAGTGGTAGGCCAAGCCATTCAGGAGTTTCTATCCCTCATTGGTTGTGGTACACATTTTTCCCATAGTGCTTGAAACTGGCGGTGTCTTACTGTCAATGCCATTGCCTGCTTTCCATGGAGAAATCCTTTTATTCTCAATGGCACACCAAGTAGAGTTGCCTCTTTTTGGACCAGAAGGATAGAACAGGGGGTAGGATGCTTGCCTTGCATGAAACTGACTCCAGTTTGAACCCCGGCACCCCATATGGTCCCCAAGCCCCAACGGAATGATCCCTGAGCACATAGGCAGGAGAAAGCCCTGTGCACGTCTGGGTGTGGCCCAAGAACAAAAAAAAATAGAGAAGAATAGCATAAAGCTATATATTTTAAATGAGGGAGTGTAGATCCAGTGAACTGTGGTCCCGAGCATCTTGCTAAGCCCCTTCCTGTCTGGGTGTCCAGCACTGTCCAGATGCTTGTGTCCTTACACTGACAGGCTGGCTTTGGAGATATTGTGACTCTAATGAGGGTTGCCATAGAGGGAGTCGCAGGGACTTATGGCTTCCTCTTACTCAGGTTTGAGTCGACAGTAGCATTACCACTTTGAGAGACAATGTACTGAAAACAATGCTTAATTGAGCCCAACACGGCCATGAAGTGGACGCAGGCTGCTAGGACAACAATAATAACAGACTGCTTTGACCCAGGGCTGCCACACCACTTCAGTCTGTAAAATATATAATATCCGGGGGGTGTCATAAAGCCAGGCACAGCAATGCAAGAGGTGCCATAATTTACTGAGTATCCACCATGGTGTTCATGACCTGGGGACAGGCATGCAGGAAGCAGGGGGCCGGTGTCGGCTTAGTGAATGCCTGCTTATTCCATGCCAGACCCTTGACCTGCTCTGCCTTATTTGTTCCCAGTGACAATCCCGAAGGGCTGGGATTATTATTGACTTTGTCCTTTCATCACAGGGGAGGTCAGTGGAGGCTAAATGCTCCATGCAGAGTCCCATACTGGCACATACGGGCTGTGCTCAGAACAGATTTTTCCTCCAGGCTCTGAATTTGTAGTCCCAGTGCTCTGTTGTGATTTCCCACACTGTCCAGAACTGCACCCAGAAGTGGAACAGACAGGTTACAGGAAATACACCATGCACACATGTGTGAGATGCAAAATGTAGGCGCAGCAAAGGGGAGAACTCCAGGAGTATCCTGCACCAGGGCCTCTGGATTTAGGCAAGAGAGTTCAGGGAAACAAGAACGGGAAGGAGAGGGGAGATGCCTGCAGTGTTGACAAAGACTAGACAAAGCCCAGTGCACCCAGCGGGGAGGGACGAGGTGCAGACTAGGCTGCTGCCCAGAGCTTTGATGGTCAGGAATGGAGTCTGCACTCCATCCTGCAAGCAATTAGAGCGTTTTAATTAAGTGAAATCTCTCCAGGATCCTTGCATCTAAGAAATCGAATAATCCCCTGCTCTTTTATTGGATAATGAGTGGTTTCTAGGAGGAAGGCTTGGATAGGATACAAGTCCGAATACTGCAAAAAAAAGTGCTCAGAACATGAGAAGAACCGACATCCACCTATATAGGCCATCTATGGAGCCATTGGTTCACTAGCCTAGGCCCTCTGGGTGGCTACATGTGTTCACTGGCAGAAAAGGCTCTCTCTGAATGGGCAGGGACCCAGGTTAGGAAAGTCAAGCATGAACCTTAATTGCAAAGCCCCAGCAGAGTGCCATGGCATTCCCGGGTAAGGTATCATTGTAACAAGAAGCAAGAGATACCTGATAGCCTTTGTTTTTAGAGAACCATAAGGCTGGCTAACATTTTTGCCAGGAGACAGAATAAGTTTTCTCACTCCCACAAAAAAATGCCATGTTCTATTATAATAGCTTCCTTTTACTGGGTGCTTACCGTGTGCCAAATGTCATGGTAGGTGCTTTCAAGGCCTTGTCACTAATTCCAGTATTCTACTGAAAAGATCATCTCCAGGTCCCTTATCCAGGGTCATACAGTAGGGACACCACAGAGACACCAATTTAATCTTCATAAAGCCAACCTAGTATGAGAGAAATTTTCTCCACATGGGAGAGGGAGAGTTTGGTATTTATTGACTTGTGCCTCAGTGCTGAGCATTTCCTATGCACAAATTCTCTCTGTCCTCATTACAGCCCTTTGTGAAAGGTCTTACCAAAAATCAGCTTGGGGAGTTTGGCAGACCAATCCAGTCACTTGCAGTGAGCCAGAGTCAGAGCTTAGCTCATTCTGACCCCCGTTCTCTGGTCTTCTCATTCCTCTGGTCTTTTCATCCCTCCCTAACCACTTCAGGCTTCAGCACTCGGTGCTCACTCCAGAAGGCAAGGGCCAATTATCCATTCTTATATCTTCAAAGCCTAGCTTAGCAGCTGGCAGAGAGCCATGTACAGTGACTGTTCATTACATGAACGGGAACAGAGAAGGCTGGATGGATACCTTGCCCAAATACAACACCCCCTCCCCAGAAAGGCTCCTCCCCTACATCCCCAGGTCTTTTGACATCTAGACACAGACAGGGTTGGGGATGATGAGTGTTTGGCTGATAATGTCTTCCAGCTCTGTCCATACTCTTCCTCTGCGGGGCAACGAACTTCTATGCATGATGAACTGTTTGTGGGCTTATTGAAGACGTGATATGAAATTCATCCTGATTCCCCACTTATTGAGAAGTGCTGCCCAATTTGTCTCAAATGTCACATCCCTATGTATTTAATTTTCTATTCTACAGTACTGATTAAAAGGAATGTTCGCCAACTCCCAAGGCAGAGCCAAGTGAAACGGAGTGGCTTCACTCAGGAAGCATGTTCCTCCCGGGCACAGGAAATGGACATTTATCACCTGCCACCTGAGAGGTGGCCTTCCAGGCTTGCCGTTCTGGCTCATAGTGACCTGAATGGTACAAATTGCAAATATATATATATATATATATATATATATATATATATGGAGTATCTTCCATTAGCCCAATTTTGAAATGCCTGCATAATGTCCCAGAATTGGGGAACTGTTTCAGAATGAGGTAATTGTCTGAGAGGCCAAGACTGAGAGGGAATCAGCAGGTCTAATTACAGGAAGGACTAACATCAGGAGGGTCCATTTCTAGACCCCAATTTTCTTGTGTGCACAGCAGCATGATAACCTCCAGCCCTCCTCCCCTCTACAAAAGCCATGAAAGCACTTTATTCCCAGCTGCCTCCCTCCCTGCCGCTCCCAGTGAGCGCCAGCTTCCTCTGTTCACCAACCCTCCCAGATGCAGCTTTCTGACCCTGCTGCCCCATCTGTGGTCTTTTAGCCGATGGTATTTCTGAGTGGACGCAGGTGGTAAAATCATAGCATAAGAGACGCATAAGAGTGGTGGATGGGGCCTGGGTTGGAGAAGGGGAATAGAAACGACAAGTTGTTATTGGGAAGCAGCAGCTCTCTGGGAAAAAAATCAGGGACGGCACATAGTAGGTGCTCAAGGAACAAGAGCCCAGTGAAAGAATCTGCCACTGACTTTATGTGGGAGCCTGTCACTCTGGACTCAGTGCACCTGGCAGGCTAGGGGGTTCCTGGGCGGGTTTCTGGTCAAAAGAATAACAGGAAAGGTTTTCTTGTGCCACTGGTCTTGGGGGGGGGGGGGTGAGTAGTCGTTGCTCAAAGGGGCACACTTTCAAGTCCATGGTCCCCCATATCAAGGACCTCCTGGACTTGTAACCTGTACCGGTGGCCTAAAACCAACCTGTGATACAAGAAAAAGAGCCCATTTAAAGATGAAGCCCCCGGCCTGGCTGAAATTTTCTCTTCTGGAAAGCCAGTGTCTGTTCTGTTGGTAGTACTAGGCTCAGCAAGAATCACTGTCTTGAGAATTTTATGCAAATTCAGAAGTGGGTGGAAAGGGGCTGGGGTTATGACCTGTGGAATTGGTATGTCTTGTCTTCCATCCTGAAGTGACTTCAGGCAAGCTCCTCTAGGATGAGGGTGACTTCATTAATGAGCTGACATTTCTCCAGCACTGACCAGTCGCCACGCTATGCCCCGAGCCCCTTGTGCCAAGCACACATTCGTTTTCTTCTTTAATTGTCATGACAGTTCTTTGAAGGCAGTTTCTTACCCAGATTTCAAACTTGCTGAGGCCAGAGTGGGAGGAATACAATATTTTCCCAAGGTCACTCAATCCTATAGGATCTGATTCCTGATCTCTGAGCAAAGAATGCACAGGCTCTACCACTGTACTCTCTTTCCTCCTTATGGTTACCAGGGTTTCAGCACCTACAGGCATTCCCTCAACCCTTTCCTAGATTCAGCATAAAG
The DNA here is from genome assembly GCF_029834395.1 of Sorex fumeus. NCBI lineage: Eukaryota > Metazoa > Chordata > Mammalia > Eulipotyphla > Soricidae > Sorex > Sorex fumeus. The sequence continues at coordinate 49,262,938 of NW_026606104.1, forward strand.
ATAATAAGTAGAAGCCAATAGGTCTCGTTTTTTTAAGAAGCTGCCTATGTCTGAACAGCGAGCTCCCAAGATCATAGATTAAGTTAAGTAGAAATACCTGCTTTGAGACCAAGATATTAAACAATCTAATAGACTGTGACCCAGAACTTTACAGAGGTGGGTGCTGCTTCCAGAACTGTCAGTGACAGCTCAAGATCAAGACTGCTAATACACAAAGGGGCAACCAGCACTAAGCATTAAAAACCCACCCAGGCATTTATATAATTGACATTTTGGAGCAGTTTATGATTCCTGTTTATCTGCTGGTCACATATCAACTGTGTCATAGGATCTCTGTGAGTTGTGTGAGTAAAGGTGAGAACCCTGGAGGCGAGGGCAGAAGAAATGACACCAAATGGCGGGAATAACAGAAATATCCGGGAGAAACACATCAGGGAAGGAAGAACCAACTGTCTGTTAAAGAAAGACAGAGGGATCTGGAGAGATGATACAGCAGGCAGGGTGCTTGTCTTGAACCTGGGTTCAATCCCCAGTATCCCATTTGGTTTCTTGAGCACTGCCAGTAGTGATCCCTGAGTACAAAGTCAGAAGTAAACCCTGAGCCACCATATGTAGCCTGCAAACAAACAAAACAGAACAAAAACCAAAGAGGCAGGGTGGGAAGGAAATTAAGAGTTGGTGGATAAAATTAAAAAAAAAAAAGCACAACTGAATCTGGCAGAGTTTAACAGGGAATTGTAAAAATAAAGCTCTCCAAGAATCAGATGGATAATTAAGTGAAAGTTGACCTCATCCTCACCTGGAAAAGGCTTTTCCAAGCATGGCACCCAACAAGGACCATAGAAGAAAAAAATTTAAATCCTAAAATTGATGAATACAATCTCCAAAACATGCCATACATCAAAAGGAAAGGCATGTTAATATCCTTAATAGGCAAAACCATGCAAAAAGAAAAAAAATACTAACACTCCAAAGAAAAGTAGACATAGACCCGAACAGGCAATTTACAAAATGATACATGAAGAACCAGTCATTGGTGACAGGTACCCAGCCTTCCCTATCATCAAAGGTATGCAAATTATAACAGCAAGTAGAATTTCATTATTCACCCATTTTAATCAATGGAAGTGATTTAAAACTCACCAATATGCAGTTTAAGTAAGGTGGGGCGAGGGGTGAGGAGGGGAGTGGGTAGAGATAGAAATCAGGACAACCTTTCTAAAGACACTGGGGAATTCGTTCTCACCAAGTAAAATCTATACACTCTCTGACCCCACCATTGTACTTCCAGGAATCCCTTCATCGGAGATAATTAGATGTGGATTTCCACTGTCTGTACAGGGATGTTCTTTGCCCAAATGGTACCAAAGGTGACTGGTTAAGTAACTGTAGTATGAGCAAACCACAACGACGCTGGCCCTGATCTTCATTAGGAAGGACAAAGCTAATGCAAATAGCCCCAAAGATTGCTGCCTCGCACACTAGGTCCCAGCACTGCACCCCCAGCACCCACCAGCTGCATCCATTTTCTTCTGGGTGTCAGGGTGTACAAGGCAGAGATAAGGAGTCCCTCCAATGGTGGGCAGAGCAGAGAAGTGGGAGGTGCAGGAGAAGCTGGATGGGAAGAGGGTTTCTGAGGACCCAGTGCTGGAAATGGGACTCCTGGGTTCCCGCAAACACAAATACAGGCTGCTCCATGAAATCTGAATTTCAGGCAAATAATGGATCGATTTCACCGTAAAGATAGCTTCCATGAAATAATAGGGAGATGCACCAAAAGTCCCATTCCAAACTTTTGAATAACTGAAAATTCAAGTTAGCAAAGCATTCAGTATTTTATCTCCAAGCAATCCTATCTGAGAAGTGCTGGGATTCCTCTGGGTGGGTGGGAGTTGGTGGGTGGCATGTAGGCAGGGCTCTCCCAGTGCTCCCCCCACTTAGTTCTGAAGGGGAGCTGACATCAAGACGGGCTTCTTGCTTCTGATTTGGCTTCGTGTAGCCTGCCTGAGAAGTGGCATCGGCCCCAGATTCTCGCATAGGCAAGGCGGTGCAGGAGAGACATAAAGTCCTCCCTGGCAGAACTGCGCCTTCTAACTTCTGGCCCTCAAGTGGCCTTAAGCTGAGCACAAAACCCCCAGTCCCAGCTCTGCATCTGTCTGATGGAGATAGCACCTCTGCCCCAGGCTGTCATGGGGATTAAATGAGATAATGGATGTAAAGTGCCTGGCAGAGAGTCAGCCTGAATGCTCACTGATCCCCTTCTCTCCTGTCCAGGGCGGCTTCGGCCCACGCTCCTGTCCCTGGGGATTACAAATCAAGCATCTCCCAGCATCTCAGGTTGACGACTGGCCTTTTTGATCTCTTCCTGGAAGTGGCAGCAGCTGTGAGCTGCCACTCTTCACCTGCCTTCACCTTTCTGCCGTGTCCGGAGCCGTGCTCCCTTCCTTATCTGCGTTTCTCACTTGCCGCTGCAGTCGGGGTGAAGGAGGATCAAACCCGCTTTGATAGTCGACTTTCAGGAGCATTAGGCACGTCAGCCCCTGGGAGCTGCCCAGAGCAGGGCACTGGCATCCGTTTGAAATCCTAGATGGAGGCTGTAAAGGGGCTGGGGCGGGGGATAGAGCCCTCCTTGATCGGGGCTATTTGTGTACTGGCTGTAAGAAGGACTCCAGTGGGCTTGCACTGACCAAGGATCGACCTCCCCACCCCCCAAATCGTTCTAATCCCCTTGTCTCCTCCTCCCTCCTCACAGTAAGACCCAGGGAGTTGAGGAGAATCTGCACAAGGTCACCCCTTAGTCATTACATTGGTGTTCATCAGCCAATCCCCAAACAGGGGATTAGCTGGCTCTGTTGATAAGCCCAATCATAGAAAGCTCTCAGGCTGTGCATGCGGGTGCAGCAGTCTCAGGCTTCAGTGCCAGCTGGGCTGTCCCTGACTCCTCCTGCCCTCCTACCACACTCCTCCTCAGGTATTCTAAAAGGCAGCAGCATGACTCTTGACTCTCACACCCCCAGAGGCACCATTTCTCCCCTGGTCCAGCTTTAACTTGGACCAAGTAGATTAGGCTACAGCATCACTGCCTGACCGAGACAGAGACCAAGAGCACAGTCCTGCCCACAGCACATACAGCAGCCTCCCACACTGCGCAGGGGGCTGCATGGGGACTCATCCCCAGTACCAGTGTGTACTGGCCCTGCGGGACCCTCTCATCTCAGCACCAGTAACTTGGAGACCTGACACCAGGTGGGATGTCCTGCCCTTCTGCTCTGGATGCTGAGTCCTCTCCAGTCCGAACTGGACCAAGCAGGGTGAGATGAGGGACACACTGGCCTCTTTCTGAATGGTGTCTGTCACCTCACATGAATCACAGACCCTGTGTGAATCTGACAGATGCTCTACCTTAGCCCTGTCTTGTAGGGCTTTCTGTAATCAACAGACACATTCTCTATCTATGTTCTCCAATATGAGAGCCACAAGTCACAGATGACCAGTGAACATCTGACACCAAACCAGTGCCTCTGAGTCAGGGATCCTAACCTTAACTTCCTTGCTACTAATTTAAATACATGTGACAGTAAGTACACTGTGTGCACTGCCCTAGATTACAGGTCGGCAAATGTTTCCTCTACAGGGCCAGAGAGGAAATGTTTTAGACTTTGGAGTCTTATAAGGTCTCTGAGGCAGTAACTCAACTCAAAGCTGTAGTGCATGCAAGCAGGCATAGGCAGAATGTCAACAAATGTGCTGGGCAGTGTTCCAATAAAACTTTATATATAAGCAAGGATGGGCTGGATTTAGCTGAGTTGTTTTAGACTGTGTCTTGAGTAAATATACACATAGCCTTACAGATTCATAATTTTTCCTCTCATGTCACAGAGAGCAGACCTCTGACGTTCATCTAGAAAGTCTGCCTCTGAATTCCATGCGGGAGTCTCTGATTTAGTGCACCCTGTGGATGCACCCTCAGATTTGCCACTCCTGATGGAGACAGCACCAGTGTGGTTCTGTAGCAGGAGCATGTGGTCAGGGGGCACACAACAATTCCCCAGGCTTTAGACCAGTATTCACAAGGATGTAGGAATAAGGACATTGTTGAGTCATGTGTGTGTCAACTCTTTCCAGGGTCTCTGCAGGCACTAAGTCTAGGGTCCTGATGTATTTCTTCCCACCCCCGAACATACCCTGTCTCCCCAAGTTCAAAGGATTGTACCAGGAACTTGGCTCCAGAGGATACTGGATGAGGCTTCTCGTAATAATAAGGTTATGCATCAGACTTGGAGAGAATTAAGTTGGGTTCAGGGTCCCAAGATCAGAACGGCAATACAGCCGAATGAACACAACTGCAAGACTTGATTATACAGGTGGCCTTCCTTTTCAGAAGTTTGCATGACCTCACTTCACTTTTACAAAAGACCTATATCTGTACTCTTCTAGGATAACCAAAGGAAGCACAGAGTGGGGGCTGGAGCGATAATACAGTGGGTAGGGCGTTTACCTTGCACGTGGCCAACCCAGGTTTGATTTCCAGCATCCCATATGGTCCTCTGAGCACTGCCAGGTGTCATTCCTGAGTGCAAAGCCAGGAGTAACCCCTGTGCATTACCAGGTATGACCCAAAAAAGAAAAAAGAAAAAGAAGCACAGAGTGTACAGAGATACTACAGAGAGACAGTACAGTACAGAGATTAAGGAGTTTGCTCTCAGGAGGTCAACATGGGTTCAATCCCTGGCACCACATATGGTTCCCATAGCACTGCCAGGAGTGATCCCTGAGCATAGAGAAAGGACTAGGTCCCAAAAACCACCCCCAATCAAAGGAAAGAAGCCTAGAGTAGAAGTGGACTTTACCACAGAAGACACAGAGCGGAGCTGTCCTTCAGCAAATGCTCAGGAGGCAGCAGTAACGAGAGTGTCCCCACCAAGCTCCTCCTCCAGAACAGCTTTCCCCAGCCTGGGTTTGTATCATGTTATGCCACCGTTTGCTCTGTGCTATGGCTATTTTAGGGTATGATTAGGTAGGTGATGTTTTTGGTCTGGGCATGCTCAACATTTTCCCATCAGAATTATGAGTCATTGCTTCTTCACTTGAGGCCATTTCAGCTTGTGAAAGCTTTCACCAAAAGACTCTATTTTGAGAGAGCAGGGGAACCTGATGGCAAGGAATGAATTGTTTTTGAAGAGAAACTGGGCAATTTTAGGAGCCCTCACTTGAGAGTCGGGTGAGTTCTTTCAGGAGCCTTGGGTAGAAATGATGGATATGCCCAGAACCCGGCACGAAAGCAATGCAGAATGAAGTCAGAAACCCACAGGTTAAGCCAGGTGGTTTGTGCCTGGAGTTTTCTCAGGAAATTTTGTTTAAAAGTACTGAGATTGAGACTAGGGAGATATTACAGCATGTAGGGCAAACCCAGGTTTGATCCCTGGAACCCTGTATGGTCCCCCAAGCCCCACTAAGAGTGATCCCTGAGCTCAGAACCAACAGCAAGCTCTGAGCACCACTGGATGTGCCCCCCCCCCCCCAAAATCCCCAGACAAACCAAACAATGGCTGAGACCTTGTCAGGAGCCTTCTGGTATGCAAATATTAACATTAAACTGTGTCTCCACCCCTTCCCAGGCACCTTGTTCTAGGAGACTGGCTCTGCCCTCATGCCTGGCAGGTGCAGGCCAGCTAAGACAGAGATGGAGTTTATGGACTATACATACTGCTGTAGCTTCATTCTAGCAACATCACTTCTGTGAGTTCCCGAGACAAGGAAAAGAAGGCTTTTGGGTAACTGGCATGCTTTACGAGGGTGTTATGTCATTACTGTTATTAATTATCATTAACAGTCTTAAAATATGCCTACTAATGATCTCAACACAAAATAGCAGTGTGGGTCTTAGCCAAGAGCAGCATAATTACCTATTAATGAGATGTAAATTTCACAGGGAAATGACAGAGATCTAGAAGTACCACCTTCTGAACTAACATAATAAAGTTAATAATAATAATAGTGTATAATCTGAAGATATTAGTGTTAATTTGAATGCCAACACCACATTTAAACAGACCAAGGGAAGTGGAAGTAATTTGCATAACTCAAACCAAGAAATCCTAATCCATGCTATTAAGAAAAAAATTCATTGTCCTCCAAATGATATAAAACGAACTCTTTGCAGTCACTATATTGAGTGGATTTTTATTCCCCCAGCTACTTATTTTCTTCCTTTTACTTAGGGCTTATATCTCTCTTGTTTCCAAAACCAAGCTGAGGTACCTTATGCAATTAAGCGCAATAGAAAACAGAATTAAAAAAAAATAAAAACACAACAAAACCCAGTTAAGGGCACAAAGCAGTAGATATTACCAGACCCTCGGGACACACTGTTGCAGCTAAACTCCAATTTCAATTCTGTTTCCTGGAAGCACAGCCGGGGCCATTGAAGTAACTGAGTTACTGGTTAGTAGCCCACCTTGTTAGGCTCTGAAGCTGAGGAAGCCCTCCCCAACACAGAGCTCTGCCCTGAGAGCTGTGATCCCCACCTTCCAGGGCAGACTCAGGGTCTAGACTGGGCTGGGGCACCTACCTTCATAGCTGGCATGGAAGCCCTGAGCACTGACCGCATAGTCACTGATGAGGCGCAGAGACAGCGTGGTGGCAGCGCTGACGATGGTGGCTGGAAGCTGAAAGCCCGTGAGTCTGAAAGACAAAGAGGCATATTTTAGGGAGCATGACCCCCTTGGGGATGGTGCATACCTTAACCGCCTGCTGGGGTGCAGAACAGAAGTGGGTGTGTGAAGGAAACTGAACACCAAGCAATGCCCAGGGTTCAAACCACAGCAATCTTCAGTGTAGGAGCCAGCAATGCCCTGCCTGTTAAAGGCTTCATGGGATGTAGGGGAGAGGGGATCTTCCTGTCATGGATGATCCCTGACCAGGAAACCCTCTTTATCCATGTCTTTCTCTTTGCTTCTCTTCTCATTTCTTCTCCCTTCTCTCCCCTTTCTGGCTGAGCTCCTTGGAGGCTCAGAAATTTAAAGCTAATAATCACCAATTGACACCATTTATTCACATACCAGGGACAGGGATGATATCTCCAGCTCTAAATAGCAGAATGTGGAAGACTCTTTTCATAGAATTTCTCTTTCAGATGAATATCTATTGCTTTTACAGAAAATGATAAGTGGTTATTATTTTTTTAAAGATGAAAACAAAAAATATAAACCCACAGCAATCTAGAAATAATCATTCTTGGCAGTTGACACGCCAAGCAATGGAAGGATCAATAGATAGGATCATAGTCAAGAAAATTTTGTACAAATGGGATCGTACCATGTATGCTTTTAATATTAAAATGCTTGATCTTTCCCTCTGCAGATTGAATGAAGAAAAAGAAGCAAGTAAAATAAAAGGAATTGTTAAACCTGAGATGCATTTAGCTCACGGGAATAAATTTTGGGACTGGGAGCCTGACCCTGCTGTGCTTGGGGGCTACTCTTAGTTCTGCGCTCAAGGGTGGGTGGGGTGGATGCTGGGGAAATGAAGGGGAGGGAGTCACTCCTAGCAGTGTTGGTTCTTAGGGGATGATATGTGGTTCCAGAGATCTAACCAGGGTCTCCTGCATACAAAGCATACAAAGCAGTTCACTGAGCTCTCTCTCTCCAGCCTCTGAGAGAATCGGTTTTATAAAGTTTCTCCTGGTGTTAAAAAAAACCAATGAATAAGCTTTTCTTGAGCACCTGGGGGTATGTTGTAGGAAGGAATCTTGACTGGGCATCCAGTCAAGTGGCCCACAGGTGGCCTCCCTATACCCATTGGCGGCAATGATGTGGTCAGTATCTTGACACTTTTTCCCAGTCTTAGATCAAACTGCATCACCCCTTCTCCATCAAACCTCTGAGCAGGAATTCAAGGTTTATCTTTATTTTTATCTTACCTTTATTTGTATTTTATTTTGAGGTGAGGAGTTTCAAAGACATAAGGGCATAAGGGGCCCTGCACAAGGGTTCTGGCCAGGCGAGCCAAGAGTTCAACTAATGCACCCAGGCGAGCAAATAGTTCAATGCATGTACCCAAGGCTGTGGTTTTTCCGGGGATTACCAGGGTAACCTGGACATGCTGGGGGCAGGGGGCTCTTGGGCTATCCCTGGAGATAGGTCTACGGTTGAAAGGATCAAACCAGGGCTCACAGCATACAAGTCATGACCCCACTGCTCGAATTCACTGTGAGAAGTCCAGTGCTAGATGAAGGCCTTTTCTTCCCACCATCCTGATGCAGAGGACTCCTATGAACTCAGCAGAAATTCAAGGAAGAGAGAAGGAAAAGAGATCATATGATGGGTCAAATGGGAGCTCAATTTCTAATTTTTTGAGAATCATCCAAACTATTTTCCAAAAGGACTGAACCAGTCGGCATTCCCACCAGCAGTGAAGGAGGGTCCCTTTCTCGCCACATCCGCTCCAGCACCGGTTGCTTTCATTCTTGTGGATGTGGGTCAGTCTCTGTGGTGTGAAATGATATCTCATTGTGGTTTTGATCTGCATCTCCATGCCCTGCCACAGAGGCAGGGTGGGGTGGGGGGATGGGGGATGGGAGGGATACTGGGATCCATGGTGGTGGGAAATGGGCACTGATGGAGGGATGGGTATTTGATCATTGTATAATTGAAACCCAAGCACAAAATTTGTAAGCCTACAACTGTACCTCATGGTGTCTCACTAATAAAAATTTAAAAATTTATTCAGGTACAAGATACCCCCAGTGATGGACCCTACTTTGCATGGCTTCCTTTCCCATTTCATCTTTCTATCTCCAGCTCCTTCAGATTTTCACATGACCCAAAAATCTATGAAATAATGAAACCATATATCTTGAATGTAAGCAAGCTATGCTTTTCCCCCCCCCCAAATTTTGTCTTATTGTTGTTGTTGTTGTCCTCTTATGTTGGGGGGATGGCTTCACAAATTAGACAGGTCTAGAAGACTCATTTGGCTTCTACCTGCCCATTATTCTTCTATGAGTGGTCACTGCATTCTGATAGGCACCTCATCTGTGCTATAGCCTTAAGACTGGGCAAATGACCAATGGCTTCTCTCTTATCTTTATGGGTTTAATGCCTGGAAAAAAGGGAAGAGGGCATAGGACCCAGATAGAATCATCCTGGATTCTTCATTGAAATAGGATAGATAGATTCCGGGAATCTTTTATTTTGGGGCTCTAAATCATTATCATGTAAGTCTGAGACTTCCAGCAGCCTCTTTATCATTATATAGAGTCTATCTACTTTAGCAAAAACGATATCCCACATAGATTTAAACAGAGCTGAACAGTGAGAAGAGAGACAGAGGCCTGATGATATATTGTTGAGATCGTTAATCCAGCCAAGCAGAGTGATCTATCTCTGCAGTTCCCGGTTACACAAGCCAACATTCTTGCTGTTTGCATGTCTCCTTCTTTCCTTTTTTGTTTCTTTTTCTCAAGCTAGTTTGATTTGCGTTCTCTCTCTTGAAATTGATTGAACACTGATGGATACAGCATGAAACCCTAGAGGCTTTAAAGAAAAATATTGATTGCCTTTATTCCATAAAAATCAAAAGCGCATATGAGAAGCAAGAAAAATGTTTTTTCAAAGATAAAGAGAAAATGCAAAAGAGAAGGTTAAGTATAATACACATGACAGAAAGAGGCTAAGTATTCACAATCTATAAAGAATACTTGAAAATCAATATGAAAATGATAAACACATAAAGGAAAAGGGCAAAGGATAAAAACACAAAGACAATCCACTTAATATCAAAATCACAAAAATTAAATACAAGCTTCTTTTCTGTAGATTGGGGTTAGATCACAACCAGCTGTGCTCAAGGATTTACTCCTGGCTCTGTGCTCAGGCATCACCCCTGACAGTGCTTAGGGGACCATATGCAGTGCCTAGGATTGAACTGGGGTTGGCTGTGCTCAAAACAAGAGTTTTACCCCTTGTTCTATCTCTCTGGCCCACTTCTCATTTTTGTTTGTTTGTTTTTGCTTTTGAGGTCACACCCGGCGATGTTCAGGGGTTACTCCTGGCTCTGCATTCAAGAATTACTCCTGGCAGTGCTCAAGGGACCATATAGGATGCTGGGAATCAAACCCAGGTCGGCCGTGTGCAAGGCAAATGGCCTACCCACTGTGCTATTGCTCCAGTCCCCACTTCTCATTTTTCAACTCACAGATTGACAAATATCTAGAGTTGGGAAGGATTAAGAAAAAAATATTGTGTGGTTGCCAAAAGAATATTCAGGAAATTCTATACATTGTATGTGTATATTTCACACATTAGCTTAAATGGACCACTTTGAAAAGCACAAAAACTACCATATCTTTTCCAATATGCCTTCATTTAAACTGTTCTATTACTATTAATGGAGAATAATATTTTAAAAATACCTCCAAAGAAATATGCAGCCTTAGGTAGTTTCACCAGGAAATTCTACCAAAAGAAAGAAGAACTAACAACAATTCTATAAATCTCTTGAATAAAATGAAGTGAGAGGAATACTTGTTAACTCTTTTGGGAAGTCAGTAATACCCTGAGACAAAAAACAGAGACAGTACAAAAAAGAAAGTGAATGACCACTATTCCACAGTATGTAAAATTGAAAACCTTGAATGAAATATTAGCCAAGAGATTCCAGCAAGACATAAAAGTAACTAGACACTCCAAAAAAGTGGGGTTAATCTAGAGATGCAAGTCTGGGTCAACATTTCAAATCAATCAATGTCACTTTCCATAATAACAGGTCAAAGAAGAAAAGTCACACGATCATGTGAATTAATGCAGAAAAAGTACTTGATAAAATTTAAAAGTCATTCCTGATTAACAAGCAGAAACTAAGAATAAAGGAAAACTTCTTGACTTGACAAAGACGATACAAAAATATTATAGATCACATCCCTGAACGCTCCTTCTCTAAGATTGAAAACAAGGCATAGATCGAACATCTGATAATTACTGGATAACTGGGAAGTTGACAAAAGGCATGGAGGCATTTCACTATGGAGGATATGTGGATGGCAAATAATCTATGTAAATGGTTGAACATTCAAAGCCATTAGTGAAATTAAGATCATGATGATAAGATATGAGATATTAGTGCATACCTCTTAGAACAAGTGGAATATTAGAACAAGTTGTGACAAAAGCAAACGTTGGTGAAGATGCAGAGTAAAGAGATGTCTCATAGATTCTTAGAGAGATGTAAAATGCCACAGACACTCAGGAAAATATTTTGCCTTTTTTAGTAAGTAAAGTAAAGTAAAGTAAAGGCCCTCCCGTTGATCATCGATTTGCTCGAGCGGGCCCAGTAACGTCTCCATTGGAGACTTTGTTGTTACTGTGTCTGGCATATCAAATACTCTCGGTAGCTTGCCGGGCTCTCTGAGAGGGGCGGAGGAATCGAACATGGGTCGGCCATGTTGGCTGCGTGCAAGGCAGACGCCCTACCCACTGTGCTATCGCTCCAGCCCATGCCTTTTTTAGGAATATCTATTTTGTGTTTGGGGAGAGAGTCCCAGGGTTAAGGTGTATGTAAGACATACACCAAGCCCTGGTACCATCCCTGGCACTACGTGCTTCCCAAAGCTTTGTCAGGTGTGACCTGGATAATCCCAGGTACCACAGAACTGAAGTAGCTTTGTAGCAACTTCAGATTCTGTCCAGCCAGGATGGCTGAGAATCCCTAAAGAGGGCTTATGAAACATTTGTGAGGCTCAAAGAGGGAAAATGAGAAGAATAACTACTATGCATACGTTGATCATAAAACTAAGTAATCACATTCCTGGGCATGTGAGAAATGCCAACAGTGCACACAAAGCTTATACAGGATTGCTCATATTGTTTCTTCTCATTTTATTATTTTTTGGTAACAACCCCAAAGTGGAAGCAACCAAGATGTTCTACAATAGATGGATGATGAAACAAACTGAGGCTCAGGAGTGAATAAGAGGAGACTATGACACCTGAGTGAACTGAGTGGGTCTCCAGGCATTAGGTAGAGGGCTAAAATTTAATAAGCTTACCATAAAAGATGACCACCTATAAGACTGTTCCATTTATATAGTATTCTTGAAATGGCATTAAAGGAAAAGACAAAAGATTAGAGGATGCCAAGAGTTAAGGGATGGCAAGGGAAAAAAAGTGGAGGTGGGTGACTGAGAAGAAGTGTAAGGGGGCTCTTTGCAATCATGAACAGTTCTGCATCCGGATGGAAGTGGCAGTGACCCAAATCCACACAGCTGAAAGAGATAGAACTTGCGGTAACTGCACTGACTTCAATGTCCTACTTTGGGTAGGTGTCATGTCACATGGGATGTGGCCACCGAGAGAAAGGGGATCAAGGTATCCGAGACCTCTTTGCAGTATCTTTGAAACTTTTTGTAAATTTGTCAATATTTCAAAGTCAAAGTTTTATTTTCTAATTATGTAAGGGGTTCACAGTGTATTTCTAGTGGTTGCAATTCTCCATTGAACCAGACCTAAATTCAGGCATCCTAGACTGACTGAATCTTTAGCTGCTACTTCTTGGCCCCATCTCTTCGGCTGTGTACCCATTTCAACCCTTACACTGTGTGCATGTACATGGGGCATGTGTACCCAAGCACTAGGCTCCTCTTCCCTCTAGTCCTCCCCCCCACCACCACAGACACACACACACACACACACACACACACACAAACACACTTCATTTGCAGCTCTGGATGGGGCCTGGCTACCAAGGGGCCATGTACCAGCATCATTAGCCTGCCCCTATTCCTGGGCTTCCCTCTGATTTGACTCTGCTCCCCAGAAATATTTGTCAGCTAATGACATTGCTTCCCTGCAATAGGTCTTGAGCACTGAAATACCAATTTGTCTCCAGTGCAGCCAAGGGGCCACATTTTATTTGGATCTGACCACGTACCTCATCCCAGTTGGCCCCATGTCTACACTTACAAGTGGGTCAAATTCACAACCGGTTACCTCTTTCCTATATTCACACAATATGCCCTCAGGTGCCCTTCCCCAACAACCCAGGGAGAACAATTTCCTCCCATAACTTACAGCTTCCTGGAGGAATCTCACACCTCACTAGGCTTCTCCAAGGAGTTGTCCCCGGGAATGACATTCATTCCACTGAGTAGAACTTGTTGATTTTATTCCCCAAGTAACTTTTGTGCTGCCATGGAGGATTTTCAGGCACTCGTTTCTTGGTTCTATATTGACACAGGCTGCAACTAGCTAATGTACACTGTCAACAAACAATTATGGTTTGATCACTTGCAATGTAGGGAATTGAAGCTTACTAGGCATTTTCTTTAATCAGATATTTACCAAGCTCTGCTCTTTCCCAGACGTGGTAAATAGATCCTAACATGGAGGATTCCTCAAAGGCACTAAAGCTGGAGGTGTGTGAATGCTTGACTCTCCCCATCTGGATACTTGAATCATCTTTCCCTGCCCCCTGTCTGGTCTACCCACATCCTTACTTCTCAATGACAAACTGTATACCAGATCCTGTATACCAGAATATCTCATGGCATTGCATGTACAACTTTCTGATTTGTCTCCATCTTGCATCTGACAAGTCTACACACCATATTGAAAGGAGAGTACTATCTTCCAATAGTGGATGGACTCAGCCTCATTAGACAAGCATGGCAAAATGATGTGTTGGCTTACCACTGTGGCTGGTCTCCTTTCTGATTCTCAGATGAGCAGAGGACAGCTTTAGCAAACAGGTAACTGACTATGGCATCAGACAGTCCTCAGACTCCCTTGATCCAGGGGTATTATCTTGCCATTTCCCCTAGAACACTTTTGCTGCTTTTGTCTCCCTGCCCAGAGTCACAAGGGTATTGCAAACTGCCCATAACCCCACAGTCCTCATTGTCCCTGTTTCAAAGCCATCTGAGGTTTCCCACTGTAGGATGAAGACCAGAATCACTGGAAAGGCCCATGATGCCTGGTGGGACCCCAGATCCTCTGCCCTGCTGTGAAACTTGCTGTGCAAGTGAAACTTCAGTCTTCTTTGGTCAAGCAGAGTGTTGATGGCCCCGAGCATAGACAATGAGCAAGAATTTGGAACTTAAAACAAAATTAATTGTATGGAAATGGAGAGATAGTACAGAGGGTAAGGCATTTTCCTTGCATGGTGCTGATTCTAGCCTCCACCCCTATATTACCTGAGCATAGCCAGGGGCCATTCCTGAGCAAAGGGTCAGGAATAGCCCCTGAGCACTAGATGTGTGACAAAATACCTCCCTTCCAAACAAACAACAACAATAGACATTTAAAAAGTCACTTCTCATTACCAGGCAATTGTGTACCCAACAGCTCAGCCACTAAAGAGTTCCCCGCTTCCCCTTCCTACTCACTGCCTGCTCCCTTCCCTCCCATGGGCCATCCAGTCACACAGCTTCCTTCTTACAACACTTGCTCATATCCCCTCCAGCTGTTTGTCCAATTAACTCCTCATCATTCAAATCTCATCATGAATGTCCCAATATTATTTTAGGAAAGCTAAGTTCCTGCCTCCCAGGCTAGTCTAGTTTGCATTCCTAACAGCCCCTGTGGATATCCCTGGGACCCTGTCCCACAGGATAAATGGTGCATCAACACTTCGCCTGGACCTGGCACTGACTCTCCTGAGGACTCTTGGGCAGTGGATGCTGCTTCTGAGAGGGGCTCTAGGAAGTCTGAGTCCCTTTTGCCAGATCTCCTTCCCTGGCCACTGCTGCAGCAGCAGAGCCCTGCAAACCATTTCTGAATATGCAGCAGGAGCAGGAAAGGAACTTCTGGCAAGATAAGCCACTGAGAAGTGAAGGTTCTCAGATACCACAGTATGTGTAAATAGTGTTGCTCAGATATGCTGAGGCCAACAGATCAGGAGAAGATTTGCATTGAAAAAACAATTTGCTGCATACAGTTCCCCAGAACAGAGGCGTGCAGGGTCACTCAAGAAAGTGCTGCACTGGGACAGGAGGAAGGTGTGGGAAGGAACCTCTGATGGGCTGGTCAGAGGAAGGCAGGGGCAGCTAGTCCAGAAGACTCAGAATAGGCTGTTTTGATCCCTGTAGAGAGTTTTTGGGTAGGGACTGTCCTGACAGTCAACTACCAGGGATGGCGGAGGGGTTGGGGCTGGGGCAGAGGAGGAAGGGAGGTTCAATAGGTATTCACTGAAGTTGGTTGTTTTGCCTCTAGAAGGTTCTCTCCCAGAAGAGGTCAGTAGTTCTCCCTGAACTAAATGCACAGGGTCCTGGAAATCTGTTGATATTGGGTGAATCTATTGATCTCCAAACTAGCTTTACCACAGGCTGATTCCAACTAAATTAGAGTTAAATGCCTACACCATATTTCTAGTCACAAAAGCATCACCAAACTTCTAAAATGAAGACCAAAGATGCTTCTAATATTAAACAACAATCTGCATTCATTCACTCATTCACTTCTCACCCAATTTATCCCAATCCAGCATGGACCATAGTTCTTGGAGATCAGGGATGCATGGCAGGAAGCCATTCTGATTAAAGAATACAGGATATCCTTTCATCACAGGGGGTGTGAAATACACACACACACACACACACACACATACATGCACATTTACACACTGCAATAATCATCATGTGCACATCTTTAGGATACGAAAAGAGACTAGAGTCCCTGGAAAAAACCACACACCCCTCTCTGGAAAACATCACAGACAAGGATCCAGCTGGGTCAGAAATTAATGATTTCTCCTCTTTATCATAAAGAAACAACACTGTAAAAGATAGCATTGTTGGAGTCCCAGCTGTAGTTTACTCTTTCTTGGAATTACTGACCTAGGGAGTTTTCTTATCTGGTTGAAAGGTCCCTACATCAAAGTATTACAAAATATTTAAAGAATTTAAATTTTTATAGGGATGGAGAGATAGTACAGCAGGGAAGGCACTGACCTTGAAAGTAACTAACCCAGGTTAGATCTCTGGCACTCTATATGGTCCCCCATGCCTCACCAGGAGTGACCTCTGAGCACAGAGATAGGAGTAAGCCCTGAACACCACCTCCCCCCAGGTGTGCCTCCCCCTACCCCAAACTAACACCAAGGAAAAAACAGATGAAGACACCCAGAACAACACAGAGCAGTCTGCAATATCCCCTTTTAAATGACTTTCATTTACTTTTTTGGTGGTGCCGGGGATATGACCAAAAGCTTACCCGTGTAAGACTAATGCTCTACCAGAGGTAAACCATTGGTTTTAGCCATGCATGACCAATGCTCTACCATTCAACCCACCCCCACCCCATCTCTGATCCTTTCCTCACATTTATCCCTGTTCCTAATTAGATGCTTATAGGAGCAGATATCTGCACCTTATGTTTTTTTCTGAGGTCTCCTGGACTACACCGGAAGTTCTGCAGAAGCATAGGCTGCTCATTCACTCCTCTGGCCAGTTCCTCGCATATTAACCCTTGGGCAAAAGACGGATTATCTGGCATTTCTCTGTGTAGCCATTCATGGCAAAGTTCATCCTGATGTGTGATGAATGAAAAAAGGAAGGAGAAACATCCAGATGAAGTCAATGTGATACCTCTGTCCAATTTCTTGGGTCTCACTTGGAAGGTTACTTATTCCAAGAAAGGGTTTGGGACTTCCTGATGAATGTTCTCAGAATATAGCACTTTTCCTTGGCAATAGCTGTTCCAGATAGACTATTGGATGGATATTCTTATTGAATTCTCTTTCTCTCTGCTTGAAGCTAAGTCTTCTGACAGCAAGAACTTTGTTCACCTTTCCTGTGCACCATAAGCTAGTGGTATTGTGGCCATGGACAAAATATCCCCTATTAAATATTAAAAATGAATGAAAATTAAATTCACAAGTTGAAATTTCCTGCGCCACCTGACCCCCAAGAAATATGTATTAGGAGTCCTCTATTGGAGGCAGGGATGAATAGGAAGAGACAAACTGGGATGAATGGGCCCCTGTGAGTTGCACAATGGTTCTTAGAAGAGTCTTGGGAAAGCTGGCTCCTCTGTTTTCCATATTGGAAGGAGATCATGAGAATCAGGATGTTTGCAACTTCCAGGAGGCTCTTAACAGATCTTCACCAGACCAGCTCCCTAACTGGGGATTTTCAGGATCCAAAATAAGGGGAAATACATTTTAGTGGTGTATGAGTCCCCGAGTCTTTGGAATTTTTATAATAGCTGCCCAGGTTCATTAGGACATACGAATACATGCATTGTGCATGAATGAATGTGTTGCTACACAAAGCCTCCACTACTATCCTTTGAAAGGTGATCTTATTTCTTTTGGCCCTTGCCTGGCATCTGTGTATTTTACATTAATGGGTTCCCACTATCCCCAGAACAGATAAGAGTGGCCTTAATTATTTGTACATATATAATGGTTTATACTGAACACCTGCTTTCCCATTGGGAGTCTGAACTTGGACTTACACCAGGCAGAGGCATATCTGTGTGGTTCACCACATCCCACTCCTCGATGAAAACTGAGAATCGAGCCTCCAAGGAATAGCCCCTGCTGGCCACATGTCTTTCGTGTCCCAGTCTATGGGTCTATGGCTAGTGTTTGTCAACACTCTTCTAGGAAAGATCCTTTGGAAGTCTGTGCTTGGGCCCCCGGATTCAGCCCTTGCACCTTCCTTTTGCTGTAATAAGTCAGCCAGGAAAGCAGCTACCTGCAAAATCATGTGCATCCTCATAGCAAACCAGGGAGCTCAGGTGACCTTGAGGGCACTCCAACATGAGAGTGGCAAATTAGTCCAACCAGATGCTTCTGGACAATACAAATACTAGACAATTCTCTAAAAGATGGTGGATAGTGTAAGGAAAATCACCAGCAAAACAGAATTGCTAAATACTAGATTAAACAAAGTAAAATAAGGATTTTCCAGAAAATAAAAAAAAAAAAACAAAGTACAAGTATATGTGAGTGTGTGTGTGTGGGGGGGGGGGGGGTGGGAGGTGGTGTTAATACGCTAATAGGCAACTTCCAAGGCAAAGATAGAATATGTTAACAGTTTCCTAACACATCTTATTATAGTACTTTTCACTCTTAGAACATCATATAGAACCCTCTCTAGGAAATGACATTCTCAGAGAAGGCAGGTCAAGAGGTATAGGCATTGCTCCATTGGCCCTAAGGTAGCTGAGACCCCTGAACTCTGAGCCCTAAGTCTCATAATGACCAAAAACAGGAAGAAATTGTTCTTGTACTGGTTCCAAATGTGAGGAATCTCATAATAAATCCCTCTTTCTGAGGATGATCTATACATATCTCTTCCCTGCAATCTTAAAGAGCCCAACTAATACAAAATTATCCAGGAATAAACAGTAATATAGCAAATTGGGCCTTTATTGAATGGTTCTCATTTAAGGCTCTTAGCACATCAAACAGTGATATAAAAAAAGACATGTCAATTGACCTTGGGAATAAAAGAGTCAATGCAAGCAACATTTATCACACTGACAGGCTTGGCAAACAGTGCTTTGATTTGCCAGCAGCCCTACTCCAGACAGCAGCCACTAGTTAGATACATAAACCATTAAGCTAAAAACAGAACTATCATTAGAGGCATCATCTAGTAATTTGCAGGTAATTGATGGACATTAGTCATAATCACACACAATACACAGACACACGCATATAGCCCTACAGACACATGTTCTCTCTGGTAATTCCAATTTGCATTTCATCAAGAGCCGCAAACACAAGAAACTTGGGGGGAAATGGGTTTTCCATGTGGTTAAGCATATCTCTCTCCTAGATCCTCTTATTCTTGGAGCATCCTGCAGGCTGGGATTCTCGGGGCCACACCTGCAGACACATCATGCCCAGAGAAGGCAGGGCACATAGCACAGTGATTTCTTCGCTCATGAAGCTGCTGATGGCCTCAGAAGCTCTAAAACTCAGTGACCAAAAAACGCTGTTAAAATGAAAAGTGGGTGCACAGAAATCATTTTCTACCTGCTATCCAAGGATTAATATAATAACCGCTTATAAGACCCATTCCACCCACTGGACACTAGCCAGAGTTGCTGGAAAATTTCAACTAAAATCCAAACGCTCCTCACTAAAATGCCCCCAGTCTCTCCAGAAAACATACTCAGCTCTACATATATGCATTTCAGCTGCACCTATATGCTGAATTCTTGGAAGCCAGAATATCTGGCCAAAGAAAGGCTGCTGGGAGCACAGTTGCTTTAGGAGGAAGATCTGGGCTTCCAGCAGGGTCTCCTGGTGATGTCTAAACAGAGGGAAACAGAATGGACATTCTATGACTTCACTTACCAGTAAACATCCAGGAGAATTCCTTACAGAACTTTACTTTCTGGTCCTGAGCTCTGGCCTGAATTTTCTTTGTAACATTTAGTACCACTTGATGGGTGGCACTGATTTTCATTTATCCTTTTATTTGTTTTGATTTTGGGATTCACACCTGGTAGAGCTCAGGCCTCACTCCTGGCTCTTTGCTCAGGGATCATTCCTGGCTCAGGGGACCACATGTGGTGCTGGGGGTTTAACCTGGGTTGACCACATTCAAGGCAAATGCCATACTTACTATACTATCTCTTATCTGGTTTTATTAATCCTGATTTACTGTCTGCATTCCCCACTAACATGAGTTCTAGGAGGGCAGGGTGGATTTTTGTTTGTTTGCTTATTTTTTAATAAGGATCCAGAGGTGCCCCATGCAGTACTTGGGGGGGGGGGGCATCCAGTGGTGGGGATTAAATTCAGGGTTCTCCCTGATCCAGCTCCTTTACTCCGAGGGTAGGAATTTTTATTCACTGGCTTCCCTGCTATTTGCAAAGAATCAGACAACCATGCCAGGCACCCAGTAGGAGTTTGTAATTAATTGCATTCTTGCTGAGGATACCATTATAACACAACCCAGTAAGTGCAGTGAAAGTGTTGTGCAGGAACCAGATCTTATTGCTCGAGTCCATTCAAAGGCGAAGTTGTTCGTCAATCATCCAAAGGGCCCAGAGTTGGGGGGTCAGGAGACGAGAGCAAGGTCACTTCAACCAAAGGGACTATGTGAGTGGAGGGAATCAAAACTCAACTTTACATGTAATTTATGAAATTGTTCTCCAACCAATGACAGGGAAACAAATGGATACTGCCAGCTGTTCCTTCTCGGTGTGTTTGCCATGACTGCTTAATTAACATGCTCCCCAAGAGAGGGTTTTTTTCAGAAGCTGCTCAGCTCTGGGGCAGATGTGGACTTTATTTGCTTCTCTAGGATCCGGGAAAAGCCTGCTTTGTCATAGTCTTCCATGACAGAGATGGAAGCTTCCAACAAGTACTGTGGGGCTGGAGGTCGGCTGGTGATGGGATGGGAAGCTTTGAGAAAGAAGGGCCAACCAAAGGCCCAGAGATGTCCTCCACTTGGGAGATGGTCACTGCTCTCCTCGATTACACCTCTTATTGGGTTCCGAGAGCAGACAACCCAGATAGGTGTAAGAGCTTTGTGGTTTTGGTTTTGGAGGCCATACCCAGCAGTGCTCAGGGCTTTCTCCCAGCTCCAAGCTCACTAATTAATCCTGATAGGTTTGGGCAACTGTGTGGGATGCTGAGGATTGAACCCAGGACTGTTGCCTGCAAGACAAGTGCTCTCCCTGCTCCACTATCATCTCAGTCACCATTTTTTTGATCCTCAAAGGGAGATCCAGGCAGGTGTGGTGCTCCAGAAATGCACAACTTCCCTGCAGCATTTGCACCCGGAGTCTGTGACTGTCTCCTTGGATGCACCCCATGCAGGAGGCTCTGACTAACTCTGCAGGAGGGGGAAGATGCTGTTCCAGGTCCTTCTTGGCAGCCACCAGAGCCTTTTCTGATTATGGCACCTGGTCTGAAGATCTGGAGTCATGCACCAGTGACAAAACTTCATGGTGTACCATAGCACCACCTGTGCCAAAGCACAGGGAACCATCGCCGGGAGAGGAGATGAGGAAGCTAACACTGTTCTCATGAGCAGGATAGAGATGTGCCTAGACACAGCCATAGGTAGAGCAGCTCCAGGTAACTCAGAGCACCACATCCAATGTGTTCAGGAGGAACGGGGTGTCCAGTCTTCTTTCAAGTCTTCTCTGAGAATGAGGTGGAATGGGGCTCTACTTCAGCTGAGTGTCCAGGGCCAAGTGGGGCTGTGGAAACAATCACCTATGCACCCTGCCGTGTGGCATGGAGCAAGGTCCAGGGGATGGAGGCTGAAAACAGAGTAGGACCACCTGAATTATCACAGCCCCCAGGGGTGTGGGACCCCCATTCCTCTCTAGACTTCCCATACCAGAGATGTGGAGAAAGAGTCATCCCTGTATGAGCACGCTCAGGCCTTCAGAGCACCATTGCTGGCCCTGCACTCAGAGCCATGACCACAATTCTGATTCTGTCTCTTTGCCCGCACTTTCTGAATTAGATGATTTGAATTTTGAACTGGGTTCTATTTCCCAGATGGCAACGTTTTGATCATCTTTTAGTCAGTTGGAGAGGAGGGAGGGATCCAGCACAATCCCATAATCCCCGTGATAGTGCCCCAGATTATGAAGTGGGATGATACCAAGAAAGATTAGGGAGTCTGAGTGTGTGCAGGATTTCAGGGACAAGGGGAGAAAGAAAGTGACACAACCCTGCTAGGGTGGCATGGATCAGATTTCCAAATGCTGCCATCCACATGCTCCAACCTCGCTCGCACAATTTCCTCACCATACTGAACAGCTTATTTAGATGTGTTTATTTGCTAGTGATCTGTCTGCCTCACCTTGAGTGTAACTTCATTTAAAACCATGACTGTGAGGGCCATGGAAATAGCTCAAGTGGTATAGCACATACCTACCTTGTGTAATGCCCTGAGTTTGAGCCTTTGGACCACCAGACCCAGACCTCAACACTGCTGGGGGTGGCTCCTATTTGAAAAATTAATTCAATAGTACCAGAAATCTTTACACCTTGGTTATTCTTCCATGATCAGAGTCTTGTACAAGGGCTGGCCTACAAGGGATGCTGGACAAATGCAAATAGGACTGAGTGAGAACAACAAGCTAGAACAAGAAATGGTTTCAAGAAGAATATATCCAAGGACAGCAAACACTTTCCAGAGAGAGGATGGGAAGAGAAGGTGCCAGGGCCCATTAGGAGAGCACTGGGCCAGGCACTGGCCATTTTCAGAGTCTATTAGTGGGGCTGTGGGATGGGAACGAGATTGTTGGGGGAGATGCAATAAAGTGCTAGGGAGGTTGTGGGGACACCGAGTGGGTCTCAGCAGCTCTCAAGGCAATGGGGTGTTACAGGGAGAGGAGTCCATAAAAAGTTACTTTAAGCAAAACTTCTTTGGGGCTTCTATTTGAGAGCTCATTTCTACCTCTCTCCTCTGCCCATCTCTTTCTGTGGCTTTCCACTGGGTCCACACCATTCATCATCTCTCATTACTTCCTTAACAGAATGAGCACGTTCTCGGGTGTTTGTTTCAGTGTGATATTCATTTCCTTGTCAGTCTAATAATTGATACCTTAAGTGACATCATTAATCAGCAAGGACAGTGAGAATGTGCAGGTGGAGAGTGACTTGCCATGAGGCCTAGACATCTAGAACAGCTGGAAAGGGGCCTGTGCTCCTGGAGGTCAGAAGAAGATGCTCTCCCAGGGGACCAATTCTTATGACTTCACCTTCTTGGGTCCCTCTAAGTGGAGACCTAACTCTTCCAGTCAGCTTTTGGGTGTGGCACACAGGGGCCACATGCTCCGCTTTTATCAGATGCTTTCACGGCTCCTCATGCGTGCTTACAGTCCCTCCCAGGCTGCAGGCTGCTCTGCTCTAAATAGGTCTAAAGAGGAAAGTGAAAACACAGTGCTGGACCCCTTAAAAGGCAGGAAGACAACACATTCTTCCAAGGCAACCACCAGTGAATCTTCTGATGAGGGGCCTGCTCTCAGCATGCTGCCGTGCCATCATTTTCAATCCACATTTTAGAGAGTTGCCTATTGGAAAATCAGGATGATATGACAGAGATGGCCTATCTAGGCTTTCACAAAGCATTTGTACATGCACAGAAAATGTGTTGTGGCTTGCTCCTGGTCATAGTCAGCATGAAAAATGGCCTTATGCTGGACCAATGGCTAATTTGCTGGTTCAATGACTAAAAGTGATGGTCAACTTGGAAGGAGGGCTGGTGGTAGAGTTCAACCCTCTGTCCGTGGCACTTTTAAAAGAGAAATTTCATGAAATAATCTTGTTTTCATTGTTAGACTTGTGCGTGTATGTGGGGGGGTCCTGCCTCGTGGTGCTTGAGACTCAGTTGTATTGGTACTTGGTAGGACTATGTCCAGTGGCAGGGATGGAACCAGCATTGGCCACATGCAGGGCAAGAACCTTACCCCATACTATCTCTCCGAATGCTGTAAAATAATCTTGAATTTATAGAAATGTTGAAAAGAGCACCGAGTGTTCCCATGTCTTTTCATCCAACTTCTATTAGCATCCTCCACCTCTGAGGTACAGGCACATTGGCATTTCACTATTTTCTATACTATATGTCTTAATGGATATCATCAATTTCTCCACAAATGCCATTTTCCTGTTCCAAGCTCCAATCCAGGACACCTTGTTGTGTTAACACCATCATATTTAGC
This sequence comes from Sorex fumeus, assembly GCF_029834395.1. NCBI lineage: Eukaryota > Metazoa > Chordata > Mammalia > Eulipotyphla > Soricidae > Sorex > Sorex fumeus. Next base: position 49,286,583 of record NW_026606104.1, read on the forward strand.
TTCTTGATTGGGAACACAGATGGTCCACTGGTCAGCAGAAGACTAGGATGCGAAGACCCTCATCTGACAGGTCTCTCCAGTTCTAATCTAGGGAACTTGCACAAAAGACAGACAAGAATCAACCTTTGTCCCTAGGTCTCAAATCTGAAACGCAAAAGTGGGTTTCAATCAGTCCATTTTTACACATCCCGAGAGCTCCTAGCTGATTCTATGGGACTTTGTACCAATAAAACACATGAGCCCTGGGTCACCTTTCCAGGACCAGAGGGTCCACAGGGCGAAGCCCATGATTCTGCTCTACTGTGTGAGTTGGTTTAACTCCAAATTGCCTTTCTGTTTCCAAATCACATTCGAAAACAAGATCTTTCAGAAACACAAGGGAGAACATAATTCCCACTGTATACCTATCACTGGCAAGCTACCGAGAGTATTCGATATGCCAGACACAGTAACAGCAAAGTCTCCAATGGAGACGTTACTGGGCCCGCTCGAGCAAATCGACGATCAACGGGAGGGCCTTTACCTTTACCTTTACCTATCACTGACCAAGGAAATGAAGCATCTCAGACACAACCAGAGTCCCTGAGGAGCCTCTCTCCCCTCATCACGGTAGACAAACTCCTTCCCAGTCTGCCCTCTGTCTCTTCCATCCGTCACCAAACTGCCACCCCAGGCAACAATCATAATAAATAAACAACAGTGCCAACTCATTCTACTCTCCAGTTGATAGAATAATGTCAGGTGGTCCTCCAAGAAAGCACCACAGTGGGCCTAATCTGACTCTTTCCACCTGTAGACTCTCCTCGCCTAGTTCCTCTCTAACTTATTCATCCTTCTTCGTTCCAGCCCTGAATCCATTTGAGCGAAACGTCTTCACCCAGACCCAACTTGCTTCTGATTCCTCCAGGGGCTTTGCTTCTCTGCTGCCCTTGCGTGGACACCTCTCTCCAAGTTGCACCCACTTGCCTATTTCTGTGGTACTTTGACCTCAGCAACTTGAGCTCTCCAGGGTTGGGGTCAATGTCTGGTTCATCTCGGGAACTCACAGTCCAAGTGGAAGGCCTGGAAAGAAGAGTTGCTTGGAGAATATTTAGAAGCCTACAGTTTAGCATGATGATTATGAGGATACTCTTGAAGGCTAGCAGTACTTGAGTGTGCCGCCAGACTCTGCTACTGACAAGCTATGTGACCTTGACCATTTTCTTTGATATTTCTGCCTCGCTTTCTGCTTTATTAGATGGGGTGAGAATGTTCCAGGAGACAGACGCTGTCTCCCTCATAGAGTGTTGAGATGATTCGGTGAGTTAATGTAGGTAAAATGTTCAGGAAGGTGCTTGGTACCTAGTCAGCACTCAATGGATGTCACTGTCATTTCCAGCAGCATATTTAGCACCTGCTAACTCTTGTCATCTGGATCTGGTTTCCACTTAAATCAGGGCCTGGGTAAAAGATTTCTGTGCAAGTGGGTTTCTTTTTGAGTTGATCATAGGGGCCCCAGAGAGTCACATCTGGTGTTATATGAGTGAATGGAACTGGATCACTCTGTATTGGTCTCCAGATGTTCCTGGGACATTCACGACGAATCACGAATCACGATCATCCTGTTATTCGTCGATTGCCTCGAGCAGGCTCCAGTAACGTCTCCTTCATCCTAGCCCTGAGACTATATTCAAGGCTCTTTAGGAGAATGAGACCCATCATTGTTACTGGTATTTGGCATATTGGGTACGCCGCGGGGAGTTTGCCAGACTGTCGTGTGGGCAGGCTACATTCGGTAGCCTGCCAGTTTGTCCTGGGACATTCTGTCCAACAAATGAGTTACGGAGGGAACACCTGTCTCCCCTCCACTCCCATTTCATATAAGATATGGGTGCGGAGTTGGGGGCAAGTAATCCTTGACTCTCCTCCATTCCAGTGCCCATCACCCATTGCCCTGCTATGTCTCCTTGAGCCTGTCCAACCCCAGCTTCCTGAGGGCTGGCACGGTGCTGCCCCAGTGCTAAAAACTGATGGGGGGAAGTGCCAGTGGGTCATTCATCCAGGCTGACGTTTGGCAGAAGCTTCCTGTCTCCTGAATCCTGCATCCCGAGCTTCCCCACCAACCCTTCCTGACACTTTCTTCAGCAGTTTTAGCTGCAGCAGGTTCCAGGCAGGAACGGTGCCTCTGCACGCTGGCAGGACCCATAGCAACACATACGTCCATCTCAGTGATTTGCGGCTGGTCCCACCTCCTCCCAGCCAGCTGGCTCCGAGGTGGGCGGAGAGAGGCTCTGCTGCCCACTCCTGCCCTCCACCTCGCCTCCTTCCTCCAGCAGCTTCTCATTACTCCCTGCCACAGCCCCCCGGCTTGCCTGTCCCCGGTGCCTGGTAATTAGGCTGTGTTTATCAAACCACGGGCTCAGGCTCTGCTCACCCGAACTCTGCCTACTGTAGCTTTTCTTGCAAGGACTGCAGGGATCATAAAAACAACAACCTACCTTGTCTTTCTGGCTTATTTACTAACTTGGCCATAAATAATCAGAGCGATTTGCATATTACTCCTTGGCTTTTTATAGCTGCACATATCTGAGGACTGGTAGAAGCTGGTAGCTGGGGCCAGGAGGTGAGCCGAGCTCTGAGCTGGCAGTGACATCGGTCGGAGCAGCCTGTCACTTCTGCCTTTGCCCCTACCACCCCCCAGTAGCTGGCAGGTTTGGCTTCTCCTGGACTAAAAGTGGAAAAGGAATGGGGTGGTGGAGTCAGAGGTGTGTACCTCTGCAGTAGAGGTGACAACTTTCAGATGGCCTCTGTGTGGGAGGGCAGGAAGACCCTTGGCCAGATCCTGCACCATAGAGGAGCCAGTGAGAGTCAGGGCAAGACTCCACCTCTGAATTACTCCTCCATGATGCCAGGGAGGGCTGGAGCGATAGCACAGCGACTAGGGCATTTGCCTTGCAAGCAGCCAACATAGCCGACCCGAGTTTGATTCCTCCACCCCTCTCAGAGAGCCTGGCAAGCTACCGAGAGTATCTCGCCCTCATGGCAAAGCCTGGCAAGCTATCCGTGATGTATTCGATATGTCAAACATAGTAACAATTGTCACAATGGAGATGTTACTGGGCCCGCTCGAGCAAATCGATGAACAACAGGAGGAGAGTGACAGTAATGCCAGGAAGGTCACTTTCCCCTTCTGATCTTCTCTGTAAAATGGAAAGAGTGACCTTCTTGATGATTAGGGAGCTGATAGAGGCGAAGCACTCAGCACAGCAACAGAAGAGCAGAAGGGTTGGATAGGACAAGGTTGCAGGCATAAAAACACCCTCTATAGCCAGCCAGCAAAACTCACAAGCATGAGCAGCCAAGACCTGTTCTAAGCAGAGAGAGAAGGAATCCACTGTCAGCCCATAGCTGTGTCATCAAAATGTGAATGTGTGAAGCCCACTACAGCAAAGAGACAGTGCATTCCCCACCCCTTGCCCTGTCAAGGCCCCGCAAGGCCAGTGGACATGGAGGGGCCAAGCTCAGAGCCAGGGATTCTACCTTTGGGTTTTGATTGGGTGGGCTGGTATCCTTATGGTGGTGCCACCCCATTTTCTTGAGCACGACCCTGCCCATCCAGCCTTGAGCTGGAGCAGATGCTTGCCTAGAGACTAGGTCTGATTCTCTCATCTCAGTCCTGACTGTGTTCTCACATCAGCTTCTGGATGATTTGAAGTGCATGGACAAAGTGCAAGTCACGGTTCCCAGATCGCAACTTGCCAGGCACCTCGGGAGGGGTCTCAGTCTGAAGCAAGATTTCTGGCCTCTGAATTGTGGATACACAGGTCATAAAAATGGCAGATGATGACCCCTGGTCCTGGTGTCCCCTGCTTCCACCCTGGCCAATCTCTGATGTCCCTGTCAATATGGAGTTTGGGCCATGTATCACATCCATCGGAAAGAAACATGAAGGGTCCAGGCAGGATAGAAGAAAGGAATAATCTGGGTAAAGTGCAGGAACAGGCTCCACTGATTTCCATACACACACCCTCATTGTTGGCCATAAGGACCTGCAGGTCACAGTGAGTGTGAAGAAGACAGCTGTCAGGATGTGCTTCCGGTGACCAGGGAGGACTCTGCCTGGGACTGAAAGGGAGAACCACTTGGACTTCTGCCAGGCAGGCCTCTGCCTGACCCCCACTCCCTGTAGCTCTGCCCGCCCATCCCTCAATTCAGTCCCTGGGTCCTTCTGTGAACACACACACACCACTCACCCCCACCCCTGTCTCTCTCCAAGCGAGCGCCCTATTTATTTCCATCAGAAAGCATACACAAGCTGTAATCATTTTGTTCGTTTTGTTTGTTTGCTTATTAATCTCTCCCACTAGAGACTGAATTGGGGACAATGGGAATTTGTGAGCTTTGTTTAGCCACTGTTTTCCCAGCGGCTCATCCACCCCTGCAGGGTGACCACATGGCCCAGTATAATTAACACATTACCAGGCTGGCCTTGGTGTCCAGCTATGGGAGGACTGACTGAGGGACTGCAGAGGTGTGGGCAGGGCCAGTCCTGGGATTGTCTTCTGCTTTCCTCCTCCCCCACCCAACCCCAGCTGACTCTGCTCTGAACCCTTGTCAGCACCTAGCCCCCCCGCCCCCGCCAACCCTTGAACTCTTCTCTGGTTGGTTCCCTCAAACGCCCCCCCCACACACACCATATGCTGGACTACTGGTTCTACTTCCAGGGACCTCTGAGGGTTATTGGGCATGGCCGAGAGGCAAGTGAAGGACAAAAAGCTCGAAGGAAGGTGGATCCTTCAGAGAGTGAAGGAGATGAGTTGGGAATAGGCTCTGGAACACCTTGAGAAGTGAATCTTCAAGAGAAGGCACCCCAAAACATGCCATGAAGAATCACTGAAGACAGCAGGGACTTCCTCTGGCCACCCAAGCACAGAGGATGGAGAGCACATGGACAGTGGGAGCAGAGGTGCAGGGAGGCACATGAAGGTGCTTGTGCATTGCAGTTGCTTTAAGATCTGCAATGCCCAGGCCTGTGGGCTAGAGGGACGGTACAGGAAGACAATGAACAAAGTTAGGGGAGGCAGGAAAGTGAGGGTGGGGCACAATGCAGGAGTGAGAGTCCAAAAGGAAGGCCACAGAGAAACAGAGGAAGATGGTAGAGAATGTCTGACAGGTCTCTGAAACAAAAGGTACCTCCAGGAAGATGTCAAGCAAATGAGAATTGCAGCTGTGGCTGGAGGTGGGACCTCTGTGAGCTGTGTGGAGCTCCTGGGAAAGCAAGAATGCAGAGCCCCTGCCATGAAGAGAAAGGAATTCCACGATAGTGGTAGCACAGCACTAAGCCCGATGCAGGCTGTCCACACGTCTGAGCCTGTCGTGCATGTGCAGTTTGCACCCTGGGCTACACGAAGGCTGTGCAGTAACGCAAAAAAGGGTGAGGCAGGACAGAAGGGGGGATGTCAGAGGCAGAGAGCATGTGCCCCTGGATGCAGAACAGAGCAACCAGTCTATGGAACTAGAGGCATGGCCCAGGGAGCCCAAGGAGTCAGAAGGTGGAGGTTACCTAGGACATCCGTAGCCAAAGCCTTTCCCCACAATCCACCCAGCATCCCATTCTGAGCATCAGCAGTTACCTCTAAAGAGATTCAATTCCTCTAGGAGCTGACCTTGAACCTGACTTTCCAGACAACGATTCACCCAGACAAACTCCATCCTCAGTTTGGTCAACAGGACTGGGTGCTTGTTTCTATAACTTCAGAACTTCCCTTCTCCAGGCTCCCAAGGAAGGTCTGGGAGGAACTTACTCCTGCCTTTGCTTACACTGTGCCCTCCTCCTCATCTTGAACCACTACATACCCCACTCTCCAACCTGATTGTGCATTCTAGGATGCCCTTGGGTGCCTAGGTCCTTCCAGAGCACTGCCCTGGCAAAGGCCCCAGTGCTAAGTCCTTTCCCATCTATGAGTACATGAAGGGGTAGGGCTCCCTCTTTCTCCTTGGCCCTGCCCCTCCTGCAATTTGAGCACTAGGGACTCTCATAAAAGGCTTTTGTGGCTGATAAAATTAAGGGCAGAGGGATCCCAGGAACTGGATTCCACCCATTGGTTTAGGTTAGAATAAGAGGAAAAGAAAGCAAGCAGTTGTAAAATAGAATGTACAGGGTGCTTCAGTTTTGGAAAACCTGATGAAGAGGTGTGTGTGTGTGTGTGTGTGTGTGTGTGTGTGTGTGTGTGTGTGTGTGTGGTGCGAAGGGGGGGTGTTGTCAGCAGTTCTTTTGGGGTGTCAACTTTACAGCTGATTTTCACGATTACTCCTTTACCACAGTCTACATTTTCCCCATGTTCTATAATTAGAATCGATGTATATAAAGAAGGCATATGCATCAAAGGAAGGGGAGGAAGGATGAGGGGGCTGAGCGAGGAGAGGCTCTGGGGGAGGAGAGGCAGGTACCTGCCTTCAGGGAGGAGTGGGGCCTCTCCTGCTCCCCCGTGGCTCCGCCTCCCTCCTGCACCCTGGAATTCCTTCTCATCTCAGCTACATTGCTTAGCTCCCAGGCAACAAATGTAGGGTTTGTGCAAGTCATGGGGCTCCCTGTTTCTATATTTTTCTGCTCACTTCCACTTTGCATTTTGAAGAATCTAATTTTAAACTCTCCAGATGCCATATTTCTCATCTTTTCAATAGATTCTTTGTGGAAATGCAGTAAGCAAGGTGCCATGTATCTGGCTAGTAGAACAGGAAGAAAAGGCTGGGCAAGCAGTCCCTGTCGGATTGCCAGCCCAAAGAGGCAGCCCTCCCACCCAACAAGGGCTCTTGCCACAAGCCGAGCAGTGCAGAGAGCCCACACAACGTGCTCTCTGGCAATTGAGTGGAACTGGCAGGTATGGAAGAGATGCTAGGACAGAAGGGCTGCAGACCTCCCCTAGCGCCCATCCCTAGCAGGGGTATCCACTAGAGCAGCTCTGCCCCACCCTGGTCCCTGGGGCCCTAGTGGAGAATGTTTGGTTTGTTGCTGCAATGGGCTGGAGGGTAGGACTTGATAAACGCTGGCCTCGCCAGCTGCTGAGTAGGTTCTCAAGAAGAAAATGCCTCAGTTAGCAGTAGTACCTCGACAGAGACAGCAGCAGTCTCGGAAGCCACCCCATGCATAGCTCTCCTGACTCCTCTGAACACACAGAGTCTCCTGGTGGAGGGAAGCCAGGGCAGAAGGGTCCTTCCCACTGTGAACTGGCACTCATGATTTGCCTTCCATGAAAGAGGCCCTGGTTGGGACCCCAAGTACCACCCCCACTAACACACATACATAGAAGCAGCAGCATGGGAGTCAAATGCCCAGCACCCTGACCAACAATCCCTCCTCTCCTCAGGATCCAGTTTTCTTATCTGAAATTGGGCCCTCAACTTCTCAGGGGGGTGAGTACATGTGTGTGTGTATGGGGGAGGGAGTAGATCCACAGCAATTCAGACCAATTCCCAGAGTAGGGAATTGGTCTCCCCTCTAAAGGCAATGAAAGCAGATCTGATGTGACTTTTTGGTGCCACAACTCCTGATGTTGAAAATGCTAAGTCCACCAGAGCACAGACCCCCAAGACCTTTGACCTTGCCACATCCCCTGCTGAAAACAGCCTCTGGACCAGAGCACACTAGCCCACACCAGGCCCTTGAGTCTCTCTGCCCTCGTGTTTTGAAACAGCAACACTTGGGCCCAATCTAAAAGTACTCTGTGAAGCCTTCAGCTATTTTTATGATCAAGCAATGCCCACCACTGCCATCTGTCAGGGTGTCCACAGCACACAGGCCTGGTCACCAAAGAAAGGACCAGAGAGATAACACTGTGGCTTGAATTTGGCTGCTGCAGGCTGGACAGCCCGAAAGTTCCACTGCAGACATGGGTGGGGATGAATATGGAGCTGGCAATGCTAAGGGAAGGAATGTGGAGGTCAGGGGTGTGATGGAGACAGGGTGGGAAGTATTAGACCATGAGGACAGAATGGAGGGTCTGTCCACATGGAAAATGCTCTACATCACTAATCAGCAGGAAGATGCAAATCAAAACAATAATGAGATATCATCTCATACCACAGAAAATGGCACACATATAAAGAACAAGAAACAACCAGTGCTGGTTCAGATGCAGGACATAAAGGGAATCTCTCTCATTGTTTGTGGGAACACCAGCTTACAGCCCTTTTGGAAAACAATATGGCCATTCCTCAAAAAACTAGAAATTGAGTTTCCATAAGACCCAGCTATACCACTTCTGGAAATATACCCTGGGGACCCAAAAACACACTGAAGAAAAGCCATCTGCATGTCTATGTTTATTGTATCACTGTTCACAATAGCCAGAACCTGGAAGCAACCTGAGTACTTGAGAACAGATGACTGGATAAAGCAACTGTGGTACATCTACACAATGGAATACTACACAGACACTAGGTAAAATGAAGTCATGAAATTTGTTTATAATTGGATGCACATTGAGAATATCATGCTGCATGAAATGAGTCAAAAGGAGAGGGACAGACATAGAATGATCACGTTCATTTTCAGGATATAAAAGAACACAGTACCCAAGGACAGTAGAAACAAGGGCCAAGAGGACTAGTCCATGGTTGGAAGCTTGCCACAAGTGAGGGAGAGAAGGCAGTTAGGACAGACAAGGAACTACTGTAACAATGATGACTGGAAATGAGGAAATGATCACTCTGGACAAAAATGGAGTGCTGAATGTAGGTAAAGGGATATACATGATAATCTTTCAGTACCTGCATTGCAAATCCAAATATTGCCCAAAAGGTGAGAGAGTGAGTGTGTGTGTGTGTATATGTGAGAGAGAGAGAGAGAGAGAGAGAGAGAGACGGAGACAGAGACAGAGACAGAGACAGAGAGAGAGGTTGAAGAAAAATGTCGGCCATAAAGGCAGGTTGGTGTGTGTGTGGTGCGGGGGGTGAGGGTGGGGGTTGACTGTGGGAGGGAAACTGGTAACATTAAAAAGGTAAGGTAAAGGTAAAGGCCCTCCTGTTGATCATTGATTTGCTCAAGCGGGCCCAGTAACGTCTCCATTGGAGACTTTGTTGTTACTGTGTCTGGCATATCGAATACATCACGGGGAGCTTGCCAGGTTCTGCCGTGCGGGCGAGATACTCTCAGTAGCTTGCCGGGCTCTCCGAGAGGGGCGGAGGAATCGAGCTCGGGTCAGCCATGTTGGCTGCGTGCAAGGCAAACGTCCTACTTCTGTGGTATCGCTCCAGCCCACTGGTAACATTGGTGGTGGGAAATGTACACTACTGAAGGGACAGGTGTTTGAATATTGTGTAACTGAAACCCAATTATGAACAACTTTATAAATGTGTATCTCACAGTGATTGAAAAAAAAATCATATAAAAAAAGAAACAGAGGGCCTGTCCCTAAGGAGCAGGTGGCTGCAGGAGCAGGGATCCCCCAGGGTAGCCTCCACATCTACATCTGGCCCTGGCTCTGCTGGTGGTGGGCCCTGCTCAGGGGACTCTGAGACCCTTACTTCTTGCTTTTGTGATTAAACAGCACAGTTGACAGCTCCTGGAGAGGCAACACAGCAGAACTGGCTGCAGGCCTCCACACACAGACCTGCTCAAGAGGAAGTCCCCCATGCTGAAAAACGAGCCCCACTGCCTTCAGCCTCCCCTGCCGGTTTCGCTGGGGTGTTTTCTTTCCCGAGTGTGTTGTTTCCACTTGACTTCCCAAACAAGCTTCCTCCTTTCCTCTGTACCTAGTTCTGTCTTTGGAACCTTCTAGCCTTCCCTGCCTTCCCTGGTTCTGTATTTCTGCTCTCAAAGGCAGGACCAAAGCTTCTGGATGTGCACAAAGCTGGGACACCAGCAGTGGCCCAGCAGAACTGGGCTGGAGTCCAGATCTCCAAGAAATTAGAAAAATTCGCCTCCCCTCCACCACCACCAAACCTCAGCTTCTCTCTAGAAGCCATAATTTTTTGGCACACTGGGGTTCAGTCCACCTCTGAGCCTAGAGTAGGCCTTGCTCTCTCCTAGTCTCATCTCACTTCTCTGCCTGGTGGGGATGGTCGTGCTGACTGCACAGAACCATTGTGAGATACAAATAAGATGATTCACAGAAGGCCATGAACATGGCTCCCAGAGCAGAGACTGTGCCACAAAGTGCTTCCTGTGACCGCTGTCCCCTGCATTGGACACAGCTTAAGAGCAGGAACTCTGAGGCTGATATGCCCTGGTGAACCCTTCGAGGCTGATGAGTCTGTCCAGCAAAACCAAACGCCAACTCTTCAATGACTGGGTACACAGTTGTTGAGAGGAAACCCAGGGCGATATTTTTAACTAATAAAATCTGACATTGCATAATAACTCTAGAATGCATTAGAAACAATATACATACATATAACACACAACACTGAGGTATCAAATTAAAGCTTCAAACTTGTTGACTATATTCTATTGAAGAAAGCAAGAACGTAATAAACCTCAGAAAGTATTTCATCTAGAATGGTTAAAATAAATATATTGATAATTTGTAAGGTAAATCATGTCACCTGAAAGGTATTTCTTTGTCTTTTAACATATTTTTGATTTTTAAAATTATCTTTTAACTTTTTAAATTTTAATTATCAAAAGGGGTCCAGAGTCCCCATGCTGCCAAAGGGAAGACCTGGGAACAGTGGTGCCTAGTAGTGAAGACAATGAGTTCTTTGGGCCCAAAGACCCAAATACCCAGGGACTGAGGCAGACAGTCCACAAAATAGTCTCTGGTTTGGTCCCCGGCACCACATGTGGTCCCCTGAACACTTCCAGAAAGTGATCCCTGAACACAGAGCCTGGAACTGCCCCAGAGCATCTCTGGGTATGACTCCAAACAAGAAGACTCTTCTGTGTCAGCAGCCTGGTGGTGCTGCTCTGCTGTGTGACTGCTTCCCTCCTGCCCTCAGCTCCCATGATCTCCCAATGCTCTCCCCAAGGGCTGCTAGCCCTGAATGATACACCATACATCAAGCCAGACATATGCATGTTATACAATAAAAAGTACATGATTCTTGATAACATCTGTAACATGGGTATCAATAATTTGATAGAAGTGATTGTGAAAAAAATGGGGAAGTAGGATTTGGGCCAAACTCTGTGCTACTCAGGTGCTACTCTTGGGTTGGTGTTTGGGGGTTGCCCCTGGTGATGCTTAGGGGACCATGCAATGCCAGGGGTCGGGCCCCCACCTCCTGCATGGAAAGCACATGTGCCAGCACATTGAGCTATCTCTCTGGCCTGTGTCATTTCTTATCATCAGAAGTCACAGCCCCAAAGCCTGCTTGGGCTCTTCCCATCCACCTCCTTGTTTGTTCCTGACTATCCCCAAAGTGTCTTTCCCTCAGCATTCCCAGGGTTTGGTGTCATTCACCCCCTTATGCTGGCAGAGGATAGAACAGAAGCTAAAAGTCAGGGTTGAACCACAGCATCAGCTGGAGGATTGGGAAGGCTGCAGGCTCCAGGCCTGGAGACTAGCGGGATCCTGGGGAGCCAGAGTCCAGGGCAGGCTGCGGCCCCTTGAGGTCAGTGGCCAGCGGGGGAAGTCCACAGCACAGGCAACTGAGTGCCAGGGCCTTTACAATGCTAAGAATAGGATCTGGCAAAGGCATGGTGGATTGTGGGTAGCAGCACTGTAGCTAAGCAGGAATGGGGGTGGGGAGAGTGAGGCTCAATAACCAAATTCAAACTCTTCGGATTTAGGGAGATAAGAGTAAAAGGACTCTGCCATCGGGGCTGGAGCAATAGCACAGTGGGTAGGGCGTTTGTCTTGCACGCAGCTGACCCGGGTTCAATTCCCAGCATCCCATATGGTCCCCAGAGCACTGCCAGGAGTAATTCCTGAGTGCACGAGCCAGGAGTAACCCCTATGCATCGCCAGGTGTGACCCAAAAAGAAAAAAAGAAGAACTCTGCCAAGGGGTGTGCAGTCAATGATATCTGCCAACTTGGCCCTTGGAGATTCATGGAGAAAGTCACAGGGTGCCCTCCAATAGTAGCAAAGATCCCTTCGAGGATGAGGGGGCTTGCTCCCATGTGTGTGGATCAGAAAAAGCTGGTGTGAGGGCAAGACCAACCAGCAACCACCCCACTCCCATCTGGGACCATGCTCAGTGACTCACAGCCCTGACTAATGATGAGAGGGAGAAACCTCGAGAAATAAATGTTTACTCAGATTCTCTGCCTGATTGGAATGAAACACACACCATTAGCCATGAACGTAGGATTAGGACAACAGAGCATTATTTGCAAGTGATCCACAGTCACAGCACAGATATAAACACACGAGGAGGATGTAAATATGAACAACACATTTCCTAAGTCCCGCCCAGCTTCCTTTGTGTCTGCATCTTCATTCCACTGAATTCTTCCCCCTTGAATATTCCATGAGGAACGGCCACAGCCTCATACCTGAACAACCAATACTCTGCCATGCCAAGGTTACAGGAGCCCCAGGGGCTACCAGGAAGCTGCCTAGGAACTGGAGGCTGGTGCTTGACTTAACAGAGCCTGGGCACCTCTGACTAGGCCGGTGGGAGCTTTACCTGTTGGTAGTTTTTTGAGAAGCACCCCCCCCCCCAAGTCTACAATTAATCTGAGGACTCCCTCCGCCAGGTCCCTCAAAATCTACATAAAACTATCGCCTCCATTAAAAAATTTTCTTTAATGTTTGTGTTTTGTGATCCCACTCAGTGGTGCTCAGGGTTTGCTCCTGGCTCTGCGCACAGGGATCACTCCTGGAAAGCTGCAGGAGATCATGTGCAGTGCTGGGAATTGAAGCCAGTTTGGACACCTGCAGAGTAAGAGCCCACAATATATACTACCTCTCTAGCCCCACATCCTTTTTTTAATGTGGTGTAAAATCTCAGAATAAAGGGAGTCCCCCCAAAACAAAGCAATGGCTGCTTTTCAGACACTTCCAGCTCCATACACACTTGCCCCTCATGCCTCCCTCGAGTGCTTCCGGTAAGGTCACTCCTGACTTCTGGGGCCAGAAGTCCTCATTTAAGACTGGAATGCCCCACCGACAGAATCACTGACCTAGAGAGAAGCGGTGCAGGTGGGGTGTCTGTGACCCAGAGAAGGGCAGCTCCAGGAGGCCCAGCACCCCCACTGTTCTGGAAGAAGGAAGGCCCATTTCCTGGGGAGGGGGCCCCACATGGAGGTAGAACAGCAACCCCCTCCTTTTCCATTTCTCGCCTCACCCAAGGCCACTCTCAGAGGCCTGAGTCTGAGTTCTTTCCCTGGGTCTTTGACTAGTTATCATCCACTAAACCTCTTCTTGCTCCATGTAGACACCATAAAGACCTTCACTGTCCACCTCGCAGATGAGCCTAAGTCCTTCTTCATCCAGCCTGTGCTCCTGCATGCCCCTCCACATCCTCAGTGTGTCTCCGGGGGCTCGGCTGGGAGTTAACAGTGAGCTTTATCTGTGTCATTCACATTTCCTGTTATCTTCATTGAAACTGCATGCTTATTATAAAAAGCATACACCTTGGTGACCAAAACTAGTTTTACAGAGGGAGGGCAGGGTTTGGGCAGTGCTCAGGGCCGACTTCTAGATATGCACTCATGCCCCATTCCTAGGAGTGCTGAGGGGGATCTCTGCAGTGCCAGGAATAGAGTCTAGGTTGGCCGCATGGAAGACAAATGCTTTACCTGCTGTACTATCAGTCCATCCCCGCAATAACTACTTTTTAATAAAGAAGATAACAGAAGCACATGAGAACATACATCCCAGCACCCACCTTCCTGGCATGAGGTTGGATTTCCAGCCTGTCTTTCTGCCAAGGTTCTCCTATTATGTAGCTCTGTGACATGCCTGACTTTTCTCACAAGATGTTTGTCTGTGCTGTGTCTGTCCCGACTGTTATCCTCAGCAACTCCCTCTGGTGTATAACTGATAATAAGCTCATCTCTGGCATGATTGGAGCAGCACAGAAGGAATGACAAGTTTCTCTTCCTCTCCCAATGTTTCTAAATGGCAAATCCCACAGAATACTCATGATGGATATGCCATGATGGGGTGGAATCTTAGTTCCCCGGTGTTTCAAGTCAGAAGTCACCTCTTCCACCCTGCATTGGTGTCATTTGATTTGGGAAGAACAGAGTACTCTACGTACATGGGCATTCATTCATTTACTCATTCATCCACTGGACAAACAAGGTGATGCACATTGTACCAAGGATGCCCCTGGGGGCTTTTGGGTGAAGGTGAGAAAGAGGCCCCTAGGTTTGTGGTGCCCTTGTGATCCAACAGAGCTCAGGAAGAGGGACCGCAGGCAGGGTGGGAGAGAAACATGCACCGGAGCATAGATCTGATCAGCCCTCCTGTTCTATAGAAGAGGAAGAAAGAAAATGTCTTTGCCAAGGTCACGGAGCCAGGATTCAAACCCAGGATTACCTCCTTCCAAACCTCTCCTGCGTCCCCTCCAATTCACACTGCTTAGGAAAATCTTTCTCTCCTGGCTCTGGCAATTTTTAAAGGCCATTAAGAGACACTCCCAACAATGTGCGTCAATTATTTCACAAAAGAGACAAAAATAACAGAATACCGCCTGGTCTTGGGGGCGTGATTGCATGGGGAGGAAGGAGGGAATGGGGAACTTTTCTACAGAAGCACATCAGCCAGGAGCACCATTTAGACAAAAGTATAATTTAGACACCTTATTTTCCATTTGACCAGCCAACAAACATGGGTGCAATTTAAACCTTTCTGAACCATTCTGACAGCTAAACATCCCGACGTCGATACCGTCTGCTTCTTATCGCCATCAGACTCTGCAACCCCCACCTCCCCCTCCATAATTACTCCAGGCAATCAGCACCAACTGATCAATCAAACAAAGAAAATTGCAGGTTTGAAGCTTTAATTAAATCTATCCGGCACTATCTAATTAAAGAAAATCTTTACTCTTCTACATACTCCAAAATAGAAGGAAGCCACTCCTTTGGGATTCTACAAATATATGCCACACAGGGGTCTTCTGCTAGCTTAGCCCAGGGGAGGAGCCTGGCTCTGTTCACCAGCCCTTTTTCCCAAGTTCAGGTACGTTCCCTTATGGGGGGGAGAAGGACCATGGGTGAGAGGTTTGCGACTCCAAAACGGTCCCTCTCACTCGTCAGTGACTATAGAATAAATGGTCTTGCCCAGGCAACCCTTCTTCTGTCCCTCACGACACAAGCAGTCACTGTGGATGGGGAACACTGACTCCGAGTACATGCTTAGAGCTCACCCAGCTCTCACCAGCTCTCTGCTCATGCGCCAGTCTGAACCTCCGCTCTCTCCTTTGCAGAATGGGAGAAAACGACACTCATTGCAGGCTTGGGAGAAGCAAACAGTCCATGTGCCTGGGCAGCCTGCACTGTCCCCTAGAACTGGGAAATGCCATGTTGGGCACCCACAGGGAGGGTCTTGCAGCTGGTGGACATTCCCCAACCTGCCTGGAACTGCAGGGACTTGGCTGCATTCTTTGGCCGCCTCCTGCCTCCTACAGAGTCTGGATTGCTGTCTAATCTTAGGAGTTCTTCAAGGCAGGGATGATTTCCTACAGAGAATGAAGTCCAGAGGGCTTCTTGGAGCCATGATCTCTCTCCACCCCCCGTCTGCTTTGGGACTTTGCAGAAAACCCTGTTGCAGAGCTCTGAAGCAGAGGCTGTATAGCCCACCCCCCGCCCTCCACTGGTCAGGACATCACAGATTTCCGGTCAACTATCTGACCTTTGGGATACAATTATGCAACAAGGAGTCTTGGCCTTAACATCCTTCCATAGGCCACATGGCTCAGAAGAGTGAAGGAAGTAAAACAGGAATGAAGAAGGACAGAATGGGTGGGGGGGGGGGGGACGACGAGGTGAGAGTGAGGGTGGGGTATCAGGGGAAAGGCCTTGCAGAGCCAAGCAGCTCACTGACAGAAACTTTGAGAAAGCAAGCCTTGCTTTGCATGGGGCTGGAAAGCCTACAAAAGCCCCAAGACACCAGAGCCTCGGGAAATCAGAAATTGTGCCACTGATCTTCTCAGCCCAAACACTGACTCCACGTCACTTCATCCTATTACTCTGGGAGCCTATTGGATGCATCTTCTTGGGGACAGGCCAAAACCTGTTCCTGAGCATCTATCTCAGCCCCTGAGGCTGCTGAGGAATGCATCCCCTCTCCCTGCCTACATGAAACCTGTGGGCCCTGGGCATATACAACCCAAAGTAGCAGGTGCACAGGGACTGGGGGAAGACCCCAATGTACCCCAATTCAGGCGTTTAGTCAATAGCCACCATCTTTTTTTCTCTTTTATGATATGACATCCAGCAATACTCAGGGGTTGTTCTTGACTCTGCCCTCAGGAATTACTCCTGGTGTGCACAGGGGGCCATGGGATGGGATGCTCGGGATTGAACCTGGGCTAGCCGCATGCAAGGCAACCCCCTACCGACTGTATACTATGGATCCAGCCACCAACAGCCACCACCTTGAGCAGCTTCCTCTACCACCCTACCCAAGGATCCCCCTAATGCCACCTCACCACCACCCTGACAGAACTTTCTTCAGTACTTCTGTGTGTCTGCCCTATTCCTGTGTCAGTACCATGCACAGAAGATTTTTGTCTTTTATTCATTTTTGTTTTCTCTCTCCTAGAATGGAGCTCTCTGCTCTCACTCCATAAACAGAGATGGGGCAAAGGTCTGTAAAATAACTGAGACAGTGACATGGCAACTGCAGTGTAAGGTCCATGACTGAGGCCAAAGAGAGTGGGCAGAGCATGGGCAGAAGGAAAAGGAGGTAGGCGGTGAGAGGAAAGGTCGCCAGGAGTGCCCCACTCCTCCCCCAAACCACTTCAGGGATACACCGTGAGTATCTTGAGGGCATGATAGGCAAGTGCTGGGCACAGGCCTATCACAGAGGTCAGTAAACTGGAGAGAATTTTGTTCTCTTTTTTGTCTAGAGGGAGGGACCCAGAAATGTGAAACACACAACATCCAGGGTGAGAATGGTAACTCTACCCCCAAAGAAAAGAGCTAGGTGACATAAAGGAGATTACAAGAGAGCTCTAATTCAGATCAAAAGTCGCCATCTCTGGGTGGAAGTCCTGCTGTAGCTATAGCAGGAGCCGAGAGGGCAGTGAGGAGGAAGCCCATGGAGTGGCCTGGCTGGAGGGCCAAGCACCAGGACCAGGTGTATTATTCAGCACCTTCCTGGCAACCTGGCTCCTCCCTGTGGAAGCTGTTCCATCAGGTAGCTGCGACCTGAGCGTCTCAGCGACCCAGTGACTTGGCAGAGTGTACCTCTGTGAGCCTCCGAGCACATACAGTGGAGCATCCCAAACCATCACTGCTGCTTTTCAAGTGTGACTTGAAGGTAAAGACTCTGGCTTTTGGTCCCCATATTCTATATATTAGTTGGAACCCCACTGATGTGTTTGACATTCCTGAAAAAAGAAACATCATAATGTAGTGAGGATCTACCACAGACCAATTCAGAAACAAGAGCAAAAGACCCAACCCCTGACAGCAAAGAAAGCTCAAGACCACCCCCCAACTGGAAAGAAGACTCAAGCGGCAGGATGCATGCTTGAGTAGCTGAGTACATGCTTGAGTGGCTGGGTACATGATCAAATGGCTGGGTACATGATCAAATGGCTGGGTACATGCTCGCAATCCCGAGGGCCCGAGTTTAATGCCTGCCACTATGTGGTCCCAGAGTATGGCCAGTTCTATAGATGGTGGACCCACAAGCACCACAGTGCTGCTGGACCAAGCATCACCAATGAGTGGCCCCCAAGTCCCACCCCAAACTCTACTCATGGGGGTTCCTATAAAAAATTGAACAGGGGGTACAGGGATAGTATAGCAGGCAGGTACTTGCCTTGCCTACAGTCAACTCTGATTTGATCCCTGGAACAGTCTCTGGTCCCCTGAGTCACTCTAGCAATGATTCCTGAGCACCAAGTCCAGGGGTAAATATGAGCACATCCAGGAGTGGCCCAAAAACTGATAGGAAAAAACTATCCAAGCTGGGGAGAGCATTCAAAGGTCTGAGCATATGCTTCACATGTGATAACACCCTGTTGGCTCCTCATCACCTCATGGAGCATTGCTGGGAGTGATCCTGAAGAATGAAGCCAGGGAGTAGCCCCTGAATACCACTGATTGTGACCCCCAAACAAATAAACAAAAACAAGGCTAGTGAGGTTTGCATTCTGAGCTGAAGAGACAGGCAAGATGCATAAAAGCTAAGCAAAATAAATATAATATCAAATAAGAATAAGTGCCAAGGAGAATAATTAAAGAAGAAGAAGGTATTTCTGGGGTCCTGGAGAATTAAGAGAGGAAGATGGACTGAAGAGATAGTACAGGGATTAGAACACTTGTCTTGTAAGTGTATGTGACCAACCCCAGTCTAATCCTTGGCATCATATATGGTCCCTCAATCACTACCAGGAGTGAAGACAGAAGCAGGAGTAATCACTGAGCAATGCTGGATGTACCCAAATACAAAAAAAATTAGGAGAACTGGCATGACTTTTCAAGTCCTGAAGGGCAGGAACTGATCCCAAAGACTCTAGAAGATTCTAGATAGAAAACATTCTACACAAAGTGAACAGTGAGTGCAAAGGCACTGTGGCAAGAACAGACTTGGCATACTGAAGGGAGTGTGAGAAAGTCAGCATAGAGAAGCTGGAGTGGACCAAGGGGTACAGTAGGAGGCAATGAGTCAGGAGAGAGTGGGGTGACAGAGCCCAAACCGTCCAGTCATACAGGATCAGTTCTAGTCTTTATCTTAACGAGGTGAACATAAGGATTTTATTTCAAACCAATCCTGTATGGTACAATAATGGGCAATATATGACACAGCATATTTGTCTGAAGTTATGAAATTTTAATAACATCAAGAGTGAATCTCTCAATAGGGAAAAATCATTGAGAAGGTCTTGGTGAAACCTAAGATGGAATTCAGACTGAAATGAAAGAATCTAACTGTCTTATACAAGGTGAAGGTGACAGGCATGGCCTAAGGAACTCCTAAAAGGAGCAAAATTTGTAAGCCTAAAGTCAAAGGAATTGCAGAGTCATGGCTCTCAAGTTGAAAACATTGGTTCCTACAAAGGTATGGGCTAACAGTTCTGTTCCCATCATATGTGCTTCTCGAAATCAAACAATGAAACAAATGAATGGCAGATGGTGGGAGGCAGGTTGCTTGCTGTGAAGACTCCAAAAGCAAGTGGAAGAGGTTAGAATAAGCCCAGTAGGGATGGATCAGAATTGGAGACTTCATATTGAACTCTTGTTTGACTTATCATAAACACAGATGGAGACATACTAAATACCTGCAGCTATGAGTCTACACACAGGCGGCATACATGCACACATTTCTTCCTGTCACCGGAGAGGGCCCAGAAGCAAGGAATCCTCAAGAGCCAGAAGGCTACTTAGCACTAGATCTGATTTCTAATACCATTTCCAATTTAAGGCTCCAAAAGGCTTAGGTGAAACATTAGTAGCAATGGTAGCAACATGAAAAACAAAAAGCAACGGTGCGATCAGAGGGTAAAGGAGGTGATGAAAAGTGTTTCCAATGACCTACATGGGAAGAACACAAGCAGCAAACGAAGATAGTGAATTATTACCCAAAATATAAACTCACCACCTAAGACTCTACACCAAGACCAAAAATTATTAATAAATGGAGCTCAGATGTCTCCTGTATAATTCCAAATAATACATGTGGATGCTCTGCCTTGAGACGAAACAAGTCTCTTCTCTCTTTGAGGGGAGGTGGGTGGGCACAAGGGATTTCTTCAAAGAAGACAGCATGGAGTAGGAGGACCTGGGCAGTAGAGCAGCCTACTATGCACTGTCCCAACCAGGTCACCAAAGTCCACATCAGCTTAGCCCTTTGGAAAGTCATGCTGATCATCCCTATCATTGCCACGATCCTGAGAAAATGTGACATTTCTTAAAACCACAAAACCCAAATAGGTGACATTTGCAACAAAAGGTCATGCATGTCACAGGATACCTGACTTGCACTCTTCAAAACTGTTTGTCCTCAAAAACAAGGAAAGTCTGAAGCACTCTGAAGACAGAAAGAAGCCTAGGGAGACAAGATGACTCAACCTAAGGTGGGGCCCAGCAGAGGACCCCCACACAGGAAAACAAACTATGGGTCATAATAATAGACTGGCTTACAACGCATGATGTTGCTCCATACAGATGCAAACGAGTGATCACAGAGAAGGCTGGGCTAGGAACTAATCTTCACAACTTTAGTTCTAAATTAATTTCTATTGACTTCAGAGTTCATTCTTGCAAACGGGAAGCCCTTTAGCTCTGGTTTTACAAACAGACTGAAAGTGACAAAAGCTCTCACTAGGAAGAGCAGGTCAGAGACTTTGATCATTGAGGCCTGACAGTGGATGCTTGATTCAGCTCAGTGGCTGCAGGCCTGCAGGGGAAGTGCCAACCACCAGGGAAAGGAGAGCACAGTGAGACCTGTAGACTAGTGGGTCCTGGGTACTTCCCACATGCCAGCATCTTCTACATCCTTTCTGCCTTGTGGACAGGTGACCTTTATTTTGGAGGGGGTGCACACTCAGCAGTGCTTAGGAGATATTCCTGGCTGTATGCTCAGGAGTGATCCCTAGCAGTACGTATGAAAAACAAGTGCCTTAGCTCCTGTACTATCTCTCTTGCCCAAAGTAGTTGAACCCAGGCAGGCTGACTCCAAAGGCTCTCTCCCATCCTCCACTCTGTGTGATATGCTCAACTGGACCTGTAGGGGATGGCGTTGGTGATAAAGAGAGCATCAAGAACCACGCTTTGGTGCCAAGACGAATCCACCAAAGCCAGCAGCACATTAGCACAAACACACTTTTAAGAATAACAAGGGTTGCATAGTATTCCATTGTGTAGATGTACCAAAGTTTCTTTAACTAGTCATCTGTTCTCAGGCACTTGGATTTTTTCCAGATTCTGGCTATTGTAAATAGTACTGCAATGGATGGGTACTCGATCATTGTATAACTGAAACGCAATCATGGAAGTTTGTAAGTCTGTAACTATCTCACAGTGATTCATTAAAAAAAATTAAAACAAAAAAAAGAAAATGTGAAAAAAAAGAATTATCAGAAAATAAATCAATAAAAGTCAATTTTTGGTGATCAAAAAAATAATAACAAGGCTTAGGAGGACTGGTCAATGGTTGGAATCTACCACGAGTATGTGTGTGGGGTGGAAGGTAGGTAAGGCAGAGAAGGGACCAGTATGACAATAATAGTTGGAAATGATCACGCTGGACAAGAACTGGGTATTAAAAGTAGTTGAAGGGATAATATACAACAATATCTGTATTGCAAATCATAATGCCCAAATGCCCCCCCGCCAAAAAAGTGGAAGTGGGGAGATAAGTGCCTGCGATTAAGGCAGACTGGGGTGGAGGGTGATGGGAGGAAAATGTGATGGGGTGATGCTGGGAAATGTACATTGGTGGAGAGATGGGTGTTGGAACACTGTATGACTGAAATCTAATCATGAACAGTTTTGTAAGTGTCTATCTCACAGTGATTCAATTGAAAAAAAAAGAGTATTACACACATATGAGAACTGGATCGTCTCCCAGCACCACAAATCAAATCAATCAATCAATCTACTCCATCTTTTATGGCAATGGTCTCACTTTCAAGGCTCTCAGGCCAGATGATCCTGAAGTGTCATCTTTCCCAGAGGAAACCAGGCCACATGTCCACTCAGGAGAGCTCACGGGTTCTGCTATCTAGAATCTTCACCTACTTCTAGCTCATATAAGTTCCTAAATGTCAAGCCTCAGAGCTCACAACTGCTAAGGAGACACCAGCAACAGTAGTAGATACACTGTACACTCAAAAGTCTGCTTACTTCATGGGATCACCCCGGGGCCCATAATTCTTAGATTTCTCTGGGAAAAGTGAGAGTGAAAGATGACAGGAACTTCTCTGGGCCAGGCCTGCCACTTCTGCTCAGGGCACGCCTAGAAACAAGGCAGGTTAAGAGCACCTAGCTCCTTCCCACAAACAACCCTTAGCGATGAAGCAGGCAGGAATCATGAAGATCAACAGCCAACCCAAGGAAGGAAGGAAAAAGCCCAGGTCAGAATCACCCATCAGTGTGGGACTGTTCAATCATACAACCCCAGTATGGGAAGAACTCGGGGGTTGCCCTAGACTTAGGTCCTCAACTTAAAAATTTATATATATATATATTTAAAAATTTAGCTTAACTTAAAATTTATATCTGATATATAAATATATCAATCTGATATATTTATATATCAGATATAGCACAGCGGATGGAGCGATAGCACAGCGGGCAGGGTGTTCGCCTTACAAGCGGCCAACATGGCCGACCCGAGTTCGATTCCTCCGCCCCTCTCGGAGAGCCTGGCAAGCTACTGAGAGTATTCGATATGCCAGACACAGTAACAACAAAGTCTCCAATGGAGACGTTACTGGGCCCGCTCGAGCAAATCGACGATCAACGGGAGGGCCTATATATATATATAGAGAGAGAGAGAGAGAGAGAGGCTGGAGAGATAGTATAGTGGTTAAGGTGCTTACCTTGAAGGCAGCTGAACCCAACCGGTCCCCAGCACTGCATACGTACATATGATCTCCCAAGCACCAGGGGTGATTCCTAACTGCAGATCTAGGAGTGAGCTATAAGCACAGCTAGATATGATTCCCACTCTATACCTGCCCCCCACAAAAAAACACCACAAACCCCCAAACTGATAATTAGGCTGGCTTAATGTTCTGAGTTCTAACTGTGCATACAGAAGACCTGGTTTAACTCCTGGCACTGCCTGGTCCTCAAACACTATCAGAAGAAATCCCTGAGCACTAAACCAAGAGTAGTCACTGAGCACTGATGGGCTAGAGCCAAAAACAAACAGAAGAGCAGATAATTATTTTTCTTTCATAATTACTTTAATGCTAAGCTTCTCAGTATCTGGGTGTCCCTTTCAACTGACAAGGAGTCTGAGTAAAGGCTAGAATGACATGCCCAAGCCTACGTCTACCCTGAAACCTGCTTCCCAGGTAACAAGGGTCCTGGTATAGAAATTTCTATGGCTTCAAAGGCTCAAAGACTAGGAGTAGAAGATAAAAATAAACACTCCCACTTTGAGAAGCTTTATGCCACGGAACATCAAAACCTCGAGGAAATGGATAAATTCCTAGACTCCTACAGACTCCCAAGGCTGAACCAAGAAGACCTGGAATACCTGAACAGACCAGACCTATCACCACCAAGGAAATTGAAATGGTAATAAAAAGTCTCCCCAAGCACAAAAGTCCTGGCCCGGATGGATTCACTAGTGAATTCTTCCAAATCTTTAAAGAGGACTTACTCCCAATGCTCTTTAAGCTTTTCCACGAAATTGAAATATCAAAAACACTTCCGAACAGTTTCTACAAAGCAAATATCACACTAATACCAAAAGCAGACAGAGATACCACAAAGAAAGAGAATTACAGGCCGATATCCCTGATGAACACAGATGCAAAGATCCTCAACAAACTACTAGCAAATAGAATCCAACTACTCATCAAAAAGATCATACACCATGACCAAGTAGGATTCATCCCAGGGATACAAGGATGGTTTAACATTCGAAAATTAATCAACATAATCCATCATATCAACATCATATCAACAAAAGAAAAGATAAAAAGCATATGATTAAGCAGAGAAAGCATTTGACAAGATCCAGCACCCCTTTATGATGAAAACCCTAGCCAAAATGGGTATAGAGGGGACCTTCCTCAACATAATTAAAGCCATCTACCACAAGCCTACAGCAAGCATCATCCTCAATGGGGAAAAACTGAGAGCCTTCCCTCTAAGATCAGGGACGAGACAGGGATGCCCACTCTCTCCACTGCTGTTCAATAAAGTACTGGAAGTACTTGCAATAGCGATTAGGCAAGAAAAAGATATTAAGGGCATTCAGGTAGGAAAGGAAGAAATCAAGCTCTCACTATTCGCAGATGATATGATACTCTACTTAGAGAACCCAATAACCTCCACCAAAAAACTCCTAGAAACAATAGACTCATATAGTAAAGTTGCAGGTTATAAAATCAATACCCAAAAGTCCATGGCTTTCCTATACGCAAACAGTGAGAGAGAAGAAAGCAACATGAAAAAAACAATCCCGTTCACAATTGTGCCCCAGAAAATCAAGTACCTAGGAATCAGCTTAACTAAGGAAGTAAAGGACCTGTACAAAGAAAACTACAAAACGTTACTTCAGGAAATAAAAGAGGACATGAGGAAATGGAAAGATATCCCCTGCTCATGGGTCGGGAGACTTAACATTGTCAAAATGGCAATACTACTGAAAGCATTGTATAAATTCAATGCAATTCCTATAAGGATAGCCATGACATTCTTCAAAGAAATGAAGCAAACACTCCTGAAATTTATATGGAACAATAAGCCCCCACGAATAGCTAAAGCAATTCTTGGGAAAAAGAAAATGGGAGGAATCAACCTCCCGAACTTCAAACTGTACTACAAAGCAGTGATAATTAAAACAGCATGGTACTGGAACAAAGGCAGAACTGCAGACCAATGGAACAGGGTTGAATACACTGACATCTCCCCTCAATCATATGATCATCTAATCTTTGATAAAGGTGCAAGTAATGTGAAGTGGAGTAAGGAAAGCCTCTTTAATAAATTGTGTTGGCATCACTGGACGGCTACATGCAAAAAAATAGGCTCAGAACTCTGCCTAACACCATGTACAAAAGTAAGATCAAAATGGATTAAAGACCTCAACATCAGACCAGAAACCATAAGGTACATTGAAGATAAAGTTGGCAAAACCCTCCATGACATTGAAGCTAATGGTATCTTCAAAGATGCCACGCCACTGGCCGAGCAAGAGAAAACAGAGATAGATAAATGGGACTATCTTAAACTAAGAAGCTTCTGCACCTCCAAAGAAACAGTGACCAAAATACAAAGACAGTCTACAGAATGGGAAAGGATATTCACCGAATACACATCTGACAAGGGGTTGATATCCAGGATATACAAAATACTGGTTAAACTCCACAAGAAGAAAACATCCAACCCCATCCAAAAATGGGGCAATGAAATGAACAGAAACTTTCTCAAAGAAGAAATCCGAATGGCAAAAAAGCACATGAGAAAATGCTCTACATCATTAATCATCAGGGAGATGCAGATCAAAACCACAATGAGATACCATCTCACACCTCAGAGACTGGCCCACATTCAAAAGAACAAAAGCAACCGATGCTGGCGTGGATGTGGCGAGAAAGGGACACTCCTTCACTGTTGGTGGGAATGTCCACTGGTTCAGCCCTTCTGGAAAACTGTATGGACGATTCTCAGAAAATTAGAAATTGAGCTCCCATTTGACCCAGCAATACCACTCCTGGGAATATATCCCAGAGAGGCAAAAATGTATAGTCGAAGTGACATCTGCACTTGTTTGTTCATTGCAGCACTGTTTACAATAGCCAGAAACTGGAAGAAACCTGAATGCCCAAGAACAGATGACTGGTTAAAGAAACTTTGGTACATCTACACAATGGAGTACTATGTAGCTGTTAGAAAAGATGAAGTCATGAACTTTACATACAAGTGGTACAATATGGAAAGTATCATGCTAAGCGAAATGAGTCAGAAAGAGAGGGATAGACATAGAAATATTGCATTCATCTGGGGGATATAAAGTAACAAAGTATGAGATTAATACCCAAGAATAGCTGAGATCAGCACCAGGAGGATTACTCCATAACTTAGAGGCCAGCCGGGTATCCTAGAGGAAAGGGCAGTTCAGATAGAGAAGGGAGCACCAAATAAAGGGTGTTTGGAGGATCCTCCCAGGAGGGGAGATGCATGTCGAAAGTAGACTATGGACTGAACATGTTTGCCACTCAATTCCTCTTTTGCAGACCACAACACCCAAAAGGAGAGAGAGAACACAGGGGATTGCCCTGCCACAGAGACAGGGGGGATGGGGGGGGTGGGGGTGGGGGGATATTATCCATGGTGGTAGAAAATGGGCACTGGTGGAGGGATGGGTATCTGATCATTGTATAATCGAAACCCAAGCACAAAAAATTGTAAATCTACAACTGTAAAAAAAAAAAAGAAAGAAACAAAATAAATAAATAAAAAGGAATATCCATTAAAAAAAAAAAGAAAAAAAAATGAACACTCCCTTATTACTCTTATCTTCGTCACAGCCCCATGGGCCACCACTGGCAAGAAAGGGGCAGATAATAGTCTGGGGTGGCAACTCTACTCTGGGGCAATGTTGAAGCTTTGATCACCACCTGGTGACTCTGTGGTATCATCATCGTGGACAGTGATGCAGACAGTGTGACCTTTTATCTTGAAAAACATGGCACCACGGGGTCTTCTGTTGTGGCTGCTATGAAAGAGCAGACTTGGCGAACAAGCCAGGGAGGTTTTGTCACAAATACTTTGACCTTGAACCACACTATCCTACTGTGAATGGAGAGATTGCTCAGGCCTCCAACACTGCTGTCCACCTGGCTTTGTATCTCACCTGCTGCCAACCCCTCCTCATACCCAGTGTGCCCAAGCCCCACTTTTGGCACTGGGGAACAGAGCACATGGTTGCCCCCTGGGTCATTTTGCCAAGCCCCTGGCCAGGAAGATTCAGTTTTCCTCACCCCTACCCCTTTCCCCAGTCCCTGTGAACCCACTAAGACTGTGCAGGCCAGTGTGACCTGGTTGTCTATCTGAACAGAGACCCAGGGCAGGCCTCTGTGAGGAAAGTGAAAGCAATCATTTCCTCCTCACTTCGGTTACATTGTGACTCTTCTGTGACATCTCAGTCAGAATCAGCTAATGTATTTTCATTCCAATCTTGACCACCTGTCTGTCTTCAGTCATCATAGTACATATTTAAAGGGAGTCACAGAATGTCTCCCCAAAGAGTTGTGCAGCATGTCTCATCTCCAGGGGGCTCCCTCGATGGATCTCCTTGGGGACTTAGCAAACACCCCCTACCCCCAACCCCACCGCCCTTCCAAAGCTTACCTGGGGAAAATGGGGACCAGGCCAATGTGATCACCTGAAAAGGGAGGTAGGTGGCTGCCCTGGCCCAGGCAGCCCCACTGAGCAACCCCCCTTAGTGCCAGCCCTGCCCACTTTCCTGACCCTTCACGACACAAATATAACTTTCCTGACTCAATATGAAGTTCCTGTCAATAGTCTGTCTCTGAATGGCAAATTTTGCCAGCATTTAGGGTGAATCAAACATATTTACTTTTTAGATGTAGGGGTTTGATAAAATCCATAATGCCTTTGGCCTCAAGCCCTCTTCCTATTAATTATTAAACCCTTGTGTGTTTCGAGGGTAATTGAATCCATGTTTCTAATTAGTTTACACTTAATTCATCAGAACAATTTCTAAAGGGCTGATGAATGTCCCAATAAGCCTCATGGGCAGTTTAATGAATCTTTATTTAAGAATAAATTGGACACACACCAAACTGGGAAGAGTGGTTACCTCTGGGGAGCAGGGCTGGGACCAGGGCTTGGGTATAATATACTGTGGCTATGCTTGACTTTTTAAAACTAACTTTTATCCTTTGAAAGAAACTGTTTTATAAGGAAAATGGAATGGACTTTTTATTAAGGAAGTGGAATGCATGCAAACGTTTCTCAAGAGGGAAAAAGCATCTTGATGGGGGAAAGCTAGGTTCTGGCCCTCACAGGTCCAGGGTGGTCCTCTCATCAGCCACTTGGCCTCCTTAACCCAGGGAAGGAAATCATGCCCCCCTCCCAAGGCTAAGACCAGAGTTTTTGTTGTTTATTTCTTTCTTTATTTATTAAAGAGCTATGATTTATAAAGTTACTACTAGCTGTGTTTTAGGCATACAATAATTCAATACCAATCCGTCCACCAGTGTTCCCAGATTCCCTTCCCATCCCAACCCCCACCCGACCCCCACCTGTCAACTTGACAGGCACATGACAAAGTTTCTGTGGTTGCCACTTAGATCTCATGTTTTCAGTTCTGTTAAATTTGTGTTTGGGATTTATAGCTATATCCCTTGCTCATATCACTGGTATAACTGAGCTCTGATGGCTGTTAACCCATTAGTTCTTGCTATCACTCCAGCCCACAGCAGTGAATAATGGTGTGCATATATAGGACCAGATTTTATAGAAATGCAGCACATGCTACAGACAGCATGTTTAATGCCTATAGAAAGCCTTGTCTGGGTCCTTTCTATCCTTCAGATGTATGACAAGCTTGCCAATACATCATATGGGAACCCCTAGAATTGGCCTTTTCATGCTTCCAACACTCCCACATACTCCCCTGCAAAGCACCCCTGCCATTCTGTGCCTGGTCTGTCCTTCCACAGCCCGACTCAGTGCACATGACTCTTCTGTTTGCTTCAAACATGCTCCCCACCCTGGTTCTATGCGCTTTTGGGAAGCCTTTCATCCAGAGAGCATCCATCATTCACTGCAAACAGATCTACTGTGCCCCTACTCTGTCATAGCCATGGAGAGCTGATGGATAATAAAACAAAAAGAATGTCTTCACAGTGAAGTGGGGGGCTAACGGGAGACACAAGCACATGTCAAATCATGGCACACACGTGCAAGACCAAAGAGAATGAACACAGGCTGATCCAAGAGGCATCAAGGAAGGATGAGATGCACAGAAAAGTCACAGGTTATCTCTGAGGAGTCCCTGCTTAGGAAGTGGCAGAGTAGAGAAAAATGAATGCAAGAGTGATCACTGATCTTTGGGGCAGAGAAGGTAAGTATCCAGACCCACGGAGGAGCCTCTACAGAGATCTCCCCAAGGTGAGGTCAGGTCCCCCATGACAACAGGTGGCATCCTGGACTATCTCAGCCTATTTATGTATCTTTCTCACTAAAGGGCCTCATGCATTGTGATCTCCCCAGCACGTGGCATTCCAAGTGGGCATCCAATAAATGTCAAACAAATAAATGAATGAATGAATGAGTGGCTTGTCTGCCACAAGGAATGACTGCCAACAGGTGTACAATGTCTTCATTTCTTCATCTTTCCAGAAACTCTCTCTGTTTCAATCCTAAAGTATGAAGCCCCCTTCTGCCCCGGACCCTCTAGCTGCCTCATGCCCTCAAGAGCACGCTCGGTAAGGGCAAGCCCTCAGCTTTTGCAAGGCATGCTTTTTCAACAAATACTCAGCAGGGTTTTTCAGAGCCTCGGCACTGATACATATGCAAAAGAAGACAGTAAATCTGGCAAATTTGTGATATTTTTACAACTTCCAAACAGGTGTCTAACGCCAGTTGAGTGAAATCTGCAACCAGCTCCAAATGACTGAAACTGCATTACACCTTAGGCTGATGACAGAATGTGGATTGCCAGTAATTGAGGGAACGAGTTGTAGTGTTTACCATAACTTGAGCCCAAGTGTCTAAATGAAGGGATGCTTAGCTGTGCTTAACTGGTGCAGTCATCACCAGCGCCCCCAGAAGCCCTTCTCCATACAGTGAGGCAGTTTATTAGCAGCATCTCCATAGATTGTGTTTGTTCGCATTCCATTAGAAAACTTCATTCCACATTAAACGGCACTGCAATAGGATGCTTGCCAGCATGGGAAGGCCATCTAATTGTGCAAAAGCAGAGATGTGGAGATTGTTTCAGTAATTCATTCGGGCAGGGCTGACACTGCAGTATCTGGGAGGCTCTTTGTTCTTTGGTTGCTAATTTCTAAACTCCTACAGGCTTCCCGGCCTTCAGGACCAGCTCCTACTCCTGTTTCCCAGCCTGATCCATTATGAGAAGAATCTGATCAGCTTCTATTGTAAATTTAATTTCAAGCAGCCAGACGCTGCCTTCTGGCACCCTGGGGTGTGTCTGCTTGTGAATAGCGCCAGATGAAATGTGAGATGCTTTCAAGAAGATGGCTATGAGCTCCTGGTGGAGAAAAGGAGTCTTTGGAAGATGGATGGCATCTGCATTTAGAACAAGCTGGGTGCTGGGTGCTGGGAGCCGGGTGCCTAGCAGTGCCTCTGCGTTCACCGTACCAAGTGTGGCAATGGGACCAAGCATCACTGAGATTTTGCGGAAGAGGAAACAGAGTCTCAGGTGAGTGGACTCACTTGTTCTAGTTACTACAGAAATAAGATTAGAACCCAGGAAGGTGTGGTACTCAAGGTCTTTTCTCCACCCTCTCTCTACCTTACGTTTCCTCAATCTTTGTATTCCAGACATTTGTTGTGGGGGTGGCTTTCTGTGTGGTCAATGTTTAGTGACCTCCCAAGACTCAGCCCACGGATGTCCTGGTCTGCCTCTATTAGTGAGAATCAAGCACACTTCCAGGCCCTAACAATGCATGTCTCTGGAGGTCCAAATTATGTCATTTTGATCTCCACCCACCATTCCATCAATTGATGTCTTGATTGGGCTTCTTTTTGTCTTTCTATTTCATTGTAGTTTCTCTTTTTTCCCATAAGTATAAAATTATTCCTTTTATTTACATCTCAATTTGATTCAAAGCAGTTTACATACAGTATCTTATTTAACTCTCAACAGCCAACCTATGATGCATACATTGATAAGCCCATTTGTAGATGAGAAGACTGAGAAGAGGAGCAAATTCAACTCATCTAGGCCAATTAGACAGGGAGGAGCTAGAACTCAAATTCCATGACAAGCCCTTGCAAGGGATACATTTCACTGCATCACTCTGCTGCAGAAAAATATAGGCGGCTTGACTCCTAGTTCAAAGAGTTTGGGATCTCCTCAGGAAGAGAATGTGTGACTTGCAACACAAGCTGTAAGCACAGAACTAGAGAAAGGAGCATTTAAGGGTGGTGAGGTGCCTCTTTACTCGTTTTTTGGAGTGAATGTACAAGTGGCGGGAAAAGTGTTAGGAGAAATGGGAGAGAAAAGTTAAGCATTAAAAATATACTGAGGAGGGCTGGGGATTTAGTAGAGGGGCTAGAGTGCAAGACTTTCGTTCACCTGGCTTAGGTTCAATTACCAAAACCACACATATTCTTAAGCATCACTAGGGGTGCTCTCCTGGTTTCTGGTACTTCAGGATCTGAGCAGTACCACATTATGGCTGAATATCACTGGATGTGGCCTCCAACTGGCTCAGAGCACCACTTGGGAGACAGCCCCCCCTCCCCCCCGCGAATCAACAGAACAAATAAATACATAGAAATAGAACTGCAACCTTAGAACTGTCACGTTTGAAAAAGTAAAAACAAAACCCTGAGAAATTTAAGCGAGGTGTAATTTGCTCAGGCTTCCTGTTTCTTCTGTCCCACTGCCGACAATTAACCCATGGACTCAGCAATGCCATCTTCCAGGAATGACTCCCTGGAAACCCAATACTTCCTCAAAGATGGACCCCAGAAGAAATGTCAAGAGAGGAACTAATACTGTCAAAACGGCCTGTGCTTTGCTCCTAATAATTACAGGGCAGGAAAGGATGCAAACCAAGCATGCAGGTTCTCAGGAATCCATAGCAGAAGATAACACACAGCAACACGTAGGGTGGGTGAGGATCACCTCCAGTGCACATGCAGCTCAGGTCATCCTAAATGTATGGTCACAGCATTAGTAAGTATATGAACTGGTAGGGTGTCAATCTGCCAGTCAATCTCCTTGCTGTGCCATACTGCTTGACAGGTGAGAGAAAATGACCCCACTGTTCTTGGTGAAAAAAAACTATTATAAACATAAGTCCATACTCAGAGACACATGTCACTGATGACTGGTATCCCCCACAGGCTGATCTGCTTCCAAGCTACACACTAATCATTTTCCACCCTCCCTTTTTCTTATCCCCACCTATAGTCCCTCCAAATCCCTTCATTCTCAGGGTACTCTCCTGTAGTATGGGACAACTCATGCCTGTCCTCTTCCTTGCAGTAGTCTGGGCTGCCTTTGTCTCTTGCTTGGCCTGGTCCTCATTGCACAACGCAGTCAGATTATACCAAAATCTTCTGCTTGAGGGCATCTACTTTCTAATAAATTCCTCCCACAACCATCAGACTTCATGGCAAAAGACTGGACACATCAAGGTCAGGAGTCAGGCAGTGATGTCCACTCTCCTCGCCTCTTGTAGGTTACTTTCCTGGGCCACAAACTGTCGTAGGCCAGAAAGCGTATAGTCAAATGATTATTTGGCATGTAGACAACCCAAGTTGGAGCCTCAGGAGTGATCTCTGAGGGAAGAGCCAGGAATAAGCCTTGAGCACAGCTGGGTGTGGCCCAACCCCCCCAGGTCCGAAAAACAAACAAACCAACCAACCAACAAACAAAAGCCAACTATCCTTAAGGCTCTACCCAGGGTTAGTTCCGCAAAAAGAAAAAAGAAATTAAATGCATCTAAGCTGGAAAGAAATAACCAAAATTACCTTTACACACAAATCTTTTTAAAAAAAAAAATTTTAGAACTATTAAGAATAAATTCAACAAGGTCACAGAACACAAGACCAGTATATAAAAATTGATTCAATATCTGTACATTAGTGATGAATATTCTAAAAATAATATCAAAGAAATTGCGAGTTCCAGATGGAGAGGCAAGACAGCACACTGAGCTCCCTGCTTCCACCCAACCCCCCTAAATTGTCATGGAAATCAGCTCTGATCTGTAAGAAGAGGGGATCTATATGTCAGTGTGGGAGACTAGGAAAGGGGGGGCAGTGCATGCTCAAGCATAAAAGAATCTCTATGAAACAGAGTCCCAGCATGACCCAGGAAAAAGGCTCACTCCAGGCCACTATCTCCCTGAGTGAGGGACACTGCTTCCCCAGAAGGTGGGCATTGAACAATATAGGGGGCAGTGGTACCCTGAGGAGCAACTGCACCTACCAGAACTATGAGTGGATCATCAGCTCCTGTTAAGAGAGATGGAGAATGGTTTAAAAATAAAAATCCAAC
This sequence comes from Sorex fumeus, assembly GCF_029834395.1. Taxonomy (NCBI): domain Eukaryota; kingdom Metazoa; phylum Chordata; class Mammalia; order Eulipotyphla; family Soricidae; genus Sorex; species Sorex fumeus. The sequence goes on from NW_026606104.1 coordinate 49,319,545, forward strand.
TAGATGTTGAACCACACCTACAGTAACAGCATAGGAATCTAACAAACAGAAGTGGCTGAGGTGGATCCAATAAAGGCAAACTAAGAGGAGAAAAATGAGTGAGGACATTAGTATGAAAGGAGTATTTCAGGCAAAAATCCATCCGGGGATAAAAGCAACTCATCTATTTTTTTTTGTTTGGTTTTGTTTTGAGGGCCACACCAAGCGGTGCTCAAGGCTTATTCCTGGCTCTGCATTCAGGAATCACTCCCAGTAGGCTTAGGGGACCCACTGGGACGCTGGGTATCAAATCCAGGTCAGCCACATGCAAGACAAGTACCCCACCAGCTGTACTATCAATCTAGTCTCCTACAACTTGTCTATTGAAGAAATAAAATTCGCTCTAGAGACCTAATATTTTAAAATATATACTGAAGAGTTTAGCATCCCAGATGGTCCACTGTTTACTAACAGGAGTAAATCTGTTTACTAACAGGAGTGTGGTACCAGGAGTAACCACTAACCATTACCAAGTATGGCCCCCCCACCCAAAAAAAGTACATAATTTGAACTTTGATATAAATGGATAAATTAAAAAAACAATAGTGAAAATATGAAAATAATACATTGCCTGTCCTTGATATATATTACTTAGAAAATAAGATTGAAAATAAATTTAAGAATGTTAACCTTTACTACCTTCAACCACAGAATATGTATTCTTTTCAAAGACTCACAAACATTTGCAAAAATTGATCTTGTAATTATATACTGCTGCTTTTATACTTTTACTGATCTTGTACTAAAGAAAAAATAGTAAAACAAAGTAGAAATTATAACCTGGTTCTATTGCAATACAACTTGAAAATAATTTTAAGTACACAAAAATCTTATTGGAAAATCTGAGGGACAAAAACCCTAGAGTCAGGGAAGGAACAAAACTATAATTAGAGACTCTGAAATAATGACTATCCATCAAAATTTATGGAATATGGTCAAAGTTATTCTTAGGGGAAAATCCCTGTTAGTGTGTTTATTACCAAACAAGAAATAATGAAACTAATTCAATTTTCAAAATCAGGAGAAAAGCAGCACCAGCCTAAGGTAAGGAGAAGAAAAGGATAGAGAGAGTTAAAAGCTGAAATCAATAGGTTGTATAATAGGGAAAGAATAAAATAGATAGCCCCAGAGTTGAAATTTTAAAATGGCCAATCAACATGGCAAACTTGGACGGGGGCAAAAAACAAACTGAGTCTTTTTTGGGGCAAAACTAATTGAGTAAAAAGAAGTAAAACACAAACATGCAGGAGCAGATGTAAGAAAAAAGAAATTCCAAACCAGGGAGACAGAACTGCTGCATGGGGAAATCACTGACAATTCTAGGCGGACACCTGGACATCTCCATAAAATTCATGATTTACTAGGTAAACAATTCATATAGAAATGGATTTGTGAATATGATAAAAGCTGGGTAGACTAAGAAGAAAGCAAGAATACAGAAAAATCCACCAAGACCCAAGGGTCTCCCCCAAACACACTTGCCATCTCTCCTTCAACGCCCCAAAAGCACCACTTTGATATCCCCAGGGAGCTCATAATATGGTGCTATTTGAATCACCCTCTGGAGTCAATTCCCCTCCTCGTGTTCCCAAAGTGGTGAGCTCCATAGAGTCCATAGGCCACTTCCCAGCCCTTTCCCTGGCTGAGTTTGCATGCCTTTGGCATCTTCTGAAATAAATGGAAGGACCAGAGAGATAGAGAGGTAGGGTGTTTGCCTTGCATGAAGCCAAGATGGGTTTGATCTTAGGTTTCCCATATGGTCCCCTGGGCAACACTAGGAGTGATTCCTGTAGTGCAGAGACAGAAGTAACCTCTGAGTAAACCACACAAAAAGAAAACATCCAACCCCATCAGAAAATGGGGCGATTAAATGAACAGAAACTTTCTCAAAGAAAAAACCTGAATGGCCAAAAATGCTCCTTATCACTAATCATCAGGGAGATGCAGATCAAAACAACCATGATATGCCATCTCACACCACAGAGACTGGCCCACATCCAAAAGAACAAAAACAACCAGTGTTGGCACGGATGTGAAGAGAAGGACTCTCCTTCACTGCTGGTGGGAATGCCGAATGGTTCAGCCCTTTTGGAAAACAGTATGGATATTTCTCAAAAAATTAGAAATTGATCTCCCATTTAACCCAGTAATACCATTTCTGGGAATATATCCCGGAGATGCAAAAAAGAATAGTAGAAATGACATCTGCAGTTACATGTTCATTGCAGCACTTTTAGAAACTTTGGTACATCTACACAATGGAATATTATGCAGCTGTTAGAAAAGATGAAGTCATGAAATTTGCATATAGGTGGATCAACATGGTGACATGTTAAGTGAAATGAGTCAGAAAGAAAGGGACAGACATAGAAAGACTGCACTCATTTGTGAAACATAAAGTAACAGAATGGGAAACTAACACCCAAGAACAGGAGAGATAAGTTCCAGCAGGATTACTCCACAGCTTAGAAGCCGGCCTTACATGCTGGGGGAAAAGGCAGCTCAGATAGAGAAGGGACCACCAAGTAAAGGGTGCTGGAAGGGCCCACTTGGGATGGGAGATGCACGCTGAAAGTAGACTATAGACTGAACATGAGGGCCACTTAATATCTCTACTGCAAACCACAACGCCCAAAAGAAGAGAGAGAGCAAAAGGGAATGCCCTGCCACAGAGGTGGGGTGGGGGTAGGGGAAAGGATGGGGGTGATGGGAGGGATACAGGGACCACTGGTGGTGGAAAATGGGCACTGGTGGAAGGGTGGGTACTCGACCATTGTATGGCTGCAAAGCAAGCAGGAAAGTTTGTAAGTCTGTAACTGTACCTCATGGTGATCCACTAATTAAAAAAAAAAATGAAGTAACTCCTGAGCATTGTCGGGTGTGACCCAAAAAGCCAAAAATAAAAAAGTGAAATAAATATAAATGAGCAGATCAGGAAGATGGCAGAGATAAGGACCCCAAGGTGGGATGACCTAGCAAACAAACAAATCCTTCCCCTCCTCCACCCTGCCAAAGGAGTCTGTGTTGTGGCCAACTTTCAAGATCAGAGAAATCTTCATAGTCACAGAAGTTTCACTCTGTAGGCTCTTTCTATACTTCCCTCATAAAACTAGAAAACCCATCTGTCAGAAGACTGGAAGATCACACGGGGTAGACCCTATTCATTGCAAGGAAATTAGAAGAATTCTAGAAGACAAAACCAGGAAGTTAGCCTTCGACTGTCCACACCCCACCAAGGCTGTACTGACCTGATCTGGCTTCCATCTCTCAGCCTTCATTCATCATTGACCAATAGTATACACTCTTGGCATCGTTCGATCTCTAGCGAAGACTCTCAGGCTTTATCCAAACTTGTGGTTTTCAGCACTACCCAGTCTCAGTCTCCCAGATTTGCAACTTTAGCCTGATGTCTCTTAATTATATGCTTATGTTTGTGCTTTGGGGCCCTACCCAGAGGTGTCCTGCCTCCCTGTAGTTAGCCAGAAGTAGGTGTTAAATGTAGTTTGTGGCACTGCTCTAGGAGCTTGCAAGCCAAGGGCTCAGAGGAATCTTAAATAAAGACTTGCCATTAAGCAATTGCTCAGAAACCACTCCATAGAGCACTGCTAATAAGCACCTAGGGATCCTGGGGTTAGAAGGCAGCAATTAACCCTTAGACTTCCTGGGGAGGAGCCAGCAAGCCATTCCATAGCACACAGCACATGGCCCCTTTCTTCAGAGAGAGAAACTTCTGTTCCTCTCTTCCTTTCGGAAGTGAGCTCTCTCCCTTGGGAGGCAGTTTAGGTACCAGGAAAGCATGTATTCCTCCTCCCTGGATTCATCTTGTATCAACTGAGATAGACTTTCAATAAATTGAAAATTCCCCATCTAGATTCACAGTCAAGGGCACATAAACATAGGACAAACACCAACAAATTTCAAACGCCCTCTAAGTACATTTCAAGATACTCCCCATGTTGAAACCTCAGTACCAATCTTGTACATGTTGGGTTTCTTCTTATACATACTTCCTATCATAAAGTTTAATTTACTAATTAATATGGTAACACATTAATGAAAATAAGAAGTAATTTGTAATTAATGACATGTAATAATTTTTATTACTTGTTATTTTCATTAAAGCTGTAGCATGTTAATTTATAAATTATCACAACTTAGAGTAGACAAGCATACATACATGAAAGTGGTCACTCTCTCTCAAAGTCTTGTTATTACCCAAGAGTTTCCAACTGTGATCAGTCTCAGTAACTGAAACTTCATACACCAAGATTATGTATGACTAATGGGGAGATGAATGTGGTGATGGTTTTCAAGAACAGCATACAAGACAAAGTTACTTTAGTCTTCAACTCATACCTGTTGGTCCAAGGGAAGAAATATCTACCTCTGAGTACACCAGGAATATACATCAATAGAACCACATACACACAGGTATGCAAAGGAAAGTCCTGAATTTCTCTCCAGCCCCTATATGTTTCCTATCTAGTCTTCCAGCGTGCTTACACATCCATCCTCTCTATTGGATACTTCTACGTAGGAGAAAGCATTTGGAAAGAGTAAAATAACAAGAGGAATTGAAGTCAAGCTCACAAAAACCAGTGTTTGCTGTGGGTCTGACCTTGAACTTGCATCTAAGTCAACCTTGCCCCGCCCCTCAGGGCCCAGCTGCTTGCTCTGAAGAGCAGGCAGGTGCAGGGGTACCTGGTTCGCAGGTTCTCTGGTTGAGGTGGGCCATCAAACACAGATAGGACATCGAAGTCCTCCTCCAGGGCAAAGGACTGGAACACGAGCTGGATCCTGTGCTGGGCCTCTGCAGTGATGGTCCACGTGCAGTTTGCATAATTGGGGTAGCCGTACGGGAACCCGGGGCTCTCCACTGTCCCATTGGGACCTTGCAGTTGGAATGTGCAGTTCTGACCTGAGAGAGAGAAAGAGAACAGTTCAGTGCAGCCACAAGAACTCTTAGAAACATCCAGAGAGACAGGAGCTGTGTGCTAGAGAACCACTGACCCACTTTTCCAAGTGCTTCTTGCAGGTTAGCCTGATGCTCCAACAGAGGTTGGCAAACAGGGTAAAGACCCAGTAGGGGAACTTGATGGGACACGTGCTTACTACATGTCTATGTGTAGCTAATAGTCCAGCCTCAGAAACATGCTGTGAGGAAGGAAACGAAGACTGGAGCATTCAGACTCAAAAGTACTTCACCAGGCAGCATGCAGGCCCTGCCGGTGAGATCATATTCCAGACTGAAGGCTTCACCCCTTCCCACCACCCCAGCTGCCTCTACATTCCTCCATCAGTGGGGATTCCATTCTTCTCACTTCCACACCCGCTCAGGCGTGCCCCAGGCCCTCTTCCTTCTTCCCAGGGAGGTCCCAGCTCCACCCACCATTCCTTGTGCCCTTCAGATCCTGGATCCTGCCCCTCTCCACCCTCCCTAAGTGCACGTTTCTCCCTTCAGTATGCTATGGATGTTCACACGTGTCTTCTTCACTGGAAATGCCCCATTTCCAATGTGCCCCAGTGCTCTGTCATTAAGAAAACAATTTCCCTCCATTCCTCATCTCCCCTCCAGCTTTGTCTCTCATCCCCTTCACAGTCAACTTTCTAGAAAACACAATCTGTCTCTGGTTTCTGTCTTTGTTGCTTTACTTCCCACTCACTCTCAAGCTCTGTCAGCTCTGCCTCCTGATCTGATCCATCCACCCCAGTGGGTGTCTCAGGATCACTGGTCGATCCAGCTGGTATTTATTTTTCTATCTCCATCAAACAGAGTCTCTCTCAGCCACCTCAGATCCTGTTGCTCACAAACCCTCCTTCTGAACACACCCCGCCCAAGTGTCAGGCTGTCCTGTGGGTGCATGCCACATGAGGTTCAGGCTGGAATGGAGGTTCTGATCACAGCACCTCAGCAGAGCTTGTCTAATCAGAAACTGGTGATACAAGGCTACTACTGCTCAGGGACACCTCATTGGGGGCCAGGCCTCTCTCCTACCACTCATTCTTGGGCTCTTCTGTTCATTCAGTTTGGGACTTCTTCTCTCCCTCTTCTTAATCTAGAGGATCTCCCTATTTGCACACTGATGACTCTCAATTACACATTGCAGGCCAAGGCTTCTCCAAGTTCCAGACCTGCCATTTTCTTTGGGAATGCCCAAGCCCATGATGTGCCACTTCTGGCCCTTACATACACACCGGTACTGTCCTGAAACCTTCTCCTTCACAACCCCAAGGTCAGTCTCGCACTCTCGCACCCTTTCTCCAATTTCCCCAGCCAACACCAATCTCTGGGCTATCATAGTAACTAATTAACTGACCAACCACGTGGATGCTAATCCTTGCCAATACCGTAGCCGGGAAAAGGTTTTCAAAACAGAAATGAGTTTAGGTCACCTCTGCTTCCATGATACTTATTCCCAACTTCAATGGCTCCTCATTATTCTTCAATAAAAAGAAATCACCAATTGAACTAAGAGGTTACTGCATGGTCTGGCCCTCAGTGACCTCTTTAGCATCATGTCCACCAGCTTCCCAGAAAATGCAATTCCTCTAGGCTTGTCTATATTGGCCATGGGCCCTCACAGCACAGCTCCTGAAATACCCCTTGGCATAAGCTATCTGCTATGCCTAGAACACTCTTGAACACCCCCCTTCAGTAAAATTATTTCTAAAGCTTCAATCAAATGTCTCTCCTTGATTAGGTAGTACCCCATTCTCTGTTCTTGTGACTCCATAATCTCTCCTTGGTAGCACTGATCATAGTAGCAAATTTCCAGGCTTCAATGTGATTATTTCATAAAATTTTATCTTCTTATCAGGCTTTAAACTCCTCCAAAAGACAGACCACATGTGAGTTTTCCTATCTTTTAATCTGCCCCCCCGAGTTCAGTCTGAAGCACATGACAAGTTCTTGTAATGTAATGTAGTGCTTGGATGTAATATCTGATAAGATTCTCTTTTAAAAACATTACATTACATTTACTTTACACTGAATCTTAAAGCAGCCTTATAAGGTGGATACTAGAACCATTTTACAGATGAAGAACTAAGACCAAGAGGAAATAAGGATGGCCCCAGGTAGCAGTTATTCCTGGAAGGGAGTCAAGAGTAAGCAGAGAACTTCAGATCTACCTTTTCAACTATGACACTCAGGAATGGACTCACCACTAATTTTTCATAAGACCCACATTAGGGATTATCTGAAAGGGCAGTTAATCTCTAAAATGACTTTAATATTGAAGAATCTCTTAACACAAAGTATCCCATTAAAGGAGAAAAAAGTCAAGGTCTTTGAGCAAATGCTAAATGGGCATTTAACCAAATTAGCATGTAACCCTGATTAAAATAAGCATTTGGGACCAGGAAAAAGAATATTTCCTATGATAAAGCATCCATTTTAAAATAATAACGAACATGTACTTATGATGAAACACGTGATTAAGATCAGGAACAAGATAGAGAAGCTTCTCTCACCACTGGGATTTCATACTTTATTGGAAGAGCCAAACCATGCGACACAAGAAAAAAAATGAGAAAAAGAACAAATGAAAATATGGCCTTCAGAAGCTATATTAATCTACCCTGAAAACCCATGAGAATCAATTATAAAGCTATTAGATGAATAAGAAATTTCAGGAAGATAGCCAAATGCAAAATACCAGTAAATATACAAGATCATCCCTGTCCACCCAGGGATGCTAAAAAAGAACATATATACATGTGGACATATTTACACTTAAATACATACATATGCACAAAAAATAACATTTCCACATGTCCATTACAGATAAAAATATTTTAAATGTCTTATTTATAATTTTAAATTCATATTAAAGAAGAATACTTATAAGACTTGTGCAGGCACTTATGAAAATAACTTTTAGAGAGGATAAAAATTTGAATAATTGGAGAGACAAGACATAATGTAATTTTGAGTGGAAAGACTAACTACTGAAAGGTTAATTTATGATATTAACCTTTTGAAAAGTTATTGAAAAGTTAATTTATAAGTTTAAGGCAATTCTGATCAAAAGCCTAATGACCTGCTTTAAATTTCATGAAATGATTCCTAAGTTTCACCAGGAAGAGAGTCAGAGACAATGCAATTTTTAAAAGATAGTAAATATGACATTGGCATCCTACAAGGTGCTAAGTCAAATCACCAAAGGACTTACACAGAATGTGAAGGTGGCCAAGAGAGTCAGGGCAGGCTATGATATGGTATTGCAGAGGGGTGGACATGATACACAAAAAACTAGAAATGGAGAGCTAGTTTAATAAGTAAGGCATTTGCCTTGCATGTGGTCAACCCAGGCTCACTTCTCAGCATCCCATATGGTCCCCTGAGCCCAGCCAAGAATAATGATCTGACTTCGGTTTGCAGAGGATAAAATCTGTAAGAGTTACTACAAAAATTATACTTTCATACAAAAAAGTTTAAAATGTATCTCAGCAATAGAAACAAAAATCAAAAGGCATATAAGAAACATTAGATGAAAAGTTAATAAAGTTAATACCTTAATTTTTGCCTATTAATGAACTATTAATATGAACCAATTTTTATCCTTCTTAATATATTAAAGCCTCAATATAGAAAGAACTATCAGTAGCCAATATGAAAACAATAAGCACAATAATTAAAAAACTGAGCAGACTCCTGATAAAATTAATTCACAAAAGAAAACATAAATGGTCCAGAAATCAGAAAAGCATTCGACCACAATAACAATCAAACAAAGCTTCAAAATCCACAACTTTCAAAGGATTCTCCTAGATCACTCTCTTGAGCTTCCCTTCACTACTATTCACAGCTGATCTACTAGGGTCCAAGTTCTGAAACCTCCATAGTGATGCCATAGCATCTATATTGCTGTTCCATGTATAATTTTCTTTACTCTTCTGGTTATACTCTATGATGGACCATGGAACCCAGATCATAGACTAGACATGAGCAACCCATCCCCATGGAAATACTGTGCATATGGGTTACACAGAGCAATGCTGCTGTATAGAACCCTGGAAGGAACCTCCTCCTCATGCAAATGTCCTAGACCAACATCCCCCATCCACAACATCCCAGACTGCTGCTTAGCTCCTATCTGCTGGCCTGAAGTTTCTGCTCATTTGAGCAATTTGTTTGTTTTGGGGCCACGCCCAGCGATACTCAGGATTTACTCCTAGCTCTACACTCAGGGATCAGTCCTGGTGGGTCTTTAGGGGCCATCTGGGATGACAGGGATCAAATCCTGGCCCAGTTGCACACAAGACAAATACCCTACCTGCTGTAGTATCAGTCTGGCCCAGTTTTGAAGCTTTGACTCAGAATCTTGACATGAATCGTTATCTCTCTTAACAGTATTTTGTAGACAAAACAGCGAAGAAACTCAGAACAGAGCTTCTGGGAACACTTTCCATTACGTGGGAACTGAAGGATGATGGGCAGGGGGGCAGGCAGGATGGTGGGAAAAGAGCTGCAGGACAATTCCATGCAGAAGGTACATGGAACATTGAGTACAGAGAGGTAAGATGAAGGTCCAGGATGAGGTCGTTGGGTTTGGTGTCTAAACAGGCCCTCTAAGAGGAAGATTAATGAAATAGGGCACTTATTCCAGATTACTTCTGCACCTCAGTGCCTAGAATTCAAAGCATATCTGCTGAATGGTTACAGAGCTTCAGTCAAGGCAAGGGGCGAGTGGTAAGGAGGAGAGGCCAGGCTGTAATCATTAAAGTCAAGATTGGCTATGAAAGAAAGTGAGGGCTATTATGTTTCAAACAGTATGTTATACTTGTTTCTCCTTGTAGAAAAATTGTGAAATATTAGAATTAAGAAAAAACATTATCATTTCACGTTCTTTCCAGAGGCAACTACTTTTTAATATTTTCATTATTTTCTACATTTCCATGCATATTTCACACTAAGTTAAATCTATAAAACACACACACATATTCATATACAATTTGTCTGTGCTTTTTTCAGTAAATTATTCTTCAGTCTTAAATTACAAGAGGCAATGTGCCCTTATAATGCATATAAATTTGCTTCTATGTAACACAAAGGCAAGTAGAAAGAAAAATTGATCTTTGGGCTTTCTACTTCCACCCAGTCCAAAGTTACCAAAGTTAACAGGCAAGTCTGGATCCCACTCCAACCTTCCTTACTTTCACTCAAATGGACACGTTCCAGAGAATTTTTATTACTTGCCTTTAAAAATAAGATCGAAGTTTAGCTCATTTCTCTGCAACTTGCTTTCTCACTTAACAATCCATCAGGGATCCCTTCCAGGTCAGTAGATACATATCTAACTTATTTTTATATAAATATATTATATTCCACAGCATGGATATTCCTCAATTTATTCAACCACTCCCCAGTTGACAGCCATTCAGGTCATTTCTTGGTTTTCTTTTGCAACAATTCAGTAAACATTATAACAGGAGCTTTTCCCCAAGATATTGAATCTGCTCATAAACAGCATTTTAAATGGATGCACAGCATTCTAGTATGTGGCTACACTAAAATTTACTGAAGCATTCTCCTATTGTCAAACATTTAAATTGTTTCTGGATTTTTTTTTCCTATTATAAATAAGACCTGGACTCCAAGTCGGGGTCGGTGACAGAATGCTGGTCAGTGCAGTGGAAAATGCTTTCCCGTGGCCAGAGTCCCAGAATGAACACTGATGCAGTCACTGCATCCAGCTCTGGTTTCTAGGGGAGAATTGTCCCTGCTAGCTGGCTGACCTCTGTAGTAAGCACTGTTGGAGACAGTTGCAAAGGGCTAGAAGATTGACTTGCGTGGAAGTCTCCCTGAAATTGTATGCATGTGAGTGAGCTGAGAAAGTTATAGAGCTCAGGCGAGCACTGCAGATTGAAACACTAATAGAGTGAGAACCCATGCCAGGAAGGCTACCTGCCCTTTCATGCCTATCAAACGCTGAATTTCTTCCAAGAAAGATTCCCTGTTCTACATCTCTAGACTAGCTTGACTGGCCAGAAGAAGAACCAAACATAAAACAATTCTGTGGCTTCTCTTGTTTTAGAATGCAGCTACCAACATTCAACCGAGGGTGCTTACATTTCCTTCTCAATACCTCTTGTGGGCTATCGCCTCTATTCCTGTCTTCAACCTCTCTCGTTAATGCAGATACTAAACAGGCTCTTTGAGGCTCTAGAACAATCTTGGAGAATTCTATCTAGGTTGTTGTTCATACATGGGCTGGAGATGACTTCTTTAGGACAGACTTCTAAATATGCAAGTTCCTGGCTAGAAAGTGTCTGATCATGTCTGAGGTTTTGTCTCTGGATTGCACATATACTTCCTAGAAAATGTGTAACAGTCATGTTCTTAACAGTCACACTCAGGAGTCTCGATCTCAACATGCCTTCATCAGCGCTGTGCATTCTCTTGAGACATTTTTGCCTATTTGGGCATGCCAAACATTTTATCTTGTTTTATTTAGTTATTCTTTATGACTGATTCAGCAGTTTTTGAAAATCCCTACTAATTTTTATTTCCCCTTTTCAGAACTATCTGATGAAGTTGTTCATTTTTCAATCAGGTCATTTATTTTTCTTATTGACTTACAGTTTTATATCACCTGTGCATTACATGCATGCCATGGACATTTTTGCAGTGGTTTTCTATTAATTGTATTAGGTTCAACAGCCTGAGTTACTTGTCTTCTGTAAGGTTGTACTATTTCTCTTCTCAGTTGGTACCAACTCTAAGACCAGGACTTTCATCTTTTGTTCTATTGATCAGAAATGATGTCCACTACTTAGCTGTGTGCTTTTTGATTTGGTTCAATTTTTCATGTAAATCAAAATGTTCCATTTCTTATGGGTAGTCTTTTGCCTGGAAATATCTTCTTCTATTGACATTCCCAAAAGACCTGTCTCAGGCTTCCCATTTCACTAACATGGAAGTCAAAGTCTTCTCTGTTCCTCAGAACCTTTATCAGAATTGTCAGTTGGTTCAGGACTTGCCAAGAGTGGACACTCTGACTGTATTTTAATAAATATATGGGGAAATGACTTACTTATTTTATAATATTCAGACTCTATCTACAACTTTGTTTGTGTATCTATGATTTATCCTGGGTTGGCTTTGTGAAAAGTCTAGAAGCTTGGATTTGGGAGACAAAAATGCCTAAGACTCAAATTTCAATTTTGCCACTTAACACATTGTGATTGCTATAGATAAGCCCTGCAAGCTTAGCTTTGACATCTTTAAAATTAACCTCACTTCTAGAATGGTCATACAGATTAATGTGATGTTATCTGCTTACTGGTTCAATGCTCAGTACAGTACCTGATATACTGTAAGTAATCAATAAGTACCAGCTAATCTTTCAGTAAGATTGCTACTCATCTTTATTTCAGTCCCAGTCATACATTGTTAAAGTGATTCCCAGACACTCTTTGTTGCTCTAGTGAATAATATTTTCCCCCCATTATATTTTTCTGCTTGTTATTACTGATACACAGAAAACCTATTGATTTTTATATATTCATTTTGCAACCAACTGGGTTCCTGAACTCTTATTAATTTGAAAGATTTCTCAGTTGATTCCCTTGGGTGTTTTAGGTCTACACTCACGTTATCTACAAATAATGATAATTTTGAAGAGATAACTCTTTTGAGGGGTTTGACAGGAAGATTCAATTTAATTCTGAAAATATTTATTGACAGATAAGGTCAATTTTGGACAAATCGAGTTGGAGATGCCAGTGGGACATCCAGCTAGAGATGGCCAGAAGGCAATTAGGGCTGTGGGCTGGAATCTGAGCATGCTGGCTGCTGACAGCCATGTGTCAGAGCCAGTAATGAATGAAGTGCCCCTCCACGGCCACCTGGAGGAGAGCAGGCGTTCAGGCAAATCAACTTGCCCATCAAGATCTCCTACCCACAACTTAGTCCAGACTGGGAATCTGGTGAGACCCTCTGCATACCTACTGGTACATCCACCCGGTCCAATAGATGGGAGAAGCAGGGTTCAGTGTGTTTTGTCTTTGCCATCGCCCTTTAGGAGAGGGGCAGAGATGTCGGCATAGAGACTGGCATCAAGCCTTATCTCTGTTCCTTTCCCTTGCACACCAAATGCCTGGTACACAGGAGGATCACTCCACAGTTTGGAAGCCTGCCTCATGTGCTGGGAGGAAAGAAAGTTGGGATGGAGAAGGGACAGTTTGGATGGAGGGATTGCTCAGGATGGGAGATGTGTGCTGAAAGTAGACTAAGGACCAAACATGATGGCCTCTTTGTATATGTTTTGCATACCATAATGCCCAAAAGTAGAGAGAGAGTAAGAAGGAAGGTGCCTTCCAAAGAGGCAGGGGGGTGGGGTAGGTGTGGCGGGAAGGGATACTGGGAACATTGGTGGTGGAGAATGCACACTGGTGGAAGGAGGGGTGTTTGATCATTGTATGACTAAAACTCAATCATGATATATTTGTAACTGTTTCTTAAGGTGATTCAATAAAAACATGCATTTTTAAAAATTTCCCAGCACATACAAAGAAGCCCACTGTGTCATCTATAAACATCCTGGCCCTTGCTGGCAATTATGAGCTCTCACTTCCTTTCCTGAAATGGTTTTCAGATACTTCTCTGCCTAGTTAACCTTTATCACTGCTCCAGATTCAATTCACATCGCACCTCCTCCAGGGTTTCTGGACAATCTCTGTGTGAACTCTCCGTGTTTCTATCTGTCCTTGTGTGTGTGTATTTCTCTCTCTCTCTCTCTCTCTCTTTCTCTCTCTCTCTACCTCAGTATCTCTTCCCGACTCCCCTTATAAGAACATTCATAAATTCTAGCCCTCTCCCATTCTGGACCTTAAAAACTTTTCAGTAGGTTTTGCTTAAACTCTTTCAGTATTTCTTCTTAGGAAAGCCCCAAATCCTACATATGTCTCACAATACTCTCCATAGGCTCTTCCCTTCCCACTCTGTCTCTGAAATGACCCTCAAGCCCCAGCCTGAACGTATCCACCCCTGCCAATGCTTCCTGCTCTTCTGTTCACTGAATCTTTCAACTTGCTGTTCTTTCTGGCCGAAGCATCATTTCCCCCACCTCTTCACTCTCTGCTTATTCCTCTTTTTTGATGGTAAGCCATATTTCATCACTCCCAGGAGACTCTATGGACCCCAACACTACAGAGCTCCATCCTCACACACCTGCACCCAAATGTCCACAGTGGACACATGTTCTCAGCCTGCACACACTACCCCCCCGCCCCAGCTCAAGCCGTGTCATCACATGGAGGCTATGCTGTGTTCCCTGTGCTGTGTATCCCATGCAGTGGGGATAATGTTCCCCTCCATCCACACCAGGGCACAGATCCCAGTATGCTGCCTGGACAACAGAAGCTCTGCAGAGATTTGCAGATGGCTGCATCTCTGCTCAGTCCCCTCCTCCTGAACTGCAGGTCCCAGTGCCCCTCCAGGCTCACACTTCTCTCTGAAATCCTACAGCCAAGCCCTAGGACACTAGAGGCAGCAGGTGCACATTCAGTGTTGGATGAGAAAGGCTGCTAATGAAGTTGTGCATCGATTCCCATTCCTAGAAGCTTATTGAGAAATTTTCATCACTACAGAAGCGTAAGTCCAGACTTTCTCAATCTCATCCTCAGTACATTTAAGGCAAGGTCATTCTTCTTTGAGGGGCTGTCCTATGTACACAGGACGTGGAGCTGCATCACAGGCTTCTACCCAAGACATAGTCAAGTAGCACCTCTGGTTAAAAAGAAAAATCAGACATTTGCTGAATGTCCTTAAAAGGGAAAAAAATTACTCACTCCAAGTTGAGACACACTGGTTTCCCTCTTAGCCATTTTGGAGTTTATAATGAAAGACAGGAGAAAAAAGTCTATCTAGAATAATACACATAGAAATCTTACCTCCCCTCTTGGTCATTTATTTCAGGGTATTCACTTATCTGCTTGCCTGACCAGCTTTTTATCTTGGCTGTGCCATGACCTCCTGTTGGTTAGCTTTCTCAAATGATGCTTTTTAATTGCATAAAACAAAAGACACAGGATTACAAAGGAAACCAATTATAGTGAAATATAGTCTTCAAAATATTTTGTCACAGAGTAATACTGGTGCTCCTTTATTAATGTATTATTAACATAATTCAACAGTGGGCTTGATAAATACTTGAGTTCAAAGCATAAGTGCTATTTCTAGAGAGTGGCAGCAACTGTAACATTCCAGGAAAATTTCTCATCAGTGATAAATTCACAGGTAGTGCTGTGTTGACTACATTCATGGCTAATAGAATTCTAACTATCAGTAAATTAGTGAAAATAAAATGTTCCCCGCTCGAATTAGGATCAGATTCTACTGAGAACCCCAGAAATCCAAGCCACCTCCTTTCCTCAGTAATTATGGAGAGGAATGCAGTTAGAGGTTGCGTGTGTGCAGGCGGGGAGAGTGGCAGGCAGTTAAAAGGTATGGCTGAGCATACTATGGACTATGCCATCCAGGAGTTCACAGTGGAGTACAGAGACAGGGCCCATCTGACTGCCTCCACTTAACAAAGTGTTCAGGGAGGCTTCATCATGGATCCAAGTGGAGGAAAGAGTACATACCAATAATCTCAGGAAAACAGGTGCTTTTAAGCAGGTATGCAAAGGAAACCAACAGCAATCCCTAACACTTGCAATGTCCCTTAGAAATGGTGGTGATGTCTAAGGGAAATGCAAATCAAAACAATAATGAGACAGCATCTCAACAGACACCAGAGACTGACATACATCAAAATGAGTGTGAACTGGGGTCTGGAATGGGTAGGGCATTTGTCTTGCACACAGCCAACTGGGTTTGATACCCAGCACCCCATATGCCTATATGGACACCTGTGTCCCGCCATAAGTGACCCCTGAGCACAGAGTCAAGAGAAAGACCTGAGCACAGCTGGGCATGCTTCCCCAACAAAAAGAACAAGGATAACAAGTGTTGGTGTGGATTGGGGAGAAAGAGACTTTCACTCACTGCTGGTATAAATGTTAACTAGTCTAGCCTTTCTGGTAAACAATATGGACATTACTAAAAAGACAAAACAAAACAAAAAAACTAGGAATTGAGCTTCTCTTTGACCCAGCAACTTCATTTCTTGGACTATACCCCAAGGACACAAAAACAAAATGGAGAAAGGCATATGCACCCCTATACTCCTTGCAGGGGCTGGAGCAATAGCACAGCAGGTAGAGTGTTTGCCTTGCACATGGCCGGGTTGGCCAACCAAAGTTTGATTCCTCCACCCCTCTTGGAGATCCCGGCAAGCTACTGAGAGTATCTTGCCTGCACGGCAAAGCCTGACAAGCTACCTGTGACATATTCAATATGCCAAACACAGTAACAACAAAGTTTCACAATGGAGATGTTACTGACCCCATTCAAGCCAATCAATGAACAACAGGAGGGCAGTGTTACAGTGCTACAGTGCTCCTTGCAGCACTATCCACAATAGGCAAAATCTGGAAACAACTCAAGTGTCCAGGAATAGATGACTGGGTAAAGAAACAATGGTACATGTTTCTTTTCTTGACCACAAGAAAAGATAGTCAAGCAATTTGCTGCCATATGGGTCCTGGAGAGTATCATATTCAGTGAAGTTCGTCAAAGGGAGAGAGACCTACATAGAATGATCTCTCTCATAAGCAGGATATAAAGAAATAATGGAATAACAAACACCCCAAAACAATGGAAACAAAGAACATGAGAACTGGTATTCATTAGGAAAATTGCCACTTGGGCAGGTGTGGGGGACCTGGGGAACAGGACAGGGAGGGGCAATGTCTATGGTGGAGGAAAGTATTCAACTGGGAGAAGTTAGTGGTGCTGAAAGATTGTAAAGTGTTATGTATAAAGCCCTATTAGCAACCACACTGCAAATAACAGTACAAAAACTTATTGAAAACAGAAAGCACCTCTTATAGAGCAAGACTAATGGGTGGGAGGCAAAGGGGGTTGGGGAGGCATTGGTAGAAGGAAGTGGACATTGGTGAAGGGATCAGTTTGGAACATTGTATGTCTGAAACCTAATCATGAATAACTTTGTAATTTCATGGTGAATACAGAAAGGAATAAAGGAAAGAAGGGAAGGAAGGGAGGAAAGAAAAGGGATGAAAGGAAATGGGAGGAAAAGGGAGGAAAGGGGAGAAACGGAAAGGAAAGGAAAGGAAAGGAAAGGAAAGGAAAGGAAAGGAAAGGAAAGGAAAGGAAAGGAAAGGAAAGAAGAGGGGAGGAGAGGGAAGGGGAGGGGAGGGGAAGGGGAAGGGGAGGGGAGGGGAGGGGAGGGAAGGGAAGGGAAGGGAAGGGAAGGGAAGGGAAGGGAAGGGAAGGGAAGGGAAGGGAAGGGAAGGGAAGGGAAGGGAAGGGAAGGGAAGGGAAGGGAAGGGAAGGGAAGGGAAGGGGAGGGAAGGGAAGGGAAGGGAATAATGGTATTGTGCCTATTCTCTCCTATTCACAGGTCTAGAAACCAAAGCACTTCCAAGTAGAAAGACACTCAGGGTCCAGCAAGGAGAGTAGAAGAGCTGGGATTCCAACCCAGATACCCAGATCAGCACAAAAGCGAAGCTCAGGCCCCTCCTCCTGGCATGCTGTAGGATCCCACACACCATCTCAGACAACGCCAAAGCCGAGGCCCCCTTCCCACACTGCACACAGTCGCAGGGGCAGAATCTGGGGGGTGCTGAAAAGACTTAGCACAGTTGCTACGCCTCAGGGACATGGAAACAAACTAGGGTCTCCTTTTTCCTCACAAGCCCAGGATGCAGACAACAAAATGAAGCATGGTGGACACAGGAGGCACCAAACCTGCCTCCGGACCCCAACTAGTAGCTCCGTGGGCCTAAGTCCAGGCCCCTCGGCTCCTCCGTTCTGACGTGAGGAGCTCTCATTCTCCTGGACATGTTTAACACAAAAGTCACCGCTGTGGACCAAATATGATTTTCCCCGCCTAGCAATCCAGATGCAGCTCATTTGTCATCATGGTGCACCCACACCAGCCAAGGGTTGTTTATTATGTTGACAGGGAATCCTGGACTCTGAATTGCTGATGGCAGGCCTCTCATGCATCATACTGTACTCCTCCCTGCTTCACGGTCCAGGTCTGTACCGAGAGGGAGTAATGATCTTGTCCCTGCCAGGATCTTTCTGAGTAACAAAGAGGCTGGGATTCTAATCCAGATCAGTGCAAAAGTGAAGCTCAGGATCCTCTTCATGCATGCTGCAGGACCCCATACACCATCTCAGACACAATGCCAAGGCACCCTGCTTGAGTGCCAGGAGCCTCCTGATCTGGGACTGTAGCTCAGGAGACAGTGGCTGAGCACAAAGGCTGGATCACAGAAGTTCAGATCTTATCACATGTTAAATCCTTTCATTTACTCATAGAAGGAATCATCCAGAGTTCCCCTCATGACCCGGGTAACATCTCACCCTCACGATGCTTAACTTCATCATTAATCATTTTTCCTGGGCCAATTGCTGCCATAGGCACTTTATGTCTAACCCAATGTTCTATCCTCAGAACTGTGTGAGAGAGCTACTCATACTATTATTTTTATTTTTCGCACAAGGAAAGTGAGGCCTAGCAAGGTTAAGGAACTGGCCCAAGTTCAGACAGCTGGGAAATGGAGGAGATAGAATGGATCTGACCCAGGCATCTAGTGCCAAATCAATCTTGTCTTATTATTTGTGTGTATGTGTGCTGCTATTATTGTAAAAGACATACCTGCAGTGCTTGGCAGAGGGTAGTTTGCTGTTCTGGTGACCAAATTCAGAAACTGGTCCATGCCTACCATTTGCTCTACCAGTTAAACCACGTCCCTGACTTCTAACACCTATCTTCTTAGCCATCATTCTATATCCTGAAGGAGTGACTGGGATGGGGATGGGGGTGAGGAGGGTTAAATGCTTATTGCCAAGGTGATAAGCAATATCTCTTTCTAGAGTGTTCTCATAGGCATAGAATATTGCCTTGGGAAGCCTTTTCTTCAAGTGTCAATAAACTTCAGCTCAAACACCTAGGCTTCTGCCCTGTGGGGACTTGGCCTGCTAGAGGGAAGCTCAGCGTGGTATCAGAAAGGAGTCCACAAAGGGAATTCTGTGCACACTAGATTTCCCAGAGAAGAAAAACAATGACTTGGGAGGTGAAAGTGAGTTGTCAAAAATCACGTGAGAGAAAGCTATGTCTCTGTCTCTGGCAGCTGCCTGAGCACCTCACAATGGCAGAGACTGCATCTGATTCATTGCTCAATCCCCAACACGGGCTTGGCATTTCATCGACACTCAGTTAATATTTGCTGAGTACATAGATTAATAAGTCCGGTTGTCATCTGTGCCTCTTATTTTCTCTTTATTTGTTTCTTTATCCATTAAAAGCTCCTGGCTGCTGTTTTGTCAAACACATACACCCATTTTTAACTGGCCTTCTCCCTAAGGGACACAAGCGATTTCAAGTCCTTTGGCCTGATAGGACACATCTGAAAATTAATTAAAAATGGAAAAATAGGTCTGGGATATGGCTCAGTGGTAGAATGCTCATTTTTCATGAGATTCTGTGTTCAATCTCCAGCACAGAAAAATATATTTATAAATACAGGGACGAAGAGGACGAAGGACGAAGAACCTCCGGCTCCGGGCACATCTCTTTGATTCCACTGTTCTGCCTGCATTAACATATGCCTCAGAGACCTGGGCCCTACGCAAACAGGATGAGAACGCTATTCAGGTCTCCCAAAGAAGAATAGAAAGAGCTCTGCTTGGAATATCACGTTTCACTCAAATGAGAGAAAGAATCCCGAGTTCCGACATCCGTCGACGATCAAGAATCAGGGACGCTGTCTCATTTGCCAAGGTGTCAAAAATCAGATGGGCTGGTCACGTAATGAGATTTAAAGACGACCGCTGGACTAGAGCTGTTACTACTGGATTCTACGGGATGTCAAAAGACCGCGTGGCCGCCCACCTTCCAGATGGTCAGACTTCTTCGTCAAGATCATGAACGATCGGTTTGAGGCTCTTCATGTTCCCAGAGCGAACAGATGCCATTGGGCTACACTAGCACGCGACAGGGACAAATGGAGACGTTACTGGTGCCCGCTCGAGCAAATCGACGACTAACGGGAAGTTAAGTGATAAGTGATAAGTGATAAATACAGGGAAAATAACCCCCAAAACTATCATGGTAGGCATGGAAAGAAACAAAAATTTAGTCCCTTAGTTTTCCTCTAAGTAGCACAGCAGTAGGGCGTTCGCCTTACAAGCGGCCAACATGGCCGACCCGAGTTCGATTCCTCCGCCCCTCTCGGAGAGCCCGGCAAGCTACCGAGAGTATTCGATATGCCAGACACAGTAACAACAAAGTCTCCAATGGAGACGTTACTGGGCCCGCTCGAGCAAATCGACGATCAACGGGAGGGCCTTTACCTTTACCTTTACCTAACAAAGAATATAGTAAAGATTCCTTCACTAACAAAGATCCTGTAAGTAAAGGTTTCTGTCCATGGTCCTGAACCATGAAAGTCCTCAAGGATCCTGGTTTTTCTCCTGCTACGTGGCCATTGGGATGCCTGTCCAGCCTCTCCCAAGATCTGTGCTTCAGATGGAAAAGGTAAAGGGAATTGGAGTGGAGAAGGAGAGAGAGAATGGGAGTAAGAAAGAGGGGCTGACCTAGTGGAGGCGGGGGCAGATCTCATTATAGGCTCCAGACAGGATGCTAAGGGCCTGAGACAAAGAACTTCAGCGGGGGCTAGGCAATACCATGGGCCACACCAGAAACAGGAGCTGGGCTGAGGGAGAGGGGGCTGATGCCTTAGTATAGGGTCCTGGAACCTTATCTTCAGCAGTCCCCGAGGATGAGGAGGACAGTAGGGAGACCAACTCTCTACAGGAAAGAGATGAGGAGATTAAGATACAGAGTCAGGCACAAAAGAAGACACCCTGAGGACCAGAGTCAGGAAGGATGTCACAGGGTAACCTCGTCCTCTATGGATGGCCTATTGTCTTTTTATTTCTTCCCCAGTTTCTGACTGGACATCTGCTGGCAATCCAATTGGCTCATTCACAGCAGCTACAGGGCAAGCTTAGCACAGGCTTTCCTTTAAATGAGGTAGGAAAGTTTGTATAAAGGTCACCTGCAATTCTCTTTGTTTTCCCACATTCTTCCATAGGAGTGCTGCTCTCTTTATATGCTAGGGAAAGGACTGAGGGTTTCAGCGCTCCCGACTGCACATCTGAATTTTATAGAAGCTCTGTTGGACATCAAAAAATTGTTCCCAGCAAAAGGAAGAGCTTAAATTAGCCCCCTCTGTTCAAGCAAATTAGTGGTGAGGTCAGTCCTGGCCTGGATCAGCTCAGAACAACCTAGATGCCAGCAGAGATCTATTAATTCAAACAATACGCACTGGACATAATCCATCTCTGTGCTCATCGAGTCTCCCTCTCTGCTCAGTCCTCCCAAGCCAAGTTTGCCTTTCTCCCTTTCTTTCCATACTCAGGCACACTCTTGCCTCAGGACCTTTGCACTTGCTTCCCCTATCCTTAAAAAGTTCTTTTCTCCCACCTCTAGAATTATTTACATAAATTTTACATAAATTTTTTACATAAATTGTTACATAAAAATTCTTTAAGTATTTACTCAACGTTTCCTTCTCAATTAACTCTCATTGAACTACCTAAAACATTTTCTTCACCTATTCTGGTAATTCTACGTTCCCTTACTTTGCTCTCTATTTGCTTTTATGTCCTATAGCCCATGTGGCTATATAGCATGTATTTAATTTACTGATATATTGTGTTTATATTCTGTTTCTCCCACTAGAACACATGTTTTATAAGAGTAAGGCCTTGCTTTATTTCACTGACACATCCCAAGAGCCTAGAACAGTGCCCATACTAGGCACTTAGTCAATATTTCATGGACGAATGAAAAAGCTGCAGTCCTGTCCATTCACAAATACACAGCTCCTGTGGTCTTAATTCCCCGAAGGCCCAAGAGCCAGCTGGTGTGGCTGTGTCTAGAAGCAGCCGGAGACAGACAGACCCTGGAGATGTAGCCCAGAGTGGAATGAAAACTGTGGCAGTGGTATCCCACTGCCCACTGCTTCCATGAACACCACACCAAGTTCCTGGCAAGCAGAGAGAATGGTTACCCGCAGAGAAATTCACCAAAATTCCTTGAAGGTACGGCACAGGACTGCCAAAGGAAGCAAATCTCAGTAAGCATCTGGTCAAAGGAATCTCCATCACTGTGCACCAGGCACTGATAATGTGCCTGCATGATGCTGAGCACCTGACTCCCATCATTTCTTTCAACTCTCTCAAAGAAGTAGGGACTCTTTTTGATGTTCATCCTTCTGACTCATCTTAACAAATGGAGTCTTGGCTAAGAAAAGCTTCCAGGTTCACACAGACGATAATAGACGGCAGAGCCGAGCTTCAAACACAGGCCTGTCTGACTCCTGAGGCCCCATCTTAATGTAGGTCTCCCTCTGCACTGGGATGAAAAGAGAGGGAGGAAGGTGGAGTAGAGGGGGAGGGATAGAGATGGCATGGCTGGCCATATGCCAGGTGTGATGTGAGGTCTGAAGTCCTGGCTAGAGCTACGGGATTTTTCCTTTTGGCTGGACATGTCTTTATTCTAGTCTTGTCCCCTACACCCACCCAGGGAAGGCACTGAGATGACCCATCTCATCTTAAAGATATATCTGTTTGTTTCACTGTGTTTCATTTGGGGGCCATGCTGGTGCTTGAATATTATTCCCGGCTTAGTATTTAGACCTATTAAAGGGGGACCTTTAGTCAGTGCTCAGGGGATCACACCCAGGCCTCCATCATGCAAAGCATATACATGAGTCCTTAAGTTATCACCCCAGCCCTAACTCTCTCTTTCTATCACCCTCCAGCTCTCTGCTTGAATGAACTGAGGGAAAATATACTTGAGTGGGTGGGAAGAGAATCTAAAAACAATGTCAGATAACAGATGAAAAGTGAACTTCCTCTTCAGTTCTCCTGAGAAGATGATCATTGCAGCCCACAACCCCCTCACCGTCCCTCACTATATACAGGCAGGCCCTGCTGAGCATCAGTATGGGGCTGGATGTGTGCAGGCCTCTGGTTCAGAAACTAATCATCAACCTCACACTCCAGTTTAAAAGACCCGCCCATGGCACTGGTGGCCTCAGAATGCCTTGGGCTTCCTCCACCCTGGCAGCTGCAAGTCCAGTCTATATAACCTCCTGCTGAGTTATGCAGTCTTCTTTCCATGGTCCAGCATCCCAGCACTAGGTCCCTCAAAGTACTTCACAGGAGACTTCTCTGCAGAGGTGCTGGAGACCTTCAAGACTGCTTTCTTCCCTGGAACTTCTGCCAAGACTGGGTCCCTTCTTCTGTGGGCACACAAAACTGATTTGCACCATACCTGAGATTGGAACAGAAATTTCTATGGCCATCTTCTGGGTGTTTTGAGAAAAATTGAAAGTGTGTATTTTAAAAAGTGAATGAATGGCTGAAAGGTGAGCTTTCCACTGGAAGAATGTGTAAGAGGCAAGGCTAGTAGGTGCCTTAGAACCTAGGAGGCTCCACTTCTGTGGGTCTTTGGCAGGAAGCACTGAGGGTCTCTATCAGGAAGTTATGGGAATCATAAAATGAGAGATAATTTCACTGACATTCATGAGGATCTCCAACAAAACTGTCTGATCTTCCCTGACAATGTTTGTGGAAGAGGGGAGCTGCCAAGAGAGTGTATAGCAAGAAGAGGAAGAGAATTTAGAAAAAGGACAAGAAGGTACCTGCAAGGGAGAGGAAACAAAATCAGAGCATCCCAGGAAAAAATAAAAGTTGAAACAGTCACATTGAAATTGGTGAGAAAAGTTATTTCACAGCAACCCTAAGATTTCTTTCCCCCAAGTCTGCAGAGCTCAGCATAATTGGGAGGAATAGCTTAACTCGGGACTGCTCCCTGGGGAAGGAAAGACAGCATTGTGTGCAGGCAGACTGTTCCAGATTGGAGGCAGGGTCTGGGAGGAAGAATGCCAAGAATGCCCATGGACCATGCAGTGGAAATGGAGAACCATCATGGTTTGCAGGTATGGGAGTCACAGAGAACCAAGGAGCACTTAGAGCCTGAAGCAACATCAGAAAAACTCCAACACCTCAACCAGGGACTAGAGGAGTCAAAAATGACATGCACCTATAAGAGAAAATGAAAGAGCCCTGGAATTAAGAAACAAATTTAACAAGCCCAGGGAAGGCACATTCCTGGACAAGACTGGAGATATTTGAGGAAGATCTAGCCAGGCAGTTGGTGATGGTCTTTTCCTGTAGGAGGTCAGTTGATAAATTTGGGGAGCAGTGATAATTGTTATTATAGCTTTGGTGAGCAAGATAGTTTTTATTAAAGCTTACATAGGAAGATGTGAGGGTAGATAAAGAGAGGAAGTACGTGTGCAAAAGAGAGCATGAGCTTCTCCAGAGTGAAATAAGACAGAGACAGAGACAACATGTATTGTACATGTTCAAGGGAGAAGCGAACTTGAAGAGCAAGACTCAAACAGACAACTGACCAAAGTAAAAGAATGAGAATATTTATAAGAAGATAAATATTATTTGAAAGGTCTGGAGCAATATCACAGCGGGTAGGGCATTTGCCTTGCACAAGGCCAACACGGCCGACCCAAGTTCGATTCCTCTGCCCTTCTCGGAGAGCCCAACAAGCTACTAAGAATATCTTGTCCACACAGCAAAGCCTGGAAAGCTACCCGTGACGTATTCGGTATGCCAAACACAGTAACAACAAGTCTCAAAATGTTACTGGGCCTGCTCGAGCAAATTGATGAAACGGGAAAACAGTGACAGTGACAGTGAAAGGAACTAACAGAAATTTTGGAGCCAAAGAATATAACATTAAAACTTTTTAAAAAGTCCAATATCAAAACTGGGGTTTAGCATCAGACTCTCAAACAAGAAATCAGTAAACTTGAAGGAATGTCATTTGATGTGATAAAATAATAGGAACAAAAAGAACAAAGAAGGAAGGAAGGAAGGAAGG
This sequence comes from Sorex fumeus, assembly GCF_029834395.1. NCBI lineage: Eukaryota > Metazoa > Chordata > Mammalia > Eulipotyphla > Soricidae > Sorex > Sorex fumeus. Next base: position 49,344,642 of record NW_026606104.1, read on the forward strand.
AAGGAAGGAAGGAAGGAAGGAAGGAAGGAAGAGTGAGTCCAAATAAATTAGGAAACTCCAAAAGCAGATCAATTTATACAAAAAGAAGCTAGAGAGTGAAAGGTACAGAAAGCTTTAGGGAGATATGAGACCAAAATACCCCAAGTCTGAGGAAGGAAATGGAACCCAAATTCTGCAGGCTTGAAGGAGTCTAACTATAAGACATATCAAAAATAATTAAGAAAATGGTAATAATAGTAAGTCATTCTCTACCAGAAATTACTTTAAATTTAAATCAATCAAAGCCCCTAGTCAAAAGATAGACCCTGGGCCAGAGAATGAATACAGTTAGTAAGGAGCTTGTCTTGCATGTGACTGACCCAGATTTGATCCCTGACACCCAGTATGGTCTCCCAATCCCCACTAAGAGTGATCTGTTAGTGAAGACCCAGAAGTAAGCTCTGAGCACTGCCATGCATAGCCCACAAAATAGCAACAAAAAGATAAGCATTGGTAGATAATAAAACAACAAGAATGCTGTGCTAAGTCTTAGTTTTAGTTTAGGAATAAGAGACATACATACACTGAATGAAAGTTGGGGAGAAAATTCTATACAAATGGTGACCATAATAAAAGCAGAGGAGACCATACTCATGTCAGAGAAAATATTGTTACAGAGTTACAAATACTATTACAAGACATACAGGAATTATTATGATGAAAGGACAGCTTCAGCTGGAATACATATAACTACAAATATATATGTATCTTTTTTTAATTTTTAAAAAAATTTATTAGTGAAACACCACGAGGTACAGTTGTAGACTTACAAATTTTTGTGCTTGGGTTTCAGTTATAAAATGTTTGAGTACCTATCCTTCCACCAGTGCCCATTCTCCACCACCACTGATCCCAGTATCCCTCCAACTCCCCATTCCTCCCATCCTACCCTGCCTCTGTGGCAGGGCATTCCCTTTTGTTCTCTCTCTCCTTTTGGGTGCTGTGGTTTGCAAAAGAGGCATTGAGTGGCAATCATGTTCAGTCTATAGTCTACTTTCAGCATCTTCTCCTCCACTGCCCAGCCACCACCACACTCCAGGACCTTTCTGGATGCTCAGGCCAAGACTCACGCACGAGTGAAGCCCCACAGAACCAGGTAGGCGGAACTCTGAGACCTGGGACTCCAGGCTCAATGGATCCAGTAACAGAGATTCTCTGCGTGTTCCTACCAACCACAGGTAACCAAGGGATTAAAACCAGGAGCCCCACCCTACCCTGCCCTGTCTGCTTCCACCAACCGCCAGCGACCCAGGGATTACACACAGAAGAACTACCCTATTGGTTCCAGATAAATACCTCACCAGCAGACCTCCACTACCTCCACTACTCAGCCACTGCCACGCTTCAGGACATATCATAAGACACTTAATATCCATCTCCCAGGATTGTTGCACCATATTTGATAGGTTTCAAATATGGTTTGAAACATGGGAACACCTACAAGGGTGATTAGAGGCCACCCTAAAAGCTTCTATCCCTCTCAGAGAACGTGGCAAGCTACCAAGAGTATCCCGCCCACACAGCAGAGTCTGGCAAGCTAACTGTGGCGTATTCAATATGCCAAAATCAGTATTGAGTGGCAATCAATACTGACCTGAAAGAGCCACCAATACGACAGTGTTAAGAAGGATGAGGAAGGAGAGGCTGATAAAATCTCAAGGCCAAACTAGGCTGCCAAAACAAAGAAAGACAAAAATGACTGTCTGTACTTTCAATGCACGTACGCTGGCATCAGATGCATCCATCGAGGACCTGATGGTACAAGTGCGAAAGATCAAGTATGATGTCATTGGTCTGACTGAGACAAGAAGACATAAATCACATCACGTTATTTTTGACAATGAAGAAGAACTGTTCCTCGGAACATGCAACAAAAGAGGCATCAGAGGTGTCAGTATCCTTCTCAACATGAACTTGGCCATAAGCATTGATTCATTCGAATGCCTAACAACCCTAATCAGACAATTACACTTGAATAGATGTGGCTCACTGCTGACAGTTTCTATCTTCATTGTCTATGCACCAACATCCAATTATGATGAAGGAAAAATTGAGAAGTTCTACATGGAGCTGGAGAAGTTCTATAGAGAAGACCACACCTTCTATAAGATCATTGTCGGTGATTTTAATGCCAAGATAGGACCGAGAAGATCAGCCAAAAAATTCCACATCAGAACCCATGGTCTAGAACGGAACGAACAGGGTGAGAGACTGTCTGAGTTCATCATGTTGACCAAGACCATCCATGGTAACTCACAGTTCCAGAAGACCGAATCTAAACATTGGACATGGGAGTCTCCCGGTGGACGGTGCTATAATGAAATTGACCACATCATATTCAATCGACAGTTTTGCCTGACTGATGTCACTATTGTCCCAAAATTCCAAATGGGATCGGACCACCGTGTCCTTCATGCAAAATTCTACTTCATGGAGCAGGGAGAAAGGGCTGCAAAGTTTAAGAAGAGAACTCCCAGAATGACGACCAACTGGGAGCTCTTTGGCACTGTTCCTACAACATGGGAAGATGCTGTCATTGACAACATTGAGGAAGAATACGATTGACTGGTTCAAGACCTCCATGACTGTGTGAGGAATGCCAAGAAGGAGATAGCCACAAAAAAATGCCTGTCTCTGAAAACTCTGGAGCTTATTCACCAACGTGGCTTGGTGCAAACCTCAGGCAACCACAAGCAAATGTCTGAGCTCGCAAAGCAGTACAGAGAGGTGATAAAGGAAGCCCTCAAAGAGAGAAGAGCAGCAGTGCTGGTAGATGAGGCAGAAGCTGGGAAAAGCATTCATAATGCCCGCCTATCCTTTGCCAACTACAAGACCAAGATGACTGCCCTCCGACATCCTGATGGATCTATCACATCTTCCAGAAGGGCAATGGAGAAAATTATCCATGACTTCTACTCAGATCTCTTTGATAGCCATGTCCACCTGCCCACGTACCAAATTCCGCAGGATGGATATGTCATTTCCAAAGTTCTCCCTTCCGAAATCTGACATGCCATTTTGTCGGTAAAGAAGCAAACAGCACCTGGCCTAGACAAGGTCGGTAGACTGAAGACTCTGAAGACTCTGCCATCGGTACTCATTAATACACTGGCTCGGCTCTTCACACACTACCTGTCTGAATGCAAGGTTCCATCCCAATGGAAAACCAGCAGGACTGTACTACTGTACAAGAAGGGAGACATCCACAACATTGGCAACTATCACCCGATCTGCCTATTGACTGTCACCTACAAGCTGTTCACTCGAGTCATCCTGAGTAGGATTGGCAGAACACTAGATGAAGGACAACCATGCGAGCAAGCCAGGTTCCAAAAAGGATTCAGCATGATCGACCATATCCACGCGATAACCAAGCTCATTGAGGTTTCTCGGGAGTTCAAGATGTCACTCTGTCTAACATTCATTGATTTAAAGAAAGCCTTTGATTATGTTGAGACAGAAGCAGTCATTGAAGCCCTAGTCAATCAGGGCGCTCAAACCCAATACATCAGTATCCTCTGTGAGCTGTATTACGGATTCACTACCAGGATCTCACTATTCTACAAAGAAGTGATCATCCATGTCAAGAGAGGGGTTAGGCAGGGTGATACCATTTCACCGAAATTCTTCAGTGCCACCCTCAAGAATGTCATGAGACAACTGGAATGGGAAGGAATGGAAATGAAGATAGACGGTTGGCAACTACACCACCCTCGCTTTGCTGATGACATAATTCTAATAACACCAAACATTAGTCAAGCAACACAAATGCTGGCGGACTTTGACCGTGAGTGTGGAAAGGTTGGACTATAGCTAAATCTCACAAAGACAATGTTTATGAGAAAGAATCTCATTCCTGATGTTCCATCGCTCTAAACAGAACGAACATCTCCGATTGCAACAGTTATGTATACCTAGGTCGAGAAGTCAACATGACGAATGACCTGGCACCTGAGTTACACAGGAGGAAGAGAGTGGCTTGGAATGCCTTCAAGAGCATCAAAGAAATAGCTAAAAGAATGAAGAACCTCTGGCTCATCTCTTCGATTCCACTGTTCTTCCTGCATCAAAATATGCCTCAGAGACCTGGGCCCTACGAAAACAGTATGAGAACGCTATTTGGGTCTCCTAAAGAGGAATTGAAAGAGCTATGCTTGGAATATCACGCTTCACTCAAATGAGAGAAAGAATCTAGAGTTCCAGTCTCTATTGAGGATTGAGAATCAGGGACACAATCTCGTTTGCCAATGCATCGAAAATCAGATGGGCTGAACACATAATGAGATTTAGAGATGACCGCTGGACTAGAGCCATTACTGACCGGATTTCATGGGATGTCAAAAGACCGTGTGGCTGCCCACCTACGAGATGATCATACTTCTTCATCAAGACCCTGAATGATCAGTTTGAGGCTCTTTGTGTTACTAGAACGAGCAGACGCCATTGGGATACGCTACCACATGACAGGGACAAATGGAGACGTTACTGGTGCTCGCTTGAACAAATCAATGAATAATGGGATGTCAAGTGATCAAGTGATCTTACAGCAGAGTACCGGCATATATGAAGCAAATACCAAAAGAATTGAAAGAAAAAGAGACAATAATAAAATAGTAGACTTCAACACCTGATTTTCAGTAATAAATGAGCTTAAACAACATAATTGGCCAAATAGATTTAATGGCCAAATGAAAAACATTCAACCTGGGAGAGGATATACACTGTTCTCAAGCACACACAGCACATTGTGTAAGACTGATTACATGTTAGGCCACAGAGAAGCATTAATGAACTGAGAATTGTAGTCAGATTAAGTAACTTTTCTGACAGAAAAGAACAAAACTAGAAATCAATAGCAAAATTTGGAAAATTCACAGATTTGTGAGAATCAACACACTATTGAGCAAGCAAAGAAGAACTCACTAGGGAAATTAGAAGATAACTTGAAACAAATGAAAATGAAAATACAATATACCAAACCTTAGGGAATATGGCAAGAGCAGTTATAAGAAGGCTACTTCTTTTCAAAGCCTACATTAAAAATAAAGAAGCACTCAAATCAACAACCTAATTTTATATCCCAAAGAACTAGTAAAAGAATAGCAAACTAAACATCATTCTAGAGGGAGGGAAGTAATAAAGAAGAGAACAGAAGTAAACAAAATGGGGAAGACAAAAAGACAAAAACAATAGGGAACTCTCTTTTCAATAGAGTTTTTGAAAGGCCAATAAACTTGACAAGCTTTTAGTTAGACTAAGAAAAATGTGAGAAGCCTCAAATCAGTAATAACCTCTTATAATTATTTTACAATCAGTGCCACCTAATTTTAAAATGTTATGAGTCTACTAGTAGTGGTTATATGCAGAAAAGTGGATACCATTAGAGAAATGGGTAAATCCTAGAAACACACAACTCAAATCATAAGGAAATAAAAAATCATATAGTACGATGACTAAAAGTCATCATACTATAACTAGTAAGAAGATTTTATTATCAAAAATATTTTAAAAATCATAATAAAGTTAAGCCCAGAAGCAGATGGCTTCACCTGAAAATTCTAGCTAATATTTAAATAAGAATTAACACAAATCTTCTAAAACTTAAAATAAAAGTGGGAAAGGAAACTCCTCCAAACACATTGTATGAAGTCAGCACTATAATTTAATTTATTGGGGTGTTTTTTTGGGGGGGTCATACCCAACAATGCTCAGGGATAACTCCTGGCTTTGCACTCAGGAACCAGTCCTGGTGGTCCTTAGAGGATCATAGGGGATGTCGGGGATTAAACCCAAGTCAGCCTCATGAAAGGTAACACTATACTATCTCTCCAGCCCCAGCACTATAATTTATATCTGATATCAAAATCAAATATCTATAATAAAACTACAAACCAATATCAGAAAAAGGCAAGGATACTTTCTTTTTAAAAAATTTTTTTAATTTTCATTTTAAATTAATCACCATGAGATACAGTTACAGACTTATGAACTTTCATGATTACGCTTCAGTCATACAATGATCGTGTACTCATCCCTCCATCAGTGCCCATTCTCCGCCACCCCAATGTTCCCATTATCCCTCCTAAGGCAAGGATACTTTCTCTTACCATTTTGAGTTCAATATAGAAGTAGGAGTCCCAGTGAGAGCAATTAGACAACCCCCTCCCAGCAAAAAAAAGGAAAGAAAAGAAAGGCATTCAAATTGGAAAGGAAGAGGTAAAAGTATCTGTGGTGGATATAGATGACATGATCCAAATTCTAAAAATTTAATACACAATAAAAACATGTTATAACAAACACAAACAAATTAAGCAAAATTGCAGGGTACAAAACAAATGCAAAAATCAGCTGTCTCTCTATACACTAAGAATCCAATAAGGAAATTAACAGACTAATCTTACTTACAATAGCATCAAGCAGAATAAAATAATTAAGAATCCACTTAACCAAAGAGGAAAAAGACTGAAAAATACAACATACTGCTACTGAAAGAAATTAAAAACACAATACATGGAAAGACATTCTATGTTTTGAATTGAAAGACTTAATATTGTTAAAATATCCACACTGTCCCCAAATGACCCACTCATTCAAAGTAATTCCTGTTAAAATTCCAATGGTATGTTTTGCAAAACTAATATGAAAAAATTCTACAACTCATAATATATTTTAACAACTCCAAATAGAAAATCAGAAACAAACATTCAACTTCAAACAACAACAACAAAAACTCACAAAAACAAAAAACTTGGAAATTAAAAATGAAACAAAAATTCACATTTTCTCACTTTAAAACTATCATCATCAAAATAGTATGACAGACTTATGAACAGAATGGAAATCCCAGAAATAAATTCTCAGGTTTAAGGTCAAATGATTTTAACTCTGGTGCTAAAGTTACAGTGAAGGAAGGGAAGGTCTCTTTGCAGATGGTGCTGAGAAACCTACACCCCCACAAGCAAGGGAGTAAACTTGACTGTTACCTCATAATACATAGGAAAAGTATGAACTTAGTGGATTAAAGATTTAAATGTAAGACCACCAGATGATCTACCAGATAGAACATCAAAGATACAATTAAAAATAGGGGAATGAGCTACATCAAGAGTGAAAACTTCTGCACAGCAAGGGAAACAGTCAAGAATGAAAACCAACTACAGAATGGAAGAAAACACTAACCCACTATCTGGTAAAGGATGACTTACCAGAACATATAAAGAATTTCTGGTACTCACAACCAAAACCCAAATTATCTGAAAATGGGTGAGACTCAGAACAACTATTTCTTCAAATACAGACAGATGGCCAACAAGCACATGAAAAGATGCACAAGATAAAGTCCAACCAAAGTACAGTGAGCTAGTCCCTCAGGACCACCAGTCATGTGGCAATAGGAAAGTAGGTACGTGTTGAGGGTGTGAGGAAATGGGGGCTCCTGAGCAATGTGGATGGATGAGGCTAGAAATGGTGAATCCATTAGAGAAAACAGTATGGAGGACCTCAAGTAGAAACATAATAACCACCATGTGACCCAACAATCCCCAAAAATTATCTGCATGCTTAAATTTAGTGGGGCATTATTCATAAAACCTTAGAAGTGGATGTAACCTGACTGTAAATAAACAACAACAACAACGAAAATGGATCAAGGGAATGTGCTATAGGGGCAGGGGATAGAAGATAGGTTGCTTGCCTTGCATGGTGACCTGAGTTCGATTCCCAGCGTTGTATGTCTCCTGAGCCCCACCAGAAGTGATTCCTGAGTGCACAGCCTGAATTCTACTGCGCTGGGTGTGACCCAAAACAACAACAACAACAAATAATGTGATACATAGCACTCTCCTCCCATTGTTCATCAATTTTGCTCAAGTGGGCCCAGTAATGTCTCCACTGTGAGACTTGTTGTTACAGTGTTTGGCATATCGAATACATCACAGGGAGCTTCCCAGGCTTTGCCGTGAGGGCGAGATACTCTCAGTAGCTTGCCAGCCTTTCTGAGAGGGGCAGAGGAATTAAACTCGGGTTGGCCAGGACAGCCGCATGCAAGGCAAACGCCCTACCACTGTGCAATCGCTCCAGCCCATAATGTGATATATACATTTAGTAAAATATTATTCTGGCTTAGAGGGGAAGAAATTAGGCCAAGAAGACAGCTTAAAGGGCTACTGTGCATATTTTGAATGCAGGGGGCCTTTGTTCAATCCCGAGTATTGTCTGGTCTCCCAAGCACTGCCAGTCTTGGCCTCCAAGCAACTCAACAGAAGCAGCCTGTAAACACTGCCAGGAGAAAGGAGTTCCTGTAACAAACCAGCATATGGACAAGCCTTGAAGGTATGATGCTAAATGCAATAAGTCCATCACATGCACAAAAAAAGACAGATATTGCATTTCTCTGATAAGAGGTACAAAAGATTTCAAACTCTCAGAAAAGCAGATGGTGGCTGTCAGGGGTGGAGTAGGGCAGGGAGGTGTGCTCTGTGGGACAGCTTTTTCATTTCAGTTTTGTGAGATGGAAATCTCTAGAGGTCTGTTGTTCTATGTTACTAGTATGCCCTGATACATAGAATTTGTTAAGATGGTAAGCTTGCCATTATATTTACCTTAATTAAAAAAAAAACAGAGACAGCTTGGATATGTGGGGATCATTTACCAAGATTGTAAGATGAGGAGTGTAGATGAACACCATCAGTTGGGGAGACAGGCCCACCCTGTCTAGTTAAAGCAAAAGGAATAGTCCCTTTCCCCATGCACAGAGAAGACTTTTGACCACAATGACCTGCTCCATTTTGTCCCTTCCAGCACTGATCCAACAGGTCCTATCTTGACTCACCCACTTATTGTCTGCAAATAACCAAACAGGCAAGCTCTCTGGGGAGAATGAGGTTTTAAATCTTCCTGTTTGTTACAGAGTTTTCAGCATCTAGAGGCATGAGTGGCCTATGGCAGATGCCCAGTGAGCAAGTGAAGGGAGATGGAGGCTTCTCTCCTGCATTTGGAAATTTTCTTTAAAGAGAGAAAAGAGGGAGACCTGTAACAGCCTCAGGTGAGCAGATGTCTAAGGTTGGGCTTGGGGAGGCAGGAACAAGTTTGTAGAATAGGCTGAAGAGGAAAGGACCATCCATCCACTAGAGAACCTTTGTCCCTGGTCTCTTGTGGCTCCAGACCCATGTCAGGTAGCTGATTTCCCTTGAGGTCACTGGGTCAATAGACTTTAGGACACAGAAAGAAGTTCCCCCAGGCCTCCTACTACTCATATCCTAGCTCAAAGCTTCTCAAACTTGCCTGGTGCCTGGGTTACCTGGGCATTCACCAGGTGTGAGTGGGGCCTAAAAGTCCACATTTATGTGGGGGGACTCCTGATGGGTGTTCAGAAGGCTTGGGGCCCCACCAGTGATTCTCAGTCAGCTGGACCAGTGGTTCAATGCAAGGGCCTGAGGACGTGCTCCTGCTGGGGCCCAGCAGTTCCAGGAATGACCAAGGTACCTCAGTGGTGCCTAGACCCTCCAAGGCTGCACCCAGAGATGCCTGGGTGGGGGGTATCATATGCTGCCAGGAATCAAGTCTGTATCGACCTGTTGGGCATATGTCTTAACAGCTGTACTAGCTCCCAGTGGAGTCTGCATTTTTGACAAACTTCCAGGATATCTGGCTATTAAAGCTGAGTGACATTGGCTGGTTCTCAACCTTGCAGCACTGGAGAAGCCTGGCAAAATCCCAGTGGACGTTTTACTACCGGAGAGCCTCCCCTACCTCCCCTGTTAGACAGGTCTTATTGCTGGGCCCCATCATTGCTAAGGAATCAATTTCTTCCTCATGAAATCCCCAAATCCCAGGAAAACCAAGGATATGACTAGTTACCCCAAAAGTTCTGAACAAAAGGACCACTTTCCAGAGGCCAGAGAGGCCTTCAAGAGAGAGTGGCACCTAATTCCTAAATGCCTTTCTTGCCTAACCTCAGCTGCAAGTCAGCTGAGATGCCCCATCAGACATGCTGCAGATGCTAGCTATCTTCCAGGTCCTGCTTAAAATGTTTTGCCTCAGACAATCCTGCCAGCTGTCCTGGGCAGAAATAGCACTGTGATTCCCCAAGCAGAGAGGGGCAGAAGGGAGCACAGAGACTAAGCCAGTTGCCCAGGGTCACACAGCTAGAAAGTTGAGTGAAGCTGTGAACACTGGTAGTTTAGACCTAGAACCCATCATGAGCTTGATCCCACACTGTTGACTGGTTCCTCCTGCATTTTGCCCTGAAAGTCACCCAGGCTCAGATTCTCTTCTTGATATTACAGAAGGAGACCAGTTTCTTGAAGACCAAATAACCTTCCAAGATCACTCGGGAACAGTGAGTGTATGATTTAAATTTCAGACAGACTCAAAACTCCATTTTCTGGGCATGAAGGAAAAGGCAAGTTCTAGAAGATGGGGTGGCTCATTCATTGTTTCACCTAGTTATCTGTTCATTAATTCATCAGGCACTCGACAAACACGGACCCAGGTAACTGGAGGCCAAGACCAGACTTCCAGGCAAGAGAAATAAACTTCGCTCCTCTGCTTAAGAGCTCTAGTTGTGTTTTGGAGACACTAGACAGGTTGGTGGGTGAACTGGGACGGACAGGAAGAACCCAGAAGGAGTGCCCAGTTGCATTCTCTGGGAACCAGAGCAGCTGTGGGGAAGGTGCCTGGGGAGCTCTGGGTTGACACTGCTCAGGTCTGGGTATCATCTGGGTCAGATGGTCCAGGTGGCACCCTCCCCTGGCACCTGCTCACCTGCACACACTCACTTTCATCCCCATCTGTTCTCCCCCTGGAATCAATCTAGCATGGGGACAAAGGCAAAGGGACTCACTGCTCCCCCATGGATCGAAGCCAAGTTGGCATCCCAATTTATCATCCCCAGGTCCCAGAGGAAAGCCAAATTGTAACTGTCAGGAACAAGACAGAACTGTCAAAAGCAGACAAAGTCAGCCACGTCAATTGTGAAGCCGAAGTCGCAGTTCTATTTGTTCTGTGAGAGTGAACATCTCACTTTTTTTTTTTTGTCAAGATGGAAAATAAAAACAGAGAACAGTTTCAGGGCCATGAAAACTCTCCATCTTGTGCGGGGGAAACCCACATCAGTTTCTAGCAATGCACCCCCACATAAACCTCTCGTCACTCTAGTCAGTAAAAGTGGTGTCTTACAATGAGAACAGGCATGGTCTCTGAAAGGACTTAGTCCTGGCTCTTAAGGCACAGATGGCCTGTGGCTCAGAAGACAGTCCCATTCACAGCTCGGAGACAGAAGAAAGCTGGAGAGCAGTTCAGGGTATGAGGAGCCCTTCTAGAGCAGAATCAGAGAAGGCTTCCTGGAGGAGGCAGCATCTACAATGGAGCTGGAAGGATGAATTGAGTCTTGCATGGTGGAAAAGGAGGAGAGGAGAACTCCAGAAGAAAGGCTCATGTCAGTGCAAGAGGTTAGGACAGTAGAAGAAGGGACAGAGAATCACAGAATCCTTTGGAAAACTCAAATATTCACTTTGGGCAAGAGTCTTTGGGCAGAGAAATCCCTGGCAGGGAGGTAGGGCCCTGAGGCTGGGGGACTCCCCAGTCTGGACAGGGGCTACAGCACTTCCCTATGCTGCTGGGGGCACACACACATGTGCACGCACCCTCCCTGTTAACTGCAGCACACCCAGGTAAGTGTGTGTGCGCGCTCATGCATGTATGTGCGTGTGTGCTGATAGCGGTCTCGCCGGTCATTGTACAGAAGCACGGCTCACCAGGGCTGCTCACCAAAAATAGCATCAAGCAATTTAGGTCAGGGCTGTGTTATTATTACTAGTTACTGGTGAAGTTATTTAATAAGAATGTCACATCCAATCGAGACCACGGAGGGAATTGACAGCAGGAAGAATGTAATTATACTAACTGGAGGCGCTCCCAGCCCCCGTGGCTGGCACACCTTGGAGAGGCACCAGGAGCTGGACGCTCTCCCGGTCTCACCACCTCATGGAGGGCACCTTCCTCCATGGGGCCACTGTGCCAGGCCTGAGCATAGCTGGTCCAACGGAGGCTCTCTGGAACTGTCTCAGGGACCCATTGGGGTTCCTTTTATCACACCACTCTGGCCAGACACCCCTGCCCAGTGAGAGACAGAAAGACAATGACCAAGAGAACCAGGAAGAGACGGGCGGATAGAAAGACACAGGGGGCATGTGGCAGAGGCTTCCAGAAAGACAGGGGAGGGCAGGAAAGATAGAACAGGGACAGAAGGGACAGAGATGGGCACTGCAGAGTGAGAATCCATCACAGAGAGGACTGTGGACTGAACAGCGAGGGAAGTCACTGGCTCTGCCCAGCTGCCAAAGGTCACCTGTGTCCCTGGAGCCCAGGCCTCCAGGCCAATGAACTGGGGAAACAGGAAGATGCAGTCCAGAGCACTGGGAGCAACTGGTATAAATGGAAGAACAGGCCAGCATGCAGAGGAGGGGGAAGCCAGAGAGAGCCCCTAAGGCAGAACATGTTTGAAATTTAAAGAGTAAATTTGGGAGCGGAGCAATAGTACAGCTTTTAGGGCTCTTGTCTTGCATGTTGTGAACCTGGGTTCAATCCCTGGCACCCCGTATGGTCCCTCTAGACCCACAGAACTGATTCCTGAGGGCAGAGCTAAGAGTAAGCCTTGGGCATCTCTGGGTGTGACCCCCAAACAACCAAAACAAAAACAAAAAAAAAAGAAAGAGAGAAAAGTTGGTGGGAAAGAAAACTAAAGCGGAAAGGAGCAGGGAAGGACAGTCAGGCCCAGAGAAGGGAATAGAAACGGGCCCCTCTAAAGATGGGAGGGCTGCACCTCACTCTGCAGTGCCCATCTCTGTCTCTCCTGCCACTGTTCTTTAGGGAGCTGGGCAATGGGGGAGGACAGGTGGCATTCAGGTCCTGTCGCAGTGATGTGCTGGCCCTGTCATCCTGTGATGGAACTGGGAACATTGGGAAGGGCCACTCCTGGACCATGGCAGCAGCACAGCAGGGAAAGGCCAGAGGCAGGCACGCAGGACTAGCTGCCCTGTGGGCCCAGCAGGGAGCTGAACCACAGTACTAGCTTTGGGCTCAGAGGGACCAAGGCTGAGGATATAGTAGGACAGTTGGGGACAGACAATACATGAGGCCTTGGTAATGCAGGAAGGGATGGAACAGGAGTTCCGGGACTCTAGCTGGTCACTGCCCACACTCCTGCTTGTACCCACCAAAAGCCTTCCATGCCCAGGTTTCACAGTCCATGGCTCTGTCCAGCCCAGGCCTCGTCACTTTGGCCAGACTGCTCTGCCCATCTCCCTTAGAAGGGGCCATGGCTTCCCCAGCAGCCATGCCCACTGTCCTGACCGACCTTTGCTCGTCATTAAGGCCACGGTGACCTTCCTCCCACAGCTCAGGGATTGTAGCTCAGCCTTGCTGGGTTGGAGGACTGCTCTGCTCCAGGCTCTGCTGGTCTCACAGTGGCAATAAACCACCAGCCTCACCTGGGCCACCCGCACCAGTCCTGGGAGGTGGAAACTTCGGAAGCGCTCAACAAAGCCTGCAGAGGACTGAGCAAGGAGGCAGAGGAAAAGCTCTGAGGCTCACAGAATCTCAGGAAAATTTCAGCCCCTGGGGTGGTTCCCTCAGGCTGTCTGAGGGGGTCCTCTGGCCCTCCCTTGGAAAGCAGGAACAGTGGCTTCCAGCCAGCAGGTATCAGAGGCTGCAGCTCTGCCTAGTGAGTGATCCCAGGAATTCAGAGAGGCTGGAGGGCAGACAAAGGTACAGAACCTTTTCTACTGAGCTCAGGCAACCCACAAACTCTGCCAAAATCAGAAATACAATGACTGGGGACACTTCAAGGGTCAAGGTGGACTTTGCCCCTGGGGCTGGGAGCTGGGAGCAGGGACCCAGGCTAGACAAACTGACAGGACTCCCTGCTGCAAGCACACACATTGACAGTTCACACACACATAGTTCATGCACATGCACACATGGGCATCTACAGATATCAGGATTATGCCCACAGCCGGCAAGCTCACTGCCCACCCCCCACCCCCAGATATACACTCACAGCTCACCCCTGCACCCTTTGCAGTGTACAGGTACCCACACCCATGTCCTCAGCACAGATGAAGGACTTCATTAGCCCTTTGGCTTCTCCTCTCTATGGTCACCAAACCCCACTGGCATTCTGGAAGAATTTATGCCAAGTCTGGGTGTCTTATTCCCCTGGTGCTGTGTTTGTGAGTGGTGGAGCCAAGTGCGTGTCTGGGGAAGCTGCTTGTGTAAACACACGTGTAGAGGTCTGAGTGTGTAAATGTGCTTGCTCACACACACACACACACACACACACACACACACACACTCTCATGGAATACATGGAAGAGGACACGAATTATGGGGGACTATACAAGAGCATGACACTGCCCCCTCAGACATGCATAGTGCCAAGACTTTGGCCATGAGCTCCCTGAACTGTAGTGGGGACCTGACTCTACAGCATTATGGTAGCTGTGTGACCTTGGATACTCTGTTCACCTTCTCTGGACCTCAGCAACTTCTTCAGTAAGGGAAGGATCTCAACAGTTCCCTCCCTCTGCCCCAGGTGAGTGGGAAGATTAAATAAGATTATGGATATGAAGCCCCAGGCATAAGGCGTTCAATAAACATTAATTACCACTCATTCCTTCCCTTCCACCCACCTTGTGCTTCCATGCCTGCAACTGATATGTCTTTATTGAGTGCTAACTGTGTGTCAAGCTTGCCGTAGGTACAGGAGGTGCAAAGTCCGTATGCTCATCCTCATGCAGCCTGTTTTCCAGTGGAGGAGACAGATGGTGAGCAAGTCAACAATAAACAAGTAATAGACGGAATGTGGTCAGGGCCTTGAAGAAGGTGACACGTGGGATCCATCTGCAGTGGTCGACCTCGGAGGGTGGCCCTCTGGAGCAGAGCTGGGAGCAGGGTAAGAGGGAACCTTGGACAATGGTGGGGGGAGAGCATGCCAGGTAGAGGAAGGAACAGGCACCAGAGACAAGATGCAGGTACTGCCTTGGTATTGTCTGGCAACAGTAAGAAACTCGTCTTTCTCGGTGGTGCTGTTACAAGAGCTGTGGAAGACGGTAGCAAGATCAAGCCAGGGCTGGTTGGATTTAACATTGTGCATACAGGGGAGGGGAGACCAGGTCCAAGCCCCCTTGTTGGGATTCTCTCACTGCTGGAGAGACACAGGGATGTTGGTGGGGATGGGTGAGTGGGAGGAACAGAGCAGTCAAGGAGTTACTGTCCCCAGGGAGAGACAATGGGACCATAAGGGTTCACTCAGCACCACGGAGCTCCCAGAGACTTCTATGCCTTCCATCCCTTCCCCCATCTTTCTCTGGGCTCCTTGCTCATGACTCCAGACTCCAGAGACCATATCTCAACTCTACGGGCACATCCTCAAGGAGACTCTCTCTGGTACCCACCTAAGCACAATTAAACACAGAAGCACCTGGTTTAAAGGACAAACTACTATCCCCTAGTTAGGACTCAGGAACAGCCATGGTCTCTGACTCTTCACATAGAATGTCCCCCAGACAGCTGCCTTCAAACTTTCCACATGTATGAAGGGCACCAACCTGTGGACCAGTGACTAAAGCCCTCTGCCACAAAGCACACTGGGGAATGCAGGAAATGTATTCCTTTTTTCCTGCTCAAGACTTGGTCCCTTTCACATATGTCCTCCACTTCTCCTCTCTCCAATGGGCACTTCCTTCTAGTCCACAAATGTTAAGACTGGTGGGCTAAGTCTCTTCCTGAGGACATATTCTCATTTTGCGTTCCCAACTGTGCTATGATACCGCAGCTATAGCAACTCCACTGCACAGATGAGGAAACCGAGGCAGGTGCAGAGCAATGAAAAACCATGTCCTGAGTGGAGTGGCCATTCTGGATAAGTGGCAAGGAGTGGCAAGGAGGAGTGGCTGTTCTGGATAAGAGCTGGGGTATATCTGGCACAGTGTCCATGCTCTGGAGGCCAGGCTGTCTTGCTTTTTATTTCAAATTATGTTAACACCAGTTTATAGACTGAATGTCACTTAAGATTACATTTAACATTACAATGTCACTCATTTTCCTTAATGAACAGGGGGATATATACCTGTTGCAAGTGCCTTAGCCAGGCTGGCCTGGCCTGAGGTCTGTCTCTGCTTCACTCTCTCTCCATATGCATCCACCAAACTTTCCCTCAGTCTCCTGCAACCCCTCCCTGGGATCTCCGCCTGGGAACCCAACTTCAGGGTCTTGTTCCACAGAAGAGCTGGCAGGAAGTGGAGGCGGGGCAGGAGCCACTGACTCATGCTGACGCCCTCCCTCCAGGCTCCAAGTGAAGTAGCACTGAGCACAGTGAGTCTCCATGTCACCCCAGCCCGCCACAAAAGCTCAGTGTCCAAGGACCAGCGTGCTGGATGCACCAGAAGGAGCAGCCTCAGGTAGAGCTCCAAGGCCTATCCATGGAGATTAAAGCGAATGTGGGACCTGGGTCACCTATCTACTGTCTTTGACTAGATTGGTCCCTGTCCCTACCAGAGCACCCAGCCAGGTGTCACTTACTTGAGCCCCAGTAAACAACTGGTGAGCCCTGCAGAGACCCCCATCTGGCACACTCTAGTCTCCCCTCCTCTGTTCCTGCCTTAAGAATGGTTACCCCCGTTTCCCTCTCTTGTCTCAAACTCATTCATTTAGTCACCAAACACTGGGTGAGTATTAGGTTAAGTGCTAGTTTCTAATCAGAAAGATGCACCAGACACAGTTCCTGTTCTGGTCCAATCTCATGCCTCTGTTAGCATCTCTCTCCTTTTGCAAATTAGCAATTCTCCCCATACCCAGGTGTCCATCAAACAACTTGGCTCCTCCATGGCCAGCATGGCAGCTGACCAAGAGTGTCATCCCAGCCTCTAGTCAAAGAACCTGCATAGAATTGTCTAAGAAAACACTAGAGAAGGGAAACTTTAAAAGCAAAATGCTTCCTTTCATTCCATCTGCCTTTATTTATCGGTGTTCTGTTTTGGGAGGGCCAGGCTTCACAAGTCCCCTTTCTGGTCCTCTTTTCTGAGCAGCTGAGTGGAGAAGGGCACACTCGAGGCCTGGAGCTTGCAGCAAAGTGGCAGAGTGGGCAAGAGTGGGAGCTTCTATTTACTCTGCTGCCTTTTGCTTGGGGCCTCCAAATGTCTCTCTGTGTCTCCATCACTTCAAAAACATCTGTTTGCCTAGCAGCAGCCAACACACTCTGTCCCCAAACTTCAAGCTCTTTCTCTTCGTCATTTTTTTTAAAAAATCTCATCTCATCACAATAAAAGCTAAATACGAGAAATCATTAGATGAAGGTGTCTTTTCTCTCAAACCCAAGGGATGAAGAGACTGAAAAGATCCCTTCGGGTTAATTCACAAATGTGAAGACTTCACATTTTCATTTTCAATTAAGTAATTACTCCATTGCCATAGTAACACTTGCTGCTCTGTTTGAGATTGGAGATTTGAAAAAATTCAAACATTAAAACACAGTCATTGTTAACTTTTGTAATCTTCGAGTAACAAAGACTTTTCTCTCCTATAAAACTGGAAGACCAATGAATGACGAATTGTGTTGCATAAAAATGTAGAAAAATACCACAGACTCTAAAGTTCCGAACTGGGAGGCAGGGAGGGCATGTGCCATGCTGCTAGAGATTAAAATCTAGTGTCCTGAAAAATATTCTTTAAAATCCTTAGGAGGAAACATAAACAGTGACATAGAAAATGATCAAAGCATGTGAATACTTTACAGGAAAAGACACCCGTGACTAAGAAACATGAAAAGATGCTCAAGTTCATTTATAATTAAAGAAGCAATAATAAGATACCTTTCTGTAAATGTCAGATTGCATTTTTTGAAGTCGCTGGACAGGTACAAAGTAGAGGTTCTTGGACCAGCAGCATCTTCCAGGAACCTGTCAGAAATTCAAGTTCTCAACGCCCTCCCAACCTACTCCACTGAATAAGAAACTCTTGGGACAGAGATCCGTGATTTAACCACCTCCAGCAATCTTGATACACTACGTATGGAGAAACCAAGAACTCCCAAAAGCTAATTCTAATATTTACTTGAATTAATGCCATCTAGGACTTTTAGTGGTATACGTGTATGTGCCATTATGAAAAAGATAAAAAAAAATGCAAACAACTAAGACTCAATGAAAAAGTCCAATTTTAAAAAAGGCACAGAGGAAAAACAGATACGTTTTCGAAGAAGACATATAGATGGTAATAGGCACATGAAAAGATATTAGCTCTTAATAGTAGGGAAAATTGACCACTTAATGTCCCCTCTCGGAGAGCCCGGCAAGCTACCGAGAGTATTCGATATGCCAGACACAGTAACAACAAAGTCTCCAATGGAGACGTTACTGGGCCCGCTCGAGCAAATCGACGATCAACGGGAGGGCCTTTTACCTTTACCTTTAATAGTAGGGAAATGAAAATGAAAACAACAGTGAGTTAGCACCTCGCCTCTATAAGAATGGTTATTCTGTCAAAGAGAAGAATCATGTGCTGGAGAGGATGTGGAGAGAAGAGGATGAGGAGAGTAGAATTCCCTTCTCTGTGGGTGGAAGTGTGGACTGGTATAGCCTTCATGGAAAGCAAATCAAAGATTCCTCAAAAATAAAAAAATTAAAAAGCAGCTGTTCATTGTAGCCCTGTTCTAGACCTCTCCCTAACCCAAGCATCTCCTGGTATATCCAAGCATGGCAGATGTAGTTGTGTGTGGCTGCTAATGTATCCCAATCTCCCCCAGCACAAGAGACAGCCCCCTAATAGAATGTTTTAATATAGTATTCATGCATGTTGACTTCCAGTGAAGCATGCCTAAAATTTATATATTATAATGCAATGCTACTTCAATAAAAAATAAAATAAACTTTAAAACAAATATCATTAGTTCTAGATATTATAATTTTAGATATTAGTTCATTCATGTTGAAATTTCTCTCTCATGCACACACCACACACACACATGTGCGCGTGCAATTTTTGTATTGTGGCATTGTTTAGGGTGGCCAAAATAGAGAAAATCCCTAAATAATAAAAAGTTATTAACTTATGGTAATTTATGTAATACTTTATCATAATTACAAGAATGAGAAGAAACTCTGTACATCTAACCAGAATGATGTGTAAGAAATAATAAAAGCTATATCTATATTTGTACCACATTTCTACTTCCAGGTATGTTTTGGAGATTTCTGTAGTAATTCAGAAAAAGCCACTAATAAGGATGACTAGGGATCTGCAGTGGGTTGAAGGTCTCTTTCTTGTTTGGTTGGGTTTTTGAGTGTTTGTTTTGTTTTTTGGTTTTCTTTCTTCTTCTTTTTTATAAAAATTTTTGCTATATGCTGTTTGAATTTTTGCCCTGGGTACATATTGCTTTTACAGTAATTGAAAATTAGTTATAACTAATTAACTTAGTAGAAAAGAAAGATCAAGCAAGTGGTAGAAGCATGGTTGGAAGAGAGGAAAATTAGATCATTTGGGTCTCTGCATCGAGGCTACATCCCAGCCTCTGCATGAGAACCAAGGACTGCACTCCAATGCTTTATCTTCAGTCACTTGGGTTGTTTTGATAAAGAACAAGCAAAAAACTGTTTCAGTGAACTGGTGGCTTTCAAGTCAATTACTTACGTAACAAAGTGAAAAGTCTTGTAAACAAGGCCAGGCCTCTGTGCTACCTGCTGTGCTTCCCTTGGTTCATCCCTCCCAACTGAAATGCTGTGGACACAGTGACTGAATTTCATTTGGTTTCCAGCAGAGTATGAACATTCTGTCTCCATTACAAATTACATGTGAGTGTAAATGCCAGTGTGGACATATCTCATATTTGCATGTCAGAGTGAATAAAGACTATGTTTGTACCTCAGAACAGAGACAGCCTGTTTTCACAGAGGTGTGTGAACACATGGTCTGTGTTGATGTTCCAAGTTCAATAGACTAAGGCTTTTCATTAAGGGCATCATGGGAAACAGAAGATTGATGCAGAGAAATCAAGATTACTAATCCTAGGAATTTTCTCAAAGAAGACAATCTATTTTATTCTCTAGTTCAGACATTACTCCACTTCTGGTCACCCAACCCTCAAGTATATTTCTTTATAAAATAAATTATAAAATCCCTGATTCATCTATTATCCCATCATCCTCCCATATACCCTTGATTGGGTCCTTTCTTTTACCTATTTATCTATTCAAACACTCATAAATCTACCCATTCAATGAAACTACTCATTGTACATTCCATCAATCATTTTATTCAACCATCCTTTTCATCTGTACAATCTATCAAGAAAGTTCTTCCATTTATCTACTCATCCCTCCATTCAACTTTGCATTTATTTATCTATTCCAGTCATCCATCCAATCCAGCCTGTCTGTCCCTCCATTTTACCAGTATATCAGTCAATGCTATTTTCCATCCTAGGCCTCCATACATATATTATTCTCTCATAAATAATATTCTGTATATTTTCCTATACCAATTGCCCTCTAGATATCACCATGCCTCTAGATTAATTTCCTCTCGATCTCACCATCCTGTCTACCCATTCATCCTTCCATGAGCTATTCATGCATCCAATCTATCCATCCATCCATCCATCCATCCATCCACTCAATCATTTCTTCATCCCACCGCATAGACTCAGGGTATGCCTCTGGAGGTTAAGGGACTGGAGAATCAAGGTCAAATGACTTTATAAGAAAAAAATAATAATGTAATTGAAATTCCACTGCTTTACCCAAGACCTGCCATGCTCCTTAAACACAGACTCTATCTGAACAGTCTCAATACCACGTTTTTAACCAAATTTCCCATTCCTCCTCTTTTTTTTAATGCCAATCCCCCCCCCCCCCAACCCTAGTCTCTGATTAGCTTAACTTCTAAGTACCAACCAGAAAAAAATATCAAGTTCAAAATCTGCCACTAATGTCTTATCCATATCCTGGAGCCAGGTTCCTTTCTCTCTGATCTCTCTACGTTGAACTCTAGCTTGAAATAAAGCCCCAGCCATGATGTCTGTGCCCTTCAACCAATTTGTGGCACCGGCTGGCCACAATCCAGTGCCACTCAGCAAGACTTCAACTGAAAAATGTGCCTTCCAATTAGGAAGCAAGCAGCCTATTACAAGACAGGAGCTACGTTAGTCACTTTCTATTTAACATCTAATTACATCTTCACTGCAACTCTCTGGGTTAGGCAAGAGGCTCAGAGGAGGAAACAGAGACTTAGAGAGGTTAAGTCATTTGTCTAAAATCACACAACTGCTGAGAGAAACACAGAAACTCAAACCCCATTAAAGTCTTGGTTCCTTCCTTTCCAGCAAACTACTGCTTAGAGAACATTTTCCCAAACAGCCCAGAGAAATCAAAATGATAATGATGGGAAAAAACCCCATTTTACATTTTTCAATTGACTTTGTTTGAACTTTCTAGATATCCATAATATAATATACCTTATAGATAAGGGTGGTTTTGGTGAGTAAAGGATACATTTTCCATTTCCCCTGCTATAAAACTATTGAAATACATTTTAATCTATGTCAAGTTCACCAATGAGATTATATCCAGGTGTATTATTATTTTAATGTTTAAGTCTTTGCTCCTGGTCCTTTCTACTGACTGATATTTGGGGAGCATATTTTGAACAAAGAAAAGATCTGTGACAAGACAGTAAGATCCAGGGCTGGAGAGATGGTCCTTGTGAGTGATATCAGGAACTAGGTTTCCTAGCACTTGTCTTCCTCATGTTTCCATGTTAGATTTCTCCAAGAACCTCAATGGCATGGAATTTTCAAAGCAGACATGAAGATGTCAGATTTTGAAGTCACCACACTGGGAGACAATACATAAGTTCTTGAAGGAAATTATCGCCCAGATTCCTAGATTCTAGATTCTCTGCTCTTCCCAGTTAAAAATATCCTGATAATCACTCAAAAATTACTCCCATATTCCTGGAGGTACAAGTGTCTACTGATACATTCAAAGGATTCACCTCAAAGATCCACTGTAGATATTAGATATCTGGACTTTAGATATTACAGTAAAGCATCTTATGTCCATCAGGAAACTAATTCAGATTTTATGGATGGGCATCAGTCTGATTCCCCTTTCATCTGGGTTACATCTGTAGAGGTATCACTTGGATAGAAAACAGTTTATTCAATTCAAATAGAGAAATAAAGATTGTCTGGATTTGCCACAACGGTCACAATGGCACTGTCATCCAGACAGCATAGGGATGTGTTTCTCTGCTACAGCAGGGGGGGATCCCTTGTTCATATCCTTTTCCAGTGACAATATGCACCTTCCTCATGTCAGGGAGACTGTGATATTTCCTGTGTCCCTCAGTGCTATCGCTCCAGCCCTTGTTTAATCATATGTAACTAAAAGTATGTGTATTGTTTTGTTGAAAGGATGTTTGTATAGCTGCTCCCTAGAAATGTTTGATCAGCCATTTTCTAAACTGTCACATGCTAACCCACGTGTTTCTTGTTCCCTTGAAGTCTATGTTAAAATTTCCCACTATAATAATGAATTATCAAACAAATCTTGTCATTTTTCATCAGCTAATATTAAAATAGCAAAGAGCTCCATTTTCTTAGCCGCATCCCTAATCTAGACAAAATGATCATGTAAACGCCAAGTTAATGCATATTCTATGTGCTAATTCTGTGGCAGGTACGAGGCAGAGACTTTCTAGCTGTGGTTTCTTTAGAAAGAAAGTTAAGTTACTTGATGATCCTTCTGGGACTCCCTCCACCCATTCAGAATGAACATGTCTCAGATCACAATTTCAAGGGTTGTAGGCACGAGCTATCCTCTTACCACTGGGAGCAGGACTTGAACAAAAGGATGCCCATTCATCCCGTTCTCAACCTGGTCTATAAAGTAGGGATTTCCACATTTATGCAAAACAGGAGGGTTCAAATTCACAGCATCTCTCACTTGCCCTGTGCCTCTGTATAGCTCCCTTCACCTCTATAAGCCTGCTTCCTTGATAAAAAGAAGATGATAAGAGTATCCATGTCAGTGGAACCATTAAGAGGCTGCCAGTTACAGTCTGATGCAAACATTTATTTAACCTTCTTTTCTATTGCTCACCATTTAGTTTATTCCCACTTTCTCTCTAGGATAAATAATGTTGTGCAGCTTGCCCATGGAAGGTTGGCTGCCACCCTGGCTCTATCTTCTGAGTAAATTCTCTGAAGTGGAAGACTGAGTCCAAATTCACAAATATAGTTAAGGCTGTTGATGATGCTGTTGCCAAGTTGCTTTCCAGAAAGTTTGTAGCCATTTTCACTCCTCCAGGCAGTTTGCGGAAGTCTCCATTACATGGTACCCTTGCCAGGGTTGTTCAGAACTTCTTTCTGAAGTGATGTATGTTTCGTTCCACACATACATTCATAGATAATCCTGCACGAATAAGCAACTATAATCTTATTAAGCAGACTTAGTGTGATTTCCTTTATTCCTTTGGCTTTCTCTCCCTCACTCTCACCCATACCGCGCCCCATTCCCCCATTGGGCAACACCCTCCCATATTAATGAGCTACTTTGCATTTCTCCATAATTTTATTCTGACTCATAAAGCCATATACAAACATAAGCTGCATGCTCCCATCTATGCATTTACATATATAGTAGGGGTTTGACATTGTTTATCTTTTTTAAATTGGATCATATTATACATACTTCTCAGCTTTTCTCACTCAATAATAATGACGGTCCAATTAAATGAAGTAATGTCTACAGATTACTTAGCACAGTGACTAGAGTGCCGAGCACATTATTTATTGCTGTTGTTCTATGTTCAGAAAGAGCCAGCTTCCCTCCTGTTGCTGGGAGGTTCGCAGCCAAGTCTGGATGGGGAAGGATCAGGAGAAGGCAAGGTTGCTTCCATTTTCATGTCACTTCCAAGCTGCCTTTCTTCATAACTTGCTGTCTGTTGGACCAGAAACAGTGATGTATCAATTGGGCCACAGTCCCTGCCCTCTGGAAGCTCATGGTCTCAGTGAGGAAGTGAGGATTCAGCACAGTGAACAATGTCAACTGAGATCAATAATAGTAAGGCAAGGAGCACAACTCTAAAAGGGTAATCCTCAACAAGGGCCTGGAGGAAGAAGCAAATCTTGGGAGGAACTGAGAATCCTTGGTAGTGAGGTGGAAGAGATGAGAACAATCCAGTCAAGGGAATTGGGCATACAAAGACCCAGAGGCAGGTGGGGTCATGCCCTGAAGACCCGAGGAAGGTGGCAGGCTAGAGAGCATGGGACTCTCTGGAGAGCATTTGTGGCCCCACAAGACCTGCAATAGCACACGTTCCCTGTCTGCTCTGATCCTACAGACTTCAGCAGGCACCTGTGACCAAGTTCCAGCCCAGGGATAAAGCAAAGGTCTGCATACAAAGTCTCCTGAAGATCCTCCTAGGATGGGAGATTCATGCTGAAAGCAGACTATAGACTGCACATGATTGCCACTCAATGCCTCTTTTGCAAATCACAGCACCCAAAAGGAGAGAGAAAAGAAAAGGGAATGTCCTGCCACAGGGGTGGGGTGGGATGGGGGGATGGGAGGGTGGGAGGATACTGGGAGCATTGGAGGTGGAGAATGGGCACTGGTGAAGGGATGGGTACTTAATCATTGTATAACTGAAACCCAAGCATAAAAATTTGTACATCTACAACTGTACCTCATGGTGTTTCACTAATAAAATTTTTTTTTTAAAAAGTCTCCCTGAAGCCTTCGACAGACTCAGAGAAGCAGGGATTATTAGTTTTCTAGTTTTGTTTTGCTGGGGTTTTTTTTTCTTTTTTTAGGAGATGGGAAATGAACGCCCAGCAAACTGCAATCTCTCAGGTGGTCTCCTACCAAGAAGGGCCGGGATTTCAGCCCAAGTCTCAAGCTCTAGCTTGTGCTTCTGATAGTGACTGACACAGACCTCCAAAGTCTGGGCCATGATTTCACTGGCCCTTCAAAAGGAGATATATGAATCTTCTCTGCCAGGAGGGGAGGTGAGCTGGCCTCAGAGCCCTGGCTAGCAGTCACTTCACAGCCCCACTCCTCTCAGACCTGCCCCCACCAGGACACCAGTGCACCTGCTGTGTATGAAGCTCTCTGCTCCCGATAGCCATGCATGCCTCCTGACGCCAAAGGGAGCCCCTCAGCTCCACGTAGGGCAGTGTTCATCCATGGTGGGCACCAGTCAGTATATCTGAGCAGCTTCCTCCTGCAGCTACAGTCTCTGGGAGGAGACAGGAGTTGTCCTGTCCCAGGGACCCCTCCATCTCCAAACAGGTTCCCCACCTTCCATGCCAGCCATGTATAACCTGGTCATGCTCAGATTGAACATCTGGGCCCTGCAGTTAGCTGAGGCCGACCAGGGGCTCTGCTCTCAGCCTCTTGGTGTCTCCTCAGACAGATACCCATTCCTCAGGACAAACTCTGGGGTGGCAGTTGGGAGGGGACTGAGCTGTCTATTTCAGGGAGGCAGAAATGACAGGCCCCGTACCACCAGGAGACTAGGGCAGAAAACAGCAGGAACAGGTGCAAAGAAAGCTAAATGAAGATCACCCTTCTCTCTACTTCCTCACAGAAAGCCACAGAGGAGAAAGTGAGTAACACTCTGCCCTGCACCTTGCATGCCTACCCTAAGCTCTAACTAAGCACTGACATTTGAGCCATCAGTGACCTCCATGAGCTTCAGTTTTCCCATCTGTGAAATGGAGCTAAAGGCCCATACCTGTTGAGAGATGCAAACAAGATGTTTATGAAAAGTCTGGCAGGGCAAGTCCCAGGAAAAACTGTAGACCTAAAGTTAATAGCATAACTGCTATCATAACAGAAACCATCTGTGACTCGTATCAGTACTGCCACGTGTGTCCTGGGCTATGTGCAGTGCAGAAACTGTCAAGGAGTTCCAGGAGGGTGGGTACGCAGGAGCAACAGTCCTCACTCCGTCTCTTGTCCTCACTCCATCTCTTGCCTCACTCCATCTCACTCCATCCTGCAGTGTGATGTTTGGGCAAATCAGTTCTTTCCTCCAAACCTCAGTGTCTACAATGGGACGCACCCCACTAGCCACCATCCTGGCCTGGGGATCCTTTGCTGCACACGAAGGTCACACATCATATGGAACATGTCTAATAGGGTGCCTGGGCATGGCCACATGGTCACTGAGTCAGAATCATAAATGCACAGACAACTCATTTGTGGAATATAAAGTAACAGAATGGGAGACTAACACCCAAGAACAGGAGAGATAAGAACCAGGAGGATTACTCCACAGCTTAGAAGCCGGACTCGCATGCTGGGGGAAAAAGCAGCTCAGATAGAGAAGGGACCACCAAGTAAAGGGTGCTAGAAGGGCCCACTTGGGATGGGAGATGCATGCTGAAAGTAGACTATAGACCGAACATGATGGCCACTTAATACCTCTACTGCAAACCACAACACCGAAAGAAAAGAGAGAGCAAAAGGGAATTCCCTGCCACAGAGGTGGGGTGGGGTGGAGGGGGACAGAGTGGAGGTGGCAGAGGGTTGCTGGGACCATTGGTGGTGGAAAATGGGCACTGGCTGGAGGGATGGGTACCCGACCATTGTATGACTGAAACACAAGCACAAAAGTTTGTTAAGTCTGTAACTGTACCCCACAGAGACAGCACAGCGGTAGGGCGTTTGCCTTACAAGCGGTCAACATGGCCGACCCGAGTTCGATTCCTCCGCCCCTCTCGGAGAGCCCGGCAAGCTACCGAGAGTATCTCACCCGCATGGCAGAGCCTGGCAAGCTACCCGTGACGTATTCGATATGCCAAACACAGTAATAACAAGACTCATGATGGAGACATTACTGGGCCCGCTTGAGCAAATCGATGAACAACGGGAGGTCGGTGACCGTGAAAAATAAAGAAATGCACAGGCATCTATGCCACGCCACCAATGCATAGTCAACTCTGGTCATCACCATTGTGGTCTCCCAGGTCAAGGAGCTGCAGCTTCTGCTGCTACATCTTCTTAGGAACCTGTGACATGTCCAAAATATGTCCCAGAAGGCAGCCCTAGGAGCAAGCCCCTGGTTCAATGTCAGCCATTCTCTGCACTCCTACAGGACCAGCCTGGCACCTGTGTATTGCTCTGGGATACTCAGGGCACTACACTGAAATGATCTGCTGAATCATCTTCCTGACATCACTTAATCACTTAACTTCCCGTTAGTCGTCGATTTGCTTGAGCGGGCGCCAGTAACGTCTCCATTTGTCCCTGTCACGTGCTAGTGTAGCCCAATGCCATTGGGCTACTCATCAGATGCCTGCCTGACATAAGAGAAAAAATGCAAGTTTGGGGCTTGAGGTAGGATGGGGTTCAGAAACCACTCCTGGCATCAAACCACTCAGAGCCCCTCAGAATCCCCAGCCCAAAATGGGGGCTCAATACAACTTGGTTGAATAGGTGCATGGATGGCTGGGGTCTGACAGGGAAGAAAATGAGAAGAAGGGGAGAGGAAAACTTATGAAGAGACCAAAGACCAAGGCTCTGTTACTGCCTTATGTAACTTTCTCTGCCTCTCCCTTCAACTGCTCTTGTCTTGATCTAGGATCCTCCTCCATTCTGGTCCTTCATCTGCAAAGCAGCCTCACGGTGTCTAATCTTGCACTGACAATAGTCCCTAGCAAGGAGCTCATGGAGGAGAATGAAGTCTGAATCCAGAGCCATTCCTAACAGTTACCCTGAATGAAGTACAGTTGCCTCCATGGACTCTTCCAGTGGGCAAGGAAGGGGAAAGAAAAGTGAACAATTTGTTTTTTCATTTAAATATGACACAGAGATCAGCAGGCGAGGAGACCCACATCACAGTCAAATCTCTCAGTCTGGAGTCAGGATTTGCAGAAGCCCAGAGTGGGCTGGCAGTTAGCACAGTTCAGAGGGTGGGTGGGACTCTGAGCACCAGAGCCAAGCTGGCCCCTCCCATGCCCACGAATGGATGGGAAATCTTGTCCCATTCAAGAGAGATGTGTTAAGAAGCCAACAGGGTCGCATATCCAAAGCCCCCTCCTCCGATCAGCTCCATTGGTAATGACACTGACATTTCAATTTCTCCATCTGACTCCTCATGCATTTTTCACTCTGTGGATTTGCAGCTTGAGAGGGGAAGAAAGGCATGGTGGGGCGGGTAAGAGGACTTGGATGAGATCAGCATTCCCTGCTTGGGGTTCCCAGACCCCTGCGGGTGTTCAAAGACAGTAATGAGCATTGGTGAGCTAGTTTCAATATTTCAAAGTGCCCAACAGAAACTGCATTGAGCCCCGATCAAAATGCACAGGCCAAATCCGTGCCAAGTGTCTGCCTCCAACTGGAAGGATTCCCAATCTGAGGCCACACTGTCCTTGGGCCACGCTGATTGGTGGGATGGAGCTGTGGTTCTCTCAGGACCCCACAGATCTGACAATGAAGGGGTGTTGGCTTCCCCAGCCCCTCCGCTTCACTGCATGAGAAACTTTAGCCCCCTTGGCAGCACTATCTGTTGCTTTGAAAGAGGAAACTACAGGGAGGTTTAGGGGGCAAGGGGGAAGGGAATGGGTCATCTCAAACATAGAAGAAAGGCATAAGAACGAATGTTCACAAGAAGCCAGGACCAAAGGCCAGAGTACCCACATTAGGAGAGTACCCAAAAAAAGAAGCCACGACCAAAGGCCAGAGTACCCACATCAGGACTGCAGCTCCAGGGACACAAGTGGGGGTCGGGTCAAGGAAAGGCAAGACCATAATGGGTGATAAGGGAGCTAGGGCTCAGATTGCATGCTCCTTACCTATGGCTCTGCAGGACAATTTGAAGGGAAGGGCACCAGGCTGGCTGGTGAACCTGCTGGAAGACTCTCCGAACCTACAGTGGGGCAGGGTGGGGTGGGGGGATTGGGAGTTGACAGTGACAATACGCCCTGATTTTGGAAATAAACAGGACACACTGCTCTGAGAACAGGCAGACTGTTGGGTTGGGGGCTGGGCAGGGGGTAGGGGGTCCGTGGTGAGCACTGCATCACAGTTGGACTGGGCTGAGGGAGGAGAGATACTTAGGAGACTTACCTGCTTTCTTGGCTCTGATGGTTTTAGCACACAGATGAGGGGAAACCTGATACCCCTGTACCTGCAAGCACAGGAAAGGCTGCTTTGCTGACTGCCCTTCCACTGCCCCTCAGTGGGTCATGGTTTACCTGTGGGCTTGTCACTGAACCGAAAGGTCAATCCTGTCCACTAGCTGCCTCTGACAATCCCTGAAGCCAAGGCGGGGGATCAGGCGCCAGTCTTGTGATGCTGACACCTGGTTGGGAAAGGGGAGATAAGCGTGCCCTAGAGACCCTGTTCATTAGCAGAGACCCCTGAAGACTCACTTTCCAAAATTCAGACTTATGAAGGCAAGAGGTAAAAATCACCACTTAGCCCAGTCTCAAGCAGGGTCTTCAGTGCAATTTGCCAGGAGCTCAAACACCAGCCCCACCCCCACTGGTAACAAATGAGTCCACACTTTCCCTCTGACTTGAGTAGAGCTCTTTGTCCTTCTACCTGCGCCTGGGAACCCAGCAGCTGGGGATCGTCAAGCCTGTGATCGTCAAGACACTGTCCCAGGTTTCCACTTAGCAGCCCCAGCCTGTTCGCCAAGACCTCACGAAGGGCTAATTCCTCTCTACTCTCTGGTATTTGTCTCTCCCTCCCAACCCCATGAGTACAGGCACCACACAGTGACTTTCCAACTGAAGCAAGGCAAGAATGGAGGGATGAACCCTCGGGCATCACTGTCATGGGCAGAGCGCTGGGCCCCTGGAGTCCAGGAGACAGAGGTGAAGCCTGAGTGTCAGCCTCCCTGGTGCACGTGAAAGGCAGAACCCCCAGGTTCTGATTATTGAGAGCATGTGGATCTGGGTGCAGTTCAAGGAGGTAGCCCAGCATCCAGATTTAGAAAGGCGAATGGTGGGAAGGTGCAGAGAGCGGCACACAAGCATTTGGGATGGGAAGACTGCTGGGAACAAGGGCATGGTAGAACCACAGACTCTCAGGCAGTGTGGCTAGAAATGAAGGAGAGAGACAAGGTGACAGCCGGGAGAGGGTGCAGGGTACAGGAGAGTGTGATGTTTGATATGTTTTTAAGATAAAGACAGATTGTATGAGTGAGCTAGAAGCAGGTAACAGAGGACGGTGTTAGAGGAACGGGGAGCAGGGATGCCAGTGATGGCAGGGTTATAGGCAAGGGCCATCCTGCCTGGCACAGAGCATGGCAGTATCTGTGTTCCCTGTCACCTCTTCCAATCCAGCAGCGAGGTTTCCAACATTGCTTTCTTTTAGGGTCACATTTTCTGGGATGGAGACGACATGGTTTATCAGGAGAGTGAGGGTGAGATAGCCCCAGAGATGAGAACAGTTATGAGAAATTCTTTGGTTCTGAGTGGGTCAGAGGCAGGATAGCTGAGGGGCTGAGTTGAGTGTGTGAGGCTAGCAGAGAAGCCAGGCTGGGTCAGATGAAATTCTGGGTTAGAAATCTGAGGCTCAGAGACATTAAGTGGGTCCAGACACAGTCACACACATACACTCCAATCTGTCTTTTATCACGCTACCTGACTCAACTCTCTCCAGATGGATGAGCTCATCTTAACTAAGGTGTTAATGGCTAACACTTCTCAAAATATTTAATGCTAACAACTTTCGACTCAAAGATGTCAGGAACAATAGAAGCTTCCAGAAACACAAGCTGACACAGAATAGCTGGCTCATTGGTCTCTACCCAATTTTTCCACCACCCCTGACCTCAGCCGCTCAGCTGCCCTTCACCTTGGGAAATCTGCTTGAAATGGTGATGCTACTGAAAACACCATGTCTCTAACATCCTGGGTGAGCATTCATTTATTCAACCAATGCTGGCCAAGCAACTGCCATGCTCTTAGTATGATCTTAGGTGCTGGGGACACAGGAGTGACCTCTTGTGGGCATGGGCTTCTGGGAAAAGCTGTCTGCTCAGTGCCAGGCTTTTGGCAAGTCAGCACTGGCCCAGGGTTATTCCTACTCCAGAGTGTGAGATCAGGATGTGTGTCCCCTAGAATTTCTTTAGCATAGGAATTACCTAGAATTTTGTTAGAATGCAGAATCTGGTTCCAGAGTTGGGGAAGGGAAGAAAGGATGGGATTGGGGCAGTTAAAGAGTTTCCAAGAGGCTTCCTGGCAAAGCCTAGGGGCTCCCACTGGAAACTGGATCTAGAGTTACTGTGTGTGGAATCCTTTTCTCCATGGAACTCATTTAATGGTCCCCGCCTTGCTTCCTGAAACCCAAGAATCTATTGGCTAAATGAACAAATGAGTGAGAGAAACACTTGGCTGAATGAATCAAGGAGTAAATGCCACCCCTGGATCTCCCGATGTCTCTGTGCTTCCTGTCATGCATAAGTGGCTCTGTCCCCCAGTTTCCCTACTGAGCTCCTCATTGCATATTATCTAAATGTCCCCTCCAATAGGTTAAGGCCCCTCCATAGGGGACTGGATCCTGCTCCCACCAGGAGCAAAGTCAGATCCAGAATCTCGGGTCTGGGCCCCCACTGGGAGCTTGCCCCAAACCCTGCCATCACCCCTGCCTTCCTGCCCCTGCCTTGCCAGCTGCCACCCTCCCAACCTACAATCTTGGAAAAATGGCATTCCAGTCCTTAGTGTCTACTTCTCAGCGAGAATTCAATCTAGAATAGTGGGACCTGTGCCACAGAGGAAGCGAAGGGTAAGACTCCCCGAGTGCACTGTATCTCACCTGGTAGAAGAAACCAGAGACTCAGAATCTCTAGGCTCTTGCTCACCCTCACCGACAAGCCTTCTGGTGAGTGTGTTATGAAACAATTTGAGGATGCTAATACTGGTCTGTGTTTGTAGGAACTTTCTCTGGCTCCCCTGGGTGGGTGGGGGGAAGGGGTACAGGCAGGCATTTCACTCTCATCAGCACAAACCTGGTGCCCTCAAGGGGATAGTTTCAAAGCCTCTGGAATTTTCCCTGGGCTTGAAGCCTTCTTTGGTTCCTTCCTTGGCATTGTCAAGGCCAGAGTATTGTGGAAAGGGGCCTGGATAGCTGCAGGTCTGTCTCCTATGAGCTCAGTCTTCAGAGCTGAGCTGTGAGCGGACATTCTCATGCTCACCACTAGCATCAGCACCATCTTCACTACCACAATCATCACCTCACCATCATTCTCACCATCACTATCACCCTCATCATCTTCATCAATATCTATCTTCATCATCTCTACCATTATCATCACCCTCACCATTACCCTTATCACCATCGTCACCTTTACTATCACTGTCGCCACCATCATCAAGTCACCATCACGCTGCTCTGTGCAGGAAAGTGGTACAGTGGCAGATTACACTCCCTGCTCCCAGGTACTCTGATCCATATGATTATGGAGAACATGAATTTGTAGACGGGACTACATAAGAGCACCAAATTCCAGTACTGTCTTTGTGGCCCAGTGGTCCCCATTTGAAAGTATACAGCAAGCTGGTTTTGGGTGTTTCCACATTGTTGTGAAGCTATCAGTAAAATCTATGTTCAGAACTCTTCATCTTATTGAACTGAAACCCTGCACTCACTGTACACTCACACTTTCCAGCCCTGCCCCTATAAAGCAGTACTCTGCATTATTCTTGAAGGATCTCCCTACCAGGCACCTTCATAAAAAGAAATGGTTATTTGTTCCTTTCTTCACTCAACATTGTGTCTTGAGGGTTCATCAAGGGGTGGATTGTTGACTCCCTTCCTGGCTCAAGATCGACGAACATATGATAACACTCCACTGCATAAGTATACCACCTTGGGTTTATCCTTCATCTACAGAGTAATATCTGGGTTGTTGCCAACTTCTGGATATTATGAAAAATGCTTCAATGAAATGTGAAGAGTTGCCTTTCTCATGCACTTACATCTATGAAACTTGTCCACGGCTCGAATGCAGCTGAGAGCCTGGTACAACCCAAACCCTTGGAAAATACCAACTGAAAAGCCAGAGATATTGCGTCTTGCTTACATGTGTCTGTGGATACTTACACTGACACCACTGGAAAAGCTGGGATCTTGGGCTGGAGAAGGGATCTCCTGTAGGATTGGGCAGCCTCTTGTGAGCAGGATGCTCAGGGAAAGGGGAAACCTTATGTACAGAGAGCCAGCTCTGCCAGCAAACAGAGCCCAACAGTCCTGGAAACTGCCCTGCTCACCAGCTCACCATTGCCCTACCTGCCTTACCATCATATCCATTGATGAGTCTGACGACATCAAAATGAATTATTTCTGCCCTAACTAAGATGCTCTAAATAGAGAAGTCAGAAGAAAGACTGAGACAAGTTTTGTAGCCTCTAAAATGGACAAGGGATGTCATTTAAGGAAATTCTGAAAATCTAGAAACATTTTCAATATTAAGACAGGAAGCATCATTTAAAAATAAGTGAACATGGGGCCAAAAAGATAGTAGAGTGATTATGTTGCTTACCTTCCATGCAGCCAAATTGGGTTCAATCCTTGGAACCACATAGCTTTCTCTGAGCACTGCCAGAAGAGATCCTTGAGTACAAAGTTGGGAGCAAACCCTGAGCAAAGTGAGGTGTGGAACTTCCCCCATATATATACACAAAAGGGAAAACTCAGTTAAAAAAATAAGAAATGAAGTGGGATGGAGGGGTAGCACTTGTAGAGCACTTTCTTTACATGCATAAGGCCTGGGTTTGATCCCCAGCTTTGAATGGTTCCCTATGTATAGAACCATGAGTAAGCCCTGAGCACAGAGCTGAGTATATCCCAAACCCAAAACAAAATCAATTTACTAATAAAGAAGAGTTCAAGGGGCTGGAGAGATAGTACAGAGATTAAGGTATTTGCATTAGTCATAGTCAACCTGAGGTTGGATCCTCAGCACTACATATGAGCACTGCCAAGGGTGATCTCTGAGCACAGAGACAGGTGTAAACCCTGAGCGCCACTGGAAATGACCCAAAACCTTCCTCCCATCCCCTGCCCCTGCCAAAAAAGGAGGAGTTCAAATAACTAATCAGAATTTGAGATATTAAAACTTGTGAATCTGAGGAATGCAAATAAAAATGATGAGAGGATACATTAAACTCAGAATGGCTGACATTAGAAAGTTGGATAATTTTCGATACTGGCAAAGACATGAGAACTATCCAGCAGTCCTGTCGGAAGTATGCCCGGGCATCTAAGAGAGCATTAAGGCAGAAGGGACAACAAGCTCAGCAACTCAGGATCCCCATTCTCGCTGTCTGGGGCCCCAAACTCTTCTCCCACAGGAGAACGTGGACATGATGATCTTCAGAACTTTTCTGTATGACCAGAGGAATTACAGACACACCAGAGCTCCATGCCTGGGGTGGAAAGACAGAACAGGATGGATGCATAACTCAGATACAACGCAGTGGGGAAAAACATGCACTTGAGTTCCACACAAATGCAAGACTGGATCTTTCAAAGGCAGTGTTGAGAAAATGAAGAAGAAACTGGATGACACTTATAGTTAATTCTCATTTTTGTAAATTAAAATAACACACATGCAAAATAACATACATATTTTATAAGAAGCCCTGCATATTTCAAGGCGTACAGCAAATATATCAGAGTTTGTGTGGGGAAGGGTAACAGCCTTAGGACTGAGGATAAAGGGAGGAAACGATTTTTTGTTTTAAGGAAGTGAGAGAGGAGTTTTGCTTAGATCATAAAGTGTCATGGTCAGAGGGTAGATTTAATGCCTCCTGAGAGCAAAAATTCAAGAATCAAAAAAGCAACATGTAGATATGTCTTTTACGAGGCTCAGAAAATCTATCATCTGTCATTTTTCCTCTCTCCATGATTCTTAGAACAAAATGTCAGAGGAGAGGTGAGTCCTTCTGGCTCTCAGATATGGAGACATTTCCCTCTTGCTAGAATGAAAAGGCTTCTTGGCAGAGTTGACCCCTGGCTCGCTGTGTGAGTGGACGCAAGGTCTGTGCAGCCTCTCCCACACTGATCTTGCAGAGATGCTGCTGGTGTGGGCAGGGGAAGGAAACGCTTCTGGAAGAGAGAGGATGGGCTATGGATAGGAAAGGCCTGCACCACACAGACATTGGCAGGTGAGAGAGGGCCAAGGCTGGCAAGCTCAACCACTCCAGCCCCCTCCACTCACCATCCCTGTGCCAGGTGATCTCCCTAGAACACATGTCTGGTTGCTGGGCAGGATTTCCCATTGGGTAGAGCTTAAAACTAGTGGCCTAAATCCCATTATCTGTGATCCTCACTTTGTTTATTTGTTTGTTTTAGGGAAACACCTGGCAGTGCTCAGGGATCCTGAACTCTGCACCCAGTAATCACTCCTAGTGGTGCTCTGGGGACCATATGGAATGCTGGCAATCAAACCAGTGTCGGCCACATGCAAGGCAAATGTGCTACCTGCTGTCCAATCAGTTGGGCCCTGGTGTGATCCTTTCCTAACATCTGTGTCCCTTATGCTTTGTACATGAAAGAGCTTCCAAGCCCAGCATTACATAGACAAGGTGGGTATTATTCTCCCCACTTTACAAATGAGAAATGGAAGTGCGGGAATATGAAATGATTCACTTATATTTATGGAGTTTGTAGACCACCAAGACCAGAAGACTAGTTTCCAGATTCTCTGACCAAACAGCAAGCCGTGGACATGTATCTGTTAGATCAGAATGTTTTCCTCCCAGGCGCAGATCTGCAGTAGGTCAGTGAAGGCTGCACTAATCACAGTGGCCAGGAGGGCAGGCGCTAGAGTGGAGGGAATGCCAACCCAGGGGTGGCTATTTTCAGGCTAGGAACATTGTAACATGGGTTGAAGGAAAGAAGCACTCAACGTTCACCCCATTGCCAAGTTCATATGCCTCGGGCCCATGAACCATCTCAAGGCCTTTGAGATGCTCCCCATCCTTGAGCCCCTAAACCTGAGACTAGGAACAGAGGAAGCAGTAAGAGTTGGTGAGTAGATAAAGGACCAAACATGATAACCTCTCAGTGTCTGTATTGCAAACCATAATGCCCAAAAGCAGAGAGAGTATGGGGAATATTGTCTACCATGGAGGCAGGGGGAGGGTGGGAAAGGGGGGGTACACCGGGAATATTGGTGGTGGGGAATGTGCACTGGTGGAGGGAGGGTGTTTGATCATTGTGTGATTGTAACCCAAACATGAAAGTTTGTAACTATCTAATGGTGATTCAATAAAATTTTTTTAAAAAAGAAGAAGAATAAAAAAAAAAGAGTTGGTGGGAGGTAAGTGAGACCACAGCGGGGCAAGGGAAGCCAGCAGCCATGCTAGCCCACCCCTCCTCCTGGGACCTGAGTCGGCTCTACCACATCGCTCATCTCAGAAAGGACCATCAATCATTCCACACAAAATGCCTGCGCGTTTTCTCATAATATACTTGTATCTCAAATGGTCCACATTTCAAAGCCTCTTGCTTTCTTCCTTTAAAGTTACAACCGTCACACTCACTTACTTTCAATCAATAAATAGATGTAGCTACTTAATAATAGAACTTATTCTCTTTCCTATTTGAAAACCCAGAAGATGGACACATAATTTTGAGGTTTCTGGATTATAATTGCACCTAATTGGGTATAAATTAGACACTGGCAGGGAGGAAGGCTATTTGTGATGCAATATGAGCCTTTATTTTCTGCTCTAGACCACACGGGAGATTCTCAAATAAATTTCTAAGAGTTATCTCAGTGCTCTTGGTAATTTAGCCATACATAATTTTTAGCATCATAAGAGTTCCTTATAATGATGATTTTCTAAGATAGGCCTGACATCACCTTAGAGATCAATTCAGTTTAAAATTTTCCAACAATACAGAAATAAATAGGTAGCCAGAAAAAGGC
The DNA here is from genome assembly GCF_029834395.1 of Sorex fumeus. Classification (NCBI taxonomy): domain Eukaryota; kingdom Metazoa; phylum Chordata; class Mammalia; order Eulipotyphla; family Soricidae; genus Sorex; species Sorex fumeus. Next base: position 49,381,632 of record NW_026606104.1, read on the forward strand.
TGTTTCCAATGAGGAAGTTTTGCCAGCGGGGAGGTCATTGCACCACCCAAGACTTTGCTTTCTGTGGGTTCTACTACACCCTAGCTCTAGGATATGTACTGCACCCTTCCTGATGTTGAGCTTGACATGGGCTGCTGGGCACTCCTGCTTGTGCCACCATATTTCTCAGGTAAGGTCTGTGGTGGTAACCACACAGGAATCCCAATTTATTCCTGGACGAGAGTCCATTGTCAAAGGGGAGATAATACAGAAGTGAGGACACATGTCTTGCATGCACCAAACTTTCACTGATTCCCTGGACCACATGATCCCCTGAACATAACGAGATATAGCTCTGAAGGGCCTGAATGCTATCAGCTGTGGCCCTGGAATCTCAGGCACTGCATGATCTAAACAGCTCACCCTCAGGTTCCAGTACTGAACCACCAGCCCTATTGGTAAAATATTGTTGTCTCAGGGACCCTGAGCACTCATTGGAAGGCCCCAGAGAAATGAATGAACCCTTATAGCAGAAGAAATGATACCATCATCATTTTAAGATCCATTCCAAGAGTTAATAGGGACTTTATATCTCTGCTGAAATTTTTGCAATTCAGGTAAGGGAGAAACTAGGGCTCTGGGGAGGAAGATGAAGGTGCAACAGCAGCATCTGGGTGCCCCCCCTCATTTTCCATTTCCTTATGTGCCCACTCAATTGCCTGCATAACACCAACATATCTCTCAGCATCCCATCCTGGTTCACTCACTCACACCACCACCTGCATCCTGACTTCCCTCATCTCACTCCATTCCCCAGTTAATCTCACCTCCACTCCATCATATTCCAATGGTCGCAATTCATCCTACCCAACTCCAACCATTCCTTGTTTTCCTATTCCACCTCCATCCCTTCTAACCCATTCCTAACTATCCCGACCATACTACACCCCAATCAATTCACAGAATACTACATATCCTAACCAAATCATAATACTTATCCCACCGTATTATTCACCACCATCTCAGTATATCCCAGTTCTTTCCATTTCAGTCCAAATAAGCCTAACATACTCTTGACCTACCCCCTACTCAATTCTTCCTACTTGAGATTTCAGTCTACCTCAAATTATCCCGTTCTTTAGTCCTATCCCATCATATTCCAGTCCATCCCTTCTCTGCACCTCCCCTGCATGGCTGAAGTTCTCACCTATGTTCGTATACAGGGGCATAACCTTTCCTCATGTCATATAAAATACATGAAAATGCATCTCTAAGCTCTGTGTACAGGAATAAAACATACAGAATCTCAACTTTAAAGAAATTTTCTTAATTTACAAGACCCAAGAAAGATCTCCAAGGACCATGCCACCATTTTCCGTTTGAGACTCGTCTCCTTAACACACCCATACACACTCATAGCCCACCCTAAACTTTCCGTGGATCCAAGAGAAAGTCACATTCTATTCAAAAATCAGTGAATCCTGAGATGGGGCCTCAGTAAGCCTGAGGACTCTGAAATGTTCCTCCATTGAGGCTTACCTAGAAAGTAGTCTGTTGAAAATCTCTGCAGCGTGCTTAGAGGGGTGTGTGGGGTGGGGGTGGGGGAAAGGAGACCTCTTATGGAGCCGCTTAAGGAGCCAAACCCAAGGAGGGCAGTACCAGTTACATTCTCCTACCTATAGGGGGAACAAGAAGAACCTTTCTCTTTATTATGCCACAAAGACCAGTGCTGACTGGAGTTGGAGGGTGAGTGAGGAGAGCTGGCTAAATTCAAGAAAGCACCTTCAGGAGGTAGAGAATGGGCACTGATGGAGGGATAGGTACTCGATCATTGTGTAACTGAAACCCAAGCACAAAAAATTTTAAGTCTACAACTGTACCTCATGGTGTTTCACTAATAAAAATTCAAAAAAAAAAAAGCACCTTCAGTGGGAGCAAGCAAGAAAGACTCTTGCTAAAACACTGAGTGGTGCCCTCCAGTTAGCAGAGTGCTAGAACCATCATCTGAGCCATCAGACTCCCATCAGTCTTCAGAACTATCAGCAGCCAGCTCTGGAAGGAAGTAGACAGTAGTGGCAACAGCAGTAATAACAATGGCTGCAGCCTCCTATGTATTCTGCAAGTCAACAAGGGGCCTGACACTGTGACAAATGCTTTCTGTGAAGTAAGCAGATGGACCCTTGAGTCATGCAGCCCTGAGGTTCAACCCAGCATCTTCTACCTATCTGTACTCTAACATGGTCAAATTGCTTAATTTCTAAATCTTGGGCTCTTCAAATATATTATAGAGCTTAGATTGTTGTGAGCATCGAAGGGTGATGTCTGAAAGCACTCAGCCAGCACTCAACAAAGGAGAACTGTTATTATGATGAGCAGAAGGGTCAAGAGTGGCCTCCCATTAGGAATGTCCCTTTGTCCCTTCTTTTCCTCCAAGCCGCTTGTCCTAAGATTGGCCAATAGGGAAGACTGGGGGGGAAGGGGGTCCTGGGCTCCCAGTATTTGTCCCCCATCCTCTTGGCAGGTGCTCATGCAGTGTCTGCAGGTTGATATGACCCAGTCTACACTTCCTTCCTGAGTTCAAAGGCCCTTAGGAAGAAAAGACGAACACCAACTCATTAAGCAAGAAATTTCAGGGTTTCCTGAGGAAGGTTACCTGAAAGGAAGCTGGTGAATTGAGAGAATCTGTGGACAAACTCACAGGAGGCAAGGTTTACAGCTACCTCTCAGGAGTCTGTGGTAGGGGAACCCATCAATAGCTATTTAGCAGACTGGAAGTCCGGGATCCAGGCTTCAGGTGCTAAAGGTAGCACAGTGTACCCAAAAGGGACAGTTGAGTGGGAACAGCAGAGGAAGCAGGGAACCTGAGCAGAGGGATCTCAGGGGTGGAGCACCAGCTGGGTCCTCGAAGATGTGGTAGCAGTGCGATTAGGAGTCAGGCAGAACAGGGCTCAGACCTGGCTTGAACACTTGTATGGTGGAGTAATCCCAGGGCCTCCCTGGGTCTCTTCCTTCGAGCAGGCAGCACTTGGTGCTGCCGACATCACCGAAGCCTTGCTGGTTTTTGGTGAGTGTTAATACAGAGGCTGAGAATGATGCCAGCACACAGGGAGGACTCAGTGGGCATGTGCATCAATGTGACTCCGGGCCCCCCAGAGAGCTGAGCGTAGGGTAAGAGTGCACAGACCTGGCTCGTCCCTCAGCCCTGGCTTCCACTACGTGGACACATCTAAAAAGAGGTGCACCTGTTGCATCTCTGAGTCCTCGTGCTTTCCACAGAGAGGAATGACTCGCCCCCCTTTTGCAGAGGAGAAATCTGAACTCTCAAAAGGGCTGAAGAGGGGCTGGTTCTGTAAGGAGGAACATCCGGCTCAGCTGAGCCATCAGATTCCTTCAGTCCTGCTGCCGTGACACTGATCATGAAACAGGAGAGTCAGGTGCACGAGCCACGGTAGTGCCGCCGAGGCCTCCTGCTTCTGAACAAACCCAAAGCTTGCAGGGTCCTAGCCCCACAATCTCATTTTCCAGTCCCCAAGCACATGATTCTGGCCGCTCCTTCAAGAAGACAAAACACTAGCCCAAGACTTGGTCCACACTGTCTCCTATTGGCCACAGTGAGCTGATTCTTTTTACACCATAAACCCAGCGCTCAGCTGCAAGTGGAAATCCAGATTTGTACACTGGTGACGGCGGCAGTTCCGTGCCTTCCCTTAGAAGAAGAGCACTGTATGATAATGCTAAAGGATCACTATTGCTTTGGTTCTCGAATCTAAGGCGCCATCTTTTCTAATCTGTGACATTTAGTGGGAGGTGAGGAGGGTGAATAATCGCATGACCTTTGCAAATCACGTGATTTCCTTTACTGCTTAAAAACGCTGGAATTAGCTTTATCGATTCCTAGCAAAGTATTCAAGGAAAGATATTTTAAAAGCATCTGCTAATTTAACAACCATCCACCAGGTACCAGTTTTGAGTCTCATCTAGAGCTCAGAGCTGGGGATACCGAGAGAAGTAAAGCACTGTCCCCGCCCGAAGGAAATTCACGGTTCAATCCGTGAAGTGGCTAAGTAATCACTCAAATACAGCTCAGGGAGTGTAGCAGTGGAACACAGGTAAAGTCAGGGCTTCAGCTGCAAGAGCTGAAAGTCAGGGCTTCAGCCGAAACAAGCAAGAGAATAAGCAAAGTAGGGAGCACTAAACAAATAATTATTTGATTTTCTTTTTTTTTAAGACATTTAAGTAGTTGGTGGGAGAGGAGCAGAATCAGACCTTTGCCAGCATTCCATATACTTAGAGTTTAAATTCACTTTTATTTCCAATGACTTATTAAGGGGCTGGGTGGTATTGCAGCCTTTTCAGAGCTTCTCTATCCAAAGAATAGCTTGTCTTCTGAGAATAATCAAACACTAAAAACAAACACTATCCTCCCGTTGTTCATCGATTTTCTCGAGCGGGTCCAGTAACGTCTCCATTGTGAGACTTTGTTGTTACTGTGTTTGGCATATCGAATACTCTCGGTAGCTTGCCGGGCTCTCCGAGAGGGGCGGAGGAATCGAACTCGAGTCGGCCATCTTGGCTGTGTGCAAGGCAAACGCCCTGCCACTGTGCTATCGCTCCAGCTCAAGGCCACAAAATGGGAAGCACCTTAGAGGCACCTAATAAGAAAGAAAATGAGGAAGGGGGCAGGGCGTGAGCAGCGGTCTTCAATCTTTCACATCTGTGGATGGGCAGGTGCATGCCCTGCTCACTAGCGTTTATAACCATGGTGCAAGGGGCCAGTGGTGTTTAACCTTCTGCATCTACGCACTGGCACCAATCTGGACTGGTGGTTGAAGATAACTGTGTGATGATTTCTGGCTGGGTAACTGGGAAGCTCTAGGCGACGCTCACTGCAGGAGCCCAGTGAGGGAATTCTTACGGCTGGGAAGGAAGTTAATGAGAATGTTTGGGGAGGAAAAAATGAAGGTGAAGGTGTCCGAGAGGCAGTCAGATATATGGGCTGTCTAGACCCAGCATTTCCATGGGTGAGGAAGCCAATAGGCGCTTATCGGGAGAAGCATCTTGGCAGGAGAAGCCTGTTTGGGAGTTCCAGCCTGCGGCTGTGGAGGGGACAGGCCCCGATGAGCTCAGCCGGGAGCAGTGAGAGGAAATGAAGGAAAGCACAAGAAATGCAGGACTGGAGCAGAATGGAGGAATCATTGCTGTACTGGAGTCTAGGAAGCCACGAGGTGGGAGGGAAAAGCAGCAAAACATTATGTCCGGCAGTCCCAGGGAAAGTTTCAAAGGAGGCAACCCAGACTGTACAGAGGCACAGATAGGTTTGGGGGGGCGGGACTCGAAGCGGAGAATGTATAATAAATCTGACAATTGGCATTGGGGGGGGGTGGAAGTTGGTGATCTTTTCTAGAGAACCTGAGTCCTGGAGACTGAAGGCAAACTGTAGGGATTGAACAGGAACAGGAGAAACTCAAGAAGACTCCCAGTGGAGAGAGTTGACTTCTAAAAGAGAAAACGATGGGGCTGGTAGCCCAGTGATCCAATGAGCTTGGCTTCCTTCAAAAGTTTCCAAGGCTTAAGGAAAGCACCAGAGTAGGGGGATGAGAGCCCAAATGGAGGGGAGGGGGCTGGGGAAGATGGCCAAGAAGGCTCCCTCTTTGAAAACCCTTATGGTTCACTGGCCTGAGCCCTCAGCCCAGGAAAGGAGTTTGCTCAGGCCTGACGCTCTCTTACATTCACAGGAATGAAAGAGAGCACAAAACAAATGCACTTCCCCCTCTCATCTGCCAAATCCTGCCATCATTCCTCACTGAGTCCATTTCCAAACCTCAGCTGCTTGCAAGGCCAAGCAGCCCATGAAATGTGGCTAAGGCTTAAAAGAAAGACATTGAAAACCAGAGTACCAGGACTTCCCCGCCCCTGCCGGCCACCTCTCATGCCCTATTGACCCAGGAGCTGCAAGACAGAGCCAGCCGTGGAGGTGTGCTGTGCCGGGCAGAGAGAGCGGGCAAGCTTGCCTCAGTCGCCCTTTTTTTTTTTTTTTCTGTCTCTGGAGCATGGCAAGCTCATGGGGGAATGGATCTGATCACAAAACCCGGCCCATCACGTGGTGGGCCAACATCTGTGCGCTCAGCCAGAGCAGGGGCCACACCTGGACAAAAACCACCCCGAGGCCTGCCCGCCGCCGCCGCCCAGGTGGCAAGTCGGGTACCAGGCGGCGCTATGGGGAACTGCACAGCCACCGCGGGGTGTGGGTGTGCGCGGGGCCGGAGCATCTCGGCGCGCGCACCGCGGGCGCCCCTCTCTGGGTGGAGGCGGCTATGACTCGTCGGAGAAGCCGAGAAAGTCCGGTTAAGTAGGGGAGGAAGAAAGCTGGGGTTGGGTCGAGCGCCCTCCTGGATCGGTACCCGGACCATTCAGAGGCGACGGAGCTGGCGAGGGAGTCTTCGGGAACCGGCTCATTAGAGGCGGGTCAAGAAAGGGGGGCACTATCCAAGAAGGAGCCCAGAGATGCCAGGGCGGCGGAGGGCAAGCCGTAGGAGAGACTCAGTTGGTGGTTTCATTTAAAAAAATAATAAGAAGAAAAACAACCAACAAGATGCCAATGCAAGCAGGCTCCCAGTCTGAGGTGCCCAGACCAGGCCTAGGCAGCAGGTGTTTTTGGAATCTTTCGCCCAGAGGGGATCCGTCTCCAGACTAAGGGGAAAAGCAGCTCCTGGCTTCTCCCACTGGACCTGTTCCTGACCCGGGCACACGGAACTTTCTAGGCTGTGGCCAGAGAGCAGCGCCTCTGAGCCGTGCAGGGGACAAAGTGGGAGGGCAGCGGTCGAGGCCCACGTCCCCGTTTGGGGGGTGAAGACCTCTGATGGGGCCGCTCGCTTCCAGGGTCTGCCAGCTGCAGTCAGACCCCCACAAAGTTCCGGGACTCGCTGCACCCGCAGTTCTGCCCCCTCCTGGATTCCGTGGCCACGAGCTGGCCCCGCTGCCCGCGCCGCCGCTGCCGCAGCCCCGGCGCTCGGCTGCAGCAGGGCGCGGGAAAGGGCACTTTGGCGCGGAGTGGGCACCGAGGGGAAGGTGGTGGCGGCGTGGAGCCCGGCGGCGACAGCCCCTCCCCGCCCCAGGCACCCTCCAGCCCCCACCTGGGCCCTCCTGCAAAACGTGCACGGGATCCCCGCGCCGGGGCGGGCGACCCCCCTGGCGGCCCCTCCAAGCCCGGCGCGCCCAGAGAGGGACACTTGCGGAGGGTTCGGGGTTCGGGGGAGGTGGCCGCAGTCTCCAGCCGGCTCCGGCGGGGGCGTGGGCTCCGTTCGGGAGAAAATGGGCGGGGGCAGGGCAGGGCAGACCCGGCAGACGCTGGCACGGGCAAGGGGGCGCCACCTGCCCCTGCTCCGGACCCCAGCACGGGTGTGCCAGCCGGAACCCAGAGGTGGGGGACAGGGCTCCGAGGAAAGTTTATCGGGGAGCAGCCTGGCACCTGGGGGGGTTGGGAGGCTGGAGAAACTGAAGCCCCGGGAGGAGACGTCCGTCTGCCAGGCCCCCCCAGCCCCGCCAGATCCGGCCAAGTTGCGGCGGGGTTGGGGAGAGGCGGGAGGATGGAGGCGAGGCCACGGCGGAGAGTGGGGGGCGGGGGTGGGGCTGGGGGGCAGAGCGAAGCGAGGATGAGCCGGGGTCCGGGCGAGCGGGGGATGGGGCCGGGGGTAGGGGGTCCGCCGGGCTCGGACTTACCCGCGGCGGCCGAGACACCCAGCAAGCCCCAGCCCAGCAGCAGCAGCAGCGGCGGCGGCGGCGGCGGCGGCGGCGGCGGCGGCGGCGGTGACGGGCGGCCCCGGCGGCTCCCCGCGCCCGCCGCGAGCGCGGAAACCCCGGCTTCGCCGCCAGCCCTCCCAGCGGGGCAGCCGCAACGCCCCAGCTCCCGTCCCCGCGAGCGCGGCATGGCGCGGCCGGCAGCGCCCAGGGAGAGGCTCCGCTCGCCGCCGAGGAGAAAGGAGGTCAGGAGAGCTCGGGAGCTTTTTTTCTGCTCGGAAAAAATCCCGGTACGCGGGAGCCCTGAGCTTCTGCGGCTGGAATGAACCAAGTGTCCGCCCGGCCGGGGAGAGGCGCGCTGCGCTCTCGGAAATGACTCGCTCCAATCCCGCTTCGCGGGGTTCGCGCCGGGGGGCGAGGAGGGGGGCGAATTATCCCCGGATTAATCACTCCGGAGCCGCTTCTCCGCCGCTCCGAATGCCGGGGTGGAGGCGCGGCAAAGGGGGAAATATTGGGGGGGTGGGGGTGCCTCTTCAGCGCCACCTCCACCTCCACCGAAACCACAAATCTCATCGAAAGGGCTGTTTATTCCTGTTTGTTTTACAATTGACCAGTTTCTTTTAAGTTCAGTCTTCTCCCTTCCATTTATAAGATCGCCCATTAATACACCCCCCCCTCCCGTGCACACGCGCGCACTCACATACACACAGGCGCGCGCATACACACACACACGCACGCACACACACGCACATCTTCCACGTTTGGAAACTGGAATACTGAATACTGTCTGGGTAAAAGGTAGCCAAAGAAAAACTCGGTACCCCGAGTCACGAATCTTGAGATGATGTGGATCTTCCCTTGGGTGACGGCTTCGAACTTGCAGCCTTGGGTCATCTCCCTCGCAGTAGCCCCCTACCCTACGCCAGGATAAGAGGGTGTATGTGCATGGAACCGGGGTCAGAATTGCAGGGGAGACGGTTTTTTTTTGGGGGGGGGCTGCTTGCTCCTACCCCTGGCAAAATCTCCGGATGGAGGGAGGAGTGCCCGTGTGCCCTGGGGAGGGCAAGGGGATTTGGGGTGGGGGCGGGGGGTCGAGGAGAGCCAGGGAGGGAAAGGGGGGGGGTCACCTAGAGTTACTTGTACAATTTATCCTCCAAATTGAATAACCGGACCCTTCTTCTTCCCTCGCCCTCCTCCTCCCAGTCCTGGCCCCAAATCCAGACGAGTTTCTCCCGGTGGCGTGAGCCGCTCCCCACGCTTCTCTGGTCGCCACTGCCACCAGGCCCCAAAGGCTCAGTGCCGGTCCCCACCCGGTCCCCCACCCCCACGCGGTGGCCGTCTCTGTCTCGCCTCCCCGGGGCTCCTCCGTCAGTCACGATGGCTCCTTCGCTGTCTACGCCAAACTCTCAGCGAAAGGGAAGCTACGCTGCGCGGGTGGTGGGAGGCGAAGGGGCGCCGCGGTGAGCACCCCACCCCGCCCTGCCAGGGGCACCCAAAACTGGCTGCGTGCGCTCGCGGCTCAGTGGGGTGGCCCAGCCGGAGCTCCAGTGGGCAGTGGCCCGCGGCGGCGGGGGGCTGGGAATTTTTGACAAAGAAGAGACAAGGAGGCGGGGTTGCCCACTGGGGTCGGTGGGGAGGGTGGCAGGCGGTCTGAGGAGTGGAGGTTTGTCCTTGCTCCCCAGAGCCATGGTTCCCCAGCTCCCTTGGTGCTCCTCCCCCTCCTGCACCCCAGGTTGTTCGCGTTTCCCCACAGTAACTCATCCCACAGCTGTGAGAACGGCCTGGAGGCCAGGGCCCCCAGCTTCGTCCCCATCGCCGGCCCCACCCCCACCCTACCCCAGCCCCTGGCTTTCTCGCCCCTCCCTGAGCTGACTCTCGGGATGCCAAGAAGCGACCGAGGCGGCCAGAACTGCACAGTGAAAGGCTTTATGTCTCTGGGGCAGCGGGGAGGGCGCTCTTAGCTTCCCATTGTCCGGGCCCAGCCCCCCAAAGAGAGCGCTAAACTCAGCCAGTCTCCACTGGACAGGCCTTCCCACCAAGCCTGCAGGGGCAGGAGGGACCGGCTGGGTCTGGAGGTAGGTATCTAGCTCTGAGGAGGGTGGATTGGCTAGGTCTTCCCTTGGCACTGTCCTTTCCCTGGCAGTGGCATGCTCCTCCTCCAGTGCTCTGGCTGGCTGAGTGATTCAGGGCCTGTGGGCAGTTCCAGGCTAGGCAGAAGGGCCTCCGGCTGCTCTCTAAAGGCCTAAATAAGGCTACAGGCCAGAGAACTTCCTCTACCCCCACTCAGCCTCAGAACTTGGCCCCAAATCCTCCCTGGCAAGAGGTGACATTTGTCGAAGTCCCACCCCTGGGGGACTGTGGAGGGCAGAGTTATCTTTTGATCCCTGTCAATGGCCCAGTTACTCACTTCCTCCACCATTCCTCCCTCGCTCTGATCTATTTGGGGCCACTTACATTTCCTGAAGCCTCCTGGGTTCTGGGCCTGAAGTCAGTTGGTTCTATGGGCAACACAGACACGCACAATGTGTAGGCCCCCGGGAGTGAAGGACAGATTTGGAAATGCTCACAGAACCCAGCCAGTGGTGGTGATCCCGGTGACAGGCTGGGGCATCAAAGCAGCGAGCACCCCTAGTGCTCAGGGAATGCAAGGCAAACTGAAGAGGAGAAATGGGATTCAGGCTGACCCCTGAGACCTGCTTGAGAGATTTGGTCTAGGTGGACATTCGTGGAATCAACAGATGTTTCTCAAGGGTCACTCTGTACCAGGGTCAGGTAAGAGATAGCCAAGAGAACAATCTCTGTGTCTAAGCAAGCCATAATAAAAATATAAATGCACGGGTCAGGGGACTAGTGATGGATACTGCGGAGGGAGAGTGAAAGAAATAGAACATGGAGAGGGCAGCCTGACAGGTGGTCTGGGAAGGTCTCTGAGGTGCATCAAAAACCAAAAACTTGGGAAGGACAAATTAGGAAAAAAAAAAAACAGGCAAAAACCTGGGAAGGGCAAGCGAGGGTACTGAACAGGCAGAAGGCTGCTTCCAGCTGGGAAACACCAAGGAGAGGTGAGGAGGCAGGATATTCTAAGGCCCACCGGGTCTTCTCCTGGGAGTTGGCACTTTTGTGGAATGTAGAAAGCTAATTGACTAAGTCCACTGCTGCTATTCCAAAGTACCAGACTTCAGTGTGTGGCTTCAGCCAAGACCTATCTCCCAGGCGTGGAGCCCTGAAATTAGAAGATCAAGGGGACCTCAGGGCTTTTCCCTCTTGTCCTCTGCTTGATTCCTAAGTACCCATCTTCTCTATCTGTCTCCCCGCTGTGTGACTGTGTCCATGTTTCTTCCTCTACAAGGCACCAGGCAGGATGACGGGGCACAGCCTAACAATCTTTATACGTGATTCTCACTTTAGAGAGCCTCTCCCTCAAAAAGACTCTCATTTGGAGGTCCTGGGCATCAGAACTTGATCATATGAATTTGGGAAGGGGTCCACAATTCAGCCCTAGCGAGGGGGAGGGCTGTTCAGTTGAAAAGAAAGAGAGAGCAATCTGTGTAGAGAGATTAAGTTAAGGCTGATGGCCCCGTGGCTGTTGTAGGAACCAGTGGAGAAAGGTGACACTTCAGGTCCAGCAGTGGATTTCCCTGTCCAGGAACTAAAAGTCAAGTGACCTGGTTCCACAATTTCTCTAAACACCTCTGTGAGGGGACAGCTAGGAAGACAAGAGCCAGAACAAATGGGACATCACTTGGGATGTGGTGGCTACACTCATCTAATTTGGGAGCAAGGCAGACAATGTAGAGACTGGAGACTGGAAATTGAGCAGGGTAGGGTAGAGGCTGGAGTCAGATGTGACCACAGCCCTTCCCTTGGACCTAGGTCAGGGTGGCTCCCACGTGCCCCACGAGTGCTGGGTCAGGATCTCCCCACCAGATCATGCCACAGGAAAGCCCAGTGATGTACCAAGACACCTAAGAGCAGATTAATGCCTGGGAGATATCAGAGTTGGTTTAAGAAAGCCAGGTCTGATACTGCAGGGACCCAGGCTTGATTCAAGTTGGGGCTGCAGAATAGATGCCCTGAAGTATTCAATCAAACCCAATGGGGGTTGGGGGGGGTGATGGAAGGAGGGAGGGAGGGAGAGAGAGAAAAAGAGAGAGAGATAGAGAGAGAGAGAATGAGAATGGCACCAGAATGAAGACAAGGACTCAGAGGAAAAGCCAGCCGGGGAGGGGGGAGTAAAATCACGAGCATGATCAGACAGAAGCTAGTATTTCCCAAGGGCTAGGCTGTCACTGTAGAGATGACAGTGATGTGCTTGCCAAGGGAAGGTGACAGAGGAAAGGTCTTTTTTTCCCCCTTGAAGAAAACCCCCAAACAAACTATGGTGACGCCCTGAACAACTGCACACAGGAGGGAGAGGTAAGAACCCACGGTGTAGGCTGTCCCTTCAATACTATCATTGCTGTGATACAGGATCTCACCATTTCTTGCAAAACACCCCACCTTTGTGAGACACCCCAAGGGTTGGGTGGGGCTCCTGTCTGTGGTTAGAAGTCAATTTTTCCTCTGCTTGGGAGAGCCATCAGCAGCGGCCAGGGGCTATTCTAGGTGACCATTTCTACTTGAAGTTCCTCCAGACAGCTCTGCCCCCAGGTCTCTGTGCCTTGCTCTGTCTGGCTCCTCTGGCTGCAATTCCATTACCTCTTGGAGTAACCGTGGAGTAAAGGGTTCCCAGTCATCACTCAGCTCAAGTGCCACCTCCCCAGGTAGCCTTTCCACAGTCTTCTCCGCGCCCCCTGCTGGAAGAGATAATCCCTAGCAACCAGGACAGCTTGTTGTGACAAAAAAAAAAAAAAATCCATGCTTCTTGGTTCTTGGTACAGAACTAGAATTCAACCCCACCCCCACCCCCACTCCCAGAGTGATTCTCAATCCCCTATCACTCGCAGCTCAGTCAGGAGACACTCAATCATGATTTGAGACATTTGAGATTTTCACACCTGGAAAGTACTACTGGCACCTAGCGGGCAGAGTCCAGGGATGTTGTTCAAGGTCCTACAATGCCCGGGGACACTCCTTTCTACTCCAGAGAATTATTTGAGCAAGAATGCAACTGGAGCTTGGTTGTGACTAAGAAGGTGTGGGTCTTCAGGGACGACAGCTTGCGGTTGGGTAAAGTTATGGCCCAAGGAATGTGAGCAGAAATGATGTCACACAAGGTCTAGCCTGTGAGGTTTTACCTACCCTCACCCCTTTATCCGCTGACTGGATTCAGAGCTTTGGGGGCTGTAGGGGATGGCAGAGTTGCAATATGGAAACCACCTGGATCCCAAACTGCCACAAGGAGAAAAGTCACCACCCCTCACCCCCCCCCCCCCAGCTGACAGGCCTGTATCTTTGGACAGTTGTAGAAGAAATGACCTTCAACTGTAGTAAGCCACTGAAACGTTGGGGTGCATGACAGTAACTAGCAATACTCTGATGCAACCTTGGTTTTTCCTGCATTATAAGCCATCTTCCATGGACTCTTCATTTATTGGTTCATGCTTCCAGCACATATCTGCCTGCACCACTATGCTAGGGGCTAAGGCAAGAGAAGCAAAGGAACAAGACGTTAAGGGTGGTCCCTGCCCTCAGGGGCTGATGGTTTCTTGAGAGGCGTATTCAACCCCAAGTGTGACTCCCAGAGAAATAGAAGTGATGGAGGAGCTGGAAAGATAGTACGATGGGTAGGGCGTTTGCCTTGCAGCCAATCCGGGGTTCCATCCCCCTCATGGTCCCCCTAGAACCACCAGGAGTAATTTCTGAGTGCAGGACCAGGAGTAACTCCCGAGTATTGCCCCAGAGGTCACCCCCTAAGAAACAAAGCCAAAAACAAACAAAAGCAGTTCAACCTGGAAGTCCAGTCAGGAGGGTGGGATGGGGTCTGTTCTGGACTCTTCTCCCTCTGTCTGCATATTGACTTTTTCCTTTGTTCCCTCTAAGGGACAGGCAGCAAGTTTCAATGGAAATCTTCTTCTATAGCTCCCCTGGAGATTGGGAGCCATGGGTGTACCCAGCCTTCCTGCCCTCTAGGTTGTCCTTTCACAGCCTCTCAGAACTGTATTCCTCCCTACTTGCCTCTCCATCAGGCCCCCAGCTCAGGAAAACATTTCTATAGGCACCCCCGCCCTTACAAGCCAGAAACCTGGGGAAATCCATCTGGCATAATCTCTCTCAGCTCCTACATCCAGGTAATCCACGACTTTTCTAAAGTCTCCCTCCTTCACATCATCTAGTTATGAGCAGGGCCCACAAGGGATCTCTTCCAGGGTAGTGATGGCATCGCATGATGAGACCCTGTTCTGCTCTTGCCTCACTCAGCAGGACGTTCTGGCTGCTGTGCTACCATTTGAAACTCTAAAACTGGAATGGGTTGTGTGGGGTGTGTGCAACCCAGCAGAGACCTGTGCCATCACCACCACTGTCCAGTGTGGCCACCCCAACTATAACAAAAAATGTGAACAAGCAAAACAAGTGAGGGGAAAACCCTCTAACCTAGTTTCACATCTCCCTGCCTTCCTCTGATATTTTGCAAAGAATGAACTACAAGGTCCTGGCTAGATCCTCCCCAAAAAAGTCCTCATTAACCATAGCTCCACTCCTTAACACACACACACACACACACACACACACACACACACACACACCCCACTACCCTTATAGTTTCCTGTTTGCTCATGGCCTGCCCCCATGCACCAGGCATTCAGAGGCTCTTAGACCCCAGAAATGAGTTGTGTTTTCTCCCTTCCCTCTCCAGGTTCATGCTGCTGCTCCCTCTTCCTGGAATGTTCTCTTCCTTCTGCATGTGCCACTTTCCTTTTTGTCCTCTAAAACTCTGTCAAGGTTTAGCTCTTACAGTATTCACCAGTGCCCGGTATAGGATGGTCATTCAGTAGATCCATGCTGCATGGATGAAAGATGGATGGATGTTTGGATGGATGGATAACTGAATGGAAGGAAGGGAGGTGATGATTGCTTGAGTAGATTTCAGTAATGTGTGTGAAATGAGCCCCAAAGTATCTGGGACTTCATTATCTGAATTCCTTCAAGAAATGCCTTCTCAGAGTTATGATTTAATGTTATGTCCTGTCTTCAGAGAACCCTGATGTGAGAAACTGACCAACTTAATGCCATTTCTGTCTTTATGAAAACAGAATTGAATATATTGCCCACTCTGTCACTCAGTGTCCTTTATACAAGGACTCATGATAAATTCATGCTTGGGGTTATTTCCAGGAAACATTTTGTCTCTGTAGATGAAGATGTGTATTTTCTGCTGTCAGGAAGTAAAAACTCTGCCATCCGACGTGTTTCCCTTTGTACTTTAGCTTACAAATATGGCTTCCCCATCTCATTACCTTATTACCTTTGTGTGCTCTGGCCAGTCCAGGTGCTTCAGAGTAGCAATTCTTCTTGCTTTCTTTAAATGGAGTCAGCCCTTAAGTCTGCAATGTAATAATTTTTACTTTTGCATCTAAAAGCTGTCTCAAGTAATTTCAGCAATAAGCTAGTATATAATTTAAGCAAAGGCATATAGGTGACCAGCATCTTTTCACGGAAGTGGAGGAGGGAAGGATGGAACACCATGTTTCTAGTTGAGAAAGATCCCAGATAGAACCTCTCCAGGAATGCATGGAGTATCTATCATGACAGGGGCCTGGGAGGAAGACTAAAGTAGAGAGCAGAAGTCCAACTAGATTCTGACTTTGTTGCTATTTTTTTGACTAAGTCATATTCTTTTTTCTTTTCCAACTAGGTCCTTCCTTTTCCCTATTTTTGGGGATAGAGGGACCACATCCAGAAGTGTTCAGGACTTACTCCTGGCTCTGTGCTTAGGGATTGTACTTGGGTCAGCCACATGTCTTACCTGCTGTACTATGCTCTGGACCTCCTTTTTCCTCACTGTAAAGGAACATCTCATAGACTGGCAATTTTATATCAATAATAAAGGTGTCTCTGTTGGAAGGAACACCATGATCTCAGCACCGTGCTGTGTGAGTGCTTTATATGCATTTTCCTACTTGAGTCTGTCCTCCTCCGAATTATTGTGCATTTTAAAACTGATTTACAGATGAGGAAATACCAGAGAAGCATGTGCATATTCTTGCTTTAGTGAGTGGCAAAGAAACAATTCCAATCAGAGTGTTTAACTGCCACCCCCAAAACTCTCCTCACTTATGGCCAAAAATGGTGGTGATAGCAAGGGATGAATGGGGAAAGGGCTTGCTGATGGAGTTGCCAGAAGGAAAAAACCACCAACCATTTATGCATTAATAATTGCTCTGCAGTTAGGTTGTTTAATGAGACAACATCCAGGGAAGGCCCATTCTGGTGACACATGGCTGTACCCTCCTCTTCTTCCAGTTCTGATGAGGTGGACTCTGAGACACTTCCCTAGACTCTTCCTGGGCATCAGCTGGCCTCTGAGTACCAGAAGGATGTGAACCAGGGGCTCTTTGACTGGGAAGGATGTATAGAAATATCTGATGGAAAGCATATTAAAACTTTCTCTGGCTGATTTGTCTTTTGAGTTTTTTTCCTTTAAGGTCACACCTGGTGTGCTCACGGCCTTTCCAGGCTCTGTGCTTAGGAATCACCTGTAGTGTGGTGCTTGCAGAGACTATATGTATTACTAGGGATCAAACCAGGGTCAGCCACATGCAAGGCAAGCACCTTAACCTACTGTACTAGCTCTCTGGCCCTAAAAACAGTATTTTTGCAACTTTTATATATTTTATTTTAATAAAGTAGTTCATAATAGTTTGTTACAGATAATATTTATTTTTTTTAGAATTTTTTTTGCATTTTATAACTTCAGGATAAAGGAATTCTCCAAATTTTCTTTTTTTTTAATTTATTTATTTATTGAATCACTGTGGGAAAAGTTACAGAGCTTTCAGGTTTAGGTCTCAGTCATGTAAATATCAAGCACATTTCCCTTTACCAGTACTTATTTTTTACCGCAAACCCCAATAGAACCCCACCTCCCACCCCTCCCAATTCCTGTGAGGCAGATGAGTTCTAGTTAACACTCTATCTACTTTGACTAGATTCATTGTTTTGATAGAAGATGCACCATTATTGTTTAGAGTTTACGACCCCCCCGCAAATCAGACATGCTGAAAAAGCGTTGTGAAATGATTTGCTTTCTACAGCTGGGTTTAAGAATTAAATGATGTCGCGGCCGTGAGGTTTTGGATTTCTGATATTTTACTTATTAACCCTGGAAGTATTTCTATTAAAAGTTAGATAGTTAACAGATTGGTTTCTGTGCTCTGGAGTCGTGGCTGTGCCGGAGAGTCGCTCGTGGGGGCAACTGGTGACCTGGGTAGGGTGTGAAGGACGGACCGGAACGCCCCCTTCCCATGAGGTCCCTGCCACCCCTGACCCCCGGCTCAACCCTGCTGTCCACAAGGCTCCCATGCAGCCGCCATCTTTCTTTCCAGAGAGGAGAGGGCGAATGGGGCAACACCCTTTCCCCTCCGGGCAGGCATGATGGCGGGGTTTAACACATAGTCCATTCACTTTTCTGCTCCAAGCTGTTGGCTTTCTGCATTAAGTCCTTGTGCTTCTGGGGCCGTGGCTGTGCTGGAGAGCCGCTCGTGGGGGGCAACTGGTGACCTCAGTAGGGTGTGAAGGACGGACCGAAATGCCCCCCTTCCCATGAGGTCCCTGCCGCCCCCGACCCCTGGCTCAAACCTGCTGTCCACAAGGCTCCCATGCGGCCACCATCTTTCTTTCCAGAGAGGAGAGGGCGAATGGGCTACAGATAATATTTAAACACCAGTCCCACAACCAAGCATCTTCCCACCACAATAAGAGGGAAGTGTGTGAAGGTTGTTGTATTTCATTCTGGAGCCATTTAAGCCCACATATAAGAGAATACAAGCAAGTATGTTAAAACCAAGCAAACGTGTGCAACTTTTGGTACAAAAGCGGGCTAGAGTATAAGAGGTCATGCAGCCGCGAATGTGACCGCGTGCTCAAGGAAACTCTGCATAGCTCTCTTCCAGGAGCTTTAGTTTATTGTCTCTGGATCTTGGCCATTGATGAGATTACATGGCACCAGGAGCAGTTTGTGGGTGTGACTGCCTAGGTACTGGAAAACTGGGGAGCTCAGGGGAGGAGGCCCAGTCCTAATATGAGCGAGCTTGGAGCTCTCAGTCACAGGTTCCCGCATACCTGGGTTTTTCTGCCGGTTCCCTCTTGGGTGAATCTCCTCCAAGAATGTGGAGAGTGGCCTAGAGCATGGCAGCAGTTGGATTCTGGAGGTTTTCAGGAGCTGGGGTGCCGCTTACGGTGAGGAGGGAAACTCAACCCGCCCCCCTCCGAGGTGCCTTGGTGAAGAGAGCTTGGCATGGGGTCAGGAAATTCTGCCCCTAAAAACATTTTTATCAATCTCCCTAACACAAAGAAGAAAATGGCAACACTGAAATCAGTAAATATTTAATTAAATGCCAAATATAACATTATATCAAGTTCATTAACTGTTGAATTTAGTAGGCATAAAAATTTCATTACATTTGATACCAATTTTCAGGTTGGGGTTTTCTCGCTATGCAAGATTTCCCTGGCATTAACCCAGATGGGTGAGAAATTAGGGCTGCCTATAAATTAAATAAATTACTCATGGCCAAAAATTTTCAAATCAAAATAGCTAAAACCTTGCTTGATATTTTTTATAGTCAAGTAATACTTATGGTGAGGTGAGCGTTTTAAATATATTTGGTATGGGCTACAGAGATAATACCAGTGGTAAGGCACTTGCCTTGCATGTAGCTACTCCTGCTGCAACCCAGCTTCTATACCTGGTGCTTCACATGATTTCCTGAGCACTCACCAAAGGGTCACTCATGAACACAAAGACAGGAATTGTCCCTGAGAGCTGCAGGGTATGACCGGTTGTAGGGCCCACCCTCATGGGAACCTCCAAGCCTCATCCTGACCCTCAGCAAAGGAATTCAGGTAAACAGAAGCTTGGCTGGAGAATGCATAAGGGGAAAGAATTGCCTCCTTCAGAGATTTTCTTGGTTCTAAGCAAGAATCCTGGAATTCTAAGTAATGATAGTTAGCAGTCATTACTATGCAGCATGTGCCAAGCTAAGTGTTCCAATGAATGCATTAGTTCATTCACTTGTGTCAAAAAATGCTATGTGGGGGGCCAGAAAGATAATAAAACTGGTCTAGTGCTTGCTTTGCTCAGAGCTGACCTAGGTTCAATCAAGACACTGAGTCCTGCCTTGAATGATTTTTGAGAGCTGAGTCCAGGTGCAGCTCCAATGCCTGTATATATATACTGGTGTGATATGATATATAACAATACATATAATTGTTATTAATATTATATATCCTAATAATTAATATTTTATGTACATATATATTATGAGGTTGGCATTCTACTATCCCTATTTCACAGATAAGCAAGTGGAGGGACTCATCAAGGTGTTGAATCAACTGCCTAGGGTAATAGGGATAGTGAAAGGTGATCCAAAAGTGTGTCCAAGTGAAAAATAATTCATAACAGGAAATGGTGGAATAACCAGAGAATATACCCCTTCAGGCGGCTCTGGGAAAAAGTAGCACCTGGCCTATCCTCACTGTTCTGTCTCTAGGACCTTGAAGAGCATTGGGTGTATGCCCATAATTATTCAGTGCACAATATATTTATTTAATACAGACACCCTAAATAAAGTAGATAATGACATAAACACAACTAAATTGAACCATCATCCCCTAGTTACACCAGCACCCTTCCAAGTTCTGTGAAGCACTGAAGCTAGAACAAGTTCGCTTTGCTCCACTGTCTGTGGCTCAGCCACTTAAGGAATGCTTCTGCCTTAAGTGCCCACTTCACTGACCTGTGACAATGTCCAGTTAAGAGGTCTTATTCATCTCCTAGCCTGAGCCTTGCACAATCAGGACCTATGGGAGTTGCTCAAAAAACAAAGCTTAGAAAACCTTGGTTGATGATTGAATTCATTCCTCCACCATGTACCTTCTCCAGCACACTTAAGCCTTCTCCCTCCACACAGCACAGAAGCTACTATTTAGGAACTCCAGCACACATTTCAATGTCACCAACAAGGAAAGGACATACAGCACTTTTAGCTGTCTTAGGTGCTAGGTATTAGTTTGGGGCCTTTCTATGTGTTAAGTGCTATAGAGCTCTGGAATTGTGGCTAATGTAATCAGGGAACTGCCATTTTAACTGAATCTGCATTGAAATAAAATCAAAACAGCCACCTGTGACTCGTGTCAAGCACATTAGACCTAGCTTCATACTATTTTGAAGCTCACCACCAGCTTTTTAGCAAAATCTCCTAGAAGTCTGAGTTGTGAGATGTAAAACATGTTCCGTATTTGTGTCTCTATGGCTGCAGTCCTTTCTCATTTTGCCCCTTGCCTGGTCTCCTGCTGGAGGGAGACAGACATTGAGGGGCTTTGAAGGAGCTGGCTAACTTTCCAGAATCCTGTGGCCTGGGCCGGGCCAGGCTCATTGGTGTTCTGCTCTCAGCAAGCGTGTTAGCCAACCAAATGCCAAGCAGCACAAACACTGGGTGACATTTTCAGAACTATTAATATTTCATCAGAAATGATCACTTTTCCTTTAAATACACTATCTTAAAAGGTTTTTCTACATTCTTAACTATGATTTTATTCAGTCTAGGTCCTCGGAATTTTCCCCAAAGGAACGCATCTTCAGTTTTATGATGGAAAGCCAAAAGGGGATGAAGCTCAGATTTCAAAACTGAGAGTCAATATTTCCAGGAACTCAGCCCCTCTGTAAAGAGCAAGTTTGCGTTTGGGGCGCCCACTGTCTGCTGGGCACTTTAGAAATAGGATTCCACGAACCCATCTGATATGATATGAGTGTCCACTGGAAGCTTAAGCTTCGGGATAATTTTAACATGTTTTACAGAAAGCGATTCCTCCCCTTCCTTCTCTTTGGGCCCAATGTTACCCTCTCAAAGAGTCTGCCTGGAAAGGGTCTCAACTGGGCATGTCTCTCCTCTCCCTTTGCCATTAGCAAATGGGGGTTCATTTCCATTAGCATCCTTCTTTCATCTGTAATGATTCCTGATTGGCTTTGCTAGAAGCAAGTGATCCATTTCCCTCTACTAGGACAGACTCCCTGAAAGCCTGGGACCATCCCAGTTTTGTTCGTCTTCAAATGTCCCCAGTGGCCAGAAATTCATGTGGCAGAGAAGAAAGGCTCTGTTGGTCATCAGGGGGTGAATGAAGGGGGGTGGGGGAAATGACAGATGTTGTTGGGGTCACCCCGCGCTTGAGGAAGCCAGTGCCAGCTTTCAAACGAGCCTTCTCTATGTGCCAGGCACCCGCTGGAGTCACCCTTTTCTTGCTTCCTTCAGTTCTTCTTTTACTGGAGGCTCAAGTTCAGGCTACTGGTCTGGGAGATGGGGTAGGAGGAATGACCAGGACAGTTACGAGAGATAGCCAGGCTTTGGGGACGATGGCGGGTAGCTAACTGCTAACTCAACCCTTCTCCCTGCATCTCAGCCTCCCAGCCTCTTGCCCACCTGCCTGTCTAACATCCTCTTGGAATACTATCTCAGGCTTGGGGGGTGTGTGGGGGGGGGTGGAGCTTGGCCACACTCCTTTACTCCTCTCCTGTTGGGTTGGTCAGTTGTCTTTCACAACTCCTTAGTTGCTTATTCTTGAATGGGAGCGTCCAGCCCTGCGCTGCCCGGTGGGAGGCCCGGGACTGCGACTGCGGCCCAGCGGCGGGGGCAAAGGTCTGGCCTAGGGCCAGGCCGAGACTGGGCTGGGCGCCCTTGCCTTCTAACAGCTCTGGGGGCTCCTGCCGAACCCACCCCGCCCCCACCGCACCGGGACCTGGGCACGGACCTGCGGGCGCCCCGCGCCCCCCAGCCGTTGCTGTTTGAAGCCCGCCGAGGAATTCCAGCGCTGGACCCCGAGGGAGAGGGAGCCTCGGGCAAGCCAATCGGCCCCGCTCGCCTGGCCAGCCCGCCGCGCCGCCCACAAAGCGCCTTTCGCGGGCCTTGGGACCCCTTCCCCGGGCGCATAGCGCAGCCCGGCTCGGGGGCGTGGCAGGTGGACAGAGAGACTTGGGGGATAGACGCAGGGGCCTGTGGGCCGCCTGCCGGGGACGTTACTCGGGAGTTTGCCTGGCAGGGGGCGTCGGAGCGGCGCCGCAGAGCTGGTCAGGAGGGGCCAGTGGGCAAGCTAAGAGGGGCTAGGCCGGCAGAGGGCAGAGGGCCGGGCCGGGCCGTTGGCCCTCAGGGTGCACGCGGGTCCCCAGCGAGGCCGGCGTCGAGAATCTCTGGGCGGGCTCCTGCCCCCCCCCATGATGCCCCACATAGTGCCAGTCCCCGTACTCCGTTGTCTGTTAGGCTGAACGGGCAGAATGGGCTGAGCCCCTGGCACCGCAAGGTGTCCACGGGCCTGTCGCAGAGTGGCAGGGAGTGCCAGGGACAGTGGGGAGAGCCAGCCCTCCCCTGCCAGCTGTTCCCAGATGTCATTCTGCCCACCCAGGCGCCTGGTTCCTGAGCTCACAGGGATTCCACCGTTACTAAGTTACTGGTTTTTGTTGACTTTTAAATATTTTCTTCTAAGGGAGAGGGGGAGGGGAGCGAAAGTCAGGAAGGAGACAGTAAAAATAAATCACAAGCTCCCCCTCCCCCAAAGCCAGCCTTCCAGGAGGCACCACTCACGGGCAGATCCACCACTGGACACCCCCAGCCTGTGGCCACCAGAGCCAGACAGAACCCACCTGCTTCCATCCCTCTTTCTGGCCCTTTCTGGTGAATGAGGGGTGGCAGTGCCTGGTCCCCCAGTGTTAGAGCCCTGGGTGGACAAAGAGGCTTCCACAAAGAGAGAATGGCTAGTGGGAATGGGGTCCCTTCTGCCTCGGCCCTGGTGGCCAAGCGCCCCTCCGCCCTGGGCCCATTCCCCAGATACATCTGGATCCACCAGGATACTCCCCAAGATAGCTTAGACAAGACTTGCCATGAGATCTGGAAAAGAGTACAGGGCCTGCCAGAGGCCTTGCAGACCAGGACATCCAAGGAGCAGCTCCCTGAGCTGCTGCCTGCCACCCTGAGTGACAGCACTCTCAGCTTCCAAGAAGAGTGAGTATCCCCCACTGGTGGCATTCAGGGTTGGGGTGGGGGCAGGAAGTGGTGGTGGGATCTCAGTCTGTGCTTTTGGGGAAATAGTGTGACACCTTGCTTAGTCTGGATAAAGCTGAAAAGCTGTATATCATCATCTTCTCATGAGGTGCCGGCCCACAGAGGGGGGGTCCAGTTTGCCTTTTCATCACTTGTCTAAGAAGACATTTCTCATCCAAAAACCATAGGCAACCCAGACAGAGAGCTGAGGAAAAACATCGTAGCAAGGTGGAGGGATAGAGGCGTGTGGCTTCTCCAGAGATAACAGCAAGATCCTTCCCCCTTCCCTCCTCCCACCCCCGAAAGCAGGACCTGAGTACGGATGAGTCTGGTGGTTTAAAACCACATCTGGAATTCCCTAATACAGAGAGCAGCTGTCCCATTCATCCTCCACAGAAGCCGCTGCAGGAGCACACATCAAAATATTTACTGGGAAGGCACTGACATATTCAGAGGACATAATAGAAAATTAAAGTGCGGGAAGATGGCTGTAAATAGCCCGTTTCCTGGATGGGAAATCCTGTGTCTGGGAAACACAGAGCCGAATGTTTCTCCACCAGGGCAAAGTTGGGCCAGTGTTGGGGATGGGTATCCACGAGGAAAGGAAGAAGGAAGCTCAATAGACAGGCAAGCAAGCTGGCCATGGTCCTTAATGCCACCTTAAAGCACTTGTCCAATGCTCGGCATCTTCAAAATGGGCAGCAGACATAATTAATACTCCCGAGTCCTTGTGAGGCAGGTATTAGTGTCCCCATTTTACAGATGGATTAAGTGTTAATAATTAAATGCTAATTAAAGGCTAAGTGATAATTAAGTGTTGCCTGTTCCAACACATGCTCCAACTCAGTTGAGAGATGCTCTACAGTGGAGGGTGGGGGAAGGAGGGAGACTATACAGGCAATTATCAGCTTTGTTTGGTCGCAGGGATTTCAGTGGCAGAGGAAAGAAGAAACGTATGGTGTCACTGGCACTGGGGTCCCTCTTACCTGTCACCCTCTTTTATGCTTCTGCACTTGGGCTGTTGGAGGGGAAAGGCGCTTTGGCTGTGAGTACTTCTCAGCAGGACACAGCTGGGATGGAAACAGCCTCACCACAGCCAAAATCTTGCTCTCCAACCGCCAGTGGCTCTGAGCTCCTCTTTTCTGGTCTCTGTCATATGCTTTCACAGACAGGGCTTTGGCAAGGCCTATGGGAGCTGTAGCCCACTCCCAGTGGCCAAGAAGCTGGTAGTCCACTGGGTGGACCAAGGGTCAGTGGCAATTTCCAGTAGATGGCACTCTCTCTGCCAGGTCATCCAGAGTTAATGGAGTCAGACTACTTCCAGTCTGTGCTTGGCTGCACACACTGGCGACTTGCGCACCTTTGGCCAGTTGCTTAACTTCATTTGGCCTTGATTTTCTCATCTGAAAATTGAGGATGATAGGCTCAGCCTTGTCCACCTCCAAGTTGAGTTGATAATGAGGAGTAAATGTGCTGGGAGACAAGAACCCGACAGATGCATTATACAAATGAGGCTATCCTGAAATATAACCCTCAGGGTCTGGGGGGTTTGGGCATCCTAGTTACTGGCCTCAATCTGGGGTTTCACATTCTTCCCTTGGATACGGGGGTGTTTCAGGGACCAGCCCAGTGTTAAGTGACCTAGTTGCCGGAGGCCCTGATCTCTAGTTCAGCCTTGGCTGTTTTATTTTTATATAGACTTTGCTCGCTAGAGTTCTAGAGTAAAGACTGCCTTTGCAAAATAAAATGGGTTCTGCTACTGAGAAAAGAGCTAGAGAACCATTGACTTAGATGAACAAACGATATCATAATTGTGTAGATATCAACCAAGTAGAACACAATGAGCTATTCTTGAAATAAAGGCAGCTGTGATGGTGGAGTGTGAGAACTCTGGTTTCAGAGCGCCACTTTAGCTCTATGCCAGCTGCAGATTTGTTTAATTTATGTGAGCTTTAGTTTCCTCATCTGCCAAATGGAGATGATTAGGGTTGTCGGAATGATTAAATGGGCCATTTAAACATTTCTGATAATAACTAGGATTTGTAAAAATTCCTTGTAATAATGATGACGATGATTTCTTTGAGCCCTACAATTATTACAAGAGGTAGGTACTATTTAAAACTCCCCCTCCTTACTCTTTATTATGCAAATGTTCGGATGCATAAAATAGAATAAAATAGGGAATGGCTATGTATCTATCACTGAGTTTCATTAATTAAATTTGTGCCATCCGGTTACAATTCTTCCCTCCCTCCCCAGTTTTTAAATGAAATCCTGTTTACAGAGGAGGTGGCATATTGGAGGGGTTAATTCTTTCCAAGAAGTTAACTCCCAAACAGAAACTTCCCAATAATGGAGTTTCTGGAGGTAAACCCACGGTAGTGTTAGTTTATCCTCCCCTAGAAATGGAAGCATCGTTTTCAATAGCCAACATCTTTGGCAGTCCCCTGTTCTGAATGATTACCATAGACAATAGATTTTAAAACCAGGGAACTGTCCAGCAATTTCTTGGATGACTTCAATTCCAGCTCATCTTTCTTCCACCACTAAATTTGTAGGCCTAGTTTGGGCGATGCTTTTGGTTGTTGGTTTTTATACAAGTGAGTTCAGATGTCTTGTTAGCCAGTGATATTTTTTTGTCCTGAGTGTGGTAGACACCCAGACCCTATTAATCTGAAAGCACTCTAAAAAGCCATCTACCACCGCCTAAATTTCCTCTACATCCTGGCTATGCACAAGTGATCACTTATGCGTTTTCTCAGATGAGGAGCTCACCATTTTCTAAGATAGTGCCTTACCTTCCTATGAGCCCTGACTGGCAAAAGACAATTTTCTTCATGTAGGAGAAGTTGTTTCTATTAAGCTAATACCCATTGATCTGGATTTACCCAAATCAAATCTATCTCTTCTTTTTCTCAGCATGTCTTAGGAGATTAAAAGACAGCCACAGTATTCCTCGCAGGATTTCTTATTTATACAAACTCCCTTCCTCTGGTTTGCTATGTCCTTCTCATACACCATTTAGCCAGTTTCCAACCTGCACTGGGAGCCTTGTGGCTGAGCTGAAACCAGGACCAGGTGGTTGGAATCCACCTGTGACTGGACCATGCAGGTGGGACCCTCCCTCTCTGTGTCTGCATTTTCAATAGCCAACATCTTGTTGACTAGTGAACAGTCACTTTCCTCTCCAAACTGATGTCACAAAATGGACACATTTTTAATATTATTTGCTGATTCAAGTTGTCATCTTACAGTGTTTATAAAGCATCTACTGTGTGTCCAACACTGTTCCAAGAGCAAAGGGGATAGAGTCCTGGATTAGATAAAACCTTGCCTCGTTAAAACTTACACTCAGGGAGGGAAAGCAACAGAAAACATTTAAAATAAACAAAACATTTGCTTTTGTATGTGAAAAGAACTGACATTTTAGTTGGAGAAGGGGAAAAAATTCAGAGAGTGAAGAGAGCCTGGATGGAACTCAAATCTTTCAGTTACAAGAAAGAGCTTCTGTAGGAATTGGGACAGGGTGGTCAGAGAAGGACTGGGAAGGAGAAGGAGGAAAGGTTTTCCAGGCAGAAGGGAGAGCAACTATAGAGACTCTGAGGTGAGAGTGATGCTCAAGGAGAACCAAGCCAGTCTGTAGGGAGTGGCGATGAGACCCATGGTGATGACAGGGGTAGGCTGGGAGTCTCTGAAGGCCTTGAACCATTGTGCTAGGAAGCTCAGGTTTTGCTCCCCATGGTATGAGATGTCTTCGGAGTTTTATGGTGAGATGTGTAATGAGATCAGTCACTAATATTAAAAGCTGTCTCAGCTGCTACGTGGAAGTGATGGCTTGCAAGCCTGTGAGGAAGGAAATTGGGATACCACTGGGAAGGTGCTGCAGTCACCTGGGTGAAGCCTGATGGGGCTAGACCATACCTATCTCCATGAAGAAGGAAAAGGTAGAGATTTGTGGAGCTGAAGGAGAGGTAGTATAGATGTTAAGGTGCTTGTTTCACATGTGGCTGACCATGGTATGATTTCCAGCACCACCTATGATCCCTTGAGTACCACCAGGAGTAATCTCTGAGCACTGTTGGGTGTGGATCAACTTTCCTCCACGCTATAAAAAAATTGAGCCTCAGAGTGAGCATTTGGAAATCAACTAACAGACCTGCAGATGGTCTGGGCTGCCCAGAAACAACAAGACTGAATTGAATCTTTTGGCTTGTGCCAATGTCTGGATGGTGGTTCCATTTTCTAGGCAGAGAAGGAATAGAGGGGTATGAGTGTGGGAGGAGAAATTAATAGTTCTGTCTGGTGTCAATTAAACTGTAAAATTTTGTTCAATTATCTTCTAATTAGTCTTAAATTTGGACTTAGAGGATTGCAGCAGGACACTCACTCGCTCCTGTTCTAAGACTATACATTATTCTGCTGCTAAAGCATTATGACCTCAGAATGGGGCCTTTGGATTTGCTATTGGACATCCCATGGCCCTAATGATGGAATGGGATTTGTTCATTATTTTTCAACAAAGGCTCATCCATGTACTGGATCCCAAGGACACAGAGATAAATTGAACAGAATTCCAGTGGCAAACACCTTCCATTCTAGTGGGAGAGATGTATTCATGATAGCAATTACAGTCCATGCATTTATTTTGGGAAGCTCTTAAGCCACAACCAGGAGACTTGGGCAGGGGGCCCCATCATATTTGTTAACCAGGATACGTAGTTCAGAACGAGGGATGCAGTGCTGGGGGCCACCAGGGTCATCCCAGTGATGCTAGGGTATCAAATTCAGATGCTTGTTCATCTGAGCTCTCTGCCCAGTCCCTCCGCAAACACTTATTTCCCACTGACCCCATGCCAAAGTGTGGAGAAAGCATAGTAGTGGCAAAGAAGGCAGTCTCTGACTTCCTATATAAATGTGCAGGGCAGATTATAGTAGATTATTATAATAAATGTTCTGACAGCAGCACCACAGAGTACACAGGGAGGGGATAAATGACCAAGTTTTAGTGTTCAGGGTGTTTCTTGGAAGAAGCTGAGGAAGGTGGGCTGAAAGTTTAAGAGACTTGTTCTGTGAGTATGGAGAGATAGGGATAGCACTTCCTGAGTGGAAGATGGTGCATGCTCACTGCTAGGGTCACCCTGGGAGCTTCCTGTGGCCTGGGGCTTGAGGAGAAAGAAGGAAAAGTGGGCAGGAAGATCCCAGCAGGAGAAGGGGAGGCAGGATGTCACCACCAGCCAGAGAAGAACAGAGGGTGAGGTGGACTGAGGCCTAATGGTGACAGCCTCCTGCAGTGGACTGCCTCCAGCCTTCACTGCAGCACCCAGGAATCTACTCACCCTCCCTACCCTGACCCTGGTCAAGCAGACATGGGTCAGCAAAGTCTGAAGGCTAGGATGAGCATCATCTCAGGACAGACCAAATCTGAAAAAAGTCTATAAGAAAAAATGGAAATTGTTGAAATTTTTTAAGGACAGCCAATGTCTGGCTGTTAGCCTCCATGGATAACCTGTCTTCATAAGGAAGGTGCTATTGGCATTGGGGGAATCTTCTAGATGGTATCGATGGGCCTGTGTAGATCTAGCATTGGAAGTCCAGCCTGGTTTGACCCGCTCTCTCAGTGAACCAATCCCTGGTGCTATTGTTAGCTGAGTCATGGGACAATACCTGTCTTTATGGAAAAGTTGCTTGGAATATATCTCCACTTGTGTTTAATGACATAAAAAGCATGAAACATGGAGTTGGGGTGATAAGGATGAGACTCAGGAGAGGGTCAGTCTGACGGTGGAAGCAGATGCCACCCTGAGAAATCAGAGTCTCCTCTGCACATAGCATTATCCCCCTGGGAGGGGATGGCCACCTCAGAGACTTGGAGAAAAGCTGCCAAAACACAGTTCCTCACCTCTCCCAGTGGAGGACCCTGAGGATGGACTCTTCATTCGAACCCAGTTCTGGGGTGTCCTCTGTCCCTGAAGCTCCCCAAGAGGACCTGGTCTCAGGCTCAGCTCAGGCCCTAATCATGTAGATAACTGTATGTTCCTATCCTGGTTATCACATACAGTAGGGTATAATATGGGACCAGCAGGAGAAAAGCTCAAGGTCCTCACCCTTCCCTCCTCTAGTCTCCTCTCATAATCGGTCAGTCACCTTCATGATGACCTTTGATCCTCTACTTCCCCTGAACGCTTTGCTGCCATTGTCTTGGATCCTCATCTCACCATCATTGTCTTATTTATCTCCCAGAGGCCATCCACTGTTCATCTCCCTGGGGCATGTCGACAGAATTGCGCAGGCATCTCCCATTGTACTCCATTATCTCCTGATCTATGGCTTCAGTTATTCTAGGGTCTCTGGAGTTGGCATTGTCTTAGGCTCATCCTGTGAGTCTTTCTGCTCCCTTCCTCACACTCTGTGAACCAAGAAGAATCCTAATGCATGCACAGCTCCTGGCTCTCTCTCCCCCTCTCTCTTTCTCTCTCCTATCTCTCTCCTCTCTCTCTTCCTCTCTTCTCTCTCTTGTCCATTCTTTCAGAACTAGAATGAGTGTGCTGTCCTCTGAGATGTCCATGGCTTACCCCACTCAACCTTCTTTCCTTTCTCTCCAGGTTCTTTTTAAGGTAGAGAAACAATGCTATCCCCTCTATCTTCATAGAACTTGAAAGGGAGCTCAGATAACACTAAACACTGTGCACTTGACTCCCAGCTCACTTGTGACCTCTTACCCAGTCATTCCAACTTCTTTTCCCCCATGTCTCTTATCTGAGAAATGGAAAAAGTCATAGCAACCACATTACAGGACTGTATACAAGTTAATAAAATACATAGAAAACTCACCGGCACTGGGTATAAGATAGAGACTTATGTACATTGTCATCAGTAGCTCCTTTATTACCAGGGATAAAATGACAAGAATCAATTTAAAAGCAAAGAAATCTGGTGTGAGGAGAGGAGACTTCTACTCTAGACCACCGAATCCAGGAGCAACTATTCAACTGAGGACAGCATCTTGCTTTCAGATTCTTGGCAGCTATGGCAGAAAGTGCATCTGTAACAGCTGGTTTCCTAACTCCTATTGCCTAATAGGAGGGGGCAGTCAGTCTGGTCTGTGAATACCAACATGCCCTGCATTCTCTGGAGGGTGCAGAATGGCAGAGCAGGTTTAGAAAAGTTCAGGCATTGATGGTGAGCCAGCATGGGACACTCTCTCCCATTCAGATCTGTTGGTGCCAAGCAGGGATGGGTTCTGAGACAAGGAGGTCACAGGCCCGTACTCTATGCTGTCACAGCAGTACCTCCTCCAAATTTTGGCTCTTCTCAGGTGAGAGTTGTGTCTGTTTCCTTTCTCTCTATCCTTTTTTCCTTACACAGTTAAGCTCCTGGGACTTGTGTCCATGCAGTAGGCATGAATGAAGGCAAAGGGTTATGATTGTTGGATTGAGGGGACATGGAGAAGAGCAAGGAGCCAAATCAACCGCAGTATAGTTCCTCTCCTTTCACCCTAGTCTGTGCAGAGGGGAATGAACTTTTTCTTGAGAGTCTGACATCTGCTAGACTCCTTTTATGTCAGTGGTACAGCAACTCTATACAGTATATGGTGGATATTGCTCCCATTTTACAGATGAGGAAGCTAAGACAAATAGAGATTAGGCAGCTCATCCAGAGACATAGGCTTGGAGAGACAGAGTGGGAACTGGAAGTCACTGGGGTACCAGGACGTGAGCTCTTTCCTGGACACCAGGAGCCCTTCTGAATAGCCCTTCCATGCCTGCTTAGCACCAGGAGCCAAGAGCAGTGAAGGGAAGATGAATCATGATTAACGCGTCCCACGTCCCGTGTCCCCCTTTTTAATTTAATTTTATGGTTTCGGTAGCTGTGTCGCAGGTTGTGGGAACCCGCAGAGATGGGCCACCAGTGGTTTGGTTTAATCCCCTTTTTAATATCTTTGTTGCAACGTTCTTTCCAATTCAGCTCCCAAGTCACATTAAAAAAATACCTCTTCCTTGGGGTAAGCCTTCTCTTATTAAACAGATTCAAATGAAAAGTTTTAAAGATAATTTGAACAATAAGAATCACTCTGTAGCTCCCAGCCGAAGCTCCTTTATTGCTGTATTTATTCCCCAGTATTTCCTGCCTCATTCCTCAGCTCACTGAATCTTCACTCACCAACCCTCCCAAACCTGCTCCCACTTTGCCCTCTAGGGAGGGGGAGAGAAGAAGGGGAGGGATGGGTGGGGTGAGCTAGGATTGGAGACTCCTCTTCCATATACTTATCTGCCTTCCGTGGTTGGTTGGCCACTTTCTCCCCCAGGGACACAGGAAAGAGCTGAAAAGTGTGGAGAGGGATTCACAGGGATCTGATGAATCTGTAGCTGTAGGAGGGGGCAGGTAAAGGAGGGATTCCCACTCAGGTTCTTTGACTGCTGGTGCATTTCCCCAGTGACCCAGGAATCTGCATTTGAAAAACATCTACATATGAATCCCATGCACAACTATATTATCTATAACCATTTCCGAAAATTTGGGTCCAAAGATGAGGGATCCTCAGGGACTCACTTTGAGCAGCTGGTTTTCTGAAGAGGAAGGAAGGAGACTAAACTTTGCTGAACTCTATGCCAGGTGCGTTGTGAGAAACTCTAGTCTACATGAAACTCTGCTGAGAAATGAGACCCACTCACCTTCCACTACCTAATCCTAAGGGCAGCCCCACCTCCACCACACTGCAGATGATGAATTCAAGTTTCAGATCGCCCCACTGCACTTTCCATCCTAGTCAGTCATGCCCTGGACAGTGAGGGTTCAGAGGGCTGGGCATCAGCCCCCACACCTTCAGAGCTGCTAACATTTGCTTAGGGCTCCTTGATGTTTACCAAGTGCTTTCCCATTCATCAGCTCCTTAATCCTCCAGCTGCAAGAGAATGGAGGAAGGGCTAGGACTGACAGAGCATTCTGAAGGTCCTTTGCTGCCTTCATCCTCACTCTCACCCCCTCCTCCCAACCTGCAGAGCTCAGTGAATTTTCATATGCATTGGCTGGCAACTGAATCTGTAGCTTCCATTTGAGCCAAACAGGAAAAGTCAGCCCAGAGCCCCTAGATGGGGAGAGATGGGATCCACCTTCCCATCCCCTGATTCCCTTCCTGAGTTTCTGTCTTCTCAGATTATGGTAATAGAGGTGGTGTGTATATGTATCACGGTTCTAGGTGTGATGGATGTACATAGCAGTATTGTGTGTGTGTTGTGTGTACAAGTTTATGTTAAGTGCAGGGGAAGCAAACCCAAGTAGACCCCTTCAGTGAATATATCACTGTATCACTGTCATCCTGTTCTTCGTCAGTTTACTTGCACGGGCAGGGCGAGCTATTTGAGTTATTTGTCCCAGCCCTGAGATTTTAGCAGCCTCTCCTTACTCATCTTTCCCAACAATTGGAGGTTCTTTCAAGGTCAGGGGAACAAGACCCATTATAGTTACTGGTTTTGGCATATCGAGTATGACACAAGTAGCTTGCCAGGCTCTGCCTGTGCGGGCAGGATACTCTCGGTTGCTTGCATATATATATATTTCGAGAGGCATATATATATTTCTCTCTATGATCTGTTGCCTAATGTCTGAACTCCATCAAACATGGTGTGATAATTATGGAAAATGGGTAGGAAGTGTTCCATGGTCTGGAAAATGGCCTGGAGCATGGCAGTGGTTGGGTAGTGGAGGTCAGCTGCTGGGGCTGGGTCCCTTGGGGTGGGGAGGGCTCTTGTTCCCCTGAGTCAAAACAGCCTGGCTCGGAGTCCATATATATACATGTGTGTGTGTGTGTGTGTGTGTGTGTGTGTGTATATACATATATGTGTGTGTGTGTGTGTGCACATATATGTATATATTCATCAGGGAAATAGAAGTTGGGTCTCCCTCCTCTTGCAGACAGGAAGATCTAGACATGTCCACCAGTAAAATGCCTAGAGGACTAGGGCTAGGATCTCCATTGGGGTATGGTATCAGACTGGAGGTCAGGATGTCAGCCTCTGCCCCCATGATACATCTATCCTACCTATTGGGGCTCTTGGATGTCTCTCTCTCCCCCACTCACTGTCAGGGCTTATGCAAGTTCCCAAGGTAAACACTCATCTGATCTGCCCACCCCCCCAAGTTTGGCCCTCTTGCTGCTCGTCATACTTCTTGGGTGGTTCCTACCTCCATTAGAAGGTGTCAGGCTCTGGTCTCCATGAGTGAAGGGTATTTCTCCTGCAGTTCAGAGAAGTGACAGAAGGGGACTGAGGCTAGGGACTGTGCTGAATTTACTAGGTGCCAGGCTTCATATGTGCCATTTGTCCCCACAGCAGCCATGAAGGGTTAGGCTGAAATCTTCAGTCTCAATTTAGAAAGAGGAGACCAAGGTTCAGAAACCCTGAAACTTACATTCACAAGTAGCCAGCCGAGTAAATGTTGGGTAGAATTTAGATTCCAGGTCCACATAGCCCAAACTCTACCCCCAGTCACTACCCTATCCTTTCCCAAATAGAAGAAATCAAGACGGAATAGAGGATTTGAGCTGGAGTTTTGTATTCTAATCCCAGCTCTGTCCTTTGTGATGGGCTGTCTTTGCAATTTCCATTTCCTTTAGTCT
This sequence comes from Sorex fumeus, assembly GCF_029834395.1. Classification (NCBI taxonomy): domain Eukaryota; kingdom Metazoa; phylum Chordata; class Mammalia; order Eulipotyphla; family Soricidae; genus Sorex; species Sorex fumeus. The sequence goes on from NW_026606104.1 coordinate 49,415,151, forward strand.
TACATGCAGAGAGGGCCAGAAGCCAATGAAGCCAGCCTGGTGGCATCTGAGCAAGAAGATCTCGTTATCCACTCTGTCCCTTAATACCTTGATCTGGGGAAAATTAACTAACCTCTCTATACCTTGGCTTCTTAATTAAAAATTTTTTTTTAAAAAGAAACTTAGATACTGGCATTTCTCTGTCAATTCGTTTTTGATAAAGAATTCCAAAGCTTAATTTCTCAAAAGTACAACTCTACTTAGGTCCCATTTCTGTAGTCTGGCAGTCTGGCCTGGACTCAGTTGGCTGGTTCATCTGTGAGGGTCTGACTTATCAGTGAGGGTCCTACTCACCACATGTCTGCAGCTCTCTGGATCTGGCTGACCATTGGCTGAAGACCTTGCAATTCTCCTCTATCAGGTGTGTTCACATGGAGGTTGCTGAGACCCTAGCTGAGAAAAGAGCTTAAGAACCATTGTCCTCCTTCCCCCCAAACTTTCAAGTCCACTTATTACTGAGTCAATAGGGACAGAAACTAACAAAGGTCCTTGATCCAGGAAGGCACAATAAAATGAGGTCATAACTCTAGTTAGTCTACTCCTATGCCCCTTTGGGGCTATTTTAAGGATTAAAATGAGAGCTTTGCATATAATAATGCACTCAACACAGTGCCTGACCAGCTATTTAGTACTCCAAAAATGCTAATTCTTACTATTTTGTGACAAGGACTTAAGGTTTAAATATTTTAAGCAGCTTTCTGAGGTCTGATATCCATGATGGAGATATTTCAATTCAGTTTTTAACTCTTTCCAGGGGTCAAGCCCAGGGTCTCCCTACCCCCAGTTTGCTGCTCCCACACGCAGACATGATAGAAAAGTCCATAGTCCATGAGGTCAGTCTGTGAACACGTGGTCATTCACACCCAAATCTCTGTGGGACCCTGGAACCTTCTACTTGCTTTACTTCTCAATCAGCCACGCTTCCGGGCACCAGGCCTAGGTACCATGTTTGTTGTTGGTCTGAAATGCCACAGTGGGAAAAAATATTTGTTTTGCTGTCTTCTTCCAGCACTAACAATTTTCTGCTTGTGTTTTCCTGTTGTTTGGCTCCGATGAATAGCAGTTTTCATCTTTGCTCTGTGTTATCATGTACACAGAACTGCTGTTGGGGAGCGAACAGCATGCTTGCTTAGTCATTATTCTAGGAAGGGGTGCCAGCCAGTCAATAGCCTTTATTTTTACATGACTCTGTACACTGCAAATGCAGGAATAATGGCTGCACCCCAGTACAGAGCCACCATCAGACACCCATCATTTCTGGAGGTGGGAGAAACCAAGGGAGCCAACGGCTTGTCTCCTTTGTCAGCGCCTGGGCACTGGGTTAACCCCCACCTCAGTGACTCACTGTGATAGTTTGTGATAGACATCATGGTTTTGTACCAACTCAAAGGAGAGAGCAAATAGCATGGGAGAGGTGCCAGGACTGGCAAAACTTCTGAGGAAGAAAAAAATCAGATACTCTAGAAAATGTAGGCCAGTCCTCCTGATGTGAAAGTCTGCACAGCTGAAGGGGGGTGGGGGAATAAAATCTCTCTGTGTGCATCCTCAGGAAGTTGCTAAGAGTTAGCCAGGATCTGGGTGGATTCTCAAGGGGACTCTCTCTGCAGAGACCGGGAGTTCTTAGACTGGGAGTGTCAAGGAGTGTGGTTAGTGACATGTAATTAGCTCACAGCAGGCCAGAATCAGATGAAGGCTGGAGAACAAAGAAGAAGCCGAGCAGAGTGCAACCTGTGGAAGCTGCTGAGACTCTGGCAACAGGTCTTTTGATTTTGAGATCTTCAGGAAATGGATAAGAGTCAAGGGAAATGGTGGGATTCTTTCAGTTACTCAACCACTGTGGAGCTGATTATGTACCAAATCCTGTACTAGGTCTGGAGGCCTCAGGGTGAATCAGTATGGCCCTGTCCTTAGGACAGACATGTTGGCATAGAGAATGAAGACATAAGAAAGTGCGAGGAACAAGGAGAACAGACAGGATGGGAGAAGAGAGTGCCTGGGGCTTGGGGGCACATGGGGAGAGAGTCTTGTGGAGAAGTCAGGAAAGGCTATGGAGACACTGAACCTTGATCTCTGGGTCCCAGTGACGTGAAAGAGCCAGTCAGGGTTGATGGAGCATTTTGAGGAAATGCAAAGGCCCTGTGGCTGGAATACATCATGGAATAGAACCAGATAAATGGGAAGAAGAAGGAGACCAGATGGATAAAATTGCTTTGTGAGGTTGTTGAGGAGGAGGTTGGGTTTTGTCTTTCTGGTCATGAGAAGCCATGTACAGTTTTCTGAGACCAAATCAGAGCCGACCAATGTGATTTTTTTTTTTGAGTTGGAGGTGGCAGAAAGACCCTGGACAAAGACTTGTGCCTGGGCACTGAATCTCCATCACTTACCACATTCTGTCTTGGTGAGGGGTGAGAGTCACTGGATTGATCAAAGTGGAGCGATAGCACAGCGGGTAGGGCGTTCGCCTTACAAGCGGCCAACATGGCCGACCCGAGTTCGATTCCTCCGCCCCTCTCGGAGAGCCCGGCAAGCTACCGAGAGTATTCGATATGCCAGACACAGTAACAACAAAGTCTCCAATGGAGACGTTACTGGGCCCGCTCGAGCAAATCGACGATCAACGGGAGGGCTGATCCAGAATTACTGTTGTGCTAGGGGTTGGGGTGTCTCTGCAAGTGTCCCCAGCACTGGGCCTGGGACTCCCTGCCACAAATCAGTGGGAGCCTCCACAGACACAACACTGCCATGGAGCTGTTGGGGACAGAGAAATGCTGCTAGTGACAGGCTCAGGGGTTACTAGGATGATCCTACCCAGGCTATAGGGATAAGCAGTGTCTAACAATACACCTGCAGTGTCCCTGGTTACATTCAGATGGTATTTGGGGGCCACAAATACAGCAGGGAGCAGGGAGTGCACATTAACTGCTTCCTGGAACAGAATTCAGAGGCAGTAAAGGGGGAGAGGGGTGTGGGAGGAGAGCTGGATGTCTGGGCATCGCCATGCCAATATCTTCACTGAGTGGCCCTTAGCCTCTTTGAGGCTCATTTTTTCCATCTGAAAAGTGGGGCTGCATCTGTGCTGCCCAGGGGTGGGGAAGTTGAAAGAGCTCATTTGCATGGATGCCTGGCTCTCAGGTGGCCTTAGACCCTATATGACAAATGTTAAGAAGATAGGAGTTGGTAAGACTGTCCAAAGGATGGTGGGGGTTCTGGTTAGTCTTTCAGAGTCCTTAGAGGGGTGTAGAATTTGTTCTTGGCATTACACTTACCTCAGGAATGCCAGCCTCCTAAGAGGTCCCTATGATGTATAGAGGAATGACCAGGAACATGAATTCTTCCTGGGTCTCTTGCCCCATCCTCTCTACCTGCCACCCAAGGGCAGGAATGTGCTCTCTGGTGCTGGAAGGGGTGGATTGATTGTTGCTGGGGACCAACCCCAGTGCTTTACAGAGGAGTATGGAAAAGGAAATAAGATTCAAAAGTATGGGGCCAGGGGACTAACAGCCTTCTGAAATGTGGGCGCCAACGATCCTTCACATTCATATTTATTTCTTAGAACAAAAAATTGTTGCAAGAAAAAGGGGGAGATGATGTTCTTTAGTCAGTTACCAATCATGCTAATTTAACTGGACTAGACTGTTCCATAGATTCAAGGGCCTGCTTTTTTTTTTTCTTTTTCTGGGGACCACACTCTGCAGTGATCAGGGCTTACTTCTAGCTCTGCATGCAGGGATTACTTCTGGTGCACACAGGAACCTTATGCCTTGTCAAGGATCAAACCTGGGTCCGTTGCATGTAAGGCAATTAAGTCCCCTACCCACTGTACTATTGCTCTGGCCCCAAAGGACATGAATTTTGAGATACACATTTTGGGCTTGTCTCTTCTGGGAGGAAGAGCAGAGACAAAGCAATCGTGGGCCTGCTGACTCAGTGACTTTCCACACCAGCATCAAATTTCAGGTTTCAGGGTGCTGTGTGTTGCATTCTGTTTTTCTCCTCAGTCCGTCTTAGTCCTTTGTATCCAACGCTTGTGGTCAGTCTGTCAGTGTTGCAATGTTTGGCCCTATGGATCTGCTAGAACCTTGTACGCGTAGACTAGCACCATGAACTGGACCTACAGAACCTTGCATACTGGAGCATGGACCAGCAGGTATAATCAAGGTCATAGATAGTGGTCGAACCCTTTCTTGGCTGGCACCAGTCTGTGGACTAGAAGTTGAAGACCTCTGCTCTAGATGATGCTTTGACTTCTTGGAGTTGTTGAAAATTCAGGAGTGGGTGACCTAGTGGGAGAGAAAGCCTATGATGTGCGAGATGTTGGATTTGATCCCTGGCACCATATGGCCCTCTGAACACTGAGCCACAGGTCCTTGGGCTAAGCAGAGCAGTGAGTTGCCCTAAGCCAGTCCTTCCCACTCAACTCTCACCCCCCCCCACTAGAAATTCCATTGTGAGAATTCTGTATTTTCACAAATTATGTCACATTTGGATTTACAAGCAAAACAAAATATGGAAGCAAACAAAGGCAAAAGAGCCCATCTTTCCCTCCACTCCCCCCACACACACCCAATACAGAGCTACCCAGGGCCAATCTCTACCCAAGGCCCATCTCCTTTCATCTCATCCTCTTCCCAGCTGGATTAAGTTTAAAGCACAGCTCAGACAGAATGCTATCTGTAAACACTTTAGTAGGATCTATCTTGTCTAAGAGATAAGAACTGCCCTCCCCCCAACCCTTGCTTAAGTATAACCAACACACCATTATCACAATTTTAAAAATGAACATAATTGTCGTAAGTCTAATTCAGGAAATCTGTTGGTGTGTAGCTTGCTTTGCAGGGGAGAGGCAGAAAACAGCTCCTCAGATGTCTGTGGCTGGAGACTCAGCTGGTCCCTTGGAAGCTGGTGCAGAGCAGGAGGAAGGGGGGCCCTCCCTGCTTGTTCTCATTGATCGAGGCACAGGGTAGGGAGCTGGAACCTTGTATATGCAGGAGACTAGGCAAGGCTAGGGGCGAGGAGGGGGATAGGAGAATGCAAGGAAGGAGAAAGTGGAGCTTAGAAGCTGGCTCCACCCCACTTTGGAACTTCAGACCCTGCACCCAGGGCCAAGTCCTCCAGAGACCTAAGGTTCCTAGTCACTATGGGCTGACGGAGTCCTCACAAGGACGAACCCCCTGCCACAGTGTCTCACCATGATTAGTGCCACACCCAGCCCCCAAGGAGGTCCTCGAGATTCCGCCTCTGACATGAATCAAGCAGTGGCCCCTGGAGCCAGACCCTGCTCTGCTGGGCTGAGTTCATTTTCTCCTAGCTCTGTTCCCTCCTCTGGGCCCGGGGAGGCTCCACGAGGTGCCAGGTCTTCCTGGTTAGAACAGTGATACTCACTGCCTCCCCTGCTCTTCCTTGTACTCCCCAAGAGTCCCCGCCACCTAGTCTCCATTCTCACTCCAGCCTCCACGGGACCCTAAGGACAGTGGCAGGCTCAGCCAGAAGTTTCTGGGATTCTGGATGTGTGGTGGCTACCATGGGTCTGCATGGTGTTTGCCCCAGACACACGTGGATGCATCCATGCATGTCTTCCTGTGTTCATACACCTGAGGTTTCCAGAGTATATGGCCCTGTGGAAACCATCCTCATCACCTTTACCCAAGCCTAGAACTCAGGGCCGTGGTTTCCAGCAAGGTCAATGTGGGGACCACTCCCCCATCCTCACAGCAGAGAGCAAGGCACATGGTTTACCACTGAGTGGCCTTGGAAGGAAGGTGCTGCCTTGTTCAGGATGTTATTGGTGGGGCTGACTGAGCCTGAGCCACAAGGCAGGGGCACCACCCACTCCACACCCAGAATACCATCAGCAAGGAGCCACTGAAGATTCATGGGATCACCTGACCTCCTCAGGCTCGAGGCTGCTCCCGAGGGTCCACCTGGAGTCTAGAGTCAGCAGGGCCAGTACAGACCCGGCTTTAGCTATAGGGAGATACTTGTGAATGGGGTGAATGGGGGGAGAGGTGTCAGGGATGTGCTGGAAATCCCAGGAAGGGCAGCTGAGCCCTGGGACTGGGATCTGCTCAGAGGGTCATGCCAGCCCAGGAAGCTGGATTGCTAGTGTGGGTCCACGGATCCATCAGGCAAACTGCCTTACCCTGTGCCAGCCTGTGGCTGAGGGGTTTGCACCTCTGTGCTAGCCTGTGATGAAGGTGGAGATGGGGCGCAGGACTGCTGGGCAGGATTCCCAGCTAGGAAATGTCAGCTCCAGTCTGTGAGCCCCCATTTCCCTCCCCCACTCCCATCTCTCTTGCCTCTCAGCAGGGGGACAGGGTTTGGGGGCACTGTGCCTGGCATTAGCTGCAGCAGCCTGGTTCCCAGTACAGAGCAGTGAGCTCTCTCCCTAAGCTCGACTGCGTGGCTCTTGTTGCTTCTGGCCATGGTTGTTCCCGAAGGACATGGTGTGGGGAGAGGAAGCCCGGGGCCCCGTCTCAGAGCCCAGATCTCGCTGCTGTCCTGCCAGTGTAGAAACCGTGGAGGAGAGCAGGGCTCAGCCCACCTTTTTAGTTAGTTTGTTGGACCACACCCTGTGATACTCAGGGCTTCCTCCTAACTCAGTGCTCAGGGCTTCCTCTTAACTCAGTGCTCAGGGCTTCCTCCTAACTTAGTGCTCAGGGGATTATTCCTGGCGGTGCTCAGGGGACCTTATGTGATGCAGGCTGCCTGCATAGCAGGTACCTTTACCTCTGTGTCATCTCCTGGGCCTCCCTACCTCTTTTTTTAAAAAAATTTATCTATGCATTTATTTTGGCTTTTTGGGTGACACCTGACGATGCTCAGACATTACTCCTGGTTCTGCATTCAGGAATTACTCCTGGCTGTGCTTGGGGGACGATATGAGATGCCAGGGATTGAACCCAGGTTAGCTGCTTGTAAGGCAAACGTTCTACCTGGTATACTATCGCTCTGGCCTCCTCCCTCTCTTTACATTTTTTTCTCTCTCCCCTTCCCTCCCCTCCCCAACTTCCCCTTCCCTCATCCTGTTTGTAGCTGTGGCTGTGACAGGGGCTTCACACTCGCTGGCTGTAGCCGCCCCCCCGCCACCCCCCCGCTCAGCAGGTCAGCAGGGATTGCTTTTATGGTGCTCGCTGCCAGAGCAGCTGTGGTGCCCTGGTTCCTCTCTCACCCCATCTTCCTGGGCCTGTCCCTGTTGCACTGCCACTATCCGGGGGCTGGCACTGAAAGCATCTGTCTGTCTCACATTGTGCTGCCAGGGGTCAGCGAGCCCAGCCAGAGCATGCTCACATCTTTCGGTTGCAGTGTGTGCACACACCTTGCCAGCACCCAGTGGCCCTGGGGGTTGAATGCAAGGTCTTATGCTGGCCCCGCATGGGCACTCTCAGCCCCACCCCTCCACCGCCTTCCACCTTCTCTCAAGAAAGCAATAGTTCAGTTTCTCCCTCCTAAAAGAAAGAAATGGTTCCTCTCTCTACTCCACCTCCCCGGGGCTGTCCCTGTTGCACTGCTGGCTGTCAGTGGACTGACACTGAACCCGTCTGTCTGTCTGACCTGTTTGCAGAGCTCTGGAGTTCAGTAGCTGCAAAGACGAGATCTCCCTATTAGTGGAGCAGGAGTTCTTGAACCTCACCAAGGAGCATGTCCTCCTGGTCACAGAGAGCCCGGGGCCCCTGGAAGGACCCCACAAGTCTCCGGAGAGCCCCAGACACTTGGCTCCCTGTCTTCTCACACCCCCACTGATGGCAGAGAGCAGCGAGCACTCAGGAGCCTCCCTCCTCACCAGCGACAAACTTTTGGAGCCGAAGGTGACGATGTCCCTTCTTGGCGGCCGGCAGGACTATGACTCGGCTATGTCTACAGTCACGGGCATCCTGCGTGCTGCCAAAGTCAAGAGTGCCAAGGGGTCAGACGGGGGAGGCCGTAGCCTGAGCACCTCCAACTCGGAAATCAGCAAGCTCCTAGCTCAGTTCCCCCTCAAGTCTACAGAAACAAGCAAGGCCCCTGACAACAAGATGGTATTGAAGGAGACAAAGGTCATCAAGGATTTCCTGCAGAACAACATGTTCAATGGCCCTGGACCCAAGGAGCCTGCCGGGCTGGGCCCCTTTTTGCTGCTGCCGCCGCCGCCGCCGCCACCGCCTCCTTCCACACCCCCCGACAAGCTCTCTGAGCAACCCATTCAGAAGAGGCAGCTCCCAGTATTTGCCAAGATCTGTTCCAAGCCTGAGGCTGAGCCCACCGTGGAGGAGCACCACTTGATGGGTGAGCGGGGCCAGGGAGAGCTGGAGAGTAGGTGGGTAGGGAAGAGAGACCTAGGGTGGGCCACTGCAGGTCCGGTGGGTGGTATGGCCCCATTGCAGTCTTCTGTCTTGCATGCCAGCCTGGGCCCAGCTTGCGTGAAGAGTCATAGTGACTGCTCACAAAGGGCAAAACTGCCCCTGGATAGGGTAGGTCCCTGGTTTGTTTTGAGGTGCCTGTTTTGGCACAGCAGACTGAAGCCTTGGGTGGGGGTGGGGGCAGGGAGTGGCTGGGGTTGCTGCAGAGCAGTTGAGATGGTGGCTCCTGGGTTTGTCCGCTATGACTCTAGGACCTGTGGATAGTGCATTTCCACCCCCACATCCAGGAGTCCATGTTCTCCCCAGGAAACTCACCCCCTCCCTCGTTCGACTCCTGCAGGCTGTAGCCAGCGACTGCTCTGATCTGTTCACCTGGTCCCTGGTTCAAGGCAGGCAGTCAATGGCCCTGCTTATAACCCATAGCCACTCACAGCCTAACTCAGACTCATGTCAAGAGAAGAGTAATTGCCCCCGTCTGTGGATAACTGTGATGGATAACTGTGCTGTGGGTATATTGGGAGGGCGTATCCATCTCCCCAAGGAAATAGGGACAGGGTCACCCCCAGGAAGCATTTCATGTTCTGGAATATTGTAGTAAAGCAAAGGAACCAGGACACTGCCTCAAGCAAGCTGGAGTTGGGGTCCCGGGCAGAGCTCAGGCTGGGGAGGTGGAGTGGCAAAGGGGCTAGTGGGCCTGTTTGAGAGAATGTGTCCAAGGGTGCCTGTCATGGATGCAGTTGTGGATGTGTGTGTGTGTATATGTGTGTGTGTGTGTGTGTGTGTGTGTGTGCGTGTGCATATGTGTGTGCATGCCTGTATACACAGATATTGGGAGATGCGTGAAAGGCTGCATATTCAAAGTCTCTGGAAGTGTGAGTGGGATTTTGTGTGTGTGGCCTCTGGGGAAAATACTATTACTTGTGGGTACTGTCATTTCAGCACATCGACTTGGGGCTATACTCGGCCACTAGAGAAACCTTGGAAGAGACTCCAGGGACATGTTTCACTAAAAATGTCATTTTCTCCTAAACTGATTTGGTCCAGGGAGGCTCATTCTCTGGCTGGGTTGTTGCTGGGGGGACAGGTTGGCCTCAGTCTGGACTCAGTCTGAAGGCTGTTGGGCTGGGGTCAGGGTGGCAGGGGATATAGGAAGAGAGGAGCTGCCAAGCGCCCAGGTCATGCTGGGCACGGGTCTCCTGATCCAGATGCTGCCAGAATGACCCGAGATGCCTCCGGAGTGTCCAATCCTGTTTCTCAGCCAAGCTCCATGGAGGCTGACAGAGACCTCCATCCAGGCTGGGAGGGTCTGGGCCTCTTCCTGCTGCTACTGGCAGTGACTCCCAAAGCAGCCTGAGGGCCTGGCAGATAGCTCAAAGGGCTGCCAAAAACCATGGAAGGCCCAGTTTTGGTACCAGGTGGTCCCCCAAGCATTGCTGGGAGCAGTTCCCGAGCTGAAAGGAGTTGCTGAGTGCCATCTGGTATGCCCTCAAACCAAAAAGAAAACCCCAACCCTTATGTTGCATGTCCCTGCCACATGTAAACCATTTGAAATGTGTAAAGGAAATGGGGTGATGAGCAGGTCACTGCTGTGGAAGGTCCCACCATGGCCCCAGCAGAGCCTGCAGTTTGGGAGGTGACCAACTGCCTCCTGATGCCTCTTTGTCTTGACCAGCAGTTCCCCAGCCTCTGTGTCCCCTAGCCCCTTCTCCAGACTTACTTCCTTTTGACAGCTCTTGAGCCCCCTCAGAAGCCTGTCTTCATCATCCTTCATCACTGTCCCTCAAGGTCCTTACTGGCCTCCTCCCAGAGCTATTTCTGGTGCTGTGTCCCTCTCCCTCCTTGTTGTGAGCTCCAGCAGGGCTGAGTCTGCCTCTGACTCATCAGTGTCCCCACTCCCAGGTCAGGGCCCAGCGCTAACAAGTGAACTGAATTGCCTGTGTGCTGATAGAAGTAGAATCCATGATGAGAGATAAAAAACTAGCTCAGACCAAACAGGCTCTGGGTTTAGGGAGGAGGGGGACTGATGGTCTCCTCCACTAGCCAGCTGCACCCTGAAGGCAAGCTGTGGGTTTACATCACAGTGAATCCCAAGGCTGACACTGTGAATGGAAGGAAGGGATGAGGAAGAAAGGGGGAAAGGAAATAAAAAAGTGGGAAAAAGAAGAGAAGAGGAAAGGTGAGTGAGAGGAAGGAAATGGGGGGGGGGTGGAGGAAGGACTAAAGGAAGCACAGAAGGAAAACTAAATGGGTGGATGAAAGGTGGAAAGATAAGGATGGATTGGGAAATGGATAAATAGGTAAACTGATTGGCAGATGTATGGGTGGACTGATAAATAATGTGGGTGGATGAATGGGTGGTGGGTTGGGAGATAGAAATGGATGGGAGATAGGTGTGTATGTGTGTGGGTGGGCTGAGGCGTTGATATATGGGTGGGTGGATGGGTAGGTAGTGGGCTGATGGATAGATATATGGGTGTATGGTGGATTGGTATTGGTGGGTGGATGTTTGAATGGATGGGTGGGTGAGTAGGCTAAGGTGTAGATATATGAGTGGATGGACTGATGGGTAGATATATGGGTGGGCAAATGAGTGATGGCTGGCTGGCTGGCTTATGGCTAGACTATGGGTGGATTTGTAGGTGAGTAGGGGGTGGTGATGGAGGGAGAGGGTGCATAAGAGGAAGGACCAGAATTCGCAATGGCCAACAGGGGCTTTAGGGAGAAAGAGCCTGGGATTGGATGAGAGAGTCCTTTGAATGGTGGTTTTGGGGTGGGGGGGAGGCGGTAACAGAGCACATATCTGTATGATGGAAGAATCATCACTTAGTTCACAAGCAGGTGCTCCCTGGACAGTCTCCCCACATTCAGCACCTGGTCCTCCAGAGCCACTGACTCAGTTTCCCTTCTGTTGTAGAACGGAACCCTGGTACCAAGGAGCCAAGCAAAAGTCGAGAGAGCCTCTTTCTTGGTCAGTGGCCCCAGGGCCGGAAGGACTCCCGTGATGATGAGGGTGGCAGTGAGCCGGTGGGCTCTGTGTCCACAGCCCCGTCAGCCAAGAAGTCCACATGGCCGGCCGAAAAGAACCTGTTCTATGAGTTTCTTGGGGCCACCAAGAACCCAAGTGGGCAGCTGAAGCTTCGCAGCAAAGTGGAGGTGGAAGGGTTGGAGCTGAAACGTAAGCTGGTGTTCTGGGAGGTCCAGAAGGGTCCCTGGGGAAGGGGTCCCAGAGCTTCATTGGGCTGTCTCCTCGGCACAAGTCATTGCTTTCCTTTATGGTTAGCAGACTCACAAAATGAGCCAAGTGACTTTTTCCTGTGTCTCTTGCTGGGATGACAGTTGCCTGATCAATGCAGTTGGGTCTCAGGAGGCATGTGGGCATCAGTGGTCAATGTGACCTCAGTCTCAGGCAGCATACCTTGTCACCCTTCCAGCAGTCCTGGCTTAGAGAAGAATCCCTGCTTTAGGTTCCTGAGATGACTCTTCCTGCCTCTCTCCCTGTCCTCTCATAACTGCTTTGGCTAAACCTCCACCCTGTCCCCAAATGCCAATAAGGAGAAATCAGGGCCCCATCTCTGGCTCCATAAATTCCCAGAATGTGCTGGAGAGGGAGCAGAGGTCCCTGAAAAGCTCGGTAAAGTCTCATTTAGTCACACTGATTTGGGGGTCACGTTACACTGAATTATATGTCTTAAGCATTCTTCGAAGACAAACAAAATTTTTCTAATCTAGAAGCAAAAGTCTGCTCAGTGTTTCAAGTTCGCTGCCAGTGGGGGCAGCTTTAGTAACTTCCATAGAGTGGTCTGTACAAAACCGGGTTTTGCAGAAGCAAGCATAGGAGCTGCATTTTTCTCCACAGATGAATTATGGCTCTGGCAGTCGGTTTTTTTCATCCTCTTCCTCCTTTGTTAGCAGTGAGGGAGGACAAGAGACTCAGATCCAGGCTGAGCTGGGCCTGGTCACTCTTTCCAAACTGGGAGGTGTGAAGAAATATAATTTTTTCTTTTTGGGTCACACCCAGCGATGCTCAGGGGTCACTCCTGGCTCTGCACTCAGGAATTACTCTTGGCGGTGTTGGGGGACCATATAGGGTGCCAGGGATTGAACCCGGGTCGGCCGTGTGCAAGGCAAACACCCCACCCACTGTACTATTGCTCTGACCCCAGGAATATTTTTCTAAGAGCATAAAATGCCTGAACTTGAAGGGCCCACTGGGAGCTCCATGGCCAGACAGCTGAGAATAGTAACCCAAGAGGGGGGACTCTGGAATACTCGTCCCTGCCCGCGACTCTCACGGTGGCCCTGGTTGCCCTCTCTCCTGCTGCTTATAGTTAACCCGCCTGCGACAGTTTCGGACAAGAACAACCTCAAATACACAGGGAACGTGTTCACCCCACGCTTTGCCACCACCTTGACCTCAGCGACCCTCAACCAGCCGCTCTGGCTCAACCTCAACTATCCTCCTCCACCCATGTTCACCAACCACTCCACCTTCCCACAGTACCAGGTGAGTCGCCAGCCCTGGGTGGGACCTGCACTGCATATCCCACTTGCAGACCTGCACTGCACATCCCACTTGTCTGGGTGCTGCACCTGGAGTCTGGCTCCCAGAGCACTTTCAAACATACTCATGCTCTCTGTTTTCTTTGTGGAGGTCCCATCAGACCAACTGCTGGGGACAAACATGCATGCACGCATGCACGACTGTGGTGTGCTTTGAGTTCCAGTTTGGCCAGTGCAGTGTGCTCCAGGGCTGCCTCATTGGTTGGGGCCAGCTGGGCATTTGGCATTTGGTCCTAGGATAGAATGATGGCATAGTTCTGATTTCTTGCCTCCTCCTGTCCCTTCTTTTAGAACTGGACAACATATTGGATAGTTGCAGGGTCATTCCCAAGTTAGGTCTTTAAAACCCACTTAAAAATTGTTTTGGGTACCCCCAAAGTGTTCAGGGGGCCTGGTGATTACTAGCCAACCAGTGGTTCAAGGCAAGGAGTACTGAGAAAGCAGTACTATGAAAGCAATACTGTTTGGGCCCTGCAATGCCAGGGACCATAAGAAACACCTGGGTGATACTCGGGTGGTACCAGGATCAATCAGAGGGATAGTACCGTAGGTGAGGCACTTGCCTTGCATGTGGCCAACCAGGTAAAACCCCCAGCAGCACATATGGTTCTCTAAGTATCACCAGGAATTATTCCTGAGCTCAGAGCCAGGAGTAAACCCTGAAAACTGTTGACTTTGGCCCCACCCCAAGCCCATAAAAAATTGTTTTAAAAAACCCCAAACAAACCCGAGTGGGCCTCACTGCTCTCCTATCTCCCTGGGTCCCTAGCACCACCTGGCACTCTCAACTCTCCTGGTTCGTGGAGCAAAGTCTATAGTGCCTCATTTAAAGTATATCCTCACAGTCCTGACTTGTATCAGCTAAGTACATTTTCAGCACTGGACTCATAACTAAAGGGGTAGTCAGACACAAGGCTGTTGCAACGGTTTTCTGCTGGGTTGGAAATGTTACAGAACTTATTTATGCAGAGAAAATGTAGTTTCTTTAGTTTGTCTGTTTAACTAAATATCCCAGAAGAGCTATTGCCCAGTGGAAGAGGGAGGAAGAAATCAAGAAATCAGATAAATGTTCGCTTTGGTTTAAACGCTCATCCAATGCAACATTTAAATAGTCTTTTTAGTATTCTCAGTTTCTCTAGAAATGGTGCACAGTGTCTAGAATTTCTCCTTGCCCTACCCCCCTCCCCTGGCTTCTCTCTGTGGGTGTTGGGGTTGTGGTGACCAGCCACCACCTACACACACACATACAGAAACACACACACAGACACACACACACAGCTAGTTGTGTTGCTCACTTGGGGTTAAGCTCCTTCAGTTGTGGTCCTTGAAAGCATTCTGGTTATAGTGCTTGCCAGTGCACGTGCACTCAAGCCATGGTGCTTTCAGCTGAATGGCCAACTATGGCAGTGGGATCACTGCAGAGCCACCAGGATGGTGCTTTGTGTATGTGACAGCACTGGGGATTGAACTCATTACCACATGCCTACAAGACAGGCCCTTTTGTTACTTTAAGATCTTAGATTTCTACCTTGGGTTCCCTCCCTGGGTCCTCTGTAGAATGGCATCTAGGTGTGTGTGGGGAGGGGTGGGGGAGGCAGAGGTGGTTTTTTTAAAAATTTTTTTAGTAAAGCAAAAGTTTTTATTAAATGAAACTTACTTAGAAAGACATGGAGAGAAAGGAGAGATGTGTTTAAGAGGGAACATAGACTTCTCCAGAGTGGGAAATAAAGGGAGAGAGAGAGAGAGAGAGAGAGAGAGAGAGAGAGAGAGAGAGGCGGAGGGGAGGGGAGAGGGAGAGAGGAAGAAAGGAGAGAGGAGGAGAGAGGAGAGAGCGATGTTAGAGGGATAACAGGGGTTGAAAGAGCATCTCACAGGATATAAACTTGTGGGACCAGGCCTGTGAGTATGTCCTGTTTAAGGGCACACCTGCAAGTCTTCCTCTTTAGAAGTCCTACAGCAATGAAAGCCGTGAAAGTGGCTTCTTAAGCCCCAATTAAAGAGGCTTAACCCAGTCTCCCTTTCCTTCTCCAAAGATTTGTTTCCAGGATTTACTTCTTCCTGCTCCAGTATTTACTTCTTACTGTAGATCACAAGCGCCCATCCTCTCTTTCCTTATAAGATTGGAGGGAGAGGTCCTAAAACCCCACTCAAGTCAATGAAGCCCACTGGTGAATCCCAGTTCCCAGCCCACCACAGAATTCGGTGCCTCTGGGTCTGTAGTCTGGACACCCCCCCACCCCGCTTCACTCTTATATTTCTGTGTTCCTATATTGTCTACTCAGCCATTATTACCCACTCAGTGATTTACTCATTTTATTTACCTACTTATTCACTTAAGTCATTTAAAAAGCCTTTGCTTTCCATGGACTAAGGTTGGCAGCATTGGGGGAGAGAGAAGCTATGGGGTTCAGGGTAAGGGAGAACAAAACTCAGGTGGCTCTCTTCACTGGCTCATAGGGTGAAGCTACCACTCCAGTGTTTGTTTCATGAAGAGGGGAGAGTGTATCTGTGAGGATGGGGCCTGAGCACATGTTGTGAGCATGAGGATCTGGTCGTGGATTGTGCCAGTGTTTGCAGCAGCTGCTCCCTGGCCTCCGCGCGAAGTGGGTATAGGTCCTGGTAGGACCCCCATGAAGCCCATGAGACTGAGAGGGTGCTGACCACGCCCCTTGGATGTGACCACACCCCTTGCAGGTGGTAGGGAAAGATGCTCACTTCTCCCAGTGTCTCCTAACACCTTCCAGCTTCCAGACAGCTCAGGGAGTGGAAAGAATGGCTTTGGGAATCAGTAGATTTGGGTTGGAAGTAACTGCTACTGTGCCCATGGGTAAGTTAGCTGCATGCTCCAAGTCCTGAGTCCTGACTTCCCCAAAATGAGCAATGCACTGATCAACCCCTCAGCAGCTGTAGCAAGACTGTGAGTGTTCAGTATTTGATCAGGGGTAGTCACTGGGTGGGAAAGGGCTTTGTAAGACCTACACGGTGACACAGATTGTGATTTTTATTAGTGCACAGCTTTAATCTTCCTTGGAAACAGGGTGAGAGAGCTTGGCTGAGCCTGAGGAGATTAGAGGGGAGAAGCAGGAGCTGCCCTCCATCCCACATCCTTTGCCTGCTGGGTGTCAGGAGTAAGGACAAGGTCCCCAGCCAATGTTCTCAGTACTCCACTCTGTCAGGGGAGGCACCGCCATGGAAGACTGAACCCGAACACTCAGGAACTCCAGAGGCTCCTGGGCTGTTTGGCACAAAGAAACTCTGCTGGCAGATAAGAAGGGAGGTGAAGCAGGGAAAGACCGTGGCCTGCAGCAAAGGAGAATGGATGTGTGTTTATCCCTAGCTTCTGATTTTACAGAATTGCAATCAGAACCATTAGAAATGGTCTTCGAGCCCCAGAGTGTTGCTCTGGCTGATGAATATGGCACCGTCTCCCAGAAACCCGCCCCAGGACAGAGCATAGACGCCATTCTTTGGTCCCCATGGATGAGGCAGAGACAGAGTCTGCCTGGACAGGGTAAAGGAGGATGGTGGCCTGGGTAGAGCTGGTGGTGCACAACAGAACTGAGAGCTCAGGGGGAGGAGTCGGAATGGGGTGGGGTGGGGTGGGATGGGGTGGGGAAACTTAGATCCTGGTCTGTAACTTAGATCCTGGACTGGGAACAGGCAAGACAGGCTCATCCTTCTGACTTACCTGACAGGTTTGGGGCAAGGCTAGGTGGTAGGGACAAGACCGTGGCCAGGATATTATTTGGGGTAGTAGTGGGAGGGATCCACCCACGATCAAGTGTCAGGAGCAGGGGAGCAGAAAGACCAGGAGGGAACTCTAAGAGGATGTAAGCTCTCAGGGACCCCCAGACTCCATCCCAGGGATTTTGAAGCCTGAATGAGGAGAGTTCTCACAGTGTCATCCATCCACATGTTGTTATTTGGCACAGACTGAGCACAGAAGGGATGCAACATCTTAGGGTGTGGAATCTTCTAGAAAGATGTTCTGGTCTGCAGAGTTTTGAACTGCATCTTAGAAGATCAATCTAGATTGTCAGGGAGAGTCAGTGTGATACTGGAGAGGTCACACGTAAGTGGCTGTGCATATGCATGCGTGTGTATGCATAAACATGCATGTATATGCATGTATGTGCATGTGTATGTTTATACATGGACAGCTGAAAGTCATCCTAGACAGGGTTGTGAATAAAGTGTTTCCACTGCTGGCTGAGCCTGAAGGGCACAGAAGGCCCCTAACACGCACAGAGGTCTTACCATGTGTGGCCACACCACAGGAAATGCAGGAACTCAGTTCTTGTCATGCACATCCTCATCAGACACACAAAGACGGATGTGTGTGTGTGTGTGTGTGTGTGTGTGTGTGTGTGTTTGGGCTAGCAGATACCCAGAAGCACATGCTTTCACAAAAACACACAGCTACAAATGCAAACAAAAATGCACACATGGAGGTGTTTCAGTAAAACCAGAGGTGACCCAGTCCCCCAACTCCCATAGGGACCTAATGCCTGGGCTGGGAAGGGCTGTTAGAAAAGCTGTGTGGTTGGTGATGAAGAAACCCGCTGTCCTCACTTGGAGGACTTGAACACACATGGGCTGATAATCTAGAGAAATGAGACTCAGACAGGTGAAGTGACTTTTCCAAGGTCACACAGTCCTGCAGGGCTGATCTGAACTTCAAGAGGCAGCCAGGTTCCTGGCTCTCTTAGGGGAAGTGCTCACTGAGAGATTGTGTACCTGCAAACAAGAGTTTCCAGAGCAGGGGGAGGTGGGCCTACTCAGCCTGATCCCAGCAGACCAGCCAACTCGAAGTCTGGACGTTTGACATACTGTGCCGGACTCGGTGCCAGAGTGCTCTGACCTCTTTCTTCTCCCCCCAGGGCCTATACCCTCAGAGAGCAGCAAGGATGCCTTATCAGCAGCCCCTGCACCCCCAGCTGGGCTGCTACTCCCGACAGGTGGGTAATGTACACCTCGCACCTTCAGGCTTGGACACTTGCTCCTTGCCTCTGGCCCACAAGTCAGCAGTCAGACTTTGTGTTCTGCCCCAGAATACAGGGGAGAGAACCCAAACTCCCTGTGTGTGGGGGAAGTCCATCAGTGTCTGTGGGTGTCCAGGAGTTGGAGAGCACAAGTCAAGCTCTCAGGGGGAGGCCAGCACCTGCAGTGCCCTCGCCATGTGCTAGGCCACCCCCAAAGCTTGTGTCCCCACCACACTATGGGAAGACTACAAGGCAGAGAGATGCAGGAAGGAGGTGTGAAGAGTAGACGGCTGCCCCAGGTTGTGGCGTTAACACACATTGCCCTGGTCCATGCCTCAGACACTGTTGTCCATAAGCTGCTGGCTTGGCTTTGAGTCTGCAGGTTGGCTGAGCTTGGCTGGCCAAGTCACCAGGTTCTTCAATCCCACTGAGGCAGATCAGAGAGTTGGATCTAGGGTGGCCGATGTCCCAGTACAACTGCATTTGTCAGAGATGCTCAGAGCACAGGACTGCAGAGCTCAGTCTATGGGTTCGGAGGCTTGTTTTGGACCAGTCAAGCTTGGTTAGACCCCAAGATTAGCGATTAGAGGCATTTTTTTTTAAGCTTCACGAGGTAGCACTGTAGCACTGCCGTCCTGTTGTTCATCGATTTGCTCAAGTGGGCACCAGTAACGTCTCCATTGTGAGACTTGTTACTGTTTTTGGCATATTGAATATGCCATGGGTAGTTTGCCAGGTTTTGCTGTGCGGGCGGGATACTCTCAGTAGCTTGCTGGGCTCTCGAGAGGAATGGAGGAATCGAACCCAGGTCATCCGTGTGCAAGGCAAATGCTATCAATCTAGCTTTATTTTATTATTTTTAATCGACTCACCATGAGATACAGTTACAAAGCTTTCATGTTTGAGTTTCAGTCATACAATGATCAAACACCCATCCCTTCACCATTTTCCACCACCAGGAACCCCAGTATACCCCCCCTCCTGCCCACCCCCTACCTGTTTAGGGGGTTTCCACTTTACTCTCTCTCTCTACGTTGATCAAATTCAATATTATGACAAAACACCCAACATTGTTATTTGGAATTTTTCCTCAACATTCAGACCTGCCACAAAGACATCATTAGAATATTTGTTTTCTATTGCTGATTATGAAGAGCATATGATGTCATGTGGTCACATTCGTGGTCACACGAATTTGGATTTCTGATATTTTAATAATAAATAGAAGGATTACTTCCAGAAGCCCCTGGGTTCTGAGATTGGTATGTGTGCCTTTGGGGTCATCGTCGGTCAGAAGACGGAGGAGGCATTTCAGGGTGGCAATCCGGAGCATTGTCATGGCAGGGAGCAGGGCCAATTTCACCCTCATCCCATGAAGCCCCACATGCCTCGTCAATGCAGTCTCATACCTGGCTGTTGATTAGGCTCTAAAAGATGCAGGCCACCATGCCACTCCCACAAAGGGGGACAGGTGGAGGGACAGACACCCTTCCCTCCCAGGGCGGCATAGCACCGTAGTTAAATACACAGTCAAGATGTATTTTGGTTGGGCATTATCTTTTGCTCAGATTTCCCCACCACCATTCAAGCCTGATTTTCAGGAACAAATGCTAGATCATTTACTTTCCATTGATCACTTTGCATATCAGGAAATGTTAGGAACCGCACATGGCAGCCATGTGGTTCAGAAAATAGTCCTGGTACCCGCATGCCAGAGCCATGCTTGTAGAAGTTCATGGTCACTGGGATTCCATCTGGAGAAGGCAGGGAGAGAGCACCTACCCCACCTGGGACCTCCTGGTGATATTGGCTCTGTATGGGGCCCGGAGAATTCTCCAGTAGCTGTGGGGCCCTCAAGATGGTTTTCTTCTTTGCTGCTGTGTGCTGTAAGATGGCGCTGGGGGTGGGTTGTGGGCGTGACTTCTGGAATCAGAGGTTGCCTGGGAGCCGGGATGGCCCCATTGTGGTTCAGAAAATAGTCCTTGTACTAGTATGCCAGAGCCATGCTTGTAGAAGCTCATGGTCACTGGGATTCCATCTGGAGAAGGCGCAAAGTTTATTTAACCAGTCATCTGTTCTCTGGCACTCAGGTTGTTTCCAGATTGTGAACAGTACTGCAATGAACATACAAGTGCAGATGTCATTTCTACTGTGCTTTTTTGAACCCTGAGGATATATTCCCAGAAGTGGTATTGCAGTGTCATACGGAAGCTCAATTTCTAGTTTTTGAAGGAATACCCATATTGTTTTCCAGAAAGGCTGGACCAGTTGGCATTCCCACCAAAAGTGAAAGAGCAACCCTTTTCCCCAATATCCACTCCAGCATTGGTTGCTTTTGTTATTTTGAATGTGTGCCAGTAGAGACATGTTTTCTGAGTGAAAGTTGGCTATGCTCCAAAATGGGCATCTTCTCCTTTGTATGGGTGTCCTCAACCTGGGGAGACTCACTGAAAACCTGGGGTGTTTTCTGCCTTATAGACCAGTGTCTTCCCTGGCATGTGAACGTCCTGGGTGCTCTATAGAGCTCCGAGTGCTTTTTGGTCTTAAGCTTGTTATCTCAGCGTGTGGGGACCCCCAGCCAGTATGCTGAGGTCCTATATGTCTAACCAGGGGGTTACTGCATTATTAAGGGGCAAATCAGGAATGTTCCAAAGTTTGGGTTGTCATGTTGCCACACCTGGGGGTGCTCAGGGTTTTTACTCCTGGCTCTGAGCTCAGGGATCATTCCTGGTGGGGCCTAGGGGACCATCAAACCTGGGCCAGCTGTATGAAAGGTGAACCCTCCAGCCCCTACCAGACCTCAGTTTTGATGGTGAATCCCTTCATCACACAGGACACACATCAGCTGCACAGGGAGAAGGTTTTTTGGCTTGTTCTGGCAGAGGTGAGGCACGATACAGTGCCTTGATGCTCACTGCTACCTGCCTCTGCATCTACCCTCTTTTTCCCCTGCACTCATTCATTTAACTTGTGTGTGCTGTGACTCCTGGCGGATTGAGCTCTGTCTTAAGAAATGAGATAAGAAGGGGTCCCTGCCTGGTTAGGACCAAGAAAGCTGGAATCGGAGCTTTCATTTTTTTAACTTTTTTTTTCTTTAGAGACCAAACCTAGCATGCTCAGGTAATCATATAGATTTGGGGCACAAGCCCAAATGCTTCCACATGCACACAGGAGCCCAGACTTTTGAGTTATCTTCCTGACCCCAAGAACCTGAGCTCTTGATGGGTGTCTCACCCAGGCAGTTTCGGAACTCCACAGAGGACCTTGTTTTCTCTAGGCTTTGAGCAGAATCCCCCTCCTCCCTTTCTCTTTTCCTCATTCTGTCCAATACTGCAGTGGCACTAATTTTAAGTCAATGCAAGTAAGTAAAATGAAGCATTCAGATTCACATTAGCTACATTCCAAGAACTCAGGTCTGTGCTTGGCAGGGCAGTGGGGATGGGGCATCTTCCACCTGTACATGGACACTGCTATACAGAGTTGCCTTGCTATGTGCCATGCTGGGGATGGAACCCAGAGTCTCACACATGCCAGGCAAAGGCCCTCCCACTGCACTGCATCCTTGGCCCTCAGTAGAGCTGCCTTGGACTTAGAACTGCTTCATTTATTCCAAGGGATGAGTAAGTAACAGCTCCCCCTCCTCTTACCCCCCCCCCCCGAGAATGCAAAATACAACAATTGAGTGAGGGATTTGGGGAATGGTTATTGGTGGGGACAAATGGCATGAGACAGGGACATCATGGAAAAAGGAATATGTGCCAGCAATTTACTAGGTGCCAGTCAACTCTGCTTTCATCTACCTACTCAAGTCCCAACTCATGGAGCTAGTTTTGGCCCATTTTTCAGATGAAGAAACTGAGATTCTGATAAGTTAATTTTCTGGTCTCACGTGTCCTTGCAGAGCCCTGGGCTTTCCCCATCCACATAGGCTGCTGTCTGGGTGCCCCACAGTGCTAGACGGGTTTGGGGTGAGGGTGGAAGTGGGGCAGAGTTAGGGTGATGTTTGGAGGCGGAAAGCCTGGGCTGAAACCCACCCCTGTCTCCTCTCTGAGCCTCAGGTGACGCCCTACGGTGCGCAGCAGACTGGACAGCAGATTTTCCGCTCCTCCTACACCCCCCTGTTGAGCTACATCCCCTTTGTGCAGCCCAACTACCCGTACCCACAGAGGACGCCTCCCAAGCTGCCCACCAACCCGCGAGACCCTTCACCCATGGCAGGTGATGGGCCACAGTACCTGTTCCCCCAGGCCTATGGGTGAGTCCTCAGCCTGCAACCTGTGGAGCCAGAGGGGACTTTACAGTACCTGGGTCCTACTAACCTTTGCCATGTCCTGAAGCTGGGTGGGTCCTGATGGGGTATGCATGGAGGTAGGTCCAGAGCTAGAGGCCCCCTTGGAGGGCCTATTTCAGAGCTGGGGCCTGCAGTAGGGGTGCAGGGATGGCAGGGCCGGACTTGGAACGTGACACATGTGCCTGTATCCACTGGCTGGGCCTATGGGAGGACTCAGACAGGTCACCTCCTTCCAGTTCCTTCCCACCTTGCTGCGCCTGCTCTTTGCCAGTCTAATGTCTCGAACCTTCCACTGTCAGCCTTTGGGGAAGGCCTTCCTGCTTATCACAGCCACTCCTGCTTTCCCACAGAGTGCCCCAAACAGCCGGGAGTGGGGGTGCCAAGCAATCAGCAGCCAGCTCCGGTTCTACAGTTCAGCTGTGAGACCCACAGAGTCTGCCTGCTGGCAGTGTGTCCAACTGATTGCAGACCATGCAGAGATCATTCCCCTCTCCCAATCTTCACCCCATGAGGGTGCTCCCAGAGGTGGGTGGGACCGAATCCTTCCCAAGAGTCCTGGCTGCCGGGTACACCTAGAGGGTGTAGGGCCTGTGGTGGAGAAACCCAGTTTACAGGATTGGGCCCAGAGCTCCTCACCCATCACCCATTGGAGAAACCTTTCTTGCAGTGTCCAGCAGGTGCCCCCAAGTTCTCCATTCAGCATTTCCCCTAACTGGTAAAGGGGCTGCTTGCTTAAAATGGGATTTATTGAACCAGGTTTGTTTGGGGAAACGAAGAGACTTCTTAACTGTTGGGATTCTCAGATCATTTAACTTCCCACAGCGCCTGACTGAAGTTCAAGAGGATGGGCGATGGCATTATTTGTACATGAACTCCAACACCTGCTTGTCTTTCTCTTTCCTTCTTTTCATTTCTTCTCTCCCACCTTTCCTTATTTCTTCTTTAGACCTTTATTCCATTCTCTCTCTCTTCCTGAACCCTGGTAGTGTGAACTTGGGGGTCATTAGCACGTATCTGGTATTTAAAGGAAAGGATGCAATTGTAGTGTGCAGGCTTGCAACTACACAGAGAGAAGAAGAGACTCAGGGATTGAACTCTGGGTTCCAATATGTAGAGATCTTGGGAAGAAGTTGAGGAAGCCAAATGGCCCTGAGCAGGAACATTAGTGGGGCGGATCAGGAAACAGAGCATAGATGCAGGGAGCTGATAGAGAAATGGCTGCTGGAAATTAGGGACACTGGAGCAATGAAAGAAAAACCCAGGCACCATAGGATGGTCACAGGGGCACTGAGCATGGTGGGGCACCTGTGGACAGCAGGGTGCAGGATTAAACAAGGTCTAGCGGATGCCTTCCTGGAGCAATGACTCTGGGGGCCAAGGAGGGTCAGAAGCAACTACTGCATGAACTGGGAGAAGAAGTTGGTGGCCCCGAGTTCTCAGGGAGGAAGCAGGGATATGCTCCCTATCCCCTGCCAAATCAGGCCACACACATCCATCATGGTAGACTTAACTATACACTGTATCTCCCAGAGGATAGTAAGTGTGAGTTAAAAGGGGCATAGAAGGAACTTCACGGGAAATACTATACTAGGAGCTATTTCCCATGTTCGTGCTCAGAAGGCATCAGGCTCCCCACTTTCTCCAGAAAGCGTTCAGGGGCAATTCTAATCCACATGGCATCTCTAGTGCCAGCTCTCTGCAGGTCATGCCAGGCACACGTGTGGGATGTGGCAGAGACAGTGAAGTGTGCCACAAGCCTTTTGTCCCCGACAATGATCAAATACAGAAATATGGGTTTAGTGCCTTTAGACCAGCGTGGGCTCCAGAGTCTCCCAATGTGAAAATAACACTTAAAATTGAGTTATTTATGGTTGAGTTTTAGACACACATTGTTCTAGTATGAATTCCTTTACCATTATCAACTTCCTTTCACCAGGATTCCTAGGTTCCCTCCCATCTCCCAGAGAGCTTTCCAACAGGCACATTTTTAAGTTTGGGTTTTGTAGTGTGAATCTCCTCTTGTCAGTGTTATTGACTTTATGGTTTGGATATAGAATTATACCACTCCTCTATACCACTGATGAGCCCAAGGGTCTTGGTACCTGCTTCTCTCACCCCGTTATTCCTGTTTGCCTTTTCTGATTTCTCCCTCTCAGTTTGTTTCCTTCCCCTCCCTATACTCTGGGGTCAGAGGTGATCTAGGCAGCCCTCCCTTGAATACTTTGCATCCCCTCATCTAGTTATTTTATGTATCGCACATAAGTGAAATTATCCTGTGTTTGTCCTCCTCCTTCTGGCTTACTTCACTTCACAGGATATCCTCTAGTTCTATCCAAGTTTCAGTGGATTGCATTTACTTCATCATTCCTTGCAGCTGCGTAGTATTCCATTGTGCATACATAGCACATCTTTATAATCTAGTCATTTGTCATTGGACACCTAGGTTGATTCCATATCTTAGCTATTGTGCTAAGTGCTGCAATGAATAATGATGTGCATATATCCTTTTGAATGGATTGAAAGCACCATTTTTAATGAATTCTTTTCCAATCTGTTGAAAAATAGGTGGCCTTCGCCACTCATATTAGTTTCTTATTCAGCACTGACCACGTGCCAGGTCCCAGCCTGAGCACTAGGTGAACAAAGGTGAACAATTTGGATGATGTTCCTATCTTCATGGAATTTATCTCCACTGAAAGGAATTCGACATAACCCAAATCTCACCTTTTGGGTGGACACTCCGTGTGAGTGACAGATAGTATGCCAGTGGAGGAATCATGAATTAATGGGTTGGTTGTTTTCATTGCTGCTTCCCTTCCCCACCCCCTTTCTTTGTTTCATCGATTCACAAGTGGGTGCAGTGAACATGAGCTGCTTCTGTAATATATGCAACTGCCCAACTGAAAAGTGTCTGGGAAATCTCTGGATTAGACTAAAGCTAGTCATTTGCACTGCTGTCATTTATATTGTACCTTGCTCCCATTCTTTCCCAGTGTTCTAGCAGATGGGTGGTAAAATTGCAATGGTATCACAGGAATACAAATAAGTGATTCCATTGGGAGAGGTTAGGGAAGTCTTCACAGAAGAGATGGCTTTTGCATTTTCTCTTTCAAGTACGAATAAGTGAATTCCAGGGATAAAAAGCAGGAATGTATATATTCACCTTTAGAGGGAGAAGTTAAGGGGCAGAAAGACAGTAGAGAGGATAAGGCACTTTCCTTGTACCTGGTTGAAACAGGTTCAATCCTCCACACTCAGTATGGTCTCCCGAGCCCCATCAAGCATGACCACTGAGTACAGAGACAAGACAAGCCCTGAGTAATGCCAGATGTGGCCCACCATCCCTACCCCCCGCCCCCCATAGGGGGAGAACTTGGTTCTTCTTGGCTCTTCCTTCCCTTCAATCTAGCAAAGTTCCGGCACTCAAGGGTTTCCCAGTCAGTGCTTATGAGTAAAATTGATATTGAAAAATCTAAGCTGGATGCTGAGAAGTGGGAGAGGGGGAATTGCTTGTGATCACATCTTACTCTGAACCACGGCCCCTAGTTCTCTGATGATGTGGAACTTCCTGAGGGCCACACCTGGTCCTGATCCTAAAGCAGGTAGAGTAATCCCAGTCCCCAGGTAAGGTTCCCAAATTCAAAGAGGGCTCCCTCTCTGTGATAAGAACGGGGGAAGGTGGGGAGAGTGCTGTCTAGCAGAGTGATCCTAGGGGCCCTGGGGGCTTCCTGACCTGAGAGTAAGTGGCAGAAGAAACTCTTTATTGTCATCGAGTTGTATCAATTTAATATTTGATTTTCCCAGAGTCAAAGATTTTATATTACACTAAAGCTTTTAGCCCCCAAGCCTGTCATGATCTTCATAGTCTTTGACAGCCACAAAATTAATACATTATTTTTTCTAATACCCCCGCTCACATCAGGAATCTCATCATGATGTCCACCTTCTTTCTCTCTCAGATTCGGCTCAACATCCGGAGGGCCCCTGATGAACAGCCCCTACTTTCCCTCCAGTGGGAATGGCATCAATTTTTAGATCTCCTACTCTCCTACCTCCTATTACCTTAACCCTTGAATAAGGGCTAAGGGCTCTGGAATTCTGAATTCTGCGACAACTTGGTTTGAAGTTTGGAAAGCCAAGGTTCCAGCCAGGTCACAGACAGAAAACAGCAAGACCAGTCTCATGTATTAGCCAACACTGACACACACACAGCACCCTTCACACACAGGCCCCTCTTACACACACACACACAAACACACATACACACACACAAACACACACACCCCTCGTAGTCATACTTGCTTGCTCAACTACATATGTTACCTGTATTTAGCTACCATGAGTGATTTTTGTTTTTGTTGTTGTTGGTAAAATAGAAGTAAGACACTATATCTTAGAAAGTTTGTATTTTATGATAAAAGTATGAACTGCTAGAAATGGAGTGTGCCTTTTTGCTTTTATGATCTATGTCATCTTTACTGCTCATTTTCTCCGGGGAAACAATGTTTTCTCTGACCACAGGAGTCCTTTTAATGTTGCTCTGTAACTCTGGGTCCCTGGGGACCAGGAACTTGAGGGCTTTACGCCCCTTAGGAGGCCACTCCTTTCTCCAGGCCCAGTGGAGGGCCTCTGGAATCAGTGTGGAAGAATAGTGCTCTCCTCCGTCCTCTTCATTTGATGGGAAAGTCTCTCTCAGACACAAGGTGGGAAAATGTGGCCTGGAAATCAATTCCAAAAACAAGTCAAAATGTGACAGACTGTATCAGTGATTGCACTACAAAGCCAATCTAGAAGTCAAAAGCAACACGGTGCCCAGTGCACTGCCTTTGTATGCAACTGGACCAACTGCATCATGGTCACATTTAGGGAGGACACTTATCATGGGAGAGGAAAGGAGATAATTTGGGCTGGTGACCGCACACGTGCTTTAACTGTCCCATGCTACAATGGGCCACACCAATGGGTGGCTCCCATGAGCCTGGACAAGATCACAGAAATATTCTCCCTGTGGTTGTCCAGGAACCCAGGACTGATTGGGACCAGCCTATAAAGTGAAACCCAGGTGTCATCCTTTGAAAAACTCCCACTGGTGAAATTAACAGTTACGTTCTCAGAAAAGAATTCTGTACATACAAGATGGCTCAACACTTTCAGCTTAGTTGCTCTGTGACTGGTCTAGGGGTCTTTCCCAATCTGGCTTAGATGAGAGCCAGGTATGGGGAACATTTGGGACCCTAGTCCAGACCATAATGAGAGGCTAAGGGCAGGTGTGTTGATGTCTTGGGATAGACTATTTCTCATACCTTCATGGTATGACACCATCATCAGCCTCATAAGTCCTCAATCTTGAGTTCCCCCTGAGTCCTTAAGCCTCTATTCCTAGGTCAGCAAGATGAATTACTTCTCCACACTGCACTCCAAGCTATTAACCCAGACTGGATGGTAGTTTGCCATACTCTCTTCTCCCCTAGTGTTTGGAGAAAAGAGTAAATGAAAGGGCTTGACTCTTGGCCAGACTTGGATTTCTAGTCACTTTTCAACTCTGAGCAGAGAACTTAAAGGTGTCTGAACCTGAGTTCTACAAATGCTAATGCTCATAGTTGTGAGGGTTCAAATTTGATGCCAGTTCAATGTTGACCGACTGATGTAGAAGTGTGGTTTCACTATGATTTTAATAAGATATTCCAGACCTCCTTGAAGTTTATCCCCAAATTACGAGAACAAGTAAATGTATCTCATTCTCAGTAAGAACAGGTGCAACCAGGAATAATACACACTATTGACAAAGGCAGAAATAGGATGGAAGGTCAGAAATAACCTCAGCAGGCCAGGAAAGATCACATAAAAGTGACTTTTTCAGAAGTCACTTTTGCTTCTTCATCAACAAGAAGCAAAGTGTTTTCCCATTGCCTTGAGGATCTGAGAAGGTACCTTAGAAAGTGGGGCAAGAAAGATTAAAAAAGGCTTGATATAAGAAGTAACTCCCATTCTGGCCTCTAAAAGGGGGGCCCACACAGTTCTATAGGAGATGGAAGATATTTTCTCTAGAATAATTTATAGATGATGCTTAAGAGTTCTGTGAGAGGAGAGACCAGAGATAAAATAGAGATTAAGTAAAATATGCATTCATGGCCAATGTCAATAGCTTTCACCAACAGGCAGACAAGTGACAAAGCTCTCTGTGAAATGGCATTCCATGTGAAATTTTAGAATATGAGGGGATGAAGGCAAGGGACTGTTTTTTCAAAAAACACTGCCAGGCAAGTGTTTCAGAGTCTCAAGGGCATTAGACTTCTCAACAGGAACTTGGGGAGTTGGAAGGTCATGGAACAGACCTCTGTGTGGAAATGATGTTCAGCCCAGAACTCCAATACAATTCTCATAAGTTGCAGGTCAAATGAAAATGTTTTCATATTGACAAAGTCCCAAAACATTTACCTCCTGAATCTTTGTCTGGAATCTGGGGAGGATGTGGGAAAATGTGCTTTCCTAAGACAGGTGGATAACCAACCCAGAAGACTTGGAATCCAGGAAATGGGGGGGGGGGGGGGAAAGAATGGACTCTCCTTGGGGGAGGGGTTGAGGAGACTCCCTGTGTAACCAAAAAGGGACTTTTAATACAAGAACCCTGAGTTGGAACTGGAAAGCTACACCCACCCCTAGTCCAGACAGAAAACTTGAAGAGAGCAACTACAGAGAGAAGTGTATGGGTGATGTGGTGTGGGTTAGGGGTCCCTTTTTCCTAGAGGAAAGAAAGAATAGTTTATTTCAAGAGAGTAGATGGTGTGGAAAATTGTATTTGAAGTTGTTATTATAGCAGTGGGTGAGGGTGGAGAGAGTTAGTTATAAATTCAAATTTAAAAATGGAGTAATGGGTATCACCCTACAGTGAAAAACATTTGCATGGTTCATAGTAATAGAAAGCTCAAATATGGATTTAATCCAAAATTGTGTTATAACTATAGTGGGAGGATGGAGGTGGAAAGAGGGATGTGAATAGAGCCCAAATTCCCATTTATCATAATAAAGTCAGTAGGTAATATCTGAAATAGATGGCTCAAGAGAGGAAGTTCCATAATTATCTAGAAATTTAGAGGTAACTCCCCAAATAAAGTGACAAAGACTTGCTTATGAAAAATGGGATGAGTTTGTAAGGAATATGGGGATAGTTGCCTTGCTTACAAGTTTGTTAGCAGCTCTTTTAGGCTTTTAACCCATATACATGGATTATTTTATAGAAAATAAGAATTTACTTTAAAAAAGAAATTGCATGGAGTACAGCATCTTAGATGATGCCTGCACAACAGTAGCAGACATGCTTATTGAATTGCACTGAGCTGCATTTTGACATAGCAAGCACCTATTGACTAAGCCCATGCTCCTGGATAGTTCAGAACTGGATTTTCAGAAGCCTCTGTGAAGGTTTCCCCTAAGGGAAGCTTTCGGAGGAAACTTAGTTAAGGGAGGGCTGGAGCGAATGCCCCATATCTTTGCAACATAGAAATTCAAGAAATTCTGAAAACTGCCAGGGAGTCATGGGGACAGGGGTGCTTCAATTCAGGATGGTACAATCTGGAGAGGGATCAAAAACTCTCTGCTCTTCTCTGGTTCCTCCCAAATGATATTCCACACCATGCATTTTGTGCACAGATTCTTAGGGAAGCAACAATGGTCATGACAGACAAGGTGTCCCCTTCTGCACCCAGGCATCTTTAACTTGACATCATAGTTACTGGGAAGATAATGGAAGTAAACAGCATTGCACCCACCACAGCCAGACAGGGAAGATTGTTTCTTCTTTCTGCAGCTTATTGTCACCAACTTGAGGATTTTCAAGTTATATCCCCTGTCTGCTTCCCCCAAACATACTTGCAAATCTTCAAACCAGTCTGTGAAAAGTTGAAGTCTCCAAGTTAAGAAGTAGCATGTTTTTGTGAAAGTTAAGAAGTTAAGAAGTAACATGTTTTTTTGTTGTTACTGTGTCTGGCATATCGAACACTCTCGGTAGCTTGCCGGGCTCTCCGAGAGGGGCGGAGGAATCGAACTCGGGTCGGCCATGTTGGCCGCTTGTAAGGCGAACGCCCTACCCACTGTGCTATCGCTCCAGCCCACTGAGCATATATGGGATGACAAGGAGCTGTCTGTATTTACTTATAATGTAATGTCCATAATAATTGTTATCTGTGTCTTTATATAACATACACAGAAATTCAAGTCAGAGTGCTTAAGTTTCTTATGACATGGTCATAAGTGATTCGAAATAATTGCTAGCACTTTCCTGCTTCTAGTAACACACCCCAGAGTGAATGAATTTTGATGAAATTCTTTTATTTTATTACCAAAAATATTTTAATTGAATCACTGTCAGATACAGTTCACTGTGGTATATTCGATATGCCAAAAACAGCAACAAGTCTCACAATAGAGATGTTACTGGTGCCCACTCAAGCAAATTGATGAACAAGGGAGGACAGTGCTACAGTGCTAAGATACAGTTACAAAGTTTTCATGATCAGCTTTCAGTCATAAAATGTTCCAACTCTTCCCCCACCCCCACCTCCAGACTGCCTCTATGGCAGGCACTTCTCTCTCTCTCTCTCTCTCTCTCTCTCTCTCTCTCTCTCTCTCTCTCTCTCTCTCTCTCCTTTCAAGATCTGATGAAATACAGATACTAAGAGGCCATCATGTTTGGTCCTTTACCCATTTTCAGCACATATCCCTCATCCAGAATGATCCCTTCCAACCATCATTGTCAAAATGGTCCCTTCTCTATCCCAATTGCCCTTTCCCCAACCTCTGAGGCTGACTTCCAACTGTAAACCATTGGTCCTGGCCCTTGTGAAACTCTCTTTTTAGATGGTTAATTACAATTAAATTTTCAGGTAACTGAGACCTATAATTCACTTTCCAAGATTCCACCATTATCATATAAAAGGGAGGCAGGGGTGAGAGCTGGGAAGAAGGCAGCCCAAGAAAAGGAGCAGCCAACAGGTCAATCTGTACCTGTGAGGCAAGTACATCAGCAGCCTGATGGCACCGTCAGACTTTCAGATACCCCAAAATTGCTGCTGTGCCTTTGGCCAGACCCCAAAAACTTGGGGCAAAGTTTACCAAGAAAGTAAGCGGCCAAAAGTTAGGTATGTGGGAGACACACCCACAAACCACCTATGGCTCAGCTATATAATTGGAAGCCTGGCCTCTCTGGTTACTAATCGAACTGCTTAATGGACATCATCCCAGAGACTCAGAAACAAATCTCGGAACCCAAAGGCTTTTGGCAGAAATATGTCCTGTTCCTGCAGTAGGTTACTGGCGCTGGGCTACTCCAGGTGGGGATAGGTTTTGTGCCTTGGCCTGTTCCCCCTGACAACCCAGTGACCGCCATCCTCCAGAGACCACTGGACAGTCAGGTTTGGGCCTGTAGTGACGAGACACACAGGGCCTCACCAGATGGAGGTGGAACCGGCCCTTTCCTCCCCATCCCAACGAGACCCCGAGTCGCTGCCTACAGACGGCCTCTCTGGCTCCTGATAAGCTGATTAACGGCCATGATCCCAGAGACTCAGAAACAAATCCCAAAACCCAGCAGCTTTTGGCAGAAATGAATCTGAACCGCATACAAGGTGGCTGCCATCTCAGAGCTTATAGGAAAGTCAGGTATGAGCCAGTGGTTACGGGGCAACTGCAGTCTCATGGGAAGGGGGGCAGTACCGGCTCGTCCTTCACACCCTACCGAGGTCACGAGTTGCCCCCACTAGTGGCTCTCTGACACAGCCATAACATCAGATGCACAGAAACCATCTCGTAATTATCTGGCTCTTTGCAGAAATCCAAAATCATCATATGAGTCTCATAACCAGCTATAGGAAACAAAGTATTTCACAATGCTTTTTCAGAAATTCTGATTGTTTGGGGGGGAATTCTAAACAATAATGGTGCATCTTTTGCCAAAATAATGAATGTAATCAATGTAGAGAAAAGTTCAGTAGAAATCATCTGCCTCACAGGCATTGGGAGGGGTGGAGGAGGGGTATATTGGAGTTCTTGGTGGTGAAAAATGAGTACTGCTGAAGGGAAAGGTGTTTGATCATTGTATGACCGAGACTTAAACCTGAAAGCTTTGTAACTTTTCCCACAGTGATTCAATAAATAAGTATAAGAAGAAAAAATAAATAAAATTATGAAAAAAATGAAAAAGAAAAAAAGAAAAGGAGTTATATGAGTATTTCAGTTCTTTGTTTATTGTTCTGACACGTAACAGAGATGTCGCTGCCAATCTGTATCCTCCACCTCCTTTTCTTTGGTTTAAGAACTAAACTTTTTCATATTTGTATTTGGACACAAGAACATGACTTCATTCTGACCAAATGAGGTTTGAGCAGAAGTGTGTGTTTGTGTGTGTGTGTGTGTGTGTGTGTGTGTGTCAGAGAGAGAGAGAGAGGCAGACAGACAGACAGACAGAAAGAGAGGGAGACTGGGGGAGGAATGTAGGGGAAGAAGGGGGGAGATGGAGTGACAGAGAGAGAAAGATGGCTAGAGGTTTGTGTTATGTGAGGAAGTTGGTGGATGATCACGGGAAACCAACCCTTCCCTAGAGTGCCTGACTCTGAGCTCTAAGTGTCATTAGACACCTTTAAAACCACTGATGGATCAGGTTTCCTTTACACATATTGGCAAACCTAATCTTAATTGGTGTACTTAAAAACCAACTTCCTTCATGACTTATTGATAATCTTAAGGTAACATCCTGCCACCTATCCACCCATTGCTCTTTCATATCTCATCCATTTATCCATTCATTCCTCTTTTTACCCATTTGTCCTTCTGTTTATTCATTCACCAGGTAGTATATATAATAGTTTTTCAACCCTGACTCTGCAGACAGGTGTTGGTCCAAAAACAAAAATGTCAAAAAACACTGGCTTGGTATATTTTTGTTGAAAGCCTCCATTGACTCATGCATTGGGTTGGGACTGAGTTCCATGGTTGAGAAATCCTATTCTTTGCCCTCACAGAGCTAACTGTCTCTAAAGAAAGAGAACTTTTCAAGGAATATTTTCTTTCCATAATAATACTGCTTAGCTATTACCAAAGGAGAAGGTACCAAACAGTTGTCTTAGTGGTGTCAGCTTTATGATTGATACATATTGGCTAGGGCTGGAGCGATAGCACAGCGGGTAGGGCGTCTGCCCTGCACGCAGCCAACATGACTGACCCGAGTTTGATTCCTCCGCCCCTATCGGAGAGCCCGGCAAGCTACCGAGAGTATTCGATATGCCAGACATAGTAACAACAAAGTCTCCAATGGAGACGTTACTGGGCCCGCTTGAGCAAATCGATGATCAACGGGAGGGCCTTTACTTTACTTTTTTTACATATTGGCTAATTCTTTATAAGAAGAGGAATAGACTTGGTGAATGCAGGAGTGGCTGATCTACATTTTGGGGGCTTATATTTTTCTGTTAAATGAGTAGTCCAAGTCTCTAGTCATAGCCCAGGAAGAAGATAGAACCGCTTCAGTTATCTGAGCAGAATTTCATATAAGCTAGTAATTGCTTACTCTATCATGGAAAAGGAAAAGAAAATCCTTAGGATAACAGAAACAGCAATTAAAGAAAGCATCCACCATCTATAAACAAGAAAGTAGAAATGTTGAAATTCAGTAGCCTGGAGGAAGAACCCTGGAGGAGGGACTGAAATTAGAAATCCAGGCATGGGAAACAGGGATTGTTGGGCTAGTGTCAGGGTCTCTAGGCTCAGAGCAGAAGGTCTATGGAGTAAGATACCTCTAAGGAGGTGGTACTAATCTATTAGTGGTATTGGTATTCTAAGGAGGCATGGAAGTGGGAGATCTGAAAGTGTTGGACACATGGAAAATTGGAAACAAACTGCTTCTAATATGAGAGTTTTCTTGGGGTGATTCCAATCAGAATTGGAAACCAAGGAATGAACCAGTCCTGCCTTTCTCCTCCAGACTTATATCTCCCTCTAGTGCCCTTTACTGACAGAGCTTTACGGAGAACCAGTAGGCAATGCAGTTCAGTGGTATGTAGCATTTCAGAATCATCAAGAGTGGGTTTAAGTCAGGTAATACATGCCTGATAATTGGAACACCCAGAGTTCTAGACTGGAGATTGTGCCATCCTCAGATCTGAAGGTAGGGAGTCCTTCCCTCCTCTCCCTCCCAGAGAGGAAGTCTCTGGAAAGTAATCAGAGTAGGTGAGGTTCTAAGGGTGAGACCCTTATGCTGTTACAAGATAAAAGCTTGCACTCTTCCCACATGTACTCAAAGAAGAGGCTTTGTGACGACAGCAAGAGAAGAACAAACAGATGTTTATGACACCTTGATTTTGAACTTCTCCACTTCTAGAAATGTCAGAATGGTCTTTTGCTTATATCACAGGGTTGTATTTTGTGGCAGCTTTGCCAGACTTAGACTCTCTCGAATAACTGCAACAGGGAAAATATTCCAGGTTGGAAAAACCCTCTGAAGTTATCCATTATGGAAGTGACCATCTCTGGAGTTCTTCTGAGGCTTATCCCAATCAACTTACTGACACCTTGAGTCTTAGACAAGAATGTGGAGATGTTCTTGGAAAAGACATTTTTGCCTGATATTTTCCCAAATCTCCATTCCTCAGAAATTACCCACTGTCCTTCAGGAATCACCCCATGAAGCAGGGGGGTTGGATGGGGGATGATCAGAAACTATTAATCAAGAGACAAGCCGTCTTCTTGCTGCATCATAAAGTCTCGAGGCTTAGCTTCAGCAGTTTATTAAATTACCAGAACGCCAAGAAAAATAGCTTTAATAACACATTTCTGCCTATCTATTATTTTTTTATAACCTAGAGTAGAGAATTAAAAGGCTCCCTACCATTTAAAATAGCATTTTTAAAATTAAAATGAACATGTTAGAAGGACCTTTCTTTTTTTCCCCCATCTAACTCAAAAAAGAAGCCATTGATTCAGGATGTGATTACTCTAAGCCAAAATTTTATGGCTAAATCTTTGTGTGGTGTAAAGAAATAGAGGAAATGGTTTTCCTTGGGAAGATTAAAAGTATATTAATTGGAACAGGTGCATAGACAGGTCACTTTGTCCTCTCATGTGGTTTAGTGTTATAAACATTAGTTTTAAGAATTATGATGTTGAAGGAGTTAAGATAAAGATGTCACCTAGGGGGCCAGCTGGCCACCCAGATGGGGCTTCATAGCAGGCAGGGCGATGGCTAAGTATCTATAGTTCAAGCTTTGCTTTGGAAATTTTCAAATTCAAAGCTCAGTTACCAGGGTCCTTAGATCTGATCAGATTTATAGGTTAATGGATAAACCTGCTGTAATTTATTTTGAAAGAGGAATTTCTTAATAATATTTGATGATCAGTTATTGAGCTTCAACAAGAAAGCAGGCACTGTTTCATGAGTCATAAATAACAAACAAGTCACAGCATGTGCCCATAAAGAGCTTAAGGTGTGGGTAATGGGAGATGCAAATAAATATAATACAAAATATTTGTATAATAGTGGGACATCACTGTAGAGATACAGAGGTTTGTATTAGTTTTTTTATTGATGCATAACAAATTATTACAAAACACAATGGCTTTAAAGGACCAAGCATTGTTTATACAGATATGGATCTTGGGCATGATTTAGCTGGGTCCTCTGTTTCAGTTCTTTCATAGAATGCAATTCCAGTGTCTACTTGGGCTGCTATAGTCTCAACAGAAGGCTCAACTGGGGTGGAGGCACATACAAATAGGAACTCATATATTTGTTGGAAAGATTCAGTTCCTTACAGGCTATTGACTAAAAATATCTCTCAGTTTCTTGTCATGTGGGTCTCTCCACACAGTACCTCATGACATGGAAGCAAACAAGAAGTCAAGGAAAAGGTGACAGCAAGCATCCACTAATAAGCTAGAAGATGTAGCTTAGAGTTACCAGCTTAGTCATTGAAGTGGCAGTCCATCACTTGCATATGATGTTTAATATATGTGAGTTTCAAGGTTCATTTCATTAGGAAGGGGAAAGAAGTCAGCACAGATAAGGGGTCTTCTTGGAAAAATGGAGTCAGTAGAATATGGAAGTTTTAGCAGTCATAGAATAATTTTGTCTGAATTCAGAGCCTGGATTCAAAACCAACAATCTTCCCTAAGTTTATTCTCAAAAATAAAGATGTTCTATTTAACATCTATTGAAATCCTACTTAAACAATGAGAACAAGTAATTGGCAAAAAGAAATCCTGGGCTGGAGAGACAGTATAGTTGTAAGATGCTTGTCTTGCACACGGGCAACCTGGGTTCAATCTCTGGCAACACATATGGTTCCCCAAGCATGCCCAGGTGTAATCCCTGTGTACCAAGCCAGTAGTAAGTCATGAGCACACAAATGGGTGTGCCAATACCCCCCCTCAAGAAGCCCCCTAAAGTCTATGCTTTCATGGAATTTAGTCTAGAGAAGGATAAAATTGACATTGTTGCACTACAATGACATGAGTAGTCACTAGAAGGAAATGAGGGAGTAGCCTACAAAGAACTGGGGAAAAAGAACATTCCAGGCTGGGAGAAATACAATGGTACCTACTTCAGATGGTCATTTTCACAGGTAAACAAATGCATGTTATAATTAGGGAGGATAAAGGGTGCAAGGCAGAGGGATAAAGAGTGGATCGTTGAGATATTATTATATTTGGTAACTTTTGAAATACTTTGAAACATACAGAAAAGTTGCAAAATAGCACAGGTCTTAGTATGTTTTCTCTTAGGTTGCCTGTTTTATCAAGTTGACGTCACCATTAAAATTTTTCTATTTTTTATTTTTGGAACCAGGTGACAGTAAATTGCTGATAGGATGTCCCTTTTTCTCTAAATACTTAATGTGTATTTTCAAAGAGTCAGAACACTTTCTTTACACAGTCACAGTACAATGATCAAAATTGGGAAATTAACTTAATACTATTATCTGTTATGCAGAACTTATTAAAATTTTAACAGTTGTATCAATAATATCTTTTATATTTAAAAAATCTTTCTATTATTTTTGCTTCAGGATCCATGTAGAATCACATTTTCATTTAGTTCTCACACATCTTTAATCTCTAATCGGCAATCGTATCAGCTTTCCTAGGTCTTGACCTTTTTGAAGTGTACAGGCTAGTAATTTTGTAGCACGAACCCTCAATTTGGGCACATCTGGTAAGGCAGGAAAACATCGAAGTAATGTGCCTCTCTCAGGGCCTCATATTAGAAGGCACACCTGGTTGATTTATCCTATTATTGGTGATATTAACTCTGACCATTTAGTTAACGTAATGTCTGCCAGTTTTCTCTATAATAAAAATGTGAATTTTTTTCTTTTATAACGATTAAGGCTTTCATCAGGAGATACTTGGAGCCTAAGTAATTATCTTGCTACTCATCAAAAATTTTCCCATTGGCTTTAGCCTCCATTGATGACTCTTGCCTGAATCAATTACTCATATGCTGGTTCCAAATGATGATTTTCTAATTCTATCATTCTTTTTTCACTTGTAACTGGAATACTATTATAAGCTATTTTTAGATAGAATCACCAGGGAAGACTTCTCCGAGGAGGTGGCAATTGAGTGGAGGGTAGAAAGGAGTAATGGAATGAAATGCACTTGGAAGAGTTTTAGCCAGAGGGAAAGCTAAGTGCTGAGAATAAATATGACATCTACTTCATATGGCTGTTTTGAAAAGTAAATACAAAACTATGTGTTGGAGCTTGGGGCATAATTTTTGGAAATAACTCAATAAAAGTAAGCTGCTATTGTTAAATGGTGTCATCAAACCTAGGTCTAAATTTTAAGAGAGCTGGGAGATTGAAAGTGATTTGGAGTTTGGAGTTTGATGTAGGAGTTCAAATGGAAGAATTCCAAAATGATTTTCAAGGATCACAGCCTTGTTTAATACTTGAGGGGTCAGGGACCCAAGTCATGGCAAGACATGTTTCTACGGTTTAAGAGAAACAAAACTTCCCTTTTTTCCTTTGCATCAGGATCCAGTTATGTTGTGGCCATTATTGACTGCAAAAGGGATATTATTCTCAGTGAATCTGACTGAATCATGTGAGTCCTTACAGGAGAGAAGTTCTTTCATGGTGAAGGAGAGAAAAATCAGAGCTATGTAAAACATGAGGGGGATTTGGGTGTGGAAGACATTGTCCGTTTCTGGCTTTGAAGATAGAACTGTCTCTGTGACAGGGATTAAAGTGGCCTTCCATAACTGAATGCCATTCCTGGTGGATAGCCAGATTCATGGATATGTGACAAACTTCTTGAAAGTACTTGAAAGAAAATTCTTAAGCTCCAGATTAGAATGAAGACACCTTCATTTCAGAATCTGAGTGTAGAATATCAAGTGCCTGGATCTCAGACAGGAAAAAACAGTGAGATGGTCTTAAATGGTCATGTTTTTAATAACTTGTTGCCGATTGATGGAAAACTCACACAGCCAAAGAATTATGTCAGAAAGATTTCCAAGAGAAAGAGATCCTGAGAACTCTAGAGAAAGGAAAATGATGGAGAGCAATATTGGGCAAAGTTATGGGGCTGTCCATGTAGACAGTGTGCTCAGACCAACTACCACAACACTGAGGATAGATGGGCCACTTTGTGTTGGAGGCCTAGAGAGAAATTAGTCATACTTTCTGTTCTTGCAGAGCTTATGATCTCACAGTTGAGAAAACAACTCAGTGCATTATCAAAACCATGTAGATTGGCATCATGAGAGCAAATCTTTTTATTTTATTCAATTTTGTATCCCAGGTGCCTGGCATACTGCATCACACATCAGGTGATCATAGTTATTTACTAAACTGCATGGAGTTCAAGTCATATTTCAGTTCAACCAAGGGTAGTTTTACTCCTCAGGGTTGAAGTTTTCAGGGTTTATTTGCTACAGAAGGAAGGTGCCTCTGGCATCTTGTGGGTAGAAAGCCTTGGGATGCTCTTCAATACACAAGACATCCCTACACAAACACACACAGAGTGAGAGAGAGAGGGAGAGAGAAATAATGTGGTCCAGAATAGTGCAGAGGTTGAGAAACTGGATTTATCGGTGAGATTTGATGAAACATTTGTTCTTCCAGCAAAAATCAACTCCCTAAAGTTTGCTACTTAGCAATCTCCAAGTGTCCTTTCAAGAGTAGGACTAGATGAATTGTGAAATTCCTTTTGCTCGATTCTCATAAGGTTTCCCAAAATTCAGTTTTCTTCTGATGACTTTGTTTCCGAAAATTATAAATATAATTGATTAGAACTCACTGACCTTTTATGCTCAGTCCTCTTCTTTGGTGTAGGAGAAACCAAGTGTGATACTGGTTTAACAACCAGCTTTAAGTTTGATAAAGTGTTTCCCAATAGAAAGGAGCTCTGCCATACAATTCACAGATAGTGAAATATTAAGTTCTGCCTATTGCACACTTCATATAACTAGTCGATTCTCAGAGAGAGCTTTTGTGGATTTTTGTTGAACTCTTGAATCTATCTATATTCAACCTAAGGACATGATCGGTGAATGGGTGCAGTTCTGACATGAACATTGGCTGATATTTTCTTTTACATCCACAAGTACTATGAACGAGAAACAAGGAAGGCATGTCGGAACCCCATTTATTTGTCAATGATGTAAACGACTGCTTTGCTGAGCCGATAATAGTTTTCAAATACCAAAAGAATATTTTCTCAATTTTTGTGCTATTCACAACGTATTATTTGTAGACACCACAGGCTTTTAAATATAATCTGTCTTATTAACATTTCTCCATCAATCTTCAAGTCTAGCTAACCCACAAAACTAAACCAAGCCCTGATTTTAGCATTTTATGATTTCTATGGTATAAATATTCCCATTTTGGATAATTTCAAGCCACCAATATGATGTTGCTGAATTTTGTGTTGAAGAGATGAGAAAAAGTACAATAACATGCAGCATGTCTATCCCACAGACAGATTGGAGGGAAATAATTCTGAGAGTAGTTAGTAGTAAAGTGTTAGGAAATAATCAGGTTATGCAGTCTGAGTTTCTGTTAACTTTTAGTACATTTAATTAATTGTAGCTATAGATAATTTAATGGGGGGATGGGTGTGGGGCCACACTTAGTGGTACCCTGGTACTGTGCTCAAGGTTCATTCCTAGCTGCACTCTGGGAACCATATGCAGTTCTGGGGATCAAATTGGGATTAGCAGTATGCAAGGAAAATGCCTTAAACCCTGTACTGGCTTCAGAATTTAATTTTTAATATCTATGCTTAATATCTAGGCTACCGAATGTAACCTGCCCACATGGCAGAGTCTGGCAAACTCCCTGTGGCATACCCAATGTGCCAAATACCAGTAACAATGATGGGTCTCATTCTCCTAAAGAGCCTTGAATATAGCACTTTCTTAAAAATCTCAGGGCTAGGATGAAGGAGACGTTACTAGGGCCTGCTCGAGGCAATCAACGAATAACAGGATGGTCGTGATGCTTAATAACTAGTACAAAAAGTTCCAGAAAAATCTAACAACTGAATTTTGAAAGCTGGTATGAACTGGCTCTCACACACTTCTGGTTTACCTCAGGAGGGCTTTGTCCTGGTGATAAAACTTGCCCTCCCTGGTTGATACTTTTAACAGATCACTCACAATGAGTTATCTTCTAAGTTATGGGGCTTGTAGACTCACAATAATCATACACAGTGTGGTGTATATACTGATTGCATTAGAATCAAGTCTGTCTTCATGTCATATTCTTATAGGTATAATGAGAAGAGATATGATTTTCAAATTCTGGTGGATACAACTGACTTTACCTTGCTCT
This sequence comes from Sorex fumeus, assembly GCF_029834395.1. Taxonomy (NCBI): domain Eukaryota; kingdom Metazoa; phylum Chordata; class Mammalia; order Eulipotyphla; family Soricidae; genus Sorex; species Sorex fumeus. The sequence continues at coordinate 49,456,186 of NW_026606104.1, forward strand.
GCTCCCTGGGGTGGGGATGGCAGGACAGGGGAGGTAATTTGGCCTCCCAAACTCTTAATTAATGAGCTCCGGCTGCCACATGCATATAGGAAGGTATTTTGTTCAAGAAGTTCTCCAGTACATAAATTTATTCAGTAGATTCCTTTGTTACTTCAAAGGCTCTTTAGCATTCCCATATAATGTATTGGTTTATCTTCTCCCTAGTTCTTTCCTCTAGGAACTGGTGAAGGTTTGACTCTGTGTTTGTGGCATTGTGGGGGATGGGTATTCTTAACTCTAGTGTCATTAGTGAGAGGATCAGAGCAGGGGAGTGGTGAGCCCTTGGCTAGCCTGAAGGGGCCCTCTTACTTAGAACCTGACCATCTGCACAGCTCACTCCATTCCTGTGGCCTCCAGGTGGTCAACACTCACAGTCCTCTGAGTTACCCTGTGTGTTTATATTCCATGCCTTAATGAACTCTACCAGTTTTCTTGAATTCTCTAGCTTAACAGATTTTTTTACTTCTACTGACTGAACATAAAGCACAAATCATCCCTAAACATATTTAGCCACATAATTATACCTTATCCACCACCAAACATCTTACCAAATACATTCAATTCACTTAATGTTTAACCTACAAATTCTCCTCTTCTAATGCATTGCATTTCCCTCTTAGTCAATTTTAGACATTAAGGACATTATGTGATTTATGGAAAGCATCTATTTATGTTTTTTAACAAACATGAATGAATGCCAGGCCTTGGGCTAATGGCTGGGATGTATCAGTGAATAAGAAAGACAAACCTGTTTGCTCTACTTAGGGGGCTTTAAGTCCAATAAAGGAGATTAACATCAAACACATATACACACACTCACAAATGCAAAAATATATGCAAATATATGCACATATATAAGTGGTGTGCATATATATATATATAAGAATGAATGATAAAAGTGCTATGGTGGGGGGAGCCCACCATGAGTAATCCCTGAACTCATAGTAGTGCTTCACCTGACCCCTGAGTGCATAGGAGTGCTTTTCCTGACTGACCCCTCTACCCCACCTTGGAGCAGTCTATGGACAAGGGCTCCAAGAATGGGAGCAAATTAATTCAGGACCCAAGGAAGAAGAATGAGAGGCTCCTCTACAGGGCTGGAGGAATTGGGTATGGAGTGATATGAGGAGAGAGGAGACAGGTCTGAATGACATTCAGGTAAGTAGGCCTTCGTTATGGCTTTTAATATAACTGTGATTAATTATTGAAGTTTTAATGCAGGGAAATCAGTGTTAGAATTAAAAGATCAGTTTAAATGATTAGGTGGAAAGTGGATCAGGGGTTAAGCAAGCAAAACTGAATATTGAGGATAATTTGGGGTTTTTTGTGTTGTTTTGTTTTTATATTTAGGATAATTTGGAGACAGCCATGGTCATCCAGAAGGGAGATGAAGATAGTGTGGTTCGTGGTTATTGCTGTGCAGAGTAGAAATGAACAGTTGAGTAAAAAGGCCTAAATGACTGACTATACCGGAGAAATTGTCAGGTGAAAGGGAGGAATAAATAAAAGTATCAAGGATATATGGAGGTTCTGACTGCGCAGAAGGGCTAATTCACTGGAAACACTGTTTGGGGACTGCAAAATAGGGAATTCTGCGGCAGGAGAGAGAGGACAGGGGATTGCTGCTAACCCCAGTTTTATCCACTACACAGCATGGCCCCCTGAGCACTGCTCAGAGAGAGACACCCCCCTACCTCAAGCACAAACCCAGATGTGGCCCAAACCTTCTCCCTGCAAAGAATTGGAGAGTCTCTGCAGCACACACAAGAAGCAAAAAGTAAAACAAGAAATAGGAGCTGACTCCTTTCAGATATCCTTAGAAAAGACCATCAGACGATTAGGGAACTTTCTATTGCTAAAGCATATCAATTGTTCTGCCTCTAACCCTAAACCAACTAGTCCTTTGGTGAAATTCCTGGGGTCATGCATTCATTGATTCCGACCAGATTCAAACACACAGAGACAATGTCTCTTGAATTGTGGGGCAGGTAACACTGGTGCATTCCAGATGATTGCAAGTGGCATGGAAAATGACTTTTCAATGCCATATGGATATGGCATCACATCACATTGAATCACATAGTGAGAAAGTAATTTCCTTTTCAATTCTTTCTTAGGCCTTCTGATTACATCAGGGAGAAAGGCTCAGTTTGGTGTTAGTATGTCTTTACACCTCTCTAACACTTGATAATCTCTCTTTTTAACAAAGAGAGAACAAGGCCACAATCTTGGAGCGGTTTTAGCAGGCCACAGTCTCTAGCTGGAATTTAATAACATTGCTTTGTTTTCACTGTATAAAAATTTAAGATTAACTCCTCTTTATGGCAAGTAATAGAGGTTTTCATTTATAGAAGTAATATAAATAACTTTATCTTAAAGCTCTAAGTACAAAAATGAAATGGTGAAAATGCTAAGGGAAAACAGTACTTGTGATACCTGATAAGAAAGAGTCAAGGAGGAGGAGCACCATGGCCAAGATCTGGAAAAGGCAGTATGAAGATGAAGTGGACAGTTAATATTCAGCATCTGCCTCCCCTTCTTGGTACCATCTCCTGATTTGCTTTGGTGAATGATCACTCCCCAACTCTCCCACACCTTGTTGGGTGTCCCAGTAAAGTTGATTTCATTGATTTCATTCAAGAAGGGAGAAGCACTTGGTATTCCATTGTCTTGTCTGTAGTTTATGAATGGTTCCTGATCCTCAGCAGGGTAATGAGGCACTGAGGTAATGCCCCAAGTCACAGCCTTTTTCCAAAACCCATAGACTCTAGTTTTGAGCTGGTATCTGAAGATAAATAGCAGAATGAGTTAGTAAATCGAGGAGGAGGCAGGGTGCAGGCACTTGACCACTGAAAGATCTTGCAGACTTGCTGAGAACCCCATTGTAACTCCATCTATGAGGGGTTTTGTTGATTAATTTTGGGTGTGGCAACCACACCTGGCTATGCTCAGAGCTTGCTAGTGACTCTGTGCTCAGGGATTATTTCTGGCAGGATTCAGTGACCATATGTGCTGCTGGGGATTTAACCTGAGTCATCCACATACAAGGCAAGCATATTAGTCACTGTACTGTTTCTCTGGCTCACCCTTGAGGGTTTTAAAGGACAGGTACAAGGCCTACATTTGTTTAAAGACAGCTGTGGTCTACAAGACACATAGCATGGAATCTTGCTTGAATATCCTGATGCAGACCCTCAAATATATGATCATTTAATCTTTGATGAAGGAGCAAGAAAAGTGAAGTGAAACAAGGAAAGCCTTTTCAACAAGTGGTGCTGGGAAAACTGGATAGCTACATGCAAAAATATGAACTCAGACCTCTGGCTAATGCCAGGGACAAAAGTCAGATCAAAATGGATTAAAGACATCAATAACAGACCTGAATCCATAAAGTAAATGGAGAAAACCATAGGCAGAACCCTTCATGACAAGGAAGCTAAAGGCATCATTAAGGATGAAACACCACTGACCAAGCAATTGGAAATAAAGGTAAACAAATGTGACCACATTAAACTAAGAAGTTTTGCACCTCAAAAGAAATGGTGACCAAAATACAGAGAGAGCCCATGGAATAAAAAAAATATTTACCCAATACCTATCAGATAAGGGATTAGTATCCAATATATATAAGATACTGGTAGAAATTTACAAAAAAAATCATCCAACCCCACCAAGAAATGAACAAAAACTTCCTCAAAAAAAGAAATACAAATGGCCAAAATATACATGAAAAAATGCTCTACATAGCTAATCATCAGGGAGATGCAAATCAAAACAACAATGAGGTATCATCTTACACCACAGAGACTGGCACACATCAAAACGAATAATATAATAAAAAAAAGAAGAAGAACCAGTGCTGGCACAAATTCGGGGAGAAAGGAACTCTCATTCATTGTTGGTGGGACTGATAACTGGTCCAGCCTTTTTGGAAAACAATATGGGCAGTCCTTAAAAAAATAGAAAGGAAAAGTCTTAAAGAAGATATAACCTTGCCCAAAGGCCCCGAAGTTTAGAAAAGGGTGTTGTCCCTCTGCCTGCTCCACCTTGGCAGCTCGATGGCCACCATCTGCCAGAGACCATTGGACAATCAGGTTTGGGCCCATGGTGATGAGACATGTAGAGCCGGCCCTTTCCTCCCCGTCCCAGGGAGACCCTGAGTCACTGCCCACAAATGGCCTCTCTGGCTCATGATCAAGCTGCTTAATGGCCATGATTCCAGAGACTCAGAAACAAATTGTGAAACCCAGTGGCTTTTGGCAGAAATGTGTCTGGTCCCTGCAGTAGGTTACTGGTGCTGGGCCACCCCAGGTATGAATAGGTTTCGTGCCTTGGCCTGTCCCCCTGGCAGCCGGGTGGCCACCATCCTCCAGAAGCCACTGGACAGTCAGTTTTGGGCCTGCAGTGATGAGACATGTGTGGCCTCATGGGATGTGGGTGGAGCCAGCCCTTTCCTCCCCGTCCCAACAAGACCCTGAGTCACCACCCACGAATGGCCTCTCTGGCTCCTGATCAAGCTGCTTAATGGCCATGATCCCGGAGACTCAGGAACAAATCTCGGAACCCAGAAGGTTTTGGCAGAAATACCACCAGATTTAATTATTAAAATTTCAGAATTTCAAAATCACGTGGCCACTACAGCAGCTGCGTGACATCATATGTTATTCATAACCAGCAATAGAAAACAAATTGTCTACTGATCTGAGTGTTGGGGTAAAATCACAAATAATAATAGTGAGTAGGTGTCAAAATACTGAATGTAATCAAAGTAGAGAGAGAGTAATGTGGAAATCATCTGCCCCACTGGTAGGGGGAGGGTGTAGGATGGGGCATATACTGGGGTTTTTGGTGGTGGAGAATGGGCTCTGGTGAAGGTATGGGTGTTTCATCATTGTATGATCGAGACTTAAACCCGAAAGTTTTGTAATTGCTCTCACGGTGATTCAATAAATAAAATTATAAAAAATGAAAAAGAAAAGTAAGGTGGAGTTCATGCCCAATTCAATTAGCCTAATCAGTGGCTAAATAAATAGCAGTACTCCTACATATAAAAAATAGATTGTTGGTTAAGATCAAAGGCACAAAGCAAAGTTTAAAACTCCTGAAATGTTTATTAATCAATCAATTAATTAATTATTGAATCACAGAGACATACACAGTTACAAAATTATACATGATTGGATTTCAGTCATATAATTAATGTTCCAACACCCATCCCTTCACCAGTGTACATTTCCCACCACCAATGTCCCAGTTTCCCTTCCCCACCCCTGCCTCCCTCTATGGCAGGCACTTTTCTTCTCTCTCTCTCTCTCTCTCTCTCTCTCTCTCTGTCTGTCTCTCCCTCTCTCTCCTTTTCTCTTTCTCTTTCTTTTTTTACCTCTCTATCTTCCCCTTCTCTCTCTGTTTTAAAGCTCCTGAAACTTTTCAGTAGCTTTAGTAGTCATAAATTTTTTAAAAAGTTGTGAGGGGGATCTGTAGTGAAGTTAATAAGGCAGGTAAAAATATGAGACAAGAAAGATAAAGCAAAACCATTTCCAGGAGAAGGCCTGACTTGACACATGTTACTGGACTCTCTGCAGTGTGCTCCTTCTCTAGTCACAACCAACAGGCAGACAGCACTCTTGGTCTACAGGAAACAAAACTAGTTTGCTTGCAGTCCCTGTTCGCACGTGGGAATGAATGCACAGTGACAGGAGGAAGATGAGAGTGCAATTTGGAGAGAGAAGTAGTCAGAGGAATTCAACTGAGAAATAACATCCTGGCACGAACTTAAGACATAAAAATAAAATCAATTTCACAAGACTCAGAGAGTCTGATTCTTGTAAAGTGTCCTCATAGAATCTCAACAAGCCTCGTCACTTACAGTGCCCTGCTCCTTCTACCACCACATCTTTGCTCTAGCCTAGGTGAGAGTTTGCAGTTTCTCAATCCTTCACTTGCCTTTGTCCAAAGTATGCTGTAGCCATCAGCTCTGTTGCTGTCTCCTCCTCTTCTCAAAGCTTGCAGATACACAGAACCCCTAGGCCTACGTCACGAAGCAAAGATTCCTACTATGTGTGCCACCCTCAGTCTTCCTGGTCTTTCACTGCCTTGAAATTGGAATTCCACCAACTCCCATTTCATGTCTAGGCTGGATGCTCAACAGTCACACAGAGTGTCTGAATTTACAGTTCATCAGATAGACCTAGGGGACGGACTGAATAGGGGCCAAGAACAAGTTTAGTGCCAAGTTGCTGAGGTCTAACTCCCAGTTTCCTATACTCATCAGAAGTGCTATCTTAACTGGGTTATTTAATTTGGGGTGGTAGGGGGGTGTCTGAGTTTTCTCTTTTATTTCTTTATTTTTGAGGTGTTTGGGTGTTACTCCTAGTTTAGCACTCAGGAATCACTCCTGGTGAGATCAGGGAACCATAGATGTGCCAGTGATCAAATCTGGTCAGCCATGTGCAAAGCAAGCATCCAAACCACTATACTATCTCTCTGATCCCCAGTCCAAGATTTTTTATGTAGTAACTGTCATGGAACCAAGCAGTTCATTAAATGATTTCGTGCATGTTTTTCATGGAGAACAGTGTTAGATACCTAGAAAGCTTCCCATAAGCATTAGACTTTGAATACTCACCTGCTATGAAACCTTGGTTGTCTGAACTTAATCTCAGCTTCATCACTCTGAGATAGCTTGTTACTCCCAAAAACAAACATATACTCCTTATATGATATGCTTGGTTAGTTCTAGGCTTAGAATGGTTTTTGAATGTTTGTCCTGTGACCCAGACAATGACTGCTCACCTGCATTTAGTAATTTGCACCATTAAATCTATTTCCTCCATTAAATCAGTAGTAGGAATCCTTAGTTTACTCTTAGTAGTAGTTCAACAGTAGTAGGAATCCTTACTTTACTCTTTCTGCCTCTTTCTGTTTCAGACCCTTGGTCAAAGTTTTAAGAGGTCTGGGGCTGGAGCGATAACACAGTGGGTAGGGCATTTGCCTTGCAGTGGCCCACACGACACTACCTCCACTACCCAGCCGCCATCACACTCCAGGATGCTTTCTGGACCCACGCGGCCACGCGACACATCATAAGACACTAAATACCCATCTTCCGGAATTGTCGTACCATATTTGTTACGGTTCAAATATGGTAACACCTACGAGGGTGATTAGAGGTCGCCCCAAAAGCCTCTATCCCTCTCGGAAAGACTGGCAAGCTACCGAGAGTATTCCGCCCTCACAGAAGAGCCTCACAAGCTATCCGTTGTGTATTCGACATGCCAAAACCAGTAACTACAATGGATCTCATTCACCTGACCCTGAAGGCTTCACCGACATGGCAGCACTGAGAAGGATGAGAAAGGAGAGGCCGATAAAATCTCAAGGCAGAACTAGGCTGCCACAACAAAGGAAGACAAAAATGATTGTCTGTACTTTCAATGCACGTATGCTAGCATCAGATGCATCCATCGAGGACCTGATGGTACAAGCGCGGATGATCAAGTACGACATCATTGGTCCGACTGAGACAAGAAGGCACGAATCTCACCATGCCGTTTTCAACACTGGAGAAGAATTGTTCCTCATAACATGCAATAAAAGAGGTGTGGGAGGCGTCGGTGTCCTTGTCAGCTCATGGTCCTTGGCCATGAGCATTGATTCATTCGAATGCCTAACAACCTGAATCGGATGTTTACATTTGAATAGATGTGGCTCACTGCCTGCAGTTTCTATCTTCGTTGTCTATGCACCAACATCTCATTGTGATGAAAGAGAAATCGAGAAGTTCTACATGGAGCTGGAGAAGTTCTATAAAGAAGACCACACCTTCTACAAGATCATTGTGGGTGATTTTAATGCCAAGATAGGACCGAGAAGATCAGCTGAAGAACTTCACATCGGGACCCATGGCCTAGAATGGAACGAACAGGGTGAGAGACTGTCTGAGTTCATCATGTCGACCAAGACCATCCATGATAACTCACAGTTCCACAAGGCAGAATCTAAACGTTGGACATGGGAATCTCCCGGTGGATGATCCCGCAATGAAATAGACCACATCATATTCAATCAACGGTTTTGCCTGACTGATGTTGCTGTTGTCCCAAAATTCCGAACGGGATCGGACCACTGTCTCCTTCGTGCAAAATTATACTTCACAGAGCAGGGAGAAAGGGCTGCAAAGTTTAAAAAGAGAACTCCCAGAACGACCACCAACTGGGAGCTCTTTGGCCCTATTGCGGCAACATGGGAAGATGCCATTGTTGACAACATTGAAGAGGAATACGATCGACTGGTTCAGCACCTCCATGAATGTGCGAGGAATGCCGAGAGAGATAGCCACAAAAAAACCGCCTGTCTTCGAAAACTCTTGAGCTTATTCGCCAGCGTGGTTTGGCACATGGCTCAGGCAACCCAAGCTAATGTCCGAGCTCGCAAAACAGTGCAGAGATGCGATCAAGGAAGACCTCAAAGAGAGAAGAGCAGAAGTGCTGGTGATGCGGTAGAAGATGGGAAAAGTATTCGTAATGCCCGCCTGTCCTTCGCCAACTACAAGACCAAGATGACTGCCCTCTGACGTCCTGATGGATCCATCAAATCCTCCAGAATTGCAAAGGAGAAGATGATCCATGATTTCTACTCAAATCTCTTCGATAGCCATGTCCACTTGCCGACATACCAAATTCCACAGGATGGATATGTCATTCCCAACATTCTCCCTTCCGAAATCTGACATGCCATTTTGTCAGTAAAGAAACAAACGGCACCCGGCCCAGACAAGGTCAGACCTGAACACCTGAAGAACCTGCCGTCAGTACTCATCAATACACTGGCTCGGCTCTTCACATGCTACCTGTCTGAATGCAAGACCAGCAGGACCATACTACTGTTCAAGAAGGGAGACATCTATGACATTGGCAACTATTGCCCGATCTGCCTATTGTCTGTCATCTAAAGTTGTTCACTCGAGTCATCCTAAATAGGATTGGCAGAACACTAGATGAAGGACAACCATGAGAGCAAGCCGGGTTCTGCAAAGGATTCAGCACCATCGACCATATCCACATGATAACCAAGCTCATTGAGGTTTCTCGGGAGTTCAAGATGCTGCTCTGTCTAACGTTCATTGATTTAAAGAAGGCCTTTGATTCTGTTGAGACGGAAGCGGTCATTGAAGCCCTAGCCAATCAGGGCATTCAAGCCCAATACATCAAGATCCTCTGTGAGCTGTATTTCGGATTCACTACCAGGATCTCACCATTCTACAAAGAAGTAATCATTGATGTCAAGAGAGGGGTTTGGCAGGGTGATACCATTTCACCAAAACTCTTCAGTGCCACCCTCGAGAACATCATGCAAAGACTGGAATAGGAAGGAATGGGAGTGAAGATAGATGATCGGCAACTACACCACCTCCGCTTTGCTGATGACATTGTTTTAATAACACCAAACATCAGCCAAGCGGCACAAATGCTGGCCGACTTTGACCGTGAGTGTGGAAAGGTAGGACTACAGCTGAATCTTACGAAGACAATGTTTATGAGAAACAGCCTCGTTCCTGATGCCCCATTCGCTCTCAACGGAATGACCATCTCCGAATGCAATATCTAATTGTTCCTAGGTCGAGAAGTCAACATGACAAATGACCTGGCACCCGAGCTACGCAGGAGGAAGAGAGCAGCTTGGAACGCCTTCAAGAACGTCGAAGAAATAGCTAAGAGGACGAAGAACCTCCGGCTCCGGGCACATATCTTTGATTCCACTGTTCTTCCTGCAATAACATATGCCTCAGAGACCTGGCCCCTATGCAAACAGGATGAGAATGCTATTCAGGTCTCCCAAAGAAGAATTGAAAGAGCTATGCTTGGAATATCATGTTTCACTCAAATGAGAGAAAGAATCCGGAGTTCCGACATCCGTTGAGGATCAAGAATCAGGGATGCTGTCTCGTTTGCCAAGGTGTCAAAAATCAGATGGGCTGGTCACGTAATGAGATTTAAAGATGACCGCTGGACTAGAGCTGTTACTACTGGATTCCACGGGATGTCAAAAGACCGCATGGCCGCCCACCTACCAGATGGTCAGACTTCTTCATCAAGATCATGAACGATCAGTTTGAGGCTCTTCATGTTCCCAGAGTGAACAGATGCCACTGGGCTACACTAGCATGCGACAGGGACAAATGGAGACATTACTGGCGCCCGATCGAGCAAATCGACGACTAACGGGAAGTTAAGTGATTAAGTGGCCCACATGGCCAACCTGAGTTCGATTCCTCCGCCCCTCTCGGAGTGCCCGGCAAGCTACCGAGAGTATCTCACCCACACGGAAAAGCCTGGCAATCCACCTGTGATGTATTCGATATGCCAAACACAGTAACAACAAGTCTCACAATGGAGACATTACTGGGCCCGCTTGAACAAATTGATGAACAATGAGAGGACAGTGCAGTGAAGTGCAGTAAATGAGAGAGAGGTAGAAAGAGAGAGAGAGAGAGAGAGAGAGAGAGAGAGAGAGAGAGAGAGAGAGAGAGAGAGAGAGATGCAGTTTAGTTATTTACAAAGGTAAAGATCCAGGCTGTCTCAAGAATGGAATGACTCATTGAATTACAGGAGGTAGTATAGTTCACTTGATCACTTGATATCCCATTACTCACCAATTTTCTTGAACGGGTTCCAGTAATGTCTCTATTTGTCCCTGTCACGTGCTAGTGTAGCCCAATGGCATCTGCTTGCTACAGAAACATGAAGAGCCTCAAATCGTTCGTTCAGGGTCTTGATGAAGAAATCTGACCATCTCGTAGGTGGGCGGCCATGTGTTCTTTTGACATCCGTGGAATCCAGTCGGTAACAGCTCTAGTCCAGCGGTCATCTTTAAATCTCATTACGAGACAGCGTTCCTGATTCTTGATCGTCATTGGAGGTCAGAACTCTGGATTCCTTCTCTCACTTGAGTGAAACGTGATACTCCAAGCATAGCTCTTCAATTCTTCTTTGGGTGACCTGAATAGTGTTCTCATCCTGTTTTCATAGGGTCCAGGTCTCTGAGGTGTATGTTAGGGCAGGGAGAACAGTGGAATCGAAGAGATGTGCCCAGACCCATAGGTTCTTCGTCCTCTTAGATACTTCTTCGATGGTCTTGAAGGCGTTCCACACTGCTCTCTTCCTCCTGTCCAGCTCAGGTGTCAGGTCATTCGTCATGTTGAATTTTTGATCTAGGTATACATAACTGCTGTATTCAGAGATGTTCATTCCATGGAGAGCAAATGGAACATCAGGAACTAGTTTGTTTATGAAAAACATTATCCTCATGATATTCAGCTGCATTCCAATCTTTCCACACTCACGGTCGAAGTCGGTCAGCATTTGTGCTGCTTGGCTAAAGTTTGGTGTTATTAGAACGATGTCAACAGCGAAGTGGAGTTGGTGTAGTTGCCAACCGTCTATCTTCACTCCCATTCCTTCCCTTTCCAGTCATTGCATGATGTTCTTGAGGGTGGCACTGAAGAGTTTCAGTGAAATGGTACCAGTGAAATGGTTCACCCTGCTGAACTCCTCTCTTTACGTTGATAATCACTTCCTTGTAGAATGATGAGATCCTGGCGGTGAATCCTTAATACATCTTAATACATCTCACAGAGGATCCAGAGGAAGTTTGAACGCCCTGTTTGGCTAGGGCTTCAATGACCACTTCAGTCTCAACAGAATCAAAGGCCTTCTTTATTTTTTAAATATTTTTATTAGTGAAACACCATGAGGTACAGTTGTAGACTTACAAATTTTTGTGCTTGGGTTTCAGTTATACAATGATCCAGTACCCATACCTCCACCAGTACTCATTCTCCATCATTTACATTTTTTTAAATTTTTGTTAGTGAAACACCATGAGGTACAGTTGTAAAATTACAAATTTTTGTGCTTGGGTTTCAGTTGTACAATGATCAAACAGCCATCCCTCCACAGTGCCCATTTTCCACCACCCTGCCTCTGTGGTAGGGTATTCCCTTTTGTTCTCTCTCTCCTTTTGGGTGTTGTGGTTTGAAAAAGAGGCATTGAAATTCATGAACATTAGACAGAGCGGCATCTTGAACTGCCGAGAAACCTCAATGAGCTTGGTCACCATGTGGCTATAGTAGATAGTGCTGAATCCTTTTCAGAACCCGGATTGTTTGCATGGTTGTCCTTCATCTAGTGTTCTGCCAATCCTATTCAGGATGACTCGAGTGAGTAGCTTGTAGACAATGGACAACAGGCAGATCCGGCGATAGTTTCCAATGTCGTGGATGTCACCCTTCTTGTACAGTTCTGCTGGTTTTCTATTGGAACGGAACCTTGCATTCAGACAGGTGGCTTGTGAAGAGCCCAGCCAGTGTATTAATGAGTACTGACAGCAGATTCTTCAGGTCTTTGGGTCTCACCTTGTCTGGGCCGGGTGCTGTTTGCTTCTTTACCAATGAAATGGCGTGTCGAATTTTGGAAGGGAGAATGTTGGGAACGACATACCCATCCTGCAGAATTTGGTATGTGGGCAGTTGGACATGGCTATCAAAGAGATTTGAGTAGAAGTCATGGATCATCTTCTCCGTTGCCCTTCTGGAAGATGTGATAGATCCATCAGGATGTTGGAGGGCAGTCATTGTGGTCTTATAGTTGGCGAAGACAGGTGGTCTTTGCAAATACTTTTCCTGGCTTCTGCCATATTGAGCCAGCACTGCTGCTCTTCTCTCTTTGAGGTCTTCCTTTATCACTTCTCTGCACTGCTTTGTGAGCTCGGACATTGGCTTGTAATTGCCTGAGGCTCACACCAAGCAACGTTGGCAAATGAGCTCGAGAGTTTCTGAAGACAAGTGTCTTTTTGTGGCTTTCCTTCTCTCGGCATTCCTCACACAATCATGGAGGCGCTGAGCCAGTCAATCGTATTCCTTGTCAATGTCATCAATGATGGCATCTTCCCATGTTGCTGCAATAATGCCAAAGAGTTCCCAGTTGTTGGTCGTTCTGGGAGTTCTCTTCTTAAACTTTGCCTTGTTTCCCCGCTTCTTAAAGGAGAATTTTGCACGAAGGAGACGGTGGTTCAATCCTGTTTGGAATTTTAGGACAACAGCAACATCGGTCAGGCAAAACCATCAATTGAATATGATGTGGTCAATTTCATTGTGGAACCGTTCACTGGGAGACTCCCATGTCCAATGTTTAGATTCGGCCTTCTGGAACTGTGAGTTACCATGGATGGTTTTGGTCAACATGATGAACTCAGACAGTCTCTCTCCCTGTTCATTCCATTCTAGGCCATGGGTCCCTATGTGGAATTAGTAGTACAGTATAGTTATCTTGAAGAATAATCCCATTATAAGATCCAGAAATCCAGATAACTTGAGTTTTTTCACCTCTGATATCTTCTATCAATTGATGATTTTTCCTGACCCATGTCGCTGTTGTTCCAAAATTGCAAACAGAATCAGACCACCATCTCCTTCATAGAAAATTCTACTTCAAGAAGCGGGGAGAAAAGGCTGCAAAGTTCAAGAAGAGAACTCCCAGAACGACCACCAACTGGGAGCTCTTTGGCATTATTGCAGCAACATCGGACTACAGCTGAATCTCATGAAGATAATGTTTATGAGAAACAGTCTCGTTCTTGATGTTCCATTTGCTCTCAATGGAATGAACATCTCTAAATGCAACAGTTACGTGTTCCTAGGTCGAGAAATCAACATGACGGATGACCTGGCACCTGTGTTGCGCAGGAGGAAGAGAGCGGCTTGGAACGCCTTCAAGAGTGTTGAAGAAATAGCTAAGAGGATAAAAATCCTTCGGCTCTGGGCACATCTCTTCGATTCCACTATTCTTCCTACATTAACGTATGCCTCAGAGACCTGGGCCCTACGAAAACAGGATGAGAACGCTATTCGGGTCTCCCAAAGAGGAATCAGAGGAGCTATGCTTGGAGTATAATGCTTCACTCAAGTGAGAGAAAGAATCTGGAGTTCCAACCTCCCTCAATGATCAAGAATCAGGGACACTGTCTCGTATGCCAAGGAGTGAAAAATCAGATGGGCTGGACACGTAATGAGATTTGGAGACGACCGCTGGACTAGAGCCATTACTGACTGGATTCCACGGGACTTCAAAAGATCACATGGCCGCCCACCTACGAGATGGTCAGACTTCTTCGTCAAGATCCTGAACGATCAGTTTGAGACTCTTCATGTTCCTAGAACGAGCGGATGCCATTGGACTACACTAGCACACGACAGGGATGAATGGAGACATTACTGGTGCCCACTTGAGCAAATCGATGAGTAAAAGGATGTCAAGTGATCAAGTTATTTTCTATCAATTGTGGCATATAAAGTATTAGTTTTGAAAACACATGTTTAGAGAAATTTTCATTGTTTAGAAAAACCTAGAGAAAAGTATGGAAATTTCCCATATTCTCCCTGCTTCAATATCAGAGTGGAACTTTTGTTGTAGTTAGTGAACCTATATTAACATATCATTATCCAGTCCCTATTATGCTTTAGGGTTCTCTTGGTACCTCCTGTAGGTTAGAACAAATTTATAATGACAGGTATTCGCTATTGTATAATGCAGAGTATTTCCATTTCACTAAAATCTTCTGTTGTCAGCCTAATCATTTAATTCTTCCAGCTCTGACTTTAATACCTCCCTGCCCTCATCCTCTCTCCCTCTTCACCATCTTTCTGGCTTATCCCATATTAGTCATCCTCATCACTACAAGACCCCAAATTGGCACTCTTATTTCCAAAGGGGCTTTATTTATGTAATCCAGCCTACCCCACTGGCAGTCAGTTTAACCCTAGCCAGACAGAAACAGGACTATGTTCTTTCCCTTCTTAAGGCATCATTTCCCTCATTGCCTCATGAATCCACAGGTTCCAATAAGAGCAATATCTTCTCAGCCCTTATATGAAATCTATTCCATGAATGATAAATTTTTAGGGTATTCTTGTCCATCAGTTTTTATCTTTCAAATTCAAAAATATTTCATTCTACTCTCCCAACCTATGGGTGCCATTGTATATTACATATCCCCCCTTTGCAATATTAAAGACTGCAGGGAGGATTATTGACTTTTGATAATTTAATAATGATACAACTTGCTATGTAGCATAATATTTTTAAATCTAGAGTTTGGAGTATTATATCGGCTTACTTTCCTTAGATATGGGAGGTTCTCAGTTATTTCTTTAAAGAAGTACTTTGTTCCTTCCTCACTCTTCACCTTCCAGTATACCATTATCCTAATGTTTTCTCTTCTGATGAAGTCTGATAGTTTGCGAAGGGTTGCTTCATTTTTCCTAAATCTTATTTTTCTATCCTCTTTCCCACTTTACTTTCCCACAAGTCTTTACTGGAGTCATATCTCCAATTTCACTTAATTTTCTTTATTAAGATGGAACTTGTTCACTACTCTTTCCAAAAAGATGGGTTTTATTTTCTTTTACTGTTGTTTTTTCTACCTTGTTCTGTGTTCATGTGCATTTGCTCTCTTTTTCTACATAATGATTATTTGAAGTTCATTGGATGGTATGTTCTGTCTTTTCCTGGTATTAAGCTTGATGGGGGAGGGACTTTTTCTCATTTGTGGTTGGATTTAACCTTTATGTTTCTGGCATTTGTTTGTTTGTTTTTCTCCAGTAGGAGGCATCATGGTTCTTGGTTTAAAAATCTATTTTGTGTTTCAGAAACTCACATGTGAGGGGAAGAGGCACCGGGCTATTGGGGGTTTCCTTTGATCATTTCCCTGGGACAGAAGGATTAATCTAGGCATGAAATTTCTCGTTCTCTTTCATTTTAATTTATCATCTCTCTAGACTCATTGCAGGCATTTGCTGCTGTTAGTGAGACTCTGGAGATAGTCTTGCCTAGATTTCTAGTCAAGGAAAGAGGGGTCTTAGTCTTCCAAACTATGCCAATTATCCCTTTGCAGATTGCCAGTTACACAGTAGGTTTTTGAAGCCTGAGGGTCTGTTGTTTATCACCGAAGGCACAAGGAGAAGTTAGTGTGTACGTGTGTGGGGGGAGGGGGAAATGGAGGGGGCGAGAGAGAGGTTGGTGGGGGTACTGCTCCCTGCCACCCAATATATATTAAAATGTTTGGAACTTTCCTCTATCCTCTAGACTTAGTTTTCCACCATGGGTGGCTTCTTGAATTATCGCCAGCGCATCTGCGGCCCTCCTCTGCTGAGCTGAGCTGCATGGTGGGACTTGTTAGTTTGAAATTTGGTCCCTCCTGCGGCCACAGTCTAATGCGCGCCCTCTTTCACTAGGGCCCCTTAGGCCTGCGTGGACAGCAGTTCAGCCCAGAGTTCTGGAAGCTTCGATTGCGACGGGGTAGGTGACAGCCTCTCAGCTGCACCTGCCTGCAGTCGGTCTCTGTTTCCCTAGGGCAGTAGGGTGCTGCCCGCCTTAGCTATGGGGGATCTGAGGCACTGAGGCAGCAGGGAAGGGGTTCCTGCAAGTGCCTAGGCTGAAGGGGTCTGTGCACGCCACACCCCTGTGGTTTCCGCCACCCCCTGTATTTCTGGACACTCATGGGCTTTGACTGGTCCCAGGGCTTTGACTACCACCCCACCCTGCCCCGTCCCCACATCCTGTCCAAGCACAAATTATGAAGGCTACCACGTAGGTGTGATCCCAGCACCCTGGGTGGTGCTGGAGCCAGTGGCGTTCCCCTGCTCACCTGTGAATAAAGCCACTTGGGGCGGCTGCGGCAGGGGCAGACAGGGAGCTCCACCTCCCATGCTCTGTCTGCCAAAATTGTGAAAATTCAGTGGCCAGACACACACGCAGCTCCAGGCTTCCAAGCAGGTCCTTCTTCTAAGGGTCCCACTGAGGTCCTGGAGAGCTGGGTGACCCCGTAGATAGGCTGCTCTCTTCCTGCTTGATCTGAAATCGCACGGTGGTGACTCCAGTTTCCTGGGACAGCAACAGGAATTCTCTCAATTCCACCAATTCCAGGAACTTCCAGTATCTCTTAAAAACCCATAGGTGCTTGTATTGGTGAGAATCTCTCCGTGATACAGCTGAAAGAGGTAAAGGTTTGATTGCTGTTTCCCTCCTCTCCAAGTGACCTTTCCCTGACACGGTCTATCCATGCTGTTTATCAACAAATCTTTAGTTCTTAATCAAACTCATTAGAGTTTCATCAACAATATTGTTTTTTTAAGCCCCCCCATTTGACTTTGTTAGTTTTCTCATTTTAAAGTCTATTTCCTATTTTACTAATTCCTGCTTTTCATTACTTTTCCCCTCCTACTTTCATTGGCCTTAATATGATCTTTTGAGGGGCAGGAAAAATGGTACAGATGTTAACCAACCACAGTCTAGGAAAAGGTGTTACCAACCCCACTCATCCCCCTGCTGCCAAACCACTGGGTGGGTGTTCTAATCAGCAATGAGCCCTTCGTCCTGTTGACAGAGACTGGCAGGGAGGCCTTCTGAGCATTGCTGATAGTTTCTTCTCCCAACATTTTTTTTTGTAATTTTTTAGAGTGGAAACTTAGATAACTGATTTTAGACCTTTATTTATTTTCTAATACAACCACGTAGAGCCTCAATATTTTCTCAAAGCACTCTCAGTTTTATCTCACAATTTTTGATGTTTTTGCTTTTGTTTTCATTAAATTCAAAATATTCTCTCTTGTGATACCCTCTTTGACATGAATTATTTGGAAATGTTTGCTTCAATTTCCAATTATATGGGGAATTTTCAGATGTTATTTCTTCTATTTGCTTTTCATTTAATTCCCTTTTCAGAACACATGGCCTATATGTTTTCAATGCTCAAAGATTGTTTAAAATTTATTTTATGGCCTTGTGTATTGTTTATCTTGGTGAATAGATAATATGCACTTGAAAAGAATGCATGATCTGCTGTTGTTAAAAGTAGTGTTTGATAAATGTCAATTACTTCCATTTGTAAATAGTCTTCAGTTTTCTATATACTTCCAATTTTCTGTCTACTTGTTCTATCAATAATGGAGAAAGGACTGTTGCAATTTCCAACTATAATTGTGAATTTGTCTATTTATCCTTTGTATTCTGTTAGTTTTTGTTTTGTGTGTTTTGAAGGTCTATTGTTGGGTACACACATATTTAAGATGGCCATAAATCCTTAATTAATGTCTCCTTTATCTTCATGAAATGATGCTTTTTATTCTAGATAATATTTTATGTGTGATTGTCTGTTACTTTAGACTTTTTGGTTTTGTATTAGCCAGGCATATCTTTTCATAGTTTTAATTTTAACTTATTCAAGTTTTCTCTCTTGACTGCATATACATATAGACACTGTATAGACTTTAATTTTCCTTTTCTTTTTAAAATTGGAATGGGTGAGTTATTGTTTGGGTGACATCCATCAGTTCTCAAGGTTTATTTCATGCTCATGGCTTAGGAGTGAACTCTGGCAGTGCTCAAGGGACTATATGTGGTGCTGGAGATTGAACCTGGGCTGGCTGCGTGTAAGACAAGAGGCTTCACACCTGTACTATCTCTTCAATTGGATTTCCTTCATTTTAAGGATGGATAATAGTACATTGTACGGGTAATATTTTCTATCTCTACCTGCTCACCGGTGGATATTTAGTTTGGTTATTGTGAATAGTGCTGCAATGAACATGGCACACAGGGATTTTTGTTGGTAGTGATATGTTGGTTTAGTGGGAGGTACATCCAGCAGTGTCCAGGCCTTACTCCTGGCTCTGTGGTCAGGGATCCCTCCTAGCAGGGTTTGCAGGACCATATGGGGTTCTGGGGAATTGAACTTAGGTCAACTGCATGGAAGACAAGGACCCTATCCCATGTAGAGATCTTTTTGATACTCTGATTTCAATTTTTATTGATTTATATCCAAAAGTGGGATTGATAGATCATATGGTAGTTCTACTTTAAAGTTTGGAGAAGACTCCATTCTGTTTTCCACAGTGCCTATAACATTCACCCAGTAGTTTAAGGTCTCTTCCTTCATTTCTCCATACTCCTGCCAACATTGCTAATATCTAATTGGTGATTCCTGTGATAATACTTAATATCGACTTTAATTTTTTATTTTATTTAGTTGAGCATCTACTATTAGTCTTGCTAAGGTTTGTTGATTCTGTTTAGCTTTTTAAAAACTGACTCTTACTTTCATTGCTATTTTCTTTTGTTTTTTCTTTTCTTTTTTTGCTTTTTGGGTCACACCCAGAGATGCTCAGGGGTTACTCCTGGCTCGTGCACTCAGGAATTACTCCTGGCGGTGCTCGAGGGACCATATGGGATGCTGGGGATCGAACCTGGGTCGACCATGTTGGCTGCATGCAAGGCAAACGCCCTACCCACTGTGCTATCGCTCCAGCCCTGTTGTTTTTTATTTTTAATTTTATTTTTCATGTTCTAATATGTTTTGTTCCTTGATTAATTTTGGAATCAGTTTGTTCTTTTTCTAATTCCTTGAGGTATAAATTTAGGTTGGTGTTCTGATATATATTTTTTTCTTTTTGAGTCATATCTGGTGATGCACAGGGGTTACTCCTGGCTCTGCAATCAGGAATTACTCCTGGCGGTGCTCAGAGGACCATATGGGATGTTGGGAATCGAACCAAGGTTAGTTGTGTACAAGACAAATGCCTTACCCACTGTGCTATCTCTCCAGTCCCATCTTTCTTTACTTCAAATGTAAAATTTTCCCCTATAAATTGTAGTATGAGCATTATTTTCTTTATATCCCATGAGTTTTATTTTGATCCACATTCATTTTAATTGATCTCAAGATTTTTTAAAAAATCTTTTTTGATTCCATTTTTAGCCCAGTAGATGCTCAAGAGTGTGTTGTTTAATTTCTGTGTATTTGTGAGTCTTCCCATTTTTATTTTGTTATTTCCATTTTTATTCCATTGTGTTTGGAAAAGATACTCTCAGTCTTTCAAATTTATTAAAACTTTGGCGAGAAACTTGAATTGAAGGAATCAATATTGTCAAAATAACCATCCTATCTAAAGTACCATATAGATTCAACGAAACCCTATGCAAATTCAGACAACATTCTTTAAGGACTTAGAACAGTCAATAATAACGTTTGTGTGGAATCATAATAGACTCCTATAGGTAAAACCATACTGAAAAATAAGAAACTGGAAGGCATTTTATTACCTAACTTGAAACTATATCATAAAACCATAGTGATAAAATGGCATAATAAGGATAGACTCTCTGACTAATGCATCAGAATAGAATATACAATGAAAATCCCCCATAAATATTGTAAGCTAATTTTTGACAATGGAACTGAGAGCATGAAGTGGAATAAAAACAGACTCTTCAGCAAATGGTGCTGGGAAAAACTGGATAACCCCGTGTAAAGAATTACAGCGGGATCCACATGTGATACTTTACACAAAAGTCAATTCAAAACAGATCAAAGTCTTTGAGATCAGCCAGAATTTATATAAAGTACATTGAAAAGAATATAGGCAGCATACTCCAAGATCTGGACCTCAAAGATGTCTTCAATGATACGATGTCATTGGCAAAGGCTATGGAAAAAAAAAGTAAATGGGACTATATCAAATTAATGAAATTTTGCATGGCAAAGGAAACAGAATACAACTAAAAGACAGCTAACTCAATGTTAGAAAATATTTGCGTTCAACATATCAGATAAATAATTGATATCCAAGATACATAAAGTACTCACAAAGATCAACACAACAACAAAAATCCAAAAAATGGCAAGAAATTCAACCGGGACTTCCATGAGGAAGACGAACAGGCACATGAAAAAAAATGCTCATCATTGAAGTCATGAAATTTACATACAAGTGGTACAATATGGAAAGTATCATGCTAAGCGAAATGAGTCAGAAAGAGAGGGATAGACATAGAAAGATTGCATTCATCTGGGGGATATAAAGTAACAAAGTATGAGATTAATACCCAAGAATAGCTGAGATCAGCACCAGGAGGATTACTCCATAACTTAGAGGCCAGCCGGGTATCCTAGAGGAAAGGGCTATTCAGATAGAGAAGGGAGCACCAAATAAAGGATGTTTGGAGGATCCTCCCAGGAGGGGAGATGCATGTCGAAAGTAGACTATGGACTGAACATGTTTGCCACTCAATGCCTCTTTTGCAGACCACAACACCCAAAAGGAGAGAGAGAACACAGGGGATTGCCCTGCCACAGAGACGGGGGGATGGGGGGATGGGGGTGGGAGGGATATTATCCATGGTGGTGGAAAATGGGCACTGGTGGAGGGATGGGTATCTGATCATTGTATAATTGAAACCAAAGCACAAAAAATTGTAAATCTACAACTTTAAAAAAAATAAAATAAAATAAAGGGAAAAAAATGCTCATCATCACTTCTTATTAAGGAAATCGAAATCAATATGACAATGAAATATTATTTTACACCAGTGAGAATGACACATATAAAAAATACTGGAAGGGACCAGAGTGATAATATAGCTGGTAGGGTGTTAGCTTGTATGCGACTGACCTGGGTTTGATATTCAGCATCCCATAAGGTATCTCAAGAACTGCCAGGAGTAATTCTTGAGTGCAGAGCCAGGAGTAAACAATGGGGGTGGGGTCAAGGGGATTTAGGTACAGGAATGGTATAGCCAAATTTCTAAGCCACAAAGCAAATAACACTAAAATTATGAGACCCAAACTATAGCAACCAAACTTAAAAAGGTACCTATCAAGGTGCAGACTGGAGGTAAGGGTTGGGGAGGGAATCTGGGAACAGTGATGGAGAGAATTTGACATTGTTGGTGAGATCAGTGCTGAAACACTGTCTAAAAATCAACTATGAATCACTTGATCACTTGACTTCCCGTTAATCATCGATTTGCTTGAGTGGGCGCCAGTAACATCTCTATTTGTCCCTGTCGCGTGCTAGTGTAGCCCAATGGCATCTGTTTGTTCTAGGAACATGAAGAGCTTCAAACAGATTGTTCATGATCTTGATGAAGAAGTCTGACCATCTGGTAGGTGGGCGGCCACGCGGTCTTTTGACATCCCGTGGAATCCAGTCGGTAACAGCTCTAGTCCAGTGGTCATCTTTAAATCTCATTACGTGACCAGCCCATCTGACTTTTGACACCTTGGCAAACGAGACAGCATCCCTGATTCTTGTTCCTCAACGGATGTCGGAACGCCGGATTCTTTCTCTCATTTGAGTGAAATGTGATATTCCAAAAATAGCTCTTTCAATTCTTCTTTGGGAGACCTGAATAGCTTTCTCATCCTGTTTGCGTATGGCCCAGGTCTCTGAGACATATGTTATTGCAGGAAGAACAGTGGAATCAAAGATATGTGCCCAGAGCCGGAGGTTCTTCGTCCTCTTAGCTATTTCTTCAACACTCTTGAAGGCGTTCCAAGCCACTCTCTTCCTCCTGTGCAGCTTGGGTGCCAGGTCATTTGTCATGTTGACTTCTCGACCTAGGTACACATAGCTGTTGCATTTGGAGATGGTCATTTCGTTGAGAGTGAATGGGGCGTCAGGAACGAGGCTGTTTCTCATAAACATCGTCTTCGTAAGATTCAGCTGTAGTCCAACCTTTCCACACTCACAGTCGAAGTCGGCCAGCATTTGTGCCGCTTGGCTGATGTTTGGTGTTATTAAAACAATGTCATCAGCAAAGCAGAGGTGATGTAGTTGCCGACCATCTATCTTCACTCCCATTCCTTTCTATTCCAGTTGTCGCATGATGTTCTCAAGGGTGGCACTGAAGAGTTTTGGTGAAATGGTATCACCCTGCCGAACCCCTCTCTTGACATTGATGATTACTTCTTTGTAGAATGGTGAGATCCTGGTAGTGAATCCGCAATACAGCTCACAGAGGATCTTGATGTATTGAGCTTGAATGCCCTGATTGGCTAGGGCTCAATGACTGCTTCCATCTCAACAGAATCAAAGACCTTCTTTAAATCAATGAACGTTAGACAGAGCGGCATCTTGAACTCCCGAGAAACCTCAATGAGCTTGGTTATCGTGTGGATATGGTCCTGAATCCTTTGCAGAACCCGGCTTGCTCGCATGGTTGTCCTTCATCTAGTGTTCTGCCAATCCTATTTAGGATGACTTGAGTGAACAACTTGTAGATGACAGACAATAGGCAGATAGGGCGATAGTTGCCAATGTCATGGATGTCTCCTTTCGTGAACAGTGGTATAGTCCTGCTGGTTTTCCATTGGGACGGAACCTTGCATTCAGACAGGTAGCGTGTGAAGAGCCGAGCCAGTGTATTGATGAGTACTGACGGCAGGTTCTTCAGGTGTTCAGGTCTGACCTTGTCTGGGCCGGGTGCTGTTCGTTTCTTTACTGACGAAATGGCGTGTCGGATTTCGGAAGGGAGAACATTGGGAACGACATATCCATCCTGTGGAATTTGGTATGCCGGCAAGTGGACATGGCTATCGAAGAGATTTGAGGAGAAGTCATGGATAATCTTCTCCATAGCCATTCTGGAGGATGTGATAAATCCATCAGGACGTCGGAGGGCAGTCATCTTGGTCTTGTGGTTGGCGAAGGACAGGTGGGCGTTACGAATACTTTTCCCGGCTTCTGCTGCATCTACCAACACTTCTGCTCTTCTCTCCTTGAGGTCTTCCTTGATTGCTTCTCTGCACTGCTTTGCGAGCTCGGATGTTGGACCAAGTTGGACCAAGACCAACTATGAATACATTTTTTAATTTTATTTTTATAAAGTAGTTCACAATTATTGATTACATTTAATATTCAAACACCAATCCCACCACCATTACACCTATATATGTTGGATTTCATTTTCATCCATTCAGCCACACTGTACAGGTAAAAACTTATGGGTTTGATTCCTTGACCAATAAATTAAAGTGGGTTACATTAACATTTTTATTTCCTATGCACACAAATGTTCACATTATATGATGATCGCTTAAGTGTAACATAGCATTGTTTCTAAAATAATGTACATTTATTAAAAATACTTTCATGGTAAAAGAGCTATAATATTAGTTGTTAGATAAATGATACCAAGAGACTTCTTCAATGAAGGGTTGTCACAAACCTTTGTTTATAAAATGCACAGTTTCTGTAACATGCAATAAAGTATGTCTGTACATTTTTATTGGTGAGTCTTAACTCTTTATATTATTGACAAATAAGAACCAATTTATATATGTACATTATATATATGTGTATATATATATATATATATATATATATATATATATATATATATCCTACCCTATGCCTGACTGTCTCCACCAGGGCTCAACAGCTGAAGACCACCGGGGCCCAGCCAAGGCCATGCTGGGACCACTCTCCACACACTTGGATGAGCCTCACGCATAAAAGAACTGGCAGAGGAACCCAGGTGTGTGGGACCTGGGGCTGAGATCTCCAAGCCTGCACGGTTTGGGACTGGACCTGCCAGTAACTAGACAGTTACACCCACCAACTGCCGTGTAACTACAACAACGGCCAGGATCCAGAGATTATCACACTCAGCTCGCGGCCGCGCGACATCTTATCATCTCATTCCTAATTTGGTCAAACTGGCAGGCTACCAAATGTAACCTGTCCACATGGCAGAGTCTGGCAAACTCCCCGTGGTATACCCAATATGCCAAATACCAGTAACAATGATGGGTCTCATTCTCCTAACCCTGAAAAAGCCTTGAATATGGCACTTTTTAAAAAAAACCTCAGGGCTAGGACGAAGAAGACGTTACTGGCACCTGCTTGAGGCAATCGACGAACAACAGGGTGGTCGTGATCGTGATCGTGACATTATATATATATATGTATATATATATAGAGAGAGAGAGAGAGAAAGAGAGAGAGAGAGCGCCATATATGGTGTTGCTCAGGGATTATTCTGCTCTGCACTCAGGGATCACTCCTGGTGGGCTCAGAGGACCATATGGGGTGCCAGGGATTGAATCTGGGTTGACCTCATACAAAGCAAATACCCTACCCTCTCTACTATCACTCCAGGCTCCTAATTTTTGTTTTTATTGTTTTCTATCTTTTAGTTCTTTTTTGTAGAAGAAAATTTGTGAAAATTGTTGCATCTCACCATTGGGACATAAAGTCCTTGTCTGGGAATTTACTAAGCTGTTGTTGCAAGTTAAGCCCTCTGTGTTAATGTTTTTGTTAGTCAAAATTGATTGGCTTCTAAATTACATCCTGTCTAAACTGGTGTGCTACTACGGGGATGTACGTGCTGCAGATTTTGGAGATGTTGCTACCCCACATTAGCTCCAGAAAATCCAGAACATTTATGTGGACACTCAGGCTGGAGGCATAGTGCTGGCTTTGGGATATGGGAGCGGCAGGAGGGACTTTGGGATGGGTGACTTCTCCCAACATCCCTGTACTACCAGAAGACTCAGAAGTCACACCCACACTTCACTGTCACCATGTAAGCTCATCTACTAGTCTTGTTTCAGAGACTCAGAAATAGATTTCAAAAAGGATAAACTAGCCACAAAAATTTCTTAGACAACTATTCCAGGCTGAGACTTCTGGGGTGATCTTCGAGGGAGCAGGGTGGCTTCTTCCCTAACAAAGTCCCAGCAATGCTCCCACACCCCAAAGCCATCGACATGCCTTTGGCCAGACTGCCCACTGTAGTTCTTTAATTCTTTTGTTACTTTCTTCCTTTGTAATTTTTTTTGGTAGTGATATAATTTGTTCTTTTTTATCTCCTTCTACTATAGGTTTTTTCTTTGTGGCTACCATGGAACTTTAATATAACTTTGTATAATGTAAGCTATTTTAAGCTAATAAAATTGCATACAAAACTATTCAAACACATACAAAAATCTGTACTTTAAATCCTTCTCCCCATATTTTATATTACTGATACTATGATCTACTTGATACTACATATCTATTAACAAATTTTTATGTCTAAGTTATTCTTTGACTTTTACATTTTATACATGGGTTAAAATTATTTATATACCAACATTGCAATATTATGTTATCCTGTATCTGTGTATATATTTATTTTTATGATTGAGGTTTGTACCTGTCTACTCTTTTTTACCATCCTGTCATTTAAATTTGTGTATTTCCCTCTAGCACTGCTTTTAAAGCAAGTGTAGTGGTGACAATTTTCCTCTCTTATTTTTACAAGTTTCTCTACATTTTTTTCAGGTTCTTCTTTTTATAATTTTGATTACATCATTCAGTTTTTTCTTAACCTGCAAAATTTCTGCTGAGAAATCTATTAGTCTTATGTAGGGGATCCTTATATGTGACAGGTTGCTCATTTCATGCCATGTACAGAATTCTCTACATTGACTGTTAGCAATTTAATCAGAATGCATCTTCGTCTAGAATCAATATATTTGGAGTCAAAGATATTTGATGAGTATGAATGTCCATTTCATTCCCCAAATTTGAAATACATTAGGCCATTATTTCCATAAATAAGCTTTCTGCCCCTGATTTTTCTTTTCCTCTGGGATTCCCATATGCAAATATTGACTTTTTTGGAGTGCCATCTGTCTTACAGACTTTCTCACTCTATCATATTTTTTTTCTTTTTATCACTATGACTGTATAATTTCTCGCGACTTGTCTTTGAGTTTGTGGATTCTTTCTTCCGCTGATTTAAAGCTGTTGTTGAAGGTCTCTTGAATTTTTCAGACATTGAATTCTTAACCTCACATTTTGCTGGGTTCTATTTAATTTCATCTCTTTACTGAGCATTAAATTTTGTTTATGCATTTTCTGTTTTCATTTAGCTGTTTTTGTTCTCTCATAGATCACGGAGTTTCTTTAAAATCGTCATGAGGAATTGTCAGTAGTTCATATAGCACCATTTTTTAGGGTAAGTTACACAAGCTTAATTTTGTCCCATTGGTGGCGTCATTTCCCTCAGATCTTTCATAATCCTGTATCCTTCTGTTGTTGTCTAAGGATTTGAAGAATTCAAATTTGAAGCTGACATATAATCCAAACTTTACAGAATGACCTAAGAAGGAAATGTATTTTCATTCAACATAACCAGAGATCCTAGATAAGTTAGGGGGCAGATACCATGGGGTTTCAGGGTTAATTGGTGGATTCATTATCCAATTAACCTCCAGATGAACCATTGAGTCAGAGGGTTCTGTTTTATTCTGCTCCATGCCAGATTATAAGGAGAATAATGTGGGTAAAATAAAACTTGCCATTTTTTGGACCATATTTTCTCAATTTTGTGCTCCACCATGGTTCTGTAATCACTTCCCTATATTCCAGAGCTTTTTGTAAATTTTTCAGCTACTAATGCTTGTTAGGTTGGTGTTGTGGAGTCAGGGGGCCAGAGGAAATGAGGGCTAGGACATTATATTCGTCACCTTATTTATGTCCTTCAGACAATGTTTTTTAAACCCAGTCTGACGATCTCTGGTTTATAATTGGAATACATAGACAATTTACACTTAATGTAAATACCAGTATGGTCAGGTTTAAATTTACCATCTTATAATTTGTTTGCCATTTGTTCCATCTGTTCTTTTTCCTTTCTACTTTCATTTATATTGAAGTATTTTTGGTATTCCATTTTACTTCCACTTTTTCTTTTTAAATACACTTCTGTGTTTTCATTTATGTCCTTTAGTAGATCCTCTGAGTTGGAGAATATGTTTCTTCAACTTGTTAAGTCTGATTGAAGTAATGTACGCTGTATGACTCTTAACATTGTTATGGATTAAGTGGAACTTAGATTGCATTGAAGAGTCTACTGTTGGTAGAAATAGGGTGTCAAAGTAGATTCTCGTGAGAGCTCAGAAAAGAAAGAGGAGAGCTATAGAGATTCCATCATCTTAGAAAATACATCATCCTGAACAGAATTTTGCTGGAAATACAAAGGTGAAAGGTGATTCCGGTGTATTCTCATACAGAAATGAGAGACATTATCAGAAACTGCAAGAAAGATGATTCTTGTAATGCAATAACAACATAGTTGATTGAATTGTGTTTTGTTGAAGAGATGCTAATACTGAGATTTTTCACAGAGGCTATTTCTAATTTTTAAAAGGTGTAACATGGTGGCTGTTTCCTGTGAGAGACAAGAAATAAATAGAAGGAACTACTTAACAAAAAAGAAACCAGGGTTTGAAACTATGGAATGTATGCTCTGTAAATGGGGCCAGGAGTGTAGCAGGACAACTATTTACTGAAGAGACTACACCTATCACCTATAATCCAGAGATCCAATCAACAACCCTAGTAGAATACAAAGATTGAGATATAGCTTTTCAGGAAAAGCATTTGGAGATACTCTTGTTTAATGGCCTGGACGCCTATGGGAGGCCAATAAGAGTATTGTAAATATTATACCAACCAACAGAAACTTTGTCAGTCTGAACTGAAAATATCAAGGAAGATTGACTTAATACCAGAGCTATAGGCTCTGATTCCAGAATGGCTGACATAGACCCAGAGAGTGGGCTTAGGGCCACAAACCAGTTCAAGAGTGATCCTAGTGAGCGAAGTCAAAACCAAAGACAACTAGTGACTATTCTCAAGTCATGAAATTTGCTGTTAGGTTTTGGACTTGCTTAAGACCTGAGATCCCTGTTTACCTTCCAGTTTCTCTGAGAAGGAATGAAAAGGTGTGGCCTGTGCCTATACCATAGTACTTTGGAAATGAATAGACTGACAAATGAATAGTAATATTAGTCCAGGATAAGTCAGACCATATGTAAATGGCATTTTGATATCCTTGTAGAAGAAGTTGAAGACTTTTAGGGATGTTGGATGTAGTAATTGTATTCTGAAAATGAGGACACACATTTTAGCGCTCCAGAGGTTGTGTGCTCTAGGTTAAATTGTGTCTCCTCATTCTAAATTTCTATGTTGAAGTTGTAACTTCCATTAATTCAGCATGTGGACTTTTTGCGAAAGTTACAGATATAACAGGATATAACAGTTAAGTTAGAAGGTTATACTCGAGGAAAGCAGACCCCTTATCTTGTATGACTGTTATTTTCATAAGCTGAAATGTGGACCCTGGCAAGGCACACAGGGAGACTAGCGTGTGAAGAGGAAAGCAGAAATCTACAAACCAATGAAATTTTGACCACAAAACCACCAGAATCAAAGAGAAAGACATTCTCCAAGAAAATGGTGGGATTCTCTTTTTCTAAAATTGCTAGCCTCCAGCACAGTGAGACAATGCCATTCTGTTAGTGAAGCCACCTCATTGGTAGTACTTTGTTATTGTGATCCTAACAGACAGAATAAGCCTTTCCTGTGCCTCTCCCATATTTTGTTTTATTTTATCCTGAACTTCATTTCTGTGGTGTGGAAACCACCATAATGCCATAATACATCGCTGCTACATTTTCCTTAAATAGGCAATTATCATTTAAAGAAATGTAACTTTTAAAAAAATTGTGGGTTCACCTTACATTGTGGTCTTCCTGAGAGTTTTTCCTCCTTTCTTATGAAACTGAGCATGTTTTTTCATATTGTTAATTTTTTTCTATTTATGTCAAGTGCATGACTTCCCATACCTTTGTTCTATTTTTTCTATGAGTTTTCTAGTCTTTCTTCCCCTTCCCCTTTGCTTTATAGATACAGAATATTAACCCTCTGAGGTTTTCCAAGTTGGTGGTTGTTTTTCTCTCTTTATGGCCACTCATAATCAACAAAAGGCTTAATTTCAGTGGAATTAAATTCATCTTTATTTTTTGTTTTGTTTTGTTTTGGGGGCCATAACTAGTGATGCTCAGGGTTTTTTTCTGCTGATGCTTAGTGAACTATACACAAAGGTGGGAAATGAACCATACACAAAAGTAGATGTTTGCAAGGAAGGATTTTTACCTGCTTTACTATCTCTCAAATCCTCTATTTTCCATTTGGTTTGTTTTTGTAGTTTTGTTTAAGAAACAAATTTTTCATTATGAAGTTCCAAAAATTTTCTTTTTTGTAATTTTCTAAAAGTTTTGTATTTTCTTTTTTCACATATAATCATTGTCTTCCCGTTGTTCATCTATCTATAAAATTGATTTTTGCACAATTTTAGAGACAAGATTACAAGGTTCTATTTTTCTGGAATACTGCTAATCTGGAGAATTCCCAGGAACACTTAAAGGAGAACTTCCCTTTCCATTCCTGTTCTTTATTGGCATTGCCTTTTTTGGCAGGGTGGGGTGGGGGGAGGGTGTGGTTGTTGGGCCACACTTGACTGAGCCCAGGGCTTGTTCCTGGCTTTATGCTAAGGGATACCGCCTAGCATTTCTCAGGGTTCTATATGGGGTGCTGGAGATGAAACTCGTGTCAACTGCATGCAAGGCATATAGTCCTACCCACTGAATGTCTCTCTGGCCTGACAATGTTATTTCTTATATATTCTGTTTCCACATATGTGGGTCTATTTCTGGGGTCCCTAATTGTTCCATTGGTCTTCTCCAAATTTTGTCCTGAAACAAATGCCCATAATTATAACAAATTGATTGCATGGTTGGTTATTAAGTTATTACAGTTAAGATAATGTGTGTGCAATGATTTTGGCATTTATGACCTTGGAATACACAGTCTCCCCACCTCACCACCCCTGAAGTAGTGACCACGATCTCCCACACAGTTCTTTATTTTTTTTTAATCTGGCAAAATAAATTAACCATACTCATCTCCGTTTGGAAGGTTTATTTTTTTTGCTTTATTATGTAAATTTTATAGTCAAGCTTGTCAAGTTCAGGCACCGTAAAAAACCTTATTGGCTCACAGTTAATATTTTAGTGCTTTCCTTATTTATATTTAATACTTATTTAATATTTAGTGCTTCCCAGGTGCCAACCTTTACTTTTTCTTCTCCCTTTCCTTCTGATGATGTTTCTGTGAGCATGGGGGCTGTACCTGGTTGGTTGTGGCATTCACACCCTTGGTTATGGTACTTGCTGGAGGTCACACACTTGGTTGTTGTGCTTGCACACTTCAGTTGTGGTGATTGCTCACGTTTTTGGTAACCATATTCATGGTGGGTTAAATACTTGGTTGTGTAGATCATGTGCCTTTCAGTTTTGGTGCTTGATTACAAGGGTTACACACTTGAGGTCAGTGCTCCATCAGAATTGGTAACGGTGAGCCAGACGTCGCACACTGTTGTGGCTCAGGGGTCTCAAACAGCAGGGTCATTGGGATTGCACTCAGGAGTATGGTGAGGGGCAGGGATAGAGCTCCCAGTCTCCTAAAACCCATGTTTGAAAGGCAAGTGCTCTCCACTTTTGAGCCATCCACCAGCTTCCTGAACTGCTTTTTTTTTTC
This sequence comes from Sorex fumeus, assembly GCF_029834395.1. Classification (NCBI taxonomy): domain Eukaryota; kingdom Metazoa; phylum Chordata; class Mammalia; order Eulipotyphla; family Soricidae; genus Sorex; species Sorex fumeus. Next base: position 49,487,489 of record NW_026606104.1, read on the forward strand.
TAGATGATATCCTAAGTGTGTTTTAGAACTTGCTTTGTATACTGACTAAAACATCATGGGGAAAAAAACATCACTTCAATACTTACTTCTATAACAAAAACCAAAAGTCCTACTGGATTGAAATAAGAATAAGTATTGCATTCCGGACTGGAGAGATAGTACAGTGGTTAAGGTGCTTTCTTTGTATGTGGCCAACCCATGTTCACTCCCCCAGAACCCAGAGCAGTGTCAGACGTGATTCCTGAGTATAGACACAGGAGTAACCCCTGAGTATTGCCAGGTGTGGCCCAAAACCAAAGCTAGACACCCCTGAAAAAAAAAACAGAATAGTGTTGCATTTAATATTTTTGTACCTTTTTTTGTAATATTTTGGGAGCTTCCTATTCAGTTATAATGTATATTTCTCTATTTGTTTGTTCTTATATTTTAATTTATCTTAAATATTAGTACAATTGGATAATTTTCTATATTATCTTGACTATCTGTTTTAGATTTTATTTACATTTCTTTGTAATTTAGGCAGGCATACAATATAATTGTAAATATACAATGTGCTTTATTAAATCATCTTGATTTGAAACTATGTAGGTCCCTTGGGTCTTCATTATATATTAAATAATGATAGTTTCGTTTACTCCTCTCCAATCTTTATGACTTCTATTTTTTTCTTATGGTTCTTAACTAGTTAGAGCTAAGTATATATTGAATGTGTGGAGTTACAGTAAGCATCCTTGGTTTGTTACTAATTTTAAAGAGTAAATTAAAATCTTCAAGCTATTCAATAGGTTCTTTGTCATAAGGTTATTTGTTGATAATTTATATTAGTTTTAGAATGTTTCCTTTTATTCTCAGATTATAGTAGTATATGTTAAAAAATCAATAAGTATTGAATGCTTCTGAATGGTTTTATACATTTTCTAGTTAATAATGTACCATCTCTCCATTAAGCTGTTTATGAGGTAAATTATATTGATTAATACTTTATTAACAGTTACTAAACTTTATTTATATGTTTGTACTTATGTTTATGACTCTGGTTTCTTTTTTATGTTGATCCTAATACCAAAATATAGTTATCCTGTGATATCTTCAAAAAATGATTTGGAAAGTGTTCTGTTTCTATGTAAACTCTAAAAGAATTATGCAATATTGAAATGTCTTATTATTAAATATTGATAGAACTTTTCTCTATAGTCTTTGGGCCTAGTATTATATAGATGGACAAGTTTAAATTCAGTTTCTTTAATTGTTATAACTCCTTATACCACCTATTTTTGGACAAAATTAGAAAATTTTTTCTAGGTATGTCATTTAACCTTATTTTCACATTTACTATAAAAATTTTAATAGTTTAGATAAAGATAAGATAGATAAAGGCCCTCCCATTGATCGTCAATTTGCTCGAGTGGACCCAGTAACGTCTCCATTGGAGACTTTGTTGTTACTGTGTCTGGCATATCGAATACTCTCGGTAGCTTGCTGGGCTCTCCGAGAGGGGTGGAGGAATCGAACTCGGGTCGGCCATGTTGGCCACTTGTAAGGCGAACGCCCTATCCGCTGTGCTATCGCTCCAGCACAGTGGTAGGGCATTTGCCTTGCACGCAGCCAACATGGCCGACCTGAGTTCGATTCCTCCGCCCCTCTCGGAGAGCCCGGCAAACTAACAAGAGTATTCGATATGCCAGACACAGTAACCTTTAATTTAATAGTTTACTACCATTTTATTCTGTGTCATGTACAGTGTCTGCTTTATATACTTTAAAAATTTCCCTTACCAAATATTTCATAACTGACATTTTTATTTTTTAATTTGTTGCTCATCTTTGTTGTCACAATTTCTAATTTTAATAACTTTCCCCCTTGGTAATTTTTTTTATTTTGCCCTTTTTGGGTTTATTTCAGCTGTTTTCTGTTTTTATGTTTTGATAAGCTTATTTTATTAAATCCTCAAATATCCAACATTCCTAAGTACCATCTAAGTAGAATCCTTTATTTTTTAATATGTAGCATTTTAATATTGCTTAGTTCATTTAATTAAAAAGATTCTATCACAATCACCTTTTTTGACATGAGTTAAAGAGTGATTTTGAATTTTGAAAATTAAAAATTTTAAATTTGATTGAATTTTTCCTAGTTATTTATTTCTTTCTGTTATCTAACTTAACTGAATTTAATCAATTAACCATAGCCTATGTTATACAACATTTTTAAACATTTATTCAAATTAAGTATAGCACAGCGGGTAGGGTGTTCGCCTTACAAGCGGCCAAGATGGCCGACCCGAGTTCGATTCCTCCGCCCCTCTCGGAGAGCCCGGCAAGCTACCGAGAGTATTCGATATGCCAGACACAGTAACAACAAAGTCTCCAATGGAGACGTTACTGGGCCCGCTCGAGCAAGTACTAAATGTTATTTAGTATTAAAGTTATATACTTTTCCTTATCTTTATGCTTTATTCTTGTGTTTACTTCTATTAACTTTATTTACTTTATGTTTTATACAGTCTATAAGTAAATTGTTTTTATCCTGGTTATCTTTTTTTTCTCTTCAAATCTCTATAGGTTTAATTTTATCCTATCATTTTATTTGAGTTGTCTATGATCTCCTTTTGTTGTGGTTGCTGACTTTTATTCATTGGTTCCTCTGTTATACACTATCTCTCATATAACATGGAAGTTAAATAACCTAATCTTTGTTTCTAATCTTTGTTCCTTTAGTGCTGCTTAGATATTTTATTATGCATATTTAACAGAATAAATTACATATGCCTTCCATAAAAAATAACTCAAAGAATTTTAACTATATTTATCTCTCTTTGACTCAAAGTTATTGTTATTTGGTATTTTTAGCAAAGTGACTTAGATACCTGGCACCTGAGTTACACAGGAGGGAGAGAGTGGCTTGGAACACTTTCAAGAGCGTCAAAGAAATAGCTAAGAGGATGAAGAACCTCTGGCTCCGGGTACATCTCTTCGATTCCACTGTTCTTCCTGCATTAACATATGCTTCAGAGACCAGGGCCCTATGAAAACAGGATGAGAATGCTATTTGGGTCTCCCAAAGAGGAATCAAAAGAGCTATGCTTGGAGTATCACGCTTCACTCAAGTGAGAGAAAGAATCCAGAGTTCCGACCTCCATTGACAATCAAGAATCAGGGGCGCTGTCTCATTTACCAAGGTGTCTGAAATGAGGTGGGCTGGACACATAATGCGATTTGGAGATGACCGCTGGACTAGAGCCATTACCGACATGATTCCACAGGACTTCAAAAGATCGCGGGGTCGCTCACCTACGAGATGGTAAGACTTCTTCGTCAAGACCCTGAATGATCGATTTGAGGCTCTTTGTGTTCCTGGAGCAAGCAGATGCCATCAGGCTACACCAGCATGTGACAGGGATGAATGCAGACGTTACTGGTATCCACTCGAGCAAATCGATGAGTAACAGGATATCAAGTGATCAAGTGAAGATTATTATTTCATAGTCAATATTCATTTGGGTTTATCAATGTATTAGTGTATGTCTTCAATTCTGGGAATGCCAATTTTTAGCACTTCAAATATTGCCTTTCTTCCATTTCATATTGAAAATGACCAGATGGTAGGAAAAACTCATAAAAACTAGTAGAGTATCTAATGGAGTCCTACACTAGGCATTTTATTCCCAGTGGTAGGGCAAGAACTTCAGACTCCACAATAGACTGACTCCCTTGGATTGTGGGAAGTTGATTAGTTCTAAGGCAGTGGGGAAGAATCAGGTTGGTGCTCACATGGGCCAAGTGCATGCTTAGCCATCAGAGAGAAGAGCAATCGGAGAGAAACTGTGAGGCTGCTGAGAATAGCAGCTTGTGCTACAAGTTTCCTGTGCCTGTCCTTATGATACTTTGCTATATTCTGGTTTGAGGCTTTGTGTGTTCATTAGAGTGTATAACTGTAGATAATTTTAGTAGCTTTTGTAGCCAAGAGTTAATAAGATCGCCTGTATCTGGAAGATAAGACAATATCTACCCAACTAATTTAATAAAGCAGGATGCAAGCATAGGAAACAAAAGCACGAGCAAATAATAGAGAAGAAAGTACCTCACAGTCTCCAACAGAACTCTCCTGTCCACCAGAAGCCATGCCATGGGCCATGGTGACTGGGGACAATAGGACAAGTTCTTTCCTAAAACAGAATGGTCTACAGTTTTCCTTAACACCTTAGACAGTATATTCATTTTTCCTATTCATCTCTTGTTTTTCCATGTGTTTTTTATAAATTAGGTGTTCACACATGTAAAATTGTGAAGAGATGATTTGTTTAAAGGGGGATAACATAAAAATATAAAATAAAAAACAAGACAGAGAAAAAGGGAGACAATACTTATTGACTATTTTATAACGCAAGATCAGTTTTTTTTTACATACATCACTGTCACTGTCACTGTCATCCTGTGGCGCCACTAATGTCTCCATTCATCCATGTCACATGCTAGTGTAGCCCGATGGCATATTGGGGGATCTTTCAGGGTCAGGGGAATGAGGACCAGCATTGTTACTGTTTTTGGCATATCGAGTACACTACGGGTGACCAGCCAGGCTCTGCTATGCGGGTGGGATTCTCTCAGTAGCTTGCCGGACTCTCCGAGAGGGATGGAGGCCTTTGGGGCAGCCTCTAATCACCTTTACAGGTGTTCCCAGTCAGGCATATATGGGGGAAGATACTCTTGGTAGCCTGCCGAATTCTCTGAGCGCGAGAACTAGTTAATAAGAAGTCTAGCTTCCAGGAGCTTGGTTTTATAGTGTCTGGATCTTGGCCGTTGGTGTGATTACACAGCAGTTGGTAGGTGTAACTGTCTAGCAACTGTAATGAAAACAGGATGAGAACGCTATTCAGGTCTCCCAAAGAGGAATCTTCTAGTCTAGCTACTAGAAGCTGGGGGATCTAGGTGGAGGAGGCCCAGTCCTGAACCGAGCAGGCCTGGAGATCTCAGCCCCGGGTCCTGCACACCTGGGTTCCTCTGCTGGTTCCTTCATGCATGAGACTCATCTGAGCATGTGGAGAGTAGACTTAGCATGGCTGTGGCTGGGTTCCAAAGGTCTTCAGCTGCCGGGGCTCTTTTACATACATAATCTCATTAAAATATTTTTTATTGAAACACTGTGAGATATACAACACCCAAAAGTAGAGAGAGAACAAAGGGGAATTCCCTGCCACAAAGGCAGGGAGGGATGGTGGGGGGGATAGAGGTGGGAGGGGTACTGGGATTAGTGGTGGTGGAGGATGGCACTGGTGGAGGGATGGGTAGTTGATCATTGTATAATTGAAACCCAAGCACAAAAATGTGTAAGTCTACAACTGTACCTCAAGGTGTTTCACTAATAAAAAAAATTTTAAAAAATACCGTGAGATATAGTTATAAAGTTTCAGTAATACAATGTTTCAACACTCATCTGTTCATCAGTGCATATTTCCTACCACCAATGTCCTCATTTTCCCTCTTGCCCACTCGCACCCTACCTTGCCTCTATAACATTCACCTCTATCTCACTCTCTCTCTCTCTCCTCTTATTTTCCTTTCAGTCACTGTGGTTTATAAAACTGTTACTGAAAGGGTATCATGCACATCACTTTACATTCTTCAGCACTCAGATTTTGTACAGGGTGATTATTTCCAACTACCATTGACACAGGGCGTTCGCCTTACAAGCGGCCAACATGGCCGACCCGAGTTCGATTCCTCCGCCCCTCTCGGAGAGCCTGGCAAGCTACCGAGAGTATCTCGCCCGCACGGCATAGCCTGGCGAGCTCCCCGTGACGTATTTGATATGCCAGACACAGTAACAACAAAGTCTCCAATGGAGATGTTACTGGGCCCGCTCGAGCAAATCGATGATCAACGGGAGGGCCTTTACCTTACCTTACCATTGACACAGTGGTCCTTTTCCTTCCTAACTGCACTCACCCTCCCCCTTTGTGGCAAGCTTTCTACTATGAACCAGTCCTCCTGACCCTTGTTTCTACTGCCATAGGTATTATTCACATACTATATTTTCTAAAATATATATACGTTCTTTCATGCATGAAAGAACTGGCAGAAGAATCCAGGCATGCGGGTCCCGGGGTTGAGATCTCCAAGCCTGCTCTGATTGGATCTGGGCCTTCTCCACTCAGACCCCCCATCTTCCAGTAGGGAGGCATCACACCCACCAGCTGCCGCCAGCGTCAGGTTGGTCCCATCAACGGCCAAGACGCAGCTCCCAGACATCTTATTATCTTATTTTTTCGCAGCACAGCGGTAGGGCGTTTGCCTTGCACGCAGCCAACATGGCCGGCCCGAGTTCGATTCCTCCACCCCTCTCGGAGAGCCTGGCAAGCTACCGAGAGTATCTTGCCTGCATGGCAGAGCCTGGTAAGCTACCCGTGATGTATTCAATATGCCAAACACAGTAACAACAAAGTCTCCAATGGAGACGTTACTGGGCCCGCTCAAGCAAATCGATGAACAACGGGAGGACAGTGACAGTGACAGTGATTCCTTTGGAGAACCTGGCAGGCTACCAAAAGTATCCTGCCCGCACGGCAGAGTCTGGCAAACTTCCCGTGTCGTACTCAATATGCCAAATACCAGTAACAATGATGGGTCTCATTTTCCTAACCCTGAAAGAGCATTGAAATGGCTCTTTTAAAATATCAGGGCTAGGAAGAAGGAGACGTTACTGGTGCCTGCTCGAGGCAATCGACGAACAACAGGATGACCGTGATCATGACCGTGATATATATGTACCTACACACACACACACACACACACACACACATATATATATATATATATATATATATATATATATATAGCTGGAGCGATAGCACAGCAGGTAGGGCGTTCGCCTTACACGCGGCCAACATGGCCGACCCGAGTTCGATTCCTCCGCCCCTCTTGGAGAGCCCGGCAAGCTACCGAGAGTATTCGATATGCCAAACACAGTAACAACAAAGTCTCCAATGGAGACGTTACTGGGCCCGCTCGAGCAAATCGACGATCAACGGGAGGGCCTTTACCTTACCTTTTACCACAAATGAGTGTAATCATTTTTTGTCCCTCTTCCTCTGACTCATTTCACTCAGTATCATACTTTCTATATCCATCCATGTATAAGCAAATTTCATGACTTCATAACAGTGCCAAGCCACAGTGGCTAAGCCACTCTCCCCTTCCTTATCCACTTTGCAGGCAGGAGGTGGATCCTGACCTGGGGACAAAGTGGCAATCTTCAGTAAAATGCAGGGCCCCCAATACCACTGACCTCAGCTTCCTGTGACAGGGACCCACGACCACATTTTTTGGTCCTTATTAGAAAAAAAGAATGAATCAAATATGTCCATTTTACAAATGAGGAATCACAACTGCAGGGACTTGATGTGACTTGATGCTGGAATTGAGTCAAGGTCAACTTGCCCCAAACTCATATTCTTTCAACTTTATTAGCATCCCAGATGTGAACAGTGAGTCGTTAGAAAACTCCCTAGAGGTAAATTATATCAATGGCCCAAATAAAAATCATTCATTGCTCCTTGGAGGCACCAATCACCTGTGGCCCCTAACTCTTTGTGAGAACTTCAAATGCAGATTGAATTATGTGGAAATTCTGTAAAGGAAATGCTCCCTTTTGTATTAACCTTCAGCTAGACAAGGTAAAAAGGCAGTTTCTAGACTGATCCAGTGTACACAGTAGGCCCTTAATATATAGGCACTAAAAACTGTAGATGCTAACAAATGCCAGAGGGAAACCAGAAATTAATGAAGCAGGTTAGATTATGTAGTTTGGACACAGTCAGACATTGTGGGGTACCTGTATCCATCTGGAGATAGGGCTTCGTGTCCCAGTTAATGGGGGTTTCCCATCTCCTAGCTCTTAGCAACAGGTATATGTGGAAAGGTAGGCTAACTTTACTTTATCTACCATTTTTTTCATTTTCTAGAAAACTGGATTCTTTGATGACTGTAGATTTTTTCCTCACTGTCAGTTACTAGTCATAGTCTATATGCAACAGTGTTAATGCAAAAACAAATTTTCCTGTGCTGGTGGGTTCTTGAGAATTGTATGGTTGATTTGCATACAAACTCAGAAGATTGAAAGTTAGTTTCATGGTCACGGTCCTCCTGTTGTTCATCAATTTGCTCGAGCGGGCCCAGTAATGTCTCCATTGGAGACTTTGTTGTTACTGTGTTTGGCATATCGAATACATCACAGGTAGCTTGCCAGACTCTGCCGTGCGGGCAAGATACTCTCTGTAGCTTGCCGGGCTCTCCGAGAGGGGCGGAGGAATCGAACTCGGGTTGGCCATGTTGGCTGCGTGCAAGGCAAATGCCCTACGGCTGTGCTGAAAGTTAGTTTATTGTACAGAAAAGGTAGATGGTTCCAAGTCCTTCCCCAGACGTCCAAGGCTTCTCCTTTACCCATAAACGATGACGAGGTCCTGTCCTTAACGCTGCCCCTGACCTACCCCATGCTGTCGGGCCCTGTCTGATCCCAAGATGCCCACCAAGACCTGTCCAAGCACAAGCAGCCCTACCTGACCTGGAGGTCTGTAGAGAGGTGGGTCTAGGGAATGCATATTCCAAAAAGGAGAGGGAGAGAAAGAGGATGGCTTTCAGGGGCTCCTGTAACCTGTAGCAAATCCCACCCCCAGCCATCACATTCTACATTCTGATACCTGTTCATGAGTGGACATTTAAAGTGATCTAGCGCACTACACCTCAGCTCCTGCTGTATCAATAAGAGCAAATAGTCCCTTTCTTTCTTCTCCCTCCTTTCATAATCAAAATGGTGCTGAAAGAGGGATTGATTATTTTTATTTTTGCTTTTGAGCTGCTCACAGCAGTGCTCAGGGATTACTCAGGACTCTATCCTCCTAGGTTGATCCTGGCAGTACTCAATGGACCATATATGGTGCTGGGGAAGGAAGCAGGGTTAACCACATGAAGGCAAGTGTTTTACCCACTGTAATATCTTTCCATCTCCTGAAAGATATATGGAAAGAAAAGAGAAGACTAGTTGCTCATTACCAGTGAACCTGTATTATCTTTCAGTTGGAAGGTATTGTGATCTTGGCTTGGGATGCAGGTGCCTCACTGAGTCCAATTCTTTCCTGTATGACCTGAAATTTCTGGGAGCACTAAATGTAGCCTTGAGAAGAGAACTGAGTTTATGTTGCTTGTCTTTCTTAGGATTATTTCCCTAAGTGTTGTATTTTTCCAACCTGGTTCCTGGAGGAAAAAGGAAGTTTATGACGCCTTAAAATGTGTAGGACTGCCAAAATATTGCACAAAATCAATATTTTATGGAATTAGCAAAGCTTTAGTCATGCTTCTAGAGTTGCAGTGGTATAAACATAGGAATTTTTCATCAAAATGGTAAATAAATACAGCTTTTCCAGAAAGCTGTCCCATTGGGTATTTTTTAAATTTTGTTTGGGGGCCACACCCAACAATGCTCAGGGGTTATTACTGGCTCTGCACTCAGGAGTTAGTCCTAGTAGGCCATGTGCAAGGTAAGTGCCCTACCTGTTGTACTATCTCTCCAGTCTTGCCCTGTTGGTTCTTATATATAGATTTCCTTTACATCTGGATCCATTCCCCTTTCCTACTAACTAAATGTCAAACGTAGTGTTGAGTTTCTACAACTAAAGGCAAGGACACAGGAAAGATGGGTCAATTAATATAGTAAAATTCCAAAGTGAACGGTTGTTTCACTCTACTAAAGTATTCCTAAAAGAAGACTCTATTTCACTGATTCTGGGCTTTGCCATGTTGCTTGTAATATGAGTGAGCTGACATATATTCTGTCTGGGCAAAAGCTTTACTTAATGCAGTTAGTTTCAACACCTTACTCTCTGCCTCTGCCCTGAGAATGACAATGTCCCATCCAGGAGATGCTTCGTCTCCTTGGATCTCAGAAGGAGATGCTACATCAAGCAGAACTGAGTAGAATCACAGCTCTTTTGCACTTTCCAGACCACAACACAAGCACAAAGTTAGTATATGTTCATTGAAGCCTTGAGCTTCAGGGTGGTTGGAAATACCTCAATACTGACTTGCATATTTGCTGCTTCTGGACCCTAACATATTCAAAAAATTGCTTGGTTTACTTAATGCTGACTAAGTGATGGGTCTTGCTTCTGACACTGCTTTATTATAATACAAGTTCTCACCCTGGAGGATTTATCCTCAATATGAGGGAGAAAGTAACTCAAGGACGTCTTAGAGGCCAATCCAAGGGTCAGGAAGAGGCAGCCCTGACTCAGAGATAGCATGGAAGCCTTCTTTTATGTGTCCATGCTTCCTCTTAAGGTCCAAATAATCCAGAGAAAAATAGGAGGAGGGAATGTTTGTTGTGTATTTGTTTCTTATTGTCTTACAGAAGAAACTCCAGGTTTAGGAGGAAGTGCTTGAACCCAGGCCCCTGTAAGTCTGAACTCCGGGCTGGTAAAAGAGAAATCAGTTTATTAAAAGAATACTCGTCAGACTGACGCAGCGGAGGCCTCCAAAGGCAGAGACCCATCGAATATTCTCAGGACACTTCTTATCTGGGCTGTTTCAGGCAGGAAACTTCTGTTTTCTATAAATTAGTTAGTTCTGGTTGGGGACTAGAAGGAGACATGTACCCAATTTTGAAGAGTAAATTATATGTAAAATGTTCCAAGCCAAGTAAATAAAAAATATTAAAAAATACATATAGTATTTTGGATCAGTTATGAAGTGTTCTAATATAAAGATAATAAAATATTTGCAAAATAATTTTAATCTATCCCAAGAAAGGAGTGGTGTGACCAATTATAAGAATTTTGATGGCAAAGGCATAGAATATATGTCTTTCTGGGCCACACCTTGGTAGGCATGTATTCCTAGGGAACTTTTGTAGGAACTAATGGACAGACTTGAGGAATAGGTGGATCTATAGAACCTCCTGTGCACAGCTGTTTATCTGAGCAGGAAGGGTAAGCCTGCCAACCCTTTAAAATGAAGACTTAAGATAAAATCTTTTTAGGGGGCTTAGACTACTTCAGAAACAGCACAAGTAGAACCACAGTTGACATTTTCAAGCTGAGAACAGCTTAGGATGTGGGGGATAAGATGGCTTCTGAGATTTGGTCCCACACCCCATCCTGCCTCCTTAATTTCATCTTTACTTTGAACCTGCTTTGAAAGTTCATTCATGAACCATGCCAGTATTAGCCCCCCATTTGTGATTCTGAGTATGTCTAGACTCCCAAATAACTCACGTGAATTGCTTTGCTCTAGGAACTGACACAGGAGGAGAGTGGCAGCTCTGCACACAACAGTGTCAGAGGTGTCCCTTACCATCTGCCCTGGTACTAGGTGGGGAGGTGCAGAGGCACAAGTCCAGGCAGCTACTTTCGCACCATAGTCACCAAGAGTGACTGATTCTTTGCAAATCAATTACTGGCATTCCTACAATCATCAGCCCAAATGAAGTTCCCTCACCCAGAGATCATGATTGTCCAAGTTAATCCCAGAGACTGTCTGAGGTAAATGAAGCACAATAGAAAAGAAGTAATGTATGGAAGGCTTGCTGCTGGGAGATACATTGAGCCTGAACAGGAGAGAGAAGAGAAAGTGGATAGGATCACAGTCTACAAGAACAAAGTTCCCAAGTGCAATACCCTGTGGATAAGTCCCAACCAGGTCCCTTATACTACACTGCAGTCTTGATCATACTCAGCTACTCTACTTGTTCCATTTATTTCCTCCCTTAAAAAAAAAACCTTTTTGTTAGAACTAAGAGCAAAGGGTCTCAGCTGTGCTAACTCAGACTCAGATTCCTATCTCTCTTCTTGACTCACAACAGATAATGACTTTTGACTTTCTCTGAATGCTCTGTTTTGTATCTTCGGTGCTTGTTCAGTATTATGCACTGTTATAGGCCCTGGGCAGACAGCAATGATAAAACATATCTTGCTTCTTCAGGGAGTGTGTTGATGTCTTCCTCTTAAGTGGTACTCATTAACACATTAGGAAGGCACTCCCTTATTGTCCCATTCTTGCCCGGTGTCCAGAACTTCTTTGAATATATTAGCTTCTTGAGTGTTCTTCCATTTTCCCCATACAACAATCTGAGAGGTAGCTTTTATTTATCCCTCCTTTGAACAGGGACAATAAAACTCACGTGCAGGGTGTGTCTTTGGAGTAAAGACTATAAAAGGCTGATGCGTATAAAGGGGGGGATAGGATACCCTGCTCTAAATTCTCGTATCTCACACTACCTTCCTGATCTAAGTCTAGTCCCCTGGAAATGCCGACAAAAGTCCCTTCTTAAATCCTGTAATATATGACCATAGGAAAGTACCTAGGGAATAGTATTCTCAGTACAATAAACAGTTACAGAAGGGCAAACAATGCATGATTTTCCACAAGGAAGAAGAACCTAAAGTGGTTAATCACGAACTAGAAAGAGGAAATCTAGCTGTCCATGGGAGAGGGAAAGGAGAAGTAGAGAGTTACTGTCCAACAGGTAGAGTTTCAGTTACCCAAGGGGAATATTTTCAAGATATCTGCTGTACACTGTAGTGGCTACAGTTTACAATGCTTTCAAGAACATCAATCTTAGGTTAACCATTCTTATCACAAAACAGAAAAAGTTCCTTCTGTGAGCATAAATATTGACCAAGTAAACAAGATCAGAGTCCTGGTGAGAGGGGGAGGAGAAAGGGAGGAGTGAAAGGGGAGGGAGAGAGGAGGAAGGTTGCATTCCCCCCATGGGTGGTGGGTGAGATTACTCAATCAGCAGAGAGCACAACTCCAGTGCCAGGTGCTTACAGAGCCAATAGAGCAGATGGAAAAATTTCTGTTTTCCCAGATGTTAGAAATTAGTGCAAGAAACAATAATACATAGGTAAACAAATGCTGCAAAGGTGGTTTCTGACCATGGAGGAGGGTGATGAAAGAAACAGATGGAGTCATACGCCAATCAGTTGGCACTGATCTGTGGCCTCTCTGAGACTATAGCATTAGAACTTACTCTTGAGTGCAGAGAACAAATCAATAAGTCCTGCAAAGAACTGGGTCAAGTGCATTCCCAGCAAGCAGAGATAGTAGCACGAGTATGGGTCTGGAGCTTAGAGGGGTCTGGTAGAGTCAGAGAGCAGATAGCAGACCACTTGGCCAGAATCCAGCGAGCAGAAACATGAATAGAATAGATGGGAGAAGTGGGTAGGAGATGCGTTGTACTACAGGCTTTGTTCTACGAGCAACAGGAAACTAAGGGAGGCTTATGAGCAAGGGCCTAACGGACAATATTTGAACCCCCACCTTTCTGTTTGAAAAACTGTCACTCAAGCTGATGGCAAGTGGAGTGGAGAAGCAAAAAGAGTATGGTGGAAGTTATGGGAAAGGATGATGATCAGGCCCTGGAAGGGGCACTAGAGGTGAAAGCAGAAAAAAAATTTGAAATATTTGTGAACATGAAACTTTATTAGACTGGGTTGTGGGTTGGGTGGATTAGAAAAGGGAGAATAAGGATTCCTTGTATCTAGGTCTGAGGAATTGAATAATTGAAGGTGACATTTTAATGATGTGGAAAAAGTAGAGGAACAACAAATCTGGGGCACATGGGGATTACTAATCAAGAGTTGTTGATTAGGTCCCCAAGTGGAGACAGTTGTCCCTTGTCGGCCAGAAACTCAGGGCAGAGACTTTAAAACCAGCAGGTTGGTGTGTCAGGGATAGACAGGCCAGATGTTGTTACAAATTAACTATTCTGTGAGCAAGGGGATTCATTTAAGGAAGAATGGAGTCAAGAAGTGGGTTTCTTATTTTCACTTGTGGTGTTTTCTTTTCTTCAAACAGTTACCACCATCCTTTATTCTGCAAGTACTTTTATGCCAGAAGACAGAGGAGTTGTCAGGAGGAGAGGATAGGGCTCCATAGCCCCTGTCATCCCTGTGTCACCCCATTATCATGCTGTCCCTAGAACCCAGGAGCTGCAAAAGACTTACAGGCCACATGGTGGGAGAAGGGGACTAGCTGGAGATTAATGTCACTTCGAGCCACCTCTTCTGCTACACCATCAGTAGCTTACATGAAAGGAAGATATTTGATTTTTTGTGGGCACCAGATCCTGGAGAGGCAGGCAGGCAAGTCCCTGATGAATTTAGTATCCTGGTAGTCCAGTGCAGGGGTCAGTCAACTACAGCCAGTTTCATCATGGAGTTTGATGAGCAGCCACTCATTTGCATGTGCTCCACAATCGATTCCAAACCATAGCGGCAGAGTTGAATAACCGTGGCAAAGATGATTTGACTCCAAAAGCTGATATTGACTACATGGTCTTTTACAGGAAAAGTTTGCTGACTCCCTTTCATACTGATTAGATCTAGAAGTGTACTTGCAAGAATTTGAAAATTATTGTGACTTTGACATTCTTATCCTAGGGATGTCCGTAGGCAAATGCTTTTGCCAATTTAGCGGGCTCCAAAGAATAACCTTAGTAAATACAAGCAAGCAAGGCCTTCTAGACCTCACTGTCTCGAAACTGCAAGATAACCTGGGACGAGGAAGCTCCTCCAGGATGGATGCTGCTTCACCAAGACATTTGTAAAAGGCCATTCTGCACCTAAAAGCAAGAGTGTGTCCAACAATCCCAATGATGGGGGGGGGGGGGCGGCTGAGGGGGGTCATCCTGCAAGATCTCCTACGTCAACTCCAATGACTAAATCTTTACTTTTGGTGAATATTTCTATCACAGTGGTTGTAGGTTGGGTGGATTAGGAAAGGGAGAATTAGGATTCTTATTAATAAAGGGAGAAGATCTTCTCAGATGGCATTGTTTTTGGAATAACTAAAATCTTTCTGTTTAGCCCAAGTCAGAGATGCCAATGGTCACTGGAATCTTGCCTGCCACTTGACCTAAGGGATCTCATATTGCAACAGCTAGGGTCTTACGGATATGATCACATACTGTCAGTGTGACAATTTTTGTCAAATGGAAACATGGCCAGAAAGTGTGGGGCATGCCTAGTGTGAAGCCCCATTGACTTTATATTTGGATATGTCTTGAGTTGGGCACCATTTCCTTCCAGTGGACTAAAGCAGTCCTCCTTGCTTCTTCCTCCATGCAGAGATCAGAGGCCAGCAGGCCTTGCAAGGCAGCCTGTTCCACGGGACCTATTGCCAGTGAGAGGTTCACTCTGCAGGGACCATGTTGGAGGTCTGTCGACTGGGAAATGTCTTACATCTGATTTTTTTGGGAGACTCTTGCTGCTTCCTCCTATGCTTTCTGTGAGACATTGATGTCCACTGTATTTCTATCTAAGGCGGCTTCATCATGAGGCTCACAGTTTTTCAGAGATCTGTGTCCTCCCTACTCTCTCAAATCTTCAGTGATGCATGAAAAATGCCGTCATTTGGCACATTCAGAGTTTCCAGATGTCTGATGTTGGGCAAGATGTATACTGCTGACGGCAGTCTCTTTCTTACCTTCCGCCCACATGCTTGACATTGGGTACTTGCAGGCCTTAGAGAAAGAAGATGAATTTATCTTAGTAACGAAAAAGTGATGAAATAACAACACTGGGGAGACTTCTGGTATGTTCTTCATAATTCCACTATTGTAAAACCATAGTCACTCCCAGTCGGCCCAGTTCCTTTTGGGTTTGGTACCTTTCAGACACAGTGAAATATAATCGCAGACACAATGTTCCCACCACTTGATATCTACTTCTTTCACTTATTACTGTATCAAATTTATTCTCCTTGGGTTTCCATACCATCTTAGTAATTAGAGATCTGAGTAAGTTCCTAATAGTCCTTTGGAATGTGCCTACTGTTTGCTGAGTGCTGCGATTAAGAGCCTGGTCCTTGTGTTAGAACACCTCATCCAAATCCTTGTAATGCTGCACTTGGGCATGTTGGTCATTTAATCTCCCTGTGACTCAGTTTTAACATTTATCAAATAGAATCAATATGAACCATTTTGAGATACAGTCAGGGTTAGCATGAAATGATATTATATATAATCAGTTTGCATAGGTTGGTGGGTTTCTAAAGTCCAGGACTACAAAACAAAGGTTTATTTCTATCCTCATGTTTTCTGGTTACAACTTTGTTGAAGAATTATACGACCTCACCTATAGACCAAGAGAGCCAGAAGTACAATCTTACCTTGTGTCTGGAAATGGAGAACTACAGAGATTTGATAACACAGAATGGGACTTCTGTGTTGTGACACTTATTTTCACATAAGGAAAGAAAATGGAACAGTACATTCAAGGTTCTTAAGACAGTGCCCAGGAACAGGAGGTGAAGGTTCTACCATTATTGCTCAGACAGAAGTTTCTACCGTTATTGTCTTCTTTATATAGGGGTCCCACTCGGTGGTGTGTGGGAAGGAGTGAGGTAGGGGAGACACATCCTGTGATGTTAGCCCAGTGCTGTGGATCTGAAGTTTCAGCGCCAGCTGGGTCCATCTGTGTTCAAGGGCCACCAAGATTATGCTAGGTATGAAATTCAGGGCCCTGTATATAATAGGCATGTGCTCTGCCACTTGACCTGTACCCAAGATGTCCCCATTATTGTTATTAATAATTTTATTGTTTCAAAATATTCTTTATTTTAAAAGTATACCTAACACTTTGATGAACATCCTTACACAAAAGTATATTTTTCTTTTCTATTGAGCTATTTCTTGGGAATTGATCTTCAAAATCAGTATTAAATGCCTGAACTTGGGGATCAGACAGAGGAGGTTTCAAATTATGGCTGTAAGACATGCTGGATGAGGAAAAAAGACCAGAAGATAATATGAAATCACTTGATCATTTGACATCCTATTACTCATCAATTTGTTCGAGCGGGAACCAGTAATGTCTCCATTCGTCCCTGTCATGTGTTAGTGTAGCCCAATAGCATCTGCTTGTTCTAGGAACACAAAGAGCCTCAAACCGATTGTTCGGGGTCTTGGCGAAGAAGTCTGACCATCTCGTAGATAGGCAGCCATGCAATCTTTTGAAGTCCTGTGGAATCCATTCAGTAATGGTTCTAGTCCAGCGATTGTCTCCAAATCGCATTTCATGTTCAGCCCATCTGATTTTCGACGATTTGGCAAATGAGACAGGGTCCCTGACTCTTGATCGTCGACAGAGGTTGGAACTCCAGATTCTTTCTCTCACTTGAGTGAAGTGTGATACTCCAAGCATAGCTCTTTCGATTCCTCTTTGGGAGACCCAAATAGCGTTTCTCATCCTGTTTTCATAGGGCCCAGGTCTCTGAGGCGTATGTTAATGCAGGAAGATCAGTGGAATTGAAGAGATGTGCCGGGAGCTGGAGGTTCTTCATCCTCTTAGCTATTTCTTCGACACTCTTGAAGGCATTCCAAACTGCTCTCTTCCTCCTGCACAACTCAGTGGTGTGTTGTGTCTCAGACGCCAGGTCATTCGTCATGTTGACTTCTTGACCTAGGTACACATACCTGTTGCATTCGAACACGTTCATTCCATTGAGAACAAATGGAATGTCAGGAAGGAGACCATTTCTCATGAAACAGTGGGAATAAAAATCACCATTTTGGTTTCGGTGTTTAAGCTGATTTTTATTTCTTATTCCTAATATACTATCTTACACTTGCAGTGGTCAATATCTTTTTCTTTTATATTTTATATTCTGGGCTGGAGCGATAGCACAGCGGGTAGGGCATTTGCCTTACAAGCGGCCAACATGGCCGACCCGAGTTCGATTCCTCCGCCCCTTCGGAGAGCCCGGCAAGCTACCGAGAGTATTCGATATGCCAGACACAGTAACAACAAAGTCTCCAATGGAGACGTTACTGGGCCCGCTCGAGCAAATCGATGATCAACGGGAGGGCCTTTACCTTTTGCCTTTTTTATTTTATATTCTAGCCATGATTTACTAGCCAAAAGAGGTCACAATTTGTTTGCTTTTGGGTAGTGTACCACACTCTACAATAACAGTCTCACTTCTGCATAAGTGCTGCTCGCACGCATGGTCTGGCTTGTTGACCATGCTTGAACTCTCTTAGGTGCCAACAGCACTCCCAAGCCCCAGAAGAGTGGGATGCATCCTTTTGTGAGGCAGCAGTGCCTTGAAGGGCTGCAGAACTATAATCTAGCACCAGACCCAGGTTTCACCTGAGACTCCAGGTTAACAACTTGTGCTGTTTGCCTTAAAGTGGCTGTGCTTTGGGCTGTGAACAAACATCTTATCAGCTCTCTACTTTCCTCTCCTTGGTCAAACAGGCACAGAAATATCCTGGCATTGAGTGGATGCAGCCTACACTCAAACAGAGGCAGAATATCTTCATGGCATTTGTTTGACACAGTCATATTGGTAATAGAATATTGTGCCTTCATCTAGAAAACATTTTCATAAGTGGCTTGAAGTCCTCAACTTGTATCAGTCACCTACAGTAACTTGGCACACTGCTCCCCTAGATCCCTCTATCTAGGAGTTATAGTGGAATTGGGTTGAGGGTGACCTGGCCACTGGTGGAAGTTGGTGGGGGGTTGGGGTGTGTGAGTGTGTGTGTGTGTGATATTTAAAGACTCGAAGGTGATCTAGTATTTAACCAAGTTTGAATACCAGTGACTTGAATGCTTGTTGCCACCTAGATTACAGGGACCCACCTCCCGTCCTAATTCAGTGAAGTGGGAAATTTGTGTTTCTGGTGGTTGCACATGGCCCCTGGGGGTAAGATGCCAGTGCATTTTGAGTAATTTTTTCCAGTGAGACTTTTCACTGAGCATGTCTTGGAAATAGGAAACTGGAGAGATTCTACTTTTCCAACACCTGAGTGCTAGGGTCTCTTTCCTGAAATGCTTCCTCTTTAGGCAGCCTGACCCCCAGTACAGGCTTTCAGGAGCTCAAGGATACCACGGGCTGTGGTCTCAGATCACATGACTCTGTGTTCCACTAGTTGGTGAGATCAGTAAGCTGGGGACCCAGTCTGCTGCTTCCATAACCTCCATTAACACACGTACTTAGGGCAGTGTCTTTTCCTGGACATTCAGGGTACAAAGTGCTGTCCATGAGGGAATTTGCAGCACAGAAGAGAGGTCTATGATGCTCTGACTTCAGACCCCAGAGCAGCTGTGTGGCAGGACTGGGGGGAGGTGATGTAACAGCCACAGGTGGGGTGCAGGTAGAAGAAGAACCTGTCTGAGTTTCTCTGGATGAAACTCTCCCCGAATGAACTGACTTAAAGATGCCTGAGCATTTTGAGGACAAAGCAACGGGTTTATTTCTCTATAATTATTCAGATAAATGTGGTGATGAGGAGGAGGTGTGTATGGGGGGGTGGAGGTGGGGAAATGGGGGTTGGGGAAAGGATTAGGCTAGACATTTAGCATTGTTGCAGAGAGTGTGACTGGGGTGTGCATTCTGTGGCCTGGCTGGGGATAATTGACTCATCCTAAGTTTACGGAGGGAAACATTCATTCCCACAGACCTTCTGCTTTGGCAGACAAGAGTGTCTCAGAAAAAACGACAACAGAAGAAATAGTAAGCACCGGCACACACATAGACAGCACCGCCTGCCAGGAGCCATGTTGCATGTCCTCCCTATCGGACTCATTCCAATCTACACCCACCCAAGGAAGTTAGCTCAGTTCTTCTTCCTGAGGTGGGGTGGCTGAGGCCACAGAATAGGTAAGAGACTTGCCCATGGTGACACAACTAATGGGTAACCTTTGGTTCCAGAATCCTCTTTCTTTGTCCTGGAGGGAGTCCTGAGACACCGCTCAGCTCAGAGTGGGCATCTGGGAAGCTGAGAAACCTGTGGACAGTCTGAGAGCAGAGGGGTGGCTCCTTCCTGGGTCAACCATTTCTAGACCAGAAGATGTATGTGACTCTCACTCCCCATGAGGTGGTTTTTCATTTACAAACCTCTTGAGGCTAAGGTGCCTGAGACAGGAGTGCAGTGCACAGCCCCTTCTTTCCATTCATCACATCCCTTCCCCCATTTCCATCCTCTCAAGTCCTAGCTGACTTGAGAGGATGGAAATGGGGGAAGGGATGTAACTAATGTGATTCCTAAACTTGGAAATGCGCTTGGGGGTCATTTTACAATGAATTTCCCTATGACTTATGAGCTGGAAATGTTTGATTTGTAGACATATATACTCTGATACCCTGAATCGTATAAAAATTTGTCACAGAGGAACCACAAGTGGAAGATGTTTAAGAAGCCCCAGGTGAATCGCTGCTCTTTTCTACTTGGAGAAAACAGAATCCAGGAAGTGATCAAGGCAAGGCCTGGCAGGCAGGAGGGACGCAGACTTATTAACCAGGCAATTACAGTATTGTTAGTGGTTCTGGGCAATGAGGGCACCAGAAAGATCGGTGTTCCAATCCTGATCCAGCCCTTTCTGGACCTGCATCGAGGGACTGAACTCTCTTCTTCATCTCTGGGCTCTAAGACAGGATCAGTGATTCTGATCTTGTGTGCTCTTGAGGAAATCGAATGAGTACATGCCTGCAAAATACTTAATGTGGAATTTGGCATGGAGTGCGAGCTGCCAATGAACCCTAATTATAATCACTGCCATTAAGGGACAGGCTGTGCCCCCTCCCTGCAGGAGCCCTCAGTTTCCTCAGGTTGAAAGGCTTGATTTCCCAGGACCCTCCCAACTCTGACATCCTGACTCATTTGCATCCTTCTTGTCTGGGTTTTTTTCTTTTTTCATTGCGTTTCTATGACTGACTCATCATTCCCCATCTCTCTCCTTATCTTTACCCTCCAAGAAAAACGCTTTTGTACTCCCTGTCTTTGTACTCAGGCCCTTGCCCCATCCTCTCAGCCCTGGGGGAATCAGAGAATCCAAGTAAGAGAGCCCCTGCACACCAGTGCTTCTTTGAAGGCATATTCCCTGGGATTTAGAAGGCACCGAAGGAGTAGGTAGTCGATATGAATAACCATTCCATTGGGGAGGGTTTTTTCTTCTCCCTCTGACTGATGACAGCTAAATTACTCCTAAATATAGGCCCTGAATTTGCATGAATCTGCAGCTTGCCACAGCCAAGCTGGGGGTTTTATTGACAGACAAGGCCCTGGAGGCAGGCAGGCACCTGCTCCAATGCACCTCTTCCAGGGAAGCATGGAGCCTACCAGACACAGCCTCCCTCGCCTCCGTCCTGGGCACACCCCACCCTGACTCCCCAGGCCTGTGGTTTTAAAGCAAGGGATTGGGCTTTGGGTTGCAATCCTAAATTTGGTATTAGCTGTGTGATCATGTCAAGTACCTAAACAGTTTCTCCCTTTCCCCCAGCCTCAGTTTCCTCACTGGCACAATGGGCTAATAACAGCCTCCGAAGGCTACTCTGTATTTAATGGGGAGCCAAGTGTGGAGGTAGATTGTCTGACCATACAAACATGCATTGGGGTCTTTTTTTTTGCCTTTTAGTATCTCTTTCTAACCCCAACATGAGCATGGCATCTACAGGCATGAACTCATATCACTCTCAAAGTTAAGGGGAAAAAAGGTGGCTATCCTTGCCACCTTCTTTTTCATCAAACGGCATAATCTTGCTTTGAGGACCCAGAGACTTCCTGATTATACTGTTCACAGCACCAACAACAGTTTTGAGAAGCACAAGCACAGAAGGGGCATCTATAGAGGACAGACACCGTAGTGGACCTCTTCCACAAACGCAAGCTAACTTACACCTTTTAACAATACCAAGAAATATGTGCAGATAGGTTTTTAAAGCTATGCTCAGGGCCACTCTGCAGGTTAATTGTCAGAACTGGGATGTGAACCTGGGAGTGATCCATAGAGCACAGATCCTGCAAGTTGGAGTTTGAATTCTTTTTTTTTGCTTGCTTGAATTGTTTTTGGGTGGGTGGGTCAGGGTACTCAGGACTTATTTCTGACTTTGTGCTCAGGGAGTCCTCAGGGGATAATATATAGTGCATGACAAGATCTTT
This sequence comes from Sorex fumeus, assembly GCF_029834395.1. Taxonomy (NCBI): domain Eukaryota; kingdom Metazoa; phylum Chordata; class Mammalia; order Eulipotyphla; family Soricidae; genus Sorex; species Sorex fumeus. Next base: position 49,509,425 of record NW_026606104.1, read on the forward strand.
AACCCCTGCATAATGTCTCACCAGAGTTGTGTATTAATGAATGGGTGTGTTTCCCTGTTCAGCTTCAGAACCTGACGTGAAAGTTGAAACTCTGGAGTGGGAGAATGGACTTACCTTACACAGGCCTAGTGTGTGCAGAGACCAGTGTGGGATTCTCTCACTAAGGAAGAAGCGGGGATAGTTTAGAATGCAAAGTGTCTACCTCCTATCTCAAAGGTCAAGAGACAGTAAGGACAGAATGTCCTTGCCTTAGTCATCTCAACTGCCATGACTAAATGCTATAGGCTGGTGGCTCCAACAACAGGTATTTATTTCCCACAGTGCTGGAGATGGACACGTCCAAGGTCAAGCTGCCAAGATGGTGGGTTTCTTTCTGAGGTCTCCTCTGGTGACTGGCAGATGGTCACTGCACTCAAGTGGTGATCAAGAGCAGAAGCAATACCAGCATTTCTTCCCAAAGGATCCTAATCCTTTTCCCAAGGCTCCCCCACCTCATGACCTGATTTAACCCTAATTATCTCCCTAAAAGCCCACCTCCAAATATCCCACTGGGCTTTAGGGAGTCAAGTTAGGACTACGTGAGGACCTGATACAGTCCACAGAGACCCTTTTCGAGCCCAGAATTGAGAGTTCTCCTCTTTTCTTCCTCCTCTTCTTCCTTTTTCTACTCTTCCTCCAATTATTGATGTAATGCGTTGCTTTGAACATGTAGTATGAGACTAAGTCTAGGAGACGAGAAACACTTATGTCATGATTCACTATGGCATTTGTGGAGGGGCCAAGTGCCTGGGATTGTTCGAGACATGCCAGATGGATCCGTGGGCCCAGCATTTCCTGTCAATCACAATGGTCAGTGTGCTTAGTTTCCAGATCAGCAGCAGGCTGAGATGTAGCCAGCAGACCTCAGTTAACTGAGAGACAGATTCTTGGCTATCCTGAGTAAGACAATTTGAGGATAGGAAACCCCTGGTAGAAGGGGTTCTGCAGAAAGATTGGTTTCTGAGACTGGAATTCACTGGACTCAGTGTGGTTGGAGCTCAGGTTTGGGAGCCACTGCCACCTGCAGAAGCTATTAAGGGAGGGAGGGAATGCAGCAAGGGAGAGACAGAGGAGTAGCCCCGTGTCCAGGGTCTCATGGTGGATGAGCAGAACCTTGAGGAGGTTTAAACATAGCACCAGCTCTGTTGTGGCTTCTAGAACAATATCACCACAGGGGGAATAAGGACCAGTGATTTGCAGGTACCAGTTGCCACGTGAGGGATGGAGGCAGAGACACCAAGTCTAGCTCCTGGCCAAAAAAGCAGTGAGGTTGCTATGGTTATCAAATCCCAAAGCACCAAAGGGCGGGGAACAAGAGGCCAAGATGCCCCAGGGATTCCCTGGAGATGCCCAGTGATGAGGGCGCAGCAGGACTCAGTGGAAGTTTTCAGGTCTGAACCCAGGTATGAACCCAGCTCGCTCCTTGGTCCCCTGTGATCTGAGACAATTCTGACCACTTGAAGCTCAGCTCTTCCCTGTCTGGTGAATGGACTCTGGGACCTTGGAAGAAGGCAGGAGAGGTGAGCGTGGTGGCCCTTGCGTCTGGCCTGTAGGAGTGGGGAAGTGTGGACTCTGGCTCTTTGAAGTGAATGGGAAGATGGCCAGAGTCAGGCTGCCACTATTGCATGGGCCTTTGCATTGGGAGAACAGCCCGGCTGGCTTTCATGATTAAAGGGCAGTACTAGGAACCACAGCACCGGGGGAACGGCTCTTTGAACCCCGTCTTGATGAAAGGTGGATCAATGGTCAACTTTAGTTCAGAGGCAGGCAGGCCCTGGACGGTCAACTCTTCATCTAGGCTGCTGCCATCTCCCATGCCCCTTCAGGCGAGCTCCCAGCCTCTCTGTTCTACAGGATTGACCTGAGAGGAGCCCTCAGAGGCTGCGGCCCCGTTTCTCACAGGGCTGGATTCTGTGCTAGGCTGGACTCCCACATTCCAGTTCCTCTCTTGGGCATCTGTGGTCTCTGGATGGCCAGGCCTCACCGCTCACAGAGACCAACAGTCTGACTTCATCCTGGAAACGGCAATGGGTTAGAATGATTCTGACTGCTCTGGAAGATGTGGCCATGTGCCAGCTCTTCTCTGGTCAGACCTTTAGGCACCCCTGAATGTAATTATTCCACATGTTTCCCATTGGATCCTTCAAGGAATTGAAGTGATCCTGCTTTCTGCCTGTATCTTTGCCCCCACTCAGGTGAATAAACTTACTTGGGTTTTTGAAGAGCCTGGCGAGATACCGAGAGTATCCTGCCTGCACGGCAGAGCCTGGCAAGCTCCTCGTGGTATATTCAATATGGAAAAAAATAGTAACAACAAGTCTCACAATGGAGACATTACTGGTGCCTGCTCAAGCAAATCGGTGAACAATGGGAGGACAGTGCTACAAACAGTGGGTTTTCCTCAGGAGATCTTGCTTTGAGTCCCACCCTTCCCTCCCCCTGTCTTTAGCCTGCTTAAATACATGGATTTTCCTACTCATCCTGCCAGAGATATTCTGTCCTCTTGAGTCTCTGCTGAAGAAGAAGATATACCCACCCCAAGCCTCCTAGAGCCTAAATTTGGTCACCTTCATGGCTGCACTCCAGTTTTGTCTGCTGTGGGCTTGTACATTCCTAAGAGCCTCAATGTCTTCCCCAGTTTTGTGCCACCAGATGGCGGGTCCAACTGCCTGGGCTCAGCACTATGGGCATGGGAGCAAGTGGGCTGGAAGCCTGAACTTTAGGACACATCTTCCTTCTCCCCAACAGACTTCAAATTTTGTTATAAAATATAACACAGATGGGCATGTTTGAAACCCTCAAGTTGGACATGACCCACCAAGAGGTTACATCTCTATACATGGGAATCCTTTTTAATAGTCCTGACATCACAATATACCTTTACAGTCTGAGACAGGACTCAATCAGTGTTCCTTGCCTGTGTCCAAAACACAGTAAGGTAAAGGTAAAGGCCCTCCCGTTGTTCGTCGATTTGCTCGAGCAGGCCCAGTAATGTCTCCATTGGAGACTTAGGTGCTTGTGAAATACCATTGGGTGAGTAAGTGATCAATGAGTGAGCAGGCTAAGATATGGTGCATCATGGATCCATGGGGGAAGGAAGGAACATCTTCTCCAAAGCCCTGGTGATGAACGCTTGTCTCTGCACAGATGCTTGCTGTGTCAGCAACTTTCTTTTCCATAAGAAAACTGGCATATGTTTTCTGAGTTTTGTACTTTGTTTTTGACCCTCCTCTGGCTCAATGTCTCCCCTGACAGGCCTCCTAGATTCATTCCACCTCTTGGGACCTTGAAGGGTCACTCACATAAAGTAACAAAATAGGAGACTAACACCCAAGAATAGCCGAGATAAGTACCAGGAGGATTAGTCCATGGCTTTGAGGCCAGTCACACACGCTCGGGGAAAAGGCAGCTCAGATAGAGAAGGGAGCACCAAATAAAGGGTGTTGGGAGGTTCCTCTCAGGATGAGAGATGCGTGATGAGAGTAGACTATAGACCAAACATGATTGCCACTCAATGTCTCTTTTGCAAACACAGCACTCAAAAGGAGAGAGATAGCAAAAGGTAATTCCCTGCCACAGAGGTAGGGTGGGATGGGAGGGATGTGGAGTGGGAGGGATACTGGGATCAGTGGTGGTGGAGAATGAGCACTGTGGAGGGATGGGTATTCGATCATTGTATAACTGAAACCCAAGCACAAAAATTTGTAAGTCTACAACTGTACCTCATAGTGTTTCACTAATAAAAATTTAAGGAAAAAAAAATAAAATAAATTGGAAGCAGCATTGTCTCAGCAGCTGCCAATGTGAATGACATCTGCGATGGCAAATCAGGCTCCTCCAATGTAAGTAGGAGGTGTCTACCTCAGATAGACAAGACTCAATGCTAAACTGGACCATGGTTCTCTTGACAGAACCGCATCGGGACAAAAGAGAGTGTGAGAGCCTGTAAGTCCCCATCTTCACTTACGAGGAGGAAACTCCTTTCCATAGAGGGTGAGTGGCAGCCTGCAGGTCAAGCATCTGGAACCACCCGCTGGACCTTAGCCCAGTGCTTTATCTTTATACTCTGAACTCCCCTTCCTGAAGTTCTTGCTACAACATGTGAGTGTCACCAGCATCTTATACCTCCTGATCAAGAGTTATCGAATTCTAAGGTTTTCCTGATTTTCCCTGAGGTGCACTTCCTCTTTCTTTTCTGAAGCATGTGTAGTGTCAGGAGTCCATGCTTCTCCCTCTGCAGATGAGCTCTGAGTCAACAACTTCTTTTTTTTTATGGCATTTTCATTTTTTTTTATTTATTATTCTTTTTTATTATTAGTGAAACACCATGAGGTACAGTTATAGATTTACAAATTTCTGTGCTTGGATTTCAGTCATCACTTAATCACTTAATCACTTAACTTCCCGTTAGTCGTCGATTTGCTCGAGCGGGCGCCAGTAACGTCTCCATTTGTCCCTGTCGCGTGCTAGTGTAGCCCAATGGCATCTCTTCGCTCCGGGAACATGGAGGGCCTCAAACCGATCGTTCATGACCTTGACAAAGAAGTCTGACCATCTGGTAGGTGGGCGGCCACGCGGTCTCTTGACATCCCGTGGAATCCAATCAGTAACAGCTCTAGTCCAACGGTCGTCTTTAAATCTCATTACGTGACCAGCCCATCTGATTTTCGATACCTTGGCATATGAGACAGCGTCCCTGATCCTTGATCGTCGACGGATGTCAGAACTCCGGATTTGTTCTCTCATTTGAGTGAAACGTGATATTCCAAGCATAGCTCTTTCTATTCTTCTTTGGGAGACCTGAATGGCGTTCTCATCTTGTTTGCATAGGGCCCAGGTCTCTGAGGCATATGTTAATGCAGGAAGAACAGTGGAATCAAAGAGATGTGCCCGGAGCCGGAGGTTCTTCGTCCTCTTAGCTATTTCTTCGACGTTCTTGAAGGCGTTCCAAGCCGCTCTCTTCCTCCTGCGCAGCTCGGGTGCCAGGTCATTTGTCATGTTGACCTCTCGACCTAGGTACACATAGCTGTTGCATTCGGAGATGGTCGTTCCATTGAGAGCGAATGGGGCGTCAGGAACAAGGCTGTTTCTCATAAACATTGTCTTCGTAAGATTCAGCTGTAGTCCTACCTTTCCACACTAACGGTCAAAGTCAGCCAGCATTTGTGCCGCTTGGCTGATGTTTGGTGTTATTAAAACAATGTCATCAGCAAAGCGGAGGTGGTGTAGTTGCCGACCATCTATCTTCACTCCCATTCCTTCCCATTCCAGTCGTCGCATGATGTTCTCGAGGGTGGCACTGAAGAGTTTTGGTGAAATGGTATCACTCTGCCGCACCCCTCTCTTGACATCAACGATCACTTCTTTGTAGAATGGTGAGATCCTGGTAGTGAATCCGCAATACAGCTCACGGAGGATCCTGATGTATTGGGCTTGAATGCCCTGATTGGCTAGGGCTTCAATGACCGCTTCCGTCTCAACAGAATCAAAGGCCTTCTTTAAATCAATGAACGTTAAGCAGAGCGGCATCTTGAACTCCCGAGAAACCTCAATGAGTTTGGTTATCGTGTGGATATGGTCGATGGTGCTGAATCCTTTGCGGAACCCTGCTTGCTCACATGGTTGTCCTTCATCTAGTGTTCTGCCAATCCTATTCAGGATGACTCGAGTGAACAACTTGTAGATGACAGACAATAGGCAGATCGGGCGATAGTTGCCAATGTCATGGATGTCTCCCTTCTTGAACAGTAGTACGGTCCTGCTGGTTTTCCATTGAGATGGAACCTTGCATTCAGACAGGTAGCGAGTGAAGAGCCGAGCCAGTGTATTGATGAGTACTGACGGCAGGTTCTTCAGGTGTTCAGGTCTGACCTTGTCTGGGCCGGGTGCTGTTTGCTTCTTTACTGACGAAATGGCGTGTCATACCATGATCAAATACCCATCCCTCCACCAGTGCCCATTTTCCACCACCAGGATAATATCCCTCCCCCCCACCCCCCCATCCCCCCATCTCTCCCTGCCACTGTGGCAGGGCATTCCCTTTTGTTCTCTCTCTCTCCTTTTGGGTGTTGTGATCAGCAAAAGAGGCATTGAGTGGCAAACATGTTCAGTCCAGTCTACTTTCAACCTGCATCTCCCCTCCTGGGAGGATCCTCCAAACAGCCTCCATTTGGTGATCCCTTCTCCATCTGAACTGTCCTTTCCCCTAGAATACCCGGCTGGCCTCTAAGCTATGGAGCAATCCTCCTGGTGTTGATCTCAGCTATTCTTGGGTACTAATCTCATATTCTGTTACTTTATATCCCCCAGATGAATGCAATCTTTCTATGTCTATCCCTCTCTTTCTGACTCATTTCGCTTAGCATGATACTTTCCATATTGTACCACTTGTATGTAAAGTTCATGACTTCATCTTTTCTAAGAGCTACATAGTACTCCATTGTGTAGATGTACCAAAGTTTCTTTAACCAGTCATCTGTTCTTGGGCACTCAGGTCTCTTCCAGTTTCTGGCTACTGTAAAGAGTGCTGCAATGAACAAACAAGTGCAGATGTCACTTCGGCTACACATTTTTGCCTCTCTGGGATATATTCCCAGGAGTGGTATCGCTGGGTCAAATGGGAGCTCAATTTCTAATTTTTTGAGGAACGTCCATACTGTTTTCCAAAAGGGCTGAACCAGTCGGCATTCCCACCAACAGTGAAGGAGTGTCCCTTTCTCGCCACATCCGCGCCAGCATCGGTTGCTTTTGTTCTTTTGAATGTGGGCCAGTCTCTGAGGTGTGAGATGGTATCTCATTGTGGTTTTGATCTGCATCTCCCTGATGATTAATGATGTAGAGCATTTTCTCATGTGCTTTTTTGCCATTCGGATTTCTTCTTTGAGAAAGTTTCTGTTCATTTCATTGCCCCATTTTTGGATGGGGTTGGATGTTTTCTTCTTGTGGAGTTCAACCAGTATTTTGTATATCCTTGATATCAACCCCTTCTCAGATGTGTATTCGGCGAATAGTCTTTCCCATTCTGTAGACTGTCTTTGTATTTTGGTCACTGTTTCTTTGGAGGTACAGAAGCTTCTTAGTTTAAGATAGTCCCATTTATCTATCTCTGTTTTCACTTGCTCAGCCAGTGGCGTGTCATCTTTGAAAATACCATTAGCCTCAATGTCATGGAGGGTTTTGCCAACTTTGTCTTCAATGTACCTTATGGTTTCTGGTCTGATGTTGAGGTCTTTAATCCATTTTGATCTTACCTTTGTACATGGTGTTAGGCAAAGTTCTGAGCCCATTTTTTTGCATGTAGCCGTCCAGCGATGCCAGCACAATTTGTTAAAGAGGCTTTCCTTACTCCACTTCACATTTCTTGCACCTTTATCAAAGATTAGATGATCATATGATTGAGGGGAGATGTCAGTGTATTCATGAGTCAACAACTTCTAATGCAATGTAGAGCAATGCTTAAGAGCATGGCCCCTGGGTCAATCTGTCTGAGGTTCTGACATTTTTCAACTGTGTGATCTTGGGAAAATTACTTAACTGGTCTGTGTTCAGCATTGTCACTGATAAAACAGTACTTAATGCACAGTTTAACCTGAAGCTCATAGGCAGATGAGGCTTTTGACTTTGGTGTTAGATGAGTGCTGACCTTTACATTAGTGTTGACACCCTTTCTAATCTCTCTGAATCCCTGGGGCTCGATTACCTAAGCCAGCCCTGTATTATCCCAGCTAGTAACTTCAGTATCTCAGGTAATGGGCCCCATTATATTCTATGTTTTTTGAAGTAATTTTAATAAATAAACTGCTATTTATTCAGCCAATGAGCCCCAGCATATTCTAAATGGTAAGTCTTAGGGATGGCTGTGTCTGAAGAAATCTGGGTTCAATAACACTAAGAAACCCACCCAAGGAGGAGGTTGCTTCTCCAGGATTGTGTTGTTTAGTGGTTAGAGTCTTTCTGGAATTTGCGCTTGTATTTCAGCTTCATCCCTTTGGAAACATAGCCCTTAGGCAGGCCACCTTCCCTCTCTTTGACTTGATTCCTTATCAACAATAGGGGATGACAAGCATGCCTCTGGCTCCCTGAGAATTAAATAACAGTGAGCTTGTGAAGGATCATGCTATGTATTCAGTAACTCACCCTTAGCAGTGGTGTTAACTGATATTTTGGAGCAGTTGGTATGTGTCAGGCATCATTCTCAATACTTTAAGATCTATTAATTCAGCCAGTTTTCTCAACACTCCCAGGAGATACCATTTTATCCCCTTTACAGTGGAAAACTAAGGTGTGGAAAAACTAAGCCATGTGCTGGTGGTTGTGGCTTGCTGTCCCAGGCTCTGACCCAGGGTTACCACAAGACAACAGGGTAAGTTCCCACATGATTACCATGGGCACAGAACTTTCTGATTAGCATCATAGTTGGCGATGTTTCTTGAGTAGACTCTCTGGAGCTCTATTTCTCCAGAACACTGTGGCCAGCACTGGAGGTCCAGATAAGCATGGGAATGAGAGACAGACTGACGGCTAAAATTACCAGGTACTGACCATGTGCCTGCATGGGAAGCCCAATGGCAAAGTGGCTACTGATGGCATTTCCTAGGGAGCACCTGGCAAAATCATCTACAATGTATGAGAGTGATTTAATTATAACCATAGCCTAAATTATTGGGAGTACAGAGGGGCAGTTAGTACAGGGCCACGCCAAGAGAAAGTCAGGGTTTGGGTATGATGGCATAGCCTGAACGCTACCCTTTGACCTGAAGGACATGCATAGGTCTTTTAATTTATCCTGAGATGATCTCAGTACACTTTGAGCTCTAACCTATCATCATTACCCACCAACTTGGACCTACCCTCTCCTGAAGTGAAGTCAATCCATCTATTGAAGTCTCTGGAGCTTGGCCAATCAAGGTCTGTATCTTACACAGATCTTCATGGACAGGTAACAGCTTAGGGAATTCATAGCCTTGAAAACAGTTTTGCAAGAAGTGTTAAAAGAGCTCCTTTAAAGGACAAGAGAAACTTCCCATTATGTGGCATTGAGTATGGTACTTACTAATGGTGTATATGGTTGCCTCTACTAGATTAAGAAGGATAAAAACATAGCAATTCATCATCACAAATTATTTTTAATTATTTATTTTCTGAAATTCTACTTGTCATTCATTTAAGGGGTTTTTTGAAGTAATATGTAGTAAATTTGTTATATGCCTCCCAAGAGGAGATGCTGGGGGTGTGGGTAGAAGGGAATCTCGGGATATTGGTGGAGGGAAGGGACATTGGTGGTGGGATTGATGTTGGAATATTGCATGATACAATACAACTATTATAAACAACTTTGTAAATCACGATGTCTCTATAGACATCCTTGAAAAAAAAATATCAACATCTTGGCTGCTAACCTTCTGAGTTACTCTGACAATGGCCAGACCAGCCTGCTTCCAACTCAGCAAGATATTTGTGAAAGAAGTAGTTTCTCTCCTTGTCTCTTACTTCCCAGAATACAAGTTTTCCACAGCGCAGCACATTGTGGGTGTCTAGGGCACTGTCATATTCAGCATATAATGGATGCCAAGGCTCCACCATACCCAGCACATAATAGGTATTCAGGCACTCTGCCACTGTCATTGGAGGGAGAACTGATCCTCTAGAAGTTGCAGAACTGGAAGTCAGGGGCAGGAAAAACCTTGTCTGAGATGGTAGTAGTTAATGAAGGGGTGTATGGTGGGCTGAGGATTGCTTCCATTACAATGAGCCCATTCTCAAGAGACCATGCTCCGAACCTTCTGCACACAGGCTCTGTGGTCCATTGTGCAATCCACCCAATACTGAGAGGTCCTACTCATGTGCCTTGCAGCAAATGTACAGCCGGAGATGTTCTGTATGCAAACAGTGCCCAGAGCTCCAGATCAGTGGCAGTTTTTCTCCTGGTGGAGAAGTCAGGACCCTTGGTGGCCATATTAAGGACATAGTGTATTTGTCTGCTGAAATGGTGATATTAGGAGGTTGTGCCCGGTTTTGTAGTGGGCAGTATCAGGAAGCAATGCCTGATACTGTAGGTGTGTGTAGTTTCCGTGTACCCAGAAGTAGTTTTCATGCAGCAGGGAGAACTGAGCCTTTCAGGAGGTGGTTTGAGTATTCCACACAGATTGGATTTCATATATGAAGGCAATTAATAATGGAGAAATGCAGCCCAAGAATATGTTTCTGGTCTCCAGGCTGGGATTCTTCAGCTAGCTGTGGACCTGGCCAGAACACAGAAGCTCTAATCATCCTTACTGGGGGCTGGTGGGGCAAACCCACTTTGGTCAATGATCCTAAACAAGATCTCAGATGCTCTGGGCTGCTGGGTTGTGAGATGACCACATATGTAAATCCTCCTGTTTCAGAGGATCAGTCTTTACTAGAGAATGCTTGGCCTGCCATGAATGAAGGAAATATGTTTACCACATACCTTTTATAATGACAGACTTCTAAAACTATTCTAGGCATATATAATTATCTATTTTTTGCATCCATGGTTGAAAATTTAGTGACTTGTTTTTAAAATATTAAAATATTGAATGAGCCTTATCAGCTGTCTCATCCCTTTTCATGGCTGACTAGTTTTCTGTTATATGCTATCCTGTAATTGATCTAACAAATTCTCTATTGACTGACACTAGGATTTTTCCTGTCTTTTTCTTCCACTACAAATTGTATAATTGTGTGTGTGTGTTCAACCCATGTGGGAGAATATCTGAAAGATAATTTCCTCAAAGATGTCTGTGTTGGGACCGAAGAGATAGTATAGCAGGCAAGGTCTTGCAGATGGCTGACCCAGGTTTGGTCCCCCAAATCTCATATGGTTCCCTGAACACTTTCAGTAGTTATCCCTGAGTGCAGAGCCAAAGTAAGCCCTAAGCACTGCCAGGTGTGCCCCCACCCCTGAAAAGAAGGTGGCTATGTTAAGATATTTAAAATATTAAGTATTAATATTACCATATTAATGTTTCTTTTGGGGAAAGGGTGTAAGATTCCTTCATGGACGGTATAATAAAAATATTCCAAGAAAATGTCCTTTGGAGTAGCTCAGAGAAAAAGTCATGGGCACCCAAGAATATACAGAGGGTATTGGGAAACCACCCTAATGGGCCTGAGAAAGCTGTCCTGGACTCAACACTCACTGTCACAGTCTTCCAGGTGAGTTTGTCACAAAGATGTTCTACCAGGTCAGAATCCCTCCTGTAGAGGTTGCTTCCATGATCAGTCCATTCTTCGATGGATTATGGCTACTCACCAGGTCTCAGAAAAGACCCAAAGTGGGAAGCATTTGGGCCAAGGAGTAATTTGTACAATTTCTGTTTATAACCAGGTCGCACTTCTGTTCAAGTGTAATGCACACTTGTAATTTTCAATCCTCTTGTTTGCCCTGGTCTGCTTCCTTTTCGCCTTGTTCTGTTTCTCATCATAGCTTCTCCTTTCAGCTTCTCAGTGCATCTATTCTTCTAATGGAGTTTGAGAAGAAAACATTTGGCAGAGATGTCCAGAGATGTTTTGCTTCTGTCACAGAAGGGAGGTACAAACAGAGCATATCAGGAGGTGGGTAGACATGAGCTCCAGGCTGCTCTGGGCTTGGAGAAGGTCTCCAGAGCTGAGAGTAGTTCTAATAAGAGATCCTGGCAAGAGGCTGAGAAAGGTGGTCTTGGAGGCCCTGATGAACATGATCACTTTTTAAAAAAAATCATGTTCTAATGCCAGGGTGCAACCCAGGCACTGATAAAGCAGAATCTGCCTCCACTGAATGTTTGGCTCACTCTTAATTTTGCTCCTTGCCACCAAATTCCCCTGCAGAGAGAGAGCCTGAACCATTTATATTGCCACTAATAGGAGGGAAGGTGTCTATTTCCTTATCACAAATTACCATGGTGTCTTACCAAATTTCTAAATTTTGCAAGTCTAAAAAATGGAAAATAGTTTCTCATTTTAAATGTGCCAAAAATGCTTTAGATATCTTTAAAATATATCACGAGCCACTTGCAGATCTTTTCCAGTGTGTTTTTGTGGTTTGTCTTCTGTTTTCTTTTTTGCCCATTTTCACCCTTATTGGATTATTTGTCATTTTCTCATCAATCTATAAGAGCTTTTGACTTAATAAGTAAGCCAGCTTTGTCATATGAATTGCAGATTCTTTTTACCAGCTTATTGGTGAAATTTTAAATTCATGTACAATACCTGAAGTTCAGAAAATTTAGGTGTTCTACTCAAATAAATTAATCCTTTTAGAGTTTATGTCTTGTTTAGAAGGAGCAGCTCTACTCCTTAGCCATAAAAAACTCTCCCCTGTCCCTTTCTAGTATTTTTATGGCTTTATTTTTTATATTGAAATCCTTGTTCCATCTGGATTTTGCTTTGATGTGCGAAGTGAAGACAGGATCCAGCTTTACTTTCTTCCAGATGGTAAGTTGGTTGTCTCAGCCCCCACCTCCCCCCTCCTTGTTGAATAATCTTTTTGTCGAACTCATCTGAAATGCCATATTCATCATGTACTTAAATCCCTGTGTGTTCTTGGATTTCTATATGATTTTTTTTTGCTTGGATGGCCTAGTACCAAATAGTCTTGAGCATGACACTTTTCTTTTTAAACCATGTTCTAATATCTGGCAAGATTTGTCACTTTTATTTCTCCTTTAAAAAATTTCAGATTATTTTGGATTAGTACCGCATGTTTATTTTTCCATGAAGGCTTTATTTTTAATTATTTCTTTTATCAACTGTAGGGTTCACACCTGAAGGCATTTAGGAGGCCAATGTGATGCTGGGGATGAAAACCAGAGTCTTGAATTGCTATGCATGTGCTCTACCCTCTGGGCCACGTCCCTGGCCCTCCATAGATGGTAAATCCACTCATCATTTCCTCCTCACCATCCCCCCTTCCCCAATTGCTTTGATATATTCATTGGCTTATGTTGTGTCAACAGCATCTTATTCCCACAGAGATAGTGATCCCATTGAGTGGAGAAATCCTTGGAAGTAGAAGTTGGTACTCAAGGTTGTCTCATGGAGAAAACTGTCATTCAGTCCAAGCTGTTGGCAGAAACCCACCTTCCCCAAAATTGGAAACTCACGGGTGCTCCAGGCAAAAGGGTTCCATGGGGATATATGTTTGGAAAACCCTGGGTTAAATGAATTTACCCACTGTTTTTCTTGATAATCCACTTAGCAGGTATTATGGGTACCTTCCATGTAGCAAGTGTGGAGCTCAGAACGAGGACTATTAAAGGGTCAAACTCAGACACAGCCTTGCTGCTCATGGAGTGTCTGGGTCTTATTGGGGGGAAAAGACATGAAACAACCACAGACTCAAGGTGGTCCTCCTTGATCATGTGCAGGTGTGTGGAGAAGGGAAGCCCTGGAATAGATTCAGAGAAGAACTGGCTGGGCTGAGAGTGTCACCTTCTCTGACACAGGGTAGGATTTACTGAGAAAGTGAGGTCTAGCAGGTGCCTATGAGATGTTTTCAGACCTGATAGCAGAGGGGAACTTGCCAGACCTCTTTACCATGAGACCCTTTGTAGGTGGCCTTACTGGGTACATTTCTACAGGGTGTCCTTAGGAAAATGCTCACTTTCTGTTCTACCCCAGGCTTTGGAATCCAGAGCTGCCTCAGAGCAGCCAGGTGTTAGCAATTTCTCAAGCTTTCAGTGTCTTGTTTCTCCCAGCTCTGAAATGGTATAATAGGCTGAAATTTAAATTATTACAAATGGGCCCATATAGAAGGTAGGCATTTGTGCTTATCTTGCATAAGGCTGACTTGGGTTTACATGCCAGAGGCCCTACCCACCTTTCCCCTGGAGTGATCCCTGAACATAGAACCAGGTTTAATCCCTGAGCAGCATTGTGTATGGCCCCAAAATAAATAAATAAACAAATAAATAAATAGCATTGTAGCACTGTCCTCCTGTTGTTCATAGATTTGCTCGAGCAGGCACCAGTAACATCTCCATTGTGAGATTTACTACTGTTTTTGGCATATCAAATATACCACGGGGAGTTTGCCAGGCTCTGCTGTGCAGGCGGGATACTCTTGGTAGTTTTCCGGGCTCTCCTAGAGGGACAGAGGAATCGAATCCAGATTGGCTACGTGCAAGGCAAATGCCCTACCTGCTGTGCTATCGCTCCAGCCCAAATAAATAAATAAGAATAAATTAACTATGAGATCTACGTGGGTTCCGGGGCCTAGATCTCCAAGCCTACCCGGATTGGAGTCGAGCATCCTCCACCCAGATCCTCCAAATTCCAGTAGGCGGGGGTCACACCCACCACCTGGCCCCCTGGCGCCGTGTAATCCCATCAGCGGCCAAGACTCAGAGACTATAAAATCGAGCTCCCGCAACCGCGCGGCTGCATTTGCGGCCATGCGACATCTTATCAGGACATCTTTTTATGACATCTTATTATCTCATTCCTACTTTGGACAAACTTGCAGGCTATCGAATATAGCCTGCCCACAGGGCAGAGTCTGGCAAACTCCCCGTGGCGTACCAAATATGCCAAATACCAGTAACAATGATGGGTCTCATTCTCCTAAAGAGCCTTGAATATAATCTCAGGGCTAGGATAAAAGAGACGTCACTGGGGCCTGGTCGAGGCAATCGACGAATAACAGGATGATGAAATGAAATGAAATGAAATTAACTACAATCTGGATGATCACAAACCATAAAAATTTATTATTCTCCCATTGTTCTGGAGGCCAGAAATATGAAGTTAAGGCCAGTGCCCTTGGATAGTTCAAGGGAGGATGCTTCCTGCCTGGCTGACTTCCAGTGACTCCAGGAGCAATAATTTGGTTAGTGATTGCCTCAGTTCACTCTCTGTCTTGGTTTCCAGGTCAGAGTCTTTTGTATCTTAGGTGACACTAAACTTTGTACCAAGGGTCCATCCCATCAACCAGGATGTCTTCCCCAGAACACCCACAAATTTTTTTTTTCTAAATGAGGTCACACACATGGAGTTAGGACATATCCTTTGGGGGAACCAATCAGCCCTTGACCAATGGAAATCACCTAACTTGCTTCAGAGAACAGGTGGACAGGTTTGGAGTAACCAGAAGCAGGAAGCTGGTTGCCTTGGAGCAAGGTGGATGATAAAGGCCTCCTTCCGCTTCTCCTTCCAGGCATCTCTGTCCATCCATCTCCAATCAGTCTCAGCTCCATGGATTCACAAAGAAGTGAGAGAGGCCTGCAGACTTCTCCCATCGCACCTCCACTGGAGAGAATTTCCCTTTTACATGCAGAATCAGGGGATGGCAACCCTACCTCCTTCTCTTCCTTAGAGTTCTGTTGTCTGAGTTCTGGGTCCCTGCAGGAGTCATTATCTTTCCTCCCCAGGGTTCCAGCAGCTCTGGTCACCTTCAGCCAGAGTTCTCCTTACAAAGAAAAGTGCTTGTTTCTGGGATCCTGGAGGAATGAACAGGGTGGGGGAGCCTGCAAACCCTGCCTTAGCAATCCACCGCCTTCTCTGACAGCTCCCCAGAGACTCCCATCTTCAAAGAGCGCCTCTAGGATGCTTTTCTTCATCATCTCCTGGGTTTTTCACTGAAAAACAAAGACAACCTCTCTGACCTCCTTCCTTTCCTGACTTGATAAGATGCGCTTGTCAAGCTGTTGAGGGGCATGAGCTAGATACTGAGGTAAGAAAAAAAAACATATCAGGAAACATATTAATTGCATCAGGGCATAAGCCAGAGAGATGGTACAGTGGGTAGGATGCTTGCCTTGCATGCAGCTAACCTGGGTTCAATTCTTAGCATCACCTATGATCTTCTGAGCATGCCAGGATTGATTCCTTAGCACAGAGCTAGGAGTAAGCCTTGAGCACAGCCGGATGTGGCCCCCAAACAAAACACAACAAAACACAAAAAGCTCCAGTACCAGAGAGAAGTACAAGGTTAAGACATTTGGCTTGCATGCCACTAACTTGGAAGGATCTTCACCTCTGAATATGGTTCCCTGAGCACTTCCAGGAGTGATCTCTGAGCACAGCCAGAATGACCCCAAAGCAAAAATGATAAAAGGAAAAAAAAAGCTTTCCAAACCTCTGGGGTGTGTTAATGGCCTGATCCTGCATTGCATGCTGGCATTTTTGAAAGATACTGATTTCTCTGTGGTCCCTGGTTCTCTAAAGATAGTCCCTATGCCTCTTAGTCTCTGGGGTCTTCTACTTCTCCATCTCTCCTTTCCAATCCCTCCCCACCACTCCCATTGTTTCTGTACCCCTCTTTTGTAATGACAAATCAATGATAATGGCCTAAATGCAGCCTTTCAATCCTCAGATTGTTGAAATAATGCAATGTCCAAACAAGTCCCCCAGGAACCACATGCTGCTTGATTATGTAAAGGTGAGTAGAGAAGAATAACTTTCACATGCAGAAATTCTTTTTTGGCATAAAACTTTTATGGAGAAAACAGAGCCTTTGGATTCATATTTATGGTCAAAGATTATCTTCTTTTATCCAGCATACTTTTATTGGACTCTCATTATGTGCAAGGTCATAGTCTAGGTGCTAGAGTAAAAAGAGACTAATCGGTTTCACTCATTCCCTGAAGCTTCCGTGAGCCCCACAAGCTGGCTAAGATCAAGATACATATATATATATATATATATATATATATATATATATATATATATATTTCGTGTCATATTATCCATTTGATAAGTATTTATTGAGGCTTGATATGAGCTAGGTTCTGAGACAGACTCTGGAAATGCTGAACACATTAGGAAACAACTTAAATGAACCAGGGCCATGAGCCAGAGAGATGGCACAGTGCTTGCATTCGACACAAATAAACTGGGTTCAATCCTTAGCATCACATATGGTCCCCTGAGCCTGCCAGGATTGATTTCTTCTGGCACAGAGCCAGGGTAAGCACGGAGCACATCTGGGAATGGCCCCAAAACAAAACAAAACAAAACAAAACAAAATCCAGACCAGAGAGATAGGGCCAGAGAAGTAGTACCACAGGTAGGGCATTTGCCTTGCATGGGTCTGACTGGGATTCAATCCCTGCCACCTCATATGATTCTCTGAGCCCCACCAGGAGTGATCTCTGAGCACAGATCCAGTGGTAAGCCCTGAGCACTGCTGAGCATGACCCAAAAACTGAAAGAAAAAAAAAGGTCCTACAAAAATGTGTTTTCAGCTAGGTCTTACAGAGCAAGTGTAATGTAGACAAAAGTTTATCCACGTGAAAATCACAAGCAAGGTGAGGTCTCTCTCTGTTTTCCCTATTGCCCTAGAATTCAGAGTGATTTCGCAAGGTGTGTGATGACGTATGAGGTCAGTTTCTGGGAAATGTACTCCCGCATGTGTTTTCTTTCCAGAGTTCTCCTTCCTCTCTGCTTCACATTGCTTTCAACTTAGTGTAACTTCTTGTTCTTAATTTCAATTTGAGTCACCAAACCCAAGTATCTTTGTTGATATAGGTGGTTCTTTGGCTCTCTTTGGCTTTTCCCACCCCTGAACCAACTTGAACATCTTAAGACAAGTAGCACTGTAACACTGTCCTCCTGTTGTTCATCGATTAGCTCAAGTGAGCACCAGTAATGTCTCCATTGTGAGACTTGTTACTGTTTTTGGCATACCAAATATGCCACGGGTAAGTTGCCAGGCTCTGCCGTGAGGATGGGATACTCTCGGGTAGCTTGCTGGGCTTTCTGAGAGGGGCAGAGGAATCAAACCCAGGTCGGCCACTATGCTACCACTCCAGCCCCTTAAGACAAGTAATCTCTATTAAATAGCACAACTTCACTCTCATCTCATTGCCACCATCACAAGAAGAGAAAAGTATGGAGATTTATCTTCCCATTTACAGAAATGTAGACTCATGAGAATGAGTGTTTTGTCTATATTGCTCACTACTAATTTCTCAGTGCCTAGAAGGAACTCAGGATACATTTGTTAAATACATTATTACAAACCCCAAACCTTTGAAACGCTTGGGCTGGAAATGAAGATGGACTGGCAGAACATGACTAAGGCACTGGGCATTCCAGCATTTCCAAAAAGTCCCAAGTCCTCCGTGGAACCTAAATTCTCCCCTTTTTCCCAGACACACAGGTCTTCTTCCTCCTTTGGTCATACTAAGCACATTGTTCATGCAAGAAGTATTGAGAGGTGATTCTTCTGCCCAGATTATACTTCTCCTTAAATATCTCACAAGCCTCAATTTCTCACCCCTTGTGCTCAAAGTTACCTCTTGCCACATCTTCCTCATGACATGGGTATGAGCTGCCATTATCATTCGCATTATCTGTGGATCATCTATTCTCTTTGAGAATGGTAACCCAGAAGGGCAGAAACTATTTTCGTTTGGCCCTCTATCTATACTCAAGAGCTGGAGCTCAACCTGTCACACAGAGGATACTGCTTAACCCTTTGCTGTTGAATGAGTGAGTAGATGGTGAAGGATGAATACGAACCCTATTACAAAACTATTCATGGTTGTAAAGGGGGAGAGGAATAATATATACCTGGATGAGTAGTCCCAGGGATTAGTGCAAGAATGATGAGGAAACCAAGCACTTGGAAAAATTTTACATTAGACCAAGCCCTGCAGGGGCAGAATGATTCGACAGTGTAGTTAAGGATGTTAGAAAGGTATTGAAGGTCTCTGCTATCCACGTGATGAACCTGAATAACTGAGAAAAGCAGTATTCCATTCTCTAGGTTCATGTGGAGTTGTTCCTAGGGTGCGATATTGGGAAAGGAGTGAAGCCTGGATTTCTGCTCAGACCCAATCCCATGGGTGGGTGCCTTTGTGCAGATACATATTACATAACCCTATTGAATATCTTATGGTGTTGGTCAGTTAAATTTGGCTGTCAATCGGAAAAGAGAACAAACCAAATACCCTGAATTTCAAGTTGGTGAAGAATTTTGACCTACATATGCTCAAGGGCATAATGGGGATCTGAGCTCCTTTCAATGGACAGAAGATTTGAGTTATGCATACACATCTTAGCCTGGTTCCTTAACAAGTGACCTCAGAACCAGCTACATTGGGATACATGAATGTTCTCTTTCAAAATGCAGGATTCCAGGCGCTTCTCCTGACCTAAAAACTCATAATCTGAATTTTCATGACATGAACTCCTTTGTGATGTTTGTATGCATTGAATTTGGGGAAATATAGTGCTCTACTTCTCCTGTGGGCTGGAGTGATAGCATAGCTGGTAAGGCGTTTGCTTGCACATGGCTGACCCGGGTTTGATTCATCCGCCCCTCTCAGAGAGCCTGGCAAGCTACCAATAGTTTCCTGCCCACACGGCAGAGTTTGGCAAGCACCCTGTGGCATATTCAATAGGCCAAAAACAGTAACAGTGAGTCTCACAGTGGAGACGTTACTGGTGCCCACTTGAGCAAATTGATGAACAATGGGAGGACAGTGCTACAGTGCTACTACTCCTGTATTTCATGCTTTATATTAGTATTTTATTTACCTCCACTTTATTTATTTAGCCTGTCATCCAAATGCTGTCCACTGGTCAAACCAACTTGAGTTCTAGATAGAAGACTGGATATTTTGTATTTCAGTAGCTGATTTGAATTGGACAAATATTTCCATCTGAAGAGCAGAGGTTTCCTAGTTTGTTGAAAAAGTAAAGAGGAAAGATGACCCAACACTTTTGTGGGGCTCAAATGACATGATAAATGTGAAAGTGCCTTAAAAGTGTGCAATTCTACCCAAACACAGAGGATTATTGCTCCTACATAGAGTAATCCACAGGCCCCCAACAGAGACCACTTATCTCTAGAATGCTACTTCAACAAATTAGAAGAAGGGAGAAAATGAATAGTCTGGGGTCAGTAGGCTCCAATTAACAGGCCAGAATAGACATGGGAA
This sequence comes from Sorex fumeus, assembly GCF_029834395.1. Lineage (NCBI taxonomy): Eukaryota > Metazoa > Chordata > Mammalia > Eulipotyphla > Soricidae > Sorex > Sorex fumeus. Next base: position 49,529,350 of record NW_026606104.1, read on the forward strand.
TCCAGAGTCATTTAACTTGTAGGGATAACTTACTGACACCCTGGGTTTCATAGGATTTGATAATGGGGTTAGCTACAGAATATTCTGATGGAAAGGGTGAGTAAAAGTCAGTTGGGGGATTTTCCAGGGAGAGAGAATTGTAGGGGTGCATGTTTGATAAGTTGGTGAGATCGGAAGTCTTTTGAACCCACTGTCTGATCCCCAACATGGTTTGAATGCTTTCCGCCTTCCATGCCAATCACCTCTCATGCTGTGTCCAGTTGTTCCTTGCCACATGAAAGTGAACAATAGTATTGGTTATTGTGAACAAGCTCATGACTTGTAATGGTCATGAGCCTGAGGAACTTTTAAGGAAAATGCAGTTTAGACTACAGAATGACTGGGTGAGTTCTGTTAACATCATTACTCACTTCCATCAAAAGGCTGGAGACAGAGTGTTCTGTAAATTCTCAATGAAAGAAAAAGTGAATGAATGGATGGATAGAAATCTTTACTTTTAAAAAGATGTTTCTGTCATAATAATACCTGCCCTATCTCTTTTATTTTTTCTTATTATTATTATTTGGCTTTTTGGGTCACACCTGGTGATGCACAGTGGTTACTCCTGGCTCTGTACTCAGGAATTAGCCCTGGCGGTGCTCAGGGGACCATATGGAATGCTGGGAATTGAACCCGGGTTGGCCATGCGCAAGGCAAACACCTTACCTGCTGTGCTATTGCTCCAGCCCCTACCCTATCTCTTTTAAATGTAAGTTCTTTTCTCCCTAACACTTTCCATTCCCATTATTGTGCCATTCCTCTTTTTTTTAAAAAAAAAGAAAAAACCTTAATTGTTTCATTTGATATACCATTGAATTTGCTTATGGGTGTCAGTTATTTTACTCCCCCTTTACCCAATGCGATAGCACAGCGGGTAGGGCGTTCGCCTTACAAGCGGCCAACATGGCCGACCCGAGTTCGATTCCTCCGCCCCTCTCGGAGAGCCCGGCAAGCTACCGAGAGTATTCGATATGCCAGACACAGTAACAACAAAGTCTCCAATGGAGACGTTACTGGGCCCGCTCGAGCAAATCGACGATCAACGGGAGGGCCTTTACCTTTACCTTTACCCAATGAATGTACTCGTTATCACTTGTATCACTTGTAATCCTGTTGATCTTCAAGTTGCTCAAATGGGCACCAGTAACATCTCCATTCATCCCTGTAGAATGTACTAGCTATATTCATATTCTTAAAATGGTGGTAGACATATAGTAGACATTCAGCAAATATTTGTTGAATTGAATGAATTTGAGAGTGTAAATGTCCAGTTCTTGCTGGATTCTGTGAATTATGTGGATAGAGTGCATGCCTTCTTCCTCTGTCCCTCTGGCTGCATGATGAATCACAATCACAATCATCCTGTTGTTGGTCGATTGCCTCGAGCAGACCCCAGTAATGTCTCCTTCGTCCTAGCCCTGAGATTTTAAAAAGAGCCACATTCAAGGCTCTTTCAGGGTTAGGAGAATGAGACCCATCATTATTACTGGTATTTGGCATATTGGGTATGCCAAGGGGAGTTTGCCAGACCCTGCCATGTGGGTAGCTTACATTCGGTAGCCTGCCAGGTTGTCCAAAGCAAGAATGAGATAATAAGATGTCGCGCGGCCACCGCTTCTGGGAGCTGGGTTTTGTAGTCTCTGGGTCTTGGCTGTTGATGGGATTACATGGCGCCGGGGGGGGGTCAGTTGGTGGGCGTGACCCCTGCCTACTGAAAGATGGAGGATCTGGGTGGAGGATGCTCATCCCCGATCTGAGCAAGCTCGGAGATCTCAGCCCCGGGACCTGCATGCCTTTGTTCCTCTGCCAGTACCTTCATGCGTGTGGAGAGTAGTCTCGGCATGGTTGTGGCTGGTTCTGGAGGTCTTCGGGGCTCTGCTGGGGCTCTGCTCAGGGCGGGGAGGGAAACTCAACACCCCCCCCCCCCCAAGGGGCCCCAGCGAGGACAGCCAGGCGTGGGGACAGGAGACTCTGCCGAATGATGAATAAGTCTGATCAATTTCTCAGGGTGCTTTCACAGCTAATTCTGGGGCTCACCTATGTGACAGATGCATTCAGGGGGGCTTTGGAAGTTTATTTTCATGAAACGTATGAGAATCCTGGGGAGGAAATGAACAGACCTGAGAAGGAATTCTCCTGCGAGTTTGGGTGAAACATTTGACTCTGCCCTATAGGATTCTCCTTGTACAATTCCTGGCATGTCTTGACAGTTGACTAAACGCCAGCGTTTCCCTTTCTCTACCCATCTGGGCCTGGCTGCTTTGCTGCCAAATGAACCTCAACTCACACAGTTATGTAGCTATGGGCTGAAAAAATCTTTGAAAACTATAAAGTTCCTCAAATCTATGGGTAATCATGGTTGCACATATGCCCAGTCCCTGAACTCCTTCCACACATATGAGACAGACCATAGCTGCTATTTATACCCAAACTATCTCATGATGCACTGGCCTCACGGCTCATCAGAAATGTTGCACCTGACGAAACCAAATTCACATTGGGTTTATCAAAGTCTAATTAAAACTTGATCATCGTGTCTAACATGTTGCTTTATTATTTTGGTTTAATTAGGGTGATGAGAAGAGGCTGAAATCAACAATTCCAGTGGTGTCGTGAAACAACATCTGGAGGAGAAGGGGCTATAGCCAGATGAGCAATAAAGTCACGCTATTCACGTTGTGAGAATCTTTGCATCTGACAGCTGACAGACTAGCCCCTCCTCAACCCAGGATGTGTGGAAACCAGAGCAGCATGTTCCTCTTAGAGCTTCTGAAGCATCAGAAGTTGATTATGCCCTCCAAAGAATATGGTGGCAAAGCCACTCCAGTCATGAAGGTCCTTTGGCTTTGGTTTTTAGCCACTGAAGGAAAGGAAGAGTAGCATTTGACAGTAAGAAGAAACTGATTTCTCTTTTTATCATAGGTTTTCTCAGAAGTGGTCATAATGTGGTAATGTAGTGTAATGTAATGCTATCATTAATCTCTTCAGTTACAAATAACATGATCTTGGACACTTTTGAAAGAGTAAGTAGAATGCATGGGGTAAAATTTTTAAATTTTAAAACTGTCACTAATAGCAACACTGCAAACTACTCTGTTTGACTTGTAAAATGTAGTATAGGTGAGCAAAAGTAACAAATAGACCCTGGAATAGCCTCTGGATTAACTTCTAAAGATTCTATCTCAGGGCTTTCAGACTCTTATGCAAGCAATTTCCTCTCTTGATTGTGGACTGCACCTGGTGGCTTCCAGTGGCAGAATGTGGCACAAAGATAGGACTTCCCTTCTGAGATTAGATCACAAAGGACTGGTAGTCTTGTTCACTTCCTCCCTCTGGCTTTTATTTCCAGTTTAAATGAAAAGGCAGCTGCCCTGTGGAGTAGTCCACAGAGCCAGGACCCTGGGGCTACCTCCAGCCAACAACTCATGAGGAACTAGATCCTGCCCACCAGGATGAGAATGAGTTTGAAAACATATACTTCCCTCCCTCATTGAGATTGGAGATGATTGTAGCCCTGGCTGACACCTTGATTACACCCTGTGAGAAACTTTGAAGTAGAGGACCCAGCTGCACCTAGATTCCTGACATACTCAGTGGCAGATAGTAAATGTTGCTGTTTTGAGACATTAAGTTTGTTGTGATTTGTTACAAAATGATCAATAATGATAACAGATCCTAGAGTGTATAATGGCTCAAAGATAATGAAAACTTACTTGGAGCACTTGCTAAGTGCTAATAGACACACATTTTAAAGTGACTTCCAAGATGGTTCTGAGGTAGTCTATGTTTTGGTCCCGTGGAAGGGAACGAGTCTATGATGGAGCATGGGTGGGACTTTGTAATTTAATTTTTTAAATTATGTTTAAATGATGCTAAATGTATACATAACATAAAATTTAATCCATTAACTATGTTTCAGTGACATGAAGTACATTCACAGTGTTGGACAACCATCACTACTAAGTATCTCTAGGACCGTTTCTATTCTGTAAAAGTGAGGTATCAGAATGTCAAAAAGCCAGAGTTAGAAAGGTATGTCATCCTCCACCCCCATATTTCAAGGGCCAGGCTTGTTTTCTTGGCCACATCTAACTGAACAAGAAATTGAGAAAACTATTCTAACTGTGTATCCAAGAAGAAAACACATATTTGGGGTGACAAGTACTTACTCTTTCTCACATATGTGTACAACAACTTCTATAATCTAAAATAACCCCCAGTCACAATTGCAATGAAAAGGCCATTAACTCGAGAACAAACTAACCTTCAGCTCCACATGATCACATTGATGCCATAGCCCCTTACTGATGGTTGCTTAATTTTAGCACTTGTGACTTTTACAAGAAAGCTCTGGAAAAGGTGGATTGTTAAAGATTTTCTGAGAAACTTCACAAAATGTATTCTAGACAAGCTTTATCACTATATAACCCCCTGCACATTAAAAAATAATAATAATGGTTGTTTTAATTGCTTGGGACACTTGCTAGAAGACAGGATTTTGTCCTCTAAAGACTTTGCTCTTTTGATGGCAGAATTTTTTTCATCATTGTCTCATCATATCAGAGGTGGCTGAAGTAGAATTGATGGTTCTAGACCACATGACACCTGGACAGCAGCAACTTCTGAGACAGGAGCTCTTAGGAATCCCCAGCCATCCTAGTGAGGGTTTGCTTTCACTGCTCTGCTTTGGGGCTATTTGAATCTGACATTATTTGAGATGTGGCCAGGCTGATTACTTCCATTCATTAAACCTTTTATTTCTAGCACCTCTTAGAGTAAGTTTTCTCTAGACAATGTCTATCAATGAAATAAAGAAGAAAGAAGTCTCTTGCTACTTCTCTGAAAGTCCACATATTAAGAGATTATGGCATGTAGCTTTGCAAATCTTGAACTATGAAAAATTCGTTTTTAAGACCCACAGTCTAAAAATTGGAATTTCCATTTCTCTAAGAGGAGCTAGACTTTTTGTTTTATTGAATCACCATGAGATACAGTTACAAACCTTTCATGTTTGAGTTTCAGCCATACAATGATCAAACGCCCATCCCTCCACCAATGCACATCTCCACCACCAATGTCCCCAGTATACCCCCCACTTTCTAACTCTCCCCCTGCCTGTATGGTAGACAATTTCCCCATACTCTCTCTCTACTTTGGGGCATTTTGGTCTGCAGTATAGATACTGAGAGGCTATCAAGTTTGGTCCTTTATCTACTTTCAGCACACATATTCCATCCTGAATGATCCTCCAACCATCATTGACTTAGTGATCCCTTCTCTATTCCAGCTCCTTCTCCCCCACCTCATGAGACAGCTTCAAACTATGGAGCAATATTCCTGGCCCTTGTGTCTACTGTCTTTGGGTGTCAGTATCATATTATGTTATTTTATATTCCACAAATAAGTGCAGTCACTCTATGTCTGTCCCTTTCTTTCTGACTCATTTCACTTTGGCATAATACGATCCATGACCATCCACTTATAAGTAAATTTCATATCTTCATCTTTCCTAACAGCTGCATAGTATTCCACTGTACAGATGTACCAAAGTTTCTTTTGCTAGTCGTCTGTTCTCAGGCACTTGGATTGTTTCCAGATTGTGGCTATTGTGAATGATGATTCAATGAACATACCGGTGCAGATGTCATTTCTACTGTGCTTTTTTCACCCTCGGGATATATTTCCAGAAATGGTATTGCGGGGTCATATGGAAGCTCAATTTCTAGTTTTTGAAACCATACAGTTTTACAAAAAGGCTGGGCCAGTCGGCATTCCCACCAACAGTGAAAGCATGTCCCTTTCTCCCCACATCCACGCCAACACTGGTTGCTTTTGTTCTTTCGATTGTGTGCCAAATCTCTGTGGTGTGAGATTATATTGCATTGTTGTTTTGATTTGCATCTCCCTGATAATTAGCGATGTAGAGCATTTTTCATGTGTCTTTCGGCTATTTGTATTTATTTTTTTCCAGCTCTATTCCATTAGACTTCATGGGGGATATTTGAATCCTTCACTAGTGCATATTGGTTTATGGTGTCTAATGGGGTAAAGTGAAATTAGCACCTGATGCTCCCACCTCCCTATCCCACCAGGGATTTTCAATCTAGGGAAGGAGGTATGACAAATAAAATTAAGTGAGACTAGGTAGAAGGGTACAGTGGGGAGGGGGGCTGTGAATGGAGCACCTAATTCAATATGGGAGAAGGAGAAGTCAGTTTTTTTGAAAAGCAACGTCCAAACAGAGTTGCAGAGAATGGATAGGAATTAGCCAGTGGGATAGTACCATAAGAAACAAAAGTCTACACAAGCCAAGTTATGAGAATGTGGTGTATATTTGAAATAAAGAGATTTAAGAATGTGTTGTGTGTTTGAAACTGCAAATAATGGGGAAAGGCAAACTAATGGTAACAGCCATGGACTTTGACATTTGCTAGATGTGAAATTAAATTTTACTGAATCCTGTTGTGTGGATATGCTATTTCATTCTCTTTGCTTTCATTTTGCTCATCTTTAAAATAAGGGCATAAAAAGATGCACTAAATAAGGAAATTTATAAGATGAAGAGAATTTTGTGTGTAGTATAGCATCTTGACAATACTGAAAGTTGTATAAATGCTGTTGTCTACTAGACAACTATAAAAGAGGGCCAAGCATTAGAGTAGTAGTTCCATACTGAAGATGTGGCTTGGAAAATTATCAACCTGAAGAGTGGAGGTGGAAGAAAGAACAGAAAATTATCAACCTAAAGATGACTGTGAAGGACCTGTTAAAGGACATGTAAGTCATTCAACTTGACTGAACAGCAAATTGCCCAAAACATACCTGAGCAAGCATGTTTTACAATTCAAGAGTTTACAAATTATGTGAACTGAACTGGGATTGGCTAATCTCTGATGGTCTTGCTCTTGTGTTTCTAGTCCATTGGGAGGTTGATTGAGACCGGCTTGTCTCAGGTGGCCTTATTTACCAGTTGTTTGGTTGGCTGTTGGCGAAGGCCATTGAACCATAAGACTCTTTCTATCTAGGAAGTTCACTTATAGTTGTTCACATAGCAGCAAGGTCAAAGTTGGAACTGGCATGACATTGTGTTGCCATATTCAAGTAAGTGAAAATCAGTCCAGACCGAAAGGTAAAAACAAACCTGTCCCTTATTAGGTACTCTACTTATTGTAAGGCACGTTACAAGTACATAGATACAAAATTAAGCTAGAGAAGGGAAAAAGAAGAAATACTAGAATTTAACTATTATTCACGATTAAGATGTCTGTGTAGGGCTGGAGCAGGTAGGGCGTTTGCCTTGCATGCAGCCAACATGGCCAACCTGAGCTCGATTTCTCTGCCCCTTTCAGAGAACCCGGCAAGCTACCCGTGATGTGTTCAATATGCCAAACACAGTAACAACAAGTCTCAAAAAATAATGGAGATGTTACTGGGCCCGCTCGAGCAAATCGATGAACAACGGGAGGACAGTGTTGATTGTTGTTGAAGATGTCTGTGTAGTGGCCTTAGAGGCCATTGGAAAATTAGAAGTGGAGTTCCCCTAAACCATGGATAGAGAGTGTCTAGAAGGAAGAAATGATAATCACATAAAAAAAACTTCTGAAAAACAAGGGCACAGATGATAATTATTAGGATCCATATTGCATATTTTTAATTATTGGCAAGGGTACTCATAGTATCTGTAAAGCTGCTTTGGTTTGTGGGGCAATAAGACAAAAGCAGCATTGACAATATTTACTAAAAAATTAAGTGAAAGAAAAAAGAGAGCTCTGTTAGTAACTAGTTAAGAACAGAAGGGAAATACACACACCTATGTAAATAAGTAGTTGAGCAGTATAGAAATAAAAAGAGGTGATAAATAAAGAGGCTTCCTGAAAAGTGGAAGGGAATGAGATCACCTTTTTGTGTTAGAATTATCACCTTTAGAGAGAAGAAACCTGTAACTGGAGAGAATAAGAAAGATAGTTTTAGATTTAAGTAAGTATATAGGTTTGTGGAAGAAGAGAAAGATATTTCTACTTTCTGATATCTTGAATATCCTCTATGAAGTAGGAGCCAATGCATCCACACACAGAGAAGAGAAAATAAAATTCTGTGATAGACATTGTAGAAAATGAGAGAGAACTGACAAGGGAAATTGAGAAGGATTGCCAAGCAGCACAGACGGTCCATTGTGAAACAGTGACCATAAATTTTGAATGGCATTAATGATTTTAGTGACACCAATCTGACTAGATTTTCCAGCAATGCTTAGTGACCAAAGTTGAGCAATAATTGAATTCATCCAAAGTTGATGTTTTGCCAGAAGTTGGAAGAGGAGACACTAGGGCAAGGGTACTAGTAAAAGAGAAGTTGAAACGGTAAGAAATAATACCTAAACTGGAGTGGAAATTAGGTAAAAACAGGAGGGGACAAATATTCAGAGTGAAATGAATGCCAGTGTCATGGGTCAGCAAGATAACATCTCAAGTTTATCTGTATGGTGTGAATTTTGACAAAGCTTTATATAGACCATGCTCCTCAACCCTCTCTTCTCTATACTTCAGCCTCTTTCAAGTTTGCTCCTAAGCAAGCACTCCCTATCCCAATTACCCTGAAAATGCAAAGTCAGTTGGTACAGGACTAGAGAGAGCAGCTGGTCAGTAGAGATAAGACAGTGAAGCTCCATATCATTTCCTTGTGTGGGTTTTCAAAAAACCAAACCAGCACTAAACAAAACCAGCACCCACTCAATTGCTCAAATAAAAATATTAGGATTCATCTTTGATTCCCCCATTACTCTTAATTTCTGTCACCAAATTCTACTGGTTCTAGTTCCCAAAATACTTAGTCTATTTCTCTCCATCTGTACTGCTGTCTTCTGAATTCGGGCCACCATTATTTCTCACTAGTGTCTCATAAAAAGCCTTCCCACGAGTCTCCTTGCTTCATGCTCTGCCCCCTCAAATTCACTCTTCACACATAAACCAGGCTACTCTTTTATATATATATGGAAGATCTTCCATATATAGCATTACTCCTCTGCTTTAAAATGCTTCAAAGACTTATCTTTATTCTTAAAATGAAACCAGCTTCTTACCATCGAGCTCAGACCAAGAGAATCTTGTGTAAGTTCTTATGATGGTACGGAGAAAAGCATATACAGATACTACATAGCTCATCTAGATTAGATGAAAAGGGGTGAGGGAATGAGGGATGTTTGGTGAGGTGGGAGAGTTGAATTGAGGTGAATCACAGGTTCTCTGCTACAGTTATAGCAAGGAGTTAGAAAGAGCCCCCGTTTGAAAAGACAACTCTGGTTGTAATATGATGAGAAATCTGCTGTAAGAGTGACATAAGTTAGACTACTTATGAAGGCTTAATGTTCAGACAGTAGTTGATCCCATTTTGGACAACTTGATGTTAGAGCTAGAGGGAAGTTAAAGGTGCTGAGGGAATTTTTAGATCAAATGAAAGGCCTGGAACGCTCTTCTATTTTATCCTTCCATATTTGCTGGCAATTGCTTCCTTCTTTTTCTGAGGTTGATGTTTACCCTGAGTTGGGGGTGAGAGGTATTCCTGAAATTCTAGATGAGGGTTACAGAGGACTAGCCAATGGCTGTACTGTTGACATGACAGACTGTAACGATGGAAGAGACTTGAGTTTGTGTGTGGTCTGAGGGGGGAAAATATGGTGGAGAGGGAAGCTATCAAAGAAGCAGTCAATGAATTGATTCCTGAGGAGGAGTGGAAAGGAAGCCAGAACCAGGTGGTAAGCCAACATTGCCCTCGAGGAAACAGTCAGCGTTTTTGGTTTTTATTTTGTTTGGGGGCCACATATAGCAGTGGTCAGGGGTTACTCCTTACTCTTCTCTCAGGGATCATTCCTGGTGGACTCAGGGTACCATATGGGATGCTAGGAGCTAAACCCAGATGTGCCACATGCAAGGCAAGAGCTATATCTACTCTACTATCTCTCTGGTCCTGAAACAGATTATCTTCATTTCCCCTGGGCCATGGCCATACTTGGATTCCATGCTGGGAAACCAACTCTATAGCCTGGAGCTCCAGTCTGAACGCTAAAGTATTTTTTGGAGTCCCATATGTAGATCTACTTTTTCTTTTAGAAAATGGGCCTCAGAAATCATAGCACAAGGATCTGAGATGAGATATTCAGCCAACCAAGCTGGGTGGTTCAGCACTGGGGCCTGAGAATGCTCAGGCCCTGCCATTTCCAGTCCACCAGAGCCATACCTGGTGGTACCTGGTAGAAGCAAATTTAAGTCCCCCTTCACATGTGCTCCTGATCACTGAGTTTCCTTGTCAGTCTGTAGGTTTACATTTTATTATCCATTTCTTTATAAAATACATAGTGGCAAGAAATCTTAGGAGTTCAAAAGAAATTTCAAGTAAATTTTATTTCCGTTAATCATTACTTTGTCCATTCTTCTTTAAAATGTAGTGTGAGCACTGAGCCAAGAGTAAATCCCTAATCATTTCCTCCACCCCCAAAAGTGTGAAAATCTTTTTCTTATAAAATGCCTATAGCAAAACAACTTTGCAGCACAGATACCCTTTGCCCTGGGTTTCTGAGTCTATAGACTGGGAATCATGATCTAGACAATCTTTTAATGGAAATTGATAACATCTGTGACTGTCTGTCTTCCCCCTGGACTCAGAGAAGCCTCAGAAGCAAAGACATGCCTTGTTTTTATATCACCAGCACCAAGCATAAAATGTGAGACAAAACAGATTTTTTAAATTCTGATTGAATGAATGAAAATGAAATTACTTACATGATGATTTTATTATTATTTAAAGTGAGATGCCCAGATAGTCTCACATATCCATTTTCATTTTTGAAAATGCCTTGATTTCATTCCTTCTAGTGATTAAGTTAATTCAAATTCAACCCATTTCCCCAAGGCACTCGTTTGGGATTCATGTCTACTTAAATGGAGGGAGCCTGCCCTGGTTCGGGTTCATTTTTCTGTTTCTAGACAGTCTTCAGCAATGCATCATCTAAGTAAAGTGCCTGGCTCGTTCCACAGAGTAAAATGTACAAAACGTGCAGACAGGCACATCCTGTCCTTCGGTTGTTCCAGCTCAAAACTCAATTTCTGCATTTGCACATGCTTATTTGGCTAAATATTAGCTTACTTTAAGCCACTGCATAAGATGACTTTTTATTTTGAACATTCGTGTACAAATCAGAAGGAAGGAACCACCTGGCCTTATGTGAATGGAATGAGAGTCATAAACCCTTAATATTTAACTGTATCCTTTTGATAGGAGAGGCTAATGGATCCTGGTATGAGATTCTTTAACTTCAGACTGTTCTTGGAATAATGGGAAGTGAGCTGACTGTGTGAATTCTGTGAGGCACTACTCACCAGAACAAACTCACAATGACTTTGTGAGTCAGCTCCCATTTCACAAGTGGACAGATCTAACCACTGAGTATGTGGTTCTTCCAGCCACTGAGTAAATGTGAAGAAAAGTGGGCAGGAGACTATAAAATTTATTTTTTATATAATTTTTTAGTTTTTAATGAATCACTGTGGGGTACAGTTACAGACTTACAAATGTTCGTGCTTACGTTTCAGTCATACGACGATCGAGTGCCCATCCCTCCACCAGTGACCATTCTCCACCATCAATGTTCCCAGTATCCCTCCCATCGCCCCCCATACCCCCTGCCCTCACCCCCTCTGCCTCTGTGACAGGCACATTCCCTTTTACTCTCTCTCTCTCCTTTAGGGTGTTGTGGGACCATGAAAGTTCTTGATTTGGAGTTGGGACTGGCTACATAGTGGCCTTGAAAGTGATGACATGTGCATGCATATGTGCACACACAGATTCACCCACATTGGCACCCTCACGTAGAGTCCTGTTCAGATGAGCAAATGCCCCTGTATTCTTAGCTTCTCCTGACTTTCCAATTCACTTCCTGCTTCGGCAAAAACATGGCTATGCAAAGGACCTCCCAGCATCGACAGCCCTCTTGCGTGGAAACTGGATCTTCAGGTTCCGACTTCCAAATGCTTTAGGAGCTGGAAAGAAGGCCTCCCTGTTCACCTCACAACTCTTTCTAGGTTACTTGTCTCCCACTTTCAAAGGTTATCTCTCCTTTGATACCCACGTAGATCCTCTCTTGCAAATATACACGCTCACTGCTGTCCCTCACAGTAGGGGCCATTCCCCACTTCCCCACCCCTTAAGATTCAGTTTCTTATTCTTAGTTCCTAATCCTCTATGTCCTTGTTGCATATTATCCTGTCATTCACAAAAATGACCCCTCTCATACCCTGTTGTCATAGGTTCAGCTTAGCAGTTCTCACCCCGTCAAAGTTCTAACTGCAGTTGCTCCAAATTCAACTGTATTTGGATATTGTAAATAGGGGAAATGGGGATTTTATAGACAAGGAACTATGTACGGGTGATTGGTGGATGCAGAATCAGTAAAGTGAGCAGGCAGGGAAATTCTGGATACATTGACTTGTCGGGATAGGCTAGAGAGATCAGCCGTCATCGTGGGGGAAGTGGAGCATGAAGACCCCTTCACATATTTGCTCGAGTGGGCCCAGTAACGTCTCCATTGGAGACTTTGTTGTTACTGTGTTTGGCATATTGAATGCATCATGGGTGGCTTGCCAGGCTCTGCCGTGTGGACTTCACATATTAGGGGAGTGGTAACATGGCAAGGAAGATTCTTGTTAAAATGAACAGAATTCTTGATGAAGTTGGAAAATTCAAAATCAACATGAAACTTCCTCAAACTCATGATCTATTTGAGAAAAGGGTTTAGAGAATCCTGACTATTGTTTGGTTAAGAAGTCTTTGTCAAGAATTCTTTAAAAGCCCATGTTGATAAAATGAAGTTGGTTGTGTAGCCTTTAATCCAATGAGTGTTGTTTTTATGAGAAGATATGTGTATATCACACACATACAAAATGGTGGAGAATGAGCATAAAAGGGCACACTGAGGGGGAAAAATGCCATCTGCCAGTCAAGGAGAAAGGTCTCAGAAGAAAGTAAACTATACAATACAATTACTTTGAGTTTCTAGTCTCAGAATACTGAGAAAATAAGTTTATGCTGTTTAAGTTGCCCAATCTATGGTTGTTTATATTGCCTGCCATAGAAAATGAATATACCCATCTCTGGAAATTTTATGCCTCATCATCTTTCAATAGAACTCTATTCCACTTAAATTTTCTGTCCAATGGTTCTCTTTGAGCTCTATAATATTACCCCAAATGGTAATAGTACCACCAAAATTATGATTCCAGTGTCCTTCATTCTCACTGCAATCTATTCTTACTTTTAGTTTCACAAAAGCCTTCATAACATACTCATTAGAATAGCAAAAATGGAAGATATTGATGATAAAATATTAATGGGGATATGACACAACCAGAGCTCTCATATTGTTTATGAGAATACAAACTAGTACATCTGATTTGAAAAAAAAGTGACATCAGATTATTTAAAAATTAAGCTTAGAAGCACCCTATGACCCACTAACTTCAGTTTTAGGTATTACCCATATTACCCAAGAGAAACCAAGAGGTTCTTCCCTCAGAAAACTATACATGGAAAATGTGTTTCTAATAACCAAAACCTGGAAATAACTCAAATATACAAAAGTATATTTTTGGATTTGCTCGAGCGGGCCCAGTAACGTCTCCATTGGAGACTTTGTTGTTACTGTGTCTGGCATATCGAATACGTCACGGGGAGCTTTCCAGGCTTTGCCATGCGGGCGAGATACTCTCGGTAGCTTGATACAATTAAAAATTGTGATATACTGTATAAAACTAATCAACAAAAAAGAATTGTTATTTTTTATGTCCCTCATAGATAAAATATTAATGTTTTATGGTATATAGTATGACTGTATCACTGTCATCCCCTTGTTCATCTACTTACTTGAGTGGGTACCAGTAACATCTCTATTTGTCCCAGTCCTGAAATTATAGCAGCCTCTCCTTACTCTTCTTTCCCAATGATTGGAGGCTCTTTCAGGGTCAGGGGAATGAGACCTGTTATAATTACTGTTTTTGACATATAGATTACGCTATATTACCCAAGGTTCTGGGTACAGATGAGCATGGTATATAGTATATGGTCAAATTGTTTCAATGCAATTAAAATGTTACCTATAAATAGAATATAATGAGGAATCTTTTTTACCCACAATTTCTATCTTCTGATTTGTATATTTAGACAATTTAAATCAAAAGTAATTGTTGGTATATTAGGTTATTTTTTTTAATTTGACATTGATTATTTATTTCCTCTGGTTATCATTTCTCTATTTCTTTTTTTTGCCTTACATCTTGGCCTTTAAAAGTTTTAAGGGACTCCATCTTGATTTACAGTGCCTTAAGATGTTTCTTTATGAAGTTTTATTTGTCATTATAGAAGATAGCATTATAACTTGGCAGATCTAATATACATATTCATAATTTTTCTTGCTCACTCTTCTTTCATCCTTTCTGAAGCTCTAGTATTCCTTCTTATAATATTTTCTTTATGTTTTCTAAGATGTACTTTTTTTCTACATTTTTAGTTGAGGCAGCGTGATGCACAACATTATTTATAATTAAGTTTCAGGTATACAATTTTCCAACACTTATCCCATCACTAGTTTCAATTTCTCTCCACCATTGTCCCGTTCCCCTCCCACCGACAGCTTGCCTCCTTGATAGATAAATTTTTAAGTTTGGTTATTGTAGTTTGGATCTCATGCTTTTAATTTTGTCGGTTCTGTAATTCAAATATATAGTTATTTTCTAATCAAGTGTAGGTCTATTAGTGACAAATTATTTTAATTTTCCTTCTGAAAATGTTTTGATGTTTCTTTTATTTATGAAGAATTGTTTTGCTGAGTGTAGAATTTACAGATAACTATTCTATTTTTTCATCACTTGAAGAATGTTATGCTACTTTCCTCTGGACTTCATAGTTTTAGATGATGATTTGCTGTCATTCATATTGGTATTTTCTTATACATAATATGTCCTTTCTATTGCTCCTATTTTCAAGAGTTTTCAAAAATGTAATAATGATCAGCATGGATTTCTCTGGGTCTAATCTATCGGAGTTCACATAGCTTCTTAGATGTGTAGCTTTGTGTATATAACCAACGTGGGAAGATTTCAGGTAATATTTCTTTAAACATTGTTCCACATTTATTTCTCTTCTTTTGCAATTCTGTGAACATGATGTTGGACGTTTTCTTACTTTAGTATGTGTGCCCAAGTCTCTTTTTTGTTAGTTCCTTTGCCCTCTATTGTTTGCTTTGGATTTATTCTATGATCTGACCTCAAGATCATTGATTCTATTATGCATCTACTCTGCTTTTGCATCCATCTAGAAAGTTTTTTATTTGCTGTTGTGTTTTTAAGATTTATAATTTTATGATTATTGTTTAATTATTTTTAGACATTCCACTTTTTTGTCCTGGTAGCTGAAGACTCTGGAACGCAGCCACAGCTATGCTTAAAACCACTCTCCACATGCTCAGACAAACCTTACTCATGAAGGAACCAGCAGAGGAACCCAGGTGTTCAGGATCCAGGGCTGAGATCTTCAAGCCTGCTCTGTTCAGGACTGGGCCTCCTCCACCCAGATTCCTCATATTCCAGGAGCTAGGCAGTTACACCCACCAACCGCCCCCGGCATGTAATACCATCAATGGCCAAGATCCAGAGACTATAAAACCAAGCTCCCAGAAACTCTTGTTGTCTAGTCCTCACTCTCAGAGAATCCGCAGGCTCCCAAGAGTATCCTCCCCATATGGCAGAGTCTGGAAAGCTCCCCATGCTGTATTCTATATGCCAAACCCCAGTAACTATGATAAGTCTCATTCACCTGACCCTGAAAGAGCCTCCTATGTGGCACATGCAAAAATCTCAGGGCCAGGATGAATGGAGACATTACTGGTGCCTGATCAAGGAAATCGATGAACAATGGGATGACAATGATAGAGTGATACACTTTATTGCATCTATTTTTCATTTGTTTCAGGTAATAATTAATTTGAAATTGGTTGTTAAAGTACTTTTGTGATAACTACCTTAAAATGTTTGTTATGGCAATCCCGTTCACAATTGTGCCCCAGAAAATCAAGTACCTAGGAATCAGCTTAACTAAGGAAGTAAAGGACCTGTACAAAGAAAACTACAAAACGCTACTTCAGGAAATAAAAGAGGACATGAGAAAATGGAAAGATATCCCCTGCTCATGGATCCGGAGAATTAACATTTTCAAAATGGCACAGCAGGTAGGGCGTTTGCCTTGCACGCAGCCAACATGGTCGACCCGAGTTCGATTCCTCCGCCCCTCTCGGAGAGCCCGGCAAGCTACCGAGAGTATTCGATATGCCAGACACAGTAACAACAAAGTCTCCAGTGGAGACGTTACTGGGCCCGCTCGAGCAAATCGAGCAAAATGGCAATACTTCCCAAAGCACTGTACAAATTCAACGCAATCCCTATTAGGATACCCATGACATTCTTCAAAGAGATAGAGCAAACATTCCGGAAATTTATATGGAACAATAAGCCCCCATGAATACCTAAAGCAATTCTTGGGAAAAAGAAAATGGGAGGAATCAACCTCCCTAACTTCAAACTCTACTACAAAGCAGTAATAATTAAAACAGCATGGTACTGGAAAAAAGACAGAGCTGTCAACCAATGGAACAGGGTTGAATATACTGACATCTCTCCCCAAGCATATGATCATCTAATCTTTGATAAGGGGGCAAGAAGTGAAGTGGAGCAAGGTAAGCCTCTTTAACAAATCGTGCTGGCAAAACTGGGTGGCTACATGCAAAAAAGTGGGCTCAGATCTCTGCCTAATGCCATGTACAAAAGTAAGATCAAAGTGGATTAAAGACCTCAACTGTACCTCATGATGTCTCACTAATAAAAAAAAAGTGGATTAAGGACCTCAACATCAGATCGGAATCCATAAGGTACATTGAAGACAAAGTTGGCAAAACCCTCCATGACATTGAAGCTAATGGTATTTTCAAAGATGTCACGCCATTGGCCAAGCAAGTGAAAACAGAGGTAGACAAATCGGACTATCTTAAACTAAGAAGCTTCTGCACCTCCAAAGAAACAGTGACCAAAATACAAAGACAGTCTACAGAATGGGAAAGGATATTCGCCGAATACACATCTGACAAGGGGTTGATATCAAGGATACACAAAGTACTGGTTGAACTCTACAAGAAGAAAACATCCAACCCCATCAAAAAATGGGGCAATGAAATGAAAGGAAACTTTCTCAAAGAAGAAATCCGAATGGCTAAAAGGCACATGAGAAAATACTCCACATCATTAATCATCAGGGAGATGCAGATCAAAACCACAATGAGATATCATTTCACACCACAGAAACTGGTCCACATTCACAAGAACAAAAGCAACTGGTGCTGGCATGGATGTGGAGAGAAAGGGACCCTCCTTCACTGCTGGTGGGAATGCCAATTGGTTCAGCCCTTTTGGAAAACAGTATGGACGATTCTCAAAAAATTAGAAATTGAGCTCCCATTTGACCTAGCAAGACTACTGCTGGGAATATATCCCAGAGAGGCAAAAAAGTATAGTCGAAGTGACATCTGCACTTGTTTGTTTATTGCAGTACTCTTTACAATAGCCAGAATCTGGAAAAAACCTGAGTGCCTGAGAACAGATGACTGGTTAAAGAAACTTTGGTACATTTACACAATGGAGTGCTATGTAGTGGTTAGAAAAGATGAAGTCATGAAATTTACGTACAAGTGGTACTATATGGAAAGTATCATGTTAAGCGAAATGACTCAGAAAGAAAGGGATAGACATAGAAAGATTGCATTCATCTGGGGAATATAAAGTAACAAAATAGAAACTAACACCCAAGAATGGCCGAGATTAGTACCAGGAATTTTGCTCCATGGCTTGGAGCCAGACACACATGTTAGGGAAAAAGGCAGCTCAGATAGAGAAGGGAGTACCAAATAAAGGGTGTTAGGAGTATCCTCCCAGGATGGGAGAAGCATGCTGAAAGTAGACTATAGACCAAACATGATTGCCACTCAATGCCTCTTTTGCAAACCACAACACCCAAAAGGAGAGAGAGAACAAAGGGGAATGCCCTGCCACAGAGGCAGGGTGGGATGGGGGGATGGGGGTGGGAGAGATACTGGGATCCGTGGTGGTGGGAAATGGGCTCTGGTGGAGGGATGGGTATTTGATTGTTGTATAATTGAGACCCAAGCACAAAATTTGTAAATCTACAACTGTACCTCATGGTGTCTCACTAATAAAAATTTTAAAAAATAAAATGTTTGTTATGGTACCAGAGGGATGGCTCGAGAGGTTAGTGCAAGTTTCTTTTCATGATGAAGTCCTGGGTTCTATCTCCAGAAATAATCTCCCTGAAGAACCACCAAGAATGACACCTCAGCACTGGGTTGAGAGGAGCCCCTTGGCACCGGCTGGTGTGGACTTTTAATAACAACAACAACAACAAAATCTTTGTTACATGATTCCAGGGGCTGGAGCAATAGCACAGCAGGTAGGGCGTTTGCCTTACATGCAGCCAACATGGCCAACCCGAGTTCGATTCCTCCGCCCCTCTCGGAGAGCCCGGCAAGCTACCGAGAGTATCTCGCCCGCTCAGCAAAGCCTGGCAAGCTACTTGTGATGTACTCGATATGCCAAACACAGTAACAATTATCACAATGGAGATGTTACTTGGCCCGCTGGAGAAAATTGATGAACAATGGGAGGACAGTGACAGTGACATAATTCCAGCATTTTATTTATCTCAATATTGACATTGTTTATTTTCTTTTGATTTTCTTATTCTTTATTTTAATGGGTGATTTCCAGTTATTTAAAGTTTTTCAATCCTGGAAATACTTCCCACTAGGTTAGAAAATTCTTGATCCTATTTAATCTTATTTTTATTTTATTTTTAACTTTTTTTTTGTTTTATTGAACACCCAGCAGTGCTCAGGGCTTACTTCTGGCTCTGCACTCAGGGATCACTTGTGGTGGGCTTGGGGGACCATATGGAGTGCTGGGGATGGTTCAGTTGCATGGAAGGCAAGCAACTTACCAGCCACACTATCTCTCCAGCCTAAATATTTCATTTTTTAATCAGTAATCATTTCATTTAGGTTTAGCAGAAGTAGGACCTGGCCTACATTTGTCTATAATGCTTCCAATGGGAACTTCATTGGCAGCGCCTTCAGGGTGGTGCTTCGGTCTGTTTGGTTTACTTGGTGCTTTTGGGAGTTCTACTGGTGTCTGCTACAGCTGCTCAAGGGTAGCACTGTAGCACTGTCCTCCCGTTGTTCATCTATTTGCTTGAGCGGGCACCAGTAGCATCCCCATTGTGAGACTTGTTGTTACTGCTTTTGACATATCGAGTATGCCACGGGATGCTTGCTCAAGGGTAAGGAAGAGATTTCCCTAGGCCTTTTGGCTACATTTATGGGATTGGCTGGTATCCCCAAATGCTTGGTTTTTCTTAGAAAGTGAGAAGAGCTTTGGGCCAGTGGGGTCAATGACACTTTCTGGACTATGCACTCACCACATCTGAGTTCCTTTCTCTAGAGTCCCCTGCCCACCCTAAAGAAATGATGTCCTCAATCCCCATGGAAAAGGCTTCCAGCTATAGCACAGCGGGTAGGGCGTTTGCCTTACACGCGGCCAACATGGCCGACCCGAGTTCGATTCCTCCGCCCCTCTCGGAGAGCCTGGCAAGCTACCGGGAGTATTCGATATGCCAGACACAGTAACAACAAAGTCTCCAATGGAGACGTTACTGGGCCCGCTCGAGCAAATTGACGATCAACGGGAGGGCCTTTACCTTTACCTTTACCCTAAGCCCCGCCCAGCAACCTTAGCATTCCCTGGTGGAAAAGAGAAACCTCAAAGCCACTGGGGAAGGAGTGTTTCCTTCTTGGTCAATTGATCTTTTTTGTTGGAGATGTTGGATTGATTTTATTTTGCTCAAAAATAAGATTTCTGTTCAAACCAAGGAAGAAAAAGTTGTACCAGGAACTGATTTCTGTTGTTGGATTGGGGGCCAAGAAATTCTGAGATGAATGATCTTCCTGTGCTAGGTGGGGACACACACACACAAAAAAACCACTTTGTCACTGCTATTCCTCCATTTCTGATGCTGTGATCCAGCTTGTCTTCTTGTGACAAGCATCCTTTCCAGATTTTGCTTAGCAATCGGGAGCAAAGAAAAGATGGTCTATGTCATCTATGTAGACTGGAAGTCCTGATTATTATTTTTGTTCCATCTCTTTTTTATTCTCTTTTGCCTTTTCTCTCTCTGGTATCCTCTTTCGTCTATTTGTTTCACTTATATTTTGTCTATTCTTTCCTCAATTTCACACTGTCTCGGTTATCAGAGTTTTATTATAATTCTTAAAGTTGGCTAGTGTCAGTCCTCTAACTTTATTCTTCACTCTCTATATTGTATTAGCTTGCCTAGGTCTTTTGTCTCTCCATATAAACTTTATAATAAGTTTGTCTATATATACATGAGAATGTGTGGGGATTTTGATTCGCATTGCTCTGAACCTGTATATCAATTTGGAAAGAACTGATAGCTTGACAATATTGAGTTTTCCTATTCATGCACGTGGAGTATCTCTTCATTTATTTAGATTTTCTTTAGTCATTTTACCAGAATTTTGTTTTACCTATACAGATCTTCTAAATTTTGCTAGATTTGTAAATCTACATTTTGTTAGATTTACACCAAAGAATCTTATTCTCACTGCTGATGTAAATTGCATTACATTTTACATTTCAACTTACATTTGCCTACTTCTCACCTGTATAAAAACAGGGTTTTTTTTTTTTGTTGTTTGTTTCATTGTTTTTTGGTTTGGAGCGATAGCACAGCGAATATCACAGCAGGTAGGGCATTTGCCTTGCACACAGCCGACATGGCCGACCCGAGTTTGATTCCTCCACCCCTTTCAGAGAGCCTGGCAAGCTACAAGAGTATCTTGCCCACGTTGCAATGCCTGGCAAGCTACCCATGACCTATTCAATATGCCAAAAACAGTAACAAGTCTCACAATGTTACTGGTGCCCACTCAAGCAAATCGATGAACAACGGGAGGATAGTGACAGTAACAGTTTTTTGGTTTAGGGACCATACCTGGTGATACTGAGGGATTAATCCTGTCTTTGCCCTCAGGGATTACTCCTGATGGTGCTTAGGGGACCACCTAAGGGGTAGATACCTGGCCAGTCACATGCATGACAAAGCCCTTACCCACAGTGATATCTCTTCAACTCCCAAAACAAGACTTTTATATGTTAAAGTTGTACCTGAAAACTTATTAATACCAGGAATTTTTGTTATCAATTGCTTGAGCTTTACTACATAAGCAGTCATTTCAGCTGTGAACAAAGACAGTTTTTCTATCTTCCTTTCTAGTTCTTTTTGTTTTGCTTATTTACTGCTTTCAATTGAAACATATTTGACATATGGAATTGTGTAAATTTAAGGTATATGACATTGATTTGATACATCTTTGTTATAATAATAAGATTGCCATTGTTGATATAGTTTATACCTTTTTTGTTTCACATGATTATCACTTTTTTTTGTGATTGGGATACTTAAAGAAAATCTGCAGCTAGCAGATAAATAAGTTTTGGGAATCTAACCTGTGGCTCATGGAGTATTAATAATGCAGTGTATTATAATCATGAAAATTCACATGCTAGCTTCCTTCCCAACCTATATACTTTTATCTTCTTTTGTCCTGCACTAGTAAGGACTTCCAGTATGATGTTAGAAATGAGTGGTGAGAGGAAACTTCCTCATCTTCATTCTACTCCTAGCAGGAAAACAGCCTAGTTTTTTTTTTTTTAACCATTAAGCATGATGTCGCTGAAATTTTTGTTAGGCATTCTTTATGAAGTTGAGGATGTTTCTTTCTATTCAATGTTGCTAGAAGTATTTATTGGTAATGGATTTTTTGATGTTCTCAAAAGATTTTTCTTCATCCAGTGATATGATTTTATGATTTTTCTTCTTTAGTCTGCTCATGTGATAAACTATATAAATTGTTTTTCATCTAGATAGTTTTTAATAGCATTGTCTGCATACTTGCACCCTTGTGTTTATTTTTTAAATTCTTCATCATTACCACTATAAACTTGAGTACCTGGCTTATTATGTACTCAATAAATATTAGTTAAGTGGGTGAAATAACCCCCACTTATACTTATTTGTATCTATTGAGAAGTCATGGGAGGAGAGTAGCAATTTACTGGAACCTGGGCATAGCAGAGATGGAAGGGATGGAGTCAGAGATGCTATGATATCTATTATTCCCTGGTTCCAGTACCAGGTTTAAGTCTCACTGGATAGAAGGCTAAAGCAAGCAGCTTATTGAGTTGTTTTGTTGAAAGATATAGATTCGGGGAACAAGCAGAATTGCTTTGGGCCTAGGTGACAGAGTGTGACAGAGTTGTAAGAAGACTATGATCCTGTTTATAAATGTTGTTATCCAGTAGGTGGGAGCTTGGAGCTATGGTAATTTAAGCATTTAATGTGACCTCCTTTGCATCTGCAGACTGAATTTGGGTTGTATGAAATGTACAAGAGAATAATAATTATGCTTTACATACCTTACAGTAGATTCAGATTTTTTTTTCTGGGGAAAAAAAGGTCCAATAAGTCTTCTTTTAGAGATGCTTCTCTGAGTCTTGGTCCCTGGAAACTTCAGTTCTATTTGACTTGTTCTCAGCTCAGATCAGGGCTGGCAGATCTTTCCTCTAGTCCTCATGTTCAAAAGTCCTGAGTACTTTAACCCCAGACTTTCCAGTCCAGAAATTCTCTTAGAAGACTGTTTCCTTCCTCTCTAACCACACAATTTAGCTAATTTTCCTAACATTCATCATTAGGTTTTGCTTATGTGCAATATCTTTTTGTTTTCAGGAAAGCATCAATGTTCAGGCTAGAAGGTCTGTTAGTCTAGTGTTCTATTTCTATTTACTCAACTTACAGAGAACGTTTGTGGGTATTTTCCCACCAGCTTCCACTGACCTACCTTATGGTTAAAAATGGAATCTTAAATTTTCTTTCGAGAGGTAATATTTCTATACTCTAAGTTCTTGTGGTTTGGGTGTAGTAAATGAGAAATCTGTCAAAACCAGCACAAAGGAGAGACTAGAGGTGAACACTGGGTCTTAGTGACATTGTTCCCACTCCTGCACGAAGCATGCCCAGAGACAGTCTTATAACCCTGGCCCTTCCTTTTATATCTGCAATCCACTAAAGTCACTTTTGAATTAGTTGCTTGGGATCTGATTTTTCTGCAATTTATAACCCCAAAATCTTGAACAATGCATGATTCATCCTGTCTTTAAACACTTTTAGCAAAAGCTTCCTTATTTCCTTACCTTCATTTGTGTGTTGGCACTGGTGAAAGTCATGGGTGCCTGGTCCTTGACTGTGGTCTTCTTTTGGATTCAAGCTCTCTGCAGGTCTTGATTCTGGTACCTTTTTAATATAAATGCTTCCCATAGTCACACAGCAATGCTTTCTTCTGAGTGCTATCATAAGTTGGAATCTAGATTTTGGTCCCTACCTCAACACTTCCTAGATTCCACTTCTGTTACAAATTTCAGTGAATTTATTTAAACTCATTTAGAATTGACTGAATAATTTTACCCCACTTGCCATTTATACTGATCGCTGTATGGTTCCAACAAGGTAGAGAGCTCCAAGAAACCCTTTCTCTTAACCATGTTTGTACAAATGTATTTGCCTACCTAGGACCTCGTTCAACTCAAGAAACCAATCATACTCACAAATCAAGCTTTATTAACCTCCATTGGAAACCCGGGAGGGAAGCGGAGCGAGATTAGAGTGTACATTCTAACAGGAGGCTCTTCCTGCTCTTAGGGCTCTGATGGAGACTGCCTCAGAGCTACACTCACCAGTTCCATCCCAAGTTCTAATACTAGCTGAAAATCTGTGTATTCACATAAGTTGATAAAATTCAGGGAATTATAACAAAGCCAGCATCTCACCGTATCTGTTCTTACCACACAGACACTCAAATTCTTGAAAGTGTCTGGAAGCAGAGGTGCCATCGAGAAAATAGCACTTTATCTTTCTGAATTATCCTGCAAAACAGAAAGAATTGTGAATTATCTTTCCTTGCTTTGCAGGATGAAAGCAGCAGAGACTGAGGATCATGGGACCACAAAATTTGTGTCAGAGACTCAAGAGTCTCAAGTCAGCTAACCTTGCCCTTTTAATATACAGAAAAAAGGAATTAAGGTCCAGAGATGAGCCATGACTTGGCCAAAGTCACCCAGTCAATTAGTTGCAGAGTCAGGATGAAGATTTAGGTCTCTTTGACCAAGTGCCTCTAGGGCTTTCTAGTAATCAATAGAATTACTTTAGGGTCCTTATGGACATTACTTTCAGAAAAAGTTTCAATTTACTCTCTCATATAAGCAACTATATCCATGAGCTTGTTTGAGGTAACAAATAACCCTGAGCTTAGTGACTTTAAAAATAATTTATGGCTACTGACAGTTCACTGATTGGCTAGGCAGCTTTCTGGGATGGGCTGAGTCAGGCTGCTTGAGGAGCACTTGATGAGGAGATGGTACTGTCTGCCAGGAGCTCAGCTAGGATGGTTTATCTCTGCCCTGCATGGTTTTTCATTCTCCAGCAGAAAGGCCAGGTTGGTTCACATGGCAACTGGATGAATTTCCAAGAGAGAGAATAAGAGAATATTCAAGGCCTCTTGAGACATCAGCTTGGAACTCGTGCACTCTCACTTGCGTCACTTTCTGTGCACTAATGTGGGTCCTAGGCCAGTCACAGATCTAAGGGGGGAGGAAATAGATTCTACTTCTCAATGCAAAAAAATAATGGTAAATCACATTGCAAGAGGCATAGACATAGGGAGAAAAATAATTTGTGGGCTTGCAAACAAACATAACTCTGGAGCTATAATGGCCTTATTTTTATAAAGAGCCTAAAGTGTCTTAGTTCCTGGTGAAATAACAGCTTAATACATATGTGTCAAATGAGTTCAGCCACAGATAGAGAAGGGAGCACCAAATAAAGGGTGTTGGGAGGATCCTCCCAAGATGGGAGATGCATGCTGAAAGTAGACTATAGACCGAATATGATTTCCACTCAATGCCTCTTTTGAAAACCACAGCACCCAAAAGGAGACAGAAAACAAAAGGGAATACCCTGCCACAGAGGCAGGGTGGGATGGGGGGAAAGGGGGTGGGAGGGATACTGAGATCAGTGGTGGTGGAAAATGGGCACTGGTGGAGGGATGGGTACTCGAACATTGTATAATTGGAACCCACGATCACAATCACAATCATCCTGTTGTTCCTCGATTGCCTCGAGCAGGCCCAGTAACGTCTCCTTCGTCCTAGCCCCGAGATTCTAAAAAGTGCCACATTCAAGGCTCTTTTAGGGTTAGGAGAATGAGATCCATCATTGTTACTGGGATTTGGCATATTGGGTACGTCACGGGGAGTTTGCCAGACTCTGCCATGTGGGCAGGTTACATTTAGTAGCCTGCCAGGTTCTCCAAAGCAAGAATGAGATAATAAAATGTTGTGGCCGCGTGTTTCCGGGAGCTGGGTTTTATAGTCTCTGGGTCTTGGCCATTGATGGGATTACACTGCGCTGGGGAGCAGTTGGTGGGTGTGACCCCCGCCTACTGGAAGATGGAGGATCTGGGTGGAGGATGCTCCTGATCCGAGCAGGCTTGGAGATCTCAGTCCCAGGATCTGCATGCCTTTTTACCTCTGCCAGTACCTTCATGCGTGTGGAGAGTTGCCTTGGCATGGTTGTGGCTGGTTCTGGAGGTCTTCGGCTGCCAGAACTCTGCTTGGGGTGGGGAGGGAAACTCAACCCACCCTCCTTCAAGGGGCCTGGTGAGGACAGCCAAGCGTGGGGGCAGGAGACTCTGCGCTGTTCTTTTCCAGGAGCTGGACACAAAAATTTGTAAGTCTACAACTGTACCTCATGGTGTTTCACTAATAAAAATTAAAAAAACAAAAACAAAAAGCAAATGAGTTCAGCCATCTTCCCATTAATGAGAGCCTCATCGAGATGAATGTGTGATGCGTGTATAAAAGTGTGTGGGCACACACGTGTGGTTTGTGCTTCTTTTAGCACTGTAGCACTGTCCTCTATTGTTCATCCATTTGCTTGAGTAGCCACCAGTAGCGTCTCCATTGTGAGACTTCTTGTTACTGTTTTTGGCATATCTAATATGCCTTGGGGTGCTTGCCAGGCTTTGGTGTATGGGCAGGATACTCTCAGTAGCTTGCTGAGAGGGACGAAGGAATCGAACCCAGTCAGCAGCATGTAAGGAAAACACCCTACCCGCTATGCTATTGCTCCAGCCCTGTGCTTCTTTTACTCTTTTGAATTGCAGGCTTCTCTGAGGACACATGGTAGATTTCAGGAGCAAAGATTGCAGTCTGACCTGCCTTTGAGCAGGACTAGGCCCCCTGCAGAGCCCAACTCAAGTGACAGAACATAAATAAGACCTTGTTCCTGGTAGCAACTGCATATTCGGAGACACAGCTTTCATTTTCTGACAACAAAAAAAAACTCAAATTCATTTGCACAGAGAAAAAAAAATTCCTGGAAACTATTTCCAAAGAAGCATATTAGAGACTGGAGCTTAACTTCAAGCACAGCTATCTTTGAGGGAACTTGACCTCCAGGAACACAAACCCTTTAGTTCCTGATGGGTCATGGCTAGCACACAACCAACATTCCAGTACCTTCTAACCTTCCCAGCTTTCAGGTCACAAAATGGACAAGGTACATGGCCCTTAGCTCAGTCACACTGACATCATGGCCTTTCTGACACCTAATACATGCCCAGTGGCACTTACAAGTCGCTGAGTGAGTATGTAGAGTAAATAGAGCTCTCAAGATCCCCAATCTCCTATTGCTGAGAATCTAGTATGAAAGGAAACAACAAACAAGAAAATAGTTCGATATATAAATGCACAAAAATTGTGATCGGTGGCATGAAGGAAACCAGAGGGTGTTTTTAAAAGACATTAAGAGCTATCTATTTATCTTGGATGGTTGGGAAAACCCTGAAGAGGTGACACTCTGGCTGAGATCCAGAGTGTGATAGGGGCCAGATAGAAAGGTAAGGGCCATTGGAAGTCACAGAAACAACATATGCAGAGGTCCTGAGGCAAGGAAACAAGGAATGCTGATGCACCCGTTCAAAACAACAGGGGAACAATGAATTACTTTCCCAGACCTCCTTAGGGTGTTCAGACATTGATACTTTCATCACCTATTGAAAATGCCTGCATGAGAGAATGTTCTAGGAAACCAAAGGAATCCAATGCACCAACCTGTCCCCACATAGAATACCTTACCAGACCCCTGGGGACTAGCCCAGACCCCAGCTTGTGGGAGGATCTGGCCTTGAGGGAACAAAATGTACAGCTCTTAAAGCTGCACCCTGGTTTTGTCTATCAGCCTGGTGAATCTTCTCTGAAGACTAATTTTTCCCCCTCAAATATGAGCCCAGAACCTGCTGCCTCATCCACACACACTCCACACACTTAAACTCTTCTCCTGCCTTTTTCTCCCTTTCTCCCGCCTACTTCCTAATTACATTTTCCTGAGCAGGACCTTGGGCTTAGGAGGTCTCCTAAGTCTTGACCCTTTCCTATTCTATGCACCTGATTACTTTCCAGAGGATCCTAAGATTCTGCTTCCTGAAGAAATCGTGTCTTGTCATTGATTTGGACCATACCTATCAAAATATTACCTCCCAGCAACATCCTTTATCCTTCCTTCAACCCTTTCTTCCACCCTTCCACCCTTCCACCATCTCTCAAACATGCATCTCAAAACATGAACCAACATTTACAGCAATTTCTCTACAGCTAACCTGCTTAAAGGCTTTCTTGGCAGAGGCTTAGATGATCTCTGTTCAATACCATAATTCCAGGCTGCCAGATCATTTTTCCTGAAGTGATTACAGTAAAATTATCTGCTTCTCTCTTCTTCTGGACCCTTCCCACTCTCCACACTCTGAGGTGGAATCCAGTTCTCTGACTTTGATCCCAGCTACCCCAGGACATCGATGAAACTGGCAGAGCTCAGGAACAGGATAGCAGGACAGGACTAGATTTAGAGGCTCCGTCCTTAATGGGATGAGGATGAGTTGCTTCCCAGGAACCCAAACTCTCTCTCTCTCTCCCTCCTCCCTTCCTTCCATCCCTCCCTCTCTCTTTCCCCCTCCCATCTTCCCTCACCCTTCTCTCTCCTCTCTCTCCCTTCCTCCACCCTTCCGCCATCTCTCAAACATGGATCTCAAAACATGAACCTCTTTCTCCCTCCCTCCCTTCTTCCCTCCTTCTCTCTCTGTCTCTCTATCTTCTCTGGGAGACTCTGTTTCGAGATAGCCATGCTCAGGCACCCTAGGGGACTCTCTAAAGTGCACCCAGTTATGCTGGCCATGGCCGCTGATAGTGACTCCCGACATGAACTGAATGTCTAGCTCAACCAACCTTCAGCTGGCAGCTGGTGGCAGCCCTAAATATCATAAATCTCTACCAGGTGCGTGTTCTCAGGTAGATCCACTATGTCTTCCCTTTTTAAAGTCCTGGCTCACCACTGAGTCATGAGTGGTTTAAGCCTATCAATTTGGGAAAGCTTGGTAGAAATAGAAACCAGAAAAATAGACGTATGACAGGCCTCATTTGACAGATGAGGACTCAAAGTCAAGCCCACGAGTGAGCAGATGGCAGGACTAGCAATAGCTCTTGCATGCCTCAGGCCTGAGCAGAGGGCCACATGCTGTAACTATTCAGCAATGTACAAGAATCTCAGGTAAGTGAAACTTGGGTAGGGGATGAAGCCAGGCTCGTGGTTGGTGGACCCCCATTCAGGGGTCCAGCCCAGACTGAGAGCTCCTGTTCTAGGTTCATATGAGGGATTAAACTCAGGAATTACCCTCTGGCTTACATGTGGATCCATGTGCCACACGAGGTCTTTGAGCTCTGCACACTCATCCTCATGGCCACTGGTAGAAATGTTCAACCTTCCTGCAGAAGGCAGAAGAAATTGATAGTTCCAAAAATAAACTTGGGGCCAGAGAGTACAATGGGTAAAACACTTACCTCGCATGCAGCCAACCCCAGTTCAATTACCAGCACCTCATATTGCCCCCGAAGAGCTGCCAGGAGTGACACCTGAGCACAGAGTTCAGGTGTGACTCCTTCTACCACCCCCTCACACACACAATAAAAAGAACCTGTGCTGACAGCTGCCACTTAGAACTAACAACATTGGAGGAAGAAGTTGCTCCTCCTCCTCCTCTCTGAGTCACAGGATTCTCTTCTAGCAAAGGGAATGGTGATTACAGCACCTAATTCATAATGTTGTTTGTAGAAGTCAATGAAATAATGTATATCAAGTACTTATCACATTTCTTGGCTGTTAATATATTCCATCTAAATGTTTCTTCAGGCTAGAGACAGATACACACTGAGTTTGGTTAAGAAAAGAAAATAAACTGAGTCCCTTTTCCCACTCCTACTTCTCCAGGGAGTCCCTTTCACATTACTCAATTCACTCAGTTGTGCTCACCAGAGCAGTACTCCCAGGTAGAACACCTCCCCTTACTGGTATAAAACATCCCAACATGGGTCAACCCTTCCTTCTTCACCAGGGCCAAATGATAAGGGATTGGAGACTGTCCCTAGCTCTGAGACTCCAGGTAACAAAAAATGGAAATGATATTGATTGTCTCACAGTGTAGACCCTTAATATGGTAATAAATGTCTGGTGCTTGGAACACAGAGTTTCCAGAATATTCCCTCCCTCTCTGTGTATCTCTTTGCTTTGCATCTCTGTTCCTCTCCTCAAGGAATTGGGAGAAAAGTGACACTTCATACCCTCTGTCTTCACTCTGGTACCAAAGAGACCTTCAGGCTCCTAGCAAAGCTGGGGGTGCCTTCTTGTTCTATCCCTCCCTCAGGACTTGGAATTCCCACTTTCATCCTGGGAGAGACAGGAAAGTTAGAGTTTGGAGTTTCTCGGGGTTTAGCACTGTCACATAAACTCGGGAAGCCCAGGAGAGGGTGATGATTTGGGGTCATAGACAGAGTGCTGGGCTTGAGAATCTGAAGAGAAAAATATCAGACTCTTCTCTTTGATCTCCGTCTCCTTGACCATGACAGAAAGCATCTGTTTCTTTGACTGCAAACACAGGGACAGTAGTAGATCTGTGCTATGACTCCTACAAGCTTATTGTGAGACTGAAAGAAGATAAACAGGAGTGACAGTCTCTAGTAATGTCAGTTATTGCTTGCTCCTACTACTGTCCATCAGCATGGAATGCAGCAATTTGTCTGCAGACCTTAAGTTCCTGGAGATCTGTAGAAGCCTCACTAGCTCCCCAACACATCCCATAAGACTGGTTCAACAGAGCCTTAATAGATAAGGACAAAATGGTGTTTTTAGATGCACAACTTGTTTCTGTTATTACCTGGCACAAGGCCATCACTCTGTACTCCCATAAGAGCAACAGCCTTAGCAAGTCACAGTCTTCTAGATGACACCAAAGCTCAGAAGTGCACAAGTTGCAGCATCTGGATGTCTACCTCTTTCAACTTCCTCTGATTCTTTTCTTGAACTCCAATCCCCTCAGGCACTTTCAGAGGTGGGAGAAGAGAGATCACAGCTTTCTTAACCAACCCAAATGAGGCAGGGTTTACTCCTGGCCCACATTTTGGGGAGCAACCAGGGAAAGCAAAGAGGGATCTAGGAAAACAAGAGAAGGCAGCCCCTTTATAGATCCCAGAATCATGTCTGCCCTCCTCCCTGGCCAGTGGACTTCTCTGAAATGTCTCTGAAATGCCCTGCACAGCATCTAAACTGGTAGCATTTGGGGGATGGAGAGAAGGAGGAAGGGGAGAAAGGGAGGGAAGGAATAAGGGAGGATGGGAGGGAGGGAGGGAAGGAAGGAAGGAAGGAAGGAAGGAAAGAAGGAAGGAAGGAGGGAGGGAGGGAGGGAGGGAGGGAGGGAGGGAAGGAAGGAAGGAAGGAAGGAAGGAAGGAAGGAAGGAAGGAAGGAAGGAAGGAAGGACTTGTTGAGTTCTGACATTTTATTTGGTCGGGAAAACAGCTCGAGGCAGTTCTGCCACCTCCTGTGGGTAGGAGAACAGGAAGCATGTGGCTCACAGGCCCTGAGGGAAGCTCAGAAGTCACTCCTCCAGGGGTTCCTGGCACAGGCTTCCTTAGGGCCCAGCCTCAGTCTGCCTGGAGATGTTGAAGAAGGAGCAGCATTTTCCTATGGCCTCCGAGATTGGAATTCCAATTCTCTACTTAAAAGAGAGCCCATCATCCGACTCATCTCTGCTCTAGCCCGCAGGGTAGACCTGGGAAAGGCTGCCAGGGAACCTGCCAGGTGTTTTATTTTTTGCATTGGTGTGTAAATGACATCTAGCTGCCTTTCCGGCCAGAGGGAGGTTTCTGCTTAATTCAGACTCTGGAGGAACGGCTCAGGCAACCCGCAGCCCCAGCGGTGCAGTTGGTCTAATTGTACATGCAGGCCCACCTCTCTGTTCTGCTTCAGAAGGCTTTGCTATTTATTGCACACCCCGAGATGCACGAGCTGTCACCTCTTCTGTGAAGCCTTCCTGGTCACGTGGCTCACAAGCCCCACTGGAGTCTACCCATCCCCCCCCAGCCACCACACACACACACACACACACACACACACACACACACACACACATATATACACATACCCAGACTAGGTACCCCATTAGCTTTCACTGAGAACATCCACCTACAGCTTGGATGTTCTCAGTGTGTTTGGCAGGGTAAACATAGGAGCTCTTAATTACAGGTGTGTATGCCAAGTTGGGGGTCTTCCTTAATTTCCGTTGCTGTCAATCAGGAGGTGCAATGGGCCAGGGCTGCTGGGTCACTGAGCCTCACAAGCCTCATGCTCCAACAGGCAGCCAGAAAGCTCTCCCCCTGGCAGAGAGAGTTTCTCAGATGAAGCTGCAAACATCAGGCCCTCCTGAGGCCTGAGCTCAGATTCGGTGTCCTGTCCTGTGGGAACTATCCTGTTGGTGAAAGTCAACCACAAAGGTCTATGCTGTCTCCTTGGTCTAGGAAACAGGCTCCTCTTTTGAAGGGGGAGCTTCAAACTCTCTTGGCAAAAAGAGGCTCATTTGCAGAGTGAAGAAAGACTACAGCATGTGCTCTCAGAGCTGTTCGATCACTTCAACATGAACCTCCTCAAGAGTAGGCCTGAAGGGTGGGGAGATAGCTCAGTAGTCAGAGTGCATGCTTTGCATCCTCAAAGCCCCTAGCACTTAACGGATCCCCAGCACTGTGGGTGTAAGTCTCAAGCACTGTCGGTCTGGGCTCAGTGACATCTCTGCATTAGTAGTCCTGACCGTTGATTTCTTCTGCCCCAGATGCCTGAATATCAACAGGAGTCATTCCCAAGCCTCCTAATTATAGCTTGGGAGGCCTACCAAAAATAAAAAAATAAAAATAAAAAGAATATATCTGAGTTGAAATCCAGAAACATAGGTTTATAGTCATTATGAAAAAATCTGTATTTGACCTGCAACTTGTGCCTTAGGAACTTCAGACCTTGGATGGAATACTGTCTCTGTGACATAGGCTTTGTGTGATGTTGGGCTAATCATTTGCACTTCTCAGCTTCCATTGCCTCAAAATAGAGAGACCGGTGGTTTCACCCTTGAAGGCCTCTTATTGGGATCAAACAGCATAAGGGGTCATGAAGCTCATAGCACAGTGCAGAGCGTGATGGAGCAGTTTAATGAAGCAGTTTTTATTATAGTTTTATTCCACAAAATAGCATTCATTATTGCTCCTGACATGTACTTAAGCAATGAAATCTTCCTCAAAAATCTTTTTTTTTTGGTTTTAGGAACACACCAAGACACCTCTTGGAAGGACTCAGAGGACCATACGAAGAGTCAGGAATCAAACCTAGGTCAGCTGCATGCAAGACAAGAGCCCTACCTGCTGTACTATTGCTCTCTCCCTGCCTCCAAATTCTTATACTGCAAATTTCTCAAGGGCACAGCCTTTATGTACAAAAAATATTCACTATAGCTTTGTTTATAATAAGAAAAAATGTGAAAGCAGCATAAATATCCAACAACAGGGGGTTGGTTAAATGAATTTTAGTATATCGACCCAAAGGATTTCAGTGTAGTCATTAAAAATGATGTAGAGCTGTGTGCACTGACATTGAAAGCTGAGCTTGACGGATTGTCAAATGGGGAAGAAGGTTGCAATATAGTACATACAGTTCAAAGTCATATGTGTGCAAAGTATTTATGTGCAGATACAGAGTTGTCTTGGTGGAAGTAATAAAAACGTTAACATGCCTATCTTCATGGGGGAAGAACTGGGGTATTTCCTAGCATTTCTGATTTTTCCACATAGAAATGCATTCCTTAGCTAAATTAGAAACAAATGCATCAGGAGAGCTCCTTCCCTCCCATGGAAGGCAGGCAGAATGCACCAGCTGTCATACCTGGGATTGTCCTGTGGAGTCTGGGAGCTTGTTGGTGTTGTGATCTGTGCTCTGTGCGTGGCACCATAAGATCGACTGGTTCTTCCAGAGCACCTTAAGAGTTATAACCTTTCTCTCCTTCCCCCTGTTGTACAGCTCCCACCCCAAGGGTACCTCCAGCTGCTTCTTTTTCTCCCTGCTCCTTGGAACACCCCAATAAATCCTCTGAAGTTGGCTTTGGAAGAGAGAAGTATGATTTTCCTCAAGTCCCATTTCACACTCAAGCAGCCTAGGAAAAGGAAGAGAAGGGTGTCCATACAGCAGCATAGACCACATGAGTGGATAGCAGTTAGAAGGACCAGGATGAGGAGGTGAGGGTTTCCAAGCTTCCTGTTCCCTCTGTCTTCTGACTGGGCCATGGACTGATGCTAAAGAGGTTCAGAGCTCACCAAGGAAGGAAGACAGTATGTTTCAAGCTCTTTAGAGGGGCTGAACTACTTAAAAATCAAGAAAGCGGGGACCAAGTGATAGTACAGTGGGTAGAGTGTTTGCCTTGCACCTGGCCAACCTGGGTTCAATCCCCGGCATCCCATATGGTCCCCTGAGCATTGCAAGGAGTAATTCCTGATTGAAAAGTCAGGAGTAACCCCTGACCATCGCTGGGTGTGACCCAAAAAGAAAAAAAAATCAAGAAAGCCCACTCAACCCCATGCCACACCCATAATTCAGCCAGGAAAACATTCCTTTTTTAGAGAACCATTCTGGAAAAGGAACGTTTTGCAATAGCTGTCCTTCTCACTGCATCCACCCAACCCACTACTGACTTTCCTTGAGGGTCTATAAACTTTATGATCCCTCAAGCATTTCATTCTAGCCCCTTCCTTCCTAACTCACCTGGTCTCTCTTACAGAGACCTCATGGGTGAGTATGGTTCTCTTAAGAACTGGCCCAGAGCAAACTAACACCTAACTAATTCCACTTAGCCAAGAGGAGAGAGATAGGAAATACCTTTGGATGAAGAGGCTCCATCACCTCGGGAAGAAACCTGAACAAATGAAGGTGGTTACCTTGGTCACCCAGCCAGGGTGGGTGTGCTGGCAGTTGGAAAAGTCCAGGAATTGCTTCTAGATTGCAAAATTATTCGGATCTTGGGGACACAGGAACTAAAGGATTAAGATCATTGGTTGAGCCCTTATATGCACGAGACTCAGTGTTCGATCCTCAGTAATACATGGCCCTCAAGCAAAAACAACATCAGAAGATAATAGAAGAAAACAGGTTGTGAAGAGCAATGCAATGATTTAGGAGTCCTCTCATACAGGGTTCAGGGGACCTGGGAACCATACTGATGATTCTTAGATAACTAGGTCAAATGGTTGAATGTCAGGAACATAAGATTATAGTGCTACTAAGATCCTGTGATGCCAAGGACTACCACAGTCACCCCAGGAGTACTTGGTAGCTTCAAGGGGTACACTCAGCAGTGCTCAGGAGCCTCCTCTATGACATACCTATTAGTACTCATAAAACCATATGGTGCGTGGAATTGAACAGGGGTTGGTCACAGGCAAGGCAAGTGCCTGAATCCCTGCACTATCTCTCTGGCACTCATCATAGTGATTTTTAAAATTTTGATTTTTTTTTTTGCCACACCTCAAAGTGCTCAGGCTGGAGTGATAGCACAGTGGTAGAGCGTTTGCCTTGCACGCAGCCAACATGGCCGACCGGAGTTCGATTCCTCCGTCCCTCTCGGAGAGCCCGGCAAGCTACCGAGAGTATCTCGCCCACACGGCAGAGCCTGGCAAACTCCCCGTGACGTATTCGATATGCCAGACACAGTAACAACAAAGTCTCCAATGGAGACGTTACTGGGCCCGCTCGAGTAAATCGATGAACAACGGGAGGGCCTTTACCTTTACCTTTACTAAAGTGCTCAGGGGTCATTCCCGGAAATGCTCAGGGCTTATTACTGGAGGTGCTCAGAGAACCATACATGGTACAAAAGATCAAACCTGGGCCTCCAACATGCAAATGTTCCCTCTTTATAGCCTCCAATGTAGTGACTTTTAAGAGTATTTAGGGGACACATTTCTCTGGTATCTCTCCGTAGATCTAGAATGATGTTTCCAGGGCCAGAGCAATAAGGTCACATCCAGCTGCAACAGTGCCGGCATGAAGTGGACAGGAGGTGGGTGGGGTACAGCAGATGAGGTACATGCTTGGCACACTGCTGACCCAGGTTTGTCCCCAGAACCCATAAAGTTTCCCTGAGCCTGTCAGGAGTAAGCCCTGAGTAAGCTCTGAGCACTGCCAGATAAGGCATCCACCCTTGTAACACCAAAAGGTAAAGGCTGTGAGTGTGTGTGGGTGGAATATTGTTAATTGTTAACAATATTGTTAATGATGAGAAAGTTTAGGAATTGAAGCAAACTTCCTTCTACCCCCAATTGCTGATAATTAAGGCAGTTCATTGAGGATTACCAGCCATCATTCCATCCTTTCCAGTTCCTTTAATTGGGTTAGAATGCCTCTGTTCAGAAGCATGCCTCCAGAACTGGAGCTAAGTTAAAGCCCTTTATAAATTAGGCAATAAATTGGAATATGTTTCCCCATCTGGTATCCACATTTAGGAACTCGGCGGTTTTGCATGAGACACTGAATTGTATTGCAAATTCCGGGTACTGGGGTTTTTAGTGGTGCTTGAGAGGCACTTTGTAGTATCTGCCCAGTACTGCTTTCATTTATTAACTATGTGGCCTTGGATATACTATTAGAATCTCTGAGTATCTCAGTGTTTTCATCAGCAAAATGGGAATAATAAGGGCACCTGACTCATAAGATTGTCATGAAGTTTAATAAGATCATGCCTGTGAAGTGCTTGGAATGCCATCTGGCAGAGAGGAATTCAGAAAGCATTAACAGCTCCTTCTACTGCGATTAAAGTTCATAAAATTCCAAGAGCACAAAGGCATCCTAGTACAAGAGACCACTGGGACCACAGAGAGCAAATGTGGCATTGGTGAGTGCTAAGAAAAGGTGGACCCATCACAACCACCTCACCCACCTCCTGTCCACTTCATGCCAGCACTGTTGCAGCTGGATGTGACTGCAGGCCCCCAGCTGTGACTTTCAGTTTCTGTCCACCAACCTCAAAAGGCTCTCAGAGCAACCTGGTAACCGCTCTACATGCTCCTGGCTCACATATCTCTCCCTCTCCCACAAAACTCTCACACCTTCTCCTCCATTTTCTGCCTACTCCTCCTTTACCTCCACCTCCTTTTCTTCCCCAATTTTAGCTACAGCCTTGCTTCCTGCTTCCTTAAGAAAATAGACATTTTCAGACAATTCCAGAGTCTCAGCAAAGCAGTTAGATTAGTATCTGCAGCAGTGCCTTCCACTGGAAACCTGCACTGGGAACCTGAGGGTTCCTCTCCTAGAGTCCCCCAACACTGTGAAACTTGTATGTGGAGGCTCATTTCTTATTGCCTCAGAAGGATCTTCATGAATTCTGAAAATAATTCCCCCACTCATTTTCTTTC
Organism: Sorex fumeus; assembly: GCF_029834395.1. Taxonomy (NCBI): domain Eukaryota; kingdom Metazoa; phylum Chordata; class Mammalia; order Eulipotyphla; family Soricidae; genus Sorex; species Sorex fumeus. Next base: position 49,566,502 of record NW_026606104.1, read on the forward strand.
TATTTTGGACCATTTTTGTAAGCATCCATGCATTGATTAAAGTATTAATACCCTCTTATACCTCTCTTCCTCCAAGTATTTGCCTTATCTCACCATAGGCTAAGCATTTCAGAAACAAGGTCTGCACCTGCTCTAACCACAAACTCTTTTCACTGTCCTCTCAAAGCCAGCCGTTCTACAGCCTTCCACTGCAATGATGCCAACAAATAGTTTTAATCATAGTCCTGACACCTCATCCTGCCCAATTTAGGCATATACATCCTCACAGAAGCTGACACAGGTGACTTCTGCCTTCCTGAAAGGCCTTCTTCTCTTAAATTCTTATACACTTCTTTCTTTATCAGGCATTCTTTTGCTGGTTCCTTCATGATTCTCTTATCTTTCACTATTTAAGTGTGGTATAACTCACACTCAAACAACTGTTTCACTGTTAAACTGATTGGTCTTATCTGATCCTGTGACTAAGTATGCAGACGACTTGAGAGATAATACAGGATGTAGGTTAGGCTCTTGTCTTACATGGATTGCATCCAACCCAGTATGGATTCCGTTCCCCCTCAAATGATCCTCCAAGCATGGCCAGCAGTCACTTCTGAACACAGAGCTAGAAATAACCCCTGAGTACTTCCAAATATGGTATACATCCTCACCCTAAATTAAAAATAAATGAATGACTAAATAAAATGTTGAGACTAATGATTCCTAAATTTGGAGTATCTCACATATAGATATGTGTGACCTCATATACATAGAGATGATATGGAATATCACCTAGCCCAGATATCTCAAATATCCAATTATTTATTGAGTATATTTCCACCTAAATAGCTAATGGCATCTCTGAGTTAAAGTATCTGAAACCTCAAACCAAAATCCTCACTATACCCGTGCCAGATCCCCCAAGAGCAAAAAATGGCAGATCACTCTTCCAGCTTCCAAATCTTGGAATTAATTTTCAATGCTCTTTCTTATTTCTTTTTAAAATATTTTTAGTCTTTTATTAAGACACCATGATATAAGAATTATTCATAGTTGAGTTTTAGACACACTTTGTTACAGCATTAGTCCCACTGCCATGTCAACTTCCCTCCACCAGTGTCCCCAATTTCCCACCCCCACTGCCCCCCCTCAGCTTGCCTCCTTGACAGGCACATTTTTAAGCTTGGATATTGTGATTTTTCTATCCCTCTTTATATCCTCTACATCTAATTTGTCAGAAAATCCTATGGTTCTTCTTTCAAACCTCAACCAGAATAAGATCAGTCTTTACCACTCCGAATATCCCAACACCCTCTCCCCATGATTAGTTCAACATTCTATTCTATCATTTCAAACCCATTATTATCATCCCCTGAAAAGTTCATCTGATACAGCCTAATATTTACTGTGATAGGGTCACAGTAAAGGAGGTACAGTAAAAGGGTCTTTAGAAAGTGACTACCTCATGAAAGTTCACAAATGGGATCCATGCTTTATGAAGGAGATCCCAAAGAGCTTTCTTGTCCTTTCCATCATGTAAGTACATAAAGAGAAGAGAGACAATATGACCTACTGTCCCTTACCTAACACCAAATATGCCAGACTTTGAACTCTCAACCTATAGAACTAGAAGGGATACATGTTCATTTTTTATAAGCCATTCCATCTATAGCACATTGGATATAGCTGCTTAACCTAACAATACAGGCTTCTAATTGGTTCCCTGGCTTCTACCATGGGACTCTGACATCTTTTCTCAATAGAAAAAGTAGGTGAATTTTTTTTTGTCTTTTCAAAGTACCTGTAAGATATATTGCATCTCTATGACAACTCTCCCTAAACTTTCCATTTCACCCCCCAAAAAACTCAGGGACTTTCAATGACCTTATGAAGGATCAAGATCCCCACTGCCTTCAGGACCTCTGAATGCTGCCTACTTTGACTCTGTTTCTTATTAAAGGCCTCCTTGCTTTTCCTTAAACACATCAAGCAAGGGCCTTTGCAGCCACCTGCTATTCTTTCTCCTTAATAATATATTCTTCCAGATGTCCACATGACTTTCTCCATTCAAGTCTTTGCTTTCTCCATTCAAGTCTTTGTCATCTTCTCTGAAAAAACTTTTCTCACTACTTCACCCTTGACCTTCCCCAACCTCTGGATTCTTCACTGAGATTTGTTGTTTTGAATATTTTACTTTACCAAGGGCAAGACTGTTTGGGTTATTGCTTTAGTCCCTGCACCTATCACATTTCACAGCTATTCTCAACTAAGATTTTGCTTTATGAATAGACACATAAGTCTACTCTTCCAAGCCCTTTTGTTATTCTTAGGCATTGGCATGCAAAGGCAAAGCCTTCTGAAGTCAAGGAAAAGGTCCAGAGTGTCTGAAAACCATCTATGGTCTGGGGGCTCCATGCATAGATTCTGGCATCAGAGTAAGCATCTCAGGTCCACCAGTGACTACCTGTGAGAGTAGAGGTAAGCTGTGTCCTATCTCGGGAAATTTTGATGTCTGCCAACTAGAATAACGCAGACAATGTTTTCATAAGTGCATCATGAGGCTTGAATGCGATAAAACATCTAGAAAGCCCTGAGGACTGTGTCTAGCATGTTATTATATTACCACTATGTTGTTATAATTATTAGTCATCTTTTGCCTTAGTTTTTGGTTTACAGAACTTTTCCTTTCAGGCATTTTCCACCTCTCTAACACATTCCCCAAATAGCACAACTACAGTCCTCCAGGGAAGTTTGCATTTTTCTTCTTATTATTGTGGCCCTGTTGAAATTCAAGCTCTGGCCTTACGGTCCAACTTTTTCAGATGGCAAGTATTTGAATGTTTGAACTTTGATCACTGTTGGATTCATCTATCTGCTCTTGCCCTGCTTCTCTGTAATTATACTAGCTTTGTGCAGCTTGGGTCAGAGTTGCAATCTTTGGATTGTTTGTTCTGGAAGTCTTTACTTTGTCAGGAATTTCATGTTCACCCATGCTGCAATGCTTTTGACTTTTAGCTTCAAGTCACAACTGGGAATCTCTCTAAAGCCTGAAAGAATGAAGCTTGGTGAATGAGAAGAGCTCAGCCAGGTTCTCCAGATTTCCCCCTGGCCTTCTCCCCCAGGCAGAGACATCTCTCTCTGTTCCTTGGGTCCTTACTCCAGACAATCAGGATTCAATAAGACAACGAGAAGTTCCTCCAGGTCAGGTTTCTGAAAGCAAGAAATCCCTGTACAACCATAAGAATCTCCAGATCCCTATCTATGGCCTTTTATTCCAAGCAACATGTAGCAAACAGACATTCCAACAGGACAAAGGAATTCTGATAGCTTGTGGAGTTCATTGTGGTTAGATGAGAGATGAAAAGAACTGGTTTGATTTTGGCAACGCTTTGCAGTATTCACCTACGCATACACACAAAAGGAATAAAGTTTAATACTTCACCGATTCTGTCTCCAATTTAACTCTAATTATTCATTCATTTAATCAGTTAGTCAGGAATAATTTAATAAACATTTATTATGTTGCAAGCTCTAAGACTGGTAGTTGGTAGTAGGGAACCAGGTATAAATAAGGCTGCTCTTTTCTGGAGGAATCCATGATTTTAAATACACAACAGATTGCACAATCATGTACATAATGCTGCAGAAGTAAACTTTAAGTGCTTGAAGATGAAGAGGGCATATTTTGTCAATGCAGCTTCATGAAAAAGGGGAACATAGCATTCTCAGAGACAGAGAATCGGGAGAGTACCAAACAAGGTTCTTTAGGTTATAAATAACAAACCAATGATTTATTAGCTTAAATAAAAAAGAGTTATTAGGAGGATCTTGTTCTTTTAGGGAATATAAAAAAGACAGAATAAGTAAATCTCAAGTATGGTGAAAATAGAGAAGTTTGGGAGACCTTGACAGTAGAAATCTATAATCCTCCTTTTAAAATAACTCTACAGACACAATTCATCAGTTTCTAGTCTCCAGATGTCTCAATCCCAAAGCCCACACCATGGTCTATGCCCGGACTTTTAGTTAGACCTGAAGACTGAGCTCAGAAAGTTCAGACCCAACCAGACTGAATCCAGTGCAGTTCCCATGAAGAGGGCTTCTTCAACATGGACTTGACACCCACTTGGATGACAACTACAAGGAGAAAAAATGCTTGGTCAGAGAGTGCAGCACTAGAAAACTCTCCGAGGCAGGGAGACAAAAAGTTGTATGATGAGTTAGTTTTAAACCAGCAAGCTCGGGCAATATCTGTGACATTATGTATACACTACTTAGTCATAGATTATATTAGATTTTGTGCGAATAAAGGAAACCTGTTGTATGCAATTATTTTCATTAAAGTTTATTGACAAACAAGCAAAAAGTGTATTTACTAGAAACCTATGAGACAATACCTCTCAGGGATGGGGAATAAATTGAAAGGAAATAACACTTGGAATAGGCAGGTCTTGGGTACTTCCAGAAAATCTTGGTAGTTGACACCTCCCTCACTTCCTTTGGTAACCATTTCAGGAATTAATGGAATTAAACAGTGCAGAGTCTATGTATTCCAGTTTCGGATGAGTTGGCAAGTTGAGGTTTTTGTCATAACTTAAGTGGAGGAACATTAAGGAATGAATCATATGTTTCCTTATGTAGTTGATGTCTCTCTTATGCTTCTGCCCAACATTTATCTGATTATCCATTTCCTTTTGGAGAATTATCCTTTTCTGGTGGATTTCCCACCCAATGCCTTAGTACCATCTAAAGTATACCCATGAATAAAGTCCATCTCTTTATACTCTGCCTCCTGAACTTAGCATTGTGATCAAGGGTGAGACGCACTGTTCACAGTAAGATGTTGGCTTCCTGACACAGCAGTTGCAGGAATCACAAGAACATGCTCCAATAGCCTATTTTCTTCTCTCTGCCCTGGGTCAGCCAAGGGCATGCATGCTCAATATTGAAACTCAGGAGCTGGAGATATAATATAGCAGGTATGTATTTGCCTTGCACGTGGCCAACTCGGATTCAATCCCTGAACTATATATGCTTCCCTGAGCACTACCAGTAGTGATCCCTGAAGCGCAAGTGATTCCGGTCTCCTCTGTCCATCTTTATTGAAGGTCTATTTTAGAGATGAGGGGAGAGGAGAAAAAAACCTCCCTCACTCAGCAGAGCAGTTTTTTTTCTTTATTGACTGTAGTATAGAAATAAACTAGAGCATTTTGGAATTTCTGTAACAAGGAGGAAAGGAAAAATGTATTGAGGTTTCTGCTAGCTGGCCAGAATACATAAAATTACTCTAAATTGTAACATGAAAAGGAGGGTGTGCTCTTGTGGGTCCCTTCAGGCATCTATTCTTGTTGGACAGTGGCTCTGCCCTGATTGATGAATGCATCTTTTCAGATTGCTGAGTATTCCCTGTTGATTGGCACTAGAACTGTATGAGGTGGTAAATATTTGGATCAGATTTATATTTACTACAAGCTGAGTGTTCTCTATAGGTTCTCTCATCTTTTGTCATTAAACCAATACTTAATAGGCATGGATTTTATTGACTCAGAAGTCAGAGATTTTAGAGAAGCTGGCTTCTTAACCTCTAAGATTATACCTTATGTGGAATGGACTCAGGATTTGAACAGAAAACCAACCCTTCTCATTGCTTAGGTGTCCCACCTCAGTTGCTCAAGATGAATCATTTCAGCCGAGTGTTCTCCACTCTGAATTTACAACTCTGAGCCATGGTTTGAAGTGTTATTTTTATCTTGGCTCACGTAGCAACTTGGCAAATGCAAGGAACCCAGGTGCAGGTTAAATTTTAGAATAGTGAAGAAACTGGTCTTGTTTAGGATGTTTAACAGAGGGAACTGAGTCACATCAGTAATTCTTTAATCTTTTTTATTAACCTTGGTTCTGCATGCAATCATCTATGAAAACACAGTGCTGAAAACTGTAGTTCTGACTGAAGAGTGTGGTAAGGACCTAGTGTGAGAACCCCTGGTTTGAAAAACAGTTGAAATGCTCCTTGCTGTGGTTCTTTAGAGTGAGGGGAGCTGAGATGGGATGTGTCAGCCTTTCCTCTTGCACTCACTGCCTGGTCAGAAGTCTGGGGTGAGTATCCACAACCAGCGTTTTCCAGCCCTGCATGTCTCTAGATACAGAGTTTGGAAAGTTTCCGGTTTGGTGAACACATCTCTATTCTGGGAGGTTGGTGTACCACATTCCATGGAGATAGAACTTCCTCTACTCCTTATTTCTATGGTTAATCCAGTGGATTCCTTATACTATTCTTCACTATAGTAGAAATTGGCAGAACTTTTCCAAAGTTATATGAACCATTCTAGCAAAACAACAAACTCCAAATGAGGGTCAGACATTGTGATCATGCATACAGATGAAATCTTGGTCTTGCAATTGAGATCTGCAGTGAGGATGCAGAATGACTGGAGATTCTGGTGAAATTGAGATCTTTATGGTATTTGATGCTCTTCAGGGAGTGTTAGAACTACATCACATTGAGTGATGTCAGAGAATTATTTGGATATTAATGTAGTGGCACGAAGGGAGGTAGGCACTTGAGAATTAAGAAAAACCAGGAGTGTGTGTTCTTTAGCCATCTGCTAACTGGATCTGCACAAAAGTCTTCTGAGTGCCTCTTCCAAGGTTTCCACATCCTTGATGAAAGGGTAGAGGGCAGTATTGAAGCTGTCTCTGTCTCCTCCCCCTTTCTCCTTCTTTGTGATACAAACACGGGCATCATATCCACATTCATCTTATGATCAGAAGCAAAATTCAAAGATAAAGGACAAGAGCATCTCAGAGACATCACTTCAGACTTCATCTAGTTTTAAAGATGTTTTCAGAAGTCTCTGACCTGAAGTCTCCTAGTGGTAGGAAAAACAAAGTCTGTTAGTTTCAACTACCTTTCACCAATTTCATCAGGAACAGCTGAACAAATGCATTTCTCAGAGCTTGTGAGAGCCCCCCCCATCACCTCTGTAGGGCCTGTGAGCACTGTGCCAATGAGATATGGGGACCTTTCTGAGAGGCCAGCCCCAGAGCACAGCCACCTGCTCAATTCTGGTTCCATCTGGTCCATTCCATTCCCATTGCTGCTCTCCTTCCTATTCTGTTCATTAAAAAATGTAAATTTTTGTCATCAGGCATAAATACAAAATACTCAAGGTGGATTAGCAGTCAGAGACTGAGCTTGGAAAGAGTCCCAGAGGAGCAGAGTGGGAGTAACCCTTTTATGAGGTATTTGTTCTTAGGCCGATAGGCCAAGTAAGAGCCAGAATAGACACTCCTGAGCTATAGCAATATACTGATTTTTAAATGTGGCCATAAATGTAATCATAACTTATTAAGTACCCACTTTTTGCTTTCTGCTTTATGTTTATCATCTCATTTGCACAAGTACTCAGTGATGTGATTACTATCACATCTATGTCTTGAGAGAAAATAATGAGGTTCAGAGAGGTGAGGAAACTCACTTAAGGTCACTCAATTAGGAAATAATAGTGTCTCAAGACAACCCCAGATGTGAGATTCTAGTGCCCATGGATAAAATCTTTATATAACAGGATGGTTTCAGGGCTGAGATGTAGAGGGGCTACTATCAAGGCAAAATGTGTCATCTCTGCAGGAAAGGGAGTACCCAACCTGGGCATTGTCTGTAGTTCAATATACTCTCTCCAGGCTTCTCTGAATCCCTAGACCTCTTTTCATAGCCCAGAAACAAGGATTGATACCAAAGATGGTTGGCTCAGATTCTTCACTTTAGCACTAACCATAATTATTGATTCTTAGAACAACCTTCCACAAAACAAGTGTCCTCTAAAGTGTGCCTAATAACCCCACAGGAGACCAGGTAAGCCCAGTGCCCACCCAAACAGAGCTCCAGCAGCATTTGCTCCCCAAATCCAAAATCACTGCTATACCTCTGGCCGGACTCCATCATTTTAGGATGAAGCTCACCAGGAAATTAATCTGCCAAAATTCAGGTATGTGTTTTTTGTGACTGAAATCTACTGGCTTTCTCAGAGTCAGGATGGGCTACCTTCTTTCATCTCCCGTACTTCCAAAAGCCCTGGCAGTCACCCACATGCCAAATTCGACTTAATCACTTAATCACTTAATCCCCGTTATTCATCGATTTATTCGAGCGGGTGCCAGTAACGTCTCCATTCATCCCGGTTGCGTGCTAGTGTAGCCCAATGGTATCTGTTCGTTTTAGAAACATGTAGAGCCTCAAACCGATCATTTAGGGTCTTGACGAAGAAGTCTGACCATCTTATAGGTGGGCGTCCACGTGATCTTTTGATGTCTCGTGGAATCCAATCAGTAATGGCTCTAGTCCAGCGGTTGTCTGTAAACCTCATTACGTGTCCAGCCCATCTGATTTTTGATGTCTTGGCAAATGAGACAGCGTCCCTGATTCTTGAGCGTTGACGAAGATCAGAACTCCGGATTCTATCTCTCATTTGAGTGAATCGTGATATTCCAAGCATAGTTCTTTCGATTCCTCTTTGAGAGACCCGAATAGTGTTTTCATTCTGTTTTCGTAGGGTCCAGGTCTCTGAGGCATATGTTAATGCAGGAAGAATAGTGGAATCAAAGAGATGTGCTCGTAGCTGGAGGTTCTTTGTCCTTTTAGTTATTTCTTCAATGCTCTTGAAGGCATTCCCAGCCGCTCTCTTCCTCCTGCGCAACTCAGGTGCCAGGTCATTCATCATGTTGATTTCTCGACCTAGGTATATATAACTGTTGCATTCGGAGATGGTGGTTCCGTTGAGAGCGAATGGAGCGTCAGGAACAAGGTTGTTTCTCATAAACATTGTCTTCGTAAGATTCAGCTGTAGTCCGACCTTTCCACATTCACGGTCAAAGTCGTTCAGCATTTGTGCCACTTGGTTGATGTTTGGTGTTATTAGAACGATGTCATCAGCAAAGCGGAGGTGGTGTAGTTGCCGACCATCTATCTTCAGTCCCATGTTTTCCCATTCCAGTCATCGCATGATGTTCTCGAGGGTGGCACTGAAGAGTTTTGGTGAAATGGTATCACCCTGCCGAACCCCTCTCTTGATATGGATGATTACTTCTTTGTAGAATGGTGAGATCTTGGTAGTGAATCCGCAATAGAGCTCACGAAGGATCCTGATGTATTGAGTTTGTACGCCCTGATTGGCTAGGGCTTCCATGACCGCTTCCGTCTCAACAGAATCAAAGGCCTTCTTTAAATCAATGAACGTTAGACAGAGTGGCATCTTGAACTCCCGAGATACCTCAATGAGCTTGGTTATTGTGTGGATATGGTCGATGGTACTGAATCCTTTTCGGAATCCAGCTTGTTCACATGGTTGTCCTTCATCTAGTGTTCTGCTAATCCTATTCAGGATGACTCGAATGAATAGTTTGTAGATGACAGATAATAGGCAGATTGGGCGATAGTTGCCAATGTCGTGGATGTCTCCTTTCTTGTATAGTAGTACAGTCTTGCTGGTTTTCCATTGGGATGGAACCTTGCATTCAGACAGGTAGCGTGTGAAGAGTCGAGCCAATGTATTGATGAGTACTAATGGTAAGTTCTTCAGGTGTTCAGGTCTGATCTTGTCTGGGCCAGGTGCTCTTTGTTTCTTTACAGACGAGATGGCATGTTGGATTTCGGAAGGGAGAACATTGGGAACGACATATCCATCATGTGGTATGTGGTATGTGGGCAAGTGGATGTGGCTATTAAAGAGATCTGAGTAGAAGTCATGAATAATCTTCTCCATTGCCCTTCTGGAAGATGTGATAGATCCATCATGATGTCGGAGGGCAGCCATCTTGGTTTTGTAGTTGGTGAAGGACAGGCGGGCATTACGAATGTTTTTCCCAGCTTCTGCTGCATCTACCAGTACTGCTGCTCTCCTGTTTTTGAGGTCATCCTTGATGGCTTCTCTGCACTGTTTTGCCAGTTCGGACGTTTGCTTGTGGTTGCCTGAGGCACGTGCCAAGCCACGTTGGCGAATAAGTTCAAGAGTGTTCGAAGAAAGACGGTTTTTTGTGGTTATCTCTCTCTTGGCATTCCTTGCACAATCATGGAGGTGCTGAATCATTCGATCGTATTCCTCATCAATGTTGTCAATGACGGCATCTTCCCATGTTGCCGCAACAGAGCCAAAGAGTTCCCAGTTGGTGTTTGTTCTGGGAGTCCTCTTCTTAAACCTTGCATTCTTTTCTCCTCGTTCTGTGAGGTAGAATTTTGCACGAAGAAGACGGTGGTCTGATCCCGTTTGGAATTTTGGGACAACAGCAACATCGGTTAGGCAAAACCGCCAATTGAATATGATGTGGTCTTTTTCATTGTGGAACTGTCCATTGGGAGATTCCCATGTCCAACCTTTAGATTCAGCCTTTTGGAATTGTGAGTTACCATGGAAGGTTTTGGTTGACATGATGAACTCAGACAGTCTGTCACCCTGTTCGTTCCATTCCAGGCCATGGGTTCCGATGTGGAGTTCATCGACTGATCTTCTTGGTCCTATCTTGGCATTAAAATCACCGACAATGATCTTGTAGAAGGTGTGATCTTCTTTATAGAACTTCTCCAGCTCCATGTAGAATTTCTCAGTTTCTCTTTCACCATAACTGGATGTTGGTGCATAGACAACAAAGATAGAAACTGCCGGTAGTGAGCCACATTTATTCAAGTGTAATCGTCCGATTCGGGTTGTTAGGCATTCAAATGAATCAATGCTCATGACTAAGTTTGTGTTGACAAGGATACCAACACCACCGACGCCTCTTTTATCACGTGTTCCAAGGAACAGTTCTTCTCCAGTGTCGAAAACAGCATGATGGGATTGATGTCTTCTCGTTTCGGTCAGACCAATGATGTCGTACTTGATCTTTCGTGCTTGTACCATAAAGTCTTCAATGGATACAGCGGATGCCAAATTCGACACTCAGTTAAAAATTTAACATCAGCTGTACCACCTTGTTAAAAGTTAAAAGTTCTGAACTTCCTGAACAGCTCAAGTTCTACAACACTGATAAACCACTAACAGCACACAATATTGGGTGGGAAACAGAAGACAACCAGTCTCTATTAGCAAAATAGGAACACAGAAAGCTTACCCTGTAAGAACATCTTGGGGACCTTTCATACGGGACTTAATGTATCCATGGTGAGATACAGCAAGTTACACTAATTTTCTTCTAGGGAAACAATTTTTGACCATTCATTATTCTGTGTATAAACTGTCCAAGGGGCAGCCGAGGGGGCCCCGATGGCTCTTCCCCCAGCCATCTGCATTCGGGGTGGGCCCAGGCTTCTCCCCGAGCCAGGGCAGCCCAGGCCATGGGTCAGATGGTGGATAAAATGAGGGTCAAGACAGTTGATTGATCAGTTGCCGTTTATTCCATTCTCCCCCGCCGCCCGCCCCTGCCCCTGTCTCTCTGAGCATCCCATTCTAGTCTCACACTGCTCTCATTCCTGTTTCATCCTGTCTCTCCCACTCATCTCTCCAAGCTCCATCTCGCAGCCTGGACTCTCTCTCTCTCCATGTGCTTGCTCCTGTATTCTTCTATATTCTTTTCTCTCTATCCCCCTTGCTAGCCTCTTTGCATTCCATCTTGCTGCCCTGCTCTCTCTCTCTTTCTCTCCAGGTCTCTTGTCTCTCCAACTCTTCAGCACTCTGGGCTGACACTGCACCCAGTCTGGTAGCCAAATAAACATAAGAGAGCCCTTCCTGACCTCCCAAGGGCAAAATACCTCCTAAGGTGTTTTTCTCCTTTCCTCAGTCCAATAACTCTTTCAACATCTTAATACTAGTTATTTTTTGTATGGACACAGTAAAAGATAACATTGAGGCTTGTAGGGCAGCTCTCCTGGGAACATCTTGCCACAGACTCAGACAGCAGCTCAGGCTCAGACTCAGGCCAGATTAATCTTTCCTAACCCTAGCATGGTCCAAATCTAGTTATTATTTTTTGGATCATGACAGCATTTGTCCATGACCAAGCTCTTATAGTTAAGCATTATGGCACTTTGGCCAGGCGCATCTTGATGCCAAGGTAGCACATAGCTTACCGCTTGCCCTGGTTCCATCCAGTCTCTCATTAAGATCCTGCTTTGGGGAGCTCTAGGAAGAAAGGGCAGCTGAGGCTCAGGTGAGAGAACAGATGCCCAGGAGGAAAATAGCACTGAGAGTCACATAACAAAAGCATAGCATATACTGTCTTCTTGTGTCCATATAAAAGGACATTGCTCTGAATAAACTATGCAAAGGAATTAGGGAGAAGAGAAAAACAATATTTACAAGTCAACAGAGCACAAAGGAAGAAGTTACAAATGAACACAGATGAATGGGAGCACTGTGATGGGAGCAATCCAATAAACCTAAACTACCTGCAGCTATGCAGGAAGGACAGAAACAGTGTTATCCTACAATTCTATTATCAAATTATTGATAACAAGTAATGTAAAATAAACTATTGAGGAACTGCTATGTGGGCAGACTTAAGGGGTGGTTGGGAAAATTGTAGACAATGGTAGAGGGAAGGTGTAACCATGGTGGGATTGGTGTTGGTATATTGAATGCCTATAACAAATCATAATGAACAACTCTATAAACCACGGTGTTTCTGTAATATGTAGGGGGTGGACATTACACATGTAGACCTTACCTATTTCGTGTACACTCCAGAAAATTGCTTTAAAAGTTGTATCAATGATAGGTGAGACAATATTATTACCAAAATGAGATCCAAGTATAAAATAAAATTTAATGTAGTATACTTTAGATTCCAGAGTTGAGAACTTAATATATGGAAGTGAGAATGAGCGATAGCACAGTGGGTAGGGCATTTGCCTTGCACGCAGCCAACATGACCGACACGAGTTCGATTCCTCCACGCCTCTCAGAGAGCCCGACAAGCTACCGAGAGTATCTCGCCCTCACGGCAGAGCCTGATAAGCTACCCGTGATGTATTCGATATGCCAAAACACAGTAACAACAAGACTCATGATAGAGACATTACTGGGCCCGCTCGAGCAAATCGATGAACAATGGGAGGACCGTGACTGTGAGAATGGGCATTTTGTTTATATTGTATTAAGTGGTTTTAATTTTCTTATTTACATCAGTAAAAATCATACAGTAATCACAAATTTGCTCTTACTGACTTTTTTTCTGATCATTCTATTTACTATTTCTTAAATTTTTGTTGGAATAAGAAATATAAGCTAAATTTTTTATGTGGCTAAGAAGGAAGGTTGGGACTGGGAAGAAACTAGGGATATTGGTGGAAAGAAAATACCAGTGATGATGGTGTTGGAACATAAATTCTTGAAACACCTGTATAATTAACAACTTTGTAAATCATGTTTTTTTAATAAAAATTATTTTTAAAAACAGAAAAAAAATTGTGTGCAATACAGTGCAATCTTCACTTTAACACAACTTTATTACAGGTTTTCCACTGGAATTTTTGTCCTGCTGCTTTGGATCAAGGTTACTGGGAATGCTTGACAGCTGCCCCATTCTGATGTCTGGTTTGCTTATCTCTGGAGTTATCCCCACCAGTGGCTCCAGGTGTCTCTTAAAAGGAAAATCTGGCCTTCATATAGTCAAAATTATGGTGAGTTCCTGATTTACAGTCATCTGGGATTTACCAGATTCTTTTACCTGCTCCAATCCCTGAACAATACAATTCCTGTGGTAAAGGGCATATGACTGTGACCTTCACTGGAGTTTTTCACTTGGTTGTCGGGAAGCCATTGTATGGAGAAACCCAGAAGGCCCAGTATCCACTGACTGTTTAACATGATAGTGCAAGCCCTGGTCTCTTTATCTCATGGTGTGATTTGTACTCCAGAGAACCACTTCAGTTAGCCACAATGAGATTAACCACCGTACTTGCTATTTTATTTTTTCCCACTTCCTTCCCCTCCTCCCTTTATAGGTATTTCTAACAAATCCTCTGTAAATAAATAATATCTAGGGCTGGACAGAATGTACAGGGGTTAAAGTACTTACATTGCAACCTGCCAACTCTGGTTTGAATCTCTAACACCGCATATTGCCCCTGAGCACCACTAGAGGGTCACTTCTGAGCACGGAGCAGAAATAGCTCCTGAGCACTGCTGTGTATGTTCCCTCCCCTCCTCCCATTAAAAAATCATAACCATCCAAATAAATATGATGTAAATTCATCCCCTGTGTTCTGTTTCTAGGGAAGAAGACCTAAGACAGACTCCACATTAAGGACTATCTCTTTACAAATGTCATGACTATCTCTTTACAAATGTCATCATATCTTGGGTCCTGTTCAGGAATTAACACTGTAGACTTGTTTGAACCATAGAGACAGAGTCACATCCTTATCATTGTCTGTAGCTATTCACCTCCTATTAGAAAGATCTTCTCTAAATTCCAGTCTCTCGTCTTCTCTCATATTCTCTGATATTCTCATTTCCACATTGTCCATCCCTTGCACCCCCATTCAACTTCGCAGCTTCTACCTCTTCAGTTTTTCCCAGTAGTTTTTACAAACAAGCTTTCTTGCTTGCTCCTATTTTCCCTGGAATACTTTGGAATACCTGCCTTAACTGAGTGTGAGAGTTGCCTCAAGCCAACTCTCACTCAGCTAAGATGAAATACCTCAGGTCAGCATTCTCTTGTGCCTCCTGACCACTTTTAAGCCATTCTACCTCTACACCTTGCCGTTTTTCTCTTGTCATCTGGTTATGTCATTAAAACCAACCAAATGTATGTCATTTGACATAGCAATTTCCCTTCAGATAAAAATATGCGTGAGGTGAAAGGAAGTAACACTGTTCTCCCGTTGTTCATCAATTTGCTTGAGCAGGCCCAGTAACGTCTCCATTGTGAGACTTCTTGTTACTGTGTTTGGCATATCAAATACATCACAAATAGCTTGCCAGGTTTTGCCATGGGGATAGATACTGTTGGTAGCTTGCCAGGCTCTCCGAGAGGGGTACAGGAATCAAACCTGGGTCGGCCACGTGCAAGGCAAACGCCCTACCCACTTTGCTATCATTCCAGCCCGAGGTGAAAGGAGATCTGTGAAAATATCTGTAATGGCAATGTTTATGGCAGAAAAATGTGATCTAAATATACATCAATAGGATGTTGACAAAACAATTGGAATGTGGGGGCAATGGGTACCCACACCTCTGATACAAAAAAAATATGGGTGGCTTTTTTTTTTTAGTATCAACATGGGGAGAAGTGAGAGTATGTTGAAAGTATGTTGAGCAGAAATAGTTATAGAAAAATGTAGTATGATCTTACTTTAATAAAGCAAAATAGAAAAACCATGCATATCTGGGTTATAAGATCATGAGAGTTACCCTATACTGGTCCTGGGATTACATGGTCCTGGCAGTGGCAACTATAGCCAAGACTCACAGAAGCATCACACAGTCTTTAAAAACTATAAAATGAGTCCAGAAGTACCTAGATCAGAGATTCCTAAACTTACTTTGTCTACTGTCACCTTTGCAGAAAAAAATGTTGTTCAAACTCCACTCTAGAAATATGCCTTCTATCTGGGAATAGAAAGACCCCCAATTGCACATAAGGCTTCTACCATTCCCCCCTGGATTATTCCAGCATCTCAGATGGTTTAGAATCACCTCCTTGGTAAACACTTGTCTAGTTCTTAATACAACATATAGACACTGCTTAGTTCTCCTAGCAGGGGTCTAATAGGTAGGAGTGAGAGTCAATGGCTCTGAAGCACCACTCATAAGCCCTTTTAAATTTCCTCCTCAAATTTGCATAGGACAGAGTTCCCATCTCACCTATCTAAATAAGAAAGATTTGGGCACTTAGTTTGAATTTCCAAACACTGTTATGAAAGTCAGGTTTATGGCCTTGATTTCCTTTGTCCAACCCTGCTTCCCATTAGTAATCAAGTCAAGTTATCATCACCCCCTCTCTTTCTGTTTTTGTTATCAAGTGGGTACTGGTGGGAGATGAGGGGACAGAGACACCCACATGGAGGACAGTGAAGGAGAGGCAGGAAAGGAAACTGACTTCACATAGATTTCTTTTATGTTTGAGTTGGCTACTAGATTATGGATTCTCTCCAAAATAACAAAGATTAAAAATGAACTTTAAAAATATCATGTGGCTCATCAAATGCCTGAAGGACACTTATTTGAAAACAAAATCTCTGATAAAGTGTTAATTATTTAACATCTTATGCTGTGGCTACTAATTGGAAATCTATAACTACATTGCTTGGGTTCTCATCCTATCCCCACAAGTGTTGTAACCCCTCCCCTCTGCACACTCACTCCATTGTTTGTGCCCTCAGCAACTGCAAGGGGGCTCATAGTGAGAATCACATGGACTGTCAGATTGTGTAGTGTAGTGGCAAGAAGCTCTGATTATTTTCCTTTCACTTTTCTCTTCTGTAAAAATGAGAGCAGTAATAGTACAAAGCTCCAAGGCTTGCTATCGGTGTTCGATAAATTAATTCACATGAAGTACATAAAACAAAATCTGGCACATTGTAAATATGCAATATAAAGCAATCTATCATCATCACTACCATCTCTATCACCACTACTATTGTCACCCTAAGTGTCATCAAGGTATATTCAAGGAGATGTCTGTGTACTTAGGTTAATCTGATGTGTCAAGCACAAGCAACATTAAGTCAAGCTACAGCTATGTTAAGAGGAAAGACTTTGACCTTTTCTCAGTAATGAAGGCCTCATCCTCTAAAGTCTCTGCTAAAGAACTCTCCCCTAGAGAGCTGATGGCCTAAAGGTAATGGTGCCTGCAGGACAAGGAACAGAATTGAAACCCTCCCTGTGGTTGCTTATAAACCTGGAAGGAGCTCTCCATGGTCCTGTTTTTATGAAGTCCAAACCAGACTGTCTCCATCCTCCAGCATTCTGATTATTGGCTTTGCCACAGGCAACCTTGTCGAGAGACTCCCTGCATTAAGACTTTGCAGAGCTCTGATTATGTACTATGCTTCTTAGAAATATTTTCACATTAAAGGATTCATAATCCAAATTAAAATAAAATACTTCTGATGGCAGAATTTATGCTTTTAACAACCCAAAGGGAGTATTTTAGACTTAGGGGCTTCCAGAGAATTCACCTACGGTGGTTATCTCCAACTAAGCATGAAAAGTTCAATAAATAATTACTGTATTTTCAAAGGTCTTTCTTGTGGTCCTATGAATATCTTGCTGTATGTCAAATATTCAGGAACAGAGAGAGAAGAGGTATGTCAACGTAGCACTATTCATTATAGTAATAGATGCTATCCCTACACCCTGAAATCATAGAGAGAGTGGGAGTAGTCAGTTGTTGGAGTTGCCAACCCAAGGCTAGTCTTTGACATATTGACTCCAGGATCTAGGTGGCTACCATGGAGAATGGCAATGAAAAAAATTTGCAGTAAAATTTCAGATGAGGAACTAGATGTAAGTTTTGGATTATATTAGGTCTTGGTGGGGTGCTGAAAATTTGAAGCAAAAGAAGCTATCTCATAACCATATTGGCTTTAGCCCTCTAACGTATTAGCTAAAAGTCTTATTGAATCTAAGATTCACATCCCTTCTCACTCACTCATTTATCCATCTGTTGTTTCCTCCTCTTCCTCCAGTGCCTGATAATTTACACAATAACACTTCTATTCAAGACTCCTGGGTCATAATACTTCTCTCATATACCTATCCAATACAGACAACAACTCAATTGCTCTCTAGAGTGTTGAGACCTCACTTTCATTTGCCATAACACTGTTTCATCTGGAATTTTTCTATGTGTGTCAGTGCTGTATCTCTAATCTTCACAAGAAGGCAGCGTGCATAAGAAGTGGAGGATTACATCTATTCAGTGTAAAACGGGACACAACATGACCTTACCTTGCTAAATTTTATGAGGAATGGATATAATGTTGATAGTGGCCATAATATAGGATAAGACACTTACATACATCATCACAGAAAATCTAATCCTGCCTAAGTCATAAATTCTTTGAGATCTGTAATAGTACCTACTAAGCAGGGATAAAAAGAAAATGACAGAGCACATTGATGGTATGTTTGATCCTTGGCACCATGTAGTCCCCGTAGCACTGGTGAGCCAAAGGACCTGCATCTCGCTTAACCTACTGGGCCCATGTAACCAAACCAAGCAATGCTCGGATTGGCCCCAGCCACACTCCCCCCAGCACAAAGGGGGGTGTGGTTTAATATAAATAAATTAAAAGTAAAATAAATTCACACTATATGGGGAAATTTCTTTCTAAATAGGGCTCCCTAACAAGATGCTATTGGGAATCAATAATTCATAGAAGTCTCTTATGACATAATTATCTTATCATGATCTCTCACATAAATGAGCCAACTTATTGGGGGGTAGAATGATCATCACAATGACCATAATTATCATTTATTGAGCATCAACTATAGACCTGGGACTGTAATATGCATTTTATAAGCATGATGATATTTAATTCAAGAACTGTTGGAGTCAGCCCAAATTCAAGCTTGCAGAATAAAGGAGGTGTATCTGCAGTCCCTAACCTTTTCCTTATAGTCAGAGATTTATCAACACCTACCTCCAGGCCTCATTACTTTTGAGTTGCATGCCTGAAATGTCTTTTACATCTTGAATTTATTGTAAGTTTAATTGCTCAACAATTTATTTGGAGCTTGCAAAATATGCAGTCCAAATGCAAATTCATACTCCTTTCTTCTCTACTTGCTACTCCAGCATTGAGTCTGAAGCACATTATCAAACCCTTTGATCAGATATTGGCTTCCAAAAGTTTATATTAATACCAATGATGGTTACCATTTCCTGAGCTCTGGCTAATTACATGAATTCATTTTGCACCACAGCACCCATTTTTATAGATTTGTAAGTTGCAGATTATGTAATTTAATAAAGTCACCCATATACTACATGGCATAAATGACATTTGAAACCTGTGTGATTCATTTTATAAACTCAGATACTGAGCCATTCTCCTTTATGGTCTGTCTTATTACTACTGTCTGAGTAAGAGCAGAAATGCTTTGGTGATGTATACTTTCCACATGAACAAGTCTGATCTAGAAGGAAAAGAGTGAGGTTTGGTTTTGTTTTAAAGATATTCATGATTCTTGATCACACTCATTGTTATATTAAAGACAGAGATATAGGGTCAGAATTCCTCATACCAGGGGTATGGTGCTGCCAGCAGGTCAATCTGTACCTGTGAGGCGAGTGCATCAGTATCGTGATGGTACCTTCAGACTTCTAGATACTCCAAAATTGCTGCTATTCCTTTGGCCAGACCCCAACAACTTGGGGCCAAGTTTACCAAGAAAGTAAATGGCTAAAAGTTAGATATGTGGGAGACACACCCATAAGCCACCTCCAGTTCAGCTATATAATTGGAGGCAAGGCCTCTCTGGTTCCTGATCGAACTGCTTACAAGCCATGATCCCAGAGAGTCAAAAGCAAATCTCAGAACCCAGCGGCTTTGGGCAGAAATGCAACCGGTCCCTGTAGTAGGTTACTGGCGCCGGGCCACCCCAGGGGGTAGAGGGTGCTGTCCCTACGCCTGCTCCCTCCTGGTGGCTCAGTGGCTGTCATCCTCCAGAGGCCACTGGACGGTCAGGTTTGGGCCTGCAGTCATGAGACACCCAGGGCCTCATGGGATGGGGGTGGAGCCGGCCCTTTCCTTCCTTCCCAATGAGACCCCAAGTCCCACCCATGAACGGCCACTCTGGCTCCAGATCAAGCTGCTTAATGGCCATGATCTCAGAGACTCAGAAACAAATCTCGGAACCCAGTGGCTTTTGGCAGAAATGCATTCGGTCCCTGCAGTAGGTTACCACCGCTGGGCCACCCCAGGTAGGAATAGGTTTCGCCTTGGCCTGTTTCTCCTGGTGGCTCGATGGCCACCATCCTCCAGAGGCCATTGAACAGTCAGGTTTAGGCCCACAGTGATGAGACACGCAGGGCTTCACGGGATGGGTGTGCAGCCAGCCCTTTCCTCCCCAACCCAGCAAGACCCTGGGTCGCCACCCATGAACGGTCTCCCTGGCTTCTAATCAAGCTGCTTAACGGCCATGATCCCAGAGGCTCAGGAACAAATCTTAAAACCCAGTAGGTTTTGGCAGAAATCCCTCCAGATTTAACTGTTAAAATTTCGGAATCCCAAAATCGTGTGGCCACTACTGCAGCTGCATGACATCATATGTTATTCATAACCAACGATAGAAAATAAATTGTCTACAACATGTTGCCTTTTCAGCAGATCTGAGTGTTGGGGTAAAATCCCAAATAATAATGTGAGTCTGGTGTCGAAATATTGAATGTAATCAAAGTAGAAAGAGAGTAATATGGAATTCATCTGCCCCATAGGTAGGGGGAGGGTGTTGGATGGGGGTTAAACTGGGGGTTTTGGTGGCGGAAAATGGGCGCTGGTGAAGGGACGAGTGTTTCATCATTGTATGACCGAGACTTAAACCCAAAAAATTTGTAACTGCTCTCACAGTGATTCAATAATAAATTTATTTTTAAAAAAAGAATTCCTCATAGCACAAAATATGAGAAGCTAAGTTATAATGGGTTGATCACTTGAGATACGAAGATAATACTGTCTATAAATAATCGCTGCTCAGGGACTGGACCAAATGTAGTAGATTGTAGGATAATATTGTTTCGTCCTTCCTGCATAGCCTCGGGAAGTTTAGGTTTATTAGGTTGCTCCCATCACAGTGCTCCCATTCCTCTGTGTTTATTTGAAACTTCTTTCTATGTGCTCTGTTGACTTGTAAATATTGTTTTTCTCTTCTCCCTAAGTCCTTTGTATAGTTTGTTCAGAGCAATGTCCTTTTGTATGGACAGAAGAAGACAGTATATGCTATGCTTATGTAACATGAATCTCAGTTTTATTTTCTTTCTGAGCATCTGTTCTCTCAACCTAAGCTGCCCTTACTTCCTAATGCCCCTGAAAGCAGGTCCCGACGAGAGACTGGATGGAACCAGGGCAAGCGGTAATCTATGTGCTACCCTGGCATTGAGATGTGCCTGGCCAAAGTGCCATAATGCTTAACTATAAGAGCTTGGCCATGGACAAATGCTGTCATGATCCAAAAAGTAATAACTAGATTTGGACCCTACTAGGGTTAAGAATGATTAATCTGGCCTGAGTCTGAGCCTGAGCTGCTGTCTGAGTCTGTGGCAAGATGTTCCCAGGAGAGCTGCCCTACAAGCCTCAAAGTTATCTTTTTACTGTGTCCATACAAAAAAAACCCTAGTATTAAGATGTTGATAGAATTATATTGGACTGAGGAAAGGATAAAAACACCTTAAGAGATATTTTACCCCTGGACAGTCAAGAAGGGCTTTGGAATACTTCTTAGGTGGCGTTTCCTTTGAACATGGTGGGCTCACAAGAAGGACTTTCTTATGTTTATTTTGCTACCAAATTGGGTGTAGCATGGGCCCAGAAGGCAAGGGGGAGAGAGACAAGTAGGGGTGGAGAGACTAGTGGAATAGAGGCTGAATCCAGAGAGCTGGTACTGAGGAATGAGGGTCTAGGAAGGAGGAGTTGGAGAGACACTTAATCACTTAATCACTTAACTTCCCGTTAGTCGTCGATTTGCTCGAGCGGGCACCAGTAACGTCTCCATTTGTCCCTGTCGCGTGCTAGTGTAGCCCAATGGCATCTGTTCGCTCCGGGAACATAAAGGGCATCAAACCGATCGTTCATGATCTTGACGAAGAAGTCTGACCATCTTGTAGGTAGGCGGCAACGCGGTCTTTTGACAGCCCATGGAATCCAATCAGTAACAGCTCTAGTCCAACGGTCGTCTTTAAATCTCATTACGTGGCCAGCCCATCTGATTTTCGACACCTTGGCAAATGAGACAGCGTCCCTGATCCTTGATCGTCGACAGATGTCAGAACTCCGGATTCGTTCTCTCATTTGAGTGAAACGTGATATTCCAAGCATAGCTCTTTCTATTCTTCTTTGGGAGACCTGAATAACGTTCTCATCTTGTTTGCATAGGGCCCAGGTCTCTGAGGCATATGTTAATGCAGGAAGAACAGTGGAATCAAAGAGATGTGCCTGGAGCCGGAGGATCTTCGTCCTCTTAGCTATTTCTTCGACGTTCTTGAAGGCATTCCAAGCCGCTCTCTTCCTCCTGCGCAGCTCGGGTGCCAGGTCATTTGTCATGTTGACCTCTCGACCTAGGTACACATAGCTGTTGCATTCGGAGATGGTCGTTCCATTGAGAGTGAATGGGGCATCAGGAACAAGGCTGTTTCTCATAAACATTGTCTTCGTAAGATTCAGCTGTAGTCCTACCTTTCCACACTCACGGTCAAGGTCGGCCAGCATTTGTGCCGCTTGGCTGATGTTTGGTGTTATTAAAACAATGTCATCAGCAAAGCGGAGGTGGTGTAGTTGCCGACCATCTATCTTCACTCCCATTCCTTCCCATTCCAGTCGTCTCATGATGTTCTCGAGGGTGGCACGGAAGAGCTTCGGTGAAATGGTATCACCCTGCCGCACCCCTCTCTTGACATCAACGATCACTTCTTTGTAGAATGGTGAGATCCTGGTAGTGAATCCGCAATACAGCTCACAGAGGATCCTTATGTATTGGGCTTGAATGCCCTGATTGGCTAGGGCTTCAATGACCGCTTCCATCTCAACAAAATCAAAGGCCTTCTTTAAATCAATGAATGTTAAACAGAGTGGCATCTTGAACTCCCGAGAAACCTCAATGAGCTTGGTTATGGTGTGGATATGGTCGATGGTGCTGAATCCTTTGCGGAACCCTGCTTGCTCGCATGGTTGTCCTTCATCTAGTGTTCTGCCAATCCTATTCAGGATGACTCGAGTGAACAACTTGTAGATGACAGATAATAGGCAGATCGGGCGATAGTTGCCAATGTCATGGATTTCTCCCTTCTTGAACAGTAGTACAGTCCTGCTGGTTTTCCATTGGGATGGAACCTTGCATTCAGACAGGTAGCGGGTGAAGAGCTGAGCCAGTGTATTGATGAGTACTGACAGCAGGTTCTTCAGGTGTTCAGGTCTGACCTTGTCTGGGCCGGGTGCTGTTTGTTTCTTTACCGACGAAATGGCATGTCGGATTTCGGAAGGGAGAACATTGGGAACTACATATCCATCCTGTGGAATTTGGTATGTCGGCAAGTGGACATGGCTATCGAAGAGATTTGAGTAGAAGTCATGGATAATCTTCTCCACTGCCGTTCTGGAGGATGTGATGGATCCATCAGGACGTCGGAGGGCAGTCATCTTGGTCTTATAGTTGGCGAAGGACAGGCGGGCGTTATGAATACTTTTCCCGGCTTCTGCCGCATCTACCAGTACTTCTGCTCTTCTCTCTTTGAGGTCTTCCTTGATCGCATCTCTGCACTGCTTTGCGAGCTCGGACGTTAGCTTGCGGTTGCCTGAGGCATGCACCAAACCACGCTGGCGAATTAGCTCAAGAGTTTTCAAAGATAGGCAATTTTTTGTGGCTATCTCTCTCTTGGCGTTCCTCGCACATTCATGGAGGTGCTGAACCAGTCGATCGTATTCCTCGTCAATGTTGTCAACAATGGCATCTTCCCATGTTGCCGCAATAGTACCAAAGAGTTCCCAGTTGGTGGTCATTCTGGGAGTTCTCTTTTTGAACTTTGCAGCCCTTTCTCCCCGCTCTGTGAAGTAGAATTTTGCACGAAGGAGAAGGTGGTCCGGTCCCGTTCGAAATTTTGGGACAACAGCGACATCAGTCAGGCAAAACCGTCGATTGAATATGATGTGGTCTATTTCGTTGTGGAATCGTCCACCGGGAGACTCCCATGTCCATCTTTTAGATTCTGCCTTCTGGAACTGTGAGTTACCATGAATGGTCTTGGTCGACATGATGAACTCAGACAGTCTCTCACCCTGTTCGTTCCATTCTAGGCCATGGGTCCCGATGTGGCAGCTCCGGCCAAGACCCACGCATGACTGAAGACCCACAGAACAAGATAAGCGGAACTCTCTGAGACCTTGGACTCCAGGCTCGGCGGACCCAGGGACAGAGCTTCTCTGCTTGCTCCCACCACCACAGGTGACAAAGGGATTCTAATCAGGAGCCCCACCCTACCCTACCCTGTCTGCTTCCATCAACCACCCAGGGATCGAATTGTGCACAGGAGACCCACCCTATCCAGATAAATACCCCACTGGCAGACTTCCACTCTCGACACTACTTCCACTACCCAGCCGTCGCCACACTCCAGGACGCTTTCCGGACCCGCGTGGCAGCTCCGGCCGAGACCCACGCATGACTGAAGACCCACAAAACAAGATAAGCGAAACTCTCTGAGACCTTGGACTCCAGGCTCGGCAGACCCAGGGACAGAGCTTCTCTGCTTGCTCCCACCACCACAGGTGACAAAGTGATTCTAATCAGGAGCCCCACCCTACCCTGCCCTGTCTGCTTCCATCAACCACCTAGGGATCGAATTGTGCACAGGAGACCCACCCTAACCAGATAAATACCCCACTGGCAGACTTCCGAAATCCGACACGCCATTTCGTCGGTAAAGAAACAAACAGCACCCGGCCCAGACAAAGTCAGACCTGAACACCTGAAGAACCTGCCGTCAGTACTCATCAATACACTGGCTCGGCTCTTCACTCGCTACCTGTCTGAATGCAAGGTTCCATCCCAATGGAAAACCAGCAGGACTGTACTACTGTTCAAGAAGGGAGACATCCATGACATTGGCAACTATCGCCCGATCTGCCTATTGTCTGTCATCTACAAGTTGTTCACTCGAGTCATCCTAAATAGGATTGGCAGAACACTAGATGAAGGACAACCATGCGAGCAAGCAGGGTTCCGCAAAGGATTCAGCACCATCGACCATATCCACACCATAACCAAGCTCATTGAGGTTTCTCGGGAGTTCAAGATGCCACTCTGTTTAACGTTCATTGATTTAAAGAAGGCCTTTGATTCTGTTCAGACGGAAGCGGTCATTGAAGCCCTAGTCAATCAGGGCATTCAAGCCCAATACATCAGGATCCTCCGTGAGCTGTATTGCGGATTCACTACCAGGATCTCACCATTCTACAAAGAAGTGATCGTTGATGTCAAGAGATGGGTGTGGCAGGGTGATACCATTTCACCGAAGCTCTTCAGTGCCACCCTCGAGAACATCATGAGACGACTGGAATGGGAAGGAATGGGAGTGAAGATAGATGGTCGGCAACTACACCACCTCCGCTTTGCTGATGACATTGTTTTAATAACACCAAACATCAGCCAAGCGACACAAATGCTGGCCGACTTTGACCATGAGTGTGGAAAGGTAGGACTACAGCTGAATCTTACGAAGACAATGTTTATGAGAAACAGCCTCGTTCCTGACGCCCCATTCGCTCTCAATGGAACGACCATCTCCGAATGCAACAGCTATGTGTACCTAGGTCGAGAGGTCAACATGACAAATGACCTGGCACCCGAGCTGCGCAGGAGGAAGAGAGTGGCTTGGAACGCCTTCAAGAATGTCGAAGAAATAGCTAAGAGGACGAAGAACCTCCAGCTCCGGGCACATCTCTTTGATTCCACTGTTCTTCCTGCATTAACATATGCCTCAGAAACCTGGGCCCTACGCAAACAAGATGAGAACGCTATTCAGGTCTCCCAAAGAATAGAAAGAGCTATGCTTGGAATATCACGTTTCACTCAAATGAGAGAAAGAATCCGGAGTTCTGACATCCGTCGATGATCAAGAATCAGGGACGCTGTCTCATTTGCCAAGGTATTGAAAATCAGATGGCTGGCCACGTAATGAGATTTAAAGACGACCGTTGGACTAGAGCTGTTACCGACTGGATTTCACGGGATGTCAAAAGACCGCGTGGCCACCCACCTTCCAGATGGTCAGACTTCTTCGTCAAGATCATGAACGATCGGTTTGAGGCCCTTCATGTTCCCGGAGTGAACAGATGCCATTGGGCTAACACTAGCACGCGACAGGGACAAATGGAGACGTTACTGGCGCCTGCTTGAGCAAATCGATGACTAACGGGAAGTTAAGTGATTAAGTGAAGTGATTACAGCATAATCTTGTCTACCCTAAATAATGCCCCTATTGACTTCTAGCCTGATGATTAAAGGGCTGGAGGAAGACTGGATAGCTGAAGGTCAGTAATTGGTAAAGAGCAGAGCAGGAAATATAAGATAGAGATAGATTTCAAGGTTGGGAACCAAGCAATCCCATGTGTCTTTCTTTTTAATTTTTATTAGTGAGACACCATGAGTTACAGTTGTAGACTTAAAAATTAGAAGAATTGGATCTGCGCAGGATGGGCACGGAGGCCCAGCTCTGGGCAACAAAGCTGAACGGCTCCTATTCCAACCAGGTACAGCCCGGCCCCAAGGGCCTGGGACCCTCTCTGCGCATGCACAGCTAGCTCCATCGACGTTACCCACTCCTCGCTCAGTGCCAGGGACTCTTTCCGGAGCCGCGGCCACTAACGCATCCGCGAAATATTTTCCCACTACATATGCCATAGGAACCATAAGCTACCTTCTTCAATGGAAACTTCTCTAGTCTAGCTCAGTCACTAGAAACACAGTAGCCCATAACTCATAAGCCTATCTTAAATCACACTGCATATCAAGCAGAATAGTAACAGTGAACGTGAAGGACTAAACCACACTTTTCACAATGGTATAGCAACGCAAAAGCCCACCAAACTTTCTTATTGAAGAGTCTAGCCCAGATGACACCAACAGTACTGCAGTGTTAGACAACCTCTCTGACAAGGAATTCAGGAGTGAGCTACTTAGGATGCTTAGGGAACTAAAAGAAACAATGTAAAGCAATGTCAATAGAAGACAAGAGGATTTGAAGGCAGAAATGAGGAAAATGCAATCAGAAATATCAGACCTGAAAAATCTCGTAGGCGAATTGAAAAACTCAGTGGAAGGCCTCAGCAGTAGAGTAACAGCTGCTGAGAACAGAATCAGTGAGCTCGAAGATGAAGTTCAGAGACTCTCCAGAAAAGAGCAGAAAATGGAAAAGAGACTCACAATTCGGGAACAGATGGCAAGAGAAGATCGTGATGAAGCCAAGAGGGGTAACATAAGAATTATTGGAGTCCCAGAGGTACAGGAAGAAAACCTTGATGAAGAAGAAACTGTCAAAGACATCATTGCTACAAAGTTTCCAGAGCTGAAGAAAACTTGTGACCATATTTAGGAGGCCCGAAGGGTACCAGCTAGAAGAAATCCGAATAAAAATACCCCAAGACACATTCTGATCAAAATGACCAAAACCTTAGACAGAGACAAAATTCTGAAAGCAGCAAGATCGAAGAAAGAAATCTCTTACAAAGGAGCATCCTTAAAATTCACAACTGATTTTTCTGATGAAACCCTTATGGCCTGAAAACAGTGATGGGACATAGTGAAAAAACTCAATGAAATAAATGCCTCCCCAAAAATACTTTACCCAGCGAGACTCTCATTCATAATAGAAGAAACAACACACAGTTTCACAAACAACAGCTCAGGAACTTCATAGACTCAGGAACTTCATAGTGGTTACAAGAACAACTAAATGGGCTACTTTAAGGCAAGAAAGGCCCCTCAAATACACCAAATTTCAACAGAACAATGGGACAAAATCCCATAACAATAATCTCTCTCAATGTCAATGGGCTAAACGCACCAATTAAAAGACATAGAGTGGCAGGATGGATTAGAAAATTGAACCCAACATTCTGCTGCCTGCAAGAAACACATCTCAATAGTCAAAGCAAACACAGACTCAGAGTCAAAGGCTGGAAAACAATCCTACAGGCAAACAGCTCCCATAAAAAAGCTGGGGTAGCCAACCTAATATCAGACCACATCGATTTCAGAGTGAGGAAGGTCATAAGAGACAGTGAAGGCCATTTCTTATTGATCAAAGGATCTGTACAACAGGAAGAACTTACACTAATAAATGTATATGCACCTAATGAGAGACCAGCAAAGTACTTAAAACAGCTACTCATAGATTTGGAAAAAGACATCAACAGCAACACAATACTAGTGGGAGAATTCAACACTGCTTTGTCACCTCTTGATAGATCAACCAGACTCAAGCTTAGCAAGGACATACTTCATCTGAAGGAAACAATGGAAGAAAGGGACTTAGTAGATAGATACAGGACACTTCATCCACAAAAAGCTGAATACACATTCTTCTCAACCATACATGGAACATTCTCCAAGATAGACCACATGTTGAGCCACAAAACATGCCTCCAAAATATTAAGATAGTGATTGTATCGACAATCTTCTCAGACCATAATGCACTAAAATTAGAAGTAAATCACATACAAAAACAGAAAACTAAATCAAACACCTGGAAATTAAACAGTGCTCTATTGAACAACGAGTGGCTTAGACAGGAAATCAAAGAGGAAATCAAAAGATTCCTAGAAACGAATGAAAATGAGAACACGAGTTACCAAAACTTATGGGACACAGCAAAAGCTGTGTTAAGAGGAAAGTTTATAGCTCTACAAGCATTCCTCAGGAAGGAGAAGCGAGCACACATAAGTAACCTAACCTCACAGCTTAAGAGCTTGGAGAAGGACCAAAAAAGGAGCACAACCCGAACAGGGGAAAGGAAATAATAAAACTCAGAGCACAGATTAAGGAGATGGAAACCCAAAAAACAATCCGAAAGATCAATGAAACCAAGAGCTGGTTCTTCGAGAAAATTAACAAGATTGATAAGCCTCTAGCAAAACTCACAAAGAAAGGGAGAGAGAAAACCCTAATAAACTGAATCAGAAATGAAAAGGGGGTCATTACAACAGAAACTACAGAAATTCAAAGGATCCTCAGGGAGTACTTTGAGAAACTGTATGCCATGGAACATCAAAACCTCGAGGAAATGTATAAATTCCTAGACTCCTACAGACTCCCAAGGCTGAACCAAGAAGACCTGGAATACCTGAACAGACCTATCACCATCAAGGAAATTGAAATGGTAATAAAAAGTCTCCCCAAGCACAAAAGTCCTGGCCCGGATGGATTCACTAGTGAATTCTTCCAAATCTTTAAAGAGGACTTACTCCCAATCCTCTTTAGGCTTTTCCACGAAATTGAATTATCAAAAACACTTCCAAACAGTTTCTACGAAGCAAATATCACACTGATACCAAAAGCAGACAGAGATACAACAAAGAAAGAGAATTACAGACCGATATCCCTGATGAACACAGATGCAAAGATCCTCAACAAACTACTAGCAAATAGAATCCAACTACTCATCAAAAAGATCATACACCATGACCAAGTAGGATTCATCCCAGGGATGCAAGGATGGTTCAACATTCGGAAATCAATCAACATAATCCATCATGTCAACAAAAGAAAAGATAAAAAGCATATGATTATATCAATAGATGCAGAGAAAGCATTTGACAAGATCCAGCACCCCTTTATGATGAAAACCCTAGCCAAAATGGGTATAGAGGGGACCTTCCTCAACATAATTAAAGCCATCTACCACAAGCCTACAGCAAGCATCATCCTCAATGGGGAAAAACTGAGAGCCTTCCCTCTAAGATCAGGGACGAGACAAGGATGCTCACTCTCTCCACTGCTGTTCAATATAGTACTGGAAGTACTTGCAATAGCGATTAGGCAAGAAAAAGATATTAAGGGCATTCAGGTAGGAAAGGAAGAAATCAAGCTCTCACTATTCGCAGATGATATGATACTCTACTTAGAGAACCCAATAACCTCCACCAAAAAACTCCTAGAAACAATAGACTCGTATAGTAAAGTTGCAGGCAATAAAATCAATACCCAAAAGTCCATGGCTTTCCTATATGCAAACAGTGAGAGAGAAGAAAGCAACATGAAAAAAACAATCCCGTTCACAATTGTGCCCCAGAAAATCAAGTACCTAGGAATCAGCTTAACTAAGGAAGTAAAGGACCTGTACAAAGAAAACTACAAAACGCTACTTCAGGAAATAAAAGAGGACATGAGGAAATGGAAAGATATCCCCTGCTCATGGGTCGGGAGACTTAACATTGTCAAAATGGCAATACTACCGAAAGCATTGTATAAATTCAATGCAATCCCTATAAGGATACCCATGACATTCTTCAAAGAAATGGAGCAAACACTCCTGAAATTTATATGGAACAATAAGCCCCCACGAATAGCTAAAGCAATTCTTGGGAAAAAGAAAATGGGAGGAATCAACCTCTCGAACTTCAAACTGTACTACAAAGCAGTGATAATTAAAACAGCATGGTACTGGAACAAAGGCAGAACTGCAGACCAATGGAACAGGGTTGAATACACTGACATCTCCCCTCAATCATATGATCATCTAATCTTTGATAAAGGTGCAAGTAATGTGAAGTGGAGTAAGGAAAGCCTCTTTAACAAATTGTGCTGGCATCACTGGACAACTACATGCAAAAAAATGGGCTCAGAACTCTGCCTAACACCATGTACAAAAGTAAGATCAAAATGGATTAAAGACCTCAACATCAGACCAGAAATCATAAGGTACATTGAAGACCAAGTTGGCAAAACCCTCCATGACATTGAAGCTAATGGTATCTTCAAAGATGCCACGCCACTGTCTGAGCAAGTGAAAACAGAGATAGATAAATGGGACTATCTTAAACTAAGAAGCTTCTGCACCTCCAAAGAAACAGTGACCAAAATACAAAGACGGTCTACCGAATGGGAAAGGATATTCGCCGAATACACATCTGACAAGGGGTTGATATCCAGGATATACAAAATACTGGTTGAACTCCACAAGAAGAAAACATCCAACCCCATCAAAAATGGGGCAATGAAATGAACAGAAACTTTCTCAAAGAAGAAATCCGAATGGCAAAAAAGCACATGAGAAAATGCTCTACATCATTAATCATCAGGGAGATGCAGATCAAAACCACAATGAGATACCATCTCACACCTCAGAGACTGGCCCACATTCAAAAGAACAAAAGCAACCGATGCTGGCGTGGATGTGGCAAGAAAGGGACACTCCTTCACTGTTGGTGGGAATGTCCACTGGTTCAGCCCTTCTGGAAAACAGTATGGATGATTCTCAAAAAATTAGAAATTGAGCTCCCATTTGACCCAGCAATACCACTCCTGGGAATATATCCCAGAGAGGCAATAATGTATAGTCGAAGTGACATCTGCACTTGTTTGTTCATTTCAGCACTCTTTACAATAGCCAGAAACTGGAAGAAACCTGAATGCCCAAGAACAGATGACTGGTTAAAGAAACTTTGGTACATCTATACAATTGGTCAAACTGGCAGGCTACCAAATGTAACATGCCCACACGGCAGAGTCTGGCAAACTCCCCGTGGTATACCCAATATGCCAAATACCAGTAACAATGATGGGTCTCATTCTCCTAACCCTGAAAAAGCCTTGAATATGGCACTTAAAAAAAAATCTCAGGGCTAGGACGAAGAAGACGTTACTGGCACCTGCTCGAGGCAATCGACGAACAACAGGGTGGTCATGATCGTGATCGTGATACAATGGAGTACTATGCAGCTGTTAGAAAAGATGAAGTCATGAAATTTACATACAAGTGGCACAACATGGAAAGTATCATGCTAAGTGAAATGAGTCAGAAAGAGAGGGATAGACATAGAAAGATTGCTTTCATCTGGGGACATAAAGTAACAAAATATGAGATTAATACCCAAGAATAGCTGAGATCAGCACCAGGAGGATTACTCCATAGCTTAGTGGCCAGTCAGGCATTCTAGAGGAAAGGGCAGCTCAGATAGAGAAGGGAACACCAAATAAAGGGTGTTTGGAGGATCCTCCCAGGAGGGGAGATGCATGTTGAAAGTGGACTATGGACTGAACATGTTTGCCACTCAATGCCTCTTTTGCAGACCACAACACCCAAAAGGAGAGAGAGAACACAGGGGATTGCCCTGCCACAGAGGCAGGGGGGGATAGGGGAATGGGGGTGGGGGGGATATTATCCATGGTGGTGGAAAATGGGCACTGGTGGAGGGATGGGTATCTGATCATTGTATAATCAAACCCAAGCACAAAAAATTGTAAATCTACAACTGTACCTCATGGTGTTTCACTAATAAAAAAAATTTTTAAAAAATTAGAAGAATTAACAGTCTTGTGGTAAGCAACACAAGAGTCTGCTTATCCAAACCCTGTAGAAGATCACCCAAGAAGAGGTGTGATTTTTGTATGTACTCTACACCCACCAATAGAGGCATAATTGCTGCAGCCTCTAACTTCCATATATGGTGGTCAAATCCTTGAAGAAAAAAAAACCTTGTTTTATTCAGATTGAAGAGTTCCTTTGACACTGTTCTCTTCACTGTATATCTTCAGTGGAGTGAAAGGCAAGCTGAATTGGCAAAGAGAAAGATGAGTCTTGCTTGAACCAGTGCAGCTTCTCTCCCTGGTAGTCCTTCCTGGGATTTTCAGGTTGACCAAGACATTTTCCAGAGCACAATTCACTTATTTATGAGACTATTTGATGGATGGTTGTCTGCCTGACTCACACTGAGCTCCATAAGGACATAGCATGTGCCATGAATATTTCTCTATTCTCTTATCTATAGGAGTCAATGGTAGGTACTTAAGCAAGATGTTGACTGAATGTCTAGACTCCAAAGCTATTAACTTCAGGTGGAATATTTCTGGGTTCCTGGCACCTGACTCTGTGTTATGGGTCTCTATTTTATAGCCTTCTTCTTTGCCAAGCTTGCAGAAGAAATTAGCCATTTGGGGGCACTTTGTGTCACTAGTCTGCTGACCTTCCTGACTTCTGAAGAGAGCTCTTCATTTGAAACCTTTTTGGCTTTTCAGGACAGGAGCAGAGAGAAATGGGCCCTTCATTTAGCTGATTGAACCAACAAAAGACAAGTTTGAGACAGAAAATGAATATAGATCCAACTGCAGCAATTAGAGGGGAAATCGATAGAACATCATCAACAGCATCAGACCCATGTAAGTCGGTGTCTCCAGGGATGGCTTGGCAGAACAGTGTTCATTTCATTTTTGTTTTCCTAACTTAATCCCCAGCAAGTAAAGAGAGGTGTGGTGGAAGGTGTGGGAATGAAGGGAGGGGAGCTGGGGAGAAGAAAGGGATGAAAGAAAAGCACAGGATTTTCTGGACAACACATCTCTGCCCCTGACCATGTTACTTAAAATTTTGACTGAAAATCTACCCTTTATACAGCCACGATTTCAGATTTAAAAGGGCCCAGGTCTGAATCGCAGATCACCACATACTGATATATAAGTACATGTGCATGAGTGGGGTACTGATCTTCACTGAGTCATACTTTGCCCTCCTGTAAAAAGAGCCTTGTGAGTTCTGATTCACACACCTCTTATGAAAAAAGAAGTGAAAATTTTGTATCAAGCCTTAATAGAGGAGTTTGTTGACCCATACTAGACACTATTTTTTTTAATGTTCCCTTGTCCTGCATTTTGATGCAATCAGGGCTCTTTCCCACTTTTTAACTTTTATTTTTGTGAAGTCTCAACTTTCATTGGTCTTTATGTGTCTTTAATAATAAAATAAAAGCATGAAGTTGGGGTTTCACAAAAATCTGGGTTCAACTACTAGTTCCATTTTTCACGGTATCATGTGATATTGTTCAATGAACAACTGAACATTGTTCATGATCAGTCTCTCTGAATTTTAGTTTCTTTGTGAATAAGATCGGGATATCAAATAGTATTAATTTGGGCCAGACAGAAAGCATAGAGCGGGAAAGGCACTTACCTTGCCTGTGAACAACCCAGGCTCGATTCTTGGCACAATATATGGTCCCATTCATTCTGCTAGGAGTGATCCTTGGGTGTAGGATGAGGAATAAGCCCTGAGCACTATCAGCTGTGGCCCCAACATAATTTTTAAAAATCACTGTCACTGTATCACTTCACCCCATTGTTCATCAATTTGCTCAAGCAGGCGCCAGCAACATCTCCATTAGTCCCTGTCATATGCTAGTGTAGCTCAATGGCGTATTGGGGGCTCTTTCAGGGAATGAGGACCGTCATTGTTACTGATTTTGACATATCCAGTATGCCACAGGTAGCTTGCCAGGCTCTGCCAGGCAGGATACTCTCAGTAGCTTGCTGGCTCTCTGAGAGGAGCAGAGACTTTTGGGGCGGCCTCTAATCACCTTTACAGGTGTTCCCAGTCTACCAAATGCAAGCTTTTGGTCAACTGGCATGTTGTAACGATCTGTACACTGACAAACACGCACATGCCTGTGTCTCTGGGCAGTGCCGGGACATCTGCGGCCTCAGGTTGGTCTCTTTGAGGTTGATGGAATGCGCCCAGAGGTTGTTGAGCAGCTGGCAGAGCAGGACCCTATCTCGGAGGGTCGGTGCCAGGTCAAACACCTGCGCCGAGTCCAGGTCACCCTGTGATTGGCTGATAGCACCCCGCCGTGGATGAGCCACTGCACATACTGCCGCGAAGGCTCTATGTTCGGTGCTAGGACTCGGCCCTGCCAGTTTCTTCCTGCTCCGTTGCCACCATTTTGTCCGAATCTTGCAAAACTACCGGCAGGAATCACGTGTAGAGTTCCAGCAGGGATCGCGGGTAGAGTTCCATGCCTGGCACGCTGAGCCATGCACAGTCTAAGGCGAGATGGTGAGCCGGGTTCGGGAAAGTGCGAGGGGTTCCGGCAGCGTTGGGAGGCACCATCGTGCCTCCATTGTTTTTTTAAATAACCCCTAAGTAATATGATTTTATAGAGCATGTTTATTTTTTTATTTTTGGGGGGTGTGGGTTTTTTTTTCTGGTTTGGGGATCACACCTAGCAGTGCTCAGGACTTTTTCCTAGTTCTGTACTCAGGGATCACTCCTGGCAAGCCTTGAGGGACCCTGTAGGATCCTGGGGATTGAACCTGGTTGGAGAGCATGCAAGGCAAGTACCCTACCTGCTGTACAATTATTATTCTGGCCTCTTTAAAGCATGCTAAGGTCAAATCAGTTAATGTGTAAAAGTGCGTTAGTCCTTAAAATGGTGCCTGGCACATAATAAGTTGAGTAAATGCTTGTCATATTAACAAAAGCAATGGAACACAAGCATACACATGTATGTATTCTTATGAAACTGATATCCAGTTCTCATTTAATGATTTCAAGGCTGGGTCCAGACTTGGCTCTTACTTCACCCCCAAGTCATCTACGGAATTGGATCTGTGACCCCCACCTGCACTGTGCTGCTATGAAAAAATATCTCCAAACTCTCCCACTGGAAATCAATTCCACAGCTTAAAATCCCCCAGTGAGTGCTCTGCCAGGAAGTAAGGTAGGGCAGAAACTACTGAGGCTTGGGGGGGGGGGGGGGTCAGAAGTTCAAGGATACCAGAGGGCTTTAATCTAGACTGAGGTTGAAATCCAAAGGGTTGTCTCCAGAGGCAAGAAGGAAACAGTTCTGCTCAGCTCAGGCTGAGACTATACTATTACGGGTCTTTGGGAGCCAGAGAGTGGTTAAAAGCATAGGAATCAAGGTCATTCTATGAGGCCTAGAGATATCTTAAGGGATTGGAGGTGAGACCCAGGTAACAAGCTGCTATAATTTGGAAGCTAGGAAGCAAGCAGTGCGGCCAGGGATGGGCTGAGAAGATTGTTGGTAGTTGGTAGTGGGGTGGGGAGGGTGTTGTTGCTGAGCCCTGGAGCTTCTCAGATTTATCTCCTGCCCATGTGCAGACACGTCTCCCTCACTCGGGAATGAAAGCAAGAGCATTTGGTAATTGCCAGCCAGACTGGTGTGTGTTATGTCCTGACCTTAGCAGAGCTGAGGTTGCTGAGGGTTTTATTTTACTGCTTAGAGAGAGAGGAGTCAGTAGCCAGGAACAGACCCCAAAGGACTGGCCTGTTTTCTCCAAAAGCCCTGGAGATCCCTTTCAGATGAACCAGAAAAAAAAACTAGGAAAGGATGTGGCTGCTGGAGTGCTCATGAGGGCCTTGGAACATAACTAGCTATAGAAGGATTATCTGTAAAAGCGACTGACAAGCAGGTAAAATCAGGCTGGGACCGTTAGAACCACCATTCTCCTCACCCGGAAGGGCAGGCAGACCAGCTGCTGAAATGAGAGCTCCACAGACTTCCATCCTGAACTTGTCACATGTAGGGGTACAGTAAAGACAGCGTTGTCTTGGTGGTCATAGCCCAAAAGGAACACCCAGTGATGGCCTGCAATGAGAGTGTCATGAGCCTCCTTAAACATAGATTCCGTATTTCTTTGGAGATAGTGGAATATAAAGAGAAATTAACTTGAACATCAGTTAGGCCTACATTTGAAACTAAATTCTCCTTCTTATTAGCTGTATGATTTTGGACAAGTAGTTGGACTTATCTGGAGTTTAGTCTTTTACTTGATAAAATGGAGGAGAATCACACCGACTCTAATAAGGATCCCAGCTTGAGTGTAAATGAAATTCAAATACATGTGAAGTGGACACACCAGAAACTAGTTGGCTTAAGAACTGATGCAGTATTTAATCCATCCTACTAATGACTGAACATATGTTTATTAAAAACTGATTTCCCCAATTAGGACAAATTTTGCCTGAGAAAGGGAAATCTTGCATAAGAATTTGAGAGCAGTCTTGGGTGCCGTTCAAGGGGAGAGAGGAGGGAAAGAAGAAAGGAAACAATGAGTGAGATCTAGGATCTTTGATCATCTGTTTGAGCACCTGTCAACCCTGACCCTGACAGTTCAGCACTTACCCCTCATGTCTCACTAACTCCCATGATAAGAGTGTGTGTGATGGGATTGAGATACCCATGGAGTCATTTCAGTAACTGTATAACAGGGTGCACCTACTAACAACAAGTGGAATGAAGTAGGAGGGAGGAGGGTGTCAATTTCCCCAAGTTTGCCACCCCACAGAATGGTACCCTGGCAACATCAGTTAGGCATGTATTTGAATGACTGTGACCAAGAGAAAAGGTCTGATGAATAAGTCATAGGTGATGACTGCTGGGGACTGCTGCAGTTGATACTATGGTGTCGTGCAGAACCTCTGATCCCATATCCCTGGGAGCTCACAGGAGGAGACTAGAGATTAGTTCCTGCATTGGGGCCAACCAATCTGTGAAATTGACATTTCTATCAGTAATGTTGAGTCTGTTTTATTACCACCTAGAGATGGGCAAAGCTTTGGTAGTCTCAGTTACACTATCTTGCAATGTTAAGGTACAGAAGTACGAGTGTATGTCTAATGTCACTGTCACTGTCTTCCCGTTGTTCATCGATTTGCTCAAGAGGGCCCAGTAACGTCTCCATTGTGACACTTGTTACTGTGTTTGGCATATCAAATATGTCACGGGGAGGTGCCAGGCTTTGCCATGCGGGTGAGATGCTCTCAGTAGCTTGCCGGGCTCTCCAAGAGGGGCAGAGGAATCAAACCTGGATCAGCTGGGTCGGCCTAGTCGGCCGCATGCAAGGCAAATGCCCTACCTGCTGTGTTATTGCTCCAGCCCATTTCTAATGTATTTGGTACCATATGGACTCTTAAAATGGAAATTGTAATATCAGTAACTATTATTGTTACTGGTGTGATCACTGCTGTTGAGGTATGGATAGAAAGCGACTGCCACCAATTTTTGGGTGTTGGAGAAAAACCATATGCTTAGAGGAAAGGGAAAAACAAATCACAGTATTCTAAGTTTCTATCAACTTCAGATATTCCTGCCCCAGGGCTCTGGAACATGGAAGTGCATGGCAGGCTAGCAAGAAGGCAGCAAAGGAAATGACGAAGGAGGCTGATGGACTGCCCCTCCCCACTGCTCGAGCCCCTGCTGGGTCAAAAAAGACTGGGCCAGAAGGGTTTCTGAAACAAGCTCATGCTGAGTTTAGATTCGCCAACTCCACTCCAAGTAGCGAGACCCAGTGTGAAGAAGACATTGTTTGCCATGTATATCTATTCCATTTCTAGTATTTATTTTTAAATTAAAAATATGACCTCTTTCCTTCCCTATGCTGTTGTGAGTGTGGGATGGGGATTCTTTGCCCGTAGTGTTCTCATGCTTCTGTATGTGGCATTTTCTGGGAACTGCACACTTTAATTGTGGTGCTCTTGCACACTTGGTACTTGTAGGGATCACACACTTGGCTCTAGTGTGCCACAGTACCTTTTTTGGCCCCCAGGGCATTGGGAGCAGTGCCAAAGAGAATCACCGGGTGAATACTTGAGGTGTGTGCAGCACTGCTGGGATCAAACCTAAGGCTCTGCCAGTCTCACGTTGTAGGTGCTCTGCCCGTGTGTATTTGCTCCTTGTGCATTCAGCACCCTCAGTCTCTATGGTATGATATTTAGCTTCTCTCTGCAGCTTAAACCAATGGCAATCCCTGCCTTCATCAGGCTGCAGTGCTTAGATCAGGAATGAGCTCAAGGCACAGTGAGAAATGGCAAGTGTAGTAATATGTTAGAAGGGGATTCAGGAATATTTCTTTGGGAGAGCTTGAAGTGAAAAGGATGTGAAATGTTAGATCTGCTGCAACTTACTTGCTACTACGGGGAAATGCCTTTCAGAGAATGATGACCATCCGGAAGGAAAAAAGCATAGGAAAGGAGAAACTGGATTGTCCTGGTGAAATGACTTGAGCCCCTGGATGGAACTATACCCAAAGCGAGCTCTGCGCCCTAGGTCTCAACAACATAAGAACCATGAATTCCATTTTACTCTTCAGTTTTGATTGAGATTTCTTCAACTGAAGGAGAACTGACTGAAACAAAATCACAGCCTTCAGAGTATTTGCTGTCTAGAGGAGACAGACAAGTAAACAGACAGTTATGACAGATGGTGGTAGCTTCTCTGTGGACATAAATGGGCTCTGAGAGCTCCCAGGGCTGTGGGTGGGTGAGGGGCTCACTCTGACCTCAAGAGCGGGCAAGGCTGACACATGGAAATTGGGGGCAGTCAGAACAAAGAAAAGACCCTTGTCCTCACTAGTGAACATTCTGCCACTTCTAGCCTTATCCCACTTTCCAGTGTCTAGTGCCTTCCCCACTCCCTGCTTGTAGAAAACACTGACCTCATATCCACCCACCAAATCAAGCTTAACTACAGTGTCATCATCTATTCCAGGAGTAAAACTAAATCAATACAGTCTGTACTTGGGGCCCTTCAGAATTTCATGCAGCTGTGCCTGGAGCACAAGGGTAAATACAAAGCGTCCTTATGTAGAGCAGCCAGCTGTCTCTACCTGGAGACTGACAGCAAGCCCCAGGAGCTCTCTCCTTTCCACTTAGGCAAGAGTGGAAGGAGGGACAGGCCTGGCAAAGAGGACCTTGGCAGAAAATGACCTTCACAGGGCTATGACCTCTGCTCAGAATCTCTAATCAGAGCATTCTGCTGCTCCCACAGGAGCTAGGAGTCATAGTGGTGTGGGGACAAGGTGGGGGGGGGGGAGGAGAGGATTGGGGGGGAAAGGGAGACTGGGTAGAATTGCAGAAGTGCAAGGCATGCTGCCCGCTCGACATGCCACTCACTTCTACTCATGGCTAATCCTGTCCTGGTCTCAGACACATTGGACCTCAACCATGTCCTCGAACTATGGATGATCTATATCACCAGTGGCGCACTCACACTTTGTATCTTCTTTGAAATTCAGGTGTGCTTTTCCCTGACTCTCAGGAAAAAGTGAGAGTCTCAACAACCATAATGAGACAGAGGGATCCTCCCTGATACTCTTGGGTTTTCAAAATTGAGGTATTATGATCAACAATAATACTAATATTCATGTTCTAGGTTGATAATACTCCCGCACAGAATCCACCTATAGAGTGATATCCCCCACCACATTCCCACTGTCCTAAGGGTCCCTTTTACACACACACACACACACACACACACACACACACACACACACACCCATCCCACCCTTGGCAACCTCAATTTTCGGTTCCAATGGAAATATCTCAGAGCTTCTTTCAACCAGGCACAGTTTATTTAGCCCTTATTTTCTTTCATTATACTCCACATATAAGTGAGATTATTTGGTATTTGTCTTTCTCCTTCTGACTCCCCTCGCTTAGCACTGTGTCTTTCAAATTGCA
This sequence comes from Sorex fumeus, assembly GCF_029834395.1. Lineage (NCBI taxonomy): Eukaryota > Metazoa > Chordata > Mammalia > Eulipotyphla > Soricidae > Sorex > Sorex fumeus. The sequence goes on from NW_026606104.1 coordinate 49,606,598, forward strand.
TTGAAATGTAAGATTTCGGTATGTCCATAGCTGAGTAGCATTCCATATACCACCAATTTTTTTTCTATTCTTTTATTGGGCTGGAGCGATAGCACAGCGGGTAGGGCGTTCGCCTTACACGCGGCCAACATGGCCGACCTGAGTTCGATTCCTCCGCCCCTCTCAGAGAGCCCGGCAAGCTACCGAGAGTATTGATATGCCAGACACAGTAACAACAAAGTCTCCAATGGAGACATTACTGGGCCCGCTCGAGCAAATCGACGATCAACGGGAGGGCCTTTACCTTTTACCTTTACCTTTTATTGTTGGGTAGATGAGTTATTTCCAGATCCTGACTAGAGTAAATAGTGCTACAATGAGCTAGAATGTTCATATGTCCTTATGAAATAAGGGTTTTGTTTCCTTGAAATACGTACCTAGAAGTGAAATTGCTGAGCCATATGGAATTTCTCTTTTTTAAAATTTTTGCTAATCTTATCAATTCTGATTATTTTATTCATGACATTTGATTCCAGTTCCCGTCTAATCCAGAAAATTTCAACAACATACAGAAAGACACAAAGATGATCCTCCACACAGTTATCGACTGCCAAGTGAAAGTAAATATTTGGAAAATATATGGTTTTAGCTATACACAGAAACACACAAACGCTCACATTTGTGCTGTTCTCTATATTATTTTCTAGCCTGTTTTTTTAAGTTCAGCAATATTTTAAAAACATACAAGTAAATGTTCTTTTGTAACTTCATTTTAGTCATGCCATGGTATGAATATTCCATACTTGTTTCCATCAACTGCCTATGATTGGATATGCAGCTTATTTCTAGCTTGCATTAGCATAAATAATTTTTTATTGAATATGCTTACACATAAATAGTTGCACATATATTTGCTTTGATCATTAAGATAAATGCCTAGAAGTAAAGTTGCTGAGTCAAAAGTCTACATGCACGTTTCTAAGACTTGATAGATATTGCCAAATTGCCCTCTAGAAAGGTTGCACCAATTTGCTCTCCCTCTAGCCGGGTACAAGAAGGCCCAATTCCCCATACTCATTGTTGATTTAATTTGCATATCTTTTGTTTCCAGTGAGGCTGAATGTTTTCTCATATGTTTATTGTCTATTTGTAATTTTTCTTTAGTAAATTGCCTGCTGATGTCAATTGCCCATTTTTATGGGTGTGCTTATCTTTTCCTTTTTGACTTCTGAGAGCTCTTCGTATATATCAGTCTTTTTTTCTATAATATATGTTTATTATATTTTCCCCAGTGTGTCATTTGCCTTTTAATTTTGCTTATGGTATTTTTTTGACCCAGTGAAGATTTTATTTTTAAGTAATCAAATTCATCAATCTTTCCCTTTATTGTTTTGTTTAGAAATGCTTGGATGCTTAGTAATACTTAGGAAGACCTAACAACCCTAAGTTTACATAAATATTATTCTAGAATGCCCCTATAATTCTTTTATGACTTCAATTATTTTATATTTAACTCCTTAACCATGCAGATATAGTTTTATTGTGTGTTGTGCAGTAATGCTGGAGCATTTCCTTTTTCTCAGAGTTGAAATGCCCCTCTTGGTTGTGTCATCCTTTATGTCCCAGATTTGATGCCAATGTATGCGATTAAACAGTGTATGCCTGACAGTTCTACAGCTGACAGTGATTTCTCAGCATGGAGTGATCATCTGAAGAGAGGAGGCAAGTCAGGTGCTCTCACCTTTGCCTTAGCTGAATCTTGGATAGCCATGGATATTTGTCCCACAGGATTTGGGAAGTGCCTTTCATGTGTATTCTAGCCAGTTTCAGAGTAAGAGTATATTTTTGCTCCTTACCTTCTAGTACCTATACTGCAAGTGCAGTGAATCTTTGGCATGCTGCCCTGAGCCCCCCTGCACCAGACCATGGTACTGATTCTCCAAGATGTCAGGAATGTCAGCTGTCAATGACTCAGACTCCATCCCCCGGGAATTTCTCCTCCTTCCCTCTGTCTTATCCTATATTCCATATACCTTCACTGAGGACAGCCTGTGTCCTGTAAAAGGTCAATGCATAAGGTCAAAGCCCAGTGTCTATTTTAATGCAGGAAAACTCTGTAGGAGACACATCATCTCTAGAGGTCCCTGTGAGATCTGCCAAGGTCTCAGTCACAACTACATTCCAGCTCACCTGCACTCTCCAATCTCTCCCCAATCCGGTCTCCCTCATTAATTCCAGATATTTCTGAGAACCCTTTCCCTGCCCTGACTCCTGCACAAAGACCTTCCTGCATTCACATCTCCTGTGACTTGGTGGAGAATCCTGCCAGAGGGATGGCTGCTAGGGTAAGTCCTGGGTTACAGCTGGCCAGGACTTACCCTAGCTCAGCAAGATGAAGTTGGCCTAACTTCTGCCTCATTCTCCTAAGAATTTTATACTGCAGATATTGTATGTTTCTTGAATTACATAATGATCTCTGAACAGAAGGACCTTTTAGCATCAAAATTATGGGTTTTAGTTTTAGCAACAGAATTATGGTTTCCAAAGTTCTCTCCTAGACAAACTTGTACCAATTAGGCCTTAAGCTCAAGGACAAGTTACTAATAAATGTCACAATTTAATTGGCTTGTTCTCACCCAATCCCACCTGGGGGTGCTTCATTTTCCTGATCTGAACAAAACTGGGCCCTTGTACTTTAGGCTTTCAACAGAACTGGGTTCTTCTCAGAAGGGTATTCACATAATTGCTGCCATTTCGTGGCTGATATTGACATATGCATTTGTGTGAGGGTCTGTGAAGCATGCATGTCTGTTTATGGGAGGCATAAAGTTTGACCCTAAGGGCTGGATTTCTCAGCAAATCAATCACCACAAAGGAGATAGAAGCACCAACCCTCCTCCTGAGATAGCTATATCTAATACGAATTTGACTTTTTTAGCTTTTGGCTGCAGCAAACTCAACTCAACAGCTCCCGACAATAGGAAGATTTATTATCTCATATTACAACCAGTCCAGAGGTAGAGCAGCTCCAAGGTTGATTAATCCAGCGGCCCATAGATGTCATCAAGGACCCAGACTCCTTTATATTTTTTCTTTGTCATCCAAAATATTTTGGCTTAAGTCTGGTTCGTCCCCAATGTTATCACCATTCCAGGAATAATGTTTAGACCTGTTGGCATAAAGAAAAAGTCACCTTTTCTTTTCTTTCATGGGTTTCCTTTAAAGAGTATGCAATTTTCTTGTAAATTTTCTCCTACTGACCAACCCCATAAGTTATTGGTTAGCGTTGATTCCCGGATATTGTCAATAGGGTTGGGAATAACCAAGATTGATTTAGATTCCTCGAGAATCACAGCAAGGCTGTGTCCATTACTTCAGAAGCATATGGGAAAACTGATAATGGTGGATACCCAATAATATGGGATGGGAATGAATATTGAAGTCAGCAATCATCATATCGTCATATTTAGGAGCTCCCATGTCAAAAGAGGAAGAGTGCTTTGCTTCAGTGCAGTAAGGTGGGGAAGAGCTGGGCAGGATGAACTGGTAAGAGAAGAGAATGAGACTCATAGGTCATGTAAGTATATGGACTTGGATGTCCTAGTACCCAGTGCACAGTTCTTTCTGCTGGTCTGTCCCTCACAGATGGATCCAAGTCCTGGGTTATTTGAGATCCAACCTGTGCCTCACTTCTGAAAGTATATCCTGTAGTTGAGCAATCACAGAAGGGGCTGCCTGGAACAAGATAAAGAGAGACCTAAATAGTGGGGCTTTCTCTGAGCTGCCCACAGATCTTCAAAGGCTTTGAGGCAATCACATGCAGTTCCTCAATCCATTGGACGGATCTTTAGCATAATCTTTAGAATGTAAAGGTTACAGAAAGTATTGGTAAAATAAAAGCCACTCAAGATGAAGAGAGGTGCCTATGTTCAAACACTGAGTACTGTGTCCATCCCTGACCTCTTGGCCCTGACAAACAGTGTACTAGGGTATCTGAAAAACACTTGCAAAGACTATGACCCAACTGCAGTATGTTGATCTTTGGGGAAACATTTAAGTCTGGAAATAGGTGTAAGTCTGGAAATAGTCAAATGTCATTCACATTTTCAAAGGACAAGGTGAGTTTTGTAAGCCATTCTCTGCATGTAAGAAGACAGACCCAGGGTCTGGAGGCACTTATGCTGAGGTGCCAGGCAAGGACTTGAGGCTCACTGTCAGGCAAGCACATTTAGCACAAGGCATTTAGGACTTGGTTTCCTTCTTTATCAGAGACACTTGAAGATGAGTGCTCAGACACATGGCAGGCACGAGGTCAGGCCCTACCTGCTCCTGCTCTGCCCAGCAACATGCAACAGGAAATACATAGACCCTAGAGGCTTCTTCATTCAATATTATATTAAATTAGGTGCTGCAGACATGCTGGCTCACTCACTTGCACCCCCCCCCCCCGCCCCAGGGATTGCAGCTGCTCAGTGAGGACTCCAAAGAAGTTACAGGGTCACTGAGACTGAGCCCCATGGTCATCCATTTTCTCATTTCCAAATGCTGCTGCTTGTACAGCTCTTTGGAAATTATTTCAGAGTGATCAGATACATATGCTTGGGGTCAAGTGCAGGGAATAGAGTCATTTGATTCTCCAGCACACCTACAGTACTGCCGGATCAAAGAGGAGAGCATCAAAATCTACACCCATGCATTTAAGCAGGAGAGGGTTTTCCAAACTTGAATATGCAGAGAAATCACCTGGAGATCTTATTAAAAGGCTAATTCTTATTGAGAAGATCTGGGCCAGACCTGAGATTCTGTCTTTCTAATACATTTCTGGGGAAAACTCGCACTGTTCTTACACCATGCTTAGAGCAGCAAGAAACTGGAGCACCTCATATGGCAGGGTGCTAATTCTCCTTTCTTAGGAGATAAAACCCCAGCCACCTAGGTAACAGTCTTGTACCAGATGTTTTCTGGTGATTTCTAGGCCCTTAGGAATCTAGAAATTCTCACCAGTCAACTGTATGCTGGTTTCCTGTGGCCTCCTTAACTCTGTGCTGGCTTTCTGGGGCTTCCTTCACCAAGATGTAGAGACTGAATTCTGAGGACAAGGAGAAAATGACCTGTAAAATAGTGAATTTTTCAGTGAATTCAGTGAATTCCATTCAGTGGACTCCCTAAATATCTCTTCTTTATTTGGAGCTGCATCATCACCATCATCACCCTTATCAATTATTCTCCTGCAAGCAAGTGCTACCTGGTGCTTCCTGTACTCCAGGTATTGTTCTTAGCATATTGCCAAGGATATGAAAACATCTAAATCTCACAAATGAGCCTTCTAGTGAGGTAGGTCCAACTAACAAGCAGGTACATACAAATACTTCTATTTTTCTCCCTGGGAAACATAGGCACAGAAAGTTTCAGTAACTTACTCAAGTTTCCACAGCTGGTATAAAGTCCTCTGAGGCTGGAGAGGTAGTCCAGCAGGTAGGGCACCTGCCTTGCATGCAGCCTAGCTGGCTCAATCCCTGGCATCTCATATGGTCCCCTGTGAACCTCCAGGAATAGCTTCTGAGTGCAGAGGCAGGACTAACCACTGAGCATCACTGAGTATTTACCCCCAAATACATAAATAAATATAAAGTCCAGTCTTCTTGGCTCCTGGCTGTGAGGCCATTTTTCTCTCTGTTTTACATGAAGAACACTGAAGACTGCTTTTCTCCATTGTGAATGCCAGCTAGAAAGCACAGGATGGGTAGGGAAGGGCCTCTGTTCCCTCCCCTAGGGCCTTGCTATGGTTCAGCTTGGGAGGAGGAGGAAGAAGAGACTGAGTACAGAAAGGCAAAGCCAGGACGCAGAGGAAACATCAGCTAGACGGCTTTGAAATCTTGGTGAGATTACATCTGCCTGTTAAATTGCCTATAACTTGCGGGTGGATTTGGGGAGTGAGAGGAGGTGGAGCGTGGGGGCAGGAGGTGGCTGTTCTTGCATAAAGAACAGGCACCAAAGGAGACTAGTTTTCTGTCCTTCGCTGCAATTGCTAGAAAATGATATGGTGGGGGTGTGGGGTACAGACCATGACTACCCAGTGTCCCTGAGGCCAGGCAGGGGGTTCCCTTTATCTCTCAGGGTAAGAGCCATTCTCTAGGGTCTTTCTGTGGCTGGTTGATGGGAGAGGTATCCAGGGAAGTCTGTCACAATCTGGTCTTGTTCTTCGCCCCATCCTCTCCCTCGCAAACCTTTTCTGTTTAAAAATGATGCCCTGAAGGTGGAGGGATGAGGAGGAGATGAAAAACTCTATGAAAAATGAAACGAATTCATTTAAAATGTATTAAAGAGCCCGCTTGTTTACATTATTATTGTCCCCAAACAGTTTCATAAGCTTAAACTGACTTTTAAATGTAGCCTCCAGTTTCCCAAACCAACTTTGATCCATTGGAATAATTGACAATTACATGGAAACAGACTTTGCTCTAAATGTGCTCTCCCTAGCTGAAGCCTCAGGAAGATCAAGCTGATAAAAGACCCATTTGCTCCTCCAGGTCTCAGAGGCCAGTGCATGGTGACAGGTGAGCACAGTGGGGTGCACAGTCTGAGTGCTGGAGAGAGCTTCTCTACATGACTTGGAGTGAGCCCAGCACAACCCTGAGGCCCCATTCACAAGAGCATCCAGCATTTGCTTATTCTGTAGGTCAAGTTTATATCAAAAAAAGATCATTTCAGAGATGAAAGAACCATGATTTTTACCTCTCCTCTAATTTTCCATGAAATCCAAAGTGTCCCTTAATCATTCTGGGTCTATCTATACTATGTCTTCAGAATGAAAGATAAATGAATTTGACCTTGAAACAAAGTGTAAAGAACCTTAGCTGATCAAGAGATGCTGGCTTTCCTAGTGAAACCGTCCGGCAAAAATGAGCTTGATCCACTGACAGCCTGTCTAGGGACACCAGTGTTCTAATCTGTCAAAGTTACTGGGGGTGCTCTCAAAACTGAGGTTTAGTGAGCCAGTGAACACACGGGGTGGTGTGTCAACATAGGATGAGAGTGACCAGAGATGGGCTGGAGAGTTAGGAAGGGTCAAATGGTGATGGATTTGGGCTGCAAGGATATGGACAGGCATTGCCACAGTAGGGAGCAATTTGCTGTGGACTTAAGCTAAAGAGACAGATTCCATATGACTCCACAATTCTCCAGATAAATCCTCGCCCACAGGGGATATGATATGCATAACGAACTGAACAATATCTTCCACACAGTCTCACTTCCGTAGATGAAAACAATCCTTATTTTCTAAGGATACATGTACATTCAAAAATACAAATAATATGTTTTTTTGCAGTTGCCTGTTACAAAAGAGAAGACTAGGAAGCAAGGAGAATACACATAAATAAATTAATTCAGATGGGTTTTGTATGGATCATAACTTTATTCCATAGGACAAGGACTGTGATAACTTGATGCTTTGTACCTGAGTTCCAGAAATCTCCCCAAACAAAACAATAAAAAAATCCCACACTAGCAATAAAAAACATCCCATGCTTTACCCTGTAATAGGGAACCAATTTTTTGTTGTTGTTGTTGTTGTTGTTCTTTGGTTTTTTCTTTGTAAGTGGAGAGTAATAAAATTTTATTTATGTTTTAGGAGAATTTCTCGGGTGGTTTTTCAGAAAATGTACTAGGTAGACAATGTCTGGGATGAACAAAGCAAAGAAGAGGCTGAAAGCAGATCAAGAAGCAAATGGGGATTGAAGGTCATGGATGGGTCTGGGTGAGATGGTGAGGAGTGGGTAAGTTTTTGGGTAAGTACAAGAGAAGGGCTTGTGAGCTGGTGTCTCAATTGGTTGGTCCCAGAAGAGTCTCTGGTATTGGGAACAGGGTCAGCCCATCTAAATTTAGTAGCAGAAGTGATCTGAGAAACAGAATTTGAGAGAACTCATACTCTCCAATATCCCAGACCCTTTGGGGAAAATTTACTAAAGACTCAAGAGTCAGGACAGGATTTCCCAGGGTTGCAATTGTGATTTGGCTTCATACAAGGGATCTGGGGTATGAAACAAGGATGGGGGAATGACATAGTGTCATGGCTCTGGAGGGCTGGAGCCTGCTTCTACTGGCTCTGTATTTATAAACCACTGACAACTTGTGATGGACCATCGTGGGAGCACTTACACCATAGTAATTAGCAAATACTATACTAATCAGAGTTCTGTCTTTTCTCAGAGACCTAGTCAACTGGCACACCACTAGAGGGTGGGGTGAGGGCTGTTAGAGAGAGGCTGACTTCATACAGTCTTCCCAGAAACCTAGCACCCTTCACAAATGACAGCCTAAAGTCATTGTCTCCACACCGGAAGTCGAGGACTGAGCATGGGGGAAAGAAAATGCTTCCTCTGTAACTACTGGGGACTCTAGTCCAGAGATGGCAGACAGGACAAATCTTGCTCCTACCTGGAGATGGAGGGGCACTGAAGGAGAGGCTGAAGCTTCTCCTATGGTCCCACCAAAAACCCTACCTTGATAACTTAGTTGTGTCATTTTTATCAGTCAATTAAAATGAATGGAATCGGAGAAGTGGCCTCAATAAAGTGGAAAGTAAGTTTTATTTTGGAGTGATGGCCAGTTGTTAATATTTCACTGCTGCAGAATAGATAAAGCATGATTTCTACTTCTCAGTTTCTGTAGCAGACTTCTCATATTCAGGACAATTTTAATAATATTTTTAATAATTTAAAAAATATTATGTGGGCTAGGATGGGGACTTTCTAAGAGTACTGGAGCAAGTGCTTTATCCACTGGAAGTCTAGATTTAATTATTGGGCTCTGATGATCCCCTGGCCAAGAATGACTGAAGAATAGTCTCTGAGCATCACTAGTGTGAACCAGTCTCTTGATCCTTCAGAACTGCTTCCTTCTGGGAACATGGAAGTGAAGAAATCTTAAACTCCTTCCTACCTTCTAGAAAGAGAGATAAAGAAAGAAAATTCTCATTACGAACACTAAATATCTCTGAACTAGGGATCTTGCTGGAGAGTGAACGCAACAAAGAAGTTCTGCTCTATAGACTTAATCTTCTCTAGTCTTCACAAACCAAAGCAGGATAACTCACGCTAATTAATTATTAGTTTGAATCACAAAGCATCCAACCCCTCAACAATTTGCTCTTTGAGCTTAGGGTGACATCAACCATCCCCCCTTAATGATTTTGTCTGAAGGTGATACAGCCTCCAGGTATTTTTTGGCTTGATTACCCAAGATTTCCTGAGTGATTTCTAAGACAGGAGACTCTCCTAACTCCCCACCAATAGTTAATGCCCTTCTCATATTAGATAGTTGGAGAGCAATTGAATGAGATGCTTCAAGTTGTGACTTGTCACTAGACATCATCTTTTTCATTCGATTTTTTTTCTGATTCTTTATATGACCATACAATCTTTTAAAAAATTCTGTTGGGTTGCCTGTAAGATATATATATGCTTCAAAGACAAACAACAACAAGTTTGGAAGGTTTCAGAATGTCAATTTACAGAATTTTAGAACATATCACTCAGTACTGTAGTCTCACTGCCAGAGGCCACAGGCAACCAAGCTTTAAGCACCCCTTATTGGAAAACCTAAATGCTTTCCCTTTTTTTGATTTATGTTGCACATTACCAAGTAGAAATGTTTCTTTTTCCTTGTTTTTTCTAAACTGGAAGCATTTACTTGGCTTATGTTCAGCTTTGTCATTTCCTTACTCCTATTGTTCTTGCTTTGAAAGAAGGTACAAAGGTTTTGCTGTTTGACATTTTTGTCTCCATTTCTTAGGGTTTTGAATTTTGCTCATGATGACACAATAAACTAGCTTTCAAAAATACCACAATACAACATTAGCAACAATATGCAAATGCCAGAAAGTTAGGGGACAGCAAGGTCCTTGAGATGGGATTAGGAGGGGTTACCAGCAGGCAAGTTTCCACAATAGGTGCTCGCAAACCAATGTCTGCTTGCACACCACGATTTCAGCTTGTTTTGATCAGCACTGTTCCCATCCACTCTTCTGCATGATGCAACAATCCCACAGGTGAAGGAGTCAGAACTTTTTTCACAGACCTGCTGGAAATTTCTCCAAACCAACACCTGCATGTGAACTGATGGTTGGTAACTATGCTCTAACTTGTATTCAGTTTCTTCTCATCAGCTCTGAAATTCTCCTTTTATAAATGTCCTTTGGGTTGAACAGAAAAATTGGGTACCTGTGTCCAAAAAGCTTCAGGAAAAAAAACCAGTTATATTACAGTACAGGAACTCTATGGTCTGGTCTTATTCATAGATATTTGTGCATCCTATCCAGAAACTGACTTACATTGTCTGCAATGAATCAGATAGAAAATACTCTCTGCTTTGTGGTCCAGATAGTCTTTGCTGTGATATCTCAACTCAGATATTATATCACAAAATCCACCACACAGATGTTATGGAAACAAACAGTTGTGGCAGTGTTCCAATAAAAATTTTATTTACAAAAATAGTCATGGTATGCAGGCCCTCCATGTTTCTCTGAAAACTGATAACCAGCTCAGCATTGCTGAAGGGGCTGCTGACGAAGTAGTATTTTAGCTTGACCTTCGACAGCTCAGCTTTGGCTACGTTTGCCACAATAGCCTTGAACTGACCAGATCTGTGGCAGTGGAGAGAAATTTCAATATAATTCTTTTTTCCCTCTGCATAATTCATTTCTTCTACTGACTCAGCCCATCTATCAAGTACAGTGTGACAGGGCTTTCCCATCCATTATCCCATGTGATCCTCATGCCATTTTTGCCAAGGTAGAGGCAGAGCTGTTAGCCTTATTCTTCTATTTTTAAATCACATCTGCCTATTTAAATCAGGGACAGATAAACCTGGGCTTTGAGCATTCAAACTCTCCAACCATACTTCCCCAGCTCCTTGCAAAAAAAAAAAATTGCAAAATCGTGGATCTCTTTATCTTTTCTGTTCCTTCCCTTCTCTGTTCCTATCATCTTACTTTCCTGTATCTCCGGACACACTGGCCCTCTGGTTCTGACTTTGAATGCTAAGGAAGGGCACAATGCCTATCTTCCAGCTCATGCTAGACCTGTCCACTCGGAGCTGATCTCTAAGTCTCACTCTGGCGCCCCCTGGAGGATGACTAGCCATCATCAATTATCCAGGCGAAGGCATTCTCCCAAGGCCACAGGACCAAGCAGCTGGGATGAAGGCTCATGCAACTACTCCAAGCTCAGCAGTCTGAACACCATTTGGGCTAGAGAGAAAGAGGAGGAATGGTGCCAAGGTCAAAACACTGTCTCTGAGGACACTAGTGTATGCTCCCTGCCCAGAACCTGGGAAGCCACTGAAAACAGCTCAGAGAAAATGACTTTTTGTGTGGCAGATGAGCCTCAAAGTTGATTTCCCAGGAGGAATCCAACAAGGCCCTTGAAATGTGGACATCAAGGAGGAAAATCAATCGTCTTTTAAGTTTTCACCTTGATGATTGATCCACTGCTTCCAGCCTCTTTTTTCCTCCTCTCTCTCTCAAGTCTGTGGACGTGGCCTCTCTTACTTCTAGTTTTCCCCCTCTCATCTTTAAAGTGTGGAGTTTCCTGGTTCTGATCTGTAACCAAAATACATTGCTTTATGCAAACTGGCAGGTGTTGGTCACATGCCTACAAAGGTTTTATTTTCTCTAAGGAAGGGAAGTCCTGGTGAGCCTACAGGCAGGGAGAGAACCACATCGCAGAGACTTTACCAGCCCTGGACTGTCCCACAAGCAATGCTCTAGTAAATCCTTCCTGGAGTCCCACCAGAAGGCTTTGCTGACCCCTCATCTCAGATAAGAATGCTGGACTTATCTGGACAATGGACACGCTCCACTCAGACTGGAGAGGTAATTTGCTTGATGCCAAGCATGGTTTGCAGTAGATGACATAGAACTAAAAGGGAAACTGCTCTCTATCTCCTTGAGAATGAGCACCCCAAGTAGCAGGGTCACCCTGACTGTATAGCATAAGAACCTCTTTTGGACCAGGGATATACTTTGCACTAAAGCATTTCCCTTGAATGTTTGGTGCTCCAGAACATACACAAGAGCACACAAAATTCACAGAACCTCTCTTGACCATGAGCACGATGGAGAAAAGTATCTAGGGAAATTGCTTATGAGTATCATGGGGGTCATAGAACACCTGGACACAAACAGGATGTCACTTGCCACTGAATGTACTTCCCACTCCTTGTACCATGCTAGACTCTGAGGGTAGAGAAAGCGCAGTCCTGCCCTTCTCTGGATGTCATAGTCTGCTGCAGAAGCAGATCAGCGAGGTTGATAGGAGCTGTGAAGTATAAGGTGCTTAAGGAGGATACATCAAGGTATCCTGATCTCATATTAGGTGAGGTTGGAGAAGACTTCTCAAAGAAGAGAGACAGAACTGTGTCTGAGAGCCCAGGCTTGCTTTAGTATAGGTAGAAGTCATCCTGGAAAAGTGGAGCAAGAAGCTGGTGGGTAGATGGTACACGAACTCATGATTATAGAATTCCTGTGTCTGCTCCTCCTGTGGTCAGATCAAACCCTCTCAACTCTTTACAAGTGTTAACTCACTTCATCTACAGGAGTCAGTGCAATTGAAGAAAGGGACAATAGGAACTCAGTAGGGTGGGGTCTGAAACTTAGTGAGAATGAAGGTGGCATGGAAGACTAGAGAAGGCTGTATAGGCAGGGTTGCCAGAAAAATGTCAAGATACTGAGTCTGAATGTCAAATAAGCAATTCGTTTGATTGTAGTGTGTGTCCTAAATATTGCACAGGACATAGTTATCCTAAAAAAAGGTATTCGTTGATCTGAAATTCAAGTATAACAGGTGTCCTACCTTTTGATTCTCAAAAATATGGTACCTCTCCTTTGAAAAAGCTCATACATTAACCTCAGGGCAGTGGAGGCTGTTGGAAGGTTCTCAGAGGAGCAGCATGGCTGGTTCTGTCTCATATAGAGTATGAAGAGTGACTGTCTCATATAGGGTATCATAGAACATAATGGACTGCATTGTGGACACAAGCTGTGAGGCAGGGGCCAGCTTTGAGGTCCTGCTTCCACTCCACAGCAGACCCTGGAGTCCAGATGTGCATGATAACCACCCATGTGGTTTTCTTTCCCACCGGTGTCCCATGCCACCCAACTGTGACCATGTAGCACATGCAATGTGCCAGGTAGTTGTCTAGGCAATGAAAAAACTGGGTGAGTTACTCACCCTTCCAAGTGACACACAGCCAGTGATGCTATATGGTGGGTCCCTCAGAAGCCGAGACCTTGGAGAACAGATGGCAAAAAAGATTGAGGCTGACTAAGGAAGTGTGACTTGGTCTGGATTTTGGAGAACATCTGGAGTATTTAGCTGTCTCTATGACAGAAGGGAAACCAGACTATAGTGTCCCATTGGCTTAGGACTATTGCTTTCTGTCCTTTTCCTCTGCATGCTTAGTCATATCCTTCATATTAAGGAAACTCAAGCTTCTTTTCTGGTGATTGTCGGCATCTTTGCATCAATATATCACATACCAGAGGGTAGGAAGAGCTTCCAAAACGTGGCAATAATGTATGTTGACCTGGGAAGTGAATGGAATAGAGAGACTGAGGAGTGGTAGGGAGGGCATAGGAAACAGTAACCTAATCTGAGGCAGATCAACACGAGTGTTGGCCATTCACCTAGAAATGGAAACTTTGACTCAACTGAGAGGGGAATTGTGGAGGGGGTTTACACATAGACACAGGGGGCTGAAAGTAATTGTTCAGCTCTTCTATGTTCAGCTGTTCTAAAGAAGAACGAGGGTGAGATATCTGACTGTGTTTTTCTTGCAGGGGGTGGGGGGTGAGCACTGAAGTAATCTAATACTGCTGAGCAAGCATGGTAGTATTGGTTCTTGGAAAGGAGCTAGCAGCCAATCAGATGGAAGAGGTTTTGAAGCCCACAGTTTTTCTTTCAGGAGAGAGAAATGAAGAGCATAAAGAGTTAGGGGACCTCTTGGGAGACACCGAGGTTAAGTCTGTATATATATATATATATATATATATATATATATATATATTCACATCTTGTGAGCTTGAAGCATCTCTTGTCACCAGAAGACTTGTACTATAAAGCACAAGAGGCCTTCTTAGCACCTAGACTTGCACCAACATGACCTACATACTAAACCTCCTCCAAACTAGGCAACTTTCAACAATCGTCATTTATTTTTAGGACTATAGGTCTGTAGGCCAGCTGGCATACCCCTACTTCAGTGAGCCCAGAATATTGTTCTCACAGTATAAGTGGGATGCTCCCAGCAGAGTAAGCAGAAATAAGCCCGGAAAAATGTGAACTACTAAAGCATTTCATCTTAAAATTTGGACCTCAAATACTGTCAGTTCTATCCACCTTCCATTGGTCAAAGCAAGTCATATTGCCAAGCATAATATCAATGGAAAATTTAACTCCTCTCCCAATAGTGAGGGTGGGAGGCAGAAATTGCCTGTGGCAGGGATTGGGAAACAGTATAGTGGTAGGGCACTTGCCTTACACATGGCTGACCCAGTTTCATCTCCAACATCCCATATGATTCCAGAGTACCACCAGGAGGATCCCTGAGGGCAGAGTCAGGAGTAACCCCTGAGCATCACCAGGTGTGACAACAGAAAGAAAGAAAGAAAGAAAGAAAGAAAGAAAGAAAGAAAGAAAGAATCCTTGGAATAAATGCAGGAACTACCCAGGAGCACACACATACATACGGGAAAACATACCTTAAAACAGGGTCAAGTACCACCCACATGCATACACTCCTTAGTAAGATTTTTAATCAAAGAGATCCATGTGCCTATAAGAAACATGATTATCTCTCAGCCTTTTCAAGGTGAGAAAATCAGGAATTAAGCAGGGATCATATTTATTCAAAGAAGGAACAACAAAAAAACATGGCTTATGAAGAATGGTATTCACCCTGAGGGTCAACAGCATAGCCCACTGAATGCCGAGACTGGACTACAAGGGGTCTCTTTTGATAAGAGGCAGAGAAACTTAGATGGAAACTAAGATTCATCCAGGAAAGAATGGGTAGAGGTGAGAGGGCCAGGAGGGCTACCAGAATTGGGAGAGCCAAGCAGACCACCTCATCTTTTACTCAGTGTCACTCAATCTCTGTGAACTCGTATCTCTGCACAGTGGATAAAACTACGAAGAGGTGTGGCTGTAGTTTCCAGAGCTTCAGAATTAGAGCTTTATGCAGCAACTGGGATATTAAGGTTTTTCCTATATATAATATAAAGGCTCAATGAAATAAGTCATAGAAAGACAAATAATGTATGATTTTATTTACCTGGACACTTGAAGAAGAAAGCTGAACTCATGGATACAGAAAACTGATTGATTGTTCAAGGCAGGGGAACTGGGAGTGTAAAATTGGTGAAGGTGCTCAGAAGGTACAAAGTTCCAATTATAAATAAGTGCTGGGATATAATGTGCAGCATGCTAACTATAGTTAAAAATACTTCCTTGAATTAATTATGGCAGATAATGCTAATTTGTATTTTCTAAAAACTTATTTCATAAATATAAAGGCAATTATTTTATTTTTATTTAAGAAACCAGAAAATACATCAAACTCTAATAAATGTGGTGTGAGAAACAGGTATGATGGTTCCAGTATGTCAGTGGGGAACAAAACTCTACTGTCATAGCCTGTAGCTTCCATTCTCAAGAACATCTCATGGTCCAAGATAGCTGCTAGAACTCCCACCATCAGAGTTTTTGCCTTCTGAGCAAAATTAGGAGCAAAGAGAGCATGTTCCTTCATACCTTTATTATTTTGTTTTTAGGGGGGACTATACCTGGCAGTGTTCAGAACTTACTCCTCCTTCTGTGCTCAGGTTTCATTATGTTCAGGGAACCATGTGGAGTACTAGGGGTGGAACCAGAGTCAGTTGCAGGAAAGGCAAGTCTCTTCACCCATGTACTATCTCTCTAACCCACCTTCATCATTTTAAGGATGTCTTGCACAGCAGTTCTCCTTAAATCTTCCTGTGATGTATAAAATAACTGGACAAGGAATTGTAATGTAGTAAAATAGGAGGGTGTCTAGATCCTCCCTGACCCCAGAGTATGGGGAGGAGAAGAACATAGAGGGAAAGTAATTGAGGGAGGAATGAAGATTATGAGAAAGGGACTTGATGAAAGAATAGGGGTCAAGGACTTCATGTATAATGGTGATGTGGGAGAGTGGTATACCTATATATCCAAATCAGATTCAACAACTTTGGAAACATGAGTTCTAAACTACAGCCACTGAACTTTAAAAAAAAATTTTATTAATGAAACACCATGAGGTACAGTTGTAGACTTACAGATTTTTGTACTTGGGTTTCAGTTATACAATGATCGAGTACCCATCCCTCCACCAGTGCCCACTCTCCACCACCACTAATCCCAGTAACCCTCCCACTCCCCATCCCCCCATCCCACCCTACCTCTGTGGCAGGGCACTCCCTTTTTTCTCTCTCTCTCTCCTTTTGGGTGCTGTGGTTTGCAAAAGAGGAATTGAGTGGCAATCATGTTCGGTCTATAGTCTACTTTCAGCATGTATCTCCCATCCTGGGCGGATCTTCCCACAACCACTGAAGTTTTAAATGTGCCTCTCAAAGTGGCAAGCAGGGTGTAGGGAGAGAGGAGGTCAGAGGGGAGGGAACAAGTGAACACTGGCAGAGGGAACTGGTGGTGGGACTGGTGTTGGAATATTGTATGACTAAGATTCAATATCAATAACTTTATAAATCATGGCCCTTAAAGGCATTTTAAAACTCTTGTTAGTCATCCTAAAGGAAAGAGAGAGCAAAAGAGAATGCTCTGCCACAAAGGCTGGGTGGGGTCGGGGTGGGGGATGGGGAGGGGGGAGGGCTACTGGGATCATTGGTGGTGGAGAATGGGTACTGGTGGAGGGATAGGTACTCCATCATTGTATAACTGAAACCCAAGCAAGAAAGTTTGTAAGTCTACGACTGTACCTCATGGTGTTTCATGAAAACAAACAAAGAAACAACAACAACAAAAACCAAACTCTTGTTAGATAGAACTTACTTTTACAGTTACACATAGCAACAAGACAACTGGGAGGTACCATTTCCCACCGAATGGCAGTATCTCCAACTTAAAGTACTTTTACTAAGATAAAAGATGATGGCAGGTGTAGTAAAACCATGAGGATGTTTTTCATGAGAAGAAAGCATCAGGTCAGATAGCCCAAGTTCTGGGTGGCATCACCTTGGTCTAGAATTGATTTGCAGCATCTCTAGCCTCTCAGTTGCAATATAAGCATCTTCAGTATCCCTGAAAGGGTGGACACCTTTGCTTGTTGTTGGTGACAGAGCAATTTCCACCTAAAGTGATTAGGAGGAAAAATTACAGACTTCAATAGGTGCAAAGAAAGTAATATCTAGAGCATGCATAGACTCTGCCAGGAACTTCCAGAGAAGTCCAAAGCCTGATAAAACATACTAGACGAATTCTATGTGTGTGTGTCCTGGGTTCCTCCTTTTCCCCAAATGGGATAACCAAAAAGACAATGACTCTGAGCCTTTATCTTGTCCTGTTAATACGTATGTTGGCCATGGAACATCCGCCATCCTTGGCTTCCTCTCCCCACGACTCTGCCCCAGCTTTCTGGCTGCCTGTGTTACTGAGCCATGGAAATTGTGTTCTGATCCATGGGGACTTCTTAACGTTAAGAGCTGCTTGTGGGACCTGAAATCGTCCTCACAGTGATTTTATTCAGAGTAATAACAGCATCTGATGCTATAGAAATCTCATCCTCATGATCATAAGCATTTATAATGGCCCATCATTGAGCAAGTGCTTACATTGGAGAGGAATTTTCATGGAGAAAGTCAATCTTTTCAAAAATGTTAATTTTTTTGTGAGCAAATCAAACGAGACGCCAAATTGTCTCTGTCATTATGCTGCCCTTCCCTCCTGAGCACTTACTGCTCTGATCAGTATGACATTTTCACATGTAGCAATGCAGATGGGCATCTTTTTCTCCTAACAGAGACCTGCTTTTGCCCATTCAGCAGCTCTGCTGAAACAGTCTTGCCTGCTTGAAATGTACAGGAGGCAGAACCTAAGGATAAAGTTAGAGACCTCCAGATTATCACAGTCTAGCTACCCTTTAGTTGGGAGCAAAGGAGACCCTTCCTATAACATAATGCAGAACCAAAATTCTAGGAGACAGTCTTGGAATACAGATGAGGAATTTGGGAATACCCAAGTCTAACCAGTCTTGATCTTTGCATGAATGGTCATCCTTGGGCTATGTCCTCATTAGCTGTGATTCAAATTTCTCTTCCTGACCCTTCTCAGTTTCATACCCTATTCTGCTTGCTCAGATAACCTTAGGAAACACTGACCTTGGTAATCCTAGTGAGATTTCTGCTTGCTCAGCTAACCTTGGGAAACGCTGACCTTGAGAATCCTGGTGAGATTTCTACCCAGGCAATTTATATCCAATATCCCTCCCACATACTTCAAGAGCGAGTCCCACACATGCACCAGGGGGTATGGGCACAGGCCTAATTTTCCCCTGGATACTCTAGTCATCATCTCTAGTTATTGCTAGTTTTGTAAAGTCCTAAGAAAGAGATACAGCCTAAGAAAGAGAGCTCTAACTTCAAAACACAAAAAGAAAGCAGAAAAAAATGTAGCAGCTACATAACTATCTGTAAAGTGAAACATTAGGTCAAAATCATTAATTGTTAAATTTAATATTCAGGAAAATGTCATTACATTTACAAACTATTTCCAGGTTAAATTGTCTCACTTTGCAAGTAAGTGCGTATGATGATTGCTGATAAATCAGAGTCAACCATAAATTAAATGAGCTATTCACACCAAATTATCTCAAAAGCAAAATCATAAAAATCTTTCCAATTTTTACAACAAAACTTATATTTAATGTGGAGTGTGGGTATACTTAAATATGTTTGATATGATGTGGAGTAGAAGCAACAAAAATGAATACTCAGGGCCAGTGATAGTCATAAAATGCTCAAGTATGTAGTCTTGGGAGAATGTAATTAATTTTAAAGAATCTGTTATATTGTAGACCAAGCTGCCTAATTGTCACTATGGTAGTGGCTATACAAGTGATGGTAATAACAGACTAGTAGGCAACTATTCAAAAGAACAAAGTGAACTTATCTGTGCTAATAGAAGACTCTGAGATATATTATTATATGAACAAAGCAAATTGTAGAACAATATCTACAGTATAATTCATTTTGTGTCAAAATACTGTGTGTATACACAAATAAATATGTAAATGCTTGCTGGCCTGTGTGCAGAAAAAAATCTTAAAGAATGCACATAAATAGCAGTCATTTATCTGTGAAGATCAGAAACAGGGGGGCTGGAGGGGGACTTCTATTTTCATGTTCTAATCCTCATCTGAATTGCAAGACAAACATTTAGTAGGTGCATATATTAATTTATAATTTTGAACAATAACAACAAAATAGCGGAAGAGTGTGGCCTGCAAGTTGACTGGAAAGGGAGATGCTCACAGCCTAGGAACTGTTGAGCTGGCCGGTCCCGGGGAAGCCTGTGGGCATGCCAGCCCTGAATGATAAGGGCCCTTAGTAGAGAAAAGATCCATCAAATATCCTCTGCCACAGAGGACACCTTGGGGTGATCCACAGATTCATGATGTCCTTAATGAAACAGCCCTCCAGATTTCTGACATCCTATATTTGTCAGGATACCTTTGGGTTCCACTACCTCCACTAGCCAGCTGCCGCCACGCTCCAGGATGCTTTCTGGACCCACAACTGAAGCCCCAGAGAACAAGATAAGTGGAACTCTGAGACCTTGGACCTTGGACTCCAGGCTCAATGGACCCAGGGACAGAGATCCTGTGCCTGCTCCCACCAAACACAGGTGATGAAAGGATTAAAACCAGGAATCCCACCCTACCCTGCCCTGTCTGCTTCCACCAACTGCTGGAGATCCAGGGATTGGATTATGCACAGAAGACCCACCCTACTGGTACCAGATAAATACCTCACCCGCAGACCTCCACTACCTCCAATACCTCCACTACCTAGCCGCTGCCATGCTCCAGGACGCTTTCATAAGACACTTAATACCTATCTTCCAGGATTGCCGCACCATACTTGATTGGGTTCAAATATGGTTTGAACCCTGGGAACACCTGCAAGGGCGATTAGAGGCCACCCCAAAAGCCTCTATCCCTCTAGGAGAGCCTGGAAAGCTACTGAGAGTATCCTTCCCACATGGCAGAGCCTGGCAAGCTATCTGTGACATATTCGATATGCCAAAACCAGTAAATACAATGGGTCTCATTCCCCTGACCCTGAAGGAGTCAGCAATACAGCAGCGTGGAGAAGGATGTGGAAATAGAGGCTGATAAAATCTCAAGGCTGAACTAGCTGCCAAAATGAAAGAAGACAAAAATGATTGTCTGTACTTTCAATACACGTACGCTGGCATCAGATGCATCCATCGAGGACCTGATGATACAAGCGCGAAAAATCAAGTATGACATCACTGGTCTGACTAAGATGAGAAGGCATCAATTATATCATGCTGTTTTCGACACTGGAGAAGAACTGTTCCTCGGAACATGTGATAAAAGAGGCGTCAGAGGTGTCAGTGTCCTTGTCCACACGAACTTGGCCATGAGCATTGATTCATTCAAATGCCTAACAACCTGAATCGGATGATTACACTTGAATAGATGTGGCTTACTGCCGGCAGTTTCTATCTTCATTGTCTATGCACCAACATCCAATTATGATGAAGGAGAAATTGAGAAGTTCTACATGGAGCTGGAAGAAGACCACACCTTCTACAAGATCATTTTTGGTGATTTCAATGCCAAGATAGGACCGAGAAGATCAGCCGAAGAACTCCACATTGGGACCAATGGCCTAGAATGGAATGAACAGGGTGAGAGAATGAGTTCATGTTGACCAAGACCATCCATGGTAACTCACAGTTCCAGAAGGCAGAATCTAAACGTTGGACATAAGAGTCTCCCGGTGGATGTTCCACAATGAAATTGACCACATCATATTCAGTCAACGGTTTTGCCTGACAGATGTTGCTGTTGTCCCAAAATTCCAAATGGGATCTGACCACCATCTCCTTTGTGCAAAATTCTACTTCACAGAACGGGGAGAAAGGGCTGCAAAGTTTAAGAAGAGAACTTCCACCAACTGGGAGCTCTTTGGCACTATTGCTGCAACATGGGAAGATGCCATCGTTGACAACATTGATGAGGAATATGATCGACTGGTTCAGCACCTCCATGATTGTGCGAGAAATGCCAAGAGAGAGATAGCCACAAAAAAAATGCCTGTCTTCAAAAACTCTTGAGCTTATTCGCCAACATGGCTAGGCGAATGCCTCAGGCAACCACAAGCAAATGTCCGACCTTGCAAAGCAGTGCAGAGATGCGATAAAGTAATATCTCAAAGAGAGAGGAACAGCAGTGCTGGTAGATGCGGCAGAAACAGGGAAAAGCATTCGTAACGCCTGCCTGTCCTTTGCCAACTACAAGACCAAGATGACTGCCCTCCAACATCCTGATGGATCTATCACATCTTCTAGAAGGGTAATGGAGAAGATTATTCATGACTTCTACTCAGATGTCTTTAATAGCCAGGTCCACCTGCCCACATATCAAATTCTGCAGGATGGATATGTCGTTCCCAACATTCTCCCTTCCGAAATCTGACACGCCATTTCACCAGTAAAGAAACAAACAGCACCTGGCCCAGATAAGGTCAGACCTGAACACCTGAAGAACCTGCCATCAATACTCATCAATACACTTGCTCGACTCTTCACACGCTACCTGTCTGAATGCAAGGTTCCATCCCAATGGAAAACCAGAAGGACTGTACTACTGTACAAGAAGGGAGACATCCACGACCCACGACATTGGCAACTATCGCCCAATCTGCCTAGTGTCTGTCACCTACAAGCTGTTCACTCGAGTCATCCTGAATAGAATTGGCAGAACACTAAATGAAGGACAACCGTGCGAGCAAGCTGGGTTCCGCAAAGGATTCAGCATGATCGACCATATCCACATGATAACCAAGCTCATTGAGATTTCTCGGGAGTTCAAGATGCCTCTCTGTCTAACATTCATTGATTTAAAGAAGGCCTTTGATTCTGTTGAGACAGAAGCAGTCATCGAAGCCCTAGCCAATCAAGGCATTCAAACTCAATACATCAGGATCCTCTGTGAGATGTATTGCGGATTCACTACCAGGATTTCACCATTCTACAAAGAAGTGATCATCCATGTCAAGAGAGAGGTTCAGCAGGGTGATACCATTTCACCGAAATTCTTCAGTGCCACCCTTGAGAATGTCATGCGACAAATGGAATGGGAAGGACTGGGAGTGAAGATAGAAGGCAACTATACCACCTCCACTTTGCTGATGACTTCATTCTAATAACACCAAACATTAGCCAAGCAGCACAAATGCTGGCAGACTTCGACCGTGAGTGTGGAAAAGTCAGACTCCAGCTGAATATCACCAAGACAATGTTTATGAGAAACAGTCTCATTCCTGATGTTCCATTCACTATCAATGGAATGACCATCTCTGAATGCAACAGTTATGTGTACCTAGGTCAAGTATTCAACATGACTAATGACCTGGCACCTGAGTTGCACAGGAGGAAGAGAGCAGCTTAGAACGCCTTCAAGAGCGTCAAAGAAATAGCTAAGAGGACGAAGAACCTCCAACTCAGGCAGCACCTCTTCGATTCCACTGTTCTTCCTGCATTAACATACGTCTCAGAGACCTGAGCCCTACACAAACAGGATGAGAACAATGCTATCCAGGTCTCCCAAAGAGTAATCAAAAGAGCTATGCATGGAGTATCACGTTTCAGTCAAATGAGAGAAAGAATCTGGAGTTCCGACCTCCGTCAATGGTCAAGAATCAGGGACACTGTCTCGTTTGCCAGTTGGGCTGGACATGTAATGAGAGTTGGAGATGACCGCTGGACTAGAGCCGGTACCAACTGGATTCCACAGGATGTCAAAAGATTGCATGGCCGCCCACCTACAAGATGGTCAGAGTTCTTAGTCAAGACCCTGAACGATCGGTTTGACGCTCTTCATATTCCTCTAACCAACAGTCGCCATTGGGATACAATAGCACACAACATGGACAAATCGAGACGTTACTGGCGCCTGCTCGAGCAAATCGATGAGTAATGGGAAGTCAAGTGACCAAGTGATCTTTGGATTCGCTATCACTTCATAATTCAACCACTATATATGGATCATTGACGGGATTCACTTCCTTTAGCTGTTGTAGCCACACAGATACATTATCTTACTGGAGTTCAGGGGAGATCTGAAGTCCTAGACTGTTTTTACCAGGTTAAAATGAAAGGCTCTCTTTCTCTGTCCAAGGTAAAATGTATTCTGTGGTCTTTTCTAGCTACTGGAGGTTGTTCCCATTCCTTGGCTTGTGGCCTCTTTCCATCTCAAAGCCACAAGTTTTGCACCCTAAAATCTCTTTGATTGATCTTTTTCTCTTCTAAGGGCCCTTATGTCCTCCATCCCACCTGGAAAAGCAGGACCATCTCTCCTTCTCAATAATAGTAGCAGCTAATACATATAGCACACGTGCTATATACTAAACAGTCTTCTCAAGCACTCCAAATGTATTAACCACCCCTACCCCCACACTTTAGTTGAGGTACCATGATTTATAATACTGTTGATATAGTTTCATAGGTACATAGTTCCAACACCACATTCACCACCAGAGTGCATGCTTCCCTCCAC
The DNA here is from genome assembly GCF_029834395.1 of Sorex fumeus. Taxonomy (NCBI): domain Eukaryota; kingdom Metazoa; phylum Chordata; class Mammalia; order Eulipotyphla; family Soricidae; genus Sorex; species Sorex fumeus. The sequence goes on from NW_026606104.1 coordinate 49,630,421, forward strand.
TAATGTCCCACAAATCCTCCTATTCCCCCCATCACCCAGCCAGGCAAATTCAATTCTATAGATTAACTAAGTTCTATAGATTAACTCTCCAGTTCTGATGTTGGCCATTTGTTGTTCTCTTCCTATGTTTCTTTATATCCCATAAGGTACTTTTTAAATCACTGTTCCCATCCAACATCAAGCTACTATTAGTCATGCTTACTTTAGAAGAAAATTGTTGCCCAGAAAAGTTGAGATACATGTTCAGGGCTACACGGCTAGCAAATACAGAGTAAAGTACTACACTTGCACTCTGGCTCTGGAATTTTCCATTTAACGGCTCTGGTCTTCTATTTCTGAAATTTAGCAAGGACTTTCAAGTTTCTTGGCCATTGCTTATACTGTTCCCCACCCATGCCAATGCCAGAGCTTGCTCACCCAAAGATTTACCTATCTTTTAGGTCCTGCTCAAATGTGTTCTCTCTCTGTCTCTGTCTCTCTCTCACACACATACACACACATACAAATCCACAAGCACAACCCCACACACCCACATCCACCCACCCACACACACACACATACACATGCACACACATGTTCATGACTTCCCCTTTACCCCTAGCATGAGGACTCTTTACTGCCTACCGAGATCATCTTTTCACTAATTAGCCTCACTCTAGTGGGTCATATCACACTGTCATCACTGGCTCCTCAGCACCCTTCTCTCATAGATCAGAGATCAAGGAAAGAGAGAAGGAATAAACTAGATTCATTTTCCCTGGGTCGCACAGCTAGACTGTGTATCATGTCCCTGGCTTAGGCATGGTGACTGCAGGGTGTTGGTTCCTGTCATCTTTGACCTGATAAGGGGCCTTAAGAAGAGCTCAAAGTCCGGTCAAGCAGCTGCTTAGAACTTGAGTGAGCTGCATGACTTCTGCTTCCGCTCTTGTGTTGCTGCATGCTTCCCTTGGCTTCATCCTCAGGATCTTGGCCAAAGCCTGCTGACCCCATAGAGCCAGGGGATTGTTGGCATGTCTGTGTTAGCTGAAAATGCTCCAGGACTCTTCTCATTTCCTGACTCTACTGCCTCTAGGACTCAGAATCCTAGTTGGATGGCCAACTCTTGGTCAATGTTCCAGCTGGAGAGAAATCCTGACGGCAGGCTGACTAGGGAGGAAGGATGCAACTGAAGTCCTCACCATTGCCTGGGTTAGGAAGAGAACAGTTGAGCATTTTTTTCCTAAGACACTCTTCAGGCCCCTTTGGACAGCCTCTGGCTCCTTACTTATGTCAGGAACATAATCAGTCCTCATTCCAACTGGTTTCTTTGACAGTGCAAGTCTCAGAACCAGAAACAGGATTCAGGTACCTCTTCCAATTGCTGACCTTGCTACAAAGGTCTGGCTAAAATCCTTGATGGTTATCAGTGGCTTCTAGAATTCATTTCCAAATCTGCTGTAAAAGACTACATAGTCTTCTGCTTACTTCTCCAATATCTCTCTGGTCATGTCCTCTCCCCCTCACTATACTCCAAGCACACTGACTGGCTCTTCATTTTTTCTGTTTCTATAATCTTTTCATTTTCACTTGAAATGTACTCCCATCACCCTCTCCTGGCAAACACCATCAGTCAGAGATTTCTCTACTTCAATGGATTTTTGCAAAGAAACTGCTATACTGATTGATAGTTTCTTGCTTCACGAATTGATTGATTGATTTATTCAATCTACCAATCACTTTTAGATAGCCTTCCCCTGGGTTGGCGAGCACTGTGTGCTTGAGAGTGGGATTGGGATTGGCATATACTGTGATTGGAGAGAGAAAGTTAATAGTTTGGTCGGTAATTCTATGGATCCTGCTGAGGCCAAGAGACAAATGAACCATGGACCAAATCAGGCCATGGACCAAATCAGGGTTCAAGGGACCAGAGCATAGTGGCCTCTTAAGTCAAACTGCCCCCAAGCAAATGTCTTCCCACTCTATGAGTGGGAACTGGAGTAAATTCCTTTATTTACCTTTATTTACTTCCATCTCAGTTTTCCTAGATATATGATGGAAATAATGACAACCTCTAAGGCTTGGGATTATTAATACAGATTAAGAAACATTGAATAGAGCCTGAGCACACAGTACTCATTATAGAAAGATATGCTATGATAAAATGCAATGGAAGTTTTATGTTTCATAATTATCATTTGATTTAAGGGCCACACTTTTACATATGTATACACAGGTACATGTGCATTAGACATGTATATGTATATAAAAATATTGAAAGAGAATGCTAAAAGATATATGGAGTAAACTGCCTCTCTCTACTCTAATCTCTATGTTCATTTCCCTAGAGACAACCCGTATTACTAGTTTTGTATGAATCCTTCCAGAGATATTCGGTACACCTACAAATATGCATGTTCCTGTCTGCTTTTCTATCAATTTTTCCATCATCTATTTAAAGCTTAGCATTCCACATACTGTACTGATTCCAGGGAGTTGATTTTATTCGATTCTATCCCTCCTTAGATAGAGTTCAGCATGGCACCCAAGGCTCTTGGCTGCCCCTCTGGGGGAGGACAGTATATACAGAAAGAGGCAAGATCAGGAAACTACCACCTGATTACCCCAGTCTCTCATTCACAAACACCTCTGGAAATCCTGTAATTAAGATAGTGTTCTATATACACTTTTGTTTATATAAGCATTACTTGATCACATGAGGAACTCTTAACAGATTCCAGGAATGCACTCTATGTAAATTATGATGTCCAGGTGAGTTAGGCCTAGGAGTATGTAAGTCATTCCTAATATAGACAGTCAATGAAAGCACAGTGAGAAAACAGTGGTACAGGAGCAGTCCATGCCCTGACAAGAGGCAGATGGTCTGTGGCTTCTACCACACAAGATTTCTCAGTCAGAGGTCTTGAGATCAATACGGAGTTGCAGCCTCTGAAAATTCCTGGTCCAAATGTTACTTTTGGAGGTGTAGGAAAGGAACAGTGGGTAGTGTGGCTGGCTTGGGCCTGATTCAGAAGAGAGATTATTATGTGCTTAAAGAAGGAAGGGGAGGGGCTGGAGCAATAGCACAGCAGGTAGGGCATTTGCCTTGCACGCAGCCAACCCCAGTTCGGTTCCCAGCATCCCATATGGTCGCCTGAGCACTGCCAGGAGTAATTCCTGAGTGCATGAGCCAGGAGTAGCCCCTGTGGATCGCCGAGTGTGACCCAAAAACTAAAAAAAAAAAAAAAAGAAAGGAAGGGGAATTGAGAGTGACCAAGCCAGATGGGGAAGAAATAATTGGTGGGAGAAAGTATTAACTTGGAATAGAAGGATGCTTTAGGAAGGATCACTGTTTAGATGCTTTTGAGAAAAATTCATCTTCTCTTGGCAAAAGCAGTCTATGGAGCAGAGCAACAAAGGTAGATAGAGCCTTTGGGCATAGTAAAGGTACCCTTTCCTTTGGGAATTTACTTTCTTGCCAGATTAATCTTATTCTGGAGAGTACATGTTTCCGATTGCACTCATCTTGTTGTCCTTCAAACAAGTGTACAGACTTCTCTGGTGGCCCTCGTGGAGGCAGACCTTTCAAAAAAGAAACGCTGGAATCTCACTAAAAAGGTGGAGATGTAAGCTTGGGAGGAGAAAGTAAAGGATTTAATTCTGGATATACAGAGCACAGAATGTTTGGGGTGATTCAGTAAATCCATCCAAGGAGTAGGTGCAAGTGAAAATTTGGATCAGTGTTGGGGAATAACTCAGCTGAATCAGCTGTAGACTGACTGTCAACCTGCACTCTTAGCCCTAAACCATAGAGCCAAAAGGAAGTATTTGCATACATGTACTTGTCCCTGCCTTGCATGTACATGTATGTGTACACATCACAGGGAGATAGGTCTGTCTGATACTGTGTGAGTGTGACACCATGAGGTAACCTTAAGAAGACAGCAACATTATGTACTCAGAATTCAGGGGGAGAATTTTCTGGCGAGGGTTGAGTGTGATGGGAAGGAAGAAAGTGAGGAAGCTACATGCCGTTGAGAGTGGCTGACTTCTGTGACTGAAGTCACATCTCATTCCACATTTTATTCCCACCGTCCTCTGCCTTGGCCTTCCTTTTCAATCTCATTTATCTGTTTTATTTTCCTCATGCTTCTTATTTGTTTATGTGCTTAATTGCTTCCATATTTATCTATTTGTTGTGTAGCCTAATTCTTATCAGGATATAGACTTCTTTTGAGGCACAAGATCATATACATTGTTCATCCATATATCCCAGGGGCCTGGCATATTTCCGATGTTCAATAGATTTTTTAAAAAATGGTGGGTGAGTGAAAAGGTCAAATAGAAACATGTACAATTGCACTGCCAGCAGATTTTTCTGCAAATATTTACCTTATTTGTGTTCGAGGCAATCTTTTATTACCTGGCTTGAAAACTCATCACCTAAAAACTTTCTCAAGGTCTATACTTCTGGAAGAAGATCTCTGTGCCTTTCGGTTTCATATATACTTTGCTCCTCCGCTTCACAGATGTGTGTTGCTATGACCCATCCACCATAATATTGTTATCATTGTGGCTTCATTCCCTATGTCAGCCTATCTTGATACACCCACTAAACCCTTTTCTGTATTCAAACCCTCTCTCTGTAGACTTTTGGTGTTTGATTGGGCACTTGATAGATTTATTTCCCTGTTAATGAAAGTATTAGTTCAGGAAACAATGCAGTGGAATTTGTCTCCCTAACCAGGCTAGTATAGAACTGGGAGCATTCAGCATATCAATATGCGAGTATGAGCACCAGGACATATATATTTAGCCTGAAAATGCACAGGGGTTTCAATCTCAGAGCAAAACCTTTAGCCAGAGGGAGGACTTAGTGATCTAAGGAATGTCTTTTAAGCCAGAGTCTCTCTGGACCAAAGGGTGGAATTAGTCCAAGGTAGGCAAATCAGTCCTGTCCTTCTAGGATCAGGTAGATTTGAGAATTTAGTGACCCCAGCAACCTTGAATAAACCATTAGGCATCAGTTATAAATCTGAGAACAATCCTTCTTCTCTATTAAAAAGATCTTTGAAATAACACCAATTTTCACCCCTTTAATAAAATTCTATTTTATTCTCAAACTTCATGATCATTGAAGAAAATTTGAAGATAACAAGGGCTGGAGCGATAGCACAGCGGTAGGGCATTTGCCTTGCACGCAGCCAACATGGCCGACCCGAGTTCGATTCCTCCGCCCCTCTCGGAGAGCCCGGCAAGCTACCGAGAGTATTCGATATGCCAGACACAGTAACAACAAAGTATCCAATGGAGACGTTACTGGGCCCGCTCGAGCAAATCGATGATCAACGGGAGGGCCTTTACCTTTACCTTTATGTGCTAAAAAGAAAACTAAGATTTCTATCATTCTGTAATCTGGAATAAACTTAAAGTCTCTCTCCTTCATCACTTCATCCCGTTCCCTTCTTCTTTTTTCAGTCATCTATCCTTCTGTAAACATTTATACCAACTCATATGGCCATATATTTAGGGTCCTGTTTCCCTCTTTCATTCTTCCTCACATATATGCACACTCACACTTGATTAAATATATATGTAAATGAACTTTAAACCTTTAGAAACATTTGTCTCTCAGAAATGTGATTTTACTTAGTTTTATCGCATTCATCTTATTTTTGTTCCATGATGAATGTTGCATTGTCTTTCGCTGGAACTTTGAGTCTTAATCCTGTATCTCCTCATCTATAAAATACGGATAAGGTAAGGTAAGGTAAAGGCCCTCCCGTTGATCGTCGATTTGCTCGAGCGGGCCCAGTAACGTCTCCATTGGAGACTTCGTTGTTACTGTGTCTGGCATATTCAATACTCTCGGTAGCTTGCCGGGCTCTCCGAGAGGGGCGGAGGAATCGAACTCGGGTCGGCCGTGTTGGCCGTGTGTAAGGCGAACGCCCTACCCGCTGATAAAAGGAGATAATGCATATGTAGGCTTGGCATAGCACCAGGCCATTTTATGCGATCAATAAATAAATACTAGATTTTCTTATTACCATCAATTTGGCTTACTTTTAAAAAGTCATAAAAATCATCTTCATAGCAAATCTTAAAGTGTTTCCCTTAAGTGAATAAATTCCTGGGAACAGGTTATCAATATTCAAGATTATAAAAAGTTTTTAAGGATTTTGACACATTTTACTACAATTTTCTACCTGTAGGTGTAACTGCCTAATTCTTACACTCGATTGAGTGCTCAGCTAATTGTATATACTTCATTGTTTTTGAGTTGATGGACATGTTGTTTGAACTTGAGTATCTTAATTTTCTAATTGGGTTTGAATACTTCTTCATACTTTGGTCATAAGCACTTCTTCATTGGTAAAGCCTCAGTTTGTGCATTTTGCTAAGTTTTTCCATTTAGGGGCTTATTCTAATTCTCATTGAACATTAATTTCCCTATAATCAACACATTAACCTTTTGCCTGTGGATGGGAGTGTCTATATGCGTATGAGAGCAGTAGTCGGTTTTGTTCATTCTCTTCTTAAACATGATTTGTGCATTTTATGAAAGAGAAATTATTAGGATTTTTGAATATCTATGTCATTAAATACTACATTCATTTCCTATTATGTCTTTTTGCTTTAGGGTTTTTATCAATGTGATCTTAATTTAGGTACTACACATTCTGTGACTTAGCCATTCCATTTGGTAAATTTTTAGATAATTAGTTATCACATCCCAATATTTTAAAGTATCTGTGCTTTATATGATAACATGAAAAGCTCTCTTATTGATAAGGTCTATTATTTGAGTGGGGGTTCTAATATGTATCTGGGTATCTTTATTTTATACCGTAGTACACTTTCTTAATTCAAGCACCCTGGTTATTATGATTGAATATTTTAAAATCAATCCCCTTTTTCCAGTATCTTCATCTTTATTTTTATTTATCCTATTTTTTAAAAATAACTCAAAAACCATTTACCAAGTTTCAAAAAAATCTCTTTCAATGTTTATTGCAATTATACCTTATTTATGAAATTAATTACATACAAGTTGAATCTTTAAAATGTCTCTTCTTATCAAAGTGCATGGTCTAGTTTGACATTAATTCACTTTCTTTTACATCCTTAAGCAGGTTTTTAACTTTTATGTGATATAAACTTGATGAATTTCAATTCATCATTTAATTGAGAACCTTTTAGTTTTAATAAGGCAGCTTAGATCTATTGTATCTGTTGTCACAATAAAAATTAGATCTTTTTTGGCAGCTCAGATAGAGAAGGGAGTACCAAATAAAGGGTGTTGGTAGGATCGTCCCAGGATGGGAGATGCTGCTGAGAGTAGACTCTAGACCGAACATGATTGCCACTCAATGCCTATTCTGCAAACCACAGCACCCAAAAGGAGAGAGAGAACAAGGAAGAATGCCCTGCCATAGAGGCAGGGTATGATGGGGGTTATGAGGGGTGGGAGGGAATCCTGGGATCAGTGATGGTGGAGAATGGGCACTGGTGGAGGGATGGGTATTTGATCATTGTATAACTGAAACCCAAGCACAAAAAATTGTAAATCTACAACTGTACCTCATGGTGTTTCACTAATAAACATTTAAATAAAAAAATAGATCTTTTTTGGTTATTTTAAGCTTTTGTTTTAATGCTCATATTTTTGTTATTTGGTTTTTCACTGTTATTCTCAGGAAATGAATATTCTCTGTTTTTCTTCTTTGGTGAGTTTGAAATTTATATTCTGTTTTATCTTAAAATTTTGCTTTAAGGGACAGAACAGATAGTACAGGGATTAAAGTGCTTGCTTAGTACACATCCAACCCCAGTTTGGTCCCAAGACCTCATATGGTACCTCCCCAAGCATCAACAGGAGTGATCTCTGAGCTCAGAGCAAAAAAGAATTCTCTGAGCACTACTGAGCCCAACATCTCCAAAATTTGCCTTTAAATTAAAAAAAAAATCAACAAATTCTCTCACTTTCTGCCCTAAAGAAACCTCCATGAACAGTTTCTTGTGAAAGAGGAGAAAGCTAGCAAATTTTGGCTTATCTTCGATCATTCCATTTTCTCAGCTAAAAAGAAAAAAATCAAGGTATTTGAAAGGGGTTTCTGTTAATTCATATTTTAAGACTTTTTTTTTCAAAGTTGAACCTTGTGATACTCCATTAATGATAATCATTTAGCTTCAGTTCCATTTCATAGTTTATTTTCGGTTCTTTTAAATTATGACTTCCACAGTCTTAAACTCTGTATTTAATTCATTTCTTAAGCATTAGGCCATATCTTCAAGTGATTCTGCTCATCACAGCCCCGTGGGACACGTACTTCTGAGCCCTTTCATGTCACAGCGGCCTGGCTGCTGCCCTCACCAGAATGATAATCTGGAACTATCCTAACTCCCCACCACACTGTGCCTCCTCTCGTCTGCTGCTTGGGTTTGTGCAAACATGGAAAGCAAACCCGCTTTTCCTCCTTTTCAATAAACCTCTTTTCTTTTCTCTTGCATGTGGAATTCCTCTTTCTTTATCCTGTGATTTGAGATTTTCACGAGGATGTTACTAGTTATGGATCTGTGACCCTTTCCTGCTGCTGTCAGTCCTTTCAATTTGAAGAAAAAAAAATTGTAAAAATAATTAATTCAACTTCATTGCTCTGTTTTCTCCTACTTAGCTTCCTATTTCTCTTTTACTGTCCTTGGTTTCAAGCATTTAAAACAAAAATCCTCCAAACAACAACAGCCCAGGGGCCCTAGGGCACTTGTTTTGCACACAGCCAGCCCAGTTCAATCCCTGGCATATGGTCCCCCGAGCCCCAGCAGGCAGGAGTGAGCCCTGAGTACTGCTGTGTGTTACTCCAAAAACAAAATAAAAACAAAGAAAAACAACAACAATAAAGAAAAAACATTAAAGCCAGGGACATGGCTCAATAATAAGCTACATATCATGCATGCATGAGACCTGGGTTTGATCCCAGCACCATACAAATAAATAAACAGAAAAGCATATTATTTTCGTTTCTTATTCTTCTGAAATCAGGGAAATTTTTCTCCAAATTTCATTTCCATTTTGCTCTTGGTTTCCTAAAGAATCCAACTTGCTGTTTTTTGTCTTTATTGTGTTTTCTTTATGACTCAGTTGTATACCACTGGGGGATATGGTCTGACAAGAATAATGTATTGGTTGTTTTTGGTTTCCCCAGTGTTATGCTAAGTACTGAGTACTCATTGCCATATTATGCAAGCTATGTAATTTTCTATGAAGAAGGCTCTATTTTAAATACTTCCCTTTTATTGTTTTATTTTATCCTTTTCTCTGATGATGCTATTGTTGCTATGACCAGAGAGTACACACATGCTTGGTTGTGTGTTTACACATTTGTTTGCGAAGTGCTGCTGGAAATTCCTTAAGGTTCTGGGTATCTCAGATAAGGTACCAGGATAAGGCTCTGCACATGTAGTGGTACCAGGGATTGAACTCACGCCCTCATGCTTGTAGGGCTTGTAGGGCAGGTTTTTTTTATCACTGAGACTTTTCTGCCCCCTGTTCCCTTTTAGGAAGTTGGTGGCATCTCAAGTTTTTCTGGGAGCAAAGAGCCTGCAAGCGAGGTACCATTGTTCAGTGAAGACTCTATTCCCTCACCTTGTATGATCTTCTAGTTTTACTTCTGGCTTTATCGTCCTAATTTAGCCTCTCTTCATTCTTCCATGGCTCAATTTTTGCTTTAGATTCATAGATGAAATGACATTTTGAATTTCATCTAGAAGAATATTAAAAGTTGTCTAAAATTATCTTCGGCTTTTTCTAGTAATTTAACTAAGTAGGAAGATATGTAATCCAAAATCTCATATGGGCCCCTTCTTTTTTTTTTTTCCCCTTTATTTTATTTTATTATTATTTTTTTTTAAGTTGTAGATTTACAATTTTTTGTGCTTTGGTTTCAATTATACAATGATCAGATACCCATCCCTCCACCAGTGCCCATTTTCCACCACCATGGATAATATCCCTCCCACCCTCATCCCCCCATCCCCCCGTCTCTGTGGCAGGGCAATCCCCTGTGTCCTCTCTCTCCTTTTGGGTGTTGTGGTCTGCAAAAGAGGCATTGAGTGGCAAACATGTTCAGTCCATAGTCTACTTTCGACATGCATCTCCCCTCCTGGGAGGATCCTCCAAACATCCTTTATTTGGTGCTCCCTTCTCTATCTGAATAGCCCTTTCCTCTAGGATACCCGGCTGTGGGCCCCTTCTTTTGAACTACACTTTCTCTGTGTGGGTTTTTCTTTCTCTCTCTTCGCCCTCCTCATGAAAATTTGGTTCTCTCAGTATAGAGTTGAATATCTTGGCCTGAAATCATTAGGGTGGGCACCTATCCAAATCCACCTGATTTAGACAAAGGAGATAAGAGGAAGTATTATGTATACCATGAACTCCTGGACTTTACTTCTTTACTTCTGGCTTTATCGTTCTAATTTAGCCTCTCTTCATTCTTCCATGGCTCAATTTTTGCTTTAGATTCATAGATGAAATGACATTTTGAATTTCATCTAGAAGAATATTAAAATTTGTCTAAAATTATCTTTGGCTTTTTCTAGTAATTTAACTAAGTAGGAAGATATGTAATCCGAAGTCTCAGATGGGCTCATACCCAAAAATTCAGTGACCCTGAATTTTTGGGTCTGAGGGGAGCAGAGAGGGAGACAAATGCTTGGAGATTGTTTGCCTAAGTACCCATGGTTTAGTTATTCTTGAGAGGTGTCCCAAGACACAGGGATAGTAGCTCTGTTTCCTCTGGTCCAGTAAGGACCTCATATCTTTTGTGACTGTCAACTCAGTAAGAGTTGGCACCTCTGGAAAACCTGGCAAGTTTCTGCAAGCCCTGGTTGGATCGGTATGAGCTACTGATGTGTCCACCCCAGGGCTTCCCTTTGAGAGGGAGGAAGGGCTGGCTGATAATAGCAGAGTTCGGTCAAGATATATATCTCTCTCTTCGTCTCTCTCTCTGTCTCTCTCAGTCTCTTGTTCTCTTTGTCTCTCTAGTGTCTGTCTCTCTCTCTCTGTCTCTCTCTTGGTCTCTTGCTCTCTTTGTCTCTCTAGTGTCTGTCTCTCAGTTGCTCTCTCTCTCTCTCTCTCTCTCTCTCTCTCTCTCTCTCTCTCTCGGGAGGAGGCCAAAATCTATTTTTCCATGGCATGGGTGCTTAAACAAAATGGTCTATAAGGCTGGAGATATGACTCAAAAGGCTGGAGTTCTTGATTTGCATGTAGAACTAGATTTGACACCCACCCCCTTCAGCATGGCATTGTCCCCAATAAGCACCAGAAGTGACCTCCAAGCACAGAGCTAGAAGTAGCCCCTGAGAACTGCTGAATGATGTGTAACTCTTTACCTCCTCAAAAAAAATTATATTTTGGAGTCTATAAGCCAGCTGTGTTCTTCAGTGTGACCCTTTTAATATCTCCACATCATTCATCATAGAATCCAGACTTCCCACCATGGCCTGTGGGGTCCTGTGTAGTGGTGCCATTTGCCTTTTTGGCCTCATTCCCCACCACTCTGGCATCTCACTTTACTCCAGAACCCCAAGTTCCACCCCTCTCACCACCTGGGTGTCACCTCCTTTTTGGCCTTGCCCTTTCTTATCCTTCACATAAGTCCTCCATAACGACCTGTCACTGTGGAGATGACCTATCCCCTCTCTTCACCCCAGGTGAGGTTCGCCACCAAATCTCACACTGGAGCTTACTCTGAATAAGCTCATTTAATTTTTTGTGTGCTTATTTGTTTTCCCAAGCAAGGATGTAATCTTCACGAGATAAGAGAATGGGTCTTTCCTCTTCTCTCCTCTGTATCCACCATACCTAGTGTGGTTCTCCACACACAGGAAGTTCCCACTGGAGAATTGACTTACAGCTAAATCTAAATCAAACCTCTTTACCTGACCTCAGAGTTCACATTTAAGATAGTGACTAGAACCAGTTGAGACAGAGTTCTACCTGGAGTGCCACCTGGTGGACCACGTTGGGATCCCTCTGACCATGGCTGCCAAGGATCCCCCCACACCCGCCAACTGCTGCAGGGGCATTTCTAGGTTGCTTTGAGGAACCACAGAAACAGAGACATAGGCACTGGGTCAGACGTAACCAGCAAGTGAGTCTCTCATGAGAAGCTGATGACATCCTTGACTTGGAAAACTGCTCCAAACAGAGCCCAGCATCTGTGATCCCCTGAGACACCATCTTCGGAGCAAAGACTACGGAAAGCACAAGTTCAGATGCAAGGGCTTTGTTCTGCCCAGCAGGTATAAGGGAGCATCTCTCTGTGCAGCCTGAACTCCAATTTGCAGCTTAATAGACTTTGAGCGGAGGAACTATGTCCATCTTACCTGAACTCTGCTTTATAGGTAAGGCTGTTTCAGTCAAGAAAAACAGAGACTGTGTCCAAAGTTTTAGAAAAGTGAATAGACCATCTCTGCATACCCTTAGACTCCTGATTCCAGTCCAGAGCATTCTACCACTATGCCTCAGTTTCTTCATGGATACAGAACTCTTGGCTTGGAATAATGGAAAATAACAAATGCTTGCTATGCCCCCTACCCCTACCACATATGTTTGAGGTCTCCTACCTTGCCACACAGGGAGTTCATTTCCCAAGATGCAGTTGGGTACCACTAACCTGCCTCCCCCTACTTGAGGAATGCCAAGACCCTCTATCCAGAGACAGAGAAGTCAGTCTGAACCCTGCAGGATGCAGCAGGGAAAGGTGTAGGTCAGTGTCTAAAAAGACACAACCTCAAGCTCAGAGTACCCAAGTGGCCTCCCCCAGCCTGCTAATGTGAGGCGCTGACTCACCAAGGCAAGTTTAGGATGGGCTCTGGGCACAGCCTGATTAGCTCAGTGTTCTGACTCATGCAATGATGTCAGGACAATCCCAGGGCACATAATCAGGCACTCCAGAGAAGAAAAATGGCTGTCATTACCTTCAAACACCTTAAATCGATAAGGCTAAAAATTGGGGACTATCTCGTCTCCTTTCTCAGGGCAGAAACTGTCATGGAAAACACCAAAGCTATAAAGTGCCTCCTCTGAGCAAAAGCAAGTCCCACAGGACCCTCAGAGCCCTGGGAGTCAGGCAGGGTAGGAAGTTTGGATTTTAAGAGGGGGCTGACCTCTTGTCTCATACTTGGCGGGGGCTTTCCAAGGATCTTAGGCTACCCATTAGCCTCCATCACAACATTTCATTTGAGGGTGCACCACAGAAAGCCACCTGATTGGCAAAGAGTAAACTCACTTAATAGCCTCTCCCTGCCAGACATAGATTAAAAGTGATTTTTTTTTGCCTAAATTACATTTTATTTTCTCACCAGCTGCTAACTCTCTGAGACAGATTGGGAGATAAATTATCACAGCAGTGAATGAATCTAATTTTTCAATATAATTCACGGTAATTCTATATTTTCCACACAAGATGGAAATAGCACTGGCTCTTTGCCAAGAGTTGAACTTTGGGGGAGCGGGGGGAACACAATATCCCGGACTCCCAGATGTCTCTGAGCTTGGAGGGTATGGACTGAGGAGCTGGTTGAGAATAATCCTGTAGGTTTGACCAAGGAAGGGAAATAAGGGACAAGGAGAAGAGCTAGAGCAAGGCGGGGGCGGGGGGTAGAGAGGATGAAGCAAGAGGAGATAAGGAGACAGCTTGTACTTAGATACCTCCACCCCTTCCCCTGGCTCATGGCAACTCAGCTTACTGTCCTCTCTTCACCCTCTCTTTCTGGCCCAACTCTTTCTCTAAGAATCTTCTTCCCCTAGCTCTTCACATAGCTCATTTCTATTCATCGTTCAAGTTAGGATTCAGCTATCACCTCTCCTAAAAGGTCATCTCCAAGCAGACCACTCAATAGTATTTCCTACCCATCACCTTGGTCACATGAGCCCATTTTCCTTTTGTTTAGCAACAGTTACCACTGTCTACAATATGACTTTATTTTTATATGCTTGATACCTGTCCCTCCAAAGACTCGGGAGATAGAGTGTGACAGTCTCCTGACTCTACTCACTGTGGACCTGCCACTGGACGGGAGGCCCATAAATGTGTGCTGACTCAATAAAATAAATATGAAGCAGAAAGGAAAGGAGAGAGGTTGGGTTTTCAGCCAACGCCTCATCAGGTGCACAGGCCCAACAACAAGGAGGAAGGTGTCATGTAGCAATTTGTTATTGTTAGTAGGTTATTGATGGGAAATTGGAGAGAGACTGGATAGAGCAGCCTTTGATAAGGCAACCTGGCTTGGCTGTGAGCATGGCTGCACCTCATGTCAGTGAATAATCTCTCAAGGTTCATTTTTCTTCTGTAGGGCTTTCTCCTGCCAATATTTCAGGAGAAATTAAAAATGGTAACTATTAGGAAGGTTGTTTACTAACAAATCTTCCCCAGAGTCAGACAGAACATAGCTGGGGCCAGCCTGGTGTTACCTACCTGAACTTCTTTCCTGTGCGCCCCCCTCCCCCGTGCCCCGTGACCTGCAGCACAGGCTTGTGGGTCTGTCTGGGCGGCTGTGTCCGGGCATTGAGTCCAAATAAGCGTAAATAATTGAAGGAAGCAGCATCTGCCATAGGGGAGGAATGTGGCCGTGCTGTTTGCTTTAAAGAGGCTGAGACCAGATCTGGCTTGGATCTGTAGGGAATATAAATGATGCAATTAATTCTCAGTAATTTACAAGTCGTCGTTTGCACAGAGCTCTGCGAGAAAGGGTTTGGAAACCATGTATTGAAGACTGTGAGCTCTGGAGTTTTATCATTCTTCTCCCTACCTTTGGATAACCAGCTCAGTAGGATTCAGCCTAAGTGCTCTGTGCTCTGCCTGCAGAACCTTCCTTGAATGTTTGTCCTGCCCCGACAGCACCATTATTCAGGGTCCCAGGAGCCTTTCACCTGCAATTTAGTCCTCACTTCCGTTTTGCTTTGAATTATGCTTGCTTGTTTCTGCTAAAAACTCACTGTGGGGTGAGACCATGTCTAAAGCACTTTGACATCTTCCTCCTTGCTCGGCAGCAGGAAGAGCAACTTCACTGTGTTCTAAAGATGCGCTACAGGAATGTGCTTCTGGGAATTCCATGGGGAAGAGAAATCTCAGCAAGCCTGTGTTCAAGTCCACTGGAAGATGGGCAGATCAGAAAAAGCTCCCCTGATGATAATTGCAATAGGCCTGAGGAATGGATAGAGAGAAGGGTCACCCACTCCCTTTCAGTGAAAGTTACCCATGTTCACCCCATGTGAAACAGTATCTTTAGGTCCACTCCACGCTCCACTATCCTCCTTAAAGTTCCACGTCTGATGAGACTGGTTCTCTCCTTTGTCCCAGAACCAGAATACATGATCCCAGTCCAGACAGGGAGAACCCCACACTCTACAACCTCAATTCAAGACTGGGGAGCCGGTCCTCAGAAGCAAAGGGCTGCCTGAGGTTTGTGGTGGGATTTCCGGGCAGAGGCAGGGGGTTGCCAGCAAGTCTTACTGCTGAAAGGAGTAACTTTGCAGTCACTGCCATGACCAGGGAAGTGCTAAGATCAGAGCAGCAGTGTAGAAACCTACTTAGAGAGGATGGATACTCCCAGAAACAACGTTTTTGCAACTCTTTCGGTTAATCTAAAAATTGGTAGTTCTTTTGCTCATAAAGGAATTCCACCAGTTTCAAATAGTTACTGGTGCATGTAGAAAGAAGAGATCCCTGACCCCATTTCACCTTTCCCCTTTATTGAGGTAAAAAAAAAAAGCACATTTGAACTTACATGGCCCCTAGCTGTATAATGAGATGCTGATGACACACATGTATGAGCAAACCTATAATCCCAATATGCCTGTGTGACTCCAGTTCTGCCCAGATGAATTCAACCCCTTCATGAATATTTTGTGCTTTAATGAACTAACTCCATAAAATACTTACCCCAAACCCAGCAGATGCTACTCTCCCTTAGGAGCATCTGCATCCATGTCTTGTGTGTATGTTTTCACCTTTATACACCCTTTGATGGGGCCAGAGAGATAATACAGGGTTCAAAGAGCTTGTCTTGCACACAGTTGACTTTCAATTTGATCCTTGACTCTAAATATAGTCCACTAGGCACCAACAGGTGCGCTGATCACAGAGCCTAAAGTAAGTCCTGAGCACTACAAGGTGTGGTTCCCCAAACCCAACACGAATTTAAATAAACAAGTAAACAAATAAGTCCTTCGCCTTCTATCTACAGTACCTACTACTTCGTTCTGTAATTCTTTCTCTGAGGAAGACAAAAATCCTGGAGGCACAGGATGAAACTGCTTATTCCAGTTCTGAGGTTCTTCAGAGTTCTAGCTCTAGAGTAGCAAGAACAATGTTCCAGGTCAGGTAGATTAATAGGGTGCACATGTAAGCCTGGTGGCCATCTGTGTGAACTAGCAAGGCAGTTGCCCACACCAAGCAGAAACTCACCCACTTGGATTCTCTGTAACTCCTGTAGGCTCTTGGGACCAAACCTCTGGCAACAGTGCATAAGGAACCCAAGAGTAAGACCCCAACACAGTGGAAAGGAGAACCCTAAAACACAGTGAGAAACTAAGTCATGAAGACATCTATAGGGCTCTGAATCCAGTTAGACATAAATATAATTTTTTCTAACCCTATATATTTCTTGGGCTGGAGCGATAGCACAGCGGTAGGGCATTTGCCTTGCATGCAGCCAACATGGCTGACCCGAGTTCGATTCCTCTGCCCCTCTCGGAGAGCCCGGCAAGCTACTGAGAGTATCTCGCCCACACGGCAGAGCCTGGCAAGCCACCCGTGATGTATTCGATATGCCAAACACAGTAACAACAAAATCTCCAATGGAGATGTTACTGGGTCCTCTCGAGCAAATCGATGAACAACGGGAGGGCCTTTACCTTTTTATATATTTCTTAACATAAGTTGAATTGTTTATCACCTGTAAAGAGAATATTTCTGCTCCCAGGCAAACTAGGAAGGGGTCTGATGTGTCCATTGATACAATCAAAGAAATGTACCACCTCACTCCAAATCAAAGAGTAGTCAATGAAACAATGAAATAAAAATGTTTTCCTAGCAATTTTGCAAGATAAAACACTGTAATACTCTGTGGTGAGTAGCTAGATAATGCTTTAAAAGGTTGATACAGTACAGTAAGGGTATTCATAAACTGCAGGAGAACAATTCGGAGGGTGATTAGCAAATGCATATTAAAATACTTAAAATCATGCAAACCATTTGTGTGCATCTGGGAAAATATCATATGGAATAAATAAAAATTGTGATATTGTCACTAGCAGAGTAAAAACAAGCAGTAGGTATTTGTAAAATACTGAAAAATTGATAAAACTTAAGTGACTGATAATAAGGATATATTAAATAAATGTTATTAAGATAATAAGGATCTATTAAGTAAAAGTCTCTATAATAAAATAGAAAGAATTTGCTTAATTAATGCTTTAGAATGTAATTAACTTTCATGGGGAAATGCAATGTGATAACTGGTAGTAAATAAAATATTGCATGTATGTGAAAAGATAATTTTATCTGATATACATTGCATACTTATGAAAATAAAGATAAACAACTGAAAAGACTGTTATAATAAAAACCTTAGAGGATTTTCTTCTCTTTTCCTTTTGTAATATTTCAGCCAACTCAACTTCCTGAATGTTTCCCATATTTGACTGCTGTTCACCAATCTCATGGTTATCAGCATGGTTCTAGTTTCATCAGCTCTGGAGTGGGTAATGTAATAGCTTCTAACTGGGGTCTCTGCATAGTCCGGCACTTCAGTATGCTCTGCACATGGCAGCTGTGTGATCCTTTTAGTGTGGAGAAGAGATGTGTTCATTCTCTCAGTTCTTCTAGACTGACAACTGAGCAAATTTCATCAAACTAATGAACAAGGTATAAAATTTTCATAGTAACATGTATGCATTTGTGTGAAATGAAGAGATCCGAAAACAATACAGTAACTCAATAAAATGACTTAAATCACCTCCTTAAAACACTTCAGCTGAAGATGTTGGAGGAGGGCTGAAGTGATAGTGCAGCAGGTGGGATGTTTGCCTTGCACCTGGACAACTCAGGTTGGATCTTTGGCAAACTATAAAGCCCCAGCAGAAGTGATTCTGAGTGCAGAGCCAGAATAAGTCCTGAGCACTGCTGAGTGTAATCCAAAAAAGAACTAAAAATATATTGGCAGAGAGAGAAGGGTATCACATTTAAGGCAGCATAAACGAGGACACTTTAGACTTGATCTCTCCCCAAAATGTTCATAAGGCTTTTTCTACAATGTCTAGAGAAGTCTTTTTCAATGCATAGCACCCTGGCATGCAGAATTAAGGTAAATCTATAAAGTTCTTCTATGAAATAATCTTTATGCCAAGAGACATTCCTTTGGGTGGCCAATAATGCTCCCATATACTTTCAACAGGTTTATGAAGTCATGTCTCATGTCTGCCCTAGATCCTCAATGACTTTTCACTACATTTATAATAAAATCCAAACAGCTGAACTTATATCCTAAAGTCTTCTAAGCCTCCTCTTAACTTTACTTCCCTAAAAAGTCTTTCCTTACATCTTCAGTTGCAAGTAGCATGTTTCCCACCCACCCTGTCTATCCTCTTATTCATATCTGAAATTATATTTTAAGTAAATGTAATTGAATCTACTGCATTCTTCAGGCACTTCAGTGGAATAGATATAAAGTCCAATAGAATAGGGCCTGGCACCCAATAGACATTCAAATACTTTACTACATAAATTAGTGAAAAATAATTTCATCTTTTTATAGAGTTCGCTTCAATATTCATGCACACCATAGCAAAATATTTTTAATCATGTAAACATTTTAAAATGCAGTCTAGGCACTTCTCTTTTCCGCCATAACAGGGAAAAAACTTGAATGTTGCCACTCTAATTCTTACAAAGAAAAAAATCAAAAATATTGAAAATCAAATTATTTTAGACCCAATAGACAATCAAGGTGAGAGGGCAAACTGACATCTCCCTCATCAATAGTCCTGGAGCAATAGAATAAAGAATATCACAGTTTCTTGGGGTGGAAGCTATTAAAGCCAGGGAGGGACTTAAGGAAAAACTTAAACAGTGGGCATGCCAGGGTGCCCTGGAGGCTTGACATAATTTAACAGAATAGAGAAATAACAAATGCCCAAAGGTAGCAGAAAACTGACAACTTGTCTTCAGTAGAAATCTTGGGGGTGGGGGTGAGGGACACTGAGCCAATGGTGGAAAGTAGGCAGACATATAAGTGGAAGGCATGGTGCTGGAATATTTCATGTATGAAACCCTACTCATAACAGTCTACAAAACACAGTGTCCAAAATAAATAATAAAACAAGATTTCTCAAAGTAAATAAATAACTCCAGGGCGTCTAGTGTAAAGACCCCACATGCTGTGAAACCACCAAATTTCACTGTGAAGCTCTAGGAAACTCTCTTCCTTCTGTCTGGTGGAAGTGAAGAGTAATTTTTTTAAATATGAACAGAAACACTTGTTTTCCACCTTCCCTCAAGATACTCTGCTTTAATGGACTCTGGGGAAAGGAAATCCATTCAGTCCCTTCTACCCTTCCCATTTCACCTAGGAATGGGGAGCAGAGCCAGGAAGAACTTGAGAGCAGCACAGTCCAAAGGCATAGGCCATAAAGAAACTGAGTCCTACACGTAGGTTTGTGGGATGCTTCTGCTTTTCCCACACCTATCACCACACAATTAGAATCACTGCACAACAACAGAAGATGATGCAGAAAGAACTGGAAACTTCAAATCCCATAAGAAATTTCTAGAGAAACACAAACACAACACTGGAGACAACACACACACACACACATACACAAGACACTGAAGCTTCAGGCACTACAAATATAACAAAAAAACACAACTTAACTTTGAGCTAGATGTGTATCATCCCTACACCAAAAGTCTATTCACTTCAGTTCCTATTACCTATACGTTACGTCCAATTTTCATGAGCTACAAGGTATGTAAAGTGATATTTTCAAAAATAGTGAAGAGATAAAACAGAAAATAAATGAATTCAGAAGACTAGATAGGGCAGATATTTTTAAATAACTGAAAATATAGCTAAGTATTAGCTATTTTTGCAGAAAAGGTAGACATGGTACAAGAATATATAGATAACATTAATAATGGTGGATACTCCAAGAAAGAACAAAAACCAAAAAAAGTCCCTGAGTAACAAAAATGAGAAATGTATTTGATCAGATAATTATTAGACTAAATGTAAATGAGAAAATATTTATTGAATTTCAAGAGAGATAAGAAAGTCCCCAAACTGAGAGGACGAAGATAGTACAGTAGGTAGAGCACTTGCTTTGCAGGATGACCTGGGATTTAGTCATCAGCACCTTATATAGTCCTTCAAGCCCTGCCAGAGGTGAATCCTGAGCACAGAGTCAGGAGAAGGCCCTGAACACCACTGGTGTGGCCCCAAAACAAACAAGTCCCAAGATTGAAATGGAAAGGAAATAAATAAAATAGATTTAATAGAGTAACAAAATATGTGAGACAATTACAAAAACTGTAATGTACAGGAAATGGAAGTATGAGATAGAAAAGAAATAGAAGAAATATTTAAAGTAATAATAATAGAATCTTCCTGCTTTTATTATAGACACCAAACCTCAGACCCAGGATGCTCCAAGAATGACACATAATAAATGTTAAAAATGTGTACACAGGCATAACATTAAAATGCAGAAAACTTAAGTTAGAGTGGAATCTTTAAAGTAATTAGGGAACAAAAGCAAGGGATAGAGAATGACATATAGAACTAATACAAATAAAATAGAGCATAAATTTCAGAATAAGGAAAATCATCAGAGATAAAGATTTGACATTATTAATAATAAAGAGACCACTCCCTAGAAAGGTACAACAACATCTGATGTGTATTTGCTTTGCACAGAAATTCGAAGTATGTGTTGTAAATACTGATAGAAATGCAAGAAGAAATAGCCAAAGATACTATTACAGTTAGAGACTCAGATATATCTCTATCAGCAAATGACATATCTTACTGGCAGAAAAATCAGTGAAAAAATAGTTTAGCTCAACAGATACACCAATAAACTGATTTTAATTGACATTTATAGAATATTTCACACACAGCAGAATGCATATTCTTCTCAAGCTCACCTGGATGGAGCATTCTGGGCCAAGGTAGACAATATTCTGGGCCGCAAAACATATTTCAAACATTTAAAAGAATGCAAATAATCCAAAAGTATATTCTCGAACCACAATAGAATTAAAATAGAAACAAAAATGAAAGATGACTGAAAGTTTTCTAAATATTTGGAGATTAAACAAAACAAATAATATATGGGTCAAAACAAGAAATCTCAAGAGAAACATTTAAAATGAAAGTTAAGTTCATGAATAAAAGAAAAGTTAAGTCATATCAATAGATTATATAATAAATCCAGAGAAAACATTTAAGAAAATTTAATATCCACTTATGATAGAACAGGGCCACTAGGTTGGTTGGTGATCAGTTGCCATTTATTCCATTTTCCGCACATGCCTGTTCCAGTCTCACTAAGCTACCCACTCCAGTCTCACACTGCCCCTCATTCCTGTCTCCTCCTGATCCCCATGCTAGTCTCTCCATTCTCAGTCTCTCAGCTTTTGTCTCACACCCAACCTTCAAACATTCCAGGTAGCAACTACACCCAGGTGAGTTAGCACAATCAACATAAGAAAGCCCTCTCTTCCCAGGGAAGCTCTTCTAAGAGAAGACAAATATCTGCAGTCAGGAGATCTGCTCAAGGGTGAAATACCATCTAAGGGTGTGTTTCTCCTTTCTTTAGTCCAACAATTATTTAAGCATTCATCTTAATTCTACTTAATATTAGTCATTTTGTATGGACACAATAAGAGATATATTAACTTTGTAGGTGGCTTTCCTGGGGACATCTCACTATAGATCTCAGATTATAGTGCTTAGGCCAGATTAATCTTTCCTAACCCTAGCAGGGTCCTAATCCAGTTGTTACTCTTTGGATTATGACAGAATTTGTCCATGACTGTGCTCTTCCTATAGTTAAGTATTAAGGTGCTAGAATGGCCTGTTTTGATGGCAGTTTAGCTCACAGCTTGCCCTGTCTATCCAGTCCTCATAGGGACCCTTCTTCTCTAAGACCAGGCACAAGACAAGGATGTCCACTCTCAGCACTATTATTTAATGTAGTATTGGAAGTCTTAACCAGATAAATTAGACAGTAAAAATAAATGAGAGACTTAAATGAGAAGAAGAAAAAATATCAATATTTGTAAATGGCATGACAATTTATATAGAAAATTCTAAATACTCTACCAAAAAGCTACTAGAAACAATAAGCTGATACAGTGAAGTGTCAGGCTACAAAATCAATATTAAAAAAATCTGTCGCCTTTTATATATAGCAATGAATTAGAAGAGAAAGCCATCAAGAAAATAATCCCATCTATAATGACATAAAAAAGAATTAAGTACCTAGAAATAAACTTATCTAGAGAGAAGAAAGACTTGTACATCAAATGTCTATAAACTCAGAGCAACCAAGATATACTTCCAAAAGTAAATATTTAAACTGTTGTACATCTATACAATGAAATCTTACTTAGCGATAAGTAGAAATGATGTATCAAACCACATCATGTCATAGACGAAACTAAAACACATAGTTCTCTATGAAAGAAGTCATTTTTGAAAGGCTACAGACTCTATAATATCAACTATACAAAATTCTGGAAAAGGCCAAACTATAGCAGGAGTGAAAATATCAGTGTTGCTAGAAGTTTGGGTAAGGGAAATGGAAGGATGAATAAGTGGAGCAGAAGGGATTCTTAGGGCAGTGAAAATATTCGGAATGATATTGTGACAATGGTTACCTGTAAGTACACATTTGTCAAAACCCTTATGTTCGACAATACAAAGTGTACAGTGTTATGTTAGCTGTGGGCTTTAGTTAATAATAAACTATCAATACTGGCTCAACAATTGTAACAAACGCATCACACTAGTGCCAGATTTTTGTGAGCTGGAGAGGGAATAGATGGAAACTCTTTATATGAAACACTCAATTTTCTATAAACCTAAACCTATTCTGAAAGTATTTTTATTTAAGGGACACTCTTTCACTGTTGGTGGGAATGCCCAGTAGCCCAGCCTTTCTGGAAAACAATATAGACACTCCTTCAAAAACTAGAAATTGAGCTTCCATATGACCCCGCAATACCACTTCTGGGAATATATCCCGATGATGCAAAAAAGCACAGTAGAAATAACATCTGTACCTATATGTTCATTGCAGCACTGTTCACAATAGCCAAAATCTGGAAACAACCCAAGAACAGATGACTGGTTAAAGAAACTTTGGTACATCTACACAATGGAATACTGTGCAGCGATCAGGAGAGATGAAGTCATGAACTTTGCTTATAAATGGATAGACATGGAGAGTATCATGCTAAGTGAAATAAGTCAGAGAGGGACAGGCATAGAAGGGCTGCACTCATTTGTGGAGTATAAAACAACATAACATGAGGCTGACACCTAAGGATAGTAGATACACTAGACAGATATATTGCTCCATAGCTGGAAGCCTGCCTCATGAGCAAAGGAAGAAGGTAGCTGGAATAGAGAAGGGATCACTAAGAAAATGATGGCTGGAGGAATCGGTCAGGATGGGAGATGTGTGCAGAAAATAGATAGAGGACCAAACATGATAACCTCTCAGGGTCTGTATTGCAAACCATAATTCCCAAAAGTAGAGAGAGATTATGGGAAATCATGTCTGCCATGGAAGCAGGGGGAGGGTGGGAAAGGGGGGGTATACCGGGGATATTGGTGGTGGGGAATGTGCACTGGTAGAGGGATGGGTGTTTTATCATTGTGTGATTGTAACCCAAACATGAAAGCTTGTAACTATCTCATGGTGATTCAATAAAAAAATCTTTTAAATGTACTTTGCAATATGAAAAATAAAAGTAGGTGTTTAAAAATGTATTTTATTTTATTCATTTATATATAATATATACATAAATGTTATATGATTTTTTTCAAAAAAGAAATCCAGGGGAATAAAATTTTCTCTTGTTGCAGAGTAGCCCCTGACTGAGTAACCCATGGGTTCCTCATAGGTGAGCCAGAGTATCAGGATGAACTCTACAAGAGTCCTCAACTTTAACACTATTGGCATTTTAGGCTGCTCTATTTTCAATGTGGGCTTGACTTGTGCTTTTTGTTTAACAGTCATCTCCTCTAATCACCGATGTTAGTAGCTCCTCCAATTTGTGACAACCCAAATATTACCTTGGGGACAAAATCTTATTTAGTTTTTTTTACACTACTTCTCCAAAGTTTTCTGTTCAAGACTCCCCTCTCTCCTTGGCATTGTAGCACTACTCTCAAGAAAAGACCTAAAAGGCAGAGTAAGAGGAAAGTCTTAGAAACCAAATTCATTTTTAGCACCTACTCTAATGAAAATTGAACACCTAGCATGTCCACAGAATTTTTATATCCTACCATATGGATAGATTAATGTAAATCTGACCTGATCTTTGGCTGCGGACTTAAGAATGTTCTGCAAATAACCATTTGGTTAGTTCAGACTAAAGATAATGTTTGCCCATGACCTGCTCCCAAAATCCCATTCAAAGTGCATATACTTCAAGGAATTTAGTTTCTAAAATGAATTCTACAAGACATTAACTAATCATAGGAGAGCATATATATATATGCTATATATATATCATTTATATATTTATATATATTATATATATTATATTTATATAAATTTATATAAATTTATATATTATATATATATAATTTACTTCAAATAATTCTTTGCAATGGACTTTGTTCAAACTATTTTAAAAATTTTGCTGTGAACTCCATTGCACACTCATTCTCAACTCTCAACTCTAACAAAGATGCCATGAAGCCAGGTCCAGACCTCTGGCCCAGGAGAATTGAGATAAATGTGTGTTGTATGAAGTCCCTGTTTGTGGTATGCATTGTGCATCAATATAAACCTAGTAGAATTATGCTACTTAAAAAGTGACAGTACAGCAGGTAGGGAGTTTGCCTTGCACACGGCCAACCCGGGTTTGATTCCCAGCATCCTATATGGTCCCCCCAAGCACCACCAGGAGTAATTCCTGAGTGCATGAGCCAGGAGTAACCCCTGAGCATCCCTAGGTGTGGCCCAAAAAGCAAAAAAAAAAATCTCTAATTATGGATTCTATTTGCTAATAATTAGTTGAGAAATGGGAGCTCTATGTGGATAAAGAGCATTGTCAATTATTTAATTTCCATTTAATTCTTTGATTCTGTTGAGACGGAAGCGGTCATTGAAGCCCTAGCCAACCAGGGCATTCAAGCCCAATACATCAGGATCCTCCGTGAGCTGTATTGCGGATTCACTACCAGGATCTCACCATTCTGTAAAGAAGTGATCGTTGATGTCAAGAGAGGGCTGCGGCAGGGTGATACCATTTCACCGAAACTCTTCAGTGCCACCCTCAAGAACATCATGCAACGACTGGAATGGGAAGGAATGGGAGTGAAAATAGATGGTCGGCAACTACACCACCTCCGCTTTGCTGATGACATTGTTTTAATAACACCAAACATCAGCCAAGCGGCACAAATGCTGGCCGACTTTGACCGTGAGTGTGGAAAGGTAGGACTACAGCTGAATCTTACGAAGACAATGTTTATGAGAAACAGCCTCGTTCCTGACGCCCCATTCACTCTCAATGGAACGACCATCTCCGAATGCAACAGCTATGTGTACCTAGGTCGAGAGGTCAACATGACAAATGACCTGGCACCCGAGCTGCGCAGGAGGAAGAGAGCGGCTTGGAACACCTTCAAGAACGTCGAAGAAATAGCTAAGAGGACGAAGAACCTCTGGCTCCAGGCACATCTCTTTGATTCCACTGTTCTTCCTGCATTAACATATGCCTCAGAGACCTGGGCCCTATGCAAACAAGATGAGAACGCCATTCAGGTCTCCCAAAGAAGAATAGAAAGAGCTATGCTTGGAATATCACGTTTCACTCAAATGAGAGAACGAATCCGGAGTTCTGACATCTGTCGACGATCAAGGATCAGGGACGCTGTCTCATTTGCCAAGGTGTCGAAAATCAGATGGGCTGGTCACGTAATGAGATTTAAAGACGACCACTGGACTAGAGCTGTTACCGACTGGATTCCACGGGATGTCAAAAGACCGCAGTGGCCGCCCACCTACCAGATGGTCAGACTTCTTCGTCAAGATCATGAACGATCGGTTTGAGGCCCTTCATGTTCCCGGAGCGAACAGATGCCATTGGGCTACACTAGCACGCGACAGGGACAAATGGAGACGTTACTGGCACCCGCTCGAGCAAATCGACGACTAACGGGAAGTTAAGTGATTAAGTGATTAATTCTTGATAGGATTGTCCTTACTCTATTTCCCTTAGCTATCTGTTTTTTATGTCTCATGTCTGCTTTTTCCCCTTTGCTTCACCTTTAATACTTTGAGGCAATAAATATATCTTTTAGTGCACAGTTCTAATCACTCTGTTAATTTTCTGCTATATATTTGAATTGTTTTCTTAGTGGTCAATTTAGGTATTGCAACATGCTTTTTAACTTCCTACAGTGTGTTCAAATTAATTCTAGTATCTGATAAAATAGGAGCTTTGTTTTGTTATAGCTCCATTCCCTGCCCCCTTCTTTATGCTTTTATTGTCAATATATTCCATCTCTCTGTATTATAGCCCAACAATTTAGCATCATGATTATTTCTTTATAAAATCATTTTTATTTTACTACTTATTTATTTTACTTTTATGAGGCTTCCCACATAGTGCTCAGAAGGTCTGGGACAGGTACCTCTGAGGCAGTTCTCCATTAACTGAGCTGGCAATTTAATGCAAGGGCCTTTAGGTTCCAGAGATTACCTGAACCAAAGGGTGGTGCTTGGGGTCTTCAGAGCTATACCTTCTGATGCTCAGGGAACGATGCAGTGCCAGAGACTAAGCCAGGATCAGACTAAGCCAGACTAAGCTACATGCAAGGCATACGCTTTGAGCTTTGTACTATCTCTTCTTCCCTGGAAATCTAATTTCTTTAAAAGAAATAATGAGAAAAATATTTCTATATACTATTGAATTGATCAGCAAATTTAACATTTTTGTGATCTTTGTTTATCCCTTTGTTTTACTCTCTGAGATCATTTCATTTTATTCTTTGTTTTTTCATAGTTTTATTTATTGATTGATTGATCATCTTATATTTATCCCCCCCCCGGCAACAATCAGAATCGCTGGAAAGGCATTGAAAAATACTTTGTTTTCCATAGCTGGTCATGAGAATCATATAATGTTGCACGGCCACTGTGCAGTCACACAATTTTGGATTTCTGCAAAGAGCCAGATTCTGCAAAGAGCCGGATTCTGCAAAGTTACTAGGGAGTGGCTCTCTGACACAGCCATAATACCACATGCACAGAAACCAATCTCCCCATCCCAGTGAGACCCCTACCAGCTTACAAATGGCCTCTCTGGCTCCTGATCAAGCCAATTAATGGCCATGACCCCAGAGACTCAGAAACAAATCTCGAAACCCAGTGGCTTTTGCCAGAAATGCATCTGGACCACATACAAGGTGGCCACTGCCTCAAAGCTTATTGGAAAGCCAGGTATGAGCCTGGATGGGGAGATTGGTTTCTGTGCATCTGGTGTTATGGCTGTGTGAGAGAGCCACTCGTGGGGGGCAACTCAGGACCTCAGTAGGGCGTAGAGGACGAGCCAGTACTGCCCCCTTTCCATGAGACTGCAGTTGCCCCATCACCACCGGCTCATACCTGGCTTTCCTATAAGCTCTGAGGCAGCGGCCACCCTGCTGCTGGGGGGTGGGGGGGGAGGTGGAAGGGAGCAACACCCTTTCCCTCCCGGGACACATGGTCCATTCACTTTTCGGCCGCAAGCTGCTGGGCTCTGGACTAAGTCCTTTTGCCTCTGGAGCCATGGCGATGCCAGAGAGCTGCTTGTAGGGGGCAACTCGTGACCTCGGTAGGGCATGAAGGATGAGCCGGTACTGTCCCCCTTCCCATGAGACTGCAGTTGTCCCATCACCACTGGCTCATACCTGGCTTTCCAATAAGCTTTGAGGCAGTGGCCACCTTGTATGTGGTCCAGATGCATTTCTGACAAAAGCCACTGGGTTTCGAGATTTGTTTCTGAGTCTCTGGGATCATGGTCGTTAATTGGCTTGATCAGGAGCCAGAGAGGCCATTTGTAAACTGGTAGGGGTCTCACTGGGATGGGGAGGAAAGGGCCGGTTCCACTCCCATCTGGTGAGGCCCCTTGTGTCTCGTCACTGCAGACCCAAATCTGACTATCCAGTGGCCTCTGGAGGATGATGGTACCTGGGATGCCAAGGGGAACAGGCCAAGGCACGGAACCTATTCCCACCTGGAGTGGCCCAGCCCTAGTAACTTACTGCAGGAACAGGATGCATTTCTGCCAAAAGCCTTTGGGTTCCGAGATTCATTTCTGAGTCTTTGGGATCATGGCCGTTAAGCAGTTCGATCAGGAACCAGAGAGGCCATGCCTCCAATTATATTGCTGAGCCTGAGGTGGTTTGTGGGTGTGTCTCCCACATATCTAACTTTTGGCCATTTACTTTCTTGGTAAACTTTGCCTCAAGGTTTTGGGGCCTAGCCAAAGGCACAGCAGCAATTTTGGGGTATCTGAAAGCCTGACCGTGCCATCAGGCTGCTGATGCACTCGTCTCACAGGTACAGATTGACCTGCTGCCGGCACCATATCCCCTTCATTTTATTCTTAAGGGCTTCCTTTGCTATTATTTATAATAATACTGTCATTCTTTGTATACATAGAAATATCTTTATTTCACCTTCTTTTTAAAAAATAAATTAGTTTAGCTGGATAGAGAATACTTTATTGGGCAGTACTTAATTTTTTTAACTAATGTTGAATTGCGACTTTATGTAAGTTTTAGGCATAGTCCTTTTATTTGGCCATCTATGCATTACTACATGACGACCTTCACCGAAAGTTTCATTTTCTTCCTCACTACAATTGTCATTATTTACCACTTCACTGACCCCCATTCTCTTCTCTGGTAACCACCAATATTTTCTCTGAACCTAAGTGGGGGTTTTGTTTTGTTCATCTGCTTTGTTTAAAACTATCATCCCTGTGAGGGAAGTTGTACAATGTCTGTCTTTCTCTCACTGGCATTTCATTTAACGTTTCACTTAGATTACTCTCTTGATTCATCCTCATTGGCACAAATGGCAATGCTTATTATTTTAAAATTATTTCCTAGTGTGTCTTTGTATATATACACACATATATATGTATGTATATATACATGTGTGTGCATAGTTATGTGCTATATTGTGCAGTTTTCGATGACTGACATATTCTCAGAATACACCCAGAATTCCTATCGCTTGTCATAACATTGCAGCACTGTATGCCAGCAGCAGCCCCATATCTCCCGTGTTTACCACACCTCTGTTTTATTTTGGATCCCCCCATCTGTGCCACAGAGCCTGAGGACCACTCCCCCTCTCTATGGGCTCAGACCCAGCAGTGTTCCAGAGTTATCAGGTCCACACCTGCAGTGATTGAGTGGGGGGTTGCATTGTGTATAGAACTTGGAGCCTCACACAAGCAAGCCATGCACTCCATCCAATTGCACTAGCTCTCTGGTCTCTTTATCATACCTCTTAATCACATAGTTTCCCCCCTTGTACTTGATTTAACCATGTGTTGTTTTGTTCATCAGGGATGCTAAGCATGCAAAATCCACTGCTAACCTTGCCAATAAGCAGCTACACCAACTGACTGACTGAACTGAAAACAACATGTAAATGATTAAGGCCTACAAAAGTGAAAAATCAGTCATAGTTGTTGCTTGCTGGTGAGCAGTTCCCATTCCACTATAGCTATGATCTTAAAGAACAGGAAGAAAGTGGAAGAAACTGTTAAAGGATGTGCTTCACTGAAAACAACAAGACTAACATCCTGTATCAGTTGCAGTGGCGCTTCTAATGAATTGATTGAGGAGGAAATAGGAAAGCATAACCTCTCAGTGCTGTGACAATCATGAACTAAGCAAAAAGTTAGTTTGAGATGCAAAAGAAATTAAAACTGCACCTGACTACAATGCTGAGTTTTTGTTAGCTTGGAATGGTTCAAGAAATTTTTTCATTACATAATAGGAAAGTGAGTAGTGAGTCTATGAATGCTGATGTAAAGGCAGCTGAAATATTTTTAGAAATTCTAGATTAGCTAATTGTGGAGGAAAATGACTCTCCAGGACAAATCTTCAATATGGATAAAACTCTCTATTCTGGGAACAGGTGCATGGAAGGACTTACACCCATAAAGAGGACAAGTCAACACCAGATTTCAAGACTTTAAGAACAGAATATCAATACTTGGTAGGGAGGCAAAGATACAGGCTACACATGAAAATGTTTTGTGATCTGGCACATCGAGAAAGCAGTGCATCAAAACATATCAGTAAGAATACAGTCAGTGATGTATAGGGGCCATAAGAAAGCTTTGATGCCCTCACTCCTCTTCTAGGATGCCCTTCTGAATTGCTAGGTCAGCAAAATGGAAAAGTACTATTGGGAGAATAATATCCCTTTCAAGCTTGTGTTCCTTTCTGATAATGCTACTGGACATTCTCCCAAAGAACTAAATTGGAGATCTTCATCTTAATAGCAACATTCTGTTTCTCTCTCCAAACAACTCTTGATCCATTGCTTGGATCAAAGAGTTATAGCAGCTTTTAGGATCTACTATCTGAGAAGGACTTTTGCCCAGACTTTTGCTACAACTGAGGAAGAAATGGAGAGGAAACCAATGCAGTTCTGGAAGAATAACATCTCTAGCTGCATCCAGAACATTGTTTGGACTTTTAGTGACATCATCAAGAATATATGAGTGTCATTTAGAAAATGACACTCAGGAGGTTGGTAGATGACTTCAAAGGATTTGCCAAGGATACGGAGTTTTCAAAAAATCATCACATACTTTATGGCACTCACACAACAGTGATATCACCTAATAATATTTTCCTTAGAACATAGCCTCCATATTAAAATGATGCATTACCTCTTTTCACTTACTCATCTATCTGTGAGCATTTATGTTGCTTCCATATCCTGGCTCTTTGTAAATAATGTTGCAATGAACATTGGGGAGCGTCTATATTTTTTAATTCTTTTTTCATAGTTTTAAGATAAATGGGCCAGATGTGTAAAAACTGAATCACATGGTATTTCTGGACTAAATTATTTGTATAATTTCAGTATTCTTTTCCATAGTTTTGACACCAGCTTATATTCCTAACAGTATGTGGAGTCACTTTTTGCCTTATCCTTATAAATACATGGTGTTTCTTGTCTTCATGATAATAATTACTCAAAATGTGTAAGGCATATCTCATCATGGTTTTGATTTACATTTGCTAGTAACACATGATGATGTACATCTTCTCATGTACCTGTTCACCATCTGTATACCTCTGGAGAATTTTCTGTTTAAAAGTTTTCTTCTCGATTTTTGAGTCAGATTGTGTTCTTTGATTCCTGAGTTGCATGAGTTCTTAAGTTATAGATATTAAACTGTCAGTGAATCATTTGTATCACTTGTCATCCCGTTAATCTTCGATTTACTCGAGCAGGCGCCAGTAACATTTCCATTTGTCCCTGTCGCGTGCTAGTGTAGCCCAATGGCATCTGCTCGCTCCAGGAACACAAAAAGCCTCAAACCGTTTGTTCAGGGTTTTGACAAAGAAGTCTGACCATCTCATAAGTGGGTGCCCACGAGTCCTTTTGACGTCCTGTGGAATCCAGTCAGTAACAGCTCTAGTCCAGCAGTCATCTGTAAATCACATTACATGTCAGGCCCATCTGATTTTCGACGCCTTGACAAACGAGACAGTGTCTTTGATTATTTATTTTTTTTTAGTTTTACTGAGTCACCATGAGATAGTTACAAGCTTTCATGTTGGGTTACAATCACACAGTGATCAAACACCCATCCCTCTACCAGTGCACATTCCCCACCTGATTCTTGATTGTCGACAAAGGTTGGAACTCTGGATTCCTTCTCTCACTGGAGTGAAATGTGATATTCCAAGCATAGATCTTTCAATTCTTCTTTGGGATACCTGAATAGCATTCTCATCCTATTTTCGTAGGGCCCAGATCACTGAGGCGTATGTTAGTACAGGAAGAACAGTGGAGTCGAAAAGCTGTACCAGAGCTGGAGGTTCTTCATCCTCTTAACAACTTCTTCAACGTTCCTGAAGGCTTTCCACGCCACTCTCTTCCTCCAGCGCAGTTCTGGAGCCAAGTCATTCTTCACATTGAGTTCTCGACCCAGGTACACATAGCTGCTGCATTCAGAGATGTTCGTTCCGTAAAGAGCAGATGGAACATCAGGGACTAGTTCATATTTTCATGAATATTGTCTTGGTGAGATTCAGCTGCAGTCCGACCTTTCCATACTCACAGTCGAAGTCGGCCAGCATTTGTGCCGCTTGGTTAATGTTTGGTATTATTAGAACAATGTCATCAGTGAATATAAAATTTGCAAATATCTGCTCCAATTTAGTAGCTTGTTTTTGTTAAATGATGATCTCTTTCATTGGGCAGAAATTTTTTAGTTTGTAGTTCCACTTGCTTTTGCCCTTATTTCCCTTGCAATCCATAAACATATTACTAAAGCTGATGTCGAGGTGCTTACCACCTATGTTATAATCTTCATGGTGTCGTGTCTTATACATAAGTCTTTAATCTACTTTGAGTTAACTTTTACAGTTAGTGTTTTTATTTCATTTTTCCCAACAACATTTACTGAAGATATTTTCTTTTCTCCATTGTGTACTTTTGGTTTCTTTGTTACAAATGAGTTTATGTGTGTTTATAGTTATATGTTTGTTTCTGAACTCTCAATTCTATTTCACTCATCTGTACATCTCTTTTTATTCCAATACTATTCTATTTCAATCATTATAGCTTCATACTATGTTTTGAAGTCAAGAAGCATGAGATACCATTTTTTCATCTTCTTTCCTCCCTCAATATTGCTCTATGAGGTCCTTTATGGTTCCAGAAAAATTTTAGAATTGTTGTTATATTTCATTTTCTTTTCTTTTTTAAAATTTGTAACAATACCCAGCTGTACTCACAGTTTATTCTGTGCTCAGGACTCACTCCTGGTGGGCTCAGGGGACCGTACGAGGTGCTAAGGATCAAACCCTGACTTGCCACATGCAAGGCTAGTGCCCTAACTGTTGTTCTATCACTCTGGCCCTGCAGTTCCATTTCTATGAAGAATTCCGTTGAGAGGTTGGTAGGGATGGCATTAAGTCTATGTCAAGATTTAGGTAAAATACACAATGTGATGTTACATATCACACTGATTTATTTACATATAATTGTATTCCTAAAATAAATTCAACTAGATTTTACTTTAGGAATAAAGGATACATGATTTCTTTAATATATTGGTGAATGTGATTTTCTAGTCTTTTGTTGAGGATTTTTTTTTTTTGCTTTTTGTGCCACACCTGGCGATGCACAGGGGTTACTCCTGGCTCTGCACTCAGGAGTTACTCCTGGCGGTGCTCAGGGGACCATATGGGATGATGGGAATCAAACCCGGGTCGGCCGCATGCAAGGCAAACGCCCTACCTTGTTGAGGATTTTTGTGTCTATGTTCATCTAAGCTTGCTCAGTTTTTTTCATGAGGTTGCCCTTTTCATTTTTGGCATTGAGACAATATTAGTTTTGTAAAATGAATTTAGAAGTATGATTTTTTTGTGTTCATACTTTTGAAAGAATTTTAGAATAAAAATTATTAAATCTTTGAATTTTTGGAAAATTCACTATTAAAGTTGTTTTTGCCTAGATATTTCATCTTATGCTTTTGGAAGATGATACTGTTTTGTCAATTGAATTACTGCTCATTAATTATTCCTATTTCTATTTCTTTCTGGTTCAACCAGTGCCATTCTCCATCATTTACATTTTTTTAAAAAATTTTGTTAGTGAAACACCATGAGGTACAGTTGTAGATTTACAAATTTTTGTGCTTGGGTTTCAATTTTATAATGATCAAACACCCATCTCTCCACCAGTGCCCATTTTCCACCACCACGGGTCCCAGTATCCCTCCCACCCCCCATCCCCCCATCCTACCCTGCCTTTGTGGCAGCATATTCCCTTTTGTTCTCTCTCTCCTTTTGGGTGTTGTGGTCTGCAAAAGAGGCATTGAGTGGCAATCATGTTTGGTCTATAATTTACTTTCAGCATGCTTCTCCCATCCTGGGAGGATCCTCCCAACACCCTTTATTTGGTGCTCCCTTCTCTATCTGAGCTCCCTTTTCCCCTAGAATGTGCACAAAAATTTATAAGTCTACAGCTGTACCTCAGGTGTTTCACTAATAAAAAAATTTTTTAAAAGTTGTATAATTCTATGAATGTATAGATTTCTCCACTTAGTACATATATATGTGTATATGTATATACCCACACAAAAATATTATAATATTTTCTTATGACCCATTATATTTTCAGAGCTCTGACTGGAGAGGACCAGCAGGACTCCAGCCTGCTCTACCTGGGAGTCATGAGGCCACACCCACTGGTGCTTGTGGGTTCCATAGTGGCTATCCTGGGGCAGGGACCGGTACCAACAATGCGGGGCCTATGTGCTCTGCCAATTTAGTAATCCCCTGGTCCTCCTTGTGTTTTTGTGTTGTCTATTATAAATTTTATTTGTTTGCTATTTTATTTGATATTTCTTTTTTATTAGTGAATATTGCTATGGGCTTGTCGGTTTGCCGATATTTTCAGAGAATTAACTCTTTTTGATCTTTAAATTGTATTTATGTCTCTATTTTATTTATTTTACTCTAATTTTTATTATTTTCTTCCTTATACTGACATTTAACTTAATTTGTTCTTATCTAGTTTGTTCAATTGTAAGGTTATATGTTTTCTGAGGTGTTTTTTTTTCTAGTTTCTTGAAGTATCCTGTACCACTATAGTCTTACTCTTAATGTCACTTTTAACTCTTTCCCATAGATTCTGGCAGGTCATATTTTCATTTTTATTTGTCTCCAGCTATTTTTGATGTCTCCTTTTATTTCTTTATTGATTCAATAGTTGTTCAGTAGCATTTTGCTTAATATCCACATATTTGTGAAATGTTCTGCTTTTTCTTGCTATTGATCTCCAGTTTTATATCATTGTGTTAAAAAAGATGCTTGATATCATTTTAATCTTTATAAATTTTTTGAGGCCCATAATGTGTCCCAATACATGATGTATTTTTGAGACTAGTCCATGGGCAGTTGAGAAGAATGTGAATAGATGAAAATTCTGCTTTGGGATAAAATTTTTCCTGTACATTTCTATTAAGTCCATTTTGTCTAATGCATCATGTAAGGGCATAGTTTTGTCCCTGCTCCTCCTGCAGGGAGATTGGGTTTATTGAGTTACTCCCATCACAGTGCTCCCAATGCACACTCAATTTCATCAGGCACTAATAATCTTATATTGCTTGTCTCTTTCCTTTATGTCCTTCGCATGGTTTAGTAGTGTCTTTTTTATATAAACACAGGAAGACAGTTGATGCTATGCTTTTGTAACCTGGGAGTTGACTCCGAATAATATTTACTCCTGGGAATCCATCATATTTACTTGGCTTAAGCCTTAGTTGTCATTACTTCATAGCACTCCCAAAAGGAGGGTCCCAACGAGGAACTTGGATGGGCCCAGGTCAAGCTGTAAGCTACCCTGGCATCAAAAAGGAACAAGCTAAGAGCCATAAGTATAAGAAGTTAAGAGCATGGTCATGGAACAAACTCTGTCATAACACAAAAAACGAAGTAACTGAATAAAGACCCTGCTGGGGTTAGGAAAGACTAAGCTGGCCTGAGGACTGTAGTCTGGAATATACAGCAAGATGTCCCCAGAAAGAGCCAATCTTTAAGCTTAATATATCTCTTCTTGTGTTCATACCAAATGACTAGAAATATTAGTAAGAAGAAAAACTTAATATGATTGTTTAAATGGATTCCTAGGTAAGGAAAGGAGAAATACACCCTAGATGGAATCCTGCCCTTGATTGTCCTAGTAGTCCAGACTGTGGAACCCCAGATGAGATTTTGTTCCAGAGTTCATCTTCTAGAAGAATCTGCCCTGAAGGAGGGCCTTACATCTGTTTATTGTTATGATAATGTTCAACCCCAACTTTGTGTACTCCCACCCTTCATGATTTCTATGTAATTATGCTGTAAGGATAAAATAAAAGGTCATTGATTACCTACCAGCCTGTGGCCTCATTCTTTCGTCCCTGTTTCTTTGTTTGCCTGTCACCATTGGCTGCCCAGGGAAAGATCTTCGGGCCACCTAAGGCACCCACACTTTGATCTCACAGTTTCTTTGTTGATTTTCTGTCTGAACAAACTCTCTATAATGTAAATGGGGTGTTAAAATACCATACTAGTGATGCACTGCGGTCAACTTCTGTCTTTAGGTCTGCTAATTTTGTTTTTTATACTTTGGTGCCTCTATGTTGATAACATACATATTGATAAAAATGATGCCTTCTTGATAAATTGATCCCTTTATCATTATGTAATGTTCATCTTCATTTCTTCTTTCCTTTATTTACTAGAGCCTATTCTATCTGAGATAACAATTGCTGTTACTGCTGTATTTAACAGCCACTAGCTTTTTTTAAATTTTTTTAAAATTTTTATTAGTGAAGGGCTGGAGTGATAGCACAGCAGGTAGGGCGTTCGCCTTACAAGCGGCCAACATGGCCGACCCGAGTTCGATTCCTCCGCCCCTCTCGGAGAGCCCGGCAAGCTACCGAGAGTATTCGATATGCCAGACACAGTAACAACAAAGTCTCCAATGGAGACGTTACTGGGCCCGCTCGAGCAAATTGACGATCAACGGGAGGGCCTTTACCTTTACCTTTTATTAGTGAAACACCATGAGGTACAATGATCAAATACCCATCCCTCCACCAGTGCCCATTTTCCACCACCATGGATAATATTCCTCCCACCCCCACCCCCCCATCCCATCCTGCCTCTGTGGCAGGGCATTCCCTTTTGTTCTCTCTCTTCTTTTGGTTGTTGTGGTCTGCAAAAGAGACATTGAGTGAACAGCCACTAGCTTTGAGTACCTTTTTTTTTCACTCTTAATTTTGAACCTGTGTTTGTTCTTAAAGCTGAACTGAGTCTCCTAGATGTAGAACATTGATGGATCTTTTTTGAATTCTAATCCAGTGAATTTTTGATTGGTGAATTTATTTAGGGTAATGGTTGATTTATGAAGCATTACTACTTCCATTTTTCTGTTCCCACCCCTCCCTATCATTTCAATTTTCTATGTTTCCATTTTTTTCTTTTTCCATGTGCTTTATGTGTAATCTGATTTAGGTGGTTTTTTACATTGTATTTCTCAGTTTCTCCATTTTTATGCCTAATATTTCTGTTCCTCATCTTTGTCTTGCTTTACCATTATTCTGGTTAACAGTTACTTGGCTCGGAGGACATAAAATGTCTCATAACTAAAATAGCCCTTTTTCCATCACTTTCATCTTCATCTCCCTGTACAGGATCAATACTTTTCATCTCCTACAGTGTTGTCATATATTGTCCCTTTTTATACTTGTAAGCATGTTACCAATTGAAATGCCCAGTTTTACTTCGTTTTCTTTTCTTTTAACCTTTATGCTAAAATTAATAATGAATATGCTGTTATAAAATAGTTACAACTTTCTGTCTATCGTGTTGTGCGTAATCTCCAGGCAGCTTGGAAATCCCGTGGCTCTCTCATATTGCCTGCATTCGGTGGTCTTGGGCCACTTCCTCACCTGGGACAGCCTATGCCATGGGCAGACGAAGGAGGAAACGAGGGCCAGGCCGGTCGGTGATCAGTTGCTGTCCATCCTCCCCACGTGCCTGTTCCAGTTTCACTAAACTCCACATTCCAGTCTCACACTGCTCCTCATTCCTGTCTCCTCCCATCTCTCCTCCTCATCTCTCTGCACTCTGCCTTGATCTCTCTCTAGTCTCTCACCAACTCCCTACATTGGAGGTAGCCACCACACCCTGTCTGGCAGCACAATCAACATATGAAAGCCCTTCTTCTACTCAAGGGCAAAATACCACTTAGGGGTGTTTCTCCTTTCCTTTGTCCAATAACTTAATTAACATTGTAATTAACACCTTAATTCTACTTCTTAATATTAGTTTTTTGTATGGACACAGGTAGAGATGCATTAAACTTGTAGGGTGGCTCTCCTGGAGACATCTTGCTGTAGATCTCAGACTACAGTGCTCAGGCCAGATTAATCTTTCCTAACCCTAGCAGGGTCCTAATTCTGCTGTTACAGTTTGGATCATGACAGAATTTGTCCATGACCATGCTTTAAACTTATAGTTAAGTATTATGGTGCTTTTGGCCTGGCCTATTTCAATGCCAGGGTAGCTCACAGCTTGTTCTGGGTCCATCCAGTCCTTTGTCGGGACCTTGCTTTTGGGGTGCTAGGAAATAAGGGCAACTGAGGCTTAAGTCAAGAGAACAGATGCTCAGGAGTGAATATCATTCAGAGTCAATTAACTCCCAAGTTGCAAAAGCATAGCATTAACTGCCTTCTTTGTCCATACAAAAAGGGCATTGCTCTAAATTAACTATGCAAAGGACTTAAGGAGAAGAGAAGAGCAATATTTAGAAGTTAACAGAGTCTGATTAGGAAATAAAGGTGATTGACCAGTTGGGAGAGCAGAGCACAAAGAAAGAGGTTACAAGTAAACACAGAGGAATGGGAGCACTGTGATGGGAGTAACCCAATAAACCTAAGCTCCCTGTGCAAGGCAGAAAGGACAAACCAATGTTATCTTACAATGCTGTCCACAGTTTTGTGTGCTTTCTGCTTTCTCCTTTACCTCATCTCTATGTCTTCTCTTCCTCCTCCTCCTTTTTCTTCTCTGTTTTCTTTTGTTTCAAGTAGATCCCTTTGGACCCTTCTTATAAGGATGGTTGAGAGTGAGAATTTTTTTCAGATTTTGCTTGTCTAAATATAGTTCTTTTTTGTTTTTAATTTTCAACCTGGTTGAGAAGAATTTAGTTTAATTATTTGAAACTTTTTCTGTTTTCTAATCCATGTTTAATGCTAAAATTTTTCTTTCACCAGTGCTTTGTATGTGACCCACACATTTTGATATGCTGTATTTTCATTTCTTGTTTTATTTTTTTGTTTTGGGGTCCACACCTGAATGTGTTCAGGCTAAGTCCTGTCTCTAGCTCATGAATCACTCCTGACAGGGCTTAAGAGATCATTTGTGGTGCCACAGATTGAAACTGGGTTAGTTGTGTATAAGGAAAACAACTTACCCGCTGTTCTAGTTCTCTGGTCCTGTGTTTTCATTTTTCTTCTAATTGATATTCTGTTTAGTTTCCAATGTTTAGAACTTTTTCCAATGGTCTTTCAACTGTAATTAATGATTTAATATTATTGAGTAAGAGAATGTATTCTGTATAATTTCAGTTGTTTAAAATTTGTTGTTTTATGGTTAAGAATATTGTCTGTCTTAATGTTCTTCCATGGATACTTAAAAAACGCATATACTGTTTCCATTAGATGGAGTGTTCTATAAATGTCAATTAACTTTTATTGATTTCTTCCATGTTTTGTCTGATTTTCTATCTTTTCATTCTTTTCATTATTAAAAGGGATATTGAGGGACCAGCCATAATTTGGTATTTGTATATATTTTCCTTTTAATTGTACTAATTCTTATTTCACACATTTTTTTCAATTTTCTTCTTTGTGCATAAACATTTAAATTTTGAATTTTTTCTTTGGGTATAAACAATTTTATTACCATATAATATCACTTTTGAGAAATTTGCTCTAAACCTCTAGCTGTTTTTATTTTATTTTATTTTTGCTTTTTGAGTCACACCCGGCAATGCCCAGGGGCTACTCCTGGCTCATGCAATCACGAATTACTCCTGTGCTGCTCGGGGGACCATATGGGATGCTGGGAATAGAACCTAGGTTTGCCGCGTGCAAGGCAATTGCCCTACCCACTGTGCTATAGCCCCAGCTCTCTAGCTGGTTTTAGTATATCACTCCTTCCTTTCTTCATATAAATGTTATGATTATTTGTTTTCATTTTTTCCCTTTCTATTTGATTTTATGCTAATACTTGAAGTTAGTTTATTTCCCTCACCTCTCCCACCTCCTCCGCTTCCTCTTCCTCCTCCTCTTCCCCCTTCTTCTCCTCCTCCTCCTCTTACTCTCCATCTATTCCCTCCTCGTCCCCTTTCTCCTTGCCTCCCCCTTTCTCTCCCTATTATTTCTCCCCCTCCTCTCTTTCCTCCTTCTCCTTCTACTTCCTCCTTCTGTTTTCACAGCCCTTGGTGGTGCTTAGGGACTACTCTGACCTTGGTGTTTGGTATTGTTCCTGGTGATACTTGGGGGACCAAGTGATGTCAGATGGAACCTGAACTTCCACGTGCTAAGTATGTAGTCTGTTCAACTCTCCAGCCTTGTACTTAATTTCTTATTGACAGTACATAGTTGAATCAGACATTTTCTGTTTCTGTTTTATTTTTTTTTCAGGGCCACATCAGGAAGTGCTCGGGATTATTCCTGGTTCTACGCTCAGGGATCACCTGAGGGATCACATCTGGTATTGGAAATCGAAAGCAGGTCAGTTGCATGCAAGGTAAACATCTTACCTGTTGTATTATCTATCAGTCCCTGAATCAGACTTTGTAATATACTAGCAATTTCTCCTTTAATTACTTTACATCAACCATTGACATTTAATAGTAGCATTGCTATATCAGAACTCAAATTTGACTTTTTGTGGAGCGATAGCACAGCGGGTAGGGCGTTCGCCTTACAAGCGGCCAACATGGCCGACCCGAGTTCGATTCCTCCGCCCCTCTCGGAGAGCCCGGCAAGCTACCGAGAGTATTCGATACGCCAGACACAGTAACAACAAAGTCTCCAATGGAGACGTTACTGGGCCCGCTCGAGCAAATCGACGATCAACGGGAGGGCCTTTACCTTTACCTTACTTAACTCTGCTATTTATTTTTTTTATTTGTCTGCATTTATCTTGCTTATTTAAACACTTAAATATTTATTTATACTACTTTGAGAGTATAATTTTATGTAGAATTGTGGCAAATAGTTTGTGTATATAGAATTATTTTTTATACATTGAATTATGTATAATTAATTTATATTCAACTAGTAGTGAAGTGTTACCAACTCAAGTGAAGTATAGAAAATCCTTAATTTCCTTTGTATCCCTTTATGCCTCTCATGTATGTAAATTGTCTTAAATAGTTCACTTATTTATTTAGACAGTTTTATAAAATTTTGCTTTGACTATGAAATATAATTTTGGGAAGTCAAGAAGAACAGGAAAGTCAGTTACATTTGTTCATATTTTTGCCTACCATGTATAATTTTCCTCCTAGATGTTTTAAAGTGCCTTCT
Organism: Sorex fumeus; assembly: GCF_029834395.1. NCBI lineage: Eukaryota > Metazoa > Chordata > Mammalia > Eulipotyphla > Soricidae > Sorex > Sorex fumeus. The sequence goes on from NW_026606104.1 coordinate 49,672,045, forward strand.
TTGATCATGTCCTTGATTTTCAGACTTATTATTTTGGATTTTCTGTTGGTGACAAGTTCTTATAGTTCCCTTTTATCTGAATATTTTTTGTTTTTTATTTATTGCTGAGGAATAGTTTCTCTGGGTGTTATGGGTTGACAGTTCTTTTCTGCAGCACTTGAAAAATGCTATGCCTCTTCATTCTGAATTCCCTGGTTAGTGCTGAGAAATCCTCTGTCATTTGAATTATTTCCCCCCTACATATATCATTTCCTCTTGTTTTCAAGAGTTTTTCTTTGTTTCCAAAACTATGACTATAATGTGTTGATGAAGGCTTCTTTGGACTTGTCCTGATGAACTTTGTACAACTTCTTGTATCTGAATATTTATGCTTTTTGAAAGTTTTGGAATGATTTTAGCCATTATTTATTTGAATTATTAAAATTTTTCTTCTCCCCTCTTATTCTAGAATTTGTTACATAAGTATTATAGTGTCACAGTACTCTAAATGTTATCTTTATTTTATTTCATTTTGGTATGGGGGCTACACCTGTGGTGCTCAGACTCACTCCAGCTCTGTGCTCAGAGGTCACCGCTGATGGTGTTCCAGGGTATGTGATAGCAGGGATGTTTTCATCAGTAATTCTGCTGCCTGGAGTCATTTCCCCACATTTTTTGAATCTCTTTGCATCTCTCCACCCCCTGATAAGATATCTTTCTAAAAACCCTACCTCTATCATCTTCTACCTAAGAATTTTGGAAGGCATTGCCAGTAGTGCTCAGAGGTCCTGGGGCCAGGAAGAACATGTAGCGAGAGAGATCAAATCAGAGCTGCTCATTCCTGACTTCCTGACTAAGAATGTGTGTGTGTGTGTGTGTGTGTGTGTGTGTGTGTGTGGTCTGTGTGTGTGTTGAGCATGCACAACTATTTTGTACACTCTATTTTATCCTCCCTCTTAGAATATATGCCGTAACAATGAGTCTTAATTTCATCTGGGGAATATAAAGTAACACAATGGGAGACTAACACCCAAGAATAGCCAAGATAAGTACCAGGAGGTTCACTCCATGGCTTGGAGGTCAGCCGCACATGCTAGGGGAAAAGGCAGCTCAGATAGAGAAGGGAGCACCAAATATAGGGTGTAGGGAAGATCCTCCCAGGATGGGAGATGCATGCTGAAAGTAGACTATAGACTGAACATGATTGCCACTCAATGCCTCTTTTGCAAACCACAGCACCCAAAAGGAGAGAGAGAACAAAAGGGAATGCCTTGCCACAGAGGCAGGGTTTGATGGGGGGTATGGGAGGTGGGAGGGATACTGGGAATAGTGGTGGTGGAGAATGGGCATGGTGGAGGGATGGATACTCGATCATTGTATAACTGAAACCCAAGCACAAAAATTTGTAAGTCTACAACTGTACCTCATGGTGTTTCACTAATAAAAATTAAAAAAAGATAAAAAAAATAAAAAACACTGACATGATCCCCTGAGCACAGAGCAGGGAGTAGTACTTGAGCACCAATATGTGTGGTCCTCTCAAACCTCCCCCAAATCAATAAAAGTCATTTGCATAAAAATAATTATATATAAAAAGCCTGACTTTGCCTAAAGAAAAAAGAACTTTAAGTATCTTACTTGTTTTGTATACCCATATTCTAGAACACTGCTGAGCAGTATAAACCCCACTACAAATAATAGTTTAAACAAACAAAGAATGAACCAATATCCCTGCATCAACTATGTTCATTCTTCTTGTATCTAAGAAACGCAGTCAAATGACTTAATAAAATAAAGGTAGCATAACATTAATAAGGGTTGTGAGCCTACTTCCTCTAAGTCTGGTGTTCAGGTTAATAATGCTCTTTTAGCAAAGTAAGTCAAAGCAGACAGAATATTTTCAAAGTTTATAAATGAAAACAATCTTCTGCAAAACTGCACTTGGCCAAATTATAGCAAATGTGAAAATCAATGAAAACAAAAACAATATGTATATGAAAATCTCTGTAGTACAGTAAATTCAGACTCCAAAAATTGTCACTTTTTTAGCACCATATAATTGCATTTATCTGATTATAAAATAATGCACTCTTATTGTTTGCAGAAGACAGAAATGAGATAACAATAAAATTACAGTTAACAACAAATAATATTTTGATATGCTTTTTTTCCATAAAAATACAAAAATATTCACAGATATATGGATATGATGTTTGCTTTAGTAGGGCTTGTAATTCAGAGAGATCAAGCATAAGATGAGATTCTGGTATGTCTTCTATTTGAGAGAAACTTAAGTTGATTGTTATGAGCAAAAATTGTGTCCTAACATAGACTTCTAGATAAATGGGAAACTGGCAAAACAAATATTATTTTAAAAATCAGAAACTTTAATGCTTCCAAGTAATTAATAATAAAATAATTAATTTATCACTTTAGTCTTTACATTTTTCCTACTATTTAAGAATAATAAATCTAAACAACATTTTCTATTATTTCTATATCAAGTCAGTCAACTAATCATTAAGCTTACAAACAATAAGTAAATATCTTAAGTCATGTATGGTTACTTGAAACAGAAACTCTAAGCTTAAGGATAAAATTGATCCTCATGGAAATTCCTGTTGAAGAAGCAGAGTAAAAAACCCATGGGAGTAAAAAACAAAAATAGCTCAATTCTCTGTCTTCCTGTCCTTGGGGATGCATGGTCCCTGGGCTGTTTCTCTCTGTGCATCTTTCTCTCTTTTCCCTGCTAGCTTCCACAGCTCATTCCAATATGCTTCTTTCCCTTATTTTCATCTTGTCTGTGATTTTCCTGATGACATGACCTACGTAATCTGACGTTACTGCTTGGCTCCCTGTACTTGGCAATCATCGTCTCTGAGTCTCTCGCTTGCATTTCTCGTGAATAAAACTCTAATGATTGCTCCTACCTTTCTGAAGATCTGAACTTGTGCCAGCCAGAAATGTTGGAAACTAAGAAGTTAAGGTCAAGTGGGCAAGAGAAGATGATAGGTCAAAACAGCTAAAACTCAAAGAAAAGGGGGAAAGGCAGTGAATGACAACAAAATTTAAACATGAAAAGGCAATCAAAACCAAATTTGAATTTACATTAAACTATAAAAACTAATCTAACAATATATATAAAATAAATTTTAGTTGTAAAATAATATTATGCCAAATTGTCAAATAATTGGAGAACCTCCATAAGGTAGAGAAAAATCTCGAAAAAATGGTATTCCAAACCTGATGCTAGAAAAAAATGAAAACTAGGATTATATTTAAATAAAATATTAGATGAGTCATAAAATCATGCTAATTATTTATAATATAAATATTTTCTATTGATTTAAATTGTTCCAAAACAAAATTCATACTGGTATTAGTTTATGAGGTCAGAATAATGCAAAGGCTGAAATTTGATAAAGATGCTGTGACTAAGAAAAATTGATGCCAACATTATGTTTGAATGCAGATGTTAAGTGCTGAAATGCCAGTAAGTAAAATCAACCCTACATTAAAAATATGGTATGGGAGCACATGTGATTTATTCTAGCAAAATGAAGGTACCTCATAATGAAATCTATTCATATCAACCATACTTGTCATAACATGTGCTTCTTGAGATCATAGAAGTTATTAATATTGCCTATTGTATTATTTATGCACATATCCTCTTATAAACAAAATTAACACATACAATTCTACTATATATAACACTTAATGAGTCCTGCAAAAATTCCTTAAAATGTGTCCATGGGATAAAATAAGGTTCTTTCTTGCTTACTTTGTGTGCAGCTGGACCTAATTCAATCTCTTGGTTTGATCCCCAGTACCACACATGGTTCTTCAAGCATGGTCAGTAGTGACCCCTAATAACAGAGCTAGGAGTAAATCCAGAGCACTGACAGGTATGGTCCAACCCCATCCCCATAAAAGAATCCTACCACTTTCCCTGGATGGTTCCAGGGATATAAATAGATTTTGTCAAGGATCAGTTCTTATAATAGTCATAAAACTGTAGCACTGTAGCACTGTCCTCCCATTGTTCATCAATTTGCTCGAGCTGGTCCAGTAAAGTCTCTATTGTGAGACTTTATTGTTACTGTGTTTGGCATATTGAATACATCATGGGTAGCTTGCCAGGCTTTGCCGTGCAGACGAGATACTCTCTGTAGCTTGCCAGGCTCTCTGAGAGGGGTGGAGGAATCGAACTCGGGTCAGCCAGGTCAGCCGCATGCAAGGCAAATGCCCTACCAGCTGTGCTATTGCTCCAGCTTTATGTAATAAATGTTTTTAGGCTCAACATAGGTGAAATTTCTAATATTGTACAGAAATGCTAAGATTTAAGTCCAAACATTAAGTAAAGAAGCACTCACAATGCATTCTTTTAAGTAGTCACTGGTTATTAGTAATCTGTCAATCCTTAAAAGTTAATAGGAATGTTTCCACATTATCAGTTGGTTCTTGTCCATTCACTGGCTGGAATGCCCATGGGAACTTTATCTAAATTTTCCTGCCACTTTGTGTAAGGAGGCTACAGGCAAACAGTGGGAAGGACAAGTACAAAAACCCCAAAGGAAATCATAAGCAAGAAAATAACAAATGTAAGATAAGAACTTCACTATCAAATCTAATTTTTAAAAAGTGCATAACTTCAATACTTAATCAAGAAGAAACACAAGATGCAATTATTGTATCATTTCAATAAATGATACTAAAGATTTATTTATTTATTTATTAGCTTGGGGACCAGCAGGCTGGGTACTTGGAGATCATTTGGTGTCAAACTTCTGCATGCCAAGCCTCTACTCCAACCCTCTACAGCCCAATACAAAAACTTTGATATGACCTAAAATTTATTCATATGTAAGACTTATAAGTAACAGAACTAATCTCTTGCATAAAATAGTACTCATTACACACAAATCCCAACTTTTTGTTTAATGATAATGCAAAAAAAAAATCAGCTTTCAGGCTGGAATGATAGCACAGCAGATAGGGCATTTGCCTTGCACGTGACTGACCCAGGTTTGATTCTCAGCATCCCAGATGGTCCCCTGAGCACTGCCAGGAGTGATTCCTAGGAGCAGAGCCAGGAGTAACCCCTGAGCATTGCCAGGTGTGACCCCCCAAAAAACAAAACAAAACAAAACAAAAATATCAACTTTAAAATGAGCAGTGTAACTATGATGCCAATAACCTCATAATTAGTCACTGATTGTGGGAAGGTTAGAGCAATTAAGACATTTACTTACATTGTGTAAAAGAATTGTTTCTCAGATTATGGCAAGAACCAAGTGAGTTGGAGAAAAGTGAGAATGATAATCATAACAGTTACAAAATATACAGAATTGTTCTCATGACAAACCTATGAGCTAGGTGTACTGTCTTTCCTTTTTTTACATTATTGAATTTTTATTTATTTTTTAGAATGGATTAATTGCTCATTCTAAAATACTGTGAATTTTCTTTCTATACTTTTTTTTATTGCATCTCATTTTCTGTGAACGGTTGTTTGGAGAGAACAAGGATGTTAAGAGCTCTTAATTTTTGTTGCATCATGGGATTAACACCAGAGAGTATTTCCTCTAAGCCAGAATGTTCTGCAGAAGAAGAACAGTGGACATAGTGGACATTGGAGGTTTCCAAAAGAAAGTTGGTGGATGATTTACCCAACAAGGAAAGTTGCTAACTCCTGGACCAATGCAGTGGAATATTATTAAAGGGTTATGTTTTAACACTAATGAGAACCATCTTCCATGAGAAGGAACTGAACAGGAAGTAAGGCGGATGTAACTCAGAACTGTGCTTTCTGTGCCATTAATGAATCTAGTAGAAATCTTGAGCCTCCTCTCCTGACACCTGTTCAGCATCAAGAAACTTAGAGGATGATCAGCATCTTGACCTTATGCAAATGATCAAATGCTCATATGTTCAAGGTATAAATATCTGTTGGTTCTTATTGATAGTCTCAGAGTCTATAAAAACCAGCTCCTGGAGGAGAAGAGCGCAGTCTCCTGCCCCCGTGCCTGGCTATTCTCGCCGGGGCCCTTGGAGGGGAGCGGGTTGAGCTTTCCTCCCTGCCCTGGCCAGGGCCCCGGCAGCCGAAGACCTCCAGGACCAGCCACCACCATGCTGAGACCACTCTCCGCACACATGAAGGTACCAGCAGAGGGACAAAGCCACGGGGTTCCGGGGCCGAGATCTCCAAGCCTACTCGGATTGGAGTCGAGCATCCTCCACCCAGATCCTCCAAATTCCAGTAGGCGGGGGTCACACCCACCAACTGGCCCCCTGGCGCCGTGTAATCCCATCAGCGGCCAAGACTCTGAGACTATAAAAACCAGCTCCCGGAACCCGTGCAGCCGCGAATGCTTATTATGCATTCTTATTATGACATCTCATTCCTACTTTGACAAACTGGCAGGCTACCGAATGTAGCCTGCCCACACGGCAGAGTCTGGCAAACTCCCTGTGGCGTACCCAATATGCCAAATACCAGTAACAATGATCGGTCTCATTCTCCTAAAGAGCCTTGAATATAATCTCAGGGCTAGGATGAAGGAGACGTTACTGGGGCCTGCTTGAGGCAATCGACGAATAACAGGATGATCTGTGATCTGTGATTTATTTTTTATTGAATCACCGTGAGATATAATTACAAAGCTTTCATGTTTGAGTTTCAGTCGTACGATAATCAAACACCCATCCCTCAACCAGTTTACATTTTCTGCCACCAATGTCCCCAGTATCCCTCCCCACCCCTCCACCTGACTCTATGGCAGACAATTTCTCTCTTTCTCTCTCTCTACTTTTGGGCATTATGGCTTGCAATACAGATAATGAGAGGCCTTCACGTTTGGTCCGTTATCTACTTTCTGCACACATGTCCCATCCCATTTTAGAACTAAGCAAAGTGGGTTGAAAAGATTAAATAACTCTCAAAAGTAACAGAGCAGGAAGAGGTAAAACTGGAATTCCAAGTCAGAGGGCCTGCATCAAAAAATACGCTCACTAATTCTGTGACTTGTTAGACAATGAACTAAGTATCACATGTCTTTGTAAACCCCTCAACAAAGATAAACAAGTGAAATAGCTCCAAGAGCCAGTGTGCATGCTTTCTACACAGGAGACCCAGATTCAATCCCTAGTACTGTATGGACCCCTAAGCAATGTCTGGAAGCAATCCCTGATCAAAATCTTGGAAGGAGCCCCTAAGCACTGTGGAGTGTGGCCCAAACCTCCCCTCTACCTCTCCCCAAAACCCAACAAAACATTTTAAATAAATAAAAGAGAAAAAGAAATTAAAGCAACTCATAGAAGAGAATAGGATTCTCTCCATTATACTTTGTGCAGTAAGTGGTAACACAAACACCCAGTACATTCAAAATTATGACAAAGTGCAGTGAGCCATATTTTGATTTGGTTTTGTGGTCACACACAACAGTTCTCAGGACTTACTCCTAGCTCTGTACTAAGGGATCATCCCTTGTGGAGCTTCGGGTAACATATGGGATGCTGTGCTTCGCACCCGGGTCGGCTGCATACAAGGTAAGTGCCCTAACAGATGTATTATTATTTCCGGCCCACTTTTGATAATTTTTTTTAAGTTTGAAGTCCAGATAGCAAATAGTATGTTTACTGTAATTAAAAATATGGAAATTTGCAGCCATTTATACCAAAATAAAGATAGTTGTCAGGGCAGGGAGATTGGATTAATAACTTTTATCAAATGCCGCTGGGAAACTAGGTAATCTAAGGATGCAAAGATGCTATGACAATGATTAACATGGAAAACACTATCAGAATCTTGTTGAAATAGTTGTTAATGCATTAAATGTGGGGGTTGTAATTATTAAGTCTTAATTATAAACAGGTATAATGTTAGGGTAGGTGTTGCAGAGGACAGAGAAGAGGCAGAAATCATTACCCATTCAAGCAACGGCTTTCTCTGCTTCTCCAGGGGCTGTCTGTCCTTGCTCAAAGCAATCTCATTAAATCAGTGTGTCCAGGTCCCCAGCCCAAGGTAGGACTGTACCTGAAGCGAAGCAGATGGATTGGGAGCTGTCTGGCCTCGAGCGTTCAGAGTCCACTTCCCTCCTAACAGCCAAGCGACTGGCCACTGCTGTTTGTTCTGCACTGCGTCACATGTGTTCAACGTGGGTAAATTCAATTCTACCCATTAGACTGAAAGAAAAAGTTTGCAAAGCAAAGAAAATGGAAGCATACTTTTAAACAATTTTCATACGCAAGATTCCTAAATGTCAGTCTTCATCAAGAGTTCAACCAGACACAGCTGTATTTTCATGCAAGGGGGAAACAGTCCCTATTACACAGAACTTATTGAAAGCATTGGTGTATTTTAAACATTAGTCAATCTACCTTATGCTCTAACGTTAGGAATTAACACCAGCTTAAGATGCAATTCTGCCACACAGTCAAGAATGAAGTAAGGATGGCAGAATGATCCAGTTTGCAATCAGTGTGGTCAGAAACCAAGGGCTGTGCCCTCAAATGATTTTAATTCTTTCTGGGAGTAGAAAGTCTGAGTAATCACTTTCTTGATGCTATGCAGTCTATTGTGTTAATTAGGATAAAACTACTCAGCAATTTTTTTTTAAAAAAAAAAGAAAATACAAAAATGTCTCCAGCCCTAAACAAAGAGGCTGAAATAAAGCAGACATTTCCTCTCTCTTAACAATGAGATCAGTGTGAGAGAAGGCAGTTTGGCTCTATAAAGTGAGCCAGGAATCCAAACTCCTTCCAACTCATGGCTTCTATATCCCCCACCATCTTCCCTGATTTTCACTGTTGAAGCCTGATTTCCCTGGAATATCGGCATCCTCAATTTCAGGAATGAAAAGGCAGAGCCACACACAGCAAAGGCAGCTCGTCTTTGATCAGAGTTAACCCTGAAGTACACCTATCCCTTCAGTACTTACATGATCACACCAACCTGCAAGACAGAGATTGGAGGTGTTGTATCTGAGGGTTCCTGGACTCAGATAGGAGATCATGAATGTGGCAAAGGAAACAATGGCGTATGGAGGAAAAGGACAGTGAAATTAAATAGGGACAATTGAGACAAGCAGTAACACTCCATTTCTGTTGGGAGTTGCTGTTTATGTGCCTCTGCTTCCTGCTTCCCAGCCAGGGATGATCTTTTTTCCTGGTCCATGGAAATACTGTTCAGGACAGTGGCCAATGGCAGCCTCCTCCTCTGTGAGCAGCCTGCTTCTATCTCTAAGTTCCATCAACAGATCAGGATATGCAGAGATCTCATGTAAGGGACCTTTGATCAAACTAGACTTCAGGCAGGTGCTCCCCCGGGAGTCATGTGCTGACCCATGCACACACACAAGCACCTGCGCACAGACTTAAGAGCCCATGAGATGGATGCCCATGAGCTTTGCTCATGAGCCCATGAGACGGATGAAGTAGGCTTGTAGGTGACTTGGAGAGTTGTTCTGAGAGAGGAGCCAAACCACCTGCAGGTGGAAGGGGAAATAGTTTGGGATTTCTTTGGGGGGTTGGGGGTTAAAGCAGTTCTAAAGAACTCAATGGTGTTCAAGGCTAACTCCTTGGTCTTTGCTCAGGGATCGCTCCTGGAAAGACTTTGGGTGCTGGGGATCAACCAGGTCAGCCAAATGCAGGAAAAGAACCCTGCCCACTGTACTGTTTTTCTGGCCTGAGAGAGGGGAAATGTTTGCCAGGAGCACAGGACACAGACCAAGCAACTCTCCTTTCGCAGTCATGACTGTATTTGACTGTTAGTGTCCTAGTCATAGTCATAGGATTTATTCATTGTAGGATCACAGTCTGCCCCCCAGGAGACACAGCAGATCACCCCAGAGCCTGGGTGATTGGATCTGAGAAGATGGAGTTCAGGGAAGCCTGAATGGGAGGGAGGAGAAAGACTAGCGCTGAGAGCTCAAAAGAAAACTTTGACAGCTCTTTTCTCTAGAATCTGTAAAGCACAGAGGCTTTACATCCAGATTTCACAGTGCTGCTCTGTCACAGGCGAGCTTAGGGGATCTTGGTCCTCACCTAGTCTTCCTTAGTGTTATCCCCAGACAAAAGGAGACAACGCTGGTTGTCAATGAGGTTAGAAAGTTCATTTTGTTGATGGGCTTCCAAACTAATGCTCAGAAGACCTGGGGACCTCTCTAGCATTTTCAGGCAACAGTGAAGACAGACAGTCCATTGCTTGAAACTAAGGATGAGGTGGTGCTGCTTGGGTCCTGAGGGGCTGGGAACCACTAGGGTTATCCTGACACTGTTCAAGGACCTCCTGGGCCACACCTCGTGGTGCTCAGGGGAGCCACACAGAGTCAAGAATGAAACAAGGCTCTTTGTACTAGTTCCAAGACCCAAAATTGGTTCTTTAAATGGAAGGTAGAACCAATAATATGGGAAAATTAAAGTAGATTTTTTGTTATTATTAATTATATTCCTAGGTTTTGTGTGGCTTGAATGATATGCGAACAGTTCCTGACATGCAATAAATATAATTGTCTTGGGTTAGAGCTAATAAAGAATCTTCTAGAACAGAACTTATATTAAAAGGTTTACTCTTTGAGAGCAATTAAAGGGAAGCCTTGGGGATCCATCATTGGGAGGGATTGAAAACAAAGATGGGGAAGACTCTTGTTAAGTGTCTGCTCTAAGTCAGATTCTGGAGTGATCATTCCCTGAAAACCAGCTCTGGGGTCACTGGAGATTAGCTCTGTCTGCTCAGTTTGTTCTGAGTCTACCTCACTGATGATTTTCTTCTCTGCTACAACAAATCATCATAAAGTTGGTGGCTTAGAACAACGATATTATCTTAAAGTCCTGAGGATGAGAAGTCTAAAATATTTTGGCAGACTTGTCCCTTTTAAAAGCTTTAGGGAAGACTGTTTTCTTGTACTTCCCAACTTCTAAAGGACTCTTGCTTTCAATGGTTGATGCCCCCTCCTTATGTCACTCCACTCCCCACTCCCCCATTCTGCTCTGACCCTCCTGCTCTCACCCTTTTGTAAGGACCCTTGTGATTACTTTGGATTACCTGGATAATCCAGGACAATAAATTTCAAAATCATCAGTTTAATCACATCTGCAAAGTTCATCTCTTGCTGTGTAAGGTAACATATTATAGGTTCCATCTTTGCTAGAGGGCTCATTCTTCTTCTTTTTAATTATCCTTTCTACTACACTCATCAATGGACACCAATTTCTTGAATTCATGAACACCAGTTCATTTCTTTCAAAATTGCTTTCGCCAGAGAAAGAGTACAGAAACTAGTGTGCTTGTCTTGCACAGGATAACCCCAATTTGAATCCCCGACATCATCTGTGGTCCCCCAAATATCCCCAGGAGTGATCCCTGAGTACAAAGTCAGGAGAACCATCAGGTGTGGCCACAAACAAAATAAAACTAAATGTTTAATTATAATGATGAGGAAAAAGCAAAAAATATGATCTTTGGGCTGGATTGTTTTCTGTATGAAATCTGCAGATTTCTCACACATCTGTGTGGTTTTCCTTGGGCTCTCCTATTTCCTTCTACATCCTAAATATGACACAGGATGGCATGTCTCAACTGTCCTGTTTGTGTGTCCCTGTGTGAGAGAGGGAAGAGGGAGAGAGAGAGAAGAGAGAACATCTCCCAGGTGGATCAAAAGAAGGGTGTCTCATGCAGCACGATTTTTGTCTTATACCCCAAGTTTCTGGGACAGCCTCTGACCACCCTGAACTTGAACAGGATTAGAGATTAGAGGGGGTGGCTCCGCGTCGAGGGGGTGGCTCCGCGTCGCCGCGCGCGCGTGCGGCTCGCCCCGCTTCCCGGGGGGGAAGCGTGCCCCTGACGGGCGGCCCGCGGGACGCCGCGGTGCCCGCCCGCCGTCGCACGGGCTCGCCGGCCCCGACCCGGTGGCCCCGAGATGAAATAAATTTTAAAAATATTGAAAACAAATTATTATTTCATATTAGAAGTGTTTGGAGCCTTTATTTAGAAATTTGGTTGGTTTTTCTCAATGACCAGATACATGTGTGAGAACTTAGCTCTGGCTTATCTCAATTGGCCTCTGGCAAACTTCATGTTGTTAAAGTTGCAGTTTCCAAAAACTTATTGATGATGTTGAATGAGGAATTACTGGAGTAAAGACTCGTTAATCTCAGTAGTGATCAAAATGGATAAAGGCCAAGAATAGTATTTCTGCACTTCTACACATCACTACAAAGTATTCAGCATAAGGATGACATGCATGAACTTCAAGACCAACATCTAATAGAGCCAAAGTCACTTGTGGCCTATAATCCACAATTTCACTCCTAGGCTCCCTTAAGGAGCTCCTGTAGGTTCTTTAGGATACAAGCTTGTGAATCTGCAGTCATACCCTTTCTACTTGAGAAAAGATGATTGTTTCTTTAAGAAAATGGATTTAGAAATTCCCACGTAGCACACCACACAGATCTTGGAAACCTGAAATAACCCGAAGACTCAGAAAGATAACAAAGAAAGTAATCCCAAGAAAATATAGATAGGATATCATTCACATATGCATGCAAAAAAGATTCAAAAATTCTCACATACCGTTTGGTAATATGAAAATGAGTGATAAACATAGAAATAATGCATGAGGTTAAAACAAAGTTAGCCTACCAGTTTCTCTTTGGGAAAGGTGCTATTGATAAAGGGAATGTATTTGGCGGTGGTGGAGGGTGCAAGTGGGGTCTAGCAAAGCTCGGGTGACTCTCCTGATGATATTCAGTCAACTTGGCCTACTGTTGAGTGCTGGGTTCTGAGGATGCAATTCTACCTGAGCACTGTGGTGCCACCAGAGCTCCATGGTTCTTGGGGCCTCTGGGGCTGTGCCCAGCAGTGCATGGAAAGGGAACCAGGCAATGCCAGAAGTCCCATACATTCCTCTATCTCTCCAGCCCTTTAAGCTGAAAGGTGAGTACATGAAGGTACCTGGATAGCACTCATTTTGTAGGAACGAACTATATCATAATAAAACATTTATATAGTGACCTTTAAGTTGTTAAACAAAATTGTTCCTGTGTTCAGTATTTAGGACTTGAGAAGATGAGAATTTTAGCAGGGACACCCCCCCTTCCACCCTGGGGTAGGTGTGGGGGTGCTAGAAAGAACACTGTTTCTTAGAAGTGCCAAATAAGGAAGCAGAAGGATCAGCTGGGCAATCTATCCAGTGGGAAATCTGCAACGTTTTGAGGGAGACATCTGGGGGAGGAAAGAAGAGGTGGCATTGTTTTGAAACCTATCAGTTAAGATTCTTTTGGTTTCAAATAATAAGCCAACTCAATCTGATTTCAAAAATAAAGAGAACACATTGGTTCATACAATTGGGAAGTCCAGATAGAGTTTGACATTGGACCAGAGTTTCTCAGCTGGCTTCAGCCACTGGTGTTAAGCGATGCTACACTCCATCATGTTCCACGTCTGTGACAGAACAAGGCTCCAGCAGGTTGCCTCGCACAGAATAGGCAAGAAGTAGGCTGCACACCAGGTTTGTGGTATTTGCAACATTTGCCCAGTGATGAAATCACCTATTGATACCTCTCTCAGAACATAGCCCTGCCATTTAGTGACATAGGCCTGTCGTGACAAATAAAATTGACACTTAGGACCTGGATAATTCTTTGTTGTGGACAGCCAGACCTGAACATAGGAAGCTATGGAGCATCAGGCCTGGCTTCTACCCTGAATGCTAATAACCTCCAAGTGGTGACTACCAGAGTGGCCAAATGTCTCTTGTGGGGCAAAATTGTCAGCATTCATCTCCCTGTTGAATTGAGAGCCACTGCTTTAGAGAAAGCTAAATGATAGCACATTTATTCATTTATTTTGACTTATGTCTTTCATTTTTTTAAATTTATTTACTTTTATTGAATCACCATGAGATACACAGGTACAAAGTGGTTCATGATCAGGTTTCATTCATGCAAGTTCCAATACCTCTCCCTTCACCAGTGTACATTTGCCAGCTCGAACATCCCCAGTTTTCCTCCGGGCCCCACCCCAAGTCTGCCTCTATGGCAGACGATTTTCTTCTCTGTCTCTGTCTCTGTCTCTCTCTTTCTTTCCTGTTAGGCATTATAATTTGCAATACAGGTCCTGAAAGGTTATCATGTACATCACTTTATCTCCTTTCATCACTCAGTCCTTGTTCAGCGTGATCATTTTCAACTAACAATACCACATTTAGAGGCTCAAATGTCTTGTAGACTGGGGGCACAGGTATCTTGGCTTCATGCTCAAGGTCCACATGGTGGTCTCCTGGCTGCTCACTCTGTTAAGAGCCAAATATCTGCCACAGTTCTGTACCTCACACCCTCACACCCCACAGAATCTTACACCCTTCCCCTGGGCTTCACCAGAACCCCACATCCTCATACCCCACAGGCCTCACACCCTCACACCCCTTGGATCCTCACACCCCACAGAATCTCACATTCTCACACCACACCATGCCTCATACCCTCACACACCATTAAATATCACAACTTCCTACCCCCACAGAAACTCCCCCCTAACATTCCACTAGGCCTCACACCTCTCATCTCACTGAGCCTTACAAACTCACACCCCAGTGGACCTCACACCCTTCCAATCTCACACTGAAGACACTCTCCAGCCCCTTTCCTGCTCCCCAGGCCCTTTTTCTGGGACAGAATAGGAAAGGGAGGGGAACTGGAACTAAAATCAGTTCAGAATTTTTATGATCTAGGACAGACCATTTTAATTACTGAATTGAGACTGGATTTGTGGTGGAAAGTGACCAGCGATCTTTTTATTACCTAAAAGCCAAGAGAAAATTATGGCACCTGCCTGAGATAGAGATTTTATCCTCAGGCAAGGGAGAAATGGTCCTCGCTGAATAAACTTTAAAAGAAGAAACAGAGTGGAGAAAAATACCCTGTTTCGGTTCTATTCAGGGGTCATACCAGCTTAATATTCAGGTTTCACTTCACTGATAGAGCCCAGGGAGGACAAAACAATGGGACTGGGAATAACAGGGAGGGGTCCAGAGAGACCAGCAGCCCCTCCCCTGTCCTTTGCTGGGAAATCTGGCCTGCCCTCAAGGAGCTAAAATGCAATAGTTGGAGACAACCTCAAGTCAGCTCAGGTTGGGGCCCAACAAATGTCACATAACAGAGAACTGTGGTCCCAGCTAAAAGCACTTTTAAGACAGGCACCCTAAAACCCATGAGGAAATTGTGATATCCTTCTCCCCACATGGTCTCATCTGGGTTATCAGACCAACACTCATTATTAACCATTTCTCCTGGTTTTCCTGCCTTTTGCCCTAAAGTCCTGTGGTTAATCTAGAAAACAAAAAAATTACAAAGAGTGGGGCCAGGCAGAGGGTTGCAGACTCTTGAGCAGGGGTCCAAAGTCCTTGTTTCAATTCCTCAAATGCATATATGCACACGCAGATACTTAACTTCTCTCTCTCTCTCTCTCTCTCTCTCTCTCTCTCTCTCTCTCTTGCTCTTGCTCTCTCTCTTGCTCTCTCTCTCGCTCTCTCTCTCTCTCTCTCCAATACTCCATGAAAACATTCAAGTGCCCCTCCAGCTATTACACAAAAGCTTTCCACTGACTTCCTGTTTGCTGTGCACTGCTTTGACCTTAATAGGGCAAAAAAGCAAAGGGAGATGTTGGAATAAGCCCAGTATCCAAACATGGAGGCAACTCAGGACTCACAGAACCATCTCCCATTTTGACAAGTGTATGCTAATTGCATTCTGTCTCCTTGCAAATTACAGCTATTTCTTGGGCTTTAAAAAATCTGACATTTCATTTTGATTGCGCTGGCTTCTTGTTTCCTCTGGCTCTGAGTAGGGAGGGGGCTGGAGATGGGGGCAGAGCAGACACTGACCTCTCTGCAAGGCTACAGCTGTAGCTGTGAGGTTCCAGGGTTTGGGGTGGAGTTACAACATTTTTGAGCCCGCAACATGTGAGAACTACAATGATGCTTGGGGGTCTTTCTCTTTCTGGCTGATTTTTACACATTTGCGCCAAACTTGTCAATTTCATATTTCATGTGGATCCAAGGCTCACTCTGAGATTTCTGAAAATTCCCAATCCTTTTGTGCTTCTTCCTGGGTACCTCTTATGCTAGCAGACATCCCGCTTTAAGAAATCTCATCATGCTCATAATACCGTCACTTGGGGATCTTGAGGAGGAATTCCATCTTGTACTACATTCATTGTTAATGAAACCTTTTCAAAGATTCCAGAATCAAAGTTCTTCATAACCCCATGAAGATGCCATTTGCTTCTTCATCATCATCTCTCCAAAGTATACCATGAAATTCTCAGTGACAACATTTCACATGATGTCATTGCTCATGTGGACTGGTATGGTGGGGTCACATGTGTCTATTTGGGTCCTAACCTATCTCCGTAAATGTCTATGATGGCAAATGACAATAGACAACACATGTCAGGAGAGGTTATGAAGAGACACCTGTTGCCTTATTGCACTAAAGTGATTCTCTTACTTATTCCCTCAAGTCTTGTTTTCTTTCAAAATTGCTCCTCCTTCAGAGGGACCCCCACCTTTTTCCTGCAGCCTCCCGAAAGGTGTGGCCCAGGATGCCCTGGCCCAGTTGCTTTCCCAAAACAAGAACAATGTGAGGACCATCTGCCTTCCACCCTAGCTCCTTACTAAGTCTGCCAAATATCTATGTCTCTATCTGAATGCTGGAGCGATAGCACAGTGGGTAGGGCGTTCCCCTTACACGTGGCCAACATGGCCGACCGGAGTTCGATTCCTCCGCCCCTCTCGGAGAGCCCGGCAAGCTACCGAGAGTATTCGATAAGCCAGACACAGTAACAACAAAGTCTCCAATGGAGACGTTACTGGGCCCGCTCGAGCAAATCGACGATCAACGGGAGGGCCTTTACCTTTACCTTTACCTTTACCTATCTGAGTGCTAAGCCCTCAAATGTGGCACTAGAGAGATCCATGACAGTCTTAAGAGAGTCATGTGAGTTCACACCAAGGTCCTCTGTCAGTGGTGGAGTTGAGGTGGGAGTTTTTGGAGTCCATTGCTGCCCATTTTCAAGGAGTAAAATGGAGACTATAGACAGCAACAAGTTCACAAGCCTGAGACTATTAGTTTAAACAGTCAGACACGGAGTCCCTTGAAGTGCTTTGAAATTCTCTCTCTTTCTCTCCCCCTTTCCCCTGCTCTCTCTTTTCCCACATCTTCTCTCTCTGATTCTCTGTTTTTCCTCCCCCACTTCCTTCCTCTTGGTTCTCTTTTCCTCATTTTCTTCTTCTGAGCTATTTAAGGTGGCGCTGTTTGTATTTTTGTCATCCTTTCCCTGGAAATAACAGTGAATTTCAACAAATGTAAATGGCAGAGAAATCGGATGTGATGCTTGAGCAAAAGAGGGGGGAGGGTTCTGTCAGCACCAGTTCGCTGTGCCCTGAGGAACTCTTGGCCACTTTAGCTGTCAGTGGAAACTGAGGCTGGACTGCCACGCTCCAATTTCCATTTAGCCAGAAGCTTTGAAGACTATTCCATCCCCTCTGATCCCCTTGGCTTTTCACATTTGTCCTCCTTCCACCCTATTCCAACAAAGGGATTTTTAACTAATGCTTGAGATCTACTGACTCATTTGTAAAGATCTGAGGAAAGAGAGGGAAGCAAGAGGCAATCAGTGCCCTGAAGGTATGCACAGACCCAGTAAAGTGACAGAGTCCATCAGATCAAGACAGTACTGCATGGAAGAAATAAGGGAATAGCCTGGGTCAAGTTTCACAGACATTTGAATGTGGTTGCTGGAATTTCTGGGTCTTACAACTCTCGAAGGCTGATGGATTTTAGAGCTAAGACAACAGGAAGAGAGCATGAGCAGAGCTGGTTAAGGCTCAGGCGTCCAAGCCTCACCTGGGACAGTGGAGCAGCAAGCAGAAGGTCAGGGCAGTCTCAGTTCCACAGGCAGAAGCTCTGGTTAGTTTTAATTCGCTGTTGTCTGGTCCCTTGCTTTGTTTATTTATACTTCACAGATGAATGAGATCATTTTGCTTCTGACTACTTTGCTTAGCATAATACTCTCCAATTACATCCATGTTGCAGCAAGTGGCAAGATTTCATTTTTCCTTTTAGCCAACCAAGTAGTATTCCACTGTGTGTTTATACCACAGTTTCTTTATACTCATTTGTTGGTCCCTTGAGTTGTTTCCTGATCTTAGCTATTGATAATACCACTACAAAAACATAGTTGCTCAAATATATTTTGAATTAATTAATATTTTTAAATGTTTCACCATTTTAAAAGGCACCAATTTAAATGTCCCCTCCCCCCCCCCGTGGGGCAGGAGGCCTTATAATTACCAGATTTTACTGAGTTTGGAATTAAACGCAAAAGATTATTATACACGAAATATCAAGTACAACATCGTTGGTCTGACTGAGACAAGAAGGCATTAATCACATTACGCCATTTTCGACACTGGAGAAGGCCTGTTCCTCAGAATATGTGATAAAAGAGACATTGGAGGCATCGGTGTCCTTGTCAACACGAACTTGGCCATGAGCATTCATTCATTAGAATGCCTAACAACCCGAATCAGACAATTACACTTGAATAGATGTGGCTCACTGTTTCTATCTTCGTTGTCTACACTCCAACATCCAATTATGATGAAGGAGAAACTGATAAGTTCTACATGGAGCTGGAGTAGTTCTATAAAGAAGACCATACCTTCTACAAGATCATTGTTGGTGATTTTAATGCCAAGATAGGACCAAGAAGATCAGCCGAAGAACTCCACATCAGGACCCATGGCCTAGAATGGAAGAAACAGGGTGAGAGACTGTCTGAGTTTATCATATCGACCAAAACCATCCATGGTAACTCACAGTTCCAGAAGGTCTAATCTAAACATTGGACATGGAGTCTCCCGGTGGACGGTTCCACAATGAAATTGACCACGTCATATTCAATCAACAGTTTTGCCTGACCAATGTCACTGTTGTCCCAAAATTCCAAATGGGATCGGGCCACCATCTCCTTCGTGCAAAATTCTACTTCACAGAGCGGGGAGAAAGGGCTGCAAAGTTTAAGAAGAGAACTCCCAGACTGACCACCAACTGGGAGCTCTATGGCACATGGGAAGATGCCGTAGTTGACAACATTGATGAGGAATACGATTGACTGGTTCAGCACCTCCATGATTGTGCAAGGAACACCAAGAGAGAGATAGCCACAAAAAAAAAAAAATGCCTGTCATCGAAAACTCTTGAGCTTATTTGCCAACATGGTTTGGCGCATGCCTCAGGCAACCGCAAGTGAACGTCCAAGCTCACAAAGCAGTGCAAAGATGCAATTATATCTTTTCCATTATATTTAGTTACTGTGTCTGGCATATCGGATACTCTCGGTAGCTTGCCGGGCTCTCCGAGAGGGGCGGAGGAATCGAACTCCGGTCGGCCATGTTGGCCGCTTATAAGGCGAACGCCCTACCCGCTGTGCTATCGGACTGGAGCGATAGCACAGTGGTAGGGCGTTTGCCTTGCACGCAGCCAACATGGCAAAGATGCAATAAAGGAATATCTCAAGGAGAGAAGAGCAGAAGTGCTGGCAGATGCGGCAAAAGCCGGGTAAAGCATTTGTAACGCCTGCCTGTCCTTCTCCAACTACAAGACCAAGATGACTGCCCTCCGACATCCTGATGGATCTATCACATCTTCCAGAAGGGCAATGGAGAAGCTTATCCATGACTTCTACTCAGATCTCTTTGATAGCCATGTCTACCTGCTGACATACCAAATTCCGCAGGATGGACATGTCGTTCCCAACGTTCTCCCTTCCAAAATCTGGCACGCCATCTCGTCGGTAAAGAAATGAACATCACCTGGCCCAGACAATGTCAGACCTGAACACCTGAAAAACCTGCCATCAGTACTCATCAATACGCTGGGTCGGCTCTTCACACGCTACCTGTCTGAATGCAAGGTTCCGTCCCAATGGAATACCAGCAGGACTGTACTACTGTACAAGAAGGGAGACATCCATGACATTGGCAACTATCGCCCAATCTGCCTATTGTCTGTCATCTACAAGCTGTTTACTTGAGTCATCCTGAATAGGATTGGCAGAACACTAGAAGAAGGACAACCATGCCAGCAAGGATTCAGCACAATCGACCATATCCACATGATAACCAAGCTCATTGAGGTTTCTCGGGAGTTCAAGATGCCGCTCTGTTTAACGTTCATTGATTTAAAGAAGGCTTTTGATTCTGTTGAGACTGAAGTGGTCATTGAAGCCCTAGCAAATCATGGCATTCATACTCAATACATCAGGATCCTCCGTGAGCTGTATTACAGATTCACTACCAGGATCTCACCATTTGACAAAGAAGTGATCATCCATGTCAAGAGAGGGATTCGGCAGGGTGATACCATTTCACCGAAACTCTTCAGTGCCACCCTCAAGAACGTCATGCGATGATTGGAATGGGAAGGAATGGGAGTGAAGATAGATGATCAGCAACTATACCACCTCCGCTTTGCTGATGACATCGTTCTAATAAAACCAAACATTAGCCATGCGGCACAAATGCTGGCTGACTTTGACCATGAGTGTGGAAAGGTTGGACTCTAGCTGAATCTCACAAAGACAATGTTTATGAGAAACTGTCTCGTTCCTGACATTCCATTCACTCTCAACGAAATGACCATCTCCAAATGCAACAGTTATGTGTACCTAGGTTGAGAAGTCAACATGACGAATGACCTGGCGCCTGAGTTGCGCAGGACAAAGAGAGCAGCTTGGAATGCCTTCAAGAACATTGAGGAAATAGCTAAGAGAATGAAGAACCTCTGGTCTGGGCACATCTCTTTGATTCCACTATTCTTCCTGCATTAACATACGCCTCAGAGACCTGGGCCCTACACAAACAGTTTGAGAACGCTATTCTGGTCTCCCGAAGAGGAATGGAGCTAATCTTGGAATATCACGTTTCACTCTAATGAGAGAAAGAATTTGCAAGAAGGAGATGGTGGTCCGATCCCGTTTGGAATTTTGGGACAACAGCAACATCGGTCAGGCAAATTCGTCGATTGAATATGATGTAGTCATGCTAGCAAGCCGGATTCCAAAAAGGATTCAGCACCATCGACCATATCCACATGATAACCAAGCTCATTGAGGATTCTCGGGAGTTCAAGATGCTGCTCTGTCTAACGTTCATTGATTTAAAGAAGGCCTTTGATTCTGTTGAGACGGAAACGGTCATTCAAGCCCTAGCCAATCACCCATCTCTGCTCAGGGCTTATTCTTGGTTCTGCATTTAGTTATTACTCATAATGGTGTTTGTGGGATCATATGTAATGCTGGTGATTGAACCCCATTGAGTGTATGCAAGGTAAAGGCCCTACCTGCTGAACTATTGCTCTGGCCCCAGTTCTCCTGACAGAAAAGAAGGAAATAATATGGAAATATTGCCTTTTTTATGAAGGCAATACTATGGAAACTAGTTGTACATAAAACTTAAAATCCCTGGAGCTCTGATCACAATATTTAAAAAAAGAATGAACAAACAAAAGACTCAGGCATCCATACCACAAAGTTTGGGTTACCACAAAACACCATAATTGTTAATCAGTAACATTAACAATTACTGGGATCTAAATGTGTTTTTGGATATATGTGTATGGTAGAGGTGGGGATAGTAAAGAATGAAATAGAAACTGCAAGGCTGTATTATGAAAGAGAGACATTGGTGTGGAATTCAATGAACTCAATCAACCTCAGTGACTTGGTGAAAGCTCATTTCTACCATCTATACAATGGGTAACTAGCCCAATACCTACTTGTGGAAATGGGTCTTGTTAACAAAGACCAATTTTTATAAAAACTCCGTAAACAGAGAAGGATACATGTAAATTCATAAATGGCAGTTGCAATGTGTGTTGAGTTAAAGAATCACTGCAATAATCCAGGCAAGTATTCAACACAGTGTCTCAAATCTGGTAGCCCCTACTCCACCATCGAAGAGAAGGAGAGCACCATTGCCTTGAGCACCCAGGGGCTCCATTCTCAGGAGCAACTCACTCAGCTGTGGTGGGAACAGGGTCACCAGAGAGAGTGAGGCACCCTGTACATGGACAGGCAGGGATGAGGATGTGGGATGAATGTCTGGGGACCAAAGGTGGAGGTGAACGGGAGAGGGATGTGGCCAAGGCAGGCTGCAACCTGCTGAGTGCATGGTCAGAATCTGTCATCAGTGGTCACCTCCTGAGGAAACTCACACCAGCCTGGAGAGATTAGGGCCACCCTCACGAAGGAGGTGGCATTTCACTTCGATGTGAGGAGATAAGTGGGTGTTTTCCAAGATTATGTACAAAACGAATCACATAAATGTCATTTCTACCACACTTCTTGAAATAGCTTCCTCTAACTTTCCAGAATACTAGTTCACACTTTTTTAAATTGAGCTTTGTTAATTATATTGCTGCAAGCTAGTAGAGGAACCCAACTACTAATGATTGGTCATAGACAAGGAGTACTAGTCTTATCCATGAGGACCTTTAGACTTGGAGGCTAGTACTTCTAAATCTGTTTGTCTGTACTTTAAAAGAAACTCAGGTTCATCTAGATAGTACCTTACAGATTATGGGTTATTGTCAGCTCACTTAATCCTCAAGTCAGCCTCTGAAGTAAATATCAAGGATCCATGCTATACCCAAGACAAAGAAGAGCTTAGTTCTTTGGGGCTTCTGCTCTGTTGACTAAGCAAATAGTTCTTTTGGACCTCTGGGTACATTTGCCATAAGCCATCCACACACTCTTAACCAGGCCTTTCCTTAATTCAGGTAGCAATTGGTAAAATGTCCACTCAAGATCTTGTTAGACTCCCATGTCCGCCAGCAAGGCCATGGTCTGTGTTTGCCTCTCTACTGAGTCCTCTGTAGTATAGGAATCTCTGGGATCAAAAAATCAACAAAGCCATTTGGGGTGGTCAATTTTATCTATTGATTTGACTAGGTTTCTGTTATTTAATAGAATACTGAACTAGAAGTTGCTAGAAGGTGTTTTTCAGGTGATTTATGTGTAGTAGGGAGGAGAGAGGTGGGGCCTCAAGAAAGGAATTTCTCACTTCCTTCTCTACACACCTTTGTAACCTTAGGAAGTGCCTGGGATACCGGGACTGATGAGAGTCTGCGGTGATCTCTTGCATGGCACAGACCTGATGTCTCACTGGCCCTACAATGAAGTTGTCAAACTGCACCTAGGTACCACTTGCCCTGCCCAGTGTGGAAAGTGACCACTGAGACCCCATTTCTCAGGGACCCATGGAACCCTGGCTGGAGTGAAGAATGTTCTTTGCAGGACAGGAAAATCAATCCTAAATCTTATCCACGTTTTCCATGTCCATTACTTTCCGTTACAGAAAAGAATCCCAGGAGGAGATGAATAGTGTAGTAAAATAAACCTTTTATCTAGAGATTATGAGGAGAAGGAGAGAGAGAGAGAGAGAGAGAGAGAGAGAGAGAGAGAGAGAGAGAGAGAGAGAGAGAGAGAGAATAACACTGGTTCAAAAGAAAGCACAGACTTCTCCAAAGGGAAGAGAACTAAGAGTATACATCTCCATTGGAGTTGGAAGCCACCTCCTAGGATGCGGTCATGCCCCTTGCCTTCTTAGGAATGGTTTTATATTTTTTTCTCCAAACTACCCTCAGATGGGGCTTCCTCCCTAGATAAGAGTTTGTTGTTATGGCATTGCCAAGAGTAAGAAATGAGAACTTTTAGTGTTCACCTTTATCCATTGCAATCTTTTGATCCTGCTGGAGCTTCTTTCCTGTCGGGGTCCAGCCTTTTCTGGGTCTGTGCTGGAACCAGCTTGAATCTTATCAGACCTCAGTTTCTGTGTCCACAAAGTGGGCCCAGCCATAATGCTCTCTGCTACTTTAGGTCTAGTGACGGAGTACATCTTCAAATCTCATCTTGGTTTTATTACTTCCCAAGAACTCATTGCCAGCACCTTCTCCTCAGTCTACCTGCCTGATTCAAAGGTATTTTATAGATATGATTAAAGTTCATAATCATCAACTAGCAGTAGAGATATGAGTCCAGAGATCAACTGAGACGTAATCAGTTGAGAAGCTGGAAGAGCAGCTGAGGCTTTCTGCAAAAAGGATCAACCTATTGGCCACATATCTGAGAGCCCAAATGGTCCTTGTTGATGATCTGCTCTGGAGGTTTCCACTTGCCTAAAGCCCCCAGCCACATGTCTAAGCCTTTGCTTAGAAACTGATAACAGCACGCATATTTTCTCTAGCAGATGCCCTTTCTCCAGACAACACCCCTGACCTGTATGACCGCTATAATCTTCTAACTGAGCTCCCATCTCCAATTCTTCTCCTCTGCTCCATCCTTTGTACTCTACGACGGGGGTGTTCTACAACACAAGGCAACTGTTAGTTGTTTCTAGCCCTGGTGCCCTCTTACTAGCAACCTGGGAAAAGAGAGAAAGAACAAAACCCTGTAGCTTAGGCTTCAGGAAACTGATTCGTGCTGCAAGATGGTGGTTAAAAGTTTGGATCCCCATTCCAGCGCCAACCTCCCTCCCCAAAAAAGTTCTGATCACTGATAGTTAAAAGCATAGATCACTTACCATTCCACTAGATTTCTGCCCCCCTCCCCAAAAGATGCACAACTCTCCAAATGAGGAACAATACATCAGCTTTGTTTGGAGTTTCTCTTACTGAGCTAAGGAGAAAATATGGCTTGGCCCTGTGGCCAGAAATCTTCAGCTCCCTAACCTGAGAATTGAAGCTAGACAGTCTGAGTCTTGGGGTCAAAGTCACCGTTCCCTCTGATTCCAGAGTGGAAAGCAAGAGTCCATGAGGGTAAGACACCCCTTCCAAACCTCAATGATCTCTCTCTCTCTCTCTCTCTCTCTCTCTCTCTCTCTCTCTCTCTCTCTCTCACACACACACACACACACACACACACACACACACACACACACGGTGATCTGATAGTATCTTGGATGAAGAGAGGCCCCTGGCTCTTCTATTTATCCTCTTGTGGAAGTGTCCTAGGACAATCGAGGGCTCAGGGCTGCATGCATGGCCGCACCCTGCTCCCTAGCAAAAGTGGCCAGTGGATGTTAAGCTCACCAATGAAAGGATCTAGTGATGGAGGGAAAAGAGAAACCAAGACTGTTTCCTGCCACACTTCCCCCTCAGGAACCAGAAATGAAGTCCTCACCCATCTGTGCAGGCAGGAAAGGGGGAAGGTGCTAAAGACTCCCCCAGCAGGGGGCGCCATCTGTGAACCCACCTTTTTTTTTTCTGGTGCAAGCAAGGCCTCAAATCTGCTTGCAAAGACTTTGACAAAGTTATTTTAAGCAAAGCCCTTCCCACATTGAAACTTTCTTCCATGGCTCCCTCCTGTCCGGCCTCCTCTTCTCTCTTTCTGCCGACAGGGGAATTATCTAGAGAGATGCCAGGCGGCAACAGGAAAATGCAGCTGTATGTCCTCTTTGGAGACATTTGTCCTCCAAAATCTCATCACCCTCCTATTGCCCTCTCTTGTCTGGTAGCAACTTGTCATGCACAGCCCTCATGGGGGCCCTGAGAACGTCCTCTGCTACATTCAAGAGCTCCCAGGCTCTTAGCATCAATGAGAGCCTGCTACAGGCCTGGTCTCCAGAGCTCAACCCAAAACCCTATTTCTCTTCCACCATCAGCACCCCCACTGAGAGGATCTCACCTACCCCAGTCACAACAGCAGATCCTTAAAAGTCTTTTAAATAAAAGCAAGGGCTGGCTATTACAGAGTTATAAAAGGCATTATCCAGGGAAACAAAGACAATGCAAGCAGAGGCCAGCTGACTGCAGGACTCTGCCTGGGAAGCTGGTGATGCCCAATATAGCTCTCCCTAAATCCTCCGGAGGATTTCCCTTTTAAGCATCCCCAGCCCTGTGCTGCTCAGGATGCCTGCTGCCTTTGAACTGCTGAAAGATAAACTCCTAATTCCCAAGCAAGACTCAG
This sequence comes from Sorex fumeus, assembly GCF_029834395.1. NCBI lineage: Eukaryota > Metazoa > Chordata > Mammalia > Eulipotyphla > Soricidae > Sorex > Sorex fumeus. Next base: position 49,698,053 of record NW_026606104.1, read on the forward strand.
AAGGATCTTCAGACTGGGGTCTCCATGCCATCTTCATCCCCTCCCACTGCCCACTACTCTGAGTACCTCTCTGAGTACACCAAAGCACAGAAGTCTCTGCAAAACCTCGACCTGGAGGGTGGCCCATCCCTCTTCTCTGCCTCCCTTCTTTCCTGCCATCTTCTTTAGCCTCATCTCAAGACTCTTCTTTTCTAGTCTTGCTAAGCTCCTCTGCCATGTATTATTTCTTTCACATGCCAGGCAGGAGATGGATCACATTTCTCAGCCCCTTGTGTGGGAAGTTGTGTGACAAGTGGCCCATGGGTTCTGAGGAGGAGTGACTCATGTCCATTCTAAGCTTGCATTTACCATGAGAGACTCTAGGATCTCCCTCTCCCAGGAGCCCGGCAACCAGCTGCTCACTTAACCTGAGTCCCAGAGGAAGAAGCATAAGAGCCCTACCAACCCGCAAGAGAGAAGGGAACCTTTGCGTTCAACCACTGAGACATTGGGGTGATTGTTACTGCAGCTTCTCCTAGTTTATGCTGGCAGATATACATCCCCATCCCAAATTGACTGGTCTTCTCTAAACTCAAACACCTTGGACTTCTCTTCCATTGTTGCCTATTTTATTTATGGATTTACGTGTGTGCCCCTGCAATGATGACAGGATCTGGACGTGCTCGGGAAACATACCTCATCCACTTTGGAATCTCATTATTCTACCCGGGTCTGCCGCATAGTGTTCATCAATACACAATCATTGTGTTGTTATCGGTTCCTTTTTTCTCCTCTTCCCTGTTGTGTGAGTGAGAAAAGCACCTTGACAGTTTCCCGTTACTCTTGCTGGCTTGCTCCTGCTGCTCAGGTTACCAGAATTGATTTCACTTCTCCAGTTACCAGTTCAATAGGGGGTCAGGGAGTCAAACTTGTTCTGGTTCATACATCCTCATCACCCATAAAAGTCCCCCAAATCTGGCTCCTGAGCAATGGTTGTAAGTAAAGGATCGGGCCCCTGGGAACACCAATAACTCTATAGCAGCCTTAGTAGCTGGAGAGGAAGCTCAGACTACTTCCAGTTCCCTTGAAAGAGGGAGAAAAAAAAGAAGGAAATGATATGATAGATTCAGTAGATATGATAGATATAAGAATTCTCACCTGAATTCTTGTATCTATCATATCTACTGGTCCCAGTTCTCACCTGGGTTCTTGTACCTATCATATCTACTGGTCCCAGGCCCCAGGTCCAGTGCAGTACAATCATATACACTTACACCAATGGCTTCCCCTAGGATCCTGTGCCCATAAGTCCAGGTCTAGAAGAAAGTCAGAAATCAGGTCCATGTTAGGGAACTGATTCACTTCTTATACCTGTGGAAGCTTAGTTCCAGATTCTGATGAAACTGCCTCACTTCTTATACCTGTGGAAGCTTAGTTCCAGATTCTAATGGAGCACAAAGTTAGGGCCTTTCTTGCTCTCCTCCCTTGATTGTAACAGCCCTTCTGCCACAGGCGGTGCCAACCTCTCGTGCTAGATCAGAAACTGAGTCCCAGCTTGATCTGCTGAATTTTCACCCTGACTGAGTCTGCCTGAGACCAATCCTTTATTTTCCTTGAAGGAAGTTACTTGTTTGTTTGTTTTTATCAGGGTCTATCACATTTGCTCACATGGACTTCCCTGTAAGTAAAGGAGAGAGCCCCTGGGAATACCAATATTCTGGTAACGCACTGATTCTGGTAACCCACTGATTCTGGTAAACCTTCCCCTTATGCAACTCTGCTCTTGTGTCCATCACACCCTCCCTTGTAGACAGTCTGTGGAAGGAACTGAGTTGCTTGAATGTGGTGACTTTGTCAAGTTGCCAGGAACAACTTGCACAGGCTTATCAACTCATTGTGTTCTCCTTGTCAAGAGTTTGGCATTGAATTGTCCATGTCCATTGTAATTAAAAATATATATACATATTTATACCTGTACCTATGTGTGTGTGTGTGTGTGTGTGTGTGTGTGTGTGTGTGTGTGTGTGAAATCAGGCTAGTTCTAACCTATGTCTTCAGTTAATTTTAAGGAAAAGAAAATCCATACACATAAAGTCAAGGGAATACAACTAGGCTCCACAGAAACTTTTGGTGAGAGGGTGCATTGATATTTCAGATCCTCACCTCTCCCTGCACTTAGTCATATGACCATGTGGTTTCCTTTGGTCAATACACTTATGACAAGCATCGTGTGACCAAAGCCTGTGACCATGCATGATTGACTTGTTGTCTTGTACTTAGCTGTTGCCATGAGAACAACATGCTGGACTAATCCATTGGTCCAGAGAAGAATGGGAGACACATGTTGCTGAGCCCTGCCTGGATCAACTAATCCTAGCTCATCGGAAGGTGAACAGGCTAAATATGGATGAGTCACAGGACACTGAGATTTTCTGGTTGTTTGTTATGCAGGTTTTTGTGACAATATGTAACCAGACAAGAGTCAAGCATTTCCCATTCCCTGTTCTCTCATTTCCAATTCTGCTCGGAGATTCTTCATAGGCTCTCCTCTCTTCTTGACTGCATCAGCTTTTTGTATTTTCCAAAACGCAGCTTCTTCGCTTTCTCATCCACAATTCTTTCAGATGTCTGAGTTGATTCTCAGTTCTGAGTTGGTTCTGATTTAAAATCTACCATCTGCCCTCAAGTATTCTCAGCATCAGGCCATTTCCTCTGTCGTATCTGAAACTCTGAGGACTTCTTCCTCTTCTCTCTTCCACAACAGAGTTTGATGGCTAACCATGAAGAAACCCAACCCTAAAAACACTAAAGAACATTCCTTATTTCTCAGAGGATATATGGAGGATGAGGGAGCCCTGGTTCCTGTACCCCCCTCAAGGAAATGAGAGAAATGTCTCAGGACATCAGTGAAAAACAAAAGACAGATTATCAGAAAGTTATTCTGCTTCTCATACAAAGGGTGGCATAGTTTAGGAAGGGGAATATGTTCTTTCTACCTAGAAAGAGCTGGTGTGCATTGAGGTGAAGTGGGGGTGAATTAGGGTTTCACACGGTCCTGGGTTAAGAGGATTAGGAAAAATGAGGCATCGATAGATTTGCCTAAATACTAAGAAAAAGACCGACCCCTTGCCACCCCCCACTCCCACCTGCACTCCCCACCCTGCCCCTGCCACTATGTTTGGAACCAACTTATCAGGAGCTGTGAAAAGGCTACCATTGGAGAATACATCATCAGATACAAGAACATCAACAGCACAAGGAATTCTGGCTCTCCCGGAAACTGGGAGCTGACCCATTAAAGGCAGAACAGAGAGAAAGGGGATGTTACCATGCCACAGAGCAGGGAAGAGCTTCTCAGAGTAGGGGGCATTTCTATTCTTTCTTTCTTACTGTTCTCCTGAAGCAAAAAAAAAATTTCGCTGAAAGGAGAGGGAGCTATGCTTTCAGGGGAGATTGTAGGCTGCTCCGAAGAGAGGAGTGAGCCCCTTGGTGGAAAGTGCTCGATGTCACAGCTGAAAAGGAGCTGTGACCCTCCATCCCTGCATGCCCATCCATCTCAGGGGAGTGACACAATTAGAAATGTGATTGAAGCTAAGTGTTAGAGAGAAAATTAGCTAGAAACCCATGTGAGTGATCACATAAATCGGCAGTGACATTCTGGAAAGTGTTTTGAAACTATTGAGTGAGACTCCGCCTCACCCAGAATCCATGACCAAGTGGTCCTCTCCAGGGTAGAGAGTCCAGAGACATTTCTGGAACTGCAGAAGTCCCACTTCCAGAATCATCATCCTGGCAGTGCTCCTTGGTTAGCTGAAGCCCAGTGGAATGAACAGAAAAGGATGGAAAGGATGGTATCTACATCAAAACTATAACCTGCCTCATTTTGCTTTCCTATGCAAAAAGCACTTGGAATAGATCTTCAAAATGTAGTAAAAAGTGGCAAAAGGAAGAACAGAGAAAGATTGAAAGTGCAATGCCATTCGTGTGAATTAAAAACACGCATATGCTGGGTACAGAGCAATAGTACAGCGGGTAAGACTTTGCCTTGCATGCAGCTGACCCAGGTTTGATCCCCAGGATCCCATATGGTCCCCCCAAGCACCACCAGGAATAATTCCTGAGTGTAGAGCCAGGAATAATTCCTGAGCATAGAGCCAGGAGTAAGCCCTGAGAATCTCTGAGTGTGGCAAAAAAAAAAAGCCAAAAAAATAAAACCACACATATGCCACAAAATATCAGTGGATTTTACCAAAGATCCAGGAGCAGGTTGGGAAGGATCAGGAGTGATAAAATGTCCACAAACAATAGACAAATGCCTGAACTGAACTCTACATGACAACGAGCTATGAAATGAGGATGGTTACATAATTTCTGGAGCTGCTATCTGGTTTCATGTTTTGTTCTGTTTTTTAATTCCAAGTGAGCCTGACTGAGGGGATGCCTTGGGATGAAGCCCATCCTCCCTCCCTCTGATGATATGGTGGAGGACAAGGTGCCATAAGGAGCCCCAGGGGAGACAACTCTGTCAGGTGCAGGAGACAGGAGCAGGAGGGGTGACCAGCACAGGTGTTAGAGTCTCACACTGATCTGGCTTTGACTTGCCACTTGGCCCCCCCATAATAGTTATTTTGTCATAACCTTGGGTAAATGATGCGCTTGTGATCAGGCCACCCATCCCCAAATTTCCATCTCCTCTGTAAAACGAAGCTCATCAGCCACAATTTACAGGGATCCAATGAGGAGATGCTTCCAGAGCACATGACACAGAGCCTGGCTTTATAAACACCAACTCCTGTTCTCCTGGGCTTTTCTACCTAGTTTCCCCAGGCCACGCTAACTCTCAGAATCAAAAATGCAGCTTTTTTTCTCGTTTCTTGGGCTGCTGTTTTCTTTTGAGAGAGTTGCTGGGTCAGCAGCTGCCAGGATTATGGTGTGACCATGGGAGGGTGGTGGGAACATCCCAGGTTGGGGGCCAGCCCTGGAGGCTACAGCTCAGGGGCAGGTGGGGCAGGCTGGGTGCAGGGGCAGGACATGGCAGGGATGCCAGCAGGGAAATCCACTCAAAATACTGAGAGGGTCAGGACTGGGGTCAGGGGAGGATAAGGGCAGGTCAGAAGACAGAGAAAGATCAGGCAGGATGGAGGGGAGGGGGCTACACCCTCTGGTCACAGCCCCCTCCAAACCTCGTCCCAAGCTGGCTTCTAATACCCATCTCCAGTCCAATAAGAGGACTACTCTCAAGCCATCTCCTTTTAGACTTGTTTCCTCCAAATAGTGTCACAATTTGTGGTTTTCCCATGTCAGTGAAAACCTAACTACAGTTTTCTTTGAAGAAAGACAAGCCCCTAGCCCGCTGGGCATTTTGCTGCTCTACTCTGTGTAAATGCTGTGTGCATTTTACATCAAAGCTTGAAAAATCTATGTGCATTCCTTATGTGGGAGACCCCCGCCTTCTTAGCATAAGCTCCCCTGGGAGGTGTGATCTTTCCTCTCTAGAAATCTCATGGACCAGAGACCAGACAAAAATCCTTGCTTGGCCCCCTCCTGCTCCAGCCCCTCCCCCCTGCCCTTAAAGCATGCAGGCTTGCTGATTTCCCTTTACAAGTCTCCTCAAGCCATCTCATCTCTTCATTTCCGACGCCCTGATCCTATTTGAAGCCAACATCTCTCCCTTTGACATGACAAAGTCTCCTCTCGTGTCTCTTTTCTGAAGGCTTCCCCCTCCCATCAACTCTCTATACAGCAAGAGTGTTATTTCTATACCATGTATATGACCATATCAATCCCTCACAGAAAACTTTGCAGTGGCTGGAGAGACAGTACAGTGAATGAGCCACTCGCTTTGCATGTGCATGAGCTGGCTTCTATCCCCAGCACCACACATAGTCCCCCAAGCCCTAGTGGGATTGATCAGAAGTGATCCTTGAGTGCAAAGCCAGGAGGAAGCCCTGAGCACAGCCAGGTGTGGCCCTGCCTCTCTCCTCATCAATGAAAGTTTGCATTGTTTTCCCGTCACCCTGCAAATAGGATCCAGTAGGATCCAAACCCCTTGTCATACTGCGCAGCCCCTATCTACAAATGTCCCTGTCCCTCCTGCTTCCAGAGAATGCCCAGTAACAGGCCAGGCCTTTTCCACTTCAATTACCCCTGTACTTTCTTCATCCTTTCGACAAAAACACATACTCATCCCTAACATTCTTCACCTGATCCACTCCTATTTGCTTTCTAAGACGCATTTCATTCTCCAGGAGCTTGGACCGATGGTCCTAGTCTTGTTCAAGGGCTCTGCTGCGAGTTGAATTGTGCCTCCGCCCCCGCACCACCACCACCACCAATCCTAAAATCCCGGATACTCTTGAATGTGGCCTGCTTTAGAAAGACTCTTTGTAAATGGAACCAAGTACAGATGTGACTGCTGGAGCAGGATTGTCCCTAGTCTTGGAGCCATATCCTGAGAAGGAAGCCTAGACAGGCACACAGGGAGAAAGTCATGTGCTTGCTAAGGCAGAGAGGCGGCTGAGAGCCAAAGACCGCCCACAAAGCTAAGATACTAGTGAGGATTTCCCGCGAGCTTTCCCAGGGAGCATGGTCCATTCAGCCCCTTGATTTTGCCCCTGGCCTCTAGGACTCTGAGAAAACCAATTTCTATTGTTTTAACCACCAAATCACAGCAATTTGTTATAACGTTCCTAGAAACTGGAAATAACGTCGACCAACTACTGCTCCCAGAGCGCCCTTTGCTCTCCTCGTGCAAATATGTCTTTATTAGTTCCTTCTCCACTCCCAGTCAGTCAATAAGCTGCATGAGGGCAAGGACCTCATTAGAATTGCTCATTGTGAGGCCCCGACACAGGGAACCCACAGCTCCACTTGCTGAATGAAGGAACAGTGACTGAACCGGCAGAAGGAAGAGACAGCAACCCCAATCCAAACATGGTGGGAAGCAGAAGGCTGGACAGGGAGTAATCTCGAGTGAACAGAAATTCTGGAACCGTAAAAACTGCAGGAGGCCAGAAGAATCTCTCTGCTGCTGGCAGACAGGAGGCCTGGACCAGCAACCCACCAGAGAGACAGACCAGCAGACAGAGATAGAGACAGACAGAGAGAGACAGAGACAGAAACAAAGAGTCAGAGACAGAGAGTCAGAGAGGAAGACAGAGACAGAGAGACAGAGAAGGAGGCTAAGTGGGAGGGCCACATTTCTGATGCAGGAGCACAGGCTTTATTCACAAGGCCTGGGGATGTCTCCCTCCTTGTTCCCCTTCAGTTTGGGGGTCATCCCCAGCAGTAAAGCTCAAACCAAGGGAGCTGAAAACAGGGCCATTCTTCAGCATCCCTCAGGGATGCCGAAGAGAAGGGAAAGGCACTCCACTTTGGAATGAAGGAGCTGAGCTGTCCTCACTGGACCTCACTCCTGGGGGGCTCTGGACTCTGCTCCAGCTCTTATCTGAGAAGGCTCCCCAGCGCCAGATCATGGCAGGGCATGGGCAGAGTCCAGCCGCTCTCAGCCCCCACCCTGCACACCCTCCTCTCCCACTCCTGGCATCCCAGGACTGCCCCAGTCTGTCTCTAACCCCCGCTCTCTCCAGAGCCCTCCCACAGGGTAGCTGCCCCCAAAAAACCACACCTGCCTCCCCACCCACCTCACTCCTGCCCTCACCTGCATACCCCCCTCCTCTTCACCCCTCCCACCGCAAAAATGCAGGACCTCCCAGGTGGAACCAGCAGGGGATGGTCTGGTAAATTTAACACACCAACTCGATGCTCCAGACTCAGCATGTGCAGACCAATGGGCTGTGAAGGAGGACTGAGAAAGCGAGCAAGACCCAGCCAGCCGCTCAGGCTCAGGCTCAAGACTTAGGGTTCAGGGCTCAGGGCTCAGGCTCAGGGTCAGGGATCAGGGCTCAGGGCTCAGGCTCAGGCTCAGGCTCAGGGTTCAGGGCTCGGGCCTCAGGCTCAGGGCTCAGGCTCAGGCTCAGGCTCAGGGTTCAGGGCTCGGGCCTCAGGCTCAGGGCTCAGGCTCAGGCTCAGGGTTCAGGGCTCAGGCTCAGGACTCAGGCTCAGGCTCAGGTTCAGGCTCAGGCTCAGGGCTCAGGCTCAGGCCTCGGGCTTAAGTCTTAGGCTCAGGACTCGGGCTCAGGCTCAGGATCTGGGGCTCAGGCTCAAGCTCAGGTTCAGGCTCAGGCTCAGGGCTCAGGCTCAGGGCTCAGGCTTAAGGTTCAGGCTCAAGCTCAGAGTTAGGGCTCAGGGCTCAGGTTCAGGCTCAGGGCTCAGACTCAGGGCTAGGGCTTAAGGCTCAGACTCAGGCTCAGGGCTCAGGGCTTGGGCTCAGGCTCAGGGCTTAGGCTCAGGGCTCAGGCTCAGGATTCAAGCTTAGGCTCAGGACTCAGGCCGAGAGCTCAGACTCAGGGTTCATAGTTCAGGACTCAGGACTCAGACTCAGGCTCAGGGCTCAGGGCTTGGGCTCAGGCTCAAGGCTTAGGCTCAGGGCTCAGGCTCAGGATTCAAGCTTAGGCTCAGGACTCAGGCCGAGAGCTCAGACTCAGGGTTCATAGTTCAGGACTCAGGACTCAGACGCTGGCTCAGATTCAGAGCAATCTTCTGAGTCAGGCCTGGGCCTTAGAGGGAGACAGAGATGCCAAGATCCTCCTACCCTCATGTTCAGGGCCATGGACCTGCCCAAGCTCGGCCTTGGGTGGGTTTGAAGGATTCTCCCAAGGGGGTGACAAAGAGGGGTGAGGATGGTCTGGAATTCTGCAGATCACTGTGAGTTCGGAGGCCATCTTCCCTATAGCTGTGTCCAGCACCAGCAGGCAGCTCCAGGATCAGGAAGAAAGCCCGCCTCCCAGTCTGCAGTGGGAGAGATGGAACAAGGGGTGCAGGACCCCTTCCAATAGGAGGCGGGAGGGCGACTAGTCAAAAGGCTGCTAAGCAGATGGTCACGCCTAGTCTAAGAAAATGGCTGAAGAGTGGACATTTAGCTAGGCCAGAGCCTGCTGCTGGCGGGAAAGATGTTGCCATTGTCCTGCCAGCATCCTGTCCAGTCCTGAAGAGCAGAGAATCCCCGAATATGGGCAACAGGGATTAGGGCACAGGCACATATCACAGTCACCCCAATGATGTGGGACTGTGGGTCTGCTAGCTCCTTTATTTCTTAAAAATACACATTTTTAATTGAAAGCCAGTGATTTTCAATAATGTTAATGATGGATTCTCATGCACAGAATTCCAACACCACTCCCATCACCAGTGTACCCCCCTGCCTTCCCCCACAGACCCCAATGGCTCTCATTTTCAGTGTCTACCTCCCCACCAACTCAATTGTGGGATTCAGTTGTCTTGATCCATTTGTGTTTATGAACACTACATATTGTGTTCATTCATTACATTGCCTTTGACGCTTTGTTAGTCCCTTGCTGTGTATCTTTAAGTCCCACTAGGAGAGAGATCATTCTGTGTCTACCCCTTTCCTTCTGACCAACTTCACTCAGTGTGACATCCTCTATTTCTATCCACGTTCCTGAAAATTGCATGATTTTAGTCTTAGAGCTGCATCATATTCCATTGTGTATATAGACCACAACATTTTGCTCACCCCTTTCCCAGCTGGCCCATCAGGGGTCTTTCTCCCACAGGGCCTGCTCTTCGACAGGGCAAGTCCCCAGCACCCTGGTAGGGAGAGGCTGGGAACTCTGCTGAGCCTGATGAGGTCTGTATTCTTTGCATCTCTTATCAGGTAAGGGTTTTTCTAAGTTCCATGGGTCTGCTCCTAGCAGATTATTCTGAGGGGACCGTGAGGATAGTGAGAGTGGAGGCAATGTCCTAACCCTGGCTGTGACATGAAGGAGTGCTGGGTAATGGAAGGACCATGACTCCCCATGACAGGGGCCACCCTCCCAGAGGGGAGCACGGGAGCCCTCACCTCTTCAGACCTCAGACTAGGCATGCGTCCTTTGAAAAGCCACCTTCTGTCACCACTCCCACAATAACATTTTTTAAGAAGCATAGTAATGAAACTGGCCAGAGTCATCAGAACTGGAAATTCTGTAGAACTGAACTGGGTTGAGGCACGATGGGAGGGGCCCTTGGGACCCTGGTGAAAGGCAGTGGGCTCTCTGGTGGTGGGCTTGGTGTGGGAATGAAGCGTACATGAAACAGGTGAGGAACAGTATTAGAAATCCTAGCACCTTAATGAAAATGATTACAATAAATAAATGAATAAATAAATAAATAAATGACACCTTCATCTGTATAGCCAGGCAAGGCATGACAGAGAAGGGTCTAACTGTCTGCCTTACAGCACATATTTATTTATCTGTTTGACTAGGACCTCAGGTCCACTTTGATGGGGAAGCAAATCGGATTCAGCACAAGTCTTGCCAGGGGCCCGAGGGCGGCAGCAGCTCAAGTCCTGTAGGGCTCCTTGTCGGATTACTAAGGAGCACCGTGGGTCTGACTGGCCGCATCCACAACTTCCTGCTGAAGCTGACATTTGCCAGCTCTGGCACCTCTGCCTCGGGCAGGCTCTTTGGGTAACAGGTATTAAATACGCCTTTAGCATGGGGTGAAAGAGCTGTTTCTGCATTTGGCAAACAGTCCGGTTCCAAGATGTGTGGGTCTGCCCTGCACTGCACATGGAAGGGGATGCTGTTCACCTGAAGTGGGTCACACACGTAACTTCTTGGGTCAACCGTCACGATGGAGTGCATGCATCTGCACCCAAGTACTTGGACTTCTCAGGCCCGAAAGGATGGCCTTTCTCTGTGCACAGGGACAAGAGCTCTGACCCTCAGCCTCATGGGTAGTTCCTTAAAGTAAACTGAAAAGGCTCAAAATGCCTAAAGGCTCAAAGGCAAGCTCACCGCAGAGAGGGTGAGTATTTTTCTTACCTGGAACTGTGGCTGGGCTATGGCTTGTTGGCACTAAGGTGCAGCAGGTGCAGTTGCGTTAACCCAAACAGGGCAGAGGTAACCTGCCACTAGAGCTTTCATGCAGTAAGCATGATCCCTTGCAGCACACAACTGCCATGCTGAGAGGAAGCTCCTCTAAGGAACGAAGCCCTGTGGGAGAACTGATGGGCTTAGCTCAGCAGCCTCAACAGAGCTCCCAGCTGTACCCAGAACCGGCCTCTCTCACGGAACTGCGCACCTTGGACATCCCAGCACCACTCAGATGCTGCCCAGTCCACGCCAGGAGGAGGGGAGTCACGCCGCCAAACCCATTCTGCACACAGAACTGTGAGAAGCAGGAAGAGTGACCAGCTTAAGGCATGAAGTCTGGGGAGGATTTGTGATAGAGCAATTCATCGTCTAAAAGGAGATGCAGCTATTACTAGAAGGGGCACTAGAATACTAAGCAGACAAAATCAATAGATGTCCAGTAGCCTTGGTAAAGAGAACTGAGCATCTGTCCTTCCTAGATTCCTTTTCTAAGGTAGAGAGATGAGTCGGGAAGGCAGAAGACAAAGGGGAGGAAGGTTTGAAAGCAAAAAAGTAGGGTTATCTATTTATCTAGAAACAAAATTTTCCAGTTGCACACCCACCCCTGCCCCCAGGAGGTAGGATGGGGGGCTCATCCTGAAGGCAATCGAGAAGGAGGCCTATACTGGTGTCTAAGGCAGTTCATTCCACTCCTGTGTCTGTGCTCTTCCTTCTTATCAGACCCAGAAGGGCTTTAGACATACCTTAGCACCAGGGCTGTCAGCTGCTCCACTGAGAGGCTTCCCAGCATCCTTCCTAGCTGTGAATATGAGTAGAAAACAGAACCTCTAACCTGAGTCCCTAGAGAACGCTGAAACCAAAAGACAGGACTAACCAAGAACAGAATCAAAGCTGAATCCTAAAGCACCAAGAGAGATGGGAGGAGCCAGCAAGCTGTGGGGGTGGAGGAGGCTAGAGCAAGTGGGAGAATGTGGGGTGGTCCACTGGCCTCCATACCTTGGGGGTCACCATGTGGGGGTCAGAGTGACTGTCCTGTAAGAGAAAGACCCTGTGCATAGGCTCAGATATCAGCTCCCCAAATGTGGCATGCTTTCAAATTAATTCCTGATGAACCCTTATGGGTTCAAGATGAAAATCTTACATCAGACTGGTGATTGTCATATCGAGTTAAATCTGACCATGCTAGTTAAAAGGATTTGTATTTCTGGACTAGAAAATGGACACTTCCAGAATTAGCAAATAAAAGATGCCTGAAAATAAATTCCACTCGCGTGGCCTGGCCGGTTCAAGCAGGAAGGCATCCGGGCTGACCCCTGCCTGCCTTGCCCTGCGGTGAGAATGGGCTCTAACACAGGGCTGGGAGGAGAGGCTGACCCTGCTTCACGCTCTGATAGGGACCGACAGGGCCACACATGTTTTGTCAGCACATGGGCCTGAAGTCTGTCGTCTTACTCCTTGTTCTCCTTAGTCACAGCTAACACCTGCACGAATCCTAGGCACACCCGACCCCTCCGGACTGGGTGGAGACCCACACAAACAGGTGAATCCCGTGGCAGCCTTGCTTCCAGCAATTCAGGGTCCAATAGGCCTGAGATTGCTATTGAAGTCCAGAGCTCCTGCCAACAAGGTAGCAATTACCTGCAAGGTGGGAGCTTGACACAGATACCCCTGACAGTGCATCTCCCTCCAGCACTGGGAAAAGAAAAGGCATCTTTGCTGAGCATCAATCTGCATACCTGGGGGTGAGCAGAAGACCCATCAGAGGCCCTGAGGTCCTGGAGCACGGGCAGCTATGTCGGACAGGCCGAAGGTCTGGGCAGGGTAGGCCCGGTCTCATGAGCTTCAGTTCACAGCTGCTATGCCCCCAGCACCACAGCGTCTAGGCCCAGGAGAGGGCTGGCGTGGACCTTGTCTGTGGAGGATGGGTCATCAAGTTTGCTTCTGATCAGGAAAAGGAGAAGCAGGGCCCATAGTACAGGCAGTAAGTTTCTTGTCTTGCACGCTGCCGACCCAAATTTGATCTCTGGCATTCCCTCTGTCCCCGCAAATACCTCCAGAAGTGATTTCTGAGTGCAGACCCAGGAGTCATCCCTGAGTATCATCAAGTGGGACCCCAAAACAAAAACAAAAACAAGAAAAGGGAGAAGCAGGTACGCGCAAGGGCTGCTCCCTGTTCCCCAAAGGGGCTGTCTCAGTCTCCTCAGAGCCTCTCCTCCAGGTGTTTGCCTGCACAGCCTCGAGGAAGCATTCCCTTCTGATTACATTGATTAGGTTCCTTTATCCAGTAATCCTTCCATGTGTTCTTGCCATGGCTGTTTATTGTGTAGCACAAAGATGGAAATCTATTTACTAATCTGTTCAATTTTAACTCAATGCCGCAATCACCCGCGGAGAGGGTGGGAGAGGTGGGGACGACAGGAAGGAGGTGGAATCCTGGGGGGCGCACAATGAGATCCCAGCTGAGTGGGCCCTGGAAGTAACTTTAACACAATAGGTGTGGGTTTGGTGCTGCTGCTGCTGCTGCTGCTACTGCTGCTTCTACTTTTTATTTCTTTCTTCTCTTTCCTTCTTTCTGTCTTTTTTTTTATAGCCACTGAAATAGAGAAGAAGCAACTGAGAAGGTGCCACTTGTATTTTCTCCATCTCAGTAACTGCATTGTGGGACTCTTGCCTGAATAATCTGGGTAATTGCTTCAGTTCTCTGCTTTGCTCAAGCAGAGTGAGGAGGGGGCCTCCTGCTGGGTCCTCAAGATCCCCTCCCCCTCTCCCCAGGTGGTCTTACTTGTCAGGGCTACAATCCTAGACAGATGAGGAGTCTGCCAACCACTATACCCCCTTGCGCAACTCATAGATGTTCCCAGACCCACCCGCTGTGTGGGTGTCAGTCTGTCGGAACACACGGCCTGGCTGCCAGCCAGCGTGCGACGCCAGTCATTTGGGTTCACAAATCAGCAGCCCAAGTGGAAGGTGAGAAATGAGCTGAGGGTGAGGCCGCTGGGAGCTGGAGCAGGTTCCTGCAGCCAGCACAGAGGTGGGGCCCAGAGCCTTCTCGGTTGCCTGCCCTTTGCCAACACCCTCATCCTATGCTATGTGCACTGCCCTGTCAGATCCTCACCTCACGTTGCCCCTGGGCCAGGGGCAGGAAGCAGCCTGACCTCCAGGCTTGGAGTTATTCAGGGGCATCGATAACCCCATCCAGTCTGCATAGCCACCACTAACCTCAGTACAGGGCCCTGGTCAGACCATTGCCCACTGATGTACAGGGTGGACAGCCCCTGGGAAAGGGCAAGTCCCAAATCTAGGGACTTAGGGACTCCTCAACCACCTTGTTTGCATCCATCCTTTCCTCTGCTCCTCACACCAACTTTCATTATTTTTTTGCAGTTTTTTAAAAAATTTTATTGAATCACCATGAGAAAGTGACAAGCTTTAATGTTTGGGTTACAATAACACAGTGATCAAACACTCATTCCTCCACCAGTGCACATTCCCCACCACCAATCTCCCCAGTATACTTCCCTTCCCCACCCTCCCTCTGCCTCCATGGCAGCCAATATTCCCCATACTCTCTACTTTTGGGGCTGGAGCGATAGCACAGAGGTAGGGCGTTCGCCTTACAAGCGGCCAACATGGCCGACCCGAGTTCGATTCCTCCGCCCCTCTCGGAGAGCCCGGCAAGTTACCGAGAGTATTCGATATGCCAAACACAGTAACAACAAAGTCTCCAATGGAGACGTTACTGGGCCCGCTCGAGCAAATCGACGATCAACGGGAGGGCCTTTACCTTTACCTCTACTTTTGGGCATTATGGTTTTCAAAACAGACACTGGGCTGGAGCGATAGCACAGCGGCAGGCCGTTTGCCTTGCACGCAGCCAACATGGCTGACCCGAGTTCGATTCCTCTGCCCCTCTCGGAGAGCCCGGCAAGCTACTGAGAGTATCTCGCTCACACAGCAGAGCCTGGCAAGCCACCCGTGATGTATTCGATATGCCAAACACAGTAACAACAAAGTCTCCAATGGAGACGTTACTGGGCCCACTTGAGCAAATCGATGAACAACGGGAGGACAGTGACAGTGAATACAGACACTGAGAGGTCATCATGTTTCGTCCATTCTCTACTTTCAGCACACATCTCCCATCCTGACTGATTCCTCCAGCCATCATTTTCTTAGTGATCCCTTCTCTATTCCATCTGCCTTCTACCCTCTACTCATGAGACAGGCTTCCAGCTATGGGGCAATTCTCCTGACCCTTGTATCTACTGTCCTTGAGTGTCAGCCTCATGTTATGTTATTCTATACTCCACAAATGAGTGCAGTCCTTCTATGTCTGTCCCTCTCTTTCTGACTCATTTCACTTAGCATGATACTCTCCATGTCTATCCACTTACAAGCAAATTTCATGACTTTATCTCTCCTAACAGCTGCATAGTATTCCACTGTATAGATGTACCAAAGTTTCTTTGACCAGTCATCTGTTGTAGGGCCCTTGGGTTGTTTCCAGATTTTGGCTATTGTGAATAGTGCTGCAATGAACATATAGATACAGATGTCATTTCTACTGTGCTTTTTTGCATCCTTGGGATATATTCCCAGAAGTTATATTGTGGGGTCATATGGAAGCTCAATTTCTAGTTTTTGAAGGACTGTCCGTATTTTTTTCCAGAAAGGCTGGACCAGTCGGCATTCCCACCAACAGTGAAAGAGCATCCCTTTTTCCCCACATCCATGCCAGGCACTGGTTGCTTTTGTTCTTTTGAATGTGTGCCAGTCTCTGTGGCTCACACCCACTTTCAGCAACTTGCCACATGGCTCCTCTTAGTCTCCAGTCTCTGGCCTTGACCCTTGACACCAAGGTATCACCTGGCACTTGCTCACAGGCCCCCAGGCTGGAAGAGACAGATTCCTTTATATCCCGCTTCATCTCACTCTTTCCAGCAGCCAGTATACTGGGCTGCCTCGGTTTCCCATCTGCGTTCCCCATTAGGTAGTGGAGACTTTCTTTCTAAACCCTCCCTCAGTCCACTCAAGTTGACTTGGCTGTAACAACAGCTATCTGTTTCGTTTTGCTTTGTTTTTGTGTCAAGACAATGAAGTCCGCTCTCTTGACCTGATGGTCCCATGGGCATTGTCGCTGAAAGGTAAGTGACATCTGAAAAAACAAACAAACAAAAAAACAAAAAACCCTGAGCAGGGGGTAGCTCCTGTGCTGTTCCTTGGTGCAGATCGTTGGAGGCACTGAGCTTTCCCCCTCCTGGCTGCACTGACTGTCATCTTGGGCAGGGTTGAGGGAGGGAGGAGAGATGAGAAGGTAGGTGTTTGGCTCCTGGAGGAAGGGCAGAAGAGATACTCCTGGTATAGAAATGCCCATGAGCCCAGTGCTGAGATGCCCTCGGTCTGCAGGTGTGTGCGCAGAGCTGCCTGTTGGCAGAGCTCTTGGAGGCTGAGTGTGCAAATGCTCCTTATTTCAATCACAGATCACATCCGCATAGGATAAAACCAGCTTGCTAAATTGGGTTCTCTACACCATTCCGATGTGTGCCCTGGCATATAGAATCAATTGCTTGGAGGCAAATCAATGTACCAAATGAGGTCTCCAGACTCAGAAATGAGGCGCGCTGCCTCTACCTCCATTTTTCAGATTCTACTTCAACTAATATTTATTGAGCAACTATAAGTGTCAGGCAATGAGCTTCCGCTATGCTGTTTTATGAACAGTTGTAAAAGCCCCACCAGGGAGGAATGCTATGAGGAAGGTCAGCAATGGCTTCAAGGTTACCCAGTTGTTAGCAGCAGAGCTGTGATGGGGTGGAAAGCTTCCATGCCACTGTTGCTACCAAGCCAATTTAAGAGAAAGTCAACTCATACCCCAATCCCCAGTGAACTGTGTCCCAATGATGGACTGTGCCCCTAGTGGTGATCCCTGAGAAGACCCTGACTCCTTGGAGAACACAGCTTTGGAGACACCAGCACTGAACTGTAGCACTTCTGTACTTTCTGACTCAATTCTCTCAGCTCCAGTCTCCCCACTGTGAAAAGAGTCCATGTACCATCCCACTGGGTTGTTAGAGGATAAATGTAAAAACCTCTCAGGCAGTCAGGACCACTGTAGTGTGAGCTTCATGAAGATGGAGAATGTGTCTGCTATGTGTAGTGAGGCAGCCCTAAGACTGGTACAGAGCAGATGCTTGTGCATAGTAGATGCTCAGGAAATACTTATGACTTGAGAAAATGCAGCCAAGATGATTCTCTTTCTTCCTCACCCCACCGTGGATGGATAATCATTTGGAAGTTCCCCCTTGCACACAGGCAGGAGGCAGGCAAGGTTCGGGTTCCTGGACTTGTTATACTCACAAGAGAAAGCAATCACACATGTTCACACACTGCAGCTCACACCACCCCTGTTTTCTCTTCCTCTTCATGTGAAATGTCAGAAATCCAAAACCCTCCTCCCTCCAAATCAGAGTTTAAAAATAGGATAGCTTCCAATTTCTTTTCATGTTGGCAAGCAATCATATTTTTTAAATTTGCTTTTGCTGTTGTTTGGGGTGGGGGGTTCTGGGGGTGACATTTTAACATTCAGGAGGCCACACTCTCAGAACCAGTGATGATTTTCTAAGAACAGACAGCTGATACACTTAAGTTAGTACCCCCCCCCCCCATTCCCACCCCTAGCAAAGATTGGGCTTTACTTCTTTCTTTAATTGTAGAGTAGTAACGATGTATGACCCTGTTTTGCAGTGTTTTATGACAATGTTTTTCTTGACATAAATTTGTCAACGTAAAGACTTGGATTCAAAACATAGTGACAATAGCAATGATAGGAAGCTTTAGGCTAATTCTAACCATGGGCCATGTGCTTAGTAACTCAATCCTTACCTTCCTTAGATGCAACCTGCGACAAGGAACAGTAGCCCCCACAAACAGATAGGTAAACTGAGTCTTCTGCCATCTCCTTAATATATCATCTAGTGAGGGATACAGAAAGAGGCCTATATTGCTTACACAGAGGAAAGTGCATCCTGGAACTCTGAACAGTTAAGCACAGTTCAGGCTGGTGCTGTCAGCTGGGGAGACATCAATCCAAGTGGAACTTAGGAATGACACCTAGAACCCAGGGTTCTGCATCATCCCCTACTAACAAGGTAGATGTGGAGGGGGGGGCGGGAGGGGGCATGCTCTCAAGCCCTAAAACCCTCACAATGTTGAATGATCACTCCCAGCTATCCCAAAGGTAGAAGCTAATATTTATTAAGGAAAAGTTGATCTCATCTCTAGTAAAGATATCACAATAGGCTTATTGATTTTTTTAAAGGAAAAATTACCTTTTAAAAAGAAAACTACCAATTTCACAAGCTACCTCCAGCCAGATTCTGGGCGTTTGGGCTCGCTCACAGTCACGCTGATTAAAAAAAAAGCAGAAGAAAGAAAGAAAAGAAAAGAAAATAGAAGAAATAGCAACAACCGTTGAAAAAGGAGCTTTTCATGCAGACATGCTAGGAAGTAAATAAAATCGATTGAAAATACTAACAGAGAGTCATTTATTTTGTTAAGTGTTGCAGAAATGCCAGAAAGTGCCTCCTTATTCTCAGGGTCTTGGTCTTAGAATGCTTCCTTTTCAGAGAATTGAGACCTGTGAGGAAGACATACGAGGAACAATTTATTCTGCCGATCCTCAACAGACCCAGCGCATCAAAGACAAAACTTAATTAACTGTGCAGCCAGAGTCTCATTTTCATATCACCTCCAGGGCTGGGGCACAGGTGTTGTGACCTCCTTGTATAGGATAGAATCCTCTGGAAGAAATAGTCTCCTCACTGAGGTTCAGGCTGCATCCTGTCACTAAGATTTTCATCAAAATATCTAGAGTCTGTATCGCAGTTGGAGTTCCAGCAGAAAACAGGCATCAGGCGTCCCATTCCCCCTTGGGTAAGGGAGGAGAGTTTATAAAGGGGAGGTAGGTATAGGGACCAAAGAGAAGCGTGCTGAGCCCTCAGCGAAAAAGAGCCAGGAATAGGGACATGAACCAGGAGACAGGAAGAGCTATGATTGCCTTTGACACTACAAGGGGACAAGTGTGGTGGGGGAAGTAGTAGCCGCCTTCTTTCTCCTCGCTCCCCCAGGATTCTACTGATGCTCTCCATCAGCCAAACCCAACCCCAAGTCAGAAAACAAAGGTGTATGATCCATCTAGGTCACCCTCCCCAGCACGGAGCTGGAGGTCTGGGACTGAGTATCCACCTCCACTAAGCTTTGATTTATGTAAGAGTTCAGGGAGTCGGAGAGTAACTAAACCTAGAAATAGAGAGCTACAAATAGAGGTAGTTTTATTTAAATGGGAAGCTAAATTTAAAATTTAGCTATTTCTGGGTAAATTTGAAGAGGTCATTTTGGATCTGGTATGGGACCACATTGTCCTTAAACGCAGCCCTAGATGGAGTTTCATTGAGATCATAAAGAAAGGGTCAAGGTCAAGAGAAGTAAGGCAGCTCCAGAGGGACCTGCATATCCCCAACAGGCAGTCAGGAGCGGGGGAGTGTGATAACCAGGGTGAGGCCATAATACAGGTCAGCCTATAGCAGTTTAACCCACAGGCCACAGCAGAGAAAAATCTCTATTTGGAAGAGAATGTATGGGTCACTGGAGACTCCTGCAGGGGCACAGCAGAGAGTGGGAATTAGCTTAAGGAAGTAGACAATCCAGGAGGGGAAGTTCAGAGCCAGAGCTCTGCCCCCACCCCTTGGACGCACTCATGCATGCATACCCATGCAGAACACACACAGGTACTGATCCACCGATGGTTTTATATTTTGATCTTGTCCCCAACAATACGCCTAAATAGGAAGGATCTGCAGGTGAAATCACTGGAACCGACTTCAAGGACATCTGCCTACGGATGTCATGGTCCTTGTCCTTTCTCAGTCCTCCAGCCTCTTCAGCCCCTTCACCTGAACTCCCGTGGGGACTTCCAGAACGAAGCTCAACCTTGCTTCACTAGTTCAACAACCAAGCACTGAGAGTGTGCCTGGTACTTCCACTCCTGTGCCTCAAGCAGTGCAGGAAAGCGATCCATGTCCCCATGTTTCAAGTGAGAAAACTGAGGTGCCCGATAACCCTACAAGCCCAGTTCCACTTGGGACTCCTTTATCATCTGCTCCTGCGAAATCAGAAAAGGAAGCTGGGTTCTGTTGAGGCTGTATCATCTTGAGCACCTGGGCAAGTAGGCAAGTGTGCCATGCCTTTCTGCATGCCACAGAGGACAGAGCAAACCTTTTGTGACAGCAGCCCTGCTACTTTCCCAGACTGCCTTGTGCAGATGTGGCTCACATCTCTAAGGGATGAGTGAGAAGGAGACACTCAGCATCTTATTTGTGAGGAGCAAAGTAGCTCTCCCTGCAGCACAAGGCTCACTGTCCCTTTCAGTTCAGGGGCAGAGCTGACAAATCCCCAGAAATTGTGCCTTTTCCACCTTTTCATGCCTTCATTGCAACGCTCTCAGAGAGAAAGAGGCTGGCTCCACTAAAGGAGTAGTAAGATAGCCCAACATGAAGTCAAGTGAGGAATAGGTGGACTCCCCTAGAATCAGATGCCCAAACAGGAGTTAAGAATATTGTTCCAAGGTGCCCCGAAGGAGGGTGGGTGAGACCCCTTCCCACCCCAAAGGACCCAGCCCCAGCAGCCGAAAACCTCCAGAACTCAACTGCCGCCATGCTCACAGACACTCTCCACACTCTCCACTCAGCCTCATACATGAGTGAACTCCCAGAAAACCCAGGTCTGCGGGACTTTGTGACTGAGAACTCTGGGTTCAACGGGGTCAGGAAAGGAGATCCTCTGCCATATACCCCCTCCTCTGGGAACTCAGCAGTCACGCTCACAAGCCACCTCTGGCTGGCACCAGATAATCTTGTCATTGGCCACCATCCAGATAGCATGTCCTTCTCTCCCAGAAGGGAACATAACATGATGCTAGCCATAACCATGCTGCCCAACCCTGTGCCAGGCTGTTTCACTTGGCACGCCCCAGAGGGGAGGTGGATGAGACTCCTTCCTGCCCTAAGGGGCCCAGCCCCAGCAGCCGAAAACATCCAGATACCAACCACCATCATGCTCATGGCCGCTCCCCACACGCTTGGGCTGAGCCTCATACACGAGTGAACCTGGACACTTCATAGAACACATCCTACCCATACTCCAAGAGTTCTACACTGCATTTGATGGGGTTCAAAGTAGTAGGCAACCCATCTTAGAGGGAAATATTTTTTACATATAAATGTACATACACACACACAAACACACAAACACACACACACACACATATATATATATATATATATATATATATATATATGCACAGAAGGCTCAACCTTTAACAACACATTAGTGATCTCTTATAGAAGGGTTTAATGGCCCATGGGTGAAATACAACAGTCTTCACACTCTTTCCTCTAAGGATATTTTTTGTAGTATTTTCATCAGTTTTTCATAACAAACAATACAAAATACATTATTTCTGTTCTGCTTTGGGGCAGGGATTGGGGTTCTGGATGGAAACATCCAAACTATGGTGGTAGGAAGGTGTAATGGTGGTGAGATTGGTGTTTGGATATTAAATGTAATCAAATATTGTGAGCCACTTTATAAAATCACTGTCACTGTCACTGTCCTCCCATTGTTCATCGATTTGCTCAAGCAGGCCCAGTAATGTCTCCATTGTGACACTTGTTACTGTGTTTGGGCATATCGAATACATCATGGGTAGCTTGCCAGGCTTTGCCATGTGGGCGAGATACTCTCAGCAGCTTGCTGGGCTCTCTGAGAGGGGTGGAGGAATCAAAAAATATTTAAAAAAATATTAAAAATTAGAAGGGAAAAATAAATTAAAAACAAAATAAAATAAAACTAGGTCAGTGTCAAAAAAAAAAAGTATATGGTTCATAAGAAGGTTATACCAGAGATCATAAGGGACTAATGTTGGGAAGGGAGAGAAGCCATTTCTAAGATGGGCCCCTGGGCCTGAGCCCCTTGGGGCACTTATGGGACCCACTTGCTGATCATTGTCACATGTGCAAGGAAACTGAATGGTTTGTCCACTGCTCCTTTCTGGGTGCTGGGTGAGGGCTGTTCCAGAGGTAATCCCTGCTGCTACAGGCTTCTGCTACAGGGGCCTGCAGGAGCAACTACTAGGCATTGCTAGGGAAAGGACTAGGGAGTATACAGCATGTGGGAATTAACTCGCTACGAGGGCAGCTCACTTCTAGCAGTAGAGAAGTGATGGTGTCTGTGTCTGTGTGTGTGTGTTGTGTGTGAGAGAGAGAGAGAAAGAAAGAGAGAGATGCGGGGGTAGAAAGAGAAACAGAGAGAGGAAAAGAGGTAAAGAGACCCAGGACAGGGAGAGAGAGGAGGAAACTGTGACTAGGTATGCATTATGAAGAACACATTACGGCCATCTGTCCATCTGGCCTCACTTGGAACTGGAAATGATCTTCTCCATCTATCTCCACCTGTTTCCTCATATGTTAAATGAATAAAGCAGCATTCCAGGTCCCAGAAATTTGGAGTGGAGTTACAGGAGTTAATATATACTTACACAGAGTCCAGCACAGAGTAAGTGCTCAATAAATGTGTCCGCTTGTTTGATCCACAGGGAAGAAAACATATTGGAAGTCTCATCCCCAGACTGAAACAGAGATTAGAATCACTCTTAGTCCTTTATTCTGAGGTACATGAATCCCTGGAGACTCTTGGCCTCACCCAGTTGGACCAACTGCAAGTCCTTCAGTGGACTCCTAGAGACTCACTTCCTTCCGCTCTAGTCAACTTCTGTTGGGGAATTTCCAGAACAAACTTTCACTATGTGTCCTGGCCAGTACTCATATCCACACAGTCTAAGAAACTTCTATTAGTGCTTCCACTGTAAGACAGGCAACAAATCCTACTACTGTCTGCGCTGGGGACTAGCTCCAAAGAGAGACCCCATTAAGCTTTTCTAATCACCTACAACTGGTGAGTCACTCCTATCCCCACTTCATAAAGCTGCTTGACTGAGAGCCAGAAGGCAGAGGACAATAGATGGGCTGCGGAGAGTATAAGGAGAATTAACAAAAATCTACAAAAGGCTTTCACTCTTGAGGCCCAAACCAAGAGCACATGAGGTCCTGGAGAGAACTCTGGGAGAATCCATGATGGTTCACAACCTGACAGAGACTGGATGAGGAAGCAGCTCAAGGTGAGGAAGGAGGCTGCCCTGCCCCTGCTAATTCTGTATTCCCAGGTTCTGCCAATTCCACAGAGGCAAGGTGGACTTGAAGAGAGCACCTGGAAAATGGAGGCTGTCCACACCCCCTCTGGACACCAGTGTTGAGCCTAAGTGTGCTGCATTCTTAACTATCCTTTGCAAAAAAAAAATGGTTAAAGGTACTGAAGCAGTGGTGATAGCAGCAGGGTTCTCCTTCCTGAGTCACACACAAAAGAAGGCTGGGAGAAGCAAGCCCAGATGCACAACTCTCCCCTGATTCCACAAGGATTCAGCTGTCCTGGATCCATCTCCCAAAAATCACCCCAACAAGACTCAGCTCTGTTCCTGGCTCATGTGCCACCTCTGATTGGCCTCCTATGTCTTCACTCCAATCTGCCAGGGGTGGGATACTCACCTTCAGGCTTGGTGACAACCAGGGAGGCCTATTCCCCAGACCCAGGCAGGCAGGAGACAGGAGGAAAATCCAGGAAGCCTTGGAGAACACTTCCTTTATCTTTGCAGCCCTTTCCACTCTGGTTTGAGTGCACAGGTTTGCTGATGCTAGTCTTCTCTGCAAATGCATTCGCATTTGCTGGGACATGATAATGGACTGAAATTGGCTGCGAAGTTGACTGTGGGGGAAATGGAAAGGGTGATGGATTCTCTCGGGGGCACATGGTCAGCGAGAGGCAGGGCCCAGGCCCGCTGCGTTTAGCATCTTTATTAAAGATCTGGTTGAAGGAACATGAACAGTGTACTTCATCATCTTTTTTCTTAACTTTGAAAAAAATCTCACAAATAAAACACTTTTATTATAGAAAAAGCCAGTAGGCCAAAGGGAAAAAAATTTTTTTAAATTACTCTTTATCCCACAATTCTCTAAGAACCACTCTTTTTTAACATTTTTGTACAAATCCTTCATATCTAAACACACATAAATGTCTAGCTGAAATTCTGAATATTTTTTGTGAGTTTTTTTTTTTTTTGGAGGGGGGAGTTTGCTTTCCATTTTTCCTTAAACTTTGATGGTTAAAACGTTAAACAGTTTTGTTACTTAAAACACTTGAAACTAGCCTTGATTTTAGGATTGTTTCTTTGGGAGTGGGTGTTTTGTTATAAAGCATTAGGCAAATATGTTCCTCTTGCTCTAGGGGGACTGAAGAGATACTGAGTTATTGATGTCAGTGTCTACTTGGTGACCATTAGGTGGCTTGTACAGGTCACTGAAGGAGAAAGGGCCATTTGTGCTCACACCTATTATCTACTAGGAAGGTGGGCAGACCCCTGGAAGGTAGCAAGTCCTCGCCTCCTTTCCCCACCAGGCTCCACTTCCTAAGATTTCTGGTGGGGAAGATCTTGGCCTGCAGGTGGGTTAAGGTGGCAGCAAGACTGTGAGGGTCTCTAAGGGAACCAAAGGTGGTCCTGAGCCAAAATAGCTATTTCTGTTTGGGATGGTCTATTTAGCCCTGAGTGGTCTTCCCCTTGGCTCTCCCCAAATCTAGTAAAAACTCAACACAGTGGTTGAGTTAGACCCATCAGGATGGCCAGCCATGACATCCTAAATGTACTTCCCACAAGATGTGTTCTGGGTCTACTCTTGTATTCCTGGTTCTCTTCATGTCATGTCCATGCCTTCCCCACCAACCCCACCACCATTCCAAACATACACACACACACACGCACACACACACACACACACACACACACACAGAGCTTGACATCAAGGGGTCTCTGGAGGGCTGCGCCATCATAGAGCCTACTCTATTAGGTAGGTATCAGTGACTTGACCACATGACTTGACCATAAGGGACTCAGGCCAAGGCAGGCAAGACAGGATCAGGTTTCAGAAAAAGGACAGATTCCAGGCATTTGTAGGCCACCAGCCCTCTCCTCCTTCCATACTGAGGACTTCTCTCTGATACTGATCACACCCCAGAACCCCCAAGTGGTCAGAGGCTAGATGAGCCTGAGAACATCCCCTCAGACTGATGGAGCTGAAGCCCATCGCTGCTGCAATCCAGAGCCGCAGCACTGCCAGATCCTGAGGAGAGAGTCCCACCTCTCCCCTTTCATAATCAGCATTTGCTTAACATGGGCAGGAGGATTTTTCCTTCTGAAAGTTCAGGCTGTGATTTCAGTGCCCCCAGTGGCCTCTGGATCCCGTTCTGCTCAGAGGAGAGCCCTCTCTCCAAGCTGTCAGGATGGGCAGGATGACAAGGCTTTAATGAAGTCAAGTCATCATTTTTTCATGGCATGTGAGGCTGCAGACTGGAGGCCCAGCTGGGGGGATGGTTTCCTTAGCCTAGGCCTCCTCCTTAAACCCCCCCCACCCTACATCCTGTCCCCAACCTTCCCAGGCTGCTTCACATAAACAAGCCTGATGCTGCAGGGCTCCCCCAGGCCACTGGCTCAAGCGCAGAAGAGGGCACCCAGGTCTGAGCCATTAATCACCCAGACGCGCACTTGCAGTCTTGGCTCAGCTGGGAGCTCCCGCTCCTCCTTGCCCCCAAGAGAATGAATCTGTCGATTTTCTCTCTGTGATTCAACCAGCAGCTAATATTAACAGAGTTTAAATCATCAAGACTCCCAGAAGTCGGCTTTTTTCTGCTTTTCCTACAAATGAGCCACCAATTTTAGCCAGAGACACTTTCTATTTAAATAAAGACAATGCATCCATTTGGAAAACTATATTTCAAGGTCTACTTCTATCTGATCCCCTGAACTCCGCCCACAGTCCTGTATAATTCAAAAGCCCCTTGAGAGCAAATGCACATCTGTGACTGGGATTCATGTCTCTAAGGAGGAAAAGACTCCTTGCTTTTAGAGACAGTGGTGAACATCTTTGGAAAACCTGCTGGTCATGTGGCATGGGATTGTGGGAGGGTCAATCTGGGGGTCCCTGTCTTCCCCGGGGAATTTCATAATAGGCTCCTTGGGGGTTGGGGCCAGTGATTCTTAAATTTCAGTGTAGATCAGAAAGTTGATGGAGGGGACACCCCAGAGCTTCTAGTTCTGTAGGTGCAGGTCAGGGCTCAAGAATTTACATTTGAGTATTTTGCTTGCTAACTGTTTGGGGACCATACATGGTGATGCTCAGGGGCTAGTTCCAGCTCTTGGTGATACTCAGGGGACTATGTGACATTGGAGTGGAAGCCAGGACCTCAATCTTGCAAGGCAAGTGATAATGTTCTACCACCGAACCCACATCCCTGGTCTCAAGAATGTACATTTGCAACAAATTGACAAGTGATGCAGATCTAGGGGAACACTTTAAGAAGCAGAGCTCCAGACTTTCCTGAGCAAACCTCATCCAAGAGTGCATGTTCAGGGGACTCTTATGGCTGCTCTGCTCTCAACTTTCCCCCCACATTCTCCCCCAACCCCCAGCAAGCTGGCACTGAAAATAGTCAGAAACCCCCAGAAACCTCAACCCCAACCTCTCCCTTAAGGGCTGGCTTGCAGCTAAATATATCCCAGTGTTGGGGAATCTGGTAGCCTGGGATAATTCCTGGGCATCTCTGATCCACCCAGCCCCACCAGAAACTTGTTCCCAGTCCCTTAACACTTTCCTGGACCCTAGCTTCTCGCCCAGCCCTGCCTGCTTTCCACCTGGTGCCAAGTTCTTGTGGCAGATGTCTTACCTCTTTGCCCATCAGGCCAGGACTGGACAATGCACCCCTCTGAGTAGCACTGTGCCCCTGCCTGACTTGATGGATTACAATAACTAAGCTTACTCCTTCCCAGAGTCACTCATCTAGAGAGTAAAGCCTTTCACATTGGCTACTGGCTCATTTCAAACTAAGAAGCCTGAGGTGTTAATGCCTGTTGCCCTGTTGTAAGCTCCACATTGGTACAACTGCTCCTGTCTGGCACCCCAGTCTTCTCTGCTTACGATGGCTGAGCTCCCACCAGTCTACCCTAGATTCTCACTCCCACCTATGTCACCTGCTATATCTTGATGAAGACAAGTTGGGCTGCTCTTTCTTCCTTCTGGAGACTTCTCCCATGACAGTGACCCTTCCCAGGGGCCTTCCACTAGGGAACCTCAGTCATAACCCCAGTCCAGCCATGTAGAGTCGGCTTGATTTCCTCACTACCTTTGCTATGGCTGAAATTAAGTGGTAGCTGTAAGGTATAGAGATTTGTAGTGAGGAATGAGAGCTGAAGAGATAAACTTAATTTGATTTCCTGCTCTTCTTCTAGCTAGATCTGTGCCCTTGAACAAGCCCCCTGGTCCTTCTAAACCAGTTTCCTCCTCTGTAAATAGAGACGATAATAGTACCTATTTGATAGAATGATGAGGATCAAATGAGCTAAGGCCTTTAAGATGCTGCTTTTATTTTCTATTGCTACTGTAGCTAATTACCCCAAACTTGGGGACTTAAAACAACCAAAATTAATTTCCTTACAGCCCTGGAGGCCAGAAGTCTGAGACTTAGGGACGCAAAATGAGGAGTCAGCAAGGCCTACTTTCTTTTGGAAGTTATAGAGGAGAATCTCTTCTTTCACTCTCTGGCCTCTGATTGCTGCTGGCTTTCCTTGGCCCTCTGATTGCTGCTGGCTTTCCTTGGCTTGTGGCCACGTTGCTCCAATCTCTGCTTCCATTGTCACACTGCTTTCTCCTGTTATGTGCCTAATCTCCCTCTGCCTCCATACTTTCTGTGATTACATTTAGGGTCCACCAGACAATCCCGGATAATCTCCCCATTTCAAAATCCTCAATTCAATCCCTTTTGCTGCAGAAAGTTGCAGGGATTAGTGCTGGATATTTTGGGGGATCTTTATTCAGCATGCTGCAAGTGTTAAGCAGAGTGCCTGGCATAAGAAACTCCATAAATTACTGCTATGATTCTTATTACTGTTATTAGCATTCTAACTTTTGTTTGCCTCTTAATTCTGCCCAAACATCATTCCCATAATTACCATGCAGTCAGTTGAGTTTCTATAGGTCCAAAATGCCCAATTTATGAAGCTTGCCTAAGTAAGACTCAGAATGCTTAGCCATTTATGCCATCTATAGAATTCTTCCTTCTTAATATGTGCTCCTAGCAAGAAATGGAAATTCTCAGTGGGGAGTGATAAAAGCCCCTCCAGGTGAACTTTTAACTAACAACTTATCAGAGCAAGAGGATGCTGTAATGAGTCCTCAGAGTCCTCTGGTTGCATCCCCGAGTACAGCTTCCTCTGGCCATTATATCTGAGATTCCTTTCAAGGATGTGGCTGATGAGCTCTGTTCTTCTCTCAGTGGATGAGAGCTGAGCGAGACCCCCTAAGGCTCTGACCCCACGGGACAGATCCAAATAAAAGCTTGCTGTCTCCACATCTGTGCACATCTGTTCACAGAGCATGTCCATAGACTATATCTTATCAGGAGAGGCGATCTTGGAGTCCCCACAGCTTGCTGTGTCTTTGAATTCTCATACCCATGAATCCCAGACCATTGAGCAGCACAAAGTGTGCACAAAGTCACAGCCTAGGTGGTCAGACCCAAACCGAGAAGTGGTCAGTTCTGAACTAGGAGTATATAATTCCAGGAATAGGTTGGTTGGCCCACCAAGACTGCTAAAGAGAAATCATCAGACCAAGCGCTGTAGCCATCAAGGCCAAGAGCCAGAGGTCAGCCGGCAGAGAGAGAGCCAAGATAGGAGGAGGCTAGCATGGGTACGGGAGGGGCTTGTTCACATGACTAGTTTTGGGTATTCCTTACAGGGCCTCCTCTACAAAAGGTGGGTTCTTTTTCCTAAGTTTTGAGATCATGAACAGTTCACACTCAGTTCTCCAAGCATCAGTTTCAAAATGCATGGGACCACAAAAGTCAGATCAAAATGAATTAAAGACCTCAACATCAGACCAGAATCCATAAGATACATGGTAGAAAGGTAGGCAAAATCTTCTATGATATTGAAGGTAAAGTACCTTCAAAGATGAAACACCACTGACCAAGCAAGTGGAAGCAAAGAGAAACAAATGGAACTACTTTAAACTAAGAAGTTTCTGCACATCAAAAGAAACAGTGACCAAGATACAACGACAACCTATGGATAGGAAAGGTTATTCACCTAATACTCTTCTTTTAAGGGGTTAATATCAAATACATATAAGGTACCGGTTGAACTCTACAAGAAAAGAAACATCAGGCCACATCAGAAAATGAGGTGATGAAATGAACAGAAACTTTCTCAAAGAAGAAATTCAAATAGCCAAAAGGCACATGAAAGAATTCTCTTCATCACTAATCATCAGGGAGATGCAGATCAAAACAACAATAAGATATCATCTCACACCACAGAGACTGGCACATATCAAAAAGAACAAGAACAATCAGCGCTGACATGGATGTGGGTAGAAACGGACTCTCCTTCACTGTTGATGGGGTTGTCGACTGGTCCGGCCTTTTTGGAAACAGTATTGATATTCCTCAAAAAACTAGAAATTGAGCTCCCATTTGACCCAGCAATACTACTTCTGGGAATATATCATGGGGGCCCAAAAACACACAGTAGAAACACCATCTGCACTCCTATGTCCATTGCAGCACTATTAACCATAGTATTTGACATTTGGAGGTTGGGCCATGGGAAGGCCCAGAATCTGGAAACAACCTGAGTGCCCAGACGAATGGGTAAAGAAACTATGGCACATCTACATAATGGAATACTACACAACTGTTAGGAAAAATGAAGTCACAAAATTTGTCTATAAATGGATGGACATGGACAGTATCATGATGAATGAAATTAATCAGAAGGAGATGAACAGATATAGAACGACTGCATTAATTTAGGTATATAATATTTTGATACCATTCTCATCACTTATCAACTTTTCTCCACCAGTGTTCTCATACTCCCTCCCCACCCCAATGCCACTCCATCCTTGCCTGTCAACTTGACAGGCATATTACAAAGTTTCAGCAGTTGCAGCTTATTTTGTTGAGTCTGTTTTTTGGCTATAGGCTAACCACCCACTCATGGAATTTTGTTTTAGTCAGCTGAAACAACTATAACAAATACTGTATGGCTTAATCAATATACCTCTATCAATCAATACATGGACACAGGTAAAAAGTCTATCTATATATGTATAGTTATATATAGATAGATAGATAGATAGATAGATAGATAGATAGATATGTATTTCTTAGCGTTAGGGTGGCTGGAAATTTAAGACCAAGTTGCCTGGATGATTAGGTTCTGATGCACACACTCTTTCTGGTTTGCTTCTCATCATCTCCTCAAATCATAAGAATGATATCCTTGTCATGCTTCTTCTTAGAAAGACACCAATGTGAAGAATCCTTTTCCTTATACCTTCCCATGGCCCAACCTCCAAATACCATCATCCTGAGGATTAGACTTCAGCAATCAAATTGGGGTAACACAAGCATTCAGCCCATAGAAAGTCTCTTCTTGGGGTAGAGAACTTTGATCCAACGGATGCTCTCAAAGTTAGCATGGGGCTCCCCTAGACTCTGAGTGTGAGATTCAGGACTAGGTACATTCAAACCTCACTACACTGAACAGGCCCAGAAAGTCACCTAGCTAAGCTCCACACTGAGGCTTATAGAAGCAACTTCAGGCCACTTCAGGCCACAGGACCAGGCTTATTGTCCCCCACCTTTTGTTTTGTCCCTTAACCTGCTCACTCTTCCTAGGGTGAATTCTTCTCTATCCTTTAGAAATCTTGTCCCACCATTGTCCCTTCATACTTCCTCAACCCCTGTAACCATCTCCAAGATATTTCTATTCATAATAAGGAAACAAGGATGCCATGAGACAGACAGGGTGTATATCATGAGTCAGAGGTCATGAATCTAAAATCAGTTTGTTAGGATCAAGACTGAGTTCTGCCTCTTATTAGCTGTGCAAATTTAGGCAACTTATTTCATGTGTAAAACAAGAAAAGCTGTGTCTGCCACCTTCCAGAGCTGCAGAGGAGTAAGTGGGGATTTATAAAAAAAAATTATAAAACAGTGTCCCATGCAGGAAATGCACTGAGGTATGGAAGCAATATTATAATTGTCATGTGTGAAGTGCAGCACACAGACCAATATAAAGCAGTGTTGGGGACAAGAGTGCTGAAGTTCCAACAGTGCCATTTTTTAGCTTTGGACTTTGAGGAAATCACTTGGCCTCCTTGACCTCAAGATTTTTTATTTGGAAAACAAAGAGCTGAGAGTTCCCATATGCAGTAAAAAAGGACACAATTGTGGGACAGTCTAAACACAGAGATTCCAGTCACTCGGCTCCCTATGACAGTGGGGTGATCTCCCTGTCACCACTCCGAGCACCCTGGGGAGTTCATCCATTGGTGATCCCTTGCCTCTCATGTGTCTTCAATATGTCCCCTTCCTCTGGATCCAGTTTCTCAGGGTTCAGATGCTTACTTCCCCACACTAAGAAAACCTCTTTCCATGATTTTTTTTAAAGTCGCCACCTCAGATTTTTCTCCTCTTTCCACTCAGGACTTCTGGAAAGGGTGTGAGGCACCATGACTATAGGCCTCATTGACTGACAGGGGTGGTGGTCTGCTTCTCACCAGCTGTTCACTCTCTCTCAGGGACATCCCAGGATAGCAAAGTACTCCCATGTCTGAGAACACTCTGAGGAGATTGACCAGGTGGGCTTATGAGGGAACCCAATGTTCCATATCTTCTATTTTACTGGTGGTATTACTTCAGTCTGGGCTATTAAGCCTTCTTGCCAGTGGGAACTAAAATCGGGCTCAAGATAGGGTTAACCTCCCCAGACCCTCAAAGAGCCCTCTGGAGAGAAAGCAGCTGATAGAAGGAAGGAAGCTTATGTAGGACTTTTCTTGGGTTAAAAGTGGGCTGACAAAGTGGCCAGGGAAAGGCAAGCTCTGCTAAGGGATCTGACTTCCATCACAAACATAGAAGGGAGGTAAGTATCAGTCAGTGTTCCCATTCAGCTGTGAAGGAAAGGAGGGAAATTAAAACCTCTAACTCCTGGAGCAGGGAGAAAGATGACTGCCGGGCAGATAAAAGGCAATCCTGATCCATGCTGGGGCAGACAGGGTGTGCATGAGAAGGGACCATGCATCATCCTCAAAAGAAGGATCCTCATCATGGAGGATGGAGCCCCATGTTGGGAGCACTAGCAGGGATTCCCCCACACCAGGATTTTCCCTTCTACTTGTGGCACCAATATCCCAAGGAGACTATGTCTTCCTGCTGATCCAAAGGACTCTCCAGGGAGACACCATGACTATGCTGAGAAATGCTTTCATGACCGGCCTGCTCTCCCACTGACCCACGTCACTCTCTGCCTTCACATGCCTAAAGGACAGAACATACTGAGGCATCTTGGTATACCCTTGTGTCAGCCCTGGACACAGCCCTGTGAGATGACTGCCCCTTTGTTCCCTTCATCAGACCGTATACTCCTACTGAGAACAGTTGGGGTCTTGGCCTCCTTCCTGTCCACTGATGGTACCAAGGCATAGTTCTCTTATCTTTGACTGCCTCAAAGAGTCTGACATGTCGCAGATTCTCAGTATCTGTATTTTAATTAGTGGAGGGGGTACAGGATCCCCTCCATGGGCCTGATGCTATGCTCACAATTACAGAGTACTTATTAGGCACTAGTTCTTCAGTGTAGCGCTTGACTTCTATTGACTCATTTTATTTTCAAGAGCACACACCATTATCATCTCCATTTTGTGCATGGGAAAACCGGCCTCCAAAGAGGCCTTAGGATATGCAAGTAGAAAGCAGCAGAAGCAGGAGTTGAACCTTAGCAGCTGCTACCACACATTGGGCCATTAGCTAACACTTGAACTGCTTCTTCAAATGCTGAAGTCTGAGCCTTCTCACTTGGGTTGCCAAAGGCACTGTGGGCAGATTAGCAGACCATTAGAGGTGGAAAGCCCAAATTCTCGTCTGAAACAGCTTATTGTGCTGGGAAGCCCAGGGTCCCCTGGGAACTGCCAGGAAAGTCAGCAAATAGCATGAGAAAACTCTACTCTTCTGAGGCTGGAGATGCCTTAACCAAAGAGGCACAGAGATACTGGCCTATGCTAGAAACCTAAGTAGGCAGGAGTGTGAGGTCTGTCCAGAGCAGGGATTAGAAGGGGTTCCTGGATGACTGGCCAGACAAGACGCAAGGACAAAATCAGAAGAAACTGGATTTAAGAGGGTCCAATCAGCTCATAGCTGAATGACAGGGGAGGGGCTTAGCTCTGAGAGAAAATAACTAGAATGAGGTGCTAGGTGGAGTTCAAGGCAATCACTAGTCCATGCAGAAGACTGGTGGGCAACTGGGAAACTGAGGCAGTCATGGAAGCTGACAAGAGGGATCTCTCTGAAGGAAGCAGTCTGGTAGACAGTGAGGGGAGGTAACAGTTCGCAGAGACTCAGAATCAGTCCTCCCTCCTGCCCCAAAGTACACACTGAGAGCACCAGAGCACAGCCCATATCTCACTGCTGACCTGATGAGGCTTCATCTATGCAATCTGACTGAAACCAGAGGCTGAACCTGCATCTGGAGATGTTTGTGTCTACAGCTGAGCAGACTTGGGACCAGCAGGGACAAGCGGTGGGGCAGAGGTGTCTCATCCATTCCCTCACCCACCCATCCACTGTCACACAATTGCAGAATGTTTAGTAGTAAGAGATCTTGTGGGGACTCTGATATTCAGAATTTTGAAATCTGTTTTGTGCCTTCCAGGAGCTGGAGCAGCAGACGCTGGAGGTTGAGTGAAATTGACAGTGCTCAGTACACTCGAGGATGTATTGATAAGTGATGGGGAGATTAGGCCATCGCTGTGATGAGGGTGTGCGTAACCAAGGGGGACAATTGCCATCTGCATGGCTATTCAATACAAGTTATATAAAGATTAGGCTGATGGCGGCTTTCTAAAATAAGCTCCATGGCAGACACCTCACCTGCTAACCCCCTGAGTGAGTTGAGTTCAGTGGAATAGCTCAATAAGCGTTTTACACAAGGGAATATCAGATGATCTTTGCCCACACTGAGCCGTGCCACCATGACCACAGCTGTGGCTCACCAAAGGACAAAGTATCGCTTAGTCTCTAGGGAGCTGAGTGTTTTAGGGGGGTTGGGGAGAGTTGTGCTGTACCACAAAGTGGTGCTAACTGCTAATCCCAAGGCTGTACCTATGCCCAGCTTTGCCCAGCTTCCAAGAGCCACACATTTTTCTGGGAGCATGAAGGTGGTCCTTTTCAAACCCTGACTATGGTCTGAGCCTTGTCGTCTTATTGTGGACCACAAAAGGAACAGCTGGACACATTCCTGGGCACTTTTTACTTACTAGTTGTTCTTTCCCCCCTCCCGTTCTCCTTATCTCCTTTTCTCTCTCTCTCCCTTTCCTCTTCCTTTCTAGATCTCCCTCTCTCTCTTTCCAAGTCTACTTCTCCTACTCTCTCTCTCAGCTTCTTAAATTTAAGTTCAATGAGACAAGCCATTGGCTGTGCCTTTTTTACTGCTCTATCATCTGTCAATTATGACACAGAACAGGGTCAATAACACTAAATATGTTTCATGTATTTGTTATTTATGTATGAATAAATGAATATTTTAGGCTTATGGCAGCTTTATAAAATAAACTTTGTGGCAGACCTCTCCCCTGCTCACCCCATGAGTGGGTTCAGTGGAGTAGCTCAATAAAAGTTTTACAAAGGAGAATCTCAGATGACCTTTCCCCACTTGAGTTTGAGGGTCAGCTAAAATGTTTATTAACTCTATTTACCTTTTAGATCAATAATCTAGACTTGATTTCCCTGTTTGGAAGATGGAGGGACTTCCTTATACAGCAGTTGGGAGTATTTGGTGGGACAATACATGTCGAGCATGTTCCTGTTTATAATAAGATACCAATAAGAGGATTGTGATCATCATAGTCATTGAAGTTAAATGTCCTTGATCTTCAGGCACAGGAGGGAAAAACACAAACAAAAAAGCAATAATTAAGCTAAATAGGGGAAGAGAAGCAATCTAGAACAGGGGGTCCACAAATAGTAGTGCCTGGAGCAGCAGTTCCAATACCACCTGAAAACCTTCCCAAAATTCACATTTTCAGGCCCACCCAGACACTCCCCCAATCAGAAACTCTGGAGAAAGGACATAGCAATCTATATTTTAATGAACTTTTCAGGCTGATACACACAAATTTGAGGATTATGGGCTCAGAACAAGGGGAAGGTGGAAGTTCTGTTCCTAGTAGGCATCTTCTAATGCATAAAGGCAGAGAAATCCAGGCAGCACTAGAACTAGCACCTAAGGTCTCTTGTTTTGCACCCACCAGACTGGTTTTGCCCTCTCTTACTGATGGATAAGGTTGGCTTCTGTTCATTGCAAGTAAAGTGCTATTGACTGCAGGAAGGACATTGTTTGCTAAAGCACAGTCACTGAGGCTCATTTTCTGTTCATGAACTTGTATTGATTGCAGGGATAAGAGTGCAGTGGCAAGAAGGGAGGAAGCAAGTATCAAAATACTATGGGGTCACTGTTCCCAAACATCTGAATGTACTGAGGCCCCTGGGAGGATTTCTATTTGAACAGTGGTGAGAAAGTTCATCAGGAAAGTAACAAGAATTGGAATGGCAGCACCCTTAGGCTAATATTATTTTCTGCTCTATAAACATTCCTCTGCAATCTTCAGAATCTGCAGAATGGTGTGTGTGTGACTGTGCGTCTATGTGTGTATGCATGTGGAGAGGGGGAATTTGGAGCTATACCTGGGAGCAAGCAATATTAAAGAGAAGTCTGTGGCAGGTTGATGACATGAGTACCACCAAGACTCCCCATGAAGGTAAAAGTATGTTTAGCCTTTGAGTGTAAAGAAATAAGCTAACTCTCTGTTAGCATCATGGAAAGACTTTAAAAATTACCATTGTCCAAGGTCTCTCCTGTAGATTTTGACAGTTTGTATGAATGGAACCCAGTTTCAGTACACATCTATAAATCTTCTGAGGTGATTCTAATGTGCATGCAGTGTAAAGAACTGCTTTTTCTAAATGAAGAAGAAACAAAGACATGAAAATACATTCAGCATCATGATCAGAGAATCAGTGTTAACAAAATAATAATTCTACCCTAAAGAATGTAGCTTCGTGGCTGAATAAATAGCAGTGCTCCTACATAAAAAAGAATGTAGCTTCAATGCAAAGCCTTTAAATGTACCAACAGTATTCTCATACAAATAGAAATTTTAAAAATCCTTAAGTGCATATGGAACCACAAAAAACTTAAAAGTTCCAAAACAATATTGAGAAAAAAGGATAAAAATTATGTTCTTGACTTCAAACTATACTGCAAAACTAGAGTAATCAAAACAATATGGTATTAAACTAAAAAAAGGCACAAGTTTTAATGAATTAGAGTATCCAGAAGCTGACTCACATATATATGGATAACTAATTTATGGCAAACTAGAAAAGAGACTATAATGGAAAAGGAAAGTATCTTCAATAAATGGTCCTGAAAAAACTAAACAATAATGTGCAAAATAATGAAACAAGAGCACTTTATTATGCTGTATCACTGTATCACTGTCATCCTGTTGTTCATTGATTTGCTCGAGCAAGCTCCAGTAATGTCTCCATTCGTCCCAGCCCTGAGATTTTAGCAGCCTCTCCTTGCTCGTCCTTCCCAACGGTGCCGTATTGGAGGCTCTTTTAGGGTCAGGGAATGAGACCCGTAATTGTTACCTGTTTTTGGCATATTGAATACGCCATGGGTAGCTTGCCAGGCTCTGCTGTGTGGGCAGGATACTCTCGGTAGTTTGCTAGGCTCTCCAAGAGAGATGGAGAATGTATATAGGAGAAAACCAGCAAGTATGTTAAAACCAAACACATGTGTGCTGCTCTAGGTACATCACTTTATTATTCTACAAACTAAAATTAATTCAAAATGGATTAAAACTTACATACAAGACCTAAAAGTATACAATATGAATAAGAAAACACAGATGAAAGACTATTTGATATTGATCTTAACGATGCCTCTGTGATTTATATCCAGCATATGAGAAACAAGTAAAAGTAAAGTAAAGGCCCTCCCGTTGATCTTCGATTTGCTCGAGCGGGCCCAGTAACATCTCCATTGGAGACTTTGTTGTTACTGTGTTTGGCATATCGAATATGTCATGGGGAGCTTGCCAGGCTCTGCTGTGCGGGCGAGATACTCTCGGTAGCTTGCTGGGCTCTCCGAGAGGGGCGGAGGAATCGAACTCGGGTCGGCCATGTTGGCTGCGTGCAAGGCAAACGCCCTACCGCTGGCTGGAGTGATGAGAAACAAAAGAGAATTAAAAAAATGGCACCACATCAAACTAAAAGGCATCTGCAGAGTGAAAAAATAAAGCCACTGTTATACATTTTGGTACAATTAATGACTATGACTCATCATGCTGTTATTTTGCTTAAGTGCAGGATGGCAAATATAACATAATTTGAGGTTGAGACAATATTTAGCATGTACATTCTTGTTCATTGTAGATAAACTAGCATAAATTACAATAAAAATCTACTGCTTTTACATGATACTCCATGCACTGAAAAATAAAATCTGTTCCATATACAGATATTTTTCAAATAAGACATTAACCAAAGAGTTAAAACAACAAAGCAGTCTACTGATTACGAAAAGATACTTGCAAAAAATTCCATAAAATGGCCCTATCAAGAAACATATAAGCAATTCCTACAACTTAGCAAAAACAAAAAACATGCAGCCCATATTTTTTAAATGGGCAAAGAATCGAAATATGTATTTCAACAAAGAAAGCATACAGATGGCCAACAGACACATGAAAATATGTTCTACATAGTTTATCATGATGAAGATGCAATTCAAACCACAATGACATTTCACTTTATACCATTAAAAAATAATCTATTGTCAGAAAAATCAAGAAATGAGTCACACCCATGAGCCACCTCCAGTATCTTCATGTAAACTCATCAACTAGCCTTGCTCCAGAGACTCAGAAATGAATCTCAAAAGAGATCAACAAGCCACAGAAATTTTTTTTCAGACACCAGCTCATGGTTGAGACATCAGGGCACCCTGGAGGTGGGTAGATCAGCCAGTGCCTGCCCAAACAGAGCCCAGGCAGCTGCTCATTCCCACATGCCCCTGGTCAGACTTCATCATCTCAGAATGAAGCCCACCAAGAAATTCAGCTTAGAATTCAGGTATGTGGATTTTATGATGAAATATCCAGACTTTCTCAGAGTTGGGCTCAGTACTTCCAGAAGCCCCAGAAGTCATAATCAAACTTCAAAGCTTCCACCCAGTTAAAAATTTAACTCCACCTGTAACAACCCAAATCAGACGATTACACTTGAATAGATGTGGCTCACTGCCAGCAGTTTCTATCTTCGTTGTCTATGCACCAACATCCAATTATGGTGAAGGAGATATTGAGAAGTTCAACATGGAGCTGGAGAAGTTCTATAAAGAAGACCACACCTTCTACAAGATCATTGTCAGTGATTTTAATGCTAAGATAGGACCGAAAGATCAGCCAAAGAACTCCACATCAGGACCCATGGCCTAGAATGGAACGAACAGGGTGAGAGACTGTCTGAGTTCATCATGTTGACCAAGACCATCCATGGTAACTCACAGTTCCAGAAGGCCGAATCTAAACATTGGACATGGGAGTCTCCCGGTAGACAGTTCCACAATGAAACCGACCACATCATATTCAATGAACGGTTTTGCCTGACTGATGTTGCTGTTATCCCAAAATTCCAAACGGGATTGGACCACTGTCTCCTTCATGCAAAATTCTACTTCACAGAGCGGGGGATAAGGGCTGCAAAGTTTAAGAAGAGAACTCCCAGAACGACCACCAACTGGGAGCTCTTTGGCTCTGTTATGGCAATATGGGAAGATGCTGTCATTGACAACACTGACAAGGAATACGATCAACTGGTTCAGCACCTCCATGATTGTGCAAGGAATGCCAAGAGAGAAATAACTACAAAAAATGCCTGTCTTCGAAAATTCTTGAGTTTATTTGCCAACGTGGTTTGATGCATGCCTCAGGCAACTGCAAGTGAACGTCCGAGTTCGCAAAGCAGTGCAGAGAAGCCATCAAGGAAGATCTCAAAGAGAGAAGAGCAGCAGTGCTGGTAGATGTGGCAGAAGCAGGGAAAAGCATTTGTAACGCCCACCAGTCCTTCACCAACTACAAGACCAAGATGACTGACCTCCGACATCCTGATGGATCTATCACATCTTCCA
Organism: Sorex fumeus; assembly: GCF_029834395.1. Classification (NCBI taxonomy): domain Eukaryota; kingdom Metazoa; phylum Chordata; class Mammalia; order Eulipotyphla; family Soricidae; genus Sorex; species Sorex fumeus. The sequence goes on from NW_026606104.1 coordinate 49,737,443, forward strand.
GAAGGGCAATGGAGAGGATTATTCATGACTTCTATTCAGATGTCTTTAATAGCCAGGTGCACCTGCCCACACATCAAATTCCACAGGATGGATATGTCATTCCCAACGTTCTCCCTTCCAAAATCCGACACGCCATCTCATTGGTAAGGAAACAAAGAGCACCTGGCCCAGACAAGGTCAGATCTGAACACCTGAAAAACCTACCATCAGTACCCATCAATACACTGGCTCAGCTCTTCATACACTACCTGTCTGAATACAAGGTTCCATCCCAATGGAAAACCAGCAGGACTATACTACTGTACAAGAAGGGAGGCATCCATGATATTGGTAACTATTGCCCAATCTGCCCATTGTCTGTCATCTACAAGCTGTTCACTCGAGTCATCCTGAATAGGATTGGCAGAACACTAGATGAAGGACAACCATGAAAGCAAGCCGGGTTCCGCAAAGGATTCAGCACCATCGACCATATCCACACAATAACCAAGCTCATTGAGGTTTCTCGGGAGTTCAAGATGTCACTCTGTCTAATGTTCATTGATTTAAAGAAGGCCTTTGATTCTGTTGAGATGGAAGAGGTCATCAAAGCCCTAGCCAATCAATACATCAGGATCCTCCATGAACTGTATTACAGATTCACTACCAGGATCTCACCATTCTACAAAAAAGTGATCATAGATGTCAAGAGAGGGGTTCAGCTGAGTGATACTATTTCACCAAAACTCTTCAGTGCCACCCTCAAGAACGTTATGCGACAACTGGAATGGGAAGGAATGGGAGTGAAGATAGATGGTCGGCAAATACACCACCTTCGCTTTGCTGATGACTTTGTTCTAATAACATGAAACATCAGCCAAGCGGCACAAATGCTGACCGACTTCGACCGTGAGTGTGGAAAGCTGAATCTCACGAAGACAATGTTCATGAGAAACAGTCTTGTTCCTGACGTTCCATTCGCTCTCAATGGAATGACCATCTCCGAATGCAACAGTTATGTGTACCTAGGTCGAGAAGTCAACATGATGAATTACCTGGCACCTGAGTTGCACAGGAGGAAGAGAGTGGCTTGGAATGCCTTCAAGAGCGTCGAAGAAATAACTAAGAGGATGAAGAACCTCCAGCTCCGAGCACATCTCTTCAATTCCACTGTTTTTCTTGCATTAACATATTCCTCAGAGATCTGGGCCCTACAAAAACAGGATGAGAATGCTATTTGGGTTTCTCAAAGAGGAATCAAAAGAGCTATGCTTGGAGTATCACACTTAACTCAAACGAGAGAAAGAATCCAGAGTTCGACCTCCGTCAACGCTCAGGAATCAGGGACGCTATCTCGTTTGCCAAGGCATTGAAAGTATCAGATGGGTTGGACATGTAATGAGATTTAGAGATGACCATTGGACTAGAGCCATTACCGACTGGATTCCATGGGACGTCAAAAAATCTCATGGCTGCCCACCTACGAGATGGTCAGACTTCTTCGTCAAGACCCTGAACAATTGGTTTGAGGCTCTTTGTGTTCCTAGAATGAGCAGATGCCATTGGGCTATGCTAGCATGCAACAGGGATGAATGGAGACGTTACTGGCGCCTGCTCAAGCAAATCGATGAGTAACGGCATATCAAGTGATCAAGTGTATCAACCTGTTAAAGATTCTGAATTTCCTGAACAGATCAAACTCTACAACACTGATAAATCACTTGTAGCACGCCAGATTAGATGGGTTGTAAAATAGAAGGCAGCCAATCACTATTAACAGAACATAAACACAGAAAGCTTAATCTGCAATAATATCTTAGTAATCTCTCATACAAGGATTTAATGTCACCATGGTGAGATACTACAATTTATACTAATTTTCTTCTAAGGAAACAGTTTTTGACCATCCTGTTAGTAAATAATTGATAACAAGCAATACAAAATAAATTATTGAGGGACTGCTCTCGGGGCAGGCTTAAGAGGTGGTTAGAAAAATAGGGAAAGTATAATAGTGGTTGGATTGGGGTTTAAATATTGAATTTCTGTAACACTGTAGCACTGTCCTCCCATTGTTCATCGATTTGGTGGAGCGGGCACCAGTAACATCTCCATTGTGAAATTTGTTACTGTTTTTGGCATATTGAATATGTCATGGGTAGCTTGCCCGGCTTTGCTGTGGGGGCGGAATACTCTCGGTAGCTTGCCAGGCTCTCCGAGAGGAGTGGAGGGATTGAATCCGGTTGGCTGCGTGAAAGGCAAACGCCCTACCCACTATGCTATCGCTCTGGCCCAAATCATCATAAAAAACTTTATAAACCACAGTGTTTATATAAAGTGAAAGGGGAAAAATTACATATGTATGTCTTACCTATTTCATATAAATTCCAAAATATATTAACACAGAATTGCTTTAAAAGTCTTATTAATGACAGGTGAGATATGATTATTACCACAATGAGATCCAAGTATAAAATAAAATTGAATGTAATATTTTAGATTCCAGAGTTGAAAACCTATATATTTATATATGTATATATATATATTCTCCTCCTGTATGGCACAATAAAAATATAGAGAGAATGGGCATTTTATTATATTATATTAAGTGATTTTAATTTTCTTATTTATATAAGTCAAAATCATACAGTAATCACATACAGTAATTGGCTCTTACTGATTTATTTACTGATTTATTTTCTGATCATTCTATTTACCATTTCTTAAAGTTTTGTTGGAATAATAAATATAAAGTAAATTTGTTATGTGTATAAGGAGGCAGGTTGGGATTGGGAGGGAAACTGTATATTGGTGGAAGAAAAGTAACACTGGTGATGTTGGAATACTAAATGCTTGAAACAACTGTATAAAATGAATAACATTGGAAATTTTGGTGTTTTTAATAAAAATTGTTTTTTAAAAAATCAAGAAATATCAGTGTTGTGGACGATGTAAAAGAAAAGGTACTCTCTTGCACTGTTGGTGGGAATGTAAATCAGTGCCACTACAATGGAAAACAGTATGGTGGTGACTCAAAAAACTGAAAATAGAACTATCACATTATGATTCAGTAATCCCACTTCTGAGTATATACCTGAAGCATATGAAAACACTAATTTGAAAAGATATTAGGACCCTTATGTTCATTGCAGCTTGATTTTCAATAGCCAAGATACAAAAATAACCTAAGTGTCTAATGACTGGATGAATGGATAAAGAAGAAGTGACACATATTCACAGAGAAATGCTCCTCATCCAAAAATAAATAAATAAAAAGATAAAATTTTGCCGTTTATGACAATATGAACAGGCCTGAAAGGGATTAAGCTAAATGAAATAGGTCAGGAGAAAGACAACAAAAATGTGGCTGTATTCATATTTTGTATAAAGAAATAAAGCAAATGATCAAACAAAATGAAGATGATAACAAGCTCTTAGAACAGGGTTTGCTAGAGGGAAAGGAAGTCCGTGGAGAGGCACCAGAATGGTGACGGTACCGATTAGTTGGTTATGGATAGTGAACGGATATTGGGAGGTGGGTATGGTGTGATAAATTCTGGGCAGAAAAACGACGCCTTAAACTGGGGGCGGGAGGGAGGCGAGAAGGTGAGTAGGTCTTCCACTAACCACTTCCTCTCCACATAAGAGAGCAAATGCACCATCTCATTTATGACCCCAAGCTTGTGTTTTTGAAACTTCTACCCATGCCTTTGTCATTTGTTTGTCAGTGGAAAGGTCTTGTACCAGAACCAGGAATCCTGGTTTTGAAAACAAGTGAGAAATAATAATACCCAGGACATAGACAGTGAAGATCCAAATGGGTTTGCAAACCCATTGCCATTTAATTAGGCACTTGCTCATTTTGATACCAGCCACAATAACTCCCCAGAGAGGCAAAGTCAACTGATGGTGTTTCCCCAGTTCAAGAAAACTAACGACAATGTCATTTTCTCTCTAGAGGTAACCAAGGCAGGAGACAGAGAAATTCTATAAAGAGCTTAGCTGAACATGCCTAGTTCTTCTTCCAAAGTTACCAATCAGATAAGTCACTCCTTAATGATAATAAATGACCAAGGTAATCAAAAAAAGCAAGAAGAGATTTTTTTTCAAACATTCCCCTCCTGTATGGCACAATAAAAATGCTTTCCCCTCCACCATAGGTATAAACATTTCTCTCTAACATCCGAGCAGAGATTTTTCTTTCTGAATATAGGTGTGTATGAGAGAGAAAGAGAGAGAGAGACAGAGAGACAGACAAAGAGAGAGAGAGAGAGAGAGAGAGAGAGTGTGTGTGTGTGTGTGTGTGTTTTCTGTAGGTGTATTGGGAGCATATTTGTATTGAGACAGGTGTCTGTACAACTATGCTTCTGATTTTTTGTGCCTGTTTGGCAAAGCTTTAATTCTGCCCTTCCCTAACACCTACCCACTCAAATCCCATCTACTCCACCAACCTCCTGGTAGGCTTTTTGTATTTGTCACTCACATAACCTAAGAAATCTTGTTGATGTTCTCAGCCATCACTGTACTCAGAGAAAATACCCCAAGTGATAGGGCTGGAAAGACAATACAACCGGTAGGGTTGCTTGCCTTGCATGCAGCCAACCAGGGTTTAATCCCATATAGCCCCCCAAATCCCACCAGCAGTGACTCCTGAATGCAGAATCAAGAGTAACTCCTGAGCTTAGTCTAGTATGGCTAAAAAAACACACAAAATCAAAATAAAATATCCCAAGTAGTGATGACCATCTTCTAAGTGGCTGGGAAGTTTCTTCATCACTGTTATATCATAGACTTGTCCCAAAACAAGAAAGATGGTAGTATACACTATCCTTGTCCAGGTAGGACTTTTCTAATTATGGTCTATTTCAATTAATGGGTTCATGAACTTCTAAATGGAACTAAGGAAGGCAATAGAAATGAGATTTCTATTCCTTAATCCAAGGGATCTTGTGAACACTTGGAACAGATTCAGCCACATGGTGGTTATCCCATGCACTGAGAGTCTAGACCTTATTAAGTCTGTACAAAGGATTTAGTCCTTCTCCTCTCCTCTGCCATACATAGGTCCTCCCAAAGGGCTGACAATGGTTCTACACAGTCCAGCACTGAACTTAGGAGGTTACTCTCCAAGGTTTTTCATATAAACCCATCTTTTCTTCTTCAGTAATTCCTCTAGGGACTTCCAGGAGCCAGAACTGCCAAAGAGAGACATTTTGAAAGGGGCTTCAGAGTTAGGCTAGAGTAAGATATAAGGAGAGAATAAGGATAGAGACCCTATTTCTGACATGCTCATCCTTTAATTCTAAGAAAAGCAAACATCTCTGGTTATTTTTTTCTCATCTGTTAAATAGATGGTCTTAGTCTTAATATAGTTAATATCTTTTGAAGGTTTACTATGTAATAAGTACTGGTATAAAATTTAAACATATATTATGTTACTTATCTACTGACAACAAATTAGCATGAAATATAATGGTTTAAAACCACAAATGTATAGGACTGCTCAGTGACTATGAGGAATATGGGCATGACATATCTGTACCATCTGCTTTAGCACACATACACAAAAGTGTTGCACAGTACTGCAGTCAACTTTAGGCTCAATTCAGCTAAGCTCACTCGCCTGACTGTTGGTAGGACTCAGTTCCCCAAGAACTACTGTGATGATGGCCTTGTTGAGCTGGTGACTTAGAGGCCACCCCCAGTTTCTGTCCAGGTGAGCTGCTCACACCTGCTATTATCTTCCATCACAATAAGACAGAGAGCAGGGGAAGTAAGATGAGTCAGTTTCTTGTACCATAATCTCGAAGTGACATCCTATTATTTCATCGTATTCACTTATTAGGAACGAGCCAGTAGGTCCAGTAGACATTCTAGTGGTGAGGAATAAACAAGAACATGAATACCTAGAAGTAGGGGTTATTGGGAGATATCTCAAAGACTGCCTATAAACTGCATTACATCTATGTATCTTCACAGCAATACTAGGAGACAAGCAGTGTTAATATTTTCCTCAATCATCATTCTTCAAAATTCTTCCCAGATCATATAGCTGGTATATTCCAAAGCCAGAGTCAGTGCTCTTTAACCTCTAACCTGAGAGGGAATTAGATGTAAAACTGTCAACAATGCCACTGTAATCCACATGAATGCAAAATTCTCTCACCAATATTCTCTTCCTGCTCCACCTCACTCAGAGTCTTGCCCTTCCCTTGAGGAATGATCCTAAATCCTCTGCCTTTCATATTCTCTAAACATTGACTCTCAGCTAGCCCATTCCCAGTTCAGGTCTGATGCATCATGAAGTCTTATCTCAACTTGTGATTGGCTGCAGAGAAAACTAGCATCCAAGATGAAAGGGGAGAGTGTAATAGAACCTGTGTTTCTGAGCATGAATTCAGGTATCCTTACCTAGGAAGGATAGGCTGCATCTCAGAAGGTGATGAGCACACTCAGATGAACGCATCCAAAACCAGTGACTCTGTTCCATTAGAAATGAATGAAGACAGGGCTATAGATTAGGGATAGAGTTTGGATGATCCCCACCTAGACTTGGAAGCAGAATTGCTCAGATGTGTTAAAATGACCTGATGATTTCTCTATAGCAACTGGCCTAAAGAGACCTTTCCTTGTGGCTCAGAGGTGCCCCTTTCATATAGTATCAGTCTATTTGACAGCATTGACTTTTCCTTTGTCTTTCCATCACCTGCTCATCCATGAATTAGGTATGGCTCTCTCAGATTGTTTCATTTGTCCTTCAACTCTCCAAATCTTCCTTCATGTGGAAGGAACGAAATTGACATGATTTTTATGATGACAAGAGACTGACACCCATGGGTCCATGTTTCTTTAATATGTAAACATCCCTCCCAGGTGTGGCCTGTGTTCCCATGCATCTGGCTAAAAGTTATAATGGATCACTGGACTTCCAGAGCAGAGGAATGTTTGAGAAAATCACTTCAGTTTCAGATCCAACCTATTTTGGATCTTGGTTTGATAGTTACAAAATTAATATTTTATCCCGATTCAACTGAAGCATGTAACTCAATTTAGTTCCAAACTTTGAAGAAAGATGAGGTGTTTAATTCTGAATCCCACAGATTCCACCAGGAAGAGGACACAAAGGGCTTTTCTAGGTTCACCTTTCTTGAACACCACAGAGCCAGGAATATGTGGCGACAGCTGCCACATTCCTTCCTTCAGGACTGCTGTGGGGAATACAAGGCACCAAGAGGTGCCTGAGGAAATTAAAGTCTTTAAAACTCAGCTCCAATGTCATCACTTGAGACAGAATCCAAAACATCATTCCTGAGTGCACAGAGTTATTAACCAAGTGCTTAAATCAAGGCCATGATTACAGACCATCAGAAGTGCCTACATTTATTCATGCAACAGTGATTCCTCTCCCCCTATTTGCAAGAAGAAAAATGACAGTCTCCTACCTCTCCACTCTAGACATCTTGAACTTGATCATGAAACTTACTTTGACCAAAAACATTCAAGAAGAAGTAAGACAGTGGGAGTCAATGTCTTGGCCTTAAGAAAACCCATCCTGAGGAATGTGGCCAAGGTGGCTTCCTGGCACTAGGAGAAAGAGGAAAAAATGTAGAGTAGTTCTGAAAGAAGCTAACATCCTATTTCATAACCTAGTCCAGATCCAAACTCACATGTGAGCCCATCCACAGGAGCATGAGGTGACACAAGCATAGATCATCAAGAACTGTGAAGCCCCCACATATCCCTGCCCACATAGCAGAAGAAATTCTGTTCTCGAAGTCCTAAGTGTTGACTTCTCTTCAAGCTGAGGCTATTCTCTCCTCTATGTTTTCCCCCAAAGAATTCATCTTTCTTTATTATGTTGATGTTAGGTTCATCTTAAGTGAAACATGGTTGTGAATTGTATCTATAGCTTAAGATATAATCGTGGGATGGAAAACTCAAACACCCAAAGAAAACATTGCTATCAGCTCTGGTAAAGTGGTAAAGTGGGCCTTGTGGGCATTGGGCACGCAGTGCTTCCTCGGCAGCTCTCCTCCTGTGAGGTTTTCACCACCACCATTTGGATGAGGCTATTTACCCAATTTGAGTAAATCATTGTAAACTGGCTAAGTGGGACTTTTCTGTCACTAAGTTCTATGTCACACTAATTCCACCATAGAGCAGGAATATAACACAAGAGGGTACATTTCAGGCCACCCAGTGAGAAGTATCATTTCCCCCAGGTCATCAAGGAAGTAGTACTTCCAGGAAATCTTGACAAAAATGTTTCTTGGAGATAAAAATAGCCACTAGTCAAGTCAAGGTGGGAACCACACAGTATATAAGAAAGTTCCTCATTCCTCCTGAGAGGTCTGTCTGAGTACTTAACAGCCTATTTCCCCTGGTGACTCTCCCAAAGGGGATATCAGATGTAACTTCACAAACTATTTGATCCCACTGCCCCTTTCCTCTTACTCCCCAGAATACAGAGCTATGACAGTTCAAAATTTCTCAGGAGCACTTTTTTTTCGTAAGCTACTTAATAAAACGTCTTGAGTCATTTGGGGACCCCTTTTTGGTCTTGATCAGTTGCCACAGTGAGGTAGATAGAACTCTCCTGCTCACAGCTCCTCTACTGGGTAGGCCTAAGCTGCCAATCTGGTCTTTCTTGCCAATGGCTGACTTGTAGGAATCCAGATGTAGGGCTCTTTCTCTCTCCAGTCCGGATGCCAATGTTTCCATCATTATGAGAGTCAAGGAGAGAAGGGGGCAGGGTGGTGGTAAATGCACACATCTGATACATCATGTATGGGGTTGTTTGATTATGAAGAACTTCTCTGAGGCCTCATCTTCTTATCTGTATAGTGGGGGCAAAAGGTTCTGTCTACTAGGGTCCTTGCTCAGAACTAGAAACATGGAGGCTGACCTGAAGTGGTAGATACTATTGATGCTGCTTTGAAGTCCATGTCTTCCCATCCCTGCCCTCAATTTAGTCCACATGATTTCGAAGAAGCAACCCTTCGTCTCAAATCTGTACATTGTCACTACATTTATTTTTCATGAATATTGACTACATTCCTGACCAAGCTTGGAAAGTAGGGTTGTAATCCTCAAAGTTCTCACAGCCAGGAAAGACACAGCCAAGAAACCCTAACACCAAATTTCTGGGAAAGAAGTTCATGGTTTCCGTTGTCTCTGAAGAAACAGAGGAGTCTGGACTTGCAAGGACACTTAAAGAGCATTGATACATTCCTACTGTGTATCCACTTCACATACACACATGTGCATGTGATGCAGGGACACACACACACAGTAAGATACTCTTACTCTCTCTGTGTAGCAGGTGTATTTGGCTTGAGATAGTGTACCTCAAATACCTTGCACCATTTCCTACACAATCTGTATTATGTCCCTAGAGGCTGAGCTGCTTGCAAATGCACCAAATCAAAAATCTGTGTTTCCAAACACTTGGAGAAAGGGAAGTGGATGCCAAATCTAAACACTTAATATGGAGACTATCTCATTTCCCTTCTCCCACTGTTGATCCTGGGTGTGAGAGGAAAAGATTTTGAAAGCATAATATCTTGTCCAACAATTAAAGGACACTTCTAGCCAGGTCAAACTTAGGCCTCTGCTTTCTTCTGAAATACAAATGAGCAGCATTTGTTTTTCCAGGACTGTACTTACTTTACTCTAAAGGGATGTCTCCTTCAACCATAATAACCATATATTTTAAAGTTCCATTCCTCCCTTGACCTGGCCTTGAAGACAGAAGTCGACCTGGTCTTGCACATTCTGCTGGTTATTTCCAGAAAATGCTGAGTGGCTGCTCCCAATCATTCATTTCCTGGGGGAAATTCAAGTCACAGTACAGATACAAAGTTCAATGTTTAGTATCTGGAAGATTTTTGCCAATGTCAGGGGTGTGAATACACCAATGGGCACCAGAGGAGACTGTCCGGTCCTTTATTAAATGTTTACTGAGTGCCCATGGTGTACCTGGCAGAGGGCTCTTTACTAGGATCATAAAGACAACATTAGGAGCTAATTCTTCTTGGACTACTTAATACATGACGACACTCATTAAATCCTTTAATCTGCATACTAACATGGTGAAACAAAGACGATTATTTTTCATATTTTATTCACAAAGACACTAAGGTCATGCACTTGTCTTGCAAGTGGCTGACCTCAGTTCAGTCTCCACTGCCACATGGTCCTTCATGCACCATCAGAAGTGGCCCTCCTCCCCCGGGGCTGGAGCGATAGCACAGCGGGTAGGGCGTTCGCCTTACAAGCGGCCAACATGGCTGACCCGAGTTCAATTCCTCCGCCCCTCTCGGAGAGCCCGGCAAGCTACCGAGAGTATTCGATATGCCAGACACAGTAACAACAAAGTCTCCAATGGAGACGTTACTGGGCCCGCTCGAGCAAAAAGAATCTAAGACGTAAAAAATAAAACAATTCACTTGAGATCATAATCTCTTTGATGCAGAGCATGGATTGGCATCCAATAATAGTACTCCAAAGCCAGTGTACATAAATATTAACACTCCCCCCTCTCCAACTGGTCATGGAAACATATTTTCCCCCAAGTTGCCCAAGATCTAGTAGAGGAGGCAGCCAAGTAAGTGGGCAGTGACAGCAGAAAGGGAAGCTGTGCATGGAAGGTGGCAGGATATCCCAGGAGGGCCCCAGCTTCTGGGAAGTATCAGAAGTGGATGTGTCTGATCCTTCCCTCCCTGGGACTCTAGTTAAAGCTTTGCAATTCTTTCTGTCCACATTGTCACCTAGGGATCTTGGTAAAATAGAGATCCAGATTTAGGAGCTCTGAAAAAGAGCCTAAGCATCAGAATTTCTAGAAAATACCCATTTCTGGTCATCATTGATGTAAGGCTCTAGTGCAGGAGCAAAATTTTTCAATAAAATGTGTGTGTGTGTGTGTGAGAGAGAGAGAGAGAGAGAGGAAAAGACAGACAGATGCATTTATAAATAATTTTTCCTGTATTATATATAATGTATTATAATTGCTGACCTTTCTCTACCTAATCTGCAACCCAGATATGATGCTGCTACCAAATCCACCTTGGCTTTTTTCTTGATTGTATTTTGGTTGGGGGAAGGGGAGGGGCAGGCACATCCACAGAGCTTAAACTCTGGTCCAAGTTCTTTGCTCACTGGTTACTCTGGGTAGTGCTCTGGGGACCATGAGATGCTAGGGATAGAACTGGGTCTCCTGCATGAAAAACACCTGCTCTCAGCCCTTTAGGCTGTCTCTCCAGATCCCTGCACAGCTTATTTCCCTATCACAAGTGCACTGCTCAGAGATCATGAATCTGCCTGAACACAAGTAGGGCTCACTGTGGGGCAACCAGATTCCAAATGTGTCCTGACAATGACAGCCAACCCTGGCAGGAAGCATCTCTCCTACCAGTCCTGTTTTACACATGGAACCAGCTATCTGGTGAGCAAGTGACTTGTCCAAGGCCCATACCACCAGTACACAGCAGAGCAACTAGGACTGCCCCAGTGCCTGGGGCAAATGCCCAGGGCCCTGTAGCTTCCTGCCTCCTGGGTCTCATTTCATCTCCCATTTTTCCTCCTAAAATGCCTCAGGGTCAAATTAGTTAAGTTATTTGGGCAAAGCCTCTTAGCTGTGAGAGGCAGAGTCAGGTTCAGGCAAGGTTCAGGAGAGACTGACCCCAAGTTCCTTCCTTCTACCGCTCTCCAGCGAGACGGGAATTTGTTTCTGTGAAGGTCACAAGTGGTCCTTCTTGGGCTATAAGCAGAATGAAGGCTTCATTTCTGAATTCTGATGAGCAGGGTTTAGGCCATTATCTGAACGTCTAGTTCCTGACAAGGGCTGGGATCTTCCCTAACCCCTCAGTGTTTCCCTATCAGATCTATAAATAGGATCAGAACGTGCCCATTTCCCTCCACCGATCCTGGGAAAAGAGGTAAAGGAGTCATCCTAGAAGCATTTCCCTTCTCATCCTCGGATCAGCAGCGTCCCTACTGAGACTAGGCCCTGACACTTAGGGAGCTGTGCAGGCCAGGCCTCCAGGCCACTCCACCCCCTGATTCCTCACAGCACACCCCTGCTCTCTCCAGCCTCGGGAATGGAACAAAATTCATTGTTTGTGAATCCTACCTCCCCTCCATCTCCTCCTCCTGCTCACCTTCCTCATACTTTTTCCTCCTCTCCATCCTCCCTCCCCGCCTCATCCTCAATTCTGCCTACTCCCCCTTCAGCTGCTGGCCAACATCACTCCTGTCAGAGCCCTATTGCTAATAAAAGCAAAACAACTGTTGATTGGGAATAAGGAATAAAAATACAGCACCAGAGTTGACCAGCTACTGTGTCAGGCCACATTTCAAGACTGTCATTTTGAAGCCAAGGGAACAGGAGAAATAGCTGTCAGCTCCTACCAGCTCCCACACCACCCGCCCTGGCCCCCCAAATCAGCATCTATTACCTCCCTTCAAAAGCATTCCTCCTTCTGATGCTAGCTGGCCGTGCTCACCCTGTACCGGATCCTCACCTCCATCTCAGTGAGCCTTAGTCAGGCTACACCTATCACCATCACTCACCACTGCAGGAAGCGGGGAAGGGTGTGTGTGTGTGTGTGTGTGTGTGTGTGTGTGTGTGTGTGTGTGTCCCATACCTCTGTTCATGGTGACATACTATGGGGGCTGGGGTTGGATGGAATCACAGATGTGGGTTCATAGAGTGGGGAAAAAAGAGAAAACAACTCTGGGCCCAGCACAGAGTCAGTCATATCCCAGGAGCACTGGGCAGAGCAACTGTCAGCCAGACTGATGGCCCCACAAGGAGTTCAGTCCCTGTACAACAAAAAATGGGGTTCAATTCAGGGTCAGGTTCCCAGACAAAACCAGACCTCAGTTGTCACAGGGCCTGGGAGTTTATGTTAAGGAGACTCCAAGGTGAAGCCCCTGAAGGAGACTCCAAGCTTTTGCCCCTGAAGGCCGAATGGGCCTCATTTGACAATGGAGAGGAACTTGGGTCTCCCAAGGAAAAGATCAAGGCCTGGAGCTCTCCCCAAGTGTCCCTTCCCATTTTGTTTGCAAGACCCACAAGAAAGCCTCCTGAGTCACTTCCTATTCTGGTGAAAATGGGGCTGCCAATGTTTTCCAGATCTTTCCTTTAACAATTTTATCATGATTGAGTGATAGGATATCCACTACAGTTACAAAATTTGACATTTGAAACTAAGTTCTAGGATTTTCTAATTGAACCATTCTAATTGGTCATATGCCCAAGACTGAATAAATAGCCATGACTGCAATAATGTGTCATGCAGATGTAAATGAGCTCTTGTCTTTAAAACACACCAAACAAGGCCACTCCCAGGGTTGCAGCTAACAAAAGCCATGAAAACAGTCAACTATTGAGCCCCTCCCACATGCTCAGGATTGTGAACTTTTGTTCATGCTCTTGCACTGAAACAGCTTCAAAGTGGGCCAAAGAGATGATATAGTCCAGTTTTCTCACTGAGTCTACATTTTACTTTGGAGGGAACCTATAACATCTCTGGACAGCAGTGTTAGATCGTCACACTTGAGAAAGGGGGCAGTGGGTTATTAAAGATGGGCAAAAAACATGAGCAACCTGTCAATTTTTCTGACCCAGAAGCTTGGCTTAGTGTCACAGGTAATGGCACCTCTATAGACAAACAGCCTTGAGTTTGAGGAACATCTTCATGCTATTTATCAGTTTTCTAACCACTGCCTTCTAGACTGAATGGCTGTCATCCCCTCCCAAACCCCATTCATTTAGAAACATAATCCTCAAGTGATGGGAGTTGCATCTGGTGGCAATAGAAGGTGGCTAAGTCATAAGGATTCTTCCTAAGTAGTATTAATGTACTCCAAAGAATAGATCTAGAAAATAGTGAGTGAGAGTACCAGAGAGGATGGGCAGTATGGAAAGCAAGAGGGGATCTTACTCAGACATTGAATAAGGAGATATAAATACTTGTGGTTCAGATCATCATGCCCATGGTGTTCCATGCCAGCCTTTTAGCTGCTCAAACTAAGACAGTGGCCTAAGGGCAGTTTAATTTACCAAAGCCTCTGGCTTCTCATCTGTAAAATGGAGATAATAGAACTTTCTTCTGAACAGTGCTGTGATAAGGCAGCCACCTGCTCCTCACCTGCCTCCAGCAAGGGCAGTGCTCAGTGATGGTCCGTAATTATCATGAAAGGGTTGCAAACTTATGGCATAGGGGAACACAGAGTAGAAAGGCAAAACATAGCCCAAATTCCTCTCCTTACAAGTGAGAAAACTGCAACATAGAGGAGATGGTTGGGTCACTTGGAAAAATGGTGATTTAGCCAGGACAGGAGCCAATTCTAGCTCAAAGCATACTCTTGATCTTTAGTTCAGACCCCTACCTCCAAACCTTCAAGCGTACTGCCCCTATTCTCAACTTCAAGCATACATGTGCCTGCACACACACACATATACATACACACACACATATAAACACACACACACACACACACAGGAGGCAAGGAAAAAGATCTCCATACTTACCTTTGGGGAAAAGTCTTTCCAGAAAAGCATTTCTAAGAATTCAACATCAACACCTGATCTCTTTCTGTCCATTCTTCCCTGTCAGGTTCTATTCCCAACCCTCATTCATTGCTCTGGGCAAGAGGAAAACTGCTGAAGAATCACTTGGGTTCTGACAGCAGCAGCTGCAGCAGCTAAAGAACCATTTCTCTGCTTCGACATACTGATCTGCACTCAGGGCATTGAGCTGCCTTATGCACATCTTTCTGTAGATATCTTTCTCATTGGACTTGGAGACATATGGCAAGGGCTCCTTTAAAGGTCCTTGATATCTGCCTTCGACTTGCCACCACATACATGCAGACACACAGGCACGTACATACACACACATCTCACAATTTCCTGGAATGTTTCTGGTCAAGGGGACTCACAGCCTGGCTGGCAGATAACCCTTCCCCATGTACCACCACCTATTCCAGATGGTGCTCAGCTATGCGAGTCCCTGTCAAGCAGACTGTAACAGACCTTTCTCTGTGCCCTTCCAGTGCCTGTCTCACCTGATTTCTTTCTCTTCTTTTGAAGAGTTAGAAATTCAAATTATTTACATGAAATTTCTAAATTTTTAAATATTAGGTGCTGCCTTATCACAGAACGCTTCAGAAATCACCTGATGCCAAATGTATCTCTAAAACAGAGATATAGTCATGTCACACTTGTATGCAAATTCCCTTTGAAATGTTCCCATTACTTATGGGAGAAGTTTCTGAATAACATGATCTCTGATCATGATTAACAGTGAAAGTATTTACTTATTTATTCATAAGCTGTACACCCATAGTGTGCTAATGTCTATGGAAATCTGGGGAGTAGTACCAGGGAGGTCAGGACTGACAGTCTACAGATACATTAAAGTTCTGCCTCCTCATAGGGCTACTGCCCAACTGCATCTGACATCCTCTTGGTCTGCAGGGTGAGGAGCCATGGTTCTCAGATTGAGAAGAGTTTATGCTCTTTATAGGAAGAGAGGTCAGTCCCAGTCTCTAGCGGGTTTAGGTTCCTGGTCTGTTGCTACAGAAAAAAATTACTGGAGACGATGAGTAGTGAACTATGTAACTTTGCTCAGAAAACATGAGACTCGTGAGAGAGAGTGAAAGAGAGAGAGAAACAGACAGAGACAGAGGTTTATAAAGTAAAGGAAGAGAATTTGTGCCTATGGAACCAGAACTGGGATTTGCACCTTGAATTAGGATGTGGGTAACTTCTAGGATGGAGTGTTCAGGGTTTTTTCCAGGGGTAGCTGATTTTCCAAGCTGACTTAGCCAGAGATGCTAGATTCATTGCTAGGTCCTTGTGAAGAGCTTGTCAGGGTCTTCTCTTTCAGGGTCTTTGCTTCTTGTCTCTGGAGGGTAAAGTTTGGATGTCCTTTGAAAAAAAGGATCAGATATGTTACATTATCATTGTCAGAACTCACAAAGGGTGGGCTAGAGATTTTAGGAATCAAACCCATTATGCAGATGCAGAAAAATTTTCAAGAATAAAATATGTAAAGTTTAAATATATTTTATATAAATAAAATTTAAAAGAGTGATGTAATTCACTGGAAAATTCTTCAATATGTAAAATTTTAGTTGAGTTCTTTTTGATATAATCATTGTAAGGTCAAGTTTAAAGTTGAGAGTATGTTCACATAGTTTAACTTCTTGACGGGCAGAAGGAGAAACATTATAAAAGGGTAGAAATAGAAGTGGCAGAAGCGTGATGCTGACAGCATACTAGAACCCTTTGCTAATCCCATCTACCAATAGACAGAAACTGTTGTGGGAATTTGGCTAATAAATCTCCAAGTTCTATGTATCAATACGTTGTTTTTGCAAACAAAGAAGGTGTGGCATTTAATATTTTGAACAAATACATTGAACATCCTCCAGGATTCTTTATTTGGAAGATTTCTTATACTTTAGAAAATTCTGTTTCCAAGTTTTGAGAGAGTACAGCTGTGACAGCTTTTACAAGTGACACACTGACAATATTTTAGGCAATAAGAACACATAATGGGGGAAACACTTCAAACAGTCATTTTTAATGCTCTTTCTTGGGTGTAAACCTCTTTCAAAAGACAGTTCCTTTTTCACTCATTATGATAAATGTTACCTTTACCTTGAAAGGACAGATTACAGAAGTTTAATTTTGAAATTATCTAATAGTAGCAGCTACCTGTCATCACTGGAAAGGTCAGCAAATCTGGAAAACTTGTTTTTTTGTATAGGAAAATTATGTCTCTCATCATTGAGCTCAGTAATCTAGCCTGAAACCCCATGGGTGGCACTGAATCACACTCCTTCACATTACAATGTACTAGAAGATTCTCCCACTTAAAATCTTATGCTCTACCAGCCTACAAACCCTCCATGGCTTAGAAAACTGATGGGGAATGAGGGGAACTGCCTTTGCAGCCACTGAGTGAGGGACACCCACTAGCTTTCTCTGGAAGCCTCATATGCCCCAGGACACACAAAACTCTCTGATGAATGAGTAAGTGGGTGTAAATGAAGTCGCTCCATTTATTAAATACTAATAGAGCTTAATTCCTTTGTCATTTGCAAAGTGAGTAGTAACCAAAACCAATTTGTGCTTTCCACATGTTCTCCTCCCTATCACTATCACACACAAAGGAGGGGGGGGAGTAGACCCTGTGATACTCAGGGGTTATTCCTGGCTCTGCACTCAGGAATTGCTACTGGCTCAGGAGTTACTCCTGGCTCTGCACCCAGCAATTACTCCTGGTGGTGCCTGGGGAACCATATGGGATGCCAAAAATTGAACCGGGGTTTGTTACATGCAAGGCAAATGCCCTACCCACTAAATCTTCTCTAGCCCCAATTTGATGTATCTTTTTCCTTTTTTATCTCTATTGCTTACTCTAATCTATCTTCACAGATATTAAAATTTTAACTTGGGAGACACACAAACAAATCTCGGACCCGAGCAACTTGCTGCAGAGATGACCCTAGACTTTGCAATAGGCTGTTTCCACTGGGATACTCCAGACAGGGGCAAGTGCCATTCTTCCTCCTGCCCTCTAGGAGCCCCAGCCATTTGCTAGAAGTCAGCAACAAGCTCCGGGTACAAGTGGCAGTGGCAGCAAATGCCAGGTCTCACAGGACAGGGGAGGAGTGGACCCTTCTCCTCTTCCACCCCCACCCCGATGGGACTCTGAGATGATGCCACATCCGGCGACCATCTACTTAAGTTCCCACACGACCATGATCCAGAAACACACAAACGAATCTCCGACGAAGCAACTTGCTGCAGTGATCTCTTTTTTTTTTTTTTTTTTTTTTTTTTTGCTTTTTGGGTCACATCCAGCGATGTACAGGGGTTACTCCTGGCTGTGCACTCAGGAGTTACTCCTGGCTATGTTCAGGGGACCATATGGGATGCTGGGAATCGAACCCAGGTCGGCAGCATGCAAGGCAAACGCCCTACCCACTGTGCTATCTCTCCAGCCCCAGTGATCTCTTTAGACCCTAATTATTAAAACTTTAGAATTCCTAGAGCTACATTATATTGTATCCATAACAAGCAGTACAAAACACATTGTCTAGCATTGCCTATTCAGCACATACGAGTGGTGGTGGGACTGATCTTGAAATATCAAAGGTAACTAAAGTAGAGTAAGAGAGTATTGTGCAAATTGTCTGACACACAGGAAGGGGGAGGTATTAAGTAGGGGGAAGCTAGGGATTTTGGTGGTGGAAAACATGCACTGGTGAAGGGATGGGTGTTTGATGACTATATGATCGAAGCTCAAACATGAGAACGTTGTTACTTTACCTCATAGTGAATCAATAAAAAAAAAATTTAAGTTGGATCAATTTTGGTACATGATCCAGCAAGCTTTATAAATTGTGGGATAAAAGGGTGGGGAATATATTCCAGGGAAAATGAGATAAGAAACAATCTTTATGAGTCTAAGTAGACTGTCACTACAATAAAGTTTGGATGTCCTTTAAGAAGGATCAGAGATGTTACTTCATCAATGTTAGAGCTTACAGAGGGTGGGCTGGAGAATTTAGAAGAGACTCCACAAACAAGAAAACTCTTAGAAGAAATGATTTAATTTTTTACCAGTAGTATGATCTTAATGCGAGGCATATCGAATACTCTTGGTAGCCGAGCTATCCGAGAGGGGCGGAGGAATCGAACTCGGGTCGGCCATGTTGGCTGCGTGCAAGGCAAATGCCCTACCCGCTGTGCTTTCACTCCAGCCCGGAGCGATAGTACAGTGGGTAGGGCATTCGCCTTACAAGCGGCTGACATGGCCGACTCGAGTTCGATTCCTCCGCCGCTCTCGGAGAGCCGGGCAAGCTACCGAGAGTATTTGATATGCCAGACACAGAAACAACAAAGTCTCCAATGGAGACGTTACTGGGCCCGCTCGATCGATCAATGGGAGGGCCTTTAGTATGATCATACCTTTAGTATGATCTTACATCTGGACTTACCTTCACTGTGTTGAGATATATTCCTTCTATCCCTGTTTTACCGTTTATTTTTAATCACAAATGGATGTTGAATCTTGTCAAAACCTCTCTCTGTATCCAGTGATTTTTCTTTCCTTTTGTTAATATGATCCATGACATTAAATAACTTGTATACATTTAACCAAATTTGTATCTCTGGAATAAACAATACTGAGTTATAACATTAAAGTAGACTATACTAAACATGATTGCCACTCAATGTTTCTTTTGCAAACCACAACACCCTAAAGGAGAGAGAGAACAGAGGGGAATGCCCTGCCACAGAGACAGGGTGAGAGGGGAGGATGGGGGGTGGGAGGGACACTGGGATCCGTGGTGGTGGGAAATGGGCACTGGTGGAGGGATGGGTATTTGATCATTGTATAATTGAAACCCAAGCACAAAAATGTGTAAGTCTGCAACTGTACCTCATGATGTCTCACTATTAAAAAATAAATAAATAAATAAATAAATAAATAAATACTTTCAGCCAAAAGTAAAAAAAAAATAAGGATTAAAAATAAGTAAATATTCTTGTTTTCTTTACACAAACTCCTGACCATTGGGTGGCTTTGGAGAACCTTATATACAGGAAATGAGTCCTAACTATTCAAAAACCTTCCACAATCCCCACACTTTCTCCCCATCCATGAAATAATAAATAACATTTAATGAACACTTAATATATACTACCACTAAAAATCCTTAGCTTGGATTCCTTAATCCACTCTCCACCGTCATTCTACGAGATAAATCAGACCTGTACACAGTTGAAGAAATTGAGGCAACAAGTTTAAGGAATTAAAATTCAAGGGTTAAGCATTAGCAGTTAGTACAGCCAGGACCAAACACAGGCACACTGACTTCAGAGTCTCCACTTTGAAGCATATGGGAGTAAAAGAAGATTCCTCAATTTTTTCTTGTCAGTTGCCAGGAGATACTTCATCTTAAACCATCTTACTAAGTCTATCACTCTGCTACCTTAAAGCCTAGTGCATTCTGCAAATTACTCATCGGACAGAGTCAGTGATATTGTTTACAATTCTTCTTAGGTCAAGGCATGGAAAGAGTCAACAATCTTCTCTGGCCAGAAAATGTGAACAGTTCCTGTAGGCAAAGAAATTATCAACAGCCTCCAAGGTCTCTGAGTCAGTAGCAGAGCCCATAGATTCCAAAGGGCTTAACTAATATGAAATATGCCTAGAGCCACATTGAAGACCAATAAAATGCCAGACACTTCTCTCAAAATATTATCTAGAGATATAGAGGGACCCTGGCCCAATCTGGCAACTATGAGATAAACAGATGGCATATTGCTTGACTCATTAGTCATAGAGTCGTGGTCCAAGCTAGTGCTATTGGAAACCTGTAACATCCCTAGGCAGCAAGTATTCTCTCTCTCTCTCTCTCTCTCTCTCTCTCTCTCTCTCTCTCTCTGAGTCCTTCTTTTCTTTATTTTTGTTTCACTTCTTCCCAACTTTGAATCTCAAGCCCTATAGTCAATTTTTAATGAACCTGGCAGAATCTTGGGACCACTTAACACAGTTCACACCACAGAGACTTACACCTGCCCTTACCTGCAACAATAATTCCCCTAATATTAACTATGTGGACTTATAGGAATCTACCACCATCTCTCATTCCTCTTGGAGTTTGCACATCCCATTTCCTTGGACCAGTTCTTCAAGGTTCAGTGTTAAGTGCAGAAACCTCCATGATGGCTGGAGCAATAGCACAGCGGGTAGGGCATTTGCCTTGCATACGGCCAACCTGGGTTCAAATCCCAGCATTCCATATGGTCCCCTGAGCACCGCCAGCAGTGCTGAGTGCATGGGCCAGGAGTAAATAACCCCTCTGCATCACTGGGTGTGACCCTGCATCACTGGGTGTGACCCAAAAAGCAAAAAAAAAAAAAAAGTAAAAGATAAAAGAAACTTCAATGACTTTTTCTGATCCTGCAGAGAATATTAGTTACTACTTTTTGTCATTTGTGATTACTACACCACTTACAATGATGATGCTTTCTTGAGGTAGCATTCCCAAATAGAGAGATTATCTGAGCCTCACTGGTTTAATCAGATTCCTTCTCCTGGGAATTGGTGAAGAGGAGGATAACAATAATGATTTTTTTTTGTGGGGGTGGGAAAACCCATCAGTGGTGTGAGGTATTCCTGGCTCTGTGCTCAGGGATGGCTCCTGGCAGAGTTTAGGGGACTATGTGACATCAGAAAATTGAATCTAGGCCCTTTGCATGCAAAGCATGTGCTCAGCCCATTGAGATCTGTTCAGTCCAGATTTGGAATTTGTATGGGGTGCTACAGGGACTTGGTGAACAATATGGGGTGGGTGTGCAACTAGTAGAGAAGCCATACAGCTTGGCAGTCATGCTCACGAACTGCCCCTCGCACCCTATAATCTTGTTAATGGCCATGATGCAGAGACTCAGCAATAAATCTCTCAGAAGAGAGCACAGAACAATATGCCATAGAGATGCCTCCAGACTCCATGCCAAGCTCTTTCATTTGGAGCAACCCAGAGGAGGGGAGGGTGAGTTCCCCTCCCCGCTCCACGGGAGTTAGTCCTGGCATCCGAAAACCTCCAGAACTCAATCACCACCATGCTCAGGGCCGATCTGCACATGCTCGGACAAGCCTCATCCATGAGTGAATCTATTCCTAAACTGTAGCCACTGCACGACATGTCAAACTTTACACCACCGATATACCAAAAGTAGCACACCACATTTGATGGGTTTAAAGTAGAAGGCAACCAATTTTAGGGGCAAATATATGTACATATACATATATACAGATATATACAGATATATTTATATAAGCACAGAAGGTTCAACCTTTAACAACATATTACTCATCTCTTATAGAAAGACTTAAGGACTGCTTGGTGAAATACAACAATAGTCACACACTTTCCTCTAAAAACACTTTTTTGAATCATTTTTAGCAGATTATTCATAACAAACAATACAAAATAAATTACTTCGGTTCTGCTTTGGGGGCAGGGTATGGGGTTCAGGATGAAAACCTTCGAAATATGGTGGTGGGAAGGTGTAATGGTGGTGGGATTGGTGTTCAAAATTAAATGAAATCAATTATTGTTAATAACTTTACAAAAATGAAAAAAATTTAAAGAGAAAATCCATAAATTGCAATTTAGAGAGGAATTCCTGAGCTCTTGCGATTGTGTTTCCCAGAACTACTCTGTCCCATGAGCTTGGAGATCAACATCTTTTTTTTTTTTTTTATTATCTCAATCAGATATTTATTTATTTATTTTATTTTTTTTCCCTTTATTTTATTTTATTTTTTTTTTACAGTTGTAGATTTACAATTTTTTGTGCTTTGGTTTCAATTATACAATGATCAGATACCCATCCCTCCACCAGTGCCCATTTTCCATCACCATGGATAATATCCCTCCCACCCCCATCCCCCCATCCCCCCTGTCTCTGTGGCAGGGCAATCCCCTGTGCTCTTGATCAACATCTTTTTAAGGTTCCAAAAGATGTCCCCATATCTTTCACTGACTCTACCCAGAATCCCTTTTCATTTTAGTCAATGAGTAAAGCCTAGTTCACCAATCCACTGAGCTCCTGTATGAGTCCATGTATCAGCTTGTTCTTTGGGTTTGTTTGTTTGTTTGTTTGTTTGTCTGTTTGTTTCCTGAACTGTCTGGCCCTAGCAGACTTCAGTGTTGAGTCCCAGACTGCTTCCACCTCTCTGGGATTCAGGTGTCCAGCATTGCCTGCTAACCAGCACAGGGTCAGCAACTACCAGTCAAGTTGAAACACACAGATGAATACATTTCCCCAGCAAGAGAAAGGCATGTTTGGGTACCTCCCATTGTTGTGATACATTCTCTATCTGTTGCTAGTTAGAGCCAGAGCATGGAAAATCCAGGTTGGAATCATTAAGAGCATTAAAAAAATGACCTTTACTTGCTGGAAGCATAATCCATTAATAATGCACCCTGTGCTAGAGAGATAATGGGGACCCTCACATGGGAGGATTATAGAATGGCAGGAATCTAGAGCTGATACTGTACTGTAGCACTGCCCTCCCATTGTTCACTGATTTGCTCGAGCGGGCCCAGTAATGTCTCCATTGTGAGACTTTGTTGTTACTGTGTTTGGCATAACGAATATGTCATGGGTAGCTTTCCAGGCTTTGCTGTGCGGACGAGATACTCTCAGTGGCTAGCCGGGCTCTCCAAGAGGGGCGGAAGAATCGAACTTGGGTCGGCCGGGTTGGCCACATGCAAGTCAAATGCCCTACCCGCTGTGCTATCTCTCCAGCCCAGAGCTGATACTACTTCTCCAAAACTGTGTTACAGTCCGAAGGTGCAGACTGCAGAGTATAGACCAGACTTCTGGAGGCTGAAGCTTGGAGAAGGAAGTACAGACTAGGAAATATCTAAATCTGCAGAAGAAAACCCCATTCAAGCCCTTCCACTTAACATTCTCCACCTCATAGTCCTATAGGACACTCTGGCTTGTCCCGTACATCCTGACCTGGATTGTTTAGTCTCTGGTAAGTAACTAACAAAAGCAAAGTTTATCTCAGTAAATGTATTGCAAACCATAATGCCCAAAAGTAGAGAGAGAGAGTATGGGGGAAATTGTCTGCCATGGAGGCAGGGAGAGGGTTGGAAAGGGGGTGTATATTGGGGATGTTGGTGGTAGAGAATGTGCACTGGTGGAGGGTTGGGTGTTTGATCATAGTATGATTGAAACTCAAACTTGAATATTTGTAACTGTATCTCATGGTGATTCAATCTAAAAATAAAGAAAAGAAAAAGAAAATAGAACTACAGACACATTAAGTATAAGTAAAGGTAATACTTCAAAAGAGAAGAAGAAGCAAAGGTTAGGAGTGACAGTGGAGTCAAATCTAAAAGCTTAGGGTTGTGCCTAGCAGGAGGTGGCTAGGACACAAGCCTAGGACAAAGCTAAGTCCCCAACTCTCCCAAGGACTGCATGGCTCTGGCACTCCTAATTCATGAAGTCACGGAGTGCTCAAGTAGGAAAGACCTGAAAGGTCATCTTATGCTTGAGCACCTTCTGTGACAGATTTATAACCTTCTGGGGTGGCCACTCCATCTGGGAGTACTCTGACAGTTGGCACGCTCTTCCTTCCCATTATTCTTTCCATCAGGACCCTTGTCTAATCAGACCGCATCAAAGTCTGCATGAGTGGGGCAGTATGCCCAAGTACAGACAACAAGAGGGAACCATATCTATGGAGAAATCAAAAACAATAGAGAAGGGAACTCAAAGTCAGTCTGCTCTTGACTGTCACCCTTCACTGGCAGTTGTAAACAGAAGAGGTGTGACATTCCTATGCACAAGCTTGTGATGGTGACATTCTAAAATGATTAGGGTTACTGTTGAGTTTAAATAATGAAGCTATCGCTGTTAGAAGTTTCCATTTATATGTATTATTTATGAAATAAGCAATTTTATGGCTTACCCATTTGTATTTCTTCTCTTTTTATAAGCACTGTGGTCTGCTTGGGCACTAATTTGGAGAAATATCACTTACACAGTTGGCCTCCAACACAAGCAAACTCAGCTACATGTTTTCATTTCCAGTCAGTTCTTAAAGGTTGGACTTCTTCCAGCTTGCTCCAAGCACAGTTCATATCTCTAACCTCTGAAGTCCTACATATCCCTTTGTTTAAAGGTAAATTTTTCAAAATAAGCATAACAATGGTAAAGACCGAAAAAGAAAAAAGAGAAAGTGAGGTACTTCAAGACTGACATTCTATGTGACAACTTGAAGCTGCATTTGCATTTAAAATGTAAAGCAATAAAACCTCAAGGTGCAATAGTTTTTCGTTTGGTCAGTACAATTTTTAGTTCATCTGTACTGAATTGGAATAATATCTTTAAAAGCAAGATTCATCCGTTTTAAAATGTTCATTGTTTTTGATCTAAATAATTGATCAGGAAAATAAAACTGTAAGACTGTTAATTATTACTGCAATGTAAGATAAAACCCTGTTTTCCATTTTCTCAAAAGCTACACCAACATTGGAAAAAATATTCTGCTCTTTTTAATTTTTCCTTTTCTTTTATTCTGTACTCTCGGTTGTATATATATATTTTCAAGGCTAGGGTTGTTTATATAAAGTTTAATGAAAGAAAAGTTTCACTGTCAGCATTTCCTTTGTGGCCACTCTTGTTACTTGCTTCAATTTGTGTTCAATACTAAAAATAATTTTGTTGTGTAGAGGAAAGGGTTCTTTAAAAGTGGTACTCTGAATGTCAACTGTAGCCCACACTCCAGTGATTCTGATCCCTCACTCTGAGTGCAATTCTAATATTTAAAAAAAATCTTATCCCTCACCCCCTGTACTGATTATCCCAATTCGCCCAAGCATTTATAATAATATTGGTTTTAAATCTCTCTGCTACCTCCACCATACAGGTGCTCAGAGATCAAACACTCGTTGAATGGCAGATTATCTTATTTGAACCTCTCTAAATTCTTAAAAACAGATGGTGTTCTTCCCATTTTACACCAGAGAGTATTGGGGCTCAAAGGGATGAATGAATCCTACAGCAGTTGTCCAATGGAGCTGAGACCAAAAAATGAAGTATGTGAGTCAGAAAAGCCCAGCAATAGAAAGGTTCAACCTGGAGTCACCACCTTCATTTCAGAAGCTTTGCTTATATTCATGATGCTTTTGAACCTGCTGATTTCCTGGGCAGCTGCAGCAGAAAAACAAGTCTCAGGTGAATGTTGACTCGAGCCAAGCCTGGTGTACACAATATCTAGAATCCATCCCATCTGCAAGGGAAGGGAAGAGCTCACACTAAAATGGAAAAGGAGTGAAGGGATTAAAAATACCTAACCCCAAAGGAAAAGATTGTGCACGATTTTTCAAGTGCCAACAAGTTTCAGACCTGGAGACCCCTGATCCAGAGCAGAACTAAGGGCAGGGCAGAGGTAACCAGCAAGTCAAGAGTGAACATGGTCTCTAGGGCAAATGTGTTTAGATTAAAAGACCTCACAACAAATAGACTGGGAAATCCTAGGGAAAAAGTCCCTGCCAAGCTAAACACAATTGTTGGACTTCTACCATAAAACCTGGGAAGTAAACTGATAAGTTTCAGAACCCTTTTAGGGAGTCTCAGGAAATAGGGCTAAATGCTAATAGCCACCCCCAGGCAGGTCCCATGACTCCCTTAATTCTTCACTTTCATTTGAAGAATATGAAGGCCTCTTCCCTAGGCCACTTGCTGGAGAATTAGAGCTTCAGATAGTTTGCTGGGTAGACCCAGTGTCCAAGAAAATGGACAGATTGTCTCCATAAGTTTGTTCTTTTGTTTATGGGCTTGAAGTAGCTTCTACTCCTTCCTTTGTCTTTTGAGTCATCTTTCCTTTATCATGAGCGTGTGGCATCTGCAAAACCTGACATGAATTCTTCTTCAAAGTCACTTCATTCCATCTGGTGATGGACCCACGTTGCTGAGACATGTAGGATAGCAAATGCATGGTATTCAGGCAGCTAGTGTGGTACTGGGTGTTAACTGAACTCTCCAGCTTCTGGGAGTATCAAAATGTACACAGATGCCTTTCTAGAAACAGAAAATTGTGCCAATCTCCAGAGAAAGGACCTAGAAAGACTAAATAGAATGTCCCCACTGAACCACCCCACCCCACACCACCACCCCCCAAAAACAGTGCAGAAATCAAAGACTTATAGGTATGCAACCCTCAATGGGATTAGAGTACTAGCCAAGTCCCTGGACAGAAGCCAGTCCTATACTCTGCTCTAGTAAGATGTATATGAAGGAAGGACATTGCATTGGCAGGCAGTAATATGAAATTCTGTGACTACCAAGTCCTGTGTCCAGACTCACTAGTCTAGTCTCATGTTCTACAGTTACAAGAGTATACTAAACTAAAACTCACAGAACTTGGACTTCTAATTTAGATACTTGGACAGGTTTAATGGGCTGTGCATGGGGGTGAATGTCTTTGGGAAATCTGATTGAGACAGGAGAGGAAAGGATTGAGAGGAATATGGATTCAGGAAACTGGCAGCTGCTTTATGAAGTCTGGCCTGATAGATCATCCAAGCTCAGTTTTCCAAGTCTGACTTTGCATCTTTCTAGCAACATCTCTGCCATCTTCTTTTGCTAAATATGGAGAACTGAGAGCATGATGATAAACACCAATTAACTGTAGTCCTAGCAGAGGAAATAGGTTTCTCTTTCCCTCTAATTCTTTCTCCCTCCCTTCCTGTTTTTTTTTTCTCTCACTGAAGAAGCACTGCTCTTTGTCCTAACCTATGGAATGGTGGGTTAATTGGCTTATAGAGCTGCTGAATATGGAACAGAGTCCTAATGGAGATTTAATCAAAGGAGACAGTTGTGTCGAGTGAGGTGTAAAAGCCATTGAAGATGAATGGAGATGGATACAATTTTCCCCCCAGAGTTATTCAGAGCAATTTTCATAAAGTGCAAGTTTAACTATGGAATGGGTTGTGTGACTAAGTGTCATTTTGCTGTAGGGCACAGCAGGACAGGCAAGGAAAGGAGAACTTGGAAAGTCATTTGGATAAGGTGAGGTCTCTTGGTGCTTCATACAATAGGCACTGAACTAAAGTTTATTGCTCCCACCCAAGTCTACCTTTTGCCCAATAGTCCACACCTGAGGCTTCTGTTTTTTCTGCATATTGTGTGGCTGTGGTCAATGATCTCAATGGTTAGCTCAGGAAGTTATCTGGAACTGTGTCAGGGCTATGATTTGATGTCAGATCATTTATAGAACAGCTCCACTTAACTCTCTGCATCCTCTGCCAATCTCTTTTCCAGACTGCAATACTCACTTAGTTGTCACTTTCTTTAGAAAGGTTTGCCCAAGTCCCTTAGATAATCTATCTGGATTTCTCTAATGATCCATATACAGGGTATTTATATAGTGGTCCTTTTTGAATTTGTGTCTACCATTCCACTAGACTGAGAGCTCTCTAGAAGTATACACACACACATACACAAACACCACACATACACGTAAAATCCATTTACTGCAATTGCCGTAGACAAGCCATTGCATAAATTGCTTCTTTACTCAGCAATATGGTGTGGACATCTTTCCATATCGATGCATGTTGCTCCATAATGCAGTTTTTAACAGCTGTTCTGTATTTCTATGTATGGATATCACATAAGTTATTTAACAAATTTTATATCATTTTCCCCTATCAGAAAGAACATTGAAAGGAACACTCTCCTACATATATATCTTAGAAAATTTGCCCAATTAACCTCCTGATAAATTTCTAGAAGGAAAATTGAGGTTGAAATATTAATCATATTTTCAAGCTGCTTTCCAAAGAGCAAAAGGTGTACCAATGTACACTCCTACAAATGCTGCTGGGAGTATATCTGTTCTGTTTCTAAGCACTGTCAATCATGTTCATTTTTCCCAATCTGATGGGTAAAGCTTGATGTCTCATTCTTGTTAAATTTGACAATTTAATAGTCAAAAAGTTCTCATCTAAGGAGATGATAAAACTATAGTTCTGGGCATGTCCATGAGGAATTCCAAAAACCTATACCAGAAGTATAGATCTTACTGAAACTGTTCTTAGGAAAATGGCAAAGAATGAAAGAATGGGTTCTAGAAGATAGGCTAGCAACCCAAAATATCTAATCCAGAGGTATAGTCAGATGCAGCCTGGTTCAGACAATATCATACCCATCATCTCTGGATGAGACTTCTAGACGGTAGTGTTTTCTGGTATCTAAGTCATAAATCTGAGAGAGCTGAGTTTAGTATGAGGACCGGCAGAAGCAATATCAGGTCATGGAGATGGTGTGTCATTTCTCAGATTTAAAGTGCATATGATTGAGATAAAAGAAACATGAACAACTAGGTTGTACATAGGGGTACACATAGGCTGCATACCAGCCCAGACACAGAAAAGTTATACTGAAGTTCCCAAAAGGCTGATGTATCTCTGGATACCCAGGGACTAAATTCCACTGGTTACTGGGAATATCAGTCATAATAGCAACTGAAAACTTAAATCCCTACTGATTAGTGGGCCAGAGGTTTTTGATGGCCTTCCAGACTGGTCCCTATTGACTCAAAGTCCATGGAATATATAACAGGAGCAGGTATAAATGATATTCTTGAAGTCTGGGTTTACTAGTCAAGGAGAAAGGAAATGTCATCCCTAAAAATATATACATGATTCTTTTCCACTAAGTATTGTTCAGTCTGGAAGTGGGAGTGAAGATGGACACAGTTATGTTCTTCTCAAATTCATGCTTGGGGAGCCCAAGTTCTAAGAATTCTAGCTTACTGGTTACATAATTCCCAGGTCCTTTTCTCTAAATTACCAATTACCAACAGAAATGTCAGAGAAGTCCAGGATGCTTCCTGCCTTGAGATGGAGGAGTATTTAGCCAGAAAGGAGTTGAGTTCAACCGAAGGGCTTTGGCCAAGTAGAATGATACTTGTGAACATATCAGAAGGTAGATCAAAAACCACAACTATGAATCACATCAAATAAAGTCCAGACGACCCTTTAACTTTATTTGAGAGTTGAATATGAGGTTGTGTAATTGAAGTCAATGGTCAGGGATTAAGTAAAAAATGCTGCAGAGCAAGAATCCAGAAATAGTGACTGGGTTGATGCCAGTGAGGTAGGAATTTTGGTGTCAGGAAGAATGAGATGTTCAGAGCACCCGCACTGACTTTATTCTGGGGGATAGGAGTGGGGACTAGTATTAGTAAATCAGGTACCATGAGTCTGTTAGGATGACAGTATTTCCCCCGGTCCTAGGAAAGTCCAATGAAGATGCTTCCTGGAAAAATTTCTAACCTACTTTTTCTGTGTGCAAAAGAGACAGAGTGACCATAGTATTTTTATACATTGGCATCTCAAAGGCTTACCATCCAATGGGCAGCTGGTTCAACAGAAAAGTAAATTCTGAACTTCTGAATGGAAGAAAAACAAAGGGCCATTCTATTCCAGAAAATCCACTCACTAGCACTCTGGGATTATGTTTCATTTGAGTTGAACAAGAACTAATCTATAATTCTGCATCTTTCTCTTGCATCCAATAGTTCCTTTATTTTATGTCCAAATAGATCCTAAGTCCAGGTCACTTTTCAAATTTCTGGCAACTCAAAAATCTAAGTATTACTCTCAGTCATATAGATCTTTACCAAGGTCATTGACCATCATCCAGACTGATATATGCCTTAACACATGGTAAAGTGCTTCTTGGGCTCAAATCCTGGGTCTGCCATTATTAGCAAACTAAACGGCTACTCATAAGACACCTATCAGCCTCCTCTGTGTGTCTAACTTCTGTCATCTTGAAAAGTGTTGACACCAATATCACTTTCTATATTTTATAAATTAAATATATTGGTATATGTGCCCTTGAAGCAATTCCTTACCCACAGTGCCTTTAGTTCACACATCATATTAACTTTAGTTTTTCCTATTGATTCCTCAAATCACCTAACCAAGGATTGGTTAAGTAGATTGGATAAGTAGAAAAAGCAGGAGACAATAGGGTTATATTTCAGTTATTTCGCTTTGATGAAAAAGAAGTTATTCCCTTAGTACATAATTAATAATGCAATAGCACTAGCTGGGATACATTTTATGTCTACAATGGTATGATTATATTTTTAACTCCAGAACAACTATGTGAAATCCAAGTTATTAATTCCCCCTTGGCTTACAGATGTGACCAACTGACCTGAGATTTCATAGCATAAAGCAAGGGAACTCATATTTTAAGCCATATCTAACTGGCTTCAGATTTAATATACCTTTTATTGTTCTAGGTTCAAAACTAACATGGTTCTAGTGAAAAGTTAACTGTAGGCTGGAATTGTTTAGACCTTGTTGTAGTAGACTCTGTCTTTGAGTCATAATGATCTGTCTCCTGTCTTTGTTTTTCCTGTGGACAGTCCTACTTCCTATCTCTGACTTGAGACTGTGTCACATGACTTGCCTTGTCCATTGGTAAGCCAGAAGATTCCAGAGCTGTGGGGAGGAAGCAGGGCTTGCTCTTTCTCTGTGCTTCTGCCTTGTGCCATAGGGAAAACATACTGCGAATGCACCTGGGGTTTCCCTTTCACTCAGGATCCTGGAATAAAAAGAGACTTGTGGAGCTGAGTTAAGCCCCTAAGAGTCCAGAATTGTCCAGCATTGCTATGCTGACCAGCAGTCCTCACTTAAAGTGAGCAGGAAATAAATGTTTGCTTGTGTAAGCCACTGAGATTTGGCAGGCAGGCGTGGAGATTGTTGCCACAGTACAAGCTGAATAATACCGACATGGTCCCAGAGGCAGGGGAAGAGATCAGGCAAGCTCCATTCTGATGGAAAAGGCAAAGGAGACAACCATCCAAGCTCGCAGCTTTGCAGAACAGTAAGCCATTTGGTTGTAAAGATGGGGCTTTATACCAGTCTGCTGTGTTTTCCCAATAATTGGTGATTTAAATATGTTCTCTAAATTAAAATTAAAATTAAAATAATGAAGCCACAGAGGATGCTGGGGCATGAGGAATGAAAGAAAACATGGTCGAGGGATTTTGAATTTTATTTCCATTATGGGAAAAGGCAGTGGGTGGTTCCAGCAGAGGCAGAGAGCAAGCCCAAATTCAAACTGGTTTTCCTGGAGAAATGTGAGTCCCAATGAGGACTTTCCTGTAGAAGAACAGAGGCTGAAGCTGGAGATGACTTGGTTCTCTGCATTGGGTCCCCCAGCATCCTGGGGACTCCTAAGGGTAGTCTGGCATCTCCACATGTTAGACACAGAGTGAAGCTCCCAGACCCCCTCAAGAGTGGAACAAAAAATAGCTCCCCTAATTTCTGGCTAGGATTGCCTTCACCAAGATTAGGAACTCAACAAATTACACTTTGGGTCTCTAAGATTTTGATGCAAAACTGTGCTCAGGCCCTAGTTGGGGGCAGGAGGAGAATCTTTTCCCTGGATGATGCCCTGAGGTACTTGCAGAGTTTTCAGAGGGTACAGTGCTGTGCACCCCCAAGTCCAAGTCTGCCACAAGTTCTTGGTAACCGTGTTTCTGCTCCTAACCTGCAGCGACAGAGGGCTCACGTGTCTTCTTTGCAGAATGCAAGAGGTTTCCAGGGTTTCTGTGAAGAGGAGAGGAAGGAAGTGCCGGGGCCACTCCATCAGGTCTCTCCTATTGGTCCTGGGCCAGCAGAGAGCCAGGAAAAGGCTGCAAAGCAGGCTGAGGTGTTTCCATGGCAACAGCAGGCAGCACAGCTCTTTAGGCCCAGAGTTGTGAAGGAGGGGGAGGAGATAGGGCTAGGGAGATAGGAGAGGCTAAGGAGGAGCAGGAAAGGGGGAAGGGAGACACCAGGAGGGGAGATGGATGGGACAGAGAGAAAAAATGAGGAAAGGAAGAGGAAGAAGTAAGTGGGTGGAGACTAGGGAGATTGGTCAGAGGTGAGGGGCACTTTCCCTGCAGCCAGGGTCTAAAGTTTAACCCTTGGCACCTCATGCACCACAGGACTGATGGTCCCCAGCACCACTAGGCCTCCACACCACATCATGGGGTCTGAGTGTAGCACTATGGACTCTCCAAGAGTCGTCTCTAGGTTCCCTGAGTGATGCTTGGGAGGTGAAATCCCCAGAAAAGGAAGTGGGTGGAAAGAAGCTGGAGGAGGTTAAGAAAAGGAAGGGAGAAAGGTGGGGGGGGGGGGAGGAGAAGGGGGAAGGAATAGGAGCACTTAGCTGGAGAGGAAAGAAAGAAAGCAGTCAGGGCAGGGGATGACAACGAGAGAAAGAGTGACAGCCCTCTGTGCTGCCTCCTGGTATCAGGCCAGGATGCCTGCTGCTCTGAGCACCTAGAGCCCAGCAGGCACACACAGACATGCACTTATACACACAGGGACATACATATGTGCGTGCACACACACACGCACACATGCCCACATGAAAACCCATGCAACAACACCAGCCCCATCTTGCAGGGCTTGTTGTGAAATTGTTCCTCACGGCTGGAGGGATGAACAGCTTTAGCCTTTAGGAGCTGTGAGACAGGACAGCAAGAAGTTTCGAGAACAAGTTTTGGCATCTGACCAACCTTGCCTCCAAACACATGAGCTTTCTGATTTCAATTTTCACATCTGGGGGGTGGGGTAGATGAAGCTAATAACTGCCTCACAAAGTTGTGAAAACTGAGTAAGGTAGAGCCTGTAAGGGCCTTTGTGCAGTACTAGGCACAGAGCAAGTATATCATAAATAAGCTTTATTGTTTTCTATGTATGACTTTGGTCATCATTTAACCTCTCTAAGCCTTCATTGCCTCATCTGTAAAAGAGAGATAAACCCCCACCTCAGCAGGGTTTTTTAATGTATTATTGTAAGTGCTCAATAAATGTTAGCTATTAAAATAATCTTCTAATAACAAGAGTAAACATGATGTAATGCCTGGTCCTTTCTGCGAAGCACGGGCTCCCTGTCAGTTCATTTAACACTCGGTGGGATGGTGCACAGCAGATGTGGTGCCACTTCCCGCCTGTACCTGCAGGGAACCTGTGGGCCCCATACTCAGCACTTAAGCCCATCACTCATCCAATTCTCACAATAGCTCTTCCACTGCGGCAGCATCCTTATCTTTCAGCGGAGAAAAGCTAGGCATCAAGGGAAGAAGGAATTTGCCTGCCCCTTACTAGTGTGTTTTAGAGTTTGAACGCAAATGAGACCAGCAGGTAGAGGGAACGCATGTCACTGAACACAACTCACTGAAGTCACCTGTTATTTGCCGTACTGTTGCCCCAACCAACTCTCAAATTTTTGCTATGAATTTGCAGAACACAATGGAGGGAAGAAGTTTCTAGCTGCTCAAGATGCTTCTAGAATGTCCCTACAGAGCCTGGGTAGCTTGGGGCCAAAGTGCTATGATAGCTTGGGGCCAGAGTGGAGGAGTGAGCATGCTCAGAAAACCAGACCCTGAAGAAGCCACCAGCCAAGGCCAGGGAAGAACCAGTCTCTTTTGATTTTTGTGAAGCAAAATAGATTTTATGGAATGAGACTTGCTTAGAAAGATGTGAGATAGGGGGCTGGAGCAATAGTACAGGGGTAGGGTGCTTACTGGCAAGGCTCAATCTGGGCACCCCATATAGTATATGCTCCGTTCTCCATACCACCAGGAGAGATTCCTGAGAGCAGAGTCAGAAAGTGACCTTTGAGCATCGCCAGGTGTACCGTTTCCCCACCACCCCCAACAAGAAAAAGATGTGAGAGGAGAGAGGGGAAATATGTGTTCAAGAGAGAACACGGGCTTCTCTGGAGTGGAAATAAGCAAAGAAACACACAGTGAGTGAGAAACGTGTTCAAGGGAGCACAGGCTTGAATAATAGGAGCAGTCAGTCTTTCTTTGCTGGTCCTCAGAGGGCCCTACCCAGTGCCACAGTAGGAAGTTGTAAGATTATTCAGATTTCCCCCATTATTTTTTGTTTGTTTATTTGTTTGCTTTTGAAGGGGGGAGACAGATTGAATATATTTATTTCCATTATAATAAAATTTTTAATGTCTTTGTGTTAAAGAAACTGTATGTTTGTGTGTGTGTGTGTGTGTGTGTGTGTGTGTGTGTTTGTGATCGTGGGTTAGACAGGGAAGCTAGAACAGGTGACATGGAGGCAGGATGGGGAGGGATGACCCAAAACAGAGGAGGATGAAATGCAGAAGATGAATAAACAGCAGAAAGACAGATGCCAGAAGACAGGCTAGCAGAGAAAAACAATGCCAGAGGAAGAGAAAGAGATCAAGAGAAGCAGCAAAAAGAGTGACAGGCTGATAAACAAATTGTGACAGAAAAGCATCCAAAAAGAGATGGTCCAGGAATCAGAGACTTGGGGAGAATGAATGCAGAGACACCAAAGAGAGGCAAACCAGAGCGGGAAACTTCACTTCCTGGTTTCTCTTGTCAAAAGGTAAACATATTTGTTCCATGAGTGAAGATATGCCTATGGTCCTGCAAGTACAATACTAGGAAAGCACTAGGAAAGAAAATTAATCTCTCTGTCTCTGTCTGTCTGTCTGTCTGCCTGCCTGTCTCTCTCTCTCTCTCTCTCTTACACACACACACACACACACACACACACACACACACACACTTTCTCTCTCATCTACCCTTCTTTGGGAGAGAAGGCCAAATCAGCTCTCTCAGCGCTCTCCATTCTATAAAGGCTATGCTCTGCTAGAATTTGTGATAAAGGTGTTTTAAATCAGAGCTAAAACTTGGCAGCACAAATGCTCTAGAAATTCTCATCTCATGAAAATAAAGAAACCTTAATTTCATATTCCGGAAATTAGAATCATCAAACCTCATCTCTCAAAGAACTAGGTGTTTTATTGTCACAAATCATTCCTATTGTCACTAACCATTAAAAACATCAGTGTTTTTACTGTGAGGATGCTGCTTCTAACATGGCCTCGCAGAGGTAGATTCGGAGCCTGTTCAATATGTATTTATTATGCACCTACCAGGTGCAGGACCTGAACTGAACTGGGCTGGATTCTTGAGTAAATAGGTCTTCACTTGGATACATGTTGCCTAAGTTCAGGCAAGAGTTGAGTCAGTACCTTAAGTCTTGGAGAAAATTCATAACAAGGTAACCAGGTCTTGTTTTTTTACTACCTCCAAGGTCAGTCTATAAGGAGACCTTCCCCTGAGGTAGATGGAGCTTAATTCAGGGCCTCATTCTACCTGTCCAAACGTCTGGATGCCTTTGTTCTGTGGTGAAACAAGACATCCACTGAAGTCCTGGTATGAGCTTCGTAATTGTGTGCAATTACAGTTCGGGGGGTCAAGAAAGCTGTGGTAGATCGGGAAGAAGGCAGAATCTCTAAAAGTAGCCTTGAAATGAGCTGGCACTACACTCAAAACTTTCACTTTGAAGAAAGTGAAGGTTATCAAGGTTATGAAGGTTATCAAGGTTATCAAGGTTATGAAGAAGGTAAAGGTTATCACAATAGGAGTGATCTTCAGACAATAAAGTTGAGGCATCAGTGAATAAATAATTGAGCTTCATCATCCTTCAGTGTGAAGTTGGTGGACCCACATGGGTGGCTTATGTGAGGTGAGAGGGAAAGAGATGGTCACTTTCTCCTATCCGCCTCTGCCACCCTGAGATCCAGAGTTACCGGGTTCTTGTCTCACCTCACAGAAAAGAATTTCAGGAGTCGGCGAGGAGTGAAATAAAAACAGATTTTATTTGTAGAGCTTTAGGAAGAGGAAGGAGGGAGGGAAAATGAGAGGGAGAGAGAGAGAGAGAGAGAGAGAGAGTAACATACTCAAGAGAGAATGCAGGCTTCTCCAAAGGCAGACAGAGCCCCTATACATACCCCAGCATTCGATATGGAAACATGAAAGGAACATCTCATGAGGGGAGATGCAGGCAATACATGTGCTGGGGCACTACATGTGCTTGGCCATGCAGGTGTAAGCAGCACATGGGCTTGGGCAGCCTCTGAGCACCCTTCTTCTGTTCAAGGTGGCTTTTATAGGATTTTCCCAAGCTGTCCCTCATGGGGCTTTCTGACTAGGTAAGACTCCTGTTGTTAAGGGTGGTTTTCCAAGGGGATAGAGTTGGGAGTGTTCTTTGAAACTCCTTTTCTTGACCTTCATTCCTGGGAATCCCTCAGAGGGTGGGCCCAGCCTTCTATGGACTGGGCTACCTCATAGTTAATCAGTTTAAAGGAAGGAATTGAGGGTTCTCCGGTAGTTTACTTGAGGCCCTTTCTGTGAGAGAAACTATGTTTGACAGAGTTTCTCTAAGAGTTCCCCATAAGACTGCAATCTAGTAGCACACAATAACAACCCTTTATTTATTTCTCGGCATTATCTCACTTACCCATACCATCACTTGCCTCATTAGTGTCAGCAAACAAATAAAATTTTTGTGCCTATGTCTTTGTTTGGGGTCAGTCTGAACTAAGACATTCTTACAAAACCCTCACAGCAATCCTGGAGAGGAGGTGGAGAAATAATACTTGGGGTAAGATTTTTGCCTTACTGTGACTGATCCAGAAGATGGGTATTTAGTGTCTTATGATGTGTCACTTTGCTGATGACATTGTTTTAATAACACCAAACATCAGCCAAGTGGCACAAATGCTGGCCGACTTTGACCGTGAGTGTGGAAAGGTAGGACTACAGCTGAATCTTACGAAGACAATGTTTATGAGAAACAGCCTCGTTCCTGACGCCCCATTCGCTCTCAATGGAACGACCATCTCCGAATGCAACAGCTATGTGTACCTAGGTCGAGAGGTCAACATGACAAATGACCTGGCACCCGAGCTGCGCAGGAGGAAGAGAGCGGCTTGGAACGCCTTCAAAAACGTCGAAGAAATAGCTAAGAGGACGAAGAACCTCCGGCTCCAGGCACATCTCTTTGATTCCACTGTTCTTCCAGCATTAACATATGCCTCAGAGACCTGGGCCCTACGCAAACAAGATGAGAACGCTATTCAGGTCTCCCAAAGAAGAATAGAAAGAGCTATGCTTGGAATATCACGTTTCACTCAAATGAGAGAAAGAATCCGGAGTTCTGACATCCGTCGACGATCAAGGATCAGGGACGCTGTCTCATTTGCCAAGGTGTCGAAAATCAGATGGGCTGGTCACGTAATGAGATTTAAAGACGACCGTTGGACTAGAGCTGTTACTGATTGGATTCCACGGGATGTCAAAAGACCGCGTGGCCACCCACCTACCAGATGGTCAGACTCCTTCGTCAAGATCATGAACGATCGGTTTGAGGCCCTTCATGTTCCCGGAGCGAACATATGCCATTGGGCTACACTAGCACGCGACAGGGACAAATGGAGACGTTACTGGCGCCCGCTCGAGCAAATCGACGACTAACGGGAAGTTAAGTGATTAATTGATTAAGTGGCTGATCCAAGTCTGAACCCCATCAGCACATATGGTCCTCCAGCCCTGTCCAGAGTGATCCCTGAGTGCAGAGCCAGGAATAAGCCCTGAGAAGGGCCCAAAAAATTCAGGTATGACCCACAAACAAACAAACAAACAAACAAGAACAGCACAGTACAGCTAAGTTTTGTTACTCTGTATGAAGTCCGTGGATGCCAACGTTTTGCCAACCACCAAATTAAACACTGAGAATATATACATGGTCTTTGCCCACATGGAGCTTATATTTTAGACTAGAATAAAAACAATCACTGTAGCACTGTCCTTCCACTGTTCATCAATTTGCTCGAGTGGGCACCAGTAACGTCTCCATTGTGAGTCTTGTTGTTACTGTTTTTGGCATATTGAATATGCCACAGGGAGCTTGCCAGACTCTGTAGTGAGGGCAGGATATTCTTGGTAGCTTTCCAGGCTCTCTGAGAGGGATGGAGGAATCAAACCTACGTCAGCCACGTGCAAGGCAACTGCCCTGTCTACTGTGCTATCGCTCCAGAATAAACGATCATACAAATAAATTTAAAGTTATTTTCAGGGGAAGTGAGAGGTAGCTGGGTGGGCTCTCATAATGTAAAGTAGCAGTGCTGGCCTCACCACCAAAGTTGAGAAGGCTTCCTGATGGAAGCATAGTTTCAGCCGAGATCAGAACAAAGAGAATCTAGGGACTATGGAAAGGAGATTATTTAGGCCAGAAAAACAATTAGAAAGAAGAATAAAACTGAGGCAGAGATGAGCGTTTTTCTTTTTATTAAGCTACCAAGAGTATCTTACCCGCACGGCAAAGCCTGGCAAGCTACCCATGACGTATTTGATATGGCAAGCACAGTAACAACAAGTCTCACAATTTGTTGTGAGACATTACTGGTACCCACTCAAGCAAATCGATGAACAACGGGACGACAGTGCTATATTATTATTATTATTATTATTATTATTATTATTTTTAACTCAATCACCATGAGTTATTCATGATTGGGTTTCAGTCATACACTGTTCCAACACCCGTTCCTTCACCAGTGTACATTTTCCACCACCAATGTCCCCCAGTTTCTCTTCTGTGTACCTCCTCGACCCACACTTCTCTCTCTCTGTCTCTGTCCTCTGTCTCTGTCTCTGTCTCTGTCTCTGTCTCTCTGTCTCTCTCTCTCTCTCTCTCTCTGATAGAATTTTAAAGGCTTGATTTCAGACCTCTCTTGATTCAGGGTCCAATTTTTTTTTTTAAGTTAAACTCAACAGTTGGAATGGAGATGGGTGTGTAAGAGTGGGAGGTGACTTGTTACTCTCATTATTCACATTATGAAAGGATTAACTACAAGCCTCCTTTAAATAGAAAACTCCCATAGGGCATTTAACAATTAACTCAATCACAAAAGAGAGAATTACAAATTTATGTAAATGTATCTGGGGAAGTATCTGGGGAAGTATCCA
The DNA here is from genome assembly GCF_029834395.1 of Sorex fumeus. NCBI lineage: Eukaryota > Metazoa > Chordata > Mammalia > Eulipotyphla > Soricidae > Sorex > Sorex fumeus. The sequence continues at coordinate 49,776,853 of NW_026606104.1, forward strand.
AAAGTATACAAAGAGGATTGCTCCAAAATCACTGAGAGGTTGGCCATCTTCCCAAACTGCTTCATAACATGCAGCCTCAGGGTAGCAGCAGACCTTGAGGGGGACATCTGGGTAGGGGAGAGTTGTGGAGTTTTCAAGTGGAATGGAAGAATAGACATGCTCTCTGAGGGCCCAAGAATCACTGGCTACCCTTTTTCCTAAAAGCAGAAAGTCAAAGACCAAAGAGTGTACAACCAAAGAAAAAGAACATCCTGGAATAGTAAAGGTAAAGGTAAAGGTAAAGGCCCTCCCGTTGATCGTCGATTTGCTCGAGCGGGCCCAGTAACGTCTCCATTGGAGACTTTATTGTTACTGTGTCTGGCATATCGAATACTCTCGGTAGCTTGCCAGGCTCTCCGAGAGGGGCGGAGGAATCGAACTCGGGTCGGCCATGTTGGCCGCTTGTAAGGCGAACGCCCTACCTGCTGTGCTATATTTAATCTGCAAATGCAAATAAAAGACCTATGGCTCTCATGGAAACAAGTAAAAAGGTAAAATATAAAACTATCTTCGGGCAGTAGGAACAAGGGAGTCCTGGAACACTAAATTCAAAAGAGGAATGAACTCTTTTTAATTTTTTAATTTTTATTTATTTGTTTTTAATGAATCACCATGAGGTACTGTTACAGATTTACAAACTTTCATGCTTACATGTCAGTCATACAATGATTAAGTACCCGTTCCTTCACCAGTTCCCATTCTCCATCACCAATGATCCCAGTATCTCTCCCACCACACCCCCATCCTCCCCACCCCACCCCACCTCTACAGAAAGTAGACTATAGACCAAATGATCTACCTACTACTACCTACTAAATGATCTAGCCACACTCAATACCTCTATTGCAAACCACAACACCGAAAAGGAGAGAGAGAGAGAGCAAAAGGGAATGAACTCTTTATAGATGAACAAAAGTAATGGCAACTTTTTTGCTATAGCAAAGACCTTATCTTAGTTTTGGAGGGTGGAGACTCCCATTTAGTGCTTAGAGAGTCCTGGTGGCCACTTTGGGTATTACTTGTACAGCTGCTGGAGGCCAGAGCTTCTGCATACCAGGCATGTGCTCCAGACTTTGAGCTGTCTCCTGGCCGCCAGACACCTTATTTTCATGCAGATGTATGGAAGATCAGGTCTGCTGGAGGCAGAAAGACTATTTAGGGATAAATAGAAATCAAGCAACTATGATAAAGCAGAAAATACTGGAATCTGGGAAGAATCCCAAACATGAAAATAAATCACTTGATCTCATTTGGGTATTGCAGCAAAGGAAATACAGCTGTAAAGTTGAGATGTTTATTTGGTTTTGTGAATCTTTAATTTTGGGATCCTGCGATAGCTTAACCCAAAAATGATCAAAATTGAATTGAAGTTGCATCCCAGTTTCTTTTCTGGGAAAATTTTGAAATATCAAAGAGATCAGCCTATTTTCATAGATCAAGAATTCCTATGAAAAGAAAAATGATATTAAAAAATGATATATCCAACATAAAACAATAAATGAATTCAGTTTAATTAATGCTAAGTACCAACTCCAGTAATTTAATTCTCAGTGAAATTTGAATTTTACCTGACACAAGAAAAGTATACAAAGTATCCACAATGCATACAAAAATTTTACTGAATGCCCATTATCTTTACATGCTCTATCTTGCACATCAAAAAAAAATTTCAAAACATAAAAATCAGGAAAATATAATCCATAATCCAAGGGAATAATGGTCTGTAGAAACAGACTCACAGAAGGCTGCTATATTGAAATTTTCAGTTAAGGAATTTAAAACAGTTGTTATAAACATATAAGGGAATTTTCAGAAAACAATGAAAAAAAATTCATGATGAGAAGTAGAATGCTAGAGCTGAAATGGAAGTTCTAAAAAATGAAAAAAGAATAAATTATAGCTCTAAAAATTATATTTATTTAAAACTAACAGTTTATCCTATGAGATTAAAAGTAGACTAGGCATAATAACAGAATAAAGAAATAGAAATAGTAAGCTTAAAATCAAGTACCCTAACTAAAACACATAAAGAAAAGGATTTAACAGACTTTACTAAAAACACATAAAGACAAGAACTTCTCAGTAGTGCTAAGATAACCTAACATACAACTAAGTGGAATCCTAGCAGGAATTTATAGATAGAAGACATTTTTTAATGTGTGTAAACAAATAATGACTAATGCTTTGAAATTTTGGGTTTCTTTCATTTTCTGGGGAAAACACTAGGCAGTGGTTGGATTGAAAAGGACTATACCTAGTGGTGTGTGGGGGTCTATACAGTACATGGGAGTAGAATCCAGATCCTCATGCAAAAAATATATTCTCCTTCTTAAGACATTTCTCTGACCCTTTCATACTTCCGTTTTAAAAACCAACTCAGAGGCCAAGAATCTCAGCAAACCTCCGATAGAATGAATATAACAAAGTAATAATTAAAACTAAAGCACGTCATAATTAAAACCAAAAAATAAAAGGAAATTATAAAGCAGCCAGAGAAACCCTCTCTCTCTATCTCTCTCTCATATGCACACACACACATACCTCATAAAATTTTCACTCCAGCTAACATACTTATTTAAAATTATCTATATGTACCAGCTTCTCCAGCCCACAGTGCCTTTGAATGTGCTGCCCTCTGTGTTCAACATACCCTACCAAAACTTGGTAAGGCTGATGTACTTCTGAACCTCAGTTGAAGCATCCTACCATAATGGACGTGACTTTGTGGGCTCCTAGATCTTTGAACACTTTTATTCTCATTTTCCAAATGCCATGACAGAAGCCTTATTTTTCTCAGTGACCTTTACAGCTAAGATACACCCTCACAATGCTTTAGAAAAGAAACTTGTGACTTACAGAATCAGGTCCTTTGATCTAGTGATAGAGCGTATGCAGGAGCTATAGGCCTCAGTTTCGGAGAGCCGAATGGCAGTGTCCGATGCATGGGCTGTGTTAGCCATGGATTGCCATGGCCAGGCCCAGTGAGGCTGGAAGAATCACTCTACCACTCTAGTTTTACTGTATGGGGTTGCTCTGCAGAAGTTCCTAGGCCCTCTTAGTAGCTCTCTTAGCTTTTACATATTCCCTCTTGAACTACCTTTCTGTTTAACTATCCAGAATTGGTTTGAAGTTGTTTGAAACTCATTGACACATCATCTCTTCCAGAAAATCTCCACAACTCTCTGTTGCTACTGTTTCCCACTAATCCTGGCCTCTATGTACAGAGATGCAGAGAAGTTATTCGATGCTCTTGATGGCCACATGTCTCCTGCTTCCTTCTCTCCCAGGACATTGTCGCCTCTGGGAGTCAGTTATTTATATCTCCCTATAGTTTTATGAACTACTTGCAGACAAGATCACAGCTTTGTCATTTCCATTTAGCATAGAGCCTGAGTTGGCAGAGAAGAGATGTTAGGGCCAGTGAATTGAATAAATTCACTCAGTGAAGACAATGTCATGATGTAAGCACAGTAAAGAAAATGCTCCCTCGTCTTTTGTAGGAGGGATACCTAAAAACAAAGCCCATACTGACAGCATTTGCTCAATTCCATAGAGCAGGTATCCCTCCTCCACAAAATTCACATCAGAACAAGTTAAACAACACTAATATCTTCTCTTTTTTTCTAATAGGGTCTTGAGACTGATACAGCACCAGAGTGTGCAGGCAGCTGTGACTGTTACTCAGCAAGGTGTATGGCAAGGTCAAAGGAGCTGTCTTTGGGAGCAGGTTGGTCCAAGGACTAGTCATGAATGAGCAACAGAATGAATGAGGGGCTGTCCTGGCTATTGAGTGCAACAATCTGTATGAACATGGATGCACTTACACAAGACAGAAATTAAGAAAGCTATTTTATGGATAAATTTGATCAGTGGAATACTGGTACACTGGTGTATGTGTGTGTGTGTGTGTGTGTGTGTGTGTGTGTGTGTGTGTTTTCCCCCAAAGGAAAAACAAAGCCCATACTGATAGCATTTGCTCATTTCCATAGAGTAGGTATCCCCCCTACAACTCATTTTAAGATACCGGTGTGAAGACTCTGAATGTGGAGTTAAGGAAATGACACAAGTGGCACACAATTATATAATTTTCTACTAGACAGATGCAATAGGCCTAAATAAATAACCATGGGAATGTGGATAATGGCAAAATATTATATTAAATTTAATTAGAAATTGTATAAATAGAAATACTATTTATTAGAAATAATTAGAAAGTGGTGAATGAATTTATTACCTTTATTTATAAGTATAATGAATTATAAATTTGTATAATTTACTGTTTTCAAATGACTATGTTTATAACATGCTTACAACCCCACCCCACCCCCCCCCGCCAAAATTCAGCAGTAGGTTCTTATGAATTGGCTCAGTATTCAAGTCTCTGTGTCTACTCTGGTGACCTCATTCAATCTGTACTACCTGGATCTGATTAGAAAAGGTGTTTTTCCAATGGAGTACTATGTAGCGGTTAGAAAAGATGAAGTCATGAAATTTACATACAAGTGGTACTACATGGAAAGTATCATGTTAAGCAAAATGAGCCAGAAAGAGAGGAATAGACATAGAAAGATTGCATTCATTTGGGGAACATAAGGTAACAAAATAGGAGACTAACACCCAAGAATGGCCGAGATTAGTACCAGGAATTTTGCTCCATGGCTTGGAGCCAGCCACACATGCTAGGGGAAAAGGCAGCTCAGATAGAGAAGGGAGCACCAAATAAAGGGTGTTGGGAGAATCCTCCCAGGATGGGAGAAGCATGCTGAAAGTAGACTATAGACCAAACACGATTGCCACTCAATGCCTCTTTTGCAAACCACAACACCCAAAAGGAGAGAGAGAACAGAGGGGAATGCCCTGCCACAGAGGCAGGGTGGGATGGGGGTGGGGTGGGGGGTGGGAGGTATACTGGGATCTGTGGTGGTGGGAAATGGGCACTGATGGAGCGACGAGTATTTGATCATTGTATAATTGAAACCCAAACACAAAATTTGTAAGTCTACAACTATGCCTCATGGTGTCTCACAAATAAATAAATAAATAATTAAAAAGGTGTTTTTCACCCTTATACTAATGAAAGGAAATGAAAGATTTTAAATAGATGACAAATATGATCAAGATCTCCCTGCTAATTCTGATAGCATTGGAACAAATGAAAATAATAGCTAAAATTTGAGGATACTCACTACATGTCAGGCACCATGATAAACAACTTACATAATCTGCTGAATTCTCACCACGACCCTTTGAAATAGGTTCTCTAACTATTTTCCCTCTTCAGACTAAATGACAACAGTGATTATTAGAATAATAATAATAATTCCAGAGAAGTCAATTTGTCGGAGCATACAACCATGAGTACTGGGGCTAGAATCTAAACCAAAAAAAAAAAAAAGACAGCAACAACAACAACTCAGAGCTCCTGCTCTTAATAGTAATCTCTAGTTTTCTGACTCCTACCATGCTCTTGTTCCCTTCATTTATGAAATGACATTTATGAACTAAGGTAGTTGTTTATTTCCACAATACTTAGCTTCATTCTGTGCATATTGGATAATTCCTCAGTTTTTGCTAAACATTCATCAACTAGACTTTTTTGGTTTCCCAATGGGGAGGAGAAATTTGCCATAAGCCATCATATTCCCTTAGCAACTAAAGACCTTTGATATCAAAGAAATGAGAACTGGGACCTGAAATGGAATCCAGAGTCACAAGATAAATTCTTTGCTTCATGGAACTGGACTCTATCACATGATATTTATTCATGATATGATATCCTTAATTTATTTATTCATTCATTAAGTATTTATGAAGAACCCATTTTGTGCCAGGCACAGTGCAAAATTTCCGGGGCTGTGTAATCTATTAGACACAAGTAGAGCAGTTTCCAGTACCCATGAGCTTTTCAAGGGTTCAGGGAAATATTTGAACCTGAAAATAATTAATATCATCTCCATAATACAAAGACTGCAAAATTAAATCAACAAGCATCTTCTTGAAAGCCTACAAAGTATGACCTTATGTCAACCTGTCAACTGCCTTTCAACACAACTCATATTGTTAAATAAAAATAATATTTAATATGACAGTGGCATTATAATATACTTAACTTTAAACAAGGCAGTCATCTAACTCCAATGACACCTTAAGACTTTGAAGGTCATGAAACAACCTAGAGGTACTAGGGAAATAAAGAGGCATAAGACCTAATCTCTGGCATCAAGGGTACCTAATCTTATATTTTGTTTATTTACTTGTCTAGTTTTATGCTATAATTATAAGTTCCCAGAAGGCAAGGATTTTGTCTTGCATTTTTTTTGTTAAAATTCACATTCCCTGGACCTAGATTAGAACTGAATTTAGAGCAGCATCTAACATGTTGGCTACAATTGAATGCTGTGATCCATACTCTAAATTCAGAATAATCCACAAAGACACAGAAGTCATTTCCTTGTTTCTTCTTTTACCAGTGTGGAAACACATGTGCGCGCGCACACACACACACACACACACACACACACACTCCTCTCCTAACCTCCTAAATTCCTTCAAATGGAGAAAATAGACATTTCATTGTGTCAGCAAAGCATCAGCTACTGTGCTGAGTATTTTCCATACATCAAATATGCAACATTTATATTTCCTGTGCTTTTACCATTGCAGTAGCCTTTGCAGATAGATAGAAATTTGCAGTCACCTTTTATTTTATTGAATTGTCTGTGCTTACCCCAATCTTTGTTTGTGATCCCTTTGGCATATCCTCTCGGATGCTAAGAGGAAGATGCATGATCATAAAGGGAAGTGACAATTTCAGGCAGATTATAAAATAAGTGGGGAAAGTTGTCAGCAAAAGAGAGACTAAATTTCTTGAAATTCATCCCACTCCTCATTTAAATGAAATGTTTCTCTCTCCAATACTTAACATTAGTTTATTTGGATTTATGCACCAATCTTGTCATTTTAGACAGCTTTAATGATTTCATTTATACAAGTTCAAGGCTGCTTCTTCTGAACTGGATGTCCAATACCAGACTCTTTTAGCCTTCCTTGTGCTCACCAAGTCAACACATTGCCATGGTCCAGAGAAATCAACAGTTATTCTCTTGTCAGCATTCCATACTGCAAGTGATTATTGCAGAGGGATGGAATTAAAGCTTCTCAAAGATAAGGAGAAGATAAGGAGGACTGGGAATATCTCAGGACATAGGGAAATGGTCTAAGGCCCAGAGCCTACTTGCATCATTCCAGATTTGACCTGCACAATACTACAAGAATTAGCCTGAATAATGTGATCTTCAGAAACAGTTGCTTAGAATCATATAAATACACAGCTAAGTGTATTTTGAGGGCTTTTGCTTCTCTAACTTGAAGGTTAATTTTTCTTCATTTAGCATTCATTGGCACTAATTATGTTGCCAGGCACTGTGCTAAGAGATTTCTGTTCGTTATCTCGATTGAACCCCTCAGCACACCTATGCAGAAGGTATGAATATTTCCACTTGCAAATGAGGAGACTAAAGCTCAATAAGGTAGGTGACTTGCCCTAAGTCACACATGTTGTAAATAGCTCAAGTTGGATGAAAACCCAGCTTGTCTTTCTCCAAAAACTTGCTTAACACTTAATAAATATTATTGCGCTCCTTGGAAGGGCCAGAGGGGTGACAACATAAACTTATAATTTTCAGAGAATATGTTAAACTGCTGTAGAAGAGATATAAACAAGTTTCTTTGGATAGAAAGGGAAGAAGGGCGGTAACCAATTCCTCCTGGATGTAGGGGACAGAAGGACTACACAGAGGAAATGGCAATTGAGCTGAGCTTTTGAGTCAGGGAGTTGAGCTTTTTAAGTGAAGACAGAAGGGAAGAGTATAAGAGGCAGAGGGAAGATGGGTGCTAGAGAGTTGTGTGTGAGTGAACTGAGATGTCTGGAGAATGAATGAGAGATTTCTCAGATTGACTGGGATTCAGGGTCAGTGAGAATGTCTCCTAAGGCAGGTAAACAAGAAGTAGGTGTCGAAGTCAAAGAGATGGTGGAGGAGGGGGTTGTGTATGGCTGAGAGGCAATTGCAGAGGGCTGAGCAGGAGGAGGCACTGCAAGAGTCCAGATGACAAATGATGTTCTTGAATAAAACCAAGTACAGTAGTAATGGAAATGATGAAATGACCGGAAAACAGTTCCCTTCCCAACCCCCTCCCCCCTTCAATTCACTTTGTTAGTTTTTAATAGTATGTTTTTTAACTATGCTTATATTAGACCCAAAATGTTTATAGTGAAATTTCTTTACAGATTTTTGCTACATAAATATACTTATTCCTCAATCAAATTTTCTATTGAGTTTCCATGATTGATAATAGTATTAATATTCATGTTCTAGGCTGACAATGCTACTGCATCAGAGAGACAGCAGAGAGACAGTATCCTCCACTACTGTCCCTAGGTTTCTTCCGGGCCCCCTTCCCTGTCCTTTGGATTCCTTCAGCTCTGTTAGCAATGCCTTGAAATTTCTTTGTACTTCAGCTGTAAGCAAGATCACCAATATTTGTCTTTCCTTTTTAATTAATTCATTTTTATTAAATCATGGTCAGGAGCACAATTTTCCAACATCAATCCTCTTGCCAGTACCAATTACCCTCCACTAATATCCCCACTTTCCCTCCTGCCCTCCCTCCCTCCCTCCTCTGTGGCAGGCACATTTTCCCTCCACCATTGTCCTAGTGTTTCCTTCCCTAACACCAGTTTTCCTGCTTTTTGTTTCTATTATCTTTGAGCATTTTATATTCCCCTAGGAAATTTCTTTATATCTCTTATAAGAAAGATCATTCTGAGTTGGTTCCTCTCTCTCTCTCTGACTGATATCACCCAGCATAATACTCTCCGAATTCATCCATGGAGCAGCAAATTGCACGACTTCATCTTTTCTCATGGCCAAGTAATGTTCCATCGCTTCTTTATTTAACCATCTGTTCTTGGACATTTGGGTTGTTTCCAGATTTGGGCTATTGTTATTAATGCTGTAATGAACATAAAAGTGCAAATGTTTTTCCTGCATTGTGCTTTTGGACCTTTGATGTATATTCCCAAGTATAGAAGAGCTGTGTCATCTGAAAGTGCAATTCCTAGTATTTTGAGCTCCGTCTTTTCTTCTTTGGACTCAGTTCACTTAAGATGACACCCCCAGCTTTGTTCCAAGTTGTAGTCAAGATTACAGCCTTGCTCATAGTTGAGGAGTATTTACACAATTTCTTTATTCATTCATCAGCTGTTGGGTGCTTAGGTTGCTTCTAGATCTTGGCTGTAGTAGAGTGTGCTGCAGTGAACCCAGATGTATATATATTTGTATGAATTAATTTTGTGTTTGTTCTTGGGCGAGATGTCAAGAAGTGGTATTGCTGGTTATATAGAACTTCTATTCTTAATTATTGAGAAGTTTCCAAACTGCTATCCATAGAGGCTGAACTATACAACACTCCTACCAATAGTGAAGAAGGGTTTCTTTTGTACCACATCCCACCAGCATTACTGTTTTTACACTTTTGATATGGGGCATTCTCACCATTGTGAGGTGCTAGCTCAAAGTGATTTTGATTTGCATTTTCCTAAAATACATGATGTGGAACTATTTTTTTCATATGTCTGTTAGCTATCTGTATGGCTTCTTTGAGGAAGTATCTGTTCAGTTTCTCCTTTTCTTGATGAGGCTGTTTGTTTTATTTTTGTTATAAGTGATATACACATTTTGGATATTAGCCCCTTTGTAGGACAGAGTATTTGCAGATATTTTTTCCCATTCATTTGTATGTCTAAACTTTGGACATCATTTTGTTATTTTTTTACAATGATGAAATCATTTGCTATAAACCTGTTAGATTTTGTCTGATTTTGTTTTCTTTGGCAGTGGGGTCAAATCAGTAAAGATACTCTGAGATCAACTGGGTGAAAAGTTCTACCTATGTCTTGCAAAGTGGTTCTTAATTGTTAGCATGCATTTAAATATTTCCTTGGGAAATAATCTAAAATTTCAGATTCTGGTATGCACTTCAAGATAATCAAATTCACTCCACCTGGAATATAACCTGAAAGGTTGCCTTTAAATAGGCATCCCAGGTTATCCCAAAGCAGGTGCGATGTGAGCAACTCTTTGTGAGGTAACCGTAGGACAGAGGAACAGAGTGGTTGGGTTTGGAATAAGAGATAGGGAGGAGAGACAGTCTATCCCCCTGCCCTGACGTGCTCCCTGTTTCTTCTAATAACTGCTTGATTTTCTTCTGGGATGTGCCTTTCCTCCACTCTCGTCCTGTGGTTTATGTAGAGCCCCTTGTGACCAGGTCTAGCTAATAAGTTCCTCTTTCATTGAGGGATGGGCAGATGATTCAATCAGAGTGAATTCTGAGACTACAGGCAAAAGAAGCGAGTAATCTTCCTTCTTGGCCTTGAACCTGGAAGGATAAGATGCTGCAGCGGCTTTTCTCCCAGGTAGAGTCTGAGAATAAAACCGATATGAGAGTTGAGGAAAAACAAACTCCTGTTATTATTGTTTAGGTCTTGAATGAAGCCATGCTTAAAGTCAGGGTATCCTTAACTTTTGTGTTATGTGTCCCTATAATTTGTTGTTTTTCATTGGTTTATTGAATTTTGCTCATACCATTCAATGTCAGGCTTTCTTTCACTGACAAAAGAAAAACTGCTGATCACTTTAAGAAAATCAGATATATAAAAATCTTACTTTACAAATCAGATAAATGAAGAGCTGATTACTTCTATTAAAAAGGGATTCACTCACAGCTTCCTTTGAAGAGAGAGCCTCCCCAAGGTATGAAGTGTAGAATTTGATTTATTAAATTTGATTTACACATGACCTTTTCAGGAGGACAATCTGAAATGCAAAGTAAGAGCTGCTCTGCCAGGATAATTGCTCTCAAAGCCACTCCAGCGTGACTTTCAGGGGCCAGCCCAACTCACTCTCCCAGTACCAGACTCTGTGACTTACCTTTCATGGTCTAAAAGGGATTTCACAGTCCTCTGCCCCCACAACTATAACATACAATCTACTTAGTGGTTTTGAAAGTCTGCTCTGATGTATAAGTCCCCACCTAGAAGATGATGGTATTTGCATTGCTCTTCTTAGTCTCCTGCAAGAGACAAGTTCAAAGTATGATTCCCTAATATGTTAATTAATGCATTCATTATTCTTTATCAGTGGCACAGATGGAAAGGTTTCTTGTTAAGGCATGTGTTTCTCTGAGTTGACAGTGAAAGCACTTAATGCTGGAATTTCTAATTCTATAGGTAGATGGTCTCCTGGTGTCAAGGCAGGGGAAAAATCCACACTATCTCAAATCAGTGTTCAGGGCAAAGAGAAGGATGTTGAAAGCCGCCTTCTGTAGCCACCCCATCTGAGGCTCTAGGCTGACATCAAGCCTCTTTCGAAGCTGTTCATTGGATGATTCAACACTTAGAACACTAACTGGAAAAGTCTGAAAAAGAGGTCTTCATTATGGTGTCAGCCTATGATGGGGAAGATTATTTCTCTTCTGGGAAATCCTTTGTTCTAAAACACAGCGTTTGAAGGAACAGAACATCCCTCACCTGAGGCAGCAGCAATATTCTTCAACATAAAACTCCCTTCCAGTTCTAGAAGAGTGATTTTTCTGCTCCCCTTTTGAAACTGCTCCCCCTCTGTCTCAGAATTTTTGTAATTGCCTTAATTTCCAACCAGGCAAACCTTTTTTATTTATTCCCCCAAAACCATTCCACAGAGCAATAAATCCAAGTTTTTCTTCCAGGCTGGAGGAGGTTCTTGGTTTTCTTTCCTGGGTCCTAGGATTCTGTTTTCCCTTTACTTTCCTCTGTTTCTACTAGTAATCTAACTGGGGCTCACTCCTCCCTCTCGTTCTCATTTTGAAGGAGCAGAGCTCATCAGACTCCTGGTTCATAGCACACAGCATCAGCATCTGCCTGTTTAAGGTTCTGCTCTTGCTGGATTTTATCTCATTTATTCCCCCCTTCAACCACACTCACGAGTTCATGTCCCTCAAGCACTTACTATATTGTGCTTGGTAAAAATATGTAATGTAATTTGGTGAATAAGTTTATTTTAAATGTATATTAGTGACTGCCGCAGCTTTCATGCTGCTTACTTTTTCCTTTCATCATCCTTTAGAGTTTTAGTTATGTTGCTGTATGTACGTCCATTTTGTTCTAGTTTCTATGTTATATTCTAGAACTGTTTATATGGTGCTAATTAACTTTTTAATGACAATATCTTGGTTGCCTAAAACTCCCTGATATCACCAGACTGCTTCTCCAGACATCTTTATCGTTGTTCCAAGATGAGCCTGTCGCTGATGTTTCCTGGATGTAGACACAAGAGATAGATTACCAGGTCTCAGAGCACAGAGTTTCGTGAAATGGCTGCGCCAGAATCAAGGTGCTTTCTTTTCTTGGCTCCTTCAATCATATATTAGTTCTAGGTATTTCCAATTGCAACTCTCAATTTTTATATTGCTTTAAATACTCTGTATAGATGTTTTGAGATAAATAAGGCAGCTGGTATTCCCACAAATCATCTGGGAAGATGAAGTTGCAGTGATGGACTTGACAATGCCTACAGTCGAAATCAATAAGGTAGAAAGTGTATTTAGTATATGTCCCAGAAGAATCATGAAAAAGGGAGTTATGATTCATTCCAGTGGTGTATTAAGAGATAGAAAGGCCCATCTTGACAGGTGTTGTAATATTATATGACTGAAACCCAATCATGCACAACTTTTTCAAACCAGTAGTTTGTTAGAAGTAACAGAGGAGCATTTAATAAATACTGGAACACGGGGCTGGAGCAATAGTATAGTAAATAAGGCATTTGTTTTGCATGCCACTGACCCGGGTTTAATCCTCAGTAGCTCATATAGTTCACCAAGCACCATCAAGAGTAATTCCTGAGCACCAGCAGATATAGCCCCAAACCACCCCTGTCACCAAAAAAAAGAGAGAGACCAAGAAGAAAAGGAAGACGAAGAAAGGAGAAAGGAAAGAAAGAGAAAGAGAGAAAGAACAAAAGAAAGATAGATAGAAAGGAAGGAAGGAAGGAAGGAAGAAAGAAAGAAAGAAAGAAAGAAAGAAAGAAAGAAAGAAAGAAAATGAAAGAAAGAAATATATACCTCACACCATATTAATTAAATCAAATTCTTTGCTTTTGGGGACCTGCATAAGTAGTTTTAAAACTCTTGAGCTTATTTTAATATGCAGTTAGGGTTGAAACCTTTAGCCTAAGGGACTGAATTTAGAGGAAACTTTGGAATTTCTCACTGGGCACTTCTGAATTATAATTCAGACACCTGAGGCAAAAGGTAAAATGCATAGACAAATTACAAGGGAGACTATTGTGATTGCTCTCACCCACCAAGCACTAGTAGGAGATCCTTACAGAAGCCCAGCACCATGAGCCCAAGGCCTGGAGCAAAAAGATTTGCGAAGCATAGTTTAATCCATGCCTAATAATTAGAAACTCAAAACTTCCCAATGATTGTATAATTACAGAAATATGTGAAACCCTAAGGCCCTTAACAAGATTGCCTGGATCATTACCCAAATCTACTGAGCAGCCAGGAGACAAACATGTACCTCTCTGGGGGCCCTGACCGCAGGCTGACCACGGTGCTGAAGTCCACCCTGCTTGTTGCACTCCCAGGCAGTGGAAAGCAGATTCCCAGGGGCACTCAAAGCTAAATCAGCAGACTTCTTACAGCAACATTTTGTCTCTGCAGTCTACAGGTAATTTCTTACCAAGCTGACATTCTCAAAGCACCAATCTCCAAACTGGCAACAATGGTGCTGATTCTGAAAATAATGCATCAACAAATTTTGCACAACATAGACAAATAATGCACAATTACCTCTCTTCTTCCAAGCATGGTTCTGCTTTCTTACCTGGTATATTTCAAAATAATCATAATCCCATTGGTAAAACTGCCTCTATAACTGGCATAATAATATATTAGGGGGGATATTATTAACATTAGTTAATAATCTACTTAGTGCACATCAGCCAAGGTACTAAACAGTTTGCACTCTGTATCAAATTTGATAAAATTCCCCCAGTAATACCCAATATATATTTATATAGATATATTATAGCCTATATCTTAGGAGAGGTACAGAGAAGTTAACTGACCTACCAAGGCAAATTGCCTATTAAAAATGTGAAGAAAAATTTCAAACTATGTCCTCTCTGATCCAAAACACAAACTTAGTTTACTTTGAACAAAATGTAACTTGTTTCCAATTTTTGTTCAGACAAGACATGCCATCATTTCTCATGTCACCTAAGTGCATCCTGCAGTTTTCATTACCAGTAGATTCTTTTGGTATCTAATTTCAATTCTTCCCAAGAACATTTTAACATCCTGGAAGATAGAGATGATCTAGTGAGCATTACATTTATGAACTGGTCTTGTCCACTGAGATGGGGATCTTTTGTCTATTGTATGTTGATAATAATATCAAATTCTACTCTTCAGCTATAAAAATTCATCCTTTGAAAACAGGCTTCCCTGGGGGAAATGTCTGGGCATATGCCAAAGTGAAGCTCTGGGTTACATCACAGGCAAAGAAGATGGGGCTGTTCCCAGTGGCCTTTCACGGGTTTCCTGCTGCTGTCTGAATCTTACTAATGAGTAAAATTCAAAAGAACAGTCATTTGTAATTCTTTAAAGGAAATGTTTCTTCAAGTGTCACTGGACATGCAGTCTCATCTACCTGGGAATTATTAGTTGGAAATTCCAAAACCCCACTTTAGAACTACTAAATCAAAACCTCTGGATGCATGCCTTTATCAGCTTTTGGAGAGGGAAGGAAGTAGAGAAGGGAGACGGAGAGTATGAGAGAGAGAGAGAGAGAGAGAGAGAGGCAAACAGGTAGAGAGAAAGACATAGAGTAAGAGATCTGAGGCAAGATTTGCTTATTCAATAAAGAAGACAATTGGGGCCAGTACAGCAGGTAGGGAATTTTCTTTGCACGCAGCCAACCCAGGTTCCAACCCCTGGCATTCCATATGGTCCTCCGAGGACAGTCAGGAGTAATTCCTGAGGCAAGCCGGGAGTAACCTCTGAGCATTTCCTGGTGTGGCTCCAAAACAACAACAACAAACAACAACAACAACAACAACAACAACAAAAGAAATGAGAAGTGCAAAGTGTACATATGTTTTGGCCATGAGAGCAGTAAAACAGTATTCTGGCCTGATCTGGTGTAAACAGTATTCTGGCCTTCTAAAAAGAAATTGGAACTATGTAATGTTGCCTTTTGTCTCTGGGTAAAAACTGCAAATGGTTACCTACTGCTCACTGTGTTTAACCTCCATGTCTAGGCTTGTTTTTCCAGATGGTTTCTTGCTGGATGCACACCATCATTCCTGCTTTAACCCTTTCTCCATTCCCTCAGGCACACTACAATCTAGATTGAGATGTAGAGATAAAGGTACAGAAGGGGTTGACAGAGAAACATGAAACCAAAATATTATTTTTCTGAAGATTTTTTTGTTTGTCAAGAAATAACACATTCCCCCCCCCAAATTTTTTGCTTCTTTACAAGCTCTTACATCCCTAAATATACAAAACATGATCACTTTCTGAGCAGACGAAGTCATACATAATGCATTTTTATTGGCACCTTGAATAAAGATATGGCAGACATGAATATCAAATGTGCAGATGAAAAAGCTGAGAGGAGAACTCACAATGGGTGAACAGGGAGCAAGAGAGCACCTGGCTGCTCTATCAGAGCTAAAGACGATTCTGTTGGAGGAATTGCACCCCCACGGTTTTTGGAAGACTTACAGATGCAGACACTAAGCCACTCTCAGCTTTCTATGAGGTATCAGGGAGAACGGCTGAGGTGTTGATAGCTGCAGATGAAGAATGGTTGTTAATTTAGAAAAAAGGAAAAGGGTGGCTTCTTCAAACTATAAATGAGTGATTTTATGACTACTTTGGAAGTATAACAAAAATTCTGGGAATCGGTGAGAATTTACCAAACAGGGAGCTTTATTTAAGGAATCAAGGATGCTTGGCTTAAAAGAGACTTTATATGTCTTTGTATCTCTGTGGATCTGTTATATGAAGAAGAATTTTATGCTGTCTAGCTATCCAGGGCAGAAGGTATTGAAAATACAGTGACCTTGGGGATCATGAAGTCTTTTTCTTCACTCATAGGTAAGTATCAAAGCTGAGAGAAGTAATGTGGCTTCAAAGCTAAGATTAGTGCACCTGATTCCCAGTCCCTTTTCATCATACTGAGCAACTCATAAAGGAAAGGTCATGGAAGATAAAACTCATTTCCTATTTTTCCAAGATCCCTAAACTTGCAGAAAACTCTATAACCTGTAAAGTTTTATATAGATAAAAGTTGTTATTATTATCGTTTATAATATCAGGTTCAGTTCTTGACCCTTCCCCACTCAACTCCTTATGAGATGTCTAAAGGAGGGCATTGATTCTTCTGATAATAAACAGGTTGGCACAGAGCCTGAGTGCATGTGGACATTTGGGAGGAAATGAGTAAAAGCTCACGTGATGAATCTAACTAGATCAATGTTAAGTCAGGCATTCAGTGCACAGAACTTATGCACTGGTTTCCAAACCTATGAGGTGGGGTAAGTTGTGGGAACTGATCTTGAGTTAATAACTGCCAAGACATTAGTATCCGCTGCATTATTATGAAAATAACATCAGTGGCATAAGTAAGGCTGCTGTCCCACTGCTGAGGCCAGAGACCATCATGTTTCACTTTGGTGTGAAGCTCTGTTGTCCTTGTCTGTCACCAAATGGGTCTTCCTGCTTTTATGAGAATATTGAAGAAACTAGAACAATTCTGCTTAAATGAGTTTACAAAAAGCTTCTGTTCACTGTTGCTTGTGTTATACAAAGACTGTATTGCTTAGTCAGGTCAGGCTCCCATTACAAAACATGACACTGACTAAGTGACTTAAACAATGGACTTTTTTCATTTTGTTTTTGTTTTTTGGATCACACCTAATGGTGCTCAGAGCTTACTCCTATCTCTGTGCTCAGGAATCACTCCTGATAGGCTCCAGGGACCATATGGAATGCCGGGGATGGAACCCTGGTTGGCTGCATGGAAGGCAAATGCCCTACCTGATGTAGTATCAGTCGAGTCCCTAGGCTCTTATTTTTATGTAAATGAAGAACAAATTTATTTTCAGGAGTCAGAGTAATAATACGGCAGGTCAGGTACTTGCCTTCCATGAATCCAGCTTCAGTCCCTAGAACTAACAGATGGTCCCCCAAGAGCTGCGAGGAGTGTTCCCTGAACACAGATGCAGGTCCTGCGCACCTCCATGTGTGTCCCCACGACTACAAAAATCTTATTTTCTAACAGTTACTGATGCTGAAAGAACAGGGTCATGGTGCAGGAAGTTATGACCTCTCCTAAGGCCTCACTCATTGGTTTGCAGATGACCACTTTCTGCTGTGTCCTCACAGGGCCTTTCCTCTATGCATAACACACCAATCCCTTGGGATTAGGGTCCCACCTTTAGGAGTTCATTAACTTTATTAATTGTTTCCCCGTTCTATCTCTAAATACTTTCACATCAGGGTGAAGACTTTGAAAGATACATTTGGCAGAGGGGAGGGGTGGGGGGAATGTGGCTGGGGTGTGGGGGGGAGATAAACCTCAATCATAACTGACTGCCAGATAGGAAGGTATTAGATTCACTATGTGATGCTTTCAAGAACAAAGCAAGGACAGTTAATCAGTCAGTACAGGGCAATTTGTATTCGCTATAAAGAACATATTTCTAATAATCAGTCTTCTAAAATGTAGATGGTCTTCCTTATGCAAAAGTGAGTTCTCTCATTCAGCATTATATTATTTTTATTCTGTCTCTTCCATTTTCTCTTATCGTGCTTTTGTGATGTGCAGAGGTATTGCCTGTACTTGGTTGTGGTGTTCTGTATTTAAGTTGTGGTGGGTCACATGTCAGGTTGCAGTGCTTATGCACTCAGCCAAGGTGTTTCTGAAGGAGAAACACTCATCTGCTTTCTAGTACTGTTCAGTGGGAGTTACTATAGGTGTTCACACAGTGTCATGGTGTAACAGTGCTCACTTTAGTTGCGGTTCCTACAACTTGACTGTGGTGTAGCTTGCAATTGCCTGAGGTACCAGGATCCCAGGTGACAGAGCTTCCAGACACACATAGCAAAGCTGTGAAGTTTGGGCTTATATGACAGTCCATGGATTGAATTTGTGGCCTTACACTTGCAAAGCAAGTGCTTTAGCCACTGAATCAATTCCTAGTTCTTCATTTAACAGTTAGAAGCCAAATGGATACCTTTTACTTTACAGAGGGAATTTCTGCCCTGAGCAAGAAGCTTAATGAAATGGAATCCTAGGAAACTCTAAAGCTATCACAATTTCTGATCCCAAGGAGGAGAATAGGGAGGAGGTAGAGGAGGAAAAGGATAAGAGGAGAAGGAGTGGGAGAAAGAGGAAGAGGAGGAAGGGGAAGAAGAAGGAGAGGGGGTACGGTGCCGCCAGCAGATCAATCTGTACCTGTGAGGCGAGTGCATCAGCAGCCTGATGGTGCCCTCAAACTTCCAGATACCCGAAAATTTCTGCTGTGCCTTTAGCCAGACCCCAAAAACTTGGGGCAAAGTTTACCACGACAGTAAACAGCCAAAAGTTAGGTATGTGGGAGACACACCCACAAACCACCTCCGGCTCAGCTATCTAATTGGAGGTAAGGCCTCTCTGGTTCATGATTGAACTGCTTAATGAACATGATCCCAGAGACTCAGAGACAAATCTCAGAACCCAGAAGCTTTTGGCAGCAATGCTTCTGGTCCCCGCAATGGGTTACCAGTGCCAGACCACCCTAAGGAGGAAAAGGTGTTGTCCCTCCACCTGCTCCCCCTTGGTGGCTCTGTGGCTGCCATCCTCCAGAGACCACTGGACAGTCAGGTTTGGGAGACATGCAGGCCTTCAGGGGGTGGGAGTGGAGCTGACCCTTTCCTCCCCACCTTAACCAGATCCCGAGTCACCACCCACAAACAGCCTCTCTGGCGCCTGTTCAAGCTGCTTAATGGCCGTGTTCTCAGAGACTCAGAAACAAATCTCGAAACCCAGCGGCTTTTTGGCAGAAATGCGTCCGGTCCCCACAGTAGGTTACTGGAGCCGGGTCTCCCCAGCGGGAAAGGGTGCTGTCCCTCCACCTGCTCCCCCTGGGCGGCTTGGTGACTACCATTCTCCAGAGGTCATTGGACAGTCAGGATTGGGCCCGCAGTGATGAGACACACGGGGCCTCACAGGATGGGGGTGGAGCCGGACCTTTCCTCCTCCTCAAGAAGACCCCAAGTTGCCACCCACTAATGGCCTCTCTGGCTCCTGACCAAGTTGCTAATGGCCATGATCCAAGAGACTCATAAACAAATCTCGGAACCCAGCAGTTTTGGGCAGAAATCCCTCCAGATTTAATTGTTAAAATTTCGGAATTCCAAAATTGCATGGCCACACTGTGGCTGCACGACATATATGTTATTCATAACCAGCAATAGAACACAAATTGTCTACTGTTGCCTTTTCAGCAGATCTGAGTGTTGGGATAAAATCCCAAATAATAATGGTGGGTCTGGTGTCGAAATATTGAACATAATCAAAATAGAGAGAGAGAGTAATGTGGAAATCATCTGCCCCACAGGTAGGGGGAGGGTGTGGGATGGGGAGTATACTGGAGTTTTTGGTGGTGGAAAATGGGCACTGGTGAAGGGACCGGTGCTTCATTGTATGACTGAGACTTAAACCTCAAAGCTTTGTAACTGCTCTCACACTGATTCAATAAATAAAATTATAAAAAGCGGGGGGGAGAAGTAAGGTGGAGTTCATGCCCAATTCAATCAGCCTAATCAATGACTGAATAAATAGCAATACTCCTACATAAAAAAAGGAGAAGGAGGAAAAAGAGGAGAAGGAGGAGAAGAAGAGGAGAAAGGGAGGAGGAGAAGGGAGGAGGAAGAGGAGGAGGAAGAAGAAGAAGGAAGAGAAGAAGGGGGAGAAGGAGGAGGAAGAGGAGGAGGAGGAGAAAGAGGAATAGGAGGAGGAGGAGGACGCCTTGGTGCCACCATATGTGACAAGTGCAATTTTGGCTATCTGGTTGTGTGTGATCCCTGGTGCCACAAGTAATGTCTAGTCACACTACAGCTAGTTGTGTTCAAGCACCACAATGAAAGTGTGCAACCTTTCAGTGAAAGTGAGCACAACTGAAACAGATGTACAAACACCACAGCTATGAAGTGTGATCTCTGGAAAGTGTGTGTATAACTACCACAGTAACCCCAATAGAGTACTGTAACCAGAATATATGTGCTATAACTAAAGAACATATGTGTCTCTGGCAAGCATATGTACAAGCACCACACTAAAGGAGGGCAAACATTGGTGACCATAGTTGTCAAATGTGAGCACCATAATCTATATGCAAATCCTGATGAGCATAACAATTAAACTGTACAAGCACCACATCTAGATATGTGTGCAGCCCCAGTCGTTGCAACAACATCAACAATGAAGAAAATGAAGGGGAAACTTTTAAAAATAATAAAGGAGTACTTTTATTTATTTATTTATTTATTTGTTGCTTTTTGGGTCACACCCAGCGATGCACAGGGTCACTCCTGGCTCTGCACTCAGGAATTACTCCTGCCAGTTTTCAGGGGACCATATGGGATGCAAGGCAAACGCCCTACCTGCTGTACTATCACTGCAGCCCTGAAGAAATACTTTTAAAATGAGGAGAAACTATCCTTAATATTTAGAAGTTGTTTAAAGAAATAAAGCATCACATATCCTAAACTCTCATATATTCCTAAATCCCACATCCAAAACGTTAAAGAATTCTTCTCTCCCAGAAGGGACCGTAACATTACAATCGCCAAAACCATGCCAACAGACACTGCGCCAGGCTGTTTCACTTGGGACATCCCGGAGGGGGTAGGTGAGACTCCTCCCCACCCCAAGGGACCCAGCCCCGGCAGCCAAAAAACCTCCAGAACTCAACTGCCACCATGCTCACGGCCACTCTCCACATGCTCGGGCTGAGCCTCACCCACAGGTGAACCTATTCTGGGATAGGGCAGCTGCTACACTTAATACCACACACCATCCATACTCCAGGAGTACCATACCACATTTGACGGGGTTCAAAGTAGGAGGCAACCAATCTTTGAAAAAAATACTTTTATTACATATATATATATATATATATATATATATATATATATATCACTGTCATTACATTGTTCATCGATTTACTCGAGGGGGCGCCAGTAACATCTCCATTCATCCCAGTCCTGAGATTTTAGCAGCCTCTCCTTACTCGTCTTTCCCAATGGTGTCGTATTGCAGGCTCTTTCAGGGTCAGGGGAATGAGACCCATTATTGTTACTGTTATTGGCATATCAAATACACCATGGGTAGCTTGCCAGGCTCTGGCAAGCTACCCATGCAAGTGGGATACTCTCAGTAGTTTTCCGGGCTCTCCAATATATATACTATATATAATATATATATATATTTCCCTCTATGATTTGTTGTCTACTATCTGAACCTCATCAAATATGGTGTGGCAATTATGGAAAATGGGTAGGGAGTGTCTTATGATGTGTCCAGGAACATGTTCAATCATATGTGAGGCTCGGCCTGATCATGTGGAAAGCGGCCAGGAGCATGGCAGTGGTTGGGTAGTGGAGATTGGCTGCCGGGGCTGGGTCCCGTGGGGCGGGGAATGCTCTCAACTACTCCCTCTAGGGTGCCCTAAGTGAAAAAAGCCTGGCATGGAGTCCGGTGGCTTTTTTTTTCAAGGTGGCTTTTTTTTTTCTTTTTGGGTCACATCTGGCAATGCTCAGGGGTTACTCCTGGCTCTACACTCAGGAGTTACCCCTGGCAGTGCTCAGGGAACCATATAGGATGCCGGGGATTGAACCCGGGTTGGCCATGTGCAAGGTAAACACCCTACCCACTGTACTATATATATGTGTGTGTGTGTGTGTGTGTGTATATATATATATATATATATAGAGAGAGAGAGAGAGAGAGAGAGAGTATTTCGCATTTTGCCTGCACGGCAAAGCCTGGCAAGCTACCCATGACGTATTTGATATGCCAAACACAGTAACAAGTCTCACAATGGAGACGTTACTGGGCCCACTTGAACAAATTGATGAACAACGGGAGGACAGTGCTGCTACAGTGCAGTGCTTCCTTAATATATATACACAAGGCTCAACCTTTAACAACATGCTAGTGATCTCTTATAGAAGGGCTTAAAGGTCTCTGGCTGAAATACAACAATCTTCACACTCTTTCTTCTAAGGAAATTTTTTGTAACATTTTCAGCCATTTTTCATAACAAAGAATACAAAATGTATTATTTCTATTCGGCTTTGAGGCAGGGGATGGGGTTCAGGATGGAAACATCCAAAATATGATGGTGGGAAGGTCTAATGGTGGTGGGATTGGTGTTTGAATATTAAATGTAATCAAATATTATGAGCTACTTTATAAGATTAAAAAAACTTTAAGAAATTGATTCAGAACTAGAGAGATAGCACAGTGAATAGGATGCTTCCTTTGGACATGGCCAACCCTGGTTCGAGCCCTGGCACCTCATATGATCCCCTGAGTACCACCATGAGTGATTCCTGAGCACAGAGTCAGGAATAAGCCCTTAGCACCACTGAATTTGGCCCCAAAACCAAACCAAAATGATCGATTTGGTATTTTCAGGTACTTTGAAAGTCTTCTCTCTCTTTCACACTGACTTTGCTTTTACTATTACCACAGTTTTGTCAACACTCCTTGTGTATATATACACTCGTGTATATACACACTCATGTATATATATGGGCTGGAGCGATAGTACAGCGGGTAGGGCTTTTGCATTGCACACAGCCAACATGACTAACCTGAGTTCAATTCCTCCACCCCTCTTGGAGAGCCCAGCAAGCTACCAAGAGTATCTCTTGGTAAGAGCCTGGCAAGCTACCTGTAAAAAAAACTCCAAGGGCAGCCAGGGGGTGTCCCCGACGGCTCTTTCCCTGGCCGCCCATGTTCTGGGGGCCCAGGCTGTGGGGCAGATGTAGGACTAAATGAGGGCCAAGCTGATGGATTAATCAGATATCGTTTATTCCATTCTCATCCCCGTTCACTCCTGTCTCCGTTCACTCCTCTCTCTCTCTCTCTCTCTCTCTCTCTCTCTCTCTCTCTCTCTCTCTCCTTGTCTCCTGGGCCCAATCTGGAACCCCTCTTTCCTGGCTCTGGCTCTGGCTCTGGATCTCAATCTCAATCTTCTCTCCCTTGCCCACTCATATAGTCTAGTTAAATTCCCAAACCATGAGGGGCTGGGCTTACACATAGGTGTGATCACAATCAATAGGGTTAAAGTTCTCCCCCTCAGGGGATGCTGCTTCTAGGACAGATTCTCTTTCAGCAGGACCACCCACCCAAGGTTGGAATCCCATGGGTGTGTTTCTCCTCTCCTTGTCCAGCAAACATATAAGCATTCATAATATTAATCATTTTGTATGAACACAGTAAGAGATGCATTAAGCTTATAGAATTGCTCTCCTGGGGTCATCTCTATCTCAGACTACAGTGCTCAGACCAAATTAGTCTTTCCTATCCCTAGCAGGGTCCTAGTCTCGTCATTACTTTTGCATCATGAAAGCATTTGTCATAATCATGCTCTTAACTTATAGTTTGGCCAGGCCCATCTCTATGCCAGGGTAGCACATAGCTTACCACTTGCCCTGGTTCCATCCAGTCCCTCCTTGGGCCCCTGCTTCTGGGGGCACTAGGAAGTGAGGGCAACTGAAGCTTAAGTTGAGAAAGCAGATGCCTGGGAATGAAGCCAATTAAATACCATGTTACAGAAGCATAGTATTAATTGTCTTCTTGTGTCTATACAAAAGGATATAACTTTAAAGTAAACTATTCAAAAGACTAAGGAGAGGAGAAAGGCAATATTAACTTACAATATAAATTCAGTGTCCTAGAGAGATCTGACCTTACAAATTAACAGAAACTGATTAGGGGAATAAACTGATTAACTGTTTGGGGAAGAGAGCATAGAGAAGTAGTTACAAATAAACAAAAGAATGGGAGTGACTCGGAAGCACTGGGATGGGTGTGACCGGATAAACCTAAGCCACCTGAGGAAGGACAAAACAGTGTTGTTCTACAGCTACCCGTGATGTATTCGATATGCCAAATACAGTAACAAGTCCCACAATGTTACTGGGCCTGCTCGAGCAAATCGATGAAAAATGTGAGGACAGTGACAGTGATATATATACACGAGGAGTGTATATATATACTCCTCGTGTATATATGTATACACTCCTTGTGTATACATTTCAGTCTTGGCATGGTCCAGCTACCATCCATAAGAATGGAAAGCTATAATAATACCTCTCTTCTCTGATCCTCCACTCCATTTCCAACATCTCTAGCATTGTTCATTCTAAAAAAAATGATCCCAGCTATGGAAACAGGGTTGGTTGAGGAGTTGAGGATTGCTGAACAGAGCTGAATCTGCTAATTGTTCACTAGGATTAAACCCCAAATTTTTTGCCAGATTCCCAGTATACTGCCAGAGGTCAGTCAGAGGCAAACAAAGGCTAGGGGCAACCAAATCACAGTTTTGACTAATGGCTCTGAACCTCATTTTGATCTATCTGTTAGCTGAATCAAGTGAGTCTTCAAGAAGTCTTTTTTACCTAGGTAGGGGGCCAACGTGAGCAAGTTACATTAAAACAAATAAGTGGTCTGATTCCATTAATATGCTCAGTGTGTATTTCTTATGCCATGAGCAACTAAGCACTGAAGTGATAGCAGTGAACAAGAGAGATAATGCCCATACTCTCAAACTTACAATCTAGTGGAACACAGAAAGGAGACAGAAGAAACAGCAAGATCAATATCAGAGAGTAAGAAGATGCTACGCAGGAGGGAGAGTGATGTGACAGAAATTAGGTGACCAATTTATATTTGAGGACTGCCTACGTTGTGGCACTTAGACAGAGAGACACAGGAAGTTGGAGCGTAGCATGATGATCAGATTAGGTGGTCAAAGGGAATTTTTCAGGCAGAGGAAATTGTAGTACAAATGCCCCAAATTAGGGAGCAGTTCAGCAAGTTTGAAGAACAGAAAGCAGGCTCATTTCATGACAGCACATGGCAAAGGGAAGGAAAGCATGAAGTGCACACAGCAAAACAAGCAGAATCTACTTTACAGGTGGATTCTCGTGTTATAAGTGACATGAAAGTATTTTTTTTCAAATTTTTATTAGTGAAACATCATGAGGTACAGTTGTAGACTTACAAATTTTTGTGCTTGGGTTTCAGTTATACAATGATCAAATACCCATCCCTCCACCAGTGCCCATTCTCCACCACCTCTGATCCCAGTAACCCTCCCACCCCCGAATGTGGTGAGAAAGGGACTCTACTTCACTGCTGGTGGGAATGCCGACTGGTTCACCCTTTTGAAAAACAGTATGGACAATTCTCAAAAAATTAAAAATTGAGCTCCCATTTGACCCAGAAATACCACTCCTGGGAATATATCCCAGAGAGGCAAAAAAAGTATAGTCAAAGTGACATCTGCACTTGTTTGTTAATTTCAGCACTGTTTATAATAGCTAGACTCTGGAAAAAAAACTGAGTTCCCGAGAACAGATGACTGGTTAATGAAAGTATTTTTAAAAGATAAAATCTAAGCCTTGATAATTGAATTATATCTACAAAGAAAGACAGTTATTAGCTGCTGCAGACTCCAGGCAAGAAATGGAAGAGGCTTGAACAGTGGGAGCTACTTGAGATGAAGAGCAAGAAGTGGATGGCAGAGTTTCCATGGACTTGCTGATGAGCTGGATCTGGAAGGTGAAAGAAGGAAGAAAGAAGAATGATTAGTTTTGAGATGTTTATAAGCAGAGGCTCTACTGTTATTCTCTATCTCTCTCTCTTATTTTGAGGTCACACCTGGTCATACTCATCTATTACTCCTGTCTCTTCACTCAGGAATCACTCCTGGGTGGTGCTCAGGGACCATATGGGATGCTGGGAATCGAACCCAGATCAGCCATGTGCAAGGCATAGTACTACCCGCTGTAATATCTTTCCAGAGATGGGGGAGAGAGGATGCAAGGTGAGTAGCAACACAGAAATTTTATTTAGACCACTTCCAGTTTGAAATTTCTTTATTAGCTATATATGCACTTAGTTTGTAGAGTATGGATAAAGAAGTCTAAATTTCTAGGGGAAAGACAGGACTATAAGTAAGATTTGCAAGTCATCAGTATTTAGGTAAAATTTTAATCCATGGAAGTGAATGGGGTCACCTAGAAAGTGTATATAAATAGAGAAATATAAAAGCATAACCCTGAGATGTTCCAATATTTAAAGACAAGGCAGAGCATGAGAAACCAATCAAGGAGAACTCATTATCATGGAAAATAGCAATAGAAAATTATTCCAGGGGAAAAAAGGATCAAATTATATTAAATTTTCCTTAGAGGGCAAGTTAGAAAAAACAAGAAGTGAGTCATTAAATTTTATTGATGATCTTGACAAGAGCCATTGCATTTGCATCATGGGAGGAGGGAGCAGCTAAATGTAGATTAAAAAGAGGGGAAATTAGAATAGAACGGCAATGGTCAAAATAAACTTCTACAAGAAACTTGCTGAAAATAAATAAAAGAAAACAGAAATATAAAGTAGTAGTTGGAGGGGGGTTGGGATTAAAAGAGGGTTTTGCAAATAGGAGATATGATATTGATAAGGAGAATTAGCTCACTCATGAAGGAACAAACTCTTAATATCATCACACTTCCCTACTCAGGCCATAATCCAGACTATAGTCTTATTGCAGAGATGAACCCAAGAAATAGAAAGCTTTTTACCTGAATCCTAAGGATCTTTCTTGGATAGAACATCTTTCAAGCAGGAGGCAGCTTAGGTCAACCTTAGTACACTGGCTCCATAGTAGATATTCTAAGGAGAAGTTTAAGAGTGGTGATATATGGGTCAGAGCAGTAGTACCTTGGGGAAGGCACTTGCCTTGAATGCACCAAACCCAGGTTCAATCCTCAACATCCCATATGGTCCCCCAAGCCTACCAGTCGTGATTCTCGAGGGAAAAGACAGGGGTCACTCCTGAGCATCACCAGGTGTAGCTCAAAAACAATTAAAAAAGAGAGTGGTGATATACTCAGAAAGTATGGTTACACATATGCAACTGCTTCCGATCTTTACTTTCTCTCATGGAAATCTATGTTTCCTACCTAATCTTAACCTGGCATCATATCTCAATACATATCTGTTCCTTCCCTTTCCCTCTTGGTCTGTCTTTGGAGAGGTCAAAGAGTGTGAGTGTTATGTCATCTTATACAGTTTCATTCATATACTTAAACACTCCTGGGAAGCCAAATAAATGATAGATACTGTGAAATGGACTAGAAATACAACTATGAGCAAGAGGAAAACAAAAACTGTGAGCATCCTGTTCAGATCATACCCTTTCAGGGAATAAAACCTAGAAATAATTAATTATGAAAATAAATCTATATTGCAGTTAAGATGAACTATAAGAACAAAAACTAGGTATATTAATTTATATGAGAGTGAAAACCAATTAATCTGGTAATTAAAAACCATTAATAAATATAATTTATGATTGCTTTGTATTAGAAACACAAAGGGCTTGCCCATCATGAAATAGTTAAACTTAAGAACAAACTAGATGAATACTAATATATTCCAATCTATAGGTGGGAAGACTCATGCTAGGGGAAAAGGCAGCTCAGATAGAGAAGGGAGCACCAAATAAAGGGTGTTGAGAGGATCCTCCCAGGATAGGAGAAGCATGCTGAAATTAGACTATATACCAAACATGATTGTCACTCAATGACTCTTTTGCAAACCATAACACCCATAAGGAGAGAGAGAACAAAAGGGAATGCCCTGCCACAGAGGAAGGGTGGACTAGGGGGGATGGGAGGTGGGAGGGATACTGGGATCCGTGGTGGTGGGAAATAGGCACTGGTGGAGATATGGGTATTTGATCATTGTATAATTGAAACCCAAGCACAAAATTTGTAAGTCTACAACTGTACCTCATGGTATCTCACTAATAAAATTTTTTAAAGTATAATTATAAAAAAGGTGAAGTAAAAACTTAATATTTTCTTGTTGTTAAACATATTTTTCCTCTATTAACTATTTCAGTCAGAACTCCAAATTTCAAGGGATAGAAATCCAAACTCACACTGTTGCACCTAATTAAAAAGAAAAAACAGGAAAACAGAAATAACAAGTACAGTTTTCCTCTCCATCTGACATCATTAGTCAATCTTCTTTATAACTGGGTGCTGCTGTATGATGAGGTTGTAATCATCAAATGTTAGTAAGAGGGTCAGTGAGAAGATGAATGGTAAACAGAAGTGAGATAGGCAGTTTCTGAGTTTTGCTCTTAGAAGCCTGTTCCCCCGAGGACCTGGGCTTCTTTTGTAGAGAAATTGCTTTTTCAACATAAACAAATAAAAGAACAGACAAAATATGTAAGATGACTTTTACAAGATATTGGACAACAAACACCTTAAGACTGTGATCCTTCCCCTAGAGAAGGAAAATAAGCAAGCTTGGCATCCTGGCAGCATCTGTTCACTATGCAAGTGCCAGAATGTGCATAGGTGCTACAAGCGAAACAGAGCCCCAGGTCTTCTTACCAATTTGGCATGAAGAACAGAGATGGGGGAAGCTGAGGCAGCTAGAATTTTTTAAGATGAAGTACTTGGAAAGAGGAAGCTGTACTCAGAGCTTTTCAGACATCTGCAAAATGGTCCTTTTAAGTCTTTGGGTGAAGACTAATCTGTGACTCCAAAGGATAAAACTCTAAGGTTAGAAAAAGAGCTGCTGGAAATCAGCAGGCCAAAAATAAAGTCAGATCTCACACAGAACTGGGACTGGTTCACATTTCCAAAGAGCAGAGTGGAGAGTTCATGGGGAGAATACGCAAAGGTTCAGGCCTTCACTGAGAGGTTAAACTAGTCCTAGAGAAGAGAATTTTTAATCATAAAATCATTTAAAAGCAAGCCTCAAAAGAGTCACACAGATTCCTAGTAGATTAAATTTGCATCAGAAATGTTCAAAACTCTCTTTAAAACAATAACTAAATCTAGAAAGGAAGAGTGTAATATAACCAGCATCCAGAATCTAGCTTTTTTAAATTACCAGACATGTAAAAAATAAGTAAATATAACCCTAAATGAGAAGAAAAATCAATCAATGAAAACAAAGACCCAGAAATGTCAAGTTGTTATGGATTTTAAAAAAGAAACTTAAAATAGCTATTATAAATCTTGTAAATATGCTGATAAATATGAAGGGGGAAATACATATTAAAAGAGAAATAAAAGATATAAAATGTTCAAATTGACCCTCTACAGACATAAAGTATAGTATATGAACTTTATACTTTTATGAAGTATAGTATATAAAAGTAAACTGAATAGACTTTACATTAAACTCAACTACAGAAGTCCAGGGTAAACAGGGGCCAGGAGGACTGGTCAATAGTTGGAAGCTACCACAAGTGTGTGTGGGACAGAGGGCAGTTAGGACAGAGATGGAACCAGTATGACAATAATAGTTGGAAATGTTCACTCTGGACAAGAACTGAGTGTTGAAAATAAAGATATGTACATGATAGCCTTTCAGTAACTGTATTGCAAACCTTAATGCACAAAAAGGAGAGAGAGAGAGAGAGAGAGAGAGAGAGAGAGACAGACAGACAGACAGACAGACAGACAGACAAACAGACAGACAGACAGAGAGGAAAAGTGCCTGCCATAAAGGCAGGTAGGGGAGGGAGATGGGAGGGAAATGGGACATTGGTGACAGCAATGTACAATGATGAAGGGACAGGTGTTGGAACATGATATAACTAAAGTCTAATCATGAACAATTTTGTAACTGTGTATCTCACTGTTATTCAATTAAAAAATAATAGTAATTATAATTTGATTTGGTGGGGATGTGAGGGTGGGGGCAGTATTTGTGCCAGAGAGTCTGGCAAACTCCCCGTGGCGTACCCAATATGCCAAATACCAGTAACAATGATGGGTCTCATTCTCCTAAAGAGCCTTGAATATTATCTCAGGGCTAGGATGAAGGAGACGTTACTGGGGCCTGCTCGAGGCAATCGACGAATAACAGGATGATTTGTGATTTGTGATTTGAATTATAAATATAAGATAAACTACAGAAAAAATCAGAAAAGAGAGAGAGAGTGAGATAGAAAGACAATAGCAAAAAGTCCTAACAATCTGAACAGACCAAAAATAAAATTGAGAGAGGTAAACCGGGGAAAATGAGAGCTATTTTTTCTCTAAATTTGATTAGAAACACATACATCTAGAAACTAAATGAAGCTAACAAATAAAAAAGCAGTAGATAACAAGGTGAATAATAATCAAATAAAGGGGTAGAGAGATACTACTGGAGATAAGACACTTGCCTTACATGTGATCACAGTGATCACAACCCTGATTCAAATCCCTGGCACAAAATATTTGAACCCTGCTTCAAAACTTGAGCACCATCAGGGCATATGGCACAAATACTGCCCCCACCGTCACATCCCCACCAAATCAAATTGTTTGGTCAGTGAAAAATTTTAATTTTTTAATTAGTTACAAGGATAGAAAGACATAGAAACAAAGAGTAGAATGACATAAAAAAATAACAAAAAAATACAAGCTCAAGAGTCTGAAATAGAATCCTTAACATATTCTAAGAAATATATCCATTATTGAGTGAAAAATATCTTATTAAAATAAAGACAAAACAATTTTTAGACATACAACAGTATAATATATGTAAATTTATGAGCACGGCCTGAAATATTATAGAAAGTGCTCTGTGTAAAATAAGAATATCAAATATAATGTTAAAAATGTAATATTAAAATAGTTAAATGTTTAAATCCAAAAAAATTTAAACAAATTTTTGGATTATATCACATATAGCAGCAAAATGTATGATGAACTTGGAACATTCTTACATTATATGTTAAATGTTATTGCATCATATAATAGTCAATGATACACTCTTAAGGCTATCAGCAAAACAAAACAGACAAATGTGAATAAGTCAAAGTTGAGCATAAAAATTAAATTATAAAAAATTTGTAAGCAGGAAGTAAAAGAATAAGAGAGAAGTAAGAGATTGTATATATAAAAATAAGTAACATAATATAGAAAATAATTAGCATTATAATTGACATACGAACATATTGGAAATTATACTAAACTTAAATAACTTAAATATTCTAAATAAAAGACAGAGCTTGCCATCTAACATTAAAAAAAATCAAGACCCAGTAAAATTGTACCTAAAATAAACTCACTTCAATTGTAAAGACATAGCCTGGAAATTAAAATATGAGAAAAGTTAGACCATAAAACTTCAACTGAAAGGAAATTTTGATAACTAATATAAATAATATCTGCCTCTGGCAGGCTCCTCTCTTACCTCTCTCCCTTTCTCTCTCTCATTTTAGTTTATTTTTTATTATTTTAGAAAATTTAAAATTGTTTTACAGTTTTTAACTATATATATATTTTTTTTTTCACTTGGGATGCCCCAGAGGGGTTCGGGTTAGAGCCCTCCCCACCCCAAGGGACCCAGCCCTGGCAGCCGACCTCCACTACCCAACCGCCGCCATGCTCCCGGCTGCTCTCCACTTGCCGAGCCTCACCTATGAGTAAACATATTTCTGGAATATATTCCCGTGAAAGTGGTCGTGCAACACATCATATGACCCTTCCTGCTCATTTTCCATAATTACCACACCATATTTGATGGGGTTTTCAGACAGTATACACACACACACCACACACACACACACACACACACACACACACACATATATGCCTGACTGGGAACATATATATATATATATATATATATATATATATATATATATATATCACTGGGAACACCTCTCACAGTGATTAGAGACCACCCCAAAAGCCTCCATCCCTCTTAGAGAGGCCAGCAAGCTACCAAGAGTATCCGGCCTGCACAGCAAGCTACCAGTGGCATACTCGATATGCCAAAAACAGTAACAATGATGGTCCTCATTTCCCTCACCCTGAAAGAACTTCCAATATGCAATATGCCACTGGGCTACACTAGCACTCGACAGGGACGAATGGAGACATTACTGGTACCCTTCGAGCAAATCAATGAAAAACGGGATGACAGTGATACAGTGATACAGTGATATTAATATTAGTTAAAGTATACTACTTTCTTACAGAGACAAAAGCAATAATTTATAGTAATAAAGGTATTAGTTCATTGAGATGATATATAATTCTGAATGTTTACACACCTATTCATGCTTCAGGAGACACAAAATGAAATGGATATAACAAGAAAAAGACAAATCTACAATTTAGTCAGAAATTTCAACATACCAATCTGAGTAACTAGAAAAGTAGTAGTCCTTCAAAAATCTAGTAATATCTTAAACTCACTCTTAAAAACGACTCACCAAATTTTCACTTTTTTAAAATACTCTATTCAGTGGCATTTTGTTCAAGTAAATAATAAATATCCAAAATACAGACCATATCTGTTCCACAAGATAAGTCATAATTTTTAATTTCTTGGAATTTAACCATACTAAAATTAAACTAAAAATCAATGACAATAAAAGCCCAAATAAAAAAAAAGATGTGTCATAAAAATATCTATATATATTAACCAATTTTAATCTGTAGTTGAAAAAATAACTAAGAGAATAAGGTACAGATGGCTTTTTTTGGAAATTTACATAATATTTAATCAGAAATAATACCAATCCTATACTAACAGCCTCAGAAAATGCAAAAGACAGAATCACTTCGTAAATCTGACAGAGATTGATTATAAGAAAGAAAACTATACCTCACAATTGAAACTGTAAAAATCAATAAAAATAAGTTAGCAATTCTAACCCAGCAATGTATAAAAGAAGACTACATCATGCACAGAGTTTATTCCAGATGCAAGATCATTTTCATGATTTATCATATACTCAATGCATCAACAGACTAAGAAGAAATATGATCATTTTAATTGGTCCAAAAAAATGTTCAAAATCCATTCTTGATTAAAAATATGCATCAAACTAAGAATTAAAGAGCACTTCCTGAGCCTGATTAAGGGAATTTACCAACAACCAAAAACTAACATAGTTAATATTGAAAGATTAAAATGTTTCTTTTCAAATTATAGAGAAAACAAGGATAACCAATTCATAATTTCTATTCCATATTATGTTGGAGATTCCACAAAAGCAAGCTAAATAAATAATAATAATAATAATAATAATAATAATTAGAGAGGAAGAGTTAAAGCTGTCTATAAAGAAAAGATAGTTCATATATAAAATGCCCCAGAAATATTAAAAAGGTTTACTAAATACACAAGTTTAGGAAATTTTCACAATATGACAAAAATCAATAATATTTTATATTCTAGTAACTAATTGTGAAAATTACATTTTGAGTACCATTTACAATAGCGTCATAAAAAATTTTAAGTGTTGAGTCTAGAAAAACATGTGAAACACCTTCATTCTGTAGTTTATGACAATTTCATGAAAAAAACAAGACATAAAATAAAAACCTATACCATTTTTGTGGATTAGAAGATTCAATGTAACTAAGATTTTTATTTTTCCAAAACAATCAACAGAGTCAATATGATTCCAACAGCAAGTCCAGCATAATTTTTGTAGAAATTTACAAGTTGTTTCTAAAAGTTTTGTATGAAACAGCAAAGAAAATGGTATAGCCAACACAACAAAATAATTGAAAAGGAAAAACAAAGTTGAATAATTCATACTACCTGATTTCAAGACTTACTGTAAAATCACATTAATCAGTAATGTTGGTATATAGACACATAGATTATTGGAACAGATAGGAAGTTCTCACATATTTGGTCATTTTATTTTCAACAAAAATACTAAGGATGCCCAAGGGAGACAGGACAGTTTCTTCCAACAGATGGAACTGGAACAACTGAAATTTTCTCTGATTCACTTTGGGTTAATACTTATATGTGATATAAGGACTGATTGAAACTTTATTCTTTGATACGTGGTAAAAATAATGTGAACACCAAAGATATATGGATAGCAAATAAGAACATGAAGAGGCCAGTGCAATAGTACAGTGGGCAGGGCATTTGCCTTACATGTGGCCGACCCAGGTTCGATCCCCAGCGTCCTATATGGTCCCCTGTGTAATTCATGCCAGGAGTAATTCGTGAGCAAGGAGCCAGCAGTAACCCTTGAGCATTGGCGGGTGTGACCCCCAAAATAAAATAAAAAAGAAGATGAAAAGATCCTCAATATAATTACTGACACTGTCACTGTCACTGTCCTCCCGTTGTTCATCGATTTGCTCAAACGGGCCCCGTAGCATGTCCATTTTGACACTTGTTACTGTGTGTTTGGAATATTGAATACGTCACGGGTAGCTTGCCAGGCTTTGCCATGCAGGCGAGATACTCTCGGTAGCGGTAGCTTGCTGGGCTCTCTGAGAGGAGCGGAAGAATCAAACGTGCATCGGCCAGGTCGTCCGCGTGCAAGGCAAACACCTTACCTGCTGTGCTATCACTCCAGCCCAATTACTGACAAAAAAAGTAAAAAATTAAGAAGCATAATTGAGGGCTAAAGATCTAGTATAGCAGATCTTACATGGGATGATCCTGGTTGGGTCTCCTCTACCCCTTATGGTCCCCTGGTCCCCTTATCACCCCCAGGAGTGATCCCTGAGCACAGAGTCAGGAGTAAGCCTCAGTACTTCTAGGAATGGACCAAAAACCAAACAGAAAAAAAAAGCAAAAAATCACAATGAGATACTTCATACCTATTCAAATAGCTAAAAATGTGGAATAAATGGAATTCCAGAATATTGATGAGGGAATTCAAAATCATATAGCATTACGGAAAACAGAATGGCATTCAACCACAAGTTATACGTACACTTAAGACTGAACAATTCTACTGGTAGCTATTTATCCCAGAGAAATGAAAACTAAC
This sequence comes from Sorex fumeus, assembly GCF_029834395.1. Lineage (NCBI taxonomy): Eukaryota > Metazoa > Chordata > Mammalia > Eulipotyphla > Soricidae > Sorex > Sorex fumeus. The sequence goes on from NW_026606104.1 coordinate 49,812,063, forward strand.
AGCCATACAATGTTTCTACTCAAGTGTGTCTAGTCCCTTTATTTATAATACAGAAACTGGAAATAACCCAAATAATCAACCAGTTTATGAAGAAACAACTTTTAGTAGGTTTATAGAAGGGAATATTTCTTAGCAATAAAAAGGGACAATACAGCAATATGATGGAAACATTTTGCTTAATCAAAGAAGCAAAACAAAAAAGAATGCATATGGTTTGATTTTACTATGTAAAGTTCTGGAAAATGTAAAAAATTTAGCTATGGAAAAGAGACTAAAGTTCCTGGAGTTGAGGTTGGAGTAGGAGGTTAACTGAAAAGGATGAAAATATGGCAATTATACCATGGAATGTAATGTCAAGAGTCATAGGAGTTTTAAAGTTAATTTTACTGGGGGTAAATTAAGTCCAAGGCCTGGGGCCTAGATTCATGGATTACGCATGCAGGACCATCCTGCCATCCCTGGACCACTTCTTTCTGAGCTGCTACCTGAGAGGGAAATGCATTTTGTTTACAGCACAGGGCATGCCAATCTCTTTAGCAGCTTAGTCTGCACACTAATTAATATGCCAGCTTCATGTTGGGCCTAATTCATTTCAGGGGTCCACAATGTCACTAGAAACGAAGTTCAGTCTCCGGTTCAGCTCTGGCGCTCCCCATGCATTGGCTCTGTTCTCAAGCTCCATCTGGAAGCAAGCTGTTCGGGAGGCCCTGGCTTCCCATTCTCTCACAGCTCCTGTCCAGTTAGAAGTCAGGGACCCCTTATGCTCCCCCAGTTCCAGCCAAAGTCTCCGTATGGCTTGTTGGCCTATGCCCATCCTCACCCCACCACAGTAGCCAGAAACATAATGCTGTGATGAGCCTGGCCTGAGCAAAGGAAGCAACAGAGAGAGTACCATGAAGGGAGGAGAGGAGATCCCCCAAGGATATCTAGGGTACCCTTATGAGAGATAAGAGGGGTGGCTGCTGGAGACACGATAGCAGATGGCTCTAGTAGCATGAGTAAACCAACAAATGACTCGCCTGCAGTCACCCCTTTTCAGGGGACAGTTGTCTGAAATGTGCCTCCTCTCACAGGAACTAAGCAAAGGGCCTATTCTGAATTTCCTATTGATCATCCCACAATGCCAGGCACAGAGCATGAGCATAGCATCAGGTCCAGCAATAGCACCTCGTGGCTCTTGGTTGTGATTCGTTTGCCCTCAGCTGGAGTCCGAGGGCCTTGGCCAAAGTGAGATTACCAAGGAAGTCATCTGACAGGAGGAAGAGCCCCAGGCTTTCATGTGGGTATGTCTGTGAAAGGGAAGCATATAGAAACAAGACGTCAATGGCATTTCCCAGGCTGCCTGACCCTCGGACTTTACACATCACATGAAATGTATCATACGTTTCATGCTGAGCTTTGTCACCCCAAATACTCATGCAAAATTCACAGCTGTGAATGACTTTGGGCCATTACTTAACCTCTCAGGGTCTTGGATTTATCACCTATAACATGTGAATGGTGCTTCTTCCCAAGATGGGCAGAAGAAGAACTTGAGATGGCACCTGGGAAAGCACTTCATCAAGGACAAACACAGGGTGAGGAACCATCACAGCCTTGCAAATTCTGTGGACACATGCCACTCACCCCTTTCCACGACCTTCTCCCGCTCCACGCTCTGCCTGTAATCTCTTCAACTCCCGCTCAGCTGCAGTTTCCAACTCTCCAGCATATCCACAGCAGCAGGAAAGAAAGCCCCACCTTTGAGAACTGTTTGGCCTGTTTTCTCTGCTGCTGGCTGTGCTCAGCCTGGTAGCAGCCTGCTCGGATGATACCGGGAGCTGCAATAAGTTGCTGAGAAAGACAGTGTTGATGGTGGCTCCAGACTCAAGTTTCCTCCTCCAGGCCCCATGTCCAGCGGGAATTTGCCGAGCAATGATCCTGTTTCCTGGGGAGTGCCTTGTGAGCCTTCCTGAATCTGAAGTGGCTTCGTAGGCCACATAGCTGAGAGAGGACTGCAGGGAGAATTTGGACCCAGTGAAGAGTCTGAATTCAGTTACACAGGCAAGGGTTGGCATGTAAGAAACCAGCAGTCCATTTGTCAGGGTCTTTGACTGAATAGCCTCATTGTGTTTCACAGAAACTACGCAGAGGAGGCAAAGTCATAAAATATCAGGCTCTGAAAACTGGAGCAAGGAACAACCTTGAGTCTGTTTTGGCCAGAAGCATTCAGAGAACAGCAGACACACTCATCACCAATCCTCCTACTTTGCACACACCTGTGCTCCAGATCACCCTGTTCACACACAGTGCACACTCAATCCACATACTCATGCCCAATACACACGCTCAGAATCACGTACCCAGAAACACCCCTTCACACCTGCTCCTAGATTCACAGCAGCCCTCCCACTGTACATACCTCACAATACATAAGTAGTCATGCAATTCGCCCATGACCACCAAAAGACACAACCATAGACAGGTTCGTGTTCATGGACATACAAAAACCATCAGACACTCAGAGAAAAGTCTACATTTTCAGGCCAAAATTTCTTCTGGGCATATCCCAGTCTTTATTAGTTGACTTATATTTTTCTTTGAAATGTTGGTTCAGAATGGGTCCCCACTGAGTATGTTATCTGAGGGTTTCTAGCCATATGCTTGCTACAAAATATCTGCCCATGTGTCAGATTCTGGCTTGAATGAAATGCAGCCCACACATGTGTACACATTGCAACAAGAGCCAGAATGTAGTTCTCACTGTGGGATGAATAGGAATCTCAGAGAGAACTCTGGCCCCTGGCCAGGGAGGGCATTCTGGTTGGACAGAGCTTCCAGACGGCTTTTCCAGACTGGCCTCTGTGCTCCACCCAGCTCAGAATTCTGACATCGAAGCAGACTTGGATTGCCACCACACACTGTATTGGTGCATCTTCCGATGAGTGCAGCCTCTGAAAATGGCCCCAGAGCTCAGGTTGCTCCTGTTGGAAAGAAGAAGATTAGAAAGGAGCACAGGACTGCTCAGAGGAAGCCAAGGCTCTGCCTTGAACTATTTTGTACCATCAATGATAGAGTTTTTCCAATAGAAGGAAGAACTGCAGCTTTGCTAAGATTCCAAAAAGAGGCAAGAAGTGAACCGTTCAGAGGCAATCCCACTTGGTGAACTCAGCCACCTGAGACAAGGTCTGAGAGTCAGGTAACTAACTCATCCACTCTATTACTTTGACCTGGGGCATTTCCTATTTGCAAAATTTCCTGTTTGCAAAAAAAGAGCCTAATAGCAGTGCTCATACAATAGGATGGGAGGGGAAGATTGAATGAATGAGTGGTGATAATTTATAGTTCATTTTATCCTTTCTGAGATCAGGCGAGTTCAGGGTGGTATGGCTGGAGCGATAGCACAGCAGGTAGGGCGTTCGCCTTACAAGCGGCCAACATGGCCGACCCGAGTTTGATTCCTCTACCCCTCTCAGAGAGTCCGGCAAGCTACCGAGAGTATTCGATATGCCAGACACAGTAACAACAAAGTCTCCAATGGAGACGTTACTGGGCCCGCTCGAGCAAATCGACGATCAACAGGAGGGCCTTTACCTTTACCTTTACCTTTACCTTATCCTTTCTGAAGGTAGGGAATTTAGATAAAGGACTCTCTCTCTCCATTTGGGTATTATGGCTTGCAATACAAGTTCTGAAAGTTTATCATGTTTGTTCCTTTACCTACTTGCAACATGCAGTTCTCATACGGAGTGAACATTTCCAACCATCATTGTCATAGTAGTTCCTTCTCTATCCTAACTGCTCTCTGTCCTCACATTTGAGGCAAGCTTCCCACCATGGACCAGTCCTCCTAGTCCTTGAATTTTTTAAAGAAGTAGAGGACATGGAGTTTGGGTGAAAGTTACTCCACTACCCTTGGAAAGCATCTTTAACTTCTTTCCCTAAAGCATGCTTATGGGACTGGACTTAGGCCAATCCTTCCCCCTTAGGACATTCCTCCTTCCTGTCTTGAAAAAGTCAAACATGATGACCTCTCAGTGTCTGTATTGCAAGCCATAATGCCTAAAAGTAGAGAGATAGTATGGGGAATATTGGCTGCCATGGAGGCAGAGGGAGGGTGGGAAGGGGGTGTATTGGGGAGATTGGTGGTGGGGAGTGTGCACTGGTGGAGGGATGGGTGTTTGATCATTGTGTGATTATAACCCAAACATGAAAGCTTGTAACTTTCTCATGGTGATTCAATAAAATTTAAAAACATAAAAGAAAAAAAAGAAAAAACCTCCCAGGCTTCATCTCTCTTCAGCTTGTGGAGGAAATATGGGGAACTATTATTTACCTCTGCAAAATTCTATTCTAGAGGCTTTGCACAATCATTATAGGTGTAATTCCAACGGGCTGGCATGATAGCACAGCGGGAGGGCATTTGCCTTGCATGCAGCCAGCCCAGCCGAGCCGGGTTCGATTCCTTTGCCCCTCTCGGAGAGCCTGGCAAGCTACTGAGAGTATTCAATACGCCAAACACGGTAACAAGAAGTCTCACAATGGAGACGTTACTGGGCCCGCTCAAGCAAATCAATGAACAACGGGAGGACGGTGTTTGTTTGTAATTCCAACAACAAACAGTTAGGCATATTCTTCAATAGAACCCATTGTATAGATGTGAACACTGAGAGTCCGGGAGCCTTATCACCTTTCCATTCTGTTCCAACAACACCTGGCCATCCCAGAGACTCTTTAGCCTTCCAGTTTCAGGACCCCTGAGACAAATCTCATTTTGTCATTTTCTCTTTTATTAGTGTGCTTCATTTATTATTGGGATCCTTCAGGGAAGCTGGGAATAGCTGTTGGGATTGGTGTAGGGGAAGAGTGAAGAAGTGTGATGGAGTCTGTCACCATTCATCAACTGCATTTGAAGAGCTGTCTCACTTTGCTATTTATTATTATTACTGCATTATGATTATTTTCCAGGCTGCATTGCCCATGATGGTTATTGCCTCCAACTCCAGAGGGCCACATCAGCTGCCACTGATTTTTATTCCCTCAAATAAAAATGTAAGCTCCACAATGAGGAAACTGCAGACTAAAGAGATAAAGTCCATAAACTGGCATCCAAAATGCAGAGATGTGATAGCTATCATTCCCTGGGCATTACCTTCCAAATCCCCTCTGCACTCTGGATCCTGTGCACAACTCTTCCCAGAAAAAGTTCCTCAAAATTCTGAAGGACCCTCAAGTAGGAGAGTGGGGGAGGGATGACATATTGAGAAAAAAAAAGATGAAGTGGTTGGCACAGTCCCACAACCCCCACCACAACTAATATACGCAGACTTAGGTAAACCTCCTGAATAACAACAAAAAAGTCAAATAAAAATCATGCTCCTTGGATATCGTGTCTTTGGGTATCTTCTCTGTATAGCTATTTTCAATTTATTTCCTGCATATTGGCCTCCATGGGGGACTTGGTTTCTTCCATAACCTCTCCCATACTTGCCTGTTCAAGGGACACACATGATAACCTTTCAGTACCTGTATTGCAAAACCATGATGCCCAAAGGAAAAAAGAGAAGGAAAGAGCGAGAGAGGGAAAGAAGAAAAGTATCTGCCACAGAGGCAGACTTGGGGTGGGAGGGTGGCAGAAGGGAAACTGGGAACATTGGTGGTGGGAAATGTACACTGGTGAAAAGACAGGAGTTGGAACAATATATGACTTAAAACCAATCATGAACAACTTTGTAACAGTATATTTAATGGTGATTCAAAACAGTTGTTTTTTCTAAATAATAGCCACACTAGAAGTGATTTGGAGATAATACATTGTGGTGTTGATTAGCATTTCTCTGATGATGCTCAATTCCTTTACTTCTGCCTTTGGCCATTATCCTGTCTTCTTTGCACATTCTATGCTCACAGCAGCACCACTGAGAACAACCAAGGCATGGAAGCAAATGTCCAAACATAGATGAATGAGTAACAAAATGTGGCACACATGTGACTTGACCATTAAAAAAAAAAAAAAGAAACTGCTGCCATTTGTGGCATGAATGAGTCTGGAAGGCATTAGAGTAAGTGACTAAATCAACCCCAGAAGGAAAAAGATAGTGCTGCTGCACTTGTGTAAGTAATTTAATAGTAAAATTAAATAGTAAGGTTTAATTAATAGTAAAAATATGAAGTAAAATTAAATAGTAAAAATTACACAAGCAGGGGCCAGAGTGATAGTACAGTAGTTAGGGCATTTGTCTTGTGCGAGGCTGACGTGAGTTTAATTCCTGGCATCCCATATGATCCCACAAACCTACCATGAATGATTCCTGAGCCAGGAGTAAGCCCTGAGTACTGCTGAGTGCAGCCCCAAAACAAATGAAAAATAATTACACAAGCATAAATTAGACTGACCAGAGTGCAGGGACGGTGGGGGCATATTAGGGTCTGGTGGGAGAAAATCTGTGTTTAGAACAGGAGTGAGTGCTAGGAAACCTATACTTAACAACGTGGTTCTGGCCACTTCACTAATTGTTAAGAGGACAGATCTGCTGTGGAGAGCTCTTACCACACCCATACATGGGCAGACAGATACAAGGAGACTTGGAGGTGATGTGTTTATTTTATTTTAATAGCAGTCCTAGTGTTACAGGCTTCTGCTTGAGTCCAAATTTACCCGTTGTATACATTAAAGATACACAATTTTAAAGATTTTTTTTTTACTCCCAAGCAGGGCTCAGAGGTGACTTCCTATAAACTTCAGCATACTAACCTGGCGGGCCCAAGTTTGAGATGCTGCTCAGGTCCTGTGGTGCCAGGGTCATCCCAGGAGTACTGGGGAACCCAGAGCTACATCCATCAGAGCTCAGGAGGCCATGAGGATCTGGGGCTCAACCCAGGTAGGATACATGCAAAGTATACACTTGACTATGTACTTTTTAATATTTTCATTAAACTTCAATAAAGCAGTTAATAATGAATATGCAATTCAAACCTGTGACAGGAAGGAGTCTCTCAGAGCCATTTTATCCATCCTGCTGCCTCTGGTCTGGTCTTCATTTAACCTATGTCAGCAGGCAACAGTTGGCCATCGGTGCAGTGAGAAACCAAGATTCCATGTGCTGCCTCAGCCCTACTCTCAGGGAGGAAGCCACCAGACCACTGAAGGTGAAGGTCTGGAGACAACGAAGAGTCTGAGTTTTTAGCTGTTCGGCAGACTGGACTCCTGCTGCCTTCTTTCCACTTTAACATTTGCCAACAGAGTCAGTTCCAGGCCAAAGGAGGCGGAGGCGCCTTGTGGTTAGCCGCCCCAACTACATCACAGCTAAAGCTCTGTGGTCCCAGCCACGACAGATGCAATTTATCTACAGCCCAGGGAAAGAAGGAAAGAAATGCTGTTTCTTCCCTTCCTTGCTGCTCAGGGCCATTCATCACCTTCGTTATTTTTATAGCAGTGTGATGCGCTCAGCTCTCCCTGCTGCCCCCCAGGAAATGTGGACAAATGAGGAACCTAGAAACACATCTTATCAAAGAAGGCATCCAAGCACAGAGGGGCGATTAAGAATGAGGTGTCAGAGTTCTACCCTCTCTGCCCTCTCTCCTTACTTTCACTCCCTCCTATGCACTAGAATCCCCAGACGGGATTCTAAGACTTGCGGTTACGAGCCAGAGGAAGAGACACTCTAAAGCCACTGGAGCATCCAAGGATTTAGAGAAAGGAGATGATTGCAGTCCTCCTGCCCACTGACCTCTGATTTAAGCTGGCAGCGTGAAGAGATGGAGACTCACTGAGAAGTTCCGCATAGGGCCTGGAGGACTTGGTGTTCTGTTGCAAAGGAAGAAGATGGAGAAAAAAAAAACATATAACTCACTCTCAGTATGGTGAGTCGCATCTCAGCTCACAGGGGAAGTGAGAGTGTTGGTACACTGATGTATTCTATTTGCCTTGATACAGGAAAGACGTATCGTATATTGGAGCTTTTGTATCATATGAAACAGAATGTGAATCTTGACTCATTATCTCAAGAATTTATAAACAGGCATGATTCATTTCATTGGGCTACTGTAAAAAATGTTTTTTAATATGCATGTATTATTCCTGGGTTAAAAATTCAGTATCAGCTTTATTTGTTTAATTTCTCAAACTAGTCCAGTTTTGACCATTAGGTGCCCCATTAGGTTGACTTCTATCTTAACAAGACTTGTGTATTCCATTCTTTGCCCTCTGCCATCACCCACTTCTAGGAACTCTGGTTCCTATTATAAAAACAGCAGTATTTGAAGACCAAGATCTGAGTATTAGATGTGCCTATCATTACTAGGGTGTCATTTTTTCTTGACTCTTTCATCAAACAGAGCTAGGAAACGATGTATGGTCTCCTGAGCAATTCCAGGGTTTACTTCTGAGCATAGAGCCAGGAATAACCCTTGAGCATCTTTGATAGTAACCCCCCCCTCCAATAAATAAATGCATTTATGGGACAATCCTATACAGGGACAACTACCCGTAGGATAGTTGTCAGGCACAATGGATATGCTTTAGTTGTGACCCCTAAATGTGCACATTAAGAACAAATGGAAGCAGGAGTCACTCTGGCTGATCCCTTTGGGCCAGAGCATTGGTGGCCTCTACTGAGCTTTGCAGCAGTCTTTTCTAATATTCAATGGGTGAGGGCGTAAATAGTGTAGGTTCCCCTGGAGCCAGGTGCTGAGATAGGAGTCAAGTGTTTGTCATTTCATTCGGAGGCATTAGAAACACCAGGTAGATAAATAGGAATTCACACTGAGAAGGAAGGAAAACCCAAACAAGCACATTGTTGAGTCAATTCACCCTCAGAAGGTCAGCAGTAAAACCTCATCAGAAAAATGGAAAATGGCTGTAAAATACAAGCCTCAAAATTATCTGCACTGGGCTGGAGCAATAGCATAGCAGGCAGGGCATTTGCCTTGCACGCAGACAACCTGGGTTCAATTCCCAGCATCCCATATGGTCCCCCAAGCACCACCAGAAGTAATTCCTGAGTGCATGAGCCAGAAGTAACCCCTGTGCATCACCGGGTGTGACCCAAAAAGCAAAATAAAATAAATTTCTGTACACATCCTGTCAGAGCAGCTGGGGTCCACTAACAATTAAAGTCTTTTCTTAGGAAATTTCTTCCTTAGCACAGGAAAGGTGGCCTCCTGTGCTCCCAGGGAAAGCTCCAGGGCTAGTTCCAGGACTAGAGACACCAAAGGTAGGTCTTGGCATTGTGTTCCAGATCTCAGTGGCCTTGGCACCCCAAGTTCAGTCTGTTTGACTCCATTTCCTGAGCTTCTCCAGCTCTTCTGGCTTTCCTGAGAGGACCATGCAATGGAGAAAGAATTATGGCAACTCCCAAGCTTTTGGATTAAGAGGAGAGAATTTGTCAAGGAAGAGCCAGCTTCAATCAACCAAATATTCATTAATCTGTGACAATGTAGCCAAGTCTACAAATTTCCTCAAAGTGATATTAAAATGTATTTAGAGAGAGAGAGCTAGATGGCATTTCTTTATATATGAATATGTAAATTTCTGGGTTTGTAAGTATCTGTGGTTGAGAATGAGAATGAGACAGTGAGTACAGAGTCATGAATTCATAAAATTTTTTAGAGGAGCTCTCCAACCTTTTGGTATGTTATGTTATTAAGGTACAGTAGACTTGCAAAGTACGTTGTAAATTTAAAAGTTTAATGCATCATTTGCAGAAGTTTTCCACTGAGTTTGCTCTAAGAAAGGGCAATGAGAAGGAAGGGATGTCATCTCCACCTTTCCCCTTGGGAAGCGTATCATGATTGGATTCCCCAACCAGAGGTGGAGATTTACCTTCCATCCCTTGCATGGGTACAGTTGTCATGTAAAGCTGTAATATGCACCTCCACCTAGAGATAATTAAGTTTGGCATCTCACCCCCACTTTCTTCACTAACCCAAGTATTCCAGTAGAAACTGTATCAATTTGGGAAGAAGAACATCATTTCTTACATTTCTCTGTCACTCCTTGGTATCCATATGTGCAGCATGAATTGAGATAGTCTTCGTGGGTAAGCAGCCAAGACAAGGGGTTTGCCATCATTTCAAGCATTGAACCAGGACACAGAAAGGAACAAGGACACAGAAAGGAAATGGACTTCTTCAGGGTATATAGCTTGTTCAGCTGCCATAGCAAGATACCACAGCCCAGTTGGCTTCAGTCATAGAAATGGATTTTTCAACAGTTCTGGAGGCTACAGGTCTGAAATCAAAGAGTCGGGAGGGCTCTTGGACTTGTAGCTGCCTGTCTTCCTAACATGGCTTCACAGGGTTGTCCCTCTACACATGACCATGCCCTGATATCCTCATAATATAAGGAAATTAGACATATTGGATTAGAACCCACCCTTGTAATCTCATTTTTAGTCCACTACATCCTTACTGTTTTTTTATTTTTATAATATTTTTATTATATTTTTACTGAGGCACCATGATTTACATGTTTATGTTTAGTTTCAGCATATATTATTCCAACAGCAATCCCCAAAACAGTGTGACCTTCCTCCACAACCAATGTTCCCAGGATCCTTCCCAACCTCCAGCCTGCATTCTTGATAGGCACATATTTTGGGTTTGGTTCTTGTAGCTTGGGTCTCATGCTGACAGTGTGGTTTTCTTTTTGATTATACTTATACCACATTTCTATATCACCTATGCGCCTGAGGCTCTGACCCCTGCACCTGTGACTTTCTACTTTCCCCCTTGTTGGCTACCTCTTTAAAGGGTCTATCTTGTAATATAGCCACACTCTGAGATACTGGGGACTTCAACATAGAATGAGAAGATAGGAGGACACAGTGACACAGAGCAACACTGAAAATCATTGACAATTCTAGGGAAAAAAGAAGTGGAATTTTCTAACCTCCCACCTCTGAAAGTCTGGTCCTTACACTAGAGTCATACATCCCCATTAACTCTTGGTTTAGACAGAGGTGTGAATGGAATTATAGATGCTAAGGAGAAAAACAGCCATTCCGCCTCCCTGCTGTTTCTGCTTACTGAGTCATGATGCCATTCCCACATGGAGGCAGGATCTCTGTGGCACCATCTCTGTTGGGTAGAGCCACCTCTTATTCCTTTGGCAGAAGGAAGCTTTGTATCAGAGTCAGGAAGTGCTAACAGATGCTAATTAAACCACTCTCACTGAATATCTTTCTCCCACCTGATTTACTCAAAGAACGGCCTTTCACAAATTTCGCTTCTAGACACATCTAGGTCATCTCTTTATGACAAAGAGCTGCCAGGACAAAGAGGCTATCGTGAGGCCTCTTCCATGTCACACTTGCACCAGGAAGAGGCTGTACTTACATCCAACCCAGGCTCTGAGTGCTGAGCACCTCCTACAGTGGAGTGCTGCACACTACATCACCACACGGGAAGCCCTGCCAGAACAGAAACACCCTTTCTCTGAAAGGTCTTTCTCTCTGTTCCCTAATTTTTCATTCTTCTTAGCCCCCTGGCCTTTTCCAGTTCTTTGATTGTATTAAAATTTCTTCTCCCCTATAGCCTATCCACCAAGTTCTAGTGATAGTTAGTATCCAAGAGTATTCCCAATTTCCATCACTTTTGGTACTATATTATTGCACAATCACTTACCACACTGTACCAGGGTGACTGAGCATGCAAAAATGATGGCCTGAGCTCAGATAGAGAAGGAAACACCAAGTAAAGTATGTTGGGAGGACCCATTCAGGTTGAAAGATGTGTGCTGAACGTAGACTATAGACCGAACATGATGGCTGCTCAATACCTCTATTGCAAACCACAACACCCAAAAGGAGAGAGAATAAAAGGGAATAATGCCCCGCTGCTGAGGTGGGGTGGAGTGATGGGGCATGGGGTGGGGATGGTGGGAGGGATGCTGGGAACATTGGTGGGGGAGTACGGGCACTGGTGGAGGGATGGGTAAACAATCATTGTATGACAGTAATGCAAACACAAAAGTTCATAACTTTGTAACTTGAATCACCCCGTGGTGATTCACTAATAATAAAAAAATGATGGCCTGTCACTCCCATGGCCAGTCATTATGAAGACAGGGTGACTTTTTTTCTTAGTGGGTTTCTCTCACTCTTACTTAGATCACTCACTCTGAAGGAAGCAAGATCAGGAGAAACCCTATAGCGATAGGAACTATTGCTGGGAACTGAAGCTTCCCACCAACAGACACATGAGCAAGCTTGGAAATAGATCCTCCACACGAGGCTATTTTCAGATGACTTCAGCACTTGCTGACTCGCAACCAGGTTGCTCCTGGAATTCTGATGCACAGTAGCTCTAGAGATAACAAGTGCTTCTTGTTTATGGTGATAAGTCTGAGGTCACTTGTTAAACAGCAAAAGATAGCAAATATAGGCAAATGATGTGTTGCATTAGAACAGGTCAGCCCCTCACAGAAGCACCTCTACTGAACTGTGTTCAGTTTCTGCTCCAACTCTTATCAGAGATGGTTATAAGAAACAACCATGTTTTTGCTCTATACCTGCTCTCCAGCATGTTCTTTACTGCTTCATTAACTCTGTTCTTATTGTAAAGAATCATGTGAGAAACACTTTAAGTATTTCTTGTAGGGCTTGTCTTTAATGGAATGTACGTTCTCTAATATCTGGAGTTATGAGTTTACCTAGAGAAGTAAAAGTCTCCTCTTAGAACATTTAGCCTCCTTCTATCGAAACCCTCTCCACACATATCAAACCTACTCCTTCCTATCCTATCAACATCCTTATGGCTTAACCTGTCTCTGATTGACAGATGATTAATACACTGGGAATACATTGCAAACTGAATGCAAGTATAATTGCAAATATTTCAGCAAAAGGAAGCAGAATGTCATAAAGTCTAAGGGAGTAAACTTGAAGAACTGTGGGTATCGTGTAAAAAGGCTTTGGCAAACACATTTGAGTGTTAGAGCAGTTAACAAGTGAAGAGAAAAAACAGTAAAGATGAAGATGACATGGAGAAGGCTTTGAAAGAGATTGGTTTGAATATCAAAGGAATAAGAGTGGCTCCAGAGAAAACTGATAAAGTGCTCAAAGTTTTCTTGAAAAAAAAAAAACACTTTTTATGATCATGCTGCAGAAGTCAAACATGGATTCTAAAATGTTTTTCTGTTCTATCTTATACTCTTGTTGGGAAAATTCCACCAAATAAGACAATCCTTGATTTACACTGTTTATCAAAGAATAGGAGGGGATCTCTGTGTGCAAATTCAATTTCTTACATGTGAATTAAAATGAAATTAATAAATTTTCCATTTTTCAAGATGTAGTTTAGTAAAGATGTTGCTTGTGAAATGTTGGTACTCTCTTTAAGAACTATCTAGAGTATATTTCCAAAATTAGTATGGTATCCAAAATTAGTGCTAGCAGGTGTGTGTCCAAAAATCACCTCATAAACATCACAAAAGACATCTTTGTAGTCTTATCACTAGGATATCCCCAAGGTTTTTAGAACTCTATGCAAGAAGCAGAGACAAAAATCAGTCATATCATTCTTATTAGAAGTCACAGTATCACAATAAGTTAAACATTGTGGTTATCTTGTTTTAGATTCTCTTTTTATCATAGATTCCAATTTTTCCTTAGTACCTATCCTTTGCTAACTCAATTGAATATGTATGTGAGAGGCACTATCTCAAATATTCTGTAGGAAGAATCATCGTGCTGATTATTGACAGATCCTGAAGTTGCTCTGGAAGATCATTATGGGATTTTTGCATCTACCTCAAAATCTTCAGAGTTGAACTAGGTACATGCCCTTTCCACAGTCTCCTCCCTGGTTTTATGATACATGATGCTCCATATACTTTTTTTCCTACCTTGCACCTCCTTTCCCCAGCATAGAAATTTTTCTGCCTGAAACATCTGATTTCCTTACAATTGTGTACACATGGTATCTAGAAAGTGAGGATGATTCAACGGTCATATTGCTAACAAACTTTATCTAAGATCACTCTGGAGTTACTTCTTCACCAAGTGACTCTCCTCTTTTTACCTCTAATCACATATACTCTTTCAGTTTTTTAATTTGTTAAGTATTTAATGCATACAACGATATATCGAGAATAATGTAATAACTATGTTCCCTCTCTAGCTTAAGGTATAAAGCATTGAGTACAGAAGTAATGCCTTCTATTTCCTTCTCAATTTCAATTACTAAATGAATCAGGTAAGGAACTAAAAAATAGTTCAGTTGTCTGAGCACATACTTTGCAGAGAGAAGGTCTGAATTTGATACATGGTAGCACTTGGTTCCCTGGGCACTGAAGGGAGAAACCCCTGAGCACAGAGCTGGGAATGGCCAAAAAAAATTAATTTAAAAATATAAATAAATAAGTAAATAAATAAAAGGAAGAAGGCAGAGAAGATTGCATTGGAAAGCAACCTGAGGATTGGAAAAATCATAAACAATAATGATCTTTGGGACCATAATTTCTGCCTTACATATACTCCCACAGATATTAAATCTTCCCTACAATTTGATGAGTTTTTTTTACTGTTATTTCCATTTAAAGATAAAGAAGAAGACACAGAGATCATTTGAAAAGGTCAACGCCATAGATAAGAAGCCAGACACCTGGGCCCCAGTCTTGGTTTCAATACGCACTGGCTGTGAAGTATAGAGCCAGTTACTTAAGAGTTCTATGCCTCTAGCTTACTCATCTTTAAAATGGAATGAATAATATATCATGAGGTTTCCCTAAATGTGTAATCTCCTGGGCAGCTAAGGTAGAGCCCTGGCGGCTCTCCCTCTCACTGCCCATGTTAGGTGGGCTTGGCTCCTTGCCTACCTGGGACGGCTCAGGCCATGGCCGGATGAAGGAGGAAAGGAGGGCCAAACTGGTTGATGATCAGTTGCCATTTATTCCATTCTCCCTACGCACCTGTTCTAGTCTCACCGAGCCCCTCACTCTAGTCTCACATGGCCCCTCTTTCTCATCTCCTCCCATCTCTCCCACTCTTCTCTCCACATTCCCTCTCACAGCCACGTCTCTTGTCTCTCCAGGTACCTGCTCCTCCACTCTTCCCCTACATTCTTCTCTCTCTGGCCCCCTTTCTAGTCTCTCTGTACTTCATCTTGCTGCCCTCATCTCTCTCTCTCTCTCTCTCTCTCTCTCTCTCTCTCTCTCTCTCTCTCTCTCTCTCTCTCTCTTCCCTTTCCCTCTCCAACTCTCTGTATTGGGGGTAGTCACCACACCCCATCTGGCAGCAAAATACCACTTATGGTGTTTTTCTCCTTTCCTCAGTCCAATAACTTAATTAACATCTTAATTCTACTTCTTAATACTAGTTATTTTGTATGGACACAGAGCCACATTGAGCTTGTAGGGTGGCTCTCCTGGGGACATCTCGCCACAGACTCAGACTACAGTACTCATGCCAGATTAATCATTCCTAACCCTACCAGGGTCTAAATCTAGTTATTGCTTTTTGGGTCATGATAGCATTTGTCCATGAACATGCTCTTAACTTATAGTTAAGCATATGGCACTTTGGCAAGGCGCATTTTGATGCCAGGGTAGTACATAGCTCACAGCTTGCCCTGGGTCCATCAAGTCCCTTGTTGGGACCCTGCTTTTGGGGTGCTAGGAAGTAAGGGCAACTAAGGCTTAGGTTTAGAGAAAAGATGTCCAGAGGTAATATTATCTGGAGTCAATTAACTCCCTTACAAAAGCATAGCATTTTCTTCTTGTGCCCATACAAAAAGGACTTTGCTCCGAATTAACTATGCATAGGACTTAAGGCGAAGAGAAAAACAATATTTACCAGTCAACAGAGCACAAAGAAGAGGTTACAAACAATCACAGAGGAATGGGAGCACTGCGATGGGAGTAACCCAATAAATCTAAGCTCCCTGTGGCAAGACGGAAAGGACAAACCAATGTTATCCTACATCTAAACATTTAAATGTATGTTTGGAAGTAAAGTTATACAGTAAAAAAACTATAGTCATGGGACTAGAGATATACTACAGCAGGTAGGGCACTTGGATTGCACATGGCTGACCCAGCCTCAAACCCCAGTATCGTATATGGCCCCCAAAACACTGTTAGGAGTGATTCCAGTGCACAGAGCCAGGAGTTACCCCTGAACATAGCCAGGTAAGGCCATCCCCAGAAGATAGAACTGTATTATTCTGCATAATTCTCTGTCCCCAGGGATCTCAAATGCCTAATACTACGGCCTCAGTTCCCCTACTGGTTTAATCACAACCCAGATTTAGGACCTCAACCTTCTGGTAAAATTAGGAGAATTTCAGAAGCCCAGAGAAAGTTGCTTCTGATTTATCCTGTCAGCCTACTGCTTGACCCTATTCTGGTCACTGAGATTCTGTATCCTATCCTCAGCACCCATCTTCCCAGGACTGTGAGGGGTAGGAAGTGTCTTACAGTCAGAAATCCTTGGAGCTGACCACAGCCAAGTTGATTCCAACACAAATATCTTCTGGCACATTGCAGGTAGGCAGTCCCTGGACCTCTGATCATTCCACCACTAAGAAAAGGCCCTTGCTTAGGGAATATGACAGATCTCTGGATCACACATCACCCCCACCAGCCTGCCTACTCAACACCAGCTAGGTCCTCTCCCAGTATTAGTGACTGTACTTCATATCTGCTAGGTCCCACGTTCCCTTTGAATCACATAATTACACTTTTTTAAAAATCCATGACCTCCTGTTAATCAGACCCCAGCCCTGGCATTTACCCACAGAACTTATAAGCAATCCAAAACACTCCAAAACACTGAGTTAGGTTAGACCTTCATACAAATGCAATTGCACTTTTATTGCTGCCATAATTTTCAGTTGCTGAGTAATGTGATTGATTTCTCGGGGAAGCAAAAGACAAGTATGTGGCCACTCAGCAGCCAACTCTTGTTTCTTTATAATTTGTACTGACTTTCAAGGTCTTGTTTTTCTCATTTCTGGTTATGAAAACCTCAACTGTTAAGAGCTTCTTGGTCATGTTCAATCTAAACAAGTTATACATAGACCTGAGCTTTTAAAAATTACATGGAGGGACAGTCTTCATGAAAGGCATAGGAGTTAAGCAGACAACTTCTCTCCAGAAAAAAAAAAACTATTGGAGAAAGACTACTTTACTTGGTGAAAATTAGCTTCAAAATTATTCAAAGTCCTAATTGCCCTAAAGGACTACAGCAAATGAAGAAACGTTCATTCAAGAAAATCCATTATATTTCAATAACAGTGAAATGCTACGGCTTTCCACTGTAATTCACTCCCACACCCCGTACCCCAACTTTCATGTTATAGAAGCACTGTCTTCAAGCAAGTAAATTAGAAATCAATTACAGAAGAAAAGTTGGACACTTCACAAATATATGGACATTAAACCACATACTACTAATCACAAAGCAAAAATTAATCACTAGAAAAATTATAAAGAATTTTGAAATGAACGAAAATATATGCAGAATAAAGCAAGCTTATGGAATGTAGCTAGTGTTCAGAGGAAATTTATAACCTTAAATACCTATGTTAAATAATTTATGGAAGGATATATTGATGTGGTTTAGTGGTAGAGCATGTGTTTTGTATGTGTGAGGTAGACAATAAGTCACAAAGACATGTCCAATCTCATAAGTCGGTATGGAAATGCAAATTTAAAGCACAATGAGATGATAACACTTCATACCTACTAGGATTGCCTAAGTAAAAAATACAGACAATAACAAATGTTGGCAAATATGTGAAGCAATTAGAACCCTCATGAATTGCTGATGGGATTTCACTTTGGAAATAGCTTATCAGCTCATTAAATTCTAAAAATAGAGTTAACACATGACTCAGCAATGTTACTCTAGAAAAATACCCCAGAGATGAAAGCATATACCCACCCAAAACACTTGTACACAAATACTCATTGAACCATTATTCATCATAGCTCAAAAGTGAAAATAATTAAAATGTCTATCAACTAATGAATAGAGAATGAAATATGCTCTATTTATATTTTTAATGTCCGAGATTAAGCATGATAATGTATCAATACATGCCATTACATGTATGAACTTATATCATGCTAAATAAAAGTAAGAAAGAACACATATTGGACTTATTTTTAAATGTTGAGAAATAGAACAGAAAATTCTTTATATAGGTGAATTAGTGATTGCCTAGGACTGGAGAGAGATTAAAATGGAGAGTGACTACTAATGGGAATGGAATTTTTTTGGGAGAGACAAAAACTTAGTAGTATTAGAGTGTGGTAACACAGAAATCTATATACAAAAAAGCATTCAATGTTTTATACTTTAAAATGCTTAGTCTGTGGCATGTCGATTAATGCCTCAATAAATATACCCCAAAAATATCATGGTTCATGGATGGTTAAGTTGTCATTCTCTCCAATTTGATCTATAAATTCAACACAATCTCAGTCAAAACCTAAGTAAGTTATTTGTGGATGTTGACAAACCAGTACTGAAATTTATAGAGAGAAACAAAAGACCCAAGATTGTCAAAATAATGTCCAAGAACAAAGTCCTCTGAAGACTGATAGCACCTGACTTAAAGACTTATTCATAACTCTACTGTAACCAAGATGATGCCGTAACTGTTAAAGAAGAGAGAGGTTAATGGAACCAGTTAGAGTCAAGAATCAGAGTCACATAGCAGAAACCCAAGCACAAAAATTGGTAGGTCTACAACTGTACCTCATGGTGTCTCACTAATAAAAATTAAAAAAAAAAATTAAAAAAAAATAAAGAGAAGTCACCTTTTCTCCTTTAAAAAAAAAAAAAAGAATCAGAGTCACACAAATATAGCCAATGGAACTCTGAGAAAGGAGCCAAGATATTTCAGTAATAAAAGAATAATCACTTTAACAAAAAAATGCTGAAGGGAAAATGGACATCTACATACCAAAAAAGTATGCATTTAGGCAAAGACTTACTATAACTGCAAAAATTAACTCAAAGTACATTACAAACATAAAAGCACAGGCACAAAATCTCAAAATTCCTCAAAGAAAACCTAAGACACAACCTGTGTACCTTATAGTATGATATAATAAAGTGAATATCCACTCAATTCTCAGAGAGCCTGGCAAGCTACTGAGAGTATCTTGCCCCCACGGCAAAGCCTAGCAAGCTACCCGTGACAGTAACAACAAAGTCTCATGATGGAGACATTACTGGGCCCACTCAAGAAAATCAATGAACATTGGGAGGACAGTGAGACACTCAATAAAACTACAGTGTTATTAGTATTGTTACATCTACCTACATATACCTCCTACATCCAGTCTCCTCTTCCCAGCCCCAAAAGACCAACCCCCCCCCCTTTTTTTTAATCTGTTACATTATTTTTCTTCAAGTGAGATAATGTGGGGTCAGGAAGGCAGGCCTGGAGATTACTGCCCTATACCAGAGTTATAGTGGCAAACTGATTCTAAAATCTCAGCTATACCACCTGAGAAATTGTGCTATCTGTCTTCTCTCCTGGAAAGAATATGGCATATGGCAACTGAGAGGGGGTGTCACTTCCAAGATTTGGAAATGACATTCCTGCATTGCAGAAAGATTCTAGCAGCATCTCACTTGCTTCCCTCCTTTTCGTCTTGTTACCTCTGATAAATTCAAACTATTATATTTTGACCTACCATTGAAGCTGGGCTGGAACAATAGCACAGCAGGTAGGGCGTTTGCCTTGCAAGTGGCCAACATGGCCAACCCGAGTTCGATTCCTCCGCCCCCCTCGGAGAGCCCGGCAAGCTACCGAGAGTATCTCACCTGCACAGCAAAGCCTGGCAAGCTCCCCATGACGTATTCAATATGCCAAACACAGTAACAATTGTCACAATGGAGATGTTACTGGGCCCACTCGAGCAAATCGATAAACAACGGGAGGACAGTGACAGTGACAGTGACCACTGAAGCTGCCCTGTGCAAAGACCCATGAGGCAATGGGGGAGGGGAGAGTGGGCAGAGGAGGGAACGATGTCAATGAGCCAAGAACTGGAATCTATCTCACCATGAGTGAGACTATAAAGGGATTCTCCCCCAATAAAAATGTTGTAGGGGGAGGGGCTCCCAAAACTTTTCTCAGCCAATCAGGTTAGCAGTTAAATGTAAGGGTCCATGGATGCAGTGCTGCTCGACTATGATGACAGGCATTACTTGGTCCACCCAAGTACGCTCAGGGGCCTCAGGGGCTGCATCCAGCAGGGATAAAGTAAAGTAAAAGTAAAGGCCCTCCCATTGATCATCGATTTGCTCGAGCAGGCCCAGTAATGTCTCCATTGGAGACTTTGTTGTTACTGTGTTTGGCATATTGAATGCGTCATGGGGAGCTTGCCAGGCTCTGCCGTGCGGGCGATAGGGTATAGGATATCAAGTGGACCTGAGATAGAGAATATGCCTAACCTCTATGCCATCTCTTCGGCCCTCCAATTGAGACCTTAAGCCGACTAGTCTCTGGGAGCAACTGACGGCAACTTTGTGAGACACCCTACACCAGCTAAACCAGCTAAACTTCTAACCCCCAGAAATTATTTGTTTTTTTTTTTAGATTTTTTCTTTTTTTTTTTTTATTTATTTATTGAATCACTGTGGGAAAGGTTACAAAGCTTTCAGGTTTATGTCTCAGTCATGCAAATATCAAACACATTTCCCTTTACCAATACTTATTTTTTACCATGAAGAACCCCAATAAAACCTCACCCCCCACCCTTCCCCGTCCCTGTGAGGCAGATGAATTCTAGTTAACACTCTATCTGCTTTGATTGGATTCATTGTTTCAATAAAAGATTCACCACTATTATTTAGAGTTTACCCCCCCCCCAAATCAGACATGCTGAAAAAGCATTGTGAAGTGATTTGCTTTCTACAGCTGGGTTCAAGAATTAAATGTTGGTTTTGGATTTCTGCTATTTTACCTATTGACCCTGGAAGTATTTCTACTGAAAGTCAGATAGTTAAGAAATTGGTTTCTGTGTTCTGGAGTCGTGGCCGTGCTGGAGAGCCGCTCGCGGGGGGCAACCGGTGGCCTCGGTAGGGCGTGAAGGGCGGAGCGAAACGCCCCCCTTCCCATGAGGTTTTAGTCGCCCCCACACTCCCGGCTCATACCTGCTGTCCACAAGGCTCCCATGTGGCCGCCATCTTTCTTTCCAGAGAGGAGAGGGCGAATAACCCCCAGAAATTATTAAATATGTTTATTGTCTTCTGATCCTAAAGATAAGAGTAATTAGTTATATAGCAATAAATTATGAATATGGGCACTTGATTATTAACTATGTGATCTTTGGCAAATAATATATTTCTATGTCTATTTGTGCCATAAAATGGGGATAATATCTTCTCGAGGTATCTAGAGAAGAAAAAATAAGTTCATACATGAAAGGTTTTAATATGACCATGGTGCATTGTAAATGTTCAGTAAAGTTTAGCTTTCTGTTTGTGATATGTAATATATGCATGAGTTCCTCACTGAATACATGGCTAAATCCCAGCCTTCCCTCTGTTAAGCAGGAACATGCACTGTGTGCTTTAATATGGAGGAAGAGGTTGCAAATCCATACTAGCTGGTGTCTGGTGCTAGAAACTCATGTTTTATTTAGTTTTGGTTTTTAGGTAGAGTAACTGTTTCAGGAACTGGTCCCTTACCAATGAGATGGGATTTACTGATATTTGTCTAAAGTATGTTCAGCGTTCTGGGAGCTCATGGGTCATGAATGTGGCAGTTTTCTCTGGAAATACGTTGTGAAGTGAGAGATCACATGCTGCTCAATCTTCAGTTCTCCTGACTGACCAGCATGGATCGTCAGACCTTCTTGTGTATTGCAACCACCATTCCTCTGGGGTCTGTAGGTCACCTCAGACGAGAGGTGACAGAAGCAATGTACAGGGATCTGCGTGTGAACACATGAAAATCAAACAAGCAAATGAGATGTGTGCTTGCTAAAATGTTGCCTTTCTTCTAGTCATTTCCTTACAACCACTGCATGCCAGGTACTGTTATAGCTTCTGGGTTTCAAGACGGAGTAAGGTGAAAAAGACTTTGGTTAAAATTAAGGATCAATGCAGATCTCTTCCTTAAGTTTAGGGTTGGTCCTGTCTGCCTGAGTTCAGCACTTTTTGTTTCCTTCCCCAGGACTGGGTTCTATTGCTAATCTTCCTGTGTTTTCTTCCTCCTGTGAAGAAAGGATTCCCGGAAAGTCCCCTTTCCTCAGTGTCATGTTTCCAGCCTCGCCTGAGTCACCTGGCTACTTATGAAGCCAGAGTCCCAGGTCACACTCCAGACCTACTCAACCTGAATATCCTGGGGAAAGACTAGAATATATTTTTTTAAAGTACCCCCAGGCAATTCTTATCATCAGCCAAGTTTGGGAAATACTCTCTTCACTCATTTTACTTTCAAGTCTCCCTGGTTCTGGGATGGTAAATGCCCATGGCTGACATCACTAATTGATCACAGGGACTCTTTCATATGAATCCTGTTGAGGGCCAAGGAACCCTTAATAAGCACTTCAGGCAGTAACTACACCTCAGCTGGAGTAACTGTGGAGGTGAAATGGATCACCAACCCTGTCGTAGTAAATATGTGTTTATGGGATGTTAGCATTTTCTTAATCTGAAGATGGTGGATTTGCAAAAAGCCCAGACTAAGGATTCTGGCAGATGCCGACTGCTTCCTGGGAGTTTATGCTCACAGATGATTGACACTTCTGCAAAAAAATGTCTTCAGAGATAGTTCAATGTTCCTTATCGTAGACATATTCCATCCTTCTACCTGGAGAGAATGAAATAGATAAATACTGGTATGAATGTGTTTCCTTACCATACTGGGATGATACTTGGAAAGTATAGAGGAAGTGATGATTCCGCAGAATTTTTTACAGTTTTATATCTCTTGAAAAAAACGTAGACTTTTAAGGTCAGAGAAATAGTATAGTGGGCAGAGTCCTTGTCCCCTGAGACCCTCTAGGAGTGATCCCTGAGTATAAAGCCAGGAGTAAGGCCTTATCACAACCAAGTGTGGCCAAAACAAACAAAAATAAATATATCCCTTTGAACTTGATATAGTTGTCAGTGAGAGCTGCGGGTCCACAAAGCTTCTTTAACCTTTGGGGCCCATGATGTCTCTATTTTTTTTTCTATTACCCTCAGGTGCCAATGTGGTACTACTGATAAAGGAACTGGCCTCTAACCTCACCAAGACCATAGAACAGACCTGTCAGGATAAGTAAACCTCTGTCCTAGAAAGGCAACGAGGTTAGTCCAGTGAAAAATAATAACAAAATGATGACCTTGCTAAGTGTGATGGGTGCTTATTGGGAGCCACTAGGAGCCACGACAGTAGACAGCAGTGAAACATTAACTCTGTCTTGGAGTGGAAAGTATATGGGGGCAAAAGAAGTGGTTCTAACAAAACCCTATTTGATAACTAAGATAACTTATTCCTCCTATGGAGGAACTGGTTAAAAGACATACCACACAGGCAACCCCATAACATACGATTTCTCACTTCTCACGGTGAGGGGTACAGTCAGTGACTGAAATTAGTTCTGTGCCGGGAGTGAGAAAGAATGTGCATGACTAGATGTGGGGCCAGAGATGGCAGCCTTGAACAATTCCAAGAGAAGAGACCTATCAATACCAGCATTTATGCTTCTACTGGTTGACTGGGCTCCCCTCAGCATTCCTGGGAGAATCCATTAGTTTGTAAATCTATGCACAGGAGTTTTCTTTAAGCATTTGGTGCATCCCTTTTGAATATATAAGGCAATTAAGGTTTACCAGATGTTTGGAAACCCTTTACAGTGAAAGGAAACCAACAGAAACATTCAGAGTCTAAATTTCGTTGGAAATAGAAATAAAATAGAAAGATAGAAGTTCTGTAACTAATATTCTAAGATATATGTGGAGAAATACTGCATCCTTGAGTAGTAATATGAATTTAGTAAGGAAAAATATGACAAATATTTCTTTAAATTGAAAATATTGTTACAGAAATAAACAACCCAATAACAATGATTAGGGTTTTTTATATTTGGGGGAAGGTGTTTTTTTTGTTCTGGGGCCACACCTGGCAATATTTTGGGGTTATTCCTGGCTCTACAATCAGTAATTTCTCCTGACAGGGCTTGGGGAACCATATGGAATGCGGGGATTGAACCTGGGTGGGCTGAATACAAGGCAAGCGCCCTACCCGCTGTACTATTTCTCCACTGCCCAATACAGCGTAAGAATTGATTAAGGGATGTCAAAAGAGAAGCACAAGACTCCAATGAGACAAAAAGTGGGTGAAATTATTCTAATGTTATAACACCAAAAAATAAGGGCAAAATTTGAAAAGCAGACTTTTCAGAAAGAGTGGATGGAACCAAGAAGGGAAATTTATTGAAGCAATAAATCAAGACATGAGTCTCCAGATTGAAAGGGTCACCAAGTGCCAGAACTAAGGGTGAGAAATGGCCCCCACTCACTGATATTTGTCAATCAAGGACAAGTAATAGCATTATATTTTTCAACATCAACACAGCAAGTTAGAAAGAAGAAGAAAGAAGTACTTTTCATATTCTGAGGGTAGAAAAAAGGTGAAAGTGCCTTTCTAAAATTTTACAAATAAACTATTGAAACCCAAGCACAAAAATTTGTAAGTCTACAACTGTACCTCATGGTGTTTCACTAATAAAAATTTAAAAACAAAAAAAATGGCAGTTGCTCAGTCAGCGGACAGGTGCTAATTCTGGACTCTGCAATAGATACTGTGCCAATGAATGTCTTCCTTAATAAATAAATAAATAAATAAACTGTTGATTAAGTGTTAGAATACAATAAGAAACCACCTCATACATAAGAGATCTTGAAAACATGACCTTCCATGCACGAATGTACTTACTCAAAAAGTTACTGAAAGGAACTCTTCACCAAAATGAGGGAATAAATTAATAAGAGGGGTCCCAGAATCTAGGAAATAACGAATTTGACATAGAAGTGAGCCAAGGGAGTCACCAATTCATTGTTGAAGTGTGGCAACAAGAGGCAGACCAAATGGAGCAGTAGGACCAAACAAATAATTAAACCAAGACATGATTTGTTACATGTTGATAGATTTAAATAAAAACTATAATTTTCCAGAGAACTCAGGAATGAAATTGTTATTGGTGCATAAAAAATCAAGTAAATAACAAATAAGGCAATTATAACCCAAGAAAGGCATCAAAGTAGTATAAAAAAGGAAACAGTCATGTAACTCAGGCTGAAAATAAGATGATGATATGAATATAAGTATGGAAGCTAAAGATATATTACAGAGGTTAAGGCACTTGACTTGCATGCAGATGACCCAAGTTCTATTTCTGGTACCATAGATGGTCCCCTGAGCACTGCCAGAAGTGATTCCTGAGCAGAGGTAGGAGTTAGTCCTGAGCCCTGCTGGGTATGAATCCCCCCAAAAGGACACAAAAAGTAATACGACCTATACTAATAATTCCCCCAATGATGATATAGTCATATTAAAAAGGTAAGAATTTTTGTGGAGCATAAGGTTCAAAAATCCTCTTTTAAATAAAAATAAGTTAAGAAATGATAAGTTAAAAATAGTAGGCACATGTTACTTAGAAATAGGGAATTGATACTGGAAGAAGCAGCTAAGAGTTAGAAAGGAGGCAGCAGGTATCTGAAAAAGAAAGAACTAGTTCTGCCTTTCACTCAAGCCTTTTTGCAGATATTTATTCTTTTTAACTCGGCATATAACTTTTAAATATTGACTTCATGTTAGACAATATTGAATTCATGTTAAATTTCTTAGCTTTGGTTATGTTATGATTATATGAGAATACCTTTAATTCTTGGGAGAGAGATCATAAAATATTTAGGATTAGAGCAACACAATTTGGTAGACTTTTAATCATTAATTTAAGAAGTATTATATACAAATACAAGAGAGGTACATAGATATATAGATGATCATAATGATGATAGATGACATCGATAATAGATAATAATGAAGATAGATTAAAGATAGAAGACACATGACAAAATGTAATTGATAAATCTCAGTAAATGTCAATTTTACTTTTCTTCAACCCTTCCATCATTTTAATTTTTTTCAAAATAAATTAAGGAGAAACTAAATATGTTTTAGTCTGCTTAAATTTAAAAAGAAGACATTTGGTCCAACACCTAACATATATAGGGATACGAACTATCATGAGTATTTTTATTATTTCTTACCAGTGGCCTGATATATTAGATAAGACTATGGTAAGCCATTGATTGTTACACCTGTTT
Source organism: Sorex fumeus (assembly GCF_029834395.1). Taxonomy (NCBI): domain Eukaryota; kingdom Metazoa; phylum Chordata; class Mammalia; order Eulipotyphla; family Soricidae; genus Sorex; species Sorex fumeus. Next base: position 49,838,327 of record NW_026606104.1, read on the forward strand.
AATAACAAGAAAAACCATTAACCAAAAACCGTTTTCACTCCACTATCCTCCCCAGACCCCTCCCTCTTCACCTTCACAGTTGGGAAAACATGAGCATGAGGCTCCTTCCTCTTATACAATGTTCACAGGCAACACCCAAATGGCAGTTCCAGTTCCCCTTTGTATGGCCAATGACTGGCTCAAGAGATCGAAACGAAGCAGAGTCACAAGTCTTAAAAGTAAAAGCAGGTAGGGCACCACTTAGATGTCCAACATGGTGTGCCTGGGTGAGTGACAAGTTATTGCTGAGACTCAGATTGGCCACCAAAACCTTAACAGCATATTACACCAGAGTTTATTTAGGATATACGCTGATATCACTCCCAGCAAGACCAGCCCAAGACCTAGAATCTGTGATATGACAAAGAGTGTGGCCTAACAGTCTCTCCCAAGAAGCAAAGGAGCTGCAAAAAATGTAATCTTCCCCTACACACCCAGGTCACTTAGAGGTGCTTAATGAAGACCATTAGATAGGAAAAATTTCAGGAGAGGTCGAAGTGATAGTTCAGTAGATAGGCATTTGCCTATAATGTAGCTTATTCATCTACTCATTTAGATCTCCAGCATCATATATTGTCTCCTGAGCTCACTAGGAGTGATCCCTGACTGCAGAGCCAAAAGCAAGCCCTGAGCACTGCAGGTATGGCCCAAAAACAAACAAAAAAATAAAGGAAGGAAGGGAGGGAGGGAGGAAGAAGGCAAGGGAAGGGAAGGGAAGGGAAGGGAAGGGAAGGGAAGGGAAGGGAAGGGAAGGGAAGGGAAGGGAAGGGAAGGGAAGGGAAGGGAAGGGAAGGGAAGGGAAGGGAAGGGAGGGGAGGGGAGGGGAAGGGAAGGGGAAGGGAAGGGGAGGGGAGGGGAGGGGAGGGGAGGGGAGGGGAGGGGAGGGGAGGGGAGGCTGGCATCACTCTCAATGACCACTTTGATAAGCTCACTTTCGGGAAGGGAAGGGAAAGGAGGGGAGGGGAGGGGAGGGGAGGGAAGGGAAGGGAAGGGAAGGGGAGGGGAGGGGAGGGGAAGGGAGGGGAGTGGAAGAGAAGGGAGGGGAGGGGAGGGGAGGCTGGCATCACTCTCAATGACCACTTTGATAAGCTCACTTTCAGGAAGGGAAGGGAAAGGAGGGGAGGGGAGGGAAGGGAAGGGAAGGGAAGGGAAGGGAAGGGAAGGGAAGGGAAGGGAAGGGAAGGGAAGGGAAGGGAAGGGAAGGGAAGGGAGGGGAAGGAAGAGGAGGGGACGGGAGGGGTGTGGAGGGGAGGGGAGGGGAGGCGAGGGGAGGGGTGGGAAGGGAAGGGAAGAGAAGGGAAGGGAAGGGAAGGGAGGGAGGGAGGGAGGGAGGGAGGGAGGGAGGAAGAGAGAGGGAGGGAGGAAGAAAGGAAGGAGGAAAGAGAAGAAAGAAAGAAAGAAAGAAAGAAAGAAAGAAAGAAAGAAAGAAAGAAAGAAAGAAAGAAATTGAGAACTGATTTCATGCACTTTTGTCCTGAAATGCCAGATCATATCTACTTAGTTTTCCTGCCTTTAGGTTGGGTCCTTAGCCTCACTGTAACATTCAAGGTGTGTGTGTGTGTGTGTGTGTGTGTGTGTGTGTGTGTGTGTGTGTGTGCATGCAAATATGCCTACATAGACACACAGATACAAATAATTAGATGGTCTGTCTTCATTATTCAAAGAGTCCATGTTAGTGACATTGTCTGCTGATAAAATTTATATGGGGCTCTCTACCCCTTCCCTTTGGCCAAAGCCACTTCTTTCTGTGCAATGCCAGCTGCATCCCTGAGACACGATGGTGAAGGTTGGAGTGAACAGATTTGGCCGTTTTGGCCACCTCATGACCAGGGCTACCTTTAACTCTGGCAAAGTGGAAATTGTGGTCATCAGTGACCTTTTATTGACTTCAAAACCATGTTCTACACGCTCCAGTATGATTCCGCCCATAACAAGTTCAATGGTACAGTCAAGGCCGAGAATGGGAAGCTCATCATTAACAGGAAATCCATCTCAGTCTTCCAGGATGATATTCTGCCAACATCAAATAGGGTTAGGCTGATGCCGAGTACGTTGTGCAGTCCACTGGGGTCTTCACCATCATGGACAAGGCTGGGGCCCACTTGAAGAGTGGTGCCAAATGGGTCATCAGCTCCACCCCCTCTGCCGACACCCCCGATTGTGATGAGTGTGACCCACAAGAAGTACAACTTCCTCAAGATTGTGAGCAATTCCTCCTGCACCACCAACTGCTTGGCCCCCATATCACCCAAGGTCATCAATGACAACAGCATCATAGAGGGGCTCATGACCAACCATCCACACCATCACTAACATCCAAAAGAGCGTGGATGGCCCCTCTGGGAAACTGTGGCATTATGGCACAGGGATGGCACCGAATATCATCCCAGCTGCCACTGGCATGCCAAGGCCTTGGGCAAGGTCCTGGAACTGAAGGGGAAGCTGATGTCTTGTCCTTCCATGTTCCCAGTCCCAATGTGTCCATCACGGATCTGACCTGCCTCCTAGAGAAAGCTGCCAAATATGACAATATCAAAAAAATGTGAAACAGGCTTCACAGGGCCCCTTCATGTAGCCCAGGGCATCCTGGGCTACACCGAGGACCAGGTAGTCTCCTGTGACTTTAACAGTGACACCCACTCCTCCACCTTCAATACTGGGGCTGGCATCACTCTCAATGACCACTTTGATAAGCTCACTTTCTGGTATGACAATGAGTTTGGCTACAACAATAGGGTGGTCCACATGACCTCCACGGAATAAGCACTTCCTCCCTTCCCACCCCCCACAGCACAACCAGTCCTGGTGAGAGCACTAAGAGGAATAGAGAAGCCCTCTGTTACTGGGGAGGCCTTGCCCCCCACTCATCCAATACAGGAGAATCTCCTGACCTCACGTTTCCTTCCCAGACCCCTTGAAGAAGGGGAAGGGCTTAGGGAACTCCACCCTGTCATGTACCATCAATAAAGTACACGTTCACCACCAAAACAATTTATTTGGAACCCCAAAATTAATACTCACAGTGCTTTTACAACCTGCTGTTTACCAGCTCAGGGTGAAGGACTTGAGTTGCATGTTCCTGGCTAAGGATGAACAAGAAAACTCTGCCTTCCTGGCTCAGCTCAGTCTATGAACAAACATCCATTTCACTATCCGTTTAGTGCCACTTTTTTCCCCTTGCATTTTTGTCCTTTTTGGTGGTGGATTTGCTCTTTTAAACTGGCCCCCAGTACAGCACTGAAGTGCATTTTAGTGTTCCTTAACTCGAGAGGCTGGTCTGTGCCTTAGGGGGAAAAAAAATGTATGTTTTGGATAAGCTTCATTCAGGCATGAGTTACAGTGCTGCTGGCCATGAGTTCCATGTTAGTGAATCAACAATATGTATTAGATAAGATGTCTTTAAAAAGAAACATACATAAAGCAAAGTTATATATATTGATCGATCCTCAAAAATATCGGGACCTGAGCTCAGCTATAGAAACTTAATACTGTATTTTCTTCAGAAGCTGTGAATCAGTGTTCATTAATTCACTGTTTGTGACAATTTGGTGTAATACAACTATAATAAATAACCAGATGGACTGTATATGTGTTTGTGAGTATTTCTATATGTGTGTTGATCAGTATCTATATGTGTGCATATTTCCAGTGGTTTTGTAAAAGCAATTTGAACCGGTTCTCTTTGTTGGTTTATTTTTCTAAAGCAACCATCAAATGCACTTTCCCCACTGTGACATAGTCAATCTCTAGGATGTGACTGAAGGAAGCAGAAATGATAGTGAGTAAGAGAGGCAATGATCAAGCTGCAGACTAGCTAAGTCAGAGAATCACCTCCCTGTGCGATACTCCCAGGTCCCAGCTGAGAGCCACACCTAAGAAGACCTTGGGCTCAGTCAGCAGCACCTGCTATGCCTGTTGTGCTCCTACACAGCTGCCCCAGAAGCTGGACACCGCAGGTCAAGGGTCAGAGTATGTCCCGTCAGCAGGCAGGCTGGTGGTGAGAAGCTGCTGGCCTCAGCCATGAAGTCCTTTCTTCACAAATGTAACCAATACACAAATAATTTCAGTTATTTTGTCTTGAGCCCTGGTCACCTAGTTTTGTATGATTATGCAGGCGATGTCTGGCACATAGTAGAAATGCAAGATGTAGGAACAAATAAACATCTTCACATAAATAGTCACTCTCTCTCGAAATATAATTCTGGACAATCTGGCTGACTCCTAATGACAGCTTTATTATCCTTATGAATATTTTCTTTTCTTCCTGTCAGAGAAACACATCTTCACATCCACAACAAAAGCCACTGGGTTGAGACGATTTGATTCAGTGCTGTTGATCTATTGAAATTGCTGGAGGAAACAGTGGTGCCCCAACAGAAAGATCCATGTTCAGGCAGCAGGCTGCTTGGTGGGGTCCAGCCTCAGTTTGGCCCATCCTGCACCCACGCCTTCCTATTGGTACCCCCATCCACAATCAGTTGGCTGCCTCTCCTCTCCATATATTTAGCTGGCAATCCAGTCCACACAAGCCACAACTGGTTAGTAATCCAGTCTACACAGCTGGAAATCAGTCCCCACACCTGGCTGGCATCCCAATGCACACAGCTGGTACTCGGGTTTCTACATCAGTCTGACACTTCAGTTCTCACAGCTGGATGATACTCTAGTCTTCACAGCTGGAACCCAGTCCCCACACCTGATTGGCACCCCAATGCACAACAGCTGGCACTCGAGTGCACAGACCTGCCTGTCACCTCACTCCTGACAGCTGGCATCCCAGCCCACATCATGGGTGACCCAACCCACATAGCTGGCCAGAAGCCAAGGCTGGCAGCCACACCACCCAACTGGTGCCCCAGAATTGGCACCGAATGGGAATTGTACCAGCCTGGTTGCTGAATCTCACTGTTGCCTACATTTGACGATGGAGTCTGGACAGGCATCTGAACACACTTCAAACGACAATCTTATTCTCCCCAAACAAAACAAGTATCAGTTAGATGAAAGGGGGTTTAGCTAAGACACCTCACAAAGTTTCCTAGCCAGAGGAGTTTAAGAAAAAAAAACACACAAAGGATCTCAAAGAACCTCTTCTTTAGAAGATTTCTAGAGAGGAAAGCACTTACTGATTTCTCAGGAGTGAATCCCGCTCTACTCTGGGGCTTGAGGGGCACCTCTGACCTGCATTGGGAAGAAGGGCGGGGAAATCATGGCCCTACAATGTAGCAGTTTGAATCCAGGAGCGGGAGAATCAAAACCACGTCCCAGACAACCTGCAGAGCAAAGGCTGACTGCAGTTTATTACAGTGACAGGGACTTGGGGACGCCAAGGTGCCCAAAATCACACTAAGGCACACGAAGGCGCCTCACATCAAAGAACACCAGAGCTCTGCAGAGTACAACTGGTGACAATTCACTAGAGTCCACCCTGCTGGGCCAGAAGCATGGGACAGATACAGCAGATTACAGCAGTAGAGTGAGGGGGCTCGTGAGGAGAGGGACAGCTCAGTGGCCCTAGAGAGCGCTGAGACAGTAAACTGCAGCTTCTTTTAGCAGTTCCTCCCTACATCAGGGGCCCCATGCTGCATGGAGCCTGGGCCATGTGTGCCTCGAGGTGCCATACCCTGTGAATAAAGCCTTCATTGGGGGGGGACAAAAGCCACTGATGTAGACCATGAAGGATGGAGGAGAGGGCAATGCCAAAGAGAAAAAGACTGACAACAAAATTGGATATGTCAGGGTAAATGCTGCACAGACAATTACCACAGAGGAAGGGAAGTAAATAGGGAGATCTGCAGGAAGAAGGTCAAGGAAATCCTCATAGGAGGATGCTGGAGCGAAGACCTGAAGGGATGAGAGAGTCACCCATAAGTACGTGGTAAAGTATTCCAGGCAGAGGAAATGGCAAGTGCAAAGGCCCTAAGGCAGAGGTGTCTTGGGTATTTGAGGACCAGTGGAGACAGAAGGCAATTGTACAGAATGGATTATAGGTTGACCTATTGAATGGGCCTGCCTGTACCTCTCTTTCCACATCTCTATGAATGTGCCTTCTCCAGGCACCCCAGGACCAGGAGGCCCCAAGCTATGATTTCCACCACCTTCTGAACCCCTGGGCTGGAGCGATAGCACAGCAGTAGGGCGTTTGCCTTGCACGCAGCCAACATGACCGACTCGAGTTCGATTCCTCCACCCCTCTCGGAGAGACTGGCAAGCTACCGAGAGTATTTCGCCTACACGGCAGAGCCTGGCAAGCTACCTGTGACATATTCGATATGCCAAACACAGTAACAACAAAGTCTCACAATGGAGACGTTACTGGGCCCACTCGAGAAAATCGATGAACAACGGGAGGACAGTGTCTGAGCCCCTAGCATCTTTTTCTCTCTGACAGGGAAAGGCATCAAGTGAAAGGTAAAAGAGGCTGACTGGGAGACCAGAGCAGGGCAACACAGAATAGGGGAGAATGGGGGTCAGTCTGAGAAGACAGGACACTAGCAATTCTCATGTTCTCCAGATAGGACTCATGGGAAGGAGGTAACAGCATAGACAAGGCTAGAAAGGCGGTTGCTCAGGGTCCCCCTTCCCCAGGGAGTCATCTTGGCTGGGGCAGATGTGAGGAGCATCTTGGCCCTTAACAGTGGATGATCCTCTCTGCCCAGGCCACACCAGAAGAAGGCAACATGGATTTCACAGGGATGGGCCCACAAAGGTCAGAGACTCGGCTAAGCCCCAAACCACAGTGGTTCCCTGCTTTGTTCCTCCCATGCCTTGCCCAGATGCCTTCCCAGCTTACTCAAGGGTTGTATATTTTGCAGGCATCAACACCCACCCATAATGTAGAGCCTGGTGAGGTGGGCTCCAGGCCTTGGCTTTCCTAGAAACTGGAGAATGGGCTGGCATTTCCTGGGATTTGACATGCTGGTATTTAAAAGTGCCCAAGAACAGGGAGGTCCAAACCTTGGGGCATTCTAAGAGGGAAGATGTCCCAACAAAAGTCAGGGACCTCATCTGGAATTCTGAATTCTTCACCCCCATCCCCCTCACTCAAAATGGTTCTCCCTCTAATATGCAACTAGAAACCTGGGTTGTACCCGTAGACTGAGACCCAGGAAGCATTGAAAAGAGAGAGTGGGGCAGTGAGGAGAAAGTATGACGGAGAAGAGGAGAATCAATAAAGGGGAAAGAAAGACAGAGACATGATGGGGAGGGACAGAGGCAGGAACTGAACAATAGATTCAGAAAGGGAAGAAACCAGACAGATGGAGAAGATATAGACTAATTCTGAGTTTTAGCATGAGACCCAAATACAGCTTGCTCTGACATAGGGACCCCCCCCATCTATTCACAGAGACCACAGGAACAGGGGAGCCCAGCCAAGGGCCCCAGGTAGGACCTTGTGGAGTGGGATCTTTCATCTCAGTCTGCTATCAGCAAATGCAGGTGGGTCCCAGGACATCCTCCCCAACCAGGCCTGGTCTGAGACCTTTACTCTGACCCATGCACTGATGCTCTGGGACCACACACACACACACACACACACACACACTCACACAAACTCACACACTCACACACACATATACTCACATACTCACACACAAACACACTGACACATATTCATACACACATACACACGCACTCACAAACACACATTCACACACATACACAAACACACACACTCACATACACACACAAACACACAATCTCATATACACTCATACACACACACACAGGGCCTGATGCTCTGGGCAGCCCCCACACAGACCACACCAAGATGTGCTGTCAGCAAGGAAGCTTAAAATAGCAACAAAGCCAACTCAAGTCCGTTTCTGAAAATCAGGCACTGACAAGCCTAAAATACTCTTCTCTCAAAGACGTTTTTGTTGGTGGTGGTAAATTGCAAATAATTATTGTGCTTACTGTTGAGTTCTAATAACTATATAAATACATATAATATATATTCCAGTTAGCTTTTTTCATCTTTACATCTTTTAATGAGCATTGTATTTTCAATGGATATTAACCTGGAGTCAGTTGGGTCATAGAGTAGGGTCCCACAGAGGGATGAACACATATTCATTTCCAGAAGGTTCCAATGGTTAGAATTATTCAAGCTCACTTCCAGCACAACTTGGATCTCCAGCTGCATAAAGCCATACATTCTTTTTTTTATTTTGGTATTTTGGGAGGTTGTTTTGACTTTGCTCAGATTGACTCCTGACTCTGCTCAGGGATCACTCCTGGTGCTAAGGTAACCATGAGGTGCTGGGGATCCAACCTGAATAGGCTTCTTGCAAAGCCTTGTCCACTGTTCTATCTCTCCAGCCTAACACATTCTGAACTTAAGATAAAACTTGTAATTAAAGGGTGATACACACTGATAGCGATAGCACATCGGTAGGGCATTTGCCTTGCGCGCAGCCGGCCCAACCCAGCCGGGTTCGATTCCTCCACCCCTCTTGGAGAGTCCGGCAAACTACCAAGAGTATCTCGCCTGCAGGGCAAAGCCTGGCAAGCTACCCCTGTCATATTCGATATTCCAAACACAGTAACAACAAGTCTCACAATGGAGACGTTACTGGGCCCACTCGAGCAAATTGATGAACAATGGGAGGACAGTGCTACAGTGCTACACACTGATAGTAAAGACAGTCTTTAAAAGAAATAAACTGAACTTGAGTTGATTTTATTCTATCCTTCTATTTAACCATGTGAAACTTTGAGTATAAATTTTTAAAGCATTAAATCCAAATGCAAGTTGCAAGGTATACTATATTTAGAAAGTGCATGTTTTCGCACACATGTAAACTGTTTCATGAATTTGGAGATATTTAATGGTGAAATGAGCTTTTTTAAATTACTGCCTGTTTCATAATAAAGTATGACTCAAGAAAGCAAAAATTGCAGTGATATCATTTATAATTGGAAGAAACCAATAAATGGGTATGTTTTTTTTTCCTTTCCCTTTTCCCCCAGGCATACAATTATAATGAAAAAGTATTAATCCATTTCTTTTTAAATTTATCCTACTATACTATTTTATTCCCTTTTTACATTTTTTTACTGGCCTGATGATACCTATGCAGTTCAAGAGCAGATCATTTTTAGCGAGATTTCTTTTTAGCCATGATAATTATTATTGGAGTCACTTCATGATTAGTACCGAAAATAGATACATTGAATAGAGAAGGGAGATTAAAGATTGATCTATTGCTATTGCATCTATTTCCCAGATATCAAAATGCCCATTGCCCCTGCTCAGATCTGATTTGCCTAGAGAGATGCCTATCCAGCTACGTGCCAACCTCAGGTCCAGTGATGTGCCCACAGTGTCCCTGTTCATGGCATCTCATTCATCCTAATGCTCGAGGCAAATATCTCATTTTACTGCCCTCCCTCAGCCAACCAAGGTCCTGAAGCTCTGCACTCAGTGCACCCAAAAGCCAGCCCATCCCCTTCCCCTCACTTCCCCCACGAGGCCTGCTCTCTAGTACCTCTAGTCCCAACCTGTGGTAGCCTCCACACTGCTCTTGTCCCTACTGGTCCCTTCTCCTCAAAACAGAGAATGCTCCTTAAAACTATGTGGCCGGGGGCTGGAGCAATAGCACAGTGGGTAGAGCGTTTGCCTTGCACGCAGCCAACCTGGGTTCGATTCCCAGCATCCCACATGGTCCCCTGAGCACTGCCAGAGGTAATTCCTGAGTGCAGAGCCGGGAGTAAACCCTGTGCATTACCAGGTGTGACCAAAAAAAGAAAAACTGTTTAGCTAGTGAGGACACTCCCCTGCTTAAAACCCACTGATGGTTTCTCATTATACTTCAAGTAACTTCCAAGTCCCAAACATTTGCAACATAGGGCCTTGTCTGTAGACCTGCTTATCCTGGTCTCCAGACCATTGGCTCTGTTTCTGCTCTCTGGCCGGCCCTGTCTCTCCCCACAGAGAATTTGTACTGTTTCCTCTGCCTGCCAGGCTCTTCTCACAGATTTTAGCAGGAATAGCTTCTTCCATTTAATAGGTCCCCTTCAGAAAGCCCTTCCCTGTCCATCCCACCTCACTTCATTCCCCAGTCCATCCTTTGTTCTTCAGCTTTGCTTTGTAATCTTCATTTAATCTGATGTTAAAGTTATTTTTTAAATTTGTACTCTAATTTAATTGAGGGCAAGGGCTTTGTTTTGTAGGAAGGCCCAGACTCTATCAATATGCCTTAAACATAATAAGTGCTCAGTAAATATTTTTGATTGGATTAATCTACCAAATCCTAAAATTATCCCTGGACCTAGCCATCTTCCAGAACTGAGAACTACCTGAAAATCTATAAAATGCAAGGATCTGAGGTTGTATGGTCCTTAATTTTTCCAACTTTGTGTCACACTCTCCTTTTATACACTCTTCCCAAGATCTATTTCAGCCAATGATCCACCATTCTTTATTTTTTTAGTTTTGCCACTGTTTTTAAATTTCCATGTTTGTTCACATTAATTGGTTACATTCAATATTTCAACACCAATCCCACCACCATTACACCCTCCCACCACCATTATTTTGAATTTTCCCACCTGCCAGCGGCAGATCCTAGATAATTTATTTACTATTGCTTTTATGAATATCATGAAAGGTCATGATCACGCACTTCTGGATTCTAAAATTGTAAAAGGTTGGGGTGCAGAGACATCTCTGTAGGAAGCTAATCCATTTTGAGATGCATTTGAGAGTCTCTGGATCAAGGCCATTAATGCACTGAGATGGAGCCTGGAGGCAGATCGTGGATGTGACAGCCAGGACCCCAAATGTGTAGGGAGATGGGAAGGGATGGCCCATCTGTACCGCAGCCATGTGGCCTGGAGTTTTAGTCCTTGAACTCATATTATTATTATTTTTTTAAATGAATCACTGTAAGATACAGTTACAGACTTACAAACTTTCGTGCTTACATTTCAGTCATACAATGATCAAGTACCCATCCCTCCACCAGTGCCCATTCTCCACCATCAATGTTCCCAGTATCCCTCCTCCCACCCCCACCCCATCCACATACCCTTCCCCCTCTCTGTGGCAGGCGCATTCCCTTTTACTCTCTCTCTCCCTTTGGATGTTGTGATTTGCAATACAGGCATTAAGTGGCCATCATGTTCGTTCTATAGTCTACCTTCAGCACACATCTCCTATCCTGAGCAGGCCCTCCAAGCATCCTTTACTTGGTATTCCCTTCTCTATCTGAGCTTCCTTTTCCCCCAGCATGTGAGGCCAGCTTCCAAGCCATGGAGCAATCCTCCTGTTTCTTTTCTCTATTATCCTTGTGAACCCGCATTCTTGAGTTTTGAAAATCATCAATGTGAAACAGATCCTTGACCTGACCTCTCCCTCCCTCATTCACTTCTACATCCAGAAAGTTCTCCTTCATACACATCGTTAGAATCCATTTACTTGTCTCAACCTCCAAGCCAAAATATCATTGTCAGCACCCAAAGCCAAGATATCATTATCTCCCAGCTGGAAAAATACCAACTTCCTAATTGACTTTACTTTTTCCCATTTCATTTTCATTTCATTTCATCATCCTGTTATTCGTCGATTGCCTCGAGCAGACCCCAGTAACGTCTCTTTCATCCTAGCCCTGAGATTATATTCAAGGCTCTTTAGGAGAATGAGACCCATCATTGTTACTGGTATTTGGCATATTTGGTACGCCACGGGGAGTTTGCCAGACTCTGCCCTGTGGGCAGGCTATATTTGATAGTCTGCAAGTTTGTCCAAAGTAGGAATGAGATAATAAGATGTCATAAAAAGATGTCTTGATAAGATGTTGCGCGGCCGCGAATGTGGCCGCGCGGTTCCAGGAGCTGGATTTTATAGTCTCTGAGTCTTGGCCGTTGATGGGATTACACGGCGCCAGGGGGCCAGGTGGTGGGTGTGACACCCGCCTACTGGAATTTGGAGGATCTGGGTGGAGGATGCTCAACTCCAATCTGAGTAGGCTTGGAGATCTCGGCCCCGGAACCCGCGTGGATTTGTCCCTCTGCCAGTACCTTCATGTGTGCGGAGAGCGGTCTCAGCATGGTGGTGGCTGGTCCTGGAGGTCTTCGGCTGCCGGAGCCCTGGTCAGGGCGGGGAGGAAAGCTCAACCCGCTCCCCTCCAAGGGGCCCCGGCAAGGAACAGCCAGGCGCGGGGGCAGAAAACTGCACTGTTCTCGTCCGGGAGCTGGATTTTATAGTTTTTTACTTTCTCCCATAGCCCCGACAATCTATTCTTTTCAGAGTCCAGAGAGGTTTTCCCCAAAATGGGAATTATATCTCCATACTCTGTCACTCTCAGTCAAACAGGATAAGAATGCTATTCAGGTCTCCCAAAGTAGAATCAAAAGAGCTATGCTTGGAGTATCATGCTTCACTCAAGTGAGAGAAGGAATCCAGAGTTCCAACCTCCCTCCGTCAACAATCGAGAATCAGGGACGCTCTCATTTGCCAAGGCATCGAAAATCAGATGGGCCGGATACTTAATGTGATTTGTAGATGACACTGGACTACAGCTGTTACCCACTACGTCAAAAGAACACCTGGCCGCCCACCTACAAGATGGTCAGACTTCTTCGTCAAGACCCTGAATAAACGGTTTGAGGCTCTTCGTGTTCCTGGAGCAAGCAGACGCCATTGGGCACGTGACAGGGATGAATGGAGACGTTACTGGTGACTGCTTGAGGAAATCTATGAGCAACGGAATGACAAGTGATACAAGTGAATAATGTAGGAGCAGAGCCTGGCAAGCTACCCGTGGCATATTCGATATGCCAAAAACCATTAACAATAACGGGCCTCATTCCCCTGACCCTGAAAAAGCCTCCAATATGGCAACATTGGGAAAGACAAGTAAGGAGAGGCTGCTAAAATCTCAGGGTTGGGACAAATGGAGACATTACTGGCGCCCGCTCGAGTAACTCGATGAACAATGGGATGACAGTAATATAGTGATACTCTCAGTCACTAAAGCCATCAATGACTTTCTGTCTCTCAGAAAAAAAGCAGTTAAACCCCAGAATCAAGGCCAGATTGCCCTACAATGCCCTGACTCCCACCCATCTGTTTCATGTTTTCTCTTAAGCTTCTTCCCCTTGCTCATTCAAGTCCAGTCACAGTGACCTCCCTTCTGTTCCTGGACATATATAACTTCCTTTAATTCAATTCATTCCATATATACTTCTGAGTCAAACACCATATTGAAGAGGGGGTAGATAGGTATGGTGAACAAAGAGACCAAGTCATTGCTTTTATAAACCTTATGTCTAGTAAGAAGTATGGTAAGCAATAACACAAGGATATAAAGGCAGGGGTGAATGTGTGCTATGAAGAAAGTTTGAGCAGGAAGAGGAGAAATTGGTTGTGTTGAGCTAATCACAGTACCAACCTCTCTGAAGATATGATCTCTGTTAGATTATAACATAACAAAGATACGATCTTTGTTAGATTATCTGGGAATATCTGGGATTCTCTTTGTTAGATTATCTGTTTTCTAGGCAGACAAACAGTGCACAGCTTCACCACAGGAAAGTACAAGACACACGTTTTTGAAGAGCAGCAAGAAAATGTGGGCCTTTGCCACACGGTTTTGTAATACTTCTCTCTCCCCTTCACCTCCTCCTCCGAATTAAATCTCAAAATGGCCTTTAGGACGTTTCTTTAGGAACCTTTTCTGATCCCTTCCCTGAGATCAAAGTCACTGTTCTAAGCTCTCACAGTTCCCTGTTCCCTGCCTGAATTGCCTGAAGTACCATTTAGCTTACCTGTGTGGAAACTGTTTAATTAATGTCTGTCTACTTTACCAGCCTATCTATCTCACACTTAACACATCACACTGCCCTGGGCATTGGCCTCTCTCCCTGAGCCAGGATAGAAGAGATACTGCCAATTCTTGCTCTCTGATTGACCACTTGCTATCTCCTCTCAGCTAATTAAAACATGCTTTTTCAACCATGGTTCAATATACCTTATCAGGCTCCAGCTTTAGCCACCATAATCGCATCTCTCTGGATCTTCCGTCTCGTTCCCTGAATGGAACTTACGTCGTCACAAAAGGTAGGTCTCGAGTGTCTCAAGATGCTGATTTACTCCATCAAATGTTGGTTCTTTATCATTTCACTCCCAGGCAATGTTTTAAATTCAGCAGTGCCCTTATTTGTTCCACCTATGCCCTCTTCTGAAGGAAATTGCTTCCACAGCTGCATTTATAGATCAATGAAATGAGGTAGCAGAGATGACATTTCATCCCCTCAAAGTCGTTCTCTCTTTCTCTTGAGCATACAGTAGACTACCAGGGGACTACCTTTCCCAGGCTCCTTTGCAACTAGTTTTCCTCAGTGGAATGTGAGTGGAATTGATAGCAGTTTTCAAGTCATCTTCTTTGATAATTTGCCTTAGTGTTATTGCCTCCTTTCCTGGCAAGGACTGAGGGGTTTGAAAAACACCTGTTGAGGATGGCAGAGCTTCCTCATTGGCTTGGGCCTTCAGATTTGTTACTAGAGCAGAAGTTGCTCTCTTCTATGGATGTAAGAGAAAAATAAACTATCTTGTTGGGGTTAGTGGGGGACTTCTTTCAGACCAAGATTTCCCAACTTTCATTTTTTATCTAACTTGACCATTTTTCTTGCCCCATCATATTTAAGTGAGAGGTGGACCTGACCAGTGGCCAGAACTACCTCAGCTCCAGAAGTAACTACTACTTCTAAGATTTGTGGAGCCCAATGCTCTATTTCTCCTCTGCCTTGAGCATTCCTGTCTCTCAGTATATTCATAAAAGATCAGGTGATCTGACTTAAAAGTGTGGTGTGTGTGTGGGGGCGGGGGGGAATGAATCAACTGAATTCTTATTCTTTTTTTTGAATTCTTATTCTTGAGAATATAACTCAAGGGAAATAAGTAAGAATGCTTCAGTTCATAGCTAAGGAAGAAATTGAAAAGATACCTTGTGTTGGAATGATGGCAAACCAGGCTTATTGTGATGGAAAATTTATAAGAAAAGGAAAATATAAGTATAGGGTGAAGGTGGCTGGTACATGTCAAAGATGGAGCAGGAGAGTACTGCTGCTACAAGAATCTAGAACCATCTTAGATTCACCCACTATATCCATCCTTCTGGTATGCTATCCAGATGATGCTCCTGCCCTTGAGTTACCTAGAAAGTTCCCATCTCTCATTGCACATTTTCCCCCATTTTGGCTTTTTTTTAATAACCATGAGAAGCATAGTTACAAAGTTGTTTATGATGGGGTCTTAGTCATACAATGTTCCAACACTCATCCCTTCATCAGTGCACATTTCCCACCACCAATGTCTCCAGTTTCCCTCCTGCTTGCCCTGCTTCCCTCTGTCCCACCCTGCAGCCTGCATCTATGACCACTTCTCTCTCTCTTTCTCTTTCTCTCTCTTTTATTTTCCATATGTATTTTTTAATCCATGCATATTTTTAAACAACTATTCATACTTGGTTCAACTTAGATCATTTTTATTACTCAACAATATTTATTGAAAATTGACTACATGTAAAACATTGTTTTAGATATTGAGGATATAGAAATAAACTCATCAGAATTTCTTTTCGAGTGGGGCTTAATGGAAGAAGACAAAATTTTTAAAAAAAAAACAAATTTTTATTAGCTACAAAGTGTGTGTTATAAAAGAAAATTAAAACTGGGTAAATAAGGGGTTCAAGACAGTGAAAAGAATCTTCCAAAGAAGAGAGAAACTATTGGCTTAAATTAGAAGAACAAATTTGGAAATGGTAGGAAACGAAAATTCACTGTATATTGTCAAAAAATTATTATACATTTTTTGATTGAAAGTGGGATGTGAATGATGACACAGAGGAAAATGTTTCAGGAAAGGTGTGGTCAGCCACACCCAGTGCTGTAGAGATGAGAACTGAAACCATTCCTGAAAAATGCTGGTTTCTGGGATTGAACATTGGATACTACAGGTTATCAGTGACCTTCACCAACGCCATATCTGCAGTGGAACAGAGACACGAGCTGAGGAAACTATGCCAGGGGCAAAGAGGAGAAGACAGTAAGGGCAAACAGAATTGGTGACTTGTGAGGCATTGTGTTACAAGGGAAAACGACAGGAGCTGTGAAGGTCAAGATGGATTTCTGACCACCAAAAAGGAATTTAAGAATCAGGTGCATGGCTCAGTAGTAGAGAGTAATGCCTCACATGTGTAAAGCTCTGGATTGATCCCCAACGCTACAACAAACAAAAACAAAACAAAAAAGAACTTAACTTGAGTGGCTGGAACTCGTTACCCAAACCCTGAGGCTCTTTGACTGGGTAGCCTCTGTGCCATCTGCAGAGTTTCAAACAACTCACTGCCAACCTTGGAACGAGTGGAGGATGAACATCAAGGAGGCTTCCTCATCTCCATCTCACCATGCCTCACCCGGCTCTAAGAATTTCAGCATTGCTGAAGTAAGTTGAAAACCAAGTTGGAGCAAAGCTCTGTAACTGCAATTCTAGTCAGAGCAGGCCTCACTCCTCATTACCCTTTTTGATCAGAGCAAGGGAAACATTACTCAAAAGACATGGGCAATTGATAAGCAATGTGAGGGAGGGGGATTGCTATCTGGGGAAAGGAATAATTTTATTGTTTCTGAGCTTTACTGACAGGCCAGCATGAAGGCAAATTGGGGATATTAAAGAGTAAACACAATCCGAGCACTCCCTGAAAGACTGACCAAGCAAAGACCTGTCTTGAAAATTTTTAACAAACATTTCTGGCTGATCGAAACATCTGACAGTTGCTCTTACAAGCCAAGAAAAAGGAAACCAAAAGAGACTCTGGAATGGGGTGCCCCAAATTCTCTAGACTATTGGTCACAGCTAGTCTGGATATTCTGCACACATTTTGCACTTAATTCATCATCACTCCCCCGACATAATGCCGAGGATGCAATTACCCTCATTTTATAGATGTGGCTCGTATGTGAAGGATCGCCAGTTACAGGCATCTCGGAATGAGAATGCATCATGTTCTTTCTTCCATTCATACAGCAACTCCATCAGCTAAGTACTATTATTACTTCCATTTTACAAAGGAGAAAATGGAGGCACAGAGAAATGTGTCCAAGATCACAAGTGGAAGAAGATGACTTAAGGGAGTCTGGTGTAGCTAAGGTTCCACAGTTTCCTAGAGGGCAAAAGTGGGGTTTGAATCTGGAGGGCACGGACTCTAAATCTCAGGTGTCTTGCTCTATCGCCTCTTGCTTTCCCACAGTCTCACCAGAAGACAAGCAAGAAATGCCTAAATACTTATTAACGTCAGGATTCTTTTTGGCACCTCCTGCAGTCCTAGTTTCCCACTGATGGAGCAACAGAAAAGGTAGGGGAGGCAGGGCCATCCCCAGAAGCTGAGAAAGTGCCCCCTTTCTTTTGTGTCTGCATGCAGGCACCCTCAACCAGTTTGACTCCCCTCATCTTGCCTCCAGCATGTCATTCCCACTCTGCACTCAGCAACCGGCATGGCTCTCCTAGGCCAGAAAAAAAATTTCTGTTATGTTTTTCCAGGAAATAATCTAGCAGAATGAATTTGACTTGTAACCCAACAACTAGAGGGAAAAATTCCATTCGCACTGTTCACTGGGTGTTCTTGAATAAACTGCTTCACCTCTCGGGTTAGTTTCTTTATCTTAAAATGAAGATAACTGTCCCTATCTCCTAGATGTTCCAATGGGATGAACTCGGGTCAGTGCCCAGCCCCATCCCTGGAATGGAGATGGGACCCCTCCATGGCAGTTGCCTGCCTCTCTCTCTCTCCACTTATCTCTAAAGCGAAACTCATTTTGTGTTTGCTTCAGAAGGACGTGGAGAGCATGAAATGGCATAATCCAGACTTGAGATTATGCCAACAATCAGCAGGAGTGCCTGGAGGGAGAGCCCAGCCCCTTCTGAGGTCAGGACTAACTCAGACTTGTGATTTGGAGTCTTGCACTTAGCTACCTTTCTACTCATCACAGAGGTTCTGACACTAACAGAAATACTCAGCCTACACAAAGAAGCCAGAGGGATCTTTCCAGAAGGCACAATGAAGTATGCCCTTCCCCCATGCTATAAACTCTTCCATAACTCTCTGTGGCCCTCAAGATCACGTTCAAATCCTTGAACAGATTATACATAGCTTGCCTGTATTCATTTCCAGCCTCATCCTCCCCTCTTCCTTCTTCCTTACACAACTCCAAACACTAAGCTCCTTCCAGTCCCCCAAGGGCTGAGTTCATTCTCTGATCATCTGATCTTCATTTTCAAAATGTACCTTTTTTGTGTGACATCCATCAATGTACCTGGCACGTTTTATGTCTCTCTACATCATAAAAACATAAGCTGCATGAGGACCCCAGGGTCAAATCCATGCCTGTGTGGCTTCTGCGGTATTTACTCTATTTCTAGTGGCTGGTCCAGAGCCTGGCATGAAGTCAGAATTGAGTTCATAGTTTTACAAGCAAAAATCACTTTGCTCAAGTGATTGAAAGGTGCCACTTCTGCTCTGGTTTGGCCTGCTAAGCCAGTGCAGGTTTCTGAGCCCCACTTCAGCATACAGAGGAATTCTGACCCTAATTCAATCTTGTGGCATCAGAGGAAGCAAAGGGAAAGGTTCACACAGTTCACACAGACTGTGTGTGCACAAGGCTTAAAATGCAGCTCTTCTAATGCCAAGGAGCATGTGTTCACATATACGTGCACACAGACAAGTGGGCCATGCATTCACTTACTCACATCCTATAATTCAAGACCTGCTAGGAGGGAGCACATGTCTTACAGTAATAGCTACTATGCAAAGTGCATCTCTGTATGTAGAGATGAGTAGACAAGGGCTTTTTCAAATTCCTGCAAACTGATGAGTTTTTTTCCCCCCCTGAAGCCTCTTCTCATTTGGACCACCACTTGGAATATTTCTCTCTCCCCAATTATTCCAGTAAACCAGCTCTGCTTCCAGATTCACATGCCCCACTCCCTCTCTTTGCTCAACAAAAATCCTGCAGTTAGTGGGACCAACCCTCTTTAGAAAGTAGTTTAGCCATAACATTTTACTTAAGGTTAATCCCAGAGGTCTTACCCAATTCCAACCTAAGTTATTTATCAAAGTAGCGCTTTCAGGCATGTTTATTTAAATGTGATCCAAGAATGGTTCATTTGAATTGCTTAAAGGATACATGAAAGATAACACTTCCACTTTGGAGTTCCAAACCCATACATAAAATCCAGGTGGATCCTCCCTTGTGTAGCAGTGCATCTAGGAGATGTGATTTTCCTGAGTGTGGGCACAGGAAGAAGTAGGCACCTCATGCTGGGTGAGCACTGCTGTTTGCCCAAGCTATTCCTCAGTGATTTATGACACTGTCTAATCTCATCCTCATACTATTATACCTAGGCATAAATAAAGAGACTGAGGATCAGCGACATGAGAAACCCAGGGTCCAGGAGGTGCAAGGCAGATGCAGGACTTGAATTCTGGTCTGACCAAATTCTAGGTTCTTGCTCCTCTATGACACCAGGATGCTGCCTTCTAGCATAACAGATGCACTAAGTTTAACATAGGGACAGGGGGTCCTCACTGTCACTGTCACTGTTCTCCCATTGTTCATCAATTTGCTTGTGCAGGCCCAGTAATGTCTCCATTGTGACAATTGTTACTATGTTTGGCACATCGAATACGTCACAGGTAGCTCAATATGTGCAAAAATTTGGATGTTCTGGGGGTTGGAGAAGTAGTACAGAGGGTAGGTCTTGCATGTGATTGACCTGGGTTCAATCCCTGGCACCTTATATTGTCCCCAAAACCCTGCCAGGAGTAGTCCCTGAACACAGAGTCAGGAGTAAACCCTCAGCACCACTGGATAAGGTCCTAAAACAAATAAACAAAAAAGAAAATCCTGAAGTCTTATTCAGAGAGAAAGAAAGACATCAAGAAGGGGAAACCATTATGGTGGGATCAATAAGGAGGCACAGATCACAGTGTGTCAGAGCAGGACCTCAGATTATTTTACCACAGAATTTTTCAGATGGGGAAATTGAGGTCCAGAGAAGAAAACTGACTTGCCCATGGTCTCAGAGTAAATTAGCATCCAATTGGGGCAGGTGTTGGGTCTGAAAACTGCCTGACCAAGCTCTCTGGGCAACAA
The DNA here is from genome assembly GCF_029834395.1 of Sorex fumeus. Taxonomy (NCBI): domain Eukaryota; kingdom Metazoa; phylum Chordata; class Mammalia; order Eulipotyphla; family Soricidae; genus Sorex; species Sorex fumeus. The sequence continues at coordinate 49,858,523 of NW_026606104.1, forward strand.
CCCTCTGCTGTTCTACAAATAAGCATCATACTTCTCTGATGTTGACTCACTCAAAAGTCCCCAGTGTCTTCTAGAATTGCAGATCAAAAATGTTTGTGCCTCAATCGGAGAAAAAAACTACTGAAAAAGCTCATCTCTGGTGGCTGCCACCTTTCCTCCCAACTGAGCACCTCCCACAGGGACCAGAAAGCAGATTGGAGACATTAAACCCCTGGTATCCTTGAGAGAGTCCATCCCTGGGGGCTCCAGCTCCAGTAGGTGTAAGTCTTCACTTCCTGACGAGACAGGTGGGTCCCACTCTTTCTTTTCACTGAGAGGACTGGCCCTTTCCTTGCTGGTGCACATTCCATTCCTGCGCTTTGGAGAGCAGAGCTAAGGCCCCTGGTGGTGGGACTGGGCTGGGCTGGCAGTTTCCAGTCCCACAAGCTGACTTTGGAGCCAGCACAGACCTCCTCATCTCTGGTGCACTGCGGCACTCCTGAAAGCCCAAGACTGAGTGCAAAAAGATATGCCTTTGGCTCAATATGTAAAAACTCTCCAGCAATAAATTTAAGCAATTCCATTTGGGGCTCTCACAATTTCCTCTACTCAGACAAACTGCTTTTTATTTCAAACGTTCCTGAAGGAAATTGGCCAATTGCTTACTTCAACTGTCAATGCCATTATGCTGAGCCTGGCGGCAAGACACAAATACAACCTGGGGATTTCTCCAAGTTAGAGCCTCACAAGACTGGCCACTAGAATAGGAGGCCAACCCATGCAAGCGTCTGCAAGACATTGACCTTCTAGGAACTGCTCCAAGAGCCCACAGAAGAGAACAAAGGGGATTGGGAACATGGCAAGTCACAAAAGGCCTAGGAATGAGGGAAGGGAGTACCTAGCTTGGCGAAGGGTGGACAGTCATGTTCTAAATCTAAAGGGATGTGGTGAGCTCCTGTCACCAGTAGAGAGCATGGAGAGTGAAGGAGACTGACTGGAGGGGCAGGTGGTGGCTCTAGTGTCCAAGGAATGTAACAGTGACAACAGTAGCCTCTTGAGTTAAGCATTTTTATACACCAGGTAGGGCATTTTATACGCAAAGAACAACCTATCCAAATTCTTTATCATGGTCCCTCAACTCGACCAGTGCCTGGAATTGTACAGTGTGAGCAAACACCATGGTGGTTGCATGGGGCTCTCAAGGAATACCCAAACCAGCCCTGTAGGCTTAAAGCCATGGTGATCCTATAATTTCTATGGTCATCCTAGTACCAGAAGGGGACTTGATTGAAAATACTGACCTTTGAAATAGTCTCAAGGGGGAACCAGAATCTGATTGGCTGATGAGTGGACCCCAACCTCCTAGCCTCGAAGCCAGTGTTCTCTGAGCACCATTTTCCTGGGAAGACACACTGCTGGCTCATTAAAGGTGTATCTCATCCTCAGCCCCAACAGGAAAGGCATCCCCTGAGGCTTCAGGAGGAAGGAAGAAAGACCCAACTTTTTACTGGCAGAGTTGTGGGGAGTGACTCCTGACTCCAGCATCACCATGACAACACTGGCAACATGTAGGGCTGAGGACTAGCTCTGTGAAGCTGAGTGACTGACACTGGTGAACAGGTCTAGAAAGTTTTCTCCAGGCTAAGAAGCATTGCCCTGCCCCCATGTAAAAAAAAAAAACACTTCCTTTTCACAGGAGAAGCAGAACATTAGAAACGGTCTCCTGGGGACCAATCCTTTAGAAATGTGCCTTATCCACAGTTCCAAGCAACCTCTGCCTGCCCTCCAAGAGGAATGCCTCTGGCTTACTTCTCCCTTGAATTTGTCTTGGACTGCTGATTTGACCCCTCCTTTCCCCAAACACCAAAACCAGATTGCAGTCACAGGAACATGAGGAACCTGTTGTTCCCTAGCACTAGGCAAGATATGCAAGATACAATGGTTTGCCATGTTTTATTTTTTAGGGTGTGCCTGGGTTTCTCTAAAAAACTGAAGACTAAAACAAACACCAGTGGAGAAGAGTAGAGTGAGAAGTGGGCTTTCATAAAACCTACTATAAGGCATGAGATCCAGGAAGATGTTGTTAGCTACATGAGGAAGGGAAGGGAAGGGAAGGGAAGGGAAGGGAAGGGAAGGGAAGGGAAGGGAAGGGAAGGGAAGGGAAGGGAAGGGAAGGGAAGGGAAGGGAAGTTCCGAATGAAAGAAATCAGATGAGAATTAGAACAAAGGCATAAAATGCCCAGGTTGAGGCAGCCTGTTTCTCAAATGTCAGTCCACACCATGGGTGGTGATGGGTGTTTGTGTGGAGAGAGAAGAGGAGAGAAAGTGTGGGGACTTGGATTTTCCTATATCTAGACTTTTATCTGTAAGGATTATTGTCTTGATTGAAGGATTTGGGGCTTGGGGGATGACTTAGTCCCATATCCGAGCATTTTCTCTTAAATGTCTTGGAACCTGCCTTCCGGCCCTGTGACCAATCTTTAAGGCTTCCCTGAAGCTCACCTCGCAAAGCAATCCACCCAGTCTTACACCGGAACCACGCTGTCTTTTTTTTTTTTATTTATTACTGAGTTATCATCATTTCTGATTGTATTAATATTCATGTTCTAGGCTTAAATGGTGTTGGCCCACACTGCCACTGGAGGGCCACTACCCCGCCAGCACTGTCCCCAGACCCCTTCTGGTCCCCCACCCCAATCCCACTTTGCTTTCCTGGTTCTGTTGGTAGTGTCCAAATGTTTATTTGCTTTGGTTGTTGTCTATTCCCTAGCCTAGTTTCTTTTATTTTTAAATTTTGTTTGGGGATTTGGGGAGGGACAGAGACATAAAGTGGTGCTCAGGGACAACTCAGGGTCACTCCCAGAGATGTTTAGGAGAGCATGCAATGCCAAAAACAGAGCTGGAGACCCCCACCTGTGAAATGTGTGCTCCAACCCTTTGGCCCATAACCTTGTTTCTTTACACTCCACATCTAAGACCTATCCTCAGGTATTTGCTTTCTCCATCTGATTCACTTTGTTTAGCATATATCTTAACAATTCATGTTTTTCATTTGCTCTTTACTCAGGCTCTGAAAGCCTATTTCTGCATCTGGGTCTCTCCCTAGACTACATATCGTAACAGACAGGTCTTTGCCATTATTATCTCTGGATTTCAGACCTGTGTGTCACTGGAGAAGACACCCCAAAATACAAAGACATCTAATGCCTCCTGCTGCTTCTAGTCTAAGCTCTGGAGGATTGCTACTAGTGTTATTTACATTATCAGAGATTTTGAAATATCAAGTAACCCCTTAACTGAGGGACTCCAATTTCTGACAATGAACCACTAGTGGAGTTGACTATTCTGAATAGAAAGGGTGCAGTATTTGAAGTCTGTGTGATTTCTAAATCTAGTCCTGCCATGAACCCCATGTGAAGACCCCAAATCACAAAAAGTCTGTGGAAGGAAACCAAGAAGGCTGAGAGGGCTGAGGGAACAGGAAGTGAGAACCCCACAGAAACAGGCTTGTCAAAGCATACAGTAAGACATGCCCACATCAGGGGCAGCCAGGCCCTACTCAAGCCCAGAGGCAGGCTCTAGGAGCACAGCAGGCAGGGCACTTGGTTTGCTTCCAACTGACCTGGATTGGACTCCTGGTATCCCATATGGTCTCCCGAGACTACCAGATTTCCCTGAGCACTGGCAGGTGTGGTCCAAAAACCAACAAACAAACAAACTACAAAAAGAAAACTCAAAGAGACAGGTTCCAGCTCCTTGCAAAGACTGAAGCCAGGATCTTCCTCCAGAGACCCCTGCTCAGAGGACTCTAAGCCTATGAGATGTAAACTGAGATAGCCCAGGAGCAGGCAGAAGTAAGCACATAATCAGGCGTGACCCAGAAGTCCAGGTATTAAGTCTTCTTCAGCTTCTTAGAGACTGGGCGATTGGAGGACCCTTGGCAGCACCACAGCACCACATCCAGCAAGGTGCCAGCTTGTGAGCAACCCACCATAGCAGGGCACAGCCGCCCTGCAGCCCCCACCGTAGCAGGGCAGCGCTATCCCAGGGAGCCTCAGGCTCTGTGGAATATGGAGTGTCCCAGGTGGGATGGCAATTAGCCAACACAGATCCATGAGGATTATAGACCACGTATGTGTCCTCCTTTAGTGGCCAAGAAGAAACTCCACTGAAATGGCTGACTCCTTGTTGGCCTAACCTCCCTCCCAAAGCTGCTGATCTGTCAGAATCTTGGGCTTTCTCAGACATGAGGACATCATTTTCTCCATAAAAATAAAAGCAAGATCAGGCAACAGGGATGGAGAGGAGCGAGGGATGGTGAGAGAAGAGACAGAGTGGAAGCCCTATCCTAGGGTTGCCAGGCTCTGGTCCTGTGTTTCCACCTCCTCCTCTGGGCCTGCAATTAAGTGAACACTTAATCACAAGGCCTTCTTAGCAGAGCCACTGTTGAACTGGAGAACCATTACCATTTCATCTTTAAAAAAAAAATTTTTATGTGGAGTTTTTTATGTAAAAGTTGTCTATTTTTTTTTAAAGTTTGATGTCTTTTCATCTGAATTGGGATGGTCCTGTTTTAAATCTGATTCTTCTACCTTTTCTGGTCTGGTCTGAATGTCTGGGCCCAGTGTTGCCTAGCAAATGCACCCCAGAAGGACCTGAGGAACTGACACAGGGTGGGCTAGAGGGGAGAGATTGCAGGCCAGGATCTAGAACAACTTTGAATTGCCAAAAAGGCTAAAGAAAGAGTATGCCCACTTCAGAAGCCCTGAGCTCCACTTTACTGGAACAGTTCAAACAGAAGCTAAATAACTCTCTAGAGGGGAAGCCACTGAGGAAAGGCTTTTTCCAGCCCCAGCCCAGATCCTGTACTTTTCACAGTCTCTTATGCTGGGCCCCTCCTGATGACATTGTGTGTGTCCTTGGAAAAGTCATTTCTTAGGCAGAAAAGTTTGCAGAAAGAGGCAAAGCCTTGCTTCCTGCTTTCCTGGATTTGATCTCTGCATCCTTGTTCTTCCTGACCCTCGACACAACTAATATTTTGTCCAAGGAAGAGAGTTTTGTTTTGTTTTGTTAGCCTCATTATCCTCCAAGAAATAAAGATGTAATCAGAAGAAGGAGGAAGCCAGGATATCGAGAATGTTGTTCCAGAATGCTGTTTCAGAGTGACAACCAGTGAATTCCCCTAAAGGTGCAAGTTCCCACCAAAGGAGAGTAGACACAAGGGCTAGGAATATTACTCCATAGTTTGAAGCCTGCTTCATGAGCTGGGGAAAGAGGCAGCTGGAATAGAGAAGGGATCACTAAGTCAGTGATGGTTGGAGGGATCATTCAGGATGGGAGATGTGTGCTGAAAGTAGATAAAGCACTCATCGTGATAGCCTCTCAGTATATGTATTGCAAACCACAATTCCCAAAAGCAGAGAGAGAGTATGGGGGAAATTGTCTGCCATAGAGGCAGGGGGAGAGTTGGGGACGGTGGGCATACTGGGGATATTGGTGGTGGAAAATGTGCACTGGTGGAAGGATGGGTGTTCAATCATTGTATGACTGAAACTCAAACATGAGAGCTTTGTAACTGTGTATCACAGTGATTCAATTTTTTTAAAGAAATGATGCAAGTTCCCTCAGGGTGCAATGGCTTGCGGATGGCAGAGGGCACCTATGTCTCTTCTTTCTAGCAAAGGAAGGCCTACTGGCAAGGAAAGAGGCTTTCCTGGAAGAGAAAAGGAAGTACGAAGCATAGTAACCAGTTACTGCCTTAAAAGAAAGCTAAAAATCATCATCTAGAGGCAGCCACTATAAAGGTTTTAGAGAATTTCAGGAAGTTTCCAACTTCTCCAAAGTTCGTTAGATTTCTTATATCCCCTTAAGTTCCTAGTTAGGTTTAGCAGTAAAACCCCACATGTGTAAATATCCTACTTTCTGGTTTTATTTTTTGAGGGGGGGTCACACCTGGCAATGCACAGGGGTTACTCCTGGCTCTGCACTCAGGAATTACCTCTGGCAGTGCTCAGGGGACAATATGGGATGGTGGGAATCGAACCCAGGTTGGCCATGTGCAAGGCAAACGCCCTACCTGCTGTGCTATTGCTCCAGCCCCCTACTTTCTGGTTTTTTTTTTTAACCTGGGTAAACTCTCAATTTGACCACCCAAAATTTTTTAATACATGAACAAGTACACCTGTTAAATCATCAGTTTCTTCAGCTGTGAAATATAGATATTGATAAATGCTGCTTTTCAGGGAACTGTGAACTTTGGGGTACTCATTATCATATGTGAAAAAATGGGAATAGAGCTTCAGATGGACTAGTTGAAAGGTTTTTTTTTTATTTTTTAATTTGTATTAGTGAGACACCATGAGGTACACAAAAACAATGCACCATTTGAAAACTAGTCTTCCTGGAGTGTAACTCAAGGAATAAAGTATCACCTTAGAGACAAACACAAGGGAAGAGAACTTGAGCTCCAAATTCAGATGTGTGACTGTACCAGTGAAAGGGATGAAATCAAGAGACACCTTCAGGTGTAGCCACCAAATCCTTCCTATCTTTGTATTGTTCCAAGTCGCTTTCCAGCTGCCATGTCTGTACCATATGGCTCCATCCTCTAGCCATAAACAATTAGACCAGAGAAGAGTGTGTGACCCAGGAGGTCCATTTTCCACTCCATTGTTTGAACTGCTGGGGTACTTAAGAATGGGGAGTGTTACAAATTATCTACAAAATACAAATAAAAATGGGCACTGGTAGAGGGATGGGTATTTGATCATTGTATAATTGAAACCCAAGCACAAAAATTTGTAAGTCTACAACTGTACCTCATGGTGGCTCACTAATAAAAATTAAATTAAAACAATACAAATTATCTCTGAGGGTTGAACCCAGCATATTCACTGGTGATTCTGGTGCTAATGGAAGTTAGAGAAGTTTTGTTCTAGAGGAAAGAAAATCCTTGCACTTTTACTTCCAAGTCCCTCTCTCTGTTAGCTGTTCAGTAGTTCCTTTGAACTCTATAAAATACAAATATTTTTCTAATATACCAAATATGTTTATCCTTATTCTATTTCATATTAGCTTCTATTGCTTGAAACCCAGGGAACATTAAGTAATACAACTGGGTGAGCCTGAGCTAATAGAAGCAGATCTTCCACCCCCCAAGACATCACCTTCACCTTCTAATGCTGGCCCACCTGGGAAAGAGTCCCCCTCTTCTCTTACAGTAGAAATTATCCTTATCCCTCCTCCCACCCCTTTTCCACCCACAGTTCTTCTGCATTTGTCCTTTTATTAACTTGCCTTTTCAGTTCACTTTTCCCCCTTGCACCTTTATTACCATCTCAATCAAGAATCTGACATGTTACTCTAACACCTTGAAATATCTTGCTTTAGTCAACATTTAAAAGGTTGGGACTGGAGAGACAGTACAGCAGACAAGGCACTTGCCTTGCAGGTGACCAGTCTCAGGTTCCAGCCCCAGCATATGGATACCCCTCCCCGCATGGAGCCAAGAGCCCAGCCAAGAGTGATCCCTGAGCCCTGAGCATTGCTGGGTGTGGTTCTCCTCCTCCCTCGCAATTTTTTTAATAGTAAAGGCTCCTCCCAGGAAAGCTTCCCGGTTTGCCAAAGCAACAGTTCTCTCTCCCTCTCCACGCTTGCCAGGAATGTATTTCTTCTCCATTTACTTTAGGGATATGGAATTTTCCCACTGTCTCCCACATGTAGTAAGGAACACATTTAGACACTAAACCAAGGCAAGCTAACTGCAAAACTTGTGTTTTATCCACTATATCACTGCTACTTTTTCTATAATAAAAGAACATTTTAATATTTGCACCATAATTTGCTTAGTTATTCATAGTTGAGTTTCAGGTATATGATGTTCCAAGACAAACCCTACCACCAGGGTCAACTTCTCTCCACCAGTGTCCCCAGATTCCCTCCCACTCCCCAACCTGCCTTCTGCGAACTGTCCCTTAATCCTCTTTTCTTCCCCTAAGTAAGGAGCCTGCCTCCTTCCCTAACATGAAGTCATAAAGTTTGTGTTTTGCAGAGAGTAACAGATTCAGCCCTTCGTGTGTGTGTGTGTGTGTGTGTGTGTGTGTGTGTGTGTGTGTGTATCAGCCAGCACTAAGGTCAATTCCAAACAGCTATGTGTAAATCCATTTGTTTGCAAGTCCAAAGAACCTAGAGAAGGTTAAGCTTGTAATCCCTAGGTACATTTCCACCAAATAGAAGAGTGAATTGGTACTTCATATAATCTTCTGTGTTCTTTTTTTTTTCCAGAATCTCTAGTTCTCCCACTCTGAAGATTTGTTAAGGCACGCAACCCCCTTCTTCAAGTTCCCTGCATGAGAAATCGTTAGCAGCTACTGTTTCAGCGTGGATTTGAACCTGTGTGGATATTAGGGGCCCTGTGTTCGACCTGCACTAGCACTTAAACCAATAAGGTTTCTCCTGAACTCAATAGAAGACAAATGAACCTCCATTAAAGGTGTTTCTCTATAGGCTCTTTATTGTTCTCTTTATAGTTCAAACTCCTCAAAAGTTTGAGGTTTATGTTTTAGGGTTTGGAGTGTGGGGTTTGTTTTTGTTTTTTTGGGGTTGGGGGTTGGTGCTTTTACTTTCAAACTTTCTTTTTTTTTTTTTTTTTTTTTTGCTTTTTGGGTCACACCTGGCAATGCACAGGGATTACTCCTGGCTCTGAACTCAGGGATTACTCCTGGCAGTGCTCAGGGGACCATATAGGATGCTGGGAATTGAACCCGGGTCAGCCGCGTGCTAGGCAAATGCCCTACCCACTGTGCCATCACTCCAGCCCCTACTTTCAAACTTTCAATTGCTACTCACTGTATTTTGTTAATCATTGTCAATGGCCTGAGCACAGAAAGGTTTCAGTGTGACCTGATTAATTCTTGAACCCATATATATAATCACACCACTGTCTGAAAAAATTATCCCATTTCACTTGCAACATCCATTTCCTCACCACTTTCAATTTTTGAAATTATTATTCCTCTTTGGTTTTCATCCCAACCATATGTCTCTTCTAACTAGCATTTTCAACACGCTCGCTCACTCTGCTTCTACACTTATCGGTCATGATGATAACAATGCTTGTAAAATACTTCTATCTCAGCACAAACAAGGCAGACATGACCTCACAAATCCAAAGACAACCATGTGCATCCATATCACCATCTGTTGGTTGTAGGAAGAGTTGAAGTGCTTTTACTGTGAAGCAGGAGGTCATTTGGTTTATAAGCAAAATGTTATTTGCATGCAACTGTGCCCATTTGTTTATTATTGTATATGTCAGTTTCCCAGCTCTAAAAATGGAGTTGAATGGTTGTGGCAAGCCATATTTCCTTCAAGTCCACAAAATTTCTGAACTTGCCCTTTCCAGAAAAATGTTGCCACTCCTTGTCCTGGAGCTTTTGTGAAAATTAATAGACTTAAAGTAATATATGAGTGGAGTCCATGTGTGTCACAGAGAGATGGTTCCCGGGATGCTCCTTGGTATGAAAGTGTTTCCAATAATTCTTCCTAAATAAAAAATAAAACCAAATTCCCAAGGCCTGACAGCTAGAAATTTCTAGTCTATCCACAGAAGTATATTTCTTATTACTATAGAGTGACTATATCTCCAACCCATTCTTAGCTAATTTCCATGGATTCATATCTGAGTCTTGGAGGAGAGGGAAGCTGACTTTTTTACTTCTGCAATGATATTGATGATGATTATGATGATGATCATAATAATAATATTAATAATGCGACAACCTATACCCTAATTCAGGTTTGCACTGACTACCAACTTAAGTTTTTTTATTCCTCATTCTGGCATTTGAAGGTCCACTAGGGAGGTTAGCTGTCCCCCACATTCAGTATTGTTCCAGGACATTGGTCTATACACAGAATGCATTCTTCATTCCAAAATGGCAAAAACTCAAGAAACCAAGTGCAATTGTACAAATACATTTCCAGTCTTTGCTATTCTACATCTCCTAATGGCCCATTAGCCAAAGCAAATCACGTGGCCCAATATTAAGGTAAGGTAAAGGTAAGGTAAAGGCCCTCCCGTTGATCGTCGATTTGCTCGAGCGGGCCCAGTAACGTCTCCATTGGAGACTTTGTTGTTACTGTGTTTGGCATATCGAATACTCTCAGTAGCTTGCCGGGCTCTCTGAGAGGGGCGGAGGAATTGAACTCGGGTTGGCCATGTTGGCCGCTTGTAAGGCGAATGCCCTACCGCTGTGCTATCACTCCAGCCCAGTATTAATATTGGGAAATACTTTTCTTTCCTCTGATAGAATGGAAATGAATATTTGCTAATCAGATATCTAAGCAAAGACTCAAAGGGCTGTTTCATGTCATTCTATAGAATTCAGGGATATCCCCAAGGTAGTAAGAACAAAACAGAAAAGGTTTTTCTTTTCCTCTCTTCCTTCACCACAGACCACAATCCAGCTTTAGTGTTCATAAGTGTCCCTTGGGAGATGGCAAGAATAACAGAGTTCAACCAAGCTAGAGAATCTGGGGGTGCCTGGAAAACACTGATGCGTCCACAGACCTGCAGCAGAACTCCACAGGCTGCTCAGGTTGCAAGTGCAACACCCTGCCTCAAGTTCCCTGTGTCTGCAGGGACGTCCATGCCCAATGGAGCAGCAGCACCCCCTAGAGGAGAACATGATAAGCAGTGAAACAGCAGCTTCTGGGTCCAGAAACAGTTCCATCTATGGAGTCTCTCTCTGGGCTGGAGGGATAGCACAGAGGGTAGGGTGTTTGCTTTGCACGCGGCTGACCCAGGTTCAATTCCTCTGTCCCTCCTGGAGAGCCCTGCAAGCTACCGAGAGTATCCTGCTCGCACGGCAGAGTCTAACAAGCTACCCGTGGCATATTTGAAATGCCAAAAATAGTAACAAGTCTCACAATGAAGAAGACAGAACTAGTGCCTGCTGGAGCAAATTGATGAACAATGGGACGAAAGTACTACAGAGTCTCTGGAAATCAGGTTTTTCATAGGGTGCTAGAGTGGGGACACTGGTAGGGAAGCCTGAGATGATACATCACTGAGACTCATAGACCAGAAGATTCAGAATAAATGATGGGCGAGAGAGAGAGAGAGAGAGAGAGAGAGAGAGAGAGAGAGAGTATTGCAAGTAGGGTTCTTGCCTTGCATATAATCCCCTAACCCTAGCAGGAGTGATCCCTAAGCACAGAGCCAGGAGTAAGACCTGAGCATTCTGGGTGAGAAAGAAAATGAAAGGGAAAGAGATAGAGAAAAGGAAAGAAGGAAGGAAAGAAGGAAGGAGGGAGGGAGGGTAGGAGGGAGGGAGGGAGGAGAAGGGAGAATAAAGAAAAAGAAAGGAAGGAAGGAAGGAAGGAAGGAAGAAAGAAAGAAAGAAAGAAAGAAAGAAAGAAAGAAAGAAAGGAAGGAAGAAAGGAAGAAAGAAAGAAAGAAGAGTTACACAAATGGAGTGTTTCCTTCCTTCTATAAGCTCATCAAACATAGATTTCTCCTATTCTAACCAAGACAGGACAGTGAGCTATAATCCTGCACCCAGAGGCAGAGAAGCCTCAATTCTGGCATCTCTAGAGAGTAGAATGCCTCTTTGTGGGGGGATTTCCTCTCTGTTCTCCATCTGCCCTGTCTCATCAGGCGCTGTATCTGGTGATCATTAAGCAGTAAGTACAGTCCTAATAGTAGCTAATGGCAGGCTTAAGTACTCGTTACCCGAAGGAACTCCTGGGGTTGGCTCACTTACATGTATCGAGTGGTCCTGCGGACCCATGGAACTGCTCCTCCTAATGAGAAGATCGACTAAATGCTGAATTGGAGCCTAGGAAAAGGCTGGATGAGAAATAAGCCAAGGACATAGTGTGAACCCAGTCTCTGCTGTTCCTCTGGGACTGCCTAGACTGCCTGCAAAGGTTGACTCCTTAAAAGGCAATGAGGGAGATCATCAGTAACTTCCATCTCTCCATCGCTCCACCCCATTCACCATTCCCCTAACAATACCTCACAGATCAAATCTACCCAGAACTACCAAGCCACCAAAGTCCGTTCTTCTCAGGGTGTCTGCCCTCCAGTTCTTTCCCAGCTGCTTGCCATCACACTGCCTTCCCGTCAACATTCTCTATTCCAGCAATGACCACAAGTTTCTCCCAAGGGTTCAAGCCAGAAACCTAAGCTTTATTCTAAATATACCCTTCTCCCTTAACCCCCTGCCTCTATCTAGGACCATGTCCTTCCAATCATTCCCCCTAAACATTTCCCTTAAATCTGCCTCTTCACCCCCCTGTCCAATTTCCCATCATCTCTGACTTATACTCACTCAGTAAACCCCAACATTAGGCACCGTGCTATATAGATAAATATAGATATTGGTATCAATATATTTAATGTTACACCAAGACCTAGCACAAGGTAAGAATTCAGAAGTCTTGCTGAATGAGTGTGCAAAAGAATGAATAAAAAATCTGAAGCAGGCCAGGCCTCCCACAGCTGCCACCATGTTGACTCACCCACCAGCCCTACTCTACCAATTCACCACTAAATCTCCAAAGAGATGCACACCAAGCAGCAAAAATCCATGGAAATACTGGTTCCAGTGGCTAAACACTCTAGGGCTACCTCGGGAAGTGGGCGGGCCAAGTACCCACCTTGCTGAAGCCCCAGCAGTGACCCCCACACCCCACCACTGCAGCCATCCCAAGGCTTCAACTCCAAAAGTAAACTAATACTCTCTGAACTGCAATAACTGGGTACCCCAGTGCCCAGATGGAGAACTCTGGTGTCTTCTCAGAGCCTGGAAGAGGCTGCTGCCAGCTTTGTTACAGAGGTTCAGAAACTTATAGGCCAAAGCTTCTAGGATAATCTTGGCCTTTTCCTTATGATTAACTCTTATTTATAAAATGGGGACTATACTTTTGACTGTAGCTCACTTTCCAGCAAAAATAAGTGAAATGCCAGGAACAAAGACCAAAGGGAGTACAAGCCAGCTGAGTTGGCCACTCCTAAAGAATGCTGCACACTTCTAATTTGGCTGAAAAAATTAAAGCTTTGGACCAGATAGCAAACATCTGCTTGAAAGGCTGTATCAGTCAGGGTTCATGGCTGCAAGCATGGGAAAGATCTCTAGCTATATTGCACTTTTAAATAATTTCTTGGAATGATATTGACATTCACAAATTGTTTAGGATAGTAGGAGGCCAAGGTTAGCAAAAAAAAAAAAAAAACAAGAACAAGGATTCTCTCAAAGTCCCCAAGCAAGACATGATCTGTCCAGGATGGTATGGCTACAACTGTATGCCACCAATACTTGCTCAAGTGCTATCTCCTCTGGGTATCATGGTTGCCACAAATTCAATTCCCAACCATGTGTTTTTGGTTTTCTTTCTTCTATCATAATTTTCCCTCATTCGAAGTCCTGGGCAGAAGAATTAGACAATTCCAGAGCATCAGTAATAGTCTTGACAAGAAGAGTGATATGAGAGTTGAGTACAAAAGCTTTTGACAAAAAGGAGGAAAAGGTGTAAGGAAACCTACAGAATGTTCTAGAATTCTGAGATTTGTAAAAGCAAAATGACATGATGCATCTGAAGAGTCCAGAGAGTAAAAACAGAAAGTGTTTTGAAGGTGTTTTGGAGGTGTAGGACTGTCTACAAGAGGTAAGGCCTGCAGTAAATGGATATGGTTCATCAACCCACAGTGATTCAGCAGAGAGGCATATGGTACAATAAATGCCCTGATTCCACTCTCTAATCTCCTGAAACATGCTCCTTCCAACACACTTCTTCTCAAAGACCAAACTCAAAAAGGGCAGTGAGTCCATGGGTGTAGCTGATATCAAGTTCAACCTCTGGGTATACAGAGCAGAGAGCAGTAGCTAAAGATTCTGAAGAAGCAAATGGAAGCTAGACAGCAGGTCTTCTTTTACCTCTTAGTATCCACTTAGCTTCCTTGCAGGGTGATCAAGTCAAACCCTACAAAAACCTAAAAATCTAAGTCCCATCAGTGTTCTCTATAAAAGGTAGTAGGGGATAGAAAAGGAAAGAATACAGAAGCAACAAAAAATCTGGCTGCTATCTTCAACTTCTTTATACTTGGTTATGAGTTCTAACTTAATAACAACTATGCTGTCTCTTCCACTACCCAATCCATGTTCTCTGGGTCTCTAAGACACCTTCAGGATGAGGTTTATTGTCTGATGATGAGACCCCACTCTTCATCCTCTGAATAGTCTTTGTGGTCGTTAGCTGGTGTCGTTTTCCATTGTCCAGGACCATGGAACAAAGGAGTCCTAAGAGGTGTCCCAGTGTCTTTGGGGTACCTACAGTCTCTTTTCCTGCATTGCCTGACAGCAAAACTATTTTTTCCATGTTTCCAGAGTCAACAACCCAGGTCAACACAAAGAAGACCTTGATAGCCTGTTTTTTTTCAGCAGCTCAACAAGTATAAAATGGTCAAGGGGCTCTCAACTTCTTACTTCTAATTATACCCAAGATTTGAAATAGCAGGCAAAACCATCTTCAGATTGGTATAATCTTGAAGTCTACTTCCCACGTTGGTGCAAAGAATTCTAGAAACAGGAGAGGGAGCATCAGACACTTGGCCATGGATTTAACTGTGCTTCTTAAAATGTGGTCCCTGGAACAACAGCTTCAGCATACCTGTGAACTTCTCTGAAATTCACACTCTCAAGCCATGACCCAGATCTCTTAAATCATAAACTCCAGTCCTTCAAACAGGCACTGGAAAGGGCCTCTTTCAAATCTCCTGCCACTTCTCCTCAGTGGTCAACTGCTTCCAGGGGCTCAGAACAGTATGGAGAAGGGTGAGAAACAGATTGTGTAGAGGTTAACATAAACATAGAAAATCCCATAACACTTATATGGAGGCAAGAGGTAGAAGGACACTCTCTTTTTAGAGTTCTCTAGAGAAGACACTGCTATGCCAAAGAAGGATCCGAGGCATGACAAACATTCTTAATGCCCATTATGTACCTCGACCATATATTTTTATCAAGCATCAACTGAGTATCATTATCATGTTGATACAGCCCAGTTTTGCATCGACTGGATCTTCAAGTGCTCAATATCACCACACAATAAAAAGAGAAGTATTGCCTTCCTTCCATGTACCCAGGAAAAGTTCACAGGATTCCTGTCTCCCTGCAGGATTCCCAGGCCATTATCAGCTCAGCTAGACAGACTTCAGACATAGTCATAAACATGGATGTGTACAAAAAGCCTGAGATCTCACAAATGTCCAGGATCAGCTAGAGGAACAGACCAGGGTGCAATACAAGATTGAACAATCATCAACTCCCAATGAACTGGGTCATTTCCTCTACTCTGGTCATTGAGCAAAGCCACAGTCATGGAATTAGTGGCCATGCATCAACACCTAAGGGTATCCTTGACAGCTCGGAAGGATGAGCAACCCTCAAAGCTACTGATAGTCCCAGGCCCTCGGTGGGGAGACCCAGTTGCAATCATCCTTGTATTGATAACACCTCAGCACAGAGTCACACCCAACCACTCCTCCATAGCTCACAGAGCCTCCAAACAGCACCCTACACATGCTTTTCTACCAATACAGACAAGCGTGTTTTCTTTTAAAAATCCATTGTGTGGGCAGAAAATACCATAAAACTACTTAGAAAGTCCAGAGGTCCCGTGTGGGAGGCAGGTGAGGGGATGGATGAATGGAGTAATCTTGAAACTAGACAAAAGTAGAAACAGGCAGGCTTATCCCAAAGGTGTTTGATGTCTCTCACAATGACTGTTGACATGTTAGCAAGTGGAAAAGTGATCATTGTCACTATCCACTGAGCTGATGGCTACCTGGAGGAAGGAGTAGGGAGAGGGAATGGATTAGGGAGAATCATAGAGAATAGGGATGGGGGCATCATTTGTCCTCAGAGATGGATTGGGAAGGATTGCTCTTTAGTGACGATCAGCCCAAGTACAAGAGCACCAGGTCCAAGTTCCAGCTGTACTGATGCTCTGTGACCCAGGTGAACAACTTTCCCCTCATGGACCTGTACACTGAGCTGGAGTTTTTCAGGTTTATAAATAAGATTTCTATAAGAATTCAATGAAATAACCAACTGGAAGTCCCTGGCCAGATGCTCAGCATAGACTCATCCTTCACAATACTGCCATTTCTCTTCTGTTCCCTGTTCCCGTGGCAAGAGAGAAAGGAACAAAAAGTTCCTGCTCCAGGAGTCCTAGAACCTCCTCTTCTGCCTAGCCACCATGTCCCAGCAATCTTCCCATAATATCATTTCTTTTCCTAAATTGATTTATCTAGATCTGCTGTGACTTTAGTATTGGGAATCCCAGGCTAACGTTTGGCTCTATCACTGGAATTTATTTTTCTGTCTACATATCCTCCTGTGAGCTCCTTTTTCTGGACTGACTCAAATCATTTTCCCTATCTATTTCTCCCTCCCTGCTTTCCTCTACTCATGTATTCATACTGCCCTCATTCCTTCCTCCCCACACTGTCCCCATCTATGATAACAATAGACTATCTTTACTCTCTAGTACTGTGTTAGGCATGCAGTCCACTGGGCTGTCCCAGAAGTGAGACAAATGTGACCCCTAACCTCAAGAGTCTTCATTCAGGTAGAGAGACAGACAATGAGCAAACATATAACAAAATGTTAAAAGGGAGGTATTATCCAGGGCACCAAGAGACAATGGCTTTCATATTTCAAAGGAGGTGCTAGACCATATGCAGGATTTACAAAGGAGGTTATCATAACCAGTTTCACATCAAGTGTGCATATAGGTCAAGAGTCAGATTTGGGGAAATGTTCTAGCAAAGAATTTCTTAAGATTGAGCTGTGCTCATGATCCCACTCTCATTCAGGAAAAAGGTGGTGCTGGAAGAGGGCTTGTGGGGATGTTTTGGTGGTCATCACTACTGTTCATGGGTGCTTGTTCTTATCCTGAGTAGCAGAGATACTATACTTAGGGGTTAGGGATGTCCACATATAATGCTTTAGCCAATGACTGTAATGGCAATGCATAGCCCTTTAAAATTATTGCTTAATTCTATTAAAGTTATCTATCAATACCTATGCCAATGGATGAAAAGAAAAAAAGAAGACATCCAAAAAATCCAAATAAATAGTTGAGGTAAAAATTATTTCCTTTATAAATCAAAATTTAAAAATAAGCTTTCTCTATGGAAATATAAATTGTGACAAAATATACATAACATAAAATTTATGATTTTAGCTACATATAAATATATAATTCAATGGTGTTCAGTATATTCAGATTGTTGCAAGACCATCACCACCATCCATCTCCACAATGTTTTTATACAAGTGTGTTTGATAGGGAGATGCCATAGATCAAGGCAAGCAGCCCAGGATGCTGAGTCAGCAGTTGGAAGACAATTGCCTGGGAGGGTTGTCTGAGTCCACAGGGCACTGAGAGCCAGAAATGAGCTTGTATGTTATTAAGACACTTTGGTAGGACACTGTTAATTCAGCATAACCTAGCCTACACTGATTACTGCTCGGATGCAACCTCCTAACCCCAGGTGACAAAGAGAGTGACTTTGAGAGACCACTTGGAGAATTTAAATGGGACCCCTATAGTTTCACTTGAGAAATCCAAATGTCAAGAGGCTGGCTGCAGCATCCTGTAGAGCAGAGGAGAGGGTTTTAATTTGAAAAGTGACTTATTTCTGGAGTTTGTTAGAGCAAAGACTGGCAATACCAGAATCTGATGGAAACTAAGTGCAAGAGACAGCAAGTGTAGATGTCATCCTGCGGCCTGTCAAAATAAAAGGAACCATTCTGTTATGGAATATAATATAGAGATTTCTCAGAAACTTAAAAATAAAGCACCCACGAGACCCAGCCATTTCATATCTGGTTGTATACTCAAAAGGAATGAAAAGATGATGTTGAAGAGCCATAAGAACTCACCTGATCATTGCACCATTATTCACAATAGATATGACATAGAAGCAACCTAAGGGACCATAAATGAATGAATAGATAAAGAAGATGGTAATCTACTGCATCTTATATAATATAAAGGAATATTAACCATGAGAAAAGACGTGCTACTATTTGTGACTGAACCTTGAAGATGTTGTGTTACCTATGCCAGACACTGTCACTGTCACTGTCCTCCCGTTGTTCATCGATTTGCTCGAGCAGGCCCAGTAACATCTAAGGCAAATACTATATGATATTACTTTTTAAATTTTGTTCTGTGTTTTTGTTTTTAGGGGTCCTTAGGGATTACTCCTGGCTCTATACTCAGGTATCACTCCTGGCAGTGCTTTAAGGACTATATGGGGTGCTGAGGATTGGACCTCAGTTCAGCTGTGTGAAAGGAAAGCACCATACTCACTGTACTATCACTCTGGACCCACTGAGATGTCACTTATATGTGAATTCTTTCCCCCAAAACCCACTAAAAACAAATAAAATGTTTGTTACCAGGAATGGGAATGATAATTATAAGATATTGTTTAAGTGTATTAACTTGCAAAAAGTGTTAATCCTTCAGACTTAACAAACAGAACTTGAGAAAGAAGCAGCATATTATATTATGATCATGAAACAGGTTAAGAAACTACACCTTATTTATTCCAATCACTAATAGGAAATAATTGCGTGACACGATAAAGGTGTTATCAATAGAATTACAATTATATTTTAATATAGAAATGTGTGAGATAAACACATAATACATTGAAAAATCATGCATTTTCTGACAGTATAGCAAAGAAGGCACTCATGTTGCACACAGCTGACCTGGATTTCATCCCTGATCCCTAATCCCTAGCATTTAACAGGGTTCCTCTAGGGCCCCACTAAGAGTGATCCCTGAGTGCAAAACCAGGAGGTAGCTTTGATCACTGCCAACAACTGAAAAAAAAAACAGTTACACTATTCCCACAAGGTAAGATATCAATTTTTTAAATAATAATAACTATAAGAATAATAAAGAGAGAGAAAGAAACAAGAGTTATTCTTGGGATCCCAGGAGAAAACAAACAGCCAACCAGGGAAGCATGAATTGTAGATCATGATTCATGGCCAAAATGAAGAAGCAGGAGGAAGGGAGAACTCTCCAAAATCCCAAGAAAGTACCCATGAGAGAAAAAGCACACTTTTAACATGTGCCCAACTAAGAGAAGACTTCCCTCTTCTAGCACTTGGCTAATTCCCATCCTGAGGGATGTGTGGAGAGAGAAGGTCATAAACACGGCCAGCATAATAAAGGAGGAACAGAAGAAAGGTGAGGGAAGGCAGAAGATACAACCAAGCATCTCCTTTCTCCAAGTGGAAGAGGAAGAACAGCTCACTTTTTAAGGCAAGACAACAAGATCACTAAATTAGAAACAGTTTAAACCTAAGAAGCATATGGGACTTTTGATGACCTGTGAAATACCATAGATGTCCAGGGCCCAGCTGAGTTTTTCCCCAGAGGGAGGAGAGCTAGCCCCATCGAAGGGATTTAAACTGGGACATTGGAAGACAAAAATAACATTGCTTTATGATTACATCCCACAAGTCATGCTTATTTAACATAATGATGCAAAGACATCTACAAATATTTTCCAAGATCAGCAAAGTCAGGTAAAAGATTTGACAGGATTGTTATGGCAAAGAAGCTATTTGAGAATCAGAATGGAAAATGGTCAGTCACAGGCCCAGAACAGGAAGAAGTATTCACAGGAAAAGTGGGGTGTCTGTCCTGACAGCTCAGGACAATATGTTCCACTGACCTTGAGCCTGAAGTTTTCTTTCTTTTTTTCTTTTTTTAGTGCTGCTACTGGAGTCTTCAATTGTGTATTTGTGACCAAGGTATGTACTTTCAAATCACTTAACTAAACTCCACTATTTTAATTCCATATGTGCTAGTGTGATGGGAATGGTCAACTAATAACTCTTAGTGTCTATCCTGCTCTTTCTACTGAGCATTCCTGAACTGGAGTGACTGGAAAGATTAACAACAACACCAGCAAAAAAAAAAAAACCCAAACCTACATTTCCCAGATTCCCTGGTAGACTGGGTTTTGAATGGAAACTGAGCCATACCAATCAGTGCAAGTAGGATTTTTGCAAACAACAGAAAGCAAAGGTCATCTTCCTACTAAAATGCAACGTAGTAGAGATGCAAGAAGGCATTGTCCACCTATATTTTCTTTTCTTTTCAGTAGGATATCTTTATATTTTTATTTATTTATATATTTTTATTGAATCACCATGAGAACAGTTACAAAGCTTTCAGGTTTAAGTCTCAGTCATACAATAATCAAACACCCATCCCTTCACCAGTGCACATTTTCCACCACCAAGAACCCCAGTATACCCCTCTCCCACCCCTGCCCTTACCAGTATGGCAGATGATTTCTACTTTACTCTCTCTCTACTTTGATTACATTCAATTTTTCAACAGAAGACCTACCATTATTACTTTGAATTTTCCCCCCAACATTCAGACCTGCTGAGAAGACATCATTACATAATTTGTTTTCTATTGCTGATAATGAAGAGCATATGATGTCTGATATCTTGGATTTCTGATATTTTATTAATTAATTAATACTTAATTAAGTAATTAAGTCCAGAGAGTTTTCTGCCAGAAGCCACTGGGTTCTGAGATTGGTTTGTGTGCCTATGGGATCATGGCCATTCAGGAGCCAGAGGAGCCATTCGTGGGCAGCAACTCGGGGTCTTGTCAGGCTGAAGAAAAGAGCCGGTTCTAACCCCTATCCCATGAGGCCCTGCATTTCTCGTCACTGCAGGCGCATACCTCTCAGTCCAGTAGGCTTTGAAAGATGGTGGTCACCATGCTGCCGAGGGGAAGAAGGAGGAAGGGATGACAACCTTTCCCCCCGGGGTGGCATGGGGCCATAGCTTAATTCACAGTCCAGAAGCATTTCTGTCAGAAGCCGCTGGGCTCCAAGATTGGTTTGTGTGTCTCTGAGATCATGGCCATTCAGGAGCCCGAAGAACCATTCGTGGTGTCCACCTATGTTTTCAATGCCCAGACAGATGGCAACAGTAGCAGCAAACTCATAGGTTTTCTAGCTATGCACTCAATCATTTCAGGATTAACACCCTGACCTCTCGAAGTCCAAACTAGGTCAAAGGCAACAGCTCTCCCAAAAGACTTCTTCTACAGGGAGTCTTTAATGCTAACTTAACTTAAAATCTGATCTCCAAGCCTTCTAATAGTTTTAGAAACACTGTCACTGTCCATCTCTATTTGGGGAAGGCCGTCCTCTTTGACCCAGCCCGCAGCTTTGGGAGGGATGCAAATGGAGTGGTGAGGGAGGAAGGGAACACCCGCCTAGCCAGCCAGATCAGCCAAATCAACCCTGGCGATCAATGGGGTGACAGATGTCACAGCCAGATCGCCCTCACATCCAATGAGATTTGGAGACAACCACTGGACTAGAGCCATTACCGACTGGATTCCACGGGATGTCAAAAGACCCTGTGGCCGCCCACCTACCAGATGGTCAGACTTCTTCATCAAGATCCTGAATGATCAGTTTGAGGCTCTTCATGTTCCTAGAACGAACAGACGGCATTGGGCTACACTAGCATGCTACAGGGACAAATGGAGATGTTACTGGCACCTGCTCGAGCAAATCAATGATTAACAGGAAGTCAAGTGATCAAGTGATCAAGTCACTGTCACTGTCCTCCCATTGTTCATCGATTTGCTCGAGCAAGCCCAGGAACATTGTGAGACTTGTTACTGTGTTTGGCATATTGAATACATCATGGGTAGCTTGTCAGGCTTTGCTGTGGGGGCAAAATACTCCCAGTGGCTTGCCAGAATCTTGGAGAGGGGCGGAAGAATTGAACTCGGGTGCTCGTGTTGACCGTGTACAAGGCAAACGCCCTACCCACTTCTGTCTTCATGAAATGTAGTTTCTGTTTTTAACACTGGACCCTGATGGGTGCATAAAAGCACCTTATGGTTTGTAGTTTACCTTCTTTTATGACATGGACTGACCAAAGTATTCTCATACAAAGAGAGAATACTTTGGTCAGAATACATGAGATGTCATTCTTCTGATCACATTTTCCATCCCCTCTGGTGATATTTATCAATGAGAATCAGTGTCATTCATCAGATTCTTATGAGTTTTCCACTGATATACATCACTGACTGCCCTTCTGAAAGATAATCCACCTGTCCCTTGTTCACCAGCCACCTGTTTTTTATGCTCACCTCACCTACCAGGTCCCAGTGGTCTCTTAGAGCTGATATGTGTCTTAAATTTTATGAGGTATTTATTCAGCAGTTTGCCCTTATCCCTCTTTTTTAAACTTTCCTTTTATTGTACCTTTTAACACCTATTTTATTCATTATATTATGTTTTCTCATGTTTTTATTACTATTTAAAAGAAATTTCTGCATTTAATCCCTGAATAACTGTATTATGAACAACTTGATAAAGCATGGTGTTGTAACAAAAAGAAAAGAAAAGAAAGTTCCATTGTAATATGGCATCGTTCTAATCAGCTGGTTCAACCTTCATCAAAAACAGTACTTTTCACTTCCTTTAACCCTATCCTTCCTCATCATCTCACACTACAGTGCTATTTGCTGGGTCAAAATACAAACCTCTGTTCAAATTTAGAAAGACCTTAGATTCTAAGAGTTTATATCAGGGCAGTTAAAAGCTTCCCACCAATACTACAGTTAATCATATACAGAGACAAAGCTAGAATGCAAGAGAATAGGTTCACCCTCCACAACCTTATTGTTAATGCATCATTTATACTGTTCAGGAGCCAGACTCGGGGATTCATCTTGTATCAGAAAATGTCTGAATATGGGTATATTAACAAAGAATGAATGAGCAAGTGACAGGGAGTGGATAGATGGATGGTTTTATGGATGGATGGATGGGTAGATGGATGGATCTCTAATGAATAACTTAATAAGAGAAATTAATATATCACTGAATGAGTTAATAAGTAAATAAATGAATAAATAAAAATGAAGATGGGCTGAGCAGATATTATGTGTACATAAATGAGTTAGTGTAAGAGTGAATACGTGAATTTGAAGATAAATCATTTAATGAATGAATAGATTAATGACCAAACATATGAACAATTAATAAATGAGTTTGAATGAGCCTTATAACTGAAGTATAAATAGGCATGAGTTCCTGGCAAGAGCCGTAAGGCAGTTCCAGAAAATGGAACTGGATTCTTATACTATCACAAAGAAATTAGAAACAAAATTCCATGATCAGTGTCCAGAATCAATATTTTTCTGGAAAAGTCAAGATATGGCCTCAGGCCCACTCTGTGGCTGTCTTTGGAAATATGGACATTCTGAAAAAGGCATCCTGAGAGATATTATGAGCACTGAAAGGTTGTATCTTGAGTTATATGCATGGCTCTTTACCCTAATCATGCTTTAAAGTCAATTATGAAGTTTCAGGAAATGATGATTCTTGGTCTACGCCTGCCAAGATTCTGATTTACTGGGATTGAGGGGAGCAAAGTGGAGACAGGGGGGTGAAGACATTGCATTGTTAACTTGCTTGATTTTTAAAATTCCCACAGTATTTTAGTGCACAGCTGGGTTTTAGAACCACTGATTCTATGATAAAAGAAAAATTTTATGTAGGAATACCAATCACTGATATACCAGTGACTGTCACTGTCACTGTCACTGTCCTCCCGTTGTTCATCGATTTGCTCGAGCGGGCCCAGTAATGTCTTCATTGGAGACTTTGTTTTTACTGTGTTTGGCATATCGAATACATCACGGGTAGCTTGCCAGGCTCTGCCGTGCGGGCGAGATACTCTCGGTAGCTTGCCATGATACTCAACTATAAGTTGAGGGCATGATCATGGACAAATGCTGTCATGATCCAAAAGTAAGTAACGACGAGACTAGGACCCTGCTGGAGCTAGGAAGATTAACCTGGCCTGAGGACTGAGAAATGTATAGTGAGATGTTCTCAGGAAGAACCAAACTAAATTTATATCTCTTACTGTGCTCATACAGAATGACATTGCTAGAAATATTAGAAGTAGATTTATTACAACTATTTAAGTAGATTACTAACTGAAGGAAGAACACACCCTTGTTGGGATCCCACCCTTGGGTGGATCTCCTAGTAATCTGAAGTAATCTCTGTAGATGAGATTTTATCCTTGAGTTAATCTCCTGGAGGAGTGGTCTTACCTCTCTTTGTTGATTCGTCAGTATTCAACCCACCTTTATGTCACCGCCTTATGTGACTGCTATATAAACTAAGACGTAAGCCCGGAAAAGGGGTGAGAAGTGAGAGAGCTCGGGCTCCAGAGATCCAGAGTCAGAGCCAGAAGGAGAGAGCTTCCAAGACTGGGGCGCAGGAGAGAAGGAGGCAGAGAAAGACAGGAGTGAAGAGGATTGGAATAAACTACTATTGATATAGACCGGCCTGGCCCCCGTTTTTTCTTCCGTCTGCCCTTGGCCAACAGCCCTTCCGATCCAGGCCACACACAGTGGCTCAAGAGCACCGAACGCAGGCGGTGAAACAGTGCCGTCCAGTGAGCCCGTGAACATACAACCTTCGGCGTGATAAGATTTTACAGTCAGCCAATAGGGAAATGAATGTGATATTGTCAGTATCTGGTGATCACAGGCTGGGGAAGTGTTTTTCTGATTCAGTGAAGGGCCTACGCTAGGCCACTAGGCAATTTCAGCACTATACTTTCTGTGTCTTTCACTTCATTTTCAGTAAAGTTCTTTTTGTAAGGCCATCCTACTGTATCTGCCATGCCAAAGACACTAAAACAACTGTTAGGCAGGAAATGGGAACAGAGGAAAAAATCTTTAAATTTCTCAAAATGACAATTGGGTCTGTGCTGGCAATGGTGGAATACATAAAACCACTTCCCATTCTCCATCAACTTGTCCCAGGAGAAGAAAAAATTGGGAGGGGAGGAAGCTTGGAGTTTTAAATTTGTAGGAGGTAAATTCAGGATCAATAAAAGGAAGTGCTCCTTCACTCAGCAGGGAGCAAACTTACAGAACTCATCATGCCAAGAGGAGCTGCAGCTGGAAGCACAAAGAGGACTCCAAACCTGCAGACATATCTTGGGTTATTGGGAGAAGAAAGTGACAGTAAATTGACATTTTTTGCTCTTAGTGCCCTGTACTAAGATATGAACCAGGTCTTAGAGGTACCATGTTGTTGACTGAGAATGGTAACCTGATGATATCATGTCTGACCTGGGGTTAACAATTGCCTAGGAAAACACTTCCTTCCTTTTTGCATCCTTCTTCTAAGCACCAGTGACAGATACCATCTGTTAAACACCTTCAATTTTCCAGGCCCTGTGACTTTTTATCTACTATTTAATGTAAATTATGCATCCATTTTGCTCTGAATGCTTTTTTGTGCTCACCACTCTGTGAGGTTCTGTGGGTAGTGGAGAATTAAAAGATTCTGTCTTGGTATTTAAAGAGTCTATAATATATTTGAGAAGCCACAACGGTATTACATAATTTATTAAACAATTGACAGATGTAGGAAGCAGCCAGAAATGATTGATGAATATAGGAAACCATCATGTCTCTGAGCTGTGTAAGATTGGGGACAAGTGGGGGATGAGAACACAGACATTAGGTACTTAAGAGTGTTACAGGAAAGTGGCTAAGAGTAAGACCTAACTCCAGACTACCTGATTTAAATCCCAGGTGTTCCAGAGAGTAGTTGCGTAATTTGGGTTAGTTGCTGAATCTCTCTAAAGCTCAGTTTCTCCTTCCATGAAACATGGATGATAATATCTTCCTCATGGAGTTGTTAAAGATTAAATGAATCAATGCACTAAAAGCACTTATAGCAATGTCATCAACATAGTTCAGTACTCAATAGACATTTGTTCTCACTGTTTTATCTTGGGAAAGAGCCACTGTGAGGGTAAGAGTGACCAGAAGGCCAGCAGAGGACTTTCTCCACTATCTGACTTTGATCAAGATGAAATTCAGACTCCTTAAAGAGCCTGCAGAGTCCCAAATATTTTGTCACACACAGAGAGAGAGAGAGAGAGAGAGAGAGAGAGAGAGAGAGAGAGACCCCTATTCTTTAATTCTATGCCATGCCCTCTCCCTTGTTTGCTGCATCCCAGGCACTCCCCATCTCCTGCCCTTGCCTCGAGCACACAGGAACTCTTCCTACTCTGAGTCTCACATGAGACTTCCTTCTGCCTGGAGTGTGTCACTCCTCCCCCGTTCTTCACATGGCTGGCTTCCTCACATTCCACAAGTCTAGCTTAAATGTCACTTCCTCAGAAAGGCTTTCTGTTGCCATCTGTATCCATCAGGGTCCTGGCGGGAAACAATGGTACACTTGCATGAGGATAATTCAAGGAGGTTTGATAAAAGGACTATTTATAAAGGCTTGGAGCAAGCTGAAGGGAGAACATCAGGGACAGAGCAAAATAACCCTAAATCAGAAGAATGAAGGAACAGGCAAGACAGCAGACAGCAGAGGGTCATTCTATGCAAAGAAACTAAGAGAATAAATACCTCTACCTCCTGTTCCTCTTTAATCTGCAATCTCCTCTCTTTGGTCAAAAGAACCTACAAAGGGCAAGAGAATCCACTGAGACAGTCCATCCAGACCAGCCGGCCAAGGTAGAAATAAGGGTGAAGAGAAAGAAAGGGAGTGTCTAGAGGAACCAAAAGAAGATACTTAGCATCCCATCCAACTGCCCTCACAGGAATAACATTGTTCTCTTTCCTAAATTACAGTTCAGATTAACAATATGCCAGACCTATCTGTGAGCACTGGAGACTAGTTGGCTTTGCTTACTACTACTATTAATATTATTATTATTGTTTGCTTTGCTTATGTCCTATTCACTATTTAGCACGTCACTGGGGACATTAGTAGATAATCAAGAGAGGTGATGCGTGGGTAACTTTGGTGTTACCCCATAAATGACTGCCAAAGATTCAAAGTATTTGTCCAAAGAGGTGCAGCCATCTCCAGCCTAGCTCCAACCATTAGCCAAAAATACCAGTGGACAAGAAACCCAATAGATCAGGATTCCCTAGAGGTAGAGACTGATGCTACAGGAGTGTGTTCCTGGTCCTAGGTGACTTGTTCATCTTGAATGGAACCTGACTCAAGAGCTGAGCATAAGAGACAGACTAGCTAAGGAGAGAAGGTAAAAAATCTAGGCAGGGCTGCAGGGCCTCAATAGAAGTCAAGCCCAGAGAGGGAACTGGGATGCTTGGAAAGAGAACTGAAGAGGATGCTCAATTATGGAGAACTAAATGAGCTTCCTTCTATTTTCTACAACATAGCCAGTGAAATTTTCTCAATTATAAATCTGACCATTAAGTCCTCCCATTCATTCTATCAACTCATTCTATCAACATGCACTTCTACATGCCTAGGACATGTAGACCCAATAGTTGCTGCATATCCTGGCCTGGTCTGTCTCTCCAGACTCCTCTCACACTCTTGTGCACACAAAAGTGTACACATAGATACACACATAAACACATACACACATACACATGCTTGCATACATGCATACACACATGTGGATGCATGCACACATTCCACCCAGATTTCCAATATTTCATTTCCTCATTTCTTTCTATATCCTTTGCCATACAATTCCCTCAACTAAGACATTCTTCATCTAGAATCCCTTTTACCAAAATTTTCTCACACTCATGTCCATCCCCATCCCTCCAGGTTAACAAAGAGTTTCTCCTTTGTGTCCAGGGAGATAGCTCAGAGGGTCAGAATTTATGCTTCAGATAGTACTACTGGGCTGGAGCGATAGCACAGCGGGTAGAGCGTTTGCCTTGCACGCAGCCAACATGGCTGACCCGAGTTCGATTCCTTCACCCCTCTCGGAGAGCCCGGCAAGCTACCGAGAGTATTCGATATGCCAGACACAGTAACAACAAAGTGTCCAATGGAGACATTACTGGGCCCGCCCGAGCAAATCGATGATCAACGGGAGGGCCTTTACTTTTACTTTACTTTACTATAGTACTACTGGGTCTGAGCACAACTGTGTCAGCAGGTTACTCAGCTGATGGATTAAGTATCATGGGGAGCAGCTCCCAGATTCCTTAGCACTACTGGAGCGCTCTCCACCAAAAAAATAAAGAGATTTTCTTGGAGGTTTGGGGATACATTAGCCCTTCTACTTTCCTTATTAAAATACTTTCCACACTGTATCTTATCTTCCTATTATGTGTTTGTGCCCCTCCAGAAAATGACTTCATAAAATCATGGCCTCTTCTCTAGCATGATGTGCCAACCCTATCTTGATGCATGGTACATAAAAGGAATTCAAAATTGTGCTGAGATTGGGTGAATGTATGGATAAATGGATGGATGGTGGATGTGTGGATGGATAGATGGATGAATAGGTGGAGAGATGGTATATGACTGATATTGAGAGAAGGCTTTGGCTAGAGAGATAGTATAGGGGGTAAGGCCCTTGTCATGCATACGACTGATCCCCGTTCATTCCCAACATTGCCTATTTTCCCAAGCACTGACAATAGTAACCCCGACCCTCAGACAAACCTTAAAGTAACTCTAATACTGCTGGATGTCACCCACTCCCACCTCACCCACTGCCAAAAAGAGAGAAAGCTTTTGTTCAAGCCAGTTCAGAAGAAACTTACCAAAACATACTAAATACTAAGCCATACTAAATACTAAGCCAAATGAATTGAAAAAAAAAAAACACTAGTCATTCCAGGCCCTCCCATGGGGGTCAGATCCTATGAAAGGATTCTTATGTGTTCCCCGGGTAAAGTTTTATCACCTGTGAGTGAGTAGTGTCAAAGAGGAGCACATGGATGGAATGCAAGAAAAAATTCTTGAAAAGAAGTGAATACTTGAAAGAAATGGTTCCAGGCTAATAATCTTGTTACAGCCTACACTATAGGGCACTTATTTTATCAGGCCTTGTGCTAAGAGCTTTATTTTTTTCATGGAGGTGATAGTAGTATGGTGTGAACCACAAAATATCTTACTTACTCCAATGCTACACATTTAATGATTATGCTATAAAGTTTCTTATAGCTTGGATAGAGAAGATTCCCAAGCACTGACTTGCTACAAAGAAAAATATGGTAATAAGCAAGTCTTGGACAATACCTGTGTGACAGCCCTGCTAAGTAGAGAGACAGAGGGCAGAAGACAAAACAAAGGGTGATGCAGAGGACTGACCCATAAGATAAAAGGCTTTAGAGTTGATGACATTGGCAGTAGGAAGTAGGAAGATGGAGGGAATCGTAATTACCTAGTGCTTGAGATAGAGTTTCCATGGGTGACTTATAAGGATAAGCAAGAGGGAGGTGCAGAAATGGAAGGATAGCTAGACTTCAGGGTGACCCAAGTGACAAGTGATAAGGAACAGAACTTGGAAGGTGACCTGAGGAATAAAAGAGCCTGGCACAAGAATATAGGACCTTACTTGTGGTAGTGAGAGGCCCCAGGCAGCCCCATTCAACTCTGTAATTCTGTGTTTATTCTCAATGCAAATGAAAGTATTAACTCAGCTCTGGCTCTTGCCCCAGACTCAAAGCTGCTTCTGTTTCCATTTGTCAACTTAAGCAGAACAAAAGTCACCAACATTGGTTAATTGCCTTGCTGCTGCATGGACGGGTCCATGGATCTCAAAGTCATTAGCCAGGTCTGGGTTTGGAATCACTGACCTACAGTCTCTCCAGGATACTGAGAAAGATGCTTAATTTAATTGCCATGGTTTAAAAAAACAATTTCTGTGATGACTTTCATGGAAATAGGCCACTAGCAGAGAGACTTTGGATGACAGATTAAAAACTCAAATTCCTGAAGAGCTTTGACAGTCAACAGGTTCACCACTGTGAGCCTAATATCCCCAGTGACTCCGAAGGTGCTGACTCATCTCCCTGGGCCCAGTGGGACCAGGCCAATAAAGGGATGGTTTCCAAGTTAGAGATGATGGGCAGAGTTTGAAACACATGGGAATGTGGAAGAAAAGATTAATACCTTCCCTTTCCTTAGATTCCCTGTCTGCATGCAGGTAACAGAATTTACACAAGTCCTAAATCATAAACCTGAGACTTTCTTACCCCTGACCCATTGTACCATTGATGGCCAAGTCCTCTCTTCTCTAACTCCTTGACATCTTCCTGAGCACTTTCTTTTCTTCATCTGTACTAGTTTATCTCCCTTAATTACTATAGTTAAATTAAGTTAAATTATATATAATACATACATAATTATATATATTACATATATAACATATATATAAATCTTATATTCTGTTTCAGCAACAGGGAGCAACTCACTTACCATCCACCTCACTGGGGAACCCTTCATCCTCCATCAGTACAATTGGGGGAGCAGGCCACACAGGTACCAAGGAGCCTGACCTTAGGTGCAGATAATAGAGCAGTAGTAATTTCTACAATTTTACACTTCATTTTGGGATACCATATTCATTTCCTAGGGGTGATGTAATTAATGAATAGAAACTTGGTCATTTAAACCCACAGAAATGTATCCCCTCACAGCTCTAGAGGCCATAAATCCAAAATCAAGATATAAAACAGATCCATGCTCCATTCAATGGCCTAGACAGGAGAGGCCTTCCTTGCTTGACCCTTCGGCTCCAAGGGTGGTGGGCATTCCTTGACGTGTGTCCACACAACCCCAGTTTCTGCCTCCATCTTCATAGACCTTTCACCTCTTAATTCTATGATTTCTCTTCTTCTGCTTCTCATTAGACTCTTGTAATTGTTTATGACCAGCCCAGATACTCCATGACACTCTCATCTTGATGTGCTTTTCCCCAGAAAAGTCACATTCACAGGCTCTGAGATTTGGACACTTCTTTAGGGGTCCTGGCTATAGGAAAGCATGCTGGGGTTAATTTCTAAACAGAAAGAGTGATACAGGCTGAACAGTTTGTGTCCCCTCAAAATTCTTAGGTTGAAACCTAACCCCCTATGAGATGATGTTTGGCTTTGGCACCTCTAAAGTAACTGGGACATAGGAGTGGTTCCCTCTTCAGGGGAACTTGCCCATGTGAAAGAGGCCCCAAATGCTTTCCCATAATGTAAGGTTAGAGCAGAAAAGTATAGTCATCTGTGAGCCAGGCATTATCACCATACACAGAATCTGCTGGTATCCTGATCTTGGAATTCCCAGCATCTAGAACTATAAGCAGTGAATTAAGTTCAGTCCCTGGGAATTTGTTACAAAGCCAAAGGACTAGCACAAGGACCTTCCTGGACATATAAGTATCAAGAGAGAGATGGCGGCATGACTGAGGGAGACAACAGCAGGGGCAAAGCCATCAGTCAATGCCAAGATGTTCATTTTTCACAGAAGCACTGACACCTCCATTCCCCAAGGCATTCTGGAAGGGATGAGAAGTGGTCTAGAGCCTGTCTGCTCCCTCTAGATTGGGATTATGTAACACAGACTTGCCTGTCCTTAGCTCTTGTCCTAAGTGTTCCAGGTATCCACATCCCTAACATCCCCTTATAAGCTTAAGGAGTGATGCTGAGAGGTGAAAGACTGGAGTCAGCAAACCAGGTTTGGAAGCCTGGTTTGGCCATTTCGAGTGACTTCAGTTTTCTTTGTTATAGAGAGGATAACTTAGCTAGCGAGCTACCTCTCAGAGCTGTTGGGGCATGTGAAGGAGAAGCACTGAACCCAGCACGTAATGAGCTTCTAAAAACCAGTGAATCTCCCCATCATCTTCAAACATCATGCATTCCTTCCATCACACCTAAGAAAGGATGGCCCCATGCCTGCCTAATCCTGCAGGCATCCAGACTGATGATAAAACTTAAAAAGATAGCTAATCGATGAGCAGAGGGGAGCCATAATAGGCTCCACTTAAGCAGCACCAAACAAGCCTGGGCAAAACTCCTCCTCCTTTGTTCTCTGGACCATGAGGGGTTTCAGCCTCTGCCATCCTGCATTATGCAGCATTTCACGGTCTGTCTATTTTTACTTTAATAAATGAGGGGCACTAGGTGAAAGCCTGTTCTCCCAGGGTACCTTAGAATGTGTTTCGCTTCTCTCCTGCTTGCTGCATAGACTTCGACTTCCTTCACCTAATATGCTGTTACTGGACCAGAAAGAGGCTGTCCATGTCACATTGCAGGTGCCAAAGAGTCCTGCAAAGCTTGCATCATTCAAGTTTGTCAGATGGCAAATATCCTAGATCCTTCAAGATACTCATGGGCAGAGACAGAAGGGGGACTATGAAAGCAAACATCAAATAGAGTACAAGAGTCTTTTGATGCCCCACTGCGATGTCCCTGCCTCTGGGTCCTGTACTGGAAGATGCTGCACAGAAGGAGAGTATCTGACATTAGGAGAAATTGTGCAGTGCTCAGTAGTGACTATAGATTGGGGCCTGGAGGAGGATTCCATGCAATGTATGTATTTTGTGAGAGTTGGGGGGCCCAGGGTTTACCTCGGCTGTCTCCTTGCTATGGCTCTTGAGCACCACCTGGTTAAGAAAAGCTCCCCAGCGATTGCAAACGAGAGGGTCTTTGTCCTCATTAGGCTGCCTTCATGCTCAAGAGCCTCAGAGACTGGAATGTGTGTTGATCGCACTGG
The DNA here is from genome assembly GCF_029834395.1 of Sorex fumeus. NCBI lineage: Eukaryota > Metazoa > Chordata > Mammalia > Eulipotyphla > Soricidae > Sorex > Sorex fumeus. Next base: position 49,891,128 of record NW_026606104.1, read on the forward strand.
CACAAGACATCCTAATGAAGGAAACTCAAGTCCTGACCAGGGCTCTCAGCTGGGGGCAATGTGGCTCTCCCGCCCTCTGCCAGGGGATGTTTAACAATATCTAGAGATGTTTCTTTTGGTTTTCACAACTGGCTTGGGAGGGTGCTACTGGCTTCCTGTGGGTATGGAGGTAAACATCCTGCAACGCACAGATCAGCCTCCTGCCATAAAGTGTCACCAAATATCCAGCGGTGAAGAGGGTGAGAAACACTCTTCTCAACCTCCAACCACAATGCAAAAGAAAACACTACTCTGGATAGAACCAAACTCCCTTCAGGAGCTTCAGGTCCTGCCCAGAGAATGCAAGCTTGTTAAAGGAGATGGGGCCCTCAAGTCCACCCCCTGGGGACAGCTCTCCTGTGGCTAGGATGAAAAACTGGTACCCGCAGTTCCCCATGCCAACTCGCCACTTGATTGCTTTTAATTAATTCTGCTTGATTACAGCACATGGGAGACACATCGAAGAGATAAGACAGGCTCTTTATATTCTGTCTTCATTAAAAAGTTTGGATCTGGAAGCTTTTTCAAAGAGCTATGTGTCTCCTTTACTTTTGTGTTATTTTTAATTGAGAAGGGCATCGGGAGATATGCCGAGCTATGCTGAGCAGAGACTTCGCGAATGAAAGATGAAATGTCTGGGGCCCCTTTGGGGGAGAAATCAGCTAGGACTGAGATTTGGGGTAAGATGGCCAGGACATAATCAGTCCACTGTGGTTGAAAGATAGGTGTGAGGAAAGATGCTGCTTTTCAAAGAGCTGAAGTCCACTAGCAACAGAGCATTATCCCAGAGCTACTGAAGAATGTTGCTCAGATTCTTCATAAGGTCTGAGAAGCTCCAGGAAAAGCAAGGAGATTGTGCAATGGTGATAAGAAAAGAGAAAGGGAGGGTGGATCACCCCCCCACCCCGCCCAGTTATCTATCTCCAGCTCCAGGACCATTCCCTCCTTGGGAAGCTCTTACTCAGCTCCTCCGCACAAGTTTAACACTTCCTGCCTCTCCCCCTAAAGTCCAGACAAAAATACCATGTCTTATTAGTTATCTATCACTGTGAAACAAATTACCCCAAAACTCAGTGGCTTAACAAAGCCAACATTTATTTTCTCACAGCTTCTGTATGCCAGAAATCCGGATGTGGCTCAGCTCATTCTGGCTGGCTCCAAGTACCTCGGCATGCCACAATCTGTGGGGTAGGATTCCCTTCCCAGCTCAAGTATGTACTGTTGGCAGGCCTCCATTTGTCACTGGTCATTGATCAGGGACATCAGTTACTCACCTGAGTGTCTCCCTGGAGGAGTTCATAGCACAGCAGCAGGCTTCCCTCAGTGCAAAGAGCAAGCAAAGGGGCAGCCCAAGATGAAGGAAGCCAGAGCCTTCTTGTCAGCTAAACACAGATGTGATATTCCATCACTTTGCTGTAATTATCCAAAGGGAGTCACACCAATCATAAAGATAGGGAATTCCAGTATGGCATAAATCCCAGGAGGCAGGGGCCACCTAGTAGGCTGCCCACCACACTTACTGTATTGCAAAATACCTGCCTCTTCTAAAACAGTTGCTCCTGAAAGCTGGGACACCAGTTGGGTTAACCCTGAATCTCTAATACTGATCCCAGCCTATGGCATGTGGTGAAGATTGAGGGGTATATGGTAGGATAAATGCATGCCTGTACTCATGAGTGAATGGATGCACAAATGAATGAAATAATCACTTCTATTGTTTTGTTTTGTTTTGGGGCCATACTTGGCAATCCTCAGGGATTACTTCTGGATCTCCATTCAGGAGCTACTCCTGGAAGTGCTCAGGGAACCACATGGGACTCTGGGGATTGAACCTGGGTCAGCGGCATGCAATGCAGGTGCCCTCCCCACTGTACTATCACTCCAGCCCCAAATAATTACTTCTTAAGCCTCATTTATACTCATCAGATAAATGTCAACAAAGAAAGTGTGCTTGTCTCCACTGCTATGGCAGAATCAGATCTATTCAGGTCATCTTAAAACTCAGGTCAGTTAACATAAAATTGAAAAGTAGAATGCAATTATTTTTCTCCTCTGTTTAACATGGGATAAAACAAGGGACCCCATAAAATAAAGGGGTTATTATTGTGCTATTATGGTTTAGTCTGAATCCACTCTTAGTTATTTTCTCTTTGGGGACTAATGACTGATAGTAAATCAATAATGCCGAGGGGGAAAAAAACCTTTTCATTATTTTAAGCTGCTATCTGGGTGACACTGAACAGTCGAGCAATGATCTGGACTGAAGCGGTTGTGTGTAAACCTAGTTAAACTTCATGGCAGATCAATTCTCAGAGGAACTAAAAACCCAGGAGCAGACAGTTGGAGGGAACGAAGAAAGAAACTGCTGAAGAGCAGTACCCCAACCAGAATAAGGCAAGGTCTGCAAGGTGAGCCCAGCCGGAGCAGATCAGAGTAAATCGACCTGTGCCAAGGGGTACCCGTTTGTAAAGGAGAAAAACTAAACAGTTGTCCAATTAAGTTTAGCCATTAGAAGATTCAGGAGACAAAAGATGCTTCAACAGATGGGTAGAAGAGGCAGATTCAAGGAACCTAACTGGGAGGAAGGATTCTTAGGGCCCCAGGGACCTAAACTCAGAGACAGGATGTGAGTCCCATACCCATGAGTGTGGTCTGGGCAATGGAAGGCCCAGGGTTAGCAGGACTGGGAATCACGGCCAGAACTCAAGATGGGGAGGAACAAGCAAAATAAGTTCCAAATCCCAGTACAGAAGGCTTGGTTTCAAGGTTCAACAGGGGACTTCTCTTCAGGATTGAACTGAACTCTTGTGATACTAAGTCCTACATGAAAGTCTTCCTTTGTCCCCTTCCCCAAAACTGAATTGGACTCAGAGTCTGGAGATGGCAGAAAGGACAATGCTGGCTTTTAGGGAAAGATCAAGGAATCTGTGTCCACTCCGACCCTTACCTGGTCCAACCATCTGGTTCCACCTTCTGGAAGGGAACTACTGTTCTCTGCTCAAGGGTCAAGCAAGCTCAGGGCCTGATCATTTTATCAGTGCTCTCCCATGAGGTGTTCAAAGAAATTTGCCATATGTAGAGTGCAAGGGCCTTTGATAGGTAATCCAAACCAATCCAATCCAGGTCAGTTCTCTCCAAGTCCTTCTTCTGAATTTACTCAGAAAAATCATTGTTTTAGAGAACCCTTTTCTCCCATGAAAAGCAAAGAGCTGAGATTGGGGCCTAAGCTTTGGGGTGAGGGAAGATGAAGTAGACCCAATGCCACTTGATACCAACCTAGTTAATGCAAAGCCTCAAGCAAGAGCTCATGCATCATGCTGGGTTTTTGAGTCTGGAGTCTAGCCTTTGCACCCACTCCCACCCCCGACCTTTGAACAGTTCTGCTGTGTGTACAATACCCTTGGATTGTCCTGGGTCCTAGCCTGAGGCCATTACCCTATCCTACCTTAGTCATATCACATTCAATTTCTAAGAGCTGCTGAGACCAAACCTGCAGGCTCAGGATTCACGCTGAAAGAAAAGGAGGACTATTGGGTACTGAGCCCAGCAGGCCATGGCATTTTCAGACAGAGAGACCCACACAGGCCATTTATGGAGAAGATAAATGACAGAGCACCTGGAATGGCCATAATTTGGTGCAGATAAAAGGTAAGCCTCTTCCAAGGAGAGAAACTGCATATTGAATCCATCCTGAGGGAATCACTTCCGAGGAGTTAATTAGGATAAATTGTGCAGTGCAGGGGATTTGTTTATTTATTTAGCCACCCTTTATTGATGTCTGCCTGTGATGTCGCAGGTACCCCAGGGAATAGAACCAGACCCTAGGTGTGATATCTGGCCTCAGAGAGCTTGTAAATTCAAGAGGGAGACAAGGATCCACAAGACCCCCACAAGGGAGGAAGACAGTAGGTGAGCCGCTGCACATGCATCTAGCCAGCCTCCCAATTCCCACTGGAACCTTTGAGCACTCAGGGCCAACTTAGAAAAGACCACTCCCTTTTGAATCTCTGGAGAAGGAGAGGTCGTGACTCACAGTGTGGCTGGCTTCCAATTCACCCCAACCCAACTTTACCCACCAAGAGGAAGTCTCTAGGTGAAGCCTTTATCTGTGGTATCTGGCTTTGTCTAGGTCTCCCTTCAGACAGGGATGCTGACTGTGAAATGAATTCTTGATGAGAAAAGAGATATTCACTTGTTCATTGAAAAATGGTTTCTTGTTTTTCAAGCTGGAGACAGATGGCAGATAGTCACACTATCTGAATGGACCAAATGCCACCAAATGCACACTGTCACAAGCCCTATGTTATATGTTGGTTCTGAAAAAATATAAATGATGCAAAATTCTTGCCCTTGAGAAGCTCATAATCTGAAGTGAAAGATAAGAATTAGGTTTATCTCCGCAGATCTCACCTCTTCCAGGAAGGCTTCTGTAATCCTTTGAGACTGGATTAGGCTTTTCCAGATTTGCCCTCAAAAGTGTGAGGTAAGATTGTGACATTTTTCTACTTTGCTCACTCTATCATAAATTTGGAGAACTGAGATTGGGTCTACAGAGTCACAAAGTATCAGGCAACAGGTAAGAGATTTACTTGTGAGGTGAATATACACATGGAAAAAGGCAACTGACTAGAGTTAAGAAATGCTTGAGATATCTCAAAAAATTAAAACTAGAGTTACCATTTGACACTGCATTTTCACTCCTGGGCATCTGCCCCAGGAACACACACACAAAAAAATTTCATCTGAAAGGATATAAGTACACCTGTGCTTATCACTGCTTTACTTACAACTGCCAGGATCTGGAAACAACCCAGTTGCCCAATAATAGGTGAAAAGATCAAGAAAGTATACCAACCTATATACATAATGGAATACTACTCAGATATGAGAAAAGATGAAATCTGCAACTTGGAAGGAACTAGAGGAAGTCATGCTGAGTGAGTGAGTCAGGAAAAAAAAAGACAGATATCAGATGACCTCATTCATATCTGGAGTATAAAGTAAACAAAGTCAGGGACTAGACAAACCCCAGTGGCGACAAGTCTTAGATATGGCCAACAGAACTATAATCTTAGGTGTTGGAGGAAATGGGAGGGAGGAGAGACCAGGATAATGGTGGAGGGGTCTTGGTACTCAGCACCGTGAGTTTTATTTTTTCAAGGACAGTGATGGAATGTCTTGGGCACATTTGTGATGGTGAAAATACAATAACTTGTACATCAAAATCATAAATGTTAGCACTATTATAACCATGTCACCTAAACCATAATAATTGGAGCAATAGCACAGCGGTAGGACGTTTGCCTTGCACATGGACGACCCGAGTTCGATTCCTCCGCCCCTCTCGGGAAGCCCGGCAAGCTACCGAGAGTATCTCGCCCACACAGCAGAGCCTGGCAAGCCACCCGTGATGTATTCGATATGCCAAACACAGTAACAACAAAATCTCCAATGGAGACGTTACTGGGCCCGCTCGAGCAAATTATGAAAAAGAGTGGAGAAAGAGAGAGAAGACTGAGGCTGAAGAGATAAGCATAGAGATTAGATTCTCAGCCCTTCATGACCTCCCAAGCACCACCTTATATAGCTCTGAGACCCCCAAGCATTGCTGGCTGTGGCCCTTATGCCCTTGGTGGTCTCCAGCACAGAGAAACCTAAGCAGAACCTTATCTTTGAGCCATGGCATTGAAATACCAACACAGCTAACTGAGTTTCACTCAGAGTGGCCCCAAATACTACTTAGAAGGCCCCATAATAAATAAATAACATTTTAATAAATATTTTGGAAGTATCATGAGTAGATTTGGCAACAAATTGTACTAGAAGGGTCATTACTTATTCAACAACTATTTATGGAACACCTACTGTGTAATAGACAGTGGGAATTGAACACTGAACAAGAGAGTCAAAGTCCCTCTCCCATAAAACTTATATTAGGATAGAAAAGAAAGAAATAAACCAAGAAAGAAAAAATACATGTGATAGATATATCTGAGCATGGACAAGTTGCTTACTGTTTCTGTGCTTTGTTTTCTCATCTGCAAAATGAGGATGTTAATAGTATCTCTTAGAAATAACGTAAGAATTTAGTTGGTTTATATATGTGTGTGTGTATATGATTAGAACTATGACCTAGTAAGCTTTATGTGTTATAAGTATTATAAGTATTACATATAATAACTCATAAGAAAAAGTTTCAGAAAAAAACATTAGGAGAGCAGTAGGAGGAGACAGCTTTGATTAGTGGTAGAAGCTGATCTTTCCTGGGCTGGGAACTCTTAAGCTAAAACTTAAACAATGGATAATGAAGCCTAAAAAAGTCTCAGCACTCTCCTTCCTCCCTGCCCCAATGGGACGCGGAGATGATGCCACATCCGCCCACCGTCTACTTAAGCTCCCATGTGGCCACAATCCAGAGACACACAAATGAATCTCGGACCCGAGCAACTTGTGGCAGAAATTTCTTCAGACCCTAATTACTAAAATCTTAGAATTCCTAGAGCAAGGGGCTGCTCTCACAGCTGTGTGACATTATGTCATATCCATAACAGGCATGCAAAACACATTGTCTAGCATTGCATTTTTGGCAGGTATGAGGGGTGGTAGGACTGCTCTCAAAATATCAAAAGTAGCTAAATTAGAGAAAGAATATTTTGCAAATTGTCTGCCATACATGCAGGGGGAGGTATGGAATGGGGTGGGAACGGGGCAGGGATACTAGGGATTTTGGTGGTAGAAAATGTGAACTGGTGAAGGGATGAGTGTTTGATGACCATATGATTGAAGTTCAAACATAAAATTCTTTTTACTGTATCTCATGTTGAATTAATTAAAAATAATTTTAAAAATAAATGAATAATAAATAAATAATTTTTAAAGTCTCAGCACAGAGAAATATCCTGAGGTTAGAAGGACAAACAGACAGACCAGTGTGACGTTGACCCAGTGAGCCAAGGGCAGGGATGAGGGATCCAGTGAAAAAAGCCAGACCAGAGAGTGTGGGGCTGCAGACCAGAGGACTCTGTCCAATAGGAAGAAAGGAAGTAGTCTCACAGGGGGCTTCCCAGCAAAGCAATGGCCTCTGGATACTTCTTTTGACACATCACTTGGCTGCTGGTAGTAGATTACAAAATACAGTTCCTATTCCCTACACAATCTTCACCCACATCCGTTAGTGATGTGAAACGCCCACTTCTCCATCCAAAGAAATCTGTTTCTTTGTGAACTTGAAACTGAGCTGGCCTTATCACTTACTTTGATCAACAGAATGCAATGAAAGTGATTTGAGGGAGCTCTGGAGCAAAGACACCACATAGCTCCTATTCTTGCTCGCTGCCTTGAATATTCATTGTGGAGGGTTTCTATATTATATGATGTTACAGCTTTCTGAAATGAGTGATGCTAGTCTCCAGCTTAGAGAGAGTAAACAGTGAACCCATCTCTTAAATACAAACCCACCAATCTCAAGTTTGCACCCCCAACCACTTCCTTATCTAACGCACATTCAAAGTCAGTATTGCCCCTATTCCAAAGGAACTAGGACTTTGGCCAGAAAGATAGCTCAAAGGGCTGGATCACATGCTTTGCATGCAGGAGGCCCAGGATTGATTTCTGGTATTGCATGTATCCCCACAACCTCCTAGCACTGCAGAAAGGGTCCCCTACCCACAGTGCCTCAGAGCCTAACACAGTTATTCACACTAACCAGTTCTAAACTCTTCACCCTTCCCAGTGATGCCTTCCTGCACTCTTTCTTACCTCGTAAGTGACTCTGGGGCTGTCCTCTAGAGCCCTGAACAGAGTAGAATGTTCCTCTTCCAGAGGAACTAAGAAGAACAATGATAGTTTCTTACAATATCTTTGACCTCTCAGTGGTATCAACCCCATCGACTTTATAAAGAAAGGCCCACACATTAATTGTCCTGCCATGTTAAAAAAATAAATAAAAGCTAGGCTACTGGAGCCTGAGGCCACACAGAGCAGAGACAACTGTCCCAGCACTGAGGGCCCTACATATACCAGCACCCAAGAGCCTGTCAGCAACTGCAGTGATTGATTGATCTTGGTGAGAAAAACCACCTAGCCGAAAAACCACCTTGCTGAGCTGATCCAAAATACCTGCCCCATAGAACTATAAGTGAATAAAAAAATTATGGTCATAGACCACTGACTTGGGGGCAGTTTGTTTCACTATGAGAAGTAACAATATGCTCACTGCTTATGGAGAAACAGTTCTCTCAGAATAAGCCAGTGTGACAGCCATTTTGCAGGCATCCCTTGGCTCAGAGTTCAGGTGAAGATGAGGAGAAGGAGCAATAAACAAAATGTGGTTTGTAAGAGACTGACAACTTAGGGGTTAGTTCCACGTGGGTAGAAGAGGACAGAAGGATTACTGAAAACTGCCTGGTCTTTAGCCACAACTGGGCAAACAATGATACAATTTGAGATTTGAAAAATGTGGGGAGGAGTGGATAGTAGTTAGGTATGGAGTTCACTTTTGGATGGAATTAACTAGAATTATCTCTGAGATAACCAGGTGTTGAGTTTCAAGTTGGATACTCTCATTTTGGGGGAATCCCAGGATGATATATAGATGGAGATATAGAGGTGTGAGTCCTTCTGCTTATGGGAGACCTTTTCAAAAATTTTTATTGAGGTACTGTGATTTATAATATTGTTAATGATGGCTTCATGAAAATCAAAACTATGAGAAATCATCTCATACCAATGAGAATGGCATGTATCAAAAAGTTGGTAAATAGCCAGTGATGTGCCAGAGTTATGGTGGATATCCCACATCCACCTTTGCTGGGAGTGCCAGCTGCTTCATCATCTATGGAAAGCAATATGGAGAACTCTCAGAAAACAAGGACTAAACTCCCATATGACCCAGCAATACCACTCTTCGGCATCCTCCTCCCCAACACACAAAAACATTAATTTAAAAGGATCTAAGCACACCTATGTTCATTGCAACATTTAGTATGCAAGGCATTGCAAGCTAGTGTATTTGAAGCCAAGTCTTAGAAGATCAGCTAAGGAGAGCAAAAAAAAAAAAGAGATGAGGAACAAGTCAGAATCCCTAGGGTTTCTATGTTGGCTGGAAAAAGAGAAAAAAAAAGCAGAGTGAGAAGGGGCAATAAGCAAATGTGGAGGAAAACCAAGCCAGCGTGAGAGAGCGGTGTTTTCAGCAGGAAGGTGAGGCTGTGTTTTATGCTAAATTAGGTAAGAGGAGAAAAGAGAAAGAACCATTGGATCAAGGAAGACATAGGCTGTTGACTCTGATGAGAGCAATTTCAGTGGCACTGTGGACAGAGCCAAATTCAAATCTAGGAGAGTAGAAAGGGTGCAGAAAGGACACCAGGGAACCCAAACGGACCTTTTGAGAAGTTTCGTAATAAGGACACTCGAAAAATGGGGCAAGACAAAAAAGTAAAATGAGAGGGGCCAGGGTATGGTCAAGAGAAAGACCTTCTGTGTTACTTTTTTATTACTGTGAAATGTATCCGACATTCAAAAGAATTAACTACCACCTCTACGTGCTGTGAGAAGGGAGTGTTTCTTTTCTTTTTTAAGATGAGAGGTACTACAGCGTTTTGTATGCTAATAGGAATGATCCAGTTGAGAGGGGAGAAACTGATGATGCAGGAAAGAGAGGATATTTACAGGAGCAAAGTCCTTGAGAAGGTGAGAAAAAAACGGGATCCAGGGGCGAGTGGAAGGGTCGGCCTCCGTTAAGAGTAGATACACGTCTTCCATTATAATAGGAGGAGGTTTGTCAATTTAGTGATGGGAAGACACAGGAGTTCTTGTCTGATTGCTTCTACGTCTCAATGAAGTACAAGGCAAGGTCATCAGCTGACAGTGAGGAAGAAAGGGGGAGGGTGGGGGTGGGAGCAGAGTGAGCGAATGAGCGAGCATGGCTGCTGTCTCAGCTACCAAAGGGAATGGAGGAAGAGCCATGGCCTGGCCAGGCATGGTCCAGGGCCCAGCTGAGGTCTGTGATCACAACTTCTCTGTCAGAGCCATCTGCAGGCTTACAAAGACGTTGGCTGCGATGCTCCCAAGCACGCAGGCCAATTCAGGGAAGACTCTGGAGTGTGGGAGGAGCAGCGGGGAGCCGTCAAGGGGGAGACTCGACTCAAAAGACTGTTAAGGACATTTTGAAGGGAATAGACTATTACACGTCCTTTTCAGGCTACGGAGAGGGACAGAAAGGTTGATTCTGTGTTTCTGCTAGGCCCTGCCAAGCAGGTGCCATTTGCTCTGATGCTTTCTCATCCAGGCCTGGGAAGAGGGAGGAGGGTGGGCAGGATGCATTTCCCCTCCATCACAGACCCCTTTCCCTTGCCCGTGACTGGGAGCTGGGATGGTAGGAAACCACCTCAGTAGCCACCACCATGGCCACCACCTAGCCAGTCGCAGCTTCCCTCCTTCTGCAGAAACCTGTCAGGCCTGCTGGCTGGTCTTTTCAGTTTAATACATTTTAATCAGAAAATTAATCAGGAAACACCAGTTCAGCAGATAATTGAACAATGTGGAGACACGATAATTGCTGTTTAGTCTAATTAACTTTGTTAAGTCTTTATTGGTAACAGAGACTTCCTGAGTGAAACTTATTAAACGTCCTTCCCTGGAAAACTCAATTCCTATCCAAAGGGAAGTGCAGCTTCTGTCTTTGTCTGCACTGTTTCCAGAAAGAGGCCGTGGGCACTACAGCTGGCCTGGGGACAACTCTGGGCCCAGCCAGACCTTCTTCTCCTTGGAATGATGAGCATCCCAGTGTAGAGGGGACAGACTTGCTGACGCCACCCATTTGTGAAAACGACTGCTCTTAAGCCACCTTACTCTCCAAACCATGCCTTCTGTAACCCTTTTGTGCTGTTTGCTATTCATGCTCTAAGCACCACAAGGCCCCTCGAGGGCCAAGGACCACCCTGTGCAAATCACCTCAAGAGATGAGCCTGCGACCCGTATTTGACACCAAAAGGCATTTGAGCACTTCAAGGGTGTGTTAGGTGAACAGTTCTTACACAAAATGTTTTGCTCCAGGAAGGCTCTTCTCACTCTTTGCCCTGTGATCCTTGCCCGTGCAGGTCCTCTCAGAGGGTATTGCTTTCATTCACCCCCTGGCTGCATACCATGAGTTCCCACCCTGAGCCAGCCCCAAGTCCCCACTGGAAACAATCCTGGGAGTGGCCACAGCAGACAGAGGTGGGGAGTCCAGCTCAGGCTGGGCCTGGGAATTCACTGTGCTTAGGAATCACCCCTGGAAGGGCTCAGGGACAGTGTTTACTCGAAAGTGGATTTCCTGTGCTAGTGGGTTCTTGAGAATTGTATGAAAAATTTGCATACAGAACACAGAAGGCTAAGAAGTTAGAGTTTATTGTACAATTCAGGTAGTTGGGCCCGGGTCCCTCCCCAATGCCTAAGTCTCTGGTTTTACCTACATATGACATCACTCGTCCTGTCTTTGCCATCTGCTCACATCTAGTGTTTGATGATCTGGTCTTGTCCCCACACCGTTCTCTATCAGGCATTTACTTTCCAAGTCTAAAGTCTTGTCTTTGAGCCTCTCAGACTGTACTCCAGTGCTTCCCTATTGTCTCAGCTTTCCTTTGTCTCTAGCCATGGCCACATGTGCATGGGCAAGATGCCTGCTGTCCTGCTGTCTGTCTGTGGGTAAGAGCCCAGCTTGATTCTTCCATCCTTCTGGGCCTGTGAGACCTACCTCATTCTGCCCTCTGTCAGGGCAGCAAATGCTGTACCTGATCCTGCAATCTGTCTGGATGCAGGTGAGTATGCAGAGAGAGAGAGAGAGAGAGAGGGAGAGGAGAGAGAGAGAGAGAGAGAAAGGAAGGAGGGAAGGAAGGAAGGAAGGAAGGAAGGAAGGAAGGAGAGAAAGAAAGAAAGAAAGAAAGAAAGAAAGAAAGAAAGAAAGAAAGAAAGAAAGAAGGAAGGAAGGAAGGAAGGAAAGAAAGAAAGAAAGAAAGAAAGAAAGAAAGAAAGAAAGAAAGAAAGATGGGTGATAGAGGAAGGAAGGAAGGAAGGAAGGAAGGAAGGAAGGAGAGAAAGAAAGAAAGAAAGAAAGAAAGATGGGTGATAGAGGAAGGAAGGAAGGAAGGGAGGAAGGAAGGAGAGAAAGAAAGAAAGAAAGAAAGAAAGAAAGAAAGAAAGAAAGAAGGAAAGAAAGAAAGAATCTGGTTGGGGGCTTCCTTTACTCTACCACTATCTCCTATCCACCAGCCACCTCATTAAATAAACTGATATGTTTTCCATGGGTGAGATTTAAACTGACCAACTAAATTAACTAGTTAGCCTGTCACTCCACCTTTCCACTCCCACTCTATCAGTATGGGATACCAGGGATTGAATCTGGATAGGCCGCAGACAAGACAAGCATCTGCCCCCTGCAGTATCTGAAACGCTGGACCTGGAGACTTGTGGAAATCCCTCATGAGAACTAGAAAATGGTGCTACCTACTCAGCACCCAAGTGGTCAATTCAGAATATGTATGAGAAGAAAGCCTCCCTCTTCTGCTCTAACTCCGCACAGTTCTTCAGTGTGGACAGCTCTTACTATGTGAGAAAACAGATGGCCACCTGCTAGCAGCCCCCTGGCTTCTGCTTAAGAGATGTTTGGCCTAGAGCCTTCCTCCACCCCACCCTTCTTCCTCTTCCTCTTCCTTATCCTTCTCACTCCACCCCCCCTTCTTCCTCTTCCTCATCATCCTCCACATGAACTCTTGACATATGTGGGCCTTGGCACCTATTCAAAGGCCTGAAGGCTCTGGAGGGTTCTGGAGAATGAGCCATAGTGGTGGTCTGCTCCATGTCCTAGGTGGACCACCACAGGCAAACACCGTGAATTTACTTTGATCCTGCATATCAACCAGGGGGAAGGTGACAGTGAAATATTCCAAGATGAAAAAAAAGGAGAGCAGATAATTACCAATTGGTTTTTGTTTAACCGGCAAAGAAATAACGGGTGACAGGAGGCTGCTTTTCTTCATTTGGGAGAACATTCCCTGATTGCTAGAAATGAACTCAACTATCTTCCAACTCCTCAGAGTTCTCCATGGTCCAACCTGTTCCTAGGAACCTCTTGGCTGGCTTACTCACTCCTGCGATGGTCTCAGGGGTGACCATGGAACTGCAGAGCCCAGATGGCCCCTCCCGATGCCCCCAGATACTCACCGCAGATCACCAGATACTCTACTCAGAACTGGCTCTTCATTCTGAACATCATCAACCCCCGCATGCCACTGCCCACACTTTCCCTCTGCTCAAGCACAGAACTGCCTCCCAAGGCCTCCAGTCCCATCTCAAAATGATGGCCAGTGGGGACACCCCACTGAATTTGATCCTACTCATCCACCAGAGTTAGATTGTCCTAAGGTACCCTAATAAGATAGCATGGCCAGAATCCTGAGGCAAGGGTCCTTAAGCCTGAGTCTTTGCTGGTACCTGTTTCACCTTTCTTTCCAAAGACAGCTGGAAGAAAACTCTCCCCAACAACACAAACGCGACAATTCACAGGCACGGGGCAGTCTCATCCAGAATTAGAAAGGAAACATTTCTCTAAAGGAGACATAATTTGCAGAGGCATGGTTCCGCTGAAATACCCTCCTGATTTACATTACTAAGCAGAGCCCTGAACATAGCAGTCTGAAGCAATTGCATTTAGGTCTTCTCCAAGAATTGGGAGAGTGCTTGCTGCTCATTTGCATAACTACAAGGGCCCACTCAAGAGGTTCTGCAAGAACAAAGGGACAGTCTGCCCTAAAGGTAAATTCCAGTCTCACCTGTAAGACAGAAGCACTGCATAATTCTTAAAACAAAATTTTCAGCCTCAAAAATTGTAAGGTGCAAGCTACCCAGGTACCCTATTTGAGATATAAAGAATGAGAAGAAGTTGAGGGCTCCGAAGGCAGGAACGATGTTCCTTTATCTGTAGACAAGCTAAGGCCCTATGCTCACAATATGTTCTCAATAAATAATGGCCAAAGGAAATGGCACAGACAGGGCAGCTACAAAGCCCAGGTCTGGGGAAGCCTGAAAAAAAAAAAAAAGAAAAACCTAGAGTCCCTGTATCTATGCAATGAGAGTAGCCAGCAGGGACCCACTCTCACAGGAGGAAGCTGTGGGTTACAGAAGGCAGGAGCTTCTTTCAAAATGATTCTCTGCAAGACCTTGAGCCCTAACTACAGCCCCAGATGAAAGTACCCAGAGGCCCACAGAATCCAGCCTTGGCTTATGTAATAATAATAAAAATAATAGCAATGTAATTATAGTACTAAAGGCCAATGCAACTTTTTTTTAAACTTACTTTAATACCAGCTTTAAGAAAATAGTACTTCAGTGATTTTTTTTTTTAATTGTCTCTCCCTTTCCCCTTCCTTTCATTGCTGCTGTGGTAGTGATTGTGATGAGCTAATAGCACACACGTCCCACTACGGTGCTGGCGCATCGTCAGCTGTGGTGCTCACTGCAGTCGGACTTTAGGCTGCAGGGCTCACATGCTTAGTCTAGGTGCTCTCTGAGAGCTGCACTCCTTTAGTTGTAGTGCTCACACATGTGCCCACTGGGACGAACACGCTGAGATGAGGCTCATGAGCTATGGCCATGGTGCTTTTCAGATGGCACCACAGTGCTCACACACACGGTTTATTTTTTTTTCTTTTTGGGTCACACCCAGCAACGCTCAGGGGCTACTCCTGGCTCTGCACTCAGGAATTACTCCTGGCGGTGCTCAGGGGACCGAATGGGAGGCCCGGGATCATACCTGGGTTGGTTGCATGCAAGGCAAACACCTTCCCCACTGTACTATCACTCTGGCCCTCACACACACCCATTTAAAAATCACAACAATTTCATGGTAAGAGGAGGGGCATAAAAGGGAAAGCACAGCACAGAGGATATAAGGTAGTTGCAACGGGTCAGAGAGTAAATACTTCAGGGTTTGTGGGTCTCAGAGTCACGCAGTGCTGAATTTGTAAAGTAAAAAAGCAGTCTTGCATAATCTATACTTGAATGGGAGTGTCTGTATACCAATAAAACTTTATTTAGAAATTTAGGCAGGGGGCCACAGATACCCACAGGCTGTAATAGAATGATGAATCTCATCCCCATCAAGAGACCCAACCTGTGAATTCCTCAGAGTCAGTTCAACAACTTTCTAACCTATGGCACCAAGAGACCAAACACTGCCCAACCTACAAAACCCAGGGCTAGCTCATCAAATCTTTGACTACAAATGTCCCCATGCCACCAGCAAGGTAGAGGGGAATTCCTGACCCTAGCACTGCCCACATTAGGTATTTTCACTGAACAATCTCCAGTCACTGATCTCCATGAGGCATTGCCACTTGCTGTGTCCCTGCCTGTCTTTGGAACCCCATGGTGGAAATCATAGTTGAACAGACCAGCAGTTCCTGAAAGTTGACAGAGTGTTTCCTTACAATGGACAGTGAGCTCACTAATAGCACAGATATTCTCAAATTTTATGCACATGAGATTAAAACCCTGAGCAGGTTCCCTCAGGGAAATCATCTAGAGGACACTTTGCCTGCCTGCTGCCTCTCCCAACAAATCTCAGGAGTATATCCTTGGGCCCTGCTGGTGACCATTTCACCCAGAGCCAAGTAACCTAAGGCTTAGGTAAGGGTTCAAGCTTTTTTTTTCTTTTTTGGGTCACACCCAGCAATACTCAGGGGTTACTCCCAGCTCCGTACTCAGGAATTACTCCTGGCAGTGCTTGGGGGACCATATGGGATCCTGGGAATTGAACCTGGGTCAGCTGTGTGCAAGGCAAAAGCCCTACCCACTGTGTTATCACTCCAGCCCCAGGGTTCAAGTTCTTAAGCTTTATCCACATCCTTTTCAGAATCTGGGGTGAGCAAGTTCCTAGTTTATTCCCTCAAATTCAGGAATCAGTTTTTGCGTCCCAGCCAGGGCTACAGCTGTTCATGGTTCATGAGCCCAATGATGCTGTGACCAGTGGGAGATGAGACCTCATCACCAGAGGAGTGGGTCTCCCTGGGCGGCTTACATGAAGTGGGGCAGAGAAAGAGGCAACAGCCTCCAGAAGGAAATCTACCACTTCCCTCACCATCCACATCGGTCACTCAGGCAAGTGCATGGTAAATTTAGGACTGATGAGAATCTGCGATAAGCCCCCTGCACTGTTGAGCAGCCAAGCTGGCCCCCAAAGTCCACTTGTTCTGCATGGCATGGGAGATGATCTCTGCCACTAATTTCTCAGAGATCCATGGGCACAGGCTGGAATGAAGTCTTGCTCTTTACAGGAAAGGAAAATCAGTCCTAAGTTTTACCCAGGCTTTTTGGTCCACTGTATTTCCCTCACGGAAAAGAATTTCAGGAGAAGACAAGTAGAATAGTAAAGTAAAATAAGTTTATTATGGAAATAAAGGGAAGAAGGAGGAGAGGGAGATAAAGATAATTGTTCAAGAAACAACACGAGGCTTCTCCAGAATAGAAAGAGCCCAAAGTAGCATATTTGGGGAAGTTGAAAATATGACTATTTTTCATAACTGCCTTTGTCCCAAATTCTTTACATAAGTAGGAGTTAATGGGGCTTTTCCTGGGGAAAAGCACCGGACTTCTGGTAGCCAATTCTTGAGTTCCTTGAACCAATGCCAAGGAGATAAAGGTTCCAAACAGAACACGCCACCCCAGAATATGCTTCTTTGGCATATGGATTTTGAGCTAAAGGCAACTGTAAAGAAGCAGATGCAAGAAATAGGCACAATTTAGTTGCCTATAAACAGGACATTAGCTTACAAAGTGTCCTTCTTCTCCATGTGCCAAAAACAAATGCCTGGAAACCACTTCAAGATTTTGTGGTGAAGAAGGGGGCCAACTAAAATCTGTATGACAAGCAAATCTTGTTTACTGAGCTTTCCCTGACCACTTCTCCCCAACCCACCTTAGCACTGACTTCCCCCACCCCTTTTTTCCCCCTTTGTCTTTAACTGAGATGACATCTAGCTCGGCCTGAGTTCTGAGCCGCTCCTCTGAGTTCCCCATTTTCCCCAGACCTTGTCCAGGTATATGTGAGGCCTACGTGTTATTAAAATTCTGCTGTTTTAGTATGGACGACTCTCAAAAAATTAGAATTTGATCTGCCATTTGACCCAGCTATAGCACTCCTGGGAATATATCCCAGAGAGGCAAAAAGGTATAGTCGAAGTGACATCTGCAATTGTTTGTTCATTGCAGCACTCTTTACAATAGCCAGAATCTGGAAAAAACCGGAGTGCCCAAGAACAGATAACTGGTTAAAGAAACTTTGGTACATTTACACAATGGAGTACTATGTAGCTGTTAGAAAAGATGAAGTTATGAAATTTACATACAAGTGGTACTACATGGAAAGTATCATGTTAAGCGAAATGAGTCAGAAAGAGCGGGATAGACACAGAAAGATTGCATTCATCTGGGGAACATAAAGCAACAAAACGGGAGACTAACACCCAGGAATGGCTGAGATTAGTACCAGGAATTTTGCTCCATGAATGGAAGGCCAGCCACAGGCTCTAGGTGAAAAGGAAGCTCAGATAGAGAAGAGAGCACCAAATAAAGGGTGTTGTGAGGACCCTCCCAGGGTGGGAGAATCACGCTGAAAGTAGTCTATAGACCAAACATGATTGCCACTCAATGCCTCTCTTGCAAAACACAGTACCCAAAAGAAGAGAGAGAGAACAAGGGGGAATACCCTGCCACAGAGGCAGGATGGGACGGGGGGGGGGGGGGGGGGGGGAATGAGGGTTGGGGGGAGATGCTGGGACCCGTGGGGATGGATGACGGGCACTGGTGGAGGGATGGGCACTTGATCATTGTATAACTGAAACCCAAGCACAAAATTTGTAAGCCTATAACTGTACCTCATGGTTTTTCACTAATAAAAAAAGAAAAAAAAATTCTGCTGTTTTTTCTCTCTTGTTAATCTGCCTTTTATTACCACAGTCTTAGCCAAGAACTCAACCAAGATCAAGGGAGGAAAAAATAATTTTTCTGCCCCTGTACATATTTTCATCATGAATATGCACCCTGCTGCACATAGTGCCAGGAGAAGGGGTTCGCATTGGCTTGCCTTAATTACCTCTTATATATTTATTCTGTTGCCTGACCCCACTCTTGAAGGATGAGCCCTGACTTTGCACACTTCTTAAAGGTCCTACTTTTGCCCCCCAACTCCCACTAGTCATGCTTGCTGTTTCTGCACCGAGGGAAGGGTTAATTCTGAACGCGGTGGCAGAAGCATGGTGAAGATGATGCAATAGGTGCAATGTCCCCACCCCCACCCCTGTCCCCACCCCCTGCACCAAGCCACCACCAGGGCTGTCAGCCTGCTCAGGGAAGGTCCCTGCCTGGTCCCCAGAGCTCAGGGAGAGCCCTGCTGCACTGGGTGGTTGACTTGTCTCTTCTCATTAGACAGAGGGGACAGGAGGCAGCCCAGTCAGTGACTTACTGCAGCATCTCCTGTCTAGAGACCAAGTTCCGCAGAGGAGACGCCGTGGCTGCCTGCCCGAGTCACCTTGTCTGCTCTGGGAGCCTCGGCCTCCCCAGCTAATTATCCCAGGACCATCCAGAGAGGCCTTGTGCACAGACACGGCCACACGGCTTGCCTCTCATGGACAGGAAGGGCCTGCTGGGGCTGTTTTAAGAAAGCAGAATTGTCAGAGTCCAAGAGGTAATTAGTATTTAAGAGGCATAAGTTGGCAAGGTTAAAAGCTGAGAAATAAACACATGCATGCGCGCATGTGTGTGTGTGTGCACACAGACACACACACAGACACACAACTTCACGGCGAAATAGTCCCTGCCTGGGAATCTGTTAAAGAAAGAAGACTCCACACAAAATCAGATGGGGGCCCACTGGGACAGGTGGCTCCACCTGGTGTCATTGGGCCCTCTAGAGCCCGTGCTTCCCCACCATTGGTTCTCCCATTCTACCAGCCACTCAACTGGCATCCTCAGAATCACCTACCCCTGCCCATGAGGACCTCATACTCTAGGACTTCTTCCCTGGCCAAACAGCAAACCCAACCCTTGGACAGATGTGGGGTCCTTGCCATCATTCCAGCCTCACCTCTGTTCCGCACACCTAACTCTCTGAAGCAGTTTTGACATTTGTGAATCCATCTTCCACAAAAGGCGTGAGTGAGTCCTTCTACTCCAGATCCTTTTCTGACCCTACTGCCAAGATGTCCCATAGCATAGTATATTTGTTCTCCAGCACGAGGTTTGGATAAAGTGCTTCCCAGTTCCTGTGTGGCTTGGTTAATTAATGAACCACTCAAAACTCAGCTTTCTCATCTGTAAAGTAGGGATATTGATACCTACCCAAAAGACTGTTAAGAGTGATTAAATCAACCTATTCCTTTAACATGGGAATGACGCAATGAAGCAAGGCTTTTAATCCAGGTAGGAGGAGTTTGTCCAGCATGACCAGGTAAATGTCCTATCTTCTGACTCTCTGGTACTCTATATAGCTTTAGATATTTGGTTCCCAATTATGTATTGGATGTCGATCAATCAGCTAATTCCAGCTCCTGTATTGAATTATCCCTCTAGGGATTAAGTCTATTAAAATCTGCTCAAGACTAGAGTTTTAGGTAAGAGAGCCCAACTAACTTTTATCCTGGCTCATTACTAATCTTTCTGAAGACTCAAGGGGGCCCCCTGGTGTTCACATTTGGGATTGTGTGAACAAGCCAAACTGGTTCATTCAGACGGGTCAAGTCTTCTTAAAACAAGCTTGACTTGAGGCTTGTTTTTGGTCCGAGTCGCACTGGTTTCCCATTTTCCCTATACGAGAGTGCTTTTCTCTGCACTACATCTCAGTAAAGATTCCTCGAGCTCCTGTAGCTAACCCAGGTGAGACATCAGGGACAATTGAACCCCAGCTATCCATAATGAAACGATTCCATCTGTTGAAGATGACGCTGGGCAGAGTCACTGAACCTTTGAGTGGGGTGGCATCAGGAGCAGTGGCACACGCAGGATTTCTTAAAAATGTGTATGATCCGCCCCCAAGAGCTCCTTTGGAACTCAGCATCCAATCGCCACTGTAAATTAGCCTGGACTGCTCAGACTTCCTCGGGCTTGCGAGACAGAAACCCAACAACTTCCTTAACCTTCCCTACTCAGCTACCATACTATGTCCTGTCTACCCTTTCTCCCAAATGTGCCCATTTGCTTTTAGCAATCTTATTCCAAACCACCCTCATTTTACTCCTGGCCATTTACAAGAGTTTCCATGCTTGATTCTGGTTCCAATCACAACCCTGGCTGCAACCAAACCCAAATTTCCCCCCTTGTCACTCTTTGCTCACAATCTTGCAAAGGCTTCTCATTGTCCCCTCTTCCTCAGACATATGCAACTTGCTGTCTGCATGAGGGTAGAAGGATGAGGAAGTCGCTCACACTTGGGGCCAGAATTCAGATACAAAACTGGGTGGGTTCAACAAGGTGAGTTCAGACACTCTCATTATGGAGGAAAGTTAGCAAGACCATTTAAATTGTTAATGTATTCCACTCGAATTGGTTAACTTTCTGGTGGAGAAAAGCGTAATTAATCCTGGACCCCTCGACACAGGTTGGAAATGCTATTGCTTTTAATTTATATGGGGAAAATAATGTTGAACGTTCCCAGACCCCAAAAATAGCCTACCAAATAGAAGTGTTCTACTTTCATATATCAAGGGAAATATGTATGAAAGAGGTTCCCAGACCCCTGTCTTAGCCCTTCATCCATGAAAGAAAACCAGAGGCTGTGCTCAAAATGTCTGTTATTTGGCCCTGGGCCATTCCTCCAAATAGAGAAACACTGGACTCTGGGCAAAAGAGGGGATGGACGGCCAGACCTGGCACAATCTGGCCCTTTCCCACCAGGGTCCCCCAGTGACTCTTCTTGCTTCTCTTGCCTAAATAAAGAGCTGAGGAAGTCAGAGACACAGAGATGAAAATACCAGCTTTATGATGGAGAATGGCCAATGGGGGCTGTGGGTTGGCACACAGCAGCCTTTCACATTTGGGTGATGTGACTCCAGGCTCCACTTAGCAGGACAGAAGATCCCAAAAAGAAACAGAGGGGTGACTGAACCCAGCACACTCAACCTCTTCCCCCAAACTCACTCATCAGAAAAGTTATGTTCTTTCTCTGGAAGAAGGGGGAGTGGCAAAGAAAGGCCAGAAAATACCAGGAGTGGGAAAGTAATTTGTTTTCCCTTAGCATTATTCACTCCATTCTAAACTCTGTCTCTTTGGTCTTCTCCACCTCTAGAAAAAAAAAAAAAGTTTCTTCCTGCCCCAGGGCCTTTGCACATGCCTTTAAAAAAATACTTGAAACACTTTTTTCTCCCTTTGCCTGGTGATCCCTAACTCATCTTCTGAGAAATCCTTCTAGACCACCCACACCAGGTCGCCTCCCCCTGTAATCTGCTCTCCTCGTCTCTATATTTTCTCATGGCAGTCTTTGTCATGGGCTGGAACAATAGTACAGAGGGTAGGGCATTTGCCTTGCATGCGGCCAACCCGACCACCCGGGTTCAGTATCTCCGCCCCTCTCAGAGAGCCCAGCAAGCTATCGAGAGTATCTCACCCGCAAGGCAAAGCCTGACAAGCTATCCATGACGTATTCAATATACCAAACACAGTAACTACAAGTCTCACAATGGAGACTTTACTGGGCCCACTCGAGCAAATCAATGAACAACGGGAGAGCAGTGCTACAGGACAGTGCTACAGTGCTACAGTCTTTGTCATGATTTGAAGTACATGATAATCGATGTGATTATTAATTATCTTGTAAGTGTGCTGGGGGCAGAGGCTGTGTTCATGACAGTGTCTGCCATAGCCCTAGCAGCTGATCATAGCGTGTGGCTTTTGTGTACTGTCTCCTATGGTTTTTCTTTTAATAATACCTTTGCAGTATAAGTTTTATTTGATTTTCAGAAAATTTATTCAGCTAGAATTGATATACCAAAGTTGTGCATATTTCTAATGTATGTAATTTGATGCATTTCAAGACATGCGCCCTCCATGAAACCATAATTTTTTTAATGTAATTAAATCATCCATGTGCACCCCCATGAAACCACATCTTTTTTAAAATGTAATTAAATCAGCCATCATCTCCACAAATCTCTTTGTGCCTTTGGCAGGGTATTGTTAGGGGGATTGGTGGTGTTTGGGGTTTTGTTTTTATGCTAAGAACATAACATGAGATACATCCTCTTAACAAGTACTGGTAAATATGAGGCCAGGCTGAACAGCATACCTCTGAACAAACAGACATGGCACAGCTAAAACTTTGTCCCCAGTGAGTAGCACCTCTCCCTAGTTGTTGTACTGTTGTACAACAACTACTGTTGTACAGTGCTACACTTTTTTACTCTGCTTTGGTTGTTTGGATTATGGTAAATACTTCTCACACAGGGATTCGAACACCATCGGTTGTTCTGTTCCTGGATTCTTTCCCTTACAATAATGTTCCCAAGTTCACTCATGATATAGCAGAGGGCATGGTTTCCTTCCCTTTATAGGGCTGAATAGAACTCTGGGTTTCTCTAGGCCACATTTTCTTTTTTTTTTTTAATTAGTGAATCACCGTGAGGTACATTTACATACTTACAAACTTTCATGCTTTCATTTCAGTCATACAATGATCGTGTACCCATCCCTCCAGCAGTGCTCATTCTTCACCACCTGATACATGTTGCCTGTATCCCTCCCCACTCCATCCCCCCACTCCACCCTTCCTCTGTGGCGGGGCATTCCCTTTTGTTCTCTCTTTCCTTTTGGGTGTTGTAGTTTGCAATGGAGGCATTGAATGGCCATCGTGTTCCATCTATAGTCAAAATTTGGCATGTATTACCCAACCCGAGGAGGTCCTCCAAACACCCTTTACTTGGTGTTCCCTTCTCTATCTGAACTGCCTTTCCCCCAGCATTAGAAGCCGGCTTCCAAGCCATGAAGTAAACCTTCTAGTCCTTATCTCTACTAATTTTCAGTGTTATTCTGTTACTTTATGTTCCACAGATGAGTGCAATCTTTCTATGTCTGTCCTTCTCTTTCTGACTCATTTCACTTAACATGATACTTTCCATGTTGATCCACTTATATGCAAATTTCATGACTTCATCTTTTCTAACAGCTTCATAGTATTCCATTGTGTAGATATACCAAAGTTTCTTTAACCAGTCATCTGTGCTCGGGCTCTCAGGTTTTTTCCAGATTTTGGCTATTGTAAACAGTGCGGCAATGAACATACAAGTGCAGATGTCATTTCTACTACATTCTGTTACCTCTCCAGGATATATTCCCAGAAGTTGTATTGGTGGGTCAAACAGGAGCTCAATTTCCAATTTTTTGAGAATTATCCGTACTGTTTTCCAAAAGAGCTAAACCAGTCAGAATTCCCACTAGCAGTGAAGGAAAGTCCCTTTCTCCCCACATCCACTTTTGTTCTTTTGGAATATTTAATGGATTTTCTTTATCCATTCATCTACCCATGGACATGGAGGTTATTTCCACAAGTTGGTTATTAAGAACAGTGCTGCTGTGAAAATGGAATGCAGGCATGTCTACAAAGAGCCTCATTTCAACTCCCCTGAAGTTGAAACCCCAGTAGTGGGGTTGCCTGATACTATGAAAGTTCTATTTTTAATTCTTTGATTAACCTCTAAAAAGCTTTACATTCTGTGGATACTTAAATTATTGACAAAGGAAATAGCAATAGTCAACAGGTCCTGTCATTAGAAGCACTTCACACACAGGAACTCCTTGATGGTGTTGAAAAAGCTGCAAGTGGACGCTTTCCGCGCCTCTGTTTTCCATGTGGAGAAGTCAAGGCTTGAAGAGGTTTGAGATTCCCAGCCACGCAGCTGCTGAGTGGAGCTGGGATGAGAAGGCAGGAAGGTAGCTATGGTGATGCTATTTGCTGTTGTGTCTCCGCTGATGGAAGGGGAAGCTCTCTAAGCTCAAAAGAGAGATGGAGAAGGGCTGTGACACTGAGAACGTTTCATGTGGAAGAGACTCGACAAGGTAAACCAAAGTCTGTGAAAAGAGCCAGAAAGAGCACCAAAGCCACCACCCCGGTAAGGAAACAGAGTAGGCCTGTGATACAGGGCAAATGCAGGAGCATAAAAGTGAGTAGTGTGAGGACCAAAACGAGAGTACGGTGGGTAGGGCATTTGTCTTGTGCACAGCCAACGTGAGTTCAGTCCCTGACATCCTTTATGGTCACCTAAACCCAGCAGAAGTGAATCCTGAGCACAGAGTCAAGAGTAAGCCCTGAGTGTCATCAGGAATGGCCAAAAAACAAACAAAAAAAAGTGAAATTTTTTGTGAGTGAAACAAAAGTGAAACAAACAAAAAAAAAGCTCATTTCTACCATTTCAACCACCAACTCCAGTCCTGGGAATTGGTAGTTTGGCTCATGGCCAGTTAGTTGTCATGGCAATGGACCCTCCTAGTGGTCCAGCCTGGGGGCGGGGGCTGGGAACCCCTGCCTTCTGGGTTTCTCAGAAGCCCTGAGCAATAAGATCTGCCTTGGGCCACTTGTTAGGGGAAGACAGACACAGAACACTCAGCACAGCACTTGAAAGCGCAAAAGTCTAATAAATGTTTTTTAAACCTCTCAGAAGAGCCCACCTAGGAGGCCCAGCTCTGGCCAAGCTCTGATAGATGCCATGGGGTGTCTCTCCCCGAAGGGGCTCTCCTTGGGAGGCTAATCTGTAATTAATGTGGCCAATAAGCTCCTGGAGGGCTGGACTGCCCCCACCACGTGCCCACACCTGCGTGGTCAGCGCTGGCAGGCTCATTGTTTTAAGTGATGAGCAATTGTCATTTTCTGTCGCCTCCATGATAAATCACTTGAAGAACTCCCTTCTCTCGACAGCATAAGTAATTACAGCCTGGTGTCTGGGGCCCTGGCACCGATTAGGAGGGAGGAAAATGACGCTGAAGCGGCTGCTGACTCGTTTTTCTTTTCCCACCATGGTATCAAGGCTGCAGGGTCAGAACTGCCCAGCTGGACCTTTCTTGGACTGCAAGATAGGCTCCCCCCCAAAACCCCTTTTGATACCACCCCAGCCCAAGCCTGAAGATTCAGCTCTCCAATGTCCCCCCTCCCCAAGGCCCCACCTCCTTGCCTCCAGCTGTCTTCAAGACATGAGTTCCAAATGGATCAGTGATTAGGAAGAAAATGTATTGTATTATAATGGGGAGAAATAATTGGACTAGATCAAAAGAAAAATGAAGTGCATACCTCGTAAGAGGTTCGGTGCCCAGCAATGCATGCTCAGGAATATTTTATTCAGCATGTCTGCTTGGTAGAGCCCACACATCTTGCATCTGTAGAATTAATAAACATCTTGGTCAGCAAAACATATCTCAGTCATCAGTGAGGATCTTGGTGACCCAGAAATGACAATGCAGAAACTCCTGGCTGCTCCTGACTTTTCTATAGCCTGAGAAGAAGTTCCTGGAAGGGAACCCAAAGAGAAAAGTGTGGGAGAGAGAATTCCCAGGGCAAGTGGGAGTCATGGAAAAGACATTTGAAACATCAGTGTGCAAGAGTGATTTTGGCAGCAGCAGGCACTGCCGTTTCTCCCTATGCCCCATTGTCACCAGCATAAACAAATGCAGAGAGCTCCCCAAGTCATAGCCAGGGGAAGGTCGTCCGCTTGGCTACTTCTCTAACATGCACGGGACTGGCTATCCGGGCAGCCTCCTTTCTCCATGCTTCTTCCTGCCCCCGCCCACCAGGTAGGCGGCTGTCCCAGAGGTGATTTGCTAAAGAATCTGCAAACAGTCCCCACAAGACACCCAAGCTGAAAATTTGGGAAAGGCTTCAGACAACCTTCTCTGGGCTGCAGATAGCAGCACACAGGAACGTTTTAGAAACTGAGGCATCCTGCTGTCCCTCCCCTGGTGAGTTTTCCCCCATTTCTCACCCTGTTTTCCTCGAGGGATTCTCTATGCATGTTGACAAATGTCCCACAGAACTTAACTCGGAGAAGCTGTCCCTCGGCACATGAGATTTTGACAGCAGGAGGAATGGAACCAGATTCAAACCAAGACCATAGAGACCAGATTCAAATCAAGACCATAGAGACCACCCCAAGAAGGAGGGGACGCCAGAGTTATTCACCAGTATTCCAAGAAATAAATGCAGCTCATATTTGTGGGATATTTATTTTGGGCTCATGGGTTTCCAGGTAGGCTTGAAAGAATCCACAGCAATGTACCATCAACATACTGTTTGTTAGTGGCCAAGTCAGGACAGGGCTTTGCCTGCCGTCCCCTCCACAAGGATGTGTACATAAAGCCTGGGGGCTTTATGATTTGCTCTGAGTTGTAACATGAAGGGAATGACCCTTGTGTCTACCTTTATCACATAGGATCAAATGAGATCATGAAGAGCTTCACACTGGGCTTTCCCCCTGGTAAGCTCTTAAGAAGCATTCCCAGCCCCACAGACTCCATACAAGACTGTCCTTAACCTTTCTGGTGCATTAGCTTAGAAAATGTCTTACAAAGTGCCACTGACACTAAGGGTCACTTGAGCTATGGAATAGCTTACTCTGTAATTGAGTACAAAATCTCCCTTTCCCCCCAAAGTCCTCACTCTGCCCCAACAGCAGCCCAGCCCTGCTCCTCCATAGGACATGGCTAAGGTCGCACAGAGCTGGCCATCTCGTCATTGCCCTCCCTGCCGCCACTGCACACTGCACCCTCAGGTTAGCACGTTGAGGCCTTCTTCCTCCTGCCTGCTCCTCTGGACAAAGATCCCTATATCCAAGGACTCCCCTCTTCACCCAAACTCAGGGAGAGTTTCTCTAGCTGGAAAGGCTCTGCACAGAGCACTCAGCCCAGGATGCTGAAGGATGATGAGAAATTCCTGTCCATCCCCACTGTAGCACTGTACCTCCCGTTGTTCATTGATTTGCTCAATCAGGCACCAGTAACATCTCCATTGTGAGACTTGTTGTTACTGTTTTTGGCATATCAAATATGCCACAGGGAGGTTGCCAGGCTCTGCCATGCAAGCAGGATACTCTCGATAGCTTGCCAGGCTCTCAGAGAGGGATGGAGGAATCGAACCCAGATCGGCCGCATGCAAGGCAAACGCCCTACCTGCTGTGCTATTGCTCCAGCCTAAACCTGTTCTAACAAGTTCCAAAAACATCTAGACCTTTTAAATTGCTGATTGCATATCACTCTGACCTCTCTTGATGATCTTGATTGCCCAGGCTCTAACACTTGAGTGTTCCACAAAGACAGACAGACAGACAATGAACTGACTACAAAAACCACATGTACTTGTGCACACATATGCAATTGATCGATTGATCTGACCCTTCAAAAATAGCAAGGAGAAAACTGATAGCACACACACATACACAAAGCCCTCCACACTGGGTGGTCAGGTTAGGCCAGCCTCACTCCTCCCTCGGCTTCCTGAGAAGAACCAAGAGCAGGAGAAGGCCAGCCAGCCCTCCTGGTACACTTCCTGTCACTTGGACTCAGCTCCACTTAAGGAAGGGTCTGGCGCCATGGCAAGTGGACACAGGATGGGATTGGCTGCAGGATGGATACACCTTTCTGTGCCTGAAGGTGAGGATGTCCTGAAGCAAGGAGATGGGGAGGGAGCCAGCATGATGACAGTCACCCGCAGGACCTCACAACCGTCGTTGTTGTAAGTGATTCATCTACAAGCAGGCTTGTCTATCCTCGTAAGACCCTGTCTACTACCATTTGGGAGATGAGCAAACAGGACCAAAGAGAGGTTAAGGAACTCACCTCAGCCCGCACAGAAACAGCAGAGACACCCCAGCTGGTGTTGGCTCCCAGGCCACAAGGCCGCAGAGCCTGGGCCCTACATCTAGACCAGACTGTCTTCCCAACATTGCACCATCTGGGCCAATCCAGGGAAGCTGGGATGGTACAGAAAAGACCAGAAACTTGAGAAACTGGAGACAGAGAGACGGCACTGCCCAATGGACAGCCTAGAGAGAAGCATGGGGCAGGGAGGTAGAGGACAGAAGCAGAGGGGCAGTGTAATGTGACCCAACACTTCTTCTGGGACAGAGACATGGGCATGGGGAGAGGCCACTGCAGTCACCGCAGCGATGGCCTAGCCTTGCAGCTCTAAAATGCAGCATCCCCCAGGACGAATTAGCTCGCATCTCTGCCACCTACAGAAAGCAAGGCAGACTCCAGCAGGAAAGCTTCTGGAGTCCCATTAGTGCAGCAAGGGCCGCCCACCACCGCCTCCCTCCACCCTCACAATGAATTAACTGCGTGACGGAGATGGAGGAGATGCCCGAGTCCCCCATCGTCTTCCCTAACCTTGGGACAAATTAAATCAAATTCCACTGCACGGCCTGAAGGCATAAACTTCGTTAGCTGCACCAATATATTCTGCCAGGCAGGCAGGCTCCCAGGTACTAATTACTTTATTCAGCAAGTTAAACAAATGATATGATATCTAAATTCAGGGGAGAGGCACCCAAGAGTTATGGAACACATACCACTGGGACTTGCCAATGAACAAAGCAAAACAGAATTGCTAAACTAACAGCTCCATGATTGATCTGTGCACACTGCTGCTGAGTCTTCCCCCCAGAGGCCACTCCAGTGACGCCAAATCTGTGGACCCTTTTCTTACCGATGGCTGTTTGACCCAGTGGTTAGGTGTGTAGATATGGTCTGGGACAGAGCAGGGTTCAACACTGTACCCATTGTGTGACTGGGGCGCATTGTGTGAATGTGTCCAACATTCAAACTTCTCAGAGCTAACAAGGACCACCTCCTTTGAACCTGCCAAGTGCAACCTCCTCGCATCCCACCCTCTCCCCCGCAAAATACCTCCTAAGGTCACTGCCAGGATTTGTAGATCATCAGTACAAGGATGTTCGCATGTAGAAAATCCTCCATGAATGAAAACTGTTGCATGCATGCCCTTCCTGATTTGTCTGGGAAACTACTGGTGAAGACACAGCACAGGGTGGAACCCAGGATCCCCTCCAGAGCAGATCAGTCCCCAGAGAGGAGGCTCATGCAAGCCAGCCATGTTCTTTTCACATTTACTGATTGGTAAGATGGAGCTGTTCCATCTCATAAGGGCAGCAAACATGAATGGGGCGGAAAAGGAAGAAGAGTCAATAAGAGTCATACTCCAGACCACCGGCCTCCACCCACATACCAAATTGACACCAGTGCCTTCTAGCTCTTCTCCTCTTGGGGACAGTAAGTTTGGGGGAGGGGAACTATAGACCTCTGAAACATTACCAGGAGGAACCTTTGAGCATTGATCTGGGAGTAACCCCCAGGAGAGATGTCAAGTGTTCCGATCTAAAGTGTTCCTTATATTGGGTCGTCCTCTACTGTTTATCCCTCTTCTAGCACCCATTCCCCTACTATCCCTTCAAGGGTTCAGACAAAGTTGAATGCCTACCAGCGGCCACTTGGTGAGGGTGCTTTGGAAGGACTGGACGAAAGAAGCTGAGCAAGGGTAAAGGCAGTGCCCACTGAGACAGTTAATGGGCAACTGACAAATGCCAGAGTGGTTTGTCAGGAAGAGCAAAGTCAGATTGAAAGAGTGGCGAGCACGGGAACAAAAACCACCCAGGAGCGTGCAGACATTTGAGGAGGGATTGAAGGAAGGCGGGTGGAATTCATCATTCGCTTTGAATGCTAAAGGTTTACTCTTCACCTCATGCTCCAAGGAACTGAATCAGAGATGGACAGTTTGGGGATCCCTGACACTCGCCTACACACATTTGGACAGCACTCTTCCATGACACACAGCGGAGAAGAGGAATGTCAAACGGCCTTAAAGAGAACGCTTCCTGTTGTCAGAATGTTGGGCATAAAAAGCAGGAGGATTTGGAGAGAGTTGGGCGCTGAGAAAGTTTTCCTTAAACAAACGAAGGATACCAATCCAGGAAACAAACCTTCCATTACCTGAGCTCAAGAAAACATCTGGTCCTTGGATGGCAAATTGAGTTCGATATACGTGGCAATGCTGATGGAATGCAAGCAGCCACCAGGAGCACTGCCTGTAGGAAGCATTCTTAGCCTCTGTCTGGATTTAGCAAGCAAAAGTTCAATGATGGATTAATACTGTTTGCCACCAGTGCAGGAAGAAAATGATAGCACCCATATATTTGCCATCCCTCATGGAGCTCAACTTCCTTTTTAAAGCTGGAACTTACCCAAAGAGGAGGAACTTACTCAAAGCAGTATTGCTAGTGGTAGAGTCAAGTGTGGTATAGAACAACCCGGGCAACTGGGAAGATAAATGTCGTGGCTCATTCTCTGGTCAAAGGAGTCAGTAGAGAAGCACAGACTATACCAGAGGGAAGCAGATAAAAGAAACAGTGTTTGGTGCAGAACAGGAAGAAGTTTGGTCCAATCTCTTTGTTCACTTTGGGGACATACATTGCTATGCACCAGAAGGGCTTCAGCTTGAGTTGACACATCCGTGTGACTGGGACTTGAGTTTAGGGGTTAGAGACAGAAACACACACAGTAATTAAAGAGAGTTGACCAGCTTTTGTCCTGGTCGGTATCTTAATCACTTGATAAAGACTTTGAGCACCTTTGAGCAAATCCCTGAAGGAAGAATGTGGCTGGGATCCTTGGGGTGTTTGTAGCAAGGAGAAGAGGGAGATAGACATGGAACAGCTAATTATGCAATTTGTTATTTAATTATAAATGGAGATAAATGTTATGAAGAGTCACCAGGAGCTGTGGCAGCAAACAGGTCTTATACAGTTGAGAGGAGGAAGAGCTTCCCTGAGCAAGAGGCATTTAAACTAAGACTCAGAGGATTAAAACAGGAGCTCTTGATGGATTAGGGAGAGAGGGAGGGAGCAGAGAATGAAAAACTGAGAGACCAAGGGCAGAGGGGAGCCTGTTACAGGGCCTAAGGAAGGACAGAACACGACATACTTGAGGAATTGAAAGACCAAAAGGTCAGAGGGCTGGTACATAAAATAAGCATTTTTTTTCAGATTGCTTTTGTCAGGAAAAAGAGGAACCAACAAAAGGCTCAGCAAAAAATGGCGAATCTGCCCACATGTTCCCGCTAGCACCTGCTGAGTCCTTGCATGGAATTTTCCAACATACCCCTTTGGGAGTGGCTGCAGAATGAATACAGCCTGGACTGAATGCAAACTCTACAGAAAACAATATGGAAGTCTCTCAAAAAATAGGACTAGAACTCCCACCTGACCCATCAATACATGAGCATCTATCTCCCAAACATAACAACATTAATTTGAAAGGACAGATACATGACTACATTCATAGCACACAAAGTGTAGTTTTCAAAATATGGAAACAACCCAAATGCCTGACTAGGTATGAAAGGACCAAGAAGTTTACACACATGCACACACACACACATGCACACACACACATGCACACACACACTGGAATATTACACAGCTCTAGAAAGAACAACAGAAAGAGGAGAAGAACTGAGTGCTGAAAGTAGGTAAAGGGATACATGTGATCACTTTCATCGCCTGTATTGCAATCATAATGCCCAAAAGGAAAGAGATAGAATGAATGTGTGCGAGAGGAGAGAGAAAGAAGAAAAAGTGTCTGCCATTGAGGTAAGCTGAGGTGGGGAGGGGTGTGGTAGGAAGGAAACGGGGACACTGATGGTGGAAAATGTGTGCTGGTGAAGGGATGGGTGTTGGAACATTTTATTACTGAAACCCAATCATGAATAATTTTGTAACTGTGCATCTCATAATGATTCAGTTTAATTTTTTTTAATTTTGTAAAAAGAAGGAACAATAAAAGAAATGGATTCAGAATGGTCTCACTCATATGTGGAATTTAAAGATATGAAGCAATGAATTTGCTTCATATCTTTAAATAAATTTTGTGGTGCCTCAAAGGTCCAAAATCAATACAACAGGATAACTGATCCACACAAATGAGTTGGGTGAGAGTGGCTGAAAAAGGAGGTCCCTGGGGATCTTGGGGGAGAAAGGTGGGTACCCTGGTGATGGGCATGGTGTTGGAATTATGCGCATGGGAAACCACTAACGGTATTGTAAACCACAGGACCACAATTAATGTTTTAAGTGTTTTAAAGATGCAATCCTTTAGCATTATTCCCCTGGTGTTCCAGGAAGATTTTCACACTTGAGAGAGACAAATGTGATACCACTCTGGTCCCCAGACCAACACCACTTTCCACCACCACCCCCCGCCCCCAACCATCCCCAACTTGGCGAAATAGATGAGCAAGATGAGCAAGCATGCAACAACCCGGTGGGAAGAAATGGATTCATGAAAAAAAAAGTCCAGAAGGAAAGACTAGAGCTACTCAGGAAAATCAGAAAATTGATAGGGAGAGCAATGAGCAGTGTAGCTGGGACATGGTAGAGAAAGGCAAGAAAAGGAAGTTTGTGGTGCCTCAACCCACCAACCAATCAATGTGTAAGATAGATGCATGTGTTTAATATAAAGAATATATATAGGGGCTGGAGTGATATAGGGGCTGGAGCGATCGCACAGCAGGTAGGGCATTTGCCTTGCACGCCACCGACCTGAGTTTGATTCCCAGAATCCCACATGGTCCCTCAAGCACCGCCAGGAGTAATTCCTGAGTGAATGACCCAGGAGTAACCCCTGTACATCATCGGGTGTGACCCAAAAATAAAAAACAAAAACCCGAATATATATAGAGGGCTGGAGCAATAGCAGAGTGGGTAGGGCATCTGCCTTGCACATGGCCTACCCGGCTGACCCGGGTTTGATTCCTCCACCCCTCTCAGAATGCCCGGCAAGCTACCGAGAGTATCTCGTCCTCACAGCAAAGACTGGCAAGCTACCCGTGATGTATTTGATATGCCAAACACAGTAACAATAAGTCTCACAATGGATACGTTACTGGGCCCGCTCGAGCAAATCGATGAACTGGGAGGACAGTGCTACAGTGCTACATACATAAAGAAGCAAAATGTGAAGACGCAGGAATAACCTGAGCCCAGAGACCTGCAGATCTGTGAGGAGAGGTCTGGGGATCGTGGGCAGGAGAGCTAGAAAGCCTATCCAACATCAGCTAATTCTGGGACAGGAAGCTCAGATGTGTCTGTTTTCCTCACAAGAAAGCAGTGCATCCCTAAAGGCAGGAGCTGGGGCCCAGTGGGCGAGTGGGCGGGTCCCCACCAGGATGCCTGAGACGGATGAACCCCATGCAGCTTGCGGACGCTTCAGCCACCAGCAAGATCGATAAGGAACAGGCTTCCTGTGTCCAGGTCTGTGTTGTCAACACAAGAAGGTCAGCGCCACAATGCTAGAGGGCAGACATCAAACTCTTGGTGGGGAGAGCAGGCGGAGGGGGGTGGCTGCGAACAAAAGCACCTCTGAAAAGGGCTCTGTGAAGAGAGAGAGGAGATAAACCCAAGCCCTTGCACGAGAAAACCTGTCAAACTGTGTTTACAAGATTGAAGCTGGTGACGAGAAATGGATGGCTGGGGAAGGAGAAGCTTTGTGAACCCCTTTAAGAGGCTGCAGGAAACACAAGAGGGAGCACAGGAAGAGAGCCTCCTCCCTGCGCCCCCTGCTCACAGCAAGCCCCCCACCCCTGCCATCCCACCATGTTTTGGAGAAATAGAGGTGCAGGGTGGGAATATCTAAATTATTTTTGTTCACTTTTATAGATGGGACTGGAGGAAGGGTGGGGTGTGGATCTTCTCCCTAAAACTGAGGTCATGAGCCTACATCTGTAGCCCAACCCAGCTGGGTCCCTAAATACTAGGTCTGCCCTGGGTCTGGCCTTGTGCCTTGTGCCCCCTTCTGCCAAAGATCCTAAATATTATCTCTCTCCCTCTCCCTCTCCCTCTCCCTCTTCCTTTCCCTCTCTCTCCCTCCCTCTCACTCTCTATATATTTATCTCACTCTCTCATTGTCTCTCTCTGTCTCTCTGTCTCTCCTCTCTCTCTCACTGTCTTTGTCTGTCTATCTTCCTCCGCTCTCTCTCTCTTGCCCCCCTAGATCATGGGATTTGAGGTCCAGCATAGTAATCTAGTGACCTTCCTGGGCCTCACCAGCATGGGACCTCACTGAGCTCCAACCCTCCACTCCTCACCCCAACCCACTGGACTCCGTGACCCACAGTCATTCACCAGTGAACCAGCCTGTGCCATGCCCAAGTCTGTGCCACAGTGAAGGACCCAAGAACTTTACTTAAAAGCAGACAGAAGCAAACTGGCTCCAGAGTCATAGAAATTTGGCCTTGGTCCCTCCTTCCCACAACCTCAGCTCTTTCTAGCCGAGGGTGTTTTTCTCTCTGTTAACAATCGGAATGCCCACTAGAGAGATTGTCCATTACATTTCCAGTTCCCATTCCTCTGCCTCTCCCAGGTTGTTGCTCATATTCGTGTTCTCCTAAGTTACCAGTGAGTGAACTTACACTGTGAATCCTTGCAGTTGTCCTTAAAATCCTTACTGTAGAAATCTGCCATCTGTACCAGCAACAAGAACATAGAGTTCTTGTTTCCACCTGCAAGTCAACGAATGCCAGGGAGCTGCCTGGCTCTCCCTCCATGATGGGGGAGCCCATTGCCATTCAAGTTGCCCCACATACAGTCAAGCCTGCTTCTCAGAGCTGGGAATGACTGAGAACACAGTTTAGGAGAAGCACATTCTGTGAATCTGAAGGGCTGAGCAGAGCTCAGGTGCCTGGACGGCTGAGACCATGTGCCCAGCAGACTCGGGTCTATTCCCATTCGGCCAGACTTTGAGTGTGCTCAGTCTGTACACAGTTCCCACTCTGACGTTCAGGCACTCCTCTCACACACAGAATTAAGAATCGCACCTCGGGGCTGGAGAGATAGCACAGTGGGTAGGGCATTTGCCTTGCATGAGGCCGACCTGGGTTTGATTCCCAGCATCCCATATGGTCCTCTGAGCACTGCCAGGAGTAACTCCTGAGTGCAGAGCCAGGAGTAACCCCTGTGCATTCCCGGATGTGACCCCCGTCCCCCAAAAAAAGAATCACACCTATGTGGAGGTCAGAGGCCAAGAAACAGAAGCAGCTCTATAGATCCTGAAGAGAAGGAGCTGTGATCAAGGCCAGGAGAACGGAAGAAGCTTCCACCACAGTTAGAAGAGATGAGGAAGCTACAGCTGGAGAAACCACCCTGAAGACCAGTGACCTACTTCCATCAGTCATTTCCCTGAGGAGTTCCATACTCAGCTCCCTGGAGAAATGGTCCAGACTGCAGGTGTGAAGCAGGTGATCTCAGAGGGGCTACAAAGCTTCTACCTACATCTCTACCTCCAATGACAAAGACTTTGACTCCTTTTCTGCTTCTGAATCTCCCATAAGCATCTCCCTGGGTCACCCTAACCATAAACCATGTGGAAAAGGACCCAGGTTCCGGCTTTGCCTCTGCCACTCACAAGACACGGCTGGAGACAGGTGGTGGTGAGGTCAGGTAGGTAATCCACAACTCTGCATGGGGCACTTTTGAGAGTAAATGAAAGACTCCAGATAAGGTACTTGACACTTGATTAATGCTCACCGTGTGGCAGTTGCTACAATTATTTATAGAAACTTGATCTGGGGACTGGTAGTCTCCCCCTGTGCCAAGCCCTGCACCCTCTCTCCAGAAGATGTTGGGCATTTGAGTTCCAATGAAAAGATATACTCCCCATCGCTTCCATGGCTCAGCATTTCTTTTTCAGATCCGATTATAATGGCAACATTTGTAAATTGCTGATCCTTTAATTCTCCATAAGCACCGGTTCCAGCTAAACATATTCAGATCAATTGTACGAAGAGACATGAACTAAATTCTTTACTTCTGTGTCTTCCAGTTTTGTATTCTGTAGAGGTTGTGTTCAAAATTGCCACACACATGCACACAAAAAGAACATGGTGCTGCAGGTATATCTTCTCTATCATCCATCAATCAAATCAGAGGAAACCCAATAATAAGCCCATTTCTGAGCAAGCAGTTCTAGCCTCGCAATTGCTATCACCAAGCAAATCCATTTCAGAATGATAAAATGTTTCCAATCAGAATTAACTTTACAAACCCAAGCCACATGCAAACTTACTCCCATGGGCCTTCAAATTCAAACCATTCCACGGGTAATGAAATTATACTTGTAAAGAACTTAAATTGATTGGACCTCCAAATTCGAAATTCAATTGTAGAAAATAAAATCAGTTCTAAACCGCAAGGGCCTTTGCCAAGCCATCCTCTGCTCTGAAGCATAATTCAAACATCATATGGAGACAGGTCAATGCTTCCTACAAAGATATCTAGCAGGCAAACAGACCTGTGGTAACAGCAACCAGATCTGTGATCGCTGATACTGATGAATGAGGGGCCACACACTCTCAAGTCCCCAGGGACCACCAGTAAAGCTGACATTCTCAGGAACGGCATTTCCCGTAACCTCGCCATAATTTCCAGGAACAGAAATTTAAAGGTATTCTCAATTTCCGTGGTATTGCATTTTAACTAATTCAAAGTTAAGTTTATTTTTTCCAGTTTTGCTGAGCTACAACTGACATCGTGTCACGTAAGCTTAAATGTACCACCTGATGGGCTGACTTACAGACTTTGGAAAGTGATTACCACCATCGGTTTAGCTGTCACCCCTTGCCTCACTGCATCTATATACTAGTTTTAAAAGGAGAAAAAAAAAACTATGGTGAGAACGCGTCTGCCTTGCACGCGGCCAACATGGCCGACCCGAGTTCGATTCCTCCGCCCCTCTCGGAGAGTCCGGCAAGCTACCGAGAGTATTCGATATGCCAGACACAGTAACAACAAAGTCTCCAATGGAGATGTTACTGGGCCCACTCGAGCAAATCGACAATCAACGGGAGGGCCTTTACTTTACTTACTTATGGTGAGAACATTTAGGGTCTACTCCTACCTCCCCTCTTTTTTCTTAGCTGAGTTTTCTATGTTGTTGGAAAAATACTTCCATTCTCAAAAATCTTCAGTGGGGATTGGTACAGTGATAGTATAGCTGGTAGGGAACTTGCTTTGCACACAACCCACCCAGGTTTGGTCCCCAGCATCCCATATGGTTCCCCAAGCTCACCAGGTGTGATTCCTGAGCACATAGCTAAGAGTAAGCCCTGAGCACTGCTGGGCGTGGCCCAAAAACAAAAGCAGAACAATCTTTATTGGGAACCCTTTCTTTATTGATTGAACACAAATCATTTAGCATGATCAAAAGGTGCTCCTCAGGACACTTCCCAAATCACTCTGGGAAGGCCCTGACCTCTGCTGGTCCAACTCTGAAGCTTATGGCAATTGGAGTCTTCTTTAGATTGCCTGTCCCTTTGGCACTCTAGGGCATCTGCCAACGCCTCATAGTATAATGTCCTTTCAGAAAATGTTTTCAAACTTATTCCTGTGCTAAGTTTATCTCCCTGGCTAGAGTTTCTTTTTCTTCTACTTACCATTAAACTTTTCTATTTTCTCTAAAAAACAAACAAACCTTTTCTTTAGGGCTGGATAGCTAGTACAGCAGGGCAGGTGGTTGCCTGGAATGTGGCTGACCCAGGGAGCAATCCCTACCACAGAGGTAGGAATAAGTCCTGAGTATTGCCAGCTGTGGCTCAAAAACCAAAATAGAAAAACTAAACCCCTTCTAAAACTTGTTTTCACTTCCTTCATTTTATTTTTAATTAAATTTTATTTTTAATAAATTTTTATTGCTTGACTCTTTAAAACATGTTCTGTGCTAGTCGGTGTTCTTCAGCACCAGGCCCCTTATTTATTATTCTACAGAATCTTCCCTCTCCAGTTGGAAGCCTCCGATGACTTTCAAAGTGGCTGAACCCCATTTCCTGTGACACTGCTAAAGGACAAGTCAGTGCCCCGAACTAATTAATCTTAGAGAGTCAACATCTACTTGGCTTTTTTAAAGCCCTAAACTCATCATTACAGAGATACATTCAGTCTGTCAGTCCAGATCTAAGCTCCTGGGCGTGAGTCAGAAAAAAACCTCATTCATCAGGAAGTTTACATGCTAGTCAGAAGAGAGATAAATGCATAAGCACACAAGTATATACCCTGTCCTGAGAATCTCTTCCATTCCCTCCTCTATGAGGACCAGATTTATGATGATGCCAGGAAAACGTGAAGGCCCTATGGCAGGAAAGAACCTTCCAGACTAAGGGCTGGGGGGGGGGGGGGGGGGGGAGAGGAGGGAAGAAAAAAATTGCCAAACACAAATACTCAGCCAGCATGTGAACTAGTGCCTACCATTGATTTGAAGAATCTTTCCTTAAATATAATAAGAATGCTGATCTTTCTTTGTCTTCTATGCTCGGAATAAAACAAAAGGGTTACTCAAAAATCCTACTGCCCTCTCTGAGGAATGCATCATTACCATTAAGTCTAAACTCTCCTTGTGTTCCCCGCCCGCTGCCCCCCTCCCCCCCCCCCCCCCCCGCCTCCCCTTTCTGCTACACCAGGCCGGAAGGCCTTGTGTGAACTGTGTCTATTTCCACCACGGTTCTTTTCTAAATGGCTTTACAATGGCAAATATTCCCAATCAATTAAATACTTTAAATTACTCCTGTAGTTATTTATGTTTTCACGTTTTTCTTTTTTTGAGTAATTAAGTCGAAGTTAAGAAGATTATTTGGGAATAAGCTAAATCCTTGCTTGTTTGTTTTTGGGTTTTGTTTTTATATTTCGGGCAAAACCCAGTAGTGCTCAGGGCTTCCTCCTGACTCTCCTTTCAGGGATCACTCCTGGTGGGTTTGAAGGATAAAATGTGGTGCCAGGGATGCACCCAGGTTGGCTGTGTGCAAGGCAAGCCCCCTGCCTATTGTACTATCACTCCAGCCCCTTGGAATAAGTTAAATTTTAATTAATTCTTTGTTGATCACTGTCACTGTCCTCCCATTGTTCATAGATTTGCTCGAGCGGGCCCAGTAACATTGTGAGACTTGTTACTGTGTTTGGCATATCGAATATGTCACGGGTAGCTAGCCAGGCTTTGCCGTGTGGGCAAAATACTCTTGGTAGCTTGATGGGCTCTCCGAGAGGGGTGGAGGAATCAAACTCAGGTCAGTGATGTCGACCGCATGCAAGGCAAATGCTCTACCCACTAATATCATTGTATATTCCTCTACACCTGTAAAAAAATAATACAATAGACTATGTCTATCTATTTTACCCAGTTTTCCCCAGAGTAACATTTTACACATCTTACATGATCACGTTTATTGACATGAAGTACATATTGACAGAATATAATTAATCTACTAGATTTCTTTGGTCTAATCACACCCACCTGTGGGTGCATGTGTGGGGTGATGGCATATATGTGCACTTCTTTCTGTTGTATCACCTAACTAGATTCATCTATTCACTGCCACCACCAAGATCCTGGAAATCTAGGGCTGAAGTGGTAGTACATTGGGCAAGGTATTTGCCTTGCATGTGGCTGAATCAGGTTCAATCCCTGGCACCACATATGACCCCCTGAGCGCCACCAGAAGTGATCACTGATGCAGAGCCAGGAATAATCCCTGAGCATCACTGAGTCTGGCCCTAAAACCAAAACAAACAAAAAGAAAAACCAACTCCTGGAAGTCATCACAAGGATTCCCTCAGTTGCCCTCTTATAACCAAATCACTTTCCCTCCCATCCAAGCCCATTCCTAACCCTCAACAATCACAAATCCATTCTCTATTTCTAATTTGTTATTTCAAAATGATATGTAAATAGAATTAGAGAGTATATAACTTCGGGGTATTGACTTTTTTTCTCTCATAAAAATTCTCTAAAAATGCATCCACATTGTCGTGTGAATCAACAGTTTGTTCCTCTTAATTGCTGAATGGCATTCCACAGTCTCTATATACCAGTTTGTTGAACCATTCAGCTGTTGTAGGGCATCTGGGCTGTTTCCACTTTTTGACTATTCCAAATAAAGCTGTTCCTAACATTTGGCTACTGCAAATAAAGCTTCCCAGGTTTTTTGTGAACATAAGTTTTTATTTCTCTAGGATAAATGCCCCACAGTACAGCTGCCAGGTCATCTGCACTCTTAGTTTTATAAAAAACTGTCAAATGACTTTCTAGACTACCTCTACCACTTCACATACCACCACAAATTTATGATTGACCCAGTTTCTACCCATTTTTGGTAACATTTTATGTTGCTTCTTATTTTATTTCATCAATTCTGATAAATATATAGTCATATACCATCATGGTTTTAATTTGCTTTCTCTGATAACTAATGGTATCAAACACTTTCCCATATGCTCATTTGTCATGTAAAAAAACCTCTTACATGAAATATCTGTTCATGCTCTTTGTCCAGTATTTGAGATTTTTGCTGTTCAGTACTGATCGTTTTTATAATCTATAAACTCATCCCTTTTTGAATATGTGGTTTGATATTTTCTCCTGCTTTATAACTTATACCTTGTTTTTTTGGTTTTTTTTGGTTCTGTGGGATTTTTATTTTTTTAGGGGGCCACATTCATCAGAGCTCAAGAATTATTCCTGGTTCTGTGCTCTGTGTTCACGCCTGACAAGCCTCAGTGACCTTATGAAGTGCCAGGGATCAAACCCCAGTCATCCACATACAGATAAGTGTCTCATCTGCTATACTCCAGTCTATACCTTGGTTTTTCATACTTAGCATTCTCAGCTTCATCCATGCAGATGGGGTTTTCTTTTTCACTCCTATATAGTATTCCATTGATTAAACTAGCTCAAATTTAC
The DNA here is from genome assembly GCF_029834395.1 of Sorex fumeus. Classification (NCBI taxonomy): domain Eukaryota; kingdom Metazoa; phylum Chordata; class Mammalia; order Eulipotyphla; family Soricidae; genus Sorex; species Sorex fumeus. The sequence goes on from NW_026606104.1 coordinate 49,931,952, forward strand.
TTATCCATTCTACTGTTGATAAACAATGTTTAGCATTTTGTTTTCATAAACAGTGTTACTATTGTGATTCTTTATGTGTCTCCTAATGCACCTCTACAATTACTAATTTCAAGAACAGATCTAGAGGTAAAATGTCTGAGACACTGGAAATATAGATTATTAACAAATTATTAACTTTACTACAGTCTTATTTTGGTCAATGACAAATCACATATACAATGGTGGACTCAGGAGATTATAGTATACTGCACAAGTGTGTAGCATATCATCTAAGTTTGTGTTCTTGCACTCCGATATTTGCACAAGGAAGTAGCCTAGCAAGACATTTCTCAGAATGTAGCCCTGTCATTAAGTGATGTATGACTTTGACTTTATAAAATGCTGAATTTATTCCAAAGTTATTGCATCATATTACACTCCCATCAGTAGTTCAAACATTCCTGTTATTCTGTATTCTTGTTAACACCCAGTGCTATGAGATTGTTAGGGTTTTTTTTTCTGTTTTTGATAATGCTATGAAATATTGTTTCACTCTATCTACACTTACTTCATTACTAAGTGAGTCTGACTTACCAATCTCTACATCCAGCTTGTTGAGTTCTTTTTTGTTTTATTTGTTTGGGGTTCACACCTACCAGTGCTTCGGTTCTGCTCCTGGCTTGATGCTTTGAAGTCACTCTTGGTAATACTTGCAGGACCACGCAGAGATAGAACTAAGGTATGCAACCTATAAAATATGTACGCTGGTTCTTTAAACAATCACCTGGGCCCCACATTTTCTTTTCCATTAAAGCCTGTTTAAAATTTTTGCCCATTTTCAATTAAGTTGCCATTATTTTTTATTGATTCATAAAACTTATCTTTTTAAAACATATTTTAGTACTAATTTTTTATCACATGTGCTACAAACATCTTCCAATCTGTGACTTGTCTTTTTCCTTCTGTTAGTAAGTCTTTTCATGAACAAATATTTTTAATTTGAATGCAATCACATTTTTCTGACTTTTTATGATGGCAATTTGGGAATCTTAAGAAACTATTCCCTGGCCTTAGAAATAAGGACATCCTGTCATATTGCCTCTGCAGTGAAAGTATTTACTGCATAGACGCCCACAAAATTCAGAAGTTAGTGATGAAACCCTAAGCAAATTATTTAACTCCTGTGTGCTCCACTATACTTTTCTTCAAAATAAAATTACTATCAGTACCTACATCACGTTGTTTTTATGTGAACTATCAAGTCAGTATGCACAAGGCAACTGGAGGTTGTGCTATGTGGTATCATATGTCCCCTCCCCAAAACCTGGTCCCTGTCACCACAACCCATCCCACCACCAAGAACTTCTCTAACCTTACCTTTTCCATTTAAATCTTAAATCAACCCACAATCAATTTTATATACTTATATCCAATCTTTCAACTTAAATGAAGTAGGGTTGACTTTCCTTTTGGTATCTAGCTTTGAGGTTTTTGCTGAATTCTACCTATAAAGTTCTTGCATGTACTTTAGATTTATTTATAAATCTATCACTTCATTGGAGATATTCTAAGCAGTAACTGGTTTCAGTATAATTTAACTCTTCCTTTTTGAAAAATCATATCTAGCAATCTTGAGAAACTCATTAATTATGTACCTGTATATTCTTTGGGAGTTCTATGTTTATAATCATATCATCTCAAAATAATAATAGTAGGGCTGGAGAGACAGTATAAGAGGGAAGATGCTTGCTTTATGTGAGGCCTACCCAGATTTGATCCCTAGAACAGCAATACAATGCCCCAACCACCACCAGTAGCACAAAGCCAAGAGTAAGAACTGGGGACACCCAGGTATGGCCCAAAAATCCAAAATTAACAACCACAATAATATTGTTTTTTTCTTTCTAATTCTTATTTCTTTTGTTTTCCAATCTGTCTTCTTCCACTGGCTAGGGTCTTTGTACATTGCTGAAGCAATGTTATAATAGCTGACATTCCTGTCTTGTTTCTCATCTTTAAGGGAAGGTTTTCAATGTCTGTAAAGATGATCTTTGGGGGATCTTTCTGTGGATTTTCTTTGTATTTCATTCTATCACTGATTTGATAAACTTCTTTAAAAATCATAAATGGCTGTTGAATTTTATCAAATATTTGCTCCTACCAACATGATAATGTTAGTGTTTTTCTTCCTTTTATTATTTGTGGGAACCACATTAATTCTGTGTGTGTTAATGTTTACTCAGCTTTCCACACCTTGGATAAACCAGACTCTGGCATTTAATCATTTTCATACCTTGCAGGAGTTGTTTACCCATCAGTGGTTTAGAATTCTGCATCTATATTCTTAGCCTATGATTTTTCTTCCTTAAATTGTTCTTATCAAAATTTAGTACCAGGATTATGTTAGCCTTATAAAATGGGCTGGACATATATTTTCTCTTATGCTATACTATAGATTTAAGATATGATTGGAATATCAGTTTCTTGACTGGAAAACATAATAATAAAATCATGTGAGGTTCTACTGTTTTCTTTGGGTTATATTTTTGAACCAATAATTCCATTTATTTAATAATAATATTCATGTTCAAGTATTCTATCTTTTCTTTGTTTTTTCATAGTTTATTTTTATCTAGAAACTTTAAATTTCATTTAAGTTTTACAAAGAATTAACATTCAATTAAATTTCTTATTATATCCTACTACAATATTTGTAAATACTTTCCTTTTATTTACTTATTGCATTGTCTTCTTTCTTTTTTCCTGACCAATCTCACCAGAGCATTTACAATTTTATTCATTGTATTTTTTTCAAAGAAACAATTTCGGTGGAGATGACCTTTCTACTGTTCTTTGATTTCCATTTCATATGTTTGTTCTTGTTTTTAAATATTTCCTAACTTCTACTTTTCTTGGGAAAATTTTATGTGGTTCATTTAAAATTTTTTTTCTTTTGGAGTACTGTCTTCAAGTAGTGCTAAGGAATCCTTGGAGTCCTTCTGGTAACACTTCTTTGGGGGGATTGGGGGATGGGGGGACTACACCCATTGATAGTCAGTAGTTACTCATGGCTCTGCATTCAGTAGTTACTCCTGGCAGTGCTTGGAGGACCATATCAGATACTAGGGATCAAACCCAGGTGGACCAGATGCAAGGCCAGTGCCCAACCCACTATACTCTGGCTTGGGCTCTGCTTCTGGTGATTCTTCACCAACGTGGCAGTACTTCAATGTTTGGGCCAAGAGATGCTCAGGCACTGCAAATCTAAGAGTTACCCAGATCACCCAGGGGTGTTCAAGGCACCATATGGTGCTAGGGATCAAATTGGGGGCAGCCACATGCAAGGCACAAGTCTTAAACCCTATGCTATGTATGGCCGTGGCCCCATTTTTTGAAGAATCACTTAATCACTTCACTTAACTTCCTGTTAGTCGTCGATTAGCTCGAGCGGGCGCCAGTAACGTCTCCATTTGTCCCTGTTGCGTGCTAGTGTAGCCCAATGGCATCTGTTCGCTCCAGGAACGTGAAGGGCCTCAAACCGATCGTTCATGATCTTGACGAAGAAGTCTGACCATCTGGAAGGTGGGCGGCCACGCGGTCTTTTGACATCCCGTGGAATCCAGTCGGTAACAGCTCTAGTCCAGCAGTCGTCTTTAAATCTCATTACGTGACCAGCCCATCTGATTTTTGACACCTTGGCAAATGAGACAGCGTCCCTGATCCTTGATCGTCGACGGATGTCAGAACTCCGGATTCTTTCTCTCATTTGAGTGAAATGTGATATTCCAAGCATAGCTCTTTCTATTCTTCTTTGGGAGACCTGAATAGCGTTCTCATCTTGTTTGCGTAGGGCCCAGGTCTCTGAGGCATATGTTAATGCAGGAAGAACAGTGGAATCAAAGAGATGTGCCCGGAGGCGGAGGTTCTTCGTCCTCTTAACTATTTCTTCGACGTTCTTGAAGGCGTTCCAAGCCGCTCTCTTCCTCCTGCGCAGCTCGGGTGCCAGGTCATTTCTCATGTTGACCTCTCGACCTAGGTACACATAGCTGTTGCATTCGGAGATGGTCGTTCCATTGAGAGCGAATGGGGCGTCAGGAACGAGGCTGTTTCTCATAAACATTGTCTTCGTAAGATTCAGCTGTAGTCCTACCTTTCCACACTCACGGTCAAAGTTGGCCAGCATTTGTGCCACTTGGCTGATGTTTGGTGTTATTAAAACAATGTCATCAGCAAAGCGGAGGTGGTATAATTGCCGACCATCTATCTTCACTCCCATTCCTTCCCATTCCAGTCGTCGCATGATGTTCTCGAGGGTGGCACTGAAGAGTTTCGGTGAAATGGTATCACCCTGCCGAACCCCTCTCTTGACATCAACGATCACTTCTTTGTAGAATGGTGAGATCCTGGTAGTGAATCCGCAATACAGCTCACGGAGGATCCTGATGTATTGGGCTTGAATGCCCTGATTGGCTAGGGCTTCAATGACCGCTTCCGTCTCAACAGAATCAAAGGCCTTCTTTAAATCAATGAACGTTAAGCAGAGCGGCATCTTGAACTCCCGAGAAACCTCAATGAGCTTGGTTATCATGTGGATATGGTCGATGGTGCCGAATCCTTTGCAGAACCCTGCTTGCTCGCATGGTTGTCCTTCATCTAGTGTTCTGCCAATCCTATTTAGGATGACTCGAGTGAACAACTTGTAGATGACTGACAATAGGCAGATCGGGCGATAGTTGCCAATGTCATGGATGTCTCCCTTCTTGAACAGTAGTACGGTCCTGCTGGTTTTCCATTGGGACGGAACCTTGCATTCAGATAGGTAGCGAGTGAAGAGCCGAGCCAGTGTATTGATGAGTACTGACGGCAGGTTCTTCAGGTGTTCAGGTCTGACCTTGTCTGGGCCGGGTGCTGTTTGTTTCTTTACCGACGAAATGGCGTGTCGGATTTCGGAAGGGAGAACGTTGGGAACGACATATCCATCCTGTGGAATTTGGTATGTCGGCAAGTGGACATGGCTATCAAAGAGATTTGAGTAGAAGTCATGGATAATCTTCTCCATTGCCGTTCTGGAGGATGTGATGGATCCATCAGGACGTCGGAGGGCAGTCATCTTGGTCTTATAGTTGGCGAAGGACAGGCGGGCGTTACGAATACTTTTCCCGGCTTCTGCCGCATCTACCAGTACTTCTGCTCTTCTCTCTTTGAGGTCTTCCTTGATCGCATCTCTGCACTGCTTTGTGAGCTCGGACGTTAGCTTGCGGTTGCCTGAGTCATGCGCCAAACCACCCTGGCGAATTAGCTCAAGAGTTTTCGAAGATAGGTGACTTTTTGTGGCTATCTCTCTCTTGGCGTTCCTCTCACATTCATGGAGGTGCTGAACCAGTCAATCGTATTCCTCGTCAATGTTGTCAACAATGGCATCTTCCCATGTTGCCGCAATAGTACCAAAGAGTTCCCAGTTGGTGGTCATTCTGGGAGTTCTCTTTTTGAACTTTGCAGCCCTTTCTCCCCGCTCTGTGAAGTAGAATTTTGTACGAAGGAGACAGTGGTCCGATCCCGTTCGAAATTTTGGGACAATAGCAACATCGATCAGGCAAAACCGTCGATTGAATATGATGTGGTCTATTTCGTTGTGGAATCGTCCACCGGGAGACTCCCATGTCCATCGTTTAGATTCTGCCTTCTGGAACTGTGAGTTACCATGAATGGTCTTGGTCGACATGATGAACTCAGACAGTCTCTCACCCTGTTCGTTCCATTCTAGGCCATGGGTCCCGATGTGAAGTTCTTCAGCTGATCTTCTCGGTCCTATCTTGGCATTAAAATCACCCACAATGATCTTGTAGAAGGTGTGGTCTTCTTTATAGAACTTCTCTAGCTCCATGTAGAACTTCTCGATTTTTCTTTCATCATAATGAGATGTTGGTGCATAGACAACGAAGATAGAAACTGCCGGCAGTGAGCCACATCTATTCAAATGTAAACGTCCGATTCGGGTTGTTAGGCATTCGAATGAATCAATGCTCTTGGCCAAGTTTGTGTTGACAAGGACACCGACGCCTCCAACACCTCTTTTATCGCATGTTCCGAGGAACAATTCTTCTCCAGTGTCGAAAACGGCATGGTGAGATTCGTGCCTTCTTGTCTCGGTCAGACCAATGATGTCGTACTTGATCATTCGCGCTTGTACATCAGGTCCTCGATGGATGCATCTGATGGTAGCGTACGTGCATTGAAAGTACAGACGATCATTTTTGTCTTCCTTCGTTGTGGCAGCCTAGGTCGGCCTTGAGATTTTGTCGGCCTCTCCTTTCTCATCCTTCTCAGTGCTGCCATGTCGGTGAAGCCTTCAGGGTCAGGTGAATGAGACCAGTTGTAGTTACTGGTTTTGGCATATCGAATACACAACGGATAGCTTGCCAGGCTCTTCCAGTTCTCTATCAGCACTTTTGAAGAATAAAGTTAGAGATTATAAGAGTTCTACCACAGAGCCGACTCTTCCCTGTAAAGGACTTTTACATGGAGACCTTTGTTGTCACAACAGGAGGAAGGATGTTCTCTGCCTTCGGCAGGAAGCATTCAGCAATGCTGTTACACGTTTTACAATGTACAGAACAGCCCCCACATTAAAGAATTATGTCCAGCCCAAAATGTCAATACTGATGAAATTGAGGAGCCCAGTTCTAGCTTATTAATCTTCAGTCTTTCTTCTTTTTCTAATAAGAGGACTTAATGCTAAAAATGTCCTGCCAGGCATTGCTTTAGTTGTAGCCATAAATTTTTTTCATTTAATTATAGAAAACTTTAATTTCTCTTTGGAATATAGTTCTGTAAGCTTCAACACATGCACATATGCATGCAACTACCACAAATCAAGATACCAAAAAATTCCATCATGCCCAGAGTGCTGTCCCCTCTGAATCCAAGTCTTCCCTGGACAATGGCAACAGTTGGTTCGAAGCTGCCATATAATAGAACTGGGCCACTTTGGAAAATGACTTTTGTATACTCAAGATCCATCCATAAAATTGTATGAAGCAGTATTTCATGCATTTTTATTGTTGAACAGCATTCTATTCTATTGCATATAAGATTTTTAAAATCCACTCACATGTTCAAATATTTGGGGGAGTTCATTCTTTTGAAAATTGTGAGGAGTTCTTCTCTTTGTGTATAGATTTGTGTGTGAACACAAATTTTCACTTCCCTGAAATGTTCAGGAATGAGATAGCTGAACTATCTGATCAGTATATGTTCAATTTTATAAGAAACTGTCAAACAAATTTCAATTAATGGTTATAGCATTTTCATTTCTATCAGCAATGTATGGTACCTCCAATTGCCCAACATACTTACCAGCAATTGGTGTTGCCAAGTTAGGGCTTTTGCTGAAGTTTGTTGTGCTTTAACTATTATAACAGGTGGGTGCATTCTGTTTTTAATTCTCCACTTTTCTAATGGCTATAAATCTTTTTCTTTGGAACATTTTACAAATGTGCTCAGGGGCTATTTATTCCTGGCTCTGTGCTCAGGACTGATCCCCCTGACAATGCTCAGGGAACCATAAGCAGTACTGAGGATCAAGCCAGGGTTGATCACAGGTGAGTTAAGCTCCTACACCTTTTGTACTATCATTCCAGAGCCTGGTTAATAATCTTGAACATAACTTCTTATGTTTATATGTTATTCAAAGAGCTTCTATAGTGAAATGCCTCTTCAAATCTTTGTCTGTTTTTGGTTTTGTTCTTCATTAAAACCTTGCATTCTTGGGGCCAAAGAGATAGTACAGCAGGTAAGATATTTGCCTTGCACACAACTAATTCTGGTTAGATTCTTGCACCACATGTGGTCCCCCAAGCCCTGCCAGTATGACCCCTGCATGCAGAGCAAGGAGCCCTGAGCACCACCAGGTATAGCTAAAAACAAAAAAATAAAAAACCCTTCGCTTTCTTGCTGTTAAGATTTTAAACAATTTTATTGAAATTGAGCTGATTTGATCAATTATACTATATACTGCAGATACTTAAAATGCAGTTTAGTAAGTTGACCTACATATAGACTCATGAAGTGACCACCAAAATCAAGATAATGAACATTACTATAATCACTAAAAATTTGGAAGAAGCTCTTTCTCTCTTTTTTCCTCCCCTAATTATCAGGAAACCATTTACTGCTCTCTATAATCACCTATAGGTTTGAATTTTCTAGAACCGTTTAAAAATGAAAGCATATAGTATGAATTTTTGTCTGATTTCTTTTATATAGCAAAATTATTTTTAGATTCATTCCTCTAGTATATGTATTTATGGTTCATTTCTTTGTATTCATAATATTTCACTGTGAATTTCAGTTTATCTACCATTTTACTTGTCATTGGAAATTTGAGTTTTCCCAGCTTTGGCTATTCACTTGATCACTTGACATCCCATTACTCATTGATTTGCTCGAGCAGGCACCAGTAATGTCTCCATTCATCCCTGTCATGTGCTAGTGTAGCCCAATGGTGTCTGCTCATTCTAGGAACACGAAGAGCCTCAAATTGATCGTTCAGGGTCTTGACAAAGAAGTCAGACCATCTCATAGGTGGGTGGCCACACCATTTTTTGATGTCCTGTGGAATATAGTTTGTAATGGCTCTAGTCCAGTGGTCATCTCCAAATCTCCTTACATGTCCAGCCCATATGATTTTCGACGCCTTGGCAAATGAGACAGCATCCCTGTTTCTTGACCATCAATGTAGGTCAAAACCAGATTCTTTCTCTCACTTGAGTGAAGCATGATACTCCAAACATAGCTCTTTCGGTTCCTCTTTGGGAGACCCGAATAGCATTTTCATCCTGTTTTTTGTAGGGCCCAGGTCTCTGAGGCATATGTTAATGCAGGGAGAACAGTGGAATCGAAGAGATGTGCACAGAGCCAGAGGTTCTTTATCTTCTTAGCTATTTCTTCGATGTTCTTGAAGGCATTCCAAGCCGTTCTCTTCCTCCTGCGCAACTCAGGTGACCATTTCTCATAAACATTGTCTTCATGAGATTCAGCTATAGTCTGACCTTTCCACACTCACAGTCAAAGTCAGCCAGCATTTGTGCCACTTGGCTAATGTTTGGTATTATTAGAATAATGTCATAAGCGAAGCAGAGGTGGTGTAGTTGCCGGCCTTCTATCTTCACTCCCATTTCTTCCCATTCCAGTTGTTGCATGATGTTCTCAAGGGTGGCACTGAAGAGTTTCGGTGAAATGGTATCGCCCTGCCTAATCCCTCTCTTGACATGAATGATCACTTCCTTGTAGAATGGTGAGATCCTGGTAGTTCGTAATACAGCTCACAGAGGATCCTGATATATTGAGTTTGAACACCCTGTTTGGCTAGAGCTTCGAAGACTGCTTCAGTCTCAGCAGAATCAAAGGTCTTCTTTAAATCAATGAACATTAGACAGAGAAGCATCTTGAACTCCTGAGAAACCTCAATGAGCTTGGTTATCATGTGAATATGGTCAATCATGCTGAGTCCTTTGCTCACATGGTTGTCCTTCATCTAGTGTTCTGTCAATCCTATTCAGGATGACTCAAGTGAACAGCTTATAAACAATGAACAATAGGCAGATCAGGCAATAGTTGCCAATGTCGTGGTTGTCTCCCTTCTTGTACAGTAGTACAGTCCTGCTGGTTTTCCATTGGGATGGAACCTGGCATTCAGACGGGTAGCATGTGAAGAGCCGAGCCAGTGTATTGATGAGTACCGACGGCAGATTCTTCAGGTGTTCAGGTCTGACTTTGTCTGAGCCTGATGCTCTTCGCTTCTTTACTGATGAAATGGTGCGTTGGATTTCAGAAGGGAGAAAGTTGGGAACGACATATCCATCCTGCAGAATTTGGTAAGTGGGCAGGTAGACGTGGCTATCGAAGAGATCTGAGTAGAAGTCATGGATAATCTTCTCCATTGCCCTTTTGGAAGATGTGATAGATCCATCAGGATGTCGGAGGACAGTCATCTTGGTCTTGTAGTTGGCAAAGGACAGGCGGGCATTGCAAATGCTTTTCCCAACTTCTGCCACATCTGCCAGCACTACTGCTCTTCTCTTTTAGAGGGCTTCCTTTATCACTTCTCTGCACTGCTTTAAGAGCTCGAATGTTTGCTTGCAGTTGCCTGAGGCTTGCGCCAAGCCATATTGGCAAATGATTTCAAGAGTTTTCAAAGACAGGTGTCTTTTTGTGGCTATCTCTCTCTTGGCATTCCTCACACAATTATGGAGGCGCTGAACCAGTTGATCATATTTTTCGTCAATGTTGTCAACAACGGCATCTTCCCTGCTCCCACCAATCTCCGGCAACCCAGGGATTAAACCCAGAAGCCCCACCCTACCCTGCCCTGTCTGCTTCCACCAATCTCTGGCGATCCAGAGATTACACACAGAAGACCCACCCTACTGGTACCAGATAAATACCACATTGGCAGACCTCCACTACCTCCACTACCTCCACTACCTCCACTACCTCCACTACCCAGGTGCCACCATGCTCCGCGATGCTTTCCAAACTGCACAGCCACTTCGTGGCCGCAAGACACATCATAAAACACTTAATACCCATCTTTCAAGAATACCGCACCATATTTGATGGGGTTCAAATATGGTTTGAACCATTGGTACATCTGCAAAGGTGATTAGAGGCCCTAAAAGCCTCTATCTTTCTCGGAGAGCCTGGCAAGCTACCAAGAGTACCCCGCCTGCACGGCAGAGCCTGGCAAGCTATCTGTGGTGTATTTTGTTATGCCAAAACCAGTAAATACAATGGCTCTCATTCCCCTGACCCTGAAAGAGCCTCCAATACAGCAGCGTTAAGAAGGATGAAGAAGGAGAGACTAATAAAATCTCAAGGCCAAACTAAGCTGCCAAAACGAAGAAAGACAAAAATGACTTTCTGTACTTTCAATGCACATATGCTGGCATTGGATACATCCGAGGACCTGATAGTACAAGCACGAAAGATCAAGTACGACATCATCAGTCTGACCAAGACGAGAAGGCATCAATCACATCACGCCATTTTCGACACTGGAGAAGAACTGTTCCTCGGAACATGCGTCGGTAGTGTCAATGTCCTTGTCAACACAAACTTGGCCATGAGCATTGATTCATTTGAATGCCTAACAACCCAAATTGGATGATTACACTTGAATAGATGTGGCTCACTGCTGGCCACATCTATTCAATTCTCCATTGTCTACGCACCAACATCCAATTATGATGAAGGAGAAATTGAGAAGTTCTACATGGAGCTGGAGTTCTATAAAGAAGATCACACCTTCTACAAATCATTGTTGGTGATTTTAATGCCAAGATAGGACCGAGAAGATCAGCCGAAGAACTCCACATCGGGACCCATGGCCTAAAATGGAAGGAACAGAGTGAGACACTATCTGAGTTCATCATGTCGACCAAGACCATTCATGGTAACTCACAGTTCCAGGAGGCTGAATCTAAACATTGAACATGGGAGTCTCCCGGTGGACGGTTCCACAACAAAACTGACCACATCATATTCAATCAACGGTTTTGCCTGACCGATGTCACTGTTATCCCAAAATTCCAAACGGGATTGGACCACAGTCTCCTTCATGCAAAATTCTACTTCATGGAGTGGGGAGAAAGGGCTGCAAAGTTTAAGAAGAGAACTCCCAGAAGGACCACCAACTGGGAGCTCTTTGGCACTATTGCTTTGGCTATTATTTTAAAATAAAAGCTGTTGACTGGGATATACAAATATTTGAATAAATAAATAAATTGTTTTATTTCTCCTGGATAAATAGAGTTGATTACAAGATCATATGATAAGTGTGTGTTTAACTTTAAAATAAAGTACTGTTGAATTGTTTTTCACATGTATTTCTAATATCTCATTGCCACAAGACATATATAAAAAATCCAGTTCCCTCCCATCTTTGCCACATTTAGTATGATGGTCTTTCTAATTTCAGCCATTTTAGTAAATGTGGCTTGTTAGTTTATTCTGATTTTAGTTTGTATTTTCCTACTGATTCATGATACTCTACACATTCATAGGCTTCTTTGCCATCTATATATCTTCTTTGATGAAGTGTCTGTTTAAACCTTTTGCCTGTTTTAATCGGGGATGTTTGGTGGGGGGGGTGTTATTATTGATTTTTTTTAGAGGTCTTTATATATTCTGCACACAAGCCCAGCATCAGTGCTGTGTAAATATATTCTCCTAGTTTGTGACTTGTCTTTTAATTTATTTAAGTGACTTTTGAAGAACAGATGTCTTTAATTTTGATGAAATACAGTTTATCACTTTGATCTTTTAGAGATGTATTTTCAGTATCTTCTAGATATTGTCATATAATCCAAAGTCACACAAAAATCTTCTGTTTCCTCCAAAACATCCATTGTCTGAGATTTTACATTTATATTATTGGTCAATCTTGGGTAAACTTTTAATATAGTGTTAAATAAGGATCAAAACTCTTTCTTTTAATTTTTGCAGATGAATGAACTATTGTTTTCACATCACTTATTGAGAACAATTAACCTTTCTTAATTTGATTATAGGTGTTCCAATAAAATGGCAAAATGAACACCTGTCTATTCCTACTCTTGTAGTTTGTAAGAGGAAATCTAATCATCCTTTGCAGACTACTTTATACATCTCTCCCTCTAGTTCTCACATTGCCTGCAAACAGCACACAGCGCAGCACCCTTCACAACAATTCTACCCATTTGCAAGCCTACCTCCTGGTGGTTATAATGGGCACCAAAGGCTACTTTCAAAAATAATCTCTAAAGCCGTTTCAAAATTTGATCTCCCATTTGACCCAGCTATAGCACTCCTGGGAATATATCCCAGAGAGGCAAAAAGGTATAGTCGAAGTGACATCTGCACTTGTTTGTTCATTGCAGCACTCTTTACAATAGCCAGAATCTGGAAAAAACCTGACTGCCCGAGAACAGATGACTGGTTAAAGAAACTTTGGTACATTTACACAATGGAGTACTATGTAGCTGTTAGAAAAGATGAAGTTATGAAATTTACATACAAGTGGTACTACATGGAAAGTATCATGTTAAGCGAAATGAGTCAGAAAGAGCGGAATAGACACAGAAAGATTGTATTCATCTGGGGAACATAAAGCAACTAAAAGGGAGACTAACACCCAGGAATGGCTGAGATTAGTACCAGGAATTTTGCTCCATGACTTGAAGGCCAGCCACAGGTGCTAGGTGAAAAGGAAGCTCAGTTAGAGAAGAGAGCACCAAATAAAGGGTGTTGTGAAGACCCTCCCAGGGTGGGAAAGACATGCTGAAAGTAGTCTATAGACCAAACATGATTGCCACTCAATGCCTCTCTTGCAAAACACAGTACCCAAAAGAAGAGAGAGAGAACAAGGGGGAATGCCCTGCCACAGCGGCAGGGTGGGGGGAGGATGGGGGGTGGGAGGGATGCTAGGACCCGTGGTGGGGGAGGATGGGCACTGGTGGAGGGATGGGTACTTGATCATTGTATAACTGAAACCCAAGCACAAAAATTTATAAGTCTATAACTGTACCTCATTGTGTTTCACTAATAAAAAATGATAATAAAAAAATATCTTTTGTAAAACCAGTTCTTAATAAAGTAGCACTGTAGCATTGTCCTCCCATGTTCATCGATTTGCTCAAGCAGGTCCAGTAACGTCTCCATCGTGAGACTTGTTCTTACTGTGTTTGGCATATCGGATACGTCACAGGTAGCTTGCCAGGCTTTGCCATGGGGCAAGATATTCTTGGTAACTTGCTGGGCTCTCCGAGAGGGACAGAGGAATCTAACTCAGGTCAGCCACAAGGGCCATGTGCAAGGCAAACGCCCTACCCACTGTGCTATTTAATAAAGTAGCTTACAATAATACTGATTGCATTATTTTATATTTGCAGTGCTGTTTTACATGCTTATCACTAGAAAGTCAAGATCCCTCTACCACTGTCCCAAAGTCACTCCCCTCCACCTCTCTCACCCCCATTAGCATTTCCAGTTTAGAGTTCTACTGACCATATATCAGGATTTGTTTTCACTGGGGATTTCCTTGTCCCTTGCTATGTTCCTTAACATTCTACACATGAGTGAGATCATCCGGTAGTTGTCTTTTTCTTTCTGACTCACTTTGCTAAGCATGACACACCCTCCCCAGATTCATTCACATCTCTATGAACTTCACAGGGAAGCAGGACCTGGCATTCGCAGTTGTGTGCCCATGGTCCTGACGCCTCTGTGTCTCCATTTCTCTGTCCATGAAAGGGGATGGCAATAGAACGCACATAGCAGGATTGTTGCAGGGGTCCCTACCTAGCAGGACTCTTAGCCCAAGAAGAGCATCATGGGAGCCTTTTCAAAGACTGCAAGGTCTCAGGCTGGATTCTCAGGCTGGCTTCAAAGTTCCCAGCTAAGTGTGGGTCCGAGACGATACCTTGCCCCTGTCCCTTCTGTCTCCCACATCCTTTGACTCTTCCCAGAACTGCAAGGTGGTGGTGACCCAATCCACCCCTGACCCACATGCAGCTCTCTGGGACCTCTTGGGGGTATCTCTGTCTGACTTCTTGTCCTTCATGGGCACAAAGAGAGCATGTGGGAGACGTCTAACACATCTGTGCAAATGGGACAATTTTATTTCTAACCAAAGGCTTCTCTGTATCTGCCTACGCAGGGCCTTTCGTGCAATCGGTAGTCCTTCCCAAGACCTTGGCAAAAAGAAAGGAAAAAACTGTCCCTCCCTGGTGTCACTAGGTGGCAGTTTTTAACTGTTTCCTGCCCACTTCTGGGTGAGTCACATCGGCCTGCTCTGGAGCTTCCTTCTCTGCACACTGGCTCCTTCCAATCAGAGGCAGTTGCCAAGGGAACCACAGGTACCAGTCTCCCACCATTCTCCTGAATCGAGGCCTGATCTACATTGGAGAAATTTCCATTTCTGAGCTCAGCAGATTTCAACCTTTTACAAGCCGCTTAAACTCCGTGGCAGTTGCTTCTGCCTAAAAGGACTGGCTTTCCTCAGCAGCAGTGAACAGGAAAAGCTGGTGCTTCTGCCAGGAATGTTCATGGTGTCACGAAGATGGCCTGATAGGATTCATTTGGTTAATTGGTCCCTACTGAGATAGGAATGACAGAGTATAAAAATGTGAATAAAACCTGCTTGACAGACTGATTGCAAGGAATAAGCAAGAATCTTCAGGTCAAGCAAGGAAGGCCTGGGGAGCTAGACTGAGGCTAAATGACGATGATACCAGTGCTGGGGAGGTGGGCGAGGTACCAGTGCTGGGGAGGTGGGCGAGGTACCAGTGCTGGGGAGGTGGGCTAGGTCAGGGAACAGAGCAGAGCTTTGGACTCAGCCTGGGGCTGCTTCTCAGAATGCACCTCCCATCCCCTGACCCTTCTTCACTTTCCTAGTGGGACAAGAGACCCAGAACCCTAAATTGCAGAGGGCCTTCCAAGAGCTGTCCTCTGGACAATGGTGTGGTGGCTAATGTATTCATGCACTGCCACACTGTAGCACTGTCGTCCCATTGTTCATCCATTTGCTCAAGTGGGTGCCAGTATTGCCTCCATTCATTCCAGTCCTGAGATTTTAGCAGCCTCTCCTTACTCGTCTTTCCCAGTGGCCATATTGGAGGTTCTTTCAGGGTCAGGGGAATGAGGCCCATTACTTGTTACTGTTTTTGGCATATCGAATATGCCACGGGGAGCTTACCAGGCTCTGCTGGGCAGGCAGGATACTCTCAGTAGCTTGCCTGGCTCTCTGAGAGGGACGGAGGCTTGGTGACCTGGGTTCCTCTGCCGGTTCCTTCATGCGTGAGGTTTGTCAGAGTGTGTGGAGTGTGGCCTTGAGCATGGATGCGGCTGGGTTCTGGAGGTTTTCGGCTGCCGGGGTTCTGCTTGGGGCGGGGAGGGAGACTCAACCCGCCCCACTCCAAGGGACCGCAGTGAAGACAGCCTGGCTTGGGGGCAGTAGATTCTGCCAAAATATTCATAGATGCAATAAAACTTAAAAAGATCAAGAGCTATCCTTGCCTTTCCAGGTCCCCCATATTTCTACTAGCCTCAAGCTTCTTCTCCCTCCTACACCCAAGTCTATAGAGATCCTGTTGCTTCCTCTACCCATCATCCACCACACACACACACACACACACACACACACACATACACACACACACACACACACCCCTAACTGCAAGAAATTGGCAGTGAGATTGACGCCATAGTGGAGTGAAGTTGCCAAGGACAAGCATTTCAGCATGCAGTGCAGGATTTGTCACTTTACATGGTCTTAGAAGTCTCTGGCATCTCTTCTATTGCACCGAACTGCCTAGCTAGTCAGAAAAAAACACCCAATGTCAAGGGGAGAAGACACAAACCTCACTTCTAAATGGCAGTGCGGACTGGGATTCCTTTGCTAGGACTGCCATACTTTTTACCACCACCAGGGGGCGCAAACATAGAAAAGCCTCATCTCCTAGTTATGGTGACTATGTTCCCTAGGTTGGTTCCTCATGAAGCTATGAGGGAGACGGTCCTAGGCCCCTCTCCTAGATTCTTATGGGTTATTGGAAATCTTGGCTTGTAGAAAGCATCCCCCAGTCTCTACTCTCATCTTCACATGGTGTTCCCTCTGTGTGTTCAAGTGTCCCCTTTTCTAAGGACACCCATCAGCTTGGATTAAGGGCCAGCCCAGTTCAGGATGACCAGCTCTTAAGTGACTACATCTTCTGGGGCCCTATATCTAAATGAGGCCACAGCCTGAGGCACTGAGTTAGGGCTGCCAGACACCAAATTGGAGAAACACAGAGCAACCCACATTGTCAGAACATGTGGGCTGAGAAACATGACTGAAGTCATCTCTAGAATACATGCCACAGCTTCACCAGAAATCTCTGACCACATAGAGACATGATTGCAAATGGTCGACATTTCCCAACCACTCTCTTGCAATCCCAGGTTTCTCCTTAATTGAGCAGAGATGTAAGGAACCCTCCCATTCCCAGACCTATACAATCAAGTTCATTTGAGATATGATTCAGCAGGTTTGTTTATAGCTATTTTTAAATAATCCCGTAAACACCAAATCAATTGTCTTCAGGAACTCCTGAGACTGAATAGAAGTTGGAAACCTGTAGTTACAGATCCAGTCCCACAGGACACGCAGAAACAGCCTGTGGCAACCACACAGCCCTTGGCCAGGAGCAGACG
This sequence comes from Sorex fumeus, assembly GCF_029834395.1. Classification (NCBI taxonomy): domain Eukaryota; kingdom Metazoa; phylum Chordata; class Mammalia; order Eulipotyphla; family Soricidae; genus Sorex; species Sorex fumeus. The sequence goes on from NW_026606104.1 coordinate 49,949,160, forward strand.
CCAACCTCCCAGAGGTCCCTCGGGCCTGCCTTGGCAGACAACACCCCACGCCATCCTGGCTACTGCTCAGGAAAACAGTGGGTTCTGTTCTTTCCAAAGTTCCACCTCCAACCTCTGCCACCAAAATTAAGCAAATAAAAAATGATAATTAAATAGGGTCCCAATTTGAATGTTGCATGTTTCCGCTTAGATTGGGTACCAAGGATAGGCAGCAATACAGAGAGCAGAAGGCAGTTAACCCCTATTAGAGGGATTGGGTGGGCCAGGGGAGGGGAAAGTGAGGAGTCAGTGCTTACAGTGTGCTGAGTTTCTGTTTGGGATGAAAAATATTCTGGCCCAATCTCTTTTCTGTTTGTTTGTATTTTTTTAATTTTATTTTATTTTTATAAAGTTGTTCATGATGACTTATTACGTTCAATATTCCAACACCAATCCCACCACCATTATAGCTTTCCACCACCATTATTTTTAATTTTCCCAACCAGCACCCAAGTCTGCCCCAATAGCAGGCCCTCCATGATTTATTTTGTATTGCTTGTTATGACTAATTTGTTTAAAATATCAGAAAAGATTTCCTTAGAAGAAAGTGTGTGAAGATTGTTGTATCTCATCCTGGGGCCATTATGCCCTTAATATAAGAGATTGCTAACATCTTGTTACAGTTGAGCTTGTGTGCTAATATTTTCTTAATTGAGATTGGTTGCCTTTTACTTTACATCCCATCCCATTGGTGTGCTATTCCTGGAATATCAGTGGTGTAGAGTTTAAGATGTCACACCAGAAATTCTAAAACTTTGAACTGGGTGATACAGCTGGAGTTAAATTTTTAACTGGATGGTGACTTTGGGATCCAGAAACATCTCTGCAGCATGTTGATTTCTTCCAGGATTTATTTATGAGTCTCTGGATCATGACCAGTTAATGAGCTTATATGGTGCCAGAGGCAATTTGTGGGCATTCATGTCAGGCTCCCAGAAGAAGGGGGATGGGGAGAGTCTGAAGATTTGGTCCGACCTCTTTGGAAAACAGAATGAACGCTCCTCAAGAACCTAACAATTGAACTTCCATATGACCCAGCAATTCCACTTCTTGGAATCTATCCCAAAGGTCCTAAACACTATTTCAAAAAGACATTTGAGCTCCTATGTTCATTGCAGCACTTTCACAAAAGACAAGATCTAGGGACAGCCTGAAAGTCCAAGAACAGATGACTGAATAAAGAAACTGTAGTACATCTACACAATTAAATACATTTACACTATAAATACATCCACTGTGTAGATGGAACTGGGAGAGTGAGTGAAGTCAGAAACAGGAAGAGAGGGACAGATGCCAAATGGTCTCTCTCATAAGTGGATATAAAAAAAACAAAATACCAAATGGTCAACACAACAGAACAGGAGAACTGGTTTACAAGACTGAGCTTCTCAAGGGTCAGGGAACGGGGACCCTGAGACAATGCTGGAGGGGAGCTGACACTCTGGGAGACATATTTTACTATGTAATAGAGTAACATCAAAAAGAAACAATAAATACTCAAAGGCAACAGAAACTCAGACCTAAGGGTTAATAGGAAGCATACTACTATATGAGGTTGGGGAGGTCGGGTAAGAAAATTCTGGAGCACGGTAGAAGTAAGTGGAGGATGTGACTTTAGAATGTTTAATGCATAAACCCTGCCATTATCAATAATCAAAATTCTAAATCGTGGGACCTAAATTTTTTTTAAGTATTGTAAGTCAAGTGCTTCAAATTAAAAAAAAAAAAAGAACATTCTGATACAGTAGTGTGGTGGTGTTTGTACATTTGTATATTGTGAATACACCCAATGCTCCTAACTGAACACTCAAGAAGAATTGAGTGATTTTATTTTTAATGCAGAAAATTAGGCCTTGTTTTCACCATTCTATAGATGAGAAAATAGTAGCTTGGAGAGGTGATTGGCTCAAGGCCAGGGGCCAGGCAAAGAGCAGGACTGCACAAACACAGGAACCCTTTAAGGAAAGGAAGATTTTCATTTCACACCCAGTAGCAGACAAATCGAGAGGGACTCACAGAGGGCTGGCACAGCCCTTCAGAGAGGAGAGATCCTCAATCCTCGGTGTGTTCTTGGAGAGAGTGACCAACGGCTCTGGGGGACACTGTGTAGCTTCTCCCCACTCCCCCAACGTGAGGAGACTCTTGGACTCTGTAAGTGGTAAAGCATGTGGGAGCCCCCCCACCTCCCAGCGTCCCACCCATCCTGAGTGTGTCACTCAACTTCTCACATCCATTAAATGAACATAATCAAACAGGTGCTGCCCTCGAAGGACTGATGAATGGGAGGATCAAGCAATGTCAAATGCCCAGCACAGGCTTGGGGGCTATTGCTATCTCCCCAGAATGGACAACTGGCTACCTCTGCTCTGTGATACACCACTGCAAAAAAAAAAAAAAAAAGCACGGGGATAAATAAGAGTGCCAGCTCCAGAGACAGACTTCTGTCTGAGTTGTTCTTTTATTATGTTAACAGCTTCATTGAGGCATAATTGACATATAATACACTGCACATACTTAAAGTGCACCACTTGACAAGTGACATGTGTATGCATCCTTGAAACCATCCTTCCAATTAAGATAACGAACATCTCCATCCTCCCCAAACACTTCTGTGCCTTTCATAACCCCCCTCCAGACCCTCCCTATGCTCCATCACCACTTCTCCAGACAACTATTGGTCTGCTTCCTGTCACTATAGATTAGCTTGCATTTTCCAGGATTTTATATCGATGGGAACACATGGCATGCACTCTTTTATTTCTGGCTTCTTTCACCTAGCAGAAATGTTTTTTTGCGATACGTCCATGTGGGTTGTACATATCCACAGTACATTCTGTGTTTTATCGCTTTCTGTTTTTCTTTCCATTGTGTGGGTTTCCCGCTGTTTATCAGTTCACCTTTAGGTTGAACACTGAGGTTCAACTAAACAACATTTTAGCTGTTTCCATTTGGGGGCTATTACAAATAAAGCGGCTAGGAACAGTCATGTACAATGTTGGATTGTACTGTATGGATATATGTTTTCTTTTCTCTTAGGAGTGGAATAGCAAGTCCTATGACAAATTGCACCATTTTGCTTTCCCGCCAGCCAGGTAGGAGAGTTGGAATCCCACCACATACCCACTGAGGCTTTCATTTGCCTGTCCCTGGTGTCTAGACTTTGAACACATTTTCATGTGCTGTCTGCCATCTTGCCATCAGTATGCATGCCTTCTTTGGAGATGGTCTATTCAAATTTCATCCATGCCACTTAGCCACTAAGCATCAAGCAGTCAGTTGACTTCCCTGTGCCTCGAAATCTGTGAAGCTGAGGGTAGGACTAGTTCTAGTTCACAGGGTTGTTGTGAAAGTCTCTCCAGCCCAGTGTCCTACCAACCTGCTCCCATCCTTACCCCACAGAATCTTATGCCAGGCACAAACTCTAATCCTGCCCCTGGACTTCCTCCCACTAGGACACACATTTGCATGTCACATAATTCCCCTCTCCCTCCAGCTGAGGACACCAGACACAGGCATAAGGAACAAATACATATTGGTCTGCGTCTCTGGGGACTGTATTTGACAGCCTGCCTCTCAGGTTCTTTAAACCTCTACCAGATAACACACTACATGAAGAAGTTTTTTTCTCTGTCTGTCTCCCATGTGAAGGCTGTCTGTGCAAGCCAAGAGCTGCTGCAGAGAGCCTTGGAACCCGAGTCAGCATGTCCCCCACGCCCTCCTGCAAACCTCCAGGCCTCGACCAGCTCTGAAAGATGGAACAAATGACTCAGTCGATGTTCTCCAACCTGTTCCTACACTCAAGATACACTTCCTCTCCCTCTAGCCCATCAGGCCTCAGCAGGATGGGCATGGAGCCAGGACCCAGCCGGTATGGACTCTCCCACAGGTGCAGAGAAAGCCCAGAGGTCAGCCCAAAACAGGCCCAGGCAGGGTCCAGGAGCTGGCCAGGATGTTAGGTCGCACATTCAGAAGCTGGCCTGAGAAGAGACAAATGCAGTAGCCCTATTCATCCTGTATATTTGGCTGCTGGACATCAGAGAGGTTGGAACCAATGTCTAGGTAACCTAGTAAAGTAGACCAGCCTAGCATAGTGCTTCTCCACAGTAATCCTCAGAGTCACCTGCGAAACTTACTCAAGTCACCTGAGTTTTCAGACAGGTTAATTCTCAGACTCCACCCGGAAACTCAGGGGGTGGGATCAGTAATCTGTCTAACAGACTATGGTAATAACTCTGATGCTGCCCAAAGATTAGAGCTTGGCTTAGCGCAGGGAAATTCTAGGTCAAACAATGCATCTAAGAACCCACCGGTCCATTCCAAGGACAAAAGGCAAAAAGCATCTGTGACCACAAGTCAGGCACGAGATTGACAGACAGACAAACCCTGGTTCTTGTTCCAGTGCTTAACCCTCCTCACAACCCGAGCATGAATATTTCTCTTTTATTCTATTTTTTTTTTAATTTTTATTAGTGAAACACCATGAGGTACAGTGGTAGACTTACAAATTTTTGTGCTTGGGTTTCAGTTATACAATGATAAAGTACCCATCCCTCCACCGGTGCCCATTCTCCACCACCACTGATCCCAGTATTCCTCCCAGCCCCTATCCCCCCATCCTACCCTGCCTCTGTGAGCACAAATATTTCCAAGCCTCTCTATCCACCTCCATAAAAACTGGACAAAGCTGATTTTTTGGGAGTTGTTTTAAGGATTTTTAAGAAGTAATATGCATGGAGGGTAAGACATGAAGCAAGTATTTAAAAACAAAAAACAAAACCTTACATTGCAAACCATAATGCCCAAAAGGAAGGGGTGGGGGAGAGAGATAGAGAGAGAGAGAGAGAGAGAGAGAGAGAGAGAGAGAGATAAAGGGAGAGAGAGAGATAAAGGGAGAGAGAGGGAGAGGGAGAGAGAGAGAAAGAGAGAGAGAGAGAGAGAGAGAGAGAGAGAGAGAGAGAGAAAGTGTCTAAGTGTCTACCATAGAGGCAGGCGGTGGGGTGGTGGGATTGGGGTGGCAGCAGGGAAAGTGGGATCATTGGTGGTGGGAAATGTACACTGGTGAAAGTAAGACTGAAACTCTATCATGAACAACTTTGTAATTGAGTAAATTTTTTAGAAAAAATAGCTTGTTTATACACCTGTCAGTTTCCAACCCCCTTCACCTTATTTTATCTTCAGACCTTTATGCCAGTCATCATTAGCCCAAGGTTGCTACATGTAGCTGACTTAATTGAGAGTAAGGAGGGTTGCAAAATAAAACACAAGTGGAAACCTTTAAAATGGAATAGTCACCCGGGGCAAATGCAGTATCATGGGAAGGGGGGCAGTACTGGCTTGTCCTTCACGCCCTACCGAGGTCATGAGTTGCCCCCCACGAGCGGCTCTCTGGCACAGCTATAACACCAGACGCACAGAAACCAATCTCGTAATTATCTGACTCTTTGCAGAAATCCAAAACCGCAAGGCTGCTATTGCGACCATGCAAGATTATATGATTCTCATAACCAGTTATAGAAAACAAAGTATTTCACAATGCCTTTTCAGCAATTCTGATTGTTGGGGGGGCGGGGGATTCTAAACAATAATGGTGCATCTTTTGTCGAGATAATGAATGAAATCAATGTAGAGAAGAGTTAAGTGGAAATCATCTGCCTCACAGGCATTGAGAGGGGTGGGAGGGGGGTATATCGGGGTTCTTGGTGGTGAAAAATGATTACTGTTGAAGGAAAAGGTGTTTGATCGTTGCATGACCGAGACTTAAACCTGAAAGCTTAGTAACTTTTCCCACAGTGATTCAATAAATAAATATAAGAAGAAAAATAAATAAATAAAATTATGGAAAAAAAAGTAAGGTGGAGTTCATGCCCAATTTAATCAGCTAATCAGTGGCTGAATAAATAGCAGTACTCCTACATAAAAAAAATAAAATAAAATAAAATGGAATAGTCACCATCTTAAGTTTCCTCAGCCATCCCAACATTATTGTGAATCATTGCTCTTATAGGGTCAAACCTGTTGCTCTGGCATAAACTTCCTTTAACCTTCACTTTTCCCTGAGTCTTACAGGCCCTTAAACATTCCCTGGCTAAGTCCATTTTCCACTAGTTTATTTTTTTTAGCAATTTTGTTGCTGGTAGAGCCCTTGCCTTCTAGACTATGTAAGGTGGGAGCAAGAAATGAGCCTTCTCATGAACAATCAAAATTGCCTATTTCAAGTGTTTTTTTAAACAAAAGAGCAGCCTATTTTCTGTCAGGCACTCCATCCTAACCCCCACCTCGAGTGAAAAAAGTGGCTGTAGGCATTTCTGTCTTTAAATAGCAGAGTTTTTTCCCTTGCTATCACACATATGAAATGTACAGAAACCCCTGGAAATTCCTCAGGTTTTTAATAAAAATTCCAGATGGTGCAGCAGAGATTTCAAACACTATAGCTTCTGTTAACCACAGGAAATTAATAACCAAAATGACTTGCTGTCATCATCATCTGGATTGGAGACATGTGTGGGGGAAAAAAAAGAAAAAATAGGAATCAAGGGAACATGATGGCTGAGGCAAAAGTTGTAAAATCTGCAAGATCTGAGTTTGAATCATGAATTTTCCATGCATTTTCTGTGTTAAAAATAATAATAATACACAGGGCCAGAGAGATAGTACAGTGGCTAAGGTGCTTGGACCGGGGTTCAATCCCTGGAACCTCACATGATCCCTCAAGCCCTCCCAGGAGTGATCCCTGAGTCAGCAATAAGTCCTATTCACCATCTGGTGGGCACCCAACCACTACCACCCCCAAAAAAGCAAAAACAAATATTAATACACAAAAATCTAATTCAAAAGAAAATGTAAAGCTAGAAGGATATTTTCATGCACTAAACACATACAGTAGATGCCAAGCAGAAGACATAGCTTACAGAGGACCAGAAATGATGCTGCTTCGTATGGCAAGAGGCAGGAGAAAGGAGACACCTCAGTAGCCCACCAAAGAGAAGTGCAGTTACCAACCAATGAAAGGCCATCACACTTCCAACACTCTTCTATTTCTCCAGTAGACCCTTGTTTATAATAGCCCTTCACAACTTGATTGCTCTAGAAAATAAGCAAAGGTTCATCAAGGGCTCCTCTGCTGTGTTGTTTTCTTTGTTTCCAAGTAAACGCAATTTTTTTCTGGTGAAATGACAGGTTTGTTTTAATTTTTTTGAGGTCAAGGCTTGGAAAGTTGTTGGGGAGGTCATCTAAGAGTGCTGTGCCTCATTTTCCTCATTGCGACATAGAGGGTAACAATATAGTCTGTTGTGCTATACGGAGATATAAACTCTGAAAATCACCACCACCACCACCCTAGATGTGGTGTAATATGAAGATAAACTTCTTCCTTGGCCCTCATTCACAGGCAGTTCCCAATCCCTGAGTTCCAGAGAACTGGTAAAACCCTGGGAACTTCATGAGAGAGAGGAGTGTCTTGTTATTTATAAGAAGTCCCTTAGGACACAGCTGTGTTCGTGAGAATGGGGTGACTTGGGACCAGTCCCTAGACAGCCTCAGGTTAGGGTTGGTCATCAGAAAAACCAAGTAATTAGAGAGTTGGAACTTGTTACCCCACCCCTGATCCGAGGCACCTGAAGATTAAACTCCAAAGAGGCTTGAACAGTGAGACTGACGAGTTTCTCAACTAATGAGCACATCAATCCGCTGGAGTTGAGGTTTCTGGAATGACCATGGAAGTGCCCTATCCCCCCAATCTCATATCATACCCTATATAGCTCTTCCATTTGGTTCTTCCTGCTTTATGCCCTTTCTCATAAACTGGTCTGGGTAAATGCCTTCCTGTGTTCTCTGAGTTCTAAGGACTTCTACCCAAGTGTCAAACTTTAGGAAACAGTCATGGGAACCTCCAATTTACAAGTGTATCTGAAGCCAAGGGGTGGCAGACTTCTGGTACTGAGCCCTTAAGAACTGCACTGCTCCATCTCAATTAAAATATATAAATAAATTGAAAATATACATATTTTTTAAATATCTGAATTTCTCTGGGATCCAGAGCGTTAGTACAATGGAAGGTGCTTGTCTTATATGCAGCCTACCCAGATTTGGTTCCATATGGTTCCCTGAGCACTGCCAGAAGTGATCCCTGAGCACAGAGGCAGAAGTAAGTCATGTGCATTGCTGGGTTTAGCCCAAAATTCAAAGAGAGAGAGAGAGAGAGAGAGAGATTGAACTGCCCAGAAAAAAATTAGCTCAACAATATGAGCTTATGCTGTGCATAACAGAGCTAGAGTTCAGTCCCCAGCACTCTATGCCTCTTGAGCACCACCAGAAACACCTCCTCAAACATGGAACTAGGAGTAACCTCTGAGCACCATTAAGTATAACCCAAACTTTCCTCCTCTGAGATAAAATAAAATTGCTATATGCCTAATAGGTGCTCAGAGAATCAAAAAAATTGATGTACTGGAAAATAAACCAGACTATGAATAGTATGACTTACACATACAGTGAAATATGATTCAGCCTTTAAAAAGAAGGAAACTGAATTCCTCAAAATGCTAAAGCACGTGCTTTGCATGTAAGAGTCCCAGGGTTGATCCCAGCACAGTACAATCCCCAGCACTACCACAAATGGTCCCCCAAAATATTAATAATTTAAATTTTAAAAACGAATTTAATTTTAAAAAGGAATTCCAGGGGCTGGAGAGATAGTACAGCAGTAGAATATTTGCCTTGCATAGGGCCAACCCAGGTTCAATTCCCATGCACTCTGTATGGTCTCCTGAGACTGCCAGGAGTGATCCCTGAAAACAGAACCCAAAGTAAATCTTGGGCACAGCTGGTACAGAACAAAAATAAGAATAAGAAGGGACGAGGAGAGGAGAGGAGAGGAGAGGAGAGGAGAGGAGAGGAGAGGAGAGGAGAGGAGAGGGGAGGGGAGGGGAGGGGAGGGGAGGGGAGGGGAGGGGAGGGGAGGGGAGGGGAGGGGAGGGGAGGGGAGGGGAGGGGAGGGGAGAGTGGAGGGGGGAGGTGGAAGGGGAGGAGGAAGGGGAGGAGGAAGGGGGGAGGTGGAAAGGGAGGAGGGACGGGGAGGTGGAAGGGGAGGAGGGAGGGGACTGGAGGGGAGGGGAGGGGAGAGGGGAGGGGAGGGGAGGAGGGAGGGGACGGGAGGGGAGGGGAAGGAAGAGAGGAGGGGAGGGGAGGAGGGAGGGGAGGGGAGGGGAGAGGGGAGGAGGGAGGAAACGGGAGGTGGGGAGAGGGGAGGGGAGGGGAGGGGAGGAGGGAGGGGACGAGAGGGGAGAGGGAAAGGGAGGGGAGAGGGGAGGAGAGGGAAGGGGAGGAGAGAGGAGGGGAGGGGGAGGGGGAGGAGAGGAAGGGGGAGGGGAGGGGAAGGAAGGAAGGAAGGAAGGAAGGAAGGAAGGAAGGAAGGAAGGAAGGAAGGAATCCTGAAAGTGGATAAACCTTAAGCATATTTAAGTAAATAAAATATCCAAAGACAAGTCACCCACAGTCAATTACTGTAGGATTCTATTACTTTGTTTTTTTGGTTTTTAGGCTGCACCTTGCTTTTTCAGGGCTTACTCCTGACTCTGCATTCAGGGAGCACTTCTGATGGGGCTTGGGGAACAATATGGGGTGCCGAGGATCAAACCCAGATCAGTTGTATGCAAGGCAAGTGCCCCAACCACTGTACTCTCTTTCCAGCCCCCGATCCTGTAAGATATATGGAGTAGTCTAATTCCTAGAATCAGTGTGGTGTTTCCAGGAGCTAAGGTGAGATGGAATTAATATTTCATGGGTACAGTTTTGGTTTTATAAAAGGAAACAAATTCTGTGGACTGATGGTGGTCATGGTCGCACAGCAATGTGAATATACTGAACACCAGTGAGCTGTGTACTAAGTGGCTAATAGAGTCAAGTTTATGTTATATGTTTTTATCACATTCTTCAATTCTTCAATTAAAAAATTTCACCAGGGGCTGAAGCAATAGTACAGCAGTTAAGGCATTTGCCTTGCATGCAGCCAACCCAGGTTTGATTCCCAGCATCCCATATGGTTCCCCAAGCACCACCAGGAATAATTTCTGAGTGCAGAGCCAGGAGTAACCCCTGTGCACCACCGGGTATAACCCAAAAAGAAAGAAATATAAATTCCACCACACTTTGCAAAACCTTCTGGGCCAATAAGAACAATTAGGGTAAACACTCAAAGACTCCACCAATGACACATTTAAAACAAAAATTTTAAAAACCACTGCAATCCAAGCAACAGTATTGCTTGACATTTGTTAAATAGCAAAGACAATCATAATTACTACAAAGAGCATGGCACTCTGCCTTGTACAGACCTTTCCTTTGCCTGTGGAAGTGAGCCTTGGAAAAGCTCCAGCTTCTGCATTACTGTGAGCGATGCGAGGCGGGCCAGGAGAAATGGGACATGTGGCGATGATAATACACACAGCCCAGGTGAACAGAGCAGCCCGGAGATGCCAGAAGTGTGTGCAGGTGTGCGCTTTGGTGCTCATATGAGGTTTGGTTCAGCTGGGTTAGGTGTTAGGCTTGCCTCACGTTTCTCCCACAGGAAATCATGCATAAGCAAGTACAAAGTTAACATAATGCTCAAAATTGTTCCCTAACAGTTCTATCACATTGCGACAGATTCACATTTTCAAAATAAACTAAAAGGCAGCACTGGCTGTTCCTGTCTGATGGAATTATTACAAGGAGTGTGTGACAAAATGCACGTGAAGAATAATGTCTGAGACATAGCAACTACTTGGAATTACAGAGAGTTGTCCAGAGTTGGACCAGAGGATTCTACCTATTTACTTACTTAACAGACAGCAAGACCGAGACCCAAAGAATATGAAATCTCTCCAGATCACCAAAAATCTGGAGTACTGTGACTAATTTTTTTAGTTGATACCAAACTTATTCCATGTTCCTTAGGTGACTGGTGGTTAACTACTTTGTCCTGGTCAGCAGGGCAATCAAGATAATGCCCCCCACCTACTGGGAATTTGAGTCCTCTTTCAAAGGCAAAGGAAAGGGGTAAAACTTTCAGTTCTGTCTGAAAAAGAAACAGTAATTTTCTGGTGGTTCCTATTGACTTGAAAAGAGCAGACCTGCCCATCAAATGGCATTTTACCAGCTGATCAATTTGGTGTCATTCTCATTGAATTAAATCAAATTGAAATGTAATTCCCTTCCCGGAACAAATCCCCCTGCAGGGACTCACTGCACAGAAGTGTTTGACCTTGTGCTGACTGCCTAGAGAGCTTTCCAGAAAGCTGGGGGGACAGACAGGGTCTGCAGAACCCACACCCTGCAAGGCAAGACTTTCATGCTGTCTTCTGGGCCTGAATGCCATTCACTCCTGAGCCAACAGATATGACCGAGAGCTTCCCAGCCTGGGCATGATCAAGTCCCTGTGTCCTCATACCTCTGAACATCAGCTGGTCTATGCCAAGGAGCAAGGAATAGTCACAACCAGAAAGCACTTGGCAGGTGAATTAGGAGAGACTTTATCTTCAGCTGATGAATTACAAAGTGGTGCCCTATAAGAGGAAGAAGGAATTACTTCCTTTCTTCAGATCGTGGTGGTACCAAACATGTCATAAAGGTTGATGTGTGGTGAATGGGATGAATTTTAGGCCTTCTACACCTAGGCTCAACCTACCCAGCCATGGGCAACAATGCCCAACCTGTTCCCCCTGGGGTGACCATAGCAAGCTCAGCTTTAAGAGATGTATGAAACAGAGGCTGAGTTCTGGTACAACATGGGTCTGTCTCAAAGTATCCACTTGGTCTCAGTTAAACCAGCTGTAGTCATGCCAAGCAGGTTCTCAAATCTATTAAAGATAGGCTCACAAAATATTCTCTGCCCGGAATTCCCCATGGCATCCAAGATCACACCACTCTCACCTGTGACCCTCCTGCCTTTTATCAACCTCTCCAGTCACAGCCTTGGGAATTCGGAGATCCCTGGTATTGGGTCTTGCTTCTACTGATGAGATGACCCTCCTCTGGTGATTTAGCTGCTCTGAGTTACAGTCCTCCAAAAGCAAAAGCGGTAGTGCTACCTGTCTATTGTGCATGACATTAGGTGTAGAATCTGGAAATAAGAATGCTGAGGAAGAGTTTGGCTATTTAAATATCCATGCAGGGGCTGGAGCAATATAGTACAGTGGGTAGGGCATTTGCCTTGCATGCGGCGGACCCAGTTCAATTCCCAGTACCCCATATGGTCCCCTGAGCATCGCCAGGTGTAATTCCTGAGTGCAGAGCCAGGAGTAACCCCTGTGTATCGCCGGGTGTTAACCAAAAAGAAAAAATTCATGCAGAAGGATTAGATGTGCCAACTGTTGGCAGGAACCAAGAAATGGTCTTAAAATGACTAAAGAATTTGACAAGAACCCAAATGCCAATCATAGAAGCCTGGGTATGGTCACAGGAAGACAGGATTGAGGGGTGGTAGTAGAGATAGCAAAAACCTAATTAATTAAATCAAGGGGAGCCCCAGGACCCAAAAGCTGGCCATCTTTACTCTACAATAAATTCCTAAAGTTTAGACCAGGCTCAGAGGCTTCTAAGCAGCCTTCTCTTTCAGACATCTGACACCTCATCAACCCTTTTCAGCTACAACAATGCTATGTCCCTGAGTTGCTGTAAGAGCTAAGTAGGAAAGTGCCTGGTATATAGTATGTGGCAAAGAGCCCAACTATTCCCTCTCATTGTCCCCTTTTATCCTACAATAATAACCGATGTCAAGTATTTCCAGCCACACAGCATGTTCTTATAGATTTACCTCTTCTGATTTAGTTGCCCTTTCCCCCAACTGAGAAAGAATCCCTCATATTCCCTTCCTTTATTCCAGCTAGAGTGAGTCTTTCACTGTCAAGGAATTCCCCCACTGTTCTAAATTTTGTGGGGAAGGAAAAATCCAAAACTGATATCATAAATATATATCCAACTTGTGAGTGTCTAGAGCAGTCTTTTTACACCTGCTGACCAGCACCTGTCCTGCATTTCAGGCCACAGACAAGCAGTTATAATCAAAGTGGTTTTCAACACTTCTCAACCTGCAGACAAGTACCATACTTGTCCAGTGGTTGAGGACCACTCAACTGGCCTAGTGATATAAAGGAAAGTGGGAACTTATGTAGAAGATGCCTTGGTACCATTTCAGGACTGAACTATTTATTTACCCCCAACTTCCAGAAACTTCGTGGCAGTTTGTTTTTGTTTCAGTGTTTACTCCTAGCTCTGCATTTAGGGATCACTCCTGAGATAGTGCTCAGGGGACCACCCTATGGGGTGCCAGGGATCAAACCCAGTTGGCCGCATGTAAGGCAACTGCCTTCCCCTCTCTCCTAGAGTTCCAGCCCTGCTTTGTAGCAGTTTTATGAAGAAATTTCCTTCAACTTTTATGAGTCATCTGGGACAATGTTGAATTCCTTCCCTGGGGGCAAACCACACCAATGACTGGTCACTGCAGCCGTGGTTCCTCAGAGTAAAACTGGAAAGGAACACCCCAGTCCCTGGGTTCTCCTGAAGTTGACTTTGGTCTTGCCATGATGGATTAAAATTCAACTCTGCTATTAGCAAAATGGTAATTAACTAAATCAAGGGGAGCCCCAGGAGCCAAAAGCTGGCCATCTTTACCCTTTCCCCAGACCCCTCTGGGGTTTCTGATGCCCGGGGAACTCGCCAATAAACCACAGAGATTCTCAGTCTCAGAAGCTGCTTCCCAAGAAACACACATAAGACAACATATCAAAGAAAAACTGACCTCATCAGAGGAGTGTTGACAGTGAGTGGAGAAATGAGGCCCACTGAAAGCTTTCCTAACAAAGGTTCATTGGAGCTAAAATCTGCAGAGGAAATAATGTGAAAGAAGAACAGTTGAAGCAGAAGGACAAGGATATGCAAAGTCTCTGAGTAAAGTGGGATTTTTAAGGCCTGAATGACTAGAATAGGAGAGGAAGAGATACCAAAGAGGGGAGAGATGGGATGATGGCCACGTCAGTGTGGGCCCAATCAAGCAGGACTGTATAGGTCACAGTAAGTGACTGCCAAGCCAAACAGGAAATGTATGACTCATGTGGCTCCAGTTTACTCAGGGTACCACAACACACCACCAGCTGGGTGACTTAGCTAGCACATATCGATTTTCCCACAGTCCTGGAGGCTAAAACTCCAAGAGCCAAGTGCCAGCATGCCTGTTTTCCTCCCAGGCCTCTCTCTTCAGCTTGCCAATGACCAGCTTCTTTCAATCCCTTCACATGGTGGGCCCTCTGTGCAGGTGAGCCCAGGAGCGCATTACGTCCACATTTTCCTTCCCACAAGGACATCAGGCAGCTTGTATTAGGACCCACCCTGATAGCCTCATTTTAATGAAATCACTGCTTCACGGGTCCTTTCTCCAAATACAACCACACCCTCAGATACTCAGGACAAGGGCTTCCACCTGAGCATTAGGGAGACAGGTTGGAGAGATAGAACAGGGGTTAAGGCATTTGTCTGGCACCGCTTCAACCCCGATTCAAGTCCGCACCACCGGACATGGTGCTTCAAGCATGGAGTGATCCCTGAAACAGAGCCAAGAAGGTACGTGGGGAGGGGCCCGGGGAGACGGGGGGAGGGGGGCCTCACCCCAAGGCCAGTGAGCTCTGACCTCCAGCACGCTACAGCCCAGCTCTCTCTGGAGCATTAAGATTCCTGAGGGCTGTGGGCCAGGGGACACCTGTTACACCCCTCCCCATACTTTTTTTGCTGCCTTAACCCCCCCAATATCCCTGAGTACCTCCAGATATGGCCCCAAACTGAAAAATAAACAACAAAATAATTAGATGATAATATAACTTATCATTAGCCTGTAACAGTGATATTTTCTGTATACAGAATCATACAGAAGTATGTATAATACCAAATTCTCAGTGAATTTATTGTTTAAGTAACCCCTCATTGAAAATAAGAAATTACATTCTACTGGGCCAACGCGAAGCCCATGATTGTTATATGTTACTTTCACCATGTCCTTTCAGCACCCTTCACCACCACTGAATCTGCCTCCTCCCCGCCCCTGCCTTCGATTCCTGGATTCTTCCTTCTTCTCTGCTTCCATCCTAGGCCCACTGTCTGCCAAATATGCTGGAGAACATCAAATACCAGCACTGATCCACTCTATCACAAATTCTCTTTCTCTGGCTTTTACTGGACTCTCTGTTTCTCTGCCACACCCCTGCTTGCTCCAGATCTGGTCCATTCCCCATTCAGCTTTGCCCTATTTTAACTCTCTCCATCCTCGTCTGTGAGCCCCCTGACCTACTCCTGTCCCTCACTTTTAGGTCTTGCTTTTCAGGATAAGAGAAGGTCATGGGACTGTGCCTGGATTCTTTCCAGGTCCCTCCTACTTTTCCAAAATTAACTGGACAGTGAGAGAGAAAGAAAAGAAAATTTGGCTTCACTCAGACAATTCTGCCACTGATAGCCTCTTTCTTTGAACCTTTTACTTCAGCACCATGAAGCTCAGTTTTATTATCTGTAAAAGTTCATAGCTTCTAGATGACACCATATCCTACTCAGAACAAAATCCAAAAGCCTCCCCATGGCCAGCAAAGGGAGATCTCACAATGACCCTTTCTATGTGAACCCATCGGCTGCCTCCCTCTCCCTTCTTCCCATGACTGCTCCTGTCAGATTGGCTTTGACTATTCCCCAAAGACAATACCTCAGGGCCTTTGCACAAGCTGCTTCCTCTGCAGGACCTTGGTCCAAATCTTGTCCCCAGCCAGTGCTCCCCAGAAAATTCTCCCTGATAGTCCATCTAAATTACCAACTCCTAGTCGCCATTTCTTTCTTTTTTTTTTTAGCTAGAAATTTTTTTAAATTTTTATTAGTGAGACATCGTGAGGTACAGTTGTAGACTTACAATTTTTTGTGCTTGGGTTTCAATTATACAATGATCAAATACCCATCCCTCCCCAGTGCCCATTTCCCACCACCACGGATCCCAGTATCCCTCCCACCCCCCAGTATCCCTCCCACTCTGCCTCTGTGGCAGGGCATTCCCTTTTGTTCTCTCTCTCTTTTTGGGAGCTGGTTAAAGAAACTTTGGTACATTTACACAATGGAGCACTATATAGCTGTTAGAAAAGACAAAGTCATGAAATTTACATACAAGTGGTACTACATGGAAATTATCATGTTAAGCGAAATGACTCAGAAAGAAAGGGATAGACATAGAAAGATTGCATTCATCTGGGGAACATAAAGTAAAAAAATAGGAGACTAACACCCAAGAATGGCCGAGATTAGTACCAGGAATTTTATTCCATGGCTTGGAGGCCAGCCACACATGCTAGGGGGAAAGGGAACGCAGATAGAGAAGGGTGCACCAAATAAAGGGTGTTGGGAGGATCCTCCCAGGATGGGAGAAGCATGCTGAAAGTAGACCATAGACCAAACATGATTGTCACCCATTGCCTCTTTTGCAAACCACAACACCTAGTCACCATTTCTAATCTCTTCACTTCGGTGAAATTGTAACACTCCCTCGAATTGTATTCCTTTATTTATTAGGGGTTTTATTTGGTTTTGATTTTGGTTTGGTTTGGTTTTTGGTTAAACTCAGTGGTGCTCAGGATTTACTCCTGGCTCTGAGATCTCACCTGAAAAAAAAAATTTTTTTTTTATTAGTGAAATACCATGAGGTACAGTTGTAGACTTACAAATTTTTGTGCTTGGGTTTCCGTTGTACAATGATCGAGTGCCCATTCCTCCACCAGTGCCCACTCTCCCCCTCCACTAATCCCAGTATCCCTCCCACCCCCCATCCTCCCCCCACCCCGCCTCTGTGGCAGGGCATTCCCTTTTGTTCTCTCTCTCCTTTTGGGCGCTGTGGCCTGCAAAAGAGGCATCGAGTGGTAATCATGTTCGGTCTAGAGTCTACTTTCAGCATGCTTCTCCCATCCTGGGGGGATCCTCCCAACACCCCCCATTTGGTGCTCCCTTCTACATCTGGGCTGCCTTTACCTCTAGAGTGTGAAGCTGGCCTCCAAGCCATGGAGTAAACCTCCTGGTATTTATCTCAGCTATTCTTGTCACCTGAAAATGTGTAGGGTACCATATTAGGTGCAGGGAATTGAACCCAGCTCAGCCACATGCAAGTCAAGTGCCTTATCGCTGTACAATCTCTCCAGCCCTATTTACTTCTTTTGTTTGTTTGGGGGCCACACCCAGCAGTGCTCAGGACTTTCTCCTGGATCTGTGTTCAGGGATGTCTCCTGGTGGTCTAGTGCCAGAGATGAAACCCAGGTCAACCACATAGTACAGCACTCAATCCACTGTTCTATGACTCTGGGCTCCTATTTATTCCCTTAATGCCTATCTTCCTCATAAAATTGTAAGCTCAGAAGAGCAAGGACTACACCTTGGTGGTGAAACAATGTCTGGCTGACAGCAGGTATTCATCCAATTTTGTAAAAAGGAGAAAGAACAATTTTGCAAAAAGAATAATGGCCTACCTGGGACCATTTCTGGGCCACCCTTGCCACCATCATCAACCCTTGTAGCAACAATGACTCCTACCTTCAGACTTGCCTTTCACAGCTGGTAGAATGGAGCTACCAACCACTTCCAGCATGACCCTCCCCTTGACCAGTGATTGGGAGCTGTGGAGCACACATGACTGGTTCTGAACCAATCAGAGTTCCTCCCTGGGATAGTCGGTACTATACCCCAGAATAAAGTCAAATTTCCCCTGAGAAATAAAACGGTGTGATGCCGAGTATCTGAGCCTCTTTCTGTACTGCGTGAGAAGGAGTTTCCTAACACCCTATCAACACAGCCCTTACTGTCATTTGGACACTGAGCCAACAATCATCTCTTTGTCTCAGCATAGTTGCATTGTGAGTCTTTCACTTGTGACAAATGGATTCATGTCTGCCCAATGTTGGAACAGCACCTGGCTCAGGGCAGATGCATCCTTGCCATTAAGTCCCTTCATGGTGCTCCTGTAGCTTCAGCCTTATTTTCAGGCCAGTGGGGGGTGTCCCTACTCCTCACTAACATGACCTCCTGTTCTGTGCCAGAACCCTGCTTTCCTCTCAAAGCCTTGCTCCCCCACTTCCTTGGCTGGAGAAGAGAGAAACCACTCCACCTTACATGGGCTCATGTGCTTCTGTGAGGCCAGGCTGGGCTGACTCACTTCTCCTGCTTTCTGTCGGGCATGGCAGGTACCAAATACACAGTTTCAGGGGCAGAGTCAGCATTGAACAGAATGAAGCCTTAGGCTCCGTGCAAACTGAAGGAAGTGCCATAAGACAAGAGGGGCTGTCTGAATGTGGGGATTGGAATGGTGGTTTTATTAGCCAAATAGATAATCGCCATTGTGAATGAGCCTTTCCAGAGTGATGGATGCCTCAGAGGTCAGAGGGACAGAGGTATTTCTCCAGGCTGCTAGTCAGACACATTAAGTCCATACCATTCCTCTCTCCATAGCAACTGGCCCGGCCTTCTATGTCCAACCCAACACCTGTGCCTCTGAACGTCCCTCAGCCCTTGTGGCTCATCTTCTGCAGCTCACCATTGACAGGCACACTCAGTCACAGACCCCTCCCTGCCACATACACACACACACACACACACACACACACACTAACACACACACATGCTCACACTCACGCACTCACAGATTAACACAAAATCACATATACATATACATTTTCATATACAGTCACATACTTACACACACACACACACACACACACACACACACACACACACCTGCCCATCCACAGAGAAGAGATAAGTTCAGAAATGCAGCACTCTGCTGGGTGCCACCTGGCACCTGGCACCCAGAACCCTGGACCAGGCACCCTGTGCCTGGTGAGACTGAGGAAGAGCAAGCAGGCATGAGAGGGCAGCACAGGGATCCAGGGGCAAGTCATCAGGGCTCTGGGACACAGAAAATCACTGAGCCAGTGAGAAGAGAGGACCCCTAAGGTCCGTCAAGTTCACCGCCAAGTTAGTGGCAGTGTCCCAGATTTGTCTGCAGTCCCACCCATGTCTCTTCTCCTCCTGATCCTGCTTCCTTCCTGGCTCCTTGCATCATCACTGAGCTTAGCAACACTAGACCCAAGAGTGGGGATCAGGGATCCACGGAGGTCCATTGAGACCCCCTTCTCTCTGCTCCCAGGATCCACAGAGAGTGACTGTCCAAGGAGAGGAAGACAGACCCGCTCTCCCCAGTGGGTGTCAGCACAGGGAGGCCGTAGAGACAACACCAGCAAGAAGCCTGGGAATGAACAGAGAGAGGGAGGTTTTGTAGGCCATGGGTCAGAAGATTGGGCCAGAGAGAAAGACGTTCATAGAGAGGGGAAAGTTGGGGGACCACACAGAATAAGTGTGACCATTTTTCAGTAAAACATAAAAGCAGATGACAGGGGTTGGAGCAATAGCACAGCTAGTAGGGCATCTGCCTTGCATGCAGCCAACCTGGGTTAAATTCCCAGCATCCCATATGGTTCCCTGAGCATAGCCAGGAGTAATTCCTTAGTGCATGAGCCAAGAGTACCTTGTGCATCGCAGGGTGTGACCCAAAAGCCAAATAATAATAATAATAATAATAACAGATGACAGGTCAGCAACATAGCTCAAGCAGCAAAGCACATGCCTGCATATGTGAAGCTCTGAGTTTATTTCCCCAAGTTGCATGTCCCCAGCACATTTCAGCCTCCAGATGTGGCCCTAGTGACCCAAGCACCAGTTAGGCCATCACAGCAAAGCAGAGGAGCACTGGAAGTGGCCCCAACCCCGAGCACCCCTGAGGAGGTACCTAGTTAAGAAAAAGAAAAACAACCATAAAACTTATGATGGCCCAGATCTGGCCTCTGGTCGCAGAACTAAAGCTCTTGGCATAGCAGGACTTTTGTGAGGAGAGGGTTGGAGGTTGGGGATGGAGCATCCATGAGCTTGGAGGGGAGAAGGAGACCTCTTATGAGGAGGGAGGATAGACCAAAGCATTACTGGCATACCAAGTTTACCCAGAAATGTGAAGCTGGGAGTCCAGTCTGGTCTTCACCCTCTGGAGAGAGACAAAAATAAACCAGACAGTGCAGAATTAGAGGCCTTACAAAAATGGGAAAGGCTGGCAGCGGTCATGCCAGGTCAGATCCTAGCAGCTCCCACTGCAGTGCCAGTGGGATTCATAGACATCCCCACCCACTGCCAGGGGGGAGGGTTCTAGTCGGAACTAGGATACAAACAAGGGGGCAGCTTTGAACTCTAGCAACAACACACAACCACTGGGATATCTGCATAAACAGACACAACAGGCCAGTGCCCTGGTCCCAGACCTCGTAGCCAGAAGCCAGCTGGTTCCTGGGTCCAGCTCTTTCAAGTCCCTGGCCAGGCAGAAGGGACGGTGAGTGGCACCTGCAATTGTCACCTGTGAGCCAAGAGCCCCATGCTGGGCTGGGCTTGCAGCTCCAACATGTTCTGAGGCTGCAAGTAAGCAGGTCTGCCTTCAAGCTGCCTGCATGCTGGGGAGGCTGCCTTCTTTCCCAAGGATTCTCGTGGCTCCTTTGAGGCTCACAGGTGCAGGTCTGGTTTCTCAGAAGAGCCCATAACACACCGAGAGGGGGAGGAGAAAGAGCCAAGAAAGAACGTGACTGATTTCTTAAGACCCTGGGGACCGTCAGAGAGAAATGGCTCGAAGAGTTTGAAGGACACAGAAATCCCAGCCCAAGTGTCGCTATGACAGATGACATTTTCTCCTACTACCTGCATGTCCTTTTCTCTGATGGCTGTCTGCAGGCATCCCTGTGGCTCAGAACGCTTTTCCATGCCCTCTGCAACGTGGGATGTTGTTGGGACACCAAAGTCACCCTTCTTGCTCCTAAGCACTTTGGAGCTTCCTTCTTCCCACCAGTTCCCAAGCCTGGGCTTCTCACTGAA
The DNA here is from genome assembly GCF_029834395.1 of Sorex fumeus. Classification (NCBI taxonomy): domain Eukaryota; kingdom Metazoa; phylum Chordata; class Mammalia; order Eulipotyphla; family Soricidae; genus Sorex; species Sorex fumeus. The sequence continues at coordinate 49,970,142 of NW_026606104.1, forward strand.
GTCATTGTGTGTGTATGTGTGTGTGTGTGTGTGAGAGAGAGAGAGAGAGAGAGATTGAGGAAGAGGGGGTACTGGGGGAATGGGAAGGGCATACAGGCTTCAAAACTTTCCAGGGTGCCACCCAAACATGGCAACCAGGAACTACAACAGACCCTGTCTTCCACAACTATTGCTCTGCCTGCTGATGCCAGATAGACAGGAGGCTGAAAGGTTTATACATGAGGGCAAGGCAATTCGGTTCCTGAGCCTATCGTCTTCTGTTTCCAAGCAGGAGGGAAGGACTCCACTGTCCAGGCCTTGCCTGGCAGACAGAGAGGTCAAGCTGGCTGAGCCTGTGTGCTCAAGCAGCAGAGCAGGAAATCAACGAGGCCAAGAAGAATTCAGTCTGCCCAGGATAAGGGGTGTGTGGAGACGGGGGACAGGGAGGAGGTCAGTTAAAAATGAGCCCCCATATTTCTGCCTGTGCAGGAAGCTCATTGGGGTCTGACAAGCCATATCTCTCAAGTTTTCAAAAGATGTCAGGATCCAGAGCTTGAGACCAAATGTCCTGATTTGGGAAAACTAATTCAAATCTTCATAAACTGCCATGAAGTCAAGCAACATACACATTGACTTACCAAATCTAGCCCATTAGTCACTAGCCAGTCCCTGGTAGAGATATCTCTATCTCTACACTGTGCTATCTCTACTCTGTCTCAAGCATTCACACACAGCTCCTCCAGCAGCAATGACCACCCTCTCCATTGAACAGATAAGGTCACTGAGACTCCAAGGAAGGGGCTGGTCCACACTCCCAGATGAGAGTCTGTGCTTTCTGCTGGTCCCTCAACCACCCTGTCCCTGCCAGGTTGCTAGAGATGGTGAGAGACTGGGAGGGGTGGTTCCCCACACCCATGATGTCTGCCACTCAGTGCCGCGTGTGGGGTATGGGTGGAAATTCTGACGCAGCACCACAAGTGCTAATGTCTGGTTGGGATCCTTCCAACTCCAATCTCATTCCTGCGAGGGCTCAGCTGGTACTGTCAGTCATTTCTCCAGAGCCATCCCTGACTGATGGCAGGGACAATAACCTGGAGAGCGCTTCGCCCCGGTCACTGAGGCAGCCTGTGTGCACCAGGTGGTCACATGCCCCATATGCAACAGACACAATGGGAGGCCCTCACTCCATCTAGAACCCGCGCTTCTCCTTCTGAGGATGGTTCCCCTCCACTGCACCTGGATGTTGAGACCATCTGGTTCAGCTTTGTTTTATGAACTTCATTATAAACTTCAGAAGAATGTGATGCAGCCACCAGCTCAATGAAAAGAATCTGTCATTTGCCCAGTCAATGTTGGCCATGTCTGAAAGTAATTCTCTGGTGAAGGCTCTCAGAATTCTAGCCTCAATTCTGACCTGTATATATTTTACTAATGACTTCGTTGAAAACACAAAAGGCCTGTTTACCAAATTGGTAGTTGATATGGGAAAAAAAAGGATGAGCAGATTGCAAAAACATAGACAGGATCCAGATGGCTTTAGACAGGCTAGACTGATGAGCTGCATCTAATAAGATAAAATAAAACAAAGATAAATGTCAGGTCCTGAACTTGGCTTCAAAACAGTAACTGCTCAAGGACAGAATCGAGGTAGGTGGGACAGTAATGAAACTTAACAGCCACAGGTTTTCATGAAACATGGAGCTTTAGTCAATACGTTAAATGAATAACCCAGGATGTTCATTGCAGCATTGTTTATCATAGCATAGCACTGGAAACAATTAAATGGTCCAGTAGACATGGCTCATCTGTACCATTGACAGCCCTAAACCCAATAAAAACTATAATGGCATAAGAACATATTCAATTACATTGGAAATATTAAATCTAAAGCAGTCAGTTAGGGCCAGGGATATGGTTCAGCAGTCAAGCCCTTGCTTTCTATTTTTTGATCTTCAGCAATGCAAATATATAAAACTAACAGTTTACAAGACAGTATGTATAGTTTGAGCTAACATTTACTTTTTCTAAGGACTAGGGTATGGAGAAGGAACTCTTACAAGAAATACTAAATGAACATCTACATAATGGAATACTATACAGCCATTAGGAAGAATGAAGTCATGAAATTTGATTATAAATGGATGGACACAGAGAGTTATCATGCTGAGTGAAATGGATCAGAAGGAGAGAAACTTGACTGCATTCATTTGTGGGATAAAAATATATGTATATGTATGTATATGTATATGTATATGTATATATAAAATGAGACTAATATCCAAGGTGAGAGTAAGTAGGAGCCAGTTAGACTGGTCAATGGTTGGAAGCTTGTCACAAGAGGGGAGTTAGGGTGCAAAGGGCAGATAGAATAGAGAAGGAACCAGCATAACAATAATAATTGGAAATGATTATTTTGGACAAGAATTGAGTGTTGAAAGTAAGTAAAGGGATATACTGATACCCTGACATTATCTGTATTGCAAACTATAAGGCTCAAAAGTAAATACATATATGTGTATACATATATGTGTTTGTTTGTGTGTGGAGAGAGAGAGAAAGAGAGAGAGAGAGAGAGGAGGGAAAAGTGCCTGCCATAGTGGTAGGCAGTGGGGAAGAGGGCGGGAGGAAAATGGGGACCATTGGTGGTGGGATAAGTACACTGGTGAAGGGATGGGTGTTGGAACATTATATAACTGAAATTCAATCACAAACAACTTTAAATGTGTTTATCACTGTAAATTAATTTTAAAAATTTTTAAGAAACACCAAATGTTAATTAGACAGTTTCTGAGTGTAATTAGGGATAATTTGAATGTGGAAGGTCTTAGCGTGTGTGTGGTATTTTTTTTTCTTCAGGCTTTAGAAAGCTAGCACAATCCTCAGAGAAACATAGAACTCTAATATCTAGAATATTGGATAAAAAAAGTTCTGCTGGATTTCAACACAGCCAAGTTTGGACTCTTGAGTCTATGATCAAGTACCTACCTCTCTACCAAACACAAGTTCCGAGTGACTGCTGACAGCCAACACTGAAAGTACTTACTGTGGTCTTGGAAGTTCTTTGAATTGCCTGTTTTATCCCATAGATTCAAAATTTTATGGTCACCCATGAGTTAGACATCAGCTTTCTGTTCTGCAGCTAAGGTTCAGAGAGGACAAGGAACTTACCCAACGTCACACTGTCAGCTAACAGCCCTATCAGAATGTGCTGGATATATTAATGTCCATGAGAAGGAATCCACATGAAGCCAAGAATATCCATTAAAAGACTGCAGAGCTGAGGTGTGAGAGCAAACCTGCCCTGGGACCCAGCCCATACCAGTGACTATGTCCGTCTTGTGCTAGAAGGAATTGGAAGACAATATTGGACCTGAGTATGGGCCAAGAGTAATGCACTTCAGACTCAGACTCTGGAATAGAGCCCTTCGCTCACAAAAGGTGAAGAGAGTTTGACAGTGAGGTTTAGGCAAATTAAAGAAGATGAGTTGGAAGAAAATGAAGAAAGTTAGCATATGGTGAGAGAAGAAAAACAAATGTGTCACATCTTGCCACCTCAATCTAACCCAGCCTCCGGGGAACAAGGTTTCAACTCCTTCTGATCAGAGCTAAGCCACCTAAAAGTTGTGTGAGCCCTTGGGTGCTAACATATATGTGGCTGCCAGAGGATGTGTCATTCTTTAGGCAAATATCCTTTGGGAAGAAAAGCCAATGGCAAGGGACCCAGAGAGCAAAGCAGTGGAACCTAGGCATCGCAGGCCCAGGAGAGCAAAGTGGGCCTGTAGCACCCTGGGCTGGGAACTCAGAAATCCTGTGTCCTGTATTGAAAGGTTGTGCTAGTCTGGAGGTCAAAGAGGCCTGTCCAGTGTAAATCAGAGGGAAAGAGCAGGAGCTGAATATCTGGGCTCCCAGACAATGACCGGCTATGGCAAGCACTGACCTCATAAGACAGCCGTCTTCTGGGGCCAGCATCAAGTGGAATCTTGTGGTCATGTTTGCAAGAAGCTGTGTAGAAGTGAGTTGTGTCCTAGACTTCGAAGTCCATGGGGCTTGAGACTTTGGGTTTGCTCAACATTATTTCCCCATATTAACACATATTTGAATCACAGTAAAAGTTGAAATGAAAAAGTATCTATCAAATAGAGTAATTAATAGGTTGAAGGGCTGGATTACCACTAAAAGCCTTTCTGGAACTATGGGAACTATGTGTCTATAATCCTCTGGAATGTATAACCAATGTCCACAAAATCATGACTCATTTCTTCCAATGTCTGTGTCCTTGTTTAATCCATCTGCCGTGAAGTACCCCTTTCAAATCAGAACATCTCCTCTTATTTGTTTCACTTGAGGCCTTCCATTGCACCCGTAAAACCACCACACCTCTAGACCATTTATCCAAAGCCAAATGCTGTGCACTCAATTATTTCCATTGTTTTTCATTAACAGTGTATGCAGCTACAAACACAGGCATTCAAATATTTGTTTTCCTCCTTGGTTATTTCCTCAGAGTCTACTTTGCAAAAGAACATTGTTGGATGTCTTCACCCAGTAGGTAACTAATTCCCCTGGCCAATTTGGGGCCTTAAACTCGAGCTTCTCCAGCTGCTGAGCAGTGCCATGATTTTCCAGTCCCAGAGCAAGCAGACGACAGACCAAGAACATTCTAACTCATGCTTAATTATACTAGAGCATCCAGAAACGCCTTCATATGGGAGATCCATGGGGTTGTTCCTCAGCTCATTACTATCACCTCTGAATCACAAGGGTTGGGATAAATGCCCTCTCCCTTCACACCCCTCTTTCTGAAGCTCTCCCAGGATGACCCCACAGTCTGGGAGATGGGTCCCTGGAGAGTACCTCCTGACACAGAATGGCTTCCTGAGATGCACTGTTTTTTCCTTTCTTCTTAAAGCTTGTGGAGAAGAGCGGGGTGCCATGGAGGAGCAAGGATGGTGGAACGTAGAAAGACTGCAAATAGGATACACAGGCACTGGGGCTTCTGGGAAAGCATTTGCTTCAGATAGTAAGGTATATAGACATACCACTGTGAAAAAGAAGCAGTAAATAATTATGTCCGACTTCCTCACCCAGTCAAGCGACTCTGCCCAGCAGAGTTCCCAAGTCAACCATCCACCCATAGTCTCCAGACATGGACGAACTCTCCTCCAGCAAGACAGACTGATTTCCAGCACTACCAGCAGGGAGCGGATTCATGTCCCTAAGTCAGCTCTGAGCAGGGTCATCCTTTCCTGCTCCTTGAACAGCTGCATAATAGGGCCCACACAGTGCTGGAATGTGCTGCGTGTGCATCTGGGTGTTGAGGGACTGTGTACATCTTCCACAGATGGGACCTTTATATATGAAGACATATTTCTTCTCTTCTCCCCTTGCCTCCATGCAGAGGCAGTGAGCTCAGATTGCTGTCTGCCCCAGCGTTCTCCATTGTGATGCCTTCCTGGGGTATTTGCTTCATTACAGTGTGTCATGCACACGGTTTTTCTTGCAGTGTATTCCAGGCTAATTTTAGAAATTTGTTTTCACCTTCCGACATTGATTCCTGGGGCATCTTGCAAGCTGCCTGGAACGAAAAATCAATGGTGACAGTCACGGAGTGGGCTCAGGGTTCTTCATTAACCTGAAGCTCTGGGCAGCCCCAGCCCAGCTCCTCCCGCAGGGCTAGCCCCAAGCAAAAATGGGCAGGCAGAAGTTATGCTTTGGTGCCCTCCGCCTTTTGGTCAACCCACTCTCCCCTTCTCTTTAACCAAAGATTCCTCTCCACCCAAACGGAGGGAGGGAGGAGTCATATGAGCCTCTGGGTGCCTGACCCATATGTGAAGCACACGGCTACATCTTTACATGCATTAACCCATTGAAGTGACAAGTTGTTTTCAGAGGTTAGTATCAGCCCCATTACACAGAAAAGAAAGCTAAGGCACAAAAAGATCAAGAACAAATCCAGGGTGGGGGCAACAGCACAGCAGGTAGGGTGCTTGTATTGCACACAACCAACCTGGGGTTCAATCCCAGGAAACACATATGGTCCCCCCAAACTGGCTAGGAGCGATCCTTGAGTGCAAAGTCAGGAGTAAGCCCTGAGCATAACCAGGAGTGTTCCCCCACCTCCGCCAAAAACAGTGCTCAACTGCTGATCAGGTAGAGCTGGGAGCAGAACCCCTCTGACTTCAAAACCCGCAAGCACCCCAACCCTCATTGCCCATCATGGCCATTACACAAATAAGTCCTGTGGCGTAGAAATCTCACAGCAGGTGCTTGAGGGAACAGCAGTCCCCGAGGACACTGGAGGTGTGCTTTGTCCTGCGTCCAGCCAGCCCCAGTTGGCAGCAGGCTCTGCTGTATTCTGCACACTGGGTCAGGCCCTAATGAAGTCTCTGGAGGCATCACAGTGCGCTCCTGAGCGGCAGTTCCACCCACGGGAGGGGGCAGGATGGGCTCGGCATTTCTCGATGAGAAGCCAGACAGCCCCCAGAGTAGAATCACAGCCTCCACTCAAAGATCATCTGCAAGACATGCCAAGCAAAAGCGTGGTTGCTGGAGGTCTTTGAAATGAGCTTAATAAAGCAAAGCAGAAAGAAAAGCAGTATTCAATAGTCACTTGTGGCTAGTGTCTAGCACGGGGCAGAGTCACAGGTGTTATGTTGTGCTGTATGTTGTGCTGTGCTGTGCTGTGCTGTGCTGTGCTGTATTAAGAGCCTCTCAGTGGTGTTTCAGAGGCCCAGGGGCCCCACCAGTGACTCATGACCAAGCAGGTCAACGGTTCAGTGCAAGGGCTTGGGGATACAATACAGCTCGTGCTGTAATGCTGGATGACCTGAGCCACCTACCCAGGGGCCTCCAGGGGTGCAACCAGCAGTGCTCATGAGACCATATGATGCCAGGCTTCCAACCATGTTGGGCACTTGCCTAACGTGGACCCTAACCACTGCTTCATATCCAGACCTGGAGCCTCCATGTTCAGATTTGAACATGGAGCAGGCCATGGTAGTATTCATTGCCTAAATGTTTGGTTGGGATGAGGGATTGAGACAGGAGGAAAACTGGAGACACTGGTGGAGGAAAGTGGACACTGTTGAAAGGATTAGTGTTGGATCATTGTATGTCTGAAATTCACTCATGAATAACTTTGAGACTTTATCATTCATGTTGATTCGAATCTTTTTAATTTTAAACATTTGGTTTTCATTTTTAACTTCTAAGGGAATTTATTTCTTTGAAATATATTGGGATTAGGGAGATGCCTTTAATTCAAAAGGCTTTGTTTGTTGGAGGCCTGGGTTCAAACCCTGGAACCACATGATCCTCTGAGCATTGTGGGAAACCCCCGAGCAAGTAGCACCTGAGTCTAGCTGAGTGTGGCCCCAAACCAAAAATTAATTATTTAAATAGTAACATAAAATTATTACTTAGATGTCCTATCCAGTATTTAAGATAATCAATAGGAAATTTTTTTGCTTATGTTTGAAAGGAATATTATTAGTTCACCTCTTATAGAATACATTTATAATAAAAAAATTTCTTCATCTGTTTTAGATATTAATAATACACATTCATTTAAATTAAGTAACAATAATAAGAGCCAACTTGCATCAGCCCATTCCCATGACTTGAGCAGTTTACAAGTAAAACCTCATTAGTGAAAAATGCTAAAGGCAGATAGCATTATTCCCTTTTTTGCAAAAGAAGTTACTCAGATTGGGAAGTTCAATGATTTGCCTGTGGTGGCAAAGAATGGTGTCCGATTTCAAACCCAGCTCTGACAGTCTAACTTTTAAACCAAAGCACCTTCAGAAACAGGGTACAGAGCAAGAGAGATAGTACAGAGAGGAGGGTGCTTGCCTTGCAAGCAGCTGACCCAGGTTTAATCCCTGGCACTCCACATGGTTCCCCAAGCACCTCCAGAAGTGGTCCTTAAGCACAGAACCAGAAATAAGCCCTGAGCGCGGGCAGATATGGCCAAAGAATAAGCCAAAACAAAGGAGGCTATACTTAGAAACAGAGCAACTCACTAGCCCAACTTTAGTCCAGCTAGTGCCTTCCCCTGAGTGCTCGGTCACAGCCTACCACCTCAACCCTCTCACCCGGTCCCTAACTACAGGCATGCACTCACACCATGTTCTATTTAGTTCAAAACACTATGTTCAAGTATTAGCTATGGTCCCTTTGTAGCTAAGACAAAGCTCTCTAAATCCTGCTTAGCCCAAACCACCTGGGGAGAGGTTGAATTTTATCCTGTAAATGATATGAAGTCAGCAAAGGGTTTTTAAAAAGAGGGTGACAACAAAGATAAGATATGCAATTTATAAAGCTTGCTCTGGTAGCTGCAGTAAGGTAGATTGGAGGGTTTCAGGTCTGGAGAAAAGAAGTCAATTAGAAAGCTGTTAGAGAGGTGAAGGTGGGTAGGCTCTGAGAGGGTCACAGATGATGAGAGTGCTGGGTATTGGAGACTGAGTGGGTCATTGAGTGGGGGCAACTGAGAGAAAGTCAAGGACAACTCTAGTTTCTGTTAAAATTGTTAAGTTAATGGTGGGACCATTAGTCGAAACAGAAAATACATGTGAGGTCTGGGTTGAGAGGTATGAATAGAAATGATGAGTCTAGATTTTATATTGAGATTGACGTTTTAATTGACTGACCAACAGCTATTCAACCCCTCTGCCATCTGTCAGAGAAATACAATCTGAAGAATTCACTCCACATCCAGATGGACCTTGGATATAACCTAATAATGAAAAGCTCATCCCCTAATGATTCCTCCTTGCCAGTGAGTGGGGTGGAGCATAGGTCTAAGCCAATGGGTACAAAAGCAATTCCCCATGACTTTAATAGTGTGGAAGTGAAGTCAACCCAAGAGGACTATAAGAAAATGCTTTTCCTCAACACTTTTGGGAGAGGCACTGCCTCTTAGTGAGAACAAGAAAACAAACAGTCCTGATTCTACCGGCAGCTCTCCTCCATATCAGGAGGCTTGGAATATGGCAATTCTGGAATAACAGTATATATTAGACAGATAAAATAAAAAATAAGAATCTGAACCTTGAATTAATCCATTGAACCACTTAATCAAGCCACCCAGAAGTTTAACCTTTTCCCCTATGTGAGTCAACACGTTTCCTCATTAAGATACTGTTAGTTCTTGTTTTTCCTACAAACAACCACAGGTTTCCTAATGCAGATATGTTCAACTGAGGCATGCCCCAGGCACAGGGCCCTCTGGAGTTGTGTGACACGGTGTCCCAGAGTGATTTGTAAATACAAAAGGTGTAGCAACCATCAAAGGGGCCTCGACAGATGATTCTTCCATCTGAAGTAAAGGAACAAGGCCAAATTGCAGGTAAAGATCTGGCGTCATCAGGTGGGGTGTAAACTGAGAGAGAGGATAAGACTGACCAAGAAAACTACATAGAATTAGAGAAGGAAAAATATGAGTGTCAAGAACAGAATCCCCAGAAACACTAAACAAAGAGTGCTCTAAAGAAAGGCAAGGAGCAGACAAGTGAAGGAAATGAATCTGGGGCTGAGAATGAAAGCTTGTGGACAAAGAAGAGGGAAAGAAGAAAATGCTGAAATGAAAAAGAGAGGAAGGATGGGTCCCTTGCTGAATGATAAACACTGCGTAAAGAGACATTGATAGAACCGAAAGGGATATTAATGATGGACCAGGCAAGCAACCTTAACTAGAGTCTAATATACTGGCTTACATAACATAGTTTCTTTCTCTCCTATAAAACACTCCAGAGAGATGGGCAGTTCTCACTGGTAAGCTATTCTTTTCCCATGAGATCTCAAGGCCTGTCTGGGTTCCTTAGCCATGCCATAATGGCCTTGCCTTCATCCATATTGCCACATCTGGTTCATCCCTGTTCTTCCAAGTTCTAGCTCATGAGAAAGGGGAAGTAGCCAATGTTCATGAAAAAGAACTCCACCTAAGGATGTGATCTGGATGGAAGTTACACAAATCCTTCTGGCAAGTACCGATTACTTGGTCACACCTATTTGCAAGGGAAACTGAGAGAGAATAATCATTTGGGGATATTTTGCAAGGCTCTTCTGGAACAAGCTAGGGTGTGACCTTAGTCTTTAGTGCAATTGGGGGTGCTATTTCTGCAAACAGAAATATTTCCAGGGGGGAACTGAGTAATTTTTCTCTGAAAGGGGGTGGTGAGCCAAGTAAGTTTGGGAAACTCAAATCTAGTTTTATCAATATTAATACCTTCACCTAGCCTAATGCATAATATTATGAATCAGGACTGAGGATCTAATATATGGCATGTATAGCATGGCAACTATAGATGATGGTATTGTGTTATGTACTGAAATTTGATGAAATAATAGATATTAAGCATTATTATGAAAATTCAATGGTAAATATATGAGGTGAATGATGTGAAAAGGAATTCTTTCATAATGAATATGTATAATGCTTCATGAATTTGCGTGTCATCCTTGTGCAGGGGCCATCGAAAAATATGGAACAACCATCTCTGAATGCAACAGTTATGTGTACCTAGGTCGAGAAGTCAACATGATGAATGACCTGGCACCTGAGTTGCGCAGGAGGAAGAGAGCGGCTTGGAACACCTTCAAGAGCGTTGAAGAAATAGCTAAGAGGACAAAGAACCTCCGGCTCTGGGCACATCTCTTTTATTCCACTATTCTTTCTGCATTGACATACGCCTCAGAGACCTGGGCCCTACACAAACAGTATGAGAACGCTATTCAGGTCTCCCAAAGAGGAATTGAAAGAGCTATACTTGGAATATCACATTTCACTCAAATGAGAGAACAAATCTGGAGTTCGAGAATCAGGGACGCTGTCTCGTTTGCCAAGGCGTCAAAAATCAGATGGGCTGGACACGTAATGAGATTTAGAGACGACCGCTGGACTAGAGCCATTACCGACTGGATTCCACGGGACGTCAAAAGACCGCATGGCCGCCCACTTACCAGATGGTCAGACTGCTTCATCAAGATCCTGAACGATCAGTTTGAGGCTCTTTGTGTTCCTAGAACTAACAGACGCCATTGGGCTACACTAGCATGCGACAGGGAGAAATGCAGACGTTACTGGCGCCCACTCGAGCAAATCAAGGATTATCGGGAAGTCAAGTGATCAAGTGATCAAGTGAATATGTATAACAAGTTTTCATATTGTACGCTTTAAATATATTACTTTTTTTTCTTTTTTTGGTGGGTGGGTCACACCTAGTGGTGCTCAGGGCTTACTCCTGGCTCTATACTCAGGGATAGCTCCTGGCAAGACTAGGGGTTCCCTTTGGGTTGCTGGAGATAGAACCCAGGCCAGCTGACACAAAGCAAGTGCTCTACCTGCTGCACTATCTCTCAAGTTCTGATATATTACAATATTTTTGAGAAATTATGTTTCAATAAATATGAAAATATGGGGCTGGAGCAATAGCACAGCGGGTAGGGCGTTTGCCTTGCACGCGGTCAACCCGGGTTCGATTCCCAGCATCCCATATGGTCCCCTGAGCACCACCAGGAGTAATTCCTGCGTGCAGAGCCAGGAGTAACCCCTGAGCATTACTGGGTGTGACCCCAAAAGCAAATATATATATCATAATGAATATGAAGAAAAAATTAGCATTGGTACAAAGAAAATAAATGTATGTTCTTAAAATATCCTGAAGAATTTCAGGTTGTCAGTCCTAACACTTCACTGACCACTCCATGGCCCGTTCAGGAGATGGACTGTCCCTGAATGCTTCATGACATGCTGGCTGTCCACTCTTGCCCAGACCATCACTTGGCTCTGGGGACAAGCATCTGAGCCAGATAGAAAGGCAGAAGCATCGTGTATAGGTGAGGTGCTTTGCACGATGTAGGTCATATTTTCGTTTTGTATTGGAATCTCATCCAAATCACTGACTCACTCTACAAAATTTCTTCCCTTGGCCTTGCTTCCACTTAAAGCTATGCCTTTAATTTCTCTCCTTCACTTCACTGATACAACTACCAACTTGTTCCCCAAACTCCTGCAATCTGGCATCTACCCCATTACTCAGCTGAAGCTGTCATCAAAGTCATTACGTTTAATGGCTTTTCTGGCCCGCTCCTCCTCCACCTGGCTGGGTCTCATTAGACACGACTGACCACCCCCCTTCTTTGCAACTACTTCTCTTGGATGCTGTGAGGTGCCACTCCACACACCTGCTCCCTCTCCTCCTCTGTGTCTTACTCTGACTCCTCCAAAGAAAAAAAGCTAAGGCAACTTCTCTGCAGGGGCAGCCATCCTGCTAGTCTGGGAGAGTGGAAAAGACAAGACCTGCTCAAATCTCAGATTTGCCCTTTATTTGCTCTGTGGTCTATGTGGCAGGTAAAATTAGTCCATGAATTTGTTTCCTCCCTGGAAAAATGGGAATACGAATACCTTCTTTCTAGCTTTGTATTATCAGGCTACACAGTTGCTTAACAAGAACCCCCTAAATTGTAGGGGCATATATGCCACAGTTCAATAAAGGCTGCAGAGGTGAAGGATTATCATATAAGATTAAGCCAGAATTCAGTCCAATTCAACCCCAAGTAACCAGAGTCCTCAACTGACTATGGTTCGGCAAACCACAAGGAAAAAAGAATGAACAAGAGTATGTGGAAGATTGTATGCAGAAAATAATTTTTAGGACATAGACGTCAAAGTGGCTTGTATCAGTTCTACCCCCATTCCACTGAGTGTTGTCAATATGACTGGTTCTGACAGCAAGGGACATTGGGAAATGTAGTTCCAGGATAAAAAAAAGAACAGGGATTTGATGAGTAATTGTCTATCAACATAGAAATAACCTTTCTATCATAGTATTGCTGTGATAGAAAATGGCAATGATAGAAATAAATCCTGTGACCTTTCTAGAACACAGGTGCTATGTGAACAATAGGCAATAGTAACCATTTTTTCACTGTTTGCCAATTTTCCCCAAATGTTTAAGTCTGTGCAGACAAAGGCTGAGATAAATAAAGAGCCTGAGAGAGCAAACAGAAACTAAGAGGGAAATAACTGTCACAGACAGAAATGGGAGTGCAGGCCAGATTGGGGGCCAAGAACCAGGGCAGGAGCAGGAGCAGATAGAATGCGGCCAGGGGGTGCACGGGGACGGGATGCCCAGTGGTGCCAAGCACACCCCCTGTTTTCCTGCCCTGGCCAGCTCTGGCTCTCACCTGAGCCAGAAGGGGCTTAGAAAGATCTGAGTTTCCTTGGAAACCATTTCTCTGGCCCTCTCTGCACGTTATCAGCCAAGTTGGTTGTAATCAAACCCCCACGGGGCAGAGAATGAGCTCTCAAACTGCCATCCTGGGGTTCCATCCAAATTGCTTGCATTTCCTATTTAAATTGGTAATTTTCCCACAAGTGTTCCCCCTGCCCATCCCAAGATTTGTTGGGAAGGGGAAACTCTGAACAGGCACCCGGACACGGTGCAGGGTGCTGAAGACTTCTGAGCAGGCCGGTGGCAAGCCTCAGCCTCAAGCAGAGTCGCAGACCTCATGCGCCTTCCCAGGGTCCCACCACAGAAATAGCAAGGCCTTAGCATGTGGGAAGCCATGATCTGGACTGAATTGGAGAGCAAATGACTGTCATAATGTTGGCTCATACACACTTTCTGAGGGCAGGGGTGGGGCTAGGTCAGGGTAAATTTAAAGCACTCAGCATGAAAACCATGAAACCGGAGGGCAACTGGGGAGCCCCAGGTTTCAGAGACAATCTAGGAGTCTGAGGTCTGACATAAGCCAGTCCCATCCCAAGTAGGATAACCAGAAGGGAAACTGAACTCCTGACCCCATTCCTGTCAAAATAGACAGAAGGCCTGTCCCAGACAAGGACACTCACAGACACCTGTTCAGGAAATCATATGTATGTCCATCTGTGTGCATGTGTGCTGGAGAACTCTGTGTCTGACCGTAGACACACGTGCAGGGTTAGATATACATATGCAGTCACACACACACACACACACACACACACACACACACACACGGAGGCTGAGTGAGAACCAAGTGGAAGACAGGCCCTACTTTCCAAGAGGCTGAGCAGTGGGCAGCCTGGAATCCGAATTCCTAAAGGGCTCCACACGCCAGAGAAAGAGACAGCGTCCAAGAATCTAGTTTGGACATGAATGCAAAGGCAGGTGTGGGGAATCTTGCTGCAGGAGGCGAGATAGAGGGGGGACCTTTCTTGAGCTAAGCAGTTGCAAAACTGCAGTGGAGATCAGGAACCAGAAGTACCCCTGGCAGAGACCTTCCTCCTAAGGAGACTTTGCATGACAGGGTTTCTCCAAGTGGAAAGGAACAGTAACTCCAGGAACCAGCAGGAGCCGTGGGCTCTGGGTACCCAGGGACCCCACTTCTTAGATCCTATCTTCAGAGCAAAATTCTGTGCCAGACACCCCCACTGCCATACTGAGCCTCATGCTCAGAGCTAGGCTGGGAGCGGACAGGACAGGTAGTTCAGGGACTGGACAGGGAGAGCCCAAAGTCTCTCTCCGTATCATCCCTATGGTAAGCAAGGGACTACAGGCCCATCTCTGAGGCCTCCAGATCACGGGTTGCTAATTCCTCTGCTGTAAGATCCTCCCTCCCCATCATCACCAGCTGCAGAGCCCACTCCACCTGGAGCAGGGCCCCTATTCACCTTGGTCATAGTCTGGTTCATAGAGGCCCCTTGGCCTCTCCTCTCACTGCGAGTGTTAGGAACTGAGCCACATAACTGAGGGGGAGAGGGACTGGAATCAGAGGCCCCAAGAGGTTGTCCCCCACTCTGTTTCCTCCCACCCTGGCACGGAGAGGAGTCCCACAGAGCTTTGGCAGCCCACCTGCTCCTTTGGAAGCTGCCAGGTGTGAGAGAAGCAGCAAGGACTCCAGCAGGGCGGGCACAGACAGCTGTCTACAGCTGTGTCTCTACACATTTCCTGGCAGAGTCTGCTGTGAGGAGGAGACAGAGGTGGTGAAAATTCTACGCACTCGAGGTTTTCTACCACCCTGTCAGGCTCTCTTCCTCCTTCTGGCTTCCTTAAAAATATACTCTTCTTTCTGCCTGGAAAGTATTTCTACCCTCCTTCTTGCTCCATTTAAATGTACTGTCTTCCCTGCCTGGAAAGCATTTCTACCTGAATTTCCTGGAAAACTCTTATTTAACCTTCAAAGCCCTGCTCAGATACTCTCTCTTCTCTGAAATCATTTTTGAGGACCACACTTGACTGTGTTCAGGACTTATTCATGGTTCTACACTCAGAAATTACTCCTGGCGGTTCTCAGGGGACCAAATGGGATGCTGGGGATTGAACACGGGTCAGCCACATGCAAGGCAAGTGCCCTATCCACTGTATACTCTCTCTCTTTTTCTGCCTCTCTTTATCTCTATCTCTGGTCTCTCTTCTCTGAAATCTTCCTCTAGCACTCTCTCCATCTGATGAATCATTCCTTCCTTCCTTGGACCTTGCTGCATCTGTATGTGCTTTGGTGATTGCTTCAGGTTGGGAGGACTGTCTTCCAGGACTCTGAGCCCCTGGAGGTAGGAACTATGGTGGTTTATGTCAGTTTCTCTGCACCATGTGTACCTCCTTAGGGCCTGAGAGGCAAAAGACCAGCAGAATATAGCCGGGAGACAGTAATCACTGGAATAAGTCCATCTTAATTTGCTCATGTAGTCAAAGAACTTGAGCAAATGGATCCAACTCTCTATGCCTCAGTTGGCCTGAATATGAGACAGGAAGGATAATCATAATCACTGTCATTGACTTGTCCTGATAAAAAGTGATAGCATGAAAGCTGAGAGATTAGCACAGAATCAGGCACATTCATTATTATTTTTACCAGTGCATGAACTTCCAAGCTGTCAATTCTAAACTGAAAAGCATTCAGTTTAGAAATGACTTTAACTTGGGGACCATGGGTAGGGCTCAGGCCCTTAGTGCAGCCAACCCAGGTTCAATCTCCAGCATCCCATATGGTCCCCTGAGCCCACCAGTAGTTATCCTTGAGTACAGAACTAGGTGTAGACCAAAATATAAACAAACAAAAAAGACTCTAATACAGTTTATCCCTCTAGAAAACTCATCAGCAAAATAATACATGTGTGCTAAGTTTCTTTCCTGAATAGCTCCAGGATCCCAGAGAAGAAACCACTTACTTGGTGCCCATATATTCTAGTGGTTATGGTCTTTGGCTTTGGTGTCAGAAAGTCCCAAGTTCAAATCTTGACTCAAATACCAAGATTCTATGATACACTAGATGTTGTCTACACACCCACAGAATTAAAATTTAATTATGAAAACATTACAAAATAAAAGTTGGGGTAAGCAAGGGAGACTCTGGAGAGAAGGTGGTATCAGACCTTGACAAATGGATAGGAATTTTTACAGCAGAGAAAGGATGCTCTGGTATTTACGATAGGCGGAACAGTAGGTTAAGAGGGTAGTGAATACAAAGGATAATGAAAGGTTTGATTATTCCAGATCACAACATATGGGGGGAAACAGAAGAAAGAGTTACAGAAAGAAAGTCAAGGGCCAGATTGGGGAGGACGTGGAATATCAAATGTCCAGGTACAAGAGTCCCTCATTCTTTGACTGTGCCAAGCTTCTATTTAGGGGCTAATAAACACTTGCAGGAAAGACAACTAAATGTGTCCGTAGTTCCAAAACACTGAGCTGGAACCCGCTCCTGTCTGCTGAAATTCTGGTTTCCCCAGGAATGACCTGTCATGCTGGGCCATGTCCTCAAAGCTCCCGAGCTTTGTCTCTTCATCTGAAATTGGGGAGGAGCAGTCTCATTGCACTTTCTCAGAGGGTGATCCCAGAGATGGGTGAGAAGTTTCCATAGGTGCCTAACACATAATAAGCTTTCTAGCACCTGGTAGAAGTGCACTGGTCTGCAAGGATTTCCTTTGAAAGCCAGTAACTTACTCTGTCACCAGCACCACTGTTCTAGGAGTTTTATGTGTATGATCACATTTGATCTTTTAAAAGTCCCCCTTTAAGGAGAGAGAGGGAAATGCCCTGCCACAGAGGCAGGGTGGGATAGGGGCTGGGGGGGGAGGGGATGCTGGGATCCGAGGTGGTGGGAAATGCGCACTGGTGGAGGGATGGGTGTTTGATCATTGTATAACTGAAACCCAAGCACAAAAATGTGTAAGTCTACAACTGTACCTCATGGTGCCTCACTATTAAAAAATAAATTAATTAATTAATTAATTAAAAAAAAAGAAATATAAGACTATTAGTTACCAGATGGAAAGGTGTAATCAAAGTGGAAAAACTGAACAATGGTGAATGACAGAGTAGGCCTTTCAGTAGTGAGTGTAATATGATACATGCACGTTGATTCTGCATAATCCTAAAATTTATGAAATTCTATAATGTAATTCTATAATGTAATTTTAAATAATCAAAAAAGTATTTAAGTAATTTACATTTCTCCATGATTTTGACGTATGTTTTGTGTCAAACAATCAGAAATAAAAATAATGTGAGATAGAAAAAAATAAAGTCCCCCTTAAGAAGACTTTATTGCCCCTTTACAGACATCAAACTCACATAGGTTGGGTCAGTTACCCCAGTGGAGGACTTCATACAACTATTTGGTGTCAGATTAAGGGCCAGGCCCCAGCTTTCCTTACTCCAAACTTGCCCACTCTCATTGAAAAATCTTTGTCAAGAAATAAAAGCCTAATGTTTTTTAAATGAAATATGACACTGATGAGAAGCCTAACTTATAAAATAATTAAAAGCCAAAGTTTTGTGAAGCAGGAATAAGGAAGGCAGCTTTTCTCTTCACCCCCCCACCCAGAAGCCCACCTACCACTGTCCCTAAGGCACCTAGGTCTCATCTGTAATACACTAAATCAGAATATAGACTCTTACCTTTAAAAGTAGCTCACGAGTTTCTTATATCTAGGTAGGCTCAGTAACATGTGACTGTCCAGACTTTATCTTACCTAACTTTAGGACAGAAAATTATTTGACACTAATGAAAAAGCTTTCACTGCACTCCATTTTTCCTTACTCATGACATGCCCAGGAACTCCAGAATCCACAAGATGATCCCTGACCTTAGCAGATCCCTAAGATCCTGTTCACCCAGGCATGCCTGATGCTATCCACTAAGCTAGACCCGCCAATTGGATTGCCTGGCAATGGCCTGGCAATGTCATGGGTGACAAGCTGCAAGTTTACTGAGAGGATTGGAAAACATGTATCCACCTAAAAGCATACATAACTGGAAGTACTTGTAATAGCGATAAGGCAAGAAAAAGATATTAGGGGCATCCAGGTAGGAAAGGAAGAAATCAAGCTCTCACTATTTGCAGATAATATGATACTATACTTAGAGAACCCTAAAACCTCTACCAAGAAACTCCTAAAAACAATAGATTTTTATAGCAAATTTTCAGGCTATAAAATCAATACCCAAAAGTCCATGGCTTTCCTATATGCAAACAGTGAGAGAGAATAAAGTGACATGAAAAAAAAATCCTGTTCACAATTGTACCCCAGAAAATCAAGTACCTAAGAATCAACTTAATTAAGGAAGTAAAGGACCTGTACAAAGAAAACTACAAAACACTATTTCAGAAAATAAAAGAGGACATGAGAAAATGGAACGATATCCCCTGCTCATGGATCTGGAGAATTAACATTGTCAAAATGGCAACACTTCCCAAAGCTTTGTACAAATTCAATGTGATCCCTATAACGATACCCATGACATTCTTCAAAGAAATGGAGCAAACACTCCTGAAATTTATATGGAACAATAAGCCCCCACGAATAGCTAAAGCAATTCTTGGGAAAAAGAAAATGGGAGGAATCAACCTCCCTAACTTCAAACTCTACTACAAAGCAGTAATAATTAAAACAGCATGGTACTAGAAAAAATGCAGAGCTGCAGACCAATGGAACAGGGTTGAATATACTGACATCGCCCCTCAAACATATGATCATCTGATCTTTGATAAAGGAGAAAGAAATCTGGAGTAAGGAAAGCCTCTTTAACAAATTGTGCTGGCAAAACTGAATGGCTACATGCAAAAAAAATGGACTCAGATCTCTGCCTAACACCATGTACAAAAGTAAGATAAAAATGGATTAAAGACCTCAATATCAGACTGGAATCCATAAGGTATATTAAAGAAAAAGTTGGCAAAACCCTCCATGACATTGATGCTAATGGTATCCTCAAAGATGTCACCCCACTGGCCCAGCAAGTGAAAACAGAGATAGACAAATGGGACTATCTTAAACTAAGAAGCTTCTGCACCTCAAAAGAAACACTGACCAAAATACAAAGACAGTCTACAGAATGGAAAAGGATATTCACCCAATACACATCTGACAAGGGGTTGATATCAAGGATATACAAAATACTGGTTGAACTCCACAAGAAGAAAACATCCAACCCCATCAAAAAATGGGGCAACGAAATGAACAGAAACTTTCTCAAAGAAGAAATCTGAATGGTTAAAAGGCACATGAGAAAATGTTCTACATCATTAATCATCAGAGAGGTGCAGATCAAAACCACAATGAGATATCATTTCACACCACAGAAACTGGCCCACATCCA
The DNA here is from genome assembly GCF_029834395.1 of Sorex fumeus. Taxonomy (NCBI): domain Eukaryota; kingdom Metazoa; phylum Chordata; class Mammalia; order Eulipotyphla; family Soricidae; genus Sorex; species Sorex fumeus. The sequence goes on from NW_026606104.1 coordinate 49,989,705, forward strand.
AAAGAGCAAAAGCAACCGGTGTTGGAGCAGATGTGGCGAGAAAGGGACCCTCCTTCATTGCTGGTGGGAATGCCGAATGATTCAACCCTTTTGGAAAACAGTATGGACAATTCTCAAAAAATTAGAAATTGAGCTCCCATTTGACCCAGCAATACCACTCCTGGGAATATATCCCAGAGAGGCAAAATGTATAGTCAAAGTGATATCTACACTTGTGTGTTCATTGCAGCACTGTTTACAATAGCTAGAATCTGGAAAAAACCTGAGTGCCTGAGATGACTGGTTAAAGAAACTTCGGTACATCTACATAATGGAGTACTATGTAGCTGTTAGAAAATATGAAGTCATGAAATTTATATACAAGTGGTACTACATGGAAAGTATCATGTTAAGCGAAATGAGTCAGAAAGAAAGGGACAGACATAGAAAGATTGCATTCATTTGGGGAACATAAAATAACAAAATAGAAGACTAACACCCAAGAATAGCTGAGATAAGTACCAGAAGGTTTATTCCATGGCTTGGAGGCCAGCCGCACATGCTCAGGGAAAAGGCAGCTCAGATAGAGAAGGGAGTACCAAATAAAGGGTGTTGGGAGGATCCTCCCAGGATGGGAGATGCATGCTGAGAGTAGACTATAGATCGAACATGATTGCCACTCAATGCCCCTTTTGCAAACCACAGCACCCAAAAGGAAAGAGAGAACAAAAGGGAATGCCCTGCCACAGAGGTAGGGTGGGATGGGGGGGATGGGGGGTGGGAGGGATACTTGGATCAGTGGTGGTGGAGAATGGGCACTGGTGGAGGGATGGGTATTCAATCATTGTATAACTGAAACCCAAGCACAAAAATTTGTAAGTCTACAACTGTACCTCATGGTGTTTCACTAATCAAAATTAAAAAATAAATAAATTTTTTAAAAAATAAAAGCGTACATAAAACACAAAAGGACTGGAATAAGCAGTGGTTTCTCTTCTTATCCCCAGCCATGGAACTGTGGATATCCTTGGAACCTACAAGAATCTCATTGTATATCACCAGCACCTAACAAGGCACCAACCAACATCAAACTCACAGAGTAAGCAATGAGGTCTCAGAGTGTGAGTTTTGTCCAGGTCTCAGCTCAGAGGAATGAGAACTGATCAAATCCAGGATAGGTCATGAAGAGAGGAGAGCCAATATCAAGGAATAGGAGCTCTCAGAGAGAAGAATATAACCCACTGGATATATTTGAAGAACAAGAAGCGCTCAGCAGCAAGAGAAAATGCCCAGAGGAGGAGATAACAGGAGGGTGCAAGGCAATGGTGAATCTTTAAGGTCACACAGCAGAGTTTTCCTGCTGAAGGCAACGAAGGCTGTAGGTTCAGATCAGGAAACCAAGGAACAACACAGAGGCAGAAAAAGGCCAATTCATGGTAGCTGTAAAGGGGGTGGTAGGAACTCAAAAGAGATCCTGTAGAATATACAAGACTTGCAGGCCAAATGGACGTGACGAAAAGAAGAAAGTCCAATTTGCTGAGGATGATAGAAATATTGATGTCTGTGTAAGGCAGCTAAAAGAGCTGTTTTCAAGTGGGAAGGAGCGGTTTGTGTTTGAAAGCTTCATCCCTTCAGCCACTCCATATTTATTGAGTGTCTGGACTAAAGTACAGCACATCCTCGTGTACCCAGTAAACATCTCCTGCCCAAAAAGCCTGATGAAAGGAAGATGCCAAGGTGTCCAGGGACATCGAACTAGAGACGTGCTAGAGGCAATTCAGAGGACAATCAGCTGAAGCAGGTATTTCAATCATAGCCCCAGTGCCCGAAACATCCAGTTGAGGAGGTAAGAAATCTGGTAAGATTCTAAAAAGCTTGCTTCTAGGTCCACATCCAACCCTGAACTTCCTTTGAAACTCCAATAAGGCCACTTCCTTAGAAACCCCAGTAATAGCCCTCTGCAGGGTCTGGTTCCAAGGTAAGCTGACAGAGTTAGCTCCCTTGGAGATGGATACCTGGCCTGATGGACAGGAAGCTCTGGTCTCCTGATTGCCACTGATGGGAACGCTCATGATTGTAATCATTTGATTAGGGATTCACGCTATCAACAGAGCTGTGCAGAGACACAGTCCTAAGAATCTAGGCCAAATTGAAGTGTCTTAGTTCTGTAGTGATGTAGGTGGGATTTCCTTCAGCACTGCCCTACCTTTATCCACCCCTCCTGACCTCCAGGCTTTCTGTTCCCCTGTTCCGCAGAACTCTCAGTGTGCTAGCTGGCCTCTGAGTCCTCCATCCTCCTTTACCACAGATTCCAATCTCCCTCCATGCACAGCCCTGTTCCCTGCCTTCCCAGCCCTCAGAATCACCATATACTCCTGGTTCCAGAAAGCTCGATTATGTGAACAAATCCACAGTTAATTAAATACTGAACACTTTGTATACGTATATATCATTTGGAGGTAAATTGCATGAATGAGCCTACAGAATTATATTTTGTGCGTGCTTTAATTGTGTGGGCACAACTTCCTACTTACTGTGGCTTTTCTGTGGTCAATGGGGAATGGATATTTATATTTCTTCTACAGAATTCAGAGGACATTATCAGTAATATAAATTATATAGGAGGTTAAAGTTTATTCTCTCTTTTCTCTGACATAGGATGGTTAACATACAATTATCTTGCATTCATTCCTCAAAAAAAGCAATTCCTGAGTAATAATACAATACACCAGTGTAGAAAGATAGTCTTCTCTGTGGCCATCTGCCCTAGGATGCCCAGAAATACACAACAGAAATGATGTCGTTTCCTTCAAAACCTACCCCTCTCATGATTTTATCAGCCTAGGTTAAAAGGTTTACAAATAGTTTGTTTTTGTTTTACTTTTTCCTCTGTAATTCTATTTCCAGAAACTTAGTCTAAGGAAAAGGCATGTGCAAGGATGCTGGTGGAGCACAATTTCTTATAAATACATGTCAAAATGGAAAATGTCTAGAAACAATAGACACACACACACACACACACACACAATGCTCTACAGATTATTTGCCTAACATCCAAACTCACCTTTCATGTTCCACCTCAGTGCTGGGCCAGGATCTGCACATTCAGCTTCCCAGACTCTAAGACCAGGTAGACTACTGCTAGATTCCAGTCATGAGACATGCTTGAGGAAGCTCCAAAGGCAAGTGAGGAAGACACGAAGTTTCTGCCCTTCCTGTCCTGCCAGCCCCACTCCAGCAACAGCTGATGGCTCCAGCCTCCGGAACCCAGCTTCCCCTTCCTCCTCCAAGCCACTGACAGCAGCTGATGGTATCTCTTCCAAGCCCTGAGCTCCTCAGAGTTCCTGCTCCAAGCATCTAGTTTCCCATTTCCTGTACCTTTCCTTTGACTCCTCAATCCCAGAGGATTTTTTTCCTGCAGTGACTCTTAATGACGGCTGCATCCCCTTCTTACTCTGTCAGCTCCCCAGCAACCAAGTAGCTACACCTCTATATTCAAGTCCCTGGACTCATAATACCTGTGTGGGTTGTTATTCCCATCACACCTGGGGATAAGAAAATACCCCGTGTCCATCAAATGAAGATGAAATTATAAACATAATAAAATCAAATGTTCCTGAAGAGATGAACCCAAAAGAAATGTTATTCATTGATGCTGAGATTGCAATTCAAAGAACCATTTACAGAGTACTTCAAGTTAAAAATAGAAAGAGAGAGAGGGAGAGAGAGAGAGATTCCCTTCCCCCTGTAATACTGATCCTGAGTATCAGCTCTTAAGAATCTCTTAGACCAGGAAGATGGCTCAAAAGGGTGGAATATATGCTTTGTTTTTGCATGTGGGAACCTCAGGTTCAATCACTAGTCTACATGGTTTCCCAAACATCAACAGGTGTGAGCCTCCCCCCCCCCCGATAAAAAAAACAAAAAGAAATTCTTACAAATGTGACATGAAGACAGACTTTTTTATTTTTAATATAAATAGGAAACTCAGCCAATCAATTGTGGTACACTCATATAATGGAATTATTAGAAAACAATCAAAAATGAGTAAATGAGAGTTAGATACAAAACATTGATAAAAATTAGAAGCACCATTTTAAGTGAATAAAGGTGCAGAAGAACATATGTATAGGAGGCTACTGTTATACACCTACATGTATATATGAATAAAGTACAGAAGAGAAAAGATGCTTGCCTTACCTGTGTCATGACTCAGGTTCAATTCCAAGTATCATACTTTGTTCCCCAGCTACTGCCAGGAGTGATCCCTAAGCAGAGCCAGGAGTAAACCCTGAGCAGAACTTTCTATGGCTCCAAAACTAAAAAGTATATAAAGAGATGTAGTTTTAAAACTTACAAAACAATACAATACACTGTATATTTGAATATAGTTGTGTAAATGCTTTTGTTCATGGGAAATAGAAGCATTTAGTCTATAATAATGGATACTGGTGGAAAGTAGTTAAAAATAGAGGGAGGAAAGTACTTTGATTGCATTTCTTTGCCATGATGGTGGTACTATTAAAATAGATTTGGAATAGATAGAGAGGGAATGGGCTATGTATAGGAAGGAAAAAAGTAGATATCAGTGAGTACAATACCATGTACCCAAATCTATTCAAGTGATTATGTAAAAGTATGTCTACTGACATAAATATCTGTTTTTTAAAATATCTTGAGTAAAAATTAAGAATAAAAAATAGTATTCATATCACTATTCTGTTTTTTATAAGATACAATATATCACTCCTAAGTTCTTTGCAGTGCTAAGTACAATAACCAGGATATGGACATGCCTTCTTTATATAAAAGTATATAAAGAGATGAAGTTTTAAAACTTACAAAACAATACAATACACTGTATATTACTCATGTTTTATTGTTTTCTAATAGTTCCATTTTATGAGTGTACCACAATTGATCGGCTGAGTTTCCTATTTATATTAAAAATAAAAAAAGTCTGTCTTCATGTCCAACAACAGATAAAGGACAAAAATTTTGTGATATATATACAAAATGAAATATTATGCCCCTGTAAGTAATAAAAAAAAAATCTTGCATTTTGCTGCAATTTGAATAGAAGGCATCACGTTAAGTGAAATAAGTCACAGTGAGATGAACAAATACCAGATGACCTCACTCATCTGTGGTACATAGAGAAACAAAACCAGGGAATAGACAGTATTGAATGATGACAAACCCTTGACCTTTGATTACAAAACTGAGATTTCCAAGCAGAGGGGTGAAAAGGGAAGGAACAGAAGCGCTAGAAGTAATGTTAGGGCAGTGGTGAAGGGTCAGGGGTACTTTGGTGGTGAGGAATATGTGGTAACTTTGTTTATCAAAGCAAGGAAAGTTAACACTATTATAACGTTGTCATTTAAACTTTAAACATTTAACACATTATTTAACTTTAAATAATTTCTTAAATTCTTCTTTTAAAAAAAGATTTTGCTAGAACTCTATATGATATCAACTCTAGAGGCAACTTCCATCACTCAATGCCATTGAGCAAGCAGACAGAAGCAAAAATAAGCAAAGGGGGCTGTATCAAATTAAGAACTTCTTTACTAGAAAAGAAAAAATGGCTAGAGTAAAAAAAACATGCTACAGACGTGGAGAAAATATTCTCTCACCAACAACCTGAAAAGGGCTTTTAGTCCAAAACATATAAAGCATTCAAACACTTAACTTTTTTTTCCAAAAAAATCAGAAATCAGGAGAAGAGTTCAACAGACACAAGATATACAGATGGCCAATAGATACATTAAAAATTGTTCATCATTGCTTATCACCAGGGAAACACAAACCGAAACAATGAGCTATCACCACACACCACTGAGATTAGCACATATCAAAAAAAAAAAAAGAGTATAAAACCCAACACTGGTGGCGAAGTGAGGGAAAAGAAACCCTCAATCATTAGTGACAATGTCATCTGGTTCAGTACCTGTGGAAAACAGCATGGAGACCTGTTCAAAAAACAATAATTAAGCTTCCAATTCACTTAAACAGCAGTTCCACTTCTCAGCCCCAAAGACCCTAAAACACTCTTTCACAGACATGTGTACTCTTATGTTCATTGTAGTGCTATTCACAATAGGCAAAATCAGGAAATAATCCAAATTCCCAAGAACAGATAAGTGGATAAAGAAAATGTGGTGCATACATACACAATAAAATACTACTCAGCTGGAAGAAAAGATGAAATTATGCAATTCGCTGATACATGGAACTAGAGAGCATCATGCTGAGTGGGGCTAGTCAGAGGGAGAAAAATAAGTACCAATAAAGAAACACCATAAGGGAATAACAACAGGTCCTGAGGGTCAACCTGCAGAACTGAGTCTACCAGTTCTGTAGTAGGTGCGGGTGTTGGGGAGAGGGGAAAAGGGACCTTGAGACATTGATGCAAGGGCAGTGACACTTCGGTGTTGGGTATGCTATTGGAATGGTATATGCCTCACCCTCTATTATTACCAGTGTCGTAAATCACAGTGCTTACACAAAAATAGGAGAAATGTAAATAAAACAAAAATAATGTTTTTACTAAAGGGGCAAGAGATGCAGCTCAGTGGTAAGAGTATGAGGCTTGGAGTTCAGTTCCTGGCGTTTGGGACCTCTGGCCCCATGACAAAAAAAATGAAATTTCTGACACACTGCAACCAAGTGTCCACAAGCACCACAACCAACTGTGTGCAAGTCTCCAAATCAAGTGTGTGACCTCCCCCAGTCATGGCAACAGTCACAACAAAGGGAAGAAAAAGGAAAAGAGAAAAATGGCTATAACAATGACTAACTTCATTATTATCCTTCCAGAACTGTACATTAAAGTATATTTACACATTTTGTCATTTTATATATCATACATCCATTAAATAATCATATTTCATACTTTTTTTTGGTCACACCCAGCAGTACTTGGGAGACTGTTGTTGAGCGAACAGGTCACTTACTGTGGTGCAATGACTTGAACCTGTGGCCTTACACATACAAGGCAAGTGCTCTACCACTGAGCCACATCCTCAGTCCCACATTGTACACTTTATTTGGGGCCATACCCAGAGGTACTAAAGAGGATGGAACTCAGGACTCCTGCATGCAACACATATGCACACACAGTTCCCTGGCCATCTCCCCAGCCATACATTGTACACTTTAAATGGGTTTTTTTTTTTTTGATGTAAGAGTACTGCTATTTATTCAGCTACTGATTAGCTGATAGAATTGGGCATGAACTCCACTTTACTTTTTTTTTCATAGTTTTATTTATTTATTTATTTATTTTTCTTCTTATATTTATTTATTGAATCACTGTGGGGAAAGTTACTAAGCTTTCAGGTTTAAGTCTTGGTCATACAATGATCAACCACCTCTCCCGTCACCAGTACTCATTTTTCACCACCAAGAACCCCAATATACCCCCTCTCCCATCCCTCCCAATGCCTGTGAGGCAGATGATTTCCACTTAACTCTTCTCTACATTGATTACATTCATTATTTCGACAAAAGATGCACCATTATTGTTTAGAATTTCCCCCCCAACATTAAATGTTTTTCAATTTTGTCAGTGTATCTCAATGAATGTTCATTGTTCTTCCTGCATTAACATACATCTCAGAGACCTGGGCTCTACGCAAACAGGATGAGAATGCTATTTGGGTCTCCCAAAGAGGAATTAAAAGAGCTATGCTTGGAGTATCACGTTTCACTCAAATGAGTGAAAGAATCCGGAGTTCTGACCTTTGTTCGTCGATGATCAAGAATCAGGGACGCTGTCTCGTTTGCCAAGGCGTCAAAAATCAGATGGGCTGGACACATAATGAGATTTAGAGACGACTGCTGGACTAGAGTCATTACCGACTGGATTCCACGGGACGTCAAGAGACCGCATGGCTGCCCACCTACCAGATGGTCAGACTTCTTCATCAAGATCCTGAATGATCGGTTTGAGGCTCTTCGTGTTCCTAGAACTAACAGATGCCATTGGGCTACACTAGCATGCGACAGGGAGAAATGGAGACATTACTGGCGCCCGCTCAAGCAAATCGCCGATTAACGGGAAGTCAAGTGATCAAGTGATCTCAATGAAGTTGAAAATTACGTATAAACAAAAGCAGGCCCTATCTTGTTTTGCTCACTTTTTAAATGTATCTTGGGTTGGAGAGATGGTTTTCAAGGCTAAGAACAGAAATTGCATGCAAGAGACCAGGGTTTGACCTATTGCCCTGCATGGCTTCCCAAGCACCATTGTAAGCAAAACCTGAGCAAAAGGTTAGGAGCAGTAGTTCCTGAGCACCACCAGGTATGGCCCCAAACAAACAAAATTAATTACTTAGTTAATTAATTAAGGAGCCAGAGAGGTAGTAAGATTATTTGCCTTGCATTTAGCTGATCTGGGTTTGATCCCTGGCATCCCATGTGGTCCCCCGAGCCTGCTAGGAGGTATGCATGAGTGCAGAGCCAGGAGTAACCCCTGGCATTGCTGGTATGGTCCCGAAATAAACCTTCCAAAATTAATTAATTTAATTTGATTTTTTTTAAAACACTATGTGTGCATAGGGGAAAATTACTGGGCTGCCTGTAGCACATGATCAGATTATTTCTCTCTTCTAATAAGCCTATAGGTGATTTGTATTTACCTCTTTATATTTATCTGTATTCTCTATTGTCTCGAAAACAAATAAGAATTTCTTATATAATAGAGCTCTTACAGTGTTTCTTAAACTTACTCCTACAGAAAAGCTTCTCTCAGCTACTGCTGTGAGTTCAACATCCCAACATGTGGCTTCCTAAGAAATCTGGGTAAAAACATAAATAGCATTTTGGACCTCTTGTTCATCTAAAGACATTTTGGAAGCAGAATAGTGTGTTACATAACACTTGAGAAGAAGGAACAGAAAAATGTATGTAAACGATTACCTCGGGTGGGGGGTGGTGGGAGGGGGACGGGGTGTAGGCAGAGTAAGAACAGAAGGAAGGAATGGAAATCAAAATTAGGCTTTGTGTCTTTTTTCAACTTGCTTCACAATCATGAAAGTAATAGATGTAATTTTTAAATTAAGTTTTAAGAAATCTTCATCCATCTTTAAGTAAATTAATAATCTAGATGTGGCAAAGCTTAGGTCAACTTCTTCCTGAGCAATTTGAAGTCCTGTTTGGAATGGCAGTGCAGCAGGGAGAGCGTTTGCGTTGTACATAGCTGATCCATTCTCAGCACCACATATGATCCCCTGAGCACCCCCAGAAGTGCAGAGCCAGGAGTAAGCCCTGAACAAATCTGCATGTTCCCCTCCACCCCGCCATCCCCTGCCCCCTTTGAGGGAAAAAAAAAACCTGAAATCCTGTCCTAGGACTGTAAGATTTCCATGCAAGAGGCAAGCCATGTGGGTTACCGGGAGGGAAGACTGCTAATCTATCACGGCTCTTTCTCCATGAAGGCTATTCTGCCAAGAATCTAACACTCTGAGCAACACTGGCACCGAGACAGCAGGTCTGAGGATGCAGATGCAGGCAGTGGCCCTCACAGCCCACCCACTGCTCTATACCTCCCTCCTTCTATTAACTAAACTACAGCTGAGCCAGGAGTAGATTCCCAAGCACCCCAGGAGCTTCCTTTCCCTCTCTACCCAACAGCCAGCCTTAGCAGCCCAGCCTCACAGAGCTCCTGTTATTCCACACCAACCTCTCCCCTCACCCCACCTCCACCAGATTCTTCCTTGGCCTTCAGGGCCAGACACATCCCCCCTCCCTTCCCCGCACCCCTGCCACTGTTCCAGAGGTGCTCTTGAGTTCTAATATCCCTGCCTTGCCCTGCTCTGAAATCTCCATGGGGCCCTAGTTTCTTAGCCTTTCTCTCTCCCCTGACTTTCTAACTGACTTGTGATCAGACCCTGAAGTGCCTCTTTTTCTTAACGGCAGCCTCTTGACCACTCAACTCCACGCCTGTGCCCATGCTAGCCCAGCCTTGTGTTTTCAGGAAGTCCCTTAAGTAAAACCTGGGTGCCTTCAAGTCTCCCTTCCATGCTGTCAGCCAGCCTAGAGAGTGTGGCAACAGGATCCAGCTGTGCAAGACAAAATTGGCTCCTGAGACTGGAAGAGGCCAAAGGACAGGAACCTTTTTATTTGTACTTCCGGAACCTTCTCAAGATAAAGAACGTTTGAGAGGCCAGAGATACAGAATAGCGGGTTAGGCATTTGTATCTGCCTTGCACGCAGCTGACCTGGTTTGACCCCTGGCACCCAGTATGGTCCCCTCGGCACCATCAGGAGTTATCCTGAGCTCAAAGCCAGGAATAAGTCCTGAGCACTGCCAGATGTGAGCCCTCCACCTATCCCCCACAAATAATTAAGAACCTTTGAGAATCTGGTTCAAACAATGCACCCCAGACTGGAGAGAAAGTACAATGGGTAGGGTGCTTGTCTTACACATGGCTGACCCAGGTTTGATCTCCAGCACCCCATATGGTTACTAATCCCCCTCCAGGAGTGATCCCTGAGTACAGAGCCAGGATTAAATTCTGAGGACAGGTGTGGTTCCAAAACACGAAACTAAAAAAAAAAAAGAAAATGCACCCTGCTGCTAGTTAATGACGCTAAAACTACATGTTCCAGTTGTGACAAAGGGCAGGGGACACTGACCTTCATAAGCACCCCTGCTCTGCGATCCATTGCTGGCAGTCACCCACAGCCTGTATATATCGTGTATCAGGACTGGGCTAAGCACCCCAGGCATCGCCTCCATCAATCCCTGCCATACCTCTATAAGGAGGGAGTCATGATTGCCACCCTGCTTTAGCATACTACCCACCAACCCCCCAGCCAATAACTGAATAAAAGAGAGACGCTTTGCTTGCAAGAAAATCACTTATGTAAAGTAGGAAAAAATGCATAACCAGTACCAGATGGAGAGCAAGCTTCTGAGAGAGGAAGTGAGGGGTCTGGTTTGATGCCTCATAGAATCACCAAAATCTATAGAATCTACACACATTTAGGAGTTTTTTGGGAATTCATGCACATTTATGGGGGGGAGCACAGCTGAGGAACATACAATGAAAGTGTATCATAGGTACATGGCATAGATATACATGCTGTACTTTCAGTATGGTCACAAGGGGTTTGGGGACTGCAGGCTGGGAGATTCCATTGCACAGGCTCCACTGGTCAGTAACTGTCCAGTCAAGGGTCTAGAGTCCTTATCAGTACATGTATGGCTCAGTTATGGCCCAAAAAAGCTGAAGAAATATAACTGGTACTAGGGAGACAGCACCAGGATCAATGGGGCCTGCCTGGGCCCCTGGTTCAATCCCAAAAGCCTCATGGCCACCCCAGCATCGCTGATTATAGCCCTGGTAGGCCCTAAACGCTGCCAGGAGTGGCCTCATGGTTCCCTGCCTTTGGAGCCCAAGCAGCACAGCACCCCGGGGCCTGTGCATTGAACCACCTCCCTGGTTGGCCCCTAGGCCTTTAAGCACTGTTTGGAAGACTCTCCCCTCAAAATAGAAAATGATAACTGGGGGGGCTTCTCCCAGAGATACAGCACAGCCTCCAAACTGCAAGCCACAGCCAGTTTTATTTTCCTAACCCCAGATGTCCTTCTAATTTGGGAGGTGTAAGGTGGAAAGGAGAAGGGCCTCAAATTCGCAAAAAGCTTCGATTATTCAATACAGTAGATAGGTTACAGTCACAGAGTTGGAATCTGAACCCGAGCCTTCCTGGCACCACAATCTTTGCTCTTAAATGACTCACTGAAGTGTATAATGTGATTCCCACTCTGTCAGAGAATCTTGGGCTGACATCTGGACATGCAGTATCCGACCCCATACCTCGGCTAATGAACCAGACCACTGGGCAGTGTCTGGGAATCCACATTATCAGTGAGAGTCCCAGCTGGTTCACCCACATTGAAAGCAGCGCATGTCACAGGACTGTTTTCCCCAACAAGAAATGGCCAAATGTTTCTATGATCACAGTGGTGTGACAAGTCACCTCCAAATTGAGTGCCATAAAGCAGTCACCATTTTATTTTGTTCCCAAATCCATGGCTTGGGATTTAGGGCCGGGCATCCATTCCACCAGACTCGATTGGTTCAAACAAGCTCTAGCAGGCCCCAGACTGAGAGCAGGCATCAAACCCCCTCTTAATGGGGTTCTGACAAGCCCCCCGTGTATGAGGCACACACTATGGGGAACCCTCTTTGAAAGGACGAGCTGCTGCTGAAAGGCAGAATCCAGGCAGAATCAAGTCACTGCAGCCAGGCTGCTCCAACGTGCAGCCGGGAGAACAATGCTTAACATTCATCAAAGTCACTTTTTCAACAGGCTTCCTCATGCTTCATGGTTCGCCCTTTCTGCTTCAGGAAGAGCCACAACTGCTGCACTGCACCCCTGCTCCACCCCCTCTGGCAGCGCCCCCCACGAACGTGCTTCCCCAGCACCTCATGCATGTGTGGGCTTAAAACAAGGAGCCGGTGTCCCCCCAACTCTTTTCTGCAGTTTAGGGTCCCTCCCCTGGACCAGAGGGGGAATCTCAAAGGATACCCAGAATAAAAAAAGTACAAAATCCACAAGGAGGTGTCACGGAAGAGTGTGGCTTGGCACAGCCTTGCCAAAGGGTTTGTACTGCAGGACTGTGCCAACATGTAAGATGTGTACCCCTTTTGACCCAACATTCCCACTTCTAGAATCTACAACATGGAAATGACAGCCTAAATGCAGGAAGACATTCAGAGAAGCAGGTACACAACCTTGGTATTATTTATAGAGGTGAAAAATTAGAAATAGCCTTCATGCCCACAGTCGGTGATAGATTAGGAAAATAAATTATAGCTCATTAATACTCATTTTCAAGAAATGAAGGAGAGCTGTGTGGATTGATATGGAAAAATCTCCAAGACACATGGTTAAAGTGGGGGAAGAAGTAGGTGAGTTTGTGTGTACCATAAATCACATTTACATAATAGCTATGTATGTCTGGGTCCAAAGAGAGACTCCTAGAAATTCCCCTCTGGGTAGTGCTGGTGTGGATTTTGTTTTCTTAGATATGCCAGACACAGTAACACCAAAGTCTCCAATGGAGACGTTACTGGGCCCACTAGAGCAAATCGATGATCAACGGGAGGGCCTTTACTTTACTTTACTTTTTTAGATATTATCTGATAAGAGAGGCATCCAGCATTCCTGCTCTATGCGCTGCAATCAGTTGTGAATAACTTAGATGTTACCCACCTTATCCTCATTGCCACCTTATGTAGTTGACACTCTTAGAGGACCAGAAGTCTGAAGCACAATGAGATCAAATGGTTTGCTCACAGTTACATACTTAGGGAAAGGCGAAGATGGGAGCCCTGGGCCTGGGGAAATAACTCAAGTGGTGGGCTGCCTGCCTAGCAAGGCCCTGGGTTCAGTGCTCGTGCTTCATGCCCCCCTACCCCACTCAGCACCACATCCTGGCCCCCATCAGCATGTCCAAGTGTGGCCCCTATAACATTCTTTTCATTTCATTTCATCATCCTGTTAATCGTCGATTGCCTCGAGCAGGCCCCAGTAACGTCTCTTTCATCCTAGCCCTGAGATTATATTCACGGCTCTTTAGGAGAATGAGACCCATCATTGTTACTGGTATTTGGCATATTTGGTACGCCACGGGGAGTTTGCCAGACTCTGCCCTGTGGGCAGGCTACATTCAATAGCCTGCAAGTTTGTTTGTTTGTTTTTTGGACAAACATTCTTTTAAATAAATTAAATGCACATTCCCCTGTGAAAACAAACACAAAAGACAGGAACCAAATCCAGGCTGCCTGGCTTGAGACCATGCCTTTGGCCATCAAGCCATCTTTCCACGCTGCTGAAATTCACTGCGGCATTTTTACCAAGTCAATAAAGTCCTTTGTAAGAGCCACCCAATGGGCTTTTCGTGCAGCCACAGGCCCTCATACCCAGCTGGGCATAGAGATGGGGTTCCAAAGGGTTCCAAAGGGTTCTACCCCTGGGGAGCCCCCTAGGAGGATGGGGTGTTAGGAGACACCAGTAGGAAACTTGCCCCCCACCATAGGGACTGTGGAGTCCTTCAAGTCTATGGCAGACCAAGTGTCAAGACCCCAGGATCCTGCAAGCGATGCCAGCCCTCCCACCCCAGTTCTAGACAAAGCTTGAACAACTTCTCAGAAACATGTTTCAAATGAGACCCCAATGTTTATAGGGTGAGCTCCCCAGACAGGTGGTGGCAAAGTCTGAGGAGAACCCCCAAGTTCTCACTCTGCACATCCTGGATACAGACAAGCCCATAGAGCTGGTCCAGGGAGGAGGAAGTGGATAAAAGTATTACATTCTAAGAAAGAGAGAAGGAAGCGCCAAACAGCCCAGCGGGGAGGGCAGTGGGGGCTCGGCACAGCTCTGCAGGCCCCAGGTGCCCACTACTGTGGGAGCCTCCATGAGCACAAGGCATGGCCAGGATCACTCTCCACTTCCATGGGACCCTACAAGTGGCAGAGTCCCTGCAGCCCCTTGGGCGTCTCAGCACACAAAGTGGCTTCAGAGCAAGGACCCTTTAGCCCAGGGGATACCCATGACACTTGAGGATTCAGTTAGAATGGGAGGAAATTGGTGTCCCCTTGTGGATGTCAAAATACAGGGTGTGTCCTCAGGATGCCCAGATGGACATTTGAAGGCAGCTAGGCTGTTGCCTCTGAGTATGAGGGGCCAATGTGGCTGGGTGGTGTGGGGGTTGGGAGGACAATGTGAGATGCAGGGGCTCGGGAGAATCCCCCGTGGAGGGGAGAAAAGAGAGCAGTGGTCAGGAGGCTGCATGTGCCTCACCTCAACAGCCCCCAGCCTCTATCCCTCCTTCCCATCCTCCAAGAGTCCCTCTCCAGCGTCCCATGCCCACCACAGCTGGGAACCACGCTCTCTGTCCTCCTTAAAGCAAGGCCTGAAGATTCAGCAGGTTGGCAGGCTGGCAGAAGAGATCTTACTCTGGAAACCCTCTTTGAAAGCCAGCAAGAAACAAATGGCTCTGCAATCCACCGGGATCGCCTTGGGTTGGAAATTTAAAATGCATTAAGGTTGAGAGACCTATAAACATGTCATAACACGCTTGGCAAGCTTCTGCCTCAGTGACTTGCAGGCATGGGCGCCCCAAAGGGCACAATAGGCACACTCACTGCCACAGATGGGCATATGCACCCCTACACACTCATCCTCAAACACGGTTCCCCCACACCTGTGAACATTCGTGCACTCTCCCCACAAGAGAGCGCTCACATGTGAAACTGTGCCCAGGGAGAGGTGCAAGCCAGAACCTGTACACACACACACACACACACACACACACACACACATACACACACAGTACACATACACACAGTCCCTGCATACACTCACAGGCAGTTCCCGCACATACACTCACACACAGACCCTGCACATGCAAATTCCCTACACACATTCACATCGTCCCTGCACACACACTCACACACATTCCCTACACTAACACACACACTGTCCATGCACACACACTCACACACATTCCCCACACTAACACACACAGTCCCTGCATACACACTCACACATATTCCCCACGCAAACACACACAGACTCTGCACACACACTGACATTCCCCATACATACACTCAAACATTCCCTGCACACACACATTTCCCACATACAAGCACAAGCATACACACTCATACATTCCCTGTACACACACTCATAGTCTCCACACACCTGCACTGTCACTTTCCCAGTACACACTCACACATTTCCTGCACACACACACACACACACACACACACACACACTCACAGAGGAGAGATGTGTGTTTACTCCTAGCCTTAGTGCATAAACACACATATGAGATGCACCTCCACATGCATGCAGATTGGGGCTTATTTTCCAACAAACACACAAGCCTTCACCCTGCACACACAGATACACACTCCCCATTTATATACGTTGCAGAGAGCTAAGCCTAGGTTTTGCCTGGATCAAAGACAGATATGCTCATCCCCACATAGAGACACACTGGATGCATCGCACACCTGCACATGTGTGCTCGCTTTCTGCTCTCTCTTGCTCTCTCACTCTCTTTCACATACACACACACACACACACACACACACACACACACACCATAGCTTTGCTTGCACAGACATCAACTCATGTCCAGAATAGGCCTCCACAGCCATGCACACTCTTCCCTCAGCAAACGTGTGCACTTCTTCACCCAAAGCAGTGCTGGGCACAAACATGAGCACACACACAATCACCACAGATGCATCACAATCAAATAAACGCTCTGCTGGCGTCAGCTGCAATAGCCTTGCAGGTTCCCAGCTCAGACTCTTGATTCTTTCTGCACTTCTTATTCTGTGGAGTCAATTCTTTCTCTCACACCCAGTCGTCCTTCTATTTTACAGTGCCAGCTCCCATCTTGACCAAAGCTGGAGACCCTTCTCACCTCCACTGTTGCCACTTACAAGAGGGAGTTTGGAGCAAAAGACTTTCCAGTATCTTCCAAGGAGTTTTCACTTAAAGTAGATTCTTTCCCAAGCCTCCCAATCCTCCTGATGGGACCTCCGTCTCTCTCATGCCTGTCCTGTCCTTGCACACATATCCCCTCAGTCATGCCATGCCCTTTCCTTCTTCCGGAGGAGGAAGTGTGTTCTTTGAACTTGCTGCTCTTCCATCTGGAATGTATATTCTCTGACACATCCACATGCCTCCTTTAGGTCTCTAATGAAATGCCACCACCTCAGAAAAGTATTCCCTGGTTGCCCACTCTAAACAGGAATACTATCCATTACTCTCAACCCGCTTATTTCCTGCACAGCACTTGCCACTGTAAGAACTTCTTTGGTTGAAATTAAGTAAAATGGAACAGAAGCAAAAATTCAGTTCTTCATCCCACTAGGCACACTTTGAGTGTTCAATAACCACCCATTCCTTAACTGTGGCTACTCTACTTCCTAGCACGGATATTTCCAGCATCACAGGCAGAAAACTCTAAATAGTGCTGCTCCCAATTACAGCGTAGAGAGAGTGGGGTCCCCAGCAGGTCCCCTGTACGCAGTGTGGCTTCTGGCCCATAAGAGTAAGGGATCAGAAAATAGGCATTGAGTGGCATCTCACAATAAGCGCACTGTCATGAAAGAACCGGGCCCTCCCATACACTCAAGACTCCATCCTATATAACCTGTATTGAAATCCTCTCGAAATATTTCCTCTCCTTTTCCCTTAGCCACTATTCATGAATCTCTGTGATACATGAGTCCTTATTGGCCACAGACCTGAATTCACTACCAGATATTTTACTCCACATGCAGGAAGGGGAGGGGAGGGAAGAAGACAAAGATGAAGGGATGGAAGGAAAAGAAGAGAGGAGAAGGGAGGAGAGGGGAGTCTCAATGCAGCTGATAACCCTTTCAGTAGGCATCAAGCGTCTCTGACTCAGATTTTTTATACTAAAATAATACTGGCGGGGTCGTAGAGCTATTATAGCAGGTAAAGTGCTTCTTGACCAACCTGAGTTCAATTCCCGACACCACACCTGGTCCACTGAGCACTGCCAGGAGTGAGCTCTAAGCACATATCCAAGAGTGAGCTCTGTACAGTTGCATGTACATTGTATGTGGCCCAAAATTTAATTAATTAATGTTGTCATACTAACAAAAATGGTCTGTACTTCACCAAAAAAATAAAAATGCCAGAGCACCAAAATCGAAAATTCTACAGTCTCACAATCTCCTATTCACCCCAGAATTCATGATCAAGAGCACTTTGGGAATATACCTGAGGCAACCCCCTGCTTACAAAGGCTAGGACCAGGTCAAAGCAAACAGTAGGAGGAAGACGAAGAGAATAAATCCTTTCAAAAGACAAAGGGTGATTGGGAGAATGGTAGGTGGCATCCGTACCCAAATAGGCTGTTGTTTGCATCCTGGAGTTTAAGTTGGACCATCTAATAGGAACCAATTTTGCAAGTGTGAGCAAGTAAGAACTCTAGAGATGGGAGATCATCCTGGACTCTCAGGAGAGCCCAGTGCAGGACCCTTGTGGGTGAGAGGTGGAGGGTGAGAATCAGAGCAGAGGAGGAGACAGGAGGAGAGGCTGGAGTGGGGGCAAAGAAGGGCACCAGGACTATGGGGAGCCTGGAGAAGTGGGAAGAGGTGAGCACATGGGTTCTCTGCCAAGCCCACCCCACCAGCCAGGCTCCAGAGAACACGGCCTGCTCACCACTGTATATTCTGACCTCTAGGAACCATGAGATAGTAAATGTGTGGTTATTTTTACGTCTCAGCCTGGCTGCTAATGTGTTCCAACAATAGCTGAAAACGGTGTCTATAGCAGAGAGGAGACAAGAAAGCAGCTAAGATGAACTGAGGCCTGCTAGGCACCAGGCACTGTCTCGAGGAGACAGACGGTAAATGAGTACACAGAGCATTTCAAGTAGTTTTGCTTTAAATACACAAAACAATAAGCAAGGGTAACAAGGGAGACAGCTAGCACTTTCCACTTTGGATGGAAGATTCAGGGGAAATGTCCAGGGGGAGGTGCCTGGAATGAAGAGCCAGCCAGCTAAAGATCAAGGACAGCATGAGAGACAGAGGTGTTGTTTAACCTTTGCTCAAACCAAAACACCCCAAAACTTAATGATTTAAGATAACTTCTCTCTTACTGGGCTGGAGCAATAGCACGGCGGTAGGGCGTTTGCCTTGCACGCAGCCAACATGGCCGACCCGAGTTCGATTCCTCCTCCCCTCTTGGAGAGCCCGGCAAGCTACCGAGAGTATCTCACCCGCATGGCAGAGCCTGGCAAGCTACCCGTGATGTATTTGATATGCCAAACACAGTAACAACAAAGTCTCCAATGGAGACGTTACTGGGCCCGCTCGAGCAAATCGATGAACAACAGGAGGACAGTGACAGTCTCTCTTACTACCAAGATTGCGACTTTGTCTGGGTTCAGCAGGAGTTCTGCCCCATGGAGCATTCACTGGAGGGTTTCCTTGGTGCTGGTTTCAAAAGGGTTCACCCTCATAGCATATCAAGTTGGTCTGACTGGCACTGGGGGAGCTCCTCTAGGGCTGGTGGCTGACTTGATCATTACTTCTCCCAGGATACTTGCGCTTCCTCCCATTATGGTGCCTGATCCAGAAGGAAGTAAGCAGAAGCTTCCAAGCCCAGATTGACCCCACATCATTTTTTCTACACTTGGCAAAGAAATAGCAGGCCAATCCAGAATCAAAGAGACAGAGAAATAGATTTCAACTCTCAGTGAGAGGAGAGACACGCCACGTGTTCTCTTTTAATCCAAAGGCAGGTGACTGGGAAAGCTCCCAGAAGAGAACAAGAACCTTGGGGAGCTTGAGGGCAGAGAGGTGGCAGGAGAGGAGTGGGCAGTTGGCAAAAAAAGAAGGACAGTAGAAGGTCAGAGAGGGGACCAGCGACTGCCTATACTGGACCTGATACTAATGAGCTTAAATTTTATTCCAACGTAATGCAAAACCACTGAAGCAGGGAAATGACACAACCTAATAGAAGTTTGTTTGGTTTTGTTTTTTAATATTGCTCTAAGCTGAGTGGAGAGCAGCAAATGTGGAGGTGGGTTATTGCAACGGAACTAAGCATTCACTGAGATAGGAAACAGAGAAGGGCACAGGGCTTGGGTTTTCCTGTTCACTTTTCTTGGTTTTTTGGTGTGTTGTTATTGTTTGAGGAGTGATGGAAGGGAGAGGGCCAGTGACAGGCAGGCTGATCAATTTTAGATTAGTAGCATCTAGGAGCAACTAAAAGCACAGGTCCTTCAAGTGATAGAATATGTGCCTGATAGACGTGAGTTCATGTGTTCAATAACCCAATACCAAATGACCCCCCACCCTCTGCACTTCCAGTTTTGGCGGAAGGAAGGAAGGAAGGAAGGAAGGAAGGAAGGAAGGAAGGAAGGAAGGAAGGGAGGGAGGGAAAGGAGGGAGGGAGGGAAAGGAGGGAGGGAGAAAGAGAAGAAGAAGGAGGAGGAGGAGGAGGAGGAAGGGAAGGAAGGAAGGAAGGAAGGAAGGAAGGAAGGAAGGAAGTGAGGAAAAGAAAGAGACATGGGAATAGATGTGGATATGGTTATAGAGGTGGATATGAATATAGATATGGATATTGATACAGATATGGATATAGATATGGATGTGGAAATAGATGTGGATGTGGATGTGGATGTGGATGTGGATGTGGGGGTGGGTATGAATGGGCTGTGGCCATTTCTATATTATGCCTTTAAGCGGGAGGTCTATTCTTAGCTTTTATAAAATAGCACTTCCTCCAGTTGTTCATTGATTTGCTCGAGCGGGCCCAATAACGTCTCCATTTTGAGACTTGTTGTTACTGTGTTTGACATATTGAATACATCACGGGTAGCTTGCTAAGCTTTGCTATGCGGGCGAGATATTTTCAGTAGCTTGCCAGGCTCTCCAAGAGGGGCGGAAGAATCAAACCCAGCTCAGCCGGACTGGCTGTACGCAAGGCAAACGCCCTACCACTGTGCTATATGGGTAATAATATCTACTTTCATCAAGTTACAGAGAAGATGGGATGAGGTCATTCATTCAAGTAATGTTGTTGAATGCCTGCTATGTATTGGGGTGAGGGGGAACTGCAAATTATCCTACCTGCATGGAGCTTATAATCAAATGCAAAATGATTCGGATTTATAAATAATTTAGCTCCTATACTTTGAGTGCCTGCATTAACAGAGTTCTGTATATCACTGGGTATTATGCCTAGAATTCATCAGGCACAGCTTAAGAGCTGGAGCTATAGCACAGCGGGTTTGCCTTGCACGCAGCGGACCTGGCTGACCCAGGCTCAATTCCTCTCGGAGAACCCAGCAAGCTACGAGAGTATCTCACCCACACGGCAAAGCCTGGCAAGATACTCGTGATGTATTCAATATGCCAAACACAGTAACAAGTGTCACAATGGAGACGTTACTGAGCCCGCTCGTGCAAATTGATGAACAATGGGGTGACAGTGACAGTGAAGAACTGCTACTATTGTCACATTTGGGGGTCCAGGGCGCCCCCAGGTGGGCCATTTCAACAGTCTCCTGGAAACCGCTTTAGCTCTGGAACTGCTCAACTGTCATTTCCTAAACACCAACTTCATGCCAGACACTGTACTAGACCCATCCATGTCTGCTAGCCTCGCTCCCCTCATCATCCCAGAAACGGGGATGTTGGGAACTGGAGTTCTCAGGCTGAAAGTGTAGCTCAGTGGTAGAATATTTGCCTGATGTATGATGTTCAGGGGTTAATCCCCAACTCTACAAAAAAGAGGAGGGGAAAGGGAATTTGTAGCCCCAGGTGGCAATAGCTGAGACTGGTATGATTTAGAACAAATGCCCACAGTGCTCCGGATTCTGACTGACAGTGACCCAGACACGAGTGGAAAGGGTCAAGGCCATTTGACATGTCCTGGAATGCAGATTCTAAGGGACCCCTCTTGCCCCCAAGCACTGCCCTAAGCCCTGCCCATGTAAGTGTGGAGACTCAGGCAGCCTCATACTCGCCTCCTGAAATGGATCCTGTCATCATGCCCCTGTCCCAGATGGGTACACTGAGACCAGCAGGCACAAATCTAGAGGTAGGCAGACTTGGAATTTGGTCTTAGGCAGGGGCAGTTCAGGGACGATGCCCCATGGCCTGCAAGCTATGACTTCAGGAATCCGCCTTCGCATGACAGGAAGCACCTGAGACCCAGCAGCTCTGCTGGACAGGGACAGCTGCAGAGAATAACCTGGCAGTGTAAGATCCCCGTGAGCCCAGCGCCCGGGATCCCCAAAGCCAGGCTTCCTTTTCGCCATGCAGCAATTCTTGGTGTCCTTTTGTTCTTCCATTCATCCACCAAATCGGCATGGAGAGTCCCCATTCTTATGAATCTGACATTCTAACAAGGAAGACGGATGAGAAAACTAGTAAATGAACCAACAATTTCCAGCCTAATGAGCGCCATAAAGGAAATTAGCCAGGGGCTGAGGCGGAAGAGCACGGAAGGGGACCTATTTTGAAAATAAGAGCGGTTGGCGCCAGGGACCATCCTGGCAAAGAAGAGCAGAAAGGGCATCCCAGGCACAGGGGGAAGCCGAGCAAGAGCTCCTCACATTTAGGGAGCGGAAAAACCCAGCAGGGCTGGCTAGCCATGGAAGTTCCAAACCTGCCGAGGGCCCGGCTGTCACGAGGCTGTCGCAAGGCTCCGGCCGGTGCAGGAGAGGCAGCAGGCGTAGGCCTGATGCGGGTAGGCACTGCCCAAGGCGAGTCCTCCTGCTCCTCCCCAAGCCGGATGCTCAGATCTGTATAGAGGCCCCTTCTGGGGTCTACATTCCCCACCCTCTTCAGCCGCGAAGCCCCTAGGCCTCCTCGGGGTCCCCAAGCTCCGAGTCTGTTTGCCACCATGGAAGTGTGCACTTTTCCCTTTGTCTAATTATTCCTAATTGGAAGAAAAATTGTTTGGCAAATCAGCTGGCATCTCCTCCGCTCCGGTGTCCTAGCAACCCAGCTCTCGGGGGTGACTCCGGGAGGAGGCGCTTTGCCGCCTCCTCTCTGCAGGAAGGGCAGGCGCGACAGTTACACCCCCAGACTGGCGGCTCCTCCACCGCCCCCGCCCGCCGCGCCCTTATGCACCCCGTCTCACGCAATACACAGACACAGGCGCGCACACAAGCAAACGCTGGCACACGCGCAGGCACAGGCAAAGGCGCGCGCACAGACGCTGGCACATGCCCAGGCACAGGCGCGCGCACAGTCGCTGGCACATGCCCAGGCACAGGCACACACAGACACCGGCACGCACGCACACACAGGCACAGGTGCGAATGAAAACACACACGCGCGCGCGCGCACACACACACACACACACACACACACACACACAGAGGCGCATGCGCACGCACATGGCACACGCACACTCAGCCGAGACCGTGAGTGTGCACCGGCGTGAAACGTAACTTCAGCCTTTCTGGAAAGCAGAAGGTGTCTCCGAAATAGATTTCTAATTTTCCAGCCACCTGCTCGGCTGAAAGATATTCTGGAGTTTATAATTACTTTTCAGGCACTTAACTAGAATCTAGTTTCTAGGGCAACTTGATGCATCTCTTAATGTGTTTATGGTGAGAACACGGGAGGGGGTGGAGCTAGAGACCCAGCACCCGGAAAGGGCACCCCCTCCCAGGTCTGGCGATAAAAAGATAGTGAGGCTGACCCCCAGGGTGTGGGCACAGCCTAGGAAGTTCATCCAGAGCAAGGAGCACCAAGGGTGTCAGAATGAAGACAGCTTGGTAGCCAGAACACGGTGCAGATCCCCAGCAGTGAATGAACACGTGTTTCCATCCCTGTGCCTCCAAATCCCCCCCCCCCCCCCCCCCCCCGAGGAAATAGGAGAAGTCGACATGAGGATGGCACTCACCTCTGAGGGCAGACTGAGGCTTCAAAGAGTTAATTCCTGGAGAGGGCTCTGCAGGGCACCTAGCTCATCTGAGCTCTGAGTAAATAGTTTATTACTGTTATTCCTGAAAACTCCAGGGGCCAAGAAAGTCCTGTGTGGGCTCCGGGAGGCAGAGATGGCTTCAGGAGCTTACGAAGCAGAGTGAGGGCTCCCACGGGACCAGCAATCCATACAGACGGCAACTTTGTTAGCATTCTCACCTCTTTCATGTATATTTTATGGGTGTCTTATGATGAGTAGATCCATAAATTAATACACACATATACGGATGTGCCTGACTCAAGAAAATTTCAAGGACAAAAGAATATGATCCCAAAACATAGGAGTGAGAGCAAAACGATTTTCAGTGGGGAGGGCTTTGGGGTCTTCCAGCTCACCCCCCTCATATTTTACACAGAGAAACATTGAGGACCCAAAAGGGTGGGGAGGGGCACTTAACCCAAAGTCACAGGGAGTCAGGGCACCAAAGCACTGATAGGCAGAGCAGTGGCAGTCGCAGGACGCAAGAGACCCATGTCAGAGAAGTCAGGAAGACTTCCTGGAAGAGGTGACCAGAACAGAATTGACCTTGCCTGAAAGAGCAAAGTTCCACTTGAGCACAGCCAGGACAGATAAGAGGAGCCCTTGCCTTGACCCTCCCCCCTACAACCCTCCCCCCTCCACACACACACACACACACACACACACACACACACACACACACACATTGTGCTCCCAAATCATGACACAGGGTGAGCATGCCCATTGGAGCCTCTTTCCAGCTTCAAGAATCGGTCTTACAAGCAGCTGAGTTCCTGAGTCCAAGAGTCCAAGTCCCGGCACACCCCCCCCCACCCCGGGTTGCAGGATAAATGCCTCATGCTGGGACTGCTCCCCTGCTCCCCTCGGCTTCTCTTCCTGTGCTTTACTGCCCACCTTTCTTCTTTGGGTCCGTCTGTCCTTCTCTCCCCTGGAGTGTTTGTCACTCCATCCAGGGTGCGGGACCTCCTCGTGGGATCTATGTTTTGGGGTCTGTGCCACCCCCACACTCTGCCTCAGTCTGTCCCACCAAGGGCGTGTATCTCAGACTGAGGGTAGCTCTGACCTGGGGGTTGAGGGTCCCTCTCCCCACTCCTCTGGTCTCTACGTCAGCAGTGAGGCTGGGGGGGGGGGGGGTGGCAGGGAAATGAGAGAGCAAAACACATGCTTGGCCCACCAGACCGAGTCCACTCGGGCCGGGCCTCGATTCCCGTGTTCATCTCCACACTGTGCCATCTTAACAAAAGGGAGTCCTGAAACATCTGTTTGGCAAGACCAGAAACCACTTCTGTCCCCAAGGTGAATTCTGATCAGCCCAGCCTGATTCCTCAGCAGGAATCCCGCTGGGCTGGTTTTGCCCAAAGGCCCTGCCCAGACCCCTGCCCAGTTTCCTCCAGATCTCCAGATTCTCCTGCCTGCCTCCAGACTCACCCTGCCCAGCTCGCACCATTTCTCTCCAGGACAATGGTCCTGAGACCTCTCCCTGTCGTGTGCGAACCTCAGGGAGAGAACTCTGCCTTCCTGGACTTTAATTACCCTCTGGATATTAGAACTGGATATCCAAATACCATTGATTTTCTTCTTCGTATTTCTCCAGAGAGATGAGTCTGAAGCTCAAGCTTGGGCTAAGCACTCTGCTTCTGTAAGTCTCTCGGAGGCCAGGGGTGCTGATGCCGTCACAGAAAAGCAGAGGTGGATCTGTTTGGGGGCGGTGTTGTCTGTCACTGTGTCACTCTCCCTGGAGGTCATCTCTGAGCCTTTGCACAGCAGGCAGCTACATCTCATAGGCACACTTCACTGGCTTCCCCACCCCCAACAGCTCAGATCCAAATGAGTATCAGATGACAAGCAAAAGAGAAGGGTCCACTTTGAAGCCAAGAGCAGGCACTGAGGACACAGTTGGGGAAGGTGACTGGAGGGGGGTTCAGAAACCTGAGCTAGCCTCCACCCTGAGGCCACAGTCAGCTCAGGGACTCCCAGCACTCTGCTCTGCCACCTGGCTGCACACATTCTTGGGCACTTTCACAATAGCTAGATGCTGGGCTCTGCTGCAGCATCAGAGAGTACGGCATCACCAGAGGGAACTATGTCATCAGAGGATGCTGCTTCATCAGAGGGTACTGCGTCATCAGGGGGTACTGCATCATCAGAGGGTATAAAGTCATCAGAGTACTTCATCATCAGAGTACTGTATCATCAGAGAGTACTGTGTTATCAGAAAAAGTACCACATCATCAGAGAGAACCATCTCATCAAAGAGTACTGTGTCATCACAAAGAGTACCACATCATCAGAGGGCCCTGCATCTTCAGAGAGTACCATGTCATCAGCGGGTACTGCATCATCAGAGAGAACCACATCAGAGATTTGGACACTCAGCTCTGGGCCGAAACATGTTCAACCTTCCCTGGGTGATTCTAATGAGCAGGGGACCATGTCCTAAAGTAACCCTTACAGTGTAGAATGGGGACCCCTGGGATGCAGCCTAGTGGTTGAGTGGTCTGGCTGGTATTCCTGAGTTTCATTCCCAGCACAGTACCACGTCCCAAGTGCCATCCCGGCAAACACTGCCAACACAACTTTGGGTTGTGCCACCACAAAGTGCATGTGATCTCTGGAGCACTGCACCAAGTGTGTGCAAGCCTCAGTGCAACAGAGTGCCCCCCTAAGTCATTACAACAGAAAGGAAAGAGAGACGGATGCATATCAGAGACCCCTTTCTCAGAGAATTTCTTCTGGCTCAGAGAAGCACTTGAAGGAAGTCACATAACTAAAATGGGGTTGTGAGGAACGGAACCGACTCTGTGG
The DNA here is from genome assembly GCF_029834395.1 of Sorex fumeus. Lineage (NCBI taxonomy): Eukaryota > Metazoa > Chordata > Mammalia > Eulipotyphla > Soricidae > Sorex > Sorex fumeus. The sequence goes on from NW_026606104.1 coordinate 50,015,988, forward strand.
TGCTTTTCTTCACTCCAGGCTGCCCAGTGTGCGTGAAAAGCCATCTGTTCTCGATTCCACATCTCATTCCTGGTCTCCAGAATGGCTTTATAGGTAGCTCACTACAGCCAACCCAGCAGCACCCCTGTCCCATAACACCCCGGAAATGGCTCTACAGCTCTCCACCCCGGAAATGGCTCCCCTATTAGAAGACCCCCACTCCACCCTCCTGGAAGTGATCTCTCCTCCTTGAGTTGTTCACAAGTCTCTTATTTCCCGCCTGGAGGTTTCCTTCCTGCTAGAAGGAGTCTGCTTCCTGACACTTCCTCCATCCGCATAAACACCCTCGCCTCAGGCTCTGCCTGCAGATTCCTCATCAGGCTGACCTCCCTGGAGCACCCACAGCTCAGCCTCCCACCGCAGTTTGTGCTGAGCTTCACAGCCACGGTGCCATGGCAGCTCCTTTGCTACCAACTTTCTGAGACTCGCCCATGGAAGCACCCCAGCCCCCAGCAGTGACCCCAATCTGCGGGTGCATGACCTCAGCTCCTGCCTAACTCAAAATGTCATTGCAGTTTCACATTTTCTCTCCAAGAACCAGGTAAACTTTGCATTCTCCTCCAGTACATGTCGGAGTTTGTTGCCCTTTTATTTTTTTAAGTGCCTATTGATTGAATTTTGACAAGGAACATGTATTACTTTTGTAATGTAAAATATTCCATTAATAAGTAAATGTAATGCTTTGCAGTCCTTACCATGCAATAAAATTGATGAGCCAGGGCAACACCTGGCTTGCCGGGTGTCCATGAATTTCCAACCCACGTAGAATGTCTCCTCCCGGGACCCCAGGATACATTCATTCTTTCTCTCATTCACTCATTCACAAATGCTTTTACGGAGCACTTACAGAACCCCGGGCAAGTGGGGGCTAGGGTCTGGAAATGTAATGATGAATAAAAAAGAAATATTCCTGCCTCCAGGGTGGTTTCAGGCTACTGGGGTATCAGGATGCCGAAACCACACATACACACACATACACACGCACACACACACACACACACTCATGCACACATGCACACAACAGTATACTAATGTAAGGAATGCACTCTAGAAAGAGTTAAAATATGCACTGAGCACATCTATACAATGGAATATTATATAGCTGTTAGGAAAGATGAAGTCATGAAATTTGCTTATACGCGGATGGTCATGGATAATATCATGCTAAGTGAAATGAGTCAGAAAGAAAGGGACAGACAAAGAATGACTGCACTCATTTGTGAAATATAAAATAACATGAGACTGACACCCAAGAACCGTAGTCACAAGGACCAGGAATATTGCTCCATAGTTGGAAGCCTGCCTCATGAGCTGGGGGAGAAGGCAACTGGAATAGAGAAGGGATCACTAAGTCACTGATGGTTGGAGGAATCATTCGGGATGGGAGATGTTTGCTGAAAGTAGATAAAGGACCAAACGCGATAGCCTCTCAGTATCTGTATAGCAAACCATAATTTCCAAAAGCAGAGAGAGAGAGAATGGGGAAATTGTCTGTCATGGAGGCAGGGGAAGATTTGGGATGGGGGGAGGGGATACTGGTGATATCACTGGTGGAAAATGTGCACTGGTGGAGGGACGGGTGTTTGACCATTGTACGACTGAAACTACAAATATGAAAGCTTTGTAACTATCTCATGGTCGTTCATTAAAAACTAAATAAATAAAAATAAGCCAAAAAGAAAGTATGCACTGAACAAGAATGAAGAACTAAAGTTTTTCAAGGAAGCAACATTAAATCGAGGCATAAAAAATGAGTAAGAGTTGGCAGGGTAAAGTCAAGACGCAAGATGCTCCAGACACAGGTAATAGCCCATGTCAAAAGGCACAGGAGACAAACCCGAACCTTTCTGTCTGTTGTACGCCATCTGCAGCTCGAGCACACAGGCCCAGGGCAGGTGCCATCTCCTGCCCAAGTCCTGGGCGGCAGCCAAGCATCCTGCCAGTCCCAGGCCTGCTGCAATCTCTCGGCACAAGGCCACTGGGACCCAAAGGCCAGCTCCTCTTAACCACAGGCCCTGCAGGGGACCCGAGGTGGGTCGGGAGAGGGCTGATGGAGACCCACCTATTCAGCCCTGGGTGGTGAGTTCCATCTCAGGGCCAAGCCCCACCAATTCTCGAGGGCACCCCCACATCTACCTTGGGTCTGCGACAGCCCCTTGGAGACATATGAACATAGGAGATAGCCTTGGGGTGCTCAGGAGTCAGCAGCTCTTCTGAGCTTACATCACATTGTATGTGGGGTCAAGCCAGCAGCTCCCCAGAGCTGGGCATGGGCCCATGGTTGCTGGCACTGACTCCCAGTCCAGACCCTTTGGGTCAGCAGTCACTGAACGTGATTGAGCTAGGCTGTACCCTACATCCTTGGTCACCCCCCGTCATTGTCTGTCCACTCTGGGGGCAGCATCACTCCAACAAGTCTTGCCCAGCTGTGCCCACAATGCTCCTCCTCTGCCCAGAAGCCTTGCTCCGCTCCTTGGCAAACCTTCTTCTACCTGGACGATGGCCAGAATCCCGCCTGGATTTTCCCTTTCTGTCTCCCTCCCTCCAGAGAGCTTTCTGAAAACCCAACCCCGGGCCCAGGAATGGAGCCCAGTGATGCCGACCCTAGCTGGCAGGCCATACCGCCATCCCTGAGGCCACAGTCACAGCAAAGTCTGCCCTCTCCAGCATGCTGTGTGCACAAGCCCCATCAGAGCCATGGCGGAGGGAGGGAGGGCGGGGAGGGGAGTGACACTGTTGCCATTTCATTTTTAATAATAAGTAACAAGTCTGCTGTCGTTGCTTCCCTGTTCCAAGCATTTCAGTGATCACTCCTTGGCCCTAAGGGAAAGATGAGGCTCCTTTGTAGGAGTCAGACAAGTCCTGCTCCCTGCCCATCCCCCACTACCCCCCACCCCCCCACCCATTCCTCCCCACCCCCACCCCTATCTTCCAAGAAAAGGACTTGTAGAGGAGGAAAGGATACACAAAAAGTGGGGGTTGCTTAGGGGGATGTTAGGGCAGGTAGAAAAAAAACAGGAGCGCAGGTGGAAGTTCCCACCATCCTTTGGCCTGAGCACCCCTGTACCCCACCCAGTCCACTGGAGCTGGCGGCCTAGAAAGGCTTCTTGCATCTGATGGCGGAGGCCGCGGAGCTGGGGAGCGGCAGTCAAATTTGCAGCTCTGCTGCCACCCAGCGGCTGAGTGGAGCAGCACAGGCAGAAGAGCTCTCCTGTGTGAGACAGACTCCGTTACTCAGGCAGGTGGGGCCCAAACCAAGGGTCTCCGCCACCACTGACGGTGTCGAAATCCAGTCCAGTGGGTCCCAAACCGCCCTCTATCACGCATCTGTCATAACACTTTGGAATTTACACGTTCCTATATCCGATTACCCTGCTAGACCATATAACCTGAGGTCCCTGATCAAGAAGAATGTTTGACTCTTGAACAATGAATGGTCAGCCAACAGGTTAGGGGTGACAACACCCCCAAAACTTAACTCCAGCCATCTATGTGGATCAGTTTTAAGGCCACTTTCCCCCACACTAAATGCCTCAGACACCTTTGTCCCTATCATGGCTCTCCAGAAACCAGATCTGTGACTGGGTGACTCTGTGAATGCTGAACCCACGGAGAGAAAAACATCTGCATGTGAGCGAAGCTTCACGTTCCAAAGCCCTCAAGGTCAGAGGTCAACTACTGTCCCATGACCTCTGCTCGACCCACCTCTGTAACTTCCCGACCCTCCCACCTTGCTCTCCCTCTTCCCTATGGGACCACTAACTGCAATACAACTTCAGCCCCTCCAAAGTCCCCTCCATCACCACATTCTCCACCACCATCCATCCACCCACCCACTTTCTTATTCACTCATTGCCTCAGTATGTGGCTCTGCTGGACACTCAGCGCTAAAGCAATCCGCCGTGGGCTGGCAGACAGGCTCTCCTCTCAGGCTGGGCAGATAAGACTCGCAGGGTTGCACTGGGTGATGTTTTGAGGGTACAAAGCGGGTGGCTGCATGGTGAAAAAGTGGTGGTCAGAGAAGGTGCCTTTGAAGCTAGGTACAATGGCTATAACGTGTAACCACAAATTCTTCAAAACATGTCTACTGCCTTTGAAAAGAAGATCCAATTAAGCCTCTTAAGCCCTGTAAGTGCAGAACACACTTAGTGACATGTCCAAGGTAAGTTGTGGCAGAAGTGTGTTCACCAGGCAGTGCTTCTAAGATAAAGCATAAAAGAATTGATTGGGGGCGGGGGTGTTGGGGAGGAGCGGAGAGATAGCACATGACCAGGAGTACATGCTTTGTATGTGTGGGACCAAGTTTGACCCCATTACCATGATGGCCCCCGGCACTACAGGGCCAAAACAGCCCACATCCCCGGATTTGAGCTTTGAACTGTCCAGCCCCGTGGCCAGTGAGTGGCTCCCAAGCAGAAGCCCCCTCCCTAAAATTCAGGAAGAGTCCTAGGAGAATGTCTTGCTTCTGTCTCTTTTGGATTGTTCACTCAACGAAGCCACAGCATGAGATGCTCCAGCAGCCCTATGGAACCGTGCTGGAGCAGATGCTCAGGCCCCATCCCAGACACAGGCCAGCGCGGCGGTGAAGCTCAGGGGGATGATTTGTCCTGTAGCCACAGAAGGCAAGCCTGCAGTCCAGTGTTCAGCATTTCTTTTGAACCCACAAGAGCATTTCCTTTTCTACTAAAATTAGGAGATGAAAATTTTAGGTCAAATAAAACATTTCCATATATTATTAATACATCTTTATGCCCACACACTCACAAAATAGAGTTTTGAGGTTGTCTTAAGAGGGCAAGGATCAACAAGGACAAAGTCATCCTTGAAAAGTCCCACGAGAGAAATTATGCAGGCCTGAAGCTGCTCTTCAACTCCTGACCTGCAAGCAGGAAGTTCAGGATAATAAATATTTGTTATCATAAGCTACACTTTGGGAGCAATTTATTACATGGCGAGAGAATTCCAAGGCCCTGACCTGTTGGCAATCTGAGGCCCTGGATTTGAGCAGACTCCATATAAACAGGACAAAATAAAGTTTGGGGTCCTCTGTAAGCCTGTTTCCTTCTCTGTAATGTGAGGTGATGAGCATCTGCTCCTTACTAGGCTGTTGGAGGGATCACGGCCAGGATCGAGCAGAGGAAGAAACCTTGGGCTGCTGGATTATTCAGTCTCCTCCCACATCCAGCCCAACCCAAGACCCTTATCCTTCTCCTGCCCCTGCTCTCCAGCATCCCAGAGCTGGGTATCAAGGAGACTTTTAAAGGGGTCCCTCAGGGGATAGTGTGATAGTACACTGGGGAGGGCATTTGCCTTGCACACAGCCAACGCGGGTTTGATTCCCAGCATCCCATATGGTCCTCCAAGCACCGCCGGGAGTAATTCCTGAGTGCAGAGCCAGGAGTAACCCCTGTGCATTGCCAGGTGTGACCCCAAAAAGCACATAAATTAATTAAATTAAGGGGTTCCTGAGCAGAGGAGAGGAGTTCCAACTCATCAGCTCTCCCCTGAGGACACCACCTGCCAGCTACCTTAACCTGAATTTGAGAAGATTCGCAATTCTCAGACAGAGCCCCTGCACCCTCCCCAAAGCCCACCATCTACACAAACCCTTCTGTGCTTTTTTGAGGTTGGGAGGTGCCCTCTGTGAGGACACAAGGGCTAGAGCACCCCAAGGGAGGTCTCAACCACCATGGTGTGGGGAAAGAGTCAAATTCACTTCACACACACAAAAAAACCCACAACCCCACATACGATAGTGTGCGTCCCTCACACAGAATCACAGACATCGCAGGGCAGGTGCTGGACACATTCTGGGGTGTGCCCCTCAGTTTGACCAGCTCACAAACTGCTCTCCCTCACTCAAGTGGGAATCGCAGTAGCAATAAGAATCATCAGAGTATGATGAACCCAGGAGAATCGTGAGTCCTGCAGGATGAGTTGCCACCTCTGCTGGGCACTGTCATAAGACTTTCCTGCATTCATACCTCACAGCAGCCCCTGAGAAAGGCCTCGTTATTGCCACCCTGATGAATGGAGAGCACAGAAAGGTGAGGCAGCAGGCTTATTTCTCATTGATTAATAAGATCACGTGGGGAGGAAGCGGGACTTGCAGGCCCAGGGACCAAGCCTTGCTAAGCTGCAGGCTTCATCCACCCACACCTGTGCTGCCCGGGGCTACAGTGGCCAGTCCAGGATCCGTTGTTGTCCAATCCTTCCGCTGAATGGGGGTCTGGAGGCAAGAGACAGAGGAGCGGCTGAGTGTCGCCAGGAAGGGCCAGAGACAGGACAGTGTTAGATGGGAATGCAGACAAGAGCCAAGGTCTGGGACTGGAGGGCACCCTCAGTCCCACTGGCCCCTGTGTTCCAGGCTGCACGAGGCCTAGGGGCGCGGCAACATCTGCCTGCAGAAATCTGAAAGAGCTTCAGTATCTAGTTAAGAAATCTTTAAAAAAGAAAAAAAAAATCCTATTTGGGTATGAGAATCCTCTGGAACAGGACATACTGTGTGACCTCAGACAAGCTACTTAATCTCTCTGAGCTCCAGAGGGTCAGAATTTTGTGAGGACTCAAAGACATGCTGGGCAGCCTAGGAAACCACAGGCATGCAACAGGCCTGAAGCACATAGCAGGCCAGCAGGATGTTTCTAGGACTTTCTCTCCACCCGCCCCTCCTGGTGAAAAGACAGTCTCACTGATCACACGCCCTGGTGATGCCCCACCATGTGAAGTCCTGAGTCCGTGGTCCTGCCCTAACCAGGGTATCCCACAAGACTTAAGCCTGATCAGGGAGGCAGCAAGTCCTGAATCAATTCTCTGCAGCCTCCTTGCTCTGGGGCCCCATCTCTGCCCGGCCCCTATTAGCCCCTCCCCTGCAAAGCTGTTTCCTAAGCGACAGTTGGAATCTCTGCTGTTGTTTAACTTTAATACACTTAGGAGAAAGGGGAGCTGGAGTGATAGCACAGTGGGTAGAGCACTTGCCTTGCTCACGGCTGACCCAGATTCAATTCCCGGCATCCCATGTGGTCCTCCAAGCCCTGCCTGGAGTGATTCCTGAGTGCAGAGCCAAGAGTAACCCCTGAGTATCACTAGGTGTGGCACACAAACAAACAAACAAATAAATAAATAAATAAACAAACTAGGGGAGAGGGTGAGATCCCTAATACAGGTGCCTTGCATGCTGCCAACACAGGCCCAATCCCTGGTACTGCCTTTGGTCCCCTGACACCCATCCGGAATGATTACTGAGCATAGAGCCAAGAGAAACCCCTAGAGCACATCCAGGTGTGGCGCAACCACCACCATAACCACCATCCCCCAAAGCAAACCTGAATAGGGGACACTGTGAAAAGGACAGATGTAGCAGAGAGAGCTCCTGCAGGCTCTCCACCCTGCACAGCTCATGCAACCAAGCATCAAAAGCCTGAGACTGTTCCAGGCCCAGCCCTGCCCTCAAGACACTCTCAGTCTAAAGTGATAAGGAAAGGAGACAATTACCCTGACCAGATCTAAAGCATCAAGGGAATGTCCGGCCTGGGGGCAGTTGGAGGCCAAACAAGATCACGTGTCTGACCCTAGTGCCAGAAAGGACAGATGTGTGGGCTTGTTTGTTGTGTCAAGTGGGACAGCCTCAAATACAGCGGGCACAGTGCTTGCCCTGCATGTGACCGAGCCCAGCTCCATCTCTGGCAGAGGGTCCCTGGAGCCCCACCAGGAGTGATGCCCTGAGCACTGCTGGGAGAGGCTCCAAAACAAAATCAAAACCCAGCAAATATCCCAATGGCTTGAGTGGAGAGAAGCCTTCCCGTCCTGATCTCAGAGAGAGGAGGTGCAGCTGGTTCCGGGCACCAAGGGACACCCTAGTCCCTGGGGGCTCCTCAGCCTGTCTGAGCTGAGTCTTATCGGACAGTGGCTCTGGTCGCCTCCCCTTCCCCCCCCCCCCCCCCCACACACACACCCTTTGTCCTTCTCCATCTCCAGAAAATACTCATTCTTCCCTGGGTTCTGGTCTCTGCATTCCGCCCACCAGCATCTCTGTCCCACCAATTTCCTGGCAACTTTTCAATGAGGACAACGGCTGAACCACCGAGGAAGCCGAGCTCAGGAGCTCTACAGGCAGAGAGACAGGTGCTCAGCCCTAGCATCCATGCTGTGTGACTCTAAGCAGGTGATTAAGCTCTCTGGTCTTCCATTTCCTCCTGCCCTCCCTCCCTCCCTCCCAATCTCTGGTTCAGATCTTGCTTCTTGGGTTCTTTCTCTCACGCGGTGCCTTCCTGCCTCCAATTCATCTTCCCTCGGCCTCTCTCCGTCTTGGCCCTCCCCACTCCCCAACTCCCTTGGAGGCCCATTAATTTTGAGAGGCTGTCTGTGGATTGCTGCCCGGCTTAGTCCCGGAGCTGTGTAATTACCCACTCGGAGCCAAAGGAAGCGATAACCAGTCCTCCCTCCCGCCTGCCCACCAGCCTCGCTCTCATCCATTTGGCTCAAACATCCCTAGGGAAGCTGACTATGGAGGGTCCCACTGGGTGAGGAGGACAGGGGGATAGGGGGAGTCAGAGAGCATGATGGGGGCTACTCCTCCTACCCCCACCCAACTCTAAGACCACAGATTTGCCTGGGATCCTCTCCTGAGCTCCCGCCCTGTCGAGCCGACTCCCCCAGGCTCACCACCCTGCCTCTGTCCTGCAGACCCTCAGAGCAACACTTCCGGCTGGATCCACCCGCCCTGCCTCACACCCACCCCGCACTGCCCCCTCCCCGGGGCTCCCCGCTCTCACCCAGCCTCCCTTTGGCTAATCACCACCACACCATGTTTTTTTTTCTCTGCTTACCTGGGACCTCCGAGATTGGCGTCCATATTCTAGACATTTTCTATGAAGGGGTCCTGTATACCTAAATGGCCTGTAGTTCCTTTAAATCAAGGGTGATGAGACCACCTCTGCCCCCCCACTCCCCCACCGCCAACTCAGACACCTTTCCGCAACCACTAACCACTAACAAGACCACCCCCCTCTCTGTCTTTCTCTCTCTGTGTGTCTCTCTCCCTGCTTCTATCTCTCTCTCTCCCTCTTCCCCTCCTTCTCTCTCCTCTCTCTCCCTCCCTCTCCATCTCTCTCCCTCTCTCTCTCTCTCCCTCCCTCCCTCCCTCCACCCCCCCCCACCTCTGTTTATAGTCCCTGCACCTAGCAAGAGTGTGAGTTACAATCCCATCTGCATCTCCTTCCTTTCTGGCCAGTGTAGCCTGGAGCGAATCACTTCACCCAGGCCTTCAGTCTTACCTTCTGCCTAATGGGCAGGGGTTGGAGGTAGAGTGGAGGGCTGTCCTGGAACTTCCCACCAGGCAGAGCTGTTGAGAAGGTCAGTTGAATGTCCATGAGCAAAGCAGTCTGGTGGGGCCTGTGGCACTCTGGACAGCAGATGTCCCATAGAGAGGGGGCAGCCGCCCATCTCCAACTTCACCCATTCCCCGCACTCTCGGCTCCTTATAGCCAGACCATTCATCCATGTCGTGTGACTCCAAGCAGGTGACTTAACTTTCCAAGAGCAGCCCCGGCCATGCCTTCACATGGCATCTCCAGATATGTATATATTTGACCGTTAATTGAAATGTTTCTTTACCACCATGGATGCCAAACAAAACATTTGCCTCCTGGTCTCCAGTTTGTACTCTCTGATGTATGTGAGGATTGCGCCCAGTGCACACTCCAGCCCTGAGTCAATAAACATTAATTCTGTCTCTGCCCTTCTTATTGATTTTTCTCAAAAGAAAAAAAGTCTCCGTCTCACTAGGTCATCCCCCCACTCGAATCCCCTCATCACCTTCACGCAGCGCCCATAGCTGACAGGCCCTGTCCAGCCACACAGACCCTGCTTAGACCTTCACCCGGGGACTTGCCTTCCCTGCCCTCCTCCTCTCTGTGTTCTCTGCCGTCTTTCCAGCACCTTCAAGGGAAGTCTATTGACCCCCAGCATGCCAGGGAGGAAAGAGGGGTACATGGGGTGTAAGTGACTCACTGCACACCCACTTAATTAACACGCACTGCCTAGCAGGCTCTCTTACTGACAGGACTCTGAGGTCACATGAACATCTTTGATTGCCAGAAACAGAAATCTAAGTTAAAGAGGGGTGGGCCTAGGGACACGGAGGCAGACGCATCAGTGGAAAGGAGACCAATGTCACTGGACTCCAGTGCCAGATGACTGTAGAGAAAAACACCTTCTCTTGCGTCTGCTTCTCTGTCTGCCCCAGAATCACTGTGTCACCCCTGAGCAGGATTTCAGACAATATCCCTGTGCCTCTGTCTTGGTGTTCATCATCGGATGCACATGTTCCTGGTCCTGAGTTCAGACATCCCCAGGAAGGACGTTGAGCACATCCGAGTGGCCTAATCCTCTGAGCACGATCAGGAGGACTGGTCATCTCCATTCCTAACTGCTCAGCAGTCCACAGGAGAGCTCGTTCTGTGAGTTGTGGTTGGTCTGAGAGCAAGGAGGAGAATTCTGCAGGACACAGAGGAATTTGGGAGGTTGCTGTCAAACAAGAGCTGTCTCGGGGCTCCGAGTCTGGGCTTCTTGGAAAAGACGCACCTAAGATGAGGATGTGCAGGCCAGTTGTTTATCCAGGAGGCAACTGCAGGCAGTATCAGCATGGGGATGGGACACAAGGCCCAGAAAGGCATGTGACAGAGAAAGAGGCCTCCAGATCAGTGGGGCCCCTGGAGGAGGCTAGAGTCTCTGTCCCCTAACTTCTGTCAGCCATCAGTGAAGGGCTGTCCCTGTGAGAGTTGACTCCCTGGCACTTCCAGCCAACCCATTAGCAGGGAGAGAGGCCCTCCAGTGCCCCGAGCTCTTGGGGCAGAGTGGCAAATGTTGCTGCTGGAGAGTGGGCCTGCCAAGCCCAGGTGACAGGTACCACCAACATCTGCCCCTTGGACCGCCCCTTGTTCTCATGCGTCCTCTGTGGAACAAGGCTTAGAAGCCAGGTCTGCCTGACTATTTGCAGAAGCCCCTAATTCCCCCCTAACCCTTGAGGCCAGAGCCCAGAGTGGAGAGTTCTGTTCTGTTCTAGTCTGTGACCCCACCCAGCTGTGGTCAGGGACTACTTTGGCGCTATGCACAGGAGTGACTCTTAGTCATGCTTGGGGGACCAAGTGGTAACAGGGCTGGACCCTGAGTCTCCTGTATGCTAAGTCCACTGGGCTAACTGTGGTCCCAGAATGGCAGCAGGGGCAGTGGTGGCCAGGGGCCAGAGCTGCAGGAAGTGCTCATCGCCTCTCAGTGTTGTGCCACAGAGATCCCACAGGGGACAGCCCCCTGCTAGAGACAGCAGTCACTGGATGGCTGGGAGCACCCATCCTTTTCACTGTGTGCCTGGCTGCAGGGAGCAGGAGGGTCCCGGTTTCTGGGTCTCACTGCTGCCCACTAGCCAGCCTGCCCAGAGCTCAGAAATAAGGGTGAGAGACCCCAGAGGCACAGCCCAGCCCTTCAGGCTGGATATGGAAGTTTGTGGAGAGAATCAATTCCAATAGGAAGAGCCTGGCCATGAGACCACAGGGAGCCCTGGGAAATTCAACCTGAATATCAGTTTTCCTCTCAGAGGGCAGGAGCATGGGGGCAGGAAGGAGGGTTTGATGCCATCTGTAACTCCCAGACTTCCCCAAGTCTGTTCCCACAGCTCTCTCGCCCTCCTCCAACAGAAAAGAAAGTAAGGCTGGGCACGGAGAAAATGTTTGGCCAACCAGGGAGCAGAAGTGGGATTCAAACCTAGATCTGGGTAGATTCTACCTGTCTAGGAATTTTGGGCTCCGCTGCTTCTGCCATGCCTGCCTTCCCGTTTCCCTCCCTCCCAGGCCCCTCGCCATGTCCCTCCTGAAAATGCAGTCACGGAACCTCACGGGCTGAGACGTTCCACTGTCATTTCCAGAGGAAAGCCCTGCTTCTGCAGCCTGGGCGCTGCCAATGCAGACGTCCACAGAGGACACCGTTTGGAAGGGCAGCCCCTGGCCGTCCCCTGTATGCTTTGGGGCTGCCCCCACTCCCCTTGAGAGCATAGGCCACTAGAGAGCGGGTGCAGAGTCTCTCTGGACTCTTCCTGTGACTGAAAGGTGAGGCGCTCTGCCTACTCAGCCATTTATCTCTCCCCCACAACCCCCCATTTCCCAGGAAGAGAGCTGTGATTGGGCACTGCCAAAAACTATCAGCAAACAGAGGAAAGGAAGCAGAAAGTGGTTCTCATGTACCAAGAACCCATGGTCCTGGTCTTGTTGCTCATCACATCCTCCCTCGACTCCTCTGAGGTAGACACTAGAGTGGTCCCCAGATTCCAGTGAAGATACAGAGGCCCAGAGAGACTCGGAAATCTTCCCAGGCTCGAGGCCAGAGCAATAGTACAGCAGAAAGGGCATCTGCCTTGCATACAGCCCACTCGGGTTTGATCCTCAGCATCCCACATGGTCCCCCAAGAACCGCCAAGCTCTCCTGGGTGCAGTCAGGAATAACTTCTGAGCATTGCTGGGTACACCCAAGAAGGAAAGAAGGAAGGAAGGAAGGAAGGAAGGAAGGAAGGAAGGAAGGAAGGAGGGAGGGAGGGAGGGAGGGGAAAGAAAGAAAGAAAGATAGAAAGAAAGAAAGAGAGAAAGAAAGAAGGAAGGAGGGAAGGAAGAAAGAAAGAAAGAAAGAAAGAAAGAAAGAAAGAAAGAAAGAAAGAAAGAAAGGAACGAAATCTTCCTAAGGTCATAAGTCAGGTATTGGGAGGGCTAGGGTGAGAATCTGTGCATCTGGGTTCTTAAACCAGTATCATTCCAATGCCCTGTGCTGTGTTGACCCTATTCATTCATTGATCCTCAAGTACCCATCAGGCACCTACTCTTTTTTTTTCTTTTTTTTTTATTAGTGAAACACCATGAGGTACAGTTGTAGATTTACAAATTTTTCTGCTTGGGTTTCTATTATCACTTAATCACTTAATCACTTAACTTCCCGTTAGTCGTCAATTTGCTCGAGCGGGCGCCAGTAACGTCTCCATTTGTCCCTGTCGCGTGCTAGTGTAGCCCAATGGCATCTATTCGCTCTGGGAACATGAAGAGCCTCAAACCGATCATTCATGATCTTGATGAAGAAGTCTGACCATCTGGTAGGTGGGCGGCCACGCGGTCTTTTGACATCCCGTGGAATCCAGTCGGTTACAGCTCTAGTACAGCAGTCGTCTTTAAATCTCATTACGTGACCAGCCCATCTGATTTTTGACACCTTGGCAAATGAGACAGCGTCCCTGATTCTTGATCGTCGACGGATGTTGGAACTCCGGATTCTTTCTTTCATTTGAGTGAAACATGATATTCCAAGCATAGCTCTTTCTATTCTTCTTTCTATTCTTCTTTGGGAGACCTGAATAGCGTTCTCATCCTGTTTGCATAGGGCCCAGGTCTCTGAGGCATATGTTAATGCAGGAAGAACAGTGGAATCAAAGAGATGTGCCCGGAGCCGGAGGTTCTTCGTCCTCTTAGCTATTTCTTCGACGTTCTTGAAGGCGTTCCAAGCCGCTCTCTTCCTCCTGTGCAGCTCGGGTGCCATTTGTCATGTTGACTTCTCGACCTAGGTACACATAGCTGTTGCATTCGGAGATGGTGGTTCCGTTGAGAGCGAATGGGGCGTCAGGAATGAGGCTGTTTCTCATGAACATTGTCTTCGTAAGATTCAGCTGTAGTCCTACCTTTCCACACTCACGGTCAAAGTCGGCCAGCATTTGTGTCACTTGGCTGATGTTTGGTGTTATTAAAACAATGTCATCAGCAAAGCGGTACCTCCGCTACCAGCTGCCGCCACACTCCAGGATGCTTTCCAGACACATCATAAGACACTAAATTCCCATCTTCCGGAATTGTCGTACCATATTTGATAGGGTTCAAATATGGTAACACCTACGAGGGCAATTAGAGGTCGCCCCAAAAGCCTCTATCCCTCGGGAAGACTGGCAAGCTACCGAGAGTATTCCGCCCGCACGGAAGAGCCTGGCAAGCTATCCGTTGTGTATTCGATATGGGTTTCGATTATACAATGATCAAATACCCATCCCTTCACCAGGGTATTTGATCCCATCCCAAATGCCCATTTTCCTCCGCCATGGATCCCAGTATCCCTCCCACACCCAACCCCCCACCCCATCCCACCCTGCCTCTGTGGCAGGGCATTCCCTTTTGTTCTCTCTCTCCTTTTGGGTGTTGTGGTATGCAAAAGAGGCATTGAGTGGCAATCATGTTCAGTCCATAGTCTACTTTCAACATGCATCTCCTCTCCTGGGAGGATCCTCCAAACACCCTTTATTTGGTGCTCCCTTCTCTATCTGAGCTGCCCTTTCCCCTAGAATGCCCGGCTGGCCTCTAAGCTATGGAGTAATCCTCCTGGTATTGATCTCAGCTATTCTTGGGTATTAATCTCCTATTTTGTTACTTTATATCCCCCAGACGAATGCAATCTTTCTATGTCTATCCCTCTCTTTCTGACTCATTTCGCTTAGCATGATACTTTCCATGTAGTACCACTTGTATGTAAATTTCATGACTTCATCTTTTCTAACAGCTACATAGTACTCCATTGTGTAGATGTACCAAAGTTTCTTTAACCAGACATCTGTTCTTGGGCACTCAGTTTTTTTCCAGATTCTGGCTATTGTAAAAAGAAGGCACCTACTCTTGACCAACCTCTGCACAGTCCAAAGGAGAGTCAGTCTGTCCCAATCCTTCTACCTTTCCTCAAGCCACACTGCTGTGTCCACTTCCCTGCCATCCCCCGGGCCCTACAGTTTGGCTCTGGCAGGTGTGAAGAGAGGGTTCTGGGGGATTCTCTTCAGTCTCCCCCCATCTCCCCTGTCTGTGAGCCCTCCCTTCTCTCCTCCACTCGCTGCAACTCTGCCCACTTCCTAAATGTCAGAACTCCCCAGAGCTCTGCCTGGACCTTCTTTTCTTTAATTTGTGGAGTTGAGCGGGCCTCAAAGCAGTGCTCAGGGGGCCTACGGACCACTCCAGAAGATGAGGAGATACTCGGCCAATGGGTCAGGGTTCAATGTTAGGATCCAAGAATGCATCGCTGCTCAGGCCCTATGGTACCAGGCCACGCCAGCAGAGTTTGGGAGCCTCGGGAACCACACTCAACATTGCTTTAAGGGGTGGGAGAGGCTCTAGGGCTACACCCAGTGGTGCTCAAGGGCACGTGGTCCCCCAGGGTCCCACACACGCATACGCAGGGTCTGCGCACCTGACCCCAGGGCCTGTGCCCCAAACCTGGACCCTCTTTCCTTCCTCTGTCCACCTCCCCAAACCCCCTTGTCCAGCCCTGTGGCTCCTTTCGCCTCCTGGGAACGGGAAAGCACATCCCAAAGTAGCATCTGCTGCCAGCTGTTGGCCGTGGGCAGCCCCGTGGCGTGCCCCACACGGCCCCACCCCACCCACATGGAACAAGGACCTCACTGCCTCTCCCACATCTGGGAAGCATCTGTGCCAATCATCCGCACTCCCCAGCCCCCTCGCTTGGCCTGCTTCTTCCCCGGGACCCTCACTTCTCTCAGAAGGCTGCCCCCTGGGTCCCCCACTGAGCCTCCCTCCTCCCCACAGACCCCCCCATCCCCTCCCCACAGCTTCCAAATGTAGCCCTCAGGCTGCTCCCAGTCTCAGCACCGGGTCTCCTCCTCTCCCACAGAACTTTCCAAACACACAGTGATCCTTGTGAGTCACGGATTCCACATCTGGGAGTGTGTCTGCTCCCTGATAAATGTTTGGAGCCTCAGAGAAGTACTCTTGGCTTTCTCCACCACTCCCGACGCGTGGGGCAAGGAAAAGTTGAGTCACGAGCAGGCACATTCCTGGCTGAAGCTGAACAAGGCAACTGCCTTCCTGCCTTTCCGGAGCCGGTAAAGAGGGTCCTGTTTGGGATCGATTTAGTGCCACTTTCCCCACATCTCTGTGCTTTGCGACGGTGATTTTGCTGTTTAAACGGGCCCCGAAGCGCAGAGCTGAAGTGCCATGTAGAGTTACCAGAGTGGCTGGGTCGAGCCAGGAGGAAAATGCACATGTTAGAGGAGTTTACTTCCAGCGTGAATTGTAGTGCCGGTGGCCGTGAGGTCAATGTTAATGACACAACGATATATATTAAATAAGATGTCTTTAAAGAGAAACACAGACAAAACAAGGTTATGTATTGATCCGTTCAGGGAAATGTTGACACCGAAAGCTCAGAGGAATTTCCCCTAAAAATTGCAGTATTTGCTAGTTCAGTGTTTATGGAGTCTTTATTGGGTATAACGAGCACAAATAAACAGCATTGGCTCTACCAATCTGACAGTGGAGCTCCCTCCCTCTGGCCAGCTTCCCCTGCAGGCTCTTGAGGCTGCTGCTCCAAGCCCAAAAGGTCTTGGACATCCTTCCAGGACCTTTCCCTGGCCCCTCCCCACCCCCTAAACCTCTTCCATCGCCTCCAAGGGGTCCTGTGCCCACTCGGTGCTCTCTGCCTCAAAGGTCTTCCTACTAGTATGCATCTAGGCAAACTCCTACACATCCCTCAAGACCCCTCTTCAGTGTCTCCTTTCCTCTGTCTCCCTTGGGAAGAACTCAGCACTCTCTTCCGCTAGTCTCTTGAAGTGCTTCTCACTAGATTGTGCCAGATCTGTTACCTCTTCCCAGCAATCACTCTGGGGGATGCATGGCGTACAGCATTCTTGCAATAAGCAGAAATTGACACCCAACTTAGCACTGGTTCCAGGCCCTGAGGGACAGCGAGGTTCTGGACCTGTGTGTGCAGCCCCAACCTCCCTGTGTGGTCTGTGTGTGACGGCGAGTGAGGGGGGCTCACTGTAGATGGGGCAGGGGAGTGGGGGTGAGCACAGCTCCTGGGCACCTCGTCCGCTGATCCCCAGCCCTTTTAGAAAAGGCCATTTTATGCCCAAAAGTAGAGGGAGAGTATGGGAGAAATTGTCTCCCATGGAGGCAGGGGGAGGATGGGAAAGTGGGTTACACTGGGGAGATTGGTGGTGGGGAATGTCCACTGGTGGAGGGATGTGTGTTTGATCATTGTACAAATGTAACTTAAACATGAACGCTTGTAACAGTATCTCACAGTGATTCAATAAAATTTAAAAAGAAAGGAAGGAAGGAAGGAAGGAAGGAAGGAAGGAAGGAAGGAAGGAAGGAAGGAAGGGACATTTTAGAAATTAATCAGGCTAACGAACTATGTCTGTACACCCATGAGAAGCCTCCCAGGGCACTCCCAGCCTGGCCTCCCCACCCATGCCAGCTCACCATCTTTCAACCCAAAGGCAATCTCCATATACCTGAGACTTTTCTCTCACCCACCTTCCTGCTTCTGCTACAGCTCAGAGAGAAAACATGCAGAAACCAGGCAAAGCGGGGGAAAGGGTTGATGTCCATATGTGCAGGGATCACCCCTTCATCCCTTGGTTAAGGCCCTGCCTCTTTGAGCTGGCTCAGTTGGCACCAGCCTTACCAGGTAGATGATGTCGTGGTCCCTTATGGAGTGAGCACAGCACGGCTAGGATAAAGCAGAGCCAGACACAGGCTCTGCACAGCCACTGTGCTACAGACGCTTAGGGCAGCAGGAAATGCCTCAGGGACACAGGATAGCTGCCCAGATCTCAGAGCTGCAGAGTTGCCAATGCCAGGAGCTGCTGAGGACCCTTCCAGGTCAGAGGCCCGCATCTGGCACTCCCCATGAGACTTCCAGTGAACGAGGGGAGCCCAGATGCTGGGGTGTGCTGCCTTTCCTGATCTGATCTGAGGCACCTTCTCCAGTTCAGTCTCTTCCATGCTGGACCTCACCTGGGGCCTTTCCTTTATCTCTGAAGCTAGGGCCTGTCCCAGTTGGGTGACCCTCCCCCATCTTCTTAAATCTCTCTTCTTATCTCTGGAGCTCAGACCAAGCAAACCCATAGCACATAGCAGGGCCACGAGATAAACTTCTCACTAAAAACTAGGGCTGATTGATAGACCTGTATAAGCAGGGTGCACTCAAATAATCCAAACTCTGCAAAATCCAAACTTCTGCCCGTTTTCTTTCCCCAAACTTAGACTCTCTGGCATTAAATAAAAAACCGGCCTGGAGTGATAGGACAGTGGGTAGGGCTCCTGCCTTGCATGCAGTTGACCTGGGTTCTATCCCTGGCATCTTATATGGTCTGACATGCACACATGGTGCCCTGTGCACTGCCAGAAGTAATTTCTGACCATCACCAGGTGTAGCCCAAAAAAAATTAGAGGAGGAAAGGAAGCAAGTGCCTCCCAGAGGAAGGAAGGAAGGAAGGAAGGAAGGAAGGAAGGAAGGAAGGAAGGAAGGAAGGTCAACGAACAAGAGAAAAAGAAAGAAAGAAAGGAAGGAAGGAAGGAAGGAAGGAAGGAAGAAAGAAAGAAAGAAAGAAAGAAAGAAAGAAAGAAAGAAAAAAGAAAGAGCGAGCAAGCTTCCCAGGGGCTGGGAGGTAGGAGGGAATCTGGGACACTGGTGGAGGAAAATTGAAACTGGTGGTAGGACTGGTGTTGGGTATTATATGCCTGAAACTCTTTTATAAATCAAAGATTGATTTACAATCTTCCTTATAAATCACAGAAGAAAGGAGGGAATGAGGGGAGGAATGAGGGAAGGAAGGAATGAGGGAGGGAAGGAAGGAAGGAAGGAAGGAAGGAAGGAAGGAAGGAAGGAAGAAAGGTCTGTTTTAAGTCCTTCTAACAAGCCCCAAAAAACAGCTCGTGGTGGGCTTGGATGTAGCTCAGTAGTAGAGTACTCGTCTTCATGTGTGAGGCCCTGTGTTGGATCCCAGTACTGCTAGGCATGCCTTTCCACAATAAAAATTATTTTTATTATTATTATATGTTTTAAACTGATGAAGAAAAAAAAAACCTCCGGAGCCAACCACGGCCATGCTGGGACCACTCTCCATACGTCCAGACGGACCTCATGCATGAAAGAACTGGCAGAGGAACCCAGGCATGCGGGTCCCGGGGCTGAGGTCTCCAAGCCTACACGGATTGGGACTGGGCCTTCTCCACCCATCTTCCAGTAGGTAGGCATCACACCCACCAGCTGCCACCAGCGCCAGGTTGGTCCCATCAACGGCCAAGACACAGAGATTATAAAACTCAGCTCTCGGAAGCGCGCGGCCGCAAATTGCGCAACATCTTATTATCTTTCCTTTGGAGAACCTGGCAGGCTACAAAAAGTATCCTGCCCACACGGCAGAGTCTGGCAAACTTCCTGTGTCGTACTCGATATGCCAAATACCAGTAATAATGATGGGTCTCATCCTCCTAATCCTGAAAGAGCATTGAAATGGCTCTTAGGTAGAAGGAGACGTTACTAGTGCCTGCTCGAGACAATCAACGAACAACAGGATGATCGTGATTGTGATTATTTGTTTGGGCTGGAGCAATAGCACAGCAAGTAGGGTGTTTGCCTAGCACGTGGCCGACCCAGGTTTGATTTCTTCATCCCTCTTGGAGAGCCCCGCAAGCTATTGAGAGCAGCCTGCCCGCACGGCAGAGCCTGGCAACCTCCCCATGATATATTCAATATGCCAAAAACTGTAACAAGTCCCACAATGGAGACGTTACTGATGCCCGCTCAAGCAAATGGAAGGACAGTGCCACAGTGCATTATTATTTGTTCACATTATATGGATTGATTTGGTCATTCCGCAGAGAGGTCCTATCTGAATCAAACCCAGTTGAGATCAATAATTCCAATACAGGGGCTGGAGCGATAGCACATAGGGTAGGGCATTTGTCTTGCACGCAGCCAACTCAGGTTCTATTCCCAGCATCCCATATGGTCCACTGAGCACCGCCAGGAGTAATTCCTGAGTATATGAGCCAGGAGTAACACCTGTGCAAAGCCAGACAGCAAACAAACAAACAAACAAACAAAATAACCCCAATAGTTCCAATACACCCTGATGATGATGTAAAAGTCCAGAAACAGGGCCCCATGCCCCATGGAGCAGCACAATCAGGGAATCTTCTTGGAGGTAAAGGCCAGAGCAGGGAGAGCTGAGGGCAGAGCATCCAAGTGGAGGTCACTGAAGGAGAAACAGTGTTTGAGGTGGAGGCAAGTTTGGGAGTCATGGAGGTTCTGGAGGAGATTGGAAAGTCTTGAAAAAGGAAAGGCTGCAACGGGGCAACGGAGAGAGAGCAGAGTCCAGAGCACAGCCCAGAGGTCCCGGACCAATAAAGGGATTTCTGGGTGGGCTGAGAGCCCAAGACAGGGCTCAGCATCTCTCGCTTGAGACCAGAGACAGGACACGACAGCGTTCTGGAGGGCCTCATCAGAGGCAGTGTGGGGGGTCTGGGGCCCAGCCAAGGGTAAAGCCAGCGGCAGCCCCAGGCCTAGAGCCAGAGCCAGAGCCAGAGCCAGCCCCAGCCCCAGTCCCAGTCCCAGTCCCAGTCCCAGCCCCAGCCCCAGCCCCGACCCGCCTCCTCCCCCTCCTCCTGCTCCCCCACCCCGCCCCAGCAGCGGTACACCCAGCCCCAGCCCCAGCTCCAGCTCTTCTAGCTCCTCTAGCTCCTCTAGCTCCTCCAGCTTCTCCTCCTCCCCCTCCTCCTCCTCCCCCTCCTCCTCCTCCTCCTCCTCCTCCTCCTCCTCCTCTTCCCCTCCTCCTCTTCCTTCTTCTCCTCCTCCTCCCCTCCCTCTACCCCTCCCCCCGCAGCAGCACACCCAGGCGGGATTCTGCTCCCAGGCGGGCCCTGGAACAGGTTTCCCCGGACGGAGACACGCAGGCACGTCGTGTCTGCTCCTGTCATGAGTCCTGCTGCGCGGAGGGTGACGGCTGCGGCCAGCCCGGAGTCGTCCTGCTGAGCTCCGAGGAGTAGCCGCTCAGGTAAGGGGCTCCCCGGGACGTGGCCACACCCCAGCACCGCTGGCAGAAGTTTCCGTGATGGGGAGTCGGGGGAGGTGGCCGGATGCAACTGGATCCTGGGGGTGGGGAAAGGAAGGCCCCTCCCTCTGCTCCTGGTGGCTCCCCAGCTGAGCGTTGGGGCAGCGCCGCCGCCGCACCGCCTGGAGAAGAGAGGGGGGCTCTCCTGGAGCCGAGGGGATGGACCGGCCCTGCCCGGGCCTGCAGAGCCCCACCCGCACCCTGCACAGCCCCGGGGGGGGGGGGGGAGGGCTGGGCCTCCCGACTTGTTTGCTAAGGAGCTGCCAAGGGTTTCCACCCGTCTTAGCGAGCACTGAGTAAAGACAAACGGATGAGTCAGAACAAGGGCCTCCTGTCTGAGGGGGAGGTGGTGTAGACATAACAGTGGAGAGACAGGGCGGAGTAGCAAGGCGCCCCATCCTCACCCGGGACCCATGAGGCAAAAGAGCATGTGGACCCAGACCAGGTGAGCAGAAAGGTTTAGACTTTTCTAGAGGGCTCCCAGGTACCCAGACAGCCTGCAGGAGTTCAAATCCCCATTCTGTCTCTTTCTAGCTGTGTGATCGCAAGACAGTGAGTCAAGCTCTCTATAACTTTTCTCCTCTGTAAATTGCAACTAAAAATTACTACAGCCCTTCGCTGGATGCCTGTCCTGCTTTCTACACAGTGCTCAAAGTTCCAGACTGGTTCCTGGCCCCTGCTATGGCCACAGGGCTTTCCGGTGTGGGGGTGAGGGCATCTGTCTGTAATCTGGACAATCTTTCGGGGATCAGCAACCCCTGAGAGCTGGCAGGGTCCCTGAGCTCCCAGAGGGTCCCACAGGGAACATGGGTCTCAGTAGACTTCTGAGGAGGCAGACAAAGGACTTTTTTTTTAATTTTTATTAGTGAAACACCATGAGGTACAGTTGTAGACTTACAAATTTTTGTGCTTGGGTTTCAGTTATACAATGATCAAGTACCCATCCCTCCACCAGTGCCCATCCTCCACCACCACGGGTTTCAGTATCCCTCCCATCCCACCCTGCCTCTGTGGCAGGGCATTCCCTCTCTCTCCTTTTGGGTGTTGTGGTCTGCAAAAGAGGCATTGAGTGGCAATCATGTTTGGTCTATAGTCCTCTTTCAGCATGCTTCTCCCATCCTGGGAGGATCCTCCCAACACCCTTTACTTGGTGCTCCCTTCTCTATCTGAGCTCCCCTTTCCCCTAGAATGTGTGGCTGGCCTCCAAGAGCAAAATTCCTGGTACTAATCTCGGCCACTCTTGGGTGTTAGTCTCCCATTTTGTTACTTTATGAAGGAAGGAAACGAGCACCCATCACTCTGACAGCTCGCTCTCTTAGGAGAGAATATCAGTTCCCACCTTCATCACCCAAACCCACAGCAGAACCAGCCAGAGGAGCCTTTGGTGATGTCTTGGCAAGGTTGTTTCAAAACTGATTTTAAAGGAATTCTAGGGTTGGAAAGATGGTACAATGGGTGAAGCACTTGTCTTGCACATGCTTTGAGCTCCTGCACCCCGAGCCTTGCCAGAAGTGATCTCTGAGCAAAGCCAGGAGTAAGCCCTGAGCACAGCTAGGTGTGACAAAAGCAAACAAAAGTTTCAGGGGATCTCTGTGGTCCAAGGAGTTCTGTGGTCCAAGGAGTTTGGGCCATACTATATATCTGCCTTCTTCAGAGTCTATACCATGAATTGATTAGCACAGATAACCTGTTTAGCTTGGTTGAATGCAAAAATTTCTTGAACACGGAATCCTTCTCTGACTAACCCAAACATCAGCCTATAGAACCGGCTTCCAAGGAGCAGCAGTTTGGGAAGTCTTGGAATATTCAGGGCCCTCTCTGGAGTTGGTTCAAAGAAATCCACTGCTTCTTCCTTTAACTTTCCACTAGTGGCTTTGGACCACCTGTGTAGTTCGCGCCTGGTAACCATGCAGACCAGATTGGCACTGAGGGCCAAGGCTCCAGATCCTTCTCTATCCCTGAGTCCAGGCAAAGAGTCAGTTTCTTCAGGACAGAGAAAGTGCTGTAAAAGGAGAGACGCCTGCAAAGGCTTGATCTCCTGAGAAGGGGAGCTTGGATCGAAGCAGAAGAGAAAATAGAAGGTTCCACAGCTTTACCTTCATGTAGCAGTTCAGCAAGACCAGAGCCTAGGTGCTGGACACACCTTCGCCCACCTTCAGAAGTAAGAGTTTGGTCCTGGACTTAATTACCTGTGCGCAAACCCCAGCTCCACACCTAATACTTGTGTCGCTTAGTGTAAGCCTTCTAAACTTCCGCTTCCTCCACCTGTAAAATGGGAAAGGTAATAGAAGTCAGGGGCCAAGGAGGTTAAGGTGCTTGCCTTGTTTGCATGCAGGTGACCCCAGTTTGATCTCCAGCACTACATACGATCTCCCAGCACCTCAAGAGAAGATCCCTGAGCACAGAGCCAGGATTAAGCCCTGAGCATTGCCAAATATGGTCCAACCCCCCCCCACAACCCCCAAAACTAAAAATTAAAATTAGTATCCATAGAAGCCAGCTCACTAGTGAGGGTTAAATACACCCATATACTCCCCTAAAGGGCTCAGTGCCCAGAGTCTATGAAGGCGGAAATGACTGACTTTTTTCCCTGCAGGAGCGGCTGACACGCAGGTCCACCATGAACTGGGGGATCTTTGAGGGGCTCCTGAGCGGGGTCAACAAGTACTCCACGGCCTTCGGACGCATCTGGCTGTCTCTGGTCTTCATCTTCCGCGTGCTGGTGTATCTGGTGACAGCTGAGCGTGTGTGGAGCGACGACCACAAGGACTTCTACTGTGACACCCTCCAACCCGGCTGCAACAATGTCTGCTTCGATGAGTTCTTCCCCGTGTCCCACGTGCGCCTCTGGGCACTGCAGCTCATTCTGGTCACCTGCCCCTCGCTGCTGGTGGTCATGCACGTGGCCTACCGAGAGGCCCGGGAGAAGAAGCACCGGGAGATGGTCGGCGATGAGGGTGGACGCCTCTACCCGGACCCCGGCAAGAAGCGGGGCGGACTCTGGTGGACCTACGTCTGTAGCCTGGTGTTCAAGGCTGGCGTGGACACAGCCTTCCTCTACGTGTTCTACTTGCTGTACCCCCACTACACCCTCCCCCGTGTGGTCAAGTGCCAGGCTGCTCCCTGCCCCAACACGGTGGACTGCTTCATCTCCAAGACCTCAGAGAAGAACATCTTCACCCTCTTCATGGTCATTGCAGCCGCCGTCTGCATCCTGCTCAACTTGGTGGAGCTGGCCTACCTGGTGAGCAAGAAGTGCCGGGAGTGTGTGGTCTCAAGGAAGGCCCAGGCCTCGGGCAAACAGGCTGACCTCCTCTCAGGGGACCTCATCTTCCTGGGCTCTGACACCCATCCTCCCCTCTTACCCAGCCACCCTCAAGACTATCTGAAGAAGACCATGGTGTGAGGGCTCAGGCCCCACTGGAAAGGTCCCAACGCCTCTCCTAGTGCACCCTGGGGTGGCAGAGGCAAGGGTAGCATTGGGGAGGGTTGGGCAGGCTGAAGTCAAAACTGATTCCTCAGGGCCAGAGCAATAGAACAGTGGGTAGCACGCCTGCTTTGCACATAACCCGCCTGGGTTCATCCCCCAAACCACATATGGTGCCCCAAGCAATGCCAGGATTTCTGAGTGCAGAGCCAGGAGTAACCCCTGAGCATTGCCCAGTGTGGCCCAAATAAATAAATAAATAAAACCCAAAAGCTAATTGCTCAGCTCCAGTGTGGCCTGGGCAAGAAAGCCCCTTTGCACTGCTCCCCAGCTGGCTTGTATAATATGGTGACACAGAGACCCTCTCCCTCAGGTGACTGCTACTGTGAGGAGGGGTGTACATGCCCTCAGCATGTGGGACCCCCAGTCAGGCTTAATAAAAACTTGTGCATTGACTTAAAGTGTCTTCCAGTGCTTCCACCTCTGTGATCCTCACCAGGTCACCGGCTCAACCTCTCAGCCACTCCAAAGCTGTCCTTGATGCCCCCAAGTGTCTCCCACCTTGGACACGGCTCCCCAGCCCTCCCGGGGGCTCATGCTCCGGCCTCCCCTCTGCCTCCATTGCACTTTGAGGTCCTGCTGGCCAGCCAAGGCACACATGCTTCTGTAGGGCTGGCTGGTGCTGGGAAGTACCACCACTTAGAACACCTGCCGAGAGTCCAGCTTCTGCTGGGAAAGTGACTTCTCCCCCAAGCGGGTTAATCACAGCCGCCTGGGGGTTTGCCATGATTACTGGATGAGCTCACGACTGCGGACAGGGTTCACTAGCTGCAAAGGCCACATAAATGTTAACTACTGGTATTAGGAAGTGCTCCAGAGGTGCTTGTGGGGAATGAGGCAGTGGAGCCCCTCCCTGGCTACATATTAACTTCACTATCCCAATCAGGGCCCCACAGCAGCCCCCAGCTGTCATTCTGCGACCACCCTGGCAGCCCAGTGGAGCGCCCACAGGCCTGGCCCAGAGGACAGGGTCTGGCTGCTCGCCCAGTGCCAGCTGGGGCCTTCCTCACGGCGGGCTCGCATTCCTTATCTCCATCAAGGCAGTGAGTGGCCTTGTCGAAACAAGTCATAGTAGTCCCTGCCATCACCTGCCTCACCACTTACAGGCGGCAAAGCCTCTGGTCCCCCAAAATGTCCCCACTGGCCAGACTATGCTCAACCTCAGTTGGACTCCCCTAAATCTAAATGTCGGCGACTCAGGCCCTCAGAGGTGAAAAAGGCAGAAGGAAAACTGGGGACAGACCGACGAGGACAACAGACCTATGGGAAGGAGTCAGGGGCTCCACAGATGCTGAGCTGGCTCGGCGGGGCAGGAGAATCCCAGGATCCTGCCCCACCCCCGCCAGCCAGCCCGCTCCGCAGTCTCTCCCACATACCTGTGGGCCCCAAGTGCTCGCTCAGATGGGCCCTGCCCAACCCCACTGGAGGAAAGGCGTGGGCCAGGCGAGAGGAGCCGCAGGTGTTCTGAATATGTGCCCGGGGAAGTCCGCCCGCAGCCTGCCCACCCCCTTGCGCACCCTTGGCTCATTGGTTCAGAAAGCCCCACCCAGTAGGGGAGCGAGGAACAAAAGCTGCCTCTGGGAGGCCCCGGGGCAGACCAGACTAGCCCTGGACAGGAACACTGCTGAGCCCCCAAACAAGGTGAGGACCGGGCAGGACCGGGCTGGGCAGCGGGGATAAGTTGTGCCATGGGCAGGACTTTAAGGAGGCGCCTGAGGGTCAGGGTCCCAGGGAAAATGCCAGGGAGGCTCTAGGAGGGGGAGGGACATTCTGCTGGGCCCCATCGAGGACCAGAGAGGAGAGGGAGGAGACAGGGTCCCCAAGAGGGTTTGGTGAGACCTGGGACAGAGGCCGAGGTGCGGAGGTTGCCCTCCTGAGGGTCATGATCTGGCACGGAGGATGGGGAAATGAGTCTTTGGGTGCCGCGGACGCACTTGGCCTCCAAAGATAAAGGGGGTGGGGGTGCTCTAGAACTGTGCTGGGGCACAGGGTGCCTGCAGGGGGGCTGGAATTGGGCAGGGGACGGACTGGCTCTCCAGGTAAGGGCAGGTGAGCGCCAGAGTGCAGGGTTGCGGATGAACAGAGACAGCAGGAGCCCTGGTGAGTGTGGAGGCAGCACCCTCGCAGAACCTGCCCTCTTCCTTCCGCATGCAGGAATGCTGGAATCCCCGGGAACCAGGCACAGATCTTTCCGTCCTGTGTTCGAGACAGCCCTGGGGCTCAGTGCCGGAAGATGAGGCCAAGGCACCATGGTTTCGAAGAGCCAGTTCAGTTTGGGAGTGACTGGCCTGGTTGGAGGCGACCTAGGGCCAAAGAGGAGGAATGAACATAAGGAGGGTGCCGAGGTCTGTGCAAGTGGCAGTCAGCATAGGGCCTATCCGTTGTGGGTGTTCATGGAAATCGGGGGCAGGGTTCCCTGAGTGGGGGGCAGGCCTCCTGTCCTGCCTTCGATAGATAAGCCAATCTTGCCATTCCATACAGCTCTTTAGAACTCATGTGACCCACAGGGCTGAAACTTGGTGTCAGAGAGGGTTGGCAGGGAGTGTCTGAGGTGACTTTCCTTCACTGATCTATTACTTTGTAGAATAAAATATTCCCTCATTCTGGAACCTCAAGAGGGACATTCAAGACTGACGTGGCCACATCCAGCTGTGAGGCCTTGAGTGGGAGTCTTTCTGGTCCTGAACTTGCACCCCTGTGGCCTGGGGATCATGGCTGTCACTGCCCCGCAGAGCCTGGCGGGCGAGGGTACGACACGGTGGTCGTGAAGGAATTCTGCACCTTAATCCCAAGCACCCTTCTCTGGGTTCTCCTGGGCCCTGTGGCACCCCCCTCCCCAAGCCCCCCTCCAGCTCCTGGCCCTGAGGGCACACGCGGGCAGGGTTCCTGAAGAACCAAGGAGGCCCTCAGCATGAACTGGGCATCCCTCCAGAAACTCCTGAGTGGGGTCAACAAGTACTCCACGGCCGTGAGCCGCATCTGGCTGTCGGTGGTGTTCATCTTCCGTGTGCTGGTGTATGTGGTGGCGGCCGAGGACGTGTGGGATGACGAGCAGAAGGACTTCGTCTGCAACACCAAGCAGCCCGGCTGCCCCAATGTCTGCTACGACCATTTCTTCCCCGTGTCCCACGTGCGCCTCTGGGCACTGCAGCTCATCCTGGTCACCTGCCCCTCGCTGCTGGTGGTCATGCACGTGGCCTACCGCGAGGATCGTGAGCGCAAGCACCGCCTGAAACACGGGCCCAATGCCCCGTCCTTGTACGAGAACCCCAGCAAGAAGCGGGGTGGGCTCTGGTGGACATACCTGCTGAGTCTCATCTTCAAGGCGGCCGTGGACTCAGGCTTCCTCTACATCTTCCACCGCCTCTACCAGAATTACGACATGCCCCGCGTGGTGGCCTGCACCCAGAACCCCTGCCCCCACACTGTGGACTGCTACATCTCACGGCCCACGGAGAAGAAGGTCTTCACCTACTTCATGGTGGCCACGGCGATCATCTGCATCCTGCTCAACCTCAGCGAGGTCATCTTCCTGGTCACCAAGAGGTGCCTAGAGACTCTGGGGCCCCGGCGTCGGCGCTCCCGGCACAGAAACCACCTCCCCGACACCTGCCCACCTTATGTCCCCTCCCCCGGGGAGCACCCCCAAGACGGGAACTCTGTCCTGATGAAGGCAGGCTCAATCACGCTGGACGTGGGTGGTTATGCGTGACCTGAAAGCAAGGTCCTGGGGTCACCAGGTCCCCCACCTGCTCCCTTACAGCTTACAGCTGGGACAAGGCACCTTCTCTGCAACAGGGCAAGGGAAGAGTGTGTTGGGGGGTGGGGGGCGGGGTCAGCGTGCTCAGGAAACCTAGCCAGGGGCCAGTGCTGCAGAGCAATTCTGGGTCCTGAGGCTCAGGAAAAAGAAGCGGTTGGTTGGGGGGAGGGAGGGATTTTGTATCTGGCAATAGGGTCTTGCCAAACTCTTAATAAATGAGATTTTCCCAGTATTTTGTAAGCAGAGTGGGGCGTGTGAGATGGGAAGACTAGTGGGTTCAGTCTGGGACCTCAGAGAGGGGGCCCAAGATGACTTTGTGGGCACCTGAGCCCCAAAACACTTCAGACCCAGTTTCTGTGGCAGCACTCTCTGTCTCTCTCTCAGATACTCACACACACACACACACACACACACACACACACACACATTGTGTCCCAGGTGTGGAGGAAAGTTCCCAATGACAGCGGCTACTCTGGGGGCTCTCTGGGCTCTGCCATCAGCCAGCCCCAGAGAGAGGTTCCCCCAAAAAGCCTGTGCCTAGAGTGGGGATTCTCAGTAAATATCCACCAGACAAAAGAATGCGCTCACAGTTTGTGGGGGTTTTCCCCATCTCAGCCTCCCTACCCCCAGGACAGGCCCCAGGTTGGGAAAGCCCTCCTGAGGGTGGGAGGCGGGTCCAGGACGGGGATCCTCCAGAGTGTAGAAAGCAGGTCCCCATGCTCAAGGACTGGCTGGGAGTTCTGCCCAGGTCAAGTCTGAGGAGTGTTCCGGGAGAGACATCCCCATTCTCTCTCAAACCCTACCACTCAGGCTTGGGGCACCCCCAAATACTCTCACAGCTGCACCAACCTCTGAGCCCCAGGGCCCTGGAGCCACCACAAGATCAACCTCCCAGATCTGTCACTCGCCAGCTCCCAAGCATGTCATGTCATCTCCCAGATCCTACCTACCCTCCCATAAGTGGCATCACTGCCCACCCAGTTATCCAAGTCAAAAACTGGCCCAATCCTTATCCCTACCCTCCTCATCCCTGTTCGTCCCGGCCCACATACCTTACCCACACACCTTTACTGCCTCTGGACCACTCCCCACTGACCTCTACCAAGGACACAGACTGGTTATTCTCTACATAAATGTGACCATGTCATTCCTCTGCTTTCACAAAATTTCCTCACCACCGATCTTTCCCCAGGACCCCTGACCTCCCACTATTCAGCTCCATCCATGCCTCCTCCCCTCCTGCACCCATCTCCCACCATTGGCTTCTGTCTCCCCTCCCTCCACCTCCTGCCTTGTGCTTTGAATCTGCCTGGATGCCTTTCTCATCCCCTAGAACCTTCCTTCAGTCAAAGGGCAGCCTTGATAGCCTCACCCTGGGCCCACCGGGCCCCTAACCTGTCTCCAGGTGCTTGGCTCTCCCCATTTGAGAGTAGAGTACTTCCTTCTGCAGGGGATGCTGAGTCATCCAGGTCCCAGCCACTGTCAGTAATGGGGGCCACAGAAGGAAACAGCCCATGAGCTGCCTGGCAGGGGAGACCGTGTTTCATTTCACTCAATCCTCTACCACACCTAAACCAGGGAGTCCAGCAAGGCTTCCGACTCTCGTCGTGGGTTTTGTGGCCACTTCTGCTAAATCCAGTCTCACAACCTCACTGGGTCTGAAAAAGGAAAGGGAGCTTCCAAGCCACATAGAGGGGCTACCTAGCCAAGGTTGTGTCCCCTGTGGACTATGGAGAAACCCCAGGTCCACCACTGGTTATAGGACAAGGTCAGAAGGTTGCTCAGAGGTAAGGGGCCCTGGAGGCTAGTGGCAGGAATTTGTGTGCAGCTAAAAGCAGAAACAAGGGATGTGGGACAGGAAGGGGCTGAAGCAGATCCCTACAGGGTAAGAGGCATGAAGAAGGTAAATCTCACCACCACCACCACCACCCCAACTCCTGCCATAGGCTCTCCTGCAGAGAAACCCCCAAGAGGTGAGTCAGTGTTGGCTTCAAGTCACCCTGAGAGCAGGAGGGCAAGAGGGAGCTGGCATCCAGCCAATGACATCTATTCTCCAGGGACTGTAATAAGACCCAAGCTGATGATACACATATCTGGGAAATGACAGTTCCCCCAGGAAGGGGGACACAGTCAGTGTACCCATATCATTTTCTGAACTCCTGACTCCTAGAAACACAGGCAGTTGCCTCTCTTAACCCAGACCAGTGAGGTGACCTCAAAATCTCAAAAGATGGTGCTCACTGGCCCAAACCCAGAAGCCCCACATCACCCAGCCAAGGTGATTGATTCCTCAGGGCAGGCCTCAGGCAGCCACAGTCAACTACCCCAAAATTCCAGGCTAACTGTACCTTGGCCAACACTAGATATGCATGTGATCCACACATCCCAGGCCCTTCAGGGATGCTAATCCAGGCCTCTTAAGCCCTAAAAGCCCTAAGGTGGGAGCAAGGTGAACACAGACCCTCTGAGACTCTCTCTCTCTCTCTTGCTCACTCACTTGCTCTCCTGTGCGTTCTCTTTCTCTCTCTCTCTCTCTCTCTCTCTCTCTCTCTCTCTCTCTCTCTCTCTCTCTCTCCCCCCCCCCTTCTCTCTCAGGCTGGGAGGAGCCTTCTAGGAAACACATCTGTCATGGAATTCACCATCATCATGGTTGCCAGTCTACCCTCTGCAGATTCTCCACTCAGCCTAGGCCCTTTTTCAACCTTCAACCCCACCTCCTCTCATTCAGGGTCCCCAGACATTCTCCCAAGACCCAGGCCGCGGGCCACCTGTGCAGCATTCTCCTTTTGAGTCCATGACCTCCGCCTCCACACCACTTAGCTGCGCACTCTCAGGGCTACGCCCTCGCCTTCTCTCGCCAAAACCACTCCACCTCTAGAATCTTACACTTGATTCAAGTTCACAAATATTGATTGTTTTCTCTTAGGTGACAAGCCCCATGCTAGGAGCTGATGATCTGCCTGGGTACAATCAGGCACAGTCCCTGACTTTGTGAACTTGGCATATGTTCTAGCAAAGAGGGCAACTCCTAAACTCAAGGCACACTAGGAGGGTACAGGGTGTCTTGGGGAGAAAGGCAGTGGATCCAACATTCTGGCATTCCATAAAAGATGCCTCAAGACTTCCCACGCTGACACCTAGATAAAGAAGAGGATTTTGGAAAACAAAGTAGGGGGTGGGGGGGGAGTGTTATCTTTTTAGGCAGAGGGGACACAGACTACAAAAGGAGGAAAGGAGAGCAAGCCTGATGGCAAAGACAGGAAGTCATCCAAGAGGCCTTGAGCCACACGAGGGGCTTACAGTAAGCTGATGTTAACCAGGACCGGAGCTCACAGTACTTGCCAAGAAATGATTGCATTCCTGTGGGTTCCGGGCTTTATCTGAAGTTAGGACAGCAAGAAGTTACTAGAGAGACTTAACACAATGTGAAATGATTCCATTTTCTGGGTGTCTGGTTACAGTGTGGAGGGGCTAATCCAGGGCGACCTGTTCAGATTCTGGTATAAAATAGTCAAACAAATAAAAAAAAAAGAAGAAGAAGAAGAAGAAGAAGAATATCCTGAAACAACCTAGGGTGTGTACAGTGGGAATGGAAAGAAGTGGCTGTGTTTAAGAAATACTTACGAAATAGGAAAGATAGTTTGATTTGGTTGGGTGTGGGGATCAAGTGGAGAGAGGAGCCCAAGTGACACCCAAGTTTCTGGCTCTGGGTGATGGTGCCATTTGCCAAGGAAACCAGGAGGAGGTGCCGATTAGAAGGAGATATTCAAACCTTCAGTTTCAGACATGATGAGTGTGGGATAATAAAAAATAAGATATCTGGTTCTCCACGCTCATTCCTGAACCATTTCAGCCTCTGGTTCCCTACTATTCACCGTATTATTGCACTTATTATCATTCTTGGTGACTTCACATCCAACACCTTGACCTCTCCATTCCTTGACTTCCTTGTTGCCAACAACCTTTCCACCCATGGGCCTCGCCCACATGTGGCACCCTAGACCTTATCTGTACCAGCTCCTTCATCATCTCCTATCTATCCAGCTCATGCAGCTCAGTTTGTACTCAATCATTGACCCATCTATTGACTCACCACTAGTTTACTGTCCATCATCCCCTGTACTTCCTCTCTACTCACCTCTCCCAGCTTCAACTCCGTGGGTCCCAGAACCAACTCTTCAGCCTTTCTGTGCTTCTCTAGTTACTCCTCTGGAAAGACCTTCATTACAGGAAAATCCAACTCGTTCATTCCAGAGCACCTAGAGAAGAATAGAACTGGGCTGGTTGGTTTCAAGTAAAACTTGGGGCCACAAAGCTCAAATGAGCACTCGGGATCTCTCGGAAATTCTGTATTCTCCTAAAACATTAACCCTATTCTCCAAAATGTTTAAGTCATAGCTCCTCCTCTTTTCTGGAAACCCCAGTCCCATGTTCTACTAATCCACTTTTGGCTGATATCCAGGCCTCTGGGAAATAGGATCAATAGCTAAACATTTGCTAATATCTCAACTTCTAGTCACCAAGTCTGCCAGCTTCCTGTTGTGAGTGCCACTTGCTCTGCCTTCTCTCCGGCAAATGGATAAAGTGTTCCTGAGCCTGATACACCACTCCATCTGGCACTGGACACCAGCATCTGGCCTGACTCTGGACTATGTTCCACAGGTAGTGTCTCTCCTGCCACACAATTTCTTTTCTTATAAATATGCTATAACATTTTTCTTTCCCTTTTGAAAAGAAATATCTCTCTTGACATGAATTCTTTTTCAGCTACTATCCCATTTACAAAAACCAAAATCATCCCCAAAGCTATCTGTACTGTCTTTCCACTTCCTTACATTTTAACCCTCTCCAGCACGAACTGCAACTGTTAGGGCCACCAGTGGCCAACTAGCTGCCAAGTCAAATAGTTGGTTCTTGAATTTCAATTTCCCCTTCAACAATATTTGACCACTGAGAACCCCCTCTTCTGAACTAGTGTCTTCCCTTGGTATCCAGGCATCCCCTTTTCTGGTACTCCTCCTCACTCAAGGGTCCTTTCTGATACCCATGAACGCCTGTTCTTCCTTTTGCTGATTTCTAAATGCAAGCTACCCTGGATTTGGTTCTTTTCTCCATGTGCAATTTTGCCTCTGTGACCTTACTCAGGACCGTCTATAAAGCCATTTATAAAATGATGACTTCCAAACTTCAATGTTCAGACCTAAACAGACTTATGTATCTAGCTTCCTGTTGGTCATCCATAACTAATCCTAATCCCCTGAGAATAAAGGCCCATTCTCTCCCAGTCTTTCCCACTTTGTAAGATGATATCCCTCTGCACCCAAATGCATGGGGATATCAATTCAAAAATCTACAAATATCATTTCTCATAATCACACATCTAGCAAGACATTGGATTTTATTTCAGGGCCAGAGAGATAGTCCAGTCATTAAGTGATTTGTCTTGCACTTAGTCAACCCCACCTCAATCTCTAGCACCAAAAATGGTCCCCTAAGCACACCTAAGAGTAACCCCTGATCACAGAGCCATTAGTAAGCCATGAGCACCACTAGTTGTGACCCCAAAACCAAAAACAAGCATTATTAGGTTTGATTCCAAAATTTGTTCAAACCATCTTCAAGTGCATCCATCCTAGGTCCTGCCACCTCCTTCAGCACCTGGACACCTGCAGCAGCTGATCCCCTACCTCCACCCTGGGTCCCTCTGTAATTCCTCTTCCACATGCAGCTGAAGAGAGTTTTCTATCACATAACTCCATGTTCCTCCCTCCTTCATAGCCCTCCAAGTGGCTTCCCATCATGGCCACAAAAATAGAGATAAACCAAAGTCTTTGTCAATGTCTCCCTGATTAGGCTACTTCTGCATTTCCTGGGGCCCTTTCCTTATGACCATGCTCATCCCCTCCACACTGACCTCCTCCGCTCCCCATTTCAGGGCCTTTGCACTGGTTTCTGCCGCCAAAACTCTTCCTCGGAGTTTCTTCATAGAACTATCTCCTGGGCGATCACACCTCAATGCTAACTCTCCTCTGGAGACTCCTTCTGACACGCCCTCCTCTAGTGAAGCACATACACCACACAAAATCTCTCCTACCACACAGCCCCCATTTGATCTCCTTGGTGCGTTCACTAGACTGGAGTGTCTATTGTCCTGCTTCAACACACTAGAAAGAGCTCCTTGAGAACAAGAATGAAGTCATGTTCACTCCATTACTCATTGACTCTTAAAGGAGTGCTAGACACATAGTAAATACTCAGTAAAAATGGACCCCCACCAACTCAGGGAATGACACTAAGCTGCAGAGAGTGAGAAGACAGTTGGATATAAGGATGGAAGACTGGTTGGGAGATACCATTTGACACAGACCACATGCCTGAACATAAAATAAATTTTTTCTCTAAAATTACCCCTCAGGTAGGAAGGAATTGTCTTTTACCCAAGTCATTGCAACGTCTCCTGAATACTGGGGCATGCTCTCAATTATTGTGTTTTGAACAACAAAAACGCTCTTGGGGGGAACTCATTAGCCTGAAATAACCTCAATCAATGAAGTTTTGGATATTCAAGGAGATTGCCTGGCAGACTCAGAAAAAAAAAAAGAGGCAGAGACATTTCACACAGATTTAATCATTACTTCTGAGGGTATGGCCTTGTCATTACAAGTATTGTCTTTTTAAGCAAGTCCTTTTTAAAAAATCACTTAAAAACAATAAAGACAGTGACTGTCGTGTGAAGATGACAAATGCATGCTTGTCAGATTTTTTATTTATGTCATCTAACTTTATGCAAATATGCTTTGTGGTAAGAAATCAACTTTCTAGCATCATTCAATCAAAAAGTTCTGTGTCACGAGTAAGTTGGGCAAAAATTAAGTTGTGTGTTCTGTAAAAGGTTAATAACAAAAATCTAACATTATTGCCCCAGATATTGAAGAATGATGTTAAAAGTTTAAATTAAATTTCTTTATAAAATTTGGAGAAGGGACCACTTCTTACTATATTGTTCTATATGTGATTTTCTTTTAATATACAGCAAACTCGATTTGCTCGAGCGGGCCCAGTAACATCTCCATTGGAGACTTTGTTGTTACTGTGTTTGGCATATCGAATACTCTCAGTAGCTTGCCGGGCTCTCCGAGCAAACTAAGTTAATGAATTATTTTTCTGTATATGTACTATGTATTCAAATGAGCTCTTAAATTTTAGAGTGTGGGCTCTTGGCAAGATAGGGCGCTGTTTTTTATTTGGAGTCTTAATCTATCTGGGCCTCTCTGGTAGGTGGTAACTGGAGTCAAGAGTGGTTCCCCCTGTACAGACACTGTGGAGGGAAGGGATGAAAAGGTGTCCTAGAATAGAGGCTTGGAGAACAAACAGGATGGGGGAAGCCATACACAGGACTGTGGAATAAAGAGTCTTTGCAGAAGCCAAGAGAGAATGATTTCACAGAGAAGGAAGATAATGCTACAGGAGCCAAGAGACAGTGTTTTGAAGAACTTTATAGAGCTTCTAGATGGTTCTAGAAAAAGAATTCCTAGAGAAGGAGAACGTTTTCATCAGGGCCAAACAATGTGTGGGTCCAATCAGATAAGGACAGAAGCAAGTTCATTAAATGAACATGAGATGGTCATTGGCTCCATGGCAAGAGTTTAGTCCTTTGAGAACGGAGCTGCAGAAGTGGCTGTCCCAATGAGGTGCCAGGAGAGTGAGAATGAGAACCAAGAAAACGGAGATGGCAAGTGGAAAGTGGTGGCAATGAGAAGAACAGAAAAATAAAAGTTGCAGAAGAATGGAGATGATCAATAATATTTTTTTTTAGTGAGAACCACTTGGCCCATTTTAGTGAAGTGATGAGTTCACCTGAAGAGGTCAAGGTTCCCAAGAGCGTTGGAGAGAGAGCCAGAGGCCAGATGGAGGCTTGGTTAGCTATGGTCAGAGGGGGGAGTGGGGAGCCAGGGGTGGTCTCCCCACTCTGACCACAGCTTCCCCCCCAGTCCTCTCACTTAACCCTGTCCTCAATATCTGTCTGTGGCATTTACACAGATGAGCAGGCGACCACCATCAGACTTGACCTTGACCTTCTCCTCTCCTGCCAGCATCCTCCCATGTTCATGTTCTTCTTTTTCCAGACTTTGTTTGGGCTCATGTCAGCCCAGAGCTGCTTAGCCCATGTCTGTATTCCCTCTCACACTGCAAACTCTCTCAGGGCACACTGCAAACTCTCCCACGGCAAGAGCAGTTTCTGTTCCGCCAATGCCCCTTCAGGCCCTCTACCGTGACTGGCATACAGTGCAGGAGTAATGAATATTTGCTGAGATGACTGGAATGAGTTGCTGAACTACCAATAACCCCACTGCCCCTCCTACATAAAAAAAAAAAGTCCAGGTTGGATTAACTTAACTGTTTTTCTATCCTGACACCTCTCTCAGCCCCCATGCTGGGCCCTGCTGGCGTGAGTCAAACACCCAGAATAAGGCCGCTGCAGATTCAAGTTCTCCAGTCCAACCTGACTACCCTCACTCTCCATCTGCTGCTCTTCAAACCCGCTCCACGATCCTAGAACCTTCAAGCCCACGTCATCCTCTTTCTCAGAGAAGGCAGCAGTGCCCGGAGAAGCATGTTCTCCAGGGGACTGCTGGACTCCTGTCCCCTCCACCCTGGCACAGCGTCCCTCTCTCACCTCTGTGCCTTCCCCAGAATGACTGTCTGTACTGGTCCCTTCAGCTCAGGGTGGACATGTACTCCAGGTGAGGCTTCTTGAGCCGTCCCAACTTCCACCCATTGGTCGAATTGTTTTCTCACTGGTAAACAGCAAAACATGGGGAGGTGTAATCAGAGAGAGCCTCTGGAGAAAGAGCACCCTGTGTAAAAGCCCACCTGTCCCTGAGAGAAGAAAGCCAGGAGTCAAGGGAGGAGCAAAGGAGAGGCTTAAAGCCTGACCCAAATCCACAGGCATCCAGAACTCTCTCCAGCCAGGCACTTCTGGGGCCCTTCGGGACCCCTGCCCTGTCCATGGCTCTCCAACCTCCAACCACAACTGCTTTGGTGCCCAAACTAATTTGAGTTGGATTTCTGCCCTTTGCCAGCAAGAGTGCCAATACCTTGGGTGTTGGGCACTTCAAGTTTCCCAGGTCCCCTCAATCTCCCTCATCCCTTCTCCCTTGGGGAGGTCACTTGGGGCCCAGGCCCTGACCCTCCTTTGCCTTCCCAAACTTCTGTGGGGCCTTCATTGCCATATGGACACTCTTGACCCCTAAATAGTTCCATCCCTCTTCTCTCTCCTGCTTTTCAATTTTTAATTGTGACAAAATACACACAACATGGAGCTACTATTTTAACCATTTTTAGTGTGCATTTCTGAGATATTTGTTACATCCACAAGTTATGCAACTATCCTCACTATTTCTAAATCTTTTTCATCACCCTTAAGCTCTGTACCTACTGAATGATAGCAGCTTTACCCTTCTCCCCAGGTCTCTTCTCTAAAAATGTACCGAGTCTAGACACGTCATAGGAGTAAAATCACACAACTTGTGTTCTTTGATGTGTGCCTGGCTTATTTCCCTAAGCTTACTGTTTTCAAGATTTATCATAGTTCAGCAGATAAAAAAACAAATAGTCCCTTTTTTCTTTTGTTTGTTTTTTGCTTTTTGGGTCACACCCAGCGATGCTCAAGGGTTATTCCTGGCTCTGAACTCAGGAATTACTCCTGGCAGTGC
This sequence comes from Sorex fumeus, assembly GCF_029834395.1. Lineage (NCBI taxonomy): Eukaryota > Metazoa > Chordata > Mammalia > Eulipotyphla > Soricidae > Sorex > Sorex fumeus. Next base: position 50,053,913 of record NW_026606104.1, read on the forward strand.
TTGGGGAACCATATGGGATGCCACGGATTGAACCCAGGTCGGCCACGTGCAAGGCAAACGCCCTACCCGCTATGCTATCGCACTGGCCTCTAAAATAGTCCCTTTTATGGCTGAATAATATTCTACTTTAGATTCATCCATTCTCCGTTTGATGGGCATTTAGGCTGTCTAGACGCACTGCCTTGGCCAGTGTGGAGTGCTGCTATCACAGGTACCTGCATATTACTTGTTTGTGTTCCCGTTGAGGGCCCTTTCAGGTAGATGCCTCGGCACAGACCTGTAGGGTCACATGGCAGCTCTATTTTAACTTTTTGAGGGCTTGCCCAGTTGTTCTGCCCAGCAATGACAGCATCTTGCATGTGTACCAACAATGCATCAGGCTTCCAGTTCCTCTTTCCCGAGGCCCAGTTCATGTGTCTACCTGCCTTGGGACACTTATTCCACAAGGAACTCAGACCACCTCCCCACAAACACACACACACACACACACACACACACACACACACACACACACACCAGCAGGATGTTTGGGTATAGAGGACAATTTGTCAGTATAAAAACAACAAGCCACACCCCACCCTCAGGCTCTAGGACAGCCTAAATATTAGCTTCAGGTGAGACTCGGGGATGGAGTGTGGGACTGGGCAAAGCTGTGGCTTGCATCATGATAAGGGTTTTACAAGTAAGTCTGAATGTCCCTCTGGTCTTGTGAAATGTCCACATTGGAATATCATTCCTAAACACATATATCATTAGCCAAGTCAAGGCTTCCCTTCTGCATCTCCCCAGCTCCTCCTCTTCTTGTGCTTCCCAGTTCAGCTAAAGACAATCTGCCTACCAGGCACATATGTGAGTTCAGGAAGCCAGTGTGGGCCATGATGCCCAGGGCTGCTTGCCCCAGCACCACTGCCACATACCTGGGTAGCTCAAAGGATAGTCAAGCAAAAAGCTTATCATGAGGCCAGACATACTTGAACTCTGGGCCTCGAGGCAGTAGGAAGGGTGGCACATGCGGGCTGGTCCATGTGACCGGCACATGATGTCCCATCCCCTCTGAGATATTTATTTCTCAGAATCTTCCTGGATTCCCTCTCAGCTTTGAGAGCTTCCCAGAACAGTGGATTTTAACCCTTTTACACCTGTGGGTGATGAAAAATAGATGTTTCATGGGCTGGAAAAATGGCGATTTTACACACCCTCCAGTGTATTTTCCCCATTGCAGTAGTGCTGTCTGCCTCTACTCGGCCACAAGTTCCAAGAGCACCAAGAGCATTTGAGAGCATTGTGTTAACGGCAACCACTTGGGGTAGGGGGAGGTGCAGGAAATGGCTGTAGACCACTGGAGTAGAAAAACCTTATCCTGGTGGAAACTAGAGGGACTTGTGTCAGAAGGGGGAATGGGAAGCTGAAAGGGAATAGACAAACAGCTGCCGTGTGATGGGCTGGGACAGGAGCTAATTATGCTTTGATGGGGTTTCATTCACTCATTTGACAAGGACTTTGTCGACTAAGTACATGAGACCCTGGGTTTAGTCCCAAGCAACAAAAAAAAAAAAAAAAGGAAAAAAGAGGGACCAGAGAAATAATGCAGTGGGTGAGGTGTTTGCCTAACATGTGGTTAACCTTGGGCTGATTCTCTGCACCCTCTATGGATGGAACCTGCGTCAGCCACACGCAAGGTAAGTGCCCTACCTGCTGTACTCTCTGACTCCTCTGGAGCCCTTTAATAAGAAGGGGTGTGCCCTCTTGGCTATGTGAGTACCAAGGACAGAAGCCACTCAGAACTTCAATGTGAACAGGATAAACTGATTATATTAGTGAAAGACTGAAAATCCTCCTAAAATAACTCAGGATTCCCACCCATAGAATATGTGGGGTGAGAAAAAAAAAGAGAGAGAGAACCGAGTCTCTCTCATGACTTAGAGAAAAAGAGAACTAAGTCACTTGAATATTGGGGCCCCAACAAGTGGGTGAAATTGCCATTTACTGGAAAAGCAAGTGAGAAGAGAAGCAGAACAGAGGGAACAATTGCTAAATAAAATTTAGTTAAATGTAAATCCCACTTGGATAATAAATAAGGATTTTAGTCCCACACACTACCTGAGATTCAAATCTAACTAAACATTCTAGATTTGTTTTCATTGGTTTTTTTTGGGGGGGGGGTAGAAAAGAAAAATTCCCTACACCCCTATCCTAAGTCAATGCCCAGGAGGCCCAGGGACCCCATCCCCAGATTCTCTACAACCCGGCTTGGTCCCAAAGATGCAATGCTGTTGCAAAGGCAGACTGCAGGTGGGGGGTGGAAGGAGGGAAACTGGGAATATTGGTGGTGGTAAATGTACAGTGGTGAGGGGATATGATCAAATCCAAATCATGAACAACTTTGTAATTATGTATCTCACAATGGTATAATTTAAAAAATAAAATAAAGGACGCGGTGCAGCTGGGGTCCTACAGTGCCCAGCAAGATTCAGGATCCCCCATTGCTGTACTTGGCAATGCTTGAGAGACCATGTGGTACCAAGAACCAAGCCAGGGTCAGCTGCTTGCAGACCTGTGCCTTAACTCCCGTGCTATACCTCCAAACCCATGGGTTGGTTTTTCGTGTATTTATTTGGTTTTTGGTTTTGGAGGGGAGCTGCTGGCTCATCCCTAAGTCTGACCAACCAAATAAGAATGAAGACTTGTTTGGGGGTAGGAGAGGCTGGCAGCATCCGGCAGACTCCAGCCACAGAGACAGGGCCCATAGGGCTTTATAGTCTGGATGGAGGGCAGAGTCTGAGTGAGAAGTGTTGTCAGCCTAACCTGGACATTGTGAAAAGAGACTGGAGGACATTGCCAAGAGAGTAAGGACAGAGAAGTACTCTGGGACTGAGCCCCGAGGCATCCCAGTACTTAGGAATCAGGGAGATCTGAAGGAATCTGCAAAGCAGCTAAAATAGAAGAACCCAAAAGGAAGCAAGGGTCCAGCTGTGCGATGCTCCAAGGCAGAGGGAAGAAGCATTCTGGGACAGAGGTCTATGAGGACACACCAACAGTCACAGTTGATTTAGTTGCCTTAAGGTAAGGTTGGACCCTGGAACTTAGCCCTGGGAACCTTAGCAAGATTGTTTTTGGGTCATGATAACCTCTCAGCTTTTGTTTTGCAAACCCTAAAAGGAGGGAGAGGAACAGGAACAGGGATGAAGGAGAGGGATGAGGGAGAGAGAGATGGAGAGAGAGTGGGAGAGGGAGAGGGAGAGAGAGAGGGAGAGGAAGGAAAGTGCCTGCTTGCCATAAAGACAGGTTGGGGTTAGGGAGGGAAATTGGGGACATTGGTCGTGGGAAATGTGCACTGGTAAAGGGATGGATGTTAGAATATTCTATGACTGAGACCCAACCATGAACAGCTTTGTAACTGTGTATCTCACAGTCTCCTGCCCCCACTCCTGGCTGTCCTCACCTGGGCCCCTTGGAGGGGGGCAGGTTAAGTTTTCCTTCCCGCCCTGAGCAGAGCACGGGCAGCTGAAGACGTCCAGAACCAGCCACAGCCATGCTTAAGACCACTCTCCACACGTCCAGTCGAGCCTCACACATGAAGGAACTGGCAGAGGAACCCAGGTGTGCGAGACCCGTGACTGAAATCTCCAGGCCTGCTGAGATCGGGACTGGGCTTCCTCCACCCAGATCCCCCATCTTCCCCTAGCTAGACGTTACACCCACCAACTCCCTCCAGCACCGCGTTATCCCATCAACGGCCAAGACCCAGGGACTATAAAACCCAGCTCCCAGAAGTGCACGGCTGCATTTCTGTTGTCTAGTTCTCACTCATGGAGAACCCGACAGGCTACTGATGTATTCTGCCCACACGGCACAGTCTGGCAAGCTCCCCATGGCATATCTGATATGCCAAAATCCAGTAACAATGATGGGTCTCATTCCCCTGACCCTGAAGGAGCCTCCAATGTGGCACTTGCTAAAATCTCAGGGCTAAAACGAATGGAGACGTTACTGGTGCCTGCTCAAGGAAATCAATGAACAACAAGATGACAGTGATACAGTGATCTCACAGTGATCCCATTTTTAAAAAAAAAGCTGCAAAGTTTTATTGAGTTAAGAAGAAAACCTAAAAGGTTGGTTTGGGTGAATTATAGGGAGCAAACACCTGGTTTGAGTTCAAAAAAGAAGGGAAGAAGTGAAAAGAATGAAGTCAATGAATCAAGGCAATTCTCTGGGGGATCCCTATTTGGCTCACCACCTGCCCCCTAGAAATCATATGGTGCCCTTCAATTACGTCCCAAGCTACTATCGCCCCCCTGGATTGACCCAGCGCCCCTGGGGGAAGTATGATCTACTTTGGGAAAGACTGCTGTAAGGAAAAGAAAGAAGAACTTGCCTGAAGAGGATGAGGGAGGGAAGCTCGTCACTTAAGATGGAAAGTTCCAGCTGGCTTACTGTAATGGGGAAGTAAAGACCCAAAGGCTAATGATGGCGGTGGGTGGATGGTGGATGACAGGGTGGGGGACAAGGGAGCTTTTCTGCACAACACCTACAGTGGGTGTGCCCTGAGCACAACTAGAAGGTCACGGACTTTCTGCCATTTGCTGATGAAGTTGTGTGGGCAGAATTCTGTTGCAGATGACTCTGGGTGCAGCCTGAACAGGAGCCATCTCCTTCATCCGGCTGCCTTGCTCCAGAGCCTTCCGCCTGCCCCACCTGTCTGCTCCTCAAAGAAGAGGCCCAGTCTCGGTCACACACACAAACATAAGGGAAGTCCCAGCCTGAGAGGGAAGATCCTGCCCCTTCTCAGGAAGCCCCTGCCTGAGGCCTGGGCAGGGTTCCAGACCCAGGGGAGGCCGGGCAGCATGACCAGAATGGGCAAAGGACCGGGCTGGGAGAGGTTCAGAGACAGGCTGCGGGCCTGCCGCTCCCGCTCCCCAGAGCAGGTGGAGGCCCTGAGGGGAGTGGGGGAGGTGGGCAGCTGCCAAGTCCTGCTGAAACAGGCCTCACCCTAAGGGCTAGGGGTGTGGGTGGCCCAGATGGCCTCCCACACGTTCCCCGGCTCCAGGAGCAGAACTGAGAGAGGAACCACAGGACCGCAGGGTTCCCAGAACCTCTTTCTGAGAATGGGGGACTCTGACAGCACACTCCAGAAAAAGCATCAGTCAGTGCTGGGGGCCCAGCCCAATGTCAAGAGTGAGGGGATTTTTTTAGGGGGAAAAAATGAATCACCATAGGAAATATTAACTAAGGATTAATTGGAAATATATTTTTGTACATTATATCATGTGAATTTCCTAATTGTTTTATTCTTGATAATTTCAAATAAACAAATATTTGGCCTAATTAGGCCCTCCCGTTGATCGTCGATTTGCTCGAGCGGGCCCAGTAACATCTCCATTGGAGACTTTGTTGTTACTGTGTCTGGCATATCGAATACTCTCAGTAGCTTGCCAGGCTCTCCGAGAGGGGCGGAGGAATCGAACTCGGGTCGGCCATGTTGGCTGCGTGTAAGGCGAATGCCCTACCCGCTGTGCTATCACTCCGGCCTAATTAGAAAACAAACAAACAAAAAAAGAGTGAGGGGACAGCATCCAGCAGTCAGAATGGCAGGATCTGGGCAATGGAATCATTTGGTCACCAGAGCAGATTAACGCAAGTACCCCAGAGACAGCCCATCTCCCATGTACATAGATACAGTCACCCACCTCACACATGCACACACCCCACCTCACACAAGCACACAGACACTTTACCTCACACATGCAGACACCCCACATCACACATGCACCCCACCTCACAGAAGCACACAGACACCCACTTCACACACACTCCACCTCACAAACACTTCCTAATCACACACATCCACAGCACACGAGCACCCCCACCTCACCTGCAGAGACACTCAGACCCGGCCACAGAGCACTCAACATCTGCTTTACAAAGGGGAACTGGGGGTCGGCTGCCTCCTAGCCATCCGATTGGGTAAGCTGAGGTCCTCGGCTAAGTTCCCTGCCCTCTTGGGGATCCTTTCTGAGACTGTTCTAAAGCGTGGATGCCGCAGACACGTGTGAGGTCACTACAGATGGAATGACCAAGGAAGAGCTCTAAAAATGGGGAAACCAGGGTCAGGAGAACCCCACAGGGAAGACAGTCCCAGCAGAGGGAACAGTGAAGGCCAAGCCAGCACCAACACTGAGGTGACCACGAGTGACTGCAGAGGGGCGGCCCAGGGTCGTATGATGGTGGGGGCGAGGTCACTGTAGGCCAATGTCCAGAGAGTGGGTGTCACTAAGGGCAAAGCTCAGCGCCTTCGGGTTTGAATGGATGAGTGACATGCTTGGATTCGTGTCACTGAAGCATTACTCAGCTAGAGGAAACCACGGGAGGAAAGTTTTCCATTCTCAGGCGAAAATGACAGTACAGGGTTAAGGCACTGGCATTGCACACAATTGACCTCAATTCCATTTCCGCACCCCCACCCCCACCCCCCACTCCTCACCCCAAGCACCACCAAGAATGGTCGCTGAGAGCAGGGTCAGCATCACTGCAGCCAGGTGTGGCCCAGAAGCCAAGGAAAATGAATTAAAGAAAGGAAGAAAGTTAGTTTTCCATTTTCAGCCTAGGGAAATCATTTCTAATTATGACCAAACCCGAAGCATAACAGTTATTTTTAAAGTTTAATTTTGGGGCCAGGGAGAAGGCTCAAAGGGATGGAGCATATCCTCTGTAGGCAGGCCTGAGTGTGATCCCCGGCACCACATGGTTTCCCAAGCACTATCTGTTATGACACCACCTGCCAAAAAGCAAATCTTAATTTTAGGAGGCAAAAACTCCAAGTATGATATCACTTAAAAAAATCACTTAACTTCCCGTTAGTCGTCGATTTGCTCGAGCGGGCGCCAGTAACGTCTCCATTTGTCCCTGTCGCGTGCTAGTGTAGCCCAATGGCTACACTAGTATGATATACAATAACAATAATCAACCTGGGGTGAAGCACTCTATTTGTATAATAGACAGAGATAGAAATACAAGATTATAGGCAGCCTTAATTGTCACTGACTTGCAACTGGTTGAATATATCAGCTGTGTCTTATTATTTAAGAGACAGCCAGGAAACAGGATCCCTAGAGAGCATCACAACCACGAATTGCATGCCTCAACTAAAAATATGACTCCCTTGGGGTCAGAGAGATAGTACAAAGTATAAGACACTAGCCTTGCACATACCCAGACCAGGTTTGGTTCCTGACAACAACACATATAGTCCCTCAAACACTGCCTGAGCACTGCTGGGTATGCTTCTCCAAAAATGGCAGGGAGGAGGGAGAGAGAGGGAGAGAGAGAGGGAGAGAGAAGGAGAAAGAGAGATTCTCATATACTAATAGGGGGAAATGGAATCTCAGTCAGCTGTTTAAAAAGAGAGAAAGAGAACAAACTCTTCTATCAACAAGAAAACGTCTAATATTTTAAGTGAAAGTAAAGAAGTGTGAATGTGAAAAGAAAGCCTTCTTTATGTTTCAGGGCCACACCCAGCAGTGCTTGGCAATGCCCCAAGACTGGGGTGCCCTCCCCGCTGAGCCTGGGTGGAAGAAGGGAGCTGGACTGGGCAGGAGCAGGAGGCCAGGAGGCCAGGGGAAAGGGAAGAAAGGGCCAGGCAGGCGGGGACCATGAGGCTGCAGGATGGGCAGTTGCAAGGATTTTGTCTTGGAACTCTGGGGCATCCAGGGCCCAGTGGGTGGCAGGGATGGAGGATTCTCACACAGAAGGATTCTCACACAGGAGGGGAGGATGCAGGGAATGGGTCTGCCCTGAGCCCCAGTCACAGCTGCCTTTCCACGGTGCCTCCTACTCACATCCCCACAGACCTGTGCACTCACCCCCATACAAACACCCCAACATGCTCAGCCATCAAGACCTTTAGCTTTTCTTCTTTTCTTTTTCTTGGTGGGTGGGGGAGGGAGAGGCATACCCAGTGGTGCTCAGGGCTGACTCGGGGCTCTGAGCTCAGGGGTCACTCTAGGCAGTGCTCAAAGGACCACTGTGAGATGCCAGAGAGCCAGCTGCGGTGGGCTGTAAGGCAAGTTTCTTCCCCACCACACAGTACTCTCTCTGGCCCACTAGGCACCACTTTTCAAGGGCTATCTATGGCCATCGTGGCCTCAACTGACCTCTACCCTGTGGCCTGACTCTGTCCAGAGACTCACCATCTATGGAAACCAGATGTGTGTGGGGGGGAGGGGGGGGGAAGAACCCAACCCGCTGCCTCTCCACTTTCATTCAACAAACCAGGAGCTAGGCGCCCAGCTGTCTCCCAGCCCTCAGAGCAGTTTAAGTTGCCCCGAGCCAGGAGTCCCAGGAGCGGGGAGTGGTACCCCAAAATGAAGGGGCACTTTGGAGCGTCGAAGGGGGCACGGTTCATTGTCCAGAGCCTGGGGGCAGTGAACCGTACAGTCCTGGGAAAACGCGAGGCCTCCCCTGCCAGCCGGGCTAGTCATTTTGGTGGATATAGGACTCGCCCGTGGGTGACTAAGTCTCCGAGCTGCCAGGGAGGCCGGAAATTCTGCGGCTTCTCCCACAAGGCGAGGGCGCCAGGGGCTCTCATTAGCTGCTCGTCACGGGGCACTCTTCAATTAGACAAGGCGTCTTTGTCCGCAGCCCAGCGCGTCCACCTCCTGGGGTGGGGGGTGGGGGCGTTTCGGGGTATCCTAGCTCCACTCACCCCACCCCACCCCCGAACACCCATCCACATACACACAGGGTCTGCCCCTCCAGTAAGTGCCAGCAGCGACCTCCCAACGGCATCCACGCTCAGCCCTAAACGAAGGACCCCCACCTCCCTCTCGCGGAAGGCGCAGGTGCTGCCGTCCCGCATTGTCCCAGGTGCGCTCTGACACCGCCCCCCCCCCCCCCCAGGACCCTCGCGGACCCCCGGAGAGGGCCGGGCGCAGGCGGGCCGCGCGGGCAGGGCGCGGGCGCATCTCGGGGCGCTGCGCGTGGGCGAGGCGACTGCGCCCGTCCCGGCTCTGGGCACCCAACAGTTGGCTACGTCTCACGCCCCACTTCTCACTGGAGCCGGGTCCTGCCCAGGGCCACCGACGCCCCCGGTTCACACCCGCGGAAACCGAGGCTCGGATGAGGGAGCAGAGCCTCCGCTGGACACCCCGGGAACTAGATCCTGACCCTCGGCCCGGCCGCGCGGCCCCGAGCTCCTCCCCCCGACGCTCCCTCCTCCACGCCGCCCGCTGGGTGTGCCCTGCGCCCGCCGCGGGCCAGCACCCGGACCGCCACGGCGCAGCCCGAACTGCGGCCTCCCTCGCCTCTGCTGCTGGCCACGAGCACGCGGGGTCCCGGCCCCGCGCTGGCCGCGCCGCTGCGGGTAAGTGCCCAAGGCGGGCGGGCCCCCAGTCCCAGCCACCGCAAGCCTCTCCCCTCAACACACACGCACGGGGCGCGCCACTCTCCCCAGTGACTCCCGCCCCCTCCCCATCCATCTCGCAGCAGGGCTGGGGCTTGATCCCGCTTGTCCGGCCAGGCTGGGGATGGGGGCGAGGGGACGGGACTGGTGCGCTGCCCCGGTATCCCTGCCTCCTCACCCCTCCCTTCTGGACGGAGTAAAGCGCCCGCGGGACACCCCGGTCTGAAAACTCCCAAACTGCCTGCAGTGGTTCGGGGAAGGAGGTCGGGGAGCAGCGGGGACAGGGGGCAGTTCTGGTCCTGGAATGGGAAGGGACCCCCTGGGGAAAAGCGTCCCCCTGGTGGGGATCTCGGTGCAAGGCCGGCAGAGGGAGCCAGAACCGGCTCCACCAGTCCCCGCCTGCCCTTGGAGGGAAATTCTTTTCTACTGAGCTGCGTTCCCGGGTGTGTCTGTAGAAAAGATCCATCAGGACTGGAAGGTGGAATGTGGGGGTCCACAGCGCCGCTGCCATGGGAGGGTTTAAGAAGCACGGGGGGGGGGGGGGGGCACCTCACAAGGTTGCGACCACCACTGCCCTGTCCTTAAACCCTTACCCAGTGAGGCTGGGCTGAGAGGTCTCTCAGGACCTGACAGTAGCAAGGAAAGTCTGGGGGCTCAGGACAAGAATGGGTGCAGAGTGGAGGTGTGGATCCAGATGTGGCTGCACAGTCTGTCGCCCATTGCAAAGGCCAGTTCTTAGAAGGCATGGAAGGAGGGGGAGAGTTTTGCCCAGGATGGAGCCCGTTGCTCCCCACCATGTCCACGTGTTCCCCCCCCCCCCACCCCACCCCAGAGTCCGGAGAAGCAGCCTCTTGGAGGGCTGAGATCCTGAGAAGACCCAGCCCTCCCTCCCTCCGGAGCAAGGAAGCCTTTCCCCAACTCCATTCCCCAGGCCCTGCTGCCCCTCACGCCATCCTGCCTGTACGTTCTGGCACTGGGATGAGGCACTAGGAGGGTGGCCGGCCGACTGGGGGAATCAAAAGACACACACCAACCAATGCTCATACTTCTAATGGTAATTAAAGGCTAGGGGGAAATTAAGGGGACGAAAGCAGAGTGGCTGGCGACTTAACCCTCCCAGATTGAGGGTTAACTGGGGAGATCTCTAAGGAGCCAGTGGAGCAGAGACCTCAGAGGTAAGAATCCAGCCCTGCAAGTTTCTGGAGCAAGACCATTCCAGAAAAATTTTACAAGAGGCCTAGGGGTGGGTGGCTAGAGCTGAGAGAGGCAGGGGGAGAGAGAGGGACCGAGTTTCCTTCTAAGTGTGATGAGAAGCTAGCAGGCAGCTTTAAACAGGGGTGGTACAATCCGATCTCATGCACAGGCAGATGCTGCTGAAAGACCACTGAGGAGGCCGTGGCCATCACATGGGTAAGGGAGAAGGTGAGATAGGAAAGGCCAGCCAAGGTGGCGGCTGGGGAGGGGTGGTCGTGTGGGATCCGGAGCAGCTGTGGTGCACTCTTGTATGCACGTAGGCTGCAGAGGGACGTGGAGAGAAGCCTGCTCACACTCAGGGCAGCCACCACAGGCTGGCACGCCCACCACACCCTCTGAGTCACTGGGCAACCAGAGAGGAGTGTGATTCGGGGGCCTGAACAACGCATGACTCCCCATCACAAAGCCCTGACACCCAGCACAGACGGAGGTGCTGGGGCTTCCCCAGGATTCGGCTCAGAGTGGGGCGAGGGAGGTTCTCTCGTTTCCCTGGGTCTGGAGTCTTCTCCAAAGTCAGACCATTACCTACCCAACCCCGTACCGCCAACCTAAGCTGATCTCCACCTTCACCACACGTTGGGTGTGAGACCTTGGGGAGGTCCCTTTCCTAGAAAGGGCTTGGAAACCCAACCTCAGGAAGGTAAGTGTGAGCACCTTTTCTGGGGCAAGCATCCAGCAGAAAAAGGGAGAAGAGGGAGTGGGTCTCTCAGCTCTGGCCACAGAAGCCTGAATCCCGCTGTAGTTTGAAGGTTACTGGGGTGGGGGCGAGGGGATTATTTGTCATGAGGGAGGGGGTTTATTTGGTCGGTTTTGGAGCCACACCCAGCTGTGATCAGGACTTACTCCTCGCTCTGCTCTCAGGGATCACTCCTGGCAGGCTCAAGGGACCATACGGGGCTGGGGATGGAACCCAGGTCAGCCACAAGCAAAGCAAGTGCCCTGCACATGGTACTGTGGCTCTGGCCCCTGCATCCCTGGCTTTAAATGAGCCCCCTAACCTCTCTGACTTCACAGGTGAGGAGCATTTGTTGAGCACATACAATGGGCAAAATATTTTGTGACCGTTATCTCCTTAGTTTGCTGGTTCTTTTCCTCTGTTAGTGGGGAATAGAAAAGTATCTGCTTTGTGGGATCCTTATTAGGACTAAGTGTGTTCTTGCACATACAGTATTTAGCAATGTGGTAGCTCACAAACGCCCCATAGGTGGTGGCTTGTTATAACCTGCAAGTGTTGGTCCTCTTCTTTCCAGCAGAATTGCCCTATGACTTTAACCCTATCTGTTCCTCAGGGAAGAAAACCCTCTGGATTTCTAGAGGGCCCTGTGATCATCACAGGTGTCTGTCCACCTAAGGAACCCAGAACAGTGCCCGGCACAGGCCGAACACCGGGCCAAGGCCCTTTTATTTCACCATTAACATTCTGTTTCCTACTTTTCCACCAGTTGGGCCTGGCCCCCGGCACCCCCACCAGGCATCATGGACTGGAAGACTCTCCAGGCCCTTCTGAGCGGCGTGAACAAGTACTCCACGGCCTTCGGGCGCATCTGGCTGTCAGTGGTGTTCGTCTTCCGTGTGCTGGTGTATGTGGTGGCTGCGGAGCGTGTGTGGGGGGACGAGCAGAAGGACTTTGACTGCAACACCAGGCAGCCCGGCTGCACCAATGTCTGCTACGACAACTTTTTCCCCATCTCCAACATCCGCCTCTGGGCGCTGCAGCTCATCTTCGTCACATGCCCCTCGCTGCTGGTCATCCTGCATGTGGCCTACAGAGAGGAGCGTGAGCGGCGCCACCGCCAGAAGCACGGAGACCAGTGCGCCAAGTTGTACAGCGACGCAGGCAAGAAGCACGGCGGCCTCTGGTGGACCTACCTGCTCAGCCTGGTCTTCAAGCTCCTCATCGAGTTCCTCTTTCTCTACCTGCTGCACACCCTCTGGCGGGGCTTCGAGATGCCGCGCCTGGTGCAGTGCGCCAGCGTGGCCCCCTGCCCCAACACTGTGGACTGCTACATCGCGCGGCCCACGGAGAAGAAAATCTTCACCTACTTCATGGTGGGCGCCTCAGCGGTCTGCATCGTGCTCACCATCTGCGAGATCTGCTACCTCATCTTCCACCGGATCCTGCGGCGCCTGCACAAGAACGGCTCCTCCAGGGGACGCGGCCCCGCCTCCTCCTCCAGCCGGGCCTCCACCTGCCGCTGCCACCACAAGCTGATAGAGGGCTCTGACCCCGGAAACGGCAACGACAAGACGCACGCTTCAGCGCCCACGCTGACCCCCATCTGAGTGCATGCTGCCGCCCTGGGGGACACTGGGGCTGCCGCCAGGACGGGATAGGCAGGAAGGTTTTGCACCGGTGGAGGGGTCCTACAGGGGCTTTGAACTCACTAACCTATCCCATTTCTTTGGGGGGGCAGGGACTTTTTGGGCAGTCGGCACTGTGCTGTCTACCTGGGTCTGGGTCATACCCCACGTCCAGTGCTAGTCCTCGGGAGTGAAGACATTTTGTTGTTGGTTTGTTTGGGGGCCGCACCTGGTGATGTTCAGAGGTTCCTCCTGGCTCTGCGCTGAGAAATTATTCCCGGAGGTGCTCGGGGAACTCTATGGGATGCCGGGGATCCAACCCAGTTGGCCACGCACAAGGCAGATGCCCTACCCGCCGCACTTTCTCTCCAGCCCGGGAGAAGACAGTTAAACAAGCAATGAAAGGCTGCACGCAAGGAGACTTGGCAGGGCTCATAAAGGGCTCCTCTCGGAGCCCAGGAAGGGGTGCTCAAGTGAGGTGCTCAAGGCAGGTATGTTGAAAACAGGAGAGAAGCGCGCCCCTGCAGGAAGAATGGCAAAGGTATGGATGCCACAATAAAGGTATTTGCTAACCCAAGGGAACCGTCCTGCCCTCTGGGGAACACGCAGATTCCTGGGGAAAGAGGATGTTTGTCCCTGCAGTGGGCAGTTGAGGGCCCTATGGGGAGTTGGGGAGGGCAGGGTTGGCTCTGGCGACTCCCAACCTGGTCAGATGCCCGCAGGGAAAGCCACTCTCTCCCACGCATACCCTCACTTCCAGGCAGCTTTGCTCCCATCTTCCTCCCTGCCAATGTGCTCGGTCAAGGGCCACTTCAGACCCTGTGCCCAGGTGCTAGGGGTGGACACGCTGATAGGCATGATCCCAAGACAATTTTCTTGCAGTCAATAAAGGCTATTTTATGTAGGTTGGCTCTGTCTTGTTCCTCCACACGCTCATCTACAAGACTGGGAGAGCAGGGGAGGCAGCCCTCTGAAGGGGGAGAGCTCCCTGGCTGGGAGTAAAGCCAGGGTGAGGGCTGGGACCAGGGGTTGACACAGTGGGGAGTGTAAACAGTCTGAGAGGGAGAAGGGGGGGGAGGGGGGACAAGGCTGATGAGTGTGTGTGTAATTTGTGCTATTCCTGATGTGGTCACTAGAGGGCGATGTGCTCCCTCTGCAATAGCACCAGACCCTTTGCACATAGCGTTCTCACAAACCAAATCCCTCCTCCTCCATAAACTCAAATCACTGCCCTGCACAGCCCCAGCCCTGCCCTGTGTACACAAAATCCCTATTACTCATACTCTCATTCCTCCTGCCCATTGGCTCCTCTCAAGTCTGCAGCCCCAGCCTCACCCAAGCATTAGTCAGCACCTCTCGTTTCCTGGAGCCTTTTCTGCAGACGGGGCCTCTGGCAGGATCCTGGGGCTGCACTGGGAGCAGGACCTCAGCGCCCAGGGCTCAGAGCCCCGGAGGACCAAAACACACCCATCTCCCACACACGCGCGCCTGGACGCGGTTCCTGGCACTGAGGGGTGACTTGAAATTTAGGAGATACCAACATCCGAGCCAGGCTGGAAGGGAGAGCGAAGGGGCTACCTACACTAACCAGAGGCGCAGTTTGTGGTCGTCAAGGCCAGTAGCCAAGAATCCTGGAGGCAGCCAGCCAAGAGCCGATGCAGGCAGGGAGGGCCCGGCCACCCTGCAGACGGAACAGGCCATGGGTCACCTTTACTTTCACGTGTGCCCCTCAGTGGAGTGGATGCGCCAGTCAGATTGAAAAGGCCCAGGCCTGGGTCAACACACTACCCCAGAGAGGAACGGTTTAACCACGGCCTGCCCGCAGCTCCACCACACAGCACTGTGGTCAAGCTTGCAGAAACTGGGTCTTTCATCAACACAAGAACTGTTTCAAAAAGGCTTCCGGCAGGAAACAGGTGGCACTCTCTCTCTGAGCTAACCTCAGAGGTCCCCACAGGGCAATCGACCTGGTCACGGAAACCCACAAAGGAAACACAGCACCCTGGGGCTGGGCTCGGGTGGCCACAGATGGGATGGGCACACAGGAACTCCAAGCCGCAGCCGCCACATGAACACCCCGAGCCTACTCTGTCCTCTTCTGCTTGTCAGTTTCTCCCACTGGCCTGCCCCAACCTGAAGCCAGAGAGCAAGGGAGTCCACGGGGGTCAGCTCAGGTCAGCCCCACGCCCTGCTCAGAGCAGAGGAGACTGGGCCCGAAGGGCAAAGAGAACCCTTGGACCTGTTAGAGAGAAACTCGAGGAACACAAAGCCAGCCCCATCCCACCCAGGAACCTTCCACCCACTACCCAGGCCACACAGCATGCCTGCTTCCGGCACTGGCTCAGATTACGTCAGTATTTCCCAAAGTGGATGGTACCACCCTGAGCCCCAGTGGTCCAAGCAGGCAATTGTTGGTGACACTTTCTCTTTGCTTAAAGAAGGTCTTTTCCCAGGGGCCATAGGATCATTTTTCGGGGGGTGGGGTGGGGGAAGGCAGTAAGCCAAATAAGTGGTAGTGGGGGTGGGGGGCCAGAGGGCTGCCAGGTAGAGGTGATGGCTTACCTGCTGCCACGCCTTCCAGATGAGTCCAGGTGAGACCAGACCCATCCAAAAGTTGCTCGGAGGCCGGAGCAATGAGAGAACCACGCCTGCTCCCTGGGCACTGCTGGAGACGCTCACGGGGCTGAGAGCCCATCCGAGGGGGCAGCTCCTTCACACACTAGTTGTCCATCTCTGGTCTGCAGAGCACATTGCTGCCCCCAGATGGTGGTCTCCTGGCCCTGCAGCCTCCCCTTATCAATTCTACCTCCAGGGCCTCCTTCCCCATCACGAGGATGCGCGGCATCTGCGCCTGAACAACTGGGCATCGGCCGCCTCATCCTGGGAATTTCTCTCCTCTTCAGTACTGACACCTGCATCCCTCCACTCCCCGCCCTCCACACCCCCACACCTCCTCACTCTCCTCTGCATTCATCACCACAGGAGGTTCTATTGTGACTTTACTGAATTCAGTAATGTGTAAATAGCACCAGACCCTTTGCACATAGCGTCCCCCCCCTCCCCAAAAGCCCCTGCTAGAATGGCCAACCCATGAGGGCTGAGTTCTTGTTGCTCTTCCCCAGCTCTGTGGTGTGGTGAAAAGGGACATGGAGCTGGGAGAGCTCTGGGAAATGTGTTGGATTCAATGATCCATACTTGAGCCGGCTGCCCTGCTGGGCTCCGGGCATGAGAACAAGGTTCCTAGTATATTGGGGTGAAAGACAGGTGAGCGCTTGTGCCAAGCCTTTGGGAAGGGCAGGTAAGGAGTTTTCAGCACATCCTAGTAGCTATGTGGGGAGATGGAGATGTCCGAGAGCTCTGTGGTCTGGCCACGTGCATGAACTTAACACGAAAATGTGCACTCACACACGTTTCTTAAACCTTCTAAAGGTGATTTTATATCCTGTGTTTTCTGCCACAGGTAAAAATTGTTTTTTTTGTTTTTGTTTTTGCTTTTGCTTTTTTACTGACAGTGCTTGGGGACTGCTCTTGGCGGTGCTCAGGGGCATTGCTGAGCTCTCTTTCTGGCAACAAAAATAAATGTTTTTGGGCCAGAGCAGTAGCACAGCAGATGAGGCGCTTGACTTGCACGTGGCTGACCCAGGTTTGATCCCCAGCATCCCATATGGTCCCCTGAGTGCCACCAGGAGCGATTCCTGAGCGCAGAGCCAGGAGTAACCCCTGAGTATCTCCAGGTATGACTCCAAATGCCCTCCCGTTGATCGTCGATTTGCTCGAGCGGGCCCAGTAACGTCTCCATTGGAGACTTTGTTGTTACTGTGTCTGGCATATCGAATACTCTCGGTAGCTTGCCGGGCTCTCCGAGAGGGGCGGAGGAATCGAACTCGGGTCGGCCATGTTGGCCGCTTGTAAGGCGAACGCCCTACCCGCTGTGCTATTGCTCCAGATAAACTCCAAATAAACACATAAATAAGTAAACATTTTAAACACATAAATAAGTAAACATTTTAAACAAATAAAACCCCCAGCAGAGTGTAGGACTACCAGAAGGTCCTTGACCTAGCGCCAAGCTGCAATTTGCAGGGGTCACCGGCAAGGGATCCCTGGGCGGTGGGAAGGGTAGAGGGCTATGGGGGTGCAGTCTGCCCCTCCCCAAGGACGGGACAGGGGTGCTCAGGGGGAGATAGGGAAGTTTCTGGGAAAGGGTGGAGGCTGGAGGCCAGGAGACCCATTGGGAGGTGGCTGCAATAGAAGAGGCCTGAATGGGGTCAGGACGGTGGGGAGGGGCGGGCAGGGAGACGCGCCCCAAATGGTATGGCCAGGATGGAAATTATTGGGTATTGGGCAAGGGGGGGTCATTCTGTTCCTCTTTCCTGTGGGGAAGGGACAAGACCATTCAAACCCTGCCCTGCCCTTCCTAGCCCCCAGGAAGAGTCAGAGTTGGGTGAAGACAGCCTTCTGGTCTGCACCCTGCCTCCCGCCTTCCAGGACATGGAATGAGAAAGGCTTTAGGAGAGGCTGGTCCGGCCCCCGGTGAGGAATTCTGGGAGCCGAGGCTGCAGTGGGGCGTGCTGAGAACGCGCCTCCAGGGACCTCTGTTCTCATGCCCTTCGGGGTCAGGACTAAAGTGGGTGCAGTTGTCAGCTCTGGAAGCTCTGGAAGTCCAGGAGGCTCTGAGCAGGCCGGCCCTGAGGGACAGGCCTGGATGGGAAGGCAGAGCCGCCTGAGGCCTGGGGGCTGAGCCGAGCCCCCCACATACAGGCTCCCCCAGTGTGGGCCACACTGCCCTGAAGCCCTCCTGCTCTGAAGGAAGGCTGGGCCCTTGGGGAGCCCAAGAATCCTCTGGTGGACAAGCATGGACCTTCCTGCCACCAGTGCCAGGCCACGACCCTCACCTGCCCTAGTCCCTTTCCTGAGCTTCTACCCCAGCAGCCCTTCCTGGACCACAGACCCTTCTGTCACCGTGTCTCCAGCACTTCTCACTTGGATGCTCCCTGTGCATCCCTGGGACCCCTGAGTACCTCCTGCTGCATCCTGCACAGCCGGTCCCTGTTCTGAGGCCTTAGCAGCAGAAACTCACCCCACCTGTGGGAGTTAGCTTAGGTGTCTCAGCTCAGCGTTGAGGCCTCCTCTCCTCCCCGGCAGCACTACAGCAGGGGCAGCTAGCCAGGGTCCTGGGCCCAAGGCATTTGCTCCTCTTGGTGCCTTGAATGTTCATGCCTGCCACCTGCCTACTGGCGTCTCCTCCAGGAAACAGGCAGAGCCAAGCCCCGGGCCTCACCCCCTTGCCTCTTGAACATTCCACAGCCATGCTGCTGGTGCCCAAGGAGCTGTTTCTTCAGTCCCTGCCTCTTGAGCCCAGCCACCTCAGAGCCAAGACCACCCCTGGTGGTTTTAGGGGAATCCCTAACCCTCTCCCATGCAGAGCTGAACCTCCTTATGGGCAGGGGGTGCCCAATTTAACAACAGGGGGCTCCAGCTGCTCCCTTCAAACCTTTAGACCCCAGGCTTAGGGGCATGAGAAGGGTGTCCAAGTTGAAGGTGGCCGGGGTCCCTGATTGTGGAGAACACCAGCGCCCCCCAGCTCCCGCTCCTCGTCCCCCAGACTGGCACTCCTCTCTTCAGGTCTAATGTGCCTGGTACCCGGGGTGCACACCCTTAGAGGGCCTGTTCCTGCCAGGCCGAGAACCCGCCAGGGTCTAGGCACCCCCACCGCGTCCCAGCCCCTCACAGCCGGCCGCGCAGGCGGGCTGCAGCCCTGCCCAGCCGCGATCTCGGGCGCGCTCCCCCTGCGGGGAGAGTTGCGGGGGGACCCTGCGGCACCCCCGAGGCGCCCAGGATAGCCCGGGCGGGGAGGAAGGGGGCCGGGGCGCCCCCACCCCACCCCACCCCACCCGCTCCCCCGCCAGCCCGCGGCGCCTCCCAGTCCCCGCCCCCGGCCCGAGCGCCCGGTCCGCCGCTTCCTGCCCCCACCCGCCGCCCCGCGCTATTTAAGGCGCCCCCGCCGGCCGGCGCCGTCCAGCGGGGCTCGCAGGCCATCGCGCGTCCCACGCCACCTGGGCTGGCCGGCAGGCAGGCGGTGAGTTGAGCTGGGCTGGGCTGGGCAGCGGGAGTGGGAGGGGGACCACCTGTCAGCGACATAGTGGGCAGGGGACGCCGCGTGCCACCTGCCAGGGTCTGGTGGAAAGGGCCCAGCCCCCCCCCGCCCCCCGCCCCCCGCAGCCTGCCTCCCCTCCTTTGACTTCTTCTACCGGTGGGGAGGTGGGTCCCGAGTGTTGTTCTGGGGGAGACATCCAGGCACCGTGAGAGAGCATCCAGCATCGTGAGACCATCCCCCATCCAAGCTCCCGGCTCAGAGGAGGGGCCGACTAGAACCCAGGTCAGGGCAGGAGCCTGGCTAAGAGCCTTTTCCCCCTTCCCACACTGAGCCTTCCTTCCCTCCAGGCCCCCCTCATATGTCCCCCACCCAGCTTCTCTCCAGACCCTGCACCCCCCACCCAGTTCCTCTTCAGACCCTGTGCCCCCCACCCAGCTCCTCTCCGGACCCTGCGCCCCCCCACCCAGCTCCTCTTCAGACCCTGTGCCCCCCACCCAGCTCCTCTCCGGACCCTGCGCCCCCCCACCCAGCTCCTCTCCGGACCCTGCGCCCCCCCACCCAGCTTCTCTTCAGACCCTGTGCCCCCCACCAGGCTCCTCTCCAGAGGCTAGAGGCAGCCACAGCTGCGGGTGCTCAGAGGGGCGGGTTAACCCTCCACGCGGGAGGTGCTGACAGGTGGAGCCAGTGCAGGTGCGACCTTTCCACCACAGCCCCCACCTACCCTCCAGCACAAGCTCAAGGTTAGCTGAGAAGCCAGTGGGGAGAGGGGTGATATGGCAGGAAGCAGGGACACCCCCCACCCTCCCAAGTGTATGTACACACAGTCAGAAACAAGCATTTGGGGCAAAGCGAGAGGGATTCATTCCCACTGTGTTCTGTGAGAAGGTGCTGGAATTGTTTGTGGGCTCAGGCCCTCGTCCTGACCACACCTCCTACAGCTGTGATCTTCCTGGGACTCCAGCTGGGAACCCTTGGACATGGTCAGGGAGTCAAGCATCACAGCGGGGGCCTGGTTGCACCCCTGTAGAGTTCAGCAGCCCCATGCAGAGATCGACATATTATTTCCCCACCACTCTGCTGGGTGTGACGTCCTGGCCAGTCCCTACCCCCATCTTGATCCTCAGTTTCCCTATCAGGAAGATGGGCAGGGGGAACTCTCTGCAAGTGTGTTGCTGGGGTGAGCTGAAGTCACCAGATGACCGTGTCTCTGTCTGTCTCTCTGTCTGCAGTCGGAGGCCCGGGAGCCATGGGCGACTGGGGCTTCCTGGAGAAGCTGCTGGACCAGGTCCAGGAGCACTCGACTGTGGTGGGCAAGATCTGGCTGACGGTGCTCTTCGTCTTCCGCATCCTCATCCTGGGCCTGGCCGGCGAGTCGGTGTGGGGTGACGAACAGTCCGACTTCGAGTGTAACACGGCCCAGCCGGGCTGCACCAACGTCTGCTATGACCAGGCCTTCCCCATCTCCCACATCCGCTACTGGGTGCTGCAGTTCCTCTTCGTCAGCACCCCCACCCTGGTCTACCTGGGCCACGTCATCTACCTGTCCCGGCGCGAGGAGCGGCTGCGGCAGAAGGAGGGGGAGCTGCGGGCGCTGCCCGCCAAGGACCCCCAGGTGGAGCGGGCGCTGGCGGCCATCGAGCGGCAGATGGCCAAGATCTCCGTGGCCGAGGATGGCCGGCTGCGGATCCGCGGCGCGCTGATGGGCACCTACGTGGCCAGCGTGCTCTGCAAAAGCTTGCTCGAGGCAGGCTTCCTGTACGGCCAGTGGCGCCTCTACGGCTGGAACATGGAGCCCGTGTTTGTGTGCCAGCGCGCGCCCTGCCCCTACCTCGTGGACTGCTTCGTGTCGCGCCCCACGGAGAAGACCATCTTCATCATCTTCATGCTGGTGGTCGGACTCATCTCCCTGGTGCTCAACCTCCTGGAGCTGGTGTACCTGACGGGCCGCTGCCTGAGCCGGGGGGTGAGGGTCCGGCAGGGCAGGGAGGGCCCCCCAGCCCCGGCCCCGGGCTCAGAGCCTTACGCTGACCAGGTTTTCTTCTACCTCCCCATGGGCGAGGGGCCCTCGTCTCCCCCGTGCCCCACCTATAACGGGCTCTCCTCCGCCGAGCAGAACTGGGCCAACCTGACCACGGAGGAGCGGCTCACTGCTTCCCAGCCACCCCTCTTCCCGGACCCGGCGTCCCAGGATGGCAGGAAATCCCCTAGTCGCCCCAGCAGCTCTGCTTCTAAGAAGCAATATGTGTAGGGACCCTGGGGCTCATGTCACCCCAACAGAGAGGTCCCGGGATGTCTGGCAGCCTGGGGCGCCCTTCCTTGATGACACAGCCAGATGACTGGGGATGGGGGAGCGGGGAGAGGTGCTTGCTGGCCAGACACTCCTCATGACCTGATGGCAGGTTGTCCTGGAACATCTGGGGTCTTCCTGGTGGCCTAGGGTCACTGGTTTCCCTGCAGGTACAGGCAGAGTAGTTCTGGGGATCTGGGCAAAGGTGTTAGAGGTCTGCTGGCCTTTCTCACCTGTTCCTCAAAGCCCAGAGCCGATCCACCCCATCCCTGGAAGAGTCCCTTGGCCAGGACTGTCTGTGCTCTGACTAACCTGTCCTCAGAGAAAAAGGCTGGTAGAGGCTGCTGGGTCAGCCTTGCTCACACATGCAGCCTGGACTGGATCCCCCCACACCCTCACCCGGGGCACCTCCCTCCCTCCCCTCCCGCTGAAATAAACAGGCCTTGATCACAAGCCGGGTGTCTGTTTTTGTGGTGTGCCGCCAGGCAGAGTGGGGAGGAGTCTCCGGCTCTGCCCAGCTGTGAGGAGTCTCTGACCCTACCCAGTCTAGTCTCCTCGAGCCATTCTGCCTCTCACGGTGCCCTGCATCCTAACCCCCGCCACCCCACCGCCTTTGCAAATGTCCTGAGTGCGACCCTCTTCCCACCCCCACTTCTGTGGCATGGCCTGCGACATGCCACAGGCCACATCAGCAGCTGACCCCAGAGTCCCCGAGTCCTGCACACTCCAGCACCTGCATCCACTTCACCCGGATCTGGGGTATTGGGTGGGGAGAAAGTGTGTCCTTCCCCACCTTTGCCCTGTCTGCTCTGTCCCCCAGAGGGGTGACTAGAATGCCTTTGTGAGGTTGCCATCCCTCCCCGATGACAGTCAGGTGATAGCAGCACACAGTGGAGGGGACATTTGGGGTGAGTAGAGGAAGTAAATGTTGCCTCTGAGCGCCAAGGCCTACGGGGAGAACCACGAAGTTGAGTGGAAGCTCAACGGGAGCCTCGGCAGACATGGGTACCCAGGGAAACGGCAGAGCACTGGGGGCGAGGGGTGACTTAGGGTTCGAGGTACATTCTAGGCAGTGGGAGGTTTGGGTGAGATGAGCCCCCCGCTAGCAGGGCCTCATGTCTCTGTGCAGGCAGCACTGGGTGAGCTGGCGCTAACTTCCTACCCGGGCAGGCCTGGGGCTGCCGTCAGGGGACCAGCTCCAGCTCCCCAGCCCGTTGTTTCTCCGATAGTCACAACGCCTTTGCGGCAGGTTGGAAACAGCGCCCCTCTCCTAGTCGGGTGGGTCTCCTCACAGCCAGCCTTGAACTAACTTCCCTCACTTTTGCCCATCTGCCTGGGCGCTCCGTCTGATGAGTCTCAGGCTCTCCTCTGCAGTCCCCTCAGTGTTCTCCTGAGCCTTCTTCCAGGTCCTCAGACCCACCTGGCATGTTCCATCCTCTCCTCTGCCAGCCTGCAACACTCCTTCCCCCCACACTGTCCAGCCCTGCAAACTTCTCAGCACGCCTGCATCCCAGGAAAGACAGAAAGGTGAGAGCTGTTTAACTCCGGGGCTCACGTTTAACTGCTGCCTCTAACCTGCAGTGAGCCATCAGGTCTCTGTCAATCATCTCACTTCTCTGCTCAGTTTTCTCATCTATAAAAGAACACTGCCTGCCTCACCCGTGGCAAGAAATACAATAAGAAAACACATGTGAGTGTGCCTGACTCAGGGAAGTCACGTAATAAAATTTCTCTCATCCTCTGCAGCAAAACTTCCTTCAGGAAGCCCTCCTGCATTTCTGCTGCTAATCTCTCTCTCTCTCTCTCTCTCTCTCTCTCTCTCTCTCTCTCTCTCTCTCTCTCTCTCTCTCTCGATCTGGGCCACTGCTTAGGAGTTTATTATAAGATAGTATAAGATACCCCAGCAAGTCTGTAAGACTCCCCAAGGAAACTCTTACATTCCCATAGGTCTCATTCACTTGTCCATTCCATGAGAGATTGAACTGCACCAGGAAGGAAGTTGGCTACTCCCAGCTCACTCTAGGATGCAGAGGGTCTCTTGCAAATGATTCGCCCTCTCCAGAGTAAGAGGCCAATGGTGCCGGAGAGGTCAGTGTCTTAGATTTCCCTGGCCTGAGGCCCCAAGAGCCCATGTTTGTGGTCAGTATTTCCTGGCCCCCACCTCCCAGCCTGGAAAGGCAGAAACAGGTTTATTTGAGAACTTGGAGGAGGAGGGTAACTCCCTCTCTAAGTTGCTTGCTCTGAACTTGTGAGGGCTGTGACCAGAGCCTTAGCTCGTTGGGAAGAGTAGGGTTAGGTTCTAACCTAGGACCCCACAAACTCAGCACCATGGTAATCTAAATTAATAACAGATCACAGAAAGAGCCCTAGTCTGCAGTGAGGTGACCTGACATCTTCTGCCACACTCATTTGACTGTGACCCCTTCTGCTTAGTGAACCTCACTTTCCCCACTGTGAAAGGAAAGGAGTGGAGGTGAAGCCGGTGGGTGGTAATTAGATCTGAGGAGCGCTGTGGGGAGAACCTTGACCCCTACGCTGGGTCCTAGCTCATGAGTGATGGCTGGTCACAAATCAGATTGGGTCCTGTGACTTGAATTCATGTTGATCTGCTGAGGAGCAAAGAAATGGGTGGATCACGTGGGGTGCACTGGGAAGTCCACGCACTCCAAGGTCATCTTATCTGTGACGTGGGGGAGCATGTGAACATCACAGGCTGTGCAGGATAGAAAGTGTGGGCCGCATGAAGGCAAATCCCTTCCCACCCAGCATGCGGCCTCACTGGCCCCAGGGGCTGGCTGCAGGGGTGACCTCCAGGGCTTTTGTTTCCCTTTCCCACAAACTCCAAAAGGACTGAAAACGGCTCCTGGGACCTTCTTCCTCACCTCCAGCTACTCCCACCCCTGTTTTTGACCCAGAGGGTTGCTTGAGGTTCCAGTGTCTGTCCTTCCCCATCATGCCTTGCCCCCGCATATGGCAAAGTGCCATGTGGGTCGGTCCTGAGCCCACTCTGGGCTTGTTCCTCCATCTAACTGGACTCCAAAATGTTCTGACCAGCCTTTGGTTTATTGTTTTTTTGCTTGTTTTGGTGGTTGGTTGGTTTTTGAGAGACCACACCCCCACAATGCTCAGGGTTTCTTCCTAGCTCTGTGCAGAGGGGTCACTCCTGGCAGGGCTTCAGGGACTATATGTGATGGCAGGGGTGGAGCCTGGGTGAGCCACGTGCAAGGCAAGCACCTAACCACTGTGCTAGCTCTCTGGCCCCAACCTGCAGTTCATCTTCTTTCCTCTTAGTAAGTGCCATTCTCCCTTGGGCCCTATTAGAAATTGCACTGTGGTGTAGCTCTACTCAGAACCACTTTCCAAATGCTGTTTCCTTAAAGGAAAGACATTCCAAGTTAGTAGGTCAAAGCATAAATACTTAAATTAAAAATTTAGGGGCTTTTTTGGGTTGTGAAAGCTGTTCGTTGTGGCTGGTGAAGCGCAGAAATGCCTGAGCAAGTTACAAGATCCTCCTGCACAGACTGTCTCGGAGGGTCAGAGAGAGTGTGGGGGAGCTACAGCAGCAGGCCGCGAGCCCAAGGCTGTGGCTCCAGCCTCTGATCTGAGCCAGAGGTACCCACACCAGCACTCTGAAAAATGTGAAGAGGGAAGGAAGCTTGCTCTCTACAGAGAATAGAGCACGAGGGAGACTCCATGCAGAGTTAGAATGGGAACACCATAAAGAACGGAAAGGTTGGGGCTGGGGCAATAGTACATGTAACTGACCAGGGCTCAATTACATTGAGCCCTGGCATCCCATATGGTGCCCCAAGCCCCGCCAGGAGTGGTCCCTGAGTGCAGAATCAGGTCCCTGCGCTTCAGCAGGTGTGACTACCCAAACCCAACCAAAAAAAGAGGAAACAGAGAGAAATGAAGTGGATTTTTTTTTTTTTTGCTTTTTGGGTCACACCCGGCAATGCACAGGGGTTACTCCTGGCTCTGCGCTCAGGAATTACCCCTGGTGGTGCTCAGGGGACCATATGGGATGCTGGGAATCAAACCCAGGTGGGCTGCGTGCAAGGCAAACGCCCTACCCCCTGTGCTATTGCTCCAGCCCCTGAAGTGGATTTTTACGTACTGCAGGGCCAGATCCTCAAACATCACTCTCCCAAAAGCTCCCAAGATGCCAATCGTAGAGCAAGAGAGGTAAAGAGAGGATCTGACTCCACTCTAGGAAGCACCAGAAAGACTCTTTTAGGTGCTGGCTGCACATCAATCAACACCCAAAAGAGGAGTGACCCAGGTCAATGAGGAGGAAGAGCATGTGGGCAGAGGGAAGAGCATCCTCTGAGGCTTGAGGAAGGGAGAGACTCTACATACTCACTGCTCAAGATTGTTTTTGAGGAGCCAGAGTGATAGTAAACTGGATAAGGTGCTTGCCTTGCACGTAGCTGACCAGGATTCAATCTGTGGCACCACAATTCCTGGCTCAGGCGTGACCCTGAGAACAGAGCCAGGAGTAAGCCCTGGGCACAGCTAGGTGTGGCCCCCAAACAAAAAACAAATGACAATGACAGCAACAAAAAGAACAGCAAGATTTTTTTTCCAGATAAAAAACATTAAAAATCTTCAATAGTATTATATGAAAGTGCTCATTCTGAGGTACCCACACCAGCATTCTGAAAAATGTGTGATTCCAAATGGCAGGCTGGGGGTCGGGGTTAGAAGAGGGAACCTGAGAGCACTGGTCGAGGAAAATTGACACCAGTGGTGGGATTGGTACTAGAATATTGTATATTTAAAACCAACCATGAATAATTTTGTAAAACACAGTGTTTTCATGAAATATTTTTAAAATTTTTTATTAAAAATAATTTTATAAAATTTGTAATTTCTTGGGGCTGGAGCGATAGCACAGCAGTAGGGCGTTTGCCTTTCACGCAGCCAACATGGCTGACCCGAGTTCGATTCCTCCGCCCCTCTCGGAGAGCCCGGCAAGCTACCGAGAGTATCTCGCCCGCACGGCAGAGCCTGGCAAGCCCCCCGTGACGTATTCGATATGCCAGACACAGTAACAACAAGTCTCATGTTGGAGACGTTACTGGACCCGCTCGAGCAAATCGATGAACAATGGGAGGACTTATTATTATTATTTATTATTGTAATTCCTTGGGCTCCCTGTGGAAGATAGCTCAGTGGGTAGGGGTGTGTGCCTGACAGACACAAGGACCTAAGTTTGATTCCAGTACCACCCTGGGGGCGCCCAGCCCTGCTGGCCTGAGCAGCTTCGAATTCCTGGGCCAGAGCACTAAACCCAGCGGCTGATTATGGCCAGGAGTAGCCTCAGGTTCTCTGAGCACTGCTGGGGAGCCCATATTGTTTTCATTCCTTTATTAATCATGCAGCAGTTAATATATATATATAATATTTCCTTTCATCACAGAAGTTGGGGAACTTGTGGAGCAAGACATTTTACATTTTCTTCTCAGCACTTTTGTTTTTACTATTTCTGTTTCTACTATGAATTTGAGTGTTTGTTTTTAATTTTGTCTTTGGTGTTTTGGGGGCTAATATTTCTCGCCAGTTTTTATATCTTCCGATCAATTTGTGTAAGTGCTTTATAGAAAGAAAATATCAACTCTATTGGCATTTATTTTTATTTTTAAAAATCTCTGTGTTAATTTGTCCTCCTTAATATATATGTTAAATGTATCAATATTTTTCTTTCCAACTAGAATATAAAGATGGCCCATACTCTGGGAGAAATTAATTGCCCACCACTCATCTGACAAAAAGTTGATATGCAAGATATATAAAGCACTGGAACAATGCCATAAGAAAAAGAAATACTCAACCCTATCAAAAAAACATGGGAAAAGAGATGAACAGGAGCTTCTTCACAGAAAGAAAAATTTTTAAAGCCAAAAAGTGTGTGAAAAGATGCTCTATATCACTAATCATCAGGGAAATGCAAATCAAAACAACAATGAGATATCATCTCACACCACAGAGACTGGCACACACCAAAAAAAACAACAACCAGTGTTGGCAAGGAAGTGGGGGAAAGGGGACACTCATTCACTGCTGGTGAGAATGCTGATTGCCCCAGCCTCTTTGGAAGACAATAGGGAATTCTTTAAAAAACTAAGAATTGATCCCAGCAATTCCATTCCTGGGAATATATCCCTAGCGCCCAAAATCACAATGCAGAAAAGACATCTGCATTCCTATGTTCATTACACTACTACATACAACAGCCAAAATATAGAATCAAACCCAAGTGCCCATGAACAGATGACTGGATAGAGAAACTATGGTATAGATACACAATGGAATACTACTTGGCTATAAGAAAAGATAAAGTCATACATTTGCTACAACATGGATGGATCTGGAGAGTATCATGTTGAAATCAGTGAAACCGGTCAGAGAGAGAGGAACAGACTCAGAATGATCTCTCATATGTAGGATATAAAGAAACTTCCTAAGGGAATATCAAATGCTCAACAGCAATGGAAATGAAGAGCAGGAGAACCAATCTTCAATAGGAAGCTTGCCAGTGGGGCAGCAGGGGGGCATAAGTTATGGAAGGACTTAAGTAGGACAATGAGGACAGGGACAAATGTCTGCCACAGAGGTGGGCTAAGGGGTGGTAGGGAAACTGGGGATATTGGTGGAGAGGAGAGGGGCACTGGTGAAGGGATTGGTGTTAGAACATATGCCTGAAACTCAATCATAAGTATCTTTGTAATTCTGTAATTTGCAATGATTCAATTAAAAAACTAAAAAATTAAATATTTTTCTTTATAATAATTTTATGCTTATATAATATCCCACTTTCTAGATTATGTTTAATAGTTAATATTTTAACCTATCTTGAACATTACAGGAGGGAAATAGTTGTTAAATAAAATGAAAGAAAATAAATATATTAATTTTTTTTTAATGAATCACCGTGAGGTACAGTTACAGACCTACAAACTTTTGTGCTTACATTTCAGTCATACAATGATGGAGTACCCATCCCTCCACCAGTGCCCATTCTCCACCACCAATGTTCCCAGTATCCCTACAACCACCCCCACCTCTCCCCCCACCTCTGTGGCAGGTGCATTCCCTTTCACTCTCTCTCCCTTTGGGTGTTGTGATTTGCAATACAGGCATTAAGTGGCCATCATGTCCAGTCTATAGTCTACCTTCAGCACACATCTCCCATCCCAAGCAGGCCCTCCAAGCATCCTTTACTGGGTAGTCCCTTCTCTATCTGAGCTGCCCTTTCCCCCAGCATGTAAGACCAGCTTCCAAGCCGTGGAACAATCCTCCTAGTCCTTATCTCTATTATCCTCGGGTGTTCACATATTAATTTTAGATGTAAGGAATAAAGTGCTCAATTTGGACTGAGGATATGGTTCAGCAGTAGAGTACTCTCCTTGTATGTATGAAACCCTGGGTTCAATCCCTAACATTGCAAAAATAATTACAATAGAAAGATAGTAGCAAGATTAAAGCACTTGTTTTGCATGCAACTGACCCCAGTTTAATCCCCAGCATCATATATGATCCCCTGTACATCTCCAGGAGTGATCTCTTGAGTAAAGTCTGAAGTAGTTCCCTAAATACCACTAGGTATGGCTCCAAAATTCAATAATGATAATAATAATAATAATAATAATAATCACAAACAAACACTGTCCTCCCATTGTTCATTGATTTGCTCGAGTGGGCCCAGTAACGTCTCCATTTTTTTTTGAGACTTGTTGTTACTGTGTTTGGCATTTTGAATACGTCATGGGTAGCTTGCTAGGCTTTTCCGGCGGGCAAGATACTCTTGGTAGCTGGCCGAACTCTCCAAGAGGGACGGAGGAATCGAACCCGGCTCAGCCGTCTGGCTGCACGCAAGGCAAATGCCCTACCGCTGTGCTATCGGTCCATATCAACAATAAATAAAATAAAGTGCTAACTGCTCGCCTCCCCTCCATTATTAACGTCGTATTTATTGAACTACACTAATCCATAACATTGCCTTGGGCATTTACTATTTTTCTATCTATGAAAGTTCATTTCGCAGGGGCTGGAGCAATAGCATAGCGGGTAGGGCGTTTGCCTCGCATGCGGCCGACCGGGGTTCCATCCCCAGCATCACATATCACATTCCCGAGCACTGCCAGGAGTAATTCCTGAGTGAAGAGCCAGGAGTAACCCCTATGCATTGCCAGGTGTGACCCAAAAAGCAAAAAAAAAAAATCATTTTGGGGTGGTGGTGCTAGCCACAGTAGAGGATAGAATGTTTGCCTTCTACAAGGCCAACCTGAGTTCCATCCCTGGCATCCCACATGGTCTCCTGAGCCTTCCAGGAGTAATCCCTGTGCACAGAGCCAGGAGTAAGCTCTGAGCACCACAGGGTGTGGCTCCCCCCTAAAAAATTATTTATTTCTGGACTGCTTATAATTCTATTGAGCTATAAGTTTATATAATATCCCTCCTCTCTTCATTGATGTGGCTTTGTAATGTATTTTAATATATGGTAGAATACATAGTCCCTTTACTGCTTCTACTTTTCTAAAGAATTCTGGAAGC
The DNA here is from genome assembly GCF_029834395.1 of Sorex fumeus. NCBI lineage: Eukaryota > Metazoa > Chordata > Mammalia > Eulipotyphla > Soricidae > Sorex > Sorex fumeus. The sequence continues at coordinate 50,083,805 of NW_026606104.1, forward strand.
CAGCATTATCCTGGAAGTTACATTACCCAAGGACTTGGAAGATTTTTCTTGGTGCAACCTGAAAGACCAAAACAAAATCCCAAACAACATGGGCACTAGAGAATCCCGGGGAAAACAGCAAGAATGCCATAAATGATGCCGATCAGGGGCCCCAGCCATTCACCCAGGGCATCCACTTTTTAGTGCTGTGTTGAGCTCCTTTGTCAATAGGATTATCCTAATTTGATAAACAATAATAATAATTGGAAAGCTTTCCAAACAAATTCTCAAGCCTTTTACATGTAGGCTGCCACTAAGATGCTTATAAACAGGAGCTTATATGAATGGAATTTGGGCAATAAAAACAAATCTGAAATCTGCATCAATGAAATGCCCTTGGGTCTGCTTCAGCCCTTTGTCGCAATTGATGAAAACCCCTTAAATCTGAACTCTGCCCAGCCAGAGTATTAGCTACTCCTAATTTGGAGAAATCAAACTTTACCCATCATATGAGAAATCTGAGAATCTAATGCACTTAAATGGTCTTCCTTGCTGAAGACCATATTTATCCTGGGTCCCAAATTAGTACTTGATTTTAAGAAAGAGTTTGGTTGGTTTGTGTTTGTGGGCCACACCAAGCTGCACTCAGGACTTACTCCTACCTCTGTGCTAAGGGATTACTCCAAGTGGTGCTTGAGAAACCATAGGCAGTGCAGGAGATCAGAACTCTGGTCTGTTGCTTGCAAGTCAAGTACTTTATCTGCTGGATTCTTACCACCACCACCACCACCACCAGCATGTTCTTTCCATCACCCCAGCCTCATGTTCTTTAGTGCCTCTGCAATCATCATGAAAGGTCCCCTGAGTAGAAGATACTCTTGAGTGTGCCAGGGTCCCATATGCACACTCAAAAAGCAAATCTTCCCAGGTGAGCATTAACAAGCAATTATAGAAAGGCTGCAAGATGCTAAATTAATATCCAAGTGTCAGGCTGGAGCAATAATACAGTGGGTAGGGTGTTTGCCTTGCGCATGGCCGACCTGAGTTCTAATCCCCAGCATCCCATATGGTCCCCCAAGCACTGCCAGGAGTAATTTCTGAGTGCAGAGCCAGGAGTAACCCCTGAGCATCGCTGGATGTGACCCAAAAGGAAAAAAAATCCAAGCGCCAGTCATATCCCTATATTCTAGCAATGGACAAGAAGAATTTGAAATTTAAAACATAATACCATTTGCATCCTCACCCGCAAAAAAAAAAAGAAATGTTATAAATCTAATAAATAAATGAGTAGAATTATAAAAGTATAAAAAAATTCAAAGACGAACTAAATAAATGGAGAGCTGATCCATGCTCAGCAGGGTAAGACTTAATATTATCAATATGTCAGTTCTTCCCAACCTGATCTATCGATTCAAAATCAAAATCCAAAGTCCAAACAAAATCCCAGCAAGTTGTTTTGTAGATAAAGACAAAATGATCCTAAATTTTATTTGTAGAGACAAAATGCCCAGAATATTCAACACAATATTGAAAAAGAAGGTCAAAGTTGGAAGATTGATTCTACTGACTTCAAGACTCGCTAAAAAGCTTTAGCTATCAAGACAATGTAGTATGAGTGAAAGGACCAACATAAGGGTCGATAGAACATAATAGACATTCCAGAAAGAGGCCCACAAAATATAGTATGTTGAGATGTACTACAAGAGCTCTAAGGAAATACAATGGACAAAAGATCATAACTCAAAAAACTGTGTCAACAATAGAACATCTGTACGTAAAAGAAAAAAAAATCTACAGATAACCCCCTACAGAGATGTCCCCAGACCCCAAGGATTTACAATTTTATAATTCCAGGACCACAGGGCCACTTTTGTGGCTGCATGACCTCTCATGATACCCATAATAAGCAACAGAAAATCAATTATCTAGCATATGCCTGTGACCGGCAGGCTTGGAATGGTGGTGGGAAAATTAGGAATAATGGTGGTGGGAAGGTGTAATAGTGGTGGGATTGGTGTTAAAATATTGAATGTAATCAATTAGTGTGAGCAATTTTAAAATAAACTTTAAAAAATTAAAAAAAAATCTAGGGCCCAGGAGATGACATCAAAGTGGCTGAAATACAGATTTTGCACGTGGCCGTCCCAGGTTGCATCTCCAGCACTGCATGGTCCCACAAGCACCGACAGAAGTGTCCCCCACATGAAAACTCATCTAAATACAGATCTTGTGCTCTTTACAAAAAAATAATTTTGTAATGCTTGGAGTCACATTCAGGGCCTTACACATGCAATACATGTATTCTTATCACTGAGCCTCATCCTCAACCCACTCTTCACAAAAATTAACTCAAAATAGATTATAGATATAAATGTAAAATGTAAAACTTTAAAGTGCCTTGTATATATCATAAGAGAAAACCCTTATGGCATTGGGTGTGATGGTTACTTCTTAGATATAAAACCAAAGGCATAATCCATAACGGAAGTGATTAATAGACGAGGCCTTATTAAATTACTTAAATTTTCTTTTCTATGGAAGTTACTGTACAGAGAATGAAAAGACATATCACTGATTGAGAAAAAATGCAAAAGACATCTGGTTAAAAGCTGTTTGTTATTCAAACGTTGATAGTAGGTCATGCTGGATAGGGACAAGATATACAGGAACCCTCTATACTTTCTGCTTGTTTTCACTTTGAACTTAAAAGTTCAATAAAAAACAGAGCTATATAAATAAAGACTGTGAGACTGGCAGAAGAACAGACAAGTGGATCGATGAAACAGAGTAGAGAGCTCCAAACTACTCACATAAATATAGCCAAGTGTTCTTTTACAAAGAGCTTAGCCAATGGAATAGATAAGACCATCTTTTCCCAGACAATAATACATCCACATGCAAAAATAAATAAATAGGCCTACGCACATCCATTGTGCTCTTCACAAAAGTTAATTCAGATAGACCAGATGTAAATACAAAACAAAGAAATTTTAAATCTAAGAAGAGCTCCAAGAGTGATAAATGCTATAAAGTCTATTTTAAGTCAAATGAATAAAAAATATATAACACAGAAACTATTTGGGCTGGAGTGATAGCACAGCGGGTAGGGCATTTGCCTTGCATGCAGCTTACCTGGGGTTTGATTCCCAGCATCCCATATGGTCCCCTGAGCACCGCCAGGAGTGATTCCTGAGTGCATCTCCAAGTATGACCCAAAGAGTAAAAATAAAAAAAAAAAGGAGGGGAATTGCATAATATATGAGTACCAATTCAAGAAGATACAACAGCCCCAAATGCACCTGATAATAGTCTCATAATAACTGAAATAGTGGCTAGAGATATAGTACAGAGGGTAGGGCAATTTGTTTTGTATGTGGCCGATCTGGGTTTGATCCCCAGCACCCCATAGGGTCCCCCAAGCACTGCCAGGAGTAATTCCTGAGTGCAGAGCCAGGACAAATTCCTAAACATTGTCAGGTGTGGTCCCCCCAAAACCAAACTGAAAAAAAGCTGATAGAACCTGTAGGATAACATTGGTTTGTCCTTTCAGCCTTGCCGCAGGGAGCTTAGGTTTACTGGGTTACTCCCTTAACAGTGCTCCCATTCCTCTGTGTTTATTTGAAACTACTCTCTGTGCTCTATTAACTTGTAAATATTGCTTTTCTCTTCTCCTTAAGTCCTTTTCATAGTTAATTCAGAGCAATGTCCTTTTTGTATGAACACAAGAAGACAGTTAACACTATGCTTTTGTAATTTGGGAGTTAATTGGCTCTGAATGATAGTTTCCTCCTAGACATCTGTTCTCTTGACCTAAGCCTCAGTTGCCCTTACTTCCTAGCACCCCCAAAGCAGGGTCCCGAGGAGGGACTGGATAGACCCAGGGCAAGCTGTGAGCTATGTGCTACCCTGGCATCAAAATAGGCCTGGCCAAAGTGCCATAATGCTTAACTATAAGTTAAGAGCATGGTCATGGACAAATGCTGTCATGATCCAAAAAGCAATAACTAGATTCAGACACTGCTAAAGTTAGGAATGATTAATCCAGCCTGAGTACTATAGACTGAGTCTGCGGCAAGATGTCTCCAGGAGAGCCACCCTACAAGCTTAATGTATCTCTTCCTGTGTCCATACAAAATAACTAATATTAAGGAGTAGAATTAAGATGTTAATTAAGACATTAATTAAGTTATTGAACTAAGGAGAGGAGAAACACCCCTAGGTGGTATTTTGCCCTTGAGCCTGATGGGTGGTCAGGAAGGGCTTCTGGTATGTTGATTTTGCTACCAGACAGGGTGTGGTGGCTACCCCTAATGCTGGGGAGTTGGAGAGAGAGACCAGGGCAGCAAGATGGAGTGCAGAGAGACTAGCAAGGGGGACAGAGGGAGAAGAATGCAGGGGAAGAATTCAGAGGCAGGCACATGAAGAGAGATGAGCAGGAGAGACAGGAGGAAACAGGAATTAGGGACAGTGTGAGACTAGAATGAGGGGCTCAGGGACACTGGGGCAGGGACGGGGCCGGGGGAATGGAATAAACGGCAAGTAATCATCAACCAACTTGGCCCTCATTTCCTCCTTTGTCTGCTCATGGCCTGGGTCGCCCCCGGCGAGAGTCGCCAGGGCTTCCCCTAGCTGCCAAGAGATTATACAGGAAGAAAGAGATGAATCTATAATTATAGTTGAAGATCTCAGCTCCCTTTCTTTACAGCAGTTGATCAACTTCGACACTATCAACCAAACTGACCAACGGACATAGCTGCAGCTCTCCACCAAAAGAGCAGAATACATGTTTTTATTACTATTATTGGGGGCTAGAGCGATAGCACAGTGGTAGGGCGTTTGCCTTGCACGCAGCCAACATGGCCGACCCGAGTTCGATTCCTCCGCCCCTCTCGGAAAGCCTGGCAAGCTACCAAAAGTATCTCGCCCGCACGGCAGAGCCTGGCAAGCTCCCCGTGATGTATTCGATATGCCAAACACAGTAACAACAAAGTCTCCAATGGAGATGTTACTGGGCCCGCTCGAGCAAATCGATGAACAATGGGAGGACAGTGACAGTGATCATTACTATTATTAATGAAATTTTGATTTACAAGGCTGTATGTGATTTTATTGGACGTATTTTTTTATTTGGGGCCACGCTTGGTAGTCTCAGGTTCTTTGCTCAAGGGTCTCTCCTGGTCAGGGTAGTCACCATATCCTGTCTGGTAGCAAAATCAACATACCAGAAGCCCTTCCTGACCACCCATCAGGCTCAAGGGCAAAATACCACCTAGGGGTGTTTCTCCTCTCCTTAGTCCAATAACTTAATTAATGTCTTAATTAACATCTTAATTCTACTCCTTAAGGTGTTCAGGATGTCAGGGATTGAATTGGGGTTGGCCACATCCAAAGCAAACACCTTACTCACTCTTCTCTCTTCAGTCGAATACTTGTTTCAGGAATACAATTCCATACTTCCTCAAAGTATACATTATTATACTAAACCTGCCATCCAAGTATCAATATCTCTCCCCCACCATCCACTCTTTCAATATCCTCCACTCTTTCAACCCTCTCCCCCACTACCCATTTTCCTTTTTTTTTTTTATGTAGGAGTACTGCTATTTATTCAGCCACTGATTAGCTGATTGAATTGTGCATAAATTCCACCTAACTTTTTTTTTCATTTTTTATAACTGTATTTATTGAAATCACCGTGAGAGCAGTTACAAAGCTTTCGGGTCTAAGTCTCGGTCATACAATGAAACACCCGTACCTTCACCACTGCCCATTCTCCACTCCCAACAACCTCAGTATACCCCCATCCCACACCCTCCCACTATCTGTGGGGCAGATGATTTCCATATTACTCTCTCTCTACTTTGATCACATTCAATATTTTGACACCAGACCCACCATTATTATTTGAGATTTTACCCCAACACTCAGATCTGCTGAAAAGGCAACAGTAGACAATTTGTTTTCTATTGCTGGTTATGAATAACATAGGATGTCACGTGGCTGCAGCAGCGGCCGCGCAATTTTGAAATTCCGAAATTTTAACACTTAAATCTGGAGGGATTTCTGCCAAAACTTGCTGGGTTCTGAGCTTTGCTCCTGAGTCTCTGGGATCATGGCCGTTAAGCAGCTTGATCAGGAGCAAGAAAGGCCATTCGTGGGCAATGACTTGATGACTTGAGGTCTCATTGGGGTGGGGAGGACAGGACCAGCTCCACCCCTATCCCGTGAGGCCCAACATGTCTCGTCACTGCGGACCCAAACCTGACTGTCCAATGGCCTCCACGGATGGCAGCCACCGAGCCGCCAGGGGAAAGCAGGTGGAGGGGCAACACCCTTTGCCCCCTGGGGTGGCCCGGTGACAGTAACCTACTGTGTGGTCCGAACGCATTTCTGCCAAAAGCCGCTGGGTTTCGAGATTTGTTTCTGAGTCTCTAGGATCATGGCCATTAAGCAGTTCAATCAGGAACCAGAGAGGCCATGCCTCCAATTATATATCTGAGCCAGAAGTGATTTGTGGGTGTGTTTCCCACATACCTAACTTTTGGCCGTTTACTTTCTTGGGAAACTTGGCCCCAAGTTTTTGGGGTCTGGCCAAAGGCACAGCAGCAATTTTTGGGTATCTGGAAGTCTGAAGGTGCCATGAGGCTGCTGATGCACTCGCCTCACAGGTACAGATTGACCTGCTGGCGGCACCATACTCCCCACTACCCATTTTTCTAAATAATTTAGTGTACGGGTAGCATCACCAAAATAGCTAATTTATTGAGCTATAAGATCAATCTTAATAAATTTTATAGGATTTAAACTAAGCAAAACATGCTCTTAACCACAATGGAACTGAACTTGAAATCAATAATAGAAAAAGAGCTGAAGGGAAATAAAGACAAAATATTTTTTAAATGATATACTTTTAAGTAAGCCAAAAGCCAAAGAAGTCACCAAAAATTGGAAAATATTTTTAACTGCATTAAATTACAACACAATGTAACAAAATTTTTGTGATGTAGCCCAAACAGTGCTTATATGGAAATTTATCTTTATTTAAAATATTTTAAATTGTTCATATTAAAAGAACAAGTTCCAAAATTAATTATCTAGGTTTGCTCTTTAAGAGGATAGGTGTGTGAAAGATCAACTGACTCTGTTAAAGAAAAAGCACAATAAATATAAGAAATTTATGAAATATAAAAACATGAATTGAAAAAACCAATGAAATAAAACTGTTTCTTTAAAAATATATATAAAATTGATAAATATATTCTTTAAAAATATATATAAAATTGATAAATCATTGATATATAAAATTGATCAAGACAAAGAGACACAATTTACAAATATATGCATGAAAGAGTAACAATCCCAAAGACATTAAAAGATAATAATATATTATAAACAATTTCATACCAACAAATTCAACAGTTTAGATAAAATAAACAAACTGTTAAAAAGAAATAAATTAATCAAAGCACACTAAAAAAAAAAAAGACAGGGGAGGGAGCAACAGTACAGCAGGTAGGGTGCTTGGCTTGCACTCAGCCAACCCAGGTTTAATCCGTGGCACCCCAGATAGTGGCCCCAGCCTGTCAGAAGTGATTCCTGAGTGCAAAGCCAGGAGTAAACTCTGCACTTCTGGGTGTGCAACCCCCCCCCAAAAAAAAAGAAAAGAAAAAGAAACACAGGTAACCTGAACATCTTATAGCTATTTTTTTTTAAAAAATGAACCCATTTTATTAGAGCCTCAAGACCAGATGGACAATAGAAATTTGGTTTCCTCATACACTGAAATTGAAAAGCAGTTTCGTTTTTGTAAAATTTCATTATTGATAATTTTATGATTTGTATTAATGAAAACAGAAAGAATTAAAATCATGTGATTAAGCAATTTATATCATCAACATCCATATTTACTAAAGAAATTTTTCAGTGAAAATGAAAGCATTCCTTTTGTAAGAAATCTCTAAAGAGGTGAAATCATTAATTTTACTAGTTATATTCACCTACGGGCTGGAGCGATAGCACAGCGGATAGGGCATTTGCCTTGCACACTGCCGACCCAGGTTTGATTCCTCCGCCCCTCTTGGAGAGCCCGGCAGGCTGCCAAGAATATCCCGCCCACACAACAGAACCTGGCAAGCTACCTGTGAGGTATTCAACTCTTGTAGCTACTTTTAAAATAGAATTTGTTGTTTAAAATCCTTCCAAGAGACTCTGGTCTTTAGGTTAAAAACTCTGGGATGTTGGGCTGGAGCGATAGCACAGCGGGGAGGGCGTTTGCCTTGCACACAGCCGACCTGGGTTCGGTTCCCACCACCCCATATGGTCCCCCAAGCACCACACCGCCAGGAGTAATTCCTGAGTGTAGAGTCAGGAGTAACCACTGAGCATCGCTGGGTGTGACACAAAAAGCAAAAAAAAACAAAAACAAAAACAAAAAAACAACCAAAAAACCTCTGGGATACCCTCAGGAGGGGGATGGGACAAGTCTCCACCCTGCTAAAGTCCCAACAGCTGCACCCAATCCCGCACCCATCACCATACAAATGGCCCAACATCACTGCTTCATGACAAATCCCTGAAGAGACACAAAGACAATGAAATTCCCAGGTCCACAGAACCTGGAGCTCCTGCAGTGCATTGTGGCTGCATAGGCTGCAGCACTGTCCTCCCGTTGTTCATCAATTTGCTGGAGCAGGCCCAGTAATGTCTCCATTGTGAGACTTGTTGATACTGTTTTTAGTATATCAAATACATCATGGGTAGCTTGCCAGGCTTTGCCATGCAGGCGGGATACTCTCGGCAGCTTGCCGGGCTCTCCGAGAGGGACACCCTGGAACCCAGGTCGGCTGCGTGCAAGGCAAATGCCTGACCCGCTGTGCTATCGCTCCAGCCCAGGCTGCAGCATAACACCTCTAATTTCCACAGTACCCAGAGAAGCACAGCAAATTAGGTGGAAAAGGAGATTAGACACCAACTAAGCTCTGTATAACACAGAAGGCTAAGTCAGCAACAAATGGCTCAGTAAATTCCTCAGACAATGACTTTAATAACACCATTGTGAGATAATAAAGACTTCCACAACTTTCTTTAACTAAACGGTTTTTTTGTTCTGTTTTATTTTTTAGTTTTGTTTTGGGGCCACAGGTAGAGATGCTCAGGGGTTATTCCTGGCTTTGCACTCAGGAATCACTCTAGGTGCTCAGGAGACCATAAGGGATGCCAGGGATTGAACCTGGTCTGCTGCATAAAGGCAGGCGCCTAATCCACTATGCTATCACTCTGGCCCCTGAACTAATTTTTAATAATTCCACTTACCATTTTGTTGTAACAAACAATATAAAATAATTTTGTGCCTGCCAAGGGGCAAGCTTGAGGGGTGGGTAGGAAACTGATGGAAGGAAGGTCACACTGATGGTGGGATTGGTGTTGGAATATTGAATGATGGAAACAACTGTGTTATGAACAACTTTGTAAATCACAGTGCCTAAACATTTTTTTTTCTTTTTGAGTCACACCTGGCCATGCACAGGGGTTACTCCTGCCTCTGCACTCAGGAATTATCCCTGGATATGCTCAGGGGACCATATGGGATGCTGGGAATCGAACCAGGGTCGGCCGCATGCAAGGCAGACACCCTACCCGCTGTGCTATTGCTCCAGCCCCCCTAAACAATCACAATCACAATCACAATCACAACCGTCCGGTTATTCATCGATTGCCTCGAGCAGGCCCCAGTAACGTCTCCTTCGTCCTAGCCCTGAGATTTTTTTTTCAAAAAGTGCCATATTCAAGGCTCTTTCAGAGTTAGGAGAAAGAGACCCTTCATTGTTACTGGTATTTGGCATATTGGGTACGCCACGGGTAGTTTGCCAGACTATGCCGTGCGGACAGGTAACATTTGGTAGCATGCCAGTTTGTCAAAGTAGGAATGAGATGATAAGATGTTGCGTGGCTGCAAATGCGGCCGCGCGCTTCCGGGAACTGGGTTTTATAGTCTCTGAGTCTTGGCCGTTGATGGGATTACACGGCGCCAGGGGGCCAGTTGGTGGGTGTGACCCCCGCCTACTGGAATTCGGAGGATCTGGGTGGAGGATGCTCAGCCTCGATCCGAGTAGGCTTGGAGATCTTGGCCCTGGGACCCGCGTGGCTTTGGTCCTCTGCCGGTACCTTCATGTGTGCGGAGTGGTCTCAGCATGGTGGTGGCTCGTTCTGGAGGTCTTCAGCTGCCGGAGCCCTTGTTCGGGCGGGGAGGAAAACTCAACCCGCTCCCCTCCAAGGGGCCCCAGTGAGGACAGCCAGGCGCGGGGGCAGGAGACTCTGCCCCCCTAAACATTTTTAATAAAATAAACCCTTCTACAAAGAAAAACTGAAGCCCAGATGACATCAATGCTAAGTTTGACCAAACATGTAAGAATTAACAATCTACATAAACCCATACAAAAACTAGAAAAGGAAAACATATATCCAAACTCAGTTTATAAAGTAAGCATACCCTGATAAACATGAGAAAAAGAGAAAGAGGAAGAAGGGAAGAAGGAAGGAAGGAAGGAAGGAAGGAAGGAAGGAGGGGAGGGAGGGAGGGAGGGAGGGAGGGAGGATGGATTACAGACCAATGCAGCACATGATTGAGCTATAGACCAGTACCACTGCTGAATATAGATACAAAAGATAAAAAAAAAAATAGTGGTATAAAGAATTGGTGATACACTAAGACTAAGTGAGTTTTATTCTAGAAATGCAGGTTTAGTGTTCCTGAAAATCATGTGATCATTCAATAGATTTAAGGAAAGCTTTTAATAAAATCTGATACTTTTTTTTTACTTTGGGGCCACACCTGATGGTGCTCACGGGTTACTCCTGGCTCTGCACTCAAGAATCACACCTGGTGGCTTAGGGAACATATGGGATGCTAGGGGTTGAACCCAAGTTGGCTGTGTGCAAGGCAACTGCCCTATCAACTGTACTATCACTCCAGCCCAAACTTCAACATATATTCCTCTTTAAAACTCTTAGTAAGGTACGAATAGAGAAAAAAAAAATCCTAAATCTGATGTGGAATGTCTACAAAAAACATCCATCTAATATTGTACTTGATGATGAATTAGACCAGGATAGCTGATTTAATAACTTTTATTCAACTTCTTGCTGGTCAATGCAATGAGACAAGAGGTTTGGAGAGCTAGTACAGTGGTTAAGACTCCTCCTTTGCGGGGGGCATGGTGCCGCCAGCAGGTCAATCTGTACCTGTGAGGCAAGTGCATCAGCAGCCTAATGGCACCTTCAGACTTCCAGATACCCCAAAATTGCTTCTGTGCCTTTGGCATGACCCCAAGAACTTAGGGCAAAATTTACCAAGAAAGTAAATGGCCAAAAGTTAGGTATGTGAGAGACACACCCACAAACCACCTCTGGCTCAGCTAGATAATTGGAGGCATGACCTTTCTGGTTCCTGATCGAACTGCTTAATGTCCATGATCCCAGAGACTCAGAAACAAATCTCAAAACCCAACGACTTTTGGCAGAAATGCGTCTAGTCCCTGCAGTAGGTTACTGGCTCCAGGCCACCCCAGGTGGGAATAGGTTTTGTGCCTGGGCCTGTTCCCCCTGGCGGCCCAGTGGCCATCATCCTCCAGAGGCCACTGGACAGTCAGGTTTGGGCCCACAGTGATGATACACGTGGGGCCTCACGGGATGGGGGTAGAGCCAGCCCTTTCCTCCCCATCCCAATGAGACCCTGAGTTGCCACCCATGAATGGCCTCTCTGGCTTCTGATCAAGTTGCTTAATGGCCATGATCCCAGAGACTCAGGAACAAATCTCGAAACCCAGCGACTTTTGGCAGAAATGCGTCTGGTCCCTGCAGTAGGTTACTATTGCCAGGCCACCCCAGGGGGGAAAGGGTACTGTCCCTCTGCCTGCTCCCCCTTGGCAGCTCAGTGGCCGCCATCCGATAGAGGCCATTGGACAGTAGGTTTGGGCCCGCAGTGACAAGAAACGCGAGGCCTTATGGGATGGGGGTGGAGCCAGCCCTTTCCTCCCTGTCCCAACAAGACCCCGAGTTGCCACCCATGAATAGCCACTCTGGCTCCTGATCAAGCCACTTAATAGCCATGATCCCAGAGACACAGAAACAAATCTCAAAACCCAACAGCTTTTGGCAGAAATGCGTCCAGTCCCTGCAATAGGTTACCGGCGCTGGGCTACTCCAGGTGGGAATAGGTTTTGTGCCTTGGACTGTTCCCCCTGATGACCCAGTGGCTGCCATCTTCCAGAGGCCACTGGACAGTCAGTTTTGGGCCCACAGTGACAAGACATGCAGGGCCTCACGAGATGGGGGTGGAGCCGGCCCTTTCCTCCTCACCCCAACGAGACCCCGAGTCGTCACCCATGAACGGCCTCTTTGGCTCCTGATCAAGCTGCTTAACGGCCATGATCCCAGAGACTCAATAACAAATCTCAGAACCCAGCAGGTTTGGGCAGAAATCCTTCCAGATTGAATTGTTAAAATTTCGGAATTTCAAAATCACGCGGCCACTACTGCAGCTGCACAACCTCATATGTTATTCATAACCAGCAATAGAAAACAAATTGTCTACTGTTGCCTTTTCAGCAGATCTGAGTGTTGGGGTAAAATCCCAAATAATAATGGTGGGTCTGGTGTCAAAATACTGAATGTAATCAAAGTAGAGAGAGAGAGAGTAATGTGGAAATCATCTGCCCCACAGGTAGGGGCGGCTGTGGGATGGGGGTATACTCGGGTTTTTGGTGGTGGAGAATGGGCAGTGGTGAAGGTACGGGTGTTTCATTGTATGACCAAGACTTAAACCCGAAAGCTTTGTAACTGCTCTCATGGTGAGTCAATAAATAAAATTATAAAAAATGAAAAAAAAAGACTCCTCCTTTGCACACAGTCCAGCCTGGTTTAATCACTGGCACTGCATATAGTCTCCCAAGCACTACCAGGAGAGTACAGAATCAGGATAAGCTCTGAGTACTACCAGTTGTGGTGCTATAACACTAGTAAAGGAAGAAAAAATTATACATATTTATAAAGAAGGAAGTAAAATTGTCTTTATTTTCACATACGATTTTTCAAAAAATTCTAGGGAATCTGAAAAGAGAGATACTAGAACACATAGTTAAATTTAGGAAGAACTGAAATTCTTTGTTAAGAAAAATTTACATATTAATGAAAATAAAATGTATTTTTTGTTTTTTGTTAGCTTGTTTGGGGGTCACACTCAGTGATGCTCAGATTCCTGGTTCTGCTGGAATTACTCCTGGCAGTATTTAGGGGACCATATGGGATGCCAGGAATTGAACCCAAGTTGACCATATGCAAGGTTAATGTTGTACTTCAGCCCCTCAACTGTATTTTCATACAAAATACAAATAACAATGGAGAATTTGGAATTTTTAAGATACCATTTGTAACAGAATCTAAACTGCAAAACTGAAATCAATTTAACAAAATGTATAAAATTTGCACCCTGAACATTATAACACATTTTGAAGAAAAAAGTAGAAAAAATAAATAGCCATAAGATGTAACTATTCATAGATAAAAAGACTCGTTTATATACATTTTTAAGAAGTTGATTTCCCTAAGACTAAAATAAAATAAGCTCTGTTGTGAATTTAGCACAGTTACCTACTTACTCTAAATCATTTGTGATCTGTGTGACAGAACTTACTAGGTTTGCCCATATCCTACTGTCTTCTTCCTGGTCTCATTGGTAAACTCCTGTACTTCCAGCCTCCTTGCACCAAGGCAGTGCCATGCACCCAGTTATCACCAACAGAATGTCCATAAAAGTGGCATGAGTTACCTCCAGGCAAAGAGGTTAAGAGCAGGTGGCTGTTTCCATGTTCTTCCCTTGCTCAAGAATGGAGAGGATCCAGGGGCAGACTCTGAGACTCTGAGACCCTAGAAGATGATGGAACCACAATGTGAAAAAAGTCTGGTCCCTGAACAGCAACAGCAAAAAGCAGAGATCAACCCTCAGAACTACGGTCATGGTCCTCCCGTTATTCATCGATTTGCTCGAGTGGGCCCAGTAACATCTCCATCATGAGACTTTTTTTTTTGTTACTGTGTTTGGCATATTGAATACGTCACGGGGAGCTTGCCAGGCTCTGCCATGCAGGCGAGATACTCTCGGTAGCTTGCCGGGCTCTCCGAGAGGGGCGGAGGAATCGAACTCGGGTCGGCCATGTTGGCTGCGTGCAAGGCAAACGCCCTACCCATTGTGCTATCGCTCCAGCCCCAGAACTACAGGATATGCAAAAAAAGCCCTGAGCCTTTATTGTATTCATCCTTGGAGTGTTGGGTTTTTATTGTTATTGTTGTTACAGCATTAGCTTATATAACCAACTCCTAATGCACACACACACATTTTTACTCTAGGTTTATCCTGTTTTGGGGAACACAATTCCCCCAAAAGTCTTAGTTCCTGCTAGACTCAGCTCCCTCCCCTCAGTTTCCATCCCTGGCTCTTCATTCAAATTTCCATCTTTCCTTCCTAGTACAACCCTGGGTGCCAAATCATGAAGAAAGCAAACCCCACCAACAATTAGAAGTTTTAAGTGCACATCTCTGTCTCTGAGTCATGAAGCACAGTAAAAATTAACAAAGCTTAATGTTTCTATAGCCTAGATCCAAAAGTGTCTTCATAAATGACAAGCCATGTGTCCTTGATCATGTGAGCCTGTTTCTCTGGGCCTCAGTATCCCCATCTGTAAGGCGAGAATAACAACCTCTCCTCTATGGGTGGTTGTAAAAACAAAACTAGGTCACTAGTAAGGACCTGCATAGTACCTGATACATATCAGTACCCCAAACTACTTGATTCACATCCTGGGCAGGATCTCCAGATCCCATCTGCAATTCAGGGGCCTCTGAATGGGTGGGGAAAGGCATTCCTGAATCTAGGCGGGAAAGTATCTGCTCAGTGCCCCTTCTTGTACCCATGAAGGTGAAAGACCTCTTACTGCAAAGATAGTAGCAATCTGCTCCAAATAATACACTGATAATAATACCAATATCATAGACTACAATATTAGCTCATATTCAATATGCCAAACACAGTAACAACAAAACAACAAAGTCTCACGATGGAGACGTTACTGGGCCCACTCGAGGAAATCAATGAACAATGGGAGGACAGTGACAGTGACAGTGACAATATTAGCTACAATCTATTAGGTGGGCTTATTATATTGTATATTCCACAGGAGGAAATATCAAGATGTGTTTTCAATTTCCATAACAACTTTATGAAGTGTCTATTTACACATGAGGAAAGCCTGATTAAGAGAGGTTAAGTAATCTGCTGAAAATCACTAGCAGAGCTGGAAATTAAACCCATCCATACCTTCCATCTTTCCTCAATCTAGTCAATACATTCTATCTGCTACCTGGGCCTATGCTGGGTTTGAAGACACAAAGACTCGGGGAGACAAAGTGTTCGAGGTGCTTTGGGGAAAATAGACCCACAACTCCTTAGCTCTAGCCCCAGAACTGAGCCTGTGCATTGTTGGCCCCTCTCTGGTCCCCTCCCCTGTGCTGCTCACTCCCGGGGCAGTGGAACCCCAAGGACAGCCCAGAGATGTTTCCTGGACCGCTGTTTGCCTTGGCCCCTGGGTGGGAGATGGCGAGGCCCGACAAGGTGAAAAACAAGACAGGAGCTGAAGAGGTATGTGGGGAGAGGCAGGCACGCCACAACCTGCTCTGGGGCTGCCCTTCTCCCCAGCCACCAGCTCACCAGGCCATTGTTCGCATGTTGTGACAGGGGCTTCGGCGGGGGCCCTGCAGACCAGGGGCTTCCTCCCCAGCCCGCCGTGCTTGGACAGCTGGAGGAAACAGGCGGCCGGCGGGCCAGCTCTCCCCTCCAACAACAACACGCTGCCCGCTTGCTGGGGGGCCGGCCTGGAGCCAGGGAGGCCACCCCACTCCACCCCGCCACTGGCAAAACATGTTTTCTTGTTTTCTGAGGGGGAGGGAGGCCGGTGCCCATCCTGAGCAAACACGGGCGCTGATAAGCGTGAGCAGGCCCGACAGCCAGGCCGCTGGCTGGGGCTGCAGAGCCAGGCCAGGCCCTCCGCAGGTCACGCAGGCCGGAATGCCAGGTTCAGAGGGAGAGAGGGGACAGCAAGCACCTGACCACTCCAGGGATAGAGCCCCCATCCTCCAATGTGCCTGTGCTGGAAAGAAAAAAAAAGATGGACCCTGGAGACTGCCATGTGGCCAGGAGTGACCTCCAGAAGTGCCAGGGGCTGTATTTCGTAGAGCAAGTGAGTCCCCATCCACTGTCTGGCTGGCTTTCAGCCATCTCCACACAAGCTGTTCCCAGGACTCCGAGAAAATGTGCGGAGTATGGGCTGAGAAACCTTTTCTAGTTGAGGAGTTGGAGGATCAGTGAGGTGCAGGGACTTGCCCAAGGCCACACAGCAGCAGGTGCACAGTTGGGATATAAATCCATACATGCTGAACCACAGAGTCTATTTTCTTTCTATCAGGCCATTGCCAACCCCATTGCCCATTGTTTTTCGGGTCTTTGGTTTACAAATCACTTAGCAGTGATGGTATTTGTTTTGCTGGGGGTGGTGCTCAAGGGATAATCCCAGCTCAGTGCTTGAGGTATTAGTTGTGGTGATGCCTGGGGACCACACGGCCCTGAAGATGAAATGTCTTTTGCATGCCAAGAATGCACTCAGCTTGCTGGGCAACCTCTCTGGCCCTGTATTCATCTATTTACTTCTTTTTCTTTCCTCCCATTTATTTATTGATTTGTTGCTTTGGGGGCCACAGCTAGCTGTGCTCAGGGCTTACTCCTGGCTCTGCACTCAGAGATCACTCCTGGCAGTACTTGGGGGACATATGCAATGCTGGGGGTTGAACCTAGGTCAGTCATATGCACAGCAACACCTGACCTGCTGTACTATCACTCTGCCTCCCTTGCATTCACTTCTGAGAGCAGTTATGGGAGTCATTTCAAAGCAGCTACCACTAGCTCTTATCTTTTCATCAGGCAGTTTACAAACAAAGACATTGTGCTCAAGTCTTACTTTGGGTTTCTCCCAAGGCAGAACCTGAGGTAAGAATTTGCATCCAAAGTGGTTTGTGTGGGAAGCTCCCAAGCCAAGACTGGAAATTAATACAGGGAGCATCCACAGCAGGGTTTGCTATCAGAAACTGGGGTGCCTCCCACTGAAGCCCCCTGAGTCAGCCTAGAAAAGTCCCCCAGAGATGAGAGGAAACATACATACTTGTCATCACTCCTGTCTGTGTTTGATTCAGATCTGCTTCTGCACCTCACCTCTCAGAGCCTCTAGCTTTTCCTTGTGTAGCCAGAGAAAGCCCTCAAAGAGATAACACCCAGGAAAGCACCCAAGAGCAGCCTAAGCCAACAAGACACTCATGCGGTGCTGACCACCCCTGTCCAGTCAGTAAAACAGCAGCATCACCCCCATTCTGCTGAAGCAAAGCGACACCATACCCATGCCCTAAGCATAAAAGGACTCTGTGTTATAGATGCTTCTTCAGTTGGAAGTATAAGGATGGCCTGTCACCAAGGGTCAGTGCAGCCTATCTCACAGGGATTCAGACCTTCAAGAGAGCACAAGTCTCCCGACCCTCACTTGTGCTCACCCAGCAGGAGGAGCACCCGGATCCTGGGTTCTCCCACTTCCACCTCTCCCTCTGCCCCCCATTTGTCACATCTTCCTCCAAAAGGCTACAGCTGTCCTTACTTCTCCTCCTGGGAAGAAGTTCTGCCTACTGCTGTCCAGAAGCCATATGAAGAATCTCAAATACGCTCTACATGCCCCTTGCAGAGTCCAGAGGCTCTGGTACAAACAAGACCCTGAGTAGCCCTCTCAATGCTGAAGTGTCCAACACAGGTACCAAACTGGGAGGCCCCAGGCACTTCCCTGACCAGATGGAGAGTTCTGGTAGTCAAGGGATTTTGCCCACCATCTGTGCAATAGGCTGATCAAAAGATTCGAGAAAGGAAGAGGGTTGCTGCTGGAAGATCCTTTATTAATTTTTTTTTCCTGTGGTGAGGAAAAGAAAATTCTAGTGGTGCTCAGGGATTACTCCTGGTTCTGCACTCAGGTGGGGCTCGGGGGATCACATATGGTGCCAGGAGTTGAACCTGTGACAGACATAAGGTAAGGTAAAGGTAAAGGCCCTCCCGTTGATCGTCGATTTGCTCGAGCGGGCCCAGTAACGTCTCCATTGGAGACTTTGTTGTTACTGTGTCTGGCATATCGAATACTCTCGGTAGCTTGCCGGGCACTCCGAGAGGGGCGGAGGAATCGAACTCGGGTCGGCCATGTTGGCCGCTTGTAAGGCGAACACCCTACCCGCTGTGCTACATATACAAAGCAAATGTCCTACCCACTGTACTATCACACCAACCCCAGCTGCTAGAGGTTTCTAAGGGAAGAGCAGATTCAGGAAGAGAGTCCAATAGACTGAGCCCAGGCTTTGCATGTGGATTGCCTGGATCTGCTCCTTGGCATCATATGATGTCCTGAGCACCACCAGAAGTCAACCCTGAGCACTGAGCCAAGAGAAGCCCCGGAACACCACTAGACGTGACTCCCAGATGAAAAGAACAAACCACACAGACAAAGATATAATGCTGGAATGGGTGCTCCAGCCTGCCTTTGCTCTGCCAATTGCTGGGTGTGAGGGCTGACACAGCGGGGATGGGCCTCTCCAGGTCTGGGCAATAAAGAAGCACAGCTTCTGCAGCAGATCTGGAAGAACGAAACGGACTAGCATTCATCTGTTTCCTCACATCAGCATGCACTGGGAATGCTGTAGAACACTTGTGATGAGACAGTGCCCCACTAGGCGTACTATTCACACTACTCTTTGTGTTCCTCTGCATGGTTCCCTGTCCAGAGCAGATGTGGTCAAGAGCCACTCTCTCCTCCTGCTCAAAGTTGGGAAGCTGCTTGAAATCTCACCTCCATCAGTTACTCTAAGCAGCCCTGGTCTGAGCTGCATCGTGCCTGCTCCATCCTTGCCTCTGAGCTCCCTGGGACCAGAAAGGTCTTAGCATGGCCCCTGTTCAAGATGTGTAACAGGCCCTTACTGGGCTTAGGGTCTAGGCTGGATCCCTTACTCTCAGATGCAGCCTAACTCCCCACCCTCACCTCTCTGATTTCATGCCTTTACTCATCTTCCCTTACTCAGCTCTATTTTGCTCTGCTCTGGTCCAAGGACACACCTGTTTCCTGCCCCCCAGGACACCCAGGACCCTGAACTAGAGAATTCAGTTCAAAAGGGGTTGCTCCACAGCTGTTCTGTTTCTGGAATGTGATCCCTTGGCAGTCACACAGCACAGACCCCAGGGAGCACTGACGGTGACTTCCCACCTGAGTACTGGGTCATCGACCAGTGGGTCACCCAACCTTGACTGCATTGGCACAGCTGTAAGGAAGATGGGGCCAGGAGCTCTTCTCACTCTGCAGCAATGTACCAGATTTGCTTATCCATTCACTGTCTGTCTCCCTCTTTGGAAATTAAAATCAAAAGGGTGGACATGTGGACCATCTTATGTTTATTCTTTACTCCCTGGGACAGAACCTGGAATGTGGTGGGCACTCAGTAGTTGACAGCTGAAAAGAAGAAATGAGTGCATCGCCCCCAGCCCACTAAGGCTAGCTGCAGTACTCAGTAGGACTGTTTCTCCAGGATCTCCATGTTTGAACCCCACTAGGAGTGCACTTGCCTGCCCCACACCCCACAGAGGACTGCAAACTTCTCTGCTACCTCATCTTTGTCCATCTGCCCTGCTGTATGTTTACAGTTTTCTGGTCCCCTGAGATATGGATCTTCCAAAACCCTCCCTCCCAATACCCTATACCTGTTCAACAGTCAGCAGCCCCAGGAGGAGAAACAGCAGAGAATTTGAAAGCTAGGGTCCTAGAACCAGGCAGGCTGATTACTCAACCTCTCTAATCTTGCTTTATTTATATTTTGGGGATCAGATCCTAATTGTACTTAGGGTCTACTCTAGACCACTGCTCAGGGGATGCTCCTGGCACTGCTTGGGGGAATCCTGTGGTACCAGGGATTGAAGATGCTACATGTAAAACATATGCAGCAGGGGCTGGAGTGATAGCACAGCAGGTAGGGTGTTTGCCTTGCATGCAGTCGACCCGGGTTCAATTCCCAACATCCTATATGGTTCCCAGAGCACTGCCAGGAGCAATTCCTGAGTACATGATCCAGGAGTAATCCCTGTGCATCGCCGGGTGTGACCCAAAAAGAAAAAAAAAAAACATATGCAGTAGTGTTTTGAGTTCTCTTCCCACCTCCAAAGGCTCAGCATGTTGCCATCAACAAAATACAAAGGCAATAATTCCCATACCAAAGCTTTTTATGGGAATCAAAGAGGGATCTCTTCCCTCCATCCCTTCCTCCAACCCAGCTCCAGGACTCCAGTCATACATTTTCAGAGAATGTTTTCTGGTCGAGCGGGCCCAGTAACGTCTCCATTGGAGACTTTGTTGTTACCGTGTTCTGGTTTTCTGGTCTATCATGGGTCCCAGGAACTATGTGAAGGACACTGAGATAAAAATCACTATTTCTCCTCTGAATGAGCTCCTCTAACGCAGGGGTTCTTCTCTCTGGTCCAAGGACACCTGAACACCACTTAGAAGCCTATTACAAATGTCAACAATAGCCTGCTCACCTCAGTGAGCTTCCATTTTGGGTGCTATAGTTGGTGAGGGATCATGATCTAGTCTAGCATTTCCAACAGTTCTCAGTAACCATGCAAGGACTGAGTGTGAGATGAGACAGGCACTGTTTGAAGCAAGTACTATGATAAATAATTCCAATAATTAGGAACAGGTTCAGCACCTCCATGAATGTGCGAGGAACGCCAAGAGAGAGATAGCCACAAAAAATCACCTATCTTCGAAAACTCTTGAGCTAATTCGCCAGCGTGGTTTGGCGCATGCCTCAGGCAACCGCAAGCTAACGTCTGAGCTCGCAAAGCAGTGCAGAGATGCGATCAAGGAAGACCTCAAAGAGAGAAGAGCAGAAGTACTGGTAGATGCGGCAGAAGCCGGGAAAAGTATTCGTAACGCCCGCCTGTCCTTCGCCAACTATAAGACCAAGATGACTGCCCTCCGACGTCCTGATGGATCCATCACATCCTCCAGAACGGCAATGGAGAAGATTATCCATGACTTCTACTCAAATCTCTTCGATAGCCATGTCCACTTGCCGACATACCAAATTCCACAGGATGGGTATGTCGTTCCCAACGTTCTCCCTTCCGAAATCCGACACGCCATTTCGTCGGTAAAGAAACAAACAGCACCCGGCCCAGACAAGGTCAGACCTGAACACCTGAAGAACCTGCCATCAGTACTCAACAATACACTGGCTCGGCTCTTCACTCGCTACCTGTCTGAATGCAAGGTTCCGTCCCAATGGAAAACCAGCAGGACCGTACTACTGTTCAAGAAGGGAGACATCCATGACATTGGCAACTATCGCTCGATCTGCCTATTGTCTGTCATCTACAAGTTGTTCACTTGAGTCATCCTAAATAGGATTGGCAGAACACTAGATGAAGGACAACCATGCGAGCAAGCGGGGTTCCGCAAAGGATTTAGCACCATCGACCATATCCACAGAATAACCAAGCTCATTGAGGTTTCTGGGGAGTTCAAGATGCCGCTCTATTTAACGTTCATCGATTTAAAGAAGGCCTTTGATTCTGTTGAGACGGAAGCGGTCATTGAAGCCCTAGTCAATCAGGGCATTCAAGCCCAATACATCAGGATCCTCCGTGAGCTGTATTGCGGATTCACTACCAGGATCTCACCATTCTACAAAGAAGTGATCGTTGATGTCAAGAGAGGGGTGCGGCAGGGTGATACCATTTCACCGAAACTCTTCAATGCCACCCTCGAGAACATCATGCGACGACTGGAATGGAAAGGAATGGGAGTGAAGATAGATGGTCGGCAACTACACCACCTCCGCTTTGCTGATGACATTGTTTTAATAACACCAAACACCAGCCAAGCGGCACAAATGCTGGCCGACTTTGACCGTGAGTGTGGAAAGGTAGGACTACAGCTGAATCTTACGAAGACAATGTTTATGAGAAACAGCCTTGTTCCTCACGCCCCATTCGCTCTCAATGGAACGACCATCTCCGAATGCAACAGCTATGTATACCTAGGTCGAGAGGTCAACATGACAAATGACCTGGCACCCGAGCTGCGCAGGAGGAAGAGAGCGGCTTGGAACGCCTTCAAGAACGTCAAAGAAATAGCTAAGAGGACGAAGAACCTCCGGCTCCAGGCACATCTCTTTGATTCCACTGTTCTTCCTGCATTAACATATGCCTCAGAGACCTGGGCCCTACACAAACAAGATGAGAATGCTATTCAGGTCTCCCAAAGAAGAATAGAAAGAGCTATGCTTGGAATATAACGCTTCACTCAAATGAGAGAACAAATCCGGAGTTCTGACATCCGTCGACGATCAAGGATCAGGGACGCTGTCTCATTTGCCAAGGTGTCGAAAATCAGATGGGCTGGTCACGTAATGAGATTTAAAGACGACCGTTGGACTAGAGCTGTTACTGATTGGATTCCACGGGATGTCAAAAGACCCCGTGGCCGCCCACCTACCAGATGGTCAGACTTCTTCGTCAAGATCATGAACGATCGGTTTGAGGCCCTTCATGTTCCCGGAGCGAACAGATGCCATTGGGCTACACTAGCATGCGACAGGGACAAATGGAGACGTTACTGGCGCCCACTCGAGCAAATCGCCGACTAACGGGAAGTTAAGTGATTAAGTAAGTGAATTAGGAACAGGAGTTAACCTGGGTTCTCCACTTCAGAATTCAGAGCCCTCAAAATGTTTTATGGGGTTGGAGAGATAGTAGAGTGGGTAGAGTGCCTGGAATCCCAGCATCCCATATGGTCTCCTGAGCTCTGCCAGAAGTAATTTCTGAGGTAAATCCAGGGGTAAACCCTGAGCAATTCTTGATGTTGATCCCAAAAACAAAACAAAACAAAACAAAATGTTGCTGTATACCCTAAAAGGGACCTCTGCATTCCCCTGATTATTTGGTCATGCAATCCTTTTTGTGACAATACTCTGGAGGACAAATGTTGAGCAGATCACACTTAGGGGAACCCCCATCTAACTCAAGCCTCATTTTTTCAGAGAGGGAAACCAAGGGACTTTCCTGGTCTCTATCCTCTTTTCAGCCAAGGACTCAGGAAAGGGGCTTGCTCCCAGGCAGAGGGGACAAACACAGAACAAGGTCCTAGGCCAGAACTTCTCAGCTTCTCCACCTGCCCAGTGCTGCCTTCCCTGCTTTCTACCGACATGAGCTCATGCTCCAGGTGCAGTTAAACAATGCACACCCTCTGGGTCTCTTCAGGGCCCACTTCCACCCTCAGGAAACTCCCTCTGGGAGAAGAGTCATGGGCAGCAAAAGCAATTCAGGGCACCACAGGGAAGGGGACAGGAAACCCAGCTAATAGTGGGAATTCAGGTGTGCTAGAGTCCAGCCCCAGTTCTACCACGTGGCCATAGGTGCTTAGAAAGAGTCCATTCATTCTCTGAGTCTTAGTTTCTTCAGCTGAATGATCCACTGAGACATTACAGATGATTAAGGAAACCATAATGCCTTCTTCAGACCTGATGGTATTGTTATATAACATCAGATATGAAGCAAACAATCCTCTTTTTTCCTGAGAGAGCTTAAAAAAGGGGACTATGTCAACTGGAGAGGGACTCCCAAAAGGTGGATCTGATTCTCTTTGATGTGATTTGATTGAATTTGGAGAATTTGATTCTCCAAAAGATCTGATTGTTTTTGACAGAACTACAATCTTCCTAGAAACTGAGACAGGATAGCATAACACTAGTCAAATCTTCTGAGGGCCACAAAAGTCAAACCAAAGAAATAGCAAAAAGCAAACTCCTAGAGATGACTTGTGTCCTGTGCATACTTTCCCTACTCTCACAAAAGCCTACAGGGCAGATATTCCTCATTTTGCCCCAGAGCCTAACCTTGACTTTGTTTAGGTTTGTAGATAAGATGGAGGGTGCCTCAGGAGACCCACCCATCAGGGAATTCATTGTTTGTTCTGGCGCCCAAAGGTCTGCAGCCCACCCTTTCTTTCCTGTTCTTTCCCTATAAAAATGCCTTCTATGACCGTGCACACAAGGTGGTTGTTTTGGGAACAGGAATTCCCATCTTCCAACCTGCCGGCATCTTGCCAGTAAAGCTCTTTCTTAACACATCACTATGTCTCTCGTCTGATTGGTTCTCAAGCACCAGTGGAACCAGACCCTTGGGTTACAATTTGGCGAGCCAGTCAGGAGGCATCTGTAGCTGTAGCCCAAGCATGAATAAGAAAACTTTCTTTTTTCTCTTTTTGGGTTATACCTGGCGATGCACAGGGGTTACTCCTGACTCTCTAGTCAGAAATTACTCCTGACAGTGCTCAAAAGACCATATGGGATGCTGGGAATCGAACCCGTCAGTCACGTTCAAGGCAAATGCCCTACCCACTGTGCTATTGCTTCAGCCCCAGGATAAAGAAACTTTCAGCTAAGCTACCTGACATGGCTCTGATTTGCCACAAAGACTGTCCCCTTTCTTAAAAAATATATATATATAATTTTTTATATTTTTAATGAATCACCATGAAATAGAGTTACAGACTTACAAACTTTCATGATTATGTTTCAGTCATACAATGATTGAGTGCCCTTTCTTTCCTGGCCCAATGCTGACCTCTCACACCTCCCTGAATGGACCAGAGAAACAATTGTGGGTAAGAGCCTATCAAAGCTCATTGATCAGCCATATGTAGCTGCTTGTGTCTATAAATAGTGAAAAGTTGCCAGGGCGCACTTCTGAGAATTTCCTTCCCTCCTGGCCAGGGCCTCTTTCCTTGTGTACTTGGGAGAAACCCACAGTACTCTCTTGAAATGGGAATAGTTATAGAACATTTTTCTAAAATCTGTCCTATTTTCTGTGTATGGCCCGTGTGTGTGTGTGTGTGTGTGTGTGTGTGTAGTAAAAACAGGTTTTATTTGGAAGTTCTGAGAAAGGAGAGAGAGATGCAAGTTTTTCCAAAGGCAAAGAGACAGAGAGAGAGAGAGAAAGAGAGAGAGAGAGAGAGAGAGAGAGAGAGAGAGAGAGAGAGAAAGAAAGTGCCCCAGTACATATCCCTATGTGTGACCACTTCTATGTCTGTTTAACAATGGGAAATTCAGTTGGTCCAAAAAAGAATCTCTAGATCTTATCACGAGTAGATAGACTATACATGAAACTTTCAGTTATGGTCCAATGACTAGAAGGAAAATTAGTTCCAACTGCAACGTAGGCTAAGCTGACCTTAGTACACTCTTCTTAGATCAAGAAAGCAATGGCCCATGAATGGTTCATTTAACTAATACAGTATTTTGCAGCTTGATCTATTTTGAAAAAGATTAGGGTAAGAATGGTCAAATTCCTTATGTGCAGAATTTCATATTATTGTACTAAGATGAGAGAAAAGAGAAGCAAGATTTTCTCATGGTACAGAGCTCTAACACAGAAAAGTCCTTTTGTCTGATGATAATATTGAGAGTAATGAGGTGAAGGCAATGATGCTCCCAAACCTTAACCCTCACCCAGTGATGATGCCACCATGAGAAGCCTGGAAAGAACAAAATCTGGAGAACCAGCGCTCAGTCAAACAGAGAGTCCCTTTGATGTCTTATGAGCCACACATACTTCTATAAAATTGGCAGGAACAAAGCCTTGGAGACATCACATGCTAGTCAAGGCAGCCCCTAAAGAAAACCTCCTGGATGACATTTCCTTCCAGAGAGAAAATCATTGGACTAATGAGCCTGAGTCCAAGTTTAAAAACGATGGTTCCAAATTAAGAGAAGGAACCCACAGCAATCTGGAGATGAAGAAAACTATGAGGAAGATGAGAACGACTTTATTTTGTTTTGTAGTCCTCTGAGTTCACTGGGAGACTTGTGGAGGGTAGAAGGAGAAAACACTAATCAAATGAGTCAAAAGAATAAAATTTAAGCAACTGCTGAACCTGCCACTTAATGCCATGTTCATTGAAAGAGATATATTTGCCCTTGATATTACCCCATTATGAGTCTGGATTCTGCTTCTAATGTTACTGTCCATATAGATTTATCTTCTCCTGACTTGACTTTCTTCCAAGTTCAAATTTCAGCCCCTCACCCTAATGTCACTCACCATCCCCTTTGGAGAAAGTACATGATATTCTTGGGCCTCCACAACCCAGTCCAGGAAAAAAAAAAAGGCCTAAATTAATAGAATAGCATTGTATTGGAGACTTCCTCAAACTAAGTATCACATGGAAGGTTCTTGGAAATGGTGTGGGCACCCTTGGTTTAACACTTTCCTCACCAGTCAGTTCACTGGTTGCAAGATAAACAGATACACATCAAATGGCACTGTAGAGGCACCTCCAGGCTTCACTGTTGTGTGTGGACTAGGGAAGGAACTTCTAACCCAAGGCTGGAGGCATCAATACTACTGGAGAGTTGAAGGGGAATGCAGAGTTGGCCGCTGTGCCACTACTCCTTTGTCCTCCTATGCTGGCAGCTCACAAGAAGCCGAAAGGAATGTAATAACAGCCCATACAGCTAAAATAAGAAGTCTTCAGAGATTATAAGGACTAGTTTGGGGCAGAGAATTCTCAGAATTTTTTTCCCTGTGGCAGGGGTATATGTGAACAGAGGCATGATGAAAAAGTTACCAGCTACCCTAGGCCAAACTTCTGAGGACACTGCAAAAACACAGCTGCTCAACAACAATCATGAGACTCAAGGGCACACATGGTTTCCAACAAGCAGATCACATAGACTTGGTGTTGGCCAGACAAGAGAGATCTTCATGCCAGTGACTCATACCACAGGTGGTATCACGACATTAACATTGTATTGGAGAAGTACAAACCCGACAAGGCAGGATAACTCGGAGTGCCAAATGAATACCATGCAGAAGGAAAAATGATCCTTTACACACTTTATTTATTTGACTCCCCTCGGGATTAGGAACCTTTTTGTTTTTGTTCGGGGGGCCACACCTGGTGGTGCTCAAGGTTTGCTCCTGGCCCTGCACTCAAGGATCACTCCTGGCAGTGCTCAGGGGACCATGTGGAGTGCCCGGAATTGAATCAAGGTTGGACACATGCAAGGCAACACCTTCCCTGCTGTTCTATCTCACCAACCCCAGGAGTCCTTTTTAGATCAGGATTTCAGACAGTAATTTCAATTCTTTCAAGTTCCTTGGTGCCTCCACAAAACTAATTCTTACTTTTATAAACAGGGGGTGTTCCAACTTACGTTCTAGATAAAAATTACTCATCCTAAATAACTCTTTTACAGTCAAGCCATTCCAAATATTTTTTCTACCAGGTAATTTTGTTCTATTCCACCCGCCCTTGCTTCCACGATGACCCCATTCAGCAGTAAGTCAAATCTGAGGATTCAGCACCCGGTTTCCTTCAAGATTATGGAAATGACAATTGAAAGTGGACATTTGAAGCTAGCAAAAAAAAAAAAAGTTAAGGTAATCAAACTCCTAAACCAGAGCACTTGAACCTGGGCTACTAAATTCCCCTTCAAAAAAAGAAAAAAAAGCCTAACAAGAAGGACCGTGTTTTTTCACTTTCCCCCCAAAGCCTAACCTTCACTTTGTTTAAGTTTGCAGATCAGATGAGGTATGCCTCAGGAGACCAGCCCAGGAGGGAGTTCATTGTTGAAGGAATTGATTGTTTGTTCTGGAGCCCACCAGTCTGCAACCCACCCTTTCTTTCCTGTTCTTTCCCTATAAAAACCTCTTCTCATGACCCCGCAGACAGTTGGTTGCCCTGACGATGTGAGGATGTGAATCCACCGGCTTCCAACCTGCTGGCTTGCTGCCAGTAAAGCTGTGTCTGCCCCCTCACCATGTCTCTCATTTGACTGACCCTTGAGTGTCAATGGAGACAAATCTCAGGTGCCACCACCAGTGTGGCAGGAAGGTGCTCACAGACTCACAGCTGCCTTTGCTGTCCTCTGCCTGGCCCTGCTCTGTCACCCAAGCTCCTAGATGATGCTTCTGAACTTCACCTGGCAGCTTCTCTTCCTTCTCCAAAATCAAACAGGTCTCGAGGCTGGAGAAGTGGTACAGCAGGTAGGGCACTTGCCTTACATAATCTAGGTTTGATCTCTGGCATCTTATACTGTCCCCTGATTCCTGAGCACAGAGCCAGGAGTAAACCCTGAGCACTGCTGGGAGTGGCCCCAAAACAACAACAAAAAACCTCAGGTCTGATGTCCAGGCTCAGGTGGAGGCCATCTCTGTGGCTCTCCTCACTGGTCTTCCTAGCCTGGAGTGATCAGTCCGTCTGTGCTGTCTCTTTGGGCAGTGAGCCCAGAAGTCTCTCTAGCCCAGCACACAGGTTGAGCAAAGGGCCATGTAATGCAGTTTTCAGCAAATTCAACTCTGGGACACCCAAGAATTTCTCCTTCTTCCAATTTCTTGAACTTTAGTCTGCATGTCTTAATAAAGCCCCCAAAGAAAAGGTATTTCATGAAGCATTTTAAGATTGAAGGTTGTAACAGACGGCGGTTAGAGAAACTATGGTACATCTACACAACGAAATACTATGAAGCTGTTAGAAAAAAAAGAAGTCATGAAATTTGCTTTTAAGTAGATGAACATGGAGAGTATCATGCTAAGTGAAATGAGTCAGAAAGAGAGGGACAGACATAGAATGACTGCACTCATTTGCGGAATATAAAATAACATTGTATGAGACCAACACCCAAGAACAGTAGAGACAAGAGACATGAGGATTGGTCCAAAGTTGGAAGCCTGCCTCAGTGCTGGGGGAGAAGGCAGTTGGGATAGAGAAGCAATCACTAAGTCAATGATGGTTGGAGGGATCATTCGGGATGGGAGATGTGTGCTGAAAGTAGACAAAGGATCAAACATGACGGCGTCTCAGTATCTGTATTGCAAACCATAATTCCCAAAAGTAGATAGAGTAAGAAGGAAAGTGCCTGCCATAGAGGCAAGGGGTGGGGTGGGGTGGGTGGAAGTAGCAGGAGGAATACTGGGGTCATTGGTGGTGGGAAACGTACACTGGTGGAGGGATGGGTGTTTAATCACTGTATGACTAAAATTCAATCATGAAAGTTTTGTAACTGTATCTCACAGTGATTCAATTAAAAAAAAAAAGGTTGGAGATTGGAGGTTGTGGTGTGTCCAGAAGGCATGCGCACCCCACAGCAATATCCTTAGATCAGCAGACACATTCACTCCATGCCTCACTACCAGTGGTCCTCGGTGGTAGGCAGAGGGTACCCCCACAAGCTGCCAACATCGTAATCCCAGAAGCAGTGAATGTGTCTGAGCCCGGGGCAGTGGGAAATCGGGATGGCTAGTCCGGTGAGTAGGAAATTAAGATGGTGTGATTATCCTGGATCATCAAGGAGGCTGAAAAACTGGGGAGAAGACAGGAGAGACCAGAGCAATGTGAGGCCCACATTGCCTATAAAGGTGGAGAAAAGAAGAGGCGGGGACCATGTGCCAAAGAATGTTGGCAGCTTCCAGGAGCTGGAAAAGACAAGGAAACAGATTCTCCTCATGTGCCTTCAGAAAGGAACTCAGCTTGACAACACTCGCGACTGTTCCGGTAAACTCTGTTGCAGACTTCTGACCTCCAGAGCGGAGAACAAATTTGTGTTGTTTTAGGTTCACTGGGTGGGAATTTGTTTCTAAGGGCAACTAGGCAGCCTCACTGTCCTTAGTAGGCCCAGACTCTTGAACCTCTGACCCCAAACTGGCATAGCTCCTTCAGCTAAGGAAAACCCTGAGGTTACCAGAACCATCCTCCTTATAAGGGAGCTGAGCAGCCCCACCTGTCACTCACTGCTCCCAGCAGATCCCTTGACAAGACAACTCACACATTAGCAACGAGAAAAAATACTCCCTCCGAACAGGTACGCTGGTCTCCCCGAGGAGAGCACTGGTAAAGGACAGTTTCTCCAGCCTACCAAGAACAAAAACACCTCCAACATTTGAGAGTGCTCGCTCTGGGCCAGGTGCCTTACACATATTTAACCCACTTCTCCCTCTCCACAGCAAGTGCTAGTCTCGGTGCCATTTTACAGAAAAGGGAGACTTAGACACAAGCTTAAGGAACTGGCCCAAGCCCTGACTTCGGCCAGCAGCCTGACTCCAGGAGCTGGACTCTGACCCTACATGTTCCTGGCACCCGGGACATGAAAACATGAACTAAGGAGGCACGAGGACGCAGGGCGCACATGGCCCACATGTGCAGATGCTAAGAACAAAAGACAAGAACTCCACTCTCAGTGCTCACAGTGCAGCTGGGGATGGGGGACAAGACACAACTCACCACACTGCTTTGTGCTCAGAGAACACTGGACCCAGGAACTTGGGAGCACCCACACATGGGAGGAGCCTGGAGAGCACCCCACACACAGGGGAAGGGGAACACATGGGCAAGAGAAATACCCACACATGGGGGAGGGGAGCACATGGAAAAGGGGAGCCCATGAGAGGAGAGGAACAGGTGGGGAGAGGGAGCACACGCACACGGGGAGGGGGAGCACGGGAAGCACCCCACACACAGAGAGGGAAGGGTGTCTGGATTGCACAGCAGGGCCAGAGAGTGCTTTCTGGAAGAGGTGGCCCTGAGCAGGGTGGGAAGGGTGCAGAGGCGATTATCAAGAGCCAAGTGGCACAGGCACGCACCGTACAAATGACCCCGAGGCCTGGGCAAGACAAAGAGAGTGGGACAGAGATACGACTATTAACAAGTAGATACTAACTACTGCCTCAGAGACAGAGTCAGAAAAGAGCCAAGGCCATGTGACCGGCTGCTCCCACCCCACCCACTCCGCTCCCAGTTCTTAAGACAGAAAATAGCCTGGCTGACCCAGAGTGTGCGAAGCATTTCCTGTGCAGCCCTGGGGACCCCTGCGCTGTACTTTCTCAGGAGCAGGGTGGCCGGGGAGGGGGGTGGCAGGACCCTAGGCCTGGGCAATGGATCCGGGTGGGTGACGAAGCGGGAAGGAAGCCCTGGGACCCAGCAGGGCCCAGATGAGGCAGGGGCAGTGGGTGCGTGAGGCCACTCCATGGGCTCACATGGGTGACCCTGGGTTCTGCATGCCTCTGCACAGTTAGAGAAGGCTGGGAGGACACTCCGCAGGTCCTGGGGGCCACCTTTCTTCCTGTTCAAGGGTGAACCGCAGCTGCCGGTTGCTGGCCCTCCAGGAGCCACCAACTCCAACGCTCCTGAAGCAGCTTCCAGGATCCCTCCTGCACCCCAAAACACACCGCTGTGTGTTCCCCTACTGACTGCCCACAGCCTGGGGTCCATTCTTCCGGGAAGTGTGTGATCTAGCCAGCACATTCCCGAGGGGGGTAGAAGGAGAATGGGGGCACTTAGGCCTGCCCCCCCACCGAACCTCTCGCAGGGACACCTCCTCTGAGGGAGATCCAGCTCCTCCCTGGGGACTCCTCCATCCCCTATGCCGCCATCCCCGTGGCCATTTTTAGACCGACTATCTTTAACCCAGCTCTCTCCGGCCTTCCTCTCTGCCGCTTATTATTTTACCCTCTACCCCAGTTAGATTTTCATCATTCCAGCCACAAGGAGATGACTGGACCGGAACCTGTGTTTTCCCTGTTTGATGAGGAGAGCCCAGGAGAGATGACCGCTGCGGGGCCAGGGGAGAGGAATGTGTCAGGGCTCACCCACCACTTCCTCGCTCTCCTGCTCAGCTTCCTGCGGAGGCCAGGATTACGTCTCCATGACCATGGCTTGAGAGCCCCAGCACACCTACCCTACCCACCGGCCAGACCTCTGCTTCTGCTTCCCGGGGACCCCAAAGTCCAGAGCGGAGCTGCCAGGCTGGAGCTACACTGGCTTCTCGAGCCCAGCCAGGTCTCCCTGCCAGCTGTGGACCTGGTCGCAGGATCCTGAGAAGCAACACGCCCATCTAGAGTGTTCCTGCCCCTGCTCCCCCAAAAGAGACCCAGAATCCCTGGACGCAGAACAGGGACTAACGTTGGCTGAGAGCCTCTCATGGACTTCCTGCAACTTTCCCTAGAAATCCTTTTCCAAAAGGAGACTGACATTTTGGTGGAGAAAGCTGCTCCATGTGGAGCTAAATCAGAGTTCAGAGTTGGGGCGTGTGTGTGATACTGTGAGAAGGGGGCTGTCCTCCCAGCACCCTGAGGGTAGGGACCCCATGGGGGCGGGGAATGCATGTATGGGAGAGAGGCAGGGTGCTGGGGAAAGGGAGGCAGGGCAAGATGACCTTTCCCGGCCCTGCTGTCACCATGGGGTCAGAGTCTCCGGGAGCAAAGAGGGGCAGCCGGAGAAACTTCTTTCCCCAGGGGAATATACGAGCGGCTCAAAAGGCCCATGACAAAATATCATGTGATCTGGCCTTGAGAGGAACGCCCTCCCCACGGCTTCAGGGACTCCATGCAAACTCCCACTGGGTGGGGACTCAGGAGATGGGATCCGCCTGGTGGCCAGCCTGTGTGTGAGTTTGAGGGCCTGGGACAGCACCGGGCATTGACCTGAGCTCTTTCTGGGCCCCTGGGGACAGACAGGCTGCTGGATCCCCAGATCTCTGAGTGCAGTGATGCTGGGGTCCCTGTGAGGGGCAGCCACGAGGCAGAGAGCATGCCGCAGCAGAGCTAATGGGATTTCACTGGTGCTGCCAATCGGTGAACCAAGAGGAAATCCCTCAGAGCTCAAGAACTTTCAGAGCTGGAGTTGGAGCCCCAACAGGGAGGTGAAGTTGGGGGCAGGCCTGGGTCTGAGGACACCCCAGCCATGCTCTTTCCAAATCAGGGCCCCAATGTGCCATTTCAAAGACTGGGTGCTGGAACGCTCAGTCCCCCTCACCTGGGGCTGTGTCTCAGGCGGAAGCTCGCATGACAGAGACCAGAACCCACAGTGCACTTGCACACCTGCTGCTGGTAGCGCCCCCACATGGCCTCTACAGGAGCTGCTCCCACCTAACAAGGGGGGCGGGCCTGCTGCATCTCCCCCAGGGGTCTGGGTGGACACCAAGGCTCACCATCGTTTCTGCACCAGAAACTGGGGCGTGCCAGACTTGAAGGCTCTCAGCAGCTGTTTTCCTCTGCCAGGGAGCAACAGGTGTGCAGAGAGAGAGAGGCTGGAACCACTTTTTTT
Organism: Sorex fumeus; assembly: GCF_029834395.1. Lineage (NCBI taxonomy): Eukaryota > Metazoa > Chordata > Mammalia > Eulipotyphla > Soricidae > Sorex > Sorex fumeus. The sequence goes on from NW_026606104.1 coordinate 50,117,059, forward strand.
TTTTTTTGGCTTTTTTTGGGTCACACCCAGCAATGCTCAGGAATTACTCCTGGTGGTGCTCGGGATGGGATGCCGGGGATTGAACCCAGGTTGGCTGCACACAGGGCAAACGCCCTACCCACTGTACTATTGCTCCAGCCTGCCCCCTTCCCTTTTTTGGCAGCATCCTTTTTTTGTTGTTGTTGTTTCTTATGATGTATAAATCTGACAAAGCACAGATCCAAATTACATAAAGAATTTTTATAATGCAATAGACAACCTCACATGGTAATTGCAGCATTCCAAATAAAGGTTTTTAAAAATAGAAAAAAAAATAGACAACCTCCAACAACATGGACACTACTTTTATTATTTTACAAAGCTGTTCATGATTGGGTTTCAGTCATATCATGTTCCAACACCCGTCCCTTCACGAGTGTATATTTCCCACCACCAATGTCCCCAGTTTCCCTTCCCCTCCCCTACCTGCCTCTATCGCAGGTGCTCTCTCTGTCTCTGTCTTTCTCTCTCTGGGTCTCTGTCTTTCTCTCTCTGGCGTCACCTTAGCAGGAGGTATGGGGAGAGGCCGAGTGAGCTCCAGGCACCCGCAGGCCTTCTTTCTGCCTGGAGAGCATAAGCTGGGTTTCTGTCGCCTGCTCAGGCCCTGTCCAGTCCCCACATGCCCTTTGCCATCCTTCCCAGGGCAGGCAGGACAAAGAACAGCAACCCCAGGGAACAGAAAGGCCAGGAGGGGGCAGGGCGGGGGCACATTGTTTGTTTGGGTCAAGTCACCTCCCCGGATACCCCCACCGCTCGCTGGCAGAGGCAAGAACCAGTGGTAGGAACGTTGCTGGTGTCTTTGAAGACCTTCTGCTGCATGGAGACCAACTCTCTGACCACAGCCTCAGGGATGGGGAGGACAGAGTTCCAATGGGGACAAGGGAACAGCAAGTTCTATGGGGGAGAGGAAGGAGTGACCTTAGCTTGGGTAGAGAAAGGGGCCAGAGACGTCTGAAAAGGCTTCTTCATTCCTCCTTGGCCCCCTGCAGCCTTGAGTCTGCCTCGCCTTTCCCTGTAGGTCCCAGGCTATGAAACAGCCTAGCAAAGCAGAGTAAACGCTGAGTTAGAGAACCTGACCCAGCCCCAGGTATGATCCCAGACCCTTCCCAACCTTCTCCCCTGCCAAGAAAATCTGAACTGTCTGTGATGGTCTGCGTGGCCAACCCTGACATGGGTCAGCCTGTGAGGACAATGCCAACTTCCAGGCATGCTGGGACACCAACCACTGACCGGAGCTGACAGGACAGGACAGGAAACTGGGACTTGGGCAGGGAAGGAAAGCCACTTCAAAGGCAAGCGCCAGCTCAGCCCTGGTGACCTGAGGACAGCTGGATGTCCCGTGTGGACATTTTTTCAGAACTGGAGTTTCCGAGGCTGGGTGTGAGTGCAGGGCCAGGATCCCAGGAAGATGGAGACAGAAATCCAGCCGAGAGAGGAGAGGAGATTCATGAGGCTCGGCGGGATGTCGGGAGACTGTGGGGGCGGCGGGGGGGGGGGGGGCTTGTCAGTGATAAGCACAGCTCAAGATCAATCCAGAGCGAGGAGGGCCCCAGACTCACGCTCACCGGGCTGCTGGCAACAACGGTCATTCCAGAGCCCAGAGGCCTGCCAAGGTGCAGGGACCAGGTCAGGCCAAGAGTGCTGCCAAGGGGAGTGAGTCAGGAGAGTGTGAGAGCCACGAGCAGCAGCTGCACCTCACCTTGGGAGCAGCTGCGTCACTGGCTCTGGGGTCAAGGCCATGTGAACAGCTGTGAACCCAGCAAGGACGAGAGACAGCAGGGGGAAGACGGGTGTGAGGCACAGCCTCAGGATCATGACCCGGGGCCCTAGCAGCATGATTCACACCTGCACGGGGGTCATGGAATATGCAGCCACTGCATTTGCCTGCGCGGCCTGGTGATAACCCAACACTGGAGCCCAGGGCCTGTCCACCTGGTCTCCGAGCTGCAGGACTGAATGTGGGCCCGGTGTGCTCCCAGGTGCTTCCTCTGTCAAGAAAGAGAACCACGTGCCAAGCACAGGCCCACAGATAGGAGACAGTCACTATTACAGGGGCCCAGACCCCACAATTTCCCTCCTTCTGCTGGTGGGATTTCATGGTACACGCTCCACGCTGCCCAATAGGAACTTCAGAAAGGTCCCGTCTCCTCTGCTCAGGTTATTGGATACTTGGGAGAGTGGCTTGTGACAAACTGAACTTTCAACATTAATTGATTTCACTTTCTTTCATATGGGTTTACTCTTACTGTTCTTCCACTTAGGGAGTGATTTGTGACAAACTGAATTTTTAACATTGATTTATTTCACTTTCTTCACATGGGGCTCCTGTTTTCCCAGACTGCTCTTTTCATGGAAGGGTTTGGGGATGGGAGTGCAGGAAAATTTTCTGATGACCGCTCAGCGGTCTGTGTGCCAGGAGCTGTGAGGAAGAGCTTTCGGTTCAAGGTAAGACTCTGGTGAGAGGGATGGGGGCTTGGGGGGAGTGATGGAGGTGGGGGGCAGGAGGAAACTCTGGGAACCAGCAGGCAGAGGCGCTACCTCAGGACAGCCGAACAGAAACCCAGCAAAGAAAATGCTACACGTCACCGTCTGCATTTTTATAAACAAAGAGACTGAGATTCTAACAAGCTTCACAACTCTGCCAGGGTCACAGAGTCGGGGCTTAGATCCCCAAGCCCAGGGTCCCTGCCCTTAACCCACTGCCGAGAAAGAAAGCGGCTTCCCCTGTCACTGGCGGTTGGGACTGCACAGCACCAAGCCCTGAGCTGTTAGATGGTTCTCTGCCTTGTTACCACCCCATGACTTGGCTTGAAGCGAAATTACCAGATTCAGACACGCCCAGGGCACACAGCCAAAGCAAAAGGACACGCAGAGAGCTACCATGGATCTGATGCTTTGGCGAGATGGCAGGCAGCGCTCATCTCTCCAGCCTTTGTGGATTCCCTCACTCACCCAAGGACCAGACAGGGCGGTGGTTAGTTAGCTGGGAGGAAAGTCTGAGAGGAAGGTGGGGAGCCTGTGTTCTTAGTCATCTGGTCCGAGCCAGGTACTGAGCTAAGGGTGCTTAGAGATGGTGCCTCATGACAGCCGGTCTCTGAGGCAGTGCCAACTGTGCTACAGGAGCCAGCCTGACGCCAGAGGGGTGCAGAGCCCTGCCCACAGTCACACGGCCACAGGTCATGGGGCGAGACTTCAGAATCTGGGTCTGCTGCCCACTTTCTGTCACACGGACCCTCAGCAAATGTCTGTGCTCGAGCGCTGCCTGCCTGTCTCCCAGCCCCTCAGGTTCCCACCAGGCTCCAGCGGCCCCATTGTGCAGCCAATGACAATGAGAGGCAGGAGGCCCCTTCTCACCCACCACCTTCCTCTCCACCCCGCAGGGTGCTGCCAGGTCAGCACAATGGGGCATTCTGTATCCAAGAGCCTCTATGGGCAGCCCCCAACCTTTCGCAGTCCCTTCAGACAATGGCAGAACCCTGAAGGCCTGATAGCTGGTGACAAATGCATGTGAATGACCAGCTCACAGGAAGTGGCCTTCAATAGTCCGATAGCTTCCTGTATCCTGACATTGTGAAGGCCCACTTCCTGTGCTGTCTCTGAAAATAAGGCAACGCAGGGCTAGGGGCGGGGGGCTGAGAAAGGGCTTCCCTGTCTCCTGGGGTCAGTCTCCCTTTCAGAACCCCACTCTCTCCCCTGTGGACTCCACATGCCCACCTGATTGCTGATGCCAGGGTGAATTTCCGGCCACCCACTGAACAGCCCTCCACCTCTTGGACAAACCCCACCCAAGCCTAGTCCGAACAAAGGGACCTATTTGTAAAGATTCTATGGCCTTCCTCCAGCCCCGACCCACCCCTGATTCCAGGAGGATCTTGGGCCTCTGCTGGGAAGGGCTTTGCCAAGACAGCCTGCCTGCTCCTCCAGGGTGCACCAAACACATTTCCCAGTGGCCGCTGGTCCTCTGCTCGCTGACAACTTTCTGCAGGCTTGCAAATGCTCAGTCACTCTCTGCACCTTATCTCCCGGGAGTGGACAATCACCGCTCCCTCAGCTTCCTCCAATGTTGCCAAGAGCAAAGCACAGCAAGAGCTCGGGGCGGGAGGCAGCAACGCGGCTGCCTGCTCCCCGGGCTGGGCTCCAGCCCGGTTCTGCAAGCCTGCAGACGCTGGTGGGAGACATCAAGACCACCTACTGCCAACAGAAAGGGACAGAGGCGCTGAGGGCATCCAGAGAGTCAGGTTGCCTACTGACACAGGTAGTAAATTCTCATGTTAAAGACCAAGGCACAGAGGAGGTAAATCAGGGGCCCAGGCCCATCATCCCAATCCCAACCCCCCGAAGCTAATGAGATCCGGCAGCATCCCACCACCACCTGCAGCCTAGGAAGACGATGCCCAGTGCCTTGCCTGGCACTCGGGAGACAATGCAGGCAGAGGGGAAAGGGAATAGTGCCGTTAGCTGCACCCCCTCCTCATGGCCCCCCTCAGAGGACTCCCCTCCCAAATCCCAGACTGAGTCCACCCCCAGCTTCCTGACGCCGCTGCGGGATAAGGGGGGGAGCTGATGGGCTGCACCCCCATTGTTGCCAGCAGCCTGCCTCTGCATTGTTCTCCACTTCCAATAATGAAGGCCCAAGTCAGACTCAGGCCATTGTGTCCACGGGGCACATTGTGGTCCAGGGATGGCAGTGTGGGAAGCAGGGACAGGTCAAGAGGTGACAACCCATTCATTCCCACCAGGGGACCCTGGGGGGTGCTGAGCCAGAGAAGACTAAGGCTCCTGGTCAGGGGAAGGAATTGGGGAGAACAAAGCCTGTCCCCAGAGAAGGAGGGAGGGAGGAGGACGGGAGGAAGCCCTGGCCGACTTTCCCACCCTCCTCCCGCCACTGTCACCAGGGCCCAGAGGCCAAGGGCACAGGGAGATCAGAGGCTCGGACTCCGGGGCAGGAGAGCTGCAAAGGCAGCGCCAGGTTTGGCCTGCATCCTCGGCTGTCACTGAGACCACAGTTGTGGGTTGGCGGGGCGGGAGTAGCATTAAGATGCGCTCCAGGACGCGCCCAGCCCAGCTGAACCTGAAGGAGGGATTCTTCTGGAACTGGTTTGCCCGGGGGCTTCGGAAACTAGGGGGAGCCCCAGGAGGAAGGGTGGCCGCCTTCCAAGCCCTCTGCAGGAAGCGGGGAGCCTCCACAAGCTGGGACTCGTGCCGGCCCTGCAGGAGGGACTGGGAGCCTCCTCAAAGCCTTGGCCCAATCTCCACTTGGCTCCCGGTCCCAGGCGGTGGGGGCAGAGGTCACCTGAGACCTGGGCGCTGAGTGCTGAGGAGATACGGGAGCTGGGGAGTGGCCAGGCACCTCCCTGGGCCCCGGTTCTGGTCTCCAGCCCACTGTGGGCTGCACAAACCCTGTGTGCAGGGAGCTCGGGCCCAGGCCGAGCTGGCTGCTGAGCCGAGCAGTGGCGCCTCTCGCACCCTGCTGTGCGGCTTCCACACAGAACCTTCTGGAAAAAGGAACAGAAGGGACATTTGGGTTCATGGTGCCAATCTACTGATCCCTACCTAGAAGGGTACAGAGTTGCCAAGTTCAGCTGACACAGGGGTGACTCAAAGCGTTCCCCTGGGGAGTGGCAGAGGCCAAGGCCTCACTGCGGGTGTAGCCTGGAGGCGGAAGGCCTCAGGCTGTGATAAGGCAGGGAAGGACAGAACCCATGCCTGGGGGGCCCTGACTGTTCCTTCACCCCAGAACTACAGCGGTAATCAGCTCCCTGAGCCTTCCCGCCTTTCCTTCCCACCCTAAAGCCTTCTTCAGAGAAGGAAGAGCCCACAGTCTCTCCCCAGGACTGAATATAGAAATCCATGTGCCCCCTCTCCCCCCAGGGGCCTGGCACAAGGCCTATGGCCCTGACTGCTGCCACTCGGCTGCCCCAGGGCAGTCCCTGGAATGCCACTGATTTGCTTGTCCTACTCCGTGGGCAGAATTGTGTACATACACTCTCTCTCTCTCTCTCTCTCTCTCTCTCTCTCTCTCTCTTTCTCTCTCTCTCTCTCTCTCTCTCTCTCACACACACACACACTCTCACACACACTAACACACAAGACACTCTCACACACACACTAACACACAAGACACTCTCACACACAAACTCTCACATAAAAAACACAGACTCTCTTCTTTTGCAAACCACAGCACCCAAAAGGAGAGAGAGAACAAAAGGGAATGCCCTGCCACAGAGACAAGGTGGGATGGGGGATGGGGGGTGGAGGAATACAGGGATCAGTGGTGGTGGAGAATGGGCACCGGTGGAGGGACGGGTACTCGATCATTGTATAACTGAAACCCAAGCACAAAAATCTGTAAGTCTAGCCCCACGAGCGGCTCTCCGGCATGGCCATGGCTCCAGAAGCACAAGGACTAAATGCAGATCCCGGCAGCTTGCCACCATGCCTGCCCAGAAGGGAAAGGGTGTTGCTCCCTTCCGCCTTTTTCCCTCTGGACAGCAAGATGACGGCCACCTTGGAGCTTTTTGGAAAGCCAGGTATGAGCTGGTAACTGAAACCTCATGGGACAACTGAAACCTCATGGGAAAGGGGGGCGTTCCCAGTTCGTCCTTCACGCCCTGCCGAGGTCATGAGTTGCCCCCCCACAAGCGGTTCTCCGGCATGGCCATGACTCCAGAGCCACAGAAACCAGTCTCATAATTATCTGACTCTCGGCAGAAATACTTCCAGGCTAAATAAGTAAAATACTAGAAATCTAAAATCATTTGGTTCTTGTAACCAGCTGTAGAAAACAAATTATTTCACAATGCCTTTTCAGCAGGTCTGATTTGGGGGTGTAAACTCTAAATAATAATGGTGCATCTTTTGTTGAAACAATGAATCTAATCAAAGAAGATAGAGTGTTAACTAGAATTAATCTGCCTCACAGGCATTGGGAGGGTTGGGAGGGGGGTATATTGGGGTTCTTGGTGGTGAAAAATAAGTACTGGTGAAGGGAAATGTGTTTGATGATTGCATGACCGAGACTTAAACCTGAAAGCTTTGTAACTTTTCCCACTGTGATTCAATAAATAAAAAAAATTTTTTTTAAAAATTGTATGTCTACAACTGTACCTTATGGTGTTTCACTAATAAAAATTAAAATAAATAAATAAAAGACAAAAAAAAAACAAATTTTAAAAACTCCACGGGGGGGAATAGACTCTCACATACACAAATGCATGCAATCACAGACTCACACATACACACACTCATACATACATACACACTCACAAAACACTTCAAATAAACAAACATACACAGATTCACATATACACACTCACAAACATAATCACGCACAGACAGTCACACTCACACATACAGACACAGATTCACACACATACACACAACGCCTATCAAATTCATCTGTTGAAGCCCAACCTCCCGCCCCTCAGAAAACAACAGTGTGGAGACGGACAGAGCCATTAGGGGATGATGAAGTTCGGAGGAGGCCACAAGAGGTTGGTATGATGTGACTCTTCTCTAAAAAGTTCGGACAGGGCCCCGGAGGCTCCATGCACAGAGGGACATCCTGGTGAAGAGCTGCAGAAGTACCTGCAAGCCCTGGGGCACCCGTCTGCCAAGCCCCCTGCCCCCAAATTGTAGATAATCCATTTCTGCGTGTGTAAGCCGCCCATCTGAATGCTGTTACAAGAGCCTCAGTCAGCAAACTGAGACTCCTCCCCGCCTCCCCACGGGGCTGAGGTGACAGCAGCAGGGACTCCCTTCTTCCGCTCCCACCTGACATGCAGAGGACAGAGCTCCGTAGTCTGGTGCCCCGCTCAGTGCTCAAGTTTCCAGGGTCTCCTCCGGAGTCTCCGCCTACCTGTGCACCCACGGGGACAGGCTATGGGGGTGTCAGGGACCCAGCTAGGGCGGCGATGCTGCAGGATGCCAAGGCAGAAGGGGCTGGGAAGTGCAGAGATGCATCCAGTAGCAGAGCTGAGGGGCCTTGGTGCTGAGCACGGGGACTCTCTCCCCCTCCCCTAGCTTTCTGCCAAAGCAATTGTCATGGGCCTCAGTTTCCCCTCTATGCTCTGGTACCTGCTTTTAGAGAGCAGGGTCTTAAAACCCAAGTGAATGCTTGGATGGGGAAAATTAAAATGTTACTCATCAAAATAACCAACCTTTTCTCTTCATTCTCACAACAGAAGCAATGCTTCTGCTCCACCAGACAAGAGATTGGGACACCAAGAAGTCACCTGGCAAAGGCCACGCACAGCTCTAACCAGTGGGGCTGGGCGTTGAACCCGGGCAAGTCCTGCTTCCTGGAGGCCTGTGGGGACCGTGGTAAGCGTCAGCCAGGGACAGGGCTTTAGGAACAGCAAGGCGCTAAACTCGAGCCTCGCCATCAAGCAAACACACGATAAGCACACAGGACTCATCTGTGGGAAAGACCATGACCCCGCCACCTCCCACACGTGAGGGACACAGCTCGGAGAGCATCAAAGGGCCAGAGCTACTCCAAAGGTTTATCTTTGTGCGCTGGGAAAACGAAGCCGGGAAAGGAGGCAGGAAAAGCCGGCGACAGCCTCCACCAGAGTTCAAGCGTGGGACCCGCCAGCAGAGCGGTCAAGGTGGCGGTCCTGGCTCCCGGCCCCCAGCCCCCCTACATCCAGGGGTGTTCCCCTCATCAAGTCCCCTGGCCGTGAGCCAGCCAAGGGCCTCACTGCCTCAGTGATGACAAGATGCAGACCAGGAAGGGGACCAGGACAGTGGGGGATGGGGGACAGAGAGCCCCGATCCCGGAGAGCCTCCTCCAGTTCTGGGCCCCAGACCCCCACAGTCGGCCTCAAGGACCCAGTGTTCATCTCCCTGTTTTACCCTTGGAGAAAAATGATCAGAAAAGCACACTTGGGGAGACACATTTCCACTCCTCTGGACCTAATAAGAAGCCAGAGTCTGCACCCCACCCCGCACTGAGGGAAGGAGAGGAAAGGCAGAGACAGCAGAGCGACCCCTGAGCGAGCGGGGCTGCTGTGGTCTGGGCCTTCCCATCTCTTCCCAGGGTTCTGTTTTCCACGGGGCGGAGGAGGGCCCCAGCTGCTAAGGGCATTAGCAGCTCCAGGGGCTCCTTGGAGCACTCCCATCCACCCCTGGCCACACCACCCCGCAGCTTTGATCCTGGCTACACGAAGGGCTTCCTGAATGCTTTCCTGAGGGCATTGTTCCCCACTGCAGAGTCACCAGGGTCAAATTCATCACAGGCTACCAGGCAGGTCCTATGGGTAGGGAAGGCTAGCCTCTGCCCCAACCCGGGCCCCCTGGAGAAAGGCTCCAGGGGATGGGTACCTCACAAGCCTGGGAGAAGTCTGCCCAGTGCCCAGTGCAGCTGAGAGGCCTCCCCGTAGCCAGGCAGCCAGTCCTGTACCTGCTCTGGGCTGCTCAGCTAATTCTCTGCATTCACTGAACGAATGATGCCCTGGAGCCACGCCAGGTCCTCTGCAGGACAGAGGTGAGACCAATCCCTGCTCTCAGGCTCAGAGTCTGATGGGGCAGCCCTAAAATGGAGAGTACAGGAGAGAGGAGGGGCTCTGGGCTCTGCGCAGGGAACAGAGTGACTTGGGAGCACCAGGGCGGCATGAAGCACAGGGTGCGGAGGCCGTCAGGCTTGGAATGAGCAGTGTAACACACAGAAGTGGGCCGTGTTGGGGAGAAATGGGGAAGAGGGGTGCAAGATGCCGGGAGGCCTCTCATGGCATATGAGGGTCTTCACTGGGGAGTCACGGAGGCCTCTGGGCAGAGGTTTCATCGAGGTGCTGCTTTGGAGAGAGCACACTGGCAGACTTGAGGTGATTTTCCAAGCGGAGACGGAGTTTAGGCAAGAGCCAAAGTTGACCTGAAGCAGAAGAGAAACCCCAGAGAAAGTGGTGATGGGCCCAGGTGGGAATGTCAGAAGTGATCTAAGTCATAGGATGCTGGGGCTCCGGTGCAGTCTGATTGGAGTTCCACTTCGCAGCCAGGCCAATGCCCGGCCATCACACTACAAGGAATCTAGACCTCAGTCAGCCAAGGAAGCTGCTGCAGAGAAAGGCAGAGGGAAATTCCAATGAGAGAAGGACATTCAGGATGCAGCCGGGCAGATCGAGGAACAACAGAGGCAGAAATGGTCCAACAAGGGGCTGGAGAAATGGCACAATGGGTTGAACACAGGTTTGGCCTGGGGGAGGCCTGGGTTTGGTGTTCAAGACCACGTGACACCCCAACACCACTGGGAACACCCCCCAAGCTCAGAACCGGGAGCAGCTCCTGAGCACTGCTGGGTGTGCTCCCCAAACCTCCTCCCTATCAACTCCCCGTACCCCACCTCACTCCCCGAAAAATACCCTGCATGCAAGAGAAAATAAAGCTGGAGAATCCTCCCCTTAGAACAGGCAGTGCTGCCAGGGAAGAGGAAACCAAGATGTGCTGATGTGGGAGGAACACTGGGGTGCCCCGAAACCGGCAAAGAGCTGGGATATTACGACCAGGCCCCACAAACTGGGGTTCGCCATCACGAATGGTCTTTATCCAAAATGGTCTCAGCACCATCAATATTGGTGGAGAGCAAGCAGTCAAGGGCTTAGGGGGCTGAGGTGCAGGGAGGGAGCCGGGTTTAAAAATATAGGTCAGGGGCCAGGAAGACCTATCAAACGCCTGGGATACATGCTTGGTGTGGATGAGGTCCCAAGTTTGATCCTCAACACTGCATGAGGATGAAACGTCCTGCACCCTCCCCCCAGCTACCGCACTCTGGCCAGAAGCTGTGCCAGATGAATATTCTCAAGTTGTCTCCCCCCCCCCTTTTTTTTTAAGTTCCAATCCACATCTGGCAGTGCTCAGGGCTTACTCCTGGAGGTGCTCAAGGGACTGTATGTGAGGCCAGGAATCAACCTGGGTTAGTTGCATGCCAGGCAAGGACTACCCGCGGTACTATCTCTTCAGCCCCGAAAGCCACCCTTTCAGCAATGTGCTCCCAAGAAGCCCTCAACCTCCAGACCTGTGACACCGTAGGTCCCAGATCTCACTCCCCCACAGCAGAAGCTGCTCTTTCAGCTCTCCAGGATCACAAAGTTTCCTGCAACCAGCAGGAAAGGTGAGACTTTCTACAGTAAAAGCAGCTAACACTTACTGAGAGCCACGGAGGACGCTAGGAATTTCACGTCACCTTGGCCTCATAACTCCCCTAGCAACACAGGTATGCAGAGCCCCATCGCGAAGACGAGCCCCCCAAAACCTACATGACTTGGCCAGGGCCACTCGGCCAGTTACTGAGGCAAAATTTGGAATTTAAGTGAGACCCAAGTCAGGTTTCTCTTTACTCTGCTACCCCACCACGGGCACAACGCTCCATGGCACCTACAGAGTCCCGGACGCGGGCAGGAGAAGAGGGCAAGATAAGAGCACGTCCATGCAATGCCCTGGTACAGAGGCAGGGTGGGATGGGGGGGATGGGGGGGTGGGCGGGATACTGGGATCAGTGGGGGTGGAAAATGGGCACTGGTGGAGGGATGGGTACTCGAACATTGTATAATTGAAACCCAAGCACAAAAATTTGTAAGTCTACAACTGTATCTCATGGTGTTTCACTAATAAAAATTAAAAAAAAAAAAGATTATGTCCATGCCCAAAGCCTGGTCCCACCGACTCATGTGAATGCCACAGTGCTCTGCTCAGCCACCAGCCCGATGCCTCCCCCCGCCAATACACATATACCACCAGCCCCACCAGAGCTGGCATGTCAAAGGGCTCCCCGAGGCCTGCCCTGGCAGCTGCCCAGCTACCTTTGCTTACACAGCAACAGGCACAGGAAAGACTCTAGAGAGTGGAAAAACACTAGACACCAGGCCCTAGAGGGCAGAAAAATGACCCCCTATCATGTTCAGACAAGATAACCTGGATCCAAACCCTCCATTTCCGCCTAGGGGGACCCACCACGGCTGGGGGAGGGGGTGCAGCCCAGAGGCCCGAGCAAGTGCACTGCCTAATGCATTTCCAGCCATCAGGGATGTTGGGCCAGTCCCTTGCATGGCCTGCAGGGGAGAAAACCAGCCCATGCCCTGGTTCCTAGCATCCAGGTCAGCCTTCACCTGTACACCTAGAGGCCCTGGTGCTTGATGTCCACCCAGCAAAGGCAAAAAAGTCCCACAAAACCGCCTGGTCCCTGCCAGTCCGTGGGAATGCATGCAGGCCCAGGGTATTAATAGACTTGCTGGAGGCAGAAATTGAGTGAGGGCAAGTCCCAGAAACAAAATTACATCAAAGGAGGCACAAAGTGAGACTAGCAGGAGGGAGCAACTTGGATTTCCAAAGATAGGGCTCCCTCAGCCAGGCACTGGCCAGACACAGGGCGGAAGTACGACTTACTTTGGCAGGGGCAGTCTAAAGCAACTGAAAATCCTGGAATGTCCCAGTCTGTGGGAAATCTCTACCATGCTGTTTCTTTCTGCTGATGTTTGCTTAAGCTGCTATCTTAAATTGCATTTGCACAGAAAAAAAGCAAAAGTATTTCCAGGGATCTAGTTGTGGCAGATTGCTAGATCCTTTTAAAAACATAAATCTCAGAGTTAGGAAAAGGGCCAACTGAGAGGTCACAAACTGGCAGCCACTGGGTCAAAGCAAACCCACGGGTACGTGAGCTACTTAGTTCTTTTTGATTTGGGGGCCACACCCGGCTGTGCTTAGAGCTTACTCCTGGTTCTACATTCAGGGATCACTCCTGGCAGGCTCAGGAGGTCATATGGGATGCCAGGAATCGAACACCATTTGGGTGCATGCAAGGTAAATGCTTGACCCACGGTACTATGTCTTCGATCCCTTAGTTTTTTTTTTTTTTTACTGGACTATCAACATTATAGCACACATACACACACACACAGAATGCAACATTAGAGCCAACCCCACTATGATCCCCAGCACCACAAGCCCCTGAGAACTCCAGGAGCAACCCTTGAGCACACAGCTAGGAGTAGCCCCTGAGCACAGCAGGGAGTGGCTATCCCCCTCCCTCAAAAGCCCACACATGCACAAACCTTAATAATATCTAACAACTTTTATGAGACATTTTAAAATCCCTGGAATCTGTGGGCAGGCAGTGCAAATCAAAAGACGCTAAACAGCCACTGCCCCCTTCAGGCAGCCTGTGTCCAGTTCGGGCTGGATCCTGCATTTCAGTGACCTACCTGACCCAGTCCACCCCTGGTGTGTGGCTCCTCCTTCCTAAACCCAGCTGAGGGCCGCCAGGTTCAGTCCTGCTCAGGATTACCAGCAGGGGGCAGCACTGGTCTGCCCATGAGGACATCCGCACAAGCCTGAAACCAAGCTGAACTAGGCACAGCCTTCCAAAACCGCAAATCTCTCCTACTTAGGGAGCACTGACACTCTGCATCAGAGGCGATGCCCTCAGAAGCAACAGCAGCTCGTTCCAACATCCCTACTGGGCCCCAGGACCCCTGAGAAGCCCCTGACTTGCACTGTTCCCTCCTAGGGCCACCAACCTCCACAACCTCCCAGCTCCTCCCACTCCAGAGCACTGCATTTCCCTTAACCTTCCTCCACCTGTTCACACCAGCAGACCTCACAGCCGAAGATTCAGAGACCCTCCATTACCACCCCTTTTTTATTGGGAGGAAGGGGCTTGGGGACACACCCAGTGGTGCTCAGGACTTACTTGGCTCAGCACTCAAGGATCACTTCCTAGCACGGCTTGCTGGATTGTTTTGGGGGTCTACTCCCTTGTAAAGGTAGTTCAGTTGCATATTCAGCAAAGACTCATTACTTCCTGTTGCTTACCTAATCACCCTCATGAAGTAATTGGTTCTTAGGCCTCTTCTGGTTCTCCCTGCAATTTCTTTTTTTTTTTTTCTTTTTGGGTTATATCCAGTGATGCTCAGGGGTTACTCCTGGCGGTGCTTGGGGGACCATATGGGATGCCGGGGATTGAACCCGGGTCAGCCGTGTGCAAGGCAAACGACCTACCTGCTACCTCCAGCCCCTGCAATTTCTTAAGTGGTCGAATTTACTTTAAACTCCTACAGAGGGGCCAGAGCTATATAGCATAGTAGGTAGGGTATCTGCCTTGCATGTGGCCAACATGAGTTCAATCCTTGGAACCCCATATGGTCCCCAAGAGCAGGAGTGATATCTGAGCGACTGGCCAGGATTCAGTTCTGATCACCGCTGGGTGTGGCCCAAAAACATAATTAATAAACTACAGATCCTCAGGAAAGACGTGTGGTATTCTCGAGACACAGAAGGTCAACTGAAGAGATGACTCAACAGGTTGAAGACCTAGGTTTGATCTCCAGCACTGCATAATAATAATATAATAATAATAATAATAATCCCCTCTGAGCACCACAGGAGGGGCCCCTAAACAAGGAGCTAGGAACAGCTCTGGAGCACTGCACATAACTTTTTTTTTCCATGAAAGACACTAAAAACCACCCAATCCATTTCATCCAGAATGCCATTTACCACTCTGGCCTGTCCAAACGGCAGGAAAAGCCTAATGCAGGCCATTCACTGCCACGTGTACATTACTGGAAGGCCAGAAACAAAATATATGTTTGTTCCAGAAACAGGGACCTTGTTAAAGACAAATGATGCTCTATTTCCCCTTGATTATTGATGAGCTAGTAGGAGCAATTCTAACTCTTAGATCATGTGATAAGATAGAAATAATATGAACCACCACGTGAAAAAAGAAAGAAATGAAACATGGTATGATGACAACTTTGAAAAGAACTATAAGAATGAATAGAAGAACGTAAAATGCTAACTCAATAGTTAAACGAGTATAGGTAAACTTTCTTTTTTAAATTCCCACCTAATTTCCTTTAATGTGCACATACTACTTTTCTAGGGAACTGTGTATGTGTGTGCGTGTATGTGGGTGTGTGTACACATGTGTGAGAAAATATAAAATCTGATCACAATAGTTAAGCTCTCTAACTTTCTCTAATTTAGACTTAGGTTCTAGTAGACTGAGCTTCTAAACTGTGGGTGGCAACCCCATGTGTAATAATAAATCTGAATTTTGATTGTGAGGGCTGTGAAACATTTGGCCACAGTAAAACTCGACAACAAAAATTAATTCAAAACAGGGGGCCGAAGTGATAATACAGCAGGTAGGGCACTTGTCTTGCACATGGCTAAGGTTTGATCCCTGGCATCCATTGGTGCCCAAGCATTGCCAGGAGTGATTCCTGAAGCAGAGCCAGGAGCAAGCCCTGACACTGGCAGGTGTGTCCCAACACAAAACAAAAAATTATTTCAAAATCAAATGTGTAACGAATCCAACATGCTACTGGCAGTATTCCCCACACTGCAGAAAACATTTAAGTACTGTAATAAAGCCTCCTGCTATCATGGCAAAAGGCTCTTGAGAACCTACACTTCAAATATCAAAGTATTAAATATTCAGTATCTACGATACTGAAATTTCCAGGGTTTTCCAGATCCCTGGGCAAAGGACCCATGTTCTCTTACCCTGAACTGCTGTTACTTGATTATGTCCTAAGAAAACCCCAAATGCCCTCTCGAAGACAGGATTCTACCAGAATGTTTCTCAATTGCCACTTTAATTGAGTTGTGCACTACACAGTGATGGGGACTAAAAGGTGTTTCCCAGCAAATTCACCTGCTCTCAGAGGAAGAGCTGGGCTCTCAAGAACAGAAAACTGCTTTCCTTCCTTGGAGAATCCCATTCTGGAGCCGAAAGGAGAATCAGGAAGAATGAGCACAAAGAACAAGACAAACTAACAAGGAGAACCAGGTAGTTTTGAATTCTAGTGTGACCTGGAGCTAGACATGTACAAATCCCTCCTGAAGACAACAGCCCCGGCCCCAACACCCCATCGCTTGAGGCCAAGCCGTCTCTCCAGGGAGACGGGGAGGGAAAGTTCTTTTCCTAACAGTCCTCCCAGCTGTGTGCCCTACGCAGAGGCCCGAGTCATGGCCGCCGGACAGTAGCTGCAGCCTGTACCCCAGAGTGCCCAGGGGCATTCCTCTCTGCTGGCCTCTCAGCTGCTGGAACATGTGCGGGCAGAATGGGTATGACAGGGTGGTGCAGGAGGGGCCGGAAGCAGCAGCAAAACAAATGAGATGTGGGTCTTGAGGCTCGGCGAATGTGGCAGCAGGACTAGTCATGGGCCCTGGAAGGATGCGGAGGGCCATGCCCTCCATCAATTCTTCTCCGGGCGGTTTCTGTTCAGGACAGCTTTAGGCGCAAATTCCAACTTGTCCTTAAGGCTCACCACCTGGGTGTGGTCCTTGCCGAGCAGTTCGTCCAGCTTGCGCTCCTCCCGCCGCTCGGAGATGCTCTTCTCCTCCTCCACGGGCTGGGGAGACTTTCCCCTGATGAACCATTCCAGGTGGTAGCCCACGGCCCCGACCACAAAGGCCACAGGAAATGTGGCGTAGGGGGCATAGGTACGCACCACGGTCCAGAACACGGGCCACATGACATCTGCAGAGGAGCACGAGGCAGCATTAGGGAGACACCAGCACCCTTTCCCCTCCCCCAGGGCTCTCAACTTACCAGACAACCTGGCACAACCTACAGAGTAGCCAGCCCAGGCACAGCCCGGCAAGAGATGGGCTAGCGTTGTGAAACAGGTGGGTCCCTGAAACAATCTAGGAAAGGAGGGGAATCCAACTATGAGGGAATGGCGGAAGCATCTCCGCGTTATCACAGTAACTGCAGATGGCTAAGGCACAACTGCCCCGAGAAGACCACTGGGCCTCACCTAATGAAGCACTGAGCTGCTGCCAACCCCAGGTCCACCAACATCCATACACTGTGCCCTCATTTCAAGAACACAGGAACCCGTGGCTCTGAGAAATGCCTCTGCGAGTCCAGCCCCACTGTGAATCTACATGAAGAATCTCCTTTGCCTCACTGAAAGTTTAAGGGGCAGGCTGGAGAGACAGTACAGAAGTTACAGTGCTTTGCCTTGCAGAAGGCTGACCCCTTTTCGGTTTTGTTTTCTTGGGCCACACCCAGCAGTAGTAGTAGTCAGATATTTTGCCTGGTTCTACATTCAGGAATCACTCTTGGGTGGTGCTGGGGGACCATATGGGATGCTGGGAATCACACCCAGGTCAGCCACATACAAGGCAACCGCCTTACCCGTTGTGCTATCGTTCCTGCCCCCTTACTCCAGTTTAATCCCCACATATCTTCTCCCCAAGCCCACAACGAGTAATCACTAAGCACAAAGGCAGGAATAAGCCCTGAATATTGCCTGGTATGTCTCTCTCTCTCTCTCTCTCTCCACCATACTCCCCCTGAAAAAAAAAGTCTAAGATTCTGTATTTTAGGTAAAAAAGATCATGGATTTCGCCTATTGTGAACTTAGTTTTTCTAACAATACTTTACCAATCTGCTGATTCAATCACTTTCAAATTACACTCTCTTCAGTCACACCCTGAGCACATATCAGAAACTCCTGAAAATACCACAAACTCGTTTACCAAACACTGGACCCACTAGGACTTGAAAATTCTAGGGCTGGGTAGGCCATTTGTCTTGCTTGGGGCTGATCAGAGTTCAATTTCCAGCATCCTCTAGGATCCCCCATGCCTCACCAGGAGTGATCCCTGCGTGCAGAGCCAGGAGTAAGGCTTGAGCACCACCAGGTGTGACCCAAAATTCAAAACCAAAACAAAAAAGGACTTGAAAAAATTCTCAAGCAATCACAGGGGGAAAAAAAAAAAAGAAAGAAAGAAAGAAATGATCCCAAGGTCACTTGAAATAAAGCAAAAAAAGCACGGAAATAATCTAAAACCACAAACATTAAGTCACATTGAAGGCCAAATTAGTCTCAAATTATGAAGACTATTACAGACAACTCTCAGTTTTTCACTATTATCTTAACAATGACAATAGTTACCACTGACCCTGTCAGTGGGTTTTAAGCCTCACATCCACCCTTGCAGGAGGATGATATTATCCCAAGGGAAAAAACTGTCCCAAGTCATTCATCTGAAAGTCCTTGTTGGGTGAGAGGGAGGCTGGGGGCAGGCTCAGTGTCTTGCAGGTGAGGGCAAGCAAACAAGTTCCATTCTGGCATCATCCCACATGCCAAGCATGAGCCCCGTGACAATGCCACTTGGGCTCAGCAGTGGCACAGCCTAACCCACTGAGTGTGAGCACGCTAAGTCAGGTGTCAAGGGCCAGCCAGCACTGTGGCCAAGTGTGCAGCACCCCTAGGCTCGATGACAATGATAAAAGGGATGCGGAATAATAAATAAATATTCTTAAAAATATAAAAGGTGGGCTGGAAAGACAGTACAGCAGGGAGGGCACTTGCCTTGCATGAGGTCGACCCAGGTTCGACCCCAAATGGTCCACTGAGCAACGCCAGGAGTGATTCCTGAGGGCAGAGCCAGGAGTAACCCCTGAGCATTGTCGGGTGTGATCCAAAAACTAAATAATAATAAAAGGAAGTCAGAGATGTAGTTCAGTGGTAGAGCATTTGCCTTGCATATGTGAGGTCCTAGGTTTGAACCCCGTACAAAAATTAATCAAATGAAATAGGAACCGAGGGGGGCAGTTCATATGATAGAGCACCTACCTAGCACACCAAAGCCCATATTTGATCCCCTTTACACATGGCTCTTGAAGACCTGCTGGGCATGGCCCCAGTAGCCCTTGAGCACCATTTTATAGGGTGGCTCCTATGAAATAAATAAAATAAAATGTCAATTTGTAGCCATATATATATATATATATGGCTCCAACTCAGCTACTTCTGGTCTAATGTGATCAAAACCTCCCTGAGGATAAGCCACACTTTCCTTTGGTTCAGGTTCTCTTTAGAAGAATCAAAAAGGACCCAGTGGACCTCCCTCTAGGGAAAGCAGCATCCAGCTCCAAAATCACCATCTAAGTTCTTTGTCTGCACTAAGGATTGTGCTGGACAAGTCATACTTTAGTTACCACTTCATTTTTAAAACACCTCCCTGAGCCAAAGATAGTACAGAGGTAGGGTGATTGCCTTGAGGCGGATCAGGGTTCAATCCCTTGTACCACATTGGGTCCCCCCAGCCCCAATATACCAGCCACACCACACATCGCCAGAAATGAACCCTGAGAGTATAGCCAGGAGCATCAGCCAGTGTGGCTTCAAATCCCAAAACAAATAAGTAAATACTTCCACAGTCAGAAACTATTAGCCAACATTTTCATCTAAGGTTCAGGGACATTATGTTAACTGCCTAGAAGGGCTGTTGCTCCTAATTTTGAACCCAGATCTCTCTAGCGTCAAAATCTGGGCTCTTTCTAGTGCAAAAACACACAGTAGATAGGATAGGTGAAGTTTCTTTCCAAATCTTCAACCTGGGGAGAAATGCCTGCAGTGCTTCTCCTTTCAAGATTTGACATCTGACTACCCAGAAAGAGCTCCCCCCTTTTGCCACCTCTAAGATTCTAAGGTTTAATCTCCAAAATTTGTGAAATTATAAGACTTCGAAGTTGTTGGAAGAGGCATATGTGAAGCACCTCAAGCCCATTCTCTATTTTCTTCCCTTCAAGTAATACTGGATAAAGTAAATACTTTCCCTACACAGCAACTCTCCATTCAGTCTTTAAACAGCAAAAATGATGGGGTTGAAGAGTTAGTGGGTAGGCACAACACTACCAGCCCAAGTGTGTTCCCTGTCACCCCCTATGTTCCCTTAAGATCCACCAGGAGTGATCCCTGAGTCCAGAGCTGGGAGTAAGCCCTGAGCACTGGCAAAAGTGGCCCCAAAACATACTATGAGTCTACAATGAGTATGGTATGATCTCTCACAACAAGTACAAATTCCCTGACATCCAGCTCACACTCTTGAGAGTTCCCAAGTAAGTCAATACGGGGACTTAACAATTGGAACCCATCTTTTTCTGTATTAGACACTGACTGGTGCCCCTCTATTCCATCCATCAGCATTTGCCAAAACACTTTTCTGAGAGCAAGGAGCGGCTGTGTGTGGTCCCATGGTGGTCCCTATTCACCCCCCAGCCCTCTCACCCTCACCCTGCCCCTGCCTTGCACAAGCTGCTCAAGAAGTCTGCTGAATGAATGACTGCTCCAGCAGTTCACTAAGAGTAAACCACGGCAGTCGTCCACCCACCCGCCCTCAAAAGGATGCAGGAAAGACGGCAGGTGCCTTTGCCGACTGCACGATGCTCGAAACTCAGACCCAGCACCGCAGAACCCACAAGGACAAAGTGCCCCGCTCGGGGATACGCAATTGCACGCGCAGCCAGGAGGGAGAACGACGCGGCCGGTAGGGTGCACCGGGCAGCCCTGGCCAGGAGCGCTGTTCTTGTGGCTGGGGCCCTGGAGGGCCAGAGATCCAAAGTCACGGCCTGAGATGCTGACAATCGCTCACGAGGGCACAGGAGAGCGGAGAGGGTGGAAGAATTCACCCTGACCCATCACCGGAACCCGGTCCGGGAACGCAAGTGCCAAGTCCGAGCCCGGGACGAGTGTCTTCCCCCCTCTCTACCCGCACCGGGGGCCCGGGGGCTGGGACCCTCCGCGACCAAGTTCGTGGCGACCTCGGCGTCCGTCCTCACCCGAGCGCCCGCGGCCGAAAAGCCCCGGCTGCAGAGGGGGGTCGGCGGGGAGCCTGGGCACGCCGAGCCCCGCGGAGACTGGGAACTGTCAGGGCTGCTCAAGGGCAGGACACTCGTGACCACTCCTCCCCTCGGAGGGCATGACCTGCAGCCGTCGCCACGACAGCCGGCCGGCCCGGCAGCCGCTCGGGGAAGGAAACTGTCCGCGGGCTCCGCGCGCTCACCTGCGCCGCCGCCCACGCGGCTCCGGCCGGCCACCGCCCTCACGCGCCAGCGTCGGGCACACGGACGCCGCCGCCGCCGCCGCCGCTCCCAGCGGCCCGCGGGGCCGCGCCCCGGGGCCCCGCCCCCCGGCCCTCGGAGCGCCGGGATTGGCTGCGCTCCCGTCAAGGGAACGGAAGGAGCGAGGCGTCCGCCATGGGAGCCCGCTGCGTGGGGCGGGCCACAGCGCCCCCTCATGGCCAGGAGAATCCCAGCGGCGTCACCGGCGACTTTTGCTGGGGGAAACTTAAAAGGTCATTCTTTTTCGTTTATTCAACCGATCTGATTAGGTGTCTTAGACGGCAAAAAAACAAAGCCATGCTCCCTGACCTCAAAAATCATTTCTTAGCTTTAGGTAATCTGATGCTTAAGGACTCTTTGGATAGCGTGAGTACTCTGGGCTGGCTTTCTAGCTGCGTGACCTTGAGGACATTGTCTGAACATCCTTACATCTTTGATGTAAATGTAATGACATTTGTTTCATAGACTATCACAAGGGTTAGGTGATATTGTATATGTAAATTTCTGTGCCCAGCACATGGGGGAAATAAAAGGTACATTATTAATCAGCCATTGAAATAAGTCAAATCTAAGTCTTACCTGACCCTTCAAGAACAAATATTCACTCTACCTCTCTGTTCCTTCTCTGCACCCTGCTCAGACATCTATTGTAACACAGTTTAAAACACCAAAGCTTAAGCTCTGTGTGCCCGCATCTAGCCCTGCCTTTCCCACCTTATTCACAAGTCTCAGCCTGATACATTTATATTTAGTAACACGTACAAAACCCCTCGTATTCCCTTATGCAGAACAAGATGTTTCACAGTCCTTGGTTTTTCTTTATTCTTTTCTTCATCTATCCAGAGCATCATTCCCCCCACTTGGGGGAAGGGAAGTAACCAATATTGCTCTGGCTTATTTGTCAAGTTTAAAGAGCCAGAAAGCCTTCTGGACTACATTATCAGGTTAGAAAATTCCTCTAAGTTCTAAATTCAGTGCTAAGGTCTCACTGTAGAAATGGAGAGAAAGGAAGTGTACACAGAAATGTCATTAAAAATATCATGATTAGCAGAATTTGTTCACTAGTTGAATGTTTCATGACAAAGGGATAGAATTGCATAGAAAAGCTAGCAGGAGCAGTGAACATGTTCTAGGCACTGAAGGTGTGCATTACAAGGCCCAAGCTACCCTAAGGAGCTCTCTGCCATATGGAGAAGCATACCCTTCTACAAAATGCCAACAAAGCATAAGAAATATTGGGGGAAGAATGCATAGTAGCACACAGGAGGAGCCCCTAGAAGAACCTGCCCTCAAGCTGAGTGTAAGTTGGCAGTTTTGCCCAACAGACCTTGGTGGGGCTCAGACTGAGGTATCAGACATGAGTTTAAATCTTGCATCTGTTGCCTACTATGCTCAGAAAAAAAAATCTCTTACGTTCAATAAGAGGGACAGGGACAGGGATATAGCTCAGCAGTAAAGCATATGCCTTGCATATGTGAGACCTAGAGAGAAATAGTAGGAAGGATGGAAGGAAGAGAGGAAGAGAGGAAGGAAGGAAGAAAGGGAGGGAGGGAAGGAGGGAGGAAAGGATGGAGGTGAAGTTAATTCTAGTACCCATTTTCCAGGGTTGAACTGAGTAGCAAGTCATCTTAGTAGGTGCTTGACCCAGTAAATTATGAGTTGAATGTTTAGTATTAGTCTATTTCTTCTGAAATTTCGTGTATCCATGTATGGTACTGCTTATTCATTAAGCAATAAGCCTAAGTGCCATCTTTAAGGCCTTTCCATCTTTGAATGATTCCCCAGTTCCAACTCCTAGCACCTACTAAAGTTTCTCAAAGTAATCATCCTCTTACCTGCACCATTTCCCTCAATAGTCTCCCTGACTTCCACTGCTGTTCTTCTGGTTCATTTCCCTTCTGCTGGCCAAAGGGTCCTTCAAAAACAAAACAAGGTCCAGAAATCTCCAGCTCACCCCTTGGATTTTCTGGACACATCTCTATGTGCTCCACACCCTGTGCTAACCTGTCAGTTCTTCCCCATCCTCTTCATTATACACATCTGCACGTCTTTAGCAAGGTTGGCCCATTTGCCTGAAACAAATGCTCTCCCTATCTTTGCTGCATAACTCAAATTCATTCCCCAAGACACAGTTTAAAAGGCCGAACTTACAAAAGTCTCTCTTAGACTCCTGGCAGCCAGAGACAGCTTCCCTGGGTCTTTTGGGCACCTCTGGGAGAGCAGACATCCCCTTTGTAGCCAACATTTCTGCTCATATGCCAGCTGAGAAGATGCCAAGGGGCAGAGCCCAGCTTTGCAGTCAGCATTGCTACACAGATCGCAGCGCCAATGGGGAGGCCTCTACATCAGCCTCATGGGAGCATTTCACATCACATCTGCAGCAGAATGGATACACTTACGCATAAAGACTGTTCCAACACCCACTCCCACACCTCATAATCCCAGAATGCTTTGACCAGTTTGTGGGAAAGACCTAGGCCATAGAAGGTCACTAACAGGCTATTTCCAGGCTTTCTGTCTTGGGTAAGTCCTTTAATCCCTCCAAGCCTCCATCTTCTTGTCTCAAAAATGGGGTGACAGCACTGACTTCATAACATTGCCCTGAGCACTTTCTAGTCTATACCTTACCCAGGTCACAATTTTAGAGATGACAATGGCATGTCAGAGGGAAAAAGTGAGCCCTCCAAGCCTCACTTGGCAAGTATACAGAAAATAGACAAGGGAGCATTTTCTGTAATCACCTGGAACGTGTGGGACAGGATGTTTTCCCCAGCAGTACTCAGGGGGCACATCTAGCAGTGCTGGAGGAACGTGGTGACAGGATTTGAACTGGGGTTACCAGGGTGGCAGCTGTAACTTTAACCTTCGGACTAGGTCTCCAACACTAAAATGCCAGTTTATAACTCATCCAAGAGCAGTCTTCCCACTACATCTTAGACAGAGCACATGATTCTTTGGGGATATGCTCCAAGATGATTCACTTTGGAGAATAGATCACATGGGCATTCTGTGTGTGTGTGTGTGTGTGTGTGTGTGTGTGTGTGTGTGTGTCTTGCCTTCCCATTAGTCTCGTATGTGTGCCCATATGTATATGATTACTTACTTTTCAGTAGTCTTCCTGCTAGCCTGCAAAATCCCTGTTTATGACACTATCCTATTCAAAACCCTACATACAGTCTCAGGAACCAGGTCCACTCACCACCAATTGACCTTATAGCCCAGCAAAATCCATGCTCTTTCTGCCAAAGCCTTTCTCTTCCATACCTTTGCTCAGCCATTGCCTTACCTGGGAATATTCTTCCCAGCTCAAGACTTTCTTCATTGGCTAATCCCTAGTCATCTCTCTGGCATTTATGCCTCTCTTGTAAATGCTTTCTTACTTATCAGTTTTTCCCAGAAGACCGTAAGTTCTACAAGGGCAGAAATGACACATGTCCAGGGCTATCTCCCCAACGCTGGGCATACCAAGAGCAGTTCCTGATAAATGTTTCCTGAGTGATGAATGAAAAGAGTTGGTTAGTCCGGTGCGACCCAGAAGAACTGCAGCTCCTTGGAACAGTTTTTTTCCTGGCCTGGGATGATACCTCAGCTCAGCCCCAGGGCAGTTCCAGGAGCATAAAGGCATCGCACTGGGTGAGGGTAGCCTCCAAACCCTTTTCTGGATCAGACAGTCACAGATCTGTGCCTGCCACCTAGTCCTGTGATGCACAGCTCACTCTGGTCTTCCTAACTCTCAGCATTCTGGTATGACACAGGAAGAGCCACATTCATGTAAAATGCTTGGCCCCTGCCTGACTCGTGGCCGGCATCCTGAGTTACCCTAACTGCCAGGAGGCTCCACAGAGTGGTCTCGAAAGTGAAGTTTGACTGCTTCAGTTCATGAAGGGCAAGCCCAGTGGGAAGACCATCCTCAGGAGGAGGACAAGGCCCTGGTCACTAGGCGGCAACTGGCCTGGGGGTGGAGATGGCGGGGTTTCTGAGCACCGGGAGGTAGAGGGCCTGTTTAGGCAGCAGAAGAAAAGTGGAAACCCCCGGCAGTGACCCACGAACCCTCCTGAACCGGCCGGTTCCTCTGTGGCCACCAACCGCTCCTCCCGCCCACCCTCTCCCACACACACAACTTCCGGAGAGAGCAGCGGCCGAGTGCAGTTCTGCCGTTTTATTTTTCCTGGGATACTCAAGGGGGTGTGGGAACAGCCACAGGTGTGGTGAGGGGAAGCCCCCATCTCCCCTCCCCAGCAGCTGGGAGAAGGGAGAGGCCCAGGTGCCCTGGTCCTGGGTTGGTCCAGCCACTGTGGTCCCTGGGCCCGGTGGGCTGAGGGCTGAGGATGGAGCCCCTGGGAGGGGGGGTGGGGGCGGACTCCGAGGCGGGGTTCGGGATTCTTCATAAAAAGCCACGAAGCTTGATCCCCACGAAGCCCAGCCCCGCGGGGTGGGGGGGTACGCAGAGCCCAGATGGGGGACCCGGCCCGGCCTGGCCCGTGGTGGTGGTGGTGTTGGAGGTGGTGGTGGAGGTGGTGGGGAGAGTAATGGCAGAGATGGTGCCCAGGGGGGAGGAGGTGGGGACGAAGCGTCGGACCAGGCGGGAGGGGGTCCGGGAGGGGGCGCGGGGCGCAGAGGCACGGCCCCCAGCCCGGCCCGGGCGCCTTGGCGCGGATGTCAGGGCGGTAAAAACCCCGCGCGGGTGTGCGGGCAGGAGGAGCCGGGCGCGCGGTGCCGGCGGGCGGGCGGGCGGGCGGGCGCACGGGGCGGCCCGCGTTCACAGTGACCTCGACGCTGGGTGTACAGTACGGGTAGAAAACCGCGGGCCGGGCCCCGGGCCGGGCGGGCCGCCCGCTCACAGCCTGGTCTGGGCCTCGGGGATGTAGATCTCGATGCTGTCGGCGCTCTCCGTGGCCGAGCTGTGGCGGAAGGAGGCGGCGCGCTTGGCCGCCAGGAGCCGCTTGCGCGCTTCCTGCCGCTGCCGGTCCACCGAGTCCAGGGAGCGCTCCTTCACCGGCACGCCCCGGCCCCGCGAGGGCTTCTTTGGTATCGGCGGAGGCACCTTCTTCTCCTCCTGCGGGCACAGGGCGGGGCTGAGTGCGGGAGGCGCGCGGCCCGGGGCCCCAGCACCGACAGGGCCCGACCCTCCCCGCTCACCCTGGACGGCCCCAGGGCCCCTGGAGACACCGCTCTCCACCTGGCTCCAGCCGAGGTTTCGGTCCAGGCCGGCTCCTGCACTCCCTTCCCGCCCGCCAGGGACAGGGGTGAGCCTCCCCACCGCTCTTACCCCTCCACCCCGCAAAAGGGACAGGGATGCGCCTCCTCACCGGCTCCCGCGCCTCCACCCCCCCAAAAGGGCCAGCGGTGCGCCTCCCCACCGGCTTCGGTGTCCCCACTCCTCTCTCCCCCGCCCCAAGGGACAGGGGTGTGCCTCCTCACCAGCTCCCGTGCCCCTACCCCCCAGAAGGGACAGGGGTGTGCCTCCCCACTGGCTCCTGGGATCTGGGACAGGGTGCGCCTCCCCACCAGCTTCTGGGACAGGGTACCCGTCCCCACCCGCTCCTGGGTCTCATCAGGAACCAGGTCTAGGAGCATGAGGGCTGGAGGCCACCCAGCACTGAGCAGGAGCTGGGCAGTCTGCCCCTCTGGGATTCTAGCTCTGCCCCCTTAAACGCTGGCTGCTCTGGAGGGGGCTGCAGTCTTGCAGGCTCTGGCAGCTCAGGCAGCAGCGGTTTGGGGACACAGAGTGCGACACGGAGTGAGTTCATATGGAAGGAAATGGTCAAGGAGCCCTTGCTCCCCATGAGTCCTCCTCCTCCTCCCCTCAGCCCCCCATCATGGGAAGGGCATTCCCCCACTCTGGCCTGCTGGCCTGGACCTCAGCACACCTTCGGCTCCAGGAGTTTCCAGCTGTTGGCCTTGAGTTGCTGTAGCTCCAGGAACTTGAGGGTCACATCCTCAATGGAGAGCTGCAGGAGGTCCCAGAAACCCGCCAGGTCCTGGAAGGTGGGCACGGGGAACGCAGTGGGGTCCTGCAGGAATGGGCACCGGAGACACAGCAGTGAGAGAGCGCCCCAGCCCGGCCTCACTGCCCGGAGTTCAACCCTCCACAGGCCTCTGCCTCCCGGGCATCAACACTCAACCTCCCGCCCGGGCAGCCACACACCCAGGGCCGCGGCCTCACCATGCTCTGCTGACACAGCCGGAAGAACTGCTGGACCTTCTGGGACAGGAGAAGCTGGGTGCTGCCCACAGCGCTGCGAATCTTCTCGAGGACTGGACAGCAGGGGAACCATGGAGTCAGCCCTACCTGACCCGCCCCCCACCCACCCTGAACCCTGCCCCTGCCCCCCACGACTCTGGAAAGCGCCTGTCCATGCTTCCCCAGACAGATTTCCAGTTTCTGATGGAAAGCGGCCTTAGACACAACCCAACCCAACAAGCCCAACCCACTGACAGAACCATCCCTCACCCCGGTGTCACTCTTGGGGTGAATAAAAAGGACACATTTCCCATGGGTGGCTTCCTCCTTGCCTCCTTGCATAAGGGGTGCAGAGGCACGACAGTGTCTCACCCCTACCCCACACTCCCTCAGAATTGCCCCCACTCCGGCCTCAGAGGTGAGCGGATGCCCTGCATGCCCCCCCCCCCACGCCCCAGTTCCCACCCCGAGCATCCCGACTGCACCAAGACAGCCCAGAGTCCCCGGAGTCCCCGTGGCCTCGCACCCCAGACACTGTCTCCCCCGCCCAGGCCCTTCACTCACTCTCCTCGGGCAGCTCGTAGTCCTCCGCCTCACGCTCCATCTGCTGGCACCAGTGCTCCAGTTTCTCCACCTCCGCCCTCAGCATCTTGATGAACCACTCGCCGTCCCGGGGGCAGGGGGACGTGCGGCCTGAGTCGGGGAGGCTGCGGGAGCCGCGCTCCATCCAGGAGTCCCGGCGGCCAGAGCCCGGGCCCGGGGTGGGGGCAGCGGTGGGGCCGGACGACCCATTGCTGGCCGGCGGCTCGTACGGCAGTGGGTAGCCCTCACGGTAGGCCCACTGGCCCTGCGTGTGGACTGTGCGGAAGACTGAGTAGGTGGGGGCCCGGGGCCCGGGCTGGGGCTCAGAGGCATGCCTCTGGAAGGAGCGTCCAAACTGCAGGGCCTTGTCTTCTGTGGCCACTGTGGCCAGGCCAGCCAGGCCCTCCAGCTCCAGGTCAGCCTGCACACCGGCCGTCACACTGTTGGAACGCTTGAACCGCGCCCGCCTGGCAAGAGAAGGGACCGTCATCTCTGGCCTCGGACTCCTGCATCCTGGGCCCAAAGGAGGAGGAATGGAAGGGGAATCGATGCAGTAATGGACATTTATCTGAAAATTCAACTGTCATGACAGGTACAATCTATACTGTTATGTACCCCTTACCTCCACGTAGCGTGATACCTGAAATACCGAGCTGCCAGAACTACAAGCATAGACTGATCAGAACGGACACAGGCCAAAAGGAACACCCCCTGCAGAAGCTGGGTTGGGAGGCAGGGAGGGACAGTGAAGTCACAGGGGGTTCCAGAGTCCAGGCATTTGAATACAGAAGTGTTTCAGAATAAGCAGTAGCATATTTTTGCTAGTTTACTTCAGCTGTACAAATACATCCTCAGCACGATGGGTCAATTAAGGCCGAACAACCCGTGAACACCTACCTATAAAGCAGCAGAGTCTGGATTTGAGCTCAGGGCTCAAACCATCCTGGAGTTGTGGGGGGCAGGGAGGTGCCCGCAGCTGGGAGGGCCTCTCCAGGGAGCCCCGCCCTCAGCCTAGCCAGCCAGTTCCATTACGCAGAATTAAGTGGGAAGGAATGGCCAAGGCCTGGAAAGGTCTTTGAATTAGTAAGATGCAAATTCTACACAAAACAGAAAGTCACTTGGCCTTGTACGTCATTTCTGACTTCAGAATAGGGGCTCTTCTCCATGAAGAAGCCAGTGGGCCCCTGAGATACCCTGGCAGGTCACAGAATACTTGAAGGAGGTGAGCAAGGAAATGGAGAGCAGTGGAGAGGTAAACAGAAGGTGGGCGTCTAAATTCAAAAAACTTTTGTAGAAGAAAGGCCCACATGGTCTCAACTAGCTACACCCCACTCAAACGGGACAGAGAGGAACTTGGGAGCCAGCTCACAGGGCACCTTGAGCTTCCCAGGAGACCCTTCCAACCCCCACAACTTCAGCCTTCCCCTTGCTGCCCAGGCCTTCTCTCTCTGTCTGCCTTGCCTGCCTGCTTCCCTCCAGCTGGCAGGCTGCCTGCTGGGAGCCTGTTGCCATAGAAACCAGACCCAGAAGGATGCGGCAGGACCCAAGAACGAGGGATGCACTCATGTGCAGTCTCCAGTGAGCCCTCGGGCCAGCCCCCCACCCAGAGAGAGCAAAGGCGAGAACACAGCCACAATGCCTCTGCCTGGTCATCTTGGCATCTCCACCTTGGCATCGGCCCTGCCCAGACCACTCAATCAGCCCCCTTTTGGGTACTTCAGCCGCTGCTCAAAATAGCACAAAATTAAAACCGTGACCTAACAGTCGGACCTGAGTTCTAATATTGGCTTTGCTGCTATGTGCTTTGGGGAAGTCTCCCAACTTCCATCCAGTCATATAATGTATATCACATACATGACTATGTCACATGAACACACACATCATCGTCATCACTGTCATTCCATTATTCATCAATTTGTTAGAGCAGGCACCAGTAACGTCTGCATTCGTCCTAGCCCTGAGATTTTAGCAGCCTCTCCTTCCTCATCCTTCCCAATGGTGCCACACTGGAGGCTCTTTCAGGGTCAGGGGAATGAGACACATCATTGTTACTGTTTTTGGCATATCGAATACGCCATGGGAACTTGCCAGGCTCTGCAAATCCTCGCACTCGCGTACTCTATAAAATGGTACAAACTCACCACTAACATCCAAGGTAGCCCCTCTCCTTAAAACTTATTGTGAATATTTTAAAACAGAGGTCAACGTTTTGACCCTGATCCCCAGGACTGCAGTTTTCTTCTTAGAGCTGAGTTCTGCCCAACCCATTCCCCTGCTCAAAACCCTCCCTGAGTTCCCCACCACCAACAAGATCAAGTTCAAGCTCCTATGCAAACACAGACCCAAGTCCAGCACGTACTCTGGGTACAGGCCTCTTCTTCACCCGCATTTCCCTATGAGGAGAATATTCACAGCCCTGACTCTAAGCCTTGAGGCATACTCTTTTCCCTGCCTAATTCCTCCACCTCCTCCCTTCCTCTTCTCTGTTCATTCTCTTCCTCTGCCAACCACCTGACTGTCACCAGCTGGCAGTCTTGCCCCCAGAGAGATCCCCCATTCGTTCGTTGTCTTCCATCTCTGGTAAGAATCCTGGGTGTGTAACTGAGCTGGAAGGATGCACTCTGATGCCCTTGGGTTTCAGTTAGCCTGTGGTTCCTTTAAGATCCAGTGGTTGCAAACCATGCAGACAAGGGTGGAGCCTGACCCAATAAACCCATGGTGGAAGATTCATCTGCCCTGCCTGCCTACCTGTGATCCTCCAGCCGCCAAGGTAACAAGGCTTTTCTCTGACTTTGCACTTGCTGTCTTTCACCTGTCCTCTGAGGCGTCCTGGGAGGATCACACTCCATCTTGATGGAAACAGACCGAGCAGTCTGCAGTGGCAGCCTCAGTGGCCCAGGCTTCACGGTTCTCAAGGGAGCGAGTTCTCACATGCCTACTTCAAGAGAAGTCAAGGAAGCTGACGAGCTTATGGGATTCCTGGGACCACAGTCCTCAGCAACACGCCCAGCCAGGGACCAAGATCTGCACAGCGCAAGTCCAAGTCAGTCATCTCTGCACCAGTGGCATCTCAAACCAGAGGACCAGAGACAAAATCCCTCAAAAACAGAGCAATGGAATAAGGAACCAAAAGTGGAACCTGGGCATTTCAGGTCCCGGCAGAGACAACCTAGCTCTGGAAGTATCTGAGGCAGAGAGAAAGAAGCAGAAAATCAGGACACAGTCACCTAAGGCAGGGGACAGATGGGCCTTGAGGAGGAGTGATGAGCCAACGTGGCCCATGCAGTCACCTAAGAATGGAAGGCACCCACTGATCCTGAGGCCACTGGCAATAGGGAAGTCTGTGATGACAACTGCCGGGGGGGGGGGGGGGGGCGGTGTGCTCAGAGACAGCATATGCTTTGCATAGAGAAAGCCCAGGTCTAATCCCCAGCACTGCTTGGTCTCCCAAACAACATAAACTCCTGAGCACTGAGCTGGGAGAATTCCCTGGGCACTGCTAGAGTGCCTCCCACCTCCCAAATAAAAAGAGTTGAGGTATCAGGACAGACAGATGGCAAGGGTTTTCTGGAAGTAGAGGAAACCAGACTGACGCGCTACCTACTGCGCTAAGCCAGGCAAGACAAAGAGCTCTGCTGAGAAAAGAAGGGAGAAGATAGTGTAACTTTAGGGGAGAGATATTTTAGTTGTTAATTATATTTCTAGAAAACTGGGGGAGGGGAAGGTGAGATATTTGCATAGGATGGTCTGAGCATATATACCTCAGAGGGAGAGAACCTGTGAGGTATGTGTGTATGTGTGTGTGTGTGGGGCGGGGGGGAATAATGGCTGTCTGGAGGGGTCTATACTCCGATTCCCAGAATCTGCCAGTGTGTTACCCCCCAGGGCAAAGGGACTCCCCAGATCCAACCCCAGAGAGGAGCCTGAGCTGAGAGGCGCCTAAATCCTCCAGTTTTCTCAAAAGGCCCTTCTCAGGGAAGGAGGCAGGACCTGGGACAACAGCATCCAAGGGGAAGGGAGACGTGACAGGATCGGACCGCCCCTTGCTGGCTTGAAAGACAAGTGGGCGACAAGCCCAGGCAAGCGGATAATCTCTACAAACTGGAAAAGGGGACAAAGTGGATTCTTTCCAGATTTTCCAGAAGGGATCACTCCTGCCAGCATCTTATTTTTAGTGCTCTGAGACCCAGTTCAGACTTGTGACCTCTAGAAATGTCAAATAATAAATATGTATTATCTGATGTCTCTAAGTTAGTGGTAATTTATTACAGTACCAGGAAATTAACATAACCCGTAAAGATAAATGGATTGAGGAGAGAGAACAGGGAGGCAGTCGGCCAAGGACCAGCGAGAAGACGAATAAATAATAACATCCTCTGAGCACTTCGTTTTGTGCTAAGTTCTTTTTGTGAAATATATTCCTGCTTCGCCCTCACATACCCCTTGCTAGGGGTATTAGGCTTACAGATGAGCACCTTGAGGCTTAGAAAGACAAAGTGACATCTTCAAATCAGAAAATGATCAAATTAGCTCAGAGGCCACTTCTCAGCCATGTCACTCGGCTGGCCCCTGGGACTGTGGGAGGGGCTGGCATCCACCAGAAGGACAGGACAGGCATCCCTGAGAAGACTGGTGCAGGAGGCAGGGGAGGAGACCCACCCAAGCTAGGGGCTGGCTCTGAAGCAGCAAGATGTCCCACCGGATGACTCCCACCCTGAATCTGGTGACAAGGCTGTGGTCTCACAGAAATGGGGTAGGGGCGGGAGTGAGCATGCACAGTTTTGGGGGATGCCGTCAAGTAGAGTTGGGCTCTGAATCTAGACCGCTGGGGTCCAAAACCCAGCCTGCAGCCCGAGCCTCATTTTCCTCCAGTACAGATGAAAATGATCCTAGTCCTGCTCATAGGATTGTTATGAGTTAATGGATATAAAGGACTCAGCCCAGCACCTGGCCTGCCCATTGTGAATGGAGAGCCGGGAGGCTTTGTAACTCTCCCTCAAAAGAAAGGAAGCGAAACAAATACAATCATGGCAATGTAGCACAGAGAACCCAGCCAGGGTATTGTAGTCATTAATTATTATGATTGCTGTTGATCATTTCCATCTGTTCTCCCACAGCACTCTGAATAAGACCTCTTTTATACTCCATATCACATTGTATTGTGAGCCATTTGCATATCTGTCTCACTTACTAAATAGGGCAGTTCCTCATATAAATTTTGGTTAAGTGGTTGGTTGGCAAGAAAGGGAGAATGGGTGGGAGTGACCATGAACCATGCCACAGCATTCATTCTCCTTTTTTCCTCTTAGTAATAGGATCCCCCAATTCTAAAACTAAACACATAACCACTTGGAATAAAGATACCAATCTTTCTTGCAGTTAAGCGGACTGATACAATCGAGTTCAAGTTCACAGGATAAAAACAGAAGTGATATGTGTGACTTCTACATAATATTCTTAGAAGGAAAATGTGCCTTTCTTTGTTCTGTACTCCTCCTTATTAACTAGAATGCAGGCTTGATGGCTGGACCTCAAGCAGCCCTTTTGTAACACAGAGCGAAAGCCAAGTGATGGAGGATAAGGAGTCAAGGGCCTAAGGCTGAAACAGATAGCAGAATTTACCTGGGCTTTTAAGAAAGAGAAATCAACTCCTATCATCTCTGGGTTATTCTTTTGGGAAGTTCTGTTATCAGATAAGATTCAGTGTGACTGGGATTAGTTTTCAGACTAGTGAAATGAGGACTTGTGCCCTGATTTGGTTCTGGATTTGGCAGTGCTGACAGTAGTCTTCATCAGCAGCTGTAATCACAGAGCAAAACTGGCTTCAGTTATAATTACCACCAATTCCTAACAATGCCTCTCACAGGATTTCCGCCCTGTGCCTGTCACAAGGTCGAGGACGCCTCCTCCTCCTCTTCAGTTCTTCAGGGCAAGGAGGATCACGGTCCTAGAAATTCTGAAAACTGTTATCACAGTTACTTTAGGGAGACATTTCTACCGTGACTCTCTGAGGGATAACACAGAAGGCACTGGGAAGAAACTGGCTAATCCTGAGAGACACGATGTCCAAGGAAATGTTGAACATCCAGGAGTTGTCAAGATGTTTTGCCGGAGTATCTGGCAGCAGGCTGGCAGAGGCGGGAGGCGTGGGGGCAGGAAAGGGGGAGAGCAGTGACATTGCAGCTATGTGCCACCATTGCACTAGCTCCCTCTCTGACAAAGTGTCAGAGAGTGTCAATCATCATGGGATCCCTGCATTCAGCATCCCGCCGCCCCCCCCCCCCCCCCTGCCTGGGCACTGTGAGAACAAGAGTGAGCGGGAGCTGGAGTGGGGGTGGGGAGTGAGAGAGACTTAGGCTCAGAGTTGCAGGTTGGGGAATGCAGGCAGTGACCCACAGGGGCTGGTGGTGAGTCTGCAACTCACATCTGCAGGACTGTTCCTGGAACAGAACCTCATGAGGATGGAAGCTTTCTTTCCCGGCCTCAAGGGAACCCCCATCCTTCATCCCATTCCATATACAAATGTTATTTCCAAAGCCAGAAATAAGGAAAAAGTGGGGACCTTCATGCACAGAGGTCTCCAGCTGAGCCTGCTTGGACACAACTGGACACACACAGGGTTACTGTGAACACAGGACTCCCAGTTAAATTCTAATTTCAGGCAAATAACAGATCATTTTTTTTTTGTATACATGTCTCAGGAAATATTTGGGAACTACTTATACTAATTATGTATCTGGTAAATTTATATTTATCAAAGAAACAATTAGTACAAGTAGTTCCCAAGTATTTCTGATAAGCAAACTGAACTGGACATCCTGGTGGGTTTGGTTTGGTCTTAGCTAAAATCTGTAGTTTAGGATCTGGTCTTAGTGGGGTGGGCGAAGGGGATCTCGAAGAGGATGGCACAAAAGGAATCCGCATGGTTAGAGAAAGTTCGAGGCAAAAATCACACAGCTTTCCTGTTCCTGCAAGGCCCCAGGAAGTCTGTCTGTATTCAGGGCATATTAAACATTCTTTTCTCTTGTCTCTGATGCAGGGATCAAACCCAGGACCTCACACATGTACGCAAGGCAAGCACTCTACAATGACTGCATTTCTAGCCCCTGAAGTCTTCTTTCCATCATGGTCAGAGGCTGCCAGGAAGATGCATGCCCCAGAGCGTCCTACGGAGGGTCCTGGGACTAGTCCTTCAATGTCCCCCCTCCTGCAACAGGGCCTGAACACACACAGATCCTTCTCTGCCTAATGAACCGATCCCATTCCAACTAGGTCGTCATTCCGCAAGGCTCAGTCCTCAGGACCTCACTATGACTCGGAGAAGCCAAGCCAGATTCTCTAGGCCACATTCTCCCAGTGCACACACCTTTCCTCTGCACCCCTGTCCCAGTGGTGCTTGGCGTGGTGCTTGGCCATCACTGATGAGATTCTCGGGACAGTGTTGTGGTGAGCCACCTGGCACACCTGTCTGTGTCTGTCCACCTTTGTATCCTCAGTGTTCAGCACAATACTTGGCCAATGACAGGGACCCATGCATGGACAGATGAATCTTGGAGGGGGCTGTGGTGGGGAGGGCACTGGATGGACAGCCTCTGACAGCCCTGTAGAGTTGTTTCGTTTTGTTTTGCTTTGGGGGAACAACCAGCAATGCTCAGGGGTTACTCCTGGCTCTATGCTCAGGGGGCCATATGGGGTGTTGGGGGATTGAACCTGGGTCAGCTGCATGTAAGGCAAGTGCCCAACCCACTATACTGTCTCTCCAACACCCCCTCCCCCCAGGTAGATTTCTAAGCCTCATCAGCACTTTGCCCTGGGTAGATCCTTTGTGATGCACCTGGAAGGATCTTCCCAGGACAAACTCCTCCACCAACAGGTTAGCAGAGAACACAATGAAAAGCAAAAAAGGATGGATCCTGGCTCCCTGGACACCCTGGAAACTAAAGATAGGGAGAGAGAGAGAAAGAGAGAGACAAACAGGCTGACGGAGACAGAGAGAGAAAGACAGAGACAGATAGAGACAGAAAGAGACGACCAGAGACAGAAATAAGGACAAGTGAGTTCAAGAAAACAGGGAGGTTGGGGGGGGGGCAGTCCTGGAAGTGAGCCTGGAAAGGCTGCTGGTATTTGTGGCTCGCTTTCATGTGGCAGTTGGGTCCTGGTGTGTGGTAAGTCAGACTTTAAATGCCAGGGACAGAAGGGACAGAAAGGACGGCTGCAGGTTAAGGATGCCTTCAGCAGGCAAGCAAGGAAACCTGGCCAGAGAGATGTGCCAAATTTCTTCCCCACCCACCTGTCACCTCCTTTGGATTCCCAGCACCATCACCTGTCCCCAGCAATGCAATTCTACAGACACTAAGCCCACACTGTCTCCAGGCCCCAGATCACCCCTCCCAGACCTCGCAGAATGCCCATTACCTCTCCCAGACCTTGCAGAATGCCCAAGAGACTGCGAGTCCTTCGCCTCTGCCTGCCGGACCTCTCCCCACGTCACTCCACACACTTCTCGCTCTGAGCTACTTCTGTGTGCTGCCCTCAGCCAAATCCGCTGAGGACGGGACCAACCGAGGAAGCTTCTACCCGCCCCTAAATATAGAAATTCTGTTTGTTTGTTTTGCTTTTTGGGTCACACCCGGCAATGCTCAGAGGTTCCTCCTGGCTTTGCACTCAGGAATCACTCCTGGCGGTGCTCGGGGGACCATATGGGATGCTGGGAATCGAACCTAGGTCGGTCGCATGCAAGGCAAACTCCCCACCCGCTGCGCTATTGCTCCAGCCCCTAAATATAGAAATTCTGAATAATAATGAAAAGGGCTTTTGGCTCCACACCGAGCGTGCAAACAGGAAGAGATTTTTCAGGCACCAGAAACAGTCACAAAATTCAAAAGCTAAGTAGTGAAAGGGAATGTGAAGCCAAGGGAGCCTCAGGACTACCAGACCAAGCAGAGGCTAGATGGCCATACTCAGGGAGGGTGAGAAGAGAGACCCCCAACCCTGCCCTAGGGCGCTGGAAGGGCACCCCACACCTCAAGCCACCAGCCAAGAAGGGTGGTTTCATTTACAGACTTGGACTAAAAAGTCAGGACATGACTCAGGGATATGGCCTGGAAGGAGATTCTGAGAAATGAGAACATTCAGGAGGTGTGTGGGTGTGGGGCCGGAGTGAGTACTAGCAGGGAAATCCAGAAAGCGCACACTGAGATGCCAACTCTCAACGGACCGAAGCTTAGGAGCACTTCAGCAGAAAGCAAATTGGACCCAGGAGGAAGAGCTGGGCAGTAACAAGTCATACTGGACACATAAATTGTTACAACGTGTTTGTAAATCTAAACTCTTAAGCCATAAAAGATGTAACAACTGACTTAGCAGAATTTTTTTTTAAGGTGTATAGTCAAAATACCAGATAACTACAGCCTGGAAGATGGGAGGAGAGAGAAAAGGAGGAAGCAGGAGTGCTCCAAGGGCCCTGGGAGAAAAATGCAAGCTAATTTTAGACTTTATTAGGAAAATATGAAATTATGTCACTGCTTACAAATTGGAGGAAAATCAGTACTGAAATAGAAACCTCCAAGCCAATGACGGGAAAACGAGAAAGGATAAACTTGATCAGTTCAACAAAAGACAGAAAGGGAGGGGAAGAGGAAAACAAACAAGAAGCATGTCAAGCGGGAAAAAGCTTGAGACGAAAGACCCTCCAAAGAAATCAATAATCAAGTTATGTATAAATAGATTACATTTGTCAACTAAATCTAGTTCCATACTACTTACGAGCAACATAAGGATGTATTTTAAAGCATACGGGTACAGAGAGCTGAAAGGGTAGGAAAACATGTGGGAAAATTTACAAAGGAAAGCAGTAGTAGAAAGAAAATCAGGAAAAACAGACTTCGAGGCAAACACCCTTAGTAACGATGAACTGAGTCTACTGAAAGATGAATGGGACGACCCACCAAGAAGAGAGAACGATTATAAGCCTACTTACTTCTAAACAGCACATGCTCACACGAAGAAAATTTATAAAACTACCAAGGAAAATAATACAACCCCAACCATGGGTGGGGCAACGCTTTTTTTTTTGTTTGTTTGATTTGTTTCTGGCTTGGGGACTAGCTCTGTGCTCAGGGTCACTCCCAGTGCTGTTCAGGGAATCACGCAGTGCCTAAGACAGAGCCGGGGTCAGCCACATGAAACACGAGAGCTTTCATCCCTGTATGATCTCTTGGGCACAGCAAGTTTTTTGACGGGGTGGGCTGGGGGGGGTCACACCTGGGAGTGTTTAGTACTATTCCTAGTTCTGTGGTCAGGATTGACCCTTAATGGTACAAGGAACCGAACCAGGGTTGGTTAGATGCAAGGCAAGTACCGTATCTTCTGTATTATTGCTCTGGCTTCAGTTTAACATTTTTGGGGTTATTTATTGTTATTCTCTGAGGGGGCACACCATGGTACTCAGGACTCTGTGTTCAGTAGTGACCCCAGTAGTTCTGGGGGAACTACAGGTGGTGGCGGGGACTCAAACCAGGGTAGGCAGATGTAAGGCAAGCGCCTGAAGCCTTGGACTGTCTCTCTGGCGCCAGCCAATGTTCCTTGTACACCTCTCTCAAAACTGGTAAATCAATCATTCAAAAACAACAAAAGATAAACATTTGAAATAGATCATTCTTAAATATGGTGGAAAAAGCCTCCATAAATTCTAAGAATTAGTATCAGAAGTGATACTTACACAGAATGCATACTCTGACTACAATGTGGCAAACTTAGAAATCAACTGTGAAAAAGTAGTTCCCTTGAAAAAATGTTGGGAACCAAAAAAAAAAATTCTCCTACATAGTTCACAAGTTAAAAGGGAAATTATGATGAAAGTTATCAATTACTCTGAACTGAACAACGAAAACACTATGCCTTAATACTTAGAAGATGGGGCTGAAGCGATAGTACAGTGGGTAGGGCGTTTGCCTTGCACGTGGCTGACCCAGGTTCAATCCCTGACATCCCATATGGTCCCCCAAGCACCTCCAGGAGTAATTCCTGAGCACAGAGCCAGGAGTAACTCCTGAGCATCGCTGGGTGTGACCCAAAAAGAAAAAAAGAAAAAAACCACAAAACTTAAAAGACACAGCTATAGTAGTACAATTAAGGGGGAATTTATAGTCTAAGAAAGGCAAGTTAGAAAATAATAAATGCTGTTTAGAAGGATCAAAATATGTATATAAGTGTGTAAACATATATATGTATATATTTATACATGTGTACATATACATATATATGTATGCACATATATACATATATATAGTAGAAGAAAGAAAATAACATGAAAGTAGAAGAAAGGAAACATTAAAGATAAAAGAGAGGGGCTGGAGCGATAGCACAGTGGGTAGGCCACTTTCCTTGCATGTGGCCAATCACTTTCAATTCCCAGCATTCCATATGGTCCCCTGAGCACCAACAGGAGTAATTCCTGAGTGCAGAGCCAGGAGTAACCCCCGAGCATTGCTAGGAATCACACACACACACACACACACACACACACACACACACACACACACAAAACCCAGAAAAGAGAAACAACAGAGATGCTCACCAAAACCAAAATTTGCTTTTCAGAAGGTAAAGGTAAAGGCCCTCCCGTTGTTCGTCGATTTGCTCGAGCGGGCCCAGTAACGTCTCCATTGGAGACTTTGTTGTTACTGTGTTTGGCATATCGAATACGTCACGGGGAGCTTGCCAGGCTCTGCCGTGTGGGCGAGATACTCTCGGTAGCTTGCCGGGCTCTCCGAGAGGGGCGAAGGAATCGAACTCGGGTCGGCCATGTTGGCTGCGTGCAAGGCAAACGCCCTACCGCTGTGCTATATACTAAAGATGTGAAATAGAAAACTTAGTAAAGACTGATCTAGAAAAGGCAGGAGAGATAGTCCAGGGTTAAGGCACTTGTCTTCTAAGTAGTCAACCCTGGCTCGATCCTTGGCACACTATAGTCCCCTAAATACCACCAGGAGTGATCCTTGAGCAGTCAGAAGGAAGTCCTGAGCACTGCTGGGTGTGGCCCCAAATACCAAAAAAGAAAAAACTTAATCAACAGTGGGCATAAGTATGATATTAGGAATAAAAATGTGGCCAGAACCTAGAGATACAATAAAATTATACATCATAGTATTATAAAAATGTTATTTCAAACCAAAGGCCCCATGGTAATACTTAATTTCAAATTTTTTGAAAACTATCCAATTTGGGTGAAAAATTTAAATCACTAAAATTGTCTCAAGAATAAAAATAAAGCAAAATAGGTCAATAAACACTAAAGAAACTAAAGTCATAGTACAAAAAGTTTCTCCCCTCCCCAAATGGTATCAGGCCTAGATAGTTTCATAGGTAACCTTTACCAAAATATTTGGAATAGATCATTCCTATTTCATATAAATTGCTCCAAAGATCAAAAACACAGCGAATGCTCTGCAATTCATTTTTAGGAGTTTGCAATAAATAAAACCAAGGGAAGGGATCACGGGAAAAACCTGTAGTACCAGAAAGATCATTCGAAGGACTGGAGCATGGGTTTTGCAGGTAAGACCTCTGGGTTCCATCTCTGATATCAGAAGGTCTCCTGAGCACTGAGTCAGGTGGATTCCCAGAGCTGCAACAGGCGTAACCCAAAATGAACAAAAAAATTGCAGGCCAACAGAGCTTATAAACAAAGATATTAAAATCTTAAAGCAATAGCTACTCAAAAATTTAGCAATGTACATAAAAATAACATAGCTAGAATAAGACAAAAACTGTCAGTGTCTGGAAAACTCAGTCTTCTCCCCATCATTGGGATGGTCAGCAGCAGGCCCTGCTCACTGCACTACCCTCCCCCACTAAAAAGAGAACCCTCCACAGCATCCCTGAATTCTAGATTCCACTGTGATGAGGTTTTCATCTACAATGTGATGCAGGTCAGAGTTTCTAAGCAGGAAGGGCTACCTTCCTCCTCTCCTCTCTTCTTCCATCCTGCTTGGAATGCAAAGGGAACAGCGGGAGCCTGCACTTCAGCTTCTTGGACATGAAATAATACCCTGTGACAGGAAACGCAGGAAGACAGAAGGAGTCCGGGAGCCTGACACGGCATGTCTCCTGCCTCTTTTTAAATGAGAGACAAATGCACTAAAGGAGCCCTGTTACTCACAGCCAAACTTAATCCGAACTGATAATGGGATCAAGCAAGAGTTTCTGCCAGGAATAAAAGGGTCAACGTGAAAAATCTATTAATACAATACACCACATTACAGATGAAAAGGAGAAAATCTAACATCGTTAAATTAGATTCTGAAAGAAGCAATTCAATAAAATTCCATTCTCATTTTCTATTTAAAAACACAAGTTTAAAACTCATAGTCAACTAGGAGTCAAAGGGAATTTCCATAACCCGATAAATAATGCCCATCAAAATCTGTAGCAAGCTGGGCTGGGGATGTAGTCAGTGGCACAGCACATGCCTTGCATCTGTGAGGCCCTAGGTTCTATCCCCAGCATCACTAATCATCATCATCATCATCTACAGCAAGCATCATCTTTCTTAGCCTGGGGCTTAAAAAGTCGGAAAGCGGACACAAGCATACACTCAATGGAGAAATGAAAAGTCCTAGTCAATGCATTATAACAAGAAAAAGAAACTGAGATATAGTAAAAGAGAGAACAGAAGGTTGCTAAGTAAAATCAGTGTACCAAACTTCAGAGTGTTCCCAGTTAGCAAGCAGTGTATTATGAAATACAATAGGAAAAAAAATTCCAACTCCAATCTCCACAGTGAAAAGCTTATTACCTTTCTTGAGGCTCATGAGAACATTCTGGGGGGCGGGGGGGCTGGAGTGATAGCACAGCAGGTCGGGCATTTGCCTTGCACACAGCCGACCCAGGTTCGATTCCCAGCATCCCATATAGTCCCCCAAACACCACCAGGAGTAATTCCTGAGCACAGAGCCATGAGTAGCCCCTGTGCATCACAGGGTGTGACTGCCCCCCCGCCCACAAAAGAGAACATTCTGCTTACTAGTTTCCTCATACCCTCCATGGACTCACTCACACTCATTCTCTACTCAGCATTTAGTGACCTTCTGAAACATACGTTCGAGCGAGTCACACTCCTTTCACCTTTTAATGTCTACTCATCAAAGGTGATTAAATTCCAGTTCTTTATCATGTCTGTGCTCAGCATGCATCTCTGCCTTTTCTCCAGTGCCCTCCTGACCCTGCCGGGCACGCCAGTCCACAGGAGCTGCAGTCACACTTCTCCTGCCTGCATCTTCACCAGCTCTCCCTTCTCTGGATACTTTCCCCCACTGTCCCCTGGGGGGCGCCAGTCATTCCTCAAGTCGCAGATGAAATGTCACTGGTTAAACCTAAATAAGGTTCCTTCTCTCTCAGTTTCAACTTTTCCCATTTGTCATCTACCCTAATACATAATATATTATAAAGCACTGGCCCACAGATTCCATATTCCGTGCCTCAATTACCTTCTATATAATAACTTGCATGAGGGCAAGAGACAAGTCTTTGGTGATGTGCTGAGTGTTTAGCAGGAACTACAGAGAACAGAGAGCTCGGAGGCATTTGCTGAGCAAATGAGCCAGGAGGAAATGCCAGAATTCAGGGAGTTGGTTGGAGTCTCAGTAGCACATCTGCTGTACTACCCCAGGATTCAAACTAGTTCAGAGAAGTAGGGGTGGGGGATACCCCAAAGATTTATCTGGATGAGGGATCAAAACTACCTTGTAAGGGAGGAAGCTGGGGCATAGGGATGGGCTGATGGTCCAAGGGCAGGACTAAGGATGGGGGAGAGGGGGGTTGGGAGGCAAGGTTCTGGGCATACACTGCCCCAGCCCTCCTTGACACCTGGCCCATCTCTCAAGAGCTCAAGTCCCAAACCTGAGGACCTGGGTTTGCCACTTTGCTCTGAACACTGGGGAATGTTAAAAAATTTGGAGGATAGCAGCTACGAGGAGTGATGGGGCAACGAAGACACCTTTTGTGTATGTCACCCTGTACTGAGGCACTGACAGTCTCAGGAGCATGGAAGAAACCACAGGGAGCTAGAATAGGACTGGAGGAAAACAGTCAAATCCCACAGGAGTCCCAAGAATATCTGGTCGAGCACAGGCACAAGATATCCTGAGGGATGGGGCTGGAGCGATAGTACAGCGGGTAGGGCGTTTGCCTAGCACATGGCTGACCCGGGTTCGATTCCCAGCATCCCCTGAGCACCACCAGGAGTAATTCCTGAGTGCAGAGCCAGGAGTGACCCCTATGCATCTGCTAGGTGTAATCCCCCCCCTCGCACAACAACAACAACAACAAAAAGATATCCTCAGGGGTTCCCAGAGATCAGAGGAGGAAATTTAGTGGCGGTCTGAGGGCCCAACAATGGGAACAAGGCTTCAAAAGGGCCAGGTGCTAAGCGTCCAGCTTTGTTCCGCCAGCAGGTGTGTCTCTCGACAGCCCAGATCACCAGGCAATCCTCAGGGCCAGTCCCAGGCAGCTCCAAACACACACACACACACACACACACACACACACACACACACAGACACACACCCCACAGGGTGTGAGCCCCGCAAGATAACGGCCTCCCAGAGCCCTGCCCTGGGACCATCAGAGACAGGGCTTGCCACAGGACCTTGAGCACAGCGGGGACGTCTACTAGTGCTCCCTCCCAGAGCTCGAGGCGCTGTTTTTCCATTGGAAATTAGGGATGTTTCTAATGCCAGAACAGTGGCTGCTGGAAATTCTCCCATCTCAGGCACACTGCAGACGCAGACGTAACACAGGTACCCCCGACTGCTTAAATGCTTGTGTGCGCCAAGTTAGGAGGGGAGGTCTATCTGCCAGGAGCCCGGGGAGGCAATCTTTGTGTTTATGTGTTTCTTTTGGAACTCACACATTTGTGCTTCACAGGAAGTAATGAGGCACTGGCAAAACCCTGTCATCCCCAGCACGGCCAACAGTCAGCAGCCGGCTCAGGATCCGCCCACCCCGCCACCTTCCCCCAGCCCCCTGTGGGAATCTTGGGTTCCCTCTGAGCTCCTGGGACAGCTTCAAGGAGAAGCCACTTTGAAGGTGATGTCCACCCTGGAGCCATCTCTATCGATAACCATGTGGCTGTCCTTAGGGCCAACTACCCCATAAAAAGGCCTTCACCAGAGGGGAGGGTGGGCATGGACCAGAGCAGTTGAGGCCAACAGTCTTTTCCTCTTCTCCCTGAAGAAAGCTTTGAGATGCACCCCCCAACATACCTCTTATCATCCTCCACCTGCACGCCGATGGAGTGGAACTCTCTCCGACTCCTGTTCTCTGTGTCCGAGTCTGAGATGGTCTCCACCTGGTGAGGGTGGATGAAAGGAGGAAAAAGTGTCATGGCCATGGCCAGACCAGGGGCTCCCCTTCTGGTGAAGGGGCTCCCCTTCTGGGCCAGCAACTGCTGAGCCCCCAAGTCAGCTGGCAGAGCCTGCAAAAACAACCTGCCCAAACAAGAGAAGCTGAGAAGTTCAGAGGCCGTGAGGGGCACCTGTGGACATTCCCACCCAGTCCCCAGTACTGGGCAGGGTACCCGGAGCAGGGACCAGGGTGTGGCCTGGGGCTCATCTGGCATCCCCAGTATGAGCAGGCATGGGGGTTCCCTGCAGCTTAGAGCTAGCCACAGAACAGATGTCGGTCTCCAGAAGTCCCCATGAAGCCCCCTCACCCCGTCTCCAGCCCGCCTGAGTATCCTCCCATGGGGCGTCCTCCTTGCATACCTGCACCCCGATGGACGGCCTCCACTTGCGCTGGCGCGCCAAGCTCCGCAGCTCCTCCCTGCCAGGAATGGTCTTGATGATGAGTGTGGGGGGTTTGGGGCTGGCTCGGGGCGGCACCGGCGCCAAGTCCAGGGTGCGCGCGCCCATGGAGGGGCCATCGAGCCCGTCGGCTGAGGTGCAGCGCCGGGCAGGGCCCTCGGCCGCGGTGAAGCTCTCGTGGGCCGAGTCGGTGCTGC
The DNA here is from genome assembly GCF_029834395.1 of Sorex fumeus. Taxonomy (NCBI): domain Eukaryota; kingdom Metazoa; phylum Chordata; class Mammalia; order Eulipotyphla; family Soricidae; genus Sorex; species Sorex fumeus. The sequence goes on from NW_026606104.1 coordinate 50,161,726, forward strand.
TCTGCGCGGTGATGGAGATGCGGGGCGGGGCCTGGCTTCCAGGCGGGATGGGGGGCGGGGCCTTTCGGAAGTTGAAGGCTGGGGACCACCAGGACAGCAGAGGTGAGAAACGGCATCCCAGAAGCACCCCCTCCACACACACACACACACACACACACACACACACACACACACACACACCCCTACACCTCCAACCCAGCCACCATGCATAGTGGTGTCCAGAGAGGAGCCTGGGATGATGCTCCCCAACCTACCCGAGGCAGCCACACAGCACGGGAGACCCCAGGGTGCTAGGCAGGGCATACTCACAGGAGCCGGGCCTCCCTGAGACAGAGGCAGGGGCGGCAAGGAGGGGCAGGCAGTCGTCGTCTTGGGAGCAGCCGGCCTGGATGGCCCGGAGGTAGCTGTGGCTCCGCATGCGGAAACAGCCGGGCAGGTCCAGGGCGTCCACCGCCTGGGACTCGAGCTCCCCAAACACAGACCCGCACACGGCCTCCAGCTGCTGGCTCAGCTCGTCACTCAGCTGGGGGTAGGTGGGAGGAGGGCTGTTAGCGGGGCTCAGGGGCAGCATGGGGGTCTGATGCTGCTCTGGTGCATTTGGACTGCAAGTTGGCTTTGCTTTCCAGAGAGAAAGGTGCAGACCCGGCCCTGTACTGTCCCCTGGGATTGCCTGGGGTCCCGGACTCTTCACCTCCCTAAAGCCCTTCCAAGCCTCTTCCCTGTCTGACAGGGACCATCCCAACTTCTTCGCACTGAGCCCCAGTCCCCATTTCGTCTTACCAGACAGTGTGGGAAGCATCCGCCCTCAGACCCAGGAGGGGGTGGGGGACCTGGGGAAAGGCATCTTTCATTTCATTATTCATAACCCCCTGTCACAACACTGATTGACAGCAACCAGCAGAGATCTCTAGCAGGGTAAGTGTCAGAGCAAAAATGATCAGCCTTTAAGTGTTCCAAGGTCCCACTCCCACCCGCACCCCGCTGCCGACTATCTAGGCTTCAGGTTGGACCCCTAGTTCCTAGTCTCTCCCCATCCACCCCCTCCATATCCTTCACTCGTGGCTGGGTGCTGGAGACAGCTCTTATTTATTTACTTATTTATTTATTTATTATATGTTGAGGTGCAAAATCTGTGGTGCTAATTCATATTTAGGGGCCAAAACAAGAGTACAGTAGGTAGGGCGTCCTGCACACAGCTGACCCAGGTTTCACCCCTGGTATCCCATATAGTCCCCCAAGCACTGCCAGGAGTGATTCCTGAACACAGAGCCAGGAGCAGGCCCTGAGCTCCACCAGGTGTGACCCAAAAACAAAGCAAGAAAGAACAAGTAAAACAGAAAGGGTGTCCATGGAACCGTGTCACATAACCCAGCACTAGGACTAAATTTACCACAGAGGTTGCAGCTTTATTGTGTTAAATGAGAAAACAGGGGCAGAGAGGGAAAAAAAAAATCTAGACAGACAAACAAGGAGACCCAGAGGTGAGCAGCACACCCAGGCAGGCAAGATGAGTGTCTAAGCCTGAGATTCCAAGCCGACAATACCTCAGGAGCAGACCCTGTGAGTAGGGGAGCAGGGTTTGTGAATAGACGAGCAGGACCAGTGAATGAGTCAGCCGCACTGACCCGGAGGGAGACCCACCTGGAATCCAGGGCTGGTCCTGAGACTGCTGAGCAGTGTGGCCTGGGAACAATACTTGAAGTTCTGGGGTCTCGGTTTACTTCCCTGTTAAACAGGAGGGACCCTAGTTCCATCTTCAAGGGGCCATTGAGGGGATTTAAAGACACATGTGTGAGATAGATGGCGAGTCCTCAGTCGGTGCTTGTGAAGGCCCTGGGGACTACTGAGTAGACCCGACTATCCCTGAGATGCACAGCCATCCTTGTCATGGAGCTTAAGAGAAATATCCCCTCCAGGTTACACAGAGGTCAGCATATGATGGTATGGACACGCTCCTCAGGAGCATCCCCCTAGGAATGTGTTTCCTTTTTTCAGAGGAGAAGGCGAACCCAGGGCCTCATACATGAAAGGCAAATGCTTTACTGCTGAGACGCATTCCCCGCCCCCCTGCCAGGTGACCGTGACAGCAAGTATCCCATGGCAGCATCTTATGACAGCTGCCAGGAACGACTCACGGAATCACACTGAAGTGCCGTCAACAAAGGCCCCGAGGAAGGCTTCGCCCATATGTCAGATGTCACCCGAGGTTTCCATAACTCAGCCTCCAACATAACATGATGGCACTGGAGCCTACTCCAAACTGAGCAAAAATTTCCATCTTAGTCTACCAATGGGACCAGCAGGGCTCAGAGAAGGCTGTCCAAGGATGCCAGTTGAATGAATGGTAAAACCAAAATTAAATGCCAACTTTCTCAGCTCTCCTGCTAGGCTGAATGAGTATCAGACTCTCCCACATTAGTTCAGGTCCCATCCCACAATTTAACATGGAACTACCTACAGAACACTCTGTTTTGACTGCTTTTAAGTTCAGAGGAGTATCTGCTGAAGAGTCAGATTCAGTAGTTCCAACATGGGCCCAACTTAAAAAAGAAAGATTAATCTGAATTGTCTGCTGTCTTGGGTCATTTTGAAGAACTTCACCAGAAGTACACAGAAATCATGAGCCAATCCACAATCCTCAAGCAGTGGATTCCATGTCTGACCAGCACAAGCCATACTCTGGGGATACCTGTGGTTGTTGCTAGGCTTCCTTGTGAGTTACCTATTTCCTATCCTGAACCTATTTCCTACCAAGGACCAGCTGTGATCAGGATATTTCTTTTTTCTTTTTGTAGAACCTGGTGGCATTAAGGGCTTACTCCTGGCTCTGCACTGAGGGATCACTCCTGGAGGTGCTCAGGGAACCATGGTGCTGGGGATTGAACCCGGTTTAGCTGCAGGCAAGGCAAAAGCCTTAACCCCTGTGCCATCTCTCTGGCTCCTATCATGGTACTTCTTGAAGCTCAGGAGCCACTATATTTCCGATGTCAATCTATGTCTATGTCAGTCTCAAGACACACCCCTAACTAGTACCAAATCAGCCCTGAGGGAGAGTCTCTCCTGGAACACCAAGAAAGCTAGTCTGACCCTATTAGAAAGTTCTGGTCTCAGGTCTGGATAGGGATGTATGCTCACTCTGCAGATTACCTCTGCATCTCAGCCTTCTGTTTGTGAAGCACTAGGCATAAAATCAGGCATGAAGCAGATGCTCAATAAGTGTTAGCTACTATTATTAGCTGTAAAAAGTTCTTCAATCACAATGGCAATGCTTCTCAGAGGCCTCTCTCTCTCGGGGGTTCAGAAGCTTTCAAAATCGCGACCATATGCTATTTCCATACTCAAACTATCCGAGGCAGATGGGGGGGAGGGGAGGATGGGACACTCCCCAACTCACACACCTTCCTTCTCCACTGACCAAGAGGACTTCTGGAGTTCTGACAAAAGACCAAGGTTCTTGCACTGAGTGTCTGAGGAATACTGCAGCTGAGCTGATCTTTACTGTACTGCATTATAAAATGATAACATCAGACTCTGAATTCTGCCATTATCCTTGTACTGCCTTCTGCCCTGCCCCCACTCTAGTCCCAGTCCTGACATTCAGAATCCTCTTTGGAAATAAGATTCTTACCATTTATTTAAAAAAAAAAATGGAATCAGTAAATATTTTCCAGGGTGTGAGATATTTGGAAGAAGTTGTATTGAATCTGATTGAAAACTGGCTGTGCTCATGTTGGTGGGTCCGACTGGGGGTCCAGGCAACACGATGCAAATTTTACACGTGTCCCTCAGTCTAGATAACCTTGGAAAACCCTCCCATTTCAAAACCTTGGCTAAAATATAGCAAATGTTGCTTTATATGCATAGCTGAGCTCACAAGAAAGCAAGAGAATTCCCCAGGGGACAACAGCAAAGAGGAGACTGGAAAAATCAGAATATTAACTGTGTGAGTCAACGCTGCACATAGCCCGTTGAAGGTGGGGGCAGGGGTTGCTGGTCTGGTCTCAGGAACCACGGCATCTGGGTTTTAAGACCCATTGGGGTACAAAAGTAAGGCTGTGGCCCATGTGAAACCAGAAATTAGAGATGAGAGCCTGTAGAAAGTGATGGAAGAGGAAATCTTTGATGAAAGGGTACACTAGGGAAAAAATCAATTACAGCACAATCTGATGCCCACAAAGCGAGTTTGTAATCCAGAGGCACTGCGTAGGATGGAGGTTAGGGGAGCCAATTTCCTAAGTGTTTGTACCTACAAGTTGATCGTCATACAGATAGAGTATTCTGTGTCTGTGCAAACCAAATGCCCCATGTTAAAAATTACATTAAGTGGCCCCAGACATGGACTAATTCAACCCAAGTGACTGCTTTGTGTTCTCAAAGGGAAGCTCCATTTAAAGTGAGTAAAACTCATCTGTGTGCAGACAATTTCTGCCAGGGACCCTGGCATCTGGGTCTTTCTGATGTTTTCTTTCTGGTGCTTTCTTTTAGGATGCTTTCTTTCTTTAATTCATTTAATTTCTTTCAGAAAGCATCCTGGCACTCACATACTTGAGCAGTTCCCACCTCTGAATATGGACCAGTATGGACCAGACTTATTGACAGATTCTAATGAAGAGAATATGGCAGATACAATGTGATACCACTTTTGAGACTCGATTATAGAAAGATTGGCTTCTGTCTTTTTCTTTTTTCCTTGTATCCCATACTAGAAATGGAACCCAGGGCCTTACACATGCGAAGGCAAGTGCAACCCTATGGTTTCCCATCTTGAACACATCTCGCTATTTCTCTTGGAGTCTTTGTTCTGGAGAAAGCAAACCATGAAGCTGAGTTGTGAGCAGTCTCATCAAGAGACCCATATGCCAAAAACAGATCACCCATCATAAGCAAGGCTCTGAGGCAGTGGGATGGAAATGAGGGCAGAAGTGCACCTGCTCCAGGCAAATTTGCAACCTTGGCTAACACCTGGATTTGTGTCTTGTAAGGCACCTCATTCAGTGGTGCCTAGCTCAGATTCCTGACTTACAAAAACCTCGGTCATCAATATTTGGTATTTTAAGAAACTGGTTTGGTTTAGTTTTGTTTGGAGGTCACGCCCGGCAGTGCTCAGGGTTTACTCCAGACTCTTTGAGCTTAGGGATCACTCCTTGAGGTGCTCAGAGGACCATATGGGGTGCTGAAAATTAAACCAGGTTGGCCATGTGCAAGGCAAGTGCCTTATCCACTGTTCTATCACTCTGGCTCCTAAAAAACTGTTTTGAGATGACATTTTGAAGCATTAAACACTAATACCACCTGTGACATAAACAAGAAAAAAATTCCTAAGAGTCAATTCAAAATGTACATAGCAGCTTCTATACATGTATATATTACCTTAGCTAAAGCAGACTCACTTTTAAACAAGGTTTAATATTTCTAAAACTTAGTAAGAGAAAACTGAATTCATAAGAATAAAGGCTTTGATAAAAGGACTTGAAAGGTTGAGAAAAAGTTTAAACTTCTAGTAACAAAAAAAAGCACAAATGAGTTAAATAATAGAATATATGTAAAATATACACACATACACAGAGCTGAAGATGGTGAACCAGAAGATATGCTATTACCTAGATAGGAACAAGGGCAGGCACAGAGATGGAAAACTCAAGGAGAGGTAAAGATATGTGAAGAAAGAGAACAACAAGAAGAAGAAGTTCCCACATGCAACTATTGATTGAGCAGCAGGAGATTCCAGAGCAAGACGAGGAGCTGCAGGGAGAGAGAGAGAGAGAGAGAGAGAGAGAGAGAGAGAGGAAGAGGCAATGTTCAAAGAGGTGTTGGCAGTGTTTAGGACTTCCCAGACTTCTGACTTCAAGTTTGACATGAGGAGGACACTGACTCTGGTTCCCTAAATTAACTAGGAAGTTGTACACGACATCTCCCAAATCAGCATTTTATCACTCCAAAAATCAAAGGGATACAACTGCAACAACAAACATCCTGAAGGAAATGATTCAACTTTGGGTAAAAATAGCATGACTGTGTTATCCTTACCAGGGAAAGGTAAGCATACCTTTCTCTCAGTTCTATCTGTTGCTGTAATCCAGGGATGGTGAGGCTGACTGAAAATCACATGCTTCCCTGCCATTGCCAAGGTGGTAAGTAGTTTTGTTGATTAGACAAAATCAACAAAAAGAGGCATTTTGGCACTTTTTTGGGGGAGGGGTCACACCCGACGGTGCACAGGAAATGCACTCAGGAATGACTCCTGGCGGTGCTTGGGGGACCATATGGGATGCTGAGAATCGAACCTGGGTCGGCCGCATACAAGGCAAACGCCCTACGCACTGCGCTATCACTCCAGCCCCATCATTTTGGCATTTTATGAAGGGGACATAAGCGGTGGGCAAGGGGAGGGCAAGCAATGGACTGGTGAGTAGCCAGGGATGTAACAGAATTCCAGAAGATGAGAATCATAAAAGGTTTGACAAGTTTTTCGCTTATATTGGATAATTAGAAGCCAAGTCTACACACAAAAGAGATGGTCTCCATCACCCACACATCTTTGGCCAATGGAGACGCTGCACATGGAAAAAGAAATGCAAGAGTCTCGTGAAAAACAGCAAGGGCAGGCTTGGAAACAGCCCGAAGCTTAATTTTCAAACATGAACCATAAATGGAGATAAGAAGTCTCGCTGGCTTGAAGTGGAGCACAACCTCTCACCAATCTCTGTCTGAACACAGACACCGGGCAACTCCTAGGAAACGAGGCTTAAAAACACAAACAAGAAAGAAATAAAAAAAAAAATAGTGGAAACATCGGAGGCTTCATTTGGCAGGGTAGACAGATTTCACAGATTCGGTCCTAGCAGTAACACAATGAACAAACAAAGCAATAACAATCTTCATGAGGAAAAGTAAGAACTCAGAGACGCTAACGATATATATCTAAAATGTTCAGTATTTAATTAAAAATGAGTCATACAAATAAACAAGAAAAATGTGAATGTCCCCCAAAGTTTTGTCTCAGACTACAAAGCAGTTATTATAAATACATTAAAAGAACTGAAGGAGATAATCTTTAACGAAAGAAAAGCACAACATCAATCATGCAATTAATAGAAAATCTCAACAAATTGATAGAATAATTTTTTAAAAGAGAGTGAAATAAAAATTCTGAAACCAAGAAGTACAATAACTAAAATTTTAATTCATTAGAAGGTTTGTGCATAAGAAATGATAACACAGTCATTCATTTATAATGATGCATTATAAACTACTTAGTATTTTGGTGGGCTGGAGCCATAGCACAGCAGGTAGGGCGTTTGCCTTGCATGCAGCCAATCCGGGTTTGATTCCTCCGCCCCTCTCGGAGAGCCCAGTAAGCTACCAAGAGTATCTCGCCCGCACGGCAAAGCCTGGCAAGCTCCCCGTGACGTATTCAATATGCCAGAAACAGTAAAACACGTCTCACAATTTGCTGTGAGACGTTACTGGTGTCCACTTGAGCAAACTGATGAACAACAGAGGACAGTGCTACAGTGCTACAGTGTTTTGGTACAATGTTAGTTATTGTTATAATGCAATGTTAGTTCAATCAAACTCATTTTTGTTGGTCTGTTTTGGGACTACACCCAGTGGTGCTCCTGGTTCTAAACTCAGGAATGACACTAGGCCAATTCAGGGGACCATACAGGATGCTGGGGATCAAACCCAGGACGCTGGGTGCAAGGCAAATGCCCTCCCCACTATACTATGACTCCAGCCCCCAATCAAACCAATTTTGAAAAGAAATTATCGGGGCTGGAGTGATAGTACAGTGGGTAGGGCGTTTGCCTTGCACATAACCAACCCGGGCTAGATTCCCAGCATCCCACATGGTCCCCCGAGCATCGCCAGGAAATTCCTGAGTGCAGAGCCAGGAATAACCCCTGAGCATCGCCAGGTGTGACCCAAAAAAGCAAAAACAAAAAAAAAAGAAATTATCATTAAACTTGAGGAGACAGTAGTGCAGACAAGATGACTTTCCTAAGAACAGGAGTGGCCACCGTGTTCCCAATAAATCTCTTTTTCATGAAAAGGGGGAGGAAAAAGAAACAACTTTAAAAAGGACCAATACAAGTTAATCAGAGAAAAAAGATCGAAAAAATAATAGAGTCTCAGAGATATATGAGACATTATTAAGTTCCCTGGTATATATGTAACAGGAATCCCAGAATGAGAAAGAGGAAGAAAAATATTTTCAGAAATAATGGCCCAGCAGGCTTGAGGTGGTTGAGATATTGGAGACAATGGTGGAGGGAAGGTGACAGTAGCGGTGGGATTGGTATAGGAATACTGAATGCCTGTAATAAATCATCATGAACAACTTTGTAAACTATGGTGTTTAAATAAAGGGAGGGGGAAATTATTTGAAGAAAAAAGAAATAATGGCCAAAAAACTTTCCAAATTTGATGAAAAGCATTAATTACAAATCAAAGGAGCTCAAAGAATCCAAAGTAAGTTAAAGAAAAAAAGATCATACCCAGGCACATTACAGTCAAAATATTGAAAGACACAAAGTAAAACTCTTGAGTAAAAAGAGAAACAATTCATCAAACACAGGAAAACAGCAACAGAACTAACAATTGACCTTTCATCAGAACAATGAACATCAAAGGCAACAGAATGGTATATTCAAAGACTCAAAATTCCTGTCAACAGAAATTCTACATCCAGCAAAACTAGCCTTCAAAAATGATAAAAATGAGAAAGAAAATTGGGGCAGCCATCCTGGAGAATATTATGGCGCATCCTCACAGAACTAAAACAGAGCTACCATATGATTCAATGATCTAATTTCTGGTATTTCTTCAAAGAATATAGAAATATCATCACAAACATTTATCCACCCAAATGTTGAATGCACGCGAATTTCAGTTGGTAAGATGTGGAAACAACCAAAAAGCCCCTAAGTAAATGACTGGATAAAGAAGGGAAGGTATATATACAATTCAGCGATGTTTTAAAAGTCGAAATTTTCCTCTGCAGGAAAATGGAAGGAATTCAAGGAGAGTAAAACAAAATAAGCCCAAGGAAAAAGACAAATATCCGACGATTTCACCCATGTGTACAAAATAGGATTATAAAATTTATGAATGGATAAGAGAAATGGATGAAACGCAATACAAATAAACCAATGAACAAAACTCGGATTACCTGAGGGAAGAGGATGGGAGGAAGGCAAAGAGTTGACAGGTGGTAAGAAAGAGAGGTGCACCGGGCTGAAGAGTAGTACAGGGGGTAGGGCACTTGCCTTGCACACAGCTGTCCTGATTCAATCCCTGGCACCCCATACGGTTCCCTGAGTCTGCCAGAGCATTCCCTGAGCACAGAGTCAGACAGAAGTCTGGCCACCACCTGGTGGGACCTCCCCAAAATAAGACCAACAAAGAGAGTGGTGGCCATATTTGAGAATTTTTTAAGTATAAACTTAAAGAAATTGTTCCAGAGAGATAATTCAAAGGACTGAGCACATGCAGGAGGCCTGCGTGTAATTCCCCACACTGTACAGTCCCCTGAGCACCACCAGGAGTGATGCCCAAGCACACATCTGAGAGTAGCCTCAGGTACTGTTAAGTGCAGTACCAAAACTCCAGAATTTCATAATAACAATAATGTATTAAAATTAAAATTCCTATTAAATTTTAATTTGAAAAAATTTTAAAACTGTGTAATTTATTGCTAACAATATTATCCTATAAGAAGTACAAGTGGGGTGTAACCCCATTCTGGGGTCATCTGCATCTCAACTTCAGATTGTAATTCCTTTTCTTTTTTAATTTGTGGGATTCTCTCAGTTCTCTCTCCTCTGGAGAAACCCATTTCTCTACCTCTTCTCTCTCTCTCTCTCCCCTCTCTCTCTGTCTCTCTCTCTCTCACTCTCTCTGTCTCTGTCTCCCTCTTTCTCTCTTCTTCTTCCTTCTTTTTTCCTCCTCCTCCACCCTCCTCAAATACCCTAAGTAAAAAAAATAATAATAATAATAAAGAAAAGAATAGTAAGGGAAATTCTTTCAACTAGAAGAAACTGATAACCAATGGTAACTCAAATCCACAGAAATAAATAAAAAGCATCAGAAATGGCAAGTATAGAGGACCCTAAACATATTTTCCACGGCCAGAGCAATAGTACAGTGGGGAGGATGCTTGCCTTGCATGTGGCTGACCTGGGAATAGCCCTGAATATGGCAGGGTGTGGTCCCCAAACAAAACAACAACAACAAACATATTTTTATACTTTTTCTTTCAATTGCTTCTTTTTGGGGGAGTATGTGTGAGGAGACACAGCTGTCAATTTTAGGGATACTCTGGGCATGGCGATCAGGGATCAATACTCCCCATAGTACTCAGGGGACCATTCAATGCTGGGGGTTGATTCTGAGGCTCCCCCCATGCATAACACGTGCTTCCATCCTTGGCACCAGCAGCCTGGCCCTCTTTCTATTTCTTTAAGAAAAAAAACATAAAGCTGTACAAAGCAATTATCATAATACCATCATCTGCCTATGATAATTGTTAGGTTTATAATATATATAGTAATATATAGTGCAATGATAATAGCACAATGAGATAGGAGAGAAAAGAGATCTATTGGAGCAAGCTTCTCTACTTTACCAGAAATAACTAGATTTCAATAGGCTTCCATACTCGTAATTCCTACAGTTACCACTACTAACTCAAATAATATGGTAGGAAAGAATTAATAACACAGCAATTAAAAATGGTTCAATACAATATTTACTTAACACAAAGGAAAACAGTAAAGAACAGAGAAACAAAATATAACATGACACAATTCAACCACATCAATAATCACATTAAATGTGAATGGACAAGAACTATCCCCATTCAAAAGGCATTGTCACTAGATTGAATGTAAAAGATGGACAAAAAGAACCAGCAAATAGTAACTATGCAAAAATTTCCAAATTTGATGGAAGACATGAATATTCAGATTCAGGCAGCACACACTGGTATCACGGTGAAACTGCAGGACTTCAAACTCAAAGACAAGAGCTCAACAGTAATCAGAGAGAAATGAAAATTACCCACAAAGACAATGAGACTGAAAACAGACTTCCCAGCAGGAACAAGAGAAGATAGATGACAAAGGAATATCTCAAAATGAAAGATCTCAAAAGAAAACAAAATGCTGACCTATAGAATTCTATAATAAGCTAATTTATATTGAGCAGTAAGGGTTACCTTTTTTTTTCCTTTTTTTTTTTAAAGGCAGAGTTTTCTACTCATAGGTGATCACTGAAGGAAAATGTACTAGAGAATATACTTGAAAGAAACTAATGAAAAAGTAGAAAGCTTTGGGCAGGAGCAATAGGACAGCAGATAAGGCACTAGCCATGCACACGGCTAACCTGGGTTCAATCCCTGAATCCCATAATGTCCCTGGAGTCTGCCAGGAGTGATCTCTGAGCACAGAGCCAGGAGTAAGCCCGCACCACCCCCCACAAAATAAATGGAAGAAGCTATAGTGATAGGGTGGAGTTAAAGATCTAAGTCCACATAATCAAGTACAAATATCATAAATGCAAAACCAATAAGAAAAACTAATTTTGGAGATTAAAAATAAATAACGCAGAACTGAAAATCTGGGCATGTATACATAAGGAGGAGAGAAGTAGACAAAATTAAAGTGTTCTAAGGTCTTTGTGTTGCTCAGAAGAAAGTCAGCAATTGTCAATTTTAGACTTTGCTAAGTCAAATATGTACATAAAAATTATGAGTAATCACAAAGAATTAAAATATGTAATGACAAAACCAATATGGAATTTAGTGGGGCAGGGGGAATGAAGAAACTCAAACTGGCCCCAGAGAAGTAAGCATCACACCAAAGGCAGGAGAAATAGAAGACACAAAACATGATGAGAGAAATAAGTTTAAACATATCAGTAATCACAACCTACGCACATGTACTAAGCTCTTAAGCAAATATCAGAATGGATATAAAATCAAATTTAGCTATCAACTATTTACAAAAGATATACCTAAGACATAAGGAAACAAACTTTAAAGTATGTAAAAAGATGTTCTGAAGAAATACCAAACAAAAATATAGACTTACAAGCAAAAGGCATGATTAGAGATAACAGTGTGGCAGGCACCTCTCGGTCCTTGTAAATCCTACCTCCCAGGAGAAGCATGGTATGTATGCATGATGTTAGATGGTGCACAGTGCACAGAAGGAGGAGAAAATAGGGAAGGGGTAGGGCTAAAACGTGTTGACTTCATATGGGGGCTGGGAGGGTCCAGGAGAGGTTCTTGGGACACTACTGAAGAGAAACAGGCTCTCAGGGGTGGAGGTGGTGTTGGAATGATGCCTCTAAAAACATATGATTAACAGTATTGTAAATCCTGGCACCTCAATGAGAATGCTTTTTAAAAAATAAATAAATGTTCATGTGGGGACCTGTGGAGCAGCACATGGGAGTGTCCAGGGAAGGAGAGACAAAGACAGAGTCAGTAGCAATGGAAAGGCCCTGAGGCTGGAGGGCACCTGTGATGTGGGACCAGCATTAAGGGACAGACAAGGCTGGAGGCAGCAAACTTCCGGAGGAGAGGAACTCAACGAGGCAAGTGCCAGATCACACAGGACCTTTGATGCTTTAGTAGTTCATGACATGTCTTCTGAATAAGGTTGTATGTGAGTGTATTTCCTTCTTTTCAGTGCTGGAGATCAAATTCAGGGCATTACACACACTAAGCAAATGTTTTGCTGCTGAACCACATCTCCCAGCCAGGGATTGGGCCACATCTGGTGGTGCTCACTCCTGGCTGTGTACGCAGGGTACACATATGATTAACAGTATTGTAAATCCCAGCACCTCAATGAAAATGCTTTTTTAAAAATAAATAAATGTTAATGTGGGGACCTGGCAAGGACAAGGCAGGGGGTGCCTGACGGGGGTCCCAAGATTAACTTGGGTCAGTTACTTGCAAGACAAGTGCCTTCCTCATTGTACTCTCTCTCTCTCTCCAGCCCCTCTATTTCTAATTTTCAATTATCATTTTGAAGTGAAACAAGGACAAGGGCAAGGGGCCAGCAAGAAGGAATATCCAGGGACTGAAGTGATAGCACAGCGGGTAGGGTGTTTGCCTTGCACATGGCTGACCTGGGTTTGATTCGCAGCATCCCATATGGTCCCCCAAGCACCACCAGGAGTAATTCCTGAGTGCAGAGCCAGGAGTAATCCCTGTGCATAGCTGGGTGTAATCCCTCTCCCCCAAAAAAGAAGGAACAGGCAGAACTGGGACTGGAGTGGTAGCATTCAGGATTGTAAGAAATAAGGGTCCTGAACAGGCCAAAAAGAACAGGACCACCAGAGTCTGCTGAAGGAGCGGCTGTGTGATGTGAAAGAGAGAAAGGAGCTGGCACTGATTTGGTGCTTTCAACCCGGAAGTCCTGGAATGCTAGAGCCGGCATTTCATGAGCTGGAGAAGACAGACAGTGGAGAACATAGAGAACTGGGGTGGGGGTTCAGTTTTAGATATCTCATGCTGTAAGTGCACTAAATACCCAAGTGCACTTCCCGTGCACTTAGTTAGACAGATGTGCCTGGCACTGAAGGAGGGTCTGGGCTGGAGATAATACATTTGGGCGTCATAGGGCTTGGGCTCTCATTTAGATTCCAAGCACAGGCGCTGATGAGCTCATAGAATCAGCCAGGGAGAGGACTGGGGAGCAACCTAAAAGTGTGACGTCCTGAAAGTCAAATGAGCGAGGTACTGTACACAGGAGAGCATCGGAAACTTGCTATAGGTTGGGTGGGGGCGGGGGGGGGGGGTGTCCAGTGAGGACCGGACACGAACTAGTGGGTTTAGCAAAATAAGCTGGTCTGAGAGGAAAAGACAGCTGTGCCAATCAGATCGCCTGATTCAGGAAATGTAACAAAGAAAATGCTGAGTGCCCGCAGTCGCAAACAACAGAAGCCAATGTGGACAGTCTTTTGCCTTGCTTTTTTGCATTGCTTATTCTCCCCTCCAGCACAAACAGTAAAAATAGCTAACCTTTACTGAGTGCTGGCTCTGTGCCAAGAACACTATTACGATTCCTATTTTTAAGTAGGGAAAGTGGGGCTCAAAAGTCAAGGAACTCGCCCCAGGTCACTCAGCTGGTAAGGAGCTGAGCTGGAATTCAAAGCCATCTGGGGCATTCAGTTACTAAGCTGGCTCTCTTGGTTTCCTTAAGGGGAAAGGCTATACTTCGGACGGAACTCACGTTTATGAAATACCAGCTGAACTCTCCTAAATCCCCTATGAGCTGAGCATCACTGCCAGAGACACTGTAAGAGGTGAGGAGGCTTGTTCAAGGTCCTACAAGCTGGGTAAGAGAAAGAGTGATCAGCTGGAACAGAGCTGACCCTGCACTTGGCCACTCCGTCTGGTCACAGGCCTGCCATGTGAGCGGGTTAGGCTGGGACAGTAGGCAGGCCTGGATGGACCTGGGGGAAACGCTGATGTCACCTAGACAGGTCCTTCACTCAGAGGAAACTCGCTAGTGTGTACAGATGTGACTTTGGAAAGTCCCCAGAGTCCCCCAGCCCAGCCACGCACTCTGCACAGGCAGATCCCTGACGAGTCGGCACAGGCAGAGCATGGCAGCTTGGCACCTGGGATGTCACCTCCTACTCTGATGAATGCCCGTCCCGTTCTTTCCTTCCCTACCTGTCCGGTGGTGAGGGAGCGGCTGTAGCCAGGGATGGAGCCTCGAGGATGGATCCGGGGCGGGACGCAGCAGCTGGGAAAGATCAAAATGTCAGATTCAAAACAGGGGTCGGTGGGAGGCGACATGGGCAACAGTACAAGGGGACCCCAGTTCTAGCCCCAGAGGTCACCACCCTCCTGATAAAGGAATGACGGTCCCAGACCGACTTTCAGATAGGGGCTACACTGGGGACTCCACTCTATGCGGGGCCCAGTGGCCGTCCCCAGGTGAACCCGAAGCAAGAAACCCAACTGCCCCCCACTCTCCACACATCTCCCGCGGGATCAGGTCCCCTCCCGCTCCTGCTTGTCCTTACTTGATCCTGGCCTGGTCCACGCTGGAGGAGCGGCGGGAGGTGAAGCGCCGGGCCACTGCTTTGGGGGACGTCTTGGGGCTGCCGTCGGAGTCTCCGCTCTCCTCGTCCCCCATGGCTTTGATGTAGCTGCCGCTGCGCATCCTGCGGCAGGGGATCTCCCCGTCCTTGCCCCCCGTGGGGTAGCCCCCCCAGTCATCTTGCGGTACCTGGAGAGACAGGGGCCTCTGTCCCTCAGACACCGTCCCAGGAAGTCGGGAAGCTGGGACCCTCTTTTCGGTCCTCCCCCTGCCAACGGGAGGTGCTCCGGCCCCACTCACGCAGGCCACTGTTAGCAGCGGAAGCCTGGGGCAAGGTCCCAAGGGCAGCCTCACGAGAGTGGACCTTTCCATCCCCGAGGGCCAGCTGCAGCCTGGGAACTGACGTGCCAGGTGCCAAGGGATTGAAAAGCAAGGACCAAAGTGAGCTGTCACCCTCACTCCTGGAGAGCTGCCAGGTCACCATGGGTGAGCTGATGTTATAACTGACCCCAGGCACCTTTGACCCCCTCCTCTTGCTCCTCCATCTCTTCACCCACTCCCCCTTTCTTCCCCGGTTGTCTGCGTGAGGAGCAGGGGAGCCAGATCTAGGCCGGAGGAAGAGCTCTCGGATGGACAGGCAGAGGATGGACCGTGCAGGGCCAGGAGCGAGGCAGAGGCTCAAGTGGCAAGAGGGAGATCAATTAGGAGGCTGATGCTGTTATCCAGGCAAGAGATGATGAAGCCTAAATTAAGACAATGACAATGAGGGGGAAGAGGAGATGGAAATGAGAGGTGTTGAGGAGCATCAGTGAGCCTGATTACATGTGGGGGGTGAGGGGGCGGGGAGGAGTTAAGGATGATGGGGAGGCTGCTGGCTGAGGACATGGGGGATGGTGCAGTTGCTCACGGAGCCACAGAATCCCAGAAACCGACCTGGGGAAGAGAGCAGAGGTTCAGGATGGAACCTCTGGTGCCAGGCAGAGCCGGGGAGCAGGTGGTTGGATGTTCCGTTCTGGAGCTAACTAGAGAGATCGGGGCCAGAGGCAGCCAAGTGGGAAGTCCTGAGCAGCAGCTGAATCCACAGGAGTGAACGAAAATGGCCCAGGGGAAGGGAAAAGGCGCTTGGGAGGGATCCACTGACATTTCAAAAGGGACTGCAAAGAAGGGAAGAGGAGGCTGTGCAGTCACCTGAGGAGGAGTGGGCAGAGGGTAGGAGTGAAGTCAGCAGAATGCCATGTCACAGGAACAGGAGACATTTCAAGAAGAAAAGGAGCTGATAATGTCAAATGCCACAGTGCATTCAAAGGTTAGTCATTGGGTTCCGGAGTTAAGAGAGCTCCATGTTCAATTTCTGGCTTCATCACTTGCCACCTAGGAGAACCTGCACAGAACTGATTCTGAGAACTCAGTGCCCTTGTCTGGGAAATGGTCATGATAATTATGTGACCATGCCAGGGTTGGTGGGAAGGATAACTGAGCCCATACGGACTGTTCAACACTTAGCAAATGCTCAGTGGAAGTGGATGATCATTCTTTGAAGCACTGCAGAGTATCTTTCAAGGAGAGCTGCCAGGTCACCATGGGTGAGCACGGCCAGCATGCAGAAGTCTGACATGTAGGAGGGGGACAAAGAAAGCAAGATGTGTGGCCTGTCCTCCGAGAACCTGGACATGAAGAAAAGACAGAGGAGCAGGGAAGATTTGGAAGAATGAGAGAAATCTGGGCATGCTACTAGGATGAGAGCAAGAGCCAGTCAAAACAAAGATGTTCTTCCAATGTTTAGGGACAGAGCGGGGACCGGAAGAGGAGCTCGGATCCTGCCGGGGGGATCAGCTGGGATGGATGGTCCTGGCTTCTTCCCAGTCAAGAAGGAAGTGGATAAGGGTGGCTGGGGATCTTGCTGAGGGTACACGGGCACTGAGGACAGTTCCCATCCCATGATGGGGCATCACTGTGCAGAATGAGGTATCCGTAAAGTCTGGGGGAATGGGCTGGCAGGAAGAGATCTCGAATACCTGTGGAAAGATCTGGTCAGATGTCATCTGGGACAAGAGTGGGGTTCAGGGAACGGATGAGGCTAGGGAAAGACACAGAGATCAGCATGAGAGCCAGGACCCAGGGTTGGGGTGGGGGCCAAGAAGAAATCCATAGGGAGGGGCCGGCATGCATGGAAAGGTGGGGACATGGGGCAGAGATGAGAGCTGTGAAAGGAGGCTGAGAACCGGGCTCCAGAGAAGGAAGGGTCTTGACAAAAGGGCTGGAGATCCATCAAAGGCACCTAGTCTGAGGGGGCCTTAAGTGCCAAGAGCAGGAGCAGCAGGGAAGAGGCCCCTGCAGCCCCTGCTCCCTGCCACCACGTGCTTCCAGAGCACCCGAGCACCAGTGCCCCAGCCCCCATGAGTCATGCCCTTTCCCGCAGGCAGGCAGCTGGGGCGGCCAGGGCGCGCTCCGCCACACTGCAGGCTCCCACTGTCGCCACTGCGGAGCTGCAGGCCTCTGCAGGAGGCTGTGAGGTGCATGCTAAAGAGGAAGCCCCCAGGGAGGTCAGGGCAGCCCTGGTAAGCGGCATGGAGCCACGGAGTGGCCTCCAAGGATGGGGCTCAGCTATGGAAGAAGGGCTAGTATTCCCTCCTCTGCCCTTCCTGCTGGGCCCTTTCAGTTCCATCTCAGAAAAACCCCTAACCCCGCTAGAGGTGGGGAGGGGGCAGCTCAGGCCAGCCCAGAGGCCCCCGACCTCCCCTGCCAACTGCCAGCTGCCAGCTCCCACTCTGTCTTGCGTCTCTAGTGGTCCCGTTTGGTCCCTGGAGTTTTTCTGAGTTCCTCACTCATGAAAACTCTAGTGATAGCCCGAAGTCACAGGACTGTTCCCCACACCAAGCTCCCTGTTCCACACTGTGGACCCACTGCTGCCTCTTGGGGAGTCCCTTGGTCTACCTGTGCCCTGGACCGACCTCAGGGGCCTCAACAAGACCCAGGCACAAGGCCGCCTGGGTCTCTCCACCCAACGTACTCAGGCTCCCTGCTTTCTTCTTTGCCCACTTCTTAGTTGCGAGGACCAACCAGGGGATCAATCAATCACTGAACGAGGGAATGTGGATTCATGCTGGCAGACCTAGGGGTGATCCCTATTTCTGCTGAATTTCAGTGCTGATGTCTCCTAAGACTATGAAAAGGCTCAAGAAAATATAATGGGGGCACCTGGGAGGGGTCCCTGAGGCAAAGAAGAGAAAGAGCCCATGGAAGCATCGAAGAAAGAAGGTGGAGAAAAGATAGAGTGGGGTGGATGAGGACTCCATACAGGCAGGGGTCAGAGCGTCTCACCTGGCCAGTGGCGACGTGAGAGATTAGACAGGGGCAGCTGCTCCTGGAGAGCCCCACTAGTGGGATCTGGGGCTCAGACTCTTCTGTGTCCCACGGTTCTTCCATAGCTTCCCAGGCTCCACTACCACAGGTACCCCAGAACAACAAACCCCTGCAAAGGTACATTCTGTGCAGAAGTGACCTTCATCTCCACTTTCTGGACTATCCAGATTTTAGCAGAAAAGAAGTCTGGAGGAGACCTTGGGGAGGAAGAACTCTCCCCAACACTGTCCCCCAGTCTCCCCGTGGTGCTGGGGACCAAGACTGGAGAGGGCAGAGTGGTCCTACCTGTAACCTACCCTTCACCCTCCAGTATCCAGTCCATGAGGTTGGCATGACTTGTCCAAAGCCCAGGGCAAGGAGCAATCTTCCTGCACTGACACATAATATCCGAGCACAGGAGTCTCTTCCTGGCACTAATAAGGAAACTGAGGCTCCTCAAAGGGTTCAAGACAACACAGCGAGACAGGGCGGAATATCCCTATTGTGGAGGCAGCTGGCTCTCATCCGATCCTTTCCACAGCGCCCCAGGTGATACATCACCCCCCACCCAACCGAATCCTCACCTGCAGGTAGTGGTAAGTCCTGGCTTTGGCCTTGGCCTCTGGACCCAGTAGCCCCTTGCCGGGCCCTGGCCCTGGGTATCCATCCCGGCCCTGGCTGACCATCATGGTATGCCAGGCACTCCGCTTGACCGACTGTCCATCCAGCGACATGGACATGCCCGTGCAGGCGAGACAGCGGCCTTCCGACCCGCTCGAGCGTCCCTTGAAGCTCAAGTCCCGGTAGGACCCATCTGGAGCCTCGAGGCAGAAGGGACCCCCAGGCTCCCCAGGGGGCCGCCCACCCGCCAGGAAGCCACTGTCACTGTCCAAGTTGTCGTCTGAGCTCCACCAGCCAGCGGCCTTGGCCTGGTGCCGCCCATCCCCCTTGCGGTCCTTGCTCTTGCTTCTCTTGCTGTGCCGGGACTGGTGGTGGTGGTGATGGTGGTGGTGATGGTGGTGGTGGGAGGTGTGGGGGCCTCCAGAGCTTGGGCCCACGTAGCTGTCTCCCCCAGAACCCCCTCTTCCCTCGGCCTTGGGCCCATTATAGTCCCGCTTTCCCGGGGCCTCCAGGGAGTGGGACTTGGCAAAGAGCTTCTGCACAGAGTGAACCAGGTGCCGGATACGGCTGGGGCTCTCGCTGCGGGGCTCTGGGGCAGTGCCAGCTCCTGGCCCCGGCCCGGGCCCAGGCCCGGCTGGACCGCGCTGGTAGGGGAGTGTGTGGAAGCCATCTTGTTGCACTGGCAACTGCTTTTCAAACTGGTCCAGGAGTGTTGGAGGCAGGCGGGGGGCTCCCTTACCCTGCGGGTGGCCCACACAGTCTTCACAGGTGTCGAAGGGTCCCTGGCCGGGGTACATCCTGGGGAAGGTGCTACTACCCCCCCCAAGCCCAGCCCCCCCTGGCCCTCCCTCGGGGCCGACAGATGGCCCCTCACTCAGGCTCAGGGGCCCTTCAGGAGAAAGGTGTCCCAGGCCAGCTCTCGGGGCACAGAAGCGGGGCTCGGTGGAGAAGGCCTCCCCGGAGCCCAGCAGGTACGGGGCCCTGGCAGCTGGGCCCACGTCCATATGCTGCTGGTCAGCAAAGCGGGCTGGGCGGGGATGGCTGCCGCGGTCGCCATGGTAACCCCTCATGGCCTCTGCAAGGGCTCTTCATGGTGCTGGGGGCCGGGCCCCAGGAAGCTCCTGGGAAAATAGAGAAAGAATTCAGATTGAACAACCAGCTACTTCACCAAAAACTCTATTTTATTAGGAATCCTCACAGCCCTTTAAGTAATGCACGTCAATTTATTGTGACTAATTGTACTAT
Organism: Sorex fumeus; assembly: GCF_029834395.1. Classification (NCBI taxonomy): domain Eukaryota; kingdom Metazoa; phylum Chordata; class Mammalia; order Eulipotyphla; family Soricidae; genus Sorex; species Sorex fumeus. Next base: position 50,181,999 of record NW_026606104.1, read on the forward strand.
CTTTCCCCAAATGGGTTTAAAAGTCCTTAAAACTGTCTTACTAGATGAACACACAAGGGCAAAAGGCAATTTCATCATTCATCAGATGCTGCAAATTTGATAAAATACATTTTCCCAGGAGGACGTGACTTCAGCCAAATGGGTTTTTGTAAAATCCTTTAGTTACCAAAAATAAAAGGGTAACCAAACAGACATTTTAGAAAATGTTCAAAGAAACTAGTCATTAGGTGAACCAGCTTTTAACAAGCTCTAGGCAAACGGATGCAGAGCCACACCTCCGAACTGTCCCCACCCACTTCAACTGCTTCGATGAGCCAGGCTCCAGGGGCTCAGCTCCCAGCAGCAGTAACCAGAGAGAACACAGCACCCAAATCTACATATCCAGCATGATTCTGCAAGAAAATCCCTCCCCTTCCTTCCACACCCCGTTCCTTCCATCTGGCAGCAGGCTCGCTCTCCCTGCCCCCAGGCCCAAGATAGGAAGGAATAACCTGAGATGACTCCTCTGTCCTCTCCTAAACATCCCCCACAAAATTTCTCCTCTTGTCTTTTGTCCCTACCTGCCATTTCCAATCCAGAGGGGATTGATAATGGGAGCAGACACACCGAGAGGAGAAACACTGGCTCTGAAGGCAGCACCTGAATCCTAAACCAGGGCTGGAACCCAGGAGTGCCCCCTCCCAGGAGGAGTGGGCTGGTGTGGGCAGGGAGGTGAGGAGAAAGCACTGCAACCAGGGCCTCTGGCCCCCATCCTGGGTTTGCCAAGAAAACAGGACAGAGAGGTCAGCTCTTAGCAAGAGATGCCTCCGATCAGGACTACAGGGCTGCCAGGACGGGAGCTATGGCAGGAGGGGGGTGTCAGCAGTGGGGACAGGAACTGAGGAGCTGGCAGACGGTGCCCTCTCTCACCCCAGACCAGGCTCCTGGGCCATCTGCTGACTAGGAAGGGATGATGGCCTCCAAGACTCCAGACAGCAGCACCTCTGAGACTCCCCTCCCCCCCCACCTCCCCATTGCCACCGTGTGACACTCCTTCCATATCCTGCTTACAGTTCATCTCCTGCTATTTCCTGAGCTCTTGCCAGGGACCAAGGACTGGACATACCTAGTAGTTTCCAATCCCACTGAAATCCTATGTGTAGATATTATCCCTGTTTATCCATGAGAAAACTCAGCTCAAAATGGTGAGTTGACAAAGTCTGTGAGATGTTGAGTCATTTTGAATCAAGATTCAAAGCTAAATCTCTCTGACTTGAAAGAATATGAATCTAATCCCCATCTCCTGGAACCTTCTGCCACTCACCATCCGGGGTGTCCCATCCTTGGCGTCAGGATCCTCACCACCAGGCAGAATCCTAACTTCAAGGAGGCTTAGGACCACTGGCTCCTGGTGGGGAAAAGAAGGGGGGTGTTAAGCAATGAGGGAAAGATTTTCCCATAACACTTAGAGAACAGGTTGCTGGCCTTGACAGTTCCCCCTTCCCAATCCCCCAAACCACGACTGATTGGATCCCCCATGATGCAGAGTCTCTGGACGCCCCTGGGAAATGAACTCGGAGTTCATTATGCAAATACATGCAAATGAGCCCACAGGTTGGACTACCTCCAATTGCAGGTGTCTCTGTGAGCTGTCCATGGTGCCGGGGCACTGCATTCTCATTGCCCTCAAGAATACCATTCCATTCCACAAACATTTATGGAGCAGCTACTTAAGCAAGACTGAGTAAAAAATTTATAGACATGGCTCTAATGTGGTCCCCAGGGGGAATCACCTTTCACGTGAAAAGTTATTTTAAGACAAGTATTTTGACACAAGTTGTTCACTACCAGAATCTCCTTTTATCTAACCCACCAACCCCTTCCTCTGCTTAACACTCATGTTAAGTCCCAGCTTCTCTCGAAGACTGTCTGTACTCTTATTCTTGGTTATTTCTCTCTATTGAGTTTTTACATGATGCTGGCTCCCCAGCCCTCTGCCCCGAATATGACTATCACACTGAAATTGTCTTGTTTCAGATTTGTCTCCCCAATTAGAATGTGATCTTCCACCGAGCAGGAACTGAGTCCCATTTATCTCTCCCTCTCTAGCACCTAACTCATGACTTTGTTCCAGAGTAGGTTCTTAATAAATGTTCACTGAGTAGATGAATAAATGACTGTTCTGGAAAGAGATACAAAAAAAATATTTGGCTTGTCTAGATGAGGCTAATACCAAACACAATAGAGGGATATTGAGAAAGAATAATGTGTTTGAGATGGAGGACAAAATGGCTGTGTGTTCCTTTGTGGTGGTAGAGAGAACTCCCAGTGAGGAAACAGCAGGCACCAGGCAGAGAAGGTGGGCAAACAAGGAACTGCGTGGTGTGAACTGGATGAGTTCCAGCAAACATTTAGGGTCTGGCAAATACTGGCAAGAGGTGAGGGAGAGTCCGAGAGGAAGACAACTCTGAAGTTTGCAGCAGCCGTGACTAGAAGACTAATGATGCCATTATTAGACACAGAGATGTCAGGAAGAAGAGCGCATTTTGCGGAATGATTAATAATAGTGGAAGAGACCTAGACACCAGGAAGAACTTTCTGACTCCAAGGAATGTGAAGCAGTGAAGATTATTGTGGCATCTCCTGGGAATCTTCCATAGAGGAGAGGGTGGGGTATACCCAGGCCCCTGCCCACCTAGCAGCCATGACTGAAGAAACAGTAGAAACTGGGGTTTCTACTCTCAAAGTCTCAGGCCGCTCAACTCTAGATGATAGTTCTCGAGGGGACAACTGCCCCTGTCCTGGGCAGCACAAGTGACCTGCCCCCAAGGCAGCCTCATAAGCAGTGGCTGGAAAAGCACCAGAGTCTCCCAACAGCTCTAACAACAGTGTTCTGCTTGGGGTTTGCTCTTCCTCTCTCTACCCCAGGTAGAACCCATGTCTGTGCTTCACAGTACCCAGAGCTTCTCAGGGAAGCTGCCCATTCCATCTGCTCTGACTATGGTCATGCGAGGCTCCAGCCTCATGCTGAGCATCCCGACGGTGGACCTGCCCAGATGCCCCTCCTTGCTCTGTCCCAGGCAGGCACCGCTACCATGCCACTGAACCTTCATCAAGATCTTGCCCAACTTTAGTCTTTCACTATCAAACCAGGTTCTCTTGGCTCTGGTCTTGGAGGAGAGGAACCCCTGCAATCGTTTACTCTCCAGACAAGCCGCCCCTGTCAAAACCCCCACATCCTCTAAGCAGTGCTGCCCGAGTGACGAAACCACAGCACGGGGTGACACTATGCCAGTGAGGCTCCCTCTCGAAGCCGAACAACACCTGCTCACTATCTCCCCGGGTTTTAATGAACATCAAATGATGCCAAGTACATGAAACCACTTTATAAACTCTAAGAGGTTACATAATGTTAATGCCTCATGTGAAGCTCTTACTCTGGATTTCAAAAACCCCCGATGTCCAAGTTGTAAACAATACAATCAAATTCAAATTACTGGGGGAAGGAGACGCTCCATTTATGGATTTCCTAAAGGAAAGATTTAATTGATATAGGTTTAATTACATAGATTGCCTCTTATATATTATGCTTCACAATCACATTTCTGCTGCTGCCACCCCATTGCTAAGCCTAATCAATAGGAAGGAAAAACAAGTGAAGAAAAGACGGGTCATCCAATATATCACCAAGCCCTGGAGACTATCCTAAAGAACAGATCAGCCCGTTTATTTCCAGAGCCATCAGAAGACTGTTGACTGACTAAATTTCATTGCCAGACTCTTTTCTCTTTTCCTAATCTTGAAACTAGTGAAATAAAGCACAAGCCCTGGACTGAAGTGACAGTAGAGCGTACTTGCCTTGCATTTTCCCTGAACATGGCTGACCAGGTTCAATCCCCAGCATCTCACATGATCTCTTGAGCACTGGCAGGAGTCATTCCCAAGTGCAGAGCCAGGAGTAAGCCCTGAGCACCGCTGGGTATGACCCCACCCCACCAAAAAAACACAAGTCCTGATACCCAGGGCCACATGATTCACTTTTTTGCCACTGCCTTACTGTTGGATTACAATTACTATAGAAGTTCAGAGGATTAGCTCCACACTTCCATATGTACTTGTCACCACTTCCCTCACAAAGTCCTAGTGTCACCCGGCCACTGACAGGCCCTTCACGCTCATCCTCTCCCCCCACCCCCATCTCTACCCTTTCCCTCTGAACCACCTGCATCCTCACTGAGTCTAGAAGTTAGGTTTGTTGTTTCTTGCCAGTTCAGTTTACATCAGTAATTCATATTCCACATAAGACTGAAACCATCTGGTAATTGTCTTTCACTTCCTTCCTTATTTCACTTAGCATAATCACCTCAAGTTCTATCCATTTTGTCCCAAAAGGCACGATTCGCATGACTCACTTTTGGCTATTGACATATACATAAAAATCTAATAAGGTTTCTGGAAAATCTTTTGCCTTTGTGATAAAAGGTGTGGAGAATGCCAGCCTCATCCATCCTCTTTTTCATCTTGACTTGAATATAATCGTGACGTGACTAGGGCAGCCATCTTGCCACCGTGAGAGACAGGCAGAGAGAACTGCAGAGATGCTTGCCCTGAAGTCGTGGAGCCAAGGAACCAGCAGAAGCAGCTGCCTCCACCCCAGCCTACACATGGCACGGAACAAATCCCCTTATTGAAACCACTCACGGTCGGACAGATTTTCTGTATTTGCAGCCGCCAGCACCACTGACCAATCTGGCTACCTCAGAACACCAATTCCCTGCCTGGATGTCCGCACCAGCTCCTAAGTGCTTTCCTGCTTCTGTTCTGACCCGGCTCCAGCCCACAGGGTCATCTTCATCTGTACACACAGATCTGATCCTTGTCACCTTTGTGCTTAAAACTCTTCACTGACTTACTGATGTGCTCGGGATAAAATGCTTTCACTTGTGCCACAAGGCCTGCAGGTCTGGCCTTCCCCCCTTTTCCAGCACCCTCTCACAGTGCATCCCCCTGGCTTCCTGTCCTCCAGCCAGATCACTCATTGCAGTGCCATGGTCCTTCCCATCATGGGGCCTACTCCCCCTGTCCAGAAAGCTTTCCCATGCACATCCGCCGTGCTCACTCCTACACACCCCTCAGATCTCAGCCCAGTTGCTGTGTCCCCAGGGAAGCTTTCTCTGGCCTCCCTGACTAGGTCAGATCCCCATGCTGGGTGCTCTGAGGGCACTATGTTCCAGGCTAGCTCTTGCATCGCAACCATTTTCAATGTGTGTGACTCAGAGATGGTCCGTCTGTCTCCCATATTAGACTGGAAGCTCTATGTCACGGCAAGAATTTTTTTCAATCTTACCCCCTGAACTGCCCCCCCCCCCACACACACCGTGGTAGAGAGCTGGTATGTGGCAGGTGTCTGTAGCTGTGAGTTACAATGAAGATTTTGTTGATGACATTGTATGCGATTCCTGCAAGAATTCCAAAGGATAGGCCGCACTCATCTTCCTTTTTATACAAGAGACCGAGGCTTGCAGAAACTAAGTACAAGCTAGGAGTTGGGAGCAACTCACGTCAGAAATCAAATGAGTACTGCCTCTCTCCAATGTCTCAGCTTTTCTCCTTTCTACCTGTACTGTGAGCCCAAAAAAAAAAAACTAAACTTATTAAAGGTCACTGTAAAGTAAACACAATTATGGAGGTGAATTTGTTCAGGAAAGAAAAAAGGACACAGGGCAGGGGAGACAGCTCGACAGGCTGAAATGCCTGCATGTCTGGGATCTAGATTTGATTCCCAGCATGGCATGGTCGCCCAGGAACTTCAAGGAGGGACCCCTCCCCCCCAACACAGAGTTGGTAGTAGCCCCTGGGCAATACCAATTATTGCCCCCAAATAAAACAAACAAACAAAAAGTAAAAGGAAACACATTTTTAAAAGCCAGTTTATGGAACTGGAAAGATAGTACAGTGGGCAGGGCACTTGCCTTGCAAGTCACCCTGGTTTGATTCTCAGCCACCTATGGTCTCTGGAGCCCCACCAGGACTGATCCCTGAGCACAGATCTCTGAGCACTGCTGGTTGTGGCCAAAAACAAACACAGGATCAAACTGATAGTACAGCAGAGAGGCCACTTGCCTGTAGGCAATCAACCTGAATTAGATCCCCAGCACCCCATATGGTTCCTTGAACCCACCAGAAGTGATCCCTGATCCCAGAGCCAGAAGTAGGCCCTGAGCACTACTAGGTGTGGCCCTCCACAACACATTACAAAGAGACGCCACTCATGCTACACACTAGTGAACTCATCAGAGTATGGCTTAGCCTTGGCCCTGGTGTGGTGAGTATTGTTCCAAGTCCAAGGACAGTCAGGTACAGCACAGTGTGTGCTCCCTGAAGCCCTGTGACAATACTAGGGGCCCATGTGACTCTCCTCATTTTACTGCAGCAAGCCATCATCTTCCCTCCCAGGACACAGAGAGCTGCCCAGCTGGTGAGCCTGCGGGTCTCAGGAAGTAACCCGTGGCAGGCTACAAAGTGGGCAGTGAAGGAGTCTGGGAGGGTGACGTGTGTGATAAAGTCTCTGATGCGGCTCAAATCTATCTGAGAATAGAAGAAGTGGCACACATGCCGTCACCAAGAAATTACCCAATTTAGCACCAACTGCACAATTCGAGCAATTAGTTTCTTAAACCGGAACTTGCTGGGGGCTGCCAGACTGGCGGGTTGTTGTTACAAATCTCACTGGGAAACCAGCTGTGTAATTCGCCAGGAGGTTGTCACTGCCCCGAGCAATTACCTTCCAGAAAAAGAATGGAAAATGAAGGAAGGAAAAGGGCCACAGAGGAAAGAGTCTGTGTTTTCTTTTCCTCTTCCCCAGGGCCTTGTCCAAACCAAATCAGCTGATTTTCCTTTCCTGAGACCGAAGAGACACGTAGATTCCCTGGATCAAAGTTACAGGTGAAGACTCAGCAGACTCTCCACTCAACTCCCAATCCACTCACTCACCAGCTGTGTGTACTCAAGCAGGGGGCCCTCCTCTCTTAGCCTTATTTTCTTATCTGCAAAATTAGAATAGTATAGGGCTGGCAGAAAGGTAATCACAAGTGATGGCTACTATCCGCATCCCTCAGGGCTGTCTCTGGCATGTGGTGAGTCCTCAGTAAAGGGAACAACCTTTGTTTGTACTTTCATTTGATGACATACAGCATGACTGGTAAGTTACTCCTTGTCTCTGGGATATCCTTATAAAGCCAGAGAAGGAATTCTGCTGGACAAGCAGTTCTTACTCAAGTCTGTCCTAAGCACCCAGGAATAAGACATACACAAGCACCCAGGAATCCAGATGTATTTAACAAAGTACACAAACACACACACACACACACACACACACACACACACACACACACACACTCGGAGCTTACTCGAAGTTTACCACAAAGCAATGCCTTTGGCAAAGACAAAAATTTCAAAAATCAATATTAACTGATTCACCCTTTCCCCATGAGGCTGTCTGGGAAAGCTCTAAGCCAACCCACTATGTCCCAATGGCCACAAAAGAGAACAGCGATGTGGTTCTCTTGCTGGGCATCAGCCCTACCTCCTCCCTTCACATGGGGGTCTACACAACGTTCTCAAACCGCTTACAGCACAACGGAACTTAGAGCACTGGAGGCCTAGAACCTTCTTGCTGTTCTCACCCCGGGCTCCTCCAGGCTAACGCATGAGCTCCCACACATATGTGCAAGTGGGACCCCAAAACTGCAGGCTTTCCAAACGCCTCCTGTCTTTCGGTGTCAGCTCACCAGAATGGCCAGGATTCCTCCTGTTTCCTGATCTACTCCTCGGCCTGCCCTGGCAGCAGTCTGCACGGCAGGACTGAGTGGGCACTGTGAAAGGACTGGCCACTAGTTAGCTCAATGTTAGGGAGCCGGAACCCAGAGCCACCGACCCGTACCCAAGCTCCTCCTGCATCCGTTCTGCCTGAGTCTCCTCAGTACTCTGATGCCAACTCTGCCCAGCTGCCACTGGCAGGATCTCTGTTCTGGGCCAGTGCCCTCATCCCTGGCTCCCTCAACTCCCTACCCAGCCTATCTCTGAGGTATTGGTATGCCTTGTGCTGCGGTCCCAGCCCTTAGAATGCCAGGGCTAGGCAAAAACCTTCTTTTCCTGCTCTCAGGGTCTCTGACATGGAGGAGAGGTGGCAGGAACTGAACAGAAGGAAGGTGGCTGGAAGTCTTATTCATTCATCTTTATTATTTAATCAAATCTTCCTCCTGGGGGCTAAAGGTAGGGATTTCACAGAAAATAAGCTTATAGCTCCAAAACACTCGAGACATGTAGGCAGATCCACAGCTAAATCCATCTCCTGACCCCACTGGTCAGCGCTCAGCCTGTGAATAACCCACACTACCTGTAATCTCTTTGGGGAAAAAAAAAATCCCACCTCAGGGGGCTTTGCACTTGATGTTCTCTCTGCTGGAACGCTCTGCCCCAGATATTCCCATGGCTTCCTCTGTCTCATCTTTTGGGGCTCGGCTCAAAGAAGCCTTCCCTGACCACTCACTAACTGAAGTCGTGTCCCATCCCCCAGGTCTGCTCTTCATCACTCTGCTTTATTGCCCTCATCATACTTACTGTTCTCTAAAATTCTTTTCTTTATCTATTACAACTTTATAATGTAGTCATACATCACTTAATAACATGGCTAGGTTCTGAGCAATGCATTGTTAGGTAATTTCATCACTGTGCAAACATCACAGGGCGTAATTATATAAACCCTGAAGAGGGAATCTACTGGGAGCCACCACTGACTATGTCGCTCATTGCTGACCAAAACATGGCATCTCCCCACAGCAGAATGTAAGCCCCACAGGGCAGGGTCCATCCCATATGCTCAGTGTTCTGAGTGGCTGTAATAGTGCCAGGTACACACAGGTGCTTAAAAAAAAAAGAAGCTTGAATGAAAGTCCTCCCTCCCTCACCACCCTCATCACTCTATTCCCAAGCACAAACAGTCACAGAACAGATCTCACTTGTACTGGGAGGACTGGAGAGTCATATTGGCAATCCAACCTCTCATTCCGGTCCTGCCCATCTGACTTATCTATCCACTCTTGATTGGCAGGTAAAGATGACCCTTTCCCAACCACATCTGTGTCCCTCCAAATGGACAGGCCTCTGTATAATTTAAGGAAAGCAACAGAAGAAAAGAGAATGTGAAGTGGGGTGGGAAGGAGCATTGAAATGGACCCCCTCCATAATACAAAAAAAGAAAACAATGCTTGTGCAATGGAATTTCAGGACTCGAGACCTACCACTCTGCCCCCAGCATATCTCTTCCTTCAGATTGTCGGACTCTGCCCCTCCTCTAGCTGAGACAGGAGGTACCAGAAGCAAAATTTCAAGCTCTCATCCTCCTTTCCCAGGGCTGAGAGAAGTCCGAGGAGATACAATTCAACCTTCTCAGCATCTGTCTCTTACTCCCTAATGCAGCTTTGGGCCCCTTCCTCCCTTTTGTGAAACTAAACAATGCTCACAAAGGTTGTTCTGCCTTGTCACAATCATGACCCTTCTCCAGGAAACTTCTTGGGAAACGTCAATTCCTGCCCACTATTAGCAGCCTGAGAGTCAGAGCTCCCAGGACCAGGATTCCCTTAGACCCTGGTCTGGGCATCTGGGGACTAAGACTGGGCTCCAAGCTTGAGCCTGGGATTTGTCTCCCAGGTTTATCATTACATTACTAGACATGAGGTCTTAGAAATATACCTTCATTTTTCCCAAGTTCCATTTCGTCAACTTTCAAATTGGAAAGAGTGGGGCTGGAGTGATAGCACAGCAGGTAGAGTGTTTGCCTTGCACACGGCCGACCCGGGTTCAATTTCCAGCATCCCATATAGTCCCCTCGGCACCACCAGGAGTAATTCCTGAGTGCAGAGACAGAAGTAACCCCTGTGCATTGCCAGGTGTGACCCAAAAAGAAAAAAAATCAAATGGGGAAGGGGTGGAGGGGAGAACTTCTACTTTCTCACTGGGATGTCTTGCGAATTAAGATTCCCATATTGAAGACAGGGAATATGTCCAGCACAGGGCCTCTTGATAATGAGGGGGAAAACTGTGTGCCAGGGGTCTGGAAACAGCTCTCTGAGAGGGATTCTACATCTGCTTGGGCAGAGGCAGTTCCTGACTCAGGATTGTGCAGCGAAGGTTACTTTGAACACTTCTTCATTTCTGGCTTTATCCAGGAGGTTACGGTTGCCCAGGCTACTACTGAAGTCCTCTGACTCCTTGAGCAGGCCAGCCCAACATGTGGGGTCTGAGAGAACAAGTGGCCCTAGATTCATACGCCTCCACCCGCCCCTGCAGTCAGGGCTGGTGGACTCTCACCCACCCCAGGATCCAGAAGGGAAAATCCAGTGCCATCATTGCTGGATATCAAAAAGACCACTTGAGGCCAGAGCAATGATACAGCAGGCAGGGCACTTGCCTTGCACACGGCTGATGTAGATTCAACCCAGAGACCCTGGCTCTCCTTATGATCCCCTGAGTCCCACCAGGAGTGATCCCTAGGTGCAAAGCCAAGAGTAATCCCCAAGTACCACTCAGCATGGCCCAGTAAGATAAAATGACAATCATCTGCCTGCAATAGTTAAACCAAAGCCTTCTTGCTTATCTATGGAAAGACTGCTTTAACAGTCCGAGAAAGTTTAATTTTCTTTAGTTTTTTTTTAGTTTCGTTTTGAGTCCCACTGGCTGTACCCAGAGCTAACTCCTGACTGTGCTCAGAGATCATTCTTGGTGGTGCGCAGAGGAACATATGTGGTGCCAGGGAGCAAAGCTGAGTCGGACACATGCAAGGCAAGTGCCTAAAGCCCTGTCCTATTTCCCTGGTACTCTGATCTGGGCTGGAGCGATAGCACAGCGGTAAGGTGTTTGCCTTACAAGCGGCCAACATGGCCGACCCGAGTTCGATTCCTCCGCCCCTCTCGGAGAGCCCGGCAAGCTACTGAGAGTATCTCGCCCACCCGGCAGAGCCTGGCAAGCTACCCGTGAGGTATTCGATATGCCAGACACAGTAACAACAAAGTCTCCAATGGAGACGTTACTGGGCCCGCTCAAGCAAATCGACGATCAACGGGAGGGCCTTTACCTTTACCTTTACCTGATCTGTACTATGGGGTAGTCACACCCACCTCCTAAAGTGCAGCAAAAAGCAAGTGAATCTACTCAAGGCAACTGGGCACACCATTTCTGACTCCAGTAGCGAGGACCTTCCTTCATTTGTAAGTATGAGATGTGGGTGGTATGCTGTAGCCTCTCAGCCTTCCACACCTGAGCCAGGGCTATTGGAGACAACAGGTAAGAGCCAAAGCACACGCCAAAGGCCACTGGACAGCAGCATCTTCTGTCCTCATGTGCGCTCTGTTCCAGATGTCTGGGTCCCTCACAGCGTTGAGAGCTTAGGACTGTTCACTTCATCCTCTAAATATTTGTTAGACCAGGGTTCTGGACTCTCCCACAGGGGGCTATGCAAGGGGCTAGCCCACATGAAGACCGACTGGTTGACTTAGTGGAACCGCCCTGTCCTCAGCTTTGGCTGCTCCTGACCTTGTCCCACAGCAGAAGAGAACATGAGCAAAGGAGGCAGCAAGCTCTAGGAGATGCTCCCCTGGCAGGCCTGACCTCCTAGCTTTGCCCTCGGATGCAGTACAGGTTCCCATCCTTCCAAGAAACCTTCCCTGAGAGTTCCCCAAAATCCTAGTAGGCAGTAGGCATCACTACCACTCCCACTGCACAGAGGGAAAAACTGAGGCTTAGAAAAATAAAGAGGGAGCTGAAGAAATAGTACACAGGCATAGGGTGCTCGCCTTGCATGTGGCTGACCCTGGGTTCGATCCCCCGTGTCCCATATGGTTCCCAGAGCATCACTAGGAGTGATTCCCAAGTGCAGAGCCAGGAGTTACCCCCTAAGCACCACCAGGTGAGGCCCAAAACCAGTAACAGCAACAAAAAAAAAAACAAACAAAATAAATGTAAAGAACACTGACATGGGTCACACAGGGGTAGAAAAGGGTCTCCGGCCGGGGACTGGAGCGATATAGTACAGTGGGTAGGGCATTTGCCTTGCACGCAGCCAACCCAGGTTTGATTCCCAGCATCCCATATGGTCCCCCAAGCACAGCCAGAAATAATTCCTGAGTGCAAAGCCAGGAGTAAGCCCTATGCATCGCTGGGTGTGAGCCAAAATAAGGAAAAAAAAAAAAGAGGGTCTCAGTGCAAGGCTGACATACTCAGACCACTAGGAGACCAAGGCCTGGCACACAGAAGCAGCAGGTTTCACCAACCTAACTGCTGGATGAGGCTGCCTGGGGGACTCTTGGGCATTCAGCCTCCATGCGGTGTGTGGTGCTCAAACATAGGAGACCCTCTGAGGGACAAAGTCCCTGTCCTCCCTCTCTCCCACCTGGGTACAAACCTCACCAAGACTGCTTAGTCACAACTGAACACACAGGTTCATCTAAGCCAGATTACACAGTCTCGCAGTCGTTCAACATAAAGCCCATGACATTCACTCTCCCAGATAGTCATCGTCACAGACGTGCAAGGATACACCCAAACTTGCTCCCTCGAGGGTTCACACACAAGAGCATTTCAACCAGCATTTATGACGTGCTTGTGTACGTAAGTGCTGCACAGAGCTGAAAACAGGCAGCCACGCTGTCATATCAAGCCAAGCCAAGCCACAGAAATGTATCTTCCTTCCCTCCATCTCGGCATCCACAGCCCCTCAATGTCAGACACCAAGTCCTCCCCCAACAAGAACTTTATGCATCGCTCCCAGATCCAGTACTGGGCCCAGGTGAGTAATGCTGTTTCCTCCCTCTGGGCTTGGCCAAGCAGCCCTGAGAGGGGGTGAAGGCTCTGCCTGCCTGTGATGGATGGAATTAATCTACTGAGCAGGAGAAACTAAATAATTAAATCCCTAATCACCCCCCCAAGTCAGCCCAGGCCAATATAGCAGAAAGAGGGGGGGGCTCTAAGGCCCAGACCAATATCCTAGCAAGGGACAGGGTTTGGAAAGGCGAGGGAAGCTCTGGGAGGGGACCAGAGGAGTGCAGGCAGGCAGATAGACAAGACAAACAGACATGGATCCCGAGAGCCACAGAATCTCCCTGTCCACTTGGAAAGGTAGCCCACCGGCAGCAAAGGCAGAGGGAAAGGAGAGGTCCAGTCATGGGTGACCTTCCCCAGACCCTTCCACCCTCTGCCGCCCCTTCACAGGGGACATCCTGGGAGTGACAGGGGATGGCAGGCAGGACACTTCAGTGGTCTGACTGGACTGTGGCTGTGAGATGTGACAAAGTAGATGCTGAGGACAATCCCAGCCCTGCCCCAGCCAGAGCAAGCCCCCTCCCAGCAGACCCCTCCCCCGTGGGTCCCCCACCCGGGGAGAAGGTAGGGGCGGGGTCTGGCACGTGGCTAATGGGAGTGGGGGGAGCGGCAGAGGCCTGGGCAGGGGGCTTGGGGAACCAGCCTGGGAACAGGTCCCAGTCTGATTGGCTGGAAAGTGGGTCATTTTCCTTTTGAAAAATAGTGAGAAAATGGAGAAGTAGGTCGGGCTCTTATCCCCTCAGCCCCCGGCACCAACCCCAACTTGCCGAGGGGGTTACTAAGGAGGGTCCGCAGATTCCAGAGGCTGGAGCCTCATCACCCCCACCCCACCTCAGACCCCGCGGGGGGCGAGGGGGGCCTGCACAGAAAGTCGAGGTCCCCAGCACTCGGGACACGCAAGGGCAGGCACTCCCGGAGGTGGGGACCGGTGAGGGCCACGGGAGCCGCACCCTGCGCGGCGCCCCGCGAGCCCCCTCCCGTCCTCTCTCGGCTCATCGGTCGTGATGCCTCCTCGCCTCTCCTCCCTTTCCTCCTCGTCCACGTGGGCAGAGTCGTTGCCATGACACCGCGGGCAGGTGGGCGGCTCTGGCGGCGGTGTCGGCCCAACCCCCAAGCTCAGAGCCCAGGTGGGAGGGGAAAGGCTGTAGCGCCCCCGCCCCAGTCCGGTCCGGATCCCACCCGCGCCTCCGGCACACCGCCCCGCCCCCCTCCCCCCCTGCAGACAGACGCCCAGGACCCAGGACCCAGGACCAGGCTTGTCTACCCTGAAAGCAGCCACCCGGGGGTCGGAGGAAGCCTCTAGGAGGAGGGTCCCAGGGCGGGACTGCGCCCCCCAGCAGCACCTACGGCAGAGGTCAGGAAGATGCACCCCCAACTTCCACTGGCTCCACCCAGCTTTCCACCACTGACCTCAGACTTGACCTCTCCTCAGAGCAGCGTCTTGGTCTTTCCTGAGGTCTCACCCCCATCCCTCCCGCCATCACTCTTGGGAGAGAGGATAGTCTAAGTGGAAACTACTGGGAAGATTCCCCCAGAACATCAGGTGTCCTGGATGTCCCCAAACCAGAATTCACAACACAGCATGGGGACACCCACTTAACCCTATGCCCATCATGGACCTGGGTGCAGCCCCCTCCTGACTGAAGTAGGGGAGTGACAGGAAGAGAGCAAGGAGGAAGGGGCTGGCTGACACTGTCTGGGGGTGCTAGCCTGCTCCCTCACTCCAACCTCAGGGAGTCTGGGTCCTGCCTGTGTTTACCAGCTTTCACTTTCTCCCCTGGGAGACCACGGCCCACTGGGTAGCTCGAACTCTCTCTTCTCTGATTTTTGAAGGCCCTTCCCACTGTTCAGGACCCCATTCTTTAGGGGGGAAGCCGTATCACTGATGCCCACCCGGCAGCCCTCTGCAGTCTGGCTGAAGGGATGACGCAGGTGGAGACGTGATGGAAAGATTCCCATCGCTGCCCGAACTGAGAGGGTGAGCAGCTATCCCAGAGCGTACAGGGCATACATAGCACCGACACACTGAGTTCACTTTCTCTTCGCCCCGGCCTTCTGCTGATGAGGGTCTAATTGGCACCAGAGCGTGTGCATGGTGGATCTCCTTTTCACTACCTCCACTACCTGTGTGTTGGATCAGGACCTTCTCAGCGTAAGTTCTCCCAAAGGCAATTCCAGTGGGGTCCCCAAATTGTCCTTCTGCCTTGCATCTTACCTCAGCTCTATCCATTCACCTCTGCTACTGCCAGTGTGATCTAACTAACATTTATTTCTTCAGTAAATCTTCACTGAGTGCCCACTCCAAGCTAGGCACGCCTCTGGACACAGCAGGTATGAGAGAATAAAACAGATGAAGCTGCCTCAATTGTAAAGTTAATATTACAGTGGGGAGAGCAATGACAAACAAACAGATGAAATAATGGCAATGTGCTGAAATAAAGCGGGGTGAGGGGACAGAAGGACAGGGGCTATTTAAGATAGACTGTGGGGGAGGCCATTTCCAAAAAAGTGACTTTTGAGCAAAGCCTTGAATAAAGCGAGAGAGCAAAAGCCACGTGGGCTGCTGGGGAGAGCATTTCAGGCTCTGTGCAAAGGCTGGTGGAAAAGCCAGCAAAACAGCCTTGAGGGAGACTGGCAGAACCATGAGGCCGCCCTGAGAGGTGGTCCCTGAGACCAGATTCTCACCAGGGACACTTTTACACACTGTGATCTATCACTCAGACCCCAGAAAGCACTTGGGCTCTCACTGCTAGTGAGATGCTTATGACATCTCACCAGTGAGATGCAAAGCCATTGGGAAGGTAGGACCCCATGTTACTCTGGCTGCCTCTCTGATGAGCCTTGGAAAGTGAGGTGGCAAGGGCAGGAGCAGGAACACCAGCTGGGACATTTGCTGTCACCGAAACACCTTTCTGACAGCTGTCTGTCTGGTGAACACTATCACACTTTCAAGTCTTAGCGCAAAGGCCTTCTCTTCCATGACTCCTTCACCAGACACCCCTTTCCCCACCCCAGAAATGACCACCCCCTAAAGAAGGTGCCCACAGCTGCCAGTGAATAGTGCCAACTTCCTGCCTCCCTGAACACACTCTTCAATTGTTTCAATGCCTTTCGTCTTTTCTCCCATATAAGTTACCTGAGTGAAAATCAATTCACATGGTCTCGGGCTATTCCAGGGGTGCAAGAAAGGACATGACACAGAAAAAGCCATAAAATAAACACAGGTTAAATGAAAAAAAGGCATCAGGTATGGCGTATGTGATGGAAAGACAATGATACACTAGTTATTGTTAATGTGGATAAAAGAGATACATATGTAAGTGATCACAGGTTACAACCAGGCCATTGTTTTTATGTCCATTTCTCCATACCCTTGTTAATATGTATATGTGTATAACTTTATATGTATACGCTGACAAATCCTGTGTTGATACATACCTGCTGATTTGTTCATGTGTACATAAAGAAGTGTTTAATCCTGAGATGTGTGCTTAGACATCAATAAACGATATGCATATGTGTGTCTACCTAGTGCTACATGTCTTATAGATGTTATGCATGGGGGCCTCTTTAATATCCCCTGCCTCTTTCATCCAAGTGCAACTTGTTTCATTTGAGTCTTGAAACTTCTGTGTCCACATTTTTGCCTCTACTCTCTTTCCCAGCCTGGAGTGATAGCACAGCGGGTAGAGTGTTTGCCTTGCACGTGGCCAACCCAGGTTTGATTCCTCCATCCCTCGGGTAGAGCCTGGCAAACTACCGAGAGTATCCCACCTGCACAGCAAAGCTTGGCAAGATACCCATGGAATATTCGATATGCCAAAAACAGTAACAAGTTTCAGGATAAAGACGTTACCCGCTGGAGCAAATCCATGAACAATGCCAGGACAGTGCTACAGTGCTACATTCTTTCCCCATAAACTCCTGAGTACCATAACAACTGCTCAGCTTGGCTTGACCCCCTTGCTGAGGAGTCCGCAAGGCCTGTTCAGGTTTCTCCAATGCAAATCCCTTTTATCTGAATGTTAATGGGGAGCAGGTAGGTCCCTGTGACATAAGAATTTGAAAGACTTCAGGGATTTCGGGATTTCTGATTTCTGGAGAACAACTGCAGGTATCAAGGTGGATCAAGCTCAAGCTTGTGGAAACATAACTCTTAGACAGCCTCAATGTGCAGTCACATTCAGTCACAATCAGTGTCTTTCTCTTTCTCCCTCTCTTCCTTTCTCATTCTTTGTCATTCATTCTGCCACATATATAGCTCAACTCATGAACATATAATATTATATGGATTCACATGTACATATATGTGCTATCATATACATGCTTGCTTGCCCACTTATATCCACATATGCCCCTCACTTAGGTGAGCACCCACATATATATATATATATATATGCAGGTTAAATGAACCAATCTCCTTTACAGCATTACGAATGCATAAACAGTCATGCATTCATGTATGTAAATAATATGTGTGCATGCTTATACACAAACTCACATGCGTGTTTATAAATATTATATGAATCACATATAATGCACATTTGTATGTATATATTGTTATAGCCTCACACAGGCAAAGAAATACGCATGTAGCAGTATCACAGATGTCCAGTCCCTCCCGAAATCCCATCCTGTGCATATAACTAGGAGTCCAGATTCTCTCCAAGGGACAGTATAAGGATTTTTGTTGTTGTTGTTTTAGTTTGGTTTGTTTTTTGTTTTGGGGTCATACTAAGCAGTGGTCAGGGGTTACTCTTGGCTCTACTCTCAGAATTTACTCCTGGTGGTGCTCTGTGTACCATATAGGATGCCAGGGATTGAACCCAGGTCAGCCACCTGCAAAGCAAACACCCTACCCACTCTGTTAATGCTCTGGCCTCAGAACAACGTAAGTTTGCATTCATTCTCTCCGCTTGCCAATAGCCTACTTGTCCACTTAAAAGTTGCTCCTATTACCAATAAGACGTAACCCACTCCTAGACTTACAACACTTTCAACCCACGCTCAGAATAAAAGTCATTCTAAAGGAAGTCCTCATCCCAAGCAAGGAGAAAGTAGTATTTCTTCAAAAGTAAGAAACACAGTAATACAGTAAGTACATCATTTCCCATCCAAAAGCAATACACACACACACACACACACACACACACACACACACACACAGACATACTTTCTTAATCCTACAAGGGAAAATGAAGAAAAATATCAAGGTCAGAGTTCTTCCTCTGGGTATGATCCACTGATCCCAAACTCTGAAAGAGTTATTGGGGCAGAGAAAGAAACAGCCAGAAAATTATCTCTGGGCACTAAAACCTCGTCAGAAGCCTCTCTTTCTCCCTGAAAGGCAGTTTCTCGATGCTCAGTGCCCCCCGCAACCTGGACACAGGTCCTCCCAAGGACAGAATAGACCTAGAGGCTGAAAAGGGGTGGCCTGGGCTCAGATAGCAAAGGCAGCGAATGTTGAAAAACAGGACTCGAGTAGGAAGCCAAGAGGGAGCTAAAGGCACCTCCAGCAGGAAAGCGCCTGCTGGAACATGGGTCCTGAATAGCAGGACTCCAAGGGGCCAGGGAGAAGGGGGTGGACATCTAGCCTCCATGTGGGGGTGGAGGGGCACTGCTTCAGGCAGTAGCAACAGCTCCAAAGTAAAGTCTTATCAAAGCCGTTATGTAACCAAGGGAGCTGAGAGGAGCATAAACACCTCCCCTCCCCAAACAGGCACCCACACCCACACCCACCACCTCCCAGCACCCACAGCATAGGGAAACTCAGCTCCTCCCAAGCAGCTCAGCAAAGGGAGGAATCTTGATGAGTTACATCAAAAAAAAAAAAAAAACATGATGGGTGAGGGATTTTTTTTTTATTAACCATAGGTCACATGAACAGGTTTGGTTTGGGGTCTCTAGGTACCTTTTCCTTTTCTTGGATTTCCTGCCACACCCACCACTCCCCCCCCCCACCCATCTTTTGGAAACCCTCTCTTGCTTCTCCCCTCTGAGAAGGATCCCATTTGAATATTTGATTGTGCTCCTGGGAATGGGAGGTAAAGCTGCCATCAACCCCTCCTGCCTGTTGCTCCCCCACAGTCTCATCTGCATGTCCTGACATTTGGCTTTCTTCCCCCTGGGATGACAAGGAAAGGGACCTGGAGAAACAACTCTGTTCTCTATTCCCTGAGTTACAAAGATGGAGCATTTAGATCCCAGAAAATTGACATGACCCTGAACCTCGGTTAATGAGAAACAAAAATTCCCAGGGAACTGAGAATTAAAATCCAGACTCCTAATTGTTTCAATCTGTTTCTTCCCAAGATTGTTCTTGTTTTCCCCATTCCCCATTCCCAGCAACCTCCTCATCCTCTGCTCTGTGGCAGTGGACAGCCCCACACACTCCTTGAATCCTTTGCTTGGAAATCTTTTTCCCCAACAAAAGTCTCTCCCAAATGCTGCTCTGAGCTGTGGTTGAGCAGAACATAAAACAGTCTATAGAAGGTTTCACTGTCCCCAGTCCTGAATTCCAAAATATAGTGGGCAAGAGATAGTCGTGTGGTCACTCAAACTAACCAGGGAGTGAGAGCGTTCAATAGGCTTGCATGCTTGAGATGCAGGTCCAATACCTGGCACTTCATGGCATGGTCACCCAAGCACAGCCAAAAGGGACCCTCCCAAGCACAGAGAGAGAAGCAATTCCCCAGAACTTCCAGGTGTGCCCTCAAAACAACAACAAAATCACAACCAAAACTAAAGAAATAGAACTACCCTGGATTCCTGTGCTCTATGCACTCCCGGCTAACCAGCAAACCACTAACCCAGAACTGCCCTGTGTCTGAACTTCTGGGGTGCGGTAGGAGGAAGGCTTATCCCATTATCCCTAAGATTATTAGATTAAAATCTGTCTGGGAGAAGAGAGGTCACAGTCACAATACCATCCTCCCACTCTATTCTATGATAACCAGTTTAGGAAAGAGGGGTAACCTTAACAGCGAAGGGGGGAAAAAAACCTTTTCCCAGATACCATTAAAGACTCTGAGATTTAAAGTCAGAGGGAAGACCCCAAAATCTCTATTTTCGTTCGGAGACTCTGTCCTTGGAAAGTGGGTCATCTGGGAGAATTTGCCTGGTGAGAGCTCGGCATAGCCAGACTCCTTTCCATCCTCCAGCCCCATACAGCCCCATTCAGCACCCGGGACAGTTCCAAAAGAGCGCATTTCCCCCCTGAGACCAGTTCAGCACTCGGGACAGCTCCCAACGTCTCCCTAGAGCCACTGCTAGAAACCCAGGAAGCCAGGAGCCCCCTCAAGTACAGAAGCCCCTTCATCCTATTGCTCTCACATTCATTCTCATCCCGTCATGGGGGAATGGAGGACCTGGTATCCCTCCCTGCCCTCTCTGTCCAAAGAGAGAAAAGAAACCCAGACAAGAGGTTTCCCTGGAGGGAGCTGAAAGGACCCCACCCACCTCCCTTCAGCCTGAACCTCACACACAGTTGGTCCTAAAAACCCTTTTCTTCTTAACCACCACTCCCCAAAATAAGATAAATACTCACGTGGGGGCTCCCAGCCCTGTAGGCAGATGTGGTGAAGGGAGGCGAGAGAGAGGTATCTCCCCACGCCCTGCTCTGAGCCCCCTTGCTGAAGGAGCCAGTTCCCATCTAGACTCGAGGGGGGAGGAGAGACGGGCAGAGAGCACTGAGGGGAGGGAAAATGAGAGAAGGGAGGAGGCAGGAGTGGGGGAATTCAGGGTGGGGGTGTGGGATGGGGGCGAGGGAATCCTTTTAAATTTAATTCTCTCCCCATGTCTACATCAGCCCTGCGGGCTCAGCTCTTTAATATTTACACACAGGAAGAGAAGAGCCTGAGAAAGAATGGGATGGGAGGCGGGCACAGGGGGATATCTGAGCTCAAAGGGCATAGAGGCAGAGGCCTTCAGAAGCTGAAAGCTTGAGACCCCCCACACCATCTCCAGCCCACTACCCTTCTCAGCTCTCCGCTGGAAAGAAGAAACCCTGGGACCATCCTGTCCCTTTGTTAATAAGACACTTTGAAGCTGCTTCAGAAAAAGATCAGATCCCCACCCACATACCTGGACACCCCCACAAACCCAGATTTCTTGGGCGCCTTATGTGCAGATGGTAGGCAGTATTCATGCACAAGCATGTTCTGATGCTTGGAAGCATGTTTACAGTGTGGGCTGCCAGGTAAAAACACATGACCGTGTCAGCTGGCATGGATAGATTTATACAATATGTTCCCAAGTATATTCCCATGTATTCGTCTACACAATCACATGCAAATATATGCAATCATATGTGTAAACCAAGTCCCAAGTGATTTCCTCCAGCCCTCCAGCTACCACCCAAGGACAATACCGCCAACCTTCCAGAATTCCTTCATCTATAGGCCCCTCCCTCACAGCCTCACTTTTTCTCTCTGTGATTTGGGGAGAAGGATGGACGGGTGAGAAGGCATGCTTGCATTTGAGCCAAGGGACGTGACAAGTTATTAGCAATGATGAGCTGGCAGCTTGTTACCATAACGATGGTGCCACTGCCTCACCCCAGCTCAAACCCAGACTCCCCAGACGGCAGGAGGCCCGCTGAGCCAGCAGCCTTCAGGCTGGAGGTGGGGAGAAGGGAGAGGGAATTGAGACATAATGCCTGTATAGTGGAGGGTACACAGCTGTTCTTCCAACCCCCACTGAGAGACAAAGCTTTGAATCCACCAAGTAGGAATGAAATCAGACTCTGGAAAGGTTTCCTGGCCATAGGGATGATAAGACACGGAAAGTAGTCATTAGAACTCCCTGTAGACAAAAGCTGCTGTTCTGCTTCACTCCTACATACCCTTATTTCACAAGCCTCTGGTACTGATCTTAATAGATTAAAAACAATCAGATCGGAGTCACTTCTCTGTACTTCAGTCTTTCCAGTTCTACAATGGGAATAAATCTTTATCCTTTACGCTTGACTCCCAAAAGTTTGATTAGGGCTTAACGGGGGGGCAAGAGAAATAGTACAATAAATAGGGAGTTTGTCTTGCATGTGGCCAACCCAGGTTCAATCCCAAGAACCACATCTGGTCCCTGGGCACCACCAGGAGTGATCCCTGAGTACAGAATCAGGAGTACCACCTGAGCACCACTGCATGTGGCTCAAAAACCAAAAAGAAAATGACGACAAAGAGTTTGAGGGTAATTACAGACACTTCCCAAATCAGGCAAGTTCCAGAAGTTTCCCTATCGAACAGAACTTCATCAAGTTCAATACTGTGTGACCACCTAGAGGCAAAAATGCAGCTGAAACCAATAGGATGAAGGGGAAAGGAGGCCAGTCGAGTCAAGCCCCAACTTCAGCAGAAGAAAACAGGCACTGCCAGAAAGGAAAGTCAGAGTCTTGCCTGAGAAAGACTCGGCTCCTCACCAACGAGACTTTAAAACAAGTCCATGGCCTTTCTTGGCCGTGGGTATGGCTAAGAACTCCCAGCCCCAGACACATCTATAACCCCCGACTTTAAAAAGGGGTCCCAGGTTGAAGAATACGCACCCTCAGGTTTCATTTCTTTAAAATCCCTTGTGCTCATCTCTAATGGGCAAGGTGGGAGGGGGCCGGCAAGGAGGTTTCCAGGAATGGAAAGTGACGTGGAGAGTTATTAATGTCTCCGGGCAAAGACTAGCCAGGAACCAGCAAAGTTGGCTGTGTGGCCTTAGACAAGTCTCCTCCCTCCTCTCTCCTCACTATCCTCATTACTTAATTGAGCAGTTGGACCAAGTCAGTTCCAAGGTTCCACTCCTGGCTGTCATTTCGTAGCTACAGACAAGCTCACTCCTTGGACATGAGCCCCTTGGCATAAAACACAGTGGGCACTCTCTGCCATATCAGTGGGGCAATGGGCTTCCCCTGTCAGATCAGTGGGGCAGTGGGAGAGGGGTGCGGGGGTTGTATCTGAGGCTGATCATCCTATGCTCATGTTCCTTTTAAAAACACCTGCCACCCTAGCCCTCCCCGCTCCCTTTTTAGACCCTGATTCACTGCCAACTCACGAAGCCTCTCCCTCCTCTCTTCTCCCCCTCTCTCTCTTTTAGGCCTTGGCAGCTGGGAACAAAAGTAGCCCCATCACTCAGGGAATGCCAGGTGGCAGTGTGGGGCAATGCCCCTAGAGTCAGCAAGAACACAGAAGAATCACTCAGCATAGCCCAGCCCTAATCTTAGGGACCCTAATTGCAGTCTCTGGGAAGTGTTAGGGGCAATGGCAAGTCACCTCCTGAGCCTCAACATCCTCATCTGTAAACTGGCATCTTAGTAGGTCAAACCACATGACACTTTCTTTTGTAGGTTAAAAAAAAAAAGGAGAAAGAGAGACATTGAATGTTGATGATTTCATAAGACTTCAACTGCCCGGCCCACTTGCTGGGGCTGTCGGGGAGAGGGAAGGAAGAGTTGAGAGGGAGCCTTTTTCTCCCCCCAAAAAAACCCCTGGACAAACACGGGGCAGTATGCTTGTTGCTGATGCTGTAACTGTTGTTACTTCAAAGAGCTGTAACAGACCCAAGTGGATGAACTGATAATGGGGACTTGGAGTCTGACAACCACCTGCTCTCAGGGCTGGCAGCAGGGCAGAAGCTTCACCTGGCCTCATCCCCCTGGCTCTCAGCCCTCTCTCGGTGACACATCACTGGGAAGAGCCAAAGCCCCCCCCCCACCCCACCCCCCGCCCCAAGAAGAGGCACACAAGCACACACTCACAGCACCACTGGGGCCCCATCACACAGGGGGGATACAACCATGAGCATCGCACCCAGAGCTCTCTCTGAAGGTGAGCACCGTGGAGGGAGGCCATGTAGGTCTAGCCCGTATCAGACAGAAGTCCCTGGGAAGTGGGGTGATGTGACCACGGAAAAGTGGCTCTCCCTGTCCCATGCCCACTGCCACCAGGAGTCCAGCGGGGATAAGGGGTGCGGGCAAAGCCCTGCGGTGGGCGGCTCAGAGTGGTCCTTTCTCAGACAGACAGCCACACACACAGAGGCCACAGACTCAGCGACAGTCACACAGCCATTCACATCCACACACGAGCACACACATGTGCACGGACACAGGAACACCCTGCACACGGCACACACCCGCGGACACGCACACGCTCGCCGCACACGGTCCCCCGGTGCTCGGGGACACACGGACACCCCCCGGCGCGGACAGGGACAAGCACTCACGCTCACACACCTGCAGCGGAAACTTCTCTCCGGATCTCCCCCCACACCCCGGCCGGCTGCCTCCGGCTCCCAGACCGCCCCCCCCCCGCCCCCCGCCCGCAGCGGGCGAGGCCGGGCCGAAGCGCGGGTGTCCGCGGGCTGCGCGCGGAGCCCCCCGGAGCGTCCCCGGGTGGAAGCCGCGGGCCCAGGCCGGGCGGGCAGGGCGGCGGCGAGCCCAACCCCCGCTCGGGGCCCGAGGCGCGGCCGCGGGAGCCCGGGGCGTGGGCGGCGCCGGGGCCGCAGCCAGGCCGAGGCCGGGGGCGCGCTGCGAGGGCGCGGCGAGCGCGGCCGCGTCCCCACCCTCGCGGCGGCTTACCTGGCCCAGCGCGGGCTCCGGCCGGGTTACATGGTGCCGGCGGCCCGGGCCGGGGGCGCTGCGGCGGCGGGCGCGGGCGGGGACGGGCCGGCACTGCGGAGCCCCCGGCAGAGGGGCCGCGCCGGCTGCGGAGCCCCGAGCGAGCGCCGAGCGGAGCGGGCGCGGGCGCGGGAGGCGGCCAAGCCACGGAGGCTGGATTTCCCGGGGACCAGGAAGGGGAGGCGGGGGGATCCCGCCCGCGCGCTCCGCCCCCGCCCCCGCCCCGCCCCCGCGCGCGGCCGCCCGAGCCCGCCTGGAGGGGCGGCTCCCCGCCCCCGCAGCGGGCCTCGGAGGGTCGCGGGGGTGGCCGAGGGGCGCCCGCGCAGCCCCGCCGCCGCCCGGGAAAGGCCCGGCTGGGGCGGGGTGCGGAGGACCTGCTCCCGCCTCCTGGGGACCCCCGAGCCCGCGACCACCCGCCGGGATCCCGGGAACAGCCCCTCGCCGTGCGCCGCGCCCGAGGCGCAGAGACCCCAGCCCGAGCCCGGGGGAGGGCGGCTCGGAGAGGCTCGCACCGGCTCCCGGGGACGTTTCGGGCCCCAGCAAGGCACAGTCACGCCCTGAATGTCACGCACAGCCCCCCGGCCGGTCCCCGGGGGGAGACTCTCCGGATTGTCCCGGGCCTGGGTTTCCGGAGCCCCTTCCCCGGCCCCAGCAGGGCGCGGCGCTGTCACAGAGGCGCGTCCCCCACCCACCCCGGGGTCGCGGCATCCCCCGCGTGGAGGGAGAATCCCGGCTCTGCCTGCCCACCTTGCTGGGCTCCCCACCCGGACCCACGGTGCCCGCCCACCTCGAGGCCCAGAGCCCGGGGTTGTGGCCCCGCGCGGGCCCAGTGAGGGAGGGAACGAGACTGTCGGAAGCACAGCCCGGGGCTGCAGAGCCGGGACCCGGCTGCGGGCGCAGGCCCGGCCAGCACAGCGACTGCAGCAGTCCGGGCTGGAACCGGTCCCGGAGCCCAGAGCTAGGCTGTCGTGGGGGAGGGGACCGCACGGGGAAGCCGCAGGGGGAGGGGCGCGATCCGGATGCGGCTTCCCAGGGTAGTGGGGAGGGAGCGCTGCCTCCCGCGCTGAAAGTTGGGGTGAAGAGTAGTGTGCGTCCTCAAAGCCTCCTTCCTTCCTCCACCTTTTCTGACCTGGAAAGCTCTGGGGTGCTTGAGGAGTGGTGGACTGGGGAGGGTGGGAGATGGGCTGTTGGCCTGCCTCGCAGAGTTCTCATTCGATGCCCGACCTTCTTACTCTCTTCTCCCTCCACCCTTAAGGCGTCCTTCTCCCTGTGCACAGAGGCAGGCAGGGAAGTGGAGCTCGGGGCTGGAGAGTGCTTCACATGTATGGGCACCTGGGGTCCATCCCTGGCACCAAAAGAAGGGAAAGAAAAGCTGAGGCACGGAAGGTAGAAGTGTCCTAAAAGATAGTTGGAGTTGACAAGTCCTTCCCCTTTTGTCAGGGGAGGTGTTTAAAGAAAAGCCATTGCCTTAATCATCCTTAATTACACGAGGTTTGGAGAGCTCTGCCACCACCACCACCCACCATGGGAGAGAACTCTCGTCAAGTTAACCTATCCTGAGGTCTACAGGACCAGTTCTATTAGGACCTTTTAATCATGAGCTAAAGTTGCACGGAGTTCCCAGCCCAGGGTTCAACCAAGAGCTAATGCCAGAGAACCAAAGATAGAAGTAGATGCAGGAACCCACTCTAGAAACTGATAGAACCTTCTCATTTTTTCTGGGAAACAGAAAAAAAAGCCATCAAGTAAAAGTTGAAAGGCGGCTGCCATGTTTTCTGGGTTCTGAGTTGCTCTGAAACTGGAAAACATCTTACAATAAATGAAGACATTTTCTCTGAAAGTTGTTGTTGAAGAGTCAGAGTGTTGTAGCACTGAGAATTAAGTGTAGTTTTCATTTTGTTCATTCAGCAATTATTTACTGATTGTACCTGACACTGTGCTAGCCTCTTGGAATACAAAACTGAATCATACAGGCTTATCTTAGACAACGTTCTTTCACTCCCACCCAGTCTAAGAGAGATAGAGAAGTAAACCAATAACAACTATCAGAGTCAGCTTTACAAAGTATGACCTGTGCAAGGGCACACGGTCCTACACTTAGAAGGGACCCACTATTGGTCTAAAGTTCTGCTGTCATTCTCTTAAGACTTAATAATTTTAGTGGCCGGAGAGATAGTACAGCAGGTAGGGTGCTCACTTTGCATGCAGCTGACCCAGGTTGGATCCCACCATCCCATACAGAGGCATCCCATATGGTCTTCCAAACCCACCAGGAATGATCCCTGAGTGCAGAGCCAGAAGTGAGCCCTGAGCACCACTGGGTGTGCCCCCCAAAACTTATTCTTAATAATTTCAACAGAGTGTCCTGCACTGCACAAATTATGATTGCTATAGTAAGAATGCCATGCCTTATTAGCATTGAGCACAAATACTTTTAGAGTCTAGTGGTTACAGTAAGCTTTGCCCAGATAAAGAAAAACAATCAAAGAAGTAAAGAAGCATAAAAAAGACATTTGAGTAGCGTCTCAAATTTTGGTTGAAAATGACAGATGGAGAACCACACATTTTCAAAGACAGAAATTTATCAAAATATCAATCAAACATTATGGTAGAATAGGTGGTTGATTGATCCTCCCATTGAAAAGGAGATGAATGATTTTTTAGTGATATAAAAAATATTTTTAAATCTTCTGAAAGACATCAATGAGTTGGCAAGAAAATAAGAATACTGCAGCCAAAATCTAAGTGAAGGCAGAAGAGAAATAAGCAGTGTATTAGAGAAGTAAGCAGTGTATTAAAGCCAACTTGAGCCTTGGGGGCTCTGACACATTGGTAGCAAAAATGGCCCTGATGCTTTGCTTCTCCCTAAATCCATGTCCTTTGCAGAATGACTCTGCAACTCCCTGCATAAAGGAGTGGACCTTATTTTCCTACTCCTTGAATCTGGGTGGATTTGTCACTTGCATTGGCCAGTAGAATGTGAAAGTCATCATGGTGTCCAATTCTAAGCTTAAGCTTTAAAGAGCTTGTATAATTCTTTCTCTTGGTCTCCTGCCCTCACTATGAGAACAAGTCTGAAGGATGAACGAAAGGATACTAGAAAGTCATGTCAGCCCAGGTGAGTCTGTTGTACACCAACCTATAGTCATTTGATCCCCAAACCTGAGAGCCCAGACAAGAGCAATAGATATATATATCTGACTATAGGTGAGTGCAAGCACTTCAGAAAACCCAGTTATGGGCTAGAGAGAGAGAGCAGTGTGTAAAAGGTAAAGGTAAAGGCCCTCCCATTGTTCGTCGATTTGCTCGAGCGGGCCCAG
Source organism: Sorex fumeus (assembly GCF_029834395.1). NCBI lineage: Eukaryota > Metazoa > Chordata > Mammalia > Eulipotyphla > Soricidae > Sorex > Sorex fumeus. The sequence goes on from NW_026606104.1 coordinate 50,209,773, forward strand.
TAAGGTCTCCATTGGAGACTTTGTTGTTACTGTGTTTGGCATATCGAATACTTTGTTGTTACTGTGTTTGGCATATCGAATATGCCAGGCTCTGCCGTGCGGGCGAGATACTCTCAGTAGCTTGCCAGGCTCTCTGAGAGGGGCAGAGGAATCGAACTCGGGTCGGCCATGTTGGCTGCGTGCAAGGCAAACGCCCTACCGCTGTGCTATCGCTCCAGCCCAAGGACTTGATTTATATGCAACTGACCCAGGTTCAATCCCCAGTGTCCCGTATGTTCTCCCAAGCACCTCCAGGTGTGTTCCCTGAGACAGAGCCAGGAATATACCCTAAGCTTCACCAGGTATAGCCCAAAAACAAAAACAAAAAAAAAAAACAGAGAGAGAACTCATCTGTTAAATGAGAAAATTTCCAATAAACTTGAGAACTCTTGCACAATAATAAATGCTTATGAATTTAAAAGAATTTTGGAAAGATGGTATGTCACAGCTTTGTGACAATAAATAACTGACACAGGGGCATTTGCTCTTAGATAAAATTGAACTTCAATTTTTATGATCCCTCAGATATGTTGGATAGAAGAAGTCCAAGGTCTGCTCAAGTTACGCAAATAGTCTTTCTCTCTTTCTCTACATACATTTGAATCTCAAAATTTTCTTCTCTAATATATCAGTAGACTAGGGGGAAAGTTCATTAAATCCCCACACCCAGAAAATCTCATGGAAAATTGCCTCTTTATTTATTCGGAAGAGACTCCGAAGCAATGTTATGGGAGCTTAGGGACCACATTCCTGTGATATTTGGCCAACTGGACAGGTCAGTTTAGTGCCTGTTCTAGACACCCCAGTGGAACTTGAGGGTCCCCAGAGCTACTTTTAATTGCTTTTGGAGGCAGGAGCATGCTTGCAGAGTATCCAACTCAAGGCCTCTCTGATTCAAGACATGCACCTACTTCTTTGATCTGTGTCTCAGACCCAGATTGCCTGTTTTAAACCTTGGCTATGGTGATGAATGTAGAAAGGTAAAAAAGCCTTCTAAGAATCTCTAACTACAAATTAGACCACATATCATACGCAGTCAAAGTCACTCTATCTACAGGATCTAAAAAACCTCAAACCAAGAATTCAATTTTAAATGATCACAGGAGGGGCTGGAGCAATAGCACAGCAGGTAGGGCATTTGCCTTGCACACGGCCAACCCGGGTTTGATTCCCAGCATCCCATATGGTCCCCTGAGCACTGCCAGGAGTAATTCCTGAGTGCATGAGCCAGGAGTAACCCCTGAGCATCTGAACATCGCTGGGTGTGACCCAAAAAGCAAAAATAAATAAATAAATCACGGTCACAGTCACGGTCCTCCCGTTGTTCATCGATTTGCTCGAGCGGGCCCAGTAACGTCTCCATTGTGAGGCTTTGTTGTTACTGTGTTTGGCATATCAAATACGTCACGGGTAGCTTGCCAGGCTTTGCCATGCGGGCAAGGTACTCTCGGTAGCTTGCCGGGCTCTCCAAGAGGGGCGGAGGAATCGAACTTGGGTCGGCCATGTTGGCTGAGTGCACGGCAAACGCCCTATCCACTGTGCTATCGCAATAAATAAAATAAAATGATCGCAGGAAGGCAGTGCCCTAGATACTTGACCGAAGAAAATTTTAATCTTTTCTAGAAAATTTCCCTTCATCTGAAGCCTCAAATCATTTCCACAGATAAAGTTTCAAAGTAAACAAACACCCAAAATCCAAAATCACCACACAAGTATGATGTCAAAAGCAAAACTACTCCAAGGAAGGGAGATACATGTTGAAAGTAGACTATGGACTGAACATGATTGCCACTCAATGCCTCTTTTGCAGACCACAACACCCAAAAGGAGAGAGAGAACAAAAGGGAATACCCTGCCACAGAGGCAGGGTGGGAGGGGGGGATGGATGTGGGAGGGGTACTGAGATCCATGGTGGTGGAAAATGGGCACTGTTGGAGGGATGGGTACTTGATTATTGTATAATCAAAAACCAAGCACAAAAAATTTGTAAATCTACAACTGTACCTCATGGTGTTTCACTAATAAAAATTTTAAAAAAAAGCAAAACTAGCAAAAATAACAACAGAAATATATCTGCAAGGAATATGACTACTAGAAGTATGACACCGAATCTAAAATAGGTTGTCTAATATGTTGAGATCAATAAAATCATTCTGTTGTCTTTGGCGGATTTTTCTTTCCTGTGCTGAGCCAAGTCACAGAGTACAGAATTTCGAGGTCAGAGAGAGTGGTAGCTTTTGGTTGCTCATCACTTCAATGATCCTCTGATATTTCTGCTTTAGGATGACTTTTACTGTAGGATTCAGGGTAACACTCTTGATCAGGTAAATGAAGTTCCATTTTATTTCCAATTTACTGTTTTAACCAAGTGCATTTTGAATTTTATCATATTTCTGCATCTTTTAGCATAATAGTATATTTTCCTACTTTAATCTATTGAGATTATCAGTTTTATTTAGCAAAATTTTTAATATTGAATTTTACTTTGCTGGGATAAACCTAATTTATGAAGGAATACAATATACTGTTTTTTTTTAAATTTGGGGGCCACAGTCAGCAGTGCTCAGGCATACTCCTGGCTCTGCACTTAGGGATCACTCCTGGTTATGCTTGGGGGACCAAATGAGATGCCCAGATCTAACCCACATCAGCCACATGCAAGGCAAGTGCCCTATCTACTACACTATCACTCTGGTCTCAATGAAGTGTAAAATCTTATCACACCGAAGGTTGTGCGTTCACAGGCTCACTGGATGGCACTGTCTCACTGCCTGCGTTCGGTGCTCTTGAACCGCTGTGTGTGGCCTGGATCAGAACGGCTGTTGGCCAAGGGCAGACGGAAGAAGAAACGAGGGCCAGGCCGGTCTATATCAATAGTAGTTTATTCCAATCCTCTTCACTCCTGTCTTTCTCTGCCTCCTTCTCTCCTGGGCCCCAATCTTGGATCCTCTCTCCTTCTGGCTCTGACTCTGGATCTCTGGAGCCCGAGCTCTCTCGCTTCTGACTCTCCTCTCCGAGCTTACGTCTTAGTTTATATCATGATCACGATCACAACCACCCTGTTGTTCGTCAATTGCCTTGAGCAGGTGCCAGTAACGTCTTCTTCGTCCTAGCCCTGAGATTTTTTTTATTATATCAATATTATATTGAGTAATCAATATATTACTCAAACTTCAGAGGTTTGAGTAATATATTTACTCTTTTTTTTCCCCTTTATTTTATTTTATTTTTTTTAAAGTTGTAGATTTACAATTTTTTGTGCTTTGGTTTCAATCATACAATGATCAGATACCCATCCCTCCACCAGTGCCCATTTTCCACCACCATGGATAATATCCCTCCCACCCCCATCCCCCCATCCCCCCTGTCTCTGTGGCAGGGCAATCCCCTGTGTTCTCTCTCTCCGTTTGGGTGTTGTGGTCTGCAAAAGAGGCATTGAGTGGCAAACATGTTCAGTCCATAGTCTACTTTCGACATGCATCTCCCCTCCTGGGAGGATCCTCCAAACATCCTTTATTTGGTGCTCCCTTCTCTATCTGAACTGCCCTTTCCTCTAGGATACCCGGCTGGCCTCTAAGTTATGGAGTAATCCACCTGGTGCTGATCTCAGCTATTCTTGGGTATTAATCTCATACTTTGTTACTTTATATCCCCCAGATGAATGCAATCTTTCTATGTCTATCCCTCTCTTTCTGACTCATTTCGCTTAGCATGATACTTTCCATATTGTACCACTTGTATGTAAATTTCATGACTTCATCTTTTCTAACAGCTACATAGTACTCCATTGTGTAGATGTACCAAAGTTTCTTTAACCAGTCATCTGTTCTTGGGCATTCAGGTTTCTTCCAGTTTCTGGCTATTGTAAAGAGTGCTGCAATGAACAAACAAGTGCAGATGTCACTTCGACTATACATTTTTGCCTCTCTGGGATATATTCCCAGGAGTGGTATTGCTGGGTCAAATGGGAGCTCAATTTCTAATTTTTTGAGAATTGTCCATACTGTTTTCCAGAAGGGCTGAACCAGTCGACATTCCCACCAACAGTGAAGGAGTGTCCCTTTCTCGCCACATCCACGCCAGCATCGGTTGCTTTTGTTCTTTTGAATGTGGGCCAGTCTCTGAGGTGTGAGATGGTATCTCATTGTGGTTTTGATCTGCATCTCCCTGATGATTAATGATGTAGAGCATTTTCTCATGTGCTTTTTTGCCATTCGGATTTCTTCTTTGAGAAAGTTTCTGTTCATTTCATTGCCCCATTTTTGGATGGGGTTGGATGTTTTCTTCTTGTGGAGTTTAACCAGTATTTTGTATATCCTGGATATCAACCCCTTGTCAGATGTGTATTCGGTGAATATCCTTTCCCATTCTGTAGACTGTCTTTGTATTTTGGTCACTGTTTCTTTGGAGGTGCAGAAGCTTCTTAGTTTAAGATAGTCCCATTTATCTATCTCTGTTTTCACTTGCGCCCTGAGATTTTTTTTAAAAGTGCCATATTCAAGGCTTTTTCAGGGTTAGGAGAATGAGACCCATCATTGTTACTGGTATTTGGCATATTGGGTATACCACAGGGAGTTTGCCAGACTCTGCCGTGTGGGCAGGTTACATTTGGTAGCCTGCCAGTTTGTCCAAAGTAGGAATGAGATGATAAGATGTCGCGCGGCCGCGAATGCACTTCCGGGAGCTGAGTGTGATAATCTCTGGATCCTGGCCGTTGTTGGAGTTACACAGCAGTTGGTGGGTGTAACTGTCTAGTTACTGGCAGGTCCAGTCCCAAACCGTGCAGGTTTTTATATAGTTTATATAAATATTTTTTGTATGTTTATATATAATATATTTATAATATATATTATATATTATATATATTTATATAAATATATATTTTTAGTTTATATAGAAGTCACATAAGGCGGTGACATAAAGGTGGGTTGAATACTGATGAATCAACAAAGAGAGGCAAGACCACTACTCCAGGAGATTAACTCAAGGATAAAATCTCATCTACAGATATTACTTCAGATTACTAGGAGATCCGCTCAAGGGTGGAATCCCAACAAGGGTGTGTTCTTCCCTCAATTAGTAATCTACTTTAATAATTGTAATAAATCTACTTCTAATATTTCTAGCAATGTCATTCTGTATGAGCACAGTAAGAGATATAAATTTAGTTTGGTTCTTCCTGAGAACATCTCACTATACATTCCTCAGTCCTCAGGCCAGGTTAATCTTCCTAGCTCCAGCAGGGTCCTAGTCTCGTCGTTACTTTTGGATCATGACAGCATTTGTCCATGACCATGCCCTCAACTTATAGTTGAGTATTGTGGCTCTTTGGCCTGGCCCATTTCGATGCCAGGGTAGCTCACCGCTTGCCCTGGGTCCATTCAGTCCCTCGTCGGGACCCTGCTTTTGGGGTGCTAGGAACTAAGGGCAACTGAGTCAAGAAATCAGATGCCCAGGAGTAAATATTATTCGGAGTCAATCAATTCCCAAGTTTCAAAGCATAATATTAACTGTCTTCCTGTGTCCACACAGAAAAGACATTGCTTACAATACAAGTTCAGTGTCCTTAGATGGGTGTGACCTGACAAACCTAAGCTACCTGAGGAAGGACAAAAGAGTGTTATCCTACATCAAGAAATATGATATACTTTTTAAGATAATTTAATATATCATTAGATTTAATCTGCAAATGTTTTGTACATGGGCAGAGGAAGCCAAATATATAAACATTTTTTAAATCTAATTTTTGGCTTTTCTGATCTCTTTTTCCTTTTTTCTGTAGTTTTTAGGTCACACCCAGTGGTACTCAGGGTTTACTCCTAACTCTGCACTCAGGGATCACTCTTGGGGGACCATATGAGGTGCCAATGATTGAACCAGGGTCTGTTGCATGCAAGGCAAGTGGCCTACCTGCTGTGTGATGGATATGAAAAATATCTTTGTAAAATATAAAATATATGCTATTATCACTCAGTTTTTTTAAACTCAAGATAAAATTTACCTTGTTAATGAAATTAATTTAACAGAACATAAGCTCATCCCACCATACCTTTCCAATATATATTCAGGGACTGGGACTGCTACTGCATGAAACATAATCTATATGTTTTTCTAGTTCATCAATTTATTTGTTTGTGCTTAAATAATACCAGTATTCTGAGTATCACACTTAATTGCACTGGCTCTTGCCTTTATTATCTACTTCCTTCAACTTTCTTTGGATATATTCATTCTTTTACATACTTCTTAAATTAGAAGCTTAGTTTCTTCATTTTTAGTTTTTCTTCTTTTTAGTATAAATATGTAAGGCTACAAACCATCCTTGAAGAACTATTTTTCACTGCATCCCACACATTTTCATCATCATTTAGTTCTGAATATTTTTAACTTTTCATTATGATTTTTCCCTTGGCCTGTGGGTTATTGGGAAGTGTGTTTTTCACTTCCAAATGGAAATATTTAGTGCGTATTTTTATTAGTTTCTGACTTAATTGCATTGTGATTAGAGAATCTTCCCCATATTTTACTTATTCTTTGAAATTTGCCAAGACTTCCTCTGAGACTGATATATAATCAGTGTTTGTAAGTGTTCCTTCTGTGCTTCTGGCAGTCAGTCTCTAAGGAGGCCCATCATTATACTTGCCTCAAGACTTTTGTATCTTTGGTAGTCCCTTCTCAAAATGAACAGCAAGGCTGATATGTACAACCAATATAATGTTGCAGAAATGAAAGTGTGTGACCTCTGATAGGTCATAAAACACTTTTCCTCTTCCATCTTGCAAACTGAAGGAAGCCTACTGCTATGTCTGTCCTAGAAATACTCAGGCAGCCTGTGTAAGGACTTCCATAAGAAGAAAAGAGGCTTCCTTTCTTTTTTTAAATTTATTTATTTATTGAATCACTGTGGAAAAAGTTACAAAGCTTTCAGGTTTAAGTCTCGGTCATGCAAATATCAAACACATTTCCCTTTACCAATACTTATTTTTCACCACGGAGAACCCCAATAAACCCCCCCCAAGAGGCTTCCTTTTAACCACCAGCACCAACTTACTAGCTAGATGAGTGAACCCCTTTGAAAATAGATTCCCAGACCCAGCCATTAGATTTCTACAGTCACTGATGACATTTCTGTTAATCTCATGAAAAACAATGAACCGGGACCAGAGCAATAGTACAGCGGGTAGGGAGTTTGCCTTGCACACGTCCAATCCAGGTTCAATGTCCTGCATCCCATATGGTCCCCTAAGCACTTCCAAGAATAACTCCTCAGTGAAGAGCCAGGAGGAACCCCTAAGCATCACCAGTTGTGACCCAAAAAAGAAAAAGAGAATAAAGAAAAATAATTAACCAAAACCACTCAGCTAAGCTGCTCCTGAATCCTAACCCATTGGTGCAGAGAGCTAAAACAAGCATGGCTAAAACAGCTAAAAACAAGCATGGCTTGTTTTTGTTTTATGCTATAGAGTGCATGAAGTAACAGTTAAAACAAATTTTGAACTCTCCAATTGCAAAAACAGAATTAAGTCTTTTACACAGAGGGTAGGGCATTTGCCTTATAAGCGGCCAACATGGCCGACCCGAGTTCGATTCCTCTGCCCCTCTCGGAGAGCCTGGCAAGCTACCGAGAGTATCTCGTCCCCACAGTAAAGCCTGGCAAACTACCCATGACGTATTCTATATGCAAAACACAATAACAACAAAGTCTCACAATGGAGACGTTACTGGGCCCGCTCGAGCAAATCGATGAAAACAGGAAGACAGTCACAGTTACTTTTTATTTTTCATTAAAAACACCATATGTTTAAATCTTTCCTTGTAATACTGGTGGGTTTCTCTATGTATTATCTGCTGTAACCCTATGAAATATTTTTAATATTTTAAGCCTACTTTGTTAAATTCATGTGTGTTAAGATGAAAGAAGAAAAATAAAAAAATAAACTCTCATTATTTTTCAGTTAATTATTATTTGCCCTGAAAATAAGAGGGAAAGATAAAGTTCTAACAAATGGTTGATTGTATTGTATTTAGTAAGGTATCTAGATAGATCAATAAAGATCACCCACATGTCTTCACATTAGTATAATAATAACACAATTTGTAAAAGTACTTTATTTAAAATAGCTATAATGACTTACATGCTTAATAGTAGGTCTTTAAAAATCAGGAAATTATAAATATCTGCTCAAAGTTTTGAAAATCCAAATCACTAGTTTTAAATTCATGCATAAAATTTACAAGTGCATAATGATTTGAATTCTTCCCATAATCTAAGGATTGAATCCCATTCTTAGATTACAATTTAAAATATTACGCAATTTGATAAACAGATTCCAGAATCAATATGGAAAAGTAAAGAACCAAGAATGATTTCAGAAGTCTTTAAGCTTTTTATAATAAAAAATTTAAGCATACATTCATGAAGAATAGTATGACTCACATCTTGTGTCTGTTACCAAATTCAATGATAATCATTCCTGGCCTACATCTTCCTCTCTCCCTTTGTATTATCTTGTATGTAATGTCTAGGAAGGAAGTCCTAGACCACAATGTTTGTAAGGGGGGACTACCAAGCAGTTTTCAGGGGCGACTCACAGCGATATCTGGTTAACTGGACCAGACTGTTCTGAAGTGGCCTAGCAGATGCCTAGTTTAATCCCCATATGCCTGCCAGACTGAGACCATCCCTGCTAACATAATCAGCTGTGCACAGGAGACTCTAGAGGCCCCACTGCCACTCAGTTCTGCTGCTCAGCTTCCAGAATTAACTAATCTATAGAAAGCAGCAACTTCCCAACTAAACAGCCTAGAGACACACAGTTAGAGTTGCCCTGGAACAGTGCTAAGGCGGACCTCTCTCTTTGGAGGCCTTTACTATGTTAGTCTGACTCTTTCAATAACCGACTTTGCTCTCTCTGCCTAAACTATTTCACTCTCCTGGAAAATTTTTGGTTTGTTTGTTTGTTTTGTTTTGGGGCCACACCTGGCTGGTGCTCCTGGATCACTCCTGGCAATGCTCAGGGGACTATATGTGGTGCCGGGTATCAAACCCAGGACAGCCACATGCAGGGCAAGTGCCCTACCTCCTGGCCTATGGCTCCAGTCCCTAAACCTTCGAACTTTTTGTTAAATATAGTTACAATACAATGAAATATTTAATAATTATCCCATCATTTGGGCAGGGGCAGAAGGAGAGTTTGGGCTACACCTGGCAGTGCTCAGGGCTTACTCCTGGTTTTGTTCAGGGATTACTCCTTTTGGGACTGGGGTACTCTATGTGGTGCCAAGGGTTGAACCTGAGTTGGGAGAATGCAAGGGAAATGGCCATGTCTGCTGTACTATCACTCTGGGCCCCACTGACCCCATTTTATCTAGTGAAAGACCCCAATGTTTCTAATTTTCTCATACATTATTATTGATTGACATCATTTAAGTATTTTTAAATCTACAGATCCCTCCTCATTTTTTAGCAAAAAATTTAATTGTTGAAGAAATAAGAATGCTTATCTCAAAAATTTCCTACAGTTAGACTTTTTTTTTACTATGAAGCTATTTATCAGCTATCTCTCTACTCCCCATATCTACTGTAAATTGGAAATTAGAGCTATAGGTTTGATTAGGTTCAACATGGGGACAATAATTTCTCATATTTAGTGTTATGCAATGCCATCATCAGATATATGATATCTGGTAGTCTCTCTTTATGATAGCTTGGTTTTACACAATGAAAGTTTTAAGTAGTGCTTTACCAATAAAACAATTCCCTCTTCAGTTATTAGCTAGAGTTTTTCTATAAAGAGAAAGTTATCTTCCTAATCATTTTATTATCCTATTGTATAGTTTATAAAGGAAAAGCAAAAAAATCACTCTTGTTCACTTTAGTTCTCCAGTTTTAAAAAGCGACTTGGGGTTGGAGAGATAGTACAGCAGGGTATGGTACTTGCCTTGCATGCAGCCAGCCCAGGTTCAATTCCCAGCATCCCATGTGGTCCCCCCTAATCACCAGGAGTAACTCCTTCGTGCAGAACCATGAGTAACCCCTGAGCTGTTGTGGTTCAAAATAAGAAGAAAGATAGGGAGGGAGAGATGGTGGGAGGGAGCAAGGAAGGAAGGAAGGGGAAGGAGAAAAACAACTTGTGACATGCAAGGGATCAGCAGTAGTTTTCTCATGGAAAAATTCAAAGACCAGAAGACAGTAGCTAATATATCAAAATTGCCAAAAAGTGAGGAAGAATTTAAGACATTCTCAAATAAGTGAAAGCTAATGGAGTTTCTGACACAATACTTGCCCTGCAAAAAATGCTCAAGGCAAAAATTAAAGGACACTAGACAGTAACTTAGACTTTTATAAAGAAATAAAAATCTCAATAAAGGAAAATACATGGGAAATTATACGAACTATTATTACTGCAACAATGGTTTACAACTTTTTTATTTTTCACATGATTTCAGAGATGAATACAGTTAAAGAAAATTATTATTAATGTACAAACTAATGCAAATTTGGTTTGAAACTCTAATTCTTTTAGCTTAGGAGACAAAAATATTTAAAATTTATTAGATTTTGTTTGGGGTACATAAGATTAAAGGTGTAATTCTGTAATATCAATAACCTAAAGGAGAAGGAACAGAGATATAAAGTAACAAAGTTTTTTGTATGCTATTGAAGTTAAACTAGTATAAATTCAAATTAGAGTGTTATAACTTTAGGATTTTTTAATGTAATCTCCATGGTAACCACAAAGAAATAGCTCTAGAATGCATACAAAAGGAGATGGGAAAGAATTTAAACATTTCACCATCAAAAAATAAAAAAGAAAAATAAAAACCACTAAACATGAGAGAAGAAAGTAATGAAGGAGTAAAGGTAAAGGCCCTCCCATTGTTCATCGATTTGCTCGAGCGGGCCCAGTAACGTCTCTATTGGAGATTTTAATGAAGGAGTAGCTATGCTAATATCAAACAAAATTAACGCTAAGTGAAATAATGAATAGAAGTGATGGTTTCAATTGTTATATAAAAATGAATAACTAAAGCAAAAGAAGGTGCTAAAAACAAAATAAATAAAGGAAAAGCAAAAAAAACACTCTTGTTCACTTTAGTTCTCCAGTTTTAAAAAGTGACTTGGGGTTGGAGAGATAGTACAGCAGGGTATGGTACTTGCCCTGCATGCAGCCAGCAATGAATTTGGTCAAACTATGGGGACCACTGGAGAAAAAGGGAAAAGAAAGTTTGGAGAATGGGTAAGGAGGGTGGGGTTGTGGTGACAGGAGGGCACTAGAACTCTAGTGGTAGGTGTGATGCAGATATACACATATAGAGGGGTAAAGTTAAAACCCTCATTCCATATTATAAGATAATGATAAAGCCAGCAATAATTTTTTTTTAATTATTGTAAAGAGTGCTGCAATGAACAAACAAGTGCAGATGTCACTTCGACTATACATTTTTGCCTCTCTGGGATATATTCCCAGGAGTGGTATAGCCAGCAATAATTTTTTTTTTTATATTTATTTATTGAATCACTGTGGGAAAGGTTACAAAGCTTTCAGGTTTATGTCTCAGTCATGCAAATATCAAACACATTTCCCTTTACCAATACTTATTTTTTCCCATGAAGAACCCCAATAAAACCCCACCCCCCACCCCTCCCCGTCCCTGTGAGGCAGATGAATTCTAGTTAACACTCTATCCGCTTTGATTAGATTGTTTCAATAAAAGATTCACCACTATTATTTAGAGTTTACCCCCCCCCCCAAATCAGACATGCTGAAAAAGCATTGTGAAGTGATTTGCTTTCTCCAGCTGGGTTCAAGAATTAAATGTTGGTTTTGGATTTCTGCTATTTTACTTATTGACCCTGGAAGTATTTCTACTGAAAGTCAGATAGTTAAGAAATTGGTTTCTGTGTTCTGGAGTCGTGGCCGTGCTGGAGAGCCGCTCGTGGGGGGCAACTGGTGGCCTCGGTAGGGCGTGAAGGGCGGAGCGAAACGCCCCCCTTCCCATGAGGTTTTAGTCGCCCCCACACTCCCGGCTCATACCTGCTGTCCACAAGGCTCCCATGTGGCCGCCATCTTTCTTTCCAGAGAGGAGAGGGCGAATGGGGCAACACCCTTTCCCCTCCGGCAGACTTGATGGGCTGGATCAACGCATAGTCCATTCACTTTTCTGCTCCAAGCTGCTGGGTTCTGCATTAAGTCCTTGTGCTTCTGGGGCCATGGCCGTGCTGGAGAGCCGCTCGTGGGGGGCAACTGGTGACCTCGGTAGGGCGTGAAGGACGGACCGGAACGCCCCCCGACCCATGAGGTTTTAGTCGCCCCCACTCCCCCGGCTCATACCTGCTGTCCACAAGGCTCCCATGTGGCCGCCATCTTTCTTTCCAGAGAAGCCAGCAATAATTTTTAATGTGGGATCCGACGTCCCATAATAGACCCACTGAGTAAGAACATTCATTTTAACAAATTCTTAACTGACTATATATATATATATATGTATATACTATATATTCTGTCCTGTATCCTCCCGCTGTTCATCGATTTGCTCGAGCGGGCCCAGTAACATCTCCATTGGAGACTTTGTTGTTACTGTGTTTTGGCATATCGAATACATCACAGGTAGCTTGCCAGGCTCTGCCGTCCGGGCTCGATACTCTCAGTAGCTTGCCGGGCTCTCCGAGAGGAGTGGAGGACTCGAACTCGGGTCGGCCATGTTGGCTGCGTGCAAGGCAAACACCCTACCGCTGTGCTATTGCTCCAGCTCATACTATATATATACTATATATTATATATACTATATATATGCTATATACTATACATATAGTATATATATAGTGTGTATATATAGTCACATTAAGATTAGAGGATCATTATTCCAACTCCTTTTGAGAAATAGTCATATAAATGTATATACATGTAATTTTTCATCAAACTACATATCAATTGTACTTTATATGCACATATTAGGATATATTCATTTAAGATACATATTACTATATGCCATATTTAACTCAAGTATAAAATTTAATAATTAAAATTAGTAATGTGACTCACTAGTATATCCCAATATGACTAATAAAGGTTTTTTAGTAGCATTACAAATGTGTGGATTTAGACTTGATGTATGTTAATGCATTGAAATTATTATTCTATTTATGCTCTATCTTTCTCATCTTTGATCCAAGCAAGATTCTTCAAGTTGACTCTTGTGGCCTTTACAACCCCAGAGATAAGGAAAAGTCTTTGTTTTCCAACATAAAAAATTATTTCAACTCATTTTACACATTTTCTGTCCAGATCTGAAAAATAACCATTTCCCCAAAGATCCATTGCTTCTAAAATTTAAAATGGTATTGAAAACTTCAAACTGGGTACTAAGAGAGCTTATTAATGACCTGAACACTTCTGAGAAGAGAATAAAGAGATGTGCTTTTCCTTATCAGATATTAGAACTTATTTAGAAGGTATAGCATCAAATCTCAAAAGAGATGCCAAGCTGATGAAACTCCCATGTATAGTGATCTCTGGGCTGAAATTCTTGAACCTTCCTGGAGTAGGAGCAGATAGCCTCCCCACCCCACCCCACACTGCTACAAGCCCCAGCAGTTTCAGAGCCACAACCCACAGCCTCCAGAATACAAACAGCCAAGCTTCTCTGCCTCACAACTAATCTTAAAAGAGATGCCAAGCTGATACGTGTGCCAGGTACACCCATCTTGGGACAGATAATTTTTGACTAAATTGTCCCAGTTCTATAACTCCTGGAGCACATGGCTATATATGCAGCCGTGGAACACTTCCAAATTCCAAGATACTGACAGCCCAGTAGGAGCACAGCAACTTAGATGGGTAAGTAACATGGAAGCCCCCTAAGCTCAATAAATGAAAACTATAACACAGAAGGCTCAATGAGCAATAGTAAATACTCAATGATTTTAATAACACCATTGTAAGATTTTACAACAATTTTCACAAATTTTCTTTTACTGAACTATTTCTTGATAATTTTATTGACCATTTTGTCTTACCATGTGAAAAAATATTTTTGTTCCTGCTAAAGAGGGGTGGGTGAGAAACTGGGATAGTGGAGGGAATGTCACGCTGGAGGTGGGATTGATGTTGGAACACTGAATGTCTGACATAACTGCATTATGAACAACTTTGTAAACCACAGTGTTTAAATTAAAAATTTAATTAGTTAAATATATATATATATTTCTCATACCATAAAAAAGAAGGCAACGCATCAAGATCATGTGGTCTGATCTGGAGAGACAAATGAGTCAGCAAAATCACCTACAAAGCTCAAAGATAGATTTGCACATAAAACTTAGATGTATAGGGGGTAGAGAAATAGTACCACAGGTAAGGCGCCCATGTTTGATCCTCAGCACCCCATATGGTCTCCAGAGTCAACAGGAGTGATCCCTGAGTACAGAGCCAGGAGTAAGCCCTGAGCACCACCAGTGTGCTCCCCACCCTGAAAAATAAAAAAAGAGTATATCATAGAGGCAGCTTGGCAGAAAGTAGGGAAACTAGGGGAAATTAACATAAAATTAGAAAAATAATCAGATACCTTCATTTATCTTCATATCATAATGCACAAATTCAACTCCAGCTGGGTTAAGAACTTAAAAATCAAATGCAGGACTGGAGAGAGTTGAATGGGCTGGAGAGCATGCTTTGCATGTAGGAGCCTAGGTTCAATCCCCAGCATCACATAATCCCCTGATCACCATCTGGCATGACCTCCAACCACCAACCTGGGAGGAGCTCCTGAGCCTGTCCTGTGTGGCCCCCAAACAAAATGAAACAAAAACCAAATTCAACACACTTTCAAAAGTTGTGTCAGTCGGGATACTAGACAATGAAATTGAAGTTGGACAAAGAAGGAAAAATTTATTTTATTTTAGAGCTATATTCTAAATATATAAATATACTTAATGTTATTTAAAATAAGATTATAACTATTTGCATGTATAATTTATAAAATACGCTTAAAGAAGTATAACCATGTATATTTAAATATTTACAATAAATAAATTTATGTAATGCAATAAATACTCATTTGGGTTTTTTTTAACTGTTTTCCTGCATTGTCTCCCCAGTCATTGTTCAGAGGTCTCTGAGAAGCTGCAGGAATATGCAGGTGCAGACTCAAGGCCTGGTTTGATCTCCAGTAGTGTGGAAAGGGATTTTACAACACAGGACAGAGCCCTGTGCTCCTCTGCGCCACCTGGACAGTGCCCAGGGAGAGTGATCTCCCAGGGTATCCATGTTGGAACTTAAAGAGAGATGTATAGATTTACTATAAGGAGTTGCCAATGAGTTATGGAGGCTAAGTGGCGAGGTCGCAATAGATAAACTAGAGACAAGAGAGGGCCACTGGCATAGTTGTAATTCAAGTGCAAGATCCTGAGATCCAGAAAAGCAGATGGTGTAAGTTCTAGTATGAGTCCAAGACTGTAGGCAGGAGAAGACCAATGTTCCAGCTTGAGAACAGTCAGGCAGGGAGAAAGAATTCTTTCTTTTATTTTTTAATTTTTTGTTTTTGGGTCACACCTGGCAATGCTCAGAGGTTACTACTGGCAGCAAGAATTATTTCTTAACCTATTTATTCAGACCTCACTGGGACGAGGTCTACTCACATTGGAGAGTGTAATATAATTTACTCAAAGGTTGATTTCATCTCCCCAAAACACTCTCACAGACATATACCAAAAACAAATACATATATATATATATATATATAATCCATTCACCTTGATGCATAGAATTAACCATCTCATATGGCTAGACATTACAGAAGCATAGGTAAATATCTTCTGACCATACATATGAAAGATGATGTAAAATAAGCATACAAAAAGCATGATTCAGAATAAAAAAGATTCAATACACTTGACTATACACTGTAAAGTGAAAGATATCTATTTATAAATCACCTTACAGAAAGTAAAAAAAGAGGTCCACAAGGTAGTTCGAAGCATAGAATGAATGCTTTGTGTGCAGAAGGCCTGGGTCTGATTCCCAATACCTCATGCACTCCCCCCCACCAATTACCACTGTGACGAACTTGGAGCACAGTACTAGGGGTATTCCCTGAGCACTGCGGGTGTAGGAAATACCCCACCATAAAAAGAAAGTTAAAAGGGGGAAAGAAATATTTGAAATATATATAATTAACCAGGGATTGATGTCTAGGCTGTTTTAAATTTTCTTGATATGAACCACTTAAAACCAACAAGAAAAAGACAATCAAACAGAAATACAAGTAAAATATATGAACAAGATAATTGAGCTGGGAATTTTCAAAGGATTTTTAATGCAAGTGGCCAACATATGTTTGAAGAGATGTTCAAACGTGTGACTAACCAGAGAAATTAAATCAAGACCAAAATATGACATTCATTTATTCTTGTTAGGCAAAAAAATAAGATATCTGACTATTCAAAGTATTAAGAGAATGTGGATCATTCTGGTAGAGGTATATTTCCGGCAGAGGTTTAAATTAGAATAACTATTTTAAAATAAGAATGCATGGGGCTGGAGAAATAGTATAAAAAGGTTAAGTGCTTGCCTTGCTTGCAGTCAACCGTGGTTCAGTCTTTGGTGCCCAGTCCCTAGAGCATTGATGGATGCAACCCTGGAGGTTCCCAAGCACCACCAAAGTGCCCCGGATAATCTGTGACACTTAGAGGCCCAAACAGCACCATGTCCTTGGGCCCTCACATTGAACCTCCAGCCTGGTTGACCAACAATGGCCAAGAGTGTTGACATCTCAAACCTGGACCACCTGGGCTTGAGATAGCAAATAAGTAAATAAATAATTAACAAATTGTACTAGTTATTAAGTTTGCCACTTATAAATCTTCAGAGATAACTGACAGCAGAACAGATGTCTTACAAACCATATTGGATGTTTAGCAGTAAGTAACGTATGTGCAGGTTGACTGCTAACCTACATTGCTTCCCCAACATCCCACTAGTTATGGGTCCAGTGGAAATTTTTGTCTGAGTCTAGCAAGAGAGTGATATAAGAATATTTGTTTAAGGCTGTTTTCAGAAGAAAAAAGAGTCATGTACTAGTGACTTAATGGAAGATTATTTACAGCATGCAAAAATAACCTGGGAATATCTTAATTGGTACCGTGGCAATTTTTAAAGTCCCAGAAGACTATATATATATATATATATATATATATATATATATATATATCATAATACTCCAAATAAAGCTCAAAAATAGTAAAAACTGGACAAAGTATTTTATTCACAAATATATTTGGCAAAACTGTAAAGAGAAAAAGAATTATCATAAATTTGGAGAGGGGAAGCAGAATTATAGGATGGAGAGAAACAGATAGGCATTTCGTCTAGCTCTGGAATTAAATGGTGGGATTAGAAGTATTCACATTCTTTTATAAATATGTACACATATATATCCATACACATGATAAGAGATAAATTTTCATATGACAGTTATCATGAACCAAGGATTATAATTTATCTGATTCTGTGTCTCAGATTCATTAAAAAGTAAAGACAATATTGAAATATGAGCAAAGAGCAAGGAATTTTTTAAATGACCAAGAAAATAATAAAAGGAACTAAATATAACTTCTAGAAATGAAAAATATAATAACTATAATTAGAAACCCAATAAATGGGCTTAGCAGACAACTGAAAGCAGGTGCTAATAGAATCTGTGAACAGAAAGAGCTGGAAAATATATGCAGACAGTATCAGAGAGAAAACTCTGAAAGAAAGGTTAAACACCATGAAGGATAACATGGAGGGTCTAAAATATGCTTAAGTGGAGACACCCCTAAAAAGAGGCAGAGTAACAGAGAGAAAGCCCAACAGACCCGAGCTTGATCCCCAGAACCACAGGTCCCTCAGGCACCACCATGCAGAAGCCAGGAGAAACTTCCCAAGCTCCACCAAGGAATCCTCACAAGGGAAAAAACAAAAAGCAGTGGGGGGTGGGGGGAAAGTGGCAGACTGGAGCTAAAACATTAAAATTACAAACCAAAGCATAAAAGGTTTAAAAACCAGCCAAAGGAAAGACAGGATGCCTTCAAATAAGCAATAGAGAAGCTGACAACTGATTTAACAAAACAACAGACATCCAGAGAACAGCAGATATGTTCAATGTGCTGAGAGAACAAAATGGTCAACCTAGAAATCCATGCCTAGTTAAAAAGGCTTTTTAAGAATCACGGTATACTCCCAGCATCCCTCCCACCGCCGCCCCCCCCCCCATCCCACCCCAAGCACAAAAATTTGTAAGTCTACAACTGTACCTCATGGTGTTTCGCTAATAAAAATTTTAAAAAATAAAATATTTTAGTGAGAAAAAAAAAGAATCATGGTAAAAGGGGACAGAGTCACAGTACAGCAAGTAAGGCACTCGCCTTGCACGTGGCCCTGCCAGGGTTCATCCCCAGCACCCCATATGGTTCCCTGAGCCCTACCAGGAGTGATCCCTCAGCACAGAGGCAAGTAAGTCCTGAGTAAGCCCTGAGCACTGTTGGGTGTGCTCCACTCTCCTCCCCCAAAAAGAATCATGGTAAAGTAATTTCAGATAAAGAAAATTATAAAGGGAATTGTTCAGACAACAAGTGCTTAGTGACCTCAGATAGTAGGAGCAAGACACAGAATTAATCAAAACAAAGAAAGTGGAAAACACATGGATGCATATAAACTGTGAAAAACAGACATAATGACGTCTGTTGGACTTTTCAAAGACTATTAAAACATATGACAATAAATTAGTTTGATCGCTGAAAAGAGAAGGGAGTCAAACTGCCTAAGATCCTTGTATAGGGGATGGGGTGTGAAGAATAATAAAAAATTAACTATAAACTGTTAGGGCGCGGATTGTGATCTCCCTTTAACGACAAAGAGACTCCAGAGACTGCAAACAGCAAGCAAGGTTTATTGTAAGACTGGCTAGCCAGGGTCAAGCCGCCTACACAGACACGCAGGTCAGTTAGGTGAGGCAAGACCCCGAACCTCTTCAAAGGGGATCTTATATAGGCCTTCACTGGCCGTTACAGCAAAGCCCGCGCATTTCATAGCCAATAGATTTGTAACAACATATGCTTTCCTAACCAATCCAATTAAGGGTACATCACTTCTTAGCCTATAGTTTAAAGATCAGCATTTTGCGTCGGTCCTTAGGAACTGACAGGTTTTTAAGGCAGTCCTGGGTCTTGCAACATGGGTCTTACGAGAGACATCCGGTTATCTGGTCTGACCCCCACCCTTCTAGTACCTGTATCTGAATTCCTTGGTCAGGGGCAGAAAAACCACTTATTTTGCAGTGCAGGCTCCTATAAAGCGGATCTGAAAAAGCTTATCTAGACCTGTTCCTTGAAAAACAAGTTATTTTGCAATGCAGGTTCCTATTAAGCTAAGCTAAATTAATTCTGGTGGTGGTCCATTTTGGGCCTGTCCCTTACATAAACATTATTAAGTATTTATGTTAAAATATCCACAGTAGGGGGCTGGAGCAATAGCACAGCGGGTAGGGCGTTTGCCTTGCACGCGGCCAATCCAGGTTCGATTCCCAGCATCCCATATGGTCCCCTGAGCACCGCCAGGGATAATTCCTGAGTGCAGAGCCAGCAGTAACCCCTGTGCATCACCGGGTGTGACCCAAAAAGCCAAAAAAATATCCACAGTAATCAATACAAGAATAGAAAAAGAGTATATAACTTCCGAAATAGCTGTAGAAAATTTGAAATGAGGGACTATGAATAAAAAAGGGAATTCACCCCAGCTGTCACTATATAAATGGTCCAGCTTCATGAATAATCCTAGAGGACACGCCAGGCAAAGCTGATAAACTCTCAGGTATACTTGTCTTCAGACTTGGGCCCCCTCAGCAGGGTGGCGGGCCAAATGCCTGCCCTGATGAAGTCTGGCAGCCGTACTCACCCCAATGGCCACTGCATACAAGTAGCCCAATTTCACTGCTTCATAACTATTCTCAGAGAAACTCCAAGCTGATAAAAATTCCAGGTACACCAGTTTTCAGGCTAAACACTTTGGGGTCTTCTTAGGATGGGGTCTGGTTAGCCTCTTCCCACCACCCATACAGCCAGAAGCTCCCAAAGCCACACCCACATACCACATCCACTGCCATGTAGAGAGCCCAGCTTCACAGCATCTCGGAAGAGATGCCAAGCCAACGAAGCTCATGGGTACACCAATCTTTGGGCTTAAAACTCTTAGGCTTCCTTGGGAGCGGGGGGCGGGGGGCAGGCCAAGAATCATCCCAGTTCTAAAGATTCTGGAGCTCATGGAACATACAGCCACATATGTGCTCCTGTGAAACCTCCTAGTTCCTTAATCCTGACATTGCAGTTGGAGCACAGCAAATTTGATAGAAAGTAGCACAGAAGCCCACTGAGCTCAATAATCAAAAACAGTAACAAAGAAGGCTCAACTAGCAACAGTTTAGTAACTCCTCAGACAAAGACTTTAATAACCCTATTGTAAGATATAACAATTTTCCCATTTTCATTGAATTTTTTTTATAATTTCACTTACCATTTTATTGTAACAAGCAATATAAAATAAGTTATTTTCTGTCTGCCATGTGGGCAGGTTTTGGGGGTGGAGTGGGAAACTGGGGAGAATGGTGGAGGGAAGATCACCCTGGTGGAGGGATTGGCATTGGAACACTGGAATGCCTTAAATAACTGTATTATGAACAACTTTCATAAGCCATGGTGTTTAAAAAAGTTTTTTAAAATAAAAGGAAAAAAAAGGAATCCAAGAACCAAGTACCAAGTTTGGATGATTAGTTGTACAGCAGAAGATGAAATTAATAATAGAGACAAGAGTCAGTTGTGGTGTTCTGCTAGTTTGTGGAACTAGACCCCTTGGTAATATGGTAACAAGGAGTTACTTAAGAGATTCAAATTGGACTAGAAAGTATAGGGATAAAGGTGCTTGCCTTGTATGCAGCTTCCGCTGGTTTAGTCCCTGGCACCACATAATCCCCTGAGCATTGAGAAATTAGCAGCTCTTCAGCACCACTGGGTATGACCCAATCTGTCTCCCCACCCACCAAGAAAGAGTTTCTAAAAGCTTAAGCAAGAATAATGTGATCAGACTTGCTTTTAAAAATAACAGTTCAGGGACAGAAGCACAGCAGTAGGGAAAGGAAAGGGAAAGGAAGGGAAGGGAAGGAAAAAGGGAAGGGAAAGGAGGGAGGGGTAGAGAGAAAGAGAAAGAGAAAGAAAATGGTTCTGGTAATACAGAAAATGATTTTTCTGGTAAGTAGGGTGTCAACCCGGGTTCAATTCCATCATCCCATATGGTCCCTAAGTACCACCAGGAGTAATTCCTGAGTGTAGAGCCAGAAGTAAACCCTAAGCATTGTCAGCTGTGGTCCGAAAAACACAAGAAAGGAAGGAAGGGAGGGAGGGAGGGAGGGAGGGAGGGAGAGAGAGAGCGAAGGGTAGGAGGAGTACATGCCAGATTTTCACATATAGATAAATAATACCACAAAGTTAATTAACAATATCAAACATTGACAGTTAATGGGCACATAGGTTACTGTTATCATTCACAACTAATGAAACTCTTTTTACAAACAAACAGAAAGTAAAGCCTGTAGGCCATAGCTAGTCAAGCCAGAAATATGCTTGCAGAAGACCCAGCTCTTCATAAAAGAGCCATTCCACTCTGTGGTGACTCCCATCATTGCCATGTGCCACTGTTATTGGAATTAAAATGTTGCTGCTTTGGCTTGATGTTGGATGTTAAAGCTATCTCTGGTGAAATAGAGAAAATGATTTTTCTGTGTTATGCTCTGTTGGAAAAGTCCTACAGTATAATTGCTGGAGCTGTTAGTTAGATCATTCTTTCTCTCTCTGCCATGGACATGCAGGCAGGGACTCAATGACCTCAGGCCCGAATGATCCCACAAGAGTCATACCCTGTTTGCAACTCCATTGCTGCTGATGTTTTATCCCCAGCAGAAGCGCTGCTAGGAACTAGAAAAGCAGGAACTCAGCTGCACCCCATGCTGGTGGGGCTGGAATTCAGCTGTAGTTTGAAAGCCATGAAACTTGGATGCTGTGATCAGCTCACACAAGGCACAAAGGCCACACAAGTAAGAAGGAAAAAAGCCTCCTGAGGAATGCTCAGTGTAGGAGAGGAGAGGAGAGGAGACTTGCAAGGCTGAAGAGCCTCATGCTGTTGTAGAGAACAGTGATCTCATTCTTCCTATTCAAATGCATAACTTGCATCTCCAAGAGTGCTCATCTGCCACCTGAATGTCTGGGTTGAATCACCTCCTGTATCAGTCACTGTCTGGTACCTGGAGCCAGCGTTCTTCTCCATTACTTAGTATCTATTGCTGTAGCTGGTTAATGTAGCAACTCCTTTTTCTGTTTATAGGGAATTTTCCTTGTAAGGCCTTTGGCTTCTGTTGAGGTTACTCCTGTCCCAGAGTCAAATTGGTATGTCTAAAAAGAACTCAGCACTCATGTTTGGAGATAACTTGGGTCTGAGGTAAATCAGCTGATCAATATGAAAATGGAAACAGGGAACAAAATTAACCACCCTCTCTTAGAAAATAACTAAATTGGGGCTGGAGAGATAGTACAAAAGGTAGGGCACTTGCCTTGTACACAGCTGACCTGATGACACATATGGTCCCCAGAGTCCTGCAGGAGTGATTCCTGTGCGCAGAGCCAGGAGTAAGCCCTGAGCACCGCTAGATGTGGACATTAAAAAAAAGAAAAAAGCCAAAAAAACTAATTAAAAAATTATTTAACAAAAGAAAGAAAACATCTACACTGTGTCTCCTCCTGATCAACATCTTATAATTCTTATAAGCCCTCCACATAATCCAACAGTGGTGTTCATTTATCCATTATTTTATCATTTTAAAACGGTTTTGTTTTGTTTGTTTTTGTTTTGTGGTGCAAGAAACTGAACCTAAAACCAACTATGAGGTATATACTTTATTGCCAAGCCACATTCCTTGTCCTAAGACAGCTTTTAAAATTATTTTCTAGAGTACACTTCTCTTTTTAAAACAAATTTTAATTTTAAATGAATTAAACTTTATATTATTATATTGAATCATCATTGAATTATATATGCATAGGCTTACATATGTATATACCTATATACAATATGTAAGATATATCTCTTGATGGATATGTCACAAATGGTTTCCTATAGCACATTCTAATAAACAACATTTTGTCGGCATTAAGGTATGTATTTAAATAAGGAGGACTTGCGGGATATAGCCTTGGAGACCCTCAAGCACCACAGGAGTGGCTCTGGTGGTCCCCAGCACCAGTGGCCCAAATGCCACCACATTCTTGGGCCTTAAAATTAGACCATCCAGCACAGCTAGCCAAAAATTGCAGGGAAAAGGGCTCTGAGCACTACTTGGGAGTCTCACCCCACCACAAATGTGTATCATGTAAATTCCACAATTTTATGGATTTTCCATTTTTACCTTTGTTACTGATTCCTAATCTTATCCCATTGTGATCAAAGATAACTATTTTTTTAAAGATACCTATTTTTTACTATTGAGCCTTAATTTTTCATTGTCTTATCCAAAAAAATGCCTGTATGTGTACTTGAGAATAAGAGTATGCCATAGTTGTTGTGTAGATTATTCTGTATGTCTGTTGGATCCATCTAGTTTATTGTGTTGCTTGTTTTTGTTTGTTGTGGTTTTCCTTATGCATCGTTTTTCTAGTTGTCTTATCCTTTACTGAAAATGGGCTATTGATCTCCAACTATTACTGTGGAACTGTTTTATTTCTCCCTTCAATTCTGTCTGCTATTGCTTTATATTTTTATTTGTACAAATTACAAAATAATACCTTCTCACTAATCCTAATATCTCCTCATGTATTTAACATTTCATGAAAATGCAACATTATTCTTCATCTATAAACTTTTAAATTTAAAATCTCTTTTGTCTGTATAAATATAGTCACATCTAAACTATTTTGGTTATTATTTGTATGGAATATCTATTTCACTTTATTATTATTTTTTCACTTTAAACTTGTTTTTGTTTTTGAACCTCGAGTGAGTCACTTATTAGTCACTTATTAGCATATAGTTCAGCCAAAGGTTTTTGTTCTTTTGATTTTACTTTTGTTTGGGGGCTACTCCTATCTCTGTGCTCAGAGGTAATTTCTGCAGTGCTCAGGAGATCATATGGGGTACCAGAGTCAAACCCAGCTCTACTCACAGTCCTGTCTCTCCTGCCCCAGGGTCAAGGGTTTATATTCATTCTACCTAATTCTGGCTTTTGACTGAATAGTTTAATGTTTTTATATTTTAAGTCATTGCTGCTAAAGAGAGATTTACTTCTGCTATTGTGCTATTTTTTCTATCTAATTTCTAGCTTTTTGTCTCTCAGTTTCTATATTCTTCTATATTTAGTTGATTTGGGGTGAAATATTTAGGTGACCATTTGCATATCCCTTTGTGTATATTCAAGAGCTATTTTTTTTGTGGTTACCATGGGGATTATGTTTAAAATCTCAAGTTTTAACACTGTAATTTGTATTTTTACCAGTTTAACTTCAACAACAAAACTCTGTCCTTTGAATCTCTGATCCCACCCTTTTTGTTTGTTTATGCCACAAATTATATCTTTATATAGAGTGTACCTCAAAACATAAACTGATAATTTTTTAGTTTCCTAAACTGTATAAAAACTAAAATTTGGAATTTAAAATCAATATAGCTTCCACACTAATGATTAATTTTTCTTTATATGCATTAGTCTCTTAAATCATGGAGAAAACAAACAAAAATTCAATCACAAATTATTGTTAAAATAACAACTTTTCTGGGGCCAGAGAAATAGTACAGCAGGTAAGGCCATCAGAAGTGATCACCTGAGCCCATTAGGAGTGATCCCTGAGCACAGAGCCAGGAGTAAGCTCTGAATACCACTAGGTGAGGCTCCCAAAACAAAATATACAATAAATAGATAAAATACCAGTTTTCTAATGGTCATTTATTGTTTTATTTGATTTGCTTTGGTTTAATTGAAAATGTTTTCTCTCCCTCAGTTTTACCAATATATGATCTTTGGTTGACTCAGTTTTTTGTTTGCTTGCTGGTTTTAGTGTTTTGGATATATTAGATTAATTGTCCATAAACTCGGCACCCAGAGATTGACTCGTGCTCCGGTGCTCCAGCTGCCTGCTGAGAGGGGCGTGGCTCGGGCTGAACTGGGGCTAGAGGCTTCGTGCGGAGGCCGTGCTCCTCCTGGATGTGAGAGGATGTTCCTGCACGTGCCAAAAGCCGTGCTGCTCGAGATGCAGAGACCACCGGCACATTCGAGAACTGGATGAATCAGTTGAGCCTATCAGATGCTCAGAACCTTCCATTTATAGTTCAGCTAATAAATAAACTAGTGATTCTTTTTCTAAATGGGAAGAAGGGATGTGCCTGATCGAATGAGAATCTTGGAGCCATAGCACAGCTGGTAGGGTGTTTGCCTTACACGGGGCCGACTGGGGTTCAGTTCCTCAGTCCCTCTTGGGAGAGCCCGGCAAGCTACCGAGAATATCCTGCCCACATGGCAGAGCCTGGCAGGCTCCCCTGGTGTATTTGATATGCCAAACACAGTAACAAGTCTTACACTGGAGACATTACTGGTACCCAGTCGAGCGAATCGATGAACAACAGTAAGACAGTGCAGTCCATAAAAATGAAGGTTTCTTGCCAGGCTCTTAAGCCTGTTTCTGTGATCTGAAAGTCTATCTTTATTCCAGAGAGTGGTTATTACAGCATCATAGTATAATTTGAAGTTGAGAAATGCAAAACCATTTTGGTTTTGTTCAAAGTTGCTTTGGATCTTCATGGAGATTTATGATTCCATACAAATTTTGGTAAAAATTTTTCTAAGACTTTTAATAATGTCATTGGAATTTCAATGGGAATTACATCTGTATAATGTGTTGGGTAGGAGGGTTATTTTGATATGTTAATTCTTTCTATACACAAACATGAAATCCTCTTTCATTTCCTGATGTCTCCTATTTCTTTCAATAGTGTGTATAGTATTCAATGTATAAACTTTTCTAATTCTTCTTGGATGTTTGGGCCAAAGAGATAGTACAGTGGGTAGGATATTTTCCACACACTTGGTCAACCCAAGTTCGACCTTGGCACCCCATTTGGTCCAAGTTCCAATAGAAGCAATCCCTGGGTGTGGCCCAAATACCAAAAACAAAAAAGTTTATTCCTGGATATTTGATGGTTTGGGACATTATTTTGATACATTGTTGCATTTGATCTACTAAGATTTTGTTGAGGATTTTTGCATCAGGAATATCAGCCTGTAATTTTTGCATCAGGAATATCAGCCTGTAATTTTTTTTAAAATGATATCTCTAATTGATTTTGGTATTAGTGTTAGTTCATAGAAAGCTGTTACAAATGATTTTTATCTCCAGAATAATTTGGAAAAGTCTGAAGCATATGGGCAATTAGTCTTCTTTGAAGTCTTGGTAGAACTCACTAGTTGGTAAAATCCATCTGGGCATTTGTTCTTGAGGACATTTTAAATTACTCTTTCAATATTCTTACTTATGATTGGTATTTTCAGATTTTTTTCTTTCTCCTGACAATTTT
This sequence comes from Sorex fumeus, assembly GCF_029834395.1. NCBI lineage: Eukaryota > Metazoa > Chordata > Mammalia > Eulipotyphla > Soricidae > Sorex > Sorex fumeus. Next base: position 50,236,457 of record NW_026606104.1, read on the forward strand.
AAGAACCTATATCATTCTAAGAATTAACCTATTTCTTTTAGATTCTTTATCTTACTGACTTGGTAGCCTCTTGTGATCTTTTTTATTTCTCAGGTGTCTGTTGTAAATTCTCCCCTTCATCTTTGATTCAGTAATTTAGGTTTTCTCTCTTTTGTTTTTCACAAGTCTAGCAAAGGGTTTGTCAATCTTATCTTTTTTTGGGAACAAATAACTCCTGGTTTTATTGATCCTTCTGAATTGTTTTCTTGATTTCTATGCCACTGATTTCTACTCTATTTTTTCAAATTATTATTTCCTTTCTTCTATTAACTTTGAAATCCATTTGTTGTTCTTTTTTTCTAGTTTTTCAAGCTGTGAAGATGAGGCATTGATTTGAGCCTTTTCTTTTTCTCCTGATGTAAGCCTATTGCTATGAACTTCCCCGTAGTGCTGATTTTACTGTGTCCCATGGTTTAGATAGTTTGTGTCTACATTCTAATTTGAGGTATCTTTTTTTTCTCCTTTGATTTTCTTTTTGATCCAATAGCTAATAATAAGTTGTTCCATTTCCAAATGTTAGAGCTTTTCCCAACATTGTTTTTATGATTCATTTCTACCTTCATGACACTATGGTTTGAAAAGATCCTTGATATAACTTCTATTTTTATGACTTTATGAACACATGCGTCCCAACATGTGATTTGTCTTGGAGAATATTCCATGTGCACTGGAGAAGATTGTGTATTTCACTTCTGGGGATGAAGAGTTCTGTATATGTCTACTAAACACATTTCTTCCAGTTCCTCAATTAGAGCTCTTGTTTCTTTATTATGTTCTTTCTGGTTGATCTGTTCAACAATGAAAAAAGTCTTCCACAGCTATTGTGTTACTGTCATTGTGCCTCTTCCAGGCTATTAGCAATTGCTTTATAAATTTTGTTGCCCCTTCATTTGATGCATACATGTTGATAAGAATTAAATCCTCCTGTTCTATTGATTCCTTAACTAGTAAATAACATCTGTCCCTATTGCTTATTATTTTCTTTAGCTTGCATGCTATTTGGTCTGACAAGTATAGCTGTCCATGCTTTCTTCAGTCTATCATTAGCCTACGTGAGCGCATGGTGAAAGATCAATAAGTCTCTTTGTGTTAACTTTATTTAAACACGGTGGTTTTCAAAGTTGTTCATAGTACAGTTGTTTTAAGTATTCAATGTTCCAACACTAATCCCACCACCACAGTGACCTTCCCTCTACCATTTTTCCCAGTTTCCCATCCAATGACCACCACCCCCCCCCCCCGCCAAGCCTGCTCCCTTAGCAAGCACAAAATAATTTATTTTATATTGCTGTTACAATAAAATGGTAAGTGGAATTATCAAAAAATAGTTCAGGGGCTGGAGTGATAGCACAGCGGGTAGGGTGTTTGCCTTGCACACAGCCGACCTGGGTTGGATTCCCAGCACCCCATATGGTCCCCCGAGCACCGCCAGTAGTAATTCCTGAGTGCATGAGCCAGGAATAACCCCTGTGCATCGCTGGGTGTGACCCAAAAAGCAAAAAAAAAAAAATAGTTCAGCAAAATAAAATTTGTAAAAATTGTTATATCTTGGGGGGCTGGAGCAATAGCACAGTGGGTAAGGCATTTGCCTTGCACACGGCCAATCCAGGTTTAATACTCAGCATCCCATATGGTCCCCTGAGCACCACCAGGAGTAATTCCTGAGTGCAGAGCCAAGAGTAACCCCTGTGCATTGCCAGGTGTGACCCAAAAAGGAAAAAAAAAATGTTATATTTTACAATGGTGCTATTAGAATCACTGAGGACTTACTGAGCTGTTTGATGCTATTGGAGCCTTCTATACTGTTTTTGCTTATTGAGCTTAGTGGGTTTCTATGCTACTTTCCCCTATAACTTATTGTGCTCCTACTGGACTGTGAGTATTGTGGAATTTGGAGTGTCACACGGTCACATGTTTCAGGAGCTTCAGGATCTGTGGAATATGAATGATTCTTGGGCTGCCCCACTCCCAAGAATGCCCCAGAGTTTTTAGCCTGAAGACCGGTCTGCCTGTGAATTTTGTCAGCTTGGTTTGGCATCCTCCCAAGATTAGTTGTGAGGCTATCAAGTTGACTTTTTACATGAAGTTTACATGGTGGGGTCTATGGGATGTGGGCTTGACTTCTGAGGCTTCCAGCAGTTTGGGAATGGTGGAAGGAGGCTGCCTGCCCACCCCCACTTCAAGAAGGCCCCAGAGTTTTCATACTAAAGACCAGTGTACCTATAAGTTTTATCAGCTTGGTTTAGTGTCTCTCCCAAAATTAGCTGTGAAGCATGTTTAACATGGCAGAAGCTGTGGGATGTCAAATGTGTCTTTTATAGGGAGCAGAAAGTTATATTTTGTTTCCTGATCTATTCAGCAAGTCTGACTTTTTGATAGGAGAGTTCAGTCCATTTATATTTATAAAAATTATTTTTATAAAGGAATGTATAGACATTTTTCTATGAGGATTTTAGTTCTTTTTGCCATTTTCCTTTTTTTTTTTTTATAAGAGACCATTTCACATTTCTTGCAAAGTTGGTTTGGGTGAAACAAATATCTTCAACTATTGCTTCTCTGAGAATGTTTTTTATCACTCCCTCACATCTGAGTAACACTGCAGCTTATAAAATTCTTTCAGGGAGGGGGGGGAGTTTGGGCCAACACTCAGCACTTATTCCTGGCTCTGTGCTCTGGTCACTCCTGGCAGTGCTCGGGGGACCATATCCTATGCCAGGGTGAACTGGGGCCAGCCTCAGCAAGGCAAGTCCCTTAACTTCTGTACTATCTTCCTGGCCCCAAGGGTGAAGATTCTTGGTTGCAGATTATTTGCATTAGATTATTTGCATATAGCATTACATTTTCCTCTTGCTTTTATTTTTCTTTTGAGAAATATGATGTGTTATGTTGTTTTCCTTATTATTTGAAGCTTTGCTCTCCCTTGTAGCTTTAAGGAGCCTATATATCCTTTGGCTCTTGACATTTTGTTTACGATGTGTCTTGATGTTGTTCTGTTCGCTACTTCTCTTTGAGCCTCAAGAATTCGTACATGGGGCTGGAGCAATAGCACAGCAGGTAGGGCGTTTGCCTTGCATGCAGCCAACCAGGGTTCGATTCTCAGCATCCCACATGGTCCCCTGAGCATCGCCAGGGGTAATTCCTGAGCGCAGAGCCAGGAGGAACCCCTGTGCATTGCCGGGTGTGACCCAAAAAGAAAAAAAAAAAGAATTAGTACACAAGTTCTTCTTATGCTGAGGAATTTCTCAGCTATTACCTCTTCCACTGGATGTTTTTCCTCTTCCCCTCTCCTTCAGGAATTCCTATGATTTTGAGGTTGTTAACTTTCATTATTTTCCATTAAATATTTTTAAATTGTCTTCATTATTTTTAATCTGCTGTCTATTGCCTTTTCCTTATCGATAATTTTGTGAATCTTATGCTTAAGGTTACTAACAAAAGTTTTGGTTTCTTTCATTGTGGGGATGAGTCCTACTACTATATACTTTAGTTTTCTAATTCTGTTTTAATTAATTTTCAATTTTATTCCATAAATTTTTCTTCTAATTTCTTAAACCCCTCTTCCATTGTTTTCCTCAGTTCATTGAACATTAAGTGCTATGATTACTCTGTCATCATCTTCAGGCAGCACTTAAAGTTCTGGTGTACTTGAATACTTTCCTGACTTCTGTCCCCATCTATTGATAAAAACTGAATTCCTTCTATTTTTTTTTTTCATTTTTCCTGGTGCTTTGTGGGAACAAAAGGAATAGCACTCAGTTCCAGTTCTGAGCAGTGACCCAGTGCTCTCATTCTCAATATCAGATTAGTGCTTATGAATCTACTGATTTCTGGCAGCCACTAAAGCCTTGTAAGAACTTCTTAAATGATTGCAGGGGAGAGAGTGATAGTACAGCAGATAGGGCATTTGCTTTGCACAACACGTCAGACCCAGGTTTCATCCCCAGCATCCCATATGGTCCCACTAGGAGTGATCCCTGAGTGAAGAGTGAGGAGTAAACCCTGACTACTGCAGATCATGGCCCAAAGACAACAAACAAAGAAACCAACCCAAAAACCACCCAAATTTCTTAAATGCTTGTAAGATCAAGCTGTAGTCTGTGACTCTGATTATGTGCACCTGAGTGGCAATGGAACTGTGGCACTTGAGCCCTGTGAGCCCTGTAGCTGCCTTAGCCCTAAAGACTAGCTGGCCTGCATTCCAGTCCATAGTTCACTGGTGCTAGTGTCTGGCAGTGGATGTGACATCACAATACAATTTAATGAGGCAGTGACTGAGGATTATAGTCACATGTGCCAATCATGTCTGTTCAACAAGCTGATCTTCACGACCACTGGGGGATTTTAGCATTTGTCAACACCAGTTTCAGGATGTTGGCTGATGATGGGGCTCACCCTGGGGTGTCTGTCACCTGTTAGGCTTCCTGGATGACAGCTCCCAGTTGCTTTTTCAGGAATGGCTTCTCCAAACTGTGGCCTGGGGACAACTGGGACCCATCTGTGCTGTATACTGACAACTCCTAGTCTCTTTCTGACAATGGTGAATATAGGCATGATCCTTTCATTCAGTGTTCTTCAACTTAGGTCCCAGGTGAAGTCTGGTGCACCCATTTTGGGAGAGCTTCCTTTGGTTCTGAACTTGCTGCCATGACAAACCTGTGGGTTGATTTGCCCAATAGCTGTTTTTTTTTTATTTGTTTGTTTGTTCATTGGGCACACCCAGTGGTGCTCAAGGCTTACTTCTGCTTTTGCACTCAGGGATCATCCCTAACAGGGTTGGAGGGACCATATGGGGTGAGGGAGATTGAACCAGGGTAGACCAGCACAAGGCAAGCACTCGGCCCAACAAGTCCATCCACTGGAACCTGACAGGGCAGAACTGAGGTTAGGTGTTTGGTGGGTTTGGCTAAACTGTGAGCCCGGAGCTCTGGCTGTGAAGCTGAGGCTAAGACCATCCTGGGCAGAGGTGAAGGTGTGGTCCTTTCTCCCATCATGCTCCCCTCCATAATGGCTGCTCCCAGGACATACCACCCTTTGTTGGGCTCAAGAAGTTCTGAGACACTGCAGTTTGTGAGATCCAATACAGAAATGAATTCTGTGGAATGCCTACTCATTTGAGATGAATTTGTCTGGTGGGGGATTCAACTCAGGGAAGTGGTAGCTCCCTGGTCAAGTTGAGAGACAGGAGTAACAGCCCACCAAGTGCTGCGAAGATGCAAGTCTATCTTCTTAGCCATCTTGGTATAATCTTACATCCGGTATGCCTTTCTTTCACTCTGTTTCTCTCATCCCTCCACCCAAGGGACATGCTTCTCACTCTGAATTCTCATAACTCTTTCTTCTGTATAGTTGAATGTCCCCTAAAGGATGGTCATTTTCTCCAGTGAATTCACTAAGTGAGATGTCTCCTGTTCTTTTCAGCTTTTATACATTCTTTGTGATGATGCCACAGAAGTGCTCACAAAAATATTCCTTTTCAGGGGCTGGAGCAATAGTATAGCAGGTAAGGTTCCTTGCTTACATGCAGCAAACCTGGGTTCAATATCCAGCATCACTTATGGTCCCCTGAGCACTGGCAGAACTGATTCCTAAGTACAGCACCAAGACTAACCCCTAAGCGTTGCCAGATGTTACCCAAAAATTAAAAAACAAAATATTCCTTTTCAGCCATCCTGACTCTGCCCTCCTGCCGCATGTAAAGTTTCCACTTTATTTAATTGTATTTTTCATCAAAAAAATTCTTTTTTGTCTTATTTTCATGTTTTCCATCTCTTTATGTGTATGTATATATGTATGTACATATATGTATATACGTTTATTTCCAATTTTTACAAACCATTGTTAAATTCTCACCCTTTCTTTAGTTCACCTTTGCGCAGTGACTATATCCTAGCCAATGAGTTTAATCCCAGGCATGATTATTGCTAATTGAAAACTTTTACCTAGCTTTCTTCAGTTCTTAGGACCTCTAAAAGTTTTAAAAGTCTTTGTAAACAAAATAGGAGACTAACACCCAAGAATAGCCAAGATAAGTACCAGGAGGTTTATTCCATGGCTTAGAGGCCAGCTGGGCACTCTAGGGGAAAGGGTAGCTCAGATAGAGAAGGGAGCACCAAATAAAAGGTGTTGGGAGGATTCTCTCAGGATGGGAGATGCATGCTGAAAGTAGACTATAGACCGAACATGATTGCCACTCAATGCCTCTTTTGCAAACCACAGCACTCAAAAGGAGAGAGAGAACAAAAGGGAATGCCCTGCCACAGAGGCAGGGTAGGATGGGGGGGATGGGATACTGGGATACTGGGATCAGTGGTGATGGAGAATGGGCACTGGTGGAGGGATGGGTACTCGACACTGCATAACTGAAACTCAAGCACAAAAATTTGTAAGTCTACAATTGTACCTCATGTTGCTTCACTAATAAAAATTTTTTAAAAATAAAAAAATAAAAGTCTTTGTCTAGTAGATCCACTATTATGTCATTTTCAAGGACATTTCTGTAAATTTCTGTTCTTCCTTGGAATGTGCCTCCTATTTCTTTGCATACCATATGAGACCTGAAATGTAAATATTCTTCAAATAAATGAGGGCCTTGGTTCAATTCTCAGTACCTCTTACCCTCCAGAAAGAAAAGAAAGATGCTATATATCTTGGGATTATTTTTGCAGCTACATGGATCAAAACCAGGGCTTCACACATACAAGACATGTTCTCTGCCACTGAGCCATGTTCCCACACTTATCTCCTGATATTTTTTTGGAAGGACACTGGAAATTGGACATCTAATAATTCAGTAAATCTCAATTCTCTACCTTCCCAAGGACTTTTTTGTTGGGAGTGTGCATGAGGTTATTGCTAGAAGCTGTCTCTAAGCCAAGGACCAGCCTGGCAAGTGAACTTAAAAGGCTCATATTATTTTTTTTCTAAGCTTTTCCCTCAATATGTGTAGTTAATTTCTAATTTCTCCCATATACGTAGTCCATATATTTGTTTCCTTTTAAATATCCTACTCTTTAATGTTTTGGTTTCTTAAAGAAAACATGAAAATGGGGCAGAAAAGTGTTCTCAGCCCCCTTGAAGTCATTTCATCCAGAGGATGGCTTTTAACAATAGGGTTGAAAGTACAGGTGCCAGTCTTTGCACCTCTGTGATCAGAAGCAGCAATCAGTGATTAGAGCACAGATCCTTTATAATTGGAAAAAATGATCATTTTTGCCCACCCTATCTCCCACACTCTATGTGCAAGCTGTTCTAGAAACACATGTGCAGCTGCCTGCCACGTAGATGAGGGTGGGGGATGGAGCACTGTTATTGTGCTAAGAGCCGAAATTAGCCATGATATACAGTCCAAATTTTCCTTGAAAAGTGCAATCCTTCAACAGATTCCAGGTTCCAAAATAGTTATGTTGGACATATTTTGTCAGTGTAATTGTTATCTAGTTGGGGAGAGAGAGATTTCTGGTGCTTTCCTTCTCTGACACTTTTCACAATCCTTGCAAATAATAAAATTATATATATATATATATATATATACATACACTGTAAACTACCAGAATAAGATATGTAAAAATAATTGTCAACTGAGATCAAAGAAATAGGATAGTGGGCAGAGTGCATACTTTGAATGCAGCTGATCCACGTTCAACCCCTGGCATCCTATATGGTCCTCCAAGCCCTGCCAGTAGTGATCCCTGGGTACTGAGCCAGGATTAAACCCTGAGCATTGTTGCATGTGGGCCTCCACTAAACAAAACAAAACAAAAATTATCAGCAATGTGTAATCAAGATAGTTGTAAAGGGAGACTATCCTCCTGTAATCACAGCAAGTCAAAACTCGGATTAATCTATACAAAAATTGACCCAAAATCCAGGTGAACACAGCTTCTACAGCAAAAGGATAAAGAACAATATCCAGATGAATTGGAGATAAATATGCCCCTGCCCTTCTCCTTGCCAAGTTGCCACCCACAAATGCCTCCTTTGGCTCCTGAATGGCCAGTGATCCCAGAGGCACACAAACCAATCTTGGATATCACCTGCTTTTGGCAGAAATGCATCTGGACTGTCCATTAAACTATGATGCCATGCCACCCCAGGAGGGGAAGGGTGTTTGTCTCTCCACCTTTTCCCCCTGGCAGCAGTGGCATGGTGACCACCATCTTTCAGAGCCTACGGGACAGCCAGATATGAGACTACAGTGACGAAGCACTCAGGGCCTCATGGGATGGGGGTGGAACCAGCCCTACTATCCGCCCTGAAAAGGCCCCCAGTTGCCACCCACGAATGCCTCCTCTTGCTCCTGAACAACCATGATCCCAGAGGCACACAAACCAGCCTCAGAACCCAGCGGCTTTTGGTAGTAATCCCTATAGACTTATTACTAAAATATCAGAAATCCAAAATTGCATGACCGCGATAGCGGCCACGCTACATCATATGCTCTTCATAATCAGCAATAGAAAACAAATTATCTAATGATGTCTTTTTGGCAGGTCTGATTGTTGGGGAAATTTCCAAATAATAATGGTGGGTCTTTTGTCGTATTATATTGAATGTGATCAACGTAGAGAGAGAGTAAAGTGGAAATCTGCCACACAGGCAGAGGGAGGGGTGGGAGGGGGGCATACGGGGGTTCTTGGTGGTGGAAAATGTGCACTGGTGAAGGGATGGGTGTTTGATCATTGTATGACTGACCGAGACTTAAACTGAAAGGCTTTGTGATTGCTCTCATGGTGATTCAATAAATAAAAAAAAATTTAAAAAGTATGCCCCTGCCAAGAAACAACCTCACTGTAAAGCAACAAGCTAGTGCTGGGAAGAGATTTCTTTCCAAGGTATGGTACTTGACCTTAAGGAGCAGAATGTTGTGCTAAACAACCAGCTCTGGGGCGGGAGAAACAGCACAGCAGGTAGGGGTTTGTCTTGCACGCGGCCAACCCGGGTTCAATTCCCAGCATCCTATATGGTTCCCTGAGCACCGCCGGGGTGATTCCTGAGTGCAGAGCCAGGAGTAACCCCTGTGCATCGCCAGGTGTGACCCAAAAAGCAAAAAAAATAAATAAAATAAAATAAATAAACAACCAGCTCTCCAATCCTGTGATCCTATAGTCACACTGGAATGAGTATTACAAAATTTCAGGGTATGAGCAGGGTTCAGAGACACTGGCAAGAGCCATCTTGGCAACCTTGTGGAGAGCAATGCTGGTGGCCATGACTTTGGGTCTCACTCACACAGTCACAGACCCTGAAGGCAAGAGCTCCAACCACCCCTAGCCAATTGCTGAGTGGATGAGGACAGAATAAGCACTATTAGCAATGTTTACTATCAGTAGGCAAACCACACAGCCCCCGATGATGTACACTGTACTGCTAGCAAGCAAGTCACACCCTGAGTGTCTTACTGCCAGAAAGCACCCCCCCACCCGCTGTCAACTTCCCCAAACATAAGCTGTTAGCAAGGGGCCCCACTGCTTTTCATGGCCCCTTGTCAGCCACAGACAACCAGAGTCTATCCCCCATCAGCCTCAGAATTAACATCTATCACCAGCTGGATTAGAGACTCGGACTCCTCTTACACCTGCCCCAGCATGGATTTGTCTCCCAAATCTGCATGACTGCTCCAGGGTAGGCACTTAAATGCCTGGTTGCCATCTCGGCCCACTAGAACTTGGTGCCCAGATGCCATTCAGGCTCTCTTGGCCTTGACACTTACAGCTACTACCAGACAATTGAACTGCAAATTCCCTAATCACCACTTTGGCCAGGATGGTGTCACAGCTGCTACAGGGCTCTCAGAACTGTGTACCCACAATGGATGCCCAGGTCAACTTGATCTTGATACCACAGCTGCTGCTGGGCATGTGACCAAAAAACCTCTGGTCTCTAATTTTTCACAACAGCCCCATTCAACTGCCAGTGTCTTTTTGGTTCCTTTATCCACCAAGATGGCTGGTTCCTTTCTCCACCAGAAAGCTCTTTGGTTGGTTCATGTTCAGTACTTAGTTCATGCACAGAATGAGCAAATATTCCTAGGGAATATTGAACAGCCATCAGCTCAATTCAGAAAGGTTGTCTGAATCCCAAGTCTTCTACACATTTTTGCTTCCACAGCATCCAGTGTGTTTAAAACATGACTTTTGGGGGTCAGAGATATCACAGCAGATAGGGCACTTGCCTTGCATGCAGCCAACTGGGGTTCTATACCCGGTACCACTTATGGTACCCCTAGACCTACCAGAAGTGATCCCTAAATTCAGAACCAGGAGTAAACCCTGATCACTGCTGGTGAGTTCCCCCCAAATTTAAATATAGTTTTAAACTGTGTTTCTTCCCCAGTTATTGCAACAAGAGTGCAGTGTAGGATGTTACAAATCAGAATCCAAAAGTATAAGTTTGTATTGACTTCTGACAGACATATAGAACATTACTGCAACTATCACAGTCCTCCCGTCATTCATCGATTTTCTCGAGCGGGCCCAGTAACGTCTCCATCGTGAGACTTGTTACTGTGTTTGGCATATCGAATACATCACGGGTAGCTTGCCAGGCTTTGCCGTGCGGGCGAGATCCTCTCGGTAGCTTGCCGGGCTCTCCAAGAGGGGCGGAGGAATTGAACTCGGGTCGTCCATGTTGACTGCGTGCAAGGCAAAGGCCCTACCCGCTGTGCTATCGCTCCAGCCCAAGTACGAGTTATTTGAATAAAAATTTAGTTTTTAATTCTTAGCATTTCGTTTGTTTGGGGTCATACCAAATAGTGCTCAGGGCTTACTCTTTGCTCTGCACTCAGAAATCACTCCTAGTGGTACTCAGGGGACTATATGATGTATCAGGGATTGAAAGTGTGTTGGCTGCACACAGGCAAGTTCCCTACCCATTGTACTATTGCTCTAGCTTCACAGTACTGATTATCTTTTTGGAGGGGCCATACTGACAGTGCTCAGGTCTTATTCCTGGCCTTACACAGGGATCATTCCTGGTGGGGATCAGAGAACTATACAGGATGCTTGAGGTCAAACCCAGGACTGTCACATGTAAGGCAAACACTCAACCTCTGTACTATCACTCCAGTCTCCACACAGCATTGATTTAAAAGACACAAAGTAAAGTACAGTGGCAGGGTATGAGGCAAGGTTTTTCCAAAAAGTTCATGGGCTAGGGGTATGGTTCACTATGGAGCAGTTGTCTTATATATGCAAGGCCCAGGGCAGGCAGAGAGACAGGCAGGAAGAATTCAATTTACTGAAGTATGTGTTTCAACTGTGCTAAGAACAATGATATTACTGGAGTAACTCAAAGAGAATACAGAATAATACCTGGATATGTACAAAGATAAATGTGTGAAAAAGGAGTCATCAAATTTGACAGATTGTGAGAATTTCAACTAAATGCCATTTAAGCAATTACAAGTTAAGATATGAGATGTACTAGAAAAGTTTAAAGCAAAAAATGGAAGACTTTCAAATAATAAACAAATCACAGTCTTTGGCTAAAAAATATTAATTTTGAATATGTATTATTAACAGGTACTTGATCTGTATGGGTTCATGCTTTTGAAAATGCTAAAAAAAATGCTTATGAGACATTGACTAAGTTTAAAAAGTTGACTAAATTAAAAAATATTTCTATACATATTTTAAATGCTTTTTGACATTGAAAAGCACTATATATGAAATATACAACTAAAGTGAAATTTCAATAAAATATAAGGCAATTAGAATAATGGGAACATGTTTAAATGACAATAAATAAGATTCACAGACAAATAATTTCAAAGCTAAATTCTATAGAGACTAGTTTTGGGCTGTTTTAGATTAAGGTATCATCTTGACTGAAGAGATTTGAACAAATATAGCATCAAGCAGTAATTTCCTGTTTGTTTCTTTTTTAAATAATAGCCCATCGTAAATTTTGGAAAAAGAACTTCAGGAGAAAAACTGGTTTCGTTTTTTTGTGCTACACCCAGTGATACTGAAGGATTATTCCTAGCTCTGTGCTCAGGGATCACTTCTGGAAAGACTTGGGGGACCACAATGAAATGCCAGGGATTGAATCTGGGTCGGACACGACTTCCACTACCCAGCCGTCGCCACACTCCAGGACGCTTTCCGGACCCGCGCGGCCGCAAGCGGCTGCGCGACACATCATAATACACTAAATACCCATCTTCTGGAATTGTCCTACCATATTTGATAGGGTTCAAATATGGTAACACCTACAAGGGTGATTAGAGGTCACCCCAAAAGCCTCTATCCCTCTCGGAAAGACTGGCAAGCTACCAAGAGTATTCCGCCCGCACGGAAGAGCCTGGCAAGCTATCCGCTGTGTATTCGATATGCCAAAACCAGTAACTACAACTGGTCTCATTCACCTGACCCTGAAGGCTTCACCGACATGGCAGCACTGAGAAGGATGAGAAAGGAGAGGCCGACAAAATCTCAAGGCCGACCTAGGCTGCCACAACGAAGGAAGACAAAAATGATCGTCTGTACTTTCAATGCACGTACGCTAGCATCAGATGCATCCATCGAGGACCTGATGGTACAAGCGCGAATGATCAAGTACGACATCATTGGTCTGACCGAGACAAGAAGGCACGAATCTCACCATGCCGTTTTCGACACTGGAGAAGAATTGTTCCTCGGAACATGCGATAAAAGAGGTGTTGGAGGCATCAGTGTCCTTGTCAACACAAACTTGGCCAAAAGCATTGATTCATTCGAATGCCTAACAACCCGAATCGGACGTTTACATTTGAATAGATGTGGCTCACTGCCTGCAGTTTCTATCTTCGTTGTCTACGCACCAACATCTCATTATGATGAAAGAGAAATCGAGAAGTTCTACATGGAGCTAGAGAAGTTCTATAAAGAAGACCACACCTTCTACAAGATCATTGTGGGTGATTTTAATGCCAAGATAGGACCGAGAAGATCAGCTGAAGAACTTCACATCGGGACCCATGGCCTAGAATGGAACGAACAGGGTGAGAGACTGTCAGAGTTCATCATGTCGACCAAGACCATCCATGGTAACTCACAGTTCCAGAAGGCAGAATCTAAACGATGGACGTGGGAGTCTCCCGGTGGACGATTCCACAATGAAATAGACCACATCATATTCAATCGACGGTTTTGCCTGACTGATGTCGCTGTTGTCCCAAAATTTCGAACGGGATCGGACCACCGTCTCCTTCGTGCAAAATTCTACTTCACAGAGCGGGGAGAAAGGGCTGCAAAGTTCAAAAAGAGAACTCCCAGAATGACCACCAACTGGGAACTCTTTGGTACTATTGCGGCAACATGGGAAGATGCCATTGTTGACAACATTGACGAGGAATACGATCGACTGGTTCAGCACCTCCATGAATGTGCGAGGAACGCCAAGAGAGAGATAGCCACAAAAAGTCGCCTATCTTCGAAAACTCTTGAGCTAATTCGCCAGCGTGGTTTGGCGCATGCCTCAGGCAACCGCAAGCTAACGTCCGAGCTTGCAAAGCAGTGCAGAGATGCGATCAAGGAAGACCTCAAAGAGAGAAGAGCAGAAGTACTGGTAGATGCGGCAGAAGCCGGGAAAAGTATTCGTAAGGCCCGCCTGTCCTTCGCCAACTATAAGACCAAGATGACTGCCCTCCAACGTCCTGATGGATCCATCACATCCTCCAGAACAGCAATGGAGAAGATTATCCATGACTTCTACTCAAATCTCTTCAATAGCCATGTCCACTTGCCAACATACCAAATTCCACAGGATGGGTATGTTGTTCCCAACGTTCTCCCCTCCGAAATCCGACACGCCATTTCGTCGGTAAAGAAACAAACAGCACCCGGCCCAGACAAGGTCAGACCTGAACACCTGAAGAACCTGCCGTCAGTACTCATCAATACACTGGCTCGGCTCTTCACTCGCTACCTGTCTGAATGCAAGGTTCCGTCCCAATGGAAAACCAGCAGGACCGTACTACTGTTCAAGAAGGGAGACATCCATGACATTGGCAACTATCGCCCGATCTGCCTATTGTCTGTCATCTACAAGTTGTTCACTCGAGTCATCCTGAATAGGATTGGCAGAACATTAGATGAAGGACAACCATGCGAGCAAGCAGGGTTCCGCAAAGGATTCAGCACCATCGACCATATCCACACAATAACAAAGCTCATTGAGGTTTCTCGGGAGTTCAAGATGCCGCTCTGCTTAACGTTCATTGATTTAAAGAAGGCCTTTGATTCTGTTGAGACGGAAGCGGTCATTGAAGCCCTAGCCAATCAGGGCATTCAAGCCCAATACATCAGGATCCTCCGTGAGCTGTATTGCGGATTCACTACCAGGATCTCACCATTCTACAAAGAAGTGATCGTTGATGTCAAGAGAGGGGTGCGGCAGGGTGATACCATTTCACCGAAACTCTTCAGTGCCACCCTCGAGAACATCATGCGACGACTGGAATGGGAAGGAATGGGAGTGAAGATAGATGGTCGGCAATTACACCACCTCCGCTTTGCTGATGACATTGTTTTAATAACACCAAACATCAGCCAAGTGGCACAAATGCTGGCCGACTTTGACCGTGAGTGTGGAAAGGTAGGACTACAGCTGAATCTTACGAAGACAATGTTTATGAGAAACAGCCTTGTTCCTGACGCCCCATTCGCTCTCAATGGAACGACCATCTCCGAATGCAACAGCTATGTCTACCTAGGTCGAGAGGTCAACATGACAAATGACCTGGCACCCGAGCTGCGCAGGAGGAAGAGAGCGGCTTGGAACGCCTTCAAGAACGTCGAAGAAATAGCTAAGAGGACGAAGAACCTCCGGCTCCGGGCACATCTCTTTGATTCCACTGTTCTTCCTGCATTAACATATGCCTCAGAGACCTGGGCCCTACGCAAACAAGATGAGAACGCCATTCAGGTCTCCCAAAGAAGAATAGAAAGAGCTATGCTTGGAATATCACGTTTCACTCAAATGAGAGAACGAATCCGGAGTTCTGACATCCGTCGACGATCAAGGATCAGGGACGCTGTCTCATTTGCCAAGGTGTCGAAAATCAGATGGGCTGGTCACGTAATGAGATTTAAAGACGACCGTTGGACTAAAGCTGTTACTGATTGGATTCCACGGGATGTCAAGAGACCGCGTGGCCGCCCACCTACCAGATGGTCAGACTTCTTCGTCAAGATCATGAACGATCGGTTTGAGGCCCTTCATGTTCCCGGAGCGAACAGATGCCATTGGGCTACACTAGCACGCGACAGGGACAAATGGAGACGTTACTGGCACCCGCTCGAGCAAATCGACGACTAACGGGAAGTTAAGTGATTAAGTGAAGTGAATCTGGGTCAGCAATATGCAAGGCAAGTGCCTTACCAGCTTTCCTATCTCTCCTGTCCCTGCTAATGATGGCTTGTTTCATTTTAGAGCCACACCCAATAGTGCTCAGGGCTTACTCCTGGCTCTTCCCTCAGGAATCACCCTAAAAGTGTTCAGGAGGTCATAGAGGGTGCTAGGCATTAAAGCTAGGCTGGCCATAAGCTGAGCTGCCAGCCTCACTGCCAGGACAAAGCTATCTTTGTTAAAGCAGGAAGGTTTCTTTGTTAAGAAAATTGATGCATTTGGAATACATTTTATTTAATACGATCTTAGCTTATTTCACAACTCTTAAATATTGAGACATATATAATATGGGCCTCCATATGTACGCTTGCTTAAGCCTTCATAAATGCTAGGGACTCCTGTGAGTCCAGCACCAAGCCTCAAGTGTGTTTTAGAACGAGACTGATGCTCACTGAGACTCAGAAGTCTCACTTAATGACAACACCTCTCTATTAGGATGGGGGCAGGAGGCAGCATGTGATTACTAATAGCAGGAGATTAGGCCTGAAAAGCCCAAGCAGTGATGTTCTGGGGAAGAGGTCCCTGAAGCTAGAATGTAACGAATGCAGAGAGGTAGTTTCAGAGTCATTGGAAAAGAACAACAGCCACTGGAGTTCTGCAGGACACAAACAGGGGAAGTCTATCCTTATAATAATCCGAGGAGGTCTAAAGGAGAGGGAAATAGATGTCAAGGTGAAAAATCAGCTACAGGGGCCAGAATGAGAGTACAGTGGGTATGGCGTTTGCCTTGCAGGCGGCCAACCTGGGTTCGATTCCCACCATCCCAGATGGTGCCCCAAGAGTAATCGCCACCAGGAGTAATTCCTGAGTGCAGAGCCAGGGCTAACCCCTGAGCATCACTGGGTGTGACCGAAAAATATAATTAATAATAATAATAATAATAATCAGCTACAGGGACATCGCCTTGAGGCTTGAAGGCAGAGAGAAAAATCAAGCTGAGGTCTGATAGGCTTTCTTACAGAGATCAAGTTAAAAAGAGGGGCCTGAGCTGAGGAGGAGACACAGGGCTGGCCAAGGGGACCTGGCTGGTGTGCTCAAAGCCAAGGACCTATCAGCCAAGAGCAGGAGTAGAGCAGGGCTGGTGTCAGAAAGCTATTCTGTGATTAAGCTGAGTGTCAGAATGGGATCTGGAAGTCGCTTTTCCTGTGTCATGATCAGCTTACCTGCACTGTGTTTGGACCTCCAGACACAGACTGTGGATCCTGACTTCCAGAAGGAGTGGGAGTTCAGAGCAGCATAACAGATAACCACTAAAAACTACTGGCAAGGGCTGGAGTGGCAGTACAGCAGGTAGGGCACTTGCTGTGCATTCGGCTGACCCGAGGCTTGTTGGCACCCCGACCCCATAATAATAAATAATAATAAAGGCCCTCCCGTTGATCATCGATTTTGCTCGAGCGGGCCCAGTAACGTCTCCATTGGAGACTTTGTTGTTACTGTGTCTGGCATATCGAATACTCTCGGTAGCTTGCCGGGCTCTCCGAGAGTTTAATCCCCGACCCCATATGGTTCCCAAAATACCACCAGGAGTGATTTCTCAGCACAGAGCTTGGAATAAATCCTGAGATTCTCTGGGTATATCCCCACACACACACAAATTATTTTTAAAAGAAATTAGTAGATGAGTTTTTTCTGAATCCTAGAGAAAGGACAAACCGGGGTTCCCTTTTTCTCCTTCCTAGATCGAGGGAGAGTCCTGAATCAAGTTATTAAAGATTTGGAATGAATACGGCAACCAAGAACCCCAAAGTATCAACTGTACTTTTCTTCCCTCAATCCTCTGTGGCTTCCTTTTCTCAATGGTCAGCTCAAAGCTCTTTGCTTCTAAGTCCTCACTTAGTTCCTGGTGTGGTGGGGAAAGGAGGATTCCCACAAACTGTAACTCTAGATAGAGACTTTCATTCCACTGTGTCTGTCTTCCCACAGGCAATCAACTCTCAGTTCTTTTTCCCCAGGTCAGACAGAAAGGACTAAATTAGACATTTCCCAAAGGAAACAGACTACTAAGGAAGAGAGCACATCAAAACAGGCGAGTACAAGACCATAGGGATAGATGAGGCCACCAGGAATCATATTTTATTTGGACAGAATCAAATTCAGCCTCAGGAGATCCAGAGGGCTCTAGTGTAGATGCCAATGATTTCTCAGATGCCCAGTGTTGCATGGCCCCAGGGCAGAGCAATTCATTCCACCAGAGCAAGTGAATTCCTGCTGGAGCCCAAGCTACCTCATGGTCTCAGCCAGAGAGGCTTGTTGGCACTGCTTAGAATGAGCCAACCTAATCCCCCAGGAGAGAGGACAGACCATTATTGTGGACCTTTGCATTTGGACTCTCATCTGAACTTTCATTTAATTCCTCCAATAAACAATATCAGTTAAGATTTGGCTGGTGAGAGATCTTAGGTGACACTCTTTCTCTTCCCACTCCGGACCCCATCAGGTTTCAAATAAGTATGAAGATAACTAGGAAACCTTCTGAGGAAAAAAAGAAAGAAATAAAACAAAACATACAATTGGAATGCAGACAGATCCAAGAAGGGGAAGATGATAGCACCCAGTCCTGGTTAGGGGATAAAAATCAGAGACTGTGAAAGGATATTGATGCGGGTGCTGTTGATGCTGCATTTTCAGAGGCGATTTGGTGATATGATTAAACAATGCTTTAATATTTAATTATTTACTGATATGCCAAACACAGTAACAACAAGTCTCACGATGGAGACGTTACTGGGCCCGCTCGAATAAATCGATGAACAATGGGAGGACAGTGCTACAGTGCAGGCAGGTGCAGTCAGATCAGGCAAGGATGAGTCTAGCCCGAGTTCTGCAGAAGCCAGACTAGAATATAATCCTTCCCCACAGAAAAACCTAAATTCCTCCCCTCCTTGTGCAGCCCAGGGCATTGGAGGAGGGAAGGAGGCATGGGTGAGAGGGTCATCTCAGGAGGTAGAGACCGAGAGACTCATGCAGATTAATGCTGGACTTTCCTAGGTGAAATTCCTTTCCTGGATTTCCTCCTCCAACACTGTGGGCACAGCTGAAAAGGTTTCATAACTCAGGCCTTTCGGCCTCTTTTCCTCCCTCTCCCCACAAAGAACTCTGGGTCCTGACTCTAAACTTTAGACAAGAAGCGAAAAAGAACAATCTTGAGCACATGACTAAGCTTCACAGAATCTGTCTTCTCTGCTATACAATCACTGTCACTGTCCTCCTGTTATTCATTGATTTGCTCAAGCGGTCCCAGTAACATCTCCATTGTGACAATTGTTAGTGTGCTTGGCATATCGAATACGTCACGGGTAGCTTGCCAGGCGTTGCTGTGCAGGCGAGACACTCTCAGTAGCTTGCCAGGCTCTCCAAGAGGGGTGGAGGAATCGAATTCGGGTCGGCCATGTTGGCTGCGTGCAAGGCAAACGCCCTACCTGCTGTGCTATCGCTCCAGCCCCTGCTATACAATAAAGATCAGAATAACTAGCTCACAGGATTGTCAGGAAGGATGATAGGAACACACAAGCAAAACTCTGAGCATTGGGGCTGACACTTCATCACCATTGGCTCCCTCTGCTCTTCGTAGCACACGTAAATGTGTACACCCACACAGGCACACCTAGAGAGTTAGAGAGACAGCCAGCCTGAGCCAACAAAACAACACAAAGACATCAGGGCAGATTCCTATTCTTTCCCCGAAGGGGGAAGGTGCACAAGCTAATGCTCCATTGCTATTTTTGGCACACATCAACGTACTCCTAGAATGTCTCAAAACTTAGTCGTTCCCATCCAAAATTTGTATTTTTGCCTTTGATCCTTCAGGCTCTTTTTTTTTTTTCTGGTACCCTGAGCATGGGCTGGAGCGATAACACAGCGGTAGGGCATTTGCCTTGCACACAGCCGGCCCGGCCAACCCGGGTTCGATTCCTCTGCCCCTCTCGGAAAGCCCCACAAGCTACCGAGAGTATCTTGCCCGCATGGCAAAGCCTGGCAAGCTACCCGTGACGTAGTCGATATGCCAAACACAGTAACAACAAATCTCAAAATGAAGACGTTACAAATCGATGAACAACGGGAGGACAGTGCAGACAGTACCCTGAGCATATTCCTCACTTCCTTTCAATTCTGTTTACCACAGCTCCAGTCCCAGTGGTTTCCCTTTGAATCTCCCCCTGGCTGTCCCACCAGAGCATTCCTCTTTCCTCTTGCTGTTCCGACTGCTGCATCTTTGCAGGGCCTAGGGGCTGGCTTTAAAGAGCTGAGACCCAGGAAAATTCATTCCCACCCACACACCCCAGACCTTCTCACTGATTCATCCCGATAGAGGACTTGAAGCCTGGGCCCAATGGCTCAGGGCTGCTGAAGTCCACCGGTGACAGCTGTGAACTGGGGCACAGGCAGGGCCCCAAAGAAGGGAGTGTCATTGTGGGGAAAGAGATGGCACAGAAAGGAAGCTAGAAAAGTGGAAGAAAGGCTCTGCAACTGAATGCCATCATGCTTACCTTGGCCTGGCTTTGGGCTGTGGTCTGGCTTCTCCGTGGGCTGAAGCAGCACTGCGGGAGCTCAGGACACCTCTGCTGCTGTCAGACTCAACCGCTCCTCAGTACCAGCTGGTCAGCCCCCTCCCAGCACCAGCCATTTCAGCAGCTGCTGGGCTACACTCCAGGCTGGGGGCCAGTAGCTGCTAATGAGCCTAGAGGCCAAACTTGGTAAATAGGAATCGCCTCTCTAACACCAGCAGTGGAGTTTTACTCACAACCCTGGCTGGAGATGGCTAGCTGTCATATTTGAAGGGGCAAAAGTAGAAAGAGGTCAGGATTCAGGGTTCCGGTGTGTACTTTCATGGCATCAAAATGTTCCTCCAGAGAAGCGCTTGTGGGAAGCAAGGCAGGTTTAATCACTTTGGTACAACTCTCATATCTGAAGTAGGGAGTTAACGTGGGAGAGGAGCTGGCAATGATTTTTAGGGAAGTAATTTTAAAAAACAAACTAAGATGTGATTTAAAGGGGCCAGAGAGATGGTTCAATGGGTAGGGGTGCTTGCTTGCCTTGTATCCAACCAATCCCCAGCATGATATCCCCAGCATGGTGTATGGTTCCCTGGCACAACCAAAAGTGATCCCTGAGCACAGAGCCAGGAGCAAGCCCTGAGCACCACAAAGAAACCATTCAAAAGATGTTATTTAAAGAAGTTACTCAGTCAGTAGTCCTGAGGAAGTCAAAAAGCATTATGGCCAGACCCACTTTGTGGACACAGGAACCGAAGCCCAGAAAGACTAACAGCTCTGGCTCAGAGAAAACTGGATTCCTCCAGAGAGAAGCCTCATCAGAAACAAAAAGTTGTCATAAGAATGTGAGGTTGGACACTGAAAGTTTCGAGCTTTTTCCCTAGCCACAGACTCATATATAGAAAACCCCATGAGGAAACTGTTTGGTTTGGGAGAAAACCTACAAAACCACTCCTTTACAGTTTTTTGCAACAAGGGGGCACTTCCCCATTCTGGTTGGGATGGGGAGGATGGGAGTGGCCCACATCTCAACCCAAGATGTGCACTCTCGACTCTCTCCTATGCATTCTGCTTATTAAAATGTGAGCATTTTTATTTCTATATTTAAAAAAGAAAAGAAACTGAGTGGCAGGAATCATTTCTGGTGTGGTTTGATCCCCTGGGGCTGGTGAGATGTCACTGATAAGCAGGGCTTACTCCCATCTCTGTGCTCAGGGATCACCCCAACTGGGGCATTGGAGGCCCTCTGCAGTGTCAGGGATGGAACCTGGGTTGGCTGTGTGCAAGGTAGATGCCCAAGCCACTGTTTTATCTCTCTGGCCTTGTAGCATAAACATTTTCTAAGTTTTTAAATACATAAATACTTAGAATTTACAGGTAGGGGCTTATTGCAGACTTTCATCAGTCCTAGTTTTTCTGAGCACTTCCTGGAGGAACCAAAGTGAGAAGAGAGAGAAGTAGGTTATTTTACTTATTTTTTTTGTTTTTTTTTTTTAATTTATTTATGACCACACCTCATGGTGCTCAGAGCTTACTCAATACTCTGCACTCAAGACTCATGCCTGGCAGTGCTCAGGAGACCATACAGGTGCTGGGGTTCAAACCCAAGTCAGTCGTGTGCAAGGCAAACGCCCTACCTGCTATACTATCACTCCGGCTCCAAGTAGTAGGTTCTTTTCTTGAGGTTGCTGCCTCCCTACTTCACACAAACCATCCACAAGACATCACCCTCAAAGTGAAGGTAATAGAGCTGCTACATGTAACTTCTAGGGTCAGGCAAGTCTCAATTCTAGACTCAGGTCAGCCACGTAGGCTATTTCTCACCTATAAACAAACCATCATTTAATAATAGTATTTACTAAACACTTAGACATGTCAGGCCCCACTATAAACACTTCAACTCACTAACTTCTCACAGCAACTATTTAATACTACCATTATTATCTGTATTTTGGGATAAGGTAATGACAGAAATTATTATCTACTGCCTTATTCTTTCTTGCTGCCCATTGTAGATAAATCTTAACTAATTTAAGTTCAAGTCAGAATTCCATACTTCTAGTTAGTGAAGGGTCTAAGAATGTGACACGGGGTCCGAGTGAGAGCACAGCGGGTAGAGCACTTGCTTTGCATGTGGCTGACCTGGCTTCCAGTCCCTGAACACTACAAGGAGTGATCCTGAGACAGAGCCAGGAGTAAACCCTGACACCAGCCAGATGTGACCCAGAAACCAGAAAAAAAGAATGCGACATAATTCTTGCCAGTGTGGTGGGAGGGGAAACCTAGGCATCTTCTGAGCGCTTTCATCTTCCCATCATTGGATGTTATGTGCAAATATACCATCTGGAGCTGCTACATCTATATTTTCAACCCTGAGGGCTTTGGTCTATAAATTAAAAAGCAACAGCGCAGAAAGTTGAAAAGATGTCAATCTTTGAGATCACTTCGCTGAAGTACCTACCATCGCAATGGAAGCTGTTTTAACGCTTCCATTTAAACAGCTTCCATTGGCACATTTGGACTGTGATGCTCACTGTGATGCTCACTGGCCTCTTATGTGAAAGTTGCCTTATTGCTTTGACAGTCTATAGGGAGTAAACATTACTCTGTAGGTGTGTTCTGTATTACCCTATTCACATCTGTGCGTACTGATTTACACATATCTGCATGTAGACACACATTCACTAGAAACTGCACTGTGCTTTCAGACACACATACACAAAAAGCCTAGCAGTATCACTTTGTGTTTTTGTTGTTGATCTTGCTTTTGGGGCCACACCTAGCAGTGCTCATGGCATACTGCTGGCTCTACACTGAGGGCTCACTCCCGACAGAGCTCAGGGAACCAGATGTAGTGACAGGGATCAAACCTGGACCAGGTACACACAAAGCAAGTGCTTTACCCACTGTATTGTACCTCCAGCTTTAAGTGTGTCACTTTGAGACTTGCAGCTTGTCAGTGTCAGAGCAAGAACTCCCATTCTGTGTGAAAGATGAAATAAAGTAATATAAATTGACTTCTTTCAACCCCTCGAGGTTCCCAAAAAAGGTGGTGGCTGCTCCCTAAGCAATCAGCAGCTGGGTGTGTGAGTATACAATGACTAGAGAAGCTACATAAATAAAACTCTGCCTGCCCTTCCCTTTGCTGTTGCAGTGTCAGGAGTCACACACACCTGGCTATAGGGCTGGCACATTTGGACTGTGATGCTCACTGGAAATGGCAAGTCTGTTGCCGTGCTCACACACAGGGGAGTGGTACTCTCCAAGGCATGTACCCCTTTAGGTTTGGTGCCTGCACACGAGCTTAACAGGAGCTATGCTCTTAGCTGTGGTGTGAGTGTATGCTCTGGTTATAGTGATCACCAAGGTGCTTGCGCTAGTTCTCACCCTGTCATACTCCTGCCTACAGTTCTCACACACTTATAGTCATGGTGCTTGCCAAGACCACACACTTGAATTGTGGTGCTTTCACACACCTAGCAGTTGTGCGCAGGAAACAGGACGTGTGCACACATGCAGCTGAATTCCTAGGGCCTCAGGCTTCATTGCAAGCTGCTGACCCCTACTCCACGTGGCATCCACAGACTTGGCTGACCCAGAGCTCCATGCCTGGGGTCAGGGAGCACTGTCCCACCACCACGTTTCAGGTCTGTAAATGGACTCAAGGTCAGTCAATAGAAAGGACCAGAGATTAAGCAGGACAGGAGGGAATTACCTCAAGTGGGTCAGAGGACAGAAGCAGGTTCTATACTCTGCTGTAATCAGGGTGGCCAGAGTATGGGGTTGCACCTACTTCTGCCAGTATCCTTCAGAACAATATGATATACTGAGCAACAATAAATTCTAAATGTTTACATATCAAAAAATACTTTGAGAATGTGTACCCTGCGGGGCCAGAAGGTGCACATAGTGGGTAGGGGGTTTGCCATGCATACAGTCAAACCAGGTTCTATTCCCTGTACTGCACACGGTCTCCCAAACCCCAGCAGGAGTGATCATGGAGCACAGAGATGGGAGTAATCCCTGAATGGGTATAGCCCTACACTGGGGTAGGGAGGGTATATATGCCATAGAGCATATGCTTTGTGTGCAAAAGATTCTGAGTTCAATCCCTAGCACCAACAGCAAACAAAAGACATGACTCTAGAACCAGCACCCTCACATTTAGGGAAAGAAAATAAATATGCAAAGGTAACTTACTATAAGCCTTACAACAGCAAAGACTTGGGAACAATCCAAATGGTCCTTGTGGTGTTTGAAGCTAATTACAGGGCCACCTTACAATGGAATAGTAATGCAGTCTTGCCATCAACAAGGTAAAATATGAACTAGCATATCCAATCTCACTTTCATTAAAAAATCTGAGAGACAGAAAAAACTGTTGAGCAGTCAGGACACAAAGGAATTAAAGGCAGTTATTTGGGGTCATTAAAAATGTGGAGTGGGAAGAGCTAGGGAGCTGCAGAGTGGGTAAAGGGCTTGCCTTCTACATTGCTGACCTGGGTTCAACCCTCTGCATTCCACATGGTTCTTCACATCCTCCAGGAGTAAGCCCTGAGCATAGCCTGGTGACCCCAAAATAAAACAAAAAAAAAATTTGGAATGGGGATGAGGGAGAGAAGAAAAAAAAAAACTGCGGAGCGATTTCAATTTGTTGTTTAATTTTCACTTGGCATAGGAAAGATGTATGTACCCTCCCAGAAAGAGTCACAATTTCCCGACAGAGGAAGCAGGGTGTAGTTGGCAAGGCGTCTGCTTCAACATAGGCTGTGTTCTGACCCTGTCTCCATAACAAGGTACTAGCCTGTATGTGTTCCCATTCTTGCTGTGGCCAGCAGCATGGGAAGAGGGAAGCAGAGAAGAGGGTTTCTACTGCGGAAAGTCCTTGGGTGCACTTGGAGTCTGCCTGGTGAGGACCACTACCTCTTCAGCTGGGAATAAGAAGCGGCAGAAATCCAACAGCAGCAAGAGCCCGAGGCAGACGAGGGCCGGGATACTGGTGCTCAGAGACTCTTTCAGAGACGCCAAAGTGAAGATGGCCCCTGGAAGGAAAGTGAGGTCCCTGAGGGCAGCTGCTCCCGTTAGGCTCACCCACTTCTAGTCAGGTCCTTCCATGTACCCCCGCCACCCCCTACCCTCATGTTACTCTTGTCTCTAGCAACCCAGAGAGTCACTGTCACTGTCCTCCCGTTGTTCATCGATTTGCTCTAGCGGGCCCAGTAACGTCTCCATTGTGACAACTGTTACTGTGTTTGGCATATCTAATACATCACAGGTAGCTTGCCAGGCTTTGCCATGCAAGATACTCTCAGTAGCTTGCTGGGTTCTCCGAGAGGGGCAGAGGAATCAAACTCGGGTCAGCCATATTGGCCACTTGCAAGGCAAACGCCCTACCTGCTGTGCTATGGCTCCAGCCCTGACCCAGAGAGTAGAAGCAGGAATTCAAAGCAGCTGGCACTAAGGTAAGTGCTCTCTTAGGGCAAGAAGCAGCGAGCAACCCATCCAAGGAGACACTGAGGTGAGTGATTGGGCATCTGGGAACAATTCTCCCTAGTTCTCCCCTTTCTTAATCCTACTGGAGGGAAGAAGGCCTCTGTGAGTGGTTGGTGGTGGGAATGCAGGAAAGATCAGACAGCAAGGCAAGGCCAGTGACAGAAAGACTGGGGGAGGGGAGGAGTGTCAGCAGCAGCAGGAAGACACCAGGAGAGGGGCTAGAAAAGAGCCGAAAGCTGCCTGGACTTGGGAGCAGCAGCTGGCTTTGCATAGCAGCAGTTACTGTGAAGAGTGCTGCTGCGAGGGGGTGTCCCCTAGGACTGCCTGCCCCCAGAAAATTCTCCACCTCCACTGTTCAGTGGTTCCAGCTTCCCTGCTCTCTGCTCACATCTGCCTGACAGGTAAGACAAATGGCAGCTACCAGGGGTGAGGATGCAGAGGGAGCAGTAGGGGCTGTTAGGCTGCAGTCTATTCTTAGCTCTAAAGGACCATCAGTTAAGAGGACTGAGGCAGCGGAAGGTCCATTTGATATGAGAGTATTAGAATCGAGTGAGTCTAGAAAGCACCAGGAGTAAAGACCACGGAGATGGCGGCAGAGAAGGAACCGTGGCTAAAGTCAGTGGAGGTGAGCCAGGTCTCTCCATCCTCCTTCCCTCCCCTCCCCCAGGCCCCCTAGCCCAATCAGGACCTCTTACCCATCATGAGCAGGGTCAAGAGTAAGTTACTGATCTCTTGCAGCTCCGGTGAGCCCAGGGCTAGCAGCAGCCCAGCCAGCAGCTCGAGCCAGCCCACGGCCTCCTGGTAACTCAGGGGATCGGGCTGGTAGCCGAACATCTTCAGTGGGAACACCTCGGAGAACTGCACGAACAGGGCTCTCTAGGGGTGGCAGGGCATGCCAGTCAGCCACCCACCACCCAGGCCATGCCCAGGCTGTTCTGCATCTACACCCTCAACTCCCCCAACCAAGGTGTTACAACTCTAGGACAGGCGTTGCAACTCCGGGGACAGCTGAGCTTTGGAATGGGGGAGTAGTGCTGCAGAGAGGGACTGATCCTTTCTCTCATCACACCCTCTCTCCAGATTACACCCTGGTTCCAAATCCCAGGAGAGAGGAGCTGGCTGGGAGAAGGGCTGGGCCTTCCTCTCTAGTGGCAGGGCCTTGAGAACTCCCAGCTTCTTTCTTGCTGCCTGGTCAGGCTCCCCCTCTGACTACTCTTACCCATCTGGAGGTGGGCAGGGTGACAGGAAGATCTCTCTGTTCATTACACATCCAACTCTTTGAGTGTCCCGTGTTGTGGCCTGGAGCCGACTGTGCATAGTGGTCACAGACAGCATGGAGCAGCTCAGGAGGGACTTCCGCTCAGGAGGGACTTCCGCTCAGGAGGGACTTCCTCTTGATGAACTAAGTCGTCTGGAGCCACACTGACAACTTCTCCCCAACCCTCAGCTTGGCGACCTCTTGCTGTTCCCTCACCTCTCAGCTCCATCCTCCCTACTCATCACTGCCAACATGAACTTTTTTCTAAGCTGTCTGGTTCTGGGGATGGAGTTTCCCAAAACACACCCAGTCCCTAAGACTTACGTCTTAAGAAGTATCCAGCCCAGGGAGAGGAAAACAGAGGGGGTAAGGGGAGGCACGGGGGTGAGGGCCGGGAGTCTCCAAATCTACTTAATTTAGGGGCAAGGGGGGACCCATACACAAGGAGTGAAAACTTTGGCAAGTGCAACTTCTGGCCTCGCCTCTGGCAGACCTACTCCCCCGCGTGGATGGCTTTCCCACCCCACCCAGCGGTGATGAACAAGGCCCTGCCTCTGCAAGCGCCCAAGCGCTCAAGCAAACGGGGAAAGAGGGGTAGGGGCGGGGGCGACTTCCTTCCCCTCTTGTCCAGCCTGGGGCTCCGGCAGCGCCCGAGCACGTGGGGGTGCGGCAGGGTCCACGCCCGCCCCGGAGGCGGCCAGGCGCCCGGTAACGCCCGGGCTCGCAGCCGCGCCCGCGGCCCGGCGCCCCGCCGCCGCCGCCCGCCTCTCACCATCTGCTCGGACGCGGGAGCTGAGATGTGCTCCGAGAGCTTCACCGTCCCGGTGAGCACAAAGAAGCCGCCCAACAGGCCACGTAGCGCCGTGGCGAGCCAGAGCGCCATGGCCGGCCCGGGCCGAGTCCCGCCGAGAAGGCGCCCCCTGCCGGTCGGAGCGCGCGGGCACACGCGTGGGCGGGCCGTCCCTGGCTCGGAGACCCGGACGCTGCTGCCCGCTGGCCCTCCTCGGATTAAAAGGACCCTTGCAGGGGGCAAGTCTCGGCACCGCCGGGAGATGCTCGGAGAAGAGAGCTCTGCTGTCCTCCAAAGACCTGGGCCCGCTCTCTGCCCACTGAGTGAGCTCTGGGGTCCAAGCTGACCCCTTCTCACCTTAGCTTGTCCCCTGAGTAACTAAAGCCTGGGACGTGGCACAACTTGAAAAGTTCCCTGAAAAGCGATTAATCTATACATTTATTAGTATCAACCATCACCTATAAAGTCATTAAAAGTCAATGGTTAATAGTTACGGGGTCCGAGAGAGAGTGCAGAGGCTAGGGCGCTTGCCTTACGGCGGCTGACCTGCACTCGGTCCCCGGCACTCCGGGGTTCCAGCCCTGCCAAGGGGAGTCCGGAGCAGAGCTCAGGAAGGAGGCCTGAACACCACCGGCTGTGGCCCAACCTCCCACCCCCAAACAATAAACTAGCTGGTAGTTATAAAGTGATTATAAAGTTCTTTCCTGAACCTGCCTGAATTATATCACCCCTCTTAATTTCTTGCAGCTGAAATTAACATGGGGAACCTGTTTGGAAATTTAAATAACTGCAGCCGAAAGAAAGTTCTTCACTAAACAAAACCCTATAAGGCCACCCCTGTCCGGCAGCTCTTGGAAATCTGCGAAGTCTGGGATGGGTGAACTACTGGCCAAATTCCATTAGCTGCCTTATAATTTTAAGTCGCTCCCTCTCCCAGCTAACAGTGTTTATATTTTATAGTGATAAAAGAATTTTAAGTAGCTTTCAGGACACATAAAATTTCTA
Organism: Sorex fumeus; assembly: GCF_029834395.1. NCBI lineage: Eukaryota > Metazoa > Chordata > Mammalia > Eulipotyphla > Soricidae > Sorex > Sorex fumeus. The sequence goes on from NW_026606104.1 coordinate 50,264,925, forward strand.
TAAAATCCACATTTCTAAGTCACAAAATTTTAAATGTGGCTATACTCATATACTATTTATGCTACAGCTGCTATACAACCACCAAAAAATGATATATAAAGCCTGAAAAATTTACTGTCTGACCCTTTATAAACAAAGTTTGCCAAGCTCTGGTCTAGAGCCCTTAAAAGGAGTCTCAAACTCCCCTTCGGCTTCCACTTCTATTATCCAAGCTGCTTAAATCTTTTTACTCTCCACAACCTGTTGAGTTAAGTGGCTAACTTGTTAAGACTGAAAAAACCCATGAACTTTTAAGGGTCAAGCTGTTCCAAAATCCAGGCATTCTAGTTCATTATAAACTGAGCGTCTCAACTGTCACCTGTTTGTCATGAACCCAAACTGTGCCATCAGTCAATAAAATAGCTAAGTTCTCTACTCTGAACTAGAAAAATGGAAATAATCACGTACACAATGAATAATTATTAAACTCAACAGAAATAAAAATAATTAAAACACATTTAATCACTGAAAACATATCCATATTATGAAATTATATTTGAGAATTGATTGATACAAAATTTAACACAAAATTAAAGACTTTAATAATAATCAACATGGACGTTTTTCTATTCTTTCTCCTTTACCAATTTTTCTATCCTTGGAATTAAAGATGTGACTGCAAGTCTCAGAGCACGGCCAGAAACCAGCAGATTTCTCTCTTTTGATTCAGTCAAAGCTGAAAATGTAGCATCACATAAATAAATAGTTGAAAAGGGCAATAAAAACTTCATTGCCTTTTCATGGAGTTCTGGGTAACTCGTCCTTGCATTTACCCAAAACTGAGTTACAGGCATTGATTTAAATGAGTATTGTAATCCTAAATCTGAAGATAACTGAGCTAGTTTTTCTTCTTCAAATTCCGTGAGATTACTATTTTGATGATTCATGAAAGGATTAATTATCCACAGATTTCCTGAACGCAAGTCTTCTTCTGGTGGATAGCAGTCATTGAGCATTTGAGAAAGTCCTTTCAGGTGCTCAAAAATGATGCAAGCCATGCTTCTCTTATTAAAATCTGAGGAGCTTGAGAATTCAGAAAATGAAGGGAACATGTCATAATCGTTCTCTTGTGTGCGCTTCAGCCACATTTTTAACTTTTCCTTAAATACATCAATTTTATTATACAAATTGAAGAGAGTAGTCATAGTTCCTTGAAGACTTAAATTCAGTTCATTGATAATTGAAAAAATATCTGATAAATAGGCCAGCTTGGCAACCCATTCCTCATCAAGAAAATACCTGGCCAAATTTGAATGCTTCTGATTTAAAAAGATTTCAATTTCATGTCGTAATTCAAATAATCTTGTTAAAACTTTTCCTCTGGACATCCAACGTACTTCAGCATGAAGTGGCAAATTCATATGCTCAGACCCCATCTCTTCACACAAAATTGATAGCATTCTTGAATTTAATGCATTGCTCTTTATAAAACTTAAAATTTGTGCTAACTGCAAAATAATTTCATGTAAGCAGGGAGACAGCTTTGCTGCTGCTAAATGTTCACGGTGAATCAAACAATGTGTAAATGCCACCGTATTCATGGCAACTTCTTTAATTTTTGTCCTTAAACCAGAACACCTGTCAGTCATGCTTGCAGTCCCATCTGTACAGAGACCAACACAATGTTTCCAATTCAGAGATTTACTAGCAATATATTTATTTATTAGCTCAAATATTTCAAAACCAGTTACATGAGATGGCATTTCAGTGCAACATAATAATTCTTCTTTTATATCACTACATTCATAATCAATGAAACGGATATAGCACAAAAGAAGAGTGGTATTTGCAATTTCTGATGATTCATCTATCTGAAGGGCAAACCACTTTGATTCCCTGACTTTCTGAATCAGCTGATCTTCAATGTCTGCTGACAGTTCATCAATCCTGTGTTCAATTGTGTTATCAGAAAGAGGAATGGTTTTCATTTTGTCTCCAGCACTTGAACCCAAAACTTCGGAACACATTTCTACTAAATATGGCTTAATTAATTCTTCAGCAATAGAGAATGGCTTCTTGCTGGCAGCAATTTGAAAAGCAATTAAATAAGAAGCTTTCACGAGTGACTTTTCAACTAGTAAACACTTTTTAAAAGAACTGTTTTGACATTCCATTTCAAGAGATTTTTGTTCAAAGAAATCTAATGGTTTGTTTTCTAATTCCGAATGTTTTGTCTTCAAGTGATAGGAAAGATTTGCGGGCTTCATGTTTTCACTGGATAAGATTTCTCCACAAATGACGCACTGAGGCCTCGGCGAACTTTCTTTTGATCCAGGACAAACAATAAAACCAACTTTTAGATACTCCGCATCATAAGTCTGGAGAAAATCTATTCTTTTTTTCTTTGCAGGTGGAGAATCAAGTTCTGCATTCTTTTTCTCATTAGGCACTGGTAAATCTGAATGAAATATGTGAATCACCGTTATTTTTAAGAACAAACAAGTGATGTGCTTGTTTTTAACCACTAATTTTAAAATTTATATTGGTTACTAGTACTTGTCAAAATAATACATTAAAGTTTAAACATAAGTCATAATACTTCTATGATTCATTAAAAACTAAATTTTTCTTGGGATAGGGGAGATAGTTCAAAGGTCCAGAGCAAGCACTTCATGCAAGAACCTTGGGATCAACACCCAGAACTGCATGAGGCCCTTGAGTTCATCCAGGAGCAAACACTGAGGACTGAAATAGAAGTAGCCCCTGAGCACCGTTGCAAATGGCACCAAAAAAAAAAAAAACCACCAAAATAACCACCATGAGATGAACTGATAGTACAGCAGGTACGGTATCTGCCTTGCACACAGCAACCCAGGTTAGATTCCCCAGAACCTCATTTGGCCCCCCCAAAGAACTGCCAGGAATAATTCCTAAGTGCAGAGCCAGAAGTAAGCCCTGAATACCTCCAGATGTGGGCCCTCCTCCCTGCAGAAAAATAAACAATACTAAACTAATTTCTCCTTTGCCCAAAGCTTGGTGACTAACAGTAGTACCACTGTAGACTGTGTGATAGGTACATGTACTAGCAATGCTATGTATACTAAAGATTATTGGAATTAGGACTTAAAATCCACAGAATATGCCAAATTAAGAATTTATTGAGGGCTGAAGTGGTAGTACAGAGGGTAAGGGACTTGCTTTGCAAGTGGCAGGCCTGGGCTCAATCCCCGGTGTCCTATATGATCCCCCTAGCCTTCCAGGAGCGATTCCAACGCAGCAGTGATCCCTGAAGGCAGAATCAGAAGTAAGCCCTGAGCACTGAGAGGTAAGACCGAAAAATAAAAAATAGGGTCCAGAAAGAGTACACCAGGTAAGGCGCATGTCCTGACATAGCCAAACGGGGCTCAACCCCCAGCATCTCATATGGTCCCCCAAGCACTGCCCGGACTGATTCCTGAGCGCAGAGCCCGAAGTAAGCCCTGATAATGGCACGAACTGGCCCAGAAACAAACAAAAAACATGCATTGCTTAAAAAAAAAAATTAGCAACGATATTATACACCACAGTGCCTAAAACAAAATTTAAATGACTTAGCACTGCACTGTCCTCACATTGTTCATCGATTTGCTCGAGCGGGCCCAGTAACATCTCCATTGCGAGACCTGTTATTGTGTTTGGCATATTGAATACGTCACGGGTAGCTTGCCAGGCTTTGCTGTGCGGGTGAGATACTCTCGGTAGCTTGCCGGGCTCTCCGAGAGGGGCGGAGGAATCGAACCCGGCTCAGCCAAGCTGACTGAAAGAAAGACAAACACCCTACAGCTGTGCTAACACTCACTTTAAATGACTTACTTTACTTTTTTTAAAGTCCAGGGAAGGGTCAGATAGTTCAATGGAAAGGCATTTTTCTTGAATGTAGCCAACCTGGCTACAGCATATGGACCATCCCTGGCACAGCATATGGACCCAGAGCCTGGTCAGGAGTAATCCCTGACTGCAGAACCAGGAGTAATCCCTGAGCACTGCTGGTATGACCCAACCAAAATAGATTGATGACAGAGAAAACAAATAACAGATAAAGTTCCAGGAAGTAAATGAAAAAAAAATGCTGCAAAAAGTTATTAACATTTGGGGAATGAGAGAGAGAGAGAGTACATTGGGTAGGATGCTTGCCTTGCATGCAGCAACTCAAGTTCCATCCCTCATACCCCATATAGTCCAGAGTCTGCCAGGCGTGATCCCTGAGTACAGAGCCAGAAATAAGCCCTGAGCACTACCACAGGTGGCCCCCAAATAAAAACAAGTTATTTGTTGACTTCACAGGACAATTTTGCAACACATTATCAAAGTTTTAATCATCCAGGAGACTGGACTGGAGGGATAATACAAGGGGTTAAGGAACATGCCTTGAATCCCAACAACCCTAGCTTGACTGCAAGGGACCAACTCAAGCACCACATATGGTCACCCAAGAACTGCCAGGAGACACTCCTGAGCACAGGGCCAGGAATACATCTGAGCACTGTAGGGTCTAGCCAAAACCCTCCCACAAGAAACTATGATGGGGCCTGGGGAGATACTACAGTGTTTAGAGTGCTTGCCTTGCACGCAGTCTACCCAGGTTTGATCCCCAGCACCTTCTATGGTTCCCCAAGCAATGCAGCAGTGATCCCTGAAGGCAGAGTCAGGAGTAAGCCCTGAACACTGCCGAGTAATCTGAAAAACAAATCAAAAACAGTCACTTGATCATGTGATATCCCATTACTCATCGATTTGCTTGAGTGGGCGTCAGAAACGTCTCCATTCGTCCCTGTCACATGCTAGTGTAGCCCAATGGCATCTGCTCGTACTAGGAACATGAAGAGCCTCAAACCAACCGTTCAGGGTCTTGACAAAGAAGTCTGACCATCTCATCTCAAAAACAGTCATGACAACTTTTCTTTTTTCTTTGGCGTGGGGGGTGGGGGAGCGAGGCTACACCTGGCAATACTCAAGCATTAATTCTGCCTCTACACTCACGAATTACTCCTGGAAGTGCTCAGAGACATATAGGATGCCAGGGGATTAAATCCAGGTAGGTTATGTGCAAGGCTAATGTTCTACCTGGTTTTGTCTGTGAACAAAACCAGTTTTGCAGTACAAAAACAGAACAGTAACAAATGGAAAAAAAGAAGGCAAGATAATCTTCCTGATCATAAGTAATTCATACATAACTAACAAACAATTCACAGAATGTACTATTGCTCCGGCCCTATGATAACTTCAGAATCAGTAATTTTACCACTTAGAATTTATCCTAAGAAAAAAATTGGACAAGTGGACAAAGATCAATTTATACAATTTAACAGTTTATAATATTAAAAATTTATAAGCAACGTAAGTGTCTAATCTTAGTGGACTAGATGGTCATATGGATTGAAATCTTTGTATCTGTTAAAAATCTTAATGTAGGGGCTGGGGCTATCGCAGAGTGCTTGCTTTGCACATGGCCAACCTCGGTTCGATCCCTGGCACCCCATATGTTCCCTAAGCCCATCAGAAGTAATCCAAGTGTAAATCCAGGAGTAAGCCCTGAGCACCAATGGGTATAGTCTCCCATTCCCAAATCATAATATACATATACATTACGTTTCTGATGTAGTGTTAAAGGAGAAAGTACTTTACAGTAGTATATAGAAAAAAAAAACATTATGTTTCTGTTTATTGTTTTTGCACCATACCCAGAAGGGCACAGGGCTAATTCCTGAGCTCAAGGATCACTCCTGGTGGTGCTTGAGGAACCATCATGGGGTTCCAGGGATCAAACCCTATCAGCCTTGTACAAGGCAAGTGTCATACCACTCTGGCCCCAAACAAACCAAAATGCAACTTAGAAATCAAAGCCAAAAAAAAAAGAAAAAAGAAATTCAAAGCCAGGAATATAAACTCACATATACCCACATACCAATGACCACAGACACTTTACTATATAAAATATAGTAAAGGAACATAAAAATTAAATGCAATTCATATACACAAATTATTCTATTTTAACAGAAATATAAAAATAAATTTCTGAGAAAAGAAAATATGATCTTTCATTATTTCTATCAAGAGAAGGCACCCTACATAAAAGTCATGACTACTTGCTGCTAGACTAAGCTTATAAGTAAAATTATCATTAAAAATAAAAATTAGGAGCTGAAGAGATAGTACAGGGGCCAGGCAAGCATGCTTGGGATCCTGTTTGATGTGGCACCACATGGCTCCTGGATGCCACTAAACTGACAGTACCCCTCAGAGTCCCTGAGCACTGCTTAGGATCATCACCACTCACACACACACACACACACACACACACACACACACACACACACACACAGAGGAAAAAGAGAAAAGAAAAGAAGAGAGAGAAGAGAAGAGAAGAGAAGAGAAGAGAAGAGAAGAGAAGAGAAGAGAAGAGAAGGGCAAAGGTCAGGTCTGGGGCAATAGCTCAAAGGGCTAGAACTTGCATACAAAGATCCCAAATTTGATCCATAGCACTGCATTTGTTTCTGAACACTGTCAAGAGTATCATGAACACCAAACAATTAAGTCTTCACAGTCAGATCAAGTATGAACGAGGGGCCAGTGTGACAGTACAGCAGGGCATGCCAATCTGGGTAAAGTAAAATTATCATTAAAAATAAAATGATTTTATGGGGCTGGAGCAATGGCACAGTGGGTAGGGCATTTGCCTTGCACGCGGCCAACCTGGGTTCAATTCCCAGCATCCCATATGGTCCCGTGAGCACCGCCAGGGGTAATTCCTGAGCACAGAGCCAGGAGTAACCCTTGTGCATCGCCGGGTGTGACCCAAAAAGCAAAAAAAAAAAAAAAAAAAAAAAAAGAGAGATTTATTTATTTATTTTATTTAATTCCCAGCATCCCGTATGGTTCTCGAGCACTGTCAGGAATGATTCCTGAAGGCAAAGCCAGAAGTAACCCTTGAGCATTCCCGGAAGTGACCCCTAAATGAAACAAAACAAAATACACAGACCAGGAGTGGGACCCTAACCCTGAGAACTCCTGGGTGGTGCGCGTGCATACACACACACACACACACACACACCACCACCACCACCACCAAATTTGTTTTGAATGCTTTCAGTTGAGTAGGTTATAGAGTAATTAAAACAAAAAGGTAGCAGGATTGAAAACAGTAAGCATGGATGATTGGAGCAATAGTTTACAACCTTTTGAAGTATGTGCTAAAACAATCTTCCTCAAGTGGTCTCTGAACAAAACCAGTTTTGCAGTACAAAAACAGAACAATAACAAATGGAAAAAAAGAAGGCAAGATAATCTTCCTGAGACCTGAGTGCCCAAGAACAGATGACTGGTTAAAGAACCTTTGGTACATCTACACAATGGAGTACTATGTAGCTCTTAGAAAAGATGAAGTCATGAACTTTACATACAAGTGGTACAATATGGAAAGTATCATGCTAAGCGAAATGAGTCAGAAAGAGAGGGATAGACATAGAAAGATTGCATTCATCTGGGGGATATAAAATAACAAAATATGAGATTAATACCCAAGAATAGCTGAGATCAACACCAGGAGAATTACTCCATAGCTTAGAGGCCAGCCGGGTATTCTAGGGGAAAGGACAATTCAGATAGAAAGGGGAACACCAAGTGGAGGGTGTTTGGAGGATCCTCCCAGGAGGGGAGATGCAGGTTGAAAGTAGACTGGACTGAACATGTTCGCCACTCAATGCCTCTTTTGCTGATCACAACACCCAAAAGGAGAGAGAGAACAAAAGGGAATGCCCTGCCACAGTGGCAGGGGGGGATGGGGGGATGGAGGGGAGGGATATTATCCTGGTGGTGGAAAATGGGCACTGGTGGAGGGATGGGTATTTGATCGTGGTATGACCGAGATCCAAGCACAAAATTTGTAAATCTACAACTGTACCTCATGGTGTTTCACTAATAAAAAAAAAAAAAGATAATCTTCCTGATCATAAGTAATTCATACATAACTAACAAACAATTCACAGTGCTGTTGTTTTAAAAAAAAAGATGGATGGGAGGCGGAGGGAAGAGACATAGTACAGGGGTTAAGGTGACTGTCCTGCAAGAAGCTGACCAATGTACAGCTTGACTATAGATTTAGAAACATAGCAATGCAAACACATAGGAGATGCTTGCTTGTCCACGCTACGTATAATGCATGGTGTGCAAATGAGCTGAGTTTTTATAGTTACTAGTGTTAATGACAATAATTATGAAAGGAATAAAGTAGATGTTCAAAGTATGTGATCCATAAATTACTATTTTCACATTTAAGAACTTGTAAAGCTTTCTTTTCTTTTCTAAAAAATCAAAAGCAAAAACAAAACACAGAAACAGATGAAAGAGAAAATAAATTTTTTACAGTGGAAAGCAAAGGACACATACCTGTCTGACATTCCTTGTGTTGTGTATGTGGTTTGCAAGAGGTAGCCTTGGTCTGAGTGACAGGTTTGCATAATAATGCTTTGTTCTTTAAAAGTCTGGAAGTCTGGGAAGATAGAAGTTTCGTGGCATCTGTCTGTGCATTTCCCTAGTTAAAAACAAATTCAGAAACCAAAGAGTTTTTTATCAGTACCTATCACTGTCTATAATTGCTATCAATTGAAAGGTGGCACAGTATCAAAAGAAATAAAATTCCTTAGAAACAGTCATCACAATAAAGTCACTTTGAGAAATTTACACTAATTCCTAATTCTTCCAATCAATATCATTTCCATTTATTGATTTAAAATAATAACAAAATTTAAAAAAAAAAACACCTTCACTGATCATAATGGGCTGGAGCACAGCGGGTAGGGTGTTAGCCTTGCAAGCAGCTAACCTGGGTTAGATTCCTCTGCCCCTCTCGGAGAGCCCAGCAATCTACCAAGACTACCTCGCCCGCAGGGCAAAGCCTGGCAAGCTAGCCATGACGTATTCAATATGCCAAAAACAATAACAACAAGTCTCACAATGGAGACGTTACTGGTGCCCGCTCGAGCAAATCGATGAACAACGGGAGTACAGTGCTACAGTGCTACTGATTACAACAATTGGCTGTCGCAAAAATCACAGCCAATTTCAAGTCATACGAAAAAGTGTATTTCACTAAAGAACTCTGAACATGTATAATATATACCAAAAATAATCAATGTCCACTAGAGAAATTTGAAATGGCCAGAATACTGGAAATGCTCTTAAAGCACCAGAGTTTAAAACAAGGTGAAAAAGATAAGCAAATCTGACTACCTAGAAATTTCTTGCAAGTTTGTTTTATAAAACAAATTTGAAGTATAACCAAAACATAAAAGAATGTTTTTTGCATTTAATAAATATTTAAACTCAAGCACTGTTAAAACCCTGACGATACATCAGAAAACCAAATTCCTGCTCTTAAGGACCTTACATTCTAGGAGACACGTCAGTTAAACAAGTAAAACAAATATACACTACATAATTACATAGTATAATGGATAATTATAGAGATAAGTGCTATGAAAAAAATAAAGTGGGGCAAAATAATGGAGAGTACAAACATGGAAGTAATTTTTGAGTAGACTTTTTTAAACAGAGATACTCAAAAGGGCAAGGCATGCAAAGGCCTGAGGTCAGAGGATTCCGAGCAGAGAAATTATAGATCTAAAAGCCCAAAAGTATGGCTTTAGGTACAACATTAAGAACAAAACTGGGAGCCAGCAAGACAGTACTGTGGGTAAGGTACTTGCATTGCATGCATCCTACCTGGCAACCCTCATGATCCCTCAACCCACCAGGAGTGATCCCTGAGCACAGAGTCAGGAGTAAACCTTGAGCACAGCTGAGTGTGCTTGCCCCCCTCCCCCCAAAAAGAATAAAATTGAAGTAGAGTAAGAATGATCAATTTTGGGGAAGGAGACAGAGACCAAATTGTATAGGATCCGAAAGGTTTTTAATTTACATTTTTTTCAAAAGATATGAAAGTTTCACAGTGACATGCTGCAGAGACGCCTTCAGAACCCACAATGGACTGTTTCATCCGGGGCAACCCAGAAGGGGGCAGGTGAGTTCCCATCCCCACCACAATAGAGCCTCAGCAGCCAAAAACCTCCAGAACTTAAACGGCTGCTCTCCAGTCTCAGATGAGTCTCACCCATGAGCAAATCTGCTGAAAATCTCGGGTATGAGGGACTTGTGACTAAACTCTCCAGGCTTGCACAGACTTGGAAATGGTTGACCTCCCCACATCTCCCTGTGTTTCTGGTAACTTGGCAATCATGCCCATGAACCACCGATGCCATATAATCTCATTAACAGCCATGACCCAGAGACTCAGAAATAAAACTCTCAGAAGAGAGCAACACAGAACGACATGCCACAGAGATCACTCCAGACCTGGCGCCAGGCTGCCTCATCCAGGGCAACCCAACAGAGCCCCAGTAGCCAAAAACCTCCAGAACTCAAACAACCATCATGCTCATAGCCACTCTCCACAGGCTTAAGCAAGCCTCACCCATGAGTGAAGTGCTGTATAAGTGCATTTTAAAATTTAGAATTCCTGAAGTGCATGGCCACATCTGTGGCCACGCAACATCTTATACTTTATACCACTGATGTACCAAGAGAAGCACACCACATTTGATGGGGTTTAAAGTAGAAGGCAACCGATCTCAGGGAAAATTAAAAAAAACAAAAAGAAGTACCTTTAACAACATGTTAGTAATCTCATACAGAGGGGCTTAAAGGCTCCTTGGTGAAATACAACAATCTTTACACACTTTCCTCTTTTTGGATAATTTTTAGTAGATTATTCCTAACAAGCAATACAAAATAAATTATATTGATTCTGCTTTGGGAGCAGGATTTGGGGGTTGGAGTGGAAACATTTGAAATATGATAGTGGAAAAGTATAATGGTGGTGGGATTGGTGTTTGAATAGTAAACATAACAAATTATTGTAAATAACTTCATAAAAATAAAATAAAAATTTTTTAAAGATATGAACATATATACATGAAATGTTTTCCATATCTCTCTGCTATCTATTGGTTCAAATTTGAACACAACCACAGTTCCAGACATCTTATATATCTAAGATGGTGTGTATAATTAAAGAAGTTTCTTCTGATGGCAAATGATAACCTAGTTACAGCTTTATATATTGAATGACTACAGATAATTTCAAGAGTTTCTGCTGTAGAATATTTAAGTTTTATAAATCATCTGTTATTATAAACAACATTACTATATCCCTATTTATATTTATAGACCACCATATTTATAGACTAAAATCTTGTACAAGTTGTTTGGTAAGTCAAACATTATAATCTATGTATTTTAGATATTAAATCTATATGCTATCTATATGATGGATCTGCTAAATAACTTTCCACAGAGATACAAAAAAATGTGAACTGCAGAAGGCTTAACCTATAACCTGTAACAACATCTTAGTAATCTCTTATACAAGGACTTAATGGCTCCATGATGAAATACAACAATCTTCAGTAGCTTCCTTCTAAGGAAATATTTTTTTATCATTCTGTTAGCAAATTATTGATAACAAGAAATATAAAATAAATTATTGAGGGAACACTATGAGGGCAGACTTAAGGGGTGGTTGGGAAAATTGAGGACAATGGTGGAGGAAAGGTGTAATGGTGGTGGGATTGTTGTTTGACTACTGAATGCCTGTAACAAATCACCATGAACAACTTTGTAAAGCACAGTGCTTATATAAAGTGTAAGGGGAAACAAATTAATAAAAAAAAATTTAACGTGAATTTCGGTAGTGAACAGCAGCCTTTTTCTCAACACACAAGTAAATACAATATTATCACACTTTTTGTTATTTCTCAATGAGCAAAAATTACCTTACTGTCATGTCGTGAGACATCATTGATGTTTAAGCATCATTATTTTGTTCTGTTTTGGGCCACACTTGGCAATGCTCAAGGATTACTCCTGATTCTGCACTCAGGAATCACTCCTGGTGGTGCCCCAGAGACCATGTGGGATGCTAAGAATTGAATCCAGTTGGCTGCATGCCAGACAAGTGCCCACCTGCAGTACTATCACTCTAGACCACCAACCATTATTTATTTCCTCATCCATGAACTGTATATTCACAACTTTCCTTCATCTTAGAAAAAATTCTATGTTGAGGTTGGAGAGATAATACATTGGGTACAGTGTTTGTCTTCCGTAGTCAACCCAGGTTCAATCCCTAGCATTACATATGATCCCCTCAACCCCACCAGGAATGAGCAAGAGCCCAGAGCCAGGAGTAAGCCCTTAGCACCACTGGGTGTGCTCTCCCCCACAAAAAAATAAAGAAAACTCCATGTAATTTTTGAATGGGCAATGTAACATAAAATTCAAAGAGTCAAAGAGCAAACTATGAGAAAGGATAATTATAAATCCTTTTAAAATAGTTTTGCATGTTTAAGATCTTTAAGGTTAGAGCAATGGTACAGTGGGTAGGTGTTTACCATGCACACACAGTTGACCCAGGTTCAATCCCTGGTACCCCATATGGCCCCCCGAGTCCCTCCAAGAGTGATCCCTGAGCATAGAGCCAGAAACAAGCACTGCTGGGTGTGGCCTCAAAACAGAAACGAACGATATCTAGGAACTGGGAGATAGTACAATGATTAGGGCATGTCCAACCTAGGTGCCATTCCAGGAGTCATGGTCTCCAGAATACTACCAGGTACGGCCCTAGAGATCCTCTGCACCTCCCAGGTAGCCTGATTTAGCACATGAACAGCATCACATTCTCTGGCCCTCATACTGAACTGCAGACCCAGTTGGCTGAGAACTGTGGATACCACGCCCAATCCCCAAACTCCTACCCCACTTCCCTGCCCCCAATTTTTTTTCTTAGTCTATAAACTTGTTTTGGGAGGGACTTTTTTTTTCTTTGATTTTTACCTGGTGGCACTCAGGACTTACTCCTGGCTCTATGTTCCCTCTTAGTGAGGCTCAGAAGTCATGGTCTCTGGGGACCTTATGGGGTACCAGAGACAAATTCAAGTCAGCTGCATGCAAGGCAAGCTCTTATCTGCTGCCCTAGCTCCCAGACCTGTAGTCTATAAACTGTGATTCATTCTTTTGCCCATTTTCCTATCCTGTAGGCACAGAATCTTTTTAATGATTCAGATGCTCCAGGGAAAATGTCTTTTATGTTCGATCTATGGTCGTCTATCATATGGAGCTATGAAAAGTGCATTAACCAGCCTTTTATGACATAAAGCTGAAATCTTTCCATTTTTTCATGTCTTTTGATTTCTTAATTGATTTTCCCTATCAAATCCTTTATGGATTATAACTTTGTGACATATTTAGAAAGATTTTCTCCTCTTCTATATTATTAAGATTCTGTTCTATATCTTTCCTAGTACTTTTGTTGTTTTTTACATTTAAACATTTCTCCATCTGGACTTCACTTGGGTTTAATTTTGAGGTTGAAATTTATACATTGGTGGTGGGAAATGTACACTGGGTGTTGGAACATTGTATGACTGAAACCTAATTATGAACAACAGGATATTTTAACTGGGTATCTCACAATGACTCAATAAAAAAGAAAAGAGTAATTTAACTGTATTTTCCTCCACATGGTCATAAATGACTCAGTTATCACATCATTTACTGAATAATCTAAATATCTTGTACTAATCTCAAATGTCACCTTTATTATTTTCTGTGTAATTTCCCACATAAGGGGCCGAGGGTTGGCTTCGTAGGAAAATATCTACAAGCATGAGGTCATGAGTTCAATCCCCAATGCCATCCATTTGCACCAAGCATGGTCAAGCAGTTGTACTTTCTGGGGTCCATGTCACAAAAACCACCTAATCTTTGGAGCACTACAGTCTGGTATATGTAAGCAATCTAATGAGTGCTCCCATGATGAGCCCCACAACTAACAATGTGTAAGCACTGCGGTCAGAGATACCCAACAAGCAGATGCATGAGCACCAAAGTGACCCCTTGCAAACTCGAAACCCACAATGGGCAGAAGTACCACTACTAAGGGAGTACAGCGCTCGCTGAGCATGTGTACAGGCATCAAATTAAAGTGGTACTTCCGGCAAGCAACACACTTGGCTGTGGTGCTCACACAACATCAAAGGGAAGGGAAGTGGGAGGGAGGAAAAAAAATTAAACTGTCATATGTATATTTGGGTCTACTTTTGGAGCTTTTGTTTTTCTTTTGAATTGTGGGTCTATTCCTACTTCACTATTGGGTGATTTTTAACTACATAAAAATACGTAGTTTTTCTATAAATTTATAAACTAGTTCTTCCTTTTTTAAATTCTTCAGAATTACATGGAAGGATTTCAAACTGCAGAGTGACACAAAAGGATTTGTATTTTAAGAAGATTTTCCTGACAACAGCAATGAGAAGTAAAAGAAACTGTAAAGAGCAAGACCACACTCAGCTGTGCTCAGGCTCACTCCTGGCATGGCTCAAGGGACCATATGTGATGCAAGAGATAAAAACTGGGTTGGCTGCATACAAAGAAGCCTTTATCACTGTTTTATCTCTCTAGCACCAAAGGGTTGTTTTAGACCCCCTGAGACCACTATCATTCATTCAAGTTTAAAGGTCAAGTAAGCAGCTGGACACACATAGCCGTAACTCAGAGGTATTGGTCACCATAGGTTGGGTGCTTAAAAATCACAGGACTGTATAAGTCCCCTAGGAAAGAATGTTGACTTAGAAAAGGGCCAGCATGATATCCTTGAAACTGAGTGAAGAAGGCAGTTCAAGAATAAAGAGAAAATGAACTGTGTTAAATGTTAGTGAAAGGCTGGCAAAATGTTAAAGGGAAAATGTCTATCAATTTGGCCTAACAAGATCTTGTTGTCAAGATGGTGACCTTGACAAAAGCAATTTGAATGGAGCAGTAGGCCTGACTAGAGTATAGGAAAGATAGCAGATAAAGAAACAGATAAAGAAAAGGAAGCCAACCTTGGATTCTTTCCAAAAAGGAAAGTAGAGAAATGGGGCTGTACTTGAGAAGCCAAAGGAACTCTCAGATAAGAATCATTAGAATTGGCTGGAGAGACAGATCAAGGGGCTTAACACAAGCTTTGCATGTAGACGGCTCAGGTTCAATCCCCCCAACCCTCTATCTTCAACCCTGATTGTGAAGCAACTACAGAGTAAAGTTGAGCAGCCCCAAGTGCTGGTGGGCGTGAACCTCAAACAAAAGAAAGGATGTTTTATTGCATCGTTTTGTGTTGAAGAAAATGATGAGTAGAAGTAACTGTGTGGAATCCAAAATATACCAAGAAATCATATAAATCAATAACAAAAAGATATGTTCAGGGGTTGGAGAGACAGAGTGGGTAGGGCATTTGCCTTGCACATGACTGACCCAGGTCTCACCCCCTGTACCCCAAATCCCAACAGGAGCAATCCCTGAGCACAGAGCCAGGAGTAAGCCATGAGTACCGACAAGAAAAGGATTATTCCACAAATTAGGGGGAAATTTTTTTTAAAAAAAGTAAACAAATTGAGCTCCCATTTGACCCAGCAATACCACTACTGGGAATATATCCCAGAGAGGCAAAAATGTATAGTCGAAGAGACATCTGCACTTGTTTGTTCATTGCAGCACTCTTTACAATAGCCAGAAACTGGAAGAAACCTGAATGCCCAAGAACAGATGACTGGTTAAAGAAACTTTGGTCATCTACACAATGGAGTACTATGTAGCTCTTAGAAAAGATGAAGTCATGAAATTTACATACAAGTGGTACAATATGGAAAGTATCATGCTAAGCGAAATGAGTCAGAAAGAGAGGGATAGACATAGAAAGATTGCATTCATCTGGGGGATATAAAGTAACAAAGTATGAGATTAATACCCAAGAATAGCTGAGATCAGCACCAGGACGATTACTCCATAACTTAGAGGCCAGCCGGGTATCCTAGAGGAAAGGGCAGTTCAGATAGAGAAGGGAGCACCAAATAAAGGATGTTTGGAGGATCCTCCCAGGAGGGGAGATGCATGTCGAAAGTAGACTATGGACTGAACATGTTTGCCACTCAATGCCTCTTTTGCAGACCACAACACCCAAAAGGAGAGAGAGAACGAACACAGGGGATTGCCCTGCCACAGAGACATGGGGGTGGGAGGGATATTATCCATGGTGGTGGAAAATGGGCACTGGTGGAGGGATGGGTATCTGATCATTGTATAATTGAAACCAAAGCACAAAAAATTGTAAATTTACAACTGTAAAAAAAAAATAAAATAAAATAAAGGGAAAAAAAAAGTAAACAAAGTGAATATATTAATCAGAACTACTCTGTAACATGGTTTAAGTGATTGGAGAATTACAGAAGTACTCCACAAAGGGAAAACATATAGTGAACTCACTTTTTTTTTTTTGAGTTTGTTAGTGGCATTTTATTTTTTTTTCTTTCTTTTTTTATTAGTGAAAAACCATGAGGTACAGTTATAGGCTTACAAATTTTGTGCTTGGGTTTCAGTTATACAATGATCAAGTGCCCATCCCTCCACCAGTGCCCGTCATCCATCCCCATGGGTCCCAGCATCCCCCCCCACCATCACCCCCGCCCCCGTCCCATCCTGCCTCTGTGGCAGGGTATTCCCCCTTTAGTGAACTCACTTTTAATTTAAGGATATGTTACTGAAAACCATTAGTAATTCAAATCTAACATTAATTCCAAACTAACTGTCCCATACATATAGAGGAGGAATGCATTCTGAGAATAAGTAAATTACAATCAACATAATATTTTATAGTACATATTAATACTTAATAGAAAACATAATACATTAATTCTTTATACAATTTTTGCTACAGCAATATTATAAACAATAATTTATATGCTTTGATGTACAATATGTAATATGTAAATATAATTTAAGGTAGTTATTGAAATTAATATAATGATTCTTCCTTAATTATACTGCAATGAAAAATCAGCAGATATTACTGCGGGTAGGGCGTTCGCCTTACAAGCGGCCAACATGGCCGACCCGAGTTCGATTCCTCCGCCCCTCTCGGAGAGTCCGGCAAGCTACCGAGAGTATTCGATATGCCAGACACAGTAACAACAAAGTCTCCAATGGAGACGTTACTGGGCCCGCTCGAGCAAATCGACGATCAACGGGAGGGCCTTTACCTTTACCTTTATCCAATAATTCATGTGAGAGATAGGAGATATCAAACTAGAACAAGCTATTATCTATCCTACTCCTGGTGAAGCCTAGACTGAGTCCTCCAAAAGAGGTTTTAAGGTACATTAACAATGAATCTAAAAAAAAAAAAAAGAATCTAGGGGGCCAGAGCGATGGTAAAGCAGGTAAAGCTAGAGTAAGCATTGAGTAAAGCCCCATGTGGCAAAATAATTAATTAATTAAATGAATTTAATATTTTGGAGTGTCTTTTTTGAGACTACTGAGAATTCCTTGACAATCAATATATCATATATTATATATCTTTTATCTTGGCACTTTGGAACTACAATCTATATTTGGATCATTGCCTTTAAAAATATCAATTGTTGGGGCTGGAACAATAGCACAGCGGGTAGGGCGTTTGCCTTCCACACAGCCAATCCGGGTTCGATTCCCAGCATCCCATATGGTCCCCCAACACTACCAGGTGTAATTCCTGAGTGCAGAGCCAGGAGTAACTCCTGTGCATCACTGAGTGTGACCCAAAAAGCAAAAAAAAAAAAAAAAAAACTCAATAAAAATATATATTTTTTCGGGGCTGGAGCAATAGCACAGTGGGTAGGGCATTTGCCTTGCACGCGGCCAACCCGGGTTCGATTCCCAGCATCCCATATGGTCCCCTGAGCACCACCAGGGGTGATTCCTGAGTGCAGAGCCAGGAGCAACGCCTGTGCATTGCGGGGTGTGACCCAAAAAGAAAAAAAATATATATATATATTTTTTCAAAAAGTGTAAAGGGGTAGGTTTTTTGCCTTGCCCACAGCTATCCCAGGCTAGATCCCCACATCCCGTATGGTCCCCAGAGCACTGCCAGGAGTGATTACTGAGCGGAGACCCAGAAGTAACCCCTGAGTATTGCCAGGTGTGGCAATAAATACTGTCACTGTCACTGTCCTCCCGTTGTTCATTGATTTTCTCAAGCGGGCCCAGTAACATCTCCATTGTGAGACTTTGTTGTTACTGTGTCTGGCATATCAAATACGTCACGGGGAGCTTGCCAGGCTCTGCCGTGCGGGCCAGATACTCTCGGTAGCTTGCCGGGCTCTCCGAGAGGGGCGGAGGAATCAAACTCGGGTCGGCCATGTTGGCTGCGTGCAAGGCAAACGCCCTACCGCTGTGCTCTCGCTCCAGCGTGGCAATAAATAAATAAATAATAAAACTTCAGAGTAGGAAGGCACAAATTAACAAAATAAGCAGGGCCTGGAGACAGATCAAAGGGTTGGAGGACCATCTTACATGTGTGAGACCCTTAGTTTCATACCCAAAACCACATTGTACCCCCTCCCCACATCATCACTTATGACCCTTGTAACCTCTAATATCACTGAGCTCAGGCAGCATCACATCATGAGCCCAAAGCATTGAACCATCCAGTCCAGCTGGCCTGGTTATCATCCAGAGTGGCTCTATAGCTTCTGAGCACTGCTTGGGGGCTCCGAAAAGCAAATAAATGAAACACCGGTGGTTTATAACACTAAAATGTCAGCCATAACTTGTAATAAACCTTTTTATCTCACTGTGACCCCCTTTCAAATCATCAAAAATATTTCAAAGGCCTTGGGATGCATTAGAGCAGTTAGATTTTGCTGCAGTTCTCCCAGATTTTTTTCCCATTTATTCCATTACCCTAGCCTGGTTCTAAGACAATTTTGTCAGCAGAAGGGTGTGCCCTCTTTAATGCTGCTTTTGGGTTTTTTGAGCATTTTATCTAATATTCTGCAGGGTGCACTCTCCTTAATTAACATCACAGGATATCACTGCAGTGGTCTGGCCTTCACTGATTTATATCACATCTAACTTCTGTCCCAAACTTACTGAATTATGGGCATACTTTTTAGTAATTAACACCACCATTACCATACTTCTCTGCATAATAATCAGAGATTTTATGCCCCTTTTTCAGTGGCCTAAAAAGTGGGGGTATAACCATTATGTAAATGTTTTAATTATAAACCAATTTTGTGGCTGAAAAAACAGGGATGATGATTATGCAGTGGAAACTATTAAGCAGTGAAATATGGGAAATGACTAAGCAACAAGGTCATATGATATTGAAAGATTGGTAATGATGGAATAGAATTAAGAGTCCAGAGACAGATCCTCAGATATATGGAGAATTAATGTAGATAAGGTAAAGGTAAAGGCCCTCCCGTTGATCGTCGATTTGCTCCAGCGGGCCCAGTAACGTCTCCATTGGAGACTTTGTTGTTACTGTGTCTGGCGTATCGAATACTCTCGGCAGCTTGCCGGGCTCTCCGAGAGGGGCGGAGGAATCGAACTCGGGTCGGCCATGTTGGCCGCTTATAAGGCGAATGCCCTACCGCTGTGCTATCGCTCCAGCCCCTAGATAAAAGAGCAAAAAACAGAATGTGGAGCAGTGGTCACATGCAAAAAGAAAAAAAAATTATTTCAGATTTTTTTTTTTTTTTTTGCTTTTTGGGTCACACCCAGTGATGCACAGGGGTTACTCCTGGCTCTTCACTCAGGAATCACTCCTGGCGGTGCTCAGGGGACCATATGGGATGCTGGGGTCGGCTGCATGCAAGGCAAATGTCCTACCCGCTGTGCTATCGCTCCAGCCCCAAGATCCGTTTTTTAACACCATGCACAAAAGTCAAATTAAAATGAATTAAAGGCCTCGATATCAGATCTAAGTCCATAAAATATACTGAGAAAAACATACATAGAATACTATATGACACTGTATCTAGAGGCATCTTCAATGGTCCTATTCGTCAAGCTAACAGAAGCAAAGATAAACAAATGGGACTTACATCAAACTAAGAAGCTTCTGCACCGTGTAACAAATGATGACCAGAATACAAAGTCACCCCACAGACTGAGAGAGAATATTTACCTACCACTCATCTGATAAAGGGTTAATATCCAAGATATAAATAAAGCACTGGTAGAATTTTATCAGACTAAAACAACCAACCCCATCAAAAAGTAGGGGGAAGAAATGAACAGAAACTTCCTCAAAGAAGACACACAAATGGCGAAAAGATACATGAAAATATGCTCTGCAAAACTTCTTGTAAGGGAAAAGCAAATCAAAACAACAATGAGTATTGTCTCACCCCAGTGAGACGGCATACATCACAAAGAGAAAAACCACCAGTGTTGGTGTGGATGTGGGGGAGAAAGGAATCCGCATCCACTGCTGGTGGAAATATGAACTGGTCTAGTCTTTTAAGAAAATAATATGAACACTTCTCAAAAAACTAGGAATAGAGCTCCCACAGGACCCAGCAATTCCATTTCTTGGCATCTACCCTAAGGAACAAAAAAATCTATCAGAGAACACATTTTCACTCCTATGTTCATTGCAGCACCATTCACAATAGCATCTGTAAACAAACCAAGTGTCCAAAAACAGATGACTGGCTAAAGAAACTATGATACATATTATATATGTATAACAACAATGGAATACTACTTGACTATCAGAAAAGATCAAATTAAGCCATCTGCTGCTACATAGATGGGTTTGGAAAGTATCCTGCTGAGTGAAGTTAGTCAGGAGAGGAACAGACACAGAATGACCTCTCTCATATTTGAAACGTAAAGAAACATAGTAGGAGAATAATAAATGCCCAAAGACAACAAAAACTAACAACTGACCTTCAGTAGGAAGCTTAACATGGGGGGGGGGGAAGGGTACAGATATTGGGGAAATAGGATGGAAGCAGAGCTAGAGAGATAGTACAGCGGGTAAGACATTTACTTGCATATGTCCGACCCAGGTTCAATCCCTGGCATCCCATATGGTCCCCTGAGGAGAGGAAGTAAGGAGAAAATGAAGTAGCAAGGGATGAAAGAAGAAAAGAAAGAAAGGAAGACAGACAAATGAACTTTTCTTTGCATTCAACTCAGCTGTCTGGCACAAGAGGCCTAATTTTGGGCCTAGATTAGCTTTTGATCTTCCTCACCTCACCAATCTTAATCATTTCTGAGATTTTTCTTTCCTTTTCTTTTCCTTTTTGGGGGTTGGAGCCACACCTACAGTGCTCAAAGGGTACTCCTGGCTCAGTGCTGGTGGGGCAGAAAGGTGGGTCCCAATGGTACTCAGGAGAACAGACAGTACTGGAGATTAAACATGGGCCTTCCACATGCAAAGCATGCACTCCAGCCCACTGAGCTATCTCCTGAACCATTTAGCTTTAGATTTAAAGTGAGATGTACAACCATTCCTTTCACTTGAACACTTAGAGGTCACCATAGGATTATTCACTGGCTTAATTTCAATACTGTTGTGTCTAATGAATAGGAAAGCTGGAGGAGAGGAAGAGACAGAGGAATGACTGCTAGTTGGAGCAGTAAGAACCAAAATATTTATGGATAAAGTTTGTGATTTTATATTGGCACAGTTTGTGGCACCCCAAAACATATACAGTTCCAAGATCACTGATCACAAATCACCATAATAGTTATCATGATGACGAAAAGGTCTAAAATACTTCAAGAATTAAAGAATTAAAGAATTAAGAGCTCTTAGAAAAATGGCAACTAACAGAGGTACCACAAACCTTCAACTTGTAAAAAATATAGTATCTATAAAGCAAAGTGCAAGCAAGTAAGATATGCCTGTATCCAAAGTAAATATAAACCCAAGTGACAATATCAGAAAAACATTAACTATAAAGCTCACCTCTCCAATGATCTTTGCTGCCTCCTTAGTAATTGCACCTATTACAAATTAAAACAGACAATATATTATCCCCAGAATATAAAGAAGTAAGCAGTAAGACCAATTAGTTTTGTTTTTGTTTTATTTCACTACTGTGGGTTAGATTCTAAACAAGAATTTTAAACAGGGTCCAGAAGACCCTTGAACTAGAGTACAAGCCAGGCATGCTGAAGCCCTGAGTTCAATCCCTGATACTATATCTCCTGGTGGCTGGTGTATCCCTGACAGCCTCTAGCACTGCTGGGCCCAAGCAACACTAAATCACTGATAAAGCACTGACATGTCCAGCCCCAACATCTGGGCCAAGTTGTGCCAGATGTGGCCCCAGACTTCCTGTGACCCCACCCCCACCCCAGCACTGTTCGTGAGGCCCAAAAGAAATTTATTTTTGGGGTAGTGACAATGGGTGTTGGAATATTATATAACTTAAACCCAACCATGAACAACCTTTTAGCTGTGCAACTCACTGCAATTCAATTTTTAAAAATGTTTGTTTAAATTTAATTTTTTAAATGGTCCTTTAGATCCAGAGTGATAGTACAGAGGGAAAAGCACTTACCTTGCACACAGTCAACCCGGGTTCAATCCCTGGCATCCCATATGGTCTCCCAAACACCTCCAGTAGTAATTCCTGAGTGCAGAGCCAGGAATAACCCCTGAGCAACAATGGGTGTGCCCTCCCCCACAAAAAAAAAAAGGCCCAAAGAAACCTGACAGCAATATTATCTGGGATGCTCTACCATCATACTATATTAGAATTGTCATTGGTATATTAATATTAAAAATCACTTGGCTTACTAAAAATGAACTGTACATCCTACTTTCTTCCTTTCCTAATGCCAGCCTACTTACTACCCAAAGAGGGATATATTTTATCTGTAAATTTAATGTTATTACCAAAAAGAGCTTGTAAGACTGGACACCTCTATGAACTCTCCAAACACCTTTATATAAAGTCATACCTTTTGAAGGACTGTTAGTGTAGCCTGTGAGATGCGCAGGAGGTATCTTTGCCAATGACACCACATTGGTTATAATTGGTGTAGTATTCGTCTTTATTGAAGGAAGTGCCATTAAAGCAGTTTGTGCTTTAGGAATATTTACTGATTGAAATAAACAAAAAGGTAAACTTAGTACAAACAAAAGAATTACACACAAAAAAACTAACAACTCAGTATCAGAAGTGAGATATGATGAGGAGTAGGATAAAATAATACAGTGGGTAGGTTTCTTGCCTTAACATAACAACCCGGGTACAATCCCTGGCATCCCATATGGTCCCCCAAGCACCGCCAAGAGTGCAGAGCCAAGAATAACACTATTAAGAATGACTTCTGAGCACAGAGCCAGGAGTAAGCCCTAAGTAACACCAGTTGTGGCCCAAACACCAAAAGAAAAAGAGAACATTGGGCTGGAGAGATAGTATAGTTGGTAAGGCACTTAACTTTTTTTTAAGGGTGATATTTATTTGAAAACCGAATAATCTATTATCTTTTTTTTTTCTTTTTGGGTCACACCCAACAATGCTCAGGGATTATTCCTGGCTCTGCACTCAGGAATTACTCCTGGCAATGTTTGGGGGACCATAAGGGATGCCAGAGATTGAACCTGGGTTGGCCACGTGCAAGGCAAACGACCTACCTGCTATACTATCACTCCAGCCCCAAGGCACTTACTTTGAACAAGACCTTGATCCCCAGAATCATATATGGTCTCTCAAGCCCTACCAGGAATGATCCCTGAGCGCAAAGCCAGGTGAGGGGACTACCAGAGAACAATCAGTATGCAATTACTCACCAATAAAAAAACAGAATATACCATAAATGTACCTATTCATTTAGGTATTTTAACCACATTAGTTGTCCTATTTATGAATTTATTTTATTCTTAGTTAGGAACAACATTGTTATTCATAATACATGGTCTAGTTTTTTATATATAATCAATATAATTAAATGTATAATTAATGTGCTGTTTTTTTCTTGATTATAAGCTTTGGATCAAATCTTAGGCCAGTGACAGCAATTATATTAATATGTTTATATCATCTCCCAAGATTCATACTGACTTTTTTTTCTTTATTTTTTTGTTTTCTATCCTTACCGGTGGTGCTCAGGGCTTACTCCTGACTCTGTGCTCACGATCAGGGATCACTCCTAGTGGTACGTGGGCATCATATGAAGTACCAGGAATCAAACTCAACCAGCCATGTGCAAGGCAAATACCCTAACTACAGAACTATTGTCCTGGCCCCTGATTTTCTAATTTTGTTTGGGGGCACACCTGGCAGTACTCAGGGTTGATGCCTGGCTCTGTGCTCAGAGATCACACCTGACTGAGCTCAACCAAATGTGGTGTCAGGGATTGAACCTGGGTTGGCCATAAGCAAGGCAAGAGCCTTACCTGCTGTCCTACTGCTCCTATTACCTACTTTTAATTCGAATGAATTAACTAAGTAGTATATATTTGTTGGCAGAAGTTACTTATGTACAGATAAATTCAGTCAAAATCAATCAAAACTAATTTTCCTATAAAATCAGTGCACACATTTATTGATATTTTTGTGTTGGCTGTCATTGCTAAACAAATTATGTTTCACTGTAAGTTCTTAAAGTTGCCTCAAGGGCAAAGTTTAAGGATTCTTACACTTACTTTAAGGAATTTTACACACATATGAGGAAATTCAGACCACCTGAATCCATTTGATTTTATTATTTGACTACATGTGCTGACAGCAAATTCTAGCACTTAGAGATTTGCAAGTCAAATATTACCTTTATTTTGTGAAAGAGAGTCACTCGTAATTTGCTGATGACAAAACTGCAAGACACAAAACAGACTGCAGAAATGTTTGATGTTTCCTCGCCATTTTATAGACTCAGTTAGCTTTCCCTGCCGTTTGCAACCATCACATTTGGCCATCTGAGAAAGAAAGACAGAACAGGCTTACCACTTTTCATTATAGAATAATGAAAAAATAACAATCATAAAACCAGAGGTACTAAGGAAACAAGATAAATGTATCAGTTTTCATCATTTCATTTCATCATCCTGTTATTCGTCGATTGCCTCGAGCAGGCCCCAGTAACATCTCTTTCATCCTAGCCCTGAGATTATATTCAAGGCTCTTTAGGAGAATGAGACCCATCATTGTTACTGGTATTTGGCATATTTGGTACACCACGGGGAGTTTGCCAGACTCTGCCCTGTGGGCAGGCTACATTTGATAGCCTGCAAGTTTGTCCAAAGTAGGAATGAGATAATAAGATGTCATAAAAAGATGTCCTGATAAGATAAATGTATCAGTTGGGATCATAAAATGCTTCTACCTTATAATGTGGCTAAACAGGAGTTGGAGAGGCAGTACAGCAGGTAGGGAGCTTGCCCTGCATGCAGTCAACCCAAATGCAATGCCTAGTACCCAATATAATGTTCTGAGCCCCATCAGAAGTGATCCCTCAGCACAGAGCCAGGAGTAAGCACTGACTACCACTGGGTGTGACCCAAAAACAAAACTAAACTAAATGTAGCTAAATATACACAAGCGTAACTGTTTTATACAGATGTCATAAATCAAAAGAATATAAAAAGCTGAACTTCTGTTTCCAAATTTACTGACAAAGAAATCTTAAGACAAGCTTTCTAAAGGTGAAGAGACAACATTGTGGTTGAAAGAAGATGAACTTTGGAGTCATTGAGACTTTGATTCATCCATTGTCTTAGAACCTCACTGAAGTGTTACAGATGCTATCTGTCATCTACCAGCTTCCTCTGGGGCATATTACTTAACCTCTTGCACCTGAGTCTTTTCACTCAATTGCAAACTGGCAATAATGCATCTATCTCTTGCAACTGTCGGACAGAGGAAATAACACTTGGGAAGCTATGGACCTGTGTTGATGATTCAAGTCATTGTAGCTTTCCTTGTTAGCCTTTAGAAAAGTAAAATTTTTTAAAGGAGGTAGAAAAAGTGGTCAATCATTTGACCTAAGAAAGGAAAACCAGGTTTAATCCTCTAATTCCTCAGAGTAATGACCCTCTGAATAAGATAGCTACTTATAGGCAACATGAATACGTCAAGTTTTCACTTGAAAGAATTCAAAAATTATAAATAAGGTCAATGCGCCATATAAGAAAGGGAAAAAAGGGGGGGGGGGGAACCTAAACTAAAGGCACACATCCTCAACAACAACAACAAATTCTTCAGAAACCTATGAGACTTCGTGTTTATATACAACTGAATGTTGGTTTGGTTTTTTTTGTTTTTGTTTTTCTTTTTGGGTCATACTTAGCGATGCACAGGGGGTTACTCCTGGCTCTGCACTCAGGAATTACTCCTAGCAGTGCTCAGGGGACCATATGAAATGCTGGGAATTGAACCTGGGTTGACTGCATGCAAGGCAAACGCCCTATCTGCTGTGCTATCGCTCCAGCCCCCGAATGTTGTTTTCAGAAGCCCATAACATGCTTACTCAGTTCCAAATACCAAACTTTATCTTCACATAATTTTAAATCAAAATGTATAGAACTTTCAAAAATGCAAACAGGTATATCACATTTACCTGATAAAATAAAACTGTAAATTTGGACATGCAATCTTCACAACAAAACTCTTCTAACTTGCCCTCCAATCGATTTTCGACCAAATTAGGGGATGTCTGTGAACAGTAACTACACATCTTACAATAGTTTCCCCATCGTTCTCCAAAGTCACGGGCAGAAAGGAACTTGCAAACTAAACAAAATCATAAAAAAGAAACAATAAATTTACGTCAATCCTGTGAGTTTCTACAGTCTTATATACCTACTTTAAGCTAATTTCTCAATATCTGGCACAATAATTTGCCTCCAGGCTAAAATATGGTCTTCATATTCACAAAACAAATTCACATCACCTTTTAAATATATTTTAAATAGGATCAGACAGCCAGTACAGCAGGTAGTGCACTTGCCTTTCACATGACAGACCCAGTTCAATCCCTAGTACCCCATGTGATCCAGGAGTAAGCCCTTGAGTACCACTGAGTCCAGCCCTTCCCCCACAAGTTTTTTAAATAAAAATATATTTTGACATATTTTAATATTATTATACTTTACAATAATTATTCAGCTATCCATAACATCCAAATTCTAGAGGTTTCTTAAGCCAAAAAGCAGCAACTGCTTAAGTATTCTCTTTATATATGTGAGAACAAATGGATCTCTGAAGTCACAGGAAGAAACTGTCTATAGTCTATATTAATGACCTAATTATATTTTATTAGTTTTGCTTTAAAATTATGGTATTTAAAAAGATCGACTTTAAAGTGAATTACATATATTCTCAGTTTTGAAAAAAAAAAACCTTGAACCCAGAAAAGTATTCGGTGGCTTTGTATCTCTGAATGTCTGCCTTTTAAGCAGCAGGGCTTATTCAGTCCCTGGTGAAGTGACATGCACTGGGTGATCCTGGCAGCTTGGTAGATTGTGATCCCCAGCACTGCAAGCAATTTCCAGTTGCACTGCCCAACACCAGATGAGGATAAGCAGCACATCTTGAAGATGCTAGAGCACCACAGCCAGGAAGTAAGACCCCTAAGGAATACGTGTGGGAGCACCACACTGACCTGGGACAAGTGCTACAACAAGAATATACACAAACACCACAATTAAAGGGGCGTGACCCTTGGGGAGCACACTGGCCAATGGTGCAAGTATCACAACCTCATGTGTGACCCCTGGTGAGTACCACAATAACTCTTCAAGCACCAAAGCCAGACAAGTGTGAGATACTTGGTGATGACAACAATGAAGGGAAGTAGTGCGGGAAAAAACTCAAAATATTTCTCAAAATAAAATTTCACCTGACAGGGCCAGAGCCATAGTATAGCAGGAAAGGTGCTCACCTTGCACATGGACGACCTGGATTCAATCCCCAGCATCTCATATGGTTCCCCCAAGCAACACTAGGAATGATTCCTGAGTGTATACCCGGGAGTAACCCCTGAACATTGCTGTATATGGCACCCTACCCTCATAAAAATTATAAATGAATTAATAAAAAAAATCACTTAAAAGCAAAAATACAGTCAAATTCCTAATGAAAAGGTTTTTTTATACCAATCATATCCTTTGTAAGTAAATGTGAACTTTTTTCTTTACCTTCACTACAGAATGGCTTATCAACCCCTGAGAACCGTACTGTCTCCTTTATAATTTTCTGCAGTTTGCAGTAGTCACACATTGCCATAATTTTATTTTTCTTTTTGTATTCATCAGAACAAAGCTTGCCACAAAAGAGAAACATCTTATTCTGCAGAGAAAAAAGTTATTAAGAGATTATTAAAACATTGCTTTATCTCTAAGATACCTTTTTCCTTCTGATTTTGAGACAAACTGAGAGATTGTTGAAGATGAAAAGGCAAAAATGTTTCTCCTGGCAAAATTTACATTCAATCCTACTTTTATGGCCTCTCTTTACCTTGTAGAAAAGAAGTTCCGGTTTTGTGGCAAATAGATGGTTACAGTGTTGACACTTGAGTTTAATAAGTGTCTGTGTGGAAGCAACCTGCTGGGGTTGAGCAGCAAGAGGCTGGAAACTGGCTGCAGAAGAATCACTGATGGAGCTGGGAGGAACCACACAGGCTTTACCTCCTCCTGCGGATACTGCTGGCCCAGAGGGTGGACTTACAATCACTTTGCCCTGAGACTGGGGCACTGCTGAAGCATTTGGTCCTTTTGGCTTGCTAAATACATTCTGAACAAACACAAATAAGGTCAAGTTATTATTAATTGAGAAATAATATAACTTGGTACCCGTGACATATTTGATATGCCAAACACAGTAACAACGAGTCTCACAACAGAGACGTTACTGGGCCCGCTTGAGCAAATCAATGAACAACAGGAGGACAGTGGTACTGTGCTACTTTTCTCTTTGTAATACATTAATTCCCCCACTTGTATATAAAAAAAGAAGCAGGTCACGTAAGGAATTTAAAGGCATACTTCTAGAACAAAAAGACTAGAGAAATTCAGAATAGAAGGCATGAGGATGGCAACATTAAAAGTTTGAGGAGTAGCATTTAGGTTTTCCAGACCACCACCTACAGCATATTGTCTCTAATAAGTCACAGCTGCCTCTCCACTCCAAAAGAGCCCTTCAACTGCTCTTCCATTGCCAACCAGCCTGCAGCTATCAGAAGCACAACTGTCACCAAAGTCTCTCTTCCTGGTGCCCAGGACACTCGATCAGCCACCTTCCCAGCCTGATAGATTGCTAAACTCTACTGTTCCTCTGTGTAAAGTAGAGGATAGGAGAAAATGCGGTAAGTGGGGGCTTACAATTCCATACCGGGAGCCACTGTGTAACTGGATGAGGGTGAGAGGAAGAGAGCCAAACTACCCATCTAAACCATATCCTAGTTTCCATCCTTTCGAAAAGAAGGAAAACAAGAGAGAAAGAAAAGGGTAGGGTCCACCAAGTAAAGGGTGCTAGGAAGGCCCACTCGGGATGGGAGATGCAGGCTGAAAGTAGACTATAGACTGAACATGATGGCCACTTGATATCTCTACTGCAAACCACAACACCCAAAGGAGAGTGAGAGCAAAAGGGAACGCCCTGCCACAGACGCAGGATGAGGTGAAGGGATGTCGTGGGGGTGGAGGGAGGGATGCTGGGACCATTGGTAGAACAAAATGGGCACTGGTGGAGGGATGGGTACTTGACCACTGTATGGCTGAAATGCAAGCACGAAAGTTTGTAAGTCTGTAATTGTACCTCAAAGTGATTCACTAATAAAAAATTAAAAAATTTAAAAACATTGAAAAAAAATCTTTAAAGTTAGGGGAAAAAAAAAGTAGGATCATTTAGATCAGCATTTCTCAGCCAGGGACCATATGGCTCCTGGTAGACCCCTAGATTATTCCAAGGAGCTCACAGGTGGAAACCATCTAAATGGAGAACCATGGCACAAAACTAGGGGTAAGACAGAGGGGCGACAGGATGAAAACAAGGTCAGAAGGAGGAACCAGGGTGTGAAAAAGGTTGGGAAACACTGGTTTAGACAAAGATTTTGAAAAAGGAAGAAAACATTTTAAGACCCAAAATCTAGACTCTGACAATTTGCAGAAATGACCTCTGAGGACCATAAGCAAAACAGAATTTTTCCTTTTAATTAAAAAGTTTAGGGGCTAGCAAGATTAGTACCAGGAATTTTACTCCATGGCTTGCAGGCCAACCACACATGCTAGGGGAAAAGGGAGCTCAGAGAGAGAAGGGAACGCCAAATAAAGGTGTTGGAAGGATCCTCCCAGGATGGGAGAAGCATGCTGAAAGACTATAGACCAAACATGATTGTCACCCATTGCCTCTTTTGCAAACCACAACACCCAATAAGAGAGAGAGAACAAAAGGGAATGCCCTGCCACAGAGGCAGGGTAGGATGGGGGGGATGGGGGGTGGGAGAGATACTGGGGTCCGTGGTAGTGGGAAATGGGTACTGGTGGAGGGATGGGTATTTGATCATTGTATAATTGAAACCCAAGCACAAAAATTTTATAAGTCTGCAACTGTACCTCATGATGTCTCACTAATAAAAATTTTTTTAAAAAAATTTTTTTTAAATTTAGAGCTAGAGCAATAGTACAGTGAGTAGGGTGTTTGCCTTGCATGCAGCCAACCCGGGTTCGATTCCCAGCACCCCATATGGTCCCCTGAGCACTGCCAGGGGTAATTCCTGAGTACAGAGTCAGGAGTGACCCCTCGGCATCACTGGGTGTGACCCAAAAAGACAAAAATAAATAAGTAAAAGGTAAAGGTAAAGGCCCTCCCGTTGATCGTCGATTTGCTCGAGCGGGCCCAGTAACGTCTCCATTGGAGACTTTGTTGTTACTGTGTCTGGCATATTGAATACTCTCGGTAGCTTGCCGGGCTCTCCGAGAGGGGCGGAGGAATCGAACTCGAAATTTTAAAATTAAAAAATTTAATTTTTTCTTTTAATTTAAATTAGAATTTTACTTTTAATTTTTTTACTTTTAAATTTTAATTCTAAGTTTTTAATTTAAATTTTAAATTCTAATATTTTTATTTTAAATTTAAATTTTAAATTCTAATTTAAATTAGAATCTTTTCTTTTAATTTAAATTTTTATAAACATGAAACTTTAGGAGTTAATGCTTTGCCAAAGACCTATTCCTAAAAGAATTACAAGGATTAGAAAACTATCTTAGAGGCTAGAAAGATCATACAGTGGGAGGAGCACTTCCCTGGCATAAGGCAGACCAGTTCCCCTGGTACACCATATGACCCCCGAACCTCAGAGCCAGGAGTTAGTCCTGAGCACTGTTGGGTATGGCCCAAAACAAAAAACTACAACAACAACAAAGAAAACCCCAAAATACCTTAGATCATACCTGAAAAGCCACTACACAATTGGAACTACAGAAGCTGTACACCATTCCATTGGACATGGCGAGATGATACTGAGGAACTGCAGAAGTTTTACAACTATGACACGAAACTTGACCACCTTGGTTAAAAATAAATAAGTAAATGAATAAATAAGACATACATATGAATAACCAATTCAAAAATGCATTAAGAAAATGAAAAACATGCCCAGTAATACATAGAACAAAAATCAAGGAACTTGGGGCTAAAGAGATAGTACAGGGTTAAGACACTTGCCTTGAATATAGTCAACCCTAGTTTGATCTCCAGCACTACATATAGTCCCCCAAGTGGCACCAGGACTGATCCCTATACATCACCAGGTGTGGTCCAAAACTCTCTGCGTATCCCCAGCCCCATTAAAAAAAAAATCAAGAACTTTACTATAATCTGTAGAGCTATTACAACTAACGAAGTCCCATTTAACACAAAATGTCCTTAGAGAGCCAGGGAAATAGCACAAGCTAATGTTAAGGCATAAGTTTATTTTGGCGGGGGGGTTTGGGCCATACCCAGCAGTGCTCTGTTCAGGGATCACTCTTGGTGGGACTTGAGGGACCTGTGGTGCTGGGGATGGCATCTGGGTTGGTCGTGTGCAAGGCAAGCACCCTATCTGCTGTAGTATCACTCTGGCCCAAGTCTTTTTGTTGTACCGAACTCCAGTCAATGCCTGGCACACATGGTACTCCAAGCATTTCTAGGTGTGGCCTTGTGACCCAGTAGGCCCCCAAGCACTGCTGTGGTGACTCTAGTAGCCTTTATAATTCTGCATGGTTGGCTAGAATTTGCTGCAAATGATCTCTGCATCTTCTGAGCACTGCTTTGAAAGCAAAACAAAATCAAAAATTTACTTGAAACTAACATATAGAACATATAAGACTATGAAATAGTCAGTGATACAGTGCCTGCCCTGCATGTGTGAGGGCCTGGATTTGATCCCCAGCACTGACCAAAAAAGACTACTACAAAATAAATACTTCACCTAGAAAATCAGTGGAAGTTTCTTACAAATCAGTTATTTAAAGTGAAATCAAATTTGGGTTACTCCTGGCTCTGTACTCAGGAATCACTCCTGGTGGTGCTCAGGGGACCATATGAGATGCTGGGAATCAAACCCAGGTCGGCTGTGTGCAAGGCAAACGTCCTACCTGCTGTGCTATTGCTCCAGCCCTGTATAGTTAATAAACTTTCTAAATTAAACATTACCTGAAGAAATAACTGTCTTAACTCTGTAAGCAGATAAGCAGTTGACAGAGCAGAAAAGCTCTGTTTTGCCAGAGTCATTTGTCGTCTCAATCATTTCAGCTGAGGGTCTCAATGATTTCCCCAAGGCATATGGAGGAGTTTGGGCTGAATTCTAATAACGAAATTTTAAAAAGAATTTGAAATAAATAGCACAAGCATATAGACATATGTACATATTATTTAAGAAAAGATATAAAGAATCCTGATTTTTTTAAAAAGCTATCAATTGCCACTTTTAAAATATTTAAGCATGACAATGAGACACACCAAGTATAGGCTTTTAGAAAATTGAGATGTGAGAAAAATTAAATCTTTCATATAATAAAATGTAAACTGAAGAAAATTATTAAGCATTCAGGTATATTAGCAATAAGGAAAACATTCAAAGTAATGAATTAGGTAATCATATTTCTCTTATCACAAATAACCAGACAACAGGCCATTCTTAGTTTAGACTCAAATATAGGTCTATGAGAAAGTCTGCCACTTTTTGTTTTTAATGGTTTTGGGGGGCTTACCCTGCAGTGCTCAGGGCCTACTCCTGGCTCTGTGTTCAGGTTATCAGTCCTGGAAATGTTCAGGAGACCATATGCAATGGTGGGAATTGAACCTGGGTCAACTGTATGCAAAGTATTCAACCTTGCGCACTGTACTATCTTCAGCCACTTTGTTTTGACTCTTATGAAGAAATTTTAACTTTTAGAAAATTAGAAATTGGGGCCAGAGAGAGGGTATAGTGGGCAGGGTATCTGACTTGCTCACAGCTGACCCAGGTTCAATCCCCAGCTACCCATATGGTTCCCAAAGACCACCAGAAGTGATCCCTAAACATGGGGCCAAGAATATGCCCTGAGCACTTCTGTGTAAGGTACCCCAAAAAAACAAACGAACAAACAAAAAAAAATGTCATTTACCTAAGTCATCTTACTACCACAATCTATCCCTCTGGTATCAGAATCTATTCCACTTTTTGGAAAAGGGAACTCACACAAGAGGATTAACTAATAAGAACTTATTCTTTTATTTTATTTCTATCCCAGTGCATACTCTAACCTCTGTACACCAGACCAAACTTCTTACCTGCTTATATGCTGTGACACTTGTTGAACTAAAAACCTTCTGCGATTGGGCAGGACCAGAGCTACTATAGCAATAGCTTCCACAGTTCTCACAACACTTCATGGTAAGGTTGTTGGTAGAGTGAAATTTTGAAAAGCAGGCATCACTACAGAGACTGTGTACCACATTTTGATATTTAACTTCAAATCGAATCTAGGAAATAGAACACACACAGAGAGAATAAGGAGAGTCAGTTTAAAAAATCTCCAGTCTTTTAGCAAAATCCCAATAAAGGTAAGATGGAACTTACATCAGCATTCTTTTGACACATACTGCATTTAGTCAAGCTGCCATTGGTATATATGGTAACAACAGGCTTTTTCTTTAACTGATAAGAAGAAAGGCATGATTTGCTACAGAAATCTTTGCTAGCAGAGGAATTTTCAAATTGAATCGTGATCACATCCTTTGGATTTAAAATGTTTCTAAAAATAAACAACAAAGGCAGAATGAAACATGCTCTTCTTAACTGTAATTTCTTCCCTGCCTTGTGAACTAAAATAACTACATTTAATAAGAACAGTTATTGTGTAGCAAAAATGACAGGACTCAAATGAGGCATTTGAAAACCTGGGTTTGATAATTAGTTGTTACTTACCAGTTAAATAACAACTGATTGTTAAAATTACTGTCTCAATTTTCTCATGTACATAATTGCATTTCTAATATCTAACTTATAGATGCACTGAGAAAGAATTATATATATATACATATATATCTCTTTTTTATATATATACATATATACGTTATATATATATATATATATATATATATATATATATAATCAGATGCTCATGATAAAAACAGTGAGGCTTCTAACTCTAACCAAGTTTCATCCACTGGTACCAGCAGAGGGACAAAGCCATGCGGGTTCCGGGGCCGAGATCTCCAAGCCTACTCGGATTGGGGCTGAGCATCCTCCACCCAGATCCTCCAAATTCCAGTAGGCGGGGGTCACACCCACCAACTGGCCCCCTGGCGCCGTGTAATCCCATCAACGGCCAAGATTCAGAGATTATAAAACCCAGCTCCCAGAAGCGCGACATCTTATCATCTCATTCCTACTTTAGACAAACTGGCAGGCTACCGAATGTAACCTGCCCACACGGCAGAGTCTGGCAAACTCCCCGTGGCGTATCCAATATGCCAAATACCAGTAACAATGAAGGGTCTCATTCTCCTAACTCTGAAAGAGCCTTGAATATGGCGCTTTCTAAAAAAAAAAAAAAAAAAACTCAGGGCTAGGATGAAGAGACGTTATTGGGGCCTGCTCGAGGCAATCGACGAATAACAGGATGGTTGTGATTGATTGTGATTGGTACCAATGTAGTAAACAGATATCCCATAACTCCAGGCTATAAAACACACAAACTATGAAATACTTGATAGTTAGTGACTATCAAGAAAGTCAAGAATGAGGACTGGAGAGATAATTCAGCAGGTAAGACACTTTCCTTGCATGCAGCAGATCCGGTTCAATCCCCAGCACCCCATATGGTCCCCCCAAGCCCTCCCAAGCCCTCAGGGTGTGATCCCTGAGCACAGAGCCAGGAGAAAGCCCTGAGCACTGCTGGGTGTGACCTCTTCCCCACAAAAAAAATGTTAAGAATGAGACAAGGAGCACTAATATTTATTTTGTTTCTGTTTTTGATTTTTTGGGGCCACACCTGTGGTGCTCAGCACTTACTCCTGGCTCCAAGCTCAGGAACCACTCCTGGCAGTGTTCGGGGGATCACATGGAGTGCCAGGGGTTGAACCAAGGTCAGCTATGTGCAAAGCAAGTGCCCTACCCATAGCACCCTTCAGTCTGTGCCTTACTATCACTCCAGTCCCTTTAATTTAAATACAAGCTCATTTATTTTGGATAAATATGAACTGAGTATCAATACAAAAATTGACAAAATACATAAAATAAAGCCATACATGAAGAAATCAAAGAAAAAAAGGATTAGTAACTCTTAGACTCAAGACAGAAACAGAAATGAAACAGAAAACAACATTAATAATCGTATGTATGGTATTACTATTATTCTATGTATGGTATTACTAGGGTCATTGTGTAAGAGGTAATTGTTAAAGTAAACGCTGACGGAAGAAATAGATACTAAGCATGGCATATCTTCTAAAAAGAATAAAAACTGAAGGAAAAATTCATTAACTTCAAATATAAATGCAGTATCTGGGGATGTGACTCAGTGTACATGTATGAGGTGTCAAGCTGGAGCTCAGCAGAACTTCATGTCCTCACGAGTGATTACTGGCTCCACTATGTGCATGACTACGGGAGCACGATAACTAAGTGTGTGTGAGAACAGCAATTGTGTGTGTAAACCCCTAGTGTACTATAAAATGAGGGAAGGGAAGTCTTTTCATTATACAAAAAATAAATTAATTGGGCTGGAGAGAGCATAGCAGGTAGGTACTTGCCTTGTACAGGGCTAACCCAAGTTCAATCCCCAATATCCCATATGGTTCCTCCCCGCACCACCAGCAGTAATTCCTGAGTGCAGAGCCAGTAATAACGTGCTGGGCTGAGGCCCAAAAAACAAGTTAATTTTATTTTTTTAATGAAGGGGCAAGAGGAATAATACAGCAGGTGGGGCACTTGTCTTACACATGGCTAACCCAATTTCAATCACAAGCACTCCACAAAGTCCTCTGAGCTCCTCCAGGCGTGAACCCTGAGCATCACTAGGGTACTCAAAAAACAAAAAACAAACGAAAAGGTGATCTTTGTATCAAAAACAGCAATAAGAAAATTTAACAAATGAACTCTTCCACAGCATAATGTACATATAAATTAACTAGTGAGAATGACTTTGTATTATCTGTATAAATAAATACTAGCACATTACAATGATGAATGGGTTTTATGGTTTGGTTGGGGCTATATCTGGCAGTGCTCAGGGACTGCTCCCAACGGTGCTTAGGGGACCATATGGTACCAGAGAGAAAACCTGGGTGTCCCACTTGCAAAGAGCATGCACTGCTGGAATGCCCCACCCCCTTATTTTTTGGTCATGATCTAAAATCAAACCTTTTTTTTTTTTTGCTACACAGTAGTGATCACTGCATAAATATTAAATTCCTAAAATAACTCTATCATAGAAATAGGCTAAAGGTAAAGGTAAAGGTAAAGGCCCTCCCGTTGATCGTCGATTTGCTCGAGCGGGCCCAGTAACGTCTCCATTGGAGACTTTGTTGTTACTGTGTCTGGCATATCGAATACTCTCGGTAGCTTGCCGGGCTCTCCGAGAGGGGCGGAGGAATCGAACTCGGGTCGGCCATGTTGGCCGCTTGTAAGGCGAACGCCCTACCCGCTGTGCTATCGCTCCAGCCCCATAGAAATAGGCTAGACATGCCAAATTCTTCAAACTTACTAAATGGGGGGAAGGGTGTTTGACCACACCTAGGTATGCTTAGAGGCTACTCCTGGCTCTGTGCTCAGGAGTGATCCCTAGTAATGAGTCCATGAGGACCACGTGGTGCTAGGGAACAAACCGGTCAGCAGCATGTAAGGCACGTACCTAATCTCTATACCACCAACTCATCCACCCCGAAATTTTAATAGAAACTATATTTAGATACCTAAACACATTAGATGATGAAACTATTATAGAATACATTTGAAAATTCAAAAGAGGCCTCTTAATCATGTTTTATATATTAATTTTATTATCAATATTAAGATCCCAGTTATTTAGTACATGCTATATGCTACACCCTGTGCAAAATCTACATTAAATTCCAAAGAAAGGAAAAATAATTTGCCAGTGCAGAAAGTGAAGCTTAGAAACTAAGTTAATTATCTTGTTAGTCCAAAGTCACAGTACAGTGATAAAGTCAGGATCTAAAATCAAACTCTTTTTTGCTATGCAGTAGTGATTACTGCATAGATAATATATTCCTAAAATTATTCTATCGTAGGAATAGGCTAAACATGCTAAATTCTTCACACTTAACGAAGGTAGCAAGAAATGTTTTGAGGTCTATTGCTGTTTTAAGTCTATTCCTATTTTCACAACACATTACACTAAAGCAACAAAGACCTCTGACAAAAGCTCACAAGCTTATTTTATAAACACATTGCTTTTGTAGATAAATTACCTTCTAAAGAATTAGGACGCTGGAGCTATAATACAGAGGTTTACCTTGCATGCCACAGACCCGGGTTTGATCCCCAGCATCCCAAATGGTCCCCTGAGCACATCCAGGAATAATTTCTGAGTGTAAAGCCAGGAGTAACCGTTGAGCATCACCAAGTACAAAGCAAAACACACACACACACACACACACACACACACACCAAAAAAAAATTACATAAGGTCCAGAGCAAATTGGGTCCATAGTACAGTGGGTAAAGGTATTTATTTGCCTTGCACAAGGCCAATTCAGATTTGATCCCCAGAATCCCATATGGTTCCCTGAGCAGTGGCAGGAGTGATCCCTGAGAACAGAGCCAGGAATAAGCCCTGAGCACCATCAGGTGTGGCAAAAAAAAAAAAAACTAAAATATTAAATAACTTTCAAATACTCTTCTAAGAGTAATGTTATTTTAGTTTATACTGCACTCACTTTTTCACTTCTAAGATAACAAATAATTTTAAATGATTGTTATCTACAATTACAGGATAGAAGAATGATCATACAGTTCCCCAAAATGGTTTCTTTCCAAAATTTCTACAGAAAATTTTAAATGGAAAGAGATACAAAAACTTCTTTAAGCAATACTCAAATTCTCAAAGTTCTTAATTAGCTAAAAAGCTATTCAACAGATAGGTGCTAAAAAGATTTACAGGAGCAACAGCACATGTCAACTATACAGACTGTAGTACTCTAGTTAAATATATAATATATTAACTATATTTACCATATACAAAAACTATGTGTAAAAAAGGAATAAAATTAATATCCTACTTCAAACAATTGGTGCAGGTTTTCTTGGGAGGAGGTGGTAGGCTGACAGGTAAAGGCAATCCCGTGATGCACTGTGTAGAACAAAAGAGTTGTGTAGATCCTGTCTTGTGATATGCAGTCTGTCCCTTATAAAGCATTTTTTTACAACCCGAACAAAAAACCTGAAGGGCCACAGCTGGAACTGAAGGTAGAAATGCATTTGGGGCAGATGACGCAACAGGAAACTGAAAGACTGGGGTCAACTTTTGGGCTATAATACAAAAAAAAAAAAAAAAAAGAAAAAAATTAGAATCAGTAGGAATACATATACATTCTCTCTTTATTAGCACAAATTTCATCAGTCTTGACATTTAGTATTAATAAGGCAATAAGGGTCCAGAGTCATAGTAAAGCAGGTAAGGTTCTTGTCTTGTAGCCAGCTAAACTGGTTCAACCCTGACATTCATATGGTCCCCTGAGCCCACCAGGAATGATCCCTAAGTGCAGAGTGAGAAGTAAGCCCTGAACAAAACTGGGTATGGCAGCAAAACCAAAACTAAATAAAGGGGATAAGTATTCCAGAAATGTCAAATGTTTGTAACCATGATCTGAAACAAGAATCATATCTCACACTATGACTCATGTCATACATATATATATTTGTATAGATAGACAGATATAGATATAGATATAGATGTATAGATATAATTTAAAACAAAGTTTTTTTAGGAAGTAATGTTACGTTTCCTCACATATTTCACATGGATCTTATTCAATTTCACGTTTTTAGGTACTGTTTAGGGTTCAGTGAGCTAGCTAAAGTGGTAGAGCATAGGCAAAGTATGTGTTCAATCCCCAGCACTGCATGGACCCCTAAACACTGCAAGATGTAACCCTCGCAAGCCTCTAAGATCCACGAGGCCACAGAATTGAGCGTCACTAGAGTTGCACAGGGCCACCAGCACTGCTGGGTATGGCCTCTAGTAAAATACAACTATAAAATGCTCATCGAGACCAGCTGCTCACACTTTGAAAAGCCAAGCTTTATCTAAAGAAAGGGAAACACATTAACAATGTACTTTCCTTTGACTCTATTAGTCAAAATATAACCAATAGTAACTGTACTTACATAGTTCTATTTTCTTACCAAGTGAATTGTCACTCACTGAAAACACAGCACTGATTTTTAGTTCACTCTCCTGAGTTTTTGGTTTTATGGATTCTCCATATTCCTTAAAGGAAAAAGAGAGCAAGAGAGTCAGAGAGAGAGAAAGACAGAGGGGGGGGTGGGGAGAGAGAGGTAGAGAGAGAGAGAGAGAGAGAGAGAGAGAGAGAGAGAGTCATAGCAAAATAACTAGAAACATTAAGTTGGGGAGGGGTTAGGACCATCCAAGAAGTTGTAGTGGGTGTAAGGGGTGGGGGGCAATTTCTGTTTGCATAAAAAAGGTAGATATCCTGAGAACCATGGAATCATGAGTGCTCCCCCCAGCGCCCCCCCAACCCACCCCGGAAAAGGGTGGCAGCCCTCTGTACATTGTAAATTTTAGCAGAGAGGTATTTACTTGATACTTTTGTTTGTTTCAAAAAATGCTAATGTTTCAAGGTGAATAGGCTATAGTTTTTCATGATTAATTGCATGGAATCTGGGACACAGGTAGATGGATCAAAGGGCTTGTGTACATACTTTGCATGAGGCAGCCCAGTTCATGATCCTCTGAGCATGGCTGTTAAAGTGGCCCTCACCTCCCCATCAAAGTACTAAGATATGTCATTACAGAAGCCAAAGAGAGTGGGCTATGATGTCTTAAAAAGCCAGTTGAACAAATTGTGCTATTTTACATTTGAACATGAACATTGGAATATAGACAAGCACTAAAAAAATGCTAATATTTTCAGATATATAAAGAACCTCTTCTGGTAGATTCACAGTCTCATTAGTTCATTAGTTCAGAAAGCTTTTACTTCTGTTTACTGTAATTCATAGCACTTGTTGAACACCTGTAAACAGTTTGCATAATGAATCCTTTTGCTGTTCCAAACCCTAAGAGTTAA
Organism: Sorex fumeus; assembly: GCF_029834395.1. NCBI lineage: Eukaryota > Metazoa > Chordata > Mammalia > Eulipotyphla > Soricidae > Sorex > Sorex fumeus. The sequence continues at coordinate 50,305,556 of NW_026606104.1, forward strand.
GTATTATCTTTTTTTACACATGGACAGGCTGAGACATGTAACTTGTTAAAGGTAACAAAATAAATAGTTGAGTGAGGATTTCATCCCAAGCAGCTCGGTTTAAGAACCCACATTTTTTTTGGTTTTGTTTTTAGGTCATACCCAGTGAGATTCAGGCCTTGTTACTGGTTCAGTGCGGTGCACAGGGATCACTCTTGGTGGTGCTTGGGGGCACCATATGTGGTGCTGACGATCAGGCTAGAGTTGGATGGGTGCATGGCAAGTTTCTTCTTTCTCTCAGACCCAGGAACCCAAACTCTCTTTGTTTTTTATTTTTGAACCACACCTACAGTGCTCAGGGCTAACTTGAGCAAGAGTAATTCTTCTGTCTCTTTCACAAACTAATTCTAAGGACACCCACAGACACATCAAAAGCCAAAATTTATAGCTGGGGAATGCCAACAGTGCAACACTGTATGAGATTTTTGGCACACTACAACCAAGTGTTTAAGCATTGTAATTTTTAAAAAGTACAGCCTCTGGTGACCACCAATGAGCTTCACAATCAAAGGAGCTAGAGCACTTCAACTAAGTATGTAAGTACCATGCCAAAGGTACCATCTCCCACATTGGAAAACAAAGAAAATTGCCCATGGGATCTTCGTCATCACTATTTTTATATTGAAAAAGGAACTTGAAAAAAGGGGCAAGAGTGATAGTATAGCACATAGGATGCTTGCCTTTCCTGTAGCCAACCTGAGTTTGATCCCTGGCACCCCATTTGGTCCCCTGAGCCCTCTAGGAGTGATCCTTGAGCACAGAGACAGGAGTAAGTCCCAAGCACCACCAGGTGTGGCCCAAAAACCAAAACCAAACAACAACAATAAAACCCAAAACCATTAACTCATAGCATAGTGCTATGAGCATACTCATAGTTTTTAAGTTTATATTGGACCTCTAATTTAAGAAGCTGGTTTTATATCATACTGCTACTGTTACCATCGGATTAGTGAAATTATGAAGTCACTTATCCTTCAGGTTCAGTTTTCTTATCTGTAAAACAAAAGCTCTTGTTTTTTGTTGCGCTATATTTTTTAGTTTTGGGGTCACACCTGGTGAGGCTCAGGGTACTCCTGGCAATGCTGGGGACCATATAAAATGCTAGAAATCAAATCCAGGTTGGCTGCATGCAAGGCAAGCACCCAATCCACTATACATTCTTTCCAGCCCGAACAAAGGCTTTTTTTTTTTTTAACAAAAGCTTTTTAAATTCCAATTATTAAGCATGTACTTAAAGACAGTCACTGTCAGGAATTGAGGATTCAGACCACACTCTGTATGAAAACAAAATTCACTGCCTGATAGTTACCTTGTAAAAGTGAAAGTACTACCATTTCAACAAGGGGGGGGAAGAGAAGAATGATTTGTTCTTATCTCCAAGTGGCAGAAAGTTAAACTTTATCTTAAAAAAAAAAAAATGAAGTGGAGGGACACACCCAGCAGTGATCAGGGATCACTCCTGGAGGGGATCAGGGGACCATATTGAATGCCAGGGATTGAACCTGGGTCAACCATGTGCAAGGCAAGTGCCCCACTCTCCAGCCCAAAAGAGAAAATTTCTGCCAAGCTAACTTGTTTAGGATATCACAAAGAAAAGAAATGAAGTATTGCATGGTCAGGGAGCTGGTTCAAGAGGCTGGAGCACATGCTTTGAATGCTGGAGAGCTGAGATTGACTGCCAGCACCACCGGAGTACCCCCTTCCAAAATAAATGATAAATGCAATGGAAATACTTAACTCTGCAGAGTATATAGGTAGCAAAATGCAAACAGATTATAGGAGGATAGATTTTAAAACTGCAATTTAGATTTTAGTGGGAAAGATTACTATAATACTGAAGAGGAAAATAAAAGTCAAAATGTCGGTAGTTTGAGTGTCACATTAAAGGTTATGCTTTATTATGTGAGAGTAGGTCAGATCTTTATATTTTAGAGAAGAAGCACATCCGGCAATGTTGGAGAACCATGCAGTGCCAAGGAACTCAGGACTCCCATACGCCAAGCATGTGCTCTCATCCTTTGGGCTATCTTCCTTGCCAAAAAACAGGATCTTTATAGGAATAAAATCATCAGATATAGGGGTCAGAGTAATAATACAATGGGTAACATGTTTGCCTTGCCTGTGGACAATCCCAGTATGATCCCTAACACTCTATATGGTCCCCCAGGTCTGCCAAGAGGTGATCCCTGAGTGCAGAATCAGGAATAAGCTCTAAATTAGCTTATAATTAGCTAAATAAGCCATAAATAAGCCGCCATGTATTGCTCAAAAACAAACAAACAAAATCATCAGATTGATAGAGTATACAAACACCATTATAGAGCGTTTCAGTGAGGCAACTGAAGGCAAGAGGATGTGTAGGAAATCATTCTCAAAGTACAAATGAGAAATAATAAAAGCAGGAGAAAAAGAATTTTCATAGAAGAAAATATTTAAAAGGTAACACCCACAGAATATAGCAAACAAATAATTATTTTGAAAGAGGTAAGAAGTCATATAGAACTGAAAACTGAAGAAAGGTCAGGCAGGTCTCACATCAAAGGCTCTGGATTGATCTCAGGAGAGCCATTCTGCTCTGCACATCAGGAGTGAACCCCACCCTTGAAGAGCCTGGGATACTCACAAATGACTCTCGGAAGAGAGCAGCATGCTGAAGAGATGACTCCCTACCCTGTGCCAGGCTGATTACATCCGGGCACCTCGGAGGGGGTCAGGTGTGGACCACCCCCCCCCCGCCATCCCCAAAAGAACCCCAGCAGTCACAAACCTCTAGATCCCAATCTCCACCACACTCACAGCCAACCTTCACAAGCTCAATTTGAGCCCTCTCACCCCATTCATGAAAATGAATTCAATGAAAAACCCAGGTATGTGGAACTTATGAGTGAAATCTCCAGGTTTCACAGAGTCAGGAATGGGCCATTCCTCCCAGCTCTTCTGGTTTCCTGGCAGTCACACTACAATCTGCCCCTAGGCACCATTTATGCGCATTAACGGTCATGATCCAGAGACTCACAAATGAATCTCCAAAGAGAGCAGCATGCTGCAATGATGGCTCTGGACTCAAAATATTTAAAATTTTAGAATTCCAGAAGCACACAGCCGCTTTTGCAGCTGTGCAATATCTCATACTATTCATAACAAGCAATACAAAATAAATTATTTAGCATCTGCTCGTGAGACAGACTTGGGTAGTGGTGAAAAAATTCGAAATAATGGTGGTGGGAAGGTGTAATGGTGGCGTAATGAGCATTGAAATATTGAATGTAACTGAATTACATATTCAATAAATATTGAATTAGGGCAACTGAGTCAAGAAAGCAGATGCCCAGGAGTAGATATTATTTGGAGTCAATCAACTCCCAAGTTGCAAAGCATAATATTAACTGTCTTCCTGTGTCCATACAGAAAGAACATTGCTTAAAGGTAAACTATGCAAAAGACATAACTTATAATACAAGTTCAATACAATACAATACAAGTCCTTAGAAGGATCTGGTCTTACAAGCTAACAGAATCTGATTAGGGAGAAAAGGTGATTAACTGGCTGGGTAGGAGAGCACAGAGAAGAGTTTAGAGATAAACAAGGAATGGGAGCGACTTAGGAGCACTGTGATGGGTGTAACCCAATAAACCTAAGCTCTCTGTGGCAAGGGAGAAAGGACAAACCAATGTTTTCCTACAGATTACTGGAAACAAATGAAAATGAGGATATGAGCTACCAGAACTTGTGGGACAAGCAAAAGCAGTGTTAAAAGGAAAGTTTATGTTAAGAGGAAAGCTCTGCAACTATTCATCAAAAGAAAGGGCCCACATAAATAACTTAATTTCACAGCTTAGGATCTTGGAAAAAGGAAAAAGATCCCCCCCCAAAAAAAAGCCCAAACCAAGAAGGAGTAAGGATATAATAAAACCTATACAGAATTTATTGAACTGGAATCCCAAAAAGCAAGTCAAAACATCAATGAAACCAAGGGCTGATTATTTGAGAAAATAAACAAGATCCATCAACTACTCGCAAGACTCAAAAAAAGAGAAAGAGAGAAACCTAATAAATGAAATCAGAAAGGAAAGGACATCACAACAGAAACCACAAAAATTCAAAGGATCATCAGAGATTATTTTGAGAATCTTTATGCTATGAAACAAGAGAACCTTGAAGAAATGGAAAAATTCCTAGATTCCTACAACCTCCCAAAACTGAACCAAGATTTGAAATACCTGAACAGATCTATCACCATCAAGGAAACTGAAATGGCAAACAAAACAAAAACAACAAAAACAAAAGCCCAGAGACTCACAAACAAATCTCAGAAGAGAGCAACACACTGCAGAGATGTCTCCCCATCCCATGCCATGCTGATTTCATTCAGGGACCCCAGAGTGAGTCAGGTGTGTTTCTCCGCTTACCCCAAAAGAACCCTGGCAGCCACAAACCTCAGAACCCAATCGCCGCCACACTCACAATCAACCTCCACAGGCTCACCCTGAGCCCCGCTCCCCGCCCCCACCCCGCACCATGAGACTGAATCCACTGAAAACCCCAAATATACGGGACTTGTGACTGAAATCTCCAGGCTCTTCCAGAGTTCTCCCATCTCCCTGTGCTTCCTGTTTTCTAGCAGTCAAGCCCATGAACTGCCTCTAGGCGCCACTTAAGCACATTTATGGCCATGATCCAGAGATTCACAAATGAATCTCGGAAGAGTAACATGCTGCAGAGATGTCTCCGGACCCTAAAAACGCCATTCAGTTGGAAAAAAAAAAAAACTTAACTCCACTTCTAGCACCCTATGTGAAATTTTAGGAGCACATGGCCACTTTACATTATGCCACTGATATACCAAGAGTAGCACACCACATTTGATGTGGTGTAGAAGTAGAAGACAACCAATCTGTAGCACTGTCCTCTCGTTGTTCATCGATTTGCTCAAGCAGGCACCAGTAATGTCTCTATTGTGAGACTTGTCATTACTGTTTTTGGCATAACGAATACACCACGGGCAGTTTGCCAGGCTCTGCCTTGCAGGTGGGATACTCTCAGTAGCTTGCCAGGTTCTCCAAGGCTCAAACTTTAGCAACATGTTAGTCATCTCTAATACAGGGGCTTAATGACTCCAAGAATGAAATACAACAATTTTCACAAGCTTTCCTCTAAAGAGAGCTTTTTGGATCATTTTTAGTCAATTATTCATAATAAGCAATATAAAATAAATTATTTGGCATCTGCTTGTGGTACAGGCTTGGGTGGTTGTGAGAAAATTTGAAATAATGGTGGTGGGAAGATATAATGGTGGTGAGACTGGTATTGAAATATTAAATGTAATCAATTACTGTGAACAACTCTATGAAAATAAAATTTTTTAAAAAAAGCAAAAAAAAGCCCAGGCCCAGATGGATTTACTAGTGGACCTACTGCCAATCCTTTTCAAGCTTTTCCAGGAAACTGAAGAAACAGAAACACCCCCAAAGAGTTTCTATCAGGCAAATACCACCCTAATACCAAAAACAGAGAAAGATACCACAAAATAAGAGAACTACAGGCTGATATCCTTAATGAACTCATATGCAAAGATCCTCAACAAAACCTAGTAAATAGAATCCAACAACTCATCAAAAATATCACACACATTACCAAGTAGGGTTCATCACAAGGATGCAAGGATGGTTTAAGATTTGCAAGTCAATCGACATAATTTACCATATTAATAAAAGAAAATATAAAAACTGTATGATCATATCAATAAATGCAGAGAAAGTATTTGACAAGATACAGCATCCATTTATGATAAAAAAAAAAAACTCTCACCAAAATGGGAGTTGAAGGAACTTTCCTCAGTATAGTCAAAGCCATCTTACCACAAGCCCACAGCTATTCTCAATGGAAAAATATTTTAAAACCTTTCCCTCTAAGATCAGCCACAAGACAAGGTTTCCCACTCTTGCGACTCCTATTCAATATAGTCCGAGAAGTACTTGCCATAGCAGTTAGTTAACAAAAAGGTACCGTGGGCATCCAGATAGGAAAGGAAGAAGTCAGGCTTTCACTACTTGCAAAGGACATGATACTATACTTTGAAAATCCGAAAGACTACAAAAGACCTCTTAGAAACAGTAGATTTGTATAGCAAAGTGGCAAGTTACAAAATCAATACCCAAAGGTCCACAGTTTTCCTAAATATAATAAATGAAAGAGAAGGAGATATTAAACAAACAATCCCCATTCACAGTTGTACCTCAGAAAATCAAGTACCTCTGAATCAGCTTCACTAAAGAGGTGAAGGACTTAGACAAAGAAAACTACAAGACACTACTTAAAGAAATAAAGGAGGGGCTGGAGCGATAGCACAGCGGGTAGGGCGTTTGCTTTGCACACGGCCAACCAGGGTTTGATTCCAACATCTCATATGGTTCCCCCAAGCACCGCCCAGAGTAATTCCTTAGTGCATGAATCAGGAGTAAGCCCTGTGCACTGCCGGGTGTGACCCCAAAAAGAAAAAAAGAAATATAGGAGTACACATGGCCGACCCGAGTTCGATTCCTCCGCCCCTCTCGGAGAGTCCGGCAAGCTACTGAGAGTATTTTGCCCACACGGCAGAGCCTGGCAAGCTACCCGTGACGTATTCGATATGCCAAACACAGTAACATCAAGCCTCATGATGGAGACGTTACTGGGCCTGCTCGAGCAAATCGATGAACAACGGGAGGACCGTGACCCGAGGAGTACACAGGAAATGAAGACACATTCCCTGCTCATAGATTGGGGGGGATTAACATTGACAAAATGGCTATACTTGTCAAAGCATTATACAGACTCAATGCAGTCCCTATCAGGATACCCATGACATTTTTCAAAGATACAGATAAAACATTTCTGAAATTCATATGGTACAATAAAGTCCCACGAATAGCTAAAGCAATTCTTGGGGGGGGGGGGGATGGGAGGCATAACCTTCCCCAACTTCAAAATTGTACCACAAAGCAGTATTAATTAAAACAGCATGGTATTGGAATAAAGACAGACCCACAGATGTGGAATAGAGTTGAATATCCTGACACTGACCCTCAAATATGTGATCACTTCATCTGTGTTAAAGGAGCAAGAAAAACCTCTTCAACAAGTGGTGCTGAGAAAGCAGCTACATGCAAAAAAATGAACTCAGACCTACTTCTAATGCCAAGAAAAAAGACAGATCAAAATGGATTAAAGATCTCAATATCAGACCTGAATACATAAGGTAGATGGAAGAAAATGTAGGCAGAAGTCTCCATGACATTGAAGCTAAAGGGGTCTTCAAAGATGAAACACCAAGACCAAGGAAGTGGAAGCAAAGATGAAACAAATGGGACTACATGAAACTAAGACTCTTTTGCACCTCAAAAGAAATGGTGACCAAAATACAAAGACCAAAATACAAAGAAAAAGTGACCATTCCCATGGAATGGGAAAAATTATGTTCCTAATACCCATCTGATAAGAAATTAAAAGCAAAGATATATATATATATAAGGCACTGGTAAAACTTTATAAGAAAAAAATCGATCTCCATCAAAAAATGGGGAGAAGAGATGAAAGAATCTTCCTCAAAGAAGAAATTAAAATGGCCAAAAGGCACATTAAAAAAATACTTCACATCACTAACCATCAGGGAAATGCAAATGAAAACAATGAGACATCAGTTTACACCACGGAGATTGGCACACATCTAAAAGAACAAGAGCAACTAGTGCCGATGCCAATGGGGGGGAGGGGGGCGAGGGGGCAGGGAGCCTTGTGGGGGGGAGGAGGAAAAATTCTCCTTCATTGTTGGTGGAAATACTGACTGGTCCTGCATTTTTGGAAAACAATGTGAACAGTCCTCAAAAAACTACAAATTGAGGTGTCAAATTGAACAATAGCACTCCTGGGAATATAGCTTCCAAAGTGAGCAATACCACTTCTGGGAATATACCCTGGGGACCAAAACACACTGCTGAAAAGCCATCTGCATTCCAATGTTCACTGCAGCATTATTACAATAGCCAGAATCTGGAAACAATCCAACTGCTGGAGAACAGACGACTGAATAAAGAAACTATGGTTGATCTACAAGATGGAATACTACACAGTCACCAGGAAAAATGAAGTCATGAAATCTGCTTATAAATGAATGGACATGGAGAGTATCAGGCTGAGTGAAATGAGTCAGAAGGAGAGAGACAGATATAGAATAACTGCACTCATTTGCAGGATATAAATATATATATATATATATATTATGAGACTAATATTCAAAGCCAGGATAAACGGAGCAAGGAGGACTGCTCCACAGTTGGAAGCTTGCCACCCATGGTGTGGGGACGGCAGTTAGGATAGAGAAGGGCCCACTATGACAATGATAGTTGGAGATGATCACTTGGGACAAGAACTGAGTGCTGAAAGTAGGTAAAGGGACAAACATGATAACCTGTGAGTACCTAGATTGCAAACCATAATGCCCAAAAAAGAGACAGAGACAGAGAAAAGAGACAGGCAGGCAGAGAGAAAGAGAGTGAGAGAGAGACAGACAGACAGAGAAAAAAAATGTAGGGCAGGGGTCGTGGGATGGAAACTGGGGACACTGGTGGTGGCAAATGTACACTGGTGAAGAGACAGGTGTTGGAACATTGTGTGACTGAAACCCAATCATGAACAACTTTATAACTGTGTCTCTCACAATATTTAAATTTTAAAAATGTTTTAAAAATGTATATAATAGAGGGAAATAAGTAGTATTGGGGTGGAGTGTTGGTGCTATCACCCCACATCCCCATCCCCAATCCCACAGAACAGTATTTCTCAACCTTTTTTCCAACCTTGGCTTCTGTCCAACTTATTTCCTTCCTGCAGCCCCCGTCCTAACAGTTGCCTCCTCAGTTTCAAGTCATGTACCCACCCCCCTCCATTAACAATTTTTACTTGTGGACCCGTTGGAATGCCCTGAAAGTCCACGGGGCCCCTGACTAAGATTGCTGCATATACCACAGCACAGCATTTTAGAAAGCATTGGCTTGATGAGTGAATCAAAACCTATTTGCTATCCCTGTCCTGGAATAAAGAAATTACCTCTGAAGTGGTATGAGATGGCAATGTTATTATTTTTTTTAATATCAGTGTTTCATTTATACAATAGGGCAACTACCTACAAAGAATCAAAGAACTGTCTAAAGAAGGGGGAAAAGAATATTTACCAAAACAACACAGATCACAGATTTTTCAGTCCAGCACCCTAAATGGTTCACCATATGATCTTTTTTTTATGTTTGTCTTACTTCACCACTTAAAACCCAGCAGTGGTTCCCCTTTGTTCTCAAGACAGAACAAATTCTTAACAAAATCCATAAGGACCTGCATAATCTGGCCTCAAGCTTCCTATAAAGCCTCATCCTAGAAGCAGAATAGTAGAGGCTCTTAAACTGTGACTACCTGGACTTGAATCCAGTCTTAGCGATTCACAACCTGTGACCTGTGGTACTTTGTATTCTGACTTCTGCATCTGTAAAATGGGGATAGTAATATGATCATGAGAATACAGCCTGACATATTTTAAGCACATAAAAGTGTGGTAATACTTCTAATAACTTACAATGGGGTATGTTATTATAGTATAAAACACTACATATTAATATAGTAATACTATTAGTATTGTTATGATTATCATTAACATCGTTTTCATACCTCTTCTGTTCCAAACTCACTGATCTTGCAGTTCTCCAAAAAGAAAAAATATGCATCTTTCCAACTTAGTGTTTTTCTATATACTTTCCCTGTCTGCAAGACCGCTCTCTCTACCTTGGCCTACTCCATTTATTCTACCTAAATAACTCACAAATTCTTCCCTTGGGGAAGCTCTTGGCGAGACTTTAGACTTCGCTTTCAGGGCACTTGTCATAGTTTGTGATTACATACACTGTCTGTCGAAGTATTTAACGTTTATATCTCTTATTAGCATATTATAAGAGACTAAAATGATTTTGCTCACTCCTAGATTTCCAGAGTCTCCCACAGACTAGATCACATGTACTTACCAAAGAAAACAACTAAAAGATACAAGGGAATTTTTTTTAAGAGGCACCAAGTATGGAAAAATAGTAGTACATATTACCTTGCCCTTACAAAAAGGAATATGTATTGCCAAGTTCTTTTTTTCAAAGAGCATAAAAACTAATTTACTCACCAAATGGTGTAGAAGTGTCAGTTTGGCTCTTTTACTTTACAAACCAGGAGCCGGCTAGCTTAAGTCTTTTGACTCGCCATATCATATATATATATATATATATATATTTTAGAATTCTAAATAAAAATGAGATGCTTACTTGTGCATTGTCAGGTTCTTCTTTAATTTTGTCCAGAAGGCCTGGCTGGGGTGCCATTGCCTTTTCACGTTCGCCATCCAACAATTCCTTCATTTTAATTTTTTTTTTTAACGTAAAGGAATTCCCCAGTCTAAAAATTAAAAGATTTCTTCTTGGTAATGGATAGCTGGATTCCTAAAACACAACATAAAGTACTCAGGTTTATTGGTATTCAGCTTTATTCTTTTCTTCTTTTTCTTCTTCTTCATGTTTATATTAAAACCTTCGTGGGGAGCACGAGGCTGTGGTGTCTATTAAGCAAGTGTCTAAGAACCGAGTCTTCTGGGGCCGTGGCCAACCCCGTTCTTTCTTCCTGCCCTCTGCTCCTTTCGTAGCGACTTTCACCTAAGAAAGCAAGACTTCTGCAAAGGCTCCCGCTCCCCGAATATCTTGGATGACAAACACTCGGGTGTTTCCCTCCACTCGTTGCAGGCTGTTGAGGGAATTACACTAGAGACCAACCAAGCCCTCGGAGGAAGAGCCCAAGCTCCTAGAACACAGCACCCAGGCCCTGTTTCTGACTCCGTGAGAACTGGTACCCAGAGGCCCATCGCGGCTTCTACTTCCCAAAGTGGGGGCGCCCCGAGGTCCCCGTCCCCGGGACCTCTAATCCATCTTTAACTGCAGGCCGCCATCAGAGCCCCCTTCGTGGCCCATCGATCGATCAACCCTTAAGATGCCATCGCGAGCGACCCCAAGGGGCGCCCTTCCTTAAGAGTGGACACTTGCACCTTTCAGGGTCTCCGGGAGGGCCATGCCCAGGACTGAGCCCTCTGGGCTCTGCTGCACAATCGCCTTCCCGCTAAACGAGAAACTCTATTAGCTACTCAACAGAGTTCCCCGGCCCTCGCAGCACTTGACGAGGACGCGGCAAACTCGAAGGAAAAACAACAGTAAAGAAAGAAAGAGCGAAAGTTCCGCAAAGTTAGATGTGACCCACAGGCACCAAGGGGAGCCACTGGGTGGGTCCAGCGCCTGCGTGGACGAGAACTCCTGACAACTGCTACGCAACCGAGGGGGCGCTCCCGGCTCCTCCGGGACCGCTCAGGCCCCACCGATCACACACGCGGAAACTCTCCGGGCCAGGCGGGACCCCGCCCGCTAACACCTGTCAGGCGGTGGCGGCCTCGAGAGTCACCTCAGCAGCCCCGGCAGTCGCCGCCCCCGCCGAGCCCGCCTCGTCACGTGACGCCGCCGCCGCCCCGCCCCTCGCTGCCCCTGCGGAAACCCCGCGGCGCTCACCTGCCCGCAGCTTTCCGGCTCCGAGACGCGCACCGGCCGGGGAAGAGAAAACGAGATCCGCGGCCCCCGCGCTAGGTCAAGGATTATTTTTCTCTGACTGGAAATCCTTCCGCCTGACGGGCCCAGCGCAAGACCCAGCCAACCACGCTGTGCTCAATCCTTGGCTCCTCCTTCTTTTCCCGTCATGCTCCGGACCCGAGCCGAGTAGAATATCCCAGCATTCCCCGTTCCTCAGTTATGGTGGACTTCTTAAAGAGACCCAGACCTAATTGTGAGAGGAGGAAAAGGGAAGATGGAGGGGCGTGGTGGCGTGGTATTAGGGGTGTTGGAGGGCAATGCAAATGCTCTGAACCTTTATTTAGTGTCCATTAACAGAAAGGAGACCTGTTAAAAATATACTAATAATAGCAATAAAATAATAATTGCTAAGCTTAAGCTCTTGTTAGCCCTCAAACACACTTCATTTTGCTTTATCCAACCTGTGACCACCCCAAGAGTTATTTTTTTTTGGTCCCAGTATAAATTATATTACTTGACTTGTCTAAAGTCAGTTTTTGGCATTTTTTAATTCAACCTTGTTTCAGAAATACATACATGACTGTGATACCACTTTTTTGGACAGTTGTATACTATTCCATGTAAAGGATTTGCTGCAGGAGTTGGAACAATAGTATAGCGGGGTTTGACGTTATCCTTGCACTCAGGTGATCCAGGTTCAATCACCCTGAGCTCAGAGCTAGAAGTTAGTCCTGGACACAGCTGGTGCAGCCCAAAAACAAACCCAAAAAACTGTTACAAATTAACCATTTACTGATGCACATTTGAGTTGTCTTCAATTTTTTACTTTTATTCTTTGGTTTTTGGGCCACAGTGGGCCTTGCTCAGGGCTTACTGCTGGTTCTGTACTTTAGGGGTCACTCTTGGTGGGGCTCAAAGGACCAATATGGGATGTCCAGGAGAGAAGTCAGGGCAGCCTACTCAAGGCAAGCACCCTACCTTAATTTTTTTCTTTTAGAAACAATAATGCTGTGAACATTCTTGGGTTTTGTGGCACATCAGCACATATGCTAGCTTTATACTTATTATATAACATTAAATTGCTCATATAATACTTAGCAGAATTATTCCCAGAGGTAAAATTACAGTAAAATAGGCCATATATATGTAAAACTGTAAAGGATGATGTCAGTTTTTTACATTTCCCCTAAAAGGATGCTCCTTTTTTTTTTCACCTTATTGGATCACATCTACACTAGCACGCGACAGGGACAAATGGAGACGTTACTGGCGTCCACTCGAGCAAATCGACGACTAACGGGAAGTTAAGTGATTAAGTGGGTCACATCTGGTGATACACAGGGGTTACTCCTGGCTCTGCACTCAGGAATTACTCCTGGCAGTGCTCAGGGGACTACATGGGATACTGGGAATTGAACCCAGGTTGGCAACGTGCAAGAAAAACACCCTACCCGCTGCGCTAACACTCCAGTCCCTAGGATGCTCCTTTTCTGAAATACTGCTTTACCAAGCTGTGTAGTTGATGTGTAAACAGAGCAAGTTCCTATCCCATCTCCTACTTCCAAAAATCTACTTAATATATTGCCTTCAACATATCACTTAATAAAAGCATATTCTCCTCTTGGCCTTAGCCAAATTACCAATAAGTAATTGTTAATTTTAGAAGGTGGTGGAGTATATTTGGTTTTGGTTTGGGCCATACCCAGTGATGCTCAGGGTTTACTCCTGGTTCTGCATTCAGGGATCATTCCTGGCAGGCTCGAGTACCAATATGTGGTGTTGGGTATTAAATCCAGGTCAGCTGCCCTACCTGCTATACTATCTTTCCAGCCCCTTTATACATAACTTTTCTTGTGTCATCTTATATATTTTCTTACTAATGGTTCTTATTAATTTCTTGAAATGTTATTTTTTTATCTTTCTCATTCAGATTACAACTGACCAGAATTTGTATATGGTATGAGGTAAGTCAAATATCTTTCATCCATATAAATTTTAAACAGATTAAATCCCATTTTTCAAGTCTGACCCTTGCCCCACTGCTCTGTCTTGTCATCTTTGTCATATATAAACTATCTATAAATGTGTGGATTTCTTTGAGAACTATGTGATCTGAACCTTTCTGCAGGTCAGGGAGTATATACCCAGATCATAGGTGCTCAGCTCAAGGGATGCACTTGGAGATTGCTCCTAGTCAATCTCAGGGGACAGTGTGATGCCATAGATTGAACCTGGATCTCCTTTATGCAAAGAATTTTCTCCAGCCCTTTGAATGATTGCTTTGGCCCCTAATCTATGCTTTTTGCCTCTTTTTGTAGAAATATCACATTGTCAGGTTGAGAGCAGTAGTACAGCTACAGCGGGTAAGGTGCTTGTCTTGCACACAGCCAACTCAAGTTTAATCCCCAGGACCACCTATGGCCCCTGGAGCCCTCTCAGGAGTGATCCCTGAGCAATGCTGGGCATGGCCCCCCAAAAAATTGTTTAAATAAATATTATGCAGTCTTAATTTCTGAAAGAGCTTTATAACAAATCTTGATGCTTGGTATAATTATCGCTTATGTTCTTCAAAATAGTCCTAATTTTTAAAAATCATTTTAGCTTTCCTTCTTTCTTCACATATTGGTAGAACTATAAAATCATAGGCAATAAATTCCCCCCTTCTCTTTTCCTTGTTGTTGTGTTGACCAGGAGATACACAGATGCCTGGCCATGGAGCTCTTACATGTAGTCATGCTGCTCCCCATAGGAGTTGCACTACTTTGTTCAGGGTGCTTATACATGTGCTCACTAGGAGTTGCAATCCATTTCGTTGTAGTGCTTGAGCACATTCTGGTTGTGGTGCTTACTAGGGGTTGCTGTGGTGCTCACATACATGCTTGCCAGAGGTTCTCTTTGCTGGTCATGGAGTTCGCACATCTTTTTAGTTACTGTGTTAGCAAAGGATCACAACTTTTATTGGATCATCGCATACACCTGGCTGCAGTATAGCTGGAAATCACCTGTAGTACCAGGCAGGAACAGTGGTAGGCATAAAGACACATAGCTGACAGTGCAGCAGGTAATGCACTTACCCTGAACACAGCCTAACCTCTGTCCCATCCCTCAGCACAGAGCCAGGAGTAACCCCCAAAGAAACAAAAACACACAAAAAGACATTGAAATATGACTTCAGTAAAATGGGCATTAAATAACAAATAACAAGGGATGGATTAACTCTGGAGTAGAGAGTTAAGACACTTTAGGGCCAAAGTGATAGTACAGCAGGTAGTACCATTGCCTTGTCCGTGACTGGCTCTGTTTCAATCTCCAGCATCCTATATAGTCCCCTGAGCCCACCAGGAGTGACTACTGAGTGCAGAGCCAGGAGTAACTCCTGAGTACTGCCTGGTGTGGCCAAAACACAAAAACAAAACAGAGTTAAGACACTTGCCTAGCATGTGGTTGACCTAGTTCTAATCCTGGGGCAGTAACTTTAAATACAGTGATTAAGAAAAGGAAGAGGGGCACCCTAGAGTCACTTTTGTGAATGGGGGTGAGAATATAAGAGGGAGGATGGGAAGATGCTCTCGTGCACAGCCAGAACCTCTTGAAGGCAAAATGTGGAACTTGGCAGTAGGTAACTCTATTGAAATTTGTACTAATAGAGCCTAGAGAGTCCTTCTAAAGCAGCGGTAGGGAATCAAGCACTTCAAGAGCCTCAGACCATTTTACCAACAAAGTATCTTCTGACTTCAACTTTTTGTTGTTGTTGTTGCTCTTTTGGGGGCCACACCTTGTGGTGCTCAGGGCTTAATCATGGTTTGGCACTTGGGGTCATTCCTGGCATGGCTTGGGGACCGTATGGAGTACAGGGGATTGAATCCAGGTCAGTCATGTCCACGGCAAATACCTTCCCACTTTATTACCTCTCAGTCCCCAATTCCTACTCTGAAGCTTGTAAAAGGACAAGAAGAAGATCCCAGAGATGTACATCATTAAAGTTAAGGTCAAGGGTGCCGAAAGATCACATAGGATAAAGTCACAGATTTATTAACCCTCCATTCCTTCTACTTATTCCTTTTACAATTATATTCACAATAACTTAAATTATATACAACTTATACAGACACCTGCCTGAATATATAGGATGCCTTCAAAGTCCTTGCATTCTTCACAGGCATATCTATGCTAAGCATCAATCAACACTTACTGGCCCAAGTGTTTACTTACTTCACTCTAACTGAAATAATTTTGTCTATTGCTTTCAGACCCAGGTAGGTTTTGGAACTCCTACCTGTGATTGGTTAGTCAGTTCTGTGAGTCCAGAGAGATGGAAAAGTCGTGACTGGCTTGTGATGGATGGGATTAATATACTGAGACAGAGAAACAAAATCACTAAATTCTTTATCAGCCCCCCAAGTCAGTCCAGGGAAACAGAGCTGAGTTTGTATATTGAGACCCAGAACAATAAATTAGAGTCAGGTGTGGTAGCACTGTTAGGGACAAAAGGGAAATAGGCAGGGAAAGATTAGGAATATGGTCCTTAGAAAGGAATTGTTGGCATCACAGACCCCAGAGCCACAGGGACTGTGCTTAGTGATTGGATTGGTACTGAGAGTCAAGAGCACAGCCTTATAGCACAGCCTTATACTTACTAACAGGTGCTCTAAGCCAGAATTCCTGAATTGTTGGGTGCTGGAGCAAGAGTACAGTGGGAAGAGTGTTTGCCTTGCATGTGGCCTACTTGGGTTCAGTCCCTGACATCCCTCCCTCCCCCCATGTGGTTGACCTAGTTCTAATCCTGGGGCCACATATGGTATTCCCAAGCACAAGTGATCCTTACCAGAGAGTAAGGAGCAAGCCCTGAATACCTCTGGGTGTGATCCCCCCTAAAAAAATAAACGCAACTTTAATTATTCCTCCTTAGGCACAAAGGAAATAAAATAATCTATCAAAATATTGATTTATAGGTCACAAAGTACATAATGAGCTTTTACTATCCTTTAGGAAAAAGGAAAAGTAATAACTAGGGGGCGATGATAAATTGTTTGAAAACAATGTGGAAAACTGTGACACTTAGACTTTCTGAGAACAGACAACCAAATAGATAGTGTACATTGTGATTAGTGCAGAAGGAATGCTCTGGGAGCACAGAGAAAAGAAAAATCAACCCAACCTGTGTGCCTGTCAGATAGGAAGTAGGTTGCTGTGTAATTGACGAGATGTCTGTAGTCAAGTATGATGGAAATCTCACATTCATTGCAATTCCAAAGATTTTTCACAATCTAGAGGAACAAGATGATGATCACCCTTCTCAGATATATCCACCAGTTTTTACTAAAATACCTAACATATTAACATTACCTGGAATTTCTTTAATATAGTGTCATACAAAACTGGAAAGAGATTTGTTGACTCTTTTCATTATGCATATCAAGAAGTCCACACTGTATCACTGTATCACTGTCATCCTGTTGTTCATCGATTGCCTCGAGTAGGCACCAGTAACGTCTCCTTTGTCCTAGCCCTGAGATTTTAGAAAGTGCCACATTCGAGGCTCTTTCAGGATCAGGAGAATGAGACCCATCATTGTTACTGGGTTTTGGCATATTGAATATGCCATGGGGAGTTTGCCAGACTCTGCTGTGTGGGCAGGATACTTTTGGTAGCCTGCCAGGTTCTCCGGAGTGAGAACTAGCTAATAAGATGTCTCCTGCCTCCGCGCCTGGCTGTCCTCACTGTCCCTTGAAGGAGGGTGGGTTCAGTTTCCCTCCCCACCCCGAGCAGAGCCCCGGCAGCTGAAGACCGCTGGTTCCAGCCACAGCCATTCTCCACACATCCTGATGAGCCTCACGTTTGAAGGAACGAGCAGAGGAACCCAGGTGTGCGGGACTCGGGGAATAGATCTCCAAGCCTGCTCGGATTGGCACTGCGCCTCCTCCACACAGATCCCCCTCCCCATCTTCCAGTATGTAGGTGTTACACCCACCAACTGCCCCCGGCGCCTTGTAATCCAATCAACGGCCAAGACCCAGAGACTATAAAACCCAGCTCCCGGAAGAGAACGGTTCAGAGTCTCCTGCCTCTGCGCCTGGCTGTCCTCACCGGGGCCCCTTGGAGGAGGGTGGGTTGAGTTTCCCTCCCCACCCCTTGCAGAGCTCCAGCAGCAGAAGACCTCCGGTTCCAGCCACAACCGTGCTTAAAACCACTCTCCACACATTCGGACAAGTCTCACGCATGAAGGTACGGGCAGAGGAACACAGGTGTGTGGGACCCAGGGCATAGATCTCCAAGCCTGTTCGAATTGGGACTGGGCCTCCTCCACTCAGATCCCCCCGCCCCCATCTTCCAGTATGTAGGCATTACACCCACCAACTGCCCCCGCTGTGTAATCCCATCAATGGCCAAGTCCACTCTACTGGGGATAAAGCTAAGGAGATGCTGATTACAAACAGTTTAGGGGGTTCATAGAGTAATTAAGCAACTTACCAAGTTCTGTCAGGTTGTAAGTGACAGAATTTGGGTCCAGATTTTCTCTAGATCCAGTTTTTCAGCTTCTCATTTCATGTTCCTCTATGCTGTCCTGAATGTTGTTTGCTTCTAGTGATAACTACTTGTAGCTCTCTCAAGGAAAAATGTATAGTCTCCTACTTGCTTTAATATCCGATAGCACAGCGGGTAGGGCGTTCGCCTTACACGCGGCCAACATGGCCGACCCGAGTTCGATTCCTCCGCCCCTCTCGGAGAGCCCGGCAAGCTACCGAGAGTATTCGATATGCCAGACACAGTAACAACAAAGTCTCCAATGGAGACGTTACTGGGCCCGCTCGAGCAAATCGACGATCAACGGGAGGGCCTTTACTTACTTTACTTTACTATTATCTAAAATCTGCCTGTGGCAGGCAGGCTTGAACAGTGGTGGGGAAATTTGAAATAATGGTGTTGGGAAGGTGTAATAGTGGTGATAAGATGTAATCATGGTGGGGTTGGTGTTGATATATTGAATATAATCAATGTGAACAACCTTTTTATAAAATAAATTTTTTAAAAAAGATCTGAATTGATGTCTTTATTCCCCTCTGCTCCTCTTGGTTGCTCTTATGTAAAAATCCCACGTGGGGCTGGAGCTATAGTACAGTGTACCCACTGGACATTTGCCTTGCACGCAGCTGACCCAGGTTCAATTCCCAGCATCCCATATGGTCCCCTGAGCACCGCCATGAGTAATTCCTGAGTGCAAAGCCAGAAGTAACCCTTGTTGCATCGCCAGTTGTGACCCAATAAGCTGAAAAATAAATAAATAAATAAAATCCCATGTTCTGTTAACAATTATACCATCAAACATTTATTTTTCACTTTTTGGCTTTTGGGCCTTGGTTTTGAGCCATCAGAGCCCTCAGAGATGCTCAGAGTTTACTCATGAATCTGTGCTCTGGGAATCATAGTGTCAGGGACTGAACTAGGGTTTGCTGTGTGAAAGATAAGCACCTTAATCCTGTACTATCTCTCTAGCATCATCAGACATTTTTATATTCTAATCCTTCATATTACTGGTATTTATTTGTTTCCTAGTCATTTTATAATATTCAATGGATAATTTAGTGATTAACTCATCATTTGGGGGAGGGGGGAGGGGAGAACTTCCATAGCTCCTGGGCATTTCCTGGCCATAATCTGTCTGGTGCTATTCGGGTCCAGCAGTGCCTGGGCTTCCAAGACCATCCTGATGGTGCTTAGATGACCATGTGGTGCTGAGATTGAATCTGGGGTCCTGTGCATGCCAATCATGCTCTCCACTCCTTTACGCTATCTTCTTAGCTCTGGTAACTCACTTTTTTCTCATTATTTGCCTCCTAATATTTTAATTTTTGTTTATATTGCTTCTCACTTTAAATTGTTTTCTTATTTCATTTGTGCTTTCCCCATTCCAAGTTTGAATTCCAGCTTGAATCCTTTTATCACCTAAAATTATTCCACCACTCAAATAATATAATCAGATATCCCACTCTTATTATAGCCTCCTATCTTTTGGGGGTTGCAGATGGAGTTGGGTGTTTGTGCCACATCCAGCTGTGCTCAGAGCTTACTCCTGGTTCTGAGTTCAGGCATCACTCCTGGAGGTGCTCAACAATCATACACAGTGCCAAGAATCAAACTCAGGTTGGCGGTGTGTGAAGCAAGCACCTTATTCCTTATACTATCTCTCAGGGCCCTAAAGCTAAACTTTATAAACTAATTTTATAAACTAATTTATAAACTTTTATAAACGAATTTATAAAGACCTCTGGTTCCTCGATTAATTAGTTAATTCTTATATCCTATGCATTAACCTTGTGCTCTTTTATCTTGTTTATATATTAGATTGGGCTGGAGCAATAGCACAGCGGGTAGGGCATTTGCCTTGCATGCAGCCAACATGGCCAACCCGAGTTTGATTCCTTCGCCCCTCTCGGAGAGCCCGGCAAGCTACCAAGAGTATCTCGCCCGCACAGCAAAGCCTGGCAAGCTACCCGTGACGTATTCGATATGCCAAACACAGTAACAACAAAGTCTCAAAAAATGGAGACATTACTGGGCCTGCTCGAGAAAATCGATGAACAATGGGAGGACAGTGACAGTGACAATATATTAGATTATAGGCCATGTTGCACCATTTCTATTGGTCCTTGCCAATATCTCAACTCTCCTATGTACCTTCTGTTGTACCACCCTGAGAATCATGGTTATGGTCCTGCTTCTCCATTCTCATCCCTCTACTGGTTACTATTGGTGGAAAACATACAGCCTCCTAACTGGCACAAATTCAAGATCCTCAATGTCAGCTGGATTTGTCCAGAACACCTCTCTTTTCTCTTTTTGCCAGTTCTCTACTCCTTTCTTCACAATCACTGAGTTTCTCCTTTCTCTTAAATCTCTGAAAATGACCTGACCCTTTATTTCACAAAGACACATTGTTGAAACCATTAAAGACTAGAGAGATAGTACAGTAGTTAAAGCATTTGGCAGCCAACTCATATTCACTCCCCAGCAACCCATATGGTTTCCTAAACCCTGCCAGCAATGTTCCCTGAGCATAGAGCCAGGAGTAAGCTGAGCACTGCTGGATGGAGACCAAAACAAACAAACAATAACAATAAAAAAAAAAACTATGATGCAGATGGAAGCTACCAACATTAGATCTTCAACCCTTTATCTTTTCTGAAATCTTTTCTTTCTTGGTTTTCTCTATGGCAGTTTTCTGATTACACACACACACACACACACACACACACACACACACACACTCAGTACTTTAACCTTTTCAGTCAGATTGTATCTTTCAAAACATTAAATACAACTTTTAATTTCCAATAGCTTGTGCTTTTAGTCCTACTCAAATCCCAGAAACAAGGCAATGCAAGGGAAGGAAAGAACACAACAAACAATAATTACTAATAGCTCAAAAATAAGAGATGGATGAGGCTATGGCTCAGTGGTAGAATACATGCCTCACATACCTGAGTCCCCAGTATCACACACACAATTTAGATAATTGCCCAGGAACAAGCATTTGTGTACCCCAATGGAAATTCTCACCTGGGAAACCTGATTAAATCTTTTTGGGGAGATTGGGGAATTAAAGCCATAATCAGCAGTGCTCAGGGCTTATTCCCAGCTCTATGCTCAGAAATCACTTCTGGCGGTGCATAGGGTATCAATATGAGATGCCGGGGACCTAACAAGGGGCAACAGTACCACAGGCAAGGCAAATGACTTACCTCCTTAATATCTTTGCTGCCCAAATATTACATTGCATTTCCACCCTCATTCCTGTTATCAGAAGCAAGGAAATACACAAAGTAATCCAGTTTCACTAAATTTGTTGCACGAAAGCTAGTATTTATCTCTTATTGACTTTTTTGTTTGATTTTTTGAGCCACATTCAATGATGCTTCGGGGTTACTCCTGTCTCTGTACTCAGGAATCACTCCTGGCAGTACTCAGGGACCATATGGGATGCCGGGAAACAAACTTGAGGAGTTAGCTGCATGCATGGCTAGAGCCTTACCCACTATACTATTGCACCAGCCCTTCTTGTTGACTTTTTTTTTTTTTTTTTGCAAGCCACACATTAGAAACTGGAATAATCTTTTTGTTGTTGTTTTTATTTATGGGCCATACCTGGTGGTACTCAAACCTCACTTCTGACTCTGCACTCAGGGATCATTCCTGGTGGGGGTCAAGGGACCATATTAGGTACCAGGGATTGATCCCAGGTGAGTGACCTTACTCTCTCCTGCCCCTGGAACATCTTCTGATTGGTTCAATTGGTGCTAGGGAATCATGCAGTATCATGAATTGAACCTGGACCTCTTTTTTTTTCTGTTTGGGTCACACCCAGCAATGCTCAGGAGTTACTCCTGGTTCTGCACTCAGGAATTACTCCTGGCGGTGCTCGGGAGACCACATGCGATGCTGGGAATTGAACCCGGGTCAGCCGCATGCAAGGCAAACACCCTACCTGCTGTGCTATCACTCCAGCCCCCTGGACCTCTTGAGTACAAAGCATACACTCAGTCCATTGAAGTTTCTCTCCAACGACTTGACTGCTTAATTTATTAACCTAAAAACTAATTCATATTTATTTTCAGGCATTTCTCAGGACTACTTTTTTAAAATAGGACTCTTGGCTGCAAATGACAGAAAACCACATCAAAGCAGGTTAAGTGTAACAATTAATTACTTAATCTGAAAGTTTCAGATTTGTACTTGAAACAAATACCTGGATTGGGGAGGGGAGAGACATCAAAACTGTCATTCTAACAGCTTTGCAAAGGTCTGTCTCACAGAGATTCAATAAAAAATAAATTTTTTAATTGTCACTCAATGCCACTGGTGTTTGCCATTGATCAGAAACCACAAAAATATTTTATTTCACTGAAGAAAAATATGTAAACATCAAAAGCTTAAATATTATGAAAAATTGCAAAGTATAAATTAAAATAGGAAAGGAAACTTTGAACAGTATGCACTGAGCAGATGTTAGGTCTAGCAAACTGCTAGGCCTAGATTATTTATGATTTTAAAACAATAAAAATCAAAAATAGTAAAATATAAAAACAAACTAACGTTTTACATACTCTAGGAAAAAGAATTTTCAGCAAAGTACAAAAAATTTAAGCATTTCTTTTGTTAAGGTCTACAATTCGAACACAAGGCACCCGTGAGGAGTTCAAAGATTTTATTAAAGAGAGTTGTTGCAGACTCACCGGCCAGGGCCGCAACCCCCAAAAAATACAGAAAGGGTACAACTCCCACCAACTGGGAAGGGTTTAAAACCTAAAACCACGTTGTTCTTTATTCCACCTGTGAGCTGATGGTTGTGCCACCTGTAGGTGCCACTTTGTTCTATGCTTTCCATGCCTGACAGAGCTCTAGATTCCCTCTTTCTACTGATTGGCCTGCACTATCTGCAAGCATTGCACATTTTGTTTGTTCCCTTCCATTTCCCAAAATGTGATCTCGGGTTCATGCCCAGTTCAGCTGTCAGTTACATAACCATACAGAATAGCAAAATGGCTACTAACAACTAAAATGGCTATACTTTGGTTCTACCACTTCCTTTAATTTTGTAAATCTATACTGTGGAATAGTTCAGAATGTCAGTTCTGTTTCAAATAACAGAATTGGTTACTGATCAAGAAAACGTAATTTGTATTATAAAATTCTTTAATAAAAATTCCTTAAGCAGTACAAAAAAATTGTACATAAGGTAGATTGGTATCTGAGTACTCCAACTCCTTGTACCATAATTAATGATGATTATTCGATGACATCAGTGCCTTACTAGGATTACTTCATCAAAAAAAAAAAAAGCTTAAGAAAATCATTGTGCTGGAGTGATAGCACAGCGGTAGGGCGTTTGCCTGGCACGCAGCCAACATGGCCGACCTGAGTTCGATTCCTCCGCCCCTCTCGGAGAGCCTGGCAAGCTACCGAGAGGATCTCGCCCACACGGTAGAACCTGGTAAGCTCCCCGTGACGTATTCGATATGCCAAACACAGTAACAACAAAGTCTCCGATGGAGATGTTACTGGGCCCGCTCGAGCAAATCGATGATCAACGGGAGGGCCTTTACTTTACTTTTACTTTTTAAGAAAATCACTAACATTGGGTCCAGAGAGATAGTACAGGGGTAGGATGCTTGCCTTGTGTGTGGCTGACCTGGGTTTGATCCCTGGCCTCCCTTATGGTTCTCTGAGCCTGCTGGGAGTGATCCCTGAGCACATGGCCAGAAGTAACACAGAGAACTGCTAGTTATGGTCAAAAACAAAAAAAAGAAAAAATGAAAATATAAAACTAGTGGTCAGAGAGGTAGTACAGCAGATAGGGCACTTGTCTTACACTGAGTCAACACAGATTTGATCCCATCATCACAAACGGTCTCTGCAGTTAATGTGAAAACCTGACACTTTGGTTCACTCAGGCTCAGACATTACATTTCAAAGGGCCTCATATCTCATATTTTAAAACACTTGTTAAGTGGAGTTCATGCCCAATTCAACCAGCCTAATCAGTGGCTGAATAATTAGCAATACTTCTACATTAAAATAAATACATAAATCACTGTCACTGTCCTCCTGTTGTTCATCGATTTGCTCCAGCGGGCCCAGTAACGTCTCCATTGGGCGACTTGTTTTTACTGTGTTTGGCATATCGAATATGTGAGGGGTAGCTTGCCAGGCTTTGTCCTGCCGGGCGCGATACTCTCGGTAGGTTGCCAGGCTCTCCAAGAGGGGCAAACGAATTGAACCCGCCTTTGCCGGGCCAGCTGGGTGCAAGGCAAACACCCCACCACTGTGCTATCGCTCCGCCCAAATACATAAATAAGTAAAATTTAAAAGGCCCTCCCGTTGATCATCGATTTGCTCGAGCGGGCCCAGTAACGTCTCCATTGGAGACTTTGTTGTTACTGTGTCTGGCATATCGAATACGTCACGGGGAGCTTGCCAGGCTCTGCCGTGCGGGCGAGATACTCTCGGTAGCTTGCCGGGCTCTCCAAGAGGGGCGGAGGAATCGAACTCGGGTCAGCCATGTTGGCTGCGTGCAAGGCAAACGCCCTACCACTGTGCTATCGCTCCAGCCCTGAGTAAAATTTAAAAAATAAAAAACTTGTTAAATTTTTCAAAGAACTGTAAGTGGCTGGCATCTTAGTAAACGGGTAGGGTGTTTGCCTTGCACATGGCCAACCCCGGGTTAGATCACCGGCACCAGTTTGGTCCCCAGAGTCCCAACAGGAATGATCCTTAAGTGCAGAGCCAGGAGTCAGCCCTGAGCACACTGGGTAGACACTAATCCCACGCCCCAATAAAATACAATACACCGTAGTGGTTTCTTTGCCACAAACGTTTTTGTCACGTTTTGTTGTTGTTTTTGTTGTTGGGCCACATCCAACAGTGCTCCGGGCTGACTTCTGGCTCTGCGCTCCGGTATCACTCCTGACAAGGATCTGGATACCTCACTAGAGAGTGAACCCATGCCTACCGCGTGCAAGGCAAACCCTCTACCACTGTACTCTCTCCAGCTCCATATTTTGGAAACTCAGTTAGGGCCTCCGCAAAATGGAAGAAGTCTGAATCCTATATTTGCACATAATACCATTTACTGAGAAACTGCTCTTTCCCAGCACTTTACACATTGCATTTCTCATCATTTCAAGCCTATGTCGTAGGCAGCAGACAGTAATTATATTCCCATTTCAAGGATAGAGAAAGTAGCCAACAGAGCCAATTCCAGAGTCCAGGCACCCCAAAGGCCCTCCACTTCTCTAGCCTTTAGGACCCAATCTGGTACCCAACAGGCAGACCTCCAGAAGGTAGGACTCGCAGCATCCTGAAAGGCTCACGTGCAGAAGAGGAAAGGGGGCGGGGCCAGCCGCGCCGGCTCTCTGCGCGTGCTCGGGCGCGAAGCACGCCGGGAAAAGGGCGGCGCCAGCGGGGCCGTTTCGCCTGGAACTTCCGTCGTGCGAGCTCGCTCCGCTAGCGTCCGTGAGAGAAAGTAGTAAGACTCCGTAAGCGGCGCTGGTTTCGGGCTTTCCCCCGGGGCCCCTGTTCCATTTTTACCGGAGAGTGGCGGAGTTTCGTCTGTCCTCGAGAGGAAGAAGGGTCCGGTTGTGCCTGGCGTCTCCAGCCGGGGCGCTCTGCTTGCGGATTCCGCCCTGTTGAGGGGTCGGGAATCTAGCGTCTGGCCCCCCCGGGTTGGTGTCCGTTGCGTCCGTGACCTTTTCCCAGGAGTGGGGAGTGGGAAGGGAGGGCGTTCAGTGCCCCTCTTTCCCCGAGTTTCCTTCCTCCTGCCCGCCCCCGGCCGCGGTCTCTTGCGCTCCCTCAGTTTCCGAAACGTGGTTCTCCTAATGTGGTGGAAGGAGGGTTAAAAAAAAAAAAAAAAGGTTACTGGCTTGGTGCAAGTAGAACTGGGCACGGGATTCTCACCCGACAGATCACATGCTTCCAGAAAGTTGGTGTTTTTGTGCTCGGGCCGCATCCGGCGGCGCGGCGTGCGGAGCCGGGAACTCCCTGGGCTTGGCGCGGGTCCTGGGAGCGCCGCCTCCCGCCCGGAGTTTGATGGCTTGAAATTGGGAGGCAGTGGGAGCGCAGCCTTTCAAGCTTTTACAAAGTGCAGCCTTTACATTTTGAAATGTAAAACTCCTGAGTCCAGTTTTATTTGATTTCGCGCGCAGGATTGAGAATATCTTGGTTTGCCAGGAGGGCTGGCGTTTGCCGAGGGTTCAGGTGTTGGAGCTTTTTCAGATGTGCCACTCCAAAAAAAGTTTAGGCCTTGCAAAGCAGCCTGAACCCAGAGCTCTGAAATGATCTTGTTTGTTTCTGGGCCACACTCGGCCGTGCCCAGGTTACTCCTGGCGCTGCCGGCCGGACTGTAAGGGTTGCCGGGGATCGAACCCGGGTCGGCTGTGTACAAGGCAAAAACCCACCGTATGATCGCTCCAGCCCAGTTATCCTTTTTTGAGATAGCTCTAATGTAGCTCGACAACTGGTGTTTCTCCTCGATTATATGTTCTTAAAATGTGTAAGAAGAACAGTTACATGTAGCCCTGACTCGAGACTTAACTCATTTGTACTTTGCGAACATTAGTGATGTGAGTCGTAAAACTGGTCCTAGGTTTTTCTGTGAGTGAAAACCGTTAAAACCCGAAATAGGTGCGGCAATTCAATCAGCTTATCAGTGGCTGAATAAATAGCAGTACTCCTACATTAAAAATAGGTGCGGGTCCCAGACGATAGTACAGCAAGGTAGAGCCTTGCACATGGCCGGCGCGGGTTCGATCTCCGGCATCCCATATGGCCCCTGCAAGCCCACCAGGAATAATTCCTGAATGCAGAGCCAGGAGTAACCCCTTAGCATCCCCGGGTGACCCCGTCAGAAAAAAATTCGAACTTAACATGGGCAGCCAGATGGCAGAAAAGCTATTTTCTGAAATTCTTTGTCTTGTACAAATTAAAGGTTCAAAAAAAAATACTATTTGATATATAACACATCTAGTTGTCTTATGATTTTACAAACTTATTTAAAGCTATCTACACAATATACAAGTATGTGCTAAGTCCCTAAAAGCTGCTGATTTACATGATGAATTCAAGATGTTTAGCTTTCTAGACCTTCCAACCATTATGCTTATCTGCTTTTCCAATTTCCTCCCCTCCCACTTCACTGTCACTGTCTCTCTCCTCCTGTTCATCGATTTGCTGGAGCGGGCCCAGTAACGTCTCCATTGGAGACTTTTTTTGTTGTTACTGTGTTTGGCATATCGAATACATCATGGGCAGCTTGGCAGGCTCTGCCAGGCGAGATACTCTCAGTAGCTTGCTGGGCTCTCTGAGAGGGGCGGAGGAATCGAACTCGGGTCGGCCATGTTGGCTGCGTGCAAGGCAAACGCCCTACCGCTGTGCTATCGCTCCTCCCACTTCATTGTTTCATAATAACTTAAAATAGCACTGTAGCACTGTCCTCCCAATCCCAGGATTAGTAACGGCTCCATTGTGAGACTTGTTACCGTTTTTTGGCATATCGAATATGCCACGGGGAGCTTGCCAGGCTCTGCCGTGCTGGTGGAATACTCTCTGTAACTTGCCAAGCTCTCTGAGAGGGATGAAGGAATCGAACCTGGGTTGGCTGCATGCAAGGCAAACGCCCCACCCGCTGTGCAATATCACCCAAAATATATGCTTTTTGCTTATGCTCTTCCTCTATCTGGATTTTCTCCTGTCTGTTGTATATAAATCTCCATAAAACCTAATATGAATTTCACTTTCTAGGAGGTTACTTTGGCCATCTTCCCTAATTTATGCTTTGTTTGCAGTTACCTTACTATGTTGAGCAGAATTTTCTAAGTGCAAGAACATCCTACTCTGTAACAGTAATACCCAGACATCTCATAAGAAATTGTGAAAATGTAATGGGGCAGGCTGGATAGTCAAGTGGATAGGGCACTTGCCTTACACGTGCCCGGGTTCCATCCCAGGCATTCCATTTTATTCCCCCTGAGCAGTACCAGCGTGATCCCTGAACACCTGTGAGAGTGGCCCCAAAAAAATCTATTTTCAGAGGGGGCTGGAGCGATAGCACAGCGGGTAGGGCGTTTGCCTTGCACGCAGCCAACATGGCCGACCCGAGTTCGATTCCTCTGCCCCTCTCGGAGAGCCCGGCAAGCTACCGAGAGTATTCGATATGCCAGACACAGTAACAACAAAGTCTCCAGTGGAGACGTTACTGGGCCCACTCGAGCAAATCGATGATCAACGGGAGGGCCTTGAAAATAGAAATCAAGAATTTCTTGATGGGACCTTTGGAATATCCAAGTGGAGATACTTACTTAGTAGGCAATCAGGTAGTAAATAGACGAGCTGAAGATTGTAACCTAGAAGTGATAATTAAATTTGAGGTAATGCACAAGTGAGAAGCGTTCCAGGAAATTGTGTTTTGGAGTAATATATTTTAAAAGCAGGTAAAATATGTGAGAAGACTGAAAAAGAGGTAGATGAGAAATAGGTCTTAGAGTCATTCCAAGAAAATTATCAAGGAGGGAGACAACAGAAAAAAATAGCTTTAGGTGCTGGAGCAATAGCGTAGCGGGTAGGGCATTTGCCTTGCACGCGGCCAACCCGGGTTCAATTCCCAGCATCCCATATGGTCCCCTGAGCACCACCAGAAGTGATTCCTGAGTGCCGAGGCAAGAGTAACCCCTATGCATCGCTGGGTGTGACCCAAAAAGAAAAAAAAAAGCTTTATAATGTATTTTAGGGGCTGAACAGCTATTAAAGTGTATGGGGGCGTTTGCCTTGCATGTGCCTGACCTGGGTTCAATCTCTGGCTTCCCACTGGTCCCCCGAGCACTTCCAGGAGTAATTCCTGAGTGCAAAGCCAGAAGTAACCCTTGAGCATTGCCAGGTGTGGATACCCCAGGACCCAAAATAAAGTTTTTTGTGTTTTTGGTTTGATTTTTGAGATACATCCCACAGTGCTCAAAGCTTGCTCCTAGCTCTGTGATCAGAGATCATTCTAGGCAGTGCTCAGGGGATTGTTTGTGGTACTAGGGATTGAACTAGGGATGGCCATATGCAAGGTAAGCACCTTAACCTCTATTATTTCTCCAGTCCTCTTTTAATATTTATGTGAGAAGCCAAAAGAAGAGCAGTTGAATTATATAGATGATAACTTGTTCTATATGAGGGCAGTATGGCTAGTGAGTATTGCGAACTACATAAGCAGTGTTCACTTCAGATACATTTACACTGCTGATATTTGTAAGTTAAAATTTTATGGGTTTGGTGGTTTTATACTATAGTCAGGCCTGGGAAAATAGAAATAAAGGCTAATACCATAAGAAATCATACAGTTGTATGTACCAAAGTCAAGCAAACTATATTGAGGAATAATGGTTAAATGGAAGAAAACCAGTGTTTGCCAAGCTACCTAAAGTCTTTTGTGCTATTTACCTTACAACAAATTTCCACCAGCAGTAAATTGCCTTATTTATATAGATACAGTTTTTACATCATACTCTTTACTAATCCATATTTTATTTTAAGAATCTGCAAGTGTTTTCCGAGAAAAAAAGGCATTCATTTGGAACTGGAGAACAAGTTAGCATAAGATACTAAAATGAAAGAATCAATAGCTGGTGAATGTGATAAGGCAGTTGCACCACATCTAGAACACCTGAAAGAAATTAAGATGGAACCTGACAATACTCAGGTAAAACTCTACCTTGTTTTCTATTGTTTTCCTTTTCTTTCTTTCTTTTTTCTTTTTTATTGAATCACAGTGATATACACAGTTACAAAGTTGTTCATGTTTGGAGTTCAGTCATATTATGTTCCAACACTCATCCCTTTACCAGTGTACTTTTCCCACCACCGGTGGTCCCAGTTTGTATACCTCCACCCACCACCTGCCACTATAGCAGGCACTTCTCTCTCCCTCCTCCCTCTCCCACTCTCTTCCCACCCACCCTCACTTCCTCTCTCCTTTTGGGCTTTATGGTTTGCAATGCAGATAATGAACGGTTATTACGTATCAGGTATATCCCTTTACCTGCTTTCAACACTCAGTTCCTGTCCCAAAATGAGCATTTCTAACTATTTTGTCACGTTGGTCCTTTATCCTAACTGCCCTTCAACCCCCACATACTCTTACGTCAAGTTTCCAACCATTCACCGGTCCTCCTTGCTCCTGTTTACCCTGTCCTTGAGTATTAGTCTCATACTACATGTTTTGTTTTGTTTTTTAATCCCACAAATGAATGTAGTCATTCTATACCAGTCCCTCTCCTTCTGACTTGTTTCACTCAGCATGATACTCTCCATGTCCATCCAAGCAAATTTCATGACTTCATTTTTCCTGGTGGCTGTGTAGTATTCAGTTGTGTAGATGTATCATAGTTTCTTTATCCAGTCGTCTGTTCTCTGGCACACAGGTTGTTTCCAGATTCTGACTATTGTGAATAGTGCCACAATGAACATTGAAATGCAGATGGCTTTTCTCAGTGTTTTTTTGATCCTCAGGGTATATTCCCAGAAGTGGTATTGCTGGGAAGTTCAATTTCAATTCCTCAAGTTCTTTGAGGAATGTCCGTATTGTTTTCAAAAAGGTTGGGCCAGTCTGCATTCCCACCAACAATGAAGGAAAGTCCCTTCCACATACACACACCCCATCATCCACATTTGCACCAGCACTAGTTGGTCTTTTTCTTTTGGATGTATGCCAGTCTCTGTGGTTTGAGTTGATAATCTCATTTTGATTTGCATCACCCTGATGATTAGTGGCGTGAAGCATTTTTTCATGTGCCTTTTGGCCATTTGAATTTCTTCTTTGAGTAAGTTTCTGTTCATTTCCTCTCTTCATTTTGTAATTTGGTTGGATTTTTTTTTTAAAGTTTAACAGTGTCTTATGTAGCTTTGGTATTAACCATTTATCAGATGGATATTGAACACATAATTTTTTCCATTTCGTGGGCTGTCTTTGTATCTTAGACACCGTTTCTTTTGAAGCTTCTTAGTTTCATGTAGTACTATTTGCTTATCTGTGCTTCCGCTTGCTTGTTCAGTGAAGTTTCATCTTTGAAGATGCCTTTAACTTCAATGTCGTGGAGGGTTTTGCCTACTTTTTCTTACATGTATCTTATGGATTCAGGTCTGATATTGAGATCTTTTAATCTATTTTGATCTAACTTTTGTGCATAGAGTTAAAAAGAGGTCTAAATTTTTTTTTTTTTTTTTACATGTAGCTGCCTAGTTTTCACAGCACTACTTTTTGAAGAGGCTTTCCTTTTTTTTTTTTACAACTGGCATTGCTCAGGGCTTATTTCTGGCTCTGTTCTCAGGGATCACTCCTGGTGGACATTAGGGACCATATTAGGGTACTGGGGATTGAACTGGGTTGACTACATGCAAGTGTACCTGCTGTACTGTCACTCTGGCCCCCTCAATTCAGTTTTAATTTTCTTCTAGTATTCTTTTTTATTTTTATTTTAATGTAGTATTGCTATCTATTCAGCCATTGATTAGGCTGATTGAATTGGGCATGAACTCCACTCTAGTATTCTGTTTAGAAATCACCTAAAATTGGGGACATTCAAACACATAAATCAAGTTCAGATAGATTGCCTGCCACTCTTAAAAAAAAAATCTTCCTATGTAAGATTCATTTAGCCTATGTAACAATTTTTTGTGTGTTAAAGTTTTTATGAAGATTCACCATTAATGATTAGAACAAGGAAGGAAGGAGGGCCAACAAAATAATAGGGATTAGCATGCATCCAACCCTAGTTTAATCCCCAGCACCACATCCCTGGCTTCCCCCCAGCATTGCTGAGTATAGCTGGAAGTCCCTAGGCACTCACAGATATGACCCGGTTGATGCTCTGCACCAAAGGGCCTTAGCAGTGCCTTATCCTTGTGCCCTCAACAGTGATTGGGCACATGATTGGCCAAGAATCCCTGGGAGTGGCCCCTAGACCCCCCTGAGCATCGCTTAGGAAGCCCCCAATTAGATGATAGATAGATAGATAGATAGATAGATAGATAGATAGATAGATAGAAAGATAGAAAGAACAAAGGAAGGATATTAGATGCCATCATTATGTTACTTGTTAGTAGGGCAACTAAATGACTATGGTAACAGAAATGTCTGGAATCATATCTAGGTCAATAGAAAAGGCAGTGCTTGATGTTACTAGCCAAACCAGGACTAAAAGGGGAATTTTTACCCGTATACCATGGCCTGATTCTATTATATAACTTATTTAACAGACTTTTAGCATAACTTATCATTTTTTTGTTGGTCATCATAAATACATTATATTTATTCTTTTCTTTCTTTTTTCTTCCTTTTTTTTTAAGGAGTATTGTCAAGCCCAGCAATCCAAAATTCAGGAGAATGAACTGAAAATAAACACTACATTTTCAAATGATGGTAATAGAATAATTTTGATTATTTATTCTGACATGATAGTTAATGTAGTCTTTTTTAGAATATCTTTGGGGTTTTTATTGAGTTTGTTTTGGGTTTTTTGAGGGGGTTCTGGAGGATCATACCAACTTCGTGCTTGAGGATTGCTCCTGGAGGTGCTGTGGGGACCATGCAGTGCTGGGGCAGAAGACAAATTCAAGACTCCCTTACACAAAACATGCTCTCCAGCCCTTTGAGCCATTATCATGGCTCCTAGAAGTCCTTTAGATTATTGCATTGTTTGTTTGTATTTTAAGATAGGGAGAAGTAACTTTGAAATTAGTTGAAAGAATGCATATTTGATTTCATGTAGATTCTAATTTTTCTCTGTCCTGTTTTTTGTGTTTATAGCCTCACAATTGACGGCAGGCATTCAGCTTTCTCTGGCATCATCAGGCATGAGTAAAATGCTCCCTTCAGATTCATCCACAGCTATTCAGGTTTCCTGTTCTGGTTGTAAAAAAATTCTTCAGAAGGGGCAAACTGCTTATCAGAGGAAAGGATCTACTCAGCTTTTCTGCTCCACTCCATGTATCACTGAATACATTTCATCTACCAGTTCACCAGCTCTTCCCAAGAGAACTTGTTCAAACTGCTCAAAGTATATAATTCTAAATATTCCTCTTCTTATTTCCAGCACAGATGTAGGATGGAGGCCTGGTTTAAGTTTTCAACATTGTCACTTTTTTCCTAAAGTTGTACTGTCTTAAGAAAGTATCAGGGATGGAGCAGTAGTAGGTAGAGTGCTTGTCTTGCGCTGGCCAACCTCATACGGTCCCACCTCATATGGTCCCATGCACCCACCCAGAATGCATAGACATTAAAATGTTTTTAAAAAATACATTAAGGGGCTGGACCGATAGCACAGCGGGTAGGGCGTTTGCCTTGCACGCAGCCAACATGACCGACACAGGTTCGATTCCCAGCACCCCATATGGTCCCCCGAGCACCGCCAGGAGCAATTCCTGAGTGCATGAGCCAAGAGTAACCCCTGAGCATCGCTGGGTGTGACTCAAAAACCAAAAAAAAAAAAAAAAAAAAAAAAATTAAAATACTAGAAATACATTAAAATACTAGAAAAAAATTAAAACTGAGTTGAGGGGACCAGAGTGACAGTACAGCAGGTATAGCTTGCATGTAGTCAACCCAGTTCAATCCCAGTACCCTAATATGATCCCTAGTGTCCACCAGGAGTGATCCCTGAGAACAGAGCCAGAAGTCCTGAGCACCACTAGATGTGGTCCAAAAATGAACAAAAAGTATAATTCTGGTCTAGTGAAAACAAACCACTTTTGCTTGAATTTCTCTTGTAGATTTTCAAAACTAGGTTTATTAAGAGATTTGTGTGTAAACACACAAAAAACGGCAGGCAAAAGAGCATAGAAGTAGTTACAGACAAACAAAGTAATGGGAGTGACTCGGGAGCACTGTGATAGCTGCAGCCTGATAAACCTAAGCTCCTTGTACTCCCAACAGATTTGCAAAATTAAGATATAAGGAATTCTAATTCTCTTTAGCTTCAAATTACTTCCAAAACTTTCTTACTTTTGTAAGTATCATTAAAAACCCATTCTATATTTGGAGAAGTAGAGGGGGTAATGTGCTAACCTTGTACACGTCTGTCCCAGCTTCAGTTCCCAGTACTGCTGGTGGTGACCTCTTAACACAGAACCAGGAGTAATCTCTGAGTAAACCTAGGTTTGGTGCACACACCAAAAAATCTTTTTAAAACCTTAGGGGCCAGAGAGTATAGTCGGTAAGGTGCTTGCCTTACAGATGCCTGCCCCAAGTTTGATCCCTGGCATCCCCAGTTGATTCCCCATCCCCCACCAAAGTGATCCCTGAATGCAGAGCCAAATATAGTCCAACCCTAGCCCCATGTCCCCTCAGAAAAATATTCTATTGTAAAATTGTGTAGGAAGCAACCTACTAAATATCAGTCATTATGTTTTTGGATTTTCTAAAGTGTAACTTATCTAACATTTTTCTTGTAATGGTAAAAGTTAATTTTCTGAAAAGTTGAGTATCCATCAAATATTTATAATGTTTAATCTTCAAGATTTTTATAAGCTGTTAAATGGAACTTACATAGATATATGGAAAGAATTTTAAAATAGAATAGCAAAAAATGTGCAGAACTTGGAGATTTGTTACGGATTAATGCTTTGAGAATCCTTTATCATATATAATACTGTTTCCTTAGCTATTCTTAAATGCTAATGCTGTTTTAAATATCTTTGTTTTAGAACAAGAAAATAGATCACTAATTTGTTTCTGAATTAATGAATTTCCTTGTTATAATGTCTTATTTGGGGATCAGATTACCATTATTTGAATCTTGCTTGTGTCCGTTTACAGTTAACATTTTACTATTCAAAACGTGTTCTTTAACATTATTGATATACATACTTTGGAAACTTGTTAGAAATGCAGAACCTCAGGTCTTATTCAGAACTACTGAATTAGATCTGCATTTATCACCAGATGATTTATATTCATGGAAAAGTTTGAAAAGTATTGAAAAAGTGTTTTTTAATATTCCTGTTTGTTTTACTAGATGCACGTAAGATGTATGGGTTTGAATATAAGATAAGTAATCAGAATAATACTGGCATATATAGTAAGAACCCAGTAAATGTAAA
The DNA here is from genome assembly GCF_029834395.1 of Sorex fumeus. Taxonomy (NCBI): domain Eukaryota; kingdom Metazoa; phylum Chordata; class Mammalia; order Eulipotyphla; family Soricidae; genus Sorex; species Sorex fumeus. Next base: position 50,340,857 of record NW_026606104.1, read on the forward strand.
CTACACTGTTACTACTCTGAGCAAACTCACAAATTCTTACTGGTTGCTTCAGCTCCTTATTTGGCTGCTGCTTTGAGTGTTATTTGTTGCTTCAAGTCTTCTCAGAACTCTACTTACCTTTCTTATGTTTTTTTTCAACTCTTCAATGCTTTTATTTATTTTTCTTTTTTGCTATGGGCTGTTTGGTTCTTTCTGTGTCCTGCCTTCTTTCTCTACAGAATCATAAAACTGGAAGGGACCTTAGAAATCATCCAGTCCATTTTCTTTTGCTTTTGAGGAAACTGAGGCCCTGAGACTTTAAGGTACCATGTTGCTGTATTTGGAGTTTACCCATTTTACATCTTCAGCAGATCTCTCACATATTGAAAGAGTTTTGAAACACACTGGAGCAAGGCTGGATAGAACTCAAGTAGTATAACATGTCTTAACATATACAAACCCTGGGTTCTATCCATGGCCCACCCCAGCATTGCCTGGTGTGACTGGTACACAGGTAACTGTTGGATTCAGTAATTAAAATTTGTAAAAGGTTGAAGTAGGAAAAATTATTGTGACAGTTGGTTTCTAAGGCAAAGAATTCATATCTGAGCAAAACTATGACACAAGTTTTACTTCTTTCAGAATAAAAAGTTTTAGGGAGCCAGATAGTACAAAGCTTCAGGTATTTGCAATGTAACTGTGACAGTAGTTTGAATTTTGGCATCACATATGATCCCCAGAGCACTGCCTGGTGTGACTGCTGACCACAGAGCCAGGAGTGGCCCTTAAGCACAGAGCTGTATGTGGCCTCAAAACAAATATTTGAGTTCAATCCCCAGCATTAGTCCCCAAGCACCATCAGGAGTAACCCCTGAGTATCATCAGATTGCCCCAAAACCCAAAAGAAAAAAACAAATTGGTGCAGAAGAGTATTTTATTTGTTGGTGGAAAGGTGATAATAACATTAATTGGATGAAATCATCCCATTGTTCAGTATAGTAATCTCTTCCTTTATCGAACCTTCTTTTAAAATTCCACATTGGCTAGTCTCAATGTAGTCTCAGGACTTTCGCTAATTATCGGCTATTGATGTAGTTTGGGATGGTCCACACCTGGCTATAATAAAAGGTGCTTGGGACTTAGCCCTGATTTTGTTCTCAGGGGTCACTCTGCCAGGGTTTAGGGAACCATATAAGGATTGATGAGAAAGGCAAGCAAGCTCCTTTAATAAACCTCTATAGCCCAGCAAAATTTATTTTTTGTTTATAAGGTTTTAGTAGAGTAGGAGCCAGCTGATACCAGGAAGTATTACACTAATATATTACTTGGGTAGTATGCTGGTAACAGGAAGGAAAAACAAAATATTATCAGACTTTCCTGCTTCTCCTGTTGCAGTTTTCTCCTGCCTACTTCTCATCCAGCTAATTTGTCTTCCTCAAGCTTTACCTCTTGGCTATTTTCATATCATTCCTTTATCCCTTCTTACACCATCTTCCTTTTAGCCAGGTAATTGTTCCATCCATCGTTTTTGTCTTCATAATTTTCATAATTCCCAAAACATTGATCATAAATTTTTGGTTTTGGGCCATACAGGGCAATGCTCAGGGATTAGTCCTGCTTGGGGAATACATTACATATGGGATGTCAGCTGCGTGCAAGGTGAACAAGTGCCCTACTCACTGTACTATATCTCTCTGGACCTGATCATAGAATTGATACTTTTCCTTGTTAGATTATGAACCTGGGCAGTAGGAACTATAGTAAATTATATCGCCAAGGCATTAACTGCCTAGAACCACAGTATGTCTGGTAAAGTACCAGGATTACGTATACATTCAGACATTGAGTATATAGTGTTGAGAGCTCTATTTCACACAAGGAAAGTGATTGATGTTATGTTAAGGAACCTGTTATTTCTGGTGCCATCTGTTTAAAAAGGCAGATCAGGGCCAGAGAGTAAGGAGATTAAGGTGCTTGCCTTGTATGTGGCTGACCTTGGGGTCCCTTGAACATCACCAGGAGTGATCTCTGAGCACAAAGCCAGGAGTAAACCCTGAAAATATCTGGATGTGGCTCAAATCCACTTACCCCACTCACAAAACAGATCATAACACATAAAATATTTTTAATCTTCTGGGGGGCCCACATCCAGTGATGTTCAGGTGTCACTCCTAGTTCTGCACTCAGAAATTACTCCTGGCAGTGCTTGGGGAACCATATGGGATGCCAAGAATCAACCCAGATCGGCTGTGTGCAATGCAAACACCCTATCCACTGTACTGTCTCTCCAGCCCCAATATTTTTAATTTTTAAAGAGTTAAAGATGTGTTGGTTTAAGATTTTTTCATCTGGAAAACTTTCTTATCCTTTTTTAATTGAATCATTTTGAGATATAGTTACAAAGTTTTAAAGTTGTTTATTTTGTATTTGGATTTCAGTCATACGATGTTCCAACACCCAGCCCTTCACCAGTGTACATTTCCCCTACCAGTGTACCTTATTTCATTCCTGACACATCTCCCTCATGTGGAAAACTATTCTCTTAAAAACTGATATCCTGGGGGTACTATATTACCAGTTACTTTAGTGTTTCTCTAGCAAAGCTCTCAAATATTTTGTTCTCCTGAACTTTTTTACTCTTGTGAAAAACTAGGTAAACTCAAAGAATTATACTTTGGGTTGTATCTTTAAATATATGCTATTAGAAATTAAAGCTAATGTTTTTTTAAAAATTTTCTCTCATTTAAAACTAGTGAACTCAGTGCATGGGGGGTAGTTTTGTTTTAGTTTTTTTGGTTTTTGTTTGCTTGGGTTTTGGACCATACGCAGCAGAGCCCGGGCCTTAATCTTGGCTCTGCACTCAGGAATCACTTGTGGTGGGACTCAGGGGACGATATGAGGTGCCATGGATCTCACCTGGCTTGGCAGTGTGCAAGGAAAATACCCTACCCACTGGCTATCAAGGGCAACTCCCAGCTTGGCATTCCAGGAGCCAGACCCAGCAATTTTTGGCCAGTCAGACTGTGGTTGAATGTTAGGGCCAAAGGAAGTGGTGCTGCTTGGGCCCTGCAGTGTTTGAAATTATCTTGGCCACCAGGCTCAGGGGACTCCAGGGCTGTTCAAAGAACCATGTGTACCAGTAATCAAACCAGGGTCCATCACATACAAGGTTTGTGTCTTAATCCCTATAGTTCTCTGACCCTAAGAGGAATAATTTTTACAACAAATGCACAGCAGTGTATAACGAATTATAGTACTTTTCTGTTTTTACTGCCTTGATAAATGTTAAAGCTTTACATTTTTTAAATTTTTATTCATTGATTTTGTGGATATTTCTTTTGTTATTTTCTGGTGATAGCACAGTGCGTAATGTGTTTGCCTTGCATGCAGCCGACCCAGTTGGACCAGGTTCGATTCCTCTGCCCCTCTTGGAGAGCCTGGCTAGCTACCGAGAGTATCTCGCCCGCATGGCAAAACCTGGCAAGCTACCCATGACACAAAGCCTGGCAAGCTACCTGTGACATACTCGATATGCCAAACACAGTAACAACTCACACAATGGAGACGTTACTGGGCGCACTCGCGCAAATCAATGAACAACGGGAGGACGGTGCTATATTGGTTTTTGAGCTACACCACATAGTGCTCAGGCTCCTCACTAATCAGTGAACACTCCTGGAGGTGTTCAGGGGAGCATATGCAGTGCCAGGATCAAACCCAGGTTGACCACATGCAAGGCAAATTCCTTAACTCTGTAGTATCTCTCCAGCTGAGCTTTGACAGTTTTACCCTTCATTCCATCTCCACCTTTGCCTCTTTTTCGGGGGGGGGGGGGCGGGGTTATGGGGGAAAGCGGTGCCACACCCTACTGTGCTCAGAATTTTTCCTGGCTCTGTGCTCAGGCATCACTCCTGATGGTACAGGGATTGAACTCAGGTCATCTTCATGCAATGCAAGAACCTTGCCCTTTCCATCCATTCCTGTCTCTCTTTTTTTTCCAATTTAATGATGTAAAATTCATATAGCAAAAACAATTGTTCATTCAAAATAATGTGCAGCAACTTCTATTTTCAAAACATTCCTATCCTATATCACTCTAAAGCAAAAGCTTTATCCATTAAGACAGTATCTGTCATTTCCTGTTTCTTTTCTTTACTCTTGACAACCATCATTAGTACTCTTACTAGAAATACCAGACAATGTCTCTGACTTCTTTTCCTTAGCTTATTTTTTTTTTTCTTTTTGGGTCACACCTGGCGATGCACAGGGGTTACTCCTGGCTCATGCTACTCAGGAATTACTCCTGATGGTGCTCGGGGGACCATATGGGATGCTGGGAATTGAACCCAGGTCAGCCGCGTGCAAGGCCCTACCCGCTGGGCTATCGCTCCAGCCCCTAGTTAATATTTTTTAAGTTCATGTTATAGCTTGTTTATCAGTACTTACTTTTTTGACAAATATTTCACTGTTTGGGATGTTTCCTCTTAGCTGTTGTGAATAGTGCTATTATGAACATGCATATATATGTACTTTTTGGAGTACCTTTTCTCAATTCTTTAAGGCATTGGGCTTAGCAGTAGTGCAGTAGGCTGAGTGTTTGCCTTCCACATGGATGGCCCGGGTTCAATCTCCAGGATCATTTATGGTCCCCCCAGCACCACCAGGAGTAATTCCTGAGCACAGAGCCAGGAGTAACCCCTGAGCATCACCAGGTGTGGCCCTAAAACAAAAAAGGTGTATGCCAAAGAATTGAACTGTAGGATTGGTCCGTTGCTTTGCACTATGAGTTCAAATAACACACACACACACACACACACACACACACACAATAATATCCTAAAATTATGAAAGGGGTCTGAGCAGTAGTACAGTAGGTAGGATGTTTGCCTTGCATGCATCTGATCCAGGTTTGACCCCCGGCATCCTATATGGTCTCCCGAGCACCACGGAGTATCACTCCCCCCAAAAAAAAATTATTATGAAAGTACTGATCTCATGAATTAACACATGCACACATTCGAATATACCTGAGAGAATGCCCCAGGAATTTTGGAATCTTATTTCAAAGTTGTTCAGGTAGGAATATGTTATTTTTTCCAGGTGAGGGGGCAACACCTGGTGATGCTCAGGGGTTTTTCTTGGCTGTGCACTCAGGAGTTAGTCCTGGTGGGGCTTGAAAGACCACATGGATTGCTGGGGATCATACCTACCCATTGTACTATCTCTCTGGCCCCTGAATATGTGATTTCTCATCATTCTGTTGTCACTAGGCTAAGTAATCCTCAAAACAATACTTAAGTATTTTATAATCCCAACTCTGTAGATGAGGAAACAGTATTTAGAGAACATAAATGACCAACCTATAGTTACTTAATGTTAAATGATAGAACCACCCAAATTCAGATTTTGTCATTTGTCAGTGATTTCAAAATCACTGTTGGTATTACTATTACAAAGTTCTTCATAATACGTGAAGCAGTAACAGTTGTGAAATTATAATGAGTACTTACTGATGCCTTCATTAATTTGTTTTTAGGGATATTTTATTTTATTTTTATTGTTTTAGGGATATTTTAAATCTAAAGGATGTAATCAGAATCCAGCCGGAAGATACCTCAAGCAAAAATTTTTGCAGCCAAGCTTGTCTTTCATCTTATGAAGAAAAAAGAAAACCTTTTGTTGCTCTATGTAACAATAACATTTTAACCAAATGCAGCATGTGTCAGAAGACTACTATTGTAAGTTGCTATTCTTCTTTAAAACTGTTAGCAAGGGACTGGAGTACAGCAGGTAGTGTGTTTGCCTTACCTGAGGCCGACCTGGGTTCAAGCCCTGACAACCCCTTATGATCCCCCAAGCACTGCTGGGTATGGCCCAAACTCAAATATTTTTTTTTTTAATTCCTGGCATCCTTATGGTCCACAAGCCCTGCCAGGAGCAGTCACTGAGCACTGCCACAGTTGTCCACCCCCCCCCAAAAAAAAAAAAATTAAAGACTCTACCAAAGAAACAGTACAGTGGACAGGGTGTTTGCCTAGCATGCAGCTCATCTGATTTTGATCCGTGGCATCCCATATCGTCCCCCAGCACTGCCAAGAATAATTCCTGAATCAAGACTAACCGCTGAGCGGGTATAGGACAGACGGAGGACACACACTCGTGCTCTCTCTCTTTCAAAAGTATTTTGTTTTTTCATTGAATTTCTTTTGAATTCTAGATTGAGTTTGAAGTAAAATACCAGAATATGAAACATAAACTTTGCAGTAATATATCTGCTTTTTCTTTTTTTTTTCTTTTTTTTTGGCTTTTTGGGTCATACTCGGGTTATTTCTGGCTCTGAACTCAGGAATTACTCCTGGTGAGCTTGGGGAACGATATGGTATGCAGGGGATTAAACCCAGGTTTGCTGTGTGCAAGGCTACCCACTGTACTATTGTTCCAACCACCTATACTTTTCAAAGTTTCACTAAGCTAACAGTCTCTTCGTGAACTATTTTGAGAACTGTGGAGCTTTCTGTTATACTAGTTCGAGTCTGTTCTGTATACTTCCGGTAAAAGGACAGTTTCATTACTTTAGTAGTTCAAAGAATATTTCCGTATATATGCAAGTAGGAATAAAGATCTGTTCTGTAAAGTGAGGACCGTTAAGTTTAAATTTAACTGCCAAAAAACGTTGTCCTGTGAGTGATCCTTTTGTTCTTTAATGTGGGGATTTCTTTTGTGGTGAGTGATCCTTTTGTTCTTTAATGTGGGGATTTCTTTTGTGGTGAGTGATCCTTTTGTTCTTTAATGTGGGGATTTCTTTTGGGGTGGGGTAACACCCAACAATGCTCGGGTTACTCCTGACTCTGCACTCAGGAATTACTCCTGGTGGTGCTTGGGGGACCACATGGGATGCCAGGAATTTAACCTGGGTTGGCCACATGCAAGGCAAACACCCTACCTGCTGTACTATTCCTCCAACCCCAAATGTTAGGGTTTCTTTTTTTTCTTTTTTTTGCCCTTGGGGTCATACCCAAATATGCACAGGGGTTACTCCTGGCTCATGCACACAGGAATTACTCCTGGCGGTGCTCGGGGACCATATGGGATGCTGAGAATCAAACCCAGGTCGGCCGCATACAAGGCAAACGCCCTACCTGATGTGCTGTCGCTCCAGCTCCCAAATGTTGGGGTTTCTTAAAGTAGAATTGGGAAGAAATTCAATAATTAAGATGGTGGCAAAGCTCTCAGTTTCTTGCAGGACAGTTTATGATGAGTGTAGTATGGAGGTTTTCCTAAAGAATTTTATGGTTAGTGACCGTGAAACAGTGACAACTCAGCATATGGAATGGGAATGCCAGGGTTTGATCCCAGGCATCCCAAATGGTCCCCTGAGCACCACCTGGGTAATTCCTGAGTGCAGTCAGGAGTAACTTTTGAGTATCACTAGGTATGGGCTCCCCTCAAGCCCCCAAAAAACCCAAGGAACACAAGCCAGATATTAGCTTGTTTATAAATGACAAATATGGTAGCAAACATAATCTACTCATCAGCAAAAAACATACTCTTAATTCCATGTACAGAATTGATTGGTTTTTGTGCTACCACTCAGTGCTCAGTCTACTCACAGTTTGATGCTTTTGGATCAGTCAGGTAACTATTGGTGCTAGAGATTGAATTTGGGCCTTCCTCATGCAAAGCACGTACTCCACCCCATTGAGTCATCCCTCTGAAATATGTATAAGTTTTAAGAATCCTTAAACTTATGCAAAGTTAAGATGAATCAAGAATGTCACGTGTTTTTTTTTTTCATAATCATAGAAGTAAAGTCATAAAAGTAAAAAAACCATGAGGGAGAATCCTCTATAGGTTTTTTTTTTTTCTTTTTTTCTTTCGATTTTGGGCTACAGCTGGTGGAGCTCAGAGTTTACTCCTGGCTCTGAGCTCAGAGATCACACCTGACGGGCTCAGGGGACCATATGGGATGCGAGGATCAAACCAGGGTTGGCCATTGTAAGGCAAATGCCCTGCCCACTGTACTATCACTCTGGCCCTAAGGGCTTTTTATTTTTTTATGTTTTTTGTTGTTGCATAATTATTTGAAGTAATTATTTAGGTGATATCTTAAATTTAGTATTTTTAGTATTTTAAGTATTAGCTTTTCTATATGAATAGTAAACTAAATGATACCACTTTTATTGCTTAATATTGTTGAATTATTTCTCAATTTAAAATTTTGTACTGATAATAGATAGAAATAGAAATTTTTGAATTTATGCCTTTATTTTCATTATTCCTTAGCCAATATCCTTTTCTTTGCAGAAGAAAATTATACTGTCTTTCATTATTGTACTGTGTCCCCAAAAGCAATTCTGTTGCTTTATTGTCATCATTGTTTGCTTCTTATATCCAGAAATTCTTATACTTTTTCACTTAAAAAAAGTTATTTTTATATTTTAGTCTTTTCTTTTACCCACTGTAAATGAACCATATTCCTATGTACTGTCATGCTTTCTTGCAAAATCCTGCAATTACCTTATATAACTTGCTGTTACCACATCTTTTTAAGTACACTTCTCTGTCTCCTTTGTGCTGGTAGATTTTCCTGAATTAATGCCCAGTAGATATGGAGGAATGACTGTTACTTGTTTGTGGGGGATGGAGGGGGGTGGGGGTAGTTGGGGAGCACAACTGCAGTGCTCAGGGATTACTCCTGGTTCTGCACTCAGGGATTTCTCCTGGTGTTGCTCGGGTATCATATGGGATGCCGGGTATCGAACCCAGGCTGGGTACTTCAAGGCAAGTGCCCTACCCACTGTACTATTACTCAGACCCAAGGAAAGACTTTACTTGTTTTAATAAAACTTATTTATCTAGTTGATTTTATTGAGATGATGAGTATCTATGATCACTTTCTTCATTTCTTGCATTTGTATCATTATTGCTAGTGATATATCCCCCAAATAATACAAGTAGTTCCCTATTAAATCAGTTCCTTTTAGTCATTGCCATCTAGTCTTTTTTCTGTTCGTTTTTTTTCCTAGATAAAATAATTTTTAAAAATGTAAAAGTGACTTGTTATTGTTTTTGATTAATAATATGCATCATGTATCAGGAATATAAACATTACTCTGTTCTCTTAACAGAAGCCAGCCAAAACACTTCCATCTGGTCTTTGCAAATCATTGAGACCCTCAGATGAAATAGTTGAGATAACCAATGAATTGGGGAAGACAGAACTTTTCTGCTCTATTAATTGTTTCTCTGCTCACAGTAAAGCTAAAGTGGAATCTTCTACAGGTAATGTTTGTTTGGCAATTGTCAAAGGTTTAGTAACTCTTAAAGTTAATTTATAACTTGGTTCATTTCCAAATTAACTTAAAAGTCAAAGCAATGTAAAACTTGCTGCAATGAAAATTTTTCCAGTATTTTTGTATATGAAGAGGATTACTTCACCACCGGATAAAAAATACTTATTTTTACAGATTGTTGCATTTGAATATATATATAACATGTCTACTTAACTCTGCTTTATAAAAACAAGTTGTCACAGGATGTAGAGGTAGTTGAAAACACTATTACAAAAAGTTCACTAATAAGTTGTTCAGGATCAAATATGTATTTGATCAGAGCAACATATAGAATAGTGCCATTTATGTATATAGTAAAATGAATGCTAATGGGGCTCATGCATACAGACTTTATATAGAGATCTTTGCATACTAGCTTAGACACCAACTTAGTTCCATTTATGTTGAAGTTTTGAATCTGGAAGAGTTAGAAATGATACTTATTTGGCAATTCTATAAGAATCTCTTCTGGTTTTTTTTTTTCTTTTTTCCCTTTTTGGTTCGGACCCGGCGATGCACAGGGTCACTCCTGGCTCTGCACTCAGGAATTGCTCCTGGCCATGCTCAGGGGACCACATGAGATGCTGGGAATCAAACTCAGGTTGACTGCATGCAAGGCAAATGCCCTATCCGCTATGCTATGGCTCCAGCCCCGAATCTCTTCTGTTCTTGATCAGTGAAAATTTGCTCAACATTTCAAGCAAATAATAGAAAAGGACTGAAAAATTGTGTGCAAAAGTAGAAGTTGGAAAACAAAAATTATGTTATGTTCTCCTACAGAACCTGGCTATCCTTCAGTGATAAGAAAAATCACTCCAAAAAAAAGAAAGAAAAAAAACACTCCAGTATCCAGCAACACCTAAAGCTATTGGCTATTGTATTGTTCAGTGAAGTTCTTATTAAACCGTGCCTTCTGATTGATTGGTTCTGCCTAGATTTTAAGAAACCTTTCTTGTTTATTTTTATCAGTAAATGTTCCCATGGTGCACAGTGCTTCAGTGGAGCTCCCTTCTCCAAAGAAAGATACAACTCCAGTTATAAGCAATATAGTATCATTGGCAGACACTCAGGTTGCCGTGCCCATCATGAACTCTGGTATCTTACAAGGTAAAACTGATAGGAAGATATTTGCCATAATAATACTTTTGCCATATATAATCTATCTGTATTCTGTTCTCAAAGGAAACGAGTTAATAGTTTAGGATGCTGTTTTATAGAAATTATTTTCAAATCTTGATTGTATGCTCTAATTTATTTTAACAGACCCAGTTCATTCAGAAAGAGCCCACAGTGACGTGACAGATGTAAGTTTTATTATGTGAGAGAGAGAGAGGGAGAGGGAGAGAGAGAGAGTGCATTGGGGAATTGAACAAAGAGCCTTTTGTATGTGAACCATGACTTCTATTAATTTGATCCTAGAACTCAAAAAAAAGGGCAACAAATACCACGAGGTTCACATTCAATTTCTTTTTTCTAATTTTAATCTATTTTTATAAAGTTGTTCACAATACTGTTTTACATTTAATATTCCAACACCAGTCCCACTACCATTACACCTTCCCACCACCATTTTTCAAATGTTTCCACTGTGTGACCCCTAGAGCCTGCCCCCAAAGCAGGACCTAAATAATTTATTTTGTATTGCTTATTAAGAATAATATACTAAAAATGATCCAGAAAGTTTTCCTTAGGGGAAAGCGTGTGAAGATTATTGTATTTCACTCTGGAGCCATTAAACTCTTGTCTTACTTATAGGTGGGAGTATGGGATGTCATGCGGCCACAAATGTAGCACAGAGTCCAGGAATTCTAAAATTTTTATTAAGGTTATCACTGTCACTCTTCTATTGTTCATCGATTTGCTCAAACGGGCCAAGTAACATCTCCATTGTGAGACTTGTTGTTACTGTGTTTGGCATATCGAATACATCACGGGTAGCATGCCAGGCTCTCCGAGAGAGGCAGAGGAATCAAACCTGGGTTGCCCGGGTCGGCCTCATGCAAGGCAAACGCCATACCCACTGTGCTACCACTCCAGTCCAGTAAGGTAATATAACTGGTTAATTTTTTTTTACCCTCCTAAACTGGATGTGACTTCAGGTTCCAGAGCCATCTCTGTGGCATGTTGCTTGTGTTGCTCTCTTCCAAGAGACTTATTTCTGAGCCTCTGGACCATGGCCATTAATGAGCTTATATGGCACCAGAGGCAATTCATAGGCATGACTGCCAGGCTACCAGAAGCACAGGAAAATGGGGGTGGGGGGTTCGCACATTCCTGACTCCATGCGAGCCTGGATCTGTCACAACTTGGGTTTTTCAACAGATTCACTCATGGATGAGACACATCCAAGCCTGTGGAAGTTGGCAGTTGACTTCTGGAGGTTTTCAGTTGTGGGGCTCTACTGGGGCAGGTGGGGGTACTCATCCGTCCCCCTCTGGATTGCCCCAGATGAAAAAGCTGTTAATTCACATTCAGTTTCTTAAATCTCAAATTTCACGATGTTAATAGACCTCTTATTGTCTAGTTCTCCCTCTTGGAGAACCTAACAAGCTACCAAGTATATCCTGCCCGCACGACAGTGTCTGGCAAGTTCCCCGTGGCGTATTCGATATGCCAGAACCCAGTAACAATGATGGATCTCGTTCCCCTGACTCTGAAGGAGCCTCCAATGTGGCACTTGCTAAAATCTCAGGACTAGGACGAATGGAGACATTACTGTTGCCTGCTCTTGCCTGCTTGAGGAGGAAATCGATGAACAAAAGGATGACAGTGATAGAATCCATAAGCATCCTTAGTTTTTCCTCCCGGTTATTTTTTGTTTCTGTTTTTAGGCCACATCCAGTGGTACAGGGGTTACTTCTTACTCTACACTCGGGGATCACTCCTGACAAGCTCAGGGGACAAATGGGGTGCCAGGATTGTATAAATAAGTAAATTATACATACCTGTTGGGCTTGAGAAACAAATTGAGGTGCTTGACTTGCATGTGGCCTGATCCAAATACAATCCAAGGATGCCAGAAGGGAACCTTGAGCACCACTGGGTATAGCCAGAAAAAATGTAGTTTAAATAATCGTGGTTTTTTTTCCTAGTGCTTCTGTAGCACATTCATTTTATTGTTGCTTTAGAAGAGATGTGTTTGAATGTTATTTAAAAACTAGTAAAACAAATGTATCATATCATTTTTTTCTAAAGATTCCTAAGAGTTCACCCTGTGAATCAAGTACTGATGTTACTAATAGTACTGTGGAGCAACCAAGCCTTTCACCATCTTCATCAGTACCCAGTCAGCATACAGTTGACTCTAGTATAGAAGTACAAGAAGATCAAGGATCAAACCAAAATCCTACATGCAGTATGAAATCTGTGAAAATAACTGATGGACTCTGTCACCCAAAATTTACATCCAAATTACGAAAAGGTAAATTACGAAGCATTAAAAAATGTTGCTGTTCTAGATTTCATCATTTGGGAAACAGTATTAAAAAGGACATGACATTCTGTTACTCATGCCAGTTGTTCTGCCAAAAAAATTTCAGTTATCGAGGAGAATCATTCACACTCCAAGAAATTTCTAATTGGAAAAAAACCCTGGAAAAATTTAGAAAGCATGAAAAAAGTGAAATGCATTTGAAGTCGTTGCAGTTTTGGAGGGAATACCAGTTTTGTGGTGGAACAGCCAGTAATAATATACCTATTAGTTCTAAACAGGTAGAAGAAAATAAAAAGTACCTAAAACTTGTCATTGAAAATATTTTATTTTTGGGGAAGCAGTGTTTACCCCTGAGAGGAGGTGAAAAGTCTGTTTCATCTATTAATAAAGGCAATTTTTTAGAATTGTTAGAAATCAGAGCAAAAGATAAAGGAGAAGAAATATTCCAACTTATGACTTCCCAAATTGACTTTTATAATAGTACACAAATTCAGAATGATATTATCGAAGTAATCAAGACTGAAATGTTGGAAGATATTGTAAATGAGATCAATGTCTCCTCAGCTTTTTCAATAATATGTGATGAAATAAGTGATAAAGGTATTAAGAATCAGATTTCAATTTGTGTAAGATACCCACATAAAACATCAAAGGCTATCTTAATTAAAGAAAGATTCTTGGGTTTTATAGATATTGAAGAGATGACTGGGAGCAACTTACATAGGACTATCAGAACTTACCTTCAGCAAATTGGAGTTGATTTGAGTAAAATACGTGGCCAGGCCTATAACAGTGCTACTAATTTGAGGGGAAAATTTAATGAAAGTGCAGAAGAATTCAAGAAGGAAGAGCCACGAGCATTATATACACATTGTCATGCACATTTTTTGGATTTGGAAGTGATTAGGTATTGTAAAGAAATAAAAGAACTCCGAAGTGCTCTAACTACTCTCACTTCTTTGTTTAACATTATTCATATGTCTGGGGAAATGTCAGCAAAATTTCAAAACATTTGTAAATTAAGTAAAAACAAAATATGCAAGAAACATGTATCACAGACATGTTGGACAGTCCATGATCAAATATTGTTATCTGTGATTGAGGGTCTCCCAGAAATTATTGAAACACTAGAAGTTGCATCAAGTCATTCTTCGGACACAAGTTTAGGTGATGAATTGAATGATTTATTGACATTAGTTTCTAAATTTGAATTTATCTTTTGTTTGAAATTTCTTTATCGAGTACTAAGTGTTACAGGAATTCTTTCTAAAGAACTTCAAAGTGAAACCTTAGATATTTTTTCTTTGTCTTCAAAAATAAAAGCAATTTTGGAATGTCTATCAACTGAAAGAAATGATGTGGATTTCAAAACGCTGTGGGATGAAACAGAGGAAATATGTCAAAAAATAACCTGTAAAGGTTTTGAAGTTGAAAGCCCCTCTTTTCAGAAAAGAAGAAAAATTCAGAAAACAGAACATGGTGGTTTAAATAGCATGTTTTCTCCAATCTCAACCGAAGAACAATATAAAATTAATATTTATTACCAAGGATTAGATAGTATATTACTGAATTTAAAATTACGTTTTTCAGAGTTTGATTATTTAAAAATTAAGCAAGTTTCAGAACTATTACTAAAATGGAATGAACCATTAAGTGAATCAACAGCCAAACATATCCAAGAATTTTATAAGCTTGATGCAGACATCATCCCAGAACTTCGATTTTATCGACAATATGCAAAGCTTAACTTTGTCACAGATTACACTCATATTAATTTCATCAATCTTGGCTATTTATTTATTCAGCATGGTCTTCACAGTAATATTCCTTGTATATCAAAGTTATTATATACTGCATTGTCTTGGCCAGTTTCTTCGGCAAGTGCTGAAAACTCATTTTCTACACTGTTTCGTCTTAAAACATATTTATGTCATACCATAGGACAAGAGAAGCTTAGTGGCCTGGGTCTAATGGTTGTTGAGCAAGAATTGGTAAATAAACTGATGGAACCTGAAAGACTGAATAGAATTGTGGAAAAGTTTCTCCATCAGATGAAAGAAATATAATACTTTCCAATTTGAACATACCTGAAAGAATTTTTGTTAGAATATTGCAGGTTTTACTTCAACTTTTTTGTTTCGTTTGGAGCCAAACCTAGCAGTACTCAGGGCTTAATCCTGGCTCTGCATTCAGGGATCATGCCTGGTGGGCCTCGAGGGACCATATTGGATGTCAGGGATTGAAGATGAGTCAGTGCCCTACCCACTATACTATTGCGCTGGACCTTTCAAATTTCTGTCTTTTAAGGAAAAAACCTTGAAAGTTTTATGAAAAAAAAAAACTTGAAGAAAGCCTACAACATGCATTTGGCTCAAATTTCAGAAGACACCAAATGCTAAAATGTTTTCCTTTTCTCGTATCTGGTTCCCCTTCCCTTAAGTGTTAACTGTTTCCAGAGATTGACAATATGTAACTGAATACAATAGATTTTATATTCCTGTTTTAAAAATAAAGACTTTGGATATCTGAACTTTTGTTACTTTTCTGTGAACCTTCACTTTTAGATACTATAATAAGCATTGCATAATGCTGCATATTTTTATGCTTTTTTTTAAAAAAATAAAAGTAAAACAAGTTCATTTGGTAAATAAAGGAAGGGAAGAAAAAGGTAAACATATGTGCTCAAAAAAGAACATGGATTTCTTCAAAATTGAAAAACCAAGTACATATCCCTAGCACACACGTGTGGGCCAGAAAGTGAAAATGTGCCCTAAAGTACAAAAGTCCACATCTCAGGCAGATGTGAGCTACAGAGGAGAGGCAAGCAAGGCTAAGAAAGCACACATCTCAAAAGGATATACAGAGCCAAGTATGAAGTGTTACATTTGTTTTTGAGCCACATCTTGTGGTGCTCAGGGTTTCATTCTGTGTTTAGAATCACACCTGGCAGAATCAGGACCATACGGGGTGCCTGAGCTGGGACCTGGGTTGGTTGCATACAAGGCAAGTGCCCTACCCACTAGACTATAGCTCTAATTTTGTAACTATAAATACAACCCCAGACCTGAAAATGGCTCAGCTAGTAGAATGCCTTGTAAACATGCAGCTGAGTTGCTCAGCATTGCTTCGCAGGCCAAATGTGACCCATGTAGGTGTAGCACTGCCACATGGTAGCACTGTAGCACCTCCCATTGTTCATCGATTAACATCTCCATTGTGAGACTTGTTACTGTATTTGGCATATGAATGCATCACAGGTAGCTTTCCAGGCTTTGCCGTGTGGGCAAGATACTCTTGGTAGCTTGCCAAGCTCTCCAAGAGGGAGCTGAAGAATCAAACCTGGGTTGGCCGGGCCGGCCGCATGCAAGGCAAACACTTTACCCACTGTGCTATCACTCCAGCCACCACATGCTATCCCTAGCTATATACAATAAAAAAAATTTTAAAAATATACAATCTCCCTAGTACTACTACAACCAAGTACATGACAATGTGACTAGTGTACCCAAGTACTACAATTAAAATTGAAAGTATACGGGCAAGACGATGGTGAAACGGTAAGGTGCTTGCACACAGCAGACCCAGGTTTATACCTAGCATTCTATATGGCCCCTGAGCCATTAACTGGGCATGGCCCCAAAACAAAAATTTGAATTTAATTCAGTGACGTTATTTACTTTTTTAAGTTTTCTGTTTTGTTTTTTGCTTTTTGGGTCACACCCAGCGGTGCTCAGGTGTTATTCCTGGCTCTGCACTCAGATACTACTACTGGCAGTGCTTGGGGGACCATATGGGATGCCGGGGATTGAACTCAGGTTGGCTACATGCAAGGCAAATGCCCTACCCGCTGTACTATCACTCCAGCCCCTAATTTTTTTAAATACATTTTATTTACTTTTCAATCAGTTTAAATCCTTGAGGGCTTCAGCATTATGTAGATTCTGTGTCCAGTGGTATAAGCAGGAAGGTTATTTTGGAATGTGGCTTGAACTCCAAGTAGGCACAAGAAACGTGTCCCCAAATAACTGTTTTGTTAGGTTTGCCACCAGGAGTCACTTGGGTTCTTTGTTTTGTATATATAAACACTCCTTTTGTCTTTGGATCACGCCTGGCTCTAAACTCAATAAGCGTTCCTGGCAGTGTTCAGGGGATCATATGGGGTGCCAGGGATTGAACCTGGGTTGGCTGTAAGGCAAGCACCATACCTGCTGGACTATCTCTTGACCAGACAATTCAGTTTCATTTAAAGCATAAATACCTTCCATTTTAGAAGAGCTGTGTGCTCCTTCAGGTTAAGAACCCCACAAGCCACTGCAAAAATGGCTTTGGACTAGAGCCTTCAAGCTGTACCTGTTCATTAGAATTCCAGCCCTCCATAGGCTCCAAGATGGTAGAAAGATAAGTTTATTTTATTCAGAAAATTCTATTCTGCTTTTTATTTCATTTCCAGGTATTTGAATTTTTCCATTTGTGATTTCCATTTTCAAAACATTAGATAATACAATTTCTGTCTTGAGTCAGTGAAAAAAAATTTCAGGGTGGGCTCAGTTGATCTTGGGCCAACAGGGAACAAGCTACCCCCAACTTCTCCCGAGTCAACATTACCTCAGGTTACTATGTATCCAAAGAAGAAACCATAGATGTGTTTTAAAAGTATCTTCTTAGGTGTATATTTTTTTAAATGGAGATCAGAGCAATAGTACAGCGGATACAATGCCTGCCTTGCATGCGGCCAACCCCAGTTTGATCTCTGGCACCCCACAGGGTCCCCCAAGTCCCACCAAGAATGGTCCCCGAGGGCAGAGTCAGGAGTAAACTCTAAGAAAGAAAGGGTCTGAAGCACAATCGCATGTGGAAGTCCCAAGTTCCATCCCTGATGCCACACGTTCCTCCAACTAGCAGTACTGCATCTAATAGCATAGGCACTCCCGTCAGGCCCGTAGTGAGTCTGAGGATAATCAGAGTGACGCCAGGGCTCCCTGAACAGTTTACAGCACTCGCACACGCACGCATGCGCACACGCACACACACACCAATTTAAATAGTAGCTAAGATTTCAATTGTGAGCTAGAAAATTCAGATCATCACTCCACTGAGCACAACTAAAAAGACTAAATATATTTTGACATTTTGGGTTTTGGTGTATGGACCACACCCAGCTATGCTCAGGGTTTATAGTTCTGTCTGTGCTTAGTCCTGGCAGACTCAGGGTATTATTCATCCAGGACCTTGGGGATAGGGATGAACCATATGTAACCCAAGTCTTGCATTGGAAGCCAAGCATCAAGTCAAACCTTGAATCTTGACTGA
Organism: Sorex fumeus; assembly: GCF_029834395.1. Taxonomy (NCBI): domain Eukaryota; kingdom Metazoa; phylum Chordata; class Mammalia; order Eulipotyphla; family Soricidae; genus Sorex; species Sorex fumeus. The sequence goes on from NW_026606104.1 coordinate 50,358,911, forward strand.
GTAATAAATACCAGGGGCAGAGCGATAGTACAGCAGGGTAGAGTGTTTGCTTTGCATACAGTCCACCTGGGTTTGATTCTAGCAAGCCATATGGTCTGAGCACAGCCAGTGATTCCTGAGTGCTGAGCAAGGAGAAAGCCCCGAGTACTGCCTGGTGTGGCCTGAAAACAAAACTTGGTGCCTAGCAAAAGCTAAAATTTCAGGGTTTGGACAGATAATACAGGGATTAAGGTGTTTGCACACAGCTGACCCTAGTTCAATTCCAGGCACCTGATACAGTCCCCTAGCACTACTAGGAGTGCTCCCTGAACCCCTCCAGGTATCGCTGAAATAGTTTTTAAAAAAATTCTGCTTAAGAAAGATTGTTGAGGTGGGGTGATAGCACAGCAGGTAGGGCGTTTGCCTCACATGCGGCGCCGACCCGAGTTCTATTTCCAGCATCCCATATGGTCCCCCGAGCACTGCCAGGAGTAACCCCTGTGCATCGCCGGGTGTGACCCAAAAAGAAAAAAAATGTCTAAAAAACAATTTGTTTTGTTTTGGGGGGGGGTCACACGCAGCTATATTCAGTACTCCTGACTACTGAGCGATCACTCCTGGTGGGGCTAAGACCATCTGCTGTGTCAGATTGAAGCTATGACTTGCATGAGTCAAGTGCATATAAGGCAGACACCTAATCTGCCCTACTATCTTTTGACCCCTAATTTATTTTTCAAAAATTTTTAAAAACAATTTTTAGCATACTAGGATTCTAGGCACAAAAATACATCACAGGTGACCAGAGAGATATGTATAGGCATTTTCGTCTTCCATCCTGCCAACTCGGTTCAATCCCTAGAACCACATATGTTTCCCCAAGCACTCAAGCACATACCCAGAAACAGCCCTGGAACACTGATGGGTGTGGCACAAAAAATTAGCTACACAAAAATGATGTAGAATACTGTAAAACCCTATCTAGAAATATTAGACTGAAAGAGGATGTTAGCATCATAAAAGTGGCAGACTCCTGCCAAGAACTCTAACAAAAAAATAATTGTGAGGCTGGAGCCATAGTGCAGCAGGTAGGGTGTTTGCCTTGCACAAGGCTAACCTGGGTTCGATTCCCAGCATTCCATGTGGTTCCCCCAGGGTCCTGTATGAGCTCACATTTACCCTGCCAGTCCCATAAGATGACTGGTCACACTTTGGTCACTTGATTCTGTTTGGTTTCTGCACTCAGGAATTATTCCTGGTGGTGCTCAGGGGACCGTATGAAGTGCTGGGGATTGAACAGGGTCTGCTACATGCTACATGCAAGACAAGTGTCTTACCCTCTGCACTACTGCTCTGGCACCTGCATGAATTCTGAATCAAACTTTGATATCCTGAACTTCAGGGTAGCCAAGGAACCTAGGCTGGGATAATATTTAACTATGGGGGGGGGGGGGGGCAAGGAGATAGCTCAGAGAACTGGAACACGCACTCTGCATATGGGAGCCCTGATTCCGTCTATGGCACCACATGGTCCCCCAAGCAGAGTTGAATGTGTCCTCCCCATCCCACCCCCCAAAAAACATTTTATGGGGCTGGAGTGATAGTACAGCACGTAGGGTGCTCGGCTTATACATAGCTGACCCAGGTTCAGCCCCCACAAATCCCTATAGTTCCGAGCACTGCCAGAAGTAACCCCTAAGAATTTCAGGGAGGGGTTGGAGCAATAGCGCAACAGGTAGGGCATTTGCCTTCATGCAGCCAACCCAGGTTCTAATCCCAGCATCGCATATGGTCCCCTGAGCACTGCCAGGATTAATTCCTGAGTGCAGAGCTAGGAGTAACCCCTGAGCATCGCCAGGTGTGACCCAAAAAGCCAAAAAAATAATAATTTCTGGGTGCGGCCCCAAAACAAAAAGCAAAATATTACGTCCCAAAAAAATATTTGAGTAGCCTGCACCCAAATACTACATTTTCATCATAAAAATAAAGACAAAACAGTAGGTAAAAGCAGAAAGATTTATTAAAATAAAAGCCCAGAAGGCGGTTAACTGAGACAGATGAGCACACATGGAGAGTAGCATCTGGGTGGTATGACTTGGGCATTACTAAAGCTGCACCTGGGTACAGGTTTTATCTACTTGTTCATCTGATAGTGTCATTAGCATCTCATTACGCAGCTAAGAGGTATGTGAGTTAATATGTACTTAGGGCTTAATGTGGAGAAAAATTAAAAAAAATGCTGGGGTTTCTTTCCCTGAGCAAGGCTTGAACTGGGTTTTCAAGGCCCTCTCTGGATCAGGTTGAATGGCTCAGGGTCTCAAGGGTTTTGTCGCCACATAAGTGAACCCTTTCTATGTTTCAGAGCACCTCTACCTCATAACTACAGCCCTCCCAGTTTGAACCAGTAGTTTCTCTTCCTGAGCAAGTATGTAAATGTTGGAGGAAGATGAAGAGGGCCTTTTCTTAAAAGCAGGCAAAGTAACTTCAATTTGCTTGAGAGTGAATATTCAGTCCTCCAAGAAAACTGTAAAGCAGGTTTGTCTTTCACCGTCCTTTGTTTCATTCTAATCCCTTTAAGGATAAAAATATTAAAGGGTGGAGGGAGACAGGGGGCATAACCCAGTTGTGCTCAGGGATTACTCCCGGATCAGGGATCACTCCTGATGGCTCAGGGAACCATATGGGGTTCCAGGGATCAAACCTTGGTCAGTCATGTGCAAGGCAAGTGCCTGACCTGCTATACCAGGCTGCGCAGGCTTGATGGTGCTCAAAAACTTGACTCACCAGGATTCACGCTTGTTGCCTTAGGGTGTTCAAGCACCTTCTGGTTTTACTGCTCGCGTAGTAGGGTCTCTGTGATGCTCACTCAGAGCACATTCACACCAACGTGCTTGCACACACATCTTTAACTGAATTGGTCAATGGCAGCTGGCTGAGAGCCAGAGATTACACCCTGGTAGAGCCCAAGGGTCCTAGACAGTAGATCACTGGGAAATTTGGCAAATGTGGGCCACAACAGAAATCAAACACAGCCTGTGATTGCAAAATAGGAACTTGGTAGGGTGGGGAGGAGAGGGCACAGTATCCTGGGGACCACTCCTGGAAATGATTGAGGTACCATGTAGCATGATAAATAAAATCTGGGTTACCAGGGACCAGAGATAATACAGAAGGTAAGACGCTTACCTGGCATGCAGCTGACCAGGGTTCAATCCATGGTACCACATATGGTCCTTCTAACCCCATCAGGAGTGATCCCTGAGCACAGAGCCCAGGAGTAGCCCTGAGCACAGCCAGATGTGGAAAAAAAATTGGAGACTCCAGTATGCATAACATTTGTTCCAGTCCTTTAAACTATCCAGATCCAAGGCAGCTGCTTTTTTGACCACTAAGCTAAACCCTTGGCTCCTGATTTCTTGTTGCTTTTAATAGGGGCAACACCCACTGATTCTTGGTCTTGTATTACAGAATTGGGGGCCAGTAGTGCTAGAAACCACCAAAGATATACCTGGTGGTACTCAGGGGACCATGCAATGTCAAGGGTCCAACCCAGGGACTATCACATGCTGGCCATGTGACCTACCACATCCAGCCCTGGGTCCTTGTTTTTAAATCTTTTGAATAGATTGTCTCCATCTGTCTTCATTATTCTTGTATTGCCAGGAGCTGGGGGGAGAATGGAATGGGAAGTTAGTGGGGTTTTGTGGGATTTGTTTTGTAGTACAAAAGGTCAAGGCCTCTCACTGAGCTGCATTTCCAACCCCTTGTCTGCTAATGCTGGGCTGGAGTGATAGCACAGCGGTAGGGCATTTGCCTTGCACGCAGCCAACATGGCTGAACCGAGTTCAATTCCTCCGCCCCTCTGGGAGAGCCCGGCAAGCTTCTGAGAGTATCTCGCCCGCATGGCAAAGCCTAGCAAGCTACCCGTGATGTATTCGATATGCCCAACACAGTAACAAGTTTCACGATGGAGACGTTACTGGGCCCGCTCGAGAAAATCGATGAACAACGGGAGGACTGTGACTGTCTGCTAATGCTAACATCTGTATCAGTTTAGAATTATTTTTGTTTGAAGGCCAAAACCAATGGTGCTCAGGGCTTACTCCTGGCTCCATGTTCAGGAATCACTCCGAGCAGTGCTCAGGGGACTGAAGAGGATGCCAGGGATGCATGCAAGGCGAATACTCTATCTGCTATACTATTGCTCCGGCCCCTATAATTAGTTTTAATTAACTTTTTTCAACATGAGTCGTCATTTCTTCCTTCACATACCTAATCATTAATCGAATGGTAAAAATTATGAACTTTACTTTCTCAATACTGGATAATTTTTGTTTAGTTTGATTTGGGGGCCACACACACTGTACTCAGGGCTTACCTCTTCTGGCTCTGTGCTCAGGGATCGTGGGGCTCAAAGGACCATCTGTGGTGCCAGGGAGCAAATCCAGATTGGCTACATGCAAGGCAAGCACCTTATCCATTTACCATCTCTCCAACCCTTATGAAACTTCTTGGGCTTTGTTTGCTGAATCAGTTAAGTTACTTGGACGTACTTTGATTTTGTTTTCATAATTTGGCATGTTAGTGCTCACTCTAAAACTATTTAGATTGAGGTAGGACCCTAAACCCACTGGGAATCATCCCTGAACATAATCCCCGAGTGCAGAGCCAGGAGTAAACCCTGAGTACTGCAGGGTGTGGCCAAAAAACAAACAAAAAAACTTGGCTGAGTTATCTCTCACTGCCTAGTGAATAATCAGGGTTTTCTACTCTGGCCACTGTCTACAAGTTCTACTCCCAGCTCAGCTCTGATCTATTCCCAGCACTATTTTATCCCTGCTCCAGATTTTATCTTGGCCTCAGGGAGTTTCCTAATTCAAGGGCTGATCAGTCAGTTGGAAAGACAGACATCAACAGGCATCCAGGGTTTTCAGTCTGATGTTCTCACAAGCAGAGGCTGAGCTAAGAGGAAAGCAGCAACTCCTCTTACGTCTTCCCAGAAATTTCAGGTCACAGGGCAAACTTCCAAAACAGAATAGGAGAGGTCACTACAGGAAATCAATTTTGTTCTGGGGTCAAACCTCACAGTGCTCGAGGCTTACTCCTGGAAGGGCTGGGGAACCATAACAAATGCTGGGGACTGAACAAAGGTCAGACACCTGCAACGCAATGCCCTACCCATTGTACAATCTCCTGGGCCCCAGGGCTTACTCCTGGCTGTGATCAGGGTCACTCCTGGTGGAGCAGAGGAGACAAGTTTCAGAGTTAGAAACCCCAGGGACCACTGACCCATGTGGGCAGGGCCCACACTTCCATCTTGACTTCAGAATTCTTACTAGGCTCTCACAGTTGTGGCTTAGAGAAAAAAAAAACTTTCTGGGAAAGCATCTATTTAAATTTTAAAATATTGGTGCCACACACCTGATGATGCACAGTCCTTGCTCCTGGTTGTGTTCAGGTATCACTCCTGAAAAGGCTCCAGGGACCATACGGTGCCAGAGAGATTGAACATGGATTACTGGGTACAAGGTTAAGTACCTTATCAGCTACACTTCTTTCCTCCAGCCTAAGACTTTTTTTTTAGGCCATATCCAGCGATTACTCCTGGTAGCACTCAGGGATCATATGGGATGCTACGGATTGAGCCCAACTTGGCTTTGTGCAGTCTGGCCCCCAAGAGACCTTTTTTAAATATCTAAAGATCATTCCTTTTTTCCTTATAATGCCTGCCCTCCACGGAAGTCATTTTACCTGCGTTTTAAGCATACAGGGAAATTTTGTAGCCACATGTCCGGCTGTGCTCATCCCCAACAGTACTCCTGGTGTACTAATTAACCTGGTCCAGGTGTACTCAAGGCAAGTGCTCTAACCACTGCACTCACAGGCCCAGAGCACAGAAATCCTTAACTCAAACTTAAGAGACACTGGGAACTATTTCCTCCCCCATAGCCTATCACCACCCCAGCTGGGCTCCTATATGACAATGGAGTTTTACAGCAAAAGGACCAAAGTCTCAAAGCCAATTTAAAGAGTCTCCAGGGATAGCCAGCACAACAGTGAGCTAAAATGAGGCCACTAGAGGGACTTTTAAAGCTTCTGACACCAAAGAAAGTAAACAGAGAGGAGAGCCTCATTCACCCAGGAACACGTAGATTACCACTTTACTATATCCAGGATCTGGAATTCTCGTCGTGTGCTTTACCAGGATAGATGCTCAGCTCATCTCCACTCAGAACCCGCTGAACTGGGCTGGCTCCCTCCCCTTCCTCGTAAAACTCTCCACATGGTGCACTGGGACAGAGAGGTTCCTTGTGTTCCAGCATATATTTATTTTGCCTGTTTTGCTGGTTACTCATTTGTAATTTTTAAAAGTACTTTTGGTTTTGAGGCTACACCTGGCTGTAAGTACTTACTCCTGGCTCCACATTCCCGAATCACTTCTGGCAGTGCTCAGAGGACCATGAAGTGCATTACTTGTTTCAGCAAAGGGTTAAATCGAATTCCTGTTACTCCACCTTGGGCAAACAAGGCAGCTTTCACTGTTGTTGCTGTTGCTTTGTTTTTTTTGGGGGGGCATCCCCACACAGTACTTAGGTGCTTTTCCCTGCCCAATATTCACAGACCACTCAGCAGTGCTCAGGAGACGAGATGCTGGAGAGCAAACCCAGGTCCCTCACAAAGCATGCACTCCAGACTCCAGCCACCACTATTTATTTTTGTGGCAAGTTTCCCCTGAATTATCCAGGGACTCAAGGTGTATCCCAGACGTAGTTAGGCCGGGTGTGTAGGTCTCATAGTTCAGTGTGTCTGGTGATGTGGTACTAGTCAGGTCCAGCAATCCTAGAGGCGACCAGTCACCCCAGTATTCCAGGGACACCAAAATACTGGTGCTGTACAGGGTAGAAAGTTGTGGCTTTATAAAAGCAAGACATAATCTGGTCCACTGAGCTATCTTCCTGGCCCCTATTTTGCTACTGGAAATAGACACTTCCGGAAGCTTTTCAACCTATTTAATGGTAGAAAGCAGTGTTCTTTTCTCAAGTACCATGAGGACAATCTGCCCCAACAAAAAATTATTCTAAAACATGACTCTTTGTTGATCTTCCTTCTGGTTTTGTACCCTTCAACTGCATTTCATTTCAGTATAATTTACGGTTAACAAGTTTAACAAGTTTAATGTTAACAAGTTAACAAGGTTAACTCTAACAGGTCCACTAGAATGAGGTATAGTGGCTCAATAACAGTTCATGCCTAGCAGGTCTGAGATTCATCTGGGAGGGATCAACGCGGTGGGAAAAGCAAAATCTGGCCACTGGCTCAAATTGTTTTATGTATTTTATTTAGAGGGTGGGTGCTACACCCAGCAGAGCTTAGGACCAAACCCTGGCATTGGTCACCTACTGCACCTCTCCACCACTTTCTGTTTAGGGATCACATCTGGCAATGCTCAGGGGGACTAAACGTGGTGCAGAGAACCAAACCGGCATCTGCCACATTTAAGGCCAAGTGCCTTAATTTGGAGAAGGCATGCAAAATAATGATTAGGCAAGCTTCTGTAAGAGAATGTTACCCTAGAAACTAGGGTCAAAGTGAATAGAGCAGGTAGGGTGCTTGTCTTGCACACAGCGAACCATGGTTCAATCCTTAGCATCCGTATGGTCCCTCAAGCAGGGCCAGATTTCTTCTAAATGTAGTCAGGAGTAACAACCCTGAGCATCACAAAGGTAAGGCCCCAAAATAAGACTATTCTAGAAGAGAATTAAAAATAAAAATCTTAACATGCCACGCTCACCTTTTACACTAAAGGAAAAAGTTCATTGTAACTGGAAATTTGTCAGCTAGGCAAAACTGCTTAACTCCCAAGTTGTAAGATGGATAACCAGTAATACTGCACATTTTGTACTGATAGTAAATAGATTAGAACAAAACACCCTAAGAGTTTTGAGTTTGGGACTTGGGATAAGTCATTTTTATCTCCAGATTTGAATTTGAGACAAGTAATCACTTTGGGGGAAAAAATGACCATTAACAAAGGAAAATGGGAAAACAGTAACTTGGTGTTTTCATCCATGGTGTTAAAACAGCTTCAAGGCAACTTTCATAAAACTTCCCACTACTGGGGCTGGAGCCATAGCACAGCGGGTAAGGTGTTTGCCTTGCACGAGGCCGACCCCGGTTCGATTCCCAGCATCCCCCATGGTCCCCTAGGCACTGCCAGGAGTAATTCCTGACTGCAGAGCCAGGAGTGCATTGCCAGGTGTGACCCAAAAAATAAAACTTCCCACTATTCCTGTCAAATTACCTACCTCCAGTAAACTGTGAATGTCTCATTACCTTTTCTGCTTGATCACACAGCCAAGTTGGTCTGACAGAACTTGTGCCAACTTCAAAGGAGTTATCTGCCTGTTCCTTAGAGTCTAACAATTTAGAGAGGTTGGAGATAGTAGCTAAGGAACTTGCCTTGCACAGCTGGGTCTGATTTGATCTTGAGCAGCACATGCCCTCCAAAAGAACAGAAATCACTGATGAAGGAGATTGCCCAGTCACCTACTTGACAAGCATGAGCCAGAATCAAACCATTGCAGAACCCAGTCGGAGTATCTCTGCTGTCAAAAATGGTTTTGCTTATGTTCAGGGGTTACTCCTGAACTCAGAAATTACTCCTGGTAGTGCTCAGGGTAACATATGGGATGCTGGGAATTGAACCCGGATTTGCTGCGTGCAAGGTAAACATCCTACCCACTGTACTAGCATCACTCCAGCCCCAAGAATATGTTTTTGACTTTAGGCTACACCCGGCAATACTCAAGGGCTTACGCCTGGCTCTGCACTCCAGAATCATTCCTGGCAACATTAAGGGACCAGCTGGTAATGCCACGGATAAACCTGGGTAGGCCATGTGCAAGGGGAGTGTCGTACTCGCTATTCTTTAACTCTGCCCCCTCTTGTCAAGAAATTTCCTACCATCCTGTATATAGGCAGTGAGACTACATTCAGAAAGTGTACCTCCTAGTTAGTTTGTGTGAATTACCAGTGATCCCCAGTGAGCATTACAACAAATGTTAAGAGCACCAAAATGGCTGCACAAGCATCTCACAGCCGCCTGCTCTGTCACCTAAAACAGGATTGTGGGGGCATACAGAGAAAAATTTCTATGTAATTATGGATTCCTACATAGAAGTAAAACCAAAACAAAATATCCATCTGGTTTTAAAATGTCTTTATTAAAGACAAATAAGTTGTTCATTCCTCTTTATCCTCTTCCTCACTGGTTTGCTGGAGAGTTGACCTTATCCTGCCAATTAAAAGACATAATTACTCCAAAAACAGAAAACTTGAATCATATTCTGTTTTCAAACAACATCAATCAGGGGCAGAGAACCCAAAGAGCTGGAGGCACATGCTTTTTATGCACGAAGTACAAATTTAATCCCTAATCCCTAGTGAAGGTGCTCAAGAACGACTCTAGGCTGCACATCAAGGCCATTGAGCTTTCTCACTAGCCCAACATTTTTATTTACCAAATAAGTTATAGTTGAATAGCTATGTAGTCATTGGTAATAGTAGATTGTTAAGTGCATGCAAGGAAATAAAACTGGAGTACTAGATCTCTTATAAGAAATAATATAGGAAAAACAAAACTAAATGCTGGAACCAGAGAGAGTACAGCAGATAAGACACTTTGCTTGTAGGCAGCGGACCTGTTCAATCCCTGACACCTAAATGGTTCCCTGAACCTGCCTGGCCACAAATCCAGAGCACAACCAGATATGGCCAAATTAATCAAAAACCCCCAACTCCACAAAATGGTGATACCTTCCTAAACTAATTTAATTAGCACCAAACTTATGCCCAAAAATGCACCTTTTGTTAACTTTACAGATGTTTTTATTGAGACAGAGACTGTCAAAAGTACAACAAGTAGGACACCTGTCATACAAACAAGTCAACCTGTCCACTGAGCCACATCCCTGGCCCTAAAAACATTATACTGAGCTCAGTTACAAAGCCAAGACAGTTGCGGCTGATTGCATACTGATCCCCAGATTCCAGCAATGCATATATTGGCTTCCACTTAAACACTGCCAGGAGGTAACCCCTGGACACAAAGTCAGGAGTAAGTCCCGAGCACAACTGAACGTGACTCAAAAAAAGAAAAAAAATTATGAAGGTAAATATTTTCAAGTAATCAGCATCAAGATGTTTAACAAAATACTCCAGGAGCAAAGGAGACACCCAGTGTTGATTCTATTCCTGGCAACTGCTCAATTTCTGCAGAACAGTGCCAGAAGTAGCTGTACAAGAACTTCCACTTGTACCCGAACATGAAATAGAAAACTAGCACTTTCTCCTTAAATATAAGCTAGTCCTATTGTGTACTATTCCTATTTTGTTTTTAAGAATGATTTTCTCTCAGAGGATGTAATTTAAATCATGAGAATAATACCAGGTAAGACTACTCGGTGACCAAGGAATGCTCAGAACTAGAACTCCTTGCCTGACTCAAAGCACATGTTCCATCCTTTAACCAACGCTGGCCCTTACAAGTTTCACTGGAACTCAACTACATTCCGACAAAAATAGCAGCTGAACTGTCTCTTAAAATGGCCAAAACAGGGTAAAGAGATAGGCTGTATAAGACTAGAGTGTATTACCTTCCATGTAAAAGGCTGAGTTGGACCTACATTTCAACATGTAGGTATGTTACCTTCCAAACCACAGGACCGAGCAATACCCAATCATGAGCCCAAGGACTAAACTACTTGGCCCACACAGCTAAATATTTCAGAAGCGGTACCTAAGGCCACTGAGCCTGCTGAGAACTGTCAAACTATTTTACATACAAACTTTAAGTTAGGATCAGAGATGTAGCTTAGCCAGAGAAACATTAAGGGCTCACTGGCAAAAAAAGGGGGGGGAAGGGGAAATGCCAATCCTTCACATAGATGATTTATATATTTTTAAAGCTACTTTTAATGACTCCACCATTCAACAGAAAACTTTGAAATGGCTGGACCAAATGAACAATGTCCGAGTGCTGGACCAGAGAGAGAATACAGCAGGTCAAGCACTTGGCTTTGCACGTGGCTGACTCAAGGCACCCCATATGGTCCAAGTCCTGCCAGGAGTGATCCATGAGCACAGAAGCAGGAGTTAAACCCTAAGCCTTGCCAAGTGTGGCCCCGAAACAGACTATGAAAAGCCCCGTTTCCTGTATCAGAAAAAACTGGGGCTAGAACCACAGCACATCAGGTAGGGCGCTTGCCTTTCCTGCTGCCAGGTTCACCGGAGGCTGCCAGTAATAAACCCTGAGTACAGCTGGGTGGGCCGCTCCAAAAACCTTTTAAGTAACAAAATAAAAATTATCTTAGATAGTCTCATAAGTAGTTGTTTTTGTAGTACCCAAGAATCCTCTGAAGGAAGTTAACAGACTAAATCACTTTACTTACCTAGACACTCCCATAATCTAACAAGTTGTGGCTTTCATTCTTGGTTGGCTCACGCTGTATGATGTCTTGAGAATAGATATCCACCTATCATTGAAAACCAGAAGATAGTTAAGGCCTTTGGCACTGCATATGGCTCCTGAGACAGGAGTGATACCCCTCCTCACCAAAACATCACTGAAGGGAACTTACTTCAAGTGAAATGAGTACTCCATCAGCCAACATCAATTATTCTCACCTAAAGAATAATAAGAAAAAGTTAATATAAAAGACAAGGGCATGAAGGTTTGAAAATGCTAATTACAAAACTTAAAAGAGTAAAGCCCCAGAGACAAGATTAGGGGCAAGTTACAGCATTAAAAAAAAAAAAAAAAAAAGAAGAAACTTCATGGGGAGGTGGGTGCGGGGAGAATCTAAAATTACACTTGCATAAGACACCTGAATTAAAATGAAGCTTTTTAGATACAAAAGCCTAACTGATATTTGCACCAGTCTGAGCACAATAAAAGTTTGACTGCAATCCAAAATATACTATCCCTTATGTGAAGGTATGTGACAACGTTCACCTCCCCCGGTGAGTTTTAACATAGCTTCTTTTCATGTAAAAGCACATACCCTGCTCCCCATTCAAGTATATATATCTTCCATTCCAGGCAGACTGACCATCTTTTGTAGGAGTCCTCCAAGAGTGCCCTCCCCACTCCACAGTACACAACACTGCAGTTGTTATTATCCTATTTGTCTCATTCACTCCCTCCTAAGTTTTTTAATTAGGGCAGAGAAGCTATGCCTTATCAGGAACAGCAAGGAAGCCAAGTTTTTCTGAGGGAGAAAACATCCACCTTCACTATTTTATGCCTGGCAGGGCCACAGTGCACAAACACAAAAAGATCAAGTACTCTTCCCTAAGTATGAGTTAGTGCCAAGGGTGTATGCTTAGTGTTTCCTGTTGCACGTGTACCATCCATAAGGGATACTATATCGTTTTGCATTCTTCACCCATCCTCCAGATTATCCTAAACTGTATCCAATCCCACTTTTGCCCTCCTAAGGAAATCTTTTCAGCACTGGTGTTCAAAAGCAACATTTTCATGATTGATGATTTACCAACAACTGTGGGATTCCACAGTTGAATCTTTAAAATTGCCAATCATTATCTAGCAGCAATGACAGATGATAGCAGCAGTCAAATCCTCTGAATTCTATTAGGCAGCCGTTTGAGAACTGCCAGAGCTTAAAGATCACTGAAACATTATCAGCTAAAGCCAAAACCAAGTAAAGGCCCAGAACAAACATCTCAGCTTTCTAATACCTGTCTAAAATCATGGGAAGGCAATATATGCAGGACTGTGGATCTTGTCACTGCAGCTGACAATGATTAACAATAGGAGACATGCAACCCCCATTAAGGTAAAAAGTCCAAAACTAGTCACACACATCTCTGTTGGGGAAGTGAGACTATCACGCATTCTTGTAGATTTGCAGCATTATTTTGAATAGCACCCATTGCATTCATCTTTCAGAAAGCACCGGTGGTATCTGTTCCCAAGGGCCTAACAGTACGAAAATGCATTCTGGCATCACATCTCTGAACCTCAGACAAGTCTCTTTAAAAAAGAGTAAGTGGGCTTTTAAGTGCAAAGACTATGAAATACAATGCAAGCACCTCAGTATAGTGTTACTACTGAAACCCATTTTTTCCCAGCTTTTTGACTGAATGCTTTAAAAGAAAAACCCTTCACTAATATCAGAAATTGTAGCTATATACAAATTAAAACTAGTAGGAACTGACTTACGTCACAGGCTTCTCATTTGAAAGTGCAAATGTCTACTCATCTTGAAGCAGAATAAAGCAAAATTACCCCCACCCCAATGATGTCCCTGAAGTCCGTATTTTGAGAAGATGCTCAAAATTATTGCCCAAAGACATTAACCTGAATTTTTATTTCTAAGCACATCAATAAATTACGGAAGCACAGCTGGCCACCGATTTAATAAATTATGCACAGGAAAAACCCATCAGGGTTAAAGGTCATATGCCAATTTAGTGACACTCATGTCACCAAGAATTGTTTCATTTTCATCATGTTAAGAACCTAAACTAGTAACCAATTGCTCTTTCACTATTCAGAAGAATAAGACTTGCTAAAATGGACTATATCTTTAAATATGAATCTGTCCCCAACACTTCTGAGAACTGCTTGCCAAAGAACAAGCTATGTGTTTTGATGCAATGAAGAAAATTCTCAGTCATGAAGCATTTTCACCGGCATTTATGCAAAGTAAACCAAAATTTCCAGTTATAGAGCAGAGGGGATTCATACATGAAAGCTGTTCATGCATGCTAGCTACAATTCAGTTCAGAGACAAAGTTAGCTTGAATTGGGGTCTGGAACAACAGTTGATGCAAAGCTTTAAGTCCTTAGCAACAAAAGGTGCTGTAGAAGACCTACACATGTCTTAGAAATTAAGTCATATCCCTGAAGCTAATGTAACTAATACCAAAAGGCTACTCTGAACATCTGTAATTATCTTTTAAAAAAAAAAAAAGAAAGAAAAAGAAAAAAAGTGGAAAAAAAACCCAAAACGACGAAGTCTTATGATTGGGAAATTGATTCCCAATATATACGGTCAGGAAATTAAGACTCCCAATAGACTCCCAATACGTACGGTTGGGAAGTTGACTCCCAATACCTAGTCAGCTGTAGGCAAGGTAAACATGCCACACTACTTTCCCCAGGTTTAGAATATAGACATATTGAGACAAATCACAGAACTTGAACTACTCACATTAGATTCCCACCTAAGCCCAAGGTAGTAAACAAAGGTGTTCCCATGGAGTCCATTTTTTAAACCACATTACCAAAAACTTGCACTTTAGTCACTCAACCTACAGGGAAGAAAAATTACAACATTTGCATTCTGAAATTACTGATAAATTGCTGACCTGTGCGCAGATCAGTTTGCTGCAAGAGACTAATTATCGCATGCTATACAGTCCAGTGTCAAAGACACTAAAAGCACTGATTCCAATTATGGTTTGGTTCCCTCCCCCCACACCACTGGTATGTTCCATGTTATCTGCCATTATAATACAACTACTGAAAACCACACAACTGAGTCAAATATACCAAAGAATCAAGTTTGCACTTTTTAGCTGAGAACTGCAACAGTACTGAATTCTGCCTGACAAATTACAGGTCTAAACCCAAACCCACACAGTTCTGATAAGCTAACTTTACCATAGAAGTGTTAGGTGCTGCACTGTAATTTCATTGTCAGAAGTGTGATGTCAGAATGCCCACGGAATAAAAGTACATAGCAAGTCACCAAGTTAGATTATATTGCTTGTTACCTACCTGTATGCAGTCGGCAATGAGAATCTTGGAGCAAGCAGGAATACTACATCCGGGTCCTAATGTCCATTGCCATTTGCGGTACTACGTTCCTCACAGTTACGCACTGCAGAAATGCTGGCTAAACGCAGTTATGTAGCAGGCCACTACTTTTTATAGTGCATAATTGCAGTCCACGAACACCAGAAAATATTCTGCCACAAATCAGTGGCTTGCCCAAGAAAAGCCAAGTATATCTGAATTTTATCTGCCATTATATGCCACTTATTAAAATTGCACAGGCGTAACATTACAATTTCCCAATTCTGTTTATATTAGTGGTATACAACATCTAAAGAGTGGTGGGTTTGTATATACTTGTATGAGTTTAATGTACTAAGCAGAGGATTATGGTTTTCACTAAATACTGTGAGCCATGGAGTTAAGAGCTTGTAAGATACATCATTAAATACAGTGGGGTCTCCTAAGAGAAGGCAATTTTAAAAGATTAGGAGGAATACATTTTAAAACATCTGCTTTCCTCTTAAATTTATGAGAGAAAGTGAAGAGGGAGGAAATGGGGTCAGGTGGTTTCTTTCAATGAGAAAAATGACTGAAATGCTTCAAAGGTATTACCTTCCCCTTCCCACCCAAAGTTCCTTAGCAGCTTCAGGAAACTACTTTTAAAGATGATTTCAATTCACAATAGACTGAAACTATCATGTACATTCCAAGACTTATTGAAAGTCTATTTAAGCTTACAAATCCTCAATGCATTGCTGGTTTTCAGTAAGTCAAAAATTAGTTAAAACTAACCATTATGTTTGCTAAACATACATTTAGCAGTTCTACAGCCCACAGAGAAGGCTATCAAAAAGCCACAACTTTCAGAAAATTATCCATTAAAATCCTTCACCACTCTTCAATGGTACATTACTACCAAAAGCTCATTTTAGGGGCCTGTGCCAGCATCCCTTACATAGAAAGGCATGTAATCTGAAAAATAAACTGAAACATTAATTTTATAGGCAGATTTCCCCATTTCCCCACCAGCCCCCCCACCCACACATTCACATTCACCCTCTGTGGGTGTCCCATGAACACCCTTTACTGTTTGTGGAGTCCCTACCATACAATTCAAATTGCAATGGACTCCCTTTTATAAAGACCCTTGTTTCCATGAAGAAAACCTCGTATCACCAATTAGGACCAAACTTCCTCATAGATATATTATGGTAGAACTACCCCGTATTTCCAAGTGTCTTGGTTAAGAGAAATTATGAATATTTTCTAAATAGATTCTCTCCCCCTTAATCAGCACACCATGTACCTGTCACACCACCAAAAGTTTGGTGACATGCCATATGCTCCACTCCACTAGTATTTTACTTATTGTATTACTCAGTCTGCTATGCAGTAAGTGCTCAATTGTCTTCCACAATAGGTCTCCCTTTTTACTCAGGCACCAAACTAAAACTTCAGCATTTTAGCAAAGATTTGAAATTTGCTTTTGCCAATTGGCACCAAGAATAGCGGTGAAAAGAGGAAAGACACATTCCTTATATGCACAAATTTGGAGATCTACCTAAGAACAAAGCCAAGCCATTCGCTTTACTTATTTTTAAGGAATTTGTTCCTCCGCTAGCATATTTACACTAGGAAAGCAAGTTCCCACTCTGTACTCAGACGACAAGTAACAATCTTCTTAAGTCAAAATGTCTCATTCTAATGGAGATTCAATGACATTGACAAACTGACAACACCATTTGGTGTGGGAAAACAGGATACTTGTACTGTGTATCATCAAAATACTCCAAATCTTGATGGTGGGTACAATGGGGAGAACAGAATACTTGTACTGTGTACACAGTACAAGCGTAATCTCTTCTTAGATTAACTCCTCAAGATTTAGTAGTGCTACATCAAAGTGTAGCTGTGGAAAATGATCTTACCAAATTTCTATCAAAAATGGTTATGTAGTAACCATATTTGTTGTAATTACTAGCTCCTAGCAAAGTAGGTTTCTGTAGTCCTACAAACTTATCTAATATAACAGTACAAGGCAACATAAAAATTACTAAGTGCAATTGTTACACTTAATGCTAATCTATTTTAAGTTTACTAATCTTTTACTTTCAGACTGAACTCTATAACAAATCACTAGAAGTAATACATGAAAAGACTTCATGTTTAACAATCTTTAATTCAAATGTGAAAGTTCAATACAAGCCATTGGTAGGGCTTGGAGACTTGTTCTTTAAAAAAATAATAAAACAAAAGAAAACAACGGAGGAATGCAACAAAATCTTTCCATTTTTTTCTT
Organism: Sorex fumeus; assembly: GCF_029834395.1. Lineage (NCBI taxonomy): Eukaryota > Metazoa > Chordata > Mammalia > Eulipotyphla > Soricidae > Sorex > Sorex fumeus. The sequence continues at coordinate 50,375,992 of NW_026606104.1, forward strand.
CAAAAACTTCCAAGAAAAGGACAGATTGTAGTAGTGCCATCAAAGATTCATTTAGTCATACCCACTCTCTCCCCCTACCAAATAGTCTTACAGCCAATTCCATCATCTTAATACACATTCCTAAATGAAGAGTTACAGTTCAGCTTTGCTTACATAACCATTTAAAAATAGCACCAGCTTGCTTCCTAAATGCCAAACAAATCAAATCAAACTACTTCAATATGCGTTGCTTCTTTTTAAAACAAGGGCTACTTATTTGTAGAAAGCAATACTTAGCCTACAAATACATTTCCCGGAAATGGCAAATGCCATTTAAAGGCCTAGACACTCTCATGCTTTCAAGTGAAATACCTATAGCCTAATGTGCATAGAAGCATGAATGGCAAAGTTGAAGATCAATATTATAACTATTTTTCTATTTATTTGAAGCACAGTAAAAAAAAATCGGTACACTTTGGAAATTCGGTGGCACAAGGTACACTGCCATAACTTGAGGGACATTATACAGTTTAAAAAAAAAAAGGAAATAAAAAGGAAAAAATTCCTGTTTCAAACACTGCATTACATAATTTTACCTGCCCAAACAGACCATTTACAAATATTAGGTCGATAAACTAACATCCATAAAAAGGTAGCTTTCTTACTAAAATGCAAGAATTTAAAAGATTGGTATCTAAACAAGAAAAGACAAAAACAAACTGGAATGAAAGCCTAGGCATCACATCTAAAATCGGGGTTTTTTGTTTGGGCCTTCATACTCTTCTCTCCCTCTACCATATCCTGCTGGAGTTCCAGGCCCCATTCCTCTAGGACCCTGTCCACCCACAGGTCCCGCACCTCCCTGCCCAAAGCGCTCAGTACGCTATTGGAACAGTAATTTAACAGTTCATTATATGTAGTTGATGTCCATGTGTGTTAAGTAAATATTTTAGAAGGTTCCGTAGTCAACGTTCGTCGATACAATCACCAATGAGTCGATCCACAGGTACCGGGAACATAGAAAGGAAAAAAGGGTAATTTGAAAATTAGTTTACGATAATACATGCCTTGTGGTATGTTCCCACTTGAGCCATTCTCATACACCTGTTTCAAAGAACAGATCTTCCCTGTAGTGCTAGAAAATTTAAGAATTAGTACAGATGTGAAAACCCATTCCAAAATGAGTTTTAAGAAATTTCACATCAGATTAACCCACTGAAAGGCTTAGAATCTTCTCACTTTCAAGGACTGAACAGGAAATTAATTTCCAAGTAAGCCTAACAAGCCCAACCGACAGATCCAATTCACTCAATGAAGTGACAAAGACCTACTCACCAGTTAGTGGCATGTGCTGCATAAGAAACCTTGTGCTTTTCAAGATCATAAGACACATCTGCTAAAGTTGCAGAAATCTTAAAAGGGTCAAAGTTTTAATAAAATGCTACCAAACTACAAAAAGAAAAAGCGTAAGACTAACACATTTAGTCACTTAACCGGCACAGTAACTCATTTAAAGTGTTGCCACATTCTCACATGTACCACCTTCAAAGCCACCACTATATAACCAGAGACAGTTCACAGTACTAGTCTGTGTTCTAACTGAATATACAACCCACCCAAGAAACAGTCCAACTCTCCCCCCACCTCACTCCCCAATAAGGTCTTTGAAAAGTTCACTTAACTAGGACTCGGTTTTGGGTCTTTCCCAAACAACATTACACCACGCCTAAGTTACTGCAATAAAGCAGTGACTTCATTATTTCACCTAGTTTTTGGTAATCCTAATCTGAGCAATCTATTCAAAACAGAAGGCCCCTCTGTAAGAAGATATGCAAGCACAGCAGCCTCAACTATCAAATTCCATATAAAGAGAAGTTACTAAATTACTCCAAAAAAATTAAAATAAAAAAATGGCATCAGGATTTAAATGTTCCTATATACAATTTATCACGTGTTCTACAAAATACGAGATTCCAAAGACTAAACTCTCAAGCCTTTATAAACTCGTTTCCTAAATCCTAAAAATTTTTAGTAGTGTTGAGTGCACTGGTTCTTTATGTCATCTCAAAAAGCTCAAAAGGGGAAATTTATGAATTTCACAACCCTGTATCATCTTAGAATCCAGGAACTACCTATTATATGAAATACATACTCTCTACTGTGGGAACATCTGTCAAGTTATGAGTTTATAAATCTGCTCAAATGCCTAAAATGTTGCGTCTTAAACCAAACCAAAATGTTTCCCACATATTTTTAAAATCAACTTTGAAGAAATCTATAAACCCCAGCTATTTTAATTCTCAATAGATTCAAATAGATTTTAAGTAGGTGAGGCCCCATACACTAAGTCCTTCTATTTGTAAAAATGAACCTACTGAACCCACTACAGCTTTCCTCTTGCCGAAAGACTGCATTAAGGGTGTACCAATCAATTTCAATTCAGTTGTGACATTGTACCATTCTCTAAACCCACCTCAAACCATTAACATTCCATTCTCCTAAGGATTTTTAAAGTCCTAAGAGTAACTTAGACCAATCTCTTAATTGTTCTAAAGCATTCTGGCAGATTATATAGCTAAAACGTGATAGCATCAAGAAGATTCAGATCAAATGCACACAAAGGGTATGCTTAAAATTGATTCTTGCTACCCTGTAGCAAAAATAGATGTCAGTTTACTTTATAAAGTATACCTATAGATAGGCCCAACAGATGGAAACAGGCCCAACAGATGTGGGAAACGACGAGTCAAAAGACTAAACAATTCCTTTTGTGTATAGTCACACCAAATATTTATATACACATCACTAGAACATGCCTAAAACTAAGAACTACATACAAGTTTGATTCTGACTTATGGCAACTACCAGATTAAAGATTTGAGTTTGCCATTTGATTACTCTACCTTGATGTAGAATAATGAGATTCATTATGTCTACATTATCTAGTATTTGGATTGCCATGCACTAGAGTGGAAAAGTACACAAGCAATATAATGAAAGCAGCACCTAAATCTACTTATTGCCAAGGAAAACTCCACATACCGCTAAAGCATTAACATTGACTTCTCAGTGGCAACCGCATCTTTTAGGTTACCACGGAGTTCTTCTATGTTGCCAAAGTATTTCTCAATATTACAATTTACATGATGGGGAACTAAAAGAAGTCCAGTCACCTCCTTTGAAAAACAAAACAAAACAAAAACACACACACAAGTGGTGAAAGTAAGAATTTCCTTTGTACTAGGTCCCATAGGATACATTACCATGTCACTTCCCATCATGGAACCACTCATTGTTGCTGGTGGAACGCCAGGATTAGCTTCATAACCTATGCCACCACCACCACCTAGAGGTGGAAATTTCTGGCCTCCTGAACCATAAGGATCTAGGAAATAAAAATGCTCATTACAACACAGTCACAACACTGTTTTCTAATGGTATTGCTAACGTAAATGTTCATGCTTACCTCCCATGTTCATTGCTCCTCCACCACCCATTCTCATGTCTCTCTCTCTCTGCAAGAAATATATGTCTTTAATGCACCTGTACCAAGTCCATACCAGGTGTTTTTCAGGGGAAAGGGGGACTTTGGCTTTTAGGCCACATCTGGCTGTGGCTAGGCACTTACTGCTGCCTGTGTTTGGGAGACCCGATCAGCTGCATGTGAGAAAAGCGCGCCTAAGGCACAAACTTCCCAGAAACAAACGTGTAGACATACACACACACCTGGCCCTAAAGGGCTGGAGCAATAGTACAACTGGTAGGGCACTTACTTGCCTTGCATGCAGCTGACCCAGATTCAATTCCCAACATCTCATAAGGTCGTGGTGTCTCCCCCCCGCCACCCCCCCAGCTCTGCCACATAGTAATTCCTGATTGATAAACTAGAAATAAGCCCTTAACATCACAGGAGGTGGCCCCCAAACAGCAACAAAAGCCCCAATGGGAAACCGAAATAGCAGAATAGTTAAGGTGCTGGGCCTTGAATTTGACCAACCCAAGTAACATTATATTAAGATCCCTTTGCTGAGGATTCAGTGCCAAGACTGTACTGCCTGTTGTGGCCCAAATTCCTCTCCCCCATTAAAATAACAGCCTGGGGAATGTAGGTCAATGGGCAGAAAGTCTTAAGAGATATAGCTTAGCAGTAAGCCATTTGCTCCACATAGTGAGAGGCCCTAGGTTCAAGCCCTACCACTGACACCTCTTCTGAAATATGGACCTTGCACTGTACCAAAACAAGGCTAAAGGAACTGAAATTTCATTTTTATGTACCTTCAAGTTTTGTAATTCAAACTAGATTTCAAAGCTTACTTACTGGATCCATGTAGCCCATACGGCTGTAACTTTCCTCTCTTTGGCGTCTCATTTGTTCTTCCATCTCACGTTGTCGTATCATCATTTCCTCTTCTCTTCTACGCCGTTCCTCTTCTTGCCTGGAAACGTTAAAATATGTAAAACAAAGTCCTTCACAAGAAAACCTGGTGATTTCAGCACCTAAACATAAAGGTCTAGAAAATGAAGCATAAGAGGATGACCATATGAGCCACTGTCAAAAGTAAAACCCTCAGTATTAATTTCAACTTCTCTGTACTTCATCTTGCTAGACTAAATGAAACTGCATCCGTTCAATGTCAGTGTAAATACAAAGGCTTAACAGAATATTACCTCAATTGCATTTCTTTACGCTTCTGCATTTCTTGATTGTGAAGCTCCTCCATGCGTCTTAATTCTTCCTGGCGTCTCATCAGATCTGTATATGGGAAATTCATATTGCATTCAGTACCACTAGGCATTCCTCCCTCCAATTATTTAAAACAAAAGAACTCACAAGTCTCCAAGTTTGAAACAGCTCAATCCTAACAGAAAAACGCAGAACGCCTTTTTACCTTGCCGCAGAAGATTTGCTTGATGCTCATGGTAAGCATCTTCCATTTCACTTTCCAATTTATCTTTTGCATCCTTCATGTTTTTTTCAACTTGCTCCCTTTGCTGCTTTTCCATTTCATCCAAGGACTTCCACCGCTGTGAATATTCGTACTCAAATGTGCCATGCTGGGCGAAACGAGGTGGTGTTTCTCTCTCCCTGACAATAAACATAAACCAATTTGTGGATGCACAAAAAACCCTAGTTATACTCTATTTCCTGGTTAACACTTGGAGGTAATAAAAGAAAAAGCACAACCACGCTGGTTTTTATGTAATTATCTTATGTTAACTATTTTAAGTCAGACCACTAGTTTAGCAAGGTGGGGCATTTGTCTTGCACACGAACAACCCACCTTTGATGCCAGCATCCCATAGAGTCCCCCAAGCATCCTCAGGAGCAATTGCCAAGCACAGAGCCAGCAGTAACCCAGGGCACCAGTGGGTATAGCCCAAGTCGAAAAAAGTTAACTAATCTTTATTACAATCTATTTGTTTCCTACAGTCAAATTCTTATTCAGGGAACAAGTTTTCCATTAGAAAATTTGCTTCCATGTGGTAAAAAAAGTAAAGAGTAACCACTGGGTGTGCACCCCTCCCCAAAATGAACAAAATAAAATGATTCCCACCCATCATGCAGCTATTATAAGCAAACAACTATATAATGAAACAGAACTATTTCAGAAACAAACTTTAGAACTTGAGTAAAGGTTTTACATCCTGAGTCTTAATGTTTTTTCTGGCATAATATTTGCAAAAAATTTACAATAGTCACACTCTATCACAACAAATTTTCATTTACACTATAATTAGAAGCTGCCAAAGCATACTCAATCTTACTTTTGATACATTGGATTCTTCTGTGCAAGTTTTTCAGGAAGACCGTCTTCATCATCTAATTGTTCAAGAGGTTCCACGATAACTGGCCGAGGAGTTCTATTAACAAAAAATGGTTCCAGTTGAACTCTGACCCAATTTTATTCTCCTTGAGCTAACAAAACTCATTAAAATAAAGGCCAAAACTTACGTGGTCAGTAAGAAAACCCCTTCACTGCATCTTTCAAAAGCTTTTCTTGCTGCCGGTTTAGAAGCAAATTCCACAATGCCTTTGCCGGTAGATCTTCCGCGATCATCCACAATTACAACTGCCCTTTCAATGGGACCAAACTGGCTAAAGGCTTCTTCCAACAGTTCATTGGAAACATAGGGTGATAGATTTCGAACAGAAAGGGCGGCAGCATGTGTGGCAAAACGAACTCGTAGCTGTCTACCTCGCATGGGGGTATCATCCAGTTCAGCTTTAGCGATTTCAGCTAAAGCTCTGGATTCCTGAAACCAGACACAAGCAATGTTTCATAATCTCAAAATCGGCTCACGTCCATCTGAAATTGCAAGCCTACTCCCCCTGTTACTCCCTACCGAGTTCCAGCACCTTCTCCCTGACACCATTCAAGACAGGTAATTAACCCCCCTCACCCCCCCTTTCCTCTATACCAACAATTAAAAGCACTCTGCACTTCTGGCCTTGTTCAAAAGGGGGAAAGAGACCAATTTTTCTGTTTTTTAAAAAAATAGAAAGAAACATAACTTTAAGTAAAACCCAGACGGCAACTCACAAGCTTAATAAATCCGAAGCCTTTGCCTTTGTTGATAAAAACTTCTCCGGGTTCTCCGTATTTAGCGAATAGTCTTTTGAATTCATCCTCTGTGATATCAGCCGGTAGATTGCCAACAAACAACCGGCAACGCTGCGTGTAAGTTTTTTCTCCAGGCCTCCGCAAGAGGGACAAGTTGGCTTTGAACCCCTAGATGGGAGGAAAAAGTCGTTTTCAAAGACGAGGCGAGGCGGAAGCCCACCGGCACTACGCTTCCCCCACGCGTGGCCGTTACGGACCCTGGGCTGCTCCTCCGCCACGCTCGCAGCCAAGAACCGCCTCTGGCACTCGCCAAGGTTCCCACAGCACCGCCAGCCGAACCGGGCAGCCCCGAGAGCACAATACTCGGGGGGCGGGCGTGCGGGCACTCCAGAACCGGCCGTCACTCACGGCGCCCCACCCCCGGCACCGCGTGCCCCCCCGAAACAAAGCGGAACGTGCCCCGGAAACGCGAGCAAACGACCCGCCCCCACCGCCGGGCCGTTGAACGCCCCGCGGCTGCCCCGCGGCTCCCCGCGGCTGCCCCGCGGCCGGCTGGCGCGAAGCCGGGGTGCCCGGGCCGCTTCCGCTCCCCCGCCAGCCCCGGCCCCCCGCCCCGCCCCGCCCGCGCGCAGGCGCCCTTTCCGGCCTCCGACAAAATGGACGCCCCGGAGGGGGAGGGGGCGGGAGAGGGGGCCGCCGCCATCTTAGGGAAACGGATGCGCCGCGGCGGGCGCGCTCACCTCGGAATCCGAGATCTTCTCCTCGCTGCGGCCGCCCGGGCCCCCGGGCGGGGGCCCCTGGTGGTGCTGCTGGTGGTAGGGCGGGTGGTGCTGCCGGCCCCCGCGTGGCTCGCCGCCGCCACGGTGCGGAGGCTTCGGGTGGCCGCCCGGCCCGCCCAGGCCCGGGCCGCCGCCGGGCTTCGGCCCACCCGGCATCTTGCCGCCTTTGGGGCCGCCGGGGCCCGGGCCCTGCTTAGGCCCGGGCCCGGGCCCGGGGCCCCCCGCGGGCGGAGGCGGCGGGCCCGCGGTCTGCGGGGGAGTGGTGGGGACCCCGCCGCTGGGAGGCGCCGGCGGGGGCGCCCCCGGGGGCGCCGCGGAGACGGCGGGCGGTGGGGTCGGGGTGGGGCCAGGCCCAGTCGGGGCCCCCGACGTCGGCGGGGTGGCGGGGGGCGCCGATCCCGAGGCCGGTGGGGCGCTGCCGACTCCGGGCGCCGAGCCGGGTCCCGGCGGGACGACGGGCTTGGATGAGTCCTGGGGCGGCGGCGGCGGCTGCGGGTGCGGCGGCTGCTGGTGCGGCGGCGGCTGGAGTGGCGGCGGCTGCTGCGGCGGCGGCTGCTGCGGCGGTGGTTGCTGCTGCTGCTGGTGTGGCGGCGGCGGCGGGATCGGGGGCTTGGGGCCGCCTCCGACCGGCCCGGGGCCCATGGGTCCACGGTTCTGATTGAGGCCCATGCCGGGAGGCGGGGAGCGGAAGTCGTGGAGACCTCCGCGGCCGCCGCCGCCTCCTCGCCGGTGGAAGCCGCCACCGCCACCGCCGCGGCTCCGGAACCGATCCCGAGACATGTCTGTGGTCAAGGGGCGGTCAAGGCAGAAGCGGAGAAGTCGCTCGGGGAACGTGGAGGCCACCTTGCTTCGCACAAGATGGCGGATGACACAGGCGGTCCGCCGCCTTTGTCCTCCCCTTATATAGGCCTGCCGGGGTGGCTCCGCCTACTTTTCGATCGGTAGCTCCAAGAGCCAATTGCAAGTGCCGTACTTGATGACGCTAAATTACGAAGAATTGGCCATTCCTATTGGTGCTCGGTGAGAGGCGGGAGGCTTAGTGGGTGACGTTTCTTTCGGACCAATGACTGTAAAGGAAGTTGGCTGTAAGCCACTGTGATTGGCTAGGAGATATTTGAATGGGTACGCCAGTACAATTTTCCCTTGGAAGCCGATAGCCAAGGTCCTATCAGCTGCCGGGGAGAGCAGTTAGAGGGCCTTCTTTTTAAATTTCCTCTATGGTCAGTATGCTGGTATTCTTTACTGAAAAGAACAGATTGCCTTTTATCTACCATGCCAGAGCCTATGAAATTAAAGGAAATCTTAGTCAAACACACACCATCATCGCTTTGGAAAATCATAGAAGTATGGATTTGTTCAAGTAGTATAAACTCAGCAAGCTTATATGTATTAACCCCCTGAAAAGTGCCTCGTTCTGCGGTCTGTTCAGAAAGAAAAGATGTCTTGGACTTGGTGGGGGTGAGCGGGAGAAGAAAAGATGTCTTTGTCTTTTTTCGTGTGAGTAGACTACTAATTCGTAGACGCAAATCACAGCTGAAATAAAATTCTTAATTCCACTACCACTCAATATTTTTGTTTGTTTTTTGTTTGGGGACCACACCCTACTGTACTCAGGATTTACTCCTGTCTTTGTGCCCAGGGATCACTCATGGTAGGGCTCCAAATGGGGTGCCCAGGATCAAACCCAGGTTGCCTCTGTGCAAGGCAAACGGCCTACCCATTGTATCAATCGATCCTTCTGGTCCTTCAACCATTTATTTAATGAACAGATTAAGAGAGTGTTACTGTTTTCTGGGTTTTTTTTCCCCCCAGGGGGTAGTGGGAATCTAATCTTAGCTCAGTGCTGGGTGACCACATGGTGCCTAGGATCAACCCAAAGTCTTAACAAATGCAAAGCAAATGCTTAACAATTTAGGCACATCCCTCTACCCTAAAAGGGCCGGCCTGAGAGATAGCTAAACTAGCTAAAATGCATGCTTTTTTTTTTTAATGCATGAGGCCCAGGTTCAAAGGACAGTGGCACACCCCCCCCCAAACTGTGTCTGATGCCCAAACAAATAAAAATAATCCTCTTGATTACTTTTATTTATAGACCTTTAGTAGTCATTAACATTAGCTCATGGGGGCCTGGAAAGATAATACAGCAGGTAGGGCACTTGCCCTGCACAATCAGAAGTAAGCCTTGAGTACCTCCAAGTGTGGTCCAAAAACCGTGTGTGTGTGCGCCCGCGCACGCTCCTCGGAGCTGTAGAGATACGCAGAGGTACCTCGGGATTGAACTGGATCCAACGCATGCAGAGCAAACACCTTATCTGCTGTACTATCTCCAACCCCTGCGTTTTCATTTTCTTTTCCACTGTTAATTTTTTTTCAATCCCATATTGGATGATCACCCAGTAGCCTGTCAAATTTTGTGGGGTGCCCACACCCAGTAATGTTCAGGGGTTACTCCTGACTCTGCACTCTGGGATCAGTCTTGGCTGGCTCAAAGTACCATATGAGGTGCCGGGAATTAAACCCAGGCAAACCTACCGGCAAACCATCTACCCATTATATTTTCTGGCCTGTTGTTTGATTAAGTTTTTTGGTTTTGGTTTTGATGCCACACCTGGTTCAGGAATCACTCCAGGTGGTGCTCAGGGAACCACATAAGATGCTGGAGATCAAACCTGGGTCGACCACACGCAATGCAAACACCCTATGTGCGGTACTATTGCTCCAGCTCTGGTTTTGTTTTCCTTCATCATTATACTCACCTGATAAAATCCCAGCTGTAGTTAACCCTATCAATTTACCTTTAATGAGGACTAAGACTTTCACTTAAAGTCTTTTCTTTCTTTCTTCTTTTTGGGCCACACCTGATTGTGCTCAGGGCTTACACCTGACTCTTTGCTCAGAAGTCACTCCTGGGGCTGGAGAGATAGCACAGCGGGTAGGGCGTTTGCCTTGCACGCGGCCGACCAGGGTTCGATTCCCAGCATCCCATATAGTCCCCTGAGCACCGCCAGGAATAACTCCTGAGTGCAGAGCCAGGAGTAATCCCCGTGCATCGCCAGGTGTGACCCAAAAAGCAAAAAAAAAAGAAATCACTCCTGGCAGTCCTTAGGGGACCAAATGGGATGCCAGGGATCAAACTGTACTAGTGCTCCGCTTCCCCACCCCTTTTTTAGCCCCACCCAGCAATGCTCAGGGGTTTCTCCTGACTCTGCTCACGGGGATTACTCTTGGCAGTGCTTGGGGAACCACATGGGATGCTGGAGATTGAACCTGGGTCAGCGGCGTACAAAGCAAATGCTCCAGGCCCTCTCCCTTCTTTCTTTCTTTTCTTTTTATTATCACTTAAAATTGTTTTGTTTTGTCACACCCAGTGGTGCTCAGGGCTTATTCCTGACCTGTGCTCAGGAATCACTCTTGGCAGGCTCAGGGGATATCACTTTAAAGTTCTCGGGCTGGAGCAATAGCACAGCGGGTAGGGCGTCTGCCTTGCACGCGGCCAACCCGGATTCGATTCCCCGCATCCCATATGGTCCCCTGAGCACCGCCAGGGATAATTCCTGAGTGCAGAGCCAGGAGTAACCCCTGCGCATCGCCAGGTGTGACCCAAAAAGCAAAAAATAAATAAAGTTCTTTACCTTAAGTTTTAAAATGATAGACTTTCTCTGGTAGGCTTAGTTCAAGTTAATTTTTTCACTTTCAGAGGTATTGTATTTTATGCTTTCTCTGTTTTAATTTCGACAGTTTCTCATCCACCATAATTCTAATTATATTTTCAGAACATTTTTTTAAAAAATTATTAAAGAGGAAAAGTCTAATCCAAATGGAAAGTCACAAACCTACTTGCACTTATACTGTCTTCTTTATCTTCATTCCAGACACCATGAAAGATGAGCCTTTGCCCCTATCACTCTGTCAAAGCAAGTCCTCTGTTAATTCTTTGGGAGTTCTATACTGCCTTCTCAATAATTTTTTTCTTTGCTGTACCACCAATTATATATGCTGCATCATTATCATCTTAAAATCAGGTAAAACAAATGGGCTGGAATGATAGTACAGCAGGTAGGGTATTTGCCTTGCATACAGCCAATGGGATTCTCTCCCTGGCACTAACGTATGGTCCCGAGTACTGCCGGGAGGCTCCTTGAGAACAGAGCCAGGAGTAAGTCCTATCTCTCGCCAGTTGTGCACCCCCCAAAAAAGTGAAACTAGGTAAAACCATCGCTTTCTCCTAGCAACCTATTTCTTCACTTTGTGACAAAGCTAAAACAAGGAATGGCCAAGAAATAGTTCCAAGGGTTAAGGTACCTTACGTGGGTGACCCCAGCACTACATACAGTCCCCCTAAGCATCACCAGTAGTGACCACTGAACACAGAGCCAAAAATAAACCCTTGCACAGTTGGATGTGGCCTCCCCCCTTAAAAAAAAAAAACCTAAAAACTAAAACTCATTCTTTTTTTTTTTTTATTTTTATTAGTGAAACACCATGAGGTACAGTTACAGACTTACAAATTTTTGTGCTTGGGCTTCAGTTATACAATGATCAAGTACCCATCCCTCCACCAGTGCCCATTTTCCACCACCACGGGTCCCAGTATCCCTCCCACCCCCCATCCCCCCATCTCACCCTGCCTCTGTGGCAGGGCATTCCCTTTTGTGAAACTCGTTCTTAACACTTGAAGTTTACATTTTCTCACCTCTATTTCTTCTTCAATTTACCCCAATATGTCCACTCTTGTGCTCTTAAACTAGACAAGAGCTCTTTGGTCTTTGAAGTTAAACTGTGTGAGAAAATGGTGGTGTGAGGGTGCAAGTCTCTGTGGACAAGATGCCCCAGCTTAACCTTCCCTTTGAGGAACCCCAATCTTTTTTCCTCTCTTTTGGTTTTTTTGTTTGTTTGTTTGTTTGTTTGGGGGGACCACACTCAACAATGCTCAGGACTTACTCCTGACTCTGCATTCAGGGATCATTCCTAGTAGTGCTCAGGGGACCATATGGGATGCTGTGGACTGAGTCTGGTCAAGGCAGATGCCCTACCCGTTTTACCCTGGCCCCAAGAACCCCAATTTTCTGACAGGGCCAGCTGGAAGACAACATGCCTGGAAGAAAGTATCTAGAGTCCTTTTTGTACAAAAGCAATGACAACTTCTAGGTTGATGAACTGTGCTCACGTTTAAAAAGATCATAAACCAGAGAGTTCAGCTGACTGAGCACACGCTTTTCATGCAGGAGACCCAGGTTTGATCCCAGACACCGAATGGTCACATGAGTACCCCCAGGAGTGATACCTCCTCCCTCAAGCACAGGGTCACTAGAAGTAGTCCTTGAGTATTGCCCATTATTGCCCAAAGACAAATAAAAAAAAGGGGGCATATATTTTGCCTTTGCATTGCAAAGTTGAATTCAGAAATAAAAACATCTCACGTCTAATCTTTTCAAGATTTTAGACCCGATCTAAATGTAAATTATCTTAAAATTTGTGTTTCCAGGGTAGATATCTCCTCTGAGATTCCAGCTCAAATATCTAACAACTTATTATCTATCTCCTCTGGTATAATAGATTTAATATGTCCAAGATAGAATTCTTGATTTTATATGCCTAAATAGTTCCTGTCTCCAATCGTATAGGTCACGGTCACGGTCACAGTCCTCCCGTTGTTCATCGATTTGCTCGAGCGGGCCCAGTAACGTCTCCATTGGAGACTTTCTTGTTACTGTGTTTGGCATATCGAATACATCACAGGTAGCTTGCCGGGCTCTCCGAGAGGGGCAGAGGAATCGAACTCGGGTCGGCCATGTTGGCTGCGTGCAAGGCAAACGCCCTACCGCTGAGCTATCACATAGATATTAAAAAAAATTTTTTTTGCTTCTCTTTGGTTTCGGGGCTGCACCCAGCAGTGTTTATGGCCTATTTCTACCTCTGAACTCAAGGATCACTCCTGGTGAGGCTCAGGAGACCATGTAGGGTGCTGGGGGTTGAATTCGGGTTGGCCTTGTGTAAGGCAAACCTCCTATAAAGTATATTGTATTTTAATTTGCGGTCACACCCAGCAGTGTGCAGGACAAACTTCTGTCTCTGCATTCAGGGATCACTTCTGGCAGGGCTGGGGGTACCATTTGGGATGCCAGAGATCGAACCCAGTTCACTGTGTGTAAGGCAAGCGCCTTACCTGGGGCACTATCACTCTAGGGCCCAAAGTATATTTTAAACTTTCCCCCCCTATCTCTCACTTAAATTACTGCAACCACTTTTTTTTTTCTTAACAAACTCTAATCTCTTTGCAGGCCAAAGGGTGACTCAATGGATTGAGTGCAGGCTTTCCAGGCACTAGGCCCAGATTCACTCCCTGTTACTGCATGGTCCCCCAAGCCTCGAACTGGGAATAGTTCCTGTAGGATAACGCTGTTTTGACCTTCCTCAGGTAGCTTACGTTTATCGGGTCACACCCATCCCAGGGCACTGAACTTGTATTATAAGTTAATATTGCCTATCTCTTCTCTTTATGTCTTTTGAGTAGTTTACCTTAAAGCAATGTCCTTTCTGTATGGACACAGGAAGACAGTTAATATTATGCTTTGTAACTTGGGAGTTGATTGACTCCAAATAATATTTACTCCTGGGCATCTGCTTTCTTGACTCAGTTGCCCTTAGTTCCTAACACCCCAAAAGCAGGGTCCCGACGAGGGACTGAATGGATCCAGGGCAAGCTGTGAGCTACCCTGGCATCGAAATGGGCCAGGCCAAAGCACCATAATACTCAACTATAAGTTGAAGGCATGATCATGGACAAATGCTGTCATGATCCAAAAGTAATGGCGAGACTGCTGGGGCTAGGAAGACTAACCTGGCCTGAGGACTGCAGAATGTACAGTGAGATGTTTGTATCTCTCACTGTGCTCACACAGAATGACATTGCTTTCTTGACTCAGTTGCCCTTAGTTCCTAGCACCCCAAAAGCAGGGTCCCAACGAGGGACCGAATGGACATATTAGAAGTAGATTTACTACAACTATTTAAGTAGATTACTAGCTGAGGAAAGAACACACCCTTGTTAGGATCCCACCCTTGAGTGGATCTCCTAGTAATCTGGAGTAATCTCTTTAGATGGGATTTTATCCTTGAGTTAATCTCCTGGAGGAGTGGTCTTACCTCTCTTTGTTGATTTGTTAATGTTCAACCCACCTTTGTGTCACCACCCTATGTGATTGCTATATAAACTAAGAATGTTAACTCAGAGAGAGGAGAGTGAGAAGTGAGAGGGCTGAGGCTCCAGAGATCCAGAGTCAGAGCGAGAGGGGCTCAAGCTTGAGAGAGAGAACAGCCGTCCTGATCCAGGCCACACACAGTGGCTCAAGAGCACAGAACACGGGTGGTGAGACAGAGCTGTTCAGAAAGCACGTGAACACACAACCTTCAGCGTGCTAAGATTTTACAGTTCCTCAGCATCAAGTATGTCTCCAAAGGAAAAAATACTATGATAATTTTTCTCCCTTCCCTTTTCTTTTGCATTATCGTTGCCTTGTTTGTCGGTCACACACTTGGTTGTAGAGCAGGGACTAGCAATAACAGTAAAAGGCCCTCCCTTGATCATCGATTTGCTCGAGCGGGCCCAGTAACGTCTCCATTGGAGACTTTGTTGTTACTGTGTCAACTGGGATCAAAACTCAAGACCGGGGCTGGAACTTTAACACAGTGAGTAGGACTTTTGCCTGGTTTCAATCCCCAGCATTACATATGGTCCCCTGAGCACCGTCAGGAGTGATTCCTGAGTGCATGAGCCAGGAGTAACCCCTGTGGATCGCCGGGTGTGACCCAAAAAGCAAAAAAACAAAAACAAAAACAAACCAACCTCATGGCCTCAGGCATGCATGCTAGGCTTTCTACCACTGAGTACCATCCTCTACCCCCACTTTCACCCAACCCATAACCACTTTTTTTTTTTTTTTGGTGAGGGGGAGACACTGGGTCATCTCCTGCCATTGGTGTTTTGACTATAACTGGCTCTCTGCTCAGAAGTCATTTCTGGCAGTGCTCAGGAGACCATATATAGTGCCCTGACTGGAACCAAGATTGGCCACAGGCAAGACAAACCTTACCAACCTGTATTATCTTCCTGGCCCTTATTTACTTAGTTTTGGACGCCACCCCAGGGTCTGCTCTGAACCTTCTCCTCAGCCCTGATTATGACCCCTACCTGGTTTCTCCAGTTTTTTCTTATTCCCTGACTCCATCCCTAGGAATTCCCTCTATGTTCTAAAGATTCATGACATGACCATTTGCATATGTTTCACCCGGAGGTGTTTGGACATGCTGTATTTCATTCCAAAGTGCTACTCCCCCTGGGGCTAGAGTAATAGTGCAGCAAGTAGGGTGCTTGTGTTTCATGTGGCTGATCCAAGTTCAATCCCTGGCACTTCATATGGTCTGCAGAGCCCACCATATGAAGTGCAGAACCAAGAGTAAGCCCTCAGTACCACCCGTTCCTCCAGACAGCAGAATGTCTGAGCAGAATGCCTTGGGAGCTATCTCCCGGACTAACTTTCACCTGATTTTGTCTGTTTGGAGAGGGCTGAAACATACCCAGCAGTGATCAGTGCCTATTCCTGGTTCTTTACTCTTAGAGGTGCTCTGGGGCCTAACTGCAGTGCTGGGGATCCAACCAGGGTCCACCACATTCACAGCAAGTGCTTTAACCCCTCTGCTATCTCTCCAGTCCTTTTCCTATTTTTTTGAGGGGGGGGGGGTTGTTGTTTTGTTTTTGTTTTTTGTTTTTTGTTTTTGTTTGGGAATCACACATGGCTGTACTCAGGGCTTATTTCTGGTTCTGTGCCTAGAGATCACACTTGGTAGTAGGGCTCAAGAAACCACACAGGGTTCCAGGGCTCAAACCTGATAGGGGGTTGCTTCTGTCAGTGTTCAGTATGTGGTGCCAAGATTCAAACCAAGGCAAGCACCCAACTACTGTCCTATCTCTACAGTTCCACTGCTCTTTTGTTTGTATGTTTTTGTTTTTTGATCCATACTCAGCAGCACTCAGAGCTCACTTTAGTCTCTGCACTCAGGAATTACTTCTGGTGGTGTGCAGGGCACCAGGGATTGAGCTTGCCTCTTCGGCATGCAAGGAAGTGCCCTACACTCTATACTATCTCTCCAGTTCTTCCACTGCTTTTTGTAAAAATTTGATTTATTTTTGGTTTCAGGCCACTCCTGAGAGTACTCAAGGATCTCTTCGGGTGGGACCAGGAATCAGACCAGGGTCGGGTGCACGTAATGCAAGTAACTTACTCCTGGATAACCTTTCTGACTCCTAAAAATTTCATTTATTTTTTTCACTTTTTTAATTGTCTCTCCTCTGTAAGACTAGGATTCTGTCTGAGTTACTTAAGGGCTGTATTACTATCACCTAATATATGTGAGCACAGAGCTTAATAAATCCGTGTTGAAGAAATAAATAATGAAAGAAAAAAGAAAAAGAAGAAATACAGGTTGGTAAGGTTTGTCTTGCCTGTGGCCAATCTTGGTCCAGCCAGGGCACGGTATATGGTCTCCTGAGCACTGCCAGAAATGATTCCTGGTCCAAAGACAGGTTCTAATTCTGTCTCAAGCCTTTATCCCAAGACCCTTCACTTTTTTTTACTTACACCCTAAGGGTACAACTACTTAGGGAATTGTTAGGACTAATTAAAGTACTTAGCACCTTCTAAATGCTCAGTAAATTTAGCTGTTGTTATTTTAAAAAACAAAGCTCTCTAAATACACTGGAGTATAACAAATTGAAATCTGTAATAAAAATCCATTTAGTGTATTCTTAAGAGACATGAAAGTTAGTAATGCATTTTAGAAGAAAGTTTAGAATTGCATAGTATATTGAAAGAATGACCCATCACAAAGAAAGATTTTTCTTAGGAATACTGGGATGTCACGATCAAAGAGGTAGTAAGGTGGGAAAGGAGTCATCTTGCTCCTGATTTGGCTCCTGATGTAGCCAAATCAGATTTGATCCCTGGAACCACATTTGGTTCCCTGATTACCCCCAGGAGTGATCCCAGAATGTAGTCAAAAGTAAACCAGAATACTGGGATCCGTGGTGGTGGGAAATGGGCACTGGTGGAGGGATGGGTATTTGATCATTGTATAATTGAAACCCAGCCACAAAATTTTGTAAGTCTACAACTGTACCTCATGGTGTCTCACTAATAAAAATTAAAAATAAGAAGTAAACCAGAAGTGGGGCTGGAGCACAGTGGGTAAGGTGTTTGCCTTGCATGCCGCCAACCCGGGTTCGATTCCCAGCATCCTATATGGTCCCCCGAGCACCGCCAGGGGTAGTTCCTGAGTGCAGAGCCCGAAGGAACCCCTGAGCATTGTCGAGTGTGACCCAAAAAAACGCAAAAAAAAAACCCAAAAACTTTGGAATGGTTCATTCCCAGGTTTCTGCACCAAAAAGAAAAAAAAAACTACTTTGTGGGGGGTTGGCGGAGTGATAGTACAGCGAGGAGGGCGTTTACTGTGCACGCAGCAGACGCAGGTTCCTTTCCTGCCATCCCATTTCATCCTCCGAGAACCATCAGGAGTAATTCCAGAGTGCAGAGCCAGGAATAATCCCTGAACATTCCTGGGTATGACCAAAAAAAGCCAATTAAAAAAAAGAAAAAAGAATCTTTAAGGGCTGAAAAGATAGGTAGGGTGTTTTCCTTGCACGAGGACACTCCAGGTTCAATCTCTGGCATCCAATATGGCGCCCTAGTGCGTGATAGTTCAATCACCCAGGAGTGATCAATGAGCACAGAATCACAAGTAAGCTGTGAGCACAAAAGGGTGTGGCCCTCAAACAAAAATTATTGTATTTATAGAGGGTTCGGCACTTGCCTTGCATACTGCCAACCTGGGTTGGATCTCCAGCATATGGTCCCCTAAGCCCTGCCAGGAGAGATCCCTTAGCACAGAGACAGGAGTAAGCCCTGAACACAATCAGGTGTGGCCCCCAAACCACATAGATATATATTGTGTTTGTGAAAAATGTTGAGATTTTTCTGGCAATGGAAAATGTTTATTTCCTCCTTTCTACACAATGGAAATAACTCCCACATTGTGACCATTTACTTTGTACCAGACATCCAGTACCTCATTTGATTTTCACAACATTGTTATGAGCAGGACACTGTGGATTTTCCCATTTTACAGATGTGGAAACTAGGACATACGAAAGTGAAATTAATTTCCTGGGACTGTCACAGAACTAGTGAATGACAGATCTGGAACCTGAAACGATATCTGACTCAACATTTCAAACTCGAAGCCCTTCTAGCTCTTTTATTGTCACTTATCACTTGTCATCCTGTGGATTTGCTCGAGCGGGCTCCAGTAATGACTTCATTCGTACCAATGTTAGCTTAGCCCAAATGCGTATAGGGGGCTCTTTCAGGGTCAGGGGAGTGAGGCCTGTTGTTGTTACTCTTTTTGGCGTATTGAATATGCCACGGATAGCTTGCCAGGCTCTGCCTTGTGGGAAGGATACCCTCGGTAGCTTGCCAGGCTCTCTGAGAGGGACGGAGGCTTTTGAGGCGGCCTCTAATCGCTTTTACAGGTGTTGCTCTCTTCAGGGAGTTTTGTTTTATAGACTCTGGATTTTGGCCATTGATGAGATTACGTGATGTGGGGGCAGTTTGTGGGTGTGACTGCCAATCTACTGGAAAACTGGGGATCTGGGTGGAAGAGGCCCAGTCCCAATCCGAGCAGGCTTGGAGATCTCATCCACGGGTCCCACATACCTGGGTTCCTCTGTCAGTTCCTTCATGCAGATGAGGCTCGTCCAAGCGTGTGGAGAGTGGCCTTGAGTATGGCTGCGGCTGGGTTCTGGAGGTTTTCGGCTGCTGGGGCTCTGCTTGGGGCAGGGAGGGAAACTCAAACCACCCCCCTCCGAGGGGGCCCCGGTGATGACAGCCTGGCATGGGGGCAGGAGATTCTGCCACCTCTTTTATTAGGAGTGTCAATAATAGGATTCGTTACTGGTTTAGTCATTCAGGTTTAAATATTACACAAATAGTACGTGAACTGCATGTTAACTATAAAAGATTTTATGACAAAGTTTTTTTTTTTTAAAGTTGAATCCTCCTTTCACTCACTCCCTCTGCTATCTTTAAAAGTTTGACATGGGGCCAGAGCAATAGTACAGCAGGTAGGGCGTTTTCCTTGCATGTGGCTGACCCAGATTTGATCGTTGGCATCCCTTTATAGTCCCCATCAGGAGTAATTCCTGAGCGCAGAGCCAGGAGTAACCCCTGAGCATTAGTTAGTGTGACCCAAAAAGCCAAAAAAAAAAATTTGATATGTGGCCAGAGAGATAGTAAGGTGGGTACTTGCCTTGCTCTTACCAACCTGGGATTCTTTTCCTGGCACCACATATATTCTCTGACCCCTGCCAACTGCTAGGTATGGCCCCAAAAAACAAAAACCAAACCAAAACAACAGAAAAACCAAAAGAAAAATTTTAAATAACTCTCTCGAATAACAGCGTAACACAACAATACTTTATCATTTCCCATTTATCTTTACTTTATCATTTCCCATATACTTGACACTGTGCTAACTACTTAATGTTGAATTCTCTTTACAGCTCAGGTTATCATTGTTTTTCCCACTTAATAGATTAAAAAAAAAACCAACACTATTTGTAACACCTTACATGATAGTATCATTTAGTAGAGGAGGGGATAGGGGAAGGGGGTGAGGGCTTAGGTCACACCCAGCGATACTCAGGAGTTACTCCTGGCTTTGTACTCAGAATCGATCCTAGCAATGTATGGGGGACCATAATGGGATGCCAGGGATTAAATCCAGGTTGACTGCATGTAACGCAAATGCCCTTCCCAAACAACATGATTTCTTACCTGAATTTCTGCAATAGATTCCTAAGTGGTGTCATAATTGTCCTCCACCCATAGAAAGCTTGCTCCTGGGGGTTGGGAGCAGGGAATGAGGAAAAGGAACTTTAGGATATTGGTGGAGGGGAAAAGTTCCACTACAGAGGCAGACTGGGGCGGGATGGAGACATTGGTGGAGGGTCGTGGACACTGGTGTCAAAAGATAGGTGTTGGAACACTGTACACCTGATACTCAGTCATAACTCAATCTTTGTAACTTAGTAATCTACAGTGATTCAATAAATTTTTCTTTTAAATTGTCCTTCCTTCTGTTTTCCTTGCAGAAACAAAAATTGCCCTTTCAGGGGTGGGGTCACACTTTGTGATCAGGAGCTGTTCCCAGCTCTGTGCTCCAGAGACGTATGTGGTGACAGGACTATTGAACCAGGACTATTGCCATAACAACCACACACAAGGCAGGCACACTTTTTCTCCTGCACCCAATTTATCTCTAGAAACCCATTTTTTTTAAAAGAAAAAAGATAATAAGACTGAGGGAGATAACACAGTGGGTAGGGTGCTTGCCTTGCTGCTGACCAGGGTTCAATCTCCAGAACCCTATATGGTCTCCTTGAGACCCACCAGAAAAGATCCCTGAGCATCACTGAGAGTGGCCCAACAAACAAAGAAACAAACAAAAAGCAGCTCTGATATTACTTATTCTTCACTTTATTTATTTTGGAGGGCCTCCCAAACATTGCTCAGGGAACAAACCGTGGCCATGTACCTATCCCTACCTCTATGTTCCTTTCCCCTTGCTGCCCACTTCAGAAACCCTCATTAGGCTGGAGAGAGAGTACTGCAGATAAGGCGCTTGCCTTGCACGAGTCTGACCTAGGTTCTATTCCTAGCACTACATACAGCCCCTTGAGAACTGCTAGGAATGATCCCTGAGCACAGAGCCAGTAGTAAGTCCTGAGTTGAGCTAGGTATGACCCAAACTGCCCCCCCTCCAATAAATAATTAAATAAATATCCTTATCGGAGGATATGGCTCAATGGAGCACACATCTGTCTCACATGCACAAGGCCTTGAGATCACATGGGCACTCATGATACCTAGAACCTGCAGAGCCCCCATAAGAACACCACTGGGTGAGACTCTGATAACCCCAGGACTGGGTGTAGCCCCTATAGAATAAAACAACTCTGATTGTGTTGTCCTTCACAGATCACAGATCACAGATCATCCTGTTTTTCGTCGATTGCCTCGAGCAGGCCCCAGTAACGTCTCCTTCATCCTAGCCCTGAGATTATATTCAAGGCTCTTTAGGAGAATGAGACCCATCATTGTTACTGGTATTTGGCATATTACGAATACTTTTCCCGGCTTCTGCCGCATCTACCAGTACTTCTGCTCTTCTCTCTTTGAGGTCTTCCTTGATCGCATCTCTGCACTGCTTTGCAAGCTCGGACGTTAGCTTGCGGTTGCCTGAGGCATGCGCCAAACCTCGCTGGCGAATTAGCTCAAGAGTTTTCGAAGATAGGCGACTTTTTGTGGCTATCTCTCTCTTGGCGTTCCTCGCACATTCATGGAGGTGCTGAACCAGTCGATCGTATTCCTCGTCAATGTTGTCAACAATGGCATCTTCCCATGTTGCCGCAATAGTACCAAAGAGTTCCCAGTTGGTGGTCGTTCTGGGAGTTCTCTTTTTGAACTTTGCAGCCCTTTCTCCCCGCTCTGTGAAGTAGAATTTTGCACGAAGGAGACGGTGGTCCGATCCCGTTCGAAATTTTGGGACAACAGCGACATCAGTCAGGCAAAACCGTCGATTGAATATGATGTGGTCTATTTCGTTGTGGAATCGTCCACCGGGAGACTCCCATGTCCATCGTTTAGATTCTGCCTTCTGGAACTGTGAGTTACCATGAATGGTCTTGGTCGACATGATGAACTCAGACAGTCTCTCACCCTGTTCGTTCCATTCTAGGCCATGGGTTCCGATGTGAAGTTCTTCAGCTGATCTTCTCGGTCCTATCTTGGCATTAAAATCACCCACAATGATCTTGTAGAAGGTGTGGTCTTCTTTATAGAACTTCTCTAGCTCCATGTAGAACTTCTCGATTTCTCTTTCATCATAATGAGATGTTGGTGCGTAGACAACGAAGATAGAAACTGCAGGCAGTGAGCCACATCTATTCAAATGTAAACGTCCGATTCGGGTTGTTAGGCATTCGAATGAATCAATGCTCTTGGCCAAGTTTGTGTTGATAAGGACACCGACGCCTCCAACACCTCTTTTATCGCATGTTCCGAGGAACAATTCTTCTCCAGTGTCGAAAACGGCATGGTGAGATTCATGTCTTCTTGTCTCGGTCAGACCAATGATGTCGTACTTGATCATTCGCGCTTGTACCATCAGGTCCTCGATGGATGCATCTGATGCTAGCGTACGTGCATTGAAAGTACAGACGATCATTTTTGTCTTCCTTCGTTGTGGCAGCCTAGGTCGGCCTTGAGATTTTGTCGGCCTCTCCTTTCTCATCCTTCTCAGTGCTACCATGTCGGTGAAGCCTTCAGGGTCAGGTGAATGAGACCAGTTGTAGTTACTGGTTTTGGCATATCGAATACACAGCGGATAGCTTGCCAGGCTCTTCCGTGCGGGCGGAATACTCTCGGTAGCTTGCCAGTCTTTCCGAGAGGTATAGAGGCTTTTGGGGTGACCTCTAATCACCCTTGTAGGTGTTACCATATTTGAACCCTATCAAATATGGTACAACAATTCCAGAGGACGGGTATTTAGTGTGTTATGATGTGTCGCGCGGCTGCTTGCGGCCGCGCGGGTCCGGAAAGCGTCCTGGAGTGTGGCGACGGCTGGGTAGTGGAAGTAGTGTCGAGAGTAGAAGTCTGCCAGTGGGGTATTTATCTGGGTAGGGTGGGTCTCCTGTGCACAATTCGATCCCTGGGTGGTTGATGGAAGCAGACAGGGCAGGGTAGGGTGGGGCTCCTGATTAGAATCCCTTTGTCACCTGTGGTGGTGGGAGCAAGCAGAGAAGCTCTGTCCCTGGGTCCGCCGAGCCTGGAGTCCAAGGTCTCAGAGAGTTCCGCTTACCTTGTTCTGTGGGTCTTCAGTTGTGCGTGGGTCTCG
The DNA here is from genome assembly GCF_029834395.1 of Sorex fumeus. Lineage (NCBI taxonomy): Eukaryota > Metazoa > Chordata > Mammalia > Eulipotyphla > Soricidae > Sorex > Sorex fumeus. The sequence continues at coordinate 50,399,321 of NW_026606104.1, forward strand.
GCCGGAGATGCCGCGCGGGTCCGGAAAGCGTCCTGGAGTGTGGCGACGGCTGGGTAGTGGAAGTAGTGTCCCGCCTGTCCTTCGCCAACTATAAGACCAAGATGACTGCCCTCCGACGTCCTGATGGATCCATCACATCCTCCAGAACGGCAATGGAGAAGATTATCCATGACTTCTACTCAAATCTCTTCGATAGCCATGTCCACTTGCCGACATACCAAATTCCACAGGATGGGTATGTCGTTCCCAACGTTCTCCCTTCCGAAATCCGACACGCCATTTCCTTGGTAAAGAAGCAAACAGCACCCGGCCCAGACAAGGTCAGACCTGAACACCTGAAGAACCTGCCGTCAGTACTCATCAATACATTGGCTCGGCTCTTCACTCGCTACCTGTCTGAATGCAAGGTTCCATCTCAATGGAAAACCAGCAGGACCGTACTACTGTTCAAGAAGGGAGACATCCATGACATTGGCAACTATCGCCCGATCTGCCTATTGTCTGTCATCTACAAGTTGTTCACTCGAGTCATCCTGAATAGGATTGGCAGAACACTAGATGAAGGACAACCATGTGAGCAAGCAGGGTTCCGCAAAGGATTCAGCACCATCGACCATATCCACACGATAACCAAACTCATTGAGGTTTCTCGGGAGTTCAAGATGCCGCTCTGTTTAACGTTCATTGATTTAAAGAAGGCCTTTGATTCTGTTGAGACGGAAGCGGTCATTGAAGCCCTAGCCAATCAGGGCATTCAAGCCCAATACATCAGGATCCTCCGTGAGCTGTATTGCGGATTCACTACCAGGATCTCACCATTCTACAAAGAAGTGATCGTTGATGTCAAGAGAGGGGTGCGGCAGGGTGATACCATTTCACCAAAACTCTTCAGTGCCACCCTCGAGAACATCATGCGACGACTGGAATGGGAAGGAATGGGAGTGAAGATAGATGGTCGGCAACTACACCACCTCCGCTTTGCTGATGACATTGTTTTAATAACACCAAACATCAGCCAAGCGGCACAAATGCTGGCCGACTTTGACCGTGAGTGTGGAAAGGTAGGACTACAGCTGAATCTTACGAAGACAATGTTTATGAGAAACAGCCTTGTTCCTGACGCCCCATTCGCTCTCAATGGAACGACCCTCTCCGAATGCAACAGCTATGTGTACCTAGGTCGAGAGGTCAACATGACAAATGACCTGGCACCCGAGCTGCGCAGGAGGAAGAGAGCGGCTTGGAACGCCTTCAAGAACGTCGAAGAAATAGCTAAGAGGACGAAGAACCTCCGGCTCCGGGCACATCTCTTTGATTCCACTGTTCTTCCTGCATTAACATATGCCTCAGAGACCTGGGCCCTACGCAAACAAGATGAGAACGCTATTCAGGTCTCCCAAAGAAGAATAGAAAGAGCTATGCTTGGAATATCACGTTTCACTCAAATGAGAGAACGAATCCGGAGTTCTGACATCCGTCGACGATCAAGGATCAGGGACGCTGTCTCATTTGCCAAGTTGTCAAAAATCAGATGGGCTGGTCACGTAATGAGATTTAAAGACGACCGTTGGACTAGAGCTGTTACTGATTGGATTCCACGGGATGTCAAGAGACCGCGTGGCCGCCCACCTACCAGATGGTCAGACTTCTTTGTCAAGGTCATGAACGATCGGTTTGAGGCCCTCCATGTTCCCGGAGCGAAGAGATGCCATTGGGCTACACTAGCACGCGACAGGGACAAATGGAGACGTTACTGGCGCCCGCTCGAGCAAATCGACGACTAACGGGAAGTTAAGTGATTAAGTGATTAAGTGATTTGGCATATTGGGTACGCCACGGGGAGTTTGCCAGACTCTGCCGTGTGGGCAGGCTACATTCGGTAGCCTGCCAGTTTGTCAAAGTAGGAATGAGGTGTCATAATAAGATGTCGTGTTGTCCTTAGAAGAAAAATAACAACTTATCAGATCCTAGCTTGGTCTCCTATTTCCCAGACATCTCAGTTTGCTTTTAATCTCTCCCTATCGCGTTTTATGCCTTGATCACACTGGCTGCCTTTTAGTGCTCTGAACTTGGCTCTCACCTGAAATAATTTCTCCCTAGCTGACTGCTATCTACCTTTGAGTTATCTTTCAGAACTTGATTTACACTTGTTCTTCTCTACAGACTTTCTGTGACGTCAAAAACTGAGTTGCTACATTTGAGTGCTACCCTGTACTTTTTGTTTTGTTTTGTTTTGTTTATGAGTCACTCCCGGTGGTGCTCAGAACTTATCGCTGGTTCTACACTCAGAAATCACTCCTGGCAGGATACAGGGGATGGTATGGGACCAGGGATCAAGCTCAAGTTGGCTGAAGGCAAGGCAAGCACCTTATTGCGCTTTCTCTTCAGCTCTGTTGTTTCATTTACAACAGTCATCCCATGTTATTGTAGAGACTTTCTAAATTGTATCCTCTAAACAGTAAGATCATGAGAACAATAACAAAGTCTCTATAACCAAATTATTTTTTGTGGGTTTTTTTTTGGGGGGGGGGCGTGGTCACACCTGGCGGTGCTCAGGGCTTACTCCTGCTCTACACTCAGGGATCACTTCTGAATGATTGAAGAACAGTCCTTCCTTGAGAACACTCTAGGTAGGACAACTTGGAAAAACCCCTCTGAGATCAGCTTTGAAACATACCTTGTCGGGGCCAGAGCAATAGTACAGTGAGTGGGTAGGGTGTTTGCACTGCATGCGGCCAACTGAGGTTCAATTCCTGGCATCCCATACAGTGCTCGCTGCCACGAGTAATTCCTGAGTGCAGAGCCAGGAGTAACCCCTGAGCATCGCTGGGTGTGACACAAAAAGAAAAAAAATAAACACACCTTGTCTCCTTAATGCGTAATTTGTGCACTTTGGGTGTGCAGCTTCTTCCCTTTAACTTGACGGTGCCCATCCCTAACTCTGGGAATCATCTGGACCCCAACTTGGGGTACGTGATTTCTTTACCTTATGCTGAGCTCTTCTCTTACTCTGGAGAAACCCATGCTCACTCTGGAACATGTTCCCTCCTTTCTTTCTCCTCCCTCATATTTCCTATATAAAATTTCCTTGCTTCAGGGACTAGAAAGATAGCCGATAAGGGGCTCACCTTGCATGTGGTGAAACTGAGTGCAGAGCCAGGAGTAAACCTAGGTATGACCCCCCCTCAAGCCCCAAAATAAATAAATAAATGCGTGGTAAATGATGCTGGATAGCATGTCAAACAATCTCAGCCTTTGTAATCTTCTGAATATGGGTGACCTTATAATACAAACAGTATAAGTAAGTAAGTAGAAATTGTGACTAGCTTTTTAATTTGAGTTTTTGTGAGACCTAAAACATAGAAGATGAGAATGATTTGCTTGATGAAAAACACACTGTTCCATAATAAATAATAATTAAATGAACTAAATTTACATTTTAGCTCTATCTCAAAGCCTGAGAAACCATTGTTAGGCAACAAAATTTGTGTTCATTTAACTCCATAATTCCAACTTTGCAGAGGCAAACTTTTTGAATCTATCAGCACTGTAACTTCAGGCTTGCCACTACAATCTCAAATTGGTTTGTTGGGGTACAAAAATGGTTCCAAGATGGGCCCGGCTGGCAAACGCTAAAGATGCAGTAAAGATCCTCACCACTAGGGGTCTCAGTGTCAATGTCACTGCCAACATCCAGTCCCTGTGCAGATAACCACACACACACACACACACACACACACACACACACACACACACACTCCATTATTCTGTTGTTTTTGAGCCTCCAAGCAAATAACCTTGATGAAGGATTGATTTCAACACCTGAGTAAAAGTTCCAGTATATTATATTATGGTCAGCATTGCCTTGCTCAAAAACAGAAGCGTTAAACTAAATTTATGCACTGTTACTCTTCTTTCTTGTGTATAGGGAAAACACACTGTTTGTAATGGATTTATTTATTTCTCTGTTTCTGGGGAAGGAGTCTTTCCCAAAAGTGATTATGTTGTGTATCTGGCCTTGGTTACCTCTCACCCACACAGTAAACTGAATGTGTTTCCAGGCTTTCTCAATGTAGGTACTAGAATATTGAGGCATTCATCATCACCTTTAGACTCATGAAATTGGGGCTGGAGCAATAGCACAGCGGGTAGGGCATTTGCCTTGCACGCGGCTGACCCGGGTTCGATTCCCAGCATCCCATGTGGTCCCCCGAGCACCGCCAGGAGTGATTCCTGAGTGCAAAGCCAGGAGTAACCCCTGAGCATCGCTGGGTGTGACCCAAAAAGCAAAAAAAAAAGAAAGAAAGAAAGATAGACTCATGAAATTCATGATTATGAAGATACAAAAACCAGAAGTAATACCTGAGCATCATTGGTTGTGTCCCCCAAAACAAAAACAAACAAAAAAATCAAGGGTGCCCGAGAGACAGTACTGTGGATAGGGCACTTGCCTTGCATGTGGTCAGCACAAATTCATTACCTGGTTCTTCTTATGGTCCCCCAAGCCCCACCAAAAGTGATACTGGAGCAGAGAGCCAAGAGTTAGCTGTGTGCACTGCTAGGCATGCCTGGAGACAAAAAAACAAAACCCCTGGAGTTGGATATGTGTTTTAGTGCTGGACTACACAACTCACATGTATGAAACCCTGGGTTTAATCCCAGGGAAGGGAAGGGAAGGAAGGGAGGGAGGGAGGAAAGGGGAGGGTGAAAAGAGAGGGAGAAGGAGGAGGAGGAGGGAAGGGGGGAGGGTGGAGTTGGGATCAAACCTGGGTCAGCTGTGCACAAGGCAAGGGCCCTAGTCACTGTACTATATGTTGACCCCAAATTTCTGATGGGAAGGCCTAGATTTGATCCCAGCACCACACACACACACACACACACACTAATTTTTTTTGGTGGTGGGGTGGGGAAGTACACCTAGCGGTGCTCAGGTCTTACTCCTGGCAAGGCTTGGAGGGCTGACAATATGTGGTACCCAAGATCAATCCCAGGTTGACTGAGTGCAAGGCCGATGCCCTACCAACTGTATCACTCCAGACCATTTTTTTTTCTTTTTGGGTCACACCCGGCGATGCACAAGGATTACTCCTGGCTTTGCACTCAGGGATTACTCTTGGTGGTGCTCAGGGGACCATATGGGATACTGGGAATCAAACCCAGGTTGGCTGCATGCAAGGCAAATGCCCTAACCGCTGTATTATCGCTCCAGCCCCTCCAGACTAATTTTTTTTTCTTTTTGGGTCACACCTGACAAGGTTCAGGGGTTACTCCTGGCTTTGCACTCAAGGAATTACTCCTGGCGGTGCTCAGGAGACTATATGGGATGCTGGGAATCGAACCCGGGTCGGCCACATGCAAGGCAAACACCCTACCCGCTGTGCTATCACTCAAGCCCCCTCCAGACCAAATTTTAAAAATTAATTTCCCACATGAAAATTATTACCCAACAAAAAGGACAATAATAGAAAATTGCATTAACAGTGTTGGTGGGATGTGTTGAAAAAGAAACTCCGATTCAAAGTTGGTTGGATTATATTGTTCAGTAAACAGTATAGCACTGCACTCTAGCACTGTCCTCCTGTTGTTCATCGATTTGCTCGAGCGGGCCCAGTAATGTTTTCATTGTGAGACTTGTTACTGTGTTAGGCATCTCGAATACGTCACAGGTAGCTTGCCAGGTTTTGCCGTGTGGGCGAGATACTCTCACTAGCTTGCCAGGCTCTATGAGAAGGGTGGGGGAATCAAACCTGGGTCAGCCAGGTCGGCCGCATGTAAGGCAAACGCCCTACCCACTGTGCTATCGCTTCAGCCCAAACAGTACAGAGATTTCTCAATTTGAAAAGATACATACATCCCTATGTTCACAGCAGCACTTATCACAATAGCCAGGACATGGAAGAAATCCAAATGGCAAGAACTGCATCTTCCTCTGTGAATCCATATATCAAGTGCTTAATGGATGTTTCATTATTGTTAAACTATGTTGGGAAAAGTGTTCATTTTAGAATATTTATAGGCCTAGCTTAGGATCCTAACCTTACAGAACTGTGAGTCTCTAAGTTATTTTACTCAGTAAAAATCATTTTGTAACTGAGTGTTTCAGTTTCCTTGCCTAAACTAAACTCTAACATAATTGGGAAAACTAAACAGGAAAATGCAGAAAAAAGAAGTACACAGGGTTTTGGCCAATAATTTTTTTTTTATTTAATCATTGTGAAATACACAGTTACAAGGTTGTCCATGATTAAGTTTTAGTCAGATAATGTTCCAACACCCATCCCTTCACCAGAGTACATTTCCCATCACCAATGTCCCGTTTCCTCCCCACCCCCAAGCCTACCTCTATGGCAGACACTTTTCTTCTCTCTCTTTTTTTCTATTCTCTTTTTCCTTTTTGGCACTGTGGTTTGTAATACCATTACTGAAAAGGTATCATGCATATCACTCTTCCTCCTTTCAGCACCCAGTTCTTTTCCAGAGTGATCATTTCCAACTCTCATTGTCATGGTAGTCCCTTCTCTGTCCTAAATGCACTTCTCCCCACCCCGCTTGTGGCAAGCTTCCTACTATGGACCAAACCCCCTGGCCCTCATTTCTATTGTCTTTGGACATTATTCTCATGCTCTGTTTTTTATTATCCCGCAAATGAGTGCGATCACTCTATGTTTGTCTCTTTCCCTCTGACTGATTTCACACAGCATGATACTCTCCATGTCCATCCATGTATAAGCAAATTTCATGACTTCATTTTTCCTAAAAGCTGCGTAGTAATCGATTGTGTCGATGTACTATTGTTTCTTTCTCCACTCATCTGTTCTCAGGCCCTTGGGCTGGTTATCGTGAATAATCCTGCAATGAACGTAGAAGTGCTGTTTCCATTTCTGTATTGTTATGAGGCCTCTAATATATATTCCCAGAAGCAGAATTGCTGGGTTGTATGAAGTTCAATTTCTAGCTTTTTGAGGAATGTCCACGTTGTTTTCCAAAAATGCTGGACCAGTCAACATTCCCACCAGCAGTGAATGAGAGTTCCTTTCTTCCTGCATTTAATTCAACCTTTCTTCCAGCACTGGTTATTCTAGTTCTTTTTGATATGCACCAGTCTCTGTGATATGAAATGATATCTCATTGTTGTTTCAACTTGCATCTCCCTGATGATTAGTGATGCAGATCATTTTTGTATGTGCCTTTTGGCTATTTGTATTTCTTCTTTGAGGAAGTTTCTATTCATCTTCTCCCCATTTTTTGATGGAGTTGAATTTTTTTTTTTCCCTTGTAAAATTCTACCAGTGTCTTATGTCTTGAGTATTAACTCCTTATCAAATGAGCTCGAGCTCGAGCGGGCTGGAGCAATAGCACAGCGGGTAGGGCATTCGCCTTACAAGCGGCCAACATGGCCGACCCGAGTTCGATTTCTCCGCCCCTCTCGGAGAGCCCGGCAAGCTACCGAGAGTATTCGATATGCCAGACACAGTAACAACAAAGTCTCCAATGGAGACGTTACTGGGCCCGCTCGAGCAAATCGACGATCAACGGGAGGGCCTTTACCTTTTTTACCTTTAATCAAATGAGCATTGGGTAAGTAATTTCTCCCATTCTGTGGGCTGTCTTTGTTTCCTGGTCATTGTTTCCTTTGAGGTGCAGAAGCTTCTTAGTTTAATGTAGTTCCATTTGTTTAACTTCCAACTTACCTCCTCAGTGGTATCTCATTGAAGATACCTTTAGCTTCAATGCCATGGAGAGTTTGGCCTGTTTTTCTTTATGGACTCTCTGGATTCAGATTTGATTTCAAGGTCTTTAATCCATTTTGATTGTACTTTTGTGCACGGTGATAGAAGGAGGTCTGAGTTCATTTTTGTGCATGTAGTTCACCAGTTTTCCTAGCACCACTTGTTGATGTCGGGCCTTTCTCCAGCTCATATTTCTTTGCTTATTTATCGAAGATTTACGGCCAACATGGCCGACCCGAGTTCGATTCCTCCGCCCCTCTCGGAGAGCCCGGCAAGCTACCGAGAGTATTCGATATGCCAGACACAGTAACAACAAAGTCTCCAATGGAGACGTTACTGGGCCCGCTCGAGCAAATCGACGATCAACGGGAGGGCCTTTACTGATCATATACCTGAAGGTCTGTCTAGGGATATTCAACTCTATCCACTGACCTGGGGGTCTGCCTTTATTGCAATACCATGCTGTTTTAATCACTGCTGTTTTGTAGTGATTAAGTTGTAGCTTGAAGTTGGGGAAGGTGATGCCTCCCATCTTCTTTTTCCCAAGGATTGCTTTAGCTTTTTGCCAATAATTTTAGGTGCTTCCTCTAGAAGATTATGCTAATAATGAAAATAAAGTCATGAGTTTCCTAAAATGTAAGTTTTCTTCATTTGTAAAATTCCCATAAAACAAGAATGCATGAGGGGGCTGGAGTGATAGCATTTCAAGTAAGGCACGTGCAGTCAATCCTTCAATCCCTGGCACCCCATATAGTTCCCCAAACCTACCAGGAGTGATTCTAGAATGCAGAGCCAGGAGTATGCCATGAGCTTCACTGGGTGTGCCCCCCCTAAAGATAACAAGCAAACAAAAACCCATTAGATAAATGAAAACTTATTGGTGTCTTTTGCTACACAATAACTATTTGCTTAAGAAAAAGTCTAATGCACTACTACTGGACTTATTTCGGTTCTCTTTGATATGTTACCCTAAAGGATGAAAATAAATCCTCCCGAAGGCTAATTCAAGGTACAGGCTCAAGGGAGGGAAAGTCTGGGATAGGAGTCATCAGGGCAGCGGACTCCAACCTAACCTCAGGCAACAACATTTCTTCTCAGCCCTTTCACAGAGACTAATAGACTCCTAAGTGCCTCCTCCTCCTCCCCTGGGGCTTCTTTGTGAATCATGCAGACCAGATCTAGGTTGGAAACAGGATTCAGGATTCAGCAGGCCTGAATGGCTGAGTCTGACAAAAGGGATTGGATTTTAAATACACACAAATCTGGCCAAAGATGATGACAAGGGGAGGCGAACCAAAGGGGAAGGGGGAGAAGGTCTCCTTAAAAATACTCATGTAACAAGATTTTGAGGTTCCACAAGGGCTCCTCCTCCTGATGCTGAACTGAGCACCTCCCCCACCCCCGCACCCTCCTCCCCCACTTCCTGGGTCCTGCATTGCTGAATTTAGCCTCAGAACCACGTGTGTGCCTCTCCCCAGCCCTCCCAGGGATGAGATTCTAAAGCTTCTCCAGCAGCTGGGGTGATCCAACACACTCAGTGCTCCTTTTGTTTCCCCACAGTTGGCCCCAGTGATTGGGAAGGAAAAGATGCAGTTGCAAAGAGAGATGACGCTGGGAGTCAATGGCCTCAAATTCTGAAGCGCATATTCACAAACCTGGATAGAATCCATGACTTCCAGCCAGCCCGATGCAGTCTCAGCTCTCTTTCCTCAGCCCCTTGCTTCCTCTCCCCCTGCTGCTGCCACTTAGTGAAGAAGGACCTTGCCTGCTCCCCATCGTCCCTGAGTTAGACTTTTTTTTCAAAAAAAAAAATTACAAGACTTTGCAAGTCTGAAGTCATAAATTTGTAAAGCAACCCCCACCCCACCCCCAGTCCTTAATTTTATAGCATGAGGGCCTCTGCAGTGTCTTTGGGGGGAATATGTTTCTCAACTGCATAAAAAAGTTGTGCTGAGACTGGAAAAATAGTACAGGGGTCAGCATTGTATATGGTCCCCTGAGAACCACCAGGAGTGATCCCCACGAAAGTTGCCCCCAAATCACCCCCTGTGAAAATCCCTCTGTGTTGTACTTGTCAAAATTCTCCAGGAACTGTGTAAGACCGAGATGTTTTTGCTTTTTTCCCTTCATTTCGGGGCTTCACACAGCCACGCTTGCACACTGCCTTTGAGCTTCATCCTCAGACTGAAAGTAGAAAGAGCATATGTGTGTTTCAGTGCTGGGGATTGAGTCCAGGGCTACTGAACTGCATTCCCAGGTCCTACATGTTTTAATCAAACAGCCTGCAATGCTCGGGGCTTACTCCTGGCTCTGTGCTCAGGAATAACTTCTGATGGGATTTGGGTAACCATTTGTGATGCTGAGGGTTGGACACAGTTTGCTGTTCTATGTCTCTGGCTCCATGGATGTCTTATTTTTAATTATAATCAATTTTTAAAATCTATTTATTTAGGTTTTCTTGGGCCATACCCAGCAGTGCTGAGAGATTTCTCCTGGCTTCATACTCAGGAATCACTTCTGGAGGAGCTCAGGCAACCATATGGGATGTCGATGATCGAACCCAGGTGAGCTGTGTACAAGGTAAGCACCCGACATGCTATACTATCTTTCTGGCACCTAATTATTATTATTTTTGTTTTTGTTTTTGGGCTCACATCATCAGAGCCCAGGAGTTATTTCTGACTCTGCACTCAGGAGTTACTCCTGGCAGTGCTTGGGATGCCAGATTGGAAAAATAGTACAGGGGTCAGCACTATATATGGTCCCCTGTATATGGGATGCCGGAAATGGAACCTGGGTCAGCCACATGCAAGGCATAAGTCCTACCTACTGTGCTATTGCTCTGGCCCTTGGAAGTGTTATTTTTTGTTTTTTTTTTCTTTTTTAAAATTTTATTTTCATAAGGTTGTTCACATTAATTGATTACATTTAATATTTCAACACCAATCCCACCACCATTACACCTTCCCACCACCACTATTTCAAATTTTCCCACCACCATTCAAGCCTGCCTGCCAGGGGCAGATTCCAGATCATTTATGTTCTATTGCTTATTATGAATATCATGAGAGATCGAGCGGCCACAAAAGCAGCTGCCTGCTTCTGTAATTCTAAAATTGTAAAATGGTTAGGGTTGAGAGACATTTCTGTAGGGATCTAATCCATTTTGAGATTCATCTCGGAGTCTCTGGATCAAGGCCGTTGATGCGTTGAGATGGTGCCCGGAGGCAGATAGTGGGTGTGACAGTCAAGACACAAGCAGGTGGGGAGATAGGAAGGGATGGCCCGTCTCCACTGCCACCATGTTGCCTGGAGTCTTAGTCCTGGAACCTGAGAACTTGGGTTTTGCTTCTGGAAGCTCATGGCCATGGGGGTGTCTTCCGGAGTGGGCAGAGAGAGTACACCAGCTCCATCTGAGGTGCCCCGGTGGAACTGGCTTGGCACAGGGTCCGAGAGATCTCTGACGAGCTGCTGTCTTCTGGGATTCATTGCTGTATCTCTGGATCAAGGTCGTTGATACGCCGAGATCTATGTTTTTCTTTGGCTTTTTGGGCCAACCTGGTCATGCTCAGGGCTTATTCCTGGCTCTGCACTCAGGAATCACTCCTGGCAGTGCCCAGCAAACCACATGGGATGCCGGGGATCAAATTCCGTCAGTCACTCCAGAGCCATGGAAGTCTTGTTTATTTATTATTTATTTTTTTGGAAGTCTTGTTTTTTAAAAGAATCTTAAAAAACATATAGGTTTTGGGATGGGGGTGGGGATGGCGGGAGGGATACTGGGAACATTGGTGGTGGAGAATGAGCACTGGTGGAGGGATGAGTACTCTATGATTTTATGACTGAAATGTAATCACAAAAGTTTGTAAATCTGTAACTGTATCTCATGGTGATTCGTTAAAAAAATTACAGTCACGGTTCTTCCGTTGTTTATCAATTTGTTCGAGTGGGCCCAGTAACATCTCCATCGTGAGACTTGTTGTTACTGTGTTTGGCATATTGAATACGTCACGGGTAGCTTCCCAGGCTTTGCCACAGGGACGAGATACTCTCGGTAGCTTGCTGGGCTCTCTGAAAGGGGCGGAGGAATCGAACCTGGCTCTTCCGAGCCGGCTGCATGAAAGGCAAATGCCCTACTGCTGTGCTATCACTCCAGCCCAAGAGGTTGCTCCTGTCAGTGCTTGGGCGAATGTACAGCAGTGCCAGCGAATGAAGCTGGGGCTCCCACAAGCAGAGCATATTTCCCAGCGTTTTATATATATATATATATATATATATATATATATATTTGCTTTTTGGGTCACACCTGGCGATGCTCAGGGGTTACTCCTGGCTTATGCACTCAGGAATTGCTCCTGGCGGTGCTCAGGGGACCATATGGGGTGCTGGGAATCGAACCTGTGTCAGTCATGTTGGCTGTGTGCAAGGCAAACGCCCTACCCGCTGTGCTGTCGCTCCAGCCCCTCTCCAGCGTTTTGAGTGACCTCGCTGGCCCCTGAATTTCTGTTCTTCTTTTCTCCCCTGATTTTAGGGCCACACCCTGCAAAGCTCAGGAGTACTCCTGTTTCTCCCAAAGGTACTTCGTTAATTATGTGGTACTGGGAATGGAACCCAGGACTCTTGTATGCAAAACATGCGCTCGGCTCATTGAGCAATTTCCCCAGCCCCTGAATGTCTATTCTTTTGTTGTCATTGTTGTCGTTGGGGCCATACCCAGCTGTGCTCAGAGCTTACTTTTGGCTCTGCATTCAGGGATCACTCCCTGGTGCACCAACCTGGGTTTGTTCTCCGGCATCCCATATGGTCCCTTGAGCCCACCAGGTTGAGTGCAGAACCAGGAGTAATCCCTGAGTACCGCCAGGTGTGGCCCAGAAACCACTGTAGCACTGTAGCATTGTCCTCCCATTGTTCATCGATTTGTTCGAATAGACACCAGTAATGTCTCACAGCAAATTGTTAGACTTGTTGTTACTGTTTTTGGCATATCGAATAAGTCACAGGGAGCCTGACAGGGTTTGCAGTGCGGGCGAGATACTCTTGGTAGCTTGCTGGGCTCTCTGAGAGGGGTGGAGGAATCGAATCTGGATCGGCCGCGTGCAAAGCAAACGCCTTACCTGCTGTGCTATCGTATCGCTCTAGCCCAGCCCAGAAACCAAAAAGAAAAATAATTGTGTTTGTTAGCAGTGCTCGGGAGTCATGTGGTGTGTGGGAATCAAGCTCTTGGCCTCCAGCATGCAAAGGCATTCTCACCCTTTGTGCTGTCTCCCTTCTTAGGTCACTTAATCACTTAATCACTTAACTTCCCGTTAGTCGTTGATTTGCTCAAGCGGGCGCCAGTAACATCTCCATTTGCCCCTGTTGCGTGCTAGTGTAGCCCAATGGCATCTGTTCGCTCTGGGAACATGAAGAGCCTCAAACCGATCATTCATGATCTTGATGAAAAAGTCTGACCATCTGGTAGGTGGGCGGCCACGCGGTCTTTTGACATCCCTAAACAGGGTCAGGTGAATGAGACCCATGGTAGTTACTGGTTTTGGCATATCGAATACACAACGGATAGCTTGCCAGGCTCTTCCGTGCGGGCGGAATACTCTCGGTAGCTTGCCAGTCTTTCCGAGGGGGATAGAGGCTTTTGGGGCGACCTCTAATCGCCCTCGTAGGTGTTACCATATTTGAACCCTATCAAATATGGTACGGCAATTCCGGAAGATGGGTATTTATGTCTTATGATGTGTCGCGCGGGGGTCCGGAACGCGTCCTGGAGTGTGGTGGCGGCTGGGTAGTGGAGGTAGTGTCAGTAGTGGAGGTCTGCCAGTGGGGTATTTATCTGGTCCCGGTAGGGGTAAAGGTAAAGTAAAGTAAAGGCCCTCCAGTTGATCATCGATTTGCTCGAGCGGGCCCAGTAACTTCTCCATTGGAGACTTTGTTGTTACTGTGTCTGGCATATCAAATACGTCACGGGGAGCTTGCCAGGCTCTGCTGTGTGGGCAAGATACTCTCGGTAGCTTGCCGGGCTCTCCGAGAGGGGTGGAGGAATCGAACTCGGGTCGGCCATGTTGGCTGCGTGCATGTCAAATGCCCTACGGTGGCGCAATGGATAACGCATCTGACTACGGATCAGAAGATTCTAGGTTCAACTCCTGGCTGGCTCGTTAAGACACCCGGTAGGGGTAGGGTGGGTCTTCTGGGTCTCTGGTGGTTGGTGGAAGCAGACAGGCAGGGTAGGATGGGGCTCCTGATTAGAATCCCTTTGTCACCTGTGGTTGGTGGGAGCAAGCAGAGAATCTCTTCTTAGGTCAATGAAAAATAATTATGACCGTTTTTTCTTTTAAGGTGCTGGGAATTGAACCCAGGACCTCACACATACAATGTATGCTCTCTGTCACTGAGCCTCATCCCCAATGAACTATGCTTTTTACAGTTCTACTTAAGTACAAATGTAACACATTTTCTGCATTTTTTAATAGTTTAGCTTGTGATGTACATATGACTGCTATAGCAAAATTAATAATATTTGGGCTGGGGTTTGGAGAAATGTTACATTGGATAAAGTAGTTGCTTTATTGGAGTGACCAAGGTTTGATCTCTAGTACTACATATGGTCCCCCAAGCCCTGTAAGGGGTGATTTCTGAGCATAGAGCCAAAAGTAACTCCTGAGCACAGTCACCAAACTGTGGCCCCAAACGAAACACTGCATTTGGTCGCAAGAGCATCACCTGGAGTGGTCCCTGAATTCAGAGTCATGAGTAAGCCCTGAGCCCTGACACCTTTGGCACTAAAATCAAACAAATGGAGAAAAACTTTTCTGGGACTGATTGATAGTGTAACAGATAGGGTGCTCACCTTGCATGAACCTACCAGGGTTTGATCCCTGGCATTCCATATGATCCTCGTAATTCTTGAGTGCGGAGCCAGTAATAACAACTGAGCACCATCAGTTGTGAACCAAAGACCAAAAATAAATAAAATAAAAACTTTATTTTGGGGGGGGCTGGAGCAATAGCACAGCAGGTAGGGTGTTTGCCTTGCATGCAGCCGACCTGGGTTCGATTCCCAGCATCCCATATGGTCCCCTGAGCACGCCAGGGGTGATTCCTGAGCGCAGAACCAGGAGTAACCCCTGTGCATCACCAGGTGTGACCCAAAAAGCAAAAAAAAAAAAAAAACACTTTTATTTTTAAGGCTGGAGATATAGTACAGCAGGAAGGGTGTTTGCCTTGCTCATGGACACCAAGATGCAATTCTCAGCAGCCCTTAAGGTCCCTTGAGCACCACCAGGAGTGATTCCTGAGTGCAGATCCAAGAGTAACCCCTCAGCATTGCGGAGTATGGCCCAAAAAACATTTTCCTAAACGGCTAGACATTGTATGTCCTAGGCATTTTATACAATACTTAATGTCAGTCACTGAATTTAATCTTCACAATAATTATAAGTGGCATTAATAGCCTAATTTTTTTGGGGGGGTGGCTTTTGGGCCACACCCGGCTATGCTCAGGGCTCACTCTTGGAGGGGTTCAAAGGACCATATGGATGCCAGGGATTGGTCACATACAAGTAAGTACTTATCTGCTATACTATCTCTCCAGCCCCAATATCTAAATCTTTTCCTTAATTTCAGTCCAAGGAAACAATATTTTATTTACTTTCTTTGAGTGGGGAGGTTGTCTCCCAAGCAGAGGGGGCCTGTAGATGGGTCAAAGGGCAGAGTGCATTCTTTGAATGCAGGAGTCCTGGGTTTAATCTCTAATACTGCACTGTCTCCACCCCCTTCCCCCGCCCTGCTCCTGAGCACCTGAAAAAAAATAAATAAATAAACAAACCAAGTGATGTTTAAGAAGGTGAGGGGCTACTCTTAGCAATATTCGGCTAACCTGGCTGGTGATTCAATGTTAGGCTGAGGATGCGATGCTGCCTATAGTGTTGGGGAAACACCAGAGCCCAGAGGCTCCAGGGCTACATCTGGGGATGCTCGGACTATGTGGTACTGGAAATAAAACTGGGGTTGGGGGGCCAGAGAGATAGTTCAGTAGGTAGGTAGGGCACTAGCCTTGCACGCCCAGGTGTGATTCCTGACATTTCGTATAGTTCCCCAAGCACCGTGAGAAGTGATTCTTTCCTTTTTTTTTTTTTCTTTTTGGATCACACCCAGCAATGCTCAGGGGTTATTCCTGACTCTGCTCTCAGGAATTACTCCTGGCAGTGCTTGGGGGACCATATGGGACGCCGGGGATCGAACCCAGGTCGGCCGTGTGCAAGGCAAACGCCCTACCCGCTGTGCTATTGCTCCAGCCCCGAGAAGTGATTCTTGAATGCAGAGTCAGGAGTAACCCCTGAGTATTGCAAGTATGGCCTGAGAACTGAAAAACAAAACAAAAACAACAAAGAATAACCCAAAAAACTTCTTGGGGCACATGGAAGCTGTGGTCCCTATAACCTATACTATCTCCCTATCCTAAATCTGCATTAAATCAATCAATCAATCAATCAATTAATTTGGGGGGCCCATATCTGGTGATGCTCAGTGGTTATTCCTGGCTCTGCACTTCTGGCCGTGCTCGGGAGACCTTCTGGGGTGCTGGAGATCCAACTTAGGTCTGCCGCATGCAAGGCAAGCGCCCTATCCACTATCCCATCTTCCAGCCCATAAGCAATGAATAGTTTGGAGGTCATGCCCTGTGGTGCTCAGGGGCTACTCTTGGCTTGGTATTCAGCAGTCACACTTCTGGCAGTGCTCTAGGAATTGAACTAGAGCGTCCTATATGCAAAGCACACACCCCTAGAGCTATCTTTTGGCCCTGACAATTGCATCTTGAATACTTTATTTTAAAGATTCCCCAAAGGACACTCAGTTTGCAAGTTACTGGTTTAATAAACAGACAGAAAGAAGGAGGAGCTCTTTCCTACGATTACCCATATTTTTGTAATTTTCTAGCTTGTTAGCACTCTTGTCAGATGGGGACCAGACAGGCTAGGATTCAGCCATCTAAATTATTTACTTAACAATTATTTATTGCATGCCTTCAAATGTACCAGGCATAAGAAAGTAAACATACTGACTTGAAATTTATCAGAAGGGAAAGGGAAAACTAGTTTGAAGGTAATGTCATAAGAATTATATGAAGAGGGGCTGGACCAATAGCACAGTGGGTAGGGTGTTTGCCTTGCACACGGCCGACCTGGGTTCAATTCTCAGCATCCCATATGGTCCCTTGAGCACCGCCAGGGGTAATTCCTGAGCACAGAGCTAGGAGTAGCCCCTGTGCATCGCAGGGTGTGACCCAAAAAGCAAAAAAAAAAATTATATGAAGAATTATGTAAATGGTCCACAATCATTCACTCTGGACCCCGAGCAGTGGAAGTAAAAATCTTGAATAAAACATGAGTTGGTTACCTATGTGCGTGTATGTTATGAAATTGAAGTTGCCAATCAGATTTGCTGGTCAAATATAGGGACACAGAGAATCATTTCTTGCCCATTACCAGTGGAAGGGCTGGAGCGATAGCACAGCGGGTAGGGCGTTCGCCTTACAAGCGGCCAACATGGCCGACCCGAGTTCGATTCCTCCGCCCCTCTCGGAGAGCCCGGCAAGCTGCCAAGAGTATTGGATATGCCAGACACAGTAACAACAAAGTCTCCAATGGAGACGTTACTGGGCCCGCTCGAGCAAATCGACGATCAACGGGAGGGCCTTTACCTTTTACCTTTTACCAGTGGAAAAGTCACATAACTAGCTTTTTTTTCTTTTAAGTACCCAGACTCCTCACATTTATTTATTTATTTTGACTTTTTGGGTCACACCTGGCGATGCTCAGGGGTAACTCCTGTCTGCACTCGGGAATTACTCCTGGAGGTGCTCTGAATGCCAGGGATCAAACCCAGGTTGGCTGTGTGCAAGGCAGATGCCTTACCTGCTGTCTTAATCGCTCTAGCCCCACATCACCAGCTTTTATCCTGCTAGGCAGGGATGCATTTCTAAATATCTAGAAAATGCAGGTTTTGTAGGATCCTGGTTTTGAGCTTTTGCAATTCTGGAGAACTCTTTTAAAAAGAACACAAAGTTAGGGACACAGAGAGAAAGTAAAGCACTTACCTTTAATGAATCGATCCCAGTTGATCATATCACAGATGATACTCTGAATAGCACCAGGAGTGATCCCTCGGCACAGAGCCAGAAGTAAGCCCTGAGCACTGCTGGGTATATAAAAAAACAAAGAAAGCAACTATAACAAAAAATACCCACCAAACTTATAAGTAAATATCTGGGGTGATAGCTCAAAGGATTTGAGCACATGTCTTGTGGATGGAGGTCCCAACACCATCTGCCCTGCACAGATATCCCTGGCAGTGTGGCCCTTAATCAAGACAGATTAAGGCCTGGAATTCAAAGCCCTCTTTTCTGAGATCTTTTATTCCAGAAATGCTTACACAAAAATGTTTGCTCTCAGGTTGTAACTTCCACCTCTAACTGGGACCACAGCGAGAGGCCCTGAAACTTAAGTGTCATTAGATCACTTGATCACTTGACTTCCCGTTAATAGTCGATTTGCTCGAGCAGGCGCCAGTAACATCTCCATTTGTCCCTGTCACGTGCTAGTATAGCCCCATGGCGACCGCTGGACTAGAGCTGTCACTGAATGGATTCCATGGGATGTCAAAAGACCACTTGGCTGCCCACCTACCAGATGGTCAGACTTCTTCATCAAGATCATGAACGATCGGTTTGAGGCTCTTCATGTTCCTAGAGCGAACAGACGCCATTGGGCTACACTAGCATGTGACAGGGACAAATGGAGACGTTACTGGCGCCCGCTCAAGCAAATCGACTATTAACGGGAAGTCAAATGATCAAGTGATTTACCTCTCCTACTTCCTCTTTTTGCAATCAGTAATTTATTATTATTTTTTGGGGGGGGAGGAGCGGGTCCCGGGGCTGAGATCTCCAAGCCTACTCGGGTCGGGGCTGAGCATCCTCCACCCAGATCCTCCGAATTCCAGTAGGCGGGGGTCACACCCACCAACTGGCCCCCTGGCGCCGTGTAATCCCATCAACGGCCAAGACTCAGAGACTATAAAAACCAGCTCCTGGAACCTTTTATGACACCTTTTTTTATTATACTGGAATCTTTTTATGACATCTTATTGTCTCATTCCTACTTTGGACAAACTGGCAGGCTACCGAATGTAACCTGCCCACACGGCAGAGTCTGGCAAACTTCCCGTGGCGTACCCAATATGCCAAATACCAGTAACAATGATGGGTCTCATTCTCCTAAAGAGCCTCGAATATGGCACTTTCTTAAAAATCTCAGGGCTAGGATGAAGGAGACGTTACTGGGGTCTGCTCGAGGCAATCGACAAATAACAGGATGGTCGTGATTCATGATTCGTGGGGGGAGAGCTACACTTGTTTCTGTGTTCAGGTCCCATGCATGGAGGTACTGAAGGAACCATATGTGATGCTGGGATTTTGAACCATTGTCACAGCCACAGGGGGATGAAAGGCAAGTGTCTTAACCTCTATACCCAGTTATTTGGTATCTCTGGCCCAGTATTTCTTTTTTCTTTATTTTTATTATTATTATTATTATTATTATTTTTGCTTTTTGGGTCACACCCAGCGATGCACAGGGGTTGCTCCTGGCTCATGCACTCAGAAATTACTCCTGGCAGTGCTTGGGGGACCATATGGGATGCTGGGAATTGAACCAGGCTTGGCCGCGTGCAAAGCAAACACCCTACCCGCTGTGCTATGGCTCCAGCCCCTCTGGCCCAGTTTTTGCAGTATTAGTATTCCAAATGTATTTATCATAAGCATAGGCTCCAGACCTTTGAGTCATCTCCCCAGACTGAAAAATCTCCTTTATCTTTAAATTAAATTTAAAGTTGATTTATTTTGTGGGCTAGAGTGATAGCACAGCAGAAGGGCGTTTGCCTTGCACGCAGCCAACATGGCCGACCCAAGTTCGATTCCTCCGCCCCTCTCGGAGAGCCTAGCAAGCTACCGAGAGTATCTTGCCCGCACTGCAGAGCCTGGCAAGCTCCCCGTGACGTATTCGATATGCCAAACACAGTAACAACAAAATCTCCAATGGAGACATTACTGGGCCCGCTCGAGCAAATCGATGATCAAAGGGAGGGCCTTATTTTGTGGGGTGCTTTGGACCACTGCTAGTGGTTCTCAGGGGCTACTTACTCAAACCTTTGTGCTAGGGGACCATGTAGTGCCAGGGATTGAACCTGGGTGTTGTGATGGTTGCATATTGGTTGTGGAACTCTCAAACACTTGGCTGTAGGGCACAGAGACAGCACACTTCCTGTGGCCTGGGTATCAGTGAGTGCCCTGGGTATGTGGGCAGTGCTGGTGATTGCACTCACGGCCTCATATATTTAAAACAAGCACGCAAGGGAGCCGGAGAAATAGTACAGCAGGTAGGGCATTTGCCTTGCATGGGTTCGATCCCCAGAATCTATATGGTCCACCAATCACTGCCAGGAGTAATTCCTGAGTGCAAAGCCAGGAGTAACCCCTGAGCATCGCTGGGTGTGACCCAAAAAAGAAAATAAATAAATAAATAAAATGAGGACTCAAGGGCTGGAGAGATAGCACAGTAGATAGGTCGCTTGCCTTGCACACTGCCTAACTAGGTTTGCTCCCTGGCACCCGTGTGGTCCCCTGAGCATTGCTAGGAATGAATGACTGAGCACAGAGCCAGAAACAAGCCCTGAGCACAGTCAGGGGTGCCTCCCCTCTAAATGGGCATTCTAGCACTGAACTCTATCCCCAAGCCTTTGGAAATTTATCTTAGTAAGTGTAAACTCAAAAGAAGACAGCAGCAGCAGCAGCAGTAGCTCTATCTCGCCCGCTGCCTGCCTTCAGTGGTCTCACGCTGCTTCCCCCACCCGGGGAGGTCGATGGCAATGGGCCGGGGAAGGAAGGAATGAGGGCCAGGCTGGCTGGTCTTAGTTGCAGTTTATTCCAATCCTTTCTCCATTCATTCCTGTCTCTCTCCTCTACCTCCCCCTCCCCCATGCTACTTTCTCCTTCTCCGTCCCCCTTCATCCTCCTTCTGACTCTGGAATCTGGATACTGATCCCCTTTCTTCTCCTCTGGAGTCTCGATTCTGATCCCCCAGCCCTCTCTTACAGTACAGTTAAATCCCAAAGCATGAGGGGTAGGGGTAACAATTACACATAGGTATGGTCACAACCAATAGGGGTAAAGTTCTTTCCCTTGGGAAAAGCCACTTCTCAGACAGATACTCTCTCAGCAGGACGACCCACCCTAGAGGGGAATCCCCTGGGTATGTTTCTCCTCTCCTTGTCCAACAAACATATAAACATACATAATATAAATCATTTTGTATGGATACAGTAAGAAATACCTTAAACGTATAGAATTGCTCTCCTAGGGTCATCTCAATCTCAGACTATAGTGCTCAGGCCAGATAGTCTTTTCTATCCCTAGCAGGGTCCTAGTCTTGTCATTACCTTTGGATCATGACAGCATTTGTCTATGATCAAACTCTTAATTTATAGTTAAGAATCATGGCACTTTGTCCTGGCCCATTTCGATGCCAGGGTAGCTCACCGCTTGCCCTGGGTCCATTCAGTCCCTCGTCGGGACCCTGCTTTTGGGGTGCTAGGAACCAAGAGAAACTGAAGCTTACGTCGAGAAAGCAGATGCCCGAGAGTGAATAATATTCAGAGCCAATTAAATCCTATGTTACAAAGCATAATGTTAACGGTCTTCTTGTATCTATACAAAAGGGGCATTGCTTTAATGTAAACTATTCATAAGACATAAGGAGAGGAGAAAGGCAATATTAACTTACAATACAATTTCAGTATCCTAGAAGGATCTGACCTTACAAATTAACAGAGTCTGATTAGGGGGAAAAGCTGATAAACCGGTTGGGGAAGAGAGTGTA
Organism: Sorex fumeus; assembly: GCF_029834395.1. Lineage (NCBI taxonomy): Eukaryota > Metazoa > Chordata > Mammalia > Eulipotyphla > Soricidae > Sorex > Sorex fumeus. The sequence continues at coordinate 50,420,982 of NW_026606104.1, forward strand.
GAGAAGTGGTTACAGATAAACGAAGGAATGGGAGTGACTCAGGAGCACTGTGATGGGTGTAACCTGATAAACCTAAGCTCCTCTGGCAAGGGAGAAAGGACAAAGCAATGTTATCTTACAAATAAGCTTGAATTGATACAAGTTTTGCCTTATTTTTAAAGTTTTGAATAAGATCATTTTCATATTTTGCTAATGTCTTTCTTTTCCTTTTTTTCTTCCTTCCTTCTTTCCTTCCTTTCTCCCTTCCCTTCCTTCCTTCCTTCCTTCCTTCCTTCCTTCCTTCCTTCCTTCTTCCTTCTCTCCCTCCCCTACTTCTCTCTCTCTCTCTCTCTCTCTCTCTCTCTCTCTCTCTCTCTCTTTCTTTCTTTTGGGTAACTTCTGCCTGGGTCCCTGTCTTTGTTTTCGGGCCACACCTGGCAGAACTCAGGGCTTACTCCTGGCTCTGCTGTTAGGAATCACTCCTGGAGGGCTCAGATGAACGCATACCAGGAATCAAATCAGGTAGACCTGTGCAAGGCAAGTGCCTTACACACTGCACTATTGTTCTGGCTCCACACTACATTCATTCATTTTTGTTTTGTTTTGGACCCACATCCAGAGGTGCTCAGGGGCTACTCCTGTCTCAGTGCTCATTTTTCATTTCCTGTCAATACCCAGGGGAACATGCATGCAAAACAGGTGTTCCAAGTCTTTGAGCTATCTCTTTGTTCCTTCATTGCATTCTCTTTCTTTTTGGAGGAGGTTGGCAGCATATCTGACAGTGCTCAGGGCTTACTCCTGGCTCTGTTTTCAGGAATCATTCCTGGTGGGGCTTGGGGTGCCAGGGATTGGCTATGAGCAAGGCAAGCGCCTACTCACTGTGCTATCATTCCAGCCCCCTTCATTGCATTCTTTTTTTGTCTGGTTTGTTTTGTTTTAGAGCCACAGCCAGCAATTCTCAGGGATTTCTCCTGGCTCTGCACTCAGGATGGTACTCAGGGGACCATATGGGGTGTTGAGGATTGAACTTGGGTTGGCTGTGTGTAAAGCAAGCACTCGACCTATTTATCTCTCCAGCCTCTCATTGTATTTTATACCATCGCACAAACACATAATATAAATGTTTTTGACGAAGCAATAAAAATTATTAAGTCTAATTTTGTTAAATATCAGTTGAGTAAATATCTTCTTAATATCCTATGTGACAAAGTTGGATGACGGCACGAAGGACAGCCACTGCATATCAATGTGTGAAATTTATTTCCAGGAAATGTACTTGGATTGTTTGAATTGGGAACAGATCTAGTTCTTTATTTCCGTGGAACACCAGTTTTGCATGAAAGAATGATTGACAGACTGTGGTTATTGAAACTTGGTTATTTGGCAAATCATATATCAAAATTGTTTAAAATAAAGCTATAACTTCATGGAATACACTTGGCAGTATATGATGCCAATAATAAAATTCAAGCTTCCACATACAGTTAGAATTTTAGAAAACTTATGCTTGCAGTCATGACCTTGAGAGCTTTGCAATTCTTGAAGACTTTTCTGATTAGAGTGGTGGTGACATTAATGTATTAGATTTTTGATATTTATTTATTTATTTATTTGTTGGCTTTTTGGGGTCACACCCGGCAATACTCAGGGCTGACTCCTGCCTCTGCACTCAGGAATCACTCCTGGTGGTGCTCGGGGAACCATATGGGATGTTGGGAATCGAACCTGGGTCGGCTGCATGCAAGGCAAACACCCTATCCACTGTACTATTGCTCCAGCTCCGATTTTTGATAATTTTTAACAAATTGTTTCAGAATTTGAAAGATCAGCATAATACAGTGAGTCAGTAATTTCTAAAGGATTAATGTATGGTATAAAATTATTCATGGTAGAACAGTTATTTAAGATACAGGAATCAATAGTTCAACAGTTTTTTTTTAAATAACAGAATACAGAGTTCATTGATATTTTTTCAGCTTCCACATTAAAACCAATCTTTATGGGTCTTCAGAGAGAGTATAAGCGGTAAAGAGCTTGCCTTGCGTGGCGTCAATGCTGATTCAAACCTCTAGGATTGTATATGGTCCCTTGAGCACTGCCAGTTGTTACTCCTGAGCACAGAGACAGGGACAATCCCTGAGCACCATGGGGTGTGCCCCCCCCCGCCAAAAAAAAGAAAATACACACAAAAAAACCTAAGGGCTGGAGATTTAGCTCAGTAGTTTGATTCCTGGCACTAAAACAATAAAAACACAAACAAATCTTCAAGAAATAACAGTCCATAATTATTGGTGTAATACCAAAAAGGAATAGCCACATCCAAAAAGGCTTTTTAAATCCTTCTCCCTTTTCCAAGAATATATCAGCGTGATGCCAGATTTTCTTCTTAGGTTTCAACCAAGTATTCCACACACTACAATAGATGAAATGTGGACGCTATGAAAATCCAGCTGTTTTCAATTAAGTCAGACATGAAAAAGGCTTGAAAAATGTAAAACATTCCACTTTTCTCAGAAATTTGTGTAGGGGGAAGGCAGTGCCGGGAATTGAACCCATGGTCTCACACATGTGAGCTATGTTACCAGTCAACTACATTCCTGACCCCATTATAGATTCCTGAATTTTTGTTTTTGTTTTTGAATCACACCTCACAGTGCTCAGTGCTCAAAAGCAACTCCCAGTACTGTGCTCAGAAATTGTTCCCTGTACTAAAGGTGCCATATTCAGTGGTGGGGACTGGACCTAGGACTTAAGCACTGAACCTATTGGGTTATCTCTCCAGCCTGTAATATTTTTGCTTAATATCTGTCAATATTTATTTATTTTGTTTTGTTCTTGTGTTTTTGATCATACCCAGTGTTGATCAGGGTTTATTCCTGACTCTGCACTCAGGAATTACTCCTGGAGGTGCTTGGGAATCATATGGGATGCTGGAGATCAAACCTGGTTCAGCCGTGTGCAAGAAAAATGCCCTACTGGTTATAATATGCTCCAATCTCTTAATATTTATCAATATTTAATACACACATACATTACCTGGAAATTTCACTTATGTGAACTATATGACGAATATAAGTACATTTAGTTTGGGGACCATACTTGGCAGTGCTCAGGAACTGTTCCCGGCTCTCTGCTTAGGAGTGACCCCTGACAGTGCTCAGAGGACCAGGTGTGGTGGCACATATTCGAACCAGGGTCAGCTGAAAGTAATGCAAGTTCCTTATCTGCTGTACTGTCCCTTTGGTCCCATACCTTTCAAAAAACAATAGTAATTGTGGGTATGGTCAATTGTACCTGTGGAGCAAGTGCATCAGCAGCCTGATGGTGCCTTCAGGCTTCCTGACACCCCAAAATTGCCGCTGTGCCTTTGGCCATACCCCAAAACTTGGGACCAAGTTTACATTAAACAGCCAAAAGTTAGTTAAGTGGGAGCCACGCCCACAAACCACCTCTGACTCATTTATTGGCCTTATTTCAGAGACCCATAGATAAATCTCAAAAGAAATTAAAAAAACACAGTTCATCTCGGACCCACGCATGGCTGAACAGACTGGGGTAAACCAGAATAGGGCAGGTTGGCCTATGCCTGCAAAAGCAGAGCCCCCAGCAGCCGCTTGCTTCCGCAATCCAAAATCGCCGCCATACCCCCAGCCTGACTCCACTGTCTCAAGACGAACCTCACCAAGGTATAATCTGCTGAAAATTCGGGTATGCGGGTTTTATGACTGAAATCTCCAGGCTTTCATGGAGCTGAGGTGGGCTACCTCCTCCCACTTCCCAATACACATGGAAGCATTGGCAGTCACCCTCACAAAACAACTCCAGCACCACCCTGTAAACTCTTATTACTGGCCTTGCTTCACAGACGCATAAATAAATCTCAAAAGAGATCAAAAGTCAGAGACACAGCGAGTCCCAGAAGATACCACAGAGCCGGAGATCTCTCTGGGCCCCATACCGAGCCAATTTCACCAGGGCACCCCAGATGGAGCAGGTTCACTCTCCCTGCTTACTCCAGATGGAAACCAGGTGACCAAGAGCTTCCATAAGCAAGGATCCACAAGCACAGTATGCGGGTTCCAGGACTAAATTTCCACGCTGCATGGCGGCCGAGGTTCCAGGTTGTCCCTCCCTGGTTCCCTGCCCACTCATTGTCCTGGCTGTCACACTCACAATGTGCCTCCAGGCGCCATCTTAGCACACCAACAGCCCTGATCCAGAGACACACGATTGAATCCCCAAATGGATTAGTGCCCTACAGAAATGTCTCTGGAACTCAACGATCTATAATCTAGGATTCCAGAAGCACACGGCCAAGGCACCCATGATATTCAAAATGAGCAAGGGACAATAAATGATCTAGTATCTGCCCCTGGCAGGCAGGCTTGACGATGGTGCGAAAATTTGAGCAAAACATAATGCCCAAAAGTAGAGAGAGAATATTGGGGAAATTGTCTGCCATGAAGGCAGGGTGAGGACTGTGATGGGAGCGGAATATACTGGGGACACTGGTGGTGGAAACTGTGCACTGGTGGAGGGTTAGATGTTTGATCATTGTACAGCTGAATGTCGAACATGAAAGCTTTGTAACTGTATTTCATGATGATTCATTCAAAAAAAAAAGTAATGTGGAGTTTATGCCCAATTCAATCAGCTTAATCAATCGCTGTCACCGTCATTTTGTTGTTCATCGATTTCCTCGAGCAGGCACCAGTAACGTCTCCTTCGTCCTAGCCCTGAGATTTTAGAAAGTGCCACATTCGAGGCTCTTTCAGGGTCAGAAGAATGAGACCCATCATTGTTACTGGTTTTTGGCATATTGAATACACCACAGGGAGTTTGCCAGATTCTGCCATGTGGGAAGGATACTTTTGGTAGTCTGCCAGGTTCTCCAGAGTAAGAACTAGATAATAAGATGTTGCCTGGCGTGAATGCAGCCACAGGCTTCTGGAAAGTGGGTTTTATAGTCTCTGGTTCTTGGCCATTGATTGGATTACAAGGCGCCAGGGGCAGTTGGCGGGTGTAACACCTACCTACTGGAAGATAGGAGATCTGGGTGGAGGAGGCCCTAGTCCCAATCCGAGGAGGTTTGGAGATCTGCGCCCCAGGTTGTGCACACTTGGGTTCCTCTGCCGGTTCCTTCATGCGTGAGGCTCACTCAACCCAACCTCCTCCCAGGGGCCCACCCACCTACCGGAAGAGAACAGCACAGAGCCTCCTGCCTCAGTGCCTGGCTGTCCTCACTGAGGCCCCTTGGAGGAGGATGGGTTGAGTTTCCCTCCCCACCCCGAGCAGAGCCCCAGCAGCTGAAGACCTCCAGTTCCAGCCACAGCCATGCTTAAGACCACTCTCCACACGTTCAGACGAGCCTCACGCATGAAGGAACCGGCAGAGGAACCCAGGTGTGCGGGACCCAGGGTGTAGATCTCCACGCCTGCTCGAATTGGGATTGGGCCTCCTCCACCCAGATCCTCCATCTTCCAATAGGTAGGTGTTACACCCACCAAATGCCCCCGGCATCCGTGTAATCCCATCAACAGTCAAGACCCAGAGACTATAACACCCAATGTCTGAATAAATAGCAGTACTTCTACATTTAAAAAAAAATAATAAGGGGCTGGAATGACAGCACAGCGGGTAGGGCGTTTGCCTTGCACGCGGCCGACCCAGGTTCGATCCCCAGTATCCCATATGGTCCCCTGGGCACCACCAGGAGTCATTCCTGAGTGCACAGCCAGGAGTAACCCCTGAGCATCACCAGGTGTGACCCAAAAAGCAAATAATAATAATAATAATAGTAATGCTCTAGGCTCAATGGTAAAACTCTTGATTAGTGTATATGAGGACCATTTCTGCCTGCAGAATTGCTGGGTATAACCCTGGTGACCCCCACTATCTTCACCCCACCATCTCAAGACTAATTCCAGACAGAACCATCAGGTCGGCATTGCCTGACAAAGTATTGTTGAGAGTGGGCCTCAAGTGTGAAAACACTGAGGAGGTCCTTGTGAAGAAAAATAATAGTGCTGGGACTGCAGAGATAGTAAAGTGATAAGGCACTTTCCTTGCATACTATCAACCTGGGTTTGATCTCCAGCACTGCTTATGGTCCCTTGAGCACTGCCAGGAGTGATCCCTGAGCATAGTAGATCCAGGAGTAATCCCTGAGAAAAGCTGGTTCTGGCATATAAACCAAAGGAAATGAACAAACAAAAAATGAAAAGGAGACTTACTTTTCCACTCTATAACCCTTCATATCTCTTAAATTTTTCATGTCTTTTACTTTTACTCCACGAGCTAATCATGAATAAATAATAAATAGCTAACAAGAATAAAATAATAAATAAATAATAAATAGTTGGAAAAATAGCTCCAACAAGAGTTGATGAGGGTTTTACTTATGGCCGATAAAGACAAATGCAATTGTCAGGACCAGAACCACAGTACATTGGGTCTGGCATTAGCCTTGCATATGATTGACCTGGGTCCAATTCCCAGCACCCCAGGTAGTTCCCCAAGCTCAGGAGTGATCTCTGAGCTCGGTGCCAGGAGTAAGTCCTGAGCAATGCTAGTGTAGACCCAAAACAAAAGAACAAAATAAAAAGCCAGAGACAGATAGGATAAACATTGCAATAGTGTAATTGGTTGGCTTTGATATTTGACTTGGGTTTTGAAAGTGTGGGTGGTAATGGAACGAAAGGGAAAGACAAAGAGAAATTAAAGATGATTTGATTTCCTGCACAGAGTGGCTAACAGTTCCAAAACCCTGAAAGAAACAAAACGAGGAACAGTTTTTGGGTGGTGAAGGAGAGAAATGAGCACTTATGGGTTCAGAGATATTAATGCTCTGATCATTAATGGCAGATGCTACATAGTTAGATGCTAATCTCTTTATAGAAAACAAAACCAAAACTAGAACCATACGAATCACGAATCACGATCACAATCACGCCCATCCTGTTATTCGTCAATTGCCTCGAGCAGGCCCCAGTAACATCTCTTTCATCCTAGCCCTGAGATTTTTAAGAAAGTGCCATATTCGAGGCTCTTTAGGAGAATGAGACCCATCATTGTTACTGGTATTTGGCATATTGGGTATGCCATGGGAAGTTTGCCAGACTCTGCTGTGTGGGCAGGTTACATTCGGTAGCTTGACAGTTTGTCCAAAGTAGGAATGAGATAATAAGATGTCATAATAAGATGTCAAATGCGGCTGTGCGGTTCCAGTCGCTGGTTTTTATTGTCTCTGAGTCTTGGCCGTTGATGGGATTACAGGCGCCAGGGGGCCAGTTGGTGGGTGTGACCCCCGCCTACTAGAATTCGGAGGATCTGGGTGGAGGATGCTCAGCCCTGATCCGAGTAGGCTTGGAGATCTCAGCCCTGGGAACCTGCTTGCCTTCGTTCCTCTGCCAGTACCTTCATGTGTGCGGAGAGTGGTCTCAGCATGGTGGTGGCTGGTCCTGGAGGTCTTTGGCTGCCAGAGCCCTGGTCGGGGTAGGGAGGAAAGTTCATACAGGTAGGAATTATTTGACAGGTGAGGGACTGGGATTCAAATCAGGATGGGTTTCTCTCCTTCCTCTGACAAGGTCTGCACTCATCTCCTGAGTTACCGCTTTTCCCCCTTTTAATAAAATTTCTTTATTTCAAAAAAGAAAACGGTTTAAAAGTTGTTAAGAATCTTTTTTTTTTCCTGATTTTTGGGTCACACCCAGTGATACTCAGGGGTTACTCCTGGCTCTGCACTCAGGAATTACTCCTGGCGGTGCTTGGGGGCCCAAAAAGTTGTCAAGAATCTTGCATAATAATATTGTCAAGATGACAGTCTTGCCCAAAGTACTATACAGATTCAATGAAGTCCCTATAAAAACCATGACATTTTGGGGGCTGGAGCAATAGCACAGCAGGTAGAGCATTTGCCTTGTATGCTGCCGACCCAGGTTCGATTCTAGCATCCCATATGGTCCCCTGAGCACCGCCATGGGTAATTCCTGAGTGCAGAGCCAGGAGTAAACCCTGTGCATTGCTGGGTATGACAAAAAAAAAAAAGACTTTTTTAAAGACAGATGAAATGCTGTTGAATTTTATATGGAGTAATAAAAGCTCCAGAATAGCCAAAGCAATTCTAGGGGAAAAGAAGATGGGAAGCTTCTCCTTCCCCAATTAAATTAAAACATAAAATTATAATAGTCAAAACAGTGTGGTACTAGAATAAGAGCAGACTCTCAAATCAATGGGATAGAACTGAGAGTTCAGATCCTCAGCTATATAATCAGCTAATATTTGACAAAGGAGCTAAAAATATTAAGGAAATACTTAGCAAATGGTATTGGGAAAACTGGTCAATCACATGTTAAAAAATGAACACAGACCCCTTTTTAATACCATGCTCAAAGTCAAATCAAAATTAATTACACGGCAAGCTACCGAGAGTATTCGATATGCCAGACACAGTAACAACAAAGTCTCCAATGGAGACGTTACTGGGCCCGCTCGAGCAAATCGACGATCAACGGGAGGGCCTTTTTACCTTTAGAGAGATAGTACAATAGCTGAAGTGCTAATCTTGCATGTGTCTCAATCCCTGGCAGCACATATGATACCCCAAGCCCTCCAGGAGTGATCCCTGAGTACAGAGCCAGGAATAAAACCTGAACCTGCCAGATGTGGCCAAAAACAAACAACAGCAACACAAAGTATAATAAAGACCTCGACATCAGACCTGAATCCATAAATTATACTGAGGAAAACATGGGTACAACACTTCTTTTTTTTTTTTGCTTTTTGGGTCACACCCGGCGGTGCTCAGGGGTTACTCCTGGCTCATGCACTCAGGAATTACTCCTGGTGGTGCTCGGGGGACCACATGGGATGCTGGGAATCGAACCTGGGTCAGCCATGTTAGTTGCGTGCAAGACAAACCCCCTACCTGCTGTGCTATCGCTCCAGCCCCAAGGTACAACACTTCTTGACATGAATCTAGAAGCTTTGTTTTGTTTTGTTTTATTTTATGGATCACATTCAGCGAAGCTCAGGGTTACTCCTGGTGGTGCTTGGGGGACCATATGGGTGCTGGGGGATTGAACTCGGGTCGGCCGCATGCAAAGAAAACACCCTACCCTCTGTACTATCACTCTGGCCCAAATCTAGAGGCTTTTTCAGTGATGCACTGTTATTGGCCAAGCAAATGGCAGCAAAGACAAACAAAAGGGACTACATCAAACTAAGAAGCTTCTGCTCTGCAAAAGAAACAGATCAGAATTTAAAAAAAAAACCCACCCCACACACTGGGAGAAAATATTTGCCCACCACTCATCTGACAAAGGGTTAGTATCTAAGACATGAAAAGTTTACAGGAAAAAAAAAAGCCAAGCAAACAGCTATCCAAAAATGAGGGGAAAAGATGAACAGAAACCAGAAACTTTCCCAAAGAAGACACATAGATGGCCAAAAAAGTATGTTTCAAATGCTCTACATCATTTATCACCAGGGAAATGCAAATCAAAACAACAATGAGATATCATCTCAAACGAGTGATATTGGCACACATCACAAAGAACAAAAACAACCAATGTTGGTGTGTATGTGGGAAACCCTCATCTCTGCTGATGATCCCTGGTTTAATCTTTTCAGAAAACAATATGGATGGACACTTCCCCAAAACTAGGAACTGAGCTTCCATAGGACCCATCAATTCCCTTGGGCATCACCCCAAGGGCCCAAGAGCTCTATTCAGAAAAGACATTTGCATTCCTACTAAAGACTGAGAACTGGTCTTTGGTCAGAAGCATACCACTGAAGGGTTTGGGGGAATTGATGGCAGGGGTCAAAACTGGGACAGTGGTGGAGGAGAGCTGACACTCTGGTGGAGGTTGTAGTTTGAAATTTTTCTAGGCATAAAATCCTGCTATTTTGAATACTGTAAATCACAGTGCCTAAAAACAAACAAAAAGTATCTTGCTTAAGGATGAACAATTCTTAGGTAACAGAAGTGAAACTTGAATGAAAGCTACAAAGAACTCTCCCCTTTGCTCTATTTATACCAGGTGCCCGCTTATACCCAATGCCCACAGGCAGAATAGGCTGCAGCACTGCACTGTGGCACTGTCCTCCCGTTCATCGATTTACTCGAGCGGGCCCAGTAACATCTCCATTGTGAGACTTGCTACTGTGTTTGACAAATGCCCTACCCGCTGTGCTATTGTTCCAGCCCGGGCAGAATAGACTAAGAAAGGAAAAGGATTCGGATTTATTTATTTGGTTTTTGGGCCACACCTAGTGGTGTTCTGGAGACTTCCTGGCTCTGTGCTTATGGGGGTTGCTCTTGTGGTGCTGGGTGTGATACTGTCCGGCAGTATCCCGTGACTGGATACACAGAGCCAATTCTGATGCAGTCTGTGACCGATGGTGGAGGACTATACCCTGATGGCGCTGTGGACAATTTTATTCAGGATCGAAAGTGATTAGATAAGGGCAAACAGAATGTAATACATGCAGGACGAGGATAGGTGGTAAGTGGGAAATGAAAGGTTAGATCAATGATTACATGGGGAAGTTTGGTATAAACAGAAAAAAATTTACTTATCTACATTCCATCACTATTGCCAATCAATTATTTGTCTAGATTCCATTACTACCAATCAACTATTTGTCCAGATTCCATAGGTGTCAACATCCCACGTTTCAAACCTGGCCACCCATGATTTCTAATCATTAATCTAGCTGGGAAATGTCAGCCTCCCACCCCCACCCCCACCCCCACCCCAAACCCCCAACTTCACTCTATCACCCCTGTCTGTGTTCTGGAAGCATTCCTGCATCCAGTTGGTTTCAGAGCTTTGCTAGCAGGAACTCCAGCACTGGGGGACCATGAGAGGCTTGTGATGAAACCAAGTCTCCTAACTACAAATCACTCTCCAGCCCTAGGATTTGGATCTGACTTGGATTCAAATGCTACCTCTGTTGTATGACTGACATTGAGCAGTTACTTCACCTTTTTATAAATCTTACTTTCATCCTCAGTATCCAGTAAAAAGATTTATTTTTATTTTGTTTTGTTGTGGGGGGGTCCACTCATGGTTGTGCTCCTGACTTACTCTGGGCAGGGCTCAGAAGACCCATATGGGGTGTGGGGAATTGAACCCAGTTCAGCTGCTTGCAAGGTAAGCGCCATATACCCTGTACTAGCCTTCCAGCCCCACCAGTAATAAGATTTAAATTAGATGATGCATCCAAAGTCTTTGGAAGACATACACAATTAGAAATAACAGCTCAATGTTCATATTGACTAAACATGATATGAGTGAATTCTGTAGCACTGTAGCACTGTCCTCCCATTGTTCATTGACTTGCTCAAGCAGGCGCAGTAACGTCTCCATTGTGAGACTTGTTACTGTGTTTGGCATATCGAATACGTCACGGGGAGCTTGCCAGGATTTGCGGTGCGGGCAAGATACCCTCGGTAGCTTGCCGGGCTCTCTGAGAGGGGCGGAGGAATCAAGAACCTGGGTCGGCCAGGTTGGCTGTGTGCAAGGCAAACGTCCTACCGCTATGCTATCGCTCCAGCACTCCAGTCAGGTGTGTGCCTTACCCTATACTCCTCTTCAGCCAGTATTTTGTTTTGGAACCACACCAGGCTATGCTCAGAGCTCACTTTTTCTGACTCTGCTCAGGGATCACTCCTGGCTGACTGGGGGCTATCTGGGATGCTGGGGATTGAACCGGGTCAGCTGCATGTGAGTGAATTCAGTAAACTGACAATATGAACTTAATATCTGAAGTTAAAGAAATACAGATTTACCTCACACGATGATTAACATGTCTTATCATGATGGTTTCTGAATAAACTATTTCACTTTCAGCCAATGACTAATTCTTCCCTTAACAACATGTTAAATGTGGGTTCAACAGCCAGAGAAATAGTACAGTGAGTAAGGCCTCGCAAAACCATGACCCTGGTTCAACCGCTGCACGTTTCCTGGAGTTCTACCAGGAGTAAATCCAGAACAACCACTGTTGTAGCCCCAAAATGCAAAAAAAAAAAAAAAAGAAGTGGTAGAGGACTCACCTTAAATGTGAGAGATGCTGGGTTACAATCCCAGGCACCATACACACAAAATTCTAAAAATGTATAATTTTATTGTATTATTTTGTTTTATTTATTAGGGGTTTTAGAAACTTCTTTCTTTTTTCTTTTTTTCTTCCTTCCTTCCTTCCTTTCTTTCTTTCTTTCTTTCTTCTTTTTGGGCAACATCTGGCTTGCTCAGGGGTTACTCAAGAATAACTACGGGCAGAATCAGGAGAATATACAGGATGCTGTGTATCGAATCTGGGTCAGTCACATGCAAGGCAAACGCCCTACCTGCTGTGCTGCCCCTTCAACCCTGTTGTACTATTTTAATACCATGGGTTTAGCCAAAGACACACTCCATTTTTCTTAGTATGACAATTTAGTCAGGAAAATAATACATAGAAGCTTACACTGTTTTTGAGATATTTTATTTTGCCAATGTATGCAAAATGAAAAAAATGATGAGTCCTTTCTGCCCTTCAGTTAGTTGTATGTCAGTTATATGTGTTTCTTTTCCATGATTTCCCTTCCTTTCCCATGATGGTGGTATTTGCCACCTGGCCTTGGTGCTTACAGAGGGAGAATCACACTCTTGATCTTGATGCTAGCAAACCTTCTTCATACCTCTTGGGGTGCTCCAGAGGTGGTACGTTCTGTTATGGTACTGGAGGGTCCCAAAGACAGGACCTTGTCACAAACTGTCTCTGGGGTTTTTTATTTCTGTTTTCCAAAGCATATTTTGTTTTGGGCTGGAGCGATAGCACAGCGGGTAGGGCGTTCGCCTTACAAGCGGCCAACATGGCCGACCCGAGTTCGATTCCTCCGCCCCTCTCGGAGAGCCCGGCAAGCTACCGAGAGTATTCGATATGCCAGACACAGTAACAACAAAGTCTCCAATGGAGACGTTACTGGGCCCGCTCGAGCAAATCGACGATCAACGGGAGGGCCTTTACCTTTACCTTTACCTTATTTTGTTTTGGGCATGCTTTTTTTTTTTTTTTTTAAGGTCCACACCTCGTGGTGCTCAGGAGTATTCAGAGCTTACTCCTGGCTCTGTGTCAGGAATAACTACTGGTAGATTTTGCTTTTTTTTTTTTGTCATATCTGGTGATGCTCAGGGGTTACTTCTGGCTCTGCACTCAGGAATCACTACTAGCAGTGCATGGGTAGAGCATATGGGATGCCAGGGATCGAACCCGGGTCGACCACATACAAGGCAAAAGCCCTACCCACTGTGCTATCACTCTGGCCTCTCCTGGTAGACTTTGGAGACCATATGGGGGTGCCAAGGGTTGAACCTGAGTTGGCTATGTTCAAGGCAAGCACCCTACCCACGGCTGTATTATCTCTCTGGTATCTCCAAAGTGTATCACTTGAGGGGCTGGAGCAATAGCACAGCAGATAGGGCGTTTGCCTTGCATGCAGCGGACCCAGGTTTGATTCCTAGCATCCCATATGGTCCCCAGAGAACTGCCAGGAGTAATTCCTGAGTGCATGAGCCAGGAGTAACCCTGTGCATCACCAGGTGTGACCCAAAAAGAAAAAAATGTGTATCACTTCATCACGTGACATCCCGTTACTCATCAAGTTGCTCGAGTGGGCGCCAGTAATGTCTCCAGTAACGTCCCTGTCGCGTGCTAGTGTAGTGCTAGTCTGCTCATTCTAGGAACACGAAGAGCCTCAAACCGATCATTCAGGCCCTTGACGAAGAAGTCTGAAGATCTCGTAGATGGGCAACCATGCAGTCTTTTGGAATCTAGTCAGTAATAGTTCTAGTCCAGCAGTCATCTCCAAATCTCATTACGTGCCAAGCCGTGGCAAACGAGACAGCGTTTCTGATTCTTGACCATCGACGGAGGTCGGAACTTCAGATTCTTTCTCTCATTTGAGTGAAGCATGATACTCCAAGCATAGCTCTTTTGATTCCTCTTTGGGAGACCCGAATAGCGTTCTCATCCTGTTTTCGTAGGTCCCAGGTCTCTGAGGCATATGTTAATGCAGGAAAAACTGTGGAATCGAAGAGATGTGCCCAGCGCCGGAGGTTCTTCGTCCTCTTAGCTATTTCTTGAAGGCGTTCTTGAAGGCATTCCAAGCCACTCTCTTCCTCCTGCGCAACTCAGGTGCCAGGTCATTCGTCATGTTGACTTCTCGACCTAGGTACACATAACTGTTGCATTTGGAAATGTTCATTTCGTTGAGAGTGAATGGAACGTCAGGAACGAGACCGTTTCTCATAAACATTGTCTTCGTGAGATTCAGCTGTAGTCTGACCTTTCCACACTCATGGTCAAAGTCGGCCAGCATTTGTGCTGCTTGGCTAATGTTTGATGTTATTAGAACAATGTCATCAGCAAAGCGGAGGTGCTGTAGTTGCCAACCATCTATCTTCACTCCCATTCCTTCCCATTCCAGTCGTTGCATGACGTTCTCGAGGGTGGCACTGAAGAGTTTTGGTGAAATGGTATCACCCTGCTGAACCCCTCTCTTGACATGGATGATCACTTCTTTGTTGAATGGTGAGATCCTGGTAGTGAATCCGTAATACAGCTCACGGAGGATCCTGATGTATTGACTTTGAACGCCCTGATTGGCTAGGGCTTCGATGACTGCTTCGGTCTCAACAGAATCAAAGGCCTTCTTTAAATCAATGAGTGTTAGGCAGAGCGACATCTTGAATTCCCAAGAAACCTCAATGAACTTGGTTATCGAGTGGATATGGTTGATCGTGCTGAATCCTTTGCGGAACCCGGCTTGCTTGCTTGGTTGTCCTTCATCTAGTATTCTGCCAATCCTGTTCAGAATGACTCGAGTGAACAGCTTGTAGATGACAGACAATAGGCAGATCGCACGATACTTGCCAATGTCATGGATGTCTCCCTTTTTGTACAGTAGTACAGTCCTGCTGGTTTTCCACTGGGTTGGAACCTTGGATTTAGACAGGTAACGTGTGAAGAGCCAGCCAGCATATTGATGAGTACTGATGGTAGATTCTTCAGGTGTTCAGGTCTGACCTTGTCTGGGCCGGGTGCTGTTCGCTTCTTTACCAACAAAATGGCGTGTCGGATTTTGGAAGGTAAAATGTTGGGAACAACATATCCATCCTGCGGAATTTGGTATGAGGGCAAGTAGAGGTTGCTATCAAAGAGATCCGAGTAGAAGACATGGATAATCTTCTCCATTGCCCTTCTGGAAGATGTGATAGATCCATCAGGATGTCAGAGGGCAGTAATCTTGGTCTTGTAATTGGCGAAGGACAGGCGGACGTTGCGAATCTTTTCTCGGCTTCTGCCGCATCTACCAGCACTGCTGCTCTTCTCTCTTTGAGGTCTTCCTTTATCACTTCTCTGCATTGCTTTGCGAGCTCAGATGTTGGCTTGCGGTTGCCTGAGGCTTGCGCCAAGCCATGTTGGTGAATAAGCTCAAGAGTTTTCGAAGACAGGTGTTTTTTTGTGGCTATCTCTCTCTTGGCATCCCTCGCACAATCATGGAGGTGCTGAACCAGTCAATTGTATTCCTCGTCAATGTTGTCAACAATGGCATCTTCTCATGTTGCCGCAATAGTGCCAAAGAGCTCCCAGCTGGTGGTCATTCTGGGAGTTCTCTTCTTAAACTTTGCAGCACTTTCTCCCCGCTCTGTGAAGTAGAATTTTGCATGAAGGAGACGATGCTCCGATCCCGTTTGAAATTTTGGGACAATGGCGACATCAGTCAGGCAAAACTGTTGATTGAATATGATGTGGTCAATTTCATTGTGGAACCGTCCACCGGGAGACTCCCATGTCCAACGTTTAGATTCAGCCTTCTGGAACTGTGAGTTACCATGGATGGTCTTGGTCAATATGATGAACAGTCTCTCACCCTGTTCATTCTATTCTAGGCCATGGATCCCGATGTGGAGTTCTTCAGCTGATCTTCTCGGTCCCATCTTGGCATTAAAATCACCAACAATGATCTTGTGGAAGGTGTGGTCTTCTTTATAGAACTTCTCCAGCTCCATGTAGAACTTCTCAATTTCTCCCTCCTCATAATTGGATGTTGGTGTGTAGACAACGAAGATAGAAACTGCCAGCAGTGAGCCACATCTATTCAAACTGTATATGTATTAATTTTTCTCTGGAGGCGCTATTATGTGATAAATGTATGTATGTATGTATGTATATGTGCATTTATTGTATGGTACATGCAAAACATTTGCGATTCCATGATTGACAGTTTTAACCTCCAATACATTCAGTATTACAGTTTATTTACAGAAATTATAAGGCTCCAAAATTCGACTGAAGGACAAGAGAGACAATACAAGGGTAAAGGCACTTACCTTGCATCCTGGCAACCATGGCTGGAATCCACCCTGTTTAGCTCCCTGAGCACCACCAGGGGCCACTCCTGAGCACACAGCTGGGAATAGCTCCTGAACACCTCCAGGTGGGGCATGCCTCCCTTCCAGTCACAGTCACAGTCCTCCCATTGTTCATCGATTTGCTCGAGCGGGCACAGTAACGTCTCCATCATGATACTTGTTGTTACTGTGTTTGGCATATCGAATACGTCACGGGTAGCTTGCCAGGCTCTGCCGTGCGGGCAAGATACTCTCGGTAGCTTGCCGGGCTCTCTGAGAGGGGCGGAGGAATCGAACTCGGGTCGGCCATGTTGGCCGCTTGTAAGGCAAACGCCCTACCGCTGTGCTATCGCTCCAGCCCGCCTCCCTTCCAATGATTAAAAAAAATAAATGAATAAATAAAGTTAAGTTGAAAATTGAAGTAAACCCTGAGCACAACTGGGTGTTGCCCCCTATCCCCACTAAAAAAAGAAAAAAAAAAGAAAATTGGTGAAAATAGCCAGTAAAAGAATGCAATTCCTTCCATGTAAAGAACAACTCCTTTGCACGTCTTCCACCAACAACCTTCCTAAAACAAATATTCACCATTTATGAGTTTAATAAACCTAATTAGATCATATTTTATGTTCAAATATATTTAATATTTTAATATGATTGCTCTTTTGTTTTTGTTTATGGGACCACACCTGGTGGTGCTCAGGAACTATTCCTGGCTCTGTGCTCAGAGATCACTCCTAGCAGGGATGGGGGGACCATATGAAATACCAGGGACTGGACACTGACTGACTGTGTGCAAGGCAACTCCAGTCCGAAATAAATCAATTTTAATTGCTTGATTTTCATTGTATGCTTATTAGATGTGGGTTCTTTTTTTGTTCACTAGGTTGGTTTTAGAGCTGCATCCAGAGATGCTAGGGGGTTATTCCTGGATCAGTGCTCAGGAGTCATTCATGGAGTGCTCAATCATGCAGAGCACAGAGACCAACTTGAGTCTCCTGCGTGTAAAGCAAGTTACTCCAACCAATGGAGCTAGATCCCTAGCTTCCTAAGTGTATTTTTTTTACGCTCTAAACTTTTATCATAAAGAACTTACTAATTAACAACCAAAAAAAGATCCATTCACCTGACACTCTTACAAGAGAATCTCACAGAAAATAAATATCGAGGAGCTCTTTCAGTGGGAAAAGAACAAGAGCATTGCTGCAGCTATGAAAGGGACAAAATTCAGTGCAGAGGCCTAGATGCAGCAATTTCCTTTTTCCCTTCCCTCGGCAAGACTTTCCAGAACCAGAAACACGCCACTGCACTCTTGGGAAGGCAGAGATTCCAGAGCTCTTCATCAAGTTCCATCTGCAGCAAGCAACACTATTGATCCCAGTTAGATGTTCTCCTCCTCATAGAACTGTTCCCCTTGCTATCAATATCTTCATAGAGGTCCTTTTTATTCTCTTGTGTTGCATGCAGATAGCCAATATAAGCCACACAGAGTGAGAGAGTTATCAATCCGAAAGCCATTACAGGTTTGTTAGGCTTAATGAAGAGCTCTGGATTCACAGCTCGAAACAAAGTGGTTGTGTGGACTCCTCTGAGGCCTGGGTTTGGAAAGTCTTTCTCTTTGGGTGGTTCCTTTTTAAAGGGTGGTGGTTCCGGTACTGAAGACATCTTGTTGTTTAATGATTTATTACCTGATGCCAGGTCACCTCCGCCTGGTACCGGACCCACTTGGTACCCCTAAGTGTATTTCTTAAATTTTTGTTTTCCTTGATTTACAAGATTGTTAAAGATAGGGCTTTTGATAGATGATGGACTGTTGATAGACACAACATTCTGACACCACACCTTCCACTCCTGAGTTTTTCTCAACCACTGTCTCAGGTCCCCCTCTTTAAATCACACTCTCACCATCTCCCTGCCATGGTAAGACCAGCTCTCAGATTCTGCTGATGTTGGCCATTGATTTTTCCCTTATTTTTATTGCTTCTTCATATTGTTTCTTCATATTACGCATAAGATGCATGATACTCTCCAGTTTGTCTTATATGGCAAATATGAGGATGTTGTGGGGATTTAATAAGATCTCTCTGGTGGTTGGAGTGATAGTACAGAGGATGGGGTGCCTGTTTTGCGAGTGACTGACCCAGGTTCCATCCCCAGCACCCCATAAGGGTCCCAGAGCCCACCAGGAGTAATCCCACAGAGCAGAGCCAGGAGTAAGTTCTTTGCACCACCAGGTATGTCCCTCCCACCCCCCAAAAAAAGGTTTCCCTGGTAGTTTGGGTTTTTTTTTTTTTCAGATGTTGGGTACCAAACCCAGACCTCATGCATGCAAGGTATGCACAGCCAATGAACCATATCCTGGGCTACTTTAGTCAGTTTCAGGAAATTAAAGAAACAATCTTGGATGAGTCTAAGCTAATCAGCTGGACTTGTTAAAAAAAAAAAAGTCTTGGAGATCAGAAACCAGAGAAATTGGAGATCTGAAGCACTAGATATACTAATCTGTTGATCCTGAAGAAGCAAACAGCAAGTTTTGGAAGGACACCTGTTCAGGAAGTGGTAGATAACTTCTCAGAGCTGAGTCTCAGTCATATGACTGGATGGAATTGTGTTTAGCTAATAGTGAGCTTGGAAGAGGCCCCGGAGCCTCTGATGAGATCAAAGTTATCGCTGATTCGAAGGAGCACATGCTTTCCGTGCTGGAGCACCAGGTTCTTTTCCTGGCACCACTGGTCCTCTGAACATGGCCTGGAGTTTTCTACAGCATCAAGTGTGGCACCATAGTACCCCCCCCTCAAAGTTCTGGATGATGTCTTCATTCCAGCTTGATAAGAACTAGGATACAGCTAATCCATGTCCAGTTTTCTACTCACGGAAACTATGAGATAATACAATTGTGTTGTTTTAATTCATTACAGTTCTGATAATTTGTTATGCAGCCACAAAAGTTCTATATAACAAACCATCTCCCAAACTCAGTAATTCAGAGGAATCAACTTTTTTTTTGTTTGCTTTTTGGGTCACACCTGGCAATGCACAGGGGTTATTCCTGGCTCATGCACTCAGGAATTACTCCTGGTAGTGCTCAGGGGACCATATGGGATGCTGGGAATCGAACCTGAGTCGGCCGCATGCAAGGCAAACCACCTACCCGCTGTGTGCTGTGCTATTGCTCCAGCCCCGGAATCAAGTTTTGTTGTTGTTTTTGTTGTTTGTTTTTAGGTCACACCTGGAACTGCTCAGGGGTTACTCCTGGCTCTACACTCAGGAATCACTCCTGGCAGTCTCAGGTGACCACATAGGTTGCTGGGGATTGAAGTTGGGTCAGTCGCCTACAAGGCAAGCACCTTACCTGCTGTACTATCTCTCCATCCCCTATTTTTTTTTAATCCGCTACTTTTTGTTTGTTTGTTTTTGGGCAATGTCTGTTGGTATGGCCACATGCAAGGCAAATCCTACCCCGTACCATCTCTCTGGTGCCTCCTTAAAAAAAAGAAATCTGGTCATTACTTCAAGAGCACCTGGGCAATTTTATTCACCTGGGCAGGGCTAATTTAATTTATTTGAACTTCATAAATCTGTTCTTCATGAACTCATGAACCTGTAAAGTTGGCTAGGGATTGACTACTTCAGAACTGGCTAGCAGATGTTACGTGTATCCATTCCACCTGTAGTCTCCTGTTTTTTTTTTCTTTCTTTTGTTTTCTTTTTGTTTTTCTTTCTTTCCTTTGGTGTTTGGTTTTTAGTCCACACCCACTGTGCTGAGGAGTTACTTCTGGCGTTGAGCTCAGGGATCACTCCTGGCAGTGCTAAGGAGGCCATGTGGGGTGCTGGAATCAAAAGCAGGTCAGCCTCATTCAAAGCAAGTACCATGCCTACCGTTCTACCTTCTGACTCTTGGAGACTGACTTTCTAGCCAGCTGGTATGTATTGTTCTCATGGTAGTGACAAGATTAAACAAGGGAGAAAACATATCATTGTTTTTTCAGTTGTTGCATCAAATTTACTACTATCTCATTTAAGCAAGTCAAATGGGAATGGAAATCAAAATATAGGTCCATATAAAAATTAGACTTAAATATTTATAGCAGCTTTAGAAATAAGAGCTAACAAGTACAAACAGTCCAAATACATGGGTCTGGAGAGTACAATGGGTAGGGTGCCAACCTGAGTTTGATCCCTGGTGCCACATATGTTCTGAGCCCCATCAGGAGCACAGAGCCAGGAGTAAGTTCTGTGCATTGCAGGATGTGACAAAATCCCCAACCCCTAAACAAAAACAAAAACAAAATATCTATCAATAAAAGAAAGAATAAGCAAACTGGGGGTCGGAGAGATAGTACAGGGATTAAGGCACTTACCTGTACATAGCCAACACAGTTCAAAACTCAGTTACACATATCCCCAGCACTGTCAGGAGTTAATCCTGATCACCATCAGGTGTGGCCCCCGATAATGATCCCCCCCACTCCACCCCCCCCAACAAAAAAAACTCCAAATATAAAAAAACTGTGTAATACACATGCAAGAAAAAGAAAAAGAAAGAATTACAAACAACTATTTATATCACTGTATCACTGTATCGCTGTCATCCTGTTGATCGTGGAATTACTCGAGCGGTTGCCAGTAACGTCTCTATTTCTCCCAGCACTGAGATTTTAGCAGCCGCTCCTTACTCGTCTTTTCCCAATGATTGGAGGCTCTTTCAGGGTCAGGGGAATGAGATCTGTTGTTGCTACTGTATTTGGCATATCAAATATGCCATGGGGAGCTTGCCAGGCTCTGCCCGTGGGGGTGGGATACTCTCAGTAGCTTGCCAGGCTCTCTGAGAGGCACATATTTATATATTTATTTCTATGATTTGTTGCCTACTGTCTGAACCCCGTCAGATATGGTATCGTAATTGTGGAAAATGGGTAGGAAATGTCTTATAAAGTGTCACGCAGCTGCAAAGTGGCCGCTGGTCCAGAAAGCAGCCTAGAGCGTGACGGTGGTAGGATAGTGGAGATCGACTGCTGGGGCTGGGTCCCCTGGGGTGGGGAGGGCTCTCACCCACCCCACAGCCTGGCGTGGAGTCCAACTATTTATATAAAGGTAAAGGTAAAGGCCCTCCCGTTGATCGTCGATTTGCTCGAGCGGGCCCAGTAACGTCTCCATTGGAGACTTTGTTGTTACTGTGTCTGGCATATCGAATACTCTCGGTAGCTTGCCCGGCTCTCCGAGAGGGGCGGAGGAATCGAACTCGGGTCGGCCATGTTGGCCGCGTGTAAGGCGAATGCCCTACCGCTGTGCTATTTATATGACTATCTAAAATATTACACTGAGCCAAAAAGGTCAGACAAAAATGTACATATGAATGAATTCATTGAGATGAAGTTGAAAACCAGGTAAAAAAAAAACTAATCTATGGTAACAGAAATCAAAGGGTATTGACTGGAAAAGGGTAAAAGGGTACTCTCCTAGTTCATAGAAACATATGCTAGCTTAGTGGGGTGATAAACACCCACCCGTAGGTTTGTATATTTATTAAAACTCATTAAATTGTGCAGTTTAGACAAATGCATTTCAAAATCACTACATTTTATCGTAAAAAAAATAAGGTTGGAGAGATAAATGGGAGGGTAGGCACTTGCCTTGCATGTGATCAAGCTGATTTAATCCTTGGCAACATATATGTGGTCTCTTACTACTACAAGTGACCCAAGAGCACAGGGCCAGGAATGACTCCTAAACACTGGTGGGTGTAGCCCAGCACCTGCCCTCTAAAGTACAGTGATGGGAGCCAGATAGTACAGAAGGTAGGGTACTTGCCTTGAAACTGACCCATGTGTGATCCCCAGCATCCATTTGTTCCCCAAGCACTGCCAGGATGCCAGGAGTGATCACTGAGTGCAGAGCAGAAGTAAGCCCTGTGCATCACGAGGTGACCCAAAACTTAAAAAAAAAAATACACTGATGTAGAGAAAGAACTGATGTGTTGGCATTTAAAACATCTTGCTTGAGGGCCAGAAGATAATGCAGAGGGTAGGGCACTTGCCTTGCACACAGCAGACTTGGGTTCGATACCCAGCATCTTATATGGTCCCCTGAGCATCACCAGGGATTATTTCTGAGTGCAGAAATAACCCATGATGTGACCCCAAAACCAAAAATAAGTAAATAATTGTTTACTTATTTATTTATTAAAAAAAGCATCTTGTTCGAGAAACCAGGGGTGCAGGGGTAGGATGTCAGGAGTCATCCCTGAGTGCAGAGCCAGGAGTAAGCCTTGAGAATAGCTGGTTGCTGCTCCAGAACAAACCAAACCAAACAGCAAATTAAAAAAATTATTTTGGGGTATTCCCAAGCTGCTGTGCTCAGGGAGCTAGGGAGTGGGTCACTTCTGATAATACAATTGGTTACTTTCGGCCAGCCTTGCCAGACAGTTAAATGTGAGAGTCAGAGGACTTGGTTCTGTTCATGCCCTGCTGTACAGGGAACCACCAGGGTCACACCTGGTGGTGCTTGGGGCCTCCAGAATTATACCCAGTGGTGCCAGGAATTAAAATAGACCCACACACTCCCCATTGTGGATACCGTCTATAAATGGAATCATACACATTTGTCCTTTTGTGATTGGTTTAATTAAGGCTCGTCTATGATTTATTGTCAAAATTTTCTTTCTCTTAAAGGATGAATAGTAGTCTATCATATGATATCTTACATCTTATCCATTACCTTATCCATTCTGCTATCAATGAGCTCTTGAGTCACTTCCAGCTTTTGGCAATTATGAATAATGCTGCTATGAATTAGGTAGACAGATAACTGTTCAAGTAACTGATTTTCTACTTTCACAGATATAACCCAAAGTAGACATGGTAGGTCACATAACTATTCAATTTTTAGAGAAATTTTCATACCTTTTTCTGCAATAATTATGTCATTTTCATTCTTACCAGTAATGCACATGAGTTCTGATTTCTTCAAACCCATACCAACAATTACTATTTTTTTGTGTTTTTTTTTGTTTTGTTTTACTTTTTTTGGGTCACATCCCGCGATGCACAGGGATTACTCCTATCTCTGTATTCAGGAATTACTCCTGCGGTTCTCAGGGATGCTGGGAATCAAACCCAGGTTGGCCATGTGCAAGACAAACCCCTACCTGCTGTGCTATTGCTCCAGCCCCCAACTACTATTTTTTAACAGCAGATACTGTAATGTATGTAAAATGGCATTTTGGTGGCTTTTAAGGGCTGGAGTGATAGCACAGCGGGTAGGGCATTTGCCTTGCACGCGGTCGACCTGGCCGACCCGAGTTTGATTCCTCCGCCCCTCTCAGAGAGTCTGGCAACCTTCTGAGAGTATCTCGCCCACACGTCAAAGCCTGGCAAGCTACTCATGACATATACGATATTCCAAACACAGTGACAAGTCTCACAATGAAGACATTACTGGGTCTGCTAGAGCAAATGGATGAACAATGGGAGGACAGGGCTACAGTGCTTAAAAAGTAATCTATTTGTTAATAATTTTAGTATTAAAAATAAGTATTTGGGTTTGGAGCCATACCCAGCAATGTTAGGGCTTAGTTCTAGTAGTGACATGGAGACTGTGGCACTGGGGATTGAACCAGGGTTGGCCATGTGCAAAGCAAGGCTTTAACCTTTGTCATATTTCTCTGTACAAATATATTTTCCCCCTAAAATTGGTTGCCTTCTACTTTAAACCCCATCAAATGTGCTATGCTTCTCTTGGAATATTAGTGGTGTAAAGTATAAGATGTCCAGGAATAGATTCACTCAGGGTGAAGTTCAGCCCTCTTCTGAGAGATTGAGTCTCTGGATCATGGGTGTTAATAACATATGGCACCAGCAGTTGCTTGTTGGTGTGACTGCTAAGCTACCAAAAATAGGGGGAAATGGGGGAGGCTACCCATTCCTGGTTCTATTGAACCTAGAGTTTTCAGTCACAGGTCCTGTATCTGGGTTTTTCTGCAGATTCAGTTATGAGTGAGGCTCCTCCAAGCATGTGGAGAGTGGCTGTGAGCATTGCAGCGGTAGAGTTCTGGGGGTTTTTGGCTGCTGGGGCTGGCTCCATTCGGGCGGGGAGGTGCTTCACCTGCCTCCCTCTGGGTCTCCCCCCCCAATTTTTTAATTGATTATATATTTGGGCTGGGGGGAGTGATGATACAGTAAGTAGATTGCTTGTCTTGCATGTGGTGGACCTGGGTTTGATCCGGGGCACCACAGAGCCCCACCAGGAGTGATCCCTGGGCACAGAGCCAGGAGTATGCCCTGAGCATGTCTTACTCCTGACTCAAAAAAAATTTTTTTTTGATCACATGTTGAAATGATAACATTTTAGCCCACTATGTTATAGGGCTCCTTCTTGAAGAGTTCAGGACTGGGCCTCCTCCATCCAGATCCCCCATCTTCCAGTAGCTAGACAGTTACACCCACCAACTGCCGTGTAACCCCATCAATGGCCAAGATGATAAAATCAAGCTCCCAGAAGTGTGCGGCCACAAATGCGGCCACACGACCTCTTATTGTCTAGTTCTCACTCTCAGAGAACCCAGCAGGCTACCAAGAGTCTCCTACCCACATATATGCCTAACTGGGAACACCTGTAAAGGTGATTAGAGTCTGCCCCAAAAGCCTCTATTGCTCTCTGAGAGCCCAGCAAGCTACCGAAAGTATCCTGCCCACACGGCAGAGCCTGGCAAGCTACCTGTGGCATACTCAATATGCCAAAAACAGTAACAATGATGATCCTCATTCCCTGACCCTGAAAGAGCCCCCAACATGCCATCGGGCTATACTAGCACGTGACAGGGATGAATGGAGACATTACTGGTGCCCGCTTGAGCAAATCTATAAACGGGGACAACGGGGGTAATAGTGATAGTGATAGTAATATTATAGGTGGGTGCTTTTATTTTTTGGTAGTGGGGGTGCTTTAATTTTTTGGTAGTGGGGGTGCACTTAGGCAAAACCCAGCAGTGCTCAGGGGCTCCTCCTTGCTCTGTGGTCAGAAGTCATTCTTTGAGATTCTCAAAAGGCCATATGTAGTGCCCAGTTGACTGGATGTAAGATAAGCACCACAATCCTTATACTGTCTCTACATCTCCATGGCCTCTTCAAATTTAGCACCACACCCAGCTGTGCTCAGGAGTGATTTCTAGCTCTGAGATCAGAGACCAATCCTGATTGGTTCAGAGGACCACACTTAGTGCCACGGATTGAACCTGGGTTGGCTGCATACAAGGTAAGCACCCTACCAATTGTGCTATCACTCTGGCCTTCCAAGTCATGTTTTAAAGAGCTCAGCTTTAAATAAATAAAATAATTGAAGTGAGCAGTAAGAAGTTATTTTGTCCAACAGACTTTTTTAGCAATAAAACTCAGCTAGAAGTCAGTCCTTATGTGGGGCTTTATAATCTATAAGGAAATACTCATGGGTCTTCAGGAGGTAGGCAATGTACTATTTACTGGCCTGGGAAGTGGTTTGAGGCTTTAAAAACTGACTGTGGGGGGATGGGGGTGGGAGGGATACTGGGACCCGTGGTGGTGGAAAATGAGCACTGGTGGAGGGATAGGTGTTTTATCATTGTACAATTGAAACCCAAGCACAAAAAGTTGTAAATCTACAATTGTACCTCATGGTGTTTCACTAACAAAAAATTTTTTAAAACATGTAAATGATGGAGAATGGGCACTAGTGGAGGGATGGGTACTGGATCATTGTATAACTGAAACCCAAGCACAAAATTTGTAAGTCTACAACTGTACCTCATGGTGTTTCACTAATAAAAATTTTTAAAAAATGACTGAACAATGTGGTGTTATCATTTGCTAAGTAAAGAGTTTGTTTGGGGGGGCAGAACATTAGTACAGCCAGCAGGACATTTTCCTTTCATGCAGCCATCCCGCGGTTAGATCCTCAGCATTTCATATGGTCCCCCGAGCCTTCCAGGAGTAAACTCTAATGATCAATCACCAGGTGTGGCCCAAAACTTCCACCCCCAATATTTTTTGTTTGTTTTAGTAAGTTCCTTTGAACCATCAACCTGGATATATATTTATGTGTATATATGTATAAAGGTAAAGGTAAAGGCCCTCCCGTTGATTGTCGATTTGCTCGAGCGGGCCCAGTAACGTCTCCATTGGAGACTTTGTTGTTACTGTGTCTGGCATATCGAATACTCTCGGTAGCTTGCCGGGCTCTCCGAGAGGGGCGGAGGAGTCGAACTCGGGTCGGCCATGTTGGCCGCTTGTAAGGCGAACGCCCTACCGCTGTGCTATCGCTCCGGCCCAAAGGTAAAGGCCCTCCCGTTGTTTGTCGATTTGCTCGAGCGGGGCCCAGTAACGTCTCCATTGGAGACTTTGTTGTTACTGTGTCTGGCATATCGAATACGTCACGGGGAGCTTGCCAGGCTCTGCCCTGCGGGCGAGATACTCTCGGTAGCTTGCCGGGCTCTCCGAGAGGGGCGGAGGAATCGAACTCGGGTCGGCCATGTGGACTGCGTGCAAGGCAAACACCCTACCCGCTGTATATATGTATATATATGTATATATGTATATATATCAACCTGGATATATATATATAGATATATATGTATATATATATATCAACCTGGATATATATATATATATATATGTTTTAGTAAGTCCCTTTGAACCATCGAACTCGGGTCGGCCATGTTGGCTGCATGCAAGGCAAACGCCCTACCGCTGTGCTATCGCTCCATTGAGGGATGGAGCGATAGCACAGCGGTAGGGCGTTTGCCTCACACGCAGCCAACATGGCTGACCCGAGTTTGATTCCTCTGCCCCTCTCGGAGAGCCCGGCAAGCTACCGAGAGTATTTGATATGCCAAACACAGTAACAACAAAGTCTCCAATGGAGATGTTACTGGGCCCGCTCAAGCAAATCGATGATCAACGGGAGGGCCTTTACCTTTTACCTTTGAACCATCAACCTGGATATATATATATAGATTATACCTAGTGAGATATATATATTATATATATTATATATAATATATATTATACCTAGTGAGACGGTTAGTGAAAATGTAAGCTGATATCTTTCTGGAAAATTATATGGCATTATGTATCAAAAATCTTTTTCAGGGGCTAGAGCGATAGCACAGCGGGTAGGGTGTTTGCCTTGCACGCAGTCCACATGGCCGACCTGAGTTCGATTCCTCCGCCCCTCTCGGAGAGCCCGGCAAGCTACCGAGAGTATCTCGCCCGCACGGCAGAGCCTGGCAAGCTCCCCGTGACGTATTCGATATGCCAGACACAGTAACAACAAAGTCTCCAATGGAGACGTTACTGGGCCCGCTCGAGCAAATCGACGAACAACGGGAGGGCCTTTACCTTTTTATATAAAGGTAAAGGTAAAGGCCCTCCCGTTGATCGTCGATTTGCTCGAGCGGGCCCAGTAACGTCTCCATTGGAGACTTTGTTGTTACTGTGTCTGGCATATCGAATACTCTCGGTAGCTTGCCGGGCTCTCATATTATATATAATATATATATTATACCTAGTGAGACGGTTAGTGAAAATGTAAGCTGATATCTTTCTGGAAAACTATATGGCATCATGTATCAAAAATCTTTTTCAGGGGCTGGAGAGAGAGCACAGCGGGTAGGGCGTTTGCCTTGCACACGGTTGACCGGGTTCGATTCCCAGCATCCCATATCCCATATACCCCTGAGCACTGCCAGGAGTAACTTCTGAGCACAGAGCCAGGAGTAACCCTTGTGCATCTCCAGGTGTGACCCAAAAAGCAAAAAAAAAAAATCTTTTTCAACAATTTTACATCTAAGAATTTAATCTAAGGAAATATTTAAGATGTTTGCAAAGATGTGTGTACAAGGACAGTTACTGTAATATTGCTTATAATAGCTAGAACTGGAAATCACCTAAATGTCCCATAAAAGGGGCCTGGTTGAAAAACATGGAATACAGCATAGAGGACCAAAGAGAAAGTACAGCAGTTGGTTGCAATCAGCCAACCCAGATCCCCTAAGCACAGTCAGGAATGATTCCTGAGTATTGAGTCAGGACTAAGTCCTGAACACCACTAGGTATGCTCCCTCCCCACCCCCATACATCCACCCTCCTACTCTTTCTCTCTCTCTCTCTCTCTCTCTCTCTCTCTCTCTCACACACACACACACACACACACACACAGAGCATAATCAATACCATGGAATATATAAAATAAATAAGTCAAAAAACAATGAGAGAGGTTGGAGTGATAGCACAATGGGTAGGGCATTTGTCTTGCACACAGCTGACCCAGGTTCAATCCCTGGCATCTCCTATAGTCCCCCTGAGCACTGCCAGGAGTAATTTATGAATGTAGAGCCAGAAGATCTCTGAGCATCGCAGGGTGTGACCCAAAAAATCAAAACCCCCAAACCAAAACACAAGAAGATGCAGAAAATTAATATGGCCTGTTCTTCCTTTGGACAATCATCACTGGCTACTTGTTACTTGTATTATTGAGGTTCTTGAGGGAGAGAGGCAGAGAGCCAGAGCCAGGAAAAAAGTGAGACAGATAGATTTTAAGGAATTGGCTCCCACAATTTTGGAGACTAGCAAATCCCAAATCTGCAGGCTGGGTTGGCCAAATACAAACCCAAGGCACAGCCAATTTCAGTTTAAGTACTAAGAAGTTGTTGTTGACTGTCAGAATTCCTTCTTTCTTGGATAGTGTCAGTCTTTTCCCACTAATTGAATGAAGCCCACATTTTGGAGCGCAATCTGCTTACTCATAGTCCACTGATTTAAGTGTTACTCTCATCCAAAAGAAACCACAAATTATCCAGCACAGGAGCAGGAGTGATAGCAGGGCTTTTGTTATGCATGCGGCTGACCTGGGTTCGAGCCCTAGCATCCCATATGGTCCCCAGAGCACTGCCAGGAGTGATTCCTCAGTGCAGAGCCAGGAGTAACCCCTGAATATGTGACCCAAAAAGCCAAAAAAAAAAAAAATCCAGTACAGTATTTGGACAAACATTTGGGTATCATGGTGAAGACAAGTTCACACAAATAATATTATCTCATGACATCGAGAACTTGACTGTAAGGGGGCTGGAGAACTGGTACAGAGGGTAGGGTGTTTGCCTTGCATGCGGCTGACCCGGGTCAATTCCCAGCATCCCATTTGGTCTCCCAAGCACCACCAGGAGTAATTCCTGAGTGCAGAGTCAGGAGTAACTCCTGTGCATTGCCAAGTGTGACCCAAAAAGAAAAAAAAAAAAAGAACTTGACTATAGGGACCTGGTAACAGTGGCAAAAAAAGACAGAAGAATCAATTTTATGGACCAATTGAGTGTTTCTGGATGACATAGATTTCCCTTGTGGAAGCCAATATGCCCATAAAATTTTTAATCTGCTTTGTTAAGACTTTGTTATGTTTTTTTGAACAAACTATACAAAATTTGACTATTTACTTTGTTCCTAAAAGCACCAATTTTAGATTTATCACACACGCAGATAACCAAGATCAGAGCAATAGAAAATGAAGAGGATGTGGACTGGAGAGATAGTACAGGGGTAGGGAACTTGCCTTCCACGGGACCGGCCTGATTTCAATGCCCATATTGATTTCAATATGGTTTCCTGAGCACTACCAGGAATGTCATGAGCACAAAGCCAGGAATACGCCCAGAGCAGTGTCAAGTGCAGCCCATAAACCAAAAAAGGAAAAGAGGAAAATGAAGAAGATAACCAACAAATGTCTAGCAGAAAATATGAGGTTCCAAATTTTGGGGCCACCCCGCCTACTGTGCTCAGGAATCACTCCTAGAGGTACTAGGAATCAAATCTGGGTTTGCTGTGTGCAAGATAAGCATTTTAACCCGTATATCTCTCTACCTGGATTCTTTTCATTTTTTAATTTTTTAAAAATTCATTATGTTTGCATTTCGAACCACACCCAGAGATGCTCACGGGTTAATTTTGACTCAGCACTCTGGAATCACTCCTGGCAAAGATCAGGGAACCAAATGGGATGCCTGGAATTGAATCGGGGTTGATAGTGTGAGAGGCAAACAAGGTCCTACCAGGTGTATTATCTTTTTAATCCCAGGAGTTCTCGGGAGGGTGCCTGCTGTGTCTTCAGACTGCTTCGCTATTCAGGTCAGGATACAAAAGGAGTGTTTTGACTTGTCAGGTCTGTGACTCTCATTGTTCTCAATGTTTTTCTCTCTGCCAAAGTTTGCCTGCATGACTTACCTCCTTGATGTTATTCTTCTCTGCAATTCTGTTAACTAATATCTATTTGAAGTTTATGGAGAAATAATAAATTGGGGGTTTTGCAAATGTTTACTGTTCAGTTTATGTGGAAAGTGTAACATTATTTGATTTAACTCAAAGCAGTAAGAATATAGCTATCTCCTGGTATATTGATGCAAAAGAAAATTATTCAGTCATAAAAAGTAATGAAACGGGGCCAGAGAGATAGTACAGCCAGTAGGGTGCTTGTCTTTCACTTCCCCACCATCCCATATGGTTCCCCAAACATTGCCAGGAGTGATTCTTGAGTGCAGAACCAGGAGTAACCCCTAAGACTCAACAGGTGTGACCCAAAAAAACACCAAAAACTAATGAAGTATTGATCCAAGTTATAATGAGGTTGAACCTGAAATGAGTATGGTAAGTGAAGGAAGACATTCACATAGAACACATTGTATGATTACAATGATGTGAAATTTCAAGAATTGGGAAATCTAGAAAGATAGAAATTTGAGGGGCTGGAGCAATAGCACAGAAGGTAGGGGGTTTGCCTTGGATGTGGCCAACCTGAGTTCGATTCCCAGCATGCCATACTGTCCCCTAAACACAGCCAGTAATTCCTGAGTGCAGAGCCAGGAGTAACCCCTGAGCATCACTGGGTGTGACCCAAAAAGCAAAAAAAAAAAAAAAAATTGATTAGTGGTTGCTTAAGGCTGAGGTCCGGACTGATAGGAGAATGATAGTTAATGTTCTAAAAATATGAAACAAATGTTCTAAAAATGAATATATTGGTTATACATATCTATGTCACTGTAACTGTCCTCCCGTTGTTCATCGATTTGCTCAAGCGGGCCCAGTAACGTCTCCATTGGAGACTTTGGAGACTTTGTTGTTACTGTGTTTGGCATATCGAATACATCACGGGTAGCTTGCCAGGCTCTGCCGTGCGGGCGAGATACTCTCGGTAGCTGGCCTGGTTTTCCGAGAGGGGCGGAGGAATCGAACTGGGGTTGGCCATGTTGGCTGCGTTCAAGGCAAATGCCCTACCGCTGTGCTATCGCTCCAGCCCCATATCCATGTAAATAGTAAAAAACATTGAATAGCATACTATACTTGGGGATTTGGGGCCACAACCTGCAGTGCTTATATCTTACTCCTGAGCTGTGCTACTCATAATGTAGGAGGAACAATGAGGTATAAGAGACCAAATCTGGGTCAGCTGCAATCAAGACAAGCACCAGAACTCTTGTACTATCTCTCCAGTCTCTTGAAGACATTATGCTGAGTAAAAATGAACCAGTCACAAAAGTATAAACATAATCAGTTCACTTTATAAGGCATCTAACATAATCAGTGGTAGAGAAGTGTGAATGCCAGGGAGGAAGAAAAGCAGAACTATTGTTTAAAGAGCTAGCTACAACTTTGCATATGAAAAGTTCTGGAGATTGCTTTCCAGTAAAGGTTCAAGTATTTAACACCACCAAACTGGAAGCTAACCAGTTCAGATCTGCCTGAGGGAGGGCTCTGTAGGCTGGGTGCCTGCTTTGCATTTCCTGACTAGGTCTTGCCCACCAAGCACTGCAGGGAATGACTCCTGAGCACAGAACCAGGTGTATTCCCTGAGTATTATGGTGTAATGCTCAGGGTCACGGTAGTAATATTTTGTTATGTGCATTTTACCACAATTTTAAAATTTAAACTTGATCCACTTCACTCAAAAATGTACTTTCCGGGCTGAAGAGAGTAGAGCGGGTAGGATATTTGCCTTGTAGGCAACCAGCCGGGGTTCAATTCCCTCCATCACATATACTCAGGAGCAACTCCAGAGGAGCTGAGTCAGGAGTAAAGCCTGAATATGGCTGAGTGTGACTCTAAAAGCAAAAACAAACAAAAACCAAACCCCAAACCAAAACCTTTCTCGGTTACTTTAGACAACAAAATGCACGAAATCAGTCATTAAAAGGTTCTTAGGTTCCTCCTTTTATTAGCAATAGGACCTTAGGCTGATCACTTATATTCCAAGAGTGCTGCCAATGTTATTTTGTTTCGTTTTTCGTCCACACCCTGAGTCAGGCTGTGCTCAAATTTACTCCTGGCCCTGCGGGAGACCACAGGTGTTGTTTGGGGATCCAATCCAGTACTCTTTGTTCCTGCTCTCTTTAAAACACTGTAGCATTTCCTTCCGTCTAGTCAGTTTCAGTCAGTTTCAGTCAGTTGCAGCCTCCACCTGGGGGTTTTCTGAAAAGGTGCAATTCTATGGCTGCAGGGTTCAATGAACTGGGGCTGCTGCAGTGATGATACAATCTATGAGGATCACCATAAAGAAGCCAAAAGTGGCTTCCCAAAGACCCATCTGTAAGGACAGGATCTTTCTCTTTAGGAGAGCTGGGACCTGACCCTGAGGGTACAGATCTTGCCCAAGGAACGGTGGACAAAATATACCAGGAAGATAAATTTTACCTTGAGCCATATCTAAAGAGGTTAGATGGGAAAGAGAAGAGAGAGAAGAATCAGAAAAGAATCATAGATTTGAAATGGATGCAGCTGTCCTCCAAAATATTTTTACAAGGTTGGTTAATATTGAAATGAACAATTTTGAATGTATTTGAGCTGCAAACATTTTATTTAAATATATATCTATTGCAACCGAGAATTTAAAAAACCACTAATGTGGACAAATATTCTCTAAAATATTTAAAGATAAATGAGTGACAGTATCTTGTTTATTGGGAAAGTATGATAATTATTATTCTAAATCTATTGCTTAACTGTTGAATTGTTTGTTTTGTTTTCTTTATCATAACATTGTCTCATTTGTTCCATTTTCTTATTAGAATTCTAAGGAAGTTTAAAATTATATAATTTAAAAATAATAGAGCTGGACACACGTGGCTGGCCCCTGTTAGAATCCCTGGCAGCACATATGGTCTCTGAGTACTACCAGTGGTCAGTCCTGAGCACAGAGTCAAGAGTAGGTCCTGAGAACTGCAGGGAGTCAACCCCCAAAACAAACAAACATGTAAGAGGGAACTAGAGTGATTGACACACACTGTGGGATAACAATTGATTTGTCCTTTCTCCCTTGCCACAAGGAGCTTAGGTTTATCAGGTTACACCCCCACCCATCACAGTGCTCCTGAGTCACTCCCATTCCTTTGTTTATCTGTAACCACTTCTCTATACTCTCTTTCCCAATCAGTTAATCAGCTTTTCCTCCTAATCAGACTCTGTTAATTTGTATGGTCAGATCCTTCTAGGACACTGAACTTGTATCCTAAGCTAATATTACCTTTCTCCTCTCCTTATATCTTTTGAATATTTTACTTTAAAGCATTGTCCTTTTTGTATAGAGACAGGAAGACAGTTATGCTTTTGTAACTTAGGATTTAATTGACTTTGAATATCATTCACTCCCGGGCATCTGCTTTCTTGACTTAAGTCTCAGTTGCCCTTAGTTCCTAGCACCCCAAAAGCAGGGTCCCCACGAGGGACTGAATGGACCCAGGGCAAGCTATGAACTACCCTGGCATCAAAATGGGCCAGGCCAAAGCGCCACGATTCTTAACTATAAGTTAAGAGCTTGATCATGGACAGATGCTATCATGATCCAAAAGTAACTACAAGACTAGGACCCTGCTAGCGATAGGAAAAACTAAATCTGGCCTGAGCACTGTAGTCTGAGATTGAGATGACCCCAGGAGAGCAATTCTATAAGCTTAATGTATCTCATACTGTGTCCATATAAAATGATTAATATTATGAATACTTATATGTTTGTTGGACAAGGAAAAGAGAAACACACCAATGGGATTACGCTCTAGGGTGGCTTGACTTGCTAAATGAGAATCTGTCCTAGAAGCGGCTTTCTCCAAGGGAAAGAACTTTAACCCTATTGATTGTGACCATACCTATGTGTAAACCCCAACCCCCTCATGGTTTTGGGATTTAACTAGACTGTAAGAGTGGGCTGGGGGATCCAGATTCCAGAGCCAGAAGGAGAATGAAGGGGGATCGAGGAGGAGAATGAAGTAGCATGGGGAAGGAAGAAGCAGGAGGAGAATCAGAGGAGAATGGAGAGAGGAATAAACTGCAACTGACACCAACCAACTTGGCCTCTGATCCTTCCTTCCCTTGCCCGTCCGTCATGGGTGGGGGAAGCGGCCCAAGAATACCGAACGCGGGTGGCGGGAGAGATAGAGTGCTCTTGCCCCCTTTTTTGTGTTTACATGCACACACACACACACACGGAGATGCTCAGGGGTTACTCCTGGTTCTGCTCTTGGGACTCACTCCTGGTAGTGCCAAGGAGATGGGCAGGAACCATATGGGATGCTGGAGATTCAAACCGGGTCAGCTGTGTGCAAGGCAAGGTCTTACCTGCTGTACTATCTCTCCGACCCCTTGATTTGAGTTTTGGGCCACACCAGCTGCTATCAGAGGTTATGTTTGATGATGCACGACCCACCATATATTTCTCCAGCCCCTCTACTTAGTTTTTATTTTATTTTTTAAAATTTATTTTAAAATTAGTCTCCATGGATTATAAAGTTATTCATGACTGGGTTTCAGGCATTCCAGTATCTTCACCGAGTCCACTTCTCTCCACTCATGTCCCCAAGTTTTTTACTTGTTTTTTGAGATCTCACTCTCTTCTGGTTTCTCTATTACTTTACTGGTCCTCTTAACTTATAAATGTTAAATTACCTCAGGACTCAGTTTAATTTATATTCTTTAGATAATCCTATTAGTATTGTGGATTTTAATGATGTCACCCACATTTCTCTCACCAGTTCTGTTGTGTGTCAAGTGCTTCAAATTTGGAAGTCTAACTGCTCATCTGATATTTCCACCTGGATGTCAAAGAGACATTTTTATGTCCAAAATAATGTTTTTGTCTTCTTTGCTTTATTATGTATGTTTCATTGCTATCCATCTGAAAGTACATCACCATTACTTTAATTGTTCAGACTAAAAGCTACAAGTCACCTTCATTTTATCTACTTATTTATTTTTATGTAAGAGTACTGCTATTTATTCAGCCACCGATTAGCTGATTGAATTGGGCAAGAACTCCACCTTACTTTTTTTTTTCCATAATTTTATTTATTTTTTCTTCTTATATTTATTTATCAGAGCCTGGCAAGCTACCCGTGACGTATTCAATATGCCAAACACAGTAACAACAAGTCTCACGATGGAGATGTTACTGGGCCTGCTCGAGCAAATCGATGAACAATGGGAGGACTGTATATTTATTTATAAAAATATGGAACGCTTCATGAATTTGCGTGTCATCCTTGTGCAGGAGCCATGCTAATCTTCTCTGTATCGTTCCAATTTTAGTATATGTGCTGCCAAAGTGAGCACTACAAATCAGCTTTTTTTTTTTCCTGGGGGCCACATATGACAGTGCTCAGGGGTTACTCATGGCTTTGCGCTTAGGGATCTTTCTTGGTGGGACTTGAGGGACTATATAGGTCCCCTGGATCAAACCCTAGTTGACTGCGTGCAAGGTGAGTACCTATCCGCTGAACTATTATTCAGGCCTCAGTTTATTATTTTTCTTTTAAGTTGTCAACCTGTTTTTTTTTTAATCTATAGAATAAAATTTAAAAAATCCCTTACCATGACCTCTACTTCTGGATCTCATTTCCTCTATCATTGACTCTCTCTGTCTCTGTCTCTGTCTCTGTCTCTGTCTCTCTCATTGGCACCTTGCTATTCTTGAACTCTTCAGGTTTCTTCCTGCTGAGGGGCTTTATATTTGCTAATCCGATAGCTAGGAGTGCTTTGCCAGGCATTTGCACACAGCTGGCTCTTCCTTATTATTAAGTCTTAGCTCAAATGTCACCTCCTCAAAAGAATACTCTGATTACAATAATAAAAGTAGCTCTACTGTCTTGCCATTGTAGCCTAGCTTCCTATCTTAATTCTTTACATTCTCATAATTTATTATCTCTAAATGTCCAGATTTAATGAAAGCATATTTGAATCTACTGATCAGAATTCCTTTATCTGATAGTCCCTAAAGGGAGCAAGAAAGAAACTCTAAATTTTTTTTCTTCTCCCCGTTTTTTGGACCACACCTGGTGGTGCTCAGGGGTTATTTCTGGTCTTAAACTCAGGAATCAGACCTTATGGGTTCTAGAGACCATGTGGGATGCCAGATATAGAACGAGGTGGTCTGCATGCAAGGCAAGTGCACCACCCAATGTACTTGAAAACTTGAAAACTCCCTGACTTGAAACTCTCTGACTTGAAAACTCCCAAGTCTTTTGGGTAACTACTCCCACCCCATCTAAGATGTGGTTTGTCTATAAGGCATTATGATATTGGCAAAGCTTGAGTGAGACTTTGGGTCTATTTATTGTTGTTGTTATTGGGAGGTCAGTGCTCTGGGTTTAATCCTGGCTCTGTCCTCAAGGAGCACTCATGCTGGAGTTTAGGTAAGCATACATGGTGCCAGGGATTGAGCTCCAGTCGGGTATATGCAAGGCAAACTCCTTAACCTAAATCTCTGGCCCCGTTTGGTGTTCTTGTTTTAGTTTTCTGACCTCTCTGGATGTTCAATAACCTATTGATCAGCCAGTGGTATATCATGAGGCTTGACCTAAGTCCGTTAAGAACTAGGAAGTAAACTAAAGCCTTTCCTGAAGTCCAGCTGTTACTACTCTTTGTTCCCTGCCCAGTGAGGTCTACAAAGCTGCCACTGTGTGTGCCAGGAGATATTTGTGTTTCACAGGGTACTTGTGGTATTATACAAGACCTTAAAGGCCACTTACTTATATTTTAAGACCCTATATCCAAGTCTATACTTATAATTTTCTTTTTCTTTAGAAAGCTCTTTCCAGCCTCCATCACATAAATTTCAAGACCCTCAAAATCTGGATTTACTCCTGGCTAAAAGACACTCTAAGATACTGCATACATATTTTTATTTTCATTACCTTTACCA
The DNA here is from genome assembly GCF_029834395.1 of Sorex fumeus. Classification (NCBI taxonomy): domain Eukaryota; kingdom Metazoa; phylum Chordata; class Mammalia; order Eulipotyphla; family Soricidae; genus Sorex; species Sorex fumeus. The sequence goes on from NW_026606104.1 coordinate 50,458,559, forward strand.
ATTTATCGCTGGAGCGATAGCACAGCGGGTAGGGCGTCTGCCTTGCACGCAGCCAACATGGCTGACCCGAGTTCGATTCCTCCGCCCCTCTCGGAGAGCCCGGCAAGCTCCCGAGAGTATTCGATATGCCAGACACAGTAACAACAAAGTCTCCAATGGAGACGTTACTGGGCCCGCTCGAGCAAATCGATGATCAACGGGAGGGTCTTTACTTTACTTTACTTACCAATTTATGACTGTTGACTGGTATGGGCACACACTGTAGGGCATAGGTACTTGGAATGCCAAATAGAATTAAAGCAAGAATGCTTTCCAGTTTAAAGAGCTGGGGTGGAAATGTTAAGTGCATGTGTCTTTCAATTGGTGTCTTTCTTATCACTCTCTTATTTATGAGTCAGACTTATCTTTTATTTTGCATGTCATAGCCTCGTTCCAATCCCCATCCTGCTCCCCAATGGCAATACAGTACAGAATAATACCAACAATGGTTTGCACAATCAGACACTGAAAATGAGTCAGAGCTCCGGCAGCCGAAGACCTCTAGAACCAGCCACAACCATGCTGAGACCACTCTCCAGACACATGAAGGTACCGGCAGAGGAACAAAGGCATGCGGGTCCCGGGGCTGAGATCTCCAAGCCTGCTCGGAATGGGGCTGAGCATCCTTCACCCAGATCATCCATCTTCCAGTAAGCAGGGGTCACACCCACCAATTGGCCCTCTGGTGCCATGTAATCCCATTAACCGCCAAGACCCAGAGATTATAAAACCCAGTTGCCAGAAGACATCTTATTATCTCATTCTTACTTTGGACAATCTGGCAGGCTACCAAATGTAACCTGCCCACATGGCAGAGTCTGGCAAACTCCCCGTGGCATACCCAATATGCCAAATACCAGTAACAATGATGGGTCTCATTCTCCTAACCCTGAAAGAGCCTTGAATATGGCACTTTTTAAAATCTCAGGGCTAGGACAAAGGAGACGTTACTGGAGCCTGCTCGAGGCAATCGACGAACAACAGGATGATCGTGATTGTGATCGTCATAGCCTCATGGCTTAGCTGTTTAAGATGGAAGGAGGATCTACTCTGGGTGGTGGGAACTCCTTGTAGGATTATTTTTTTTCTTTTTGGGGGGTGGGGTATGTGGGACACACCTGACAATACTCAGATCTCACTCCTGGAGAGGCTTGGGGGACTTAAGTGCCAGGGTTTGAATCTGGGATGACAAGTGCCCTATCTATTTCACTATCTTTCCAGCCCCTGTAGGGGATTTTTACTAAGTGCTGACTTCATCAATTAAAATTAACTTAGAAAATTTGTGGCTGGAGACAATGTTCAGAAGATAGGGCACTTGTCTTGCACGCAGCAGACCCAGGTTCCATCCCTGGGACCCAACATGGTCTGACCTTCCTAGGAGTGATCCTTGAGTACAGAACCAGAATAAGCTGGATCCCCCCCATAAATTAGTAGGGGTTTAGGGTGTGTGTGCAATAGCATAGGGGTCATAAGCACATACTTTGCATATTCCAGGACCAGAGTTCAATCCCTAGTAGTGAATGGGCACTGAGAACTACTAGATGCGGCCCTAGAGGCCCCCAATACCACTGGACCTAAGCAGCACCACAAAACTTGGACCAAGAATTGAACCATCCCATTGACTGAGCATCACTGGGAGTGTACCCTGAGCTCCGCTTGGCAGCCCCTCTCTCCAATGAAGCCCAAAAGAAAATTTAGCAAGTTTTTTTTTTTTTTTTACGTAGGAGTACTGCTATTTATTCAGCCACCGATTAGCTGATTGAATTGGGCATGAACACCACCTTACTTTTTTTTTTAATAATTTTATTTATTTTTCTTCTTATATTTATTTATTGAATGACTGTATCACTGTGTGTAAGGGGGCTGGAGCGATAGCACAGCGGTAGGGCGTTCGCCTTACAAGCGGCCAACATGGCCGACCCGAGTTCGATTCCTCCGCCCCTCTCGGAGAGCCCGGCAAGCTACCGAGAGTATTCGATATGCCAAACACAGTAACAACAAAGTCTCCAATGGAGACGTTACTGGGCCCGCTCGAGCAAATCGACGATCAACGGGAGGGCCTTTACCTTTACCTTACTGTATCACTGTGAGGAAAGTTACTAAGCTTTCAGGTTTAAGTCTCGGTCATACAATGATCAAACACCTCTCCCTTCACCAGTACTCATTTTTCACCACCAAGAACTCCAATATACCCCCCTCCCACCCCTCCCAATGCCCATGAAGCAGATGATTTCCACTTAACTCTTCTCTGCATTGATTACATTCATTGTTTCGACAAAAGATGCACCATTATTGTTTAGAATTTTGCCCCCAACAATCAGAATTGCTGAAAAGGTATTATGAAATACTTTGTTTTCTATAGCTGGTTATGAGAATCATATAATGTCATCATATAATGATTTTGGATTTCTGCAAAGAGCCAGATAATTATGAGATTGGTTTCTGTGCATCTGGTGTTATGGCTGTGCTGGAGAGCCGCTCGTGGGGGGCAGCTCGTGACCTCGGTAGGTTGTGAAGGACTAGCTGATACCGCCCCCCTTCCAAAGAGACTGCAGTTGCTTCGTCACCGCCAGCTCATACCTGGCTTTCCTATAAACTCTGAAGTGGAGCAAGTTCTTTTTCTCTCCGTGAAAGCTATTCCATTCTGTTCCAATATGGGAAATAAATCTTAGAGATTGCTATATTTTAGGCAAGAATCTACAAAGGAAAATGCTTTTATTATTATTTTTTGACCGCATTCAATGATGCTCAGGCATTACTCCTGCTGGTAGTTTGGCGGACCACAAGGGATGCCAGGGATCAAACCTCACTTGGCCACATGCGTGACAAATGCCCTGCTCTCTGTATTATTGCTCCAGCCTCAGGAACGTGCTTTTAAAAAAATTAAATAGACGATGTTTGATATTTGTAAAATATTACCCCACTATATTGTAATGCTTTTAAAGAAGTCAGAAATTGCCAGAGCTATAGTACAGTGGGTAGGGCATTTGCCTTGCAAATATCCAGCTTGGGTTAGATCCCTAACATCCCATATGATCCCCTAAATACTATCAGGAATAATACTTGAGTGCAGAGCCAGGAATAACCCCTGTGCATTGCCAGGGGTGGCCTCCAAACAAAAACAAACAAAAAAGTAATTTAGAAATTGAATATGAATGAGGAGTGTCCCATTTAAAGTCATCTTTAAATATAAAAATATATTAAAATATAGATTATATATTTTATAAACATAGTATATACATAATTCAGAAGATATGTCTACATGTGATTACAGAGTAGCACTAGGAACCAAAAATGTTGTAAAAGAGAAAGATATCATCTAATTCATCTAATGGGAAAACTGAAGCACTAGAGTAACTTGATGAAGAACACATAGCAATATATGGTGCAAACCAATATGCTTGCAGGAAATATTTGTCTACCAGGCCACCAATTTGCAATCTCCATTTTAATGATACAGTTAACTGTGTGAGGAAGGAAAAGCCCTTTGAGATTACAATATCATTAAACATCGGCACTGCAATTTGTGTTAATTAAATTACATTTAAAGTGTGAGCCACCGGTGGTATGCGCAGGTGCCAATGTATTAAACTTGCAATGCTCAATATAATTTTCTCTTTTCTCCTTCCCTCATATTAGATGATTATCCTGAATGAACATTCATGGTATCCTAGTATATTATTTAAAATGCACTCCTGCCTGTTCAAGACCTGATCTTTCTAACACCTCTGGAAACAATCTTATATAGGTGATAAATTAGGCCGGGGGTCAGAATGCCTACTCTACTCCAGTTCTGATCCTATTACCTTTCCTTTGTGTACTTTCCTGTAAATCTCTCTAGGCCTCTATGATTAGCTTTATTTATTTATTATTTTTGGCTTTTTGGGTCACACCTGGCGATGCACAGAGGTTACTCCTGGCTCTGCACTCAGGAATTAACCCTGGTGGTGCTTCGGGGACCATATGGGATGCTGGGAATCGAACCCGGTTGGCCGCGAGCAAGGCAAACGCCCTACCCGCTGTGCTATTGCTCCAGCCCCTATGATTAGCTTTAAAATGTGGAGTTGGACTGCTTTTAAACTGTATAAGCTTTCACTGTGCTTGGAGACATGCAACCTCTTTTTTCTAATGGAGGGAATGGGTATGCAAATGTAATGGTGAAGTTGGTTGAGAAAGCTCAGGGGTTTCCTATATCCACTTTAAATTTAACAACTTTTTTTTTTCCTTTTGGGTCACACCTGGTGATGCTCAGTGGCTACTCCAGGCTTTGCACTCAGGAATCACTCCTGGCGGAGCTCGGGGGACCATATGGGATGCTAGAAATCGTACCCAGGTCAGCCACGTGCAAGGCAAAAGCCCTACCTGCTGTGCTGTTGCTCCAGCCCCTAACAACTGTGTTTTAAACTATGGATTTTATTAGAAGAGATAAATAGTACATCAATAAATAAGATGGAAACTGCAGACATTGCTATATCCAAATTCCCTGGGGATTTCTTCTTTCCCTGCATAGTTCTTCTTGCCTTCTCCATGTTTTCTTTTTAAAAACATGAAACAGAGGTCTAAAATGTTTAAATTTTTGCCTGTAATATAAATTTTTTTACCCGTAAGTCATAGTTAAATAGGTCTAAACAAGGACTGACATGGAAACCTCCAGCAACTTCACAGATAGTTTTCAGCAATAAATATACGGTAGGAAAAATTATTTCAAAACAGCTACCAAGTGGTACACAAAAGTTAAGTGTCACACAGAAGTAATCTCTTTATACTGTGATTTTATTTTTATCTTATTATTATCATTTTAGCTTTTTGGGTCACCCCCAGCGTTGTTCAGGGGTTACTCCAGGCTCTGCGCTCAGGAATTCTCCTGGCAATGCATGGGGGACCATGTGGGGTGCCGGAGATTTAACTCTGGTCAGCAGCGTGCAAGGCAAACGCCCTACCCACTGTACTATCACTATGGCCCCTATACTGTGATTCTAGGTGCTGCTCATTTCCATTCAAATGTGTCTTGTCATAGGGAACGCCCTTCAGGAGATAACTATTTTGTACTTCTCATTATGTCTTATGTAATTATCATAATTACCATTATGAACATCATTAGGGCAATTTTTGGGGCAATTTTTTTCCATTACTCGAGGGTGAGGGACTATGATGAACCAAACCTCCATTTTCTTTGTCATCCTCGGGTTAGGTTTTAGGGAGAGACCTACATTTACTTTGTAATTTCCTCCTTAGAGGTTAAGGTGCTCAGCTTTTCAACCAGATCCACCCAGCTCGTTCAATGAAGGTGAATTAGCACATATATCGGCAAATCATCATGTCGTCAGATTTACAGGATGACAGTATCTTTGAAATATCATGAAAAATTCGTTTTTACTTCTCTGGAGCAAATCGAGTTTCTCTCATTTTGAAGATCGACACAAATTGTAGACCAGCCTCTAGGCGCCTTTGGGCAAATGAGGTCCCTTGGCTAGGGTGCAATTTTGCCACTGGGAATGCTGGAGTTGATAGTTGTGAGTTCTCATAGTCTAAAGACATGTCCCTATCAAGGAAATTCTCTTCAGCTGTTGGTTCAGTCTTGGAAGTCACCAAAGGATGTGCAAAGAGGTTGGTTAGGCTAGTGGAGATAGTTCTTAATCGTCTACTGCCCTTAGCTTCAGATTGGGCTGTCTGGAGGCAGGAAAACCGTCTTCTTGAGTTGATGGGCACGGTTGCCATTCTAAGTCCACTGGGAACTTCAGCTCCCCATCATGTTCTCTTAACAGAGGTCTCTCTGGAGCCAGGTGTCAGATGATGGTCTAGACCCCCTGGCTGATGTTTGACCCAGGGCCCCAGGTGACCATTTCACCCATCTCTTTCTTTTCTCCTTCATCACTGCCTCATGGTCCCTTTAAGGCAGCGGCCATAGTTGAGTGGTGGGAGCAGCTGCTGGCAGCAAAGAGACTTGCAGGATTTGGCCTACCCCGGGCCACTCACCGCGCACGCTCACGACCGGGGGCTTGGTGGGAAAGGGAGGAGGGGCTTCGGGCGCGCCTGCGCGTCAGGGGCGCGCGCAAGGGGCTGGTTTGGTGATCCCTTTAAGAAACCGCAGGCGGAGGAATTTCTCTGAGAGAAAATAATCCTACTCACGGGGCCCCTCGGAGGCCATTAACCCCCCGAGTCCCGGTCCCCCCCTCCGCGTCTGGCCCGGCCGGCCCCGCCGCCCACGCAGGCACCCGTGGGATCGCCAGCTCGTCAGCCGGGCGCGCGGCATCCGCGCCGGGCCCGGCCGCGTTCGGGGCAGCTGCCGCAAGGCGGCCGTGTCTGCAGTGTGGGCGGGGGCCGGGGGCCCGAGCGGGTCCGCCGCTCCAGCGCCGGCCGGGAGCCGCAGCGGTTCCGAGTGGGGCCCAACATGGCGGAGAGAGAGGTGGAGTCCGGCCCCCGAAAGAGGGTAGGTGAGGTGAGGCCGAAGTCGGGCGGCGGGCGGCGGGCGGCGGGGGGCGGGGCGGGCACCGCGTCCTGGCGCCGGGAGCGGGCCGCGCGCGGCGGCTCGTGGCGGGGTCGCCGAGGCCCGGCGGGGGCGAGGCTGCGGGCGCGAGCCGGGGTAACCTTGGGTCCGGCGCGCGCCGGCGCGGGGGTCCGTGGGCAGGTGGGACAAAGATTGGCGCGGGGCCGGGAGGGGGAGGGGCGGGGGCTGTTGTTCACCGCTGCAGTTGCGCCAGCACCTGGGGGTGTGTTAATCGGGCGGGGGGAGGGAAGGTGTCAGGCTTTGCCGCGCGCCTTTGGGAAACCCGAGCCTGGAAGTTGAACTGGGGAGAGGTCAGGTGGCGGTGGCGGGAATGAGTCGAGGCGGGGGAGACGGACCCGGAGGCTTCTCCCGAGGAGCAGCGGTGCGAATTCCCATTCCTGCCTGCCCGCCCTCCCCCCGTAACCGTTATCGAGCCCGCGAGGGAGGTGGTGCGCGTACCTGCGGCGGAGCGGGGGTCGCCGGCCTGCCCCGACGGAGGAGATTTTGGCCCACGTGAGTTGTCAGGTACCAGCCGAGCCTCTCCCCCGGCGGTTCCGAGCGTGCGTGCGAGAGAGTGGCAAGTTTTGTCACGGCGAGGTTTTTTTCACTCCGCTTACCTGCAGAGATTCACGCAGCCCCGCATCGCGGGTGGTTGTCTGTTCAGAGAGTTTGGCGTGAAACTTTTCTCGATTCGGCATGGATTTTTCTCATGTTTTTTTTTTTTTTTCCAGCCGAGCGCAATATTTTTTTTTTTCAGACTGTCGCCCCCGCCCCCTTCAACGTGGTGAGCGGTGAGTTTTTTTGATCAGGAATCTTTCTGTTGGGAATGGTGCCAAAATGATCACCGTGGTGTTAACCGCACAAAAATGACTGCTCAGTCTTTATTGAGAGGAGTTTCCGATCGAGCGTAAATCTAGCAATCTCAGTTGGTACTACGGCTAACGTTTTGAGCGCTTGAGTGTGTGCCTGGCACTAAGCTTTTAAAGGAAGAATGGGGTCACATGGTGACGACGAAGTCCATTTTGCATGTGGGGAAATGTAGGTGTGCGGGATAGGTGGACAGAGATGAAGTAATCTCCGTTAAAAGCTTTATTCAGGGGAAATAGTGAATTGTTAGGATAGGGCTCATTTTAAAGTTTTATTTATTTTTAAGGGTGGGGGGCATCTCTGCCTCCCATAACCACCTTGTAATAGGCATTCAAATGACATAGTGACTATCCAGTGAATATTGTGCTGGCATTCGATTCAATCCTTGTTCCAACTAGAGTGCTTGTGTTTAGAACCGACAAAGGAGTTCAGGTTTCTTTTCCTTAAAATCTTTAAGTTAGCCAAAGAAGTGTCAGATAGCTTCGACCCTCCCTCCCGCCTCCAACAATTAAATTTTTTTTTCAGTCTGCTCAGTGAAATGGAAAAAAAACCACATCCAGAGTGTGCTTATGCCCACTTCATAGATTTTACCATTAACTCTGTAAGCTTTTGTTTTTATCACTCACCTGTTAATCGATCTAACCTTTTATCCATTTATCAAATATCTTTACTCCATTTCATTATATTTTGAGCAATTAAAATTCATGTTCACAGTTTCCAGTTTATAAAATTTTAGATCCTTCTCTTGTAATTTGTCTTTATTGTAAAACAAACTCTAGGATAGTTCAAATAGATAATCTCATATGCATATTGGATATAGATTGCGTGTGTTTTGAAATTTTAAATTATTTTTTATTCTCTAAATTAGTTTGCACTAGATTTTCATGTTTTTGTAAAGGCATATGACTTGTCCACCAACTGAAATGTATAGGTTTAATTACTTTAGATATCTAATACTCATTCAAAAAGATCTTTTTTGTTTGTTTTTTGGGCCACACCTAGTGATCTGCAGGGGTTAGTCAGGAATAAACTCCTAGTGATGCTGGAGACCAAACCCAGCTGGCAGCCACTTGTGAGTCAAGCTTGCTTCTCTCTCTTTTTTTTTTTTTTTTTGTTGTTTTTGGGTCACATCCAGGGATGCTCAGGGGTTACTCCTGCCTCTGCATTGAGAAATCACTTCTGGTGGTGTTAGGGGGACTATATGGGATGCCAGGGATCAAGCCTGGGTGGACTGTATGCAAGGCAAATGCCCTACCCGTTGGACTATCTCTCCAGCCCCACTTTCTCTGGTTTTATCTGTACTGTCTATACTATCTCTCTGGTCCCTGAATACAGTTATTCTAATGTTATTCAGCTTTAAAAAATATTCTAGAAAACAGTGAAGTTTGGTAACATTCATTTTGATATTAAATATTTCTTCTAATATAATTAAAGATGCTAAATTGATAGCGTCTTTGAATATTAATGTAAATTTAATATTGCTTTCTATTAAAAGTAATTTATTTTTGTTTTTTGGACCACACATGATAATGCCCAGGGGTCACTTCTGGGGGTTTTCTGGAGACCATATGGGCTGCCAATATACGTATCTGGTAGGCCATGAGCAAGGCAAACATCCTACCTGCTGTACTATTGCTCTGGCCCCTAATTTGTCTTTTAATTGCATGTAGTACTGGTATAGGTTTTCCATGATTACATTCAACATCTTTTTGACTACTTAATATTGTTTTTATGTTTGGATAAATATGTTAACTAGTGTTGTTTTAAATGATAAAGTACGCTGTGTGTGTTTGCATGTGTGTATTTTGATACTTGGTTAGTAAGTCCAGTAGGGTTGTTCTAAATTGTACACGAAGTTCTTTGCTTTCTCTCTCTTGTGTCTCTGTGTGTGTGTGTGTGTGTGTGTGTATGGTGCCTGTCCTGTCTTGCATGTGTGAGCTGTTGGTTTTGATGGAGGCGTGTATGTGTCCTGCTTTGCATGTATGAAGCCCTGGGTTCAATCTCCAATCACTTGAAAAACAAAGAACTGACTTTGGGCTGCAGAGGATTCAACAGGCTGGAACACATGCTTTGCATGCAGGAAGCCCTTTCAAAAAGTTGTTGAGGGACTTGGATACCACCCCGCCGTGCTCACAGAGCTATTCTGGCTCTGTGCTCAGTAGTGATGTCTGGCAATGTGTGGGGGGCCTTATGTCATCCAAGATAAATGCATTAATCTCTGTATTGTCTCTCCATCCCAGGGACATGGATTTTATTCCTGGCACCACATGGTTGTAGGTCCCCCCTCCCCCCACCCAGCCCCCCCAGGCTTACTTCTGGCTTTTTGTTTCGGAATCACTTTTTTTTTTCCCCTTTATTTTATTTTATTTTTTTTAAAGTTGTAGATTTACAATTTTTTGTGCTTTGGTTTCAATTATACAATGATCAGATACCCATCCCTCCACCAGTGCCCATTTTCCACCACCATAGATAATATCCCTCCCACCCCCATCCCCCCATCCCCCCATCCCCCCTGTCTCTGTGGCAGGGCAATCCCCTGTGTTCTCTCTCTCCTTTTGGGTGTTGTGGTCTGCAAAAGAGGCATTGAGTGGCAAACATGTTCAGTCCATAGTCTACTTTCGACATGCATCTCCCCTCCTGGGAGGATCCTAGGAATCACTCTTGGCTGTCTTTGGGGGAATCATACAGAGTGCCCGGAATTGAACTAAGTTTTAGGGTTAGCTGCTTTGTAAGGCAAGCCCCTAGTTTCTGTCCTATCTTTAAAGCCCATAAAATGTCTTTTAAAATAATTCAGTTTCCTTGAGGCTTTTCAGCTACCAAGGCCTAGACAATAACCGTAGGTCATTTAATTGAAAATTATGCCTGTGACATGGTATTGTAAATTTGATGTTTAGTTCCTTTGACCTTTATAATTAGAAGTTAAATTAAGTTGAGACCTTAGGCTAGTTGATGAGCTATATGGTAGACATTGTGCTATTGTAACGAGGATGATTTAGATTAAATCATGACTTGCTAAACTGGGAACTCCCTTAAGAAAAGGCATATTTAATTCAATTTTATTTGCTTTTTGGGTCACACCTAGCGATGGTTAGGGGTTACTCCTGGCTCATGCACTCAGGAATTACTTCTGGCAGTCCTCGGGGGACCATATGGGATGCTGGGAATTGAAGCCAGGTGGGCCGCGTGCAAGGCAAACGCCTTACCCGCTGTACTATCACTCCAGCCCTGAAAGGGCACGTTTTAACCTCTTTTTGCATCTCTAGTACCTATGACCTCTACTGAATAGGTACTCAAAAACTTTATATTGTTTTTTTGTAAGAAAAATTTACCTATGCAGTGGAGAGCATATCTGTTGCTTGGGTCACTAATGATCTGCTTTGTAATTTTGGGAGTTTTTGTAAATAATAATACTCCTTTATACCTCAGATTTTCTCCTATAGATCCAGATTTAGTTCCATCTGATTGCTCTGACTAATGTTTAAATGGGAGTATATTTTAGGTGAATTATTGTTTTTTTTCTTTTGGACCACAATCAGCTCTCTATTCAGGAGTTACTCCTGGAGGTGCTTGGAGACCATATGGGATGCTGGGGATCTAACCTGGGTCAGCCATGTATAAGACAAACACCCTGTCCTCTGTGCTATTGCTCTGGCCTTTTTACAGTTTTATTTATTTTGATGAGCAGGCGGCCATGTGCAAGGCAAGTGCCTTGACCTCTGTACTATCCTGCCCCAAAAGTGTATTTTAAAAACACCGAGTTATTTATGTAGTTCTGTCTGTGTCTTTTTGTGCTTTGTGAGCAATTAGAATAGGTAATAATTGACAAGATTGATTTGATTATTGTCAGGCTATGTCTGAGTCAATCTCAGTTTATGAACTTAGGGAAACTGAGTTTGGTGGTATCAGCACTCTTATGTCCATCTCTCATCTTTCTCCTAGAGAAAGAGCCAAGTTCATGTGACAACCAGAATTTCACATACACACATTTCTTCCCCATTCACTCACACATACTCTGTTTAGTTGAAATATATTTGTTTTTCAAATACATTTCTATATATAGTGATGTATACATATATTGTTTGGGGGCACACCTGGTGTTGCTCAGGGCTTACCCCTGGCTCTATTTTCAGAGATTACTCCTGGCAGGGGTTGGAGGCTTAGTGCCAGGGATCAAACCTGGACTGGCCATCTGCAAAGCAAGCATCCTGATGCTCCAGCCCAGAGTTGTGATATTTTCAAGAAACGATAAAAAAATTTTTGGGGTTTTGACCTCTCCCAGTGATGCTCAGGTCTTACTCCTGACTGTTCAGAGATACTCATGCAAGGGCTTGGGGACCATGTGTGGTGCCATGGAGGACTGACCATGCTCAAGGGAAATGTCTTACTGTATTATATCTCTGGCTCCTACTTATAAATATTTTTAGAACAAAAAAATTTTTATGAAATGTACTTATCTCGGCTATTCTTGAGTATTAATCTCCTATTTTGTTACTTTATGCCTCCCAGATGAATGCAATCTTTTTATGTCTGCCCCTCTCTTACTGACTCATTTCTCTTAGCATGATACTTTCCATGTAGTACCACTTGTATGTAAATTTCATGACTTCATCTTTTCTAACAGCTACATAGTACTCCATTGTGTTGATGTACCTAAGTTTCTTTACCCAGTCATCTGTTCTAAGGCACTCAGGTTTTTTCTAGAATCTGGCTATTGTAAAGAGTGCTGCAATGAACAAACAAGTGCAGATGTCACCTCGACTATACTTTTTGCCTCTCTGGGATATATTGGGTCAAATGGGAGCTCAATTTCTAATTTTTGAGAATCGTCCATACTGTTTTCTAAAAGCTGAACCAGTTGGCATTCCCACCAGCAGTGAAGGAGGGTCCCCTTCTCGGTACATCTGCGCCAACACCGGTTGCTTTTGTTCTTTTGGATGTGGACCAGTCTCTGTGGTGTGAGATTATATCTCATTGTTTTGATCTGCATCTCCCTGATAATTAATGGTGTAGAGCATTTTCTCATGTGCCTTTTTGCCATTCGGATTTCTTCTTTGAGAACATTTCTGTTCATTTCGTCTCCCCGTTTTTTGATGGGGTTGGATGTTTTCTTCTTGTGGAGTTCAACCAGTACTTTGTATATCCTTGATACCAATCCCTTGTCGGATGAGTATTGGGCGAATATCCTTTTCCATTCTGTAGACTGTCTTTGTATTTTGGTCACTTTCTTTTGAGGTACAGAAGCTTCTTGGTTTAAGATAGTCCCATTTGTCTATCTCTGTTTTCACTTGGACAGTGGCGTGATATCTTTGAAGATACTGTTAGCTTCAGTGTTGTGGAGGGTTTTGCCAATCTCGTCTCCAATGTACCTTATGGATTCCAGTCTGATGTTGAGATCTTTAATCCATTTTGATCTTACTTTTGTACATGGTGTTAGGCAGAGATCTGAGCCCATTTTTTTGCATGTAGCTGCCCAGTTTTGCCAGCACAATTTGTTGAAGAGGCTTTCCTTGCTCCACTTCACATTTCTTGCTACCTTTTCAAAGATTAGATGCTCATATGTTTGTGGGGGAGATGTCAGTATATTTAACCCCGTTCTGCCTCTTTTTCCAGTACCATGCTGTTTTAATTATTACTGCTTTGTAGTAGAGTTTGAAGTTAGGGAGGTTGATTCCTCCCATTTTCTTTTTCCCAAGAATTGCTTGAGCTATTTGTGGGGGCTTATCGTTCATATGAATTTCAGGAGTGTTTGCTTCATTTCTTTGAAGAATGTCATGCGTATCGTTATAGGGATCACATTGAATTTGTACAATGAATGCTTTGGGAAATATTGCCTTTTTGACAATGTTAATTCTCCTGATCCATGAGCAGGGGATATCTTTCCATTTTCTCATGTCTTCTTTTGTTTCCTGAAGTAGCGTTTTGTAGTTTTCTTTGTAGAGGTCTTGTCTTTTACTTCTTTAGTTAAGCTGATTCCTAGGTACTTGATTTTCTGCAGCACAATTGTGAACTGTATTGTTTTTTTCATGTCATTTTCTTCTCTCTCACTATTTGCGTATAGGAAAGCCAGGGACTTTTGGGTATTGATTTTATAGCCTGCAACTTTACTATAGAAGTCTGTTGTTTCTAGGAATTTCTTGGTAGAGGTTTTAGGGTTCTCTAAGTATAGTATCATATCATCTGCGAATAGTGAGAGCTTGATTTCTTCCTTTTCTACCTGAATGACCTTAATATCTTTTTCTTGCCTAACAGCTATTGCAAATACTTCTAGTACTATAATTGAACAGCAGTGGAGAGAGTGGGCATCCTTGTCTTGTCCCTAATCTTAGAGGGAAGGCTCTCAGCTTTTCCCCATTGAGGATGATGCTTGCTGTAGGCTTATGGTAGATGGCTTTAACTATATTGAGGAAAGTCCCCTCTATACCCATCTTGGCGAAGGTTTTCATCATAAACGGGTGCAGGATTTTATCAAATGCTTTCTCTGCATCTATTGATATGATCATGTGGTTTTCATCTTTTCTTTTGTTGATATGATGGATTATGTTGATTGGTTTCCAAATGTTAAACCGTCCTTGCATCTCCGGGATGAATCCCGCTTGGTCATCGTGTATGATCTTTTTGATGAGTTGTTGAATTCTATTTGCTAGTATTTTGTTGAGAATCTTCGCATCCATGTTCCACAGGGATATCGGCATGTAGTTTTCTTGTGGTGTCTTTGTTTCCTTTGGTATTAGGGAGATAGGGCTTCATAGACACTGTTTGGGAGAGTTTCTGTTTTTTCAATTTCCTGGAAAAGCTTGAGAAGGACTGGCAATAGGTCCTCTTTAAATGGTTTGAAAAATTTGCTAGTGAAGCCATCTGAAACTGGGCTTTTGTTTTTGGGAAGACTTTTGATTACAGTTTCAATTTCCTTGATATTAATAAGTCTATTCAGGTACTCTAGATCGTCTTGATTGAGCCTTAGGAGATGATAGGAATCCAGGAATTTATCCATTTCTTCTAGGTTCCCTTGTTTCATGGCATACAGACTTTCAAAGTAGTCTCTGATGATCTTTTGAATTTTTTTGGTTTCTGATGTGATAGCCCCCCTCTCATTTCTGATTCAGTTTATTAGGGTTCTCTCTCTCTCTTTGTGAGTCTTGCTAGTGGTTTATCTATCTTGTTTATTTTCTCAAAGAACCAGCTCTTGGTTTCATGGATCTTTCATTTTTTTTTTTTTTTTTGGTTTTCATGTCGTTAATTTCTGCTCTAAGTTTTATGATCTCTTTCCTTCTGCCTGTTTTGGGCTCCTTTTGTTGATCCTTTTCTAAGATCTTGAGCTGTGAAGTTGTTTATGTGGGCCTTTTCTTCCTTCCTGAGAAATGCTTGCAGAGATATAAATTTTCCCCTTAACACGGCTTTAGCTGCATCCCATAGTTTCTGGTAGCTCGCGTCTTCATTCTTATTTGTTTCCAGGTATCTTTTGATTTCGTCCTTGACTTCCTTCCTGACCCACTTGTTCAACATTGAATTGTTGAATTTCCAGGTGTTTGATTTGGTTCTCTGTGTCAGTGTGTGATTTACTTCTATTCTCAGTGCCTCGTGGTCTGAAAAGATTGTTGATACTATTTCTCTCTTCCTGAGATTCTATTGAGGTATGTTTTGTGGCCTAGCACATGGTTTATTTTGGAAAATGTTCCGTGTGCATTGGAGAAGAATGTGTATTCTTTCTTTTGGGGGTGTAAAGCCCTGTATAGGTGTATAAGCCCTCTCCTGTTTCTTCCTTCAAAGCCAATGTTTCCTTGCTGAGTTTTGTTGATCTATCCAGAGGTGATAAGGCCATGTTGAAGTCTCCAGCTACTATTGTGTTGCTATCAATGTCCTCCTTAAAATCTGTTAGCAGTTGTTTAAAATATTTAGCTGTTCCCTCATTAGGTGTGTATACATTTAAGAGTGTGATTTTTCCTGTTGCAGGTATCCCTTGATGAATAGAAAATGGCCTCCGCTGTCCCTTCTAATCTTTTTCAACCTGAAATTTACGTTGTCGGATGCCACCCCAGCTTTTTTGAGGGAGCTGTTTGCTTGCAGGATTGTTTTCCATCCTTTCACTTTGAGTCTGTGTTTGCTTTGACTGTTGAGATGAGTTTCTTGTAGGCAGCAGAATGTTGGGTTTTGTCTCTGAATCCACTCTGTCTCTTAATTGGTGAATTTAGACCATTGACGTTGAGAGAGATTATTGTTATGGGGTTTTATGTCATCTTTCTGTAAGGGTCTGTTGTGCTTGTAGGGTTTGTCTTTTATTATAGATCCCCTTTAGCCCTTCTTTTAGGTTTGGTTTTGAGTCTATGAAGTTCCTGAGCTGCTGTTTATCCACAAAATAGTTTGAGAGTTTGGCTGGATAGAGAATTCTTGGTGAAATGTTCATTTCACCAAGTGAGTTTTTTCACTATATCCCACCATTGCCTTCGGGCTTGGAGGGTTTCCTCTGATAGGTCTGATGTGAATCTAAGGAGTGTTCTTTTGTATGTGATTTCCTTTTTTGACCTTGCTGCTTGCAGTATTGTGTCTCTATCTTCGGCATCCATCTTCTTACTATGCTATGTCTTGGAGTGTTTTTATTAGGGTCTTTTTAGCTGGCACCCTTCGGGCTCCTGGAATCTAAATGGCTGCATTGTCCAGCTCTGGGAATTTTTCAGCAATGATTTGCTTAATTGTGCTTTTTCAATGAGATTGTTTCTCTGACCTTCTGGTACTCCAATGATTCTAATGTTGTTCCTCTTGGAATCATCTCCTAGGACTCTGATTCGCTCTAGAGCTATTTTGAGGTCTCTTGCCATTGTTGTTGTTGCCTGTTGACTTCGCGCAGTTAATCTTCCAGCTCACTGATTCTGTCTTCAGCTATGGCCATTCTACTGTTGCGGGCACAGACTGAGTTTCTTATTTCATCTACGGAATCTTTTATTCGTGACATTTCTGTGCATAGCTTTCCAATTTCTGCTCTCATTTCTTCCCATAATTTCTCAGTTGTTTCTTTCATGTCCTTTAATTTTACTGGATATCTGTTTCACTGTTTCATTGAGTTCATCAAACATCTTCATTACTTCATATCTGAATTCTTTCTCAGAGAGGTCCCTTAGGTGAGTAGCACCTACTGAGGCTTCTGGGCTCATTTCATCGTCCTCCCCACGTGGTGGGGATTTGTGTTGTGTCTTCATGTTGGTGTGGAGGTAGGAGACTGAGATGTTACTTGAGTTTGCTGGGTCTGAGTGAATTACCTGCAGCCGCATGGGCATTGCCGGCCTAAAATTAGGCCATGCCCACTCCTGCGGAAGCCACGCCCACTTCAGAAGAGGCCACACCCCTGGTGTGTGTGTGTGGGGTTCAACCTGGGGGAGGAAGAAGACCGGGCAGTTTGGGTACGAACAGGAAGAGGTTCAGGGATGGTGAGCGTCCAAGGGTCCTAGAGGACGCCTGGGGCGTGTGCGAGGAGAAAGCCAAGTCCCGGGTTTGAATACTGACGGACTGACTGACCTGGGGGAGGAAGAAGACCGGCACAGTGTTCCTCTTAGGTGTATTATTAAGAAAATATGCACATTTTTTTTACTGCTGTTGCTTAAAAAATAAAGGTTGTGCTTCCTTTGAAAATAGAATTCTTACTAAAGATAATACAAGATCATAGGACTGGAGCAATAGTACAGTTGGTAGGGTGCTTGTGTTGCATGTGGCTGACCTGGATTTGTAGTATTACTACAAATCCCCTGTATCTCATATGGCCCCCTGAGCATCTTCAGGAGTGATCCCCTGAGTGCAGAGCCAGGACTGTACCCTGAACACCGGGTATGGCTCTAAACCTCATAACAAAAATAAATGGAAATAAAAATATAACGTGCTTCACTGGGTCTAGTATCACCCAGCACTGCTAGAGAAGGGTTCCTCATAAAAAAATGTATGAGGGGCTGGAGCAATAGCACAGCGGGTAGGCCGTTTGCCTTGCATGTAGCCAACCCGGGTTCGAGTCCCAGCATCCCATATGGTCCCCTGAGCACCGACAGGAGTAATTCCTGAGTGCACAGCCTAACCCCTGTGCATCGCCAGGTGTGGCCCAAAAATTTAAAAAAAAAAATGAGAAGATAAATGTAAAATTGCAGCCATTGGATAATTATAAGATACTTGAATACTATAATAGATTAGCTACCATTTAAACAAGACTGACATTTCCTTTAAATATTCAATGATTTTATTATGAGCTTATTAAATGTAATTATTTTAGCCAAGGAAATAGAAAAGAATGCATTTTAGGAATAATTTTATATTATATTAAACCATATAAAATTGATATTTGACCATTTGGCCTACTAAAATGTGATTTTCGTAAGATTGAACTAACAGCATGGACTTTTCAAGCTTAATATTGTACAATCTTTGGTATTTAGCAATATTGGGGCAGTAACACATCTTTCTTTTAGGAAATACTTTCAGTGTTATTTTAATACCATTTTAGTAATCTTCTGTTCTCCCAGAAACTTGAACTAATTATTTTTCTGCATTTGACCAAGGATAATACCTACCCAAACTTTTTTTTTCAACACTCATGCTTTTTTGCCAGGGAGAGGGCTATTGCCCATACTTGGCTCTGCTGGAAAGGTATTCCTGTCTCTGTTCAGAAGGGTCTCCTGGTGGTACTTGGGCAACCATGTGCAGTGCTGAAAATTGAACTGGGTTACTTGCATGCAAGGGAAGTGACTGCCTTATGTCCTATACTATTTCTCTGGTTCCCAGAATGCAAATTTTTAACCCCTCCCAACTTTGCTATTGATGGTCTTGTGGTGACTTGGGGCCACACGCTCCTGGCTTTGATGCCTGCCCATTTTTTCCTTTTGGGTCACACCATTAACTTCTGGCTCTGCACTCAAGAATCACTCCTGGTGTGCTTGGAAAACCATATAGGATGCCAGGGATCGAGCCCTGACTGCTGTGCAAGGCAAACACCTTACTTGTGTCGCTCTGATCCCCAGGTTTACTTTTTTTTTTTTTTTGTGGTGCTTAAACATGCCAGGATGTGATGTGACAGAGGTCTCTTATAATGCTTGGGCTCACAGACAGAGCTGCTGTGCTCCAAAAGTAGAGCCACAGTGCACTTGGTGCATGTGGCTTGGGACTGAACTCATGACCTTATGATTACAAGGTAGGTGTTCGAAGCCACCAAGATGTTCCTTTAACGCCCTTGAACAAACATTTTCTCTTTAGCATATAGAATACTCTAGCATATAGAATACATGCTCTTTCAAGTTCTAGATGTGCGTTCATCTTTATTTATCCCAACCTTTAGTTTTACAATGTTAAATGCAGTAGTACGGTAGCACGGTCCTCCCGTTGTTCATCAGTTCGCTTGAGTGGACCCAGTAATGTCTCCATTGTGAGACTTGTTACTGTGTTTAGCATATCGAATATGTCACAGGTAGCTTGCCAGGCTTTGCTGTGCGTGTGAGATACTCTCATAGCTTGCTGGGCTGTTGGAGAGGGGGCGAAGGAATCAAACCTGGGTCGGCCAAGTTGCCTGCATGCAAGGCAGTATATATACTTAAATGCATACCAAAATTAAAACTAATATATTTCATTATTTTTTCTTTTTGAAATAATTTCATTATTTACTTTTTGTTTGGGTTGGAGCTATAGCATAGTGGGTAGGACATTGCCTTGCACGTGGCTGACCTGGGTTCTATTTGTCGGTCCCTCTTAGAGAGCCTGGCAAGCTACTAAGAGTATCTCGCCTGCACGACAGAGCCTGGCAAGCTCCCCGTGATGTATTCAATATGCCAAAACCAGTAACAACAAGTCTCACAATGGAAATGTTACTGGTGCCTGCTTGAGCAAGTTGACGAACAATGGGAAGACAGTGCTACAGTGCTTGCCTTTTGCTTACTTTGTTTTGTTTTGTTTTTGGACCACACCTGGTAGTGCTTAGAGTTTACTCAGACATCACTCCCTGTTGCACTTGGAGTACTATGCAGTTGGGATGAAATCTTGAGTTATGCTATGTGAAAAACACCTTAACCACAGTAATTTCTCCTTGGCCTGTAATTCCTGATTGGTGTTGCTATATTAAATTAAATCTGTGGTACCATGAAATTTGATGTTCCTATCACCTATATTTGGTAACTAAACAGTTACCAGCATTTTGCCCTTACTGTCTAACTCCCTCCATTCCTCCCTTCCTCTCTTTCTTTTGATTTTCTTTCTTTTTTCCTTTTTTTGGGGGCTGACACACACACCAGCGCTCAGAGCCTTACGCTCTTTACTCTGCTCAGTGATCACTTCTGGCAAGGCTTAGAGGACTACATAGGGCACCAGGGATTGAGCCTTGGTTATGCTAAACACAGTAACAAGTCTCACAATGGAGACGTTACTGGGTCCACTCAAGCGAACTGATGAACAACGGGAGGACCGTGCTACCGTACTACTGCATTTAACATTGTAAAACTATAGGTTGGGATAAATAAAGATGAACGCACATCTAGAACCTGAAAGAGCAATGCATTCTATATGCTAGAGTATTCTATATGCTAAAGAGAAAATGTTTGTTCAAGGGCGTTAAAGGAACATCTTGGTGGCTTCGAACACCTAACTTGTAATCATAAGGTCATGAGTTCAGTCCCAAGCCACATGCACCAAGTGCACTGTGGCTCTACTTTTGGAGCACAGTCTTGGTTAGCCATGTACTATCTTTCTAGCTCTCTTTTGATTTTTTTTTTAAGTAAAACTAGTTTTATTTGGAGGTTTTTAGCAAGGAGAAGGAAGGAGAGAAAGTGAGAATTAACGCGCTCGAGAGAGAACCCAGGCTTCTCCAAGGATGGAGGGAGCCCCTATACACATCCCAGCGTTAGATAGGAAAGTATGAAAGTACACATCTCAGGAGAGATGTGGGTGACCATGTGCTTGGGTGCCACATGTACTCGGCCATGTGAGCACAAGCTGCACATGGGCTTGGGCAGCATATGCGCCTCTTATGATTTTTTTCTTTTTGAAATAATTTCAAAGAAAACTCAGACATAGTATCACCTCTCTATAAAATCTACATGTATAAATGTATGTGGTGAGGAGTCATTTCTGGGGAGAGAACTGGTGTCAGCCACATTCCAGGCAGGTGCTTTAACCAACTGAACTGTCGTCCCAATCTTTCTTTATTTAATTTATATTTTTGCTTTTTGGGCCACACCCGGCAGTGTTCAGGAATTAATCTTGGTGATATTTGGAGGACCATATGGGATGCCAAGGATCCAACTTGGGTTAGCCATGTGCAAGGCAAATGCTCTACCTGCTGAACCCTCTCCAGCCCTGAACTCTATATAATTTTTTTTAAAGCAGAATTCATAGATTTTTTTGATTCTTTAAGTGTCCTTAGATGATTAAAAAATACATAAATTTACTATTGCATGTTAAATATGTCCTAAGTTTCTCTTAACCTATCCCATTTCTTTATACTATGCCAGTCTGCATTTTTCTATGTTATTTGTCAGGAAACTAGGTCATCTAGGAGTATTTTTCACATACTAAATTTGGTTGGTGAAATCTTTACGGTTTTTTACATGGCTGGAGCGATAGCACAGCGGTAGGGCATTCGCCTTACAAGCGGCCAACATGGCCGACCCGAGTTCGATTCTTCCGCCCCTCTCGGAGAGCCCGGCAAGCTACCGAGAGTATTCGATATGCCAGACACAGTAACAACAAAGTCTCCAATGGAGACGTTACTGGGCCCGCTCGAGCAAATCGACGATCAACGGGAGGGCCTTTACCTTACCTTTACCTATATTTCCCACCACCCCTTCATTGTATTTTTCTACATGAAAGTTTCAAGTCAGTTGCTGCCCTGTCACATGTTTTTGTTAAGAGTTGAAATTTTGGGGAGGAATAATTGAGTAATAAATTTCAATTGGTATTTTAAATTAGTAGAATTTGAGATTTGGTTCAGTTTGTGTGAAAAGGGAAATTAGTAGTGTGTAATTTACTTTTTTTTGTTTGCTTTTTGGGTCACACTTGGGCGATGCACAGGGGTTACTCCTGGCTCTGCACTCAGGAGTTACTCCTGGCGGTGGTGCTTAGGGGACCATATGGGATGTTGGGAATTGAACCCGGGTTGGCTGCGTGCAAGGTAAACGCCCTACCCGCTGTGCTATCTCTCCAGCCCTTTTTCTTTTTAATTTTTTAATTTTTGGGTCACATCTGGCTGTGCTCAGCGCGTACTCCTGGCTTTGTGCTTAGGGATCACTCCTCTTAGGTATTGGGGGACTATATGTAGTGTGTAATCTGTGTTGGCTGCATGCAAAGCAAGTGCCTTATAGACTATCTTTCTCACCTTGTGTATAATTAACTTCCATTAAGTTTTGATCATTTAAAAATATTTTTATTGAATCACCATGAATTACAAAGTTGTACAAATATTTGTGATTCATTTTAGATGTATAGTGTTCTGACATAAATCCCTTTACTAGAGTTCAATACCCTCCACCAGTCTTCTAAGTTTACCTCCTACCCCGTAATCTGCCTCTGTGGCAGGCACATTAACCCTCTGCGATTATTCTAGTGTTCCCTTCCTTAAGATATTCCACCCCCCGCCCCCCAAGCTTCCTACTGAATACTAGTTCTCTTGTGCTCATTTCTATTATCTTTGGGCATTTGATATTCCTCTAGGAAGTTTCTTTATATCCCACATATGAGAGATCATTTTGAGTCTGTTCCTCTCTAAC
This sequence comes from Sorex fumeus, assembly GCF_029834395.1. Taxonomy (NCBI): domain Eukaryota; kingdom Metazoa; phylum Chordata; class Mammalia; order Eulipotyphla; family Soricidae; genus Sorex; species Sorex fumeus. The sequence continues at coordinate 50,480,672 of NW_026606104.1, forward strand.
AGATTGCACTTAACATAATGCTCTCTAGGTCCAAGTAGCAACAATTGCATGATTTTTTTTCTTAAGGCCAAGAATATTTCATTGTGTATGTGTTGGTGATAGTTTTAAGAATGAAAGTGGATGCTATTTACTCACTAATAGTAATTTGGAAACCATAAATTATTAATGTCTTGTACAAATTAAATGGTGGTGCAAAATTTTTTTTTTTTTTTTTTTTTTGCGGAGGGTTCGGGGGGAGTCATACCCAACTTTGCTCTGTGCTAATTCCTGGATCTGGTTTCAGGGATCACTCCTGGTCGGACTTGGGGAACCATACATGGTACTAGGGATTGAACCCGGGACAGCTGTGTGCAAGGCAAGCACCTTATCTGGTGTACTGTTGCTTTGATCCCCAGCATATCTGGTCCTCTGAGCATCTGATTCTCTAAGCATCATTAGGAATGATACTTGAGCTGAGAGCCAGGCGTTAGCTCTGAGCACCACATCCCCAAACTTGTCCCCCTTCAAAAGATTCCTTCATCACTTCTTTGGTCTGTTGTACTACAATTTGTACATAAAAGAGGCAAACGTGCTTATTTATTTTCTTAGCTTATTTTCAGAAGAGTGCCTCAACAAATCCTCAAGATGAGGCTCGGGAAGAGATATTATAAATTCATTGATTTGAATTTCAGTTTATTGCAAGTATTCTGTAGTTTTTCTTTATTCAAACACTGATTTACAGAGTTATTCAGGCATTCAGTGTTCCAGCACCAATCCCACTACCAATCAACCTTCTTTCCACCAGTGTCCCCAGATTCCTACATACCCACATACCCTCAAGCTTGCTTCCTTACTAGGCTTCCTTACTAGGCATAAATTTACTTCATATTATTTGTTTGAACACTCTAATTTTTCAAAGTGCTGGAGGGGCTGGAGCGATAGCACAGCGGTAGGGCGTTTGCCGTGCACGCAGCCAACATGGCCGACCCGAGTTCGATTCCTCTGCCCCTCTCGGAGAGCCCGGCAAGCTACCGAGAGTATTCGATATGCCAGACACAGTAACAACAAAGTCTCCAATGGAGACGTTACTGGGCCCGCTCGAGCAAATCGCTGAACAACGGGAGGGCCTTTACCTTACCTTTACCTTATTATTTGTTTGACCAAAATGGCAAATGGAAAATAAATCAGTAGAAGTCAGTTTGTGACAATTGTCATATCTCACGTTGGTGTAACTAAAGTCATTGTCAGAGCATTTACTGAGCCAGTTGGTAAATGCTAGTTGAGCCTTTAGTGTTAACTGTTTTTGCTCTGAGAGCTTGGTGGGTTTCTGTGCAACTTTCCCTTCATATTTGTTGTACTCCTACAAAGATGTTAGTACTGTGAAATTTGGAGGAGGTGTTGCATGGCCTTGTATCCAGAAGCTGTGGAGGTGGGCCACTTATTGTCGGATCTTGGGTGTGGCAGCTGCTGGGCCTATTCCACCACATAGGATAGGAAGGGAGGGAATCTGCCCACCTCCATTCCGAGAAGGTCATAGAGTTCAGCCCGGAGAATTGGGATGATTTGGTGGCCTGGTGTATTGCAAATAATCTTTTTTTTATATTTGGCATAATTTATTTAAAATAGAAAGTAGAAATGCATCATTGGTATGTTACTGGATGAAGTTACTGAAGTTCTAAGGGCAAGACTGAAATTAAAGGAGAATATTATCTAAAGTACTTATTTTGGTGAAGGAAAAGGGTGTAAGAACATAAAGGCAAAAATAGGGGAGAAAACATACACACAGAAATAATTGAGGGACTAACTATTGGGCCTTTCCCAAAATTAATAGATTTAATCAAGAGACTGACATTGAATTACAGCAAAGTTTTTAAGTTAAATATTGAAGCGTAAGAGAAATAAGAAAATTACCATTTATTCTGAAATGTTTAAACCTGACTATTATAATCTTAAAAATTGCAATTGAATTGTTTTTTCCTTGCGGTAGTGAATCATATGAAATTCCAAAGGTTTTCAGGACCAGTGACAAAGATAAACAATATAATTCAAAGCAACAAAGAAGTTATCATCCTACTTGTTTGTGAATTATATATAATCTGATAGCTGGTATGACTTTGGAAATCATCCTTCACAACTCCTTTACCTTACAGATAAGAAAACTGTCACAGTGATCAATAATAAAGAGCAGAAAAAAACAACACTGACACATGGGAATTTCATCAGCTTCTGCAATCACTCTGTTAATAAAGGCCAAAGCTCTTCTTAAATATGAGTCATTAAATATAATTACATCTACAGAAATTTTTTAGTGATTGTTTTCACATAAAGGAAGTACGGTAATTTGTCTACTTGTATATGCATATCTCTAGGTATATTGGGTATTGTGTAGCAAAGGATCTAAATGAACAGAAATCTTTTATCATGGATCATGGATCATAGTCCTCCCGTTGTTCATCGATTTGCTCGAGCGGGCCCAGTAACGTCTCCATTGGAGACTTTGTTGTTACTGTGTCTGGCATATCGAATACTCTCGGTAGCTTGCCGGGCTCTCCGAGAGGGGCGAAGGAATCGAACTCGGGTCGGCCATGTTGGCCGCTTGTAAGCGAAACGCCCTACCGCTGTGCTATCGCTTATTCTTAAGTTCGTAAAATTTTTAATTGAATCACCACAAATTATAAAGTTACAAAGATACTATTATTTAGTTTCAGGTGTACATTTTAAATTAAAAGTGTCCTTTTAAATTAAAAGGGTGGAAGGGAAAGAAACTGGGGATATTGGTGGTAGGAAATGTACACTGCTGAAGGGATGGGTGTTGGAATATTATGTGACTGAAACCTAATCATGAACAACTTTGTAACTCTCTTAATGTGATTCAACTAAAAAATAAATAAATGAAATAAACAAATGTACCGGTCTGGAGATATACTACTGAGGTGTGCTTGTCCTGCGTGCTGGTGAGCTTGGATCAGTCCTTGGCATCTCATAAAGTTTCTGAGCACTGCCAGGAGGAATCCTGGAAAGTAGAGACAGGCAAGTAATCAATCTTTTTTTGTGTTTATATATGCCCTTTTTGTTTGTTTTGATAGGCCACACCTAGCAATGCTTAGGGGTTCCTCCTTTTGGTGCTTGGGGCACCTTTTGGGATTCCAGAGATGAACCCAGGTTGATCAATGTGCCAAGAGAATGCCCTATCTGCTATACTATCACTCTGGCCCCTTGTCACTGTGTTTTTTTTGATAGTTTATTTTTGTTTATTACTTATTTATTCATTTTTTATATTTTTATTTATTGAAAGGTAAAGGCCCTCCCGTTGATCATCGATTTGCTCGAGCGGGCCCAGTAACGTCTCCAATGGAGACTTTGTTGTTACTGTGTCTGGCATATCGAATACTCTCGGTAGCTTGCCGGGCTCTCCGAGAGGGGCGGAGGAATCGAACTCGGGTGAAAGCAGTTACAAAGCTTAGGGTTTGTCTCGGTTGTACAGTGAAACATCTGTACTTCACCAGTGCCCATTCTCCACCACCGAAAACCCCAGTATGCCCCCATCCCACACCCTCCCCCTACCTGTGGGGCAGATGATTTCGACATTACTCTCTACTTTGATTACATTCAATACATTCTTTTTAAATCAATGCCAATCTATTTCTTAAAGCTACCATTGATAAATTATTACGGACTTGATGGCTTGAAATGACAATTTATGGGCCCGAATGGTAACTTAATTGTAGAGCACTTAGATTGCAAGTGTGGGGCGCTGTTCTAGATTACCACCATTGCATGGTTCCTTGAACACTGCTGGCAGCTGCCTCTGAGCAGTGAGTCTGGAGTAGCCATGAACATTGCTTGCTGTGGCACATTAAACAGATAAATTTATTTTCTCAGAGTTCTGGAGACTAGGCACTGAAGAACAAGATGCTTGCAAGTCTGTGATGTTTCAAAGGGTATAGGGAAGAATCTCTACTTACCTCTTTTCAGCTAATGGTATATTGATATGTGTTCCTTGATTTGTGGCCATATGATTCCAGTCCCTCCTCTATTTTCACTTCACCTTTGTTTTTTCTGTCTTAGCTAAGGAAACTCTTCATTGTAGGTAGAGCCTGTTGTAATCCACGAAGTTTTGGGTGGGGGAACCACATGTGGTGCTGGATATACAAACCAAGTTGACCCTAACTGCTGTACCCCTTTAACTTATTTATATTCAAATAATTGTTCTTGTTCTCACCTCTTTAAATTATTTTTACTTAAAATTCTCCATTGGTATTGCTTCCAGCTATGCCAAAAAGTTTTTTTGTTTTATGGCACATAGACCCTTGGGAACTTTTTGCTAGGGAATGAACTCAGGACTCTTGCATCTAAAGTATTTGCTCTGGTCTTTTGAGCTACATCCCAGTTTTGTCTTGGTAAAATTTTTTTCTTGTTTTTGGGTCATCCTGGCAGTACTCAGGGGTTACTCCTGGTTCTGCACTCAGGAATCACTCCTGGTGAGCTCAGGGGACTATTTGGGATGCTGGGGATTAAAACCGGGTAGACTGTATGCAAATTAAACACCTTATCCACTGTATTGTCTCTGGCTCCCTATCCTTGGTTATTCGTCGATTGCCTCGAGCAGGCCCCAGTAACGTCTCTTTCATCCTAGCCCTGAGATTATATTTAAGGCTCTTTAGGAGAATGAGACCCATCATTGTTACTGGTATTTGGCATATTTGGTACGCCACGGGGAGTTTGCCAGACTCTGCCCTGTGGGCAGGCTACATTCGATAGTCTGCAAGTTTGTCCAAAGTAGGAATGAGATAATAAGATGTCATAAAAAGATGTCCTGATAAGATGTCATGCGGCCGCAAATGTAGCCGCGCGGTTCCAGGAGCTGAATCCGGGAGCTGAATCCTTGGTAAATTTTATTTTATTTTTTCATTTAAATTTAATTCTTACTAAAAGCACTCATTTACAAAGTTCTTCATTATACATTTCAAATATTTAGTGTTCCAGCATTACCGATGTTGTTGGTAAATTTTAAACTACTTTTTGTCTCAAAGAATTTTACATAGAAATTATATAATATTTGTCCTTGGTTTTTGCCTTTTTCTTTAAATTAAAAAAAATATATATATTTCACTGTTCACTGTCATTGTTCTCCCGTTGTTCATCGATTTGCTCGAGCGGGCCCAATAATGTCTCCATTGGAGATTTTGTTGTTACTGTGTTTGGCATATCGAATACATCACGGGTAGCTTGCCAGGCTCTGCCGTGCGGGCGAGATACTCTTGGTAGCTTGCCGGGCTCTCTGAGAGGGGTGGAGGAATCGAACTCGGGTCAGCCACGTTAGCTGCGTGCAAGGCAAACGCCCTACCGCTGTGCTATCGCTCCGGGCATATATATATATAGTTATACCTGATAATGTTCAGGGCTTATTCCAGACTCTGCACTCAGAGAAATTAATCGTGGCTTAGGGGACCACATGGGCTGCCAGATAGAACCTTGGTTGTCTGCGTGCAAGGCCTTCCATGGTGTACCATTGCTCCGGATCCTCAACTAACATTTTCAAGGTTCATTCATACTGTGGTTTTATCAGAATTTAAGTTCTTTAAAAATGGCTCATGGGGCTAAAGTAATAGTACAGTTAACCACTGAGCATTGCCAGGTATGGCCTCCAAACACAAGCTGGCTCAATTTTAGCATTGGAGAGGTAATACAGATTATGGTTCTTACCTCGCTTTCTCACTCACTTTCTTGATCCCCACACTGCATATGGTTCCCTAGCCTTGCCAGATCAGATTCTGTGATCCTTTGGTATCACCAGTGTGGGCCCTTCTCCAAAAATCTCATTATTATTCCATTGTGTATATATAACACAGTTAACACATTATCCAGTTAATATATTGGAGGCTGTTTCTTCCTTTAGAAAAATTACTGCTATAAATACTGCAATATCTGTTTAGTTTTTGATTTTATTGTTTTGTTTTTGGGCCACAACTGGCAGTGCCTGGGCTTAACTTCTGACTCTACTTCTGAGGGCTCTGGGAGCCATATTGGATACAGGGAATTGAACTTGGGTTGGGCATGTGAAAGGCAAGTGCCTTACCCACTCTACTATTGCTTGGAGCCTCTTCAACTTTTATTTTATTTTTTGGACCATACTTGCAAAGCTCAAGCTCAAGGGCTATTTTTTTTTTTTGAAGAAATTTAATTGAAAGAGTAGGTGCATTTTAACAACATTTTATTTGTTTTGTTTTTTTCTTTTTTGGTCACACCCGGCGATGCACAGGGGTTACTCCTGGCTCTGCACTCAGGAATTACCCCTGGCAGTGCTCAGGGGACCATATGGGATGCTGGGAATCGAACCCGGGTTGGCCACGTGCAAGGGAAATGCCCTACCTTCTGTGCTATGGCTCCAGCCCCTCAAGGACTATTCTTGACCTGGTGCTTGGGGGTCACTCTTGGCATTGCTTGGGGGAACATATAATGATGGGGATCTAAATGAAGCCTTTTTATGTTTTATTTTTATTACACTTGGCTCTGAGTTCCTGGATCCCTCCTGGTGGTGCTTGGGAGATGCAGGAAATGAACCCAGATTGGCCATGTGCAAGACGGTTGCCCTATCTGCTGTACTATTGCTTTGACTCCAGATGGGTTTTTTTTTACTTGCACAGCATGTGTTTCAGCCTTTTGAGCTATATTTTTGGCCCTCTTCACATACTTTTAAATTTTGGGGTGGAGGGGCACATCTCGCAGTGCTCAGGGGCTATTCCTGGCTCTGTGCTTAGGAGTGACCTCTGCTGGTGCACAGTTAGACATATGTGGTACCAGGATTTGAAGCAGGGTCAGCAAGTATATTTTGGATTTTATGAGGAGAATTCAGATTTTTTTTTTAATGTAGGAGTATTGCTATTTATTTAGCCATTGATTAGGATGATTAAATTGGGCATTAACCCCACCTTTTCCGCCCCCTTTTTTTATAATTTTATTTATTAAATCACCGTGAGAGCAGTTACAAAGCTTTTGGATTGAAGTCTTGGACATACAATGAAACACCCGTACCTTCACCTGTTCCCATTTTATACCACCAAAAACCCCAGTATAACCCCCATCACACACCATCCTCCTACCTCTGGTGCAGATGATTTCCACATTACTCTCAATCTGCTTGGATTACATTCAATATTTTGACACCAGACCCACTATTATTTGGGATTTTACCCCAACATTCAGCTCTGCCGAAAAGGCAACAGTAGAGAATTTGTTTTATATTGCTGATTATGAATAACATATGATGTTGTGCAAATGCAGTAGTGGTCATGTGATTTTGGAATTTCGAAATTTTAACAATTAAATCTGGAGGGATTTCTGCCAAAAGCTGCTGGGTTCTGAGATTTATTTCTGAGTTTCTTGGATCATGGCTGTTAAGCAGCTTGATCAGGATTCAGAGAGGCCGTTCGCGGGTGGCGACTCGGGGTCTCGTTGGGGCAGAGAGGGAAGGGCCGGCTCCACCCCCATGCTGTGAGGCGCCGCATATCTGATCATGCAGGCCCAAACTTGACTGTCCAGTGGCTCTGGAGATGGCAGCCACCGAGCTGCCAAAGGGGAGCAGGCAGAGGGACAGCACCCTTTTTCCCCCTGGGGTGTCCTGGCGACAGTAACCTACTGTGGGGTCAGGATAAATTTCTCCCAAAAGCCACTGGGTTTCAGGATTTGTTTCTGAGTTTCTGGGATCATGGCCGTTAAGCAGCTTGATCATGAGCCAGAGAGGCCTTTCGTGGGGGCGACTTGGGGTCTCATTGGGGTGGGGAGGAACGGTCTGGCTCCACCCCTATCCCGTGAGGCTCCATCTGTCTTGTTACTGAGGGCCCAAACCTGACTGTCCAGTGGCCTCTGGAGGATGACAGCTACCAGGCCACAGGTAGGGGGAACAGGCTAAGGCACGAAACTTATTCCCACCTGGGGTCGACTGGTGTCGGTAACCTACTGCAGGGACTGGACACATTTCTTCCAGAAGCCGCTGGGTTCCAAGATTTGTTTCTGAATCTCTGGGATCATGGTCATTAAGCAGTTCTATCAGGAACCAGAGAGGCCATGCCTCCAATTATATAGCTGAGCCAGAGGTGATTTGTGGGTGTGTCTCCCACATACCTAACTTTTGGCCGTTTACTTTCTTGGTAAACTTTGCTCCAAGTTATTGGGGTCTGGCCAAAGCACAGTAGCAATTTTGGGGTATCTGAAAGTCTGAAGGCTCCATGAGGTTGTTGATGCGCTTGCCTCACAGGTACAGATTGACCATATTCCCTGTTTGTTCTTGAAATTGACTTGATAATTTATGATGATAGGACTTGATGCAGGTCATTGGATGAAAAAAAAATGGGTATTCTTTGTTTCTTGTACATCTATGGTTTGTTCTTTATTTAGGTTTGAGATGGTCCCAGCTATTATGTCTTGGAACATCATTTTTGCCTTCTCCTCTTCACTGTATTGCATTTCCATGACTCTTGTGTTTACCCTTCTAACCTTGTCTTACTACGTTAGACTCTAGTTTTTCTAAGTCTTGCTTTTCCTTCTCAGTTTGAATCATTACTGTGATTTTATTTTCAATTTCTGGTATTCTTTCCTCTGTGAGACTGTTTCTTTTTGCTTTCTGCATTAAATTGAATTTTCTTCAGAGTGCTCTTCACAGCATTTCTGTTTGCGGGGGAGAGGGGTGGCACACTGGCAGTGCTGGGGCTTACTCCTGGCTTTGTGCACAGTGAGCACTCCTGACAATATTTGGTGTTAGTAGTCGACCTGGGGTCATTTGCATGCAAGCCAAGTGCCTTAACCTTTGTAGTATCGCCTACCCTAAGATGATTATTTTTTTTCAATACTGGGGGTTTAACTCAGGGTCTTATGCATGCAGGGTATGAGCTCTACCACTCAGTCAGTCTACGAGGGAGCTTTAGGGAAAAAGTATTTAATTCTCTTCTTCCTTAAAAAAGTAACATCTAAGAAAGAAGAAACTCAATTTTTGCTTTTGACTTTTGCTTCTTGGGCCACGCCTGGCAGTTTTCAGTGATCACTCCTGGTTCTGCACTCTTGGATAATTCCTGTGGTGGTGTTTGGGAGGCCATATGGGATTCCAGGAATCAAACCCTGGTGAGGTTTGTGCAAGGTATGTGCTCTGCTGTATGGTTTCTTCAACCCCAGAAAGAAGTAACTCGATATGTATGTTGCTTGAGCTAAAAGGTATAGGAAAGCAATGCATATTAAATTTCTAAGAAAAATGAATCAATATATGTTTCGAAATGCTTCTAGAAGTTAAATTTACAAAGTATGTGAGTTTATGTGATTTTACTATATCAATTGCATTTCAATATTTTTTTTTGTTTTTGTTTTTGGGTCACACCTGGCGATGCACAGAGGTTACTCCTGGTTCATGCACTCAGGACTTACTCCTGGCGGTGCTCAGGGGACCATATGGGATGCTGGGAATTGAACCCAGGTTGGTCGCGTGCAAGGCAAATGCCCTACCCGCTGAGCTGTCACTCCAGCCCCTCAAAAATTTTTTTTTTACTGAAACATTTTTAATGTATATACAAATTGTGGAAGTTCAAAATAGTGTTTCTGCTTATCAGAGTGATGGAAAAGTATTAAAATTTATATTATGGAACTGGGGCTGGAGTGATAGCACAGCGGGTAGGGCATTTGCCTTGCACACGGCTGACCCGGGTTCGATTCCTCTGTCTCTCTCAGAGACCCCGGCAAGCTACCGAGAGTATATCGCCTGCATGGCAGAGCCTGGCAAACTTCCCGTGGTGTATTAAGTATGCCAAAAACAGTAAAAAGAAGTCTCACAATGGAGACAAAGTTTAATTGAGTACAACATCATTGGTCTGACCAAGACAAGAAGGCGTCAATCACATCATGCTCTTTTTGACACTGGAGAAGAATTGTTCCTCAGAATATGCGACAAAAGAGGTGTCGGAGGTGTCCAGTGTCCTTGTCAATACGATCTTGGCCATGAGCGTTGATTGATTAGAATGCCTAACACCCGAATTGGACGTTTGCACTTGAATAAATGTGGCTTACTGCCAGCAGTTTCTATCTTCATTGTGTACACACCATCATCTAATTACGATGAAGGAGAAATTGAGAATTTCTACATGGAGCTGGAGAAGTTCTATAAAGAAGACCACATCTTCTACAAGATCATTGTTGGTGATTTTAATGCCAAGATAGGACTGAGAAGATCAGCCGAAGAACTCCACATCGGGACCCATGGCCTAGAATGGAACGAACATGATGAGAGACTGTCTGAATTCATCATGTTGACCAAAACCATCCATGGTAATTCACAGTTCCAGAAGGCCGAATCTAAACATTGGACATGGGAGTCTCCTGGTGGACGGTTCTATAATGAAATTGACCACAGCATATTCAATCGACAGTTTTGCCTGACTGATGTCGCTGTTGCCCCAAAATTCCAAACAAGATCGGACCACTGTCTCTTTCATGCAAAATTCTACTTCATGGAGTAGGGAGAAAAAGTTGCAAAGTTTAAGAAGAGAACTCCCAGAACGACCACCAACTGGGAGCTCTTTGGCACTATTTCTGCAACATGGGAAGATGCGGTCGTTGACAGCATTGTCGAGGAATGTGATCGACTGGTTCAGCATCTCCATGATTGTGCAGGGGACGCTAAGAGAGAGATGGCCACAAAAAAACGCCTGTCTTCAAAAACTCTTGAGTTTATTCGCCAAAGTGGCTTGGCGCAAGCCTCAGGCAACCACAAGCAAACATCGAGCTTGCAAAGCAGTGCAGAGAAGTAATAAAGGAAGACCTCAAAGAGAGAAGATCAACAGTGCTGGTAGATGCGGCAGAAGCCGGGAAAAGCATTTGCAATGCCTCCCTATCCTTCGCCAACTACAAGACCAAGATTACTGCCCTCTGACATCCTGATGGATCTATCACGTCTTCCAGAAGGGCAGTGGAGAAGATTATTCATGGCTCTACTCAAATCTCTTCGATAGCAACCTCCACTTGCCCACATACCAAATTCCGCAGGATGGATATGTCGTTCCCAACATTTATCCCTTCCAAAATCCGACACGCCATTTTGTCGGTAAAGAAGCGAATAGCACCTGGCCCAGACAAGGTCAGACCCCAACACCTGAAGAATTTGCAGTCGGTACACATCAATACACTGGCTCGGCTCTTCACACGCTACCTGTCTGAATGCAAGGTCCCATCCCAAAGGAAAACCAGCAGGAATGTACTGCTGTACAAGAAGAGAGACATCTACGATATTGACAAGTATCGCCCAATCTGCCTATTGTCTGTCATCTACGAGCTGTTCACTCGAGTCATCCTGAATAGGATTGGCAGAATACTAGATGAAGGATAACCATGCGAGCAAGCTGGGTTCTGCAAAGGATTCAGCACGATCAACCATATCCATACAATAACCAAGCTTATTGAGGTTTCTCGGGATTTCAAGATGCCACTCTGTCTAGGAAGCAGTCATTGAAGCCCTAGCCAATCAGGGAGTTCAAACTCAGTACATCAGGATCCTCTGTGAGCTGTATTATGGATTCACTACCAGGATCTTACCATTCGACAAAGAAGTGATCATCCATGTCAAGAGAGGGGGTCGGCAGGGTGATACCATTTCACCGAAAGTCTTCAGTGCCTCCTTCGAGAATGTCATGTGACGACTGGAATGGGAAGGAATGGCAGTGAAGATAGACAGTTGGCACTGCACCACCTCTTCTTTGCTGGTGACATTGTTCTAATAACACCAAACATTAGCCAAGTGGCACAAATGGTGGCTGACTTTGATCGTGAGTGTGGAAAGGTTGGACTGGAGCTGAATCTCACAAAGACAATGTTTATGAGAAACAGTCTCGTTCCTGACATTCCATTCGCTCTCAACAGAACGACAGGCTCCGAATGCAACAGTTATGTATACCTAGGTAGAGAAGTCAACATGATGAATGACCTGGCACCTGAGTTGCGCAGGAGGAAGAGAGTGGCTTGGAACGCCTTCAAGAACATTGAAGAAATAGCTAAGAGGACGAAGAACCTCCAGCTCCGGGCACATCTCTTCGATTCCACCGTTCTGCATTAGCATACGTCTCAGACACCTGGGCCCTACGAAAACAGGATGAGAACGCTATTCTGGTCTTCCAAAGAGGAATTGAAATAGCTATGCTTGGAGCATCATGCTTCACTCAAATGAGAGAAAGAATCCAGAGTTCTCACCTCTGTCAACGGTCAGGTGTCGAAAATCAGATGGGCTGGACACGTAATGAGAATTGGAGACGACTGCTGGACTAGACACGTTACTGACTGGATTCTCTGGGACGTCAAATATTGTATGGCCGCCCCCCATGACATGGTCTGAGTTGTTCGTCAATTTGAGGCTCTTCTAGTTCCTAGAACGAGTAGACGCCTTTGGGCTACACTCGCAAGTGACAGTGACGAATGGAGATGTTACTTGTGCCCGCTTGAGCAAATTGATGAGCAACGGGATTTTAAGTGATCAAGTGATCACAGTCGAGATGTTACTTCTGCCCACTTGAGCAAATCAATGAGCAATTGGAGGACAGTGCTGCAGTGCTATTATGGAATTTTTGTGTATCATATAAATTTTGTATTATATACAACCAGTCGTTATGTTTCAAGTCAGAGATCTCAATGTGTTGAGCTTATCCCTTTTCCTAAAGGAGGCCTGATTCGTTCCGTGGCACTGTCATGATCCCCTGAGCACTGATCTGGGAGCAAACCTTGAGCACCAAGTCAGGAATAGCCTGTGAACACTGCTCTTGGTGGCCTCCTTCCCCCAATCAAAAAAAAAGTGTATTTCAGTTTTCATGTTATATAACATGCTTATAGCTAACTCTGTGTAGCTAATACGCCTTTTTGGGGATAGAGGGCCACACCCATCAGTCCTTAGGGATTATTTTTAGTCTTTGCCTAGTGGTGCTTTGGGGTCTGATTACTGGGATTGAATCTGAGTCTCATGAATGCAAAAGCATGCACTAAGCTCTTTATTAAAATTTATTTTGAACTTTTTTAGAACTTTTCTTTGTTTTTGTTTTTGGTTTTTGGGTCACACCTGGTGATGCACAGGGGTTACTCCTGGCTCTGCACCCAGGAATCTCTCCTGGCGGTGCTCAGGGGACCATATGGGATGCTGGGAATCGAACCTGGGTCGGCCATGTTAGTTGCGTGCAAGGCAAACGCCCTACCTGCTGTGCTATCGCTCCAGCCCCAGAAAAAATTTTTAAATGCTTTTTTTTTTTGAGGCCACACCTGTCAGGGTTACTTTTGAGGTTACTCTAGGGGTAACTCAGGAATTAATCCTAGTAGTTCACTGGGAACCATATGGGATGCTGGGGATCTAACCCAGATCCGCCACATGCAAGGCAAGTACCCTGCCCGCTGTAGTATCAATCCAGCCCACACTTAAGCACTTTAGCACCTAGATATGTCGATTTTACTTAGAGAAAAATAAAGTCTGTATGCAGTCATTTCAGTTTCATTCAAAAAGGTATAACTTGGGCCAGGATGTGGTTCAGTGGTAGAGAACCTGTCTTCAACGTGTGAATCCTTGAGTTCAATTCCTGACATCTCAAAAACAAAAAGCAAGAAGATAAGTCATTCTTCTGTAAGGGTATTACAGAAAAGTTTAGTTTTCATTCTTGTTCCGTATCTTTTTTATTTTGGTTCTAGGTGTTACTTGTCAGTGTTCAGGGCCCACTGCTGCCTCTGCCTTGAGGGATTACTCCTGGTCATGTTCATGAGACCACATGGAGTGCTAGGCAAGTGCCTTATCCACCTTATGTGCTGGTGCTATCTTTCTGACTCCTTGTTAATGTCTTGACTAATTCCCTCTTTGTTGATTTGTTACGTTATGTCATTAATGTAATATGCTATAACCTTTAAAACTAAGAGCTATTAAATTTTCGTTGCATTTACTTACTGTTCCCTCCTCTCTTTGCCTTCTCTGCATTATTTTGAGGACAGGAGGCTGGCAAACCCTTGCTTGTGGTATTCTCTGGGGGTTGCATTTCTTTTAGTTGTGTGTGTTCAAGTGCTTGTGGTGGGGGTGGGATAACACTTTTTAGTTGAAGCATGCCAGTTATGCTTGTAAACGCTCACCAGAAGTTGCTACAGTGCTCACGCTCTTGACCACCTATGGTTGGACTTCCTGCTATGACTCTTGCATCTCCCTTCAGTTGTGATGATTTCTAGGACCTCTTCCCTTTCTCTTTGTACTTACATTTTGCTGCATAACAGCTGTAAGTTGCTGGAATGCTTGGCAGTATAGACAGTAAAGCTGTTTGGCTCAATCAGCACTGCTGCCAGGATTGCACTGTACAGATGTGACAACATTGGGCATTTGAACTTTGATCATATGATTGCAAGGCAGGTGTTTGGTGAGGGCCAAGGGTTCAGGCTAGAGCAAGGAATTGCTCTTTGCAGGAAAAAGTCAGTCCTAATCACAGCACATGAGTTTTAGGACTGCTGTCTTCCCTTGTAGAAAAGAACTTTCAGAAGGTGAGATAAAGAAGTAAAACAGGCTTCTTTTTTTTTGTTTTTGTTTTTGTTTTTGGACCAGCGTTGCTCAAGACTTACACATGGCTCCGCACTCAGGGAACATTCCTGGTGGGCTGGTGGGTGGGGGGAACCATATGGGGTGCTAGGGAACAAATCTAAGCCAGCCACATGCAAGGCAAATACCCTATCCTCTGCACTTTTGCTTAAGTCCCAGTTTTATTTAAAGAAATTTACTTAGAGAAAAGGGTGTAGCGAGAAAGAGAGATGCATGTTTGAGAGAGAATATGAGCATCTCTAGAGGGAGCGGTGGATGGCTTTTGGGAGAATGTTATGTATAAATCTTCAAATTATCTTGGCCTGGAGTTGTCCACATACATATAAGTTAATTTGGGTGTTGTCACAGGGCAGAATGCCTTGGACTCTCTGATGGAACTTTCATTCTCTTTTTTTTTTCCTTAATTTTGTTTTTACCATTTTCATTGAAGTACTGGTATTTATAATACTGTTAATTATATGTTTTATGCACACTGTATTCTAACACCAGATCCATCAGTAGAGAGCACACTTCCCCCCATCTGTGTCTTAAGGGGCCCACCAGACTATGCCAGCCCTCATCCTCAAGTTCTGTAGACAAAATTTCTAGTTTGATAACTTTGCCAATTTGTTGTTTTCTTACTATGTGTCTTTATGGCTCACTTCTGAGTGAGATTTCAAAAAATAATTTATTGTGGAGAAGCCGGAGTGATAGTACAGGTAGGGCATCTGCGTTGCACGTGGCTGACCCAGGTTTGATTTCCGGCATCCTATTATTATTTCTTTTTGGTTTTGGTTTGTTTTGGGGCCACACCTGGCGATACTCAGGGTTTACTCCTGGCACTGCACTCAGGTGGTGCTCACGGAACCATATGGGATGCTGGGGTGCTATCCTTGGTTGGCTGCATGCAAGGCAACTGTCCTACCCACTGTGCTATCTCTCCAACTTCTTCTGCATCTATTCTTGTAGCACCTTGATTTTTCTGGTGCTCAGACTGTGTATTATTATTTTATATTATTTACCGTATTTATTTCTGACACTTCTGATTGATGTTTCTCTCATAGTTCTTGTGCTTTGTTTACTACTTAAAACAATGCCATTGTTTTGAAATCACAAAACATCTTCAACATGGAACCATCACTGAAGTCATTCTCTGAGGGTTTCCGAAGCTAGTTGATACCGTTGATATTATTTCTCTCTCTGAGTTTGATGGGCTTGCCCTTTGTGTTTATTGTGCTCCCACTATGAATGTTTGTAGTTAGCACTCCCTCCCCCCAACTTTCTGAGAGATGTAGACTGGATGCCTGTCTTTTCCTTCCTTGTCTTCACCCTTGTGACAGGAGGTATGTGCGAGCAGAGTATATTGTGATGAGTATGCATAGCTTCATGGTTCAGGAGCTGGACCTACTGAAATAGTGAAGGGCAATGCGAAGACTGTCAGGACCCAGCTTGAAGGGAATTGAATCTGCTTCCAAAGGAATGTCAGTCTGAAGGTTGCCTGGAAGATTGAAGGGAGCAAGAAAATGAGCGGATCTTAGTGTATATGTGGGCTGGAGCACAGTACGTAGGGCGTTTGCCTTGCACGCAGCTAACATGGCCGACCCGAGTTCGATTCCTCCGCCCCTCTCGGAGAGCCCGGCAAGCTACCGAGAGTATCTCGCCCGCACGGCAGAGCCTGGCAAGCTCCCTGTGACGTATTCGATATGCCAGACACAATAACAACAAGTCTCAAAAAATGGAGATGTTACTGGGCCCACTCCAGCAAATCGATGAACAACAGGAGGACTGTGACTGTGAGTGTGTATGTGCTCAAGCTCAGTGTTTTTTTTTTTGGGGGGGGGGCTTGGGGGTGTCACACCTGGCTATATTAGAGCATATATTTTTTTTTCCTTAAATTTTTATTATTCCCACCAGCAGTGAAGGAGGGTCCCTTTCTCGCCACATCCGCACCAACACCGGTTGCTTCGCACCAACACCGGTTGATTTTGGTCTTTTGGATGTGGGCCAGTCTCTGTGGTGTGAAATGATATCACATTGCTGTTTTGATCTGCATCTCCCTGATGATTAATGATGTAGAGCATTTTCTCATGTGCCTTTTAGCCATTCAGATTTCTTCTTTGACAAAATTTTTGTTCATTTCGTCGCTCCATTTTTTGATGGGGTTGTTTTCTTCTTGTGGACTTCAACCAGTTTTGTATATCCTTGATATCAACCCCTTGTCATTTGTCTATTGGGCGAATATCCTTTTCCATTCTGTAGACTGTCTTTGTATTTTGGTCAGTGTTTCTTTTGAGGTGCAGAAGTTTCTTAGTTTAAGATAGTCCCATTTGTCTATCTCTGTTTCCACTTGCTTGGCCAGTGGTGTGACATCTTTGAAGATACCATTAGCTTCAGTGTCACGGAGGGTTTTGCCGATTCTGTCTTCAATGTACCTTATGGATCCAGTCTGATGTTGAGGTCTTTAATCCATTTCAATCTTACTTTTGTACTTGGTGTTAGGGACAGATCTGAGCCCGCTTTTTTGCATGTAGCTGTCCAGTTTTGCAGCACAATTTGTTAAAAAGGCTTTCCTTGCTCCACTTCACATTTCTTGCTCCCTTATCAAAGATTAGATGATCATGTGCTTGGGGGGAGATGTCAGTATATTCGACCCTGTTCCATTGGTATGCAGCTCTGCCTTTGTTCCAGTACCAAGTAGAGCATATTTTTGACTCTGCTCAGGGATCACTCACTCTTTACTTGGGGACCATACATGTATGCCGGGGATTGAACTTGGATTTCCTGCAAGGCAGATTTCTTACTTGCTGTACTATATCTCAATCTTCTTTTTATCCTTCTTTTTATCATAACCTTTAGATTGTAGGGTGTTTGCCTTGCACGCAGCCAACATGGCCGACCCGAGTTCGATTCCTCCGCCCCTCTCTGAGAGCCCGGCAAGCTACTGAGAGTATTCGATATGCCAGACACAGTAACAACAAAGTCTCCAATGGAGACGTTACTGGGCCCGCTCGAGCAAATCGACGAACAACGGGAGGGCCTTTACCTACCTTTACCTTTACCTTTACCTTTCTCTTTTTCTGAGGGGTCTACCCTTCTTTGGGTTTTGCTTCAGTTTGTGTCTTGTGGTGCCTCAGTTTCTCCAAAGAGCTAAATATTTGCATCCTAAAGGGGTATGATCTTCATGCCTTTGTAGTTTTAGTCTTTTCTTTTTTTTTTGTTGGGGGGAGGTTGGGTCACACCAAGTGATGCTCAGGGTTCACCCCTGGCTCTGCACTCAGGGATCACTCCTGGCAGTACTTGGGGAACCGTATGGAATGCAAGGGATTGAACCTGGGTCTGATGTGTGTGATAAGACAACCTTATCCTCCTTACTATATGCTACCTCTTTGGTCTTGTTTTAGTTTTGATTAGTAAATATATTTTGTTACAGATACACATGATTCTCTATTAAGGAAGAATGATATTTAAGATACATGCATATTTTGGGAATCAGAGCGATAGTACAGGGGTTAAGACACTTACCTTAGCAGGTGGCCCATCCTTGTTTAATCAGCGGCACCACATATGGTGCTGAGCACTGCCGAGAGTGATCCCTGAGCATGGTAAGCCAATAGTGAGCCTAGAACCAGTAATAAATATGTGTATATTTAAAAATTTGTGAAAACTAATTTTTTGCTTTTGGTCTGCCATTTTTGGTGAAAAAAACTTGATCATTTAAATTTTATCTTATACATTTTTGGCAATGTTTCTTTTTTAGTATTTGAAACTTCATCTAAATGATTTACAAAGTGATTTACAAAGTTTACAGTCGTTTCAGGTATTCAGTGTTTCAACATCAATCCCATCACCAGTGTCAACTTCGAACAATGTCCCCAGTTACCTGCCTCCCCTACTTTTCCCCTTATCAGGAACAAAGTAATTCACTTCATATCACTTGTTAAAAATATATGTCACGATGGTAATACTAAAGTAATTATCAGAGAATTTAGTGAGTAACATGTTAGGTACTAGTTGAGCTTTCTGTGCTATTGTTTTTCTTTTGAGGTTTGTGGGATGCTGTGAAAATTTCTCATCTAATTTTCTGTACTCCTACTGGGCTATCAGTAATGTGAAGTTTGGAGGTGGTGACCTATGGGCCTCGTGTGTCTGCTTGCTACAAGAGCTGGAACGAGGATGTTTCAGCTAAATGGTGTCTCAGCTGGGCTGTTCATATTCAGGGGAAAATCTGGTGTGGGTGGAGTGCTGGGTCTTCCAAAAGAGTGGGAACTTAGTCTTTCCGTATGCTGAGAAAGTTCTAGAGATCTGGGCTCGGAGTCTGGGCCTGCTTGGGTTGACTCAGTCTCTCCTTGGCATTGTTCCTGATTATTTTTAAACTTTGGGTAGTAAAAATATAGCATTTTGGGGTCAGGGAGAGAGCACAGTAGGCACTTGCTTTGCAAGCAGCTGGATTGGGGTAGATCTCTGGTACTACATATGGTCCCCTAAACACCACCACAAGTGATCCCTGAGCACAGAGACAGGAGTAAATCTGGAGCACTGCCAGGTTGGTCCCAGAATAAAACAAAACAAACAGCGGCAGCAACAAAAATGTAGAGCATTTTATGGCTCTTGGGGAAATGGGGTGACTATCAAGAGTATTGTAGAGGAGGCTGAAGAGATAATACAGAACGTAGGGGGTTTGTTTGCCTTGCGTGGAACCACTCTAGGTCAATTTCCTGCACCATGTATGTTCCCCTGATATGTTCGTTATCAGGAATGAACCCTGAGGTCAGAGCCACAAGTAATTCCTGAGCATCACCAGGTGTTGCCCCCAAACATACAAGAGTATGATAAAAAATTATGAAATTAATACTTATATTCACTTAAATTTTTCTTTTTTCAGTTTGAACAGAAAGCCGGTGCGGTGTTTGATGAAATAGTAGAGAACTGTAAGTACCATTTAAGAAGAAAATTGTCATGTCTTTGTTGATAATAAAGTCTAATAGAACATTCATAATGTGATGTTTAATTAATACTAATCAATGTCCTGGTCAAGTTTGAGTTAATTTAGATCTTGTTATATTTTGTTAACATTTTTTGCAAGTTTATCTGAACTGCAATAATTTCTTTAAAAAATTAATTTGTGGGCCGGAGCAATAGTATAGTGGGTAAGGTGTTTGCCTTGCATGCGGCCAACCCGGCTTCAATTCTCGGAATCCCATATGGTCCCCCAAGTGCCGCCAGGAATAATTCCTGAGTACAGAGTCAGGAATAATCCCTGAGCATGACTGGGTGTGACCCAAAAAAAGTGAAGGAAAAAAAGTTATTTTATTCCGAGAATTATATTGAGATATAGCATAGCTTGTGTTTGTATGAATCTTAGTGAAGTTTGTACTGACCAGTTGATAAGAATTTTGTATATAGGATCTCGTAATTTTATATTATTTTTATTTCTTACAATTATAAAAGTAATACATTCTGCTTTGTAGTACGGAAGTAAATAAAGTAGGAAATAAAAGACCATGCCTTTATTGTTCTCCAATAATACCCAGTCTTAAAAGTTTCTGTATCTTTCCAGACTTTTTTTTCTCTGAATAACGTATCTCCATGTGGTGGTGGTGATCTTGTATGAGTGAAGATTCCGTACGAGTATTATGCTTTTTTCACTCAACTGCTTATATCTGTATTTGTGTAGGCCTATTATATCCCTTCTAATGGCTACTCTTTATTTTATTGGATGGTTTTACTATATTTTAAACAAGTTGTTTCATATATGTATAAATTATTTTCAGCTTTTAATTGTGTGAGCAATATTGAGTATATGTCTCATATTTGATGAATTGTTAAAGTGTTTCAGAAATTTTAATAATAGAATTGGTGTTTCATCATAGGATGTTTGTGTATTTATCAAAGATGTATTTTGTCATCTAGAATTCCTGAGTAAAAATACATTTATTTTTATTTTTAATTTTAGCTTCCATTGATTGGAACTGTCAGTACTACCTTTCTTTTTGGAATTAGTTTATTAATATTTGAGAGGAGTTATCCTATCGAGAGGTTATTGCAAGCAATAAAAATTGCTTGTCCGTAACAAACTTTAGAAGGTGGCTCTACAGTAAAGTGCATGCCTTGTATAAATACACCTGCGTTTGATCCCTGGCACCAATAAGAAAAATGTCTCAAGAAATTCTTGGAAGTATTTTGGGATATTTTACAGTTTTCTGGAAAAAGAATACATTTACATTAGTATACTGTTGCCAAAAAACAGTTATGTTCAATGACTTTAAATTTTTCAGTGTAATCCACCTTAAATTGAATTTTTCTAGAAAATTTTTGTTTTGGTCATCTTCTGTCTGATGTTTTATCTTTGATCCAATTATTGGTGGTCAGGCAAAATAGGATGAGACAGTCAAACATGGCTACTGAACATGTTCTTCAGCTGCTGCTTTCCAGTTTCATCAAATAATATTTCTATTATCATGCTCCTTTTTTACTATTATATGCCTTCGTTCAAGAATGTATACTGGTAATAGAAATAATGAAATAGCTTTCCAGTGAAGGTTTTACTATGGTAATTTATTTGTGAAAGATACTGCAATAACAATGACCTTAATGCAGTAGTAGGAACGGTAAAGTAGTACCCAACTTTTTCTTCTTTATCAAAAAGTGAGGTTTACATTTCTGGTGTCTGATTCTTGTCTGCTCCATAGCTTCAGATATTTTTCAGATTGTGAGTTTACAAATAGCTGATTTTAGAATAGATGTTGAATACCAAAGGTGTGTAATACAGAATACTCTTCTTTCTCTTTCTTTTAATTTATCAATGAGTGATAATTGTAGGCTCTGGAGGTAGACTAGTAGACTGAAAGAGTAGACCGATTTTATTCTTGAAGTGAAGAATCTAATATCTAACTGGGAGAGCAACAAGGGCTTTCTGATTCTAATTTGTATTTATAGGATCCCTCCCTCCCTCCCTCTCTCCCTCCATCCCTGTGAGATAGACCCTACAAAGCATGATTAGGTTTTAGTCATCAACTCCAGTTCTAATACCCATCCCTCCACCTGTGTCCCAGAATCTGTGTGTCGTCCCCCCCCCCCCCCCCCCCCCCCCCGCCTACTTGCCTCTATGGCAGGTGCCTCCCTCTCTCCCCTTCCCTCCCTCCCTCCCTCTCTCCCCTTCTCTCTCTCCCTCCCCTCCCCTACTTTCAGATTTTCTATCCCCCAAGTGAGCTTGGCCTTTGATACTTGCCAGTTTTAAGTTATGCAAATAAAGGAGGTTCACTATCTTTGGCAAGTAAATGAAATCTCTACTGCTAGATTTAAGCTGTGTGCATTGCCCAAGGCCACTAGGGTATGGGACTACAAATGTTTTTTTTTTTATAAATGAAATTCCATTCCCTTAGGCTATAGCCTTACTGACAATTTAAGCAGATATCTGCTATTTTGTGGCTTGTATATAAACTTAAAATCTAATCCCATCTTTGAGAAATTTGGGAAATTTGATTTAAAGGTGAGTTGACTTTCCAGATTGACTTAAGTGAAAGGATTTAAAAGAAAAAATGATCTAACATTCTACGCAAGAAAAAGTAGGGTTGTTCAAACGTCTAATTTATATTTTATCTTTTGTCAGTGGGTCGGCATGGGTTGGCACTATAAACTTTGTAAGTTAAATGGTTATAAAGAGTGATATTCGATTGTTTTAAGTTCACTGTATCACTGTCATCCCGTTGTTCATCTGTTTACTCAAGTGGGTGCCAGTAACGTCTCCATTCGTCCCAGCCCAGAGATTTTAGCAGCCTCTCCTAACTCGTCTTTCCCAGTGCTGCCATATTGGAGGCTCTTTCAGGGTCAGGGGAATGAGATCGATTATTGCTACTGTTTTTGGCATATCGAATATGACACAGGTAGCTTGGGGTAGCTTGCCAGGCTCTGCCTTGCTGTTTTAAGTTATGTTCCATTATTTTTGACTTTCTGAGTCACACCCTGAAGTGGTCAGGGTTTACTTCTGGCTCTACACACAGAAATTACTCCTGGGACTGGAGCTATAGTACAACGGGAGGGGGTTTGCCTTGGATGCGGCTCACCCGGGTTTGATTCTTGGCATTCATTGATTGTGGTCCCCCGAGCACTGTCAGGAGTAATTCCTGTGTGTAGAACCCAGAGTAAGCCCTGAGCATCGCCTGGTGTTAAAAAGCCAAAAAAACCCCCAAAAAACAACAACAAAATTACTCCTGGTGGTGATTGGGGGGAAGGGAGTGGGGAAGGGGAAAGGGCAGGGGAAGGATGACAGGACCAGATTTGGGACTTGGGATTGGGATTTGGGATTCGAACTTGGGTCAGCTCTGTGCAAAGCTCTATGCCCTACCCTCTGTACTATTGCTCTGGCGTTTAAGTTATGTTCCTTTAAAGATTATCAGCTTATATTAAGTCCTGCCTCCTCCCAGCACTACTAGGTGTAAGTAGATTTTTATTTAAAGTGTTCACATATGTAATTCCTTAACAATAACTTACATTGAACATAAATTTAATGACTTCAAAAGAAAAGTAAGATTTGTTCATGAAATATTGATTTGAATGAAAAAATACATTATTTTGATTATTTGCAGTATACCAGTTCTGAAAAATGTTACAGAATGACCTTTTCAGTTGCTCTGATAGTATTACCTAGACAAGATTCAACTATGTATGTATAGTGTAAGTTATATTTAGAATTAAGTTTTTATCTAGAAACTTAGATGATGAAGATCACTTAGATTATTAAAAATTCAGGGACCAAGTTTGTTGTTTTTGGACCATTCCTGGCAGTTCTCCAGGATTACTCCTTGCTTTGTGCTCAGGGGAACCGTATGGAGATGCTGGGGATTGAACTGGCCTGTTCTATCTCTCTGTTCTGGACTTCTGCCTTTTTTGTCATAGCTTTAGCACTTAGTCACCCCTTGAGCTCTAAGGTGACTACAGTGTTCAGTCTACAGTGGGGCAGAAAGGAAGGGAATAAAAACCATAGAATTAGACCTGTAAAAGTTTTACCTTATGTTCATTGGATTATCTCTTCTTGGACACCTTGACTTAAAAAAAATTGGGAATTGTAGTCCTTCAACTGAGCCAATTGTTCTCAGCAATATATTTGAGGTTGTCTCAGAAACCAGAGGGAGAATGGTTAATAAGTTTTCAGACTATTGTTAATGGTTTGTTAATAGTTTTCTAGCCTAAGATACTATGACTGTTTTACTAAGGAGAAAGTTGGGGTTTCTTGATACCATCATTTAGCTTAAGTGATCAATACTTGATGCAGGGTTACCTCCTAACTTCAAAGGTTTTTCTTGTAAATTTTCTGTTTCACATTTCTACACTGCCCACAGTTCACTGGAATCAAAGTTTTTAAGGATTCCAGTTTGGGAGAAGCAAAATTGTTGTCCTTTTAAAATAAAAAACATGAATGCTTAACTGTAGCAATTCAAAGCCTTTTAATATTCTTCCTTCGCCACTGTGTATGTATGTGCAGACATCAAGTCATCATCTGTCTCCCCCACCCTTGCGCCTCACTCAGCTGTTCCCCCTCCCCACCCCGCCATCACCTCTCTGACTTGGACATCTTACCTCCTGTACTATCTCTCTGGCCCCACGAATATACATTTTTATTTATTTTTTTAATCGAATCGTTGTGAGATAGAACATCACAAAGCTGTTCATGATCAGGTTTCAGTCATACAATGTTCCAACACCAATTTCTTCTCTCTCTCCTTTTGTGCATTATGGCTTGCAATACAGGTACTAAGAGGTCCTTATGTTTGTTCAGGATGTTCAGTATTTTTACGAAGAAGGCAAAGCTGGACTAGTTTTTTTCCACTGGATGGTGACTTTGGGGTGTAGACATGATTGCTGTCGCTTCCGGAGAAACTGGGAGGTATTGGGGAGGTAACCTATCCCGACTCCAAGAAAGCCTGGTGGTTTCAGTCACAAAACTTGCATAACCTGAATCTTCAGCGGATTAATATCTCCATGAGGTCTGTCCAGAGATGGTAGAGTCTGGCTGGGAATATGGCAGGAATTTTGGATTGTGGAGCAAGCAGCTTCAGGGGGCTCTGTTTGGGCAGGCCATGGACTCACCCGCCCCTCTGACTTACCCTGGTCTGTTCAACCTTGTATGGTCCGAGCTTAACTGTGACTCTTCATCTTTTGATATTTATTTATGTTTTTCTGAAGCAAGGCAGATAAATGAGCTTGTATGGCTGAGATGGTTTGTGGGTGTGGCTCCCACATATCTAACTTTTGGCAGTTTAATTTGTTGGGAAACTTGGTCCTGAGTTTTGGAATCTGGCCAGAGGCACAGTGGCGATTTTGGGGTATCAGGAAACCTGAAGGCACCATCAGGCTGCTCATGCACTCAGGCCGCTGGTGGAGGTAAAACATCGGGGCCCAATGGTGGGAACCTGGGGTGTGTCCTCAACTCCTTTACACCTGCTCTGTGGTCTGCCGGGCTGGACCCAAAGAACCCTAGTTAGACACTGCTGCTGCCCGTAGCACCGAGAGCTCTATTAGCTCTTCTCGCTGGCAAGCTTCGCAGCTGCCACACTCAAGAGGCGCACTTGGGGCTGGTGCTCTGCGGCGGACGACTGGCCGGTTCCCTTTAATGGCGCTCTCCCTGAGACAAAATATTAAAGGGACACCCACATTTACTCACGCAGAAATTTTGTAACCTCATCGGCTGTTCAGAGAACTGAGAGCTGCTGTCCTTCTGCCAGCTCTGGTGCTTGCTGCTGTGCTGCTGCCATCTTCAACATAAATTTTTTTATATTAAGCACAAACAAATGAAGCTTCATAAACTAAAGTATTTGAGAAATTATTAGCCATGTTTATGCTTTAAGATAAAGTATTTTTCAGTTATAGGTAGTTAAATGTATTCAGAAGAGGGAAAAGTACTGATGACTGGGATTAGAGTACAATAGTTAAGGAGCATGACTTGCATGCTGTCAACCTCCGTTCCATCCCCAGTACTACATGGTCCCACGTAAACTCCTGAGCAGTGCAGGCTTGCATTTCTGGAGACCCTGAGACATAGAACCCTCCATACCACAGCATACTTCCCCCTAAAAAGAAAATACTGATGATAATGCAGCAGTCTTTGTTACCAGTTTTAATTCACCTAAATTGGTAGGAGAGAACGTTGAATCATTCTTCCAATATGAATTTACATCATTAAGTAATGATGATGGTGTGGAATAATCTCTTTTCTTGACCTACAATAAAGATTTGGTTGTGGAGAATGTGGAAACAGCTCAACTAAAACTAAATCTTAGTACCAAGTATGCAATGGACCTATTGCAATAAAAGAAAAAAAAAATGACAATAGACCTACTGCAATAGACCAAAGAAATATTTGACTGATTTTTATAATCTTCAAATAAAAAAATTTGTGAAATTCATTACTATAATGAAAAGTATTTACTTGCATTTTGCAAAACTTAGTTGCATAACCTAAAAAGCCATATGCAATAGCGAAATATGTTGTGAAACATTCTGCTATTAAAGTGTCAGAAATAATTTATGGGAAATGTTTGGGGATGAAATCTCCAAACTTCCTTTATTAAATGAGACAAGTTCCCAAAAGAATTTCTGAAGTTAGTTAATGACCAATTCTAGCAATAAGGGGCACCACACGAAGTTTGCCATTCACTTGGATGGAACAACTGATATTTCTAACATGTCACCATTTTTTATATAAGATGTGCTTATGAATGAAGACTCGTACATGAACATATATGTGAAGACTTGTATGGGAACATATATGGGAAGACTTGGGATGATATACATGAAGACTTAGTTTCATTAAAAGTCATGCCCTTGGGGCTGGAGTGATAGCACAGTTTGCCTTGGACTCGCAGAGTTCGATCCCCAGCATCCCATACGGTCCCCCGAGCACCGCCTGGAGTGATTCCTGAGTGCATGAGCCAGGAGTAACTCCAAAATGCAAAAAAAAATAAATAAAAGTCATGCCCTTAGTGTTTGCTTTCACTTATTAGCAAAGGCTTCTCTTATAGATCATCTTACCCTATTTTCTGTACTACAGACCTCAGGCCAGTCTGTTTTAGTTTGCTTAACTCCAGAATATTTTACTTTATTTTTGAGAAGGCTCACACTGGCAGTGAACTCAGGGTTCACTTCTTGCTCTGCATTCAGGGATCACTCTTGATGGGACTGGGGGTCCTTACAGGGTGTCAGGAGTCCAGGATTGAACCTTGGGTCTACTGCATGCAAGGCAAGTGACTTATCCTTGCCTATTGCTTCTGCCCTTAATTCTAGAATTTTTTGGAGGAAACTAGAGCATACTTTTGAAATGTTAGGCTCTTGGATGTCTTAGCTACAGTGGCTTAACAATCTGCTTGTGATCCTTCTAGGCCGATGGTGGGACTCATTCGAGTATTAAGTGGTAGGACAGTTTTAGTGCAGTTGAGGGGCTAATATGGGCCTAATTTCAGCTAATAAAACAAATGCCTAAATGTTCTTGTTCTCGCCCCCAACTCCCCCACCCCCACCCCACCCTATATCTGGTGTTACTCAGGGACTATTCCTAACCCTTTACTCAGGACAACCCCTGTTAGCGTTTAGAGGAGTATACATGGTGCTGGTGGTAGAACCAGAAATCAACTTCATACAATGCTCTTTAGCTCCTGTACTATTCGTTGGTCCCTGCACAAATCAAAACAATAAGAAAACATTACCATCAGAATTCACTTGCAGCACTTGTATTTGGGGTTAGTTGCTCTCTCCTTGAGGGTCCACAGATTACAAGGAGTTTCTGAATCATGCTAGTTGACTGAAACCTTTTAAATTACATAAAAATTTTAATAGCACTTGATCCATGTCTTTAAAAAATGTGTGTACTCAATGTCTCTTTTGCAAACCACAACACCCAAAAGGAGAGAGAGAACAGAGGGGAATGCCCTGCCACAGAGACAGGGTAGGATGGGGGGGATGGGGGGTGGGAGGGATACTGGGATCCATGGTGGTGGGAAATGGGCACTGGTGGAGGGATGGGTGTTTG
The DNA here is from genome assembly GCF_029834395.1 of Sorex fumeus. Lineage (NCBI taxonomy): Eukaryota > Metazoa > Chordata > Mammalia > Eulipotyphla > Soricidae > Sorex > Sorex fumeus. The sequence goes on from NW_026606104.1 coordinate 50,508,229, forward strand.
ATCATTGTGTAATTGAAACCCAAGCACAAAAATGTGTAAGTCTGCAACTGTACCTCATGATGTCTCACTATTAAAAAAATTTAATAAAAAAACCCATGTATTTTACAACCCCTCTCTCTATATCTCAAGATACAATATAATCTTAGATGATAGAATGCGAGCTATATAAATGAAGAATACTGAATAAATTTATGTGGTTTTTATGCATAAAAATGTGTGTATTTTATGGAGACTGCATCGATTCATGTAAAATTTAGGGCAAGATTGTCATTTTGAGGCTATTAATCTGACCAATTCACAAATAGGGCATGTGTTTCCATTTCCTTGTGCCCTCTTTCTTTTAGCAGTGTTTTATAGTTTTCTTTGTATGTCTTTCACCTTTTTGTTGTTGTTTGTTTGTTTTTGGGCCACAGTGGTGGAGTTTCTCCTGTCTTTGCACTCAGGAATTATTCCTGACAGTGCTTGAGGGATATTATGGGAGGCTGAGGATTTAACTGTCAGCTGTGCACAAAGCAAGTGCCCCCTTCCCCTCTCCCTCCCTCCCTCCCTCCCTCCCTCCCTCCCTCCCTCCCTCCCTCCTTTCATCTTTTTTTTTTTTTTCTTTTTTTGGTGAAGCAAGGTAGTTTGCTCAGAAAGATGTCATGGGAGAGAGAGTAAGGGAGAAATACGTACTTGAGACAGAACATAGACTACCAGAGTGGAAAAAAGCAAAGAAAGAGACAAGCAATAAGATACGCATTCAAGGGAGAACATGGGCTTTAAGAGCCACTGATACTTGATTTTTCTGAGACACAATTATGAATTGTATTTTTTCCTTAAATTTCTTTCTCTGCTATTTCAGTGTTTGTATATAGAAAAGCCATGAATTTCTGAGCATCAGTTTCTGTAGCTTGCCATTTTAATGAACAACTCTAGTTTTCAGGAGCTTTTTTGTGGTGTCATAGGATTTTCTGAGTATAGTATGCCATCTGCATATAATGTGAGTTTAATTTTTTTTTCGATACAGATGCCCTTAGTATACTTTCTGGCCTCATTGCTGTGGCAAAGACTTCCAGTACTATGTAGTAAATAATAGTTGTGAGACTGGACAACCTTATTGTGCTCCTGATTATAAAAAGAAGGTTTATAGTTTTTTCACAATTGAGTATGGTATTTGCTGTGGATTTGTAAATATATTTTTAATTTTTAAGAATTTTTTATTTTTTGGTTTTGGCATTTCAAATACGCCACGGGTAGCTTGCCAGGCTCTGCTGTGCGGGCGGAATACTCTGGATAGCTTGCCGGGCTCTTAGAGAGGGACGGAGGCTTTTTGGGCAGCCTCTAAAAGCCCTTACAGGTGCTCCCAGTCTACCTAATGCAAGCTTTTGGTTGACTGGCATGTTGTAACGAACTGCAGCACCTGTTGATTCACTCCTCGCAGGTCGGCACTGTTAACGCCCCCTGCCATGATGAAGCGGTGAACCATATGACTCACACCATAGTTGAATCCCATCAAATATGGTGTGGTAATTATGGAAAATGGATAGGAAGTGTTGGGGAAGACAGCCTTGAGTGTGGCTACAGTTTAGGTGGTGGAGGTTGGCCGATAGATTATCTGCCGCCAGCAGGGAGTGGCTTATGGATGTGACCCCTGGTCGCTGGAGATTGGGGGAAGCAGGAAGAGGATCTCTGCTCCCAGGTTTCATAGAGCCCAGAGTCCAAGGTCGCAAAGTTCCGCATTACCTGGGTTCCATGGGACTTCGCTCATGCGTGAACCTCCACCCAAGCGTCTGGAAAGCGGCCTTGAGCGTGGTGTATTTGAAATGCCCAAACCAGTAACAATAATGAGCCTCTTTCTCCTGACCCTGAAATACAGCAGTGTCAAGAAGAACGAGCAAGGAGAGGCTGATAAAATCTCAGGGCTGAACTAGGCTGCCAAAATGAAGAGGGACTAAAATGACTGTATTTTCAATGCACGTATGCTGGCTACGGAAGCATTCATTGAGGACCTGATGTTTCAAGTGCAGAAGATCAAGTATGACGTCATTGGTCTGACTGAGACAAGGAGGCATCAATCACATCACGCCATTTTTGACACTGGAGAAGAACTGTTCCTCGGAACATGCGACAGCAGAGGTATCGGTGTCCTCATCAACACGAACTTGGCCACAAGCATTGATTCGTTTGAATGCTTAACAACCCAAATCGGACATTACACTTGAATAGATGTGGTCATTGCCGGAAGTTTCTATCTTCGTTGTTTGTGCACCAATATCCAACTACAATGAAGAAGAAATTGAGAAGTCCTACGTGGAACTGGAGAAGTTCTATAAAGAAGACCACATCTTCTACAAGATCATTGTTGGTGATTTTTTTTTTTTGCTTTTTAGGTCACACCCAGCGATGCACAGAGGTTATTCCTGGCTCTGCATTCAGGAATCACCCCTGGCTGTGCTCAGGGGACCATATGGGATGCTGGGAATCGAACCCAGGTTGACTGCATGCAAGGCAAATGCCCTCCCCGCTGTGCTATTGCTCCAGCCCCTGTTGTTGGTGATTTTAATGCCAAGATCGGACCGAGAAGATCAGCCGAAGAACTGCACATCGGGACCCGTGGCCTAGAATGGAATGAGCAGGGTGAGACACTGTTCATTATGTCAACCAAGACCATCCATGGTCACTCAGTTCCAGAAAGCTGAATCTAAACATTGGACATGGGAGTCTCCATGGACAATTCCACAGCAAAATTGACCACATCATATTCAGTTGACAGCTTTGCCTGACTGATGTCACTGTTGTCCCAAACGAGATCGTACCACTGTCTCCTTCATGCAAAATTCTACTTCACGGAGTGGGGAGAAGGGGTCGCAAAGTTTAAGAAAACTCCCAGAACGACCACCAGTTGGGAGCTCTTTGGCACTATTGCAGCAATATGGAAAGATGCCCCCATTGATAACATCAACAAAGAATATGATTGACTGGTTCAGCACCTCCATGACTGTGCTAGGAATACTGAGAGTGGGAAAGCCACAAACAGACGCCTGTCTTCGGAAACTCTCGAGCTCATTCACCAACGTGGTTTGGTGCGAACCTCAGGCAATCACAAAGTAACTTCCGAGCTCATAAAGTTGTGCAGAGAAGTGATGAAGGAAAACTTCAAAGAGAGAAGAGCAGCAGTGTTAGCTGATGTGACAGAAGCGGGGAAAAGTATTCATAGCGCTTGCCTGTCCTTCGCCAACTACAAGATCAAGATGACTGCCCTCCAACGTCCTGATGAATCTGTCGCATCTTCCAGAAGGGCAGTGGAGAAGATTATCCAAGACTTAACTCAGATCTCTTCGATAGCCATGTCCACCTGCCCACATACCAAATTCTGCAGGATGGATATGTTGTTCCCAACATTCTCCCTTCCGAAATCTGGCACGCCATTTCGTTGGTAAAGAAGTGTACAACACCCAGTCCAGACAAGGTTAGACCTGAATACCTGAAGAATCTGCAGTTGGTACTCATCAAATCACTGGCTTGGCTCTTCACATGCTACCTGTCTGATTGTATGGTTCCATCCCAGTGGAAAACCAGCAGGACTGTACTACTGTACAAGAAGGGAGACATCCACGACATTGGCAACTATTGCCCGATCTACCTATTGTCTGTCATCTACAAGCGTGAGTCATCCTGAATAGGATTGGCAGAACACTAGACGAATGACAATTACGCAAGTAAGCATTTTAGGGGTTCCTAAAATGATTCAGCTCGATCGACCATATCAACATGGTGATCAAGCTCATTGAGATTTTGCAAGAGTTCAAGATACTGCTCTGTCTAACGTTCATTGATTTAAAGAAGGCCTTTGATTCTGTTGAGACTGAAGTGGTCATTGAAGCCCTAGCCAAACAGGATATTCAAAGTACATCAGGATCCTCTGTGAGCTGTATTACAGATTTACCACCAGGATCTCACCATTCTACAAAGAAGTGATCATCCATGTTAAGAGAGGGGTTCGGCAGGATGATGCCATTTCACTGAAACTCTTCAGTGCCATCCTCGAGGACGTTGTGACGACTAGAATGGGAAGAAATGGGAGTTGAAGATAGATGGTCGGCAACTACACCACCTCCGCAACAGGGATGAACGGAGCCATTACTGGCGCCCACTTGAGCAAATATTGAACAACGGCATGATAAGTGATTACAAGTGATTTTTATTTCTTTATTAATTCATCGTGAATATCCCACCCACATGGCAGAGCCTGGCAAGCTATCTGTGGTATATTTTGTATGCCAAATCCAGTAAAAAAATAAAATGAATCTCATTTCCTGATCCTGAATAGGGCAGAGTCGAGAAGGATGTAGAAGGAGAGGCTGATAAAATCTTAAGGCTGAACTAGGCTGCCAAAGTGAAGAAAGACAAAAATGATTGTCTGTACTTTCAATGCACGTACACTGGCATCTGATGCATCCATCGAGGACCTGATGGTACAAGCGCTAATGATCAAGTACGACATCATTGGTCTGACCGAAACGAGAAGACATCAATCACATCACGCCGTTTTCGACACTGGAGAAGAACTGTTTCTTGGAACATGTGACAAAAGAGGCGTTGGTGTCAGTATCCTTGTCAACACGAACTTAGCCATGAGCATTGATTCATTCGAATGCCTAACAACCCGAATCGGACGATTACACTTGAGTAGATATGGCTCACTGCCGGCAGTTTCTATCTTTGTTGTCTATGCACCAACATCCAATTGTGGTGAAGGAGAAATTGAGAAGTTCTACATGGAGCCGGAAAAGTTCTATAATGAAGACCACACCTTCTACAAGATCATTGTTGGTGATTTTAATGCCAAGATAGGACCAAGAAGATCAGCCGATGAACTTGACATCAGGACCCATGGCCTAGAATGGAACGAACAAGGTGACAGACTGTCTGAGTTCATCATGTCTACCAAGACCATCTATGGTAACTCACAGTTCCAAAAGGCTGAATCTAAACGTTGGACATGGGAGTCTCCTGGTGGATGGTTCCACAATGAAATAGACCACATTATGTTCAATTGGCGGTTTTGCCTAACCGATGTTGCTGTTGTCCCAAAATTCCAAACGGGATCAGACCACCGTCTCTGCAAAATTCTACCTCACAGAATGGGGAGAAAAGAATGCAAAGTTTAAGAAGAGAACTCCAAGAATGACCACCAACTGGGAGCTCTTTGACTCTTTTGCAGCAACATGGGAAGATGCTGTCATTGACAACATTGATGAGGAATACGATCGAATGATTCAACACCTCCATGATTGTGCAAGGAATGTCAAGAGAGAGATAACCACAAAAAAAACGCCTTTCTTCGAACCCTCTTGAACTTACTTGCCAACGTGGCTTTGCACATGCCTCAGGCAACCGCAAGCGAATGTCCGAGCTGGCAAAACAGTGCAGAAAAGTGATCAAGGATGACCTCAAAGACAGGAGAGCAGCAGTGCTGGTAGATGCGGCAGAAGCCTGGAAAAGCATTTGTAATGCCCGCCTGTCCTTCAACTACAAGACCAAGATGACTGCCCTTCAATATCCTGATGGATCTATCACATCTTCCAGAAGGGCAATGGAGAAGATTATTCATGACTTCTACTCAGATCTCTTTAATAGCTGTGTCCACTTGCCCTCATACCAAATTTCACAGGATGGATATGTCGTTCCCAATGTTCTCCCTTCCGAAATCCAACACGCCATCTCGTTGGTAAAGAAACAAAGAGCACCTGGCCCAGACAAGGTCAGACCTGAACACCTGAAGAACTTACCATCAGTACTCATCAATATATTGGCTCGGCTCTTCACATGCTACCTGTCTGAATGCAAGGTTCCATCCCAGTGGAAAACCAGCAAGACTGTACTACTATATAAGAAGGGAGACATCCAGGACATTGGCAACTATCGCCCAATCTGCTTTTTGTCTGTCATCTACAAGTTGTTCACTCGAGTTATCCTGAATAGGATTGGCAGCACACTAGATGAAGGACAACCATGTGAACAAGCCGGGTTCCGAAAAGGGTTCGGCACCATCGACCATATCCACACGATAACCAAGCTCATTGAGGTTTCTCAGGGGTTCAAGATGCTGCTCTGTCTAACGTTGATTGGTTTAAAGAAGGCCTTTGATTCTGTTGACAGAAGCAGTCATCGAAGCCCTAGCCAATCAGGGCTTAGAAACTCAATACATCAGGATCCTTCGTGAACTCTGTTACGAATTCACTACCAGGATCTCACCATTCTACAAAGAAGTAATCATTGATGTCAAGAGAGGGGTTCGGCAGGGTGATACCATTTCACCAAAACTCTTCAGTGCCACTCTCGAGAACATCATGTGACGACTGGAACGTGAAGGATTGGGAGTGAAGATAGATGGTCGGCAAGTACATCACCTCCGCTTTGCTGATGACATTGTTCTAATAACACTCAAACATAGCCAAGTGGCACAGATGCTAACCGGCTTTGACCGTGAGTGTGGAAAGGTCGGATTACAGCTGAATCTCACACAGACAATGTTCATGAGAAACAGTCTTGTTCCTGATATTCCATTCACTCTCAACGGAACCACCATCTCCGAATGCAACAGTTATATATACCTAGGTCAAAAAATCAACATGATGTATTACCTGGCACCTGAGTTATGCAGGAAGAAGAGAGCGGCTTGGAATGCCTTCAAGAGTGTTGGAGAAATAACTAAGAGGACAAAGAAGCTCCAGCTCCGAGCACATCTCTTCGATTCCACTGTCCTTCCTGCATTACCATATGCCTCAGAGACCTGGGCTCTACGAAAACAGGATGAGAACGCTATTTGGGTCTCTCAAAGAGGAATCGAAAGAGCTATGCTTGGAGTATCACGCTTCACTCAAATGAGAGATAGAATCCGGAGTTCCAATCTCTGTCAATGCTCAAGAATCAGGGACGCTGTCTCATTTGCCAAGGCATCAAAAATCAGATGGGCTAGACACGTAATGAGGTTTAAAAGACGACAGCTGTACTAGAGCCATTACTGGCTGGATTCCATGGGACGTCAAAAGATCGCATGGACGCCCACATACAAGATGGTCAGACTTCTTCGTCAAGACCCTGAATGATTGGTTTGAGGCACTGCATGTTCCTAGAACGAGCAGATGCCATTGGGCTACGCTAGCATGCAACAGGGATGAATGGAGACATTACTGGCACCCGCTTGAGTAAATCGATAAGTAATGGGGTATCAAGTAATCAATGATTAATTCATCGTGAGGTACAATAACAAAAATTTTATGTTTGAACTTCAATCATATGGTCATCAGACACGCATCTCTTCACCAGTGCACATTTTCTACCACCAAAATCCCCAGTATTCCCCCCATCCCTTTATTCCAAACCTCTCCCTGCCTGTGTGGCAGACAATTTGCAAAATATTCTTTCTTTACTTTAGTTACCTTCGATACATTTTTTTAAGTTTTTTAAATTTTTGGGTCTCACCTGGCAGTGTATAGGGGTTACTCCTGACTCTGCAATAATTAATTACTCCTGGCGGTGCTCAGGGAACCATATGGGATCCTGGGAATGGATCCCGGGTCAGCCACGTGCTAGGCAATGCCCTACCCACTGTGCTGTTGCTCCAGCCCCACCTTCAATATTTTAAAGACTAGTCCTACCACCCCTCATACCTGCCTAAAATGCAATTTCTAGACAATGTGTTTTAAATTGCTTGTAATGTATATAATATTATGCGGTTGTGAGAGAGGCCACGTGCTGTAAGAATTCTAAGATTTTAATAATTAGGGTCTGAAGAAATTGCTGCCCCAAGTTGCTCGGGTCTGAGATTCGTTTGTGTGTCTCTCGATCTTGGCTATGTGGGAGCTTAAGTAGATGATGGGCGGATGTGGCATCATCTCTGCGTCCCATTGAGGTGGGGGGAAGGAGGACCCATTCCTCCCCTGTCCTGCGAGACTCGAGATTTACCGTTACCGTGACTTGTACCTGGTGCTTCTTGCTAGCTTCTAGAGAATGGCGACTGCTTGAGCTCTTAAAGGGCAGTTGGAGGGTCAACACTTGCCCCCGTCTGGAGGAGCCCAGTGGAAAAGACCTGTTGCAAAGTCCTGGGCCATCTCTGCTGAAAGTTGCTTGGGTCTGAGATTTGTTTTTCTTTGTCTCTGGATCGTGGCCACGTGGGAGCTTTAAGTATATTTTTTGATGAAAGTTTCTGTAACCTGAATCTTATTGAGCACTTTTTATCATGAGTAGTTGTTGGATCTTGTCAAATGCTTTTTCTGTATTTACTGATGCATGAATTTTACCTTTTCTTGTATTCATATAATACATTATGTTGATTGACTTGCATATGTTAAAACCATCCTTATATCTCAGGTAAATCCTAAGATTAATTTTTTTTGTTTCGTTTGCTTCAGTTTTTGTGCTACATCTGGTTGACTCTTGGCTCTATGCTCAGGAATCACTCCTAACAGACTCAGGAGACCATATGGGATACCAGGAATTGAATGTGGAAGGGCTCCATGAAAGTCAGTTTCCTTGCCTGCTGTGAGCTCTAGGTTCCTAATCTTAATTTCTAAAGTTGTATAGTCAAGGGGCCAGAGTGATAGTCCTCATGGGTAGGTCACTTGCCTTGCACAAGGTCAACCAGGTTTTATCTTTGGCATCCTGTCTGGTCTCCTGAGCTCTCTAGGAGTGATGATTCCTGAGCACAGAGCCAGGAATAACCCCTGAACATTGCCAGGTATTACCCGCAAAACATCACTTAATCACTTAACTTCCCGTTAGTCGTCGATTTGCTCGAGGGGGCGCCAGTTACGTCTCCATTTGTCCCTGTCGCGTGCTAGTGTAGCCCAATGGCATCTCTTCGCTCCGGGAACATGGAGGGCCTCAAACCGATCGTTCATGACCTTGACAAAGAAGTCTGACCATCTGGTAGGTGGGCGGCCACGCGGTCTCTTGACATCCCGTGGAATCCAATCAGTAACAGCTCTAGTCCAACGGTCGTCTTTAAATCTCATTACGTGACCAGCCCATCTGATTTTCGACACCTTGGCAAATGAGACAGCGTCCCTGATCCTTGATCGTCGACGGATGTCAGAACTCCGGATTCTTTCTCTCATTTGAGTGAAACGTGATATTCCAAGCATAGCTCTTTCTATTCTTCTTTGGGAGACCTGAATGGCGTTCTCATCTTGTTTGCATAGGGCCCAGGTCTCTGAGGCATATGTTAATGCAGGAAGAACAGTGGAATCAAAGAGATGTGCCCGGAGCCGGAGGTTCTTCGTCCTCTTAGCTATTTCTTCGACGTTCTTGAAGGCGTTCCAAGCCGCTCTCTTCCTCCTGCGCAGCTCGGGTGCCAGGTCATTTGTCATGTTGACCTCTCGACCTAGGTACACATAGCTGTTGCATTCGGAGATGGTCGTTCCATTGAGAGCGAATGGGGCGTCAGGAACAAGGCTGTTTCTCATAAACATTGTCTTCGTAAGATTCAGCTGTAGTCCTACCTTTCCACACTCACGGTCAAAGTCGGCCAGCATTTGTGCCGCTTGGCTGATGTTTGGTGTTATTAAAACAATGTCATCAGCAAAGCGGAGGTGTTGTAGTTGCCGACCATCTATCTTCACTCCCATTCCTTCCCATTCCAGTCGTCGCATGATGTTCTCGAGGGTGGCACTGAAGAGTTTTGGTGAAATGGTATCACCCTGCCGCACCCCTCTCTTGACATCAACGATCACTTCTTTGTAGAATGGTGAGATCCTGGTAGTGAATCCGCAATACAGCTCACGGAGGATCCTGATGTATTGGGCTTGAATGTCCTGATTGGCTAGGGCTTCAATGACCGCTTCCGTCTCAACAGAATCAAAGGCCTTCTTTAAATCAATGAACGTTAAGCAGAGCGGCATCTTGAACTCCCGAGAAACCTCAATGAGTTTGGTTATCGTGTGGATATGGTCGATGGTGCTGAATCCTTTGCGGAACCCTGCTTGCTCACATGGTTGTCCTTCATCTAGTGTTCTGCCAATCCTATTCAGGATGACTCGAGTGAACAACTTGTAGATGACAGACAATAGGCAGATCGGGCGATAGTTGCCAATGTCATGGATGTCTCCCTTCTTGAACAGTAGTACGGTCCTGCTGGTTTTCCATTGAGATGGAACCTTGCATTCAGACAGGTAGCGAGTGAAGAGCCGAGCCAGTGTATTGATGAGTACTGACGGCAGGTTCTTCAGGTATTCAGGTCTGACCTTGTCTGGGCCGGGTGCTGTTTGCTTCTTTACTGACGAAATGGCGTGTCAGATTTCGGAAGGGAGAACGTTGGGAACGACATACCCATCCTGTGGAATTTGGTATGTCGGCAAGTGGACATGGCTATCGAAGAGATTTGAGTAGAAGTCATGGATAATCTTCTCCATTGCCGTTCTGGAGGATGTGATGGATCCATCAGGACGTCGGAGGGCAGTCACCTTGGTCTTATAGTTGGCGAAGGACAGGCGGGCCTTACGAATACTTTTCCCGGCTTCTGCCGCATCTACCAGTACTTCTGCTCTTCTCTCTTTGAGGTCTTCCTTGATCGCATCTCTGCACTGCTTTGCAAGCTCGGACGTTAGCTTGCGGTTGCCTGAGGCATGCGCCAAACCACGCTGGCGAATTAGCTCAAGAGTTTTCGAAGATAGGCGATTTTTTGTGGCTATCTCTCTCTTGGCGTTCCTCGCACATTCATGGAGGTGCTGAACCAGTCGATCGTATTCCTCGTCAATGTTGTCTACAATGGCATCTTCCCATGTTCCCGCAATAGTACCAAAGAGTTCCCAGTTGGTGGTCGTTCTGGGAGTTCTCTTTTTGAACTTTGCAGCCCTTTCTCCCCGCTCTGTGAAGTAGAATTTTGCACGAAGGAGACGGTGGTCCGATCCCGTTCGAAATTTTGGGACAACAGCGACATCAGTCAGGCAAAACCGTCGATTGAATATGATGTGGTCTATTTCGTTGTGGAATCGTCCACCGGGAGACTCCCATGTCCATCGTTTAGATTCTGCCTTCTGGAACTGTGAGTTACCATGAATGGTCTTGGTCGACATGATGAACTCAGACAGTCTCTCACCCTGTTCGTTCCATTCTAGGCCATGGGTTCCGATGTGAAGTTCTTCAGCTGATCTTCTCGGTCCTATCTTGGCATTAAAATCACCCACAATGATCTTGTAGAAGGTGTGGTCTTCTTTATAGAACTTCTCTAGCTCCATGTAGAACTTCTCGATTTCTCTTTCATCATAATGAGATGTTGGTGCGTAGACAACGAAGATAGAAACTGCAGGCAGTGAGCCACATCTATTCAAATGTAAACGTCCGATTCGGGTTGTTAGGCATTCGAATGAATCAATGCTCTTGGCCAAGTTTGTGTTGACAAGGACACCGACGCCTCCAACACCTCTTTTATCGCATGTTCCGAGGAACAATTCTTCTCCAGTGTCGAAAACGGCATGGTGAGATTCATGTCTTCTTGTCTCGGTCAGACCAATGATGTCGTACTTGATCATTCGCGCTTGTACCATCAGGTCCTCGATGGATGCATCTGATGCTAGCGTACGTGCATTGAAAGTACAGACGATCATTTTTGTCTTCCTTCGTTGTGGCAGTCTAGGTCGGCCTTGAGATTTTGTCGGCCTCTCCTTTCTCATCCTTCTCAGTGCTGCCATGTCGGTGAAGCCTTCAGGGTCAGGTGAATGAGACCAGTTGTAGTTACTGGTTTTGGCATATCGAATACACAGCGGATAGCTTGCCAGGCTCTTCCGTGCGGGCGGAATACTCTCGGTAGCTTGCCAGTCTTTCCGAGAGGTATAGAGGCTTTTGGGGTGACCTCTAATCACCCTTGTAGGTGTTACCATATTTGAACCCTATCAAATATGGTACGACAATTCCAGAAGACGGGTATTTAGTGTCTTATGATGTGTCTTGCGGCCGCGCGGGTCCGGAAAGCGTCCTGGAGTGTGGCGACGGCTGGGTAGTGGAAGTAGTGTCGAGAGTGGAAGTCTGCCAGTGGGGTATTTATCTGGGTAGGGTGGGTCTCCTGTGCACAATTCGATCCCTGGGTGGTTGATGGAAGCAGACAGGGCAGGGTAGGGTGGGGCTCCTGATTAGAATCCCTTTGTCACCTGTGGTGGTGGGAGCAAGCAGAGAAGCTCTGTCCCTGGGTCCGCCGAGCCTGGAGTCCAAGGTCTCAGAGAGTTCCGCTTACCTTGTTCTGTGGGTCTTCAGTTGTGCGTGGGTCTCGGCCGGAGCTGCCGCGCGGGTCCGGAAAGCGTCCTGGAGTGTGGCGACGGCTGGGTAGTGGAAGTCGTGAATAGGATTGGCAGAACACTAGATGAAGGACAACCATGCGAGCAAGCAGGGTTCCGCAAAGGATTCAGCACCATCGACCATATCCACACGGTTTTGGGTTTTGAGAAACCCAAAAATGAGAAAAAGAATCATCAGATTATGGTTGACCTGCTTGCTGCTCCACCATCCCAGGTGAGGCTTGCCTCTGGCTGGTTTCAGTGGGCCTATTCCAAACCAGAGCAGAGCTCTAAGGGGAGATAGAAGCCCTTCCTCCCAGATGGGGCCCAGAGCCTCCACACCTGATTTGTGCCATATTAAGGGCCCACATTGACTTTTGTGATTTATTTTCTAAATATAAATGATAATAATGAAATGATAATTTTATTTGCCATTTCATTAATTTTTGTTGGAGCAAGCAATGTGAAATAAATTTGTTAGGTGACTGCTAAGGGGCAGGCTGGGGGATACTTGTTGGGGGACATTGGTGTTGGGATTGATGATGGAGGAAAAAGAGAAGAATCAGATTGCAGATCAGACAGATAAAAAGAAGCATGAAGATTATACAGGAAAAACTGAAGGGTAGTGCTTTAACAAATAGAATGGAATAAGACATATGAAATAGAAATCAGATTCTGAGAGTCCACATATGTTAGATAAAAGGAATTACTTTCTGGGAGTGTTAGTTTTGTCTGGAAATAGTTCAAATTATATTGGCTGTCTTGGAGACACTGTAATCTGTGCAGTGTATAATAAACTAAGTAACATTTATGCTATCCAAAGTTACTGAAGTGTACAGAAATGTTGATAGATTTCGGAGGGATATCAAGACTTAGAAGAGAAAGTATATAATCTGCTTTCCTTTTGCTTTTTTTCATCTGAGGACATAGTGTATGTATTCAGTACTAATAGTGACAGGCTAGGGAGATGGCCCAGTGAGCTCTGTACATGATTTGAATGTGGGAAGTTCAGGTTTGATTGCCTGTACCACAATGGTCCTTTCTTTGAGCTCTACTAGAAGAGACCTCTGAATTGGGAGTAGCCCTCAAGCACCATGTGTGTGGTCCCAAAACAAACAAGTTGCATTCTAACACTGTCCTCCAGTTGTTCATGGATTTCCTTGAGCAGGCACCAGTAACATCTCCATTGTGAGACTTGTTACTGTTTTTTGGCATACCAAATACACCACGGGGAGCTTGCCAGGCTCTGCCATGCGGGCGGGATACTCTCGGTAGCTTGCCAGGCTCTCCGAGAGGGATAGAGGAATCGAACCTGGGTCGGCCGCATGCAAGGCAGATGCCCTACCCGCTCTGCTGCCGCTCCAGCCCCATACAAACAAATATATAGAGTTAATCATATTTAAGAAAATTAAAAACAATCTGACATCTTGGGAATGGGAGATTGACAGGAGTTACAGGTTCAGTCCCTGGCAGTGCATGGGTCCCTAACCATTACATGTGGTGATACTGAACTGTCACTGTCATCCTGTTCATCAATTTCCTCGAGCAGGCACTAGTATAATCTCCATTCGTCTTAGCCCTGTGGTTTTAGCAAGTGCCACATTGGAGGCTCCTTCAGGGGCCAGGGGAATGAGACCCATCATTGTTACTGGGCTTTGGCGTATCAAATACACCACGGGGAGCTTGCCAGACTGCCACGCAGGCAGAATACACTTGGTCGCCTGTCGGGTTCTCCAAGAGTGAGGACTAGACAATAAGAGGTCGTGGGGCTGCATTAGCAGCCACGCACTTCTGGGAGCTGGGTCGTTGTCCCTGAGTCTTGGCCGTTGATGGGATAACACGGCGCTCGGGGCAGTTGGTGGTTGTAACGCAGCTGAAGACCTCTGGAACCAGCCACAGCCATGCTTAAAACCACTCTCCACACGTTCAGACGAGGCTCATGCATGAAGGAACCGGCAAAGGAATCCAGGGGCAAAGGAAAGGAATCCAGGGGCTGAGATCTCCAAGCCTGCTCAGATTGGGACTGGGCCTCCTCCACCCAGATCCCCCATCTTCCATCTTCCAGTAGATACTGAATTAATTTTTTTTAGTTTTTTTGTTTGTTTTTTGCTTTTCGGGTCACACCTGGTGATGCACAGGGTTACTCCTGGCTCATGCACTCAGGAATTAACTCCTGGTGGTGCTCAGGAGACCATATGGGATGCTGGGAATCGAACCCGGGTCAGCTGAGGCCTTAGTTTTATTGAGAAAAGGGAGAAATAATTTTATTGAGAAAAGGATAGTCAAGACTTCTGGTCAGACTGGTATTTGTGTGTGTGTGTGTGCTTTGGGGGGCCGGGGGGGGGGGTGAGATGCAAGGCCTGGGCCATACCTGGTGATACTCAGAGCTTGCTTCTGGCTCAGCCCTCAGGCATTGCTCCGGAGGGGCTCAGGAGACCATTATAGGATGCTGGGGATCAAATCACGTAAGACACCTATCTTTACATGTGCTATTTTGATAGTTATTATATAGTTCATTATTTTCTTTAGGATATATCCAGCTTTGATTGGTCAGTTGCATAGACCTCATTTATATACGGGGTAACCAAGGGGGTTATGCAGGGGGGTATGCAATGCAAAGGGGGTATGCAAACTATACTGTGGGGTATTTGGGGCTTCTGGGATTTTTTCAGTTTAGAGTCTTCTAGCATATTTTACTGGGCTTCTGGGGAGGGAGGGAGGGAGGGAGAGAGAGAGGTGTGTGGAGAATTGTGTGATTGTTGAGGCTACTGTCTGCCATGCAGATATTGCTGTTAGTGCTGCTACATGAGTTATAAAGAACGCTGACACTAAAGACCTCTGGTGGTTGGCCTGCTCCTCTTGTTATTCAGAGAACTCTCAAGTGAATCAGCATCAGCTGTAATATATTTGAACTCCCTTGATAGGCTGGCAACAGTTCTATGCTAAGCTACCTCTTCAGCAACATTAAAATACCGAGAATTTAAGGTAACTATTACAATTGAAAATTAAATGCTTTTGGAAAGCTAGGAATCAAAGATAGTGGGAATAGTATAAAAATTTTGTTTATCCTTTCAGCATCAATATTGCAAGCCACAGTGCCCGGGGCAGTGGGGACGTGAGAGGCAGGGGGAGGGAGAGTAGGGGTGCGCCAGCACTTGCCATAGAGTTAGGCAGGGGCAAGGGGTGGGGGGATGATTGAAGGGAACCAGGGGACATTGGTGCTGGGAAATGTACCCAGATATAAACTGGTGGAGGGATGGGTGTTGGAATACTGTATGGTTATTCCAGTCATGAACATCCGCCCAATCACGAACTGAAATCTAACCATGAACATCTTAGTAATGGTCTGTCTCAGTGATTCAATAAAAAAGGTCAAAAATACTTTGTTTATAAGCTGTTGAATATCTTATTGGCTCTTAAATTATGCATGCACCGGTTGGAGTCAAAATGTCTGAGGGAAGTCCCAGAGTGATAGTAGGTGGGTAGGGAACTTGCCCTGCATGTGGCAGGACCTGATTTGATCGCTAGTTCCCCATATGGTCCCTGAAGCCTGCCAGGAGTGAGTCCTGAGTGTGGAGTCAGGAATAAGCCCTGAGCACTGCTGGGTTTGCTCTCACCTCCACCTGCCATTTTCCTCCCTGCTTCCCCCCAAATCCTGAGCTGCTGCGTAGGAGACAGCAGTGTGAGTTCAGCTAAGTTAAAATCTGAAAATAAAGAAAAACCTTTGTAGAAGAATAAAATAAAATTCAGAGACTCAGAATAAAATATATAAACTATCTGGAATAGTCCAGAAATATTGAACGAATGAGTTGCTTTGTGACCCTGTCACCAACAAAAGGAGAATCATTATAGACATCCTAATTTGAGTCAAATGCTCAGTTGAGCAATATATCAAACTGTTTTTATAACTTCAGTAATGGAATAGAAAATATGCTTATAAGTGAGTATCTATAAAATGCTAATAGAGAAATAAGATCTATAGCAAAAAGTAACCTGGGAGTAAAGAGTTGTAGTGCATACATGCTGGAGGGATAGCACAATGGGTAGGGTTTTCTTGCATGTGCCTGACCCAGGTTTGATTCCTCCTCTCCTCTCGGAGAGCCTGGCAAGTTACTGAGAGTATCCTGCCTGCCTGGAAGAGCCTGGCAAGCTCTCCATGGAGTATTCGATATGCCAAAAACAGTAACAACAAGTCTCACAATGGAGACGTTACTGGTGCCTGCTCGAGCAAATCGATGAACAATGGGAGGACAGTGCTACAGTGCGTACTTTGCATTCTAGAGCTATGACTTTGATCCTCAGCATTGCATCTTGACCACTGTTTGGAGCTAATCCTGATGAATGAGTAGCCCCAGGGTACTGCCAGGTGTGGCACCAAAACAAAACAACTGTAGCACTGTCCTCCCTTGTTCATTGATTTGTTCCAGCAGACACCATTAACATCTCACAACAAATGGTGAGACTTGTTAATGTTTTTGGCATATTGAATATGCCACGGGGAGCTTGCCAGGCTTTGCCGTGTGGACGAGATAACTCTTGGTAGCTTGCCGGGCTCTCCTAGAGAGACAGAGGAATTGAACCCGGGTCAGCCATGTCATCTGCATGAAAGTCAGACATATTACCCGCTGTGCTATTGCTCCAGCCCTGTGACATTCTTTTCTTTTTTGGGGGGGGCGGGTCACACCTGGCGATGCACAGGGGTTACTCCTGGCTCATGCACTTAGGGAATACTCCTGGTGGTGCTCGGGGCACCATATGGGGTGCTAGGAATCGAACCGGAAGGCAGACACCCTACTCACTGTGCTATCGCTCCAGCCCCAAAACAAAACAACACACTACATAAATTTAAAAAAAAAGTGAAAAAGAAGAAAAGTATTTTAAAGATCCAACTAATAGTACAGAGGTTAAAACACGTGCTTTTCTTGTCACAGTTCTCAGTTCGCTCTGTGGCACCACATGATTCCTTAAATATAATACGATGCTGCCCTGGAATGCCACGTGAGTACTACCAGTTGAGCCAGGAGGCCCCAAGTACTTCCTGGGGCGGCTGGATAATCTTGCAGTACTGCATCCTTGGACCCTTGCATTGAACCACTCACACCACTCACCCTTTTAGCCTGAAATTGCTGGAATGGATACCTAGTTCTCCTTCCTGAGCATCACTTTGGAGCCCACAAAATGAATAAATAAAAATAACCAAGTGAGGGGCTGGAGTGGTAGCATAGCGCATAGGGCGTTTGCCTTGCCTGCAGCCAACCCGGGTTTGATTCCCAGCAAGCATATGGTCCCCAGAGCACTGCCAGGAGTAATTCCTGAGTGCAGAGCCAGGAGTAACCCCTGTGCATCGCTGGGTGTGACCCAAAAAGAAAAAAAAATAGCCAAGTGAAAAATTGTTACTGAAAAATACAGGATCTTAAATTCAAAATTCTCTCAGCACAACTGACTGAGTTTAATAAATTAAATTTGAAAATAGTTGTCACTACTACACTCTTATCACACACTTAATATTTTTTAGGTATTTGCTACACAGGGATTTATAAAACTTTTTTATGAAGGATTGATTTAGTAGTGTGAAATTTCTATAACAGTAAAGGTAAAGGTAAAGGCCCTCCCGTTGATCGTCGATTTTGCTCGAGCGGGCCCAGTAACGTCTCCATTGGAGACTATTGTTGTTACTGTGTCTGGCATATGAATACTCTCGGTAGCTTGCCGGGCTCTCCGAGAGGGGCGGAGGAATCGAACTTGGGTCGGCCATGTTGGCCGCTTGTAAGGCGAACGCCCTACCCGCTGTGCTATCGCTCCAGCCCTGACAAACCACTGTTCTATAACAGTGGTTTGTCAAAATATTCTTTATTTCTCCTTGAAATGGTGAGTGCTAGCCAGGGTAGGTAGAGTATTTTGACTGGGCATCTTACCCATTCAGCATATGTCCCTCTTATTTATTCTATTTAGTTTTTTTCCTTTTTTTGGTGTTACTGGGATTCCAAGTTGGTCTCAGGCATATAAGGCATGCACTTCACCTCTTAGCCACATCCTCATTCCCTTGACATGGAGAATTTGTTGAGAAATCTGCTGATAGTCTTGTGGCACTTTTCTTGTTTATAAGATTTATAAGCCAAAGATTACTTATCTTTGGCTTTTGCTGTCTTAATTACTATGTATACATATATATTATATTGTTTTGGAGTAATTACCACTAGTGTGTAGGAACTACTCCCAGCTCTGTGCTTGAGGGTTGCTCCCAAAAGTGCTCTGGTGTCTAACTGGACCTGGGGATGGAGCTATTCCTCAGAGAGCATATGCTTTTCGTACAGAAGGAGCTGATTCTATACTTCCGGTCTCCTGAACACCACCAGGAGTAACTCCTGGGAAAAAAGTCAAGTGTTGCTCCTTAGCTCTGCTCTGGGTATCACAAACCAACCCAAAAGAAATGGGTAACAAACCCTGGTCATCTGAGCATAGAAAGCATGTGCTCCGTACACAGAGCCATTTTCCCTGCCCTACAATATGTTTTGTTCTGCATCTGATTAGTTTATTTTGTTTGGAGCTCTTTATGTTTTCTGGATCTTTCTTAACATGGGGAATTTCTTGGCTCTCTTAACCCCCCTTTTTTAAATTAAAGAACTGTCAATCTCACCCCTGGTATCAACTTCCTCCACCAGTGTTCCATATTCCCACATCTTACCTTCCCCTGTCCCCCTCCAGCCCCCCCAAATTTGACAGGCACATTACAGAATTTCAGTGGTTGCAGCTTTGATTTCATGTTTTCAGTTTGGTTGAGTATGTGTTTTTCATATATTGGTAGGTCACCCAGTGTAACTGAAGTATGACTAAATCCCTGATGGCTGTTCACATATTACTTCTGTTCTTGCCTCCCCGCCCCCTGTGTTGCTTTCCTTTTCTGTCCTCTCCTTTAAATGTGGGGGTCAAGTGTGATCTAGGCATGATCTAGCAGGTCCGTGCTGTGACTAGGAACATCGCTATAGTACGTTTCCTCATTCATCCAGTATTTATATACCACGGATACGTGAGATCATTCTTTGTCTGTTTCTCTCTCTTCTTCTGGCTTCCAACCATGTTGCAGCAGATCACATGATTCTTGACTGTTTCTTCAAATATAAAATTTGTGTTTTGTTTAGGGGCCACACCTGGCGCTGCTCAGGGGTTACTCCTGGTTCTACACTGTGGAATCACTCCTGGTGGTGCTCAGGAGAACCAGGTGGGATGCCGAGGATAGACCCTGGACCTGTGCGCAAGGAATGCCTTACCTACTTGTACGATCCCTCTGTCCCCAATTGAAATATAAATTTGGCCCTTTTTGCTTTCTTGTCTTTCTCGAATTTTTTTTTCTTTCACAGACAGTTTTTCTGTTAATCACTTTTAATCTTTAATCTTCATTTTTGATCACTTTTAATCTTTATTTTTGCTGGTCTTTTTTTTTTTTTTTAGTTTCTATTATTATTCATTCTGGCTCATTGATCTTGAAGTTTCTCCCAATCTGTGTTGACACTCTCTCATATAATTTTTGTTGTTCTGTTTTTGGGCCACACCTGATGGTTTTCAGGCTTACTCCTAGCTCTGCACTCAGGAATCACTCTTGGTGTTGCTCAGTGGATCCTAAGGGGTGCTGGGGATTGAATCTAGGTCAGTCATGTACAAGACAAGTACCCTATCCTCTGTGCTATTGCTCTGGCTCCACTCTCATACTTTATTGAAGTAGTTTTCAATTGATGATATAACTTCAGTGAGCTTTATTAGTACTGTTGTATTGATGTCGTTTTTAGATTGCTTTCATCATTCCTTGTAGGTTTTGTCTTAAATCTTTGGTGCAGGTGAGTTCCTTCATATTTTCGTAGAGATGTGGTGAGGAACTTGGGAATTTGCTATCACAGGTGTGCTTAATTCTGGTTGTGACACCTAGTTTTAGCAGGTCCAGGCTGTGACTAGGGATTCAGAAAAGTAACCAGGATCACATTTGCACTAAATTTGAGAAAGACTAGGTATTGATCAGGAGTTGTAGTTGATTAGTATTCAACTATTCCTAGGCTGCATTCTTTTATGCACACATGTGGAGCTATAGCACCCTTACTGGATGAGTTTACAGGGAAGTTTAAGTTCCATATCTGGACACGCACAGTAGTCTTGGGGCCTTCTTGCTGACTGTACTTTAGAGATCTGCTTGCTACTTTATATCTGTAGGTGTACATCTTGCTTGCTTAACTATAGGATGCGACTTTATAGCGTCTAGATCTTTATGCCTGCAAGGAGTCACAGTCACGGTCCTCCCGTTGTTCATTGATTTGCTCGGGCGGGCCCAGTAACGTCTCCATTGGAGACTTTGTTGTTACTGTGTTTGGCATATCGAATACATCATGGGTAGCTTGCCAGGCTCTGCCGTGCGGGCAAGATACTCTTGGTAGCTTGCCGGGCTCTCCCAAGAGGGGTGGAGGAATCGAACTTGGGTCGGCCATGTTGGCTGTGTGCAAGGCAAACGCCCTACCGCTGTGCTATCGCTCCAGCTTGCAAGTAGTAAACACTATTATTTTTCAGCTCCCAAATAGTTTAGCTATTTACTAGGAGTGGATCTAAGGATTTGTTTTTAGGGTTTGATAACTGTGGACAGTGAGGTCCAGTATGGTGTCTTAGCAGTAAGGTTGTGAGAGGTTGTCAAGATAGCTTTGTCCTAGAACCCTGATCCCTCCTTTCTCAGCATTGTAAGCAGAGGATTGTGAAATTGGGTTAACTAGCATCTAGTGCAAAACTCCTGTTGCCTTTGCTTCCCAGTACTACACTTTAGAGATACCTTTTCAGTTATAGGTTATTGCCCTGTGGTGGTGTTTTTTTCTTCCTTATGATATCTACCTCTTATTCTTTTGGGTAAAGTTCTTTTGTCTCTTAGAATCTTTGTTCATTGGGATTTGAGATATCAGTTTTTTTGGATTGATTAGTCCAAGTTTTGGTATAGATTTGCTGAGATCATGGAGTTAAACACAGATTCTATGTAATTGTAGACTATGGTTCCACTCTCAGTGTTCGAATGGTGTCAGATGGTCACTTGAACTTAGGAACTAAGCCTTCCCAAAGAGGTTAATAGATTATTTTGGAGGTCAGGGAGGTACCTCAGGGGTCAAGGGTGCATTTTTTGCATATGCATGAATCCAAGTTTGGTCTTTGAGGCTGTATAGATCCTTAAGTATCACCAACTGTGCTCCCTGGGACCTCTTGAGTATATTTTGGGAGCTGTCCCCCAAGCCCCCAATAATATAGTGCTTCTCCCATCTGTGTCCATATTTTATAGGCATTCTGACAGGTGCCATACCAACTTCATAGAACTCAGAATAAGTAGGAAGGCAGTAGTCTCGAAGGCTGGATTTGAAAATAAAGGGACAATGTGAAATTTCATTTTCCCCCTCTATGAAGTATTATGCGAGTGGACTCTGATAAAGACCCTGTAGAAAGCTGCCTCTGTCGCTTCTTCCAGGATTCCATTTGCAGGAAATTAGTGAAGTTTAACATATGTTTGGGTTAACTTGTCTACCAGAATCAGGCAGTGCTTTCTATTAATTTCACATTTAGATTTCCTTAGTTAAAGAAATTGCTGGTAGTAGCCTAATAGAAGGTTTTCAAATACTTCGGACCTTTGAGAGGCTCTACATGGGAGTGTTTATTAGGCTACTAATGTGGGTTGGGATGGGGCAGGTAGTTTTTTTTAATATGTATTTTTGCTGTTGTACCGCTCGGCAATGCTCAGGGCTTACTCTAACTCTGTGCTCAGGGATCATTCCTGGTGGGCTTGGGGAACCATATGGGGTGCCAGGAATCAAACCCAGGTAGTCCACGTGTAAAGCAAACCCCTTATGTGCTGTGTCATTCCTCCAGCCCCTTTTCTTCTTCTTTGTACACCCATCAGTTGATTAGGGATTGACCCTCGTGGTGCTCAGGGGACCATGCAGTGCCAGGGGTTAAATGTATGCCTTTTATTTGCAAAGTGTGTACTGCAAAGTGTGTACCTTGAGGTGTGTCTCATTCTACAGTATATTGTTAGTTTGTATTATTCTCTATGAAACCTTCATGTGGTCTTTCTATTCCTGATATAGGTAAATCATGTCTTTCCTCTTTGTCTCTCTTCTCTAGATTAAGTTACTTTTCTTTTTTCCTTTTTTCTTTTTTCTTTTGGGGCCATAACTCAGTGGTGCTCAGGGCTTACTCATAAGCAGGAATCACACCTGGTGGTATTTAAGGGACTATATGGGATGTTGGAGACTGAACCTGGCTTTGCCAGGTGCAGAGCAAGTGCTCTACTTGCTGTACTATCTCTCTGACTCATATTTACTATTACTTAAAATGGTTGCAAAAGTATTATAACTTAAGTATATGTACATATGTTACTGCATCCTCACTACCACCAAAGTTCATACGACCCTTACCATTGTCCTTATGTAACTTCCAGTCCACCTCTTTCTTCTTCCACACTTCTCTCTTCCCCTCAGTTCAGTAGTCTTGGTTTTGTGATCCAGGGTCAATATTTTGTCATCATCCCGTGCTGTCTGTACCCTTATTTTACCTTTGTGTACTATAGATAAGTGAGATCATCTGATATTTATTCTCCAGATATAACATGATGCCTTCCTTTTTCATCCAAGTTGCAGTACACAGCAAGAGTTCATCCTTTCTTATAGATGCATACTACTCCTGTGTGTGTGTGTGTGTGTGTGTACCACAGCTTCTTGATTCAGCCATCTGTTACTGGGTATTAGTGTTGTTTCCATATTCTGGATATTACTTGAAAACAGGCGTGTATATTATATCTATCTTTTGGTCAGCCGGCCCAGCCGAGCAGGTTCAATTCCTGCGCCCCTCTCGGAGAGCCTGGCAAGCTACCGAGAATATCTCGCCTGCATGGCAAAGCCTAGCAAGCTACTCGTGACATATTCAGTATGCCAAACACAGTAACAACAAGTCTCATGATGGAGACGTTACTGGGCCCGCTCGAGCAAATCGTTGAACAACAGGAGGACTGTGACCGTGATCTTTTTGTATTAATGTTCTTTGTCTTGGGAATGAATGCCAAGAAGTAGAATTGGGGTGGAACAGTAGTATAGTGTGTAGGGGGCTTGCATTGTACATAACTGACTAGGGTTTGATTCCTGGCACTGCATGTGGTCACCTTGGCACACTAGGAGTGATCCCTGTGCATAGAGCTAGAAGTAATCCCTGAACAGTGCTGGGTGCAGCCCCCAAACAGACAACATTGATAACATCTGTAATAATTACAGTATTTCTTTTTGTGTATTGTATTAGTAAGCCCTTATAACAATATCACTAATCCTCACCATAAATTAATTTCTTAGGTGAGTATTAATGGCTTTTTATAAAGAATCTTGAGCTTCTTATGACCACATAAATTTTCCTTTTTTAAATTTTATTTACAAATTACAACCATCCTGTTATTTGTCGATTGCCTCGAGCAGGCACCAGTAGTGTCTCCTTCATCCTACCCCTGAGATTATATTCAAGGCTCTTTAGGAGAATGAGACCCATCATTGTTACTGGTATTTGACATATTGGGTATGCCACGGGGAGTTTGCCAGACTCTGCCGGGTGGGCAGGCTACATTTGGTAGCCTGCCAGTTTGTCCAAATTTAATTTAATTTAGTTTTTTTATTTATGATGCCAGTTTCTGAAGTTTATTCTTATCATTGCTTAGGGATCATTTAATGTGCCACAAGATTATACCATTATTTGGGGAATAAAAAGGAAAAATAATGCATTTTATGGCCTTATTTTTGTGTCCTTAAGTGATATATGATTTAGTATATGCCAAACAAAATATTCCATGGAACTATGTGAACTGGCTTAAATGAAATTCTTTCATCTGATTAATATTAAACAATGATATTAAATATTAATATTATACTATATTTCCTCTAAAAAAGGACCACATAAATTTTCAGCGATCTTTTTTCTTTTTTAATTTATTTTATTCAATACGCTTAGAATCAAATAGATACTGTCTCTATCCTCACGTTGTTCATTGATTTGCTCGAGTGGGCCCAGTAACGTCTCCATTGTGACACTTGTTACTGTGTTTGGCATATTGAGTACATCATGTGTAGCTTGCCAGGCTTTGCCGTGAGGGCAAGATACTCATTAGTTTGCCAGGCTCTCTTGAGAGGAATGGAGGTATCGAACCTGGGTAGGCCAGGTCGGCTGCAAGCAAGGCAAATGCCTTACCTGCTGTGCTATCGCTCCAACCTCAAGGATCTTTTTATCATCAGAACACAGATACAACCAGTTTTGAGGTTTGTAGTTTGTCTAGTTTGTCGTTTTTAAATTTCCATATCACATTTTCTTATTTTCTAATTTCATAGTTTCTCAGATTTTAGGTCCCTGTTTTTTCGATCAGGATAATCATGTCTGTCACACCAATATTAGTGTTAATATGCTAATATTAACTATATTTTGTTTTAGAGAAAAATACATATGTTTGGTTAGATACCAGACGGACCTTATGAATGTGCTCATCTTTAGCACTATCGTTTGTCTAAACAGTATTTTACTTTTTAAGGTGGTGGTATCATGGATACAGAAATGTCTGAAGATATAGACCACAACTTAACTCCTACCCTTGACAGCATGTCTTATGGAATGACGAATCAAACAGGATCTGAAAATTCATTGCTGGATGAAGATGATTATTTTTTGAACTCTGGGGATCTTGCAGGAATTCCAGTCGTTGGTAGTGACAATGAGGATGAACAGAATTTTAGTTCAAAGGACAATCTTGTTTCTTCAATTCATACTGATGATAGCTTGGAAGTAGAGAGAAGAGTCACACAGCATGAATCAGACAATGAAACTGAAATACAAATTCAAAGTAAATTAAAAAAAGACTTTCCTAAACAGTTTGATCAGGTTTCTGTCTTTAAATCAATACGGAAAGATTTTAGTCTAGTAAGAGAAAACAGCAAAGAGACATTTTCTGGAAAGGAGAAAAATAGAGACCTAACTTATGAACGTGAAAAACGGTTGGATAAATCCCATAAAGAATTGGATTCAAGGTTGAAAAGCAGTTTTTTTGATAAAGCAGGTAATATTTGTTATAATAGAGACACAATAAATAATAAAATATTTCTTTTTTTCTGTCAATACAGCTTTTATTCTGCTATGTCAAGTATAAACAAATTTCATTTTAAGTTTGTCATTTTTCTTTTATCCTTGTTCTTTGCAGACTGACTGAATTACTCCCAGTAACTTTTGGTAATGGTATAAATGGTTGAAAAATAGCTCTAAACCTCATTTCTCCCTTCCTTGATTGCAATATTTTATTGAGAAGCCAAGATACTTGAGTCACCCGTTCATTTTCTTTGGTTGAATATTGGAGCCTGAAGTTGGATTTAGCTTCTTTGTGCTATAAGCACAAATTCAACACAAATTCAACCTGCTGTCCCACCTATTAGTCCAAATTAGGGAAGTTTTTATTTATAGATATATATATATATTTTTTTTAATTTTATACAAAATTCTTGAGACTTCTCTTGGATCCTTTTTCAGGGTAGTCTATAATTTCAGTTTTACTTTTGAGTGTGCTATATGTTCTATGCCTTCTTTTTCTCTTGTTTCATTGCCTGCATGTCATTTTCTCTTTTTTTCTAAAACCTGTAAAGTAGTTCTTATAAAACAATGTCTGACTCAAAAACCTCTTCTATTCTGTAGTCATTCCTAAACTTTCTGCATTGAAAATAAATTGTCGTCTTATCTATATTTCTATAACGTTTGTTCATGCTTCATTATTTGTAGTACTTGAGCCCCACAGTTTTATAGTTTTGTTTTAATTGCTTAGATAGGAGTTAATTATTGAGGGCCATATTGTATATTAATCAACTTTGTATTTTTGTTGGTCAAAGCTGGTGCAGTAAAATAGGCATGTTTTGATAAATGTTCAGTAGATGTGAAGGAAAGCAAGGTCATACTGTACAAGTCTTCCAACGTCTTAAGAAAAAATATGGTAGAACATCAGTATTGTTAAATGTATAAATTAGTATCCATATGTTCAAGCCTGTACACTGTAGAAGTATATGTCAAATACTTATTTTCAATATTTATTTATGGGATATTGAGCTAAAGGAGCATAATAGTTCTCCTTTTGAAACACAGTGCTTAGTAATGGACAATACAACATAAGCAGTTGTATAACAAGATAGAATTTTAGGGCTCCTGAGATAGTACAGGGGACGGGACCTTGCTTTTTCATGTAGCTGACCCGTTCGATCCCCATTACCATATATGGTCCCCTGAATACCTCTAGGAATGAATCTTGAGGACAGAGCCAAGAATAAGTCCTTAACACTACTGTGTGCCCCAAAACTCCCCACCTCCTCCCCACTTCGCACCCCAAAATTAAAAGATTTGAATTTCAGTTAAAGATGATGGTCAAAGAAGAGTAAGGCAATGCCTGAAGAGTTCTTTCACAGAACAAAACCTGTATATTAAGGATTCTTAGAAAAGACAATTTTCAGTTCTGTTCTGGTTTTATAGAGGAGAGGTATGAATTTTGAATTGAGTCTTGAGTACTGTATAAACATTATAAGAGAGAGTGTGCTTGGAATGATTTAAACAGAAAGGGGGAAGAACAAATAAGTCATTTCTAAACGTGCAGTGAAGTAATGAGTCAAATTTGAGCAAGGAACAGGAGTTTGTTAAGGGTCAAATTTAGATGGGGCTTCATATATTTGTTTTGAGTGAAACTACCTTTTGGTTATTTTTTGAATCCAGTTCACTCTAAGGAACATTCTTGTTGGAAAAGAGAAGTCATTACCAAATGATAGCTTTTTAGGTCACTCTTTATAAAATTTGTTATTCATATACATGTATTTGTTTTGTTTTTTTTTCTTTCAATAGCTAATCAAGTTGAAGAAACATTACATACCCATTTACCACAAACCCCAGAAACAAACTTTAGGGTAAGTTTTCAGTGTGTATGTAGATTGCTGTAACTGTGGCAAGTGTCAAAGTTTTCTTTATGTCACTTTCTAAACTGTGTATGTGTTAGGTGCTGATTCCCTCACCTCCCTCAACTTAATTTGTTATATAATTTGGGTAAGGACATCTCTGGAGTGATCTCATGAGCCTCAGTTCTTAGAGTCTCTATTTGTATTTGATATTTAGACATATATCACATTTGCTTTTAGGCATAGGGATTCTGATTAATGTACATACAGTTCTTCATTTCCAATTAGCTTTTCTTTGGGTGCTAAACCTGAAGAGGAATAATTTTAAAATCTGAATATTTATTAATCCTTTATATTGTGTTTTAGGACTCCAGCTATCCATTTGCCAATAAAGAATCCATTGGTTCGGAACTGGGGAATTCCTTTGCATCAAATATTAGAATTAAAGAAGAACCTTTGGATGATGAGTATGACAAAGCAATGGCACCACAGCAGGGACTACTAGACAAAATAAAAGATGAACCTGACAATGCTCAAGTAAACATTTCACCTTTTTTTTTTCCCTTTTCTTTTTGTTTCACACATAAATTATTCATTTAAGAGAGGACCTTTTTGGTTATGAAGCGAAGTAGTTTGACAGGGTGAGATGAGATGCTTAATGAAGTGGAGGCACTTTGAATTGTCTTGTAAGAAGAATGCTGAGGAATGAACAAGAATTATATGAAGCTTCCTGAGTAGTAAATAAGGATTTTAATTTACTTTTTCTTAATACCATTATTTTGTGAGTTTTTTATTTTTTGTTTTTTGTTTTTTTTAAAACAACGTGTTTTTGTTTGGGATTAGAGAAAGCGTGAGTCTCCAAGGATCTTAGATTGATAGAGAAAGCAAGACAAAGGTTTATGGTGGTCTATAAGTTTATGATATGACTATTTTATAACAAAGTAATAAATCTTTTTCATCGTTTCTTCTGATGAGATTTAGGGTATGTTACATGTTTTCAAGAGGGATTAGTAGAAGTTATCTGTGGAGAAGGGTTAGCTGATTGATGAATTAGTTCATTGGTCAGGTGATAGAAAGCAAAAGAAGCTTTGATTGGAATATGAGATTCTACAACTAAGATACGTATATAATTATGGTAAGGGTTGAGTATTGCTATTTCAGGGTTTCTCTGGAAATAAAGTAATAGAGATTCTGTAACTTCAGTCCTAGAGTTAGTGATGTTATCTATTTGTTAACAGCATTGTAATAGTTGGGATGAACGAAAGTAATTTTGTCAGCTACAGTGATTCTGTAATATAGAAAAAGGGGAGCGAGGAATGGATTCACCATAGCAGCAGTTGTTTGAGGGTGGTCTGTGTTTTATATAGATAGCATGAATTCAGGGCCTGAGAAGTAAAGATAGCATGAGTTATTTCTTTGAAATGACGTTTGTTCTAGAGAAAGATGACCTTTTTCATATCTTTTTATTATATTAAAGGGATTGACTAAGACATTGATAGAATGAGGTTTTTAATTTAGAGCTTTTACTTAGAGCAGTATTTCTCCACTTTGGTACTGACATTTTGACATTTCAAGCAGATATTTTCTGTTATGGGGACGGGGTTTGTTCTTTGTATTGTAGGAAGTTTATGCCTACTAGATTCACCCAGTTTCTCCAGATAATGTTAGTATTTGGGGGTGAAATAGCCAGCTGTTGAGAACTACTGTTTAGAGTAAAATGAAAGAATAATAGGTGATTCGGATGTTGACAGTTGATGATGAGAATTTCATGCTAATTGGTGGAAAGTGAGCTGTAGAAGATAGTGATGATAGTTTTTTAAAGAGTTGGATGGAGATCAGTGTGTTGGTTAAATATAAGAAGATGGTTGAAAAAGGGAATGTGAAAATATTTGAATAGGTGGTAGATACAAATCTTGTTAATAGAAACAATAGAAAGTTCTCTTTTACACAAACCCAGGCAAAGGTTATATAGTAGTTCGGTGTACTACAACTATGTCTGTATGGAGGTGATCTTGTCTCTGTATATGCTCATTAGGGTGGACATAGAAATTTCCTCACTGGAAAATAAGAAGTTATAATGCTGGCAAGATACTAAGGCATTTCAATATCTTGATAAATGATCAGTGATATTTTCCTTCGTACTATAAGAAAATATAGTATGAAAAGGTACTATAAGACTAGTACATTCCAGGAGGGAGGGTATCAAGAAGGGTTGTTGATATTACTGTTTTGAAAACAGTAGAGGTTGTAGTAGCTGGAGAAAATGAAATAGGGTGGAGCGTTAGGGCACAGAAAAACTGAAATTTTCACACACTGTTCAAAGTATAGTAATATGTTGTAAAACAGTGAATATGATTTTTCATCATGATTATGGGACTTTCCCAAGAGACCACCTTTATTCAGTTTTTGAGAAGCAAGCAGTGGAATATTTGTAGGTTTTGGGCATAAGGTCCAGGAATATTCTTTATCCTGATCACCAGTGTGACGGTTTTGACATATAAATGGATAGAATAGATTTTTTTTCCCTGTCAATTAGCTACTCTTATATCTGTGGGATCAGACTTTTGGTAATGAGTCTGAAATTCCCCAGGAAAACATAGTTAAACTATAGACTGCTGATTCTTCCTTTTCTTTTTCCTCTCCTCCTTTTCCCTCCCTCTCTCCTTCATCTTCTTTCCTCCTAACCCAAAATCTTCCTCCTTTCCTTCTGCTTCTTCATTGTCATGTTCTTTTAGGTATTTCTCCCACATGACTATTGGATATCTATATTCCTTGCTGTTCAATATTGCATAATGCTTTATCACTCATCCATTTCCCATGGACTGAGGAAAAGAAACTTCAGTGTAGTGTTTTCTAATTTCTAAAATAACTATCAATTTAATTCATTAAATACTGATAAATTTAACACCTGTGGTCAGCTTTTACTTTTGACCATCAATTATTAGCTGTAAATTTTCTCTAGGTTTAGTAACACAACTTTAGATCATGGCATAACACTTGGTCAAAAGTTGCTTTGGTTTTTCTCTTTGCATAACTTGTAATTTTGCTTTCAGCCCTCTTCCGACACAACTCATTTGTTTAACTTTCCCACGTAAAACCACTGTGGCAGTGAACTGCATGTGTGTGTGTGTGTGTGTGTGTGTGTGTGTGTGTGTGTGTGTGAACACAAAACTATTTCTACCAATTTGTTCCTAATTATTAAATCGCCATTTTTTGGATTTGTCAGTTACCAACTTTTTGTCTTGGTTACTGGCATACTGTTACTTGGTTTCCCTCATTTCAATTCATCATTGTAATCCCTTTGCATGTTACTGTAACATTTTCTACAGTATCCTTCTATTTACAGATGCTTTTATATTTGCTGTGTATGTTGTTTTAATTTCCTTTGTAAGACCTCATGGACAGTAACATTACTTACAGATAATGGAATTGAGGGTCTTGGAAGTTAATTTAGCAATTCACATTTCTTTGTCTGGGGAAGAGATAATCTGCGGTTATAATAATTTGTCTACTAGTGTTTCTGTAAATAAAAGATTTTTAGGAGTGGGAGATGTGACTCAGTGATAAGTGTACTTGCCTTGCATGTGTGAGTTTAATTTCTGACACTACATCCCCTGCGCAACCCCCAAGTGCCACACTAGGAGTAGCCCCCAAATGTAGCAAGGTGGACCAGAAGACAAACAGAAATGTTAATTGATTTAGAAATTTCCTAGAGATGTTTTACATCTTAAAAGGCCTCTTTTCTATAGGTTTCTAAAGGTGGCTACTATTCAGTGAATGGTGCATTAAAATCATATTCCCCCCTCCCTTGTCCCTCATAATAATACAAACGCTATTCTTTGTTTTGTTTTGTTGCCACACCCGGGACTCCTGGCTCTGTGCTCAGGGTTCACTCCTGTTTCCCGGGGACCACACAGATGCCAGGAATTGAATCTGGGTCAGCTGCAAACAAGGCAAATGCGCTACTCACTGTACTATCACTCCTGCCCCAGAAGACCTAATTTGTAATTTCTCATTGAGATAAATGGATTACAGTGGAAAAGCAAATTTTCATAGTAGTAATTAATGCAATATCGGATTGTGTAGTGAGCTAATTAAATGTTACTACTTTTTCCCCCTCCATGTCATGTTAATTTGACTATATGAACTGGGTTTTTCATTTCTAGAATACTATCTTAGAATACAGCTATGGGTCTTTCTGTGTGCTAAACAATGGGAAGGTAAAGGTACTGGTATCGTTCTATTTTTATAACTTTGTTTTTCTGCTTTGAGAACTTTTGGATCATGAGATCTTTTTTCACATCTTGATTGATTTATTAAGATCTGTTATTTAATATTGGTAACATTAATCATTTTCAGAGGGATACTAATAGAAACATGGTTCTGCCTTGAAGATGTTGTGGAGTATATAAGCATATACTGAAGATACATAGATAACTATTTCATTAATAAAATCTATTTGAGGCTTAAGTAATGTATCAGTGTGACCATAATTTTCAATGTTCAGAATGAGACAGAACTTAGTGGGACTGTTTATACTATACCAGTGGGTATTTTTATCCTGGAGTTCTCTGAACTAGGGTTTATATATTTTTGGGGGGGAGTGTCATAATACACTATTATAAGGTTTTCAGGATGAATTAATATTAGAGAAAAATTTAATACATATATTTCATCAACAGGTCAAATAAAGACTATAGATGTAGATGCCAAAAAAAAAAATCTCATGTAATTCACTATGCATTTCTTACAATAGATTCTCTCTTGATTATGGTAAGGAAATATCTACTTCAGATCAATAACAGTCATTGAATTTAAAAGTAAATGATGGAAATCTTCTGTTAATAATTACTAAAAGAACACACATTACTGATGTCAGCATTATTAGATTTTGTTGGATTTTCGACCCAATGCGTGTTAAAGAAATTAGAAGAAAAAATAATGGAAAAGGGGAGACAAAATTATCATCATTTGCTGGTAAGGATCTTTATCAGAAAATTAATGGAATTCATCAAAGTTTAGTGGGGTAGCTAGTTGAATTTTAGTTATGCAAGAGATAGTGCTATGTTTATAAATCCATTGTTTCCCAGTTGCAAAATATGATGAGAAACGCATATTGTTCCCTTAAGAAGCAAAGTACTGTGTTAGATAAAAAAATGAATGAATGGAATGTCTTCTTTTTAATGTAAGATACCGGATATTCATAACTTAAGACATAGTTCTGAGGTTGGGGGGGCGCTACCAAGCAGTGCTCAGGGTCTAGGGGCTACTCCTTACTAAACTTGGCCAATCGGACTGAGTTTCTCAGTGCTTCGGCCCAGCAATACCAAGAATCAACAGGGCCATTTCAGCAGTGCTTGATGACTACATGGTGCCAGGGATTAAACATGAGGTCTTTGATCCATAACTATCTTGCTGGTCTCCCCACCTCTATTTTTCTGATAGTCTGAATGGAAATATCTGTGGGCTCTTTAAATTTAAAGAAGAAGAAACAGTCAAGCCCATATTTAGTACACATACATTGTATAGATTATAGAGGTTGATTGTATCAAACTTAATTAAGTTAAATATTCCATAATTATCTTAATTAGGATAGTATGGTGTAAGTTTCAACTGATATTGCTACAGAATAAATTGTTTCTTAGTATTTTATTGTGAAAGTGACATTTAGGAGCTGGAATCAGTTAAGCAAATAAGGCACTTGGCTTGTATGCATGACTGGGGTTCAATCCCCAGCATCCCATATAGTCCTGCAAGCATTGTCTAGAATGATCCCTGAGCACAGTTAGAAGTCTAAACACAAGTGGGTGTGACCCCAAAACAAAATTAAAGACATTTAAAAAAAGAACTTGAGGGCTGGAGATATAGTACAACAGGTAAGGCACTTACTTGCCTTGCATGTAGCTGACCCGGGTTCAGTCCCTGGAACCCCATTTAGTCCCCTGAGCACTGCTAGGTACGGCCCAAAACAATAAAGGAATTTTCTATTTTGTTGAAGAATGGAAGAAATTCAATAGCTAATAATGTCCATTTTACATAAAAATAAATTACACATGAATTAAAACAGAAATTGGCAAATTAGCTGGTCAAATCCAGTTTGTCCTGGTTTTCTCTTGTATTTAAAAAATTTTGTACACTTTTATATCTGAAGTTTTATTGCAACATCACTACATTAATTTATTTTCATATTGTATGTGGGTGCTTTTAACTCAAGCAGAGCACAGTGTTGTAATAGTATGGTATGCAAAGTAAGACTTTTTAGTATTTACAGCTGGACCTGTGAATAGTTTGCAGATTGTTGATCTCTTGTAAAGAGAGTTACAAACAACAGACTGTTTTCTTAGTATTTTATTATGAAAGTAAAACTTTGTAAGAGAAGAAATGACAAATTTCTAATATTAAAATGTCAATATGTAAAAAATAAATAAAGTATATTTTGAGGAATTGTTAATGGAAGATTAAATTGTTAAATTATTAGGATTTTAAGAAATCCTAATAATGGTAGAAAAAATAGAAACAGTACTTGGTAAAGAGTTTCAACTGACTTTCATTTTGCTTTAAGTTTTATTTCTTTGGTACTGGGGATCATACTCAGGTCTCATGCATGCAAGGCATGTGCTTTACCTCTGAGCCACAGCTTCTGCCATAGAATATAATTTTTTAAAAAAACCATGTGTTATTGTGTTTGGAGAACCTTTTCTGTGTATCTTTTTTTACTCAGTAATTCCTCTTTAAGGATCCTTTCTTTCGGAGTTATGAGAGTAAGTATTTAGAGGAAGATACTCATCAAATACTGTTTATACCAAATCTGTGGAAAAGAGTGGACCCATATCGGCTTGTGTGTATATTCTCACTGCCCTGTCAGTGCTATTAAGTTGAAGCCTGAGGCTAAAGGAAAAATCAGTAATTCTGATACTGTGTTTTTTTTT
Organism: Sorex fumeus; assembly: GCF_029834395.1. Classification (NCBI taxonomy): domain Eukaryota; kingdom Metazoa; phylum Chordata; class Mammalia; order Eulipotyphla; family Soricidae; genus Sorex; species Sorex fumeus. Next base: position 50,542,360 of record NW_026606104.1, read on the forward strand.
TGTATTTTGTTCATGATGAATTTTTGCAGTTTAACTTTTAGAAATAATGCATTAAAATGTTACTTATCTTGATTACTAATATCTTCGGTGCCTTAATTTTTGTGCCTGATTCTAGTTAATTGAAAAAGGCAAATACCTCACTCGCCTCACCCCATTCATTGTTGTGTAATCTCCTATGTTTATTAAGTAATATTCTTTTTATCAGAACTTATAAACTTAAGCAGATACTTCTCTCACAAATAAAGGACTTTGTGGAGATGTCCAAGAATAGGATATCTTGTGAGATTTTCCAGATTTCATTATGATAAGAGTGAATTAAAACTGAAAAAAAATTATCAGGTGTTTAAATGCAACAACATATTTGTAAGAGCAAACAACCCTGAAAACTTGTGTGACAATTACATAATTGTTATTTATGATTTAATATATTTACATTCATTAATAATCTTTTGAAGTAAAAAAATGACTTAAATGAATACTCTTTTGGAATTTTCAGACTCTCTAGAGTACATCTGTAGGCCTCAGGAATTCTGGATGTCAAATTTTAAAAACTGATGTTTAGCCACTAGAAGTGATTTTGGAATAATATGTAATAATATGGAAATGTTAAATCAAGTGATCAAAAAAATAAGAATGGTATGTTCAGTATAATTGCAACTATGTAAATAAATAAAACTGAATACAGAAGGAAAAGACTGGAAAGAAACATATCAAAAGAATAACTGTGGTGGTTTTTGAATGATGGAAATTTTTCTTATTTTTACTTGTATGATTTTTGTACAGTGAGTGTGTATTACTTTTATAATAAACAACAATTTAAAATACTGCTTAATAAGGATTTTGAAAAGTAATTTGCAAATATCAGATATTGTTATACACTAGAAGACTTCATATTTTGCCTCTTACTCTCAGTGCATATAATCTTATCTTTATTATACTTTGCTTGTTACTAGTTTTTATAGCAATAGTAAAATTTCATCAATATCTGGATTTCTTTAGGTACATTTATATTTATTCCTTTTTCTGTGTATTTATTTTCTTTTTTAAAGGAGTATAGTCATGGCCAACAGCAAAAAACTCAAGAGGGGGAACTGAAAATTAGTGCTGTGTTTTCAGTCAGTGGCAGTCCTCTTGGTAAGAAACAGAACTGAATAAATGAATCTTGCTTGTTCATTCTTAATAGTGTGAGTGAAAGGAAGTGTATCTGTTTGTAAGTAGACAGTTCTTTGTCCATTGAGAATGCCATTAATTGTATGTTGCATAATTAGTGTTGGATCTCATGACCAGCTATGAAGAGAAAGAATACATACATAAAATTTATGGTAAAATGTAAAATACTTTTTCTTCCTCTTTTTTTTTTTTTAAGCTCCACAGTTGACTACTGGCTTTCAGCCTTCACTGGCATCATCTGGCATGAATAAAATGCTTCCTTCAGTTCCAGCCACAGCTGTTCGAGTTTCCTGTTCTGGCTGTAAAAAAATTCTTCAAAAGGGGCAAACTGCTTATCAGAGGAAAGGGTCTACTCAGCTTTTCTGCTCCACACTGTGCCTCACTGGATATACAGTTCCACCTGCCCGCCCACTGCCTCCTCCCACCAAGAAAACTTGTTCAAGCTGCTCAAAGTATAGCAGAATTCTCAGTTACTATTTTCTTTCCTTTCTTTTTAGATTAATTTTATTCTTAACTGTGTATTGTTTTATTTTATACATTTAATTTTTTTTTAAAAAAAGCTATATTAGTGCCAATATAATTTTTATAGTTTTTGAGTGTCATGAGCTCAGCCTTTTATTTTAGCTCTTAATTAACTTGCCTTTAGTATATTGAAATTTTTTGGGGGGGGTCACACCCGGCGATGCACAAGGGTACTCCTGGCTCTGCACTCAGGAATTACTCCTGGTGGTGCTTAGGGGACCATATGGGATGTTGGGAATTGAACCTGGGTCGTCTGTGTGTAAGGCAAATGCCCTACCCACCGTACTATCACTCTAGCCCCTGCAATATGTTTTTTTAAGCCAGCCTTTCATCCTTGTTGGTTGAGTTGCTTTATAAAACACAAACCACACCATTTAAAGTTATTATATGACCAAATTTTTTATGTTGTACTTAATTAATACTGGTTGTTTCCTATTATGTAACTGGAACTTAATATGCTAAATGTTTAGAGATTCCAATGTGTATAATATCTTTAAACCATCTCAGAGGTTTCATTTCAGTGCATAACAACAAAAAGTGTAATTGTAGACCACTATTAGGTCACCCTGAAATATTTTAGAAATATAAAATAATTTTGGCTAACTTTGTAAGGTGGTGGTTAGAAACTTATTTATTATTTGCTCGAGCGGGCCAGTAACATTGTGAGACTTGTTACTGTGTTTGGCATATCGAATACGTCATTATTCTTTTTTTTTGGGGGGCCACATCCAGCAATGCTCAGGAGTTCATCCTGCCTCTGCGCTCCGAAATTACTCTTGATAGTGCTTAGGGAGCAATATAGCCTGCCAGGAATTGAACGCAGCCAGGTTGACCACATGCAAAGCAAACACCCAACCTGCTGTACTACTATTACTGTGGCCAAGAAATTTCAGTTTAGATAAAGATTAATAATGGTCTTTAACAAAGCATTTACATCTCTGTTAAACTGCTCATTCAATGACTTAATGGTTTATACATTTGTGTTCATAATTTCTCACAGGAATGCTGCCCTTTCCGTCTGAAAAATCTCCCTTTTCTGGTTCAGTTGGAAAAAACATAGTTTAGGTAGCACTGTCCTCCCATTATTTATCAATTTGCTTGAGCGGGCCCAGTAACGTCTCCATTGTGAGACTTGTTACTGTGTTTGGCATATGGAATACGGTCACGGGTAGCTTCCCAGGCTTTGCTGTGTGGGCGAGATACTCTCTGTAGCTTGCCCGGCTCTCTGAGAGGGGCGGAGGAATCAAACCCAGGTTGGCCGGTCCAGCCAGGTACAAGGCAAATGCCCTACTGTTGTGCTATCGTTCCAGCCCAGTTTAGGTAGATTTTTTTTTATAAGAAATTTAGATATGTTAGAAGTTTCCTGGAAGTTAGTTATGTTGCATTTTTTAAAATGTGCTTTTTCATTTGCACTGTTTTTATTATGAAATGTGCTTAAAAAAATGGGCATATACCTCTAATGGGTATATATGTCTAATTTTAGCACAGTGGTAGGGCGTTTGCCTTGCGCGCAGCCAGCTTGGCCGAGCCAGGTTCGATTCCTCCACCCCTCTCGGACAGCCTGGTAAGCTACCGAGAGTATTCAGTATGCCAAACACAGTAACAAGAAGTCTCATAATGGAGACGTTACTGGGCCTGCTCGAGCAAATCGATGAACAACGGGAGGACATATAATATATTCATCCAATTGTTAGAGCCCGTCAATTTTACGATTTAAAAAATTTTTTAAAAAAATTTTATTTTGGGGGGGGGGCCAGGGAAGTGCTCAGGACTCACACCTGACAGTGCTCAGGGGACCCTGTGTAGTGTTGGGTGTTTAACCCGACCAAGTCCAGTGCATACAAGGCCTTATTCTCTGTGGACTGAATATTATAATTCTCTTTTTTAATATTACAGTTCTTTTAATATTATCTCAGAAGCACAGTAGTTTGCCTTGCAAGCGGCCGACCCAATTTCGATTATTGCGTCCCTCTCAGAGAGCCCGGCAAGTTACCAAGAGTATCCCACCCGCACGGCAGAGCCTGGCAAGCTCCCCATGGCATATTCAAAATGCCAAAAACAGTCAGTAAGTCTCACAATGGAGACATTACTGTTGCCCACTTGAGCAAATCAGTGAACAACGGGATAACAGTGCTACAGTGCATTATAATTCTTAATATAATTCTTTTCTTGTTTTCTATTTTGTCATGAAATAAATGATCTTTTACTTCTTCAGTGATCAGCATATAGGTAAAGATAAAGGCCCTCCCATTGATCGTCGATTTGCTCGAGCGGGCCCAGTAACGTCTCCACTGGAGACTTTGTTGTTACTGTGTCTGGCATATCGAATACTCTCGGTAGCTTGCCGGGCTCTCCGAGAGGGGCGGAGGAATCGAACTCGGGTCGGCCATGTTGGCTGCTTGTAAGGCGAACGCCCTACCCGCTGTGCTATCGCTCAGCATATAGAGTTCTAGTCATATTCCTTTTATAATAGAATCTTTTTTCAAAAATTGTCAGTTAATTTTTGAGCTGCAGAAAACACGTAAAATACACAGTTGTTGATTTGTGTTTTTTTGTTTACACATTTTTTTAAAGTTTATTATATTCTTTTGGTCTCTGGTGTTTGCCTATTACCAGGTAATTTGAAATCGTGTCATGGGCTAGGGCGGCAGCTCAAAAATTGAAGTTTTTGTTTTGCATGTGGAATTCCCAGTTTTAAAACCTCTAGCGCCACATGATCTCCAAGTATCAGTACTCTGAGTAAGGAGCTATGAGTACTGCTAGGTGTGGTCCAAACTTCCAGCAAAAAATCCCCCCAAAACAAAAAAAGACCAATAAAGAACTTGTTATGGACTGTTTTGATCTTAAGTAATTCAGTGAATTATTCTTTAAGACTTTTCTTATGTTTGATCTCATCCTCAAATTTCCTGTTTATCACCCTCTGATGCCTAAATTGTTTATCTCTTTTATTTTTTTTTATCCTTTGTTCTTTTTCATTCACCACTTTCTGTATTGCTTGATACTTCTTACTGCCTAGCCTTTCTGTTTGAGTTTACATTTTTTTATCCTACCCTTCTCATTTTATTTTCTCACTTACTTTTTTCATACTGATTAATTTTTTCTTCTTTTTTTTTGTCGAGGGCAGTGCTGGTTTTTGGGCCACACCCAGCTGTGCTCAGTCTTGTGCATGGTTCTGCACTGAGGGCTCACTCCCTGCATATATAATATGTATCACCTTTTATTCTTAAAAATGTAATGCTGTACTATCATCATTGTACTAATAGTCATGAACTATTTTGAAGTAGAAGTAGGTTATATATTCCAATTTGTGAAAATTAGGGGTCAAATCAGCTTACCATTTCATACAAGAAAACTTAAATGTCACTGCCCTTTGTTTTATAAATGTATTTGTTCTTTCTGTTTTAGTTTACAATAAAGGAAAACAATTGTGACTTTTTTCTTATCAATTTTAGAGACATTTTAAATCCAAAGGATGTGATCAGTGCCCAGTTTGAAAATGCTACTACTAGTAAAGATTTTTGCAGTCAGTCATGTTTGTCAACTTACGAACTGAAAAGAAAACCTGTTGTTACCATCAATACGAATAGCATTTCAACCAAATGTAGTATGTGTCAGAAGAATGCTGTTGTGAGTTATCTTTTTATTCTATGGGGATTTAGGAGTCTGATGCTTCTTAAAGAATTACTTAGATGGTCTTTGCTTAATTATATATGTATATATTTTTTTCCACCTCCTAGATTCGACATGAAGTCAATTATCAGAATGTTGTACATAAACTTTGCAGTGATGCCTGCTTCTCTAAGTTTCGCTCTGCTAACAACCTTACCATGAATTGTTGTGAGAACTGTGGGGGTTACTGTTACAGTGGCTCTGGACAGTGCCACATGCTTCAGATAGAGGGACAGTGGAAGAAATTTTGTAGTTCAGCATGTGTCACAGCATACAAGCAGGTACATGGCCATAGTTAATCCTGATTACTTTGTTTACTTCTGGGGAATTTAAATTTTGGGGGTGAAATCATCAAATTATCGTCACAAAATCTTATTCTTTGTTTAATGAGTACTTTTTGCATATGCACAGTTTTCAAGTGTACGTTAAGTTTTTCAAGTAGTCTGTTTCTGTTTATATGCCTTACCAACTATACTATCTCTCCTGACCCCCAGACCCTGTCTTGCTGGGGTTACTTTACAGCAATACTGTTAGAATTTTCTTAGTGCTTGCAAGAGGCACTTGGGTTTGAGTTTGTAGCCTCATGCTTGCTGGGTAAGTTCTTGAAACCATCTTTCAAGACCACCTCACCAAGACCTGTCACTAGTAGTGGGACTATCTTAATAGCCTCATTGTATATGATGGTACTAGACTTTGAACTTCTGACCTTGCAGTTGCCATTTTGAGCCATCTTCTGGAATCACTATGCTTTTTAAAGGTATATTTTATTGAACAAGTTTGCTTCTCAAGAGTGGAAATAAGCAAAGAAACTTAGAGACAAACAAGGGCTTGACGAGTGTCTTCCAGAATTATTGAATTAAATTTTTGTTAGTGTTCAAGGTCTTGAAGAGTATCTTCCAGAATTATCAAATTATCTTTTTATTAATGCAGAAAAGCATAAATAAGGACAAGAGTGTATCTCCTGGAGATAACCACTACTCTCCGTTAATCTTAAGTACTTTTTTTGGGTGGGGGGGGGAGTCTTTGTCGGGGTAGGGTGGAAATACATCCAGTCTTACTCAGGGCTTCTCCGCACTCTGTGCTTCCAGTTTGCTCCTGGTGATCCTCTTGTCATTCTGTAGTGCCAGGAATTGAACCAAGGCTTCCTGCGTACCGAACATGTGCTGAGGTGCTGGAGAGATAGCACAGCAGTGAAAGCACTCGCCTTTTATCCACCCGTGGCGTCTGTGACCCTTTGACTTGCCTATTATCCACCCGTGGTTTAGTCATTGGTGTCATCAACAGTCCCCTGAGCACTGCTGGTGGGCTCCCCAAAATTACAGTATAAATTAAAATACTAAGTCTAAAGGCATAGACTTAGCCTGTGGTGTTCTGTGTCTCTGAAGTACATTTTTATTTGCATGTATATATTTATTTTTAACAAAATAATGACCAACTTAACCATTCTTATTCTTGAAATTGGATCCATGTGGCTGAAATTGCATTCCAGAAAATAAAAGTTTTAGTATTCATTGTTTGAAAGATTCTTACCTTCCATTAATCCTTTTTTGCTTGTATTGGGGTTGGAAGCTTCCCCTCTCATTTTTTGGAAAGAGCTTTTCCAGTATGTACTACATTTTTGATATTATTATACTTTGATACTATTTTTTCTTAGATAAGTTAATTTTGATAGTCTTCCAAAACTTGAATTTTTAATGTTGATTAGGAAATTGTTTCAAATTTGAATTTTCAGTTACTTAAAAATATTCTAAATATTACAGTTTTCCGTTTAGTTTTTGGTTTTGAGACCTACCTGCCAGTTCTCAAGAGTGTTATTCCTTGTGCTCAGGAAAGGCCCTTGGCTGTGATCGGTTAACCACACACAGTGCTGGGTATCTTAACAGGGCCACCTACATGCAAATCATGTGTTCCAGTCTATTGAGTTATTTCTTTGGCTCCTGGAGTGTTTTTACTTATTTTCTCTTACTGAAAGACATCTTATGCTGGCTTATATTTACTGTTGACTTTTTTTTTTAAGAAAACCATTTGCCCTAACAAGAAGGAAAAAAAAAGAATTTCAATCTCAGTGTTCTTATTCCTTATTGTGTTGGTTGTTTCAAGCCAGAGAGATAGCTCAGTGAGCTTAAGCTCATGCTTTGCATCTTTTTGTGCAGGAAGCCCTCCTTAGATCCCTGGCATTGTTCTCCCAGAACCACTCTGAGAAACCTTAAAGCAGAGTTGGGATTCCCCAAGTGCCACCAGGTTTGGCATCAGAAGAACAAAACAAAACCTTACCTGGATTTGTTACCTTCCACAAGAGGGGAGAAATAGTTTTAAGCATCTCAAATTATAATTTTAATTTAGTCCAAATCTATTTGCTTTCTCACATTAATATGTTGTTGGTGATGGAAATATGTGGATTTAGAAGTAAAGAGATCTTGGTTTGATTCTCAACTTTCTATTTAAAAAGAATTTTAGGGGTTGGAGCAATAGTCTAGCAGGTATCCCGTATAGTTCTACGACGACCAGTAGGTGTAATTTCTGAGCATCCCGAAAAGGACACAAACACAAAATACTAACTTGTTGAAAGCAGATAAACTCTTATTCAAACATTGGTATAAACCATCATGTCACTGGGATATTTTTAGCATTATATCAAGAAAAATGAGCGGGGGTGGTGGCAGGAGGAAACCTGGGTCATTGGTGGTGGGAAATCAACACCGGCGGAGGGATGGGTGTTCGATCATTTTATGACTGACACCTGATCATGAAAGCTTTGTAACTATCTCACAGTGACTCAATTAAAATTTAAAGTAAATAAAAATGGTAAAGTACCTATTTTATACCTCCTGACACCTTAGTCATTTTTTTTGCTACTTTTAATTTTTAAAACAGTTTTATCTATTCCCAATGGAGACGTTACTGGGCCCGCTCGAGCAAATCGATGATCAACAGGAGGGTCTTTACTTTACTTTATCTATTTGTTTATTTTTATTAAATCACTCTGAATTACTCAGTTACAAAGTCTTCATCATTGGGTTTCAGTCATACAATGTTCCAACATGCATCTCTTAACCAGTATACATTTCCCACCACCAAATGTCCCCAGTTTCCCTCCTTCTAGCCCCCCAATTCCAGTCTGCAGGCATTTTTCCTCCCTCTCTCCCTTTCTTCCCCCCTTTCTTTCTCCTCCTCCCCCCCATTACAGCTCCTTCCCCCTTTGGGGCATTATAGTTTGCAATATAGGTACTCAAAGCTTATCATGTATATCCTTTCACCTACTTTAACCACTCAGTTCTTATCCAGAGTGATCCCTTCTTTATCCTTACTGCACCCCTCCCCCCCAAACACACACACACACACACACACACACACACACACACACACACGCGCGCGCGCGCGCGCAGTACACTTGTGGTAAGTTTTCACATGGAAAGCAAATGCCTATTCTCCTATACTCTTTCTCCAGCCTCTTAATTACCTACTTAAAGCAAATCATAATAAATTTATCCTTAGAGTAAGAGGAAACAGCAATCTTTAAATACTGTAGTGGGTACTAGGTATACTTTGCCGTTTTCCTGATTGATATATTCATAGCATTTAGTATTATTCGCTGTTGGATCCCTGATTGAGGGGGAAACCTTAAGTAACTGACTATATGGTTCTTTATATTTGATTGCTTGTGATATCCAGTCTTTGCTTATACTTTATTGCTGTAATCCACAGTGTGCTTTGTTATTAGTAGCAATATTTGACAGTTAATAGTTAAGAGAATGCATCGGTAAGTGCAATATTTACATGCCTGAGGTCCCAATTCTAACCCTGCCAGTGCATAGTTCTCTCAGTACCACCAAGAACAACCTCAGAGCTCAGTGGGGAACAACTCCCAAACACAGCCAGTTAAGGCCCAAAACACAAAACCGAGAAATTGTTAGTTTTCTAATAAGTTCAGTAACTTTCTTGGATTTTATTATTGTTCGTATCATTGAGATGTGTGGGTGTTTTGAGTAAACAAAGGCAGAAGCTCCTCTAATGATTTTTTTCTGTTTTAGTCATAATAATTTAATAAATAAAAGCAATGAATGAATATTAAAATTGTTAGGTTGCCTCAGTATTGTATTCTGAAATTAAATTGTAAATGTGTGTGACATGTTTACATGATACATATTTTTATGAAAAATTTTAAATTCTATATAGATAATATACAAATATAAAACTGTATTTTCAGTAGTTTTCTAAAATCACTGAAGATTCTAATTATGAACATTTGAAAATCACTAAACCAATTTATGTGTTAAGTGTAAACATTTCAAAGAAATAAATGATTTTACTTGTAAATTTTGTAAAAATAAATGTTCTTTTATTTTCTTAATAGAAATCAGCCAAAATTACACCATGTACGCTTTGCAAATCATTGAGATCCTCAGCAGAAATGATTGAGAATACCAATAGCTTGGGAAAGACAGAGCTTTTCTGTTCTGTTAACTGCTTATCTGCTTACAGAGTTAAAATGGTTACTTCTGCAGGTAATACTGGTTTAATAAATTATATAAATTTAGTAAGCATTATAGTTACTTTTTCATACTACATGTATTTGTCCGAATTTAGTTTATTTTTAAGAGAAGTTAAAAATCTTTTGAGATGAGTTGTAAAATACTACTTTGCTTATTTTATGTTTATTTACCTGCTTTCCTATGTGCATTCCTCTTTCAGTAAAGAATTCCATATGGTTTCTTTAATATATTTTCTTCATCCACACTTTATTTCAAGATTCATTTATTTTGTAGTTTTAGCAATAGACTAGTAGATTTAAATTAAAATAAAAATTTTTTAATGTTTTTTTTTAAAAAAAAACGTGATGTATTTGAGGCTAGTTTCAGTTCCTACAACTCTTGGCCCTTGAATTAGAATTAATTCAAGTATTGTTATAGTTACAGCTAATAGTAATAAGTATTTTATAATACTTACTTATTTTCTCATACATATGTGTACATTTGTATGTATTACTCATTAGTTTTTATTTTGATTTGCTAAGGTGTACAAGTTCAATGTAACAGTTGTAAAACCTCAGCAATCCCTCAGTATCACCTAGCCATGTCAGATGGAAGTATACGCAACTTCTGCAGCTACAGTTGTGTGGTAGCTTTCCAGGTATGGCTTCAGGAATCTTCATATTCTCTAGTCAGTGAGTCACCTACTTCAGTAATTATGAACTTTCTAGTTCTGTGCTAGTTGTAGGGTTGCCCAACTTTCTAAATCTAGTTCATCATATATTTGGAGGCATACCAGTTTTAATTGCCTCTATACAATTAAATGATGCTGTTACCCAGATTATCTGTTGGGAGGATACTATTTTTTAAGGTTATTTGTTAAATTATTTTTTGATATAAATGACTCCTGTTCCCCATCCAGTTAAAAGTTGCCTGAAAGCAAGAATTTTTACCTGTTGTCAAAATCATCTTAAGTGCCTAGGTCTGTGCATGGCATATTAGACACTGAGTTCTGATATGTTTGAGTAAATAGATTTATTTATTGTTCTGTTTTTTGTTTGTTTCAGAATTTGTTCAACAAACCAACAGGAATGAATTCATCGGTAGTGCCCTTGTCTCAGGGCCAAGTAATTGTAAGCGTCCCCACAGGTTCAACAGTTTCAGCAGGTGGAGGTAACACTTCAGCTGTTTCTCCCACCTCCATCAGTAGTTCTGCTGCAGCTGGTCTCCAGCGTCTTGCTGCTCAATCCCAACATGTTGGGTTTACCCGAAGTGTTGTAAAACTCAAGTGTCAGCACTGTAACCGCCTCTTTGCTACAAAACCAGAACTTCTTGACTATAAGGTAACTTACAATATCATGATAAAAGTATTTCAGTATCTAAAATTAACTTTTCATCTTGGAATGACACTTGGTTTGTAAGAGGGATTTAGATTCCATAAGAAAAAATACACAGTATTAATTTAAACAATGTTATTTTTTGCAGGGTAAAATGTTTCAGTTCTGTGGCAAGAATTGTTCTGATGAATATAAAAAAATAAATAATGTGATGGCAATGTGTGAATATTGTAAAATTGAGAAAATTGTAAAGGAGACAGTGCGATTCTCAGGTGCTGATAAGTCATTCTGTAGTGAAGGTAAAGACAGAAGATTTTCGTACTATCCAACATCTTGGTTTTTGTTATTGCTAATTTTAGTTTTTGTTTTTAGTTTTACATCTCGATGTAATAATTGGTGTGAGACCTTAAGTTAAAGCTTTGTCACAGAGACTTTAAAGATGTAGATACTTAACTCTCCTTAATGTTGATTTTTATCTTTCCTCTTTCTTTAGGTTGCAAATTGCTTTATAAACATGACTTAGCAAAACGCTGGGGAAATCACTGTAAATTGTGCAGTTACTGTTTACAGACATCTCCTAAATTGGTACAGAATAATTTTGGGGGGAAGGTAGAAGAGTTCTGTTGTGAAGATTGCATGTCCAAGTACACAGTTTTGTTCTATCAGGTAAGTGTTATATACATTCCTGGTTTGCTTTAGTTAACGTCCCCTTTATTTCTCTTTTTTCTTTCATGTGATTTGAAGAAAAATTAATAATTTAAAACTTTTTCACTGTAAAGGGACCGTGGGATAATTTTGTCGTAACATCACTACACATGCTGAGTGTGATCCCATCACTGCACATGCTATTTGGAATCTCCAAAGTGTGCAGTGTTGAGCATGCTGCACTCCACTGTGTAAGACTAAATTGTACAATTTCTGGTCTGCACAACTAAGTGTGTAAGCCACATGACTTAAGTGTGTAACCCCTGCTCATTACAGCAATGACAGTAGTAAAAAGGAAGAGAAAAGGCAAAAATAAATCATTAATGAAATAAAGGATTTTAAAAAAAAAGTTATATAAAAAGACTAAACTTTGAAGTATTAAATATATTAAATTCTCTTACAACATTAAATTTTGTTACTGATGTTATATTTCTTGTGCTATTTTTCTATAGAAGACTTAATTAGTCTTATGACATTAAAATATTTAAAGATTACGTATTTTTTTATTTTCTTTTTGGGTGCAACCACAATTGTCTGTGCTTATGATTTCCTTCTGGCTCTGTTCTGAGTAATCACTCGTAGCAGGGCTTGGGGGACCACAATTGGTGCTGGCGATTGAACCTGGGTTGGCTCTATGCAAGGCAAGCACCCTACCCTTTGTACTGTCTGTCCACCCCCCGAATTATGCCTTTTTTTCATATTTTACTCTTGGTTTTTGGGTCACTCTTGGCAGTGCTCAGCAACCACTGGAGGTTGAATTGGGGTTTGCTGTGTGGCAGGCAAGCCCCTTAGCCCCAGTACTATCTCTCTCTGGCCCTTCCTTCAATTTTCATATAAGTAAAATTAGTTTTGGGCTGGAGTGATAGCACAGTGGGCAGGGCGTTTGCCTTGCACGACCCGGGTTCGATTCCTCCGCCCCTCTCAGAGGGCCTCGCAAGCTACCAAGAGGATTTCGCCCACACGACAGTCTGGGAAGCTTGCCGTGGCATATTCGATATGCCAAAAACAGTAACAAGTCTCACAATTTGTTGTGAGATGTTACTGGTGCCTGCTCAAGCAAATCGATGAACAATGGGAGGACAGTGCAGTGCTAAAGTTAGTTTTGAAATTTTCAAAAAAAGAAAACATTTTTATTACATGATGGTTTTGACTACTATTTATTAGCATTTCTATAATACGACTTTTTGTTGCTGATTGTTCAACTCATACATTTAAAAGAATGTGCTTTACCATGAAATTATCACATAATTAAAATTTTTAATTTTTATTTTTTAAATTTTTTTATTTATTGAATCACTGTGGGAAAAGTTACCAAGCTTTCAGGTTTAAGTCTCGGTCATGCAATCATCAAACACATTTCCCTTCACCAGTACTTAATTTTTACCACCAAGAACCCCAATATACCCCCCCCCCAGCCCTCCCAATGCCTGTGAGGCAGATGCATTCTAATTAACACTCTTATCTACTTTGATTAGATTCATTGTTTCGACAAAAGATGCACCATTATTATTTAGAGTTTACACCCCCAAATCAGACCTGCTGAAAAGGCATTATGAAATAATTGTTTTCTATAGCTGGTTACAAGAACCAAATGCTGTCACGTGGCCGCATTTTACTTATTAAGCCTGGAAGTATTTATGCTGAGAGTTAGATAATTATGAGATTGGTGTCTGTGGCTCTGGAGCCTTGGCTGTGCAGGAGAGCCGCTCATGGGGGGCAACTCGTGACCTCGGTAGGGCGTGAAGGACGAGCTGGGAATGCCCCCCTTCCCGTGAGGTTTCAGTTGCCCTATCACGACCAGCTCATACTTGACTTTCCATAAAGCTCGCAGGCAGCCGCCATCTTGCTGTCCAGAGGTAAAAAGGCGGAAGGGTTAAAAGTTTTTTGTATAAAGGTATTGATAAGTAAATAATTATTTATCATTTTATGGCTGTGACACATTTGTTTTTGTGATCTGAATCCTAAGTTAATTTTAACTAAATATTAGTTTTCCTTTTATTCAGTCAGATCACAGATAATTTATTTTCATTTCTTTACTGTTCTCTTTTATTTTCAGATGGCCAAATGTGATGGTTGTAAGCGACAGGGTAAACTTAGCGAGGCCTTGAAATGGCGAGGAGAAATGAAACACTTCTGTAATCTGCTTTGTATCTTGATGTTCTGTAATCAGCAAAGTTTGTGTGACCCTCCTTCACAAAACAGTACAGGTAAAATGAAACTTAGGTCTCCAATCAGTGCCAAGAGCCACTTTTCTTCTATAGATTGGCAGTTTGTAATTTCCTAGATTAATCTAATTAATTAATGAGCCTTAAGGCTCATTCATTCATTCAGTATTGGACATATCCAGTAGTATTGGTGGAGGTGGGGATAAGCACTGCTGTGCATTAAATTCAGGGCCTGGATCATGCTTTACCACTTGAGCATCTCCCTTGAGCTATCTCCCTTGCCTCTATATAGTGAATCAAACTCTCAAACTATGGGAAAGAATGGCAGGTTTACGTTTTGTATTTGAATACTTACACATCTTCCTTTTTAAAAAGAAGATCTAAGTTGGAGAGATAGTACAGCGTTAAGTAATCTGTATATACAGATTTTACTATATACAGCTGACCAGCTGACCTGGGTTTGATACACCAGACATAGTCCTCTGCGCAAACCAGGTGTGTTCCCACCCTGTCCCTCTTCCCCTACAAAAAAGGATGTGAGGGGCCATTGGATGCAACTGACTCTAGCTATCATCTCACATGATTCCCAGAGCATCCCCAGGAGGAGCATTGTAGGCCCAGAGTACTGCCAAGTATTACTCTGGAGGCTCCTCTGATTGGGTGGCCTGGGTAATCGCTGTCCCCACAGGGCCCAAGTAATTCCACGTCTTCAAACGCTTGCATTGAACTACTGGTCCAGTTCACTGAAAATCACCAGTGGAACTCCTGGACCTTTTGAGCACTGCTTCGAATGCCGTCTGGCCCCTGAAAAAGGATGTAAGAGTATGCAAAGAACATAGAATCTAACTCACACGGCCTTTAAACATATGCATAGTTATGCAAGGTAATGAGCAGAGTTTTTAAGTTTTACAATGTAAAAATAGGGGAAACTCCATTTGATCTGGAGATATACTTCACTTTGCTCCAATAGAAAAAGCTGTAGGTTGCCCAGAGTGATAGTACAGCAGGTAGGGCCTTGCATGCAGCTGACCTGTGTTCAATCCCTGGAATTTCATAGGCTCCCCTGGGTACCACTAGGAATAATTCCTGAGTGGAGAGCCATGCAGGGTGTGGCCACAAGAAAGAGAAAAGCTGTAACCTATAAAAACATTGTTATTTTTAGGAGTTTTTAAAAAAAATTTGTTTACGTGTGTGCATATAGGTTACATGAAGTTTCTTCTCTTTTGTTTAAACAGCGAGTGTTTCCATGGTGTCAGCAGCTTCAGCTGGGCCCCCCTCTCTAAGAAAAGATTCAACTCCAGTTATAGCTAACGTAGTATCATTGGCAAGTGCTCCTGCTGCTCAACCCACTGTAAATTCTAACAGCGTTTTACAAGGTATGGCTTGGTTTGAAAGCATTTTGTTCTTTCTTTGGAGGTGAATTTAGTGGTTTTCTTACCTTTTTTCTATCAATGGTCAATTTCCTGTGTTTATTATTTGTATTAGAAACCATGGCTCACTGTAGATTGCTAGGGCATTAAATAGTATTTTCATAATTTCCATATTTTTTTTACATATTCTACTTTAGAACAACTGCTAGTCTTCCCCTGAATTAAGATAATACATACTCATTATGAGACTTGGTGTTTATTAACCAATACTCAGTTTTTAATGCTAATGTTTAATTATGTAAGATCCTGAATATATGTTTCAATTTATATCAGGTGCAGTTCCAACAGTAACAGCGAAAATCATTGGGGATGTAAGTTTCATTATTTTTATTAGTATTGCCACTGTTTATTTTCCATTCTTACTCAGTTTGAATGTCTAAACCAATTTACCCTCCTTTATTCTTTATATTATATAATGATTTTATTATGTTAAATTTCCTCATATAGAATAAATTTCATGAGCTTGTTTTATCTTTGTTCAGGAATAGAATTTTTCTATTTAATTACAGATCTTTTGCATCCTCTTTTGCATGCTTGCAATCTTTATGTAGTTAGGATTTTTAAAAATTTTCAGAATTACTAAAAATTAGTCAAAATTCAGGCATAAAAGATTTTTCGTTTTGTAAGTATAGTCAGATTGTAAATGTGTATTAAAGTTTTTTTCTTGTCTAGTACAAATCACACAAATACTTCCTTTTACTAAATACTTTTTTTGTCTTTCAAAAGAAGAAAAATAAAATTTTGACTGTAACAGTGGCATTTCTAAAGTTTTCTGAGATGACTTTTTCATCTTTTTTTTTCAAGTTAAGTGATTGTTATTTCTATTAATCTTCGAGTTATGTATCTTGTAATACTTAAAACCATTTAGAAAGTAATTTGTCCTCTTTTTAAAATAAGTACTATTAAGTTGAAATTTTAGTTCAAAACATACTCATAAAGATAAGATGTAGAAACATTAAGGAAATTTTTCTGGATTTTAGAGAAAATAGAAGTATGTTTAGCTTAGTTTTATGAGATTTAATATCAATATTTATGTAACACGCTAAGAAGTAGGGGGTGGAGAGTTAGTACACCAGGAAAGGTGCAGTACCCCTGCTAAAGCTAACTTGTATGCCGCCAACCCAGGTTCATTTCTCAGCACTATGTTTGGCATAGAGAGAAAGAGAAACCACAGAAAAGAAAAATCCTTGGTTAGTATAGATAGGTGACATAATATCAAAATTATACCTAAAATAAAACAAGTATATAAATCATAGTAAAAATAATGACATAGCCAGTCTGGAGACTATAATAGTACATGATGATTGACAGGCCATTTCAGGCAAATTTGCATGATAAAAACAGGTGAAAAACAGTTTAATTTACTCAAGCAATATAATTGAAAGAATACAATTACAGTCTTTCAAAATTTTTTTAAAAATCAGTTATTTTTTAAACTTGTGTAGTAATGTTACTGATAAGCAGTCATATTTTTCAGTAGGAGTAACATTTAGAATTAATGTAGAGTTATCAAAATACTGTATTGTTGATATTTCAGGACTTTTGTACTTACATATTTAAATACTTACGTTTTTTATCTTTTATGTAATTCTTACGGTATTTTTTGAAAATAACTTTTTTATTAATATATTTTGAAATTTTTTATTTTTAAACTAGGCAAGTACACAGACAGATGCCCTCAAACTGCCGCCTTCCCAGCCTCCAAGACTTTTGAAGAATAAAGCTTTATTATGCAAACCCATCACACAGACTAAAGCCACCTCTTGCAAACCACATAACCAAAACAAAGAATGCCAGACTGGTATGGTCCTTAAATTTTTTATTTTAGGCTTTCTTGGGGGGAAATGAATGTAGAATTTGCATAAATCACTTTTGAAATTTTGCTTTTCTCTAGATGAGCATCTCTTCTTTTCTTTCATTTTGGTTAGGGTCTCCCAAGCAGTGGTCAGGAGGCCCATGGTTGGTTGCTCCAGCAAGTCTCAGCTGGGGTACAGCTTCTCTTGATAATATTAAGTGCTGCTCAGGCCTGTGCTTGTGGGTCTCCAGTGCTGCACCTGGCCATGATTGGTGGTTCATGTAGTGCTGGTTGTTGAAGGGGGTTGACTCATGCAAGGTCTTACCTCTCTGTCTAGCCTACTTCATTGCCCAACTTAATTCTCACAGTCTTGATTTCTTTTTGAGTTATGTATTTTTATTTTCTAAATCTTAATAGGATAATTCAAAGAGAATGTAGCTGTAATACCATCCTGGAATTGCATCTTTTAATTTCTTTTTTTAATGGATTATAACATTCTCTTTTGTGGGAGAAGGGGATGATATCCAGCAATATTCAGAGACGACTCCTGGCTCTATGTTAAGGGTCAGTCTTGGCAGTTCTCAGGGACTATATGTGGTGCCAGGACTCAGATCAAGGTCAGATGCATGCAAGGCAAGCAAGTGCCTTATCCCCAGTACCATTTCTCTGTCCCCTAATTTATTAATGATCATGTCATAAGCTTAGATACTGGTTATATGAAGTGTTTCTTAAGAGAAACTATTGTTCCCCCTAGCTCCCCCCTGCCAAAAAGGTGGGGTTCAGAGAGATAGCAAGGTAGGGACACTTGCCTTGCACACAGCTGATCTTGGTCTGATTGGCACCACATATGGTCCCCTGAGCATCTACAGGAGGATTTTTAAGTGCATAGTGAGGAGTAATCCCTGACAACAGCTGGTTGTGGTCAAAAACCAAAATTAAAAAAAAAACCAACTTGTTTTTCATATTGAGTTTTTATGTATGCAGTTTGAAATGTAACTAATTTCATAGAGGGAACTTCAAAATTTCTTTTTTGGGGGTCAGGAAGGGAACCTTTCACTTTAGGTATCAGGTAGTGTAAAAGTTCCTCTTGGTGAAGTACCAGGCTCAGCAGTTAACTCAGTTGATTCAGTATGCGGGACTGAGGATGCAGGGCACCTTGGTATTTGAGGGCCGCCCTAGCATTGCTTAGGGATCTCTAGGGCTTAAACCAGATGATAACTTGCATAGGACTTATTACGTGCCTCCCCACCTCTACCCCCACACAAAATCCTGGAGCTACTTTTCTGCATATCTGGCAAAGTAGTGACCGCTTGAAAAAGTGGTGACTTCTTTTCTAGCAGGCCAGTTTGTGGGTGGACACTGGGTGGAGGAAAGGAGACCTTGGATTCTCTCAGTCACAGTTTCACCAGTAAATTTATCCTCTTCAACTTGAAGCATATGAGGATGAGGAATGATGGTGGCCTGCCTGCCTGCCTGCCCACCTGCCCTGGTAGACCTTGTTTGGGAATGGTTAAAAATGGAAACAAATTCTTCTGCCCCCAGTTGCCCCAAAATGTGGCTTCTTGGGCTGAAATGATAGTACAACAGGTAGGGCACTTGCCTTGTACATGATCTACCCTGGAGCTGCAGCATCCCATACAGTCCCCCAAGCACTGCCAGGAATTTCCAGAGCCAGGGCTTACCCCTGAGTATCACCAGGTATGGCCCCCAAACAAAAGCAAACCAAATGGGGCTTCTATCATATGAAGCTGGCTGAAGTGGAGTATTGTACAGGTAGTGGCTCATATATCACAGACTTCGACTTTTCTTCCTACAATTAAAGATTTTGTTCAAAAAAATTCTGGGCCAAAGTGATAGTGCAGTGGGTAGGGCATTTGCCTTTCATATGTCCAACCCAGGTCCTATTCCAAATATTTAGTGTGATTCCCTGAGCCCACTAGGAGTGATCCTTACACACAGTAAAGTAAGTAAAGTAAAGGCCCTCCCGTTGATCATCGATTTGCTCGAGCAGGCCCAGTAACGTCTCCATTGGAGACTTTGTTGTTACTGTGTCTGGCATATTGAATACGTCACGGGGAGCTTGCCAGGCTCTGCCGTGCGGGCGAGATACTCTCGGTAGCTTGCCGGGCTCTCCGAGAGGGGTGGAGGAATCGAACTCAGGTCTGCCATGTTGGCTGCGTGCAAGGCAAACGCCCTACCGCTGTGCTCTCGCTCCAGCCCCCTTACACACAGAGCCAAGAGTAAGCCCTGAGCACCTCTGGGAGTGGGCCAAAAAATAAAAGAGGAAGAATCAAATCCTAGGTTCTTCATCTGGAATGTTACTCTGTAGACTAGTATTTTTCAGACATTAGTATGTATGTGAATTATTTAGGAAGCCTACTAACTAATAATACAGTGAAGCATATAATACTAATAAACTCTGGATAAAATCAGTACTTCTAGTCCAGGGACTACATTGACTAGTAGGTGCAGAAGGTATAATCGTACTTCTCTCTCTCCCTTTTTTTAAATTTTTTAATTTTTATTTATTTTTTTTTTGTAGGAGTACTGCTATTTATTCAGTACTCCTGATTAGCTGATTGAATTGTGCATGAACTCCACCTTACTTTTTTTTTTCCCATTTTTTATAATTTTATTTATTGAATCACCGTGAGAGCAGTTACAAAGCTTTTGGGTCTAAGTCTCAGTCATACAATGAAACACCCATACCTTCACCAGTGCTCATTCTCCACCACCAAAAATCCCAGTATACCCCCAACCCACACCCTCCCCTTGCCTGTGGGGCAGATAATTTCCACATTACTCTCTCTCTACTTTGATTACATTCACTATTTTGACACCAGACCCACCATTATTTGAGATTTTACCCCAACACTCAGATCTGCTGAAAAGGCAACAATAGACAATTTGTGTTCTGTTGCTGGTTATGAATAACATATGATGTCGTGTGGCTGCAGTAGGGCCATGTGGTTTTGAAATTCCGAAATTTTAACACTTAAATCTGGAGGGATTTCTGCCAAAAGCCACTGGGTTTAGAGATCTGCTCCTGAGTCTCTGGGATCATGGCTGTTGAGCAGCTTGATGAGGAGCCAGAGAGGCTGCTCGTGGGCGATGACTTGGGGTCTCATTGGGGTGGGGAGGACAGGCCCGGCTCCACCCCCCCCCCAACCCCCCCATCCCGTGAGGCCCAACAAGTTTCGTCACTGTGGGCCCAAGCCTGACTGTCCAATGGCCTCTGGAGGATGACAGCCACCAAGTCGCCAAGAGGGAGCAGGCGGAGGGACAACACCCTTTCCTCCTTGGGGTGGCCCGGCGACAGTAACGTACTGTGGATCCCGGATGCATTTCTGCCAAAAGCCACTGGGTTTTGAGATTTGTTTGAGTCCCTGGGATCATGGCTGTTAAGCAGCTTGATCAGGAGCCAGAGAGGCCATTCGTGGGCAATGACTTGGGGCCTCGTTGGGGTGGGGAGGACAAGCCCGGCTCCACCCTCATCCAGTGAGGCCCTGTGTGTCTCGTCACTGGGGGCCCAAATGTGACTATCCAGTGGCCTCAGACGGATGGCGGCCATTGGGCCGCCAGGGGGAACAGGCCAAGGCACGAAACCTATTCCCACCTGGGTTGGCCCAGCACCAGTAGCCTACTGCAGAGACTGGACGCATTTCTACCTAAAGCCGCTGGGTTCCGAGATTCGTTTCTGAGTCTCTGGGATCATGGCCATTAAGCAGTTCAATCAGGAACCAAAGAGGCCTTGCCTCCAATTATATAGCTGAGCCGGAGGTGGTTTGTGGGTGTGTTTCCCACATACCTAACTTTTGGCCGTTTACTTTCTTTGTAAACTTTGCCCCAAGTTTTTGAGGTCTGGCCAAAGGCACAGCAGCAATTTTGGGGTATCTGGAAGTCAGAGGGCGCCATGAGGCTGCTGATGCATTCGCCTCACAGGTACAGATTGACGTGCTGGCGGCACCATACCCCCTCCCTTTTTTTAAAAAAGTTAGTAGTGAATTATTTAATATAATGTAGGTTGGGTACCAGCCATTTTATCATCAGATATTTCTATCTTTTTATGATACCATATTATGGTAAAACTAATATATTTTAGTTGCTGCGCTAATCCTAAATCAGATTATTAGCTTTTCAATTACCACTAGCATTATTGTTCTCTTATGTGAATAATTTTAAAGTTAATTAGTGTTTCCTTTTTTGAGGAATGATAAAGTCAATGGTGCTCAGGGCTTATTCCTATCTCTGAGCTCAGGGATCCCTCCTGGCGGGCTCAGAAAACCATATGAGTCCTGCGGATTGAACACAGGTCAAACGTGCAAGGCACATACCCTACTGCTGTACTATAGCTTTGGCCCTTATTGAGTATTATTTTCATGGCACACAGGAAAGACTAATATTTGTTAAATAATTGAATCGGTCTTCCATTCTCTTCCCATCACTATTCTCCTTTTCCTGAATTCTTTTTCTTTTGTAGGGGGGAGTCTTGGGGCCACACCCAGTGATGCCAAGGGGTTACTCCTGACTCTTTGTTCAGCAATTGGTCCAGGCGCGCTCCAGGGTCATATGGGGTGTCAAGGAGCCCTCCCTACTGTACTCTGCCTCTGGGTCCCTCTCTTTTCATGATCAATTCCTGTTCAATTTCATTTTTTTAATACCTTTAAACATGTTATTTGTTTTTCATTTTTGTTTTGTTTTGGTTTTTGGACCATACTCCACATTGCTTATCGTATACACCTCGCTGTGTGCTCGGGGATCACCCCTAGCGGTTCTGGGGAACCATACAGAGTGCCAAAGCTCAAACCCAGGTTGACATATAAGGCAAGTGCCCTGCCTTCTGTACTAGCCCTTGGTATTCGTGGTTTTTTTGGGGGGCGCGGGGGGAGATTGGGGGTGTCTATATCAGGCCTTACTCTTGGGTCTGTGTTCAGGGATCACTTCTGGGGCTAGGGGGACCATACACAGTGCTAGGATCAAATCCCGTTTGGCCATATGCAAGGAAACCATCGTACCCATTATACTATCACTCCGGTTTCTGTCACTGTATTTGTTTTGTAGGTATAATAAGTACTTGAGTACCTGAGAACTTGTCATCTTTGTTCCATGTATTGTAGTTGCTTTCTGATTCACAAATTACATACTTTTTAATCCATGCTAACACAGCAACGGCATTATTCTTTTTTTTCCTGAGATATAGTTGATATGTATATAATATGAAGTATACTAATTTCAGTTGTGCAATGTAATGATTCAGTGTTTATATTTAATTGGAAATGATAAGTTAAATGTAGTTAGTATCTAATCATATAGAACTACAAATATTTTTATGATGAGAAATTTTAAGATTTTTATATTAGGAACTTTCAGATGTGCATTTTGGTGTTTGTAACTATACTCCAGATTCTTTATCTCCTTTTGACTTGCTTGTTTTTTAATGTTGTTTTTTTGTACATACCCCATGGTGCTCACGGGTTCTCTCAGCTTTTTTGTTTATGGAGGTCACTCCTGACAGTGCTCGGGGTTTTGGGGGGGGGGGAGTGAGATCTTGTGGTGCCAGAGATAGAACCTGGGCCTCCCACATGCAGAGCATATGCTCAGCCCATTGAATTCTCTGGACTACTTAAATCATTTTTTAGTGCAGTTCCACATCACTTCCTTTTCAACAATCTGTAGTAGTTCCCCTCTATTAAAAATGATGCAAAAATGTACATTGTTACTTCATAAAAACTAGCCATTCTACAAGTTCATATTTCTCTCTCATACTATTCTACTTATTTTTATACTTTTCCATGTTTCTTTTCTAAAATCACTATTCCACGTCTATTTATCTGTCCAAGTTATACTCCACATTTATTTTATTCTTCGATACTGTTATTTTGTGTTCCCCACTTTTTTTTTCTTTTTGGGCCACACCCAGCGATGCTCAGGGGTTACTCCTGGCATGGGATTCTGGGAATCGAACCCGAGTCGGCCGCGTGCAAGGCAAGCGCCCTACCCTCTGTGCTATCCCTCCAGCCCCTGTGTTCCCCACTTTTGATGTACTTCTTTTTTTCTATGAACTCCTAGTGTCATGTTGTTATTAATCTCTGTGCTTAAAATTCAAGGTGTTTTTAACCCTTTCTTATTAATTTCTTTGTTAGAAGACACTCCGAGTCAGCCCCAGATCATTGTGGTGCCCATTCCTGTTCCAGTGTTCGTGCCATTACCTCTTCATCTTTATACTCAGTATGCGCCTGTCCCGTTTGGCATTCCAGTTCCAGTGAGTAGTTACTTAGAAGTTAAATAATTTAGCATACTTTTTTCAATTGAAAATACACAGTTCCAGCAAGTGATAGGATGTAAATTTGTTTGTGCATGCTAAGGGAAATTGGGGAAACTGGGGACATTGGTGGAAGGAAGGTCACACTGGTGGTAATTTGTTGGAGCATTGAATGCCTGATACAGCTGTATTCTGAACACGTTTGTAAGTCAGTGTTTTTTAAAAATATATTTATAGGTCCAACACAAAATACTTAACTCCATGAAAACTATTTTAATGGTTGCTGGGGGACCAAAAGAGGGGAGAAGGGAAACAAGAAATGGAGGGAGTCGTTGGTGGTGGGATGACACTGGAACATTGATAGTGCCTGCAGTGGTGACAGTTGTACACATTCAGAGGGATGATGCTAATTCTATGAATTTCCATGATACTGGAAACCAGTGATAAGTAAATAATTTTTTGGGTGATGGGATTGCCAAACCCAGCAGTTCTCTGGGAGTATTCCCATCTCAGTGTCTGTGATCATGTATTTCCAGGGATAGAACCTAGAGCTCCTGCATGCAAATACACTAGCACTCAAGTTCTTTGAGCCATTTCCTTGGCCCAAAAGTTGGGGGTGAGGGTAGGGTTTTTTCCCCCTTTCTTTCAGCACTGTGATGTATAGTCCAATTAGTAGTGGGTACTGTGTTGTAACACCACATCCACCACTTAAATTGGCAGATTACCCCCACCAGAGTCTGCAGGCCCTTTCCTATTTCCCTACCCCTTGGCAAATTTAGTTCTGTAGTCTGTTTCAGAGGCTGATACCATCGACTATTTATAATTCCCTTACAATGTACTTTTATATTCCACATACCTGAGCAGTCATAATTCTTATTTACTTTAGCATTTACAGCTTAAGAAAACTTGTTCGTAAATTGTATCAAACTCTGTTTGACTATTATCATATATATTAATACAGCATGTCAGGGACCACTTTGGTCTATACTTTGATTTTGGTTTTGTTGAGGAAAAAGGATTTTGGGCCACACCTTGAGGTTCATATCAGAATGAAAATATGTATTTCAGCAGTGGGAATGGTCACTTTAATATTTTGTAGGTTTTTGTTGTTGTTGTTACGGGGTCACACCTGGGTGTACTCAGGGCTTACTCCTGACACTGTGCTCTGGGATCATTCCTGGCGTGCTTTGGGGAACTATATGGAGTGTTGGGATTGAACCTGGGTCACTGCGTGCAAGGCAAATGCCCTACCGGCTGTACTATCTCTCTGGCCCCAAACAATTTCTTGTTTTGACAACACACCCTTTACCCAAGAAACACTTTAGTCTATCTTTGGTCTTCCAGATGCCTGTCCCTATGGTTATTCCATCCTCAATGGATAATGAAGATAAAGTACCTGAGAGTATTGAAGACATTAAGGAAAAGCTTCCCTCACATCCATTTGAAGCTGATCTCCTTGAGATGGCAGAAATGATTGCAGAAGATGAAGAAAAGGAGAAGACTCTATCTCAGGGAGGTTGGTATCATTTTAAAGTAAAGAAAGAAAAAACACACCTTCAAATTTTCAGGTAACAAGTAATTTTAAGTATCAGCCAGTCAAGATGTTACTAAAAATTTTATTATGTTTAAACACTGAATCTGTTACTGTTAAACTTGTTGAAACATTTGAAATTTTTCTTTTTGGTGCTAGGGAGGTTTTGACAACACCTGCTGCTTCAGTGAGTACCCCTGGCTCTATGTTCAGGGGTAACTTCTGCTAAGCACCGTAATCCCTGTATTATCTCTCTCCAGTCCATTATATCTAAGGATTATATCATTTTTATAAAGCATTTCTATTCAGTACAGTTTTCAGTTGTTAATGTTTTCGGGGGTGGAGGATTTGTAAATCTTAAGCTTACTGATCATTTTCAGTCCTGTGTTCAAAGCCACAGTCTCCATACAAATTCGTGTTGTATAGCAACTGTATAGACGGTAAGTGAAACTTAGGGGTGAAAAGTATAGGTGAATTGTGTTCTCTTAGTGTAGAATAGTGGTAGTAATAGTAATTAACCTATCTTTGTGTTACTGTATTAGGTATTATCTTCAAATACATTATGTATATCACTTCTTCTAACTTTGTAACAACCATTTGTGTTCGGAAGGGAGGGTGTAATCTGTTTACTGCAGATTCCTCAAAATGGTTAGTCAAGAAGTGATGGAGTGAGATCTTGAATTCCATTTTCTCTGACACCCAAATGTGTCATTATCCATATATCAGTAATGAATATTCACAAGTTTTTACTATTAGTACCACCTTTAAAATTTCTACAGCAGAGATAATCATAATGAGATAGAATAGCATTTAAGATAATTAAAATATATGTGAATTTTTATAGAAATAAGTTTTATCTGTCACTGATAAACCTAGAAGATAATCTTTCCTCAATGTTTTCTTTACTTCAGTCACAGATTTAGGTTATGATTTCACATAATAAATGCTAAATGAATTTTGAACATCACAGCATTTAAAAAAATACCATTAAATTTGCTTTTTTGTTGCCAGGATATTTTTTAATACTATATATTTTGAGAAATGGATAAAAGTTTACTCCTTACTATTCCAGTGTTTCTGATCTCCTTTTGCTACTTATAATTCCAAAATTCTACTTCACTTATATGTGGATTTGGGAAGGGGAGTTGTTTCTGTGTGTATGTGTATTTGTGAGTGTGTGTGTGTCTATGTATTTAAGATATTAATAGCCTGATGTATTAAAGTACATGTATTTGTAATAAGTGTGTATATATTTAATATCTTAGGCTGTCACTCCTATCTATAAATGTAGAATTTTGTAACTTCTGATACTATATTTGTGTATATATATGTAGTTTGGAATCTTAGCTAGTTCTTAGTGATAGTTCTCATTTTAAAATAGTTCAGTTCTCAAATCAGCACTGCAGCACTGTCCTCCCGTTGTTCATCGATTTGCTCGAGTGGGCCCAGTAACGTCTCCATCGTGGGACTTACTGTTACTGTGTTTGGCATATCGAATATGTCACGGGTAGCTTGCCAGGCTTTGCCATGCGGGCGAGATACTCTCAGTAGCTTGCCGGTCTCTCCTAGAGGGGCAGAGGAATCGAACTCTGGTCGGCAGCATGAGCTGCATGTAAGGCAAATGCCCTACCTGCTGTGCTATTGCTCCAGCCCCAGTTCTCAAATCAATAGCTAGCATTTTGTAGGTGCTTCAAAGTGGATAGTTCTAATTACAGTAGATGAAATCAGATGGTTTAGAAACACGAAGGAGAGGAAAGATTTTCAGTTAGGTGAGAACTAGCTCATTTATAATAGAAGAACTTTGTCTGAGTTTAAAACAGAGCGCTTTGGGGGGCTTGACTCTTGAAAGTCCTTGTTCTTCTTAGAACAAATATTTCTGCGTTTTTATGCTTGCTTGCTGGTTTACTCCCTCGAGCCCATGTTCTCCCTTGAATACATATTTACTCTCTCCTCACCTCTTTCGAAGTAAATTTCTTCCAATAAAAACTGTCAAGTGGGACTAGAGCAACAGTACCGAAAGTAGAGATTGCCTTGCATGTGGCTGACCCAGGTTTGACCACTGGCATTTTATATGGTTCTCCAAGCATTGCCAGGAATGCAAAACCAGGTGTAACCCCAAAGTATCCCCAGGTATGGCCCCCAAATAAAAACAAACCGCCAAAAAGTATTGAAAATAGTCACGGTCCTCTTGTTGTTCATCGATTTGCTCGAGCAGGCCCAGTAACATCTCCATCATGAGACTTGTTGTTACTGTGTCTGGCATATCGAATAACGTCATGGGGAGCTTGCCAGGCCCTGCCGTGCGGGCGAGATACTCTGGGTAGCTTGCCGGGCTCTCTGAGAGGGGTGGAGGAATCAAACTCAGGTTGGCCATATTGGCCGCCTGCAAGGCAAATGCCTTACCCACTGTGCTCCAGCCCATTGAAAATAGTATCTTTATTAAAATAAAGCCTTTAACAAATCACTTTCAGTTATTTTATTGAATCATTGTGCGATAGATCATTATAAAGCTGTTTATGATTGAGTTTCAGTCATGCAGTATTCCAACACCCATCCCTCCACCAGTGTACATTTCCCAGCACCAGTGTTCCCAGGTTGCCTGCCATCAGACCCACCTCCTTCCTGCATAACCTCAGGTAGTTTAGGTTTATTGGGTTGCTCCTATCACAGTACTCCCATTCTTCTGTTTTTATCTGTAGCTTCTTTCTTTGTGCTCTGTTGACTTGTGAATATTGTTTTTCTCTTCTCCCTAAGTCCTTTGCTTAGTTTATTCAGAGCAGTGTCCTTTTTGTATGGACACAAAAAAACAGTATATGCTATGCTTTTTTAATGTGACTCTCAGTAATATTTTCCTCCTATGCTTCTGTTCTCTCATCTAAGCCTCAGCTGCCCTTACTACTTCCTAGCACCCCCCAAAAGCAGGGTCTTGATGAGGGACTGGATGGAACCAGGGCAAGCAGTAAGGTGTGTGCTACCCTGGCATCGAGATGGGCCTGGCCAAAGTGCCATAGTGCTTAACTATAGGTTAAGAGCTTGATCATGGACCAATACTGTCATGATCCAAAAAATAATAACTAGATTCAGACCCAGCTAGGGTTAGGAATGATTAGTCTGGCCTGAGTGCTGAGTCTGAGTCTGTGGCAAGATATCCCCAGGAGAGCTGCCCTACAAGCCTCAATGTTATCTCTTACTGTGTCCATACAAAAATAAGTAGTATTAAAGGTTGATAGTTGTTATTGGACTGAGGAAAGGAGAAAAACACCTTAAGAGGTATTTTGTCCTTGGGCAGTCAGGAAGGGCTTTGGAATACCTTGGGTAGTGTTTCCTCTGAACCTGGTGGGTGCAGGAAAGGCTGGGTGCAGTGTCAGCCCAGAGTTCTGAGGAGTTGGAGAGACTAGAGGGTTGGAGAATGAGAGAGCAGGGTGGCAAGATGGACCGCGCTGAGGCTAGCAAGGGGGACAGAGAAGAATGTAGAAGAAAAATACAGGAGCAGGCACGTGGAGAGAAAGAGCCCAGGCTGCGAGATGGAGCTGAGAGATGAGTGGGAGAGACAGAAGGAGACAGGAGTAAGGTGAGTGTGAGACTAGAATGGGAGGCCCAGAGAGACTGGGGCAGGCGTGTGGGGAGAATGGAATAAATGGCAATAGGCCTGGCCCTCCTTTCTTACACCTTTGGGGCCTCCCCCGGTCGTGCCCCCCCCCCCACACACACATGTTTTATGCATAAAGTGTTTTTATTTCGCTGTCTCTGTCTCCATCCTCCTCTCCCTCCCTCCCTTCCCCTCCCCTTTTTGGGCATTAACACTTCTAATTTTTTTAATACTTTGAATTTTTCTTTTGTTTCTCAAATTTTAGTTTTTATGCCTACCCAACAATGCTCAGGCTAGTTTATATCACACCTGCTAATACCTGGGGACAGTATATGGTGCTATGAATTTCAGCCAGGGTCTGCTTCGTGTGACAACAAGCATCTTATCCTTATAATATCTTTTAGACCCAATGCTTTCAATTCTTTAAATTTTACTATTTTGTTGGCTTGTTTGGCATTTTTTTGGGGGGCCACTCTCAGGGATTGTTTCTGACTCTGTGTCAGAGATCACCCTTGGTAGGTCTCAGTGGACCAAATGGAATGGTGGGAATTAAACTCTTGTTAGCCACGTGGAAGGCAAGTGCCTTACTTACTGTACTATCACTCTAGCCGAAAACTATATTCTGTTTAGTTCCATGTGTTCGTTGCTCCATATAAATTGTTTTAAGTCTTTTAGTCATCTTTTGCTGTGATACAGCATATTACATATTTAGGAGGGAGAAATAGTAATTAAATGCAAATTTATCAATGGGAGGAAACGTTAGGGAAAAAGGGTTTCAAATGCATAAGAGATAAAATCAAAAGTAAAGGTTTTTCTTACCTATGACTTCTTTCATACCACTACGTAGAAATATAACCAGTTGCCAGTGACAATTTGTCTACCTGAAACTTGTTTACTTTTCTACCAGTGTCTAATTCTGTAATGAATTTTTTTCTGCGCATGAAACTAGAATTCCCTAGAATTCCCTAATATATTTCTTGTATATAATATAATCATTTCATTTGAGATGCAATTTCATTTTTCATATATGAATTGTCTTTTGTTTTTTTTAACCTTTTCTTTAGGATCGCAAACTTCTGAACAGGAACTCTTTCTAGACACCAAGATATTTGAGAAAGGTTTGTAATTGTAAATTTGTTTTTTTCCCTGGAGTGGGGATACTGGACCTCACTGAATAGTGCTAGCTGACCATGTGATGCCAGGAGTCAAACTGGGTCTTCTACTTGCAAATCATGCCCTCACTTTATTTCCCTGGTCCTATATATCTGTTTTGGTTCTTAAACATATTATCATCTGTTCACAATAAAGACCCAGGAGGGCCAGAGATGTAGTTCAGTGAATAGGGCATCTGCCTTGCATGTGGCTTACCCAGGTTTAATCCCTGACTTTCCACGTAGTCTCTCAAAACCGCCAGGTATGCTTCCTTAGTGGAGCTCTGAGCACTACAAGGTATGACTCCCAAACAAATGAAAAACAAGGACCCAGAGGCCAAAGGGATGTACATTTGGTAGAGTGATTACCTTGGATGAAGTTGACCCCGTTTTGATTCCCATGTGGTCACCTGAGCAGGGTTAGGAGTAAATCCTGAGCATCTCTGGGTGTGACCTTAGAGTCAAATAGTAGTAGTAGTCGTCCTAGTAGTCGTAGTCGAAGAAGAAGAAGAAGAAGAGGAGATGGTTGGCAACCACATCATCTCTGCTTTACTAATGACATTGTTCTAATAACACCAAACATTAGTGAAGCGGCACAAATGCTGGTCAACTTTTGACTGTGAGTGTGGAAAGGTCGGACTGGAACTGAATCTCACAAAGACAATGTTTATGAGAAAGGGTCTCTTTCCTGATGTTCCATTAAGTCAACATGACAAATGACCTGGCACCTGAGTTGTGCAGGAGGAAGAGAGCGGCATGGAATGCCTTCAAGAGAAATAGTTAAGAGGACAAAGAACCTTCCGCTCTGGGCATATCTCCTTGACTCCACAGTTCTTCCTGCATTAACATACGCCTCAGAGACCTGGGCCCTACGAAAACAGGATGAGAACACCATTCGGGTCTCAAAGAGGAATTGAAAGAGCTATGCTTAGAGTATCACACTTCACTCAATTGAGAGAAGGAATCCAGAGTTCCGACCTCCATCGACAATGGAGAATCAGGGGCACTGTCTTGTTTGCCAAGGCATCGAAAATCAGATGGGCTGGACATGCAATGCAATTTGTAGATGACCACTGTTACGGATTGGATTTTATGGGACGTCAAAAGATCATGTGGTCGCCCTCCTACAAGTTGGTCAAACTTCTTCGTCAAGACCCTGGATGATCGATTTGAGGCTCTTTGTGTTCCTGGAGCGAGCACACGCCATTGGGCTACACTAGCACTTGACAGGGATGAATGGAGATGTTATTGGCACCTGCTCGAGCAAATCGATGAGTAACGGGATGTCAAGCGATCAAGTGATCAAGTGAATAGTAGTATTAATACAACAAACCCATA
Organism: Sorex fumeus; assembly: GCF_029834395.1. NCBI lineage: Eukaryota > Metazoa > Chordata > Mammalia > Eulipotyphla > Soricidae > Sorex > Sorex fumeus. The sequence continues at coordinate 50,573,493 of NW_026606104.1, forward strand.
AAGCATTCACATCATTGGATTTAGTTTGTAATTCCAGCAACTTTTTAGGGGATATCAAGTATCAAGTGCCCATTTGCAGTAAAAATAATGAAAGCTATCCGAAATACTGGTTTTAAGGATTAATTTGAGATAATGCTTTAAAATATGTACCAAGGTTATGAATATAATTCTGTGAGATTGGTCTAGCAGTCATGTCAGTTTTCCATATCAAGCATTTAGGAATTTCCTGAGCATATCAAGAGTCTTATCTTGGGATCGAGGGATTGTACAGTGGATAGAGTGCTTATCTTTGCATGTGACCAACCCGGATTTGATCCTTGGCCTCCCATAAGGTTCCTGAGCACTGGGCCTCCTCCTGTCCTCAACCCACCCAAACTCTCACTCTCTCTCCCCACCTCTGCTCCAGTGTGGTCCAAAAGGAAGAGGGGAACAGTATCATCTTGTATTTGATACGCTTCGCTAATGACTTATTTGTTTTATGTGTATTTCAGACCAAGGAAGTACTTATAGTGGTGATCTTGAATCAGAGGCAGTATCTACTCCACATAGCTGGGAGGAAGAGTTGAATCATTATGCCTTAAAGTCAAATGCTGCACAAGAGGCTGATTCAGAATTGAAGCAGTTCTCAAAAGGGGAAACAGAACAGGATCTGGAAGCAGATTTTCCATCAGGTTTGTACAGTGGTATAATCTGTCTCTCACCAACCCCCTGTTTTAGAAGGTTGATGCAACTCTGACTTGACATTTTTAAGTTTCAAAAAAAAATTTTTTTTGTTTTGTTTTTGGGTCACACCCGTGCATGCACAGGGGTTACTCCTGGCTCATGCACTCAGGAATTACTTCTGGCGGTGCTTGGAGGACCATATGGGATGCTGGGAATCGAACCCAGGCTGGCTGCATGCAAGACAAATGCCTTACCCGCCGTGGTATTACTCTAGCCCCTGGTTAAAAAAATCTTTATAATCCCTGTTGCCTTCAAAGGTGTTGTTTTTATAAGTGATCTTTCCTTTTTTTTTTCCTCAAAAATTTTTATTGGAGTTTTTAATTTTTTTTTTTAAAATAAAAACGGGTTTTACTTGGAAATTCGGAGGTGGGGGGCATCATGAGAGAGAGAATGAGCTCAAGAAAGAATGCAGGCTTCTCCACAGTGGGGGAGAGACCCCCAAAACAGATTCCAGCATTAAAGTATGAAGGTATGGAAGTACACGTCTCAGGATGGGATGTATGGATGACACATGCTCAGATACCACATGCACTAAGTTGCAACACATGTGATTGGGCAGCATATGCATGTAAGGGTTTTCTTTTCTTTTTTTTTTTTGATTGGTCATATATGTTTTATTTATTTTTTTAATCACCGTTGTGCTCTCGGGCCACTTCCCCTACCCTGGGGAGGTTGATGGTGATGGGCAGGTGAAGGAAGGAAACAAGGGTCAGGCTGGTTTTTGTCAGTTGCAGTTTATTCCATTCCCATCTCCTTTCTCCTCTTGATTCTCCTCCTGCCTCTTTCTCCCCCATACTATTTCATTCCCCTTCTAGATCCCACTTTAATCTCCTTCCTGCTCTGGAATCCCTTTCTCCTTCTTGTTCTAGAATCCCCTTCTCTTCCTTTACAGTCTAATTAAATCCCCCTAGTTAAAGCATTAGTGGTTGGGGCTTACACACAGGTGTGGTCACAGTCAATAGGTTTAAAGTTCTTTCCCTTAGGGAAAACTGCTTCTAGGACAGATTCTCATCCAGCAAGATGGCTCCCCAAGACTGAAATTCCAACTATGGGTGTGTTTCTCCTTAGTCTATCAAACATACAAACATTCATAATATTAATCATTTTGTATGGACATAGTAAGAGATACATTAAGCTTATAGAACTGCTCTCCTGGGGTCATCTCGATCTCAGACTACAGTGCTCAGGCCAGATTAGTCTTTCCTCTCCCTAGTCTTTCCTATTCTAATCTCGGCATCCTTATTTTTGTATCATGACAGCATTTGTCCATGGTCAAGTCTTAACATACAGTTAAGAATCGTGGCGCTTTGGCCTGGCCCATTTCGATTCCAGGGTAGCTCACAGCTTGCCCTGGGTCCATTCAGTCCCTCATCGGGACCCTGCTTTTGGGGTGCTAGGAACTAAGGGCAACTGAGGCTTAAGTTGAGAAAGCAGATGCCTGGGAGTGAATAATATTCAAAGCAAATTCTAAGTTACAAAAGCATAATATTAATTGTCTTCCTGTGTCTCACGGCAGAGCCTCTCAAGCTATCCGTTGTGTATTCAATATGCCAAAACCATTAATTACAATGGGTTTCATTCCCCTGACCCTGAAGGTGTCACCAATATGACAGCATTGAGAAGGATGAAAAAGGAGAGGCCAATAAAATCTCAAGGCCGAACTAGGCTGCCACAACGAAGGAAGACAAAAATGATCGTCTGTACTTTCAATGCATATATGCTAGCATCAGATGCATCCATCGAGGACCTGATGGTACAAGCGTGAATGATCAAGTACGACATCATTGGTCTGACCAAAACGAGAAGGCACCAATCTCATCACGCCGTTTTCGACACTGGAGAAGAATTATTCCTGGGAACATGTGATAAAAGAAGTGTTGGAGGGGTCAGTGTCCTTTTCAACTTGAACTTGGCCATGAGCATTGATTCATTCAAATGCTTAAGAATCGGACGTTTACATTTGAATAGATGTGGCTCACTGCCAGCAGTTTCTATCTTTGTTGTCTACCCACCAACATCCATTATGATGAAGGAGAAATTGAGAAGTTCTACATGGAGCTGGAGAAGTTCTATAAAGAAGACCACACCTTCTACAAGATCATTGTGGGTGATTTTAATTCCAAGATAGGACCGAGAAGATCAGCCGAAGAACTTCACATAGGGACCCATGGGCTAGAATGGAACAAACAGGGTTAGAGACTGTCTGAGTTCATCATGTCAACCAAGACCATCCATGGTAACTCAAGATTCCAGAAGGCAGAATCTAAACGTTGGACATGGGAGTCTCCCGGTGGACGATTCCACAATGAAATAGAGCACATCATATTCAATCGATGGTTTTGCCTGACCGATGTCGCTGTTGTCCCAAAATTCCAAATGGGATCAGACCACCATCTCCTTTGTGCAAAATTCTACTTCACAGAGCTGGGAGAAAGGGCTGCAAAGTTTAAGAAAAGAACTCCCAGAACGACCACCAACTGGGAGCTCTTTGGCACTATTGCGGCAACATGGGAAGATGCCATTGTTGACAACATTGATGAGGAATACGATCGACTGGTTCAGCACCTCCATGATTGTGCGAGGAACGCCAAGAGAGAGATAGGCACAAAAAAACACCTGTCTTCAAAAACTCTTGAGCTTATTCACCAACGTGGTTTGGCGCATGCCTCAGGCAACCACAAGCAAACGTCCAAGCTCGCAAAGCAGTGCAGAGATGCGATCAAGGTAGACCTCATAGAGAGAAGAGCAGCAGTGCTGGTAGATGCGGCAGAAGCCGGGAAAAGTATTCGTAATGCCCGCCTGTCCTTTGCCAACTACAAGACCAAGATGACTGCCCTCCGATCACATCTTCCAGAAGGGCAATGGAGAAGATTATCTATGACTTCTACTCAAATCTCTTCGATAGCCATGTCCACCTGCCAACATACCAAATTCCACAGGATGGATATGTCGTTCCCAACGTTCTCCCTTCCGAAATCCGACACGCCATTTTGTCAGTAAAGAAACGAACAGCACCCGGCCCAGACAAGGTCAGACCTGAACACCTGAAGAACCTGCTGACAGTACTCATCAATACGCTGGTTTGGCTCTTTACATGCTACCTGTCTGAATGCAAGGTTCCGTTCCAATGGAAAACCAGCAGGACTGTACTACTGTACAAGAAGGGAGACATCCACGACATTGGCAACTATCACCCAGTCTGCCTATGGTCTGTCATCTACAAGTTGTTCACTGGAGTCATCCTGAATAGGCTTGGCAGAACACTAGGTGAAGGACAACCATGCGAACAAGCTGGTTTCCGCAAAGGATTCAGCACCATCGACCATATCCGCACGATAACCAAGCTCATTGAGGTTTCTCAAGAGTTCAAGATGCCGCTCTGTCTAACGTTCATTGATTTAAAGAACGCCTTTGATTCCATTGAGATGGAAGCGGTCATTGAAGCCCTAGCCAATCAGGGAATTCAAACTCAACACATCGGGATGCTCCATGAGCTGTATTACGGATTCACTACCAGGATCTCACCATTCTACAAAGAAGTAATTATCGATGTTAAGAGAGGGGTTCGGCAGGGTGATATCATTTCATCAAAACTCTTCAGTGCCACCCTCAAGAACATCATGCGATGACTGGAATGGGAATGAATGGGAGTGAAGATAGATGGTCGGCAACTACACCACCTCTGCTTTGCTGATTACATTGTTTTAATAACACCCAATATTAGCCAAGTGGCACAAATGCTGGCCGACTTCGACTGTGAGTGTGGAATGGCCGGAGTACAGCTGAATCCTGCGAAGACAATGTTTATGAGAAACAGCCTCGTTCCTGACGCCCCATTCGCTCTCAACGGAAATGAACATCTCTGAATGCAACAGCTATGTGTACCTAGGTCGTGAAGTCAACATGACAAATGACCTGGTACCCGAGCTGTGCAGGAGGAAGAGAGCGGCCTGGAACGTCTTCAAGAGTGTCGAAGAAATAGCTAAGAGAACGAAGAACCTCCGGCGCTGGGCACATCTCTTCGATTCCACTGTTCTTCCTGCATTGACATACGCCTCAGAGACCTGGGCCCTACGCAAACACGATGAGAATGCTATTCAGGTCCCCCAAAGAGGAATCGAAAGAGCTATGCTTGGAATATCACATTTTACTCAAATGAGTGAAAGAATCCGGAGTTCCGACCTCAGTCAACGATCAAGAATCAGGGTTGCTGTCTCGTTTGCCAAGGCGTCAGAAATCAGATGGGCTGGTCACGTAATGAGATTTACAGATGACCGCTGGAATTGAGGTGTTACCGACTGGATTCCACGGGATGTCAAAAGACGGCGTGGCCGCCCACCTACCAGATGGTCAGACTTCTTCGTCAAGACCATGAATGATCGATCATTTTGAGGCTCTTCGTGTTCCTAGAACGAACAGACGCCATTGGGCTACACTAGCACGCAGCAGCAACAAATGGAGGCGTTACTGCCGCCCGCTTAACGGGAAGTCAAGTGATCAAGTAACCTGTGTCTCTACAAAAATGACATTGCTTTGAAATAAACTATTCAAAAGACATAAGGAGAGGAGAAAGGCAATATATCACTCACACATATAAAATTATAGGTTTCTGAAGAATCTGACCTTACAAGTCAACAGGGTTTGATTAGGGGTAAAAGCTGATTAACTAGTTGGGGAGGAGAGCATAGAGAAGAGTTTACAGATAAACACCATGGAATGGAAGTGCCTCAGGTGCACTGTGATAAACCTGAGCCCCTTGTGGCAAGGGAAATAGGACATACCAGTGTTCTCCTACACACCGTGCGCTACACTTACCAAGCTTTCATGTTAGAGTTTCCATCATACAATGATGGAACACCCATGCCTCCCCCTGTCTCTATGGCAGACAATTTCTCTCTTACTCTATACTTACGGGCATAATGGTTTGCAAAACAAATAATGAGAGGCCATCAGGTTTGGTCCTTTCTCTACTGTCAGCACACATTTTCCACTTCAAACGATCTCTCCAGCCACCATTGACTTAGTGACCCCTTCTCTATCCCAGCTGCCTTCTCCCCCAACTCATACCACAGGCTTCCTACTGTGAAGCAATTTTCCTGGCCCTGTCTTTACTCTCCTCGGGTGTTGACATATTAAAATATTTTATATTCCACAAATGAGTTAACTGCTATATTCTTTTCCATTTATTTATTTATTTTTGCATCACACCCAGCGATGCACGGGGTTACTCCTGGCTCTGCACTCAGGAATTACTCCTGGCAGTGCTCAGGGGATCATAAGGGATGCTGGAAACAGAACCCGAGTTGGCTGTGTGCAAAGCAAATGCCCTACCAGCTGTGCTATCGCTCCAGCCCCCAGCTGCTGTATTCTTAAACATTTATTTTTAAAGTACAGAAGTAAAAATTTTATCACAGAATTATGAGTATATTGTTGGCTACCTGATACTTCCTTCTTCTAATCTATAATCGGTATTTAAGTCTGTGGGTTATTTTTCTCACATTGTGCTTTCTGTTGTCATTTTAGAATCCTTTGACCCACTTAATAAAGGACAGGGGATCCAGGCACGTTCTCGAACAAGAAGACGACACAGGGATGGCTTCCCACAGCCCAGACGAAGAGTAAGCAGCACCTTGATTTTTCTAGAATTTTCTTTTCTTCTATTTATGTGAGTTTTTTTTAGTATCTGTTGTTTACAAAACTACAGCAACCAGGGTCAAGAATTTTATACCTTTATATATATGCATATTTTTATATATATGTACATTTTGCCCTTTGGAATCAAGAGCTTTATATGTTTTGTTTCATTGTTTTGTTGGGGGGTACACCCTACTGTGCTCAGGGCTTATTCCTGTTTCTATGCTCAGGGATCACTCCTAGTAGTGCTTATTCCATTTGTGGTCCCAGGAATCAAACCCTGGTCTACTGAGTCAATGCAAGCACCCTATCCACTATACTATATATCTCTGGCTTCAAGAAGCTTATTATTTTATTTTTTGTTATTAATTTTTTTTATATACAAAAGAGAAACTGATCTCTTGTTGACTTTGTTATCAGAGAGTGGTAACGTCATGAAGTGACTTCTGTTTTTTTTTTTTTTTTTTCTGCTTTTTGGGTTACACCCGGCGATCACAGGGGTTACTCCTGGCTCTGAACTCAGGCGTTACTCCTGGCGGTGCCCTACCCACTATACTATGTCTGGCCCCTTGTCTGTGTCTTAACAAGTTAATTTGTTTTATCTCAGTTGCATATGTATAGTGCATTATGTCTTTTTAACATCTGGAGAATCAGATATTGGTATTTTGGTATCCTCTTTACTCCAAAAAGATTTTAAAATAATCTTTTAGAAGAGTCTTATTTTGGGATTGGAGAGCTAGTATTGCTAGGACATTTGCCTTGCGTAGGGCCGACCTGGGGTCATCATTTAGAGCACCATATAGTCAGTCCCCTGATGTCTGCCAGAAGTGATCCCTGAATGCAGAGCTAGGAGTAAGGCCTGAGCACTGCTAAGGGTAGCCCAAACAACCCCTAATAATAATAATAATAAAGCCATATTTTTCTCAAATAAAAGAAGATACATTAATCATTTTTAACAAATGGCTTTTAATTTGTTTTAGTGATTTTAGATAGAAATTTTATATTACTGTTTTTATTTTTTAAGAAACTTCTTAGCAACATTTTAATACCTCAGATATCAATGTAAGCATTGCTTTGGTCTGTTAGAAAATCTGATAGGCTGTTTCTCATTGTATTTTAAATTATTTTATTAGTATTGTAGCTTAAGATTTTATTTCATCATAACACAGGCTGACACTAAAAAACAGATTCAGAAGCTCAAACTATACCAAGATAGGGAAGATACAATATCTTACTGATACCTTACCTTGCATTCTGTGTCCAGGGCATGAGCCACGCAAGAGCACAGACCAAAAGTGAGGCTTGTGCTCCGTCAGGTAACACCTGGCAGTGCCAGGAGTCACAGAACTCAGGCCTCACACTTGCTGAGCATGTGTTCACCCCTTCAAACACTATATCTGGCTTCTGTGGTTTCTTCTTCTTTTTTTAAATTATTTATTTTCTATTTTGAATACCCATCCCCCCACCAGTGTCCATTTCCCACCACCACGGATCCCAGTATCCCTCCCTATCCCCATATCCCCCATCTCACCCTACCTCTGTGGCAGGGCATTCCCATCTGTTCTCTCTCTCCTTTTGAGTGTTGTGGTTTGCGCCTGATTTTCAGGGAGACACGTTGGATGATTTACTTTCCATTGATCACTTTGTATATATAAGGAGATGTCGCACGGCCGCATAAGTGGCGTGTGGTTTGGAAAAAATGTCCTGGTTCCCACGTGCCCTCCAGCGGTGTTCTTTGTTGTTGTCTTTGTTGATGTGTGCTGTAAAGATGGTGCTGGGGGCGGGTTGTGGGCGTGACTTCCAGAATCAGAGGTTGCCTGGGAGCCTGGCAGGCCCCATTGCAGTTTGGAGGAAATGTCCTGGTTCCCACTGCCTGAGCTATGTGCTTGTAGAGACTCATGGTCACCTGGGTTCCATCTGGAGAAGGCGGGATGCACCACCTACCCCATCTGGGACCTCCCTGTGAGATCGGCTCTGTTTGGGACTTGGAGCATTCTCCGGGTTCTTTTTTGTTTTGACTGGTAGTTATTTACAAATATGTAATTTATTTTCCAGTGTTGAGAATTTTCTTTACATTGTTTCATTATTTATTTTTTTAAGTAATTTAATGGAGCCTGATTTGTTGCAGATGAAGCAGTTTATATGTAGTCCTGAGTGGCTGGTAATAACATGACTCATGCTTCATTGGGTAGATCCAGTGTCTCGAACATTGTACTCAAGTATTGATAATTGTACACTGTGATCTCCTATATTACAACTTTTGCTTTTTAAAACATAGATTATGAACCTAAAGAGATAGTGCAGAGGTTAAGTTAAGGCCCTTGGTTTGTATGTACCTGATACCATTTTGATCTTCGACACCTCACATTATACCCCAGGCACTACCCGATGTGATCCCTGGGCACAGAGCCAGGAGAAATTCTGAACATCATTGAGTGTGACCCCTAAAACAAAAAATTTAGATTTTTAGAATTAAATTATTTCTGAAGCTCCTCAGTTTTTTTTTTTTTTAAAAAAAGACCTTTAGGATATGAAATTAAATACTTTGTATCTGTTATTGGGGGGGGATGTTGGTTGGAGGGTTTCTTTTAGTGCGGTCACATCTGGTGATGCTCAGGGGTTTTTCACTCAATAATTATTCTTAGTGGTGCTCAAAAGACCCATATGGGATGCCAGGGATTGAACCTGGATCATTCTTGTGTGCAAAGCAAGCTCAAGCTCCCTACCTGCCTGCTGTCCTATCAGCCCTAAGATCCCTACTCTTAAGTATTGATACTAAGCCTGGAGAGCTACCCGTGATGTATTCGTATGTCAAACACAGTAACAACAAGTTTTATAGTCTGTAAAATTTCTAAATTTTTACAGGGACGAAAGAAGTCTATAGTGGCTGTGGAGTCCAGGAGTCTTATTCAAGGAGCCTTCCAAGGGTGCTCAGTGTCTGGGATGACGTTGAAATACATGTATGGTGTAAATGCGTGGAAGAACTGGGTTCAGTGGAAAAATGCAAAGGAAGAGCAGGGTGATCTGAAATGTGGCGGTAAATATCCAGCATGAATTTGTGTCTGGATGTGGGTTGGAGAGGCATGGAGAATAGATATAAAAATTTCAAACCTACTTATTAGGGTGTAAATACTGGTGAAAAATCCCACAATGTATTTGGTTTGGTTTTATTTAAGTTTTTCCATCTGTACTTACAGTTCTCATCTTTTTTCTATCAGGAGTTGAACATGCCTCATCAAGCCCGTGTTCTGAGCCCTTAGGAAACGCTCAAGATCACACCCATACTCAAGAATCCTCAGAGCCAGGCTGTAGAGGTAGAACTTATTTCTCTCTCTATGACTTAATTATTTTATTATATCCTTTTATATTGTTATCTATTTCAATGTATAACTGGAATTTTTTTTGTGTGTGGATATTTTGTGAGCATGTGAGTTTGTTTCGGTGCTGGTAATAGAAACCCAGAATTTTGGAGCCTATTCTGGTTCCACTGAGCTATATTCCTGGCACCCTGAAATTGGAGATTTGAGGAGCAGGAGTGTTTGGGCCACATCTGGTGTGCTCAGGGCTTATTCTAATTGCTTAGGTATCACTTCTGTGGTGCTCTTAGGATCATATATTGCGTGGGGAATTAAACCAGGGTAAGATGGGATGCAGGCCTTGGCCTCTATATGTTCTTTCCAAAAATGTGAAGTCGTCAGGTTATAAAATGAATGGGGGTTGCTCCCAGTTCAGTGAGGAGCATGAATGCTAACAGTTGAACCCAGGACTCTCCAGTTTGGGTTTTCTCCCTGTCAAGATTAAAGTTTCAACATTAGGGAATGGAGTGATAGTTGGGAGGGTGGACAGTGGGAACCTGCACTCGCCTGACCCATGTTTGGTCCCTGGCATCCCAGTTGAATCTTCACACCACTAAGACTGATTTCTGAGTGCAGAGCCAAGGGTAACCCCAGGATACCACTGGGTGTGACCCCAAAAGCAAAAAAAGAAGGTAAAGAAAAAAATCCTCCTCCTAATTTTAAAGAGCTACTATGAAGTTTGGGCTGGAGCAGTAGCACAGTGGGTAGGGCGTTTGCCTTGCACGCGGCCGACACGGCCAACTCAAGTTTGATTCTTCCTCCCCTCTTGGAGAGCCCGGCAAGCTACCGAAAGTATCTCGCCCGCACAGCAAAGCCTGGCAAGCTACCTGTGATGTATTCAATATGCCAAACACAGTAACAACAAGTCTCAAAATGGAGATGTTTCTGGGCCCGCTCGAGCAAATCGATGAACAATGGGAGGACAGTGACAGTGACTATGAAGTTTGTATTTTGAGTTTCTTATGCATGTAAAAGGAATTTATTTCTTTTTCTAACACTGTCAAAGGTGTTCAAATATGGGTGCTCAAAATTTTTTTGAGCCCTTTATGTCTTGTATCTGCTTACACTTAAGTATATAGATACCCATATAAAAATCAGTGTAGCGCCTATAATACTTTTGCTCAAGGATCTCTCCTGGCTGACTGGGGGCTATCTGAGATGCTGGAGATTGAACTGGGTCACCTGCATGTGAGGCAGCACGTTACCCTGTACTCTGGCCAGACTTTTTTTGAGAAAAATACCTGGAAAAGCCTTGCTGCTTCTATAGGAAGAAGCTTTCCCTGAGAAGCTCTTTGCCATGTTTTAGAATTTGGAATCAAACAAGCCATTTAAATAGAGGAGCTGAATATAATTGTGTTTTTTAATCTGTTGCTTACTTTGGTTTCTGGACCACAGCTGATGATGCTCAGGGCTTACCCCTGACTCTGCACTCAGGAGTTATTCCTGGTGGTGCTCAGGGGACCATATGTGATGCTGAAGATCAAACCTGGGTTGGTCAGATTCAAGGCAAGTGCCCTATCCACTGTACTGTCTCTCCAGCTCTGAATATAGTTTTAGAACTCACATTGGTTTTGACTTCCTATTGTAAATTATTGTTTTCAATTTATATTTTGGCTGTGGTGATCGGGCTGACTCCAGACTTCGTGGGGACCAGTATGATGCCAGGGATCAACCCTGATACAGTTGCAGTAGGGCAAGTTCCTTGACCATGCACTATCTCTTCGCCCCTGTATTTTGCTTCTAATAGTCTGTGTCATAGATTAGATAACTTAAATATTCATGAGTCCATAGGTAAGGTAAGGTAAAGGCCCTCACGTTGATCATCGATTTGCTCGAGCGGGCCCAGTAACGTCTCCATTGGAGACTTTGTTGTTACTGTGTCTGGCATATCGAATACGTCACGGGGAGCTTGCCAGGCTCTGCCGTGCGGGCGAGATACTCTCGGTAGCTTGCCGGGCTCTCCGAGAGGGGCGGAGGAATCGAACTCGGGTCGATCATGTTGGCTGTGTGCAAGGCAAACGCCCTACCGCTGTGCTGTATGTGGCAGAAAAGATTCAATATGTCATCAGTAAATTTACCACCTTTCAGTTATATCTCTTAATACCAAAATGCCTGCATGCTCTCTGGACTTTATTCTACCTGCTGTTTGGGGGATACATGTGTCCTTCCTGATTAAAGCAGTGGGTCCTTGCTGTACTTTTTTGATGGACCACTGGTTTCTTGCTGATCAAGTGTAATCTAACTGCTCTATAATTACATAAACATTTCCCTTATTATGCCCTTTATTTCCCTCTCACAGAGTGAACTACAGCACTCTCATTTAAACTGTTAGTGAGAATGGAGATGGCTGTGCCTGAATTCAGTAGCCATAGAGTATGGCTACTTCTGCTTCTCATTTACCCAGCAAATACTTAGTAAACATCTGTCATGGATCAGTCATTTTTCTAAGAATATAGTGAAAAGGTCACACATGATCTTTGCTGTTATATATATCACTAATAAACTTTTGCAAATGTAGTTTAGGAAAGATTGGCTTGTGTCTTTCCTGAAGGCAGAAGAGTAGTCACTCTAAAAGTATTTCGGTTAATTCTGATCCCATGGTTTGAGTCAACCAGTTACAGTATGTTCTTTTTGTTTGTTATTGTTTGTGGACTATACCCAGTGATGCTCAGGGGTTACTCTTAGCTCTACACTTAGGAATTACTCCTGACGGTTAAGGGGGACCATCTGGGGTGCAAGGAATTGAACCCAGGTCAGCCACGTTCAAGGCAAATGCCCTACCCATTTTACTATCTCTCCAGTCCCGCAATATGATCTTCTATACTTCAAATTGGGTAACTCTTTTGCCTTTTCAAAATTTATTCAGTTCATTGATGTGAGGCTTACCATGATCAGCCCCTCGCCCTTAAAGTTTTTTTTTTCTGTTCTAGCCCTCTGAACCCTTGGGCTTGTGTGGCTAAACATGTGTTGTATTCCAGCATTTCCAAGAGTATGAAGATATTACATTATTTGAAGTGTTCATTACTCAGATACATTTGAATCTAAGAAGACTATTCTTGGGAATGGAGAGGTAATACAGTGGGTAAAGCACTTGCCTTGCACATAGCTGACCTAAATTTAACCCCCAGTATCAAATATGGTCTTTTGGGACCCACTTGGGGTGATCCCTAAGTACAGAACAAGAACAAGGACAGGTGTGGTTGAAGTTCCAAACACACACTCAAAGCCACTTGGCATTCTTTTTTCCAATATCTTCAGAACATTGAGTAAATCGTAGTGATTTATTTTTATTGTTGCTGCTTTTTGGTTTTGGGCCACACTTGGTGCTCAGGGCTGACTTCTGTTTCTGCGCTCAGGGATCACTCTTAGCAGAGCTTGGGGGACCTATGGGGTGCTGGGAATCAAACCTAGGTTGGCCAAGGGCAAGGCAAGTGCCTCACCTTCAGTATCTCTCTGACTCTGAATTTTATTTTTCAAATTGGTCCTCCTACTGGTCCTCAGGAGGCCCAGAGTCTGCTGGTTCAGTGTAAGGGTCTGAGGATCTGTGCCACTCAGGTCTCCAGGATTGTATACAATAATGCTCAGATGGGCCAACCCTCACTGTGAATTCTTTAAATGTATGCTGATGTTTTCCAGATTCATCAGATATTAGAAACTCAGTTCTCTCCAGCTCTCACATAATATTTTGTGAAATAGACTTTAATATTTTTATAGCCAATTCTTTTCTTGTCCTCTCATCTTAAAAGATCTAGAGTTAATGTTATATCTTCTGGAATGTAACTTGACCTTTATATAATATTTCTTCTGCTTTTATATCATCCTGTCTAGATAAAGCTCTCATACATGCATTAATGTCTTTATTAACTCAATAGGCCTTAGGTCACCTTCTATCTTGATCTGTTCTCCAGTCTACGTCACATGGGCTAGACACAGATGAGATCAGTGTTTTTTCAGTAAACCAGGTAATGTGTTTGTATTTTGAATTAATGTTTCAGATGTCTTCTATCTTTTCACAGTTCGCTCTATCAAATTGAAGGAAGATATTCTGTCCTGCACTTTTGCTGAATTGAGTTTGGGCTTATGCCAGTTTATCCAAGAGGTGCGGAGACCAAATGGTGAAAAATACGATCCAGACAGTATCTTGTACTTGTGCCTTGGAATTCAGCAGGTATTAGATTAAATATTTGTTATCGTATCTTTTGCATTTTAAATTATCGTTGTTGGCATGGAGTTCTATACGAGGGGATTTCTCTTAGCTCTTAGTGATGGTTAGTATATTCTTTGGAAGCACTTTGAACATACATTTTAGGTATTTCGTTGTTCTTTTTCAGGGCACTAGTCCAGTGTGGTGCTCCATGATTTCTTCCACTGTTCTCAGGGAACCACACAGTGGCAGGGATCAGTCACTGGTCTCTCTCACATAAAGCCTAAGGACCATCTCTTGAGGCATCTCATTCAACCATCTCTCTAGACTCTCAGAAATATTTCTAATGTTTTATTATTAAAAAGTGATTTACTTTTCAATACATGGAATAGGTATCATTCCATGAAATTAGAAATAAACATAATGTCCACCAAATTGGACATGGCAAAGTAAATTTTTTTTTTAACTTTTTGTGTCACACCTGGCGATGCACAGGGGTTACTCCTGGCTCTGCACTCAGGAATTACTCCTGGCGGTGCTCAGGGGACCATATAGGATGCTGGGAATCGAACCTGCATCAGCCGTGTGCAAAGCAAACGCCCTACCCGCTGTGCTATCGCTCCAGCCCCGGCAAAGTAAATTTTTTAGTATATATTTATTATGTTAGTCAATAGATACTATTTATAATGTGGCTTCTAGTTAACAAAAAAGTACAGGACGGAGTTGGGGTACTTTCCTTTATGAGGCCAACTTAATTTTAAATGGCTCAATCCTTAGCACCACATATGGTACCCCAAGTGTCATCAGGAATCATTCTTGATCATTGAGCTTAGAAATAGCCCCTGAAGCACTACTAGGTTCAACCCAAATCCCCTTAGTCCCCCATCCTGACCCATCGAGAGATAAATAGAGGGGGTGGGGAGAGAGCGGGGGGGGGGGGGGGGGAGGGAGGGAGGGAGGGAGGGAGGGGATAGAGGAGAGAGAATAAAATGTAAGAAGACATTGGTGGGGGAGTGGATTTGAAACATGCCTGAAATGCTGTTGTCAACGACCATACATAGACTGAAAAACTTAAGTAAAACACAGGTTCTAAGTTAGTTTATAGTACTTTAAAAATCAGTAAAATAAATACATGATAAGATAAAATGTGTAATAAAAACATAACATGTTACAGTGAACATCAGGTCTGGGTGCTAGAGTTCTGTATGTTGAGATACTGAATTAAGTATCTTGCCCAAGATCCTAGAGGTAGGTAGCATTGGCACCAGGAGGTCCTACTTCAGAGTGTGCTTATGATCACTGTGGTGAACTGTTTCTGGTATTCACAGCAGTTCTCTGTAAGCAGGAAATATTTTCCCTATCAGCTGGATTAAAATATTGAAGATTGTGAGGTTTCATAGTACAAAATACTTAGGACAATACATGCCTTGTTCTTAGAGGTCTTATTAGAGGACAAGTTCATTGTGGCCATTGAATCTTTAAATACAAACAAATTCTTCATTCTAGTGAATCCATTTGTATAGAATAATACAAATATATGGGCTGGAGCGATAGCACAGCGGGTAGGGCGTTCGCCTTACAAGCGGCCAACATGGCCGACCCGAGTTCGATTCCTCCGCCCCTCTCGGAGAGCCCGGCAAGCTACCGAGAGTATTCGATATGCCAGACACAGTAACAACAAAGTCTCCAATGGAGGCGTTACTGGGCCCGCTCGAGCAAATCGACGATCAACGGGAGGGCCTTTACCTTTTACCTTTTAATACAAATATACTTGCACATATTTATGGCAAAATGCCTATAATCTATCATTTTTTAAGTATTCAGTTCAGTGTAAGTACATTCATAATGTTATGCAACTATCACTGCTGTCCAGTTGCAGAATATCTTCTGGGTGGAAAGCCCTGGCTCTTTAAGCAATGCGCCATATTACTTACAGTTCCCACTTGGTGTAGTCCTGAATAACAACCACAAATCTACTTTGTATCTCTAAAGATTTGTTTATTCTGGTATTTCATATAAGTTGAATTGTATGTGCCTTTTTGTGTCTCTGTCTTCTTTTAGTTGTTTTCAGGGTTCATCATTGTTGTAGTATGAATCACCCTACTCCCCCTGGCACCCCCTACTGCCCCACGCACACTTTTTTCTTTTGGTTTGGTTATTTTGGCCCCACCCGGTGGTGCTCAAGGCTTATTCCTGGCTATGCTTTCAGGATTTGCTCCGAACTCTGCCTTTGGGGGACCGTATGGGGTGCCAGGGTTCAAGACCGAGCCAACCATGTGCAAGACACATGCAAGGCCTAACTCCTATACACTCCAGCCCTGAGTCATTTCACTTTATGTTCAGATAATATTCCATTGTTTGTGGCAGTCAGTTTATTCATCCACCTAAATCATTTCTACCTTTTGGGACTCTTGGAATTATGAAAAAATATATATATATATATACAAGGTCATTGTTAGGTACATGTGTATGAGCAGTCAAAAAAAATGCTATCTCATTGTCTAGTTCTCACTCTCAGATAACCCAGCAGGCTACTGAGAGTGTCCTGCCCGCATATATGCCTGACTGGGAACATCTGTAAAGGTGATTAGAGGCTGCCCCAAAAGCCTCCATCCCTCTCGGAGAGTCTGGCAAGCTACCGAGAGTATCCTGCCTGCATGGCAGAGCCTGGCAAGCTACCCGTGGTGTTCTCGATATGCTAAAAACAGTAACAATGATGGTCCTCATTCCCCTGACCCTGAAAGAGCCCCCAATATGCCATTGGGCTACACTAGCACGTGACAGGGATGAATGGAGATGTTACTGGTGCCCACTCGAGCAAATTGATGAACAGTGGGGTGATAGTGATAGGAATAGTGTAGGAGCAGAACTGCAGTCTAATGTTTTGTGATTAACACCAAACAATTTTCTATATATATGTCCCATATTATGGTCCCAGAAGCAGTGTTTGAGGGTTTTATTGTTTCCACAGCCTTTCCAATTCTGATAATTTTTAATAACCATTCATTAGGTATAAAGTAATATTGTGTTGTGGTTTTGATTGACATTTCCTTAATAAGTAGTGAAATTGGGCATATTTTCCTATGTTCTTTTGGCTACATATTTATCCTTGGAGAAATATCTGAGTTTCTTTGCCCATTTTTAAATTTAATTCTTTGTCATTGAATTATGTCACTGAATTATTATTGTTATAGTTCATATTCTGGATATAATTCTCAGATACTTAAAAATGTTGTCTACAGTTTTCTGGATTTTTCTCTTTGCTTTCAGTGACATTCTTACATGCACCTAGGTTTTTTGATGAAGCTTAATTTTGTTCTTGCTTATTATTCTTTTGTGCTATATATGAGAATCTAATGCCTAATTCAAGGTCATCTAAATTTACCCATCTGTTACTTAGAGTAGCTCGTCTATTTAGGTCGTTGATCTATTTTTGATATTTGGGGTAGGGGTTGGGAGTTCTCCCATGCATTGCTCAGGGGTTTCAGTCATTATCTTCCCTTTATCCAGCCAAGCAGTGCTGTTGGCCACAAGAGCAACTGTGGTGGTGCTTGGGGTGGTGGTGGGGGAAGTGACAAGCTGAGTGGTGCCAGGAATTGGGTCAGAACCTCTGTGTCCTAGGAATTGGAATTCTTTCCCCCTTTGGGCTATTTTCCTAGCCCTCCAGTTGTTTTTTTTTTAAACAATATTTTACACAACTGCTGTTTCTTTCCTGTGATGTGAGTCTTGATAGTTATGATTAATATTATTTTACATCCTATAATTAGGCTTAAACATTTGGGCTTGGGGGAAATCACACCAGGTTGTGCTCAGGGCTCACTCCTGGCTGTGTTCAGGGATCTTCCTGAGGGACTTGGGTGACCTTATGTGGTATCAGGGATTAAACCAAGGTTGCTCTCATGCCAGACAAGCACCCTGCTTGGTGCACTGTCTCTCCAGCACAGATTTAAACTTTTGAAGCCTACATTGTGTGACAGAATTGAGTGCTGTGGTAGAAAAGCTCTTAAAATTTGGGTGTCATCAGTTTACTTGACAGTAATTGAATTATTCAAGGAAATATTTTGTAATTAGTCTGAAAAACTAAGATCATGCCTACAGATAAATACTGTGAATTACAAAAAGTGATTTGAGAAATATGCATTAGAAGCAGTTTTTATTAGATTTCTTAAAATTGAAATTTTAGGTTTTTGTTTCATTTTGTTGGTGCTAGAACTTGAACCCAGGGCCTTACACATGCAAGCTTGGCAAGTGCTCCGTCACTGACCCTCTATGTGAATGGGTTCTTAAATTATTTTACTATAATTCTTTTGTACAAGCTGTGCTTTCAAAAGAAAACAAATTCTTTGTAAGATCAATGTTTGAAATGCTGTGAATTCATTTGGAAGCAATCTTTATCTTGAATCCTGATACTTGAACATATATCTGTAAAATACTTAGTATTGAAGTGGTTCCAGTGTTGTATGGGGAAAAAATTAAGAGTAAACTATATTCCTTAAAACAAACATTTTCTTTATACCAACATGTATGTTTCATTTTTTTCTCTTATAGTACCTGTTTGAAAATGGTAGGATAGATAACATTTTTACTGAGCCCTATTCCAGATTTATGATCGAACTTACCAAACTCTTGAAAATATGGGAACCAACAATACTTCCTAATGGTAGGATGACTACTTTTATTTTGATTCTTTTCATTAATGCTTTCTGTATTGCTTGTTTATAATTATCTTTTTATTTATAAATTGTTTATTTTATATTTCTGTCCTGATTTATAACATCTGGACTTCGAGAGAAAACTGTTTTTTTTAAATTGTTTTAATGGACTATAACTTCTGTACAGTGCATGTACATGTATTAATTGTTGTATACAAAAAATAACTTGAGACCAAGTTGACTTTTTAGGAAGTTTTTTTGATCTAGTAGTCTTAGTAAAGTTGTACACTGTATGAGTTCCATTTCTAGTCTACTTTTAGCAGTGTACAACTTTTCCAATAGCTTACCAAAAAGTACACTTAACTGATTGTTATAACAGTTAAGTCTTGGGACCAGGCACATAGTGCAAAGGGGTTGACAATTTGAGCATATGCCTTGCATGTATGAGCCCCAAGTTCAATCTTCAGCACTGCTGGGTGTGGCCCTCTTTTACCTTGAGCAGTGCTGGTTGGCTCTGGCTCTGCACCACTGGTCCAAGCAAAAAATGGTTTAGTCTGATTGACCGAGAACCACTGGGAGTGGTCCCTACGCCTCTGAGCACTGGGAGCCACCCACCCCTAAGAAAAGAGTTAAGGTTTCTCCCAAGAATTGTTTCTGACTGTATGGCACTAAACAAGTTGATTCCCACTCTGTTTCTCTACAATGAATGGAGAGTTTGAAGATGGTGTTGAGGAATTTGTTTTGTTTTTCGTTAGGCTCCAGAGTGCCTGTGAAACATTTTGAGTGGCAGATCACTTGATGGTCTTAGCATTTTAAAAGGGTGCTAGAGACATCAAGTTGGAAGGGATTAATTCATAATTTTAGAGGGTTTTCCAAGAGTAGGATGGAAGTGTAGTAGCAAAGGAAACAGAAGTACAAGGAGAACAATAGAAAAGACCTATATTTAATGAACATCATGAAAGAACTTGGTGAAAGGTTTACTCATTTTCACTCAATGCAAGTCCTTGGGTTTTCAAAAATTATGTTATAATGAGTTGGAAGTGATGACAATGTATCATTAAGAGCTAAGAGGAAGAAGGAGGTTCCTATCTTTAGATGTCACAGCCAGGTAAAAGGAACCAGTCAGCAGTAACTGTAATGATCTCAAACAGGAGTATCTTAACCATGGTCCTGGACTAGATCTGACCTGCTTGTTTCTCTACTGCTCATGCGTTAAAAAGGGTTTGTTCTTTTAAAAAAGTAAACCACCTTCCCTCTGTTGACAGTGTTGTTACGGATGGAGGTTGCATGCACAGGCTCTTTTCCTGCCATGGTACTCACAGGTGCACATTAGGTTTGCGGTACTTGCACAGTGGACTGTGGTGCTATTCTGGGTTTCTGCTCCTTTAGTTGTGATGTGATGTTTACACTTGTGTCTAGTGGGGCACACTCACGGCATGCAAGTTGTGACTGCGGTGCTCTCCAGCATTTTGTGGTGTTTTAAAAGGACAAAGTTGGTGGTGGCACAGCCAGAAATTGTAGACAGTGACTGTGATGGCAGACAGTGTCCAGGACTGTACCTGGCACATGTGGAACACTGGGAACTGGAACTCATGACTGTTACCTGTAGGCTGGTGATCCGAGCCCCTGTGCTATTGCTCCACACCTGCTTCTTAACCTTTTTAAGTCATTGAGGGAAATGAAAAGTACTTGGTATATGAAAGTAAATTTAAAAAAAACTCAATTTCATATCTATAAATATAATTTATTGGTCTATGCAAACACCTATTTGTTTATATATTATTCATAGCTCCTTATCTTTTTAATAGCAGAATTCTTCAGAGCCTTCATGGACCTCAATGCTGAAAATACTTTTGTTTTTTCTCGTTTTGGGACCACACCCAACGATACTTAGGGGTTACTCCTGACTCTGCACTCAGGAATTACTCCTGGTGGTATACAGGGGACTGTACAGAATCCTGGGGACTGTACAGAATCCTGGGGATTAAACCTGGGTTGGCTACATGCAAAGTAAGCACCCTCCCCACTGTACCATTGCTCTAGTCCCAGCAAGTATTTTTCATCTGGACCTTTATCATCCTTGTTCTAAAGTAACAATAAGTTTAAAGAATTTTCACGATATCTACTTCAGTGGAATCATCTGCTCTTTTCTTTGTGGTGCCTTTTCTGTTTCTCTGTTAGAAAGTTAGAAAGGAATGATTGATCTTCTTTTTCTTCGTGTTCTGAGAATCTGAGGGATGACTTAATCTTTACTTAGACTAAGTACTATTTCTTTTCTCCTCCTTTTGTCCAGGTTACATGTTCTCTCGCATTGAAGAAGAGCATTTGTGGGAGTGCAAACAGTTGGGTGCTTATTCACCAATTGTCCTCTTGAACACCCTCCTTTTCTTCAATACCAAATACTTTCAGCTGAAGAATGTTACTGAGCACTTGAAGCTTTCATTTGCTCATGTGATGAGACGGACCAGGACTCTGAAGTACAGCACCAAGATGACATACCTGAGATTCTTCCCACCTTTACAGAAGCAAGAATCAGAACCAGGTAAGGATGGAGCCTCTTTTAGTGTTAAACTACAGACTTACTGGGCCTGAGAGATGGTGTGGAGGTAAGGCTCTTGCCCTGTATGTGGCTGGGCCCAGTTTGATCCCTTAACAGAGCTAGAAATAAGCCCTGAACACTACTGGGTGTGATTTTAAAAAAAAAAATTCTAAATGGACAAAAAAGTAAATATACATAAATCAAAGGGAAATTATAAATTCTGGACGTGAAAGAACTTTATCAACTCTTTTTTTAAAAAGTTGCTTAAGGGGCTGGAGCAATAGCACAGCGGGTAGGCATTTGCCTTGCACATGGCCGATCTGGAATGGATTCCCAGCATCCCATATGGCTCCCCGAGCACCACCAGGAGTAATTCCTGAGTGCAGAGCCAGAAATACCCTGTGCATCACTGGGTGTGACTGAAAAAGCAAAAAAAAAAAAAAAGTTGTGTAAGATTTTTTTTTTTAATTGTCAGGGCTAGGTTAAAGGTTTCAAAGTGAAGAATCACTTGTTTGAGTATGCTTTTTTTAAATAGGTCTTTTTTTTTTTAATTCTCAGTTTTAGTTGTTTGTGGCAGAGCCAAAATAATAGCCATTTTTCATATATATATATATATATATATATATATATATATATATATAGCCGGAGTGATAGTACAGCGGGGAGGGTGTTTGCCTTCCATATGGCCAACCCAGGTTCAATATCCAGCATCCCATATAATCCCCCAAGTACCGCGAGGAGTAATTCCTGAGTATCGCTGGGTGTGACCCTAAAAGCAAATATATACACACACATATACATACAGAGAGAGAGAGAGAAAGAGATTTTTAAACTTCCCAGTGAATTTAATATACAACAAGATTGAGAATCAATGATTTAGAGAGGCATCATATGAATCCTTTGTTAAAAGGAACCGTCTTGCGGCTGGAACTTGAATGTAGTGGGTAGGGAGTTTGCCTCACCATAGCCAAACCATATTTGATCAACAGTGCTTCATATAGATTTCTGCCAGGACTGATCCCCAAGTGCAGAACCAGGAGTAAGCCCTGAGCACTGCCCTCTGTGGCCCCAAAACAAATAGGAACCCTCCTAACTTTTGAATGGATTGTTTCTAAATCTTTTGCCCAAAGAACCTCTTACCGGTATTTAGTCAACATTGTAAAACTCTGAATTCACCTTGTTAAATTCTAAAATCTATGGTAGGGTTTATTCCTGAGTATACTTGGGGATCACTTTTACCAGTGCTCAGGAGACCCTATGAGGTGCTGGGGATTGAACTGTGGTGGGTTGTGTGCAAAGAAGTGCCCTACCTGTACTATCACTCCAGCCTCTAGGGCATATTGTTTTTATTAGCAGTGAGAATTGTAATAGGTTTATCAAACAATTTCTTTAGGCTTTTGGGTTTGGGACCACACTTGGCTGTGCTTAGTGCTTACTTCTGGTTCTAAAATTTGCCCAAATCACACTTTTAGTTCCTTGAGATGAATAAAATATTGTAGGTTTAGAATTTTTAATTTCAAAGATTAAAATCTTTGGCGGGGGGTGGGCTGGAGTAATAGCACTATGGGTAGGGCATTTGCTTTGCACACGGCCAACCTGGGTTTGATTCCACTGGGAGTAATTCCCGAGTGCATGAATCAGGAGTAATCCCTGTACATTGCTGGGTATGACCCAAACAACAACAACAACAGCAAATCTTTTGGGGGAGGTTTTTTTTAAAAAATATTTATTGTATTTATTTATTTTTTTTGCTATTTGGGTCATACCCGGTGATGCACAGGGGTTACTCCTGGCTCTGCACACAGGAATTACTTCCAGCGGTGCTCAGGGGACCTTATGGGATGCTGGGAATCGCACCTGTGTCGGCCGCATGCAAGGCAAATGCCCTACCCACTGTACTGTTGCTCCAGCCCCAGGAGGGAGGTTTTGAGCCACACCTCATTATAGTTCTCAGAACTATTGCAATCTGGGCTTAGTGATCATTCCTAGTGGTTCTCAGAAGTTACATGTGCTGCCAGGGATTGGATTAGAGTTAACCTCATGCAAGGGAACGTGCCTTAACCTATGTACTTTCTAGCCCACAGAAATGAAAATCTGTAAGAATCATTTGAGGTTCACTTTGTGTTATCTTTTTTCGTATTTGTTCCTTTATTTTAGAAAATATGAAGGTGCATTTTCTACCACAAGTTGATGCTTTTTGTTTTGGTAACATACTTCCTTGTCTAGCTAATTTTGTTAAGATCAGCTGCTTTTTTGGTCATGATTTGCTAGCAAAAATCTTTCTATTTAATAGGTAGTCTATAAATAGAAAACTGGAGTCAATTTTTAAAAATACCTAATGCATGTATGGCTCAATTCCTTATTCCTTTCCCCAAAAGAAAAAAAAATGTTGAGTAGCTATAAGAAGAAAGAACCCTTTTCCTTAGATTCTCAGGTTCATCTTGTATCAAAGTAACCCTTGGCATCTGCAAAATTCTGTGGATTAAAATGGGTGCTTTTTTTTTTTAATTGATCAACTTACAATTTTTTTCTCATCCAAGATTCCATTCTTCATAACACTATAATAAATTAAACTTGTCCAAAGTGACAGTAATGTAGGTAGGTACTTGCTTTGCATGCAGCCAAACTAGAGTCCATCTTGGGTGTCTCATATTAAAATTCTGAGCGTAGAGCTAGGAGTCACCTCCCCATCTATTCCCTCCCTTCCCCTCCTCCCGCCACCCCCGGTCCAAAGATAAACTTAAACACATGCCTATTAGACTGCTGTGACCCACAACAGAAAATCTTTTTTCTTTCCTTTTTTTGATACCACACATAGCAGTGCTCAGGGCTTATTTCTGGTTCTGTGCTCAAGAATCCATTTGGTGGGGCTTGGGATAACATATGAGGTGCCATGGATCAAACCTGGATTGACTGCAAGGCAATGAGTCCTACATGCTGTACTATCTCTCCAACACCCCACAATTATTGAATGTTACATGCAGAGGCAACTTCTATCCCAGTCTCTACTCTAGCAATAGAAATTTTTTCTCTTTAACTTGCTGTGGCTTAAAACCATCTGCATGTGGAACCCTGGGTTTGATCGTGCTACCCTCTAGTACCATCAAATGTGCACTACACGCATATACACACACTATCTTACACTTACATCAGTGCTTTGTAAGTATATATTGAATAGATAAGTGAAAGGAAGGAGGATAGTTGTATCCAGAAGCAAAGCTCATTGGGTATCTTGAATCCTAAACAAAAGACTTGAAATCTTATTATTATTTCCCAAGATAAGCCAACTGTTGGCAAGAGGAAACGAAATGAAGATGAAGAAGTTCCAATGGGTGTGGAGATGGCAGAAAATACTGATAACCCTCTAAGATGTCCAGTTCGACTTTATGAGTTTTACCTGTCAAAATGGTAAGTGATCTTTCTCTGTGAAGTAGAAGATACAATACATTCCAAAAGAAGCTAATTACTTTGGATTTCAGATGCTTGAATATCAAAAATGTTGCAGATTCTGATTTTAGACAAATATTTACAGTTACTCCATTTTAGCCCCATTCTTTTATCTGCCTGGATTTCAAATCAAGATACTTTTTATAACTTCACAAAACAGAAATCAGTGCCATTATTTGAGCTTTGCAAGTATTGCTCAACATTTTTGTGAGAACTAAACTTGCATAATTTCAATAAGAATAGCAACTTAGGGACTGGAGAGATACCCAGCAGCCTGAGCACGGGCTTTGCACATAGGAGACCCAGGTTCTATCTTGGTATCACACGATCCCCCTGAACATAGAGATGGGTGTGGTCCCTGAGCATCAATGGTGGAGCCCTAAAATCAGAAAGAAAAAAAGGGCAATTTGGAGGAAAGGTTATAGTGCTAAACCTATAAATGGAATTCCTTAATTCTTGAGGAATTAAACTATTTTAGTGGTTCTTTTCTTCAGAAACATTTTGACTTGGGATCATAAGATACATGCTAAATCAGTTTTTGTGCCGCACCCGGTGATGTGGATTTGCTCCTGGCTCTGCACTCAGGAATCACTTCTGTCTGTGCTCCAGGAACCATATGGGATGCCAGGGCTCAAACCTGAGTTTGGATTGGCCACGTATAAGACAAGCACCAAACCTGCTGAGCTATCTCTCTAGCCCCAGTTAAGCAGTTTTTTCTCAAAGAAATATAGTAACTGGGCTTGCCCATTGATAATTTTTATTGAGTGCTTTTGGGGTTCATTCCAGGATATTGGGCGCTTTAAGATATGTGGTTCTCAGCCACACTGTCACATGTGAGTTTATATTTTTTTGTTTCTAATAATGTTTTAAGTACTAAAGTTTGTAAAGGATTTATACTTTTGTCTTCTATTAACATTATACTCACTTCCAAACCAGTGTGACTTCTTGAATGTGGGAGAAAAGTGCAGATTGCTTGGATGGTGGGGGTGTGGTGGGGAGAGTTAGAGATCTGAGCTTACCTATCTTTGTAGATAGGTAAGCTTCTTTTAGCAGGGAAAAGTTAAAAAGCCATTTTATTAAATGTAATTACATTATTTCCTCTGTTTTCTGATTCCCGATTTTGTTTTTTCTCTCTCTTTTCCCACCATGGATAGTTCTGAGAGTGTGAAGCAGAGGAATGATGTGTTTTACCTTCAGCCTGAGCGCTCCTGTGTTCCGAACAGCCCCATGTGGTACTCCACATTTCCCATAGACCCTGGGACCCTGGACACCATGTTAACACGTATTCTTATGGTCAGGGAGGTACATGAAGAACTTGCCAAAGCTAAATCTGAAGACTCTGATGCTGAGTTATCAGATTAGAGCAGAAATAGGGTTCCTATTTTCATACACATTGGTATGCACCAAACTGTGAATTGCATCCAGCTTTGGAAAACGATGTATAAACCCAAGTCCTGTTGACTTGATTATAAATATTGGAAGACTCGTGAACCACAGTGTGGATGTACAAATGAAAACTGAAGGAAAGAATTTGAACTGAAGAATGTTCTTCTTTGGCAGTGCTGTAGTTCTTAGACATGTTCAGAATGACTAACCAGTTTCTCTGAGTGGTGCATAATCTTATTTTGTTTGGGAATAACAAATTGTGGAATATTTTTAAGGAAAACTGTTGTATAAAACTCTACCATAGTAACCTTAGACCTTAGAGAGGTAGTTTTGGAGTGAAACCTTGGCTGCAGTAGGCTACTTAAGCAAGTCCTGTGTAAAAGTTAGGGGAGAAACCAGAACTGAATTAAGAATGACATCAGATAAGTACTGTTGGACCTGGACTTGAAGACCCAATAAGAATATGCAGCTTGTGTTTTTGTTTGTTTTGTTTTTTGTTTTTTTCTTTTTTAAGATAGAGTGAAATGGTTTTGCTGTTGATTTCCACTGCCAAGCCAATTCTGTGAAGACCAGAAGCCCCTGGTGTTTTTGCCTTTGGCCCTTCTCATCAGGGAAAAGCCTTCTCTGCTCTTCACAAGTTGTGTTCCTCTGACTATATGGGTCTTGATTTTGCAGCCATGGGTCTGGATGTGGGTAAAGTAAGGAAAAGGGTCCGATATTCTGCAAATTGGTTATGTACACAGGAAATCTGTGAAGCCCATTGGATCCCAGCTCTCTTGAAATGTGTGTTGAAAGCCCACTAAATACCTACTTCTGGGTCTTGGCCTTTATTGCTGCTGTCTCATAGCATGGGCTGTGGTACAGAGAAATGGGGTTCTCCTTTTGTTTTCATTTTATCCCCAAAGGGCAGCTTTCCTCCCATTGTTTTATCTTCTTTCTTCCCAAATAATCCCAGTTATTTTCTGTTTTCCCAATTATTTTGTTATTTTCCCAGTTTCTGGAGGCCCTTGTCATTTCAAAACAGAATAGTCTCTTCTTATTCTGGCAACCCTGTGGGGGAATTCCACAAAGATACAGTATTACTTAGCTGTCAAACATGGTAGAAAGGTCCTAGTATGTTCCTATATAAAGCATTTGGAAAAATGACTTTGTTGCCCTATGAAACTTGAAAGTAGGAATTCTGGGGTTAGGATACAAAGGCATTGATTGTCTTGCATATCCACAAGCAGATCATCTTATTATAGCATTTATTTCAAACTTTAGCTGTTTTCGTAGTTCTATGAGGATTGCAAGTCATAGGTGTGTTTGGCATATCAATCCATGTCCCTCAACTTCATTCTCAGTTTCATTCCTGACAAATTGTGATTCAGAGCTTTTATGATGTTGACCAACACAGAACTTCCTCCTTTGACCCCTGTAATAGAAATGAGAATAATCCAAAAAGCATCCTAGAATTTTAACCTTGAAAGGCTTTTACAATATGTGCCCCTCCCCTTTTTAAAGTGGGGTTGACAGGTGTATTTTTTTTAAATAAATAAAAGTCATTTACTTACAATAAAAATTTTAAAGTAGGCCTTTTGACATTGTGTACTTGATGGTTCTCTCCCTCTCTCTTCTGCTTGTAACAAATTTTGTTTCGTTATCAAGAACTGTATGAAAGAAGTAAATCTGCCCTGATTCTGTATGATTAATTCCATCTGTGTTTGTCATTGCTGACTGGAAAACTTCTTTCTTCCAGACTGTTTTATATGGAGGAAAAACAATTGGATTGTCTGCTAAGTCTGCAAATAAACTATCCAGAAATATCAGGTGTAGTAGTCCCCACTGTACAAATTTTATGGTTTATATGAGCACTAACATTTTTCCCTTCTGTAAGTTGTATTAAAAAAAAAAAACCAAAAAACAAATGCTGTTGGCATAGTAGATAAATTGTTATAAAACACCAGAAAGAAAAATTCTGTTTCTTTTAACTGAAAACAGCCAGTACCCTGATAAATGACTATATCAAGTTTTCACTTGCATGTTAGTCCACTGAGTTGTCCAGATCCTAAATTCACCCAGAAAATAGCGATTCATTATTGGTCGTCATCATAAGTGTAGCTGTTTATGTGTATTGAGGTTATTGTTTTATGAAAATGATGTAAATTTGCATTTTCCTCCCAGGGGAGAAAAAAACAGAACATCAAACAAAATAAGCATCTAAATTATCCCTTTTTTTGTTTTGTTTTGTTTTTTTATAAACCACATTTGGGTTTTCCCCTTACAAAAACCACAGGAAACGTCCCTTAGAATAAAGCAGTATATTTGTATTTGATGGGTGAGTTATTCTTTTTATGTCTTAAAAGTATTCTTAATATTTTATTTCCTCTTTGACCCTATTGGTGTAATCCAGCAGATGGTAACATTACAAAGAAAGGTAGTAGTTTTAGAAAATAAATTATTTGGGGTTTATCCAGTCCAATAAACATTATGCAGGATCTTTCATTTCTATCAAAAAAAATTGTTCCCAGTTTTAATTTATTAACTCTAGTCAGAAATCCTGTGCTAAGAATATTATCATTTATACATTTGGTTTCAGGAAAACTTTTAAAAAAACATTCACAAAGCTTCCATCAGTTCAAATCAAACACCTTTGAAATTGTGCTATGAAATAAAGAATATGGGGGCTGGATAGAGAGCATAGTCATGGTGCTTGCCAATCCCCTGAGCACTGCCGGATATGGTCCCCCACCCACCAAAGAAAAAAATTACTATAAGTATAAATGCCTATTAGAAAATATGAGCATAAATGTGAGGAATTTTTTGTCATGTGCAAATATTTGTTCAAATTCAGTGTTTCTACCTGTGGCATTCTTAATTTTATAAAATTAGTATTCAAAAAAGTCTGAAGGAAAGTCAGTCTCTGAAAATGAATTCTGGCTGTCAATTCAAATGTTAATTTTCTACATTAATAAAAAGATTTGCTATGTAACAGATTTGAAATTTTAGTAAAGAGTTACATAACATCCCTTATTCCTCAACTAGTACTAGTCTGTTGTTATACTTTTCAACTATTGTGGGAAAATAATATTTGAAAGGTGTCATTATAAATCAGGAAGCTCCAATGCTTTTGGTATACTAATTGTATAGCTTTAGGTAAATTTCTTAACCTCTCTGTGCCTTCGTTTTCTCATAAGGTCAATAACTGACTTCTTTGTTACTGAGTCTGGGACCGATAAGCACATTTTAGTTGGTATGTATTTTTAAAAACATACCAGTTGTTAGGTATGCAGTAAGAACTTATATGAATATTAATTACCCTAAAGCAACCTGAATTCACAAATTTGCGTGCCTTTCATTCTACAAGCAATACTAAATGATCAGTTATACATATATGGGTTAGGTATTTAGAATAATGTTATTTCAGTTGTGCTGCTTGTTAGTAGTAAACAGTATAAAAATGCAATTGTATATAATCTCGAAAAGGGAAGAAATACATGATATATTTATAGATAAAACACTGCTGCAGTTCTTTCAGTTTAATTAGAGCAGAAACTCAAATCTATGAGACATCTTTTACATGGTAGTGGTTAGATGCCCTCATGTAGGAACATGACACCTGTAAACTGTATAACCCCTGAACTTGTGCATGCTCGAGCATGCACAATACATGTTTCATTAGATGAACCATTTTCTATAATTTATTCATTTTGGATGAGGTCCCACAGCCTGTCTTACTTGGGGCACAAGGCAGTGCCCAGAATTGAACTTGGAGTTCCTACAGTATGCAAAGCATGTGCTCCAGCCCTTTGAACTGTCCTGGGCCAGGTAACTAAGCAGTCTCCTGTAATATATTACAGGGTACCTTGCAACTGGTACCTTACATGGTAACATACTGCCTATTTTTTTGGGGGGGGGTCCCACCCAATGATGCTCAGGGATTACTCCTGGCTATGCATTCAAGAATTACTCCTGGTGGTGCTTGGGGGACTGTATGGAATTCTGGGGATCATATCTGGGTCAGCCACGTGGAAGGCAAATGCCCTACCCACTGTGCTATTGCTCTGGCCACCGTACTGCTAAATTTTGACCAGTTGAGTGGATACAGATACAAGGTTATTACTGTGGGTTTTTATTAAAAGGAAGTGGTTTGGTGCTAGAGAGATTGTACAGGGGTTAAGGCTCGTCTTCCAGAGGTCTGTTCGATCCCCAACACCATGACTACCTAAGGACAGCCACTAGTCACCCCTAACAATTGTGTGAAAGGAAAGAATTTGCTTTCCTCTTCTAATTTACCTTTTCCTACTAAAGGCCAGATTAGGAAATTTCTGCCAGTGCCGTCAGGGTGATCCAGTTTGTTCTGTGTGGGGAAAGGGCCAAATATTCGAGCCTGTTCATCTCATGTTCACCTCCTGGATTTCCTACGAGTTTAGAAAGAATCTGACTTGCTTGCATATGTGAGGTTCCTAATTCCATCCCTGGCTCTGGAGAAACAAAGGAAAGAAATACCCCATTTTTGGGAGGAGGTTCTCAAGTAGTACTTCGGGACCTGGGGAACCATCCTCAGAATAATACTTGGCCTGCACAGTGGTAGAGCCTTGTGATTTGGGTTTGCTTGAAATCTCTATCTCAATTAAGCCTCTTATTTTAAAACTGTTTCCTAATATCTACTCTTTGCTCGAGCACCGTAGCACTGTCATCCTGTTATTCATCGATTTGCTCGAGTGGGCACCAGTAACGTCTCCATTGTGAGACGTGTTACTGTTTTTGGCATATCGAATACGCCATGGGGAGCTTGTCATGCGGGTGGGATACTCTCTGTAGCTTGCTGGGCTTTCTGAGGACATAGAAATCGAACCCGGGTTGGCCTTGGGCAAGGCAAATGCCCTACCCACTGTGCTATTGCTCCAGTCCAATGTGCTATTTAATATAGAACTGGAAGTTCTGATCCAGACTATAAGAGTATTGGATGTGACTGATCTGCATTAGATATTTGGCATCCCATATGGTCCCCTGAACACCACCAGAGTGATTCTTGAGAAACCCCTGAGCATCTCTGGATGTGACCGAGTATGACCCCCTCCAAAAAAAAAAAGTTGCCTTTGGTGATGCTGGAGCCCAGCATATCAAATTTACCGTACATCAAACCTAGGACTTTTCTTTTCTTTTCTTTCTTTTTTTTTTTTTTTTGCATCACACCTGGTGATACACAGGGGTAACTCCTGGCTCTGCACTCAGGAGTTACTCCTGGTGGTGCTCGGGGGAACATATGGGATGCTGTGAATCAAACCTGGGTCGGCTGCATGCAAGGCAAATGCCCTACCTGCTGTGCTATCGCTCCAGCCCCCAAACCTAGGACATTTCCTTCTCTGAGTCCTTTGAGATGTTTCCCAGATCCAGGTCTTTTTTTTTCTTTAGTGCTATTGTTACATCCTCAGACAGGTCAAAATTAAAACAGTGATTTGGGGGACAATTAATTTAGTGACAATGTAAGGATATTCTTAAAACCTTTTTAAAGGAACCTTTGTGATTGTACTGCAGGTAGGGTGCTTGCCTTGCACATGACGTGGCTGACCTATACTGGTTTCCTGGCATCCCTTCCGGACCGCTGAGCACTGCCAGGAGTGATTGCAGAGTTCAGAGCCGGGAATAACCCCTGAGCTTTGCTGGGTGTGGTAAAAGGTAAAGGTAAAGGCCCTCCCGTTGATCGTCGATTTGCTCGAGCGGGCCCAGTAACGTCTCCATTGGAGACTTTGTTGTTACTGTGTCTGGCATATCGAATACTCTCGGTAGCTTTCCGGGCTCTCCGAGAGGGGCGGAGGAATCGAACTCGGGTCGGCCATGTTGGCCGCGTGTAAGGCGAACGCCATAAGGTCCTGGGGCCAGAGTGATAGAACAGTGGGTAGGGCTCTTGCCTTGCACGTCACTATCCTGGTTTGATTCCCAGGTTCTCATATGGTCCCAGGAGTACTTCCAAGAGTAATTCCTAAGTGTGGAGCCAGAGGACCTTTGAGTACTACAAGTGGGACCCCAAAAGAAAAGCCCACACGCATGCAGTAGTAAATGTGAAACCATATTTATCCTGGAGAGCAATCAAATAGCGAGTTAAAGAAGTTAAATTGTTTTAATTAAAAACCTAGGGATTGGTGTTAGAATATTTGAATACAATTATTGTGAACAATCATAAAAAGTTAAAAATAAAACAAATAAAAACTTCACCTACATTAGCATACTACTATCAAATTCTTTTGTTCTTTTTGCCTTTGAGTCACACCCAATATCCCTGTCTTATTCCTGGCTCTGCTCACATTTTTGGCAGTGTGCAGGGGACCATATGGGGTGCTGGGGATCCAACCTGAGTCAGCCATGTGCAAGGAAAACACCCTTACCCATTATACTGTTACTATTGTTCCAGCCCCCAATGCTTTCTGTTTTGTTTTGTTTAAGAGGCCAGCACTGATAGTGTTCAGTGGGTAGCACATTAGCCAGTTGATTCTCTCCAGCCCCCTGGTGTTTTGTTTTGGATTTTGGTGTTTGGGCCATACCCGGTAGTGTTGAGGGCTTCCTCTGCCTCTCACCGCAAGGGTCACTCGGGGCTCAATGCACCAGGTGGTTTAAACTTAGGTCGGGCTTGTGCAAGGTGAACGCTCTACTCCTATAGGGAATGCTATTTACAGTTCATATGCTCTCTTTTTTTAACCTTCCTAATCTAGTAATTTCAATCTTTATATTGATGGCTTTTTCATCCTTAATTTTTGCATTCTTGAAACCCCATTGATTATGACTAGCACCCATCCTTTCACCGTGTGCATTTCCCGCCACCAGTATCATTTCTCCCCCACCATCCCCCAACACCCCAGGCGCTTGTCCCAAGCCTCCCTCCATGTGAGGCATTTTCCTTCTTGCTCTCTCTCTTCCTTTTGTGTAATATGTTTTGCAATATAGGTACTAAGGGGTAACGGTGTTTGTTCAGGGCTTTCAGTATTTTTATCGGGATGGTAAAGATGGAGTAGCTTTTTAACAGGATGGCAGCTTTGGAATGTGAATATGATTACCAAGGGTTCTGGGTCCGCTCGAGCAAATCGACGATCAACGGGAGGGCCTTTACCTTTCCTAGGTAGCCCATCCTGACCCTGAGAAAGCCTGGAGATTTCAATAACAAAATACGCATAACAGAATTTTCGGCATATTATGTCTTGGTGAGGTCTGGCCTGAGATGGTGGAGACAGGCCAGGGGTATGGCAGTGATTTTGGATTGTGAAAGCAAGCACTGACCAGGCTCAGCTTGGGCTGGCACCAGTCTGATTTGCCCCCGTCCAATTTGCCTTGGTCTGTTCAGCCATTTATGGGTCCGAGATTAACTTCGGCTTTTGATCTCTTTCTTTTTTCTTTTTTTTCTTAAATTTTTATTAGTGAAACTCCATGAGGTACAGTTGTAGACTTACAAATTTTTGTGCTTGGGTTTCAGTTATATAGTGATCGAATACCCATCCCTCCACCAGTGCCCATTCTCCACCACCACCAGTCCCAGTGTCCCTCCCACCCCTCTCCTCCCCATCCCAACTTACCTCTGTGGCAGGGCATTACCTTTTGTTATCTCTCTCTTGAGTGCTGTGGTTTGCAAAAGAGACATTGAGTGGCAGTCTTGTTCGGTCTATAGTCTACTCACGCATTTCCCATCCTGAGAGGAACCTCCCAACACCCTTTATTTGGTGCTCCCTTCTCTGTCTGAGCTGCCTTTTCCCCTAGCATGTGCGGCTGTCCTCAAAGCCATGGAGTAATCCTCCTGGTAGTTATCTCGGCTATTCTTGGGTGTTGGTCTCCTACTTTGTTACTTTATGTTCCCCAGATGAATGCAATCGTTCTATGTCTGTTCCTCTCTTTCTGACTCATTTCGCTTAGCGTGATGCTTTCCATGTAGTACCAGTTATATGTAAATTTCATGACTTCATCCTTTCTGACAGCTACATAGTATTCCATTGTGTAGATGTACCAAAGCTTCTTTAACCAGTCATCTGTTCGCGGGCACTCAGGTTTTTTCCAGATTATAGCTATTGTAAACAGTGCTACAATGAACAGACAACTGCAGATGTTGCTTCGACTATACTTTTTTGCCTCTCCGGGGTATACTCCCAGAAGAGGAATTGCTGGGTCAAATGGAGCTCAATTTCTAGATTTTTGAGAATTGTCCATACTGTTTTCCAGAAGGGCTGAACCAGTTGACTTTCCCACCAGCAGTGAAGGAGGGTCCCTTTCTTGCCACATCCGTGCCAGCACAGGTTGCTTTTGTTCTTTTGGATGTGGGCCAGTTCCTGTGGTGTGAAATGATATCTCATTGTTGTTTTGATCTGCATCTCCCTGATGATTAATGATGTAGAGCATTTTCTCAAGTGTCTTTTAGCCATTCAGATTTCATCTTTGAGGAAGTTTCTGTTCATTTTGTTGCCCCATTTTCTGATAGGGTTGGATGTTTTCTTCTTGTGGAGTTCAACCAGTACTTTGTATATCCTTGATATCAACCCCTTGTCGGATGTGTAAGGTAAAGGTAAAGGCCCTCCCGTTGATCATCGATTTGCTCAAGCGGGCCCAGTAACGTCTCCATTGGAGACTTTGTTGTTACTGTGTCTGGCATATCGAATACTCTCGGTAGCTTGCCGGGCTCTCCGAGAGGGGCGGAGGAATCAAACTTGGGTCGGTCATGTTGGCTGCATGCAAGGCAAACGCCCTACCCGGTGAATATCCTTTCCCATTCTGTGGACTGTCACTGTTTCTTTTGAGGTGCAGAAGCTTCTTAGTTTAAGATAGTCCCATTTGTCTATCTCCGTTTTCCCTTGCTCGGCCAGTGGCGTGACATCTTTGAAGACACCATTAGCTTCAATATCATGGAGAGTTTTGCCAACTTTGTCTTCAATGTACCTTATGGATTCCGGTCTGATGTTGAGGTCTTTAATCCATTTTGATCTTACTTTTGTACATGGTGTTAGGCAGAGATCTGAGCCCATTTTTTTGCATGTAGCCATCCAGTTTTGCCAGCACCATTTGTTAAAAGGGCTTTCCTTACTCCACTTCACATTTCTTACTCCTTTATCAAAGATTAGGTGATCATATGTTTGGGGGGAGATGTCAGTATATTCAACTCTGTTCCATTGGTCTGCTGTTCTGCTTTTGTTCCAGTACCATGCTGTTTTAATTATTACTGCTCTGCAGTAGAGTTTGAAGTTAGGGAGGTTGATTCCTCCTATTTTCTTTTTCCCAAGAACTGCTTTAGCTATTCGTGGGGCCTTTTTGTTCCATATAAATTTCAGGAGTGTTTGCTCCAGTTCTTTGAAGAATGTCATGGGTATCCTAATAAGGATCGTGTTGAATTTGTACAGTGCTTTGGGAAGTATTGCCATTTTGACAATGTTAATTCTCCCGATCCATGAACAGGGGATATTTTTCCATTTCCTTGTGTCCTCTTTTATTTCCTGAAGCAGTGTTTTGTAGTTTTCTTTGTACAGGTCCTTTACTTCTTTAGTTAAGCTAATTCCTAGGTAGTTGAATTTCTGGGGCACCGTTGTGAACAGGATTGTTTTCTTCATGTCGTTTTCTTCTCTCTCACTATTTGCATTTAGGAAAGCCATGGACTTTTCCTTTTTGGGTCACACCCAGCGTGCACAAGGTTACTCCTGGCTCTGCACTCAGGAATCAGTCCTGGCATTGCTCAGGGGACCATATGGGATGCTGGGAATTGAACCTGCGTCAGCCGCGTGCAAAGCAAATGCTCTACCCACTGTGCTATCGCTCCAGCTCCAGGAAAGCGATGGACTTTTGGTTATTGATTTTATAGCCTGCAACTTTACTATACAGATCTATTGTTTCTAGGAGTTTCTTGGTAGAGGTTTTAGTATTCTCTAAGTATAGTATCATATCATCTGTGAATAGTGAGAGCTTGATTTCTTCCTTTCCTACTTGGATGCCCTTAATAACTTTTTTTTTTTTTTTTGTCTAATTGCTATTGCAAGTACTTCCAGTACTACATTGAACAGTAGTGGAAAGAGTGGGCATCCTTGTCTCGTCCCTGGTCTTAAGAAGACTCTTAGTTTTTCCCCATTGAGGATGATGCTTGCTGTAGGCTTGTGATAGATGGCTCTAACTATATTGAGGAAAATCCCCTCTATCCCCAATTTGGCGAGGGTTTTCATCATAAACGGGTGCTGGATCTTGTCAGATGCTTTCTCTGCATCTGTTGATATGATCATATGATTTTTGTCTTTTCTTTTGTTGATATGATGGATTATGTTGATTGATTTCCAAGTGTTAAACCATCCTTGCATCCCCAGGATGAATCCCACTTGGTGATGGTGTATGATCTTTTTGATGAGTTGTTGAATTCTGTTTGCTAGTATTTTGTTGAGAATCTTTGCATCCATGTTCATCAGGGATATAGGCCTGTAGTTTTCTTTTTTTGTAGTGTCTTTGTTTCCTTTTGGTATTAGGGAGATATGGGCTTCATAGAAACTGGGAGGATTTCTGTTTTTTCAGTTTCCTGGAAAAGCTTGAGAAGAACTGGCAATAGGTCTTCTTTAAATGTTTGGAAAAATTCGCTATCGAATCCATCTGGACCTGGGCTTTTGTTTTTGCGAAGACTTTTGATTACAGTTTCAATTTCCTTGATGTTAATAGGTCTGTCAGGTACTCTATATCTTCTTGATTCAGCTTCGGGAGATGATAGGAATCCAGAAATTTATCCATTTCGTCTAGGTTCTCTTGTTTCGTGGCATACAGACTTTCAAAGTAGCCTCTGATGATCTTTTGAATTTCTTTGGTTTCTGTTGTGATATCCCCATTCTCATTTCTTATTCGGTTTATTAGGGTTCTCTCTCTCTTTCTTTGTGAGTGTTGCTATCTTATTTATTTTCTCGAAGAACCAACTCTAAATTTCATTGATCTTTTGAATTGTTTCTTTGGTTTCCATGTCGTTGATTTCTGCTCTAAGTTTTATAAATCTCTCCTTCTGCCTACTTTGGGCTCCTTCTGTTGATCCTTTTCTAAGATCTTGAGCTGTGAAGTCAAGTTGTTTATGTGCATCCTTTCTTCCATCTTGAGATATGCTTGCAGAGCTATAAATTTTCCCCTTAATATGGCTTTTGCTGCATCCCATAAGTTCTGGTAGCTCATGTCTTCATTCTCATTTGTTTCCAGGTATCTTTTGATTTCATCCTTGACTTCCTTCCTGATCCATTCGTTGCTCAGCATTGAGATGTTCAGTTTCCAGGTGTTTGATTTGGTTCTTCATGTCTGTGTGTGATTCATTTCTATTCTTAGTGTATCGTGGTCTGGAAAGATTGTTGGTAATATTTCTATCTTCCTGATTCTACTGAGTTATGTTTTTGGCCTAGCTCATGGTCTATTTTGGAAAATGTTCATGCACGCTGGGGAAGAATGTTTATTCTTTCTTTTTGGGGTGTAAAGCCCTGTACAGGTCTATAAGTCCTTTTTCTATTTCTTCTTTCAAAGCCAATGTTTCTTTGCTGAGTTTTGTTCTTGTTAGTCTATCCAGAGGTGATAGGCGATGTTGAAGTCTCCAGCTACTATTGTGTTGCTAGCAATGTTCTCCTTAAAATCTGTTAGCAGTTGTTTTAAGTATTTAGCTGTTCCCTCATTAGGTGCGTATACATTTAAGAGCGTGATTTCTTCCTGTTGTACGTATCCCTTGATGAATAGAAAATGGCCTTTCCTGTCCCTTCTAATCTTTTTCAACCTGAAATTTATGTTGTCAGATATTAGTATTGCCACTCCAGCTTTTTTGAGGGAGCTCTTTGCTTGCAGGATTGTTTTCCATCCTTTCACTTTGAGTCTGTGTTTGCTCTGACTGTTGAGATGAGTTTCTTGTAGACAGCAGAAAGTTGGTTTCTGTTTCTGGATCCATTTTGCCACTCTGTGTCTCTTGATTGGTGCATTTAGGCCGTTGACATTAAGAGAGATTATTGTCATGGGATTTTGTGCCATGTTTCTATAGGGGTTGGTTGTGTTTCTAAGTGTTTTCCTTATCCTACAGGAGCCCCTTTAACCCTTATTTTACTTTTGGTTTTGAGTCTATGAAGTTCCTGAGCTGTTATCTACAAAATGGTGTATAGTTCCATCGAGTTTGAGTGAGAGTTTAGCTGAATAAAGTATTCTTGGTGAGGCGTTCATTTCATTGAGTTTTTTCACTATATCCCACCATTACCTTCGGGCTTGTAGGGTTTCCTCTGATAAGTCTGCTATAAATCTAAGGGGTGCTCCTTTGAATGTGATTTCCTTCTTTGTCCTTGCTGCTTGTAGTATTGTGTCTCTGTCCACAGCATCCATCGTCTGACTATGATATAGTCAGATATTGGAGAGTTTTTACTAGGGTCTCTTTTTGCTGGCACCTTTCTGGCTCCTTGGATCTGTATGTCTGCATTCTTTAACTCTGGGAACTTTTCAGCAATGATTTGACTGTGGCTTTTTCGTTGGGGTTGCCTCCCTGCCCTTCTGGTACTCCAATGATTCTAATGTTGTTCCTCTTGGCATCATCCCCTAGGTCTCTGATTCTCCTAAGAGCTACTTTGAGATCTTTTGCCATTGCTTGTTTTTCCCTATGGGATTTCTCTTGCTCATCTTCAAGCTCACTGATCCTCTCTTCAGCTGCACTTACTATTGCTAAGGGCACTTACTGAGTTTTTAATTACATCTACCGAGTACTTTAACTGTGAAACTTCTTTCTGTAGCTTTTTTGTTTCTGCTCTCATTTCTTCCTGTATCTTCTTGACTAACCTTTCTATTATTTCTTTTATTTCTTCTTTTAGTTTTCTGGATATCTCTTCCATTGATTCTTTGAATAGGTCCTTGAATATCCTCTGCATTTCGTCCTGGAGTTCTTTATCGGAGAGAGCATATTTGTAGGTGACCCCGGTTGAGG
The DNA here is from genome assembly GCF_029834395.1 of Sorex fumeus. Lineage (NCBI taxonomy): Eukaryota > Metazoa > Chordata > Mammalia > Eulipotyphla > Soricidae > Sorex > Sorex fumeus. Next base: position 50,612,278 of record NW_026606104.1, read on the forward strand.
GTTCGGGAATCTTTTCTTCGTCTTCACCTTGTAGTAGAGATTTACGTTGTTTCTTCATGTTGTTTTGTCTAGTGGTAAAACCCTGAAATTCACTAGCACTGTTCACTCTTATTGTGGGAAAGGATTCTGGATAGGGCCAGTCGATGGTGGACACCCTTCTCTCTTTCTAGGGTCTGAGCATCTTTTCTGGCATTTTTTCTCTGGCTTATGACGGACATCTAGTGAAGGTTTGTAGGTGTTGTTCTTTTAATATTGGGTTTATACAGCTTCTATTGCGTATTGGTCTTTTGTTAGAATTGGAGTAGGCCAGTGGATTATTATTGTATTGTAGTGTAGGTGGCCGAAATTTTTCCCCACAGAGTTAGATGACAAAGGGTGGGGTAAGGGTCCAGAGTGCTGGGGGTGGGAAATATAACTATGGCTGCCTGCTCCGGAGGCCACGCCCACGTCATGGAGACCACGCCCCTACAGTAATGACCACGCCTCCAGCCAGCCCAGATGCTAGTCCACAGACCTGTTGGAGGGGAGGGGCAGTGATTACATGGACTGGTGCTCCCTGCGGAAGTGGCTGGAGCGGCTGGAGGGGCCCCTCCCCGGGGGCCTGGCGGTGGCAGCTGGGTTTCTGGGTCCCGAGTTGAGTTGGGGTGGGGAGCCCACTGTACCCGTTCGGCTTTTGATCTCTTTCAAGATTTATTCTGTGAAGCGAGGCTGATATGGTGGCACTGGAGTTGATTAGTGTGGGTAACTGCCAGTGCTTCAAGGAGTATTGGGAAGTGGGGCGAGGTAGCCCATCCCAACTCCAAGAAAGCCTGGAGATTTCGGTCACAAAACCTGCATCCCCAAATTTTCAGATCATATCTTGGTGAGGTCTGTCCTAAGGCACTGGAGTCAGGTCCAGGGTATGGTGGTGATTTTGGATTGTGGAAGCAAGCAGCTGCAGGGGGCTCTGCTTGTGGGTGGGCACCAAACTAACTGCCCCCCTCCAATTTACCCCGGTCTGTTCAAACATGCATGGGTCCGAGATTAACTATGGGTTTTTTTTTTATCTCTTTTGAGATTTATTTATGAATCTCTGAAAGAAGGCAGATAAATGAGCTTGTATAGCTGAGCCCAGAGGTGGTTTGTGGGCATGGGTCCCACATACCTAACTTTTTTTTCTTCTATTTTGTGTCACATCCGGCGATGCACAGGGGTTACTCCTGGCTCTGCACTTGGGAATTATTCCTGGCGGTGCTCAGGGGACCATATGGGATGCTGGAAATCGAACCCTGGTCGGCCGCATGCAAGGCAAATGCCCTACCTGCTGTGCTATTGCTCCAGCCCCACTTACATACCTAACTTTTGGCTGTTTAATTTCTTAGAAAACTTGGTTCCAAGTTGTTGAGGTCCGGCCAAAGGCACAGTGGTAATTTTGGGATATCAGGAAGCCTTAAGGCACCATCAGGCTGCTGATGCACTTGCCTCACACGTACAGGTTGACCTGCTGGTGACACCATACCCCCTGCCCTAAGCTTTTTGCTATCTCTTTGCAGCTCCTTATTATGTATTTTGGGAGTCACATCCAGTGCTGCTCAAGAATCACCCTTGACAGTGCCCCAGAAACTATATGCAGTGCCAGGGTTGAATCTGGGTTGTTTGATATGCAGTGCAAGAGCCCTACCTGCTGTTGTCTGGCCCAGTTAGCTTGTTTTTAGAGGGTGGGATGCGAGGGATTGAATCCAGAACTCCAGCATACAAAGCTTGAATTCTATCCCTTTGAGCTATCACCCTGGCCCCTATTTTAATGTTTTTTTTTGTTCCTTGTTTAATCTGTATGCCTCGTACTTTAGTTCTTTCTAGAACAGAGCTGTGTAAACACAAAAAAGGACAGGCAAGGGGGTGGCAGCAGCCTATCTCTCCCGCCACCCGCGTTCGATAGTCGCAGGCCGTTTCCCACTCCAGGGAGGTCGATGGCGATGGTCAGGCGGAGGAAGGAAACAAGGGCCAGGCTGGTTGGTCTTAGTAGCAATTTATTACATGGAAGAGATGTATGTCATGGAGGCCCCAGGATCTCTCAAGCACATGCTCCTTTGTTCTCTCAGCTTCTGTCCTCAGCCCCATCTTCCCAGGATCTCTGATGCATGTGTCCCCAGAGAGCCCTGAAATCTCCCTTATATAGATCATAGTATCTTTAAAGGGCGCAATATAGTGATGTCATCAAAAGGAGTTACAGAAAGAACATTGAAGAGGCAAACCATACATTGTTTCTTTACATCCACATTGTTTCTTTACATCTGCAGGCCAGTAATCCTGGCCTCACCTTTTACAAACTACAAGCACTTGAATTAGCACATCAGTGACCAGTCTGTTAGAGCTTGGAATCCACATCTCAAAGATCAGCCTGCCTGGAGCCAGGCATCTACATCCCCAGGATCAGAACTGGCTTAGCACCTGGGATCCGCATACCTAAGACCAGCTAGGTTCCTGTGAGATAAGGGAAACTGTCTCAATATACTGAAATCATTTACTGAAGGCAGTTTGAAGGGGAGAAAGTTCAGTCTCATCCAAGCTAGTCAGGACACACAGGAAAACTACTTCTAGGACAGATTCTCATTTAGCAGATCAACTCACACTAGAACAGAATTCCCTTGGTGTGTTTCTCCTCTCCTTGTCCGACCAACATATAAGCATACATAATATAAATAATTTTGTATGGACACAGTAAGAAATACTTTGAGCTTATAGAATTGCTCTCCTAGGGCCATCTCAATCTCAGACTGCAGTGCTTAGGCCAGATATCTTTCCTATTCCAAGCAGCAGGGTCCTAGTCTCGTCATTACTTTTGGATCGTCATTACTTTTGGATCATGACAGCATTTGCCTATGATCAAACTCTTAAACTATAGTTAAGAATCGTGGCACCTTGGCCTGGCCCATCGTGATGCCAGGGTAGCACATAACTTACTGGCTTGCCCTGGTTCCATCCAGTCCCACATCAGGACCATGCCCTTGGGGTGCTAGGAAGTGAGGGGAACTGAGGCTTAAGTTGAGAAAGCAGATGCCTGGAGTGAATAATATTCAAAGACAATCAACTCCTAAGTTACAAAGCATAATATTGTCTTCCTGTATCTATACAAAAAGGACATTGCATTAAAGTAAACCATTCAAAAGACATAAGGAGAGGAGAAAGGCAATATTAACTTACAGTACAGCTTCAGTGTCTAAGAAGGATGAGACCTTACAAATTGGTTGGGGAAGAGAGCACAAAGAAATAGTTACAGACAAGTAATGGGAATGACTCGGGAGCACTGTGATGGGTGCAACCTGATAAGCCTAAACTCCTTGTACTACAACACAGAGCTTCATGGCATTCTTATTTATGACATGGTAAATTTTCAAGTCAATTTCATTGTGCCTTATGGGATAGCCAATTGATTTTTTTTTCTTTTGGGGTCACACTCAGTGATAATCGGGTTATTCCTGGCTCTGCATGCAGGAATTACTCCTGGTGGTGCTTGGGGCCATATGGGATGCCAGGGATTGAACCCTGGTCAGCTGTGTGCGAGGCAAATGCCCTACCTGCTATACTATTGCTCCAGCCCAAGCCAATTGTTTTTTTTTTTAATTTTTATTAGTGAAACACTATGAGGTACGTTGTAGACTTACAAATTTTTGTACTTGGATTTCAGTTATACAATGATCGAGTACCCATCCCTCTCCCAGTGCCCATTCTCCACCACCACTAATCCCAGTATCCCTCCTACCCTCCCATCCCCCAATACCACCCTGCCTCTGTGGCAGGGCATTCCCTTTTGTTCTTCCTCTCCTTTTGGGTGCTGTGTTTTGCAAAAGAGGCATTGAGTGGCAATCATGTTCAGTCTATAGTCTACTTTCAGCATGCATCTCCCATCCTGGGCGGATCTTCCCAACACCCTTTATTTGGTGCTCCCTTCTCTAACTGAGCTGCCTTTACCCCTAGAGTGTGCGCCAAGCCAATTGATTTTTAACACACCAGTCCTCCATCATATATGTTATAATTCATTTAATTCTTTTTTAATTTGGAGTTTTTAACTTTTTGCCAGCTGTGCTTAGCAGTTGCTCCTGGCTCTGCTCAGGGGACCATGAGGTGTCACGGATCAAACCATGGTCAGCTTTATATGCAAAATAAGTGTTCTAACCCCCTATCTCTTCAACCTCTTTTCAGTATTTTCCTTCTGTCTTTTTACTTACCACCTAAAGTAGCACTAACTGAACTTACTTGGAGCATTTACTCCATTCAGCTGTAACTAGGTCTGTCATTTTCTTCCTCTTCAACTGGTGTTCTGAGAAGCCACCTCTCCCGTATTCCTAGGCTGAGTCAGTCTACTGTAGGTTCTGTATTCAGGCTTACTTTTTTGCTCAGGAATCCCTCCTGGCAGTTCTTAGATCACTGTGTCATACCAGGGAGAGTGTACCCCCCTCTCTGGCCCCATAAGCACACTTGAAAGTGTCTCAGCCACTGTTGTGTGACTAGGGATATGGTGAATTAAAAGACATTAGTGTTTGGACGATGCTCAAAGTGCTGATGCTTTTTAAAAATAGTGGGGACAGGAAGATAAAGATCCAGGCTTTGTTTGCAGGAGGCCCATGTTCCATCCCCAGCACCACTTGATTCCCAGGGTACCATGAGGGGTGACCCTAGCATTGAACTGGGAGTAGCCATTGTGTGTAGCCCTCCTCTCAAAACAGAACATGGGTTTGGGGAGGTAACTCAAGAGGCTAGGGGTGGCATGTGCCAAGTCCTGAATTCAGTCACTGGCACTGCATGGCCCTGCCTGCTGCAGCCGTTGTGGCCCTGGTACCACACTACCACATCTGAGCATGAAATTGTCAGGCCCACGCCAACAGGTATTGTCTGGAGTGGCCTGGGACTTCTGAGCACTACTGGGCATGGCTTTGTAAAAGTGATGCTGTGTTTAATTCCTAAAATAAGCCATGTTTAAAAATGTTCCATGCTTTTGAGGGAGTAGCTTAGGGGTTTTTGTTTTGTTTTTGTGCTGGAGGTTGAATCCAGGGCCTCATACTTGTCAGACAAGTGCTCTAATCCTGAACCACATCCTGGCCCCTAGCATAGGGTTTTTGAGATAAAGTAGTGTGTTTAGGCACTCTTTAAGACACCCATCGTAATGACTCAATTAGTGGCCGTTGTTGGGATTAATCATTGATAGGCATATAGGGGTTAAGGGACGGTATGGATGGCATAACAGAAGCCCTTTGTGCTAGAGACATGAGCTTCGTGCTTTGTTTCCACGTACAGAATTTGAGACATTTTTAGGTTTCTGGCTACTCTAGGTCATTCTGCTCTCACATATTTTAGTATCTGTGTTTTTTCAGGTGTGAGTGTTGTAAGACAATATGGCTCCAGCCTTAGGAATTTGCTGTAGAATCAACTGAGGAAAAAAGCTGAGAAGTACGCAGAGTTAAAGGTACAGGAGTCATTTGTAGCCTCAAATATATTAGCTATTTGTGCTCGAATGTACTCAGGAGACTGGAAGGCATTACCTGGGGATAAGGTTAAACTACTATAGTTGTATGCCACTTACTTTCTTTAGCCAACTAATATATGCCAAGAAATATCATGTCACTACCAGTGACATGGTAGTGAAAAATCATGTCACTCCACAGTTCCAACTGGGAGCCCAAGTCTGACTATGTTTTGATACTGTTTCCAGAAGGGCATTGGGCACCTCCTCCATCACTTCTGGGGTGATTTACCTGCAGATGACAAAAATAATCTTTGTATATCCATATTTACAATTGAATACTGAAAGCAGTAGATTTTGTTGTGATTCTTTAAACAAGATCACAGAAATCAGTATTTGGAAGGATGTTAGTTCTATAAGACAGAGCATAAGCTTTTTCCACCCAAGAAATGTAATATTAGACCAGCATTGCCAGAAAACCATGGATTCGGTGTACAGCTGATTTTTGAATTCTGTTTGGTTGTTGGGCATTGAATTCTTTACTGTGGTGGATTTTTCATGGCCCCAAATTCAGTGACCCTGTATTGCATCATGACTCACAGTTTAAGAAGCAAGACCCTAGGGTCCAAGATAGAACAGCAGTTGAGACACTTGCTCTTGACAGGTGACAGTGCCTCCACCTATTGTGCCTCCCCATTCAGCAGGGGACTGAATTCAGAAGTTAAACTGCAGATTGCTCTTGCCTGTTAATTACTCTCCAAGTCCTTAAAGCACGTAATACAGATAAAAATGCCGCCCCCAACATTGAATACCTAACATGTTGCTTTTATATGTGTGTTTAGATCACTCATGGCAATGCTCAGGGGACTGTATGTGGTGCTGGTATCAAACCTGAGCTGGCTGTAGGACAAGTGCCTTACCCACTTTACTGTATCTCTTGGTCACAAGCATGTAACTCTCAAGGGAAGATCAGAGTTATCTTTGTCAGCCCTTTAGAACACTTACATGACAACGTGATTTAGAAACTGAATGGCCAACGCTAGTGAACTTTCCCCACACCACGGAGGCTGGGATAGGGGTGTGGGGGTTATAGGCCCTCACATAGAAGAGTGCCTGCACCCACACGTGCTTTGTTTTTTGGGCCACACCTGGCTGTGCTCAGGTCTTACTCCTGTCTCCGTGCTCAGAATGGCTGGTGGGGGTGGGGACCCATACGTGGTGCTGGGGATCAGCTACATGTAAGGCCTCTTAGTCCTTGTACTATCTCTGGCCCCCTGGGCCCATGATTTAGCTATAACTATTAAAGAGGAAACTGCACTGGCTAGCACAATAAATCTTTTTTCTCGTAACAACTGAGTGACCATTCTGCTGGACAGCTCTCAACCAGTTGGTACAGGAACTAATTTCCCTCCTTGTTTCTCCACAGAGGTCCCCCAAGTGCTCCTCTGTATCTTGAGGAAGAAAGCAGGGTGAATAGAGTCGAGGCTCAAGAAAGACCACCTCTCTTTCGTCCATAACATACAGATGGCTGAAAATGTAGACTTGAGCACAAAAGAGGAACTCTAGTTTGGTGAAGAGTTGTTACACCCAACTTCAAGAATCTTTACCTAAGATGATTAAGTGTAATGGGTGTCTCTTAGCTGCCAACAGAGATTAAATTTTGGAGCTGAGCTTCTGAGGGCTGTCCCCCCACCCCCCTTGTTGAGGGCATGATGTGGCTGCACAAATTGTTCAAGAAATTAGAAAAACTTAAAAAAACATAGGGGCCGGAGTGATAGTACAGCAGGGAGGACACTTGTCTTGCACTTGGCTGACCCAGGTTTGATCTCCAGCATCTCATACAGTCCTCCCAGTACTGCCAGGAATGATTGAGTGCAGAGCCAGGAGTGACCCCTGCATTGCTGGGTGTGACCCCCCTCCCCCCCCAAAAAAAAAACCCAAAGAAAAATCAGTGAAAAAATAACCACTGGAGGTTATGGGTTCCAAGAGACGATATAGTTAAAAATTGTATAGGGGCCAGAGTGATAGTACAAAGGGTAAGGCACTTGCATGGGGCTGACCCAGGTTCTAGACCCAACACCCTAAGTGGTTACCAGGAGTGACCCCTGAGCACAAAATCAGAAATAAATCTTAAGCACCAGTAGGTGTGACCCCTTACCCCCCGGGGGGCGGGGGGGAAAGTCCAGGTAATTCTAGTGAGTATCCAGGATGACAGCAACCAATGCTAGTGCACAGGATGTGGAATAAGAAATGGGGAGTAAGGCAAGTCTCATGTAGCCCTGAAGATCTGACAGGGCACAGCAAGCCTATATCAAGCACTTGTACCTGAGAATTGGACGGGAAGCTGATAAGGCCTGTCCATCCCATACGCCATCACTCGCTCTGTTCCTTAAGACAGCTGAATATGCTCAGTACCCACCAGCTTCACACCTTAGCACTTAGAGCACCCCTCCAAGGGGAAGGGAAGCTTTACCTGTTTGGGTAGTGCTTGTCTAGGCCCCATGGGGAGCCATAGGAGTAGGTAGCCCCAGCGCAGAAATCCTGCCTAGATTAGGTAGCCGCTGCCTTCACCAAGTCTAGTTACATAGGTGTCTCCCGGTGCCCAGGCGTGACCAGAGAATATCTGAGGGCTCTCAAACAAGTTCCACACAAGCAGCAAGGCCTGTCTTGTCCGGTGGACTGTTCACACTTTTCATGCATTTTTGCAGTGTGCTTCAGTAACTTACACCTTTCAGATGAGCCAAAGAAGGCAGAAGAGCCAGGAAGGAATCAGTCGTCTTTTTCCCTCAGCATAGAAGTGCTGAGCCAACCTCAGCTCTAGGGAGTCTTCAGGTGGAAGTTCCTGGTTCCACCTAGTGAGGAAAACTTCCTAGACCACAGCACCTAGTGAGCTATGAGAGAGATGCAAGGATGCCCTCTGCTGGCCGTTCTGGTCATTCTAGGCTGAGAAACCTTCGGTAACGGTGGAGGAGTGTTTTAGCTGTGCTAAGTTTATTCAAGGAAGGGATTCCCAGGCCCTTGGGATCTGCTGTTACTTCAGAAGAGTTCTTGGGAACGAAAAATGGATATGGTGGTATAAGGGCTCTCTCATATGGCAGGATCAAGTCTTCAGAATGCAACTACACCTCGAAAGCAGCATCAGGTTCTGGGTTTGTCTCTTGGTGGGAGGAATGGGGAATGAAAAAATTCATCTCAAACTGGAGTAAGAATGAATTGAGCTGTGGCTGAGATAAAATGTAAATAGAAATGAGCTCCAGAGAATACAAGGAAAACCTTCAAAGCCAATGAGTAATCAAGTCCAGTAGCTTCTCCAGCATCCTCTAGAGCTATTCCAATATGCCAACCTAAGCCCTGCCTATGGGCCTTAGGCCCTTTCTGTGGTCTGCGTGTCCCTGGCTGGGTGGTTCTCCCTTCTCTCAAGTTCCTCCACTCTCAGGATAGGGTAGTAGCTGCCTCCTAATCACACTGGAAAGGCACTTCTAAACCAGCAGATTAGCATCACCTGGGAACCTGTTAGGAAGAAATCCTACCCAGACTTACTCAATTAGAAACTCGGTGGTGGAGCCCAGCAATTTGATGTTCAGGTCCTCTGGGTTTTTCTGATTGAGCCCAGAAGAGCCTGTTCTTGATCTCAGTCTAATTCTGCCACAATCTATGTGGACTGAGTTACTCACACACCTGGGTTTGTTTTGCTGTCAATAAAGCCATATCCCTTGCCACCACAGCTAATTATGTGACATATACCATTGGGTAGAGTGTGGGCTCCAGGCTTTCCTCTCTTTTCTAAGCAAGGCAGGCACTGAGCACCAGCGTCCTGCTTATCCCAGAGCCCTAGCTAGTGTCTCCATCGATGTGCGGTTAACAGATCTGGGTCAGGGGTTTCCTGCTGTTGAAACCCCAAAAGGAGGAGTAGGTAGAAAAGTTTGAAAGGCCCTATCAGAGGTGTTAAGACACTTCTTAGTACCCACAAGGACCATAAAAGTGTTAGTAATTTTTGTGTTAAAACTGAGAGCCCATGAAAAGCATCTGCCCAGAGTGGAGAGCCGGACGGCAGCTCAGCGGGTCAAAGCAGGCCCTTGGCACCTTTGGCCTCGTACTGATGTGAGGCTCAACTTCCTCACAAGGCCAGGGTGCCACTGGGCAAACAGCAACGCAGCACAGCGATGACAGCAGGCACACACACACACATACAATTAAATAGCATGTTTAATCATCCCACAATAGACAGAAGTGCAGTAGTATAAACTAAGTTTCTGTTTAAAAAGTCTCTACCCCATGTTCCCATTCCTCAACACCCAGATACCACGGCCGAGGAACCAGTGACAGGGCCAGAGGGATGAAGTCAGTCTCTGTTCCAAGGAGTTGAAAGTCTTTCTGAGTCAAGTATGCCTTGTGAGCAGCTGAGAGCCCTATGAGGAGTTATTTGCACGCACACACTCAGTAACACACATGCAGGGGACACAAAAAGGGGACAGACAAACCACAGTGGGACAGTCATACACACACACACACACACACTCTTGTGCCTTGACATTCCAGTTCATTTGTGGCCGCCTCCGCTGCGCAGCAGGTGTGGGCCGGACCCTGAGGCAGCCAAGGCCAGTGAGAAAGAGGAAGGGCACTGTCCAGCCCAGCAGCTCTGGCGACAGGGCAGCAGGCAGAAGGCTTCCATCCTCCACTCTGAGCAGACAGTCCTCCCATGATGGTGAGCTCGACACCTTTCTATACTACCCGCTGGACATCAGCAGTGAGGAGAGGAGGTGACACCTCCCCCTCAGCCCAGAGAAGAGAGCCAAGAACATAACAGCCTGCAGGCAGGCTCTTGGAGCCCAACGCTAGAGGTGTTGCTTCTGGACTCAGGAGAGGGGGACGCAGCCAGGACTTTTGGGAAGGAGGCAATATCTGCAAATAAGGAGGCCCTGAGGTGAGGGTGTTTTGAGGGCAGGGTGGGGGGGGCCCTACCAGACAGGTTTAAAGAGGAAGTCTCTTCATTCACAGCTTCTTTCAGGGTTCCTGGAGAACATCTCTAGAATCAAGTACCTGCAGTTCTGGTTGGGCGTGGTAGGGTGGAGTGACCAGCAAATGCTGAGACAACAGTTGCCCAAGGCCTGGGAGGTGCTGGGCCTGGCGATGAGCGGTGCCCTGACACTGCCACCCCTACCCGGAGAAACAGACCAGGCGGCTACAAGATCTCCTCCCGTGGGCTCCTGGCCTTCAGTGGAGTCTGCCCATTGGGCACAGAGCCATTCTGTCCATGCAGGAGTTTGCCCTTCTCTCGGTCTGGCCATGTGAAGATGGCATCGTCACTGTCCAGCTCAGACTCAGAATGCATCAGGCTGCTGCTCAGCACTGGGCCTTTCTGCTTGATTCCTGTGGAGGAGACGGGGTTTAGTCCTGGCTCTGTGCTCAGGGATCACTCCTGGCAGGACACTGGGGACCATATGGGCGCAGGATCAACCCAGCTCAACTGCATGCAACAAAAATGCCCTCCCCGCTGTATTATACTCGGGCCCAGTGCCTGTTTTTCTGGCTCATCTCACCTTTCTTGGCAACATGGCTCACTCAGTTCACTCTTCTTTAAGCCTAACTTCTTGAGTTCCCTACCTTACAGCATCCAACACAGAATCCCATCTCCTCATCCTACTGCTGCCTCGGCTCTGGGCACACTGCTAACCTGAAGGGCCCAGATTAAGAGCCACCAGAGCCCAGGGTCTCACATAATCCCACCAGAGAAAGGCCTGCTGGCCCTCACCCAGTCTCATCTTGATGCACCTGCCGCCCTGTGGCTTCCCACTTGCCATCTTCCCGTTCACTGGAAGCCGCTATTCTGCCAGCAACAGGCTCCCTTGTCACTTGGCCTCTTCAACCTGGAACTCCTTGTACCTGTACTCCTTCCCTCACTCCTAGAAGAGACATTCTAACCCATTTTATCCTCACTCCTTTCTCTCTGCAGGAAACTTACCCCTTCAGCTTCTCATTTGCTCATGAACTTCTATCCAATCTTTGTTGCCTTTTTATTCCATTCTACTTCTCCACTTTCCATTGTTCAACTTCTAAAAGGGCTTTTAGCTTAGCTGGAGAACTGTAGACTTTCTGACAGAAGGGACTAGAGTGCCACAGTTGGGGCAGAATGAGTCTTAATGGCCTTTTCCCAAGGATACAGTACAAATCTAGAAACCTCCACACCCAGGGCAATTACCTGCTCGAGAGGTTGGCTTTAGCTCCAGGCTCTCCTGATCAGTGGCATCCAGGATCTTGTACTTGCTTCTCCTCTTAGGTTTTCCTTTTTGCCTAAAAAAGCACAAAGGCCCCACCAATCTGCTCAGGAAATAGGGTATTCAGGCATTACCAGAGGATAAATGGGGCCGTTTTGCTGGAGCGATAGCACAGTGGGTAGGGCGTTCGCCTTACAAGCGGCCAACATGGCCGACCCGAGTTCGATTCCTCCGCCCCTCTCGGAGAGCCCGGCAAGCTACCGAGAGTATTCAATATGCCAGACACAGTAACAACAAAGTCTCCAATGGAGACGTTACTGGGCCCGCTCGAGCAAATCGACGATCAACGGGAGGGCCTTTACTTTACTTTACTTTACTTTCAGAGGGAGCAGCTGCTGCTCCTTCTCAGTCAGGCAAGATGACAACTACGATTTGTTCTTCATATAGTCCTTACTGATTCTGGGAAAAGGCAAGGGAAACATGCCACTCTAGCTTGGACTCGCCCTCCACAGCAGCAACAACAAAAAGATTGGTTTAAAATAGCAAGGGGGTTAAGGTGCTTGCCAGGCACGCAGCTGAGCCTGGTGCGATCCCTAGCACCAAATTTGGTCCCCTCATCACAGCCCTATGTGGTCCCAGCCATATGAGCTGGAAAGCTAGCACAGGGGTTGAAGCACTTGCCTGGCAAGTTCAATCCCTGGTATCAAACATGGTCTCCTTCGTACTGCCAGGTTTGATCCCTAAGCACAGAGCTAGGAGTAAGCCCTAAGAACATCTGAATGTGAATGACCTACGCCCAAGCTCCACTCCCAAATTTGGTCCCCAGTCCCCCATGCCCCCTGCAAATAAAAAACAAACAAGGGGCCAGAGAGACAGAACAGGATTTAAGGCTCTTGCCTTGTAGCCTGATGACCTCTATTCAAATTCCTAGTACCACATATGGTCTCCCAAGCATCACTAGGGGTCACTCCTGAGCACAGCCAGAAATAGCTCCTGAAAACAGCTGGATATGAGCCACACACTATCCCTTCACCCCAAATAGGTAAAAATTTAAAAGACAGAATAATAAAGAGGGTCAGGGAGATAGCTCAAATGTCTGTAACACACTCTGCACGCAAGAGCCCCAAATTCAATTCTCCTCATAGGGATGGCTTCCAGTGTTGTCTGGGGAACCTGAGTACTCAGCTTGGATTAGCCCCTAAGAACTACTGGGTGTACCCTTAAAAGCAGCAACAGCAAAAAAAAAATCAATACAGTGGCACTGTGAGTTTGTTCTTCAAGCCCCTGTTCTCATTGTACTTCCTCTCTCTCCTCACATCTTTCTAAGTAAGTTTCTTTAAAAACAACGACGAAACTATCTCGCTTCTTATTAAATTATTAAGGTAAAGGTAAAGGCCCTCCCGTTGATCGTCGATTTGCTCGAGCGGGCCCAGTAACGTCTCCATTGGAGACTTTGTTGTTACTGTGTTTGGCATATCGAATACTCTCGGTAGCTTGCCGGGCTCTCCGAGAGGGGCGGAGGAATCGAACTCGGGTCGGCCATGTTGGCCGCTTGTAAGGCGAACGCCCTACCGCTGTGCTATTGCTCCAGCCCTATTAAATTATTAATATAGTAAAACAGGTGCTAAACACCATTAAGTCCTAAAACTAGATAGAAAGACTCAAAAATCTCAAAATACTGGTAACTAAGTTCAAATTACATGAAAACATGCATCTATGGGAATCCCACCTCTGAAGAACTCATGCTCAGATGGAAAGGCTGAGGCCGAGTGGCCCAGGACATCCATGGAGACGTGCTGAAGGTACCAGGTCTTCTGCTGCTGAGTCCCCACCCCAGGCCACACCCCCCACACTGCACACATGGTAGTACAGCACCTTAACTGAGTGTGCTTCTGCTCTAAGGAGCGTGAGAGTGGGAGGAACGCCTTGCTCAAGTGTCTGGCTGAACATAGCCACCCTGAGAGTGACAGAGGAAGAAAGGAAGCCTTCTAGTGACTGGCTGCCTCTCCAGCAACTACCTGATGGGACATCCAAATGACGAACCCATCTTACCGCTTACAACAGCAGATCACAGTCCAGGACAGGATTCCCAAGGCAACGACAATGACAAAGGAAGCAATAATAACATACAAGACACTCCACTCTGCCAAGAAAAACAAAATGGTGAGGACTCTAGAAAGAGGCGCAAGGGAAGACCTGGGATCCCCTGCCTGAGGTAGGAGGTGGCTTTACTCTGTAGATAGGACTGTCCCTGTGGGCCAGAGAGATAGTTAATGGGCTATGCATGTGCTTTGCATACATAAACCCTGGATTCAATTTCTGGCACTGCATGGTTCCCCCACCCCCCCCAAACAGTACCAGAGTCCTCAATGAAAGTGTGATCTTAGAGGTGAAGGTAGCTGATGCTTTACAGCGTTCAAATTGTCCCTGCCCTGACATTCTGGAGGCACTGAGGGAGGCGATCTGTAAACAGAGGGCAAACCTAACGGCTTCCACCAGGCTTCCCGATACAGACTGTCCTCTCCCAAAGATAGAGAGCCTCCCAACTGGCTTGATTTATGCTGCAGTTTACAGCTGATCTGGTTTAAGCTGGTTACAAGACTGCTTCAGAGATTTCCTCTAACCTTGAACAAGTGTGGAGGATGGAAATAAAAACCCTCTGCAAACAAAAAATACACAAAGTTCTTCTCCTTGCCTGCTCATCTGCTTGGAAGCACCAACAACCACCCACTCAACTTAGAACCACATTCAGTGCCAAATCAGCTGGCACAGTGCCAAGATGAAAACTCACCACAGTTGCTGTCTCCATCCTTCAGCTGCACCTTAATGAAATTCTCCATCCAAAAAGGGTCACAGATACAGCGTTTGGTGAATGAATCACAGTGGCCATGGTCAGAACAATTCAGCTGGCATGCTGAAAGTAGCAGGAAATGAAAAATGTCAATGGAAATGAGAGATGAGGGACAGTGAGCCTCCAGGGCCTGTGAAGATTCTCAGGCATCTGCCTGCTCACTGGCCCATGGGGCAACTTTTTGAGACCCACCCCGAGATTGCTGCCAGCTTGGGCACACTGTCTGTCACTATTGTTATGAACGACTGGGGGTGAACTTTAGCAACAGAACTCTTGTCTTGCATGTGTAAAATCCTGGGTTCAGTCCCTGGCACCGAACAATAAATAAAAATTAAAGAATTAAAGACCAGAGAGATAGTACAGTGGGTAGGGCATTTACATTGCCTGTACCTGACCTGGATTTGATCCCCAATATCCCATCCCTGAGCACAGACAGGAGTTACCTGAGCACAGAGCCAGAAATAAGCCTTAAGCAACACCGATGTGGCCCAAAAAACAAAAACAAAAAGTTCTTCCAACTGAGCTGAGACTCACTGATGATAACAGAAGTAGAGGAAAAGGAATATCTTCTTGTCCCCAGAGAAAAAAGATGAAACCTAAGGACAGGTTAGTAGGACTAACAGAAGAGCGGTCAGCACTGGGTACAATAGGTTCTTGACCCCAACTTCCAAAATTACTCACTGACAGTATTGATCTCCAGCGCTCCAAATATCAGGAAGTCTGCCTTTTGCTTCCGCAGTTCACTCTTAAGCATTGCTGCTACCTCATGACCTTTGAAGATCTGGTGGGGAGGCTCATTTTGAACAAAAAATACCATCTTGGTGCTGCAGAGACATACAACAAAAGGAATGAGCCAAAGTTGCAAACAGCAATAGCAGTAGCTATTACTTATTAATACCTGATGTTTGTGCCAGACACTAAGTACTGTATGTATCCTCTGACAGCAAGCCTGGGAGACTGGCATTATCAGCGTCATCTCCAGAGGAAAACACTGTGTCTCAGAAGGATTAAGTAACTTGCCCAAAGTCATACAGTAATTATGGCAGAGCCAGATCTCAACCCTGATACATCTCACTACAATGCCTTTGATTTTAGAAATGCCCCAGCTAATAAGAGGACCCATTCTAAATGGTAACTGGAAGTCAGGAAAATGGGGATTTGGTTACATTCCTACTTTTTGCTTCTGGCTTTTGGGCCATACCCTGTGGTGATCAAGGCTTACTCCTGGCTCTCTTCTCAGGAATCATTCCTGGCATCATTTGGGGGAACATATATGGTGCCGAGACTGAACCTGAGCTGGCTGCTTGCAAGATAGCACTGCACTGTCACTACAGCACTATCCTCCCATTGTTCATCAATTTGCTCAAGTGGGCACCAGTAACGTCTCCATTGTGAGATGTGTTGTTACTGTCTTCGGCATATCGAATACGGCACGGGGAGCTTGCCAGGCTCTGCCTTGCGGGAGGGATACTCTCGGTAGCTTGCCGGTCTCTCCGAGAGGGACGGAGGAATTGAACCCGGGTTGGCTGGGTGCAAGGCAAATGCCCTATCCACTGTGCTATCGCTTGCAAGGTAAGTGCCTTAACCTCTGTATTATCTCGCCAGTCCTCCTGTTGTGGCGTAAACGGCTGAGATTGTGACGCTGGTGGGTTTTTTGTGCCAGGGTTACTTCAAAACAAACCTTGTAAAGTGTAAGCAGTTGGATAGGAACAGAGCATAATCCAGGTGTCAAAGCACAGTCATAATTGTTACAATTATTATTACAATGGCAGGAACAAGAAAGTCCCTATATAAATAAAAGTTGGGTAGAGTAGATTACATTGCTTCATGTTCAAAGTCTGTTTGCTTTCTGATTGTCAAGTTAGTCCAAAGCAGATCATATCTGAACTATAGTTAGGGGGCCGGAGCAATAGTACAGTGGGTAGGGTACTAGCCTTGCACGAATCTGACCTGACTTCAATCCCCAGCATTGCATATGGCACCTCAAGTACTGCCAGGAGTAGTTCCTGAGTGCAGAGCCAGGAGTAATCCCTGAACATCGCTGGGTGTGACCAAAAAATAAAAGCCTAAATAAATAAATAAATGGTGAACTATGTTTGGGTGGCACCAGTACTATTCCCTACATCTTAGCCATCATGTGGGGAGACTGCTTCTTGAGCTCCATGTCAGTGTCGCAAATCAAACCTTTCCATCACTGGGAAGGTTTATAGGTGTTCTCAAGATATTGATCTTCAGTATTCGGAGTGATTGCTGGAGTGATAGTACAGCCAGTAGGGCACTTGCCTTGTTCATGGCCCACGCGGGTTTGATCCCCAGCATTTCATGTTACCCCCTGAGCACTGCCAGGAGTGATTCCTGAGTGCAGAGCCAGGAGTAACCCCTGAATGTTGCTGAGTGTGATCAAAAAATTAAAAAAAACAACATACTGGTTCTGTTAGGCACGCACACAGCCTGGTAGATCTGGGTACTCTAACATTCTGGATCAGTTAGTTTTCAATACAAATGCCTTTGTTTACCACAAAGTAAGGTATAGACAACATCACTTTTTAAGCTGGATATGACATAAAGTTTGGGAACTTCATCTGAGGCTTTATAAAAGTCTGCTGCACAGTGAGGCTAACAATGCAGTACTATAAATCCCCAAATCAGAAATCTTACACATAAAGTATTTGTGGTCCATTTTTCATTATCTGTTTGATCTACAATCTCCTGCTTTTTCCCACTGTAACAGAGGAACCACCTCCCTCCAGTCCTTGCCTCCAGTATTTCCCAACTACATCAATCCAGGGCCAACCAGAAACCTAGGGACAACATGATGCTTCTTTCTTCCTCATGCTCAAGATACAGTGGGAACAGAGTGCAAGTCTCTGCACTGCTCTTAGAAGCACTCTTGCTACTGTCTTTCCACTGCTTCCTTCCAGCCAACTCCACCAGCTAGATCTATCTCAGCTGCCCATTTCCCTATTTCTAATCTTTTTATTTTTACACTACCAAGAACTTTTTTTTCTTTCCCTATTTCTATTCTTAAGCTGCTGAGAGAACACTAAAAAAAAATTTTCTAGGGCTCGTGAAAGAGTGCAGTGGGCAAGGCACTTGCCTTGCATGAGGTCAACCTGAGTTTGATACCTGCACTATGTGTGATGCCCTGAGCACTGCCAGAAGTGATCCCTGAGCACAAAGCCAGGAATCGCTCCTAAGCACAGTGGGGTGTGGCCCAAAACCCTAACATTTAGCTGGGGCGCTCTTAGATTTTAGGTGCCCTGACCTCTCCCAAGACCCCCTGACCCCTAATCTCTGGGGAAGGGGGGAGGCTTAGGTAACAGTATGTCATAAAAGCTCAGAGGAGTGATCTATTAGATGGTCTATTATGGCACTGGCGTTGGGACCCACAGCTCTCCTCTTGTCTCTAGCCTGGGATGAGACCCACTATTGCTCAAAGTCAGCTTTTCTGCAGCTGCATTCTTGGCCTTTCCCATGCTCCTTGTCTGCCCACCTCACTCCTACCCTCTTAAAACTGACAGCCTTGCCTTCAGTTCCTGAGACAAAACATAAGACCATAGGTATCAATGCTCTCAAATTTTATCCTCTTCACCCGAAATTCACTCATCATTGCATTGCTTTCTTTCATCTCCCAGAAAGCACGTATGTCTCTGCACTGCTGACAATCAGTTCACTAGGCCAACTTCCATCTATAATTCATCCCCCCAGTCCCTGCCATTTAGTTCTCTTTTGCACCTTTCAGACTAAAAATACCAAAGGAATTCTTCTCATTGGAAGGTGTTCTTTCAATCTTATTTCCCTTACTAATTTTCAACACTCACTTCTCCAAAGAGGGATCACACTTACCATCTATGTTTCTTCAAATCAAACCAAGAAATTGTCCTCTGCCTCCAATATCTAGTCACATGCTTAGGACAGTCCTGACCATGTGCTGACCACAAACCCAAGGGCTGTTTTGCATCTGAATCCCACGGCAGCCCCTGCTGCTGTCTTCCCTTACCTTCAGTTTGCACCTGGGTTTCCTCCCACCTCTCTGGTTTCTTACTTGCAGGCTTTTTCTCTCTTTGGCTCCTTCTTAAATATTGGCGTTTTCCAGACTTTTTTCCTCAGCTTTCTTGACACTCCCCTAATTGTGATTCGTCTGTCCCCTGGGCCTATAAGCTGGAACTTCCCGTATGTGGCTTTTCCGTACACTTAAATTTTGGCTTTTACTTGCTTTTATCTAAAGAAATATCCCACCAGTAAGCCATGATACACTGATAGTCCAACTTGAACTCATTATCTTTCCTCTAAAGCTGGTTCCTTCTCTCTATCCCTGATCTTAGTAACAGCATTCACTATCTAGCCAGAGATCTAAACAAGAGCCTCTCTGATGTGGCACAAACTTTCCTTCCCAAAACATCATCAATGGGGCCGGAGCAATAGTACTGGGTAGGGTGATTGCCTTGCATGCAGCAAACCCTGATTAGATCCCTGTCATCTCATATGATCCCCAGAGCACTGCCAGGAGTAAGTAGTGCAGAGCCAGGAATTACCCCTGAGCACCACTGGGTGTGGCAAAAAAAAAAAAAAAAGCCAGAATGTTGTCAAGTTCTACCAATTTACTACTAAATTTTTCATAATTTCTTTTCCTCTTCTGCTATTTTTAATCACTACTCCCTCAATTCAGTTCACTTTTCTACTGTTCTAGTCCAAAATCTTCCAACTGGTCTCTTGGATCACTCCACTCTTTGATTCACTTTGATTTAGTCTCCACATGATGGATCTCCATTTACTTTATTAAAAAAAAAAGATAATTTATTATTTCCTTGTTTTAAAAACAAAGGAGACTGGAGTGTTACATCAGCAGAGAGGGTGTTTGCTTTACATGCAGCCAACCTGGGTTCAATCCCTGGCACCCATATGGTTCCTTCTGAACCCACCAGGAGTGATTCCTGAGCTCAGAGCCAGGAGGAAACCCTGAACACAGCCAGATGTGGTCCAAAGGACAAAAAACCAAAAATGAATAAAAACAAACAAGGTCCATGGATGTAGCTCAGTGGTACAGTGATTTCCTTGTATGTGTGAGGCCCAGGGTTTCATCCCTGGCACCTCCTTGAATGAATACAAAAACAAATAAAAAAAATGTACACACATTGGGGGCTGAGAGATAATACAGTGGAAAAGGCACTTGCTTTGCATGTTACTGATTTGGGTTCGATCCCCAGCATTCCATATGGTTCTTTAAGCCCACCATGGTTGATCACTAAGTACAGAGCCAGGAGTAACCCCTGAATACTGTCAGATGTGGCCTCCAAAAAAAAAAACAACCCCAAACAAAACAAAAATCTTTACACACATAAAATAAGCTAATTTGAAATTTCTTCTGCCTAAACTATAAAAACTATACTCCTTACCTTGCTCTTAACATGCATAGTCAATCTTATCTTTAACAGTGTCCGAGTGCCTAGTAAACTCTGAGCCAAATGACTCAGAGCTGGGAAAATAGCTCAAAGGGCTAAAGCACAGCTTTGCATGAGGGAGACCCTGAGTTTCAATCTCTGCTCTGCATGGTCTCCAGAGCAACTTGCCAGAGTAGCTCCTGAAGACTGTTGGGTATGCACCCCTCCAAAAAAAATAAATAAATAAAAATAAAACAAATTACTTTTATTTAAAATAGGGGTCACACCCAGTGATGGTGGGGTGGGACACTCCAAATGAAGAGGGCTTGGTGGGGTGGGTTTGAGAATTCCGTGCTTAGGCCCTGCAGGGCTCAGGGCCAGGCTGTAGCAGGGACTGAACCAGGGATCTACGCATGCTAAGCACGTGCTTCATCACTGAGCTACATGATATTTTCCAAAGGAAAACCCCTTACTTTCATACCATAAGATGGCTATTCATGCTGGTTCCCTCTTTGGAACTTACAAAAAAAAGAAAAATGCAGTTTTTTTACTTCTGGAAAATCCTTGGGCTATCCCTTGCCCAATTCTTGTATAATAATTATCACTGCGTCTGTTTTCAATGTTGCAAACATTCTGTCCAATATACTATACTGATGTTAAATGTGTTCTTGATTATCTCCCCTGGTACACTAATACCTTCAAAAACAGTTGTCCTCTGCCCTGGGTCCACTACCCTGGCTACAGTGTTTAGAGCAGAGCACATTACCTATGCTAGAAAAGTTCATCAAGGAAATGATACATGAGTGGTTCCGAGTGAGAGAGCCCACCCACTATCTACCCACATTATTTCTCAGCTAAATAGAGAAGCCTAAGAGGCCTGTTGGTCTTTCCTTTACTCCCCCCATTCATTGCCCAGCTACCTCTGCTCCGTGTACGGCTGAATCTTTTGCACAATGATGTCGGAATCCAGCACCCCCAGAAGGACCCCAATCTGGCGGATGAACATCCCCTTCAGCCTCTCAGTTAGCTGGCTGACGCTGACATCCAAGATGATCTCCACCAGGTTGTTTTTCCTGGGATCTGGAAAGCATGTGTATCAGTCATGGCTTTAGAAGTAGGAGAGTTACACACCTGCCGCTGTTTACTTTGGCACAGGAGAGTAAGGAATGAGAGCATTCAGAAATGCACTGACTCCTTTCAAAAGGAAAGGGACAATACTTAACTCCTACTAATGCAATATGGAAATGGCTTGAATGCACTGGGTTTCAGTAACAACCTGAAAATTACCACACATGTTCTGGGGATTGGGTTGAAGTGGGGAAACAAGATGAATTAGGAGAAGCGAGCAGAAATGAGAAATTTCAAGGATAACTTTAAAAGCTTCTGTCTAGGTTCAACTGAGAGGAGCCTTAAAAGGCATCTAGTTATTTCACAGTCTCATGCTTCAGTCCCCTCCACTGTATCCCTGCCACATTTCTGAGACGTGGGTAACATTGGGTTGGTCAACAGCAAGAGGATAGGAACCTGAGAGATATCAGAATGTCTGCAGAGTTCCCACAGCTGCAGAGAGACCAGCATGTCAGTCTCACCTCCTGGGGCTGAGAAAAAGGAAAAAAAAAAAAGATTCTGCCTAGGAGGTCAGGGAGATAGCTCTGCAAAGCTAGTGCAGAGGCTTTGCAGATGGCAGGGCAGGCTCAAGGTGTTTTGAGTGTTGTTGTTTGATTTTTGGGCCACATACCTGGCAATGCTCAGGATTACTCCTGGCTCTGCAATCAGGAATCATTCTTGGCAGTCTTCAGGGGACCATATGGGATGCTGGGGATCCAACCTGGGTTGGCCCATGCAAAGCAAGTGCCCTGCCCGCTGTACCATCTCAGGAGGTCCAGGTATGATTCTGGCCCTGCACAGTTCCCTAAGCACTACTAGAGGACCTCTACCTCTGACCTCCAAACCATGCACTGGGAGTAGCCTCTGAACACCAATGAGTACGGTGCCCCCGCAAAAAGAAGTCTCTGTCCAACTGGATTTGTGAATGATCCAGGTCAGCTATCTGAGCCATATCTGATTTTCAACAATTTGCTATACAATAATAGGAGAGAAAATGTCTCTCTCAACAATCTTAGCAATATTAGGCACGTATCTGCCTTACAGATTTGAAAACAGTAAACATAAAAGAAAACCAGGCAGCCAGGAAACAAGGATTTCCTTAGAGCAACATCACAGCTGCATAATTACAACACTAACTCTGAGACCACTGCTTTACTTTTGAATATATCTTTCCCACACTTGAAAATTAAAAGTGATTATTCAGAATATCTAATCCACACACTTGAATGCACCATTCTCCTGGTCTGATGTATAATTTACATAATTAGCAGACTATCTGTGATCTGATTTTAAACACAGAAGAGGTTGTGGAGTGTCTTGGCTGTCGTCCTTCATAGAAGTAGGACAAGGACTGGAAGAACTGCCAAGATCTCTTCCCATCTAAGATATCCATAGGTAAGTTAGATAATAAAGAGTGGCTTAAAGTTAATTAGATGCTTAAGAATTTATAAAGATTCACCCCATACGCATACCCTTCCTCCCTAATACCAAATTAGCCTCAAAGAAAAATAAAAACAGTGCTAAATCAGAAGGAAATTTTACTTATGCAAACCTAAAAAATGTAAAGGACACCAGTTAATTTACTTTCCCTAGATTTTCAGATAAAGCCTGAGGCTCAACATATAAAAAGAAAGTGTTTGCATCTGGGTGCTGATGAGACAATGACTCAAGTTAATCCAGTGCTCAGATTCCCAAAGCACTCTTAGTCTGTCTCATTAGTCACATGGAGCAGAGAAAGTGCTGGACTAGGGCCACAAAGTCCTGGCTCTGACACAAGTGCTGTGTGACGCTGATCAAGCCTTGCCCTCAAAGCCTGCTTCTCCTTATGAAATGACCGGGGGTCTCTATTCCAGTGGGGACAGGACACGCACTGTTAAGAACAGACAGTCTCAAAGGACTTTTCAGCATAGGGTTTCGAGATTGTGTTTTAAAACTGAACATGCCATTTGGCTCTGTCTATGTGGAAGGGAAGGGAGCTGAGCACTGAGGCCCTTGCTTAGCTGCTTCAGTAATTCCTCTCAGGCTCATGCATAAATGAACTCACCAGGCTTCACCTCCACCGTGGTCCGGTCTGTGTCACTCTCACCCTTTGCATCAGTCACCTTCAGGTGAAATGTGTAGGTTCCCTCCACCAGGTTTGAAAGGAAGAGGATAGGGTGGTGATCAGAGTGATTCAGCACTTCCTGTGGGATTGAACAACATGGCTGTCGATGCTGCAGAAACAAACCACACTCCTTCCACAGTTAGTTGCTTCTTCCGTCACACTTCTGCCCCCTCTGGCTGGACAGCCTCATCTCTGGGCAGTTTGGCTGTGAAAAGTCACAGCTGCTAGGATTAGAAGAAACACTGGATTGCAGAGTGTCCTTAGCAAGACACTGAACTCATCTGAATTTTAGAGAGTAATCCAGGATACGGAACCACGAATAGAAAACAGAGTGGAATTTCTGGCTCCCCAACCAGTTCCCATCTAATCACTCTGTGTTGACTCTGTACAGCTCCTGGCACACTCACCCCTGCTGCTGGGCTCCCTTCATCTCGAGTCCAGAGGTAGCTGATGATTCCCTTGTCATCTGAGGACTTGGAGCCATCCAGTTCTGCTGTGTCCGTAGGCAAGGTAATCACCACATTCCCCGTTATCTTGGCTACAGGTGGCTTGTTTATTTCTATCCAAAGAGAAATCATTTAAATAAGGTAACATTCTGGAAAAGAAATGTTTCTTCATGACGCTTATGGGGAAATTAAATGTCAAAATCACTGTAGGGGCCATGGATGTGGCTCAGTTATGGGGTACATGCCTGGTATATGTGAATCCCTAGAGCCTGACACCATCTCCCCCACCATAAAAAAAAAAGGAGAAGAGAGTTTTAAGTGCCTATCCACACCAGCAGCTAAAAGTGCAGTGCATAGGTTCAAAGCTACTCTGTGCAGGTCCTGAGGATATGTTCTCCTGACACAATGTACAATAGAGGGAGAAGTTTTGTTTCCTTCTCTATATTCACAGCAACCTCCCAAAAGGAATCCATTTCTCTGCTTTGGAAGCATATATGATTGCAAACAAAAGCCCTAATTATATAATTGTGGAATTATAATTGTAAAATATACATATTTCAACATTTTTTGATATCCAGTATCATATACATGATATATACAAAGATGGGTAGATTTGATAGACACAAAGGTTTTCAAAACTGAAGTGTCTAAAATTTTAGCATTGGCTTCATTCATTTGATATCACAAATTCACTTTAAATATAAATTTAGGGGTCTGGGATATAACTCTGGAGCCAGAAGCATCTTGCATGTGTAAAGACTGAAGTTCAAGCCCCACCACTGCATGATCCCCAGCATAACTGGGTATTGCCCTGAATATCACAGAGAAACACCAGGTGGCGACTGGTGGCCAGTGAAACACTTAGTGGCCCCCAACCACCATTTGGCCTGAATAGCACCACATCATCAGGTCTTGGAACTGAACTATCTGGCTCAGTTATCCAAGGATTGCCAGCAATGGTTTCTGAATTCCCTGAGCACTGTCTGGAAGGCACCTCCTATTAATTAAAAAATTAGTTAACTTATTATCTGAATGACTTTTTTTTCTTCTTTACTACTTTAATAGAGAAGAGGAAGGGACCCTCTTTCATCCTGTTTACTCAGCTGTGCACCCAGAATTTACTGAATGTATGATATGTATTTGTCATCTGCAGAGTAGATGGTTTTTCCTACTATAAGGTCTCTTTCAAGTTCACACTGATCACCATGCCTACAAACCGGAGCAATGCCAATCATTTCTTGCTTCAAGTTGGCCTAGTTTGCAAGCTCTGAAGTGTAGGAAGCTATAGGCAGGACCGTCACTCTAAAATCTGGCAGCAGGTGTCGCTGTAGCTAGTGATAGAATCACAGAAACCCCAAGTCTTGGCAGTACAGAGGCAAAACTAAAATAACAACTGCCTTCAACCCCAACCTTTTCACCACCCTCGGTCTCCAATTCATTTCTGAAGCCAAAGGAGGGGTGTTCATTTCTCAGTAATCTGACCCAAACCGGCTGCTGCACCCACCCATAGCAGAAAGCCACTGGTACCTTCTTTAACAATGACATTCACAGAGCTCTGACTTTGCAGATTCCTCTCATCTCTGACAGTCAAGGTGAACACGTAGGTTCCCACTTGCAGCCCAGTCACGGTGGCAACACTGCTATTAGCATTCTTGAGTTGCACCCCATCGGGTCCTCTGGACAAAGAGAGAAACCAGAGGGTGGAGTTGTACCTGTCTGCTGCTCTCCCATCCCTGACTCAGCAGGAGAAGCAATAATTGCCTGTGCTAAGAACTATTGTTTCCCAGACCTTGAGAGGACATGTTTAAAAATATTTCGTTTATACAGTGTCATTTGGCCCGAAAATACAGGCTACCTGCTGATCAGAAAATTCCATTCACCAGCTTTCAAAAACATCTAGCCTTATCCTTTATATGAGCTTCTAGAACATTTGAACTCGTTACTGTTCCAGCTTTAAAAGGAAGCAAGTACTCGAGCAGGTCACTGATAAAAAGAGTGATTCAAGAGAGAAACTTCTGAAAAGCATTTCTGGCCCAGTAGTTGGCTCTGCTCTTGCCAACAAAGAAGAAAAATGCGGTTCTTAATCATATGCCAAAATCCTCCTGATACAAAAAAAATCAAGAAAAGGAAATAGGCCAAGTCTGCTCTCGGGATAAAACCACATGCTTCTTAGTGGTTCTAGACGCAAAATTCCCTCTTGCTTCTAAACAGGGGCCACAGAAGACCCAGGACACCTTATACTTTTGTTTATCTCCTGGGCCCCAGACAGCAGGGGAGGGACCTCTTGCACAGGCTGAACATGGGAGAGAGCCTGCTACTCCCTTAAATATACAGGATAACCAGAAAAACTGGCAAACTCCTGGGCTTTGCTTTGTTTTGTGGGTTAATCATAGTCTGAGCCTTGTAACCCTCCTTAAACAGATTCTCCTCCATAAAGCTATACGAAGCATTCATTCTGCTCTGAACATTAATAATTTTTTTTTTTTA
Source organism: Sorex fumeus (assembly GCF_029834395.1). Taxonomy (NCBI): domain Eukaryota; kingdom Metazoa; phylum Chordata; class Mammalia; order Eulipotyphla; family Soricidae; genus Sorex; species Sorex fumeus. The sequence continues at coordinate 50,638,309 of NW_026606104.1, forward strand.
CATTTTGGGTCACACCTAGCGATGCACAGGGGTTACTCCTGGCTCATACACTCAGAAATTATTTCTGGTGGTGCTCAGGGGACCATAGGGGATGCTGGGAATTGAATCTGGGTTGACCGCATGCAAGACAAATGCCCTACCTGCTGTGCTATCACTCCAGCCCCAATATTAATAAATCTTAACCAAAATGTTTATTAGCTGTATTGTCAATCAACAGTTGTAATTAACAGACACCAAGCCAAGGAATAATGGTTCTCCAAAAGAAAGAAACAAGAACTGAAGTAAACAATGTCTAGAATCCAACTAACCAACTGTTAGTCAACGTGTTATTTATTTATTTATTTATTTATTTATTTATTTATTTATTGCTTTTTGGATCATACCCGGCAATGCACAGGGGTTACTCCTGGCTCAGGAATTACCCCTGGCGGTGCTCATATGGGATGCTGGGAATCAAACCCGGGTTGGCTGCGTGCAAGGCAAATGCCCTACACGCTGTGCTATAGCTCCAGCCACTCAAGGTGTTTTTTTAAATTCAAATTATTATCTTTCCCAACTGTCACTAATGTCTTAGTAAAGGTAAAGGTAAAGGCCCTCCTGTTGATCGTCGATTTGCTCGAGCGGGCCCAGTAACGTCTCCATTGGAGACTTTGTTGTTACTGTGTTTGGCATATCGAATACTCTCGGTAGCTTGCCGGGCTCTCCGAGAGGGGCGGAGGAATCGAACTCGGGTCGGCCATGTTGGCCGCTTGTAAGGCGAATGCCCTATCGCTGTGCTATCGCTCCAGCCCCAATGTCTTAGTAAGAAAATCAAAACCAAAACCCGCAATCTGTCATATAGCTACTACCTTAAAAGAGAGAAAAGTTTTTAACTCTTCCTTGGAATTCTTTGCTTCCTATAATATCCTGCATATAACTTAAGATCCATTTCCTATTATTTAAGGGAGCTGAAAGAAACTGTGACGACCAAGAGTGGTTTGATTAGGTAATTCCAGTTTAATCAGAGTTAACATTTCTGGTTACTACCTTTAGCCTCTGGCTAATCTAATTGGTAAATAATATCTTCAAGGACACAGTAACAGAGTAATGCTTTCATTTTGTAGATGAATTTTCAGCTCTCCTTAATAGCTGTTCTTCCCCATCCTCCCTGCCAGCTATATCCAGTTAAATTTGAGCAAAAGTATTTTTCTGCTCCATTACCCCTTCCATCTTGCCTCTCAAGTGTAATTAAACTATGCATTTTAGCGGATGGATTGTACCTATAAAAGCACCAGAACCACAAAGTACTATCTGGGGATTAGCTGATAGTGAGCATTCTTTATTCCGTACAAAATAATTATTTTATATTATTTTTTTTTGAGAGGAAGTTCGGGATTACAAATATTTCTTTCTTGGTCAATCCCTTCCCCCTGCCTTAAATAAGCCCACACAAATGAGTAAACTCTAAAAAAGCAAGTAAAACCTTGCTCGTCAAAGATCTGAGCCTTTGTATATGCGAAGGTTTTGTTTCAATACTCACTGTGTTTTTTCCCAAAGATATGAGGAAATTTTCTGATCATCTGTGCTTTTGCTGCCATCCAGGGTTGTACTGTCCACAGGAAGGGTCAGCTCCTTATCTGGCCCTGCATCTGCCTGAGGAGGCTTGTTGTTTTCTAGAAGACAGAGACTTGGAAATCAGAAGCAGGCACTTCAGATGGGAGAGGAGAGGAGTCAACTGAAACACATCTTCTAGAAACCATGAAGATTCTGCCTCTCTACACATAGAAACATCAGATGCTGTGGGAAATATGAGTATGGTGAAAAGGAACACAATGAAGAAAACAAGACTGAAACATATTAAATAATTATGCAGGGGCATGGCAGAATATACAGAGGCTATGCCATGCTAAATTTCAAATACAAAGCTACAGAAGTTCAAATGAAGGGGTTGAGTGATAAGGTAGACCTTTCCTGTGGAAGTAGACTTCAAGCTGTACTTGGGAAGGCAGGGTCCTCCTAAAGGTACAATAACTAAGCCAGAGAGATTGTACAGGAGTTAAGGAGCTGGCCTTGCAGGTGACCAGCCTGGGTTTAATCCCAAGAGTAAGCCCCCTGCACCACTAGGTTCGGTCTGAACGCCCAAAATAAATAGTAAATAAATAAATGTACGATAACTAGCCAAGGTTGAGGGCACAAATTGAAGTCCTGTCTGTATGAGAAAAGCAGGAGCACATGAACGAGAGAAATTGCCAGGATAACAGAAGCTGCCTTGGGCACCAAGGCTGGTGCCTCCTGCTCTACTCTCACACAGCTCAGAACTCAAGAGCTCACACTTTCTTCTTCAAGTGAATAAGAGAGCCAGCGCCACAAGGTTGGAACTCACCAGGCTGCACGATCACAGTCACCTGGGCGGTGTCCTGCTGTCCGATTGTGTCAGTCACTGTGAGCTGGTAAGTGTAGTCTCCTTCTTGCATGGCAGAGAGCTGTAGGGTTGGTGTCCGAACACCCTGAATATCAAAATGCAGAAAAAATGGAAAAGCAGAATCACATGGCACAACAAGTCCTATTACTGAGACCATTACCTCTCAGTTTCATAACAGCAGCAAATGCTAAATCAAACGCTGTAGAACAGCTTCACCTTCAAGGAAACAGCCCTCCTAGATAGGAGGATACACTGGTGATGGGTGTGCCATTGGGACTATATGCATGGTAAACAATCATGAACAATATTGTAAATCAGAGAACGTCAATAAAAATTTAAAAAATAAATAAGTAAGGAGGAAAACAGCCCTCATTTACACAGGAGCAGTTTCAAATAAAGTTTCTTATAAGTTTCAAATAAAGTCTCTTATAAGGGAGTGGAATATAAGAGATTCAACATCATGATGTAATCAACATTAGTATCTAAGACCCAAACCAGAAAGAGTATTAACATGTAATAATTTAATTTTTTTTTTTTTGCTTTTTGGGTCACACCTAGCGTGCTCAAGGGTTATTCCTGGCTCTGCACTCAGGAATTATTTCTGGCGGTGCTTGGGAGACCATACGGGATGCCGGGGATTGAACCCAGGTCAGCCGCAAGCAAGACAAACATGCCCTATCCGCTGTGCTATCACTACAGCCCAATAATTTAATTTTTAAAACACTGTCCTTCCTAGTAAGGTCACAAAGTGATCCTAACCAAGCCACGTGAATAAAATAGGGGAACAGTTTTATGTAACACTATGCATGCTGCTCATTTGAATAGTTTGTATGTTCTGCAACAGTAGAAAGAATGTCATGCAATACTTAAAGTGAGGTGAACGTTTGCTTTAAGTCATGCTTCCAATCTGTAAATATAGGGCTGGAGCAGCAAGTAGGGCACTTGCACATGGCCTACCCAGGTTCAATCCCTGGCACCCCAAATGGTTCCTAAGCACCACCATGATCCCTGAGTACAGTGCGAGGAGTAAGCCCTGAGCACTGCAGGTGTGTCCCCCTTCCAAAAACAAATCTGTAAATATATACTTGAGTGTCAGAAGGAATATCACAAATGAATTAGGGCAAACTTGCATTGCAGGAACTTTCCTTCGCAGAGAGGGTAAAAACTGGGAGCCTGGGTGAGGGATGTGGTTCAGTGATAGAGCATTTGCCTATGTGTGAGTGTGAGTCACTATGTGTGTGTCACTATGAGTCTATTTGTGAGTCACTAGGTTCAATTCCTGACACTGAGAGGTCCTGGATCATCAAGCCGAAAGTAGCTCCTGAGCATGGCTGGGTATACTCCCAAACAAACCACATCAAAACAGAACCAAAAACTTGGTAGTCTGTGGGCTCAACTCAGTTTGCAGATACTTTGCCAAGTAGTGCCTTAACTGAATATTGCACGTAAAGACTGGGCTATTTGTCTTCTCTTGGAAAGCTGTAAGATTTCTAGCTTTCTGGAACCATGTTGTAAGAAGTAGCTCACCTGGAGAGCAGCACTGGTCAAGACTTGAGTTCTCTAGTGTGCCACGGCCCTATTGGTTTTCTTTATTGACATATTTCATGTGCTTGGTGAAAGATCTTCTCAAATATAAGATGCTCATAGTCTACTCCAAATTGCAACTTGTAACAGCACTCACGGAAATTTGCACCATGTCCTTTTTTCTTTTTTTTTTTACTTTTTGGATCACACCTGGAGATACTCAGGTGTACTCTTGGCTCTGCACTCAGAAATTACTCCTGAAGTGCACAGGGGACCATATGGGATGCTGGGGATCGAAACTACATCGGCCGCATGAGAGGCAAATACTCTACCCACTGTACTATTTCTCCAGGCCCTGCACCATGTCTTTTGAACAGTTTGACTGTGGAATCATCTGAAATAGCTACAGTTTCTCATCTATTGCTCTCCTCCACAATAAACATTTTTATTTATTGATTGATTGATTTTTGGGTCACACCCAGCAATGCACAGAGGTTACTCCTGGCTCTGCACTCAGGAATTACTCCTGGCGGTGCTCAGGGGATCATACAGGATGATGGGAATTGAACCTGGGTCAGCCGTGTGCAAGGCAAAACCCTACCTGCTGTGCTGTCACTCTAGTCCCCACAATAAACATTTTAGATGAAAGTTTTTGCTAGTGTATTAGAGGTCCCTTAAGTTTCTATACTTTGAAAGTAAAAGTTCTATGCATAAATCTGACTTAGGTAATTAACAAAAGAAAGTCCTAAACAGACACTTTGAAGAGGAAGACATACAATTGAAAATGAAAAAAAAATGCTCAACGTTGCTTTATAACTAAGACTATGAAAATCAAAACCACAATAAGGAGCCAGAGAGTACAGAGGACAGGACACTTGCCTTGCATGCAGCCAACCCTGAGTTCAGTCCCCAGCACACTTAAGTCTCCTAAGCTCCACCAGGAGTGATCCCTGAGAGGAGGGGGAAAGCCCTGAGCATTACCAAGTATGTGGCCAAAAAACAAACAAACAAAACCCAGAATAAATACGGCATTGCCTTTATATTGGTGAGAACAGCCTATGTCAAAAAGATTACAAACATGTTTTTGCAAGATGTAGAGAAAAAAACTTGTTTCTAACCTTTGCTGAAAATATAAATTTGTGCAGTTTCTATGGAAAATGGATTGTATATTCTTTTTGTTGTTTGTTTTTTGGGCCATACCCAGAGGTGGTCAGGGCTTATTCCTGGCTCTGTGTCCAGGGATCATTCCTGGCAGGGTTCCAGGTACATATGAAGTACCAGGGATTGAATCCATGTTGGCAGCATGTAAGGCAAATACCCTATCTGCTGTACTATCTCTCCTGCCCCACATGGATATTCTTTTTAAACAATAATAATGGAAATTCCATGATTCAATTATATAACCTCTATGCATTTATATAAAGGACATGAAAATACTAATTTCAAAGGATATTTGTATCTGCTTGAACACAGTAACACTCTTCAGAATAGCCCAAATGAGTAATCAACCTAATCACTCATCAACAGATGAATGAATGAATAGAGGTTCTGATATGCAGATTCAATGAAATACTACTCTGCCACTAAAACAGATGAAATGATGCCTTTTGGGACAAAATAAACAGATCGTGAGGTGTTAAGTAAAATAAAGTAGTGAAAGACAATTACCAGATAGTTTCACTCATATGTAAAATATGATTTAAGTAGAAGCCAGAGCAATAGTACAATGGGTAAGGCATGTGGCCAATCTGGGTTAATCCCTGGTATAACACCTATAGTCCCCTGAGCCCAAGCAAGAGTGATCCCTGAGTGCAGAACCATGAGTAAGCTCTGACCACTGGGTGTGATCCAAAAACTTAAAAAATAAATAAAATTAAAATATATATAATGAATTAATTAAAGCAAACAAACTGTTGAAAAATAAAAGCAACTACTAGATTCATAAAAACAGAAAAAAAAACTATGAAGTAGGAGGAATAAATAGAGAAGTCAGGAATTTTGTTTTGTTTGTCTTTGTTCTCTTTATCTCTGTTACAATGAATGGGGTTGTATATACTTGTCAGTGTTCATACAGGTTCCAGTACTCATCAGAGATGACACTCTTGCTTGCAGTGCTCACAAACACTTGGCTACAGTGCAGTGGAGATTGTACATTTCGCAGGGAGAGGGGGTGCTCAAGGATTACTCTTGGGTCTGCTTAGGAATCACTCTTGGGGACTTGAAGAACCCATCTGGGATGCTAGGGATCGAACCTGGGTTACGGCATGCAAGGCCTTACCTGCTGCACTATCACTCCAGCCCTAAGAGACTGAACACTTTTGTTGCAGTACCAGGGAACCAATGGTAGTGCCACCATAATCAGTCTCAGCAGACAATGAACCATCCCCAGCCTACTGCTTTGCCAAGAGTTTTTGGTGGTGACACAGCCCTGGAACATGGGCAGTGTGGAGGTGTGATGCTAAACTGACATCCCACAATACTGTAAACCACTGGTAAGGCATTTTTAAAAATTAAAGTGGAAAAAAAAAAACGGCCTTCGATATGAGGTCAGATCCAGCAGCTCTAACTCCCTGGGCAATAAAGGGCAGAAACTATTCCCTCCAGTGACCAGAAGATGGCTTTGTGGCTTAATGTGCTTGTCCATTAGGTGCATGAATTCAAACCCCAGAGCTGTCCATGAACATGGAGGGGAACCCTCAAAGCTCTGCATTTGGGGGTCCCCAGTGAGAAAGGGCCCTGAAGATGGTTCAGTGGTTTAGAAAGAGTCAAATGTGAGGCCATGAGCTTGATCCTCAGTGCCAAAACTGTACAGAGGTGATTCTGGTCTGCCCACAGTCCAGTGTCCATGGTGAGGGGAAAAAAAAATTTACAAAGATAAAAGGAAACTATTCCCTCCTACCTGCATTTCCACCACTTTCCCTTTGCTGCTTGGGCTGAGTGACCACTCATAGCTGCTGATGCCATGATCATCAGTGCTCTGGTTCCCATAGAGGGTGATAGAGTTTTGGGGCAGAGTGATAACTTGAATGGGGCCAGCATTGGCCACAGGAGGGTAATCCACAGCTTTGTTCACTGTCAGGTTTGCAGTGGTGGAGTTGGTAGCTCCATTAGAGTCTGTAACAGTCAAGCTGTCAAAACAGAAGAAAGCATACAATCAGGGATGGGCTTCAGGAAAGGAATAAACATGTAACAACTGAAAATCAAGACTAAGATGAAGTACCAAGGTGGCTGGGTTACTTGGTATTACCTATTCTTCCTTTAATACTCGAAGACAACACTAAGGAGATGTTCCAAGTACTTTATATATAAATTCTCACAACGGCTATCTAAAGCACTACCCTCATTTTACTCTTTACATGTATTAGGAGATGGAGGCAGAGAGGGGGTATGAAGCCTGAACTACTTTACTCCCCCCCCCCTTTTTAACCCAATTTTTATTAAGGATGAAAGTAGTGTTGTCAGAAGGGATCTGTACTCAGCATTTTACCTCCTACAATAGTTGCTCTGCTGCCTGCTGGTAGCTATATATTAAAACCTTTACAAAAGTTGTCTGATATAGTCTTCAGAACAATCACAGAGCAGGTATCATCGATCTGCCCTTACAGGAGGCTTTGAGAGACTAAGTGGCCTGCTTGTAGCTAGAGAGTGAGACCACCTGCAAGTCTAGCTCTCTGACTCCAAAGCTCAGAAACCAACTCTTAAAAATAGATAATCTCTGGCCCCTACTCCTGGAGGGTTCAAAGATGCTGCAGTAAATAGAGCACTCTGCCTGCAGGAGGCTCTACCATGATTGTGACTCGGCTGGGCTCAGATCACACAAATGGACATCCTGGGCAGACAGCCTCTCAGATGGACAAGGAGGGCTGGCTCCAGGAAGACGAGTCTGCAATGCAAGTGAATTCTCCTACGCAACAGTTCCACAGTTTGTGCCAGTATGAAATGGGATTTGCAAAAAGGAAAAAATTGTTCATTTATAATAGCACATTTTTACCTAAATTATGCCTTCTAGCTAAACAGCCCAAAGCTTCTCTTGCCACCTCAAAATGTGAGCATAAGCAAGCAAGCTGGTTTGGGCTCCTTCCATTTTTCTGACAAGGGAAAAGCATTGAAAAGACAAGGAGTTTGTTTAAATCTCACCACAGAGCCAGGTGATCTGTGAGGTATTATCCTACAATTTTTCTTTTTTTTTTTTTTCTTTTTGGGTCACACACAGCGATGCACAGGAGTTACTCCGGGCTCTGCATTCAGGAATTACGCCCGGCGGTGCTCAGGGGGACCATATGGGATGCTGGGAATCGAACCTGGGACAGCCGCGTGCAAGGCAAATGCCCTCCCCACTGTGCTATCGCTCCAGCCTCCAATTTTGCTTTTTTACTGATGACATTTAAGGGATTTGGTTATTAGTCTTTAGAAGAACACAGAAACATCAGATATGCAGACTGCAAATAAGCAAACATTTGACAAAAGAGCAACCCACAGTACTTTCCCCTCCTTTTTTCCAGTTCCCTGTTTTCACAGGCTTTTTTTTTTTTTTTTGGTAAAACGTTTTTTGTTTGTTTGCGTTTTGTTTTTAGGCCATACCTGGTAGTGCTCAGGCCTTATTTCTGTCTCTGTACTCAGAGATAACTCCTTATCAGGTTTTGGGGATCATACAGGATGCTGGGAATCAAATCTGGGTTGGCTACATGCAAGGCAAGCACTCTACCCACTGCAGTACAACTCTGGCCCATTTTGTGGTATATTTTAATCTAGACCCTCCCTTTTCTATGTTGCTGCAATGTGGGGTGTGATGCTCTTGGGTGTTACACACCTGGTTACAATGCCTGCACATGAACTTGTCAGGGTAAGTACTCTGGTAGTTGGGCTTTGTATATTTCTGGCTGCAGAGCTCATGGGAAGTCACACACATGGCTTGCATATGCTCCTGCCAGGGATAGCATAACTGGCCACAGTGCTTACACACTTCAGTTGTAGTGCTTGCTGGAGTTACATACTTGGTTGTGGTACATGGAAATGAAACACTGTTGTGGCTATAGGGATTCCAAAAAACTTCCAGGGTCATGTGACATATGAAGCAGCAACAGAATCAAGTGCTGTAGCTCTTGAATAGCAGGGAGCTGATCCAGGGTCCCTGGTCTTTCATCATCATCATCATCATCATTATTATTTGATTTGGGGGCTATACCTGGCTATGTGGGTTTACTCTTGGCTCTGCACTCAGAGATCACTCCACGTGGTGCTCAGATAACCATAGCAGTGCCAGGGATTGAACCAGGGTTGGTGACGTGCAAGGTCAAAGCCTTAACCCCTGTACTATCTCTCCAATCTCTATTTTTGTATTTTAACGTATCCTACATGTCTCCTATTTCAGAATAAAACCAAGATCTAGAGAGAAGGTAAAAAGACAATTTTCCCATTACTCTATCATCTCAAACCATTACTGGCTTCCGGAACTAAACACAACCAACCTCACAAGGCTGGGAAAAGAGGCTACAATCACTCAAAAAACAGAAGGAATTATGAACAATTTTGTAAGTCACAGTATCTCAAGTTTTTTAAATATAGAGAGAAAAAGATGAGTGACATCACACCAGATTGGACCTCAGTGTTAATCAACCCAACCCGATTCCATCATTTTGAGGGACAGAGACTTTTAAAAAAATTGCTCACAATGCCTCCACCTACCTAAAGTACTGTAGAATAACACTAGTTAGAAATTCATACTCTGGAGTCAGACATTCTATTGACTTTGAGCAAATTATTTACCCTCTCTGTGCTTAAATTTTCTAATCTGTAAAAAAAAGAATAATAATAAGAGTAATAATAATAATTGTTATATGAGACATACATGCAATATATACATGAGGTACCACTTGCAAAGAATTTACAATAGCACTAAATACATAATAAATGTTTGAAAATAGTTACTGGGGCTGGAGAGAGAGAGTGGTTAAGGCATCTGCCTTGCCTGTGCTGACCCCAGTCTGATTTCTGGCACCCCATACAGTATCCTGAACACAGTGCAGGAGCAACTCCTGAGGACTGAGGAGGTGTGACCCACGCCCCTCCACTCAAAAATCAGCAATAAGAATTGTTTTCCTTTTTGTTTTCTGGGCCATACCTGGCAGTGCATCAATTTTCCAAAAAGGGCCCAACAGAGAAAGATCCTACAAGTTACTTTCAAATAAGTTACTAGTTAAAAGTAGAAGATTATGAGGTGTCATAAGATAAAAAAGCGTTTTCCAAAGGGAGAAAACAAAATGAGACTAGGCTCCTCTAGATTTTGAAGGATTCCCAGAAGGGCAAAGGAAATGATCCTTTCTCTTAATGACAGAAATCCTAAAATAAAACTTTTTGGAGATGTGCAAGGCAAGACTTGAGAAGAATAAACTGCTATAAACCATGATCTATCATGCAAGAACCTATGCTCTAAAATGTCATTGTTGTAATAATCACAATCACCATCAGGTCAGAGGACCAAGTGATCCAAAAGCTGTATTATGAATTGACTCAAGAGTAAATCTGACTATCTGTTAGAGTCATTCCAATGAGAATGTAAAACCAGGACTGGAGGGCTGGAGTGATAGTCCAGTGGGTAGAGTGCCTGCCTTGCATGCAGCTGACTCGGATTTGATCCCAGCTTGCCATATGATCCCCTGAGTACCATCAGGAATGATGCCTGACTGCAGAGCCAGGAGTAACCCCCAAACAAAACAAAAACAAAAACAAAACAACAGAAAAGACACTGGTATGGAAGAGATAAGTTCAATGGGCTGGAGCACATGCTTTGCATGTGGGAGGCCTGGGTTCAATCTGTGGCACCACACGGCTCCTAACACCACCAGAAATGACCTCTGAGCATCATAACAGAAGTGGCTCCTAAACACCAACGAGTTTCACCCAAAAGTCCATACAACTACCCGCCTCCCCGCGTCTAAAATAATGTAGATGTGGGGCTGGAGTGATAGCACAGTGGGTAGGGCGTTTGCCTTGCACGCGGCCGACCCGGGTTCGATTCCCAGCATCCCATATAAATAAATAAATAAATAAATAAATAAATAATGTAGGTGTAAGAGTTGGGGGAATGGCCTATGGCATATTTGTTTTTTCAGGGTTTTTTTTTTTCTTTTTGGGTCACGCCCAAAAAACGATGCACAGGGGTTACTCCTGGCTCATGAACTCAGGAATTACTCCTGGCATGCTCAGGGTACCATATGGGATGCTGGGAATCGAACCCAGGTCGGCTGCCTGCAAGACAAACGCCCTACCTGCTGTGCTATCACTCCAGCCCTTGCTGAGGGGTTACTCTTGGCTCTGCACTCAGGAATTACTCCTGATGGTACTTGGCGGACCATATGGGATGCTGGATATTGAACCCGGGTCAGCCGCATGCAATGCAAATGCTCTCCCCACTGGACTATTGCCCTGGCTCCTTTAGAGGTTTCTTTGTTTTGGTGTGTTTTGTTTTAGGGCCACACCTGGCTGTACTAAGGGCTTACTCCTGGCTCTGAGTTCAGGGATTAGTCTTCCAAGTGCCAGGAACTATGGAGGGTGCCGGGGATTGAACCTGGGTTAGCAACATGGAAGGCAAACGCCTTAACCTCTATACTATCTCTCTGGCCCTGGCCTATAGCATATAGGAAATTGGATCCTAATTTACCTGAAAGTGTAGTTCCCAGGGACGAGCTTACTCAATTTTAATATGGGTGTATCTCCAGAAATCTTCTCTTCTCTCAGAGGTCCCTTAAGTTCTTCCCAATGATACTGGACGATTTTATCATCATCGGTGCTTTCTTGACCATAAAGAAATAATAGTTAGAACACGAGATTGTTGGGTCTCAGTACATAGCCAGTTTATACAAACCAGGGCAACTATTCAAAGATTTGAGTTAGGAAAATTTCATGAAATTATACACTATTTCCCAAGAGTATTTCTTCCCTAGAAATATTGGGTTATTCTGCCTGAGAACAGACCCCTGTGTAGTTTTTCAAGGATTCTAACAAACAACCTCTGGTTAAATTGCTACTGTATAAAATGAGAAAAATTAAAAAAAAAATTGTTTGGTGGCCAAACCTGGAGGTGCTCAGGTCTCACTCCTGGCTCTATGCATAGGGATAACTCCTGGAAGTGTTCAGGGGGATGAAACCAGAATTGGCCAAGTGTAAGGCAAGAACCTTAACCTCTACTCACTCTCTGGCCCTGAGACACCATTTTTTAAACATGTTAAATGGGTTTGAGGAATTAATATGTCAAAATTTCATAACACATAATAGAGGTAAAGATATAGAAAGGGGCAAGAGTGATAATACAACAAGTAGGGCACTTGTCTTAAGTGAGGCCAATCTGGGTTCAATTCCTGGCATCTCATTTGGTCCCCCAAGTCCTACCAGGAGTGAACCCTGAATGTAGTGCCAGGAGAAAGCCCTGAGCACCACTGGGTATGACTCCAAAAACAAACAAATAAATAAATAAAGATGTAAGAAAGATGTCTTCTCAAAATTCATCCTTGGAAGCATAAACTGATATCATCTCCATAAAGAAAAACTTGCCAGAAATTTACCTTTGCACCTGCAACTTTACTTCTGGGAATTTATCTAGAGATAGACACATGTTAAATGGCATGCTTAGAAAATATGGTAGCCATTGTTTGTAATACCAAAAGGCCTCAAATAATGTAAGTGGTCATTAATATATACTAAGTAAAACATGTATGCATACAATGAAATTATGCCTCCATACAATAGAAGGATATGTATTAAATAAAAAAAAACCTATTTCATGCACTGACTCAGAAAAATTATCCAACATATAGAAGTCTCCAATAAAATAGTGTGCATAATGTGCTATCGTTTGTATAAACAAGGGGAATAAAAATTATGTGTTTCCGGGGCTGGAGAGATAGCATAGCAGGTAGGGCGCTTGCCTTGCACGCGGCCAACCTGGGTTCGATTCCCAGCATCCCATATGGTCCCCGGAGCACCACCAGGAGTAACTCCTGAGTGCAGAGCCAGGAGTAATCCCTGTGCATCGCCTGGTGTGACCCAAAGCAAAAAAAAAGATAAAAAGGTAAAGGCCCTCCCGTTGATCGTCGATTTGCTCGAGCGGGCCCAGTAACGTCTCCATTGGAGACTTTGTTGTTACTGTGTCTGGCATATTGAATACTCTTGGTAGCTTGCCGGGCTCTCCGAGAAAAAAAAAAAAATTATGTGTTTCCTTATATATCCACAAAATATCTCTGAAAAAATACTACTGGTAATCTAGAGGAAAAGTGGATAGTTGGGGGAAAAGAATAATAGTGCTTCATTTCACTATACACTTGTATATAGTATTTAATTTTAACCTATTCAAAAATATAAGATAAAATTGAACTATGTACTATAAAGTAAAATAGTACCTTTCTACCAGTCTCACAAGTGCTTCTTCCTGTTCTCTTACCATTCTACTGCTATTCTTCTAGCCTCCTCTTCATATTAGAACCATCTACAAGAAGTGCTTAACTCTGGTAGAGATTCCTTTGCTAAAGCAGTGATTGCCAAAACCCATTATTTGGTGCCAAGACTATCAATTGGGCTTTAATTGGTCTCAAAAGAAACCATACAAATACTTTTAGAAGAATAAGCCTGAACCTTCTGTTCTTCTGTAGCAGGATCAATGGTAGAGACCCTAAAATCTACTCAGGTCACCTATTGGTGCCACTACCCTGAGGGTAATGTGTTAAGAGCCCAGGCAGGGGTGTAGAGTGCATTCTGTAGTTCTCTCCAGGAGAAGGCTAACAAAATCTTGTTCGAGAACAATGGCTGGTAAGAGCTGCATGATCAAATTGCTCAGTTATTAATCTTGCCAAGATAGGCAAAAGCTTTACTTCCACAACTAAGCACTACAACTTCATCTAGGAAAATCTGACAACTAACAAGTTAAACTAAAATAATGCTAAATATATGCATAATCCAATTTAACGTTTCAGAGATGATGTATTACTTCAACAAGCCACATGGGGGATTTTAACAAGAGCCTATCAGGTTTTTTACTTTTAGTCATTTACTTCAGATAACTGGTCTTCTGATGTAACATGGTCAAGAAAATTGGCCTGAAGAGAATGTCCACACAGCTGCCTAAACCATCAGAGTTTTCTAACAGTAACAGTCGATGTTTTTCCACAATATAATGCCTTGACATGTACTCACGGCTGCCGTCAATGACTGTAGACGTGATTGGCAGAGCAATCTCCTGGAACTGTGGGGACACAATGGCTACAGGAGGCCTATTTTTACGGGGCTCTACAAGATAAAAACCCAAAAGAAATTAGAAGAAGGAATTTGTAAATTATAGGAGGAACAGGGCATATCTGTGAATTATAAATCAGTTTCCATCACATAATCTAAGGTTGGAGCATTACCACATGAGGAAGTCACAAGACAAGGTAGTCATTCTAATATAAGACATTAGTGAAAAGGCCTCTTCTAACCCATCCCTGTTCAATCTCTCAACACGTATGTGCTAGCAAGTTCATTGAAAAAACTATAGCAGCTAGTTGACTAAACACAGACATAAGATTGTAAAATAAGATTTCTTAAATCTTGCCTTGTCAAGCAAGTTGTCCCTTGGTATAAACTGTGTTAAAAAGCTAACTGTGATTTCTCAAGCATCCTGATCTGTGAGAGATGACTAGGCCTGAATGATGGAAAGTTCACAAATCACTCTGGTTCACCTGAATGACTGTGCACTCCAACCCAGGGTCTTTTCTTTGAGAAAGTCTTTAAGCTGAGCACACTTTAAGGTGAAAGGATTACCCAAAGTACAAAATTAAATGGAAGAGAAAAAAAAACCTATCAACAAAGACAAAAAACAACATTAAGAAACTGTGACAATGTATGCTAATTATCAACTCCCTCCAGTTTTCTGAATATGTACAACAAGATACTGTGCTATTTTCAATGTCATCTGCCAATGGTGGATCACTTGAAAGAAAAGTAGGACTCAAGATGAATGAGAACTCACAGGGTTTAAATGAACTCTGTGCAAAGACACGCATTTTACTAAAATAGAAAAGGCGCGTCACTTGGCTTATTTGCCTGCGTACTCTTAGTCTCCTGGCCTTCTGTCCCTTAATTACAACACTGGATTCTCTCTCTCAGCATGACCCACTTGGAATTAAGTAATTCTCAGGGGCATAATCTATTGCTAAGACCATAACATGATATGGGCCATGATATTTCCCTGCTGAGCCAAGTGTTCCAACCAAGACCAAAGTATATACTTTGCCACCTTTATCTTTCACAACACAGAACTAGTAGAGAAGGGGCTGGAGTGATAGCACAGCGCGTAGGGTGTTTGCCTTGCACATGGCCGACCCGGGTTCGATTCCCAGCATCCCATATGGTCCCCTGAGCACCGCCAGGGGCAATTCCTGAGTGCAGAGCCAGGAGTAACCCCTGTGCATCGCCGGGTATGACCCAAAAGGGAAAAAAAAAAAGAAAAAAAACTAGTAGAGAAACTAGTAGATATATTAATAATACATTAGTAAATACATTTTTTAAATGAGAATTTTATTTTGGCTTTTGGGTTTTTTTTTTTGGGGAGGGGGGCACATCCAACAGTGCTCTCAGCTCTGTGCTTGAGGATCACTCCCATTGCAGCTTAGGACACTATGTGGTGCTGTGATCCAGACTCCTGTATGTAAAGCATGTGCTCCAGTCTGTTGAGCTCTCTCTGGCCCAAAAATGGAATTTAAAAATTTATCATCTTATTATTATTTTCATTTTGGGCCACACCAGAAGTACTTAGGGCTAACTTCTGGCACTATACACAGGGGTCATTCCTGGTAGGGCTCTGGGAACCACATGTAATGCCAGAGACTGAACCCAGTCAGCTGTGTACAAGGGAAGCACCTTATCCCTGTACTGTCTCTCCACTTTTAAATTATTTAAATTTTTTTGTTTTGGGGACACGCCTGGTGATGCTCAGGACCTATACCTGATTATGGATTATGTGAATGGGGGTTGCTCTTGGTAGTGCTTGGAAACCACCTGGTGCCAGGGATTGAACCAGAGCCTCCTACATGCAATACATGTGCTCAAACTGTTGAACTAGAGGGGCTGGAGCAATAATAAGCAGGTAAGTTGTTTGCTTTGCATGTGGATGACCTGAGTTCCATCCCTGGGACCCCTTCTGGTCCCCTGAGTCTGCCAGGAGTGATCCCTGAGCACAGAGCCCGGAGTAAGCACAGAGCCCTCCTGGATATGGCTCTGAAACAAACTAACAGAAAATTCCCTTTCTGGGCCAGAGGTTCAACAGGTTTTTGTTTTGTTTTTTAGGCCATACCTAGTGATGTTCAGAGCTTACTCCTGACTCTGCAATCAGGGATCACTCCTGGTAGCCTTGGGGGGACCACATGGAATGCCAGGGCTCAAACTCAGGTCAGCCAAGTGCAAGGCAAACACTCTACCTGCTGTATCTACTATCTCTCTGGCCTGCAGAAAGGGAATTTTAAAACCCTAAAGTTACAGCTCCATCTCCCTGGGAATTTCACACAGAGAGAAATGGGAGACAAAGCTAGTTGGTGGAAATACATACCTGGTTTGACTGTTACATTTACAAAGCCCTCCCCATGGGCATTTTGACCATTTACAATCACTTTGAATTCATACAGTCCTGGAGTGAGCTGCAGAAATGAGAGAGGATGTTTTAGACAACCACAAAGATCAAACAATTATATTAAAAATAACATATCCCTGAACTTTCCTACATTGAGTCTTGTACTGACTGAAGCTTATTCTGTTTGCTAAATGGAAAAAGGTAAACTAGCAGAAGAGATGAAATAATGAAGTATACATTAAATATGTATGTGCATATAAATATAGATCTATATACATATATAGTTTTTAATGTGAATCTTATTACTGACTCCAGAACAACAGAGAGAATTTCAATCTCTCTGTACTCCCATTTTCCTTTCAGAAGAACATTAAGGCCCCAACTATCCTACTTTACAGAACATGAAATTAAAACAATCATCTCTGCAAAGAAAAACATTTTGTAAAATACCAAACAGTTCCCAAATATCTGTATATTTTTCCCTCCTGATTTCCACTAACTGTATGAACATAATATAAAAAATAATCACCCACAATGCCACTACTTAATATATCAATTAATCATATTTTTCTTATTTCTTCCAATCCTTGATAACATACCAACAATCATTTTAAACCATTCTTTTTGTTCAACAGACATTTACTGAGAAAAATCATGTACAAGTAATTGTGCTAAGATTCAACTTTAAAGATAAAGGTACTCCCTACCTTCATGGAATACCTATTTCTTCATTTTTGAGTGGGAGATGGGTGTTCTACAGATAGAATCCAGAGTCTCATACATGCAAAACATGCATCCTCATTAAGCTACAGCCCTAGTTCCAAAGAGCTCAGCTTTCAATGGTTTTCCAATTCTAGCTGAAAACAATGACTATTTCAAACTTTTCATTGTTCTGTTGATTTGCCATGAACATTTCTTCATTACAATACCTTTTTTTGGGGGGAGGGGGCACACCTGGCAGTGCTTAGGGCTTACTCCTGGCTCTTTGCTCTGAGATCACTCCTGATGGTGCTTGGGGGACTCATATGAGATGCAGAGAATCAAACCCAGGTTGGTCACCTGCAAAGTAAGTGCCCTACCCTCTGTAGTAATGCTCCAGTCCACACAATACTCTTTTTGAAAGTTATTTTTAGCAGCTGCAAAACACTATATGAACAAAAGTGCATGATTCACCTAAATATTCCACATATCAATAGGTATTATGGTTGAATTTTCCCCCCTCAGTTTTTGTGCCACAATGGGCAGTGCTTGGGTGTTTCTTCCATCAATGCTTATGGACCAAGAAGTACCAGGGTTTGAAATCCATAGCTCTGGTATGCAAACCAGGCAGTCCAGTCCTTTGAATTATCTTCCTGACATTGTCTCCAAAATTTTAATGTTCCAACTCATACTATGATGAAAAATTTTTACAGGAAAATGGTTTTATTTTGCTTGTGTGGTTTTTAATTTTCTTTTTTGAAAATGTTTTTTTAAATGGTAACTGACCACGTATAATGTTTTGCTTTGTTTTTTTGGGCCACACTTGGTGATGTTCAGGGATATTCATGGCTGTATTCAGGAATTATTTCTGGCAGTGCTTCAGGGACCATACAGGATGCCGGGTATACAAACACAGGTGGGCTGAGTGCAAGGCAAGTGTCCTACCGGATGTACTTATCTGTACAGCCTCAAACCACCTGTACTTTTTTTCTTTTTGTGTCTTTTTGGGTCACACCCAGCTATGCTCAGGCGTTACTCCTGGCTCTGCACTCAGGAATTTCTCTTGCCAGTGCTGGGGGACCATATGGGATGTTGAGGATCAAACCCGGATCGGATGTGTGCAAGGCAAACACCCTACCTTCACTCTATCACTCTGGTCCTGCCACATGTATTATTTTTTAAATATTTTTTTAATTGAGGTACTGTAATTTACAAAGTTATTCATAGTGCCCAACTTTACAATCAGCCATGATCAAATTCCATGTGTATGGTTTACCCGACCTCAGATCTCAACCCCATCACACCAGGTCTCCCGCCTGGGCTCTGAGGCCATATGGGGTGCCAGGGACCGAATCCAGATCAGCCGCATTGCTCAGCTGCATTGCAAGGCAAACGCTGTAACCGCTGTCCTATCACTCTGGCTCTGCCACATGTAGTATTTCTAACCATCAGTTCCTGCTTGCTGTTCTTTCTCTACCTTTTACTTCTCTGTTCACTCCATATTTCTCTTCCCTTCATATCTTTAATTACTATATTATCCAGAATTCCAATTACAAATCATTTATTTCTTCACTCTATACACACTGCTTGGAATATCAGATGTGTTTATTACTATGGCTTCAACTGACTGCAGCTCAGTTCCACATGGGATGCTGGGGATATACATTTTAGAAAATGATCAACATCTCTATACCAACCCCGGAAATTACAGAAATTCACCTTGGATAGTTTGAGGAACTGGGTATATTTCCCTTCCATTTCTCCACTGTAGTCTTTAGGATGCGTAATCAGCTGCCAGTTGTAGGTGTAGTTTTCTCCTATAGAAGGGCAGTTACAAAAATCATGAAAATACACACCTACACATAATGAGGGCAGCCACACAATCTACCATAACAAATATATTCTAAATCCTGACAAAGCCTTAGATTTAGTTTTATTGTGTTTTGTTTTGTACTGAGGATCGAGCTCAGGATCTGATGTATGCAAGGCATTCAGTCTTTATGATTTCATGAGAGAGAGAGAAAGAGAGAGAAAGAAAGAGAGAGAGAGAGAGGATCGAGAGGGGGAGAGTGAGGGGAGAGAGAGAGAGATGAGGGGAGGGGGGGAGAGAGAGAGAGAGAGAGAGAGAGAGAGAGAGAGAGAGAGAGAGAGATTTTTACCTCAAAGCCTAAAGGGAAAAACATTCTGTTCAAAGGATGGATTCTGTTTACTCAGTTACAGTTGGGGCTTCTTCAATTCTCTTTCAGAAATGTTCATTCCTACTCCACACACACCTACACATAATGAGGGCAGTCACAATCTACCATAACAAGTATATTCTAAATCTTGACAAAGCCTTAGATTTAGTTTTGTTGTGTTTTGTTTTGTTCTTGGGATCAAGCTCAGGATCTGATGCATGCAAGGCATTTAGTCTTTTTTTTTTTTTAAATGAATCACTGTGAGACACAGTTACAGACTTACAAATTTTCATGATTATGTTTCAGTCACACAATGATCGAGTACCCATCCCTCACCAGTGCTTATTCTCTACCACCAATGTTCCCAGTATCCCTCCCGCCACCCCACCCCATCCCCCGCACTGCCTCTGTGGCAGGCACATTCCTTTTATTCTCTCTCTCCTTTTGGGTGTTATGGTTTGCAATACAGTTAGTAAGTTGCCTTCAATCCTTAAGATTTCATCTCAACACACACACACACACACACACACACACACACACACACACACACAGACACACACATGAGATTTTTACCTCAAAGCCTAAAGGAAAAAACATTCTGTTCAAAGGATGGATTTTGTTTACTCAGCTACAGTACAGTGGGGGCTTTTTCAACTCTCTTCCAGAAATGCTCATCCCTACTCCATACACACCTTCCGCCCCGCAGGCCTCCCCCAGAAATACCTAATAGTACATTATGTGGTATCCCAGTGAAAAGTACATGCCTCACTAACCCTATAGATGAACTCATGGGGAACAAAGGGCATTTTTCTTGCAAAACTTCTTTTGCAACAAAGAACAGCAATGACTTCTAAATAACATGGTTCAAAAATAGCTTTTTAGAGAGTGCTAACAATGCTAGTTTCACTGAGGTCATCACACCCTGGTGAGTTAAAAGAGCTACTTCATTCCTGCTGAGCTAAATAACACATTGCAGAAGATGGTGGGGACGGTCCATTTAAAACAGGCCCCACTGAAATTAACTAAGATCAAATGAAGCATTTAAATGGTCTGCATTTGTAGTTCAGACTATATGACTGTATATGGCAAGTATAAAAACCCTCCTAGGTAAACGTGATCTTAAATTTGGGGATAGGGGGAATGAAAAATGTGTTTCTATGTAGAAAAAGGTTGGATCTGGTTGAAAAGCTTAGTTTAAGTTACCAATTCAAAGTCAATAGCTAAAAGGGGGAAACACCGGAAATCTCAAATATTTAGCAGAGAAAAAAAAATGGTCATCTTTTATTTCATCAGTTCTCAGCAGGTTGAGTGCATGCTTTGCATAAGGAGGCCCAGACTCCATCCTCAGCAATGTATGAGGAGGATGAAGAGCAGACAGAGCTGGTTCATATCATCCCAAGCCTTTGCAAGTTTGAAACCAACCCTCTCATGCATCTGATAAAGGGTAAAGAACTTGAGGAGACCTGAAAAGAATCTTTTTTCTGAACTGATACTGTTTGAAAAACTGATCTATAAGATGGTATTAACTCATACAGAAATGGATACATAAATATGGTTTCCTTCAAAAAATATAGTGCAATCCAGCATACTTTCACAAAAATATGAAAGTAATGGCAAATCAAAGGGCAGTTTTTTTTTTCACCTCAATCTTCAAAGGCCTCTAAATCCAGTCACCTTAACAACAGAGAAGGGGAAAAAAAAACTCCTCCAGAAAAATGTGTATAGTTGACAAAGTTTGATAAAGACACTTCAATTTCAGGGCAAAAATAAATAATGGGGGGGTGGGCATTGCATATTTCTTTCTATAGAAGTTCTTTTTGTGTGTGCGTGTGTGTCTGTGTGTGTGTGTGTGTAGTGTGTAGTGTTGTAAGTGAAGCCAGGGTCTCACCATGCAAAGCAAGTACTATAAGGTCGATCTCACTCCAACTCAAGCTAATATTTTATACATACTCCACTTGGGGGCTTGAGAAGCAGTAAAGGCGGTAGGGCACTTGCCTTGCACATGACTTGGGTTTGATCCCCTGAACTCCATACAGTTCCCTGAGCCCCACCAGGACTGATCCCTTAGTGCAGAGCCAGGAATACACCCCGAGCATCAATGGATATGGCCCAAAACAAACAAAAAATTATACTACCTGGTATCAGGTCCATTAATTACGAATATTTTTATTGGAAATGTATGTGCCCAAACGGGAAGAACCCCATCCTAAATAGAATATAGCATTCCATTTTACTAGCCTTATAATGAGAGTAACATAAACCAAATATTTTCCATCAGAGCATCCTTCATGACATAACTAGTTGTAAAAGAAAATATATGCATTTATAAGTAAAAATTTCTACAGTAACACATTCAAAGGTGAAAGGGATGCTCATATTAGAGAAGTCTTAAGTAATGAATTAATCATCAAATAATTTATAGATGGGCTGGAGCGATAGCACAGCGGTAGGGCATTTGCCATGCATGTGACCTGCCTGGCCGAGCCGGTTTGATTCCTCCGCCCCCCTCGGAGAGCCCAGCAAGCTACCGAGAGTATCTTGCCCTCACAGCAAAGCCTGGCAAGCTCCCCGTGACATACTCGATATGCCAAACACAGTATCAACAAATCTCACAGTAGAGACGTTACTGGGCCCGCTCGAACAAATCGATGAACAACAGGAGGACAGTGCTACAGTCCTACAATTTATAGATTAAAATTTTGTGTAATCTGGCTCTACACTCAGGAATTACCCCTGGCGGTGCCCAGGGGACCATACTGGACTTGTATTTTTTCTATTTTGGTTGTTTAGACCACACCTGGTGATGCTCAGGGCTTATTTCTGGCTCTGTACCAAGGGATCACTCTTGGAAGGACACAGAGGGCCATATTTGATGTGCCCAAGATAAAACACTGGTTGGCTGTAAAAAGGTAAAGGTAAAGGCCCTCCTGTTGTTCATTGATTTGCTCGAGCGGGCCCAGTAACGTCTCCATTGGAGACTTTGTTGTTACTGTGTCTGGCATATCGAATACGTCACGGGGAACTTGCCAGGCTCTGCCGTGCGGGGTGGAGGAATCGAACTCGGGTCAGCTATGTTGGCTGCATGCAAGGCAAACGCCCTACCACTGTGCTATCGCTTGTTGGCTGTATGCAAGGCAAATGCCCTAACTGCTATACTATCACTCTGGCCCCAGGCCTGTCTTTTTTTAATAAGTGACAAATATATTTGGGAGTAGTCTTTAGAAACTTCTCTCCAAGGTCTCCATCTGCTATTTAGCAATTGGTCAAAACCTGAATTACAGTTTCATCTACTTTTAAATGGGTATAATATAACTTCCATTTAATAAACATCAACTGTATCAAAGACAGTGAGGGGCTGGAGTGATAGCACAGCAGGTAGGGCGTTTGCATTGCATGCAGCTGACCCAGGTTCTATTCCCAGCATCCCATATGATTCCCTGAGCACCGCCAGGGGTAATTCCTGAGTGCAGAGCCTGGAGTAACCCCTGTGCATCGCCAGGTGTGACCCCAAAAAGCAAAAAAAAAAAAAGAAAAGAAAAAAGACAGTGAAATTATAAGGCATTTTTACATTGCTTCTCAAGTAACCATTAAGGGTAAGTAGGAATTATTATTCTCATTTTACTGGGAAAAGGAAACTCGATGATGTTAAGTAATCTGCTTTAAATTATATAACTAGGGGCTGGAGCAATAGTATAGCAGTCACGGTACTTGTCTTGCATGCAACCAACCTGTATGATTCCCATATGATCCTCACAGCCCCACCAAAACTGATCCCTGAGCACAGAACCAGGAATAACCACTGACCACCACTGGCTATGGCCCCAAAACAACAACAGTAACAATAATAACAACAGCAACAACAAATCAAGCAGTTAATGACTGACTGAACTGTGATTTGAACCTGACCTTGCATCAAACATTATTGGTAGTTCTCCTATCACACAAATAATTGTATGAAATAGTCCTATTTCGCAGGATTATTAGATCAAGTAAATGAACTACGGTTTGTACATGTTATTATAAATGAAAATATTATTCAAATATAACTGCTTTTTTTTTTTACCTTTAAGTGGTTCTTGGAGAACATATGCATTTAGTTGAACTTCATTCTTAGGCAGAGTAATCTGGACACTATCTCCAGCAGATACTATCAATTTCTTTATAACTGGTAACAAAAAAATATACAAGAGACAAGAAATTAAATTTAGAATATCTCATTTTTCTCCTTAAAACAAAATTGTGACCAAATTTCTTATATAAACAATATTTAGCTACTATCTTTTCTCGTTATTTTTTTACGCTCCCTGAAGTTTGATTCTGTTGCCACTTCTCCAATGAAAAGAACCCCCTCCCCTTTTCTTTTAAAGTCATAGAGTTTTACTTATTAGTTTGCATGCATAACAGAAAGAAGCAAAGGCTCCTGCAGAATCTATAAGCAGGAAGGGCCTTCGCTACTGATGTCACAGGATCCAGAATACACTTCAAAAAAGAACAGGTGACTAGACATGGTCCACGGAGGTAAGGAAAGCAGCACCCCTATCTTGGTCCTCATAACTTTTGCTTGGGAGATGTCTGTGACTCACTGAGCTTCTTCCCAGGTTTATCCTGCAGTTTTTGTGGTCCAGAGACTATTCACCAGCATTCTCTCCTGATTCACCATTTAAGACAGCCTGCACCCCCATTCCCTCTACTGTGAGCTTCATAGAGGGGGCCTGAACTATCACCTACTGCTGAAGGAAGACCTGTTGCCCAACTCCTAGAAGTCAGGTTACCCCACACCAGGATAATCGATTTGAAGGGTCCGAGCCCTTCTGGACAGATACAAATACCTGGCAAACTTGATGCAAATTCAGTTCACCCCATCCCCAAGGCTAAATCCCTAAGAACAGATTCCCAGCAATGACCATCAGGCCTTTGAACTCACTGGCTGGAGCTCAGACCCTGAAAAGAATCTTTTGAGAGCATCAACAAACTACTTTTAACAAACTGCTTTAGGTGAGAGTGATATTGCAACAGTAGTGTACTTGCCTTGCATGCAGCCAACTCAGGTTCAATCCCCAGCACTATTATTGGTCCCCCAAACTCCACATGGAATAACTCCTGAGCGCTGAGCCAGGAGTAAACCTGAACACCTCTGGGAGTAGCCCCAAAACAAACAAAAATATCAACAAACTGCTTGCAGGCAAATCTAATAGCTGTTTCTCAATCCTCACTCTTTACCTCTGTGTAAAATACTGTGAGCTGTATCAAATACTCTAAGGTGTCTCTCTCTTCCAGGTCATTTATCACAGTTATTATTTTACTTTCTTTCTCTCTGATTTTTCCCCATTGTATTTAACAATAACCTTTCTCTAAGTCCTCTCCATACAGCATTTTTCACAGATACTTTTAATAGTTTCTAGAATCAACTTCATGTTGGTAACTTGTCTTGGGGGACAAAAATGTGATACCAGGGATCAAATCCAGGGCCTCAAATTTGCAAAGCATGTATTCTACCACCGAGCTATATCCACCAGCACTAATGTAGCTATTTTTCTAAAATAACACATACATGAATTCCCAGGAAATTCACAAAAGGCAAGTTACATGCTGGTCAGCCTTAATTTCTTTCCATTTCAATCTATAATCAAAAACTTATTTTGTAGGGTCTTTAAAAATATTTTTTAATTATTTTGTTGAAGTATCATGGTTTATAATAGCACTGAGATCATTTTATTTTTTATTATTATTATTTTTTGCTTTTGGGGTCACACCTAGCAATGCATAGGGGTTACTCCTGGCTCTGCACTCAGGAATTACTCCTGGCAGTGCTCAGGGGAGCATATGGGATGCTGGGAATCGAACCCAGGTCAGCCGCGTGCAAGGCGCTATGCTATCACTCCAGCCCCCCCCCTTTTTTTTTGCTTGAAATCATTTTATAGTTTCAGAGCTGCTACAGCAATTACAACGCACTGTAGCACTGTCCTCCCATTGTTCATCGATTTGCTCAAGCAGGCACCAGTAACGTCTCCATTGTGAGACTTGTTACTGTTTTTGGCATATTGAATACACCACGGGGAGCTTGCCAGGCTCTGCTGTGTGAGTGGGATACTCTTGGTAGCTTGCCGGGCTCTCTGAGAGGGATGGAGCAATCAAACCCGGGTGGGCTGCATGAAATTTTAAATTACCCAATAAATCTTTTATGGGGGAAAAGCAATGTTCAGGGGTACATGCCAAGGGCCACTCCTGGGATACTCAGTCAACTGGGTCGGCAGTTCAGTGCTAGGGTCCAAGGATGTGGTGCTGCATACATCCTGCAAAGGCAGATAGCACTAAAGCCACCCAGACACTCAGGGGCCTCCAGAGCTTACACCTAGGTTGAGTACATCCACCCTAATTCCTGTATCCCTCCCTGGCTCTATTCCATTAATTTTTTTGTTTTTGTCTTGGGACCATACCCAGAGATGATCAGAATCACTCCTGGTAGTGCCCAGGGGATCATATGAAATGCTGGGGTTCAAACCCTGACCAGCTACTTGCAAGGCATGCACCTTACCTGCGATGCTATCTATCCAGCCCTCCTATTCCATGAATCCTGATTGATCATGCTGCCAAAGCCATGGTCTACTTGGAAAATTCTTTTTTTGTTTTTTGTTTTTGTTTGTTTTTTTGGACCACAGTTGGTGGTACTCAGGGCTTACTTCTGGTTCTGAACTCAGGTATCATTCCTGGTGCGTTCAGGGGACCACGTAGTGCTGGGAATCAAACAAAGGTTAGCTGCATGCAAGTCAAGCACCTTAACTCCTGTACTATCTCTCCAAGTCTGGAACACAATATTATTATTATTATTATTATTATTATTATTATTATTATTATTTGCTCGAGTGGGCCCAGTAACGTCTCCATTGGAGACTTTGTTGTTACTGTGTCTGGCATATCGAATACTCTCGGTAGCTTGCCGGGCTCTCCGAGAGGGGCGGAGGAATCGAACTCGGGTCGGCCATGTTGGCCGCTCGTAAGGCGAACGTGGAGCGATAGCACAGCGGGTAGGGTGTTCGCCTTACACGCGGCCAACATGGCCGACCCGAGTTCGATTCCTCCGCCCCTCTCGGAGAGCCCGGCAAGCTACCGAGAGTATTCGATATGCCAAACACAGTAACAACAAAGTCTCCAATGGAGACGTTACTGGGCCCGCTCGAGCAAATCGACGATCAACGGGAGGGCCTTATTATTATTATTATTATTATGAGGTGGGTGGGTCGAAATTGTTATGTGCACTGTAATCTATTTAGCAGTATCTCTGTCTCTACCAAATAGATGTCAGTGGCAATACTTCTCCATAGCTTCAACCAAAAATGTTTGTAGTTTCTTAAGATCCACTGATTATATAAATCTTATTTCTCTGACAATAACTGTTCATTTCATATGAGACTTAGGGAGTAGGAGAGCTTAAAGCTAACTGTGAGTTACTCTAGCCATTTTTCAAGACTGGATGGTGAAGAGAGCTTCCTAAACAAATATGAAATTCGAGATTTATCTGTCTGCTTGGAAACACTGCACTGAGGGAGAAATTAAACCATCCTTTATGGAAACTTCAGCAAGATAACCCAAGAGATAGAGAATAAGAATTCTCTAAAGTGACTTTTTTCTTTTTTTTTTTTCCCCTTTATTTTATTTTATTTTTTTTAAAGTTGTAGATTTACAATTTTTTGTGCTTTGGTTTCAATTATACAATGATCAGATACCCATCCCTCCACCAGTGCCCATTTTCCACCACCATGGATAATATCCCTCCCACCCCCATCCCCCCATCCCCCCGTCTCTGTGGCAGGGCAATCCCCTGTGTTCTCTCTCTCCTTTTGGGTGTTGTGGTCTGCAAAAGAGGCATTGAGTGGCAAACATGTTCAGTCCATAGTCTACTTTCGACATGCATCTCCCCTCCTGGGAGGATCCTCCAAACATCCTTTATTTGGTGCTCCCTTCTCTATCTGAATAGCCCTTTCCTCTAGGATACCCGGCTGGCCTCTAAGTTATGGAGTAATCCTCCTGGTGCTGATCTCAGCTATTCTTGGGTATTAATCTCATACTTTGTTATAAAGTGACTTTTTTTAAAAAAAAAAAAAAGAAGGAACAAACCACTATACTTAAAAGAGTACAGTGGACACATAGTGCAAGTAATACAAACCCCTCACAATCACACCATAAACTACAAGTAATTTTGCTTGACTACAAAAATTACTTTACCACCAAAAGAGACCATAGGAAATTTTAAAAAAATTGACAAAAATTTTTTTCACTGATTTTGCTTCACTTTGTTGAACTTCAGGAGTTGAAAATCAGTTTTATTTCCCTAATTAACTTCCTAATGTCTTACAATTGCACTCATGAAGTACATATTTGTTATGACAATAGTATGTAGGGGCTGGAGAAATAGTGCAGTGGATAATGTACTTGTCTTGCATGCAGTTGACCAGGGTTCGATCCCTGGAACAACATATGGTTCTCCAAGCACCACCACACCACCAGCAGTGATCCTTGAATGCAGAACCAGGAATAAGCCCTGAGTACTTTTAGACCTAGTGTGTTCCAAAACAAAAAACCAAAACAAGAACAAAAACAAATCTCACACAAGATGGAGAGGGTCAGAGAGATGGTACAGAGGGTAATACACTTGACTTGTATGTGCTGTGACCTGATTAGATCCTCACCACCACATATGATGGCCAGGAGTGTTTTCTTGAGAACACTGCACTCTCACAATATAAGCTCTTCTACTGACCTTGCTTCACAGACCCATAAATAAATCTCAAAAGAGATCAAGTCACAGTCAATCTCAAACCCACGCAAGGCTAAACAGACCAGGGTAAATCTAAGAGGGGTGGGTCAGCCTGGGGCCCACTCAAGCAGAGCGCCTGGCAGCCATTTCAGGGTCGGGATGGGCTACACCTCCCTGTATTTCCCCCTGAACACCCCAAAGCTGCCACCCACTTAAAAAGCTACTCCAGCCTTATCATCCTGATAAAGATACTGAATGCCCTGAACAAACACCATGACCTAAGCTTAGCACTTGTACTGCAAACCATAATGAACAAAAGCAAAAGAAGGAAAATGCCTCCCATAGAAGGAGGCTGGGGATAGAGGGTGGGGTGTTAGGGGATGGTGGGAGGGAAACGGGACATTGGTGATTGGAAATGTACACTGGTAGAGGGATGGGTGCTGGATCATTGTATGACTAAAACCCAATTATGAACAGCTTTGTAATGGTCTATTTCATGAATATTCAATTAAAAAAACTTAAAAAAAATAATGTGGAGTTCATGCCTGCTCCAGTCAGTTTAGTCAGTCGCAAAATAAATAGCAGTACTCATACATTAAAAAAAAAAACAACCTGAACATAGCTGGTATGACCCCCCAAATATACAACAAACATTTTTTAAATTTTTAAATAAACATAAAGGCTGGAGAAATAGTCCAATGGACTGAGCATGTGTTTTATATACAGGAGGTCTAGGTTCAATTACCAGCACTGAGATGATTGGGGAACCCCCAGAACATGACTGTGGCCCCAAAATTTACCAAAAAATTAAGATGAAAAAGTAAAGATGCTGGGCTAGGAAACAACTACGAATGTTGGGAGTGCATGCTTTTTATGCTACAGCAGTGGGTTAGATCCTCAGCAAAGCATCCAAGAAAGTACCACCAGGAGCAACCCCAAGCACCAAGCCAGGAGTTGTTCCCAAGTACCTTTGGTGTGGCCCCCAAACAAAAATAATAATAAATATGCTGAGACTGGGAATACAGCTCAGCAGTGAAGCACATGTCTTACACTATGAGACCTTGGGTTAAATACCCAGCACCACAAAAACATCCAATAAATAGATTAAAAAACAAAAAAGCAGAAAGCAAAGATGCTAGACCAGGGAGATGGCTCAAAGGTTTGGAACTCATGTAGGAGTCCTGGGTTGAATCCCTGGTACCATATGTTCCCCTGACCACCACCTGAAGCAACTCTCAAGCTGTGGTTAGTACCTGTGCACCATCAGGTGTGGTTATAAATTTTTTAAAATTTTTTTAAAAATAGTAAGGTTTAAGGGCTGGAGCAATAGTACAGCAGGTAGGGTGCTTTCCTTGCATGCAGCCAACCCGGGTTTGATTCCTGGTGTCCCAAAAGGTCACCCAAGCACCACCAGGAGTGATTCCTGAGTGGAGATTCAGGGTAAGCCCTAAACATTGCCGGGTGTGGCCCAAAACAAAAACAAAACAAACAAAACAAACCCAGAAATATTTACTGGAAAGTAGAAGAGAAAGAAAAGGAAACTCCCCAACCAAGGAAAAATTAAGTAACCTGTGTATAGAACTAAGTTAGAAGTGAAATTTTAATTTATTTTCATTAAATAAACATGCTGTCTAAACGAGAGAAATAAGTATCTGACCAACAGTCAACCTCGTAGAAGGTAACAGAGAGATACAACTCTTTCATTTTTGTGTGTTTTCGTTTTAAGGTCATACCCAGTGGAGCTCACAGCTTACTCCTAGTTCTGAGCTCAGGAATCACTCCTGGTAGATTATATTGGGTTTCATGAATCAAAGCTGGGTTAGCCATGTGCAGGGCAAATATCTGACCCACTGTATTATTGCTCCAGCCCCAGAAATATAACTCTTCCTTCTCAGGGAATCTCTGCTTGCTAGATTTCTTGAACACAACTGAATCTTGTCACTTTAAGTGCCAGGAACAGTGGAAGATTCCACTGTGGGAAAGGGAGTCTGATAATTCCCATAAGTTGGGGTATTTTGCGAAACAGATAGAGCTTTTAAGTACTAAAGCTTATAGGGATTTTGAGAGGCGGTAGTTGTTTCTAACTTCTAGTTTCAATTCATGCCTACCTAAACTTTTGATCAAGTGCTCTACTTTGCAACTATCTACAAAGGCAGAAGCAAAGAGCCTCACCTGGTGCTGAGGTGCTCTGGAAAGAAGTTTCGGGAGCGGAGGTAGCATAACTGTAGGAGGGAGCCATTGGTAGAGAAGTAGTGTTGTTCCTGGGGTTCCTCATTTGCTGAGTGCTGGGTACAGCACCAGGATCCTCTGATATGACAGGTTGGAGTGATACATTCTTTAACCAAACAGAAGTTTCTGCAGGCAGTAGTGTAGTGAAGGAACTAGAAACTGTAACTGCCTTGTGAACCTAAAAAATGTAATGTGCAAGTTCATTTGAGTAAGCAAAAGTTATAGTTTTTTTAAATTGTATATCTCATGAAATAATCACACATTGATTTTTTGAAACATGCAAAACTATCAGAAATACATATTTCACCACCCAAAACTGGAATTAAAATGTTGATATAAATCTTCCTAGTCTTTTTTCCTATGCAAAAGAACTTCACTTTAACAAAGCAGTAACAGGGGCTGGAGGAATAGCACAGCGGGTAGGGCGTCTGCCTTGCACGTGGCCGACCCGGGTTCGATTCCCAGCATCCCATATGGTCCCCTGAGCACCGCCAGGAATAATTCCTGAGTGCATGAACCAGGAGTAACTCCTGTGCATCACCAGGTGTGACCCAAAAAGCAATAAATAAATAAATAAATAAATAAATAAATGAAAAGCAGTAACAGGGACAGAGTGGATAGGATGCTTGCTTTGCACTCAGTGATCCTGGAACCCCATATGGTCCCCCTGGCACTGCCAGGAGTGATCCCTCAGTGAATATCCAGGAGTAAGCCCTGAACACAAAAAACCTAAAAAGCAGTAACAAGGGCCAGAGAGACAGAAGAGTAGGCAGAGCACTTGCCTTGCACACAGCCAACTGGGGTTTGATCCCCAGCACACTGTATGGTCTCCTGAACCCCATCAGGAGTGATCTCTGAGTATAGAGCAAGAAGTAAATCCTAAGCACTTCCAGGTGTGGCCCAAAACACAAATAAAAAACTATATGCAGAAAAAAATGAAAAGTTTGGTTTTCCAGGTGATTCTGGTTTGTTTTTAAGTTTTGGGGCTACACCTGGCAGTATGCAGAGATCACTGTGGTGTTAGAGACTGAACCCAGGACTCCCACACGCAAAGCATGTGCTCCAGCCCTTTGAGCCATCTCCCAGGCTCAGTTTTCTGTTCTAAATAGATCAGTTTATGTGCTGTGTAGTGTATGGGTTGAAGAAATAAGACAACGAGAATAGTAGTTAGGAAGATACTGCATTTTCCAAATGACAAATAATGAATTATCAAACAAGGATAGAGGAATAAATGTTTTTAAAGAATCAACTCAAAAGGTACAGTATAAACTGCATACGTTTTAAGAGTGAAGTAAAAGGACTTTTTACAAGTATATATACCATAAGGAGAGCGGAGGGAAGAACATTTCAAATATTATGCCTATTTATTATAAACTTCTGCTTCTACTTCAAGCTAGAGCAACAAATGATTTTTTTTTTTTGGTCACCACTAGTTTCAGGTTTTTTTGTATTTCATATAAAATGAATCTATTTTTTCTAAATGTTTTCATTCAACATACTTTTTGAGATTCATTAATACTATTTTTATATCAATAGTACATTTCTCTCTGCAACCAAATAGCATACCATTAAAGATAAAGAAAATTCATTATCCATTCATTGTATTGACAGAGATTTAAGTTGTTTTCAATTCTGGTTTTTATAAGTAATGAGTATCAACATGTGAATGTTTCTATAAATATGTTTTACCTTTTCTTTGGTAAACAGAAGTATAATTTCTGGTTATATATATTAGTTTAAGAAAAAATTGTAAAATTATATTATCTAACATGATTGCACCATTTTTATTCCAACCAGCAATGTATGGAAGTCACAGCTCCTCCACAATTTACCAACACTTGGTGTCCCTTGGTATTTTTACTTCTTGTCATTATAATAGTATCCCACCATGATTAAGTTTTCACTGTTTATTGGCCACACATATATACTTGGGAAATATGTATGCAAAGCAAATGTCTGAATCCCTATACTGTCTTTCTGGCCCCAAGAAATATAATTCTGTGTGTGTGTGTGTGTGTGTGTGTGTGTAATATATACCCTAAAAACATATGTTTTTAGGCAATACCCAACAGTGCTCAGGTTTACTGGCTCTGTGTTCAGGGATGATTCCTTATATGGCTCTGGGGACCATATGCAGTGCCAGGGATTAAATTCAGTCAACTGCATGCAAGTGCTTCTCCAGCCTTATAAGAAGTCTTTTAAATTTAGCTATGATAAGATATCTCATTGAGACATTAATTTCCCATTTTCCTAACAACGATGAGTACCTTTTTATGTACTTATTGTACATCTATAAAATCCAGCTCCCGGACGAGAACAGTGCAGTCTCCTGCCCCCGCGCCTGGCTGTTCCTCGCCAGGGCCCCTTGGAGGGGGGCGGGTTGAGCTTTCCTCCCCGCCCCGACCAGGGCTCCGGCAGCCGAAGACCTCCAGGACCAGCCACCACCATGCTGAGACCACTCTCCGCACACATGAAGGTACTGGCAGAGGGACAAATCCACGCGGGTTCCGGGGCCGAGATCTCCAAGCCTACTCGGATTGGAGTCGAGCATCCTCCACCCAGATCCTCCAAATTCCAGTAGGCGGGGGTCACACCCACCACCTGGCCCCCTGGCGCCATGTAATCCCATCAATGGCCAAGACTCAGAGACTATAAAATCCAGCTCCCGGAACCGCACGGCCGCATTTGCGGCCGCGCGACATCTTATCAGGGCATCTTTTTATGACATCTTATTATCTCATTCCTACTTTGGACAAACTTGCAGGCTATCGAATCTAGCCTTCCCACAGCGCAGAGTCTGGCAAACTCCCCGTGGCATACCAAATATGCCAAATACCAGTAACAATGATGGGTCTCATTCTCCTAAAGAGCCTTGAATATAATCTCAGGGCTAGGATGAAAGAGACGTTACTGGGGCCTGCTCGAGGCAATCGACGATTAACAGGATGATGAATGAATGAATGAATGAATGAATGAATGAATTGTACATCTGTATAACTTCATTGGTCCAATCCTCTGTTATTAGTTTTCTAATTTGGTTTTTGTGGGAGGGGGGTAGGTTTTGGGCCACAGCCATAGGTGCTGGGAGCTAATCTGGACTCTGTGATTAGGGAGGTTCCTGCTCTTGGCAGTGCTCAGGAATCATGTGGGATCAAAACAAAGTCAGTCACATGCAAGCATAAAGCAAACACTTTAAATCCTGTACTATCTCACCAGCTCCTAGTGGCTTTTTTCTTTTGGGGCCATAGCTGGGAGTGCTCAGGGCTTACTCCTGGCTCTGCACTCAAGAATTATTCCTGGTGATGCACAGGGGACCATATGGGATGCTGGGGATTGACTCAGATTGGCCACATGCAAGGCAAATACTCTACCCACTGTTGCACTGTACTATCGCTCTCTGGTCACCCAAGGGCATTTCTGAAATATGGTAATATAACTTCTATCTCCCATCTTCACATTATTTTCTTCTGTGTTTCTGGGTCCAAATCTTTCTCTCTCTCTCTCTCACACACACACACACACACTCTCTCTCTCCTCTCTCACTCTCTCTTTCTCTTTTTCTCCCCCCCTTCTCACATACACACCCCTCTCTTTTTTTTTTTTTATTAGTGAAACACCATGAGGTACAGTTGTAGATTTACAATTTTTTGTGCTTGGGTTTGATTATACAATGATCAGATACCCATCCCTCCACCAGTGCCCATTTTCCACCACCATGGATAATATCCCCCCCACCCTCATCCCCCCATCCCCCCCGCCTCTGTGGCAGGGCAATCCCCTGTGTTCTCTCTCTCCTTTTGGGTGTTGTGGTCTGCAAAAGAGGCATTGAGTGGCAAACATGTTCAGTCCATAGTCCACTTTCGACATGCATCTCCCCTCCTGGGAGGGTCCTCCAAACACCCTTTATTTGGTGTTCCCTTCTCTATCTGAGCTGCCCTTTCCTCTAGAATGCCCAACTGGCCACTAAGCTATGGAGTAATCCTCCTGGTGCTGATCTCAGCTATTCTTGGGTATTAATCTCATATTTTGTTACTTTATATCCCCCAGATGAATGCAATCTTTCTATGTCTATCCCTCTCTTTCTGACTCATTTCGCTTAGCATGATACTTTCCATGTTGTACCACTTGTATGTAAATTTCATGACTTCATCTTTTCTAAGAGCTACATAGTACTCCATTGTGTAGATGTACCAAAGTTTCTTTAACCAGTCATCTGTTCTTGGGCATTCAGGTTTCTTCCAGTTTCTGGCTATTGTAAAGAGTGCTGCAATGAACAAACAAGTGCAGATGTCACTTCGACTATACATTTTTGCCTCTCTGGGATATATTCCCAGGAGTGGCACTGCTGGGTCAAATGGGAGCTCAATTTCTAATTTTTTGAGAATCGTCCATACTGTTTTCCAGAAGGGCTGAACCAGTGGACATTCCCACCAACAGTGAAGGAGTGTCCCTTTCTTCGCCACATCCACGCCAGCATCGGTTGCTTTTGTTCTTTTGAATGTGGGCCAGTCTCTGAGGTGTGAGATGGTATCTCATTGTGGTTTTGATCTGCATCTCCCTGATGATTAATGATGTAGAGCATTTTCTCATGTGCTTTTTTGCCATTCGGATTTCTTCTTTGAGAAAGTTTCTGTTCATTTCATTGCCCCATTTTTGGATGGGGTTGGATGTTTTCTTCTTGTGGAGTTTAACCAGTATTTTGTATATCCTGGATATCAACCCCTTGTCAGATGTGTATTCGGCGAATATCCTTTCCCATTCTGTAGACTGTCTTTGTATTCTGGTCACTGTTTCTTTGGAGGTGCAGAAGCTTCTTAGTTTAAGATAGTCCCATTTATCTATCTCTGTTTTCACTTGCTCAGACAGTGGCGTGGCATCTTTGAAGATACCATTAGCTTCAATGTCATGGAGGGTTTTGCCAACTTTGTCTTCAATGTACCTTATGGTTTCTGGTCTGATGTTGAGGTCTTTAATCCATTTTGATCTTACTTTTGTACATGGTGTTAGGCAGAGTTCTGAGCCCATTTTTTTTGCATGTAGCCGTCCACACACCCCTCTCTTTACCCTCCTCTGCAAACTCCTGACGGTGACTCAGGGAATCATGGATTGAACTAGGCCTCCTACATGGAAAACATGCACTCAGCCCTTTGAAGTATTTCCCTGACCTCCTTCTCCTTCCTCTTATAAAGACACCATTTGGGGTCAGAGACAGAGCTCAATAGACTGGGAGTATGCTTTACACACAGGTCCCAAGGGGTACCACTAGGAGAAACTTCTGA
The DNA here is from genome assembly GCF_029834395.1 of Sorex fumeus. NCBI lineage: Eukaryota > Metazoa > Chordata > Mammalia > Eulipotyphla > Soricidae > Sorex > Sorex fumeus. Next base: position 50,673,968 of record NW_026606104.1, read on the forward strand.
CAACTCCCTAATCTAATAATAATAATAATAGTAATAAACAATGACACCAGTTATTGGCATTAGGACCCAGTCCTAACAGGATGACACAGGTGATTTAACCTTAAGATCCTCAATTATATCTGCAAAGAGTCTATTCCCAAATGTGGTCATATCCTGATATTCTATGTATAAATTATTTGGGGAGACACTGTTTTACCTCTCATGATACTGTTTAAGTTTTGTCAAGTTTTTGTTTTATTTTTTGAACACCACACCCAGGGGTTCACAGGGCTTATTCCTGGCTCTGTGCCAAGAGGTCACTTTGGTGGGACTTGAGGGACCATATGGGTGATGGGAATTGAACCTGGGGGTTAGCCTTGTGTGCAAGCTAAGTGCCTTGCCTGCTGTACTATCTCTCTAGTCCAACAGTCCACTTATTCGTGACATTTTCCTTTAATATCCTTTAGCTCTCTGAACATACTGTTTAAGTATTCTACTAGTTTTGACATTTGAGACAGCCTGGAGTATATGTCTATCACTACTGTTTGTTTAGTTGCATATCTATATAATTCCTGCAGATGATTTATTTATTTGGGGATTTGGGGCTATACCTAGTGGTGCTCAGGGCTTACTACTGGCTTTGTGCTCAGGGATCACTCCTGGTGGGCTTAGGGGACTAAATGGGGTATCAAGAAATGAACCCAAATTGGCCACGTGCAAGACAAAAGCCCTAACAACTGTACTGTCACTCTGCCCAAAGTTCATGTGTGCAGCATCTGCATTTGTTTTAACCTGGTCCCTTCAAGTCTGCTGATTAAATCTCATGACTGGCCATGGTCTGACCAGTGAGCATTACTCATATTTAGGGTCCGCTCTTTATGTGCTTCCTTTGCTGCTGCTTTTTTTTTTTTTTTTGGCTTTTTGAGTCACACCTGGTGATGCACAGGGGTTACTCCTGGCTCTGCACTCAGGAATTACTCCTGACGTTGCTCAGGGGACCATATAGGATGCTGGGAATCGAACCCGGGTTGGCCGCGTACAAGGCAAGCTATCACTCCAGGCCCTCTTGGCTTCTTAAGATTACTCCTGGGACTGGAGAGAGAGAGTATAGTGGGTAAGGCTCCTGCCTGCACACCGTCCACCGGGGGTCAATCCTGAGCCCCATTACGAGAGATCTCTCTAGCACAGAGTAAAGTGTAAGTTCTGAGCACAGAACTGGGGGAGGCCTAGAATAAAAACAAAACAAGGATTACTCTCCAAAATTGCAGTCTTAGATTCTAACCTCTTTTACCTCAATAGAACTTCAAATTTCTGCTACACATGGTGGGGGAATGGGGTGGAGGGGGTTTCACTCCCTTAAAAAGCAGAAAATTCAAGTGGCTGACCATAAAAATCAATATACCAAAATCTGTTGTATTTCTACATCACAAAATGGAAGGAGCTTGAAGGAACTAAAAATGTCAGAAAGAAAAGGCTAAGTATTGGATGATTTCATCTATGTATGCAATGTGGGAATATAAAATTAGGGCCTAAAGAACAAGTACAGCGGGCAGGACATTTTCCTTGCACAGGGCCAACCTTGGTTCAATTCCTGGTACTCCATATGGTCCCTTCTAGTCCTCCAGAAGTGATCCCTGTGCAGAGCCAGAAGTAAGCCTGGAGTACTGCCAGACATACATATATAGGGTCTGCTCTTGATCACTTGACTTCACATTAATCATGGATTTGCTTGAGCGGGCGCCAGTAATGTCTCCATTTGTCTCCGTCGCATGCTAGTGGAGCACAATGGCATTTGTTCGTGCTAGGAACGCAAAGAGCCTCAAACCGATTGTTCAGAGTCTTGACGAAGAAGTCTGACCATCTGGTAGGTGGGCGGCCACGCAGTCTTTTAACGTCCTGTGGAATCCAGTCAGTAACAGCTATAGTCCAGCGGTCGTCTCCAAATCTCATTACATGTCCAGCCCATCTGATTTTCGACGCCTTGGCAAACGAGACAGCATCCCTGATTCTTGATAGTCGACGGAGGTTGGAACTCTGGATTCTTTCTCTCATTTGAGTGAAACATGATACTCCACGCACAGCTCTTTCAATTCCTCTTTGGGAGACCCGAATAGCGTTCTCATCCTGTTTGCATAGGGCCCAGGTCTCTGAGGCATATGTTAATGCAGGAAGAACAGTGGAATCTAAGAGATGTGCCTGGAGCTGGAGGCTCTTCATCCTCTTAGCTATTTCTTCCACGCTCTGGAAAACGTTCCAAGCTGCTCTCTTCCTCTTGCTCAACTCAGGTGCAAGGTCATTCATCATGTTGACTTCGGGACCTAACTGTTGCATTCGGAGATGGTCCTTTCATTGAGAGTGAATGAAACTAAGTTACGAGACCGTTTCTCATAAACATTATCTTTGTTTCATTGAGAGTGAATGAAACTAAGTTACGAGACTGTTTCTCATAAACATTGTCTTTGTGAGATTCAGCTGTAGTCCCACCTTTCCACACTCATGGTCAAAGTCAGCCAGCATTTGTGCCCCTTGGCCAATGTTTGGTATTATCAGAACAATGTCATCAGCAATGCGGAGGTGGTGTAGTTGCTGTCTATCTTCACTCTCATTCCTTCCCATTCCAGTCGTTGCATGACATTCTCGAGGGTGGCCCTGGAGAGTTTCGGTGAAATGGTATCACCCCGATGAACCCCTCTCTCGACCTGGATGATCACTGCTTTGTCGAATGGTGAGATACTGGTAGTGAATTCGTAATACAGCTCACGGTGGATCCTGATGTACTGAGTCTGAATACTCTGATTGGCTAGGGCTTCAATGACTGCCTCTGTCTCAACAGAACTGCTTCTGTCTCATCTGCTCTTGATGTGCTTGATATATATACATATGTTGGCCTCCTGCAAGGCAAGGACCCTAAATGCTGTACTTCCTCTCCAGCACACCTCTTATATTTACAAAAAATTGGTTGTTGTTTTGGGTAGTGTTAGGGCTTACTCCTAACTCAAGGCTCAGGAATAACTCCTGGCAGGGACCATATGAGATGCCAGAGATACAACCTGGGTTGAATATGTGCAAGACAAGTTCCTTACCCGCCGTACTATCTCTCTAGCTCCAACAGATAATTTTTTTATCCTGAATTCTGCTCTTGCTGCTTTATTCTTTTGCTTTGGTGGATGCTCTCGGGTCAAAAAAATTTTTTTAAGCTACAAACTCACATTTCTTACCACTTCCAGTTGCAGTTTTGCATAAACTCTCTTGTACCTTCTGTCTGCTTTGGATCCCTTCCAGTATCTTTAAGTACATTTTTACATTTTTTTTTTTTTACTTATTATCTGTAGGAATATTCAGGAGTCCACTTTATTTGGCCAGTCTTACTGGAAATTTTCCCTGGTACATGGATTTAAAAACATTAAGAATATTTATGAAACCAAAAAGATCTAGGGCTTAGGGAAAAGAATATAAGAAAGCCCCCGTGCTTCTAGTTTGAATGAGGGATTACTGTGGTGGCGATAAAACTAAGGAAGATTACAAAAGAGCAGCTTGAAGGAAATAAGAGGCAAATTATGTTTTAGGCATATTAAATCTGAATTTCTTCTGGATAATTAGAAAAAAGACCCAGTTTGGAATCAAGTTCCCAAATATAGTAGCTGAAGTCATGGGAGTAGATGAATTTACCCAAGAAAAGCATGTAAGTCAAGGAAGCAGAAGCTCCAAAATAGAATACTGGGGCTTGGGCTTAGTGGGGGGGAAAAAAAACAGAATTATTAGTATTTCAGATGTGAACAGATAAAATAAAACAGTCAGAGGGAATGAAAAGAAACAGGAAAAGTAACAAGGAAGAAATGATTACTGCTGGGGTTGAAAAGTACAGCAGATAGGACACTTGTTTTGCAAATGGCTGAACTAGTTCAATACCTGGCACACACATGGTCCCTTAAGCCAAGTACTGAACACTACAGTGTGTGGCCCCAAAACAAAAAACAAATCAAAAACAAACAAAACAGGATTTATTGCAACCAGTATGAAATAATGCAGAGAGCTTTTATCACGTAAGGATTTGACAAGAGCAGCTTACTCACCAAACTCACCAGGCAGATAAGTACAAGTAAATAAAAGAAAATATAGACTATCCTTTCATTGAAAAGAACAACTAGATATGTGAGGGCTCAAGAATAAAGGATACTTTTTGAGAGCTGCATTTGAATGGCAAATACCATATTCTCGGTCTAAAAAGACAATGACAGAGTTTAAACTTCTACACAAATATTTAGGAGAGCATCTGGGCCCAAAAGGGGGCAGTAAACATGAGAGAAGACTTCCTAGAAGGGGGAAAACCTAGGGTGGGTCTTGATAAACAGATCTAAAGTTCTGGGGTTGGATCTGCTTCCAATCAGAACGTGGTAGGACAACAGATTTAGCATCCCAACTGAAACAATTTAAAAACCAGCATAAGGGGCTGCATAACTCAGTGGGTAGGGTACTTGCCTTGCATGTGACCAAACTGGGTTTGATCTCTGACATCCTATATGATCTCCAAAGTCCCACCAAAAGTAATCACTGAGCACAGAGCCAGGAGTAGCCCTGAGCACTGCCAGGTATGGCCACCAAGCCCCCCCCCCCAAAACAAACAAACAAAGGAAAAACCAAAAACCCAGCATAAATTTGGATGTATATTTGAAATTATGAAATTTATTGAATAAAGCATAAGCAAACACTCCATGGTATTGGTGTCAGTGGTACTGATACAGTGGGAGTGGAAGGGTGGAGTGCCAGATGAGCTAGTTAATTTAGCTTGCCATTTTAAAGTTTAAATCTTGCCCCTTGAAAAGGTATTCAACCAAAATAGTTAACGGTGTGGCTGGTGGGGTGGGGGGATAACAGCACATAAAAGGAAGTTCCCAGCCAGCCTTGCCCTCGCCCATCATGCTCACCCTCACCTACTGCCCTTGCCAATCGCCCCCATCCTCTCTCTCTTCAAACACTCACCTATACCCTGACTGCAGAATCAGGAGGGAAAGAAGGAGAGAGAGAGGAGGAGGGGGAGGGGGATTGTTGGAATATAGCTCTAAACATTTTAGGCTTAGCATTGCTTTGTCCTTTCTCCCTTACCACAGGGAGCTTAGGTTTATCGGGTTACACCCATCACAGTGCTCCGATTCCTTTGCTTATCTGTAACCTCTTTGTGTTCTGCTTCCCCAACCAGTCTATCACTTGTATCCCCTAATCAGACTCTGTTAACTTGCAAGGTCAAATTCTTCTAGGTTAAATATTGCCTTTCTCCTCTCCTATGTCTTTTGCACAGTTACTTGAGAATAATGTCCTTTTCATATAGACACAGGAAGACAGTTAATATTATGCTTTTGTAACTTGGGAGTTAACTGACACCGAATAATATTCACTCCTGGGCATCTACTTTCTCGACTTAAGCCTCAGTTGCTCTTAGTTCCTAGCATCCCCAAAGCAGGGTACAGATGAGGGACTGGATGGACACAGGGCAAGCTGTGAGCTACCCTGGCATCAAAATTGGCCAGGTCAAAGTGCAACAATACTTAACTATAAGTTAAGAGCATGGTCATGGACAAATTCTGTCAAGATCCAAAAAGTAATGACTGAATTAGGACCCTGCTAGGGTTAGGAAAGACTAATCTGGCTTGAGCACTGTAGTCTGAGATCTATAGTGAGATGGTCCCAGGAGAGCAATCCTATGAGCTTAATGTTTCTCTTACTGTGTCCATACAAAATGACTAATATTCACCATCACCATTATCACAGTCCTCCCGTTGTTCATCAATTTGCTCGAGCAGGCCCAGTAATGTCTCCATCATGAGACTTGTTGTTACTGTGTTTGGCATATCGAGTACGTCACGGGTAGCTTGCCAGGCTCTGCTGCGCGGGCAAGATACTCTCAGTAGCTTGCCGGGCTCTCCAAGATGGGCGGAGGAATCGAACTGGAGTCGGCCATGTTGGCTGCGTGCAAGGCCTTACCCACTGTGCTAACGCTAGGACTAATATTATGAATGTTTATATGTTTGTTGGATTAAGGAAAGGAGAAACACACCTATAGGTGGAATTTCACTCTGTGTGGGTCATCTTATTGAATGAAAATTTGTCCTAGAAGCAGCTTCCCCTGAGGGAAGGACTTTACCTGTTGATTGTATGACCACACCTACATGTAATTATTACCCCAACCCCTCCTGCTTTGGGGATTTAACTAAAGCTGGAAAGTGGGCTGGGGGAGGCAGAAGCAGAAGGTAAACAAGAGGAGAATGGACATGAGATTGGAATAAACTGCAATTGATGCCAACCAGCCTGGCCCTCATTCCTTCCGTTGGCCACCCATCGTCATTGGCAAGAGACAGCCGCAGCAGGCTCATATTTATTTTTTGGATACACAGGAAAGAAGAAGGGAAATAAGACCAGTTACATTTTACATCATAGGCAAGAGGAGAGGTCTGAACACTGGGGAGGGATCTGGGCCCACCTATTTGAACTGTAATAAACGTTAACTTCCTAAGCATCTGAGGTGTTTTTTTTTTTTTTTTGAACACACTCAGCAATGCTCAGGGATTAATTCTGGCTCTGTGCTCAGGAATTATACTCCTGGAAGGCTCAGGGAATCCTAAGGGACTGGGGACTGACCCTAGGTCGGCCAGGTTCAGGGCAAGTGCCCTACCACTATACTAGGCTCTGGCCTGAAGCATCTGAGTTTTGTATTCAAATCTTTCAAATAATTCTCAAGAACCAATAGCAAGTAAAAAAACCACTTTTGCAGTAACAGTCTGTTAAGAAATTCTGCTTCACTGGCATGGAAAACAAAAGCAAAAATAAACAAATTGGGATCACCCCAATCTAAAAAAAAGCTTCACAGCAAAAGAAACTGTCTTTAAAGACATTCTACTAAATGACTGGGAGAAAATTTCCAGACATAAGATTTAATATTCATGACATATAGAAAACTCACAAAACTAAACAACAAAATTAAGAACCTTATGAAAAACAGGGGTAAGAGCTGAACAAAGGGGCCTGTAGTCATAGGGATAGTGATACAGTGGGTAGGAAGCTTGACATGTATATGGTCAGCCTAGGTTCAATACACAGCATGTCCCCCAGTCTGCCAGGAGTGATCCCTGAGTGCAGAGCCAAAAGTATGACCTAAGCACTGCCAAGTGTAGCCCCAAAACAAAATAAAATAAAACAAAGATGAACAGACATTTCACCAGAGAAGACATACAAACCGAATAGCAAGCACACGGGAAAAAAAAAAAAAAGCTCACTATCAGGGAACTGCAAATCAAAATAACAAATCTCACAACTGTCAGAATGACTTTATCAAAAAGGCAAGAAACGAATGTAAAGAAAAAAAGAATCCTCATTCACACTTAAAAAACGTGAATTGGTCCAACCCCTACAGAAAATAGTAGAGCTGATTCTCAAAACTCTACCACGTGATCCAGATTCTACCCCTGGATATCTACCCAAAGAACATAAATGAACTGATTAAAAAAGATATGAAAGATGCACAGGACAAGGGAGATAGCTCACAGGGCTGAAGCACATACTTTGCATGAGGTAATCTGGGCACCGCTCTGTCTCCTTAAACTCTGCCCTCCCCAAAAGGGGCAGACAGACTGTAGTTCTAGAAGCAGAGCACACACCTTGCCTGTTCAAGGCTCTGTGTTCAATCCCTAGCACTGTGCACACGGACATTTAGCATGTACATTTAGCAGCCATGGGAGTGGCTCCAAAGTACCGCTAGGTGTGCCTCCCACAACAATTAAAATAAAACAAAACAAAACTACAGTTATACAAAAATACCCAGTAGCCAACTTGGGAAAATTTACAATGTGTAGCATCGTAGCTCCCCCCACACCACATGACCTCTCTAGAATAGCCAGGTGTAGTCCTGATGGCAATAGCACAACTGGAGAGGCCAAACACAAACCAAAACAGAACAAAACCCAAGCCAAAACAAAAACCAAAAAAAGAGAAAGCTACACTAAACAGTAACCATCAAACTGCTTAAAATCGTGACAAAGAGAAAAATCGTGAGTAGTCAAAGAAAAAGGGTGCATTATATATAAAGGAACAAATAAAAATTACAACAGATTTCTCCATGGAAACAAAAAGCTAGAAGACAATGCCACAATATATATTTGAGTGCCAGGAACTAAACACAAAATGTTTAAAGTAGTTAAAGAAAAAACAAACACAATCCTGCCAGCTTAGATTTATTTAACTATTGAAAATGTTTTTTCAAAGATAAAGACTTCATATGCATGAAATTTGAAAGAATTCATCATCCCTAAACTCTAAGAAATGATAGCCCCTCAAGAGGATGAGTAAGCTAGATGAAATTAGAGCCTACACAAATTAATGAAGAACATTGAAAATAGTAACTAATTGGGTAATATTGGGATGTAGAGAAGGCTCACACCTAGTGGTGTACTGGGGGCCATCCAGTGTTGGATATCAAATCTGGGGCTATCTCTCAGGAGAGAGAGAGGGGAGAGAAGAGAGTGAGAGAGAGAAGCAAGAGAGGAGAGAGAGAGAGAGAACATATGTATTACATACACATGTTTTATTTTTGGGGAGGCACAGGAAGGGATGTCTGGGTCATACCCAGTGATGTTCATGGTTTACTCTTGTATCTATATTCAGGGATAACTCCTCAGGTGAAACCCAATATAGTGCCTGAATCAAAACAGGGCCAGCCATGTGCAAGGCAAGAGCCTTAATCTATGTACTCTTTCTCTAGCCCCTGATATCTGAATGTTTAAATCTATTAAAAGTTAACTGACTACTTAAAGCAAAAGTAACAATATATTGTAGGATTTATAATATGTAAAAGTAAAGTATGTGACAAGAGTAGCAGGAAGGCTGAGAAAAGAAAACAACAGCATACTGTTTTAATATCATTCACTACATATGAATTATTATGTCATATGAATGAGTCCTTTATAAGCTAGAGGTTATACTCTCGGGGCCCAGAGATGATTCAGTGGTAAATCACAAGCCTTTGTGGCAAATAACTGAATTTGATCTCCAGCATCATCCAACACACCCAGTGCACACTGCAACTGTGATTCTTAGTACTGCAACAGGCAGTGTGCCCAGGTGTGAGCACTGCAACCAAACATGCAACTATCAATGAGAACCGCAACAAATGCAAACACCATAACCAAGTATGAGACCCCTGACAAGCACCAAACCAAGTGTGCATAACAACCACAGCAACAATCACAACAAAAGGGGAGTAAATATAACACACGCGCGCACACACACACACACACACACACACACACACACACCTTTTTGTATTTAAGGATAATAAGGGTTGGGGCCAGCGTAATAGTACAGCAGGTAGGGCACTTGCATTTCACGCAGCCAACCTGGGTTGGACCCCTGGCACCCCATAGATCACCCAAGCCTGCCAAGAATGATCCCTGAGCACAAAGCCAGAAGTAATTCCTGAGCATTGCTGAGCGCAAAACCCAAAAATAAATAAATGAAAATAGAGGACAGTAGAGGAGATAGCTCAAATGGCACAGTTCATTCCTAGAATGCACATGGCTCAAGTTTGATCCCACACATCCCATGGCCCCCTAAACACAACCAGTTGTGGCCTTGGTAGTCCTTGAGCACTGCTGGGCCCAAGCACTATTCTGGGGTTGGCCTGTTTTTCAAAAATAAAATTTTCAGGGCTGGAGCGATAGAGTGGGTAGGGCATTTGCCTTGATGTGGCCAACCCAGGTTTGATTCCCAGAAAACCATATGGCCCCCTGAGCACCACCAGGAGTAATTCCTGACTGCAAAGCCAGGAGTAACCCGTGCATCGCTGGGTGTGACCCAAAAAGCCAAATAATAATAATAATAATAATAAAATAATCAAAATTTTTAAATATTGGCATCAGAAACACTACAGAAGTCAAACTACATTACAAAAAATTATCATTACTCAGTAATTTTGTTACTGTAAAAAATTTTTCACACACTTAGCAGTTATACTGCTAAATGTACAGAGTATGTGTTAATGACCTTCAGTGTAATAGAATAGGCTTCATGTAATAGAAAAATGAGTAATCTCCCCCGCATACACACACAATAGCACAAAACTGAATTACGAAGAACAGCATCATGTCTCAGTTCATTAGACTTTTCTTCAGTGTTAAAACTTTGATAAAGTTGGTTTTTCATAAAGTTTCTTTATAATCTGGGATATCAGGGGTCTTTTTTTTAAGTTTTTATTAGTGAAATACCATGAGGTACAGTTGTAGACTTACAAATTTTTGTGCTTGGGTTTCAATTATACAATGTTCAAGTACCCATCCCTCCACCAGTGCCCATTTTCCACCATCACTGATCCCAGTATCCCTCCCACCCCCCATCACCCCTATCCCACCCTGCCTCTGTGGCGGGGCATTCTCTTTTGTTCTATCTCTCCTTTTGGATGCTGTGGTTTGCAAAAGAGGCATTGAGTGGAAACTATGTTCAGTCTATAGTCTACTTTCAGCATGCATCTCCCATCCTGGGAGGATCCTTCCAACACCCTTTATTTGGTGCTCTCTTCTCTATCTGAGCTGCCTTTTCCCCTAGCATGTGCGGCTGACCTCCAAGCCATGGAGTGAACCTCCTGGTACTTATCTTGGCTATTCTTGGGTATTAGTCTTCTATTTTGTCACTTTATGTTCCCCAGATGAATGCAATCTTTCTATGTCTGTCCCTCTCTTTCTGACTCATTTCACTTAGCATGATACTTTCCATGTAATACCACTTGTATGTAAATTTCATGACTTCATCTTTTCTAAGAGCTACATAGTACTCCATTGTGTAGATGTACCAAAGTTTCTTTAACCAGTCATCTGTTCTTGGGCACTCAAGTTTTTTCCAGATTCTGGCTATTGTAAACAATGCTGCAATGAACAAACAAGTGCAGATGTCACTTCAACAATAAATTTTTGCCTCTCTGGAATATATTCCCAGGACTGGTATTGCTGGGTCAAATGGGAGCTCAATTTCTAATTTTTTGAGAATCATCCATACTGCTTCCCAAAAGGCCTGAACCAGTCAGCATTCCCACCAGCAGTGGAGGAGGGTTCCTTTCTCGCCACATCCGTGCCAACACAGGTTGCTTTTGATCTTTTGGATGTGGGCCAGTCTCTGTGGTGTGAGATGATATCTCATTGTTGTTTTAATCTGCATCTCCCTGATGATTGATGATGTAGAGCATTTTCTCATGTGCCTTTTTGCCATTCGGATTTCTTCTTTGAGAAAGTTTCTGTTTGTTTCGTCGCCTCATTTTTTGATGGGGTTGGATGTTTTCTTCTTGTGGAGTTCAACCAGTACTTTGTATATCCTTGATATCAATCCCTTGTCGGATGTGTATTGGGCGAATATCCTTTCCCATTCTGTTGACTGTGTTTGTATTTTGGTCACTGTTTCTTTTGAGGTGCAGAAGCTTCTTAGTTTAAGATAGTCCCATTTGTCTATCTCTGTTTTCACTTGCTTCGCCAGTGGCATGACATCTTTGAAGATACTATTAGCTTCAATGTCATGTAGGGTTTTGCCAACTTTGTCTTCAATGTACCTTATGGATTCCATCTGATGTTGAGGTCTTTAATCCATTTTGATCTTACTTTTGTACATGGTGTTAGGTAGAGATCTGAGCCCCCCCCTTTTTTTTCATGTAGCCGTCCAGTTTTGCCAGCACAATTTGTTAAAGAGGCTTTCTTTGCTCCACTTCACATTTCTTGCTTCCTTGTCAAAGATTAGATGCTCATATGTTTGGGGGGAGATGTCAGTATATTCAACCCTGTTCCATTGGTCTGCAACTCTGCTTTTGTTCTAGTACCATGCTGTTTTAATTATTACTGCTTTGCAGTAGAGTTTGAAGTTAGGGAGGTTGATTCCTCCCATTTTCTTTTTCCTAAGAATTGCGTTAGCTATTTGTGGGGGCTTATTGTTCCATATGAATTTCAGGAGTGCTTGCTCCATTTCTTTGAAGAATGTCATGGGTATCGTTATAGAGATCGCATTGAATTTGTACAATGCTTTGGGAAGTACTGCCATTTTTAAAATGTTAATTCTCCTGATCCATGAGCAGGGAATATCTTTTCATTTACTCATGTCCTCTTTTATTTCATCAGAGATCTTTTTAAAAAATATTTTCATTTTGTATATAAAGGTTGGGCTTAAATATTATTCTTGAAATGCTTGAGTTGATATTAACTGATCATTTTTGTTTAATTACATATCATCTATGATAATTAGTAAATGATAAAGGTCACAGGTACCCTTCTGGACAGTTTCACCATTTTTCCTAACATTTTGTTCTTTAGAGGAGTTTGTCAAATAGAGGATTTAGCCCAGCCGGAGCGATAGCATAGCAGGTAGGGTGTTTGCCTTGCACGTGGCCGACCCGGGTTCAATTTCTCCGCCCTCTCGGAGAGCCCGGCAAACTACCAAGAGTATTCTGCCCACATGACAAAGCCTAGCAAGCTATTCTGAGGTATTTGATATGCCAAAAACAGTAACAAGTCTCACAATGGAGATGTTACTGGTGCCCACTCGAGCAAATCGATCAACAACGGGAAGACAGTGCTACAGACAGTGCTACAGTGCTAGCAGTTCAAACCATGCAAATTTATTTATTTATTTAGGTTTGGGGGCCTTACCTCACAACTCAGGGCTTACTCCTGGCTCTGCATCAAGGGATCACTTCTGGCAGGCTTGGGAACCATTTGGGGTGCTGGGTATAGAACTAGGGTTAGCCATGTACAAGGCAAGTGCCCTACCTGCCGCACTATTGCTGTGGCATCACAAATTTATTGTCTTACAGTTATGTAGAACAGAAATGCAATACATAGGCCAGACAGTAGAGAAGGTAGGGCTTGCCTTGCATACAGTTGACCTGGGTGTGATCCCTGAGCACAGAGCCAGGAATAAACCCCAATCACTGCCAGTATAAATATGATTTTTTTTTTTAAAAAAGGAGGAAAATACAATACAAATCTCACTGGGTTAAAATCAAGGAGCACTGGGGCTTGAGCGATAGCACTTCGGGTAGGGCGTTTGTCGTGCACGCAGCCAACATGGCTGACCCGGGTTCGATTCCCAGCATCCCATATGGTCCCCCGAGCACTGCTAGAAGTAATTCCTGAGTGCATGAGCCAGGAGTAACCCCTGAGCATCGCTGGGTGTGACCCAAAAAGCAAAAAAAAAAAAAAATTCAAGGAGCACTGTGGGGGTCACCAGATATTGGCAGAACTTTGTTCCCTTTGGAAGAGAATCAATTTCCTGAGATTTCCAGTTTCTAGAGACCACCCACCTCCCTAGGCTCACTGGTACCCCCCTCCCTGCCCTTTCTCTATTTTTATGTGTCAATGTTATGTATTTTTGTCTCTTTCTTCCAAGGTTACATCTTCATCTTCCACTTGAAATGACTCCTATGATTATATCTGGGTTTACCCAGATAATGCAGGATAATCTATTCTAAAGTCAGTCAATTCCATCTACAACCCTGATTACCCTGTACCATGTAATATATTTATAAATTCCTGGGATTAGGAATCATCACCATACCCAGAAGAGATGACCTTATTCTGCTTACCACACGTAATAAGTCAACAAAATAAAGGAAAAGGAAATTAAAAAGTGTTCAATTAATTGGAAGGAAAGCTTAAAATAAGGATAAAATTGGGGTTGGAGAGATAGTACAGCAAGCAGGGTGCTTGCCTTGCACGTGGTTAACCGGGGTTCAATCCCCGGCATCCTTTGTGGTCCCCTAAGCAACCAGGAGTAATTTTTGAGAGAGGACTGCCAGGTGTGGCCCAGAAACAAAAACAAAAAAGGTGGGGGGGGCAGGGGGGCAATAAAATTAGCTAAGGTTGTAGAGATAGTGAGATAGCTCAGTTGGGGTTAGAGCGTACTTTACAGGCAGAAGCCAAAGTTCAATCTCCAGCACCATCTGGTCCCCTAAGTGCTGCTGAGAGTAACTCTGATATGAAAGTAGCCCCCAGACTCTGCAAACTGTGGTCCAAAACCCCAAATACACCATGTTCCTTCCGAAACAAACAACAAATACCAAAAACAGGAGCAGGGGAGATAGTATAGCAGCTGACTAGGGTTTGATCCCCATAACCCCCTACGGTTTCCTAAGCACCACCAGGAGTGATCGCTGAGTAAAAAGCCAGGAGTAAGCCCTAAGCACCACAAAACAAGCAAATGCAAGCCCACATGTATTCCTGTTTGAGGACTGCCTGTATCTCAACTTGGGATGTATAATTCCTTTCTTTTAATTTGTCTTCTTCCTCTCTGAAAAAGACTGCATCTCTCTTGAATGTTTTTTTCTCTCCTCTCATATTTTCTAAGTAAAACTATTCTACTTCACTACTGTCTCCTCCTGAAACTCTTTTCTGCAATGGTAAGAAATTCTAACCTGAGGCCTCAGTTACCCAGTTGACAGCTGCCTTATGAGGCTGGTGGGACAATAGCATCCTTACCACGCAGGTGCTGTGGCTACAGAGATGGGTTAAGCAAAAGGTAGTAGCACTCTGGTTCCCCATACCATTTGGAAAACCGTCTTGGAAAGAGACATCATTTTCCAAGTCATCAGTGGGATCATTAGCAGCCAATTACATAATTATATCTTCTCAAAATCTCTTTGGAGATATGAAGGCCATTTATGAAGGGAGAAAGGTGAGATGACTAGAGTATTAAGAGATGGCTGGTTTTGAGATTTTTTCCCCCTCAATGGCTCACATTCTACACATGAACTAGAAAATCTGGCCATGAATTCACACCAAAACCCTCATTATCACTTTCTCCAGTAGCAAACAAACACATTTTCAAGATTCATTTCACATAGTAAAAACCAGAAGCCAGAGAGACTGCTTGCCTTTGCCTTGCATACTGCCAACCATGGTTCAGTCCTGGCATTGCATATGGTCCCCCAAGCACTGAGCCAGGATTAGCCTTGAGCACTGCTGGGTTTGACCTAACTCCACAACCCACCTCCTTACCCCCCAAAAAATAGCAACTAAAAGCACATACACAAAGATAGATGAAAGTTTCAGGGTAAAAATAAGGAAAAGATACTGTAATTCAGACAGCAAATACTTTTGAAAAGGGGGAAGTACCACTGCAGGAATTTCTTCACAATCACACACAAGGAAACAGGCTATTCAGTTTTTCCTCTACACAATAAGCCATTCATTTAAGATTAGAAGTGGGGGGTGAGATATGAATTGGGGGAGCACTTAGTGATTTATGCATACAGACATTTCCTGAAGGGCCTAAATCAGGAAAGGTTGAGAAACTTACACAAATTGCCTGCTCCAAAGACCTGGAATGGGGCCTAGGGCCAAAAAATCTTGATGGTTAGCAACCTGTCTGTTGCTCAGTTAACTAAGGAGAAACTAGGCCTAGAGGGAAATCCACATCTGCTGGGAAATAATAGCCAGAAGAATAAATGAACCCCTGGCAGAAATTTCACAAGTCTACAAAGGATTAAAGAAAAGATTTTAAAACAAAAGTCAAAAGAAAACGACCAAACAAAACACCACCTAAAACAGAAAGAAAAAAGAAACAGGACTGCTAGGGTTTCTGTCCTTGATTATGCAAGGCAGTTTTTTGCTGCCCACACCTAATGCTTGTCTTCTGTTAAGAGGCAGGCTCTGTCCTTATACAAAATCAACATAAGAGTTTCTTTCTGGGTGAAAAAGGAAGCAGATAGATATCTTAGGACTTAAGTTCCTTATCTTCTCTGTCCTTTGTCCCAGAGAAAGTCACTGGCTTACAGATGTTGAAATGCTAACACTAATGACTGGAAATGAGGAAAGGGTGAACTGAGAAGAGTACTTCAGTCTCTCTAAAGTGAAAGCTTACACAGAGGAATACCTAATTGCACCTTAATTTCCTGGGATCAAAGAGAACACTCCTCCTCCAAATACAAAGCAGAACTGGCAGCAATTAATTGCCAATGGCAGAACTGTTTGTACTGTGAATGTTCCAGTACCCAATCAACAAACCTTCAAGTTCCTCCTGCCAACAACTTAGCGGTTCATGGTATAGAAAGGATGCAGTATTTAAAACAAGGAGTACAAGTTTCTCCATCTTTTAACTTAAGAAAGGGCGAATAAATTGGTGATATGCCTGTCTACTTTCGAATTGCTTCTGGCTATTAGGCATGTCTGTTCCCCAAAGAATAAAATTGCAACTGACAGCCCAAAGCCTTTGCGGCTCTGCAGGCATTTCATTCGGTTAAGACAAGAGCAATTTATGGTATAACTTCTTGTCGCTTTAGATGCAGAGTTGCTTGACTTAGCTTAATGAAAACAGTACAAACTAGAAACTAGTGCTGTTGGCCAGCCATTACTAATTAGGAGATCTGCAGAATACACACTTCTTTTTCTTTCCCTGGTTCTTAAAGCAGATTGAACTACAAATCCTCATCTGAAAGATTTGCCTACTAATAACTATTCATTATGCAGAAGAATCTTATCACCCATAGTCTTAAGGATAAGAATCAAGCTCCTATGCATGGAAAATGGTCATGATCCTCCCGTTGTTCGTCGATTTGCTCGAGCGGGCCCAGTAACGTCTCCATCATGAAACTTGTTGTTACTGTGTCTGGCATATTGAGTACGTCACGGGTAGCTTGCCAGGCTCTGCCGAGCGGGCGAGATACTCTCGGTAGCTTGCCGGGCTCTCCAAGAGGGGCGGAGGAATCGAGCTGGAGTCGGCCATGTTGGCTGCGTGCAAGGCAAACACCCTACCGCTGTGCTATCGCTCCTGGTGAAATATAGCTTGTCTGAATCTAAAGACTACACTTTGCCCCATTTTTTAGCAACACCTACATATGTTGCCAAACTATACACAGCCTCTATAACAAGGCTTCTTTAAGTTTTTCCACTTGCAATTGCTTTTTATCTAAAAAACTGTACGCAAGCCTAGTAAATAGGCACAATGGGGGTATACAAATAAAACATTTACTGATAATAAATGCTAAAGAAATTATATTTTTAAGTGTTTTCATGATACCCCACATTCAGTTATATGAACCAAAATAAGGTCATGATATAGTTTAAGAATTTCGGGCCATCTTTTGCAAACCACAACACCCAAAAGGAGAGAGAGAACAAAAGGGAATACCCTGCCACAGAGGCAGGGTGGAATGGTGGGATGGGGGGTGGGAGGGATACTGGGACTCGTGGTGGTAGAAAATGGGCACTGGTGGAGGGATGGGTGTTTGATCATTGTACCCAAGCACAAAAATTTGTAAATCTACAACTACCTCATGGTGTTTCACTAACAAAAATTAAAAAAAAAAAAAGTAAATGATAGAGAATGGGCACTGGTGGAGGGATGGGTACTGGATCATTGTATAACTGAAACCCAAGCACAAAAATTTGTAAGTCTACAACTATATCTCCTGGTGTTTCACTAAAAATTAAAAAAGAAAGAAAGAAAGAAAGAAAGAAAGCCTGTATGACTGTATCTCACGGTGACTCAATTTAAAAAAATGATAAAATTAAAAAAAAAAAAAAGAATTTCAGGCCAGAGATAATACAGTGGGTAAAGCACTTGTCTTGCATGAAGTCAGCCTGGGTTTGATCCCTAGCACCACATATGGTCTCCAGAGCCTATTCAGGATGTCCCCTGAGCACAGAGCCAGGAGTAAGCCAGGAGTACAGTCAGGTGTGGCCCCAAACTAAAACAACAAAAAGACTCATTCCCATTCTTGGGGTTCAAAATAGTTTTCAAAGGGCATTGGGAAGGGAAGCCAATAAAATAGTAAACCCACAATGGTCCTTGAACCCCAAGAATGGGAATGGGTTACTATTCCATGACCATGGTGGATTACTATTTTATTGGCTTCCCTTCCCAATGCCCTTTGCAAACTATTTTGTATTCTTTATAAAAAAAACTCTTTTGGGGGACTAAGGAGTGTACAGCTTACATGCACAGGAACTGGAGTTCAATCTCTGGCACCCACATGGGCCTCTGAACACCACCAGCAGCTATAGCCCTGGAGGGCGTATGAAAACCAGTAGGTATGATTCCCAAAAGTCCCCAAGAGCATCCAGGTTTACCCCTGCTAGCCCGAAGCACTACTAGGCACAAATACTGAAACATCCACCTAATTGGCAGAATATCACCAGAAACTGCCTCTAGTCCCCTGTCACAGTATTTCGTTGCAAAATAGGATTGAGATAGGCTGTTTCCTCACCTTTATTTCTAGGTTTGTTTTAGGTTTTGTTTTTTTGGGTCACACTCCATGATGCTCAGGACTTATTCTGGGCTCTGTGCTCAGGAATCACTCCTGGTGGTGCTCGAGATGTGTATGGGATGCCAGGGATTGAACCCTCTTCAATTACATGCAAGGGAAGAGCCCTACCCACTATGCTATCATTCTGGCCCATGTTCCTTCACTTGTTTATTTCTGGGATTTTTCATTTATAAAAGTGATGGTAACAGTACATCATAGGATTTGGTGTATGAATTAAGAGTTCAGGATGATACCTAAGCACAGAGTAAGGGATCACCTGGCAAACATTAGTGACTGCTATCTTATCATCATTATTAAAGTCTATCTCTACACAGACAACTCCACTGGACATGTTCTTGGAGCTTCATGGAGTTCTTTTGACACCTTACCTTCAATAATCTCTTCTCTACTCCACCCTAGCAACACTCTTCCACAGCTATACCCTAAAATTCTGTAACAGACTTCTCTACTTCCAAAATCTTATCTTCAAATGTCAAAAAACTATTCTGGTTTTTATTTGGGGGCCACACCCAGCTGTGCTCAGGGGCTACTCCAGGCTTGGTGCTAGAGAGGTTGCTCGTGGCAGTGCTTGGGGAACCATGCAACGCTAATGATGGAACTTGGCACTCTAACCCTCCATCTATAACCTGGCCCCTGAACATCCTATACTCTGGCTACTAGCTCCCATTATTGCAAGACTCATTTACTTTTTTCTCCTACATCTTTCTCTAAATGCCAAACACCGGGCTGGGGATGTAACTCAGTGGCAGAGCACTTGCCTCAAATATGTGAGGTGCTAGGTTTAATCCCAGAAACTCCACAAATAAATGCAGAACTCCTCTATATCTGGTCTTCTAGACCTCCTTTTCTTTGACTCTTTTCCTATATATACTTATATTCTACTATCTTCTTTTGGTACTAGTGGTGAAGCAGGGGGGGGGGGGGGGTGAGGGGAATACATGGGGGATGATTCCCAAACAGTGCTCTAAAGGCCAAGGTTCTTCTCTAGATAAATTCTAACTGGACTGGGAATTCAATGTGAGGGTTGAAGGATGCAGTGCTGCCCAGATCCTGCAGTGCAGAGGACATATAAGGCCAAGATCACAGGCTGTTCAGGCCACACCCAGTGGTCCTGGGGAGCCTTCAGAACTACACCGTCCACAATGTTCAGAGAACCCTGTAGCACCAGGGGGTCAAAGTGGAGTTAGCAGCATGCAAAGCACGAGCCTTTATTGGAAACCACTACACTAACTTAACAGCCCTCATCCACTCTCTTAAGAACCATAATTTCTATGGGCCAGAGTGATAGTACAACAGGCAGGCCATTTATCTTGCATGAGGCTGACCCAGGTTCAATCTACAGCACCCTATATGGTCCCCTGAGCACTGCCAGTAATGATTCCTGAGTACAGAGCTGGGGTAAGCCCTGAGTATTACCGGGAGTGGCCCAACACCCTCCCCCTGAAAAAGAACCATAGTTTCCAGGCCCAAATTTCCTTCTATTCTATACAAAATTGGCAAAGGTCTGAACTTTAGATAAATCAAACTACCAGTCTTTTCTCAACATGGTTGGGGAGAGCTACTGATAGAATCATACAAACTATAATGGTAAGTTTTCCTCATAAATCATGGTCTCAATCTTCAATGCTACCCAGTGTCTCTATTTCTTTATCCATCTCCTACCTTTCAAAATGGCTATAGCAGACATTTATCACTCTTTCACTCTGTGATTTTACTGCCTACTATCAACCTAAGCCCACAAAACTTACTTCTTTTTCTATCTTGAATAAGTTATATGGTCCACTTCAGAAGGAAAAAAAAAAAACAACAAAAATGAAATTAGATCTGTCACAATTTACTTCTAAGGAATCTAAAAACCCAGCAGAAGTGCACCTATATCCAACATTTCTGCCTTCCTGTCACAACAAAAGAGATGTCTTTTCTGCTGTTTCAGGCTGATCTTGTGCTCTGTGCTCTGAATTCTAACCTCATCTGCCCTATAAGGCAGTGGTTCTCAGACCGGCAGCATCAGCATTCTTCAGAAACTTATAGATGTCAATTCTCAGGCCTGAGTCTAGACCTACTGGATCTGAAATGCTGGAGCTGGAAGTGAAACAAACTGATTTTTTTGTTGACTGGTTGGGTGGGCCGGTGAGTGGGTAATTATGGATCAGACCTGGTGAAGCTCAGGGCTTACTCAGGGGTCAGACATATCTATATCTGGGTTCCCATTTGGGTTTCTGGGCCATACCCATAGATATTTAGGGTTTACTCCTGGTTCTGTGCTCAGGGGCACGGCTTCTGGTGGAACTTGGGGAACCATAAGTGGTGCTGGGGATTGAACCTGGCTCAGCTGCACACAAGACAAACACAATTTTTTTAAATAAGAAAATTAGATAAAATGATATAATACAATAATTAGCACACACACAAAGCCTGGAATGTAGTAGATTCCCCACTCTGGATTCAACTTAATAGAAACAACTAGAACAAAACAAATATAAAAATAAGGCAAAGTAATCAAAGGAGACTGAGCAAAGAATGAGTCATTCCTTTTAACCATTTGCTTATGAAAAACAACAATGAAGAAACATAATAACCAGAAAAAACTCAAGTGGTGTTATCTCTCAATATAAAAAATGTGGTGAGAATTTATGTCAGAGGTCAGGCCTTAAATCTGTGGTGCCAGGTATGGCTACTTCAGTCTGGAATTGAAACTATCTCATAAGGAATATGACTATAGTCAGATGAGGGGGGGAGAGCTTGGCTGCAGCTACATCATTCAAGTGTTTTGCAATCTGGCACAAAACACTGCAGAAACTGTTGGTGGAGCCCACCTACACAACTACACTTACCTGTAGCCAAGAATCAGCTTAGACTAGATAATGAGCAGCTTTCTGCCTTTACCAAAACAATGGTCAGACCAGCAAGACATGAACATTTCTAATGTGAAATAATTTCCCTTGTACATTGGGGGCAGCACCAAGACATCACCCCCCGCAACTTGATACAAGCATTCCTCAGCCAATGAGTGATGCCCATAGCACCAGCTTCATTGCTCATAGTTCAGATGTACCAAGTACAAACACATATTTAAGTTTCTCTTCTTATTTATAATGTGCTTACCTCTGCAGAGCCACTGGTGTTCAGTGGTTCTAATTCCTTGGAATTGTTCATTTCCGACTGCAGTGTAACTGTAGGTAAAACTACTCTCCTGGAACTCTCTCTCTTCCGAAGCTTCCTGATAAACCTCTGTTGGTCTCTCAAAGATACTGCAGGTTTGAGTGGAGCTTTGGGTGAGTCCTGTCTCCTCCAAGGTGCCCTGCTCCAATCTAGCCCCAGAATATGTGGTATATCATCTCCAGGTGGAAAGTCCAAATAGTCCGCAGTCTGGACTTTTTTAAAAAATACCAGCAGGGAATTAGAAGAGGCTGTCCTAAAAGCCTGGCAGCTCTGGGGCCTACTGCAGTCTGCCTGAATGCATATCCCTTCTAACCACCAAAAGACATGGCAGGCAGAGTTCTGGCAGCAGGCAGTCCAACACGACTGCAGAGAGGAGGTTCCTTCAAAAAGCTGGAGGTGATTTTCTCCCCCAGATCTCAGGCCAACTCCAAATTGTGTCTTCGCCTGCTGGCACCTGCTCTCACTGGCATCTAAAAACAAGAATAAAAATATTTTAAGATGAAATAAAAACAGCGACTACTGCACTGTAAAGAGCCCTGAACATCAACATCTGAGGCTATTTTGAAGACTGGTTTTTAAGAGGGTGGGAAAGCTGTCTCATAAGTGGAATAGAAGAAGCAAAAGAGTATGATTTTGGCTCAGATATTTTAGCTCATGGATGTACTACTTTACATGCATCCCTTTTCAATGAGTCCCTTCCACAAAGACGTTTACGTAGGACTCCAGTTCACAAAACTGAAAACAAAACAAAACAGAAACCAAAAAAAGTGATTCTGATGAAATTGTTTAGACCAGTGTTTCTCAGCCTTTTTTTTTTAATCACTGTAGCCCCCCTTTTAACCTTGTTTCTTTTTTATGGTTCCCCCTGTCCTACTGGCTGACCCCTAGTTCAGTGCCATTACCATACATACACTGATTCAATTTTCACTGTGCCCCTTGGAATATCCTGGGAGCCCAAAGAGGTTATATATTCCCCATTTGAGAAACACTAGTCTAGAGGGAGAGCTGAGTTCTACCATATATCCCCTCACTTAGCTCCTAGTTATTTCTAAGAAGCGATGTAAGGGCTATGGGATTTGCATATCAGATGCATATCAGTCTGAAATATTTTCCCCCACTAACTTGGAAGCAACACAAACAACTGATCTCAGGATCAGTACACTGGTCTTCTTGTAGAGTGTAGTTTGATCCATTTACTATCTGCCAAAGTGGAATGGTTTTGCTTATCACCGTATCAGCCAAAGCTGTGGTCAAGCTTATCAGAAATTTTCACAATGATGGGTCAGAAAGATAATCCAGTGGATAAGGTGCTTGCCTCGCACATAGCTGACCCAAATTCAATCTCTGGCACCCCTGTGGTCCCCAGAGCCCAGCCAATAGTGATCCCTGAGCACAAAGCCAGGAGTTAGCTCTGAGCACTGCCAGGTATAGTTCAAAAACAAAAAATTTTTCATCTTGAGATGGACTGCTAGAATAAACTTCCTAATGACAAGCTATGTCATGAAAGAAAGAAAGAAAGAAAGAAAGAAAGAAAGAAAGAAAGAAAGAAAGAAAGAAAGAAGGAAGGAAGGAAGACCGGGAAGTTATCTCAAAAGGCTGGAGCACATGCTTTGCATGTACAAGGAATCTAGAACTAAACCTCTGGCACTGAATGGTCCCTTGAGCACTGCCTGGAGCATCCCTGAAACACAGAGCACAAATTTCTGAGAAAATTTCTGAGCACAATAGGAAATAAACAGAAGTACAACAGTGACCTACTATGGTTAGCTTACATAATATTTTGTCTAAACTTATGGATAAACTTCTGGGTTTCCTTTAGGCATGGCACTGATTTTCCTGAAATATTAATTCACTTCCATTTTCACAGATAAAGTCAAAGCATTTTTAAATGAAAGTTGTAGGCCAAATAGTACAGGGGTTACAGTGTTTGCCAGCACATTGTTAACCCTATTTCAATCCCCAGTACCACATAGTCCCTCAAGTACTGCCTACAGAGGTTTGTGTACATGATAAGAAGTAGCCCTTAAGCACCACTAGGTATGGCAACCAAAAAAAAAAAAACCCGAAAAATAAAAGTTGTTTATAGAGTTCATTTGGCATGGTGGAGGTGGCGTGGGGGTAGGGGGAAGCATAGCAGGTTGTGCTCAGGGAACAAAATGTGGCCCTAGGGATCAACTTTACTAATATCTTGATTTTGACCTTCCATTCTCCAAAACTACTGTCTTACTCAAGATTCTGTCTCTGCCTAGGAAAACAGTTCAAGAAAGGGTGACTCCAAGACTACAATGGGCCTAGGTCTAGGATTAACTAACATTTGGGAATGTGACTGAGGTCTTTGCTCAGACTGGAGAGAGGCATTTGGATAACACTGAATGATATGCACAACAGTGAACCTGGAAATGTACAGGAATCTGATATTTTTGGGATTTCTCTTAACCAAATCAAAATTATTCACACAACTAGAGCAATGGACAGAGAGACCTAGCGGGAAGTGCTAGGAGATCCACTTCTATGAAGACTGACTGACTGGCTTTAAAAAGATGTCAGCTGGGGGCTGGAGCAATAGCACAGCGGGTAGGGTGTTTGCCTTGCATGCAGCTGACGTGGGTTTGATTCCCAGCATCCCATATGGTCCCCTGAGCACACCAGGGGTGATTCCTGAGTGCAGAACCAGGAGTAACCCCTGTGCATCGCCAGGTGTGAAAAAGCAAAAATAAAAAAATAAAAAGATGTCAACTGTAAAGTGAAATTCAGAGTTTTTTACAAGAGTAAATAAAAAGTGCCATGACTGATACAAATCTAGGTGGAAGGAAATAAGCTTCAAAGAGAAGGAGCACTACAATGTGGGAAAATCCTCAAATATAAATCCCCCTTTATGTATTATTTTTATTTTTTGAGTCATACCTTGCAGTACTCAGGGACCACTACTAGAAAAGCTCAGAGACCAGCTCAGGGTGCTGAGGACTGAACCAAGGCTGGCCACATGCAACGCAAGTGCCTACCTACTGTACTATTGCTCCAGCACCAAACCTTCCTTAATTATATACCATAGAAATTATACTAGTGAAAAAAATCATGTTTTTCATAAAAGTATAGGATAAACTTTATGAACATATCTGTTTTAAATCATCATAAAATTCACATAAACAAGTAACCATACAGATATATCATGTCTCACAATCATTAAATTATTAATCATCAATGAATTTACTCTAGAGATAACCCCTATAATGAATGTAAATTATTTTTAATTTTAAAATTCTTTAATTTTAAAATTCTATTCTTTCAAATAATCAGAAAAAGTCTACAAATATCAAAGATTATAGGAAAAGTCTTTGTTCAGAAGGCTGCTCTCACTTATCAGTAAGAATACATGGATGAAGAAAAATCTTTCTAAAAGTAATAAATGTGAGGCTAGAAAAATAGTACAGCAGGTAGGGCACTTTGCATATTGACAATCAGAGTTTGGTCCCTGGAACCCCGGACAGTTTCCCCCAAGTCCCATCAGGTATGATCCCTGAGCTCAGCGTCAGGAGCAAGCCTTGAGGATAGCCAGGGATGGTCCAAAACCCAAAAAATAAAATAAATGTAATGAATGTGATGAAGCTTTCAAGGATAACTCAACTGTGTGAGAACATCAGTATACTCAGACTGGTAAGAAACCTTTATATTGGTATAATGTATGTGGAAAATAATTGAGATCAATTCTTACTAATCATTAAAAAATGCATATAGGATATAACTGCTATCACCAAAGGAAATTTGGAAAATCTTTCGAAAGGTAAACATCCTCTGCTGGACATAAGAAAACTCACAGTGTAAAAAACCCACATCAATAGAATGCATGGAAGACTTTATGAAGAAATCAGTTCTATTGGGCATAAGAGAATACATAGTAAATAATAAAAAACTCTATCACTGTAAGAAATGTGGCAAGTGGGAAAGCTTTCAGGCATAGTGCAAGCCTTGTCAAACATTAGGAAATCCACACTGAATAGGCTGGAGAAATAGTACTGTGAATAAGGTGCTTGCCTTGTATGCAGCTGACGAGAGTTCAATCCATGGAATCACATATGGTTCCCTAAGTACCGTACCAAGCATGATCCCTGAGCACAAAGTCAAGAGTAAGTCCTGACTGCTACCAGCAAAACCAAAATGAAAAATCACAAAAAAGAGCCACTAGGTTGGAGCGATAGTCTAGCAGGGAGGGCATTTGCTTTCCACACCACTGACCAAGGTTTGATTCCCGGCATCCCATATGGTCCCCCGTGCACCACCAGGAGTGATTCCTGAGTGTAGAACCAGGAGTAACCCCTGAACATTGCCGGGTGTGATCCAAAAAGCCCCCCCCCAAAAAAAGAGCCACTATATGTACTATGACAGATTATACAAAAGTATTTTAGTCTTGGGGCCATACGCAGGTTCAAACCCCAGTATCCCAAATGGTTCTCTGAGCTCATCAGGACTGATCTCTGAGTGTAGAGACAGATGCCCTGAGTACTTCCATGGGTAATCCCCTCCAAAAATTGTTTAGTCCTTCTGAGCATCAAAGAAGAGGCATATTTTCTTTGAATAAGCACACTAACTCTAAGCCATATGCCTACCCAATAAATGATATTTTGTGATATTCTGGAGAACTTCTCAACTGTAAGAATTTCATATGGTAGTCTGCACTAGTGAAATATTTGAGGAACCTAAATATCTGTCTATATAGAAGGTAATTATAATACACTATGTTTCAAATGAAAACAGTGAGGCTTAGTGCTATAAAAACCACAGAAATATTCCTATGGTAAGTTAAAAAAGAAAGCTGTGGTGGGCTGGAGTGATAGTTCAGTGGGAAGGGCATTTGCCTTGCACGCAGCTGACCCCACCATCCCATATGGTCCTCCAAGTTCCACCAGGACTAATTCCTGAGTGCAGAGCCAGGCTTAGCATTGCTGGGTGTGACCCAAAAAGTAAAAAAAAAAAAAAAAAAAAAAAGAAAGAAAGCTGTGAACATTCTGCTGTGCAGAATGTTTTAGGCATGAAACTCTACCAATAACAGTTTTGTAAACCACCTACATAAAATAAAAATTAAATAAAAAATTAAAAAAGATGTAGGGATGGGGTCAGAGCGACCCCAGTGGGTACAGTGGGTAGGGCATTTGCCTTGCATGAGGCTGACCTGGGTTCGATCTCCAGTATCCCATCTGGTCTTTCAAGCACTGCCAGAAGTGATTCCTGAGTGCAGAGCCAGGAGTAACCCCTAAGCATTTTCGAGTGTGACCCAAAAAGCCAAAAAAAAAAAAAAAAGATGTATGTTCAGGAAGATAGCTCAGAAGGCATGGTCAAAGGCACATGCACAAGGCTCCAAATTCAATCCATGCACTGTATGGATGCTTTACCCCAAGTGCTACTGGGTAAAGATCTGCTCTAAAGGCCCCAGAGCACCACAGCACTGGCCCTCTGGCGCCGTGTAATCCCATCAAGGGCCAAGACTCAGAGACTATAAAACCCAGTTCCCAGAAGCGTGCGGCCATCTTATTATCTTATTCCTACTTTGGACAAACTGGCAGGCTACCAAATGTAACCTGCCCACATGGCAGAGTCTGGCAAACTCCCCGTGGCGTACCCAATATGCCAAATACCAGTAACAATGTGGGTCTCATTCTCCTAACTCTGAAAGAGCCTTGAATATGACACTTTTTTAAAATAAATCTCAGGACTAGGATGAAGGAGAGTTACTGGGGCCTGCTCGAGGCAATCGACGAATAACAGGATGGTCGTGATCTTCGTGAAATAACGAAAAAGTAAACAAGTCAGAAAAATCACCAAAACCAAAATCTATCTGAAAGATCAATTAAAATGTATAAGCAGTTTACAAAGCAAGGCAGATAACAAAAAGAAATCAGTGCCAGGGGCCGGAGTGACAGTACAGCGGGAAGGGCATTTGTCTTGCATGTGGCTGACCCAGGTTTAATCCCTGGCCACGTGGCCCCCAAAGCACTGCCTGTAATTCCTGAGCACAGAGTCAGGAGTAACTCCTGAACACCACTGAGTATGATTCCCCCCCAAGGAAAGGAGGGACCAGTGCCAAAGTAACGATAATCAGGAATGAAAGGGGGATGGCAGGAAAGGTACTGTTGGACATTAACCCCAAGTGTTTCAGGCTTCATCAGCGAATTGCCCTTTTTTCCTCCTCCCAGAGAAGCTTACAGTGCTCTTATGAGCACTCTTAATCCCCCAAGTTTATCTATAACCTCTCCTTTTTGCTTTACTTCTCATTCTGTTAGCTACTAAATTCCCTAAATCATTACTTATAAAGTCAAACCTTCCAGTGACTCTGGATTTTTCTATCTGTAATGAATTATTTGCTTTTCTCTTTTTCCTAAAACCTTTTTAGATTTTACTATAGAACAATGTTATTTTCTTAAACACAAAAAGACTGTTAATGCTATGCTCCTAATATTTGGGAGTTAATTAACTCTGAAATATATTTACTCTTGGGCATCTGTCATAATTACTTGACTCAGGTTTCTGCTGCCATTGTTCCTAATACCCCAGAAAGCTAGGTCCCACTAAGGGATCTCTGATTAGACCAGAGGCAAGCAGGCAAAGCTACCCTGGCATTCTAGAAACCATAAAGCACAGTCCTGATATAAGCCATAATGAACTAAAAGACAGGACACCATGTGGCAGGAAAAGCTAAACCAGTCTGAGGACTTAATCTGGGATTTACGGTAAAAGCCCTGCAGGCTTTTAACCTTAGCCCACAACCACCTCCATACCCACCCCCACCCCAGCCCAGAAAACTAATTTTTGGAATCTTTCTTACTGTGTTGAAGTAAACTTAATTTTTAAATTAAGTTTAGTACTTTAATGTACTAGCAGCAAGGGAAAGAAAAAAGAAATACAGATGGCATATCGCCCTGGACCTGTTTTCTCAGTATAGCCTCTAGACAGAGCATCTCCTTGAGTTAATCCCCTCAAAAGAATTGCCTCTGTCCAAACGCTTTACCTCTGTAAATGATAAATCACACTTATGTAAGGCTCTGTACCTCAGACCCCCTCTGATTCTCTATAATAACGCTGTTCAGTTCTGAAATAAATGGGCCATTGACCAAGAAGAGTCCATTGTCCCTGTCTCTCTGTCCCTTTGCCAGGGAGGCGGTTCACAAAACACATTGTACCAAAGGGGACACACACACAACACACACACACACACACACACACACACACACACACACTCATTTTCTTTCTTTCTTTTTTTTAATTTCCTTTTTACACACTCATTTTCTTAACAAGGTAAGGCACTTGCCTTACATGTTGCTAACAAGGGGTTCAATCCTTGGCCTCCCAAATGGTCCTGAGCCCCCACCAGGAGTGAACCATGTGCAGAGTCAGGAGTAAGCCCCTTGCACAGCTGGATGTGGTCTAACCAAAAAAAAAAAAAAAAAAAGAAAGAAAGAAGGGGGTCAGGAATATGGCTCAAAGTGTTGCACCTTTTCAGAAAGATTTGGATGCAGGATACTTAGAAATTAGATTCCCCATATCACACAGTTCCCCAACATCTAGAAATGGCCCTCAAACAAAAGAATGAAAGAAGGACAATCACTACTGGTTCAGTAAATCAGGAGCAGCAAACTCCAAGGGCCAACTTCAACTGCTGCCTATTCCTGTATATAAAGTTTTATTGGTCACTGTCACTGTCCTCCCGTTGTTCCTCGATTTGCTGGAGCGTCTCCCTTGTGACAATTGTTACTGTGTTTGGTATATTGAATACGTCACGGGTAGCTTGCCAGGCTTTGCCGTGAGGGCGAGATACTCTCGGTAGCTTGCCAGGCTCTCGGAGAGGAGAGGAGGAATCGAACTCGGGTTGGCCATGTTGGCCGCTTGCAAGGCAGATGCCCTACCTGCTGTGCTATCGCTCCAGCCCAGTTTTATCGGTATACGATAAATATTCATGTATTGTCTAAGTTTTGTATTACAATGGCATAGTTACATAGCTTCAAGAGTTGGTTTTGGGCTGGAACAATAGCACAATGGGTAGGGCGTCTGCCTTGCACGTGGTAGACCAGGGTTTGATTCCCAGCATCCCATATGATTCCCTAAGCACTGCCAGGAGTAATTCCTGAGTGCAGAACCAGGAGTAATCCCTGTGCATCGCTAGGTGTGACCCCAAAAAGCAAAAAAAAAAGTTGGTTCATTTGGTGTGGGAGGGAGGTGGGCTGGAGCAGTAGTATAGCCAGTAGGGCACTTGCCTTGCAAGCAACCAACCAGGTTTCGATTTCCTGGTACACAATCTGGTTCCCTGAATACTGCCAGGAGTGATTCCTGAGCATAGAGCCAAAAGTGATCACTGAGCACTGCCAGGTATAACCCCGCCAAACAAAACAAAACAAAACAAAACAAAACAAAAAACACCCACAATTCAGGGTAAAGAAAACGGCTCAAAAAGCGAGTACACGTGCTTTCTTGTGGGAGATCAGAGCTCTACCCTAGCACCACATGGCCCCCCATATCACTGGAAATGACACCTCCAAGGGAGTAGTCCCCAAGCATACCTGGATATGGCCTACAACCAAAAAGTTTCATTAAACTTGAGTATGGGGGCTAGTGGAATACTCTCGGTAGCTTGCCAGTCTTTCCGAGAGGGAATCCGGAGTTCCGACATCTGTTGACGATCAAGAATCAGGGACGCTGTCTCGTTTGCCAAGGTGTCAAAAATCAGATGGGCTGGTCACGTAATGAGATTTAGAGATGACCGCTGGACTAGAGCTGTTACCGACTAGATCCCACGGGATGTCAAAAGACTGCGTGGCCGCCCACCTACCAGATGGTCAGACTTCTTCATCAAGATCATGAACGATCAGTTTGAGGCTCTTCATGTTCCCAGAGTGAACAGATGCCATTGGGCTACACTAGCACGCAACAGGGACAAATGGAGACGTTACTGGGGCCCGCTCGAGCAAATTGACGATTAACGGGAAGTTAAGTGATTAAGTGATGGGGGCTAGAGTGATAGTGTGATAGTACAGAGGGTAGAGCACTGCCCTTTCCACATGGCTGATTCTGGTTTGATCCCTAGCATCCAGGGCTGGAGCGATAGCACAGCGGGTAGGGCGTCTGCCTTGCACGCAGCCAACATGGCTGACCCGAGTTCGATTCCTCCGCCCCTCTCAGAGAGCCCGGCAAGCTACCGAGAGTATTTGATATGCCAGACACAGTAACAACAAAGTCTCCAATGGAGACGTTACTGGGCCCGCTCGAGCAAATCGATGATCAACGGGAGGGCCTTTACCTTTACCTTTACCCTAGCATCCCATATGTTTCCTCGAGTCTACCGGACTAATCCCTGAATGCAGAGCCAAAGTAGTAAGGCCTGAGCACCAGGAGGTAACACAGCCTCTCCAAAACATAAACAAAAACTTAAATTCCTGAGTGCAGAGCAGAGCCAGGAGTATAAGACCTGTGCAGCACCGGGTGTGGCCCCAAAACCAAAAAAACAAAAACAAAATAAATAAATAAACTGAGTACAGGGCCAGGAACGTAGCTCAGTGGGGGAAAAATAGTTTCAATAAAACCAAATTAATATGGAACTGGAAAGATGACTCAAGTGGCTAAGCACTTGTTTTACTTGCAGGAGGTCTGGGTTTAATCCCAGCACTGCATGATCTCCCAACACCTCCATAGTTACCTCTCCCCACCCCCCAGAACCACGGTATGGCCACAATACAATAAAATAAAATATAATAAAATATAGGAGCTTCCCCCCTCCCCAATTCAATTTCATCTATGCAAATTTCATGTACATCCCTGATCCCATATGACCCTCAATTACTACCTACTCTACCACTATTCTCAAATGCAGATTCCTAACAGCAGCTTAGAAAGATTCTCTTTTTCTTTTTTTTTTTTTTTTTTTTGCTTTTTTGGTCACACCCAGCGATGCACAGGGGTTACCCCTGGCTCATGCACTCAGGAATTACTCCTGGCGGTGCTCGGGGGACCATATGAGATGCTGGGAAACGAAGCTGGGTCGGCGTGTGCAAAGCAAATGCCCTACCTGCTGTGCTATCGCTCCAGCCCCAGAAAACTTCTCTTATAGGCTTTTATTGACAAAACAAAAAATGAGGGGCTGGAGAGGCATAGGAGGTAGGGCGCTTGCCTTGCATGCAGCCGACCCAAGTTCAATCTATAGCATCCATATGGTCCCTCAAGCATCACCAGGAGTAATTCCTTAAGCATCATTTGGTATGGCCCCAAAACAAACCAAAACAAAACAAAAACCAAAAAAGGATAGTTCTATACCTCTCTGTTATATAAAATAAAACTAAATGTAAAATCAATTGAACAGAGTAGATCTTTGATTGAGTGGTTTTTGGGTGACCTTGAATCTAATGCAACAAAAGTCTGTGTGGCATGACCTGAATTTCTATCTTTACTCTGCAGATTTTGATCTATATGCTCAAATCATACTGACCTTCTTGCAGCTTTTGAAAAGAATTTTCTCTTCTCTCCAAAGAGAATAAAACTAAAGCCAAAAAACGGATGAGGTAATTCAGGAAGAGGGAGAGAAAAGAAGTATTTAGGATTCATCTTTCTGTCTTTTCGTATCCAGCCTAGATTTTATGAAACATCATTTCAGCATCTTCAGTACTGATATTAGCTCCAGTGTGTGTAGGAAAACAGCAGTCATGGATATATCTAACTGACCTAAGAACAAATGGAAAACAATTCCACAACTACACAGATTAGTAATGCCATAAATAAATTCTCCATTCACATCAGCATTGGGTTTCCTGACTATCCTATGAATTCCACCTCCATTTTCTCTTTCCCACTTCCCATAACTCAATCTTCTTAAAATTCAGATGCCCTTACCTTCCACCTAGCTATTAACCTTATTTCCGTATTCATTCATCCACTTTACAAATAATACCAGCACCTGTTTTTTTCTAGGCATTGCCTTAATGGATCTTATAATTTAGACAGAGGAGACAGATTAAAGACACAATTGGGACCTAGAGAGAGCTTACTGGCAAAATGCCTGCGTTGCAAGTCTGAAAATTCAGTCCCAGCACTACCCCACATGTCCTGAGCACAATCCCTGTGACGCTGTCATTTCAGATCTCTGGTGCAACAACACAGGTGATCATTTGGTCAATGTCTTCTCTCCACCACACTGAAAGTTCCAGGATAATGGGGGCATATCTAAGTTTTTATACTCGCTACTATGTCTCCAATTCTAATATAAGGAAATGTGACATTTAATTATAGGTGCTCAACAATTTTTTTGTTTTTGGACCACACCCAACAGTGCTCAGGGCTATTCCAGCTTGTTGCTTGGGTGTCACTCCTGGTGATACTCGAGTTCATGTAATGCCAGGGATGAAATCTAGGATTCTGATATGGAAAGCACATGTTCAGTTCTTTTAATTATCTCCTGGACCCCAACAACTCCCTTCACATATATGAGTACGTGGTGGAGTGGAGTATTAATAGAATGAAGAATAAATGAACTATCAAGTAGTAAAAAAAAAAAAAGAGTCCAAGTAGTTGGGGGCTGAAGTGATAGCACAGTGGGTAAGACATTTGCCTTGTATGCGGCCAACGGCCAACGTGGGTTTGATTCCCAGCATCTCATATGGTCCCCTGAGCGCTGCCAGGAATAATTCCTGAGTGTACAGCCAGGAGTAACCCCTGTGCATCGCCAGGTGTGACCTAAAATGCAAAAAAAGAAAAAAAGAAAAAGAAACCAAGTAGATTGGGGGGTTGGAGCGATAGTACATCGGGTAGGGCGTTTGTCTTGCACACGGCCAACCCAGGTTCAATTCCCAGCATCATATAGGTCCCCTGAACACCGCCAGGAGTAATTTCTGAGTGCAAAGCCAGGAGTAACCCCTGAGCATCACTGGGTGTAACCCAAAAAGCCAAAAAAAAAAAAAAAGAAACCAAGTAGTCTTGTATCAGGTGGATCATTCTGAAGACACGCAGGCTGATGACAGCAATTCAAGAAGACATGAGGCCCGTATGTCACATTAAATTATGAACAGAGTGTGCGAATGATTAATTGACAGATGAGTAATGATAAAAGGTAGGAAGTGGTACAATCCTGAAAAGGCTTAAGTATTTTACATGAAGGTGAAGAATAAATGTACAAGAAATGACAATAAAGAGTGCTAAGGACAGCAGCACCATCTCCAAGGTTTAAAGTATATGGGATATGGACAAATGAGTAGCCACTGCCTCCAGGTTAGTAGGAAAATACTATTTTCTCCAAAATATTATATTATTTTAACAAGTGTGAATACTCTCGGAGAGCCCGGCAAGCTACCGAGAGTATTCGATATGCCAGACACAGTAACAACAAAGATAGATTAACAATTAAGTAGAGGGGTTAGAGATATGGCTCTATGGGCTGAGATTTGATCCTAGGCACTGAATGTTTCCCTGAGCACCACCAGGAGCAATTCCCAAGCACTGAGATGAGAGTAGCCATCTGGATCTGGCCCCCAAACAAAGGAAGCAATCCATAACTCAGAAGATTCTTTTTACACTTGAAAAGTTGAGAAGAGGGGTCAAGAAGATAACTAAAAGGGCTGGAACACATGGCTTGCATGCTTGAGCACCAGGTTTAAACACCAGCACTGCAGTATCACCCAAGCACTGCTAAGAGTGACCTTAGCACTGACTCAGGAAAGCAACCTGGAACACACTGGGTATGGATCAAAAAGGAAAAGAAGAGTTAAGAAGAGATAGGTGTTAAGTGGAGTGAATATTTAAAAATGGAAGACAAAATGAAAAAAATAAGAGGTATAATACTTGATATAAAATGTCCAAAGCTTTAAGTCAAATCACAGAGAATTATCTTATAAACAGAATTTGGGAGAAACAGATTTAAAGTCAGGGAAAAAGATCAAGGGAATCTGGAAGGAATCACAAGATTGAAGGGAATGTAGAAAAAAAATTTTTTTAATTCTCCAATGCCCTGGCCATTGCTAGCAGTTCTGGTTAAATACAGATCTTAAAAGGAGAAATAAAAAAGGAAGAAACTCTATAAAACCAGTTTGCCCTACAAAGGTCTTCTTTTGCTTCCTTGACTCCTGAATAATGTCATGTAAGCGATACAACTATTTGGTAGTATGAAAGAGAAATGTTTCATAACCCAAACACTCTCTGTACTTTTTTTTTTCATTCCCCGTCCTTTGTGAGGTGACCTGAAAACCTCTGGTTCTATTACTCTGAACTAGAGAGAATATATTCAATGAGGGAAGAAAATAAGAAACAACCTAGAGATTCAGACAGGATATTTCAGTTCTTCCTACTTGATCGCTATTTTTTGCTTTTTTTTTTCTTTGCGGTGGGAGGAACCATACTTCATGGTACTCAAGGTCACTCATAGACGTGCTTGGAGGACCATGCAGTGCTCAGAATTGAACATACCTCCCACATGCAAAGCACCTGCTCCACTCCTTTGAGTCATCTCCCAGTCCTTAATTACTATGTTCTTAAGGGTCTGGAGAGATAGCACAGAGGGTAGGGTGTTTGCCTTGACGCAGTCGACCCGGGTTCGTTTCCCAGCATCCCAGCATATGGTCCCCTGAGCACTGCCAGGAGTAACTCCTGAGTGCAGAGCCAGGAGTAACCCCTGTGCATCACCTGGTGTGACCCAAAAAGCTAAAACAAAACAAAACAAAACAAAAAAACTATATTGGAGGGTCAGAGTGAAACAGATAGGTAGGTCTCTAGTTTTGAATGAGGCTGACCTGGCTTCACTCGCCTGCACCACATATGGTACTGAACACTACCAGAAATGATCCCTAAGCACAGAGCCAGAAGTAAACCTTGAGTACACCTGAATAACTAGTCTTGCATGAGGCGGACGGGGCTTTATTTATTTTTTGTTTTTTTTGGTCACACTGGCGTTGCACAGGGGTTACTCCTGGCTCATGCACTCAGGAATTACTCCCTGTGGTGCTTGGGGGACCATATGGGATGCTGCGAATCAAATCCAGGTTGGCCACATGCAAGGCAAATGCCCTACCCACTGTACTCCAGCCCCTGATGGGGCTTTAATCCCCAGCACCACACATGGTACTGAGCATCACCAGGAGTGATCCCTGAGCACAGAGCCAGAAGTAAACCTGTGTGTGGCCCAATATAAGTTTTTTAAAAAAACAAACTATGCTGGGTGGCTGGAGCAATAGCACAGCGGGTAGGGCACTTGCCTTACACTCAGACAACCTGGGTTCAATTCCCAGCATCCCATATGGTCCCCTTGAGTACTGCCAGGAGTAATTCCTGAGTGCAAAGCCAGGAGTAACCCCTGTGCATCTCCTGGTGTGACCCCCCCAAAAAATATATATATATAAAAAAAACCCAAAAAAACATATACTGAAGAGCTGAATAGCTCAAAAGGATGGAGCACACACTTTGCATACAGGAGCCTCAGGTTTGATGCCCAGCACTGCATGGTCACACCTACCAAGCTCTGAGTCCAGAGAAGCCACTGGGTACTGACAGGTGCTGCCCAAAAGCAAATAAATAAAAATACTATTACAGAAGTTTAATAATGGATGATATCTCTGACGCATGTCAATCTTTTTGTCAGTGATCAAGAATAAAAGAAATATGAAGTGTTAAGTTGATTAGCGTTCCAAAAAAATTAATAGATATCAATAAGGGGAAGAGGTATTCTGGTAACAATTCACATGTTTAGTTAGTGAGATTCTAAGTTTATTTATTAACTTATTTATTGGTGCTCCATTATGTGTTCAATAATAAGAACATGGAGGGGCAATTATTTTTCATCCAATCATTATATATCATAGTTAAAAGATAAATAACTATCTTAAATGGTTAAGAGATGTGGGATCTAGTTTCAGCTCAAGGTTCATCACTTACTGTAATTTAACCTTTGAAAAATAATTAACCTCTCTAAGATTTTCATTGTTGCTACTCAAGAAAAAAAGAGTTCATCGGAGGAGGAAGCAGGGAAGCAATGGTAGAGTCAATATTGGGTTCTAGAAGTAACTAGGATAAAAGGTAAGATGAAAATAAGCTCCAATTTTAGATCAGTTCCTCTCCCTGCCCACGCCACCATAGCCTGGCTCTGATCCCAGGTCCTAAGCAAAAGCAATATTAAATCCTTACAAAAAAGGGCTTACAGTTGGAAAAACCTTAGGTTCAGAAAAACCCTTTGGGGAAGTCTGGAACCCAATGTGGGTAGGAGCATATAGGAAGCTTACCTAGGATGGGAACAGGGGAGCAGAGACAATTCCTATTTTTCTAAAGTCACAGCAATGCAGACAAAACAGGGCTCCCATATGCATTACGTGAAGAATCCCCCAAATCGAAGGTTCTGAAACTAAGCAATGCTTACTTAATCGTTACCAATTTCCAAAAGACAAAATTATAATAAATCTGGCACAAATGTAAACCAAGTTTCATAATCCAAGCAGAGACTAAGAAAGTCTATGGAACATAAGAATTACTGCTAGAGGAAATTCATCAAATACGTTTAGGAAACTGAACAACTCAGTGAGACAGTGCTACTGCCTCTGG
The DNA here is from genome assembly GCF_029834395.1 of Sorex fumeus. Taxonomy (NCBI): domain Eukaryota; kingdom Metazoa; phylum Chordata; class Mammalia; order Eulipotyphla; family Soricidae; genus Sorex; species Sorex fumeus. Next base: position 50,710,938 of record NW_026606104.1, read on the forward strand.
CATTCTCCTATCTCAGGTAACAAGCTTGACTTCTCCAGCTAACTTAAAAACTACATTGGCTGGCAACCAAGAGGAAAGCAGAGACAGAATGCCCACTACCCTAGCAACCGTAAGTTAAAGTGAAAGGAATTCATACTCAGCTAAATTGCAGCAAAAAGTGCCCCAATAGAAAAAGACGACAGGAATAGGAGAATATGTTCTACCAGGATGATTTTTTTTTTTTTGCTTTTTGGGTCACACTCAGTGATACTCAGGGGTACTCCTGGCTCTGCACTTAGGAATTACTCCTGATGGTGCTCAGGGGACCACATGGGATGCCAGGAATGGAACCTGTGTCAGTCACATGCAAGGCAAATACCCTACCTGCTGTACTAATGCTTCGGCTCAATCATTTTTTTAAAGAGCAACTGGGCTAGCAGACAACTGTAGAGGTGAACATGCTTACCAATGTGCAAGGCCCTGAGTTCAATCTGAGGCACTTCTTAGCCCCCACTTCCAGTACCAATGGATGCAGACATCACTATCACTGTCCCTGTCCTCCCGTTGTTCATCAATTTGCTCAAGCGGGCCCAGTAATGCCTCTATTGTGACACTTGTTACTGTGTTAGGCATATCGAATATGTTATGGGTAGCTTGCCAGGCTCTCTGAGAGGGGCGGAGAAATCGAACCTGGGTCGGCCGGGTTGGCCTCGTGCAAGGCAAACGCCCTACCTGCTGTGCTATTGCTCCAGCCCGATGCAGACATGGTTGTCCCCAAATATATCCAGGCCAAGAACCACAAGGATTGGCCTCCATGCCCCTTCAAGCATTACAGGGGTTGCACCTTTAAAATTAAAAAAAAAAATTGTTTGTTTTGTTTTGAAGCCATACCCAGAAATGCACAGGGCTTACTCCTGCCTCTGGGTTCAAGGAACACTCCTAGTGGTTCTCAGGGACCATCGGCAATTCCAGGATCAAACCAGGGTCAGCCACATGTAAGGCAAGCAGCACCTTAATCCCTGTACTATCTCTCCAGCCCTAAAGACAAATTTTTAACAGAATTTTTACTTTCTAACATTGAGGCTAAAATTCCTTCTTGAAATATTACTGTTCTACAATATAGTCAAGAATCCATTTAAAGCCTTCCTTTGATAATTATACCAGGAATGAACTATACTCAAGCAGTACAGCAGAAGCATTAAGTTTGGTAGCATGTTATCAATCCCAAAAACAACTCAGGAACTGTTCAAAAACAAACCACCACAGGGGGCACCTTCCAACCTTCCTATTACCTGTCAGCATGTTTGTCACCTCCACACCCACTAATAAACAAATATAAAAATGGTTCCACATTACTCTCCACACCAGTTCTCTCCTGAGAAGGGGTAGCATATTCAAAAAGTAAGGCAGAGGAGGTAACTAAATCCTTTGAGAGGCACAATCAGGTATTATGAAGTTTGGAAAAGACTAGGGTAATAACACTGCCCTCTCATTTTTCAAAAGAACCAACATTTTCTTCCTCAGTCACACAAAGGTTAGATTGAAAGGTGGCAGCAACTTCACAAAGCAGTCCTTAGAAAAGAAAATAATTACTATTCATTGCCTTTGGTGTGTGCCTAGCACAGTTGGTTAAATGTTATGTGGCAGGTCATTTACTAAAATTGAGTGAACTGCTAAACCAGAATCAAGAGTTCATATTCTGACTCTACCTTGGCCATAATGTTACCATCTTTCTCAAAGACCCTTCTGGTAAAAAACAAAACTGTGAGGGAAGGAGCTGACCAACAAGTAACTCTCAATCACTAGTAACATTAACTCTGCGTCTTTTGCTAAATTCCACCAACTTTATGACAAAACCCTACACCACTTTTCATAGTACTTCACTAATTATGAATAATCAAGAGTAAATTATCTCCTGTAAGACTGTCACTAAAGAAGCCTGTCACACAAAGGTTTTGAATTGTGGCAAAGTGTGTATAACAAAACAGTGCCATAACACAAAGGTAGATTCAGTTCAGATAGAACTTGCAAAAAAATGAGTTAAAAAATGTGTTTACAGGGAGATTAGAGAGATAGTACAACAGGTAGGGTACTTGCCTTGCACACAGCTGACCCAGGTTTGATCCTTAGCATCCTATAAGGTTCCCTGAGTACCATCAGGAGTGATTTCTAAGTACAGAACCAGGAGTAAGTCCTGAGCACCACTGGAGGTGCCCCCAAACCAATAAATAAATAAATAAATAAATAAGTGTTTACAAAAGAAAAACATCTCACTACGACTTCATAACCCAAGTCTGATTAAGACTTTGTTCCTGTAAGGGGAGGGGAAGTACAGTTAGGACAGAGAAGGGACTGCTCCAACAATGATAGTTGGAAATGATTACTATGGACAAGCACTGGGTATTGAAAGGAGGTAAAGTGATACACAAGGCAGCATCCCTGATCTTCAATCGTTGATGGAGGTCAGAACTCTGGATTTCTTCTCTTGCTTGAATGAAGTGTGATATTCCAAGCATAGCTCTTTTGGGTGATCCAAATAGTGTTCTCATCCTGTTTTCATAGAGCCCAGGTCTCTGAGGTGTTTGCCAAGGTGTCGAAAATCAGATGGGCCGGACACGTAATGCGATTTAGAGATGACTGCTGGACTAGTACTGTTACTGACTGGATTCCATGGGACATCAAAAGGACGCATGGCGGCCCACCTACGAGATGGTCAGACTTCTTCGTCAAAACCCTGAACAAACGGTTTGAGGCTCTTCGTGTTCCTGGAGTGAGCAGATGCAATAGGCTACTCTAGCACATGACAGGGACGAATGGAGACGTTACTGGTCCCGCTGAAGCAAATAGATGATCAACAGGATGACAAGTGACATGTGACAAAGTGATACACATGATACCCTTTCAGTAACAGTATTGCAAACCACAATGCCTAAAAAGGAAAAAGGGAGGAGGAAAGGGAGAGAGGGAGAGAGGGAAAAGGAGAGAGAGGAGAGAGAGGGAGTAAGAGAGGGGGGAGGTGTCTGCTATAGAGGCAGGTGGGAGGGAAGGAAACGAGATTATTGGTGGAGGTAAATGTACTCTAGTGAAGGGATGGGAAACTCGATCATGAACAACTTTATAACTGTGTATCTCAAGGTGATTTGATTAAAAAAAATTTTAAAGACTTTGGCCCCTGCAATAAATCTGAGTTTTACTTTCAATCTAGTCAATTTATATTGTCACTGTCACTGTCCTCCCGTTGTTCATCGATTTGCTGGAGCAGGCCCAGTAACGTCTCCATTGTGACAATTGTTACTGTGTTTGGCATATTGAATACGTCATGGGTACCTTGCCAGGCTTTGCCGTGTGGGCAAGATATTCTCGGTAGCTTGCCAGGCTCTCTGAGGGGGTGGAGGAATCGAACTCAGGTCGGACATACTGGCCGCTTGCAAGGCAAACGCCCTGCCCGCTGTGCTATTGCTCCAGCCCCAACTTATGTTATCTTGAATAAAATGTTCTTAGTTTTCTCAAAAAATATATAGTAATGGGGCTGGAGCGATAGCACAGTGGGTAGGGCATTTGCCTTGCACGCAGCCGACCCAGGTTCGATTCCCAGCATCCCATATGGTCCCCTGAACACCGCCAAGAGTGATTCCTCAGTGCAAAGCCAGGAGTAACCACTGAGCATCACTGGGTGTGACCCAAAAGGCAGAAATAGATAGATAGATAGATAGATAGATAGATAGATAGATAAAAGTAAAAGTAGAAAAGATGATAACAGTACCTAACATATAGGATTACAGATATTATGAGATAAGCTATGCAAAAGACTTAACACAGCATGCAGTAAAGTCTAGTGAAGATTAGCTGCCATTCTTTTTTGGTGTGTGTGTGTGTGCGTGTGTGGGTGGGTGGGTGGGTGTGTGTGTGTGGAGGAGGGGGGTTTGGGGCCAGACCCAGTAATGCTCAGGAGCTACTTCTGGCTCTGCAGTAAAGTATCACTCCTGGAGGGGCTTAGGGGACCATATGGGAATGCTAGGGATTGAATCTGGGTCAGTGACAAGTAAGGCAAGCGCACTATCCACTATATTATCACTCCAGTTCCTTAGCTGCCATTCTTTTATTGTATTATACTTGAGCTTAGAAACCATTTCTTAAAGAAAATCTTCATTCAATATTCCTCTGTGTATCCTAAAAATACTCTATTATAGTATTTCTCTCACGTGACCACATACTTATCTACCTTACACTCATCCTACTTAAGTGTTAGGAAGGTATTTTTGTATTTCTCTATTTGTAGGCCTAGAAAAATGCTGGGCGCGTAGAAGCAGCAAAATACATCAAACTCAAATTATAGCATAGAATTACTTGAAAAAAATGGGGTGGGGTGGGGTGGGGGCATACTCAGCAGTGTACAGAGGCCACTCCTCACTCAGTGCTTTGAGAACCATATGTGGTACCAGTAACTCAAATCTGGTTCACAGCCACAGTTGAATGCAAAGCAAGTACCTTAACCTCTGTATTATTCCCACTGGAATTACTTGAATTTTAGTCATCTGAGTTAGGTCCTTAATGTTAATTAACTTCCTAGGCTAAAAGAAGGGAAGGCGCAAAAAGAAAATTCCGGGCCAGAGAGATACTATAATAAGTAAGGCTCTTGCCTTACATGTAAGGAGGACCCCAGAGTCAGAGTATATGTAGAGCCAGGGGTTACCCTTGAGCACCGGTAGAAGTGACCCAAACACAAAAGCAAAAACAAAATGAAAACAAAGAAAGAAAAGTAATTCCCTGTTCACTAAGAAATTTAAAAGGCTCTTCATGTTAAATTGGGAAGAACACTAAAAGGGAAGTATGATGAAAGAGAAATCAATGAAACAAATTTAAGAAATTCCAAATGGATGCAGACAAAACCAAATTTACAAGGTAACCAGCTAGGGAAAAAGCCTTTCCTGCCTAGCCACTCAAGTGAAAATCCTTCCAAAGCACAAAGTAATCTTTCATCATAAAAGGACCCACCATAGTTCAGTTCCCTGAGCTATCTATTTCAGACCACTCCACTTCGCTCAAAGGCAAGACAGGTTTTTTTACCATGGAACTTTCTGAATAAACCAACAGTACAGAATACTTACCAAATCACCTAGGCAAATGGCCTTCCATCACCAATTACATCTAAATTCATTCAGTTTTCCTTTTCCTAAGTATCAATGAGAAGGAAATGCTGGGTGGTAGGTGAGCCTCAAAATTCTAATTACTTGGGCGAAATAATGAAGGCAGTTGTTAAAATTCTGACATCATTAGCTTTCAATTATCAATAAATTAAAAGTTTTTATTTATTTGAACAGAGTTACTATTAGATTTCCAAAAACCTTTACACAACCAAATTTTAGTGAGGCTATCCATTGAAATTGCTATGATTAAAAATAGCTTTCCTACCATAAAGTTATCTGTTCAGAAAAGATCCAGTCATCAAGAACTTTATAATATTAAAAGCAGATTGAAATAAAATGATTAAACCATGCACTTAAAAAAAAACTGTAACTAGGGAGTTACTTTGCTGCGTATGATATACTCAGAATCTCCTGCTTCACTTTTTCTCCCACCACCTTATGACTAAAAGACTCTGAAGAACATTGTCAGCAAAGAGAGCACGCCTCCAAGCCGCAGTGAGAAGGAGCCCACACCTTTCTATGAAATGCATGTCTTCAAAAAGTACAGGTATCAAATGAAAAAGATGATGAAAAGATAAACTTCATTCTGTACATATAAGTAGTTTTAAAGAAAAAACATTTTTTTGCTACAGAGAAAAGCATCTAGATATGTTATCTAGCAATTCCCTGTGCAGCCACTTGAGATGCTATTGTTAAGAACTTGTAGTTGACTGCTGTCTCTGTCTGCAGGGCGGATAAATTATTTGTATTCACCATAATCATACCAATCTTCTTTCAAAACCCACACAATAAACTTTGAATCAGCACACTACTTTATTTTTTGGGAAGAATTTTTTTGTATATTGGTTGGCTGGGTTTTTTTGTTTTGTTTTGTTTTGTTTTTTTTTTTTTGGTAGCTCGTTTTGTTGTTTCTAAAGAGCAAGCCAATTAGAGGGCTGCAGCAGAGAGATGTAAATTAGATTTAAAAAAAAAAGTGAGGTTGGAAGAAAATAACACAGCAAGTCATGAAGTGTTATTTCAACAGATATGGCCAATAGAGGGAACGTTTATGATAATTTGCCCATTAAAAATCTCTCTTTGGGGAGTATTATGTAAGTGTCATTAAAAAAACAACCCTGCAGTGGGCTGAACTGAGACATGTGAGGACTCAATACAACCAAGCTTCAGATACTTAAATATCTCAAACCACTTTTTGCTTATAGCAAATAAAATGCAAAGTTACAGATGCTTTCTCATCTGTGTGTAAATGAAAATGAAACTGTGAGTAGTTCGTATTCTCAGAGTTTTTGAGAGCCAATTTATTTAAATTAAATCAAAGTCAATCTGTATCTGCACAGAAATAATTTTTCTGAAGACTTTTATTCTCTAGACTTTATAAAGCTATGAATACTCTTCCTTCTACCTCTCTCTCCAAGATAAGAAAGTGGAAGGAGCTCTGTAGGTTAAAAACTACTTCAAGGTGGGGCTAGAGTGATAGCACAGAGGGTAGGGCGTTTGCCTTGCACACAGCCGACCTGGGTTTGATTCCCAGCATCCCATATGGTCCCCGGAGCACCGCCAGGAGTAATTCCTGAGTGCAGATGGGTGTGACCTAAAAAGCAAAAAAAAAAAAACCAAAAAACCAAAAAATCCTACTTCAAGGAGAGGGACAGATAGGGACTGCTTCTCTCTCATATGTGAGATATAAAGAAACAAGGAAAAAGTAAATGCCTAAAGGCAACAGAACTTGAGAACTAGTCTACAGAACTAAGCTTGGGGTGAGGGTAGGAGGTGAAGGATAGGAGGAAGGAGCTGGGACCACATTGGGGGAAAGGAAGTGGGGGGCACTCTGGTGGAGGGTGTGGTGTTGAACCTTTGTACCCATAAAATCCTGTCAGTAAAAGTATGGTAAATCACAGGAAAAAGAAGTTTAAAGGGATTACAACACCACTTTTAGCACTGGCCTGCGATATAATAGCCCTTCCCATCTTTATTCTTTGTGGTCCCACAGCACATTGAAAATATTCTCATGTTTCTTTAAAATGTCTAATAGGTATCTCTGCCTCCAGAGTATGAACTGTTTGATGACAGAAAATGGGTTTTATTTAGTCGATAGCAATGTAAACAGCACCCTGATATTAATTATCACCAGTAATTTGAATAACACATCCCAGAGAAGGTACTAAAATGCTGTAGTGGGGCTGGAAAGATAGCCAGAGATTAAAAAGCTAGTCTTGCAATGCAGCAGAGACCCTGGTTTGATCTCCAGCACCAGGCATGGTCCCCCAAGAACCTCCAGGAAGTGGTGCCTGAGTATAGAGCCAGGGGTGATTCAAAAACAAACCAAAAAAAAAACACTATAAGCATATTTTAAGCTTTGAATGTAAGAAATACATATAAAGAACTGGGATCACAAATCTCAGAAAAGTATAATCTAACATATGACATTCAGATCATTGGTATTATTTTGTTCAGTTAATGCAGATATTAGGCTTTTTAATAGACTTCATTTATATGCATGTAATTTTTTGTATCTTTTTCTTATACCTTCATTTTCAAGTTAATTGAAACTCACATTCTATTAATAAAAATTTGGGCAAAGTGATCAATACTCCTATCAAATTACCTAGTATGTAGTCTTTCAAACCATGGAGAACTCTGCTTTCTTTAACCTCATCTGCAACATGGCAATATTTCTGAGCTACTCCAGAAGTGACCTTAATTCTAGGCAGGGCAATAAGGATATCCAAATGTCAATCTCCATATCTCTCTCCCTTTTTCTTTTTCTTTCTCCTCCTCCCTTCCTTCCTTGTCTCCTCCTCTTTTGTGCCCCCCAATACGAACACAGGAAAATCACTGAAAACACATTAATACACAGAGGGCCTTCACACTACCTCTTCCTCCCCACTGACAAAGAGGCAGACATGCTGCTAAGGCAGCAACCCCCACATGAAATATAAAAGAGTGGAGGCGAAACAGCTCAATCAAAACAGCTTGGGAAAGGAAAGAAGGATGTGCTTGTCAGTGAAAGTCTCCATAGAAAGGCCAGAAAACTTCTGCTTCTGCCTTGACCATCCTGGGCAGGATGGTTATCCTTGATAGGCCTGCTCAAAGTTTTATTTATTTGAAATTAGAGCCTAAGTCTCCCTTTGACCTTGTAGATGCAGAAATATGAAAATTTCTCTCATTAATGGAGAAAGAACATTATAAGAAATGTTAGAATAGAATTGATAAACATAATCCATGGGGGGAGCCCACTGGAGCAATAGCACAGCAGATAGGGCATTTGCCTTGCACACGGCTGACCCGGGTTCGATTCCCAGAATCCCATATGGTTCCCCGAGAACCACCAGGAGTAATTCCTGAGTGCATGAGCCAGGAGTAACCCCTGTGCATTGCTGAGTGTGACCCAAAAAGCAGAAAAAAACCACCATTATCCATAGGGCTAAAGGAATAGTGTAGTAGGTTAAAGCACCTGCATTGCAATCATATCGTCATGAGTTCAAATCCCCAATGTTCTACATGTGCCAAGCATGTAGCTTTGCAATTTATGTTTTTGGTTCTTGATTTTTGGGCCACACCAGTGGTGTTCAGGGTTTGCTCTTGGCTCTATGTTCAGGAATCACTCCTGGCAGGCTTGGGGGACCATATGTGGTATCAGGGATAGAACGCAGGTCAGCCATGTGCAAGGCAAGCGCTCCACCCACTGTACTCACTCGGCCCCCAGCTCTGCATTTTAGCCTAGTATATCTAAGTCTGTCATCCTTTCTAGGCACCACCAGCAATTTCCAGGGTGTGACAGTCAAGTGAATGTAAGCATCACATATAGAAGTGTGACTCTCAGTGAGCATCACTACTTAAAAAAAAAAATCATGTGGCATGGTCAAAAAATATGATCCAGCAAGCACTCCTGAGCAGCACAGAAATCCTCAACAAGTTCCACAACCATAAACCGTGTGCATCATTTAGGAGTATGATGCTCATCAAGCGTGCAAGCACCATAACCAAAGAAGTGCAAACTTTCGTGAGGACCACATCTGAGTATACAAACACTGCAACCCAGAGAGACCATCACAGCCAAAAATGTGCAAACACCATTGTGAGGAACGAATTCAACTTAATTCCTCCTAACTCCCTCCCCAATCATAACAACAACAAAGGGAAGTGGGAGGGAATATAAAAAAAATTAAAAAGCATCCTCTAGAGAGCATAGCTGAGAGCTGAAAACCAAGTACAGACTGATGAAGTTGACTGCATAAGTAGACATGAAGTTTGGCACTCTCGGCACTTCAGAGCTTGTTCTGTTACAGGCCAAAAGTCACAGACTGACCCAGCTGGATGCAGATTACTCAGCACTCTGAAATGGAGTCTGGTTCTTGAGCTTCTCTCCAAAAGGTTACTTCATTTGTTCTGAATAAGACTCTCTCATTCTACCAGACCACTTCACTAAGTCTCCTGTTGACTTAGGTCACCCTCATTTAAGGATAATAAACAATGGAGGTGGGAAAGAGAGAGAGAGGGGAACGAGCTGAGATGTGAAATGTGGCTCAAGCAGCAGAACATTTGCCTTGTATATATAAAACCCCAGCACCAATGGTACTCTAAACATTGCTAGATATGACCTATTAATTAAAACAAACATAAAGCAGAGTTATTTATTTTAAAAAATGGCAGAAATCTGAAATTAGAAGACAGAAGTAAAACCAAATCAATATAAACTCCCCATGTCCCAGTTCTAGTAATCCCAGTCATTCTCCTTATTACCTAAAAGTGCTTAAAGAATCCATGAGCACATTTTACTTCAATCTCAAATGTGTTGCTGGATTAGAATCAAAGCAGAATGTTAAGCCATTTGGAAGAAAGAAAGCGTTCCTCAAAATCCTGTCATTTGTGAGGAGAACTGAAAAAGGGGAACTGGGGTGAGTGAGACTAGGCTCCCATCATTAGGGACATAGTCTACAGCTGGTGGAGTCTCAGGCCTTGGCCAGCATTCCTCTTTGCTTTTGTTTCTCCTAGGACAACATCTGTGATGGTTAACTCACCATTCAGTAACATTTATGATTCCTTCTTATCTTAGGGTATTTTAAAAGTTCTTTTTGTGACTGACCAGAGATGCTCAGGATTTATAGAAGTTAGTGCTTATATTGAATCCTAAACATTGGACCTGCTTACCTAAGAATCTGAGTAACTAACCTGTTGCCAAATAGGTGGGTGCACCCTCATGCAGAAAAGATCTTCAAGAGCTAACTAGCTTAATACCCATGAACTCACCAGGAAGAAAATTTTTCCACACTGGGGGCAAAGGAAATTTTTCCACACTGGGGGCTGGAATATTCCTCCCCAAATCTCCAGATCTCTCTCACTACTTATTCAGGGATGTGGGTTATTAGTAATGGCGGGGAATGGGCTGAATTGAAAGGAACACCAGAGGGTCAGAGCGATAGTACAATGGGAGGGCATTTGCCTTGCACATGACCAACCCAGGTTCAATCCCTGACATCCCATATGGTCCCCACACACTGCCAGGAGTAATTCCTAAGTGCAGAGCCAGGAGTAACCCCCTAAGCATCAATGGGTATGACCCAAAAAGCTTCACTGTCACTGTCCTCCCATTGTTCATCAATTTGCTCGAGCGGGCCCAGTAACATTGTGAGACTTGCTGTTACTGTTTTTGGCATACTGAATACATCACAGGCAGCTTGCCATGCTTTGCCGTGCAGGCAAGATACTCATGCAAAGTGCCCACCTTGAGGTCATTGCTCTATAGCTGCAGAGGAATACCTGTCCTGCATATCAGTCAACAAACCAGCAGTTATAACCAAAGCAGACTAGTGGTTTTCAACCTTTCTACACTTGCAAATCAAAAGGTGGGTGAAAAATGCTGTTCTACCTCTTTCAGCCATCTCCCCAGCCCTGCATAATGTTTCCAAAGGGTAAAAAGAACCCTACTTTTCCAAGATTGAAGGACCTATGAGAATTATCTCTCATGAAGATTATTTAGACAAGATAATTATTTAGTATCACTAGAAGAGAAGTTAACTTTAGAGGATTCTGACTGGTTTTACTTAGGTCAACTAAATTGTGGCACAAGATCCCATAAACTTGATCCATGCCAGCAGAATTTTAGAATCAAAAATCCTGTAACACCTAGAAAACTGTACCTTCCCCCAGCTGCCACATACTCATGTCATTATCCCACAATCTGAGAAGACAGATTTAGGATTAATAATTTATTACCTTCCTGTCTTGCAATGTAGTTAAGAATATAGGTCAGTTTGGTAAGGGAAAGTTTCTGCTTAAGGCTCATTGCTCTGAGATATATTCCATTAGTCATCCATCTTAAATTAGGTGCCCAGCAAATATAAGAGCAGAAATATAACATCACCTAAAAAGCCTCCTGAAAATGCTTTTCTCCTGAAGACAGGAGTCATGAATATTCAAAATATATTATTCTCCTAACTGTAAAAGATAACACTTGGACTGACTGATGTAGCAGGGACCACAGTCCTCAAATTACAAGGAAACATTCCGAGCAAAGAAGGAAAGTGATTTTAATGCCTTCAGTCTGCCAGGAGCACACACAAGCAGTTATGAAAACAGGGGGAAAAAATGGCAACTAGCAAGAGTAAGACCTACTGCTAAACCAGAACCTGACCCGGTTCTAGCTGCAGTCTTTATGGGGGGTGAAGGTGATCATTAATCTCTCCTACCTAGAGTTTAATTAAATATTAAAATGTGCAAGTATGCGGTAGATGGAGATCAAAATAGCAACTTTTGTTTGTTTGTTTTTGTTTTGGGGGCCACAACTGGCTGGGGGGGCGGGGGTGTACATCTGATAAACCTGAGTGCAAAGTCAGAGCACTGCCTGGCTTACTCCTCCTAGTGGGATGCCCGGGTTCAAATCAGAGTCAGCCATGTGCAAGGCAACCACCCTACCCACTATATATCACTCCAGTCCCTAAAATACCAACTTTATAGTAAGTAATAGGGCTGGAGCGATAGCCCAGCAGTAGGGCATTTGCCTTGCACGCGGCCGGCCCGGCCAACCCAGGTTCAATTCCTTTGCCCCTCTCAGAGAGCCCGGCAAGCTACCGAGAGTATCTCGCCTGCACAGCAAAGCCTGACAAGCTCCCCGTGAGTATTCAGTATGCCAAACACAGTAACAACAAGTCTCATAACGGAGATGTTACTGGGCCCACTCGAGCAAATCGATGAACAATGGGAGGATAGTGCTACAGCGCTACATAGTAAGTAATAAGGTGTCAGGAACATAGTTCAGCTAAAAGATCACAAATTTGCTTTCTAATACTTTCTTTGTTTTTGGGCACACCCAGTGTTACTCCTGCTCTGCACTCAGGAATCACTCCTGATGGGTTCAGAGGACCTTATGGGATGCTGGGAATTGAACCCAGGTTAGCCACAGGGAAGGCAAGCGCCCTAGCTGCTATACTATCTCTTCAGCCTCTCCAATACTTTCTTTTTTTTTTCTCTCATTTATTTTTCTTTTTGGGTCACACCCGGCGATGCACAGGGATTACTCCTGGCTCTGCACTCAGGAATTAACTCTTGGCGGTGTTCAGGGGACTGTATGGGATGCTGGGAATCGAACCCACCATGTGTAAGGCAAACGCCCTACCCACTGTGCTATCGCTCCAGCCCCTCCAATACTTTCTTAAACTGAATAAAACTTATTCCTTCAGACTAATGCGAGCTGTCCTGGCATGGGTCAGTTAAGAGCTGGTCAGAGAAAGAATACATACAAATCTTGATGACTGGCTATTCCCAACACACAGCAGCAATCCTTTCCAATACCACCTGTTTGAAAAATCACTCTTTGGTTGGAGTAAAATCCCACATAATAACAGTGGATCTGATGTCAAAATACTGAATGTAATGAAAGTATAGAGTAATGTGGAAATCATCTGCCCCACAGGTAGGGGGAGGGTGTAGGATGAGGGGTATACTAGGGTTTTTGGTGGTGGAAAGTGGGCACTGGTGAAGGGACAGGTGTTTCATCATTGTATGACCGAGATTTAAACCTGAAGGCTTTGTGACTGCTCTCATGGTGATTCAATAAATAAATTTATAAAATGGGGGGGAAAAAGTAAGGTGGAGTTCATGCCAATTCAATTAGCCTAAACAATGGCTGAATAAATAGCAATACTCATATTAAAAAAAGAAAAAAAATCACTCTTTGTTCAAGCAGAGTCAGAGAAAAGGTGAGAAAAGGGCAAAAATCATCTTCCAAATATTGTTCCCTCCTGGGCAGTGAAGTATGCACATACTAGGCCGAGACTGAAAAATATAGTAGGTTGTCTAGTTTGTGTGAGAGAAGGACCTGGGGGGGAGGGGGGGGAAGAAGAAGAACAAAAACAGAGTAGGAAAGAATGATTTCTCCTTAACAAACATATTCCAAGGCGATTCTACTTTCAACATTATCTTCAGGTTACTCCCACAAATTTACTATGGGCTAAATGCTAGGTATGTAACTGAGTAATATAGTTCTGTAAAGCAGACACATAATCACACTAGACTTCTGCTTTCAGCCATGAAGAAACTAATATAATCTATCTTGGAAATAGATTCACTATCTACCATAAATAACTATTAAATTGGTAGGAATATATTTAAGAGGCAAGAGGCAGTGCCATTCTGCCTTAGTGAGAAGATGAACATTTAGAAGACAACCCCACAGCTGTATAGTTTTCTGTTAAGGGACATCTTGACCATAAAAATCAGGGATCCAAACACAACAGTGGAATCTCACTGGACCCAACAAGAATAGTTTGGAGAGAATTTAGTAGTAAAGACACTGAAAAAGAAAAAGCTATATAAAGGGGTGGGGGTGGGGGGCTCCAGTAGTCCAAGGGAGGCTCCCCTGCCAATCTTTGGTTAAGACCTGGGATAAATGGGCCTATGAGATAATACAGCAGGTAGAGCACTTGCCTTGCACACAGCTGACCTGGGTACCATCCTCAGCACCTGCATATGGTACCCCCAGGACCACCAGAAGTGATCCCTGAGAGCATAGCCAGAAATAAGCTCTAAATATTGCTGGTGTGACTCAAAAACAAAAACAAGTTATGCAACCCCACACTGAGTGGTGAGCCACAGTTAGGTTCTAGAGCAAGAATAAGACTTACGCTGAATCTTTCTCCTCACAAAAACCACATATAGTACAGAATGATATAATAACAGATATACATGTATACAATATATACATATACAGAGAAAGACACTATGAGAACATTGAAGAGCAGGCTCAAAACAGTTATCCCCTGAGAAAGCAACAAGAACTTACATTTATCTGAATCAGAATACATCCGGCTGAATAAACTCAGCATATGCAAAAGGATTTTATGTGGAAATATGAAATAGCATTCTATAATACTCATCTAAATGTGGAATACAAGGGAAGTAGCTTAGTGGTAAGATAGTTGTATCTAGAGAGTGGTATCAAGCACATACCTTGTATGTGTGAGACCCTGGGTTCAATCCCTGAAAAAAAATTAATAAATGTGGAGGAGAAAAGGAAATCAAGAATGATACAGGAATTTCCACCTCAGAATACAAGTGAATCAAAAGAGAAAGAAGGGTAAAGGATGATAAATTCATTTTTAATAGATTAAGTTAGTGGCAGCAAGGCTGGAAAGATAGTACTACAGTAGGACACTTGTCTTATACATGGTATGCTGATTGGATTCACAGCATCCCATATGGCCCTGGTGCACTGCAAGGAGTAATTCCTAAGTGAAGAGCCAGGAGTAACCCCTGAGCATCACTGGGTGTGACCCATAAATAAACAGAAGTTAGCAATAGCTGTGTGACATCCAGTGAAAGACATGTAACAAATAGGTAGCCATGTGGTCAGAAGTGCAGAAGAGAATAGAATGAACACCTGTAGATTTAGGAGCTGGGAACATACAGATTACAATTAGGGGAATGAATAAGACTACTCAGGGAGAGCACAAAAGACTGAAATAAAAAAAGGGATTAAACAGAACCACGAAGAACAACATTTATGGGAATGAAGAAAAAAAATTAGAAAGTATTATGCATCCATCTACTAAAAAGAAAGAAATGTATGATGTAATTTAAGGCAACTAAGGAAAGGATCTTAAGAAGCATTAAGTCATTGTATGGCTTAATCTCAAACATGAAAGTTTTGTAATTCTATCTCATGGTGATACAATTAAAAACAAAAGGTAATGTGGAGTTCATGCCCAATTCAATCAGCTTAATCAATGGCTGAACAAATAACAGTACTCCTACATTATTTAAAGAAAAAGAAGCAGTATTCAAAGGAGTGAAATGAAGCAGAGACATTAAAATAAAAGTAAAGATGCCCAACTAAGAAGATCTCTGGTCACCTTAGCAAAAGTCAAGATTTAGGCAGAATGAAGATCTCACAGAATTCAGACTTGGACAGATGTGGCAGAAAAAAGACTGAGAAATGGTCTGCTCTTTCAGAAATCCTCAGTGATTGGGAGGATCAGGTCAAGGACCAGGCTAGAAATCCCTCATGAAGAACAACGTCTGTGGCTGGAGTAATAGCATAGCAGGTAGGGCTGCTGTACTTGCACAGGCCTATTTGATCTCTGGCATCTCCCAATTCCAGAAGAAGTGATCCCTGAGCACAGAGCCAGGAGCAAGCCCTGAGAACTGCTGGGTGTGGCCCAAATACAAACAAAACAAAACAAAAACAAAGAATAATGCCTAGCTCAATAAATAATTGTTGAGGGCCAAAAAGATAGCTAGACAGACTGGCATGCATGCTTTACATGTAGAAAGCTCAGGTTCAATCCATCATTGACACAACTCTCAAGCACAGAGCCAGAAACAATGCCCCCAATTCACATATGTAATTATACATATATTAATTTAATGCATTTTACAAAAAATTGAACAAATGAATTATTTATACCCATCTGATATTTCATTTATCCTTGTTTTTTAGTGTATCAGTCTGTCTATCTGAGAACTGAGTACGTATTAGGACATTGCCAATTTCCATTTCTTCTATTAAGCACTCCTCAATTTTTCTAACATTCAATAACCTCTTCTATCTGATCAATAAAACATATAACAACAAGTGCTGGCAAGGACATAGAGACACTGTAATTCATATATTGCTGGTGCAAAAATGAAATGGCACAGCTACTTTGGAAAACAAAATGTTAAAAAAAAAGGCTACCATAAAATCTGGATTCCACCCCTAAATATATATTTTTAAATATGGCAGAGCCCTATAGTATAATTCAGCCACAAGAAAGGAATGCTATAGATCAATGCTACAACATAAATGAAACTTGAAAGCATGTTAAGTGAAAAAGACAGAAAAAGACACGAAACTGGTAATACAGCAGGTAAGGCCTTGTTGTGTGGCAGATACAGGTGCTATTCTCAGCACCACATAAGGTTCCTTGAGCAGAGTTACTGCTGAATACAAGGCAGAAGTAAGCCCTGAGTATAGTGGGTAAGGCCCAAAAATCAATCAACAACACAAAAAGCCTTATACTGGGGCTGGAGAGAGAATACAAAAAATAGGATGCTTGCCTTACACACAATTGAAACACAATCTTAAACTCCCCTTATTGTCCCCTGAGCCCCACCAAGAGTAAGCCCTGGGCACTGCTGGGTGTGATTGAACAAACAACAAAAAAAAAGCTATATAATGCATGAATCTATTTATATAAAATGTCCAGAACAGGCAAATTCTAAGTTCAAAAGTAAATTACTGGTATCAAGAACTAATGTGAGGGACACATAGGAAATAAATGTTAATAGGTGTGTACTTCTTTTGGGAGTGAGGAAAATGTTCTGGAATTAAATACTAGTATTATATTAGCTTGTTATGTATTTGTTTTCAGGCCACATCTGGCAATGCTCAGGGTTTACTACTGGCTTAGTGGTCAGGGGTTAGTTCCTGGTGTGCTCAGGGGACCATGCAGTGCCAGGGACTGAACCTCAGTATCCTGCATGCAAAACCCTTTGAGACAGTCTCCTTAAGCCCCTAATAGATACTAGAACCTCTAAGTCCCTCCCTAACCATATTTCTTCCATCCTAAACATAATCATTTTATTTTTTTTTAATTTTTTATTAGTGAGACATCATGAGGTTCAGTTGTAGACTTACAAATTTTTGTGCTTGGGTTTCAATTATACAATGATCAAATACCCATCCCTCCACCAGTGCCCCCACCACCATGGATCCCAGTATCCCTCCCACCCCTCCATCTCCCCCCATCCTACCCTGCCTCTGTGGCAGGGCATTCCCTTCTGTTCTCTCTCTCTTATTGGGTTTTGTCGTTTGCAAAAGAGGCAATGGGTAATAATCACTAAACATAATCATTTTAAATTCCAGCAAAAATTATCTGAAAATTTACCAGTGTCACTCTTCTGCTTAAAATCTTCAACAGCTCCCACTTCTCTAAGGTAATGTATAAAAACTAGTGTTTGTTTACTGGAACAGACACAACAGTGGGTAGAACATTTTCACTTAAACACAGCAGACCCTGGTTCAATCCCTGGCATCCTGTATGGTGCCCCAAGCAACATCAAGAGTGATTCCAGGATGGGAGAAGCACGCTGAAAGTAGACTATAGACCAAACATGATTGTCACCCATTGCCTCTTTTGCAAACCACAACACCCAATAAGAGAGAGAGAACAAAAGGGAATGCCCTGCCACAGAGGCAGGGTGGGATGGGGGGGATGGGGGTGGGAGAGATACTGGGATCTGTGGTGGTGGGAAATGGGCACTGGTGGAGGGATGGGTATTTGATCACTGTATAATTGAAACCCAAGCACAAAAATTTGTAAGTCTACAACTGTACCTCATGATGTCTCACTAATAAAAAATAAAGTGATTCCTAAATACAGGAATAAGCCCTGAGAAGAGCTGATGTAGCAAAAAACAAACAAAACAAAACCATACACACAAAAAAATAGTGTTTCCTTACAAGAAGTGCATAATACAAATCACTGGATATGAAAGGAAATTCATATAATTATGCTTTTATCTTATTTTTGTTGATCTCTTTAAAGTTTTGTTTCTGGCATCTCACCCACATAAAATGTAACAATAAAACTTGTTATAATGTGTATAAAAAATACACTAGGGGACTGGAGAGATAGTACAGGGGTATGTGCCTTGCACAGAGATCCCAGTTCAATCCCCAGCACCACATATGGTTCCCTAATCACTGCCAGGAGTGATCCTTGAGCACAGAGTTAGGAGTAAGCCATAAACACCATAGAATGTAGCTCCAAAGCAAAAACTAAAATAGAACAACAGCAGCAGCAGCATAAACTGGTTCAAATCCCTGGAACTGCATATGGTCCTCCAAGAAGCACCAGGAGTGATCCCTTAACACAAGAATAGTTCTGAGCAATACTGGGTGTGTCCCAAAAAACAAAACCCAACAAACAAAAATTCTATTCAGAAGCTAAGAGATAGTATAGCAGGTAGGGTATTTTGTTTTACTTGCCGCTAACCTGGGTTCAATCCCCAGCATCCCATATGGTCCCCTGAACCCTGTCAGGAGTGATCCCTGAGTGCAGAGCCAGGAGTTTGCCCTGAGCACTACCAGGTGTAACAAAAACAAAAATAATCTGTTTAGACATCAGCTTCTTTGGAGAGAATTTCTGGATTCTGTCCCTTTACCTGCAAGCTAGATGTTCTCTGATCCCAAAACCACTCTAGGAATCATATTCCTCTCCCTTTTCTCTTACCACAGCATATTATTAAATCTCCCTCATTAAACTGGGAGTTCTTCCAGGGAAGGAATTATGTTGTACTCATCTTTACTGCCCTATAGTGCCTAGCCTAGGAATTAGAGTAAACTTTTAAAAATTATTCTGAATTAAATACTTTTTCTCTGCATTACAAAATACAAGTGGGAGTGGGGTGAAAACAGAGTACAGTGGGCAAGGCACTTAACTTGCATGATGCTAACCCAGGTTCGATCCCCAGCATCCCATATAGGCATAGTCCTCCCAGCACTACCAGGAGTGACTCCTGAGTGTGGAACCAGGAGTAACCCTTGAACATCACGAGGTGTGGCCCAAATACAAAGCAAAACAAACCAAATTTTAAAAAATAGACATACACGGGGGTAGGGAGGGAGATCTTTCAGTGCTCAGGTGACCAGGCAGTGCCAAGAATCAACCAAGTCTGACTGATTGAAGAGCAAGCACTGTAGTCTATTAAGATATATCCACAGCCCTTAAAAGATTTATCTGTATATGTAGAAGCAAGGGAATGTCAGTAAAGTTCATAACCAATTAGCTTTAGGTCTAACTAATAGCCTCAGATAACTCTCACTGCAGGTTTACAAGGCTCCTTAGGTCCTCTCATCTCCTGCCACCCACAATTCTCCAGATGCAGACATTCTTTCTTTACATATGTTAATATATTTGTCAAATTAGGGCAGGGGTTTGACTGGGCTACACCTGGCAGTGTTCAGGGATTACTATTTGCTCTGTGTTCAGGGATCACTCCTGGCAATTCACAGGAGCCTATATACTATACTGGGGATCCAACTGAAATCAGCCGTGTGCAAGTGACTTAGTGTACTATCTCTCAGACCCCATATTTGTTTGTATTTTAACAAATATCTGGGACAGGGATATGCTCAAAGGGCTTCTTTTTGCATGTTCTGCATGCAGGAGACACAGGTTCAATCTTGACCTCCAGGCCCTAAATCATCTCTTAAGCACTGCCAACAGTGATGCCCCACCTAGCACTGAACAGGGAGTAGCAGCCCCTGAGTACTTCTAGGTGTGGGCCAAAACCAAAAAGAAAAACATAGTATATACACACACTACTGTAAATCAGATCTTGTTGGTCTCAAAGGCATTGTAACTTTTGTTTTTACTTTCTTTGGAAGAGGCCTCCTGAGTAGTGATCAGGAACCTTGGGCTACTGTACTCCACCAATACTAGAACAACCTGGCCAGTTGGTTCAATGCTACTGTCTGGCTCAGGTCCAACAATGATGGGGCCACAAGAGTTACCCTGCTGGTGCTTAGGGACCTCTAGATCCTACTCCCAGTTCTGTGCTTAGAGATGATTCTCAGCATTGCTCAGGGGATCATGCAGAGCCAAGTGCAGGGTATGGAACCTGGACATGATATGGAACCTGGATACAAAGCATGCAATTAGCCTGCTGAGCTATCTCTTCATGCAGCCCTCCCCGCCATGTGGTTTGATTTTTTTTGGTGGAAGTGAAGGATTGGGCCACACCTGGAAGTGCTCAGGGCTTACTCTTGGCTCTGCACTCAGGAATCAGTCTTAACAGGTTTAAGATACCATACGGTGTATGGATTGAACCCGGGGGCTGCATGCCACACAACTGCCCTACCTGCTGTACTATCACTCCGGTCCCCACAACTCATGTCTTATTAAGATTTCATCTCATGTCTCTCCTTTGACGATATTCATTTTAAACTTTAACTATCAAATGCTGGATGTATTAGCCTGATTTTTTTTTTGGGGGGGGTTGGGTGTTCACTCATATAATGTTCCAACACCCATCCCTTCACCAGTGTACATTTCCCACCACCAATGTCCCCTGTTTCCCTCTCCCACCTTCCCCTACCTCTATACCAGGATTTTCTTTCCTCTCTCTCCCCTTCTCTCTCTCTCTCTTTCTCTCTCTCTCTCTCTCTCCCCCCCCTTTCCCTCTCTCCCTGCATTCTTCCCTCCCTTCCTCTCCCCCCGCCCATTATGGTATGAAATACATACACCAAAAGGTTATCAGGTATATCCCTTTACCTACTTTCAATACTCAGTTCCTGTCCACAGTGATCATTTACAACCATTGTCATACTAGTCCCTTCTCTATGGTATTAGCTTTAAAGTTTAATTCTCAAAGGACAATTCCCTTATTGCTAATTTACTAATCTATTTAGTCAACAAATGCTTGTATCTCTGATGTGCAATCCTCTGGTATTGATTAGGAATACCTAGTACTATATTGGCAAAATTTCTGTTCTCAGGAAGCAGACAATCCATTGCAGGAATTTTCAAGTTCTTAGCATTATCTCACTGTGTACAGATAGTGATAATCCCAGGTCTAAAATGCACTTGTCAAGCAATTTAACAATAACATTAGAAGAATAAAAAAGATTTAATGGCCTACAAAAAGAGCACTTTTTAATCAGATAGATTATAATCATTGTTTTCTGAAATGCGCTATAGCAATGAGTCCAAGAAGAGAAATTTCAAAAGAAGCTCACAGGACTGGAGAGATAGTGCACTTGCCTTGCACATGACTGGCCTGGGTCTGCTCTCCAGCACCACATATGGCCCTCTGAGCACCATCAGGAATAAGCCCTGAGTATCACCAGGTGTGGCCAAAAACAAAACTTAAAAGAGAAGTTCACAGGGCCAGAGATAGTACAGGGTTAAGGCACTTTCCTTATATGCAGCTGAAACATACTTGATTCCCAGCACCACATGGTCCTTGAGCACAGAGCAGGAAGCAGGCCCTAAATATTGTCTGAAGTGGCCCAAATCCTCCCAACCAGAATTTCTTTTTAAAGTTCACTATGTTTAAGTCACTGGATACCTGGGCCTCTGTCAGAGCTGGGATAGACACTAAATGGTCAGTAGGAACGGGGGACAACTGGAGGCTTGTATTATCTGGGCTTGTTTTTAGAAATAATTCATCTAATCATGAATTAAATGATAAAAGCCAACAGCCAGGAATGAATCTTATCAGGGAAAATTATCAGTGTTCAAGAACAAACTGAACAAATTCACAAGTAGATAAACACTGAGTCAGACTAGGAACAATAGGTTTTTGCTGCTACTGCTTTGTGGTTGCTTTTTCAGGTAGGTATTTTTTTTCTCTACATGTACATTGCAAAAAAAAATCTCAAAAAGGTAAGTATAAAGAGATAATAATTTTACTATTCAAAAATACACAAAAACATTTAGCTATTTATTTGTTCCAGGCTGTTCTCTATTATATAAAAGTATTTTCTTCTTTTCACAAAATTGGCACCATAGTGAATATGTGCTTCTGCATTCTGATTCTATTACTTAACATAGGCACATTTTTCCATATACTTATTCTTCCAAAATATGAATTTTGAGGTTGAATAATAGTCCATCATGTGGATATGCCATAATTTTACCACCATTCTATATTGGCAGGTTATAGCAATGTTTTGTAACAGAGAATAAATGTTATAAATGCATTCAAACACAAATATCTAAACATTTTCAACGCTTAGTTTTTTTGGCCATGATTGGGCATAATCCTGAATCTGTGCTCAAGAGTGATCCTTAGAGGTTTACAGTGCAGGCAGTTTGAACCAGTACTGGCAGCACTGTAGGGCAAGTACCATACCTCCTGTACTAGCCCCCTGGAGTCTAACTGTGACTTTTCATTATTTTATTTTATTTATTTTTGTTTTGAGGTCACACATGGCAGTGTTCCGGGCTTACTCCTGGCTCTGCAGTCAAGGATCACTCCTGGAAGACTCGGGGGACCATATGAAATGTCTGGGATTGAACCTAGGTCTGCTGCTTACAAGGCAAACGCCCTACCCACTGTACTATCACTCTGACTCCATATTTTATTTTTTGGTTTTGGGGAAACACCTAGAATTCCTCAAAGCTCAGTCCTGGTTTTGTGCTGAAGAATCACTCCTGGCAGGGTCCAGGGAACCATATGTGGTGCTGGTAATTGATTCCTCCATGTGTGCAGTATGCAAAACAAGTTCCTTACCCACTATACTTATCCCTCAAGTCCCACTGAGTGTGCTCTTGAGGCAAACTTCTATAAGGAAGTTTAAGGTTAAAGAATATGAACTTTTTGTTTTTGTCTATTTTGTTTGCTTAGGAGTCATTCTCAGTAGTGCTAGTGGACCACGTCATGTTGGAGATCAAACTCAGGGCTGTAACATATAGAGCGTATGCATGTGCTCTAGTTCTTTAACTAGGGATCACTGCCAGCTGTGTTAAGGAACAGGAGGGGGCCTGGGTCAGTCCCAGTGATGTGTTTGTCCAAGCAATGCTGGGGACTTCCAGGGCCACGCCAGTGGTGCTCAGGGGCCAATAAAGCCACATCTGGCCATGTCAGGATCTATCTCACGGCCTTGCACATGTTAGGGATGTACTCCCTGAGTTAACTCCCCGGCTCCAGGATTTTCTCATTTTAACCTTTAGTTTTTTTATTAGTAATAAGAATGAATATTTTAAAAAATTATAAAACATTTAAAATTTTTATTTTTGGTACTTTTGTCACATCATTCATTAGTGGTTTTAGGTGCTGGAGAGATGGTACAACAGTCTCCAGTTTAGGTGCTGGAGAGATGGTACAAAGCGCTTGCCTTGCATGCAATCCACCCAAATTCTATCACTGGCACTCCACGTGGTACACTGAGCACCTCAGGTGTCGCCCCAAACAAACAAAATGTTATGGTCTGGGTGACAGAGATGGCTTAAAGGGCAGAAGCAAGAGGGATAGAAACAGAATAATCTCTCTCATATGAGAAATATTAAAAAAAAACTAAGTAGGGAAATAACAAATGCTCAACGGTAACAGAAACAGAACTTATCTTCAGTACGAAGGTTACTATAGGGGAAGGTAGGGAAGGACAGGAGGAGAAACCAGGACAATGGAGGGAGGAGGACACTCATGGGGGGATGAAACCCTGTATCACTAACAGCATTACAAACCACAGTACCTAAAATAAAATTTGTTTTTAAATCTAAGGACCAGGATAATCTAGGTATCTCCCCTTTTATACCCTGCAGTCCCTTGTCCTGTTATCCACATATAACAGTTAAGTGAGAATAAAAAAATGGAGGCAGGAGCACCTGGTCTGCACATGGAAAATACAAGTTCAATCCCTAGCACCTTATAGTCCCCTTAGCAACAATGGGAGCAACCACCAAGCACCAGGCTAGGAGTTTCCCTGAGCACTACGGAGTGTGATAACCCCCACAAAATTGCTGTTTTTCTCTAATTGACATGGGAAAGCTCTAATAAACTAAAATAAGTAACACAGCTATCTGCCATTTGCTATATACATGCTTACTCAGTTTGAATACATACAGTTCTTGGTTCTTTCATGGTAAAAGTTCTAAACTCTTTTGAAAGACACTGGTGCAATCTCATCCTCACAATAACAACCCTGACAATATCACCTTCACACCGTCATATTTAATTTGTTCACTGGGGTGCTATTCTTAAATAATAAACTCAAGGGATATTAAATATTAGTTCAATAAGTCCACAATATTAACCAAGAGCTAGGTGAAAAATATGGAAACACTCAGAAATGTTTTTTTCTCACCTGTATTTAGAATATATCAAATAATAAGTGCTAATTATGGCCCAGGGTGAAAACCCTTCTTGGGTCCTCCAAAAGATCACTGGAAGGCATAGCAACAATAACAAAAAAGAACACATATTCTCAAGTAGGCAAACCTTGAGGAAGAATCCTCAATCTTATTCTTACTAGTGTGAGTGTAATCAAAACATCTTCTACCTTTTCTTACATATAAAATGAAATATAATGACATGTTTGAGGGTTTGAGTGAGGATTAAATAACATATGCAATGTTGGGCTGGGGAGAATGCTCAAAGGGCTCGTATTCATGTTTCCATGCTGGAAGCCCAGATGCAATTGCTCGCACAACGAGACCCCCTGAGTACCACCACTAGTGAGCCCTAGGTGCTGAGCCACAAGTACCCCTGAGCACTGCCAGGTGTGGCCCAAGCCTGCTCCCCTCCAAAAAAAATGTAGTGTTTATGAGTTTATAACCAGCAGCCTGGTAATGCAGAAATGCTCTTCAAGAATGTGAATTTCCTGCTCTCACAGTGTAACAACAGTTATTTAATTCAAATAATCTTACATAAAATGTTAGCTTGAAATAGTGAGCTGTCCCAGCAAAGCATCATCTGGGTAAAAATCATTTAGGTCAGCTTTCTGTTAACTACAATTTTCACTGTTATAATTATGCAATCTACAACCACCACTGCAAAACAATAAAAACTCCAAAGTTGATGTTACTGAAATTGCTAAATACAGTAATTGCTTGATTCTCAAAACCATGACCACCAATTCATTTAGGAAAGCAAAGGAAAACTTTAGAATTATAGTATCAAAAGGCTGATTAGTTATCCTAAACAGTGAGATAAGCCTTTTGGTCACTGCCCAGAATGGCATCATACTCAGAAGTCTTTCTCAAATTGCTGTTTTCTCACATACCATACTCTAAAAGAAACTATGTCAACAAAAACCACTGAAAGAAAGAAAAAAAAAAGCAGGCATTTTTTGACATTTATCCTACCTAGCTGATTCCTTACCAGTAATCTACAGGAGAAAAGTATATCTTATGAAATCAGTCCAAATTAATCCTCACCTTTCTTCTATGAAAAAAAAAAAAAAACAAGGAAACCATACTCCGTAAGAAAAGAAAGGAAAAGGAAAAGGAAAGTGAAGGGAATATGGTACCTCAACATCACGAGGAATGATGCTTGAGCACAGAGCAGGAATAAGCCTTATGCATCACTGGGTGTGATGGAAACAAAAATGGAAACAAAGTACTATTTACTAAGCACCTATGTTAAGAGTGTTGGACTACACAGGTCTGAGAGGTAATACAGCAGGTAGGGTGTTTGCCTTACATGTACCCAACCTGGGTTTGATCTCCAGCACCCAGATGGTCTCCTAAGCCCTGCTGGGAGTGACCTTGAACACAGAGCCAAGAGTAAGCTGTGAACACAGCAGATGTGGACCCAAAACAGAAACAAACAGACAAAAAAAGATGTATTGAGTGAAAACATCCAAGTCAAGGACAGCCTATCCAACTTTGAAACCTTTTCATTATATCTTCAAAAAGTATCAAAATGATGGTGCCAATTCTCCCGTATGAGAAAAAAATTAGATTTTGTTTTCCAAACAAAATAGACACATTAGCCCAAGGAACTAAAGGTTGACCAAGAGGATGACCTTTTCTGTTAATTATCAGATTGCTTTTCTATCTCCTACTAGTCTTTTAAATGAGCTGAAGAATTCAGAGTGCACCTCTTTTTTGAAAAATCTTGGGCTTTATTCCATACTGGAGATGCCCATTCTCTCTCTTGAACACGCATTTCCTCTTTTTCTCTTCCCTTATTTTTTTCTAAGATTTGGTTAATAAAAACTATCTCACTTCAAAAATAAATACATCTTAAAGAAAATGGTACCTGTTGACAACCACAGCACACTGAAGCAGAAGCAAGTATAAAACAGGTATAGGCCTCCCAAAGACTTCGTGAATGCCTGCCAACAAACTCCTGATAAAATCCAGGACGGAGGGGTTGGCTTAACTCCCAGCCTCTTCTCCATGATCTTCCAGATAGGCAGAACTAATACACTAGAAAGACAGAAAAAAAAATTATACAAAATAATTGATTCCTGGAAATGGGCAATGCTAGAGAATGTGACAAATTAGAGGGAAGAGATTTTTAAAGTTTTTCTTTCACTGCTTATCCCTGCCATAAGTTTTAAACCTGAGCTTTGACATAGTCTATAATTAACAGGATAAAAATACAGCAAGGGGAACGGAGAGATGGTACTGGGGTTAACTGCCAGCACTGCATATGGCCTCCCAAAACCCACCAGGAGAGGAGGCTCAAGAGATAGTATAATGGGTAGGGCCCTTGCCTAACAGACTGGAGTTCAATCCCCACACCCATTCCTCCAGGAGTGACCCTGAGCTTAGAGCCAGGAATAAGCCCTGAGACTGCTGGCTGTGCCTCCCATCCCCTCCCCCCACCCCCCACCCGCCACCCCCCACATACACACACGCACAAATCACCAGGAGTGATATCTGAGCACAGAGCCAGCAATAAGCACTCAGCACTGCTGGGTTTAGCCTCCAAACTCCAAAATTAAAAATCAAAGAACATAGCAAGAAAATTCATAGATAGCTTAGTGGTAGAGCACCTGCCTTGCAGGTATGAGGTCATAAATTTAACCCCCAACATTTCTCCATATGCTCAGTTTAATCCCAATAAAGGTCCAATCTTACAGACAAAAGAAAGTGCTGGGGCCAAAGTCACAAAGCTGTTAGTGGCAGAACTAGAATTAAAACTCAGATCTTTTTTTTTCCCAGATCGTATCTTCAAAGGTACTCCGAGGCGTGTGTGTGTGTGTGTGTGTGTGTGTGTGTGTGTGTGTAAATATATAAAGTCAGGGCTTACTCCTGGCTCTGTGCTCAGGAGTCACCACTAGTGGTACTCAGGGGACCATATGCAGTGCTGGGGATGAAACTCAGGATGGACATGTGCAAGCATCCTACCTGCTGTATTATCAGGCTCCAATATTTTTTAAGCCCCATTATTTAAAAAATTTTAGTGTGACTATCTTTAGGCAGAAAATGCACTCCCCAGTGTGCTGCTAACCCACCACTATTATGTTAAGTAAGTAAAGTAAAGTTTACTTACTATTATGTTAATACAGGCAAATTTACACTTTTCATTTTGAGATTTGGGCCTCATCCAGTAGTGCTCAGAAGACCATGCAGAGCTGGAGATCTCATCCAGAACTCTCACATGCAAAGCATGTACTCCAGTCCTTTGAGTTATTTCCCTACTCCCTAGGCTCCTAACTTATACTTTATGGGGTTTTGGTGTTTTTTGGTTTTTGGGTTTTTTTTTTTTTTTGGTTTTTGGGGTTACAACGCTCAAGACTTACTCCTGACTTTCACTCCTGGAAAGCTCTGGGGATCGTATAGGGTTCCAGGGATCAAATCCAAATTGGCCAGATGCAAGGCAAGTGCCCTGTTTGCTATACTATTGCTCCACTCCCACAAGTTGACATTTTAATGTCAACTCCCTGATCCCTAGAGTCAACTGCAATTCCAGGCTTGAATTCTGCACACCAACAAATATTTACACAGTTTCTAGCAAGGTATCATGATGGCTCCTCTGGAATCAAAGAGCTAGAGGATTTAGAACTCTTGAAAAAAGGGGGGAGCTGGAGCAATAGCACAGTGGGTAGGGCATTTGCCTTGCACGGGGCCAACATGGGTTCAATTCCCAACATCCCATATGGTCCCCTGAGCACCGCCAGGGGTAATTCCTCAGTGCAGAGCCAGGAGTAACGTAACCCAAAAAGCCAAAAAAAAAAAGAAAAAAGAAAGGGTAGGAGGGTAGATTTCCAGGCCAGAGACAGTATAAAAATTAAGGCACTTGCCTTGCATGTGGCTGACTCCCGTTCCATTCCCAACACCACAAGATCCCTTTAGCACCTCCAGAAAGGATCCCCAAGCACAAAACCAGCAGTAGCTCTCGAGCACTGCCAGGTGCCATTTGTGGTCTAAATCCAACCTCCCTGAACTTCAAGTGACTTGTAATCAGTTTCTTCTCTCTTACACAACTTTCCTATATTCTGTATATTTATATTCTATAATTATATAAACTTAGCAACATTTTTATGCTCTTGAGTTCCGAAGAAATGCAGAGTTGAGTTCCGAAGCAATGCAAAAATCTTCTGCCCTAAATGTGCACCTATAATCCCCATCCATCAATTAGCACAGGTTGACAGCTAGTACCCTCAGTCAGCACACAGGGAGATGGATTAGATCTCCAGCTCTGCATGGTCTTCTGAGCACTGCTGGATGAAGCTCAAATCTCAAAATGAAAAGTGTAAATTTGCCTGTATTAACATATTGCACAGGTTCAGTATCAATGCTAGCAAGAAACACACACACCTAGAGAACTGCAAAAATGAGGTATAGGCCACATAAAAGAATGCTCTTGATATTTTTCATGCAGGAAGACTGGATTCAATTCCTGGCACTGTATAACTGCTGAGCACCAAGGTGTGAGTTGCAGTTGCACTGAGCCACTTGCAATTCCCAAGCAGTAAGCTAGGAGTAGCCTCTGAACACCTCTGGGTGTGGACAAAAAAAAAAAAAAAACAACAAAGAAAAGGCTTTCACTGAGCCTTAGGTATCTGAAGGACATCTTTCTTTTACTTCCATCTATTCCTATTTCTAGTTGTTTTGAAGTTGCCTATGAGGGAGCAGGGGACAGAAAGGAGGTGTGTGGGCCAGTGACATGTTTAGGAGATTGTGAAATGGAGCCTAAGTTAGAAAGTATATCCAGCAACTGTTCTAGCCTGCCAAGATGGAATGGGTGAGTGTGCATGTGTATGTGTGTGTGTATGGATCTTACCCAATACATTTCTGCCTACCACAAAAGGATTTTAAACGCAAGGTGACTCAACAGCTGTCATCAATAGCATGACAGGTGGGCGAGAGAAGCATAAAAGAATGAATAGGTTTTGAAAACGGGAGTAATAAACACCATTGGATTAGCAAGTTGATTAGAAGTGCAAAAAAGTCTTACAAACCAAGCCTGAGAGAGGGAAAGTTAATTTCATGAACTCTCCCCACGTGTTATTCCTCTGAAACTTGCAGTTGCCTCAGGCACAAATCCCTGTTAGGGTCCAGGCAAAGGCTGGCTGACCAAAGGCAGGAACACAACACCAAGACCTAATAGGATTGTTACAGAATCAAAGGGTAACAACTCAGAAGAGAACACACACCCCCACAATACTTGACAAATGAAAATCTAGAAAAGCTCGCAATAGTTCTGGCATTTAGGGCGTTACAAGTACACCCGAAATAAAAGCACGCTCTGTTGCAGCAGCTGTTCAGACAGAGCAGGGGGTAATGTTTACTTAATACTTCAGGTTGATGGGGGATGTATCATAGTTCAGTCTGTCAGCTACATACGTAGAACTCCATTTATGTACAAAGCGATAAGATATGTTTGAACAACGAGAGAGCACGCCTGAAACAGTCTATTCAGCTGGTATGAGTAATCAAGAATAAAGCTCTTAAGGGGGGGGGGGGGGAACGGCTCAGATATTTGGGAAAGTTACAGAACAGACTGCCATGAATAGCTTTGCTTATATTTGCAGACTTTGTTTTCCAAATAGCTGGAAAAATGAACAGATTGTTCTGAGAGGTCGTCTTTCCAATTTGTCCCTAGCTTCAGTCTGTTAATCACACGAAGTTAAAGCGCTCCCGCTCTTTGCCTAACTCCATCTTTTGTGAGCCGGGAACCACCACCAAGCTTGGAGACCAGGCAAAAGCCATCCTGGAATCCCGCCGGCGGCTTTCTCCTTGGGCTTCCTTCGCGTCCCCGCAGTGCTCCCCGCTGTCACCGCGGGCTGCACTAGCCCGAGGTGGGGCACAATCTGCCCAGTCCCGAGCCGGGCTGGTTCCTCAGCCGAATTGACGCCGCCGACTCGGCCCCGCCCCCTCAATCTGCAGCCACTTTCCCTTCGGGTGTGGAAGACCCGAGGCCGGCGACAGACACGCGACGGGCGAAGCTGCGGAAGGCAAAGAAACTGGAAAAAAAAGCGCCCTGAGCCGGGTCCAGTCAGTCTGAGCGTCAGGGGTGGGAGGGAGCTGCACCGTCAGGCCCGAACCCCGAAAGAAGAGGCGGGAGGCGGGTGTTCAGTCAGAGACTCGGCTCTGCTTTTGCAGAGCCCGAAGCAGCTGGCTGCCCGAGCTCGGTCAGGAGCGCCACCGCTGGGTCCCGACACCCGGACAGCCGCCACCCCCCGGCCCCCCGCCCCCAAAGAGCCCATCCGCTCGCCCCTCCCCTGAGCTCAGGGTCCTCGGCCTGCCAGACAGCTGCCCCCGGCCACCTACCGGGGCTCAAGGCCACACAGCGGGACCCCGGCTCTCGGCGGCCTCCGCCTCCTCCCGGTCCATGGGGTCGGGGCCCCAACCTTCGCTCCCCTCACCCGGGGGAGGAAGAAGAAGGTAGTGCGGGGTCCCCACCCGGCCAGCTCCCTCTCGCCTCAGCCTCCCTGGACAGCGACGGCGACCGGAAACACCGCCTCCTCCCGCCTCACCGTCTCGACCCGGAAACACACGCCCCATGCTGGCCAAGCCCACCTTCCCCCGCCCCCCGGAAGCTCCATTCCAGCCGCGCGCCCGAGGGGGAGGCGGGCAGTGCTGCGGCGGAGAACGACGCACGAGCGCGAGATTCCGGACGCCCGGGCGGTCGCCCCTTGCTCTCCAGAGGCGCTCGGCTCCTTCGCGCGCCCCGCGGAAGCCCCCGGGCCCAGACTCGGGCGGTGCCCACAAGCAAGATGGCCGCAGCGGCGACACCCCCTACGGCTTAGCGCCCAGCCGTGCCATTGGCCAAGGCCCGGAGTGAAGCCGCCGCGGATTGGCCGAGAGCTCTGCGGGGGTGGGGGTGGAGCTGCAGCAGCCTGGAGCCCGGAGTGGGCAACGCGGCGTGAGCAGCGAGCGGCCCCAGGCTCCCGGAGCAACGAGCTTTGGAGAAGACTTCACCGCTCGGGGCCGCAGCCTGGTGAGCTCAGCCCCCTCAGGTCTCCCCTACTTCCCAGCCGGGGCCTCTCCGAGACGGTGCCGATCGATGCCGACAAACCTGGGGGACCCTATCGCGACTCCTTCGCGCCATATCGCGACATCACCGTGCCCTGTCGAGACTCCATTTTGTCACAGCCCTTTGCAATATTTATACCTATATATCTATATTTTTGCCCTGTCATCTTTGGGGGCTGTCCCATGTCGTGATCTTGCCGTGATCTCTCCGTGACATCACCGCGCCATCGTGAAGTGTGATCTCATCGCCGCCCTGTCGTGACTTCATCAATGTCGTGTTGTGACCTGGCTGCGGCGGGACAGGTGGTGACCGCCAGAAACCCTCCTCCCCTTCTCATCTCCCCATCTCAACAGCCCTGCTTCGATTATCCGGCTTTTGGATTCTCCGTTGTCCCGGGAGCTTCCCAGGACCGCTTCTTGCTTCTCCTGCCCCTGCTGGCATCCACGGGCTGACGGTGGGGTGGAGAGGGCGAGAGGAGAAAGAGTACAAGGGGTTAATTCTGCCGCCGCCGCCGCCGCCGCCGCCGCTTATGCTGCTGCTGCTGCTGTAGCTGCTGTAGCTGTGGCTGTGGCTGTAGCTGCTGCTGCTGCCGCCGCCGCCGCCGCCGCCGCCGCCGCCGCTGCTGCAGCTGCTGCCTGAGGGAGGGGAAGAAGGGAGACGAGGAGCCTGTGGGGGCGACTGAGAGCCCTGGCTAGAGGGGTGGGCTACCCAGGGGTCTCTTAGCCTTCCCTGGTCAGGCCCTTCACCCTCACTTCTGCTGAAGCTCGAGTCCTCCCAGAAGGGAGGGGAACAGAAACCTAGGATGCCCCCGTCCCTCGTGTCAGCCTGGGTCCGGATAATCGAACTTCCCTTTGCATGTCTCGGCTCCTCTGTCTGTCCTGCCTCCCTGTGTGCCTCTGTGGAAGAAGATAACCCTCCCCCCTTCCTCTGGTCCCTGGGGATCGCTGAACAGTGGGGCCAGTCCCCTCCCACCCCCAGAATCGGTTAGGAGAGCTGTCCAGCCGAGCAGCAGGATGCATGGTCCTTCCCCACTTTCTGGAGGTGACCTTGGACCAGGCTCCCTTCTTTATCCCTGAGGACTTGAGGGGCCAGCCCCTTAAAGGGGCTCTCCCGAGGGAGGCCAGTCCAGAGGTACCCCTCCCCCCATCCTCCCTGCCCTCTGCTAATCCCTCCCTCCCATCCTCCGCCTCCGCCCCCGCCCCCTCTCCTCCTCTGCAGAGGGGTGCTCAGTCACTCTTGTGTTCACAGTTGGGCAAGGCGGGCACCATGGCCTCGGATTGTGAGCCAGCTCTGAACTCATCAGAGAGCCGAAACCCCACCCTGGAGCGCTACCTTGGAGCCCTCCGTGATGCCAAGAATGACAGCGAGCAGTTTGCAGCCCTGCTGCTAGTAAGGAATTAATTGAAAATTGGGAGTTGGGAGGATTGGGTGTTGGGTGTTTCTCCTAAGAATGGGGTCAGCCAGTCCCCAGGGGGATATAGGTGTTTCTGGCAACCCTAGAGGCACCAAAGAAGCCCCTCTATGACTACCTTCAGACTCTGGCTTATTCCCTTGAGGCTCGGGACAAAGCAGAAAATGGGGGTGAATATGGCTTGTGGCCCCAAGAGCCTTGGAGGAAACTGCCTGGGTCTGCTCTCTGGGGCGTCCCGGAGCAGATGGGAGCTGACTCATATGTAACAGCAGCAGGTAGTAACTAGTGCAGAGTACTTGAGGCCTGGGGACGGTTGTTCTGGGGGTGGAAGGAGTAGCAGGACTGCAAGTAACTGCAAAAGGGTCCTGGGGAATGACTGGGAAGGCAGTAGGCAGGTGGAGGGTTAAAGGAGTTGATTTGGGGCTTTGCCCTGTTGGTGGAACCTGAGCTGGGGACAGCAGAGCAGGAGCTGCAGTGCTTGGGGGGGGGGGGGGGGGAGGTTGGTGTGTGGGGGGTGAAGGGAGGAGGGAGCAGAGCCGATGCTTGTTTGCCATGGCAACAGGGAGAAGGCTCCAGAGTCAAGGGCTCACACTGCAGAAGAGGAGGTGTTTAGGTGAAATGTAAGGGGAAATGTTTTGACAGGCAAAGCGGCGAGACACAGGAGCCATTTCCCTTGAGAAGGTGGCGGGAATGGATCAGAGACTTCTCTGGAGGGATCAGCTAGGAAGGGACCCTAAATCCTTGGAGGATTTTAAGCACTGAGTCCTAAGCCACTTCCAGCTGAGGTTGTGGGAATCTTAATTAGATGCCAGGAAGCACTTCCCAACTGACCAGGTAATGAAACAGCAGAACACAGTAGTTGAGGGGGACTAGATCTCCCATGGGGCTCATGGGAGGTGAAGCCCAGGGGTGCAAGGGTGGAGAGGGGAGTTCACCTCTCTCCTGGGAAAAGGAAAGAGCTAGTTAAGTTGACCTACGGGAGGTTTGCTGTGAGCCCCGTTATATAACCTGGCCCTGCTAATAGTGAACATTCTAAGGTTTTGCCACCTCTTCCTGCTGTCCTGCTGATAACCGATACCCCCCTTAGGTGACCAAGGCTGTCAAAGCAGGTGACATCGATGCCAAAACTCGACGGCGGATCTTTGATGCTGTTGGTTTCACCTTCCCCAATCGTCTCCTGACAACTAAGGAGGCGCCGGATGGCTGCCCTGACCATGTCCTCCGGGCCCTGGGCGTCGCCTTGCTCGCCTGCTTCTGCAGTGACCCCGAACTGGCTGCCCATACCCAGGTCCTGAACAAGATTCCCATCCTTTGCACCTTCCTCACAGCCCGGGGAGACCCCGATGATGCTGCCCGCCGTTCTATGATCGATGACACCTACCAGTGCCTGACAGCTGTGGCAGGCACACCCCGTGGCCCCCGGCACCTCATTGCTGGTGGCACTGTGTCTGCCCTGTGCCAGGCATACCTGGGGCATGGTTATGGCTTTGATCAGGCCCTGGCACTCCTGGTGGGGCTGCTGGCTGCTGCGGAGACACAGTGCTGGAAGGAGGCAGAGCCTGACCTGTTGGCAGTGTTACGTGGCCTCAGTGAAGATTTCCAGAAAGCCGAGGATGCCAGCAAGTTTGAGCTCTGCCAGCTGCTGCCCATCTTCTTGCCCCCGACTACCGTGCCCTCTGAATGCCTCCGGGATCTGCAGGCTGGGCTGGCACGCATCCTGGGCAGCAAGCTGAGCTCCTGGCAGCGCAACCCCGCTCTGAAGTTGGCAGCCCGCCTGGCGCACGCCTGTGGCTCCGACTGGATCCCAGCGGGCAACTCTGGGAGCAAGTTCCTGGCCCTCCTGGTGAATCTGGCCTGCGTGGAGGTCCGGCTGGCACTGGAGGAGACCGGCACTGAGGTGAAAGAGGATGTGGTAACCGCCTGCTATGCCCTCATGGAGCTGGGCATCCAGGAGTGCACCCGTTGTGAGCAGTCTCTGCTGAAGGAGCCCCAGAAGGTGCAGCTCGTGAGCATCATGAAGGAGGCCATTGGGGCTGTCATCCACTACCTGCTGCAGGTGAGGGCTCAGGCCCCTCCCCCCACCCCCAGGAGCCAGTGTGGGGGCAGCCCGAAGGCAAGGTAAAGGGGGCAGGACAGTTGATAAAAGCTGGTCCTGCAGCACGGCAGGGAGTAGTGTATGGCCGAGCCTCCCTCTCTCCCCCTCCCCGAGCCTCCACACAAGCACCATACCACACACCATATGTGCACTCACAGCACAGCACACACACAACACAGTAACCTCCCACTTACAACCCTCCCCCAGTACACACACACACACACACACACACACATACACACACACAGTCGGAGCAGTCTGTTCTGCTAATCTGAAGCATTGTTTTACACAGACAGAGGATCAGAACTGGTATTTCCTGGATCCCAGGTCCTGGGCTCTGGGTCCGTGGGTCCTGGGTCTCTGGGTTCTGGGTTCTGGGTCTCTAGGTCCTGGGTTTCTGCATCCTCAGTCCTGGGTCTCTGGATCTCTTGAGTCCTGGGTCCTGGGTTTCTGGGTTCTAGGTCTCTGGGTCTTTTAGTCCTGATCTCTGGATCTCTGAGTCCTGTGTCTCTGGTTCTGGATCTCTGGTTCCTGGGTCCTGGGTCTCTGGGTCCTGGGTCCTGGGCTCCCATGAGGCTATTCATGACACGTGGCTGCTTTCCCCCACATCCCCCCTCCCAATGTGAGTTAGTGTCCTGCCTGCCCCACAAGGGTTCACACACAATTCTGTTCTTTTTAGTGACCCGCCGCAGCCACTGAACTCACCCATGCATATCCCAAGCACTATGCCAGTTATGCCAAGTTCCTCATCTTTCTGAGAAGCTTGGGTCCCAAGGGGAGGGGACCATCACTCCCACTGATTGGACTATTGACATGGTAGCCAGTGAGTTATCCTCTTCTTCCTGGAAACAGCTGCTTCCTAGGTTACTTAGCTTTGGGGCTTCCTTCTTTGAGATACTCTAGAGTTTGGGAACAGAAGGATCTGGCTTGAGTCTCTGAGCTGGACTCCAGTGGGTGTGTCCCCACCTCAGACTGGATATTGGATTCACAGGGCAAAAGGAGGAGAGGCACCTGCCTTTGAAAGGCTGGTAGGCCAGGGTTGGTGTCATTGTATCATTCCTAGGCCAGGCAGAGGAGGACCTCTGGTCCTGCTCCATCTCAGGGCGAGGGTTCCTGTGATAACAGGTGGGGCAGGAGAAGCAGAAGGAGCCCTTCGTGTTTGCTTCGGTGCGGATCCTGGGCGCCTGGCTGGCGGAGGAGACCTCGTCCCTGCGTAAGGAGGTCTGCCAGCTGCTGCCCTTCCTGGTGCGCTATGCCAAGACTCTCTATGAGGAGGCTGAGGAGGCCAACGATCTCTCCCAGCAAGTGGCCACCCTTGCCATCTCCCCCACCACCCCAGGACCCTCCTGGCCGGGGGATGCTCTTCGGTGAGTTGTTGCAGCTTGTCCTGCCAGACGGTTCTAAAAAAAAAAAGTGGAAGACAGGGGCATCTCACCCTCCAGACTGGTCTGTGCCAGGAGCCTGAATGGTGTAGAGGATTGCCTTTGAGAATATTTCTTGGAGGGGGCGGAGGGGGCGAGGACTTGTTTCTACTTGCCAAACCCAGACTTTTCTATAAAAAGAACACTAGCCGAACTACCTGCCAGGCAATCCCCTTCACCAAAACAGTCTCTTTCGGTCCACCCAGCACATCTGTGACTTAAGTCTCAACCAGGTTATGGGGAGGGGGTAAGTGGGGAGCAGGGAGGTTTCAGGATCCTGTTCCCCGTCATCTCATGCCTCAGAGACCCAGATGGAGATCTGTGCAAACCAAAGCTTGTGCATTTTCTGCACTGCCTCCAGGCTGTGTCTTTCTCTCCAGCTTCTGTTTTTCTTATACGGGTTCCCCCAAGAAGGGAACCTTAGTGCCCTTGTCTTGTCCTGCCTTTCACCATTTGGTCCCTTTCACATCCCCAGACTCCTTCTACCCGGCTGGTGCCACCTGACAGTTGAGGATGGGCCCCGGGAGATCCTGATCAAGGAGGGGGCGCCCTCCCTTCTGTGCAAGTATTTCCTGCAGCAGTGGGAGCTCACGTCACCTGGCCACGACACCTCAGTGCTGCCCGACAGCGTGGAGATCGGCCTGCAAACCTGCTGCCACATCTTCCTCAACCTCGTGGTCACCGCTCCAGGGCTGATCAAGTGAGGCCGGGAAGGAGGGCCGGAGGAGCCCGGGGCCACTGCTCCCAAGTCACTATTCTGCTTCCCCGTGGCCCTGGGTTTCCATTAGTGTTAGGAGGAAAGGGTCTCACCGCAGCCCCCGCGGGAGGGTTTGGCCCACCCAGAGTGCTCCCCACCTGCCATGCATGGGCCTTACCCTGAGTTTTCATTTCTTGCCACACCCTGGTCTGGTGAAGCTGGGAGCTCCTGAGCTGTGTGTCCCAGGCTCAGAGCGGGTGGCTCTGCTCAGCACCCCGTTCCTCCTCTCTCCCCGCTGTCTCCCCAGGCGTGATGCCTGCTTCACGTCGCTCATGAACACACTGATGACGTCACTGCCCGCGCTGGTGCAGCAGCAGGGGCGGCTGCTGCTGGCCGCCAACGTGGCCACCCTGGGCCTCCTCATGGCCCGTCTCCTCAGCACCTCTCCAGGTAAGCCGGGCGGGCAGCCCTGGTGCAGGCAGTGCATCTGAATGGGTTTTCACGGTACCCTGGGCCTCGGTCTCCCCCTCGCAGAAAATGGCTTTTTTGCAGGATTTTCCAGTCAAGAGGAAGTCTCTGAAGTAGGTCTCCTTCCCTCACCCCACCCCACCCCACCCCACCTCCTTCCCAAAATGATAACATTCTCTTCCTTCTCGAGACTTTTAAGGCAAGGTGTGGTGGGTGTAAGCGCAGGCCTGCTGGAGGCACCGCGCAGGCACCTGGGGTCCCCTGCAGCCCGGAGACTGAAGCCCGGTTGTCAGGTGGGGCCGCCCCCAGCGCCCTGAGTCAGAAGCCTGACTCCCTCCATTGAGGTTTTTCCCTCCTGCCAGACCTCAGAGTGGGGCTCCTGGCATCTACCTGGTCCCCGCCCCTGCCCCACGCCAGCGGGGTGCGGGGGAGGGGCGCCCTTGCCAGCCCTCTGTGTCTCCCACTTTGGCCGTGGGTGTCTGCTTGGGTCCCTCTGTCCCCGCCTGTTCCCTGTGCCCCATCTGTCAGGTTGGAGGAGCTGAGCAGATGCCCGGGAACAGGGTGTAATGAGCCCGTACCCTCAACTGCCTCCGTGTTCCCTGTGTGGGGATCCCATCAGGGGACCCAGTCTGAGAAGGGGAGGTGTCCCAGTGGACCGTGAGTCCCGCCTTGCCCCCCAGCACTCAAGCCTTCCGGTAGAGCGCCAGCCGCGAGGGCACCCTCAGAGGTTAGACTTAACCAGCTTAGACTCTGCTGGCCTCCCCGAGAGTGCTTGCAGTGGGCAGTGGGGGCAACCCTCTGCCCTTCTCCCCGCCACTCCCACCCTGGCCGGCATCGGGGAAGAGGGCAGGGTTGGGTGCAGCAGCTGCCCCCCCAGGCTCAGGCCCCCTACTGCACCCCCCTTCCCTTGCAGCTCTCCAGGGAACACCTGCCTCCCGGGGCTTCTTCGCGGCTGCCATCCTCTTCCTGTCGCAGTCCCACGTGGCCCGGGCCACACCTGGCTCAGACCAGGCGGTGCTGGCCCTGTCCCCCGACTACGAGGGCATCTGGGCCGACCTGCAGGAGCTCTGGTTCCTGGGCATGCAGGCCTTCACGGGCTGCGTGCCGCTGCTGCCCTGGCTGGCCCCGGCCGCCCTGCGCTCCCGCTGGCCGCAGGAGCTGCTGCAGCTGCTAGGCACGGTCAGCCCCAACTCCGTCAAGCCTGAGATGGTCGCCGCCTATCAGGGTGTCCTGGTGGAGCTGGCCCGGGCCAACCGGCTGTGCCGGGAGGCCATGCGGCTGCAGGCAGGTGAGGAGACGGCCAGCCACTACCGCATGGCTGCCCTGGAGCAGTGCCTCTCTGAGCCCTGAGGGGTGACCACTGGGGACATACCTGGGGGCAGGCAGCTAGGGAAGGAGGGAGGAGGCATCTTCCCTGAAGCCCCCAAACTGGACCCCCCCTCCCTAAACTTTCCCTCCCGAAACACCCCAGCTTTCTGGCTTTTTCGAGGGCAAGGGCACAGTTGCC
The DNA here is from genome assembly GCF_029834395.1 of Sorex fumeus. Lineage (NCBI taxonomy): Eukaryota > Metazoa > Chordata > Mammalia > Eulipotyphla > Soricidae > Sorex > Sorex fumeus. The sequence goes on from NW_026606104.1 coordinate 50,750,024, forward strand.
TACCCCTCACGTGTAAGGAACCGCGTCCCGCCCCCTGGGTCCCCACACAGGGGCAGGGATCGGCTTGGAAATCCACGTGGCTGTCCCCGGCCAGGCCAGGGGAAGGTTGGAGTAGCCCCCAGGGAGAGGGGTGCAAGGTGTTAATTGTGCCTGATGTCTGAGGCCCCAGGGGGGGACAGGGCTGGCAGGAGCTGGCTGCCTTGGCCCATGTGCCCTGCCGGCCAGGGCGTGGGCTCCCCTAGGTTGTGGTGCCCCCTCTGGCCTCATGTCCTTTAATTGGCCCCCTGGGCAGAGAGTAGGCTCAGGGCGTTGACATTGCAGTTCTTCCTGTCAGCTTCAGTAACCCAAGGTCTGAGCTGCCCCGCTTTCCAGGGAAATGGGCAGCAGGCCTAGTGGGCGTGGGGAGACCTTCCACCCGAGCTTCCCGAGGGGACCCAGGAGTCCGTGCACCCTGGTCTTGAAGCTTTTGTGTCGTGTTGCAGCAGAGTGACGCTGGGGGTTGGGGGGATATTTATTTTGCCTGTCCTTATCCCTGCTTGGACACCTGAGCATCTGATCCCTGTTCCCCTGGTTGCCACCTGGCCAGGCTGGAGCCAGGAAGTGGAGGGACACTTCCCCCAGAATCCGCATGTTTCCCTAGTGACTGCACCCCACTGCCATCGTGGTGCCTGGCTTTAATTCCACCCCTGCTTATGACTCCTGCAGAGAGACGCGACTGGCGGCTCCAGCAGGGACGCTACCTTTCTTATGAACCCCAGGGGACACCCCCCTTACCTGATCCCTTGCTTTCCTCCCCCCTTCCCTCCCCCAGTGCGTTCTGTGATCGCCAAGTTCAAAGCTGTGCACATGTGGACACTCAATAAACGTTCTACTGGTGACAAAATGGCTCCCATGTAGTCATTTCTCCCGTTGTGGCAGCAGCTAGTATATCCCAGAGCCAGGACTCCACACTGAGCACCGGACTTTTGGGCCCATTCCTCCATTGCTCGAGCAGGTTTGCTAACGCAGAGGTTGATGTACCAGGCTGGGAGCTGAGGGGAGAGAGAATATTCCTCTGTGCCAGCAAGCAGTTGCAAAAAAGTATGACCACATCCTCCCCATTTAAAAAAAAAAAAAGTCAGAATCTTCTTTTTGGGGCGGTTGAGAGGTGGATAGGGATTTTGTTTTTATTGTTCGTGAGTTCGTTCCCAATGGTATTCAGAGAACCAGGTATGAAACTTGGCCTGGGCTTGGCTACAGGCAAGGCAAATGCCTTACCCCTGTACTATCTGGCCCCGGCTGTCAAATTTTTTTGTTTGGTTTTGGCTTTGGGGCCACACCCAACAATGCTCAGGGGTTAGTTACTCGTGGCTCTGCACTCAGGGATCACTCCTAGTGGGCTCAGGGGGACATTATAAGATGCCAGGGATCGAAGCCCAGTCTGCTGCGTGCAAGGTAAGTACCTTATCCGCTGTACTATCTCTCTGGCTCCTCTGTCAATTATTTTAAATTAAATCATTACTATCTCAAATATCTATAGGCCAAATGTGGCTTTTGGGCATCCAGCTGTTCACTTCTGTTAGCACAGCGGTAGGGCATTTGCCTTGCACGCAGCCAACATGGCCGACCCGAGTTCGATTCCTCCGCCCCTCTCAGAGAGCCCGGCAAGCTACCGAGAGTATCTCGCCCGCACGGCAGAGCCTGGCAAGCTCCCCGTGACGTATTCGATATGCCAAACACAGTAACAACAAAGTCTCCGATGGAGACGTTACTGGGCCCGCTCGAGCAAATCGACGATCAACGGGAGGGCCTTTACCTTTACCTTTACCAAGTACAAAGGGGCTGAGAATTTGAGAATTGGGACCCAAGAATTCACTGCCCCACCTGAGCCAAAGCTGTCAGATCGGAACTCTTGCCCACACTCCCTGAAACCCTTTTCCATGATGTTTCCTAGATCCATGTTTCCCAAAGTAAGGAATACTGCTCCCCAGGGAAAGACTGGGATATCCAAGGCAGTAGTAACTTCAAAGTTTGTTCACTCCTGGAAGGGCGACACTGAGCGGTTTTGTTCTGTTTTTCTGAGAAGAGACTTTCAGGCCAAACAGGTCTGGAAGCCTGTGATCTAGGTCCTCAAACCTCCAAGTGTTCACTGAGTTCAGGTCCATATGGTTATGTGTCAAGAGGAAGATTCATTGGATGGTCTTAGCATAGATTACCTGGGGTAATTACGTGCCCTCAAGCAGCTTAAAATCTAGAGAGGAAACACAAGGCAAAAAACAGATCCTAGAGGTGCAAGCAGTCAGCTCTCTGGGCGTCTGTACGAAAGTGGGGCTGGAGATATAGTACAGAGCACTTGCCTGTGAGCAACTGACTGGAGTTTTCTTCCTCGGCACAATATACAGTCCCCTAAGGCCCACCAGGCGTGATCTCAGCACAGAGCCAAGAGGAAACCCTGAGCACTGCAGGTGTGGCCCAAAAGCCAAGCAAAAGTGGCTGGAGCATGAGAGCCCCTCATCTGGCTGAATGGTCCAGGAAAACCCAGAGGAAGTATTTACTCTGACACCTGAGGGTGAGGACTTGCCAGACGGGCAAGGAGGGGAAGAGCTGGGGCGAGAGGATTCCGACTTGGGACTGGACAGTATCTCAGGATCCTGAGGTGGGATGGGGAGATGCGGATATTGGGCTCAGGGGCAGCCACCAGGTCTCCAGTCACACTGTGCCGAGATGTGGGATCACACTGAGACTCAGATTTTCAGTGAGCTGACTTCAGCTGCGGGAGGGATAACTAGGCAAAGAGTCCAGAGGAAGTAAGCCATCAGAACTGAGCCAATAGGAGTGAAGGTGAAGAGAGAATCATCATAATAGGGCTCAGCACGAACTGGAAGTGAAGAGGGGTTGAAGGCCCCAGCATTCCTGATGTGGGCCACTGAGCACATATTGTGGCTTTTCACTTCACCACTGGTTTGGGCAGGTGGGATGCAGGACCAACACCAGGAAATGTAGGCTTATTTTGGTCAATGGTGAGTTTATGCTCCCCATTTTGGAATAACCAGGAGCAGTTGCTTTCTGCATTAGGGAGCTTGGAGAGAACTCTGTGTGAATGACAGATTTAGGAGTTGTCAGTAGGGAGGATCCTTAAAAGTTGACAGATCAACTGTCCAGTGGAAAAAAGGGAAGGAAGGGCCCTAAAGCAAGTTCTAACCACCCGTTGTCCTACTTCCACGTGGTGGAGAGGCTGAACCCTGAAGAAAACCTCTTTATACAAGGGAGGAATGGGCAGGATTCTGAGCTACAGAATAGGGCTTGAGGGAATTTGCATTAGATGGAGCATGCTCCTGGTAATAAAGCTGCCAGGGATGAAGGGCCTGAGCTGCAGTAATGGGACATGTCCACAAGGTGGCACCTCAGCATCTTGTGACTGATTTTCCTGCCCTGCAAAGTTAATGGCTGGAGAACAGAGTGACTGTCAGCAATGAAAGAAGTAGGCCGGCAGGCCAGTGCTTGTTTGTTTGTTTGTTTTCTTGTCCTAAGGTTTTTTCTTTCTTCACGGAAAGTTCATATGCAAAGGCCAGAGTGAGAACGCAATGGTCGAATACTATATTTTGCATCACAGCAGGGCAATTCAATTCCTGCCACTTCATGAACCCCCAGAGCACTACTGGGAGCAACCCCTGAGCACAGATTTGGGAGTCACCCCTGAGCAACACCAGCTGTGTCCCACAACAAACAGTAAAAATCCGAATCATTTTTTTAAAGAGAAGGGAAATTCTGAGCACAGGAGACAAGCGATTGACAAGTGCATCAAATGGAAATCTATGTATGTTTGAACGTATATGCCTATGTGTCGATATATGTTCTGTGTTCCATGTATATGCATCTTTCCCATGAGAGTCTCTGTTGTGTGCTCCATGAGTCTGCATATATACCCCTGAGTACATTCCAGGCCTCCATGTGAATGCATGTGCCCAGACAGTAGATAACCAGTCATACACAGCCACCTCTGTGCTTTAGAAAGTAAAAAGGTCCCCTGAAGGAGAAGGAAAATAGAGTTAATAGCCATGGGGTCTTAAGTTTTTCAGAGCCCCCAAACAGTAGCAGATTATGGGGGCGATTGATTCTTCTCCCCAGTAAGTATAAGAAAAACAGCTCATTTATCAGATGAGCTCCTTGAATCCATAAACCAAGATTCTATGTCTAGATTCTCAGAGCCTTTCTTGTTCACATGGAGCCCTTCTGCATCAGAGGTTTCCAAACTTATTTTGCCTAGCACAGTGGGTAGGGCATTTGCCTTGCACATGGCCGACCCAGGCAACCCGGGTTCGATTTCTCCGTCCCTCTCGGAGAGCCCAGCAAACTGCCGAGAGTTTCTCGCCTGCACGGCAAAGCCTGGCAAGCTACCCATGACGTATTCAATATGCCAAACACAGTAACAAGTCCCACAATGGAGACACTACTGGGCCCGCTCTAGCAAATCGATGAACACCAGGAGGACAGTGCTACAGTGCTACCCCCTCCTTTATAGAAAAAATTCAGTGTCCTCCCCCCCCCCACTAGAAATCTTTGTTTTTTAAAGTGAGCAATCAGCACCCACACATACACCAAATTGTACCTGGGGCTACTATCAGGACCTCCTTATATGGTTCCAGTGCCCCACCCCCGGGGAAGTATCTTTATTTCTGGGAAACACGGCAAGGATCCTTCAGTAGAGGGATTCACCAGCTTGTCGTCCATACACTTGTCATTTATTTAATAAGCCGTCACTCAACACTTGCTAGGCACCAAGCCCCACTTGAGTCACAGGCTCTGCTTCTTCCTTATCTCCTTGTGCTCTTGTATGTTCATGAAGCAGGGGAGGAAAGTTAGTGGCAGCTGCAAAGAGCATGAATGTTGGCTAAGAGGTTTTCCACCTGGGAGGTCAGTCAGATAGTACAGTGGGTAGGATAGTACAGTTTGCCTTGCATATAGCCGACATGGTTTCATTCCCCAGCATCCCATATGGTTCCCCCAAGCATGCCAGGAGTGATCCCTGAGCACATAGCCAGGAATAAGCCTTGAGCATCAGCGGGTGTGGCCCCAAGACAAAAACAAAGAGATTTTCCTCCTCAAGATGAGCCCTAATGAGCCCTAAGAGTCTTTAGATACCTGTCAGAGGATCTAGTTATTCTTGTTGCCATATGGAAGTGGATTTGGGTCGAAAGATGAGTAAAGGGGGTGGGAGGGATACTGGGATCCGTGGTGGTGGGAAATGGGTATTTGATCATTGTATAATTGAAACCCAAGCACGAAAATTTGTAAGTCTACAACTGTACCTCATGGTGTCTCACTAATAAAAATTAAAAATAAATAAATAAATAAAAAAGAAGATGAGTAAAGACAAATGACCAGGTAAGAGGTTGTTGCAATCACACAATGCTTCTCAAACTTGAGGGCCCTTCGGAGTCCCTTTCTAAGCTCATTATCACAGAGTTGCCCAACTAATCCAGTTAGGTCTGGGATGGAGTCCTAGAATTGGAACGTTTAGCAGGTTCACAAATATTGTAGGTAAAGCTGGTCCAGAAATCACACTTTAAGAACTACCAATGTATAAGAGTGTGGTAGTAGGGCTGGATAGCACAGCGGGTAGGATTCTTGCCTTGCATGTGGGTTTGACCAAAGTGGGTTTAATACACAGGACCAGATGTGGTGTGGCCCGATCAAAAAAAAAAAAAAAGAAAAAGAAAAAGGAGTGTAGTAGCTTAAGGTGCTCACAGAGTGGGGGAGATGGCTATTTAAGAATTAGAAATGGTGGGGCTGGAGTGATAGTACAGCGGGTAAGGTGTTTGCCTTGTACGTGTTCGACCCGGGTTCAATCTCTGGTTAACCCATATTCCCATATGGTTCCCCCAAGCAGCACCAGGAGCAATTCCTGAGCGCAGAGCCAGGAATAACTCCTGAGCATCGCTGGGTGTGACCCAAAAAGCAAAAAAAAAAAAAATAGGAAGAAATGGGGGTCAGAGTGACAGCATCGTGGGTAGGGCATTTGCCTTGCATGCAGCTGACCCTAGTTCAATTCCTATCATCCTATATTGTCCCCTGTGCACCTCCAGGAGTAATTCCTGAGTGCAAAATCAGGAGTAACCCCTAAGCATTGTCAGGTATGACCCAAAAAGTAAAAAAAAAAAAATAGAAATGACAACACTCCATGAAAATTAGTTCAAGAGGATAAGGGAAAGATCGGGCTGGAAACTGGGTTTTAGATATATGTATAGGGACTGGAGCAATAGCATAGCAATAGCCTTGCACGCTGCCAACCCGGGTTTGATTCCCAGCATCCCATATGCTCCCCTGAGCACCGCCAGGGGTAACTCCTGAGTGCAGAGCCAGGAGTAACCCCTGTGCATCGCCAGGTGTGGCCCAAAAAGCAAATAAATATATAGACATATGTGCTATATGTGTCATATATATATACATATATATATATATATATATGTTTTGGGGGGAGGACCATATCTGATAGTGCTCAGGGTTACTCCTGGCTGTGGCTCAGGGATTACTCCTAGTGGTGCTCAGGGGATCATACGCAGTGCCGGAAATCAAACCAGAGTCAGCCACATGCTCATTACTTGGGGTGCTCATTCACATTTAGTTGAGGTGCTCATTCACATTTTGGTTGCAGTACATGCCAGGGTCGCACATTTTAGGGGATGCCTCTCTCTCTCACTGGAGAGGTGGTAGCACTATTTATGCAGCTACAGAACACAGGAGGAGAAGCAGGTTGAGGTTGGTGGTGGGGGTGGAGGAGATGCTGAGTTCAGTTTTGGACTTGGGAAGTTTCAGATGGCTGTAACAAGATGCCTGGAGAAATATCCAGCTGGCACTCACATGTAGGGGTCTGGGTTTCTGGTGGGAGCTACAGTCTAGAGTTAGTAAGGTGGGAGAAGACAGCGAACAGGCAGTCATTAAAATCTTTAAAGAATACCAGAGAAGTCAGCAAAATGAAGTGAGCATATGCTTTGCATACAGTAAGCCGAATTTGTTCCCTGGCACCTCATAGTCCCCCAGGCATCACAGAGAGTAACTTCTGGTCACCTCTGGGTGTGGCCACCCTCCCCCACCCCCCAAATGATGAAGTCTTGAAAAAACATTAACTCACTTAGGAAAAGTACAGATAAGAAGAAAAGGGCAGAAGTTTTCATTCTGCGCTTGTTTGATTTTGTGAACCACATCCAGTAGTGCTCAGAGCTACTCCCGGTGGTGCTTGGGGACCTTGCAGTGCCAAGATGGAAGCTAGGCTCCGTTGAGCCATCCCTCTGGCCCTGAGTCTAATAACTGACATGAAGGATGTGGAGAGAAAGCTGTCATCAGCACATTGACTCACCCTGATTTACTGATTCACGACTAAATCCCCAAGGAGATGCATGCCAAGCATCTAAAATTCGTGGACACACCAATCTCCAAGGATGAAAACTCTAGGACGCCCTTGGGAGGCGGGAAGGCCGAGTACCTCCCCTGCTGAGGCCCCTGGCAGCCGCACCCACACCCCACCACTGCAGCCATGCCAACAGCTCAACTCCACCACTTCACAAATGTTCTCTGCAGAGACGCCAAACTGCACATAATTTCAGGTACCACGATGCCTGGACTGAGAACTCTGGGGTCTTCTCAGAATGGGGACAGACAGTCTCCCCACATGCTGGTACTTCAGGAAGCGCTGGCAGTCAACCCACCTCCCACAGCTACCACCATGTCAATTCATTGGCCCAGACCATAGACCCTTAAGTCTCTGGACCACATGGCCATGTATGCAGCTGTATGGCATCACCAAATCCCTCAACCTGAAATCCAGTAGGAGCACACCAAATTAGATGGGAAAGTCACATAGAAGTCGACTGAACTCAAAAAAACGAAGGCAATGAAGGCTCAACTAGCAACAAACAGCTTAATAAATCCACAAACAAGGACATAACAACCCCATGGTGAGATATAAGAATTTTCACATTTAAAAATTTTTTTAAATATTGGTTACATTTATTTGTTTTTGGGGGGGCACATCCAGTGAGGCACGGTGTTACTGCTGACTCTGCATTCAGGAATTATTCCTGGCATTGATCAGGAGAACATGTAGGATGCTGGGAATCGAACCTGGGTTGGCAGTGTGCAAGGCAAATGCCCTGCCCACTGTACAATTGCTCTGGCCCTTAAACTTATTGACTTTAATACTGAAACTTTTGTTATTTAATCAATTTTAACTCTACAATTGTATCAAGAGTTCTGGCTTTTGTCTACATTGAAGGAATATCTCTGTGCTTTTCTTCAAAAAAAGAAAGAAGAAAGAAGAAAGAAGGAAGAAGGAAGAAGAGGAGGAGGAGGGAGAAGGAGGAGGAGGATGAGGAGGAGGAGGAGGAGAAGAAGAAGAAGAAGAAGAAGAAGAAGAAGAAGAAGAAGAAGAAGAAGAAGAAGAAGAAGAAGAAGAAGAAAAGGTGGAGGAGGTGAAGGAGAAGAAGAAGGTGGAGGAGGTGAAGGAGAAGGAGAAGGTAGAGGAAGTGAAGGAGGAGAAGAAGGAGGGGGGAGAAGGAAGAGAAGAAGAGAAGAAGAAAAGATACTCACGCTGCAGAGATAGCACAGCAGGTAAGGTGCTTTTGCTGTGCACACAGCTGATTTGGATTCAATCCTCAGCACACTATAAGGTCCCCCGAGTACTGCCAAGAGTGATCCTTGAGTGCAGAGTCAGGAGTAAACCCAGAGTACTGCCAGATGTGGCCCAAGAAAACAAACAAACAAAAGCATGTTGTTTTTAATTTAAAAAAAAAGAAAAAAGAAAAGAGGCGATCTGGCTGGAAAGAGTACAGCGGGTAAGGCACTAACTTGCATGCAGCCAATCTGGGTTCAATCCCTGGCATTCCATGTGATCCCCTGTGCCCCACCCAGAAGTGATCCCTGAGCAGAGCCAGGAATCAGCCATGAGGACAGTCAGGTAGGGTCCAAAACAAACAAACAAACAAACAAACAATTTTTTTAAAGACAAAAGAAAAGAGCTGGGGCCAAAGAAGTGAGCAGCCCAGAAAGGATGGCTTTGAGGCAAGGGGCTGGATCTAGCTTCAGGGAAGTAAACTGAGGACCATGATGAAGTCACCAGACAGGTAGCCAGCCCTGTTCTACTCCTCCTCCCATGCCTGCTGGAGATAGCCAGAATGCCCAGAGCTGGCTGAACTCCTCCACCAATCTGCCTGCTAAGCCCTGACACTATACAATTGAGGCAAAGCTTCACTTTTTTTTTTTTTTGGTTTTTGTTTTTAGGCCTTACCTGTGATGCTCAGGAGTTACTCCTGGCTCTGCACTCAGAAATCACTCCTAGAAGTGCTCAAGGGGACCCTATGGGATGCTGGGGGTTGAAATCGGGCCTGCTGCCTGCAAGGCAAGCTCCTTACCCACAGAACAATCTCTCTGCCCTGAAAGCTTCATTTTCGATGTCCTATGGCTGAAGTGGGGGTGGGGTGGGGGGAGAGGGGTCTTGCCACTGATTCACACCTACATAAATAAACACACATAGTAACATTCCCAACTCAGACCCATCCTGGGCACTAAAGCTGCCCTATTCTGCATCATCCACCATCCTATCCAGTGGTTCCAGCCTCCAGAAATTTCTTAGTGATGAATCCTTGAATGTTGTAACTTCCTCTCCCATATGCCCCAAGTTGAAATGACCTAGACCGGAGCCTTCTGAGAGACCCTCCCACTCTCTTCCACAGACCCTTTATGAATTAATGCTGCCCTTTCCATCTTCCAATACTTTTACTTCCTTCGTCACTAGAAAGGGAACTAAGAAAACATCTGGGACCAGTGAGGTGGCTTTAAGGGTTGGAGCAAATGCTTTGCATGCAGCATTTCTGGGCTTGATTCCAGGCAGCGCATGATTCCCTGAGCACCACTGATTTGAGCCCTAAGCATCAAATACATCTAGTTCTCTCTGCCTTTCCCCTAACTGCCATTGAATTTTCAGAAATGGGTGTCAGAAGGAAAAGGGGACTTACCCAGAGTTACAGGTCAATGGCAAGCAGGACTAAAAGGCAATATGGAACAGGAATCCTGAGAAAAGACAGGGCTAGACTCAGACTTCCTGGCTCTGCCACTTAACTAGCTACAAGATATCTCTGCCACATTTCCCTTCCCTCTCCAGAGAAGAAGAATTCATGGTTCTATCTCTTAGGGCTGCTGCAAGGGTTAAACAACTCAATATTCACCAAGTGCTAAGCACAGAATCGGGCATAATCTATACCAAGTGTTTGCAGTGATTATTTCTATTCTTCCTGAGTCTGGGCATCTTCTTTTTTTTTTCTTTTTGGGTCACACCTGGTGATGCTCAGGGGTTCTCCTGGCTCTGCACTCAGGAATTACTCCTGGTAGTACTTGGGGGAACCACACAAGAGGCCAGGAATCAAACATGGGTTGGCTGCATGCAAGGCAAGCACCCTACCCATTATGCTATCACTCCGACCCCAGCATCTTCTGGTTCATGTTTTGTTGTTGTTGGTTTTTGGACCACTCTCAGCAACGCATGATACAATCTGCTTCATGGTTGGGAGCCACTTCCAGCAGTGTTCAGGGATCCATGCAGTGCTGGGGAAAGAACCTGGATCTCCCACGCACAAAGCATGAACTCTAATCCTCTCAACTGTCTATTCAGCAACCCTCTCACCCCATTTTTCTTTTCTTTTCTTTCTTTCTTTTCTTTTTTCTTTTCTTTCTTCTTTCTTTCTCTTGTTTTTGAGACATACTGGCAGTGCTCAGTGCATACTCCTGGCTCTGGACTCAGGGATCACTCTTGGCGGGCTCAGGGGACCATGTGGGAGGCCAGGGACCAAACCAGAGTTGGCCACATGCAAGGTAAGTACTACTGGTTGTGCTATTGCTCAGGTTCCTCCTTCCCTCCCTTCTTCTTCCCTCCCTCCCTTCCATCTTTCCTTCCCTTCCTTTTGGTTTTGAGCCACACCCAATCATGCTCAGACTTACTCCTGGCTCTGCATTCAACCAGAAGTCACTCCTGGTGGGCTCGGGGAACCATATAGGGTGCCAGGTCTGCTGTGTGCAAGGCAGTTGCCCTACCCACTGTACTATCTCTTGGGTCATCTTTCCTCCGTTCTTATTTTCTTCATCTGCAGTGCTAGGGCTGGAACCCAATCACAATCAATCACAAATCATCCTGTTATTCGTCGATTGCCTCGAGCAGGCCCCAGTAACGTCTCCTTCATCCTTTCATTTCATTTTTTTCATTTCATCATCCTGTTATTCGTCGATTGCCTCGAGCAGGCCCCAGTAAGGTCTCTTTCATCCTAGCCCTGAGATTATATTCAAGGCTCTTTAGGAGAATGAGACCCATCATTGTTACTGGTATTTGGCATATTTGGTACGCCACGGGGAGTTTGCCAGACTCTGCCCTGTGGGCAGGCTACATTCGATAGCCTGCAAGTTTGTCCAAAGTAGGAATGAGGCAATAAGATGTCATAAAAAAAAAAGTTCTGCGGCCGCGCGGTTCCAGGATCTGGATTTTATAGTCTCTGAGTCTTGGCCACTGATGGGATTACACGGCACCAGGGGGCCAGGTGGTGGGTGTGACCCCCGCCTACTGGAATTTGGAGGATCTGGGTGGAAGATGCTCGACTCCAATCCGAGTAGGCTTGGAGGTATCGGCCCTGGAACCCGCGTGGCTTTGTCCCTCTGCCAGTACCTTCATGTGTGCGGAGAGTGGTCTCAGCATGGTGGTGGCTGGTCCTGGAGGTCTTCGGCTGCCGGAGCCCTGGTTGGGGTCCTTCATCCTAGCCCTGAGATTATTGTACCCAATATGCCAAATACCAGTAACAATGATGGGTCTCATTCTCCTAAAGAGCCTTGAATATAATTTCAGGGCTAGGGCTGGAACCCAGGGCCTCATATATGCAAGCTGTGTGCCCCACCCGGTCTCATCCACAGGTTTGCTTCAGCGCTGCTCTTCACTCTTCGCTTGCACTGTCCTAGCATTGCTCTCACTTTCCCCTGCTTCTCAGGGGGAAGGTAGCGTTTGGGAAGAAAGAGGCTGTGAGTTGGGTGGAAGCGCAGAGAGCCAGCGAGTGAGTGCCAAGGGAACGCGCGCCACGCCTGTGCTAATTAGTATGTTTGTCCACCGAGGCTGACCCACCATTCGCTGCAGTCACCGGTGCCAAGGGCCACGCTCTTTCAGCCCAGGCTCTCCCCGCTTCAGAAACATCTGAGTGACTCTCGGGTGGAGCTCAAGCCCACCCGAGCATCAGGCAACTCTCTCTGGGGGCCAGTCCTTGCCTCCGACTTACTCAGACCCTGTCCTGGCTTTGGGATTTTTTTAAAGCCTGAGTGAAATGGTACCTTCGGAGGGACTCTGATACAGAAACATTCGGGAAAGGAGTCGTCCCACCCTACCCCCCAGAGTGCACTGGGCAGGTGGGCTCGAGTCTGTTGATCACACACATCCCTCATCCTCCTCATGCAAAGTCCGACGGGGTGCTCGGAGAAATGCCCGTTTGCCTGATACCCCCTTGACAGACGAGAATCCCCAGTGCGTACAGCGCGGCGCTTTGCTAATATCCAGTGGACGATGTGCCAGCCTCGAATCCTCGGCGTCGCCGCCGCAGGGAGCCTGCAAGGCGGCTCGGACCAGCAGTGCCAGCGGTCCCCGGGGGTCGCGCCGAAGCCACGCCTCCCCCGGAGCGCTCGCCGCGTGTCTCTTTAATGCGCGCCCCCGGAGCCCCGGCGCGCCCCCGCCACTATAACAGGAGCGCATGGAGCAGGCTGCGCTCAGAGCCGGGGCGTGCGAGCGCCGGGCACCCGCCGGCCCGACTTTTCCAAGTGCGACCGAGCGCTCGTCCTGCGCTCATGGACCCTCCCGGGGGCGCCAGCAGCTGAGCCCTGAACGCACCCGCGGGGCTCCGGGCGGCGTCGTAGCGTGACCCCCGCGGGCGGGCGCTGCGGGCTCGGCGCGTCTCTCCCCGCCGCGCGCGCCGTCGGGCGAGGGGCTTCGGCCGCCGCCACGCCTCGCGCCCCATGCTGGTGCACACGTACTCGGCCATGGTGAGTGGTCGCGAGGGGCATCGGGGCACGCCGGGCCGGCCCGGAGCTCCGGGCGCCGGGAGCCTGGACGTTCCCAGCCTCCCGCACCTCCTCCAACGAAATCTCCGAGGGAGGGGGCCGCAGGGACACGGCCGGCGTTCAGCGGGGCGCGCACGGGACACGGCCGTGCCCAGCGCGCGGTCACTCGGGTTTAGAGCCCGGACCTCGCGAAGCCCGGAGGACAGCGGCTGGCCCCGCCGGGGACGGGCGGGGGGTGCCCTCCTCGCGGCCGCGGGGTCGCCTGACGCGCCCCTCTGCTTTCCCAGGAGCGCCCCGACGGGCTGGGCGCCGCGGCCGGCGGGGCCCGCCTGTCGTCGCTGCCCCAGGCGGCCTACGGGCCGGCGCCGCCGCTCTGCCACACTCCGGCCGCCGCCGCCGCCGCCGACTTCCAGCCGCCCTACTTCCCGCCGCCCTACCCGCAGCCACCGCTGCCCTACGGCCAGGCGCCCGACGCCGCGGCCGCCGCCTTCCCGCACCTGGCCGGGGACCCGTACGGGGGCCTGGCGCCCCTGGCGCAGCCGCAGCCGCCGCAGGCCGCCTGGGCCGCGCCCCGCGCCGCCGCCCGCGCCCACGACGAGCCGCCCGGCCTGCTGGCGCCGCCCGCCCGCGCCCTGAGCCTCGACCCGCGCCGCGACTACGCCGCCGCCGTGCCCCGGCTGCTGCACGGCCTGGCCGACGGCGCGCACGGGCTCGCGGACGCGCCCCTCGGCCTCCCGGGGCTGGCCGCGCCGCCCGGCCTGGAGGACCTGCAGGTGAGCCGCGAGGGTCCGGGACCGACGGCCACGGCGATGTAGGACTCGGGCTGGTGGCAGAGTGAGCGGCGCGGGAACGCTTACCCACCCCCACCCCCACCCCGTCTGCCTTTGCTCTCACTCGGGTGCCGGGGCTGGGGTTCGACGGAACCGGGTCCTCTCCGAGGTCTGGCGCTGCATGCGCGCGGTGCCTTAGAGGCGGGAACCCTGGGCGGAGTAAGTGGGCAGAGGCCGAAGCACTTTCGTGCCTCGCGCTGGGCGTTCGGGGCATCTGTGCCCGCTGCCCGTGGGCCGGGGAAGCCCCGGCTTGGGTGAGGAAGGAGGGGACCGTCTAAGTTTCAGAATTTCCTTCTTGCACGGCGAGGTGAGGCGGATCTCGGTCTCGCCACCGATGGCGAACAGCAGGAGCAGATCAGAGTGACCCGCAGGGGCCCGGGGAGCGACTGGAGACCTTATGCCGCCCTCTCCTAATTGCAGGCCATGGATGAGCCAGGAATGAGCCTCCTGGACCAGTCCGTTATCAAGAAAGGTAAGAATGGTGTGTTTCTGCCAGGGCAGAACCGGGCGAGACGGTGCAGGTCCCGGGCACACAGACCCTTTTTCTTCCCGCTGGTGCGTGTCTCTTGTGTGTGTCGAGGGCACGGGCCCGTGGTCCTGGGGCTCTGGACAGGGCCATCAGAAGCTGGGAACCCTGCCAGAGCAAGGACAGTTGCGCCAATCGGTGAGTTGGGCCCTTGATGGAGCATTCAGCCACGAGCCCCTCCGTGCACGGGCAGAGGAGGACCTGGCCTCTCTCTGCCGCAGGGAGGGTGCTGAGTCTGGAGTTAATTTGCAGAACGAGTTAAACCACTTCCCTGTTTCTTAAGAGATGGGAATGAGGGTGCTGTTCCCACGGATTTCTTTAAATGATATTCATTTCCATACCCTTACTGTTTCCTAACCTGGAACGGACTTTCTGCCCCTTCCTTCCTGCAGGAAGGTAGTCCCCCGGTTACCCAGAGAAATTTTTCTCTCCAAACGGGAAGGACTAGGAGACTTGTTTCGCAGTTTGCTTAGGAGTGCTGGTCTCTGTGTTTGGTCGAATACAGGGACTGTCAGGGTCTATTCCCCCCCCCTCCCCCCCCCCCCCCCCCCCCGTTGGGGTCTGTGTGAGGGGGTCCTTTCAATACTCTCCTGGGGCTGTTGCTGTGTCTGTGATGTGTACATTTCTGCACATTTGGGGATCTCTGTTTCTGGGTCAGGGTCTCTGTTGCGTCCTAGAATTTGTTTTTTGGTACAGAGGATTTCTACCCAGGTGAGGGTCACTTCCTGTGGTTTTCCCTGGGGTGTTTGTATCTCTGCGCTGAGGTGGAAAACCCTCCCCTGGGTAGATTTTCAGGCCTGAGGTTCATCCTGGGGAAAGATAAAACACAGAAACGAAGAGGGGCGGGGGGGCGTTGGGTCTAGGCATTGGGAAGGCTTCTTAGCTCTGGGGCGGGTACCTGGGAGGAATTTAGAGGTTCAGACAAGCCCGGTGCTCCTAGCAGCGCCACTCCCTCAGGATTTGGGCTGAATTGTTTTTCAAAGGAGTGACCAGGCTCGGTTTTACCCTGCCAGTGTTGATGGGGAGGAGGCTGGAGCTGGGAACTGGGGAGTCGGGGGCTATGCTGGACTTCCAGAAACTGGGGCTAATTTACTTGTAGCTGGGTGTTGGCTGGATTGGGGAGGGGCAGATACAGGGGCCAGACCATTCTGCCAACCTTAGAGATGTGAGATGCAGATCCAGTTTTTGCTGGAAAGCATCTCCTTGGGGTTGTAGACTTTGGAGGTTATTTGTGAGTGCCAGAATAGAACCTGGACCTTGTGCTTTTCAAGCATACACTCTATCATTGAGCAGCATTCCTGACCCTTTAGAAGACTCTTTTGTTTTGTCTTTGGGCCACAGCCGCTGGTGTTCGGGTTTTACTCCTGGCTCTGCGTTCAGGTATCACTACTGGTGGGGTTTGGGGAACTAGGGATGGAACCCTGGTCGGCTATGTGCAAAGCTACCCCTATCTGGTGTGTTATTGTCACTGAGATCTTAGTGGACTCTATTGAACTGTGCTGGTCTGATGTTGGCAGAGCCAGCAGCTGAACTGAGTCCACCTGAAACAGGACAGTGAGATGGGTCTCCAGATACTGTCTCTACAAGGGTGACACGGTGCCAACATCTTGGGGGAGGCTAGTCCCTGCATCCTGGGAAGGAACATGGGGACCGCAGTCTTGCTGAAGAGTGCAAGGTTGGGATGGCGCTCTAGGTGAGTGCCCTTAAGTCTCATTCCCAGACAAGAGAGGGACTGGACACTAAATGGAAGAGGGACCAGAGTCCTGCTCGGTCGGATTGTCGCGGGGCAGCTATGTTAAAGCTTGCCCTAGTCAGGCGCCGCTTGAATTCCTAAAGCCACTTCCCTAATCCCAAGGGATGAGGGTCGGGGTCCTTATGTCCAGGTTGCACACTTACAGAATCATGTCAACACTTCAGTGGCTGAGTGGAGGGCCGAAGACCTTACCCCTCACCTCCCAATCCCAACTGGACATTGAGTTGGAGCGCTGCCGCTAAGCAGGGCAGGCTAGTGAGAGCCAGGCACTGGCACTCCCCACAAAAGGAAGCACTGGGTCCCCAAGCCCAGCAGCAAGCTGGCGTGTATGGGCCTTTGAGGAGGAGCGCCCGGTGCTGTTGTGCAAATGCCCAAATTTATCCGGGCTCCCCAAGGTCCAGGTGGAAGGGGATGAATGGGTAGGCAACGGAGAGAACAGCCCTCCATAAATGAAGGCTCAGACATGGAGGGGTGGGCCCTCCAGGGGCCCAGCAGGTGCCCTAACCAGCGGGTGCCGCCCCAGAGTCTCACAGATCAAAGTCCCCTTCTGACACCCTGCAGTCACTGCGGCTCTAGGCTGCTGCGCCAGTCCTGGGAGGCTGTAGCTGAGTGGCGCTCTGGGCCTTCTGACTGCACTGTGGATGCAGGATGCAGGAGCCCTAGTTTTGTCCACAGGGGATAGGGGTAGAGAGGTGGTGGGCTTTGCATTCTAGCGAGTTGCCTTGGCTAGCAGAGGCATCGAATTCCTTCCACTGTTCTGGCTCTGCATGAGGGGCAGCTGTGTCACTCAAGGGGAAGGAGAAAGGACCCAGCCTCACCCAGAAACCTGCCTTCCTATGAGCCTTCACTTTTTGGGAGCCTAGAAGCTCTCAGGGCCCATTGTTGTAAAATGGTTGTTATTCTGGCACTTGTCCCAGGGGAGCAGAGGCCATGCCTTGGCCCCACCATGTATTTGTAAGGTCATCCCTTGCAGTTCTGAGATGGCCCAGGGGGCCAACCCCCCTCAAGGAAAAGTTGGGAGCTTCTCCTTATTCTTCCCATATTATCACCTCTCCTTGGTTGTTTGTTGTTCTTGCTGTTATTTCCTTTATTTTTCATTTTATTTTATTATTTGGGCAGAGCGATAGCATAGCAGGTAGGGCATTTGCCTTGCATGCGGCCGACCAGGGTTCTATGCCTTCACCCCTCTCAGACAGCCCAGCAAGCTACCAAGAGTATCCAGCCTGCAGGACAGAGCCTGGCAAGCTCCCCGTGACATATTCGATTGCCAAAAACAATAAAAACAAGTCTCACAATGGAGACGTTACTGGTGACCGCTCAAGCAAATCAGTGAACAACGGGAGGACAGTGGACAGTAGATTTTATCATTTATTTATTGATTTATTGTCTTTGGGCCATTCCCAAAGTGGTGCTCAGGGCTTCCTCCTAACTTTGCATATAGGAATCAACTTCTGGCAGGACTCAGGGGACCATATAGGATGCTGGGGATCAAACCCAGGTTGGCAAGTGCCTTTCCCACTGTATTCTCTCTCTAGCAACCACTTCCCCACTGCCTCCACTGCTTTTTGTGGTGGTAGTGGGTGCTTTCAAACTGTTCATAGGGCCCTGTGGCCACCCTCTGCACCACTGGGCTGGTGTTCAGTGCTCCGGTCCAGTGATACTGGAGAGGCATGCACTGCCAGCTGTCATCATGGGGTCTTGAACATGGAGGACACATGCCCCTGGCCCCTCTAGGTTTTAGACCTGTCACAGGAATTCTGACCGAGGGTCTGGGTAGGCCTCAACAAACAGTGAGTGCCAGAGGTGAGGGATTTTCTAGAGGAGAGATATTGTCTGATGGGGCTCACTAGGGTGCAGGGAACAAGTGATGGATTTGGAGTCTGAGCATGTGACGTGGGGGTGGAGAAATGGCCACATTTGACTCTGGGCTTCAACAGGCACAGCATGTGCAAATACTCTGGCCTGGGACATTGCCTGACTATTAAGAAGGTTCAGTGTCTGGGTTTCAGGTCATATCTGCAGGGAGTGATTTGGGCATGAGGACTGAGGGTTCTCCTTCCCTCCCAGGAATGGGTGATTGCTGTGCACGCGCGCGTGCGTGTGTGTGTGTGTGTGTGTGTGTGTGTGTGTGTGTCTGCTGGTTCTGTTACCAGATCTTAGCAGGAGTTTCAGGTCTGTTGCTGGTGTAAATATTCACCATCTTCTCTACTCTCCTGGACTCCTGAGAAGAACTGGGGATAAGGGGAACTCTGGGCATGTTCACTCAATCAGAGGTGAGTTGAAGTACCTCTGAGGTAACACCTAAGAGGGTGCCAGAAAACATTTCACAACCAAGATTAATAATATGGTAGGGCAATATTTTATTCTTTAGTTTGTTTTTGTTTTGAGGCCATATCTAGCCACGCTGGGGACTGCTCCTGGCTCAGTGCTTTGGGATGGCTGCCAGCTCTCCAGAGAGGATCAGGTGATGCTTGAGACTTTTGAGTGATCTCCCCAGCCCCAGTGCAATATTAAAAGATTTTTAACAAATCAAAAAATCAGAGCCTGAGAGATATTACAGAGGTAAGGCGCTTACCTTGCGTGCAGCTGATCCTGGTCCAAACTCCATTACCACATACAGACCCCAGGCACCACTAGGAGTGACCCCTGAGCATAGAACAAGGTGTAAATCCTTAAGTACTGCCAGGTATGGCCCCAGGCTCCCTCCACCAAATAAAAATAAACCTTAAAAAAAAAGCAAAAAAAAAATCCATGATTAAAAAATAAAACCCAGAAATTTCCAGTTGACCCTAAATTTCCACATTTCAACCTTCCTTGTCTCCTAGACCACTGTCTGACCACCATACCCAGCATGAGTGAAAACAGTCCCACTGCAGCTAGAATGTGGGTACAGAGTAAGAACAGGGTAGTGAAGAATAGGAACCATATTGGTGGGAAGCCCCTCTGGGGGAACCACGAGCCGCAAGTAGGAGGCAAGGAGGGTCACACCACTGCCTGTCTGCCTTGCTCCTGTTGCCCCCCCACACCTAGGCTCTGGGCTAGTGGTCCCCTAGTATAATTCAAGGATCCACATTCGTGTCCCCTGGGGGTGCTGATTTAGAAATGCAGGTTTCTGGCCACTACCCCAAGTGTACTGAATGAGAACCCCTCAACATATTCATTTTTTAGCTGATTCATTAATTCTGTTTTGGGGTCAGAATGACAGTGCTTGGAGGCTACCCAGCTCAGTGCTTGGGGGTTGTGCCCAGTAGTGGTTAGAGGGGCCATGTGGTGCTGGACCTCAAATCTAGGGCTCCTGCCTGCTAAACAAGAGGTCCAGCCACTGAGCTATCCCTTACCCCTACAACTTTTCACAACTTTTTAAAGGTATGCACCTAAAATCCATCAACGGTAAGAATAGTTTGGTGATTTCTTATAAATTTATCAAGTTGTGTCACTATTACCATCCATTAATAAGACAGTTACCAGACAGTTCAGTCACACTTCACCCACCCCAGTTCCTTCGTAGCATTTCTAGTTGATGCCCATTCCCACCCCAAACCTTAGGCAGCCACTAACCTGCGTTCGTCTCTAAATAGGCATATTCTGGGGTTGTTGCATATGCAGAATGTTTGAATAGAACGTTGCTTTTGCTTGCTGCTTTTGTTTAGCTTAATGTTTTTGAAGTTCAGGGAGTCGCCATGGATCACTGACTTGTTTTGTTTTGGGGGCGTCATGTGCAGCAGTGTTCAGGGCTACTCCTGGCTCAGTGCTCAGGGGACCCTGTGTCAGGCCTCCTGTGTGCAAAACCTTGTGCTTAGCCCATTGAGCTGAGCACAGCTCTAAGGTAGGTTCTTCAGAGTGAAATTGCTGTTATGTTAACATAAATTTATGTTAAGTTTATATTAACTTTTGGGGGGTTATGCCCAGCTGTGCTCAGAGATTCCTACTGGCTCTTGAGCTCAGGGATCATTCCTGGCAGGGCTCAAGGAACTATATAAATTGCCAGGGATTGAGTCTAGGTCAGATGCACGTGAGGCAAGTGTCTTACCTGCTGTACTATCTCTCTGATCCTTGTATTTTTTTTGTTTATTTATTTTGCTTTTGAATTTGGTCACACTCAATGGTACTCAGGTCTTACATCTGGCTCTGTGCTCAGAGCTCACTCCTGATAGGCTTGGGGGACCATATGGGGAGCTGGGAACCAAACCCAGGTAGGCCGTGTGCAAGGCAAATGTCCTACCCGCTGTACTATTGCTCCAGCCCCTGTATTTAATTAAAAAAAAGTCAAATTGTTTTCTGAAATAACTATATTTACTATTTTATATTCCCACTAGCAATATGTGAGATTCCAATTTCTCCACATCCTCATTTACAGTTCATATTTGTCTTTTTTATTATAGCCACTGTAGTGTTATCTTAGACTATTTTAAATTGTTCTAACAACTAATGATTTTGAACATTTTTTCTTTTATTTTTTGGGTGTGTGTGTATGTGTCATGCTCGGCAGTACTCAGGGGCTAATTCCTAGCTTTATGCTCAGGAATGACCCCTGGCAGTGCTTGGGGAACCATATGAGGTTCTAGGAACTGAACTGGAGACTGGCATATGCAAGGCAAGTGCTTTACTTTTTCTATTGGGGCCATACCTAGCAGTCCTCAAGGTGTACTCCTGACTATGCCTGGGGACCTCTATAAGGCACCAGGGATGGAACCTGTGTTGACCCTGTGCAAGGCAAGTGCCTTTCCCTCTGTACTATCTCTGGTCCTGTTGAGCACTTTTTTGTGTGTTTGTTAGCTGTTCACTTATAATCCTAGAGGGCTCAGGCCACTCCTGGCCATACTTGACTGCACTAACATGACAGTTAAGTGCTTGGGCCGAGGGTTGCTGGGTCCACAAGGGTCACCTGGGTGATACTTGACAGGCTACCAGGGCTACACTTAGTGTTGCTCAGGGTAGGTTTGAGTGAAATGTCTACTCATATATTTTGACTATTTTCTGACTGGAGTGATTTATAAGGATTCTGAACTCACTAGTTACACATCCTTGATGAGATGTATGATTTACAAATACATTCTTCAAACCTATGGTTTGTCTTTTAATTTTCTTTTGTTTCTCTTTCAGGGGGTGTTTAGGCTACACCTGGCAATGCTCAGGGCTTACTCCTGGCAATGCGCTCAGAGGTCACTCCTGGCACTGCTCAGAAGACCATATGGGTGCTGGGTATTGAACCCAGGTCAGCTAATTGTCAGGCAGTGCCTTAACCCCTGTACTATATCTCTAGCCCTTCATTTCGTTTTCTTTCTTTTTTCTTTTAAGTTTTTGAACCACATCCAGTGGTGCTTAGAACTGACTCCTGACTCTGCATTTAGGATCACTCCTGGTGGGACTGAGGGAACCATATGTGGTGCTGGGGATCAGATGTTGGTGGGCCACCTGCAAGAGAAGTGCCCTATCCACTGTACTATTTCTCCAGTCCCATTTTATTTTCTTTCTTTTTAAGCAATTTTTAAATTTTATTTATTTATTTTTTATTGAATAAGATAGTTACAATGCTTTCATGATCGAATTTTAGTCATACAATGATTGAACGCCCATCCCTCCACCAGTGCGCATTTTTCACCACCAATGTCCTCAGCATCCCTCCCACCAACCCCACCCCATCCCACCCCCTGCCTCTGTGGCAGGCACCTTCCTTCTTACTTTCTCTCTACTTTGGGCATCATGGTTTGCAGTATAGATACTGAGAGGCCATCATTTTTGGTCCTTAGTCTACTTTCAGCACACATCTCCCATCCTGAGCGATCCCTCCAACCATTATTGATTTAGTGATCCCTTCTCCATCCCAACTGCCTTTTTCCCCAGCACTGAGGCAGGCTTCCAACCGTGAAGCAATCCTCCAGGCCCTTGTCTCTACTGTCCTTGGGTGTTAATCTCATACTATGTTATTTTATATTCCACAGATGAGTGCAATCATTCTATGTCTGTCCCTTTCTTTCTGACTCATTTCACTTAGCATGATACTTTCTGTGTCTATCCACTTACAAGCAAATTTCATGATTTCATCTTTTCTAACATCTGCATAGTAATCCACTGTGTAGATGTACCATGATTTCTTTAACCAGTCGTCTGTTCTCGGGCACTTGGGTTGTTTCCAGATTTTGCCCATTGTGAACAGTGCTGCAATAAACATTAAGTGCAGATGTCATTTCTGCTGTGCTCCCATTTCATTTTCTTAATGGTATTGTTTTGAGGCCACCTGATGGTACTTAGAGGCCACTCCTGGCTCAGGAGTCAATCCTGGTGGTGCCATGCAATCCCTTGTGCACATGCTCTAGCCCGTTGAGCTTTCTGTGGCCCACTAGAGTCTTTTGTGTTGTAAAATAAAAAAATTAGGACCAGAGAGATAGTACAGTGAGTAGGGTACTTGCCTTGCACAGAGCTGACCTGGGTTTGATCCCCAGCATCCTATATGGTCTTTCAAGTACAGCCAGGAGTAATTCCTGAGTATAGAACCAGAAGTAACCCCTGAGCATCACCGGTTGTTGCCCAGAAACCAATTTATATGTACATATATGTACGTATATTTTTAAATTAAGATATACATATATATATATAGCTTTTTGGGTCACACCCAGCGATGCACAGGGGTTACTCCTGGCTCTGCACTCAGAAATTACTCCTGGTGGTGCTCGGGGGACCATATGGGATGCTGGGAATCTAACCCAGTTCGGCTGCATGCAAGGCAAACACCCTACCTGCTGTGCTATTGCTCCAGCTCCCAGTTTATCATTTTGTATGGGTTATGATTTTCGTGTTTATGGTTGGGCAAAAGAACTCTTTGCCCAGACCAAGATCATAAAGATTTTCTCCTATATTTTCTTCTAGAAGGAACTGCAATTTTAACCAGGCATGCTGGAACAGTTGTGGGACACTCTTCAGATTCAGTGGTTGGAAACATATCTATCATTTGTGAATAGTGTATAGACTATCTATTAGAGAATCTTTTTTTTTGTATCACACCTGGCAATGCACCGGGGTTACTCCTGACTCATGCACTCAGGAATTACTCCTGGCCGTGCTTGGGGGACCAAATGGGATGTTGCGAATCGAACCTGGGTCAGCCTCATGCAAGGCAAATACCCTACCCACTGTGCTATCGCTCCAGACCTGTGTGAGAGAATTACCCGTGTGATAGGCCGAACAATTCAGAGCTCTTCCGTCTGTGGAAATCTGAGATCCACATCTTCCCATTTTTGAGACGAGAGATGCTGAGGAAAACGGGACACCATGGGGCAAGAGCATAGTCTATATATGCATATGTGTCCATATCACTCACATATACCTACCCACACATGTCTGGGTATGTTTTCATAAGCTATGTTTTCATAAGTCCAGCATACACTGTGTAAAGAGGTCAGCAGGAACAGAAGCACTTGCCGTTCTCTGGTGGCAGGCTTCCATATTCCTGCGACACTTGCGTTGGGTAGAGACTCTAGTATGAGTGAACTGGAGCTGAGTCTTCGCTGAGCAAGTTGGTGTCACCCGCACAATCTCAACCTCACTGCTCCGTGACAGTGCCGAATTTACACCATGCGGACACTTCTGTAACACTTGCTTGCTCACGTATGTCCCTCTTGCACATGCACAAATGGGCTTCCAGACTTTAATCTCTTTGCCTTTTCAGGAAGTCTGGGCTCCAGGGTCCTCAGTTTGGGTTTTGGTTCTCGGATTGCACCCAGTGGTGCTCAGAGGCTCCTTCTGGCTCTTTGTCTAGGTGCTACTCCTGGTTCTGTGCTCGGGTCTATGCGGTGCTGGGCATCACCCCTGATCTCCTGCCTGCAAAGCCTGCACTTAGCCCTTTGAGCTGTCTCCTTGCCCTGGGGGTCCTAAGTTTTAATAGAAGTTGGATGGAGGAGGCTTACCAAAGAGAGGAAAATATTCTGTTCTCTGACCACTCCCCCTCAGCGAGGGTTGGAGATGATGAGTGAGGCACCGTGGTGCCAGAACAGGGTCAGAACCAGTTGATAATTAAAAATGTTTTATCACTGGGGCTGGAGACAGAACACCTAGCATGTACCAGGCCTAGGTTCGATTGTGGGTCCCACAAGCATTGCTGGGTGCAGCCTAGGAGGCCCCGGGTACTTCCAAGTGTGGCCCCGGAGGCTCCCAGTGCTGCCAGTAGCACAGGACCCGAGCAGCACCACATCCTCAGGCCCTTGCATTGAACAACATGCCTGCATGCCCATGAATTGCCAGTGGCACCCCACAGCCTCATAAGCATTGCTTGGGAACCTCGCACCCCAAATTTGATATTACACCTTATAAAGAAATATCAGAAGAAGATCTTCAGAAGGAAAAATACAAATGTCAGAAATTCCTATCTAAGTAAAGGAATACATTAGAGAAGAAATAAAATTAGAACAAAAACATTTGATATCACAAACTGGAGAGTTGGCTCAGAGGGCTAGAATAGCATATGCTTTCATAGACAGGTGCTGGAGCGATAGCACAGCAGTAGGGCGTTCGCCTTACAAGCGGCCAACATGGCCGACCCGAGTTCGATTCCTCTGCCCCTCTCGGAGAGCCCGGCAAGCTACCGAGAGTATTGGATATGCCAGACACAGTAACAACAAAGTCTCCAATGGAGACGTTACTGGGCCCGCTCGAGCAAATCGACGATCAACGGGAGGGCCTTTACCTTACCTTACCTCTTCATAGACAGAAGACCCAGGTACAATCCCTGGTGCCACATAGTCCTCAGAGGACCCCCAGTGTGGTCCCAAACAAAAACCAGACACATTGTTGATATCTCATTACTATAGATTATGTTTACATTACTGTATTTATTTTTGTGGTACTAGAGATAGAACCCAGAGCCTCATACACACAAAGCAAGAACTCTATTATTTCTGTTCTGTTTTGTTTTGGGGTCACACCCAGCAGTGCTCAGGGCTTACTCCTCATTCTAAGCTCAGGGATCAGTCCTGGCAGGCTCAGGGTGCCAGGTTGGCTGTGTGCAAGGCAAGCACTCTACCAGCTGCACTATTTCTCCTGAGTCTCTGTGATTGAACCACCTTCCTGGCCTTCTCCAAATTTTGGCCCAGCTCTGGAGGCGGGGCATTTGCCAATAGGATGACTGCACTGTTCATTCTCTGCACAGCTCCTTTCCCCTTCTTTCTCTCACACCCACCCACGACCTTTGGTTGCCTCCCAAGGTAGGATGGGAGGCAGGGAGAAAGAGGCCTTCTCTTACCACTTGCGGACAAAGACATGAAGCTCCCTCCCACCTGGCTCCTGAGTCTGGGCTGTGGGCCATCACTCTTCTCCCCATTTCAGATTTCACAGGACTTTGCTTCACTCCTTTACCTCACAGTCACTGATACCTGGTGATGCCAAGACTGCCACAGGGTATTCCTAGTTGGTGGGGAAGACAGGGAGAGGCAGACATGAAGGTTCAATGTGACATTGGCAGGGAGAGAAGCTGAGAGGGAGCCAGTCTGGGGTTCCCATCTTGCAGACCTTTGCACATGACACAGTGGCCAAGCAAAGACTTGGGTTTAATCTTTGTTTGAGGGACATACTCCCCGGTGTTGGGAGCTACCACCAGCTTTGTCCATGGGGGTTGATCCTGTCAGTGCCGGAGGCACTGTGTAGTACTGGGGATTCGATCCAGGTCTTCTGCATGCAGACCATGCACTCAGTGCATTGAGCTCCCTCTGGCCACCCAAACAGAGGCTTGGGAAGGAGGGGGCCCTGCCTACGAGAATGAACAAGATCCCTGAAACAGTTCCGGGGAGCTCGAGAACTCACACACTGATGGTCCCCTTTCCCTGGTGTTGCATCATATGTCCTGTTTGCCTGTACTTTAAAACTTCTTTTTAAAGTAATTTCTAATGTTTAATATTCCTAAGATTTGAGCTGGAGAGATAGTACAGGGGTTACGGCACTTGTCTTGCATGCGGCTGATCTGGGTTTGATCCTTGGCATCGCCTATGGTCTCCTGAGCCCCACTGGAGTGATCCCTGGACAAACAGCAAGAAGTAAGCTCTGAGAATTGCTGGGTATGCCCCCCACCAAAAAACTATTCCCGATATTTCAGGACAAGAGACATAGCTCAATATGCTTTGTGTGTGGGAGGTCTGGGTTTGATTCCCCAGCACTGCCAAGAGTGAGCACCAAGCAGGGAATAGCCCCCAGGTGCTGTTGGGTGTGACCCAAAACAAAATAAATCCAGAGATTTCACTTAGAAGAGCAGACCCCTGGACTCACCAGCAAAATAAACCAGCCTGGAGTTCTGGCAATGCTGGTGTCCTGCTTGGTCATTCTCAACCAGGGAGTGGCTCTCTCAGTGCCCAGAGAAGACTGACTTTTGTCCCTCTCTGAAGGGGGAGCTACAAGCCTCGTGGCACTACTCAGCACCTTGAAAGGTGGTAGTCCAAATTACAGTAGGCACTGGATTTTCTTTTGGCATTTTGGCTGTGCACAAACAGTGTGCTTGTGTTTGTGACTGTAAGTGGGTACCAGGGATTGAACCAGGGTTGGTCACATGCAAGACAAACTCCTTAACCCCTGTACTATCTTGGGCCCATGCACTGCATTTTGAAGATTAAGTCAAGGAATGTAAGCTAGTGCATTAATAATCTTGAAAATAGGGGCCAGAGCAATAGTATAGTGGGTAGAGCATTTACCTTGCATGTGGTCAACTCTGGTTCAATCCCAGTACCCCAAATGCCCCTCCCCACTTCCCCAAGACCTGCCACGAGTGATTCCTGAGCACAGAGCCAGGAGTAAGCACCAGTGGATGTTGCCCAGAATAATAATAATAGTTTTGAAAATACTGATTATACATTTTAGTGACAGCCTACCTTCTCACCAGTCTTAACATTGCTGAAAGAACAGAAGGCCAAGGGCACAGAAGTGCCTCAGCTATTCTCTCTGCCCCTGAAGGCAAGCAGAGTTAGACCTTGGGGAGAACTTTTCTTTTAAAGCCAAGAGTGTCCGAGTGGGTTTGAGAAAATTAACTTTTCAGAATTCCTGCTGGCCTTTCTGAGTAGCAGATGGAGAGCACTGGGAGGAGGGCTGATAGGTGTGTGTCTTTATTCCAGGGCTGGAGGCCTAATGGGGCCATAACTTCCCTGACCCCAGGATGTGGGATTCAAAGCTCTTAGGTCCCCTCATTGATATTGGGGGGTGTCAGCAAAATATGGGTGCTGTACAGATGGGGCTGCAGTGACCTAGGAATCCTGCCTGCAGGGCAGCCTCCGCTTCCCTACTCCCTGCTCCCTCTGACTGCACACCCCCAAGACTCTGCTGAAGCAGGCTGAATTTGTTTGGGAATTTTCAGGGAGCCATGGGGCCGGGCATTGAACCTGGGCCTCCTGCACCCAGGCGTGTCCTTAGTGGGCTCCCGGGCCCTGTAGTTGTTTGAGTTTGTACAGGGAGTCAGTCTGACTTGGTGAAAAGGAACACGGGTCCGAGAGCCAGACAGTGCTCAGTTCCATTTCCACCATAGCTGAAAGGAGAATCACGTCAATCTCACTGGGCCTCAGTTTCTCTGATGCTACAGTGCAGGCTGTGGCATAGTCCTGGAAGGGTGCTGGGATCTGTGTGTGAGTGGCACCTGGTAGAGTGGCCAGCATGCAGAGGTGCTCAGGGGAAGTGCTCACCTGCCCCCAGAGGGCGTTCCCTGTGCCCCCTGCTCAGTGTTCAGTGCTCTCTCTCTCTCTTTCTCTCTCTCTCTCCTTCTCTCCCCACACCCGTTCTTGTTTCTGCTCCACAGTCCCCCTCCCCTCGAAAGCCAGCAGCCTCTCCGCCCTCTCACTGGCCAAAGACAGCCTGGTCGGTGGCATCACGAACCCCAGTGAGGTCTTCTGCTCCGTGCCAGGCCGCCTCTCACTGCTCAGCTCGACATCCAAGTACAAGGTGACCGTGGGGGAGGTCCAGCGGCGACTCTCGCCTCCTGAGTGCCTCAATGCCTCCCTCCTGGGGGGCGTTCTTCGCAGGTAGGAGGACAAGCCCACACCTCTCCGGCCAGTACCTCTCTGGTCCGGTTATCTCAGACCTTTTTCAGGGGACTCAAGGGGCCAGCCCTACCCCCAGGTCACAGGGTCATCTCCTCCTCACCATCCCTGGGACGGTAGACACTGGGGGGAGCTCCAAGTCCTGAGCAGTTCTTGATGGCCTGGGGAGAAGGGTAGAGAAAGAAGCATGGGCACAGAAAAGGGACAGGAGAGTCACCGGATTTCCAGAGTCAACAGTCTGGATGGGTCTGGGCAGGAGGAGCACCACATGTATCCCCCGCCCCAGGATAGAGTGCGGGACATGCCCCCTCCCAGGGAGGGGGCCACTGAGGGCCTCAATGTATGTGACAGAGGTGGTGGGCATACACCATGGTTGTCTTCAGAGTGTGTGTCTGTCCCTGTGCATAGTCTTGGGCCTCCAGGGGGATCTCTGTGCCAGGGTCAGGCTGTGGTGTGTGTATATGAGTGCATGTGTGTGTACATGCATGTGTATTTGTGAGAGTGTGTGAAAGTGCATGTGTGTGTGTATGCATGTGTATGCATGTGAGTATGCACATGTGAGTGCATGTGTGAGTGCACGTATGTGCATGTGTGAGTGCATTGTGTGTGAGAGCCTGCATGTGTGCAGGTAGGACAGGGTCTGCATGGTGTTTCTCCATGAGTGTGAGCCTGTGTTGCTTTTAGTGGGGTATATTGACTACAGTGTGTCCTACTCTGTATGTGCGGACAGGTGACATCTGTGACTAGACATACAACATGCCTGTAGCTCTGGGGGCACTGCACTGATGCAGGTGTGGTGACAGCTCTTCATTCCAGGTCTCTTTAAGCTTGTGGGAGTCTGTGTCTGTATTTATGTCCTTCAAATCCTGACTGAACCTGAGTCCCTGTATCTCAGTCTCTGTATGTCTCCATGGGGGTAGGTCTCTCTCTCTCTCTCTCTTTTTTTTTTGTCGTTTATTCTTGGACCACACCTGGCTGTGCTCAGGGATCACTCCTAGCTGGCTCAGGGGAGACCAGATAGGGTGCCAGTGATCAACCCAGGTCAGCCACGTGCAAGACAAGTGCCCTACCTGCTGTGTTCTCTCTGGTCCCTGTGTCTTGATCCTCAGTTTATGCCCATCTCTCTGTATACCTGTGTCCCCACATAGCCCTCTGTGTCACCACATGGAGGTCCAAGTGTCTCTGGAGAGCTTTGAATATCTTAGCTGGTACGCTGAGATGGTAAGAAAAGAAAAGACCCCAAGAGGCTGACCGACCTGCTCGAGCCTGGGCTGTACCTGCAGTTGAGAATGAGTCTTATGGAGAATGAGAGGCTCCTGGAGTTTGGGTTCTGGTCACCATCACCCACCATCTGGCTGCAACGCCAGTGAGGTTAGCAATCAGCTTCAGTCAGGCTTAAAGCAGCCCAGAGCATCCCGAAAGCCAGTCCCGAGCCTTAGGAGTTGCTGGGGGAGACAGCAGAATCCTATTGGGGTCATTTGGCTACATCTTTTCTCTTGTTTTCATATCTGCCTTTCTGCACGCCAAGGGCCAAGTCCAAGAATGGGGGCCGGTGTCTAAGGGAACGGCTGGAGAAAATTGGGCTCAACTTGCCTGCTGGCCGTCGCAAGGCTGCCAATGTGACCCTGCTGACTTCACTGGTGGAGGGTGAGTCCTGATGGCCGGCATGAGTATGGGCAGGTGCATCTGCAGTGGCGGGTGAACAAGGCTGTGCATTAGGGGCGTAATCCACGGGTCGAGGGTAGGCCGGGCCTGCCAGCACCCATGAGCGTGCATATCCAGGGAGGCTTTTACTGTGGTTGTTTCTAATACAGGAACATGTTTGATCATGTGTCATCCACTGCGGGTGTCATGTATCAGGGGTGTATATGGGACATGTGGGCATCATCTGTGTACCTAGGTGCACGCTGGCGTTCATATTCCAGGAAGTAAAGTATGTGCACATGTTTATGTGTACACGGGGGGGAAGAGCTGAGTGGGGGGGGCAGTGAGAGGCTTGTGTTTGGATGTGGAAAGGCATATGGGGAGGGGGGATGTGGATCCTTTCTCTAGAGGTGGTGACTCAGCTCAGTCATCTCAACCTCAGGCTGTGGGACACATGATGGGCTCAGTCTCAGGCCCAGAGCTCATCTCTGTGAGCCCCACAGGAAGGCAGTGGGATTGGGAGGGAGCTGGGACGCCTGGTGACAGTGCCCCTCTCTGCTCTGCCCCCAGGAGAGGCGGTGCACCTGGCCCGAGACTTCGGCTATGTGTGTGAGACGGAGTTCCCAGCCAAGGCAGCTGCTGAGTATCTGTGCCGACAGCACGCTGATCCCGGGGAACTGCACAGCCGCAAGAGCATGCTGCTGGCTGCCAAGTGAGCAAGGGTGCCGTCTGTGGGTGATCCTTTGCAGGTGCCGCACACAAGCACAGGCCAGTGCAACAAACATCAGTACTGTACTTGGGTACAACGGATGCCATGGGGTTCTAGGTGTGGCACCAGACACAGACGTACCTAGGATCCACACTGTATATGACACAGGGGCACAACTCAGGACGTGCGGACACAGCAGAGTTGTTTTGTGGGTACAGGGTGGTGGGTGAAATCTGGTGGTGCTGGGAACTGCTTCTGACTCTGTGTTGAAGGTTGCTTATAGCGATGCTTGGGGGGCCATGAGGAGCCTGGGATTGAATGGGAAAGTGCCTTACTCCCGCACTCTTGAGCACACTGCCAGGGATGGCCCCCAAAACCCAAATTAAAGTTTTTTAATATTAAAAAAGAGTGTAAAAAGTAACTGAAAACTACATATCTGTAGGGTAAAATCTAGAGTCCTTTGAAAACCAATTTGGGCACAAGCGTCACCCCTTCCAGCGGATTTGATTGCTCTCTCCTAACCTCATGTCCCTGGGCTTGCCCTCTTCCTGCTTAGAATAGCATCCAGTCCCCTTACCCCAGCTGACTCCTTCAACTCACAACTTCACCTTAGGGCTGAGCAGTAGTACAGTGGGTAGGACACTTAACCTGGGTTCAATCCCTGGCATCCCATGAGATTCTCCTTGCCCCACCAGAGTGATTCCTGAGTACAGAGCAAGGAATAAGCCCTGAGCAACTCTGGTGGGGCCTCCAACACAAATAAAACTTTATTTTCTCTGAGGCTTTTCTCAAGTCTTTGAGACAGAAGTGGAATCATAGCTCAAGGGATTGCCATGACTAGGGGAACTTTGAGGCTACTCATCGTTGTAGCTGCAGAAACAGTTGGAGGGTTGGGCTCACTTTACTAACTCATCTAACTCATCAGTTGCTTCCTGGGCCCACCAATGTGTAAGTTGGCTGACTTGCTCCCAAGATTTTACAATGAGACAGGAGTGACTGAATCTCCAGTCTGAGGCACACACAAAAAAATGAAAGGTTGCAGACTGGACCTAGATGGAGACAAACCCCAGCTTAGTCACTCAGGCACATCATCTAATCCAAACCGGTTTCACATCCTTGTGATAGGATGATAGTAACAGCACACATCTGTTATGGATTAAGTGAGATGATGCATAATTTATATTCACTATTATTTCAGTTACTCAGAGCAGATCCTGAATTGTTCAGTAGTAATTTCAAAGACAAAGATCTGTGAACAGTAGTTGAAAAGGAGTTGAGAGGGGAATGAAGGCAAATTTCCTGGATCAAGTAGGAGTTGAGCTCAATGAGATATCACCTCACACACACCACAGAGACTGGCCCACATCCAAAAGAAAAGGGGCAACTGGAGTTGGCGCAGATGTGGCGAGAAAGGGACTCTCCTTCACTGCTGGTGGGAATGCCGACTGGTCCAGTTCTTTTGGAAAACAGTATGGACAATTCTCAAAAAATTAGAAATTGAGCTCCCATTTGATCCAGCAATATCACTCCTGGGAATATATCCTGGAGAGGCAAAAAAGTATAGCCGAAGTGATATCTGCACTTCTATGTTCATTGCTGCACTGTTCACAATAGCCAAAATTTGGAAAAAACCCGAGTGCCGGAGAACAGAGGACTGGTTAAAGAAACTTTGGTACGTCTATGCAATGGAGTACTATGTAGCTGTTAGAAAAGACGAAGTCATGAAATTTACATACAAATGGTACTATGTGGAAAATATCATGCTAAGTGAAATGAGTCAGAAAGAGAGGAACAGACATAGAAAGATTGCATTCATCTGGGGAATATAAAATAGCAAAATAGGAGACCAACATCCTAGAGTAGTTGAGATAAGCTACAGGAGGTTTACTTCATGGCTTGAAGGCCAGCGGCACATGCTGTGGGAAAGGGCAGCTCAAACAGAGAAGGGAACACCAAGCAAAGGGTGTTGGGAGGATTCTCCTAGGATGGGAGACGCATGCTGAAAGTAGACTATAGACCGAACATGTTTGCCACTCAATACCTCTTGCAAACCTTAGCAACCAAAAGCAGAGAAAGAACAAAAAGAATGCCCTGCCACAGAGACAGGATGGGATGGGGGTATGGGAGGGGTAGGAGGATTACTGGGACCATTGGTGGTGGAGAAAGGGCACTGGTGGAGGGATGGTTACTCGATCATTGTAAGACCAAAACCCAAGTACAAAAACTTATAAGATAAAAAAAAATAATAAAATAAAAACAAGTAGGAGTTGAGCTGAATGTGGGTAGGATAGACACAGGAGAGACAGTGGGGTCTTGACACATAAACTTACTCTTTGTGTGGTCTCCGAACGCTAGGTTTCATTTCCTATGAAACAGGTATGATCCTTTGCAGACTATTGGGAGGGTCAGTGATCATATATCTAAGTGCCTTTCCTGTGCTATGTCCTGCTTCACTGGGCTCAGACCTTTGTCCTTCAAACCTCTGACCCTCCTTCTCCCACCAGGCAGATCTGTAAGGAGTTCGCAGACCTGATGGCTCAGGACCGCTCACCGCTGGGCAACAGCCGCCCAGCACTCATCCTGGAACCTGGGGTGCAGAGTTGCCTGACACATTTTAGCCTCATCACCCATGGCTTTGGCGGCCCTGCCATCTGTGCCGCTCTCACAGCCTTCCAGAATTACTTGCTGGAATCACTCAAGGGGCTGGATAAGATGTTCCTAAGCAGTGCAAGCAGTGGGCATGGTGATACAAAGGCTTCAGAGAAGGATGCCAAACATCGGAAGTAACTTTCTCCAGCTCCAAGCCCAAGGGGCACCCAAGGCTTAAAGTGAGGTCTGAGCTCCTGAGGCGGGCCTGAAAAGATGAAAACATGTGACTGGAGTCAGGCTGAAAAAAAAAAAAAAAAGAGAACATTCATCCAGGAACCCTAGAGTCAGGCTCTGGGTTGGAGTGTGGGGAGAGATATCTCCGTGGTGGTTTAGAGGGGGCAGGGTCTGCCATGCGTACGATTTCTGACCCTTGATTTCAGAGAAGAGCGTGAGCATGGAATTGGCTCTTGGTGCACAATCCTGCCCATTGAGGTGCCTGAGCAGCAGTCAGCATTTTTAAGGCCAAGGTTCTGATGTTTTCAGTCAGGAGAAAAATGGTTCTACTAGTCAGAGGTGTTACTGGGGATTAGTACCTTCATTCCAGAATCTTCTAGTCCCAAAAAAGGAATACTGGCAGGAGGCCCCAGTGGGCTCTTTGGACCCTTCCAATATTGGAAAGAAATGAGCAGGAGAGGCCCTCAAGGAACAAAGAAGATAAAGCACAAATTGCAGAACTTGAATCCAGGCTGTACTTCAGTCTTGTCCGTCCTATTTATTTATGTATGTTGTAATTAAAGTTTAAAAATGTCCAGTGCGACTTACTTATCCCAGTGAGTTCTGGGATCAAGAAGGAAGAGACTTTCACTGTTTTTTGTTCATGCACTGAGATGTCCCGCTGACCAGTATAGAAGGGGGAGGGGGGTTGCTCACAAAGGACTGGGAGGGAGAGGGAAGGAAAGTATCCAAAACCCTGAGGTTGTCATTGGGATTTTGTATTTGCTGTTGTTAATCTCTTGCCTCTGCAGTCAGTGTACCTCCCCGACTCTCAGACTGCTTCTCATTCTCTTAATAAAATCTTTTCACTGGACATGAAGCCCTCCTGTCCTTTCTTGAAAAAATATAGTTTTATTAAGGAATATGGAGTGGGTGCAGGGGGTCGGGTGGAAGAGAGACAGAGACAAAGCGTAATCGAGAATATGGGTTTCTCCAGAGGGGAAGAGTCAGATTGAGATGTGGGTCAAGCTCCAAGGTGAATAATACACCCTCCCTTTCCTTTTTCATCCAAGGCCTAGACTTGCCTCCAAAAAGGGCAAGGTAGGGGCCAGAGCAATAGCATAATAGGCAGGGCACTTGCCTTGCACACAGCCAACCCGAGTTCAAACCTCGGAGCCCACCAGGCATTGATTCCTGAGAGAAGAGCCAGGAGTAACCCCGCCCCAGCATCACCAGGTGTAGTCTAAAAAACCAAAAAGGCAAGATAACTAGGTCCTGGTGAGGTCCAGGAATTGGAGGAAAGGCTTTTTATTTATCTATATATTTTTTTATTAGTGAAACACCTACATGAAGTGTAGTTGTAGACTTAGAGGAAAGGCTTTTATAGCTAGAAAGGGCCTCTGAGGAAGAAACCTACGAAGAAGCTCTGAGCACCTCTGTGTGAAAGAGAAGGGAGGCCAAGTCATCATGATCCGCGGTTATGGTTCTGCTTGGGGTGAATGTGGGGAGGCTCGTGATGTGTATTATTGAGACTCTGTGAGTCTGTGCAGATGTGTCATTTTGACTGGGTCAATGTAATGTGCTACTATGACCATTTATAGTGGACTGTATGTGTTCACATGAGTGCTTGTTGCTCTGCATGTGTGCATATCCCAAGCGAATCCAGCTCTTAGATGGAGCATTTCATTCTTGTTTTCTGGGCCACAGTGGGTGATGCTCAGGGCTTATACCTGGCTCTGTGCTCAGGGATCACTCCTGCCAGTGCTTGGGGACTGTATGGGATGCCGGGGATCAAAAGTGGATCAGCCACAAACAAGGTAAGCAACCCTACCCACTGTACTATCTCTCTAGCCCTAGATTTCACTCCTTATACCCTCTTGTCATTTTGGGGTCACTCCCAGGATTATTAGAGGGACCACGTGGTGCCAGTGATTGAACCCAGGACTTTAGTCAAAGAACCAAGACCAGGAAACAGGGAAAGGAAGCCGAACTTCAGGCGGAGCAGGCTGGGGAACAGTAGCTCAGCTGGCAGCACTGAGCTGCTCCCACTATTCCAACACCTTTTCTCATCTCTCTTGGAGGTTCCTCGTCAGCTTCACTTTAGGGCTGAGTTTCCTTATCCTAAGGCAAAACAGATGCTCTCTTCTCCAACCTACCCCCAGCCCCCCAGAAAGGAATAAATTGCTTTTCTATGTATTAAACACCTTAAAGCAGATGGGAACCAATTTTAACATTCTGAGTGATGTTGGTCAGGGATATAAAATAGTTGGTGGATTTTAAGTGTTTTGCAAACTTCAGAAAATTTAAGAGCACAATGGCATAAAGAAAATTAAGTTAGCAGGGGATATGGGGAAAAAAGAAAAAAAATCTAGGGGTTGAAAGATAGTACAGTGGGTAGGGTGCTTGCCCTGCACATGGCCAACATGGATTTGAATAATCTCCAGCATCTGAGGATGGTTCCCTGGGTCCTGCAAGGAGTAACCCCTGAGCACAGAAGACACCTATAGTTTGCATCCCCAGAAAGGCAGACTAGAAAGTAAAACATCTAGTTAGGACCTGGAGCAATAGCACAGCGGGTAGGGTGTTTGCCTTGTACACGACAGACCCGGGTTCGATTCCCAGCATACCATACGGTCCCCCAAGCACCATCAGGAGTAATTTGTGAGCACATGAGCCAGGAGTAACCCCTGTGCATCGCCGGGTGTGACCCAAAAAGCAAAAACAAAACAAAACAAAACAAAAAAACATCTAGTTAACTACTACCTTAAAGAAGTAGTGTGCAGATCAATAACCGGGCAGCTATATATTAACTGATATAAAACAATATCCACTGTAGTATTAAATAAAACAATCATATGTAGAATTTCTAATTTGGTGGGGTGGGCAAGCCACCAGGACATTCTTGGTGAGCTTGGGCTAGTGGTTCAATACTAAGTTGCTTGGGCATTAGTATTAGGTGCCAAGAACTATCAGGGTCACCCCAATGGAGCTTGGGTCTAGAAATATTTTTGAAAGGGATTATCTATGTTATGCACATACAGATGCTTTATATAAGAATGATGTCACTCTTAAAAGGATAGATAAGAAATTAACAGATGATGTTTCCTCTAAAAAGTTAAACAGATGATCAAATTACAGGAAGAAACATTTGTTACTACTTGTCTTTGCACTGCTTGCATTTTTTATTAAGTGCATGTATTACCTATTCTAATTAATTTAGATTTACACTTAAAGGCAAAAGTACTACTAGGGTGAATGAGAAATAAGCAAACAAAATATTGAAGACCGAGATGGAAAGGAAGCTGAGCCACGAAGCAGCTGCTACAGGGCAACAACTGTACCACAAAGGGAAAGCGGCCGGGAAAGGCTCACCCTCCCCTCCATAGCTTCCCCGAGATGATGATAGGCAAACTAGGACTCAATTTAACTGGAAAGCTCGATTTAATCATATTCAGATTTATTCTTAATTTACCTTTTATCAAGAGTACATGTCAAAAGAGTAGAAAAAAAATAAAGGAGCCCATCAAAAATAGTTCCCTAGCAAGTGGGAGGAAGGGCTTGACGTTAGGAAGCCTGTTTAGTGAAAGAAATGTTGTCCAGGTCATGGATGCCATTTTTGTCAATGATTCGAACACTGAAGGTTGGCAGATTCAGGATGAAGCGTTTTTGGAGCTGCAGAAAGACATGAAGGAAATTGGTTAACAAACAGTTGCTGAGCACTCCCTATGCACAGGGTACAAAAGTAGGCAAAAAGCTCTGGCTATTGCAGCACCTGGTCTTTCAAAAGGAGGTAGTTCAGGACCAAGAAATAAAGGAAATCCCAAAATGCAGCTGGGAGCTTGTCTCTGCTCTGCGAGCTGATGAAAGAATGCAACAACCTACTGCCCTAGTCCCCGAAGTCTACTACCCATCAGCTTGTTAAACACTTCCTTTTGTAAAGGTTGGAGGTAATAAGCCAATAAAGGAAGCGAATCTCCTAGGACTACACTTTGAGTCAAAGCGATGTACACCGAGGGCTCAACAGTTAGCTCTAGTCACGTGACAGGGACTGTTGTTGTGAGTGAAGAGTGTGAGTGTATGTATGAGCAGCTGTACGGGTGGGGAGAAGGAAGTCAGCAGAACTGCTTTTGGACCCAGCCCTGCTCTACCTCTTCCAAGTCAAGGTGACCTGTCATTAGAATAAGAGTTCCACACTCTCAGGGCTGGGGATGCTCAGTGGCAGCGTGCATGCTTTGCATTTATGAGGTCCTGGGTTTGATACCACAAAGCATAAAAACCCAAAACCAAACAAACCATGAGATTCCCTGCTGAGAGATTCCAAGTGATATGTGGTCTACGTTCATGGTTGGAAGCGTCTACTAACCCAGCTAAAGGTAACTAAGGAACACAGCTCCTAGAAGTCTTTGCTTTTATGGCTCTCTTTCACAGACACTTTACTTAGTTTCTAGAAAGAAGGCATGATGATCTCTACCTGCTTTTCATTGCGGGGTGGGGATGGAGGGAAAGACAGGAGCCTGGGGGTGACATCCAGCAATGCTATAGGGATTATATGATACAGGGTATTGAACCAGGATTGGATGCACACCATCAAGAATCATACCTCCTGCAGTACCCTACCTGCTCTCTAGGAGCATGTCCTGGAAATATCTACTCCCCAGGCTTAAGCCCACACTCTTCTTGGTATTTTCCGTCACAGCTAATGACTATTTTGTTTTTGTCCCACACCCAGTGGTGCTCAAGACTTACTTTTGACTCTGCACTCAGAGATCACTACTGGCAGTGCTCAGGAGACTATATGGGGTGTGGGGATCAAACCTGGGTCAGCTGCATACCAGATAAAGGCACTATCTACTATACTATCTCTCTAGTTCCCTTACAGCTAAGGATTAAGTGCACCAAAATATTCCATTTCCAGGGTCCTCTCTGACTGATGATTCTAGGTCAAGAAATTAGCTCCAAAAGAAAACCTGGTTTCTAAAATAGTTATACTAAGGATCACTGGGAAATAAAGTTTCAACTTGATATTCTATGTCTTCTTGGTGGTGCTTTTCTTTTGCATGAGGGATTAGGAGCTCCTAAGCAGTGCAGTACTGGGGATACAGGCTAATGGTTCAGTGCTCCAGCACAGTGATGTGAGGTGAGGGGTCACCAGGACTATGTGCAGCAGTGCTCAGGGCCACTTGGTGCCAGAAACTGAAACTTGGCTGCTTGTACTAGGCATGCACTCCAATTCTTTGTCTCTTCCTGGCAGTTTTTGTAACACTTTGGGCTGCAAGACTAACGGTCTCGCATCCTGAATGGTTAAGAAAAGCACATGAACTTATTCTCAGCTTCAGTTCTGGAAAGGGGATTTATAAACAAGAGGGGGCACTGTAGATGGAAAACGACAGGCTCATATAAAAGGCAAACTGTTAATATTTCCAGTATTCCCACCCACTCTTCTACATATTCTCTCACTAAACCATACACTCAAGTTCAGTCTTAAGTCACAAGAACAATAAAGGAATAAAAAAGCCTAAGGGAGTTGCTTTCTTCCTCATTCACACCCCAAAGTCTTAGACTCTTAGTAGGATGGAATCGGTTGGGTCAGTGTTTCTGGCTTCATAAATGGAAGGTTTACTCTTCCACTCAGCCCAAAGTTCTCAATGGCTTTCTATGACCTTCTTATTCTCAGGAGAGGCTTTCTCTTCAGAGTTCATACCTATTAAGTAGACAGTGGGTAGGGTGCTTGCCTTGCAAATGGACAACCCGGGTCAATCCTGGGCATCCCATATGGTTCTGCGAGTTGTGCTAAGAGTGATCCCTAAGTTCAGAGCCAGGAGTAACTCCTGAGCACTGCTGGGTGTAGCCCCCAAACGAACAAAAATAAAGCAGTTTGAATAACACCTAATTCTTCAAGTATGACTCTAATTTGTCACCTGATACAGTAAAATCATCTGAAACTTTAAAAATATTCCTAGGCTCCACACTAGAATAACCTATTCAGAATCAGGGCTGGACGTGAGGAGTGGGGACAGGGACACTAATTTTTATATATTTTTTTTAAACAAACAAATCCTCAGACGTTTTTTAGATATACTAAAATTTAAGAGCCAGTAGTCTGAGAAACAAAAAATAAAAGTAATTAAATTGTAAAACTGACATCAACAAGGCAGTGACCAATGAGAAGAAAAAAACAAGCTTGTTAACCACCAAACTTTATGCCTGGTAGCAACTTCATATATGGTTAAAGATTATTTATTACACCTCTGGAAAGGATCAGAAGAAAAAGAAAATGCAACCAAGAAACTGTAATAATACTGACTGGCAAACAGAGACAAACATTTATTTCAGGATCCCACAGGGGCCACTTACCTCCTCTAGACATTTCCTAAGAAGGCCCACTGCATTCTCTCGTGTGATAGCTGAAAGAGAAGAGGTCAAAAAATGAAGGTGTTACCTTTAAGTCCAACTCCCAGCCATAACTTTTAATCAGGCTTCAGACCCCTTCAGGTCATCATCCTACACAAACACTTGGAAAAACAAACAAAAAACAAGCTGACTGGTCTTATAGCCTGCAACAAACTTAATCCACATGCAGCTGAGGATGCCCCAGACCCAATGCTCCAGCAGCCACTAGCCACTGCAAATTGATTTGCTACAGGGAAGGGTAATTAGCATGACGGAATTCGGCCTCCCACAGCCAGGGCCAGTCTCTGGAGAAGTCCAGCAGCCTGCCTCTTTTTTTAGAGCCCATCCCCCCAACTTTAGACCATGGCTTAAGTCAGTTCAGTCTGCCTGAGCCAGCTGCAAATCAGGGAAAGGGAGGGGAGGCCAGAGTTGAGCTTCACGATCCCAGCTGGGTCTCAGTGTCTAACAATCAGAGAGGATTCACAGACTACAGCTGAGACTCACAGCAAAGGGACTGTCCACAAGCATGGCAAACCGGGATGACATATTATGGATGAAGGTTGCAGGAGTGGTTGGTGGTTATTTTGGCGAGCATATCAACTGTATTACCAACAGACGTCAAAATAAAGAGTCACTAGGAGGCCAGGATAATTCTTTTCAGGATATGGCCTGGAGCATTTGGTGTGGTTGAGGTTGAGCAAGAGGGCAGCACCAAAAAAGGAATAAAAACATCAGTTTCTCACTATACTGGCAGGAAAGAATGGAATGTAAGAAGAGAAGCAGTTATCTGTGCTGCATCTATAGCCCGTAATTGTAACAGTTAAAAATTCCAAGTGTCTATTACTCATAGTGGCTAAAGCTGAGACTGGGTCTGAGGTCAGAATACAGTAAATGGCACAAAAATCATCCCTTCGTTTGAATCTCTGCTAAGCTGAGTTTCTGAAAACAGAGACAGCACTTCCCTACAGGAGAGAACAGCCATTAGGTAATAAGAACCAAGGGATCGACCAAGATTTCAGGCCTCAAAAAGCTCTGATGTATAAACTAAGAAATTTTCAGGTGTCATGCTAGTGACTTGTTCATCCTCACAAAGTCAAAACAAACATACAAGCCATTTGGTTTACTTGCTCATTCTCTGCAGCAAAGATGCTAACAAGCATCTAAGCAGGGCAAGAATGAGTTAAAAGGCTGAACTTCTGCAATGGAATTACAAAACAAAAAGCAGCTCTGGACATAGGATGTCTCTCATTATGTCTGGTAAAGTCTTTCAACAACCCTGCTGACAAAGAGAGCAGCTTCCACAGTGTATCTCTAAGGATCCGTCTCTTTTATTTTTAAAATTTAAAAAAATTGAATCACAGTGAGATACACAGTTAAAAATCTTGTTCATGATTGGGTTTCAGTCATATAATGTTCCAACACCCATCCTTCCATCAGTGTACATTTCCCACCACCAATGTCCTGAATTTTCCTTCCAGCCCCCCCCCCACCCCCCGTTTCTCATTTTCTCCCTCCCCTGCCCCTTTTGGGCATTAGATACATCCTCTTATAGTCAAGTCCTGGTCAACCAACCCCAAGGAGAAGTTCACAAAAATGAAGGCTAAGGACGAGGCTCTGCTGCTACTACTCCCTACCAAGAGAACTCACTTGGTGTATAGTACCGGTCCAGGATACTGAGAGTCAGAAAGGCACCATAGCCATGGGCTGCAAAAGGGGCCTTGGCCAAGGCTGCCAGGTAGTCCATATAGTAGAGTGCAGGGCCCTCGTGCTCATCGTAGCCAGCCAGGAGGAGGTTGACATGATATGGGGTCTGCAAAGAAAAGATATGGCAAAGTAATGGTCAAAGCAGAAATGCTGACACCTCTTTCATGATAAGCACTGTAGCACTGTCCTCCCATTGTTCATCGATTTGTTTGAGTGGGAACCAATAACGTCTCCATCGTGAGACTTGTTACTGTTTCTGGCATATCGAATACGCCAGGGGGAGCTTGCCAGGCTCTGCCGTGCGGGTGGGATACTCTTGGTAGCTTGCCGGGCTCTCTCAGAGGGACTAAGGAATTGAACCCGGGTCAGACGTGTGCAAGGCAAACACCCTACCTGCTATAGCTGCAGTCCTTTTCATGTTAAATGGGAGTAAACTTCTGAAGACTAAGAAAATAGTGGGGGCCAGGGAGATAACTCAGTGGTAGAGCACAATGTCAAGTATGTGCAAGGATGAATTTAATTCCCCCACACTGCTTGGCCCTGGTGGCCTGAGCCCTACATCAAACTGACTGAACTGCCAGGCCTGCACCACAGGGCCAGGCATGGCTGGGTGTAGCCTCTATGAAAACAGCCTGCAACACTGTAATCCAGTGTGTGTGAACACTACTACCAATACCACTCCGGACACTCCAATAAAGGAAGGGAATGGGGGAAGTACAAAAGAAAAAACAAGATTTAGGGAACTTGAAATCAACTTGTTTGCTCTGAACAGATGAGCATCTGGTGCTTTAAGGTATATGGAAGCACTTTCTTCTTGGACTGGGGAGAATTTAGGAATACATGTTTTGTATGTACCAAAGCCCCATAATCCCAGGCATCATATGGCCTCTAAATAGTACCATATCCGCAGGCCCTCATATTCACTGTACAGCTCAGTTGGCACAAGAAAGGCTCCCAAACTACCCCCAACCCCCCGCCCCCTGTCAAAAAAAGTTGCTTTCTTCTCAACGTTTATGAATCTGAATGTGTTGCAAAAGCATTTCAAGGGCCAGAGAGTTGATAACTGAGGTTAAGGCACTTGTCTTGCATGTGGCTGACTGGGATTGATCCCCCAGCACCACATATGGATCCCTGAGCACCACCAGGAAGGATCCCTGAGCAATACCAGGATTAAGCCCACACAACACTGGTTGTTATTCTCCAAACCAAAACCAAAAAGGCATTCCAAACTCAAAGCAGAGTACTCTTGTGTCTTTTCTAATTGCTGAACCCAACAATTCTCAGAGTAAGATCACAATTTAAAGAAAGCAGCAGTTCCAACACCAGGGCCAAGAATAAACAGGCTCCGTCTAGGCCTGTTTATTCTACACCAAAACCTCAAATGGTAAACTCTATGCTTCATTAGTAAAGAAACAAGTTTTGGGATAGGGAATCTCACACATTTAAGTCAAATCATTTTTTAATAGAAACAGCAATTATCCAGACCATAAAGAAATGTAGTAATCCTCTAACTGTAGACTTAGTAAAAAGCTGTATATTTTCCTAATATAAGACTCCCAATAAGATAACTAATTTTTAATGAGGATTTATAGTTCTCCATTGTATTATCAGCAAGTCTGAAAAAAGCAAGTTTCTACAGAGAACCTTAACCAGTCAGCCTCACTTATCATCTCCTAATGGATGACTGTAGGATAACAATGGGTTTGTCCTTTCAGCCTTGCCGCAGGGAACTTAATTTACCTTAAAGCTATGTCCTTTCTGTATGGACACAAGAAGACAGTTAATATTATGCTTTGTAACCTGGGACTCCAATAATATTTACTCCTGGGCATCTGCTCTCAACTCAGTTGCCCTTAGTTCCTAGCACCCCAAAAGCAGGGTCCCAACGAAGGACTGAATGGACCCCGGGCAAGCTGTGAACTACCCTGGCATAGAAATGGGTCAGGCCAAAGCGCCACAACACTCAACTATAAATTGAGAGCATGATCACAGACAAATGCTGTCATGATCCAAAAGTAACGATGAGACTAGGACCCCGCTGGGGTTAGGAAGACTAACCTGGCCTGAGGACTGTGGTAAGACATCCTCAGGAAAAAACAAACTTTATATATATCTCTTATATTTATCACAGTAATCTTACCGTGCTCTTACCGTGCTCACACAGAATGACGTTGCTAGAAATATTAGAAGTAGATTTACTATGACTATTTAGTGGATTGCTGGCTGAGGAAAGGAGAAAGTGACACACCCTGAATGGGATCCCACCCTTGAGCAGATCTAACAATCCAGAGTAATCTCTTTGGATGAGATTTTATCCTTGAGTTAATCTCCTGGAGGAGTGGTCTTACCTTTCTTTGTTGACTTGTTAATGTTCAACCCACCTCTGTGGCACCACCTTATGTGATTGCTATATAAACTAAGACTGTAAGAGCGGAGAGGGCCAGAGTCAGAATGCAGGGGCAGAGTCAGAATCCACAAGGAGCGCTCCAGAGAGAGATCGGAAGAGACCAGAGGAGAGACTACAGAGACAGTCAGAAATAGAGAGACAGACAGAAGACAGCACAGCAGCATGCACAGAAGCAAAGCACAAAGAAGGAGCCACCCCAAACCGGTCCGTACACAGCGGCTCAAGAGCACTGAACGCGGAAGAGGAGAGAGAGCTGCCCCGAGAGCCCGCCAACAACAAATCATCATCTTCGCATCCCTCCCCCACGCACGCACATAAGATATATTCTTTACGGAAGATTATTCTTTTTTTCTTTTTGGG
This sequence comes from Sorex fumeus, assembly GCF_029834395.1. Classification (NCBI taxonomy): domain Eukaryota; kingdom Metazoa; phylum Chordata; class Mammalia; order Eulipotyphla; family Soricidae; genus Sorex; species Sorex fumeus. The sequence continues at coordinate 50,794,204 of NW_026606104.1, forward strand.
TCACATCCGGTGATGCACAGAGGTTACTCCTGGTTCATGCACTAAGGAATTACTTCTGGGGGTGCTTGGGAGATCATATGGGATGCTGGGAATCGAACCCGGTTGACTGTGTGCAAGGCAAGCGCCCTACCCACTGTGCTATTGCTCCAGCCCCTGGATTATTCTTTTCTGAACCATTCACCATGCTAACTTCAGTCTATGTCCCCAGGCTTCTGTGCTGAGATTCCTATTTTACATGCCTTCCTTTATATCTGCAAAATGTTTTTTCCTCTATTTGCTTTTGTGGGTAGTGAGTGGTCCAGTCCTTATAGGATATGTACCCATATTAAAACCTATGCACTAAATTAAATAAACATCAAAACTGAATGTACCATATCATGAAACATAAGGTATCTTAAACTGGTGGGCTTCCCAGGCAGAGACCAGAGGGTCACAGGGTCACTCCTGGTGATACTCAGCTTGGCACTGCTCAGGTTCAGCAGAGCCAGAGGCCTCCAAGGCCACTTAGCAGTGCTCAGGAGGCCATGTTCCATGCTGTGCCAGAAATCAAAATAGGGGCCTCTACACCTCCACATGCCAAGCACATGCTCAAACTCTATCAGCTCACCTTTACTTTTTCTTTTTTTTTTAATTTTTGGGTCACACCTGGTGATACTCAGGGTTTACTGGCTCTGTGCTCAGGGATCATATGGGATGCCAGGGACTGAACCCGGGTCACCCAAGTGTAAGGCAAACACCTTACCCACTGTACTATCTCTCTGATCCCCCACCTTAGAGTTTTTAAAAGCACTGATTAACACAGGTACTTGGCAGTCTAAAGAAACTATCAGAACATATGAAAATATCATATACTTAACCTAGAAATCCAAACTAGCAGAACTAAAGCATGAAAGATACAATCTTTAAGATAATACAGTAGTCTTAATTTGCAAACAAATTTCTGCCTTGGGGGTAAAATGGCAAATAGAGAAACAAAAACTGACCAGCAGCAGTCAAGATATCTGAAAAAATAATTACCCGATTATCACATTTCCCAGTGGGTAGTGTGCACAACACTCTCCCAGGGTCTGGAATTCTCGACCACATTCTGTGACAACATTCTTAATATGTCTTACTTTAGGCAAGACACTTAACCCTTATGAACTTCTGTTTCCATAATCTTTTCAACTTCTACCTTCTAGGGAATGTGGTGAGGAAAAAAAAAATAGAAGTGAGGCATTCCAAACTTCAGAAGATGTTACCTAATTTCTTGTGTTATTAGTCACACACCTACTTGCTTTTTATAGCATGTCACTTTAAAAACAAAAATACTGGAGTTGGAGCAATAGTACAGCATGTAAAGCACTTGCCTTACACCTGGTTAACCCAGGTTTAAACCCCAGCACCACATACCATCCCCTGAGGTCCAGAAGTGAGGAGTAAAGACTGAGAACTACCAGATGTGGTCCCCCGAACCAACCAACCACCAACCAAGCCTTTAATATTAGCTAAAGATACATAAAGGCATTTTGGGGAATCACTCCTGGAAGTGCTTGGGGAAACATGCAGTGCTGGGGACAAAGCCCGGGGCTCTTACACGCAAATCATATGCTCCAGCCCTTTAAGTCACCCGTCCTCACCCCAATCCCACTATAGCATTTTTTAAAAAGTGTTAAAACAATACTGCAAAATCAGGCAAACAAAGAATACCTTTGTGTTTTTATTTTAAAAATAGAACAGAAAAAAGGGGAAAAAGAAGAGAAATATAATAAGAAAATTCTTCCGGTTTCCCTCCCCAAGATAAAACAATACAGACTGAAAACAGTCTCAAAACAAGTCCATCTTTTTACTAAGAGGATAACTCTACCATTCATTCTTTGACCAGAATACTTACTGTCTGGTTACTCAAAACAATCTTTTCAAGTCTGAATAGTATACTAAGATATTAAAGAGGTCTTAACCAGCAGAACCCAAATGTGTCCTGCCTCTAACCCAAATTAGATCCTGTCCATCTAATGAGAATGTTTTAAAAAACAATCATTGTGATTTAAATCGTCATTACTAAAAGATTTTACATGAAATTGTTTTGCAGAATTCCAGAAGCAAACTGTACTTTAATTGGTCTATAAAATTTATTTATACTAAGCATCTGACACACACTCATGAAAGTTGGTATTCAGAAGTTATAACACGTGGTATAAAAGATAACTCACAAATTATTGTGTGACTTTGAATTACCAACTTTTGCATGTGTGAGATGCTTAAGCATAAATAAATGGTGTTATCTAGACTAATTAAATCAATACATCTGTGTAACAACTTGCAGTTTCTGAAATTCTGACAATGCTGCATCAAAGATCTCTGATTCACACTAGTTTTTTAAAATTTCAGTCTTGTGTACTGTCATTCTCTTGCTCCCCTAAAAAAACAGGGGGCTGGAGTGATAGCACAGTGGGTAGGGCATTTGCCTTGCATGCGGCCCAACCCAGGTTCAATCCCCAGCATCCCATATGGTTCCCCTGAGCACGGCCAGGAGTAATTCCTGAGTGCATGAACCAGGAGCAACCCCTGTGCGTTGCTGGGTGTCACACACACACACACACACACACACACACACACACACACACACACGCACTGTATTCAAAGTGACAAAACCACAGTTACAGGCTTATTGACTGCAATATTCCCTCATTTTTAATTCATTAGTGTTAAAATTAAATGGAACAAATTGCAAGTCACTTAATTTTGTGCTATTCTTACAGTATGTGCACATGACTGCTTGCGGAATATTTAGGGAAATACTTAATATGTCTAAGATACAAACTCACCTATGCAAACATTTACATCCATTACAAGTTCTGTGAAGACAGGACTATGTTTTTTTCAGTTATATACAAGCATATGCTCAATACAGCATATGCTTAATAAACACTTGATGAATGAATAACTATCACACCTGAAGTCATTATCTATGCTTTATCACATATCACTAATGCCTAATATCATAAAAAAGACTACTAAATGTTAGTAAAAATTAGGTTGTACTTCTAAAAACTGGTTTTAATTTTCAGTCAATTGCTAGAACCTCTCGAATACACAAGTAGTTTTGTGTTTTGCTAGGTTCCTAGTTCTTTTTCTTTATCACCCTTCTGCCACAGGTTACTAAAGTAAAGCAGGGCACAGGACAGGCACTTTGAATTGAATGAAGAGAACAACAAACTGTAAGTAAGCATCTCAGGAATAGACAGGTAGGCTACATTAAAAAATTAGACCTGAGTTTGAAATCCGACTCTGTTAACATATATGTGGCTTAGAATAGTTATTCCAGCATCTAGTGTTCTCACTGAAAACCTGGTATATTGGCTTGGATAGATAGTTTAAGAGGCAAAACACAAGTTTTACCTCTCTTTCTCCCTCCCCCTCCCCACGAGCTCTCCCTCCCTCTCTCCTAAAACACTGTGAGAACACAAAGTTTTTCATGATGGGGTTTTAGTCATATAATGTTCCAACATCCATCCCTTCACTAGTGTACATTTCCCACCACTAATGTCCCCCCCATTCTTCTGTTTATCTGTAAACTCTTCTGTGCTCTCCTCCCCAGTCAGCTAATCACCTTTTCCCCCTAGTCAGATTCTGTTAACCTGTAAGATGGGATCCTTCTAAGGACACTTAACTTGTAAGTTATGTCTATTGCATAGTTTACCTTAAAGCAATGTCCTTTCTGTATTAACACAGGAAGACAGTTAATATTATGCTTTGTAACTTGGGAGTTAATTGACTCCAAATAATATTTATTCCTGGGCATCTGCTTTCTTGACTCAGTTGCCCTTAGTTCCTAGCACCCCAAAAGCAGGGTCCCAACGAGGGACTGAATGGACCAAGGGTAAGCTGTGAGCTACCAGGCATAGAAATGGGCCAGGCCAAAGCGCCACAATACTCAACTATAAGTTGAGGGCATGATCATGGACAAATGCTGTCATGAGCCAAAAGTCACGACTAGACTAGGACCCTGCTGGGGTTAGGAAGACTAACCTGGCCTAAGGACTGCGGTTTGGAATATATAGTGAGATGTCCTCAGGAAGAACCAAACCATAAGTTTCTCTCTCTTACTGCGCTCATACAGAATGATAATGCTAGAAATATTAGAAGTAGATTTACTACAACTATTTAAGTGGATTACTAGCTGAGGAAAGAAGAAAGCAACACTGTTCTTCCTTGGGATCCCACCCTTGAGTGGATCTTCTTGAGTAATGTCCTTAGATGAGATTTTGTCCTTGAGTTAATCTCCTGGAGGAGTGGTTTTACCTCTCTTTGTTGATTTGTTAATGTTCAACCCACCTTTGTATCACCACCCTTTGTGACTGCTATATAAACTAAGACTGTAAGGGGAGGGGGAAGCAAGAAGGAGAATGAAAGGGGCTCGAGGGAGAGAGAGAGAAGAAGGGGAATTGGAGGAGTCTGGAGATGGGAATGGAATAAACTGCAATTGATACCAACCAGCCTGGCCCTTGTTCCTTCCTTTGCCTACCCATCGCCATCAGCCTCCCTTGGGTAGGTGAAGTGGAGACCACCAAATGCAAGCAGCTGGAGAGACAGAACACTGTGGCCTTTAGAAACTACACAAAATGCTTCATACATGTCTTTGTGATGGTATGAAAACTAAAAACAAACAAAAAAGATGGCCAGATCTGACATATGGCAGAAAAGTTTGCGGGACCATGCAGGGCCATGTGGTATTGGGGATTAACCTGGGCTCACATTTGCCACCATGTGTTCCAGCCCTTCAACCTACCTCCTTGAACTCTTGACAGAGGCCCTAAGGTGATAGTGTTCATTATCATGAACACTCATAAGCAGTAACACTTTGAGCAGGTGTGCTTCATTGTAAACCTATCCTAACCTGAGCTATCTTGGATTGGCAAATCATGGAGAAACAGACATTTCTTAAGCACCTTCATGCAGTTTTTGCCATTATAGATATTTCTATCATGTTGATTTTAAGCCTCCATTTTCTAGCTTTCCCATCAATTCTCTACTTTCCCATAAGCAACACATGTAAGAATTTGTCAACTGTCCTGAATAGGAACACTAATCAATCCTGACAGAATTGACAAGAAAATTCTTACTTACGAAGTAATTTTTATTCTGTGAAACAATCTATTCTGTGGTTTTCAATCTTTGTAAACCCAATTATCAACAATGGTCTGAGAATCAGAGACAGACAACCACTCCCAGTAAGTGTTTTATAACTTTTCTACAGATGGGTTGATGTCCAAAGGCTATCCTTGAAGATCATCAATGGGTTACAGTGCAAATAGCAACATGCTTAGTTTCAAAGTTGTAATGTCACTTACTTCATAAAAATGAAGGCTATACCACCAAGTCTGCATAGGTCTACACTTACTCCAGGCAGTGCATGTGGGACTAACCAGGACAAGAAATCTATTCCAGAATCTAACACATGCAGTGTGGGTGCTCCACTACTTGAGCCACGGTCCCAGGCCAGGAAATAATTGAGGGAGAAGTTTTGGCCACACCAGGTGGGGTTCAGGGGCTATATGTGGTGTCAGGGGTTGAACTGGGGTAAGCTGCAAGAAAGGCAAGCACCTTCACCCTGTAATCTCTCTCCAGCATTTTTGTTTTGGGGGGGGGGGGCGTATACCCAGTGGTGCTCATGGCTGAGTTCTGCCTCTATGCTCAGGGATCACTCCTAGTGAGGATTAGGGGACCATATGTGGTGCCAGGAATAGAATCGGGGTCAGCTATGTGCAAGGAAAGCCGCTTACCTGGTGTAATATCTCTCCAGTCCAAACATTTATTTTTGGCATATACTTTTTGTTTTTTTTTTTTGTTTGTTTGTTTGGGCGCCACAACTGGAGGTGCTCAAGGCTTACTCCTATGAGTGCTTGAGGGACCAGAGACAGAATCTGGGTCAGCTACATGCAAGGCAAGTACTTTAAATCTGCATTGTATCTCCAGCTCCCTCCAAAAAATGCTCACAATCACGATCACGATCATCCTGTTGTTCGTTGATTGCCTCGAGCAGGCACCAGTAATGTCTCTTTCATCCTAGCCCTGAGATTTTAAAAAGTGCCAAAATCAAGGCTCTTTTAGGTTTAGGAGAATGCTAAATGAAACATTCTGGGATCTCAAAATAAATTTCACTTCTAAAACAAGGAGCCACCTAAATTTTGCCTCTTGTTACAAAGAGAAAATAGATAAAAAGTGGTACTATCTTTTCCTTCTTTAACAAGTACATTATGGGCTGGAGTGATAGCACTTAGGGCATTTGCCTTGCACGTGGCTGACCCGGGTTCAATTCCCAGCATCCAATATGGTCCCCTGAGCACCGCCAGGAGTAATTCCTGAATGCATGAACCCTGTGCATCGCTGGGTGTGACCAAAAAAGAAAAAAAAAACACAAACAAAAACAAACAAAAAAAACACCCCCACAAAAAACAAAAACTGGTACATTTTCCCCTAGGGACCTAAGCAGTGCTTAGGAGACCTGAGGATCACTCTCAAAAACATTTAATCAACATGTTATGCAGTCACTAGGCCAACACTTAGAAGTACCCAGGCATCACGTAGTGACAGGGACAGAACTTGGTGCCTCCATATATCAGGCATATACTCAAGTCTTTTGAGCTATCTCCCCAATCCCAATCATTTATATTTTCAAAGTGGAGAGTATTAAGTTATTTGAAACTTCTTTATTTATACAGATTTTAATAAATATAAAGTACGCAATATAATGTCTATTATACAATAACAAATTAGCTATTATCATCATTACTAAACCATCATTTTTAGGACCTTTTAAATGGATTATCAAGATGCATCACTGAGACCCAATACATTATCCACTTTTTGTTGTTGTTAAAGGGACAAAATTCAAGCCAGTGGAAATAGTCAATAAGCACATCTAATATATACTTATCACTGGAATTTAAAGAAACTTAATATGCACCTCGAAGTTCTGCAGAGTTTAGCTAGTTCCTCTTTGAAAATTTGAACTTGGTTCCCTTACATGTTTGGGAATGGAACACACACATGCAAAGCTCTAAGAGAGTTATTTCCCTCCCTCCAACTCTTGTGCATACAACTTCTCAAATATATTCCTGCTCATGAAAGAGGAATACTGTAGTGATTAAGAAGAGTGTGAAATTCCATAAATTTTACAGCTTAAGGGAACAGTTGTGATAAATACACTGAAACAACAAAATCAGTGACGAGAGTCTGGGCGGTGACAAGCAGCGGTGTGACATCTGGCGGAAGCCAAAGTCACAGCAAGGGGGAGAGAGGTGGGCGTGAGGAAGCATCCTGCCGAGCGTGGACACAGAAAAAAAGAGGAATTGACAGTCTTCCTTTGGAGCCAGGCCAGCCTTTGCCACCTCTAATTGAATAGGACGATGTTGCTACGAGTGAGGTGCCTTAGAAAAGGGTGCAATTTCTCTTGCAGTACACTGAATGCACCTTGGAATTTTAAGCAGTCTCTAAAGCATACATCCATTCCTGGTGGGTCAGTCATTTGTACAAAGATGTATAAGCACCAATGGGACAAAGGACTCTTCCATGATGACAAAGTTTTAATAATAACTCTAAATGCACTAGAGACTGTGCTTTGAAAATAATCATGCTTTAATAAGCATATTTCATTTATTCCAGTTGTCAAGCTGCCTAAAATTCCATCTTTAGCACTGAAAGTATTTCACCCCCACCCCCTTAAAGAAAAAGCAACTAGAAGAGTTAAGATTATAACTAAGAGCTCAGCTAGTTTATCCAATATCCCATTTAAAAACGTGGGGATCAAATTCAAAGAAGAGGCAATGACCTATGTTATACTACACAGCTACTTAGCATCAGTTATGATCAGAATTTAGGCTTCCAAAATCTTAAATGTGTATGCTTTTTCTAGAAAATGATGTTTCCACAAAGCGTGAATTAGTGTGAAAACAATTCAAATGTCATTTTCACACTCAAATATTTCATAAAATACTACTTTGCATACCAGCATGTACTGTTTCGTTTTCATGTATCACATCTTATACATGTTCTATGTTTTATATTTTTTGGATTTTAAATGTAGAGGCCACACCCAATGGTGTTCCAGCCAGGCAATGCTTTGGACTACCATGTGGTACTGGGGATTGAATTCAGGGTCTCACACATTCTAAGGATAAGCTTGATCACTTAAGCCATATCTTCAGCTCCCTTAAAAAAAAGCAGGCTTAATGCCAAACCATTTGATTAACTTCTCTAAATAGTTTGAAACTATATAAGAAAGTAACAGGTACTCAGTTAAATATCTGTGATAAATAGATAGCACCTTAGCTGTTTTGGCAATGCATGTTTTTATCAACTCAATACAATGGATCAATTATTTTCTTACACTAATGCTCTAAATAGAGCCTGGAGCATATTTCACTAATAAAAATTATTATCTGCTTAGGATGAGCTTGGGGGGGTATAATGTTAAATTTTCAATATGAATTTTATCATTTTAATTCAAGAAGGAATCTGTACACAGACTGAAACTGCAATGTTCCACTATTTCAATCACAGGGGGTGGCGAGGGTGGGGGGCACAAAACTTTCTATGATTTTAGCAACTTCCAACTACCCTTGTGATCTAAATACCTTTTCCAGATATGAAATATTATGATTTTATGGGTAAGGGTGGGACTAGGAAAGAAACACCTAACCCTAATATTTACACAAAATGCAACCATTTTTATCCTGTCTCTCCCCTCCTTCCTTCCCTTTTGTTGTTAGTGCAATGAGTGGGTGGTACACATTTGGCTGGTGCTAACTAGGGATTGTACAATGGCATGTAGTGCTTGCCTAAGATCACACACATTAGCTGCCAGTAAGACTGCACTCAGGCATGTAGTGTGGTGCAAGGGACTGACATGCAAACCTATCAGTTTCATATAAGGCAGGGAAGGTATGCTACTACCCTGGTCCGTATACCTTGACTTTAACACTTGTTGACATAGCACTCACTCTATCAATCAAAAGATTAGAGGTCTGGGACCCCACCCGTGATTCTTGGCCAACTGGGTCATTACTTCAAAGCAGGGGTTCTAGGATGCACTGTTGTTGGGACCCTGTAGTTCCGGGGATACCCAGGCCCTCACTGGTGGTGCTTGGAAACTTCCAGGGCTTCACTCACCAATGCTTGGGAGATCAGGAATCAAACCCAGGTTGAACACATGCAACGCATGCAACTTACCCACTGTATATCTCCCAAGTCCTGGCAAAGTCTTTTAATGAAAACCAATAGATCTCTAATCAAAACAGTGACTATGCCTGAAGTATAAAGGTACACAGCTTCTAGTAGAATTATCTTTTCTTTGCTTTTATGCCACACGTAACAATGCTTGGGGACCATGCAGTGCCAGGGACTGAACCTGGGGCATCCACATGTAAAGTATGTGCTCCAGATTTATAAGCCACCTCTCCCATCTATATAATACAGGATAATTATGAAACAAGAAGATGCCTAACCAACTTCGTTTTGTATTTGGAATGTGAATATATTATTAAGTTAATAAATAGGGGTCAAAGAATAGTACAGCAGATAGGGAGTTTGCAAGCAGCCCAACCAGGTTCAATCCCTGACATCCCCTATGGTCCTTCAAGTATCACCAGGAGTAATTCCTGAGAGCAGAGCCAGATGGAACCCCTGAGCACTGCCAAGTGTGCCTGTAAACACAAAAAATTAAAAATAAAGTTAACAAATATTACTTAATTTGAGCATTTGCCATTTGAGAAGTGTTGTGCCAGGTTATAAAGATGTGTAAGCCTGGATCTAAGGGAACTCCCAAGATAGAGAAGGGCAGAAAGGACTGCAGATAGAGCAAAGAGTGTATAAGTGAAGACAAATATAAATTGTTTCATTATTGGTGAATATAGGACATGCATACTTAGCAAGTTAGGTGATTTCAAAGGAAGGAAGGTAGTGGAATCACAGAAATGGAGACACACTGTCATACACGTCTTATTCTAAAGAATATGAACTTTAGTACAGAAACTATGGAGGAGTTAGTGAAAACTACTCACAATCTCAGATGACCCAATCTTTTTTTCTGAACTTAGACCACCACCAAACAGTAGAAATGGAGGGGAAACTAGGTCTGAAAAGCATTCTGAAGGTAGATCTGATGAGACTTATAATTACTTATAATTCTTATTTGGAGAAAAAGAAGAAAATTAAAGGGAAAATGACCAACAAAGCAGTCGAGTAGGCAGAAGACATAAAAGAACACCATGGATCAAATATGGCTTCACCAGTTGGGAATTGGTGTGTGTGTGTGTGTGTGTGTGTGTACACATGTGCCACTGGAAGTGCTCAGGGCTTAAGCCTGGCTCTGAGCTCAGAGAGGAACCATTTGGGGTGCTGGGGGTTGAATCCAGGTCAGTTGTATGCAAGTGCCCTACCTGCTGTACTATGCCCTGTCCGCTATACTATCTCTGGGCCCAGTAATTGGTACTTGTGCATTAAGTGCCCAGTTCTAATGTGAAAAATCATACTACTTCCTTGAGAATATGAGAAAGAACAAGTGTTCTTCTGTGTTAAAGTACCTGGAAGATTAAATGCTAATAAATAGCATTTAATCTAATAAATGTTAATTAAATCAGAATTTTAGGAGGAAAAAAATATTATGTATAAAAAATATTTACATATAACTCATTTTCTAACAAATGTAGTTTGGAATTCCCCCTCAATAACCTCCAAATTCCATTCTTTTGGTGGGTAATTGGGAGAATGAGGTCACACCCAGCAGTGCCTGGGATTGAACCAGGGTTGGCTGTGCACAGGGCGAGCACCTTCATCCCTGTACTATCTCTCCAAATTCCTGAATTTCTATAAATTTTACTTTGCCAATGCCATTACTAATCCCAAGTTTAAATGGTTCTCCTACTGAAGTTGCAATTTTATCGTAATTAGAAGTTTAGAAATTTAATGAGTTGAAATGCAACATGGCACAGATGCCTTATTATACCAACTAGTTAACACAGTATTTGTTTTCTACATTAATTTTACTTGCTAATCAAAAATACTGCTTTCTTCCAAATAACATCAAAATAAAATTGCTGATTGTGCAATGGTAAAACCAACAACACCATGTCTGCAACAAGGCTACCTGAATTCTATTTTTTATGGGCTGGCAGTTTTCAGCGAAAATTTAAGACTCCATTTATTTTAAATCAACTACTGAAAAATCCAAGTACACAAGCGATGCTTTACACACAAGACATATATTAAGTTATACATACTAAACATGCCCATTAATATCTAGGAAAGCAGAGTATCAAGGCAATTCATTTCCCTAAAATATAAGATGGTCTGATGGAAAAGAGTATTTAGCGCTCCATTGGATTGCATATGTTTTAGGATATCTACAACAAGAATACAAAGGAAATGGGGAAAAAAGACGACTTAGGGGCTGGAGTGATAGCACAGTGGATAGGGCGTTTCATCTTGCACACGGCCAACCCGGGTTTAATTCCTCAAGAGCCTCTGCAAGATACCTGTGACATATTTGATATGCCAGAAACAGTAACAAGTCTCACAATGGAGATGTTACTGGTGCCTGCTCAAGCGAACTGATGAACAACGGGAGGACAGTGCTACAGTGCTACAGGAGACCTTCTATTAGAATACTGTTTCGTATTAAAGCCAAGGTTCCACACAAGTTCCTTCTACATCCCTTTAATGAATCTGGAAGCTCTGTTTAGGGGGCCACACCCTGTCATGCTCAAGGGTTACTCTTGGCTCTACACACAGGAATCGGAATCATACCTGGCAGCGTTCAGGAAACCATAAGGGATGCTAGGGATTGAACCGATTATAGCCTTGTACAAAGCAAGAGCCTTACCCACTGTTCAATCTTTCCAGCCCATGGAAGCACTTCTTTGGTTTTCCTAATTCTTTTTTCTTTCCCCAAATGCTTGACACAGAAGAACCAATGGTCTAACCAAATCTCATTTTACTGTGCTAAGCTGTTCGTAGCCAACAAGCTTTAACAGAGCTTCACTGCTTTTAGCCAAGAGTGTTTTCATCAAAGTCTTCATAGCACAGATTCCTTTAGCTTCACTCTCTTACCATTTGTCTACAAGTTAAGTAGTATTTAACAAACTAGTATAGGAGTCAGAGAGATAGTGAAGCAGAGAGCTTGTCTTGCATGTAGCTGACTCAGGTTTGATTCCTGGTGCTCCATACAGTCCCCCAAGCCCCAGCAGAAGCGATACATGAGCACAGAGCCAGGAATAAGCTTTGAGCACCAATGGTATGGCCCCCCCAAAACAAACACTTTAGATTATCAGATTTTATACTTCTGTCACTGTCACTGTCCTCCCCAATGTTCATCAATTTGCTGGAAAGGGCACAGTAACATTGTGAAACTTTTTGTTACTATGTTTGGCATATCGTAACACCGTGAAACTTGTTGTTACTATGTTTGGCATATCAAATACTCACCAGCAGTTTGCCAGGCTTTGCTGTGCTGACAAGATACTCTCAGTAGCTTGCCGGACTCTCCGAGAGGGGCGGAGGACTCGAACTCTGGTTGGCCAGGTCGGCTGCATGCAAGGCAAACGCCCTACCCGCTGTGCTATTGCTCCAACCCAGATTTTATAAATAGTATAAGAAAAATTTTACAGATATTTATGTTTCTCAATCATTAGAATCCTGATTTGTATATATTACCCCATTATTTAAAACAAGTTTATTTTTATTTTGATTTCTGGGTTACAGATGGCAGTGCTCAGACCTTACTCCTGGCTCATTTTCACAGATCACTCCTGGAGGTGCTTATTGGACCAGATGGGGTCTGGGGATGGAACCCAGGTTGGCCATGTAGCACTGCATTGCACTGTCCTCCCGTTGTTCATAGATTTGCTTGAGCGGGCCCAGTAACGTCTCCATTGTGAGACTTTGTTGTTACTGTTTGGCATATTGAATATGTCACGGGTAGCTTGCTAGGCTTTGCCATGTGGGCAAGATACTCTCAGTAGCTTTCCGGGCTCTCTGAGAGGGGTGGAGGAATCAAACTCTGGGTTGGCCAGGTCAGCCACATGCAAGGCAAACGCCCTACCCGCTGTGCTATTGCTCCAGCCCATTGGACATGTGCAACTTAAAATTGACTAAGGGTAAAAAACTAAGTCTCTGTCCCAAGCATCACTAGAAAAGTGTGCTTAATCAAATACACTCTCTTGCACAGCTCCTTGGTATGCATGAATCCCAGTTTTTCTTTTTGTTTCATCTTTGCTTTCCTGAGAACTGGTCCTTTAAATCTCAGGTTAGGATCTGTTTCTAGAATACCTCAGTCTATGGCTATTGGGCAGCTGTCACTTTGGTACAAGTGACCATTTTTCTCTTTCCACATCATCTAAAAGAACACTAATATTTATCCTCAATTTGAAGAATACACTCTGTAGATTTGCTGAATAATTATTACCAACTAGATAATTTGTTGGCTATAAGAAACCAGATACTAAGGGCTACTAGGAAGGTGAATATGGAATTCTGCCAAGTTCCTTCAGTTAATAAAAGATCCAAAAATCTTAAATTCCTCTTCCTTCTCCTTTTCTAACCTATTCCCTGCACTCAAAAAGTAATGGTAGGTAAGTTCATTCACCGGCCATGATTCCAGACTCATAAATAAATCTAGAACGAGACCAACAAGTTGCAGAGATTCTTCCACATCCCACACAAGGCTGAGTTGTCCAGTGCCTCCCTCCCCTCCCGGGGGGCAGGTGAGCCTAGCATATGCCCAGAGCCCTGGCAGCCAAAAATCACACTCGTGGCCAGACTTCGATGCTCGGGATGAGCCTCATCCAGAAATTAATCTGTTGAAGAACTCAGGTATGCAGATTTTGTGTCTCCAGGCTTTCATGGAGACGGGGATGGGCTATCTCCCATCTTCCTGTACTTTCGGAAGCTCTGGCAGTCACGCACAAACCCAAATCTGCCACCAGTTAAAAATTTAACTCCAATAACTGAAACCCAAGCACAAAAATTTGTAAGTCTACAACTGTACCTCATGGTGTTTCACTAATAAAAATTTAAAAAAAAATTTTAACTCCAGCTGTATCACCCCATTTAAAAATTTTGGACTTCTTGGAGCAACACCTCAAACTCTGCAACACTGATAAAGCTGTAGTGGCACACCAGATTGGATGGGATGTAATGTAGAAGGAAACCAATCTCGATTAACAAAATATCGATACAGAAGGCTTAACTAGTAACAACATCTTAGTAAACTCTTATACGAGGGCTTTAATGGCTCTATGGTGATACACAACAATTTTCACTAACTTTCTTCTAAGGAAACATTTCTTGATCACTCTTTTAGTAAATCATAACAAGCAATATAAAATAAAATACTGAGGACTACTATGGGGCAGGCTTAAGGAGTGATCGGGGGAAGTGGAGATAATGGTGGTGGAAAGGTGCAATGGTGATGGGATTGGTGTTGGTATACTGAATGTTAACAAACCATCATGAACAACTTTGTAAGCCAGTGTTTATAAAGTATAAGGTAAAGGTAAAGGCCCTCCCGTTGATCGTCGATTTGCTCGAGTGGGCCCAGTAACGTCTCCATTGGAGACTTTTGTTGTTACTGTGTTTGGCATATCAAATACTCTCAGTAGCTTGCCAGGCTCTCCGAAAGGGGCGGAGGAATCGAACTCAGGCCGGCCATGTTGGCCACTTGTAAGGCGAACGCCCTTACCGCTGTGCTATCGCTCCATATATAAAGTATAAAGGGAAATAAAAAGTTTTCAAAGTAATGGTAACTCAATCTATCATTTTTCAATTAAAAAATATGCTACATTTTTCTCCCCCTTTTACCTTCCCTTTTTTACTTTCTTAAACCTTTTCTGTAAAATAACACACACCTAAGAGTGCACAAAATATTTTGGTGAGCTAAATAATTTTACTAAAATAACTTTACTAAATAGAGTAAAAACACGTGAAACCCCACCACAGGCCAAGAAATAAATAATAGAAAAAACAAAATTCTTTCTCCCTCTAAAGACATCTGTCTTATTTTGTGAGTAAGAATAACGAAAATCTAAGAGTTTAGGGAATCAGTTTCTGAATTAATATCCTTGCATAATCTGGGTCTAGAAAAGGTAATGACACCAAGATGCCAGGGTTATTCTCCTTCTCATTCTCTCTGTGTGTGTATATGTGTGTGTCTGTGTGTGCGTTGGTGAGTATGTGTGAGGGCAAGCCCACAGAGACCATACCACTCATCTGAAGCAATTTTTAAAGGCAGGGCAAATGTGTTTTTGGAATGGCAAATATTTTCAAAATAAAAGCAAGTCTTAGTGCCAGAGAGAAAGTTCTAGGAGTTAAGTGCATGCTTTACAAGCAGAAAGTCCAGGCTCAATCCCTGGCACCAAGTGCATGGTGCTCCAAGCACTATCAGGTGTGAGCTCCAAGCAGAGCCAGGAATAGCCGCTGAGCACTGCTACGTGTGGGCAAAACAAACAAACAAACAACAAAAAAAAGCATGTGTTATTACTAAGATACTATGATGCTTTCAGATCAAACCAAACATTAATAGGAAATCACATACGTTTCAAGATACAGCTTTCAAAACAACACAAATTTAGCCCAATTAGAAAAGATGCTTTAAGTGAAAAGTTGGCATTATATGGTTGTACAATCTCAGCCACCCAATAGGTTCATTCCATTAAACCAGAAGAGGGGTTCTCTCTGCTCACAGCAGGCATCCAACAGGATAGCACATATATGCTCTCTGAGTGAGAAAGCAACACCTTCTCACATACAACCCCCTGGAGAGAGATGGGGAGGGGGGGGGGGTAACTTTACACCTGCAAACTCCTAACTCTATCAGCACTAGGGTTGGGAAAAACAGCACATATTTTTTAAAAAGAAAAAAAAAAAAGGTTTCTTGATGAAGACAGTAACTTTCAAAAGACAGTAAGTCATTTTTTCTTGGCAAATTCGTATAGTAATTATTCAATATCCCAGTCTTCCTAGTGGACTTTAGTCTAGCCCCAATGACAGCATGATGCTGAAATGGGCAGCTGTCAGAACTATCTCTTTCAAAGAGAACAACATTATCGACTGTTGTCATATTAATTAAGGCATTTCATCTTCAAGACACATGAATGCTGGGCCTTTCAAAATCAAAATGGCCACTAAAATAGAACAGCAGTATCTCCCGTGGCGCAGACACAAGCCACTACCAATCCTAAGAGGCTTTCATGAGACGTGTCAACTGGGATGCACAAGTGTTTTATAATAAATAGCACACTGAATTTAATATATAGTCATATTATATTTCATTTTTAATCAATGCCCTATTAAAAATAGAAGAACAAACTAAGTATCAGACATGTAACTCCTGCCCTACAGTGAAAATTCAGCTACCTTACATGTCCACCAAGATTTGGTGTGGGGAAGAAAACACCTCTAAAAAGGATTGCTACTTGGACTGAAACTCCATGAGTGTCACATTGAACATCTTGTTTTTTTTCTTCCCAATTTCCCTACCACCGAAAGCAAGCCAGCTCTGTCTGTCAAGAGGCCCAGCCTGTGCGGCAGCAGTGTCAAAGGCTGCCATTTGCTTCAAGGCATTGCCATCTGCAGCAGCACAACATTTTGTCTCCGGAAAATAAACACATCTGCCTGTGCCAGTGTCCTCCCACTGTGCCGCCCATCTGGAGCAGGTGAGCTAGAAGGCAAGCCTGGGCATGGGGGAGATGGGGGCGAGCAGGGGAGACAAGGCCTCAAGGGAGATGGCACATGGAGGAAGAAGGCAGTGCTGTGTCATGTCACATCCTGCTAACCACATTTGCCAAAAAGCATGTGAAATTGCCCTTGTTAGTGATATTTTAATCACATTTAACAAATGGGTGGTCATGTTTAGAAGATAAGACCTGCAAAGTCAAGGTTTCACCTGAGCCATCTGTTCACAAAGTCACATGATCTCATTGATAGAGAAACAGATGAAGTCATTGTGCCAGCCAATCAAATTCACTGATTCAGTAACTGGTGGTGTTGGAATAGAAGGCATATCCAACAGGATTTTTCTAAGGCTGGAGCATGATATATGTGCCTATTACCCCCAAATACTCAAATTCAGGTCAGAGCACTACTGGGACAACTTCCGTTAAACATACCTGAAATCTTTCCAACATTTTTCCCTATAACTAACAAAATAAATTTAGGTCTGTTTATGGTCCTCACATCAGATCTTTAAATTATGCTACCTGGAGACTGGAAGAAGTCATGAAAATTATTCAAATTCTTTCTCCTAAGATTTTTCTAACTAGCTAATGGGCAAGTTAGCACCAAACTTTCTGAATAGGGCCCTTTCAACTACATCACTTGATTTCAGACTTTGGTGGGACAAGTTAAGTCACTTTTTCAAGTTAAATTTCTCCTGGAACCTCAAAATATATTAGAGATGAAAGTTATGCTGCTCTATATGAGCCAAAACTAGTATTTACTATGAAGGTCCTCAGTGCTAAACTTCCTAAGTTATTTTCATGGATTGAAATCTGAAAACCACTACAACAAACTGGAAGGTGTTTTCAACTGTTTTATTGTTTACTTGTTAAAGCATTTTCAGCATCATCTTAAAAACTAAAAATGACTAATGAAGCACTTCAGAAAAGGCTCGAAAGCACCAGAGAGAGAGAGAGAGAGAGAGAGAGAGAGAGAGAGAGAGAGTGTACAGGGCTTTTAAAGAACTTACCTTGTATGCAATCTACCATAGTCGTATTTTGTTTTTTATTTGGAGGGTGGATTGGGGAGGCATGCAAAAACAGGTAAGCTCAGGGCTTACTCCTGGCTCAAGGATCACTCCTGGCACAGTTTGGGGGACCTTACATGTGCCAGGGATTGAACACGGGTAAGTCATGCCCAAGTAAAGTGCCCTACTCACTGCACTATCGCTCCTACCCTCAACCCTGGTTCTATCCCTAGCACTGCATATGGTCCCCAGAGTTTCACCAGTAGTGATCCCAAAAACAACAAAAAACTAGAAAAATTCTATGAAACCATTTTGGTTAGGATGTAGCACTGCACTGTAGCACTGTTGTTCCATTGTCCATTGATTTGCTTGAGTGGGCACCAGTAACATCTCCATTAGTCTCTGTCTACTCTCTCCAGGAACACAAAGAGACTGTTTTTGGCATATCAAATATGCCACGAGTAGCTTGCAAGGGTCTACTGTGCGGGCGGGATACTCTTGGTAGCTTGCCAGGCTCTCTGAGAGGGACAGAGAAATCGAACCCAGGTCGGCTGTGTGCAAGGCAAACAACCCTACCGGCTGTGCTATTGCTCCAGCCTGGTTAGGATGTAGTAGTGATAAAGCTCTGAACATTACAGACCATGGAAGCCTGTATTTTACTCTAAGCTTTGTCTCAAACTCATTCCCCACAGCTTATCAAATGTTGCTAATCCACATATATGAAACAAAGATCTTAATGGACATAAATTTTGCATTCAGAAAGGCCTCACCAAGCAACCGATACTGGCGTGGATGTGGCGAGAAAGGGACACTCCTTCACTGTTGGTGGGAATGTCCACTGGTTCAGCCCTTCTGGAAAACAGTATGGACGATTCTCAAAAAATTAGAAATTGAGCTCCCATTTGACCCAGCAATACCACTCCTGGGAATATATCCCAGAGAGGCAAAAATGTATAGTCGAAGTGACATCTGCACTTGTTTGTTCATTGCAGCACTCTTTACAATAGCCAGAAACTGGAAGAAACCTGAATGCCCAAGAACAGATGACTGGTTAAAGAAACTTTGGTACATCTACACAATGGAGTACTATGTAGCTGTTAGAAAAGATGAAGTCATGAAATTTACATACAAGTGGTACAATATGGAAAGTATCATGCTAAGCGAAATGAGTCAGAAAGAGAGGGATAGACATAGAAAGATTGCATTCATCTGGGGGATATAAAGTAACAAAGTATGAGATTAATACCCAAGAATAGCTGAGATCAGCACCAGGAGGATTACTCCATAACTTAGAGGCCAGCCGGGTATCCTAGAGGAAAGGGCAGTTCAGATAGAGAAGGGAGCACCAAATAAAGGATGTTTGGAGGATCCTCCCAGGAGGGGAGATGCATGTCGAAAGTAGACTATGGACTGAACATGTTTGCCACTCAATGCGTCTTTTGCAGACCACAACACCCAAAAGGAGAGAGAGAACGAACACAGGGGATTGCCCTGCCACAGAGACATGGGGGTGGGAGGGATATTATCCATGGTGGTGGAAAATGGGCACTGGTGGAGGGATGGGTATCTGATCATTGTATAATTGAAACCAAAGCACAAAAAATTGTAAATCTACAACTGTAAAAATAAAATAAAATAAAATAAAGGGAAAAAAAAAAAAGAAAGGCCTCACCAAATGTGCCAATAATTCATCACAAACAATAGCACCATTACTGACTCTTCCGTTTCTACAGCCCATTAATCAAATTACATGCCTATAAATTACAAAATTTTCAATATAATCCTAATTAAAAAAAAAACCCCAAAAGCAGTTCTTTAATGATGGAGTAATGAAATACACAGGATAGTATGACAGTATAACGGGCAAGGTGCTTGCCTTGCACACTGCAAATCTGGATTGGATCCCTTGGCATCCTATATGGTCCCCAGAGCCCCGCCAAGAGTGATCTCAGTGCAGAGCCAGGCATGAGCCCTGAGTATAAATGGGTATGGCCCACAAACAAAAAATAACTGTACAGCGTATAAATTATATAAATTGCTATACATGCATATCAGTGATAAACTTTTACTTGCAAATTAGCAGTAATGAAATAGAATATTTTCTTTTTTGGGCTAGGGGTTGGTGCCCAGGGGCTATTCCTGGGTCTATGCTCTTGAGTCACTCCTGGTGGTACGTGGGGAACCATGTGCAGTGCCAGAAATTGAAATCAACTAGGGTCAGTTGCATACAAGGCACCTTAACTCCTGTACTATCTCCCCAGACCCTAAACGGAACAATTCTAATAATATGCTACAATGAAAATTACACAAAGTAAAAAAAAAAACAAAAAACACCCATTTCTAGAACCTAGATATAACATCTGTGGTATGTATCATATAGATTTGTGTATATATATATATGTGTGTGCGTGGTATGTATGTATAGATATACATATACATACATATATAAATTTTCAGTAGAAAAATAAAGTGTCAATGAAAAAGATTAAAAAAATTACACAAAGTGTATTGTATCTCTCTCAAAATATCTTATTGTACATGATGATTTTTGGAGGAACAGTATTTTTCTTAGGCAGGTGACCATGGTATACAAAACACAGATTCAAAATATACTAAACCTATTAAACCAATGGCTAATTCTAATTCTCATAATCTGCCACATTTGGTCACTCCTATCATAAGTGAGAAGCAAACGGAGACTCAGCAAACATAAATAACAATCAAGGTTACACAAACATAGCAAAGAAGAAAATGAAGTACCTAACTCCATAAACCATGCTAACAGAAACCATATATATATACACATATGTATACACACACACACATACACATATATGTGTGTGTGTATATATATATATATATATATACATATATATATTTTCCCACCCCCACCCAAATTGGGAGTCAAGTCAACAGCAAAAGCCAAATAAATCTCTCTTGTCCAGGGTCTATTCAGAAATGAACCAACTTTAAAGGACACAAGCATTTATTTTTTTCTTTAATTAATGTAGGAGTACTGCTATTTGTTCAGCCATTAATTAAGCTGAAGGACACAAGCATTTAAAAATCAAAATGAAGGCTCTTGATTCCACCCATCTCCCTTTGTCTTTCTTCATCTTCTGCTGATCTCAGTTTTTTTTTTTTTTTTTTTTTTTTTTTGCTTTTTGGGTCACACTCAATGTTGCTCAGGGGTTACTCTTGGCTCTGCACTCAGGAATTACTCCTGGCAGTACTCAAGGGATCATATGAGATGCCGGGGATTGAACCCAGATCAGTTGCGTGCAAGGCAAAAACCCTATCTGCTGTGCTATGACTCTGGCCCTCAGTTTTACTTCTTACATGGAGAAATAACAACCATTTAGTAAAATCCTTTTAATAAAAAATCTCCACCAGTGTATAAACGGACACCCGATCGGTATAAACGGAAACCAACATGTTTAGTAATTCAAGTGAATCAAACTGGAAGACTTTTATTTTATTCTGCAAATTCTTGTTTTGGGGGCACACCTGGGGGGCCTGAGGGCTTACTCCCCACTCTACACTCAGGCATCAATCATGGCAGTGCACAGACGAAATGGGGTGACAGGGAAATCAAACTTGGGCTGGACAAGTGAAAGGCACACACCCTCCCACTGTACTATCAATCTGGCCCCTATTCAGCAAAATTGTGCTGAACATCTATAACGAGCATATATTTACACCTTATCCATATAATCGTACGTGAAAATCATTTTTCTTTACTCACCACCTTACCCTCTGCCTCCACAACCCATTTGTCTCAGATGTGTACTCTTTTCTTAAGTAACCTTATCTCTGTTGACAATAGTCACTCTTGGTTCTATCTCCTCATCGATTTCATATTGTATGCATGAATAAGTGAAGTCATCCAATATTTGTCTTTTTTTCTTCAGATTTATTTTGCTTCACATAGTCCCCTCAAACACCTTTCATTTTGCCATGAATGGCAAAAAATTTCTTTCTTTTTTTTTTTTGGTATTGGGGCCACACCTGGTGGTGCTCAGGGCTCACTCCTGCCTCAGTGCTCAGTGAGCACTACTGGTGAGGCTGGGGAGAACCATAAGCAGTGCTGGGATAGAACCTGTGTCAGCTACATGCAAGGCAAGTATCTTACTGCTGTCCTATCTCTCCAGTCTTCATCCTTTTTATTTTAAGCAAAATAGTCTTTCATTGTACAAATGGACCATATCTTTATTCAATCATCTATTGATGCACACATCAGTTCCCTTTTGAAATTTAGCTATTGTAAATAACATTTTAATAAACATTGGGTAGGTAAGAACTTTGGGTGCTGATGTTCTCAGTCTTTCAACAAATACTCAAAAATGGGACTGCTGGATCATACCAAATGTATGATGTATAATTATCTTCTTCCACTCAATAAGCTTTTTCTTTGCATTGTCTTTTAGAGCATAAAAACTTTCAATTTATTGTAGTCACAAGTGTTTCTCTTAGACAAGTATTTACTTTTATTTCCCTCACTACTGAGCTGATGTTAAGTAGTTTCACTTGATATCATCTTTGTGCTCGATGGTTTAGGGTCTTTAAGTGCTTCAATCCATTTTGAATTTATGTATATATATAAAGAGTTAGTGGTCCAGTTTCACTCCTGCATGTGACTATCCAGTTTTTCCCAACATACTGCTAACGACTCTCCTTTCTTAACTGTGTCAACTTAAGACTTGTTGTCATAAATTGAATGTGGATAAATGTGTGGACTTATTTCTGGGCTTTCAATTATATTGCACTGATCTGATTATTTTTATTCTAATATCAGTTTCAATTACTGTTTTGTTCTGTAGCACAGCTTGAAGTCAGGTAACATAATGTTAACATTTTTTCCTTCCTTCTAACTATACAAGGTTTTTTATTTATTGAATCATTGAGATAGACCATTACAAAGCTGTTCATGATTGAGTTCCAGTCACACACATTCCAATAGCCATCCCTCCACCTATGTACATTTCCCATCAACAATGACCCCAGTATCTCTCCCAACACCCCCCAATACAAGGTTTTTTATGATTCCATATAAACCTCCACATTTTTCCAATTTACTTAAGAAATATAATTGGAATTCTGTTTGGAATTAACATTAGATTTATATATTGCTTTTGGTAAAACATTCTGACTATAAAATCCTCCCCATACATGAAATGTATCTTCATCTCTTAATGTTTTGTCCCTAAATGGATATACTAATATTTTAATAAAACAATAATCCATATTTCCTGAAAAGTAAAACAAATCTGTAAATTAGCCAGTAACTAAAAGACAACAAGAAAAAGTATGATATTTGAAATTAGAATCTTAGTTCAGTTGCTCATAGAGTATACACGTGTGTCTCTGGTATACATGGAAACATTAAAAAGAACCCATCCACTTCACTTCTCTATTAACCACTCTTTGCATCCTTCTAAATAAAATGGGGGTAGTACTCATTTTTTAGTGTCCTAAGCATTAAATAAAGCATCATATAAGCATCTAAAATAGCAATATCCGGGGGTATGGTGCCACCAGCAGGTCAATCTGTACCTGTGAGGCGTACAGCCTCATGGCGCCTTCAGACTTCTAGATAAACCCAAAATTGCTGCTGTGCCTTTGGCCAGACCCCAAAAACTTGGGGCAAAGTTTACCAAGAAAGTAAACAGCCAAAAGTTAGGTATGTGGGAAACACACCCACAAACCACCTCTGGCTCAGCTATATAAATGGAGGCAAGGCCTCTTTGGTTCCTGATTGAACTGCTTAATGGACATGATCCCAGAGACTCAGAAACGAATCTCAGAACCCAGTGGCTTTATATAGAAATGCGTCTGGTCTCTGCAGTAGGCTACCAGTGCTGGGCCAACGCAGGTGGGAATAGGTTTCGTGCCTTGGCCTACTCCCCCTGGCGGCCCAGTGGCTGGCTGCCATCCGTCTGAGGCCACTGGATAGTCACATTTGGGCCCCCAGTGACGAGACACACAAGGCCTCACGGGATGGGGGTGGAGCCGGGTCTGTCCTCCCCACCCCAACGAGACCCCAAGTCATTGCCCACGAACGGCCTCTCTGGCTCCTCATCAAGCTGCTCAACGGCCTTGATCCCAGAGACTCAGAAACAAATCTCAAAACCCAGCGGCTTTTGGCAGAAATGTGTCCGGACCCCGCAGTAGGTTACTGTCGCCGGGCCACCTCAGGGGGGGAATGGGTGCTGTCCCTCTGCCTGCTCCTTCTTGGCGACTTGGTGGCTGTCATCCTCCAGAGGCCATTGGACAGTCAGGTTTGGGCCTGCAGTGACGAAGCTTGTTGGGCCTCACGGGATGGGGGCGGGGGGGGGGGGGGGGAGCCGGGCCTGTCCTTCCTACCCCAACGAGACCCCAAGTCATCGCCCACGAACGGCCTCACTGGCTCATCAAGCTGCTCAACGGCCATGATCCCAGAGACTCAGGAGCAGATCTCTAAACTCAGTGGCTTTTGGCAGAAATCCCTCCAGATTTAAGTGTTAAAATTTTGGAATTTCAAAACCACATGGCCCTACTGCAGCCACACGACATCACATGTTATTCATAACCAGCAATAGAACACAAATTGTCTATTGTTGCCTTTTCAGCAGATCTGAGTGTTGGGGTAAAATCTCAAATAATGGTGGGTCTGGTGTCGAAATAGTGAATGTGATCAAAGTAGAGAGTAATATGGAAATCATCTGCCCCACAGGCAGGGGGAGGGTGTGGGATGGGGGTATACTGGGATTTTTGGTGGTGGAGAATGGGCACTGGTGAAGGTACGGGTGTTTCATTGTATGACTGAGACTTAGACCCAAAAGCTTTGTAACTGCTCTCACGGTGATTCAATAAATAAAATTATAAAAAATGGAAAAAAAAAAGTAAGGTGGAGTTCATGCACAATTCAATCAGCTAATCAGTGGCTGAATAAATAGCAGTACTCCTACAAAAAAAAAATAGCAATGTCCAAGAGAACTTTTTTACTTTGGTTTTGGGCTAAACCAAGAAGCATGCAGGTTATTCCTAGTTCTGTATTTAGAAGTGAATATGGACTCCTGGCAGTGCATTAGGGACTACATGTGGTGCCAGGGATTCGAACCAGGGTCAGCCAGATGAAAGACACACACCATAACCTCTGTACTATCCCTCTCCAATTCCTGTGTTTTTTTTAAATTGTTTCGTTTCCAAGAGAACCTTTGACGATGTTGTGAATGTTCTACATTTGAAATGTCTAAATATAATACAACATTTGCCATATGAAGTTATCGAATATTTGAAATGCAGCGAATATAAATGAAGAATCAACTCCTTTTAGCATCCAATGCTTGCACACAGTCCACTGAGCTCTCTCTAGCACTAGTTATTAACAAGCTTATTTTTTATCTAGAAATAATTTCACATTTTAATTTTCATAATTTTAAATGTAAATAGCCACACTGGTTGTAGAACATACTGAACTGTGTCAATCTAGCATAAACACAAAACAGCTTATGAATGTTAGTTTTTCCTACCAGTATCAGTCATTGTCTATATTCCCATTTTAGCAATAGGTCAATTCAACTAAAACATAGGAGACTAACATACAGCTATTACTTCTTTAATCAAGCTGCATAAGCAACATAAAACAAAAATGACTAATGTGTGTCATTACTGTGATCACAACTTCACATGATTACCTCATTCAAAAAAATTTTTAAATTCTTTCTGGTTTCTGGGCCACACCTGGCAGTGCTTAGAGCTCAGAGCTTAACTCTCGGCTCTGCATTCCATGGTCAGGCTCAAGGGAGCATGGAAGGAACCATAACTGGTGCTGGGGATCAAACCCGGCTGGCTGCATACAAAGCAAGTGCTTTACTGTGGTACTTTCTCTCCAGCACCTCATTTAATCTTTATAATTCTATGAAGTACTATTATTCTGCCAGAAGAGAAATTAAGCTTAATATTTGTTCAAAGACAGCAAATCAGTAAGCAAATATTTAAACCCAAGCAGTCTAATTCCAGAGACTGCATAACAGTAATGATTGCATCTTAAAGACCCGTTTATCTTACCCATAAATCTTAGCCATTTATGTAAGATTCATAAACTCTATATATGCTGCAATAAAAATTCTCCCAAATACTTACAGAATCAAACACATACACAGAGAGCAAACTGGAAAGCAAACACTTAACTATAGACACAAAATTATGCACAGTCAATGTCTGACCCAAAATATGCCTTAGGTGCCAACTGGCGTGGTTATATGAATATACTAAAATCTAATGCTTTTGTACTTAACTCGGAAGACTAAAAACTATCATTATCTTTCTTCCCAGAATAAAATGACTAAAATAAAATTTCAGATTACAGAACTAACAACTGCAGACAGGAAAGTAGGGGAGGTAGTTACTGAACCTAGAAGCGCAAGACAGAGGTCGTCAATATTTACTAGAGCTCCATGTCACTACAAGAGATATTTATTAAGATAACAAACACTTCTGCTACATATTAAGTAGATTTTCTGCATATGCATGAAGACTACCTCCAATCTTTTTTTTTCTACCTCCAATCTTAATTCTAAAAGAAGCTTAATTCACTTACTGTTGACAGCACACATGGCAAAATGTTTATTGTGCCTCAAGCAGGAATTCCCATTCATGATTCACCTGACGAGTCAAAATAAATTTCAGGAACATCTCAGTACCAGAAAAAATTAGTATTGTTTTGTTTTGGGACCACACCTGACAGTGCTCTGAGGCTATTTTCCAGTTTAGGAATCCTCCAGGCGGTGCTCAAGGGACTCAAGAGTTGGGATTAAGCAACCAAACCCAGGGTCTAGAATGATAGCCTTGCATGCACCCAACACAAGTTTGATCCCCAGCATCCCATATGGTCCCCTGAGCACTGCTAGGAGTCATTGCTGAGTGAAGAACCAGAATAACTTCTGAGCATCACCAGATATGGCCACTAAACAAAAACAAACAAAAACAAAATGAAAGCAAACTCAGGGCTTCTGCAAGCAACACATTTGTTCCAGTTCTTGGAGCTATCACACCAGCTCCAGAAAGGTAATATTTGATCTACTTTTGTCTCTCACAAAAACAAGTCACTGACTGACCTTTCACCCAAATCTATGTATGTGAATATTTCTAATTTCAAGACACTGCATATTGCATAAATCCTTACTTCAAAACAAACATTAAGAAAAAGAAATTCAGGGTCAGAGTAAAGGTGCATGGGTTAGGGCCCTTCTCTTGCATGCAGCTAACCCAGGTTCTATCCCTAGTACTACATATGGTCCCCTGAGCACCATGAGTGACGCCAAAGCACAAGCAGGAGTAGCCTCCCTGCTGGGGCCCCAAAACCAAAAGAAAAAAAGAAATGAAAAAGAATAAAAAAGAAAAAGAAATTCAAAGGAGTGGAGTGCATGACTGCTCTGTAACCCCACTTGCCCTGGGGACCCCTGTACACTGAGGTTGTAGCTCTGGTAGTCTACAAACCACAGGCCAAGTAGCGATCCTTCAGAAATCAGCAGGGCCACCTGATGGTCTGAGTATTGTCAGGAATGGCACCTGGACTCTCAAGCATCACTGGGGAGGTCCCTATTTGAAATAAATAAAAAGGATTCAGAGGATGGGTATTAGCTAAAATATCAGAGCATACACAGTGCTACTGTGATGCAGACACTGTAAGCACCTCCAATTCCTGCCTACCACCCTCAGGCTCACCTCATCACCACCACTGCGTGTGGTTCCCACAATTAGTTTTTAAAGAAAAAGAGTTCTACGTAGTGAGAAGTTCTCAGTCAAGTACTTTTACCTACTAGAAAACAAAATTGTTTTGAAGATTTATATAAATTAAAAAACCTCTCACTGCAAAAAAAAAAAGTAACCTGTTTCAATTTACTGTAATTCATCATAAGTACAAATTAAACTAGTATCATCGTAAAAACTGAACAGCACCAATGTTCTAGAAGTGCTACTGGAAAACCAAGGAGGTAACATACGGCAGAACAGTCAAGTGATTATGGTGCCATAGTGAAGCTCTGATCTGCTGTGTGACCGGGAGCTAGTCCCTTTGCACTTTATGCCTTTCACTCCATATTAGTGGAAGAGAATTAACTACTTTATGTCTCAGTAGAAGAGTGAGTAGATTAAATTATTAAGCAAAATGCTTTGGGCAAAAGTCCTATGAATGTTAAATATTATGATTTACAAGCATTCATTTTCCTAGCACTCCTGTGGGGTTAGGAAGTTATCTTGATTTCACAGATGAGTAAACAGGCACAGGGGGTAAGGTCACATGGCAAAGCTCCATTACAAAGTCCCCACGGGAGGGGAATAATATACATATACCTTTAGCAATCATATGAACTTTCTTAGTACATCCTGCACAATCCTTTATACATTTAATCCTTAACCTGATGTTGTATACTTTATCATAATAGTTAATGAATCAAAATGGCAAAAGAGCCAGAATAAGTTATGAGGAATTAATTTTGTGTGCTTTGGCATGAACAGTCAAAAAGATAACAGAAAACTAATCTCAGTCTGAATTCTAGACTATATGTTCAAAGTTGTGCTTGTATTTTTATATAGGGATCTTTTATCATGTAATTAAGAAATACAGCTTCTTATAATGAAAGAAAAATTTAGGGGACTGGACCGACAGTACAGAGGGTAGAGCGTTTGCCTTGCATGCGGCTGACCTGGGTTCGATTCCCAGCACCCCATATGGCACCCCCGAGCACTGCCAGGAGTGTTTCCTGAGTGCAAAGCCAGGAGTTACCCCTGCGCATCGGCGGGTGTGACCCAAAAAGCCAAAAAACAAAAAAGTTTAAAGGTCATAGGTTCTCTTTATTTTGCTTTTTTGTTTTGTTTTGTTTCTGGACAACACTGTACTCTGGGTTGTACTCAGGGTTTACTCCTGACTCTGCACTCAGGGATCCCTTATGCTGGGGTTTGGGGATCATATGGGATGCCAGGGATTGAATCCAAGTTGGCTGTGTGCAAAGCAAGCGCCCTACCTGCTGTACTATCACTCTGGCCCCCAAAGGTTGTTTATGTCTTTACATTGGTGTATTCAATCCAAATTTCCTGGAAATAAACATTTTCCCTCTAGGCTTTAATTAAAAACACACAGTAGTAAAGAAAAATCAATCCCAAAGAGATTGAAGAATGATTAAGCAACAATAGAAAGGGTTAGAAGGGGGGTAGGGAGGCAAAAATATTACACTGCAAAAGGAAAAGAGGCTATTTTTCTGTTCTTTTTTCCTCCTATTGATCTCCCAAGCATTGCTCAGGAGGTCCTGGAGTTTCTTTTGGAGACACTTGACATGGCTGTGCATGGTGATACAATGATGCAGTACTAAGTCACTCTAGAACTTAGGGAGCATGCAATGCCAGGGACCAAACTCACGGACTCCACATGCTAGGCATGCGCCCTAGTACCATAGCCACTTCCAGAATTCAAACTTTCTTTGTTGTTATCTAAAGCTACCTGCGATATTACTTACCCGACTCCGAAGACAGTCAGCTAAGTTTCGACGCGTAAAATTAGCTGCTGCTGTGGGCGACAACTCATAACCTAGCATAAGAGAGACAAACATTTTAAGTAAAGCAGAAGAAATAACAGAATCCAATTATTCCACTACTCCAGTTCTTGAAGTCTATCCATTCTTTGTGCACTAAGTATATAAAGCACAGAGAACAGAAAACTCATTTCTGGGCTAGAGAGACAGTAGGTAAGCAGGTAATGCTGGTCTGATCTCTGATACGGTAAATAGCCCCACAAGCACTATCAAGAATGATCTCTCAGCACAGAGCCAGGGAGTAAGCCCTGAATACTGCTGAGTGTAAGATAAATCCCTCACCCTCCCACTCCACACCCTGCAAGAAGGGGCACATTTCTTTTTCTTCTGCCTTTTGAGTCACACCTGGCAGTGCTTGGGGGACCATATGGGGTACAGGGAAATTGAAAAAGGGTAGCCACACGCAAGACAAACACTCTACCTACTGTTTTATCACTCCAGCCCAAAGAGGCACATTTCTATCTCTCTTTCCCCATTTAATACCTGTGATACAGCAAACTAACACTGAGAGTAATTCCTTGCCACAAAACAGATTCAAAGGCAATACGCAGTGATGTTTGAGGGGGTCACTCCTAGTGGTTTCTCGGTAGCCATGTAGTGCCAGAGATTAAACCAGAGTCAGCTGATTGCAAGGCAAGCACCTTAACCCCTGCAAGGTCTCTCCAGCCTTTCTACAAATTCTGTCTTGCTTAATCAATTCATTAACAGCTTGTGGTTTTCCACAAAAAAGAAAAGGGTAAAAATAAAACAGGTTTTTAAAAATAAGATCTTCTAGATGACTATTCTTCAGTTTATTTTGAAAATAACATTGCAAGGAGAGGTTAGAAATTAGGACGGCCTCATAAACTTACTTTATAAGGTAATTCTTTTAAAAATGGTAACAAGATTGAGGTGGAATGATAGTATGGCACTAGGGCACTTGCCTTGCACACAGCCGACCATAAGGACCCCAAGCTCTGTCAGGAATGATCCCTGAGTACAGAGTCATAAGTAATCTCTGAGAACTGCCAAATGTGGCCCCAAAACCAAAACCAAAAAATCAAAAAATAAAAAGAAAACAAAATGCAAAGATAACATTATTAAGAAATAAAATATGATTTCAAAGACAAACCACAGGAAAAAAATGTTTCCACTACTAACCAAACATTTGAAAAAATAATGAGTATTTTCAGAGAATAGACTGATAGTAAACAGAGGCAGCACTGCAGCACTGTCCTCCCGTTGTTCATTGATTTGCTCGAGCGGGCCCAGTAACGTCTCCATTGTGAGACTTGTTGTTACTGTTTTTTGGCATATCGAATACATCATGGGGAGCAGTCCCAAAATACCACTGGTGTGGCAAAAAAGAAAGACAAAAGCAAAAGAAAAAAAGTATAATTAGGCCTGGAGAGTACACAAAACCGGCAGGCTACCGAATGTAACCTGCGCACACAGCAGAGTCTGGCAAACTCCCTGTGGCGTACCCAATATGCCAAATACCAGTAACAATGATGGGTTTCATTCTCCTAACCCTGAAAGAGCCTTGAATATGGCACTTTTTAAAAATCTCAGGGCTAGGATGAAGGAGACGTTACTGGGGCCTGCTCGAGGCAATCGACGAACAACAGGATGATCGTGACTGTGAATACACAAAATATCTCACAAAAATTCTATCTACAGAGTCTGGAGAAATACTATAGTGGGTAAAGCACTTGACTTGAAAACAACTGACATGGTCTGATCCCTGATATCAAATATGATTCACAAGATCACCACCCTGAGCACAGAGAAGGAGTAAGCCCTGAGCACAGCTAGGTACAGCCCCCAAACAAACAAAAACAAAAAAAAAAACTGAAAAAAAAAAGAAAAAAGGAAGAAAGAAAAGGAAATAATCTAACTACCACCCTAGAAAAGATCCAGAGATAGGGCAGAAGCCTTTATGACACAGTAAATTTGCTATAATTACATGGCATCAAGCTTAAAAAGCATCAGTCTGTAAGTATTATTCATTACCATTCAATCTCATTTTGAAGATAAGGGAAATAAGGACCTCAAAAAGGTTATTATAGCCTTGAGAATTGCTGGGTGTGGCCCCAAAACAAAAACAAGCAAAAAAACCCCTAAAATGGTGATAGTGGCTGGTCATATAAAGAAATAAAATATTGTTTTGTTTTTTTGGGGGGCCACAGCTAGCTGTACTCAGGGCTTACTCCTGGTTCAGTGCTCAGAGATCACTGCTGACAGTGCTTGGGCAACCACATGGGGTGCCAAAGATCAAACCAGGATTGGCCACATGAAAGGCAAGCACCTTACCTACTGTACTGTCTCTCTGTCCCCCAAAATAAAAATAAAATTTAACTTAGGTATTTTAGCAGATATTCAGAAATATCCAACACTCTGCGCACAGGAGCACCAGATTCAATCCCTGGCACTGCATAATCCCTCCTTCCCCCAGCACTGCTGGAATTATCTCCCAAGCACTGATCTGAGCACAGCCCCCAAGAACTACTAGGTGTGGATCAAAAACAAAGAACCAATAAAGTGTGACATCAGCATGCCCATTTCCAAGAAAAGCTAGCTTTACCTCCCAAGAATCAATGATAAAGTTTGGTTTTTTTCTTTTTCTGCTCTATAATTCTTGGAGAAAACGTTCAGAATCAGAAGGTCTAGATTGGTTTTCTAATAGGAAGATTCAAATAAAAACATGACCACACAAGTCTGCTTTTGTGTAGAAGTGCCAGCAGAGAGTGTTCCTTTTCTGTTTAAAACCAGAAGACACGTCATTAAGCATAGCTGTATTCTATTACCTACCATTTCTCATTTTATAAAGCTGCACATTTTTCTGAATATATTCTGCAAACTGTACAGTGTCTCCAGCCTCACCAACACACAGGAGTAAAATTTTCTCACTCATCTTAAACATCTTGTCATGATCTGCTCAAAGAGAAAACAGTGTTAGAAGCTATCTTATCCAAAACTTACAATTATATATGTTACATTCGAAATATTTTATTAATGCTAATATCATTAGAATATATATGGAAGCCATCAATTAAAAATAAGGGGGCCAGAGTGATAGTACAGCAGGTAAGGCACTAGCCTTACACATGGCTGACCCTAGTTCGATTCCCAGCACTCATTATAGACTTGAGTCCTGTCAGGAGTGATCCCTACACAAGAGCCAGGAGTAAGCACTGAGCACTGTTAGATATAGCCCCGAAACAAACAAACAAAAAAATAAAAAATAAATAAAAAGCAATTAAAAATATGTAAAGGCAACAGAATAGCAAAAAAATAAAAAGAAATTGAAGCAATGTACATTAACTTTGAGCTCAAGATCATCAATGTCTACATAGTATCTACAAATACATATGTTAGTTATTACTTTTATATACAAGCATACATATATGAAAATGCTTCAATTAAAATTAAGAAGTCTTCCCCAAGAAAGAAAAAAAAACCCATCTGAATATGAATCACCTTAAAAAGTAAACCAGGGGCTGGAGTGACAGTACAGTGGGTCTGGCCAGGAACTGGGTTGGATCCCTGGCATTTTTTTTTTTGGCCTTTTGGGTCACACCCAGCAATGCTCAGGCTCTGCACTCAGGAATTACTCCTGGCGGTACTGGGGAGACCATTTGGGATGCCAGGGATTGAACCCAGGTCGGCCGCATGCAAGCCAAACACCCTACCTGCTGTACCATCGCTCTGGCCCCAGATCCCTAGCATTTCATATGGTTCCCTAAGCACTGCCAAGAATAATTTCTGAGTGCATAGTTAGTTGTAACCTCTGAGCATCCCGGGGGGGGGGGGGGAATGCCGCCCCCCCAATCAAGAAAAAGTAAACCAACTCCATTTCCAAAGCAAAGAAAACATTTATACTACTGTCCAAGCAAAAAGTTTTAATATTTTTAAACTGGGGCCAGAGTAATACAATAATGGAAGGGATTAAGATGCTTTGCCTTGCATGCAGCTGATCCCAGACTGATTCCACTAGAAGTAATCCCTGAGCACAAAGCTAGGACTAAGCTATGAGCACTGCCAGGTGGGGCCCCCCCCAAAATTGTACTACTAACCAATCTAAATATCCCTCACACATCCCTCACAAGAGGCTGCTGATGAGGCTCAGTGGCAGACTGCATCACTCCTATCTGTAAGGCCCTAAATTTAACCCTGATCTTAGGCGGAGTAAAAAGTAGAATTTAATAAAGTTAAATTAAATTAAAATGCCTCACTCCCCCCCCCCAACATTCTAATCTTATCTAGCTGAAGCAGACTCATTCAGATTAGAAAGATAAATATATGGATAGCAATTACGGCCTAAGGAAAAAAAATCTATAATTAAACTGTCCCTTCACAATAAAGCCTAAATCTCCCTTTCACTCTCACTTTCACTTTTCATTTTTCAAATAGTGCTGAATAATCTTCCCTGGGAGAAACGTTTCCTATCTGAAAGCTACTGAATCGGCTAAATCCCTTAATAGGATTTAAAGAATAAAATGTTACTGTCAGATACTTTTCAAGTATTTGAGTTACTGATACCAGTAATATGGGTTCTTAAACATTTGGGGGAAAAAAACAAATATTCCTATAAATAATCTCAAAATCCCCTGAAACTCCTAAATAAATACAAACACACACTTTGCTATGCTATAGGCTACAGAAGATTTAGAACCTGTCAGTTTGCAAACTTGCTTATAAAAAGAAATCCACTTTATAAATTAGGCTAAAAAGAACCAAGAAGAGATTAGATGCCACAGTCATATATGGCAAGAGTACGAGGAATTATTATCTTATTCTTTTTGCTCATTGGTATTTCCTAAAACGTTAATACTTAGTACGAACTGTTTGTTCAAAATATTAATTTGCATTATTTTTTAAATGGAGTAGGGGAAGCTTATTGGAGGGAGAGAGCTTGTCAAAGAATCACATCACATTTAGAAGACAGTTTGAAAGTCTAGCTGTGTTACACTATTATACTGTGAACATAATAAAAAACATAGCTGAGCCAGAAAAATAGTACAGTGGGTAAGGCGTTGCACGCGGCTGGGCCAGGTTCAATCCCCAGGACTGCATGTGGACCCTCAGCACCTCGAGGAGTGATCCTTAAAAAACTGAGCCAGTGTGGCCCAAAAATTAAATAAATGAATGAAAGCAAAAGTTTTTTCTAAATAGTATCACTTTTTGTCCAGTGAGAATTGAAGGAGGATAAAAAATTGACAGTGACATGGGGCCAAAGCATTAATTAGTACAGCAGGGAGGGCACTTGCCTTGCATGCCACTGACCAGGGTTTGATCCCTGGTATCCAAATGGTCCCCCAAATCCTGCCAGAAGTGATCCCTGAGCACAGAGCCAGGAGTAACTCCTGAACATTGCTGGGTGTGGCCCCCAAACCAAACCAACCAAACAAAAGAACCTAAACTGAAGTGACAGATGCTAACAGCTCTGAGTTGTACAGGAAATAGGCTACATAGCTCTAAATAAATTTTTATTCTTGAAAAACACTTACAAGACCTAAAATAAACATTAGCGTATAACCCTGTGGAAAATCAACTGACTAGAACCCAACAGACACTGCTTATTATTTAGGTTTAGAATTCTGAATTTGGGCAAGTAATTTGCCTTCCCCAAGCTCCAATTTCAAAATGTGTAGAACAGAAATACTCTCAAAACTCATAGGTAGGAAAAGAAATACTACGTATAGTATTATTATGCAGTGTTAGATAATGTAATTCAGATTATACATGCTATAAGATTCAGAAAAAAGAGACCATTCTATGTGGACTGGAGTACTCCATAAGTTACAACCAATACTTTGGTGGGCCAAGCCTCCTCAGCAGTGCTCAGACAGGCTACCCCTAGTTGTGTTAGTTATGTGGTTCTAGGGGTCAAACTTGAACCTCATACATGCATATACTCCAGCTCTCTATTTCCCCAATTCCTTTTGTTGTGGTTTCTGAAGTGCTGATGACAATCACACCAACTAAAGTGGTTCTGGGATTGAACAGGGAAAGCCATGCCAACAGAGATTAAATCCAGGGCCATGCAAAACGCAGAGGATCTGTATATGAAACTATAACTCCAGCCCAAAGAGCAATTCTGTAAAAACCAAGAAATGAGAGACATAAAATGAATACATACCCAGAGGTTTATCATTGCTGGTTACTATCTATTCCTTTTTGTTTCTCTGCCACAGAACAGTGAGATCATCCTGTTTGTCCTTCTGCCTCTGACTTACTTAACAAGATACTGTCTTCATCTACATTGCAGCAATTTGCAAGATTTCATCTTATCTTACAGCTGCATAATATTCCTACATACAGTCTAACTTCTTTCCTATTATATAGCACAAGTTTTGTTTTGTTTTTTTCTCCCTACCATGTTCAGGGCTTATTAATGATTCAGGGTCACTCCTGATGCATCCTGGTAGAGGAGCTCAAGGAACTATATGCAGTGCTGGGGACTGAACATGGGTCAGCTGCATGCACAGTAAGTGTCTTACCCAGTTTTATCCACTGTACTATCTGACTCTGTATACTATTTTTTTATCTTCCTGTATTTATTACCTGGGGGACAGGGGGGACATCTGAGTCACACCTGTCAGGGCTCAGAGGCTACTTCTGGCTGTGATATTGTCTTTACCAGCAATGCTTGGTAGACCATGTGGTGCTGGGGATTAACAGGAATAGCTGCATGCAAGGGAAACACAGAGACCCCTATACTATCCTTCTGGTTTTGTTTTTGTTGCCCAGGGCTTACTTCTGGCTCTAGCCTAGTAATCAATCCTGGAGGGGCTCAGGGGACCATATGGGTTGCCAAGGATCAAACCCAGGTCAGCAGTGAGCAAAATAAACACCCTACCCACTTTATTATCACTCTGGCCCCTGTGCTATCTTTCTGGCCTCTACCTTCTCTCCCCTCTCCCCACCCCCCACATCCTGGATTTTTCCTGGCTGTGCTCAGGAGTGACTTCTGGCAGTGTGCAGGGAAATATGCTGCTGGAATTCAGCAAGTGTGGTGCTTGGGGTTGGAAGGGTACAAGGCAAATGCCTAAATCCCTATACCTCTCTAGTCCTACCTTCTTAAGGTCTTAGACTTCTCTGTGAATACCTTGTATGTGGCATCCAG
The DNA here is from genome assembly GCF_029834395.1 of Sorex fumeus. Lineage (NCBI taxonomy): Eukaryota > Metazoa > Chordata > Mammalia > Eulipotyphla > Soricidae > Sorex > Sorex fumeus. Next base: position 50,830,601 of record NW_026606104.1, read on the forward strand.
AATACTGTGGACATATGGCTTCTCGGCCTTTTGGCTAAGATCAAGTGCAGAATACTGTGGACATAAGTAGGCTTAAAGCACATTCTATTTTCTTTTTAAGTGATTTAACATACATTATTGTGATGAAACAAAAGTCTGTAAAGGTAGTGACTTTGTGAATGGTTTACTTATATAGTACTTTATGCTAAAACCACATGCATGTCAAAGTCTTAAAAATAATGGATAATAACTTTCAGAACAAATGAGTTTCTTTGGAAAGCATGATTTGCAATCTGAACTTTAACAAACTAATAGGATTTCAGAAAAGCAATCTGATTTGAGGAACAATTTATATCACAGATATGTAACAAAACCAGTTTCATAATTTTCTTCTTCAGAAAAACAGACCCCAAGTAAAGACTCAGATTTTTTTTCATCTCCCCAAATAATGACAGAAACCAAAAGCATTAATGAAACAGTTTACCCTTTTTGTTTTGGGTCCTCACCCAGCAGTGCTCAGAGTGACTCCTGGCTCTATGCTCAGGGCTCACTCTGGCAGAACTAGGGGAAGATATGGGGTGCCCAGGATCAAATCCAGGTTGGTTATGCAAAAGGGAAGCACCCTAGGATCTGTATTATTGGGCCCCAAACCCCTTTATTCTTATATACCAGGAAATACCCAATTTAATAATCTTTCCTTCCTCAAACTCAAGGTGTACCCTGGAAGCTTTCCCTAATTCTATAATTAAAAACATTTTTCTTCTCAAATACTTAAAAAGTTTCTTACTCTCTGTACATCATGTGGAAAATTTCGTTGTACTTTTCATATGCAGCGTTGTTTTCTAGCTCTTGTTTTAAGTATTTGTACACATATCTGAGTCTCTTCTCACAATTTTTTTTTTTGGGAGGGTGGACTAGGCCACATTCCGCAATGCTCAGGAGTTACTCCTGGCTCTACACTCAGGGACTTCTGTCAGTACTGGGGGACCACCCAGGTCAGCAGCACTCAGGGCAAGTGCCCTACCCGCTGTACTGTTCCTCCAGTCCTCAGGTTAAGGTCTACATCACCCAATTTGCATTCCTTAAGCACCGAGCATTGTAAGAGGTATACATCGGTGTTCAAAACCTACTTGTCAAATGAACATTAGAACAATCAGACCAAAATATATACTTGTCGATGTTAACATGTCTGTGGTCTATTGCAAAAACACAATCTTGGATGCAAAAACACAATCCTGGAACAATCAAAATCTTTGAAAAATACATTTTTTGAGTACTGCCTCTAGGGAGACAGCACAGCGCTGTAGTCAGAGACCAAAGATGGGAAGTTAAAACACATCTGCGCCGAACTTTTTCATCCAAAAACTGCACGAGGCAGTTATTACTAATCTGGCCGGACAGATGCGGACATCTGCGCACTGCAAAATAACTTCTTCCAAGTTACACGATGGGGGGAGGGAGGGGAAGAAGAGAGAGGGGAAGGGGGGAAACCTCCGGTCAACTATCACTATTTAAAATACAAGGAAAATTTGGGGACCAGTAAAGGGGGTCGGCGCAATGATGGGAAGATACAGGCAGAGGAAAGGCCAGCTTGCTAGCTCCCTAGATGCTTTCCGGAAAGCAACTGCAATAGCCTCTTAGCAGCGATAAGAGGAATCGTGGCAGAGCTTGGGGCGGGGGCAGTAGGCGGGGGGAGGGGGGGGCAGGACACCCGGTGCCCGGCGGGCTCCAACATTTAAAAAGCTGCATTTCTTGAGCCCACTCTCGCCTCGACGTGCGCCGGGGCAGCAGGCAGCGTCGAGGCCTTAAACTGGCCCGCCTGTGGGGCCCCGGGCTTGGGGCCTGAGCCCGCTTCGGGCAGAGGGGGGCCCCTGCGGAACTCCCTGGTCCTCCCCACGCGCCCCAACTCCCTCCGGGCCGCCCCGCGCCTAGGCCCGGCCGGGCCTCCCCGGCTTCCTCTCACCGTCCTTCATCTGGACAATATTGCTCGCGGCCACCCGGTCGGAGGCGACAAGCACAAAGTCGAGGCCCTGGATGCCGATGAGGTACTCCATGGCGGCGGGAGGCCCGGAGCCTGCAAGTCGGAGGAAAAGCGAAACTGGCCGCGGCTTCTCGGCCGCACCGGTGAGACAGCACGGCGGAGCGACCGGGCGAGCGACGCAGGCCGCGCGACGCCCCGCGACGCCGGCGCGCTCGAATGACGCGCAACTGTCGCGAGAGGTCGGGAGTGGGCGTGGCGCCGGGCGTCGGGTAGCGCGGAGACTCCGCGAGCCATTTCCGGGTCTAGCGCCCGGCCTCTCGGATGTGAGACCGCGTGTGTCAAGCTCGCGCAAAGCTGACTCACGCGCTCTGTGCTAAAGGTGCCCAAAAGGCGTGTGTCTCTACGCGGCCATCGCCTTCGTTTTTCGGTTAAATAATGCCTCGGAACAGGATCCGAGGCGTTATTTAACGGAAGCCAGATAGTAGAAAAAGTCATTTCTAAGGACCTCTCATTAACGCGTTCCAACGGAGCAGAATGTGGTTTGCGTTAAAGACCCAAGCATGAAGACAAATGAATTGCAGAAGGAAACTTTAATATTTGAAAGAATCATGTATTTCTCAGAATGATAAGGAATCCAGAAATTACATAGGAAAAGACGAGCCAGCTCGGCTATGTGAAAGTGTGAATGCCCGAAGAGAAACATAAACAGAATTTTTTAATATGTGAAATAGTGAATATCGGTTACTTAAAAGGCATATCCACGAATCAAGAGACAACACCAAGGAGAGGGATATATCTCGATGGACTGGAGTTCATGCTTCCGTTGCAGGTGGCCCAGGTTCCATGCTAGAACACCAAGGTTCCCCACCCGGTGAGGCTCCCAAACCAAAACAAAGCAAGCAAAATTAGGCCAAATAATATTTTTAAACAGCAAGAGGGTAGTAACATACAATTCACAAAGCAGTACAAATAGCCAGTGAACACAAAGACATCTCCAACCTTGCTGGGACTTAGGGAAATGTGAAAAAGTAAAGAGCATAGTCTGGGTATATGACTCAGCGATATATACCTTGCACGTGTGAATTCCTGGATAGTCAGCAAGAAAAAAGAAATAAGAGAAAAAGAAAAAATCACAAATTTCTAGTAATGATAAGTTATGATTATTTCACAGAGGATAATTGTAAGGATTAAATGTCCTTGATTTTTTTAAGGTGCCCTAAGCAAATATATGTATATATATAAACACCCAAATATTTGTGTGTGAGTACAGTCTTTACAGACCAGCAATAACAAAAAACGGTGGGAGACCAACTGAATGTCCAAAGAAAATGAGATATACATTCACATTCATTAATGCCGTGCAATATTATTTAAAATAGAATAAAAATAAATCTAACTGAAAAATGTAAGTATACTTAATACTTCTTGTGGGAAAGATGTATTAAGTAAAAATTAAAATACATTCTTGTAATATGCCTTTAAAAAAAGTTTCTGGGGGCTGAAGTGATAGTACAGCAAGCAGGGTGCTTGTCTTTCACATGACTGACCGGGATTCAATCCCTAGCACTCGATATGGTACCCTAAGCCCCACAAGGAGTGGTTCCTGTGTAAACTCAGGAGTAATATCTGAGCATCAATAAATAAATGAAAAGGAATATCTGAATATGGAGGAAAGGCGATCTCTTTATAGATGTTCCAACCTCAATATGCAGCTACCACTATATGCAGCTACCACTTTGCTAAGAATGATTTGAAAGGAAAACTTTCACTTTTAAATTTACACACATCTCTATTGAAATGATTTACAATGCTCAATATCACTAAATTTTTTAGCAGAAAAAAGTATAACTACCCCCTTTATACCTTGTAATCTTTCAGGGAAAAGGCTGACATGCTGGGTCCAGATGACAGGACAGTGGTAAAGCAACTGTCTGCCTTGCAGGAATGAGATCCTTTCATCGCTGCAAATTCCATGCACTGAATTCTACCTTGGCTTCACTGACATTTGTGACCCACAGCACCTACAACTGAAGAGTGCAATTCCCATTGAACACAACAAAAAACTTGCCAACACCACAACTGAAATGTCAACAGCAACCAGAAGGAAAGAGAGGAAGATAAAAGGGGGACAAAAAAATAGCTGAACTAGTCCATGATTTGTGTCATACATCCACAATTCAGTGAAATAGAAAATAGTTGCAACTGTATCTTCAACACAACTCTGCAATTCACTTGCTTCTGCAGAAAATTTTAGTCCTAATTCCATTCTGAATGTTTCTTCCAGCTCTCTGCCCATGAAAGAACATAGACCCTGGGGAGTTTAGGGCAACCCATCTATCATGGATTGATGCCAGGGGCAAGTGAGGTCATTAAATCAACCATCCCACTATGTACACAGATGCATCCATCATCTGAGAAAACTCCTTTCCTTAAATGCCACTAGGGGAGAAGTCTCTCAGATCTGTGTGTGTGTGTGTGTGTGTGTGTGTGTGTATGTGTGTGTGTGTGTCTGACTGTCTGTTTCTGTCTCTGTCCTTCATCCTTTCCCTCTATTTCACCCACTTCTCTCTTCCTCTCTATCCCCTTCCCTTTTTCTCATTATCTCCCTGTCACTGTGTTTATCCCATGTGTTTTTTATGGCAAAAAGTACATAGTCACACTATAGATACACACACACACAAATAACACAGAAAAAAAACCTGAAGAGTTAAATATGTCTCCTCCTCCCACTAGCCCTAACTACCCACCAGATGTCCATATATTTCCAGACCTTTTTTTCCTTGTACATGCCCAAATTCATTCATTTCTTCATTCATTCACAAAGACTACAGAATTCTGAATCAGAAAATCCAGTTTTCTAAAAAAAGGATATAAGATCGTTGAAGCTGACTCTTCTCTTTTCCTCCTCAGGAAAAAAAAAAGTGTCTGTGGAGGTTCCAGAAAAAGTGTTATGAAGTCAACTTTTTCTGTAAGGGGCTGGATATTAAATATATTCTTTCTTTTTTAATTAAAAACTTTAAAGTGGTACTTGTGCCACTGCAGTGCAAAAGTAGTCATAGTCAGTTATAAATAAATCAATATGGTTATGTTCTGATAAAATTTTATTCAGGGAAAGGGGTGAAGGGAAGGTGACTTTGGCCTACAGGCCATAGTTTACCAACCCCTGCTGAAGTGGGAAGCTGAGAAATCAATATGCAAGTTTGGTTCCAGCTCTGCCACCTTCAATGTTAGTACAAGTCATATTGAATCTCAGTCTTCTCATTTATAAAAAAAAAAAAGTGCATTCAAAAAGGAGATTTGCTTTGTATTTCTTTTGAGTTGGGAGAGAGATTTAGGTTTGGTTGGTTACATGAATATAAGAACCTTATAGGTTCCTAAAACTATTGAGTTGCTGTAATAGCAATTTAGAGACCCAAACTTAAGTATTCAAGAATGGGGGCAAGAGAGATAGTATGATGGGAAGGAGCACCACGTATCTTGGAAGTAGCTGACTCAACTTTGATTCCTGGCACCACATTTAGTTCCCTAAGCCCTAACAGGAGTAACCCCTGAGTGCAGAGCCAGAAGTAAGCCCTGAACACCGCCAGGTGTGGCCCTCAAACACGACAACAAAAATAAATAAATAAATAAATAAATATTTTTAAATGTTCATGTATTAAATACCATTGGTGCCTTACCCATATTCCTTTTACATACCTGTGGTAGCTATATCCTACAGCTATCAATATTAATTGGTGATAATTACCATCTATCCCTCTCTCCAAATAATTCTATTCAGTCTTATTGGAGGTGCCCACTGTAACTGTCTATACGTGGGTATGTTGCACAAAAACCCCTTAACTTAAAGTCAGAGTTAGTCTACCTCCATTTTCCCTATGCATTATCCTGAAGCTAGTCTTCAACACAAGATCACATTTTTACTTAGTATTTCCCCTGCCCTGATTTATGTCACGCTCTTTATCCTGAGATCAATTTCTCAGTAAATGACTTGATAAGCATCCTCATTTCTGTTCTGCTTCTTTTTTTGTTTTGTTTTGTTTTTTGTTTTTTTGGGTCACACCCGGCAATGCACAGGGGTTTCTCCTGGCTCATGCACTCAGGAATTACTCCTGGCGGTGCTCAGGGGACCATATGGGATGCTGGGAATCAAACACGGGTCGGCTGTGTGCAAGGCAAATGCCCTACCCACTGTGCTATCGCTCCAGCCCTTCTGTTCTGCTTCTGAAGCACTCACTGTAAAATATTTGTGTCAAGAATGGTCCTAGACAGGGGGTATGTGTCGCCAGCAGGTCAATCTGTACCTGTAAGGCAAGTGCATCAGCAACCTGATGGCGCCTTCAGAATTCCAGATACCCCAAAATTGCTGTTGTGCCTTTGGCCAGACATCAAAATCTTGGGGCAAAGTTTACCAAAAAAGTAAATGAACAGAAGTTAGGTATGTGGGAAACACACCCACAAACCACCTCCGGCTCAGCTATATAATTGGAGGCATGACCTCTCTGGTTCCTGATTGAACTGCTTAATGGCCATGATCCCAGAGACTCAGAAACAAATCTCGAAACCCAGCGGCTTTTGGCAGAAACGCGTCCTGCTCCTGCAGTATGTTATCGGTGCTGGGATAAACCCAGGTGGGAATAGGTTTTGTGCCTTGGCCTTTTCCCCCTGGCAGCCCAGTGGCCGCCATCCTCCAGAGGCCATTGGACAGTCAGGCTTGGGCCCACAGTGACGAAACTTGTTGAGCCTCATGGGACGGGGGTGGAGCTGGTCCTGTCCTCCCCATCCCAACGAGACCCCAAGTCATCGCCCATGAACAGCTTCTCTGGCTCCTGATCAAGCTGCTTAATGGCCATGATCCCAGAGACTCAGAAGCAAATATCAAAACCCAGTGGTTTTTGGCAGAAATGTGTCGGACCCCGCAGTAGGTTACTGTCGCCGGGCCACCCCAGGGAGGAAAGGGTGCTGTTCCTTCGCCTGCTCCCCCTTGGCGGCTCGGTGGCCGCCATCTTCCAGAGGCCATTGGACAGTCAGGCTTAGGCCCGCAGTGACGAAACTTGTTGGGCCTCATGGGACGGGGGTGGAGCCGGTCCTGTCCTCCCCATCCCAAGGAGACCCCAAGTCATTGCCCACAAACGGCCTCTCTGGCTCCTGATCAAGCTGCTTAATGGCCATGATCCCAGAGACTCAGAAACAAATCTCGAAACCCAATGGCTTTTGGCAGAAATGCATCCGGACCCCGCAGTAGGTTACTGTCGCTGGTCCACCACAGGGGGGAAGGGTGTTGTCCCTCTAGCTGCTTCCCCTTGGCGGCTCGGTGGCCATCATCCTCCAGAGGCCATTGGACAGTCAGGTTTGGGCCCGCAGTGATGAGACATTTGGGGTCTCACGGGATGGGGGGTGGAGCCAGTCCTGTCCTTTCCACTCCAATGAGACCCCAAGTCATCACCCATAAAAGGCCTTTCTGGCTCCTGATCAAGCTGCTTAATGGCCATGATCCCAGAGACTCAGAAGCAAATCTCGGAACCCATCAGGTTTTGGCAGAAATCCCTCCAGATTTAAGTGTTAAAATTTCGGAATTTCAAAATCGCGCGGCCAATACTGCAGCCACGCAACATCATATGTTATTCATAACCAACAATAGAAAACAAATTGTCTACTGTTGCCTTTTCAGCAGATCTGAGTGTTGGGGTAAAATCTCAAATAATAATGGTGGGTCTGGTGTCAAATTATAGAATGAGATCAAAGTAGAGAGAGACTAATGTGTCAATCATCTGCCCCACAGGTAGGGCGAGGGTGTGGGGTGGGGGTATACTGGGGTTGTTGGGGGTGGAGAATGGGCACTGGTGAAGGTACGTGTGTTTCATTGTATGACCGAGACTGAGACCTGAAATCTTTGTAACTACTCTCACAGTGATTCAATAAATAAAATGATAAAAAATGAAAAAAAAAGTAAGGTGGAGTTCATGCACAATTCAATCAGCTAATCAAGTGGCTGAATAAATAGCAGTATTCCTACATAAAAGAAATTTTAAAAAAATGATCCTAAAAAGCAGCGTTGAAGGGATTCTAAAATGGGTCCCTCATTAACTAGAGGACAGTGAGGATCTATCACTGGTGACAGAGGCATGTTCACTGAATCCTGCTGCAACAGGTTGTTGAAAAAAAATCTTTTTGTTTCTTTGCTTGTTTGGGGGAACCCACAACCAGCAGTACTCAGTGTCAGTGTCTTTCTCTCTCTCTCTCTCTCTCTCTCATATTTTTAAAACATTTCATTGATTTACCATTGGTCTGTAATACAATAAAAATTTGGAATCATAGAAGGAGGCGTGTGAGAGCCCTCCCTGCCCCAAGGGACCCAGCCCCCTCAGCTGAAAACCTCCACAACCCAACCGCCGCCAGACTCAAGGCGTATCCCCACATGCTCGGGCCGAGCCTCAAGCATGAGTGAATGTATTCCTGGACCCTGCGGCCGGCCGAACCTCTTACGACACTCCCTACCCATTCTCCATATGTACCATGCCACATTTGATGAGGTGCAAATAGTAGGCAACAGATCATAATGGGAATTGTGTATATATCTGCATATATACATATTTTCAGATATATATATATATATATATACAAAAGTTCACATCACTCAACCTTTAACAGCATGTTAATGATATCCTAAAGAATATCTTAATGGCCCCTGCCAAATAGAGTAATCTTCACACTGTTTCCTCCATGGGTACTTTTTGGGAGCATTTTCAGTGTTTTTTTTTTTCATAATAGACAATACAAAATATATTATTTCTGTTTTGCTTGGGACAGAGATTTGGCTTGGGATGGAAACCTCCCAAATTTGGTGGTGGGAAGGTATAATTGTGGTGGTATTGTTGTTTGAATATTAAATGTAATAAAATATTGTGCATTATTTAATAAAAATTTTTATTTAAAAATAATAAAATAGGGCTGGAGCAATAGGACAGCTGGTAGGGCGTTTGCCTTGCACGCGGCCAATCCAGGTTCTATTTCCAGCATCCCATATGGTCCCCTGAGCACCGCCAAGGGTGATTCCTGAGTGCAGAGCCAGGAGTAAACCCTGTGCATCGCCAGGTGTGACCCAAAAAACAAATAATAATAATAATAATAAGTTTTTAAAACAAAATATTGTGAACTACCTTGTAAAATAAAAAAAAAATTTAAAAATTTGAGAATGCATCTTCACATCTCTTTACGTGTGTTTCAGTGAACTCACCTCCAAATTTTCAGTGCCACTGGCTTCCAAAATGAACCTTCCTACCCATTCCTCCCACCTCCTTCCCTTTTCCTCTGGTAACCACCATGTTTTTTCAGTGTGTACCATTTTTTGGTTTTTTTTTTTTTTTTTTTGGTTTGGGGACCATATCTGGCAATCTCAGTGGTTACTCCTAACTCTGCACTCAAGAATCACTCTTGAGCACCACTCAGTATGGCCCCAAAACAAGAGCAAAAATTCCATCCATGTATTGTGAAAGGCATGACTTCATCTTTTTAATTACTGAGTAGTTTACCACAACTACTTTATCTAGCTAGTGATGGACACTTAGATTAATTTCATGTTTTTTGTTTTTGTTTGGTTTTTATTTTGGGGCCACACCTGGCTGTGTTCACGCTTACTCCTGGCTCTGCACTCAGGGATCACTCCTGGCTCTGCACTCAGGGATCACTCCTGGCAGCTCTTGGGGGCCCATATGTGATACCAGGGATCGAAGACGTTGGCTGCGTCCTACCCACTGTGCTATCACTCAGGTTCAATTAATTCCATGTTTTCACTATTGTAAATAAAACTGTTAAAAACATAGGGGTATAAATTATTTTTAATTAGTGGTTTCACAGTCTTCAGATAAATGCCTAAGTATGATGTTGCTAGATCATATGATATTTCCATTTTTTTTGCTTTTATGTTTCATTTCATTTGTTTGGGGATCAAACTTACAATGCTTGAAGGCTACCCCTGGCTTGGTGCTCAGGATTTGCTCTTGGTGATCCTGTGGGACCATGTGGTGCTAGTGGTCAAACCCGAGAATCCTGCAGACAAATTCATTTCGTCCATTGAGTCTGGTTCATCCATTTTAGTTAGTTTTTTGTTTGTTTTTGGTCCACACCTGGCAGGGTTCAGTGACCGTGACTCTGCACTCAGGGGTCATTCCTGGAGGGCTGAGGGGACCGTATGTAGTGCAGGGAATTGAAACCCAATCAACCATGTGCAAGGCAAGCACACTACGCACTGTAGTATCACTCTGACACCTCCATTCCAATTTTTTATTAAAAAAAATCTCCATGCTGTTTTCTATACAGGCTGCATAAATTTACATTTCCATGAGTGAATGCAAGTTCATTTTCCTCCATGTCCTTGACAATGTTATTGTTTCCAGTCTTTTCTGGTGAACATCCCAGCAGTGTTGGGCGCTACAATAGCAACAGCATTGCCCTGGAGGCCATTCAGTGTCAGGGATGGAACCCCTGTGCCACGGGTACAACAGGCATGCACTGAAGCTTTTGAACTATTTTTCTGGCCCTGACGCTAGTATTTTTTGTTTGTTTTATACCACACTCAGTTGTACTCTTACTTGTTTTGGCATATCGAATACGCCACGGATAGCTTGCCAGGCTCTGCCGTGCAGGCGGGATATTCTCAGTAGCTTGCCAGGCTCTCCAAGAGGCTTTTAGGGTGGGTTTAATCACCCTTGCAGGTGTTCCCATGGTTCAAACCATATTTGAACCCTATCAAATATGGTGTGGCAATCCTGGAAGATGGGTATTAAGTGTCTTCTGATGTGTCCTGGAGAGTCCTGGAGCATGGTGGCAGCTGGGCAGTGGAGGTAGTGGAGGTAGTGGAGGTCTGCCAGTGAGGTACCGGTAGGGTGGGTCTTCTGTGTATAATCCCTTGGTCACGGAGGTTGGTGGAAGCAGACAGAGCAGGGTAGGGTGGAGCTCCTGGTTTTAATCCCTTGGTCGCCAGAGATTGGTGGGAACAGGCAGAGGATCTCTGTTCCTGGATCCGTTGAGCCTGGAGTCCAAGGTCAGAGTTCCGCTTACCTGGTTCTGGTTCTGTGGGATAGATATGTCGTTCCCAGCGTTCTGCCTTCCGAAATCCAACATGCCATTTTGTCAGTAAAGAAATGAACAGCACCTGGCCCAGTCAAGGTCAGACCGGAACACCTGAAGAACCTGCTGTCAGTACTCACCAATACACTGGCTCAGCACTTCACATGCTACCTGTCTGAATGCAAGATTCTGTCTCAGTGGAAAACCAGCAGGACTATACTACTGTACAAGAAGGGAGACATCCATGACATTGGCAACTTGTTAATCAATCTGCCAATCTGCCCAATTGTCCAGTCTGCCCATTGCCTGTCATCTACAAGCTGTTCACTCGAGTCATCCTGAATAGGATTGGCAGAACACTAGATAAAGGACAACCAAGCAAGCAAGCTGGGCTCCAAAAAGGATTCAGCACTATCAACCATATCCACATGATAACAAAGTTCATTGAGGTTCCTCGGGAGTTCAAGATGCCGCTCTGTCTAATGTTCATTGATTTAAAGATGGCCTTTGATTCTGCTGAGACTGAAGCAGTCATCGAAGCCGTAGGCAAACAGGGTGTTCAAACTCAATATATCAGGATCCTCCATGAGCTGTATTACGGATTCACTACCAGGCTCTCACCATTCGACAAAGAAGTGATCATCTATGTCAAGAGAGGGGTTCGGCAGGGTGATACCATTTCACCAAACCTCTTCAGTGCCACCCTCGAGAACGTCATGCAATGCCTGGAATGGGAAGGAATGGGAGTGAAGATAGACAGTCGGCAACTATACTACCTCCACTTCACTGATGACATTGTTCTAGTAACACCAAACATTAGCCAAACGGCACAAATCCTGGCCGACTTCGACCGTGAGTGTGGAAAGGTCAGACTACAGCTGAATGTCATGGAGACAATGTTTATGAGAAACAGTCTCATTTGCTCTCAACGGAACAAACATCTCCAAATGCAAGTTATGTGTATCTAGGTCGAGAAGTCAACATGATGAATGACCTGGCACCTGAGTTGCGCAGGAGGAGGAGAGCGGCTCAGAACACCTTCAAGAGCGTCAAAGAAATAGCTAAGAGGACAAAGAATCTCCGGCTCTGGGCATATCTCTTTGATTCCGCTGTTCTTCCTGCATTAACATATGCCTCAGAGAACATATGCCTCATATGCCTCTGGGCCCTACGAAAACAGGATGAGAACGCTATTCGGGTCTCCAAAAGAAGAATTGAAAGAGCTATGCTTGGAGTATCATGCTTCACTCAAATGAGAAAAAAAATCCAGAGTTCCGACCTCCATCAACGGTCAAGAATCAGGGATGCTATCTCATTTGCCAAGGCGTCGAAAATCAGATGGGCTGGACATGTAATGAGATTTGGAGACGACTGCTGGACTAGAGCCGTTACCGACTGGATTGCACGAAACATCAAAAGACCACGTGGCCACCCACCTACAAGATGGTCAGACTTCTTCGTCGAGACCCTGAATGATTGGCTCTTCGTGTTCCTAGAATGAGCAGACGCTATTGTGCTCCACTAGCACGTGACAGGGATGTTACTGGCGCCCACTCAAGCAAATCAATGACTAGACTAACGGGATGTCAAGTGATCAAGTGATCCGTTGTACTCAGGGATTACTGCTGGCTCTGCCTTTAGGGATCTTTTCTGGTGGGGCTTGGGGGATCATATAGGGTGCTGGGGATTGAACCTGGATAGGCTGCAAGGCCAGTGCCCTACCCACTGTATTATCTCTCTGGCCTTGATAGCAGTATTTTCAGTATTTTCTATATAGGTTTGTCTCTTGGATGTGAGGTTATATCATAACAATGGGAGGCTTTTAAACTACCCCATCCCTGCCCTCACTGTAGTTTTGATTTGCATTTTCATAATAAGGGTGAACATTTTTCTTTTTTTAAAATGTATTTTATTTTTACAAAGTTGTTCACAATATTTGATTACATTTAACACTCGAACACCAATCCCACCACCTTTATACCTTCCCAACACTGTATTTCCATCCTGAACCTCAAACTCTGTCCACAAAGCAGAATTGAAATAATTTATTGTATATTGCTTGTTATAAATAATCCACTAAAAATGATCCAAAAAGGTGTCTTAGAGGAAAGTGTGTGAAGATCGTTGTATTTCACCCAGGAGCCAATAAGCCCTTCTATAAGAGATTAGTAACATGTTTTTAAAGGTTGAGTCTGTGATGTAAAGTATGACATGTCTAGGAATAGATTCACTCATGGGTGAGGCTCCTCTGAGCATGTGGAGAGTGGCCGGGAGCATGGCGGCAGTTGAGTTCTGGAAGATTTTGGCTTCTGAAACTGGCTCTGTTTGGGCAGAAGGAGGGGCCTTACCTGACCCGCTCACGGGTGCCCCAAATGAAACAACCTGGCACAGTGTCTGGTGGCATGCCCATGGCATATCGTTCTGTTGAATATTTTTAATATACCTTTCCACCCTCGACTATTTGAATGATGCTATGGTTTTCTCATCACAACTTTGTTTAATTGACTGTTGTGTTGATTTGTATCTTCACTAGAGCAGAATGAAGCAACTGTTGGATATACTATCTGCAGTTATTGGTCCTTTCCTTATCATTCAAAAGGAAAAATTGCATCCACATGGAATAAACAGCACTCATACAATCATATCTGGGTTGTATTAATTCTCCTATACTAACTAAATTGGTATCTTGTAGAATTAAAATTTTAAGGGGGGGCTGGAGCGATAGCACAGCGGGTAGGGCGTTTGCCTTGCACACAGCCAACATGACCGACACAGGTTCGATTCCCAGCACCCCATATGGTCCCCTGAGCACCGCCAGGAGCAATTCCTGAGTGCATGAACCAGGAGTAACCCCTGAGCATCGCTGGGTGTTACCAAAAAAGCAAAAAAATAAAATAAAATAAAATAAAATTTTAAGGGGGCTTGGGAGACATATCTGTAATTTGGGGGGTATCTTTTTTTTCAGCAATGGTCAGGAGACCATGCAGTCCCGTCTGGGACTCCCACATGCAAATTGTGTTTTCCAGTACTTTCAGCTCTCTCCCTGACCTCTAGAATTCAAACTTTCTAATAAAAATCAAATCAATTCAAATGATTAAAATGTGGCCTTTCCTAGACACATCAAGTTACTAAAAATACAAGTTAATATATTCACTGAAAGCTAATATGCTTACCACCTTGATGCACACAAAGAAATTGCTGTCATGAAGGTAGGACTCCCACTGCTCCCCCCAAAAAAACATATACTCTTGAAGCTAAAGAAAATCCTTTAGCAGATATTCTTGCTAATAAACTTCTATGTCTAAGGTCTTTAGTCAAGAATTTCTTATAGAACAGCAAAAACAAATGCATGGAGATGTTCAAAGATTACACCAAGGTGCACAAAATCTAATTCCCTAACTTCCTATTTAATATCAAGTAACACAGGAAATAGGAAAAGTAAGTCAAATTTTAAAGAACACAACCTGGCTATCTAAGATAGATTCAAGGAGTTATTTCAAGATTTTTTGGGTCAAGTCTGAGACATCTGGGGTCACATTTCTAAGGTGATTTCCTGACTTATTTTATTGATTTTAGCTAAGTAAACATAAGAATAGAAAATACAATTTAAAAGTTTTTACAGTAGGGCCAGGCACTTGCTCATTGTCCTGCATGTGTAAGGCACTGGGCTCAATCCATGATACCACATACACACAAAAACGTTTTCATATGATTGTGAAATGCTTAAAGTTACCACATTATTATGAAAAGATAGACTGTTTCTTAACATCAAAGTATCAAGGAAGAATCTGTCTGAAACCTAATTAGTTGTGGATATAGCTTATTTGTGGTAGAGCACATATTTTGCCTTATGAAGTTCTGGGTTTGATGCCTGAATTTAGAAAAAAACCATAAAATTACATTTAATAAAACCAATTAATAATAAGCACTCATAGTTGAAAACTAACCATTCAGTGACAGCTTCTATTTCTAAAAGTCAGCCAGTAAAGATTCATGAACAAGGGCTGGAGAGATAGTACAACAGGTAGGGTGCTTATCTTGCACACGGCTGACCCATGTATGATCCCCAGCACCTCCTATGGGCCCTGAGCTGCATCAGGAGTGATTCCTGAAAGCAGAGCCAAGACTGAGTGCTGCGGGATATGACCAAAAAATTGACTTATTCAAATAAACATGATCTTTAAGTCCAACAAATAAACTCACGGGGCAAACAAAAGAGGAGGAAGATATAACATGGGTGATGGTAGAGGTCATCGTGGAGGGCTGATTATAGTTCATGGACCAAATGCAGCAACATCAGCTATTGTTCATTCCACTGTGGCTGCTCTTGAAAGTTTTCTCAGAAATGATGACCAACTGAGATCTTAGAGAAGCTAAGATGCCTATACAGGGAATTTACTGTGTGAAGTAAGTGGAGTTGATCGGTACAGAAGGTGAACTGAAGGGGAATCAAAGATGTACACACATCCACGTGTGCACAGCTGTGTTGATTGATAACAGCTATGCATTTATCTACCTTGACTCTCAGACTGATTACCATAGAGTGACTAAGGGAGACTATAAAATACAAGATCAAGTCACCAGTTCCTGGTGAGACTGACTTCAAGGCTTCTTCCACTTTCCTCAGCATGCTGTGCTATGGGAAGACAGAGAGCAGGAGTTCTTACCCTCATCTTAGAAGCCACCATGGGGGGCAGAAGCTACTTTAACTCTAATGACCTCCCCCAGGGTTAAGGCCTATGCAAATAAACTTTAGGGTCATTGAACTCTTAAACCTTAGAGAAATATTCTATGGGTTACCCACTTTTCTAGAGAAATGTCATCCTTCTCAAGCAGAAACGATAACCCACTTGAACTAATAAGTACCTAAAATAAGAATACAGAAGATGGGCTCTTTTGTCTCAATGAGGAGGCACTAACTCTGAGGTACAATGTGTATTCTAGAGTTTACTTGTAAATCAACTGAGATTACTTTCTTGACAGTTTCTCTCTATCTCTCTCCACCCTCACACCCTTCCTATATATGAACAAGTTTATACTTGTTCAAGTGATCTGAATTCCTACAGCTCACTTGAACAAGTTCAACTGTTTGAGAATCTGTTTTTATGGAACCAATTCAAAACTACAGCAAACTGTTGAGAATTTATTTTAGGATAAAGAGAGAGGAAGGTGGTAAGGTGCTTGCCTTGCATGCAGCTGGTCCCTGTTCCATCCCCTATTGTGTTATGGTCCCACACTACCACCAGGGATGAAGTTCTGAGTACAGATCCAATGAATAGACTCCAATGACCATCAAGGTGGTCCTAACCCATTTAATCCCTTCAAGTTTTTTTTGTCTCTTGTATTGTTTGCTTCTGCCAGTCGTAGCCCATTTCTGAGCTGCACAGATTTGGAACGGCTGTCTTGAAAGAAATAGCTTTCTGGCACACGGTGCGCTGAGATGGTGAAAGCAGAGTCTTTGAGAAAACGAGCAAGGACAGATAAGTACCTTCTCAAATATCACATTCCCTCTCCAGTTTTTCCATAACTAACCTGGGCAAAAGTCTGGCTTTTAATTCATAGTCTTGGGAATAGGGCCAGAACTAGAAGGGAGGTTAAATGGGAAATCAAAGAACTAAAGACTGGACAAACACAAACCCACTGTACTATCACTCTGCTTCACCCTCCTCAAACAGGGCCTAGCACTGCAAACTTTAACTGCTCCATCTGGAAAGGAAAAATTCTCTCAAGAAAAATTTTCTGTTCTCCCCTTCCACTACCCAGCCTACCCTGTGAATAATCTGTGGTGTGTGTGATTATCCTAAAACAGAAATACCAAGGCTAGCTGGTGCTTTCAGCAGCAGGTTTCTGAATCCCAAAGGCTCTCAGGCAAAGGTACCTTCCTCCTCCCGCACTACCACCAGGGACCAGAGTCCCATCTGCTGATGTCAAAACCACAGCTCTTTCTAGAAGTGCCATAGGAGCTGTATCACCCTGGGGGTTTCAAATAGTCCATATCAGTGACCTATTGTTCTGTCTTGTACTATTTAAACCTGACTATACTAAGCACATCACTGGCAGACAACTGTTATTTTTCATCTATAATTGTTTCAATTTCTTGTCTAGAAAAAACATATTTTATTTTTTAAATTGAGATATTATTTATAGTAGTATTAATATTTTATATTACAATATTAATTGTCCTCGCCGGGGCCCATTGGAGGGGAGCAGGTTGAGTTTCCCTCCCTGTCCTGACCAGGGCTCCGGCAGGTGAAAACCTCCAGAACCAGTCACCACCATGCTGAGACCACTCTCCGCACACATGAAGGTACCGGCAGAGGAACAAAGGCATGCGGGTCCCGGGACTGAGATCTCCAAGCCTACTCAGATCGAGGCTGAGCATCCTCCACCCAGATCCTCCAAATTCCAGTAGGCGGGGGTCACACCCACTAACTGGTCCCCTGTCGCCGTGTAATCCTATCAACGGCCAAGACTCAGAGACTATAAAACCCAGCTCCCGGAAGCATTCCCGCATTCACGGCCACGCGACATCTTATTATTTCATTCCTACTCTGAACAAACGGGCAGGCTACCGAATGTCACCTGCCCACACGGCAGAGTCTGGCAAACTCCCCGTGGTGTACCCAATATGCCAAATACCAGTAACAATAATGGGTCTCATTCTCCTAACTCTGAAAGAGCCTTGAATATGGCACTTTTTTAAAAATCTCAGGGCTAGGACAAAGGAGACATTACTGGGGCCTGCTCGAGGCATTCGACGAATAACAGGATGGTCGTGATCGTGATTGCAATATGGTTGTACCATACCTACCACTAGCATGTCAGTATCCCTCATCCACTGTACCCTAACAACTTTGTTTTGGGCCCACACTCAGCTGTGCTGGGGTGCTGACTCCTGGCTCTGCACTCAGAGATCACTCCTGGCAGGCTTGAGGGACCATATGAGGTGCTGGGGCTTAAACTCTAGTTAGCTGCATGCAAGGCAAAGACCTTACCCACTATACTATCACTCTGATTCACTCTCCTCAACCCAAAGCTTTTAAAAAGTTTCAGTGTCCAAGAAGCCTGTCACTACAGTGATTTGGGGGTCTTTTAGGATAATTCATAACCTCTCAGAGATGAGAATTAATGAAGACCAGGCTCAGGTCTCCTCAATAATTTTGAGGATTCTGCACAAGCATCAGAAGTATCAAGTGTGCTATCTGACTTTTGGTTTCCAAGATTATACAAAGCTGGCCTGATATGTCTCTTAGGGATTGGGACTGTAAAGCATTTCAATTCCATGTTAAACCCTGCCTTTATTTGGGAGGGTGAGTGTATGCTAGGTTGTGCTCAGAGCTAACCCCTGGTTCTGCACTCAGAGATCACTGCTGGTATGGCATAGAGACCATATAGGGTACTGGGATCAAACTCACATTGGCAGTGAGTAAGCAAGTGCCCTACCTGCTGTAATACCTTTATGGTCCTAAACTCTTTTCCCCCTGTACTTGTACCCCAAATCCAACTTCCACACAGAACCCACACTAACTACCCCCTCAACCTACTTGGTCTCTGATCCTGTGAAGGTTAATGAAAGCCTCTCTATTAGGGGCATGATAACCTTAAATGTGTCTTTAATCTGGTAGTTCCCACCCCATAGCCCATCCCCAACCATATTCCGCTTCCCTTATCTGTCTCAGGGTTTTGAACTGTGAAGACAGGATTGAGACACAAATGTGTGCCCGTCCCAGCCACTCAGAGCTGATGTTTGTATTCTGATTCTGGGCTGAAAGCCCATCTTGGGCCTGGTCTTTCTTACTGCTCATCCTCTGAGAGCATTTGATTCACGGATGCTTCTGCCATCAGGAAATGTGGCAGGCCAGCTTGCTGCTGGCACCTGCCATGCTGTAGCATAACGCCAACACTAATGGCAGAAATAATCACAGTGACATCAACGGCTTGGTCGACATGCAGAAGGTACTTGTCATCTCTCCAGGAGCCTCCTGGCCTGGGGCTCAACTGTGATGAAGTACCTGGCCCCTCGCCCACAGTGTTGTAGTCACACATCAGACTCTTCTGAATGGTTGATGTTGTCATTACTGTCATCACCATCCTTGATAATATTCATTTATTCTTGCAAAACATATATACTGAGGACAAATTGTATGCCAGGTACTATGTAATATTCTAAAGGGGTCACAAAGATGAACACTCTAAGGAGTCTACAGGGAGAGAGAGAGATCAACAAATAATTCCAGAGGTTAAGGAGACAGTACAGGGGTTAAGGTGTATGTCTTGCATGCTTCCAGGTAGGTTTGATTTGAGTCAAAGCAGCTGACTGTGAAATCTCTGGACAAGAAAGAACCAAGAGGGGCCAGAGAGATAGTACAGCAGGTAGGGTGTTTGCCTTGCATGCCGCTGACCTGGATTTGATCCCTGGCATGCCATATGGTTCCCCGAGCACTGCCAGGAGTAATTCTTGAATGCAGAGTCAGGTGTAACCCCTGAGCATCTCTGGGTATGGCCCAAAAAGCAGAAAAAGAAAAAGAATCAAGAGCATGGTCAGGAGACTCTTGTTTAGGGTTCGGGTCCCCCATTGCTGACCAAGCCAGACTCTCCCATGATATATAAGTATACTGGCAGGTCTAGGGGAGTTCAAATGGTGGTACAGAGCCAGAGCTGGAATGAACGATGAATAGGACTCCTTTCCAGTATTCTGGAGTCACGTTCTTTGCACTGCTCTGATTCCACAGGTGGCTGATGATGCTCTATATTGTCAGCTGTTGGTCAGTTATGTTCAGTTTCCTGAGCCTCACCTATGTAAAGTCTTATGCACACTGAAGGTTGTGTGTTCGTGGGCTCTCTGGACAGCTCTATCTCACAGCCCATGTTCGGTGCTCTTGAGCTGCTGTGTGTGGTCTGGATCGGGACAGCTGTTGGCCAAGGGCAGACGAAGGAAGAAACGAGGGCCAGGCTGGTCGGTATCAATTGTAGTTTATTCCAATCCTCTTCACTCCTGTCTCTCCTCTGCTTCCTTCTCTCCTGGGCCCCAATCTGGAACCTTTCTCCTGGCTCTGACTCTGGACCTCTGGAGCCCAAGCCCTCTCATTTCTGACTCTGCTCTCCCAAGCTTACATTCTTAGTTTATATAGCAATCACGTAGGGGGGGTGACACAAAGGTGGATTGAACATCTACAGATCAACAAAGAGAGGTAAGACCACTCCTCCAGGAGATTAACTCAAGGATAAAATCTCATCTAAAGAGATTGCTCCAGATCACTAGGAGATCTGATCAAGGGTAGGATCCTAACAAGGGTGTGTTCTTTCCTAGTAATCTACTTAAATAGTTGTAGTAAATCTACTTCTAATATTTCTAGCAATGTCATTCTGTGTGAGCACAGTAAGAGATATAAACATCTCATTATACATTCCGAAGTCCTCAGGCCAGGTTAGTCTTCCCAGCCTCAGCAGGGTCCTAGTCTCATCGTTACTTACTTTTGGATCATGACAGCATTTGTCCACGATCATGCCCTCAACTTATAGTTGAGTATCGTGGCACTTTGGCCTGTCCCATTTTGATGCCAGGGTAGCTCACAGCTTGCCCTGGGTCCCTTCAGTCCCTCGTTGGGACCCTGCTTTTGGGGTGCTAGGAACTAAGGGCAACTGAGTCAAGAAAGCAGATGCCCAGGAGCAAATATTATTCAAAGTCAATCAACTTCTAAGTTACAAAGCATAACATTAACTGTCTTCCTGTGTCCATACAGAAAGGACATTGCTTACAATACAAGTTCAGTGTTCTTAAGATGGGTGTGACCCGATAAACGTAAACTACCTGAGGAAGCACAAAACAGTGTTATCCTACACATCTGGAGAAACAAAACCAGATGGGAGTGGGGGAATTAATACAGATGTGTGTCTGACATAGGTTGTTTCCATTTACATAGAGAGGAAATATGATGAAATGGCCATGGGTGATGGTCTCAAGTAGACGGGTTTCAAATTCTACTTCTACTACTTAATAGCTGTGGAACTTTGGATAGGTAGCTTAACTTCTTTGTGCCTCAATTTTCTCAATTGTAAAACCAAAATATGAATAGTATCTCATCATAATGTTGTAAAAATTATGGGAATTAATATATGAAAAGAGAGTATAACAGCTCTAGGTCATATTAAAACCTGTGTATGTGTTTGATTGTTTGATCAATGTGTTTAAATGTGTTTCAATTATTTAGTGCTGTGATGATCTCTATTCTATATATGGAAAAAAAATAAGTGAGCCAAACAGAATGCAAGCATGGTAATTGCAGAGGGTTTGATTTGCTCCAGTTGTAGCCCTGGTATATAGCACAGTACCTGGAGCATAGTAGTTATTTGATCTGACTGGGTAGTTTTTGAATGAATGTGTGAAACTTGAGTAAGTGTAGTCTATAGGTGATAATTCAGAAATGCTTTGGAAAACCTGCTCTGTGGCCAAAGAGTTTTCAGTTCAGTGTTTGGCGATTGTCCCAATTACTGTCGCAATGCTAACACTAGTGGTTAAAAAAAAAACTTAAAGCAGCTGCACATTTGAGATCTGTTCCAGAAAGTGGATTGTGTGGCTAGAAGGAAGTGCAACATGCCGAGTCAATTTAGCAAGGGCTTGTTTGTACTGAGCCTCTCCCTGAAGCCCACTTGTGTAAGTACAGTAGACTGTAGACACGCTCTGGAACTAGAATTAGGCAGCACGTCCCCCTAGAGGCCTCATGATTTCTTGCTGCTTGATTTTTCTATGTGTTTGCTCCATTCTCGTTTAAGTGAACTGGTTTTCTGCTTCTACATGCACCTTCATTAACTGTCCCAAAACAAACCCATGAAGTTAGAAAAAATATGACCAGTTCATTTACCGTAAATATCTATTATTGTGTGGTCATCTATGACAGAGGATAGGATTGAGAGGTAAAAAGCACCCCTCCTTCTGGAAAGGAATGTGTATGGGAAGAATGAAGGATGTCTATAGATCCTGGTCCTATATTTTGAAGCCAGGTAAAAATGATGAGTACTGACAACACACATGTTAATGTAGGTAAGATTCCATTGTCTAGAAATTTACTGGGAGCCCTGGAAATACCTCTTCCATAGGAACTCCAACTGGCTCCACTAAATCTACTTCCTGCTGGGCAGGTTTTTGTAATATCTAAGTTCAATTTCCAGAACCCTGACACCCCTACCAAAAGGTGTAATCATGTCAGAGAAAAAGGACTCAGGAGCTGTATTGACTTTTTACAAAACCTGAGGAAGGAAAAAACCCACTTCTAGGTTCCAAGTGGTAAGACTTTTTAGGCCTTGGGAGGCAGTTCAGCTATAAAGCACTTACTCTCTTGTGTGAGGTACTGTTTAATTCCCAGCATCGAAGAGGGAGGGAAGGAAGGAAGGAAGGAAGGAAGGAAGGAAGGAAGGAAGGAAGGAAGGAAGGAAAATGGAAGGCAGAAAAGAAGGGAGGGAGGGAAGGAGGAAAGGAGGAAGGGAGGGAGGGAGGGAGGGAGGAGGAAGGGGGAGGGAGAGAGGGAAGAAGGGGGAAGAAGAAAGGGGAAGGGGAAAAAGCAAGAAGAAATAAAAAAAGGAAGGAAGGAAGGAAGGAAAGAAGGAAGGAAGGAAGGAAGGAAGGAAGGAAGGAAGGAAGGAAAAATGGTAGGCAGGAAAGAAGGGAGGGAGAGAGGGAGGGAGAGAGGGAGGGAGGGAGGGAGGGAGGGAGGAGAAGAAGAAAGGGGAAGGGGAAAAGCAAGAAGAAATAAAAAAGGAAGGAAGGAAGGAAGGAGGAAAGGAAGGAAGGAAGGAAGGAAGGAAGGAAGGAAGGAAGGAAGGAAGGAAGATTAAAAGAAAGAGATGGGCAGGAAGGCAGGCTTATAGGAAAGGGCAGAGGGCCGAGTTTGGCCTAGATATTCTAGGAATCTAGATATTCTACAAGCAGCAGTTTATGCTTTATTTTATCTCCTTTTGTAGTGTTTTCTGACTTTAACATTCACTTCGTGTAATTTTCTCAAAGAGTTTTCTTAAAGACTGTAGACCAGAGGTTCTGTCCCATTATCAATATTATAATTATTAGTATTATTATTAGAACCACTGGGTATCAAACTCAGGAGTTTCTATGTGCAAGGTATGGACCCTACCATTGAAACACCTCACCTGACAACAGAGATGAGATTCTTATTCCCATAACACAGCAGAGAAAACTGCGGTTAGAATAAAAATGATGTGTCCAAGGGCCCCATTCAGCTACTGATCTGAAATGGGAACCCAGCTCTGTGGGGTTCCCAGGCTAGACTTTCACTGCACTACTCTGCCTTGCAATGGTTTGAGAGTGAGAGTATAGCTGGGGAAGAGTACAGAGAAGGTCAAAGCATGAGTGTGGCCAGAGGTACAGAGAGCTAACCAGCTCTCAGACCCTCAAGGACGAGTGGTCTGATTAGGCTGGTTGGGGACTGCAGAGAATGAAGAATCGATCTGCCACTCCATGTGAAAATGGATTGTAGCCCCAGCCTGTGTGTGTCAATGGAGCTGATTAGCACTTGCGTGAGTCTGCAGCCATCGATTGGCAGGTGAGAATCGGTCTGGGAGCAGCAGGGAGCCTCTCCTCTCCCACTCTCCTCTCCCACTCCCTCTCTTCCCCAGCTTTCTTCCACAGAAGTTTCCTCTCCCTCCTTACTCCCAGAGGCCTCCAAACTTTCTTCAACTCCCAAGATTAATAGGTGCCCTGGGCACCTCTAGCCACTCCTGACCAAAGGTGAAGGGAATGACTGGCGCCTACCTCATTCAGTGGTGCAATGTGCAGCTGGTAAAGGGACAGAGAGTCTTTTCAGAAGCCACTGCTTGCTTGAAGAGTACCGTGAGAGCAAGTGGGTCCAAACTTGAGCTTGAAATCTATACTATACTTACATCTGCTATGGGTGAAGCAAGGGTTTAGTCACAAACTGATAAACAACCTTGAGGGACTCATTTGCCTCTCTGGGGCCCCAGTTCCCCAGTCTTGCTTGCTTGGGTTAATTGAGGAGTGGGGGTGGTTGGTGCTATACCTGGTGTTGCTCAAGGTATACTTCTGGCTCTGCACTCATGGGTCATTCCTGGCAGTACTCAGGGACCCATCTGTGGTTTCAGGGATTGAACCAGGGTCAGCCATGAGGAAGGAAAGTGCCTTATCCACTGTACTATTTTTCTGGTACCTATTTTGATTAAATTTGTGCCAAGTTGACTTGGCTAAGAGATTTCCAGAGACCTGTTCAAATATTATTTCTGAATGTGTCTGTTTCTGGATGACAAAAGAACTTGTAAAATGAATAAAAATATGCCTTTGGGCTGGAGAGAGAGTACAGGAGGTAAGGCACTTCCCTTGCATGCAGTCAACCTGGGTTTCAATCCCTGAGCATATGGTCCCCCTGAGCATTGCAGGAGTGATTCCTGAGCACAAAGTCAGGAGTTGACCCTAGCCCAATCCCCCTAAGAAGGAAAACAACTGGGCCACAAAAAATAGTATAAAAGGTAGGCGCTTGCCTTACACACAGCTGAGATGGGTGCAGCTGACCTGAGCATCACTAATGTCCAACCTCTCCCCACCCACAGAAAAAAAAGATCTGCCTTCACCAGTGTGGGTTAGCACCATCCAATTACTTGATGGGCACAAAGAGAACAAAGAGATGGAGGAAGGTCGGAGTCCCTCTTTATGGGCTGGAACATCTATTTTCTCTGTCAGATAATAGAACTCCAAGTTCTCAGTATTCAGACTTGTGCTGAATTATTCCAGCAGCTCTCCTGGTTCTTCAGCTTACAGTTGGGATATTTCAGGATTTCTCAGCCTCCATAACCACATGATCTAATTCCTATAATAAATATCCTTTTATACATGTCTATATATATCCTATTGGTTATGCTTTTCTGGAGAGCCCTGACTAATACAGGGATTAAAAATAACTTTCTCACTGGCTTGTTTGCATTAAACAAGGAGGTGTGTGTAAAATCACTTTGCCCTCTCTGGCACATAGTAGGAACTAAAACTGCTAGTTGGAAATCGACTCTCTATTCTTCTCAAGAGGCAACCACTCTGGGTAGCCTGCTCTGATGGATCCCAGTTCAAGTTTTTGTTTCACCACAAAATGTCATGTGCAAATTACAGCAAGAGCCTAAGTGTTTACCCTGGATTGGAGAAGTTCTACCTACAACAAAGCTGAACGGTGGATTGTTTTGGGGGGAGTAAACTATCAAGTTCCAGCAAGTAAACCAAATAGGTTCTGATTAATCAGACCTGTGAGATCCATCTTGACTGAGAGATTCTTGTCACATGGTCTTTTGAGGTACTTGGGCATTCTTGTACCTGTCAGGTTATGGTTTCCTCCATCATCCCCAATTATCCCTAACCTACATGGGAGGCTTGTTTAGTTTTTCCCCGTTATTCCAAGATTGTTACTCTGCCCTGTTAGTGGTGGCCTTAATTACCTCTGTTGATCATGCTTGACATCTCCTTAAAGGCCTGGAATTATCTCCTGTTGTCTGGCTTTCTGCCCCAAGTTATTTCGACCTTCTGTCACCAGAGGTTAGCCTCAGTCTTACCTAAGCTGGGTACTGCTACAACTAGAGGGAGAATCTTGTGGCGCCTCCAAATTTGGATAGTATGACTAAATCATAATCTATGATATCAGGCCCGGGGCTCGAATGACAAATGAGGGCTGTGGTCAGGGCCATGGATAGAAAACAGCACCAGGGGTTGAGGCTGTATTGGGGGAAGCAGAGAATAAGAGCACTTGCTCAGCACCATGGACAGATCCCAAGGCAGTATTCCAGCCTTTGAAATCCTCGGTTCCGGGCTGGAGGGACAGTACAGCATGTAGGATCTTACCTTGCACACAACCGCACAGGGTCAATCTCCAGCACCCCATATAGTCCAGCAAGCCTTGTCATAAATGACCCCTGAGCACAGAGACAAGAGTCTTGGCCTGGAACCTGAGAACAGCTGGGTGTGTCTCCCACCTCAAATAACGTGCATTAGTCAAGATTCATCTGATTACAAGACATGAAAACCTAGAATAAACTCTGGATAAGGTGATTGAGAAGCCGAGGTCTCTGGTTATACTAGAGACCCCAATAACAAGCATTGCCACACTCAGGAATTTCTCCTGGCAGTACTCGGGGGACCATATGGGATGTTGGGAATTGAACCCGGGTCAGCTGTGTGCAAGGCAAATGCCCTACCCACTGTGCTATTGCTCTAGTCCCAAGTTATCTTTTTTTCTTAAGTAATTCAAGGAAATTATAATTTTATCCAAGTTGTTGAATTTATTGATGTTGAATTCATTGATGAACACATAACATCTTCTTGTTATCCTTTTTTTCTTTCTTCCTTTCTTTCTTTTCCTGTATGAGCGTGGGTTGAGGCCACTGCAGCTGTGCTCAGGGCTTACTCCTGGTTCACTGTTTAGATTTCCCCTGGCAACCTCCTTTTTGTTATGGCATTTCTACTGTGTTATTATTTTTTTTTAAGAAAGTTGGTTTTCATTTTTTTCCTCAAGCAGTGCTCAGGGGGCTCAGGGAGCACTGTGATAATACTTGGCCACTCTCAGTGGGTGATTCAATGTTGAAGCCCCAGGATGCAGAGCTGCTTAGACTCTCAGGGCAGGGGAGCACCAGGGTCATCCTGGAGGTGCTTGGGGACCACCCTGGCAGGGCTGGAGCCTGGAGTTCAGCTGGTGTGGGTTGATGGCTTATTCCTGGGGCCCAGTGACACAATGCCATACCCAGCAATCCTGTGAGTTATCAGGTCCACATAAGGCAGTGCTCAGGGGTGTGGGGTTCGAGTTACTGAAGATTGAATTCAGGGCCTCAAATATACAAGGTGTGTTCACCCTTTTGAGCTATTTCTCTAGCCCCACCATCTCTATCCTGCTTTCCACTATGCACTATCTTCCTGGACAGGAAGCTTTCTAGCTCACTTCTTCACTTAATCACTTAATCACTTAACTTCCCGTTAGTCGTCGATTTGCTCGAGCGGGCGCCAGTAACGTCGCCATTTGTCCCTGTCGCGTGCTAGTGTAGCCCAATGGCATCTGTTCGCTCCGGGAACATGAAGGGCCTCAAACCGATCGTTCATGATCTTGACGAAGAAGTCTGACCATCTGGTAGGTGGGCGGCCACGCGGTCTTTTGACATCCCGTGGAATCCAATCAGTAACAGCTCTAGTCCAGCGGTCGTCTTTAAATCTCATTACGTGACCAGCCCATCTGATTTTCGACACCTTGGCAAATGAGACAGCGTCCCTGATCCTTGATCGTCGACGGATGTCAGAACTCCGGATTCGTTCTCTCATTTGAGTGAAACGTGATATTCCAAGCAGAGCTCTTTCTATTCTTCACTTCTTAAATTCTTTATTTTTAGGCCACCCATAGCTGTACTCAGGGTTTACTCCTGACTCTGTGCTCAGTGTTTACTCCTGGTGATGCTTGGGAGGTCATATGTGGTGCCAGGGATCAAACCAGGACCCACTAAATGCAAGGCAAATACCTTAGCCACTATATTGTCTCTCCAGCCCCCAGACCCAGTTCACTTTTAAAACAGAACAAAACCTCCAGTCCCTACTAGGGTATATAAGACATTCTCAGCTATCTGAGCGGTGGCAGAGTGTGTCGGGGGGTGCTGAAGCGGGGACCTGATTATTAGGCAGACTTTCAACCTCTTCCTGTGTTCTGAGTCCCATGTCTCACTCCCACCTTTTGCACTAACATTGCCTCTGATGTTTGTTCCTTCACCGGTCCTGGGCCTCCAGCTGGCTTATTTCCTCTTTGGCATCCTCTGCTGTAGCACTCGGTTTGCAGCTCTCCCAGCTCTGCCAACTCTTCCATCCACTTGCCATCTTCAAAAATGTGTTGACATCTGTGGTCCACCATTGCTTCTTTCATAGTCCTTTATTTTTATTTTAGTGAGGTTTGTTGAGAGACCAGAAATAAATGCATGCATTCCATCTGCCATATTTAGCCAGATATCCAAAGACTGCACTCTTAATCATTATACTAAATTGCCTCTCAAATGAGGTCATACCTCTGATGTCCAAGAGCCTTATGACTATACAACAGGTGAACATACCTGGTAAGCTCCAAAGAGCTGCGCGAATGGAAGGGTCTGTAGTGACTTCCTCTACCAAAGTATTCAAATTCTTTTTCTCTTCTCTCTAAGGGGCAGTCTAAGCTCTTCTTCTTGCGGCCTTCCTTGATCAGTCCAGCTAACCATGATACCCCTGAGCCCTGGTCATCACAACATTCTCTACCTTCCTCCTTTCGCTCTGAGCATGTGTTTTATTCTTCATTAGCACAGATCCTCCAATCAAGATGCATTGTGAAATACAAACGCTTGGGGCTGGAGCGAGAGCAAAGCGGGCAGGGCATTTGCCTTGCATGCGGCCGACCTGAGTTCGATTCCCAGCATCCCATATGGTCCCCTGAACACCGCCAGGAGTAATTCCTGAGTGCAGAGCCAGGAGTAACCCCTGTGCATTGCCGGGTGTGACCCAAAAAGCAAAAAAAAAAAAAAAAGAAAGAAATACAAATGCTTTAGTTACTGGGAGATAAATCAAAAGATTGAACACATTCTTTGCATGAGGGAGACCTGGGTTTTATTTCTTGCATCACAGGGAGCCACCCCAAAGCACTACTG
Source organism: Sorex fumeus (assembly GCF_029834395.1). Lineage (NCBI taxonomy): Eukaryota > Metazoa > Chordata > Mammalia > Eulipotyphla > Soricidae > Sorex > Sorex fumeus. The sequence goes on from NW_026606104.1 coordinate 50,859,273, forward strand.
TGTGACCCCAAACCAAACAAAAAAAATTCAGTGTTTCTCTCCTTTTCCCCAAAGGCAGGAAATGTAGACTTAGAGAAGCAAAGATGGTGCTTTGGGGAAGGGAAATGGGTTTTTTTGTTGTTGCTGTTTTGTCTCTCGGAGAGCCCGGCAAGCTACCGAGTTATCTCTCCCGCATGGCAAAGCCTGGCAAGCTATCTGTGACGTATTCGATATGCCAAACACAGTAGCAAGTCTCACAATGGAGACGTTACTGGGCCACTCGAGTAACAATGAACAATGGGGAGACAGTACTACAGTGTCTCTGAATTTAGGGACTGGAGTGACTTTTATTGCCCCAAAGCAACATCCTGAACTTGACCGTGGCACTCAAAGCCCACCTTCTACCCCCAGGACAGTGGGAGGAGCCAGAGGGCCACACCAAATCTGTACCACTGCTCCAGAGAATCTCTGATACCATCTCTCTAACTGGAGATTCAGTATGGGTTGTGAGAGATAAAATTACTATCCATAGATGATATGCTGGATAGTATAAGCAACTGCTAGATGATTGAATGGGTTGGCCTCTGGTTGGAAGCAGTTGATCTTTGCCTCAAAAAGATCTCGATTATCTATTATTCATAATAATTACAACGGGAAAGTCACCACGTGCCTACTGAGGGACAAATGGATGAGAAAAATGTGGTCTACACATGGTAGAATTCTAGTCAGTCTTAAAAAGGGAGGACCTTCTGACATACGCGACAACATAGGTGATCCTTCACATTATTTGAAGTGAAATGAGCTCATAATAAAAAGACAAATACCCTATGATTCCACTTATCCCAAAACTTAGTCACGTTCATAGAATAGAATAGTCTACAGAAAGAAAAGTGTTTGCCAGGGTTTATGGGCAGCAGGCAGAGGGAGTTATTGTCTCATGAGTAATTAAACAGTTTTACAGGATGTAAAAGTTTAGGAGATGGATAATAGTGATGGTGGCACAACAATAAAAGTGCACTTAATGCAATGTTACTGAAAAGATTTTTTTAATGATAAAGAAGGTTGAATGCTTGCTGTGTGTGTATTGTACAACAATCTTTTGAAAAGTGACAGGAATAAAGATCCTAATTTTTAAAGACAGCTTCCATCTGACAGTCTTTACAGAATATTTCACTAGAGTGAGATGTGCCATCTCTGGTAGGGGACTATTATTAAGATTTGATTATTATTGAGAAACCGGAGCTCTTCCTGAAAATAGCAGTGGTAGGGGTTGTGTGATCATGGGGCACAGACACATTCACAATCCCCAATGGCAGGGCACAGAGCTGTGTATGCACAAGGGCAGAAACATTCCTGGATTCTCCTCTGTCCACCCCACATCTTTCATCTTGAAGAATCTCTGCAAAATTTTATTGTAACCTGATTTGACTGGAAATAGCCAGCGTGAACATTGAGGGGGTAAGTAGCTGAGGAAAGATTCACAGATCTTGACATTCCGGTCTGTCACCACCCTTCTGTAGACTGTCCAGGGGTTAGTTTGCCAAACCTCACTTCTCTTTAGGTCTGGAGTTTGACATCCAAGCTGGGGACACTTATCACATGTGGATATTGAACGCTTGAATATGACTAGGCTGAACTGAGTTGTAAGTGTAAGAAACATCGCCAGAATTTAAAGGCTTTGTACATACGAGAAAGGTAAATCTATCATGAAAAAAGTTTCATATTTATTATATGATGTTGAAATTGTAGCCTTTTGGACATATTTGTATTGAACGAATTATAGCATTAAAATTAATACTCAATCAGTTTTTTCATCTATTCTATTAGTGGCTCACACTAATATATTTATTTTATTTTTATTTTTATTTTATGTTTATTGTATAGCACTGATCTAGAACCTGTCTTAATCCCACATCACTTGACTAGACCCTGATCTTCTACTTGGACATTGTCATTTATTTCTACAGAAAGAGTCACTTTGGGGGTTCCTGAATAGAGTAATGCTCTTTTCACACACACACCCCCCAGTATGGATTTCACCTTCTACCGAGACTCCTTTCCACCACTCCTTCTGGCTTGGAAGCTAGGGCATGCCCTTCCTCTGATGCTTTCTGTTTCATGTCCCATCATTTGCTGGGTCTCTGGGTTACACACAGACCCAGAGCCTCCAACAAGCCCCCTTTCAGCTGGGCACCTACAATCTGGCAGGGCAGGCCAGCTGGCCACAAATGCCATGTCCTTTTCTTATTTTTTTCTCCTACCCTTGCTTCCTCTCTCTCCCCCCACCCTGCTTCTCTTTTTTAAAAGTCTAATTCTGAGCAGCCGGCTCTGTTCAGCCTGACTGGTTTGTTATGGCTTATAATCTGCGCCAGGATTAATTAGCTAATTACTGACAAACGTCCGCTGGCAAGATTCTGCTCCAGCTTGTCAGCTTGAAGTGTTTAATTATTTTAATCATTTACTTTCATCTTTAAAATTTATGCTGCCAAGAGAGTTGCAGGGCATCTTTTAATTATGATTTGGGGTTTCTGCTGGGTTGTGTTCTGTTCCTGGGGATAGCAGACATTATTTTTCACTAGTCGTATACCACAAGCTAAAAACCCTTGGACTCCCAGAGCCCGACATCACTTGGCATAGACAGGAGGGGCGGAAGGAGGCCCCTCATCTCTCAGTAGCACCCCTTCTGTATCCCCAGAACATGTTGTACACAAGAATTTGGTGTAAATTTACATTTTAGGAGTACTTCTTACATAATGGGCATGGTGCTCGATGTTTATCGATATTATTTCACATTTGTGAGCATTTGTGAGCACAAAGTGTATGAAAACATCCCGAGAACTGAAGAGCACTTGATAGTGGTCAGAAGAAAAGCAAGGGGTGGGTGTATTTACTTGATTGTCTATGGTATCATTTAGTTATTGTGAGATCATCTTTAATATAAAGATGCATGGTATCACATAAATGTACACCTCCAGTAAGATAAACATTCTTTTGATCAACATTTTGACTGTAAAAAGAAATGATTTTGTAATATTAAATATTTCCTGATCAGATCTGGGTCCTGCTTAGAGATGCACCGTAAGTTGTTAGAGAGATTTTTCCCCAATGGTTGCTTTACTTACTAGTATTCTCCCTGAAAGTTTGGACAAGTGCTTTCTTCTCCATCTCCTTATTTCCTCTCCTCTTTCTCTTCTTCCTTCTCTTCCTCCTGGATACAGACATATTTATCACTGTGTCCTTTAAAGAACTTATTCTGAGCTTGATTTCACACCATTCTAGGTACAAAGACTTAGTCATTTTCTAAAGACACATGGTGTCTTTCAGAGGGAAGCAGGAAGGGAAAGCGAATGACCCCATGTTATGATCTGGAATCAAGCCTCCAAAGAAACACGTTGGAGTTATGCTAGAGACAACTTCATGTGGGCGCCTCCAGGGCCTCAGAACGTGATCTTTCCTGTAGGTAGAGGGGATGGAGGGGAATCAAGCTGTGTTTCACTTCGCAATCATCACAGATTTCATGCCAGATTTTTGTTTGCCAAAAAGTGGGGTGTGACCTTTATGGGAAGCTTTTATGAAAATTGTGCCAGTATTACTTAAAAGTCATTTATGACCAAAATGTCTATGATTACAAAATGAAAGGTTATAAACCAACTTTTGGATTAAAAAATAGCAGAATATGATGATTACACAGTGAAATATGGATATAATAAGGATGCATCCTAATTTAGTGTCTGGTGTCTTTATTAAAAAAAAAAAAGAAAAAAAAGAGAGGGCCTGAGCCATAGTACAGGAGGTAGGGCATTTGCCTTGCATGTGGTCAACTCAGTTTTGATCCACAGCATCCCATAGGGTCTCTGAGCACTGCCAGGAGTGTTTCCTGAGTGCAGAGCCAGGAGTAACCCCTGAGCATTGCCAGATGTCACCCAAAAAATCTGGGAAAAAAAGGGAAATTGAAGGTGGAGAGATAGGATAGGGGTTTTTTGTTAAATGTTTTTTAATTGAATCACAGTGAGATACTGTTATAAAGATTTCATGATTGGATTCCAGTCACACATTGTTTCAGCACCCATCACTCCACCAGTGTATATTTCCCACCACCTATATCTCCATATCCCTTCTGCCACCACTCCCCCTCCCCACAACCTGCCTCTATGGCAAGCACTTTTCCTCTCTCTCTCTCTCTCTCTCTCTCTCTCTCTCTCCTCTCTCTCTCTCTCTCTCTCCCCCCCCCTCTCTCTCCCTCCTTTTGGGCATTATGGTTTGCAATACAGATACTGAGAAGCCATCATGTTTTTGTCCTTTACCTACTTTCAGCACACATCTCACATCCAGAGCCATCCTTTCAACCATCATTGTCATAATGTCCCTTCTCTATCTCAACCGCCTTCTCCCCCAAGCCCCTGAGGCAGGCTTTCAACCATGGACCAATCCTCCTGGTCCTTGTTTCTACTGTCTTTGTGTGTTAATCTCATACTATGTCTTTTTATATCCCACAAATGAGTGCAGTCATTATATATCTGTCGCTCTCGTTCTGATTTACTTCACTCAACATGATACTCTCTATGTTATAGGACAGGGTTTAAGGTGTTTACCTTGCATGAGGTCAAACTCAGTCAATCCCTGAGCATATGATCCCTGAGCACACCCGGCTGTGGGTGCCCTCAAAAATTAAATTAAATTAAAGAAAACTTGAATATAGATAGACACATATGGAGGGAGAAGGCCATAGGAGGAGGAAGCAGAGATGGGGTAGTAATTCTACAGTCAAGGTAGTCAAAGACAGTAAGCAGGTCCACAGTAGCTAGGAGAGATGGATGCAAGCACAGCCTCAGAAGGACTCAGCCCTCTGGACACCTTGATGCTCCACCTCTAGTCTTCAGTATCTTAAAGCAATGAATTTCTGTTATTGAAGTCATTTAGTTTGTGATGCCTTGTTACATAGTCATAACGAACTATTCTATTCCTGAAGGAGCTCTGTTTGGTCTCTCTTTGTCTGTGTCATAAAAATCCATGGGAACCTCTGCAGGATTCTCTGAGTTAAAGCCATCAGGGGCTAACCCAGCCTCAGGCAGACGGTGATTGAGGGGACAGCTTAGAGCTGGAAGACTAAGGAGAGGAGAAAGATTAACTTAATTGGCTCAGCAATGCCATGAAGGAGGCACTAGGCGACATCTTCTGTGACAACCTACACAAGGGCAAGACAAGCCACAGGATGTCATGAGCCAAGTCATGGCAGGTTCTAATATGATGTGATTTGTCCTCTTGATGCTTTCCTTCCACAGGGCCTGGGATGGCAATGAGAGCAGACACAAGGCACACTGGCCCTGCAGCTCGAGTGGCTTGGGATGTCTCTCCCTTTCTCAGGACTTGGGGCATGACCTTGCACTGGCATTGCGTTTTCTAGAATGTAGTTCATACCTGAGCAACCATGGTAAACACGCCTGTACCTAATTGTGCCAGACTTGGCAAAGGCACTCAACTCTATATGTTTCCCCCTTTCCTTCCCGCCCACCTTTGAAGTTCTGTCTGGAACAGTTTGCTTCACAGGAATACAACTGAGCATTTTTCTAGCATGTCTGGCAAATGCACAGGGAACATCATGCCCAAATTCTACAAAACCTTCTTTCCCTGTTATTTCATGCTAGAAATCTGCCTCCTCCCACCAACTCTTCCTATCTCATCTCCTTCCAAGGATTCTGCCCCTAAAGTCAGGGACAGGTACCTTCTGCCAGAGACAAATATTCCGTCTAACAATCTCCATCCTTACCCACCATCAAGCACTTTCCCTCCTTGTCCTCTTTTGTCCATGGAGATTTGTGGAGCTGTTGTAGTCCCATAGCTAAATCTAGAATATAAGGATTTGTATGAGGTGAGGGACAGACCCTCCACATCAGTTTATTTGCTTTTATCTTTTGGGTAACACCTAGCAATGCTCAGAGGTTACTCTTGGTGGCTCTCTGGGGACCATATTTGGTGATGGGGATTGAACCTGGGTTGGGTACATGCAAGGCAAGCGATACTGCTGTACTATCTCTCCAGCCCCATGGGTTGTCAGAAAATTTCATTCACATGGGACCCTGTGGTCTTAAAATGAAGGAGTGAAGAGAGACAGGATGGAACCTGGGTTCTAGCTCTTGTTTTGACTTTAGGGCAAACTATTTACCTGTTAAATTTCCATTTCCTGAAAAAGGTATATGATAAACTCTACTACAGAGAATTATTGAGATTAAGCTCATAAAATATTAATTGCATGTGGTTTGTACAAACAATGAAATGTTAGTCACCATTAAGAAGGAAGGAAACTGAATTACAACATGAACAAACCTTAAAGACATTGTGCTAAGAGAAATAAATATCACATATATAAAAACTGTATGCATCCATCTATATAAAATACCTAGAATAATTAAATCCACTGATACAAGGTATAGAAATTGTTGTCAGAGACTTGGAAGAGAGAAAATGAAAAGCTATTATTTAATGAGTACAGAGGGTTGTTTTTATGTTTTGCAAGATGTTCTAGAGTTGAATGGTGGTGATAGTTACATGATGATATGAATGTAGTTCTGTGCACATATACAACATGTCCATGTGAGAAGGTGGTGGTGGTCCAAAAGGAACAGGATATTACTATCCAGATTGTAAGTGATACATCTGGGCTCGAGACAGAGACCGGTGAGCTGGAAAAACATAAACTGTGTATAGATGAGATTGAAAGATAAGCAATGGGTTTGTGTCTACCATAGTATTGAAGGGGTAGATGAAGAAAAAGAAGGACAGGGCCAAGAATGAGGTATATGAAGAAGGTAGTGTAGTGTTATTGAGCTCAGGGACTGACAAAAGCAACTCTATCTTTATTTCTCTCCTAGCCTGTCAGCAAGAAGGAAACCCTTCGACATTGTCAGGTGTGACCCATTAACTAGTACAGCCCATAAACACACTGTTCAGGGACTGGAGAGATAGTAGAGCAGGTGGGGCATTTGCCTTGTATGCAGCTGACCCAGGTTCAATCCCCAGCATCCTGTATGGTCCTCCCAAGTCTATGAGGAGTGATCTCTGAGTGCAGAGTCAGGAGTAAGCCCTGAGCACTGCCAGGTGTGACCTCAAAGCAAACAAACTAACTGTTAAGCTCCCAGAATCACACCCCACATCAGGATTGTTCCCAGAACTGCAAGCTATTTCTCCCAAAACTGCAAGTCCCCCATCATGACTGTCCCCAAACTATAAGTCAATTCTCCATGACCCTTGCCAGCTTAACTATTAATCAGTTTTTTTTTTGCTTCTGTAACTTGCTTTGCTGATCACAGCTCCTGCAGGTCCCATCAAGAGTTCTTTAAGACTCTAGTTCACTTGTAGTCACCAGCTTCTGTAATAAAGCTTCACTCTCAATCCATTCTCTCTGATTGGTATTCATTTGTGTCTCATGAAATTTCCTTAACAACACTATTGTAGATGCTAAGGGAGGAGGGGGGTTCAGGAGACAGGGTCTGCAGTATCAAATGGCTCAGGCATGTGGTGAGAATGGCACAGGATTAGCATAGGTATTAATTGGTAGCTCTACCAGGACTGGTGGGGAAGGAGCCAGACCCCAGTACTCTGAAGAGAGAATGGAAATTGAGGAAATGTATCCATTGACCAAACTAGCCTTCCAAAGATTTTGGTAGCAAAAGGAAGAAAGGAGTTTGAATGATAGCTTGAGAAGAGATAATGCTATTTTGGAATGGAAAAAAACCTAAGTGCACATATAGATTTTTTAAAAAAAGGAACCACGAATTAAGAGAAAGGTACAGGCTGAGGGTACAGGGGCCAGAGAATACAGCAGGGCAAGCACTTGCCTTGCACATTCAACCCGGATTTAATCCCCAGCACCACATTCTATCTCCTGAGCTGCAAAGAGTGATTACTGAGCACACAAGGAGTAAGCCCTGAGCACTGCCAGGCGTAGCCCCAAAACAAACAAAAAGATGAGAGTACAGAAGAGTGACGTTAACCAAGGGCTAGATTTGCCCAGACTGCCTTTGAACTTTCTTTTCATGGAGCCAGGGAGCCCAGATGAGCTGAAGGTCCTGCTGGACTGACAATGAGGGGCCCCTGTATCTTGAGATAGGAGCACCTGTGGTGTGAATGTGGTCTTCTCCTGTGTTCTGTCCATATTGCTCACAGTGGATTGGCCACATATGTCATCACTCTCATCCCCGAGCTCACACTTACCACTCCCAACCCACTGTCTGGTCCATAGTAAACTTCTTTACGCATATGGAATTTTTGTTGACTATTCCATCCTATGCTCTTCACCAGATTGGGAGTACTAGATAAAAAGTATATCCAAATGCCCTATAAAATCATTAAAGCTACATTATTGGTTATTGTTATTGCTACTAATTATTACTGACAAACAAACCCTTATGAATCTCATACAACAACCCTGCACACGGCATATATAGTTTGACTAGGACTCGGTACTTTACATGGGTCCAAGATCCACAAAGATGTCGCCTACTACCTGGTAGGTGTCCACAAATGCCTGTGGGATAATGTACACAGTCCACAGCACTGCCATTAACCTCACACTTGTCTCTGAAAATGAATAAACACGCTCCCATTACAGCTCGTATGAATGCAGGTACGTGGAGGGAGAGAGAGAAGTTGCAAGCATATGGTTGAGCTAAAATACACACACACACACCAAGCACTTCCTGGTATGTTTGAACCTGGCAGCTCTGCTGTCTGTGATTCCTTGTGCTGCAAGTGATTTTCTACCGTATGCAGACGTGTGTGTGTGTGTGTGTGTGTGTGTGTGTGTGTGTGTGTGTGTGTACGCAGCACTAAACGCATGTGACCCTGATAAGTACAGCCACTCATAAGATATTAAGACATGTTAGTATCATGGCCAGGAACTACAAATCTCAGTGAATGCTACAAGCCTAACTTGTGAACTTCAATAAAGGTATAACTCCGAGTGAGCATGTATGCAAGCATAGACCCTGAAGAAACGCCAACCTCAGTGAACTCTGCAGCTGGGTGTGTAAGCATTGTGACCTGCCTTGTCACAGATTGAAAATGGGTGCGCACCAGGCCAGGCATGTGTACAGCCCCTGGTCATCACAAACAATATCAATGAAGGGAAGGGGTGATAAGAACCATAGCAGCATATCAATTAAAAATAATAAGATGAAAAAAAAAGAAAAAAAATAATAAGATGGTGGAGCTGGAGAGATAGTACAGGGATTAAGATACTTGCCTTGCATGTGGGCTGACCAATGTTTGATCTCGATACCACATATGGTCCCCTGAGTAGTGCCAAGAGTGGTTCCTGAGTACAGAACTATTAATAGGCCCTGGCCATTGTTAGGTACAGCACCAACCCCAAAACACCCCATAAACCCCCCCCCAAATTTCCTCCCTTCTATTTCTTTCACTGTTTCAGTGTGGTGCCCTTCCTTCCTTCCTTCCTTCCTTCCTTCCTTCCTTCCTTCCTTCCTTCCTTCCTTCCTTCCTTCCCTACTTTCCCTCCTTCCTTCCTTTCTTCCTCCCCTTCCTTCTGTCTTTCTCTTTCTTTCTTTCTTCTTTCTTTCTTTCTTTCTTTCTTTCTTTCTTTCCTTCTTTCTCTCATTTATTTAATTTTGATGCCATACCCTGTATTTTTCAGGGATTATTTCTTGTTCTGTGCTCAGGGATCACTTCTGGTGGTGCTTGAAGACGATATGTGGTGCCAGGGATCAAACTGGGTTTAGACACTTGCAAGGCAAGTCAGCAAGTGCCTTAATTCTAGTTCCAACACAATTACCTCCCCCTTTTTGGACCACACTAGGCAGTACTCAGGAGTTACTTCTGCCTCTGAATTCAGAAGTCTCTCCTGGAAGACTGGGGAGACCATATGGGGTGCTGGGGATCAAACCCGGGTCAGTCCATGCAAGGTAAACACCCTAGCTATTGTACTCCAAACTTTAATTTTCACCTTAAGAAGAAAAATCTACTTTATTCATTACCCACGACATTCTTTATGACAAGGTTAAGTATAACTTTTCCAATTTTAGGGCTGAAGAAAACAAGACTCGCAAAAGCTAATTAGGGGCTGAAGCAATAGTACAGTGAATAGGGTGTTTGCCTTGCACAAGGCCAACCCGGGTTCAATCCCTGATATCCTATATGGTTCCCAAGCACCACCAGGAGTACTTCCTGAGTGCAGAGCCAGAAGTAACCCCTGAGCATTACCAGGTGTGACCACCCCCCCAAAAAAGCCAAGAAATAAAAAAGCTAATCAAATCCCCATCACAAACTACTTGTAAGCCAAAGTTCAGCTCTAAGTTTCCTTGAAGGTATTGGTCTTAGCATTCTTCTAACCTTCATGTCTACTCCTTCATGTCTACTGGAGTGGGTATTGAGGGAGGTTCAAATGCACCACGGAGATGGAGAGATGTCAGTAGACCCCACACTTAATGTCCCTATGGCACCCATCCTGTGTGTGCTGACAGTTTGACAACTTACACAGCAGCTGGTTTGCTCGGAGGAAATCTCTGTTAATTAAAACAGCACAGAGGGAGCACAGCACACAAACCGTATCACTGGGTAATTAATGCAAAGAGGGTCCAGGCACGTAGAATGCCCCAGACTCTACCTTCCAGAGCCTCTGTTTCACTCATTGCTTCCAAACTTACCACTTCCTCCTAGATATCAGCTGCCTGCCTACTTTTACGGAAGGGGTCAAGAGGACCTGTCCTCTGTTTGAGCCTGAGCCTGGCTACCTCCTCTAACTGGATTCGGGCCCCCCTCAACCTCCTCTGAATCATCAACAATTCTAGGAGATTCATCAGGAAAAGAGGACCCACCAAGAAACCACCTTGGGGGCAGGGCCGGGCTTTGGGGGCACCCCACCAAGGAAGCAGTTATCTCTGCTAGACCATGTCTGTGATGCAGTCGGCTGCCTTAGCTCCCAGGGCAAAGGGGAGATTTGCCCAACTCAGCAACCAGTATGTTGGGTCGAACTGAACCCAGTCCCTCTTCTGCCTCTGCCCAAGACTTGGACTTACTTCGCTGCTGAGTCCATGATCTGGGTCTGACTTCCTCTGTCCTGCTTGGATCTTGACCACCTTCCTGTCCCTTTTCTTTCACCACAGGCCCAGCAGGTACACTGCAAAGGATGTTTTTTCATTTCACAGATGAACAAACTGATGTTCACAGTGAGAAAAGAGCTTGTATAAGGGTATCCAGAAGCCATGCTCTTCTGGGGCACCAACTACCAGTTCATCTTTCCCTTGTTTCTCTCTGTCTGTCTGTCTGTCTGTCTGTCTCTCTCTCTCTTTTCTCTTTTGTTTCTGGGCTATATCTGGATACACTTAGGGTTTTGTCCTGGCTCTGTACTTAGAGATCACTCTTGGCAGTGCTCAGGTGACCATATGGGGTGGTGAGGATCAAATCTAGGTCAGCTGCATATAAGGAATGTGCCTTACCCTCCCTGTACTATATCTCCACTTTTCTGCTTTGAATAAATTTTTGTTTGCTTGGGGTCCACACCCAGCAATGTTAAGGGGTCACTTCTGGCTTGGTACTCAGGAGTCACTCCCAGCAGTGTTTGAGGCACACATGGTGCAGAGGATTTAAAACAAAACACATACAAAGCATGCACTCCAACCCTTTAAGCCATCTCCTGACCCTAGTTTTGATAAACAATTAATTTTGGAATTATTTTAGATTTTCAGTAATTTGGAGGCCACATTTGGTGGTGTTCAGGGTTTACTCCTAATTCTGTCCTCAGGGATCACTCCTGGCAGGCTTGTAGGACCATATGAGGTGCTGGGGATTGATTCCAGGTCAGCTGCATACAAGGCAAGCAGTCTACCCACTATACTATCACTCTGGCCCCAAGATTCCCATTTCATTCATTTCATTTCATCATCCTGTTAATCGTCGATTGCCTCGAGCAGGCCCCAGTAACGTCTCTTTCATCCTAGCCCTGAGATTATATTCACGGCTCTATAGGAGAATGAGAACCATCATTGTTACTGGTATTTGGCATATTTGGTACGCCACGGGGAGTTTGCCAGACTCTGCCCTGTGGGCAGGCTACATTCGATAGCCTGCAAGTTTGTCCAAAGTAGGAATGAGATAATAAGATGTCATTAAAAAAAAAAAGTTCTGATAAGATGTCGCGCGGCCGCAAATGCGGCCGCGCGATTCCAGGATCTGCAAGATTCCCAGTAAATTTTAAAAGGTGGAACAGACTTCCTATATGCCACTGGAATACAGGAATTCTCCCTATTGTTAGCATTTTGTGTTACTATGGCTTGTTTGTCAGAACTAAAAAATTGACACTAGGTACTAGCTTAATTGGGGCTGGAGCTATAGCACAGAGGGTAGGGCGTTTGCCTTGCACGCAGCCAACATGGCCAACCTAAGTTTGATTCCTCTGCCCCCCTTGGAGAGCCCGGAAAGCTACCAAGAGTTTCTCGCCCACATGGCAAAACCTGGCAAGCTCCCCGTGACGTATTCGATACGCCAAACACAGTAACATTTGTCACAATGGAGACGTTACTGGGCCCACTCGAGCAAATCGATGAACAACTGGAGGACAGTGACAGTGACTAGCTCAGTCAGGCACTTTGTCACCGTGGCAGATGTTAATTGATTAGTAAATGTTAGGCAATGATATTTTAAAAATTAAAGAGGGACTGTCAAGATAGTTTAGTGGGTTGGTCCCATGTTTGATTCGCTGCACTGCCTGGTCCCCAGAGCACTGCTAGGAGTGATCCTTAAGCATTGAGTTGGGAATAATTCCTGAGCATTGCCACATGTAGCTCCAAAACCAAACAAGAATAGAGACAGAATCTTTTGAGGTTTCTATTTATAAATAGTTGAAATTATTTATGCGAATGTGATTTCATGAGATGAGTAAAGTGAAAACAAGAGGGCAGAATTAAAGACAGCAGCAATAAAGGATAAGTAGCAAAGGAGAAGCCTGTTGAAGAGATGAGGAAAACACTGTTCTATTTAGAAATTCTTAAAGCAGTATTGTGGGGCTGGAGTGAGAGTACAGTGGGAAGGGTGCTTGCCTTGCATGTGACCAACCTGGGTTCAATCCCCGGCATCCCATATGGTCCTCCAAACTCTGCCAGGAGAAACCCTTGAGCATCACTGAGTGTACCTACCCTCCCAATCCCCCACAAAAACAACCCCAGTATTTCTTTCTTCTAGCAGCCACATTATCTGGAATAGATTTTTGTGTGCATTGAAGTATATCCTTTAGTAATTCTTTTAGTAAGACCTATCTCTGTATGTGGCTGAAATAGCTTTACTTTGCCCTCACGTCCTGTGATAGATTAGTCTGGGACAGAACTCTGACCAGAGTTACTTTCCCCTACATGATGACAAAGTTATTCCATCACCTTCTGGCACCTATTATTGATATAGAGAAATTTATTGTTGATCTGATTTCTTTTATATAAAATATATCATCTTTTATAAGATAGATTTCTATTTATACTTATACAAATCTCTATTTTTCCTTAATATTGTGTATTTTGCTGTGCTATTCTGGTTATAACTCTATTAATTTATCCTGTGTGTGACATCATCTTTATTTTCAATCTGAGAATTAATATCATTCATCAATTTTGGATAATTAGATATATTATCTATCTAATATTATTTTACTTTTATTCTCTATGTTCTTTTTGCTTTGTTTTAGTTTTTAGTGTTTTGTTTTGGGGGTCTCGAGTGGTCTGGGGGCCACCAGAACTACACCTGAGGCTATAGGTAGGTCATGTGATATAAGGAATCAAAGCTGGGGTCCTGGGCTTTATGACCTACCTTCCCTGCCCTCATTTTTAAATTTTTTCCAGAAATTTCTACTAGATATGGTTTTCCATTTACCATTCTAACATCTAAGTCTACTAAAATATTTCCCTAGGAGGAACCAGAGAGATATTATAGGCGGTAAGGCACTTACCTGGCATGTGACCATTCAGCCGATCTTAGTTCAGTCCCTGGTGCTGCAAAGAGTCCCTTGAGCACTGCCAGAGGTCACTCCCTAGCACAGAGACAGGAATGGCAACCCCTCTAGTCCCCTGAGCCCCTCCAAAAGTAAGCTCTAAGCAGGGAGCCAGGAGTAAGCCCTGAGCACTGCTGGGTATGGCCCCAAAGCAAACAACAACAACAGTTTCACCAGGACCAGGAATGTGATTCAAATGACAGAGCCCCTGCCTTGCACATTTCAGTCCCTGGGTTTGACCCCTGGTACTGCATTATCCCTAAGAGCACTGTCAGGGCTAGCACTGGTGTCCCTGTACACGGGATGGACCCCACATCAGTAAAAATCAGTAACATGTAAGGCAAAAATAAGATATGTATAAAATTAACAAGTGAATTTGAAATAAATTCTAAAAATAAAGGTTGCAGGGCTGGGGGAGGAGCCCAGTGGCAGCACACATGCTGGGGCCCCTTGGGTTCATTCCCAGCTTTCAAGGAGAGAAGGAATGGGGCCGGGGTTGTGGGCTGAAGGAAGGACACACAAGGAGCCAGAGCAATAGCTCAGCACCCACCCAATGGCTGGCATTACCCACAGTTCCTGAGTGCGTGGCGCCCGAGTGCAGAGTCAGGAGTGAAGCCCAAACGCCTCTGGTGTGACTCCAAACACAGAAACCAAATAAACTAGAGTGACAGACTGTTTTATCCTCCCTAAACTAGCTATCTCTATGCACGTTCTGAAGTCTTTGGGGGTGTAGTGTGGGGGCAAGGAGGGGAAGAGTTAGGGGCTGAAGGTGTATGTTCAGAGACGGGGAGCAGCACCAAGGTGGAGGAGCAGGCAGAAAAGGGGTCCCCGGGTATGGAAACTGCAGGGTCTGCTGAGACCTAGACTTAATGACCAACCCCAACTCCAACTGCACAGATAAACAGGCTGGAAGATGGTGGGATGATTGCAAAAGGGACACATCATTTTTCAGTAAACTTGTCTGTGTACACACACACACACACACACACACACACACACACACACACACACACACACACAATAAGGAGCCAGAAGCTTTCTCAGGTCTGGCTCTCACACCATTTCCACAAAAGATAACCTGGGAAAGAGCTTGAATTAGGGAATTAGGGATAAAGAGGGTCCTCAGGGAGTGGGGGGGCTTCCTCCTGAGTTTCGGCTGTCTACGCACCTTCTGGAGGAGACCCAGAAGTCACATCTCTGATGAGCTGGAGGTTTGGAGGACATGGGGGTGCCGAGGGAGCCAAGAACAAGTCAACGAATTCCAGCAGTACCCATCTCTGTGGCAAGCACTTAATCAAATCCCTGATCCTTGGGAGGCCACCTCAGCCCCTCCTAAGAGACATCACTACAGCCTGGGAGGGCTCTGCAGTGGCTTAGTCCCCCCAAACACTGTGTGCATGGTCCACAACCTGTGAGAGCATACTAAGCTCCCTGAGAGGCAGGTAGTGTATTAGAGGAACATGTAACTATTTCCCAGAATCTCCAGAAATGCCTGGGAAAGGAAAGGGCACCTGTGGTCACTGGAATGGGGGCTGGGATTACTGGTTTGGGGTTTGGGGTTTTTTGTTTGTTTGTCTGCCTTTTTAGTCTCTTGGGTCTGGCAGTGCTCAAGTGTTTCTCCTGGCTTTGCACTCAGGAATCACTCTTGGCAGGCCTCGGGAGACCATATAGGGTGCCAGGGATTGAACCTGGGTCAGCCTTAGCAAAGCAAGCACCTTACCCACTGTACCATTGCTCCAGCCTCTGGGATTACCATTATTTGAGCATAGTATCAAAGGCACCCCAAGTGACTCACCCACAAGAATAGAGCTTGTGGCGACCATTTTGTTGTTCATTTGTTTTGTGTGCGGTAAAATACATGTAATATCAAAATTTTTTTCCTCTGAAATGTTTTAGTTTGCATTGGGTCATACCCAGCTTGGTGTTTGCAGGAACAGTCAATCCCAGCAGTGCTTGGGGGACCTTGCAGTGTGTGGGGTTCAACCTGGGGCTCCTACATGCCAAGAATGTGCTCATGCCCTTTGAGCTTCCTCCCCAACCCCTCCTAACATTAATGTTTACAGTTCAATGGTATTAAGGTCATTGGTTACACTGGGGAATTTCAATTCATGTGTGGGCAGGTGTGTTCTTACTAGACACAAAGGCCACCTCCTCCTCACGAAGATGAGAGTAGAGGAAAGGGCTTTTCCGGTAGCGCCTTTCAGAGAAAGCTCAACAATCCCATAACCCTCTTTGTGCTTTCCCGTACTTGCCATTGGTGCTCAAGTTCACAGCCTCTAATTTCCCCCAAATAGGTGAAGCCTTTCAAAATCAGAACTTGAGCTCTCACTGGCGCACATCCAAAAGAACAAAAGCAACCGGTGTTGGTGTGGATGTGGTGAGAAAGGGACCCTCCTTCACTGCTGGTGGGAATGCCGACTGGTTCAGCCCTTTTGGGAAACAGTATGGTCTATTCTCAAAAAATTAGAAATTGAGCTCCCATTTGACCCAGCAATACCACTCCTGGGAATATTTCCCAGAGAGGCAAAAAAGTATAGTATAGTGATATCTGCACTTGTTTGTTCATTGCAGCACTCTTTACAATAGCCAGAATCTGGAAAAAAACCTGAGTGCCCAAGAACAGCTGACTGGTTAAAGAAACTTTAGTACATCTATACAATGGAGCACTATGTAGCTGTTAGAAAAGATGAAGTCATGAAATTTACATACAAGTGGTTCTACATGGAAAGTATCATGTTAAGCAAAATGAGTCAGAAAGAGAGGGATAGACATAGAAAGACTGCATTCATCTGGGGAAGAAAAAGTAACAAAATAGGAGACTAGCACCCAAGAATAGCTGAGATAAGTACAGGAGGTTCACTCCATGGCCAGCCGCACATACTAGGGGAAAAGGCAGCTCAGATAGAGAAGGGAGCACCAAATAAATGATCCTCCCAGGCTGGGAGATGCATGCTGAAAGTAGACTATAGACCAAACATGATTGCCACTCAATGCCTCTTTTGCAAACCACAGCACCCAAAAGGAGAGAGAGAAAAAAAGGGAATGCCTTGCCACAGAAACAGGGTGGAATAGGGAAGATGGGGGGGTGGGAGGGATACTAGGATCCGTGGTGGTGGAAAATGGGCACTGGTGGAGGGATGGGTACTCGATCATTGTATAATTGAAACCCGAGCACAAAAATTTGTAAGTCTACAACTCTACCTCATGGTATTTCACTAATAAAAATTAAAAAAAGAAAGAACTTGAGCTCTCCTGAAACACCTGGTTAAGCTATCGGTGCACATTCATTGTAGACATTTGTTTTGGCAGTGGGGTACAGCCAACTGTTCAGTTACCAGTACAATAAATTTATTTTTCAACTATAGCTTGTGAAGTGCGTGTTACCTGTTAGTTAGCTTCGATTCCAAAACCTAACGGCTAGTGTGAGGACAACTTGCATGTTGCTTCCCTATGGTTTGTGACACTGCTGCGTGTGGATTGCCTGAGCCACTCAGGTCTCATCCAGGCAACACTCAGTGATGGATGCACTAGAGTGGAACTTGTCACAATCCCTTTGTATGTTTGATTTTTGTGTGTGTGGTAAAATAATATGTAAGACTGGGTCAGGGATGGGCTGGAGCAATAGCATAGCGGTAGGGCATTTGCCTTGCCTGCAGCTGGCCTGGTCAAACCGGGTTCGATTCCTCCACCCCTCTCGGAGAGCCCAGCAAGCTACAGAGAGTATCTCGTCCATATGGCAAAGCCTGGCAAGCTACCCATGACACATTCAATATGCCAAACACAATAACAACAAGTCTCAAAATGGAGATGTTACTGGGCCCACTCGAGCAAATCGATGAACAATAGGAGGACAGTGTTTGTTTGGGTCAGGGATGTTGCTCAGTGCTAGAGCTTTTGCTAGGGATGAAACTTGGGGCCTGACACTTGCAAGGAATGCTCTCCAATCCTTTGAGCTCTTTCCCTGGCCCCTGTATTGATTCTCTTGAGCACTTACTGGAAGCAAAATTTCCAGACTAGAGCAGAAGATATAAATCAACAGATGAGCATACATGCCTTGTATGCAGGAGGCCTGGGTTTGATCCCTGACATGGAATGGTACCTGAGTACCACTAGAAGTAACCCTCAAGAATAGAACTGGAGGTAGCCCTAAGCACTGCCAGATGTGGCCCCAAACAAAAAATTATATATAATATACATATACATATATGTATATATATAATTTCTGGATTGTACAATACACGTCACACTAATTTTTTAGGAATTGTTGTGTGGTTTTCCATAGAAGCCACAGTGATTTTATATCCTCTTCCCCACCCCTCAGCAATGTACAGAGTTGTGATTTCTACTCATCCTCACATTAATTTTTTTTTTTGCTTTTTGGGTCACACTCGGCAATGCACAGGGGTACTCCTGGCTCATGCACTCAGGAATTACCCCTGGCGGTGCTCAGGAGACCATATGGGATGCTGGGAATTGAACCCGGGTCAACCGCATGCTAGGCAAATGCCCTACTTGCTGTGCTATCGCTTCAGCCCCTCAACCTCACATTAAATTTCTGCTTTTGTTTTCAAAATTAGTTTTGGGGGTGAGGGTGGAACCTAGAGATTTATTTATACATGTGAAGCATAGATGCTACAACTGAGCTGCATTCACTGCCTTGTTTTCCAAATTTACTGATTATGGGGTCTAATGTAGGAGATGGTGTATGTTTGTGTGTGTCTGTGTGTGTCTGTGTGTCTGTGTGTGTGTGTCTGTGTATGTGTGTGTGTCCAAAGAAGAGTTTTGACCCATGCCAAATTTTGTGATTTTAATTTAATTTACAATAAGATTATACATATATTTGGAGTATTTTAAAATAACTATTAAAAGAACTGATTGCGGGACTGGAGAGATAGCACAGCGGGTAGGGCGTTTGCCTTGCACGCGGCCAACCCAGGTTCGATTCCCACCATCCCATATGGTCCCCTGAGCACCGCCAGGAGTAATTCCTGAGTGCAGAGCCAGGAGGAAACCCCTGTGCATCGCCGGGTGTGACCCAAAAAGCAAAAAATAAAAAAGAACTGATTGGGCACCCCTGCCAGCAGAGAAACAGCACAGTGCCACATCTCCAAAAGAACATGATACCACGGAGCCTTCCCAGGTAGATGGTAGGAACTGAGAACTCTGGGGCCTACTCAGAATGGGGACAGGCAGATTCTCCTTTCTTCCTGAAGGCACAGGGGCCCATCCACACCTCACACCCTCCGACATAGGAACAGCCCTGCCCTATGCAGCAACCTGAGCTTGATTCCTCCAGAGCACAGGCAGAAGTGATCCCTGGGCACAGAGCCAGGAGGAGCCCTTGAGTACTGCTAGGTGTGGCCCCCAAACAAAACAAGACAGGTACCAGGGCAGCAGTACAGGGGTTAAAGTGCTTGCCTTATATGTAACCAAGCTGGGTTTGATCCCCAGCACCCCATAATGGTCACCTGAGCCCACCAGGAGTGATTCCTGAACCCAGAGCCAGGACTAAGCCCTGAGCAATGCCAGGTGTGGCCAAAAAAACAAATAAGAATAGAATTTATTAATAGAGTTATTTATACTACACCATAGTTAAAAACATACCATTTTAGTATTGGACATATTTTATGTGCCCTACACCCTCAAAAACAAACAAAAACAAACAAACAACCCCAGTCCAAGTTCTCCCTGTCTCTAAGAGACTCCGACTGTGCTCCTTCCTGAAAACACCTGTCCTGGCTCTCTGTACCCTCCTCTGCTCCCTTCTCTCTAGTCTTTCTTCCCCCACCCTGCAGCTGCTTCCCTAACATGCAGCCTCTCTTCCCAGGGCGCCAACTCCCTTCAACTCACCCATGGCCTTACCCTGCCATTCTTACTCTCACAAATCCCTTAGATCTCTATGTCTGGAACAATAGTCCAAGTCTAGATTTCCATTTCCAAGTGTCTGACACTGGTTCCCTGAGCAAACTCTGAAACACTCTGCAGGCAGGAGGTTTATCCAGGAGAGCCACTGACAGCAACATCAGTCAGA
This sequence comes from Sorex fumeus, assembly GCF_029834395.1. Classification (NCBI taxonomy): domain Eukaryota; kingdom Metazoa; phylum Chordata; class Mammalia; order Eulipotyphla; family Soricidae; genus Sorex; species Sorex fumeus. Next base: position 50,879,270 of record NW_026606104.1, read on the forward strand.
AGGGAAGGACATAGAACTGGGCCAATGAAGGGACCAAGCTGTGAAAACAAATGCTTTAACCAATCCCACAGTGAACTCTGGCATCAGGATGCTTTGTTGTTGCTCTTCCTTCACTACTATTTAAAAACAAAATTAAAATTAAAAAATCAGAACATTTATATATGATATAATTTGCTAATTATTTTTAGAATCTGGCAATATTATTATCACTACTTTTTAAAAAAATTTTTATTAGTGAAACACCATGAGGTACAGTTGTAGACTTACAAATTTTTGTGCTTGGATTTCAATTATACAATGATCAAATACCCATCCCTCCACCAGTGCCCATTTTCCACCACCACGGGTCCCAGTATCCCTCCCACCCCCCATCCCCTCCATCCCACCCAGCCTCTGTGGCAGGGCATTCCCTTCTCTCTCTCTCTCTCTCTCTCTCTCTCTCTCTCTCTCTCTCTCTCTCTCTCTCTCTCTCTCCTTTTGGGTGTTGTGGTTTGCAAAAGAGGCATTGGGTAGCTATCATGTTTGGTCTATAGTCTACTGCATGCTTCTCCCATTCTGGGAGGATCCTCCCAACAACCTTTATTTGGTGTTCACTTCTCTATCTGAGCTCCCATTTCCCCTAGCATGTGTGGCTGGCCTCCAAGCCATGGAGCAAACCTCCTGGTACTAATCTCAGCCACTCTTGGGTGTTAGTCTCCTATTTTGTTACTTTATGTTCCCCACATGAATGCAATCTTTCTATGTCTATCCCTTTCTTTCTGACTCATTTTGCTTGACATGATACTTTCCATGTAGAACCACTTGTATGTAAATTTTATGACTTCATCTTTTCTAACAGCTACATAGTACTCCATTGTGTAGATGTACCAAAGTTTCTTTAACCAGTCATCTGTTCGGGCACTCAGGTTTTTTCCAGGTTCTGGCTATTGTAAAGAGTGCTGCAATGAACAAACAAGTGCAGATGTCACTATGACTATACTTTTTTGCCTCTCTGGGAAATATTCCCGGGAGTGGTATTGCTGGGTCAAATGGGAGCTCAATTTCTAGTTTTTTGAGAATCATCTATACTGTTTTCCAAAAGGGCTGAACCAGTCAGCATTCCCACCGGCATATCACTACTTTTTTGTGGGGTGGGAGTGGGGGCTATTCCTGGGAGTTGAACCCTGGGCCATATATGTGTAAAGCAAGAGTGAACCATTGAACCACATCACCATATAATTAATTTTTTATAGAAAAACTTTCATTGTTGTGAGGGCCACACCTGTAAGTGCTCTGGTCCTGAAGGATTTGGAGGTCATGGAGTCATCGCTGAAAGGGCTGTAGTGCGTGCAGTGCCAGGTATCAAACCCAGGACCTTGTACAGGGATGACAGATGCTCTAAAAATTTGGGCTAAGTTAAAATCCCTGGAAAAAAATCTTTTTTTTAACATTCTCGAACATTTTATGGGTCCCAAAATAACCTATCAAATTCTATCAAATGCTTTCAAATACCAAGAGAGATTTATATCCATACTAATCAGTTATTGGATATTGGCAGCCTGGAAAAGTAAAGTGACCTGTGCTAAGAGTGACCAGGTAGCTCTTTTAGCTCGGGGCAGGTACAGAGACTCAGCTGAGAGCACTCAGCCTTTGATGCTTCCAGAAACGGAAAGAATATTTGACTTTTCTTTCTTTTTTTTTCTTTTTGGGTCACACCCAGCAATGCTTGGGGGTTACTCCTGGCCTTGCACTCAGGAATTACTCCTGGCAGTGCTCAGGGGACCATATGGGATGCCAGGGATCAAACCCGGGTCGGCCGCATGCAAGGCAAACGCCCTACCTGCTGTGCTATTACTACGGCCCCCAAGAATGTTTGACTTTTAAAGAGGGCTTTAGGGAAAGCAAAGCTTGATAGTGTAACGGGTAAGGCACTTACCATACAGTCCCCAGAGCACCACCAGGAGTGATCTCTAAGTACAGAATCCCTAAGAAAAAAATCCCTAAGCACAGGTGGATGTCGCCCAAAAACAAAAATGAAAAGAGAAGGAAAAGAAAGGACAGGACAGGAAAGGGAGAAGGATCTACCACTGCATTTATGACACCAGCCATCTCCTGGATATCCTTGGATTATTCAAATTTCATATGCCCCAGACTGAATCTGAGGCTATGACCAAATGCCTCAACTTAACAGTTTGGAGTTAGTTATCCTCTTTTATCCTGCACACAACCTATTCCTCATCCATAAAGAGTATTAGGTTCTGCCTAAAGTCTCTTGAATTCATCCTGATCTCATCTCCCACATACATGCGCACACTGACTTGTTTTAGGCTCTCAGAATCTTGTAATGCCGCTGAACATCAATTACCTTAAGTGGAAAGAGCCTCTCAGCACAGGATTAGTGTTACAAGGAAAGCTTATTGGAACACTTCAAAAACAAAGAGAGCAATTGAACCTCACTAGCTATCAGGAGGAAAAAAGGAAGAAAGAAAAAGAAATTACAACTATTTCCACAATATATATTGTTAACTGAAATATATAAAATATCACATAGTAAACTGTTATACATACAATTGAATCTAATAATAATAATTATTATTATTCTTTGTATACTTTGTCTGGCAAACTCCCTGTGGCGTACCCAATATGCCAAATACCAGTAACAATGATGGTTCTCATTCTCCTAAAGAGCCTTGAATATAATCTCAGGGCTAGGATGAAGGAGACGTTACTGGGGCCTGCTCAAGGCAATCGACGATTAACAGGATGATTTGTGATTTGTGATTCTTTGTATACTTGCTAAATTTGTGATAATGCATCTGTAAAATGACTTCCAAATATTTGTTGAGTCATAAAGACCTTTGATTCAGAATTTTCTCTTTAAGAATATACTGCAGAGGGGGCTGGAGCGATAGCACAGTGGGTAGGGCGTTTGCCTTGCACGCAGCCAACATGGCCGACACAGGTTTGATTCCCAGCATCCCATATGGTCCCCCGAGCACCGCCAGGAGCAATTCCTGAGTGCATGAGCCAGGAGTAACCCCTGAGCATCGCCGGGTGTGACCCAAAAAGCAAAAAAAAAAAAGAATATACTGCAGAGTTGGTACTGAAGCGATAGTATAACAGGTGTATAGCAGGTAGGGCGTTTGCCTTGCATGTGGCTGACCCAGATTCAATCTCCAGCATTCCATATGGTCTCCCAAGCATAGCCAGGAGTAATTCCTGAGTGCAGAGCCAGGAGTAACCCCTGAGTATTGCTGTGTGACCAAAAAAAGCAAAAATCAATCAATCAATAAATAAATAAATAAAATAAAGTAACTGTTCTTAAAAAAAAAAAGAATATACTGCAGAGTCACAGAGATAGTAGAGAAGGTAAGGCGCTTGCCTTGTACACAGCCTACCTGTTTTGATCCCTGACACTACATATAGTTTCCAAATGTCACAAGAGAGATTGCTAGCACAGAGATAGGAGTAAGCCCTGAGCACAGCTGGGTGAGGTCCCCCAATAAATCTATCACAAATAACTTGAAATATGAGGAAAGGATGGAGAGATAGTTCTGAGGGTTGAGTGGATGCTTTGCATGCAGGAGTCATGGTTCAATCTGCAACAGAGCTTGGCTCCCCTGCCCGTCCCCCCACCCCCCAATCCCCAGCACCCAAACACAAAAGGAACAAATCAAAACAAAAATAAAACCAAAACAATTTATATTAATCATGCTTATGCATTACATTTACAACTCTTTTTTAAAATGTGATTAGAGGGTGCTAGAGAGATAGTATAGCAGGTAGAGGTTAAGGCATTTGCCTTGCATGGTGGCTGACCTGGGTTTGATCTCCGACATCCCATATGGTCCCCAGAGCCCACCAGGAGTGATCCCTGAGCTCAGAGTCAGGAATAAGCCCTGAGTTTCACTGGAGTGTTTCCCCCTCTCCTTAAAAAAAGTGTGATTTGGGAAAGCAATTTGAAAGAAACTATACCTGACTAAGAATTCTTGTATCAGAGAAAACTTATTCCTATTATCTTCTACTCCACTCTCCCAACTATAATCTTCGTGTCATTCTTTTATATTAACATCATTTTTCTTAGAACCAACATGCTATGAAAATGCAACTTAAAGATCCACTCTTTTCTGATTGCTGTATAAGCCCCTTACATAATAATTATGGATCAACACCTGTCATTTATAATCCCACAATTCCATTTTCAAAGTTGTAGTTGGTGCCCTTATGACTTTTATGGCATAATATATGATATATTTTCTTTATCTTGGGGTCACACCTAGCAGCGCTGGGTTCTACTCCTCTCTCACTGCAGGAGGTTGTTCCCTGCGGTGCTCAGGGGACCATGTGATTCCAGGGATCAAACCCAGACCACCTGTATGCAAAGCATGTACTCTTACTGCCGACTTACTGCTGAACTATCTCTGGCCCCTTTATTCCATTTCAATGTTAATATTCCGTTGAGATCAGTCTATAAATTGTTGAATTGTTTCCACTTTGGATAATATGAATAATGCTGGTATCAGCATTCACGCACAAGTTTTTGTGTGAATATGTTTTCAATTCTCTTGGATATTTATTTATGTGCTGGGAATAAAATTTCCAGATTGTGGAATTATGGTAAAACTGCATTGTTTTACATTCCCATCATCAGAGCATAAGGGTTCTCATGTTTTCACTTCTTCACTGACACTGGTTATTACCCATTTCTTTGTTAGCGCCTTCCTTGTGGGTAGAAATGGTATTTCATTCTCGTTTAATTTGCATTTTCATCATTATTCATCTGTAATAAAAGGAATGGATAGAGGGTTTTTTGGGAGGAGGGGGGAGAAGTTTTTTTAGAGCCTCAGCTGGTGGTGCTGAGGGTAATGGAAGGGTGGGCAGAAGTCTACTCTGCAGTGCTGGAAAATCGTATGCAGTGCCCAGAATCAAATCCAGGGTCTCACACAGGCACGGCAAGTAAGTGCTCTGCCACTGAGCCACATTCCCAGCCCAGGTTTCTTTTTTTCTGAAACAAATCAAAAATGTTATTTCCATAATAAAGTAATTTATGCACATTATTAGATATTTTGGAAATATGACAAAATTAATTTCTCTTTCAAGCCTGTGTTCTCCCTTGAACACATATCTCTCTTTCTGCTTTTCCTCGCTGGAGAAGCCTGTGTTCTCTCCTGAATACATCTTCCTTTTTCTCTCCCCTCACGTTTTTTCTAAGTGAATTTCATTCAATAAAACTATCATGCTACGGGACTGGAGAGATAGTAAAGCAGGTAGGGCGCTTGCCTTGCATGCAGCTAACCTAGTTTTGACCCCTGGCATCTCGGTCCCCTAAGCACTGATAGGAGTGACCCCTGAGCATCATCCAGTGTGACCCAAAAACAAACAAAATAATAATAAAATAAAAGTAACCCCTGAACACTACCAGGTGTGTCCCCACCCCCCAAAAACAAAACAAATAAAACGTTTCTTGCTTTGCTAAAAGTAAAGTAAGTAAAGTAAAAAAGAAATATTTTGAAAACCTAAAAAAATTTAAATCATACCCAAATAGCACCATCTAGAGATAATTACTGTTAAGTATCTCAGTATATTTCCTTTTACTTTATTATTTTGACTTATACTTTATAAAATATGCTTAAATACGATGTCATTTTGCTTTTTTCATTTCCTGTTATAAAATGGAAAATTTCCCAAATTTTCCTAAACATTACTTGAATTTAGCAGTATCTTTTAGGGGATAGGGCTGGGGTTTGGGGGGGTCACACTCTACAGAGCTCCAGAGCACTGTGCTAAGGGGTCTCTTCTGGCAGTGCTCAGGGGAACATGTAATGATGGGGCTCAATCCACCGCATGCAAGATAAACCCCAGTACTATCTCTCTGAGCCTGGGATGTAGCAATTTCTTTAGCTATTCCCTTATTGATATACTCTTAGTTGTCTTCAGCTGTATTAAACATTGTAAATAATGCAATAACACATAGCTTTAATATCGCTCCTTTTTTTTAACTTGGGAACTGGACTCTTTCAACAACTCTTCCTTAGGATACATTAACACATTTTTAAGTGTTTTTACACCTAGCCATCCACAAGATATGATATCATACCTTGCAGTACACAGTGTATAAAGCATTTACAGAAGAATGTTAGCATAGCCCTGTGATGAGATGGGACAATAGTGGGTCTAATTTACAGATAATAATAAGACAGATAGTTTAGTAGATTTTCCTGGGTTTCTGATTCCCATGTGATTTTTTTTTCATGGTATTATAACTCTTAAAATTGAGGAGTGTGAAAAAAGTACTCCTACACAAGTACATTTCTCTAATAAACCTATCATAGCACCTGAAATTGTGCCTGCAAATTTGTTCATTCCTTTAAGTATTATATTCCCACATTAAAAAAAAACAACACAACAAAATCATAAGCATGAGATTTAGTTCTCGCATAGCTGGCTGCCTTCTCTAAGTGCTGCCAACAAGAAAATTCAAATTGCAGTAGTAAATCGCCTGAGGTCCCAACTAGATGCTGAAACATTAGTGAAAAGAAGGCCTTTGAAGACTGAGATACATGTATATGGCGCCTGTGATTTGTGTTCCATTTGTCCAGTAAGGCTGGGAACTTTGTCTCTTCGTCCCTTCCCACCCATCTACATCTACCAGAGAAGTGCCTGGCACAAAATCAACTTGCTGAGTTCTAATTACAGGCCAGGCACTGTTTTGATTCTTGACAATCCGTAATCAGCACACTTAATCCTCACAATTTCCCTTGACATAATAACATCATTATCATCCCAGTTTTATACACAAGGAAGGTGAGGTTTAGACATTTGTTTAAAATCATCAACCAGTAAGGGGGGACATGAGCAACAATACAGCAGAGTACAACGAACACTTACCTTGCAAGCGGCTCTATTCTTGCATGTGACTGACGTGGGGTTATATCCCTGGCACCCCCTAAAGTCCCCAAGCCCACCTTCCAGCGATCTCTGGAAGTCCTGAGCACTGCTGGGTGTGGTCCAAAAACAAACAAACTATCAACTGGTGAGGAGCAGACGTAGAACCTGAAGCCAGACAGCCTGGCTCCAGTCTACACTCCTATCCTAGGCCATAGGAAAGAGAATTGAAGACAATGTTCCCTCAGGAACATTTGGGATAGAGGTGGGTCCCTTGCCTGATATCTGGCACCCGAGATCCCTCCATGACTCGGGAAGGAGGGTCAGACAAAGATCTCTCTGTTGCAGAGACAGGCTCTAACTAGAAACAGGCACTTCTAACTCTCCCCAACCTTCTAACTCTCCTTTTAGCCCAGAGAACCCCAGATTGATCTTTCTCCTGGTCTGATTTGGTCTCTCTTCTGCTTACACTTTTCTAGTACAAAGCAGCAGAAAGTACCCACAGTCCATGCTAGAAGCCCCTCTCTCCCCTCCTTTCCTGTCCTCCTTCTGCACACTTCATGCCATGTTTCTTGTACGTGTTTATATAGTGCAATGGATCAAACCCAGGACTTTTACCCCTGACTACTATCAAAATTCCTAAAAATGAAGAAATTCTGTATCTGTAGGAGTCTGGTGGGAACTCTTTCCTGCTTCACCCTTGCTCATCCACCTTCGGCCCATTCTATGTCTCTGTCATTGCTGTTCTCCTTAAGAATGCCTACTCTCAACTACTCACCTGAATTGTGCTCACTTGTGTTTTGGTTTTTGTTTGGGGACCACATCTAGGGGGTGCTTCGGGATTTCTCCTGGCACAACTAGGGGGACCATGCAGTTTCAAGGAAAAAACCCAAGTCTTTCACATATAAAACATATACTCTGTCTGCGTTCTTTTCCTTTTTATGAAAAAATTTTTAATTTGAAAATTTAAAAATTAACAGAAAGGTTTCCAGGAGAATTTAATGGAAGTCTAAAGAGCTAAATTTTTCTCCAATTCATGACTTGTTAACATTTTGTGACATTTGAACTACATGAGACGGAGTAGAAAATAATATTTTTATTCCTAAACACTTACACATATGTTTTCCCAAACAAGGAAACTTTAAAACTATATGATTAACTTGTCATACTACAAGTTAATCATAACCAAGTTAATCATATCCTCAGACTTAGTAAAATACCCACAACACAATAGTCACATTTTGCCTTATGTCCCAATGTCCTTCAGAGAGTCTTTCCAATACAGTATTGTGCATTGCATTGAGTTTCTTGTCTCTTTGGCCCCTTTCATCTGGAACTCTGATTATTTCCCTTCAGGTCTGCTTTCCATTTGTTTCATTTGGGTGGGGGGGTTGCTGAGACCATGCAGTGTTGGGGATGGAATCAGTCAGCTGCATGCAAGGCATGTGCCTTACACCCGTGCTATCTCTCAGGCCCCTGGTCCCCATTCTGTATAACAATGCATCTTTGGCAGAAATGGCAGCAGGCCACTGGGTCCTCACATTGAGGGATGTCCAGTTGTCACTCTTGCTGACCAGAGGAGCTGCTCCTGCCCAGAGGCCTCCTATCCCTGTAAACAATTCACTTGACAAAAGACTACTAAATTCAATCAGCCAGTCCCTGAACGCCAACCAACTCTAGGTCTTCTTAAAAAAAGACCCCCAGCTAAACCAAGACTTCTCTGTATGATTTCTCCTTTGCTTAGAGAGAGGGAAAGTGTGTGAGGAACCCAGAGCTTTGTACTGAAGGGGCACCTACCCTACTACTAAACTATATCTGAACTATGCCCTTGAAGGCAGATTCTTTCTTGTTCTTTTCCTCTTCTTTTAAAAAAGTTTTTTAAAAAATTGGGGGTCTTGAGTCCACATATTTAGGGGCTAAAGGGTCTCTTCAAGTGATGCTCAAGGGACCCCATGCCAGAGATTGAATTGCATCTGATTGCATACAAGGCAAAACCCCTAATCCCTGAACTTTTTCTCTCCCTCTAGACACCAAAGGCAAGAAGCTTTTTATATTATAAAGAATAAAGAAGAGTTGGAGAGATAGTACAGCTGGTAGGGCTCTTGCCTTGCACATGGAGTACCCAGGTTCAAACCCCCATATCTCATATAGTCCTCTGAGCACTTGCAGGAGTGATCCCTGAGGCAACAATAAGCACTGAGCATAGCCAGGTGTGTCCTCCACACCAAATAATGAGAGAGAGAGAGAGAGAGAGAGAGAGAGAGAGAGGGGGGGGGGGAGAAGGGAGAGGGAGAGGGAAAAGGAGAGGGAGAGGGAGAGGGAGAGGGAGAAGGAGGGAGGGAGGGAGGAACAGGGTCAGAGATATTACACAGGTTAAAGCTAGTCTTGTTGAGGCTGATCCCAGGTTCGATCCCCATTGCCTACGGAGCCTCCATAGTCCCACTGAGTAGGGCCCCCAAAATGAAAAGAATTACAAAATTTCTTGCCTTTTGTTCCATTTCAAAGTTCTTAGAAGACTGTTTACCTTGCAAAGTACTTAAATTATTTATAACATGTAATCTTCAAGGTTTTTTTTTTAAAGAAGCTGTTTTGGGGCGACAGCGGTAGTGCGTTTGCCTTGTACATGGCTAACCTTGGTTCGATCCCTGGCATCCCATATGGTTCCCTGAGCACCGCCAGGAGTGATTCCTGAGTTCAGAGTCAGTAGTAATCTTTGAACATCACCAGGTATGACAGACACCACCCCCCAAGAAATTGTTTCATTTATTTATATTGGGTTTTGGTACTTTGGTCGACAGAGGTACTTAGGGGCTACTCCCCACCCAGTGCTCAGGAGTCGCTCCCAGTGATAATGCATGAGGTAGGGTTGGGGCACTGGCACACACAGCCTCCCAGGTACCCTTATTCTTGTTTCCCCAGGAAGAATTTTATGGTGAGTACCTAATAATTACAGCAAGCATTTTTTTTTTTAAGGGTAGAGGAAGCAATCTAGGGAGACTAGCAGCTGGCTGGGATCAAGTCAGTGTTTCAGGAAGAGAGAAAGGACATTCCAGCAAATGAGTGAGGGAAGCGGGGTCCAAGTGGGATATCAACGCTGGTTTTTATGTCAGGTCAGAGGTCTTGATCATACCTTGCCAAGGTCATGGGTTGCCACGGTATCAATGAGCCTGTCAGGGTACAGGTGGGTGTGGTTTTGATTTCTTCAAGTATTATAATGACTATAATAAGCCAGAGTTCCCTCAAGGGAACTGATCTACACATGGCTTGCTCCACTGGTTTCAACAAAGGGAGAGACTTTTCAAAACAGTGGAAGTCCTCAGGATCATTTATTGGGACGTGCCTAACTTGGGAGCCTCTCTGCCTAGCAGTCTACCTGAGTCTCCTGCAGGCAAAACATACATTCTGGGGCCAGAACCATAGTACAGTGGGTAGGGCACTTGCCTTGCATACAGCCAACCCAGTTTTATTTTTTTTTTTTTTTGCTTTTTGGGTCACACCCGGCGATGCTCAGGGGTTACTCCTGGCTCATGCACTCAGAAATCACTCCTGGCAGTGCTCGGGGGACCAGATGGGATGCTGGGAATCGAACCTGTGTCGGCCATGTTGGCTGCGTGCAAGGCAAACGCCCTACCCGCTGTGCTATGGCTCCAGCCCCTCCAACCCAGTTTCAATCCCTGGCATCCCATATGGGCTCCAGCAACCAATTCCAGGAGTGATTCCTGAGCACAGAGCCAGGAATAAGGCTCTGAACACTACTGGGTGTGGCCCAAAAATCAAACCCAAAAACCATATACTCCAGCCTGTTGGGCTCTCTGGGACTACAATTTTTTTTTTTTTTTGCTTTTTGGGTCACACCTGGCGGTGCACAGGGGTTACTCCTGGCTCTGTACTCAGGAGTTAATCCTGGCAGTGCTCAGGGGACCATATGGGATGCTGGGAATTGAATCCAGGTCGGCCATGTGCAAGGCAAACGCCCTACCTGCTGTGCTATCTCTCCAGTCCCTACAATCTTTTTTAATGTAAAATATTGGGCCAGGTGGGAGAAAGGGGCACAATGTGGAGAAATAGTACAGCAGGGAAGGCACTTGCTTTTGCACAGGGCTGACCTGGGTTCAATCCCCTGAACCCCATGTGGAGCCTGACAGAAATTATCCCTGAACAGAGAGCCAGGAGTACCTGAGCACCACTGGGTGAGACTCAAAAAAGAAATTAACGAATTAATTGATTTAAGTATCAGGCCAGGGAGATAGCTCAATGGACTGGGGAGCATGCTTTGCACATGGGAAATACCCCCCACCCCAACCCACACCCACCTCCTCCTGAATTCCCAGCACCCAGGGGCTCCTCAGCTACCTGAGGAGGTGACCCTGATCCTCCAATTACCCAAACCATAAATAAACAAACACATGTTAAGGTATCTGGATTGTTCCCCTATTGGACTATGAGTTTCAAGAGGGCAGAAGCCCAGTAAATGGACTCCACCGCTGTGTCCCCAAGGGTGGCAAGTGGAGAGGCATTACCAAGCCTTCTCTCCGCCCCCACCCCCACCCCCCTACCCGTCTTCCTGAGCATTTCACTCCCCCTCAAGAGCACTTCGGAAGGAGCGCACCCCCACCCTTCTGAAACCTGGTTTCAACAGAAGCAGAACTTCCCCCAAAGAAGGAAATCACATTAGCTGTCCGGAGCCTCGGGGCTGAGGAGGAGAGGTGGGAGGCCCTATTTGCATTTTTTCCATTAACGAGCTGGAGTTGAGCTCATTCGCCTAAGGAGATAATTTGAGAAGGAAATCTTTGCATATTTTATTTAAAAGCACGCTGCGTTAGGCGGGTAATAATGCGGAGTGTGGCGATTAGGGGAGGGCTGCAGGGGGCGGGGGTGGGGCTCCACTCCCTCGCACACCCACCTCACACCCCAGCACCCCCCTCAGTCCTGGGAACCAGCCTCCTTAAAGGAGCAACCTCCTTGGGCTTGAGAAGCTGGCGCAGGGCTCAAGCCTGAGATGCCTCTAGGAGGAAAGGACGCTGGTCGGGGCGTGGCGGGCGACAGACAAAGGGAGCGAGCACCCAAAGCTGAGCGCCGTGGATTTAGGTGGCTGCAGCAAGAGCCCTACGTGGGACTTTCTCCAACATGCAAGGGCGGTTTTGGTGGGCTGAAAAACTGAGTAGGCCGCACCAGCGGTATTTCCTACCCAGGGAACTGAGATGTAAACCCAGAGTCTGCACTAAGACAGTTACGGTTCCCCTGATGTTCTCCAAAAGCCCAGGTCCTTCAGCCAGGCATCGACCTTCCCGGCGAGCGGTTGAAAGGCTGCACGAACATTAGAAACTCCGTATCAGTCATAGTCCCACATTGTAACGATTTAATGTTAAGCAGGCAGATTGGACAGGATATCCGGGTTTATCTTTAACCGAGCTAACACAATCACTGGCATAAGTTCTGGGAAAGCAGAAGAATAAGTAAAGGTGCAGGACCATAAAAGGAAAAGCAGCAGGCTACAGCCTAAAAAAACGGGAAGGGAAGTCAAATTGGGTAATCCGAATTAGCAGGTGAGGGCAGCAAGGAAGGGATAAGCCAATCAAGAAAAAACACGACCCTAGGGTCCTGGGAGGGAGCCAATCCAAGGCAGGAAAGTCTAAACCCAAGTAAAGGTTGATAAAAGGGGACTCTTGCAGGGAGCCCCGGTGGCCCTCTGTGCAGGGAACCCTGGTAGACCGGCACGTGCACTTGGTGAGAATAAAGAACTTCTTTGTTCGCATTTCTGACTGTCTTGTTTCTCGGATCATGGACCCTAATACCTTTCTTTCCTGTCCTGCCCCAGGGGTCCTAGGGACTCACTGAGGGGTGAGGGGTGAATCACCCAGTGAGCAGCAGAGGCCACAACCTCTGGGAATCCCTTTCCTCTTCTTGTTTTGATTCCTTTTGTTTTGGGGCTGCACCCAACTATGCTCAAGGCTTGCTCCTGGCTCTTTTGCTCAGGGATCCCTCCTCTTGACAAGTTCTGAGGACCCTATGGGATGCCAGGAATCAAACCCTGGTCAGTCGCTTGCAAGGCTGTGCTCAAGCCTTTTTCCTCAACTACATCATGACCTGTCCATACCTGCCTCCAGGGTAGTAACCAGCACAGGATGAGGGAATTGGGGAACGGGTTCTCCAAACTGCAACACCCTGAGTTCACCTGAGGGGTGTGATCACAATAGGGAGCAGAGCTTATTAAGGAATGCCTATGGGCAATTATATCCTTCTCTGAGCAGGATTTCAAAGCTTTGGTGATCCAACCACAGTTCCTGGTTGTGGTGAGCGGCTCAAGTCACAAGACAAGTGCCGGCTCAAAGCCACCACACAGTTAAAAATTTAACTCCAACTCTATCACTCCTTTGAAAAATCTGGACTTGGAGGCTGGAGTGATACTTTAGTTTGTAGGGCATTTGCCTTGCATGCTGCAAGCCCAGATTCAACTCCCAGCATCCCATATGGTCCCCTGAGCACTGCGAGGAGTGATTCCTGAGTGCAGAGCCAGGAATAGACCTCTGAGAATCACCAGGTATGACCACCCTTCAAAAAAAAAAGTCTGCACTTCCTGGAGCTGACATCACATACTTTACAACACAGATAAATCAGTAGTGACACACCAGATTGGTTGGGATGTAAAGTAGAAGGCAACCAATTAATAATTAACAAAACATAAACACAGAAGGCTTAACCTGTAACATTTTAGTAATCTCTTATACGAGGACTAAACGATTCCATGGTGAGATACAACAATTTTCACTCACATTCTTCTAAGGAAACATTAAAAATTTTTTTTTAATTTTTTGGGTCACACCTGGTGATGTTCAGGGGTTACTCCTGGCTCTGCATTTAGGAATTACTACTGATGGTGCCCAGGTGGATCCTATGGGATGCCAGGGATCAAACCCAGATCAGCCACATGCAAGGCAAATGCCTTACCCACTGGACTATCATTCCGGCTCCAAGGAAATATTTTTTGATCATCCTGTTAGCAAACTATTGATAACAAGCAATATAAAATAAGTTATGGGGGCAGGTTTAAGGGGTGGTTGGGAAAACTGGAGACAACGGTGCAGAAAAGGTGTAATGGTGGTGGGATTGATGTTGGAATATTGAATGCCTATAACAAATCATCATGAACAACTTTTATATGAAGTGTAAGGGGGAAATTTACATATGTAGCCCTTACCTATTCCATACGAACTCCAAAAAAATTGCTTTAAAAGTGTTATTATTGATACTAACATGAGACATGATTATTACCATAATGAAATCCAAGTATAAAATGAATTTATGGGCCAGAGCGATAGTACAACGGGTAGAGTGTTTGCCTTGCACAAGGCCGACCCAGGTTTGAACTCCGGCATCCCATATGGTCCCCCAAGCACTTCCAGGAGTAATTCCTGAGTGCAGAGCCAGGAGCAACCCCTGAGCATTGCTGGGTGTGACCTCAAAACAAAAATAAATAAATAAATTTAATGTAATATACATTAGATACCAGAGTTGCAAACATGTATATATAAATGTAAATAAGAATAGACATTTTTATATTGTATCAAATGTTTTAATTTTCTTATTTACATAGGTCAAATTCCTATGGTAGTCACTGATTGGCCCTTAATGATTTATTTTCTGGTCATTCTATTAGCCAGTTCTTAAAATTTTGTTGGAATAAGCAATATACAGTAAGTTTGTTATGTTCCAAAGCAGGTAGGTTGGGCTTGGGAGAGAAACTGGGGATATTGGTGGAAAGAAGATCACACTGGTGTTGGCGTTAGAACACTAATGCTCAAAACAACTGTATGATGAACAACTTTGTACAACACAGTGTCTTTAATAAAAATCAGTTTTACCAAAAAAAGACAAGTGCAGGCCGTTGGACGGTCTCACTTTTCTGCTGAAAAGTGAAGTTTTATACCTGATCTCTAACCCAATACCAGACTAGATACGATTTTTTAAAAAATTCAAAATTTATCTTCAAATCAATTAAAAATCAAGGTAATTTTGTGTTATTTTGGTTTTTTTTTCTTTTTGGGTCCCACCCGGCGATGCACAGGGGTTACTCCTGGCTCTTCACTCAGGAATTACTCCTGGCGGTGCTCAGGGTACCATATGGGATGCTGGGAACCAAACCCAGGTCTGCCGCATGCAAGGCAAACACCCTACCTGCTGTGCTATGGCTCCAGTCCCATTGTGTTATTGTTTTTGTGTCACACCCAGCAGTGCTCAGGGTGTACTCCTGTCTCTGTGCTCAGAATCACTCGTGTAGGTGCTGGGAAATCTTATGGGGTGCTGGGGATGGAACAGTCAGCTGCATGTAAGCCTCTGTACTATGGCTCCAGAGCCTCAAAGAATCAAGGTGTTTTTTGTTCATTTTCTTTTCTTTCCTTTCTTTCTTTTTTTGGATTTTGGGCTATACCTAGCAGTACTCAGGGCTTTTTCCTGGCTCTGTGCTCAGGGATCACTCCCGGTGGACTCTGGGAATAATATGGGGTACCAGGGATTGAACCCAGGTCAGCCACAAAGCAAATACCTTACCCACTGTAGTATCGCTCTTGGACCCTCAACATGACTTTTAAAGCAAGAGACTAAGATTCTATAAGATGATTTTCCATTTCCAAAAAATCTCCCTCCTGTTCCTCCTTGCTTCCATATCAGCTGCTAGAGAGACTCGGAGACTCAGACACACTCTCAAACATGTGTGCACTCCCAGGCGCATACATTCACCAGTATACACACACATACACATAACCTAGAAGAAAATGTGAACTAATGGAAGGGCAAGAGAGATATTATAGTAAATAAGTTACTTGTTTTGCATGGAGCCAACCTGGTGGGTTCATCTCAACACCTCATGATCCCCTGAGCATCCCCAGGAACAAGCCACAAAAAGCCCTGAGCACAGCTGAGTATAGCTCCCAAACAAACAAAAATTAGGAGAGAGAACCAGGATGTCGCTCACACATAATGAGGCCCTGGGTTCAGTCCTTGATTTTCAGTGCTTAATCACTTAATCACTTAATCCCCGTTATTCATTGATTTACTCGAGCGGGTGCCAGTAACATCTCCATTCATCCCGGTTGCGTGCTAGCGTAGCCCAATGGTATCTGATCGTTCTAGGAACATGCAGAGCCTCAAACCGATCATTCAGGGTCTTGACGAAGAAGTCTGACCATCTTGTAGGTGGGCATCCACGTGATCTTTTGATGTCCCGTGGAATCCAATCAGTAATGGCTCTAGTCCAGCGGTTGTCTGTAAACCTCATTACGTGTCCAGCCCATTTGATTTTTGATGTCTTGGCAAATGAGACAGCGTCCCTGATTCTTGAGTGTTGACGAAGATCAGAACTCCGGATTCTCTCTCTCATTTGAGTGAATTGTGATATTCCAAGCATAGCTCTTTCGATTCCTCTTTGAGAGACCCAAATAGCGTTCTCATCCTGTTTTCGTAGGGTCCAGGTCTCTGAGGCATATGTTAATGCAGGAAGAACAGTGGAATCTGTCAGTAGCTAGACAGTTACACCCTCCAACTGCCGTGTAACCCCAACAATGGCCAGGATCCAGAGATTATCACAACAAGCTCCCGGGAGCGCGCGGCCGCATTTGCGGCCGCACGAATATTTATTTACTTTTCTCTAAGTTTTCAGGGTACCTTTAAATATCCCACCCGCACGGCAGAGCCTGGCAAGCTATCCGTGGTCTATGCCAAATAGACCAAATTGATATGCCAAATCCAGTAATAAATGGATCCAGTAATAAATGGATTTTCAGCGCTGCTAAAGAAAAATAGAGAGAATTCTGGGAGGGCTGAGATACAGTTTGAGTAATAAAGTATAATGCCCTGGGTTAGCTTTCCCCAGTACTGCAAGCCCCCTTGCACCCCAGCACCACCCAGTTTGGCACAAAAAAAAACCCATGATTTAAAAAACATTAATAAATAAGAAAGAATTAGAAGAGTATCTGAGTGTTTTGTATAAAAGAAATTTCATTATGGAGATTGAGGGAGTAATTATACCTGAGAAAATAGACTGTGATGGAGGGAAGAAATTATCTTAGAAGGTTCTTCTCCTAGGCCAGAGAGATAGTTCAGCGGATAGGTTGTTTGCCTTGTACATGGTTGACTAGGGTTCCATCCCTGGCACACCATATGTTCTTCCAAGCATCACCAGGAGTGATTCTTGAGTGCAGAGCCAGGAATAACCCTGTACGTCTTCCATGTTCTCCCCAGACCCCCCCCCCAAAAGAAAAAGATAAAAGAAGAGTCTGCTCCTACCTGGGCAGGTTTGGGGCAGACATAAATCTAAGGGTAGCGCTGGAGACTATTTCAGGCATGTGGTAGAGGATGTGGAAGAGATAGCACCTTCCTTACTCAATTTTCCGACAAGGAGAAACCTATAGACACAACCTGTAAAGTTTAACACGAGGCAGACATCCACCCCATACCCCTCCCCTTTCCATCCTTGGGCGCTCTTCCACCCTTCTCACTTGCTTCTGCACACGGACCAGCTGGATTAATAAGAATGCTCCCTAACTGAGGAAACCCTCTGCAAGTGCAGATAAACCTCCTTCTCAGGCAAGACCTCCATAACTTTTTTTCTTCCCAGGAGTGGCTGGAGTGTATCTGAGAGAAATAGAGAAGGGCCTATCCTGCAAGAAAGGGAATTCCTTGCCTAAAGAAACTCTGTCCTCCTGTAAAATACAATGCTAGTGAAACTGCCTCTAGAACTACCATGTGGATGGGTACTTGGGGAACCTGGATATGCTTAGGGATCACTCGGATGTGCTTAGGGACCACTCCTGGTGGGCTCAGGGGACCATGTGAGGTGCCAGGGAGTAAGCCTGGATCAGCTGTCTGCAAGGCAAGCACCTTATGTACTATCACTCCAGCCCCTTCCCTATGCCTTTATCTCTACCTTACTTCCACCTGCTTCTCGATTCCCACTCCCTTTTCCAACCCTATCCCAGTGAGACTCAGAGCATCTTCATTTTCAACTATCCACAGTGAGGAATGCTAGAGATAATCAGGGAAAAACCGAAAGCAAGGAACTTGGTGGCAAGGATTCTTATCCTTGTTAACGCAGAGAACTGTTCCTTTTATTTCTCCTCAATTATTAATAACCAAAACCCATAAATATGAACATTTTAATAGCCTTCTATAAAATTAGTTTCAAAACAGCACTGTTTAGAAAACAAATGGTCAATTACTTCAATAAAAGCATTTGCTTCTAGAAAGGGTGAACAACACAGAGAGAAATGAACAAAAAACAACATATTGGCTTGTAAATAGTTTGCAATTTATAAAAAAAATTTTAAAAATTACAAACTCTCAGCAGTGTTGTAGAGTACATGATACTTCTTTCATCCTCTCTCTCCCTTCTAACAAGTTCCAAAAGTTTAAGGAATATATTTTTGTGTCACTAGCACAGCGGGTAGGGCGTTTGCCCTGCACGCAGCCAACATGGCCGACCCGAGTTCGATTCCTCCGCCCCTCTCGGAGAGCCCGGCAAGCTACCGAGAGTATCTCGCCCGCACCGCAGAGCCTGGCAAGCTACCTGTGATGTATTCGATATCCCAGACAAAGTCTCCAATGGAGACGTTACTGGGCCCGCTCGAGCAAATTGATGATCAACGGGAGGGCCTTTACTTAGTCTAATGACCTTAAAATAGACTCTAACGTGAGCTTTCTTTCTCTCTCTTTCTCCTTCCTTCCTCCCTCTCGTCTTCCCTTCCTTCCCTCCTCCCTTCTTCCATTCTTTTTTCTTTATTCAGCTTCTGGACCACACTCAGTTATGTTCATGGGTTACTCCTTGGCTCTGTTTTCAGGAATCAGTCCTGGTGGGGCTCTGGGGGCCATAAGGGACACCCAGGATCAAACCTGGGCAGTCCACATGCAAGGCAAGCACCCTACCCATTCTACTATCTCTCTGGTCCCTAAAGCGAGTTTTCTAAGGGCAAAAGGAAGAGGAAGGGAAGGTAGGTTGTTGGGAATAGAGATGATAAGGATTCAAAGGCTTGATGGGAATGGAGATGGATAAATTGGGATGTTAAACTGGACCTGGGGCAGCCAGAAGACAGAGTTAGGGCACATGCCTGGCCTGCACCCGACCTGGGTTTGACCCTCAGCACGTGGTCTTCAGAGCTGCACTAGGTGGAGCTCTGGAGTTTCACCAGGTGCAGCTTTGGGGGGTCCCAGCACTGCAAGGCTAGAGCAAGCCCCACATTCTTGAACCCCAGCAACCTGAACTTCCTATATGCTTGCCTCTCCCTGGGAGTGGTGCCCAGGGTCTTCTGAGCTCCCCTTGGGAGCCCCCCCCAACCCCACACACAAAGGGAATAATAAAATAATTTGGGCCTGAGGTGAGTAGGAATACTATATATTCAACAGAAGATAATTATGATAATGAGATCAGAATAGCGATTCTGGTTTGTTTGTTTTTTTAGGTCACACCCTGCGATGCTCAGGGGTTACTCTTAACTCTGCACTCAGGAGTCACTCAGGGGATCATATGGGATGCTGGAAATTGAGCTTGGGTCTGCTGCATGCCAAGCAAGCACCTTACCCCCTGCTCTATTGCTCTATCTCCCAGAATGGGGGTTCTGGTAGGAGGTGATTGGTAGGGGGCTGGGGACGGAAATGAGATTCACTGGAACATGGTCCAGTGAGCACGCTGACTCTGCAGTCACAATGACTGGCTTTTAATCCTGGTTCTGCCCATCAGTTCTGAATTTAGGCAAATGCTCAATACCCTTTGGGCATCAATGTCTTCAGCTGTCCGGTGGGGATGAGAAAAGTGCTATTATCTCTGAGGGTAACTGTGAGGATTGATTCAAGGAGTTAAACAAGAGAAGCACCACAAACACGCCTGTCCAGCACAAAGCACTGTGTTCTGGAGTATGCTCTTCCCTCCCGCTCTGCCTCTCCTGCTTCCTTCTCCTCTGTCTTTGTGCTGCTGCTACTGCTGCTGTTGTTAGGAAGATGGTTTGGGCTTCAAGGGAGAAATGAGCTGGAAAAGATGATTCTGAGGGCGGGCTGAGGTTGATCTGACTTCTTCTTTTTTTTTTTTTTTTTTGCTTTTCTTTTAGGTCATACCCAGCCGATGCTCAGGGATTACTCCTGGCTCTGCAAACACCCCACCCACTGTGCTATTGCTCCAGCCCCTGATCTGACTTCTAGGAGTAACGCTCAGAGGCAAATAGGAATGAAATGAAGAACACAGGACATTTGAAACTTGCCAGAGAAGTACAGCCCTGGGCTTCCTCCCAGGCTGAACACACACGTGGATATTTGTGTATAGCTATGAGCTCTAGAATCTCTCTCTTGAGGGACACTGGCTTCTGCAGATTGAACTTCAGTAAACACTAAGCAGAAAGGGCTTTTTGAGAGTCTCCATGGATCCCAGAATGAAGTCCAATGACTGGTATATAGAAGCCTTCTCATATAGATCTATATCTATATCTAAAAACCCAAATTTTGACACTCTTGGATATACCTGAAGACAGAGGTCTTACAGACAGTGGGATATTTCACTGACCTTTCTACTATCCAGCATCGCAGGAAGTGATGTGACATTTCAGGCCAGCCCAGGAGAGCTCTGTACCTAATGGTTGTACAGGGAAAGCCCTTCCATGGTGCAGTTGCTGCTCCAGGAAGCTCCTCTGTCTCCAGACAGTTCCCTGTGTCTGAGAAACCCTGCCCTGTTCCTGGGAAGATGCTCCTCACCTGCTCTCATTCTTCTGTGCAGTCGTCGTTCCCTGCAAACCCCTCATTGACCGTCCCTTTTCTCCTTTATTCCTTTCTCCATTCCAGACAGAATGAGTCTCCTCCCTCTTTAGGGTCCCTCAGCAATGTAGTTCCTAATGTGGCCTCAATGTGGAACACTGAAGCTCTAAGACAAACAATAAAAACAAACAAACAAAAAATCATGAGGGGGAGGGGCTGGAGAGAGCACAGTGGGCAGGGCAGGCTCTCACCTTACATGCAACCAGCCCAGGTTTGATCCCGCACACCCCATGAGGATTACCTGAAGTGATCCTTGAGTACAGAGCAACTCCGAGTGTGGCCGCCACACACACACACACACAAAAAAAAAAGCCATGGGGGAGATCGCTCAAGTTTGGCAGCACAGGCTAATCATGTGTGACGTTCTGACTTCAATTCCCCCATGCCCTTGTCCTGCCCTGCTGGGTGTAGCCTCTATTAAAAATAAGAAAAAAATATTCTACAAACTCAAACATGAAAGTTTTGTAACTGTATCGCACAGTGGTTCCATTAAAAAAAAAAAAAAGAAAAAAGAAAAGAAAGAAAGAAAAGAAAAACACTAACATAAAAAAAAGAAAACAAATATTTTTAAACAATGGTTCAAGGGGCCAGAGAGATTGTACAGCAGGTAGGGCATTTATTTGCCTTGCATGTGGCCGATTTGGGTTAGATCCCTGGTACCACAAATCTGGAGTGATCCCTGAGTGCAGGGCAGGAGTAAGCACTGAGCACTACCAGGTGTGGTCCCAGTCAATCAATCAATCAATCAATCAAAAGAGTCCCATACTTGGTAGCATGACAAAATCTCTTCCTACTACGCTGGCATAGTAAAGGCCTGGGGACACCTGCCCTGAAGTTCAGGGTTTCCCGGGCCCCTTGGGTCCAGATGTCTTTTTCTTTCTGTAATTGGAACATACTTCTTTAGGGCTGTACCTGTATCATACTTGAGAAGATTCAAGGGCTGAAGCATCATTGTGTATGGTGAAGACCCCCGCATCGTGGAGACCCCTATTAGCACATGGCATGCTGTGCTCTCATCACCCCACTCGGGGTGGTCTCCTGAGAGACTAGCACATCTCTGCAGCTGGGACTCTGCCTATTCTGGGCCCCCAGGTGCTCACAGAGGGTCTGGTGCATAGTGGACAGAATCAAATTATTTGTTGAATGCAAAACAATGCCTGTCTGTTTCTAAGAAGAGTATGTGAAGAGCACCCCCAAGGCAGTGCCTGTGAGTTGGCAAGTGACAACGATGATAGGGACAGAGTCACATGGAGCTGCTTGCAGATTGTGGGGCTCTGGGTCCACCGGGGAGGCCTTTCTGGAGTCTGGGACAGAGATTCCGACTCTGTTCAGCATTCCTGAGGATCCCAGGGCAACTCAGGCACCTGGCCTGGCCTCTCTTGGCACTATCACAGGGGAGGACTCCTTGGCCTGGGAGCAACTTGTGAGGCTGTGGCTGACACCCAGCATCTCTGCAGGCTCACTTCCTCGAAGCGCTCAACGCTGTGCTTCTCTGGGCCTCAGACTCGAAGGAGCATTCAGTGAGGAAAGAACAGAATTGCTCATTTATTCCCTCTTCTGAGAGGGAAAATTCATCACAAAAACCTCTTTTTGTTTTGTTTTGTTTTGACACAACCAGTGGTATTCAGGGCTTACTCCTGGCTCTGCACACAGAGATTCAGGGAACCATATGGGATGCCAGGGACTGAACCAAGCTTGCACATGTGAAAAGTAAATGCCCTACCACCTGTACTATTGCTCTGGCACTTCTTTTTGGTTTTGGGGTCACATCCAGTGGTAAACCTGGACATCTTATTTGCAAAGCATGCACTCTTAGCCCTCTGAGCTATCTGCCAAATAATTTTTCTTTTTTAGTGAATCCCAGTAACGTCTCCACTGGAGACTTTGTTGTTACTGTGTCTGGCATATCGAATACTCTTGGTAGCTTGCCGGGCTCTCCGAGAGGGGCGGGAATCCCACTGCTGCCAGAGCTCAGAGGCTGCCAGGTCACACCTGAGTGGTGCTGGGACGGGGACATGAGGTGACAGAGATCAAGGCCAGGGGATCGCACATTTGAAGCATGCTGCTAGAGTTATCTCTCCTATTGCCAAGAAGATTTTTTGCTTATTTGGTTTTGGGTTTTGAGCCACACCTGACAGTGCTCAGGGCTTAATCCTGGCTCTGCACTAAGGCATCACTCTTGGAGGGGCAGGGTAGGGGTAGGGACCATGTAGGCTGCTGGGGATTGAACCTGGCTCATGAGTGTGCAAGACAAGTGTTTTAACCTCTGTACTATATCTCTCTGGCTCCACCAAGAATACTCTTGAGGTGGGTCTTTTTTTTTTTTAATCACTGTGAAATACACTTACAAAGCTTTCATGTTTGAGTTTCAGTCAAACAGTAATCGAACACCCATTGCTCCACCAGTGCACATTTTCCACCACCAATGTCCCCAGTATCTCCACCATACCACCCCTCCCCCTGCCTCTATGGCAGACAACTGCCCCCATACTCTCTCTCTACTTTTGGGCATTATGGTTTGCAATACAGATACTGAGAGGCTATCATGTTTGGTCCTTTATCTACTTTCAGCACACATCTCCCATCCCAAACTATCCCTCCAACCACCGTTGACTTACTGATCCCTTCTCTACTCCAGATGCCTTCTCCCACAGCTCATGAGGCCAGCTTCCAACCACGCAGCAATCTTCCTGGCCATGTCTCTACTGTCCTTGGGTGTCAGTCTCATATTATGTTATTTTATATTCCACAAATGAGTGCAGTCATTCTATGTCTGTCCTTCTCTTTCTGACTCATTTCACTTAGCATGATACTCTCCATGACCATCCACTTATAAGCAAATTTCATTATTCATCTTTTCTTGAGGTAGGTCTTGATGGTTGAGAAAGTAACTTGTAGAATGCCAGATCCTGAGGAAGTGTTAGGCCAGCAGGGATGCAGGAATCAGTCAGAGAGACTGAAGATCGGCTAAGCCAGAAGAGCCATTAGGAGTGCATGGATGCCTTCAGCAGATGGAATTGTCTAGATTCTCACTCTGGAGCCAGAGTTAAAAGAGGCAAGTAGGTGGGAGGGTTCCAGGCCCAAAGTTGTCTGGGTGGTCCAGGTGAAAGATGACTGTGGGCTGACCTAAAGAGGCAGAGCTACAGAGGAGAGAGGCCAGAGAGATAGCACCAGGGTATGGTGCTTGCCAAACACATAGTGTCCCCCGTTCAGACCCCAGGGGAATGCAACCCGGTTACCCTGAGCACACAGCCAAGAGTAACGCCCTTCACCCCTTACACAGCACAGGGTGTGATCCAAAACCCAGAAAAAAGAAAAGAACATATCCAGAGACAGTCCACGACTGCAAGGGGACTCCAGTCACTGCACTGCATACGGTTCCCCCAAGTACCACCAGAGGTCACGTCTGAGCACAGAGCCAAGAATAAGCCCTTGAGCATTGCTGGATCCGGACCTAGACCAAAATAAAACAAATAAACATTTAAATGACTTAAAAAAAAAAAAGAGAACAGAAATAGAGAAGAAGACAGTAAGACATGAGTCAGAGACATGCTTAGGAGGCGAAAGACAGAAGGTGGAGATTGGCAGGCGAGGAGGTCATGGGCAGGTCCAGCTCAAGCCCCAGAGACGACGGGAAGGGGAAGTTTGAGCTTATCCGGGTGAGCTGCTTGTGGCCAGTTAGACACGCGGAGAGAGAGAGAGGGGTGTGTGTGTGTGTGTGTGTGTGTGTGTGTGTGTGTGTGTGTGTGTGTGTGTGGTGTGTGTGTGTGTGTGTGTGTGCAGGGGTATGGGGAGCGGGGCAAAGGGCCTGCTTGACTCAGGTTTGCAGGGGACCTCGAGCCCAGAGTACCAGAAATCCGAGGGGGCTAGCGGGGAGTAGTTTCACGATACCCCGGGGAGCGCCAAGGCCGGCAGAGAGCTCACTAGTTACTGAGTCCTGGGGCCGGCAGAGCAATCGCCCCCGAACTCCTAACTCCCACCCAGTTCCACGTGGACACCCACAGGTCCTGCCCTCCCCCACCCCCCGCCCCTTATGTCTTTATTCACGGCGGAGAGCGCACCCGCAGCCTCTCCCGCGCTGGCAACTCCGCAGACCCCGGGGTTAATCCTCCGCCTCCCCCAGGCTGGGGGCGCTCCAGCTCTTTGTGCGCCCCAGAGCCGGAGGCGAAAGCCTGGGGAGGCTGTGGGCCTTGTGAGGCAGCTGATACTGGGGGCGCAGAGGGGCGCGGGGCAAGAGCTACAAAGAGGAGGAGGGAGGGGCTGCAGCTGCCGGGAGGGTGACGGGGACAAAGGCCCCGCGGGCCGCCGGGCCGAACCGTTTTCATGCTTGTTGGATTAGGCGCAGGAAACGAGCGTCGCGAGCGTGCGGATCAGCAGCGCGGGGCGCGGCGGCGCGCGGGGCGGGCTGGGCCCGGCCGCCTCCCGCTTTCCGCTTTGTGTTGGCCCCTCCGCCCCCGCGCCCTTTGTCTGCACCGTTCCGGGGCCGTGCCCCTCACGGGGGCGACAGAAAAACAGCCGATCGTCGGCCTCCAGCCCCCCTCCAGGCCCTGGAGTCCTGCTTTGTGCGCCCCCCGCGCCGGAGACCCAGACCGCGCCTTCCTTCGGCCAGAGACGCATCCCCGGTGGGGAGCAGCTGGCCCTCGGGGGGCTCGTCTCTCCGTGCCACCTCCGGTTCCTCTGCACCCAGCTCCCGTCCCCACCTGCCATGCCCCAGCTGCCAGGGCCACTGACTGCCCGAATCTCTACCCAAATCTGGGGAGGATGCAGGGGAAGGGAAAGACGTCTCCGGGCCGCGAGTGTAGCTGGTCCGGGAGGAGTGGGACCGAGAGGGCGGTATGCGAGCAGAAGTCGAGGTTTCTGGCAGCCCGCGCGGCGGGTGGGGACGCCTTGTTTCAGAGGGGGGCGAGGGCGCGTGGGTCTCTGCCCCGGGGAGCGCCTCTGGGAGGGAGCGGCAGCGTGTGCGTGTGGGCGCGTGCGTCGCTGCGGGGTGCGGGCACAGTCAGCGCCCAGAATACCCGCAGCTCGTGCTCCTCTTCTCCCATCGACCTGCACAGCAGCCCGGATTTAACTCCTAGGCTTGGGGCCTAAGGCCCTGCAGCGGTGGTTTCTAAGAGCCGGTACCATTGTGCTGCGTCTGTACCGCCTTTCTCTACGGGCATCCCCCTCTCTCAGTAAGACAGTTAACAGCTAACTTTATGCCCAGCTTCCTGTGTGTCGGGCTCAAACCTAAGCCGTGTGTGTATGTGTGTGTGTGTGTGTGCGCGCGCGTGAACTCGTTTAACTCTCCACGCAGCTAGATGAGAGAAACAGAATTATTGCTCCCATTCCAAGTTGAGAAAAGCAAGCTGGTAAGTGGAGGATGAAAAGATATCTGGGTTCCCTGTGCACCGGAAAGCACTCGACTTCATCATCTTCCTCCAAGAAGACTTCCTTGACCCTCACAGACCCCCACCCTGCTCCTGTCAGTGTTCACGCAGTGATTAGGAGGCACCAACCCGGCAGCTGGGCCCTTGGTAATAGCCAGAGCCAGAGGACATTTAGTCTCCTCACAGACAGCGCCACATTGGTGCCGCAGAGACAGTATGGGAGTGAGACCCTTGGCTTGCCCATCGCCAACCCAGGTTTGATCCCCAGCACCACCACACATGGTCTTGCAAACTCTGCCAGGAGTGATTCCTGAGCTCAGAGCCCCCCAAAAGGCAGTGTCACAGAAACTCTGATACACCAGGCCACCTGCCACAGTGATGCCTCCTGACTTCAGACCCTTCAGTATCCGGCTCTGTGAACTCTCTGCCCGGATGGAGTGATTTCTCCAGGGCTCAGTCCCTTCTTTCCTGGCCCTGTAATCCCTCCTGGCTTCAGTACTTCAGGCTTGTCTGAGTCTACTCCAGCCTCTGCTTCTGTGCCCTGTGCCTGTTATTCTTCGGGTCTCACTTCCAAACCCATCCTCATTCCTCTGACTAAGCAACACGTCTCAGCACCAAAAGTCTCTAAAGTATAGGGGTCTCTCCTGAGTACAGTCAGAATAGCTCCTAGGAACCCATAAATATGGCCCAACCCAATCCCCATTAATTAGACTTTTTGCTCCTTCATTCTCTTGGGGGGAGGGGGTGTTTCCTATCCAAACCCAGCCTAGGGCACGAACTCTCTGTAACCCTCACTGTCAACAACACTTGACACAATGAAACCACCACCCAGGGGCTTGGGGACATCTCTCAAAGGGCTGGAGCCTCTGCGTGGCATGTAGAGGCCCCAGGTTCTATGCCCAGTGCCACACGATCTGAGCACCACTGATATGGCCCTTCTGGCCACTGACACTGCTGAGCATAAGCATCTCCGGGCTTAAGCCCTGCCAGAAGTGGCATGTGGCCTCCCCTGAGCACTGGTTGGAAGAACCCCCAGAATAAAATACAATAAAGCACCCTTTTAGCTATAGCAGTTTCGGCTGTGTTCAGCATACTGGACCAGAACTGGTTTCCCTCTGCTGGGTTCTGAGTGGTTTGTGCATTGTTAGTCTTTTGGATGAAAATCCTGTCCAGCCATTTGGGTAAGAGTTGTTAAGGGCAGGCTAGTTGTCCAAGGGCTTGCTTAATGGGCCAGAGCATAGACGCTGCCTGCAGGAGGGCCATGCAGTTTGATCTCTGGTGTCACATGGGTTCCAGGAGCACTGCCGGAAATGAACCCTGAGCAAGGGGCCAGGAGTGAGCATTGCCAGTGTCAGATGTAGCTCCCAAACTGAAACAATAAAAATGAATAAAGGCAGGACTGGGTTGTAAATAAACCTCATGGGGGGCTTGGATTTTTTGGGTTTTTTTTTTGTTTATTTGCACTTGGCAATGCTCAGGGGTTCTTCTGGCTCAGTGCGTAGGGGTCACTCCTGGTGGTGTTCAGAGGACCAAATATAATGTCAGGGATTGACCCAGGGTCAGTGGCATGCAAGGTGAGTGCCTTAATCCCTGTACTTTCTCTTTGGGCCTCCTTGTATCAGTTTTTTTTGGGGGGAGAGGGCCACACCCAGTGGTGCTCAGGGCTTACAACTGGCTCTGTACTAAGGTATCACTCCTGGTAGGGCTCAGGGAACAATATGGGTGCTGGAGATTGAAGCCAGGTTTTTAGCTACTTGCAAGGCAAGTGCCCTGCCTGCCATACTATCTCTTCATCCCCCCTCTGCTATGATCAGTTTTTAACCACTGGCTGTCCTCAGGGGAACCTTCATGCATTCAGGAAAGGGGTTCCTTCTGAAAAATACACCCTTTCGGGTTCTCAGGGCTTGATGGCTCATTCTCAGACATCTCTGTGGCTAAAGTTGTTCAAATTTAGTTATAGTCTGTAGTGTCCAGTGCAGACTCCTAGAATAACATCTAAGAAGTGGAATTTGTATTTTTGTTTTGAGGCCACACACGGTAGGAGTAAGGATCAAACCCAGGTCAGCCACATGCAAGGCAAGCACCCTGCCCCTTGGATTATCTCTCTGGCCTAATTGGAATTTATTAAAACTGGTTCAATATTCCTTCCTTCTGTTAAAGTACCAATGGAGAAATGACAAAAATAATTAATGCCTTGCATTGTTTCCAGGTTTACTTAGGCATAAAGCACACACACACACACACACACACACACACACACACACACACACACACACACGAGGCCCAGGAGACAGTCCAAAAGCCTTGTAGACATGAGGCAGTGAGTTCACTCCCTCGTGCTACCTGCATGCACAGAGCAAGGTCTCTGCACTACGGTGTCAGTTCTGGCACACAGCCCAGAGTGCGGGAACTCTGCAGTTAAAGAACATGACCCCTGGTGAGACCAAGGCAAGCACCACATAAGTATGGGCAACCCCTGCCATTGGAACAGCAGCAAAAGAGGGAAGGGAAGACTCTACAGGCACATTGCTGGGGAAAGGTGAAGGAAGATGCCAGATTTTTCTGAGATCCAATCCCCTTCCTTTTCCCTTTGTTGCAGCTGTTGTTGCCATTAAAAGGACACACCACCTGGGTGCAGCATCTGCTTGGTCATAGTGTCTGCTGGAAACTGCCCTTTCTCTAGTTCCGGGATTTGTGTATGTACCTGCTGGGAGTTGCACACTTTTAGTTATGGTACTGGTGCATGTTCTGAATGTCACTCTTGCCAGGGACAGATATGCTTGTTGCTGAGTTTACACACATGCTCACCAGGAATCATACTCCTGGTCACAGTGCTCACACATCAAACTAATGTGAAACAAAAGATTCAATCTAGACTGACCTCAATAAATACTTGAGGGGCCACAGCAGTAGTATAGTGGGTAGGGCACTTGCCTTGCACATGGCAGACCTGGGTTCAATCACCCGGCACTCCATATGGTCCCCCAAGCCCCATCAGGAGTGATCCTTAAGCATAGTCAGGAGTAAGCCCTGAACACTGCTGGGTGTGACCCAAAAACAAACAAAAATAAATAAATAAACAAATACCTCAACTAGGTGCTGAAAGGAGGTGACATGTATGACATCCTATCAGTAACAATATCACAGTGAAACAATATCACAGTGAATATCACAGTGATAAAGAAAAAAAAATGCCTGTCAGAGTCACAGGCTGGGAGGCAGGAGGGAAACTGGGGACACTGATGAAGTGAAGTGAGTATCAGTGAAGGGATTGTTGTTGGGACATTGAACACCTGAAATTCAATCATAACTTTGTAATTTGCGGTGATTCCATTAACACTCACACACACACACAAATACCTGAAGCCATGTGTGTATACTGAGACCCTACCTGTGTTAGCACACTCAGTGTCTCATGTCAAGGTCTCATGTCAAAGTACCCTTCAGGGAAGTGGGGGTTCGGGGAAGGTTAAATATGGTGTGTAAGCGCTACATTCAGTATACTGTCCCTGACAAGATTCACACACCCCTTTCTAGGCACAAAGGCCTCTTAGGACAACGCTATCCCAGATGAGGTTCAGCCCACCCAGAGGGGAGGCCTCTCCTTGGGACTGTGAGTGCCTGAGGAGAGACCTGTCCCTAATTCTGCCCTCAGCTGTAGCAGGCTGAGTTTCTTCTCCCATGTCCCCTGCCACCCCGTCTTCCCTCAGTTTCCAGCCCAAGTTCTGCTTAGATGGAATGGAGAGAGGCCTTGAGGCAGCAGGCAACATAGAAACACCAACTCCAGAAATGCGTTTCTCTCCCGTTTATTCATCCTAGTTGGTCCGGAGGCAGGTTCATTCTCCACATGCAAGAACAGTCAGGCACCAAGTGCCAGGCTGGTGTGTCACCCTCTCTCCGTCCTGTTCATTCTCCCAGCCATCGTAGATGGTGCTCCTGGTGATACAACACTCCCTGCATTCCCAGGTGGGGGAACAAGGGCCAGAGGCAGCGGCAGCAAGTTCTGTGCCTGCCATTCTCACACTCCCCACAGCCTTGCAGCCTGTCGCAGACCTTAACTCTGGCACAAATCGGGAGCTCAGCCACTGCTGGGGCCTGCTGAGTCCCATTTCAAGGGTCACACAGTGACAAAAGGGGGTATAGCCAGCATCCTCAGAGTTTCTAGAGGCCGGTTGACACTAGAAAGCCAAACAGAGACTCCCTCTGGTCCAGACACTGACTTCAGGGCAATGAACCAAACTACTTCCATATCCACGCTTGCTAAAGCTAGAGTCACAACAAGAGGGGCACAGAGAGCAAGCGAGAGCCTCTCCTGGGATTTCTGGAACACCTTTGTCCATTCCTTGCAAGTTGGACATACATATTTCTTTTAAAATGTTTTAACTGACATATACTGAACATCGAATATCATATTAGTGCATTTTTCATTAGAAGCTTAAAACAATATGGTTTGCAACAGTTCCTCTATGTGGAAAGGTATGGTCTCTTGGGGACGGGTACTCTGGATTTCCCTCTCCTGTTCATTGCAGAGTCTGTCATTGTTATTTCCCTGGGTCTTCTCTGCGATTGCCCTGCCGTGGTCTCCATTACCATGCTGATAGCTGAGAGACGATTCTCTACCATGTGCCCTGGCTAAAGCATGGCCAGATAGCCACAGCAGGCCAGGATAGCCACCAAACTTCCTAGAGCAAATCCATCAACAGTGACCACAGCTTTAGCAGAGTAAGAGATGGGAGGCATAAGGGGGAGGGATAAGGAAGGCAGCTGGGAAGTAAATCCCAGGAGAATGGATCAGCCATGATCCTCAGATAAAGGACAGCCAGTCTGCCTTCTTTCCCCAGGGAGCAGGGGGACCCCGGTGCAGAAAAAAAAAGTGAGTGCAAGGCTAAGTCTGTACTTCTAGTGTGCATGGATGTGCTTCCATTCCGTGCCACTCGGTCTACAGCTGGACACCTCGGGGAGCCCGCCTGCAGCTACACAGGCTCCTCATCTACCTCACAGGCTTGCCCTGCCCCCACACACCCTCCCATGCAGAGGCCTGCAGGCTGCACTCCCCCGTGGACCAAGGCAGGCTGCACACTAGAACTCTCATGCACACACATCTCCTGCATATACATTCTCACTCTTGCACATATACACACATTGTTGAGTAGGTGTTCCCACATGCATACATAAATGTGTTGGCTCTTTTTTTTTTTTCTGAGGGTGGGGGTGCAGAAGCTATTCCCAGAGGAGCTCAGGAGACCATGCGTGCCAGGGATTAAATCAAGGTTGGCCACATGCAAGACAAGTGCCTTAATGCCTGTACGATCTCTCCAGCCCTAAATGCACTCACTCTTACAAGCTTTACATTCATTAACAAACACTCAGAGGCCTGTCCACATTAGCCTGTGTGTTCCAGATGTGTACACACAGCGCGTACGAGCTGATCCAGAGGTGCTCACTCACACATGCCTGCACAGGCCTGCTTTCATGTTAACACTGGCAGGCTCACACTATTTGCAAATAATCATCAAATTACTTAAGCACAATCTGCAAACATGCCTGCAACTACATACACAGATCTCTGTTCCCCTGTGTGGAGACACACCCTTAGCTCTGGTCCTGAGGCCTGGCTGGTGCTGCTCTCTGTTGGAGACAGCGAATAAGTTCCTTTCTGTTGTCCAGGATGGTGTCAAAGCTCTCTTGCAGACGGGCCTGCTGGTCAACCAGCTGGTGCTGCAGGGCCCGGATCCACTGCAGCAAGGCCAGGCGACGGTACATCACCAAGTGCACGTGGTGCTTCTCTTTCTCCTGCTCTTTGTAGCGCTCTTGGGCCTGTAGCTGCTGCACAGCCTGGGCCACGGAGGGCAGGAGGGGATCTGTGGAGCCCGGGCCTTGGGGGCTCCCGCAGGCAGGCTCAGGGCTGCTGCTAGGGCTGTTGATGCTTAAGGAGCTGCTGGCATAGCCGTTGTCCTCCAGAGGGGAGCAGACTGTGCCGGCCCCACCCATCTTCTCAGGCTCAGCTCTGGGGATCTCTGCCCCCTCGGGTGGGCTGCGGATGCCCCCCTCAGGGAGTTCAGGGGCTTGGAAACCCTGCTTGTCTGAGAGCAACTCTTCCGAGCTCTTCATTAGGATGGGCTCCCCGGAGCCTTGCATCTTGTGCCAATTCTCATTGGCATCCTTGGCACGGGCCATGAAGTTGAAGTTGTCATTTGACTGTGGCTCAGACTGACTTGGGGGTGGGCCTCCCAGCACCTGGCCCCCCTCGGTTAGCCCTGGCTGGATGGCAAACATCTGCCTGGAGAGGGGGGGGGGGAAGAATAATGAGTCAGAGCAGAGCAGGATGCTGTTTCTGACATCCCGAGGGACACGGGAGCCAGAGTGGTCTGACCGCTCTTTCTGGTTCCTTTCCCTCGACTCTAGAAACATCCTTCATGGTTCTCTCCCCCTCAGCCCTGACAGCCGCTTCTCAGTCCCCTGCAGAGGGGCCTCCCGCAGTCCCTGCCTTCTTGCCTTTCTCCCCAGATGACCTTGATGACTCAAATCTGTCTCCATGGTTCCCATGGCCACCGCATCTTCCCCTTCTCATCAGGTGCTCTCTTCACCCAGCAAATGCCCGTTAGCACTTCAAAATCCAGCTCTCCCATCCCCACCTCTCTGAAACCTTCCTGATACTCTCTCCATACACACTTTCCTTTGGGTCCCCAGTACATAACACTGGTTTTCTGTCCCTGGCATAGAGGAGATGGTCAGTAACTGTGTATTCAAATGCATTAACTGTCTTGTAACTGCAGTGTCTATGGGGTTTCCTGAGGCTTGGACTCCTCTAAACTAGCCTCCAGCATGTTCCCAGGCATGAAGCAGGTGGTGGGCCCCAGTGGCTGGGGGTAGGGAGAACAGGGGCTGTGGGGTGGGGGGGAATCTATTCTTCAGAGAGAACCCTGCACCCCCACTAACAGGCCTGTCTTCTGCCCTCACCCTGCTCTCCCAGTTGCTCTTGTGTTCCTGACCCCTGCTTGCCTCATGCTTAGGCCCTTGGGCGGGAGGAGGGGGGACCCCCCAACCGCACTATTCTTTCCTGCCCAGTAACTGACATCTCCCCTAATTAGGGTTTGAATTGAGAGCTGTTTACAGCCCACAGATGCCAACTAGGACTGGAGAAATGGGGCTGTCAGAATGGAGGCGGCAGGAAGAGGCTGTCTCTGGCACGGCCTGAGCCCATGTCCAGCCCATGTCCAGCACCCCCCGGACTCCCATTCTATTCAGCCAAAGCCTGGACAACTCCCCCGCCCCAATACAATATTTCCTTTTTTTCCTAAACTTGGGAAGGCCCATGAAGGAAACTGGGGGAGGCCAGAGATGGAAAGCAGGGACCTTGGCCCCCCAGGATCAGGCCCCCAAAGAACCAAGGCACTCTTAGGCGAGTGAATCCCTGACGCGTAGGAATGAGGGGGTGGGCTGGGCGATCAGTCGGGTTGTGGCCAGCTGGAGACCCTCTGCAGCCGCGGGGCGGCCGCTGCCTCCGAATCTCCCGCCCCACGCCCGCCGCCTGCTGTCCAGAACCTCCCCGGGCCCGGACTCACGGCCTGTCACTGCCTCCGCGGGTCCCACCGCGGGAACGCGTCCCTCCGGGCTGGGGTCGGGGGCCAAGCGCGGCGTCCACGCGAGCGCCAGCGGGGTGCGGGGCTGGCGGGCAGGCGGCGCGCCCAGTCCCAGGCCCGGGCAGCCGAGGCGGCGGCGTCAGCGCCGGGGCGGGGCGGCCGGGCCCACGTGGGCCGGTTCGGTTTTCCGCCCGGCTGCGGCGGCGGCGGCGGCGGCGGCGGCGGCGCGCGGGGCTTCACCAGCCCTGGGTCGGCCTCACCCGCTGGGTCCCGGCTCCGAGCCTTCAGCTCCGGCTGCGTCACTGGGCCCCTGCAGTCGGCTCGCCTGCCTGAGATACACTTGGAAGAGGAACATCTCCCCTCGCTTCTGCTCGACCCCTGCAAATCTCACCTCCTCTCGCTTCTGCTCGATCTCTCCGAGGCTTCCTCCCTGACCCTCTAAGAGCCTTTCTCGGTCCCCGCACCTTCAGCCCCTGCAGCTCTGCAGCTGGGACTAGGCCTCTGCAGACTTCTACCCTCTGCCTAAAGTTCTCTTCCCCGCAAATCTCTCTTTTTGTCTTTTGGACGACCCCCGGCTGTGTTCAGGACTTATACTTGGCTCTGTGCTCAGGCAGTCTGGGAAGGTTGGGGAGGGACCATATGGGGTGCCAGGGAGGGAGTAAACCAGAGTCTGCCCCCTGCAAGGCAGGGGCCCTACCCATTATACTGTCACTGGCCGCAGATAAATCTCTTGGCCGCAAACTCTAGTAGACTGACTCCCTTTTTCACGGTATTTATCAAAATTTGAAATTATACATGATCTGTGCTTATTTGTTTAAAGTCTCTTGATAGGTGCTCCATTTTTTAAAATTTTATAAGAATTTATTTTGTGATTTTAGGGCTACGCCAGCTGTGCTCAGGAGCTACTCATCTATAAAATCATAAATGTTTGTTTTAGGGATAAATTATGACCATACCAGAGTCCACTATAAAAGATCACTCCTGGCAGAGGCTCAGGGGACCCAAATGGGATGCTGGGAATCAGACCCTGGTCTCCGCATGCAGGTTGATGGCTATACGATCTGTCCGCCCTTCAGTTGCTTTAGAGCCCACCTATGAGCAAGTTCGTCCCATACTGCTTCGTCCTGACTTATTTCACTAAGTCTGGGCCCCCTTAGTTTAATCTATGGTGTGGCCAAAGGCAAGATTTCAACTTTTCTTGTAAATGAATACTGCTCCACTGTGTCATTCTTACAGCTGTGATGTGATTGAGATCTCATTATTCGTCTTGTGTGAACTTTCCTGGTAGCAATAATGAGCATCTTCTTTTTCTTCTTTTCTTTTCCTTTCCTTTCCCTTTCCTTCTTTTCCCTCCCTCCCTCCCTCCCTTCCTTCCTTCCTTCCTTCCTTCCTTCCTTCCTTCCTTCCTTCCTTCCTTCTTTCCTTCCTTCCTTCCTTCCTTGGGTTTTGGCCCACACCTGGCTGTGCTCAGGACTTACTCCTGGTTCGATGCTTAGGGATCATTCCTGGCAGGGTTCAGGAAACCATTTGTGGTACCCTGGATTGTATCCAGGTTGGTCACATGCAAGGACCGTATGCCCTACCCACTATCTCTCCAACTCCTAGCTCCCCAATTTTGTTGGGGATATGTGTATTTTTTGTTGTTGTTGTTCCTGAGTTTTGCAAATTCTTTATCCTCTGTAAGTTATATGGTATGCAAATATTTTTTTCTGTTCAGAACAATGTCCGTTTTTGTTGCTGTTATTTGTTTGTTTGTGAGCCTGTTTTTTGTTTGTTATTTGTTATTTGTTTGTTTGTTATTTGTTATTTGTTTGTTTGTGAACCTGGCAGTTCTCGGGACTTAATACAGGGTTCTATGCTCAGGGATCACTCAAAAGAGGTACTCAAGGGACCATACTGGGTCCCTAGGATAAAAGCCCATGAACTGCATGCAAAGCAAGTGCTACTTGTCTCTGTAATATCTCTCTGACCCTGTCCTTTTGTTGTTTGTTTGTGGTTGATTTTTTGGTTCACATACAGCGGTGCTCAGGAGCTACTCCAGGGCTTGTTCCTGGCAGTGCCAAGGGCTCTCACTCACTTTTCTCTCTCTGTATGTGTGTATATGTATGTATACATGTGTGTACATACACATTCATATGTATGTCTGTAGTACTAACATATGCAAATGTTGTACACTACCACTCAGCCACATCACAGGTAGAAAAGCTATGTATATTTTAAATTATGTATTTGGGACCTCCTAAGTGGTGCTAAGAAGGTCTCAGGGGCCATGCCCAGCAATTCTTAGCCAATCGAGCAAATCAGTTGAATGCTAGAGCTGAGGATGTCCCTGTGTGGCCTGGTTGTCTCTGGGTTCTCCAGGCCTACAGTCAGTGTGCTCAGGGGTCTCTAAAGCTACACCTGGCAATGCTCAGGGAACTTGTGGTGCTGTAATGAAACTGGGATTGGGTTCCGGCCTTAATCCCTAACATGCATCTTAACCCCTGTACTATTTCTCTGGCTACAGGGAAGTTAAATACAGATATATAGTCACACACATATCTTTGGGGTAGGGGCAGAGGCTGCTCAGTGGTGCTCAGGAATAACCTTCTGGCAGTGCTCAGGAGACCATATGTGGTGCCCATCAATAAAACCAGGGTGGAGACAGAAGAGGCAGCATGCAAGGCAAGTGTCTTACCCCCTGTACTATCCTTCTAGTTCCAGGAAATCTATTCATATATTTTCATTCTAATACGCGTGTATCTCATCATGGTTGTAATCAATCTACATGTTTCCCTTATGACTAATGATGGTGAATATATTTTGTTTGTTTTTTTGGATCAGCAAGTCCTGAACAGTGCAAGGTGTGCCCCAAAACAACAAAAAATACCAGGCAGTGTTCTGGGGCTACTCCCATCTCTGAATTCAGGGCTGTTCTGGGTGGAATCACAGGATCTTGTGGTGCTGAGGACTGAATGTGCACCCTCATCCCCCACCCCCTACCCCAGGCAAAGTATGTTCTCAGCCCTTTGAGCAAAGCTATATGTTTAAAGAAAAGAAAAACCTGTTCCCGGACAGGTCTGGGGCTCCCTTCCTGGCCTACTCCCAAGACTTCCTCCTTGTAGGGGAGTGAGCCCCTCCAAGGGATCTGAGACCTGAGCCTGAGTCCCCTCACTTCCTGCTTCATTAGGACAAGTGGCTAGAGTTTGAGAACTCTGTTTGCAATGAGAGAACAGAAGAATTATAGACTGTAATGATAAAAGCCAAAAGCAGTGGCTGTGTGAGAAAGGTTAAGACTTCTTAGACTTTTCTCTGGAGGCAACCCTAGAGAGAAGACTGGAACAAATTTGGCCTTTGGGGCCATTTTATAGGGTCCCCAATTGATGAGTGAACCAAGCAATAGATTGTAATTTCCTTATGTTCCCTCAACCCAGGCCCTTTGAAAACAAAACTAAGTGAGGCAATTAATAATCTTTGAGTCGTAACATATCTGAAAATACCTCTTTATTTTTCTTTCTTCATTTTTAAATTTTTCATTTTTTGCTTTTTGGGTCACACCTGACAAGTAACTAGGGGTTACTCCTGGCTCATCCACTCAGGAATTACTCCTGGCCGTGCTCAGGGGACCATATGGAATGCTGGGAATCAAACCCTGTTTGGCCGTGTGCAAGGCAAATGCCCTACCCGCCGTGCCATCACTCCAGCCCCTATTTTTCTTTCTTCATTTTTTGAAAGCGAGGAAGAATTCAAGTCTGAGAACCACCTGAGGCTTTCATTCTTCCAGCTCCAACTTTGCTCCAGCTCACCATTCTGTAGTCTAAAGTCTAAAGGGCAAACTAATCACACCCGCAAATCCTACACGGACAAAAATTATGGAAAAATGGAAGGAGAAAATACTTTTCTCCTTAAAATTGGGAAAGAAGTTAAAAAAGAAAAGGCAGAAAAAATTCAAAATTTGGATTCTCTTCCAGATAAGAACGTACTCAGAGAAGTCTGTATTCTTCATCCTTCAATAAGGATTAACTGGTTTTCCTATCCCATAGTCACAAGTTCAAGTTAGCCTTATCATCACCAGAGTTTTCTTCCCTATGAGATAAACCAAAACTTGCTAATGAAGGCTTTGAGCTTTGGTTGTCTAGAGCAGCTTTTTTTAGGTTGGAGGAATAGTACTGGAGGAAGGCTCTTGCTTTGCATGTGACCGATGCTGGTTTGATTCTCAATACCATGATCCCTTGAACACTGCCATGTGTCACTCCTGAGCACAGACAAGAATAGCCCCCAAACACCACCAAGTGTGTAGTCTAACCCCCCCCCCAAAAAAAAAACCCAAAACTGTCACTGTCACTGTCCTCCCATTATTCATCGCTTTGCTCGAGCAGGCCCAGTAACATCTCCATTGTGACCCTTGTTACTGTGTTTGGCATATCGAATACGTCACGGGGAGCTTGCCAGGCTTTACCGTGCGGGCGAGCTACCGAGAGTATCTCGCCGGGCTCCAAAAAACACTAGAGCTGCATTTCTCAACCATGGACCATATGAAGTCCCTGTGGACCCTCTCAGGGTATCCCAGGGAATTGCAGATAAAAATCAGCATGAGACTAGGTATCTCATTTTGTAGGACAGACGACCCACTGGAAGGAAGCAAGATTGGAAGCGGGCCATGGTTGGTAAAGGATGAGAAACACTGAGCTGAAGGTATGTGGGACTTGAAAGTCAGACTTCCTTTATTTCGTCTGATAGTTCAGTGACCCCAGGACTGTTTCTCCCCGCCTCTCCTCCATCCCTTCTAGCTCCCCGTGGCTCAAAAGGGATTCTGGTGTGTCCATAATGAAACCCCATGTCAGACGACTCAAGTCAGAGTCATTCCCTGGGTCTTTCTGAAATATGGTTAATACTTAACAGCAGTGAATATCACTGGTGGTTAACATCTGCCTGCGGCTTAATTAACACAAACTGCAATGCCTGCATCAATGCACGACAGGGCAGGGAAGATGTGTGTCTAGGACAGTAGAGACCACATTCCCTGGAAGCAAAGGCTAATTTGCAGTGAGAGATAATGATGCTGACCCACAGAAGCAGAAACAAAAGAAGTCAGGCACGGTTCTAGTTTCTGTGTATAGAGGACATACACTTTTGTCTCCCATCCAATACAATCACTTTCTGCCAAGCCTACCCTGAGTTGAATTCTTTCCCTGGTGATGTAAAAAAAACCCTGAATACTAAAACATTCATTCAAAAGGACACGCATACACCATTATTCATTATAGCATGATATCTAGACTGTGGAATCAATCTAGGTGTCCAATGGCAGATGAAAGGATAATGAAGGTGTGAGATATAGGCACACAATGGAGTACTATGCAGTTGCACGGAATGATGAAATCAGATGGAAGGTAAGAGGGTAGGGGGAACAGGGTACCAGACCTCTGACACAGCAGTGGTGTAGAGGTGTGGTACATGCATCCATCTAAACCATAGAGCCAACAACAATCAAAGTAGGAAACCCAAACTACATACACAATCAAACTTTAAAATGTGCCTGTAGACCTGGCACATTCAAGGGCATCTACCTTGAATGCGGCTGACCTGAGTTCGATCCCCTCCACGAGGCATCCCCTATGGTCCCTCCAGCACCACCAGTGCAGAACCAGGAGAACCCCCTGAGCATTGCTGGATGTGGCCCAAAAGAAGCAAAAACAAAAGTGCTGTCAAGGGGAAGGTGGGGCATGGGAGGATACCCAGGGACACCAGTGGAGAAAGTTGACACCGGTGGTGGGACTGGTGTTGGAACTAGTTTTATGCCTAAAACTCCACTATGAATGACTTTGTAAATCATGGTGCCTTAATGAAAAATTTTAATAAAAAAAAATCCTGACTGATCCAACAGAGCAAGGGGCCCCTTGCGTTACAGTTACCTCTCAGTCCTCACTGAGCAGCTGGGAGTCTCTTTGCCCTGAGCAGCCATTAGCCGTCCAGCCTACACAGTGACCTGGTTTCCTCTGTTTCTCTGCATTACAAGAAGCCTGAAATGCAGGACAATCTTTGTGTTCTCTGGTTAGCCACCTTCCTTCCTAGGGCCAGGGAGATGGTGCAGAGGGTCCAAGTTTGGCATGAGAGAGCCCTGGTTTAATCCCCGGTACTGCATGGTCCCTCAGCATTGCCAGGAGTGATCCTGTCTGAGTACTGTCTGATACCACCGGGGTATGTCACACACACTTCTGCCCCACCTCCAAGAGGAAAATTTCTCCCTAGATGTTAAAATATTCCAGTCTACAGAATCTAAAATGTGGGGTTGGAGCAATAGCACAACGGGTAGGGCGTTTGCCTTGCATGCGGCCAACCCAGTTTCGATTCCCAGCATCCCATATGGTCCCCCGAGCACCGCCAGGATTCCTGAGGCATAAGCCAGGAGTAACCCCTGAGCAAAGGCAGATGTAACCCAAAAAGCAAAAAAAAAAAAAAAATCTAAAATGTCAGAAACAAGGAGAAAGTTGAGAAACAACTCACCACTACCTTCTTGTGTATTATATCTTATCAGTTCTATAATGACAAATAATTGTTTGTTGGTTTGGTTTTGGGCCACATTCAGCTGGGCTCAGGGCTGACTCCTGGCTCTGCATTCAGACATCACTCCTGGTGGGCTCTGGGAACTATTTGGGCTGCTGGGGATCAAATCCAGATCAGTCACATGTCCAGCAAGTGTCCTACCGCTTGTAACTATCTCTTCAGCTTCATATTAAATGCTTTGGGGGAAGGGGAACAGAAATCAAAGCATTTTAATGGGGAGGGGTCTTCAGGGAGGGTTGAAAGCTGACATCCTTGGCCAGCCAGGATCTCCGCAGCAGTATAGCAGCAGAAAAGGACGAATGCTTTTAAAGCCCATCTTGTACCATATGGGGTACCAGGTATTGAACCTAGGTTGGCTGCATGCAAGGCAAGCATCCTACCCACTGTACTATTACTCTGGCCGGGCCTCGGGCTTTTCTTAGTTGGTCATTGTGTGACACACTCCCGTCCTTTATCATTAGTGCAATAAAATAGCTAATGCTTAGACTTGTACTGGCCACTTCTTATAGTTTTAGGGCCTGAGGAACAGAAACAGCTCAGAAGGGCAGGGGCCTCCATGTCTGCATGAACACAGAAAAGCAGATGTATGGGTTCTGCTACTCACCAGAAGGGCCCCAGTCAGGATGCCAGCCACTGACACTCAGGACTTGGGCACAGAAATCAGAGGAGTCTAGTACCACCTGGACAGAGCTCTGCAGTGGGCCAGCCAGTCCTGAGGGTCTAAGAGTAGACAAGCTGACAGGTGTTAGTCCCCAGAGACTGGGAGTGTTGAGCCAGATCCAAGCCCTGGGGTCCTGAGGTTTCGATACAAGGCCCCAAGGAGATGAGGGAAGAGAAGCAGAATTTCATCCCAGGAAATAGGATAGGCATAAGGATTCCTCTACAGATGGATCATTTCTCACAGAATAAAAGGGGAGCGGGGAGGATCAAGGTATTTCAGCTTCAAAGACCAAATTCTTCTCTTTCATTCATTTCTATTCAGTGCACAGAGTGTTAACTGTGTTTGAGCTACTGAACAGGAGAATCTGAGCAGACTTGCAAATGGTGGCATCTTGGAATACTCCCTGTTTTGAAGAGGATAGAAAAGAGTGGATTAGCCACTGTGATGTTCCCTCCCTGCCTTTAGCATGGAGCTAAAGGCAAAGGTAATCAGAACAAGAGGACAAGGAAAGGCATTGCAGAAATGGTGTTTGAGTCCACCCTAAATGATGCAGAGAAACTCCCCAGGAGGAGGGGGGGGAAGGCAGTGATCTGGGAGTGAGTGGTCAGACATGGAGGTGGCCGGTGGGACTGGGACATGGGAGAAAATGGAGATAAGGGTGAGGCTGGAGGATAAAATTGGTTCCACTGTGAAAGATCTTGACTATATTCCAGAGTTTGGGCTTCATCCTGTGGGCAGTAGAGAAATAACCAAGGAAACCCTAAAGTTTCCACATCAAAGCACAGCGTCTAGTTCGGGACAAGCTCCATTGTTACTTACTTTCTCCTCTTTTTCTTTTATGGGGAGGGTGTGGGGGTCACACCTGGAGGTGCTCAGGATTTACTCCTGGCTCTGCACTCAGGAATTACTCCTGGTGGTGCTTGGGGACTGCATGGAATGTTGGGAATGGTACCTGGGTTGGCTGTGTGCAAGACAAATATACCCCACCCTGCTATCTCTCCAGCCCCTGCTTTTTCCTCTTTTCCTGACAAGTTTCACTATCTGACTTGGAGAATTTAGATAATAGGCCTTGCATTTTGTTAAACAAATTATAATTGTGAACATTTTTACTTGGCCTTCCCAACCAGGGCCAGCCCTCCAGGACTTTTTTTTTTTTTTTTTTTTTTTTTGCTTTTTGGGCCACACCTGCCAATGTACAGGGGTTATTCCTGGCTTTGCACTCAGAAATTACTCCTGGCGGTGCTCAGGGGACCATATGGGATGCTGGGAATCAAACCCAGGTTGCCCGCGTCAAAGGGAAACGCCCTACTGGCTATGCTATCGCTCCAGCCTCTCCAGGACTTTTGATGTACCAGAGAGATCTAATGGCAGCTTAGAAGGAAACTCATTCTCCAGAATGAGCTGATTCAGTAGCAGAAGGAAGGCTAGGAAGCTGGTGACCTAGTTGTTTTGTTCATCCAGTTCTCTTCTGTCTCTTAAAGGTAAACTGCTACTGGTCTGTAAAGAAATTGCAATGTTGGGGCCAGGAATATCGTTCAGAAGTAGAGCATTTGCCTTGCATGTGGATTCAGTCCCTGGCAACACACACACACACACACACACACACACACACACACACTGATTACTTTAAGACATGTCCTTGCTTTACCCCAATCTAGCTGTTTTCTCAGCTGTAAAATGTGGGGGAGTATCTTCAATCTAAAGTTATAAAGCTTTTTTAAAGTCTTAGAGTTTAAAAATAACAACTGACACACACATATACTTGAGGGGCTGGAGTTGTATCTCAGTAATAGAGTATGTACCTTGCATTTGTGAAACCCTGAGTTGACATCACACGAACACCCCCCCCAACACACACACACACACACACACACACACACACACACACACACACCCCAAAAACAGACCAGAGAAAGCACTGCCAGGAATGACTGCTGAGCACAACTTGATGTGGCAAA
This sequence comes from Sorex fumeus, assembly GCF_029834395.1. Taxonomy (NCBI): domain Eukaryota; kingdom Metazoa; phylum Chordata; class Mammalia; order Eulipotyphla; family Soricidae; genus Sorex; species Sorex fumeus. Next base: position 50,922,036 of record NW_026606104.1, read on the forward strand.
AATACATAACAAGGGAAACCTTTGCAATACACCTATTTGAGATCTTCTCCCCTCCCCCTGAACTCTCCACCTTTAAAGATTCCCAAGGAGGCTCACAGGAAACTTTTGAAGTTCAGTGGGGCAGATACCAAATAGGAAATGGATTTCTCCATTGGCCTCCCATCCCTACAGGAAAAAAGGAGAAATGGAAGGGTGTTTTGGAGCTCTGGAAGGACAAGAGGAAGTATAGATAATCTGACAAGGAGAGCAGAAAAGTCAAATTCAGAGTTCCCATGCTGTTGACTAGAGTCCATGCCAAGAAAGTGCTCTAGATAGAAAAGTTGATTGGGGATCAGAGAGATAGTACAGCGGTAGGGCGCTTGCCTTTCACACAGCTAACCTAGCATCCATCATCAGCAGCCTGATAAGGTCCCTCGAGCCTGCCAAGAGTGATCCCTGAGCTCAGAGCCAGGAGTAAGTCCTGAGCACTGCAGCGTGTAGACCAAAACCCAAAAAAAGTAAAAAGAAAGAAAAGCTGATCTGCAGGAGAAATGAAAGAAGGGTGTTCATCCTACCCCCTTCCTAGCAGCTGCCTCTGTGGGCTCTATAATCCTTCTGTCCTGGTCCCCCTTCCACCCTCTGGCTGCCCACCTCTCCTCCACCCACCCCATTCATCAGAAGGAAGGTGCTGCAGCACAGTCTTTCTGGGTCTGACAGGGCCTTTCTGGGTGCCCCCCACAAGTAACTACTTAAGCTCCAACACAAAGGACTAGGCTGAATGGTCTTGGAGCAGTGGCTCGTGCAGAGGGAGAGGCTTCAATAGGATTTGGGGAGAAGGGTGCATAAACTGCTTTGCCCCAGCAGCCCTCAATGCAGGAGCTGGAGTTGGCATGTGCCGAGGGGCGGGGCCCGGCAGCTGCCTCCCGCCCTGGAACAATGATTTATTCATTCTCATGGTGCACTCAGAGAAAACAGGCAGAGGGGAATGTGGCCCCACAAATTGCCCTTGGCCTTGGCTGATTTCCACAGTAATCACCCATGCTTCAGAGGACACCTCCAGATTTAAAGTAATTTTTGGCCTAAAGCTTGTCCTTTCTTTTCCCTATAAGGAATAAGATAGTAGAGGATTCACAGGAGGTTCAATTTCAATTCCATTCTGTCCAGACACCTCCTCCTCACACCCATTTCACAGTCAGAGAAACTGATGCAAGGAAAAAAAGAAGTCACATGACTTGGCTGTCTCAGGGTTGCCCCAGGGGTGAAACAAAGGAGCCGGTAATTGGAGAGGGGAGGACAGGGAGTGCTTAGCATAGATAAAACTGAAGGCAAAATGAAAGCAATAAAAGCAAAGAGGCCATACCTGCGGTCCCCAACCTGCTTCCCAACCCCCAACCCCAACTACCTCTGGCTCTGATTCCCGGCAGAATCTCAGGGATTAGGGGCAGAATGAAAAAAGGTACGCAAAGATGCTAAAACCAGTAGATTAAAAAAAAAAAAAAGCTGGGTGGGTAGGTGGTTTCAAAAAGCTAAATTGTGACAAGAATAAATTTGCTCTTTCCCTCTCGCCTCCATACCTCATGTCACCAGGGCTAGATCACACATACACACACACAATCATGTAATAAATAAAACTAAAAATCAATACCGTTAGCAGAACAGGGAGAACCAGATTGAAGTGACCATCCTCAGACTGGCCCTTGGGCCTCCTGGCCCCAAGCTCATAATTACCTTGTCACACAGAAAACAAATCTATGGCGAGTGGTAAGTGTGGCGAGGTGGGAGATCCTCGGGAGGAGGTGGCCTGGCTGAGGAGGGAGAAGGGGTTGCCACAGGAAGACTGATTGGCCTCCCCCTGCTGGGGATGGGGGTGGGGTGCTGAGCCCAACACAATTGAGGCCCGAGACAGTTTCAGAAAGTTTTCTTCCTGAGACTGGAAGGCAACACTGAGGAAGGTGGCTGAAAACACTGCACAGCGGGGACAGGGTAAAGACCTCAGGCCCACGCCAGAGTCTCAGGACAGGTGTGGGACGCTGCTGCCCTCTGGTGGACACAAAAGACAGCAGCGCCGCCCCGCTGGAAATTGCAAAGGAGTCCTTTCCTGTAGGTGCTCAGCCGACCAGAGTGTCTGGGATGAACCCAGGTTGGCTGCCTGCAAGAACCTTACCTTTTCTGGCCCCATCCTTTCCTATCTTAAGTCCTTGTCCACTGGGATTCGCACACCCCAGGAAGAAGACTTTGAAACCGTTAGCATGTAGGATGTTTAACACCCACATTCAGTGTCAAGGGAAGGCGACAAGAGAAGGTGAACTGCAATATAGGCCTGGGTTAATCTCAGACCATCCTCTATTGCCTCCCCCTTCTCCCCAACTCTGAAACCCTTCAAATTTGCCCCCAAATGAGTTAAGAGATGGCCAGGCTTTTCTAATCCTGTTGTCATTGGATGCAGCCTGTGCTGGATGGGATGCTGGCCTTGAGCAAGTCTTTCTTTGTGCTTAAAGGGGCTGGTCATAGAAGGCTGCCTGAAGTTAGTATTCCAGCAGCTGTATCGCCAAGGCCTTCGTCACAAGGCCTTTAACCCACACGCTGTGGATACTCAAAAAACACAAATTCATCGAATGTAAGGTTAGACCAAGCTCAATGGAAGAGACCACAAATTGGTTATTTAAGCTATGAAGATTCTTAAAAGGGGTCAGGGGAAAGGCTGGAGATAGTATGGCAGGTAGGGTACTTGCCTAGCCAACCTGGGTTCAATCCCCAGTACCCCAGATGATCTTCTAAGCTCACTGTTGCTCAAAAACAAAAATAAACAAAAAAAGAGTCAGGAAAAGCTAAATGCTCAGATTCATAGATTTACTCATTCAACAAGCACTCAATGAGGTTATTATATGCCAGGGTTGGAGCCAGACACTTTTAACATTATCTTTTTCTTTTTGGGCCACACCCAGTGGTGCTCACGGGTTACTCCTGGCTCTGCACTCAGAAATCACTCCTGGTGATTACCATATGGATTCCCAGGATACAACTCTGCAAGGCAAACATTACCCGCTGTACTATCACTCCAACTCTTAAACATGTTTATCTAATTTTCACAACTGTGGAGCTAGTATTAACTCAGATTATTCAGATGAGATTATGGTATTAAGTAGCTTTCACATTCAATGGCACTTTTAAAAATGACACAATGGGACACGTAGGTTCTTCCAGCCACAAAGGGTCTTGGCTGTGTTGTGTGATGTGTGCATGTGTATATGTGTGTGTGTGTGTGTAGAGAGAGATGGCTTGGCTCTCCCTCTGCTTCCAGACAAAACATTTCCTCCTGCACAGCCAAGAGAGATGTCCACACCTGCCTCTTCCTTCCTCCTTAGTAATGTTGCTGCCTAGAAGTAACAGGATCATAAGCTTTAACTTCCTGGTTGTAGCTGCCAAACTAGTTCCTTTTCTGGAAATTTAATGAATTTAATTTAACGAATTTAATGAATGCACAACCTTTAATCCCCCCACTTGGCATCTAAGCATCAGAAAATTATGAAGGGGTGAGTTCTTCCCTTATGTCTAACATTCATAGCTGCCGTGATGATTTTTGGAAAATCTCATTAAAGGGGCCAGAGGAGGAAGTTTCTGCTCTAGAAACCTCTGCACCTGTATCGCTTACTAAGCCATTGGCACAGGAAGGAGACAGGGTCTGAAGAAACAGAAAACCATGAGCTGTTCTTTTATAGCTCTGCCACATTTTCATCCTTGGCTAATTAAATCTTTCAGCATTCTCCCAGCCACCAATATAGAAATTCTAGTTTTCTCATTTAGATTTTTAGATTCTAATCATAAAGAACTTGAAGAAAACTGAGGGATGAAACACACACACACACACACACACACACACACACACTCACACACACATGCACGCACACACATCTTTCCTCCTAGGCCCTCAGAACCTAATTTTTCACGTTTGGAAAACCCAGATGATTTTTGCCTGGGTCCATCTGGTTTTCCAAATAACCTGTCTTTTTGATAAATAACGTAAGTTAAATTAGACAAGACAAAGAGAGGGGTGGGCAGCTTGCTTTTTCCTTCCCTCAGCCTCTGAGAAAAGATGGGGGTTGAAAAACCCACATGATGACTCACTCCCTAATCCTGCCCCAACACTTCCTGCCCTGAGACTACTCTCCGAAGGGAGTTACGAGTTTCGTCTTTACCCCACCTCCAGCCCACCAGCCCCAAAGAATACCAGACAGTGTGTCTCTCTAAAAGGAGGGGAAAGAACCCTGGTGTCCAGTTCCAAAGCTTACTCCCATCACCCTTAGGCTGCAGCTACTTCAAACCCTCCTTTTCCCATTATGTATCCCGCCACAGGGAAGAACTGGATCAATAAACTGAAAATGAAAAACCTTTAAGGTGAGAGGAGAGAACAGAAAGAGGGATGGGAAGGATGCGGCTAGGACAGATCCAGACAATATGACTACTGGGAACAGAGAGATCTGGCCTCTGGGTTTCAAAAGGTAAAATTTGAGAGGGCAGTAGGCATCACACAAAGCCATGTCTGTTCCCCTCCAGACCTCAGACACACAAGCAAACCTCCAACCATATAGCAGCACCAACCCCAACACAGAACTAGTCATACTGGGCCTACAGTAACCCCGAGGCTGAGGGGTACTGGGAAGCTCAGTCTTTCCTTCCCACTCAGACGGTAATGCAGTATCAGTCCTTGCTTCTTCAGCAGAGTTAACAAGCAGTAGTACGGCTTCAATCATTTCACACAAATTGGTACCTTTGATCCTACTGTAACCCTGTAAGTTACACCAAATCATTTCACTTTATTTTGGGGCGAAGGACTCCCCACAGTGCTCGGAGATTATCAGGGCAGGTGGTGGTGCCTAGGGGCCATGCTGTGTCCGAGATCAAACTTGCACATGCAAGGTGTGCATTTCATCTTTGAACTACTTCCCCAACTCAAGCCATTTCAATTTGGTCTCATTTTTCCAGAATAAGGAAGTAAGTTCTGAGAAAATGACATATCCAATATGATGCCACTTGTCCTTTGAAAAGAGGTCTCATAGCAACAAGCTCTATTCAACAAGCTCTAAACACTAAAAAGTTTCATTTTAAGTAATTCAGCTCCAAGTTGGTGACCATGAACTCTTCTAGACTTCAATTACTTGTGGTTCAATAAAGAAAATACATTGTCTATGGAACAACTCTGGGCTGGAGCAATAGCACAGCGGGTAGGACATTTGCCTTGCATGTGGCCGACCCGGCTGACCCGAGTTCCATTCCTCTGCTCCTCTTGGTGAGCCCGGCAAGCTACCAAGAGTATCTCGCCCACATGGCAAAGCCTGGCAAGCTACCCGTGACATATTCGATATGCCAAAAACAGGAACAAGTCTCACAATGGAGATGTTACTGGGTCTGCTCGAGCAAATCGATGAACAACCGGAGGACAGTGCTACAGTGCTACAGTGCTATGGAACAACTCTAAGTGCCGGGTCTGTAACTGTTACCCAAAGCATATTTGTTTTAAAAAAACAGATAAGGCCTCTGCTTTCAGAATTTAGTCAATGGGAAAGGCACTTCTAACCAAATGTTAATTGTAGTGAATGGCATAGAACACCTGCCTTGCAAATGTATAGTCATGAGTTCGAATCCCTGGTGATGTCACATGCATCCAGCATGGTCCTGGTAGTTCAGCTGTTTGAGTCTGTCTGGTTGTGATCTGCAAGCTATTTCCAGCTACACCACCACTGGGTGTGTGTAAGCACCACAAAGGGGTATGACCCTTGACGAGCACGACGAAAAATCAGACGTGCAAGTGCTGCAGCCAGGAAGTGCTATCCCTAGAGAGCATCACAACCACAACATGCATACCTCAACTAAAATGTGACCACCTTGGTGCCAGTGTATAGAAGGTAGGGTGCTTGCCTTACACATGGCTGACCAAGTTTCAGTCCCCACACCCTGAGCCCCCCAGGAGTGATCCTTGAGTGAAGAGCCAGGAGTAAGTCTTGAGCAGCACTGAGTGGACCCAAAACCAAAAACAGAGTGTGACTCTCAGTCAGCCCATATGCAAACAGCACAACTAAAGGGAAGCAAACCTCTGAGAGCACTATTGCTACAAGTGTGACTGCTGTTGAGCATCTCAGCTAAAAAATGTGCAAAGATTAGGGCAACAGCACAAAGGGCTCGAGTGTATGCTTTGCAGACTTGGAGCCCTGTACTTAAGCCCCAGCACTGTGGGGAGCAAACCTGCAGGAATATGCTGGCAGCGATCCTCAAGCACCACTGGCTGTGGCCTCCAAACAAAAATGTACAGGCACCATTACCAGAAACACAAACACCAAAGAGAAAGAGGAGAAATTAAAAAAAAAAAAAAACCCACCCATTTATTATACCTTGCTACGCAAAGAATGAAGGGGAAAAGGTAAAGATAGAAAAGGGAGAGAAGGGGCTGGAGCAATAGCACAGCGGGTAGGGCGTTTGCCTTGCATGCAGCCAACCCTGGTTTGATTCCCAGCATCCCATATGGTCCCCTGAGCACCGTCAGGGGTAATTCCTGAGTGCAGAGCCAGGAGTAACACCTGTGCATCACCAGGTATGACTCAAAAAGCCAAAAAAAAAAAAAAAAAAGGAAGAGAAATTTGGGAGTGTCCTATGGTCGACTAATGTGAAGGAAGAGTGGACTGGCATTTGGGAAATGGGGTAATCCATTTAGGCCTAATGATGCTTGAGGATGTCTAAGGGCCTCATAGACAAGTGATCCCGTATTTTCTAGGTGGGTAGTGGCCGCATCATCTAGGTTTATGGAGTTTTACTCCGTGATGTTCACACAGCATCAAAAGTGCTTCCTTTCTCATTCAGCAGTGCATGACTGTCTGAAGGGCAGGCCAGAGAGTCATTCCCCCTTACCTGCTTTCTGTTGATATTGCATTGACCAGGGATTGCACACACACAGTTTTAGTGCTCTCAGCAGACCCCCCGGATTTGGTGCTCAAACACTCAGCTGCTATGCTCATCAGGAGCCACACTCTATTAGCTGCAGTGCTTGTACACAGTTGGCTGAAGTGTAGCCAGAAATCACTTGTGGGACCAGGCAATCTGAAGCAAAACTACCAGAATCAAGACCACTGGGATCTAACTCACAACCTTACGCTTGCAAGGCAGGAGCTTAGGCCATTGAACCATCACCTGGCCCTAAGAATGTGAACTTAATTCTCAGTGCAAAAGAAGTCACTGAAAGGCTTTAAATGAGGAAGTAACACCTTTGAGTTTTTATTATAAAAAGGTCATCCCCCCCATCCCATCCCCAGTGCTGTGTAGACTGGATGAAAGGGAAGGAAAATAGGGAGAGGGGTGGTCAGGAGGCTACTAAAGAACTCTGGCAAAAAATAATGGAATTTTAGAGTAGGACAATGGCTACAAGCTGGAAAACTGAGCTGATTCAAGATAAAATTAGAGAGAAATAGAACTTGATTTTTTTTTGGGGGGGAGGCGATGGTCACATCTGTCAGTGTTCAGGGCTTACTCCTGGCTAGGGTACCAGGGATTGAACCCAGGTCAGCCGCGTGCAAGGCAAACACCCTACTTGCTGTGCTCTCACTCTGTCCCCTAAAATGATAGTATGTAGGGAAGGTGTCAGAAATACCCTTCAAATGTCAAGCCAAAGTATCTGTGTATGTGGATATGCCTTTAACATGAAAACAGGAAACATAGGAGAAAGAGCAGGTCTTAGAGAATATGTTTAAAGATGTTACATTTAAGATGTCTCTGAGGGGCTGGAGAGACAGCATAGCAGATAAGGCTTGCCTTGCATGCAGGTGAACTATATTCAATTGCTGGCACCACAACTTTCCTCTCTGAGCAGAGAGTCAGAGCCAGAGCCAGAGCGAGGAATAAGCCCTGAGCACACCTGGGTGTGGCCCAAAAGCAAAAAGCCAAAAAAAAAAATTGCTTATAAAGTGATTCAAAAAACACAATGCAGTTATGACACTGGCAACTTCTTACATTTGCAGTGTAGTACTTGACATAATATATTCACAGATAGTTGCCAAGTGTAGACTCACAGCACCTCCAAAACAGGCTTGAATTTCTATCTGCATTTTACAGATAAATGGAAGCTCTGAAAGGTAGTCATTTAACTTTTACTGAGCAACTCTGCATTCCAGGCCACATGCCAGGAGGGAGTAGGTTACAAAGATAGAAGAGACAATACTGTCTCAAGGATGCATAATCAGATAAAATGACAGTATTCCTCCTAGAAATATCCTTTGCAGTCCTTAGGTGTCCAAGTCTCATGACAGGAACCACCACAACTTATTAGACTAATTTCAGATTAAACAATCAAAAATCTCCAGTGGGAGAAAATTATTAGAAATTTTCAAATGGAGGGGGCTGGAGTGACCGTACAGCGGGTAAAGTGTTTGCTCTATTTCAACCTGGGTTGATCTCCAGCATCTCATCCCATATGGTTCTCCAAGCACCACCTGGAGTAACCCCTAAGCACTAACCCCTAAGCATCGCCAGGTGTGACCCTGAGCAGCTGAAAATAAATAAATAAATAAATTCTCAAAGTGGAGTCCAGATTGTAGAGAAGCAGTTAGGTGGTGAGGAAGCACACAGAGCTGAATACCTTGTCTCCATAATGCTCTGGTGAATAAAACCTGATGCTTTATGAAAGAGATTTTTAGTGCAGCTTATGTAACTGTGAACTGAATTAATGAGATCAGAAACCTGTTTAAATGAAGGAGATACCATGTGTCCCTACCCCCGAGTGTGGAACAAGAGGAGGCAGAAGGACAGACGTTGAACATACTCTGGAGCTCCCAGACTCCTGGGGTTCTCGTTGCTCTGAATGTGTAATTCCCAAACTAGGAAAATTGAGTCCTGGCAGGAGCCACAGCAGCAGGCCCTGGTGCTGCCACTCATGTAGACGAGGCTGAAGCTGATGGCTCAGGGCTTTGGACATCAGGTCTAAGGGTCAGTCACAAGTCTTTATTTCCATCTTGTTACCAAGGTCAAGGTTTAGCTTGCTTTATGATAGCTATATTAGTATGTGGAAAAGTGACGTAGTATTCAAGATTCAATTTTTAGGGGGAGGGGACGGGTGAATGGGGGAAAAAACACACCAGTAGTTCTGGGGGTTGCTAATGGTGTTTTGTTTGGGAGCCGCTCCTAGGAGTGCTTGGTGAATCATACACTTCTGAGACCTGAATCCAAGGCTCCAAAATACAAAGCATGTGCTCCAGCCCACTGAACCATCCCCCAGTCCATGACTCGACTTTTCTTTCTTCCCACTGTACACTCTTTCTGAAGCCTAAATAAAAGCCAATCACCCCAGAATCCTATCATTCATTTTCTTATCTTCAGTGGTCAATATGAATCATCTTCCCACATAAGAAAGGATATGAGAAAAAAGGAGAAATACCTAGTTCTCTCTCCCAGTTTTCTTTTGCCAGCAAGAACTGCCTTGGGCACTGTAAGAATGCAGAAAGAGGGACAATAACTCTCACCTTGCACCATCGTTATCTTAAATTCCCTATAAAAAATACCTTTTATATAAGCTCTCCTCATCAGCACTGAACCCAACCACCTGGGGTTTGTTGGGGGGCAGAGGAGGGACAAATCCATACTCAGCTGTACTCTGGGCTTTTTCTTGGTTCTGTGTTCGGAGGTCACTCCTGGAACTGCTTGAGAAACCATACGAAGGATTAGAGATGAAATAGGGGTTAGCCATGTGTAAGACAAGTACCTTAAGTCCTATACTCTCTCTCTAGCCCCTGAATCAAACCACTTAAGTTCATCTGATCCTGGGGTAGAATTGAGAAGTCAATGAAGGGACTAACAGCAGCCTCTCACTTAGGCCAGATAAGACTTGCTGAGAAAGAGGCAGCTGAGACATTAGACAGGCACCTACTAAGAATGAGCATCCACTCCGGACACTAAATTCGCCCCTAAGGCATTACATTTATTGAAAATTCTACATGCATATTAAAACATCTTTATATACATTTTTCCCAATACATGATTACAAATATACAAATATAGTTTCTGTCAAAGCTAGCATTTTATGCATTGGAAACTTTTGAAAATTTACATCCTAATTCCATTAAACTGGTATTCCCATCTGCCAATTAAAAACTGACACAATACATCTAATTTTCAAAGTCCAGCTCCTGAGAGGGAATTTCAGTATGTGTATAGAATGTTTGTCCAAAGCAGTAGTGACTTCCATTCTGAGATGGGGAAAAAGTATTTAAAATTCTGAGAGCCTGTAATAGTGGATGATTTGGGTGTGGATAGTTCAGATGATTTGGCATTGGTGGCAATTCTCTTCAACAAATTTTTTTAATAAATCCACGGTAGTCTTCTCTCAAAAAAAAGTACCAATATATAAAATTATCCTGATTAGTCTGGGTACACTCAACCAGCTGAATACAACAGATGTTGATATCTCTTTTTGTTAGGATGAAAAGGCTCCTTAAACAACCGTGTCTGAAGCAGAGAATTTAATCATGAGACAGAGCTCTTTCTCGTGGAATACCTAAGGTGGACAGACACTGGGCTGATGTCACCTTTTCTCTTCCTCCTTACATTTCAGAAAATAAAGGCCAAGGTCTTTCTAACTTTCAGTTTGCGTCCTTATTGTAAAGAAAGCAAGAAAAGGATCGGAAGGACCAGAAAGTTCAAAGGGCACATGCTTTGCACATTATAGCCCAGAGATCAAATCCCAGCACCACCTATTTCCTAAAGCACCTGAAAGCGTGGCTCCAAAACAAAAAGTTAATTAGAAATTTGCTTTGGGAAAAGATAGAAAAATGAAAAGAAAAATAAAAAATAAAAAACAATAGCTCATCTGCTGGTTCCTAGTTCCTCTGTCTATGAAGCCTCTCTCTAAGTCCTGGTTACCACAGTACAGATCTTTGGGTCGTGCGGGGTCATTCTGGTACTGACATTCACTGCTTTCTATAATGCCATTCTTTTACTCCTGCAATCACTCCAAAATATTGCAACCATTCCTGGTGTCAACCCAGGAAGATGCTAGAATAAAGTGTAAAATACATAAATGGAGAAATGAGCTGTCACCAAATACTCTATGAGTTAATATTGTAAACACTGCAGAATTAAAATTAGTGACCAACTCAGAAAAATAATATTAAGGGAAAAAAAAAGATGTCCAGAGGGATGCAGTGGAATGAACTTGAATCAGTTTGGAACTGTAACACACTGATTACGACAGAAAAGTGGTATCACCCACATGAACATTTATCCAACCTTCAATGCCAGAATCTTCTCAAAGCAGTCTCCACATTAGTATTGGCATTCTTAATGATGTTAGCTTTCCAAATATTTGAAGACACTTCGCTTCAGTCCTGAAGTGCTATCATCTGTTTTGAGGCGTTTAGGTGAAGGAGTTGTTGTTATTCCAGATGAACATTTTTTTCTCACCTAGAGAACAAAGAGTCAGGCCCAGCTCATGACCCTCATATAATTACTTACTTTAGTTAGTCCTTTAGCAATTCAAAGTTAAATTATGAATGGTTAACAACAGGGTATATGTGAGGGAGTAAGAAAATATAAATCTTTGGGCTGGGAAGATAGCTCAAAGGATTGAAGCAAATGATTTGCCTGTGAGAGCCCTGGTTTTGCACACCACTTGGTGTAACCAACCCCTGCTTTACAAATGTAATTTATCAACTTTCCAGGCAAGTTTCAAAGTCACTATCTTCTGGGGACAGCAATCCCCTTGTACTTTATTGGGGAGTAAAGGATTAACACTACAGGATAAATCTGTTAGCTGGAAATACAAACACACACAGTTAATTATATTTATTCTGGCTTGGAAAGCTAACCAAATCAGTTCTCAAATTTCCTACCTGAGGCTTCAATGATTCCTTTTCTGCTTCGGCCTTGACAGGAGAAAGTGTATGGAAAACAAAGTTTCGTGAATTTCGAGGAGCACTGGGGTTGAGGTCAGAAAGGGCAGCCAGTTTCTGAAGCATAGCTTTGGGCTGGTTTAGCAAAGAGCCCATCTTCAGCTAAGAAAAGAAGAATCATCTAGTATCAAATTCCAAGGGCCAAGGAAATTATAAGAAGCCAGTTCCTCCCTCCCTACCCTAGACTGAGGGAACACATTCCTAACCTATTCATATAGAACAACAACAACAAAAAGACTTCTTACACATTGACTACATTGACTTCCACTTCCTATAGCAATCCCCCTCCTTCTGTGAAAGTTGTCCCTTAGCTTGACCTGGGCCTTTATAACACTGCTGATCATGAAGTCATACTAACAAGTTCCCAACCAACCTGGTTAGTAGTTCCTGGTCTGATGGCTTCAAAGGGATTTCTGAGTAAGGATTCTGATTCTTGAGTAACCACAGTTCGATTAACTAGAAGAAAAAGAAAATAGAGAGGTTTGTCCAGGCAAACTGGGTAGAATTACTTTTAACGTTTTTGGTGCTGAGGATTTGGGTCTCTCACATGGAAATCTTGTACTTAATCACTGGGCTACATACTTAGGCAAAATGACTTCAAAATTGAAATAAGAGGGGCCAGAGTACAGCAGGGAGGGCATTTGCTTTGCATGCGCCTGACCTGGGTTCAATCCCCAGAATCCCATATGGTCCCCTAAGGACCACCAGGAGTACAGAGCTAGGAATGACCCCTGAGCATTGCCAGGTGACTCAAAAAGAAAAAAAAATCAAAAGAAGACATTAACTAAACCAGTAAACTATAGGAATTCTATTTTTTTTGTTTTGTTTTGGAACTTCCTAGGCAGTTATGGGGGCAACCAAGGTTACATGTGGCAATATTTCAGAAGACATGTGGGAATCTAATCCTACAACTCACACATGCAAGACAAGGTATCTATGACAGAGCTATACATTTTGATTTGATATTGTTTGGGGTCATACCTGGCGGTGCTCAAGGGCTACTCCAATCCCTATGCTTTGAGTTGCGGTATACCAGTAGTGCTAGGGGACCACATAATATTGGGGATTGAACCAGGGCTGACTTGTATGCAACAGGTACTTTAACACCTATACTATCTCTTCATCCAAGATTGATTAGTTTTACTTTATTTTAATTTTATTGAATCATTGTGAGATCCAGTTACAAAGTTGCTCATGATTGGGTTTCCATCATATAATGTTCCAACACCATCCCTCCAGCTGTTCCCAGTTTCCCTCCTGCCACCCCCCACTCTGCAGCCTGCCTCTATGGCAGGCACTTCTCTCTCTCTCTCTCTCTCTCTCTCTCTTTCTCTCTCTCCTTTTGGCCATTATAGTTTGCAATACAAGTACTGAAGGGTTATTAAATGTATTAGTTTACCTCCTTTCAGCACTCAATTCAGTCACCATTTCCAACTATTGTTGTCAGAGCAGTCCCTTCTCTGTCCTAACTACTGCCCCTCCCCCCCTTGTACCTTCCACTTATGGCAAGATTTCAACCATGGCAAAATTGATTAATTTTAATGTGACTTAAAAAAAGTATATGAGGTGGGGCTTGCTCTTTGAAGCCCGTGAGTATGTTCTCCCTTGAATATTTATTTCTCTGTCTTTTTCCTTGTCTTTTTAAGCCTGTGTTCTCCCTTCAACATCTATCTCCCTCTTTCTGCTTTTTTCCACTCTGGAGAAGTCTGTGTTCTCTCAGAACACACAGTCCTCTCTTTCTCTTCCTTCACATCTTTCCAAGTAAATTTTGTTCAATAAAAACTATTCTATTTTATTAAAAAAAAAAAAGCATATAAAGTGGGTCCAGAGACATGGCTCAAAGGGCAGGAGTGCATACTCTGCATGCAGGAGTCCTGGGTTCAATCCCTGGTACTTCAGAATCTGAAGTATACCTCTGAAATCAACCCCTGAGCACCAAAGTGGAAATGGCCCCTGAGTAGCACTGTATGGCCCCAAAACAAACCAAACAAGCAAGTGGCTACAAGAAGACAGACAACTTAAACTTATCAAGCTGAACTTTAGCAGCCAGTCATTACCAGTTACAACAAGTAAAAATAAGAGTGGTAAGAGTATGGTATGTGTTTAAGAGTTTCAGCTCGGAAGTCAGTTATATCTAGATTCAGATCTTATTCTAATAGGTATATTAATCCTGGTCAACCAAATAAAGAAGCCAGAATTCACTACTCTGACCTGCCTAGGAACACAAAGGAAAACCATTAATACACACTTAACAAGTATGATATACACTATCCAATAATTTTGCATCCAAAAATACAGTCTCTTTGACGTCTGTGAGTTGTCTCTTTTGACCTCTTAGTCACAGGTCTATGATTATGCTGCAAGAGCTTCTGAACACTGGAGTTGCCAGCAAGGTTGCAGCACTAACAAGGCTAGGAGAGGAGGTCCAGAGGGACTAACAGGTGCAGCCCCAAACACAAGGCCATAGAGAGGAGGAGGGAGGAGAACATCTCACCATTTCTCTGCAGTGCTTTGGCTGTAACTTTTTTGGCCAGCATCATAAACTGACTGTCTTCCCCAATTTCTTCTTCTTCTTCAGTTGCTATTTTCCCCTGCTGTACCTGAGGAGAGAAATCAGAAAGAATTAATAAAAGCCTAGAATTTCCCAAAATAAGTAGCTTAGCCCAGGTCCCATACCTGGAATATCATTTATATACTTTTTTGCAACTTTATGGTCTTTAAAACATGCACAAAAAGATTATTTGATTTTGGAAAAACATGCTGAGACTTAGCTATGGTAACCTTTTCAAAGCATAAGAGAAAACCCAAGAATTACAAGGAACAGCAACATGTTGCCCAAAATTTAAAAATTAGCATTGAAAATGAGATATTTGGATGACTGGGTTCTCTCCTCATAAACTATGGCCAGAAAAGGTCAATTTAGTGTAGACTTCCTACTTGGTCCCTAAGCCACTGCTCTCGTTCAATTCGCTCCTTTCTCCATTTGGCTTCGGTCTCATCAATCTGTTCTTCAACTTGATCATCATCAGAATCTCTGTGGAACATGTCCATCTGGGAGGCATCATCTAAAGAAAAATTAAGGCTGTCAGTATACTGCAATCCCCACAGAAGAAGGTGCCTAGAGAGACACAAGTGAACCCATATTATTCACCACAAACAGACACCAACTTTCCCCATCTGCTAATAGTAAGTAATGGTTATAACTAGGCTCTCTCTCCACAGCCTGCTATGGTTTTGCCAGTTTACACTGGACAAACATATTTGGTGTGCCATTTGCTTTTAGAGGTAAAAACCAAGATACCTATGTTTTTCCATCTGAATTTTCTCATGCGTCCAGGACCATCACTATGCAGATCCCCATCAGCAAGGTAACGCTCTTGGTATAAACGTAGCTGTCGCTTATCATCATCCAACATCGTTTTCCTACAATGGAAGAGATTTGGTCATTGAAACCAGGACCATTCAGTCTGGTTACAGGGCCTGCCTTGAGACAATTTCCATTATTCAGAAGGGCTTGCTGGGACACTGACATGTGTATTTTCTTGATTTGATCCTGTAGCTCCTCATCAGAAGGAAGCACTTCATCAATTACGTCCTCTTCATATTCGTTAATCTCTTCCCCATCATATTCATCTTCACTTCCCACGTCACTCCCTGACACCTCCGCCTCATCTTCCAGGTATTTTTTCAATCTCCTGGAAAATAATTTTGAAGATTAGAAAATATAACAATTATATACACAGAATATGGAATTTTTAAAAACAAGAACTTAAATTGATAATACTTAAGTCTGTCAATTTAGAACTTAAATTGATAATACTTAAGTCTGTGTGCCAATAACTGCGCTATATAGCATCTTCACATTACCTCAGAAGATACTGATATTCCCTTCAATTCAAAGATGTGGGAACTGAAACTGAGAGAGCAAATTTATCCAGGTTCACACAGAGAAGAAGCAACAGAGCTTGGGTTCAATTAGATCAGTGTTTTCCAAAGTGAGTGATATTATCCCTTCAAAGAGACAATGAAATGAAGCGAGTGGGGGGATGAGGTAGTAGCCTCAGGTGTGACTGGAGGACATTTTCTGTTTGTTTACTTAAAGAAAGTAGATTTTAGGGTGAGAAGGGTGAGGAGCTCAGTTATTTTGTTGAGACTGTACAGGTGTAAGGCACTCGCCTTGCATGCAGCACACCCAGGTTTGAGCCCTTTCATTACATACTGTTCGCCAAGCCTGCCAGGAGTAATTCCAGAGTGTGAAGCTAAGAGTAAGCCCTGAGTACTACCAGGTGCAGCTCCACACACAAAAAATACAAATATATACATATATATGTATACATAAATACATATATATGTAGATATATATTCCAGGAGATTCTAAAATAATAGACTGTGATCTGTGATAGCCCACCAATTCTTTGATAGCCCAAATCAGAAGGATGGTTGAAGCTTAAGAGTTACTTATAGGAACTGGAGTGATAGTACAGCGGTTATAATGTTTGCCTTGCACGCAGCCAACTCGGATTTGATCCCCAGCATCCCATATGGTTCCCCAAGCACTGCTAGGTATGACTCAAAAATAAAAAAAAGTCACTGATAATCAAAACAACTACTAGTTAGTTCCCATAGAGAACAAGTATGCTGAGCCTGGGTTCAAAGTCCTATTATCTGTGGTCATGAGTGGCAAAAATTTGGTGGCTAGCTGAAAGACTGTTTATATCAAATATTTATGTTACTTTTGGGCTGATGAGATAGTAAAATGAGAAAGGCACTTGCCTTGCCTGTAGTTGACCCAAGTTTGATCCGCAGCACTGCATATGGTTCCCCAAGTACCACTAGGAGTACCCCCTGAGCAGAGCCAAGGGTAAGCTCTAAATACTATTGCCTCTGTATCCCACCTCCAATTTTTTTTATTTCTATATTTTAAAATTTTTATTGTTGTTATTTTTGGTCACATCTGGCTGTGCTCATCAGGGTTTACTCCTGGCTTTACACTCAGTAGTCACTCCTTGTGGGCTTGAGGAACAATATGGAATCACAGGGCTCAAACTCCTGGTGGGGCTTGGAGGACTGTATGTGGTGCTGGGGATGAAAACCGAGTCAGCAGCCTGAAAAACAAGTGCCCTTACCCACTAGTACCATCATTCCAGCCCCATCAAATTACTTTTTGACTTAGAAAAAATCAACTGATTACCCAGGGGTGTGTTTGACAGGTGACAAATTAGAATTCAAAACCAATCTTAATAGAATGGAATGGACTAAAAACATAAACAGAATGAGCAATATGATGTCCTATATATAAAAAATTCCAAAAGTTATCCCCAAATATAATGTTACATATCTATTTCTACAAAATCTGAATATTCTATATTAAATAGGTATCTAATTTAATAGACATCTGGGCTATCTGTAAACCTTCACTGTTGTGATGCTGTGGGGCCACACCTGGCAGTGTTGGGGGCCACGCAGTGCCAGGCTTTACAGTGCCAAGCATGTGTCCAACACACAAGCCATACCCTTGGCCCCAAACTTCTAATGTCATGGGAAAATATTTTTGGAAATAACTAGGGAAAAATGCAAGATGCAAAACTGTACATAAAAAAAAACCTATATAGATCTCAACTAAATATAAAGATTAAAGCCAGTGATACAGCTCAGTAGTACAGCACATGCCTCACATTTGTGAGACCTGGAATCAGCCCCTGGCACACCACGCACACAAGTTATAAGGCAATAATCACCAATAAATATTTTCACAAAATATTCGAAATGGTGGACATGAAATAACTCTTTCCTTTTGGGCCATGCCTGGTGGTGTTCAGGATTTATTCCTGGCTTTGTGCTCAGAGATCACTGTGGGGGACTATATGGGGTGCTGGGAATCTAAGCTACGTTGGTCATGTGCAAGGCAAAGTATCTTACCTCCTGGGCAATCTCTCCAGCCCCTTGTTTCTTTTTAATATTCTAAAGTAAATGGTTTATTTTCAGGAGAAGGGAGGAAATAAAGAAGGGAGGAAGGGAGGGAGGAAAAGAGGTAGGAAGGGAGGGAGGGAGGGAGGGAGGGAGGAAGGAAGGAAGGAAGGAAGGAAGGAAGGAAGGAAGGAAGGAAGGAAGGAAGGAAGATTATTTGCCCAAGACTGGCATGAGGAAAAACTTGAATAATGAATCTTAGGAAAAACGAACCAGAGATTTTTAGTTGTTTACTAGATCTTCAGGATCTAAAGTGACTTAGTTTCCACAATCTTTGGTGCTTCTGTAGGCTTTATGAATCTAGTACAAGGACAGAAATTATAACAATACCTACAGAAGTAGTTATACAACATCTTAGGACAAAGAAAATATCCATAGGGTTGGAAAGAATACTTAACAGGGGCTCTAGGCCATTGAGCTATCTCCCCAGTGAAAAGAATTTTTAAAATCTGTCAACCAGGGGCCAGGGCGACAGCACAGCAGGGCTGGTGCTTGCCTTGCACGCAGCGGACCCGGGTTTGATTCCTGGCACCCCATTAGGTCCCCCGAGCATCGCCAGGAGTGATCCCTAAGTGCAGAGCCAGGAGTAACACCCCTGAGCATCACCGGGTGTGACCCCAAACCCCCAAATAAACAACTAAATAAAAATGCTTATTTAAAAAAATAATCCGTCAACCACAAAAAGCAAAAATTGAACCATTAAATTTAAAAGATTGTAAGCTACAACTTAACTGTTAGAAGAACTTTCTAGTAATCAAAGGAATGAACATAACACATACATTTGCCTTTTCAACTTCTCAGACTGCTGCAGGAGATCTTCTTCATCATCATCATCTTCATGGTCTTCTAGTGCCTCATCTTCATTATCAGAGTCACTTTGTTCATCCTGTAAAATCATATAGTATCATACCCAAAGTTAAACAGAATAAAATGTGGACTCAATTACAAAGGGAATTACAAACTTCTGCCAAACATCTCATTATAGAATATTACTTAGAATAATTCTAAGGTGTTACACTTTGAATTCTCAGTAACTCAAATCAGGAGGGAAACAGTCAAGATCAATGCATCAAGTTAAGTAAGACGAGTTTGTTCCCTTCAAACTCACCTCATTGCTATCAAACTCATTATCATTTGGGACAAGCTGAAAGTCTCCAAACTCCTCTTCTTCACCTTCTTCCCTAAAATACAAATTATAAACTTGTTTAATTACAAGTAGTTGGGTTAACTTAAGAACTGAAAATACTGAGGGCTAGAGCAATAGCACAGTGGGTAGGGTGTTTGCCTTGCACGACCTGGGTTCAATTCCCAAAATCCCATATGGTCCCCTGAGCACAGCCAGGAGTAACTCCTGGGCATTGTTGGGTGCGACCCAAAAAGAAAAAAAAAAAGAACTGAAAATACTTTATAGTACCAACAACCTCTTCATTTTGTTGTATATTTTGGGGCGACACCCAGTAGTAGTGCTCAGGGCTTATCCCTGACTCTGCACTTAGGGTCCTACCTGTTGGGACTAGGGGGACCATATGGGGTGACAGGAACCGAATCCAGGTTGGCTATGTGCAAGGCAAGTGCCCTACCCATGAACTGTCTCTCCAAACTCCTTAATTGTTAAGTGTACAATCACATTGTGCAACCATTCTTCAGAACACTTTGCATCATGTAAAAGTGGAATCTTGTATGCATTAAATAACAAATTTCCATTCTTTTCTTATAGCCCTTGGTAAACCTTCCTAAAGTCTTTCTATTATGTTTTTGTTTATTTGTTTGTTTGTTTTGCTTTTTGGATCACACCCGGCAATGCACAGGGGTTACTCCTGGCTCTGCACTTCTGCACTCAGGAGTTACTCCTGGCAGTGCTCAGGGGACCATATGGGATGCTGGGAATCGAACCTGGGTCGGCTGCATGCAAGGCAAATGCCCTACCTGCTGTGCTATCGCTCCAGCCCCCAGCCTTTCTATTATGAATCCAACTATTAAGGTTCTTCATTTAAATGAGGAACACACTTCATTTGTAATTCTGTGATTGGCTAACTTCACTTAGCTTAGCATAATGTTCTCTGAATTCACCAATGCATTAGTAGTATAAAAATTTCCTTCCTGTTCTTTCTCTAAAATCAAAATAACCCTTTTTTGTGGATATCTTATTGCCCAAGGGTCACACACTTTAAGTTGTGGTGCTCATACACTCCTGGTTTTGGTGCACGGAGATTGCACAATTTTGTTGTGGCACCAGATTCCAGAAAGTAGTGGCAATGGGATTGTACTCAGCCTGTGATGCAGTGCCAGGGACTGAAATCGAGGCCTCTGCTAGGCAAATGTTGCTTACCACTGAGCACTATCATTGCGTCTCTATCCACTTTTTGTTTTGGTGGTGGTACAAAGGGGTTTGGGCCACACTCAGTGCTCAGGGGCTAATTCTTGCTCTGTGTTCAGAAGTGATGCCTAGCAATGCTTGGGAGATACGTAGTATAGGGGACTGAGGTTAGCTACATGCAGGGCAAGCAATAGGCCTGTACTGTCTCTCTGGCTCCCATTTGTCCTTTTTGATAGTAGCTATTCTCAAAGGTATGCATAATTATCTTGTGGTTTTGATTTAATATTTTCCTAATTATTAGTTACATTAAGTATCTTTAATGTGCCTATTATTGGGCACCCCTTCTTTTTTTTTTGAGGGGAGTGAATCTGGCCCACACCCAGTGTTACTCAGGCTCAGGGATTACTCCTAGTTGTGCACTCAGGGATCACACCTGGCAGGGCTCGAGGGACAATATGTGAACTGGGAATCAAGCCAGAATTGGCCATGAGCAAGGCAAGTACCTTACCTACTATACTATCTCTCCAGTCCTAAAATATCATTAGATGGTAAACTTTTCCCCCCCTCCCCGGGGTTGGGGGTTATACCCTGTGATCAAGGGCTATTACTGGCTTTGTGCTAGGAGAGATTTCTGGTGGTGCTATGTGGAATTGGGGATTCGAACAAGACATAGCTGCCATAGTTGCATGCCTCCTGTACTATCTCACTCGTTCCTTCTTGTCTTCTTTTAAATTTTGAATTTTATTATTTTTTAGCAACACCCAGTGGTTCTCAGTGCTTACTCCTGACTCTCTGCTCATGGATCATTCCTGATGGGACATGGGGACCCATTGGGTGCTAGAGGTTGACCCAGTTCAGCTGCATGCAAGGCAAGCACTTTACCTCCTCTACTATCTCTCCAGCCCCCTTCTTGACTTTAACAACAACAACCACAACAACAACCAAAGCCTGTACATCACCAACTAATCAAACGCGTTATAATTTCCCTACTATGTAAATATGAAACTCAAACCCACTATAAGAATCTCACATCCTAATATGATCTATTATTACTAAGAAAGAACTTATTGGAAAACCAGGCCTTCCCA
The DNA here is from genome assembly GCF_029834395.1 of Sorex fumeus. Taxonomy (NCBI): domain Eukaryota; kingdom Metazoa; phylum Chordata; class Mammalia; order Eulipotyphla; family Soricidae; genus Sorex; species Sorex fumeus. Next base: position 50,943,311 of record NW_026606104.1, read on the forward strand.
AGTTCCCACTTATCACTGAGACTCACCTATCTGTTGGAAATGAGCCTGAACAAAGAGCAAGTGCTTCTTCCATTGGATCACCCATGCTACCCTCCTTCTCCAGATTATTTGATTCTGATGGAGCCAAAGTAGAGGCATCTATATCACGACAAAGAAGATTTGTTACAAAGAAATAATAGCAATCTTAAGAAATACAAGTGTATTACAGTTATGAATTTTTCACCTGTTCATTCAACAAACTTTTATTGTTTACCATGTGCAGGCATATGAGATACAGTAGTGAACTAAAGAAAAAGTCCCAGGTCCTATAGATCTTGAATTTGGTAAAGAGAAGGGAGAAGAGGCAGGGAATAATGAGTGTGCAGGTTCAAAACTGTTAACATGTATATTAATAATGTCAGACAATGTTCTAAGTTTTGCACATACAAAACCTTAAATGACATATCATATGGCCAAATACTTTATCATTCTAAGAAAGTAAGAGCTCTAACTGTCAGGGAGCTAAGCAGCATATTCAATCAACACATAAGAATTCACCAATCCTGTTTTCTGCAAAATTAACACTCATGCAAGAGTTAAGGACCTGGGGCTGGAGTGATAGTACAATGGGGAGGGCATTTGCCTTGCACGTAGCCGACCCGGGTTCAATCCCCAGCATCCCATAAGGTCTCCTGAGCACAGCCAGGAGTAATTCCTGAGTGCAAAGCCAGGAATAACCTCTGAGCACCACTGGGTATGACCCAAAATGCAAAAAAAAAAAAAAAAAGCGTTAAGGACTTGACTTTGAGACATTTTTGGCTGTGAGGCCAGAGTGATAGTATAGCAGGTAGGGAATTTGTCTTGCACGCGGCCAACCAGGGTTTGATCCCTGGCATCCCATATGGTCCCCTGAGCACCACCTGGAGTAATTCCTGAGTGCAGAGCCAGGAGTAACTCCTAAGCATCACTGGGTGTGATGACCCGGGGAGGAAAAAAATGTGGTTGTGGTGAGCCTGATGTTCCGTTAGATATTTTACCCTGAGAAGTAAATTTTCCTGAACAAAGATTCAGAAGTTCCTCCATGTTCTCTTTTTTATCACTCTTCTCAGTCAGAGGCTTTTCAGTCTGAGATGTGAACTTTCCAGTACACAAGTCCAATAGCTCATCCATGTTAGCATCCATGGCATTCTCATCCATACTGGCCAATGGCAAGCGAGGTTTCAGAGTCTGGTATTGATTCCTATGATTTCTAACATTTAAAAACCTAAAAACACAGTGAAAAGTGTAAGGACTAGGGGAAACAAAAGGCAGGAATGAAAAGTTAAACTTATTTCCAATACCAGATTTGGAAACAGAATCCCAAACCAGAAGGCAAAAGATTGAAACTTGCCCCTGTAACAATAGAAAGGAGCGGGGAATTATAAAAGACTAAATACTACAAAAAGTAAGGTGGAGAATAACTTTTGGCATTATAAAGTATTGGAGCAAAGGTTGGTGTTCTAGTCTGTTAATTCTCAGCTCTACCCAATAATCACAATAGTAGAATGAAAAATGGAAAATTTGAAGGCTTATAAGAGCTATGCATTTCAAATAAGGCAGAGTGAAGGATCAGAATGCCAGCTAGAGTTATTTACGTTTTATTTTCCAGAGACTTTGTTCAAACTTGTAGAATGCAATACTAATGGCCTGTACACCTTCTTTCTCAGAAGAGAAAGCACAGATGGAGCGACAGAAGCTTAGTTTATTTTTAAAACAAAATTAAGCAGAGCCCAGCACCATTTCCACCCACAGAAATATAAAACTACCTACCCATCTGCATCCAACAGTTGGCTCTGAGTGTCATCTTCTAAACAGAACTGGAAGTCTTCTGCTCCTTGGAAAAGTGTCTTAGGTTCTGGGGAGGCGTTATACAGATCCTGGGAATCCTCTATGGGAAGTGAAGGCTCAGACAGCTTTCCTGAACTCTGGCACCAAAACAAAACCAAACAAAAACAAAACATTTTACAAATGTCATTCACTGTCATGACAACAACAGAAGCTGCTATTTGCAATATTTAATCTACTCTCAGGCAACTGCAGTTAAGGGGGACAATGCATAGTGAAGAGAAGCATAAAGAAAAATATCTCCAAAAAAGTAAGAACACTGGATGAGGCTTGTTTTTAATACACAAAGGGGGTGGATTTTAAAAACTGAACACACATAATGTGGTGGGAGTTGGTTGGCTTGAACACACTTTATTTAGCAATGTGGGAAGCAAAAGGAGGGAGAAGATTAGAAAACCATTATCATTTTACCTTAGAAGCTGAGCTGACCAAACTGGCTCGAAATAGCCCAGGGGAAGGAGATCTGAATCCTCCTGCAGTAGGGAAAATACTAGTCCCACGGCCAGTTTGTCTATTGTAAGGCTGATAGGATGGAATTGTGGAGCCAATCAGTTCAAAGCTGCTATTATGGCTGCTCTCCTTTGTTAGCAAAGAGCATGAATCATCTTCATCTAAAGAAAGAGAAATAACTTTGAAGTGCATGATTCCAGAAACAGGGTGGATTTGTTTAGGAAAAAGAGTTGAGAATGAAACTGTTAAGTAACATTCATAGGCAACCCTCTCAAGTTATATGTTCCAAAACATTAAGTTAAAGGCAAATTGTAGTATTAAACAGCATTATCCAGTCAGGGTTTATCTCTGAATTAAGTGATATCAAAAATTTACTGTCTTTTTTTTGGGGGGGGCGCTGAAGGGAGGTCTCCTAGGGGGAGGCAAGCATACTTAGTATGGTGGCAAGGAGTCACGTGGTGCCAAAGATTGGAACCAGGGCTCCTGCAAACAAAACATACACTTCAGTCCTTTGAGTCATCCACTATTCAGTTAAGACCTGTGATCTCTCTCTCCATTATCTAATCACTTACACATCTTCTTTTGATCTACATATGCTAAGATTGTTTCACTGCTCACATAATCAACATATATTCACTAAAGGAATTATTATATCCCCATATCAATTATAAAGAAACTACAGATTAGTTTTAAAAAACTGGACAAAGAAAAATAATTTATAAACACCCTTCACTGTGGCATCTAAGACTAAAAAAAGTACACAATGGTGCAAAAAACTGGAACTTGAGTCCAGGAGTAAGGCTCAGTGGTAGAGTAGGCACTACAGGCCTGAAACCCTAAATTTAATCCTTGACACGACCCCATATGCAGCATGCAAACACTCTATATACTGCTGTTTGGGATTCTTAGATCACACACCAGAAAAGTGCACTCTGGGGGCTGGAGAGATAATACAGGGGTGAAGTGCTTGCCTTGTATACATCTGACTCCAGTTCAACCCTTGGTACTGCATAAGATCCCAGGAGTAACACAAGGGGTAACCATGAGTATAGAACAAAGAGTAAGCCCTGAGCACAATGCAGAGTATGACACCAGAACAAACAACAACAACAAAAAGTGCAATATGGGTTAAGGAAATGGCTCAAAGTGCCTGCTTTGCATGCAGGAGCCTGGGTACAATCCCCTGAACTATATGGTTTCCATATAGTTCCACTGGGAGAGAGCTGTGAGCACTGAGCTGGAGTATTTCCCAAGCATACCAGGTATAGCCCTAAAACTGAAATGTGTACAACCTCCAGCAAACACAACTGTGTGAGTACCATAACCAAGTGTGTAAACTGCTGTCACCACAAAAGGAAGAGGAGGAAAAATATAATTAAAAAAAATATATGGGGCCCAGAGGAATGATAGCACATTGGCATAGAGATCTGCCTCAGTAGCACATAGTCACAAATTTATTTATTTTTTTGCTTTTTGGGGTCACACCTGGCAATCAATGCACAAGGGTTATTCCTGGCTCTGCACTCAGGAATCACTTCTGGCGGTGCTCAGGAGACCATATGGGATGCGGGAATCGAACCCGGGTCAGCTGCATGCAAGGCAAACACCATACCCACTGTGCTATCACTCCAGCCCCACATAGTGACAAATTTTAATCCCCCATGTCCCACATGTGTCAAGTGCAACTAGAATATCTCTGCTGTCAATGATTCTGGCACCAAGTGATTTCTGACTACATTGCAGTCAGGTGTGTATAAAAGGAGTGTGACCTCCAGAGAGTTCTGCATCTGAAAAAAGATGTGCAAGAACCACAGCCAGAAAATATGCCTTCTTACCTCTGGTAAGCACCATAAGCATCACTTTTATGGCTCATCTATGAATCTACATGAGCACCTGTGAGAGCACCACACTCTAATGTATGATCTCTAGCAAATACCACAGCTAAAAATGTACAAGTAGCACAGCCTGTTTTGCATTTGAACCCCAGTCACAAACCCCAACAAAAATATCAACTACATGGGGGCTGGAGAGATAGCACAGCAGGTAGGGCGTTTGCCTTGCACACGGCTGACCTGGGTTCGATTCCCAGCGTCCCATATGGTCCCCTGAGCACTGCCAGGAGTAACTCCTGAGTGCAGAGCCAGGAGTAACCCCTGTGCTTCGCTGGGTGTGACCAAAAGAAGCAAAAAAAACAAAAACAAACAAACAAAAAAAAAAACTACAACAAGAAAGGGAAGAGAGATAAAATAATGAAAATGATAAAAATTAAGGTGTTGGAGAGACCTTACGGTGGGTAGGGCATTTACTTCGCATGCAGCTGACATGGGTTTTGATTCTCAGTGCCACATATGGCCCCTGAACCCAACAAGAGTGATTCCTATATGCTAAGGCAGGAGTAAGCTCTGAGTACTGCTGAATGTGGCACTGCCACACACACCCTCCCCCTACACACACACACACACAAAAAAAAAAAAAATCAAGGTTTAAAAGACAATATAAAACAAAAAAAGAACCTTAGGACTAGGAACGTAACTCAGTGGTAAAAAAAAATGCCTTCTATGTATGAGGTCATGGATGGGATTCTGAAAACACATACACAAAAGGAACCTTAGGGAACTGTAGTTCTTAAGAATCAAATCTGAGTCTACAACTGTACCTCACGGTGTTTCACTAATAAAAATTAAAAAAAAAAAAGAATCAAATCTGGGGCCAGAGCAATAGTACAGAGGGTAAGGTATCTGCCTTGCACGCGGCCAACTTGTGTTCAATCTCCGGCATCCTATATGGTCCTCTGAGTACTGCCAGGAGTATTTTTCCTGAGTGCAGAGCCAGAGTAGTCCCTGAGCATTGCAGATTGTAACCCCCAAAAAAGCAAAAATAAATAAAATAGGTTAAAAAAAATCAAATCTGGAGAATCAAAGAAAGTTAAGTTCTGCATAAGAAGCACTACTTACCCAATTTGCAAGGTCTTTTGCCTGAGTTTTCATCTGTTTCTGATTTTTCCTCGCTAGGAAAGTAACTACAAAATAAGAAAGTAAGTTGTTTAAGTGTCTGTTTCTGCTTCTTAATAAGTGGGCAAGTCCCAGAAATTTTTAATTTTCCTTAGAATTACTTACCCCATCCTGGAAGAGTTGTCCTTAAACAAAAGTAAGGTAGAATCTGATGAGATTGGTTTGGGAATAGAAAGAAGATCAACTGACTTGCCAATTTCACTGCTGCCATCATTATTTTCTTTGTCCAATTCTTTTTCATCTTTGGTTTCTATTTCTTCACCACTGAAGAATTCTGTGATCTTCATCATCACATTACACCCAGAACAAAATAACACAAGTCAAAACATTTAAAAAGTAAACACACCATTTAAAGTAAACACACCATATAGGATGTGTGGATGGTGCTCAGTTGCAGGTCCCAACCTTAAATCTAAAAAGTAAAACTAAAGGAGGCTCAGTTTTAACCATTATTACTAACAATTTTCCCTGACGCTTCTAGAACTCTTCCATACATGAAACTGGAGCAATAGTATACTGGATAAGGTGTTTGCCTTGCATGTAGCCTGAGATTTATAGAACAATTAATAATTTCCAGCCAATCACAGACTGTAATATGCCGCCCAGTTCAGTCACTATTTTCTTCTTCCTTTGCTCCTGGTTAAATATTAGCCATTATTTCCAAGTGAGTTCACATTCTAATAAGAATTTTCCCCTTTTTCTTATGCCAAAAATCTTATTACCATCTATTTTGCCAGGCAGAAAATAATATTATGGAACAAAGGTAAGAGTCTCTTTTGCAAATATCCTTCTCGATGAAGTATGAAATTCACTTAGGAAGGTCCTGGCCTACCTGAGAATTTATTCCAATCTCTCAACCTGATTAAGGTTAAAAAAAAATATTTTTTTGTGGGAGTGGGTGGGGGAGAGCCACACCTGGTGGTACTTAGGACTTATTCCTGGCTCTGCACTCAGGAATCACTCCTGGTAATGGTCAGGGGACCATATGGGGAAGGAAGCACCCCATCCACTGTAGGGTGCTGGTCCCCTGCTTTTGAATTTGAATAGGAACAAATACTTAACAACAAAAACAAAAGTCTCTATTAATACAAAGCCATTTCAATACTATCACAGTGATATTACTAGAGGTAAACAGGCAGAAGCCAGAAACCAAGGCTCGCAGGTCTGCAGATGTTCAATAATACTGACAGAACTTAACACAGTAAGCTTCAAGTACATATGAACTAGCTACATTTATCTTTAATCCTAAAATTTCTCACAATCAAATATGCTTATCATATTCTTATTCAAATGATTTTCTATTCCCCTATTTATTGTGACCAATTACAAAATTACATAATTGCCAGAAACCTCTTGATTGCCTTCATCCTCCTCTTCCTCTGCTTTGGCCTCTTCTTCCTCTAATTCTTCCTCTTCCTCCTCTTCTCCATCTTGTTCAGACTCATCCGTTATTTCTTCTTCTTCTTCCTCCTCCTCTTCCTCAAACACCTCTTCATTATCTAATTTAAATAATGCTTCACGCTTTTGGCGCTCCTCAAACCTTCGGAGTTTCATTGCTTTTTGTAGTTTGGCTTTTAGCACCTGAAGTTTTTCACCTAAGCAGAAATATGAAGAAAAGTTTTAGACTACATATTACAAGAATCTAAGTATGCTTTATTTTCAGGAGAGTAGGTAGTTAGGCCACACCTGGTAGGGATCAGGGGCTATTCACCAGTAATTTTTTTTTTCTTCTGCAGGGGACCACACCCAGCAGTGACCAGGGTTTACTCCTGGCTCTGTCTCAGGGTTTACTCTTGAAAGGATTCACTGGGTCAAAAAGGGTGCCAGGGATTGAACCGGGGTTGACTGAGTGCAAGGAAAGCACCCTAACTTCTGTATTATCACTCAGGCCGCTTCTCTAACAAATTTACATTCCCATTTACTGTTAAAATATTACTCAATATTGTCTTTATTATTAGGTAAAACTAATATGACTATAAATTAGTATATTTCCCCCCTTTTGAGCCTTTTGTTGTAAAACTTTTTAATTTTTTTTAAATCTTTGTATTTCTACCACCCTATAATCTCATTACAGTAAAAAGTAAAAAGTCTTATGGCTCATGGGGGGTATGGTGCCGCCAGCAGGTCAATCTGTACCTGTGAGGCGAGTGCTTCAGCAGCCTGATGGCGCTTTCAGACTTCCAGATACCCCAAAATTGCTGCTGTGCCTTTGACCAGACCCCAAAAACTTGGGGCAAAGTTTACCAAGAAAGTAAACGGCCAGAAGTTAGGTATGTGGGAAATACCCACAAACCACCTCCGGCTCAGCTATATAATTGGAGGCATGGTCTCTGGTTCCTGATTGAACTGCTTAATGGTCATGATCCCAGAGACTCAGAAACAAATCTCGAAACCCAACGGCTTTTGACAGAAATGCGTCCGGTCCCTGCAGTAGGTTACCGGTGCTGGGCCAACCCAGGTGGGAATAGGTTTCATGCCTGGGCCTGTTCCCCCTGGCGGACCAGTGGCCGCCATCCTCCAGAGGCCACTGGACAGTCAGGTTTGGGCCCGCAGTGATGAGACATTTTGGGCCTCACGGGATGGGGGTGGAGCCGGTCCCGTCCTCCCCACCCCAAAAAGACCCCAAGTCATCGCCCACAAATGGCCTCTTTGGCTCCTAATCAAGCTGCTTATTGGCCATGATCCCAGAGACTCAGAAACAAATCTTGAAACCCAGCCAGCAGCTTTTGGCAGAAATGCGTCCGGAACCCACAGTAGGTTACCGTCGCTGGGCCACCCCAGGGGGGAAAGGGTGTTATCCCTCTACCTGTTCCCCCTTGGAGGCTCGGTCGCTGTCATCCTCCAGAGACCATTGGACAGTCAGGCTTGGGCCCTCAGTGACGAAACTTGTTGGGCCTCACGGGATGGCGGTGGAGCCAGTTCTGTCCTCCCCGTCCCAACAAGACCCCAAGTCATCGCCCACGAACGGCCTCTTTGGCTCCTGATCAAGCTGCTTAATGGCCATGATCCCAGAGACTCAGAAACAAATCTTGAAACCCAGCGGCTTTTGGCAGAAATGCGTCCGGAACCCGCAGTAGGTTACTGTCGCCAGGCCACCCTATGGGGGAAAGAGTGTTGTCCCTCCGCCTGCTCCCCCTTGGTAGCTTGGAGGCCATCATCCTCCAGAGGCCATTGGACAGTCAGGTTTGGGCCTGCGGTGACAAGACATGTTGGGCCTCACAGGATGGAGGTGGAGCCGGTCCTGTCCTCCCCACCCCAACAAGACTTCAAGTCATCGCCCATGAACGGCCTTTCTGGCTCCTGATCAAGCTGCTTAACGGCCATCATCCAAGAAACTCAGGAGCAAATCTCGGAACCCAGCAGGTTTTGGCAGAAATCCCTCCAGATTTTAGTGCTAAAATTTTGAAATTTCAAAATCGCACGGCCACTACTACAGCCATGCGACATCATATGTTATTCATAACCAGCAAGGTGGATTTGGAAGCACAGTCCTCCCGTTGTTCATCGATTTTCTCGAGCGGGCCCAGTAACGTCTCCATCGTGAGACTTTGTTCTTACTGTGTTTGGCATATCGAATACATCACGGGTAGCTTGCCAGGCTCTGCCGTGCGGGCGAGGTACTCTCGGAAGCTTGCCAGGCTCTCCAAGAGGGGCGGAAGAATCGAACTCAGGTCGGCCATGTTGGCCGCTTGTAAGGCAAATGCCCTACCACTGTGCTATCACTTCAGCTTGAAAACAAATTGTCTACTGTTGCCTTTTCAGCAGATCTGAGTGTTGGGGTCACGGTCACGGTCTTCCCGTTGTTCATCCATTTGCTCGAGCAGGCCCAGTAACATCTCCATCGTGAGATTTATTGTTACTGTGTTTGGCATATCGAATACGTCACGGGTAGCTTGCCAGGCTCTGCCGTGCAGGCAAGATACTCTCGGTAGCTTGCCGAGTGTTGGGGTAAAATCTCAAATAATAACGGTGGGTCTGGTGTCAAAATATTGAATGTGATCAAAGTAGAGAGAGAGTAATGTAGAAATCATCTGCCCCACGGGTAGGGGGAGGGTAGAAGAGGGTGGGGGATGAGGGTGTACTGGGGTTGTTGGGGGTGGAGAATGGGCACTGGTGAAGGTACGGGTGTTTCATTGTATGACCGAGACAGACCCGAAAGCTTTGTAACTGCTCTCATGGTGATTCAATAAATAAAATTGTAAAAAATGAAAACAAAAAAAGTCTTATGGCTCAGAAGCCAGAAACCATGAAGATAAATACTGATTTATATTTTTTAAAAATAAGAAATATTGTTAAAATAGCCCAAAACCAAAATAATCAAGGTACCCATTAATATGAGTTTGATTACATAGCCATGCTCTTCTTACTCTTGGCTGCTCTGCACTCAGGGATCACTCCTGTTGGTGCTCAGTGGGACCATGTGGGATTCTGGGGATTGAATCTAGGTCTACTGCTTACAAGGTAGGTACCCAACCACTATACTATCTCTCCAGCGTCAATACCCAAAGATCATTTAACAAAGAAAATTACTTCAAGGAATCCATCATTAGGTGATTTTGTATTTTTTGAAGTAGGATTATCACTCCTAGTGAAAATCATCCTAATGGTTTGAACATGACACTGCAGTGCTTTGGGCCTAATTGTGCTGGAAGCCACCAGGGCCACAACCAATGGTGCTCAGGGGCCAAGAGCCCACCAGGGCTATATCTGGCTGGTAGTGATAAAGAAGAATAGAGGTAAGTATGTTGCCAAGAATTGAATGCTGTTCCCTGTACATACTCGGTATCTATCTTCACCACTTTGTGACATATCTCTAGCCCACTTTATATGAATTTGTTGTTGTAAGAAAGTCTGAGTATAATTACACAAGCTTAGTGGTCTACAACAATCAGTCCATGGATTAGTGCTGATATAGAAAGGCTGAAAATCACTGATCTTAGTTATAACTGTGGGTCAAAGAACTGGTATGCAGAACAGGTTCACGAGAGTAAAAAGGTTGTGGGCTTGAGAGATACAGTACAGAGGGTAAAGCACTTGCATTACATATGGCCAACCCCAGTTTGATCCCCAGTACTGCACTTGGCCCCCCAAGCACTGCCAGGTGTAAGACTTGAGCACATTCAGGTGTGGCCCAAAAACTGCAGCACTGTGGCACTGTCCTCCCGTTCATCGATTTGCTCCAGCAGGCACCAGTAACGTCTCCATTGTGAGACTTGTTACTGTTTTTGGCATATGGAATATGTCACAGGTAGCTTGCCAGGCTTTGCCATGCAGGCGGAATACTCTCGGTAGCTTGCTGGGCTCTCTGAGAGGGGCTGAGGAATCAAGCCCGGGTCGGCCTCATGCAAGGCAAACCCCTCCCCGCTATCCTATCTCTCCAGCCCAAAAACCTACAATAATTAAAGAGTTGAACGAATGCTGGCATAGTATACTGCAGAACTAGGTTATATGTTTTAGATATAGCTTATTGAGACCATTGCCACATATGTGGTTGACTTGAACCAAAACCATGACTTTAGGCAAACCATGACTGTATTCATACAATGAATTGTTATACATTTGAAAAGATCTCAAAAGCAGTTGACTTTCTCATCATAACGCCATGGCATGTGGCCCAAGTGGCCTCCAAGTACAGCAAACCTCTGGATGTAGCTCCGATATAACAACAATGGGAGGACTGAAGTGATGGATGGTGGTAGGGCATTTGCCTTGCATGCAGTCTACCCAGGTTCAAGCCCTGGCACCCCATATGATGCCCGAGCCCTGCCAGGAATAATTCTTGAGTTCAGAGCCAGGAGTAAGTCATAACCACTGCTGGGTGTGGCCCCCAAATCCAAAACAAAACAAAACAAAACAATCAGTAGTGATGGAGAGACAATTCAATAGGTTGGACTGTATGCTTTGTATGTGGGAGGCCTGGATTCAATACATTGAGCAGCATAGTCCGAAGAACCAGTGAAGTAACCACTGGAAGCAACCTCTGGATACAGACCTGAGAATAGCCCCCGAACATTGTAGGATATGAAAAAGAAAACAAACCAAACTTTAAAATAAATAAATAATGGATGGGGATATAGCTCAGTGGTGGAGGATATGAAAGAAAAACAAACCAAACTTAAAAATAAATAAATCAAACAATGGATGGGGACGTAGCTCAGTGGTAGAGCACTTGCCTTGCATGTGTGAGGTCCTTGGTTTAATCCCAGACTCTGCTCCCCAAAAGTCAACCAAACAAACAAAGGGCTGGAGAAATAATACAAGGATTAAGGTGCTTGCCTTGCATTCATCCAACCTCAGTTAGATTCCCTGGCACTGCCTATGCTCCCCTGAGTAGTGACAGGAGGGATGCAAGAGCAATACCAGGTATGGGCCCCAAGATCCTGCCACCCCCAAAAAGTAGAAAAAAAAAATCTCAATAATAAAGCACTTATTTTAGATATGTGAGGCTCTGGGTTTGATTCCAGACATTTGAAAAACAAGAGAGAGAAAATAAACGAAAAGCAGTAATACACGAATAGAAAGCACAATTGATTAGTCAGAGAGGTAGTACAGTGGGTTAGGCACTTGCCTTGCATGCGGCTAAGCGGAGTTTGATCCCCAACACCACATATAGTTTCCTAAGTCCTGCCAGTAATGAGCTCTAAGCATAGAGACCTGAGTAAGTACTATGGGGTCAGTTGGATGTGGGCCAACAACAAAGAAAAAGAAAGTACACCTGAGCTCTGCAGAGAGGTGGTATAGAATAAGCTGCAGCTTCCTGCTACTACTTACTTGTATAAACTTGAGCAAGTTGTTTAAATGCTTTATTTCAAAATTTTTATATTTCAATTTTTTTATATATAAATAAGAATACTAGTGTTATTTATTGTCTTGAAATTGTGAGGGTCTGGGTTTGATCCCTAGCAATTATTTCATTTTCAGGGGCCACATCCAGCAGTGCTTAGGCTAATGATACTTGGACCAGGGTTACAGGGTGGGGCATGCAGTGCTGGGAATCAAACCCAGGGTCCTGAACATACTTTAGCACTTTAACACACATAGCCCTTGGCACTCCTCAAAAATCAAAATCAAATGTTTTGATTTTTGTTTTATATCATATAAATTATTTGTATTTTCTTTTTTTGGTCTTTGGGTCACAGTGATATTTGGGGCTTAGTCCTGGCTCTCCGCTCAGGAATCACTTCTGGAATAGGCCAGAGAACCACATATGTGGTGCCAGGGATTGAACCAGGGTCAGCAGCATGCAAGGCAAATGCCCTAGACCCTTTATATCTCTTTGGCCCTATCACTTTTATTTTCAAAGTGAGAAGTGGATTAATAACCTGATCCTATTATTCTTAAATTTAAAAATCAGGGGCTAAGATCAAAATGAATTTATGACCTCAACATCAGACCGGAATCCATAAAGTTCACTGAAAACAAAGTTGGCAAAATCCTCCGTGATATTGAAGCTAATGGTATCTTCAAAGATGTCATGCCACTGGCGAAGCAAGTGAAAACAGAGATAGACAAATGGGACTATCTTAAACTAAGAAGCTTCTGTACCTCAAAAGAAACAGTGACCAAAATACAGTCTACAGAATGGAAAAGGATATTCGCCAAATACACATTTGACAAGGGGTTGATATCAAGGATATACAAGGTACTGGTTGAACTTCACAAGAAGAAAACACCCAACCCCATCAAAAAATGGGGCGAGGAAATGAACAGAAACTTTCGCAAAGAAGAAATCCGAATGGCTATAAGGCACATGAGAAAATGCTCTACATCACTAATCATCAGGGAGATGCAGATCAAAACAACAATGAGATATCATTTCACACCACAGAGACTGGCACACATCCAAAAAAACAAAAGCAACCGATGCTGGCACGAATGTGGCGAGAAAAGGACCCTCCTTGAAGGGGGGCGTTCCGGTCCGTCCTTCACGCCCTACCGAGGTCACCAGTTGCCCCCCGTGAGCAGCTCTCCAGCACGGCCACGGCCCCAGAAGCACAAGGACTTAATGCAGAACCCGGCAGCTTGGAGCAGAAAAGTGAACGGACTATGCGTTAATCCAGGCCATCAGGTCTGTCCAGGGCGGGGAAAGGGTGTTGCCCCAGTCGCCTTCTCCTCTCTGGAAAGAAAGATGGCTGCCGCATGGGAGCCTTGTGGACAGCAGGTATGAGCTGGGGGACTGGGGGCGACTAAAACCTCATGGGAAGGGGGGCGTTTCGGTCTGCCCTTCACGCCCTACCGAGGCCACCAGTTGCCCCCCACTAGCGGCTCTCCAGCACGGCCACGACTCCAGAACACAGAAACCAATTTCTTAACTATCTGACTTTCAGTAGAAATACTTCCAGGGTCAATAAGTAAAATAGCAGAAATCCAAAACCAACATATAATTCTTGAACCCAGCTGTAGAAAGCAAATCACTTCACAATGCTTTGTCAGCATGTCTGATTCGGGGGGGGGGGGTAAACTCTAAATAATAGTGGTGAATCTTTTATTGAAACAATGAATCTAATCAAAGCAGATAGAGTGTTAACTAGAATTCATCTGCCCCACAGGGACTGGGAGGGGTGGGGGTGGGGTTTTATTGGGGTTCTTCATGGTAAAAAATAAGTTTTGGTAAAGGGAAATGTGCTTGATATTTGCATGACTGAGACCTAAACCTGAAAGCTTTGTAACCTTTCCCATGGTGATTCAATAAATAAAAAAAAAAAAAAAAAAGAAAAGAAAAGGACCCTCCTTCATTGCTGATGGGAATGCCGACTGGTCCAACCCTTTTGGAAAACAGTATGGACGATTCTCAAAAAATTAGAATTTGATCTCCCGTTTGACCCAGGAATACCACTCCCGGGAATATATCCCAGAGAGGCAAAAAGGTATAGTCAAAGTGACATCTGCACTTGTTTGTTCATTGCAGCACTTTATAATAGCCAGAATCTGGAAAAACCTGAGTGCCCGAGAACAGATGACTGGTTAAAGAAACTTTGGTACATTTACATAATGGAGTACTATGTAGCTGTTAGAATAGATGAAGTCATGAAATTCACATACAAGTGGTACTACATGGAAAGTATCATGTTAAGCGAAATGAGTCAGAAAGAGCGGGATAGACACAGAAAGATTGCATTCATCTGGGGAACATAAAGCAACAAAATGGGAGACTAACACCCAGGAGTGGTCAAGATTAGTACCAGGAATTTTGCTCCATGACTTGGAGGAGAGCCACACATGCTAGGGGAAAAGAGAGCGTCAAATAAAGGGTGCTGGGAGGATCCTCTCAGGGTGGGAGAAGCATGCTGAAAGTAGACTATAGACCAAACATGATTGCCACTCAATGCCTCTCTTGCAAACCACAGGACCCAAAAGGAAAGAGAGAGAGAACAAAAGGGAATGCCCTGCCACAGAGGCAGGGTGAGATGGGGGAGAAGAGGGGTGGGAGGGATGCTGGGACCCGTGCTGGTGGAGGATGGGCGATGGTGGAGGGATGGGTACTTGATCATTGTATAACTGAAACCCAAGCACAAAAATTTGTAAGTCTATAACTGTACCTCATGGTGCTTCACTAATAAAAAAAAAATTAGGGGCTAGGCATGTGGCTCAGGAGAAGAATACTTGCGTCACAGGTGTGAGGCAGAGTTTAATTCCTCGTACTGACTAAGTATTAAACTAAGAAGCTTCTGCACCTCAAAAGAAACAGTGTAAGTCTATAACTGTACCATCTCCCCCCTGAACTATAAAAGTTCAGATGTGGCATTATTTAATATGTTTATAAATGCATACTAAGAGTTTTTAAAGAACAGATAATCAATATAGTTATAGATATTGTCTATTGTCTCTGATAGAAGGTTGTATAACTTGTTTCTAAAATGTAGGGGCTGGAGAGATAGTACAGCAAGTAAAACTCTTGTGGCTGACCAGGTTTAATCCCCAGCATCCCATATGGTCCCCCAAGCACTGCCAGAGTGATTTCCGAGCGCAAAGCCAGGAGTAAACCCCGAGCAACACCCATGTGGCCGCAAAACAAAACAAAAACCTAAAGACAGCCAACCAAAAAAAAAAAAAACCCAATATAATGTAAAGATACATATCATCTATAATTTCTACTGTGGGTAATTATTGTTTTTTGGAAGACAAGCTATTTAAAAATATAGTCACCTTGGGGGTATGGTGCCGCCAGCAGGTCAACCTGTACCTGTGAGGCGAGTACATCAGCAGCCTGATGGTGCCTTCAGACTTTCAGATACCCCAAAATTGCTGCTGTGCCTTTGGCCAGACCCCAAGAACTTGGAGAAAGGTTTACCAAGAAAGTAAACGGCCAAAAGTTAGGTATGTGGGAGACACAATCACAAACAACTTCTGGCTCAGCTATATAATTGGAGGCAAGGCCTCTCTGGTTCCTGATTGAACTGCTTAATGGCCATGATCCCAGAAACTCAGAGACAAATCTCGGAACCCAGTGGCTTTTGGCAGAGATGCATCCAGTCCCCACAATGGGTTACTGGCACCGGACCACCCCAGAGGGAAAAGGGTGCTGTCCCTCCACCTGCCCCCCCTTGGCAGCTCAGTGGTCGCCATCTTCCAGAGACCATTGGACAGTCAGATTTGGGCCCACAGTGACGAGACACATGGGGCCCCATGGGCTGGGGGTGGAGCCGGCCCTTTCCTCCCCACCCCAACAAGACCCTGAGTCACCGCCCACAAACGGCCTCTCTGGCTCCTGATTAAGCTGCTTAATGTCCATGATCCAAGAGACTCAGAAACAAATCTCAGAACCCAGCAGCTT
Organism: Sorex fumeus; assembly: GCF_029834395.1. NCBI lineage: Eukaryota > Metazoa > Chordata > Mammalia > Eulipotyphla > Soricidae > Sorex > Sorex fumeus. The sequence goes on from NW_026606104.1 coordinate 50,959,409, forward strand.
TTGGCAGGAATGCATCCGGTCCCTGCAGTAGGTTATCAGCGCCAGGCCACCCCAAGTGTGAAGAGGTTTCATGCCTTGGCCTGTTCCCCCTGGCAGCTCGATGACCGCCATCCTCCAGAGGCCATTGGACAGTCAGGTTTGGGCCCGCAGTAATGAGACAAGCGGAGCCTCACGGGATGGGGGGGTACAGCTGGCCCTTTCCTTCCCACTCCAATGAGACCCCGAGTCACTGCCCACGAACGGCCTCTCTTCCTCCTGATCAAGCTGCTTAACAGCCATGATCCCAGAGACTCAGAAACAAATCTCGAAACCCAGCGGCTTTTGGCAGGAATGCATCCGGACCTCGCAGTAAGTTACTGTCATCCGGCCACCCCAGGGGGGAAAGGGTGCTGTCCCTCCGCCTATTCCCCCTTGGAGGCTTTGTGGCCGCCATCCTCCAGAGGCCATTGGACTGTGAGATTTGGGCCTGCATTGACGAGACACACGGGGCCTCACGGGATGGGGGTAGAGCCGGCCCTTTCTCCCCCGCCCCAACGAGACTCCCAGTCGCTGCCCACAAACGGCCTCTCTGGCGCCCGATCAAGCTGCTTAATGGCCATGATCCAAGAGACTCAGGAACAAATCTCAGAACCCAGCAAGTTTTGCCAGAAATCCCTCCAGATTTAATTGTTAAAATTTCGGAATTCCAAAATTGCGCAGCCACTACTCTAGCTGCGTGACATCATATGTTATTCATAACCAGAAATAGAAAACAAACTGTCTACAGTTGCCTTTTCGGCACATGAGTATTGGGATAAAATCTCAAATAACAATGGTGGGTCTGATGTCAAAATATTGAATGTAATCAAAGTAGAGAGAGAGTAACGTGGAAATTATCTGCCCCACAGGTAAGGGGAGAGTGTGGGATGGGGGTATACTGGGGTTTTTGGTGGTGAAAAATGTGCACTGGTGAAGGGATGGGTGTTTCATTGTATGACCGAGACTTAAATCCAAAAGCTTTGTAAATTATTATTTATTGAATCACTCTCACGGTGATTCAATAAATAAAATTATAAAAAAGGGGAAAAAAAAGTAAGGTGGAGTTCATGCCCAATTCAATCAGCCTAATCAATGGCTGAATCTCCTACATAAAAAAAAAGTCACCTTACCATGCCATAGCACTGTCCTCCCGTTGTTCATCGATTTGCTCGAGCAGGCCCAGTAACATCTCCATTTTGAGACTTGTTGTTACTGTGTTTGGCATATTGAATACGTCACGGGTAGCTTGCCAGGCTTTGCCGTGTGGGCAAGATACTCTCAGTAGCTTGTCGGGCTCTCCGAGAGGGGCGGAAGAATTGAACCCGGCTCGGCAGGGCCGACTGTGCGCAAGGCAAATGCTCTACCGCTGTGTTACCACTCAGTTCTACCATGCCATAACTTTAGGCAATGTTACATACACATGAATCATGGGAGAGGTACAGATATTCCATCTCTAAAGTCTCCAAAGAAAAGAATTTTATAACTGTTCACAACAGTATTTCAATAGCCATAAATATCTCTAACCACAAAGTGTAAAGTCAAAAAAAGATGGATGGACATACCTGGTTTTGTGTGGCCTGTTTCATCCAGTTTTTCAGCTGCCAAAGTTACAGGTACCACATCGGTCTTTAGCTCTTCCTTTCCATTAGTGCCTGTATCTTTCACTATGATGTTCACATTCAGTTTCTGACGAGTCCTGGGTTTGGCTGCAGGATTAGCATGCTTCCAGAAACGCTGCTTTAAGGCTTCCAATTCTAAACCCAAATACCAATCATGAGTCTATCATATGCAGGTTCTTTCCTTAAGATTCCTAACAGGAATTAGAAACTAAGTTTCTTAGTTCAACAAAGGTTGAAGGAAAAAAGCCACATAGACACCAAAAATTCCTTTGTCACTAGTATATACTTCTACAATTCAACCCAAACACCAACTAAGGAATGTTCCAACTGTCCTTTTTTCATATACAAAAATTATTTTAGAGGATCTACAGAGATAGCTTAGTGGTCAGGAGCATAGGCCTTGCATGCATAAGGACTCAAGCTTGAGTACTAGCACCTCATGGGCCACTAAATACTCCTGGTATTGCCCTGATGGCCCCAGCATAATTGAGCATTGAACCACCCACACAGTTTGTCAAATTCCCAGAAGTGGCCCTGTTGTGAAGTCTGAGCACTGGGATTCCCACTTACCCTTTGAAAAATCATTTTAGGGGAGGGACTTAAATGTTTCTAAATATATATTTTTGTTCATTTGGGGGCCACATCCAGTAGTACTCAAGGATTACTCCTGATACTGCTGGGACCATATGAGGTGTCAGGGATCAAATCCAAGTTGGCCTCATGCAAAGCAAGTTCCCTATCTGCTGTACATCACTCAGGGCCCTACATGCACTTCTTTTAGTAAAAATATTAGATAAGGTCTGGAAGATAGATCAAGTGGTAGAGCACATGCATAATGTACAAGGTCCTGAGTTCAGTCACTAGCAACGCATGCCTCCCACCCTGCAGCATTGGTGGGGTAGTGCTGGTGACCCACTAGTACCATCAGCCCAAGCACCAAATTGTAAGGCTTATACTACACTGAACATTACCAGGAGAGGGTCTAGAATTTCAGGCTGGAAAGACAGAGACAAGTTCCTCAGTATTATAACACAATATAAAAGTACCTCTTCTATGTATTATATACCAATAGCTTCCTAAGTAAATTTCATCTAAAAAAAATGTAAATTTCACTTACTTATGATTAGGGGGATTTTTTTGCTGTTCCTAGCTTGCTTGGGGGAGCCAACGCTCTCAGGGTTCTTGCATGTGTTCCAGCCCTTTAAGCCATCTCCCTAGTTCTAGGCTTCCATTTTAACTAAAACTTCTGTTTTGGGGTCATACCCTGTGCTTAAGGTTTATTTCTGGAAGGGCTTACAGAGGCCAGATGGCGTGCTGGGTAGGGCAACAGGCAAGACAAGAGCTTAAACTCTGTTTTATTTCTCCACTAAGAGTCCAATTATTTTGTTTGTTTATTCCGTTGATTTTTGAGACATACTCAGCAGTGTTTAGGGGTCATTCCTAGCTCTGTACCCAGGAATTACTTCTGGTGATGCTCAGTGGATCGTATGGGATGCCAGGGATAGAACCCAGGTAGGACTCATGGAAGGCAAACATCATACCACCTGTATTATTTCCAGACCCTACACTTCCATTTTAAACAGGGATTAATTAGATGGCCACAGGAATAGCTCAAGGGCTGAGCAGATGCTCTGCATGCAGGAGGCCCAATCACATCATAAAGTTCCTAGAGGACTGAAGGGGGCAGTACACTACCCTCTTCCCCACCTCAGCACAAAGCTACAAGTAGCAATAGCCCCAAACACTGCCAGGTGTGGCTTCAATAAACTTAAACAAACGGGGAATAGATCATTCAGCAACCCTGCCAAATTTGTCTAATGGGATTCTACTCATTCCTAGATACCTATAGAATAAAGTCCTGTTGTGATTATTTTGTGCTTCCTGTTCTTCACAGTCCCAAATAATCAAAAGCTGTCAAAATAAGTCATTCTGGAGAGATTCCCCACAATTCAAAAGATTACCTCTGTTGGTTTCAGGTTCTTCAAGTATCACAAAAGAATCTTCGCTGGCACCCAGCCGAGGTTTAATGGAAACGTCTACTCCCAATTGCTTGAGTCTATCCAGTGTAAACCGTCTCATTTTTTCAGGTGGCACTCCTGCAGCTGATTTAATCTGCTGCCTAGGGTTATCCACCTCTTCTGTTTTTTTCAGTATTTCTTCTCCTTCAGGGGCATGAGGTTCAGGTGCTGAAAGCCCTCCAGCCTGATACACCTCACTGTCCTGGTTTCTAACGAAAGTGAGTTCCTGTTGCCCTGCTGAGCAGTCCCCAGATAGAAGTGCAGCATCACTCTGCTTCTGTTTCTCCTGAATGACTAGCTCCTCACTTCCCATCAAATCCTTACTGCAGGACTCAGCTGATTCAGTAATGAGCTGGCTTTCCTTTGAAACTGAAGGGGCTGTATTAATCTCCATTTCACATCCTGCACTTGTTGTCTGCTCAGAGTCTTTGCTATGATGATCACAACTCACTCCCGATGAGTTTGCTGAGTCTATGACTTTTTGATATTTAGATGACCTAGGAAAGGAAAATGAGCTAGAGTTGAAAAGTGTACCTAAGCATGAAGTATTCTCATCCCTCAACACATCATAAAACCAATTTTAAAAGTTTTAGAAGTCAGAAATATGAACTTTTTAATACCAGATGTCTGCTGCAAAACTGAATATTTATGAAAATACATAACCATAAAGAAAGATGTTCTTACTTCAATAATGTCATGGCACTTCCAGGACAAGTGGGTCGGGGTTTACGTTTGAAAAAATCATGAATGGTTTTATTCTCCGGCATATGATATGGAAGATTAAGTGCAGACTCTATAAAATGAAATAAAACAAATACATATATTGTATATTCTGAAGTCACTTTATATTCAACAAATAGTACAAAGTTAGCACCAAAAATAAAAACTATCTTGCTGGTAATATAAGTATCATTTCATGTATAATTCAAGTTATAATTCTATGAAGACAGTGGCTTTATTTATCTTATTATTTTAAATTTTTAAATGTTTGTATCTTGGGCCATACCTGGCAATGCTCAGGGGTTACTCTTGTCTCTGCACTCAGGAATTATTCCTGGTGGTGCACGGGATGCAGGGGATCAAAACCAGACTGGCTGCATGCAATGCAGGCATCCTATCCACCGTACAATCTCTCCAGTTCCCAGAGATTTAAAAAAAAATAAATTCAGAACCACATTTTAAGTTTATTGAATCAGAACTTCTGTGGAGCTTACAATTTATATATTTGAAAAATTCCCAAAGGCATCCTAATAAAGCTGGTCCGCAGACAACCACTAAGAAAACTCTCTCCAGGGTCTTGATTTGCAATCCGGATTTGCACCCTGTAGACAGGGTGCTTGCCTTGCAATCCTGGTTTTGATCCCTGAGACCCCGAATCTCTGGAGCCACACCAGGGACTGATCCCTGAGCACAGAGCCAGGAAATAGCTCTAAGCATGGCTGGATATATCTTCCAACAACAACAGCAACAAAATAAAAGAGACATGGAGATGTGGTACATACAGCAGGTAGGAAGAAAACTCCCTTCAGTGCTGAGGAAAGCTCAGCAGTAGAATATTTACCCTGGGTCCAATACCCAGCACCACAAAAAAAGAAAAACAACAACAAAAAAAAACCCAACTTCCTCCCACTGCCACTATAATTCTGGAAATTTTCTTTTTATAAGAATATTCCTGGGGCCAGAAAAAATAGTACAGTTGCTAGGGCACTTGCCTTGTAGGCAGCTGACCAACCCAGGTTCAATCCCTGATACACCACATGGCCCCCTGAGCACTGCCAAGAGAGATCCCTGACCACAGAGCCAGAAGTAAGCACTGAGCAACACTGAATGTGACTCCAAAACGAACAACAAAAGCTGAATGTGACCCCAAAACAAATAACAACAAAAACAGAATGTTCCAAGAGCTTTAGAATGGCCATTCTTTTTTTCTTGTTTGTTTGTTTTGCTTTTTGGATCACACCCGGTGATGCTCAGGGGTTATTCCTGGCTCATGCACTCAGTAATTACTGCTGGCGGGTGTTCGGGGGACCATAAGGGATATTGGAATAGCCACTCACTAGGATAAACCTGATATTATAATCCATTCATATTAGAAATGTTAAAAAACAAAATTTGGGAGATAGGGAGATAGCTCAATGGGCTAGTTCACATTCTTTGTAAGTCAGAGGACAGTGTTTGATCCTTGAACCGCATGATCCCTATAGAATTGATGGAAGAAATCCCTGAGCACAAAGCCAGGAACAGGCCCTGAGTGCCACTGGGTATGACCCCCAAACCAAATAATAACCAAAAAAACACTACAAATTTTCCAACTTCCAAGTTAAACTTACAAGATAATCTAATTTAGTATTCTGGTTTGCTTTACCTCGAATAAGGCGCTGAGTTTCACTGTGCAGTTTTTTTAATGCTTCCTTACTTAATTTGGCTGCCTTCCTTTCCTTACATAAAACAAAAGGTGAGATTAATTATTATCCAAAAAGAAAATATATACATATTTTAAGAGTTTTCTCTTTTTGAAAAAAGATGGAAAAGGTATAGTAAGCATTAATGCACAATAAAAACCTACACAATTACATTTGCAAGGCACAAAGAGTTAAATGAATTTGTATTTGTATTGCTATTATGTACAAAGTAGTATCTTAGGAACCAGGAAAATATAAAAAGCGCAATAAAACATTTCTAAGAAATCTACGATCTCAAGAGTTGAAAAGAGATCAACATGACTACATCAGACTCTGCCTCACCTTCCTAATGATGCCTTTTGATAATTCATTTTCTTCCTCAAAGGAACTGATGCCATTTTCCAAAGACAGTTTCTTTTCCTGAAAGAAAAACTAAGATATTAGTATGAACAAAAATTAAACTAAGGGAGCTGGAGAGATTGTACAGTGGGCAGGGTGTTTGCCTTGCACGCGGCCGACCTGGATTAGAAACCCAGCATCCCATATGGTCCCCCGAGTATTGCCAAGAGTAATTCCTGAGTGCAGAGCCAGGAGTAATTCCTAAGCATCACTGGGCATGGCCCAAAAACAAAAAACAAATAACAAAAAGATTAAACTGAAGGACTGGAGAGATAACTCATTGGACTGGAGCACATGCTTTTAATATGAGAGGACCTAGTACAATCCCTGTCACCATATGATCACCAGCACTGTCAGGAGTGACCTCTAAGCACTGAGCAAGGAGTAACTTCTACGCTAGCCTCAAAACCAAATCAACCAACAAATGAACCAAGAGGATGTTGCATACTAAACAATTGTTTTTGGACCTGGGGGAATGGCTCAAAGGGTTGCAGAGCATACATGCAGGAATCCTGGATTCAATGCCTGAGCACCACAATAGAAGTGGTCTCCTAAGAATGTCCTCCCTAACACATATATGCATGCATGCATGGCCACTTTTTGAAGCTGGGGATATATCTCAGTGTGTATGTAACAGCAAGTAATTCTCATGTGTAAGAGGCTCTGAGATGAAATTCCAGACAAAACACACACACACACACACACACACACACACACACACACAATTACTTTTTTTTTACTCTCCCTCCCAAAAGATTATTTTCATAGTACCAGACTGTACTAATAATAAATCAACAATTATTTTTAAAAAATGTATTCTACAATGCATAGAAAACAAACTACGTGTTTCAAATAAGGTTGAATCCCTATTATATCTTTTTATTAGCAGAGACAATGTCTTCTTAGGAAGAATAATTATGTTTCCAAACAATCAGAACAATAAAGCTTTGACTGATGCTTCTCTTTAATATCCTTTGTGAGACCCTATAGGCTCATTTCTCAGAGGCTGTAGAATTTAAAAATATACATATCTCCCCCAATACTTACCTGCTTCTTAAATAAGATAATATATCTTACTTTTCTGTTCTTTCCCAACATTTCCATAAGGACTGTCAAAATGCTGGTATCCAAACAAGAGAGCATCTATCATTTACATTGCAAGACTGCAAAATTTAAAATAAAAAGCCTGGGCTGGAGCGATAGCACAGCAGGTAGGGCATTTGCCTTGCACTCGGCCAACCCGGGTTCGATTCCCAGCATCCCATATGGTCCCCCGAACACTGCCAAGAGTAATTCCTGAGTGCATGAGCCAGGAATAACCCCTGTGCAATGCCGGTATAACCCAAAAAGCAAAAACAAATAAATAAATAAAATAAAAAACCTAAATAACTGTTTTTTTTCTTCAGATTAAAAAAAAAAAAAGGTTTGAACAACAAATTAAAAAAGGACTCAGAGCAATAAAACAGTGGTAGGGCATTTGCCTTGTATGAGGTCCTCCCAGGTGTTATCCCCAGCATTCCACATGGTCCTCTGAGCACCACCAGGAATAATTCCTGAGTGCAAAGCCAGAGCGCTAGGCATTGCCGGGTGTGACCCAAAACAAAACAAAAATAAATAAAAATAAAAACTAAAGGTTAGAAACAGTTGGTTAGTTCTAACTACTAGTATCTACTTGCCTTGTGCTTTTTCACTTTGTTTTTCACAGATGCCCTTATTGATTCTAAAGACTCTTCGTCATCCAGTGGAGAGTCATTTTCCTCTTCCAACCCAGTTTCAAAAAGATCATTATCCACAAGAAGACAGCCACTGTCATTAAATGACTTTTCCACTTCATCTTCCTGTACAAATGCAATAAGAAAAAAGCAAAACTCAATCATTAAAAAAATGCAATATTCCTTATCTAATTAGTCAGTGGTAGATGACACTCTTGTTAGTTTCTAACACACGGTCCAGACTGTAATTTTACACAACTATCCAAAACAGTAAATTTTTTTTTGAACAATAAAATTACCTATAAATTATAAATCAATTGGTTTATAAACTTAAGCCTGGCTTTCTTTTTTTTTTTTTAAGTAAAATAGTTTTATCTAGAGAAATATGAGTGGAGAGAGTGATATGTGCTCAAGACAAGATGGAGACTGGAGAAATAATCAAGTGGGAAAGGAACTTGCTTTGCAAGCAGCCAACTCAGGTTTGGTCCCTGGCATCCCATATGGTCCCCTGAGCCTGCCAGGAGTAATCCCTGAGTACAGAGCCAGTACTAAGTCTGGGCACCTCTGCATTTTGACTCAAAAAACAAAAACAAAAAAGAGGAAAAGATGAGCTTCTCCAGAAGGGAGAGAATCTAGACTACACCATTGTAAGCTGAGATGTAGGCAACTTCTGGGATGGAGAATATACCAAGTATGGTTTTTCAAGGTAACAAACAAAACTTCTAACTGATGAATGCCTGAAAAGTTTACCTCTGACTATTTTCATCAGATGAGAAACACAAAAATTACTTCAAGTGATTAATGAAAATCATAAACCCATTTATTTGTGTATCTGAAATGGAAAATGAGACCGCCAAGTTTTACATCACATATTCCATTACTTGCAATACAAAACAATCAACTCAAAGCTATATTCTGAGCACAGAAAAAAAAAAAACTAAAGAACTAGATGCATCTTTTTCTAAAATGTTCATCTGGGGCCTGGGAATAGAAAATTATTCTTTAAGACGTACCTCAGTTTTTGTTTCCTTCTTTTTAAGCCGCCTAATTTTTTCCATCTTTTTCTCCTCTTTCTCAAGTCTTCTTTTTGATTTTACTTTTGTTTTTCCTCCAGTTCCTTCTTTATAAGGTATGGGTTTTCTTACACTCTTTCTGTCAACTGTAAAGTCCACCATGTTTTCAGATTGGAGACCCAGCTCTAGGCAAGGTGTCACTTGAATCTCAAGATTTTCCTTATCCAAAGACTCCTCTAGGTCACTTTCATCACTGTTCCCCAGAGTTTTGTAAATCCTTCTGATGTTTCCATTTTTTCCAGCATATAAATTCTCTTTATTTTCCTCCTCAACACTGTCATAAGTAGTTCTCTTTGAAAAGGCCTTTATGTCCTCTTCTTCAGAATCACTCTCTTGTAGCACTTTCCTGCTTTTTGATTTCTTACCCACACATATCTCTTCATCTGAATCTGGGAGGAACACAAAATTTTTTAAAAGACTGTCATTTGGTCTTTCTTCTAGTCCTACTATTCCTCAAAAATACACCCCATTATCCAAGTGATACGTTACCTTGTGAAATTATATAACTACCACTAAGAACTGACTGCAGCAAAACAAATCTAAAAATACTTCTTGAAAAACATTTTCCAAAGAAAACTATCTCTTACTGAGCAATGTAATTATATATATTTACAATGTGTAAAGTTGTTCTAATCCTTCTGACAGGTGTTAAAAATACCTTTATTATAGAATCAATGCTTTCTATCAGGCAAAGTAGTAGCTGCTAGACATTTTATAGATTCAATAATATAATAGAAATGGTTCTCAAAAGGTGCAAACAATAAAGCTGGCATTAATAATTTAATACATCAAGAGAATAATAAAATCAGTCCAATTCACTTACAATCTAACCTCCTACATTCTATTCCTAAAAATAAAAGCATTGAGTATTACATACCTCTTTCACTCAAGAGTCCAACTGTTTCACAGCTCTCCTGTCCACTGTCAGAAAGACTATTTGCTTCTTGTGAAGTAAGTTTTGGATCGTTGATTTCTAGGTGTACCTAGGAAAGTAGAATATAATTTTCACTAACCAGTAGGCGACAGAAAGCTTTGAATAAATAGTGATACATAATCACCAGGCTGAAATAAAGAAGAACCATAATATAAAGGCCCAACAAAGGATGACATAAAGAATTACTGGACAAACAGGAAAAATAAAAATTTACACTTTAAAGGAGTGTATAGAACCCAAGACATAGTATTGCAGGTTAGGTGCTTGCTTTGCATGCAGCCAACCCAGGTTCTATCCCCAGCACCACAAATGGTTCCTATCCACTACCAGGAGTGATCCCTGAGCACAGAGCCTGGAGTTAAGCCCTGAGTACAGTTTTTAATAGTCTACTTTTTTAAAAATACTACAGATGGCCGGAGTAATAATGTAGCAGGTAGGGCGCATGCCTTATATGCAGCCAACCTGGGTTTTATTCCTTGGTATCACATATGGTTCACTGAGCCCTACCAGAAGGAGTGATTCCTGAGTGCAGAGCCAGGAGGAAGCCTTGAGCACTGCCGGTTCTGGTTCCAAAACATAAACAAAACAAAACAAAAAATATGCTACAGAACCAACTACTTATTTTGAGTAATGGTAACTAGATGAACTGTTTCTCAGTGTATCCAAGTGTCATATTAAATAATAGTGAAGAGAGTAATCCAGATACAGAAAACTCTAGAGTATAAACTATGTGGCATCTTAATAAATTGCAAGAAAAAAAGAGGGGACCTATTAAAAAAAGGTAGTTAAGTTATATGCAGACATCTATCAACAAGTCTAATATATAGACTTTGAATCCTGATCCAAGCAAACTGAAACAGGATTCAAGCAAACTGAAAATATATGTACAAGACAAAGACATATGAACATTATCTAAGCATTTGATATTAAACAAAAATTCTCAATTCTTTAGGTATGATATATATAACAAAGCTATCTTTTTTTGAAAGCTCCTATCTTTTAGAGGTAATTGTTTATGGAAGAAATGTCTAGAATTTGATTCAAAAAAATCTAATGGGGGAAAAATGAGTGGGTATGTAGATTTTAAAAAAAAACATACAAGCAAGATTTTATTATTTTGTTTGGTTTTTACTTTGGGGGTCTTACCCAGGTACTCAGGGCTACTCCAAGCTTAGTGCTTGGGGTTTGCTCCTGATTATGACGGGGATCATGTGGTACTGGAGATCGATACTGGGCCTCCTACATGTAGAACATGTGATCCAGTTCATTGAGTTATCTCTTCAGCCTGTGATTTGATAATTGTTGGACCTGGGTGATGGGTTTATTATATCAGTCTACATTTGTATGTTAAAAAATTTCCAAATAAAGGCATTTTAAAAGTCAGGTTAAACAAAAAAAAAATCTATGCACAAAGGCGGTGGATGTAGATGAAAAAGAAAGCACATGCGTCATACACAGTCATGTACTACGTTCAATTTGCAGCACCAAAAAAGTAGAAATCTAAGGAGAAGTATGTTACATGACTTGAATAAGATTCAAGCTAACCCTATATACTTAGCTGCCTGCCATCTGTGTTCTTACAAATAGGGTGCAATTTATTAGCAAGAGTGAAAATATTAACAATTATGATGTAAAAAGGCGCAAAACTTGACCAGAGAGTATAGTGGGTAAGGAGCTTGCCTTCCACTGAGTCCACTCTGGTTCAATCCCCCGCACCACATATGGTTCCCCAATCACACACTGCCATGAGTGATCTCCAAGTCAGAGTTAGGAATAAGCTTGAGCATAGAACCAGGAATAAGTCCCGAGTACATCTGGCATGGCACTGCCCACAATCCCCAACAAAAAAGCCTCATTCTGGGGCTGGAGCGATAGCACAGTGGGTAGGGCATTTGCTTGCACACGGCTGACCCGGGTCCGATTCCCAGCATCCCATATGATTCCCTGAGCACCGCCAGGAGTGACTCCTGAGTGCAGAGCCAGGAGTAACCCCTGTGTATCACCAGGTGTGACTCAAAAAAAGCAAAAAATTTTTTAAAAAAAGCCTCACTCTAATAGTTTCTCTAACAATTATTAAATAAATTATCAAAATATTAGTCTAAGGGGCTGGAATGATAGCACAAGGGGTAGGGCATTTGCCTTGCACATGGCCAACCCAGGTTCAATTCCCAGCATCCAATATGGTTCCCCAAGCACCGCCAAGAGTAATACCTGAGTGCATCAACCAGGAGTAACCCCTGTGCATCACCAGGTGTGACCCAAAAAAGCAAAAAAGTAATAACAATAATAGCCTAAGATAACATGTACTCATGAGTCACTGAGGGGGCAAGTTGATGATTCTCCCAAAAGTCCAAAGCAGTAAGACCATCAGTTGTTTGTGGATAAAGATACTGAAGGCAACTACACACTTCAAAACAAGAGGGAGATCTTAACTACACAATGCTAGGCAGTATGCAGCAGATCTCGGGTAAGACTCCAAAGGCAGAGGACAGGGTCTCAAAATACTGTCAAGATGATATAATATTGGTGATTGGTTTGCGGGGCACAACTGGCGGTACACAGGGCTTACTTGTGGTTCTGCGCTAAGGGACCACTCCTGGTGGCTCTTGAGGAACCATATGTGGTGCCAGGGATTGAACCAAGGTCAACTGCAAGCAAGACAAATGCTTACCAGCTGTATTATCTCTCTGGCCTTCAAGAGATTTTAATTTTTTTGCTTTTTGGGTCACACCCAGCACTGCACAAGGCTTTCTCTTGGCTCATGCACTCAGGAATTACTCCTGGCGGTGCTCAGGGAACCATATGGGATGCTGGGAATCGAACCCGGGTCAGCTGCGTGCAAGGCAAACGCCCTACCCACTGTGCTATCGCTCAAGCCCCTAATAAAATAATTTTAAAAAAATTAGCAAGTTATGGCTCAGAAGGCCAGCCACCTGGGTTTTGTAAACAAAGTCTTATTGGAACCAAAGCTAGAATAAGGGTGAGGTAACAGGAGACAGGCAAATGCAGCGTTGGTAGCCAATCTTAATTTAAATTAAGTTCCTCTCCTGCAAGGAGTTTCTCTTCTTCTTTTCTTTTTTGTTTTGTTTGGGTGGGCCAGGCCCCGCGCGACTCTTAGGGATCACACCTGGAGAACTCGAGGACCCTCTGGAGTGGTGGTGGTGGGGGGGTAGTGGTACCCTCTGGAGTGGCGGGCATCGAAGCCGGGTCAACCTAGTATAAGGCAAAGCGCCCTACCTACCCACTTTACTCCGGTCTCTTCTACTTTTCAGTAAACGTTTCTACCGCTTAAATAAAATTTGGGCAATATGTCCACGCTGAAGCCATAGGAGTTTTGGGGTTATTTTTTTGCGTTTTAATTTTCAAAATAATTTTAAAATATTTTTTCCGTGATCACCGTTTTTTGGAGGCCCTCTGAACTTTGCTCGCAAAGTGGGTCGCCCCCTCCGCCCGGCCCCAGAATACAGGTCTGGATCCACCGGCCGTTCGGATGCGCGATTCCTCCCGTGAGGGGACCCCGAAGGACTGTCCCTTCCTCTCTCCGACCCTGCCACGAGCCAGAAGAAGCCCCTCCAGAACACTCGAAGACCTCCCTCCCGGTTTACAGACCCCGGCCCCGCAGCCCGGCCGCTCTGGGGGACCGCTGAGAGCCAGAGCAGGAAACGCGCCAAAGGAGAGCGCGGGCTGACGAGGGACCGGCTGCCGGCTGCGCGCGCCGCAAACACCCAGGCGGCAAGACCCAGGGCACCGCAGCTCGACCAGTCCAGCGTCCGGAGCTCCCGGGGGTCGCGAGTGCGTGACGAGAAGCTCGACCACCCGGCGGCGGCGAGGCCAGGCCAGCGCAGGGCACGCCGGGGGCTGTAGTTCCCGGGTCTAGTGAGCTCCTCAGCGGGGCACGACCTGCTCCCCTCCCCCTCACGCCACCACCTTATCCCGGCACCGGGCAGCCGGGGTTGAAGGGACGGACGTGAACTCACCTCAGAAACCACCTCGCCCGTCATAACTTCAACTTTCCCGGCGCTCCCCTCCCGCCGACGAAGCTGCGCTCGGGCTCCTTCAGTTCGCCGAGCAGTCGCTCCCGCCGTCCCCAGCCCGGCTGCGACGTTCGAGCTTTCGCGCCCAGCCGGAGCGGAGGCCCCGCCCCTGGCGATTCTCACCAATCCGGTGGAGGCGTTCTAGACGCTGCCACGCCCTCCTCGCTGCCAATCACGGGGCACCGCGGCTCAGCGCCACAAGTGTAATCTGGCTCGGGTGGGGGGGGTCTTGGCTCCTCTGGTCGATCGAGCCTGGAGGGAATTGGTAGCGCCCTCGCTGTCCCGCTTCGGCTCCTCAGGCTTTGCAAGATACTACTCGGCGGCTCGTGGTCTTTTCTTAACCAGAAAATGTGACGCATTTCCATCAGAAGCAATTTGAAGAGTAAGCTATTAAGGCCGGAAGTGAGGGGAGAGAAAGACGATCCTGGACTCCCTGACAGGTCCTGTACTTGAGCCTTTGAGGAGATTTTCTTCAATAACTCCATCCCCGGGAGCAGTTAGACCCTACCTGCCCTTTATACACGATACTCAGACTATTGAACCTTAAAAAAAGAAAAATTTGATGGACTGCTTAGATATCAAAGACTACCCCCTGGTTAACCTTTATAACATTTAAATTGGAGGATGCAGAAAATGCCCACCCACCCCACTCTTAGAGGACCTTCTGTCTCTACAAAGGAGAAAAAGGGAAGAAAGCGAGCAAGTTCTGCAGTCAGATTAATCGCAGACAATTCTGATTCCAGCTCTGTCACAGTGCCTGCTTATTTTTCTTGTGAGCTCCCATCTTTAGTCTCTGTCTCATCTGGGCTTCCAGGCAAAGTTGATCTCTCCCAAGTGCAAAACATAAGCTCCCTTGTCTTCTGATCTCGGATTGGGTCAAACTGCTAAGTGACACCTCCAATATTACTGTGAGGAGGAGTTTGAAGGGCACCAGGAAAGAAAAGAAAGGTCAGTGTTTTACCACTTCCGATTTCATTTCTCACAGTTCTGTGGACTGGATGGGTGATAAACTCATCCCAGTTTTCCCAGGACTTTTTCAGTTTTGTCATTGAGAGTCACATACCCTAGGAATCTCCTCAGTCCCAAGGTAGCAGGGTAGCTCTTCACCTTATGCACTGCCTCCCTTTCCAAGTTTCAAGCTTTGACTAGGTATAAAGTTCCTTCATTCATTTCCTCACCTCCTTCCCACTCTTCAACCACCTCTGCCCCTACCAACAAGATCTTGCCATCCATCCTCTTACATGGGTGAAAAAGTAGCCACCTTACTGTTAATTTCTATGTGGAGTCCTAAATGTATATCCACAGCACCCCTCCTCCCTCATACTTGCAGGGTTAATATTTATCAGCAGATTATCCTCTGACCGAAATAGTTGCAGTTTTTGTAAACATAACCTGATTTCATCTTCAGAGTAATCTATTAAGGTAAATAATTTCAATGTTTTCATTTAGCCTATGAGATAGCATAGCGGGTAGGGCGTTTGCCTTGCACGCGGCTGACACGGCCAACCTGAGTTCGATTCCTCAGTCCCTCTCAGAGAGCTGGGCAAGCTACTGAGAGTATCTCGCCCGCAAGACAGAGCCTGGTAAGCTACCTGAGACATATTCAATATGCCAAATACAGTAACAAGTCTCACAGTGTTACTGGGCCCACTCGAGCAAATCGATGAACAATGGGAGGACAGTGACAGTGACAGCCAATGAGGAAAGAAAATCTTTAAAATGCTGGTAATAGTGGAGCCAATATTCATGTCCTGCTCCACCTGATCCAGAGCTCATACTCCTCCGAGACATGGCCTAAACTCCTCAACATTCTCTTTCTACCTTCTATTATTGTCATTTTTGGGGGAGGAGGGATATAGCTTACACCTGGCTCTGTGCTCAGGGGTAACTCCTGGCAGTCCCAGGGAACCATATGAGGTACAAGGGATCAAATTTGGATCAGCAAGGCAAGCACCCTACCTGCTTGGGCCCCTCTCCCTCTATCTTCTATTTTTGATTTTCCAGATAACACTTTTTCATGAAACATTATTTATTGTTTTATTCGTTTTTAAAAAAATTTTTTTATTAGTGAAACACCATGAGGTACAGTTATAGACTTATAAATTTTTGTGCTTGGGTTTCAGTTATACAATGATCAAGTACCCATCCCTCCACCAGTGCCCATCCTCCACCACCACGGGTCCCAGCGTCCCTCCCACCCCCCATCCCCCCGGTCCCACCCTGCCTCTGTGGCAGGGCATTCCCCCTTGTTCTCTCTATCTTCTTTTGGGTACTGTGTTTTGCAAGAGAGGCATTGAGTGGCAATCATGTTTGGTCTATAGACTACTTTTAGCATGCCTCTCCCATCCTGGGAGGGTCCTCACAACTCCCTTTATTTGGTGCTCTCTTCTCTATCTGAGCTTCCTTTTCACCTAGCACGTGTGGCTGGCCTTCAAGTCATGGAGCAAAATTCCTGGTACTAATCTCAGCCATTCCTGGGTGTTAGTCTCCCGTTTTGTTGCTTTATGTTCCCCAGATGAATGCAATCTTTCTGTGTCTATCCCGCTTTTTCTGACTCATTTCGCTTAACATGATACTTTCCATGTAGTACCACTTGTATGTAAATTTCATGACTTCATCTTTTCTAACAGCTACATAGTACTCCATTGTGTAAAAAGTTTCTTTAACCAGTCTTCTGTTCTTGGGCACTCAGGTTTTTTCCAGATTCTGGCTATTGTAAAGAGTGCTGCAATGAACAAACAATTGCAGATGTCACTTCGACTATACCTTTTTGCCTCTCTGGGATATATTCCCAGGAGTGCTATAGCTGGGTCAAATGGCAGATCAAATTCTAATTTTTTGAGAATCATCCATATGAAACATTATTCATTTATTATTGTTTTGGTTTGGGGCCACACCCAGATGGGCACGGGGTTGACTCCACGTTCTGCACTCAGATAACTCCTTGCAGGACCAGAGGACCGTATATGGTGCCAGGGACCAAACCCTGCAAGCAAGGTAAGCTCCATACCCACTGTAGTGTGTTTCCAGCCTGAATGTTATTTTCTTGAAATAGAGCCTACTCCTAGCAGTGCTTGAGGACCCCTAGGGTCACCCTGAAATGCTATTCTTTTGGTTTGGGGAGGTTCTGAGGATACAACACAAGGTATCATCTATGCAAGGAATGCATTTTATCTCTGACCTATATCCCCACCGCCTAAAATGTTATTTTTGTTTGTTTTGGGCCACACCTGACAATGCTCAGGGGTTACTCCTGGATCTGCACTCAGGAACTACTCCTGGCAGTGCTTGGAGGACCATATGGGATGTAGGTGATTGAACTTAGGTCAGTTGCATGCAAGGCAAATGACCTACCTGCTGTACTATCACTCTGGCTCCCAAGATGTAATTTTCTTTTTTGTGTGTGTCACACCCAGCAAGTCTCAGGGGTTACTACTAGCTCTGCACTCAGGAATTACTCCTGGAAGTACTCAGGGAACCATATGGGGTGACGGGGATCGAACCAGGGTCGACCACTTGCAAAGCTAACACCCTACCCACTGTATTATTGCATGGCCCCCCAAAATGTAATTTTTAAAATTCGTCTTGGATATTATTATCCCAAGAGGATAAGCAACCAGTTGTCTTGAACACCATATCCTTGCTATCTAGAAAAGTTGCTCTCAAACCTGAGCATACATCAGAATGATCTGAAGGGCTGGTTAAAGCAGATTGTTGGATCCCACTCTTAGAGTTTTAGACTCAATATATCTGATGTGAAGCCCAGGAATTTGCATTTCTAACAAGTTCCCAGGTGGTGCTAATGCTGCTAATGTTGCTTTCCTCACACTTTGAGAACCAAGAGCTTAGAACATACCTGGCTCATGGTAGGGAAATCAATATTTGTTGAACTAATTAATTCAGTCACTTGACAACTATATTATTCTTTTTAAATTCCCTCTGGAAGTGCATAAATGAGCTATTAGCATTTTCAGAACTAATTAGCATTCTTCTCTCTTTGGGGAAGCATCTCTTCGTCACTAAGAAGCTGAGAGAGAAGTCTGATTTGAACTAGGGATAAAGAAGTGAACTAGGAGAGGAAACCTCTGATTTAATATTTGCTTATGCCCAGCTAAAGTAAACTTGCATTTGGGATTAGTGACCTGTGTTCTCAGATTTGGTGAATGGCACTATTATCCACCTCTTACCAACTCAGAAACCTGAGAGTATCCTTGATGCTTCTCTCTCCCTTGTTCCTCAAGGTGAACTATCCAATGTGTCCTGTTTAGGGTGCCAGAGAGACAGAACAACAGGTAGGCATTATCTTGCTTATGACCGACTCGAGTTTGATCCCCATCATCCAATATGGTCCCCTGAGCACTGCCAGAAGTGACTCCTGAGCACAAAGCCAGACAAAGGTAAACACACGTGGGTGTGGCAAAAAAAGAACCACAAAATAACAGGTCCTGTTTATGAGGCTGATAGATGGCAGTAAAGGAAAGATAAGATTTATCCTGTAAAATTTATCCTGAACTTGTCCTATAAGGTGAGTTTGTGACCTTATGTATATCATTCAGTTTCTAAGAGCTTTGTTTTTCTTATTTTTTTTACTACACTCAGTGAGGCTACTACTTACTCAGTGCTAAGAGGTTGCTCCCATTGATGCTCAGAGGACCATGTGATAGAAGAAATAAACCTAGGACTCTAGCACGCAAAGCATGCACTTAGTGTATTGAACTATCTACCTGGCCCTATTTTCCTTATTTTAAGCTAGAAACCTTTAAATTAGCTCATAATTCTCACATGGGTTTAATTGACAGAGCACTTGGAAGGATGGCACTCAACAGGAAATACTTTGTAGTACTGACACACTTCAGCGTGGTCAGGTAGGGCTGGGAGATAGTACAGCAGTTAGGGCTCATGCCTAGTATAGTCCCCACCCAGGTTTGACTCCAGCACCACACAGTCCCCAGAGCATCGCCAAATGCAGTCCTGGAGGTCCCAGAATCACCAGGGTGACCTGGGTGTCCCCAGCACTGACTACAAGGCCTGGCCCTACCACATCCTTTACACTGAATCGGCATCCAATGAGAATAACGCCCTCTCACCGCTGATAATCTGGTCATTTGTTTTAGGAAATGCTTTCACTGGTAGGAGTTATCATTATATCTTACAAACGTCATGTAAAAAGGGAAGAGCGTGGAAGAGAAAAAGCATGGGATTTAACATGCTTAACCTTTTCTCAAGTTTTGTTTGTACTTATTTATTAGTCGAATACTCTCAGTAGTAGGGGCTGGAGCGATAGCACAGCGGGTAGGGCGTCTGCCTTGCACGCAGCCAACATGGCCGACCCGGGTTCGATTCCTCTGCCCCTCTCGGAGAGCCCGGCAAGCTACCGAGAGTATTCGATATGCTAGACACAGTAACAACAAAGTCTCCAATGAAGACGTTACTGGGCCCGCTCGAGCAAATCGATGATCAACGGGAGGGCCTTTACTATTTATTAGTATCCTGACGGACAAAAGTAGATTCTTCCCCTTCCTTTTTCTTCATTGTGAAAAAATCTATACATCAGAATTTACTATCTTAGCTTTTCCCCTGTTTTGCTAATACTTTTAAAGAAACTCTGATATATCATTAGCTTAAAATACAATAGCATTTTTGTTGTTGTTTGGGCCACACTTGCCTGTGCTCAGGGCTTCCTCCTGGCTTTGTACTCAGTGATCACTCCTAGCAGAGTTCTGAGGATCATGTGGAGTGCCATGGAATTGAACCCAGGTCAGCCACATACAAGGCAACCATCCTACCCACTGCATTCTTTCTCTGATCCCAGCATATGCATATATATTATATATACATACATGTATATATATTTTTCTTAACAAAACTAGATCCTAAAGACTTGTGAAAGTTTGAAGAAAGTTGCTAAACTGTATATTTCCTAAAATTGTTTCTACAAATTTAGAAAGCCCACCATGTTAAATTTTTAGTATCACCAGAGTATAAAAAGAGGATTACTTGCTTTTCTAGTCAGTACCACCTAAACCATCATTCCTAGAGAAACACTGCCACCATGTGGCATGTCACAAAATCACAAATCACAAATCATCCTGTTATTCGTCGATTGCCTGGGGCAGGCCCCAGTAACGTCTCCTTCATCCTAGCCCTGAGATTATATTCAAGGCTCTTTAGGAGAATGAGACCCATCATTGTTACTGGTATTTGGCATATTGGGAACGCCATGGGGAGTTTGCCAGACTCTGCCGTGTGGGCAGGCTACATTCGGTAGCCTGCCAGTTTGTCCAAAGAAGGAATGAGATAATGAGATGTCATAGGTTCCGGGAGCTGGTTTTTATAGTCTCTGAGTCTTGGCCACTGATGGGATTACACGGCGCCAGGGGGCCAGTTGGTGGGTGTGACCCCCGCCTACTGGAATTTGGAGGATCTGGGTGGAGGATGCTCGGCCCCGATCCGAGTAGGCTTGGAGATCTCGGCCCCGGAACCCGCGTGACTTTGTCCCTCTGCCAGTACCTTCATGTGTGTGGAGAGTGGTCTCAGAATGGTGGTGGCTGGTCCTGGAGGTCTTCGGCTCCATGTCATGGTCTAGCTAATCCAGCTACAGCCTGTTGTGTTGCCACTCTGGCCAAAACCTTTTTTTCTTTTTCTTTTCTATTTTTTTTTAAAAAAAAAAGGCCATTTTAAAATTATTTTTAAAACATTTTTTAGTGTGGTGAATTGTTGCATTTCTCATAACCTTCTCCAAAATTCATTTTCTGCACAGGGTAGATAGTTCAAAGAGCTAGAGGCTGCAGATTTTATTTTTGTCTCCACATTGTCCCTAAGCACAGACAGGGTGGCCCCTAGCACAACTGAATCTGACCACCACCACCAGGAGTGGTCCCATACACTGCTTGTGAGGACTAAAAACAATTGTTTCATACTATAACTTCATATAGTTATAAAGCTTCCTTTAGAGAGAGCCCTGATTAAAAGCTAGTGCTGTTTTCCTGCTTAATGTAGTGCCCTGTACCTTTAAACATGGTAAAGGACCTGCTGCATAGTGGATACTTCATAAATAAATATTGAATCAATTGTGGGAGGCAAAGTTTGGGCCATACCTAGCAGTGTTCAGGGGCTATGAGTTTATGTCTGTGCTTAGAGTTTATGCCTGCCGCTGCCACGGGTGAAGCCAGGGTTGAAAACATGCCAGAGAGATAGCACAGTGGGTAGGGCATTTGCCTTGCAAGCGGCCAATATGGCCAACCCGAGTTCGATTCCTCCGCCCCTCTCGGAGGTGGAGGAATATCATATTGGATATGCCAAACACGGTAACAATTGTCACAATGGAGACGTTACTGGGCCTGCTTGAGAAAATCGATGAACAACCAGAGGATAGTGACAGTAATATTTCCTTATCCCTGTATTTATTTCTCAGTTCTGAATTAATTTCTGGGTTTTGGGTTTTTTTGGGTTTTTTTTTTTTGGCTTTTTGGGTCAAAACCAGCAATGCTCAGGGGTTACTTTTGGCTCTGTACTCAGGAATTACTCCTGGAAGTGCTCAGGGAACCATATGGAATCCTGGGGATCAAACTTGGGTCAGCCACATGCAAGGTAAATGTCTTACCTGCTGTACTATCTCTCTGGCCCCCTGGATTATTAAGTAATGCTTTCTAAAACACAAATAAAACTCACCAGACCCTTTCTCAAAGTATGATAAAGTTAGGATCAGACTGAATCTGTGCTGTGAAGAGGTTTATTTATTTATTTATTTTTGTGCTCAGAGCTCACTCCTTACTCATGGATCATTCCTCGTGGGCTCAGAAGCCATATGGGATGCCAGGGATTGAACCTGGGTCAGTTGTATGTAAGGTAAGCACCTTACCTGCTATCTCTCTGGCTCCTATCAGCTATATTAAATGTAGATCCTTTGCTACATTTTTTTTTGCAAGATAGTTCTTTAAGACACTTGCCTTGCATTATACTCACCCTGGTTCAAATTCCCTAGCACTGTGTAAGGGTACCCTAAGTATAGCTAGGGGTCACACAGTCAGTCATAAGTATCACTTAGTTTGATACAGTGATGTCCAGGGGGTCAGTGTGGGTGAGTGTGGGTCAACCCTTCCTTCAACTCCCATTAAATGTTCATCTTCTGGACCCAGAGGAATAGTAGCACTGCACTGTCCTCCCGCTGTTCATCAATTTTCTCGTGCGGGCACCAGTATTATCTCCATTGTGAGACTTGTTGTTACTGTTTTTGCATATCGAGTACGCCATGGGGAGCTTACCAGACTCTGCCGTGTGGGTGGGATACTCTCGGTAGCTTGCCAGGCTCTCCGAGAGGGGCAGAGGAATCGAACCTAAGTTGGCCGTTAGTACAATGACTTAAATCTGACTTGCAAACATGAACTCATAGTCATGAGTTCAATTCCCTAGTGTCCCATAAGTGCCATATATGATGTTGGCAGCTCTGCAATCTGTGATCCCCTAGTGCCACAAATGATTTCTGGCTATATCACAACCAGTTGTGTTCAAGCACCACATTGTTCAAAAAGTCATGTGACCCCTGGCAAGTACCACAACTAAAACATGTGCGTATGGCTTGTTTGCTTGTTGGAGCTCTCTGTCTGTCAGTCTGTCTGTCTGTCTGTCTGTCTATCCCGCTCTCATTTCTCTCAATTTTTTTC
The DNA here is from genome assembly GCF_029834395.1 of Sorex fumeus. Classification (NCBI taxonomy): domain Eukaryota; kingdom Metazoa; phylum Chordata; class Mammalia; order Eulipotyphla; family Soricidae; genus Sorex; species Sorex fumeus. The sequence continues at coordinate 50,982,281 of NW_026606104.1, forward strand.
AATAAAAACTATTTTTCAAAAAATAAAAGCATGTGCCATAGCCAGGAAGTAGCTAGCCTATGGGTAAGTACCACTCAGCACCATGAGCAAGTATGTGAGTACCTCAACCTGACTTAAAGATCCTGGCAAGCACCACAGCTGAAAATATGCAAAACCAACAACCGAGCATGTGTGCAACCCCAATCAGCCTAACAATATATCAAAGGGAAATTCGAATTTTAAAAAATGAATAATGCTCATTCAACAAAATTGGAACACCTATTTTCAGTTTATATTAAACATGGGGAATATAAATGCTAATAAAATATATCTTGTTTTCAGAGAGTTTCCCATTGCTGTTTGGAGCCAGGAAAGCAAACAAGCATGTATAAAAGTATAATAGAAGTGTGAGCTCTTGAGAGGGACGGGAACTTTGCCTGGAGGGAATCATTGGCAAGATGACTCCAGAGCTTTTAAAGTTTCCAAGATGGATTGGAGTCCTCCAGGCTGAAATAGGGAGAAAAAGGCATTTCAGGCATGTGTGTGGACTTGATAAAGCATGTTGTGTTTGAGAAACAGAAAGTAGGTCAGTTTTACTAGAGCATAGAATGTTTGGGGTATGGGGAGGAATGGCCAGAACAAAGGGTGAAAGTTAGGTAGGAAACAAAAGATCTGAAATAATGTGCTTAGAATTTTAGAGAGTGTAAACTATAGTGTAAGCGGTGGATTTAAGTGGGGTGTGCATCATTAAGAAGGCAAATAATGGAGCCGGAAAGATAGAACAGGGCTTAAGGTTCTTGCATGTGGCCAACCCCAGTTCAAATCCTCCATGCCACGTGTGATCCCCAGAGCCCCACCAAAAATGATCCTTGAGTAGAGAGCAAGAGTAAGCCCTTTGCACATAAAAGCCAAGTAACAGAAAGGCGAGTCGGAGCAATAGTACAGCAGGTAAGGTATTTTCCTTGCACACGGCTGACCTGGGTTCTATGCTGGGCATCCCATCTGGTCTTTTGAGCACTGCCAGGAGTAATTACTGAGTGCAGAGCCAGGAGAAACCCCTGAGCATCGCTGGCTTTGACCCAAAAAGCCAAAAATAAATAAATAAAATTGTAGAAAGAAAGAAGGAAGGAAGAAGAAAGGAAGGAAGGAAGGAAGAAGGAAGGAAGGAAGGAAGGAAGGAAGGAAGGAAGGAAGGAAGGAAGGAAGGAAGGAGGAAGGAAGGAGGAAGTAGTTAGGGAGGAAAGTTGAACAAAAAGAATAAGCGTTTTATTTGAAAATATTTCTTTTTGGGGGTTGGAGCAATAGCACAGCGGGTAGGGTGTTTGTTTGCCTTGCACACGGCCGACCCAGGTTCGATTCCCAGCATCCCATATGGTCCCCCAAGCACCGCCAGGAGTGATTCCTGAGTGCAGAGCCAGGAGTAACCCCTGAGCATGGGCTGGGTGTGACCCGAAAAGCAAGAAAAAAATTCTTTTATTTGTTTTCATTGCAGATTTATTCCATGATACAGGGTGGTGAGATCAAACTTGGAACTCACATATGCCAAAAAGACACTTTCCATTGAGCCACACTGCCAGATCAACAGAAAAGGACTGTTCTAGGCAGAGAAAGTAGAATAGGTAACCACATGGAGACAGGAATAATGGAAAGATTTTCAGGGAATTATTTTGTGACTTTGGGTACAAATGATAGAAGGGATGTTATAGGAAATATTGCAGTTCATAAATTAAATTCTACTCAGTAAACATTTACAAAGAGTTTCTTTCTCGTTGTACTATGGAGCAAGAAACATGGTCCCATACAGATGGAACAAGAAGAGCTAACTTCCTTTGAGGTAAAAGCATGCAGATTACAGAACAGATTGTGATATTCTGCAGGAAAAACCAGAGATTTGTGCTCTGGAGGAAAGATCCCAGCCAACCTTGAACATAAAGTATGAAACTTTATACTCCATGTAATATGATCACTTACTCATATCATAAGCTTTATTGAACACTGTAGTATCAAGCTAGAATAATGAAAACCTTTGGTGTACTTTCGCCCCCTACTACTTCCACTACCTTCCATTTGTTGCTGCTGTCTCAATGACTGGGTGTTGCACACAACAGATTGTGGGGCTCCCTGGGGCCACACATCTATCTATGTAGTGCTTGTTCACTCAGTTGCAGTGCTCACTGAGTCATTTTCTCTCTCTTTCTCTCTCTCTGTCTCTCTCTGTCTCTCTCTGTTTCTTTGTCTGTCTCTTTGATGGAGGTAGTGGTGCCACTGCCAGTGATGCTGAGGGATTATTCCTGGAAGTTCTCAGAGTACCATATTCTGGTGGCAGGAAGTTGGTTGTGTGCAAGTAAGTGCCTTAAACACTGTACTATCTCTCTGGCCTGAGTTGCATATAGTTTCTTTACCTTCTATTTAACATCTTTGTGCCTCATTTTCTAATTTTTATATGAAACTGTTTAAACACTGTGACTTACAAAGCTGTTAACAATATAGCTGTTTCAGGTAGTCAATGTCTCAAAACCAGTCCCACCCACTGTGTATCCTTGTCTCCACCAATCCCTGTTTCCCACCCAAACCTCAGGCCTTCTCCCTGAGCAGCCACAAATGATTTTTTATTGCTTGTTACAACGTAAATCTTGTAATGATGTTACTAAAGTCATTGCCTGAAGATTTACTGAGCTGTTAGGTGTGAATTGAGCCTTCTGTATTATTGGTTTCATTCATTGAGTTTAGTGAGCTTCTCCTAATTTTTTCCATATAATTTTTGGTGCTTCTAGTGAGCTGTGAGCTCTGTGAAGTTTGGAGATGTTGCATGGACTACATATGTAGCCACTTGCTTCAGGTTCTTCCAGCTGGGATTATCAGTTGCTGGTAGCTCTTTGAGATCAGTTGTGAAACTGGGCTGTTTCTCTGGCTGCAGAGGGAGCCCAGTGTGGGTGGGTAAGCATTGAGCCTTTAGCAAGGCGAGGACTCATTCTGTCCCCATCCCACTAAGGCTCCAGAAATCTGGGTTTGGTGGTGGCCAAGTCTACCTGGAATATTTCAGCTACCAGGCTCTCTAAGGTCAGTTGTGAACCTGAGCCATTTCCTCTTTTCTTTTTCTTTTTTGGCCTTGGGGTCATACCCAGAAGTGCTCAGGGTTTATTCCCATATCTGTGCTCAGGGACCACTCCTAGAGGAGTTTGGGGGACCATATACCTTGCCCAGGATTGAACTTGGGTCAGCTACACGCAAGGCAAACATTCTACCCATTGTACCATCACTCCAACCTGTGCTTTACTTTCTTTAGTGGCAAACTGGAGATAATAATAGTATCTTTCTCAATGGAATCTGCTAGAGGATGGGGTGAGTATGTAGGAGGGGACTTGATATATTAGTGGAGGGACACTGTCACTCTAGTGGGTGTGATGTTGGAATGTTGTATGCCTGAAGTTCTATTGTTAACTGTCACTGTCACTGTCCTCCTGTTGTTCATCGATTTGCTCGAGCGGGCCCAGTAACGTCTCCACTGTGACAATTGTTACTGTATTTGGCATATCGAATACATTACGGGTAGATTGCCAGGCTTTGCCGTGCGGGCGAGATACTCTCGGTAGCTTGCCGGGCTCTCCAAGAGGGGCGGAGTAATCGAACTCGGGTCAGCCATGTTGGCTGTGTGCAAGGCAAATGCCCTACCGCTGTGCTATCACTCCAGCCCCTATTGTTAACATTATTATAAATTGCAGCTTCTTAGTAAAAATTAAGAGAGGAAAAAGTAATATTTATCCCATAGGGTTGTTGAAGATTATATAATTAACATAAAATCATATATCTTATAAGCAGCTATCACTTAATCACTTAACTTCCCGTTAGTCGTCGATTTGCTCGAGCGGGCGCCAGTAACGTCTCCATTTGTCCCTGTCGCGTGCTAGTGTAGCCCAATGGCATCTGTTCGCTCCGGGAACATGAAGGGCCTCAAACCGATCGTTCATGATCTTGAGGAAGAAGTCTGACCATCTGGTAGGTGGGCGGCCACGCGGTCTTTTGACATCCCATGGAATCCAGTCAGTAACAGCTCTAGTCCAGAGGTCGTCTTTAAATCTCATTACATGACCAGCCCATCTGATTTTCGACACCTTGGCAAATGAGACAGCGTCCCTGATTCTTGATCGTCGATGGATGTCAGAACTCCGGATTCTTTCTCTCATTTGAGTGAAACGTGATATTCCAAGCATAGCTCTTTCTATTCTTCTTTGGGAGACCTGAATAGCATTCTCATCTTGTTTGCGTAGGGCCCAGGTCTCTGAGGCAAATGTTAATGTTGGAAGAACAGTGGAATCAAAGAGATGTGCCCGGAGCCGGAGGTTCTTCGTCCTCTTAGCTATTTCTTCGACGTTCTTGAAGGCGTTCCAAGCCGCTCTCTTCCTCCTGTGCAGCTCGGGTGCCAGGTCATTTGTCATGTTGACCTCTCGACCTAGGTACACATAGCTGTTGCATTCGGAGATGGTCGTTCCATTGAGAGCGAATGGGGCGTCAGGAACAAGGCTGTTTCTCATAAACATTGCCTTCGTAAGATTCAGCTGTAGTCCTACCTTTCCACACTCACGGTCAAAGTCGGCCAGCATTTGTGCCGCTTGGCTGATGTTTGGTGTTATTAAAACAATGTCATCAGCAAAGCGGAGGTGGTGTAGTTGCCGACCATCTATCTTCACTCCCATTCCTTCCCATTCCAGTCGTTGCATGATGTTCTCGAGGGTGGCACTGAAGAGTTTTGGTGAAATGGTATCACCCTGCCGCACCCCTCTCTTGATGTCAACGATCACTTCTTTGTAGAATGGTGAGATCCTGGTAGTGAATCCGCAATAGAGCTCACGGAGGATCCTGATGTATTGGGCTTGAATGCCCTGATTGGCTAGGGCTTCAATGACCACTTCCGTCTCAACAGAATCAAAGGCCTTCTTTAAATCAATGAACGTTAAACAGAGCGGCATCTTGAACTCCCGAGAAACCTCAATGAGCTTGGTTATTGTGTGGATATGGTCGATGGTGCTGAATCCTTTGTGGAACCCGGCTTGCTCGTATGGTTGTCCTTCATCTAGTGTTCTGCCAATCCTATTTAGTATGACTCGAGTGAACAACTTGTAGATGACAGACAATAGGCAGATCGGGCGATAGTTGCCAATGTCATGGATGTCTCCCTTCTTGAACAGTAGTACGGTCCTGCTGGTTTTCCATTGGGACGGAACCTTGCATTCAGACAGGTAGCGAGTGAAGAGCCGAGTCAGTGTATTGATGAGTACTGACGGCAGGTTCTTCAGGTGTTCAGGTCTGACCTTGTCTGGGCCGGGTGCTGTTTATTTCTTTACCGACGAAATGGCGTGTCAGATTTCAGAAGGGAGAACATTGGGAACGACATATCCATCCTGTGGAATTTGGTATGTCGGCAAGTGGACATGGCTATCGAAGAGATTTGAGTAGAAGTCATGGATAATCTTCTTCATTGCCATTCTGGAGGATGTGATGGATCCATCAGGACGTCGGAGGGCAGTCATCTTGGTCTTGTAGTTGGCGAAGGATAGGCGGGCGTTACGAATACTTTTCCCGGCTTCTGCCGCATCTACCAGTACTTCTGCTCTTCTCTCTTTGAGGTCTTCCTTGATCGCATCTCTGCACTGCTTTGTGAGCTCAGACGTTAGCTTGCGGTTGCCTGAGGCATGCGCCAAACCACGCTGGCGAATTAGCTCAAGAGTTTTCGAAGATAGGCGATTTTTTGTGGCTATCTCTCTCTTGGCGTTCTTCGCACATTCATGGAGGTGCTGAACCAGTCGATTGTATTCCTTGTCAATGTTGTCAACAATGGCATCTTCCCATGTTGCCGCAATAGTACCAAAGAGTTCCCAGTTGGTGGTCATTCTGGGAGTTCTCTTTTTGAACTTTGCAGCCCTTTCTCCCCGCTCTGTGAAGTAGAATTTTGCACGAAGGAGACGGTGGTCCGATCCCGTTCGAAATTTTGGGACAACAGCGACATCGGTCAGGCAAAACCGTCGATTGAAGATGATGTGGTCTAGCATGTGTGCAGCCGCGCGACACATCATAAGACACTAAATACCCATCTTCCGGAATTGTCGTACCATATTTGATAGGGTTCAAATATGGTAACACCTACAAGGGTGATTAGAGGTCGCCCCAAAAGCCTCTATCCCTCTCGGAAAGACTGGCAAGCTACCGAGAGTATTCCGCCCGCACGGAAGAGCCTGGCAAGCTATCCGTTGTGTATTCGATATGCCAAAACCAGTAACTACAACTGGTCTCATTCACCTGACCCTGAAGGCTTCACCGACATGGCAGCACTGAGAAGGATGAGAAAGGAGAGGCCGACAAAATCTCAAGGCCGACGTAGGCTGCCACAACGAAGGAAGACAAAAATGATCGTCTGTACTTTCAATGCACGTATGCTAGCATCAGATGCATCCATCGAGGACCTGATGGTACAAGCACGAATGATCAAGTATGACATCATTGGTCTGACCGAGACAAGAAGGCACGTATCTCACCATGCCGTTTTCGACACTGGAGAAGAATTGTTCCTCGGAACATGCGATAAAAGAGGTGTTGGAGGCGTCGGTGTTCTTGTCAACACAAACTTGGCCAAGAGCATTGATTCATTCGAATGCCTAACAACCCGAATCGGACGTTTACATTTGAATAGATGTGGCTCACTGCCTGCAGTTTCTATCTTCGTTGTCTATGCACCAACATCTCATTATGATGAAAGAGAAATCGAGAAGTTCTACATGGAGCTAGAGAAGTTCTATAAAGAAGACCACACCTTCTACAAGATCATTGTGGGTGATTTTAATGCCAAGATAGGACCGAGAAGATCAGCTGAAGAACTTCACATCGGGACCCATGGCCTAGAATGGAACGAACAGGGTGAGAGACTATCTGAGTTCATCATGTCGACCAAGACCATTCATGGTAACTCACGGTTCCAGAAGGCAGAATCTAAACGATGGACATGGGAGTCTCCCGGTGGATGATTCCACAACGAAATAGACCACATCATCTTCAATCGACGGTTTTGCCTGATAAGCAGCTATAATGGTACAAATTTATAACATGCACTATGAAAATGTTTTCAGTTGTTAGCATCAATGTTGGCAGAGTCAGAAACATGTGGACAATGATATAAGTGAAAAGCTCTGGCCCAAATCATCCCTGCCCACTCCACCCACATCTCAGGCAAATGTTTACTACATTTTCTTATATAACTTGGAAATTCCTTTGCATAACTATCACTACTTTCAGGAACATTTGTGTATATATTCCTATATATAATACATATATATTTCTATATATACATATACAGCTGTATATACATATACATTATGTATTGATATCATGGACATTTAGGGCTTAACAATAGAGAAGGGTTTAACTGAGGTTGGTTCCCTGGTCAATAGAAAACGCCTCCATAGTCAGAGAAAGCAGATGGATGGACCAGTTCTAGCTTTTGGGAGAAAAGAAAAATAAGAGGTACCAGATATACCAAGACATGTGGCTTCTTTAGGTTCTCTCCTGAAATTCTGACTCTCAAGGCCTAGAAAATTATTTTACAGGTGATGGTCTCCAAATGCTGTCGTTGAGAAGAAAAAACAATTGCTTGAATACAGATATTTATTGCTTCTTCTTGGAGTCCCACAAAAATGAGAGCAAATGGATAAAACCAGAACAAGCCCAATTGGATGAAAGAGTGGGAGAGGAGATAGCAGAGAATGAGAAGATAGAAAGCTAAGTGAAAAATGAGCAGAGCTGAGAAAGCAACATACCAAGTGTCTGCAGAGGTGGTGCTAATGAGAAGCAAGCCATTTCCTGCCATAGAACTCTAGCAAAACTAAAGTACTATAGAAACCAGAAACCCAGGAAAAAAGACCAGGGAGAAGAATGGGTTGTAGACAAGAAGATTGATTGAAGTCTCTGTAAGGATCTCGAACCTCTATAGTCTTAGCTTGTCAGGGAGGAGAAAACATCTGTGGTGGAGGGAAATGCTCCACCCGGAGGAGGAGGTGGCGCTGAAAAGTGATAAAATGTTATATCTGAACCCCTATCAGCAACAGTACTGTAAACCACAGTGCAAAAACTTTTATTTAAAAGGGGCTGGAGTGATAGCACCGTGGGTAGGGCATTTGCCTTGCAAGCGGCCAACCCGGGTTTGATTCCCAGCATCCCATGTGGTCCCCTGAGCACCGCCAGGAGTAATTCCTGAGTGCAGAACCAGGAGTAGCCCCTGTGCATCGCAGGGTGAGACCCCCCCAAAAACAAAAAAAAAGCCTACCTTAGAAGCAGACAGATGGGTGGGAGGCAAATGTGGCAGTGGGCGGGGGTGGGGGGGGTGGTGGTGGAGGGGGGCATTGGTGGAAGAAAGTGGACACTGGTAAAGGAATGGGTGTTGAAACATTGTATGCTTAAAACCCGTTCATGAAAAAACTTTGTTATTTTACAGTAAATTAATTTTTTAATAGTCTTGACCTGTTAGAGGGAAACTCCTTTCTGACAGAAGTCTGAGGAGTAAATGTAAAAGTAGGGAATTCTCTGAGAGACTGAGTAGCCATAGAGAAATGAACTGAAGTAATGTCTAGTAAGAAATACACCACATACGGATACAGAATTTTTAAATTAACCTTTTAATACCTGTCTCTCATGTAAATGGATAAATAAGGGCCTTCTAGACACTTAAGGAAATCCTCAAAAATATGAAAGGGGAACTAAAACAAACAAAGGAACAATGTAACTCCTGCTTTCCTTAGTTTCTAGGATTTCATGTACTTCCCTCCCCACCCCCTTCTACATCATTGTCCATTCCTTCACAGTCTTCTTTGCTGGGCATTCCCTCCTTGAACTATAAATGTTAGGTAATTCCTGGAACATTGTCAATCCCAAGACCTCTTCTGTTTTTGATTCACAGTCATTACTTTAGTGATCTCATCCAGCATCATTGTTCTAAGTATTATGCTTCTTATACCCCCAATTGATATTTCAGAGGGCAGGGTGTTTGCCTTGCATGCTGCCGACTAGGGTTCAATCTCCAGCATCCCATATGGTTCCCCAAGCATCACCAGGAGTAATTCCTGAGTGCAGAACCAGAAGTAAGCTCTGAGCATCTTGCAGGGTAGGATCCCAAAATAAAACTAAACAAGACCCAAGTGTTCTCCAAGAACCCTTTACTTGGTGGTCCCTTCTCTACCTGAGCTGCTTACTCCTCAGCATGTGAGGCCTGTTTCCAAGCCATGGAGCAATCCTCCTGGTACTCATCTCTACTATTCTTGGGTGTAAGTCTCCCATTCTGTTACTTTATATTCCACAAATGAGTGCAATCTTTCTATGTCTATCCCTCTCTTTCTCACTCATTTCACTTAACATGATACTTTCCATGTTGATCCACTTATATGCAAATTTCATTACTTAATCTTTTCTAACAGCTGCATAGTATTCCATTGTGTAGATGTACCAAAGTTTCTTTTTTTTTTCTTTTTGGCTTTTTAGGTCACACCCAGTGATGCACAGGGGTTATTCCTGGCTCATGCACTCAGGAATTACTCCCGGAAGTGCTCGGGGGACCATATGGGATGCTGGGAATCGAAACCGGGTTGGTCATGTGCAGGGAAAACGCCCTACCTGCTGTGCTATTGCTCCAGCCCTGTACCAAAGTTTCTTTAACCAGTCATCGGTTCTTGGGCATTCAGGTTTTTTCCAGAGCTTAATAAATTCTTAAACTAGGACCTAACCAACCCTATGATCAGATATAACAATGTTCACATAAATTTATTTTCTAGATTTATTGCAACTTTGTTATCTAATTAATATTTTTGTTTTTTAATTTTATTAAAAACACTGTGATTTACAAGTTGTTTATCATACAGTTGTTTCAAACAGTTAGTGTTCCAACGCCATCAGTGTTGGAACACTGATCTTTCGTCTACCAGTATCCCCAGTTTCTCTCCAAATTCCAACCTGACCACTTTGGAACATAACAAATTTACTTTATATTGCTTATTATTTCAAGAAAAGTTTAAGAGCTGGCAAATAGAATGATCAGAAAATAAATCACTGAGAGCCAATTAGTGATTACTATATGATTTGACCTATGAAATGAGAAAATTAAAACCATTTAATACAATATAGTAAAATGCTTATTCTCATATACATATATGCATTTTCAACTCTGGAACCCAACGTATATTGCATTAGATTTTATTTTATACTTTGATTTTGTTATGGTAATAATTATGTCTCACCTGTCATTAATAAAACTTTTATTTTTTGTGTGGTTTTTTTTTTTGACTTTTTGGGTCACACCTGGTGATGCACAGGGGTTACTCCTGGCTCTGCACTCAGAAATTACTCCTGGCAGTGCTCTGGGAACCATATGGGATGCTGGGAATCGAACCCGGGTCTGCTGCATGCAAGGCTAATGTCCTACCCACTGTGCTATTGCTCCAGCCCCTTAAAGAAATTGTGTTAATATATTTTTGAATTTACATGAAATAGGTAAAGACTGTGTAAAATTTCCCCTTTCATTTTATATAAACACTGTGGTTTACAAAGTTGTTCATGCTGATTTGTTACAGGCATTCATTATTCCAACACTAATGCTACCACCATTATAACTTCCCTTCATCATTGTCTCCAATTTTCCCAACCATCCCTTAAGCCTACCCCCATAAATGCCCTTAATAATTTATTTTATATTGCTTATTATCAATAATTTGCTAATAGAATGATCAAAAATGTTTCCTTAGAAGAAAGTTTATCTAATCAATTTTAATCCTAGAATTGTATCAACAGGTACCACTTTTTTCTACATTAAAATTTTTTTTAAAAGTTTAAAAATAGAGAGGCTGGAACAATAGCACAGCAGGTAAGGTGTTTGCCTTGCACGCAGAGGACCTAGGTTCGATTCCCAGCATCCCATATGGTCCCCCGAGCACTGTCAGGAGCAATTCCTGAGTGCATGAACCAGGAGTAACTCCTGTGCATCGCCGGGTGTGACACAAAAATGAAAAAAATAAAAGTTTAAAAATATAAAAGTGCCTTATCCCCTTATCCCTATACTAGCTCTCCAGCCTCACTGTTTGATTTCTTGTTCTCAGTTCCTGAAATCACTTTAGAGTCATAAAGTTGATATGTGTGTCAACTGTATGGGATTTATTTACTTTTAATAAATCCCTTTCCACTACAGGTTGTTTTTTGTTTGTTTGTTTTTCTTTTTCTTTTTTGGGTCACACCCGGTGATGCACAGGGGTTACTCCTGGCTCTGCACTCAGGAATTACTCCTGGTGGTGCTTGGCGGACCAAATGGGATGCTAAGAATTGACCCGGATGGCCGAGTACAAGGCACATGCCCTACCCACTGTACCATCTCTCCAGCCCCCAGCTTGGTTTTTTAAAAATGAAGTTATTTGAAGGTTAAGTTGCCAAGGGCATCAACCATGAATCTAAAGGTGGAACTTTCAATGCCACCTCCCCTAATTTCCAGGAGGGCAAGAGAGGCTAGAGTTGAAGTCAATCACCAATGAGCAATTAGTTATGCCTATGTAACGAAGCTCTAAAAACCCCAGAAGATGTAATTCAAAGAGTTTCCAGGCAGGGAAACTGTAAAAACTTCCAAGTGCCAGACTCCCTAAAGACAGAAGTTTCTTTGTTCAGGACCTTGCCCCTTTGTCTATTGATTTGTATCCTTAACTGTCCTTTGTAATAATTGGTAATCAAATGAGTAAGTTGGTTTTCTGAGAGTTTGGGGAATATGCTGTGCATATAGGCCTGGCTTTTATCCCAGCACTACGTGGTCTCTCTGAGCACTCTCAGGAGTGACCCATGAGCATAGCCAGAAGTTGCTCCCACATTCTGTCAGGTGTGGTCAATGAAGCAAATTTTTTAAATGAGGAGGACAGGAGGGAAAGGAGAAGAAGGTTTTAAGTTTGGTGACCTATTCTAGTCAATTAATAGTGTCCAAGTTGAGAGTGAAAACTTAAACCTAAAAGTTCAGGATACTATTAAGAGGGAAAGCACATTAATTTAGGATCTAAAAATTGAAATATAGGAAGTAAAAATTCAAAGAGAGCCAACTTGTGTTCTTAGGACAAAAGTTATGGTATTTTTCTGGAAGGAACAAAGATGAGATCATGGAAGATGAGGTAATGACTGAAGTCATGGTCAGATGAAGGAGACACAAGGTAAAAATGATCAGAGGAGGACAACCAGTCAAAAAAGTAAAAGCTGGGCTGGAGAGAGAGTATATCCAGGTAAAGCACTTGCCTTGCACATGGCCAAACCAGGTTTAATCCTCAGCATTCCATATGCTCCCCCAAGCCCTGTTAGGAGTGACCCTTGAGCACAGACCCCTGAGCACAGAGCACAAAATGTTAAATATAGACCACAGTTGGTGATGCTAAAGGCATCACCAGGTGTGACCACAAAACAAATCTAAACAAAGAAAAGTGAGGGGAAAATGGTACCATTATCAGTTTTTTCAAACAGGGAATTCTAGTTCTTTCTGGCTTCTTGGGCCCAGCCCAAGTGTCTGGTTCAATTTAAAAAGACAGTAAGACTGGGTTGGAGAAATAGCTCAAAGGGCTCAGCAACATAGGAATAAATCTTCATAACCTTGGGTTAGATTTCTTAGATATGACAACCCAAAAGCACAAGCAATCAATGGAAAGTTGGACTTTATCCAAATTTAAAATGATGTGCTTCCAGAGACACCATAAAGAAAATGACGTTCTATAATAGGGAGCAAAGTTTTTGCGAATTACGGCCAGGTATGTGGGTCAAGTGGCATAGCACATGCTTTAGCCTGTGAGCACACCTGTGTTTGGTCCTCAGCACTGCAGAGATGCTCCCTCACCCGTTGTAGGCTTGGTAACCCTTATAGGTATGGCCCCAGTGACCCCAGCATAGTTATATCAGACTTCTAGCCATTGCAAACTCTGCTGGGAATGGCCTCTATAAAAACAACCAAAAAACCCAAATATATTGTGAATTTCAATATAAGTACATAGCCAACATTATTTGTTCCCAGGGAAATACAAACCAAATCCACAAGATACCACTTCATACCCATAGGGCTGACTATAATTTTTTTACTTTTTAATAACAAGTTTGGGCAAGGATGGGAAGAAATGAGAACTCTCACACATTGCTTACATAAATGTAAAATAGTGTAACTAGTATGAAAAAGATTTTCAAAATGTTAAATATAGAATTATCACAAGTCCAAAAATCCTACTCCTAAGTATTAAGAATTGAAGACAGACATTCACGTAAAAACTTATACATATATGTTTATAACAGCATTAGTCAGAACATAGAAAAAACCCAGTGTCTCTCAAATACAAATAGGTAAATACAATATATTATGTACACACATGGAATATTATTTAACTGTAAAAAAAGCACTGAAATAGTGTTACATGTTACAATGTGGATGAATTTTGAAAACACCATGCTAAGTAATAGAAAATAGAACTACAAAAGATCACATATTATAGAAATCCATTTTTATGAAATGTCCAGAATAGGCAAGTCCCTAAAGAAAGAAAGTAGGGCTAGAGATATAGTACAGTAGGTAAGGTGCTTGTCTTGCACGTGACCGAACCAGGTTCGATACCCATATGGTCCCATGCCCTCCACAAATGACCCTGAATTCAGAGCCAGGAATAAACCCTGAGCACTGCTGAGGTTGCCAAAAATTTAAAAAAAAAAGAAAAAGAGAAAGTGTGATAGTGATTTTTATGGACTGGGAGGAGGAAGGAATGGGGAATGACTTTTAAAAGTTGGAAGGGCATTTGCCTTGCACGCAGCCTACCCGGGTTTGATTCCCAGCATCCCATATGGTCCCCCAAGCACCGCCAGGAGTAATTCCTGAGTGAGTGAAGGGCCAGGAGTAACCCCTGTACATTGCCGGTGTGACCCAAAAAGAAAAAAAAAGGTTTGGGGTTTCTTTATATTGGGATAACAATGTTCTAAAACATTGTTATTAGTTTCAGATAACAATGGTGATGGTTTCAGATAATACAGTGTACCTGTGTGATGGTAGCACGAAATTATGAATATGCTAAAAAATACTGAATCATAAACCTTTAAATGGCACTTTTTTGGTATTGAGTGATTAAATAAGGTACTAAAATAAGAATTAAAGTTTTGATTCTCTCAGACTATGGTGGAGGGATTCTAACTCTCTGGTGGGGGCTCTGGTGTTGGAATGTTGTATTCATAAAACCCTATTGTCGTAGAAATTCCCCCCAAAACCCAGAGAAAAACCCAGTGGCATGCCTTAAGAAATGGGAAAAGTTTTAATTATACTAATAGACCTAGTTGATCTCATGCTCCAAAACTGAGCCATGAACAAAGATAAGAGCTGTGTTTTACAGCTATCTGATGGTGGATGGGCCATTTGCAGGCAGCTGACAGGAGAGTAGAGCAGCAGAAACTCCCAGGCACATTATTAAGCAAAGCAGAGTCTGGATACCTCAAGGACATGAGCATCTTTGGAGTACAATTCCAGGTTACCAAGGTTACAGAGTGAGGCCGGGACCATCAAGGACATCCTGAATGCACTCCCTGGTTATATCATGTCACCCAGACTCAGCTGCCCCTTGGCAGGTCCTGCTCTCTGATTTTAAACCAGTTTGAAATGTGGGCAGCAATTTATTATCCTCCTATCATTGATATTATTGTAAAATTGTAAATCACAGTGACTAAAATTTTTTTTTCAATTAAATGGTTTATTTTTTGGGTCACCAGAAACCACAGCTGACCTCGGTTTGATCCCCAGCAGTGTTCAGGGCTTATTTCTGGCCGTACTCGGTGGGACCATATGTGGTTCTGGGGATCAAACAGAGGTCAGTTGTGGGGCTGGAGCAATAGTGCAGTGGATAGGGAGGTAGCCGTGCATGTGGCTGACTTGGGTTCGATTCCAGCATCCCATATGGTTCCCCAAGAACTGCCAGGAGTGATCCCTGACCATAGCTGCGTGTGACCCCCTCCCCCAAAGCAAACAAAAAAACCCCATGATAAGCTGTGAAATCCAAGCACCTTAACCCCTATACTATCTCTCTGACCCCCAATAATTAAAAACTTTTGGATAAGAGGGTTAGTACAGCAGGTAGGGTGCTTGTGTGCACCTAACCAGATTTCAAAACCTAGAACCACGTATGGTCCCTGAACCCCACCAGGAGTGATCTCTGAGCACAGGGTCAGAAATAAGCCTTGAGGACTGTTGGATGTGCCCTCCCCCAGCCCACCCCCCACCCCGCAAAAAAAAAATAAAATAATTTAAAAATTTGAATGTAGCTAGCAAGACTGCCTATAAGGCACAGATAAGCAGATATTCCATTAAGATACCAGCTGGTGGCGCTCTTGCTGAGCTGGTTTAATACCATAGTGTTCAAAGGAGATCACTGGCCTCCTTAGCCAATGTGACTTCACTTTGGTTCTCATAAAAGATTTTTGTTTGAATAAGGAGTTGCCCAGCTAAAGAAGAGTGAAAGTCCCAAGCAAAGACCTTCTCAAACCCTGAAGCTTCAGACATATTGACAGTCACTATGAGAAATGGCTGAGGAGTCAAAATGCAGACACACACCAGTAATTCAGATAAGGGTTAGAGTGTCCTAAGCTGCACAGTCGCTGGATCACTGGCCATCTTCTGGCCATCTTCTCTCCAGGGAGTATTGGAAGATTCAAGAAATTCCGTTCCATTCAGGAACCTTGATGGGCATGTTCTGATTCTCACACTGCCTTGTACTCAGGTTGTTCATAACTGATGGCTCTACTCACTTCTCTTGGGTGGAGTTCATTAAGATAGCAAGGGAACAGTTTTTTTAAGTGGGGGGAAAGGAGGAAAAGGAGGACAATTACTAACTGTTGGCCTCTGAATTTGTGCCAGAAGCACAGGAATACAGGCATATGTGATTGAACTTCTCATGACATTCTTGAGCAATAGTGAAAGGCGGGTTCTGAGGCTTATTAGAGTGAATACATTTGCGGGACTGGGGAGATACCTCCAGGGTAGAGCAAATGCCTAGTATGTGCAAGTTTGATTCCTTGCCCTGGGTGCTTCCCTCCCAGCACAATTCACCCTACAGGGACTGATCTTTGCTCAGAGACTGGATCCTTGGTTTAGACTCCTTCCCAGCACTGCCAACCATGGCTCCCATAAAAAAATAGAGTGAGTATGTTTTGGAACTAGAATTTGAACCCAGCACTATTTTATTTAATAGTATGTGTTTTGGCGGCAGAGAGATAGTACGGGGATAAGTTGTTTGCCTTCCATGTGGTTAACTCTGGATCAATCCCTGAGCACTGCCAGAAGTGACCCCTGAGCACAGAACTATGAGTAATTCCTGGGCACTACTACGTGTAGCCCAAAACAAAGTCTGTGCTTGGGAGAAGCTGGAAGTTTTCTTAGAGTTTTTTACTTGAACACCTATACCAAATCATTTCTAGCTCCCACCACTTGTACATTACTTACTCATTCGTTGATTCATTCATTCTACAAATTTCCCTGAATAGGCATCTGGTTCTAGTTAAGGTTCTAGATTAGGTATTAGGCAACAGAGGCACAACCTGACTCTGTTGTCATGAGCCCTGCCCACAAAGATACACAGTGTAATAGGAGCCAGGCCTGGACTGAGACATAAGAAGAGCAGCAGAGTTAATTTTATCGCTAAGGGAGGCCCCATAGTGGTTTAGCCTAAAAGCAAGTGGTTTTCCTATGAGAATCAGACTTCAAGGTTTGATGCAATGGGGATAAATAAATTGGCTTCTGATCCCTTACCCCATCCTGGATATGTATGGGGTGTGGGAGAACGAGCAGGTACTATCAGAGAGCGCTGAGGGGGATGTGGTAATCTGGGGCATGGCTTCTCAACCACAGCAGGAAGTGGAGGGACGGCTTGCTAAATAGGTCCAGGTTAGGGAGTTTATTGACCATAGGACTTTGGTTCAGGAGGGCTCAGTTGGAAGGGTCTTCAGGAAGCAGGTGTTAAGTACCTGAATGGGGAATGAGTCTTGGAGTAAGAATGATCTGCTGATCATAGAGAACATAGATGATCAAAGTGGTCAAGAATATCAGATTGGGGCTGAAGTGATAGCACAGCGGGTAGCCTTGCACACGACCGACCCGGGTTCCATGGTTCCATTCCCAGCATCCCATATGATCCCTTGAACACTGCCAGGAGTAATTCCTTAGTGCAGACTAGGAGTAACCTCTGTGCATTACCAGGTGTGACCCCCACCCCCCCAAAAAAAAAGAATAACAGATGAGAGGCTAGAGCAATAGTACAGTTGGTAAATCATTTGCCTTGCATATGGCTGACCCAGTTTCAATCCCCAGTAACCCATGTGGTTCCCTGGGCACCTCCAAGAGTGATCTGTGATCCTTGAGTGCAGAGTGAGGAGTAAGCTCTGAGTACAGCCACTGTGACCAGGAAAAAAAAGATGACCAAACAGATCCCAAAACAAGAACCAAGAATGACAGGTGGTAGAAGGATAGTAGGGTAGCGGGGGGTGGGAGGGGTGAGGAAGGAACAGTCTGGTGGAGGATGTGGTATTGGAACATTGTATGCATGAAATCCTATCATTGACAGTATTGTAAGTCATAATGAATAAAATTTAAAATATTTTTTAAATTTTTTAATTAAAAAAAAAGAAGAGTGACTGTAAAATCTTATCACGCCGAAGGTTGTGTGTTCATGGGCTCACTGGATGACACTGGCTCACTGCCTGCATTCGGTGCTCTTGAGCCGCTGTGTGGGGCCTGGATCGGAAAGGCTGTTGGCCAAGGGCAGACAGAAGAAGAAACGAGGGCCAGGCCGGTCTATATCAATAGTAGTTTATTCCAATCCTCTTCACTCCTGTCTTTCTCTGCCTCCTTCTCTCCTGGGCCCCAATCCTGGAACCTCTCTCCTTCTGGCTCTGACTCTGGATCTCTGGAGCCCGAGCTCTCTCGCTTCTGACTCCCTTCTCCGAGCTTACGTCTTAGTTTATATAGCAGTCACATAAGGCGGTGACATAAAGGTGGGTTGAATACTGACGAATCAACAAAGAGAGGTAAAACCACTCCTCCAGGAGATTAACTCAAGGATAAAATCTCATCTACAGAGATTACTTCAGATTACTAGGAGATCCGCTAAAGGGTGGGATCCCCACAAGGGTGTGTTCTTCCCTCAGTTAGTAATCTACTTAAATAGTTGTAATAAATCTACTTCTAATATTTCTAGCAATGTCATTCTGTATGAGCACAGTAAGAGATATAAATTTAGTTTGGTTCTTCCTGAGAACATCTCACTATACATTCCACAGTCCTCAGGCCAGGTTAATCTTCCTAGCTCCAGCAGGGTCCTATTCTCCTCGTTACTTACTGTTGGATCATGACAGCATTTGTCCATGATCATGCCCTCAACTTATAGTTAAGTATCATGGCTCTTTGGCCTGGTCCATTTCGATGCCAGGGTAGCTCACTGCTTGCCCTGGGTCCATTCAGTCCCTCGTCGGGACCTTGTTTTTGGGGTGCTAGGAACTAAGGGCAACAGAGTCAAGAAATCAGATGCCCAGTAGTAAATATTATTTGGAGTCAATCAACTCCCAAGTTAAAACAAAGCATAATATTAACTGTCTTCCTGTGTCCACACAGAAAGGGCACTGCTTACAATACAAGTTCAATGTCCTTAGATGGGTGTGACCTGACAAACCTAAGCTACCTAAGGAAGGACAGAAGGGTGTTATCCTACAAGTGACCAGGATAAGAGATAAGAAACATTGAGACACTCAGACCAACCAAAACTAAGGGATAAGTACACACTCAGGTTTCTGAGGCTCCTTTTAGTACAGGATACAAGGTACAGTGTCTGCTCAAAGGTAACTAGTAGAATGTGGGGGAAATTTGTAAGGAAGTGAGAATATGAAAATACGCCTGACTGGAAGCCACAAGCACCCCCCTCCTTCCTCACCTTCACCCCCATTTTTATTGTCTTCTCATCAGCACAATATTAATTTAGCATGGAGTAGAGAATAAGGATTGTGGTGACTAGGTTTAACATAATGGGTTTTTCCTTTTTCTTTATTTTTGGGCCATACCTGGCTATGCTTAAGGCTTACTCCTAGTTCTGCACTCAGAGATCCTCCTGGCAGGGTTCAGGAAACAGGGGATAGAACTAGCATTGGTAGCATGTAAGGCAGATACTTTAAATTCCGTACCATTTCTCTGGATCTAGTAGATTTTTTCTTATTCTTTTAACTGAAGCAGTCTATTCACTTAGTGAATACTTTCTCTTTTGTCTCCTATTGTTTTATGTTATAATCTAGTTAAATGCAAACAGGGCATGATACCGTGGAAATACCTTAGATTATAGTATCAGTGGACTAGAATCTGGTGACTAAAAGAAGTTCCAGTTCCTCAGACAAGAGTGCAAGATTTAGAACACCAGTCTTTCCATACCGTCTCCTCTCATTCACAGCCTAACTTATTTTGCTTTTCTGAGCTTCAGTTTCATCAACTGAACAAAGGCCGTCCTTATGGTATGTCCATAACATTTATCTTCCATCATGACATACTAAATTACTTGGCTCTATGACTGCACATGACAAGACTTCAACAGAATATCTCACTATATATGTTACAAGCTGGATTATGTCTCCCTCAAAATTGATATGTTGAAATCCTAATTCCCAGTAACTCAAAATGTAACTATTTGAACATGGGGTTTAAAGAATAAAGTTAAAATGAACTCTATAAGACTATTAAGCAGTGAGGAGGGGTAGGAAGAGGAAGCCTAGCAGCGACATAAGGGCAGTGGTGGAGAGTGCTGTGATGTTGGTAAAAGTGCAGTAACTTTGTACATCAAAACCAAATATCGGGGCTGGAGAGGTAGTAAAGCAGGTGAGGCTCTGGCCTTGCACAGAGGTGACCCATCTTCAATCCCCAGCACCCCATATGCTCCTCTGAGTCCCATCTGAGTAATCACTGAGCACAGAGCCAGGAGTAAACCCTGAGTACCGCAGGGTGTGACCAAAAAAGCAAACAAAACCTAATGGCAATGCAATTTATCCATGTCACCTAAACCAATATATATATATATATATATATATATGTATGTCTTATGTATGTGTATGTATATGAATTAAAATTTGCAATGTGGGTCCTAATTCAATATAACTGATGTCCTGGTAAGAGGGGATTTGTACATAGGCATATAAACAGGTAAGACCTTGTGGAGAAACAGAGAAAGAGAGACAGAGAGACAGAGAGAGGGAGAACCAATCCTTGATCTTGTATGTGTGAACTCCAGAATGATGAGGACTCAAATCCTGTTGTTGTTTAACATCCCCTCTCTGTTGTACTTTGTAATGGCAGCCCTTGTAAACGAAGACCACACACCTTAGACCTTTTAAACTGGTCAACAGCGGGATCCCTTTTTCTGCAGTTGCCCAGCTTGCGACCGTATGTTCTCCAAATGTCAAGAAAAAGCCTCCTCAGAATGCCAGGCCTGCAGCGTGCACCCATGCTCTTAGGAGAGGGTGCCGCCTGACTCTTGGTTGCTAGCACCAGGAGTTTTCTACTGACGTGACCTGGGACTCCACGGCCCAGGGCCGCGGAAGGGAATGCACATTCATCATGATCCATTCCAGGGTGCTTTCTGCACGCCCCGGGGAGCGCCGCACGGCTGGGTGTGCCGCGTTGGGTGAAGAAAAAGGAGGGAAAGTGCTGCGTCGAAGGCGCCCTGCGCGCTGGAGTAGCGTTGTAAGGTGGGAAGAGAGGTGCTGGACGTGTCTGCTGGGGCACTTTGCACCAACACTTTGCACCAACAGAAGAGGCGAACCGAGCCTGTACCCGGCGCGGGCCTGGGAGCCCGATCTTTCACTGGAGGTCGGAGTGTCGGCTAGCGGTGGGAGGCTCGCAAGGAATCCCAGGGGCCGTTGGCCGTCGGCCGTTGGCCGTTGGGGACAGCCGCTCCAGTCCGACTAGGCGGTGCGGGCGGGCGGGCGCGTGCCCGACACGTCCTCGGGGCACTGCCCCCCTCCGGGCGCGTGCCCGCCCGCCCCACCCCGCCCCCTGGCCCGCTCCGGGCTCGGTGGACCCGGGGCCGCGCACGCCCCCTTCGCCCGCCGGGACCCCTGCCACGCGCGCCCCGCGCCCCGCGCCCCGCGCCCCCTCCCTGTGCGGCGGGCGCGCGCGGCTCCCGCTCCCGCTCCCGCTGGCTGCGGCGGCGGCGGCGGCGGCGGGGATTGTT
Organism: Sorex fumeus; assembly: GCF_029834395.1. Lineage (NCBI taxonomy): Eukaryota > Metazoa > Chordata > Mammalia > Eulipotyphla > Soricidae > Sorex > Sorex fumeus. The sequence continues at coordinate 51,003,523 of NW_026606104.1, forward strand.
TTTGTTGTCGCTGAGGCCGGAAGAGCCGCAGGAGCCGGGTCCCTGTCCCCGGGCCGGGCGCCGCCGCCGCCCCCTACCCAGCGGCCGCGTCTCCGCGGCGCCCCCCCAGCGCCAATATTCCGGAGATCAAGCGTTACGCGGCGGCGGCGGCGGCGGCGGCGGCGGCGGCGGCGGGGCCCGGAGCGGGAGGCGCCGGGGACCGGGGCGAGGCGGCCCCGGCCGCCGCCATGGAGGCGCTGGGACCCGGTGAGGAGCGCGCTCGGGCCGGGGTGGGGGGGAGGTGGGCACGGCGCCCCGGCGCCCCACGGGCTCCGGCCAACTCGGGTGTTGGAGCTCTGGCCTCGGGGAAGGGACCCAGGGGCCCCGGGCACCCTGAGGAGGGAGGTGACCCGGGCCTCGGAGGGTGGGGACCGCGCCCCAGCCTGGGGAGATGAGCCAGATTTCAAGGTCTCACTACGGGAGGGAGGCCCAGGAAGGTGACCCGCGGCCCCTGGGAGAGAGGGGACCTGATGCCCCGGCGGGGTGCTGGTGTGTGGCCCCCCGCTCGCGCGGGGCCAGCTTGGGCCTCCGGGGGAGTCGTCTGTGCCAGCTGTCCAGCGGAGGCCTGGCCCAGACCCGTCTTGGAAAGACGCACCAGCTCTTCTCCAGGGTTTTCTTGCTTTGGGGCCGCAGCCCTATTTTCCTTCTCTCTGGCAGAGTTCCATAACCCTCGATTACGGTGGAGAACTCCCCCACAAACACTCCTCACGAACCCCCCGCAAACACTCCTCGCGAACCCCGGAGTCCAGGAGGCAAAGTACTCCTGCTCTCTCCCAGGCCAGAAGTCTCCTGGAATAGGCGCCAATGCCAGGGCGGGTGACTGTGCCCGAGGGCTCGGGGCTGGTGCCTGAGTGACAGGGAACTTAGCAGCCCGCCTGAGTTCTCTTGACGCTGGGTTATGGGGCGTGGAGGAACCGATGAAGGAGAAAGTGGTTGGGAAACTGCCACCCCCGAGAACGGCCTCTGTGATCTCCCCTGCTCTTCCCGAACCAGAGGATCCGCTCTGGTTGAACAGACAGAATCAAATGTCCCGCAGATGGGAGGTCGGTGGGACCCAATAGATTTAGTAATGCAACGGACTTTGTGCAGGTCCAAGCTAGTAATTGAAGAGTTGTAAAACCTGGAGTAAATGCCTTAGAATCATTTCTCCATCTAGAAAAGGAGGGGATCATCTGTATATGGTGCATGATTATTGAGAGAATGAAATGAGATCAAATAGGAAATATGACTGTAGAAACTCATGCAGTTTTGAATGTTTCTTCTCTACCTCCTATGAGTAACTCATAACTAACTATCTCATTTAAACTCTATTGAAAGATATTACTTTACTGTGCACCAGCTGAATTTCTTGGGAAAAATCAGCCTGTACTCTTAGGTACATCCCGGGGATTTTTGTGTGTGCTTGTTGGGTTTCAGGTTTTACAGATTTGAGAACTAAGGATTTCACCCAGAGTGTTAAGGTTCTGAAAATAAATTCCTACCACATTTATAAGATGCGATTAAAAAGTCTCATGTCATATAGGTGTTTTCTGTGCCTGGAATATTTTTCTGTCTGCTGTCTAGCAAATTCTTTTTTGGTGCCACAGTAGCTTGGAAACCCAATTAATAACAAGAAGCTGATTGCTGAGCTAGACTCAGAGCAAAGGGAGTTGATAGTCTTGTGGGATATTTCACCCGGGCTGGCTTAGAACATAGAAAAGCATTCTTGATTCTTTATTGAAACACACCTAGTTATGCTTAACAGTTTTAGTCTTTTTCTACAGAAACACCCTGTTTCTCCATTTTACTTTCTGACTGTCACTTGGAAATACAACAAGGTTACCACTTACTTTGCTTGTATGTTTATAGTTTTGAAAATTATTATTATTATTATTTGGGTTTAGGGGCCATTCCCAGCAATGATCAGGCTTGCTCTTGGCTCTGTGCTCAGGGGAACATATGCATTGCCAGGAATTGAACCAGGGTCGTGCAAACATCTTATCCCTGTACCATCTCGCTGGCCTATTGTTGGTTTGTTTTGTTTTGTTTTGCTTTTTGTTTGTTTTACATGCTGCTTGGTAATTTGGAAAATTTTTATAGCTATCACTTCATTTGATTCTCTGTGAGATTGGCAAGACGCTTTTTTTTTCATTTTTTTTTTTATTAGTGAAACAACATGAGGTACAGTTGTAGACTTACAAATTTTTGTGCTTGGGTTTCAGTTATACAATGATCAAGTACCCATCCCACCACCAGTGCCCATTCTCCACCCCCACCAATCCCAGTATCCTTCCCACCCCCCATCCCCCCATCCCACCCTGCCTCTGTGGCAGGGCACTCCCCCCCCTTTTTTTTTTTTGCTTTTTGGGTCACACCTGGCGATGCACAGGGGTTACTCCTGGCTCTGCACTCAGGAATTATCCCTGGCGGTGCTCAGGGGACCATATGGGATGCTGGGAATCAAACCCAGGTTGGCCGGCTGCATACAAGGCAAACACCCTACCCGCTGTGCTATCACTCCAGCCCCCAGGCCACTCCCTTTTGTTCTCTCCTTTTGGGTCCTGTGGTTTGCAAAAGAGGCATTGGGTGGCAATCATGTTTGGTCTATAGTCTGCTTTCAGCATGTGTCTCCCATCCTGGGCGGATCTTCCCAGCACCCTTTATTTGGTGCTCCCTTCTAAAGCAATTTTAATACCCATTTTGCAAATAAGAGAATAGGTTAAGAGAGATTCCAGGACTTTACCAGTCTCATCATGGTGAAGGGTGCAATAAGAATTAGATTAAGTCATGTAACTCCTAGTCTAATGCCTTACTCTGTTTCAGGCTGACTTCATCTAAATGTGAGTTTATATTTGTTTCATTTTCAAAAGATTTAATTTGCTGATGTTGTTACCAAATGTTTAGATGCCTCCATTATAAAATCCTGGAACCTTTGAGCAATGACTATAACAATTATGCAAATACAGTCATAAAGGTAACTTTATTGACCTTTTACTATTATAAAACTCTAAGCCATATATAGAGAAAGAGCTATCTCTGTCTATCTCTATAGCTATATAACATCACATAGGATCTTCATAACAGCCTTATGATAACACTATTGTTATCACACTGTGCCCATTTTATGGATAAGGAAATCTGAGACATGGAGAGGCTAAGAAGCTGATATAAGGTCATGCAAAGTAGGGAGTGGTAAATGACGATTGAAATTCAGACAGTTTGGTTCCAGAGCTTTAGCCATTGTGCTTTATTTAGTTCTGCGTAGTCGACTAAGTTTAAAGGAAACATCTTTGGGGTCAGGAAAATAGTTCAGGGGCTGGCTGAGCATGTGCTTTGCATGCAGGAGATCTGGGTTGGCTTCCTGGCACCATGTGGTCCCCTGAGCACTGCCCGGAGTGACCTCTTGGCACAGACAGATGTGGCCTGAAAACCCAAAATAAATAGTAAAGAGAACAACTCTGGACATTTTTATAATACAGTTTTTTTTTAATTAAAAAAAATTTGCAGGGGGTGGGCTAGAGTGATAGCACAGCGGGTAGGGCATTTGCCTTGAACACGGCCGACCCAAGTTCAATTCCCAGCATCCCAGAGGGTCCCCTGAGCACCATCAGGAGTAATTCCTGAGTGCAAAGCCAGGAATAACCTCTGTGCATTGCTGGGTGTGACCCAAAAAGCCAAAAAAAATTTTTTTTTTTGTTTTGGTCCCACACCCGGTGGTGTTCAGGGCTGACTCCTGATTCTATGCTCAGGGGTCACTGCTGACAGGCTTAGGGAACCTAAAGGAGTGCTGAGGACTAAACCCTTGTCAGCCACTGTCTCTCTGACCCTAACATAATACAGTTTTCTAATTAAAGCTAAATTTATTAAAAAGAAATTATCATGGCTTGCTTGCATTTCAAGCATGCATGTTTTCTCTCTTGATTATGTACTTCTTTCTCTTCTTTCCTTTTTCCCCCAAACCCAAGTTCTCTCGTACATATATTGCCCTCTCTCACTTTCTCTCTCCCTCTCTTCCCCTCTCTCTACCATCACATATATCTAAATTTCTCTCAGTAAATACTATTTTGCTTCACACAAAAAATAACAAAATAAAAATAAATGATCCCTTACCTTCTAACTTTTATCTCTTCCCAAGGGAGGAAGAATGCATATGTTGTTTACTTTCTCCATTTCTTTCTCTTTGGTATCAAGTATTTTTAAAATTTAATTTTTTATTATTTTGGACCACACCCCCCAAAAAGTACCAGCTTACTCTTGGTACCATGCTCAGGGATCATAACTCCTGGCAGGCTTGGGGGACCATGAGGTGCTGGGGATCAAACCCAAGCCACCCACATGCAAGGCAAGCACCTTACCCACTGTACTATTTCTAAATTACTACCAAGTAATTAAGAGAACTGCAGATATTATAGTATTATGAAGTATATTGGGGGAAATGGGTTCTAGTCAGTATTTAATATCCAAGTCATATCCTTGGGAAAATCATTTGATCCATATTTATACCACAAAGCTAAGTTTCTTCCAGGTTTATGATGTAATGTTTATTAACACACACATGTTGAAATATGCAGTCCTGTATTACCTATTTTATGAAATATTCTCTATCTGAATATGAAGGTTTGATTCATTTATTGTATTATTTACCCTTTTCTTGTTTGTAAAGTCCTGTCACACAGAGAATACATCCCCTGAGAAGTAGGACTCAACTCTATACAATATTTTTAATGTAAATGACATGCTTTTCTTTTGACTAAAGTAATGATCTATTCTTCAGTTTTAGGAATGGTCGAGTTTCTGTTTAGTTTCTATCTGAAACTGCTACATGGGTTATTGATACTGTTCAGTTCAACAATTATTGAATCTCTACAATGAACTGGTACTTGAATTAGCTCTTGAGCAGGTAACAGCAAATTGAAGGTCCATTTCTTATAAGAGTTCATAATCTAGTGGAGAAAACAGAACAATTTAATAAGTTGTTCTCATTCTTATACAAAAAGAACCTTTATCGAGAGGGTCTAGCCACACAGGATATATTTCCTGGGAGATTTGGGAAAGACTTTCCAAAGAGGTCATATGTGACATGAGATTTGAAGGATGAGTAGAACTTTGAATAAATGAATTGAGAGCAAATAATTTTATATGTAAAAATATTTTCAGTTCTTCAAGAATTGGTTTTTAGTTATCTAACAGTACACTTTCATTAAAGTCTTTATTTCAATCTCTCAAATATTGTTGGAACAGAATAGTTTCTTGCTTCCAAGTTTTCTCTCCTTAGAGAATTGTCTTTGTTCTCAGTGAAATGTCATTGCAATAAGAGAAACTGTTGTAACTTTCCATTGTAATCATAGCCCACTCAACACCTACTGATAGCAGAAAAGATGTTTTTTGTCAGGGTGGGAGAATCTTTTAAACCATACCTGGGGGTGCTCAGAGGACCATGTGGTGCCAGGGATCAAATCTGGCTTCCCACAAGCAAAGCATGTGTGCAGTCCAGCCTAAGATGTTTATTTTTTAAGTCAGTGTCTAATTAACATTCTCAAGAAGAAAAGAATAAGATTTTTTAAAATGTACATATAACTCTCAAACTGTTCCCCAAATACTTTTCTGCAGAATATTGATAAGTGTTGATTTTTAAGATGAAAGATTAAAAAAACAGTAAGTGTTCTGGTAGAAAATAAGTGATAAGTTAAACAGATGAACATTTATTTGTTGGAGACTGGAGCAATAGTACCACGGGTAGGTTGTTTGCCTTGCATGCGGCTGACCTGAGTTTGATTCCCAGCATCCCATATGGTCCCCTGAACACTGCCAGGAGTAATTCCTACGTGCATGAGCCAGGAGTAACCCCTGTGTATCACCGGGTATGACCCCACAAAGCAAAAACAAACAAACAAACAAACAAAAAAACCAGATTTATTTGTTACATGATATTTTAGAGAATTTAACATGATTGAGATTATTGGACTTTTTAGGGGAAAGAATGCACAGCTTATTATGAAATCTGTAAGTTTCTGGTTATAGCACCCTTTCTTTTTATGATATATCTTGTGAAGAATCAAAGGAATAATTTGGAATGACCGCTCTGTTTTGATCACTTTTCTCAGCCTCAGCCTCAGTAAGGTAAAGGTAAAGGTAAAGGCCCTCCCGTTGATCGTCGATTTGCTCGAACGGGCCCAGTAACGTCTCCATTGGAGACTTTGTTGTTACTGTGTCTGGCATATCGAATACTCTCGGTAGCTTGCCAGGCTCTCTGAGAGGGGCGGAGGAATCGAACTCGGGTCGGCCATGTTGGCTGCGTGCAAGGCAAACGCCCTACCCGCTGTGCTATCGCTCCAGCCTGCAAGGAGTAAATACTATTATTTTTTACCTTTTACCTTTGTGATCTGGAAATCCCAGGCTGATCAGATTCTAAAATTATCAGATTATAAACAAAAAAAGTAGTGTCATTGATATTTACTATCAGAATTAGCAAGTAAATTGATAAATACAATTGTTATTTAATCTTTGTCTAAACAATAATAATGCAAGCTAATTTGTAGAGAATTAAAGGATCACTTTTAGCCTGAAGATGCCCCCCAAATTCAGAAATGCTTTTATTTTTAAATGCACATCAGTTGTAAGCCTTAGTGTGGATCAATTATAAAATCATAAAAGATTTTATGCAGAAGCTTATATATAAGAGGAGTTCATCAAACTATCTAGTTTTGATATCACCATATTGGAAATAGTAGTGTCTTGACAAACACTTAGAATCTCAGAGAACATGAGGTCAAAGACATCCCAAATTTCAGATAGCATGTGTTCAATGAGTAAGTTCTTATATTGGTAACTCCATCTTCATAAACATCATCACAATGAAAGAGATCTTCTTCATGAGCAAATAGCACATCCCATGTCTTTCAATCTCTTCAGGACCTCCGACCAGCCTGTTTCAGCCACCTCGTCGTCCTGGCCTTGGAACTGTTGGAAAACCAATCAGACTGTTAGCCAATCATTTTCAGGTTCAGATTCCTAAAATAGATGTGTATCACTATGATGTGGATATTAAACCAGAAAAGCGGCCTCGTAGAGTCAACAGGTAAGAATTAGAAAGAGTAGACGTCTAAATATTTTATGGCATATATATTTTATCATTCTCTTCTCTTGATTCTTTTCACACATTTGTTTTGTTTTTCTGTTTCTTCTCTTTTTTAGAATACCCAGCAGTGCTCAGGGCTAACTTTTGGCACAGTACTAGGGGCTCACAGGGAACTTTGATGCACAGGGACCATGCCATACCAGGGACTGAACCCAGTTTCCACATTCAAATCATGCACTGCTGCCCTTTGAGCCATATCCCTGGCCTACGATGTTATATTTCTTGAAAGCAAATTAGCTGTCTTATACTTGGTTATCCTGTATTGATTCTAGCAAAGTACAGGATAAATTATTGTTTAGTCAGTAAATACTGAATGAAGGAAAAAGATTATTCGTTGACCAACGGTAGAAAATTTTCTTTAAATACATGAAGAAATTATTAGTGTTTCATAGAAATTAAAATTTTGTTAGTGTTTGTATCTGATATGTGAAAATATAAACCTAGAGAAGAATCATTTTAAAGTGTCAAAAAAAAAAGGAAACTCAGGGAAATTCTGAGGTTTTTATTATTTTTTTATATTTTGGGTCAAACCTGGCAGAACTCAGGAATCACTCCTGCAGTGCCTGGAGACCATGAGGTGCCATGGGTTGAACTCAAGCCTTCCACATGCAAAGCATATGCAATTGACTCTTTTTTATTTTTTTGCTTTTTGGGTCACACCTGGCGATGCTCAGGAGTTAATCCTGGCTCTGCACTCAGGAATTACTCCTGGCAGTAGCTCAGGGGACTATATGGGATGCTGGGAATCGAACCCGGGTCGGCCGCATGCAAGGCAAACGCCCTACCCGTTGTGCTATTGCTCCAGCCCCATAATTGACTCTTGAGTCATCTCCAAGGCCTGAGAAGTTCGGTTTATTTGTGACATTACCCAAGAGGGGTCCAGATTAAATTAAAGTACTATGCTATGTCTCACAGGAATTCTTCAATTTGAAAGAAATCTTCAACTGTGAAGACATAGTCCCTTTAACAGATCTGTTTCAATGTTATTTGTGGGGCCATATCCAGTGCAGCTTATGAGCTACTAAGGATCCCTCCAGGTAGTACTCGGAGGAGGGCATGTGGTTCCAGGGATTGAACCCAGGACCTCAAAAGGCTTATGCCCTACTACTTGAGTCACATTCCCATCCCCATCACAGTTATTCTGACAGTGTATTATTTATTTCCTTTTATTTTTTTTTCCACATCATGTTAGTGACACTCAAGTAGTTCTTAAAATTAAGGTTCTTGCTCTTTGTGCAGGGGCAATAGCTCAGACTAGTGTGCTTGTCTACATATTAGATGTAAGGAAAAGCAGATAGCCTGTATTATCAGTATGATTGGGAATGGTGATTGGGAGGGGGCACGCAGGCAGTCACTGATCTTTTTCTGTCATCTTTCCCCAAATGGGGACAATGAGGAAGGACCAGATGGAGAGGTCACTGGAATAGGAGAAATCCAGGGTAGACTGAGAAGACAAGGGATTACATTAAGTTGGAAGAATTTACCATCTGAGGTTTTAACCCTTAAGAACATTGAATTTAGTAATATGGTACTCATGGTGAGCTTGAAGGGGAAAAAGGCCTTAAGAAAGTTTAAATGAGATTGAAGAATAATTAGAGAAAAATCCTTAAAAGGATTTTTATGCAAAAAAAAAAAGCTGAGAAATAGTTGTTTTGAGAAGGAGGAAGTGGAGAAACAAGTCTAACGTTTTTATAGGGGTTACACCTAGCAGCCTAGCAGTTCCGAGGACTGTGACCATTCCCAGCAGTACTTGGCCAGATGCCCACAGTGCTGGGCAAGTCATGTTCAGAGGTCACCAGGGCAATCCTCATTGTCTGCTCTTTGCGGGGGCCCCAGGGGCCACATCCTGAGGGTGAGAAAGTGTAATTAAGATAATAGAAGGTGAGTAGTATATAAGAAGTACTCAATGTTATGAATAGATTCTTGAAAACTGATTTATTTTTATTTATTTTAAACTTTATTTTTGATGGGGGCACGCCCATCTGTGCTCAAGGCTTACTCCTGGACTTGCACTCAGGGATCACTCCTGGCAGGCTCAGGGGACCATGTGTGGTGTTCGGGATCCAACCCAGGTTTGCTGCATCCAAGGAAGGTGCTCTACCCCCTGTAAATCATTCTGGCCCCTTGAAAACTAACTTTAAGTGAAGCTACATATACTGAAATTAGTTCTGGCATAAACAAGGGTTAAGTTCTTACATAATTTTTAGTCACAAAACCATTATCAAACTCCTAAGTCCCCAAACTTTCCTAACACTAAATAATAATTTGTTTCCACTCATTCGTCTTTATTGGGGGAGGTGGTGGGAACTGGGCCCATATCCAATGGTTCTATGCTTAGGGAACTCGTGGCAGCACTTGGGACCATATGGGGTGTTGAGATTTGAACTGGGATTTGCCATTTGCAAGATAAGCACCTTAACCTCTATCTTATCTCTTCAGCTCTCAGTCATTCATTTTCTAGCCTACATATTTTATTTCCCTGTGAAAGAAGGCAAAAGCCTATCCTGGCGGCTCAGAGCATAGTCAGGGACCCACCTTGGATGCATGTCATTCGATTGCAAGAAGAACTCACATGTACTACGTGCACTAAAGCTTCCCACACTGTATTTGAGATTAAGTGAGGAAACCAGAGTACCCATAGAAACCCAACATACATGGGAGAATCTGCAAACTCCACACAAGAGTGGGCCTGACTAGAAAATTTTTTTTTTATCAGCATTACCATGAAAGTTGAACAGAGTGGCATTATTTGAGGTCCTACTATATTTGTAGACTAAAAGTAATAATACAGTAGAGAGGGAAAATATGATTCAGGAGAGAGGAAATTTTCTGGAGTCATAGTCAGGGATGTATTAGAATAAGTGGGGTTGTGTGACAAGTATCATTCTAGGTCGAGAGAGAGAGAGAGAGAGAGAGAGAGAGAGTGTTCTGGGCTTAAGGCCTTTGCCTTGCAAGTGACAAACCCTGATTAAGTGCATGCATGATGGTGCATGCATTGCCAGATGTGGCCCCAAACTGCTGAAAAAGAAAAGAAACATTCTAACATGTACTTATGTACTTATGTACTTAACACCACAGCTTTTATTATAAGCATTCTTTTTTTCTTCTTCTTCTTGGGTCACACCTGGAAATGCTCAGGAGTTACCCCTGGCTCTGCACTCAGTAATTACTCCTGGGTGCTCAAACCTGGGTTGACCACATGTAAGGCAAACACCCAACCCATTGTACTATCTCTCCAACCCCTATTATAAGCATTCCAATCACCATAATTTTACAAAGAACATGTAAGAGATAATGTAACACATGCACAGTCATAAAGCTCTTCCACTTACAATTGTTTATGTGACCCGAGGCAGTTACTTGTTTGTTTTGAATTTTTATTTATCTTTTTTCTTGCAAGGTGGTTGTAAAGATTAAAATAAAGGTAGAAATAAAGGAAAAAATAAGTTTAAAAAATACTTTAAAAAGTTAAAATAAAACAGAATGGAAGTGAAAATATCTCTTCACTGTTAAAACTCTTTGTGGTTATTATAATTTAAGTATATAGTCTAAGGCCCAGAGAGTCACAAAGGGCTGAATGCATATAGGAGGCCTGGCTTTGAGCTCCAGCACCTCTGAGTACTGTGGGATGGCCTCCAAACCAAAAAAAAAAAAAAAAAAAGAAAAAAGAATATGAGAAATTTTTCTTCTAGAAATATATACTATTATACTTTCAATTACTTTTTCAGTCGCATTTTTTGTTTATAAACATGCGACTTTCCCAACAGTTTTATTTGTAATACTTCAGCTAGTTAGTGTCTTGTGTTATATTTTGGTTTTTAAAACCTAGCACTTATATGTGGGGCTCACCAACATTGGTATGACACAGTGCCTAGCTTTTCATTGACTGTAGTATTACTAACTTTGGAATAAACAAAGCTGTATGTAGAATAACAAATTAGCAAAGGGATAACTGATTCCTATGAATATAATACATCTTAGATTTATTGATTCTCAGATCTCTGAACTTTTTTCAGAGATCACTCTTTTTTCCAAACCAGTGTACAAACATAATTCTTTTGATAACAAACATACCATTGTTCAATTATGAACATCCATGCCACACTTAGATAGCAAAAATAGGTTATTCTTAGAGACTTTCTTTATTATTGGAAAGGATTTTAGAAAGCAGACATTTGAGAGGTTTCTGTAAATTTTATCTTCTTTCTTTGTAGTCTCCTTTCATTGTAATTTTATACCTGCTTTGGTTCACATTGCTACTTTTTTTAGCCATTAATACTTAAGTAAATCACTTTCACTTTTATAAATCAAACTTGTTTTTTCCCAAGGATTTTTGAACTACCTTTTTACAGTTATGGGGTAGTGATAGTATCCTTACTGTTCATCATTTCTCACAGCTAACCTCCACTATCTCCATTCTGTTAAGGGAGGTAGTAGATACAATGGTGCGACACTTCAAGATGCAAATATTTGGTGACCGGCAGCCTGGCTATGATGGCAAAAGAAACATGTACACAGCACATCCACTGCCAATTGGACGAGATAGGGTAAGTGTTAGTAATAAGTTTTTACTGTACTAGTACTTCTGTAAAAATTGATATTAGAAAAACGTTTCCTTTTTCACAGATACTCTTTTTGGGGTATTGGGGGCCACACCTAGTAGTACTTGGCTACTCTCAGCTCAATGCTTGGAGGTCACTCCCAGCAGTGTTTGGGGAATCAGGTGATGCCAGGAATCAAACCCAGGCATCCTGCATTTAAAACATGCACTCAATCGATTGAGCTATCTCTCTGGCCCAACAATTCAGTTTTTAGTGTTGTTTCTTAAAATAATAAACTTGTAAATCTGTTCATATTTTCTTTCCTTAATTAACTGATAATTGAAGATGAGATCAACATTAGAATTTTGATTAATTTTTATCATCTTATGTTTCAAATTTCTCATTTTATGAAAGTGAATGTGAATGATGGAGCTTTTATAAATCACAGAAAATTATCTAACATTCACTTATAAAAATATTCTTAATACTACAATAACTTTCTCTTTCTTTCTGTCTTTCTTCCTTGTGCTCTGGGGCTACTCCCAACTTTGTGCTATACGGTTGCTCCTATATGATCATATAGGTTGATCCTGGGGACCATGTAGTCTTAGGGATTGAGTCTGGGTATCACACATGCAGAAGATGCACATTCGCTCTTTGCATTATCTCTCCAGCCCCGGCCTTTAAAACATTTAACTTCACAGGCCAGAGCGATAGTAAAGAGAGGGCATTTGTCTTGCACATGTCTGTCCCAGGTTCAATCCCTGGGATCCCATATGGTCCCCCGAGCACCATCAGGGGAGTGCAGAGCCAGGAGTAATCTCCATTGCTGCGTATGACCCCAAAACAAGACCAAAAAAAACCACCAAAAAACACATTTAACTGCAGAGGCCAGGTATGTAGCTCAGAGATGAAGCACATGCTTTGTATGTATGAGACCCAGGTTCCATCCCTGCCAACATCCCCTCCAAAAAAATACATTAATTTTAAAACTAGAAAAGTAATGCATAAATATGTATTCATTATGAACTTATCCGTAGTCTAGAAATGTAATGGTTTCCTACCTCCCCATCTACCTGTACCCTTTAATCCCATTTTCCTTTTGAAAAGAAACTAATAAATGTTTGCTATATAACCTTTTAGATATGCATATAAGCATATATAAATAAATATGCATATGTGTATATATGTGTATATGCTTATGCTCCACTTCTGGCTCAAGGCTTACTCCTGGTTCTTCACTCTGCTATTACTCCTGGTGGGATTCAGGGGTCTATATGGGGTGCCAGAGATTAAACCCTAGTTGACTGCATACAAAGCAAGCACCCTACCCACTGTGCTTTCTTTCCAGCTCCTCAGATATATGTATTTATCATCATCATCTTGGTTTTAGGCTACACCTGGCGATGTTTAGGAATAACCTATGCTCAGTTCATGGGGATCACTTCTTGTAATACTCATGGTACCATGTGGTGCTGGGGATTGGACCTCGGTATCTTGCATGCAAAGCATGCACTCTACCCTTTGAGCTATCTTCCTGCCCTATAGTTATTTTTATATGCATTTCATATTTATGTACGTCTATGTTCTTTTTTTTTAAATTATTTATTTATTGAATCACTGTGGGAAAAGTTACAGAGCTTTCAGGTTTAGGTCTCAGTCATGTAAATATCAAACACATTTCCCTTTACCAATACTTATTTTTAACCGCAAACCCCAATAGAACCCCACCTCCCACCCCTCCCAATTCCTGTGAGGCAGATGAGTTCTAGTTATCACTCTATCTACTTTGACTAGATTCATTGTTTCGATAAAAGATGCACCATTATTATTTAGAGTTTACGACCCCCCCACCCCCCCAAATCAGACATGCTGAAAAAGCGTTGTGAAATGATTTGCTTTCTACAGCTGGGATTAAGAATTAAATGATGGTTTTGGATTTCTGCTATTTTACTTATTAACACTGGAAGTATTTCTATTAAAAGTTAAATAGTTAAGAGATTGATTTCCGTGCTCTGGAGTCGTGGCCGTGCCGGAGAGCCACTCGTGGGGGGCAACTGGTGACCTCAGTAGGGCGTGAAGGACGGATCGGAACGCTTCCCTTCCCATGAGGTCCCTGCCGCCCCCGACCCCCGGCTCAAATCTGCTGTCCACAAGGCTCCCGTGCGGCCGCCATCTTTCTTTCCAGAGAGGAGAGGGCATATGTTCTTTTTTGATTGTGTATTGTTCTAGGATGTTTTTGCTTACTTAGGTACCTGGGCTTGAATCTAGCTCTTAAAATACATGAGACAAGTGCTCTGCTACTGAGCTACATCACTGATCCCTACTTTGTCCTTTTTAATTCATGTGTTTTTTTTTCTGTTTTAAAGTATACAGAACATTCCATTTGCTATTTTAACTAGTTTAAGTGAATAATTCAGTGGCATTCAGTATATTCACATTCTTATCAATGTGATTATCAGTCTTGACCACAATTCACCTCTAGATTTTTTTCATCATCCCAAACCGAAACTTTGTACCCATTGAACAATAATTGGCTAGTATGCTGGTGCTATACTGAGCAGCAGAGATGCCTTTCATTAAGCAGTAACTATTTCGTTTCTCTTACTCATTGCTAATCAGTATTCTTTCTGTGTTTTGCTATGAATTTTGACTGTTCTAGTTACCTCTGTAAGTGGAATCACACAAAATTTATCAATTTGTATTTGGCTTATTTTCTATAGCACAGCGGGTAGGGCGTTTGCCTTGCACGCAGCCAACATGGCTGACCCGAGTTCGATTCCTCCGCCCCTCTCGGAGAGCCCGACAAGCTACCGAGAGTATTCGATATGCTAGACACAGTAACAACAAAAGTCTCCAATGGAGACGTTACTGGGCCCGCTCGAGCAAATCGATGATCAACGGGAGGGCCTTTACTTACTTTTACTTAATGTCTTAAAGGTTCATCCATGCCGTATCATTTTCTTTATTGTTTAACTATTGCATAATACTCCATATAAAATTACTTGCCTAGTGATGAGCACTGAGATTGTTTCCAGTGTTTTGAAATTATAGGAAGTGTTAAAATGAAAGTTCTTTTGTATATATTATATTGAATCTTCTGAGATCTTTCAGCTCTTGTAAATAGATTGTATGTATATATTTTTTCCTTAGGTTGATATGGAAGTGACCCTTCCAGGTGAGGGTAAGGACCAGACCTTTAAAGTGTCTGTTCAGTGGGTGTCAGTTGTAAGCCTTCAGTTGCTGTTAGAAGCCTTGGCCGGACACTTGAATGAGGTGCCAGATGATTCGGTACAAGCCCTTGATGTCATCACAAGACACCTTCCCTCCATGAGGTTAGTGCCCTAAGTTGGGTTCTTTCCCACTGATGACAGACTTTGTTTTTTAATAGATTACATTGGGACCATTGAAAAGTTTCTACACAAATCATAATTCAAACTTTCTTTCAATTTACAAAGAATGAAGTAAAGATATTTCAAACTTCCATTCTGAAACGTGCAATTCCAATTCCTTGTATCTTCAGGTATACTCCAGTGGGCCGTTCCTTTTTCTCACCTCCTGAAGGTTACTACCACCCTCTGGGAGGGGGCAGGGAAGTTTGGTTTGGTTTTCATCAGTCTGTGAGACCTGCCATGTGGAATATGATGCTTAACATTGATGGTAAGTTACCTTTATTTATTCACCTTTTCACTCTTTGGGCTGGGTTTTTGTTGGCTGCTTTGTTTGTCCTTTCCCTTCCCTGAAGCTAAGTATTCTTCCTCTCTGATAGTATCTGCAACTGCTTTCTACCGGGCTCAACCTATCATTGAATTCATGTGTGAAGTTTTAGATATTCAGAATATCAATGAGCAGACCAAACCTCTAACCGACTCCCAGCGTGTCAAGTTTACCAAAGAAATCAGAGGTAGGTATTAGCACTACTCGCTTAGGGGTATGTATTTACATTAGTCTTGAAGGTATTCTCAGTATAGTGCAAGAGCATAGATCTGAGTCAGCCACACCTGGGCTTTTACCCCATTCCAGCTAGTTCTGTCAGAGGCCCTTGGACAAATTACCTAATCACCATGAAGTATAGTTTATTAAGCACTAGAGAAACAATATGCGCTTTGCATATTGCTGTGAAAATTAAATACACTTTGATTTATAATGTGCTGTCTTAGTGCCTGGCACATGTCAGGCATTTAGTGTCTGTTATTTCTAGTTAAAAACTTGCATCTTGGGCTAGGATAATAGTTCAAGGGGCTAGACTGCATATGTAGGAGACTTGGGTTCAATACCTGGTACTGTATGATTTCCTGAGCAAACAGAAAAGGGACCCCCCCCACCCCAAGTACTGTGCAAGTAGTAGCCCATGAACACTGCTAGGTGTGACCCCCGTACCTCCCCCAAAACCCATTTCTATATTAATACAAAAACAGAAACCCAATTATTATTCCTTTCTAAGTTTATCTGTTCTTAATTTGTTGTTAGCTATTTCTCTTATTCACTTATAAGCTTCCTTAGGGCTATTTACAGACCTGAGACTAAGAACTAGTGCTTAATTATTGCTTAATATTATTGAATTAATTAAATTAATTCATACATGTACACATAATGTCATATGGGCTCTAATGTCTTCAGGTAAGATGAGGCTTTAGCCTATTCATGATAAAATTATTCCCGTATCCTGAAACTTATATACCATATAATAAAATGCTTTTCTAAAGACCACATTCAAATATATTTTTGTCACTATGGTATTAATTATTGTCGTTTTGAATTTTTTAAACTTTAGGTCTTAAAGTTGAGGTGACTCACTGTGGACAGATGAAACGCAAATATCGAGTTTGTAATGTCACTAGACGGCCAGCCAGTCATCAAACGTATGTTAACCACATCTTAAAGATAACAGTTACATTTTTTATAACAGAAGGTACTATAATTGTTTGAAAATTGGTATTCTATTTGTAATTTTACAGTTTTTAGTTGCTAGATATTCTTTCTTTTAGTTTTTGGGCTATACCTGGCAGTACTTGGGGTTCTACTCCTGGTTTAGTGCTCTCTATGATGCTCAGGGAACCATGTAGTGTCTGGTATTGAACCAGGGCTCCTTTATGCAAAGCATGTGCTCCAACCCATGCCCAGGATTGTTAAGATCTTAAGTACAGAAGTTTTAAAATGTTCTTATTTGTAAAATATGTTTCCTGCCTTTAATCAATATTTTCTCTTAGAGTATGTGAAATGTACATGAGCTTTTATTTAACAATACAATGTCATTGCAAGTATCACTTATTATAATATTGAAATTCGCTATATGGCTCAAAGATTCTTTTAGAAGTCTTTGAGTCATATAAGTTTGTTACGGAAAGATAAAAACATGGTCTGTGTGTGTGTGTGTGTGTGTGTGTGTGTGTGTGTGTGTGTGTGTAAATCTTTCTCCCTCCTTATGGACGCAATTTTTCTAATCACCCAGCTTCTTTTGGCTCCACTGTGATCCTAAAGGAAAAGAATATATAAAAGTGCTTTTGTGAGGATAGGGGGTTGGGGGACTTGGGCCATACCTGGCAGTGTTTTAAGTCTGTGCTCAGAGGTACTCTTTGTAGTGCTCAGGTGACTATAGGTGTGGGACCGAGCCCAGACCTCCACATATAGAAAATGCATGTTTAGTCCATTGAGTTATCTCTCTAGTCCTTTGAGTTATCTCTCTAGCCCTATAAAAGTGCTTTTAAAATAACCATTTGTGTAAGTTTATTTTTGGAATCAAGACAATTAACTCATGCCTGACATAAACATAAATATTGGCTCTTTTGAAGTGAACAAACTTCAACCATTACTTACTTAGTGTTCCTTTCTCCACTCCAGTTACCTTTTCTCCCATTGCATGAGATAAGCTTCCAAGCTGTGAGGCAATACTTCTGACTCTTATTTCTACTGTCCTTAGGCATTGCACTGTCTGTACTGTCCTCCCATTGTTCATCGATTTGCTCGAGCGGGCCCAGTAATGTCTTCATTTTGAGACTTGTTGTTACTGTTCTTGGCATATCAAATACGCCATGGGTAGCTTGCCAGGCTTTGCCGTGCGAGCGAGATACTCTCGGTAGCTTGTTGGGCTATCGCCACAGCGTTAGCTGTGCTATCGCCACAGCGGTAGGGCATTTGCCTTACACGCAGCCAGCCCGGCCGAGCCGGGTTCGATTCTTCCGCCCCTCTCGGAGAGCCCAGCAAGCTACCAAGAGTATCTCGCCTGCAGGGCAAAGCCTGGCAAGCTACCCGTGATGTATTCGATATGCCAAACACAGTCCTTAGGCATTATTCTCCTATTATGTTACTTTATATTCCACAAATGATCCTATGTTTGACCTGTTTTTTAAATGATTATTCAAGATAGAAAATGTTAGTAGGTTTCAGTTTGCTTACTTATTTAAGAATAAAGAACTTGAGGAACTTTCTAAAAAAATCGTTTTCTTCTATAGTTTTCCCTTGCAGCTAGAAAATGGTCAAGCTATGGAATGTACAGTAGCTCAATACTTTAAGCAAAAGTATAGTTTGCAGCTGAAATATCCCCATCTTCCCTGTCTCCAAGTGGGACAAGAACAAAAGCATACATACTTGCCACTTGAGGTAAGCTAAAGATTTTTTTTTTACCAATCTGCCAATGTCTTGAGTTAAAAAAAAAAAAGCCCTAAGGGTTGGGTGGTGAGCAGTAATGCATGATATAAGATATTGTTGGTAAAGTCTTACGATGTAAAAGTTCTACTTCATAAATTGATTTCTCTTTGCCTTTTGATAGGTCTGTAATATAGTGGCAGGACAGCGATGTATTAAGAAGCTTACAGACAATCAGACTTCCACGATGATCAAAGCCACAGCAAGGTCTGCTCCTGACAGACAGGAAGAAATCAGTAGACTGGTCAGTAAGGCGTGGTCTTTAAGATAAACTAGTTTTAAGATTGGGGGGCAGGGCGGGGGAAGCACAATAATAGAAAACTCCAAATGGGACACAGTTACTCTTTGGTTTTTATATATGCAGGCTTTCCTGTTCTTTAGGTGAAGAGTAACAGCATGGTGGGTGGACCTGATCCATACCTTAAAGAATTTGGTATCGTTGTGCACAATGAAATGACAGAGCTCACAGGCAGGGTACTTCCTGCTCCAATGCTGCAATATGGAGGCCGGGTAAGCATTTTATGTTCTTCGGCAAACTGCTTTAAACAACCAGTCAAACAAATAATCCAGGGTTTTCCCACTATGGCGCTGAATTTACCCATAATTTTGCTTATTATTGCTTTTTCGTCTTTTGACTAATACCACATAGTTTTGTTTAGTCCCTCATCGACTTTTAAATGATCATAGCTTGTAATATCTTTTCTCTTTACTTTTGTTTCCTTATTTTTTTTTTCTTTTAAAGAATAAAACAGTAGCCACTCCCAACCAGGGTGTCTGGGACATGCGAGGAAAGCAGTTTTATGCTGGCATTGAAATTAAAGTCTGGGCAGTTGCTTGTTTTGCACCTCAGAAACAATGTAGAGAAGATTTACTTAAGTGAGTATCTTTATATTTTCAGCTTGGTTCTAGCCCTTCCAGATGTAAAAAATACTGACTTTATATGAATTTACTGTGAGCTCTGGCACTAAACCCCTGATTCCTATGGTGATATCATCCAACTAAAAGAAAGAGTGTTTCGTCCCAGCCCTGAGATTTTAGCAGCCTCTTCTTACTCGTCCTTCCTAATGGTGCCATATTGGAGGCTCTTTCACGGTCAGGGGAATAAGACCCTTTATTGTTACTGTTTTTGACATATCGAATATGCCACGGGTAGCTTGCCAGGCTCTGCCGTGTGTGTGTGTGTGTGTGTGTGTGTGTGTGTGTGTGTGTGTGATACTTTCGGTAGCTTGCTGGGCTCTCCAAGAGGCATATAGATATATTTCCCTCTATGATTTGTTGTCTGCTGTCTGAACCCCATCAAATATGGTGTGGTAATTATGGAAAATCGGTACGGAGTGTCTTATGATGTGTCATGTGGCCGCTTTCGCAGCTGGGCGGTCCAGGAATATGTTCACACGTATGTGAGGCTCTGCCTGAGCGTGTGGAAAGTGGCCTGGAGCGTGATGGTGATTCGGTAGTGGAGGTTGGCTGCCGGAGTTGGGTCCCTTGGGGCAGGGAGGACTCTCACCCGCCCCTCTGGGGCGCTCCAAGTGAAAACAGCCTGGCACGGAGTCCGGTGGCATGGTTATGGGGGCCTCATTTTTATGCTCCCTTCCAGGAAGAGCAGCCATGGGTTCTGGAGGGTGACCGATGAGGAGACCCTCTGGTGCAGGCAGAAGGTGTCTTATGGGTGTGACCCGTGGGTCATGGGAGACTGGGGGAAGCAGGCAGAGGATCTCTGCTCCTGGGTCCTGTTGAGCCCAGAGTCACAAAAACCCATTACCTGGGTTCTGTGGGACTACGTATATATGTATATATACATATATATGTACACAAACAAGATCTGTTACCAATTTGCATGTAATCCTAAACATACTGATTTTGTGTCAGTGTTTCCATGTTCCCTATTAAACACTCTCCTAACTGTTCTTATAATAGGCTTTGTTATCTGAAATTTTGACATTGCTTTTTCTTCAGCTCTGAATTAATAACCTGAATGATTAAAAATAATCTTTGGATGGGAATGCTTTTCTAGTCCCTGGGGCCTGGCTGAGGCATAGCTATTAAAAAATTAAAAATGATAATCTGATGGCTTAATAATATATGTTGTTCTGCATTGTACTTTGCAGCTAGACAGCAGTCAGTTTTTTGACAGCTAGTTAAAGATGAGTTTTTATTGGTTTCAAATTTTGGGTAAGAATTTGCAGAACTAAAAACAGTATCTTGGAGGGAAGTAAATGCTAAGAACATAGGTGAAATAAAAGCACTTGCAATTGGTTTTGTTTTAACAGGAGTTTTACTGACCAGCTTCGTAAAATCTCTAAGGATGCAGGCATGCCTATCCAAGGTCAACCATGTTTCTGCAAGTATGCACAAGGTGCAGACAGCGTGGAGCCCATGTTTAAACATCTGAAAATGACATACGTGGGCCTACAGTTAATCGTGGTTATCTTGCCTGGAAAGACACCGGTATATGGTATGGACACTTTTAATGTTGAATGAGGGATGATTTCAAAGTAGTAGGTGTAGCAGTCAGGGTAAGTTATACAGATATCACAGACAACCCCAAGCTCTCTGGCTCGAAGCAACAAAGGTTAGTCTTGCTCCTGCTACCTATCTGCTAAGGGTAGATTTCAGCCTCTGATCCTTGTCATCTGACCATATCCACTCTGAGACCCAGGTTGGCAGAGCAATAGCCATTGGGAATGTTGCTGTCTTGTAGTAGAGAGAAATAAGAGCTCTGAATGGCTCCGGATATCTTCAGTTTCAAGAGCACAGCAGGCTACCTGATTCTTCCCTAGCTGTCTGGAGGAAGTGGGAGTCAGGACCGGGACTAGAAATGCAGGGAGAAGGAGGATTTGGGCATGAAAAACTCTTCTATAGCCCCCGAACTAGGGAGGGCTGGAGTGTTTGGTAAAAAGGACTCACAAATGTCAGATTGGGGGAAAACTGAGAAGCCTACCCCTATCAGGGAAGGAGGTATTTAGTTTGTATCTTTTATGAGAAGAATGATGTAAAATTCTTTTGACTATCTTGCAAATAAAGGATTTGGAACTACAGAGCAGCCTTTTGAACTTTATAAAATATTTTAAGTTTTCTGTAAATTTGCTTCTTTTATTATCTTCTCCTTATCTTTAATGCTTAAATGGGGTGGGGGTGAACAAAATATCGTAACATTCCAGGGTTTGGCGTGTGTACTAGAAGGAGGAGAGCAAAGGAGGCTGATTCCTTTGTCAGACCACTTCTGTGGCAGAGGAACCTCCAGGATTGAATGGTGGCAGCAGCATGAAGGAGTAAAGAAACTGGTTTGGGGCTCAAACCATAGTACAGCAGGCAGGGCATTTGCCTTGCATGCCATCAACTTGGGTTCGATCCCCAGTACCCCATATGGTCCCTGGAGCCTGCCAGGAATAATTTCTGAGTGCAAAGCGAGGAGTAAACCCTGAATTCCTCTGAGTGTGGCCCTAACATGCCCCACTCCAAATTTAGATCAATTTAATTTTTTTTTTAATGTGTGGCCTGGGAGATGACTCACAAGTGTAGAATGCATGTTTGGTATGTGACATCTCAAAACTGAAATCTGGTAACACTCCAGGCAGTGACCCTGCCATGCTCCCCCGAACATGCCAAGGAGTCACCCCGCCATGGGAGCATCTCATTGGGAGTATACCCCAGAACTGCTAGGTGTGGCCTCCAAACAAAAACATATTGTCCTGAAGTTCAAAAGAGAAAAGATTCAATTGTGGCAAGTACCTAGCGCAGTGGACTCTATTGTAGGCAGTCTAGCAATGTCAACCTGTAGGATTTCTTCTCTTAGAAGAAGCTCTTCTCTTAGAAATTAGAACATTAGAAACATTTTAAAATTCATTAATTGATTTTTGTAGCGGAGGTGAAACGAGTTGGAGATACCCTCCTGGGAATGGCCACACAGTGTGTCCAGGTGAAAAATGTTGTGAAGACCTCACCCCAAACCCTTTCCAACCTTTGCCTGAAGATAAATGCAAAGCTTGGAGGAATCAACAATGTGCTTGTACCTCATCAAAGGTAAGAGTCTGAACTCCTGTGTTTTATTGGGAGAGCCCGCGTCTGATATTGCTCAGCTATTATTCTTGGCCCTGGCCTCCGAGCTTGCTCCCAGCAGTGATTGAGGAACTACGTGGTACTGTGGTTGAACCCAGGTCTCTGGCATGTGAAGCCTGTGTACAGCCCATTGCACTATCTCTCTGACCCCTGAACTCGATTTTTTTTCTTTTTTATTTATTTATATAGGTATTTGGGATCCAGTTAAGGGATTTATACACACAACGCATGTGCTCTACCACTAGCTTCCATCCCTGACCTCCCACTTTTTAAAGTTGAGATTTATTTTACAGAGCCAAAGAGGTAGCACAGTGAGTTGAATGTTTTCCCTGCACTCATTGATTTGGGTTCAATTCCCAGTACCCCATATTCTCCCTAGAGCACTGCCAGAAGCACTGAGCACAGGGCCAAGAGAAAAGCCCTGAGTACAGCCCCATGTGACCCAAAAAACAAATATTTAATTTACATACTTTGGGTAAAGCTCACAAATCTCAAATATGCATCACTCTTACTTTTTTCTTCGCTCATGTAATCACTGTTCAAGTTAAGATGTAGGGGCTGTCAGACCTTAGCACTGCATATGTTAAGTTAGTTTTTTTCTGTTGAATTTCCAGGATCCTGAGAGCCTGTTTAAGGAAAACTTTCCCTTTACACACATAGGATTAAATTTGTGTTCAGATTCTTTTAAAAGAATTCTCCCCTTCCATTTCTGCCATAATCAAAGTACCACGTTTATTTCTTCAGCTGATTTGGATTTACTGTTTTGGATTTCACAGATACTTAGCAAGACCAAGTCTAGTCCCTCTGTAAAACTGTATTTGTATCTGGTGAATTTGCTAAACTCAGATATGTTCATCTGTATTTCTCAATGGCAATATCTTTTTCAATCCGAGCAGGCCCTCAGTGTTCCAGCAGCCTGTCATCTTTCTGGGCGCGGATGTCACACACCCTCCAGCAGGCGATGGGAAGAAACCCTCCATTGCTGCTGTGGTTGGCAGTATGGATGGCCACCCCAGCCGGTACTGTGCCACTGTTCGAGTGCAGACCTCCCGCCAAGAGATTTCCCAGGAGCTTCTCTATAGCCAGGAGGTAATCCAGGACCTTACTAACATGGTTCGAGAGTTGCTGATCCAGTTCTATAAATCTACACGTTTCAAACCCACGCGGATCATCTATTACCGTGGAGGAGTATCGGAGGGACAAATGAAACAGGTACTCCCATTTTCTTCTCGTTGCTCTAAAGGCTTCTATCGGAAGGAGTGTCTTTCTTTCATGTCACCCTGGGTAAATCAGATCTGAGAGATACTAGGCGAGTTCTCAATTTAGCATCATTTTATTTCTAACTCATAGGTAGCTTGGCCAGAACTAATAGCAATCCGAAAGGCATGCATTAGCTTGGAAGAAGATTACCGGCCAGGAATAACCTATATTGTGGTACAGAAAAGACATCACACACGACTCTTCTGTGCAGACAAAACAGAAAGGGTAAGAAAACATAGGGAATGCTTTATTGTCTGACACAAGCAAATGTGGTTTTGAATGAGCATCCATTTATTTTCCCCTTAGAGGCACACGGGGCCTAATAATTATTAAATAATAATAAAAATACTAAGTAAAGTAAGTAAGTAAAGGCCCTCCCGTTGATCATCGATTTGCTCGAGCGGGCCCAGTAACGTCTCCATTGGAGACTTTGTTGTTACTGTGTCTGGCATATCGAATACTCTCGGTAGCTTGCCAGGCTCTCCGAGAGGGGCGGAGGAATCGAACTCGGGTCGGCCATGTTGGCTGCGTGCAAGGCAGATGCCCTACCCGCTATGCTACTAACTTCAGTTTTTACCTAGATGATGGATTCTGAATGATGTAGGAGTCAAGACTAACTATTCTCTTGTTGATTGAAATACTTGTTTCTAGAATTTTTAGAGTGGAAATCAGAAACATGCCTGGTATATAATGCTGTTACTGATAACTTACAAAAGGAGGACTGTTATGCTTACAAAAGTATAACAAACATATACTTTCAAATATGCTATTTGAAAGTATATCTGTTTGTTGCTTGCTAGGCTTTTTGAGAAGGGCAGAGGAATTGAACCCAGCTCGGCTGGGCCAGCAGCTTGCAAGGCAAACACACTACCGCTGTGCTGTTCCCAAGGCACTTCTAGAGTATAAAGAAGAATTTGATTTCCAGATAATTTTGCGTCAGTGGGTTGGGAGGTGGGCCACACTTAGCTATGCTCAGGGCATGTTCCTTGCTCTCTACTCAGGGGGGGACTATATGTGGTTCCAGGAACGAAAAAGTCAGCTTTGTGCAGGCAGTTACCTGCTGTATTATCCTTGGGCTCTTACAAAGGATATTTTGGGAGTTTTTGGTTTTTTGTTTTTTGCCACACCTCGCAGTGTGGCAGGGGCTACTCCCAGCATTGTGCTCAATAGATTTATCATTTCTGATAGTACATGGGACCCATGGGGTTCTGGAGATCTAACCTGAACCACCTATCAGGGTCCAGGAACACTGCACATGTTCCACCCAAAAGAGCTCTCTCTCGATCACTGTGCAGGGAATTCTTGCTGAGGAACTTTGAATGCCTGTGATCTTACTAACGTGGGCAATATGCTTCTCTCAACCGTAATGATTTCGACTGTAAAATGTAATAAGAACAATACCTGCCTCATAGGGAGATTATGGGTATCAGATTAATAAATGAATGTTAATTTGGTGTACAACCCACAGAAAAGGCTTTTTATATTATCGAGTTATAACCTGATATTTGCATATAAACTCGGCAAGTTGTAGGTACATAATATTGATGACTTTGCTGCCATGATTTTTTTATGACATTGATTCATCTTTCCAAGCCCTCCCTAATCCATCTCCTTGGAGACTAGTTCTTTCAGTTGCCCAGTCCTGTAACCTTGCGGATGACTCTGATTATTTTCTAGTACACTCTTAGTTTTTGTCTCTGCTCCAAGACTGAGCTCTTTCTTTTTTCTGAAATATTAGAGAGCTCAAGTTTTTAACCTTTGGATTCCAGGTTTTCCATTCAACACAGATTCAAATGTTGTCTTCTAAAATTGCCTAAGCACTAAGTAAACATCCTTCTTAGTTTTGTTAATACAAATTCTCTCAACTCTTGCCCAAACTCTGGAAAGAAAACGTTTTGTCATTCCCTCCTTGGCTGCATAATCTCTCCATCTCTCTGTCACTGTGCTGACCCAGTAGCTTTAGGACCTGGGTTACCTTTCTAGAACCTGAAGCTTTGTCATCACTTTGCTTTTTAACACTTTCACACCTAAACCTTCAAGATAAATTGGCTATTTTGCCAAGATCATTCCTGGTAGTGCATGGGACCCATGAGGTGCTGGTTCCACTTACTAGGGTGGTCCAGGTTAGATTACGAAAGTCTTTCATTCTCTAAACATGCCTTTTGCCAATCTCTATTCTGTATATTCTGTATTATTCCACTTTCCTATTATCTTTGCTTCTACTCTCAGACTCATAGAAAACTTCATTAAAATAAAAATTGCTTGGGGCCAGAGCGATAGCACAGTGGGTAGGGCATTTGCCTTGCATGCGGCCGACATGGGTTTGATTCCCGGCATCCCATATGATCCCCTGAGCACTGCCAGGAGTAATTTCTGAGTGCAAAGCCAGGAGTAACCCCCGATCATTGCTGGGTGTGACCCAGAAAGGAAAAAATAATAAAAAAGAAAATAAAAATTGCTGTGCCAGAGAAATAGTAAAACAGGTAAGGTAAGCCTTACAGATTCAATCCCCAGCGCCCTGTGAAGAATGATCCCTAACACATAGCCAGAAGTAATCCCTGAGCACAGCTGGGTGATGCTCCCTATCATATAATAAACCAGATCATAAATTTACAAATGCAAATTTTTACCAAACCTCTAATGCTGTGGTTTTTTTTCTTGGTGCGGGGGGTGGGGTGGATGGGGAATTGGAGGGGAGATGTTCAAACCAAACATGGTGGGGACCTGATGATCGAACCTGGGCCTCCCAACATGAAAAGCACGGGCTTACCCTTTTGAGTTATTTCTCCAGCCCTAATACTGTGATATTTTCCACCTCTGTGTTCCATAGTATGTGTTCTAAACTTTTACACACTTTTCCCTCTCAGAAAACAAAATCTAGGCATTTTTCTGGCTCCCTTGACTGTAGTTTCAATTCTAGTTAAATCTTATTTTTCTTATTTTCTTCCTCAAATCTCAGAAGTTAATCTTTCCATCTGTGCTTTCTTTCCCCTTTATGCTTTTATTCCCATTCCTTCTGCCTTCTCTGGAGCCTCACTTCAAAAATTAACCATTGTGGCTGGAGCGATAGTACAATGGGGAGGGCACTTGCCTTGCAGGCGGCCAAACCAAGTTCAATATCTGGTACTCCATATGGTCTCCTAAGCCCTACCAATAGCGGTAGTGATAGGGAGTGTGAATTAGTAGTAAGCGCTTAAAACTGTTGGGTGTGACCCCAAAGCAAACACAAAAAATATCCAAAAATTACCCATTTTTGGACTGGATGCTTTGCATGCTAGAGGCCTTGGATTCAGTCCCCAGAATTACAAGGTCCTCAAGCAATGCCAGGAGTCACCCCAGCACAGAACCACTGGGTGTGGCCCCAAGAACAAACAAAATATATTACCCATAATCTCCTCAAAACTGGCTCTCACCCGTTCTGTCACCTTTTGTCTCCATTGCTCTCTCAAATTCCCGAGCTCTCATTCAGTTGCCCAATAAACATTCCTGCTGCTTTATTTTTCAGTCCTTTCATGGCCAGACTCTTAGGGAAAAATTCCTTGACTATTCTCTCTATCTTCTCATGTCATGTATTAGTTCTTTGTAGCCTGACTTCGGTTTAGTAAAGTGGTTCTCAGAGTGACTTTTCAAATCTAGTCATATCTTGTCAGATTTCAGCACTTAAGAGTTACGTGATTGCAGGGCTGGAGTGATAGCACAGTGGGTAGGGCGTTTGCCTTGCACGCAGTCAACCCAGGTTCGATTCCCAGCATCTCATATGGTCCCCTGAGCACCGCCAGGAGTAATTCCCGAGTGCAGAACCAGGAGTGACCCCTGAGCATCGCCGGGTGTGACCCAAAAACCAAAAAAAAAGAGTTACGTGATTGGGAGCTGGAGCGATAGCACAGCGGGTAGGGCGTTTGCCTTGCATGTTGCCGACCCAGGTTCGAATCCCAGCATCCCATATGGTCCCCTGAGCATTGCCGGGTGTGACCCAAAAAAGAAAAAAAAAAAAAAAGAGTTACGTGATTTCCAGGCTTACTACTCACCTCTGTTATCAGGTTTTCCTTAGACCTCTTCCTCCTCTGGACCAATAAACACCGATGTTTCCCTAAGCATTTCCTGCTTTTCCCAATCTCTTTCTCAATTTCAACTGACTTTAATCTCACCCATTTTTCTGGATTCACTTATTTGCTCATAGTAAACCTGTATTTCCAGCCCCAGGCTTTTCTATGTAGCTCCTGATTTGTGTTTCCAGTTAAAATATATTAATTAGATGCTCTGCAGACCTTTTATTGGCCAAGAGAGGAAAGGCCTGGGCCATGGTAACAAGCAGCTCTAAAGTCTTGGTGGCTTACAAAGATTTAACTTTTTGCTCACATTCCACATTTGTTATAGCTCTTCAGCAGCTGTGACCCTGCTGTCCTCCATTTGAATCCGAACTCACAGAGCAGCCTTGGGTGGGGAGAGTGGAAGGGGTTATTTTGCTAAGACATTCTACCAGAGCCCGGGAAAAGATACACAACAAGCCTAAACTGGCTTAAAGCCTCTGCCCAGAAGTAACATGTTTCAGGCCACGTTCTATCAGCCCAAGCTATGTTATGTGGCTACTCCTGAGTTAATTGGGTGGGGATGTAAACGCTACCCTTAGGGAGGAGCATGGAGATATTTGGCACGGTGTGACAATCTTCTACAGGCATTTCAAGCAAAACATGTCCAAACCTTCTCCTTATTGTTTTATCCTCATCCAAAACCTATTCCTCCCCCAACCTTCCTTTTCTTTTGGTGCTTGGCATTGGCGTCTAACACATCAGCCAAGTAAGAAACTCCGGGGTTATCTTTAAACTCTTCCCCTTGCCTAGCACCCTCATATCCAGTTGGTCAAATAGTCCTCTGTTCCACCAAAAAACTATTTGCCTACTTCTTCCTCTTATGTGTGCTTTCTGCCCTAAGCATTAGCAAGTGCCCTGTCTTCATTCCTTTTCCACCTGCTGTCAGGGCTAGCTTCTCAGCAGATCTTATCCTTCCACTTCACTGCTCAGAAATATTCCCATATCCCCCACTGGGGAAGTGCTCGAAACTCCATCACCCTCTTTTTTTGTTTGTTTGTTTTCTGTTTGGGTCATACCCAGTTATGCTCAGGGATTACTCCTGCTTTGCACTCAGGAATTACTCCTGGCAGTGCTTAGGAAACCATATGTTATGCTGGGAATTGAACCTGGGTCAGCCGTGTGCAAGGCAAAAGCCCTACCCACTGAAATAGTGCAAGGTAAGGCTTAGAACTATAACATTGGTTTTGCTAATTCCCATTTTGGTGTATTTTTGTAGTACAGCATTTTCCAATGATTTATTTTATTGACCCTTTGAAAGTATTAGTGCTATTGAACCTGGTGAAGCAGTTCCAGGATTTCTTATCTAACCTTTATTGAATATAAAGAATAAAGTGGATTTTCTCCCTTCTGGAATCATATATATATATATATATATATATATACACACACATACACATATATATGTGTATATATATGTGTGTGAGTATATGTATATATAATTTCACATACATGTATGTGTATGTATATATCATACATATACGTGCATATATATGTATGTATCTTAAATATCTTCCCCCTATTTCAACTGAGTGAACATATAAATATATAATCTGTAAATAGATGGCATTAATTGCAGTACAAAGCCATAGGTAAAAATCATTCTTTTTACTGGATGAGGGAGGTGGTTGCAAGGTCTGTAGCACATTCTTGCATGCAGGAATCCCAGGTTCAGTTTCCACCACTAAATGGCCCCCAAGCAAGGCCAGTAGAGCTCTGAGCCAGGAGTAGCCCCTAAGCACCACTAGGTGTGATTCACCTGCATAATATTTTTTTCTGGATTCTCCTAGAAAAACCATGGAATATACTTGTTAAAAGAAATACTTAAAGGATGAAGTGATTGGGCTAAAGGAAATCTGCAGAAAATTTAATGTCTTAAACGGATTTTTAAGACTTTAAGGAAGTTTACTAACTTGTTACCAATTAAGACAAAAGGGGAAAAAATTAGCCTGAGCTCAGTTTGATGCTTTGATGACTAATTACATGATTTTGGCTTTTGTAGGTGGGGAAAAGTGGCAACGTCCCAGCAGGCACTACTGTGGATAGCACCATCACACATCCATCTGAGTTTGACTTTTACCTCTGTAGTCATGCAGGAATTCAGGTAATTTGGAAGCTGGTCTAGATCTTTTATTAGATAGGGAAATGTTTGCAAATTCAGAAACTAGCCTGAATAGGTTTGTTAAGAAACTGGTTAATTCTTGTGTCTTAGAACTGTTGTTTGTCTAGGTATCTGCTTGTAGGGGTGCTAGGCAGGAGGACTTCTGAGTTTAAGGAATAGGTGCCAGTGATTCCATCAGGTTGTCAACTCATGTCAAAATACATTAATCCTAAAACTCTCTCATCAGGGAACCAGCCGTCCTTCGCATTACCAGGTCCTGTGGGATGATAACTGCTTCACTGCAGATGAGCTCCAGCTATTAACTTACCAACTGTGCCACACCTATGTGCGGTGCACACGCTCAGTCTCTATTCCAGCCCCTGCATATTATGCCCGACTTGTAGCATTCAGAGCAAGATATCATCTAGTGGATAAAGATCATGACAGGTATGTGTCTTATGCACAGTAAAATCTATGTTAGCATATTAAAATAAAATAACAAACTTCTATCGGAAACTTTTGGTTTTGGAAAGTGTTAAACTTCTTTTAGGGTTTAAATTCAAAAGAGTGCACGAAATTGCATGTGTCTTTGAGAGCTTGTAATGCAATTTTTGGTTCAACAAGCACTCAGGCTTGTTCATACTTGTTTGATGTGACTAAAATCCACCCAAGAAGAGGAGTCTAATTTGAAGTGGCTTGTGGTTTCCCCATAGAGCCAAATGCATCTTTATTTCTGCTTAGGTCATTTTGGCCAAAATGCCAAAACTGAGGGCTGGAGCGATAGCACAGTGGGTAGGGTGTTTGCCTTGCACGCGACTGACCCGAGTTTGATTCTCAGCATCCCATATGGTCCCCCTGGTACCGCCAGGAGTAATTCCTGAGGGAAGAGCCAGGAGTAACTCCTGTGCATCTCTGGGTGTGACCCAAAAAGAAAAAAAAAGCCAAAACTGGCACAGTTACCTGATACCGTAGAGCAGGCATAGTCCTGTGGATTCCATTTCATGCAAGGGATAGACTGGACTTACCACTTTGCTTTCACTACAGTCTGACGACTGACAATTGTGGGAGGAGAAAGGAACAGGGACCAGATCATTCTCATTCCCAAATAGGGATTTCAAGAGAACTGGACATTTTGACCTCTGGCTAAGCTGCTATTAAGTAACTAAACAAGTTATCTGCATCAATATTCTCTTCCAAATGACCATCTGTGAAGTGTAGCAGTTTCTGGGCTCTTCCCCAAGTCTGGATTCAACTGCAAAATAGTAGACATTCCACTGCAAGTTTATTTCTGTAAGGGTTGAAAATACGCTATTATGGAAAATGCCCAGCCATGGCTTTGTATCTTTTTTTCTTTAACATACATTCATTGGGCCAACACATTTATTAGGTATTGACTATAAGCCTGACATTGTGCTAGGTGCCAAAAATACTGAGCAGCTTGGGAATGTCCTCAGTGGTAGAGTGCATGACTCACATGTGTGAAGAGGACTCACATATGTGAAGAGGGCTCAGTCCCCAGTGCTGCAAACAAGCAAACAAACAAACATGATTCTAAAAATACTAAAATGAGGAAGACATGTTTCTTGGGAATTTATGTATCAGTATGGGAGACTGTATAGAAAACACAGAGCTAACAATCCGCCCAAAGCACTGTAGATGAAAGTATAATGGGACATCTGAGAAAAGGCTGTTAGAGAAGATTTCATAGGTGGGTGAGTAGGATTTGGCACCATGAGGAAAATAAAAGGATTTTCTAGATAGAGGGAACAATGGACACAAAGACGAGAAAGCAAACGGCATGTTTAGGCAATAGCAAGTTTTCTTTGGCTGGAGCCAAAGGGAACAATAGGCATGCAGATGGAAAAGTATGTTTAGAGTAAGATTGCCTTTGCAAAAGCTATTCTTGGAATACATTGGTTAAGAATAGCATAGGGGCCAGAGTGATAGTCCAGTGGGGAGGGCTTTTACCTTGCATGCAGCCGACCCAAGTTTGATTTCCAGTTTCCCAAATGATCTCCCGAGCACCACCAGGAGTTATTCCTCAGTGCAGAGCCAGGAGTAGCCCCTGAGTATCACTGCGTGTGACCCAAAAAGCCAAAAAAAAAAAAAAAGAAGAAGAACAAGAAGAAGAAGTATAGCAAAGAGGTCAGAGCAATAGTACAGTGGATCAGGCACTTGCCTTGCAGGTGGCCAACCCTAGTTTGATCCCCAGAACCCCATGTGGTCTCCTGAAACTGCCAGGAGTACTCTCTGAATATAGAGCCAGGAGTAGGCCCTGAAGTGCAGTGTGCATTCCCTCCCCCTACAAACAAACAAACAAGAGTTGCAAAGAAGTGAATAAAATAAAGGTGACTTAAGATCTTGATGAGAGGGGCCAGAGAGAAAGTATAGCAGGGTAGGGCAATTTGCACATGGCCAGGCTGGGTTCAATTCCTGGCGCCTCATCTGGCTCCCTGAGTCCTGCCAGAAGTGACCCCTGAGTGCAAAGCCAGGAGTAACCCCTAAGCACAGCCAGTGTCAACCCCTGCCTCCAAAAGAAAAGATTCTAATGATACCAAAATAAATAGTATGGATGGAGGATTGGAGAGATGACATAGCAGGTAGGGCTCTTGCCTTGCACATAGCCCACCTGGGTCCAATCTCCAGCACCATATATGTTTCCTGAACCCTCCAGGAGTTGTCCCTCAGTCTAGAGCAAGAAGTGAGCCCTGGTATTACCCAAACCCAATTATAATAATAATGATAATGATAAGTTACACAGATAAGTCTGAAGAAGGATGATGATTATAGTTTAACAGATATCACATGGTACCCTGAAAGGTTGTTCAGAAGTTGCTATTTTCCTAAAAGACCAATATTCAGAACAGTTGAAACTAGCCTACATCATAGAACTAGTGAGAGAGAAAGACAGGAAGAAATTGATGGCACAGGAACATTTGCTGATAATCTACTTTGTTTCAGCACTCCGCTAGGAATATACATTTATTCCTTCCTTCAACAAAGGGTCTTTGAGACCATAATATATACCAGGTACTATCGATTCAGTGGAAATATAGACAAAATAGTTGATTTTTTTTGTCTATATCACAATGAAGAAATCAATAATCATTCAATGAATAATTTCAATTGTGTGTTTTTCCAATGGAAAAGAAAAGTAGGGGATTCTGTGAAAGTATGTTCCTGGTGGTTTTACCTAGACTCTGGAGGTAAGGGATTTCTTTGGGGAAAATGACATTTGATGGAAGTCTCGAGAACAAGTAGGCATTAATTGGTCATAACAGGCATGTTCTTATCTATGAACTATAAAGAATTTGGATCTTTGCAGACATTATTCTGAAAATTATTCCACACCCCATTAATAAGTTCTATTGTATTTTTCATTTGGACAGCCAGTTATTTAGAGAAACACAACAAATTATTTAAGAAACTGTGACTTGGGGGCAGGGAGCTAACTTGCTGGACTGAAACGCATACCTTACTTGCTTGGAGTCCTGAGTTTGATCCCTGGCACTGCATTGTTCTCCAGCACCCCCACCCTGCCTAGCACTTTTGGTATAGTCCCAATGGCCCCAACTACAGCCAGGTGTGGCCCTGGTGGCAGAAAAACAAAACCCAGAAGCTATGAATTGATCCTAAGATCTTGAGTATACTTCTGTTGATGGTATTTGAAACATGTTAAGTTAGAAGTGGTCTTATGTTACACCTGTTGTTGTCATTTGTTTGTTTATTCTCTTTACAGTGCTGAAGGCAGTCATGTGTCAGGACAGAGCAATGGCCGAGATCCTCAGGCCTTGGCGAAGGCTGTGCAGATCCACCATGATACCCAGCACACAATGTATTTTGCCTGAGAGTGTCAGAAAAAGAACTCAACCAGCTTGGCACCCCATTCAGCCTCATAATGTTTCAAATGCCTACCGCCTCTAGAGAGCCAAGTTGACTTCAGGTGGTCTTCTACCAGCAGCTTGGAATAGTTGCACTGATTCTATTCTTCATAGCACTGTCTAATGCATCAACAAAATCGAGCCATTTAAAAAAAAAGAAAAAGTAATAGATACTCATAGATTGTCTTTTCTGATGCACTGGACTGAATTTTTACCTCATCATACAAAGGCTGATCAGCCTGAACTGTCTAAAGGACTTTACAAGAAAGGTTTCTATGGAATATTTTGCTAGCTGTGGTGTTCACCGCATCCCTCTAGTCTTATAAAAGAAGATTATTCCTTTTTTCTGTATTCATTTTGTGGGGTATATGCGTAAGTGGGAGAGAAAAACCAAACAATTTACTTCAGTTCAGCGTAACTATTTAATTGTGTGGGTACACAGACTTTTTAATGGAGATTTCTGACTCTGCCACTGTAAATGCCTTTAACGAGCATTAATTTTTTTAAATTTTTACAGAGTTTTATTAGTTTTACTACTTTATCTTATAACTGACTACAGACTTGTGCTAGTGCAAGTCAGGCTGCCAGGCAATCACACTGTATTTGGCTGTAGATTCATATGGGCAGTTCTGTTATTTGGTTGACTTCTGTGAATGTGTAACACAAGCAGATGTAATGCATATCATGGTGGCCGGTAACACTGCCATGGCAAAAAGCACTCATACTTCCCCCACTTTGAGAAAAAAATATTAGCTTTTAGTATTTTTCAAAGTTTTCAAAAGTGCCCATTTTATGCTGCTGTGTGGTTTGTTAGATCTAAATGACTTTTAAACTTTTCTCATAGAAAATTAACGTTGGCAATAAACATTTTTTAAGGTCCCATCTCTTCCTCCCCAACAATGTAGTTTTCTAGATGAGATTTTGGTATGATTTTATCAGCTCTTTCTTATTGATCATAATCTGGCAATTTCTGATACTGGTCAGATAAGACATATATTTCCATGCTTTTTAAAAGAATTATTTTTATCTGTTTTATAGTCACAATTGGTGTCCTGTCATTTTGTTTTAAAATAAGCTAGAACCAGGATGCAATTGGATGGGCTTTGCCGATCCTTAAGGTACATTGAGTGATGCTGCAACTTGCAAAAATGTACCAGCATTTAAAACTTCTTTGCCTGGGGATCAAGGTTACCCACAGAATTACTTGCAGTGTACATTTTTTCTTCCCCTTCTCTATGAAATGTACTTAGTGGGGTTTCCTTCCTTTTATAAAATTAAAACTGCAAGAAAAGATTAATTTCTCTTTAAAAGATTCTGAATCCTCTTCATAAGGAGACAGGATTCCTTTCTTATCCAAACAAAGGAGGTTGATCTGAAGCAAGCATCAGCTGAAATGTAAGGGGAAATGTATTTTGTATTTAGTGTAGATAATACTTTGTGAATGGACAGCAGTTACATAGAATCTTGGTAGTTCCAGCCAGTGTTTCCCAGCCCCAGTTTTACTGACTTGTGGTTCACTAGCCTAGATCCTCAGGAGTGAGAGCTAAGAAAGGGGCAGAAAAATCCCAGAGAAGCCACACTCCATAGGACTGAGGAAGGTGCTGGGGAAGACGCAGACGCAGAGCGGTAAATGACTTTGCCGCCTCTGTCTGGAAACCACTGGTAGGGGAACACTGGATCTGGTGGTGAAGGGTGCTTGCATATACTCATTAGCCAGTCCAAATCTCTTCAACTAGCCTTCTCAAAATCCCAGCAATATAAAACATTGTTTTTCTTCAGTCTTTTAAATAAGCTTGTAAATACATTGAAGTTTACATTTCCACGTGCTGTTGATCAGCGGCGCCACCAGTGTTTGCTGAAACTGGTCTCTTGAGGGTTTTATAATGTATATCGAGTCCTATAGCTCAGTAAGATGGCTGCAGATATCATTATTCTCTGCGTATAGGGGGTGAAAGCAAGCTCTGTGATTGAGGCACAAAATAGGTAGGAGTGAAGAAATGGCAATGTTAATTTTTAAGATTTTCCTTTTTTTTTTTTTTGGCAAATACCTCACTTGGATAATACAAATCAGGACATGTTGGTGAGGGGCTGGCTGCTGCTTTTATTCACACTTGTTCAGGGAGAGCACAGAAAATGCCCTTCAGCATGGCCACCCTGAACCCAAGAGGAGGACACAGATCCTTTTTTCTTCTTCTTCTTCTTTTTTTTTCTTTTTTAGGAGCAGGAGGACTCTCAGGGGTCCAGGATATGAAGAATTCTTGGTGGCTGGCTGGCTGGCTGGCTGGCTGGCCAGCAAGCCCCACACTTGTACTTGAGTGCCTCTGGTTTATGAATAAGGCACAGAGCACAAAGGAGCATCGCTTCTTACCCTCTCCTTGCCTGTATGGAGCAGAGAGTGAGGCAGAGTACCAGAAAGCCCTGATCACTTGCCTGCAGTTGACTATATGCTCGACCTTGAACTATGTACAGTTCGTATGACTTAGTCAGTCCTAGTACACTGGAGAGAATCAGTGTGGTGGTGGAGGAAATGCCGGGAGGCCTATTTTTTTTTTTTAAATGCAGGAAAACAGCACCTTTAAGGGTGCAATGCTGTCGTTTAGAGTGAAAAGAAAGAAATCCAGAAGAACAAGGATTATTAGAAAAAAACTTGCTGAGGGTTGAATTTTAAGAGGTAATTGCTGCAGAATCCGAGTTACAGCAATACACTTGCAAGCAAGACTGAATGGGCAGTTTTCATGTAATTGGGCCTGACTCGGGACTGACTGAATTGTTATGCATGTGTCAATCAATGGGAGGTGTGCATCTCTAGAAGTAGTTTTTGGCTGTTTGATTTTTTTAAATGCAGCCTGTTTAGGCACTGTTATGTGGTGTGAAAGATTTAAATGTAGCAATGCGAAAGAGTAACAATTTGGGAATAAGAGTTGGGGGCTTATGAAGAGAGTGGCAAAGACCCAAACTTTGAACCAATTATGTTTTACTGTTGTTAGCTGTTGACTTCTGAATGGTTTGTAATGGCTTCATGCAGCCAGCAGTCTGGGCAGGCAGAACACGTTAATTCTTACTGTAAATTCTATTTGCTGCTTCCAAAGGTGATGATTTACAAGCAGACATATTCCATATGATCTGTACCTTAGGATCTGGTGCCCAGCCTATTTACCAGAGCTTATCTACCTGCTTCAGCTACCTGCCCTCATGGGAAAGGTAATTAATTCACTGTTTCACAAGGCTCACTCTCTCTTTCCAGCCCTCGTGACCCTTTGTGGATGTGCTGTCTGACTCTTGCTCAATAGCAAAGTGGTAGCTCTGCTTTCATTTTAAGAAAGTGGAGGTTGAGGGCATTGTATCAATACTGCTTCAGTTCCAAGGATTTTTCCTCATAAAATTAAAGGGAAGATCTTACTGATCAACCATTTCCTTGTCCCTTGCTATTGACATATTCATGCTCTTTCTGTGTCTAGTGGCTGAAAATGTTTGCATTTGTTCACTTGACTAATGGTGTAATTTTTGTTTCTATATTGTTAGACTTGTAATGTTTTAAAAATGTATTTTATTAAATTTGAACTGGATGTATGTCTCTAGCAATACGAGGTACTTTCTAAACTATTAAGGGAGGGGTGGTATTCCCATGTTGAGATAAAAGGATGGTTGTTTAAATTTTACAAATTTTTTGGCCTGCAG
This sequence comes from Sorex fumeus, assembly GCF_029834395.1. Taxonomy (NCBI): domain Eukaryota; kingdom Metazoa; phylum Chordata; class Mammalia; order Eulipotyphla; family Soricidae; genus Sorex; species Sorex fumeus. Next base: position 51,040,932 of record NW_026606104.1, read on the forward strand.
GGATATTTTGTGTTCATGTGTCAAAAAAAAAAAGAAAAAAAGAATAAATTGGCATTTGTGTGCCAAAAGTTGTTTTTCTTGTCAATTGTCTAATAAATATGGAGTATAATGCAGTGGCAACACACATGGTTACTTTTTAAAAATAATTTCCAAAATTTGAGAAAGAATGTGCTTTTAATTATTAAGTCTTGCAATTTTTTAGAAATTCTCATCCAGGAATTTTAGAAGAGCTTCTCAAAATCTTTCATATATGGAAACTTTTATAAGATTCTTTAGGGTCCTGGGAATAGCTTTTAATGGGAAGATCTAAAGTGATGTTTTGAGAAATATCTTCAGTCCTTAAAGGGTGTTCTGGGGAGCAAGTAATAGTGCAGCAGGTAGGGCATTTGCCTTGCACTGCAGCAGACTAGGTTGGATCTCCGGCATCCTATATGGTCTCCTGAGCACTGCCAGAAGTAATTCCTGAGTGCAAAACCAGAAGTAATTCGTGAGCACGGCTAGGTGGGCCAAAACCCCTGCTCCCCTCCTCCCCAAAAAAAGGTTCAGGGACCGCATCCTGGTCACATACTTTATAAGACTGGCTACTCCAGTAATGGAGAATTCATCCAATTGGGTGCTAGCCAATCTCCTGTCTTTTAAATTTTCTCACCATGGGCCAGAGAGATATTACAAAGGTTAGGGTGCTTGCCTTACCCTCAAGGGATAGGAGATGGGCCTGTCCTTCTCAAGGGCGGAATTTTATCCAGGGTGTATGATTTCTCCTTTCCTCAGTACTCCATTAATCCATTTAATAATCATAGTAAATTTACTTCTTATAATATTTCTAGTAAAGGTAATAGCACAGCGGGTAGGGCGTTTGCCTTACAAGCGGCCAACATGGCCGACCCGAGTTCGATTCCTCCGCCCCTCTCGGAGAGCCCGGCAAGCTACCGAGAGTATTCGATATGCCAGACACAGTAACAACAAAGTCTCCAATGGAGACGTTACTGGGCCCGCTCGAGCAAATCGACGATCAACGGGAGGGCCTTTACCTTTACCTTACCTTAATATTTCTAGTCATTTTGTATGAACACAGTAAGAGATATATTAAGCTTAAAGGTTGACTCTTCCTGGGGACATCTCGCTATATATTCCAGACCATAGTCCTCAGGTCAGATTAGTCTTTTCTAACCCCAGCAGGGTCCTTATTGAGTTATTTCTTTTTGGGTCATGACAGAGTTTGTCCATGACCATGCTCTTGACTTATAGTTAAGTGTTATGGCGCCTGGCCTGGCCCATTTCGATGCCACGGTAACTCACAGCTCACAGCTCTCCCTGGGTCCATCCAGTCCCTCATCAGGACCCTGCTCTTAGAGTGCTAGGAAATAAGAGCAGCTGAGGTTTAAGTCAAGTAAATATGGATGCCCAGGAGTAAATATTATTTTGGAGTCAGTTAACTCCCATGTTACAAAGCATAGCATGAACTGTCTTCCTGTGTCTATACAAAAAGGACTTTGTTAAATAAACCATGCAAATGACATAAATGAAAGAGAAAAGCAATATAGGATTATTAGTTCTTGATGGAATTGGGCACTGTTGTGAGAGTGACTCAATAAACCTTAAGATCCCTGGGGGAGGAACAAGGACAACTCAATATTATCCAACACTTCCACACACAAAAAAGCCCTTATGAACAAAGCTCATTTGTTAAGTCATGGAATGGATAATGGGGAGCTTTGTACAAATGGCCTTCATCCTCAGGGAATTTACAGTTTATATGAGAAGTAATACATATAATACATATAACTACACTACAAGTGATTATTTTCCCCGTGAACATTATATGCCTCTTTTCATGTTTGTCCTTATTAAACATTTATTGTGAAACCAGTACATCCCAAGTTATACCTGGGTGCAGAAACACAGAGAGCAAATACTTAAGCCCTCAAAGGATTAATTCCAATATGGCATGGGGTTGATTAAAAGGCAATAAGAATAACGTGAATTCCTTGTAGATGCTAGTCATTATGTTTTTTTTTAATTTTTTGTGGTGCTGGGGCTTAAATCCAGTGTCTCACACATGCAAAACAGTTAACTCTATCTCAATACCACATCCCTGGCTCTATACTAGTCATTTTATTTATTTTTATTATTTTAAAACTTCTTTATATATAATTTTATTATTTATACAAGTATTAATATGTTGACTTATTTAAAAAATTTTTTTCTTGGGATTTGGGGCCACAATTGGCAGTGCTCAGGGCTTATTCCTAATCTGTGCTCAGAGGAATTAATGCAGCTCTGAGGATTGTACCAGGACCAACTGTGTGCAAGGCAAGTGCCTTACCCTTGCGTTATCTCCCCAGTCCCTTTGCTAGTCATTTTATAGTGACATCTCTAATCCCCATGCCAGGAGTCATACCTCATGTCTCAGTGCTTAAATGCTCAGCTGTAGTGCTCGCTGGCATTACGCATCTTAGTTGAGGTGCTTGCACATGTGTGACCACAGAAGGTCACACTCCATTGATACCAGTGCTTGTGTGTGTGTGTGTGTGTGTGTGTGTGTGTGTGTGTGTGTGTTTCCCGTGGTCCCCATATGTATGCTCACTGGCAGTCGCACTTCTTGGCTGTGGCACCCACACATATTTCTTTAGTTTTTGCACTGCTCTGGGGCCATGCTCATTAGTTGCAGTACTCACACATACATGACTGTATGGAAGCCAGAAATCTCTTGTGGCTTTGGAAGTCACAGATGGCAGAGCTGCCAAGCACAGAAGCAGAGCTGTCAGGACCAACATATGCAGCATCACAGAGGTCTGCTGAAGCTTGCAAGGAGGGTGCTCTAAACCCTGAAATCAGAAGTAATTTTAGTTTAACTAATATTTATCAATTTCCTCATGTGCTAGGAACTACAAAAATAAAAAACAAAAATTTTGACAATCTGAGGGTTGACTTGTAAACATGTATAACAAGATAGCTTTGAGGGTGAAATGCTGTGAGAAATGTATACATGAAATCTAGAACTCATTTAAGTGAGGTTCCTAAACCAATCTGGAGGACCCAGGAGAGTCTATTAGAGGATCTGGTGACTGAGTTATCTCATAAAGCTTAAATAAGAATTTTATAAATGTACAAGGTAGATGAAGACATTTCAAGAATGCTCATCATGAGCAAAGTCACAGTGGGGAGGGGGGGGAAATGCATCATAACTTGTTTGGATGAATTACAAGTCATTTCAGTACTCTTGGATAATAAAGAATAAGGAAGTGAAAGTGATAAGGTTAGACACAGGGCAAGCACCAGTTTCTATGAGGGCAAGACTTAGAATGGCATTCTAAAGAGATTTATGAATTGCACGGATAGACACAGGAGAATAGTAGTATCTGATTTATACCATTTATGCTGCCAATAGTGTTGTGGGTATGTTGAAGCAGAAGTTAAGGTTTTATTTTGGGGCACAACTGAAGGTGCTCAAGACTACTCCAGGCTTGGTGGTGCATGGCAGCTCCTTTCTGGCTGTGCTTGGGGGACTGCAGTGGACAGAGGTGGAACCTGTGCCTTCTGCATGCAAAGCATGTACTCCAGCCTTTGAGCTCTCTCTCTGGCCTGAAATTAGAATTTTATTGAAAATACCAAAGCAAAAGATAACAAGACCTGAGGCTGAGAATGTACGGTACAGTTGGAGAGCAGGAATTAACACAAGGGATTTTCAGAATGTGGAAGAACTAGGACTGGAGAGATAGTACAAGAGGTACAAGGGCTTGCCTTGCATGTGAATGATCCCAATTTGACCCTGGCACCCCATGGTCCCCCAGATTCTAGCAGGAGTGATACCTGCAGTACAGAGCACCTGAATACCTGGGGGGAAAAGCAGAACTTGGTGGAAGCAGATGTAAGAGTTAGAAAAAGGAGATAGAATCATTAAGAGTCTATCTAATTAAGAGGGCTCCCAGATTTTTAGCTTGGGCATCTGGGTAGATGAAAGTGAAACAGAAAGAACAGAAAAGAAGAAGTAGATGTATGGTTCGTGTGAAAGAGGAAATTGGCATGTTCAGATTAGATTTAAGGGTCGCATATATGTTCTGCTTATATTTCTCTGGAAACCCTTAAGAGAGAATGTAATCGAGGATAGCTCAGTAATCGAGATAGCTCAGTGGTGGAATGCCTGCCTTGTAAGTGTGAGGCCTCGAGTTTGATTAGCACCCTACATGCCAACAGAGATCTCAGAAACACTGCCATTTGAAAGCCCTGGAACCACCATAGTGTGGTATCTCCAGCCCAACACACAATCAAGTGTGTGTGAGCACTGCAACTAAAGTGTCATATCCCTGGTGACCCAAGGCGAGTATCAAAACCAAGTGTGCAACTCCTGGTGCGCGCAAAGACCTAGTGTCTGTGATCACAATAACCATGTGTGTAACCTCCAGCCATAGCAACAAGAATGAAAGGGTAAGGAGGACTGGTGAGAGAGAACAACAGATTAGGTGCTTGATTTGCACTCGGCTGACTTGGATTCAATCCCAGAACTGCATGCGGTCTCCCAGTCCCGACCAGGATTGATCCCTGAGCTCAGAGCCAATAGTAAGCCCTGAGCACCACTGTGTGTGACCCCAAAATAAAAACAAACAAAAAATGTGGAAGGAAAGATTGGGGGAGAAATAAACAATAGGCAATTTGATTGACCTTTGCCAACGGACTGCTTTTAATGCCTTCTCTTTATTTTCAATTTTTAACATTATAGTAGACCTGGTTATCTGTATTCCTGCTTGGGATTTTGTCTTATTTACCTTGGTATAATTAACAGTTGTGTGTGCCATGTACTCAATAAATGTTATCCATTGCTCTATGCAGAAAGTCCCAAACATGATTGTCACAGAACAAAACATACAGTAAATACGAGTCACAAAGGAAATAGAGACCACTCAAAGGAAAGAACACCAACAAAAAAATTAAGACTCCTGTGACTGCAGTCCCTGTTTTTTTTCCTTTGTTTTGTTTTAGTTTGGGGCCTTACCTGATGGTGCTCAGGGATCACTCCTGGCAAGACTTGGGGGTACCATACTGGGTGCAAGGGATTGAACCTGGTATAGCTATCTTTAAGGCAAGTGCCCCATGCAGCTGTACTATCACTTCAGCATTGCTGCATCCCTGGTTTTAATCTCAGCACTTCATATGGTCCTCCAAACACTGCCTGGTGTGAACCCTGAGAAGAGGCACCAGGTGTAGCCACTGAACACTGCCAGTGTGACCCCAAATGAAAACCAAACTAAAAGGAAACAAAAGAACCCTCCTTGAATTGTCTTACAGTCTCAGAAAGATCAAAGAAGATACTGCATTGATTAAGCAAAAGTTTATAACAATAGGGAAATTTTAAATGCAATGAAAATATTGAAATAGCAATTAAAAAAACCTTAGACTTTAATATAAAGTCAATAGACACAGGTATCAATGCTATCATTGAATTCCCTTCTCCCACTAAACTTTGCTTTTCTAATGATCCAAATTAACTCTGAACAATCTTCTCTGTGATCTCTATACCTAGTTCTTGGACTTAGTTGGATTTTGAACTTGGTTTCTCTCATGCTAATCCTGCTTTCCCAACTCCCTTCACCTATCTTCTCTCAGAGTCTTAATGTTCCACTTGACATTAGCCACCATCCTCATTTTCCATCCCTGTGTGTTTGTGAGAGTGCGTGGTGTCAGACCTTAGGAATAATAAAATGTTTCAAAATTCTTATTAAAAATGATACCAAACACAAGGATTGTTTATTTTGCACATTACCCTTTACTATAATGCATGATAATATCATTGTAATCGTAATATGTAGGATTTCTGTATTGTTATTTCACTAGTAGTACATAATAAGTAGCTATTCCCCTTTAAGTCTGGAGCATGTCATTTGTTGTCATAATAATTCATTTGGCAAACATTTCTTGAGTACTACTGATGTTTGATGTAATATTATGCATTGGGTCTATGAAGATACATAAAGTGCGCTTTTTAGACTTTAGTGTTTAGAAAGGGGAGAGTTGTTAAGTGTTGCCACATGCACCACAGAGACTACAAGGAAGGACACGTGGGTGAAAAAGCCAGGAAGTTGTCATTAAGGCAGAAAGTCTTAAGCTGACTTTTGAAATATGAGTAGGTTTCACAAAATAGATGAAAGAGATCTTGAGGCTTTAGAGGCCTAATAATAAGCCCTTCCCTAAATCAATTTAGAAGTGAAAAATAATCCTTGATATCAAGTAATTGGACAAAGAGCAAGATGTAGACAACTCATTGATGATAAGATGTAGATAAGAGGAATTGCTTTAAATGAAAGTGCTAATGTCTTCTCACAGTAGGCATAGGAAAACCTTGGCTTTCTACAAAGGGAAAATGTTGGTGTTGTGTTGCTTTGTTTCAAAATTTACAGAACAAGCTCTTTATCATTTAAAAAATTATTATTATTTTGAAAAGCAGTTGTAGGGTTTAACAAATCTTCCTTTATGTGGATTAAAGCTACCAGAACAGGGCTTGATTGATAATACAGCTGGGAGGGTGTTTGCCTTGTATGCGGCAAACCCGGGTTCAATCCCTGGCATCCCATATGGTCCAAGCAATGCCAGGAGTAATTCCTGAGTGTAGAATCAGGAGAAACCCCTGAGCATCCCTGGGTGTGACCCAAAAAGCAAAATTTAAAAAAATACTTTAAAAAAAGAAAAGCTACCAGGACACAGGCCCTTCCTTACACACTTAATCTTCTCAGCTCTTTGCTGTAGAATTTTGTTTTCTTGAGGACAGGCTGCTTCAGGAGCTATCCCTCTCCAGGACATTGCAGGAGCTAGTACACACCATGTCAATGAGAGGAGTAGTTCCTGTAGTGTTTTTGGCATGCTATACAAGTCGACGCACTGACCAAGGTCCACAGTTTATCAAGATTGACAGTTGGGCAGAAGCTCTGATTTATTTATTTGATTTTGAGTTTTGGGCCACACCCAGCAATGATCAGGAGTAAGTCTTAGCTCTGCATTCAGGAATTACTCTTGGCAGTGCTCAGGGAACCATATGGGTTGACCAGGTGCAAGGCAAGCACCTTACCTACTATACTATCTCTCTAGTCCCCTTGATTTTTTAAATTTTGTTTTGTTTTGCTTGGGATCACACCCAGCAAGGCTCAAAGCTTACTCCTGAATTTGTGCTCATGGTCTACTACTACAGTTGTTTAGTGCAGCGTATCTGGTAATAGAGAATCAAACTAGGGCAAACCACAAGCAAGACAAGCAGTTCAACCCCTGTTCTTCAAGGCCCTCTGGTGTTTTTGTTTTATTTTGTGGCTACACCTGATGTTCAGGGTTTAACTCCTGGCTCTGGGCTCAGGGATCACATTGCACTCCCAGTAGACTCCTAGGTATTTACTCAGACAAATGATCAAAGACTTATTTTTTTGGTGGGGGTGGTATTGGGGGTGGCATTGCACAATCAGCTGTGCTCAGGGATTACTCCTGGCTCTGCTCAGAGATCACTACTGTGGCAGGGCTCTAGACCATTTCGCGTGTTGGGTTTGGAGCCTGGGTCTGCCTGGTAGAAGGCCTTACTCACTGTAAGACCTCTCTACAGCCTCAGAATTTTACATAAACATTCGTAGCAGTTTTATTTGTGATGAATGGCCTTCCTCTGAAAACCACCCAAATGTCCATTTGGTGACTGGATAAGCAAATATCATATAACCTATAATAGTACTATACTGCTCAACAGTTATGAAAGGAAGCATTGATAAGTACACAACTGGGTGACTAAGAATAATAATGGGGAATGCAAGAAGCAACTTAAAAAAATTATTCATTACATACAATAGCCCAGTGGGTAGGGCATTTGCGTTGCACACAGCCAATCCCCAGACCTGGGTTCAATTCCTCTGCCCCTCTTGGAAAGCCTGGCAAGCTACCGAGATTATCTCGCCCGCATAGCAAAGCCTGGCAAGCTACCCATGAAGTATTCGATATGTCAAACACAGTAACAAGAAGTCTCACAATGGAGACATTACTGGGCCCACTCCTGCAAACTGATGAACAGGGGGAGGACAGTGCTACAGTGCTACATACAATACTAAAAATGAATAGCGGCAAAAAAATCATGTAGAGGTTGCAGAGGGAAAGGCGAGAAGCGAAGAGGCAGGAATTACTGAGAGATTGGTGGAAATTTTCAAGAGCGATAGATACTATTTCAGCAGTGGGGATGCTTTCACCTGTGCAAAATTATCTCAAAAACTCATCGGTTCTCAGGCTTTAAATACACGCCCTTCGGGAGCAATAGTAGAGCCGGTAGGGCATTTGCCTTACACGTGACACACTGGGTTTGATCTCCTGCACCTCCTGTGGTACTCCGAGCTCGCCAGGAATGATCGCAGAGTGCAGAGCCACGGCATAAACCCAACAGCACCGCCGGGTGTGGCCCCCGAAACGAAGAGATTGAATGAACAAATAACAAACAAATAAACAAACACATGCCTTTTCCTGAGAGCTAATCAGGCGGCAGGAAATTGGGAGGGGCCTGAGGAGGATCAGCTGGGGGGCGGGGCTACACGTCGCACAAACTCCGCTCTTCCTCCACGCGCACCAATCAGATCCCGGGGCAAGACCTGCCGTGACTGCCGCCACGTGGACCTGAGGATGCTGGTGTGACCGCCCTGCGAATCCCCGTGGGGGCGCGGCTGCTCCTGTGGGAGGCCCTTCCAACATCAGTGGTCTTTCATCCTGAGGGCACGAGGCAGTCGTGGAAGGACTTAGATCAAGTAAGTCATTTAAACCACTATTCAGTGTGGGAAAATGTTTTGAAACCGAGAAGTGTGTTCTACAAGAAGGGAAAAAACACTTTGTGAGGCTGTGGTACCTTTCTTCTTTCCTTCCTTCCTTCCTTCCTTCCTTCCTTCCTTCCTTCCTTCCTTCCTTCCTTCCTTCCTTCCTTCCTTCCTTCCTCTTTTTACGCCTCTCTCCACCCAGCCATGCTCCCTTATCACACTTAATTTATAAACACATACAGAAACATTTTAATTTAGGTACTTGGATTTACAGTAGAAATCCCATGCCAAGAAACCCACGCGCCAAGCTGCCCGCTCCGGCCCGCTGAGCTAGCTCCCTGGTCCCATTAAATGACACAGACTTACAAGGAGACCCAAGTTCCATCACTGGATTTGTGGTTCCCCCAGCACCACCTGGAGTGACTCCCAGCGCCACTGGATGTGGCCTCAAAAGCAAAATAATAAAAAGCAAAAACTCAAGAACTACCCGTTTTAGTTAGAGTGTTGGTCTGGGGTCCCACCCTGCCGTGCTCACAGTCTCCTCTAGCCCTGTGCTGAGGAGTGAGGCTGTGCAATTTTCTGTCTTAATCCCCAGTAGTACTGGGGGGGAGCATATGCGGTACCCCACATGCAGCACCTTACCTGTTCTGTCCCTGAGGTTGTTTTCAATCGTATCAACAGATATGAGGTCCCGACTCTTGCAGGCAATTTTTGGTGCTGGGTGTGTTGGAGGAGAGTGCATGATGTCCCTGACCACACATGAGACAATCGAGAAAACTGATAATAACCCAAAAATGTGTGCCAACTGCGTTGTTAGCAATTGCTAGTGTGCTCTTTTATGTCTTTTTCTCCCAGTGTGCTGAGCACAGACTGGTCTATTTGGGGAATTCATGCCATTTAGTTGAAAAGTTTTTTTGTATCATATCTTTAGCCCTTTCATAATTTCTTTCTTTCTTTTTTTTTGGGGGGGGGTAGGCTATACCCACCGGTGCTCAGAGCTTACACCTAGCTCTTCACTCAGGAATTACTCCTGGCAGTGCACAGGGAATCGTATGGGATGCCAGAGATTGAATCTGGGTTGGCTACATGCAAGGCAAGCACCTTTCCTTCTTTCTTTCTTTCTTTCTTTCTTTCTTTCTTTCTTTCTTTCTTTCTTTCTTTCTTTTCTTTCTTTCTTTCTCTTTCTTTCTTTCTTTCTTTCTTTCTTTCTTTTCTTTCTTTCTTTCTCTTTCTTTCTTTCTTTCTTTCTTTCTTTCTTTCCCTTAGGCACCCTCATATAGTAATTTTTACTCTTGCCATTTTAATATTGCCCTTGAATTTGAATTGTTTCTGGTGTGCTTGCTCTTGAAGCTGGTATTTTCCCTTGAACTTGTATTTCATTTACTTGACTTTGTTTCTTTACCTACTTATTTCCATTCTGGAGAGGCCTGTGTACTATCTCAGACATATCCTTCTCTCTCTCTCTCTCTCTCTCTCTCTCTCTCTCTCTCTCTCTCTCTCTTTCTCTCTCTCTCCTCATGTCTTTCTTTCTAAAACAATATTTTTATATTAAAGAACCATTATTTACAAACTTATTGAGTTTTAGGCATATACTATTTCAACACCAATCCTACTATCTCTAAACAATATTTTTATATTAAAGAACCATTATTTACAAACTTATTGATAGTTTTAGGCATATACTGTTTCAACACCAATCCTACTATCTATCAACTTTTCTCCACCAGTGTTCCCATATTCCCTTCCCACTCCATATCCCACCCTCTCCCTGCCTGTGAACTTGACAGCACATTACAAAGTTTCAGTGGCGGCAGCTTAGGTCTCATGTTTTCAGTTCTATTGATTATATGTTTTTGACATATGGCTATACCATTCACGCATATTAACAGCATAACTGGAGCCGTGATGTTTGTTCACCAATTACTTTCATTCTCTTCTTCCCCTCTAGATTTCTTTCCTTTTCTGTTCTTTCTAAACACTGGGATCAAGGGTGATCTAGGCATTCCCTTTAACTACAGTACATTTCCTCATCCAGTATTCTATATATCACAGGTAAGTGAAATCATCCTGTGTTTGTCTCTTTTCCTCTGGCTTACTTTACTCAACATATCTTTCAGCTCCAACCACGTAATAGCAAATTGCATGCTTTCATCATTCCTTGCAACTGCATAGTATTCCATTGCGTATATATACTGTATCTTTGTAATTTGTTCATCTGTTATTGGACACCTAGGTTGATTCCATATTTTAGCTCAGTTGTTGTACTGAGTTCAGCAATAAATAATGGTGTGATTATATCCTTTTGAGAGAGTGCCTTAATGTCCTGGGGGGTAGATGCCCAAAAGTGGAATTACTGGGTCAAATGGCAATTCAAGTCTAAGTTTATTGAGAATTTTCTGTACTGTTTTCCACAGGGGTTGTACCAGATAATATTCTTACCAGCAGTGGATTAGAGCTCCTTTTCCACCACATTCCCACCAATAGATTGTTTCTAGTATTTTTAACATGTGCCATTGTCACTGGTATGAGATGGTATCTCCTTGTCATCTTGAATTAGATTTCTCTGATGATAAGAGATGCTGAGCATTTTTTTATGTGCCTATTGGCCATCTGCCTGCCTTCCTCTGAGAAGTGTCTTTTCATTTCCTCTCCCCATTTTTGGATAAGTTTTTGAAATTTTTTTTTATTGTTGAGCTTTGTGATTACTTTGTATATCCTGGATAGCAAACCTTTATCTGATGTGTTGAATGCAAATCTTTTTCTTATGCAGTTAGCTGTCTTTTAGTTTTAGCCTGTGTCTCTTTTGCCATGCATAAGCTCTTTAATTTTATGTAGTCCAGTTTGTTATTTTTTTTATTGTGTTGCCTTTGCCAGTGGTATCAGATCATGGAAGACAGTTTTGAGGTCCAAATCTTGAAATGTTCTACCCATATTTCCTTCTGATTGGATCTCAAGGTCTTTGATCCACTGAATTGACCTTTGTGTGAGGTATAAGATATGGATTCATCTTTAATTTCTTACATGTAGTTATCCTGTTTTTCCACCACCATTTGTTGAAAAAGCTATCTTTACTTCATGTTCTTAGCTCCCTTATCGAAAATTAACTGCTCATATGTATTCTCCTCATAGCTTCCTAAATCACGGTCACAGTCACGGTCACAGTCCTCCTGTTATTCATCGATTTGCTCAAGCGGGCCCAGTAACGTCTCCATCATGAGACTTGTTGTTACTGTGTTTGACATATCGAATACATCACGGGTAGCTTGCCAGGCTCTGCCGTGCGGGCGAGATACTCTCGGTAGCTTGCCGGGCTTTCCAAGAGGGGCAGAGGAATCGAACTCGGGTCGGTCATGTTGCCTGCGTGCAAGGCAAACGCCTTACCACTGTGCTATCGCTCCAAACTTTTTAAAAAATTTCTGGTGTCTATTTTTTATACTTTTAATTTTGTATTATCATTTTTTATTTAGTCACCATGATTTACATAGTTGTTTACAGGGGTTACAGGTGTTCCCACCTCCAATTCTACCACCTGGTGGCCCCATCCCTCTGCCAATGACCCCATGTTCCCTCCGAACCCCCACTCTAACTGATACATTTTAAAGTATATAATAGTTTGTGTTCCATGTTTTCAGTAGTGTTGGATTTACTGGTTTAAATATATACAAATACCTCTCCTCTGCACCACAGAGGAAACCCAAAGATCCTGACCATTGCCCCATATTGCTTGCAGACCTCTTCGTGTTTCTCCCCTCCAATTCTTTCCTTAGCATTTTTGTTTTGTTGTAATGTTTGCTTGATCACTCACACTGAAACAACCTTTAGGTGAGAAAGCAACCACAGCTAGGCAATCACCTAACTGCGTTCGAGACTAGGAGTTCAGAGCACTTTTATAAGAGTCTTTCTGGCAATCATAGTAAAGGTGAAATAAAGAGAAGAGCACAATGGGGTTTTTTTTTATTGGTTACTTCACCACAGTACACTAAGTCACAACACAGGACTTGGAGGGGGAGGGGGCCCTTGTTCTTGGGAATCTTTGTGGTGGATACATAATTGTATCTGTGGCCCCACTCCTCTCCTTATTTAGGTAACAGGTAGGTTTGATTGGGTGCTTCTGTTGTGGTCAGCTTTATGATTTATGACCTATTCTTCTCTGCCCAGGTCCCAGAATGGGTTGTTCAGAACTCCTGCCCCTGGGTACCTCCCTGGTTACCTGTGCTTTGCTACCTATTTATGTTTTTAACTTTTTCATCACAATACATCAAGATAAGGCATTTCTTAATTCAAAGGATACAGGGGGAGCAGAGCAAAAACTGCGATTTTACCTTTTATATCACAGACTCTGTGTGCTAGAAACAGTATTTTGCTCACCTTTGTTACCTACCATTCTCCTCAACAAGTTAACCAATTTTTCATTTTTTTCATTTCATCATCCTGTTAATCGTCGATTGCCTCGAGCAGGCCCCAGTAACATCTCTTTCATCCTAGCCCTGAGATTATATTCACGGCTCTTTAGGAGAATGAGACCCATCATTGTTACTGGTATTTGGCATATTTGGTAGGCCACGGGGAGTTTGCCAGACTCTGCCCTGTGGGCAGGCTACATTCGATAGCCTGCAAGTTTGTCCAAAGTAGGAATGAGATAATAAGATGTCATAAAAAAAAAAAAGTTTTGATAAGATGTCGCGTGGCCGCAAATGCGGCCGCGCGGTTCCGGGATCTGCATTTTATAGTCTCTGAGTCTTGGCCGCTGATGGGATTACACGGCGCCAGGGGGCCAGGTGGTGGGTGTGACCCCCGCCTACTGGAATTTGGAGGATCTGGGTGGAAGATGCTCGACTCCAAATCGAGTAGGCTTGGAGGTCTCGGCCCCGGAACCCGCGTGGCTTTGTCCCTCTGCCAGTACCTTCATGTGTGCGGAGAGTGGTCTCAGCATGGTGGTGGTTAACCAATATGCCACACATTAGTGAGAACATCCAGAATCTGTCCTTGTCCTTCTGACTTCACTGAACATAAAATCCTTCAGTTTGATTCAAGCTGCAGTAAATTGCATGATTCTATCACTCGTGTGGCTGCACAGTATTCCACTGTGTATATAGAGCTTCATTATCCACTCTTGTCTTTGGACGCCTGGCTTGTTTCCATATCCTACCTATTGCATTAAGTGCTGCCATAAACATAGATATGTATATATCTTTTCAAATTAATAAGTTTGCATCTAGAGGGGTAGATACCAAGTAGTGGGGGTCAGATTCACATGGTAGCTCTGTTAGTTTTTTGACGAATCTCCACTATTTTTTTTCTGTAAGGACTGAACCAGACAACATTCCTCCTCACAGTGCATGGAAGTTTTGGTTTTGTTTTGCTTTGGTTTTTTTTTTTTTTTTTGCTTTTTGGGTCACACCTGCGATGCTCAGGGGTTACTCCTGGCTCATGCACTCAGGAATTGCTCCTGGCGGTGCTCGGGAGACCATATGGGATGCTGGGAATCGAACCTGTGTGGGCCATGTTGGCTGCGTGCAAGGCAAACGCCTTACCCGCTGTGCTATCACTCCAGCCCCGGAAGTTCCTTTTTCATCACATCCTCATCAGCAAGGTTATTCCTATCCTTTTTGATATATGCCATTCTCACTGGTGTGAGGTGATGTTTCATTGTCATCCTAATTTGTTAATGAGTGACAGTGACATTTATAAGTAACTGACAATGAAAAATTTTTCATATGCCTACTAGCCATCTGTTTGTCTTCTTTGGAGAAGTGTCTTTTATTTCCTCTCCCCTTATTCGATTTATTGATACTGGTCTTTGTGAATGCTTTGTATATCTTAGATATTATCCCTTTATATGAAATAGTGTGCAAATATTTTCTCCCATTCAGTAAGATGCCTTTTATTGTTACCCCGTGTTTCTTTTGCAGTGGGAAACTTAATTTGATATAATACCATTTGTTTATTTTTGTTTCTCTTGTTTTGCCAGTAGAATCATATCATTGAAAATTCTTTTGACATACTAATCCTGGAGTGCTCTGTCTATATTGTTTTCAATGTATTTTATGGAATCTGTTCTAATCTGTAATGTTTGATCCACCTTGAATTGACTTTTGTGTAAGTGTAAATTACACATCCAACATAGGTTTTTTTTTTGTATGAAGTTCTCCTGTTTCCCCATCACTATTTGTTGATGAGACCACCTTTCCTCTATGTCATAGACCAGGCTCCTTTGTCATATGGTCTCTTTGTTTTTTGGTTTTTGATTTTTAATTTTTTAAATCGAATCACTGTGAGATAGACCCTTACAAAGCTGTTCATGATTAGGTTTCAGTCATCCAGTGTTCCAACACCCATCTCTCCACCAGTGTACATTTTCCAGCACCAGTGTCCCCAGTTTCCTTCCCATCACTCCCCCCTACCAGCCATGGTCTCTTGTTTGATGAGGCTGTTTGGGGAGGAAGGTTTCTTGTTTTTCCTTTGAATAGTCACTTTTTCTTTGAGTTATGTTTACTATTATTTTGTTTTTCACGTTGGGGAATTTCCTCGTAATATTAGTTATTTGACAGTTATTGACTATACACAGTGTTATGGGCAAAGTTGTGAATTCTCACATATGTTATTTTACATAATCCTTTTATAAATTAATGAAGTAGATTCTACTACCTTTAATTTAGAAATGAAGAAATAGAGGCCAGAGAGATGGTTTAGGGGTTAAGGAATTTGTCTTGATTGTGATTGACCCTAGTTCGATTTTTCTGGCACCACTTATGTTTCCCTGAGCACCATCAGAAGTGATCTCTGAATATAGAGCCAGGACTAAAATCTGAACATTGCCAGATGTGTCCCCCAACCACCATTCTCACTATACTTTATGTGCTAAAGAAACACCTTGCTTACACAGACAGCAGTTCAGTCCCCAGCATTGTATATGATCTCCTGAATACTGAGCATTACAGAGAGGTCCCAGAGCACAGTGCCAAGAGCTGCTCCGGAGCATCACCAAGGGTGGCATTCCCTCTCTGCTTCCCCCAAAATAAGAAATGCTGAAAGGAAGAATATGAGAATGTGAATGGTTTAGTCACAGTCACACAGCTTGAAATGCTGGGGGTGAGTTATTAGCCAAGATAGTGTAGGTCCCAGCTTACCCACACGAGGTATGTAAGGGAGAAAAAAAAGCAAGCAAGGGGACTAGAGTGATAGTACAGTGGGGAGGGAGTTTGCCTTGTATGCGGCTGACCTGGGTTCAATTCCCAGCATCCCATATGGTTCCCTGAGCACTGCCAGGAGTAATTCCTGAGTGCAAAGCAAAGAGTGCACCCCTGTGCTTCACCTGGTGTGACCCGAAAAGCAAAAAATCAAGCAAGCTTCATCAATTATTTCACAGGGCCTGGAGTAGGCAGGGTGCTTGCCTTGCACACAGCCAACTTGGGTTTGATCTCTGGCACCCCATATAGTTCCCTGAGCACCACCAGGAGAGATCCCTAAGCATAGTCAGGAGTAAGCCC
Source organism: Sorex fumeus (assembly GCF_029834395.1). Classification (NCBI taxonomy): domain Eukaryota; kingdom Metazoa; phylum Chordata; class Mammalia; order Eulipotyphla; family Soricidae; genus Sorex; species Sorex fumeus. Next base: position 51,057,181 of record NW_026606104.1, read on the forward strand.
TGAGCACAGCTGGGTGTCACTCCCCAAAAAACCCAGAATATTAACTCCCTTACGTATTTGGAATATTTACTAAATCAGATGGATAACAGATGAAATACTTTTTACAAAGAGAGTTTACTAAGCAAACTTTCACTAAGAAAAAAGTGTATTTGTGGGGAGGGGGGTAGGGCATTTTTGCAGAGGCTGCTAAGCAGTTATAGTGGGACACCAAGGATATGTCTGTGTATAAGTGGATATGTACTGGAGAAGTAGAGCATGCTGTGCTGGACTCCTACTCAACCTCGTGAGCGCTAGTCCTTTGAGCCATCTCCTTGACCGTACTCTTTCTGCACTCTTTCTATGCAATTTCTATACTTATTCTATACTCATTCAAGTGTGATGAAACCTGGCTTCTGGTTAGATAATGAATCACACACCCACATTTACCTTTTTGCTTCATTAATCTCAAGAAACAATTAAAATGGATTTTCAAAGGTATAAATGCATAAGATCAGATCACAGTAGCAGAGAACACCTTTGTGTGATTTAGAAGTCCTACAGACCAGTACATCCTTAAAAAATTAAATATTTAAATGATATAGTAGAAAGTCAGAAAGCAGACAAATCTTCCCTAAACACCTTCTTTTTTCTCTCTTACTCTCTTTCTCACACACAAATACAACACAGACTCATACAGGTTAAGAAATGGCACGAACAAGAATCTCTGATGTGGGGGTGAAGGTGGAACTGAAAACAGGAAGATTGATTGAATTAAAAAGTGATAAAAATTGTTAATACTGCCACATCCTTTCCAACTTCACTGCAGTCAGTTGATTAGCCATCTCTGCTATATCCAACCTGATAGAAAATTAAAGGTTATTCTCCAGAGAAGATAAAAAACAGACAGAACTGGAGACATAGTTTAATGGACTAGACCATGTGCTTTGCATTCGAAGGGTTCAGGTTTGATCTCTAACACTTATAGTACCCCAAGAATTGCTAGACGTGAGTGACACCTGTGTACCACCAAGTGTGGTTTAAAACAAAAACAAAACAAAAAAGCAGTTCCAGTTCTGTTGATGTTACATATAACTGAGTGGGGGAACACTGCCCTGAAAATAATGCTAAGTTAAGACACAAATGAAAAATCTGTTGCAAGTAAGATCGAATCACCTGAATTATTTAGATTACAATGGAATATAATACATGAATATTATAAAGACGAATCCTCTAACAAACACCTATAGTCCATCATTTATTTTATTTTACTTAATTGTTTTGGGGGACCTCTCAGGCAGTGGGACCACTGACATTGATATGTGGTGGTTTGGTTCTCAGGCTGGTGTTGTGCTGGAAGTTAATGGAGCAACACTGGTGGCACTCAGAGGTTGCCACGGCTATATTCCAAGTTGCTCTAAGGTGCCTGTGTTGCCAGGGATTCAGCCTTGGGTCCTGTGCATCCAAGACATGTGTTCTTGACCATTGAGCTCTATCTCTGGTTCTCATCATCTAGGAATCTTTTTTTTTCTTTTTGAATCACACCCGGCAATGCACAGGGGTTTCTCCTAGATCATGCACTCAGGAATTACTCCTGGCAGTGCTGGGGGGACCATATGTGATGCTGGGAATCAAATCTGAGTCGGTCACATGCAAGGCAAACGCCCTACCCGCTGTGCTATCACTCCAGCCCCTAGGAAACTATTTTTTGTGTGTGAAGTAAGATAGATTTTTTTCCAGGCTCCAGCCCTGAAAAAGTGCATTTTAAATAAACAAAAGCAATGATGAGAGTATAATTGGTACAACTAACACACAATTTTGTACAGTTGAAATATGCATACTCTATGTTTGTAAATATGGTTCAGAGGAAATTAGACTTTTGTCAAAATGAGATATACAAAAAAATGGACTCTGAAGCACTGATTAAAATAGCAAAATATTGAAACAGCACTAACTCTTTTTATAATGGAATAAACTATGATATATATAAATCTTCTGAACACATATAAATCTTTTGAAATTTTGAGTAACAAAATAACTGGTTGCAGAAGGATATGTACAGTTTGAGTCTAATTATATAAAAGTCTAAAATTTGGGGGCTGGAGAGATAGAGAGCAGGTAGGGTGTTTGCCTTGAACGCAGCTAACCTGGATTTAATTCCTGGCATCCCATATAGTCTCCCAAACACCACCAGGAGTGATTCCTGAGTGCAAAGCAAGGGATAACCCTAAGCACCACCAGGTGTGGCCCAAAAACAAACAAAAGAGAAACCCCCAAAAAGTCTAAAAAGTGTAAAAAATTATATATTTTAAGAAAAACATATGGGGGCTTCAGAAATCATTCAAAGGGTTAGATCACATGCATGTCATATAGGGTCCCTAGTTCAATCCCCAGCACTGCAAGGCCTCCAAGTCCCAGTGATAATTCTGGTGACCCACAGAACCAACCAGGCATGAGCATCAACAACTGGGAAGTTCCCCCAAGAAAAGAATATAAACATATATATGGAACAATATAGAAGAGCAAGTGAGTGGTAAACTTACATTTCAAGATAGTGGTTATATCTGAGAGAGGAAATAAGGGTACTGGATTCTTGAAGACACATAGAATATCTCAGAGGAAAAGGTAAAACACAGACACACACTAGCAAAAGTAATGTAATCTTTGTTTTTTGAATAAACAAAATGATGAGGCCTTTCTCTTCAAACCAGATCCCATATAGTCCCCCAAGCACCTCCATTAGAAATTCCTGAGTGCAAGACCAGGAGTGATCTCTGAGCACCATTGGGCAATACCAGAACCCTAAATAAATAATTTTTTAAAGTTATAATTTTTAATTAAGAATTTGAAAGTTGGAATAATACAAACAGACCCTTACTTTTTTCTGCATAATACTGCATAGTATTGCATAGCCAGAAAAATGAGGCCAAAAGAAAAATAATGTACATGAACAGAAAGAAATAAAACTATATTATTCACAGCTGATATGACTATCTACAAAAGAAAAAAAATAACCTATATACAAATCATCATAGATGAAGAGTTTAGCAAGATTATCAAATAAAATTAGTATTTTTAAAAATGCATTGCATTAAAAATACAATAATAATAGAGATAGCACAGGGGTAAGATGCATGCCTTGCGTGCAGTTTGATCCCCCAGAGTACCCTGAGGATCACCGGACATAGCCCCAGAGGCCCCCAAGCAGCCTGAGTAATCCCCAGCACTGCAGGGCCTAAGTAACATAGCATCCTCAGCTCCTGCATTGAACTAGTCAAGAATTGCCAGGAGGGGTCCCTCAGCCTCCTGAACACCATGTGGGAGAATGAAAAGATAAATTTTGAAAATTTTATACAGTAACAACAGAGACAATGCCAAGGAAAAAATCTGATAAGAGTTATGTGAGACCAGTACAGTGGATAATTATAAAAACTTTATTTAAAAGAACAATTTTGGGGGGGGTCACATCTCTGATGCTCAAGGGGGACTCCTAGTTCTGCACTCAGAAATCACTCTTGGTGATGTGCAGGGGATCATATGGGATGTTGGGGATTGAACCTGAGTTCAGTGTGCTAACTGAACTATCTTTTTGGCCCTTCAAAGATACCTTTTCAATATTTTCTTTTCTAAGATATCTATTTATTTTGGTTTGGGGGCCACACCCAGCAGTGCTCAGGGGTTACTCCTGGCACTGCAGTCAGGAATCACTCCCAGCTGGCTTGGGGGACAATATGGGATACTGGGGACTAAACCGAGGTTGACTGCATGCAACACAAGTGCCCTACCTCCTGTACTATCTCTCTGGCCCTGTTGCTAAGCTTTTAGAAAAAACCCTGAGCCTCATAGGAGTAACCCTGAGCAAAGAGTTAGGAGTAAGTAATCCCTGTGCTCTGACAGATGTAGGCCCAAAATCCAAATAATAATAGTAATAATATAAAAATAATATAGTAATGTAGCACTGTCCTCCCATTGTTCATCAATTTGCTTGACTGGGTCCAGTAACGTCTCCATTGTGAGACTCGTTGTTACTGTGTTTGGCATATTTAATACGTCACGGATGGCTTGTTAGGCTTTGCCATGGGGGCGCGATACTCTTGGTAGCTTGCCGGGCTTTCTGAGAGGGGAGAAGGAATCGAACCCAGGTCGGCCCGGGTTGGCTGTGTGCAAGGCAAACACCCTACCTGCTGTGCTATCGCTCCAGCTTAGTTGATATTTGTTGAATAAATTAACGCTTTTATTTAATTTAATTTTTGGAGTCACACCTGGCAATTCCCAGTGTTTACTCCTGGCTCTGCACCAGAAATTATTATTGGTGATAATTGGGGACTATATGGGATACCAGGGATTAAACCCAGATTGGCTGTGTGCAAGGAAAGAGCCCTACTCACTACTCTCTCTCCAGCCCCAAGGCTTGTATTTTAGAACTATTATTCTGGATACAATTATAGAATGGAGCTGAGGTTGCCCAACTAAGAGAGTATTCCAGTTATCCAGGCAGGGGTTAATTATAATCTGTGTTTGGAAAATTGCAGATGGAATATACAAAAATATAATTGAAAGATATTAGGAGGTGAAATCCACAGGATTTTTATTACCTTTCTGTTATGAGGGTATGAGTTAAATGATTTTGTTTAGGATTAAATCTGTGTTATATTATCTTCATGCATTTTCCCTGTTTGAGAGTTCTCAGTGGTGTATGCCTATGGCTTCTGTTACTATCTGAATTCTTGTATCTCTAAACTTTAAGGCAAACATTTTTCTGGGTTCTACACCATGTATTCAGCCATGTCCTAGCATATCCTGTAAGTATTCCAAGATCAATATGTCAGAAACCACTGTTACTTTCTTCTCAAACTTGCTCAGCGAAAAGTGTTTTCAGTTTCAGGATATGGCTTCATACCAGTAATCTTTTTTTTTCTTAAGCCAGAAACCTATTAGGGGTAAGTGACTTTTGGAACTCAAACTATGAGGGGCTAGGGATATAAATATTTGTCCTTTAAAGGGATGACTGCTTTATTTTCTTTTAGTTTTTAAAATTTACTGTTTAAAATATTAAAAGAAAGTAAATCCATGTCAATGATTGAGATGATGTAGAAAGAGAAAGGAAGAAAGAGAGGGAGGGAGAGAGGGAGAGAGAGAGGGAGGAAGGGAAGACGGGAGGGAGGAAGAAAGAGAGAAAGAGAGGAAAGAAAGAAAGAAGGAAAGAGAAAGAAAGAAAGAAAGAAAGGAAAGAAAGAAGGAAAGAAGGAAAGGAAGGAAGGAGAGAAAGAAAGAAGGAAAGAAAGGAAGGAAGGAGGGAAAGAAAGGAAAGAAAGAAAGAAAGAGAAAAGAAAGAAGAAAAGAAAAGAAAAGAAAGGAAAAGAAAAGAAAGGGAGAAAAAAGCAAGCAAAACTTCTGTCCCAGGAGTGGAGCAAAGGAATGTGGAAATTATATTAGTACCTGTAAGTGCTCTGCTCTTCTTGGCCTTTGTCATTTAAAAATTATTTTTGTCTTCCCACATTTCTATGAGATTTTTCAGAGAGAAAATTACAGTTTATAGTGGAAACTTGCTCATTATCCATAATGTGACTCCAGGTCACATGGACATGGTAAGCTGAGAATTCTTTCAGGTTTGTCTGATCCCAAATGTATGTATGTATGTGACTGGGTTGAATTATAAGCCAAAGAGCTCATAATAATACCACAATGACTATTGACAAATAACACCAGATTGCTTTCCAAAGGATCATGCTGGTATAAAATGCCAATAGATCAATTCTGGGCAGGCGATATAGCTCAACAAGCAGAAACACATGCTTTGCCTGCGGGCAGATTAGGTTCAATCTTCAGCACCACATGGTCCCCTGAGCACCGCTAGGGAGTGACTACCAAACTCAGAGCCAGCAGTAGCCCCCGAGCACAATCACATATGACCCCCCCCAAAAAAATAAAAATATTTTTAATTGGTGAGTTTGATATTAACTTTCTTTTGATTAAAAGATAAATATAGGGACTGGAGAGATAGCATAGCAGGTAGGGTGTTTGCCTTGCAAGCGGCCGACCTGGGTTCGATTCCCAGCATCCCATATGGTCCCCTGAACACTGCCAGGAGTAACTCCTGAGTGCAGAGCCAGGAGTAACCCCGGTGCATTGCCGGGTATGACCCAAAAAGCAAAAAAAAAAAAAAAGATAAATATAGTTTTACTGGAGTGGATTATCTTTTTTTTTCTTGCTATGTTAATATATAGAAGTCATGTTTATAATTTTCTTCTCTTCTCTTCCCCTAGTTGTGGTGGTGGTGGTTTCTGCAGTGTCTTGGATTCACATATTTGGTTGCAGTCCTTGTCAGATTTGCATAGTTGGTTACTGTCTGCCAGAGATCACAAACTTACTGTAGTGTTGTGGTTCTCAATGGCACTAACACTGGAATCACACTCTATGATGTGCAGCAGTGCCAGGGGTGATAGCCTCAGGCTTGCAATGCAGTCTCTCCACAAGTAAGCCACATCATGGAGGCCTACAGTAAGTATTTTTTTCTGTTGAACTCCTTCATGGATTAATGGAGGTGAAAGAAGATAATAGAGATGAAGATAATGAAGCTGAAGATAGTGGACATGAAGATAATGGAAGTGAAAGAAGATATTGATTAATGAAGGTAGAAGACTTAGTTCTGCCCCTGCCTTTATCCTTTCCATCAGTCAGGAGCTTGGTAACAGCCACCCAGATAGACTCTGGGTTGAAAGTAAAGTTTTTTTTTTTAATTTTATTTTAATTATTGTATTTATTTATTTATTTATTCTATTTTTTGGGTCACACCTGGTGATGCACAGGGGTTACTCCTGGCTCTGCACTCAGGAGTTACTCCTGGTGGTGCTCAGAGGACCATATGGGATGCTGGGAATTGAACCAGGGTCGGCCGCGTGCAAGGAAAACGCCCTATCTGCTGTGCTATCGCTCCAGCCCCGAAAGTAAAGTTTTTAGTTTATATTTTTTGGTTTGTTTTTGGGCCACACCTGACGATGCTCAGGACTTATTCCTGGATCTGTGCTCTGTGATCAGGGATCATTCCTGGTAGAGCTCAGAGGACTATAGGGGGTGCTATAGATTAAAGCCAGGTTAGCCACATGCAAGGCAAGAAGTGCCCCACTGGCTGTGCTAACTCTCTACCACATTCGTTTACATTTTTTAAATATCAGGAAGAGACAATACAAATTACCTTCTTTGGTTCTGGCGTTCTAGGGATATGGCTCAGTTGCAGAGTACATGCCTTGAATGCATGAGACCTTGTTTTGATCCCTGGCAGTGAAAAGAAAAGGAAAGAAAAGAAGAGAATAAAAGCCTTCTTGGCCATGTCTGACCATAAACATAAATATTTTAGAGTACTGTTCCCAGACTAATAGGTTTCTAAGATTCTCCAACTACCTACTTAGAACTAATGTTTCAAAGAAAGAACTTTACTGCAGCTTTAGTTTGGTGAAACCGTGTGTGTGTGTGTGTGTGTGTGTGTGTGTGTGTGTGTGTGTGTGTGTATGTGTGTGTGTGACTGAAGACCCAGAAAAAAAGATGCTTAATCGGGGGATGTTCAGTTCTAGCCTTGGTAAAGAGTACTTTGTGAATCTGTCGTGGGTGTCAGAACCAGGGACAGCTCCTCCAGTCCCTCTCTTGCTGTTTTTTTCCTGGTTTGGGCCAGGGAGATAGTGAGCAGATTTGAGCATGGTGTACTTCTAGTCTTCTTATTATCAGCTTCTTATTTCCTTTCTTAATACTGGAATATTATTACCAGTTATATCTGGCATGTGTTTTGTTTCTTGACTTTATGTTCTCTGTGAATGCTGCCTGCTGTGCCCTTCTCTTCACTATGCCTTTGCCTGGGTAGCTCATTTATCATTAAGTAGGGTTTTAATTTTTTGATATTTATTTATCATTTCCTCCCTTCCCTTCATTGCTTTTGTTGTAGTGATGACCAAGGTTTCACACACACACACACACACACACACACACACACACACACACCTGGCTGTCATGTTTGCTGGAAGTTGCACATCAGGTTCTGGTACTCACATACTTGTCTATAATGCTTGCCAAGGTTTGCGCTCCTATTTCACTTTTTAGTTTTGGAGCCAAACTACATAGTGTTCAGGGCTTAATCCAAACTCTGCACCCAGATATCAGGCAACTATATGGGGTTCTGGGGATCAAAACTAGGTTGGTCACATTCAAGCAAGTGCCTGCTGTACTAGCTCTCCAGCCAGCACTTTTACTATGTTCCAGTGCCTACACATGTGCTTGTTGGAGCTTCACACCCCATTAGCTTTAGTGCTCATCATATATGATGCCCTGTTTATTTGTGGGATATGTGCACACCTTACTGTGGTAGAGAGAAATCACAGGCAGTGGTAGAGAGAAATCACAGGCAGTGGTGCCGGACACAAGTAGCAGAGCACTGTCAGGATCACATTTCGTGCACGGATGGTTCTAGGAATTGAACTTAAGGTCTTACATTCGCAAGGCAGATACTCTAAGCTACTATGCTATCCCCTGGACCCGAGTTTAAATAGGTATTTCTTTCTAGGGAGCTAACCTACCAATATTAACCCAGATTTGGTTGGACATGCCTCTTTTTAGTTTCCATGGCACTTGTGCAAACCAAGTACCTATCTGCTGTATTATCTGTCCAGCCCTACTACAGCTTTTTGTTCTATCTCCCTGGCTCAAGATACTTTCGGGGTTCTTTTTGGGGACGGGGAATCACATCTAGCAGTGCTCATAGCTTACTCCTGGCTCTGTGCTCAGTGAATACTCCTGGGATTATATGTGGTTCCAGCAACCAAACCAGGGTCAGCCACACACAGGGCAAGCTCCTTACCTTCTGTACCATCTCTCCGGCCCAATACTTATTTTTGAACCATACCTGAATTACCCTTATATTTGTCATATGTGATTATTTTAATAATCATGTTATATAGTGTTGTGATTAAGAGTTTTGACCCTAGGGGGTGGAGCGATAGTACAGCGGGTAGGACATTTGCCTTGCATGCAGCCAACCCAGGTTTGATTCCCAGCATCCCATATGGTCCCCCAAGCACCGCCAGGAGTAATTCCTGAGTGCAGAGCCAGGAGTAACCCCTGGACATCGCCGTGTGTGACCCAAAAAGCAAAACAAAAAAAAAAGTTTTGACCCTAGTATATGCACTCCTATGTTCATTGCAGCACTAAGTGCATATAGCCAGGATATGAAAATAATCCAAATTTCCAGTGATGGATGAATGGATAAAGAAATTGTGGTGTATAGGACCAAAGAGTTAGTACAGGGTTTAAGGTCCCTTGCCTTGTGCCTGGCTGATCTAGGTTTGAATCTCTGGCACCACATGTAGTTCCCTGTATACTGAGGACTAACTCCTTAGCAGCACAAGGAGTAAGCCCTGAGCACTGTCAGGTGCAGCCCCAAAACAAATTTGGTATATATACACAATGGAATATTAGGCATCTAAATAAAAGAAAAATATTGCTGTTTGCTGAAACTGGGTACAGTTGGAATGCATCATGTTAAATGAAGCAAGTCAGAGTGAATTATCTCAGGGCCTGGAGCAATAGCACAGCGGGTAGGGCATTTGCCTTGCACATGGCCAACTCGGGTTCGATTCCCAGCATCCCATATGGTCTCCTGAGCACTGCCAGGGGTAATTCCTGAGTGCAGAGCCAGGAGTAACCCCTGTGCATTGCCGGGTGTGACTCAAAAAGAAAAAAATAATAAATAAAAACAGAGTGAATTATCTCATTTATCAGTGGCATATTAAGAAAGAAAACAAGAAAAATAGACTATATTGATTGATGGCAACCCCTTGGACTTTTTTGGAGGGGAACCAAACATGGCTATGTTTAGAGCTTACTCCTGGTTCTGTGCTCAGGGATCACTCCTATTAGAGATCTAGGGGGGCATATGTGGTGCTTAGAGATTGAACCTGGGTCAGCCACATGCAGGCAAGTACTTTACCTACTTCACTATCTCTTGGCCCAAACCCTTGGGTTTTAATTACAAAACTAAGTTTACCAATTGGTGTGTGGCAATGGTGGGAGAGGGGTAAGGGGATGGAGGACTATCAGACTAGAGGTGACAGAAAGTCAGTAGTAGAGGGTCTTAGGTACTCACTGGTGATGAAGTTGGAGTAATTTTGTTGTTGTTTTGTTTGGGGACCATACCTGGCTGTACCCAGGGCTGACTCCTGGCTGTACATTAAGGGATCATGCCTGGTTAGCTTGGTGGATCAAATATGGTGATAGGAATCAAACCCAGATCAGCCGTGTATAAGATAAGCTCTCTATCCACTGTATTATCACACTGGCCCTGCATAGTAATCTTGCACATCAGAATCATAAATACTGGGCACTTGCATCCCAAACCCACAGGAGTGATCCCTGAGCACAGAGCCAGGAGTAAGCCCTTTTGGCTGGGCATAGCTCAAAAGCAAACATACAAACAAACCTCCCAAAACAAACAAAAAAACCCCCATAAATACTGTTGGGGCTGGAGAGGATAGTACAAGGGAAAGGCACTTGTTTTGTATGTGGTTAACTCTCTTTGATCTCTGTCACTGCATTCCTGAGCACAGAGCCAGGAACAACCCCTGAGCATGCTGGATCTAACCCCAACACCTAACCTTTATCCCCCACCAAATTAACACTGTTGTAACTATGTTACACAAATTACAATAAAAACTTAAAAAAACTTGAGGGGCCAGGGCCTAGAGCGAAGGCACAGGTGGTAGGGCATTTGCCTTGCATGGGGCCTACCCAGGTTCGATCCCCAGCATCCTATATGTACCACAAGAAGTAATTCCTAAGTGCAGAGCCAGGAGTAACCCCTGTGCATTGCTGGGTATGACCCAAAAAGCAAAAACCAAACCAAAACAAAACAAAAAACTTGAGGAGCCAGAGCAATAGTACAGCAGGTAGGGTTTTTGCCTTACACATAGTCCACTGGGCTGGAGCGATAGCACAGCGGGTAGGGCGTTCGCCTTACAAGCGGCCAACATGGCCGACCCGAGTTCGATTCCTCCGCCCCTCTCGGAGAGCCCGGCAAGCTACCGAGAGTATTCGATATGCCAGACACAGTAACAACAAAGTCTCCAATGGAGACGTTACTGGGCCCGCTCGAGCAAATCGACGATCAGCGGGAGGGCCTTTACCTTTACCTTACCTTATAGTCCACTGGGTTGGATCCCCAGCATTTTATATGGTCTCTCGAACCATATAACTCTCGAACCAGGAGTGCTTCCTGAGTGCAAAGCCAGAAGTGACTCCTGAACATCACCTAGTGTGACCCCAAAAACAAAAACAAAAAATTAAAACGTAAAACAAATGTTGATCCTGGTACCATTCAGCCTAAGTCCAGACTTTAATTCATCCTTAATTCAGGTTCTGTCTCTGCTAATTGGAAGCAGTATAATCTTGGGCAACTCTTTTTCTTCTTTGTATCTCCATTTAAAATAATGGAACTTGTCTGTGCTAGCTATTTATCTCTTGTATCTCGATCCAGGCCCATTTATCTGTTCTGAGATGCTCCAGAATTTTTGTGAGGATTGTATGTAAATTAACATGTGAAGTCTTGGAACAGTGACTGGAACTTAAGTAAAAATTTAATAGCTATTATTATATAATACCTACTATTATCATCAGATCAATCTCTTAAAATATTATATTCTATTCTTTTGCTTATTTTTGCAATTTCTTCTTTTGTAATATCATCTGATAAGAGATGAGGATCTGGGGCCAGAGTGATAGTACAGTGGGTAGGGCATTTGCCTTGCACATGTCTGACCTGGGTTCGATCCCCGGCATCCCACATGGTCCTCCAAGCAACGTCAGGAGTAATTCTTGAGTGCAGAGCCAGGAATAACCCCTGAGCATTGCTGGGTGTGAACCTCCTCCCCCCCCAAAAAAAAGAGATGAGAATCTTTATCTGCTATTATTAACAAGTAAGAAAATTTCCTTTTCTCCCATGTAATCATACATATATCATGGAATGGAATGATCTTTTACATAAGTGACTGGAGGTTTTAAATAATTAAACTCCTTAGCTAGGTGTTCCTTGGTATTTGTTTTTTGGTGGGGGTGCATTTCTACTCAGGGGTTATTTCCAGCACACTGCTTGGGGGTTACTCAGGGGATCATGTGGTGTTGGGGATTTAACCCATGCCTTTGGCGTGAAAAGGGTTGTACTCCAGTCTTTTGAACAATTTACCTGTACCTGTATTTTGTTTTTTATTTTTGTAAAGTCCAGGACCTCCACATGTGAGGCATAGAGATATATCCTTTACCAATGAGCTATATCCTTGTCCCTGTGGTTATATATATGTATATATATATATATATACATATTGATTGATTGATTGACTTTTGGGTCATACAACCAAAAGGGTAACAGGGCTGGAGAGATACCACAACAAGATGAACACATACTTTACATACATTAGCACAAATTGATCAAAAATTAAGACAGACACTGAGAAAGTCAACAAAAAATAACTGAGACTGGAGAGATAGTACAGGAGCTAAGTCACTTGTTTTGTATGTACCCAGCCTTGGTTCAAACCCTGGCACCACATATGGTCCCTGAGCACTGCCAGGAGTGATCCCTGAACAGAGCCAGAAGAATGCCCTGAGCACTGATGGATGTGACCATAACAAACAAAAAGGCCCAAACAAATCCTTATATGACAGTAAAATGAATCCTTATTCTTGTTAAATCGCTGTGATGAGTTTTAAATTTGGGTTCCAGAACCAAATAGCAGAGCTTTAAGGATCATGCTACCTGCATAAGGGATACCAGAGATTTCAACTCAAGACATTCCTCTTGCAGGTTTGCAAGGCTGGTACTTTAAACTACTGCACTATTCTTTCCTGCCCTCTATTCACTATTTTGATTATTGAGATGATTTTATAGGTTGATACGTGTGTGGGAATTGAGGAAACTCAACTGCATGCAAATTGTACCTCAATTTCTAAAAAACAACATATAGTTATTTATTTTAGTTTTAGGGCCACACCTGGTGGTGCTCAGGGACTAATCCTGGTGCTCTGTTCAGGGATCACTTCTGGTGGTACTCAGGAGATCATATGCAGTGCCCCACATTAAACTGAGGTCTGCAACATGCAAGGCAAGTACGTTAGCCCCTGTACTATCATCCTGGTCCAAAAGTAATATTTAAAGTACTAATTTAATAAATAAAGGTAACAACTGGTATTTATTAAATTCCATTATTAATGATTATGAGTTTTGAAATTATATCCTGAAGTATAAAAGAAATATATTTGAGTGTAAATAAAAAGAATTACAACACATAAGAATTTTTGTTTCCTGATAGTAGAATAACTTTTTTATGTCTATTAGACATTATTAGTTTCATTAGGCTATTTTTTTGTTTTTGGGTTTTAGGCCATACCTGGCAGTGCTCAGAGATCACATCTGGCTAGAGACCAGGGAGCCATCTGGGGTGCCAAGGATCAAACCTGGATCAGTTGTGTGCAAGGCAAGTGCTATACCCACTATACTATCACTCCAGTCCTTGTTTTTTTAATATTAAGAAAATGAAAGTTTTTTCCCCACAGGTTATGCTTGTTGTGTTGGGGCCAAGAAACTGGGAGAAAGATAGTTTATAAGTGAAAAGAAAAAAAAATCAATAAGTTAAAAGAACCGCATTGTGGTTCTTTCAGCAGAGACCTAGGGTGGTAGGAATGAGATACAGGGTTTAGCTCTGAATAGATACTGAGATACAAGGATTAAACTGGAAACAAGAAGAACCTCCTAGCTTTCTGAAAAAGAAACATCTAGAGTCATTGAAAGATGTTTTTCAGCATAAAAAAAAAAACAAAATACTACCTGGATTTCTCTTTTAAATTTCTCTTCCACCCAGATTCCCCATCTTCCAGTAGCTAGACGGTTACACCTACAAACTGCAGTGTAACCCCATCAATGGCCAAGATCCAGAGACTATAAAACCAAGCTCTCGGAAGCACGCGGCCGAGACCTCTTATTCTCTAGTCTCGCTCTCAGAGAACCCGGCGGGCTACCAACAATATCCTGCCCACATATATGCCTGACTGGGAATACCTGTAAAGGTGATTAGAGGCTGCCCCAAAAGCCTCCATCCCTCTTGGAGAGCCTGGCAAGCCCTACACTAGCACGTGACAGGGACGAATGGAGACATTACTGGCACCTGCTCAAGCAAATTGATCAACAATGGGGTGATAGTGATAGTGATATAATTTACCACTTTTCCTCACCAAGAATGAAATCCTTCATGTTAGAGACATTCTGCAGAAATAAGAGTCCAGGGCCAGGGCCACACTTTACTCTTCTGCCATTTTGGAGATGGATCAGAATAGTGATCACTGTTTTTCCCACAAAGTGAATTGTGAGAATTGTTATTTAAAATAGGGCGTTCAAACTAGTATTTTAAATGCTGAGATTTCAACTTGGTTTTGTTTACATAAAGGTCTATTTCTGTTTACATTTAATGCTATCTGTTTGATATGAATAACCCAGATCTACTGATCATTCTATGCATAGCTTATGACAAACACTAAAGGGGCAAAAGTTATATACACAATCTGTATTTTAAAGAAATTAGGATATAGTGAAAGAGGCTGTCAGTGATATGATACCAGCTAACAATATGCTTGTGTCCTGTTCTAAAGTTCAAGGACTGTTCTAAACTCTTTATATGTATTAACACCTTCCAAATGGGGTAGGTCCTATCGCGAGCATTTCAAGATGTGATTCGCTTTTCAATGCTAGGGGGCTGTGTGGGGGTGGTTGTCTCTAAGGTGCATTGGTTCCCCGCATGCAAAGCCAGAGCTAGGTTCTTTGGGCTATCTCCCTGGCCTCTGAAACTGTTTTCCTTTAGCCTCTGTATCTTCAAGGAAAAGGAATAACAACTTGCTTCTAAGAACATAACATATACTAGTTTACAGAGTTGTATTAACTATAAAATTAATAAAAGATCATTTCATGGGTAAAAAAACAATGGGGTAGGTCCTATCCCCCTCCTACCCCGCCCCCTCTTTACAGAGAGGAAGTTGAGACAGGGCAAAGTTTAAATTGTCCAGGGGCTGTAGCTGTGGGTAGGGTATTTGCCTTGCATGAGGACTGACCCAGGATTTAATTTCTGGCATCCCATATGGTACTCCCAGCCTGCCACGAGAGATTCCTAAATTCAGAGCCAGGAGTAAGCCCTAATCCAGGTGTGGCCCCAAACCAAACCAGACCAAACCAAACCAAAAACCAAAACCAAAACAGAATTATTTGAACAGTCTTAAACAACTAGGGAATAGCAGCACTAGGATTCAAATAAAGACACTCTGACCTTAGGATCTTTGTTCTCTGTTCTTAATCTTTGTTCTTAACTTTATACTTTAGATAATTCTTAAGGTGTGGCACCAAACAGGCAGCATTAGACTATTTGGCAATTTATTAGACAAGCCTGGTCCTATCCAAGACTTCCTGAATCACAGATTGGAGAAGAGGCTCAGGAATAACTGTATTAACAAGTCCATGTGAATCTATAATCTCTTCCTCTCTCCCTGCCTCTTCTCCTTCCCTTTCTCTCTCTTCCCTCCCCTCCCCCTCTCTCTACTCCCTTCCTTACTCCTTTCCCTCCTTTCCATTCCTATCTCATTCTTCTCCCCTTCCTTCCCTTCCCCTCCCCTCCCTTTCTCTCCTCCCAGAGATCAAATTTAGGGCCTCATACCTGCAAGAAAAATACTCTTTCACCACTTAGTTGTATACTTGGCCTCCATAAGGTTCTAGAAGCCAACTGTTTGAAAACCTCAATTAGAGTCATGCTGTTAGTGTCAAGGCATTAATGCTTTATGGGAAGGAACTAGGAACCTTTGTTTTATGTTCCTAGCTCCTTACACAGCATCTAGAATAAAGTCGGCATCAGAAATATATATGGAGGACTGGGAATGTGTCTTAATAGTAAAGCACATGCTTTGCTTAAATGAGACCTAAATTCAATCCCTGGCATTGCAAAAGGGAAAAAAAATCCATATGAATGAATACAGATGAGTATTTGTATGGGAAAGTGATATTTGAGTTGGATCTTTTACCACTTAATCAAATGTAGCAGACTGACTGTGAAACTTACAAGGAAGTGGTTGTGCTACTTTTGGCAAGTGATGGTAAATGTCTGAACCAGCACCAAAAAAACCCTTAGAGGGGCCAGAGCAGTAGTACAATGAGTATGGTGCTTGCCTTGTATGCAGGTTTGACCCCTCGCATTCCATATGGTCCCCAGAGCATTGTCAGGTAGGTGACCCAACTCTCTCCTCTTCCCAACACATCCTCAGAAACTTAGGGGTATTCTATGGGAGCAGCTAAGGAGGAAAACATGTCGGAACTGGATGAAAGGTTGAGTGGGAAGAGGAACCAAAGTAGAGAGAAAAACAGTCATTTCTGGGACGAAAGTGCCATTCTTGGAAACAAAAATCACAAGAAAAGCAGTTTGTTAGGGGAAAGGTAAAAAGTGAGGTTTTGTTCTTGGGCCACATTAGGGTGCTGAGGGCTACGTTTGGCTTTGTGCTCAGTTCAGGAGATCAGGGTTCAAGCATGTAAAGCATCTGCTTATCCCATTGAGCTAGCTCTCTGGTCCAACTTCAGGAATTGTAAATTTTAATCATTGGTTGGGTGTTCAGGTGGAGCTGTCCAGCAGACGCTTTGGAACTGTGAGTCTGAGACATTACCGGAAAGGGTGATATGGAAGGATAGTTAAGCCACAGAATAGATGACACCTTCAAGGGAAAAGTGGGAGAGTAAAATGAGAATTAAGCTTATAACAAGGGTGAACACTTAAAGGGGCTAAAGCAAGAAGGGACCCTTGAAGCTCAAGGAATTAAGAAATATGAGACTTCAGGAAATGTGTGAGCATAGTAAAAGGCATTTCTACATAAAGGAGGGGCACTGTGTCAGATACTTGAGAGATAGAGAAACGGGAAATTATCCATTGAATTTCAAAACAAAAAGTCTCTTTGGGTAGGGGTCTCCCAGTTGGGGCTCAGGGAACCTGGGGGCCACTCCTGGTGATTTTGGGTGATTCTTGACCAACCAGGCCCAAGGCCCAATGAGAGGACCCAAGGATGCGGTGCTGGGAGGAACATTGTGATGCTGTGGACAACCAGGGTTAGGGACCCTGGAGGTGTTTGAAGATAGGGACTAAAAGCAGGGATGATGGCAGCCATGTGGTGCCGGGAATAGGACCAGAGTTGGGTGCATGGACCACATGCCCCAACCCTTGTACTAACTCTCCAGTTTCAAGGAAAACTTTTTTTTTTTTTTGCTTTTTGGGTCACACCCAGCAATGCACAGGGGTTACTCCTGGCTCTGCACTCAGGAAATACCTCTGGCGGTTCTCAGGGGACCATATGGGATGCTGGGAATGGAACCCAGGTTGGCCACATGCAAGGCAAACGCCCTACCCGCTGTGCTATTTCTCCAGCCCCCCAAGGAAAACTTTTAAGCGCCCCGGTAAAAGCAGAAGCACATTGAGTTTGGGCGTGAACTGGAGAGTAGAGGAAGTGGAGGTAGGTGATTTTCAGCTTCCAAAGAACTCCCAAGAGGCTCTTGGGTAGGAAGGATCTTTATCTGTGTGTTCTCAGTGCCGAGCATTACCTGGAGGAGAGGGTGGCGTCAGTGAGTTCAGTGACGGATGGAGGAGGGCTTCACCGAGGCTGTTGCTTTGCAGCCAAGGATTATTGGGGGCAGAGGTGGGACTCAGGGCCACTGGGTGATGGGGCACTTGGAATGTCTGGAATGAAGACAGGCTCCTGCAATATGCGCGTGTCTCTGTGCACCCAGGTGGAAAGCTGTGTGAAGGTTTGAGAAACCCGCCAGGGGAAAAGACCCGCGGGCTGGCGGCTGCTGCTACGCAGGGTGTCCTGCCACCCCGCCCCACCTCGCTCCCACACCCCTGCGCGGTTCTGCCACGGCTCTGTCGGGAGCCCTCCCGCTGGCTGCATGGCGACGGGTGACCGCCAGGGGCCGCTGCCTCCGATCCCTGCTGCCCCCGCCCCTCTCCATTGGCCTTTGTTGCCGTCGAGCGCCCCGCTTGACTCGTTCCCGTCCGCCCCCTGGGCCTGGCGGTCGCGCCTGCGCACTGGCGTCTGGCCGGGCGCTCGCAGGGAGAGCTGCTGCAGGCTCCGCGGCGGCGGCGGCGGCGGCGGCGGCGGCGGCGGCGGCAACGGAGGCTGCGGGGGCGGCGGCGCGAGCGGCCGGGCTTGGGGGGGGAGCCGAGCCCGGCCCGAGCCCAAGCAGCTAGAGTGCGGGGTGCTTAGGCCCCTCACGCTTGGATTCCACTGACTCCGGGCCGCCTGACCTCCGCACGGGTATATGGGATGGAAGCGGGACCCTCGGGAGCAGGTAAGGGCCCTCGGGAATCGGGGGAACGGAGGGATGGGAGGGGGACGGGACTGTGCGTGCTCCACAAATCCGGAGACTCCTGCGAGAAAAACAGGGCTTCCGAATGAGGGACGGACTCCTGAGTAAGGGAGAGGGACTCTCCTGGGATGGAGGGCCCAGTTTGAAGAGGGCTGCGTGCAGTTCCGGGGGAAACCTGGTCAAGGGCTCCCTGAGATGGGGCCGTTTGTCCAAGGAGGGTGCATGCAGTCGTAGGGGTGGAAAGTAATTTGCGAGAAGGACCGAGAAGGACCGGAAGGACTCTCGGAGACCCCGGGAGGCCTAGGGAGAGGCCCGGCAGGTGGCAGGAGGCGGGCTCCAGGTGTCCCGGAGAGGAGGGGGTCGATACAGATGGGCCCCAAGCTGCCGCATGCCGGGGGCGGGGGCTCAGACGGGCTGGGCTGGGCTAATACCTCTTGGGAGAAGGCGCCAGAGCCGGGCTGTGAGCTCCGCCCCAGCCGGGCCTGACGCGCCGGCGGGCGAGGGTCAGGGGGCGGTGTGGGTGGGGACCCAACCCCGGGATTCCCCCCTGAGTATGGGATCTGGAGAGGAGGCGCTGGAGCATGCGCGAAGGTAGCAGCTGGTAGGGGCCGCCGGTGTGGGGGGGCGTGGCTGCCTGAGCCCCCCCCCTCCGTTTGGTTTGGAAAAATGCACGCTGATGAGATGCATTCTCTAAGGTTATGCTCCCAGTGCGCAGATGGAAGTGTTCCCCATCCCCATCTTGTGGGCTCTAGAAATCCCCCAGTCGTTATTTGCTAAGAATGGGTTGCAGGAAACTGCCAAAGTGCCTTTTGCTACTGGGTTTAGGAAAGACTTACAGAAAGATTGTTCTGGGGGCGGGTGCTCCCAGAAGACGGGCCTTAGAAAAAGTGTTCGTTCCTGAAGAACCAAGGCCATGGCCAGGTTTACGTGGAAGGAGTTGTCTGCCTGGTTTGCCCGTTTCTGGCCCTAACCTAAGTAGCCATAGGATGTTTTAATCCAAGGCTAATGACCTTAACATCAAAATATCTCTTATGATGGCAGCCTAATCTCTTTATGGTTTAACATTTTTACTTGACTGCTTCTGTTCTGCACTGGATATCTTTTTTTCCCCCCTCTATCTCTGAAACTATCTTGACCATGTCAGTGGATCCACAGTTGTAAAGCTAACATTTCCGTTATAGTCAACTTATTTGGGTGATGGAGTAGTTTACAAGCATCAGGCTGGCTGTTGAGTTCCAAGAGATAGCCTGTATTTCTCATTCACAGGCAATCAGGAGAAAAGGCGATAAGAACAGGTGAAATCAGGCAGGACTATCCCAGAAGTCTGAAGTCCTGCGTCCAGATGGACAATGGGCTGACCCCTCCTATATCTTAGGTCTGATCCTTTCAGGGCGGGAGGCACAGTCTGAATCAGGGTATTCTTTAGACCTGCTCTCACTGATTACTTCCATTTTATCTAGGGGTGGGAATAAAATTTTCATTGGAGACATTAATTTCATTATTAGTTCGGTAGAAGAAATTATCTTTTATGCCGCTTCTAAGGATGGCATAAAAGGATGTGGTTTTTGACAGTTCATTTCAATCATCCATTCTGATCTTCAGTTACTTAGTGACAACTTTCTCCTAAATGAAAATAACCACATAGAGACTGTACAGGTCCTTAGTTATATTACAGGGAGAAATCAGCTTTAGAAAACTACATCCTTTAGGCTCTTCCCAACATCATAGGAACTTTCAATTTTCTAGACCCGTAGTTTAGGGGAAGGTCACAGAGGCCCAGAAGAACTGCTGGGAGCTGGCACCTTTATCAGACTACTAATAATTTTATTCTGAGGATTGGGCTCTGAAATAATGAAAAATGGACTTTTTATTGTAAGAAATAAACTTCCAGAGAAGGGACTAGAGCGTGGTGTCTGGAGTCTGCTGTAGCCTAGTGGGCTTTATTAAAGAGGGTAACTGAAATGCGTTCTGAAATCTTTGAATGTAGGAACTCCACTGCCTCCATCCTGTGTCCAAACTGTTCTCTTGAAAATTGGACGTCACGACACATAAAACGTGGATGTCATGGCCAACCTCACTGCATTTTTGCCCAGGTGTGCCCGATACATTCAAGTTTGTCCCAGTACATACTGTGCTGAGAGCTCTCTGAGGATAGAGGCAGTGTCTTGTTTGGTTTTTGGACCACACCTGGCAGTGCTCATGGCTTACTCCTGGCTCTCCTCTCACTCCTGGCAGGCTTGGGGGACCATGTGGGGTGCCGGGGATCAAATCCGGGTTGGCTGCATGCAATTCAAGAGCCATACCCATTGCACTCTGGGGCACTCTGACCCCAGAGTCAGGATGTTTTTTTTCCCCCCTTGGAACTAATGAAGGCCCGAGCTGTCACGCAGAGGGCATTATTTATCAATTTATTTGACATCCTATGCACAGAAATGATTGCTCAAGTGGATATTTAATAATTCTTATGTATACTCATATGTGGGCATATTCTTTTTAGAGAGCTTGACCTCCTAGTCTTTGCTTGCCCAGTTTTGAGTTTGTCTTTGAATCGGCCCTCATCTCTTTGGAAGGTATGTTAGCCTTGGAACTGCGGGGCAGGAGTCTCAGAGCCCGGCCTTTCAGCTCTGTTACTTTTCCTCCTCAGTGCTGGTTGGAGATGGGGGAGGGGGAGTGTCCTTTTCAGGGCCCCTCCTTCCTTGCTTTTGTCTGCGGGGAAGGGCCCCGCCTCTTTCCCCCAAGGCCCAAGCTTTGTCCTCTGTGCTGGGGCCCTCATCTGCATCACAAAGTGGCCGTCTGTCCCTGTCTGGATCTGAAGGGATGTGTCTCCCTTTCTCAGACTAAAAGCTGGGGGCAGGGTGGAGTAAGGGGGACTTTGTACAGCTGTAAGGCTTGGAGGGGGATGTGATGGCAGAGACTTTCTCCTTTTCTCCTGCCTTCTCTGGTATGCTGATGAAGGGGAGGTTAGGGTTTTCCTGTTTCTCTAACCCTCCTTGGAGTGGAGGATGCCTGAGGCTAAATCTGGTGGGTCACTTTAGTTTTACCACTGGAGCTAGTCTTTCACGTGTCTTGTCTTTTCTACCCAGCTCCGAGTTGTAGAAGATGTCTTTCTCCCAAGGCTCAAAAACAGTTATTCAGACTTGGAGACTAAGGATTATTCAGACTAGGAGGGGAAGGTGAATAAAATGTAAGAATTTAGGGAGGGAAAATGTATCTCTTACTAAGCGCATCCACCAAATACTTATTTGTCTTGAGCATGGTTTATAATTGTTCCTGGACAGTGTGCCGGTTTGTGTGCTGTGTGTGTAAGTTCGCAGTGTGTGTGTGGATCTGTTCATTCGATACCTTGAACCCATTCTGAGTGCTGGGATCTCGAGAGTTTAGCAGTGACCTAATGCACATGTAATCGGAAGAAGTCACAACCAAGGGTGGTGGGTAAAATGGCACCTGTGTAGGTCTTGGTGTGTATTTGAGTATATAATCTAGGAATGCGTCCCACCAGATGCGTGAGCGTGTTTATTTCTGTGTATTTTCTGTGCTTCCCTTTGTAGGGTGGGTAGCCGAGTTATAGGACTTTTTCATGTAGCAGAATCCTGAAGGTCATTTGCTCCCAATCTGGGCTACCTTTTCAGTCTTTGGAGTGGGGCTGGGCCTGAGAGGTGGTTGGGAGATCGGGCAGTTTTTGCTCCGGGTGGCATGCCCCTCCCCTGAATAAGGTTTGACCTCTTCCTGACTCCTCCCCCCCCCCCCATAAACTCCATCCCCAAACCTGGCAGACAGTGAAAACAGCTTTGGTGATGGGAAGTTCTGGGCTGTTTTTTCCCTTTCTCCTCCCACCTGGACTGTCTTCTCCTGGCAGGGACAAAGCTTCATAGACAAAGGCTTCTTTTAGGCAGTTTCCCTTTTGTCTCTCTTTCCCCTCAAGCTAGAAAATAGTTCTAAACAGGAACAGTAATCTGACTGGTGGTAGAAAGGAGAAAGTTGTGGAAACTGGCCCTGAAGGGCCTCTTCTGGCTGGAAGGCAAAGGAGCTGTGGAGAAATTCTTGTAGTCTCCTTTCCAGAGTCAGTTTCAATTTCTTCTCTTCAGTTGTTTTATTTGTTGAGACTTCTTCCCAGATCCTTTATTGCAGCCTTTGCTGCAATCTCTAAATTCATTTTTGTCTTCATTTTCTAGTCTTTTTATTTTTTGGTTTGTTTTGGGGTCACACCCTAGTGGTGGTCAAAACTTACTCTTGGCTCTGTGCTCAGAAATTACTCCTGGCAGGGCTCACGGGACCATATGAGAGGCTGAGATAGAACCCGACTTCACTTTGTGCAAGGCAAGCTCTCTACCCACTGTACTATCTCCAACCCCTCTAGCAGTTTCCTCTCTTGCAATTTTTTCCCTCATTTGCAATCGTATTTCTTGCCTAAATTTCGAGCTCCAATCTTTTTTTACCCACTACCTGATTTCAACCTTTGCTTCTTCTGCCTTGGCAACCAATTCAAACCTTCCTTTACTGTGGTATACAGTTTTGGCCTCTATCAGCTTCCTACTTAAGCCTCTTTATCCTCCAAACTCAGTCTTCTTAGCCTTGACTTTTTCTCCCTCCCCGTTTCACATTTTTTGGTGGGGGGGGGCACCCAACAATACTTAGGGCTCACTTCTGGCTTTACAGTCAGGAATTACTCCTGAGGGTCCTTGGGGGGACTGTTTAGGATTCTAAGGATCGAGCCTGGGGGTCCACATACAAGGCAAGCATCCTGTTTTCTCAGTTCCTCCCATATTTTTGCTGTGAGGGTCTCAAACCTAGAGAACTGAGTCCAGAAACCTCAGCAGTATGAAGCGAACACCTCGGGCCTTCTTGGCTTCTTGGTCTTTCCCATCTTTTCATATTCTCCCTGCCTGCGTTGCAAAGATGCCGCTTGGATGCTGCGTTTTTCTGTTGAGAACGGTGGCAAGTAAATTGAGCATCTGACTGAAGGCATTTATTTTTGCTTAGCTTAATGCTTGGTGGAAGCAAGTATCTTAATCTCAACATCATAGTGAAGTTTTGTTATGGGAGGCAGAGCCCCCTCTGCTTTTCCTAGATTATGTAGTTATTCGATGAGCTTAAGATAATTTAAAATCGTTGAATTTAAGATAGATAACATGATATGGATTTACTTGGCAAATTTAAGGTAGATAAAAGGGGGTGTGGTCTTTATACCCATGTTCTCCCTTGTCCTGTCCTGTTCTCCCGTTGTTCATCGATTTTCTTGAGCGGGCCCAGTAACGTCTCCATCGGAGACTTTGTTGTTACTGTGTCTGGCATATCGAATACTCTCGGTAGCTTGCCGGGCTCTCCGAGAGGGGCGGAGGAATCGAACTCGGGTTGGCCATGTTGGCTGCGTGCAAGGCAAACGCCCTACCGCTGTGCTATCGCTCCAGCCCTTGAACACATTATTTTTGCTTGCTTGCTTCTTTGCTTATTTCCACTCTGGAGAACACTCTGTTCTCCCTCAAACATGTTCTTCTCCTTCTCTCTCTCCTCACATTTTTCTAAATAAAAACTTTCTTGCTTAAAAAAAAGATAAAAAAGGTTATTTTTTTCTAACTGGAGAGAGGTTTACTTGGAGGTGGGGGGGCTTGGGCCACTCTTGGTCAGGATTTTCTCCTGGCTCTGTGATAAGGGATCGCTCTTGGCACTCTCAGGGGCCATATGGGGTGCTGGGGATTTGAACCCATATCAGCCGCATGCAAGGCCTTATTTGCTATACTATTTTTTTTTCTTTTTTGGGTCACACCTGGCCGTGCACAGGGTTACTTCTGGCTTTGCACTCAGGAAATACTCCTGGTGGTGCTCAGGGGACATACGGGATGCTGGGAATCAAACCCAGGTCGGCCGCGCGCAAAGCAAACGCCCTACCTGCTGTACTATCACTCCAGCCCCCGAAAGTTTTGTTTTTCAATTGCGTCTGATACCTGAGTCAGTGGAACCCTTAGTTTGGGTTACTTAGGCAGTAAAGAGGTTACCCCAATGCTTTCCTGCTCCCACTCATGGAGGCATTGTCCTCCACTGAGCAGAGCAGTAAGAATATTGCCAGACTCTATCTTCATGAGATTCTTTGTCTTACAGCTGCGGGCACCTACCTGCCCCCCCTGCAGCAGGTGTTCCAGGCACCTCGCCGGCCTGGCATTGGCACTGTGGGGAAACCAATCAAGCTCCTGGCCAATTACTTTGAGGTGGACATCCCTAAGATTGACGTCTACCACTACGAGGTGGATATCAAGCCAGATAAGTGTCCTCGCAGAGTCAATCGGTAAGTGATGGATCTCCTAGCTGAGCACCAGGTTTGGGAGTCTACACTAGTGAGTCTTGGAACCCTGAAAGAAGATCCAGAGAGGTCAAAGAGAAACTTAACACAGGCTTGTATCGCGAGATTAATTAAAGTCAGAAACAAGATTCCAGGAACAGTACATGTTGGAAAAATGTCATTGCATTTGTGTTCTGGTCAATGATTGGTACCTTTTGCCAGAGTAGTTTGAGTAGACTAATTGGACTAGTAATCTAACTACAGTGATTTTAAGTAATAAATAGGAAATAATGTCTAAGGACAGTGAGAACAGAAAAATTTTCTTTTTCCATGTAAGGGTAAAATCTGGGGAGAGAAGGAATGTATTGGATAGAGAGGGTGTTAAGGGGTAAAGTACAGTACTTATCTCATTTTAATATTTATTGAATGAGTTGATGGAAACATGAATTTTTAAAGCATGAAATATGTAGAGGCCAGAGAGACATTACCATGGTTAGGGCACTTGACTTGCATGCAGCTGATCCCGGTTTGATTCTTGGCATCCTCAATAACCCCTCAAGCTCACCAGGAGTGATTCCTGAGCACAGTGCCAGGGGTATGTCCTAAACATTGCTGGATGTGGCAACAAAACAAATGGTATAGAACACAGATTAAAGGAATGAATAGGATGTTTTAGACAGAAGGACTTCAGATAGTGGATTAATCTTTGAGAGAAACTACTTTATAAAAAAGTTATTATTGTTATTATTATTTGGCTTTTGGGTTACACCTGTCTATGCTCAGGGGTTACTCCTGGCTTTGCACTCAGCAATTACTCCTGGCAGTGCTTGGGGACCATATGGGATGCCAGGGATCGAACCTAGGTCAGCTGAGTGCAAGGAAAATGCCCTACCCACTGTACTATATCTCTCGCTCAATTTGTTATTATTGTAAAATCATGTAATTGAAAAATCAAAAAAGAGTAGCAATGAAAAAGATCTGCAGTTACTCTGGTGCCTTTTCCCATAAGCTTTCATTGTTACCATTCTTAAGTTTGCTCTAGAGTTTTATATGCATATAAAACATTTGTATATGTCTAATGCACATTCTATTAAGTCCATAAGAAATAGAATTCTGAAAAAAATATAATTATGTATACCTTGTTCTGCAGTTTGTCTTTTTTCTATTAATGTGTTTAAAAAATTATATATACTGTTTTTATAGGTATTAAATATATATCTGCTCATTCTTTCGCATAGTTCCAAAGGTAGTTAATTGAATGGAAGTATTATTTAATAAACCTGTTGAGTATAAAATTTTGCTACAAGACTCAATTGGCAGTACAGCAGGTAAGGCACTTGTTTTGCATGTGTCTGACTTGGGTTTGATGTCCAGCACCACATATGGTTCCCCGAGCAATACCAGAAGTGATCTCTGAGCACAGAGCTAGGAGTAAGTTCTGAGCACTGCCAGTGTGGCTCCAAAACAAATAAACGCAATTTTTGGATACAAAATGAAATTACGTTGAATATTATAAATGTAGATGCAGTTTGCAATTAAATTTATCTAGGAGTGGAATTGCTGGCACAGGACTTTAAAATTCTATGAAGGGGCCAGAGAGATAGTATAGTGGGGAAGGTGTTTTCCGACTTGGGTTCAGTCCTCCACACTGTATATGTATGGTGCCCTGAGTTCTGCCAGTAA
Organism: Sorex fumeus; assembly: GCF_029834395.1. Taxonomy (NCBI): domain Eukaryota; kingdom Metazoa; phylum Chordata; class Mammalia; order Eulipotyphla; family Soricidae; genus Sorex; species Sorex fumeus. The sequence continues at coordinate 51,083,526 of NW_026606104.1, forward strand.
TGATTGATGTGTATAGGGCCAGGAGTAAGTCCTGTGCACAGCTGGGTATGGACCACTAACACCAAAAAGCAGGGCTGGAGTGATTGTATGGTGGGTAGGCGTTTGCCTTGCACGTAGCCAACCCAAGTTCAATCCTCAGCATCTTATACGGTTGCCCAAGCACCACTAGTAATTCCTGAATGCAGAGCCAGGAGTAACCCCTGAGCATTGCTGGATGTGTCCCAAAACACAAACTTTCCTTTTTCTCCATCTCATGTTTAAATTGAATTCAGTTTGTTTAGCACAGGGGCTGGAGCGATAGCACAGCAGGTAAAGCATTTGCCTTGCACGAGACCAACCTGGCCGACCCTGATTCGATTCCTCTGTCCCTCTCGGAGAGCCCGGCAAGCTACCGAGTGTATCTCGCCCGCACGGCAAAGCCTGGCAAGCTCCCCGTGATGTATTCGATATGCCAAACACAGTAACAACAAGTTTAATAATGGAGACGTTACTGGGCCCGCTCGAGCAAATCGATGAACAATGGGAGGGCAGTGCAGTGCAGTGTTTGAAGCCAAACAAACAAAAACCACAAAACCCTCCACAAAACTATGAGAAGAGCTGGAGAGGTAATAATGCCTTTGCCTTGCATGCAGCCGATTTACTTCTTATCCCTGTCACCCCTTTTTCCCCCCTGAGCACAGAGCCTGAAGTAAGCCTTGAGTTCCACTGGGTATAGCTTCAAAATAAAAACAAAATAAAATTAGATACTTCGAGATATTGATGTTCTTTTTTAAAAAAATAAGTTACGCCAGTTTATATTCTCATCAGTAGGGAATCAGAATGCCTTTCCTCCATATCTGTTCCAGTCCGGCATTTTGGCTTTTTAATCTTTGTTTTTTGTTTTCTTTTCTTTTTGAGTCCCACCCTGCTATGCTCAGGGCTACTCCTGGCTCTGCATTCTGAGATCACTCCTGCCTGACTTGGGGGGTCATATGGGATGCTGAGGATAGTACCTAGGCCAGCTTCTTGTACGCCAGGAGTCTTACCTATCGTACTGTCTCTCTGACCCTCTGTCTTTGGTATTTCAATAACTAAAATAATATATTTTGGCCTAGTATTTCATTATAGGTCTCTCATGAATGAAGATAAATATAACTTTTCATGTTTAAAAGCTTTGTATGGAAGAGACAATTCAAACATGAGGTGGAGAAAAAGGAAAGTTTGTGTTTAGATAAAAATGTTTCTCTGGGAGCTTGAGGGTAACTTTGTCTATTATGTTCTACTGTTTTTGGAGTTAAAGGTCTTTTATTATAAGAAGTAGGGATGATTCTGGAAGTAAAGGGTAGTAGCAGAGAGGGCTTCACAGTACATCAGTGGTGGTGGGGATCGAAACTGGATCAGCTGTGTACAAACCAAACACCTTTATATACTCTCTCTGCTCCACACATAGTCCTACCTCTGCACTAAGGGATCACTCGTGGCAGGGCTCGGGGAACCATATGCTGTCTCAGGATTGAACTGGGTTGGCTGCCTGTAACGCAGGTGCCTTACCTGCTGTACTGTCTCTCTGAGGCACCACACCTCATATAGTCTTGAGAGTAATGGAAATGATCCTCGGACATGAAAAAGATTTCTGGACAGCACTGAGTCTTATTGGGATTGAAACTATCTGTTTACAGGTAACAGCCAGTGTACATTTTGAGTCTTTGTATCAATGAATATTTAAGAGTCTTGTTTTAGAAGGTGAAAGAGGTTGGTTGGTTGGGATTTTTGAGGATTAAGGGGCAGTGTAATCTTAGAGAACAGGAATGATTAAGACTTCAAAATGATGTAAGAGATGAAGTTCTCTTTCCACAGTTTATTCCAATTTAGATCCCTTCTGCACCTGTCTTTTTGTTTATCATTTTGGAGATAGTTGCAGTGTGGATTCTGTTCCTGATTCTGGGACGATCTGGAGATTAAGCCCTTCTTCTTTCGGACTCTGTCTCTGCTCAGAAAGCATTCACATCTATTCTTGCAGGTCCTTTAAAGCCTTGGTGATATGAGGACTGGAAGCATCATCTGGAAGTATTTTATTTTATTTTTTAAATTAAATTTTTTAAATTATTATTTGAGAGGGGGTCACACCCGATGATGCTCAGGGGTTACTTCTGGCTCTGGATTCAGGAGCTACTCCTGGCAGTGCTCGGAGGACCATATAGGATGCTGGGAATCGAACCTGGGTCAGTCTCGTGCAAGGCAAACACCCTACCCAGTGTACTATTGCTCCCGCCCCCTGGAAGTATTTTAGAGATAAAGACTTTCAAGCTTAGTTCTAGACATACTGGCTCTAAATCTGTATTTTGTTTCATTTTATTATTTTTGGCTTTGGGGCCATACCAGCAGTGCTTAAAGCTTACTCCTATGTCTGAATTCAGGGATCATTCTTGGTGGACTTGGGAGACCATTATGGGGTGCTGAGGATCAAACCTGTGTTGGCTGTGTGCAAGGTCAGCACCCTACACACTGTACTATCTCTCTGGCCCCTGGATTTACATATTAATAAGGTGTTTCAATGAATGAGAAATACTGCCATAAAATAGATGAGAATATATGGGGCTATCTAGATAGTACAGTGGGTAGTATGCTTGCCTTGCATGTGGCTAGCCTGGATTTAATCACCAGCACCCCGTATGGTCCCCCAAACCCACCAGGAGTGTTCTCTGAGCAGAGCCCAGAGTAAGTCCTGAGCACCATTAGGTATGACCCAAAAGCCAAATAAACAAATGAGATTATATTAGGTGCTAAGAGAGAATGTAGTTGATAGTACATTTTCTGGACTTTGGATTAGCTCCATAAACTTGAAGTGGTAGTCTCTCAGCTTCCACAGGCCACTCCTATCCCCCACAGGGAAGTGGTGGAATACATGGTCCAACATTTCAAGCCTCAGATCTTTGGTGACCGCAAGCCCGTGTATGATGGAAAGAAGAACATTTACACTGTTACTGCACTGCCCATTGGAAATGAACGGGTAAGTTTGGGGCACATCCTGGGAGACAGCAGTTTGGAATTTGAGTTATGAAAGCCTGTCTAGAGACTGAAAGTCTAGAGATCCATTTCATCTCTGTGCTGAGAAACTCTTTTAGAATGAGGGATGGGTAGATGTTAAGGTTTACTCAACTTCCAAGCCCTTTCCTGTCCCAGACAGGTTAGATTTAAAGTAGACCTAAAGAACTTCCTGCTGAATGAAATTGAGTGGGGCAGAAGCACCAAACCAGAGTTGCTGGAGACAAGTGGGTAGATTTATTCATTATTTTTTAGGGTCATGAGAGCCCTTTCTAAATGGTGGTAGGGGCTTCAGAATATATCTGATAATCTTTGGGAGGCTGTGTTATTTGGGACTGAACTGGGGCCTAGCACATGCTCGGCAAATGGTTCAGCTCTTTGAGGTATTTCCCTGGCCCTGGGTGTATTCAAGTCTTCATTTGGAGTCCCTGAAAACTGAAGAAATGGATTCTTGGCAAATCCATCAGGCAGAGAGTAGTTGGGTGGAGTAAGAGATGTTGACTGTTTGTAATACTGGTCACTCTTCACCTTGCCTCTTTTCTGAAGGTTGACTTTGAGGTGACTATCCCCGGGGAAGGGAAGGATCGAATCTTCAAGGTGTCCATCAAGTGGCTAGCCATTGTGAGTTGGCGAATGCTGCATGAGGCCCTAGTCAGTGGCCAGATCCCTGTTCCCCTGGAGTCTGTGCAAGCCCTGGATGTGGCCATGAGGCACCTGGCATCCATGAGGTACTGGATGTAGTTAGTATCTGGGCTACTAGTGGTGGTAGAACTGCTATGGAGGGGGGAGGGGAATGAGCAGATCCTAATAAATAAAAACTTCTTTATTGCCCTAAGATATGTCAGGCAGATGTGCATATGCATTTAGATGGTTTAAAGTCTTGACCCTGACCCTTTTAGATGTCTTTGGACCTCACCCCGTCTGTCCCAGCAGGGCAGAGAAAGGGTAGAGACTTGCACAAGGTCAGTCTCACGGCTAGTCAAGAATCAGAGCTGGAATTAAAGCCCCGGTGTCCTGCCTTCCAGGCCAGGGCTCCTCCGTGCCCAGGATGCCTCACAGGGTGGGGGCCTGTGCCCGAGGGACCAGTTCTCTGCCTGTCCCTGCCAGGTACACCCCTGTGGGCCGCTCCTTCTTCTCACCGCCTGAGGGCTACTACCACCCGCTGGGGGGTGGGCGCGAGGTCTGGTTCGGCTTTCACCAGTCTGTGCGCCCTGCCATGTGGAAGATGATGCTCAACATTGATGGTGAGTGGGGAGAGCTATGGAGCCAGGGGCACCCTAAATCCAGTGACCACACCCCCAGCCTCATCCCTCCCAGCTCTGCAACCACAGTCCTAGTCTAATCCCTACTGCCCTGGGACCCCTCCCCCATCCCAAAACCCTATAAGGAAGAGGGTGTGAAAGAGATGTGCCTTCATTTTTCCTGGAAGACAGGACCTCATCTGCGTTCTCCTTACCCTGTCCCCACAGTCTCAGCCACTGCCTTCTATAAGGCACAGCCAGTGATCGAGTTCATGTGTGAGGTGCTGGACATCAGGAACATAGACGAGCAGCCCAAGCCCCTCACAGACTCTCAGCGTGTGCGATTCACCAAGGAGATCAAGGGTGAGCATCCAGTTGAGAGAACACAAGTAGTTCTTTTGATTTGGGTGATGGCGGGGGACTGGCTCCATTTCTGCTACAGTGCTCCGGGAGTTGGTCCTGGTGGTGCTCGGAGAGTCCTGTGATGCTAGGGATGAAACCTGAGCCTCCCACAAGCAGAGCAAGCGCTCCAGTTCTTTTGCGATATCTCCCTGGTCAGGTGTTAACTTTATCCTTTAAAGGAAAAATCGACTGGGTTGTGTTCAGTGTTCAGGAGAGAGGCCAGGCCTGGGCACGTGAGAAATCCTTCCAACCCTGACACACTGTTTCCCAGGTCTGAAGGTGGAAGTGACCCACTGTGGGCAGATGAAGAGGAAATACCGAGTGTGTAATGTTACCCGCCGCCCTGCTAGTCATCAAACGTAAGTTGGCAGGGATATTAAGTCATCCTAAAGGGCTGACATTTCAACACATTCCCTGCCACCACCCATCAACCTCCCCTTTCCGCACCCCCAATCTTGCCCTGAAAATGAAACTTACTGACCCTGTGTTTAAAGATAAATGGCTGAGGAAATTTAACATTCCTCCTTCAACCTTCCCAGATTGATAGATAGTGTACCATTTTGCATTCCTGATATCCACCTTTCCTCCCTGGGCCTCTCCTATAGAGCAGGCATGTTTCCCTGACTCCTCTTTCAGTTTTGTAAATGTTAAAGTCTTTCTCAACTCACCTTTCCTCTTGAAAAGGAAAGCTGAACTTCTGGCATAGACTTTGAGGTAGCTGACACTAATTCTATCCAGCTTCCCTCTTTTTTGTTTTTTGGGCCACACCCACCGGTGCATAGGGCTTACTCGTGAGTCGGTGCTCAGGGATCACTGCCGGAGGCTTGGGGGACCGCATGGGATGCCAGGGATTGGACACTGGTCAACTGCATGGCAAATGCCCTATCCATTGTACTATTGCTACACACACCCCACCCTCGTCTTCTCTTTTTCAACTGGGGCTACTTCTGGTAATAGATGGATAGGCTGATGGTTCTTAGAACCACCAGGACCATACCTGGTTCTGCTGTGATGAGGATTGGGGGCCTACTGTGGGGATTTAACTCAGGGCCTTGCATATGCTAGGCATGTGCTCTTCGACTCTCCTGGCCTCTCTGTCCACCTTGTTGACTTCAGACTTTACTAGACCATGAATCTTTCTTGTGTTTCAAGCTTTTAGACTTAACATGAAAGGAGTCAAGTATGGTCCTGACTTAACTGTTAAATCTTCGGTCTTTTCCTTGCGTCAGTGTATTGCCCACTTTTCCATGAGTGGCGGTGTTCAAAGAGGCCAGATAGGGATGAAGTCATGTTTGAGATTTCCCATGATTGTGGGCCTAGCAAGGCAGAATTGCATGCTAGGATGTGACACTACCTTCCCTTCCCCCCAAACAGGTTTCCCTTGCAGCTGGAGAGTGGACAGACTGTGGAGTGCACAGTGGCACAGTATTTCAAGCAGAAATATAACCTTCAGCTCAAGTATCCCCACCTGCCCTGCCTGCAAGTTGGCCAAGAACAAAAGCATACCTACCTACCCCTAGAGGTGAGGCTGCCAGTGATGATTGGGCCAGGGAACAGATATTGTACCTTCACACTGATCCTCTCAGATCTATTTCATTTGAAGTCTCTTGTCTGCATTGTGAATTTTGGAAAATTGACATCTTGATTATTATAAGGTCAGAAATGTAGGCCTTATATTTACCTGCTAAGTACTTTCCATATACACTATTTTTCTCTTGTTCATTCCATATACACTATTTTTCTCTTGTTCTTTCAGTATTGTCCATGCAAAAGCTGTATTTATTAATTAGTTTATTCAGTGCTCAGAAGTATCCTCTTTTTTTTTTTTTTTGTATTTTGGGTTACGCCCAGCAATGCTCAGGGATTTCTTCTGGTTCTGCTCTCTGGAATTACTGCTGGTGGTGCTTGGGGGACCACATGGGATGCCAGGGATTGAACCTGGGTTGGCCACATGTAGGAAAAACATCCTGACCACTGTACTGTTGCTCCAGCCCCTCAATGTCCTCTTAATTTTGTCTGCTGCCTGAAACTAATGATAGTAAATGACATAGAGCTATTGGAATACCTTGTTTTACAGGAAACAGATATTTTTCTTTAAAAAAAGTTTTAGCCCCAGGATTTGTTATATTTTATCCTAAAAGCATACCTTTTAACTCCTATAATTGAAGAAAGAATACTATACTATTTAAATTATAAAATATGACTGAAGAACATTAGGTTACAGGGTTTGTTATACATTAGCCAAAATGTCCAAATAGAAACTCCTACTGCCTACTTACTTGTCCAGATCAGTGCTGCTCAGAATTTAGTCAGTACACCTGGTACTGTACAACAAGCATTAACAAAGTGTCGCTTGAAATGCAGAATCCCAAGTTCTACCCACATTAGTAGAATCCAGAGGAACTCAGGAACAATGAAGTTGGAGAATTACTTACCTAGCCTATACTTCCCGGTACTTTATTTTAGCAACAGGAGTCAGGATACCTGGGATTAAAACCCAAGCCATTGGTTAGCATTTGGAATTCAGAACAACTAGAGGGCATTAGACTGAAAGAAGAGAAGTTACCAAACTTAAGAACTCTAAATTAATGACTGATGATGCCCAGAAAGTGGAATGAAAACATTATGTTCTCTGAGGTATAAACAGAATTCCTTAGGCAATCTCAGGTGAGTAGATAGGTTTTAGGTAGTAACTGCTATAAACTGAGGTTTGTTAGGTAATGTTCCTTCTGTTTATACAGTAGTAAGATGAATAATTTATATAATGATTTTTATCTTCATTTTTACTGTTGTTTAACAAATGTTTATTGAGTTCTTGTTATTGTGTCATATCTTCTCTTTTCTTTTCCCTTTTTTTGGGTAACACCCAGCGACACACATAGGTTACTCCTGGCTCATGCACTCAGGAATTACTCCTGGTGGTGCTCGGGGGACCATATGGGATGCTGGGAAACGAACCCGGGTTGGCCCCGTGCAAGGCAAATACCCTACCCGCTGTGCTACCAGCCCCTTCTTTTTTACTTTTTGGCCACACCCATCATGTTTAGGGTTTACTCCTGGCTCTACACTCAAGGATCCCTGGTGGGCTTGGAGGGCCATGCAGGGTACCATAAATTAAACTTGGGTTGGCCTCATGCAAGGCCAAGTGTGCCACCCACTTTACTATTTCTCCAGCTTTGGCTTATCTTTTTTTTTTTTTTAATGTGCCAGAAATAGAGTTTAACAAGATAGATGGTCCATTACAATCATGAAACTCACATTCTAAAAGGGGGAGACAGACTATATATGATAATAAGTTAGTATCAATGGTGGTGTTTCAAGAATAATAAAACAGATTAAGGGAATAGAAGTAAGGGTGGAGGGTGTTTAGTTACTGTGGTCAAGGTAAGCCTGTTTTAGGAAACAGTTGAGTTGAGTCGAGTCCTAAATTATGAGGTAGACCCAATCTGTAATCATCTGAAGGAAGGAGTTAATAGCAAATCTCAAAGCTCAGGCAATAGGTTCAGGGAGTTAGCTCAAGGATTGGAACTCATGCTTTGTTGTTGGTTTTTGTTTTGGGCCTCATCCAGAGATGCTCTGTTCCTCTCCTTCTGACTTCTTCACTCAGCATTCAAGTTCCTTGGGGAACTTGAATCTTTTGGGAGGACAGAAGACCATAATGGTTAGCATGAAGTATGTGGGGAAGGGCTGGGAAGAGGGTAGTAGATGGAGATGATTTTGGTTTGGGGCCACACCCAGCAGTGCTCAGAGACTGTTCTTGGTTCTGTGCTCATGGATTGCTTGGGGGACCTTGTGGTGCTGAGGTCAAACCCACGCCTCCTGCATCACCCACAAAAGGAAGTTCAACCCGTTAGCAATTCCTCACCGTTCATTCTTCCCCTTACCACTCTTAGTAATTAATGACTTACGTCTGTCTCTGTTGGTTTTGTATATTCTGGATATATCATATAAATGGGCTACATATGACCTTTTATTTTATATGATCTATTTTTGATTGGCATATTTCACGTAGCATAGCGTTTCAAGATTCATGTATGTTGCAGCATATCAGAATCACCTCCATCCTTTATGTTTTAAATTTTCTTCCATTAAGACTGACAGTTCTTTGTATATACCACATTTTATTTGCCCCTTAATTTACTGATGTACGGTAGCTCTTCTGCCTTTTTTTTGTTTTGTTTTGTTTTTGGGTCACACCCAACAGTGCTCAGGGCATACTAACCCCAGGCTCTGCGTTCAGAGATGACACCTGGTGGAGCTCAAGGTTCCAGATGTGGTACCAGGGATGGAATCCAGATGAGCTGTGTGTAAGGCAGGCATCCTGAATGCTATACTATTTTTCTGGCCCCTGCTTCCATCTTTTAACTATTGTAAATAATACTCAATAAATACAGGTATACAAATAATTTTATTATTATAATTATTATTTGTTTTTTTGGTCCATGCTTGGTGTTGTTTAGAGTTTATTCCTTACTCTGCATTCAGGAATCACTCCTGGCGGTGCTCGGGGTACATATGGGATGCCAGGGATCGAACCCAGGTCAACTGGGTGCAAGGCAACCACCCTACCTGCTGTACTCTCCAGCTTTTGTAATTTATTTAGATACCAATTTTGGTTCTTTTGGATATATAACCAGAAATAGAATTACTGGATCATGTGGAAATTATGTAACATTTTGAGAAATCTCCATACTTCATATCTTTAGTAATGTAGCTAAATCATTTTACATTTCTACCAGCAGTGTATGAACATGTTGATTTCTTCACATCTTGAACATTCTGTATGTTTCTCATATTGATTCTGTAGCAAGTGCTGCAAATTTAAGGTACCTTAAGGGAGCAACATTTCAAATATTAATAATTCCAGGCTTTGATTAAGTGAATCAACTGATTTGTGATTTTTGTAATTAATGGACAGAGTTTTGTTTTTTCCACCCATTGTTCAGCATGTACTCTGGAAATTAGGGAACGGGATCCGTACTTAAGTTGTTGTCATTCAGTAGAGACAAGGGCCAGGAATATTGCTCATGAAGTGGGGGAGAAGGCAGCTGGAATAGAAAAGGGATCCCTAAGTTAATGATGGTTGGAGAGATCATTCGGGATGGGAGATGTGTGCTGGAAGTAGATAAAGGAACAAAGGTGATATCCTCTCAGTATCTATATTGCAAACCATAATGCCCCAAAGTTGAGAGAGAGTATGGGGGAAATTGTCTGCCATAGAGGCAGTAGGAGGGTTGGGGTGGGCGGGGAGTTACTGGGCACATTGGTAATGGAAAATGTGCACTGGTGGCGGGATGGGAGTTTGATCATTGTATGACTGAAACTCGAGCATGAAAGCTTTGTAACAATATCTCACAGTGATTCAATTTAAAAAAGTAATAAAACTATGCCATTTAAAAAATTGTTGTCACTGTGGGAACTAGGTGCACTTTTTATTTTGTCTTAATTCTCACAGCAACCTCAGGAGATAGCTAGACTTTTTCCTGTGATTGAAATTAAAGAAGCTCTCTGGGGCCGGAGAGATAGTATAGCGGGTAAGGTGCTTGCCTAGCATGTGACTGGCCTGGGTTTGATTCCTGGAACCCTATATGATTCCCCTGAGCACTGCTTAGTTGGCTCAAAACAAACAAAAGTAAACAAACAAAAAAGCAAAATGAAGTTAAAGGAGCAGTCTCAAGTGGATAATGCTCTGTTTAGGTCTCATATGTTAAGTAGAGGAACCGGAAACAATCTCATAGGTTTGTTTGGAGGTTAAATAAAGCACTTGAGGGACGGGAGAGGTAGGATAGTGGGTAAGGTGCCGTCTAAAAATGGCAACGCTGGGCTTCAAATTTAAAACTTCCAAGTATACTAGCTCTCTACTCTGTCAGAATGTTTCTTATTCAGCAGGGAATATCTCGTGAGATCTTATGTATCAAAACTTTTCTGATTTCCATTTTGTTCAAGGTAGGCTGCTTAATCACACCTAGAGGGCACTCTGCCTAATAGACAGGTTTCTATAATTCAGGGGCCAGTGATCACCTTTAGACTGAGGCTCAAGAATTGAAAATCCATCCCAAGTCCTGTTTGGTTACAGGATGAAGAGGCCACTATTGGAGAGCTGTCTACTACCTTTGGAATGTAGTTTGTGCATAATAAGTTACCTAGTGTTCAGAACGGCTCTATACTATTTCCTGTGGTAAATGATAAGTTATGCTACAATTTGACTCAAACTGTACCTAATTCAAGTACTCTTTTTTTTTTTGGTAATTTTTAATTTGTTTGTTTTTGGGGCACACCTGGCTGTAGTCAGAGTTTTCTCCTGGCTCTGTGTTCAGGGATCACTCATAGCATAACTTAGGAGAGCATTTGAGGTGCCGGGGATTGAACCTGAGGTGGTTGTGTGCAGAGCGAGCACCTTACCCACTATCCTACCTCTCCAGTCCCTCAAGTGCTTTATTTAACCTCCAAACAACGCTATGAGACTGTTTAGGGAATTTCCTCAACATATGAGACCTAAACTCATCTCTGCCTCTGGGTCCCAGAATCTTAATCATAGAATCACTGTAATGCCTTTTGTATCTCACAGGCAAATTTCCCAACTAACTTGACAATACACAGGAGTTTTGCACTTCCTCTCTCAGGTTTGACAGCCAGGGTCTCTTTACTGTGGGAGCCTGACAACAGGTGGGCAGTACTCAGTCCAGAGTTTCTTTTTCTTATTTCCCCAGGTCTGTAACATTGTGGCTGGGCAGCGCTGCATTAAGAAGCTGACAGATAACCAGACATCGACCATGATAAAGGCTACGGCTAGGTCGGCCCCAGACAGACAAGAGGAAATCAGCCGCCTGGTCAGTGGGGCCACAGGAAAATATTAATTGGATGCTTGTTATTGGGGCCTCTGGTAGCGCAGATATTTTTCTGCCCTGGCAGTATCCTTATGAGGACATAAGTCTGGATTTGTTTCCAGGACTCCAAAATACTGTTTTTGCCTCTTGTCCCTTTAGCTTGCTTTACTTCCTATCCCCTCCCCCCGAATTACTTCCCTGGATTATCTATTCCCATTTACCTCATCCCCCCTTTTCCCAATCCTCTTTTTGTTGCCGTCGCTAGCAGCCCCAGTTGTTCTTTGAGGCTTTCTCCTTGGGTGAATTAACAGTATTTTCAGGTTGCTGCTCTTCTGAGATCCCCTTCTTCTGTTTTGCAGATGAAGAACGCCAGCTACAACCTGGATCCCTACATCCAGGAGTTTGGGATCAAAGTGAAAGATGACATGACGGAGGTGACAGGGCGAGTGCTGCCGGCGCCCATCTTGCAGTACGGCGGCCGGGTGAGCAGGGTCAGGGCCAGACAACATATCTGGGGCCTTTGGTGGGAGGTTGGGTTGGATAGCCAGGGGCTTTTGTTCCCCTGCTCACCTGGCTCTATTGAGGCTCACCTGGGCGCCCCCTCTGCCTATCCCCAGAACCGGGCCATTGCTACACCCAATCAGGGAGTCTGGGACATGCGGGGGAAACAGTTCTACAATGGGATTGAGATCAAAGTCTGGGCCATCGCCTGCTTCGCACCCCAAAAGCAGTGTCGAGAAGAGGTGCTCAAGTAAGGAGGGTTGTTTATATGGGTGGAAGGGTGGGAAGGACCCTAGAGCCGTGTACCTTTCCCTCCCACTAAGGGGTCGGGTTTGATTTGTTGTCTCTTCTTTCTGACCCTCTCTCTTTACCTCCCTTTCTGCTCTTCTGCTCTCTAACTTGAGCTGTATCTGCCTGTTTCTCTTCCTGCCATTTGTGGTCAGAAATTTTAATAAATAGAACCTTGTGTTTGGTAGAGATGATGTTTTCAGGGTGTGGATCTTCTAAGAGAGACCTTATTATTATTGTTATTTTATTTGATAGTATTATAAGTTGTAGTGATGACTAATGTTTATGAACTCTTGTACCTAATTTTGTGTTCCTTCATTTCATCTTCATAGTTAGCTGGTGCTATTCCATTTTTAGGAGACTCAGACTCAGAGACAACTTGTATATGGTTTGCATATCAAGTACCAAAGTATCAGAGATGATCAAATTAGGTCTCAGACTTCAAAAGTTTTATTTTCCTATTTGGGAACAAAAAGGAGTTAACTGTTCAACTCTCCTGAATTGTTCTTTCTGTACACAGAATTTTTTTGTTTTTGTTTTGGGTTCACCCTCCTTGATGCTCAGGGCTTACTCCTGGCCATATGCTCATGGATCACTCTTGGTGGCCTTGGGGGACCATATGGTGTACTAAGGATCAAACCCAGGTTGGCTGTGTGCAAGGCAAATGCCTACCCACTGTAATATCACTGTGGCCCCTATTCACAGAACCTTTACTGTCAGGTTCAAGAAATCAGAATTGAATTCTGGTGAATATGAACGGTAAGACTTCTGCTGTATTTGTGGTTGAGGGACTGGGAGTAGATGTCACAGCGCTTTCTCTGAAGAAAGTGATGTAGCTAAATGATTTAAAGGAACGCAGGAGCTAGAGAGGTAGCACAGGGATTAAGGCCTTCCTGCGCTGACCCCTGTTTGATTTCTGGAGCCATGGTGTCCCTGAACACTGCCAGGATGGCCTGGGTAATCCCCAGCACTGTAGGGCTGAGCAGTGCCCACCATAGAAACTTCATGCTGAACCACTAGAGGCCTGCTCCTACCTGCTCTCCTAAGCACCACTTGGGAGACCTCCCTTGGGGCTTGGAGGGACAGGCAAATAGGGGAATCAAGGTCTTGAGTAAAGGAGTAAGTGACCCTGCCCCTTTATTTCCCTTATACTCTTTATTTTTTATTTTATTTTATTTTCCTTTATACTCTTCATTGGGAGATATTTCAGATACTGAAAAATTAGCTCATTTAAAATGTATTTTCTTCATTTTGGCATTCTTTTGAAGTATGACTTTATTCTTTGAATCTTAATTGAGGTTAGTGCACCATGGGTGTAAGAACCAATTGATGGAACTGACCACTTTTGATAACTTTTGAGATAATAAAGAGGTATACCTTAGCAAGTGATAACTACTCCTGAGGGTGCATTCTCTCTTTTTTCATCTTCCTGCACAGATATACAACTACCACCATCACATTTGCAGTTTCTCTTAAATGTCTGTCTGTCTTTCTATCAAAAAAACAATTACATGGCTTACAATAGTCTTTTTTTTTTTTTTTGGTCACACCCACAATGCACAGGGGTTACTCCTGGCTTTGCACTCAGGAATTATTCCTGGTGGTGCTCAGGGGACCATATGGGATGGTGGGAATCAAACCCAGGTCGGTGGCGTGCAAGGTAAATGCCCTACCTGCTATACTGTTGCTCCAGCCCCAGCTTACAATAGTCCTAATGTTTATACTTTTGGTGTGTAAAGTTACTGCACCTCCATCAGCAAGTGCCTAATTAGGTCACTTTTAGTCTGTCCCCTGCTCCCCATTGGTAACCTCAATTCTGAGGTTTGTTTTCTTTATTTTGGGCGAGGTGGCTATACCCGGCGATGCTTGGAAGTTACTCCTGGCTCTGTACTCAGTAATTACTTCTGAGTGGTGCTTGGGGGACCACATAGGATTCAGGGGATTGAACCCGGGTCAGTAGTGTGCAAGGCAAGTGCCATACCTGATGTACTATTTCTTTATGCCTCTGAGGTTTGTTTTCTTTATTCAATCTCTTTTTTTTTGTTTAAATACCACATATGAGTAACATAGTAAGTGAGTTCCTTTTATCCCCTTTATAGGGTTCTTAGGATTTTTAGCTAAGAAGGCCCACTACTAGCCTGGGCCTTCTATTGAAGGGCTAACGCTTGACTTTATGGGAGATGTTCCTAACTTGCTGTCCTGTGTCACCTCATTGGTTGTTCATTGTATTTGTGCCTCTCTTTCATTCCTGCCTGCTTTTCTTGTCCAATACTTATGAAAAACAATCAGTTGTTTTGGATATTTGGGGGAAAAGAAACTGATAAACTTAAAATCTCAATTGGAAGAAGCAAGTTCACCAGACATTTCATTCTGCAGTGATCCCTAGATTACAGGGGATAAGTTGTGTGACTTGTGTGCCAGGGTCTGGGGTACCCAGTTGACTGTGTCATTCTGAGCTAAAGAGAAAAACTTGTAGTTTTGGTGATGGATAAGATTGTCCAGGTAGAGTAAGTGCATTGTGAACAGAAGCTGAAGTTGGAACTCAGAGAAATTGTAACAGAAACTGAGACTGGAACTCAGAGCACTAACTGTATCTTCCCAAATGTATCTGAGGAGATGGGATCCAGAACCCAGGCAAAGGCATATTTCCACTGAGACAGCGAGGGCAGATATATGTCGCTGTGGAGTTGAAGAAATTGATGATTGGGAAGGGATAAGAAATTCCTAGGATCAACTTTCAGGGTTCTTTTTCAAATTTTTTTGGTTTGTTTTCATCTGACCAAAGAGGCCTTGTTCTAGCTATTGCATATTTAGGACAGAACTTCAAGACTCTTCTTATCTTAGATTCTTCTCAGCATCTTGTAACTCACATCTGTAGAGACAGTATCCCAAATGTGATCTGGAAGTTGAGAGAAGATTGGAAATATCCCTTTGAAGTAAAAATCCACTATTAATGTAATTTAGTAGTACATTATTTAGCAGGTGTTTGTTTACAAGGCAGATGAATAGGACAACACTGTTTGTAATCCTTCATACCTTTGGCTTTTATTTACATGAAATAATGATTAGGTTGTCTTGTTTTGTTATATTTATTTCATTTAAAGTAAATATTGGAGATAAATCTGATGTTCTTTTTGTACTCTTTTCGAGTCCCATTTCCTTTTTTTCTCATGCATCCCCTAATGTGAATTATAACTTTTCTAGGCAGTTTATATACTTTCTAATCTATGCATGGTTTTAAAATTTACATAATAGTGTCATACCTTATTTATCTTCCTTATATTTTTGTATGTACGTGGAAAAATGTTCTTCCCATTACATGAAATTTTAAATCTATTGTATTGAGATTTATATGCTATATAGTAATATCCCTTTAGTAAGTGCTTGCATTTTCTCTAGTACATTATTGCTTTTAATCTAAATGTAGGCGTTTCACAAATTAAATTTCCAGCTGCTCATTATATTTACACA
The DNA here is from genome assembly GCF_029834395.1 of Sorex fumeus. Classification (NCBI taxonomy): domain Eukaryota; kingdom Metazoa; phylum Chordata; class Mammalia; order Eulipotyphla; family Soricidae; genus Sorex; species Sorex fumeus. The sequence goes on from NW_026606104.1 coordinate 51,099,280, forward strand.
GCTTGAGGTTTTTCAATTTTTTACTGCATGTGTATCCTCTCTTCCAACTGTGTTTCTCTTTCCCAGGATAAATCTCTAAAGTCACAGGAAGAAAGCTCCTTTAATTGTTCACTCTCAGATTTCAAAAGACCAGTGAGAGGAGGGAGCTTATTTTCAATGAAAATCTCCTATGCTTGTATCAGTATTAGAACCTTATTTAATATGAGTGAAGAGGCCTTCTTCTTGGGCATCTGTACCAGGTCCCTTCTTTAGCCTCCATCAGCTCTCTGACCCTGAAATGCTTAGCAAAATTTCTTATCTTATTCAGTGATACCGGTACTTTTTTGTACTTGCTGTGATCATTTCTCAGTCGTCTTAGAAGCTCAGTGTCTGTCATTGTTCTAGGTACTTAAGATGGAGGTATTTGATCAGAGGTATTAAAGTAGATTTTATTGCCTTTTGTCATGTCTATATGTGTGCTGCAGGAACTTCACGGACCAGCTTCGGAAGATTTCCAAGGATGCAGGCATGCCTATCCAGGGCCAGCCTTGCTTCTGCAAATACGCACAAGGAGCAGATAGCGTGGAGCCCATGTTCCGGCATCTCAAGAATACCTACTCAGGGTTGCAGCTCATTATCGTCATCCTTCCAGGGAAGACACCAGTGTATGGTACAGTTCTCTGGGGACAGTAATAATGTTAGGTCTCTTCTCAGGGAAGTTCCCTATCAGGTCAGCTAATAGGGTAATATGCCCATCTGTCTCAGAGCCGGGACCCTGACCCTATAAGACACTTGGCTGCAGCCAGAGCTGCCTCTTAATGTCAGTGCTCCACCTTCTGGAAAATAATGTGCCTTTATGAACATCTGTATGAGCTGGAAGTTCCCTTCCAACAATATTTACTGGGATCTTCTGCGTACTGGTATGCCATGGTATGCCCTGCCAGATGCAAAGATGGGTCTGTCCAGAATCTTACTCTTCAGAGTACATCATCTATCAAGACATTATGTAGTAAACCTACAAAATTTGGGTTGTTTCTATTAGTATTCAATTGCCTGGGAATGATTAGGACTTTTTTTTTTTTAAGTTTTTATTAGTGAGACATCATGAGGTACAGTTGTGGACTTGCAAATTTTTGTGCTTGGGTTTCAATTATACAGTGATGATCAGGACTTTTTAAGAAGTTGTCTTTCTCTCTATCTCTTTTCCTCTCTCTTTAGGAATGGTAATATGCCCATCTGTCTCAGAGCCGGGACCCTGACCCTGACCCCGACCCTGACTCTGACCTTGACCCTGACCCTGACTCTTACTGATTTCCCTCTCTCCCTTCATACTTTTTTGTTGGAGGGCACATGGGGATTGTCAGGGCCCATATCCAGGAGTGCTAGGTGATATTCCTGGCTGTATGCTCAGGAATAACCCCTGCTAGTGTTAAGGAGGGACTACCTAGTGCTGAGTATTTGAACCTGGGTTTGCTGCATACAGAGAGAACCTTTATACTGTTTCTACGGCCCTCCTTCTTTTCCTGTTTTTTTTTTTCTTTTTGGGTCACACCTGGCGATGCTCAGGGATTACTCCTGGCTTTGCACTCAGGAAACACTCCTGACAGTGCTCAGGGGACCATATGGGATGCTGAGAATCGAACCCGGGTCAGCCACGTGCAAGGCAAATAGCCTACCTTCTGTGCTATCACTCCAACCCCCCTCCTTCCTGTTTTTAAGAGATTTCTTTTACCTTACTTAAATAATGTATGCTCTTGATCCCTATCCATCCTGCTACCTCTGCAATTTCATACCCTTCAACTGTAAACATCTTTAGAGCATAGCACCTCAATCATGCCATCTCATTTAACTTTTTTGTTTTCCTTAAAAAGAAAAAAAAAGATGTTTAGTAGTGCTGAGAATTGAACCCAGGTCTCATACATGCATGCATGCAGTTTGCCATTGAGCCACATCATTCATCCTTTATCAAATATTTTGAATCTTTACATTTTACTCCCTTGCTAGCCATTCCTTCAATTGTTTCATCTATTTCCCCTCTACTTTGATCTTAAACCTTCTCTATAGTGGGTAACCAGTGGCTTTTCTTTGTTCTCCTTTCCCTTTAACTTCTTGATTTTTTTTTAAATCTCACTTTATTTGAGGGTGCGGTGGTTTGGGGGTCTCGCAGGTGTGCTCAGAGCTTACCCTTGACTTGACCCCCAGGTATTACTCAAGGTAGTGCTGGGGGACCACATGCAGTGCCAGGCATCACACCTGGGTCAGCTGTACTATTCCTCTAGCCCCTCTTAGTTTATTTTTGTCATTACCAGGAACATCTCTTTTCTATATTCTGCACTTTCTTCTTGTCTTTGCATACTAGAAAAATTCTCATTTATTTCAGGTGATCCAGTTATCACCTATCGTCGTGATGTTTTTGACTCAGCTACAAAGTTTCACAGCTCGTTTGACCTTCTTACTATTCTTTACTCCTGTGAGAGTCTATTGATCAACTGCTGTATGTGAAACACTGTGGTTTTCTAATCCGAGGTAATTCTGACCTTGGATATTTAGTGCTAGATCCTGAATACTTCTCATAAGTGAAACAGATGTAGTCACTGCCCTTATTTTGGTATGCCATCTCTTTAATAGCTTGTCATCTTCTCATCAGTAAACTCTTATGTTTTTTTTTTTTAATTGGGGTCTGGAGCCATAGTACAATGGGTTGCATGTAGCCAAACTGGGTTTGATTTTCAGCATTCCATATGGTTCCCTGAGCACTCTAGGAGTGATCCTTGATTGCAGAGTCAGGAGTAATCTCTGAGCACTGCCAGGAGTGGTCCCAAAATAAACAAACAAAAAGTTGGCCCGCACCTGGCTGTACTCAGGGCTCACTCCTGTTTCTGCTTTCAGGGTCGCTCCTGGCAGGGCTTGGAGGACCATATTAGAGTTGGAGATTGAACCTGGGTTGACTGCGTACAAGGCGAGCACCTTTGCCACTGTACTATCTCCCCAGCCCCAACTTTTCTGTTTTTATATTCTTTCTTCTGTATAATCACTTCTGGGTGCCTTCTTTCAGACATTATCAGACTTTGGAGGCAGTTTGTCTTCTCCTGCTTCCTCTCCACTATTTGTTTTTTCTTAGTTTAAGGTCGAGTTCCTATTCACCATCCACACTTTCGTCTTCGTTTTTTTTTTTTTTTTCAGTTGTGGGGACCATAAATGACTATGTTTCAGGGACTATGCAGTGATAGTGATCAAACCCAGAAACTCACATGCAAGGCTTGTGTATTCTGTCACTTGAGCCACATCCTCAACACTCAACCTACTTAACACTTTTTTTTTTGATCACTATTGCTGTGAGGGCCATACCTGTTGAAGCAGGTGCTCAAAGGCCACCAAGGCCATTCTTGGTGTGCTTGGATTCCATGCAATGCCAGGGATCAAATTCAGGCCTGCTAACATTTCTTATTGTGTCTTCATTCATGCCCCCCCCCCAACACACACACACACACACACACACACACACACACACACATACACACACACACACACAGAGTCAGTGGTATTTAGGTCTTTCTCCTGTCTCTGCACTCAGAGACCACTCCTTTCAGGCTTGGGGGGACCATATGGGATGTCAAAGATCAAATCTGTTCAGCCGCAGGCAAAGCAAGTACTCTGCCCACTGTACTAATGCTTTATTCCCTGTTTTTCAACTTTTTCTTATACCAGATATACTATAGAAACATCTTTTGTTTTGAAGTTAAGATAGCACTGAATTTTAATTTTAGCTATGCTGGTATACTGGTTTTAGCAGATTGTCTTGCTTTTCTGAGTTTCATGAGTTGGTTATATTAAAAGCAGTTTCCAACAGTGTGTGGTAAATAGTAGATTCTCTGCTTATTCCTTCTCTGTGTTTTCCAATCTCTAGTTTTTGTTCACATCATTTGCCTTGGCTTAGAATATCTAATGACTCATCTTATCATGCAACTTGTCCTTAAAAATTCTCCATTGTTCAGGTCCTAGTTTGAATGTATTTATTTCTTGAAGCTCCTCTTGTATCCCTTCTGAAGGATCAACTTGTCTCTGTATTTCTGCAGAAATTATTTTCAGGAGACAGTCAAGTACTGCCTTATTATTTTGAACATGGAATATAATTCTCTGAAACCTTTCCTCCACACATCTATGCCTATGGGTAGAGCCTTGAACTGAGAGTTGATACTCAGTAATTCCTTTCAGAGGGAAGTAGGTTTTCCAGTCAGTGGTCCTTAAACTTAAACAGATTGATGACCTTGGATGTAAAATAAGGATCTGTTTTAGGAACACTGTCTTGAATGATTTTATATTTTTGGTTCCTTCAATTAAAGGACGAATCCAATGTTTTGGCTTCAAAACATTGCAAAAGAATCAGTGCTGGAGCACATGCTTTTCATGTAGCAGGTCAGGTTCCATCCATCAGACCATATGGTCCCCAAGGCACAGCGAGAAGTGAGCCCCCAAACATCCAACTGGAAGTAGCCTGTATTACCAGGCTGGGCTGGAGCGATAGCACAGTGGTAGGGTGTTCGCCTTACAAGCGGCCGACCCGAGTTCGATTCCTCCGCCCCTCTCAGAGAGCCCGGCAAGCTACCGAGAGTATTCGATATGCCAAACACAGTAACAACAAAGTCTCCAATGGAGACGTTACTGGGCCCGCTCGAGCAAATCGACGATCAATGGGAGGGCCTTTACCTTTACCTTTACCTCGAGCCCCCCCCAAAAAAACAAAAACAATATCAAAAGTAATAAAAGAGGATCAGGGCTAGAATGATAGTATAATGGTTATGGTGCTTTTCTTGCATGTGGCCAATCAAGATTTTTATCTCTGGCACCCTGTGTGGTCCCCTGAGCCCTGATCCCTGAGCTCAGATCTAGGAGTAACCCTGAGCTCTACCACGCGTGGCCCCTGTGACACGCCCTCAAAAAAGAGGATCAGCCAGCTTTTTCTAAAGAACTTTCACCCTGGAAGGCTAAGGTAATGAAATTTTCTTTGATGGTCAAAAGCAAAGTCCATTTGCCATTGTAGTTCCTCTGAAAGTGTAGACAGTCAAATTTACCTAATTTTTTGGTTTGTTTTGGACCTGTATCTGGTGTGCTTGGGTTATTCCTGGTTCTGTGCTCAGGAATTACTCCTGGTAGGGCTCTGGGGACGATATGATGTCGGGAATCTAACCTTGGTCAGCTGCATGCAAAGCAAGTACCCTACCCACTCTAGTATCTCTTCAGCCCTAGAATTTTAGTTAGTATATCATATCTTATCCTATCTTTTGTATATTTAGCTAATTATCCACAAATGATACTGTTGTCTTTTTTTAAAGTATACTTGTACTTTTTTTTAAATTGCAATATAATATACTTACAGAAATCTTAGATATTTGGTTCACTTGATTTTTCTCAAAGTGAGACTGCAGTATAATCAGAACTCAATTTTGGTAGCAGAACGGTACCACAACCAAGTTACTATAATTTCTCATCAATAATAACCATTTATTTTGACCTCTAAAGCTTGAACGGCCTTGTCCTGAAAAATCTTGTATTTGTTCTATCTATATAGGTATGTAATATACATTTTTTGGTGGGGTGTGGAGTTTGGACCATACCCAGCGATATACTCAGAGGTTACTCCTGGCTCTGCACACAGAAATTACCACTGGTGATGCCTGGGGTACCATATGGGATGCTGGAGATCGAACCCAGGCTGGTAATGTGCACGGCAAGTGCCCTACCTATCTCTCCAGCTCCTGCTTTTCACTTTTTAGTATTGTCTTGTGTTAAACAGAAATTTAAGTTTTTATGTACTCTGGCTTATTAATATTTTTCTGTATGAATTGTATTTTGTGTCATTTAAAAAATTCCAAGGTCATAACTAGACTAACATGTTTTCTTTTAAATTATTTAACTTTTTCATTTAGAACTAAATGAATTCTCAGAAACCCTGTTTTCATTGTGTTCTGAGAGTGCAGGTACAGAAACGACATTAGTAAATGTATCCAGGATAAAAGCGGAAAATAACTTGGCTCTGAGATTTTTCCCTCTTGAGTTTTCGTTCTGTTTTCGGGCCCATACTCAGCAATGCTCAGGGCTAACTTCTGGCTCTGCACTCAGGAATCACTTGTGAGCAGGACTTGGGGTGCCAGGGATAGAGCCTATGTCAGCTGCACGCAAGGCAAGTGTCCTACCCACTTTCCCTTAGCTTTTTTCTTTTAACGTGTTCAAGTCTTTCCCATTGAAAACATAAAATGCTTTATTAGTCTTATATCTCTTAGTATTTTTATCTCACCAAGGCAGTTTTTGCCTCTATAGATTAATTTTTCCCCTCATTATTCCTAAATCCGAAGGATATTTTCTGGTTCTCAACCAGATATCTCAGGAGCCTTTGACCACTTCTGCTTCTTGAAATAAATCTCTTTCCTTACTAATGTTGTAACAGTGTCATGATCTTTCTTTTAGTTCTTAATTTTTCTCAATAGACGCATCCTGTAAATTTTGGGAGTTGCTTAAAATTCATGTCTCGGTTTTCTTTTTTCACTGTGTTCTCCTTGGTGATCTCAACAAGATAATGCTTTCCATTAGGTACCTAAATATCTCACAGATTTGCTTATTGATTAGACTTCCCTTGAGCTTCCAGTGAACTACTCTCTGATGCTTAGTTGATGTCTTCGCTCGGTAATCAAAAAATAAGCTCAAAATAATTGAAAAGAATGTATGATCTATCCTGTTACTAAAGATAGAAATCCAGGAGTTATTCATAAAACTTTTTTTTTTTGCTTACTTACATATATAATCTCCGAGTCTTTTAAATATCTATTACTTTTTTTTTCATCTTAACAATTGTCTTGTAATATAAGCAACCACCATTTATTTCCTAGGTAAGTCTGATGCCACATTCTCTCACATAAGTGTTCTTTACTCTTCTTTTTTCTATACCCTTCAGTTTCTCAAAAAACAGTTGCTATCTCTTATTTGTGCATTTTGCATATTGTTCCCTCTGCCTGAAATGCCCTCTGCCAAACTCTCCCTTTGTTCTAGATTCTTTTCTACATTAAATTTATGTTCAATCATTACTTAACTCAATTCTTGCTTGGCTATGTAATTATCCCCTATTAAATGTTCTCAAATTTCCATGAAGTTTTTGGTGGTAGCATGTATCATTATTGGAATTTTCGTGATTTTTAAAACTTGTTACTGTAAGAATGACTTTTAGCAAATAATTATTAGTGACAAATTAGTAGTTGATATAAGAGTAAGGACCCTGGGTTTCTACTCATCATTGTTTTCCCCTAGAACCTCATTCTTGACAGTCTATAGGCATTCATTATACATATCTGTTGAATTCACTGATTAGTTGTCTCCCTGCTCACAGCTGAGGTGAAACGTGTTGGAGATACGCTCTTGGGAATGGCTACGCAGTGTGTACAAGTGAAGAATGTGGTCAAGACCTCACCTCAGACTCTGTCCAATCTCTGCCTCAAGATCAATGTCAAACTTGGTGGCATTAACAACATCCTAGTCCCACACCAGCGGTATGAGTTCTGTTACCTACTTACTATTTAAGGCAAGGTACAATGGTGGGGGCCAGAGAGATCGCTTAAAGGTGCTGAGCATATGCTTTGTAGGAAGAGACTGGGATTTGATCCCTGGCCCCTCATGGTGCCCTGAGCACTGCCGAGTGATCCTCAAGCCCAGAGCTGGAGCTAACCCCTAAGCACTGCTAGGTATGGCTCAAAAACCAAAGGAAAAGATATAATTTGGGGGATTGATTAAAAGATAGACCATAGCCAGGCAAAGTGAATCAGACACTGAGGAAGAGGCTCAGAGTGGGTCCTAAATGGTACTATGAATAGAAGATCTAACCCATCACCATTTATTTTCTCTTCCTTGTTCAGCTCTGCCGTCTTTCAACAGCCGGTGATATTCCTGGGAGCAGATGTTACACACCCGCCAGCAGGAGATGGGAAAAAACCTTCTATCACAGCAGTGAGTGGTATTTCCATCTTATTTTCTGCAGGGTGTGGCAGAGGAGATTTGGGCCTCAACTGCAGGGTGCTTAGTTGCCTCTTCTGGTGGTGCTCAGGGAATCATGCCTTGCCAAGGGTTGAACCCAGGCATCCAGCCTGCAAAACATGTGCTCAGCCCTTTGAGCTATATGTTTTCATCCCAATACTTTGTCTTCTTTGTGAGGTTCTTCTTTTTTTTAATCTCTGAACTCCTAAAACCACACAATTTTGTTTCTTCACTCAGTTCTCTTAACCCTTCATGATATCTCCTTTCACTGATCAATACCCACTAACTGTTCCCTTGGATCTTCATAAATCTAACTCTGTGGTGTCTTTTATCTTTCCCTTGGGGAGAGGCGTTTGGGTCACATCCAGCAGTGATCAGAGCTTACTCATGGCTCTGAGTTTAGGGATCACTCCTGGCAGGATCAGAGGATCATATCCATATGTAGTATCAGGGATCCACCCTGGGTCAGCTGCATGCAAGAAAAATGCCCTACCTATTGTACTGTGTCTCTGGCCCCTATGGTGTCTTTTAAAACTATTTGTCTGGAGGGACTGGAGCGATAGCATAATGGGTAGGGTGTTTGTCTTGCACGTGGCCAACCGGGATTCAGTTCCCAGCATCCCATGTGGTCGCCTGAGCACCGCCAGGAGTGATTCCTGAGTGCGGAGCCAGGAGTAACCCCTGTGCGGCGCCAGGTGTGACATTAAAAGCAAAAATAAATAGATAAATAAAATAAAACTATTTTTCTGGAGGGATAAGAGTTTAGACTCTGGGGCCCGGGTAATAGTACAGTAGCTAAGTGCATTTGCTATTTATGCAGCAGCCCCGGATTGGATCCCTGAGCACCACCAGGTGGAGCCCAAAAACAAAACAGAAAAAAAAAAAAAAAGAATTTACACTGTGCCCAGAGACTTGGCCAAGTCTCCATTATTCTTGCTTATTTGAGTTTCTTTCTCTCCAACCCACTTTTAGGGTATGGGAATGGCAATATCTTTTCCTTAAAAAGTTATTAACTTATTACTAGTACCACCCTTTTATCCTCTCCATCCCCACTCCTTATCAACCTAGTATATTAGATGTCTCTCTAATCCCTTTCCTGACTTTTTGCTTTCTTTGTCCAAGAGACTTCCTTCTCACTTCTTTTTCCACAATCTTTACCCTTTTTTTTTTTTTCCCAGACTGGTTTCGGCTTGTAAATTCAGAGAAACCTAATATTGTGTTTATCTCTTGTTTTCCTTGGGCTTTGGTCACTATTCCCTTTGAAAATGACTCATCACCCTTCACTACAATTGCTGGATAGATTAGCATTTATATTGGAAAAAAGACACAACCTTGTGAGTGTATGAGGTCACTCTTTGCGTGACATAGAAGTTCTAAACCTTTGCATATTCCTCTGCAAAGAGTAGGGAAATCAAATTTCTCAAATACCTATGTCATCCAGGCCTTATGCAAAGTGCATTATATATACACCACAGCACTACAAGCACATGGTATTCTTTTTTTTTCCTTCTTCTCCTTCTTTTTTTGGGGGGGTCCCACCCGGCGATGCCCAGGGGTTACTCCTGGCTTTGCACTCAGGAATCACTCCTGGTGGTGCTCGGGGGACCATATGGGATGCTGGGAATCGAACCTAGGTTGGCCGTGTGCAAGGCAAACGCCTTACCCTCTATGCTATTGCTCTAGCCCCACACATGATTTTCTTATCTTCATTTGAGTGGAGGAAGAAGGTCAGATGAATATGGTAGTATAATGGTTGAATCTAATGTTCACTGAATTGAAAAGCCCTTCTCGTTCTTTTGAAATTTTCTTGCTCCTTTGCCTTTCCCCAAATCCACATCCTGGCAGTGGAAAAGTGGAGATTGTGGGGACTGATTCTGACTCTTTGATTGTTAGGTGGTAGGCAGTATGGATGCTCACCCCAGCCGTTACTGTGCTACCGTGCGGGTTCAGCGACCACGGCAGGAGATCATTGAGGACTTATCCTACATGGTTCGTGAGTTGCTAATCCAGTTCTACAAGTCCACTCGCTTCAAGCCTACCCGCATCATCTTCTACCGAGATGGGGTTCCTGAAGGCCAGCTTCCCCAGGTAGGGCCCACAGAAGGTGGAGAACGCCTTCATTTTGAGGACAGAGGGTCTAATGACAGCAGAGTATTGCTGTGTGCCTTACTTATGAGGTGCTATTTCAGTGAGTTTTGTTAAATGGAGAATTGGGAATAGTATCACAACTGAGAGGCAGTCTTTTCACCGCTTATTTACTAGTTGGTTCACACTGAAGTCAGACATACTCTCCCCCCTAAATCTCCCCCACCCACCCCCGCCCCACTTGACATTACCAGGGATAGAGCCACCCTGAACTTCGTGAAGGTGAGGGTAGCGGCTCTGCATTTGTGCTACATCCCCAATCCTGAAGATTAACTAGTGATTCTCAAACTTTTAGCACACCTCATGATCACCTGAAGAGCTTAGTAAAACATTTTGCAAGGCTGGGTGTATGGCTGAATTGGTAGAATACATACAAGCGGTCGGTCGAGTACATCTCAGTACTGTGTGGGCCCCACCTGTCCTATAGCCCCCAAATAGTAGAAATTCTTTTAAGAGCTTGTGCTTTGGGAGCCTGGGAGAGTACAAAGTCCAGGAGTGGGCCTTGAACGCAGCCAGGCAGGGTCTATAAAAAGCTAAAATAAATTTCTAATTTGGTAAGTCTAGGATGAGATCTTGTAATATGCATTTCTGACAAGTTCCTGGGTAATTCTGGAGACCACAGTTTGAGAATGAGTACTCTTTTTTTTTTCTTTTTGGGTCACACCTGGCGATGCACAGGGGTTACTCCTGGCTCTGCACTCAGGAGTCACCCTTGGCGGTGCTCAGGGAACCATATGGGATGCTGGGAATCGAACCCGGGTCGGCCATGTGGAAGGCAAACACCCTACCCACTGTGCTATCTCTCTAGCCCCGAGAATGAGTACTCTTGACCTTTCTAAATAATGCTCCTCCTAGTCTTTCTCCTTTTCATCTTTACAGTCTGTTACTGAGATGAGTATCATGAACTCATCTCCTTGACTATTATTTAATAGTAATATGACTATCATTAGATACCTCTTTTGTGCTACTAACTGTACTAAGAGCTTTAGATATATTGTATTAATGCCACAGTAGCCTTGTAAAACAATTGCTTGACAGATAAAGAAATTGAGGCTTGGAAAAATGGTGTATGTTCTTTTTCATTGTTAACCTAATAATGGGAAAGGGGGATTTAGATAAATTGGTTTTGGGGTGGGGAGCATCAAAGAGCTCGGTGGGCTTGAGCACATTCTTTGCATGCAAGAGGCCCTGCATCCTATATGGTATTCTGAGCACAGCCAGGAGTAACCCCCAACTCTGGAGTTTGGAATTGTTTCTGGACACCTGGATATGACCCCAAAGCAACAACAACAAATCAGAAACAAAACAAAATAGATAAATTGGTCTGATTCCAAAGTCCACATTCTTACCCATTATGCTCAGTTTCCTCTAAGTCATCCGGTGTTTCCTCAAATACTGGATAAATTTATCTTGTCACTTCTCTGTTCAGAAATGTCTAATAGCTTCCTATAACTGCAAGTCAAAATCCAAATGGCTTAGTAAAGCAATTTGCAGTTACTAAGCCACTACTAGGTTTTCTATGTTTTTACTTGTTTTAGTCTTCCCAACAACTTTTTTTGTTGTTTGGTCTTATTAATAATGTTGGTAGATGTGGATAAGATGAGTCTTTAAAAAGGGCATAAATAGGAGCTGGAAAGATAGTAAAACAGGTAGGGGACTCGACCTTACATATGGCTGACCTGGGCTTAATCCCTAGCACCATATATGATCCCCCAAGCTCTGCCAAGAGTGATCTCTGAGCACAGAGCCCGGAGTAAGCCCTACAGAATCCCAAAAACCAAAGAAAGAAAAAAGGGTTAAATACTTGCTCAATAAAACTAGATAATGATTTAGTTTAGACCTAATTTTAATTAATTCCAAATTTTATCTTTCTACCATATACTTATGTTGCTGTACCTCTGACACCCAAAACTACAAAGCAGCTATTACTGAAGAATATTAACCTGTGTCTTCTTCTTTATTCCATTTCCTTTGTGGGTTTTCTTTATTTCTTTTGAGCGGGGAGGGGTTTGGGTTGTTGTTTTAGGCCATACTTGGTGTTACCCAGGTGTGAGCACTCCTGGCTGAGTGCTCAGTGGTTACTCTTATCAGTGCTCTGGGGACCATGCAGACCTGGGCATCTAACCTTGGTCTCATATACAAATCATGCATACTAGTCCATTGATCTCTTTCCAGTTTAGTCCATTCTCTTATAATCCTGCCTCTCTATTAGACTAAAGTTATCTGCTTCCTGAATACTTACTCCTGAATTATGTTCTGTCATTCCCCAGAGTTCTCAATTCTGTCTGTTCTATAGGAGAATAACTGTTATCTTCCTGATTCTAAAATCAACCTTTTGTTTGTTGGTTTTTGTGTTGGGGCCAATGTCTGGCAGTGTTCAGAGCTTACTTCTGACTCTGTGCTCAGGAGTCATTCCTGGCAGTGCTCAGGGGACCCATATACAGTGCTGGAAATTAAACCAGAGTCAGCCACATGCAAAGCAAGCACTTAATTTCTGTACTAACTCTCCAGCTCAAGAAATTGACCTTGGAGCTGAAGAGATAGCACAGCGGGTAGGGCATTTGCCTTGCATGCGCCCAACCTGGGTTTGATTCCCAGCATCCCATATGGTCCCCTGAGCACCGCCAGGGGTGACTCCTGAGTGCAGAGCCAGGAGTAACCCATGTGCGTCACTGGGTGTGACCCAAAAAGCAAAAAAAAGAAAAGAAATTGACCTTATTTTGGGTATTGTGATTTTAGTGACTTTCTTGGTGAACATTCTGTATATTTGTTTGTGTTTGGTTTTAGGACAACACTCAGTGGTTGTTGAGGGGCTACTTTCAGCCCTATCCCCAGCCTCAATGCTGGGGATCAAACCTAGGCCTCATGTGCAAAGCATAAACATAATCTTTTGAGCTGTTTCCCTGGCCTGTTACATACTATGTCTTAATATTACATCATTTTATGCATATAGAGAGCCAAAAGTTTGTAGGAACATATCAAGTTCCACAAGACAGACAGAATTTATTCCTAATTATTGGAGATTAGCTAATGAAGGGAGGTGAGCAAAACTTAAAATGCCTTATTATAAGTAACAACAACCCTATAGCTCAGAAAGATGTGTGAATTCAAAAGAAGTTGTTTGTGTATCTCTCTCTACATCTTACACCTAGATTCTCCACTATGAGCTGTTGGCCATTCGTGACGCCTGCATCAAACTGGAGAAGGACTACCAGCCTGGGATCACGTATATTGTAGTGCAGAAACGCCACCATACCCGTCTTTTTTGTGCTGACAAGAATGAGCGTGTAAGTGAGGAATTGAAGAGTCTACCAATATCCTCATCCTATCTCCCTTATCTTTTTGTAGAAGCTACCCTTCTACAAACCCAGAGGTAAAATCTGTGGATTTAGTCCTTGGCCAATTCACCCTCCCTGGCCCCTTTCTTCCCCCAGCTCTTTGTGGTTCTTCCTCTGCCATCTCCTTTCCTTAGTTCTCCCCACCTTCCCTTTTAAATCCTCTCCTTCCTCCAGCTCCTTGGCCTATAGACCCCACAATATAGACCAGTTCCCAGAGAAAGGGAACTGCCATTTATTGAACTTCTCCTTTGTGCCAGACATTTTACAAGGCATCTTCCTCACAGCAGCCCTGTGAGGTAGGTACTATTATTATCTTCAATTTAACCTAGAAAGGGTAAATGACTTGCTAAGATCACGTGACTAATAAACAGTGAAACTGGCTGGCACTTAAACATGGGTTTGTGTGACTTTAGAAGTCTTTTGTTTCAATACCAAGTATTGACGTTCTCAGGTACCCTCTGAGAACATTAACCTTTACTTTACTCATGATTCTGGTGGTTAGAGTAGAATTGAGTTGGGATCCTAGTTTGGGATAAGGCAGGTCTTGGGATCGTGGTTGTCTTTGTCTCTATACAGATTGGGAAGAGTGGTAACATCCCCGCTGGGACCACTGTGGACACCAACATCACCCATCCTTTTGAGTTTGACTTCTATCTCTGCAGCCATGCAGGCATCCAGGTAGTTGGGCTATGTCCTAGGCCTTCCAGTGGGTCAAAGATGAATTGATTATTGCTACTGCCTTTAGAAAATTCCAGTTATCAGAGTAGCATATAAATCATGGTTCTCATTAAGTGTATAGTATGCTTGAGCAGAAGTGTGCCTTGAACATCTTAGGTAGGTATCCTAAGAAACACCTAAGAAATGTGTTATTTGACATAGGTGATTTTGTATCTGCCTCTTGGTGGCTAGGTCTTCCATTCTAGCAATGATTTTTATTTATTCATTTGTTTGTTTTTGGCAGCAGGGTGTAGGGGGTGCATATGCAGCAGTGCTCTTGAGAATCACTTCTAGTGGTGCTCAGGGGAGCATGTACATGCAGTGCTGGGGATTGAATTTGGGGCCCCAGTAAGCAAACCATGATTTCCAATTGTTTGAGCTATCTCCCCAGCCCTTTTGTGTTTTGTATCATTGTTGTTTTGTGGTGCTCGGGATTGAACCCAGGGCCTTACACATATGAGGCTAATGCTTTAGTGCTCAGCCATCTCTCAGCACCCTGAGCTATGCTCTTAATAGTGATCCTGTTTCCTATTAATGGCCATCCCTACTGCCCAACCTGGGGCCCCTCACTTTCCTGTCTTCCCAGGGCACCAGCCGACCATCCCATTACTATGTTCTTTGGGATGACAACCGTTTCACAGCGGATGAGCTCCAAATCTTGACATACCAGTTGTGCCACACTTATGTACGATGCACACGCTCCGTTTCTATCCCAGCACCTGCCTACTATGCCCGTCTGGTGGCTTTCCGGGCACGCTACCACCTGGTGGACAAGGAGCATGACAGGTGAGTCCTGGGATAAGAATGGTTCCCTTTTTTGCTTTAGAGCTGTGGGTCGATGCAAATGATTAGCTCTTTGGGCTCTTCTGCCCCTATCTGGGTTGGGGTTTAAATTGGTTTGGGAATTCACACCGTAGGGTGTGCAAATAGGGGAAGGGTTTAGCTCAGTTCATCAGGAAGGACTTCTTTTTTCTTTTCAGTGGAGAGGGGAGCCACATATCGGGGCAGAGCAATGGGCGGGACCCCCAGGCCCTGGCCAAAGCCGTGCAGGTTCATCAGGATACTCTGCGCACCATGTACTTCGCTTGAAGGCAGAACGCTGTTACCTCACTGGATAGAAGAAAGCTTTTCAAGCCCCAAGAGCTGTGCCGCCCAAATCCAGAGAAAGCAGGGAGGAGGAAGGAGGTGGGGTTAAGGGGAGTGCAGAAGGCCTTGTTTCCTTCTGAGAGGGGTCTAAAGGATGGGGAACAGGGCCTGTAAGCCAGACCACCAGCCAGAAATCTCTGTTATCCACCTCATGCCCCATGTCCCTCACCCCATCTTGTCACATCTGGCCTTGACCCCACTGGACCAAGAGGGGCAGCACTGGTGCCCACCACACACACAGGTGTCTCATGTGACTCACAGTGCTAAAGACTCATGCCTGCCTGACAGCTTGGACAGCTTGGTAAGGTTGACTCTGCAGCCCTGTGGACAAAAGCTGGTAGGTTTGAGTTTGAGACTTTAGATGGGAACGTGAGGGATCTGACGCAGTGGATGGGAGGAGGGAAGGATTTTTTTTAGGAGCCTTAAAAGGTCTAGATTTGTTTTAGAAGAAAAACGAAACCGGACCCAGATCAATATTTTAGGATAATAGATGTTTTAATGGGTTGAGAATCCAGTTTATAGGAAGATTTTTAAAGATAATGGTTTGGGTTGCTCCTCCCCCAGCTGCCACATCCCCAGCCTTTAATTCCTTCTCTACCTTTTCTATCCTTCCTTACACCTCCTCCCTGACAGACATCCAGCCCCTAGTAAGACTTAAGGCACTATGGCACTTAGCTCTGAAGTGACACGACCCTGTCTTCCTTCCGCCTGCTGGTGGGCAATCAGTGCCTTCCCTGTAATGGTAATGCTGCAGAACTGCGACCTTTTGTACCTTTCTTTTGTGGGGAGCGGGTGGGGGGGCTGGGAGAGGAGGTAGATAGGGAATAAATACCCCTAACGGAGTAGGCCTCCAGCCAGAGTGCCAGTTATTTTACATTCGAAGGATTTGATTTTCACATTCATCGAGTTTTAAGAAGATCACAACCTCAAGATGGGTAAAATCTGTTGACATTTGCACTTTCAGACATGTCCCGTCTCAGAGCTGCTGAGATGACTGGCCACCGGCCTTTCCATGTCCTTCCTTCTCCTCCGCCTCCCCAGTTCTGGAGTTCCTTTCCTAGCTTTTCTCACTCTTATCTTTCCCCTGATGGTCAAGTCTCTTATGTTTCCATTTCTTAACTGGGATATCTTTTAACAAAACTCCTTAAGTCTAAAAGAAAAAGAGCAAAAGCTAAATGTTATTTTTATACAATAGCTTGAGTCTATTGCCAAAATCTGGAAATCCCTCCTCTATGAGTTTACAACTGAGAAACATTGAGCCATCAGAAGGAATTATGTACTTGACTTGTTCTCTGGCCTGGATAAGCAGAGGGTGTTTATCTCCTCCAGGTGGGGCTCAGTCTCCATCCTTCTTCTGTGCAGATTATACCTTTTTCTTGCTACGGATTCCCTCCTCTGCACTGCCCTGCACTCTTTTGTACAAGTGCATCTTCCCTTCCTCTGGATTGTCCTGACACTTTGGCTCACCCCAAATTTTAGCATGTCCTGTGGACAGGCTGAGGGATTTTGCTGCTCCCTACTGCTTCTGTTTACACAAATGAATTTTTCATGGTTTCCCACTAGGGCATGTGAGTGGGTGGCATGGGCTTTTTTTTTTTTAAATTGGTTTCCCTAGATAGCAATGGGGCGTGGCTGTCTTGTGAAACTGGAAAAGTAGGGGGCTCAAGTGTGGTGCCTGCTGGCCTTGAGGCAAGGCCCCCTCTTTCCTTAACTGTTTATTTTTACCTACCCCAGTGCTTGGGATAAAAAGTTGTAACTTCACAGTAGAAATTCCTTTTTTTGAGGAGCCTGGGCTTTGATTTACCTCAATCTGGTGATGAAGCCATGACACTTTAGACCCAGATGAGGCGTGGAGGCCAGCTGGAGGAAGACTCATTTGAATCTTGGCCTGTGCAGTTCAGTCTACCATTTCCCCTCTTCAGCAACATTTGTACAGACCCAGATTTGCTATGCAAAACAGTCTATCCCAGGTTTCTGTTCTGGTTAGCTACTTTGTTCAGAGACTTCACAATACGTAGCACAAACATTGGTCATGGAGATGGCATCAGGACTGTTTAGTAACTAACTACTCCTTCTTTCCTGCTGGCTACAGCATAGGGTGCCCCATGGGCAGAGCCCAGCTGAAGAACAGAATGGAAGGTTCAGGGAGGAGGCGACTCACTGGAGAGCCTACATTTCTTACACAAGTGCCTAAAGAGAGTGATGCCAACACTCCATCTACCCTGTCCATCGCCTTCATATGTCTACTGCATGTTCAGTCACACTGTAGGGAGGGGAGCTTTCTTGGGACAATGAGCTCTGTATGTTCTTTTGGGGTGCATTTTGGGGCTGGGATCAGGGCACTATTCCTGGAGGGTTCAGTCATTCACCAGCATTTGCAAATGTCCATAGGGAGC
Source organism: Sorex fumeus (assembly GCF_029834395.1). Lineage (NCBI taxonomy): Eukaryota > Metazoa > Chordata > Mammalia > Eulipotyphla > Soricidae > Sorex > Sorex fumeus. The sequence continues at coordinate 51,117,020 of NW_026606104.1, forward strand.
TGGTGGTAGCCACTTCCTCTCAGCAACATGTTTGTGTTCTTTCCTTTTTTTCTCTTTGCCTCACTCTCTTCATTTGGGTTTTGAGCTGGAACTTGAAACGCATTTTTAAGCCCTTTGGCATTGCACACTTGCCATTCAAGAAATAAAGGAAGAGAAGCAGCTTGGGCAAGGAAATGACTGCTCTGATACTTTTAATCTTTGAGACTTGAAAAATATTCTTGAGTTTGAGGATTATTCTTGTTTGAAAGTGTTGTGTACAGATTAAGAAGTGGTATGGGCAAAAGTTTTGGTTTTCTTGGGTTTGGTTTAAATGGTGTCTCTTATTTAACTATGAAGAAGTTCTGGAGGGACCCAAGCCTGATCTTCCTAGACAATTTTCTTGCTCCCTTGATTCCACTTTTTTTGCCTGCCTTTTTCTTTTCTCTCTTTTCCTGGCTTTCTTTGTCACTTTTAAATTTACTCAGCTTGCTTGCTGGCCTGCAAGCCTATCTGTCTGCCTATGTGATGATGAATTCTCTGCATGGCTACAATGATCCCACTGTTAGCTTGTTAGCTGGTAAGGTTAGGCTCACCTCCTTGGCTGCCTAGAATAGGTTCTTCAAGAATCTATTCTCCAAGCCTAGTGATAACTTCTTTGGCCTGCCCTCAAGGTAATGTACCTAGCTGACAAGGTATCAGAAGGGTTTCTGGCAGTTTCCACACCTGTCCTTTCCTTCACATTGGGTTCTCGTTGCTTTTTCTAGATCTGGTTCTAGTTGTCAATGGGGCCTGCCTTTTATGAGGGTGTCAAAATTAATGGTTATCCAGGGTTAGAGGGCTAGGGAATGGGAGAATAAGACAGTGGTGGGAAGAATTTGGATGAAAGATGAAAAAAGGGAACACTGCTTATTGATCATATCTCAAGTCCAGCCTGCGTCATTGGAGATGAGGTGCACACTGCTGGCCTCTGGGGCTGGATAACTTGGGCTCTTGCTGGGAACTTAGGCTTAGAAAAATGGTGCAAAAGAAGGCATCTCAAAATATGAGACCTCCCCAAAAGTTCCTGATTCCCACCTATTAGATAGATCCCCTGTGGTCTGCTCTTGGCCAAACAACAATGTTCTTAGTTTTCTTTTTGTACAAAATTCCATAAATGAGGCTAGCACTCAAGATTGGCAGCCAAGGAGACACATTAACTTCTTAGCTGGCCCGTGGGCTATTACTAAGTCTAAGACAGTGTTTAAGATGTGTCATCATGTGTCACAAACAAGGATGGGAGCTTCTTCCTCTTCAGGGTGGATAGTCATTTCAAACTAGCCAAAATCTAGTTGTGGAAAGTATGTTGGGAAGCTCTTGTTATTTATATGTACAGCACCTAGGTCAGCCCAGGATAGTGACTGGGATGTCTTCCTTATAGTCTGATCATGGCAGGGATATGCAGGCACTCTTCCTATTGTTCTTCTAAGCAGACTGGGGTAAAGGGATTCTCTGGTTTTTCTCTTGCCTCCATTTACTAGGTCTTGCCTTCTCCCTGGGCAGGGAGAGAGGCCAGGTTGGTGCTCTCCTTTTATTCAGTTCTTACGGATTTAAGACTCTGGCTACTGTTTTGGAGCCAAGAATGTGAGGGAGGGAATAGGCTCAAAACAAAATAAAACCAGAATAATGTAGGGAACACAGATTTTTCTTCTTTAAAAAAGAAAAGAGGAAACCCTCCAAGAATTGTGCAACTAAAGACAATGTGTCAAATGCACTAAGTCCCCTGGTGTAGTAGCAATAAGGAAAATGAAATGACATTCCTGTGCACACAGTCCAACCTGATTTGTGTGTGATGTTGCACTTAGCAGCCATTTGGTGGGCATGTGTAACTACTCTGGGTTTCACTTTAGTTTCTGAACTTTTTTAATCCCTCCAGCATGGATGGGGACATGTCCCTGGAGTCCCACAGCTGTACACTTGTTTGCATTTGTTTCCCTTTGAGACTTGTGTTTGTGTCCTGCTTTGAGCTGTACCTTGTCCGGTCTATTGTAAAATTATTCCAGCAAAAGTAATGTACAGTTCCTTCTGAAGCAAGCATCAGCAGCAGCACAATTCTGTGTTTTATAAAGACAACAGTGGCTTCTATTTCTAAAGTGCGGTCTCTTTCTCTTTTTTTTTCCTATTAGCAAAGCAGAACTGGGTGTTAATTACATTTCTGATAGATTTTTAAGTTTGAATCATAGATTGTTAGAAGAATAGAACCATTACATCCAAAGGAAGGAAGTAAATTATAGAGTATTGAAATTGCAGATCTATGCAAACATACATCATGGTACTTCCACTTACTCTAAATTCAACAAACATGCAAAACGCTTTGTCCAGCAGTATTGTGGGGTAGAAGGTAGCCACAATGCAAAAGTGAGGAAAATAGTGACACTCTCCTTAAGGAGGTTAAATTTGTTAGGAGATATGAGTAGTCAAGTGATCTGCTGATACAGGAGAGAGATGATAGACTGTAACATGCGTAGTTAAGGAGAGCAGATTTGAGAGACAAAGGAGAATTAATGGGATTTAGGGAAGAGATAGAGGTGAATGTCCAGGTTCTGTTTGAGCAAGTGAATATATAGGTATGTTACTCTAGTCAAGATTGAGGGATAGAGGAGGTATTATAGAGGTGGTGGTGAATTTTGTGAAGAAAGACAGTTTAGTCTTATGTAGACTGAGTACTTAAGTTCCCATAGGGCAACAAGGTTAAGGTTGCCAGTAAACATTTACTTTTTGGTGCTCAGGGAATATTGTAAAACAGCAATTACAGCTATGGATTTGTATTCATAGAGATGGTAGTTAAAGCCATAGGAATTTTTTTAAAAATGGCTTAGAAAAAGAGTAGAGTAAGAGAAACATAGTTTATAGCTATAGGAATCAATTTAAGAAAAAGGAGAAGTACAATATAAGATGACTATCAGATCATTAGTAGACACCGTATACATTTTTGGCTGATTTAATGAGTTGGAACAGGAGTAGAATAGAATCCAAGATGGAACATCATAAACTATAGAAAGGAGAGGATTTTTATTCTACTCAGTTTATCATATTTTACCCCATCTTCTCTGGATCTTAAAATTTTATCGTCATTCTCATTTCTTGAGAACGAACCCCGAACCCCGGAAAAACCTAATTTAAATAAGACTAAGACTATGGCTTCCAAGTTACTCACCCCACCACCAGGACCTGCTTCTTCCTGTTTTCCAGAGATACTTGTAAGAGAACAAAATAAACAGACTTAATTTTGTTTATTTTTTTTAATTCTTTTTTAAAATTTTGTTTCTAACCAATGTCATAGATGGTATTCAAGTGCACTTAGAACTTACAGACTAATCTATTTTCATTACTTTTTCCTGTAAATGCCTAGAAGCAGTAACTACTTTCTATTCATTGTTATCTCCAAATAATCACATATATCAAGGGGTAAATATTTTGTGAATAGAATTGGAATGAATTAGGTATCTGTGATTCATGAACTTCGAAGGTGGGAGGGGAATGAAGAGGAGATATGGAGCACACCAATGGACTCAGCGTTCCTGAATCTTTAGGTAAGGAGAAACGTAATCAGATTACCATAATCTTTTTATACTCTCACTTTAATTTGGAGATTATGTGGTTTTCTAGTTTAAGCTGATGGTATAATGGTCACACATGTGAGTTCTGCGTTCATTCCTTCCTTGTTATTTTCTTCCTTTCTTATTTATTTTTTGTGTATGGGAAGATGGGCTCAATCATCTTGATTAATAGGCAAGAAAGGCAGGGGTGGCGGGATTGGGGATGGGGAGGAGCTCACGGCTCTTGCATACATATTTAGCAGTGTCTGCATTTTGTAGGTATTCTGACTTTTCTAAATGAGGAATGTGAGACTTAGTGAGTTTCTTAAAATTAGAGATCATAGGAGCAGATCTTCAACCCTAAAGACAATATTGTGTGCCAATGTGGTATAAAGTAGCATAGGAGCAGATCTTCAACCCTAAAGACGATATTGTGTGCCAATGTGGTATAGAGTAGCTTTCTTTCTACTATGTAAAAACTGCTGATCTAGGACATTTGAACTCAGCTCTCAACTTTACAAATTTCAGCCTTTGTAAGAGAAATAGGTTTTATACGTTTGTTCTCACCAATGATGGTGCTTATTGTAGCCCAGTTAACCTAAGACCAGATAAAAGTGGAATGACAGTCGCGGCAAGAAAGAGACAGGTGCGAAGTCCTTGAACCTGATTTGCTAGACTTCAAGCTTCACCAGCAGAGAAGACAGATGGCCATCCTATCTTTACTGAGTGCAATGGGTATTTGATAGCTCATTTTGCTTTTTCCCAAGATCTATTAACAATTGGTTTTCCAATATGCTTATAAACTCTCCAGGTATTTTGGGCTTAGAGGGCTCCTGGAGACAATCCCAACAACAGATGTGTGGCTAGACAGTTTTTAAAAGCTTGGGTCTGGCTGGTGACGTGTACTGATGTCTACTGATACTGGGGGTCACAAGAGACAACCTAACAGTGCTAGGGGAACCCTAAAGACCATCAAACTGGGGTTCCACATGCCAGGCATGTGCTTTAGCCCTTAAAATATTTCTTTGCCCCCCATTCTCCAGGTATATTTGGGAAAATGTTCAGAATTTTTATCCACTCTAAATTCGGGTTGCTTTTCCTATTACCGTTCATAAGAGTTTTTTAGGGGCTGAACGGATTGTATAGCAGATACGGTGCTTGTCTTGCAGATCTATCTGGGTTCAATCCCTGTACCTCATATCATCCCTGAGTACGGTCAGGAGTGATCCCTGAGCTCAGAGCCAGGAGTAAGCCCTGAGCACCACTGGATGTGGCCCCAAAACAACAAAAAAGAGTTCTAGATGATCCTTTCTTGGACATATATATATTTTTCAAATATTTTCCTCAGTCTATGACTTATATTTTCATCTTAAAAAGCAAAATTTTTGAAAATTATGTAAATATTTTTGTAGAATTTATTTGATTTTTACTGCCTTCTCTTAGTTTTACTTTTTAATCCTCTCCCCCCCCCCCCCCCCCCCGTTTTCTTGTGTTGAGGATTAAACCCTGATTTCATGCTTTAAGGCAGATACTTTATCATTGAGTCACATCCCTAGTCTATATCATAATGTGTTAATTTGGGGGGAGAGGGTGCTCAGAGGAGGCCTGTACTTGGATCTGCTTAGGAGTGACTGCTGGCCCTGCTCGGGATCATATGCAGTGCTAGGGATTCAAAATTTGGGTCAGCAGATGCAAGGCAAGCAGCTCAACTCCTATATTAACTCTCTGGATACACACATACACACACACATAAAAATATAATTTGGGGCTTTGGGAAGGTGGAAGCACCTAAGCACTGTCAAGGTTTCCAAGGGCGATTCTCAGCAATAGAAATTTTGAATTGAACATTTGGCTTACTGCTTAAGCGACTCAAGTTTCAGAGTACATTGAAATTCATGCCATCAGATTTTTGTACTATTTGATAGTTTTCCCTTCTGAGAGCAATCAGTGCCTAAAGGAATGAGGACAGGTTTTTAGCCTGCTTCCTCAGTGCCATTCTTAACACCCACTAGTTCATCCATCTGTCCCATAAGTATTTGCTGAATGCTGCAATGTACCAGGCGCTGGTACTATTCTGGGCACTGGGACTATGACAGTTAACAAGATGCTTTTGGGGCCAGAATGGTAGTATAGTGAGTAGGGAGCTTGCTTTGCATGTACATGACCCAGGTTTGATCTCTGGCATCTCATGTGGCCCCCTAAGCACTGCTAGGAGTAATTCCTGAGTGCTGAACTAGGAATAAACCCAGAACATCAGGAATAGTCAAACAAAACAAAAGATGCTTTTAAGATCAAACTCTTCTGGGATTGGGGTTATTGAAAACAGGGTGTGCATGGGTGGTCAGGAAAGTGTCTCACACAACTCTCTTTTGGAGGAAACTCTTTAAAGATGTTTGCTTTTTTTTTGTTTTGTTTTGTTTTTTGGGTCACACCCAGTGATGCACAGGGGGTACTCCTGGCTCTGCACTCAGGAGTTACTCCTGGCAGTGCTGAGGGGACCATATGGGATGCTGGGAATCGGACCCGGGTCGGCCGTGTGCAAGGCAAATGCCCAACCTGCTGTGCTATCACTCCAGCCCAAGATGTTTGCTTTTTTATGTTCTGATAAAATTCATAATTCTATCATGAGGAATCATTCTGAAAAAGTTGGTCCCTGGTAGCAGAAATAGATGGAAGGCATCATTGAAATTTATTGAGTTTAAAGATTTAAATCCTGCTGTTAATATCTACAATAAAATATGACAGTGTGGGGCTGGAGCAGTGGCACAGTGGGTAGGGCATTTGCGTTGCATGCAGCAGACCCAGATTTGATTCCCAGCATCCCATATGGTTCCCCGAGCACCGCTAGGAGTAATTCCTGAGTGCATGAGCCAGGAGTAACCTCTGTGCATCGCCGGGTGTGACCCCCCCCCCAAAAATGACAGTGACCCACCTCTAGGGTAATTATCGTGTCCATTCTAGAAGCCAAAGAAACCTGCAGTCATTTTTAAGGAACCAGTTTCAGAATCAAGTTGTTTGAGGGTAGTCATTTGATGACTGTCATATGATGCTACTGAAATCAAGGATGGAAACTTGATTCTTAAGGTACATTGTTTTGTCTAGTGACTTCCAGTGAGAGTCTTTAAAATTAGGGAGGATTGGGAGCTTCACGCCTGACATGTGGAGGCCCCAAGTTTGATTCCCTATATCATATGTGTGCTTCCCTCCACTGCCTCTCCCCAATCAGATGTAATCCTGGTGGCCCCTGATCACTACTGGGTCTGAGAAGTCCTGCATTGCCTGCTGGAACATTGAACCATTTAGCATGCACAGCTGGTCCAGATATCACTGGGATCCAGGGTCCCTGAAGATTGCCTGGGTGGGCCAAAATAAAATTGGGACAGGCAATTTCAAAGGCGTAGAGGTGGAAGGTAGAAGTGAGACAGGATTGAATGAGTAAGACAGATGTGGATTTGAATCTCATCTATTAAGTTTAATAAATGCCTTAAATTAGTAACTCAGGCAGATACTTTTGTGTAGGGGAGGGAGAGTTTGGACCACAGCAGTGTTCTGGGCTTACCGGCTCTGCACCCAATAGTCATCATGGTGGGGCCCAAGAGACCATATGGGTTTCTGGGATCTAATCTAAGTGGGTTAGACTACATGCAAGGCAAGCACCCTACCTTCTATACCTTATTACATACTTCTTAAGATTCACTAGCAGGGAGGAGGTTCTCCCCACCACAGTCTGTTTTATGTACATTCCTTGGCCTTACTACTATGTTAATGTTAATGTGTTTGGCATATCGAATATGTCACGGGTAGCTTGCCAGGCTCTGCCGTGCGGGCGAGATACTCTCGGTAGCTTGCCGGGCTCTCCGAGTGGGGCGGAGGAATCGAACTCGGGCCGGCCATGTTGGCTGCGTGCAAGGCAAATGCCCTACCGCTGTGCTATCGCTCCAGCCCCTACTACTATGTAAAGTACATAATATGCTCCATTTTTTTCAATAAAATCTGAAGCCCAGAAGTTAAGTAACCAGTGTAAGTTCCAGAGTGATGAGGGGAGAACAGAAAATACTTTCTTTTTTGTTATAAAAAAAATTTATATTTAAAAATATAAACAATGGGGCCGGAGCAACAGTACAGTGGATAGGATGCTTACCTTGCACCTGGCTGACCAAGGTTCTATCTGCAGCACCACTGGGCCCACCAGAAGTGATCCCTGAGCATCGCCAGGGGTGACCCAAAAACAAAACCACCAAAACATTGCCGTTGCTTGGTGTCATAGTCACGAATTATCCTCAAGCCAGAATAAAACAGTGTCGCTTTTCATTAAGACAATAGTCACTTATAGCCAATTAATGCATGGTCCAGGTAACCTTACTCTAAAGCTTAGATTCTGGTGGAGGGTTGCGAAATAAGTAAAGATACAGATTGGGAGAGGGGTTCAGGAGATTCTGTAATAGACTAACAGGTGTCCCGTTATAGATCCATGATACCACGGAAGGTCTCTGAAGGTGAAGGATAGAAGGGGGTGAAAAGAGATGGGGGAGAGAGGTGGGCCAAGAGAAAGGATATGGTTCTTGGTTAAAGGAACCACAGACAGGCGTTTTGTGCGCTAGGTGCATTAGAAGCAGAGAGGTAGATCTAGCAAAGGAACGAGGAGGGAGAGAGTAGCTTGGAAGAGCAGAGATTGTTACTTGTCCCATCTGGGTCTGGTGAGGCTCCGTCCCAAGAGTTTTTACACATGGAAAGCTCCGATTTGATGTTATGCCGTTTCCTAGCCATACTCTCCCATACTCTGTTGTATACTCTGTGCCCACCCCGTCCCCAGAAAGGGTTGTCAAGGCAACCCGGATGATTTGGGGGGGATCCGTTGTGGTCACCGATTGCCTGCCGAGGGGGAAACACGAGGGTGCCCGGCGCAAGACCCACTCTGCTTTGCCAAGTGCAGATCCTGCAGGGCAGACCCCCCGCGCTCCAGGTGGGCGTCACGGCCCAACTACGCCCGCTGTGCACGACCCTGGTCGGACAGGCGCCGCCCAGCAGCCGGCGACACTCGGGAGTCCGGACGGAGCTCGGCTCCCGCCCGCACGAAAACGGCGGCGGGCGGCGGCCGGGCCAGCCACGCCCCCTCTGGGCCCGCCCCGGCCCCGCCGACGCCGCCTCTGCGTCCTCCGCGCCCGGCCGCGTCCGCGTCCGCGTCCACGTCCGCACCGACGCCTCGCCCGCGCCGCAGGGCCCGGAGAGGCGACGCCGGGACGTCGAGCGAGCCGGGGCGGCGGAACTGACGCCAGTGGGCTTCCGGGGGCGGCCCCGGGGAGAGCGGCGGCGGCGGCGGCGCCGCAGTCGTGGAGGGGCCGGGAAGCGTCAGCGGCTGCGGGCGACGCAAGTTCCGCGCGGGGCTCCCCTCGCCGCGCCTCACGCGACTCCGTCCTCTCAGGCGCTCTTGCTCGCGGGGGCGTCGTGCGCAGCGTGGGGGCTGAAGAGAAGCCGTCGCCCCCCACCCCCTCCTCCCCGCCTCCGGGCCGGCTGAGGGTCCCCGTGGCGCCGCGTCGCCCCCTGCGCGGTCTCCTCGCCCCCCCGTGGCGGGCGCCCTTCTCGCTCCCGGCACTCTCCCCAGCTCCATGAATGGAAATCGGCTCCGCAGGTGAGTGGCGCGGCCTCGGGGGTCCCCCGAGCATCGGCCGCGCCCCCCCGCCCCGGGCCGGGCGCGACGTGCGGGCTGTCGGGGGGCTCCCCCACACGGCGCCCTTCTTTCGGCCCCTCCCCGCAGCCCCCGCCGCAGTTCTTCGGGGCCGCCGAGGAGACGCGGCGTAAAAGGCTGAAGTTTTGGGGGGGGGGGGGGGGGTTCGAGATCATTCCCTGGTAGAAGATTCTGGAAGGGTTTGCCAGGGCTTTGTTACTCGAGTGGAAGATGGAACGGTGCGCGTGACCTTTGGCCGGTGGCGTGCCTGTCGAGGCACGGGGTGGCTGCCCTCTCCCTGGGTTCTCCCTCTGGGGGTAGCGGGAAGGCGCATGGAGATAACGGATGAGAATCCGTTGGAAAAATAAGGTGTTAACTGCAGCCGTGCCAGGGTACCAGGTTGCATTGCTTTCGGTGCCCAAATTCTCTCCCGATGGAAATCGAGTGTCTGAGCAGCTTGGAAATGTCACCACCTCACCGTGGACCCCGGTTTATGTGAAAAGGTGGATATTAACGTTGATGGCCCCCTCGCCCCATTATTCTCGATTCCTTAGAGAACCAGTTGTCATTCCTGGAATTTGAAGAGAAAAGTTTTCTGTCCTTGGGGGGAAAACCACGACATTGTTGAGGTCAGTTGCAGTGCGGGGCATACTTTAAAGAAGAAGTACCCGTTATAGTGCTAATGAATTTATTGAGAGACAAATTAGGTGTTATGTAATAGTTACCTCCAAAGGATCGGACTTGGCATGTATAAATTAAAGGTATGCTTCATCCAGACAACTTCATTTTCAAAAGATTGGTTAGGGAGAGTTAGGTATTCCAAGCTCTCAATTTCATGTCTCTTTCGGTTTTTAATCAGTTTCTCTCCCTCTCCCCCTTTTCTCTTCCCTCACATCTTTTGAAATGAATTTGAATAAAAATGATCTTGCTTCACCAAAAATCGCTTTTTTAAATGAGGCTTTGAATATGAGAGTAAGAAACTTACATGACGAAAACCAGTGCTATACGGTTGCTGATTAGGTTAAGGAGTCTGTAGGATTGTCAAGAGGATGCAAAAAGAATTCAGATGGTAGAGCTGGGATGGGAAGAGGAGTTCATTATAAATTTGAAATTTCCTATAACTCATTGTGAATTTATTTTCATTGGTTTACAATAGTATGGAACTTGAGCTTCATTTCTCTGTATTCCACACCCGAAATTCCAGAGCCATCATACCGGTGGAAGAAAACCCCCTCTACTCATTCTGCACACCTCCTTCCATCTCTCTACTAACTACCAAGGTTTTTTGGCCTTTCACTCTATTTCACTTAACAGAATACTCACCTTAAGAGCTTTCCATTTTGTCTTAAAGGTACTATTTCATCTTTTTAAATCGTAAAGGCATATACTGTTGACAGTTTCTCTATGCATTCATCTGTTATTAGGCATTTAGCTTAACTACATGTTTTGGCTGTCAATAATTGTTGCTATGAACAGAAAGGTGCAAATACCCTTTCGAATTATTGTTTGCTATTTTTTTTTTTAGTGAAGCAAGATAATTTTTTTAAAAAAAATTATTTTTCAGTTTTTGGGTCGTACCTGGTGATACTCGGGTTACTCCTGGTTCTGCACTCCAGGCAGTGCTTGGGGACCATGTGGATGCCAGGGATCAAACCAGGGTCAGCTGTGTGCAAGGCAAATACCCTATCTTCTGTAAAGATAATTTTTATTGAATGAAACAGAAAGATTTGAGGAGTGAGAAAGAGAGGAAGTTCAAGAGAGAAGCTTCTCCAGGGTGGAAAAAGAAAGCAGAGCCATAGACAAGCAAGACCATGTTCAAGAGAGAACAAGGGCATGAAGAGTAAGCCTCAAATTATTGTTTTTGTACACTTTGGATAGATGCTTGGTCGTTGTGCTTCTGGATCAAATAGGAATTTCCATTTTTATTTTTAAGAGCTATTTGCATACCATTTTCCATAGAGGCTGCTCTAATTTACATTGCCACCACCAAGTATACCAGAGCTCCTTTTTCTCCACGTTCTTTCCAATACTTGCTGTTTTCCCATCTTTTTTACTTCGAGTATTCTCACCAGTTAGATGATTTCACATTGTGGATTTATTTTTTCCTAATAAGAGTTGTTGAAAAGCAAAAGGAGAGAGATGTTGAGGGGCCAGGGCAATAATACAGAGGGTAGGGTATTTACCTTGCCATCAACTAACCCAGGTTATATCCTCAGCACCCCAATATGGTCACTTGAGCCTCACCAGGACTGAGCTCTGAGTGCAAAGTCAGAAGCACTAAGCACAGCCAGGTGAGCTCCCCATACTCCCCCGCCCCCCCAATAGAGAGGTTGAACTTATTTTCTTGTGTCTGTGGGTCATCTGTATCTCTGTCTTGGATTTGGATGGGGGAGCAGTACTAGCAATTCATTTCAGTACTTCACATATGTAAAGCATATGTTCTACCACTGTGGCACATCCTCAGCCCCCGTTTTTTTTTTTTTGAGAAGTGTCTTCCAAAAGGATCTTTTGCTCTTTTTTTTTTTTAAATTGGGTTGCTTACTTTTGTTGTTGTTGAGTTGTTTTAATCCAGTATATGTTTTGACTGTTAACTTCTTACCAGATGTGGAAATATCTTCTCCCATTTGCCAGATTGTCCTATTTTGGGAGCCACACCTGGCACTGCTCAGAGGTTACTATTGCTCTGATCCCATGGGCATGGTGCATTTCAATTTATTTTATTATTTTACTTTTTTGCTTTTTCAGTCACACCCAGCGATGCATAGGGGTTAGTTCTGGCTCATGCACTCAGGAATTACTCCTGGCAGTGCTTGGGGGACCATATGGGATGCTGGGAATCGAATTCGGGTTGGCCCCATGCAAGCCAAACGCCCTACCCACTGTGCTATCACTCCAGTCCCTCAATTTAATTTTTGCTTTTTCTTATTAGTATTTTTTTGCCACATTCTTTTTTTAAAATTTTATTCAAAATTTTGATTTTTTAATTTAAAACTGATTGACAGTACTGTTAAATGATAAGGTTTTTTTTTTTTTTTTTGCTTTTTGCTTTTTGGGTCACTCAGCGATGCCACAGGGGTTACTCCTGGCTCTGTAGTCAGGAATTACCCCTGGTGATGCTCAGGGGACCAGATGGGATGCTGGGAATCGAACCCAGGTTGGGCACGTGCAAGGCAAACACCCTACCCGCTGTGCTATTGCTCCAGCCCCTAAATGATAAGATTTTATGCATGCAGTGTTCCAACACCACACTATCCACTGTAATATCAGCTTTTCTCAACCATTATCTCAGGATTCCCTCCCAGCCAGCCCTCTGTCCCTCTCATCTGTATATTTTGTTAAAGGAAAAGTTTGCCTGGATTTACTTATTTATCAATCAGCCAATCATTTGTTTCCATATTGGTTTGTGTGTTTCCAAAACTGAGTTGTCTTTATTTTTACATTTTCTACTATTATTTAGGGCCGCATTCTTCAACCTTCATACACCTGTGGACCAGGGAAAGTAGGAGAAATATTTCAGAACTACTACAAAAAACAGTGAAGCGTTCTGCTCACTTTAGCTGCTACATGATTTGGGGGATCCGTGGGGTATATTTTTGGCTGATTGCCAGAAAATTTCCATATATTTGTCCACAAACCACAGGTTGAAGAACAGGGATTTAGGAAATGTGATGATTTGGGGTTATAGGTGATTTTTATATAACTCTCCCATTGTCAACCCTGCAAACAAAGTATGAAAGCTGAGTACTTTATAAGTCACTCTAAAATCTTTTGTTTCCTTGCCCCCTTTCCTTCTCTTTGTTGATCTTGTTGCACGGGGTAGAGGGGTTGGACGGTTTTGATGCTCAATAGGGGATCATACCTTTTAGTTGTGCTAATGTACATTCTGGTTGTAATGCTTACCAGGGATGGCTTTGATGTTTATGTTCAGTGGTTGTATTCTCCTAGCCACAGAGCTCTTCATATTTTTAGTTGATGTGCGTACTGGGGCAGGGAGCTGGGGAGTCACACCGTTTAGTTGAAGCAATCCCATATACTTAACAGCCACTATGTGATCAACCATCATTGTGGTGCCAGGGCTTTCAAATGGCCGAAGTGTCAGAATCTTACTCAGTATATACAGTGAAACTAGGGATAGAACTCATGACCTACACAAGGCAAGCACTGAACTATCTCCTGGCTTCTTTAGAAATAATTAAAAGAAAACTCTGTGTATGTGTGCGTGTGCATGTGTGTGTGTGTGTGTATGTGTGTGTGTGTGTGTGTATGTGTGTGTGTGTGTGTGGTGTGCTGGAGAGAAAACCTAGAACCTCACACACGCAAGGCAGTGCTCTGTTACTAAGCTACACATGGGACCATCAGAATTAGAATTTTTTTCATCTTTGGATTGAGAAACAAAATATGAAAAACACCAAATCTTAAAAAAATACGTTTGAAATCTAAAGTATTTCACACACTTCACTGGCTGTTCCAGCTTACCAGAATATAAGCTTACCAACTTACAATTCATTAAAGCTTCTGTGAATTCTTGAGCGATAGATGAATTTTCTTGTTTTGTTGTGGGGCCATACCCAGCAGTGCTTAGGGCTTACCTGCCAACTCTCTGCTCAGAGATCATGCCTGGTGGTACTCAAGGGACCTTATGGGTTGCTAGGAGTTGAATCTGGGTTACCACATACAAGGCTGTATGCAACGCACTCTACCATCTTTCCAGCCCTACAGATGAGTTTTACCCCTTCAGCTTGCATTGCCATTACCCATTTAGCTATCTTCACATCTGGGAAATTAGCAAGTATCTTCTTGGGCTTTTTAAATTTTAACAAAAATTTTTGGCCACATCTGGCAGTGCTCGGGGCGTATTATTTTTGGCTCTGTCCTCAGGGGACTTTATTAGGTGCCAAGGATCGAACCCAGGTTGCCCGCATGCAAGGCAAATACCCTACCCACTGTACTATCGCCCTGGCCCCTATTCTTGTGCTTCTTGACAGGAAAATTTTATTCCTCTTTGGGATGTGGGTCTGAACTACACAGTGGTGCTCAGGGGCTACTCCTGGTTCTGTGTTAGGGACATCAGAGGATTATTTGATGCTGGGATTTGAACTGGAGTTGGTGTCATTAAAGGCAAGTATCTTAACCCTGTACTATCTCTCTCCATCAAATTTTATTCTTAATTGCAGTTTATACATGATTACCTGTAAATTTATAAAGGAGTATATTACTCAGTTATTAACAAAAACAACATTTTTGTTCTTTTCAGTACTTCTATATAATTATTATGCTATATGTTAAATTGAAAGGGTAGTTAGGAAAGATAATGTATCTCTGTTTAAATCAGTAACTTGAAATATATGTATTTTGTTTCTAAAAATTTTAGATGACCCAAAAAGCGAAAAAAAAATTTTTAGATGTAGGGGATTAAAGAGATAGTACAGTGGGTAGGGTGTTTGCCTTGCATATGGCTGACCCAGGTTCAATTCCATACATCCCATATGGTCCCCTGAACCCCAATTCTTGGGTGCAGAGCCAGGACTAAGTCCTGAGCATTGCTGATGTGGCCCAAAAAAGAAAAATAAAACTTCAGATGTGAATGTTTTGTAATCATCTATCTTGGCTATCTAATTCTGTTCCAAGTTGCTTCTGTGTGAGGATTCTCAGGAATTAATATATTTTTAATATTTCATAATGGAATCCTAGAGAAGTTTGTATTATGTAATTGTTTCATAGTAAATCATTCCACACTAAAAGTTAATTTTTTTTAATCTTTCCTTTCATGAAATATATTAACTAATTTTTAATGGTGGCTATACAGCCTTCTGTTTTAGTACCATGTAACCTTTGATTTTTTTTAAAGGCTAGCACAATTTATTTGTAAAATAATTAGTGCTTTAACATGAAATCCTATTTTTTACAGTTTACTTACAGAAAAAAGAATTATAGTTATATTTTTAGTTAGAAAATCATGGGAATAAGAGAGGCAGAATTGTTCATGGAGATGAGAATAATTTTGTTATTTTATTTTTTTTTTGAAATTTACATACAAGTGGTAAAGGCTCTCCCGTCGATCGTCGATTTGCTCGAGCGGGCCCAGTAACGTCTCCATTGGAGACTTTGTTGTTACTGTGTCTGGCATATCGAATACTCTCGGTAGCTTGCCGGGCTCTCCGAGAGGGGCGGAGGAATCGAACTCGGGTCGGCCATGTTGGCCGCTTGTAAGGCGAACGCCCTACCGCTGTGCTATCGCTCCGGCCCCCGCTGTGCTATCGCTCCGGCCGCGTGGTCATACTGTCAGAAGCATTGTACTTACGTACCAATGGAGAAAAAGATTTTTTCAAATAAATTTTTTTTTATGCTTTTTGGGTCACACCCGGCGATGCTCAGGGGTTACTCCTGGCTCATGCACTCAGGAATTGCTCCTGGTGGTGCTCGGGGGACCATATGGGATGCTGGAAATCGAACCTGTGTCGGCCATGTTGGCTGTGTACAAGGCAAATGCCTTACCCGCTGTGCTATCGCTCCAACCCCTCAAATAAATATTTTAAGGGTAAAAGAAAATGTATAATCAGTTAACATAAAGACTTTTAAAAACTATTCATGACTACATCATAGTGATATAACCATTCTTCAAATTTTATTTATTTGGTTTTTGAGTCACACCTAGCAGTGCCCAGGTCTGTCTTCTGGTGGGCTCAGGGGACCATATGTATTGCTGAAGATCAGACCTCGATTGGCTGCATGCAAGGCAAGCGCTCCACCCTCTGTACTATCTTTCCAACACCATTCTTCAAATTTTAAAAACAAATTACAGACTAGTGACTTTTTTCAAAGTTAAGGAATAATTTTTTGCTGATTTAAGGAATTGAAAAAATTATTTCTAGGTTGTTTTTCCTTTTGTTCTTTTAACGAATTATATGTAATAATTTGGTAATTTATACTTTCTTGTAGGAACTTTGTATTTATTTGGTTCTGTAAGTCTGGTCTGATTGTATGAAAAGAGGTGGAGATCCGGTTAATCAGAATTTTCCTGGAAGAATTCTCGGTTGTATAAGGACTGTCCTGGCTCAGAGTAGGATATTCAATGTCAAGTTGTTTGATCATAGTTGAAAATCCTGTAACCTTCTTTTACACTGGTTTACATAGGTTTAAAACACTTGAGACCTTTTTCTGTTTTGTTTGGGTCACACCCAGCAGTGCTCAGGGCTTACTCCTGGCTCTGCATTCAGGGATTACTTCCTGGTGGAACTTGGGGAAGAATATGGGGTGTCAGGGAACAAACCTGGATTTCCACATGCAAGGCAAATGCTCTACCTTATCTATCACTCCAGCCCCAAAATACTATAGTCTTTACCTGCACAGTGAATATAGATATTTTGTTCATTTAATAAACCGTTTCTTTTAAGGTCAAAATCTTAAGTGATCTATTCATTTTTATTTTACATTGATGGGGGAAAGGACCTATTAAAAGTTCTTTTTTCAGGAGTATAAAATTCTAAAATATAATTTTAAACCATTCCCCTTTCCTAACCTGTTGAATCTCAGTTTGTTAGAATGAACTGCATTCACCATCCTTTCCTACTTCTAATTCAGTTGCCTAGAATACTCAATAGACCCTCATTCTTGCTCATTAACAAAACAGATGTGAGAAAGAATATTGTGCGGTATTTCATCCATAATGGTTATGTTGTTAGGAGCCATGAACAGCCTTTCTGTATCTGGAGTTTCTGTATGTAATTATTAATGACTTTGTTTGGCTAACCAGTGCTTTCTAAAAAGTGTTGAGATTGAGCTTATTTTGTTACACAACTGATTCTTTCTCGTACATCTTAAATATGGGCTTTTTGTGGTTTGATTAGAATAAAAAGCTATATTTATTAGTCTGGAATGCCCATTTATTTAATTTGGAGAACCCCTCTCCCCCCATCCCAAATAATAATAAAGTAAAATGTTATTCCCAGGAGAGAGGGATAACACCAGTGCTAGAAAACATGCTAAGAAGCCCCTTGATTTCCATCCTTGGCACCACATGGCCCCTCGAGTACTTAGTACCCCACTCCAAGCTCTGCAGGTGTGATTCTGGTTTCCCTTAAGCTCCACTGGGCCTGGGAGTAGCCCCTATTAAAAAAAAAAGTATTCCCCTGAGAGCCATCTGGGAAATTTAATCTATAACAGGCAGAATGTCCTCTTTTTACCCTTTACCCTTTTATCATGGCAGGTAGGGGGGCTTTCAACCAGTATTCAGGGACCACTCGCAGATCAGCAATACTCCACCAACCAGGGCAGGATGGTTCAGTACTAGGGCCCTGTGATGCAGTGCTGCTTGGATGCAGTACCCATCATGGCACCCCCTGTGGTGCTTGGGGCTTCTAGAGTCATACCTGGCAGTTCCCAGGGGGCTCTTAGGCCACACCCATCCATTGTTTGGAGAAAAGTGTGATGCCAGGGACTGAATAATTCATTCAGGTCCATTCTAGGCTTATGCCCCTGACTTCTAAAGGATCTCCTGGGCCCTGAGGCTGTATGTTCTAAAAGTGATTATCTGTAATGAATGTAGTCATTGTAATATGATTTGAAGTACAGTATATTTGGACAGTTTCACTGAATAGACAATAAATAGGAGGTTACTAAAATTTCTGATGTTTACTAGTTTACAAAATGCTGATATTTACTGTATGCATGGTGACTTACTTAAAACCATTTTATTTTGCCAGTTTTGCTTGTGTTTGGGGAACACACCAGATAGTACACAGGGGCAACTGCTGGTACTCAGGGGACCATACACTGTGCTGGGATTGAATTGGGATCTGCGTCATGCAAAGCAAATACTTTAACCCCAGTATTATCTGTCAAGGTGCTTGGTTTTGATTGTTTTTTTAAGTTATGCATAGAACTTTTTTTGGAAAGTATTCTAATTCATACGTAGAATCATTGAAGCGAGATAGTCCATGAATATTAAACAATAATTCCTAGTGAAAATTTATAATTTGCTGTATGTATTTTGACTTACTCAGTGCTTGTTTTCATTAGTCATATTTGCTGTAGACTTTTTTTAGATCTAGACTCAACTAGTACTTGTTTAATGATAGATTAGAAGTAGTAGACATATACATTTGCTTTGAAAATGTATGGTTTTATGTTTGAAGTTTAATATGATAGTTGATACTAATCAGTACTTACTATAGGTACTGAAAAAATTAAGAGTAAAATAGTGGATAGTGCTTTATATTCTGGATAGTGCTTTATATTTTTATATAATTGTATTTTCAGTTACAGTGTGCGATACATATATTTGTTAACTAAAATATGGCTCACCTAAAGAGTATTAACTAACAATTTTTTAAAAAATTTTTATTAGTGAGACACCATGAGGTACAGTTGTAGACTTACAAATTTTTGTGCTTGGGTTTCAGTTATACAGTGATCAAATACCCATCCCTCCACCAGTGCCCATTTTCCACCACCATGGATCCCAGTATCCCTCCCACTCCCCATCTCCCCCATCCCACTCTGCCTCTGTGGCAGGGCATTCCCTTTTGTTCTCTCTCTCCTATTGGGTGTTGTGGTTTGCAAAAGAGGCAATGGGTGGCAATCATGTTTGGTCTATAGTCTACTTTCAGCATGCTTCTCCCATCCTGGGAGGATCCTCCCAACACCCTTTATTTGGTGCTCCCTTCTCTGTCTGATCTCCCTTTTCCCCTAGCAAGTGTGGCTGGCCTCCAAGCCATGGAGTAAAATTCCTGGTACTAATCTCGGCCATTCTTGGGTGTTTGTCTCCTATTTTGTTCCTTTATGTTCCCCAGATGAATGCAATCGTTCTATGTCTCTTCCTTTCTTTCTGAGTCATTTCGCTTAACAGATACTTTCCATGTAATACCACTTGTATGTAAATTTCATGACAGTCTTTTGTAACAGCTACTTAGTACTCCATTGTGTAAATGTATCAAAGTTTCTTTAACCAGTCATCTGTTCTCCAGCACTCAGGTTTTTTCCAGATTCTGGCTATTGTAAAGAGTGCTGCAATGAACACCAAGTGCAGATGTCACTTCGACTATACTTTTTTGCCTCTCTGGGATATATTCCCAGGAGTGGTATTGCTGGGTCAAGTGGGAGCTCACTTTCTGATTTGTTGAGAATCGTCCATACTGTTTTCCAAAAGGGCTAAACCAGTCGGCATTCCCACCAGCAGTGAAGGAGGGTCCCTTTCTCGCCACATCCATGCCAGCACCGGTTGCTTTTGTTCTTGTGGATGTGGACCACTCTCTGTGGTGTGAAATGATATCTCATTGTAGTTTTGATCTGCATCTCCCTGATGATTAATGATGTAGAGCATTTTCTCATGTGCCTTTTTGCCATTCGGATTTCTTCTTTGAGAAAGTTTCTGTTTGTTTTGTTGCCCCATTTTTTGATGGGGTTGGATGTTTTCTTCTTGTGGAGTTCAACCAGTACTTTGTATATCCTTGATATCAACCCCTTGTTGGATGTGTATTGGGAAAATATCCTTTCCCATTCTGTAGACTGTCTTTGTATTTTGGTCACTGTTTCTTTGGAGGTGCAGAAGCTTCTTAGTTTAAGATAGTCCCATTTGTCTATCTCTGTTTTCACTTGCTTGGCCAGTGGCGTGACATCTTTGAAGATACCATTAGCTTCAGTATCATGGAGGGTTTTGCCAACTTTTTCTTCAGTGTACCTTTTGGATTCCGGTCAGATGTTGAGATCTTTGATCCACTTTGATCTTACTTTTGTACATGGCGTTAGGCAGAGATCTGAGCCCAGTTTTTTGCATGTAGCCGTCCAGTTTTGCCAGCACAATTTGTTAAAGAGGGTTTCCTTGCTCCACTTCACTTTTCTTGCCCCCTTATCAAAGATTAGATGGTCGTATGCTTGGGGAGAGATGTCAGTATATTCAGCCCTGCTCCATTGGTCTACAGCTCTGCCTTTGTTCCAGTACCATGCTGTTTTAATTATTACTGCTTTGTAGTAGAGTTTGAAGTTAGGGAGGTTGATTCCTCCCATTTTCTTTTTCCCAAGAATTGTGTTAGCTATATGTGGGGGCTTATTGTTCCATATAAATTTCAGGAGTGTTTGCTCCATTTCTTTGAAGAATGTCATGGGTATCCTAATAGGGATCTGTTGAATTTGTACAGTGCTTTGGGAAGTATTGCCATTTTGACAATGTTAATTCTCCCGATCCATGAACAGGGGATATTTTTCCATTTCCTCGTGTCCTCTTTTATTTCCTGAAGCAGTGTTTTGTAGTTTTCTTTGTACTGGTCCTTTACTTCCTTAGTTAAGCTGATTCCTAAGTAATTGATTTTCTGGGGCACAATTGTGAACGGGATTGTTTTCTTCTTGTCACTTTCTTCTCTTTCACTATTTGCATATAGGAAAGCCATGGACTTTTGGGTATTGATTTTATAGCCTGCAACTTTACTATACAAGTCTGTTGTTTCTAGGAGTTTCTTGGTAGATGTTTTAGGGTTCTCTAAGTATAGTATCATATCATCTGTGAATAGTGAGAGCTTGATTTCTTCCTTTCCTACCTGGATGCCCTTAATATCTTTTTCTTGCCTAATCGCTTTTGCAAGTACTTCCAGTACTATATTGAAAAGCAGTGGAGAGAGTGGACATCCTTGTCTCATCCCTGATCTTAGAGGGAAGACTCTCAGCTTTTCCCCATTGAGGATGATGCTTGCTGTAGGCTTGTGGTAGATGGCTTTAACCATATTGAGGAAAGTCCCCTCATTTTGGTGAGGGTTTTCATCATAAATGGGTGTTGGATCTTGTCAAATGCTTTCTCTGCATCTATTGATATGATCATATGATTTTTATCTTTTCTTTTGTTGATATGATGGATTATGTTGATTGATTTCTGAGTGTTAAACCATCCTTGCATCCCCGGGATGAATCCTACTTGGTCATGGTGTATGATCTTTTTGATGAGTAGTTGAATTCTATTTGCTAGTATTTTGTTGAGTATCTTCGCATCTGTGTTCATCAGGGATATTGGCGTGTAGTTTT
Organism: Sorex fumeus; assembly: GCF_029834395.1. Lineage (NCBI taxonomy): Eukaryota > Metazoa > Chordata > Mammalia > Eulipotyphla > Soricidae > Sorex > Sorex fumeus. Next base: position 51,138,248 of record NW_026606104.1, read on the forward strand.
CTTTTCTTGGGGTGTTTTTGTTTCCTTTTGGTATTAGAGAGATATGGGCTTCATAGAAACTGTTTGGGAGAGTTTCCGTTTTTTTTCAATTTCCTGGAAGATCTTGAGAAGGACTGGCAGTAAGTCCTCTTTAAATGTTTGGAAAAAGTTCGCTAGTGAATCCATCTGGACCAGGGCTTTTGTTTTTTGGGAAGACTTTTGATTACAGTTTCAATTTCCTTGATGTTAACAGGTCTATTCAGATACTCTAGATCTTCTTGATTCAGCTTTGGGAGATTATAGGAGTCCAGGAATTTATCCATTTCTTCTAGGTTCTCTTGTGTCGTGGCAATCAGACTTTCAAAGTAGTCTATGATGATCTTTTGGATTTCTTTGGTTTCTGTTGTGATATCCCCCTTCTCATTTCTGATTCGGTTTATTAGGGTTCTCTCTCTCTCTGTTTCTTTGTGAGTATTGCTAGTGGTTTATCTGTCTTGTTTATTTTCTCGAAGAACCAGCTCTTGGTTTCATTGATCTTTCGGATTGTATCTTTGGTTTCCATGTCAGTGATTTCTGCTCTGAGTTTTATGATCTCTTTCCTTCTGCCTGATTTAGGCTCTTTCTGTTGATCCTTTTCTAAGGTCTTGAGCTGTGAGGTCAAGTTGTTTACGTGCATCCTTTTTACAGTCCTAAGATATGCTTGCAGAGCTATAAATTTCCCCCTTAATATGGCTTTCGCTGCATCCCATAGGTTCTGGTAGCTTGTGTCTTCATTCTCATTTGTTTCCAGGTATCTTTTGATTTCGTCCTTGACTTCCTTCCTGATCCACTCGTTGTTTCAGCATTGAGTTGTTTAATTTCCAGGTGTTTGATTTGGTTCTCCGTATCTGTGTGTGATTCACTTCTATCCTCAGTGCATCGTGGTCTGAAAAGATGGTTGATACTATTTCTATCTTCCTGATTCTGTTGAGGTATGTTTTGTGTCCTAGCACATGGTCTATTTTGGAAAATATTTCGTGCGCACTGGAGAAGAATGTGTATTCTTTCTTTTGGGGGTGTAAAGCCTTGTATAGGTCTATAAGCCCTTTCTCTTCAATTTCTTCTTTCAAAGCCAATGATTCCTTGCTGAGTTTTGTTTTTGTTGATCTATCCAGAAGTGATAAGGCAATATTGAAGTCTCCAACTACTATTGTGTTGCTAGCAATGTTCTCCTTAAAATCTGTTAGCAGTTGTTTTAAATATTTAGCTATTCCCTCATTAGGTGCATATACATTTAAGAGTATGATTTCTTCCTGAACTAACAATTGTTTCTTCCATTAATTTATATTAAAAACTTTTGGATACTTAAACTTAATGATGAGTTTTTTAAAATTTCTCACTGATCCCATTTATGGTTGCTAGATAAAATATAGGAAGCGTTGTTAAATTGGAATTTAGATAAACTGACAAATTTTATTTGTTTTTATTTTTTTTTTTTTCTTTTTGGGTCATACCCGGTGATGCACAGGGGTTATTCCTGGCTCATGCACTCAGGAATTACTCCTGGCGGTGCTCGGGGGACCATGCTGGGAATCAAACCCGGGTCGGCTATGTGCAAGGCAAACACCCTGCCCGCTGTGCTATCGCTCCAGCCCTCTGACAAATTTTAAAATGTTTATATTCTGTATAATGTTAGGAATATGCACAGTTGTTTACCCATCATTTATCTAAAAAAATTAAATTTTATTTAAAAATTATATTTTTACTTGTTAAATCTGATAACCTTGGGGCTGGAGTGATAGTACAATGGGGAGGGCATTTGTCTTGAGCACAGCTGATCCTGGTTCAATCCCCAGTATCCCATTTGGTCCCCAGAGCACTGCCAGGAATAATTCCTGAGTGCAGAGCCAGGAGAAGCCTCTGAGCATTTCCGTGTGACCCAAAAAGAAAAAAAAAATCTGATAACCTCAAGATCTGTTAGAACAATGAAAGGAAAAATAACTTTAAAGTGTTATAGACTGGTGTGAGCACATAATAGTGTGTCTGATTTGATTAATAGGCATCTATCTTGATTTACAATTTATGAGGGGGGAAAAAACTAACTCAAATTTTTATTTCTAAATAATATAGCTATAATGCATATATGTAGAGAATTAAATATATTATCTTTAGGTGTATTATCATAGAAACAAACAAATATTTTCTTTCCCCAACCCTTTTTTACATTGATTGCAACCCTAAAAGCATTCTTATAAATAGTGTTTTTAAATAATATAGTTATAATGCATATATGTAGAGAATTAAATATATTGTCTTTAGTTGTATTATCATAGAAATCAACTAAAAGATATTTTATTTCAACAATTTTTTTTTCATTGATTGCAACCCTAAAAGCATCTTATAAATAGTGTTTTTCAGTGACTCAACTTGCTTTTTATTTAGGCTCTTTTCTGTTCTGATGAATCTTTGGATTTAGGCTCTCCAAATAGGGCACTTAGTAATTTTATTAATTGAAAAGAACTTGTAAATTTCTAATAAAGACATTGTGGAAAGTTAATTTATTTATGGTAAAAGTGCACTGAAACATAATCATGAATATATGTATTTGAGATCCAAGAAAAAAAGAGTAAGAATTAGAAATTAGAATCAGAAATTAACATGTACTTTAAATTTTTTTCTAATCTCTTAATTCAGCTGGAATTAAGAGATTAATTCCAGTTGAATTAATTAAGGGCTGGAGCGATAGCACAGCGGTAGGGCGTTTGCCTTGCACGCAGCCAACATGGCCGACCCGAGTTCGATTCCTCCGCCCCTCTTGGAGAGCCCGGCAAGCTACCAAGAGTATCTCGCCCGCACGGCAGAGCCTGGCAAGCCACCCGTGATGTATTCGATATGCCAAACACAGTAACAACAAAATCTCCAATGGAGATGTTACTGGGCCCGCTCGAGCAAATCGATGAACAACGGGAGGGCCTTTACCTTTACCTTTACCTCTTAATTCAAAATGAAGAAGTATTTATAAGACTTTTGTCACTTTAAAATTATCATACAATTGGTAAGTCCCAGTAAAAGTGTATTTTAACATTTGATATGATTTATAGTTTTAATGTTAGATCTGTTCCTTTCCAATACATAAAACAGGATTTTCCTCACCTTTATACAGTTTGTATAAAAATACCAGTAAAATTTCTGCTAATGGAGAAGAAAATTGGGAGTGTGATAAAGGGGAAATGCATAGGTTTTGGAGACAAGCTCTAGTTTTCAAATTAACTGTCACTTTATGATGATGTGTCAAGTTGTTGTTGATTGTGACAAATGTACCATTCTGGTGCAGAGATGTTTATATTGGGGGAGAGATTGTGCATATGTGAAAGACAGAAGGCATATGGACAGTCTCATCTGCTCAATTTTGTTGTGAGCCTAAAACTGCTTTCAAAAATTAAAAAAATTTTTTAAAAAAGCTTGGACATTGTTGGCAGTGCATTTAATCTTTATTAGCTTTAATTTCCTTATCTGTACAATGGAATAGTAAAAAGAATTTATGTATGCAAAGAAAGTGACACTTCTCTTCCTTTTTTGAGTCACTATTACAATTGTGTATACAGATAAGCAGATTTGTATAACAAATTTCCATTTACTCATCACCCAAATGAGAGTATTCGATATGCCAGACACAGTAACAACAAAGTCTCCAATGGAGACGTTACTGGGCCCGCTCGAGCAAATCGACGATCAACGGGAGGGCCTTTACCTTTTACCTTTACCATCACCCAAATGAAATAAATTTCAACCTATGTAGAATTATTTCTTTCATGCATTCCTCTCTCCTATTTGGGTTTTTTGACCCCTACCTAGTAATGTTCAGAGCAGTTCCAAGGCAGCAGTCTTACTTCCTTTACTTTCTTTCAGCCTTCTGAATTTTGGGGGGGAAGGGAGATACATCTGATACTGCTATAGATTTATTCCTGGATAAGTCAGGGATTCCTGGATAAGTCAGGGATCACTCCTGCTGGGCTCGGGGGATCTTATGGGGTGTTGGGTATCAAAAACGGCCACATGCAAGGCGAGTTAAGTAACTCGCTGTAATATCTATCTCTCTGGCCCTCATCCCTCTCCTGAATTTTTAGAAGCATACTCTAGTCATAATGTATTTCATTCATAAGTATCTATAAAGTATAGATATCTATAAAATGTAAAGTATCTATAAAAACTGTGGACTTTAAATGAGCCACAGTACCATAATCATGGGAAAATTATATTCCTTATATCAAATATAGTGTTCACGTTTATAGTTGTCCTTATTCTTTTAAACATTTTTCAGTTTTATTTTCATAAAGTTGTTTACAATAATTGATTGCATTGAATATTTCAAGACCAATCCCATTACCATTACACCTTCCCCACCACCATTATTTCATATTTTCCTCCCACCACTCAAGCCTGCTAAATAATTTATTTTGTATTGCATGTTATGAATAGTAAGACATTGAAGCTCCTGGAATTCTAAACTTTTAAATAATTGGGGTCCAGAGGAATCTCTGAGTGTGCCACTCTCTTCCAAGATTTATTTGAGTCTCTAGATCATGGCCATTAATGCGCTTAAATGGCACCCAGAGGCAGTTCTGGGGCTTGACTGCCAGGAAATTGGAAGGGCAGGGAGATGGCGGGAGGTCGCCCATTTCCGACTCTGTGAAACCTGGAGTTTTCAGTCATAAGTCCCATATACCTGGATTTTTCAGTGGATTCATTCTCATGCTTGGGGAGCTCCGGATGAGCCTGTGAAGCTCGACCGTGGGCGTGGCAGTGATTGGGTTCAGGTTTGCCGCTTCAGGGGTTCAATTTTAGGACTCACTGCTGATAGTGCTCAGGGGACCATTTGCAGAGCTAGGGATCAAACCCAGGTTGGCCAGATGTGAGGCAAGTGTTGTACCTGCTGTATTATCTCTCCAGTCCCCTACTTTTTTTTTTTAAATTTGAAATTTAAGTAAGTTCTAAACATTGTGATTGTGTTTTAAGTGTCTTTCAGTCTGAGTTTTCTGTTGTACAATTTGTGGACAGTTTGTTATGGTATAATATAGTTTCTTTCTGTAAATAGTTAGGACCTAAAACAAAGTTCTTCAGCCACTGTCCTATAAACCACTGCCAGTCTGCAAGTTCAGAAAGGTTGAAAATCACTGGTCTACTGCTGTGGCTATTACTGCAGGACAGGCACTGGTCCACGCATATAAAAGGCTTACAAGGGGCCATGGGGCCAAAGTGAGGCCGACCTGGGTTTGATCTCTGGTATCCCATATGGTCCACTGAACCCCACCAGGAGTGATTCCTGAGCAGAGCCAGGAGTAATTTCTGAGTGTGGTCGGGTGTGGTCCAAAAGAAGGGGGTCCTTACACTGCCATAAAGACTTGCTCAGGATCAGAGTTGTTTTCTCATTTTGCCTTTGGTTTTGGACAATACCCGACAGAGCCTGCATACTTCATGCTGGAGTCCTCTTGGCTGTGCTTGAGGGACCATGCTGGTACCAGGTAATCAGACCCATGGTTCTGGCATGTAAAGCATATGCTCCATCCCTTTTTTCTATCTCCCTGGTTAGGACAGTTTAGTTTAGTTTTAGAATTTGTCCTAAATCCAGCGATGCTTAGGGGTTACTCCTGGGTCTGAACTCAGGAAGTACTCCTGGGAGTGCTCAGGGAACTATATGGAATGCCATAGATCAAACCTGGTTTGACTGTGCACAAGACAACTGTACGTGCCCTACCCACTGTGCTGTCTATCTCTCCAGCCGTCTGGGTAGGACATTATAAAATAAAACTTAATTCTGTTGACTTTTACTTTCACTTCATTCAGATTCAACAAAGAGTTTACTTAACCCAGTAGTTCCCAAATCTTAATTCTATTTGACTTTTCAACTGTATTTGACTAAGTACTTTCCCTCTTGAAACACTCCTTTTCTGCTTGGCTAGATACCAGTTTTTGTAGTTCCTCCTCCAATCTTGTGGCTATCACTTCTTATCACTTCTTATTATTTTATTGTTTCCTTTTCATCTTTCCAAACTCTAAACTTTGGAACTGTCCAAGACTTAGTACTCTTCTATACTATCATAGTCTGTTTTATCTCCTACCCCTGTGAGTGTTGAAAAGATTAGCTTTTTTTTTTTTTTTGCAGGGAAACGCTGGGGGAGTTGAGGGGAAAACACCCAGCAGTGTGCTCAAGGCTGACTCCTGGCTTTGCACTCAGGGATCACTCCTGGTGGGGCTCTGGGAATATATGGAATGCCAGGGATCAAACCACGGTCAGCCGTGTGCAAGGCAAGCTCCTTACCCTCTGTACTATCTCTCTCTAGCTTTGAGAATGCCAGCTTTTACCTCTCCAGCCTAGACTTCTACCTTGAACTTGTCTACATACATGGATAGTTTTTTTGCTTTTTGGGTCACACCCGGCGATGCACAGGGGTTACTCCTGGCTCTGCACTCAGGAATTACCCCTGGCGGTGCTCAGGGGACCATACGGGATGCTGGGAATCAAACCCAGGTCAGTGGCATGCAAGGCAAACGCCCTACCCGCTGTGCTATTGCTCCAGCCCCATACATGTATAGTTTTAAACTTAGAACATCCTAAAACATGGCAGGCTACTGAATGTAACCTGCCCACACGGCAGAGTCTGGCAAACTCCCCGTGGCGTACCCAATATGCCAAATACCAGTAACAATGATGGGTCTCATTCTCCTAACCCTGAAAGGGCCTTGAATATGGCACTTTAAAATCTCAGGGCTAGGACGAAGGAGACATTACTGGTGCCTGCTCGAGGCAATTGACGAACAACAGGATGATCCTGATCGTGATCGTAAAACTCATTTCCTTTCCAAACTTGCTCTTATCACTGAGTTTTCTATCTCAGTAAATCGCATTTCCAGTCTTCTTGTTTTTTCTTCTTATTCTCATTCTTCTCCTCCTCTTCATCCTTTCCGCTCCTCTTTTTCCTCCTCCCTGTTTCCCCCTTGATGATTCTTTCCTTTCATATCCCACAGTTCTTATTCAGTCCATTAGCAGTTTTCACCCAGTTTATTTTCTAATTATTGTCCATATCAACATTCTTTCAGTTGCTACCATTCTAAACCTAAATCAACATTATTAACCTTTGCCTGGACAATTAGTCTGCTAATTGGTCTCCCTGCTTGTACCCTTAATTATTTTTTATATAGCAGCTTGGGATGATCTTTTAAAAAAAAATTAAGCGAGATCATAGTGCTTCCTGACTTAGAGCCCTTTGTTACTTATTTTCAGAAGAAACAAACAAACAAAAAGATCCAAAGACCTTATTTTGTATGAGCTGATCTCATTTACCCTCCTCTCTTGCACACTCTGCTTCAGGCATAGTGATCTGTTTTCTGTTCTTCAGACATCAAGCAAGCATCTGCTTCATCCTTTATACTTTATTTTCCTTCTGCCTAGAATGTTGTTCAGATATTCACAAGACTTTTCTCCCGTTTTCTGTCTGCTTAGCCTACTTTCAGAAGCCTTCTTTGATAAAGCTTCCTAAAGTGATAAACTTCTTACTGTTGCTCCCCCCATCACCAAGCATACTCTTTCTACACCTGTAATTCACTTTCTTTCATGCATTTGTTAGCACCTGATCGATGAAAAATAAATGCATTATAATCTGCTCTATACCTACTTGAGCACCTTATGGGAATCAAATGTTTATTTTTTCAGTTCTCTGTAATTATTATTAAAATTATATTTCTTTTTCTGTTTTTATTTTGGTTTTACTTTGGGATCACACCTGGCTATGCTCAGGGGTTACTCCTGGATCTGCATTCAGGAACCACTCCTACTGGGTTCAGGGAACCTTATGGGATGCCTGGGATCAGAAACAGGATTGAAGAAGATAACAAGGGTTTCAGTGTTTACCTTGCAAGAGGCCAACCCTGGTTCAGTCCCTTGTACCTAATATAGTCTCCTAAGCACTGTCAGAAATGTTAACCTGACCTCAGAGCCAGAGGAAACCATGAACACTTCTCCACACACATAAAAAAGGGCGAAGAAACAAAACTGAAATCAGTATCCTTGATGAATGTATATGCATAGGCCTTCAATAGAATCTTAGCAAACTTAAATCAATAGTTTATTTAAAGGATCATGAATCATGACCAAATGACTTTTATTACAGGGATAAAAGTATGATTCACTATATACAATTCAGTTGTAATGCATTGCAAACATGGAAGAATAAAATTCATATGGTCATATCAGTAGATACAAATAAAGCTTTTAACAAGATTTAGCATCTGTGAAAAACTGAACAACCTCAAAATAGTAAAGGTGATATACAGCAAGCCTATGGGTAGCATACTCAGTGGCAAAAACAAAGCTTTTTCCCTCTAAGATTAGGCACAATTCTGGGATTTCTATCCCTTCTGGTCTCTATTACTCAACATGGTATTGGAAAATCTAACCAGAGCATTAGGTAGGAGATAAAAATAAAAGGGATCCAAGACAAAAAAAAAAATTGTAAAATTACCACTGTTTGCAGATGATGTTAGAAAACTCAAAAGCCATTACTAAAAAAAATAATAATAATAATTAAAAACATCAGGCCCTGATACTCCCAGGCTTACTGTCCCTTTTTCTTAGGGGAAGTGGGGGGGTGCCCCTTCCTGAAATCTGTATTTCTTAAGTGAACAAATAGAAAGTGCTCCCCTAGATCATTCCAGCACACCCAGGGATTAGTATTGCCCACTTTAGGAATTCTTCACTTGACCAGTAGATTGGCAGGTGGGAAAAAAAAATCAAAATGCTTAAATCTGTTATATTTCTATATGGGAACAGATGAACAATAGAAGAGAGAAAAATAAAAAACATTCTTATTTACAGTTGTGTCAGAAAGAATGAAATATCTAGGAATTCACAAATTAGGTAAAAGACTTGTAATTCAAAAACTAAGTTGTTAGAAGAATTAGAAGATAAAAGAAAATGGAAAATTATTAAAAGAATTATAAGAGGGCCAGGGAAATAACTTCAAAAGCCTAGTGCATATGATTTGCGTACAGGACTTGATCTCTGCCACTGCATGGTCCCCCTAAGCACTGCCTGTGGTGACCCTTGAGCACTAATCTAGTTGTAGCCTCTCAGCACCACTGTGGGTGGCTCAGAAACAAAAATTTAAAGAAGACACAGGAAGTGGAAAGATATTCACTCATGGATTGGTAGAATTATCATTGTTAAAACAATCATCCTAGGGCCTGTTGACCTTGCATGTGACCAATCCAGTTCTGTCTTTGGCACCACAAGATCCCCCCAAGCTTCACTGGGTGCATTCCTGAATAAGGCCCAAGAGCACCACTGGCGTGCCTAGGTAATCCCCAGGACCAAACAGCATCCATCCAGGTGCCCTAGCACTGAATGCCAACTGGCTGAGAATGGCTAGGATGAGTCCTGGGCATCTTTGAGGGTGAGAAGGAATCAGAATATTCAATCACTGTATCCAAAGAATTGTACAAATTTAATGCAGTTGTTAAGAAAATTTCAATGGAATAGAACAGATGCTGCTAAAATTCACATGGCACCGCAGAAGATTGCTATTAGCCAAAGCAGTAATGAAAAAAAGGAGTAGAAGCATCATGCCCAACTTTTTTTTTTTATAATTTATTTATTTATTGAATCACTGTGGGAAAAGTTACAGAGCTTTCAGGTTTAGGTTTCAGTCATGTAAATATCAAACACATTTCCCTTTACCAATACTTATTTTTACCCGCGAACCCCAATAGAACCCCACCTCCCACCCCTCCCAATTCCTGTGAGGCAGATGAGTTCTAGTTAACACTCTATCTACTTTGACTAGATTTATTGTTTCAATAAAAGATGCACCATTATTATTTAGAGATTACGACCCGCCCCCCCAAATCAGACATGCTGAAAAAGCGTTGTGAAATGATTTGCTTTCTACAGCTGGGTTTTAAGAATTAAATGATGTTGACCGCTATTGCGGCCGTGCGGTTTTGGATTTCTGCTATTTTACTTATTAACCCTGGAAGTATTTCTATTAAAAGTTAGATAGTTAAGAGATTGGTTTCTGTGCTCTGGATTTGTGGCCGTGCCGGAGAGCCGCTCGTGGGGGGCAACTGGTGACCTTGGTAGGGCGTGAAGGATGGACCGGAACGCCCCCCTTCCCATGAGGTCCCTGCCGCCCCCACCCCCGGCTCAAACCTGCTGTCCACAAGGCTCCCAGCCGGCCGCCATCTTTCTTTCCGGAAAGGCCAGGGCGAATGGGGCAACACCCTTTCCCCTCCGGGCAGCATGCCCAACTTTAAACTATACGCAATGCTATAATAACAGGGGACATGGGAATAAAAATAGATAAGATCTATGGATAGAATTGAGAGTGCAGAATTATTCTCACGTATGCAAAGAATTAATTTATGATAAAGGAGCCCGCGAGCATAAGATAGAGGGAAAAAAAACTCTCCAACAATTGGTGTGGAAAAAATTGGATTGTTAAAGAATACAATTTGACCCTGGTGATTGCACAAGGGTTAAAGTGCATATTTTGTGTGCGGGATGCATGGTTCCCTGATCATCACTGGAAGAGATCCCCAGGTGCCCTTATATGTGGCACGTAAAAACAAACAAAAATCAAAAGAATGAAATTGATCACTACCTCTTACCAAGCACAAATGCTTATTCAAATAGATCAAAGACTTATATGTTTGGGTAGGGGGATTAAAAAAAAAAACTTGGATGTTAAAAAACTTTAAAATACAAAATAGAGAAAATACTCCATGATATTGACTTCAATGATGTCTTTACTTTTTTCTTTGAACTTTTTTTTATTAGTGAAACACCATGACTTAAGTGATGTCTTTAGACAAGCAAAATATGTCTTTTTTTCAACAAGCAAAAAGTGAATAAAGGGATAATAAGTAAAGTAAAAGTAAAGGCCCTCCCGTTGATCATCGATTTGCTCGAGCGGGCCCAGTAACGTCTCCATTGGAGACTTTGTTGTTACTGTGTCTGGCATATCAAATACGTCACGGGGAGCTTGCCAGGCTCTGCCGTGCGAGCGAGATACTCTCGGTAGCTTGCCGACAAAATTTTCTGCACAGTGAAAGAAATGCATTAAAACAAAGACATTCTAATGAATGAGAAAAAAAGGCTTTCACACACATATGTCTGAAAAAAATATTTAGTGAATTTATAGAATGCAATACCAACAAAAAAGCTCCATGAAAAATAGAATAGCTCAATAGATACTTCACAGCAGATGAACATATAGCCACAGGCACATGAAAAAAGAAATGTTCATTATCACTTATCACGCAACAGGGATGAATGGAGATGTTACTGGCGCCCACTCGAGCAAATCGATGAGTAACAGGGTATCAAGTGATCAAGTGATTATCACTTATAATCAGGGAAGTACAGGTTAAAACAATGTGATATCACATTACATCTGTATTAATGTCTTATACGAGAAGGCCAGAAGCAGCAAGTATGGCAGGGATGTGGAGAAAAAGCCCTTGAGCACTATTGATGATAATGTAATTTTGTTCAGCCTTTATGAGAAACAGTACGAAGATTTCCCAAAAAATTAACAACAGTGCCATATGATTCAACAGTTCTACTCTTATCTATCCAGAGCATACAAAAACACTAATTTGTTAAGATATGTGCAGTTATATTCATTGCAGTACTATTTATTATAGCCAAGATTTGGAAGCAACCTGTGTCCAACAGCAGATGAGTAGATAAAGAAGATACGCTATATATAAAAAAAATAGAATATTATTCAGCCCTTAAAAAAGACAAAGACAAAATATTGCTTTTTATTCCAATATCGATGGAAGTGGAATCAAATGAATAAAAAAGATGAATACTAACTGATCTCACAAGTATTAAAAAAAATTTTTTTAATTAAAGGTAAGAAATTATGCTCAACTGAAAGTACACCCTTAGATTCTACCACAGAATTGGAGTGCAGGCAAGGAGTGCAATTCTAGCACCCTTTGAAAAAATTTTAGAACTCTAGGAGCACACATCTTGTACAATCATAACACTGATATACCAAGAAGTAGCACACCACATTTGATGGGGTATAAGGTAGAACACAACCAATCTTGATAAATATATATATATGTGTATATGTATATATACACACACACATATATATGTATGTGTATGTGTGTGTGTGTGTGTGTGTACACAAGACTCAAACTCCAACAACAAGCTAATGATCTCTCTCATACAGGGCCTTAATGGCTCCAAGATGAGATACAGCAATTTTCACACACTTTCCTCTATGGAAACCTTTTTGGATCATTTTTAGTCAATTATTCATAACAATATAAAATAAATCATTTAGTATCTGCCTTTGGGGCAGGCTTGGGTCATGGTGTAAAAGCTTGAAATAATGGTAGTGGGAAGGTGTAATGGTGGTGGGATTGGTGTTGTAATATTGAATGTAATCACTGAACAATTCTTTGAAAATAAAATTTAAAAAACAAAACAACAACAAAAAAGACATTGGCTAAGTAGAGGTGCTGACTTTTTGCTTTTAGCTTGGTTGACCACTAATTAAAGCTTTATTCCCTACAAAAAAAAAAAAGGTAAGAAATGACTGAAAGAAAGGTTCCATTGGACTGAGATGGAGACATAATGAAACTTTGTTGGTCAATGTGGTGTAGTAACAACGCACACCTCGAGTACTAGAGTATAAAAATTTACATTCTTGCACATCAGTGTAACCACAATAAAATAAAAACCTGCGTATCTCACAGTGAATACAATAAGAATGTAAAAGTGAAAAACTTTTCATCTGTGTGAGCAGAGATAGTTCAACAGGCTAGAGTGAACACTTTGTAGGAAGCTGGTCCTTAAAGAACAACCCCTAAGCCCCAAGAAGTACTGCCAGATGTGACTCACAAAGTATTTGCTCATCTTAAATCCCCCCCAATTAAATTTTTTTTAAATGAAGTATATAGTCATAGTTTAAAAAACATTGGGGAGGGGCTGGAGTGATAACACAGTGAGTAGGGCGTTTGCCTTGCACGTGGCCGACCCGAGTTCAATTCCCAGCATCCCGTATGGTCTCCCAGCACTGCCAGGAATAATTCCTGAGTGCAGAGCCAGGAGTAACCCCTGTGCGTCGCCAGGTGTGACCCAAAAAGAAAAAATAAATAAAATAAAAAACACTGGGGAGAGGGCTTAGTATGTGGTTCATACCTTCAGTGATCAGGGGCTGTTATTGGCTTTGTTGAGGAGTGACACCTGTTGTTCAGGGAACCATATAAATACTCAAACCAGGTCAGCAGGATGTAAGGCCAAAGGCAAGAATCTTACTCCCTGTGTTGTCTGTCTATCCAGTTACCATAACTTTAATTTCAATTAAATTTTATAATTGTAATCACAGGGCTGGAGCAATAGTACAGTGGGTAGGGTGTTTGCCTTGCACGAGGCCGACCCAGGTTTTATTCCTCCGCCCTTCTCGGAGAGCCTGGCACATTATCAAGAATATCCCGCCCTAACGGCAGAACCTGGCAAGATTCCCGTGGCATATTCGATATGCCAAAAACAGTAACAAGTCTCACAATGGAGACGCAGTGGTGCCCCCTCGAGCAAATCGACGAACACCGGGATGACAGTGCTACGCTGCAATTATAATTACAGTATATGTATGACATGTGATGGTAGGATACTCAGCTTCAAAAAAGAGGTGATTTTGCAATTTCTTTAATACGAATGATGCTGGTGGGTAGGCATTCTGTAAGTTGAAATAAGAGAAAATACAAGCCCTGCATAATAGCGCGTCTACTTGAAACCTTAAAAAGGCAGGAATCCGGGGATAGATCAGTGGCAGGTTGTGAGTTCAGTCTCCAGCTCTATATTCTGGTTGCCATCCAAGAGGTATAGCAGTATGTAGTTTCCTGCACACCACAACCACGTTTTGTGAGTCCTACTAATGTGTGACTGATTCCTGTTAAGCAGCACAACCATGTATTTTGGGGTAGGGAGTGGGGCAACCAGCTATCTACAACTTCTCAGTCATTTCAGCAACAATGAAGGGATAGGGAGCATGTTTTTAAAAATGTTTAGGTCATACTTGGTTTGCTCTTCAATAAGAAACATGCCACTTGAGAGGGCTGGGACTAGGACAGGGAGGGGGCAACATTTATGGTAGAGAGAAGTGTCCAGCTGGGAGTAGGAGATAGTGTTGAAAAATGGTAAAGTGTTACATATGACGCCCTCTGAGCAGGGGCTGGAGTGATAGTACAGTGGGTAGAGCGTTTGCCTTGCATGAAGCCAGACCAGGTTCAATCCCTGGCATCCCATATGGTCCCTCAAGCAAGCAATGCCAGGAGTGATTTCTGAATGCAGAGTTAGGAGAAACCCCTAAGCATTGCTGGATGTGACTCAAAAAGCAAAAAAATAAAAAAAAAAAAACCAAAAAACCCTATGAGCAACAGTACTGTAAACCACATTGCAAAAACTTATTTTAAAAAAGCGCCTGTCGGGGGTTTGGTGCCGCCAGCAGGTCATTCTGTACCTGTGAGGCAAGTGCATCAGCAGCCTGATGGCACCTTCAGACTTCCAGATACCCCAAAATTGCTGCTGTGCCTTTGGTCAGACCCCAAAAACTTGGGGCAAAGTTTACCAAGAAAGTAAACGTCCAAATCCAGCTCAGCTATATAATTGGAGGCATGGCCTCTCTGGCTCCTGATCAAGCCGTTTAATGGCCATGATCCCAGAGACTCAAACAAATCTTGAAACCCAGCAGCTTTTGGCAGAAATACGTCCGGTCCCTGCAGTAGGTTGCCGGGGTCGGGGCACCTCAGGTGGGAACAGGTTTCGTGCCTTGGCCTATTCCCCCTGGTGGCCCAGTGGCTCTCATCCTCCAGAGGCCACTGGAGTCAGGTTTGGACCCACAGTGATGAGGCACATGGGGCCTCACAGAATGGGGGTGGAGCCAGCCCTTTCCTCCCCGTCCCAACGAGACCTCGAGTTGCTGCCCACAAATGGCCTCTCTGGCTCTTGATCAAGCTGCTTAACGGCCATGATTCCAGAGACTCAGAGACAATCTTGGAACCCAGTGGCTTTTGGCAGAAATGCGTCTGGACCCGCAGTAGGTTACTGTCACCGGCCGCCCCAGGGGTAAAATGGTGTTGTCCCTCCGCCTGCTCCCCCTAAGCGGCAATGTGACCGCCATCCTCCAGAGGCTATTGGACAGTCAGGTTTGGACCCTCAGTGACAACACACGTGGGGCCTCACGGAGGGGGTGGAGCCGGCCCTTTCCTCCCCACTCTGAGACCCCAAGTCACTACCCACGAACAGCCTCTATGGCTCCTGATCAAACTGCTTAACGGCTATGATACCAGAGACTCGGGAACAAATCTTGGAACCCAGCAGGTTTTGGCAGATTTAATTGTTAAAACTTCGGAATTCCAAAATCCACACGACACCATATGTTATTCATAACCAACAATAGAAAACAAATTGTCTAGTTTTGCCTTTTTAGTAGATCTGAGTGTTGGGGTAAAATCCCAAATAATAATGGTGGGTCTGGCGTCAAAATATTGAATGTAATCAAAGTAGAGAGAGAGTAATGTGGAAATCATCTGCCCACAGGTTGGGGGAGGGTGTGGGATGGAGGTATACTGGGGTTTTTGGTGGTGGAGAATGGGCACTGGTGAAGGTATGGGTGTTTCATTGTATGACCGAGACTTAGACCCGAAAGCTTTGTAACTGCTCTCACGATGATTCAATAAATAAAATTATAAAATAATGAAAAAAAATGTAAGGTGGAGTTCATGCACAATTCAATCAGCTAATCAGTGGCTGAATAAATAGCAGTACTCTTACATTAAAAAAAAAAAAAGCACCTACCGAAGAGATAGGTGGGGGTGATGGGAGGGAACCTGGGGGCACTGGTGCTGGGAAATGTACACTGGAAGAGGGATGGGTGTTGGAATACTGTATGACCGAAGCCCAATCATGAACAGTTTTGTAATGGTCTATCTCACAGTGATTCATTAAAAAAAAAAAAGTGCCTCTCACAGAAGCAGACTGGTGAGTGGGAGGCAAATTGTAGGGGGAGCATTGGTAGAATAAAGTGGACAATGGTGAAGGCAGTAGTGTTGAAACATTATATGCCTGAAACCCAATCATGAATAACTTCATGATTTCACAGTGAGTAAATAAGAAATTAAAAATAAAAGCTTGGCTTGTTCTTCAAGCCTGTGTTCTCCCCTTAACACATACTTCTTCTCTTTCACCTCATATCTTTCTAAGTTTCTATCTTGCTTCACCAAAAATAATAACAAATTTTAGGTCAAATTCATAGAAATAAAAAGTAGGGTTCCTGAACCTGGGGATGTGACTTTGTGGTAGATTTGCATGTGTGATGTCTCAGTTTCAGTTTTCTGCATTGCCCTACATTGTCAATAGTAGTGATTGGCATTATCACTGTGAGCCCCAACACTACAACAAAATCGACTTTTAGTACATTACAGCCAAGTGTGTGACTGCTGGGGAGTAGGGTAACCAAGTATACAGACATCCTTATCACCAGGTTGAGCATTGAACTGTTCAGCCTGCTTGGCCGATTATTTCTGGGAATGGGACCCTGAGCTGTACTTGAAACACCCCCACCCCCCATGTATATTGAAGGACTTGAGAGATGATACAGGAGTGTTAAGATTCTTGCCTTGTATGTAGCATACCGTGGTTCAATCCTTGACACTGTATATATTGTTCCCCAAGCATCTCCAGGAATGATCCCTGAGCACAGAGCTAGGAGTAGCCCCTAAGCACCACTGGGTATAGTTAAACCCCTCATCTCCCAAAATGTATATTGAAAGGGCTCTTGGAAACAATTCAGGTGGATATAAACTCTGTTGAGGGCGAAGTTTAAAGGTCTTTGAGAAAGGACTGAAGCCAAAAGTTATAATTAAAGAAATAGCAGAAGAAACCTTTCTGAGAAATTGAACTCAGACCAAAATTAATCATGTATTTAATAAAGCAAAAAATAGGAACACACAAGGACTTATTTGTGTATTCCTAAGTCTCAAATACAGAATACTACTTAAAGGAATAAGAAATCCATATTACCAATGTTATAAATAATGTGTGGAAATTTCAAGATAAATTTGTATGGGTTCATTGTCAAGCTAGTTGTTTTTGTATGAAGGCAGTACATTACTGAATGAAAAGGATTTGAAAAATTACCGTACTCCAGAGAGCTTTTTTATAACAGCTATTTAAGACATCAGAATAGGGTCTGAAGATAGTACAGCCTTGCACTAAACTGACCCAGGGTTGACTTATGAACCATGTATGGTCCCTTCTACCTACCATGAGTGATCCCTGAGCACAGCTGATTGTGATGAACCCCCCCACACCACCAAAGCTCTAGAATAATGAAAGATACATGTGAATCTTCAAGAATTATCAGAATTAGTGTGAGTGGAAAGCAAAGAAACAACAGCATTTTGTCATCTTTAGATTTGGTGAACAATAGTACAAGAGCAAAATGGTACAGCTTGTAGGGTGCTTACCTTGTCCATGATTGACCCAGGTTTGATTCCTGGTTCCTTATATGGTACTCAAAGCCTGCCAGGAGTGATTCCTGAGTACAGATCCAGGAGTAAACTGAGCACTGGCAAGTGTGGTAGGAAAACAAAAACAAAATTCACAGGGATACATAGAAATACACACCGGATTATGTACAGTCTGGTTATAGAAGCCTCAGTTGTAAGGAGAAAAACATAGGTTCAAACCTGGTAAAACTGAAGCAACTTTGTAACTAAAGTTAAGCAAAAATTATAATAAAATTTGTATGTTTGTATATTTTATCTCTCATTTATCTTAATCTATTTAGCACAATTGCTGGATGATAGCACAGTGGGTAGGGCATTTGCCTTGCACACGGCTGACCCAGCCCAGCCGGGTTTGATTCCTCCACCCCTCTCGGAGAGCCTGTCAAGCTACCGAGAGTATCTCACCCACACTGCAAAGTCTGTCAAGCTACCGGTGACATATTCGATATGCCAAACACAGTAACAAGTATCACAATGGAACCATTACTGGGCCTGCTCGAGCAGATCGATGAACAACAGGAGGATAGTGCTACAGTGCTATTTAGCACAGTTAAACAAATAATAAATCCATAGTGGTTGGAAAACATTCTAGCACTTCATTTATTATTATTTCTTTTAATGTAAATACTTTTTTTAAAATTAGTGAAACACCATGAGGTACAGTTGTAGACTTACAAACTTCCGTGCTTGGGTTTCAGTTGTACAATGGTCGAGTACCCATCCCTCCACCAGTGCCCATTATCCACCACCAATAATCCCAGTAGTTCTCTCACCCCCCAGCCCATCCCCCACCACAGCGCTTCTGTGGCAGGGCATTCCCTTTTGCTCTCTCTTTTCTTAAGGGTGTTGTAGTTTGCAATAGAGGTATTGAATAGCCATCATATTCGGTCTATAGTCTACTTTCAGCACGCATCTCACATCCCGTGTGAGTCCTTCTAACATCCTTTACTTGGTGTTCCCTTCTCTATCTGAGCTGCCTTTTCCCCCAGCATGTTCTAGCACTTCCTTTAAAGGCCAAACATGATCCGGCAATTCTTTCCTAGGGATCTACTCAAGAGAAAAGAAAAACTTATGTCCATACAAAGACATGATTTGAGTGTTCTTAGCACTATCATTCATAATAGTCAAAAAGTGAAAACAGGGTCAGAGATAGTACAGAAGAAGGCACTTGCCCTGCACACAGCCAACTCAGATTTGATCTCCAGCACCACATATGGTCTCTCAGGCCCCACCAGAAATGATTCAGAACCAGGAGAAAAGTCCTGAACACAGGCTGGTATGATCTTCACCAAAATATTAAGCCTTAGATACAGGGCTGGAGAGATAGTACAGTGGGTAAGGCTTTTGCCTTGCATAAACCCAGGCTGACCTGGGTTTGTTCTCTGGCACCATGTTTGGTGCCAAAAACAAAACCAAAGCTTAATGTAGGCATCACTTAGGGTTTTTTAACTGATGAAATACACGTTACATTAAATTTATCTGTCTTTGTAGTTTTTTTTAAATGGATAGTTCAGTAGTATTACTTACATTTTTCATTGTTATGCACTCAATGTCCAGAACTTTAATCTGGCAAAATTCAAATTACACCCATTGAGCAACAATCTGTCCGTCCCTTCCCTCAGCCCCTGTTAACCACCCTTTTTCTATTGTCTCTGTGTGAAAGTGATCAGATAGTATTAAGTGGAATCACAGTCACTTGGTGTGACTGACTTATTTTAGCATAATATCCATAGAGTTCATGAACTATGTTGTAGCAAGTGTAAGAACATTCTTTTTGTGTTTTGTTTTTGGTCAATCTCCAGTGGTGCTTGACGGCTACCCCCACTTCTGTGCTTAGGGGATCATTCAGTGCTGTGACCTGCTGAATGCAGAGTATATGCTTAGCCGAGCGCATTGAGCTGTTTCTCTGGTATCTCCTTCCTTTTTAAGACTGAATAATACTGGGACCAGAGTGATAGTACAGTGGGAAGAGCATTTGCCTTGCATGCGGCCAGCCTGGGTTCGATCTCCAGCGTCTCATATGGTTCTCCAGGCTCGGCCAGGAGTAATTCCTGAGTGCAGAGCCAGCAGCAGCCCCTGAGCATTACCTTGTGTGACCCACAAAAGCAAAAAAAAAAAAAAAAAAGACCGAATAATATTTTCTCATATGTATATGCCACATATTACTCATCCATTCTATCAGTGAACTCTTGCGTTGCTTCTACCTTTTGGCTGTTGTGAGTAATGGTGCTTTGAGCATAAATGTCAGTTATCTCTTCCATACCTAGAAGTAGAATTGCTGAATCATATATACTAGTCCACCTTTCCATCTTTTGAGGAACCATCATTCTGTTTTAAAAAGGGACTGTACCACAGGACCAGAGCAGTAGTACAGTGGGTATGGTGCTTACCTTGCATGCTGCTGACCAGGGTTAGATCTTTGGGATTCCATATGATCCACCAGCCCTGCCATACATGATTCCTTATATAGAGCCAGGAATAAGCCCTGAGCACTGCCAGGTATGGCCCCAAAACAAAAAAGAGAAGTAACTGCACTATTTTATGTTTCTGTCAATAGAATACTTTTCAAATTTCACATTCTTGGGTATGTCAGTAAGTTATATTTCTCTAGGAATTTGCTTCATCAAACTTCAGTTCATTGATAGAATGTTTGTAATATATTCAAGTTTTTATAGTGATTTTTTTAAAACTTACACTGCTTATCTAAGCTGCT
Source organism: Sorex fumeus (assembly GCF_029834395.1). NCBI lineage: Eukaryota > Metazoa > Chordata > Mammalia > Eulipotyphla > Soricidae > Sorex > Sorex fumeus. The sequence goes on from NW_026606104.1 coordinate 51,158,505, forward strand.
TTCCTCCTATTCAAAAATTAATGTTGCCTCAGGTCTTAACAATTTTATTTATTTTTTTAAAATACTTTTGCGCTTTTTCAGTCTTTTATTTTTAATTTCTTGTTAACTTTTATTTGCTCTTGCTCTTATTATCACCCACTTCGCCACCCCCTGATTAAAGAACTGTGATTTTCAAAACTATTGAGCTATTGATAGTCGCATTTTAGACATATATTTCAACACCAATCCCATCACCAGTGTCAACTTCCCTGCACCAGTGCTCTCATTTTCCCTCCTCACCTGCTCCCTGCCTGTCAACTTGACAGGCACATTACAGAGTTTCAGTGGTTGCAACCTAGATCTCATTTTTGTTGAGTCTGTGTTTTGGATATAACTCTCATCCATATCACCAGTATGACTGAAACCGTGATTCCTGTTCAACCCATTATTTCCTGTTCTTTTCTCCCCCACTTGATTTCTTTCCTTCTTTGCCCTCCTGCTCTCTCAACAATTACCACTCACTTTTTTAAAATGTTGCACTGTAGCACTGTCATCCCGGTGTTCATCGATCTGCTCCTGTGGGCATCAGTAACATCTATTGTGAGACTTGTTGTTACTGTTTTTGGCATATCGAATACGCCACAGTAGCTGGCCAGCCTTTGCCATGCGGGTGGGATACTCTCAGAAGCTTGTTGGGCTCTCTGAGAGGGATGGAGGAATCGAACCTGGGTCGGCCACATGCAAGGCAAACGCCCTACCCACTGTGCTGTTGCTCCAGTTCTTTTAAAATGTTATTTTAATTAAATTAATTAAATCTTTATTTTCCTCGTCCCCTTCTCTTCATTGTCATTGTTGCTATGGTCAGTGTTTGAACAATACGTATGCTGACCATGACATGCACACATCTTTTTTAGTTTAAAAAAGTGCTTGCTGGATGCTGTGCCTTTTTTGTGATCCTACACATAGTTACAGTTAGTTTCTGTACGGCCAGAAGTCACTTGTGCGTTCACAGATCACAGACCACTTAACTACCAGGTCCAAACAGTAGAACTTTCTGAATCACAGTGCTTGCATGAAAGGTGCTTTAGGCTCCTGGGTCTTTCCTTTTTTAATTTATTTTCCTATTTTTTTTATTCCTCTCTGCTTCCATTTTTTTTTTTTTAAATCTCCTTCTTTGTTTTGCTGTTGGTCTCACACTTTATGCTTTGTTCTATCTTGAGCTTCTGTGGTCGTGGTCACTTCTTTCTACCTCCTCCAAACCAATTTTCTAGAGAGGTGCTCGTTTGAATGTTTTCTAAATGAGAGTAAATTGGGCTGTAAGAAATTGAACTGTTCAAAATGGAGTTGTTCTCAGTAGTCAGTCGCAACGTCTGTTAGCTGTATTCAGTTTTTTTCCTTTTTGGGTCACACCCAGCAATGCTCAGGCATTACTTCTGGCTCTGCACTCAGGAATTACTCCTGGAGGTGCTTGGGGCACTATATGGGATGCTGGGGGATTGAACCCAAGTCAGCCATGTGCCTACCCGCTGTACTATCGCTTTGGCCCTATACTCAAAATTTTAACACATTCTGGTTGAAAAGATTATTATCAAATGTAGCTTAATCTTTTTTTTTCCTCTCTCTCCTTGGCAGGACCCGTTGGGGCCCAGCCCCTACTCATGGTGCCCAGAAGACCTGGCTATGGCACCATGGGCAAACCCATTAAATTGCTGGCTAACTGTTTTCAAGTTGAAATCCCAAAGATTGATGTCTACCTCTATGAGGTAGATATTAAACCAGACAAGTGTCCTCGGAGAGTGAACAGGTAAGGATCATGAAGTCAAATTTTTTTGCTCTTTGTATTTGTCTTTGCTTTAGTAATTGTTTTTCCCTAACAATTTTCTCAAGGACACATGACAGTTTGTTTTTTGAAATTATTGAGGATCAAAACAGAAGTTATGAAACCAAAGCCGTGAAAACCACTATTTCTAGCTACCACTACTACTATCACAACGATAATCTTAAAGCATTATTAAGGGGTTATTACATAATACTTTATATAATGTGGGAGCAGAATCAGGAGAAAAATGACAGTGCAGACATACTGCCTATTAGCAAGGGAAAAGATGCTTAGTGTTATTTTAAGAGCATAAGAAAATGATGTGGCTCTTTTCTTTTGTCACAGAGAAAATATCTAAGCTTACGTTATAATGGAAAACTGTAAAGGCTGTTGGCAGATTTTTAATCAAAACTATATTTCTGAAGCATAGTCAATTTCAAAAACAAATTTTCTTTTTGAAAAGTGATTGTAGAGGCTGGAGCTATAGTACAGCGAGCAGGGCATTCCCCTTGCATGCAGCCAACCCGGGTTCGATGCCCAGCATCCTATATTGTCCCCCAAGCACCGCCAGGAGTAATTCCTGAGTGCAGAGCGAGGAGGAACGCCCTTGTGCGTCACCGGGTGTGACCCAAAAAGCAAAAAAATAATAATAATAATAACACGAAAAGTGGTTGTTAAGTGGTTGTTAACTTCTGGAATTTCAGTTGTTGAAATACACAGAGATGGAACCAACAAGTACAATCACTTTTCAGTATTAGCCAAGTGTGGACTAAAATGCAGTAGATCTTTCATATCTAATTTTAATTTGTCTAAAATAATTAAAATACCAACAAATTATCTTTTTTGGTTTTTGGTTTTAGACCACACCCTTGCTTACTCCTGACTATGCACTCCCTACCCACTATACTACTGCTCAAATTTTCTTTTTTCACTGCAGATTATCTTTTTTCTTATTGCAAAGATTTTTTTGTTTTCTATAACTTAGTAGAAATTATAAAGATATATATAAAGAGAATCATCCTAAGTGACTTAAATTTTTTAGTATTTAAAGCATCAGATAAGAGTTTTTCTTGTCCATATGCCACATGCTCAAATATTTGGCTTTATGGCATTAATCACAGTACTGGAATGATGTATAATAGCCAAACAAGTTTCCTTTTTAGTCAGATGAGTTTTCGAGAGCAAAATATTCAGGATATGCTAGTGAATCATTTTATGAGTCAGTTTCCTTTTTTTTTACAAAGTTGTTCATAATATTTTATTACATTTAATATTCGAACACCCAATTCCACCACCATTATACCTTCCCACCACCATATTTCCATCCTGAATCAGAAACCCTGCCCCCAAAGCAGAACTGAAATAATTTATTTTGTATTGCTTATTATGAATAATCCGCTAAAAATGATCCCATAAAGGTTTCTTAGACTAGGAAAGTGTGTGAAGTTTTTTGCATTTCACCCAGGAGCCATTAAACCCTTAAGAGATTAAAGGTTGAGCCTTGTGTGCTTTTATCTATAGCTGTATAAATAGATTTCCCTCTAAGATTGGTTGCCTTCTACTTTAAACCCCATCAAATGTGGTGTGCTACTCTTGGTGTATTGGTGGTGTTAAGTATGAGATGTTCAGAAATAGAATCACCCCTGGGTGGGGCTTGGCCTGAGCGTGTGGAGAGCGGCTGTGAGCATGGTGGCAGTTGAGTTCTAGGCTGCTGGAGCTGGGTTCCTAGGGGCAGGGAGGGGCCTCCTCTAACCCTCTCCAGGTTGTCCCGAATGAAACATCCTAGTGCAGAGTCTGGAGGCATGTCAATGATGTACCGTTCTTCTGAGAGATTTATTATTGACTCTTATGATTCAGCTTCTCAGTTTAAACTTTTAGTTGCTTTATTTTTAAAATTTTTTAATTAAAAAAAATTTTTTGGAGGGGCTACACCCAGCAGTGCTCAGGACTTACTCTCTGTGCACAAGGATCACTTCTGGTAGGCTCTGGGGACCATATGGGGTATTGGTGTCAAACCCAGGTCAGCCATGTATAAGGCAAACATCCTACTCCCTGTACTGTATTATCCAGCCTCCTTTACTTGCTTTTCATTTTTAACTTTTCCTACTTATATGTACATGTTATATGTGTTTCGTTTTTTTTTTTTAATTTAATGGTTCTTATTGAGTATCATTATTTGGTAAGAACGCTTTTGGGGCTGGGATTATGGCCCTGGATTTGATCCCTGGCACCACTATCTCCCATCTAAACACTCAAAAGAGGAGCACATTTCTAGGAGTTTTTTTTTTCTTTGTTTTCAGTGGGGGGAGAGTTTGTTTGGGGCCATACCTAGCCCATTGCCTGGGAAGAGCTCATTCTTGGTAGTATTTGGTGGACCTTGCTGTGCAGAGTGAGGTGGAGGGGTACAGGGCTGGGAGAGGTTCAACCTGATCTTCTTATGAGCAAAGCGTGGTACTATCCCTGTGAGTCCTCTAGGTTCTATTTTCTATGGTTTTAGTAAGTGAGTTAGAGTGATAACTAAATATCAAATCTTTATAGAAATATAACCTAAGATATAAGGTCTGCAACTAGAGATCTTAAGTCTAGATTTGCCAGTTATGTATATGGATGAGCCTTGAATCTGATTAAGTACTTATTCAAAATCTTGAAGTTGGGGAAGTAATTATTGAGAAAAATGTATGTACACTATGACTATAACTGTAAAATCTATTTTAAACATGATTAAATATTTGAAAGACTTGAAATGATAATAGATTATATTGGATTTGGGAGGATTTTAGTTTTCCTTCATAAATTAAACAGTATGTAATAATAACTGCTTTTTAATGTTGTTATGATTAATCAAATAATTCCAGATATTTTTTGTAGGTTGCATTTGTATGTAATATCATCCATTTTGGGTCACACCTTGAAATACTCAGAGTTACTCATGGCTCTGCTCTCAGGAATCACTCCTGGCAGTGCTCAGGGAACCATGGGTTGCCAGGAATCAAATCTGGGTCTGCCACATGCATGGCAAGCTCCTTTCCCACTGTATTATCTTTCCAATTCCAATTTTTTTAAAATTTATTTTATTTCATTTACTTATTTTGGTTTTTGACCACATCCAGCAGTGCTCAGGGCTAACTCCTGGCTCTGCATTCAAGGATCACTCCTCTTGGGGTTCAGGTGTCTACCATTTTGAGGTGATGGGGATTGAACTCAGGTTGGCCACATGTAAGACAAACACCCTGCCTGCTGTACTCTTGCTCCAGCCCTGAATATAATATCATTCTGTCATTGAATTATTGATAACCTTCTGGCTTTAAGTGGAAATCTCAAATCAGAGTGGAGAAAGTCTGCTACTAGGAATATTATTGGGATAGTGTAATTGGGTAGTTTAGTTTGCTAAAAGAGGAACATACGTATTTAAAAATAGCTGTGGACTTAAAATCCACGTACCTTATAGTCAATTCATTTTTATCTATTTATTTATTTGGGTTTGGGGCCAAACCCACCCGTATTCAGGGGCTATTCCTGGCAGTGCTTGGGAACCAAACCAGAGTCAAGTGCATTCAAGGCAAGTGCCTTTAATCCTGTATTGTCTCTGGCTCCACATTAACCCATTTAAAATATATAACTCTGGGAATTTTTTATATCATCAGAGAAATTTGATATATTTGGTATATTCACAATATAACCATCACCACAGTCTATTTTTATAACATTCCATTCTCCCCAAAAATAAAAGCACATGCTCTTTAGTTGTCATTCCCCATTGCATTCTTGCTTTCTTGCTTTCTTTCTTAATTTAGTCACCTTGAAATTATAAAATTATTTCATTTCATTTCATTTCATCATCCTGTTATTCGTCGAATGCCTCGAGCAGGCCCCAGTAACGTCTCTTTCATCCTAGCCCTGAGATTATATTCAAGGCTATTTAGGAGAATGAGACCCATCATTGTTACTGGTATTTGGCATATTTGGTACGCCACGGGGAGTTTGCCAGACTCTGCCCAGTGGGCAGGCTACATTCGATAGCCTGCAAGTTTGTCCAAAGTAGGAATAAGACAATAAGATGTCATAAAAAAAAGTTTTGTTAAGATGTCGCACGGCCGCATCGCGGCCGCGCGGTTCCGGGATCTGGATTTTATAGTCTCTGAGTCTTGGCCGCTGATGGGATTACACGGCACCAGGGGGCCAGGTGGTGGGTGTGACCCCCGCCTACTGGAATTTGGAGGATCTGGGTGGAAGATGCTCGACTCCAATTCGAGTAGGCTTGGAGGTCTCGGCCCCGGAACCCGCGTGGCTTTGCCCCTCTGCCAGTACCTTCAGGTGTGCAGAGAGTGGTCTCAGCATGGTGGTGGCTGGTCCTGGAGGTCTCCGGCTGCCGTAGCCCTGGCCGGGGCGGGGAGGAAAGCTCAACCCGCTCCCCTCCAAGGGACTCCGGGAAGGAACATCCAGGCGCGGGGGCAGAGACTGCACTGTTCTCGTCCGGGATCTGGATTTTATAGATTATTTTATCTGGATTTTAAAATTATTTATAATTAAGATTCAGGCATAGAAGATTTCAAGCTGATCACTTCACTGTACCCACTTCATTTCCCTCCACCAATGTCCCTCCCATCCCCATTTGTCTCCCACCCATCAGTCTGCTTCTACAAGAGGCACTTTTTTTTCTTTTTATAAGTTTTTGCACTGTCGTTTATTGTACCATTGCTGATAGGGTAACACTTTACCACCTTTTAGCACCTTCTCCTCCTCCTCCCAGCTAAACACTTCTCTCCATCATAGATGTTGCCTCCTACCTGTCTTATTCCCAAGCCTCCTCAAGTAGCATGTTTCCTACTGGATACCAGATCTTAAGTTCTTTGGTTTCATTGTCCTGAGATATTAGTTATTCCACCATTATTTTATATATATATACATCTTGCATATGAGAGATCATTCTGTGTTGGTCTCCTTCTGACTAACTTTGCTCAACATGATACTCTCCATGTCCCTTCATGTAGCATCAAATTTCATGACTTCTTGTGGCTGAGTAATATTCCATTGTGTATACATGTACCATAGTTTCTTTATCCAGTCATCTATCCTTGGACACTTGAGTTGTTTCCAGATTTTGGCTCTTGTATATAATGCTATAAGGAACATAGGGGTGCAAATGTCTTTTCTCCATTTTGTTTTTGAGCCCTTAAGATATATTCTGAGAAGTGGGGATGCTGGGTCATATGGCAACTCAATTCCTAAATTTTTTAGGAATATTGTTTTACAGAAAAACTGAATCAGTCAACATTGCCACCAGCAGTGAATGAGAGTCCCTTTCTACCCGCGTCCACACCAGCACTGATTGTTCTTGTTCTTTTTGATGTGTACCAGTCTGATGTGAGGTGATACCTCATTGTTGTTTTGATTTGCATCTCTCTGATGATTAGTGATGCAAAGCATTTCTTCATGTACCTTTTGGCCATTTATCTTTCTTTGAGGAAATTTCTTTTCATCTCTTCTCCCCATTTTTTGGTGGGTTTGGAATTTTTTTCTTCTTTCTCCCAGTGCCTTGCATATATTTGATATTAACCCCTAATCAGGTAAGACTGTTAGTAAATAATTTCTCCCATTCCATTTTTGTATTGTTGTTGTTATTTCCTTTGAGATGCAGGAACTTCTTATTAATTTAATGTGGTCCCATTTGTTTGGGCTGGAGCGATAGCACAGTGGGTAGGGCGTTTGCCTTGCACGTGGCTGACCCAGGTTTGATTCCTCCGCCCCTGTCAGAGAGCCCGGTAAGCTACCCAGCATCTCACCCGCATGGCAAAGCTTGGCAAGCTACCTGTGACGTATTCAATATGCCAAAAACAGAAACAAGAAGTCTCACAATTTGTTGTGAGACGTTACTGGTGCCGATGAACAACGAAAGGAAAGTGCTAAAGTGCTACCGTCCCGTTTAATATATATATATATTTAGTGAAACACCATGAGATACAATTGTAGACTTAAAGTTTTTGTGTTTAGGTTCAGTTATACAATGATCGAGTACCCATCCCACCACCAGTGCCCATTTTCCACCCCCACCAATCCCAGTATCCCTCCCACCCCCAATCCCCCATCCCACCCTGCCTCTGCGGCAGGGCACTACCTTTTGTTCTCTCCTATTGGGTGCTGTGGTTTGCCGAAGAGGCATTGGGTGACAATCATGTTCGGTCTATAGTCTACTTTCAGCATGCATCTCCCATCCTGGGCAGATACTCCCAGCACCCTCTATTTGGTGCTCCCTTCTCTATCTGAGCTGCCTTTACCCCTAGAGTGTGCTGCTGGCCTCGAAGCCATGGAATGAACCTCCTGGTATTTATCACAGCTGTTCTTGGGTGTTAGTCTCTTATTTTGTTACTTTATGTTACCCAGATGAATGCAATCTTTCTATGTCTATCCCTCTCTTTCTGGCTCGTTTTGCTTAGCATGATATTTTCCATATAGTACCACTTGTACATAAATTTCATGACTTCATTTTTTCTAACAGCTACATAGTACTCCATTGTGTAAAGGTACCAAAGTTTCTTTAACCAGTCATCTGTTCTCGGGCACTCAGGTTTTTTCCATATTCTAGCTATTGTAAACAGTGCTGCAGTGAACAAACAAGTGTAGATGTCACTTCGACTATACTTTTTTGCCTCTCCGGGGTATATTCCCAGGAGTGGTATTGCTGGGTCAATTGGGAGCTCAATTTCTAATTTTTTGAGAATCGTCCATACTGTTTTCCAAAAGGGTTGAACCAGTTTGCATTCCCACCAGCAGTGAAGGAGGGTCCCTTTCTCACCACATCCGCGCCAACACAGGTTGCTTTTGTTCTTGTGGATGTAGGCCAGTCTCTGTGGTGTGAAATGATATCTCATTGTAGTTTTGATCTGCATCTCCCTGATGACTAATGATATAGAGCATTTTCTCATGTGCCTTTTAGCCATTTGGATTTCTTCTTTGAGAAAGTTTCTGTTCATTTCGTTGCCCCACTTTTTGGTGGGGTTCGATGTTTTCTTCTTGTGGAGTTCAACCAGCACTTTGAATATCCTTGATATCAACCCCTTGTCGATGTGTATTCAGCAAATATCCTTTCCCATTCTGTAGACTGTATTTTGGTCACTGTCCATTTGTTTATATTTGCTTCCATTTGCTTGGTCAGTAGTGTTTCATCCACGAAGATGCCTTAGCTTCAATGTCTTGGGAGAGTTCTACCTACATTCTTCTATGTATCTTATGAATTCAGGTCTGGTATCTAGGTCTTTGATTCCTTTTTATTTACTTAGGTGAGTTTTTTCTTTTTTTTCTTTTCTTTTTTTGTATGTTGCTGGGTTTTAGCTCACTCCAAAATGCCCATCTTTACACTAAGGGTTGCTTTAGCTATTCAGGGAAGTTTATTGTTCCATATGAATTTCAGGAGTGTTTGATCTATTTCTCTGAAAAAATGTCATCCATATTGCTCTCTTTTCTATAGCCCCAGCCAATCACTACTTCATTTTATATACCACTGTCTCTGTATATTTACCTTTTCTGGACATTTTATTTAAGTGGAAGTATACAATAAGTAGTCTTTTGTGTGACCAGCCTTTTTTATTTCCTGTAGTGTTTTCATTGTTCACCAAGCTTGTGTTAGTACCTCATTCCGTTTTATTACTGAATAATATTCCATTGGACAGAGCAATAGCACAGTGGGTAGGGCGTTTGCCTTGCACACGACTGACCCGGGTTCGATTTCTCTGTCCCTCTCGGAGAGCCTGGCAAGCTACTGAGAGTATCACGCCCGCACGGCAAAGCCTGGCAAACTACCCGTGACATATTTGATATGCCAAACACAGTAACAAGTCTCACAATGGTGACGTTACTGGTGCCCGCTCAAGCAAATCGATGCAGGACAGTGCTAATATTTTTTTATGTGGATATGCTGCGTTTTGTTTATGATTCTATCAGAGTATAGACTTGTTCAAACTGTGGGGCTCTTAAGAACACTTGGCTGGAATAAGCATTCATGCAGGATTTTGTGTGGACAGGTATTTTTTGTTGTTGTTGTTTGTTTTTTTATCTTGAGATAGCACAGCGGGTAGGGCGTTCGCCTTACACGCAGCCAACATGGCCGACCCGAGTTCGATTCCTCTGCCCCTCTCGGAGAGCCTGGCAAGCTACCGAGAGTATTCGATATGCCAGACACAGTAACAACAAAGTCTCCCATGGAGACGTTACTGGGCCCGCTCGAACAAATCGACGATCAACGGGAGGGCCTTTACCTTTTACCTTTACCATATACCAAAGAATGGGATCTTATGTTAACTTTATTTTTGGTTTGGGGACCACACCCAGCAGTGCTCACTGCTTACATCTGGCTCTGTACTCAGGGATCACTCCTGCCAGGGCTCAGGAGACCATATGGAATGCTGGGAATCTAACCTAGGTTGGCAGCCTGCAAGGCAAGCACTCTATCCACTGTATTATCTCACCAGCCTTCTCTTATGTTAACTTTTCATTTACCCTTTTGAGGAACTACCAGATTCTTTTCCAACATAGCTGCATTGATTTACATTGTCACTAGCAATATGTGCTAATAGGTATATGCACTGTTATATAAATAATACAATATGTATGTTATATAACTTTATGTGCTATCTGAGCACCTAGAAAAGAATATCAAGGAGTATGTCACATAGTACTAAGAGATGATAAAAAGGACATTTTAAAATATATTTCTTAAATATTTTTGGGTGTTACAATAGTGTTAAAGTGGTTTTTGTTTTATTTCAGTCACCTTGAGATACACAGTTGTAAAGTTGTTCATGATTGGGTTTCAGTCATATAATGTTCAAAGTGTTAAAGGTTTTTGTTGTTGTATTTGTTTTGGTTTGGGGCCACACCTGGCAGTACTCAGGGCTTACTACGGCTCTGTGCTCAAGATCTCTCCTGCCAGACTTGGAGATGGCCATATGGATGCCAGGGATCAAACCAAGGTCCCCTGCACTGTATTATTGCTCTAGCCCAATAGTGTTAAAGGTTATAATATCTGTTCAAATAGCATAATGGAAAATTTTTCATCAGTTTCTAAAGATAATATTTTGCCAGTCAACTCTGACCTTAATTCATTGGATTTATTCACTTTTATCTTTTGTAAAATTCATATTAGCAATTGCAAGAATGAATCTTCCTGATATCCTAAGCTATAGTCCTGAAAATAGAATCTTTAGTCATGTATCTTTGAGAATTTTGAAATCTTGAAATCGTGTAAGATATTAAAATATTTGTATTTCATCATGCAGAAAATCATATGAGTATTTTTTTTTTCATTTTTTAGGGAAGTGGTTGACTCAATGGTTCAGCATTTTAAAGTTACTATATTTGGGGATCGTAGACCAGTTTATGATGGAAAAAGAAGCCTTTATACAGCCAATCCACTTCCTGTGGCATCTACTGGGGTAAGATGGATCTTTTGATTATCAAACCATGTTTTAGTAATGCTTACTTGTAATTGCAACTTCTGCCACTTCATTTTATTGCCTATATGTATCTTTGTAATTTTATCTTTTTTTTTCTTTTTGGGTCATACCCAGCAATGCACAGTGGTTACTCCTGGCTCATACACTCAGGAATTACTCCTGGCTGTGCTCAGGGGACCAAATGGGATGCTGAGAATTGAACTTGGGTCGGCTGCGTGCAAGGCAAATGCCCTACCCACTGTGCTATCACTCCAGCCCCTGTGATTTTATCTTTTTATTTAATTTTTGAACTACACCCAGCAGTGCTTAGGGTTTACTCCTGGCACTGTGCTCAGGGATCACACCTGATATTGCTTGGGGGCCAGGTATGGTGCTGGGGAATCAAATCTGGGTTGGCTACATGCAAGGCAAATGCCTTAGCTGCTCTCTTTCTCCAGCATCTGTAATTTTACATTTTTAAATAATTTCAAAATTTAAAAAAATCATAAATATCATGAAGAGAGCTCACAAATACCCTTTACCTAGTTATACCAATTTTCTTAACATCAACCACATTTTTTTATCATTGTTTCTTTTTTGTTTTTGATACAGGATACAAATATAGGTATAAATATATTTAGAGTGAGAGATACACATGCATTCTTTTTTTTTTTTTTTTGGCATTTTGGATCACACCTGACAATGCTGAGGGGTTATACCTGACTGCACTCAGGAATTACTCCTGGTGGTGCTTAGGGGGACCATATGAGATGCTGGGGATTGGACCCAGGTCAGTCACATGCAAAGCAAGCACCTTCCCCACTGTACTATTGCTTCAGCCCCTACACATGAATTCTCATCTTTTCCAGTACTATACAAGAGTAAGTTGAATCATAAACGAATAAATAAGCTGTTATAAATTGATAAATAATCTACTTTTAAGGTCTTTTTGGGGGTGTGGAGGAGGTTGGCACACTGGGCGGTGCTCAGGGTTTACTACTGGCTCTGCACTCAGGGATCCAGCCTCAGTCATCGCATGCAAGGCAAATGCCCTACCCACTGAAGTATCCCTCCCACCCAATAAAAAACTGTCACTGTCCTCCCATTGTTTATCGATTTGCTCTAGCAGGCCCAGTAAGTCTCCATTTTGAGACTTGTTGTTACTATGTTTTGCATATTGAATACATCACGGGTAGCTTGCTGGGCTTTGCTGTGCGGGCAAGAGACTCTTGGTAGCTTTCCGGGTTCTCTGAGAGGGGCGGAGGATTCGAGCCCGGCTGGGCTGGGCTGGCTGCACACAAGGCAAACGCCCTACTGCTGTGCTACCGCTCCAGCCCAATAAGAATACTTCTTTTTAAAAATGTACTATTGGGGCTGGAGAGATAGCACAGCAGATAAGGCATTTGCCTTGCACGCGGCAGACCCGGGTTCGATTCCCAGCATCCCATGTGGTCCCCTGAGCACCGCCAGGAGTAACTCCTGAGTGCAAAGCCAGGAGTAACCCCTGTTCATCATCAGGTGTGACCCAAAAAGAAAAAAAAATGTACTATTTATCTATTTGCTCCCTGGAGCAAACATTTTTGGCATGCCAGTTACAAAAGTCTTTCTTGGCAGTGCATCTTACAGGAAGCAATTAATATATATTTGTTTATTAATAGTAATGTTGATGTGATTGTTTTATTATGTTGATAGTAGCCTAGTTTCTCCTTGCAAGTTACTCTTTCTCTTTGCTCTTGCGGGGAGATTATGTTTTTAAATATTTTAAGTAAAAATATACACAACGTAAAATTTGCCATCTGAGTTTTTGTTCTACTACACCTGACTCTGCTGCATTCAAGAATCACTCTGGCTCAGGGGACCACCTGGGTTGCTGGGGATTGAGGCAAACACCTTACTCACTGTCCTATGTCTCTGGCCCCTGTTTGAGCCATTTTTAAGTCATAGTTCTTTGTCATTAAGTATGTTCATACCTATCACCTACAACTACCATTATTCTTGAACTTTTTATTTTGTAAAACTGAAATTCTTTCATTGTTTACTATCTCCCTATTTTTGTCCCCTCCCCACCTCAGCCTCTGATAGCCACTGTTTTTGTTTTTTTTTTTAATCACTCAATGCCTCTTATAAGTGGGATTACAGGGAGTATCTTGTCTTTTATGACTGGCTTACTTCACATAGCATAATGTCCTGAATCATCCATGTTTAGGATGAAACGAGAGATTGTGCTGAGTGAAATCAGTCAGAAAGGTATAGATTCAAAATAATCTCTCTCATATGTGAAATTTACAGATAAATAGCAAGGTAGCAACAAAAGGCCAAAGGAAGTACAATGGGAGAATTGATCTACACAGTTGAGTTGTGGGGAAGTGTTGAACAGGACATTGGGGTCCTTGGGGGAGGGGGACAAGTGGGTGATGAGTGTGGCATAGTAATTATGCGCATGAGAAACCATCATTAACAGAATTGTAGGTCACAGAATCTCAATTTAGAAAAAAGAATCATCTGTGTTCAAAAAGAAAACATACACCTATGTTTATTGCAGCACTAATTTACCATAGCCGAGATCTGGAAACAACCCATGTGCTCAGCAGCATTTAAAAATTGTGGTGTAGGGTTCAGAGAGATAGCTCAAAGGAACGAAGTGCATGCTTTGCATGAGAGAGGCTTGGGTTTGATCCCTGGCACTGCATGGCTCCCCCAGAATCACCAGAAGCACCCCCCTGGAGCACAACTGGGAGTTCCATCTCCTGCCCCAAATGACTGGCTATAATAAACAGAACAACCAAATTATGTAATGATTCACAATGGAGTATTACTCAGCTATAAGAAAAGATAAACTACTATATTTTGTTACAACTTGAGTAGAACTAGAGGGTTTCAGATTAAGCAGAATAAGTCAGGAGAAAGAAAAACCCCAGATGACCTCACTCCTGTGTGGAACATAAACAAAGCAAGGAAATAGACCATGGCCAATGAAAACAACTAAAAGCTGAATTTATCACATGGGATGGGAGGGGGAAAGAGGGTTTGGGAAGGAAGTGTCAGATGAGAAGGGACTTAAGAACAGTGGTGGAGAAATATTAGCGCTTTGGTATGGGTATGGTCACGATCACGATCATCCTGTTGTTCATCGATTGCCTCGAGCAGGCACCAGTAACGTCTCCTTCGTCCTAACCCTGAGATTTTAAAGTGCCATATTCAAGGCCCTTTCAGGGTTAGGAGAATGAGACCCATTATTGTTACTGGTATTTGGCATATTTGGTACGCCACGGGGAGTTTGCCAGACTCATTATATGCCTAACACATAAGAATTAACCTGTTGTAAATCTTGTTGCTTAAATTTTTAAAGTATACTAAGCAAATATTCGATATGCCAAACACAGTAACAAGCAAGTGTCACAGTGGAGATGTTACTGGGTCCGCTCAAGCAAATCCACGAACAACGGGAGGACAGTAACAGTGACTAAGCAAATAAAAATTATCCATGTATGTTGTAGCAAAATACGTTTTAAAGACTGAATTATATTCCAATGTATGTATATAACTTTGTTTATCCATTCATCTGTTGGTGGGTATTTTTGGGTATTGCAAATAATGCTGTTGTTAAAAAAAGGTATACAGCTCTGTGGTATAGTCACTGTTTTACTTCTGAGTATATATGTTGAAGTAGAGTTGCTGGTTGTTAGTTAATGTGTAATTTAGTTAATTAAAAATGAATAAATAAAATTACCGTGCTATGTCCAATCAGCCATACCATTTTACAGTCCTACCATTTTACAATGCACAAGGGTTTCAGGTTTTCCACATCCTTTGCCAACACTTATTTTCTGGTTTTTTTTTTTTTTCAGTAGTCACCTTAATGAGAGCTAGAAATGTCTTACTATATTTTTTGTTGCATTTTCCTAATTATTAATGGTATTGAGCATCTTTTTATGTACTTACAGGGTATTTGTTTCTTTGTAGAAATGGGTATTCAAATTCTTTGTCTTTGTTTTGTTTTTCTTTTGGGGGGGGATATATCTGGCAGTGCTCAGCGGCTAGTTCTAGCTCAGTGTTTATGATTCTCACTTAATGGTACCTGGGGAACTGGTGCTCAGGGGAACCATGTAGTGCCGGGACCAAACTTGAGCCTCCTGCATGCAATGTGTGTAGTCCATCCATCCTGTTGAACTATCTCTTTATATCCCTTTGCCCAGTTTTTTAGAAATTTATTCTTGTTGTTGAGTTGTAGAAATTCTTTATATAATTCTTATCAGTTATGTGATTGCCAGTTACTTTATCACATTTCGTGTGTGCCTTTTTACTTTGTTGATTGTATTCTTTGATAACCGTAAGTTTTTAATTTTGACATGCAATATACTGGAGATACTGTTTCACATTAGTCTCTTTTAGTAATTCTTGATTCTTACTTGGAAGAATTATTACAATATAGTAATGGTAGTTTCCTAATTCAGCCTTCGCCCCTACATTTATTGCTTGGTATTCTACCAAAAGGGAAATATTTTCTTCTTCCATTTTATTAAACTTATTTATTTGACTGCCCAAATTGACCCATACTTGACCATCAAAAATCCTATATCCCCTTTTAAAATTTATTTTTTCAGTTTTGGAAGTAACCACACCTACCGGTGCTCAGGAGCTATTCCTGGCCCTGTTCTTAGCAATAACTCCTGGTCATGCTCAGGAATCGAACTCGGGTCGGCCATGTTGGCTGCATGGAAGGCAAACGCCCTACCGCTGTGCTAGGGGCTCGAGTTCGATTCCTCCGCCCCTCTCGGAGAGCCCGGCAAGCTACTGAGAGTATCTCGCCCGCACAGCAGAGCCTGGCAAGCTCCCCGTGACGTATTCGATATGCCAAACACAGTAACAACAAGTCTCACAATGGAGACGTTACTGGGCCCGCTCAAGCAAGTCGATGATCAACGGGAGGACCTTTACTTTTACTTTTACATGCTCAGGAACCATATATGATTCCCAGGATTCAAACCAAGCTGCTTCATTGACATGCAAAACAAGTACTTTACCTCCTGTATTGTTTCTCTGCCTCCACTCCCCCCTATACACCCCTCCCTTCTTGTCTACTTTTTTTGCTGACACAAATATTCCAGGCTCATAGTAAAACTAACATTGATTTTCAATCATGAGTTCAAACCAGTATCTCATCACAGGACTCTTCTTTCCACCATTGCATTTTTATATCTTCCTAAAACATTACCACTTTTACTCAGTGTTTTAGACCTAGAGTACATATCGTTTCTGAATTAGGATACTATAGCACTGTAGCACTCTTCTCCCATTGTTCATCGATTTGCTCGGGTGGGCCCAGTTACATCTCCATTGTGAGACTGGTTGTTACTGTGTTTGGCATATTGACTACGTCACGGGGAGCTTGCTAGGCTTTGCTGTGTGGGCAGGATACTCTCGGTAGCTTGCCAGGCTCTTCAGAGGGGTGGAGGAATCGAACCCCGCTCGGCTGGACCGGCCGCATGCAAGGCAAGTGCCCTACCCGTGGGGCTATCATACCAGCCCCTAGGATACTATACACAATATAACACAAACCTAATAAGATTTTATATATATACATGTATATATGTGGTATATATATATATGTATATATGTGGTATATATATATCACATATATATATATATTTTGCCACACCTGGCAGTGCCTGTGGATTACTACCTGTGATGCTGAGGGGACCATGTGGTATTAGGAGATTAAACCAGAGATTCTGCATGCAGAGCATGTTCTCTGGCCTAAGATCTGTCTCCCCAGCCCTACTTTTAAGATTTTAATTTTTTTTTTCTTTTTGGGTCATACCCAGTGATGCACAGGGATTACTCCCGGCTCTGCACTCAGGAATTACCCCTCGTGGTTCTCAGGGGACCATATGGGATGCTGAGCATCAAACCCAGGTCGGCCGCGTGCAAGGCAAATGCCCTACCTGCTGTGCTATCACTCCAGCCCCAAGATTTTTTTTTATATAGTTCTTACGACTTTCCCTTCTCTGCACCTTCTAATATGGAGTATACTCCCCATGTTATGGCACAGTTAATCATATTAGTATTTGCTTTCTTTATTTTCCTACTTTGTGGTGTTACTCATTTGAGTACATTTTATTTTATTTATATTCATTTTTGGTTTTTCCCTGCATCTTTATTAAGTTGTTTTTTTTTTGTCACACAGATAGTTTTAATTGAAACTTATGTAGAAAAATATGAAGAGAAAAGGACAAGAATGTGTTCAAGAGAGAACACAGGCTTCTCCTGTAGAAATAGGAAGCAAAGAGACATAGAGACAAGCAAGCAAGCTAGGTGTTGAAGGGAGAACACTAGCTCAAAGAGCAACTAGCTTTAGTTTTTTCCAATTTGTAGACTCTTAATACGTTTCCAAAAGTCAAAACTATGTCCAGAAATACTCTCAGAATTCAGTTGGTCCCTTTATTTCTTGCAGTCTGTTCTATCCTGTCATTTTTGTGTTTCTGCTTCATTATTCTTGTATTTCTCTCTTCTAAAATATGCAAGTTATGAATATTTTACACTTTCCCATTCTTGCACACAGAAGATGACATAATATTTGTAATTTTCTCTAATTTGTTTTTTTCACTTAACAGTTTAAATTGAAAATTGTTTTGTAGCAGATCCAAGAGATCTTCCTCAGTCTTTTTTTGTTTGTTTGCTTGTTTTTGTTTTGTTTTGTTTTGCAATACCCCATGTTACTCAGGGCTTACTCCTGGCTCAGCACTCAGAGATCACTCCTGGCTGGACACTCAGAGATAACTCCTGGCAGGCTCCGGGGGTGCCACATGGAGTGCTGGGGATCAAATCCTGGTTGGCCACATGTAGTGCAAATGCTCTACTCACTGTACTATCACTCTGAGCCCCAGGTCCCCTCATTCCTTTTCTATAATTGACCAAGTATTTGACATTTAGGTTATTTCTGGTATTTTGCAATGACACATAATGACACATAAATAGCTTGTTTAAATTTTAGTTTATTAATTACCGATTTTTAATATTTGCCTTGTTTTCTCTTAAATATTTTATAAGTTAAACTGAAAAATAATTGTGTTTATCTTTTTGCCTTTAACTGGTTGACTTTTTTCCCATCAACAGGTAGATTTAGATGTTACTTTACCAGGGGAAGGTGGAAAAGATAGACCTTTCAAGGTGTCAATCAAATTTGTCTCTCGGGTGAGTTGGCATCTGCTACATGAAGTACTGACAGGACGGACCTTGCCTGAACCACTGGAATTAGACAAGCCAATCAGCACTAATCCTGTCCATGCTGTCGATGTGGTGCTACGACATCTGCCCTCCATGAAGTGGGTGCTTTCAGCTTTTTTTCCTTCTTAGATTTTAAGTCTGAAGGCTTTCTTCCCAGTTCCATTGTTCAGGCCTCCTTTGTTTATTAACCTTCAGATGTATATTTTTTATTATTTTTATTGAAGAATAGCATTCATGTGGGTTGATTGAAAGAAGTAATTTAAAGGAAGTTCTCAGCCTTGGAGTAAATGTGTATTTTTAGCTATTCTAAAGAATGCTTTTATAAGAAAATTGTTTAACCTTTTTTTCTTTGGAGCTATAAAACTTGAGAAACTAATTTATCTTCAAATATAGTCCTATAGCTTAATCACCTCATTTTAGAGGTAATATCATTTTATGCACATTAATATCAAACAGTATTCAACATGCTGTTGGGGGGGGTCAAAGATAGAGTATAGCAGGTAATGAACTTACCTTGCACGTGGTCATCCTAGGTTCTATCCCTGGCACTATACATGGTCTCCTGAGCATGATCAGGTATGATCCCTGACCACAGAGCCAGGAATAAGTCCTGGGCACCTCTGCGTATGATCAAAAATTTAAAAAAAAGAAAACAAATGCTACTTTGAAGCACATCAACACCTATGTTTGTGTATATAAAGTCTGAACAACATGGGCACAGTTTTTTCAGTAATATTAGGAAAAATTGGGGTGGTTGTGACAATTGAAAACTGCAGAAAAAAATCTTTACAAACTATATGGCCTATAAATATCAGGGAAAAATAAGAAAAAGATACAAGTATAGTAAAACATATGGAATTAATTATCATCAGTAAAATAGAAAAAGATCTTATAAAGTTAAAATTTATCTAAAGTTACAGATAAAAGCCCAGAGAGAGAGTCCAAGGGTTAAGGTGCTTGCCTTGCATGCAGCTGACCCCAGTCTGGTCTCCATATGTGGATATGGTCCCATGATCCCTGTGAGTAGTGAGCCTTGTCTACAGAGCCAACCTTTAGTACAAAACCCGAGCCCCGAAAAAGAATTTAAGAGGAAAGTATTTTAGTGCCATTCACCATGGACAAGTGTAAACAGATGTAAAGATGCAGTATTAAATTATAACTGCCTAAGACTAGCTAGTGCTTACTTGTACTGATGTATTAATTTCATAGCCACCTCCTGCTGCTATTGGTTTTTTTTTTAATTTTAATAATGTAGGAGTGCTGCTATTTGTTCAGCCATTAATTAAGCTGAACATATTGGGCATGAACTCCACCTGCTGCTATTGTTTTGAGGTCAAGTGATTGCTGAAGTGCTTTGTGGTGCTAATCTTCTCATGAGCATTTCTTCTCTTCAGTAAATTGCTTGTCACAGTGTAAAGTAATTTCTTGCAGTTCTTGTGTATATTTTCTTTTTGTTTGGGGGCCACACCAGTGGTGTGCAGAAAGTACTCTTGGCGTACTAAGTGGGCCATTGGTGCCAGAGATTGGACCCAGATCTCCCACATGCAAAACAGGCACTCTAGTCCTTTGAGCTCTCTCCCTGGCCCTTCCATGTATTTTTAGATTGTGCTTAGTACAATGAGACCTACAGGAGTTGCCACAAGATATACTAGAAATAATCCCAAGAAACAGGAAAGTCATGATATTATAAGAAAAAATTGAATTTCTTGATAGGATATAGTTACAGATAAGTGACTGATACTGAAAATAAATGAAAAGAGGGTTCACAGAGATAGTATAAAACACCGGAACAGGGGCTGGAGCAATAGCACAGCGGGTAGGGCGTTTGCCTTGAACGTGGCCAACCCGGGTTCGATTCCCAGCATCCCATATGGTCCCCCGAGCACCACCAGGAGTAATTCCTGAGTGCATGAGCCAGGAGTAACCCCTGTGCATCGCTGGGTGTGACCCAAAAAGAAAAAAAAAACACCGGAACAAATATTTCACGTTCTCAAGGCCCTGAATAAAACCCCATCATTGCATGGTCACCTCCTGGAGCACCACTGGCTATTGCCGTGGATGTCCGTGAGCACCTTCAGGGTATCCTTGGTGGCCCCCTACACCCTTGGATCTGAGGAACACTGCATTTCCAGACCCAGCATTGAACCATCAGAGCCAGTTGTCTTAGTATCACTGAGTCATCCCTTGGCCTGCTGTGCTCCCAAAAGAAAACAAATGACATTAACTTAATGCATGGGGCTGGAGCGATAGCACAGTGGGTAAGGCGTTTGCCTTGCACACAGCCGACCCAGGTTCGATCCCCGGCATCCCATATGGTCCCCGAAGCACCGCCAGGAGTAATTCCTGAGTGCAGAGCCAGGAATAACCCCTGAGCATCACTGAGTGTGACCCCAAAAAGCAAAAAAAAAAAAAAAACTTAATGCATTAATAATGTACTGTACCTCAATTATATATAATTTTCTTAATAACGTTTTCTCGATTGTAAGATTTATTACCAGTAATACCTATAACATACACATATGGTAAGGACTACAGTCAATAGCAAGTTATTAGTAATTCTGCGTGTACATCACACAGTGATGTACATGGATTAGACCTAAGAGAGTACATAGTGTGCCTTGCATGAGACAGCTCTGGTTCATTCCCCAGCACTGTATATGGTCCCTTTAAGCACTGTGTCAGGAGTAGTCCCTTAGCACAAAGCCAGGAGAAAGTCCTGAGCATAACTGGTGTACCCCCACCCCCAAAAACAGAAACCCAAAGTTATACATGTATTCTCAACTTTAGGAGTCAGTGCCCTTGCACTCATGTTGTTCAGGCTCAACTGTGTATGTGTGTATGTGATTAGTGTTCTTAAAAAAAAATCTTGCTAGAAAATTTATTGAAATTGCTTTATATTGTTTTATTTTGTTTTGTTTTTGAATCACACCAGTGATGCTCAGGGCACACTCCTGGCTCTGCACTCAGAAATTACTCCTGGTGGTGCTCTGGGGATGCTATGGGGTGCCAGGAATCCCACTGAAATTGCTTTTGATCATTAACAGTTTAGCATTTTTTAAGATGGGAACTGTTTTTTAATAGATTTTAAAGAATTTTAAATTTAAAAAGTTTAAGGAGGACTGGCTACATAATGGAAGTGATAGAGCACATGCTTAGCATATGTAAGGTCTGAATTTGATCTTCAGCATTATTTGGCTTCCCAGGCACCTCTGAGTGGCCCTGGTGACCTCCAAGCATCACAGGGAATGAGGGGCTCCAGCTCTGCTCCGAGTCTTCATAAGGGATGGCCCCTAGTAAAAAATAAGTTTTAAACGAAATTTTTTTTCTTATTTCTGGGTTTCGTTTTTATTTCTTGGACCATATCCAGCCGTGCTCAGGGCTTATTCCTGGCTCTGTGCTCAGGGATCACTCCTGTCAGGGCTCAGGGGACCACATGGAGTGCTGAGAATCAAACCCAGATCAAGCGCCCTGCCCTCTGTACTATCTTCCTGGCACATTAAGTGAAATTCTTATTTAAACATTGATCAATTTTAAGAATAGAGAATTTCAGTGAAGGATGCTGATGCTTTTTCATTTAGAATGATTGAATTTTACACATTTTAAAAATGTTTAATTTCATAAATTCATAATAATAATAAGCATAATTTTGATAAATTCCATTTATATGCTCTAGACTCACCTGTTCTTCAGTTTTAGATACATATATGGAAAGGAAAGAATTGAACATGCCATTTTAATTTTTGTAGATATACCCCTGTGGGGCGTTCCTTTTTCTCAGCTCCTGAAGGATATGACCACCCTCTTGGAGGGGGCAGGGAAGTATGGTTTGGATTTCATCAATCTGTTCGGCCTGCCATGTGGAAAATGATGCTCAATATTGATGGTAAGGGAAGTGAAAGTCATATTCTTTGTGGGGTAGTTGGTTTGTGTATGATTGTGTGTGTGTCTGCAGGTGCACAAGTACATTTTCTATATAACTTTTTATACAGGTGTTTTAAAGTAGTATTTGAACTTATATACTTGTATATATACTTGTATACAAGACATTGGAAAAGCTCATATTTTTATTACATTTTATTTTGAGAGTCTTTACATAGAGTTTGTCCTGGAATGTGTTTAAACATGAAGTAAGCCCATGAAAGCTTTGACATGATCATCTGAGCAATCTTCTACTATATTTTACTTTTAATTTAAGATATTTTACATAAATGTTTCAAAGACAGAGGTACATTGGTCTTAGTGACCCCAGGCATTGAACTAACTGCGGATGCTTAATGTGTTGCTAAATGTATTCTCTTTTTTTTTTTTTTGCCTTTTTGGGTCACACCTGGCAATGCACAGGGGTTCCTCCTGGCTCTGCGCGCAGGAATTAGCCCTTGCGGTGCTCAGGGGACCATATGGGATGCTGGGAATTGAACCTGGGTTGGCTGCGTGCAAGGCAAATGCCCTACCCGCTGTGCTATTGCTCCAGCCCCGTATTCTCATTTTTAAGTGTTTGCTTGTGAATATTTTTGAGTTATATAAAAGTAGAAGAGGAGCATGACAAACTGCCACATATAAAGTCATTATCAAAATTGGCTAACTTTTCTTTTTTTTCCTTTATTTTCATCAGTAGTGTTGTTATTGGTGCCCAGGATGAAACTAGGGCCTTATAAATGCAAGGCAAGTGCTCTACGGACACTTAGCTACATCCCTGCACCTGGCAGGATTTTTTTTCTATCTTTGCTTAGTTGTCTACACCTCTTCTATAGTTCTTTTGTTTCGTTGTTTTGGGGGCCACACATGGAAGTGTTCAGCAGTGACTCCTGACTCTGCTCAGAAATCACTTCTGGCTGGCCCAGGGACCATATGTGGTGCCAGGGATTAAACCTGGGTCTGCCATGTGCAAGACAAGTGCCCTACCTGCTGTATTATTACTCAGCTCCTTTTTTAGTATTTTTAAGTTTAATACCAGACAGCATGTTATTTTGTTCCCAACTATACTTCAATATGCATCTTATTACCGTATGTTAGAATTATTTAATTATATTTAGAGCTTCTGATATCCTGTCCATAATTAGATTCACTAATTTGTCTCAAATATATCTTTTTATGGTAAGCTGCACGAGACCCATTCATTACGTTGATCTGTTTTTGCCCTTTTAAAGTCTAGCAGTGGGCTAGAGCAATAGCATGGAGGGTAGGGCATTTACCTTGCATGCGGCCAACCCAGGTTCGATTCCCAGCATCCCATATGGTCCCCTGAGCACCACCAGGAGTAATTCCTGAATGCCCGAGCCAGGAGTAACCCCTGTGCATCGCCAGGTGTGACCCAAAAAGCAAAAAAATTAAAAAATAAAATAAAAGCTAGCAATATCAGTTCCATCCCTCCTGTTTCCTTTGCCATTGTTACAGAAACTTTTGTACCTATCCTGTAGAATACCCAAAACACCTGAATTAATTTTTGTTTTCCACTGGGGTCATTACTTTGTTTCTGAACCTTTTATATTTCCTGAAACTGAAGTAAACCTTATAAGCTTGATCAAATTCTGGTTCAAAATATTTCAAGAGTGCTTCATATAATATGGTAGTAGGAGGCACACAGTTTACATTGGTTACAATGTTTGTGATAATAAGAATAATTAGTAGGTTTAGAGTTCAGTAAAACTCTTGTAAATTTCCCAATGCATCTTTCAGTTGTTAATATTCCTCCATTAGTAATTGTTAGTCAAATTGTTTATTTCTCTAGATTACCAACTCAGTATTTTATAATCTATTATTCCTTCTGCATTAGACAGAACTCTTATCAGGAAACCATAGTGCCCTATTGATGACTCATCAGTCTTTACCAGTCTTACTGCTTTTAGCACAGCAGGCTGTTCAATCTGTTCTTCTATTTCCTATCTTACCTGGAATTAACTGTTCTTCCAAGAAGCCTTGGATATTTCCATATCAGCTCAGTACATTTTTTTTCAGCCATAATTTATTTTAAATTAACAGTAATTTATTTTTTTTAGCCACGTCTACCATTATGGGAATGTCACTGAGGGAATTACTTCAGAGTCTATTTTAGTAACATTAGGTTATTTCTAATTATTTGCCTTCTCAGATTATTATTTCATATAGAGATATCTTTAAATATGTATTCTTTGAAGTGAGATTGGTAGGTCAGAACAATTTGTAATTTTGATTATTATTGCCAGATTGCTTTCCAAAAGAACTGTTAACATTTTGCATCAACAAAAGAGATCACCTGTTTTCTTACACTCTTGCCATTTCAGGTGTCAAATTCTTGATTTTATAACTCAAATTTAAAGATTTTTTATGTGTTTATATTTTTCATTTGCCCATCATATCACTATATAAATGCCATTATTTAATTTCCACAAACAGTTGTGAACAACTCTGCTTAGTTTCTGAGTTAAGCAGACTTTTCCCTTGTCTGTGCTATGATTTACAGATTATTATCCCTAATACCTTCTTTTACCTTTGATAAGGTTTTGTTTTATCTTTTGCTCTGCAGAAATTTGTTTTTGTTTTGTGTGTTTGTGCATATATGTGTTAGTAATCATTTGCTTTATGACTACTATTGAATAGGACTATTCTCATAATTTTTCTTTCAGAGTTTTCTAAGCCAATCTTATTTTTCTGGGTTTGCTTTAGAAACATCTTGCCTAGATATAGTGAGTGGGAGGATAGGCTGGATATTTTTGTTGAAATCTCACTATGCTTGTAAAATAAGTTAGGACAAATAGGCATCTTCAAGAACTGAGTATTTCTGTCAGGGAAAATATTTATCTTCTTAAAGACAAAACAATGCCTTTTGATTTAAGATTACTTTTGTTACTCTTGGTAGTGTTTTAAACTTTCCTCACATAAACTTGCACATTTTTCAAGTCAACTTCAAAGGGCTAGTGTATAAGACACGAAGTTTGATCTCCAGCACCACGTTGTCCAAGCACGCCAGGAGCTACCATGAGCAGTGCTCTGGGAGTAACAGCACTGCGGGGTGTGGTCCAAAGCAAAACAAAAATTGCAGTTTGGGGTCTTATTCCTAGATATTTTCACCCCTCGATTTTTTTGTTTTTTGTTGTGTTGGGGTTTTGTGTGTTTTTTGTTTTGTTGGAGGGGTTTTTTTTGTAATTGTTACACTGGCTTATAGATTCTGGCTGGTTATATATTTTTACTTGTTTTGTTTTGGGAGCCATACCAGGCAGTACTCAGAGATTACTCTTGACTCAGGGATCCCTCCTGGCAGTGCTCAGGGGACCAGGGATGCCAGGGATGCTAGGGACTGAACCTGGGTCAGCCGCATGAAAGGCAAATGTACTGCTTGCTGTATTAGGGTTCTGGCCCCTAATTGGTTATATTTGTATAAATGAAGCCTTTTGATTTCTATATTTTTTTCTCTCTTTTATTCTTTTACTTATTTTAGCTTGTCTTGTGGTTTTCCTGACGTCTCTAGTTTTTTTTTTTATTCCCTTTTTTTTTTCCCATTTTTGGGTCACACCTGGCAGTGCTCAGTGGTTACTCCTGGCTTTGCACTCAGGAATCACTCCTGGCGGTGCTCAGGGGACCATATGGGATGCTGGAAATTGAACCTGGGTTGGCCATGTGCAAGGCAAACGCCCTACCTGCTTCGCTATCACTCCAAACCCTTACTCCTATTTTTTAAAATATTGATAGGTTTACTTGTTCCTTTAGATTGTTATATCTACTTTTTATCCGATTAATCAGACAGGATATTGTTATATGTGGGCATCCTCTTTATTTCTTCATTTAGGAGGAATGTTTTCACTGTTTCTGCATTAGGTGTGATATATGTATGTACATATATGCATGCACATATTTATATACATTATAGGAACATTTGTTGATTCCTATTTTATTCTTTTTCATCAAGATGAGTATTAAATTTTGTCAGGTATCTTTTTAGTATCTTTGGAGCTGCTGATAAATATCTTTTTAACAAATCTTGAACCCAACTTGCTTTTCTGGATTCTTTTTATGTAATACCAAGTTTTGTCTGCTGATATTTTACTTTTTAAATCAAAATGCAAAGGTAAGCTTGATCTGACTTGCAGCTACTCTTTCACAGTCTTTCCAAGTTTTGGTATTAATGTTGTATTTCATACAAATTTGGATTGTATATGAATCCTGTATTTGCATTGAATATTGTTGCTGTACTCTAGGGAACATAAGTAAACTAATATATAGGGAACATATAATTCACTGTTTTCTTCATTGTGAATTATACCCTTTATGGTGATGAATGAAATTCTTCTTATACTTTTACACCAGAAGTCTATATTTTTCAAAAATGGATTGAAGCCCATGCTTTTGTACTTTCTGAATCACAATGTACATCTCAGCAGTAGCATAGAATAGTTTTGCTTGTGGGTTAGCAACCCCCTTTTTTAAAAAATAAATGGATGAGCTAAGTTAGATAGGAAGAACATACTTGCCAGGTCTTAATTGTATCAAGTTAGTGTATTTCATATTTTCTGAATATATTTGGTTTTTGAAATTTTAGGCAATGTTTTCTGGGTTTATTTATTTATTTTTTTTGGCTTTTTGGGTCAAGTTGGAGCGATAGCACAGTGGGTAGGGTGTTTGCCTTGCACACAGCCGACCTGGGTTCGATTCCTCTGTTTCTCTCAGAGAGCCCAGTAAGCTACCAAGAGTATCCCACCTACACGGCAGAACCTGGCAAGCTCCCTGTGGCGTATTCAATATGCCAAAACCAGTAACAACAAGTCTCACAATAGAGACATTACTGGTGCCTGCTTGAGCAAATAGATGAACAATGGGAGGACAGGCCTACAGTGTAGTGCTTTGGGTCACACCCAGCAATGTTCATGGGTTCCTCCTGGCTCTGCACTCAGGAATTACTCCTGGTGGTGCTCGGGGGACCATGTGGGATACTGGAGATCGAACTCAGGTCAGCCATGTACAAAGCAAACGCCCTCTATGACTCCAGCCCTCCTCCCCCTATCCCCACTCCAATTTCTATTTTTAAATGATTGATATTTGAAAAAAAAATTTCTCACTAGTGTTTACCTTTATTTTGTACAATCTAACTTTACTTTGCTCACCTTTCCCTATAAATGCATTATGTTTTGTTTCTTTAGTAAGTAACAATTATATCAGTCTCATTATTTTCCTTCCTTTCTTTCCTCTCTGTATTAGCTAGTTTTAGGAAGATAGCAATGTTTCATTATTATTTACAATTTTATTCTTCAGGGTTGCTTGCATTTTTATTATTTTTATTCCTATTATAAAATACAGTGAATTTATTCTAATTATTTTTATTCCTGTCATTGATTCATTCTACTATAATAATGTATGATATTGCTATTATGTAATGTTACTATTCCTATGTTATTAGAGCATTTAACAGGTATATTATTGCATATTTCTACATCTATTTGTTTTCATCTAAAGTGTATTGGTACTAACTATAATTTCTTTTGGTGAAGTATTTTATCTCTTGATTGGAGTTTATATCAAGTTATTTCTTCAAGAAGAGTTCAATATAAGTGAGAATAGCTTCTACTTTTTTGAAAACTATTTGTTTATATATATCGCAGGAGCGATAGCACAGCGGGTAGGGTGTTTGCCTTACAAGCGGCCAACATGGCCGACCCGAGTTCGATTCCTCCGCCCCTCTCGGAGAGCCCGGCAAGCTACCGAGAGTATTCGATATGCCAGACACAGTAACAACAAAGTCTCCAATGGAGACATTACTGGGCCCGCTCGAGCAAATCAACGATCAACAGGAGGGCCTTTACCTTTACGTATTTGTTTATATCATTATCCTGAAAGTCAAAAGGACATAAAATTATTCACTCATACTTGATGTATTTCTGCATGTATTTTTTCGAGATTCTGTTGTTGAATGTTTGATAAAGAAGTCTTATGGTCACTTTGATTTCCTTTTTCCTTTAGAGGGGACCTGCTTCTTCTGTCTCATCACTAAAAGTATTTATTTCAGTTATTTTACTAGTTTTTTTTCTCAGTGTGTACCTTTTTGGGTCAGGTTGTTTAAAATATGCGATTACGTTTGAAACTGTAGATTCAAGTCAATTTCCTCATTTGCTCCTTACTGTTCCTTTTGTGGTGTTTCTTTTACCATGTTTTCATTATAATTTGTCTTCAGTTTTAAATTTTAAAAATCTTTTTTATTTCTTTCCTTTTACATTGCTTTTTTTTTTACATTTGTAAATTGTTATCTTTTATATTATCATTCTTTTCCTACTTGTATTTAAACATGAATATTTCCAAATTACTTGTTCAGTCTGGAGTTAGAAGGAGTTGTGGGATAGGAAGTTAGGAACAGAGTAGTTTTCCAGGTTTTTCTGACAAAAGCCCTTGTCCTCTGTTTGGATGAATTCGTCATGTTTCTTTAAAATATGGCTACATCTTTACCTCTCAGTAACTTAGGACCCATGACCTTAACTATAATCCTGCCTTTAAAAGAAAAAAAAAAAGCTCCTTCCTTTTAAAACACCTTCCTCTGGATAGCTAGTACATCTTGCATTGCACATGGCCAATCTGGGTTTGACTCCAAATACCCTATAAGGTTCCCCCCCCCCCCCAAGCACTACCATGAGTGATCCCAGAGCATCACTGTGTGGCCCAAAAACCAAAACTTAAAAAAAAAAATCAAAATGCCTCCCTCAGGGGTGCAGACAGAGTACAAGCAAGTAGGATACTTGCCTTGCACACAACCAACCTGGGTTCTATCCTTGCTACCTCTATGGTTTCCCCAAGCACCAACAGGAATGAATGACCCCTAAGCATAGAACCAAGTGTAAGTCCTGAGCACAGCCAGGTATGGACCCAAAAGATAAAGACATCGCAAAGACAAAATGTCTCCCTCAAGGACAGGGAGGTAGTAGTTAGGGCACATGCTCCCAACCCTCATTCAATCCCAGCACTACATGGTCCTTCCAGGTGTAGCTCTGGAGGTCCTGAGCACTGCAAAAGTACTGGTACCACATCCTCAGACCCTTGAATTTAACCACTATCTTTGTTGGCTGAGAATTGCCAGTGCGGCCCCCAGGCCTCCTGAGGACCACTTGGGACACCCCCACCAAAAAAACCATTAAAAAAATGCTTTCCTCAGGTGGTGACAGTTAAGGATTTTGTGGAGGGAAATCTGGAATTCTTTGTACTATCCTTTAACTTTTGTAGGGCTGGAGATATAGCACAACGAGTAGGGTGTTTGCCTTGCATGGGACCAACCGGTTTTGATTCCTCCATCCCTCTCGGAGAGCCTGGCAAGCTACCAAGAGTATCCCGCCTACACGGCAGAGCCTGACAAGCTCCCCATGGCGTATTCTACTTGCCAAACACAGTAACAACAAGTCTCACAATAGAGACGTTACTGGTGCCTGTTGAGTAAATCGATGAACAACGGGAGGACAGTGCTACTACTTACTATCCTTTAACTTTTGTAGAAGTTTGAAATTACAGAAGAGAAGCCCATACCGTATTTTGGAAGGGTCGTCATCTCTGGGTCTTTTGCTTCTAGACCTCTCTTCACTTACTCTCAAATACTTTCCTCTGCCTCCTTTCTCTGCCTCCCGAGATCCCCTCTATATTCAGTTCTAAATTTTGCCGTTCCCACTTTACGTTAAGAGCCCACTCTCTCTGGGAGTGAAAATTTGCTATCCTCCCCCTAAGCCCCTTTCAAATTTTATGCCCTTCGATGTTTAGAAATGGTTTCTTGTATAGGTTCCATTAGTCTCAAGTACTTTAAAACATATTTACTTCTAATTTATAATTTTTATATTTTTATGGTTTCCTAGATCCACTGAAGATGCAGAATTTATTTTTTAACGTTCATTTTGTTGGTCTATATGAGTTCTAAGAGGAAAATAGGAAAATTGCAAACAAAATTGCTGCTGTGTTCCTAGGAACATTAAGTTCAACTATAGCTATTCCTGGAAACATTTTCTAAATATCCATCATAAAAAAAAATTACTGATGGCCCAAACATTCTTCTCAATAAGCTAGAGAACTAACAGAAAATTAAATGTAAAGAATATAGAAGGAAACAAGAATTAAAACCAGATATTAGGGGGCTGGAACGATAGCACAGCGGGTAGGGCGTTTGCCTTGCACGCAGCCAACATGGCTGACCTTGGTTCGATTCCCAGCTTCCCATATGGTCCCCCGAGCACTGCCAGGAGTAATTCCTGAGTGCATGAGCCAGGAGTACCCCTGAACATCGCCGGCTGTGACCCAAAAAGCAAAAAATATATATATATATATTAGTACAGTAGAAAACACAAATTTGCCTCCATCTTTCAGGTAGGGAGTCTTGAAAGGTTTTTAAGAAGGAGAGTGACATGATCATATTTGTTTTCCAGAAAGAGACCTCTGGCAGCAGTGTGGAGAATAGATAGAGGAGAAAAAAACTAATCTGAGAAGCCAGTTAGGAGGCTTTTTCAATCACTAGTTCAGGTAAGAGATGGTGGTGGTCTAATGTGGGATGACAAGGAAGGAACATACTATAAGATTTAAGTCGAAAAACATAGATTTGAACAGGTAAAAGGCTTTGGCTATAGTTACTGGCACATGGAATTAGTTGGAAATGAATAGACCAAAGGACTACCAGGTTACTAGAAATAAATTTTAAACCTGATATATCACTCAGGTTTAATAAGAAAAGTAGAACTAGTTGAAGATATGTTTAGAAATAATAATAGGCGCTAGGTAGGCAAATCTGAAGTCCCTTGGCTAGACTGGAAATACTAAAACTAATGTTCATAGGTGGGATTTCTTCTGTCTTAGGGAAGCCTCAGCCATGCTCTTTTAAAGTCTTTTCAGCTTAGAAATGTTGGGGGCAGAGAGATAGCACAGTGGGTAGGGTGCTTACCTAGCACACAGCCGACCCTGATTTGATACCTGGCACTGCATATGGTCCCTGGGATTGCCACTAGTGATCCCTGAGGACAGGGCTAATAGTAATCCTGAGTATTGTCAGATGTGTCCCCAAAAAAAAAAACAATATTTTTTTTTAAATAAACTTCAGCTGGGCCTGAGAGATAATCATGCAGGGTTGCCTAGCACGCAGTCAACCTAGGTTTAGTCCCCACTAGGAGTTGTTACTGTGTCTGGCATATCGAATACTCTGGTAGCTTGCTGGGCTAACCCTGAGTAATGTCAGGTGTGGCTCAAAAGCAAAAAAAAAAAAAAAAACCCTTAGCTGGGGGCTGGAGCGATAGCACAGCAGGCAGGCATTTGCCTTGCACGCGGCCGACCCGGGTTCGATTCCCAGCATCCCATATGGTCCCCTGAGCACTGCCAGGGGTGATTCCTGAGTGCATGAGCCAGGAGTAACCCCTGTGCATCGCCAGGTATGGCCCCCCCCCCCCAAAAAAAAAAACCCTTAGCTAATTATATGTATTAAATACATCTACAAAATACCTTTACACTAATACATAGATTAGTGTTTGAATAACTCGCAACTAGTAATCTAGTCAAATATAAGACTTTATACTTGGCCTAAAACTGTGATTATATAATTTTTTAAAATATCCTTCATGTTCCCTCATACTCATTGTATTGTATTTTTAATTAGCTTTTAGTGTATAATTAAAAACATACCTTTCATTATAGCAATTTCATTGTACCAGGTTTGAATAATGCTATCAGGGATATAAGTGTACTGTTGCTTGCACAACAGAATACACCATGTAAAACTTAAGTCACAAGTTAATATGTCTAATGTTAGAGGATTCTGGCCAGAGAGATAGTATAGCGGCTAAGGAACTTGGCTTGCATTTAGCTGACCCCAGTGAGATCCCTGGCACCACATGTTCCCCTGAGATCCTCTGGCAGTGAACCCTTAGCTACTGGGTATGGCTCAAAACCCCATATGCCATCAGAAACATGCAGTTTCAGGACTTACATGGACAAAGAGGTCTGGCATGTAGCAGTTGGAAATGCAGATATAAAAATTTGAAGCTAAAAAGTAAAAGCATATAACTCTACATCTGAACTGTAAAAATGTAAAAACTCACTTAATAGTATTTACAGTGAAAATAGGAATGAAAATGATAACACCATGGGGTAATAATACTAGCATTCATTAAAGAAAGAAAAATCAGTGTTAATGATTATCACCAGCAGCATGGGAGCCAGAGTAGGGACCAGAGAGATAGTGTGGGACTGAAGGCATTTACCTCGCATGTGGCTGATCCCTGCACAGCATATGGTTCCCCAAGCCAAGAGTGACTTCAGAGACCAGAGCCAGGAGTAAGCCCTGAGCAATACCAGGGGTGTCCAAAACCCAATAATAATAATAATAATGGAGGAAACGTTCAGATAAAAATAGTCAAAAATATATCAGTATATTATTTCACAGCTTCACAATGGGAACATTTCCATAAAAAAAAAAACAAGACTAAGGCAAGGATGTCAGTACTGTGGTATTTAGTCACTGTTGTGTTTGCTAACTTTTGTTCTTCTTACAGGTTTCAGTCTACATGTTACTTCCTTGAGAAGCAGTATTTGAACCACCCCCACCCCACTCCCCACCCAGCCATCCCCCAAGTCTGTTAGGTATTTCTCTGTATTTCCTTAGCACAGTTTACTTCCCCTATAATAACATGTATCACCCTGGATTCTAAGTGTTTATTGTTCTGTGTCTCCTGTTAGAATGAAAGCTGCGTGAAGCTAGGGATTATCCATCTTGAGGTACATACCAGTGTATGTACATTCCAAACCTAGCACAACTCTTGGTCATGTTAAGCAAAGAGTGAAAAAAAAGTCAAGTGCATAGAAGAGGAGCATCCAAATGAGCATGAAAGTTGGAAAATATTTGTAGAAGTAAGTGATGTCTTAGCTGAACTTTAACAAATGTGATGAGATCAAGAGTTTGAATTGAAAGGGGAGGTACACAAGAATAGAAAAAGGCTTTTGAGAGATCTCAAAAATCTTATAAAAACTGTTTGAAATACATAAATAAATGAATAAGATACAGTAGAATTATTTTTAAAACCTCAATTCTATGTCAGTTCTTCCAAAATTAATCTGCAAATGCAGTTTTCATTAAAATTTAAATGGTCTATGCAATAAACTTAGTCATTATTAGATTTATATATAAAAAATAAAGGATAAGCCAGTGTAATTTGGTGTGCGAGGGTTGAGGGGGAGGTAGCGTTTTGTTTTTGGGTCACACCAGCAGTGTTCAGTGCTTACTCCTGGCTCTGCACACAGGATTCCTCCTGTCAAGGTTAAGGGGGCACCAGAGAGGGTGCTGGTGTTAGAGCCCGGGTCAGCTGCATACAAGGCAAGTAAGTGCCCTTCTCACTTTTTCTGGCCCCACCAGTGTCATTTGAAGACAACTCACAAGGGAGTGATTTTCCTCCTTATTTTAAAACTTTCACAAATATGCCATGCTGCTATAAATGCAAGGACAAACAGATTAATCAAGCATAAATAGAGCCTAGATGTAAACCACATATGTTTATATCGGAACTTTATAAATGTCAAGGTGACATTTTAAATCACTGAAAAAAAAATCTAAATTGTATTTATACAGATGTTAACGATATACAATAAATAGCTCACCTCATACATAACCAAAATCTATACGAATTATAAGCATAATTGAAGGGGTTTTTAGACAATAATTTGACTATATCTTAATATAAAATAAAATATAAAATTTATAAGTTATAAAATAGTGATAAACTTGGCTATATCAAAAATTCAGATTTGTGTACTACAAGACACCAACAACAATTAAAGGATTAGGGCCAGGATTTAGCTCATCAATAGAGCGTTTGCCTTATATGTATGAGACCTTCTGTCCAGTCCCCTTACTACAAAACAACAAACACATGGTAGTGTATTTGTACTACAAAGCAACAAAAACACACAACAGATACACACATAGCAGTTAAAGGCTACAAGAATATTTATAGCACAGCACATGTAACTGAGATCTTTACAAAATAAAAATGTTTGATAGAAAAAGAGGAAATCCAAGTGGCCAGTAAACATGAAAATCAGAACTTCAGATTATTAGTAATTAGAAAAATGCCAATGAAATGAATAAGGTACCATGTCACCCCTTAGACTTGTAAAAATTAAAAAGATATCAGGACTGCAGAGACAGCTGGGTGGACTGAGCACATGTAAAGCATATTTTGCACAATGAAAGTTCAGGTTTGATTTATCCCAGGTACTGCCAAGGGTAGTCCCTGAGCACAGATCCAGGAGTAGTCCCAGGGCACCACAGATACACCCAAAAAAACAAAAAAGTAAAGGAAAAAAATACATTATGTGTTGACAATAAAAGAAACTCCTACGTACTCTTAGAATGTGATTTGATAAAGCTTTTTGGAGAGAAGTCTTCAGTTAGAAAAGATACACTGTGCATATTTCAAAATCTGTACTATACCTTATAGGTACGTAGCATTTGTGCTGAAGATGTTTATATTTAATGGCAGAAAATGAGAAACACCAGCAGTGTTCAGAGCTTACTCCTGGCTCCAGACTTACAGCCTGTCCCTATCAGTAACAGTTAATAGTATACAAATTCCCATATAATGTTGTGGTATGCTATTTCACAGTTCAGTGAATAAGGAAGAGCTATATGTTTTAACATGGACAGTTTTACACACTGTTGTGGAGATTAGTTAGAAAAAGGTGTTACTTGTGTAAAGTTAGAATAGAACAAAAGCATATACTGGATACATACATATAAATGTGGTAAAGTTAATAAAACAAGGGTGGGGATTCAGCTCAGCAATAGGCCTCTTGCCATGTATGTGTGAGACCCTGAATTCAATTTCTGGCTTGGCAGAAAAGATAAATAATAATAAAACATAAATGGGACAATCTCAACAGAGAGTTGCTCCATAAAGGAAGAAAGAAGATAAGTGGAATGGGGTGGGTAGGCAGAAAAGAAAAGCCTAAGCTGCATGTTTCAAGAAAAAGTGAGAGCATATACTTATTTGGTGTGAGCAGACTGCGTAGATAGCTTAGCTGCTAACCATGAAGCAAAGAAATCAGAAGATTGTAATTTTTTTAAAAGCTATGCTATCTTACTGAAAAATAAAAATCAAATTTAGATGAGTGTATTTTTTATTGCCAATAAAATATAATTTTGCTGTGGAAAATGAGTGAAAATACTGCAATGACCAGTTTACTTTCTTATATTTCCTTCTGGGTTTCTTTGTCAGTTTGAGCTTGCCGCCTTTGCACTGGTATATTGCATTGAGCAAAACAGCGCTTACTGAACTTAAAATCTATAGAAAGTTAAAAATGAAGAAGGCTGGACTGGCGAGTTAGTATAATGGGTAAGGCACTTGCCTTGCATGTGGCCAACGCAAGTTTAATCCCCTATACCGCATATGGTTCTGTAAGCCCTGAACACTGAGTACAAAGCCAATAGTAAGCACGGAGCACTGCTGGGTATAGCCCAAAAACCAAAAATGGGGGGAAAAATGAAGATTGATACTGATCAGCATATTAGAGAAGGAAAGTATTGAGTGCAGTGCTCAGGGACTATTTAAGATGCTGGGGATCAAACCCAGGTTGGTCTCGTGGAAGGCAACTGTCCTACCCACTAGTTTGTATCTTCGGCCCCAAGAAATCTCTAAACTTTATCCAAAGTTACTTCTGCTTTCTAAAGACCACAGCTTAGGGGCTAGAAAGGTAGTACAGTAGGTGGGATGCTTGCCTTGCACATGGCCAACTCAGGTTTGATCCTCAGTATGCTATATAAGTCCCCTGAGCCCACCAGAGGTGATTCCTCAGTATAGAGCCAGGACTAACTCCTGAGCACTGCCAGGAGTGGCCCAAAGACCAAAATAATTTTTTTAAAGATTACAGTTTATAAGTAATATCTATATAAATAGTATATATTTAAAATAATGTACCTAATCAACATTTAAATATATCATTTATATTTAAGTCTCAGATGCCTGTAGTTATATTTAAATAGTGGGAGTCAACTGTTCAGAGCTTATGCTTAATAGTTAGAGTTCTATATTTCATTCCCTTAGGAGAGGCTAGAGTGAAAAAGAAGAGAGAGAAAGGGAGAGGGAGAGAGAAACCCAAGGCCAGTATAGGAGGTAAGATGTTGCCTTGTGTGTGGCCTACTCCAGTTTGATCCCGGCACTGCACATTTAGTCCCCAATCAGTGCCATGAGTCACACCTAAGCACAGAACCAAGAATAGCCTCTCAGCACCACCAGGCATGACTCCATTCCCTGACCCCCCCCCCCCCCAAAAAATAAAGATTCCTCAGGTAAATATCAGACCCAGGACACCTGAATTGAGAATGTTCTGTATTTTTTGCTTGTGCTTTTCAGCAAAAAGGCATCATTAAAACATTTTCTGTTTTGTTCATATGAATGGTTGTGGAGTTTAGTAATTATGATTTATTTTAATTATAACTAATTATAATTGGCTTTAATTTTATATTGAGGATGTGTGAGGCTCAGTGATGGATCCTCAGCACCTCATGGTACAACTCCTGCCCCCTGGATTTAGACCTGATGGCTCCTAAGCATCATTAGGAGTGATCCTAGTTCCACTTGATGTAGACTTTACTTAAAATTTTTTGTAAAGAAGTCTAAAATTTACACTGCACAAGCTTTCTTTAAAAGGAAAGCAAGGGAGCAGAGTGTTACTACAGCAGATAGTGTGCTTGTTGCACAGACATGATCTGGGTTCAATCCCTGCATCACATATGGACCACTGAGCCTGCCAGGAATGATCCCTGAACAAAGAACCAGGAGCCAGGAGTCCTGAGCAACACTGGGTGTGGCACCCACACATGTAGCACTGTAGCACTGTCCTCCCATTGTTCATCGATTTGCTCGAGCGGGCACTAGTAACATCTCCATTGTGAGATCTCCATATCAAATACGCCATGGGGAGCTTGCCAGGCTCTGCCGTGCGGGTGGGACACTCTTGGTAGCTTGCTGGGCTCTCCGAGAGGGACAGAGGAATCGAACCCGGGTCAGCCACGTGCAGTACCTACCACAGCCCTACCCGCTGTGCCACCACTCCAGCCCACACACATACAGAAAAACAAAAGAAAGCAGATTTCTGGTTATTAATTGCAGTATTAATGTTGCTTGTTCTGTGTGTTATTCTGGAGCTCAGATAAAAAAACAATTTTATTTCTGATAGTATTCAAATCCGTTCTCTCAGAAGTAGACCAAAGCAAAACATTTCTTTGTGGTAAATGAGAATATGATTCAGGTAGCAAGGCAGGAGCTTTATCAATATGTGTCAAGCCAGGCCAAAATAAAGACAGCTATATCATCTTACCCAATCTGTCCTCTCATTAGAA
Organism: Sorex fumeus; assembly: GCF_029834395.1. NCBI lineage: Eukaryota > Metazoa > Chordata > Mammalia > Eulipotyphla > Soricidae > Sorex > Sorex fumeus. The sequence continues at coordinate 51,196,264 of NW_026606104.1, forward strand.
AAACAGCATAATGAAACAGGAATGTGGCTCAGTGGTAGAGCACATGCCTCACATGTGTGAGGCCCTGAGTTCGGTCCTTGTCACTACCCAAAAAAAAAAGAGGAAAAGGAAAAATAGCATAATAGCAGCAGGAATAGTCATTACAGTCTTCAATCTGTTTCTTTGATTCTTACTATAATCTGGTTGAGTTTTTCTTTTGTAATTAATATACAGCTTCTCCTGGAATCACATACTTTACTGTTTTCTTGAAGATTGCTTTTTTGCCTTTCTCCTATATTGATTTCCTCTTTTTTTGTATTCCTTCCTTTTTTTTAACTGATTGGAAGATTTATTAGAAAAAGGTATATAAGGAACATTTTTTGGACAACTTACAAATGGAAGATAGATCAACAAATTTCAGTGATAGTTTAGAAATGATGTGGAACTGAAATAGTAGTCGATTTTTATGTAGAAAATAATTCTCCTTCCTAAGATGGAAAACAATGACTGGAGAAGTATCTTAATGGGCTAGAACATATATTTTGTGTATAGGAATCCTGAATTTGATCCCTGGAATCTTGTGTTCTCATAAGCACAGCCAGGAGTGCCCCCAAAGCATTGCTGGATATGACCCCCAAATCAAAATTTTTCTAAATAAGGAAAAAAAATACCAAAAGCTTACCTAGTTTAAGTACGTTTCCTTTGTCTCTATTTCCTTTGTTTTGCTTTATTTTCTGGATAATTTCTTCAGTTTCTCTTCCACTCCTCGTCACACATTTTTTTTCTGCTATTGTTTTTAATTTCTGAGTTTATGGGGGTTTTATCTTACATTGGGTTTTTTGTTTTTGTTTTTGTCTTTTGCAGTGCTGGGTTCCAAGCCTAGAGCCTCAAGCATGCAAGACAAGTGCTCTATTACTGAACTGCATCCCAATATCTCTTTAGTTTTCTGCTTTTTTTTATAGCAAACTATTTTTCTCACATATGCAGTGCTCTTTCATAACTCTGATCATATTTAAATTTTGGAGTTTTCTTACTGTTATACATGTTCCTCCAAATTCCTTTTTGTTTTGCTACATCTTCTGTTTCAGAGACTTTCTATACATAGGTACCATATATACAAATGATATTCTTGACTATCTATTTAGGATTTAGTATGAATCTAAAAACACTGACTTAAAGCTTCCACTTCCTTCATTGTGTCCACTAATGTAGAGATTCATCCAAGGATGATTTCCTTGGGCTGATGCTGGAGGAGTCTATAGTGGTAATATACTTAGCTCTCTCCTCTTGACCGATCAGATTATTCAAAGATAATCTTCCAGAGACCTGCCTAAAGAATAACAGTTCATTTACCTGTCTGTTGGGATACTTGCTAAGGGAATGTCTGCATTCAGTATCTAATGTTTGTAGTCATTTAATTACTTGAGGTACCATACTGTCCCCACAAGTATACCTAACCATCTCCCTCCAGTCCTCTTTTGCTTCCTAGAGATTAAACCTCCAGTGGATATATGAGTAGAGAAAGAATCATGAAGGATCTCAGATCTAACTGCTTCTCACATAGCTCCCCTTTTTATTTTTAATTTACCGTCATCCTTCTATCGGGCTGGACCAATAGCACAGCTGGTAGGGTGTTTGCCTTGCAAGCGGCCAACATGGCCGACCCGAGTTCGATTCCTCCACCCCTCTTGGAGAGCCTGGCAAGCTACCGAGAGTGTCTCTCCCGCACTGCAAAGCCTGGCAAGCTACCCGTGACGTATTCAATATGCCAAACACAGTAACAGTTGTCACAATGGAGACATAACTGGGCCCGCTCGAGCAAATTGATGAACAACGGGAGGCCAGTGATCCTTCTATCACCAGTTTCAGGAGTACCTAGTACTGCTACTTCGTGTGTATTGTGAATGTTCTGCAGTATAAATGCAGTTGGTTCTTACCTTTCCCAGCTAAACTAACTTTGGATTTCATTTTCTTGGATTTGCTGCATCAGTTGTAACTTGTCCACTTGCTTTTCTGCTTCTAAAATGTTGGCTTATTTCCTGTTTTCTGTACTGTTCTAGGTTTGTCTTTTTAATTTCTTGCCATAGTTAAAGGAGCTTGGGGGAAGGAATGAAATGGACTATTCTTAGTTAATCAGCCATCTTAACCCAGGATGTATTCTTTAAAAGTATAGGCTTTGCCTGATTGAAGATTCCCATGATATAGAAGGTACATAAATGTTCAAAATGTTTATTTTTGAACCTCGGTTGAAACCAGTTTTGTGCTGATACCAAGTTTGTGCTGAACACCTCGTTTGTTGCCATATAGTCCTCTGTAAGACTGGTTAAGTGTCTTCATGACATTGTGGCTGGCTTCTAGAGCAAGCTGCCCGTGATGAATGAAGCAGAAGCTGGTATGACTTTAAGACCTAGCATCGAAAGCTATGTTCAGGTGGGGGGAAAGGGGTGGTGGGGTTATTTGTTTGTTGCCTGTATCCAGTGGTACTTGGGAAGACTTCTGACTCTGTATTCAGGCATCACTCCTGTCATTTCAGGGATTGAACCCTGGAATCTGTATGCAAAGTATGTGCCTTATCCACTATACCGTCTCTCTGGCCCACACAAAAGTTGTGGTCTTTTTTTGTATGTGTATCTGGTTTTTGGACCACATCCAGCATTGGCTCAAGGCTTATTCCTGGCCCTGTGTTCAGGGATCACTCCTGGTAGTGCTCAAAGGACGGGTACCAAACCAGAGATAGCCATGTACAAGGCAAGCACCTTAACATCTGCATAGTCTGTCTGGTCTAGAGTTGTAATCTCAAGCTAGAGAAAGTAATACAAAAGAGGATACTAAAGAACTGGGCTAAGAAGAAGGAGCTGACTACAGTCCTCAGCACCACTTCACTCTGCACACCACTGGGTTTGCCCTGGAGCCCTTCCCCCAACTCTGCAAAGTACTGTAGACTGCTGGTTCTGGGCAGCGAACCACTCATTCTGGTTGGCCAAGTGTCGCCAAAGTAATCCTAAACCTACTGAGCATTGCTTGGGAACCACCAATACCATCTCCACAGGCAAAAAAAAGAAGGAAGGTCAGAGCAAAAATTTATTAAATAGAAATATAGAAAATAAATGAAGTAAAAAGTTGATTCTTTTCTGAAAAAAAATGTTGTTATTTTTGTTGTTGTTCTTGATCCATATATGGCAGTGGTCAAGGCTAACTCCTGGCTTCATGCTCAGGGAACCATATGGGGTGCTGGAAATAGAACCCCGGGCAGCTGCATGCAAGGAGCCCTGCCCTCCATACTATCTTTCTGGCCTCTCTTTTCCAGTCGATTGCCAGTGTCAGGAATGAAAGATCAGTACTACTCGAGATTCTTGAGAAAAATGTCATGAGCATCCCTATATCATTCAGTTTTATGACTCATTAAATACAACTTTCCAGAAATTGACTCAAAAAGAAATGTAAACAGCCTGTATCTGTTAAAAACATTGGATTGATAAACCCTCTAACAAAACTGCAGTTCCAAATGATTTTACTGGTGAGTTTTAGCTAACATTTAAGAGAAAAATTCTGGTCTTTCACAAATTATTTTAGAAAATAAAAGAGAAAGAAAAGTTTTCAGCTCATTCTGTATGTCTAATAGTACAACCTAGATAAAAATAAATGAGTTATTTGACACATTTTAACATTATCATCTTGATTAAAAATTTTATACTAGCATTGAAAGGTTGAGAACAGTTTGATATAGGAAACATTACTAAAGGATGAAAAGGTTGAATGCTTTTGTTGTCCGTGGATATGGATCTATAGGAGAGCACCTACCTTACAGCATGATTCCAGTTTAGTTCCTGGCATTGCCCCATATGCCAAGTGTGACCCCAGAAATGCTGTCATTTGTGATCTCTGTACCACAGAAATAAAAAAAGAACAAAGCTAGGAGTGAGCAAAATAAGTGGTATATAGCCTCCCATGAATAATATACTTAGTTCAATTCTCAGGACTACTTGGCACCCAACACTGCCTGAAATGACTTTGAATCCTTATTATAGCTTGGGATGCTACTTTGAAAAAGAAAGAAAAGAAAAAGACCTTGTTCTGTCTACTTGTATTCACCATTAAACTGAGGTTCCAACTCTGCACAGATGCAAGAAAATAGACAAAAGGCCTAATGTTGTAAAGGAAGAAATAAAGCTGTCCCTGTTTGTAAAAGATACTGTCCACATAAAAAAATTCCAATGCTAGAGTAATAGTACAGTGAGTATGGCATTTGCCATGTACACATCGACCTGGTTTGATCCCTCAAGCACCGCCAGCAGTGATCTCTGAGCACTGAACACTGATTGCTGAGCCAGGAGTAAGCCCTAACCACACCAGACTGGCCATCCCCTCCAAAAAAAATTCCAAGGAATCTGGGATTATAACTCAAGGATTGGAGTGCATGCTTTGCTTGCAGAATCACTGGGTTTAATCCCTAGCACTGCATGTTCCTCCAAGCACCAAGTAAGGAATAACTCCCAAACACCATTAGGTGTTGCTACAAAACCAACCAAAAAGATCTCAAGGAATTTAAACCCCTCACTCCAAAGCCACCAAGGAATTGAGGAATTGATGGATATGGAAAATTTCTAGAATACTGATATGAGTATGAATGCTAGCAATATAATAAGAATACCAGCACTGGGAAGAGCTTAACAGACTGGACTGAGTGCTTTGCATATAGCACGCCTGGGTTTGATCCGCAGCACCATATGGATACCCAAGCACCACTGCAAGTAATTCCTGAGCACCACTAGGTGTGCCCCTTCCCTCCAAAATAAAATCAGCATTCAAGAATTGGAAGAATGGAAATTTTTTATGCGTCGTGAGTCCCAAGGGATGGTTCAGTGGCACAAGTGCATGCACGCACTTCCAATGTGAGGCCACAAGTTTGGTCTCTGGTACCTCCCACATGCATCAAGCATAGTCCCTGCAACTCCGCTGTCTGGAGTCATAATATTAAAATCACAATATTTAGGAATAGGTTTTAAAAGAGGTGTTCGGTGTGTTCAATAACTCTACATTGAAATTTAAGACTACATGAGAAAGCTAAGGAAGATACACATAAATGAGATGCCATGTTCTTATTTTTGTTTTTTTGTTGTTTTTCTTGTGGGGGACCGTACCTGGAGGTGCTCAGGGGTCACTCCTGGTGGTGCTCAGGTGACCATATGAGAAACCAGGAATTGAACTCAGATCAGCAAGCAAGGGTCTTACCCACTCTACTATCTCACCTGCCCCATGTTCCCCCCTCCACCCAAGATACCAGTAGACTCAAATCGTTAGTCCATTCAATTCTAAATTGATCTATGAGCAAAACAGCTTCAAAAATATTCCACTGGGCTTTAAAATAACGTCAACTGGGGCACCTGGGGCGGAAGAGGTAGTACAATGTGTCGGGTTCTTGCTTTCCATGCAATCAACCTAGGTGCAAACCTTGACACCCTACATAGTCCTCCAAACCCTGCCAGGAGTGATCCCTGAGCACAGAGCCAAAAGTAAGCCCTAAGCACTGCTGGGTGTGACCCAAAAGCAAAAAAATGCATATATTGACAAATTGATTCTAACATTCAAATGTAAAGATGCAGAATCTAGAACAGCCAGAACCATTTTATGAAACAGCAGATTTTATAGAACTGATTTAAAGTTGCGGTATTAAAATACTGCACTGTAGCACTGTCCTCTCAGCGTTTATTGATTTGCTCGAGCAGGCACTAGTAACGTCTTACAACAAATTGTGAGACTTGTTGTTACTGTTTTTGGCATATCAAATACATCACAGGGTGCTTGCCAGGCTTTGCCGTGCGGGCGAGATACTCTCAGTAGCTCCCCAGGCTCTCCGAGAGGGGCGGAGGAATTGAACCCAGGTTGGCCGCATGCAAGGCAAGCACCCTACCCACTGTGCTATCGCTCCAGCCCATTAAAATACTGTGATACTAAGAGAGGAATGTAGTGTGATACCATATAAATAGACACAATCAAATTATGCCATTACACTGATCTTATTCTAAAGATTGATAGGCTGTTAGAATAGCTATACTAGTTTATTTCTAACTGTTGCAGACTGAGACCAACTCATATTAGACAAAGATACCAACATAATTTAATGGGGAAAGGATAATCTCAGATAATGTTCACAAATCACAAATCATCCTGTTATTCGTCAATTGCCTCGAGCAGGCCCCAGTAACGTCTGCTTCATTCTAGCCCTGAGATTATATTCAAGGCTCTTTAGGAGAATGAGAACCATCATTGTTACTGGTATTTGGCATATTGGGTACGCCACGGGGAGTTTGCCAGACTCTGCCGTGTGGGCAGGCTACATTTGGTAGCCTGCCAGTTTGTCCAAAGTAGGAATGAGATAAGATGTCTTAATAAAATGTCACGTGGCCGCAAATGCGGCCGCACAGTTCAGAGATCTGGTTTTTATAGTCAGATAATGTTAAAAGAACTTAATAGTCTGGGGCCAGAGTGATAGTACAGCACATAGGACATTTGCCTTGCACATGGCTGACCCAGGTTCAACCCCTGGCATCCCATATGGTTCCCTGAACACCACCAGCAGTAATTCCTAAGTGCAGAGTTAGGAGTAACCCCTGAGCATTGCTGGGTATGACCCCCCCGCAAAAAAAAAACCTGAACAGTGTGTTGAAAAAAATAAGGATTAACCCCAGTTTATACCATACTCAAAAACTATTTCAGAATGTTTCATAAGTCAAAACAAAGCTAGAAAATAGAAAATTTTTAAGTAAAGGTAAGGTAAAGGTAAAGGCCCTCCCGTTGATCGTCGATTTGCTCGAGCGGGCCCAGTAACGTCTCCATTGGAGACTTTGTTGTTACTGTGTCTGGCATATCGAATACTCTCGGTAGCTTGCCGGGCTCTCCGAGAGGGGCGGAGGAATCGAACTCGGGTCGGCCATGTTGGCCGCGTGTAAGGCGAACGCCCTACCCGCTGTGCTATAGGAAAATTAATCATGTCCTTGAAGCAGGCAAGATTTCTTAATATATTATAAACCTCACCTAAAGGAAAATCATTTTCTAGCACTTAAGGTGAAAAGGTACGTCAGGGATGAAGTTCAGCAGTAAAGCACTCTTACCTTGTACATATGATTGTAAGATTCCCTGTGTCCAATTGTTCGATTCCTATCACCTCCCCCCCCAAAAAAAGGAAAAAGAAAAGAAAAGAAAGCTATAGCTGGTAGAAAACATTTATAAAATATATGAACAAAACCTCCAGAAAATGTGAAAAAAATTACACATCATAATAAGACAGTAGAAAAAATGGTGCGTATCAAACATTTTATGGCTGGGGAGATGGCTGAAAGGGCTGACACATACCTCTGAGCACTTGTAGTGGGTTATAAATTGATACAGCTACTATAGAAAATAGCATGGAGGCCCTCAAAAAATTAAATTATTACTGTCTCTATGTCCCAGCAGTTCCATTTTTTTCTGAAGAAAATGAAAACACTGAAATGAGAAATAAAAAAATCGATGTACCCCTATGTTTCCATTTACATTACAGTAGTCAAGCGTGGAAACAGCTTAAGTGTCCTTTGTTGAATGATTGGACAAAGGTGTGGAGGTCTGAGGAGATAGTACCCAAGTTTGGTGCCTAGCACCACATGGCATCCTGCTACGTGTGGTCCTGGGTCTCCACTGCCCAAACAGCTGAGGTGACCCTGGTAGTTCACAGTAGTGTAGGTGTAAAGACTGCCACCAACCATGTCTGGTTTGCCAAGTATCATCAGGAGTGTCCCCTGGGTTCCTTGAACACAACTTGGAGAGACCCTGTCCCACCCAAAAAAGGGGAAATGTGAGGGGCCAGAGCAAAAGTACAGGGAGTAGGGTGCTTGCCTTGCATGCTGCTGAACCTTGTTCAACGTGCGGTACCACAATCCCCCAAGCTCTGTGAGAGTGATCGCTGAGCATACTGGGTTTGCCCCCCTCCAGAAAAAGGGAAATGTGAGATTAATGTGTTTGTGCTATATGTGTATATATACACGTGGTGGAACATCCATTACAAGTGATATCTTACCTACATGGAAGGATCTTCAGAATGTATGCTAATTGAAATAAATCAGAGAAAGACATACAATATGATCTTATTGGTATGAGGAATTTAAGAAAGGAAAAAAGAAGCCATAAGAACAAATGGATTGATGGTGGCCAAGGGATGAGAAGGAGCCAGAGAAGAGGCTTTTAGGCTACTGGCAGTACTTAGTTCTTGATCTGAGTGCTGATTATATGGATCTTCACTTTCTAATAATTTAAAATATTATATTGTAATATAATATTTTAATAAATGTTTATTTGTTTTTATGCCTTAGTAAATATGTTATATTTTAGTAGGTATGTGATTTAAAACAAAAAATATAGGGCCTTGGATGTAGTTCAGTGGTAAAGTGCCTGCTACGCATGTGAGATCTCAGGTTCAGTGTCCGCCACCCCAAAAATGAGAATAATCTGCCAGCATCTCCTCAATACTATGTATGTTTTGTTGGGTGGTCATAGGGAATGCAAAAATACTTAACCTGACCACTCACTAAGCATAATGCTCCATAATTGTTAGCATATGAAGATATTGTGGTTGTAGTTTCTCTTACTGTACCTCACTCAGAACCTTAGAAGTAAACCTATAGAATTGAGGCTCTTAGAGGTTTTAACATAACCTCACAGGGTAGCATGTGTGTACACTGAAGTGTAGTTGTGATGATGTTTTCACCAGGTGCAAAACATTAGTCACTGCTGTTTCATACTGTTTGGACTCACACTCTTTGGTACATATAGTATATGCATTCCTATATTTATCTTTTAATATTTAATAAAATTATGTTTACTAACAGAGATATTTGTTGGATTTGGGCACACAGAAAAACAAATTTAAGAGTCCTTATCTCTCCTCCATAGAGCATTTTTTAGTAAGACTCTTCAATAGTTCACATTGACATCATTATTCTTGCTTAGGATTGGCTTTCTGTTGAACAGTGAACAGCTGACAGGAGTAGACAATCCCTTGAAGAGAAAAGGAGCTCTCTGGACTTCTGGAATGCCCCAGCATATAGAGAGACACCTCATACTAGATCTCAGCCGTAACGCTAGGACAAGTGTTTATCTAATTTTATAGATGAACAGATCATAACTATGTTTGAGCTGGGAGTAATATCTGACTCTAAAGCCAGAGCTAACTGATGGCTCAAAGGCCTGGGCACAGGCTTTTTAATATCAGATTCTTTTTAAGTACCAGGAATACAGAGGTTTATATCCTATAGGTGTCTTAAGTGAAATCTCTTTGAAATTTGCAGATTATTTTCTTGGTCTTATGCATAAACATTTATGGAGTCCAAGTGCCTTATATTTTTTCTTTTGATTTTAAGATGTATTCTTTTAATGACATTTTAAGTTGCTTGCCATTGTATAAAAACAATTTTTATGAATTCATCTTAAATATAGCTACCTTATTTTTATTTTATCCATAGGTTTTACTGGATTTTCTTTGTAGATAATCATGTTGTGCAAAATGATAATTCAAGTCTCAACAATCTTTCTAACCTTTAATTTCTATTAATTTTAATTACTGTGCTTAACTGAGACTTGCTTTAATTAGATTGAATTTGTTACAGATTTGTGTTAGTAGATAAATTCTATCAAAGTAAGGAATTTTCCTTCATTCCTGGTACTGGAAGAGCATTAGGTGAGGCTGATATCTTTGTTTTGTTTTGGGGCCACACCTAGCAGTACTGGGGGACTGCCCCTGGCTCTGTACTCAGGAGTCACTCCTGTCAGTGTTTGGGGGCGATCTGCAGTGCTGGGGATTGGATCAAGTTCCACTGCATGGAAGGCAAGCTCCTTAACCCCTGTAGTCTCTCCAACCCTATAGTGCTGAATTTTTTTAAACATAAATGCTGTACTTTAATATCACAATGATGAATCAGAATACAGCTCTGAAAAAAATCTTCATTTAGTACAGTATAGCTGTTTTGTGGCTATATAGAATTCTTTTTCAACAGCAGTATGTAATTAAATGAATATACCAAAAGTGTTCATCCCTTTACCCCTTGCCCTAATGATTTCCAGTGGAGTATCATTACATTTTGTTTTCTGTCACTATACCTTTGTCAAACTCACTGCAGTTTGATTTCTAATAAATACATTCAAATGGTCAAACACAGTAACAACAAAGTCTCACAATGGAGACGTTACTGGGCCCGCTCGAGAAAATCGATGAACAACGGGAGGACAGTGCCAACATTCAAATTGTGTACATGTGCAGCCATTTCAGCATATAGTGCTGAACTTTATCTAATTCTTTTTTTGGATCTATCATCTATGGAAATTTTATACGCTTATTTTCTTTAATAAGTTCATGTAATATACTCTTGGTTTTTTTTATTTTATTGAATCACCGTGAGATATAGTTACAAGCTTTCATGTTTGAATTACAATCACACAATGATCGAACACCCATCCCTCCATCAGTGCACATTCCCCACCACCAATATCCCCAGTATAACCCCTCTTTCCCACCCTCCCACTGCCTCCATGGCAGACAATTTCCCCCATGTAATATACTCTTAATAGTACTTTTGTTTTTTTGGGGGGAGCCATACTTGATGGTGCTCAGAGCATACTCTTAGCACAGAGCTCATAGGCCGCTATCAGTGGAACTGGGAGCTTATGCAGTGCCCAAGATTGATCCTGGACCTCCAGCATGCAGAGCCTTTCCACTAGCCCTTTGAGCTAGATCTCTAACTTATTAGACTTTGTTTTGTTTTGGAGCTCTACCCAGAATGCACAAGGACTGCTCCTGGATCAGTGCTCAGGAGTCACTTATGTTGGTGCTCCTGCATGAAAGCCAGCACTCCAGTCTGTAGAACTATCTCTCTAAACCCTGTTCATGGATTTCTTTTAATATGAAATTTAAGCATTACTTTTCTATTAAAATTAACTAATTTTTGGAAAGGAAAGAAGGAATAAAATTGTATATATGTTTATATTATATATGGATCTACACACAGATTTATAAAATACTAAGAATTTGTGGCCACAGAGATAACACAATTACTGATTTCAGCTAATCTTTTGTAAGAGCTTTATATTTTCAACCAACTTTCATTTTCAATCAAATGTCTACATTCATGATAAATAGTAAGATGATTAGAAAGATAAGGAAAATAAAAGAATTTTAAGGAGGATAAATAATATTTGTTGGCAGTTAGAAATCTTTGATATAATTTACAAATAGTGAATTTTAGTATTAAATAACCAGTGGAGAAAATTTATCTGTAAGATTGTAGAAAGGCAATATAAGCATTTTTACTCAGACCAAGGATGATGTTGCTCAATGTTAGAGTGAATGTTTTGCATGTATGAGGCTGGGCTCAATGTTGCAAAAGTGTAAAAATTGTATATTTATGGCCCCAAGAGATGGCTCATAGGTTTGGGCTGCATGCTCTGCATGCTGGAAGCTCAGTTTCAGCCCCTGGCACTGCACATCTCCCTGAGCACTTCTGAGAGCAGTACAGAGCAAGGAGACTCCAAACATTGCTTGGTGTGACTAAAAAAAAAAAGAAAAGAAAATAGTAATGATAAAACAACAAAAATAGCATATTACTTATGATATACTTCCCCCTCTCTATTTAAAAGCATTAACCCAAATAATATATGCTTATTTGGTTTGTAATCTGCCAGTCTTTTTTTTAGTGCACAATAATATTCTTACATTTTTTGTTGAAAAATTATATGCATGTTTTAGACTATAGTATATTTGAAAAAGACATTCAGATTGCTCTTTACAGTCTTACCAGTCATGTTTAGTTAGACGTTTTGGAGGTGGTCTTTCTAAAGTTTATTTGAATGGTGGGTAGCAGTGAGTATTCTTATTACATCTCTCCTACAGAAATACTCACGAGAGAGAGTATAGGAGGTGAGGTACTTGCCTTGCATGCTGCAGCAATTACTATGATCCTGTCAAATCTCCAGAACCGTAGTCATTGCTGAGCAAAGGGCCAGTAATAGACCCTGGTTACTGATGGTTGTTTCCCCCGGCCCCCAAAAAGTACTCATGGATGTGCACACAATTACATATACATACATACATACATAGTCATATACATATATAGTCACTGAACATCTGTTTTTTGGAGGCCACAACTGATGTGGTCAGGAGTTGTTCAGACCCCCAAGTACTGAATTATGGCCAGCCCAGTACTTAGGGCTCACACCCCACTGGTACTTCAGGAATCATGTGGTTCCAGAGATCCAACCCAGGCTTCTGGCATGCAAAGCATGTGCACTAACCCTTCAAGCTTTTCCTGGATGCTAAAATGTGTTCTGTAACAATCAAAACCAACATAAATACCCATCATTAGGAACATGAGATACCTGCATGGGTGATATAGCTGTGTCAGAGGAGGAGAAGATTTCATATTAGTATCCACAGTTCTCTCTTTCAGAAATTTGAGGAAAAAGAATCAAAACCCAGAATCATGTTTCTAATGTTTTGCCATATTTTTAAGAGGGGAGAGAGAATATATATTCACCTAATTTATTATGTACAATTTATATCTGCTCTCAGGTTTTAAAAAAATCATACGTATATATTTTTGTCTTTTAAGTGCATATTCAACCAGATGAAAGGAGGTAGGGCACTTGTCTAGCATGCAACTAACTCCACTCCAGTCCCTGACACTACATAATATTATTTCCATAAAGAAATGAAAAAAGGTAGTGTATATTAAAAATCAAAGATCTAAAGATTAAAAAGAAAAAAAGGAAACACCTATAGTAGGTAGCCTTTATCCCGACACAATACATATCCCTGAGACATATTGTTAAAACCCTGCTAGATGTGCAAAAGTGAGGAACTAAATTTGCCTAAAGTGGGAGTGATAGTGTAGTGCAAGGTGCTTGTCTTGCACACAACTGACCAGGATTTAATTCCTTGCATCCTATATGGTCCCCCAAGCCCTACCTATGGAGCCAGGAGTTAGCCCTAAGCACCACCATGTGTGTCCCAAAGACAAAAAGAAATTTAACTTAAAAATAAATAACAAATTGAGTCCAAAACCAAAAAAAAAAAAAAAAGAGAGAGATAAAGACAATCATGTAGAAAGATTAGGGGCCAGAGAGATAGATAGTACAGGGGTTAAAGTGCTTGCGTGGCATACAATGCACCACATGGTCCCTTGAACAACCCTGAAGACTGCCCAGCACCACTGAGGTGACCTAGATCTGGCACCGCAAGGTATGAGCAACATGGCATCCTTCAGCCCTCACACTGAACCACTGGCCCAAATGACAGAAGAGCTGGGGGGAGCCGCTGAGCTTCCAGAGCATCCTTGGGAGACCCAAAAATGAGTAATAATAAAATCAAGCTTACACTTGGTTGAGCTTTGTAGATAGAACAGGAATTAAAGTTGACACTTCAGATGCACACAACCCAAGTTCAATTTTGAGCACATATTGCCCCTGAGTATCACCAGATGTGATCTCAGAGACCTTGAGTGCCTTCAAGTGATGCTAGTAGTGGTCCCCAGCAGGACCATAGCAGGACCCAAGCATCACGGCATTCTTGCGCCCTACCACTGAGCTATTGGATTGATCATCAGCGCATCACCTCCTGACCACTACTCACTAGAAAGCTCCCCTCAAAAAAGAATTTTTTTGTTACACTTAGCATGTAGTGAGCATTTTTTTTAAACAGAAAAGTAAAAGGATAGCATGTGGCATATTGTCTGTTTAGATGTTTCATAGTTTTTTTGGGTTTTTTTTTATAGACACCGTGGTTTAGAGTAATGTTAATGTAGGGTTCCATCCATGAAACATTCCAGCACCACATCCTCCTCCAGAGTGCCCCCCTCCCACAACCCTGCCCGTGGTCAGCTTCCTACTGAAAACCAGTTCTCAATCTCTGTTGCCTTCAAGCATTCTTTATTGCTTTACTATGTTTCTTTATTTCCCACCTATGAGACAGCATTCTGTGTCCATGCCTCTTGTTTTTAGTAGTAGAATGTTTTCCAAAAAATGAATACTGCTCTACTAACCATTGGTGACACTGTTGCAATCCTAAAACTTAAAAAAAAAAAATATATATATATATATATATTTAAATACTGATGTTAAAAAAAACTTGCTAGTTCAGTAGCATTTAATACCACTGTTACCGAAAATCTGTACACAACTGGGAAAGGTCTTTCTAAAGTACCACCTAGGGTGTCGTAGAAAGCTTTGCTCAAGAAACAATGTCTGGGGCCAGAGTGGGTAGACCTCTTACTTTGCACGGGGCTGATGAAAGTTTGACCCATCTAGTCCCCTAGGCCTGCCAGGAGTGATCCCTGAGCACAGAACCAGGAGTAAGCTTTGAACACCACCAAATGTGGTCCAGAAATAAAAGAAACTACCTAATCTTTCATCTACTAATAGGTTCTGACGTTCTTTATCCTTTTACAGGGCTTGTCTTATATCCTGTTCTTAATTGTCTTATACACTCTTACTATAGTAGAGAATGCAGTCATTTGTTTAACATGATGAAAAATGGAGTATATAAACCGTTTGCCTCTTCTGCACTTGTGTCTATGTACCAGTTCAAGAGATATCTAACTAAAACAGCTTAATTTTGTAAATATCCATGTATGTAAATAAGTGTATGTGAAGGATCTTTTAAACTCTGTAATTATCATGGAGACTGAGTTATAGTTTCTTAATTTTTTAAGCATGCATTAATTTGTACTATTTGTGTTTTTCTTCTTAGTTTCTGCCACTGCCTTCTACAAAGCACAACCTGTAATTCAGTTCATGTGTGAAGTTCTTGATATTCATAATATTGATGAACAACCAAGACCTCTGACTGATTCTCATCGGGTAAAATTCACCAAAGAGATTAAAGGTGAATTAATTAGCAAAGGAAAAACTTAACTGTAAAGTGCATGGATATAATAAACTTTTATTAATAAGACATTTTTCATAATTAAAGTTTATTCATGCAACATCACCAGTTGAACTATAGATCAATGATAAAGTGTTTACATCAAATTCATTACCATGACATCTTAGGTAGTATTTGAATAAGAAGAATGCCAAGTAATGGAATTACATCTCTACCAGTTCACTTTTTGTTAATACATTTTCCCTTCTTGGCTGAAAGTACAAGAATATCTAATGAGAAAATGCTTCTAGAATAGGGTTGAAAGTAGGAATCCTCTTCCAAAAACAGCTCCAAACTGGACTTCTTTATTTTTCTGAAATGACAATATTTTAATCTTGTTAAAAATTATAGATATGCAGCTAACCAGTTCCATTTGTTATTCTGAAGTTTAGTTGTACTTAATACAGTTGACTATTGATCTTTGCCTGCCTTAGTAGTTAAAATTTGTACAGTGGAGTTACATCAAATGTACATCTTATTAACATGAATTCATCTCCCCATGGCCTTCCAAAGAGATTAAGAAGAATATAGCACATGGACTGGAGTGATAATGAAGCCAGTAGGGCATTTGCAGACCCAGGTACAATCCCCAGCACCACATGTGGTCCCCCAAGCACCACCAGGAAAATCCCTGAGCACAGACCATGGAGTAAGCCCTGAGCACTGCTAGGTGTGCCCCTCCCCCCAAAAAATATACATAGCACAGGGATAAGACTCTTGCATTGCATGCTACTGTCCCCAATTTGATTCCTGGCACTGCATCTTGTTCTCTGAGTGCCGCCCTGATTGAAACCTGAGCACAAAACCAGTAATAAACTCTATGTATAGCCAGGTGTGGTCCCAAAACCAAGAAATGACAATAATAATAATAAATTAGAAGCCAAAGAGATAGTACAATGGATAAGACACTTGCCTTGTATGTGGATGACCCAGGTTCCATCTCCAGTCCATCTCTAGCTTATGGTATCAAGCCTTCCATGAATGATCCCTGAGTGACAGAGCCAGGAGTAAGCCCTGAGCATAGCTGGGTACAGCCCCAAAATTCAAAAATAAAGTGTGTATTTTCTATATATTTACTTTTTGTGTATATGCATTCCTTTATACACATGCATTTTCATGTGCAAATCCACATATACTACTTCAGCAATTTAAGGTAGTTTTCAAGAAGAATTACGTACAGTCCTTACCTTATTCATGACTTTAGAACCTAATTGTCATGTCAGATGTGACTCCACTGTATTTAGTTCTTTATTATTTAGATATGAATAAAATGAAATATTCGCTACTAAATTCTGTTTATATTAAGTGTCAGATCTTAAAAATAATTGTTGTTTTAAAATTTTCCCTATTTGTTGCAGATAATATTCAGCTTATGTTTTAAATGAAGTACTGAAGTTTGTTTACTGAACTTCTTTCAGTTCCCAAATCCGTTAGAATAGTGAATATATTCTGCTTGCTCCAACAGTTGTGGATTTTCTGCCACTCAGTAACTGAGAGAAATAGATCATTGCAATAAAATCTTAAACAGAAAATTCTGTACCATTTTAAGAATAAGTATCGCAATTTGTCTAAGAGCCACATAAGAAACTGTTATATTTTACTGTTTTGCAACCATACCATTGTCCTCTCATAATCTGTTTTGAATGCACAGTTAGCATTATTAGGAGCTAGTGCATTTCCCACCATTAATATGTGATCATCTGAATACCATAGTTTCCAGTGGAGTTGCTGCTTAGTTACCACCTCTGATATCATGAAATCATTTACATTATTTTGCGGTAACTATGCAATCAACTCATATCACCACTCTATCACAGAAAATACAAGATGTACAGAACAAGGATTCAGCTGCTGCCCGAAGAGCATGGACTCGATCTTAACTTCAACTGCTCAGGGGCCCAAAGAAATGACTGAAAAAATGACTAGAAAGCATTATAAAGTTGATGTTATAGTGAAGGTAAAGCCAAGTTTATAGGTTAAATTTTTGATTTATTAAAGCCAAAAAATTTTTTTGGTTGGATGGAGGGTTTGGGGAGGGTCCTGGGCACAGAATTAGTCCTTATCAAGTTCAACTTTCTAATCCCTGATTTTGGGTCTAATTCCTAGGTATCTATCTCAGCCCCTAGACTTGGGGTAGAAAAATCAGAATTGGGTATAATTGACAAGCTGATTATTTTTTCCTCCATTCAAAGTCAAGAAGGCTTTTTTTTTTTAATTAAAAGGAGGGCTTTTTTTAAAGTACATCATGTATTCCCACCACAGTACCTCAAGAAAATCAAACTTATGTGTTCTGTGCTATGTAAATGGGTTTAATATTTAGCTGGCATGAGGCATTTGTAACTGAAAAAATAGAGATATAATGTGTGCTTTAGCTAGTAGATATCCTTAGTAAATTCATTTGGTTCCAGTTAAGCTTTTTCTTAAAAATTTAGTAATAACTGTAGGAACTCCTTATCAAATAATTCATCATAGTTAAGTAGTATTGGGTGAAATATATGGTAAAAAAAATCATATGTATATAAAAGTATCAGTTTATTTTTTGATAAAAACCTATTTAGCCTCTAGAACCTCACTAATAACTTTTATAATTCAAGAGGAATACAGAGATAAATTGCTTAAAAGGTATAGATTATCAGAAATTTGTATTTAAATGTTTTGTTTCCCTGCTAAACATTTCATAACTTGCTTTAAATAGCATTTCCGCCCTATAAGAGCTTCCCTTGATGATATTTAATTTTTAGCTTCCTTTATAGTAGAAACATAGTAAATGCTCCAATTGGTCCATAGTTTTAGTTTTATAAAAGTAGTTACTAATGAAATCTGTTTTTCACTAATTTACTTAAGATAGCTTCTCAAAAGAGCCCATTACCAATCTAATGCAGTGTCCATTTGACATCTTAATTTATGCTGTTATATCAGAGGAAACAATTATCATGAGCCAACTTTGTGTTTAGTATTTTGTAACCAGCAATTAGGACTAAGCTATGCTACTGCAGGGTTGTTCTCAGCTTTGGCACTATTGATATATTGATATTTTGGGCTGGATTATTCTTTGTTGTGGTTGAGGGTGGCAGTACTGTCTTATGCACTGCATCCCTAAATCTAGTACTGCCCCACTTTGTTAGAATCCCCACACATGACAGTCAGAAGTGTTTCTAGACTTTACTGAATGTTTTCTCTCTGACTCTGAATGTTTCCTCTGACAAAAGGAATCACAAAAATAAAAAATAATAATAACAGTACCCAAAAATATGACAGGGAACTAAAAGTCATCCTCAAAAAATTAAATACAGTATTTAAGAGTTGATTTCCATTGACCCCTTTTTAAATTTCTCTCAGGAGTCTAGACCAGCCATAAAAATCGAGTCACTTATCCTGGAGTAGAAGTCAGCTGCTCTGTTAACTCTTCTCTACGCAGCTCTAAGACTTCACGGGCCATTGGCAGCCACCATCTCTGTGTAGTTATTTAAATCTAAATTAAGTGAAACTAAATTGCCAGAGTCTCTGTCACACTGACCACATTCCATGTGCTCAGTAACACATTGCCACATTCGCACAAATATAGAACATTACTTCATCTCAGAAAAATCTTTTCAGCGATGCTTAAGAAAATTCATCCTTTGGCCAGGGAGATAGCTTAAGTGGTAGAGCACATGCCTAGCTAGTACAAGTCCCTGAGTTTGATCCCCACACACCACACATGCAAGCACGCGCACACATGAACACATATACACACGCCAACACTACTGGACTCCTGTGTGTAGCCCCGGTGGCCCCTGAACACTGTCCTCATCAGACCTGCACTGTCAGGTGGCTCTTCTGAAAAAGAAGCAAAATTCATTCCATGATTTATTTTTTTTTGTTTTGTTTTTGGTCCACACCCAACTGGATTCAGGGCTTCCACCTGGCTCTGAGCTCAGGAATGACTCCTGGGGGTCCTTGCAGGCCCTCCATGTGGTGTTCCGGATCAGATCCAGCTGTATGCAAAGCAAAAGCATTATCCACTGTACTATCTCTCCGGCCTCAACCCATAATTTAAAAAGCCTGTTTCTCACTTTCTAAAGCAGATCTGTGATCCTCAAGCCCCTAGTGTTCACCAAGACCGCCAGGACTTAGATTTAAGAGCTAAAATCATGCTCTAAGTTATGTGTATATGTATTTTTCTGAAACTCTTTTGCTTTACTGAGATTATCAAAGAGATCAGTGATTCCATATGAAGGTAGGACTGTTTTGGTTGCTTGGATTTCTAATATTCAGTAGTAGAGGCATGTCACTATATGATACTTCAACAAAATTCTCACTCCATATCTAATAATATGACCTGGAAAATTTTTTCTCATGTTTTAAAATTGTTCAATGACTTTCCACTTGAACTTTATGAAATCCTGATTGTTAGTCAGTGTGTGATAACTAGGATATTCAAATATTACATCCAGTTGTCAAAATGTTTTGAAAATTTTTGGATATTTGAAAGTTGTAGAATATTTTCAAAATCATTACAGCTCCTCTTACTCCACCCACCCACCCCTTCAGCCAGCAAATTTGGGACTTGGTATTACAGCGGTTAAAGCACTGGCTCACATGCGACTTAACCCAGCTTCTTTCACTGGCACCCCATGTTTCCCCCAATCTCATCCAGGAGTGAACCCTGAGTGCAGAGCCAGGATAAACCTTGAGCACTGCCAGAGATGTGGCTCACCCACCTCCTCAAAAAAAAAAAAAAAACTACAAGTAGTTTTATTTAATTTGAGCCAAAGAGATAGTACAGTGGGGAAGGTGCTTGCTTTGCACATGGCCAACCTGGGCTCTTTGCCCAGCACTGCATAGGACCCACTGAGCACTGCTAGACGTCATCCCTGAGCAATGAGCTAGGAGTAAGTCCTAGCATCAGCTGTGTGTAGCCCCAAAACAAAACAAAAACCCTAAAATTTATTATAAGCTTTATTTCTTTTTTTGAAAAAAAGTAAAAGAAGAAAAAAAAGTGGTGTTTTTAATGGAGAATTTTTTATTCTGTTTTTTTGTAATGTATAGAACTTAATCAGTTAGGGAAGACGTTTGTTAAGTTTCTCATGACTGTGGCCATATCCCAAATGTCATGTTGGTTCTTTGCTAATAGCCTGTTGCTTGTATCACACATAAACTGTATGTTTAGAATTTAAGTCTTTATAGTGCTGAACAAGATTTATAGCTATAAATAGTTCACATGTGACAGTCCTGTAACCTCTGTTTTTCTTGTTGGGAACAGGTCTGAAGGTTGAAGTAACTCATTGTGGAACAATGAGACGGAAATACCGTGTTTGTAATGTAACAAGAAGGCCTGCCAGTCATCAAACGTAAGAAAAGCTGGTATTTGTCAGAGCAGAGCCCTTGTGAGGCAGCTTGTTTTAGTGAATCGGGAGTTTTGCTGACTCATAACCACATGAGTTGTTAATATCTGCTTTTCTTTTTTTTTTTCTTTAGCTTTCCTTTACAGTTAGAAAACGGCCAAACAGTGGAAAGAACAGTAGCACAGTATTTCAGAGAAAAATACACTCTTCAGTTGAAGTACCCACACCTTCCCTGTCTGCAAGTGGGACAGGAGCAGAAACATACATACCTGCCGCTAGAAGTAATGTATTTGGGTTGCTTATTAACATCTTTCCATCACCATTCTGTGGGAGTCTTTTATTATGCTTCTTAACTTAATTCATATTCTCACATTGTTTTGGTCTTTGATTTTGTAAATGCTTATAATGAAAAATACAGGGAAGCATTCATCCATAATACTATTTTAATGCAAATTCTATTACACTTTGGAATACTTCTTTTCAGACATTTTTATATTTTTAACCCGATTTTATATTTTAACTCAGCTATCATTTTGTAATGTATTTGACTATTTTTCTTTTTAACTTAAAATGATCATTTTAAAAGAAGTGGTTTAATGAAGTTGATTTTAAAAGTTGATTTTACGTGTGATTGGCACTGAAAGTTTTTGAAAGGACATGTACATGTAATGCAAAGCTTCCTTCCGTTTGTAGGTCTGTAATATTGTGGCAGGACAGCGATGTATTAAGAAGCTAACGGACAATCAGACTTCCACAATGATCAAAGCCACAGCAAGATCTGCACCCGATAGACAAGAAGAGATTAGCAGATTGGTTAGTACTTAACCCAAGGAAGGAAAACTTAAAACATACTAGGATACGGGCTGGAGAAGATAGTATGGTGGGTAGGGCACTTTCCTTGCTTGTGCTGACCCGTGTTCAATACCTGGTATCCCATATGGCCCTTGAACACCACCAGGAATAATTCCTGAGTGCAGACCAGAAGTAAGTACTGAGCATCACCGGGTGTGGCCCAAAGACCAAAACTAAAATAAAATTTAAAACATTTTTAAACTATAGTTTTATAAAGAATGAATAAAGTTATTACATAAAATTCAACTAACCTGATATAAAACACAGACTGATCCTCATCATGGATTGATTTTTTTACTCTGCTATGATAAGAGTTTAAAACCTGTAAGAGATTCGAACCCCTTACTTATAAAATCTCAATAAATTGTTGTTTTAACTCATTGAAGATTAATTATTCAGAGAGATAATATTTAAGCGCAGGTTTTGTAAGTTGGGGAAGATAGTACAAAGGTTAGTTAGATCAATCCCTAGCACTGTATGGACCCCCGCACCCTCCAAAGCATTGCCGGGAACATTGACCCAGAGGCCCTAAACACGAGCAGAGTTGCTCTATGGTCCCCAACACCACAGCACCATCACAGCACTGCATCCTTTGGGCCTTGCATTAAACTGGCTGCCTACTGGAAGGCATCCCAGCCTCCTGAGCACTGCTTAAGAAACCCTCACCCCACCTTCTCAAAAAAAAAACATTAGCACAGGCTTTGGAATCTAACAGCTCTGTTCAAAGCCTCACTTCTTCACTTATGTTACTGTGGTGCTAGCCCCCTACTAAAGCTCCAGCATCTGGAAGGCAAGTGAAATGAAATGAGAGAGTAAATTCTAGAATCAGGACATACATGGATTCAAGTCTGTTCCTCCTTAGGTCCACTTATTTTTATTAAGCTTTGTTTTTACACCTCTTTTTTTTTATTTGGGAAGGGAGTCGGGTCATTCCCAGGATACTTAAGGCTCATTTCTTGGTAGTGCTCAGCAAAGGAACGTAAGTGATGGTGAGGATCAGACTGGGCTCAGCCACATGCAAGGCAGACACTCTAACTGCTGTACTATCTTTCTGGCTCCCAGGCATTTTTTTTTTTCTTCCAGTAGGGGTCACACCCAATAGCGCTGGTGAAGGGGGCCACTCCCATCAGAGTTCAGCCTGCCCAGACTGGTAGTGCTGGGGGCCTCCAGTGCTGCTCAGGAGGCAATGTGGTACCTTACACTTGAGCTGTATCCCTGTCCCCAAATTTTAGTCTCTTTAAAATGAGGACTGTAGGGGACCAAGGAGATAGTGCAAGCGTTAGGGTACACTCCTTACATGGGTCTGACCAAGGTTCCAGGCCCATGAGTATACCCCTGGGGGCTTCCTCTTCACCCTCTTCACCCAGAACTTCTGAAGTGGCTCAGCACCTACCAGTACTACAGGACCCAAACAGCACTGAATCCCAGGGCCCTAGCACTGAACCGCCAGCCTGGTTGGCCAAGTATGACCCAACTACCCTAGGCCCCCTGAGCACTAATAGGAAAGCCAGATAGTCAATCAGTAAATAAGGACTACAGTGAGAGCCTTACATGTAGTCAACTCCAATTCAATCCTTGAGCACCACAGGGTGTGGAACAAACCTCCAACCCACCCCCAATTTAAATAAATGAAAAATAAAGATTATAGGCTCAAAGGTGGAACAGTTTGCATGTATAAGACCCTAGGTCCAGTTCCTAACAGAAATAAAGATGGACTGGCAGACAAATAATAAGATTATATAATTAGGATTTTTGTGAACATTTTAAAACATTTTTAGCAATTATATCATCTAGCATAGTCATATCTTGTCAAGTAGCACGTATTCTGAAGGTGCACTGAAATATCAAACCAAACAGAAATTTAAGCTTGAGGAAATGATGCATAAAGGCCTAATTTGGAAGTTAATTTTTCCTACTTACAATAGGAAGATTCTTTTTTTCATATTTGTTTATTCAGGTTTTTTTTTATTGGATTTTTGCTAAGAGACCGAACACTGTCTTTTGTAACTTTTTTTGACCCTTATCTGAGTACACGGGCTGGAGCGATAGCACAGCGGGTAGGCCTTACAAGCGGCCAACATGGCCGACCCGATTTCGATTCCTCCGCCCCTCTCGGAGAGCCCAGCAAGCTACGGAGAGTATTCGATATGCCAGACACAGTAACAACAAAGTCTCCAATGGAGACGTTACTGGGCCTACTCGAGCAAATCGACGATCAACGGGAGGGCCTTTACCTTTACCTTTACCAGAGTACACATGAATATATTTAGAAAAACAAGGCTTGGGGACCAGAAAGATAGTATAATGGGTAGGGCAGTTTCTTCATGTGGCCAACCTGCGTTCAATCCCTGGGATCCTATAGGGTCTCCCAGTCCCCAAAAGGAGGGATCCCTACACACAGAGTCAGGAGTAAGCCCTGGCTTCAGCCCAAAAGTCGAAAACAGAAAAAGTTAGGACCCAACAGAAAGCTCCAGTGCATTGAGTGCATACTTTGCATTCAGGAGGCCTGGGATCTACTCCTGGCACTATCAGGAGGAATGAGTGCCCCCAGCATGGAGCTGGGAATAGCTCGGAGCTCCAGTGGGTGTGGCTCAAAAAAACTTCTAAGGAAAAAAATAACTGTTGCATGTTATAAATTGAATTATATTCTGTGGTTCGTTCAATGAGAACTGAATTAGTATGATGCTTTATCATTATATGTGTGCATATATATGTGTATATATAGTCAAGATTAAAATTATTATCTATAACTCACAATGGCTTTCTAGTATACCTCAATCTTGTCTAAGTAAATTTTATACCTGACGCTTCTGGAGGGTAGGGCATCCCAAGCAGTGCCCAGTGATTCTCAGCCAAACAGGTCAGTGGTTCAGTGCAGGAGCCCAAGGAAGTGATGCTGGGAATTACCCAGGCCACCTCAGCAGTGCACAGCATGGACCTTAACCTTTGTATTACTTCCCAGCCCTGTGACACTTTTTATCTGAAAATATTCAATTGAATTGTATATAAATTAATGTTCCTGTTCTTTTTTATTTTTCTTTCCTGGTACTAGGGGTGAAAGCATGGGCCTCATAAATGCGAGTGTTGTATTCTACTGAACTACATCTCTGCCACTATGGTTTTTAATTAGGTCAGGAATTTTTCCTTGTAATCTTTCCAGATATATTGGGTTTAATTATACAAACTTTTTGTTCCCAAGGGTTCTACGTAGCTGAAATATCTTATCATTCAACCATATAATCCATTTAAGTTTCCTCTGAATTTCTAAAACTTCACACCCTCTTCTTGTGGTACTTACCTGCTGTGTGCTCCCAGTTAACTCAGGGCACCTATATTCAGGACATTTTTAACTAGATCTATACTAAAGCATGATTGACACGGTGAAGAAGAGCTGGAGGATTCTAATGTGTTAAAGCAGGTGAATTTTGAAATTAACTATAAATTTTCCTATTGTTAGGTAAGAAGCGCAAATTATGAAACAGATCCATTTGTTCAGGAGTTTCAGTTCAAGGTTCGGGATGAGATGGCCCATGTAACAGGACGTGTACTTCCAGCACCGATGCTTCAGTATGGAGGACGGGTAAACCCCCTTGAAAGTTTATTTATTGCAAACGGTTTCTTAAGTGTGAAAAACAGAGCATTCTAGTAAGTCTGGAATTGAAAGTGTATCCTTTCAACACTTTTTTTAATTTCAAGGTAAATGTCTTTGTTGGAGATTAGTGGAATTTCTTGTATTCTTATGATTAGAAATAAAAACAAGAGGGTGGAGCAGTCATACAGCGGGTAGGGCATTTGTCTTGCACAGCCAACGGGGTACGATTTACAGCATCCGATATGGTTCCCCCGAGCACTGCCAGGAGTAATTCCTGAGTGCAGAGCCAGGATTAACCCTTGAGCATCACCGGGTGACCTAAAAAGCCAGAAATAAATATAATTGATTTAGAATTAAAAGGCTGTTTCATGTAGAATATCAGTGGCAGATCAGTTTAGCAATTTGGAATGTTCCTTTCCAGCTTACTGAAATATATATTCTTTTAAACCTTACTTGTCCTTTTTTTTTCTTATTGTATTTTTTCTCTTTTTCCATAGAATCGGACAGTAGCAACACCAAGCCACGGAGTCTGGGACATGCGAGGGAAACAGTTCCACACAGGAGTTGAAATTAAAATGTGGGCAATAGCTTGTTTTGCCACACAGAGGCAGTGCAGAGAAGAAATATTGAAGTAAGGCATGTCATTAGCTTGGCTATGGAATGTTTTTGTCATTATATTTTGTCTCTCAGTGTTTAATTACCCTCCATCTGGAGAGAGAGCTAATGACAGGGTTTGTGCCTCACATGTGCCAGGTCTGAGTCTTACCTCTGGCACTGTGGGCCCCACACCTACCCCAGTACTTCCAACAAGGACCAAGCTCTGACCCGGAGAAACATCTCAATGAGATGAGTGTATGCTTTGCATGTGGGAGGCCCAGGTTCAGTCCCTGGCACCAAATGGTCCCCTAGGCACCATACATGGGGACCACCCCCCCAACCCCACCCAATACCAATCCAGAAGTAGCTCCTGACTATCACTGTATGTCGCCCCAAAACAGCAACATCAAAAAGACTGTCAGCTTTTCAGGGCTAGATAAATAGAGTAGCAGTGCTCCCTTTGCACCTGGCCAACACGGGTTCAATCTACCGCATCCCATATGGTCCCCTGAACACTGCCAGGTTGTAGCCCAAAAATCAAAAACAAACAAAAAAAGACTGTCAAATTTTAGTTATTTAGCTTATATTTAACAAGTATTTTCAACAGTGTAACACATATTAAACATGAACCTTTTTTTGGGTTTTGTATATAAATTATAAATCAGTTCCAGAAAGAAGTCTGAGGATTAGCAATAGTTCTATCCAACCTGCATAAAATAATACAGTTAATCTGGAGACTGTATTTAGCCACACTGTGCAGCACTGTGTTCTGGGCCTTTGCACTGTACTATCACTCTGACCCCAAAACTACCTTCTTTTAAATTTTTTTTGTTTATCATAATTCCATGATTTGCCAAATCATTCATAATACAATTTTCTAGCATTTGTGTTTCAGGCATTATGTGTTCCAACACCAGTTCCACCACCTGTATGACCTTCCTTCCACCAACGTCCCCAATTTCCCACTCACCATTGCAGCTCTTGCAGGAACAAACAAATTTATTTCATAGTTTGTTACAAGACAAAGGCAAATGGAATTATCAAAATGTAGATGAATAAGAGTCAAATTGTGATAATTACTGTGTCTCACAATAACGTTACTGAAGTCACTGTCTGAGGATTTGCAGGTCTGGGAGATGGGAGTCAAGCCTTCTGTGTTATCATTTAGACTCATTGAACTTGGTGGTCTTCTTTGCAACTTTCCCACAGATTCGCAGTGATCTTACTGGACTGACAGTCCTGTGAAACTTGATGGTGTCACATGACCGCACAGTCCCAGAGCTACAGAGCTGGAATGTGACTTGGCAGTTTAATGAGGTTCAATTGTGGAGTTGAGCAGTTTTCATGTTGGAGGTGTCAGATGTGATTTCGGGTTGCTGTGCCTTCAGGCAGAGAGAGGAATTCTGTCCACTCCCATTCTAAGAAGGCCTCAGAGTTGTCAGCCTGTATCAGTCTACCATCATGATTTTTTTTTTTTTTTTTTTTTTTTTTTTGCTTTTTTGGTCACACCGGGTGATGCTCAGGGATTCCTCCTGGCTCTGCACTCAGTCCTAGCAGTGCTCGGGGACTATATGGGATGCTGGGAATTGAACCCGGATCAGTTGTGCGCAAGGCAAATATGACCTTCATAGCTCCAGCCCCTTCATCATATTTTTTTTAATATTAGTTGTGGAGCTGGGCCCTCATTAGCTTCTTTTTTTTTTTTTTTTTTTTTTTTTTTGCTTTTTGGGTCATACCCTGGGCTGGAGCGATAGCACAGCTCGTAGGGCATTTGCCTTGCATGCAGCCAACATGGCCAACCCAAGTTCGATTCCTCCACCCCTCTCGAAGAACCCGGCAAGCTACCGAGAGTATCTCGCCTACACGGCAATGCCTGGCAAGCTATCCGTGACGTTTCAATATGCCAAACACAGTAACAGTTGTCACAATGGAGACATTACTGGTCCCACTCAAGCAAATTGATGAACAACGGGAGGACAGTGACAGTGACAGTGATTAAAAAATGAAAAAAAAATCAAAAAGGGAAAAAATAAGAAAAGAATATTGAAAAAAGAAGGCAGACACCTCAGAACTTATTGGAAAGCCAGGTATGAGCTGGCAGTGACGGGGCAACTGCAGTCTCATGGGAAGGAGTGCGGTACTGGCTCGTCCTTCATGCCCTACTGAGGTCATGAGTTGCCCCCCACAAGCGGCTCTCTGGCATGGCCATGGCTCCAGAGGCAAAAGGACTTAATCCAGAACCCGGCAGCTTGCAGCAGAAAAGTGAATGGACCATGCATTAAACTACGGCGCCATGCTTTCCTGGGAGGGAAAAGGTGTTGCTCCCTGCCGCCTTTTTACCCCCTGGCAGCAAAGTGGCCGCCACCTCAGAGCTTATTGGAAAGGCAGGTATGAACCGGCAGTGAAGCGGCAACTGCAGTCTCATGGGAAGGGGACGGTACCGGCTTGTCCTTCACGCCCTACTGAGGTCATGAGTTGCTCCCCACAAGCGGCTCTCTGGCACAGCCATGGCACCAGAGGCAAAAGGACTTAGTCCAGAGCCCAGCAGCTTGTAGAAGAAAAGTGAATGGACCATGCGTTAAACTACGGTACCATGCCTCCCTGGGAGGGAAAGGGTGTTGCTCCCTTCTGCCTTTTTCCCCGCTGGCAGCAAGGTGGCCGCCACTTCAGAGTTTATAGGAAAGCCAGGTACAAGCCAGCGGTGACGGGGCAACTGCAGTCTCATGGGAAGGGGGGTGGTACCGGCACGTCCTTCAAGCCCTACCGAAACCAATCTCGTAATTATCTGGCTCTTTGCAGAAATCCAAAGTCGTGGTCGCGTGACATTATATGATTCTCATAACCAGCTATGGAAAACAAAATATTTCACAATGCCTTTTCAGCAATTCTGATTATTTGGGGGGAAATTCTAAACAATAATGGTGCATCTTTTGTCGAAATAGTGAATGTAATCAATGTAGAGAAGAGTTAAGTAGAAATCATCTGCCTCGCAGGCATTGGGAGGAGTGGGAGGGGGCGTATAGTGGAGTTCTTGGTGGTGAAAAATGAGTACTGGTGAAGGGAAAGGTGTTTGATCATTGTATGATTGAGACTTAAACCTGAAAGCTTAGTAACTTTTCCCACAGTGATTCAATAAATAAATATAAAAAGAAAAAAAATAAAATTATGAAAAAAAAATTAAGGTGGAGTTCATGCTCAATTCAATCAGCTAATCAGTGGCTGAATAAATAGCAGTACTCCTACAAAAAAAAAAAAAAAAAAAAGAAGGCAGTTGCAAGGCAAATGCCCTACCTGCTGTGCTATTGCTTCAGCCCTTTATTTTTTTATAATTTTATTTACTGAATCACCATGAAAGCAGTTACAAAGCTTTCGGGTCTAAGTCTCGGTCATACAATGAAACACCCATACCCTCACCAGTGCCCATTCTCCACTACCAAAAACCCCAGTATACCCCCATCCTACATCCTCCCTCTACCTGGGGGCAGATGACTTCCACATTACTCTCTCTCTCTACTTTGATTACATTCAATATTTTGACACCAGACCCACCATTATTATTTGGAATTTTACCCCAACATTCATCTGCTGAAAGGGCAACAGTAGAACAGTTTGTTTTCTATTGCTGATTATGAATAACATATGATGTCACATGGCTGCAGTAGTGGCCACGTGATTTTGAAGTTCAAAATTTTAACACTTAAATCTGGAGGGATTTCTGCCAAAACCTGCTGGGTTCCAAGATTTGTTCCTGAGTCTCTGGGATCATGGCTGTTAAGCAGCTTGATCAGGAGCCAGAAAGGCTGTTCATGGGCAACGACTCAGGGGTCTCATTGGGATGGGGAGGAAAGGGCCGGCTCCACCCCCATCCCCCGAGGCCCCATGTGTCTCGTCACTGAGGGCCCAAACCTGACTGTCCAATGGCCTCTGGAGGATGGCAGCCACCAAGACGCCTAGGGGGAGCAGGCGGAGGGACAACACCCTTTGCCCCCTGGGGTGGCCCAGCAACAGTAACCTGCTGTGGGTCCGGACGCATTTCTGCCAAGAGCCACTGGGTTCCAAGATTTGTTTCTGAGTCTCTGGGATTATGGCCATTAAGATGCTTAATCAGGAGCCAGAGAGGCCGTTCGTGGGCGGTGACTTGGGGTCTTGTTGGGGTGGGGAGGAAAGGGCAAGCTCGACGCCCATCCCATGAGGCCCGAAGTGCCTCGTCACTGTGGACCCAGACCTGACTGTCCAGTGGCCTCTGGAAGATGGCGGCCACTGAGCCGCCTAGGGGGAGCAGGTGGAGGGACAGCACACTTTCCCCCCTGGGGTGGCCCAGCAGCAGTAACCTACTGCGCTGTCCGGACTCATTTCTACCAAAAGCCGCTGGGTTTCAAGATTTGTTTCTGTGTCTCTGGGATCATGGGCATTAAGCAACTTGATCAGGAGCCAGAGAGGCCATTTGTTGGTGGTGACTCAGGGTCTCATTGGGACAGAGAGGAAAGAGCCGGCTCCACCCCCATCCCCTGAGGCCCCACGTGTCTCGTCACTGTGGGCCCAGACCTGACTGCCCAGTGGCCTCAGGAGGATGACGGCCGCAGGGGGAACAGGCCAAGGCACGAAACTTATTCCCACCTGGGGTGGCCCGGCGCCAGTAACCTACTGCAGGGACTGGACACATTTCTGCCAAAAGCCGTTGGGTTTCAAGATTTGTTTCTGAGTCTCTGGAATCGTGGCCATTAAGCAGTTCGATAGGAACCAGAGAGGCCATGCCTCCAATTATATAGCTGAGCCGGAGGTGGTTTGTGGGTATGTCTCCCACATACCTAACTTTTGGCTGTTTACTTTCTTGGTAAACTTTGCCCCAAGTTTTTGGGGTCTGGCCAAAGGCACAGCAGCAATTTTGGGGTATCTGGAAGTCTGAAGGCACCATCAGGCTGCTGATGCACTCACCTCACAATCAAAAGATTGACACCTTTTTGATTTTTGGGCCATATACCCAGCTGTTCTTACTCCTGGTTCTGTGCTCAGGGACCACTTTTGGTGGTGCAGAGGACTATATGTGGTGCTGAGGATTAAAGTGGGGTCTGCCATGTCAATATTATTTTTTCTTGCAGTCTTTACTGCTATCCTGGTTTTTCTTTTGACGGGGGTGGCGGGGAGGGCATGGGTCACACCCAGTGTGTTCAGAGGCTAGTCGTGTCTCTGTGCTCTTTGGTCACTCCTATGATGGGTGCAGGACTGTGCTATACTGGGGACTGAACCAGGACTAGCTACATGCAAGGCCAGCACCTTCCCACCTACTATCTCTCCAGTCCTGCTGCCCTAGTTTGAAGAGGTAATATTGTGGAAAGACTAGGTCAGAGTACTACTCTGCCATGTATCTAGGCATTTGAAATTGGTGAAATACTTAATAATTTGGTACTTTTTCCTGCTCTGTATATTGAGAATAATATCCTGACCTTTCACTTTTTCCTGATTCCTGTCAGGATCAAATTAGAAAATGTACAGCAGTGAAAATTTATGAAGGGTTTACCAGATCTCAAGTGCTTTACATTTTTATCTCATTCAATCTTCGTATCTACACTATAATGGAAGTAATCAATTAAAAAAAAAGTAATCAAAAAAAGATAAAGGAAATGAGGGCATTGGGCAGTGAATTGCCTACAGTGTACAGTTAGTAGAAAACTTGAATTGGAACCTGTCTTGCTAGCTCTAGAGCTAAAGATCTTAGCTATCATACTCTGTTCTTGACATTGGTTGTAAACTAGAAAATGCCAGATAACTATACCACAAAGTTCAGTATTTGCAGAATAGATTTTTCACCACCTTTACCTCTCCTTCAAGTCTGGCGGCAGGGGCTGGAGTGATAGTACAGCGGTTAGTGCGTTTGCCTTGCACATGACCAACTCAGGTTTGGTTCCAAGCATCCCATATGGTTCCTGAGCACAGCCAGGAGTAATTCCTGAGTGCAGAGCCAGGAGTAATCCCTGAATATCACCCGGTGTGACCCAAAAAGCCAAAAAAAAAAAAAAAAGAAACCGAATCTGGTGGCCTCTTTATATGTGGATCACACAGACATTGGCTTCATTCTCATGCAGCGCACAGAAGTCTGTGCTTCCTTTCCTTCCCAAACTTTCCACAAATTCTTTGTAGGTGTTGATGACTAGACATGGGTTTTATTTTCAGTGATTTCTCCTTCTAGGGGTTTCACAGACCAGCTGCGTAAGATTTCTAAAGATGCAGGCATGCCCATCCAGGGCCAACCTTGCTTCTGCAAGTACGCACAAGGTGCAGACAGCGTGGAGCCCATGTTCCGGCATCTCAAAAACACTTACTCTGGGCTGCAGCTCATCATTGTCATCCTGCCAGGAAAGACACCAGTGTATGGTAAGATATCTTTTTTTTTCTTTCTTTCTTTTTTGCTTTTTGGGTCACACCCAGTGATGCACAGGGATTACTCCTGGCTCTGCACTCAGGAATTACCCCTGACAGTGCTCAGGGGACCATATGGGATGCTGGGAATCAAACCTGGGTTGGTCGCATGCAAGGCAAGCACCCTACCCACTGTGCTATTGCTCCAGTTCCATGGTAAGATATCTTAAGAGCACTTTCTTCCTCAGGTATTTCCTTGTAGAATTTTGCTCAGACCAATCATAGTACCTTAATTATAACGGTCACAGTCACGGTCCTCCAGTTGTTCATCGATTTGCTTCAGCGGATCCAGTAACATTGTGAGACTTGTTACTGTGTTTAGCATATCGAATACATCAAGGTAGCTTGCCAGGCTTTGCCATGCAGGCGAGATACTCTCGGTAGCTTGCCAGGCTCTCCGAGAGGGGCGGAGGAATCGAACTGAGGTTGGCCATGTTGGCTGCGTGTAAGGCAAACGCCCTACCAGCTGTGCTATGGCTCCAGCCCACCTTAATTGTAATATTTGTAATATGTATTGTTACATATATTATAAAGGAACATGTATTGGTTACTTTAAGAAAACAGTGAACTACTGGAAACATTGGTAGAGGGAAGTGGACACCAGTGAAAGGGTTGGTCTTAGAACATTGTGCACCTGAACTTCAATCATGAATAACTTTCTAACTTTGTAATTCATGGTGATTCAAAAAGGAAGGAAGGAAAGAAGGAAGGAGGGAGGGAGGGAAAGAAGAAGGGAACTTCAATGAATAAATTGTCCAAAAAGAAACAGTGTAAAAGGAATTTTGATAGTTAAAGAAGATATTACAATATGCTGCCAGAGCCCATGTGCTGCTTGTGCCCCCATGGCCGAGCACATCTGGCACCCAAGCACATGTGGTACCCGCGTCTCCCCTCTTGAGATGTGTACTTTCATGCTTTCATATCTAATGCTGGGATGTGTGTAGGCGCTCTCTCTACCTTTAGAGAAGCCCACATTTTCTCTTAAGCACATTGCTCTCTCTCTTTCTCTCCCTCCTTCCCCTTCCTAAAAAAACCCAAATAAAATCTTCTTTTACTTCATAAAAAGAAGAAGAAGAAGAAATTATAGGGGATAGAGTGATAGTACAGTGAGTAGTGCATTTTCCTTACACGCAGCCTACCTGGGTTCAATCTCTGACATATTATGTGGTCCCCTGAGCCCCACGAGGAATGATCCCTAAGCACAGAGTCAGGAGCAAACCCTTAGCACTACCACCAGCTGTGGGCCAGAAACAAAACAAAAAAGTCATTACAAAATGATAGTTAATCATAACCTCAACGGTTCGGTTGGTAAAGTGCTTGCCTTGCTCAAACCAACTCTGGTTCAACCCCCAGCACCACATATGATACCCTGAGTCCCATTGGGAGTGATCTTAGAGTGCAGAGACAGGAATAAGCCCTGAGCACTGCTAGTGTGGCCCCAAAACAAACCAAAACAGAATCAAATATGATATTGACACCGTTTGACTCTCTGTATAATAACACAGTAGTAAAAATGGGCACTGGCATTCCGTGTGTTCCCAGCTGTACTTGTGTTATCTAGCTAAATACGCAACTACACTACACATTTGAGTCCTCAACTGTAAAACTGGAATACTAATAATATCTATTCCATGCACGTGGGTTGTAGGGATTAAATAATTTTCTCTCTATAAATAGGGCCTAGAATAACACATGTCTTACGTCCGTCCATTAATGTTAATTGTTATTGTTGTAAACAAATTACAAAGTTTTATGAGCTCACTAAGTTGAATATAAATAATTGACTCAATGGAAAAACACAAAAGTACAATTTTTCAGGGAGGAAGAGATAGTACAGAAGGCAGGGTGCTTGCCTTGCATGTTGTAGGCCCAGGTTTGATCGCTAGCACCCTGTATGTTTCCCCAAGCACTACCAGAAGTGATCCTTGAGGGAAGAACCAGGAATCCCTGAGCATCCCTGAGTGTGACCCAAAAACTTTTTTAGAAAATGAACAAAAAAGAAAGTAGTTTTTCTATTTTTGATTATTGGTCATAGCACAGCGGGTAGGGCGTTTGCCTTGCAAGCGGCCAACATGGCCAAGCCAAGTTCAATTCCTCCGCCCGACTCAGAGAGCCCGGCAAGCTACCAAGAGTATCTCGCCCGCACGGCAAAGCCTGGCAAGCTACCTGTGACGTATTCGATATGCCAAACACAGTAACAATTGTCACAATGGAGACGTTACTGGGCCCGCTTGAGCAAATCCATGAACAACGGGAGGACAGTGACCTGTGATACTCGGGTTACTCCTGGCTCTGCACTCAGGGATCATTCCTCACAGTGCTCAGGGGACCATTTGGGATTCCAGGGATTAAACCTGAGGTGGCCATGTGTAAGGCAAGCACGGTACCTTCTGTATTCTCTCTCCAGTCCTAATCTTTCAAATTAGTGATAAAGTATAGTCTTTTAAGTGGCTAGATTTGACTATATAAAAATTAAATTTTATGTACGTCACTAAGATGTAACTAAGATTAAAAGAAACTCAATATAAGGATAAATACTTTATAAAGGAGACAACAAAGGGAAAGTTAATATTTTTTTAGAATGAGCAAAGAATATAAACCAAAATTTCCCAAGTACAAAATAAGTATATAAAGAAAATGTCAATTTTCACAA
Source organism: Sorex fumeus (assembly GCF_029834395.1). NCBI lineage: Eukaryota > Metazoa > Chordata > Mammalia > Eulipotyphla > Soricidae > Sorex > Sorex fumeus. The sequence goes on from NW_026606104.1 coordinate 51,230,622, forward strand.
AAACCTAGTGAAAAGTCCAAATTTAAACAAGGAAAAAAATTGTATGCAATTAAAGTAACAAATATGTAAACATTTTTAATATCTATTGCTTGCAAGTATATAGTGAATTTCATGTTTTAATACATTGCTGAGGACATTATAAATTGACAGTGTCCTTTGTGTCAAAAATAACGTGTTCAGGGGCTGGAGAAAGTATATGGGCTGAGCGATGTTCTGCACGTGGGAGACTCAGGTTCAATTCCTGATACCTCGTGTTCCTCTAAGCACTTCTGGGTGTGGCATGAAAACAAAACAAACAGATGTGTTCTTTGTTTGCATTTTAGGATTTCCAGAAAATGCAGCTTTTTTGTTGGTTCCCCACACCCCCTTTTGTTCCCACTGTTGTAGTCACTGGTAAAGTGACCGGTGTTAACACACAACTGGCTGTGGTGCTCAACCCTTGTTGTTCACTGAGGGTCTCTTTTGCTGCAGCTGTGGTCTTTGCAGCCCTGTGCTTCAGGTTCAGGGTCCCACTCCTTAGTTCTGGCGCTCCTGCACATTCTTGTTACAGTGCTCACCGGAGGTCAGCACCTTTCTGACCGTGGCTCTCACATCTCACAGTGGTGCACACTGGGGATCACACTCCTTGAGTGTTGGTGCTCACACACATCTGGGTGCTGTGTGGGCAGAAACAGCTTGTGGCTTCAGGGATTACAGATGCCAGAGCTGCCAGACCCACACAGTGCATGCTGCAGCACTCAGGACTGAGTTTGTGACTTGCACTTGCAAATCAGTGTCTAACCTACTAAACTCTCTCCTTTGACCCCCACAAAAATGTGTGATAAGAGAAATAATTCATAATATAGGAAAATCTCTGGGAGCAAGATTTTTTAAATTATCTGTGAGACTAAAAAACTGCTAAGTTTAAAAAGAAAAAAATGAGTCAGGAGGGCCATAGACAGTGGAGCAAGTAGGGTATTTTCCTTGCATGCATCAAGGTTCAACTCCCAGCATCCCAGAGAGTCCCCTGAGCACCACCAGGATACTTCCTGCATGCAGAGCCAGGAGTGGCATCGCTGGGTGTGGCCTAAAAAACAAAAAATACAATAAGAGAGTCAGGAGCTAGAAAGAGTACAGAGACTAAGGCACTTGCCTTTCACACAGCCAATCTGGGTTCTATATCCAGCACCACTTAGGAGCCCAGCCAGGAGTGATTCCTGAGCACAGAGTCAGGAGTAATCCCCAAGAACTGCCAGGTGTGGCCCCAAAACCAAAATAATGATAAAAAATAATAAAATCCCCTTTGATCCTCCTCCTAATCTGTTCTCCCTCAGACCCCTCACAGCTGCCAGTGTTTCATGTCTCTAGTTTTACCCTTCAAAAGACATTGTGTGGTTAGAGTCCTGTGGTGTGCTCCCTTTTCTCATTAGCTTGTTTCTCATAGCAATATTTATTTCAGGTTCCTCCAAGTCTTCTTGCAGCTCAAGAAGTCATTTCTTCAAAATGTTAAAGAAATAATAATTAAATTATTTAAATAATGCAGTAATGTATTTCAGGATGGGCAATGTAGCTCAGTTCTCAGTAAAGCTTGCCATTTTTTCCAACTAAAGTCACTTATTTGCATTTGTTCCACAGCGGAAGTGAAACGTGTAGGAGACACACTTTTGGGGATGGCGACCCAGTGTGTCCAAGTCAAGAATGTAATAAAAACTTCTCCTCAGACTCTCTCAAACCTGTGCCTAAAGATAAATGTTAAACTTGGAGGGATTAATAATATTCTTGTACCTCATCAAAGGTAAGCCAAGCTAATCACTGTATAAAATACCTGTTAAAGGCTAGAGATAGTACAGTGGGTAGGGTTCTTGCCTCCATATGACTGATGCTGGTTCTATCCCCACCATCCATATGGTTTCCTGAGCTCTGCCAGGACTGACTCCTGAGCTCAGAGCCAGGAATTAACCCTGAGTATCACTGGGTGTAGCCCAAAAAGGAAAAAAATTTTTTTCTTTTTTTGTACCTTAGTTTAGCTACCCGTGACATATTCAATATGCCAAACACAGTAACAAGAAGTCTCAAAATGGAGACGTTACTGGGTCCACTCGAGCAAATCAATGAACAACGGGAGGACAGTGCTACAGTACAGTGCAGTTTTTTTATATATTGCCCTGAGGTCTGTGTAAGAAACAGCTTCAATGATGCCTGTCATGGAAGCTAAGTGAACATTCTGTCAAAAGATGAAAAGAGCTTAGGATAGCAAGATTGAAATTCCCTTTAAGAAATCCCCCACTGGACTGGAGCAATAGTTCATTAGGTGGGATATTTACCTGGCATGCATCCGATGCTCCAGGTGGTCTCCCAGCCCCACCAGGAGTGCCAAACCAGGAGTAAGCTTTAAACACTACAGGGGATATGGATGGGCGTCTGACCCAAAAAAGGGAGTGGGGAAAGAGGAAGAGAAAGAGAGAAGGAAAGAGAAAGGGGAAGGAAGGAAGGGCAGGAAGGAGCTGGGAAGGAAGGATGGATCCCCAGAAAATGCTGGGAGTTTGATTGATTTCTCACTTCTCTTAAAGAATACTCTCATTTGATAGTCATCTCCCACCTGCTGTCATCAGCCACACTCCTAGAAAGTGAGGAAAGAAGTGGGGTGAGAAACATTACAGAGAGGTTAAGGTACTTGCCTTGCATGCAGCCAATTCGGTTTGATCTCCAGACCACATCCTGTTCCCCTGAGCACCTCCAGTAGTGAACTCTTGAGCACAGAGCCCGAAGTAAGCCATGGGCACTGCCAGGTATATTCCCCCAACAAAGTAGCACTGTAGCACTGTCATCCTGTTGTTCATCGATTTGCTCAAGCAGGCACCAGTAACGTCTCACAACAAATTGTGAGACTTGTTGTTACTGTTTTTGACATACTGAATACATCACGGGTAGCTTGCCAGGCTTTGCCATGCGGGCAAGATACTCTCGGTAGCTTGCCAGGCTCTCCAAGAGGGGTCAGCCGCATGCAAGGCAAACACCCTACCCGCTACAGCAAGAAAAATGAAAGGAGGGGTGGGAGCAGGAGGTACATCAGTGTCAGTTATCCCTGCGCTGCAGGCAGCAGGGCAGCAGTTCCCCTCGGGTCAGTGTCCCATCTAGAATACTTGGAAATATGAGGCATTGAGACCTAGAGCCAGGGAAAGAGACTGTAATTTAGATAATTGAACTACATGTTTCCCTTGGTTTTTTGTTTCTGTTTTTTGGAGTCACACCAGGCAGTGATCAGGGCTTACTCCTGGCTTTGTGCTCAGCGATCACTCATGGTCCTAGGGGGACCATTTGGAGTGCTGGGAATTGAATCTGCGTCAGGTACAGGCAAGGCACATGCCTTACCCACTGTACTGTTTATCCAGCTTGGGATATAGTTTAAAATAAAAATGAGCTACTAACAACTTTATGACTATTAAATATATTTTACCCCAATTTATGCTTTGGGCCAGGGACAGGCAATGGTCACTCTCATAATCACTTACAGGTCAGGGATGATCTTCAGCAAGCTATACCCATAAGGCCCTGGGTTTGATCCCCAGAGCAGCAATAATAAAACCCCTAATCCCTTCCAGTATAATTTCTCTTTGAGAGATTCTATGGGCTTAAAATGTAAATGGGTTAAAGAAAAACTGATGTATGTTGGTGGGTTACTATGAAAAAGTTTATCATATCATCCTTACTAGGAAGAGCTCTAGCAAGTTGCCTTTGCAGTCACCAACACCTGTGCTAAAGGCAAAAAACTGCTCAGAATTAGATTGAATAGACTATTATGGCAGCTTTTACTTTACTGTTGAGTGAATCATAAATCAAGAGAGTTAAAACTATCAGGAAGTCAGGCCTACGAATCTGTTTACAAAGGCCTTCTGTGCTGTGTCCACAACTTGTGGTTGTATTGCAGTAGTATGAAATAGATAAGTGAATAATGAGAAACATGAATTCTCTAACTCTTTTTAAAAATGTGTTTAAGACCTTCTGTGTTCCAGCAACCAGTGATATTTTTAGGAGCAGATGTCACTCATCCACCCGCTGGTGATGGGAAGAAGCCTTCCATTGCTGCTGTGAGTGTCATTGGTCAGATTTAGCTTGTGTAAAGTGTGGACAGCAGTGTTTGATTCCAGTTTTTTAAACTTTTATATTTCCTCTGAAACTGACTTTCATAAATGTGTTTATGGAGGCCCAGCTTTCCAGTGTGTGTGTGTGTGTGTGTGTGTTAAGATGATTTTTCTCTGGTTTGGCAGCTGTAAGTTCTAAACTCATTTGACCCCTGGCCATTGTGGTGGTGAAGGATACCACCCATCTATCCTTGCAGTCAAAATTTCACATATGAGTTCATAGTCAGTCCCCTCTGTATGTATAATTCCCACCATATCTTTTTTTCTTTCAAATTTTGTAAGTTACTGAATCATCGTGAGATAGAGCATTACAAAGCTGTTTGTGATTGGGTTTCAGTCCTACAATATTCCAACACCCATCCCTCCACCAGTATCATTTCCCAGCAACGGTGTCCCCAGTTTTCCTCCCCCCAAATCACCCCCCACCCCCACCTGCCTCTATGGCAGGCACATCTCTTCTCTCTCTCTTTTTCTTTATCTCGCCCATTGTAAGCATTCTCAACCAGCATTTTTTTTTTGTATCTCTGTTATAATAAAACACCCTACATTGCTCAGGGCCACATCTGGCAGTGCTGGGGGCAGGGGGAGGGGAGACCATACAATATCAGGGATCAAGCAGCAGACACCCTCCCCCGGCCCCGGCCCGGCCCCCGCCACATGTAAGCTCTGTGTTCTACCACTTGAGCCAAATCCCTAGCCTGGGATTGGGATAACTTGGAGGGAGGGTTTGGGGCACACTTAGCAGTGCTCAGAGGCTCCTCCCAACTTAGGGTTCAGGAGTTGCTCCCAGTGGCGCTTGAGATCAAACCCCAGCCTACAATGCCCAAAGCATGTGCACTGGGCCCTTTTGAGCTTTCTCTCCAGCCAGAATTCTGTTTGCAGGGGAGAGGAGGGGGAAGAGTTTGGAAAAGCTACAGGATGGCTACACCAGTGGTGCTCAGGGGCTACTCCCAACTCTGTGCTCAGAAATCACTTGTGCTAGTGCTCAGAAGATCATGCAGTGACAGGAATTGCAAGGCACAAACAATGCAGTTCCTTAACCTATGTATGTTCTCTTCTGCCTCAGAGTCCCAGAATTCCATTTCTGAAGCACGATTTTAGCCTGGGATAAAAAGAAGCAAAGGAAGAGACCAACTGGTTTTCCACCCAAGGCTTTTATCAGAATAATATGCCGATACTTTTTAAGAGTATTTGGGAGACTGAAGAGATAGTGGTGCTAAGGCATTTGCCTTGCATGTGACCAATTCCCAGTTTGACCCCTGGAACCACATTTGGTTCCCCCCACACACCACTACTAACCAGTTGGCATAGGGACAGAAGTAGCCCCTGAGCACCGCTGAGTGTCGCCAAACACCCCCTGCCCCCACGTTGGTATTCCAGAGATAATACTTCAGCGGGTGAACTCAGTGAATTTTGTTGTACTCCAAAGTTTCCACTGCTCCAAACATAACAAGACACAGAAAGAGAAACGTTGGAAGATAAAACTCCTCAAAACCAGGTTTAACTTACATACAAATCAAAGGTAGATCACAAATACAATGCAGTAAAATTTTCTCAAGGTTTCAACCTTCTGGTCTAAGACACTGCAATAAAATTACATAATGGGGCCTGAGCAATAGTACAGCAGTTAGGGTACTTGCCTTACACATAGCTGACCCAGGTTCGATCCCCAACACCACATATGGTCCCCCAAGCCCTGCCAGGAGTGATCGCTCAGTCTGGGCACTGCCAGATGTGGTCAAAAAAACAAGATGTCTTAAGGATGGCTTCAGAGACGATTTAGTAAAAAATATAAAGAGAAAACAAGGGTTTCAAGGATTTGTTCATCTGTTTTACTTGTCTCTTTTCTCTGTTTCTTTTTATATGAATGTCTTTTGATCTCTTTTCATGCTATTCTTGAGGTTTATTAACAGTATCCATACTCAGAATCTGTGTGAATGTAAAGATCCTGCTTATAGAAAAAATAACTCTTGATCATTTTTTTAAGGTAAGGTAAAAGTAAGGTAAAAAAGGGGCTGGAGCGATAGCACAGCTGGTAGGGCGTTTGCCTTGCACGCAGCCAACATGGCCAACCCGAGTTCGATTCTTCCGCCCCTCTCGGAGAGTCCGGCAAGCTACCGAGAGTATCTCACCCGCACGGCAGAGCCTGGCAAGCTCCCCGTGACGTATTCGATATGCCAAACACAGTAACAACAAAGTCTCCAATGGAGACGTTATTGGGCCCGCTCGAGCAAATCGATGATCAACGGGAGGGCCTTTACCTTTACCTGATCATTTTTTAAATTATTTTAATTGATTAGGAGGCCTTTTCTCATTCTCCACTGGGAATGAATAGGGATAATAAGGTTATAGTAAAATGCAAAGATACTAAATGAAGTCTATGGTCTTTTCAATTTTTTCACTTGCAGTATAATGTATATTCCAGTAGTTTTATCTTAATGATATACTCTGCTTTTTCTAACCTAGGTTGTAGGTAGTATGGATGCCCACCCCAGCAGATACTGTGCCACCGTCAGAGTTCAGAGACCCCGACAGGAGATCATCCAGGATCTGGCTTCCATGGTCCGAGAGCTGCTCATTCAGTTTTATAAGTCAACTCGCTTCAAACCTACGCGCATCATCTTCTATAGGGATGGTGTGTCAGAGGGACAATTCAGGCAGGTTGGTAACCTAGGAATCTCACACATCATTATACCACACTTCTAATCTGGTATCTAATTCTGAAGTTTCTAAATGTTTCCTTGCGTTTTTCCCTTTCAATCTATTTGCCCAGTTGACTGCACTCTGAAAATACAGGATAGAGTCGTGTAGTTAGCTATAATGCAATAGGATTAGGAAATACAAAAAAGAAATAAGTGAAGGACTGAAGTGATAGTAGAGCGGGCAAAGTACTTGCCTTGCACGCAACAAACTAGGGTTCGATCCCCAGCACCCTGTGTTTCCCTAAACCCTTCTTTGAAGTATGTATAAGACAAGAGCTGATTGTATAAATATTTCCATTTCCTCATCTCTAGGTTTTATATTATGAACTACTAGCAATTCGAGAAGCCTGCATCAGTTTGGAGAAAGACTATCAACCTGGAATAACCTACATTGTAGTTCAGAAGAGGCATCACACTCGATTATTTTGTGCCGATAGGACAGAAAGGGTAATCTTGCGTCTGCTGTAATACTGTTAGGCTTTAGTAACGTGGATCACCGAGCCACTTAGCAAGGGCTCTACTGCTGACAGCAGGGTTAGATGGTGGCAGATTTCAGTGAATTAGATTATAAGTCTATAAAATAAGTTTATTACTTGGTAACTCGCTAGAGTTTCTAATTACATTCAACATGTTCAAAAACTCATAGTTTTTGTTATAAAGAATCTCAAAGTTTTAAAATTGTTATTTTTATTCCTATTTTCCTTAAATGTTTAAAAAAATCACTTTTTTTTCTGTTTTTATAGTTATTCTAAGCAGTTATGAGGTTCTTGGAGCACCCAGAAGAGGGGGTAAAACCCAGGGCTCCTGAATGCACAGGACTCAACCCTGGGAGCCTTCTCTTTGACCCTGCATCCTCTATTTTAAAATTTTTTTCCTTTGGGAGGCCAGAGCAATAGTACAGCAGTAGGCACTTGCCTTACATGTGGCTGACCAGGTTTGATCCCCAGTACTCCATATGGTCCTCCAAGCTCTGCCAAGAGTGATCCTTGAGCAGAGAACCAGCAATGAGTGCAGAGCACACTGGGTGAGCTCCAAAAAACAAACAAAAAATATATTTTTTCCATCTAGACCATAAAAATTAGCTCTGTTGTAATTGTATTATCTAAACTACAGTTAAAAATAGTGATAATAATTTTTTTAAAGCTAGGGTAGAGACCTGGAGAGATAGTATAGTGGGCAGGGCTCATGGCTTTTGCCTTGCTCAGGAGTGATCCCTGAGTGCAGTGTCATGAGTAAGCCCTGAGCACTACCAGGTGAGGCCCAAAAACAAAAAATAATTAAAAATAAATAAAATCCTAAGGTGTGTCAGAGCAATGGTTTTCAGTGTTTTTTGGAGGGTGGGAGAGTTGAGGAGATGGTAATGGGGCTTCCCAAGCAATACTCCAGCCACTTCCATCAAAGACCGTGGTGTTCAGGGCTACACCCGGCAGCAGTGCTTATGGGGGCCATGCCAGGGTTTAAACTCACGACCCTGCCCCTTTTCTGTGCTTTATAATGCAAAGATGTACTTTTTATAGTTATAAAGGTGAAGAAAGTATAGATAACTGGACAGATACATCTGCTTGTTCATGCAAAACAGGCAAGAAGTGTGCAGGTCGTTTCTAGGACTCTCCCTTCGTTCTTTACCTCCAGAAGAGAGAGCTGCTAGCCAGTATCTCCTGAAAGAGGTTCAGTAGAACAGTGAAGAGAAGCAAGTGTCTCTTCTTTGGTATTTTTGTCTTTCTTTATTCTTTTGTTTTGTTTTTGTTTGGGAGCCGCACCTGGCAGTGCCCAGGGCTTACTCCTGGCTCTGCACTTAGCGATCACTCCTGTCAGGCTCAAGAGACCATATGGAGTGAGGGTGTCAAACCCAAGTAGGCAGCATGCTAGACAAATGCCCTACCTGCTATACTATCACTCCGGCCCTAGGATTTATTCTTTGCTTATACTCCCTATCTAATCCTGGATATTCAACATTTCTGTGCCTGTTTTCTTTCTCCTCATGATTTGGATATATTCCCGTTGTATTTAGAATGTTGAGAGAATTTAGTGTGTTAAAGTACATCATTTACTTTAAATGGTGCCTGACACCTCCTGAGCACTTGAGAAATAAAGGTTAGCAGGTTATAGAGTGGAGGTGATGGTGACAATAACAGAGACAGAGAAATAATAAGAGCAATGGTGGCAGGCATTTGGTGGAGGGATTTTAATAAACTGAACTCATAATTCTCACAAGCGGCAGCACGCAATATTTGTAGCTACCCCCATTTTTCACAGAAGGAAACTGACATAAAGACATTAGTAATGGGGAGAGCTGGAAGGCTGCCTGAACAGTCTGGCTGCAGCTGCTGGTCACTGTTCCACCTGCCTCTCCAATAACAAACAGAAGAGCCAGTTTTGTTCTGGCCTCCAGGTTGTTAAAGGCCTTTGATCCCAAATCTTTGAAACCAAATTCTAGGTATGGTTCTATAGAAAATGTACCTGAAAAAACAAAGGTTTCTTTAAAAGTAGAATTAGGAAAATCAAAGATGAATTTCTTTTGTTTTTCTTTCAGTGTCAGGGATGCAAGGCATGTGCCCTTCTACCCAGCCACATCCCCAGCCTCCTAAGTTCTATACAAATTCTTTACATCTCCATTTAGTCAAAGCAGTCCTTCATTCATGTCTCGCTTTTGTCATAGATGGGAGATAATTAATAACCAGAGTCACACACTCAGAAACTGGTTCGGCTGTGGTATGAACCTATACATTTTGCTGTGTCTCTAATCAGAGTGAAAACATTTCTTTTTCCAAATTAATGTGTGGAGAAGGGTGTTCTGGTTTTTTGGGTTTTTTTTTTTTTTTTTTTTTTTTTTTTGCAATTTAGACACTCACTGTATCTCTGTCATCCTGTTGTTTGTCGATTTTCTTGAACAGGCACCAGTAACGTCTTAGTAATTTAGACAGCATGTTTTAATAGTGTTAACATTTATGGTTTTGATGTATAGTTACTATACATTCACCATCACCAGTGTGTCCAGGACCCTTTTATACACATACACACACACACAGCATGTATACACATGCACCACAATTGCAGTACTGCAGCAACAGCATGTCTGCCAAAGAATGCCAGGACCATGGCCATTAGCCCATAGTCCTACCCTCCCAGGCTCCCAGCAGTCACTGACCTTGTCTCATGGTTGTCCTCATTGGGGTTCATCTAATCCCTGGCTTTGTTTTCTTTATACTGCACATACAAGTGAGATCATCTGGCATTTGTCTTTTTCTTTCTGACTCATTTCACTCAGCATGACTTCCTTCAGTTCTATCCAAGTTGAGGCAAACAGCAAGATTTCATCTTTTCTCATAGCTGAGTAGAATTTCATTGTCTATCTAGACCACAATTCTCACCCCTGTATTGAGCACTTGGGTTGTTTCCAGATTTTGGCTGTTGTAAATAGCATAGTGATAAACCCAGGTGTTTAATCTGTTTCAGATTAATGTTTTTGCATTTTGGGGGGAGATACCCAGGAGTGGAATTGGTGTTATAGGATATCTGTTCCTTTTTATTCCCCTCGTTTTTTGTTTTGTTTTGTTTTGTCTTGGTTTTTGTTTTTCACCATACCCAACGGTGTTCAGGGCTTACTCTTGCTGTGCTCATCCTTGTCAGGGCTCAGGGGGCCAGGAATCAAACTCAGGTCAGCCACCATAAAGGCAAATGCCCTACTTGCTGTACTATCTCCCGGTCCCTCCTCTCCCCATTTTTAATGGTTTTGGGGTTTTGGTTTGATTTGGCTTGGTTTGGGGCCACACCCAGCATTGCTCAAGGTTAACTCCTGGCTCTGCACTATAAAATTACTCCTGGTGGGAATCAAACCCAGGTCAGCTGGCTAAGTGCAAGGCAGGTGCCCTACCCACTGAACTATCTCTTCAACCCCTAGTTATTTTTTTTTGTTTTGCAAGTAAACCGTTTTCTATGAATTAGGAGATTTCTGTGTTAAAAATAAGCACACTTGGCTCAGTAGTAAAATACGTGCCATGCATATATGGGACCTGGGTTTGATTTCTGGCTCTGCAAAAAATAATTAAAATAAAATAGTATGTGAAAATAAGCATGCTTTAGTAGATTATGAATAGTGCTCAGTGGAGCCTAGCTAGTTGGTTCACACGATGATAACTCAAGCTACCATCTAGTAACAGTGCCACTCACGCCAAAATAAGTGCTTGAGTTAGTAAAATAATGTGCTCTTTTTGTTTATTCTGTTTGGTTTGGTTTGGAGCCACACCCAGCAGTGCTCAGGGCTTACTCCTGACTCTGGGCTCAGGGATCACTCCTTTCAGGCTCGGGGGTCCATCTAGGATGCCAGCGATCAAACCTGGGTCTGTTACATGCAAGGCAAATGCTCTACCTGCTGTACTATCATTCTGGCCCCTATATATGCATTTTAAAATTTATTACCAGTGTGGGAAAGACAGCTCAGTAGTTGGGGCACATTTTGCATGCAGGAGACCCAGGTTCAGTTCCTGACAGCACCTGATCCCCTGAGATGAGCCTATATGATTACTTTATGATGAGCCTATATGATTACTTTCAAGGTACTTTCACACACATTCTTTACCTCTGTCTTGTTTGTTTACCCTTTGACCAAACAAATCCAGGTCGGAAGAAGTGGGAATATCCCGGCTGGAACCACAGTTGATACAGATATCACTCACCCATATGAGTTTGACTTTTACCTCTGTAGCCATGCCGGAATACAGGTAAGCCTATACTTTGCATGAAATGGTTTAATTCAAGTATGTCCATTGTTATTTTTTTTTAATCAAAAGTTTGTTTTTCCTGACATGGGATAGGAGATAAAACAATGTAAAGCTTTGTTTAAAAAAAATTAAAAGGATACTAAACTATGCATGTAGTTTTATTCTTTTTTTAAGGGCTGGAGCAATAGCACAGTGGGTAGGGCGTTCGCCTTACAAGCGGCCAACATGGCCGACCCGAGTTCGATTCCTCCGCCCCCCTCGGAGAGCCCGGCAAGCTACCGAGAGTATTCGATATGCCAGACACAGTAACAACAAAGTCTCCAATGGAGACGTTACTGGGCCCGCTCGAGCAAATCGACGATCAATGGGAGGGCCTTTTAATCTTTTTTATTTATCATGTTTACAAAGTTGTCCATAATTGAGTTTTAGGCATACTATGTTCCAGCACCAGTCCTGCTGCCAGTGTTAACTTTCCTCCACCAGTGTCCTCAGGTTCCCTCCCACCCCCAAAGAATGTCCATTCTTGTGTGTGTCTTTCAAATTTTCATAAAAGAGGCAAAAATAGACTTTTCCCTGAACTTCTTCCATATGAAATTAGATAAAATTTTCCATAAATATTTCTTTTCCTTATGTTAAAGAAGCACTTTTCTGAAAGAAGATGATAATTTGATGGAATTAATTTCCCTAAACTGGTTTCTTAATTTAACTTAACATTCGTACCGGCAAATATGCACAACAGCCGCAGCCACTCATCCTCGAGTAATTCGCGTAACTCCGCTGTCCATGCATCTTTCTTGTCTCCAGTATTCTGTCCCTAATTTCTGTTCACAGGCTCGTCTTTCTAATGTCCTTCCCTAAGACCAGTAGCCCTCCCCTGCACTCTGGGCATACCTCCTTTTTGTACTTATTAAGCAGCATTTTAAGCATGCCTTTGTCCCTCTTCTCTCCCACGGGACTACAAGAAATAGGCTACTCATGCAATCAACAGATTTTTATTGTGTAACACATAATATCCTATTATGATAGGATGTAACATGGCCTCTTTCTCTTAGCTCATTGAAGGAGACATGAAGTAATCTCAGAAACGTATAGTTTAGGGGCCTGAGAACAGCAGGTAGGGCGCTTGCCTTGCATGTGGCCAAGCCAGGTTTGATCCCAGAGCACCACCAATAGTAATTCCTGAGTGCAGAGCCTAGGAGGTTAACCCAGGCAACACAAACTGTCTACCACGCCCCGCAAAAAAAAAAAAAAGAAATACTTATTTATAAATTTGTACAAGTATTGGGCTAGAAAGATAATATAGAGGAGTAAGGCACTTGCCTTGCAGGTAGCCAACCCCAGTTTGATCCTCTGCACCCCATATGGTCCCCTGAGCACAGAGCCAGGAGTAAGCCCTGAGCAGTACGGAGTATGGACCCCAAAAAAAGGAGGGGGAGGGTTAATTTAAAAGGTGCTCTACAGGGGTTTAGGGGTCGGAGCGATAGGTGCAAAAAGTAGGGCATTTGCTTGCATGTGGCGAACCTGGGTTCAGTCCCTAGCACCCCATATGGGCCTCTGAGCACCTTCAGGAGTGGTTCTTGAGTGCAGAGCCAGGAGTAACTCCTGAAAATCTTCTGATGTGGCCCAAAAACAAAAAAGTGCTCTACAGCTGAGCACTAATAATTGATGTTAAATAATTCATAATTATTTTTAATCTGAGCATTAATTAAATTAATTTAATGAATTGATTTAATTAATGCTCGAGCAGGCCCAGTAACGTCTCCATTTTGAGACTTATTATTACTGTGTATGGCATATCGAATACGTCACGGGTAGCTTGCCAGGCTTTGCCATGCGGGCAAGATACTCTCGGTAGCTTGCCAGGCTCTCCGAGAAGGGCGGAGGAATCAAACCCGGCTCAGCAGTGCTGGCTGTGCACAAGGCAAATGCCCTACTGCTGTGCTATCGCTCCAGCCCATGATTAAATTGATGAAAGTAATGTTCATTAAAAAACATTCTGTTCCCTAGTAAACAAAATTTTTAATCTGTTATCAGACTATATTTTATTAATATATTGGCTTTTACATAACTTCATGTCTGCTGGATATTTCTTTAAAGGTTTAGAAATCGACAGAATATTTGCCATTGCTTTCTTGTAGGGTACCAGTCGCCCTTCACACTATCACGTTTTATGGGATGATAACTGCTTTACTGCAGATGAACTTCAGCTGCTCACTTACCAGCTCTGCCACACCTACGTGCGCTGTACACGATCTGTTTCTATACCTGCACCAGCTTATTATGCTCACCTGGTGGCATTCAGAGCCAGATATCATCTTGTGGACAAAGAACATGACAGGTAATATAAAACTACAGCAAATAACAGTTTCTTACCAGAATCCAAGTATGTTCTGAGTGCTAGGCTTTTATGGGGAAATTTTAAGTGTACCCATGTAAGTATGTGCCTGTTTGCCAGAAATAGCTGCCGTCTAGAATTTAGTTTCCACAAGCTGTTACTGCCACTGTTTCATTTGAAAAACAGTGATAGTCAGGGGACTGGAGCGATAGCACAGTGGCTCGGGCGTTTGCCATGCACGCTGCCGACCCGGGTTCGATTCCCAGCATCCCATATGGTCCCCTGAGCACCGCCAGGAGTGATTCCTGAGTACAGAGCCATTAGTAACCCTGAGCATTGCCGTGTGTGACCCAAAAAAGCAAAAAGAAAAAGAAAAACAGTGATAGAACTAACATGGGGTTCTCATTGAAAGGCCTCTGCAAATTTACTGGTAGTGTAATGATATAGTGATCCAGTTCCCTTATCCAGTTAATTCAAGGAGAAAATTTGAGTAGTAAAAGTGAGAGATGCATATAAAATTAGAGGCTCTTTGATTATTATTGATACTGGGTACTAGACATTATACCGACCTCTTTTTTTTTAATATTTTTGAAATTTCCTACAACAGGTAACATTTTTAATCTTTATTACATTAGACTAGGGTTCGTTTTTTTGTGTTCATTGACACTTCTCTTACAGTGCTGAAGGAAGTCACGTTTCAGGACAGAGCAATGGTCGAGATCCACAAGCTCTTGCCAAGGCTGTACAGATTCACCAAGATACCTTACGCACAATGTACTTTGCTTAAAAAGTCCAAGAATTTGCTTTGAGCAGAAGAACTGAAGATGCATCAATGTGCAACGTTCACCGTGTGTTTCCCATGGAATCAGTTTGGGGGGGTAGGGGCGATGCCTCCAGCCATCCGGAAGCCAACACTGTGCGGGGGTCGGGTCTGATCTTTGTGCCGATAGAAGTACGATTGTTTACTTCATCAAGGAAAACAGCACCATTATGCAATATGAAACCAGCCAACTGCTTTTTTGTGCAGTCTCCTGTAGGAAATACTGCGATTGTTCTGTTTTCGTTTTCTTATAGTCTAATCCTTTCAATGCCTTTACCTCAAGTTGCTTGGCAGCACAACTATCTTTGCAAAAAAAAAACAAAAACAAAACAAAAAAAAGTTGATGGTTTAAAAAAAAACCCACCTACAGTGAATAATCAAAGTGATTTTTCACAGCTCTGTGTGCAAAAAAATTAATGTGGATTCATGTCTTGTCAAAAGTATATTTTAAATATATACATACTTTATATGCATATATATCTGCTTCTACGTTGATAATAGATATATATGTATCAGTGTATATATTTCATGTGCATTCCAATGGGGGAACTTTAGTCCCTATCCCTGTACCCTCACCACCGCTTTCCTTTCTCTCTCTCTACCTCCCTGGCCAACATTACCTACATTTACCCCCCCAAGTGACATTTCAGTGTTCATGTATGTGGTTCATTTGTATATGAAGCATGGAAAATTTTATTTTTATTTTTCACAGCCTACTCTTGTCTCTTCTCTCATAGACAATTCTGAGTCCCAAAATCTTGATAATGTTTTCTTAAGAAACAGAATTATCTTCTATAGATGTTTTCGTGAGAATGTGTCTGCCCCACCTGCTTTGAAGTTACATTCGCCCCGTGTACGGTGTGTACAGAAATAGCAGTGACCTGTTGTTTTCCTTTATTCTTTTATTCAGTTAAAGCTGCTATAAATATAAAACCTTGTCAGTAGTGGTAATACTTTCTCTCTACAAGTATTATGTACACAAAAGCTTTCTGTTTCTGTTGTTTCTACATGGAAATCCCTTAAAGCTTTTTTATAAACAGCAAATATTTTAAATGAACAGTCAGGCAGCCTCTCAAATTGGGTAGAAAGAGAGAAGGGGTTGTTTGAGGGGTCCTGTCATTTTTTTTTCTTTCCTAGTTTACTTGCTGCCTCTCATACCTTAATGTGATTTTCATATATATATTTTTATATATATGTGTATATATATATAAACATATATGTATGTTTTGAAGTTTAGCTTTCTTTTCTATATATTAGAATAGTGCTTTAATAATTATAGGATTGTATTGCAACATTTTTATAGAGATATAATCATGTTTATTTTAAGAACTGACAGTTGTTTTTGCTATCTTTTGGTGCAATAAGCAGTTTTAAAGGAAAGTGGTGTCTCTATGACATCTTTGCCACAGATAGTGGGAGAAGCGGGCACCTTTATAATTTTAATTTTAAAAGGGCAAAGTAATACAGCCTTAATTTCAGAAGGAAAGTTTTGTAATTTTCAAATTTAATGCATGCCTTTTAAAAATTATAATGAAAATGAAGGAAGTTGAATTTCCTAAATGAGTCTGACTTGGAATATTAGAAATAAAGTTGAACTTTGACAGTGAACAGCTTAAGATTAAGAGGACATTTAAATTATTTGGAAAGAGATCATTTTTTATTGAAGGCTGATAGTGGCTAAGTACCCATTTTTGTGTATTGAAATAAATCGGAAAGATATAAAAATGATTCTATTTTTTGGTTTAGGGGCCTCACCCAGAGGTGTTCAGGGGCTATTTCCAGTGCTCCCAGTTCAGGGCTACTGGCAGTGCTTGGGGTACCCTGTGGTACTAGAGATAGAACTGGGGATTTCTGCATGCTCTACATATGCACTAACCTTTTGAGATTTATCCCTGGCCCTTAAAATGATATTTTTAAAAACAGTTTTTTCAGTTATCACCTGCGTGACTTTGCTTTTAAAATTAGGGTGATGATGGCAAAAGAAGTTAGAATGTCAGTAACTTTGAGTTAAGTCACAGAAATGTAGAAGATAAGTTTTGCAAAACTTTTGATCAGTTTTACTGATACTAAAAAGTACTATAAAGCTGTCAAAACCAACTTCATTGGTAACATTGGATTTAGGAGAGCTTTGCACTTTGTAACTCATAAAAACTGCATTAAATTTTTCTTTTTTGCACTAGTTCAAAGCATAGATATTATAGATTGTTTCCAGTGGGCATTGTTGCTGACTTTTCAGAATATATCTGCATGTGAAAAGGAATGGTGATTTTTTTAGTTTCTATTATCTGTAATCCACTCATTGCCAATTTACTGTATTTTGAGCCTAAAATCTGAGCCCCTGTCCTCCAACAGGTATGAAATCTTTGTCCCTCTGCCATAAAAATGAGAAAGTACTGTATTTTGTATGTTTATTATATAGAAGTGTCTGAAATGCGGTTGACAACACTATTCCAGAGCTCTTTACATGCGATGATACTTGTGTAGTGTACACATTTTCCTCTCCACCCTCCCCTTTGGTTTCTTCCAGCCCTCTTACCCACAAGTATATGCCACACAGAGCCACACATGCAGCACACGCTGCATACTTCACATAAAACATGCATTCAGACACAATTCACATTACACAGATGCACATGCATGCACACACAGTACATACTACACACAGACACATGCATGCACACACTACATAAATGCCTATAAAATTGTCGGGTTTTGTTTTACTTTCAAATTTCACTGAATATGAGGGGGCCGGAGTGATAGAACAGTGGGTAGGGCATTTGTCTTGAATATGGCCCAACTCCGGTTTGATCCCCAGCATCCCATATGGTCCCCCGAGCACCACCAGGAGTTAATTCCTGGATACAGAACCAGGAGTAACCCCTGAGCAATGCTGGGTATGACCCAAAAAGCCAAAAAAATTTTTTTTCACTGAATATGGTTATAATCCTGGGCAAGAAAAGAAAATAGTATATTCTAGATGGTGAAAATTTGGTTACTTTTTATTTAGTATGAGTATAATTTCTTTCTTTGTTTACGGGAATTGAGCGGGCTTGTGTGGGAATGCTGAGACCCAGGAAGAGCCCTTTCCCCACCTTATTTACCACTTTCCCTAATTTTCTCTTGCTTAGTTTCACAAGCCCTAGAGAAAGGGCCGTAATCAAATCTAGTTAGAAGGACTTTTATGGAAAAAGAAAGAAAGTCCTTTTGAGGGCCAGAGTGATAGTACAGAGGGTAAGGCATTTTGCCTTGCACACAGCTGACCTGGGTTCGATACCCTGCATTCCATATGGTCCTCTGAGCACTGCCAGGAGTAATTCCTGAGCATCACCAGGTGTGACCAAAAAGAAAGCCCTTTTAATGTAGTGTTTCACCTTTGAAATGAGTTCTTTTCTAGGGTACTCTTAAAAGTTTTGACACAACTAGGTTATAGACCTGATTAATTAGAAAGAATACTGTGTATTTCTGATTTGCTTACTAACAAGTTGGTATATCAAAGTTAATTACCAAAAATTTTCTTATAATTTTAAGATAAATATCTGTATCAAAACATTTTTGATGGACCGGAGAGATTATACAGTGGGCGGGGCACTTGCCTTGCACGAAGCCACCCTTGGGTTCGATCCCCAGCATTCCATATGTTCCTCTGAGCCCCGCCAGGAGTGATTCCTGAGTGCAGAGTCAGATTAAGCCCTGGGCACTGCCATGTGTGGCCCAAAGACAAAAAACAAACGTTCTTGAAATTTTTTTCTACTGTTATTGTACTTCCTAGTGTAGAATTCGCAATCTCTTGTGTTGTGTTGTTGTTGTTTTTTAATGTTTTGAATTTAATGGTCATGAAACTCCACAGTGACCTCTTAAATTCTTTATCTTGCCCAATAACTATATAATGAATGCTAATCTTGGTCTGCTGTTTTCTATAATATATGTCTGACTTTAAGATATTGGTCCCAGAAACAAGTGTAGTTGATCTTACATCAATTTTGAAGAAAAGTTGGAAGTTTAATGTCTTTTCTGAATGGTAAGTGTGTCTTTGTAAAGTGCTAATACATGTTACGTTTATTACAGTATCAAGTTACTGGCATTGAAGACCAGACATTTGTAATACTGTAGCTGCTATATTTATTAATTAAGTAGAGTCTGAACATTACTGCACTAAATAAGGAGCTGAGGAACTGAGCAGGATTCAAGGCTCATGCTAGGAACCCTCCTCACTTTTTTTTCCTAAATAGGATTAAGAACATGAAATATTAAGGTTACAAAGGGTGCTGCCATTTTAGTTTAATTTAATGTCAAAATACTCTTTCTTTGCTTTAGAAAAGTGGGTTTTGGGTTTAGAAGTTTGGGAGAAGTTTACCTCAACCTCCTTAGTACTGGTTTCTCACATTTTTTACAGAAAGACAGATGTCCTTTATTTTTTCATAATAATTACATTTGAATAAGTTTCTCAGAGAAAAAAAGATACTCCCTTATGGTAATCTTCCTGTCAGTAACCTATTGTTTCTCTTCCTAGAAGAGACTAG
The DNA here is from genome assembly GCF_029834395.1 of Sorex fumeus. NCBI lineage: Eukaryota > Metazoa > Chordata > Mammalia > Eulipotyphla > Soricidae > Sorex > Sorex fumeus. The sequence goes on from NW_026606104.1 coordinate 51,249,841, forward strand.
AAGGGATTCTTGTAGAAATGATGTGAGTTTTGGAAAGCACTTAAGCAAGATTCATCTCTGCTTTCTAGTATAGGGAGCCTCACCATCTAAATCTAGTCTAGATTATTTGATGACCTACTGTTTACTTGTATATTCTCAAGTAGATTTTTTGTAACAGGCCTCATGACATCCTTAGTCATAAAAGACTTAAAGTATGTCTATGGGGATAAAAGCTGATTTCTACTCAGTAGAAGTGACTGACAAAGGACCTCAGAATTGAAGAAATATTCAGACATGTGGAATGCAGATAGCAGGTCTGTTGGAATTGAATGGCTTGGAGATAAGGAACTGGACTGCTACTAGAGATGTTTGGAGTAGTATGTTTTCAGAAGCTATCATGATTTCGTTGTGAAATCCACAAAGCTAGCCACTTGGATCCTGCTAAAGTTTCTTGCAGTTTTGCTGTTTAAAACTCAGTTTTGCCAAGGAGCTTAACAGAGCAGTTCTGTATAAGTTTTAATCAGTAACATTAAACCTAAGTTAAATACTTGATTAACTCATTCTCTTTGTTCTCCTACAGTCTGACTCAAAAGTAACTTGCTACTGAAATGATCTTTCATTAGTCAAGCTGCAGAAATGTCCCCATTGACATATTTTTTTTGTCCACATGAAGATTTAATTCTTTCCATTTCTTGAGAATTTATGGATATCTTAAAACTTTGATAACAGATTAAAGACTTTATATTAAGTGACACTTTTCTAAGGAGCAGTATATTCCTGACTCTCAATTCTTATTTTCCTGATTGCTTCCCATTTGATCATGTAAAACACTATTGTGAATCTGCAGAAGACAAAAAGTAAACCAAGAGGTAGAGTGATAGTGTAGTAGATAGGACATTTGCCTTGCACATGCTCACCCGGATTCAATCCCCGGTGATCTATGTGGTCCCCCTAGCCTGCCAGGAGTGATCTCTGAGCACCACTGGGGATAGCCCAAAAAACAAAAAGTCTTTCTTTGCAGATGAGGATGTATTTCCATGGTAGAGCACATTCCTATTGTGTGAAACAGTCACTGGCACCATAAAAATTACAGATATTTTTTAAATTTGTTTATTCTAAGATCATTCTTAATCAGTGGCAATATTAGAAATGATACTGTGATTAGTGAAAGGTCAAACCGACTCCAAGAGGAGAAAATTCATTGCCTTATGCTACTTTTTCCTACCTTTAAACTGGTATCTTTTCATTTAGAATCTTCCAGATTGGACAAAATAATTTTTTCTCAACTAAGATATACTGATTCTGTTTTATACTAATATAATCTACTAGTTAAAATTAATTTTTCTTTACCCATCAAGGATAATACTCTGTATTTTTACATTGTTGATTAAACCTCAAGAAATCTTTTGTTCTTAAGCTATAGAAATAAAAGATTTTAATTTAAATTGAAGCAGGAAAGATAATTTTTTTAGTACAGATAGTCAGGATTACTATTATGAGAAATCCTATTGAAGTGTCAGTTTAGCAAACTATCAGAATTAAGAGATTCTGTTCCCCCTCCCTCCCACAAAAAGACTGTCCAATTGTCAAACCATTGGTCTCATTTCCTTTATGAAGTCAATGCCAGAAAACCAAAATCAAATGTTGTATCTCTGTTAGGGTCTCAGTAAAGCAAAGATGTTCTACAGGGTATGCTGAATGAAATTTTTTAATCATTTTATAAATCAAGGCGGTTCTTAGAAAGTGCCTTTTCAGAAGATGGTGCTGTAGATTTTTATTTTCCAAATAGCATGAGAATAAAAATGTAAAAGATAAATTATTTTCAAACACTAATTTCATATAATGTTTTTCCTCCTCCTGATTCTGTTTCAGAAGGACCAAGAAAAGTATCTAGATAAATGCCCACCAAGTGTATTTTGAAACTTTAGAAGGAAAATGTGTAACAGCGAATCCCTCTATACCCATAAAAAATATCCCACCAGAGGGGACAGCCTCCCAAGCGGTGCTATTGGAGTCTCAGGGCCCAAGTTTCACTAGACAGACAGTTCAATGGTGTGTCATGCTGGGGCCCTGTGGTACTGGAGACCACCAAGGCTATACCCATTTGGGGTTCTGGGGATTAAAAAGTGTAAGGAGTGAACGCTGGGCCTCATGTAGGCCATGTATGCACTGCAGCCCCTGGAGCTCTCTTCTGGTCGGGATTAACTTTTAAACAAGAAACTTGTTTGCAGCAAGTAACCAAAGGATAAGGTGACTTTTCAGGAATTATGCCATGAACCCCTTTCTTTATTAAAAAAATTCTAAGGGGATTACCAAGTCATTATGGCACTCATTTTAAAAGAATAGAGGCCAGAGAAATAGTACAGGTGAGGAAAGCACTTGCTGTGCATGCAGCTGACCCAGGCCCAATCTCTGGCACTACGTATGTTCCCCTGAGCACAGAACCAGGAGTAAGCCCTGAGCACTGCCGAGTGTAACTGAAAAAATCAAAACAAAACATAATATAAGTATGTCTGTCTCTCGAGGGAAATTTACCTTTCTAGGCACCAAAAATATTTTAAATTATTCTTTTTTTCTAGGATGGAGAACTAAAAAAATATTGACAATGTATCTAAAAGGGTATGATTAGATTAATTATAAATAGAACATGTGGTCCAGGAATGTGACTCTGGTGAAGCACCTACATTGCATGCACGAGACCTGGATTTGATCCCTAGCAACACACACACACACACACACACACACACACACACACACACACACACCATGAAAAATGGACTTTGGCAGATATAAACAAAAAAGAAGGATGCTAATAGGATCATTCATGCTTACTAGAAATTTAGCAAATTCAGAAAAGCAATTTTGCTTGAATTTTAAATCAGAAAAGAGCAGCAGTAAATGATCACCTAACCAGTTCTTGCTTGTGAATTTGGTGCACATTCCTCCAGAAAAGAATAGATCAGAAACAAAAACCACACCTCAGTAACCTTGTATGCTGCATTATATTACAGTGATAGTAAAATTACGTTGTTTGAAGTGTACTTTGTCTATTTGCAAATATACATGCATATTAAACTTATTCATTTTTATAATATTTAATAGCAATTATGAGTTTATTTTTAATAGTAATTTTCTATTGTGTTTATATTTATTGGCAAGTTGTGTGCAACTATGATATTTTGCTTATATGTTGTTTTTAAGGCATTTTATTTTTCTACTCATTCCATAGAGTCTAAAGTTTGGATTTTTACCAAGAAACCAGTAACATTATCTTTTAACAAAATATTTGATGATTGTTTATATAGTAGGCATTAAAGACAGTCTATGAGCAGATTTCTAAGTGTAGAAGGGAAGGAGGGTTTTTCCTTAAGTTTGATTTTTCCCCTCAGTAAATTGCAAACTAACACTAACAGATTAGTTTTATTTTACCAGATTTGCAGCTTTTGAGCAGTTTGTCAAGTTATTGTTACATTTCTTTTTAATTTCAGCTACACTAAAACCACTAAATGATCACAACACCTATCATTAGGATTATGGTACTGTTTTATAGACCTGGAAAACAAGTAGCAAATTATGCAGATGTTACTGATACTTTACTTTGAAATGGACTCTCTCCCCCCGTAATTATATTAAGTGGATATATATTGATTAAAACTTGAGCATTAGTAGAAAACAATTTAAATGTCAGGAGGACTTAGATTGGCTAATGAAGGGAGGAATTAGACTATTTAATTTAGTATTTCAGTTAATTAAATTTTTTAATCACTAATAACTGATGTATGTGAACAAAATGGAAAGCTGTTAAGACTATGATTATAAGATCTTAATGTTCGTATATATTCTTTCCTCAATTTCCCAATGAGTAGGTTAAGATTATTTATATTATTAGCATACTAACATTTTATGAAGATACATGGAAAAACATTCTCTTGTTTGGAAGGCAAATACTTCCATTGTATATTAACATTATAAATTCATAAACTTGTTTTGGGGCAGCTGCAAAATAGTATAGCGGGTTATATGTTTGCCTTGCATGTAACCAACCTAGGTTTATCTGTGGCATCCCACATGGTCCCCGAGCCGTCCAGGAGTGATCCTTGAGCAGGAGTAAGCCCTGACCACCACTGGGTGTGGCCCCAAATTTAAAAAAGCAATCATAAACTTGTTTTTTCTTTGATAATAGATTAAAAGATAAAGTTTGGACCCTAGTAATATTCCTACCCTAGGAATATTACAGTGGGTAAAGCACTTGCAGAGTTCAGAGCCAACCCAAGTTCTGTCCCCCACACCACTTAGGGTTTCCTGAGCACAGAGTCAGGAGTCAGCCCTGAGTGTAGTCAGGTGTGGAGACAAAACCGAATAAACAAATAATAAGAGAAAAAGTTTACCTTGTCCTCTTCTAAATTTTAAATTACCAGGACTCAATATATAATATTTCTGTATTCTTCCACTGAAAGTAGATAAATGAGGAAGTTTTATTAAATAAGAAAATGTTATTTTTATATTCTGTAAATTTTTGTAATTTAAAGTGAATCAGCATATAATTTTAATAGATATTAGCCATGTTATTTTTCAGCAGTTTTTCCAGGTAGTTTTTTTTTTGTTTTGGGGGGTCATTTTTTGTTTTGTTTCGTTTTCTCTGGTGTACAATTCTGAGCCCCTTCCTTTACCTCCACGTCAAGCAAGTATTAATTGAAGAGTGGTACTCTGGTTATAGGGATTTGCTGCTACTTGTTGAAGCAGTCAGATATACTATGTTTCAAGAATATGATCCCTCCTTAAGATTTTTATCATGGTGCCAGGGAGATGGCTCAAAGGACTGGGGTGCATGCCTTATATATGTAGGAGCCCAGGGTTTGATGTCCAGTACTACCCTTCCCTCCCCAAAATGATATTTTTAACTTAGTTTTGTTCATTACATTTCAACATTGTCTTAGGTAGACTGATATTTAATTATTGTATACTAACATTTTTATGGTAGCTGCAAGTAAATATCTCCCCTTAATTTTCCTTCCAAAAGCTCCTAAGAATGTGACTTCTGGAGTTTATTTTGTTCTTTTAACTAGTTAAATCAAGTACTTGGCATCAGTACTTAATTTCATGGGGACTTGGTGCATTTGGTTTATATTGTTTGTGTTTATAGTTTACCTCCTAAGAAAGAAATATTTGTGCAGTACAGTTTATTCCCTGACATGCACAGTCTCTTTAAGTAGAAAATAGAAGGCCTCTTGGTCATTAGAACTGTGCTCTTAGGGAAATGTATTCTTTCCACAGATTGGCAGTGTGCATGTCTGCAGTTTTGTTTAAAGTTTGAGACTGTGCCAGAGATTTGAGAGGGAAACACTCGAGTATTGATAATTTCTAAAACTTTCCATCTTCAAAGCATTAGCTGAAAGAACAAACACAATTCCCTTAACTTGACCCATTAAAAATGTTTCTAAAACCAAAGGAAAGACTCAACAAAAATGGTGTAGTCATAACTATCTTTATTATAAAAGCCAATGAAAACAGGAGTTCTTTGTCCAAAAATTGGACTCATGGATTTTGAGAATCTATATGGTAGGAGAGGAAATGAGGATAAGGTTTCTATGCCAAGATCCTTAGAAACCATATAGTTGTTACAGTTGTTTAATAATTTGTCAACTTCTCAAACCACATCATGAAGGAGTGACTATTACAACCAACTGAAAGTAACTCAGACTCATGCTTCTAATGTACATTTGTTTCAGACTGATTGGCAGTGTGCATGTCTGCAGTTTTGTTTAAAGTTTGAGACTGTGCCAGAGTCAACATTAAATTGAACGACAGTTACTTCTGAGTTACAATAAGTCAAATGATACTTATCCTTAAATAGAGCCATGGCATTGTGGCATTGCTATCAGCATTGTTTCTTCAGATGTTCCCTTCACATCAGAGCCTTTCAAGGTCGTCTTTTCTGTAAAGAAATTGTTCAGGGTTTGGAGGAAACATTGGTGGTCTGTAATAAAGGGAGGGATTTTGTCTGCTATAGACAGTCCAGCCAGCTTAATGGATGCAGTTTGGATCCAGAGAGTTTAGTAGGAGGAAGATCTGTCTTGGGTAGTATCAACTTGCATCTCTATGGTAATTAACTGCAAATAATCTTCCTGTTTTATAGGAAAATCTGATCATCTTGATGATGATCTTGCAGATGTGCAAGTGTTCTTTTTCTAATTAAAATACTGGGAACACTGTGCTCGAACCCAATTCTTCTAACTGCAAGATTCTTTAAAAGTTTTCCAGGCACCTTCTCTTTTCTTAGCCTAGAGTACACTAGCCTTTCTCCTTTCTCCTTTACTGCACGTAATTCAACAGTAGAGCACTTGCCTTGCACGTGCGAGGCCTAGGTTCAATCCCAGCACCTTACATACGAAGAGGGGATAAAAAGGGGTGGGAGGAATTTAGGAAATGTTTATACAGAAGTCTATTATGAGAAAATAATAGTCTTTAAGATATTTGAAACAGGAAAATCACATGCCACAAGTTACCGCTTGATTCAGAGACTAGTTGAGGTCTTTTTCCTGTTTAAGAGTTGTCTTTTGCTTTACCATTCTTTGATTTACTTAAGTGCCACCATTCTTCTTTGTGATAAAAATCATTATATTGTGCTGTTTGTGAATTGTGCAGTCGTTCTTCTCTTCCCCCTTTCCCAGTACAGACACATACCTATAGCAGGTTGACAGGTCAGGCACTTGCCTTGCACGCAACCGACCCAGGTTTGATCCCCGGCATCACTGGATGGCCCAAAAGCAAAAATAAAGTGTTTTTTTTTAAGAAAGAAAAATGCTAATGTTGCAGGTTTAGCTTGAGCCATAAAATTTTTATTTTTATTTTTGTGTGTGAAGAAAGAAAGGTTTTTTGAAACTTATTTCAAAAGATGTGAGAGGGGAAAGAAAGGGAGATGTATGTGTTCAAGAGAGAACACAGAGAGAAATGGGCTTGAAGAGCAAGCCCAGCCATAGAATTCTTGACTAGCAGTAGGATGATAATATAAACAGAATATATCAGGAATATATGGGACCGGAGCGATAGTATTTTGGGTAGGGCGTTTGCCTTGCACACGGCCAACCCAGGTTCGATCCCCGGCATCCTATACGGTTCCCCCAGCACTGCCAGGAGTAACCTCTGAGCATCACTGGGTGAGACCCAGAAAGAAAACAAAAGAATATATCTGGAATAAAATATAACAAAATGATTTCTTAAATGGTTTTTGAAAGTAAAAGTTCAACCTCTGGAATAGAGATCCCCATGTTCTTGTTTGTTTTTTTGTTTTGGGGCCACACCTGCTGGTGCTCGGGGGTTATTCCTGGCTCTGCACTCAGGAATTACTCCTGACTCAGGGGACTATATGGGATGCCAGGGATTGAACGCAGGTGGGCCGCATGCAAGACAAGTGGCCTACCTGCTGTACTATCTCTCTCACCCAAGATCCCTGTATTCTGAAGGAAAGTTAATATGGCACTTGCTTTAATTAATTATTCTGATATGAACTTTAAAAACTGACTTTTATTCTAATACCTAGCTCTTAAATATATAAAATCATATTGAATGAATTACTAATTAAACCATCTTCTCTTAATTCACATACTGATTCTTTCAGACCCCATTCATATTAATACATCTTTGATCTATGCTTCCTTACCTATGCAAAATTTGATACAAAAAACTCATAGAGCTCACTTAAACCCGAGCTACTAAAGAAGAGGCATAAGGGGTTGCAGGTGCAGAAACTTTCAAAACATCAGAAATAGAAAAAGCCTGTCAAGAGTGAAACAGGGACCCGACGTTAGAGTCTTGGTCTGTGCTGTGTCTGGAGGCAGTTTCACACATCTCCTTCTCACATCTCTTCTGCCATTTTCCTGAGTAAAACCCGAGTGATGATTCCTGACCTCACCTACCTCACAGTGTCGCTGTAAGAATAGGACAATGTTTGTGACGATGCCTAGTTCCCTGAAGAAAGGATCTTTCAAAATCCAAGATAACAGTATGTTGTGAGATTTCCTTCCGTTTTGCCACTATGAAAGTGTTGTTACTATAGATCATTTTATCAAATATAGAATAAGAGCAACTTAGACCTTACGGCATGGGTTTATCAACAAGTGTCTTGTTCTCTGTCCTGCCATGTATCCAGCTCACAGGCTAATTTTTTTATAGTCATCCTTGGCAAAAGTGCATCTTTAAATACCAAACTCCTTTCAGTGGTGCTATAGTAGCTGTGATTGTACTGTGAGTTAGATGAAACCATGGGAAAACCAGAAATCAATTTCACCTTTGACCTTCCGACATTTGTGCTACATGTTAGCATCAGAGGCTGCTTACAACCAGATTATTAATGATCCTTTGTTTTCTGGTAGATTTTTTTGGTACCTTTTCTGGAGGAAGGGGTTTCAAGAGAAAAGTGTGATTTCGTGCTTTATTTGTAGAATTGAACTGTTTTCCATTCAACCTGTAAGATTTAGATTTCATGACCATTTTTTTTTTCTCAAACTTATTTAATTCGGAGCATCTGCAGGTGTTACTGCAGTTACAGGGTCTGACCCAGTGATTTGGTGAATCATGCAAAGCACCTCCAGGCTTAGCATTTTTCCTGGAAGGTAGAGACTTCTGTTTGTAGAAAGTGATGAAGGACATATCCCAACTGGTTGTGTTAGCAAGTCCTTGCTGCAAATACCCTTTTTTTTTCCTAACGCAAAAAGCATTCTATTGCCAGAGAGAGAGAGAGAGAGAAGCAATTTAGGTATACAGGGTTTAGATACATTCAACATTGATTTTTATCTATAGATGCTGATCTTTTTACAGGCAGTTAAGCTTATTAAAAATAAAAAGTTGGGGCAGATTCATGCTTGAAGTAGAAACAAAAGCATCTTGTTCATTGAGCTAGCTAAGAATATATCGGAAATACTTTAAAACATGTTTGCTGTAACATGTAGCTTTAATGTCTCTCTTCAGTTATGAACACATAAAAGTGTTACTGTATCTTGTGACTAAAGATCATTCTTGTGAATTAATGGCTGTATTAGCAGACTATGGGAAATGGTATTGTGCATATGTGTATATGTTATAAATAGTCTTTATAACACTGTGTATTACACATTTATATAGAAAATAATGTATTTCTCTAGTATTTTGAAGGACTAAAGTTGTAATATGACCATTCCACTGTAATCTGACCACTCATTCTAGAGAAAATTTCTATGACACAAATGCACAGCCCTGAAGCATTGATAACTGCTCCCTTGTTAGGCCACTGCTGCTTTTTCTTTATGCCCTGAGAAATGGAGGGGAAAATAGTATTTTCTTTAGAGGGACTTCTCTGAAGGGTAAAATGTAAAACAGAGAACAAGGGGGGGGGGGGGCGCCTGTAAGTGTCCCGAAAGCGGACAAATAGCCTTTGAAATGTTACTTTTGAACCATCTTGACCATGTGTGCCTATTTGTATTGCAGATGTGAACTATTTTTGGGGATATCGGTATGTTTTGAAACTGAATTATTATGTAAAATCAGAATGACCTCTTTCTCCATTTTCCTTTCCCACATTCTTCTTGCCAAATATTTCTGCTGATCCCAAGTTTCAACACGGTAAAGTGATGGGACTCTCCAAGCTCCTTCCTCATCTTCCTACCCTATCTTGGGCCTAGTGGTCTTATGGTTTCTGTTGACTCAACAACAGTTTTACTGTAGTGGATGGATGATTGCAGAGTTTCAAAAGGTTTATTTGCAACTTCCATCTTAAAAATGGAGAAAGTCGAAGATTGTCAGACACTATAGGACCAGATAAGATTATGAATAAAGGGGTGGTTCTGAAAGTGCATGCCTTGCATGCATGTGACCTGGGTTCCATTCCCAGCACCACTAAAAAAATTAAAGTAAAAATAATAATAATAATACTTTATATAATAATACTAAATTTGACTGCCACGTTTAATAATAAGAGGGAATTTGAGTGTATATGGGGAGCAAGCCTCTGATAGATAGATATGTAATCACTGTATAATCAGAAACACCAAATGCTGAATCCTATCACTGTGTACTTGGGGGTGAGACTTTGAATTCGGTTGTCATTTTCACTCCTTGATATATGTAGTTATGATGAAAAGAAGGTAAATAACATTTCTAAACATAAGTATTTTTCTCGGTATTTAAATAAATTTGGTAGTGAATTTTCTACTTTCAGTTAAATTATCTTTCCAAAAATTACTACAGAAAAATTGGGGTTGAGATTAAGATGCTTGAAGAAGCTGCTTTTAAAGCAGTTTAGTCACTCACAATATTTTGTTGTTTAAAGAAATTGTCATGATCCTTTCTGAGCCAGTCTGTCACTAAAATGTCTTGTGACAGGACCACTCTTTTCTGCTATTTTGTGTATTGGAAGGATTAATGTTGTATTTGTTTTTGATCCCTGATTTTCAAAAATTAATGGTTTTAGTGTTGCTTAGCTTCAGTTTGAAGTGTAATTTTCACTAGTAACTGCAATAAAAAGAAAAGCTTTGCTCCAAACTTCCTGTTGTGTGGTGGTCATTGTCACTCTCTATGCTTGGGACAGAAGAGTTAGTGAGACATGGGGGGAAATGTACAGGGTTTGAGTCATGTGGTCTCCTTAAAGGGCTGGAAATCATGAGCCTGTGGGGACCCCAGGTTCCATCCTGGCACCTCACGATCTCTCAACACCGTCAGATATGGATGGCCCCAAACCAAACAAACAAAACACAGAGTTATTCCGGGTTCCAGCACTGGTCCTCGGAGCAAGTCCTTAATGCTTCTAACTCTGTCTCCTCCGCTTGGAAGGAGGTAGTGGTAGGACTGCTGGAACATTAAATTAGATGCTATTTGGAAGTACCTGGCAGACCCAGGCATGTGGCTGGAGCTCAGTTTTTAAAGAGGTTATCCAGGATAAGGGATGTGGCTCAGTAGTAGAACATCTGCATTGCATGTGTAAGGTCTTGGGTTCAGTCCCCAGCACCAAAGATGTTCTTCACCACCCATACAGTGATTTGCTTTTGCTTTTGCTTTTGCTTTTTGGGTTACACCTGGTGATGCTCAGGGGTTACTCCTGCCTCTGCACTCAGGAATCATTCCTGGCAGTGCTCAGAGGACCATATGGGATGCTGGGAATCAAACCCAGGTCGGCCGCATGCAAGCCAAACGCCCTACCTGCTGTGCTATTGGCTCCAGCCCCCAGTGATTTTCTTTTAAATAAAAGATCATAGATATCAGAGGCAAGATGGGCTGGAGCTTGCCTAATATATGGCAGACCCTGGGTCAATCCCCATCAGAACCTATGGTGCCCAAGCACTGCTAGGAGCAACCCCAGAGCTCAGAGCCATGAGTAAACCTTGAGAACTGACTAGAGCCCGTGCTTTGTACACAGGAGCCAGGGTTGGGTCCCAAGCACTGCATGGTCCCCTGAGCACCACCAAAGAATAACCCCCAAATACTGAGCTAGGAGTCAGCACAGCTAAATGTTACCCAAAAAACAATAACAGCATCTACCACCATCATAATGCTGGGTTCAAAATCTAAAGTCATAAACCAAACGGGCATATGAGTAGCTAAAGTTTACAAAGCCCTGTATGATGTTTTATTCTCTTAGTCTTAGCTGAACCGAATGTGACAACCTTTTTTGCAAAGTCATTTTAGGAATAGGCCAGTTGAAAAGTATTTGAAACTGTTTGATATATAGTATCTTTTTTTTTTTTTTTGCTTTTTTGGGTCACACCCAGCCGATGCTCAGGGGTTACTCCTGGCTCTGCACTCAGAAATCACTGCTGGTGGTGCTTGGGGGACCATATGGGATGCTGGGAATCGAACCCAGGTCAGCCACGTGCAAGGCAGACGCCCTACTTGCTGTGCTATTGCTCCAGCCCCATATATAGTATCTTTCAACTCTCTCAGGTACCCATTCAGACATTTGCTCAGCTAGGATACCCCTTGTTTCTGGAGCATAAGTGCCATCTGATGTAAACAGCAGGAAGGAGGAGGAAAATCAACCGCCACCAGTGGGAGTCACTGTAGAGCTCTCAGGACTCATTTCACAAGCACTTAGAAAAATACACCTTTTAGGGGAAGGCACTGGAGCATTGCCACATGTTTGGCAAGACCTGAAGTTCTTCAGTGGCATATTTACGTGTTGCACATGATCTGACCTTGCAGAGAGCAAACATCACAATAGAATTCTTGGTGTCTCTAGTATAAAATGTCATCATGCATTCTTTTTTATTTTTTTTTTTTTTTTTGCTTTTTGGGTCAAACCCGGCGATGTACAGGGGTTACTCCTGGCTCTGCACTCAGGAGTTAACGCCTGGCGGTGCTCAGGGGACCATATGGGATGCTGGAAATCGAACCTGGGTCTTCCGCGTGCAAGGCAAACGCCCTACCCGCTGTGCTATTGCTCCAGCCCCTGATCATGCATTCTTACCATTCAGATTCTTACCATTCAGTTTTTCTTCATCTCATCCATCAGTTGTCTGGCCTCTTCTGCTAAAATCCTCCCCCTTAAGCCCCGGAGTGTGGGAGCCTGAGGAGCCATGGACACCAAAACCACCACAGTCAAAGTTCTACCTAAAGGGCCAGGGAGTACAGCGTAGGGCAATTGCTTGTACACAACCAGCCTGGGTTTGATCTCTGGCACCTCATATGGTCCCCCAGGCCCCACTAGGAGTGATCCCTGAGCACAAAGCTAGGAATAAACCCTGAGCACAGCCAGGTGTGGCCCCGAACATATTCATTTGCCAAACACAATAACAAGAAGTCTCGTGACATTACTGGGCCCTATTCTGTATGCCAAACACAGTAACAAGTATCACGATGGAGATGTTACTGGGCCCACTGGAGTAAATCGATGAACAACGGGAGGACAGTGTTTGTTTGTTTGTCCACAGCCACCATGCTTCTACCTTGTCTGTTTGCTTCTCTCCCTTACAAACTGTTTCATTACATAGAAGCCTAATTTGTTTCATTTTTATAGTCACCACTGACGAGGCCTCTTCCTGGCACAGTGACTGCTCCTTACGGTAGCCAGGGGACTGTTAGGGTTGGGGAGCCAAACCCAGAGCTTTACACTCAGGTGTTCTGTCTGATCATTTATTTCAGTGCTTAATTTGTCTAAGACCTTCCTTTCCCTCTTTAATCCTAGCAAAAGGGCTTTCTTGCAAATTCCCATTCATTTCTGGCTCAGAGACAAAGCAGTCTTAGAGCTTAGAAAACAGTCTGTGAAAAAAGATAATAATCTGTGGTCAAGAAAGTTTAAGGAATGTTCTAGCTTAGTTTCTGTTCCGAACTCGAGACTCGCCTGCTGGAGTGCGCCTGTGTTCACCACAGGCTCCTCAGATTTCTTAAGGCCAGTCTCTCCCTCCCCAGTCCCCAAGCCTCTCCTCCCCTCCTCCCTCAGTGCAGGATAAGATGCCCACAGGCATTCAAGGTTTAAAAGCTGGGAGAGGCTGGAATCTCTCCCCCTCACCCATCAAAGCTGAGCTTCATTTCTGGGTCAGGCCACAGAATTTGGATTTGGATTCAGGCTTTACTAGGTACTAGGGGCTCGGTTTTCTCGCATGCAGGACAAGTATAACATTCCCATCAAGCCAACGATGGACAAAGTCCTCAGCAGAGGACCAGGAAGGCAATTCAGTCGCATCCCTGATTTCCTCTCCATTTCCAGTGCCACTGCAGGCCTGTGGGGTGTGTGTGTGTGTGTGTGTGTGTGTGTGTGTGTAGGGGGGGGGGGGGGTGTCAGACACAGTCAGGTTGCAGCCCTGCTTTTTAGCAAACCAGTCTCCAGTAAGCTGTGACTCGGAGCTCCTCTGCCTGCCTGATTGACCAGTTAGGAAGATTGAAACGCCACCATTCTCCAAGGCCTAGAGCAGTACTGCAAAGTCAGATCTGGTTTCAGCTTTCGTTATTTTCTTCCCCCCTCCTCTTTTTAAAAAGACATAATTATATTTTGAACACAGCTTCTGCTCGCCCCGTCCTCCTGGCTTCTGCCCAGACGGGAGCATCATTCCTATGCCATTAAGCAGCCGAGAGAACGGTTAAGACAGAAAAAAGGGGCGGGAGAGAATACAACGGGTAAGTATTTGCTTTGCACGCAGCCAACCTGGATTCTATTCCCTGCCCCACATATGGTCTCCTGAGCCCGCCAGAAGTGATCTCTGAGCACAGTGCCAGGAGGAAGCCCTAAGCACTACCTGGTGTGCTCAACCCCCACCCCCACCCCCCCAAAAAAAAGAATCAAAAGAAAGCGTACAAATAATGTTCCATATGCGCTTCTAGGAGACCAACTGGGAAGTGAGTCTGAAATGTGGAAAGGGGGGTTACTTTTTCTAAGTACTGCGTGAAGGTTTTTTGGATTTTGTAAAATCAGGTTGATGCATAACTTCCATCAGAATTGAAACGCGTTTCCCTTGTAGATGAAGCGAACACCGCCCCCTTCCCCTCGGTCAGCCGGCTTTCCGGGCTCCGCTTTCCCTACCCGGAGGCTCCTGGGCCGCTGCCCAGCGGTTGTCATGACAAACACGGCGGCGATTAGGGACGCGCCGTGGCCGCTGCCTAGCAACGGGCCGCGGCTCAGCTGCGCGGCGGGCGACCGCGGCGGGAGAGCCAGAGCTCGGAGCGGGTGAGACTGGGGAGCCGGGGCGCTGGGGGCCCGCACCCAAGCCCAGCTCCCTCCCTCTGCCCCTCCCCCTCCCCCTCCCCTTCCCTCCTCTTCCTCCTCCTCCTCTTCCCCCCATTTCCTTTCTCTCCCCTCCTCCTCCCTCTCGCCCTCGCATGTCTCCTCCCCCTCCTCCCCCACCTCCCCCTCCTCCTCCTCCTTCTCCTCCTCCTCCTCCATCTCCTCCATCTCTTCCTGCCCACTTCTCCCTCCCACCTTCTCCTCCTCCTCTCTCTGGGTCTAAACCATAGAGGATTGTCAGGGAGACAGTGCCCCACCCCCCTCCCCATCCGCTGGAGGACCAGACTCAGATCCTGGGCCCCACTGGGAGGAAACTGGGTTAGGCTCCTGCTCCTGGTAATTGCTTCCTCACTTCACCAGCCCCCCTCAGCAGGGACCCGTGTACAGACTCATACACACCACTGGGAACGCCATTGTCCAGTTTCTCACACACACACACACACACACACACACACACACACACACACACCACCACCACCACCACCACCACCACCACCACACCATGCTATGACACAGAATTCCATCATCTCACTTCACCTGCCCAGGAATCTGCCTGCCACCCAGTCCAGCAAGGCCTGACCCCCCAGCAGGCTATTGCAGGCGTGGAGTGGCATGGACAGGAGCAAGTCCTCGGGAGGGAGGCAGGTGAGGCCACTGAGAGGCCCCCAGAACCATCTGCTACAGCCGAGTTTACTCTCTCCAGCAGAGAGTGGGAGTCTTGGGACAGGCCTAGGGCTGTGACCCTTTGGCCCACCCTGCACCATGGCTACTCTGAGCACCAAGCCGAGTGAGCGCTATCAGCTGTCGGACTGGCACACCAACAGCTACCTGCTGTCCACCAATGCCGAGCGGCAGAGAGAAGCGTCCTACCAAATCCGCCAGGAGGCCCGCGTCCTCCGCAATGAGACCAACAACCAGGTGGGGACAGGAGGTGGGGGGTGGGGGGGGAGAAGGGGCCCAGTAGAATAGTTCCCGACCACTAACACCCCCTCTGTCTGGCTCTCTAACTCTATCCTAGACCATTTGGGATGAACAAGACAATCAGGCCCGCCTGGCAGAGAGGATTGATGCTGTCAACCGCATGAAGGAGAAGCTGGACAAGTGCCTGACGGATTTAGATGCGGAGATTGACGCCCTGGCCCAGGCAGGAAGCCGGGGCAGGTGTTTGGGGGGTGGGGGAGGGGGGTAAACCGGGATGGGTGCATCTGGACGCACCTGAATTTTTCAATGTCTCTTCTGGTAAAGTGGGGGTGGGGGAGAGCTGCTTTCCAGGGACCCCCCCCCTTCCTTTGCCGTCTAGATAAAAGAGTCAGCAGAGCAGAACCTGCAAGCTAAGAACCTGCCTCTGGACGTGGCCATTGAGTGCCTGACCCTGCGGGAGAGCCGCCGTGACATCGACGTGGTGGTGGACACGGTGGAGCAGGAGCTGCACAAGGAGGTGGCGGTGATTGAGGCTGCCAAGATGGCCTTGCAGAACAAGATCACCCTAGCCTTCGAGAAGCTCTGGTAAGGGACGTGTCCTTCCTGTATCCGCCTGCCCCTGGGAGGTCATGCTGGCATGGGTCAGCTACCCTCTGCCTTGGCTGCCGGGGCGCCTCTCCCATCTGCCCGGAGGCTCAGAATACCCCCTGCCACCGAGCTTCAGCGACAGCCTTTCCCCACTGGCCAGAAGAAGCTTGAAAGCAAGTCTATGTGTCTGCAGCCCCCATGATAACCTTCCAGGGATCTGTTCCCAGACTGTATGTGTGGGGTGCAAAAAAAGTGGGGATCTTACAGCAGGTAGGGTGTTTGCCTTGCACATGGCCAACCGGGTTCGATTCCCAGCATCCCATATAGTCCCCCAAGCACCACCAGGAGTAATTACTGAGCGCAAAGCCAGGAGTGTAACCCCTGTGCATCGCTGGGTGTGACCCAAAAAGAAAAAAAAATGTGGGAATCCCAAATTTCACCTGTAGACCACTCCTCCAGCAAATGCTGGTCTTTGCCTCAGCTTCCCTGGCAGCTCCGTGGATCACCCACTTCCAGGGGTCCTTTAGGGAGAGCTTAGGAGGGCTGGCTCCCAAGAGGGATCTCTTTTGTCCCAGCCGCCTGCAGGAAGTTCGACAGCAGCTCAACACTGACCATCGGGACAAGATGGAGGCCCTGGATATCGATCGAGGCTGCCTCTCTCTCAACCTGCAGTCTCCAAACCTCTCCCTGAAGACCAATCCCACACGGGTCCCTGAAAAGTAAGCAAGCAGGTCGGTCAGCTCTGCCTCCTGCCCGGCGCACACTCGCATGCCCCCTAACCACTGTCCCCTCTGCCCTCAGCACCTCCTCTCTCCAGCAGTGGGATGAATTCAGCCAGTTCATCATAAACCGGGCAGAGACGGAGATGAAACAGGCCATGGAGCTGCGTGAGGCCATGGTCCTGACGATCGCTGAGGTTCAGACCCCGCAAACTTCATCCACACCTAGTGGGCCCAGCTATACTCTGGACCTTTCCCTGGGTTCACTGAGGGACACCCGACCCCTCCCTTGAATGGAGAGTGCTCTGAGCTTACATCCTCTCCCTGCCCTGCCCACCCTCCTGGCCTGCAGACCAACAATGAACTCGAAGCCCAGAGAGTAGCCACAGAATTTACCTTCAGAAAGAGACTGCGGGAGGTCGAGAAGCTATTCAGTGAGCTCAAGTGGCAGGAGAAGAATGTGAGCCCCTTGGATTTAGTCCCTTGGGCCAGGCTTGGCTGCTGTTGGATCAGGAGCCAGGGGAGGTCCCAAGGCCTGTGTGCACCAGGGTGGGTGGTCCAGACCAGATGGTCACGGTCCCTCTCCCACAGACCATGGAAGAGTTAACAGATCTAAAGGAGGACATCCGGCGCCTGGAAGATGACCTGCACAGAAAGATGCTCAACCTTAAGCTCTGCCACACCCGACTGGAGTCCAGAACCTACCGGCCCAATGTGGAACTCTGCCAGGACCAGGTGTCGGGGCCCCCAGCTGAGGCTTCTTCACTCCCTAGTATTTAGGCTTTTTAAACTTATTATTAACCAGACCTGAGAGATAGTACAGGGGTTAGGTACTTTCACGCAACCAACCCCAGTTGGATCTCAGCACTGTGTATGGTCCCATAGCACCCCGAGGCATGGCCTCTGAGCTCAGAGTCAGGAGTAAGTCCTGAGCTCTGATGGCGTGGCCCCAAAGCAGAATTACCCTCTACTTGTTCATTGCTGTGGGAGACACACTCAGTAGTCTTTACTGTGTCGGGGATCCAATGCTTGAGCCACATTCGTGACTCCAGAGCATTTCTTTGTAATGGAACAGGGGCCCTGCATGGGGCAGTAGCACATACAGGCTATAGGAGAGCTTGGCTGACTTGGGACTCCCCACCCATCCCTCTCCTGCCAGGCCCAGTATGGCCTCAGTGATGAGGTCCATCAGTTAGAAGAGACCATCTCTATCTTGAAGCAGAAGCTGGCACAGACACAGTAGGTCTGGGAGGAGGCATGGCAGAGGGGCTGGGAGGTGCCAGCCACGAGGGTCACCTCTGATCACCTCCCTACTGTAGCCCTAGCCGGGTACGGGTTCTTCATGTCTTCTCCCCAGGGACGCTCTGGACAAGCTCAGCAAGCACCTGGCCCAGCTGCAAGCTGACATTGCCTGCAAGGCCAACACCCTACTGTTGGACACCAAGTGCATGGACACCCGCCGCAGGCTGACCGTGCCTGCTGAGAAGTTTGTGCCTGAAGTGGACACGTTCTCCCGCACCACCAACCGCATCCTCAGTCCCCTCAAAAAATGCTACTTGGAGCAGTCCTAATCTCATGGGGCCAGCGGGGAAGGAGAGAGCAAGTGGGAAATGGGCAAGAAGGGAGGGCGCGGGCAGACAGAATCTAATAAACGTTAGGGTTCTCAGTCCAGAAGGTTCTCAGCTGTCCGTCCCTGCAGACAATATTGGGTGAGAGGCTTGGTAGAGCAGTAAGCACGGGGCATATCAGCCCGCAAGCCCCACATATCAAAGGCTCTCCCTTCCCCTGCCGTGCCTCAAGGAACCCCGCTCTGGGCTAGTCCTGGTGCCTGACCTTGGCCTGTTTTCATGATGCCTGGGAAGGTTCAGAGGAGGTTAGGATCAGAACGGGAGGGCAGAAGCAGGTTGGGGTGGCGCTCAGGGCCACCAGGGAAGGGCAGGGGGACTCAAGGGAGACAGACTGCAGCCTCATAGAGCAAGCTAGGGGGCTGGTGGCCCAACGGTGGCTGAGTGCCACCCTTCGGGAGCTTTTTGGCGACCTTCCGGTCCATCTGGAACACCGTTTAGAGGTGAAGAGAGCAGACGTCTGGTGCACTGGTGCCGAGGGCACCGGGCTTGCGGGTCCCACGCACGCGGCAGCTGCCACTCCCGGCCGCTGGGCGGCGCTGCGCGCGCGGCGGCACCGAGGCTCCAGGCCGCGGGGAGGCGCTGTGGGGCCGCGGGCTGCGGGCGCGCCGGCCGCACCGGAAGTGGCGACTGGGCGGCGCGCATGGCGGCGGCGATGGCGGCGGCCGGCTGCGCGGGGGCCGGGGCGTCCCGCTCCCTCTCCCGCTTCCGAGGCTGCCTGGCCGGCGCGCTGCTCGGGGACTGCGTGGGCGCCGTGTACGAGGCGCACGACACCGTCCCCCTGACGTCAGTGCTGCGTCACGTGCAGAGCCTGGAGCCCGAGCCGGGCTCGCCGGGCAGCGCGCGGACAGGTGGGCGGGGCGGGGCGGGGCGGGGCGCACGTGCGGGGTGGCGGGGACGCGGGCCCGGCGGGCGGGCGCTGCCCCGCACCTGCGTCTGCGGAGCCGCTCCTGTTCCTTTGGGTCTGGGGGCCACGCCCGCCGGGGCTCACGGGGTGGCTCCTGGTCCTGCACTCACTCGGGAATCGCTTCTGGTGGGCTACGGGGACTCTGTGCGGTGCGGGGGATCGAACCGGGGTGGTCGCGTGCAGATGCCCTACCCGCAGCGACGTCTCTCTCCCAGGGCCACCCGATGCCGCCTTTTGGGCTTGTCTAGTTCGTGGTGTGAAATGAAAGATTCCGTTTAGGAAGTTTGAGCGAGGGAGAGAGGCCCTGAAAGCAGGGATGCCGCCGCAGAGAAAAAGGAAAGTCGCACCCTCAGAATTGGGGGGTGGGGGCAGCTCCCAGATGGACTGACTGCAGGGGCTTGTTTGGGGAGCCAGGACTACCTAGTAGAACGCAGGAGGCTCCAGGGATGCACCCCGTGTTGCAGCGCCTGTGTGGTGCTGGGATCCAACCAGTTCCAGAGCCTGCTTGGCATGAACTGTCCAGGCTTGGCCGCTGTCCTCCCACTATGGACCTAGGTGCCCATCCTACTGTCTCTCATCACGCCTTTGGGCTTCTCCCAGCCTCCATCCCCAGATCCCGACTCATTATCCATGAAGCCAAGTAGAGGATGATTCTTCTAGAAATATGTAGGATAGTGGGGAAAGGGCCACACACTATTCTTTGCTTTTTTTTTGTTTGTTTGGTTCGTTTGGGGACCAAACCCGGCTTGCTCAGGGCTTATTCCTGGAGTTTCTTGAGTGCAGAGTAACCCCTGAGCAGCACCAGTTGTGCCCCCCCAAACAAAATTTCATTTTTGAATTAACATTAGGGTGGTAGAGGATGGTGGTCATAAGGTGGTTTTAGGACCCTTGGGATATAAACTGCAGAAAACCCATGTCAGTTCCCTAAGAGAAAAGAGAAGAAATTAACAGGCATCATGGAAAAGCCCCAAAGACCCTGGCTCTGTCTCTCTCCTTGTACTCAGGAATCACTTCTGGCACGTTCAGGAGACCATCTGAGATGCCAGGAATTGAACCTGGGCCTGCTGTGTCCAAGACAAGCGCCCTACCCACTGTACTCTCGCTCTGGTCCCTGCTAGTCCTCTCCACTGTCACTGTCCTCCCGTTGTTCATTGATTTGCTCAAGCGGGCCCAGTAACATTGTGAGACTTCTTGTTACTGTGTTTGGCGTATCAAATACGCCAGGGGTAGCTTGCCAGGCTTTGCCGTGCGGGCAAGATACTCTCGGTAGCTTGCCGGGCGGAGCAATCAAACTCGGGTCATCCCGGTCAGTCAGGCAAACGCCCTACCTGCTGTGCTATCACTCTGGCCCCTGCTATTCTCTCCAGGGAAGGAAATTTCTCTGGGTGGAAGTCCAGGACCCAGTTTGAGCCTTGCTGCTTGGGTAGGCTAGGAGGAGGGTTAGCACCAGAACGATGGCCTTGTAACAAGAACTGGGAAAGGGAGAAGTGGGTCTCCGGAGGAGAAAGTCCAAGGGAGGGGGGATGGGTGCTGTTGCACAGAGAAGGGCGGACAGGAAGGACCCCCAGGCCACAGGCTGGGGGTGGGCACCAGGCAGAGTTTCTGCTCTGCAGGAGGGCCACTGGCTGTGTGGGCACCAGGAGCCTGTCCTGCTGGGGACGTAGGACAGGGCTTCTGAGAGGGACAGGAAGAGAAAGTGGGAATGGGGCTTGGGATCCATAGAGGAATGGATGGAACCCAGAGTGAGACTAGCAGGGAAATGGAGTTCACTAAATGGAGTTCATGTTCTGCCCTCCATAACCGTCTGTTCCTTCCAATAAGACCAAGCCCCCAGGCACTGGAGCAATTGTCCAGCAGGTAGGTCATTTGCCTTGTACGCCACTGAGCGGGTTTGATCCCTGGCACCACTTACCTCCCCTGATCCCCACCAGAGTCAGCCCTGAATGCCACTCGGTGCAGCTCAAGTAAAAACAAAAAAGCAAGACGGAGTCCTTGTGCCTTAGCTGCTGAAGCCTGTTGGAGTCAGCCGAAGGAGGGGACATGCCAGAGGGCTGGGGGCCAACGCGAGGGGGAGAGTCCGGAGTGGGAGGCGTCGGCGGAGAATAGCCGGACGGTATCGGATGGGAGGAAGGAGAGGCGCCTGCTGCTCGGGCAGTGAGTTTGCTCCTCATCCTGCAACCATTTGGATTAGGTGACAGAGAGGCAGGGCTGAGGGCAGTGATGCTCTTGCTCTGTTCTGGACCGGCAGGTGGGAAAGGCATGAGGGACGGGGGAGGCAGGATTTGAGAAGCTAAGCAGGTCTCAAAGGGGGCCTGTCCCTCCAGCTAGTGGGCGTGGCAGCACAGTGTGGGAGTGAGTCCTTGTAGATGGGACAGGAAAAGCAGGTGCAGAGGCGGCCCCCAGAGCCCTAACTCTCCCCCTGCTCTGCCCCCACAGAAGCTTTGTGCTACACAGACGACACAGCCATGGCCAGGGCCCTGGTGCAGTCCCTGCTGGCCAAGGAGGCCTTCGACGAGGTGGACATGGCTCACAGGTGAGAGGACCAGGGACGAGGCCAGCCAGGTGGGCAGGCATGGCTCTCCTGACAGAGCAGCGATGCGGAGGACCCGCTCCACAGGTGCCGTTTCAGGGCCTGCTGCAATTCCCGCGGACCCCGAGACCCCCTTCCCCGCACCGGCAGAATTCTCCCCCGACACACGGGCGTCTGTGTCCCTCCACCCCCCTAGATTTGCTCAGGAGTACAAAAAAGACCCTGACCGGGGCTATGGCGCCGGGGTCATCACCGTCTTCAAGAAGCTCCTGAGCCCCAAGTGTCGAGATGTCTTCGAGCCCGCGCGCGCCCAGTTCAACGGCAAAGGCTCCTATGGCAACGGGGGTGCCATGCGGGTGGCCGGCATCTCCCTGGCCTACAGCAGCATCCAGGACGTGCAGAAGGTACCCCCCCCCCCCGCCCGCCCCCTCTTCCTGCCCTGAACGGGGCGCGGGAACTGACGGTCTCTCCCCACCCCCTTTCTTTGGTCCAGTTTGCCCGGCTGTCGGCCCAGCTGACCCACGCCTCCTCCCTGGGCTACAACGGCGCCGTCCTGCAGGCTCTGGCCGTGCACCTGGCCCTGCAGGGCGAGTTGTCCAGCGAGCGCTTCCTGGAGCAGCTGCTGGGCCACATGGAGGAGCTGGAGAGCGACACCCAGTCCATCTCGGACGCCAGGGAGTGAGTGTCTAGGGCAGAAGCCGGCCAGAGGGGTGCGCGCATGGGGACAGGCCGAGCCTCCTCCCTTTTGGGGGCTGCAGACGCCACTTGGCTTTGACTGTTCGTGGAGGCCCAGCTCCCCAGGCCCACACCTCCTTTCTGTGACCCTGCCGTGGTGTTGCCACATCCCTGCTACCCCCATCACAACCCTTCCCTGCCCGTCCACCTCTGACTCCCCTCCCCGCACTGTGTCCCCCTCCGCAGCCTGGGCATGGAGGAGCGCCCCTACTCCAGCCGCCTGAAGAAGGTCGGGGAGCTGCTCGAGCAGGCCTCAGTGACCAGAGAGGATGTGGTGTCCGAGCTAGGTGGGTCCCCTGGGGCCATTTTCCCGCCATGGCATGGCCGTGTGCTGCAGGATCTCTGCAGGCGGGGTGGTGCTTTTTCGCTCTTTTTGGCCTGGTGGTCAGTGGCCTGGGGATATTAGCTGGGCTCCAGTGTGGCAGCGAGGGCTGGGAACTGATGTTTACTGATCCAGCAGTCGGGGGCTGCTCCTGACACTGCGTGGGGGGTTCCCTCGTGGCAGTGCTCAGCAGTCCGTATGGTGCTGGGGATCTAGCCCAGGCCCCCAACATGCAGAGCCTGAGCGCCGGCCCTTTGAGTTGTCCCGGCCCCTGTGGACAGCAGGGTCTGCTGTGGGCACGATGGGAAATTCCTGGAATATTAATCACTGCTCGACCTGAGGCTGAGTGCAACCTGATGGCACCGGACAGGTCACCTGGGGACAGGAGCTGCAGATCTCAGGCGTCCCCACTGCTTCCTCCTCAGGGAACGGCATTGCTGCCTTCGAGTCGGTGCCCACCGCCATCTACTGCTTCCTGCGCTGCATGGCGCCCGACCCCGAGATCCCGCCCACCTTCAACAGCCTGCAGAGGACACTCGTCTACTCCATCTCCCTCGGTGGGGACACAGACACCATCGCCACCATGGCCGGGGCCATTGCTGGGGCCTACTACGGCCTGGAGCAAATCCCAGAGAGCTGGCAGCAGAGCTGTGAGGGCTATGAGGAGACAGATGTCCTGGCCCAGAGCCTGCACCGGGTCTTCCAGAAAAGTGTGTGAAGGCCACTGTCACTGGGGCCTCCCGGTCTCCAGCAGGACCAAGTACTGCTCTGTCGGCAGCCCTGGCATCGTGGGGGCTCAGCTCCCCGCCCCTGTCTTCCTTCAGCTGCCTGGTGCAGAGGGCACCCTGGGGCAGGGAGGGCGGCTGGAGCCATGGGGGAGGGGCACAGCCTCCCAGGTGCTGTGTCGGACTTGCGGAGGATCAGACCTTCCCTGGGGTGGCCAAGGGCAAGTTTTATTCTGGAGGATCCGTGGGGTACTTTCCTTTTATCTAGGACCTGGGGTGGGGGACGCGGCATCGTGATGCACGCACAACATTTTTGACGGTTGGGATTTAGCCGTTTGGTCCAGGCCATGTGGAGCACGCACTTGTGGGTCACGAAGAGGCCCCGGACTCTGGCCCGTCTGGGTCCACACATGGCCCTTGGCTGTTCGAGGGCTGGTTCACAGCAGCCAGTGGCAGGTGCAGCAATAAACGGTTTCCTACGAACCTCGCCCGTTTCCTGTTCTCTGCCCTTGCCCAGCACCGTGACCTCCGTGTCCACTGCCTCCCAGGATTGTTCTCAGTGCTGGGGCTTCTGGAGATGCCCTTGCTGTCAGCATGTCATGTCTTCCAGCCCCTGCCCTGGGCCTCAGCGGACACAGCTGAGCTGGGAAAGGCAAGAGCTGGCCTGGTTGGGCATTTCTAGCTGGAGACCCCCAGAGTGGCCCCTGGCGCATGCTGGAACTCACCAGACTTTCCTGTGCCAGGGCCTGACTACTTCATAGTTCCCCCTGAGGGTAGGAACCGAATCCCCTGTAGGATGGAGGCAGCACTCACCAGATGGCACCACTCGTTTGCGGGCAAGGACACATCGTCCCAGGGGCTCAAGCAGACTGAAAGTTGGGAGCCTCATTTTCCCTCAGGGCCCAGAAATATCCCGTGGCCCACCAGGAGCTTCTTTGGACAATCCCTTTCAATAGAAGAGCCATCGGCTGGAGCCACAGTACAGGCACTTGTCTTGCACATGGTTAGTCCCAGTTCCCTAACACCGCATGTTGTCTCTGGAGCACCACCAGAGGTCCCTCCAGAGCACTGAGCCTGGACTAGCCCCGAGCACCACTGAGTGTGTTCCACTCACCTACCCATCGCCCCCCAAAAAAGGCCATCAGGGACAGAAAGAGCACCTATCCTTCACAGCTGTCCTCCAACCACTTTTGACCCTACGCTACAGATCACCCGAGGTTTCAGGATCATCCGGTCCACTTTCAGCCAAACTGGGGTCCTATTGGACCTGGAACCTGCTGACCAGAGCCAGGGACAAATGCATCACTGCCCAGCATGGCCATCTGTGGGGCAAGTGCTCTGAAGCCCAGGACAACTTGCCCTGTCTGCCTTGGCGCCCATCCACCCACGGGAGCAAGAGATTCACAGTTTCATTCATAATTTGCATCAGATGTTGAAACTTGGCCCTCGGGGTGCAGAGCCGGCTGTCACGCTCCACTACCCCTGAGAGCTTGCAGGAATGTTTGGGGGAAGCAGGACCCTCCTCCCCCAGCCCCAGCCTGCCTTTGGTTTCTCCAGATACTTCTTGGCATTGAGAGCCACATCAGACTGGGAGCACGGGGCACTTCCGAGGTGGCCGAGGAGGAATGCAGGCTTGGGGCGGGGGAGCAGAGGTCAAGACTCGCAGGGACAGCCAGGACCGGGGTCTGCAGCCAGGCGGTTCCAGCCCAGGGCTGTCCAAAACAACAGTTTTTATTGAGGTTGTGTCAGTACCATCAGCACCATTGCTTTTCTTTAAAAAAAAAAAAAATCCCATTTTCTTCGATTCCCTAGCGCATTTTCCCCAAATCTATGACACGGGCACCTAATAGGCATGTAGAGCGCTAAGCTTCCTGTACCAGGTTAGACATGAAATTACTAAAGGAAAATATGCCTTCATCTTAAAGTTAGTATCAGAATAGCAAGAATACGCAAGGTCATGTTTCATTGCTCAAGCCTGACCCTGGATCAAAGCCAGTCTGGTAAGTGGGTCCCTGGGGCTGAACCCCCACCAACATTTTGGCCACGCCCAGCTCCCCTTCCCGAGGCTTAAGGAATGGCACTTGGCAGCAGCTCACTTCCATGAACCAACCCTCCTGGTCCCTCAGCGCCCTCCACAGACAGTGTCCATCAGGATGCCCCTAATGAGTCAGCCGGTGGCAACCTGGACCCAGGAAGGAGGTGGCAAAGGGCCCCGGATGGCCTGAGGCACCTTAGTTGATCTTCTTGTATTAGGGAGGAGGAACCTACCACAAACGTCAGCTAAACGTGTGGGTAGTGACACTGGGGCTCTGGAAAGTTCCTATGGGTCACTGCAGATACCTGGGGAGGGGGTCAGGGCTGTCACAGTGGCCAGTGATGGAGCCGTACACAAGGGCATGTCACTGTGCACGCTCAGGACACACACTGTCCTACCGAGACCGAGGGGAGGTCCCACATACACAGGAAATGAGCCCCGACTTCATCCCTCCGCTGGAATCAGGGCACAGAGGGGAGGGGAGGCAGGGATTGCTGCCTGTGGGGTGGGGGGAAATGGCAGAGCCATTCAGAACCAGCTCATTCCAGAGGGGTCTATCGGCATCTTCCTTCCCAGCCTCCTGAGCTGGTTTTATGGAGCTGGAACCGGAAGAGTGGGCAGGAGAGGGGCGGCCCAGAGGCCCACAGGCCCACGAGCTCTCGCGTGCCCCTGCAAAGGAGCAGCCTGTCCAGCTTCGTGTGCTTGTTCTAAGGGTGAGCTCTGCCTTGGGGGTGCCTGGGGTGGGGGAGACAAGGCTCCCTTACAGTCCCGTACGAAAGCACGAGCCCCACCACCTCCAGGAAAGGAGAGGGAACTACATGGGGGCCGGGGAGGGCGCATCCATCCTGCAGCACCTGCCCGTGTGCCAACCCACAACCCCTGACAGACTCAGGGACAGTCAGGGCTGAACCGCACGAACCCTGGCTGGCTGGCGGAGGGAGGGCAGCTGCTGTCCTGCCTGGGGGGCCAGAGGCAGGTCCCTCCTCCCCACCCTGGACACAGTCCTGGCAGGTGCCACACCGGCTCCCTGCTCGCTCAGCCCCCTCTTCCTTCCCCCTGGAGGGAACGACTCTTTGGGGACCCACCTTCTGATGCTGGAGGACCTGAGGGAGCTGAGGGTGGCCAGGCCCCCCTTCTCGGGGAGATGGAGGGGGACCCTCAGACCTCCTTGGTCCAGCAGAGTCCAGGACCCCCAAGGGGCCTCCCAGGCTGGGCAGGAATGGGGTACAACCCACCCCTACCCCACTGCTCGGACATCTGGGAGACTCAGACCAGCCTCTCCTGGCCACCCTGCGCCCCGTGCAGGGAGGAACCAACGCGTTCTCCTTGGGCCAAGACCAAAGCGCCTCTGTCCAGCTCCGATCTGGTGGTTTCCTTTACATGGAGGTTCTTGTCACCGGAAAGTTCTCTCAACCACCAGAGGTGGCGGCGGGGGCAGTGTCGGCGCCTCCCGGGCTATGTGGGGCAGAGCAGGAAGCCCGAGAAGGAAGAGTGGATGTACTCGGTGGAGTAGAGGCCGTTGGCCTGGTCTGAGGGCATCTGCACCCAGACCTGGTCATTGGGCCGTAGCTGCAGCACGGCACCACCCGACGCCTGGTCCAAGTAGCCCTTCTTGTACTCGTCGTAGGTGTAGGTGGCCGGCACGTTGTTCTTGTATAGAGCCACCCACACGCTGGTGCCCTTCACGTGCACGTGGTAGGCGAAGTAGTAGACGCCGCCCACGGGGCAGGTGAAGATGCCCGTGGCCGGGTTGTAGCCGCTGTGGCCGTTGTAGAGCGTCCGGTCGAACTTCACTGGCATGCCCGAGGCAGGGAAGGGCGAGGTGAGCACCGCCGTGAAGGCCGGCGTGGCCTGGGCTGGCAGCTCCCCCAGCCCCAGGTGTGGTTTGCCCCCCTTGCCCAGCACCGCCCCCTCCACGCCGCTGTCGGGCAGGTGCAGGCCCGCTATGCCTGTCTCATCCAAGGCCCCGGGGGCACCCGGGGGGCCGGGAGGGCCGGGAGGCCCAGGAGGGCCTGTGAGTCCGGGGGAACCGGGGACCCCAGGGGGCCCTGTAGGCCCGGTCATGCCAGGTTCGCCCACTGTCCCCTCTCCAGGGGCCCCTGGCAGGCCTGGTTCCCCTTTCAGGCCAGGCAGGCCCTGGGGCCCAATCGGGCCAGCTGGGCCCTGGAGTCCTGGGATTCCCGAGGGGCCCCTCAGGCCTGGCTGCCCGGGGAGCCCCAGCTCACCCTTCTGCCCCAGGGCGCCTGCCACCCCAGGACCCCCAGGGCGGCCCGTGAAACCTGGCTCACCCTTGGGCCCAGCTGGTCCAGGGGGTCCATGGGCCCCCGGGAGCCCCCTTTCTCCTGGGACCCCAGGTTTTCCAGCCAGGCCACTCGGGCCCTGGTCACCTCGAATGCCAGGCACCCCTGGAGGTCCTCCAGGCCCTGACTCCCCCTTAGGTCCAGGGGCCCCACGTCTCCCGGGGAGTCCTGCAGACCCCGGAAGGCCAGGAGGCCCCCCCAGGCCCTGCGGGCCCTGCTCCCCAGGCTCCCCGTCCTCCCCTGGCTCCCCCCTGTCCCCCAAGAGCCCTGGGACCCCCGCAGGGCCCCTGTCTCCCTTAGGGCCAGGCAGCCCAGGAGCCCCATAGCCAGCAGGGCCCATCAGGCCGGGGGGGCCCCGGGGCCCAGGCTCACCTTTGGCCCCTACCAGGCCCTGTGGACCTGGCACCCCTACTGCCCCTGGCACCCCAATTCCATTCACCCCAGGGGACCCTTTGGGGCCCAAAGCCCCTGGTTCCCCCCTGGGCCCTGGTACCCCAGGGGGTCCCGACTCACCCTTATCTCCAGGGGCCCCAGGAAGCCCATCCAGGCCAGGTCTGCCCAAGCCAGCAGGGCCAGGAAGTCCAGGGGGGCCAGGGGCGCCCCCCTGCCCTGGGGCCCCTGGCAGCCCCGGTTGGCCCACCCCCTTATCTCCCTTGAGGCCTCGACCCCCTGGAGGCCCCGGGTCACCCTGGGGCCCTGGCTCCCCTCCAAACCCAGGGGGCCCTGGCACACCCTGGGGGCCTGGTTTCCCAGGGACAGCAATGCCTGAGGGCCCAGGAAGGCCAGGGGGACCTGGGGGCCCCCGGAGGCCCTGGTCCCCTCGGCTTCCCGGCTCCCCCCGCAGCCCTGGCTGCCCTGGTGGCCCGGTCTTGCCTGGGAGCCCTGGGGGACCAGCTTTGCCCGCCCGGGAGAAGCCAGGGGGCCCAGCAGGGCCAGGCTGCCCGTGCAGCCCTGGCTTCCCCGTGCCTGGTTTTCCTGGGAAGCCAGGTGGGCCTGGGGGGCCCCGAGGTCCAGGCTGCCCCGGGGGGCCGGGTTCTCCTTTCAGGTCCATCGGCAGCATTGGCAGAGGCATTTCTGAGAGAGAGAGAGAGAGAGAGAGAGAGAGAGAGAGAGAGAGCAGTCAGTGTCCTGGTGGTGGGGACAGAGACCAGCCACTGCACTCCCATGGGAGGCGGAGTCCAGGGGTGGACAGTGGTCTTGGGGGTCTCCACACCCAGCCTCCCAAGCCTGCCGGAGAGAGGGGTGAGTCTCAATCCTGCATGCGGGTGTGGATTGGCCACCAGGGGGCACCGCAACCCTCCCACCACACACCCCAGCCCCTTTCTGGGGCCCTGAGGCTGGGAGCCTCGAGTCAGCATTGGGAAGGAGAGAAGGAAAACGGGGGCGGGAGGGGCAGGGAGGTGCTCACCCAGGTACTGGCCCTTGCCCTCGCGGAACGGGGGCCCCACAGGCCCCTTGAGCATGGGCTGCACGTACTTCACAGGCGCGTAGCCCGCCGCCCGGCCGGCCCCTCCACCGGTGGCTGTCCGAGGCCTGCAGCCCAGCAAGAGCAGCAGCAACGGGGGCAGGGGCACCAGAGCCCCCCGCATGGTGTCCGAGGTTGTGCTGCAGGGAAGAAGGAGAGGGGCATGGAGCCGGCTCCAGGGTAGAGCGGAGGGGGCTCAGGAAGTGCCCGCTGGGGAGCTCTGCTGGGCTGAGGTGCTCTCCATCATGCCCTCAGCCTCCTCTGCCGGCGGCCTGTCCTGTGCCGTGGCTCTTCCTCCGACCACCAGCTCGAGGGACTCCCTCCCCTGGACCACAACCTCCCTCCCGTGGTGCCAGCAGGCTGTGCTGCCCACATGCTCCTTTTATCTTCCAGTAGGTGGCGGTGTTGTCACTATCGCTCTGACTTCAATCATGCTGATGCCCATGGGGTGGGGGACCTCATGTGACATTCATGCTTTATTTGCGGGGGGCACTCAGGCAATGCTGAGGAAGTCCTAGTGAACCTCCCAGCAGTTCTTAGCCAACTGGGCCAGAGAAGTGGTGCTGCTCAATGCTGGGGTTACTCGAGGCACCCGGGGCGGAGCCCAGGGGCCTCCAGCCGCACCTGGGGCTGCTCAGGAGCCAGGTGTGCCCGGGCATTAAACAGGGCTCAGGGGCCAGAGCGACTGTACAGCAAGTAAAGCGTTTCCCTTACATTCAGCCGACCTGGTTTGATTCCCAGCACCCTCAATGGTCTCCGGAGCACACCAAGAATGATTCCAGAGCACAGAGTCAGGAGTAACCCCTGAGCATTGCTGAGTGGCCCACAAACCAAAGGGAGAGGGAGGGAGAAGGAGGGGGAATGAGGAGGAAGAGAGGAAGGAAGAGAGTTAGGGAGGGAGGGGCGGACGGATGGACAGACGGACGGACGGACAAATGGGGTCGGCCTCGTACAAAGTCTTAACCCCTGTACCAGCTCTATGACACCCTCAAGGCCTTTTTATTTTTTAATATTTTTCCCAGTGGTGCTCAGGGCTTCTTCCTGACTCAACACTCAGGGATCGATCCTGATGGGCTCAGGGGACTACATGGGGTGCCAGGGATGGAACCTGGGTTGGCTGCATGCAAGGAAAGTGCCCTCCCTGCTGTACTATGGCTCCAGTCCCCCTCAAGGCCCCTTGAATCTATTCTGTGCCTGTATGTCCAACTGCATCGCAGTTCACTCCTTTCTCTGCTCACACACACACACACACATACACACACACACACACACACACACACACACACACACACACGCCCAGAAACACAGAACTCCTTTCAGATCTCTGACACCAGCAGCTGCATACCTGTGACAGACCCCCTTCAAACATCATTCGGGGCCTGGGCAGCTGGCACTCCTTCCAGTGTCTACACAGTGAACCCCATCTTCCTGTGTGGCCTCCCTCACCTGGTGCTATTGTTGCATTTAGTTCAAGAACAAGGCCTGAGCGTGGGTCTGACCAGCCAGCCCAGGTCCTCAGCTCATCAGCTGGGGGAGCTCCAGTGGGCAGTTTCTGCTCTGTGAGCCTCAGCTAACCTTCTCTGTAAAATGGGCTTGCACATGCACAGACAAACATATACGTGCACTGTTCATCTCAGATTCCTAGCAGGCAGAAAGCAGAATGACACAAGGGGCCATCCGCTTAGAAAGTATGTGTATGGTCTGCAGTGCCAAGGATCCTCCTAGGCAAGAACCAGCAATGAACATTCTGATCAAGGCTACCCCACAGGTAAATGTTGGAAACCCTGTGCTGAGAAGACCAACACCAAACCGCAGCAGAGGGGCGGGAAGCTGGCTCATGTTTTTCGGGCGTGAGGCCTGGGACTCAGGCCCCCACACCACAGAAAGGACAAAACAGGAGCCGGAGCCATACTCCAGCAGATGGGGCGTTTTGCCTTGCACGCGGCCGACCTAGGTTCGATCCCCGGCATCCTATATGGTCCCCCAAGCACCTCCAGGAATAATTCCTGAGTGCCGAGTCAGGAGTAACCCTTGAGCATTGCTGGTTGTGACCTCCCCCCCCCCCAAAAAAAAGACAAAACAAAATTTATTCTAGAATCCCACTTAAATGCATGAAGTGTGCAGAACAGGTCAATGTAAAGGTAGGAAGTTGGTTCCTGGCTGCCGGCGCTGGAGGCTGGTACAGGGTTTCGGCAGAGCAGAGTGGTCTGATGGCTGCACAGCTGTGTGAGAGCAGGAACCCCAGACTGGGGGGTGGAGAGCACTCCACAGGCTGGAAAGACCAGGCTCTGTCCCCAGAACCACACGATCCAACAAGGTGGCCCAGTACCAACCCCGTGCACTGCAGAGTGTAGCCCCCAAATGAAAACAAAACCACCACTGCAGGCTGGAGACAGGGCTCACCTGTGAGAGGCACTCACGCAGGAAAAAGCCAAAAAGTGTTCGTGTCAAAATGGGAACCAGAGAGAGCACAGAGGGTAGGGTGCTCACCTTGTATGAGGCCAACCTGAGTTAGATTCCCCACCGGGAAGAAAACACTCCCCTGATCTCACTCCTGGCAGTGCTGTAGGGGGCATATGTGATGCTAGCGATCGAACCAGGGTCAGCCGCATGCAAGGCAAACGCCCTACCCACTGTGCTATCACTCCAGCCCCCAAGACATTATTTTTAAAAAGCCTGGACTAGGGTCAGAGTACAGCAGGTAAGGCACTTGCCTTGCATGCAGTCGACCCACATTTAATCCCTAGTATCCCATATGATCCCCCGAGCACCACCAGGAGTGATTCCTGAGTGCAGAGCCAAGAGTAATCCCCGAGCATCGCTGGGTGTGGCCTGAAAAAAAATTTTTAGTTAAAAAAATCACTGTCACTGTTCTCCTGTTGTTCATCGATTTACTCGAGTGGGCCCAGTGACGTCTCCATTGTGAGACTTTGTTACTGTGTTTGGCATATCGAATATGTCATGGGCAGCTTGCCAGGCTTTGCCATGCAGGCGAGATATTCTCGGTAGCTTGCCAGGCTCTCCGAGTAGAGCGGAGGAATCGAACTTGGGTTGGCCAGGTCAGCCGCGTGCAAGGCAAACGCCCTACCCACTGTGCTATCGCTAAGCCTGAAATAACAGTGGCCTCTCGGGAGACAACACTTGCCTCATGGGCACCACCCATGTTCAGGTGTTTGGTTTTGTGGAAGGGGTTGGCCGCGCAGTGCTCAGTGGGTCCCTCAGGTGATGCTTGGCTCAGCGGTAGAAGCCTGAGGGTGCAGTGGTCTAGTCAATACTGCTCAGGCGTGTCATTGCTGGGGACACCCAGGACATCCCCACAGTAACTAGTGGTCGCTAGGGCTATCACTGGCAGTGCTGGAGGGGGGGGGTCGTGAACTCAGAACCTAACTAAGGCATGCCAGGTATGGGCTCCGCCCCCACACCTGACCACCAGCCCTTCCTTCCCACCCCAGCATCCACACTTGAGTGGGGACCATCTGACATTTTCACCCCAGCAGAAGTCCCCACTCCCCTGACCTCCAGTCCCTGTAAGAGGCTTTGATTCCAGGAGGGTGTGGCTGTGTATGTGTGGGATACAGAGCCCCTCTTTTCTGAACTGAGTCTGGAGCAGCAGCTGAGGTGTCTCTGAACCGGTACCACATGAAGTTGTGCAGGAAAGGAGTCGGGGCTCCAGAGAAGATGGTGACGAGACCAGCCGAGCTTCAGGCTGCGAACCGCAGCTCTGCCATCAGCCTGGAGCCACAGGACACTTTCCTAGACCTCAGCAGAGTCTGGCCACCTCCAGAGGGTCCCAGGTGCCAGGCCCGGGCTCCAGCTTCTCAGCCTCACTCCGCCCTGCCCCCACTGCCAGGCTTAAGCAACCATTGCCCTGTTTAAATGTAGTCGTTTGTCTAGAGTTTTCTCGGGGCGGGAGGGGGGGATCACACCCAGCAGTGTTCAGGGCTTACTCCTGTCTTTGTTCTCAGGTATCACTTCTGGTAGGACTCAGGGGACCATATGGGGTGCCGGGAATTGAACCCAGATGATTGGTTACGTGAAGGCAAGCATCCTATTCTACTGTGGCACCCGCTTCTAAATTTGATTGTTGAGCCTGAGACATAATTCAGGTTTTGCATGCACGAGTCCAGGTTTGATCCTCAGCACTGCAGAAGTCCCTCAAGCACCACCAGGAGTGGCACCCCAGTCTATCCCCCAAGAGAACCGAGAGGGTCTGGAGCAATAGCACAGCAGGTAGGGCATTTGCCTTGCACGTGGCCTACCCAGGTTCAATTCCCAGCATCCCATATGGTCCCCCGAGCACCGCTAGGAGTAATTCCTGAGTGCATGAGCCAGGAGTAACCCCTGTGCAATGCTGGGTGTGACCCAAAAGGCAAAAAAGAGAGAACTGAGAATAACTCCTGAGCACAGCTGGATATTCCCCCCTGAAAAAAGAAAAGTGTTCATTGTGTTTTTTTTTTTGAGCAACAGCAGCCGATGCTCATGGCTACTCCGGGTGGCGCAGAGCCGGGGACCGAACTGGGCCTCCCCCGCTGAGCACAGCAGGCTTGCTTCCCAGCCCAAGAAAAATAAAGATGATGGCTATGTTTTGTTGTTGTGAGGGTCATTCCCAGCAGTGCAGGGGATAGGGAGCATGGGGGGGGGGGGGAGTAGAGTTGAATCCAGGACACATGCTCTGTTCCTTGAGCCTCATCTTCAGCCTTTTTGTCCCCTTTTATACACGCAGAATTAAGAGAAGACCAGATACAGGACTCACAGGACTGGCCCTGTGAGAGGAGCCCTCAGCAGGGCTCCCTCAGCAGGGCGCCCAGTCCTGCGGCCATGGTTTGGCAGGAGAAGGGGGCAGGGACGCTGTGCTTTCCACATCTCGGATCAGGAGGAGCACAAAGACTTGCTCCCAGGATAGATAGGGGTGCCAGGAGTTGGAGCAGTTCTGTTAATACCCGAGCTCACTTTTTTTTTTTGTTTTTTGGGTCACACCCAGCGAAGCTCAGGGATTACTCCTGGCTTTGCACTCAGGAATCACTCCATATGGTCGGGGGACCATATGGGATGCTGGGAATCAAACCCGGGTCAGCCGCGTGCAAGGCAAACGCCCTACCCGCTGTGCTATTGCTCCAGCCCCAAGAGCTCACTTTTTACCATCTTTATTTGCAGTTGATAATGTAATCTATGAAAAGTCCTATGAAATCTGGGCAGGAGAGGGATTGCACAGTGGGTAGGGCACTTGCCTTGCACACAGCCAAGCCTGGTTCAATCCACAGCACCTTATCGGGTCCTGGGAGCCTGGCCAGGAGTGATCCCTGAACTCAGAGCCAGGAGTGAACTTTGAGCACTACAGGATGTGGCCCTAACCCTCTCCCCACAAAAAAAGAAAGAAAGAAAGAAAGAAAGAAAGAAAGAAAGAAAGAAAGAAGAAAAACAAAGAAAATGAAAAAAAGAAAAATCCATTGAAATCTGCAAGAGTCACTGGGACTGACACATTTTTCAGTAAGATCCCACATGGCAGATGAGGATGAGAAGCCACCACACAGCCACTAGACCCCTACACCCAAGAGCTGAGGACTGGGCCAGCAGGGATGGTCGTGTGGTCTTTGAAGGGGAGGTGGGCACTGCCAGGCTGTGAGCCTGCTGGAGGGGCTGCAAAGAGAAAGGATGACCCAAGGGGGCCGGTGCTCCCACCAGCATCATCACAGCCCAGGCTCCCTGGGAGTCTTGGAGGACCCCTTCAAGCACACACACACTCCTAAGACTCTCTGGCCCCTTCCCGCTCCGTTTCTCCGCCATCTGTGACAGATGAGGCCCCACTCTGCTGCCCCCTGCTGGCGGGTGCCCCTCACTGCTCTCTCCCTCTAGGCATCAGCTTCTGTACCTCCATCCCGACCCCCTCCATCCTGGCCAGCACACAGATACGATCAACAATGTGGCTTTCATTTTTGGATTTTTTTTGGGAGGTGGGGGGTTGGGTTGCAGTGCTCAGGGCTGACTCCCAACTCCATGCTCAGGGGAAGAGACTGAGTGGGATCCACCCCAGGCCTCCTGCATGCAGAGCATAGGCTCCGCCTGATGAGCTCTCTGGCCTCAGATCAGTGTCTGATGAACTCAGTTCACCATCTAAAGATTACTTCAGTACTCGCTCCATCCCTCCGATGGTGCAGATACACCATCCGAGTGTATGAAGCTCAGATCTGGGTCAGAAGCTCCTGAGGGCTAGAATGGGAGGAAGTGCCTGTCAACCAAGAGCGGAAAACAGATATACCAGAGCAAGCCATTCCTCTGCTCCTGGGGAGCGGGGGGAGGAGACGGGGGAAAAGGACTCTGAGGTCCAGTCTGGCTCTGCTGTGTGGCCTCCGACAAGTCGTCACCCTCTCTGGTGACCTCTTAGGAAGGCAGGCAAGAATGAGAGCAGCTGGGAAGGGGCTGGGCTGGCAGGGCCAGAAGGTGGGGTGCGCACGGAGACGCTGATTCAGGGGTTGAGTGGTGGCGGCAGCGTGGTAGACACACTGTTTGGACAGCTGCAAGTCCTTACCGGGGATTTCCCCCCTTTTTCAACAAATCCCCGTAAAACAGCATTTTGTCCAAGTCAGCGTTTTGTGGCTGCTCAGCCTCCTCCCAGCGGCCAAGGAGGCTGGCTGGACGCGGGTGGTGCTCTGGGGTCTTTCAGACCAAGTGGGGGAGGAAGCGCTGCTATGGCCGTCAACGCTTCTCCCCAGGGGAAGGGACATCAGTATACTCCGGAAGATCCCATGGGGGTTGGTGGGGAGTGCCCATTTCTAGGGTGCCTCTCGGGGTCCAGATCAAAGGGAGTCTAAGTTGGGGGGCCCAGACTCCTCACAGACGGTGATGGGGTGTGGCTGGGCCAGGCTCCGCACAGCCTCCTGCCGCTCCAAGCCCCCTACCCCACCCCAGACTGGCGGCTGCAGGGAGCTCAGGCGGCCGCCAAACCGCAGGTATGCTGTGAGACGCTTCCTGTGGTGGAGACGGCTCGGGGGAGCGGGAGCGGGGCCTCTCCTGATCCTCTGTCGGGCTCCTGACTCACAGCCGCAAAGCACAGCACGGCACAGCACGGCAGGGCACTGTGCGCACACACACACACACACACACACACACACTCGGTATGGCACAGCACGGCAGGTCAGAGCACACACACACACACACACACACACACACACACACACTTGGCAGGGCACATCAAGGCAGGGCATGGCACTCACACACACACAGTAGGGCACAGCACGACAGGTCAGAGCACACACACACACACACACACTTGGCAGGGCACATCAAGGCAGGGCATGGCACTCACACACACACAGTAGGGCACAGCACGACAGGTCAGAGCACACACACACACACACACACACACACACACTTGGCAGCGCACATCAAGGCAGGGCATGGTGTGCACTCACACACACACACATGGCAGGACACAGCATGGCAGAGCACACGCACACACACACACACTTGGCAGGGTACATCAAGGCAGGGCATGGCATGCACTCACACACACATGGCAGGACACAGCATGGCAGAGCACAGTGCACGCACGCACGCACACACACACACACTTGGCAGGGTACATCAAGGCAGGGCATGGCATGCACTCACACACACACATACACGGCAGGACACAGCATGGCAGAGCACAGCACATGCACACACACTTGGCAGGGCACATCAAGGCAGGGCGTGGCATGCACACACACACACACACACACACACACACACACACATGACAGGGCATGGCAAGGCAGCTCTCGCTCCTGTCCTTCCCCCCCCCTCCCCTCTCTTAATCTTTCTGTCTGTCTGTCTGTCTGTCTGTCTCTCCCCAGCTCTGTCCAGATCTCATAGGCAGCAGCATCTCTCTATCTGGCACCTCAGTCAGCTCTCTCGGGGGTCCCCCACAGGCCCTGAATTCTCATGCCTTCAGAGGTGTCCTTGGGGAAGGAGGGCCCCTGCCAGGCGTGCCCTGTCCTGTGACCCATAGAGGCGCCTGGGCTCTTACTGCAGCGACCTCTGCTTCTGCCCTAAACAGCTCGGGAAGTTCTCTGAAGTCAGTGCTCAGTGCACAGGGCTTGTAGGAGTGATGGGTCCTGACAGGGCAGAATGGGGCTTCCCACCCCACCCACCACCACCCGTTGGGAGCCCCCGACTCCCCACCCTCCTCCAATGTCCCTCAGCCAAGCTTCTAGAAAAAACTGTGTCCCCTCCCTACCCCGCTGCTCCCCACCCAAACCCCCCACCCCGCATTCCCATCCTCCCACACCAAATCCCCGGCCGGCGGCCAGGCTCTCTCTCCTGGACAGGATCCTCGGACTTCTGGTTCTGCAGAGCCAGGCTTGCCCCGGGCCAGCTCCGGCCTCGTGGCTCCTCTCTGGGAAGTTTCCCAGAAGCCACCGTCGCAGGTTCGTTCCTGCCATCACCTGGACCCTGCGTCCTTCCACCTGCTCCTGCTTCTGCCTCTCCCACCTGCCCAACTGTG
The DNA here is from genome assembly GCF_029834395.1 of Sorex fumeus. NCBI lineage: Eukaryota > Metazoa > Chordata > Mammalia > Eulipotyphla > Soricidae > Sorex > Sorex fumeus. The sequence goes on from NW_026606104.1 coordinate 51,287,857, forward strand.
CTCAAGCAGCCGGCTGGCCCTGCCCCTGCCGCTCCCCACCGCACCCATGTCCAGGAGCCCCACAAGTATCCTGGCGAGCCTGTCCTTTCGTCCTCAGGCCCCAATCAGTCCCAGAGAACCTTCTCTGCTTCTGTCCCCTGTCCCTTCCTCCTCGTCTCCCTCCCTGCTTCAGCCCTGGGCCTAGCACATCCCAGCCGCCCAGTCAAGCTCCCCAAACTGCGAACCGTCCCCGTTAACCCTACAGCTGCTCTGGACCCCACACTGGTGGGGTCCACCCCCAGGTGCAGCTGATGTGGCTTTGGGGCCATCACTGAGCTCAGCTCTGACTCTCCCTTGCTCTGGCTTCTGAGACCCAGGGAGGCACGAGGAGCAGCCTGCTGGGGCGCGGGACAGGGACAGGAGCATGTGACTCCCCCTTTCTGTCACTGAATCCAGGTGTTTGGGGCTGGCATCTCTCCTCTCTCCCAGTCACAGCATCTGAAAGCCCCCCACCCCAGTCTCTCCCTGCCCCCTCCCTTTCTGAGCTCCAGTCTTACAAGACAGAGACTCCGAATGAGACTTCGAATGCCTCAGAGTTAAAGGTGTGACTCCCAGACTCCAGCAGCCTGGAGTCTGGGAGTCAGAGAGGAGGGGGGAGGGATGAGCTGCTGCTTGCAGGACAGGTGGCCTCCTAACCACTGTCTCCCCACCAAACCTCAGTTCCCCAGCACCCCTGCGGGGACGCTCAGACTTCAGGGGCTCAGTTTGAGAAGCAGCATGGAAAAGGGCAAGGAAAATGCAGCAGGCCCAGAAGGAGGGGTATAGCCCTGGGGAGAGCCCCTCCCTGAGAGCAGAGCCCTGGGTCTCTCTGAGAGAGAAAGCCGTGGGTCAGGAACTAGAGAGACAAATACAGGCTGGAGATTAAAAAAAAAAAAGAAAGAAAACAAAAGAAAATAGGACTTCCTGGCAGATTTTGAATAGAGGCCATGAACCTTACTTTGGGGGGGGGGGGGGGGGCGGAAATCTCTCATTTAGGAAATGAGTGGTGTCAGCTGCATGCCGGAATCTAGAGACCCCAAGCTGCTCAATGTCTCTCTGTGCCCACCTGCCCACCTCCACCGGCATGATCCCCCCTGCCCGGATGACCCTCGCTAGCTTTCGCCTCAGGGCAAATAGTTCATTCCTCATTTAAGTCTGAACTCAAGGGGCTGGAGATACAATCAGGTACTTGCCTTGAACACAGCTGGCTGCGGTTTGATCCCCAGCACCCCATATGGTCCCCTGAGCCTCATCAGCAGTGATCCCTGAGCAGAGTCAGGAAGAAGCCCTGAGCATTGTCAGGTGTGGCCGAAACACACACACACACACACACACACACACACACACACACATTTGAGGAGACTCACAAAAACAGAAACATGCCTCCTCCTCCAAGCAGTTCTCCCCACCTCTTGAAGACCAGATAGCTCCTCCTAGCAGAGAACAGCCCCTCTTCTGCGAACCTCACCTCACCTGACAGGGGCCTGGCCCAAAGTCGGTGCTTGGCCAGATGTTCCAACTCCAGGCCTCTCACAACTCTGCCTCCCCCTCCAGTCAGACCTCACAGAGCAGCTTCTCATGAGACCCCTATTTTGAGACCTGATCTTCTTCGGGCTCTGCCTGAGGCCTCAGCTCTGAGCTGAAGGGGGGCTCAGACTGGGCATCCCTCCCAGGTGGAGAACAGCTCCTCCTGCCAGGAGCCCACCTCAACCCATTTCTCAGTGAATCACCACTCTCCTCCCCCAGGAAAGTGCATCTCAGGACGAGTAGGGGGCTGTGGGTGGGAAGAGGCCCCTGGGGCAGCCCAGGGCAGCAACACAGCGGGACACTCGGTTCTCCTTGGTGCCATCCCGGCTTCCCAGAGCGTGCCTCAGACAGCTAGGGTTCCCCTGGCCCCAGCTCCCCCAGCCCCAGGCCGGGCCAGGCGGGGGCCTCCTCCTCACAGCCCATCCCTGGCCTTCTGGTTCGCATTTGCAGCCTTTTCCGGAGCGCCACCCGCCGCCCTCGGCTCCCGCGCCTGCCAAGATTCCTGGGCCTTCGCGGCTTCCCCGTGCGGTGGCGGCAGCGGCCCGGCGGCAGCAGGAGAGGCCGGGCTGGGCCGGGAGGGGGCCGGCGGGAGCGAGGCCAGGCCACTGCACCCGAGCAGGCCAAGGAAGCCCAGCCGCGCCAAGGAGCCGGGCCGAACCGTTCACAAATGAGAACAAGCTGCTTCCGAGCTGGGTCACGTTGGACGGCCCAGGCGGCAGGAGCTGTGGTCACCTGCAAGTCCAGCTTACCTCTCAGGGCAGAGGGGCCTCGGAAGGTCCCAGCAGAGGTGCGGCCTGAGGAGGAGGAGACAGAGGGAGGGAGAAGTCAGCTTCCTGCCTCCTGTCCTGAGGAGCTCAGCTCGAGGCCAGGGGCTTCTCCCTGGGGCCTGGGAGCTGTGTGCCAACTCGCTGATGCCCTCCATTCAGTGCCCATAGAGTGCCTGCTGGTCGGGGCATGGAGTTCTCCCATTCTCAGTCCCACGGGAAAGCCTGACTGGGCGCCTACTCCGTGTCCGGCCCTGAGCTGACACGACCCTCCCCAGAGTTAAGATTTCTTCTTGGGACGCACCTGCTATACAGCTGTCTTCAAGTCTGGCCTGGGGACACAGAAACGGCAGACATGCCACACACTCAGATACACATGTGCACAGACATACACGCCCACATGTAGTCACGCACTCACACAGACATGCTCATACGCACTCACACTCAGTCATGCACTCACGGACATGCACACACACATGCTCACACACTCACACAGACAGACACACACACGCACACACATACACACGCAGTCATGCACTCACAGACATACAAGCTCACATGCACACACATCTATACTCATATACTTGCTCACACACATATTTTTATACATGCTCATGCACACGCATTCACATACACACTCACATGTAACACAGATATACATACACATGTAGTCACTCAGACATACATGCTCATATACACTCCCATGCAGTCATGCACTCACAGACACACACTCACATATGCACACATACACATACACACTCGCTCACTCACACACAGACATACATGTTCACACACATGCACATATAAACACGCATGTAGTCACATAGACATACATGCACACAAGCAGTCATGCACTCACACAGATACTCACGCTCATACACACTTGCATGAAATCATGAACTCACAGGATACACATTCTCTTATGCACATACATACACACTCACACACTTGCTCACTCACACAGACATACACACACACACATACATATAGTCATGCACTCACACAGACATACATGCTCATATATACACATAGTCACACACTCACAGACATACAAGCTCACAAATGTACACACATACATGCTCATACACTTGCTCACACACACAGATGTATATACATGCTCATACACACTGAGACATACACACTCAACTCACAGACATACACAAAAGCTCACACATACACACACAAGTGTGTCACAGAGACACACACTCTCACTCATATGCCATCAGACAGACATATATGCTCACACATTCACACAGAGGCATACACGCTCACACATGCACACACATACACATACACACACAGACATACACAAATACACTCACACACAACGTACACTCCCACACATACAAATGTATATGCATACTCACACAAGATACACAATCACTCACAGACATATACACATGCTCACTTTCTCACACATGCGCGCACACATATTCCCACATAGATACATGTGCTCACACACGCACACGTATACTCACATACCTGCCCCCAACTAGCAGGAGGCATCACATGATCTCTGGGCCCTGGGAGCATGTTGCCTCCCACTGTTTCCCCAGAAGGCTTCTTGGAGGAAGCAACAGTGAAGCCGGATCCTCCAGGGAGGCCCATTTTGTGGCCAGGAGGAGTCTGAAGGGCAAAGAACAGGAGTTTCCGGCAGAAGGAAGCCAGAAGGGCAGACCGGGCCCTGGATGTCGGGGATAAGCTTCCTTCGAGGAGCTCTGAGTGTTTGTCAGGCCTTTCTCTGGACGGCAGTGGGGGCCACACAAGGTTGTCGAGTGAGGAGGGATGTGGTCAGACCACGGGAGAGCCGGCTCCCCATTTCTGCCTCAGTGCAGCCTGATGCCCTAGTTCAGATCCCGTAGCTGAGGGGACTTGGGGGACCCGAGGCTGTGGTCCAGGCCCAAATGTGACTCCTGGTAGATGTGGGGGAGGGACAGCCCGCTGGCACAGAGGCCTTGCTGACCGCGTCACTCTCTCCCCCAGCTGCTTGCTCGCCTCGGCCTGCCCCCATGGAAACTCTGACACCCCAGGCCAGTGTGTCTCTGTCCAAGCAGACGGCAGATCCCAGGGCCCCATCCAGCCCCGCTGTGCTGGCCTCTGCCCCCGGCGCTCTGAGCACCGTGAGTCAGGCCGGATCAGGAGATGATGCTCCGGGCACCCAGCCCAGACCAAGGAGCCTGGACAGGGGGTGCTCGCAGCCCAGCTCAAACCCAGCTCCGTAGGCCCCTGCCCACACCCCACCATGAGGCACTGGGGAGTGGACCAGAGCTTTGGAAGATGAACATGAACTTATCAGGGTGTGGCAGGAAGAGGTTATCTGTCCAGACTCACAGAATGACAGAGGGGACCAGATAGGAACAGGCTCAAGGGTTAAAAATGATTTAAATGATTTAATGATTATGGGAACTCTAGTGTCTATGAGAGAGAGAGAGAGAGAGAGAGAGAGAGAGAGAGAGAGAGAAGAAAAGTACCTGCCATAGAGGCGGGTGGGGAGGGAAACTGGGACCATTGGTGGTGGGAAATGTACACTGGTCAAGAGACAGGTGTTTCAACATTACATGACTAAAATCCAGTCATGAAAAACTTTATAACTTTGTACATCACTAAAATTCAATTTTTTTATTTTAATAAAAAATTTTAATGAAAAATAAAAATCTCAAAAACGAAAACTGCTCTAAAAAGTTCATTAAAGAGTCCAGAGTGATAGTATAGAAGGTAAGACATTTGACTTGCACATGGCCGACCAGGGTTCGACACCCAGCATCCCATATGGTCTCCCAAGCACTGCTAGGAGTAATTCCTAAATGGAGAATCAGGGGGTAACCCCTGAGCATCGCCGGGTATTACCCAAAAAAGAGAGATAGAGAGATAAAGGCCCTCCCGTTGATCGTCGATTCGCTCGAGCGGGCCCAGTAACGTCTCCATTGGAGACTTTGTTGTTACTGTGTCTGGCATATCGAATACTCTCGGTAGCTTGCCGGGCTCTCCGAGAGGGGCGGAGGAATCGAACTCGGGTCGGCCATGTTGGCTGCATGCAAGGCAAACGCCCTACCGCTGTGCTATCACTCCAGCCCAAAAAACAACAACTTAAATTTTAAAAAATTAAATAAAGTCTAGGGACTAGAGAGATAGTACAACAGCAGGGCACTTGCTTGCATAGAGCCAATCCAGGTTCGATTCCCTGTACCCCATATGTTCCCCCCCTAACCCATCAGGAGTGACCCCTGAGTGCAGAGCCAGGAGTAAGCCTTGAGTACCACTGGGTGTACCCCAAAAACAAATTTAAAAATTAACAAAAATCAATAAAATCTAGGAGCGGTTGTACAGCAGGTAGGGTGCTGGCCTTCCATGCTGCCAACCCTGGCACTCTAAAGGGTCCTTCGAGCCCCACCAGAGTAATCCCTGAATAGACCCAGAGTAAAGCCTGAGCACTGCCAAGTATACCCCCCCCACACACACATACACACACCAAAAAAAAAAAAAAAAAAGGAAGGAAGAAAAAGAAGGAAAAAAAATAGGTGAAGATCAACAAATGAACAAACTAATCATAAGTGACACTTTCGGTTGGGTGATTTGGTGTGTTTTTTTTGTTTGTTTGGCTCAGGGCTCCCTCCTGGTGGAGTTGGCAGCCCCTTCTGGGATGCGGAGGTTAAAACCTGGGTCAGATGCATGCAAAGTAAGCGCCCTACCTGATGTCCTATCTCTCCAGCCCAGCCCCCAAAGTTTGTTTTGTGTTTTGATTTGTTTTGGGGCCACACCCAGCTCACGATTCACTCCTGGTGGGGCTTGGTGAACCAAACGTGCTGCCAAGGGTTAAACCCAAGTGGGATGCATGTGAGGCAAATGCTATCGCACCAGCCTCATGACCACCTTTTGTTTTTTTGGTATGTTTGATTTTTAGGCCACACCTGGTGGTGCTCAGGGCTGACTCCTGGGTCTGTGCTCAGGGCTCACTCTTGGTGGGCTCGGGGGACCATATGCGGTGCCAAGGATCAAACCCAGGTTGACTGCATGCAAGACAAGCACCTTAACCACTGTAGTATTTCTCTGGCCCCCAGAGAAAGTTATTTTTTGTTTATTTGTTTGGTTTTTTAATTATTTTTTATTTTGGGTCATATCTGGAAGTGCTCAGGGGTTACTTCTGGCTCTGCACTCAGGAATTAGTCTTGGAAGTGTTCGGGAGATCATATGGGATGCTGGGGACTGAATGTGGATCGGCCATGTGCAAAGCTAATGTCCTACCGCTGTACCATTGCTCCCGTCCCCTTTGGTTGCTTTTTTTTTTATTTATTTGGTTTTTGCTTTTTGGATCACACCCGGTGTTGCACAGGAATTACTCCTGACTCTGCACTCAGGAATTACTCCTGGTGGTGCTCAGGGGACCATATGGGTTGCTGGGAATAGAACCTGGGTCGGCCACGTGCAACACAAATGGTCTACCCTCTGTGCTATCGCTCTAGTCCCGGTTTTTATTTTATGGGCCACACCCAGTGATGCTCACAGGTTACTTCTGGCTTTGCACTCAGAATCTATTCCTGGCAGTGCTCGGAGGACCACATGGGATGCTGGGAATTGAACCTGGGTTGGTCATGCAAGGTAAATGCCCTACCCGCTATACTATCACTTGGGTCCCAAAGACCATTATTTTTAAAGGTGAACATGGGTGGAAAGGACAGGGGGTCAGGCAACTTTAGGAGGGATGGAGTCTCTGTTCTTGACATTTAAAGCACTTCTAAAGTTGGCCCCCATCAATTTTTCTCACTCAGATTTGTGTAGTGGATTGCTAAGAGCCCAAGCTTTGAAACTGGCCACCTAGGTTCAAATTCAGCTTCTCTTGAGCTGTGACTCTGTCCCTCGGTTTCTTCTTCTGCAAAAAAGGGAAGATGAGGTGCCTACTAAACTGAGTGGTTGCGAGGATTAAATTATATCATTACTGAGATGGCCCAGAATGGGGCCTGTGCACGGTAGAGGCACCAGAAATGTCACTACAGCTGGGAGGGTGTCAGAGTGTTTGTCTAGGGCCAGGGAGAAAGGTCAATGGGAGGGTTTGTGTGCTCTTTTCAGGAGCCCTTGGTTAAGTCCCCAGCATCACATGGTCCCCAGAACAAATTGCTGCTAGCGGCCCCTTGGCACTACTCAAGGTTTCTGAGCCACACGTGGTAGTGCTTAGGGCTTACTCCTGACTGGGCTCAGGGATCACTGCGAGAGGGGATCAAGGGACCATACGGGGAGCCAGGAATTGAACCTGGGTCAGTTACATGCAAGGCAAGTGCTTTTCTCACTACCTTATTTCTCCAGTCCCTCAAAAAAAATTTTTTTTTATTTCTGGGGGGTTTTGGACCACACCCGGCGATACTCAAGGGTAACGCCAGGCTCTGTACTTGGGAATTACTCCTGCGGGAGGAGGGGACCATATGGGATTCCAGGGATTGAACCTAGGTCAAGTTACATACAGAGCAAGTGGCCTACCCTCTGTACTATCTCTCAGGCCCCCAAATTTAAAAATTGTTTAAAAGAGAGAGAGAGCTCAAAGGGTTGAAGTGCTCATTTTGCATGCAGGAGGACCAGGTCTAACCCAAACACTTTATGGTCCTCTGAGCACCACCAGGACCAACCCTGGTGTGGCCTCAAAGCCAAATTATAATAATAATGAAATAATGTCCTAGACTGGAAACGCGGATCAAGTGGTGGCGCCTCGGTCCCCAGCACAACACGTGAGGGTGGGGGACAGGGTGCCATGGTCCCCACAGTGACAACAATAATTGTTCCTCGGGTCTCTAAATCCCCAGTACATCATATGCACAAGACGTGCTCAAGGCATTATTTTATCTAACATGCTCACAATCCTGTCACGGGAGGCCTGAATGTCAAATGCTCAATCCTCTGGAAGGCTTTGGGGAGCCGTGGACGGTTGCCAGGAGGGACATGGTCAGGGCTGTGGTTGACCAGGTCTGCATTTCTGTCACAGTCACCCATGATGCCAGGCTCTGTGGGAAGCTGTCCATCTTTCTGCAGAGGAGCACTGAAGGCGGAGGGAGACGCCCTTTTCCAAAACTCCAGGGCCAGGAGACTCGGGGCCTGCCCACCTCCAAACGGCTGAACCCTGGATGCGTGGCCTAAAGTGCTTCTCCCCATGATCCCCTCCACCCAACGGGGATAGCGAAGGTGGGGAGGGAGTGGCCAGCTCCAGCACCCAGAGCCCCCACAGTCCTACAGGATAGGAAGCAGGGGGCATGCCAGCAAGTGCCCGGACCCACTTCAATGGTGCACTGCTGCCAACCCCCACCCCAGCTCCCTTCCTAATCTCCGGGGCCCCTGCCCTGGTGACATTCCCTCCTTGCACAGAGCCGCTGCCAGCTAAATCCCAGGCAGATGTGGGTGGGGCGGTCTGCCCCTCCTGCCCGCCACGAGCCTCTGAGAGCTGCAGGGCTCCTGAGGAGACGGTTGGCCACAGCCTCAGGCCCACTTCCCTGCCCCAACTTTCCAAACTGAGGTGATGATGGCCAAGCTGTGAATGCCACCATCACCTCTGGGGTGCAGCAGGGGAGGGGACGGTGGTGGGGAGAGCGTTTGGGGGGGGGTCTCTCTAAGTTTCTTGCTTAAAATATCCTAGTGGCAGGGTGGGAGCAATAGTTCAGCAGGTAGGGTGCCTACCTTGCACATGGCCAACCCATGTTTGATTACCAGCACTTCATATGGTCCCCCAAGCCCGCTAGGAATGACCCCTGTGCACAGAGGCAGACAGGAATAAGCCCTGAGCACCGTTGGGTGGGGTCCAAAACCAAACAAAAACAAAAAAGTTCCAGTGGGGGCTGGAGATTCAGCACAAGGCCAGGGTGCTCTGCATGGGGTTGGTCCAGTCCAGTTTATGGTTGGTCCCCCAAGTCCTACTAGAAAAAGCCCTGAGCACAGAGGCAGGAGTAACCCCAAAACACCAATGTACGTAACCCAAACTCCCCAACCCCAAAAATAAGCCCAGAAGGACTGGGCTCATAGGGCTGGATACTCACTTTTTTAGGCCCAGCTTTCATCTCATCACCACATGACCCTTGGGTCTGTCAGGAACCCTTGTACTGCCAGGAACGAGCCAGGGACAGCCCCCCAAACAAAAGCAAGCAAACAGAAACCCTGGTGGGGACTAGGGAAACAGCTCAAGTGGTAGGGCACATGCCTGACACACGCAAGGCCCGGGGTTGGATCCCTGGCACCATTGGCTGTGGCCGTGGGTGTGAGTTCCCACAATAATGACAAAAGAAAAAAAAAATCCGGTGAGTAAAGAAACACTCTGGCAGCAGCTGCAGTGTCCACCCGGCCCGACCTCTCCCGAGCATGTGACCGCGCTCGCCCGTGTCCAGCTGCTTCCCCAATAAAATGAGGACACGCGCCACTTCCTGGAGCCTTTGGAGAGTAAACAAGCTGGTCTCACCGCAAACGGTGCTTGCAGAGAGCAGCCCTCAGCATCCCTCCACTCCTGTTCAAATCATCATCACCCTGACACCTCCCCGAAGCCTCCTGAGGCCCCACTGGACCCAGCAAGAAACCGAGGCACAGGGTGAGAAGTCATGTGCTCAAATCCTCCCTGCCAACCAGGGGCTGCTGCCCAGAAGCTGGGCCTGCGTTGATCTGCCACGATGATCGCTGTTCCTCAGCAAACTGCTGAGGCGTGTGTTGTGTTGGTGGGGGGGCCTGCACACCCCCTGTGGCCCCTTCTACCTGATCCTCAGGCTCGGGCGCTCTCCCACCCACGCCCGGCTGCCACTGCAGGAGGCAGCGCCACATTCCCGGCTAAGCAGCCGGATTTGCTGTGCTCCGGGAACTATGAAAAGAATGCTTGCCAGGAGCCGAGCCACGGTCGCCTGTCAGAGGGAGCTGGGCTGGGAGGCCCCCGCACGACGGGCGGGACGGGCCAGACTGAGGCTTTTCCGGCGCCCCTGTGCATGCGGCGGGTGGACATCACAGGGGCAGCGTCCCGGACCCTCTCGGGACAGACGCCCCCCGACACACACACACACACACACACACACACACACACACACACACACAGTCTCCTCCCTCTCAGAGACGGAAAGACGGGGACGCAGGGGGGAGCTCGCCTGCGGTCACACCGCAGACAGGGACAGAATCGATACCTCTGCACGGCAGCCCCTTCCTGCCAGAGGCTGCCCCCTTGCAAGGCCACCACAGGCTCTCCGCGGAGACCAGGGCCCCCGCCCCCCAGGCCCCACTGGGCTGGGCTCTCTCTTGGCCTGACTTTCTCGGGACTGTAGTCTCTGCATTCCACAGACACGCTCAACCCCGAAGCCCCTTTGGGCTGTGGAAATGGCTGCCATACAGTGGACGTGAAGAATGAGGCTACTGTCCCCGCCCCCCCAAACCACACAGAGGGGACAGAGCTGAGGACAACCAGAAGGATGGGAGCGGCCTCTCTTCACGAACCTGGAAGTGAAACCAGCTGGACCCCAGCAAGGTGACATGTGGCAGGTTACACCCCCACTGGCCTGTGCTTCCCTCTCTGTGAAATGGGCTAATGAGCCCAGCCTTGTTGCATCAGAGAAGGACTCAATGGCACTGCAGGTAGGGCCTACATACCAAGGTGCCCAGCATCCTCTGGTCCTGGCCACCCCTCTCCGAGGGGGAAGGAAGGTTGAAATCAGAGAAGTGCAGGGGAAGAGGAGCTCTCCCTCCACTCTCTTCCCTCCTTGATGCCCAACCAGAGGACAGTGGCCTCTAGGAGGCAGGAAGGCCTGAGCCTCAGCCATTGTGCTGCCGGCTGCTGTGCCACCCTGGGCAAGTTCTCCTCCGAGTCTCCAAACTCCCCCCCTGAGATGGGCCAGAGAAGCCAGCACGACTCACCCCGAGGCACAAACCCTCTGCCACCCCTTTCTGCTCTCCAATAGCCCAGACTCTCTCTAAGCCCATACACGTGGGCTGGGGACACTCATCTCCCAATTTGAAACTTCCCAAGAATCTGAACAAACACTACGGCACAGGGAAGGGTCACTTGGAAGGTAACCCAGGTCTGATACTGGGCTCCTGGTTGATGCCCACTCGAGCCACTGTCCACCCCCAGCCCTCCCCTGGAAGTGTCTGGAGCACAGAGCAGAGCTGGGGGTTGATTGCTCTCTGGAAGCATGACTCCCTGGCTGAGTTCTGTGCATGGAATACACGCACACATATGACACATGGCCATCCACAGCCAGCTCTGTACATATCCGAGGCCTCCCAGACACAAGGGTCACTCTCCGCCACCTCAGTCCAGCCTCCCAGCCAGTCCTGGCCTGCTCGCCCCTTCCCAGCAATTCTCTCTCTCTGTGTCCCACCCTCACCCCACAAACACCCCCCTCAGCTCCCATCACCTTCCTCCTCCAACTCGGTCTGCCTGCTCGGGGATTAAAGCGCTTGCCTTGCTCTCGGTCGAGCCTGGCCCAATCCTGGCACCACACAGGGTCCCAGAGCACCCCTGAGCACAGCTCGGTGTGGCCCAATACCCCTTCCCTTTTTGGGGGGTTGATTGTCTTTTGGGGCCATACATGGTGGTGCTCAGGGAGCACTCCTGGTGAGCTTGGTGAACCATATGAGATGCCGGGGACTGAACCCGGGTCTGATGTGTGCAAGGCAAACACCCTACCCGCTGTACTATCCCTCAGTCCCTCCCAATTCACTTTTCCTGCCCCCTAAAGGCAACAGCAGGAGCTACCGCCCTCTGAGGCTCCGACCCTTCCTCTAGACAATACTCTTGGGTATTAGACCTCTGCGCAGTAGTGAGTCCATCCGGCTGTCCTGCAGGGGTCCAGCCATTACTCAGAGCTGCCGCTGCTAGCTGTGCTCCCCCAGCTCACCCCTATACCTGTCAAGGCTCTCATTCATCCTGGACACTCCAGCCCAACTCAGCCCCTCCACCACCCCCCAGGGCAGGGAACCTCTACCTTTGGTGGGGCTGTGGCGGGATGAGGGTGTGGGGGCGGGGTGCCTGGGCTGAGGCCTCAGCTGGTCCACTTGCCCATCCCCCTGCTCCCAGACACATTCACTTCCAGATTTCCTTTCCTAGTCCTCAGAACCCAAGTGGAACCACACCCGCACACGGGGGGTAGGCAGAGACGGTGGTGCATGTGTCTGATCGTGTGAGCCGTGTGGCCTCCTGCCGGTGGGAGTGGTCGGGTGTGGGGGCCTGACATGTGTCTGCACGTGTGCGTGCAAGCCTGTGCGCGTGTGCCTGGGCAAGTGTGTGATGTGCTTGCACATGTGAGCCTCTGTGTGCGTGCAAGCCTTGTGTGTGCATTGTGTGTGCATGTGTGAGCACGTACAGGGTGTTCTGTGAGGCTGACAGGGAGCCCGTGGAGCTGTGAGCCCACCTGGGTGTATCCTCATTACCATTGGAGGGACAGCGAGTGTGCACAAGTGTTCACCGGCCCAGCAGGGCCCTATGGGGCCTTCCCCACCCTGACTGAGGCAATCAACTCCCCAGATGCCCCCCCAGGCCCTCCCCTCCTCCCTAGAATGGATGAGGACCTGCCTCTAGTCCCTGCAGGGGGACCCTGGAGTGCCTCACCCCTGTTCATTCCCCCCCCACCCCTTCACCCTGGCAGCTCCCGGGCAGCTCCCTGAGCCATGGAGAGGACTCGGGATTTCTGCAAGAGACGCAGAAGGCAGCAGTGGGGAGGCCAGTGCACTGCCAGGCACCACAGAGGAGGCCACAGGCAAGTCTGCACCTGAGGCTCTGCAAATCTCCGGAGCACACACTGACCAGTGCAGGGTAGCAACTGGGAGCCGCTGCCCTCACATTCCACGAACACTGCCTGAATGGCTCACAGGGATGTACACAGATGGACACGCACACACACACACACACACACACACACTCATTCACACACACATGCACACCTGCACACACACAGACACACTCATGCACACGCATGCACACATGAACTCATGCACATGTGCACACACACGCACACACACATATGCATGCACCGTGCATGCACACACACACACAAGCATGGACACATACACACACGCACACACTTGGGCCTCCCAGCACCCCCACTCAGCCTCTCCCAGGGAACTCCCAGGTCTCCAGCCCCAGAGCAGAGAGTTTGGGGAGGGGGTCTTTTCTGAGACCCTCTGACCTCCCTCTGAGGCCCCTCCACAGGCCCTTCGGGTCTGCCAGCCTCTGGCAAAGGCCGTTCGTTCCTCGGGTCGGTCTCCAAACAGGGGGGTGCAGCCAGATGCCCTGATATGGAAGGGACCTGGGGCAGGTTGGAGCACAGCCTGGAAGGCCGGCAAAGCAGCCCGGCAGAGGTGGGGCGCGGGGTGGGCGACACTGCGGGCTCCTCCTGCTGTCGCCCCCTCCCTCCCACCCCTCTCCCGCACCCTCGAAGGAAGCTGGGTCGCCCGGCGGTGCCCACTTTGCAGGTGGCAGCGGAGGGGACCGGCTCCTTCTCCCGCTGGGGGCTTCCTCGACGGCCTTGCGCGGGGAAGGTCCCGCACCCGAGCGTCCACCCCGGCCCGGGCGCCCCTGGCCGCCTCCCGCCGTTACCTGCAGGCGCGCGCCGTCCGGCCTCGGGGCTCCGCGTCGCTCTGCCCGCGCCCTCGCGGCTGCCGAGCGGGCGGGCCGGGCCGGGGGCCGGCGGGGCGGGGCGCGGCTCCCCGCCCCTTTCCACTGCCCCGGCCAAGCCCGCGCCCCGCCCGCCGCTCGGACCCGCCGCGCCCGCGCTCGCGCACCTGGGCAGGCCCCACGACGGGGGGAGGCCGCCTAGGGAGCAGGGGTGGTCGTCAGCCGACCCTCGGGAACGAGCGGGAGAGCCCAGTGCTCGCGGCCAGGCGGGGAGCCCCGCGCCTCCGACCCTGGGGGGCGCGGGAGGCTGCTGCGCCCCCGACCCCCTGAAACGGAGAGCCCCCTTCTGGGCTCCGAAAGGGGGCAGAGATGCCCGTGAGGAAGCTTCTGGAATCGTCCTGGTGGGGGCTCTCAGGAGGTGGCCGGTGGGGCTGGAAGGAAGGGTCCTGGCGAGGGGAACTGGGGAGTTTTATATTTGTTATTAGTTGTGGGGGACCGCTGGTGGGGTCGGGCTTGTGTTTTACCATTTGAACCACATCCCACCAAATAGGATTTGGATGTGGCAGGAGGGAGAGAGGAGAGAGAGAGAGAGAGAGAGAGAGAGAGAGAGAGAGAGAGAGAGAGATGCTGTCCCCTCTTGTGGGCCCTTCACGATCCTGGAGGGAAGGGGGATTTCTGTGCCCAAGATGAAGAGAGGTGGTGGTGGTCACTTGGGGTGGTGCAGAGGGGAGCACGGGGAGCCCAAGTCAGGCCCTGGGCAAAGGCAGAGTGTTTCAAGCAAGCCAAGGAGAACCACAGGGTCGAGGGTCACAACAGAAAAACCTTTAGAATTAGCAGTGGGCAGGGGGTGGTGGGCAGGTGCTGGTACCAGGCTGGCACCAGGCTGCAAAGACAGGGGTCAGGAGAGGTGACCCCAACGCATCTGTAACTATATGTGCGTGTGTGTGGGTGTGAGCACGCACACGTGCGGGTGTGCCTATGTATACATGTGTGAGTGTGCTTGTGTAATTGCATGTATGACTGTGTGTGCACACGTGTGAGAGTGTGTGTGCGCATGCATGTGCTGGGTGAGGAAGCCCAGCCTTGGGCAGCTCTAGAGGAGGAGCAGGGAGAGCCTGAGGCTGCCTGTCTCCTCGTCTGGGCACCCCCCTCCCCCCTCGACGGTCTGCCCTCCCAGGCCTCCCACTTCGTTGTCCCCCTGCCAAGGTACACAGCAGCCCCGCCACTCCGCCCCCTCACCCACCTCCAGAGCTGGGGCCCACTCCCAGCCTAGCCCCCAGATGAGGGGGTTGCATTGCAAGGCGTTGGTGGGTCTGGCCCGCTGGCCTGGGCCAGCCCCAAGAGCAGCAGGAGCCGGGCTGGGAAGGGGGGCAGGCAAGTTGTGGGACACCTGAGCACAAGGGCCAGGCTGCAGGGCTGAGGGCTACCTACCCCCAGAGCTGGCGGGAAACGCAGGCCCTGTGGGGTTCAGGGAGGGGGTGCGCACTTGAGGAAGACGGACAGCAGGACAGCACGGGTGTGGGGGTCAGCAGCTGTGTGCCCTTGCCACACTGCCGCCGGCACTGCCGTCTGTACTAATTACCACATTCAAGTGTGAGCCACCCGTGGTCTGGGTTCAGCGTGCTCAGCAACGCGCCTGATCTCTGTGCCTCAGTTTCCTCATCGCTGATTGTGAGGGTCCACTGAGCACCTCTGGGAGACAAAAGTGGGGAGCTCTGTGGAGAAGGGGGAAGCAAGCAGGCAAGGGTCTTGTGTCTCTGTGCTGGAAGGGGTCCCGTGGGCTCCCGTGGCAGTGCACACTCCTCAGTCCCTCACCCCCCCCCCCCCCGACCATTCTTCTCTCTCCTCAATCCTTGCTTCACCCTGGAGCCTAGCTCCGGGTGGTATACACCATGCACAGCTCCCTTCCTTCCCCCACCCCCAACAGGAGGCAAAGTCCTAGGGCTGGCTCCAGCTCCTGCTCTCAGCTGGACACGGGCCCTATGCTACTGTGCAGTGGACCCCAGGATTTGCTGAACCCCCCAGTGGCCTCAGCTCCCATTCCCTGAGAGGCTGGTACAGCCTTGCCAGGGTCCTGCAGCTGCCACTGCCCCCCCAAACCAGCAAACCCTGGGACAGGAGATGCCTCCCCCCCCACTCCTCCCGCCCTGCCCCCCCACCCCCATCTACTCTCCCCCCCCGCCCCGTCCTGCCTGAGGATGGAACCCAGTGCCTAACACCTTCAAAGACTGCTGAGTCATATCCTGGGTCCCCCTTCAGTTTGGCTCCCCTAAGGTCCAGAGAGCAGTAGGTCAGCTCTGCTTGGGGTCGCCTGCTTTGTAGCTTTGGACAATTGTTGGCCCTTTCGGATTTCATGTCCCATAGCCACAACAGTCAGAGCTAGTTCCTCCTGTGTGAGGTCCTGCGTTCCATCCTCAAACAAACAAAAAAGATGAGCCAGAGAGACAATACAGTGAGTCCGGAGCTTGTCTTGTATGTGGCCCACCCAGATGTGATCCCCAGAACTGCCCATGATCCCCCAGGGACCTCCAGGAGTGACCCCTGAGTACAGAGCCAGGAGTAAGCCCTGAGCACTGCCGAATGTGGTCCCAAAGCCTAAAAAAATAATAAGGAAAAAGGAAAAGAAAAGGAACAACCCAGAATCCAGCTAGCCAGAGAGCAGTCGTCCTGTAGACTGGACAGACTTGCTGCAAGGGACTGCGGAGGGGGTGGGGGGGCCCAGGGGACTGGGGGGGGGCGTGGGGGCGGGACAGCACAGTGACTGTTCTAGACCTGAGGACAGATCAAAACTCAGATGGACGGGGCTAATGCAATAATACAGCGGGTATTGCCTTGTACACAGCCAACTCGGATTCAATCCCCGGCATCCCATATGGTCCCCTGAGTACCACCAGGACTGATTCCTGAGTGCAGGGCCAGGAGTAAGCCCTAAGCATCACTGGATGTGGTACAAAAAAACAAAAGCAAAAAATAAGGGGCAGGTAGCTGAAGGAGGCATTGAAACTCCTGAGCTGTTTCCAAAGGGTTCTCTGCTATGATCCGTGACCTGTGGCTCTCCGTGGCTTTCTTCAGAACCCTCATCCCTTCTCCCCTCTGCATCACCCCATGACAACATCTTCTCAGCTCCTGCACAGAAACCGCCCTTCACTCCTGGATATTGAAGGTCCACAGGAGTGCTCAGCTCAGGGCCTCCTCTGCACTCTCTCTGGCTCCTGCCACCTCCAAATCCTCTGAGGCGCAGCCCCTAGACAGGCCGCTGCCACCCTCCTGCCTAGCCTGAGGTGCGTGACGGGTAAGTCAGGCCACTCCAGGTTTGGACCCAGATGCGCCTCGCTGTGACAGTGGGCAAGTGACCTCCTTTCTCCAAACCTCAAATTCCTTCTCAAGAGGGGGTCAAACTTTCCCTACTGACAACAGCCACCCCCTGGTGGTCTCTGAGCCCCATGCTCTCAGGGGCACTTCTCACAGGTTGACTCATCTCAGAGGCCAATGGCCCCACTCCCTACACTGGAATTCTTTCTTGCTTGCTTGCTTTCTTGCTGCTCTCTCTTTGACCATATCTAGTGATGCTCAGGGCTTTCTCCAGGCTCTGCACTCAGGGATCACTCCAGGCAAGCTCTGAGTTGTAGGCAGTGGCATGTAGGCAGTGCCAGCATCCCAACCCGGGCAAGCTGCGTGCAAGGCCAACATCCTCCCTGCTGTACTATCGCTCTGGCTCTGAGACTGGAATTCTTGTCCCCGCTTTGCAGATGGAAGGTCTGGAGACCAGATGATTGTGTCCGCATGACCACAACTATGAAGGGGCAAGATGGACAAGGCTCCAGGTAGGCATCGGGTTTCTCCTTCCCCCATGCCTGGGGCCTGCGGGGAAAGTAAGCCTAAGGCCCAGCGGTGCCCGAACCCTCTCTCTTCACATCCTTCCAAATTCCTACCTCTAAATGCCAATAAGAAGACTCTCTCTGGGCTCCACTCCACCAAGTTGGACCTAGGGAGGCCCTAGTGGAACCTTCCAGTCTGGCAGGCTAAGGGAAGGGATGTTTGCACAGATGAGTGGCCCTGAGGGCGCACATAAGGTTGGGGGAGGGGGTTCTGTGCTGGTAAAAGCCTCCTCCACTAGTGCCTTGGGAACCCAGCCCCCAGCCACACCCCTGACTTTCCACATCTGCTGGAGGATGAGCTCTGGGCTCGGGTTCCAGGGAAGTCCTTCCCCCCATCTAGCTGCCCTTCCTTCCCCAAGCCCCTAGGCCTCTCTCATGGGACTAGGGCAATGAAGACCCCACAGGCCCCTCCACTCCCTTCATATCCCCCTAGGGGACCTTAGCCCTATCCTCAAAATTTTCAGTAATGCCATGGAAATTAGAGTCACCTTAAATATCCTAATCTTATAAAAATTTTATTTCAATCAGCATCTAAATGTGACCACATGTGCCCAGACCACCCAGAGACCTGGTTGGTGGTTTGGTGGAGGGGCGGGATGAACTTCTAGCTGGATGGAGAGGAAAGAGTTGCTTTGAGGCTGGGGTCTGTGTCTGGGGGGAACTTCATGTGGGAGGGATCTGTTTGTCACTGGGTCCAGATCTATCTCCTGACCTGCCCACACACTGAAGCTGAGTGGCCAGGTAGAAGCCCCCCCACCACAGCTCCCGGGCAAAAGTGTGGTCAGGCTGGGGGAAGGGGTGCAGCCTGGGTGTCCCACATTGCTCCTTAGGTTATGGGTAGTTTTGAAATTTTAATTGGGGATTCTACACCTTTTTTGCATGGAGTCCCCTAAACTCTGTAGCTGGTCCTAATGAAGGATGGCAAGATTCACATGGCCCTCTCCCTACTTATAAGCATTTACTGAGCACCTACTATGGGCAGAAAAGCAGTGCTAGGTTCTTGGGGACACAACCATGAGCATGGATGTCACCCTGAACTCACAAGAGTACCAACAGGGGCTGGAGCAGTAGCTCAGCGGGTAGGGCATTTGCCTTGCATGCAGCCGACTCAGGTTCGATTCCCAGCATCCCATATGGTTCCCTGAGCAATGCCAGGGGTCATTCCTGAGTGCAGAGCCAGGAGTAACCCCTGTGCATCGCCAAGTGTGACCCAAAAAAAGAAAAAAAGAGAGAGTACCAACATCCAAATACACGTCTGTCCACAGAACAAACATACCTCATTTCACTTCATCCTCAAAACAGGTACTATTTTCCAGATGAAAAGAAAAATAAAATAGGGATTCAAATCCTTTATCTAGCATCACATGCTGCTTAGCAGCAGAACTAGAACTGACTATTGTCTCTTCTCTGCAGCCTCTCCTTCCCTCCTGCACCACCACACACACATTCACATGCAGCAGTGCGATGTGGTCCCCCCACACAGAGGTGCTCCCAGCACCTCCCTACCTCCAGCCCCCAGCACAGGGTAACACATGTTCAATTAAAGAACTTCACATCCAGGGGCCAGAATGATAGTACAGTGAATTCGATTCCCAGCACACCCTCAAGAGTCTCTTGAGTACTACCAGAAGTGGTTTCTGAGCACTGAGCCAGGAGTAAACCCTGGGCATCTCCAAGTGTGACCCCAAAACAAAACAAAACAATAATTCACATCCAGACACGCTTCCCAAGGAGTTCCAGGAAATAGACTCGCCCTAAGATAGAAACACACAAATTACCCAGAAAATACCTACTGGATAAGAGCTTCGTGTCTGAGATGGGGTGGTTTGGACTCAAGGCCCAAATCTGCTATGAAGCAGCTGCCTATCTCAGTTTTCTCATCTGCAAAAAGGGACCATTGGTGGCAGCTGGGTTGTGGTGACAGTGATGGACTTCAGCACTGGCCCAATGTCACTCTTCAGTAAATACTAGCAGTTGCTGGTGCCCCTTGCCCACTCTTACGTGCGCTGACGCCCAGACCCCATCCTCCCAGCCTCAGTGCCCTCGGACGGGCAATTCAGGCCTCAGAGCCAGGAGGGAAGAGCAGTTGCCCCTCCTGGTCACCCCCCCCCCCCCCGGCTCTTCCTGGGCAGACACGAGGCTGCTGCTCCTCACGGGTCCTCAGAGGTGTCCTGGAGGAGGTGGGTGCACCCTGTTCCCTGGGCTGCCTCCTTCACTGGTTCCCCCAACACCCACACCGTAGCCTCCTGCAGCGCCCTCTCCACCCCCTTCCCCACAGTAGAAACTTTCCTCTCCTTCTGCCAGGAGCTTAAATTGCCCCCAGGAATGCACCGTGTCCCGCAGCTCCCCTGGCCAGCGGCAGCCCTGGGGTCAGGCCTGGCCCTGCATCAAAGGCTGGGGATCGGTAACAGCGAGGCTCCTCGCTGGCCGCCACCCTCTCCCGTCCTCCCCTTTGGCGTGCGAGGAGCGGCAGCACATGGTAGCACTTAAGTGCTGGGAGGACGGGAGGACGCTTTTCCTGCACCACCACCCCGCCGGCGGCGTCCACAATGAGCTACTTGTTAGGAGAGGATTTTCATTTAGTTAACGCAATTTCTACTCCTGGCCCTCCGTTGCCACCTCCTTCTGGGACTCAGAGGCCTAGTCCAGAAAGCCGGGGGGAGGGGGGGGGGGGCGGTGAGGCATCCACCAGGGGAAGGTGTAACCCGAGTATGTCACTGGAGTAGGGGGGTCAGGAAAGGAAGGACTCTTACATCAGGGAAGCTGGCTTCATGCTCTGGTCTCCTCGCAGGATGTAAGCGGGGCGGCAGGGGGGGGGGGGGAGAGGGGGGAGTTGGGGAGGGACCACAGCAAGCTTGTGCATGTAATTCAGGCCAGCAGGAGAGTTGGGGGGCAGTGGGGAGGGGGTGCTGGGGGGGGACAGACTTCCATTGCTCTGATTCAGCAGACAGACCCTCAGCCTGGTGCCATATTCAGATCCCATGGTGGGTACTGCGGGAGGGAATCACTTCCGGGCTCTGAACAGCCTCTGAGATTTGCTTCATCAGGTGCATCTTCTAGCAAATTCTGGAAACCAGAGTCTGTCCTATTGTTGCTCTGACACAATACAGTGTGATCTGGAGCCCCCTGGTGGCCAAATGCTATAACGTGCATCTTCTCAGCTCTGCCATGCCACATCGGGGACCTCTTCCAGCCCCAGAACTCCCCTGCAACCTAGGGATCTTGGGACCCCTCTTTAGCCAGACAAACCTGCCCCCTCTGGCTAGGAGGGTATCCCAGTAGGACTGGGGGAGTGGGAGAGGCCAGGCCAGCTGTGTCTATGTGTGCAGGGTGCGGGGGTCTCTGGGAAGCAGGGGTCTATGTGACCAGTAACCAACCCAGCAGTGCGGTGGGGAGGACCAGAAGTTAGGAAGCTGGAACATGTGTGTGTCTCACCTGAGAGATGAAGTGATGTCTCCCCATAGCTCTGTGTGCTCAGTCGGTCCTTTGTCCCTTCTCTGAGCCCTTGGGTAATCACCAGGCAAAGGTAGGAGGAGCCCCCAGGTTCTCTGCCCGCAGAGCTTGCTGACCCACTATGCTGTTCAAGCTAAGCCCGAGAAAGAAACTTTCCAAGACTTTTCACCATGCAAAGGACTTCTGGGAAGAAGGTTATGGGAGGAGAGGAAGGGTGAGCCCCCCCTTACCCCCAGAGGAACAGGGTAATGCCGCTCACTTTCCTGGCAGGATCAAGACCCCATGCGGCACACTCCCCCTCTGAGCCTCACCCCAACCCTTACTCCAGCTATTCAAACTTGGATGCTGGGGCTAAGGACACACTGGACCAAACTGGATTGCTGTCTGGGGGCCCCAAAATACACCTGGAAGGCAGAGGGCCAGGACTCAGGAGGAGCAGGAGAAACAGTACAGTGAGTAGGGTGCTTTTCTTACACACGACTGATCTGGATTCAATCCCTGGCACCACCTATGGTCCCCTGAGCACTCCCAGGAATGATCTCTAAGGGCAGAGCCAGAGGTAAGCCCTAAGCACAGCTGGGTGTGATACAAAACCAAAATAATGATAAAGAGGAGCGAAAGTGTTCTCTGGGACCGGAAGTTACTGCCTCGCTGTGATGTAACCCCACTGAAGGCAAGTCAGGTGCATATTTCTGCTGACCAAGTCCGAGCACCCCGATGCACACTGTACAAACACATACACCTCAAGTACAATCAGGGCTATCCTCAGAACAGCCCTCAGCAAGGCCTGGGGGCACCTTTCTCTACCACCTGCAGCAAGACCTAGGCAAATACCTGAGAAACTCAGGTGCTGAGCTCTACACAGCCAGGTGAGCTTTGAATTGAACCCTTGCTTTATCCACTTGCTAGTTGAATAACCTTGGGCCACTGTGGCCTTTCCTCTGAAAACAGAATGATTATGAACCAGGTAATGCATATAAAGTTCTCAGAATGGAGGGGCCAGAGATCGTAGTGGGAAGAGACCTTACCTTGCAGGCAGTCAACCTCAGTTTGATCCCTGGCACCCCATATGGTCCTCTGAGCCCTGCTCAGAGTGATCCCTGAGCACAGATTGTCAGTGATTCCTGAACACATCACCATGTATGGCCAAAAAACAAACCAAAAAAAGAGGGTTGGGGGGTTGAGCACACATAGCCAGGGCTTACTTGGTGTTGCCTAATGGTGGAGCCAGGGTTAGTCAACTTTACATATGCTGAAATAGTGGCCTGCTTTAAAGATTTTGCTACAGACAGAAGACCCCAAAATGATGCCCTAAGGCATCATTTGCCTTAGGTTGCCCTGACTCGGGTATGTGGGGAAAAATCATTGCTAGATCATACAATCAAGCAGTACCTAGAAACTAAGTTACTCATCTCACCCACTATTGCAGAAATCCCAGGGCTGAGATAAAGAAGAGAACACAGCAGGCTGGAGCTATAGTACAGTGGGTAGGGCGTTTGCCTTGCATGCGGCCAACCCAGGTTCAATCCCCGGCATCCCATATGGTCCTCCAACCATCACCAGGAGTGACCTCTATGCATCACAGGATGTGACCCAAAAAAAGGAAAAAAAAAATGAAGAAGAAAACACAGGTCAGAGAGATAGATAGTACAGAGAGTAGGTTTGCCTTGCATGTCACCAATCCCAGTTTGATCCTCGGCATCCCATACGGACCCCTGAGCACCACCAGGAGTGATCTCTAAGGACAGAGCCAGGAATGAGCCCTGAGCACCACTGGGTATTGTCCCCAAACCAATGGGAGGCAGAAAAAAAAAAAAGTAGGACACGATTGGGATTTCACTCAAGAATGTCTTTATTGAATAATTTGTAAGAAAAAGGATGGACCCTCTGTAAAAAGAGGAGATGTAGCCTCCAAACAGCAGGGAGGAACGGGCCCTGGGCGGCTTCCCAGAAGTCGGTGTTTCCCGCACGGCTGGCTTCCCTTTGCTGGCGAGCACTAGAATGTGTCATACTGCAGCTAGCAACTCCGCCCCGCCCCCGCAGCCTCTTCCCCTGGCCCGCAAGCCTGGATTCCTACCACCACTCACCAATGGCTCTATTTCTTCTTGTTTGACCTCACATACACAAAGCAGGTGCTCTCCAACTGAACCACAGCCCCGGCCCCTCCAACGCTTCCTGAAGTTCCAGTACCAGATGCACTAGGTTTGCATCTGGACGAGTTAAAACAGCCTTTGCTTTGGAAAATTCAAACAGGAATGTAAAATGGTTGGAGCTCTTTCTAGTCCAGCTGAGACGGATACAACCAGCCCTTCTGAAGGGAAAGGGAGCGAAGATTTCCCTCCTCGATCTGCAGTGGAGGGAGGTGGGGGGCAGGGTCAAGGAATTTTATCACAGTCTGCTCTTTATTAGCATGGAGAATGGAGACAAGGGTTGAAGAATATATAACATCCGAGTTAAGAGTCACTGAGTCTGGAGCACAGGCAGCATCGAGGCCCTCCGACTCCAGCAAGCACTCCTGCTGGCTACCCGGCGTCGGGGCATGGTCACTCCTCTCCAGCTGGGAGATTGTCCTCAATCCGTCTGATGAACCTCATCCGGATTTCTGTCACACCGTCTCCTTTCAGGGTGTCCTGGACAAACTTGGCCTCCACGGCCATCTGGACCTGGAGACAGTGGGACAATGAGGGAGCAGCTGCCTGGTCACCACTTCCAGGGTATCACTGTGATGGGTTATAATGGATTCATCCATACACGCTCCAAAGGGAGCCTAAGGTTCGGTTACAAGTTTGTAGGGTCAATGTTCCCTTCCCCAAATCCCAAGTAGAAATTCAGCAAAGAACCCTTACAAATGAAACTCTCAATCTGGAACACATGTCCCTAGGCTTTGGGGGCCGCCAGCATCACCCCCTAGCCTGGAAGAGAGAAACACCCCAAAGCATATCCTATATTCAGCAGCATCACCGTTTCAAGAAGCAAAGTGCAGGGGTGAGCGCAGGGTTTTTTTGTTACTCTCATACATTCACTTAAACACTCAACAAGCCCCAGCTCTATTTCAGGAGTCCCAGAAAGGAAAGTGCTGCACTCACCATCTCCAAGGCTCCCCGCAACACCCCACACAAGAGATTGGAATAAATAAGGGATGAGTGATTATCAGGAAGCTCCACAAAGTCCACCAAGGGGTTATTTTCCAAAATGAGGGAGAATTCGTCACCGGCTGGACTCCAATTGGTGATACTCGGAGTGATGCCCAAGTACATCTTGAAAGCCACCTGTCAGGGGACATACAAGAGCACTGTGGGAAGGGCAGGAGGGACAAGTTCAAGAGGGAAGGGAGATGG
The DNA here is from genome assembly GCF_029834395.1 of Sorex fumeus. Lineage (NCBI taxonomy): Eukaryota > Metazoa > Chordata > Mammalia > Eulipotyphla > Soricidae > Sorex > Sorex fumeus. Next base: position 51,312,389 of record NW_026606104.1, read on the forward strand.
GATGTGAACGGCATGGGAGCAAAACTAAGGCCAATTTTCTAGACAGAACGCTGGAGCCTGCGGTAGGCCAGGTTCCAGAGAGAGGGAGAAGCGGCGGCATGGCAATCGGCCAGGCCCTGCTGCACGGCATAGCTGACGGGGCTGTCCAGAACAGCATCCAAGGTCAGGCCCCACCTCTGCCCCGTCTGCCTGCTGTCTGAGCTACCTAAGCCCCTCCTTTTTTGGGGGGGAGTGGGGCTTGATCGCAGCTAGTGGTGCTCAGGGGCTACACCTGGTATGGCGCTTGGGGACCAAGCAACTATGCAGTGCTGGGGTCAGCCCTTTGAACTCCCTCTCCAAACCCTGAACCCTTTTTTTGTTTTTTGCTTTCTGGATCACACCCGGCAATGCATAGAGGTTACTCCTAGCTCTGCACTCAGGTATTACTCCTGGCGGTGCTCGGGGGACCGTATGGAATGTGAGGGATCGTACCAGCCTCGTGCAAAGCAAACGCCCCGCCCTCTGTACTACTGCTCCAGCCCCACCCAGGAACCCTTCTGCTTAAAAGTAACCTCAAGTCACTACGGTTGGGTCACTGTGACGTCATACACCATCAGCCTCCCTCGGCTCTGGGAGCGGCCGGGAGACTCTACAACAGACAGAACCAACCTTTTCCGGCAACTGAGTCCACAGAGCTATAGACACTTAGTCATTTATTATTAATACAATAATATGTAACTCCAATACTGCTGAGAACAAAGTTACTTTAAGAACACTATATTAAGTGCATTCTTTTTATCTGAATACTCATGTCCACTACTTCATTTGCTAACAACAACCTCTAAAGAAAGTTATTTTCTTCATCTTAAAGATGAGGTAACTGGACATTTTAAAAATTGAAAGTAAGTTACCTAAAAACTAAGTACTAGAGGCAGAATTTGAAACCAGGATTATCTGAGTCGAAAGCCTCATATTATTTCTTTTCTCACCTGGGGATGGGGTGGTGGGTGGGTTCTGGGGGTCACACCTGGCAGTGGTCAAGGGACCATGCAGTGTTGGGTCCCAGGACTCCTGCATGTAAAGCAGGTGCACGAGCTCTCCCCAGTCCCAAACCCTGTGTTGCTGCCAAGCTACCCTGTGACATGATCACTGGGAAAAGCACCATCTGGTTTTGTTTTCATCAAAGTTTTAATCCACAGGCATGACCGCAACCACTGGTCCTTTTTCAATAATCTGTCCTGTCCCCAACCTATCAGGAAGGCTTCTCTGGCCCAAGCAGCTGCCTCACTAACTAGTCTCTGGAAAGTTAAGGACCTCCCGAAAGGGAGAGGGAGAGTGATGAGCAGAAGTCCTTGATGACAATCCTTTAGCATAACCCAGGGCCCCTGAACAACGAGTGACCTTGGCGATGACATCTGCCGTTTCCCGAAAGTCATGGCACCTCCCAACATTCGACCGTGCCAAGAAATCTTCAATCAGTCGAACTCCAATGTTATAGCCCCTGCGAAGGAAAAGAGAGCAGCCTAGTGAGGCCTGAGCATCTGTGTCTGAACGTGAGGCTCCTGGAGGGAGAGGGAAAATGGGGATAATCCCAGAACATCCCAGTGAAATGGGGGCGAACAGTCTGAGAGAAACGGGGGTTGAATAAGCATGAGGAGTCTGTGCTGGAAACCACTGAACTATGAAGATTCCAGGTATGAGGAAGCCCCTCCTGATCGCTCTCCCAGAGATGTCACTCACATTTTGTCCAGTTGTTTATTCACGTCTTCATCATTCTCATAGTCCTTGCACAGCTGGGTGACCAGAGCCCCATAGGTCAAGGTGAACAGCTCAGAGCTCTGCAAGAGAATCCAAAGGGAGTCAGAGCTGAGCAGCGAGAAAGAGAAAGCGGCCTGGGACAGGGATGGCCTCGAGGCAACGCTCAGGGTCTGCAGAAGACAACCTGTGCCTGGCGCGAGAGTCCAGCGTGCCCCTTACCACTGCCGGCACACCACGTGCTGAGCACTCACTGCCCACACCCCACGGGCTTCTACCAACCACAGAATCTGGGAGCAGGAGTCAGTCACCAGATATTGTGGAAGAGAGACCCAAAGTGGGCAAGACACAAACGGGCAAGAGCATGCCCCATCCCACCCCCAGGCGTTAGGGTAGTGGAGTGTCCTGAGCAAGTATTCAAGTTCACTCCTAAGACGCCCCACGAAGAGCAACAGGAACAGCCCCTCACCCTCTACAGGGAAAGAAGTCCCTGCTAAGCCCAGTGCAGATGATAAACCCTTTCCTCAGTCATCAGCCTGGTTAGCTCATGGTCCTGTTTATCAGAGCTAAAGGATTCCAGGGAAGAGGGAGATTCTGAAAAACATACCATCTTTTATGTAACCAGGCTGGTTCCCGTTGCAACCAGTTAAATCCCAGAAACACTCTAATTTTTTTTTTTTTGCTTTTTAGGTCACACTCAGCGATGTCTAGGGGTTGCTCCTGGCTCTGCACTCAGGAATTACTCCTGGAGGTGCTCAGGGGACATATGGGATGCCAAACCAGGTCAGCTGCATGCAAGGCAAATGTCCTAGACACTGACTATCGTTCTGGCCCCTATCACACAAACTCTTGCTCAGAATCCTGACACCCTCCTACCACGAACAGATATGAAAGAGAACAGGAAGTCAAATACCAAGACTCCAGATGAAAGCAGTGCAGGGGAAGCATTATTAAAGATATCAGGGGCTGGAGAGATAGCACAGCAGGTAGGGCGTTTGCCTTGCACGCGGCCGACCCAGGTTCGATTCCCAGCATCCCACATGGTCCCCTGAGCACCGCCAGGAGTAACTCCTGAGTGCAGAACCAGGAATAACCCCTGTGCATCGCCAGGTGTGACCCAAAAAGCAAAAATAAATAAATAAATGATGTCAACAGCACACTGGGACTCACAGACTCACAAGGAAAGAAAGGCTCACAAGGAAAGAAAGGTGGAGAGAGAGTACAGCAGGCAGGGCACTAGCCTTGAATGCAGATGACCCAGGTTCAATCCTAGGCATCCCTCAGATTCTCAAGCCCCACCAGGAGTAAGCCCTGAATACTGCCTCAACCCCCCCCCCCAAAAAAAACAAAAGCCAAAAGTCAAAAGACTGCCATCCCTGCTCATGGGGAAGCCAAGCCCAGCAGACGTGGAGCAAAGGATCTGTCTTCAGATTTCTGGACAGCCCTGAAAAAAATTGTGTGGGGGAGAAAAAAACAAACGTGTGTTTTTGTTTGGTTTTGGGTCGTATCCGCTGTGCGCTCAGGGATCACTCTTGGCAGGGTTTGGGGAACTGTATTAGATGCCAGGGATCGAACCCAGGTCAGCCTGGCACAAGGCAAGCACTCAACCTGATGTACTATCTTGCAGCTGGATCCCTTCACTTCATTTTCTACCCCCACAACTCTGTGAAGCAGAAAGGCAGGGAATAAACCCCCCTTTAACCATAAGGCAACTAGGCCAATGATTAAGTAATCTGCCCAAGGACAAAGCTTGTTATCGACAAAAGTGATTTTGGGGAACTGAAATAGAGTTTCTGTGTCAATGGTCATTTGATCCACTGTTACCCACAACTGCAATATTAATAAGTCCTCGTAAAAGCAAGCAAATAAACATCTCAGCTGCACTGGGGAGTCATAAAGAATCAGTTTTGGAATCAGGAAGCTTTTTGAACTCAACTAAAACAGTCAGATCAGGTGTCTCCAAGAAACCATTTACCAAATACAGCAATTAGGGGAAGCTATTAAGGGGAGAAGGCTTTCTTAGTAAAATTAAGGACTGGCACCAGAATGGCTTGGGCATGAATGGATGGAGACAATCCAGCAGTTACCAGTCCGTAGACTTGGCACCACTGCATTAAATCAGGAGCTCTTTCCTTCCATTATTCATGAGCCCTAGGATAGACTCAAAGAACCTGCCCCCTGCCACCCCCATGATGCTAAGTTGACCCGTATGCCATGATACTGTTACACATGCAGTGCACACAGGTAAGAAAAATCTGGGTCCTGGGTCTGGAAGTACAGTACAGTGGGTAGGGCTCTTGCATTGCAAGTGGCCGATCCACGTTCATTCCTCAGCACCACATATGGTCAGCCAAGCCCCACCTGGAATGATCCCTGAGCACTCAGCCAAAAGTATCCTAATCATGCCAGGTATGGCTCAGAAAACATATATATATATAATGTATTTTATATATATAATATCTACAACCCAGTGGGGTTGGGTTATAGAAAAAAAATCATTCAAAGTTTACTATGTACAAGGACTACCTAATAGGAGACAGGTGATAAACATATGATAATAAGTTATATAAAGAAAAATAAAGCATACACAATAAAACACGTATAAAGAAAAATAAATAGGAGCCGGAGTGGTAGTACAGTGGGGAAGGGCATTTGCCTTGCATGCGGCCGACCCGGGTTCGATTCCCAGCATCCCATATGGTCCCCCAAGCACTGCCAGGAGAAATTCCTGAGTGCAGAGCCAGGAGTGATCCCTGAGCATCGCTGGGTGTGACCCAAAAATAAAAAAAAAAAGAAAAAGAAATATAAAAGGTAAAGAGATGGCATAGGGGGTTAGGGCACATGCTTTTCCTGTGGCTGAACTTGGTTCAATCCCTGGCATCCCACGGTCCTCCAACCATTGCTGGGCACAGTCCTGGTAGCTCCAGAGTGCCATTAGATTGGCACCCGGTGATCTTGGTCACTGAAGGCCTCGAGCAGTATGTGGACTCTGGCGCTGGCATTGAACTCTGGCCTTCTTGGCTGAGAATCGCAGGAAGGGGCCCCTGAGCACCTTGTGGGAGGTCCCTAGACATTAAGACATACATATAGGTATAGACATCAACCTTAATGCCTTTGTGTGTGTGTGTGTGTGTGTGTGTGTGTGTGTGTGTGTGTGTGTGTGGAGAGGAGAGCCAAATAACCAAACAAAAACATCACTTTTGTTCACTTTAAAAGGGGACATCCCAGCAGTACTAGGAGCCACCAGGAGGCCTGTGTGTGCCAGGCCCTCATTTCAGTACCATGGACTATTTCCTCAATCCAGGAGGGAGAATTTTATAAAGGGGAACTTGGGCCTCACATGCAAGGCAAGCACTCGACCTCTAATTCTCCATCTCGATGTGCCAGGTACTAGCTGTGAGATTTAGGTTAAGTCACTTCACTTCACTAAATCTCAGTGCCCTCACACAAAACACAACTACCAGTAAAATCTGTCGAGCCAATCGCAACATTACTCAAGGCTTTCTCACAGACCAAGAAACCATAGGAGTGGCGCACACCAGCAGAGCCAATGTGCTGCTCGAGTCCTTGTCAGGCACAGCCTCACAGAGAAGTTCAGACGAGCTGTCCACTTTGTCACAGCACCATGTCCAGTCCAGACAAGGTACACCGCACCTCACAACTTCCTGGCTTTTCAATTAGAGAGGGCCCCGGGGCCAGAGAGACAGAGTAATAGGTAAGGGACTGGCCTTGCTCTTGGTGCCTGATCCCTGCAGGAATGACCCCTCGGTGAAGAGCCAGGAGTAAGCCCGAGCACTGCCAGACAATCCATCAATCAGTGCCACAGGCAAAACATGAACCAGTCTGAAGGGGGCCGACCTTTGCAGCTAATGCTCCACACAGCTTCTGTTAACGCATGTTCTCTAGTGTAACTGCCCCCAGCAGCTGCGGGTGGAAGGCTGCTAACAGCGCTGAGCCTTCGACTGCCTGCTGGGCTCATTCACGGAGACCTAGTGCTGCGACTAAAGCAGAAACTCCCCCCTGAGCCCTGTAGAACACAGCTTCTAGGGTTGGTTAGATTACGGGGACAGAACACAGTTGTACAGCCTGTTTGTCATGGGATCCAAGAGTCAAACACTGGAGGCCAGACAATACAGCTAGTAATACGCTCATGAGCCTAGGTTCGATCCCCAGCACCCCATACGGTCCCCGGGGCATCACCAGAAGTAATTCCTGAGCACTGCCAGAAGTAATTCCTGAGCATCACAGGGTGTGGCCCAAAACCAGAGCAAAAGCAAAAAAAAAAAAAAAAGACTATAAAGATATACTTCCACTGCTAGCTTCACACTGTATTACCTCAATTTAACCTCAACAATCAATGGCATACATCTATCAGTGCCTTTTTGTGGGGAGAAGGGGGCAGTCCCAGCATTTCGAGTCAGCTAGACAGTGCCAGGGATCAACTCTAAGGTCTCTCACTTGTAAGGCATGTGCTCATTTATTTGAACCACATTCCTGCCCACCCCACTCCCCACCACTATCTTTCAGAATTTCTTTTTTTTTTGTTAGTTTGTTTTGGAGCCACACCCAACGGTGATCAGGTTTTTAGTTTTTAGGGCTCCCGGCTCTTAGCTCAGGGGACCATTAGTGATGCTGGGGGATGAAACCTGGGTCGACCACATGCAGGGCAAGCACCTGGCCCTTAATTTATTTTCTTAAAGATGGTGAAACCTGGGACCAGAGAGATAGTGCAGGAGGTAAGGAGCATGACTTGCATAAGGCTGGCCTGGTTCAAACCCCAGCACCACAAGGTGCCCTCAGCATCAATGGAGGACCTCGGATCTTTTCCAGGTGTGGCCCTGGAGGCCCCTGAGCACCCCAGGCTGACCCTGGCTTTACAGGGTCTTTAGAGCACCCCCCCCCCTGCCTGGTTGGTTAAATATTACCAGGAGTGGCCCCTAGCCGCCTGAGCACAGCAAGGGAAGCTTACCCACAAGAAAAGATGATGAAACTGGGCAAGAGATGGCTCAAGGTCTGGAGAACTTATTTCGCATGCACGTGCCCCAGACTCCATCCCAGCACCACATGCTCCGCCAGCCTTGCCCCCACCCACAAGCACCGTCAGGAGAAGACCCTGAGCATCACTGGATGTGACTAATTCCCCCCAAAAACTGATAAGGGCCAGATTGTGTAGCAGGTAGGGCATTTGCCTTGCATGCGGCCAATCTGGGTTTGATCCCCGGGACCCCATTATTTTTCCCTGAACCCGCCAGGAATGATTCCCTGAGGCAGAGTCAGGAGTAAAATCTGAGCACCCTGGGTGTAACCCAAAATCCCCCCAAAATAAATAATAAATTGCCTAGATGCTAGGAATGGTTAAGTGAACAAAATAAACCCTTGCTGTGTTGGGGTTTTCATATTCACAAGGAAGACTGAAAAATAAAAAGGAATGATGCCATTTATAATGAAATATTTGATGCCATTTATAATGAAATATTTAGGGCCACGGTGATAGTTCACAGGGCTTTGCATGCTAGAAGCCTGGGCTCAATCCCCTGCATCACATGGTTCCGTAAGGACCAGCAAAGATGACCCCTGAGTAATTCATTAGAAGTAGCCCTGGACACTTCTTGGGTGTGGCCAAATAAATAAAATATAATGAAATATTTAAGTGAAAAAGTACTATGGAGAAAAGTAGGGGCCGGAGCAACAGTACAGCTGGTAGAGCACTTGCCTTGCACCCGGTTGTCCTGGGTTCAATCTCCAGCAGCCCCTAAAGTCCCCTAAGCCCACCAGGAGTGATCGCTGAGCACAGAGTCAGGAGTAAGCCCTGAGTATTGCAGATTGTGGCCCAATAACAAAAAAAAAAGAGAGAGAGAGAAAGGAAAAATAAGCGTCAAATAAAAAGGTAAGAGACTAGCCAGGTAATTAGGCACCTCAAAGGAGGGCACGTCTGAGCAACTGTGTGAGTAACTAGGAGATTCTGTGGGAAGGACAACACTTGGGCAGAGAGCAGCAGGTAGCACCAGTGCCACCCTGACTCCCTCGCCTCACCACAGCTGAGTGGGTGCTGCTGTTTAGGTCAGGAACCTGCAGGTTCCTGACAAAGTGATATTCAAGATACTGAGGCTAGAGCAACACTACAATAGGTAGGGTATTTGCTTCACATGTGGTCGACCTGGGTTCAATCCCCAGCAACCCATAAGGTCCCTGAAGCACAGCCTGGAGTAATTCCTGAGTGCAGCACCAAGAGTAACCCCTGAGCACTACTGGGTGTGGCTTAAAAACAAGATTCCAATACTGATCTCAAATTTTTTCTTTTTTTTTTTTTTTTTTTTTGCTTTTGGGTCACACCCGGGGATGCTCAGGGATTACTCCCGACCCTGCACTCAGGTATTGATTGCTCCTGGTGGAGCTCAATAAACCCTTGCTGTGTTGGGGTTTTCATATTCACAAGGAAGACTGAAAAATAAAAAGGAATGATGCCATTTATAATGAAATATTTGATGCCATTTATAATGAAATATTTAGGGCCACGGTGATAGTTCACAGGGCTTTGCATGCTAGAAGCCTGGGCTCAATCCCCTGCATCACATGGTTCCGTAAGGACCATATGGAATGCTGGGGAAGAAACCCAGTTTGGCCACATGCAAGGCGAACGCCCAAACTGCTGTGCTATTGCACCAGCCCCTTGATCTCAAATTTTTTATTTATTTATTTTAAACTTTCTCCTGCCCCCGCGCCTGGCTGTCCTCACTGGGGCCCTTGGAGGGGAGCGGGTTGAGCTTTCCTCCCCGTCCCGACCAGGGCTCCGGCAGCCAAAGACCTCCAGGACCAGCCACCACCATGCTGAGACCACTCTCCGCACACCTGACGGTACGGGCAGAGGAACAAAGGCAAGCGGGACCCAGGGCCGAGATCTCCAAGTCTACTCGGATCGGAGCTGAGCATCCTCCACCCAGATCCTCCAAATTCCAGTAGGCGGGAGTCACACCCACCAACTGGCCCCCTGGCACCGTGTAATCCCATCAACGGCCAAGACTCAGAGACTATAAAAACCAGCTCCCAGAACCACGTGGCCGCATTTGCGGCTGCGCGACATCTTATTATCTCATTCCTACCTTGGACAAACTGGCAGGCTACCGAATGTAACCTGCCCACACAGCAGAGTCTGGCAAACTCCCCGTGGCGTACCCAATATGCCAAATACCAGTAACAATGATGGGTCTCATTCTCCTAAAGAGCCTTGAATATAATCTCAGGGCTAGGATGAAGGAGACGTTACTAGGGCCTGCTTGAGGCAATCGACGAATAACAGGATGGTCGTGATCGTGATTCGTGATTTTAAACTTTTAAAAAATGTCCAAACTTGGGGCCAGAGAGATAGTATAGGGGTTAGAACGCCTGCCTTGCTGACACTTCAGAGATTCCCCAGAGCTTCATCAGAGTGACCCCAGAGTGCAGAGCCAGATGTAAGCCCTGAGTACTGCCCTGTGTGGTCCAAAGACAAAGAAATAAAAAAAAGTAAAAAAAAACAAAAAAACAAAAAAAAAACCCACAAAGGTAGAAAACTCAAAAAGAAAATAAAAAGTACAGAAAATATGAAAACTCAGCAGGAAACCCTCTCCCGAACTTAGGGAAAGAAGGAGGAAGCAAAAGATTTGCCATGCCCCATTTTTAGAGTATTCTCATTTGCAGGTAGAAGCACTGTTCCCATTTACAGAGAAGAAAACTGAGTCAGTTGAGTGGACAGAATTCCAACCAAAGTCCATGCTTTTCCCTTTACATGACACTGTTTCCTATAAAAAGTCTCTTTTTCTTTTAATTCTTTTAATTTCATATTATGCTGTCCAAAATACGAGTATTTTTAAGAGTACACACCCAGTGGTGCTCAGCAGCTAGTCCCAGAATAGAGCTTGGGAGACCATTCAATGCGGGGGATGGAGCCCAGGCCTCTATCATGTGAAGCACACACTCCAGCCCACTGAGCAATTTCTCTAACTTCCAAACCAGGAATTTTGTGTTGTGTTGTTTTGATTTGGGGGCCACACTTGATGGTGCCTAGGAGTGTCCCCATACAGTGCTCAAAGGATCAAATGTGGTTTGAAACAGGGTCTGTAGGATGCAAGGGAAGAGTCTTAACCCCTGCAATATCACAACAATCCCCCAAACAGGAATTCTTTGTATGTTTGGGTTTGGGGCCACACCCTGTGATGCTCAGCCCTTACTCCTGGCTCTGAACCCAGGGATCACTCCTGGTGGGGCTCAGGACAATATTGGACAGCCAGGAGAAGACGTCAGTTGGCTATGTGTAAGGCGAGGGCCCTATCCACTGTACCATTGTTCTGGCTCCCCCCAAAATAAAGAAATTCTTTTTCTTTTTTTTTGGTTTTGGGCCACAAACAACTCTGAATTGCTCAGAGTTTACTCCTGACTCTACCACACTCAAGAATTACTCCTGGCGGAGCTGAAGCAATAGCACAGTGGGTAGGGAGTTTGCTTTGCACGCGGCCGGCCAGGGTTCGATTCCCAGCATCCCATATGGTCCCCCGAGCACCGCCAGGAGTGATTCCTGAGTGCAAAGCCAGGAGCAACCCCTGAGCATCGCCGGGTGTGACCCAAAAAGAAAAAAAAAATTACTCCTGGCAGTACTAGAGGGACTATAGGGAATGTTGGGGATCGAACCCAGAACCTAGTTCTGCCATGTGCAAGGCAGACACTCTACCAGCTATAATACTGCTCCAGCCCCCAAAACAGGAATTCTTTTTTTTAAAACAATATATTTACTTATTTATTTTTTGCTTTTTGGGTCACACCTGGCAATGCACAGGGGTTCTTCCTGGTTATGCACTCAGAAATTACCCCTGGTGGTGCTCAAGGGACCATATGGGATGCTGGGAATCGAACCCGGGTCGGCCAAGGCAAACACTCTACCCGCTGTGCTATTGCTCCAGCCCTCAAAACAGAAATTCTTAAAAGCTGTACCATAGAATATTGACAAGGAGAACACAAGTCCCTCCCCTATCATCCCCCGCCCGCAAATATTATAAGTAAATATCTGTGTATATGTTAATCTATTTCCTGTTTCTGGGGAGATGAGTCATAGCTACCATCAGCTTCTTAAAATGGGTCTGAGAAAAAAAATGTCCTACTCAAATGTTCCAGGGACTCCTGCAGTCCATTTTTGGGTTGTTGTTTTTTTTTTTTTTGGTCCTGGCTCTCCACTCAGGAATTACTCCTGGTGGTGCTCTGGAGACTATATGGGATGCCAGGGAAAAACTGAATGACGGAACGCAAGGAAAGTGCCCTACCGGCTGTACTATCTTTTCCCTCAAATACACACATACACACACACACACACACACACGAAATAGTAATTCTGGTGGCTGTTTCTAGTTTAGGAGGCAAAGATGTAAGGAAATTTTAATCCTTCCCTCTGAGGCCAAATGTCACTATTCCCATGGGTCCTGGGCTCTCTCCTTGGATACTCAGTTTGAAGTGTCAATTCAAAGACAGCAGGGGTAATTCTGGAAGAAGGCAGAGAGTGTGCAAAAAGAAAAAAAACGCCAACAAGTCCCCTTCCTTTGGAGGAAAGAAAAACGGCGCCCACCTCCCTTTCCAGTTCCTGCATTACCTGCAGCAAAACTTCACGGGGCCCTCTTGAGGTTCCTCTATTCCCCAAAGCAGGCCAAGAGCCCCGCTTCCTGCCCACTGGGGTCCCCCTGTTCCTCCAGCCCCAAATTCCTTTCTGCAAGTGCAGGATCTGCGCAGCGCGGCAGGGTAGCGGGGAGAGGGAACCCGGCCCAGGAGCCACGGGCAGCACCAGCTCCGGAGAGGGAGGCCTGGGTTAAAATGCCAAGTCTTCCCTCGCTGTAAGCCGGGCTAATTCCTGTAACTTCTCTGGGCTGAAAAATGGCGAGAGCCTCATCCACCTGCGCGAGCGGCGGGCGGAATTAGATGCCGAACGGGAAAGTGCTCGGCCGGGGGCGAGCGCAGTACTGTTACTGCCGTCGTGGTTGTTGGGGGAGGACAGCTGCACTCAGGCCTCCGAGGAGGGTCTGGGCGCCGACTCCAGCGCCCCCTCCCCCAAACGTCAGCCTCGGGCTGCGGAGTGGGTCTCTCGGCTCCCGACGAGCAGCCGCTTCCCACCCTGCGGACCCAGCCCGTCCCCGAAAGGGTCCCCGTCCCGACCGCGCCGCGCGCCGGGCCCCTTCCCCAGTGCGTCTCCCTTCCGCCGAGGCCACCCGCTCGAGTTACCATTTTCTTGCTCTCGGTGCCGCGGTTCGCCTGCCTCGACATGATGACCGTCGCCCCACCCCGCCTCGCCGCAGGCCCACTCGGCGACACCTTCCGACACCTCCAGTCCCAGTGGCGGCCCCTCGGCTGGAGGGATCAACCGGCACGGACTCACCGCGCCTGCGCGACCTGCCGCGGAGCCCCACGGGATTCGTAGTCCCGACGACGGGCGATTCCCGCCCCATAAACGTCGGACTACAACACCCAATAGCCCCGCTGACAGCGCCGCCCCTTGGCGTACCCGGACTACAACTCCCGGAGTGCTCCGCGCAGCGCGTTGGGATTGGACTCGCGCTCTGGCCGCGGGGTGGCGTCCGCGGCTTGCCGGTGGTGCTGTGTGCTCCGCGGTCTCCCCACATCCCCCGCCCCACCCGCCTCTCCGCCACCCCGCCACCCCGCCTCCGACTCCCCAGTCAGAGGTTCTCTGCAAATTTCTCTCGTTGGGTTTGGTCATGGAAAGTCCCTCCTTCGAACTAGCTTCTTCCGCTGTTGCTGCAATTCAGAACCAGCAGCTCCCAGGATGACCTAGAAAATTCGCAAGGATTCTCACAGATTGTGGGGTTTTTTTTTTTTTTGGGTGGGGGGGGGGTCACACCCGGCAATGCACAGGGGTTACTCCTGGCTCATGCACTCAGGAATTACTCCTAGTGGTGCTCGGGGGACCATATGGGATGCTGGGAATCGAACCCGAGTTGGCCGCATGCAACGCAAACGCCTTACTCGCTGTGCTATTGCTCCAGCCCCTCAGATTGGTTTTTTTTACTTAGCACTGTTCTTAGCACTGTCCTCCCGTTTTTCGTTGATTTGCTCCAGCGGTCCCAGTCACGTCTCCATCGTGAGATTTGTTGTTATTGTGTTTGGTATATTGAATATGTCTCGGGTAGCTTGCCAGGCTTTGCTGTTCGGGCGAGATACTCTCAGTAGCTTGCCGGGCTCTCCGAGAGGGGTGGTGGAATCGAACCCAGTTCAGCCAGCCAGCTGTGCACAAGGCAAACGCCCTACCGCTGTGCTATCACTCCACAAAAATATTTAACGATCAGGCCTGAGCGAGATAGTACGGCAGCTAGGATGTTTGTCTCGCAAGCCGCCAACTCGGGTTCCACACCCGGAGCCCCACCAGGAGCTATCCCTGAGCACTGCAAGGTGTTGGGCCCAAAACAGACAAAAAATGTCATAACTACCTGGGGCCAAAGACGTACTGCAGTGGGGAGGGAGCTTGCCTTGCTTGCGACAGACCCCAGGTTCGATCCCTCTTATCCCATCCCATAGGGTCTCCCCCAGGCAGCCCAGGAGCAGACCCTGAGTACCGCACCTCTGGGTGTGGCCCCAACACAAAACTATACACACACACACACACACACACACGTATGCACATATAGTTGTGTTCATTTAATGACCATCTACTATGTGTCAAGCCTTTCTGACCCTTCAAACTGCAAACTGCCATTTATTCCCAAATCCCATATATACATAACCAGCAAGTCAGCACATGCCTCCTGCCACTGTGGCCTCATGAGGGAATAGTCAGTATGTTAGATCAAATTAAGGTCACTTTCTCCTCCCCTCTGCCTCTGGAACTACACTGTGTGGTTCCCAGAAAAAGAAAGATTCCCCAGCGTTGGTGGCAGCCAGTCATGAGTTTAATTCCAGCTTTGCCATTTTAGGCAAGTTGCTGGACTTCTCTCAGTTGTTGTGAAGAATAGCGAGACACATGTGCAGGGCACTTGGGCACAAAGTAAATATGTTCCCCCTTTCTTTCAGCCCTGCTCTAAAGAACAGATCCTGGCCCAGAGAGACAGTACAGTGAGTAGGGCGCTAGCAACCAACCAGGGTTTGATCCCTGGCACTCCACATGGTTCCCAGAGTATACTGCCAAGCACAGAGCCACAAGTAAGACCTGACTACAGCCAAGAGTGCCCCACCACCCACAAAAATAAAAAGCAAAGTCCATCCAACAATCCCAGAAACACCAACGGGAGGGAGAGGGAGGGGGCAGGGGTGTGTGCTGACCACAGCCTTGACCATCAACTAAAAGATGTCTCAGGTGGGAGAAATAGTACGGTGAGTAAAGTGCTTGTCTTACATGCAGCCAGCCCTGGTCCAATCCCCTGCATCCCATATGGTCCCCTGAGTACCGCCGGGAGTGATTCCTGAATGCAGAGCCAGGAGTAAGCCCTGAGTATAGCCAGGTGCGCCCACAGCCCTGGCCAAAAAAAAAAAAAAGAAGAAGAAGAAGAAGAAAAAGAAGTCTCAGTGCCCCTGACCATTGCCATGATTCACAATTTTATATCCTGCTAGTTCCATGCAAGATGGTCAACACTGAGGAGGCTGGGCTGGGAGTCCCCAAGTCCCTGCTCCTCACTTAGGCCAGGCAGCCTGACCCTGTGGTAACTGCATTCTAGCACCCAAATTCACCATGACAACTAGCCTGTCCAGCCATGAGCAGGCCAGACTGAAGACTGCTGCTTGGGTTGCAAGCCAGCGCCCCCCAAATCTCCAGTCTGTCCCTTTAGGTGCAGGACCAATCATTATACCCTTCTCTTTGTGGCATAAACATTTGGGGGCCTTCCTTCAAGAAGTCCTGAACTAGCCTTTGAACTACCTGTGTTAGTGCCTTCGCAGAGGATTCTGGGAGGAACATGATAGATTGGGGTGGAGGTGTGGGAGGAAAGCAGGGGTGGGCAAGCCCCCGGTGACCAGCACAGGCAGAGAAGAGCCTCTAGCGTTCCCAGGAGAGAGGACAGCTGAGGTGAGAGCTGCAGTTGGCTGGCCTGTCTGTCGGTCTGGGCTCCTCCCTGCCCTTGGCTGCCCACAGAAACCTGAGTCACAGTCATGGCCAGCCATAGACCCCACCCAGCCTGCTCTGAAGCCGGAGACTGAAGGCAGAGCCTCTCCTGCCTCACCCTATGGGCTGCTTCCTCTCTGCCTGGGATCCCTCTGTGGGACGTCTTTTCCTTTAGGGCTCCTCCTCCAAACACTGTGACATTAATTTTGAACTGAAGGGGGCTCGGGGGTGGGGTATGTATGTTCCATCTCAACTTGAGCTACAGGTTCCCTCTCTATGTCATTCTGGGCTGGAGGAGGGCACAGGAGTTAGACACAGACCTTGCTCCTGGTACCATGTGGCAGCCTGAACACCACGTGTAGCCCTGGAGGCACTCACACTCCCCATTCCTTCAGTATCACCCCAAAAGCACCTTGTGTGTCCCTGGTGGTCCCCAGCACACAGGTTGGTCAAGTATCACCAGATAACAGCAGGTGCCCTTGGGCCATACCGAGAACTGCTTGAAAGGGTCCTCCTGGCCCAGAGAAAACCTTAGACCATGCTCCAAGCCCTCTCACCATAGTTCCCATTATCCCCAAATTCCAGTCCCTTCTTCCACCTCTGGAGGCAGGATAGTGAGAACAACAGGCTGCCCCTCCCTATTCTCATCTCTTCCAAAGAAAGGATGCAGCAGGGGAATGCAGATGGTGCAAACAGGGCACCAGGCTTTGCTTGCAGGAGACCTGGGTTCAGGTTCAATGCCAGGTACCACACATTCTGTTCCCGCCAAGCATCCTAAGAATGAACCCTGAAGATTACTGGGTATGTAATGCAAACCTAAAAAAGAGTGAAACTGGGACAGCTCCCCATTCCTAGCATAGATGAGGGTCCTCTCTCAGGAACCCGGAGAGTCTGACTCTGACCCTCTCATTCCAGTTCCTGTTTGTCCCACTCCCAGGGATCTATATGGAGGGCAGCATTGCTGCAGCTGGTACTACCAGCCCTTGCAGAAACCCTCAGTCCAGCCCCAGGAAATAGTCTCCCCAGGATAGCCCAGTTAAGCTTGAGGGCCTCTGAGCTTGCAGTGCCTGGGGGGGTAGACTGAAAGTGAGAATCTGCTGTGTGGTTTTCCCTGGTGTCTGGTGAGGAGGCCCCTCCTACTTCCTACTCCTTGGGTGTGGAGGCCAGCAGGGCCTTGGTCAGGATTCAGATCTCTGTGTCAGATCTCCCATTGGTTTCCTCCACCTTTCCAGCAGATCCCTCTTGGCGCCAGCCCACCAACTGGAGAGGTTGTGAAGGTTCCTGAGTGCACCCTTCTTGGAAAGGGTCAAAAAGGGGACACGTACTGCTCCTTAGGCCCCGCCGGGCCTTGTGGTGAGACTAACGGCTTTTTCAGGCCCATTTCCGCCTGGGGGGCGGGGACTGTCCTGAGCAGGAGAGCAGAGGGGAGGCAACAGCCCTAGTGCCTGTCATTTCATTGATTCTGGGCATCTTGGGGGGGCTTCAGCCCAACTTTGTAGGTGTCCACTTGATCCTTTCCTTGATGTCTAATCTTTGAGGGACTATGTGAAGTCTCCAGGCACTGTCATACTCTCCTCCAAGACACACATACGTTAAAGCCTCTTCGTTGCTGCTGCCAGGATCTGACTGGGATCCCTTCACTCCCTCACAGAGACTCAGTAGGCCTAAAAGCTCTGCAGAAATATACTGGGTCAAGTTGCCAGAGCCATAGTACACTGGGTAGGGCACTTGCCTTGCATGTGGCTGACCTGGGTTCTATCACCAGCAATCCATGAGGTTCCCTGAGTCAACCAGGAATGATTGATCCCTGAGTGCAGAGCCAGGGTGAGAGCCACTGGGTGTAGCCCCAACAGCAAAACACAAAAACAAAAACATCCTAGGGACCAGAGAGAGAGCACAGTGGCTAGGACATTTGACTTACGGCTGACCCAGGTTTGATCCTCAACATCCATTTTGTCCCCCGAGCACTGCCAGGAATGATCCTGAGTGCAGAACCAGAAGTAACTCCTGACCATCGCCAGATGTGACCCTAAAACAAAAACAATCCTAGGTCGAGAAAACTTTTCGTCAAACTGCCTAACTCATATGTTGCCAGGGAGATCAGATGCTGCCACCCACCCTCAGTCTAGGAAGGAGTCCTTAACTTTGGCATCATTTGCATTTGGGTCTGAGGAAACTGTTCCAGGGTCATAGATTGTTCATTGCAGGATGTTAAACAGATGTAGAATCTCAGCACTGGACACTATTAATACTCTAAATTTGTCCATCAAAGTGCCTTTATTAGTATCAGACAGCAACTATGGGGGCAAAATTGCCTCTGGTTAGACTGGGGAAATGGTGCAAAGGTCTGGAGAAATACTTCATATGTGGGAGTTCTAAGTTTGATCCCCAGCACACATACACCACTGGCTGTGGGCCCCCAAACTCAAACAACAACAACAACAACAAAATCCTCCCTCTGACTGAGAACCACTAATGTGCCACATACCACATACTGACTTCTGAGAGAGACATCAGATTTCCTAACCCTCCTGAAGAACCTTCACTATGGCCTAGATCTTAAGTCTTTCCCAAAGTGGGTGATATACACCCAGTGAGCAGTGGATGTCCATGTGGGTAGTAGTAACCTCATGTGCAAGTTGGGGTTGGGGTGCTTTCTGTTTGTTCACTTAAAGAAAGTGGATTTCTTGGGTCCAGATAGTACATCAGATAAGGTGCTTGCCTTGCATGAGGCTGACCCAAGTTTGATCCGTGCATCCCATTTGGATCCCTGGGTACAGATCCAAGTGTAAACCCTGAGCATTGCCGAGTGTGGCGCCCTTAAGCAAAAAGAAAAAGAAGAAGATAGATTTTCAAGGGGACACTGAGCAATCTTTTTTCTCCCAAGAAGCAGGCGGTACACCAAGTTTGAGAAACCCTGGTCAAGATCATAATACCGGGGCTGGGGCAATCGCACAGTGGGTAGTGCCTTTGCCTTGCACGTGGTCAACCCGAGTTCAGTCCCTGGCATCCCATATGGTCCCCCAAGAACCGACAAGAGTAATTCCTGAGTGCAGAGCCAGGAGTAACCCCTGAGCATTGCTGGGTGTGACCCAAAAAGCTAAACAAACAAACAAAAACAAAACAAAAAAACGATCATGATACCAGCTTGAGGCATCAAATCCTTCTACACTGGTTCTCCTTAGCCCAACTTTTTCTCCTTTAGCCACCATTGTAGGAGAGACAAGCAGCTCGCTAGCTCAGTCTTTCCATCTCTGTCTTTGTTCCTGCTTTCTCAGTATCGAGGGTGAGGACGGGTGAGGTTCTGCCCTTGGACCTCTGTTCGTGAACTCTCCTGATTCTAATCCCTGCTTGACTGAGAGAGGGTGGCTTCAGCTCTTGAGGATGGAGGCCCTGAGCCCTCTGACCTCACAAAGGACAACCCTAGTCCCCAATATCCACATGGCCCTGTATTTTGACGATGGGATGGCTGGCGACAAAGCCGCTCCTCCTCCCAATTCAGTTTTACTCTCAAAGCCTCACCACCATCAGACTCCTTTATTAGGCACTTCCTATTCTGCCCAGTTCTGTGTGAACTACCTCAGCTGCCCGGCCTTATTTAACTTTTACCACTGGGCCATGCTCCTGATTTTACAGGCGAGCGCTCGGCCTTTCAGAAAATGAACTAGCTCCAGCTCCAGTTTCAGGCTTTCTCTCCGCAAGCAACCTTTCTTAAGTTTTAGGCTGCAAAGCTGTCCTTCTCCAGACCCTCCCAAGACTGCGCAGGCCCCCAGTTTCTCAAGCCTCATGGTACACACTGCACCCAGGTGGCCAGAGTCCCGACCCTTTTGTCTCCCCTGCCCTCCACTCCCCCGGCCCTTGAAACGGCTGCTCTTAGGGCCTCTCAAAGGAAGGAGACACAGGCGGGAAAGGGGGCTCGGAGGGCAGCATAGCCCTGGGCCTAATCTCTGGACAATGGAGAACAGAGAGCTGACCTTGGGGGGGTTAGGACAAAGGGCAGGGACTGGTGGGCAGAGCCCAGGGCCCCTCCTTCCTCCCCTCGGTTGCTGCTGCCGCACCAGCATCGATCCACCTTCCCAGCACGCGCCCTGATCCTGCCCAGACTTGGCTGAAAGCCCCACCGCCTGGCACTTACGAGGGGCCTGGGGAATGCATTCTAGAGGGCTGCAAAGTGGAGCTACTTGGGGTTCAGCGCCTGAAAGGGAGAGTCAAAAGTCCACAAGAGGGACCCTTGGAAGGGCCACAGGAGACATGGGAGGAGTAGTCTGATGAGAAAGGGGGAGGTTCCAGACCAGGACCACCCAGTTTGGAACTGGGATCTAGCAGATTAGAGACCTGGGTAAAGCAGCAGGGCAAGCCTGTAATTACCCGAGGAACAGGCAAGACACCGACCAGAGGATGCTGGGGGGAGGGGGGGGGGCAGCGGCAAAGCTCCCCACTTTTCCCCCGTCCCAGCCATCACCCGCAGAGAGAAAGCCTTAGTCGCCTTAGGGGTCTCCTTGGGACACGGCTCCCCACATTCCTTGGGCGGATTTTACTTGACACGGGTTTGGGGGAGATGGAGACTTGAAGTTATGCCGAGACACTAGAATCGGGAGCCTCCGGCTCGGGTGGGTTTGGGGACTCTCAGACCCGGTCGCCCCCGGGACCCCGCCCCTGCAACTCCCCCCAACCCAGGCGGCGGGTGAGTCACTGAGCGCTCCCTACATAGCCGTCTCGTGCTGCGGCGCGTACCAACGCGCGGCGACCTGGGGGGGGTGCCACTGGACCAGCGTCCCGCAGGCCCCGGGCGCCCCCTGCGCCGCGCCCGCCGCACTGGCATCCCGGGCGGGGAGGCGGCGCTGCAGGGCGGGGCGGGCGCCGAGCGGCAGCGGGGCCCGGCGGGGCGACCCTCCCCGCGCCGCACTTGGTACGCGCCGTTGGAGAGGCCAGGCCCAGCCCCGGCCCCGGCGGTACAATAGGGTTGGGCCGCGGCCGGGACCGGGCCGGCACCGGGCAGGGAACACGATCGCGGCCCGAATCGCAGGCGCTGGGCAGCCGACGCGTCCGAGCTTCGCAGCCACCGCCGACCCCACAGCTTCGACCTTTCACGGAGCGACCCCACCCCCACCCCCACCCCAGCTCCGAGTCGTTGCCGGCCGGGCCGGGCCGGGCGTGATGCGCCGCGGGACCCGGGTCCTGGCCGCCGGCCGCCGCCGCCGTCGCCGCTGAGACCCCCGCACCCGCAGAGCCCCGGGACGCCGCAGTGATGGAGAGCAGCCCGCACGCGGGGCGGGGAGCCGGCGCAGCCCCAGGTATGCGGGAGCCACGCCGAGGCGAGGTGGAGGGCGAGGGCTGGGCCCGGGGGCCGAGGCCGGGACCCTCGGCCCGCCGCGCCCTCGGACACTTGCAAGTTTAAAAAGAAATCCGGCGGCGGCCGCGGCGTCTCGGGGCCGCCGACGCGGCTTCTGACAGCTGCCCCCTCCCCCACCCGGGCGCGGGCGCGCTGCGAGAGGCGGGATCTGCGGGGACCCGGCGCCCGAGTTGGGGGTCACCGTTCCGCTCCCGCCTAGGTCAACCTCGGCGTCCCCGGCCGGTCCCCACTTCCCGATTCACCCCGGGCGGGCCCCGAAGATCCGCATCTGCTGAGCTAGGGCGCCTGTCCCGACCCGGCTCTCGGCCCCCGGCCGCAGCCCTCGGTGGGCACGTGTGACCCGGCCTGGATGTGTGTTGTGGGGTGTCCAGATTCTGAGGCCTCGGAGCCCCGCATGCCGCAGCCTAGGCCCTGGCGCCCCCACCACTCCCAGGCCCCGGCCCAGACCTCGCCCCCCCCCCCCCGCCCCATCCCTCCAGCTGCCGCTCAAAGGGCCTGTTGCTGCGGCGACCCGCGGGGGGTGGGGTGGGGTGGTGGTGGTGGAGGAGGAGGAGGAGGAGGAGGAGGAGGAGGAGGAGGAGGTTGAAGAGGAGGAGGTTAAAGAGGAGGAGGAGGAGGAGGAGGAGGAGGAGGAGGAGGTCTCTAGCGGCGGCTGCCAAGTAACCCGCCGAGAGGCGAGCGGGAGGGGGAGGGGGAGGCGGCATTGTTTGGGGCCAGGGCGGGAGCGAGGCCGCGGGCCGCTCCCCTGCAGCCCGGCCTGCTCCCAAGCCCACCCAGCCCGCTTTGAGGGGAACGAAAACGGTCTCCCCACGGCCCCCTTTCCAGACTCTCTGGGCCCGAGGCTCTCCCTGGAGAGTGGGGTGCGGGCCCAAAGGCCGCACTCCCGGGGCCTGCCACATCATTCCGGGGGGCGGGGGGTGGGGGGGCCGGCTCAGTGAATGCGGCCCCCTTACACACACTCTTTCTCTCCCCACTCTTTCTCTCTTCCTCTTTTCTCTCTCACCCTCTCTCCAGGCCCCAGATCATCGACCATCTCCTCCCCTTCCCCCACTCTCCCTCAGCCCCTGTCCCCGACTTCTGCAAATCTCGCTGGGATTTGAGCAGCTGATGGGGGTGGGGGTGGGGAGAAGTTTCTGGTTGGTGTTGGAGGTTGCTTAGTGTTTCTCGCTTTCTTTCTTCCCGGAAGGGGCCAGTGCAGCCTTGATTACGAAGGGCCCAGGCTTCCTCCTGACTCAGGGGGTGGGAGCCCCATCCCCACACCTCCACGGAGTCCCTCCCTCTCCCCTGGGGTGTGGGCCCTTGGATGAAACCGTGTCTGTGGGTGCGGAGAGCCCCAGACGAGGTGGAGCCGCCAGACTGTGGGTGGGCTCCTCCCCATGCCAGCGTGGGTGCTTGGAGGGGCCATTTTGGTCTGGTCCTGGCTGGTGGTTTCGTGGGGCCGGAGATTGCATCCAGGGCCTCAGACTTGTAAGGCAAGTGCTTGACGGGCTTCCATGGCCCTGGAGGAATGGACCTTGGGTCCGGTCTGCTCAGTTCTGCTGCACCCGAAGCTCACCCGGGGGCCTGTCCTGAGTGAGCAGGTGAGTTCCACCTGCATCCCAGCCCTTTGCACCCCGGGGCCGCCAGGCTGCTGTGCACATGGGGACCCGAAGCCGGTGATAACTGGGCCGCGGTGGAGGGCCGGAGTGGGTGGCTGGTTATAATTAGGGAACTTGAGTGGGATGCCTGGATTGCATCTGAGGACAGGAGTGGGTAGCTTGGCTTTCCTGGAGGGGGCAGGGGGTGCAAACAGGGCCCAGGACTGGGAAGGCGCATCTCGGCACACAGGCCTCCATGGAGTCATATGAGAACCTGGGTCGGAATCATATCTGGGCCCACACAGGGAAGGTGAGGTGCCAGCGGCTCTCTGTGAGGGGCCCCTGTGCCAAGGGCTTCCTGGGGATGGAGGGGGTGCTTCCCACCGGAGCCCTTTGTGAGTCCGAGACTTGGGTCTGAGGCTCTAAGCATGTGACAGGACACCACGAGTTCCCTTTGCACACTGAGCAGTAGCAGGAGTCAGCGTGGAGCAGGGGACAAGTGTGGACAGGAACAAGTGACCGGCGTCCTCTAGCCATGGTTTCTGTGCTGGGAAATGCAGATAGTGTTATCAAGCTCCTGGGGTTTGATGGCAGGGTTGGAGATGATGCACCGAAAGGAACCTGGAGCTCAGACACCCACAGTGCAGTGTTATTATCCTGCTGTGGTTATGTTCACCGCAGCTGGAGCCAGCACGGAGGGATGGGGTAGGAAGGAGATAGGGCAGGAACTGGGAGTCGGCCTGCTTGGGGGTGAGGTCTCTGGAATCGGCCCGAGTCTCCGCTTCATGACTTGAGCCTTAAGATTTCCCATCTCTAGGGAGGTGGGGATATAGTCCATGGGTAGGGTGCTGACCTTGCACACAGCCAACCCAGGCTCGATCTCCGACATTCCCACATGGTCCCCTGAACACCTCCAGTAGTGATTCCTGAATGCAGAGCTAGGAGTAACCCTGAACATTTTCAGTGTGGCCCCCAAACAAACGAACAAAAGATTTCTCATCTCTAAAGTGAGAATACTGCTAGAAATGATCTCAGAGAGACCCTCAGGATGATCTAGATGAACACAAAACATTTGGCTGAGGCCTTGGACCATAGTTAGTGGTCCATAAACGCCAACTCTTTGTTTGTTATTATTACTTTTAATGCCTTTGGAGACCTGCGGAGGAGGTGTGATTAATTAGAACTTCCGGAGGTCACCATGGGATAGCATATGGGGGAGGGGACTAGACAGACTCCACTTGGGTGTCCCTGGGGGTTAGGAGATGGGTGCAGCCAGCCATGCTGATTTGTGCCAATTTGTGCAGATGGCAGGGAAGGGAATCGGAGTAGTCACCCTTGGGGGAGCTCCTGGTGCAGTGGGGACAACAGATGGATTCACACAGGGAGGGACCCCAGGTACAGGGGAATCGTGTGCACCTGGTCTCTGCCGATGGATGGTTTCCCAGAAGAGACTTTGGGGTGGACCTGAGGATCAGGAGCATTGCTGAGACTAGCACGAGGGGCCATATCTGCTGGCAACTCGTATACTGGTTTCTCACCTTCCTTGGGCTGGTGGGCTAGCACTGCAGTTACTCCGGAGTCCCAGTGTGCAGTCACACGTCTGCATGTGAGGAAAGGGCACGACATGAGGTGAGTTCACCTCCCCGCCTTCAGGGTGGGCGTCAGTGGTTGGTGGGGCAGGGCTAAAGGGGGACAGTGGGAGCAGAAAGCAGGAGTGAAATTAGAAGGTTGCACTGGAGGCGGATCTCAGGCCTGACTGAGACTGCAAGAGAGGTTGCTGGCAGCTGGGAATCATGTCCTCGGGTCCCCGCTGGCCTTGGTGCCAGCGAGTGGCCAAGGAGCCAGGCCCAGATAATGCAGCTTTGTGGGCCGAGGCAGCTCTGCCTGGCACTCCAGGGCACAGCCTTCAGCAGCTCTTCGTCACCCTCAGCTGCAGCTCTGGCCTGGCCGAGGAGCAGCGAACTTGGGAGGGATGAGAGAACACAGGTGCGCTAGCCCCCTGTTTTATGAGATGGGGGCCTGGAAAAGACACCTCAACGGAGCAACGTGTCTCGACCCCTAGTTGGTAAGGACCCTCTGTGCCAGGCATGACGCTTTGTACGTCCCTTGCCTTGTCTCCTTTGGTCCTCCCAATGTATCTTGAGCTGGCGGTGGCAGTATTCTCATTTCGCAGAGGCGACTCGAAGAGGGAAGTCACTTGCCTTAGTCACATCCAGCCGGACCTGCCAACTTTGAACCCACGTCCGTCGGACTATGTTTCTTTCCCTTTTGGTTCTTGGGGCACACCTGGTGGTGCTTAGAGGCTGCAGCTCCTGACTCTGTGTCCAGGAATGGTCCCTGGTGGTCCGTAGGGGGCACTGGGGATCGAACCACGTCAGCTATATGTAGTGCAAGCACCTTTGGCCCCATACTCTCTGGCCCACATCCCACAGACTCTCCAGCCTGTGTGCCAGCCGTCTGGTTGAACGCGTCCAGCAGGCAGAGGGAGGCAGGCCCCAACCCAGGGTCCTCTGTGCTTCCTGCCCTTCTGGAGTCTAAATCTGTTGAGGAGGCCAGGACACAGGCAATGGTGACAGTTCAGCCAGTGGCCTTGGGCTGGGATCTCTGCCCTCACTATTAGGCCACCGGGATGGGGTCATTTCCTGCTGCCTAAAATAACAGGAAGTGGGTGCTCCTGATTGGAGGCCGGGAACAATGGCCGCCTCCCTGGCCAGAGAGAGCCTTCAGATGTGCTGTCTCCGCTGGGTTCCTAGCTTTCTCACACACACAAGCCCAGCACGGGCCAGTGTCCTCCCCTCAAGGGTATGCGAAGTCCGAAGACCTCGGGAGCTGGCCTCCCCATTCCAAGTCCACTCTCTCTCTGAGTTCCTGGTTCCAGCTGGGCTCCCCCTGGGTCCCAGCCCCACAATCAGGCTGTTCCCAGGGTTTGTCCTTCCTGCCCACCCCGTGTCCTTCCAAGCCAGATCGTTCCAGGAGGGGAGACCTAGGAGGCTGCCCCCTTTGGGCGGCAGCGTGAATCGTCATGTTAATGAGGGTTCCCAAGATGAATATTTGTCAGCTGGGTACTTACTTATCTCTCTGGATCCTTGGCCTTGCTTGTATGGGGCGCTGGAATTGTGGTGAGGACAAAAGAGACTGATATGTTGAAAGCACTTAGCCGGGTCTGATGGAACACTGATGGATGCTGCTGTTAACTGGACTCACTGTGGGCTTGGTAAAGGAGCCCAGAGGGACAGACCAAGTGACCCGGATGAGACTGGATAAATATACTGGGGACATTGTGTTGCTACGTGCTGTCGCTAAGGCTTCTGTGTCTAGCTCTGTGTGTGTGTGTGTGTGTGTGTGTGTGTGTGAGAGAGAGAGAGACAGAGAGACAGAGACAGAGAGACAGAGAGAGACAGACAGAGACAGAGAGAGGCAGAGAGACAGAGAGAGAGAGAGGTGTCTTCTGTCTTATCTCACACCATTGTGCTATCTCTATTCACCTTGTCTGAGTGTGTCCTTTCTCTCATGTGCCCGAGCCCCTCTTCCTGTCCCCCCTTTCTTCATTGGTCCTCCAGAAACCACTGCAGGACTGGCTGGCGATGCTGGTCTGTGCCTGTAGCCTCTTCTCCCTGGCTCTTGATCCAGGGGTTCACGGGCAGGAGGGGTGCCCAGTTGTACCCCTCCCCATCCCTGATGCCCTGGACAGTCCCTTGCCTTCCTGACAACAATGGGCGACTCCCTTGTCCCTGTCCCCTGCTCAGCTGCCTCTCCTGCCTCCTGCTGGCCGGCATGGACAGGAGCCCGGTCTCCTGCATTCCTGTGCCCTGAGCTCAGTGCTGCCCGCCCCACCTGCACCCTTCACCCGCGGGGGAGCCACCCAGGCACTTCCTTCTCCGGGAACAGCCTCAGGGTGGGGTGCTGGGACCCAGGAGAAATAGTGTGACATGCGGGCTTTGTCATCAGGCAACCTGGGAGCCACATCCTACTCTGACACTGACACGAGCAGTGCAACTTACCCTGTCTGAGAACTTTTCTGAATGGGCCCATCCTGGGTGCTTTCCCTTGGGGCCTGGGCGAATGCAGTGAGATAAGGAAAGTGCCTGGTGGATGTGGGGGCTTCCGTGGCTCGTTTGCATACCTTCCTGGCTAGTAGCTGCCATGGCCCTCCCAGGGCCCTGATGTGATCCAGGAATTTGGGGTTAAGAAGTACGCGAACACCACAACTAAAAGCATGTGACCACTCCCCACCCCCAGCAAGCACCACAACGAGGTGTACATGTGTGACACCCTCCCTCCCCCCCATAGCAATGACAAAGGAAAGAGGAGGGGAAGAAACATTTGGGGTTAGAAAGGCTAAGTTTGGAGCAGCCAGCTCCAAGTAAGTGCCTGCCAAGTAACTTTCCACGGACACCTCATCTGCCAGTCCCTCCATCATGACCCAGCGTTGCTCTGGGGTTACTCCTGGCTCTGCACTCAGGAATGACTCCTGGCATTGCTCGGGGGACCATATGGGATGCCGGGGATCGAACCCAGGTTGGCCGTGTGCAAGGCAAACACCCTACCCACTGTGATATTGCTCTGGCCTCCTTCCACCCATTTCCTCTCTATCTGCCCACCCAGCCCATCTCGCCACCCACCCCATTGTTCACCTCCCAGGCACAGAGCCCCCACTGTGTGCAGGCCAGCCCCGGGTAAGGCTCTGGACTGCGAGAAGGATGCAGCCCTGTCTCTCGCTCTTGCTGACCTCTCACTCCTGGGGACAGGGCCGGGAGGCGGACAGAAAAGCCAGACTGAGTTATCTGTGTTGTGAGAGGAATATTTGGCCCGAAGCAGTTGCCGGGTGGGGGCGGGGGGGGGGGGGGGGGTGGGAAGGGAAGAGGGGAAAGCACTGCCGGCTTCCGGGGGGTGGAGTGGGGGTCAGCCCCTGGGGCATGTGACAGGCCTGCGGTGACTTGACCCTGAGCTGTCTGAGGACCCCAAGTGTCCTTCCTCTTGGAAGGTGGGGAGATAGGACTCCTGGCCCTCCAGCCTTCCTGTACTTTTGCCCTGCTATAACTGTAGCTTTGTGCCAAGAATGAAATACAAACTATCGGTCTCTTATCCAGCTCTTAGCAAATACTTCTGGTAGTTATCAATGTAGCCAAATAAAATCTCCAGCAGCTAATATCTCACAGCTTGATACAGACCCAACATGAAATAAAGTATCCGAGGAACAGCCACGTTTGACGGCTGACAGTGGGAAGGGTGAGGAATTATTTCGGTTCCCCCCTCCACCACATGGATAATTAGCCAGAAGAATGGATTTGGCTTCAGACAGCTTGTTTCAGATAACACTCTCTCGATGACATCTTATCGGGGCTGGCAGAATTCTGAAGAAAATATTTGTATTTAGGGTCAATAGGCGGCCAGGTCCGAAAGGAGACTTCCAAACGCCCTGCTTGTCTCCGGAGGTTTTTCCTGTTACGCTGTGGTGGTAAACACTCATTATTATTTTTATTAACTTCTACCTGAGAGTCTTGGTCTAGGAAGCTGCCCAAACTCAATTAAGATGGAGTTGTTTTGCTTCCCTCCAAGCGTTTATCCCTTTGCAATAAATCGCCTCTTGAATCTACTCTTGGTTCAAATGCTATCTCCTTCTTCAGTCGCCTGCCTTAGGCTAGGGCCGTTTCCCAGTGCCCAGGAGTTTGAGGCAGACAGAGCTGACCGGACCAGGTCTGGGCAGGGCCACCTCATAGGCCAGGAGAGAAGGTTGTTGACCAGAAAGACGCACAGGAGGAGAAATAGTGTAGGGGTTAAGGTGCTTTATTTGTTTTGTTTTGGGGTCACATCTGTTTGTTCTCAGGGTTTACTCCTGGCGCTATGCTCAGGGATCATTTCTAGTGGACTTGGGCGACCATGTGGAGTGCTAGGAGTTGAATCCCCAGGTCGGTCATGTGCAAGGTAAGGGCCCAGCCCCCTGTACTATCTCTGTAGCTCCAAGGGGTTAAGGTCCTTGCCTTGCATCCTACTGACCCTGGTTTGAGTCCCTGTTTGGTCCCCCAAGCACCACCAGGGGTCACTCATGAGCACAGCCTGGATCGGCCCCTGAGCATCACCAGGTGTAGCCCCAAAACTGAGAATAAAATAAAGTAAAATGAAATAGGGCTGGAGCGATAGCACAGCGGTAGGGCGTCTGCCTTGCACGCAGCCAACATGGCCGACCCGAGTTCGATTCCTCCGCCCCTCTCGGAGAGCCCGGCAAGCTACCGAGAGTATTCGATATGCCAGACACAGTAACAATGAAGTCTCCAATGGAGACGTTACTGGGCCCACTCGAGCAAATCGATGATCAACGGGAGGGCCTCGAGCAAAATGAAATAGAAGAAAGCAAAATGACAACAGGACTGGAGAGACAACACATCAGGCTGAGCACAGGCTTTGTATGAGGGAGGGCTGTGTTTGATGCCAGCTCCAGAAGATCTCCCGAGCACCACCAGGAGTGATCCCCAAGCACTGAGCCAAGCGTTTGCCCTGAGCACCACAGGGTGTGGCTCCTCCCCCCAACAACAACAAAATGAAATAGTCACAGTATGACACAAGGGACATATGAAACGTGCTGTGCAGTTTTGTTTTGCCTTGTTTCGGGTCCACGCCTGGCAGTGCTTAGGGCTGACTCCTGCCTCTGCACTCAGGGGACCATATGGGGTGCCAGAGAACCAACCCTGGGTTGACCACATGCAAGGCAAGCGCCCTCCCCACTGTGCTATCTCTCTGGCCCCAAGCAGTGCACAGTGAAGAAATTTATCCTGTCAGACAACCAGAAAGGCTTCTGTGCCAAGCTGAGCTGCCATGTATAACGGGGAATAACTAAGCAAAGGGAAAGGGCAATGCAAAAGCCCTGTGGTAGGAAGAAAAGAAGGTGAGTGTGGCCAGAGGGCAGAGAAGTGAGGAACATGGAGAAAGAGACTCAAGAAGGTGCGGGGAAGAGGGGACAGCGTCTTCATATTCCGCCAGACTTGTAGCTTGGGTTCCAGAATGTCATCTTTATCTTTAGAGCACTGGGAAGCCACAGGGGGCTTGTGAGTGGTGAGGAGTAAGTACCACGAGCAGACTGGCACTGGGAAACTGGTGGCCCCCATGGACAGCCATGTTGGGAGTGGAGGTAGCGAGTTCGGAGTCATCCAGGCAAGCAAGGCTGGCACTGTGTCTGCCAAAGGGGCGTCCATCGGTTTCATCCTTCAGCAGGTTCTGTGGGGCACCTGTGTGCCTCTGAGATGGAAATGCTCACAGCAGAGGCCAGTGTGCGCCCTGCTGGGGAGGTTGCCAGACACTGTTCATGTGGTGTGAGCGTTTGTGGAGAAAAAGTAAGTTGGGAAGGCAGAAAGTAAGTTTGGAAAGGAGAGGGCGGCTCTGTTGCTGGCTGTGGTGGGGGACTGTGGAGAGTTTGAGAAGTGATCTTGGTGCTCAGGCCCAAAGGAGGTGAGGGGTGAGGCTGGCGGAAGCTGAGGACAGAATCCTCAGCCCTGAGACAGCAGCGGGCCTTACTCACCCAGCGAGGAACAGCGGTGGCTTCAAGAGACTGAGGGAGAAGAGGAGGAAGAGCTGGAATCCGGGGGTTCGGGAGCTGGAGAGGGGAAGTATTGGGGTCACTGGGAGCCACTGTGGTGCCTTTGGGGTGTCTCCAGGAGAGGGGGCTAGTTGGAGGATTTTGTTGCAAACGTGACAATCTGACTTGGTTTATTTTTTTGTTTGGTTGCTTGGTTTGGGGACCACAGTTGGCAGTGCCCCAGGGTTCCTCCTGGCTCTGCATTCAGGGATCATTCCTCGCGAGGCTCTGGGTACCATATGGGGTGCCAGGGATCAAACTCGGGTCGACCGCATGCAAGGCAAATGCCTTAACCTCAGTACTTTCTCTCCGGCCCCGATTTGATTTACTTTAAAGGCAGCAGGAGGTCCTTTTCGTGCATGAAAGAGGCGAGAGTGCTGGAAGCAGCACTCGACACAGGGCTGGATTCAGGATGTGTTCTACACACCAAGCCAAAAAGATTGATGGAGAGATTAGATGTGGGGTGTGAGATACGCAAAGATTCTAAAAAGACCCGGAGGTTTGGGGCCTGAGAAACTGGAAGGACAGGGCTGCCATTGAGGGAGAAGGTGAAACTAGGGGGAGGATCAGACTTGCAGGGGAAAGACCAGGAGCTCAGCTGCGGACGTGTAAGATCGGAGGCTGTCTGTAAGGCAACCCCTGGGTGCCGAGGAGGGAGTTGCATGAGCGAAACTGGAACTCAAGGGAGAGGCCTGGGTTGGAGATCGAGATTTGGTTGTCATCAGCAGAGCAGTGGTATTTAAAACCATGAGTCTGGATGAGGTCACCCAGGGAGTGTGTGGAGACAGGAAAGATGAGGTGCTCCACTGAGCCCTCGGGCATCCTAGCGCTGAGAAATTAGGAAGTTAAGGAGGGACCAGTTAGGAGGATTGACGTCCCGGCCAGCACGGCAGAGGCAGCGCCAGAGAAGAGGGTGTTGTTTGCCGCAGCACGCGAAGAAAGTGCCCCAGGAAGCCAGAGGGGAGGCCTGCGTCGCAGGTGGATGATGATTTTGCAGGACAGGGGTCCAGGGCGGGGGGACTGGCGCAGAGGGTTAGGGCACATGTTTCCCTGCAGGCCCCAGGTTCAATCTGCCCCAAGCAGCACCCAGAGTGACCCCTGAGAATCGCCAAGTGTGGCCCCCAAGCCAGCAAAAAAAAAAAAAAATCGGGGCTGGAGAGATAGCACAGCCAGTAGGGCGTTTGCCTTGCACGCAACTGACCAGGTTCGATTCCCAGCATCCCATATGGTCCCCTGAGCACCGCCAGGAGTGATTTCTGAGTGCAGAGCCAGGAGTAACTCCTGTGCATCGCTGTGTGTGACCCAAAAAGCAAAATAAATAAATAAATAAATAAATAAAAATAAAAAAAATCAAGGGTTGATTTCTCAGCTGCTGGATTTAGCAACGCAGAGGCCTTGCGTGATCTTGAGAAGATCTGTGTCATAGAGCAATGGGTGACGGCCTGACACATGTGACCAAGTTGGGGAGAAGGGACAAATGCTTCCAGGTCGGCCCTGCTTCTGTGCCCTTCTAGGGTCAAAGGTGATATACTTCCTTTCCCAGCAACTGGAGGAGGACACTGAGGCTCAGTGTCGTCTGGGCTTGCCCTGGGTCACAGAATGAGCCCTGGTTCTCCGCTCAGGCCTATCCACCTCTGGAGCCCAAGGCCTTTCCGCTCGGCTTCTGATAGCACACGGGCCCAGTCCTTCTGAGCCTCACGCTCTCCCTCCTCCCAGGCTCCCTGTGCTTGGGAAGTAGGGACCGACTTGTGGAGCCGCTCTCCTCCCTGATGGGTGTGATTTGCCTAGGTGTAGACAGACAGCCGCCTACCAGTTTACTTTGCAACACCCAGAGCCCTCACAGGTGCTAGGAGAATGGCAACAAACATGCCCCACCCTCAGCCTCCAAGCTTCGTGCTCACACGCCCAGGCTCCTGGGCCCCGGAGAGGAACGTCCTGGGCTCCAATTCTGCCCAACCATGTAGTAGCTCTACAACCCTGGGCAACAACCTCACCTTGTGGGGTTACATTTCCATGGTCTTAGCTGTGTAATGGGAATAAGAATCTACCTCCTGGGCTGGATTGTGGCTTAGCGATGGAGTGCTTTATTTATTTATTTATTTATATTTGCTTTATGGGTCACACCCAGTGATGCACAGGGGTTACTCCTGGCTCATGCACTCAGGAATCACCCCTGGCAGTGCTCAGGGGACCATATGGGATGCCTGGAATCAAACCTGGATCGGCCGCGTGCAAGGCAAATGCCCTACCCGCTGTGCTATCTCTCCAGCCCCAGCCCCCCCACCACCAAATTTTTTAAACTGTGTCTCTCGGTGTTCAAATGAGGTTCAAGGGGAGTACCCACAGGGTCTCGCTCAGCTCTGGGGTCCCAGTAGGCACTAACTCCATGGTCAGCACTCTCTCTTTTCCTCTTTGCTTTGGGAAGGTGCGTGCAGGTGGCTGGGGAATAGACCTGCAGTGACAAGCAGCTGCTGTGGGAAGAGTTGGGGGGAGCCCAGGGGCTGGCAGCCTGGGAAGGGCCTTGAAAAGACAGGGCCTGTGCTGGGGCTCTGGTGTGGAGCCCAGGAAGCTGGACGGGAGAACAGCGTGAGCCTCAGATAACTCTGTTGCATGGCATGCATTACCTCATTTTGCCTGGGTAGAGCGGTGCATACACACTGGGCCTGGTGACTGACCCTGGGTTCAAGTCCAGCTGCCCTTATTTACCAGCTGAG
Organism: Sorex fumeus; assembly: GCF_029834395.1. Taxonomy (NCBI): domain Eukaryota; kingdom Metazoa; phylum Chordata; class Mammalia; order Eulipotyphla; family Soricidae; genus Sorex; species Sorex fumeus. Next base: position 51,344,397 of record NW_026606104.1, read on the forward strand.
TGACCTCAAGTAACTTCACTTTTTTTGTTTGTTTCTGGTTTGGGAGCCAAACCCAGTGGTGCTTAGGAACTAATTCTCACTCTCTGCTCCAGGGACCATGTGGTGCCAGGGATTGAACCCAGTCCTCCCACATACATGCCAGGCAAATGCTCCAGCCCTTTGAGCTATTTCTCTGGCCCTACTGAACCTTTTGGTGTTCTTTGTTTGAATTTTTTGTTGTGTGGGTTTTCTTGGGGGAGTGGGGCGGGGGGCCATCCTGATGTTGCTCAGGGGCTGCTTACTCGTAACTCTGTGCTCAGGGAACTGAACCAGGGTTGCCACATGCACATGGACAGCAAGCGCCTTACCCCCTGTACTACCTCTCTGGCCCCCTACTGAATCTTTTTCCTTTGCTTTTCTCATCTGTATTTAAGAGCCATTTATAGTGTCTTATTCATAAATATCATTTATCAGTGAGGACTACAAATGATACAAGTAAAATGTTTTGAACATGGGGTGTTCTCATGAAATAGATAAATGATTATAAACACTCACAGACTTCACAGTCCTCTAAGTTGTTTGCTGTCGGCATTTTGTGGGTGAAAGAGTCACACCTGGCAATGGAGGGGGAGTTTCCAGTGAGTCGTTTTGAGGACAAAGCAGTACTAGGGGTAGAACCCGGGGCTTTCACAGACAGAATGTGTACTCCAAACCTTTGAAATATCTCCTGGCCTCTCCACCCCACTTTTTCCATCTTATTTTTGCAGTGTCAGGGATCAAACCCAGGTTCTCCTACCTGCCAGGCAAGTGCTTTTCTGCTGGGAGCTCAGCCCCTGCCTTGGATCTTGCCTGCATCTTTCTGGAAGAGGAACTGTGACCCAGAGAGGGTCTGTAACTAGCCGTAGGCCACACAGTAAGCTGCCTTCAGGGCCCCTAGTCAGCCACTAGACACTATCTCTCTGAAAAAAGGCATCAATCAACAGAGCGAGTCCATGGGAATGTCCTTTCTCGGTGTCCATGTCACCACTGGGTGACCTCCGGAGAGGACCAGACTTACCCGCAGAGAACCTCGTGAAGCCTCCCACACCCCCACCGGAAAAGCAAAATAAATGCTTCCTTAGAGTCACCTTCCCCAGGGAGCCCAGCCCCGCCCCCCAAGAGAAGGCCAATACGTGTGTCACCCCTGAGCCCCCTGGTGCCCAGAGGGCAGTGGCAGCCTTCACCTGCCACTTGCTAAGACCCACAGGAAGAAAAAGGTGTCGTAGCCGCTGGCACAGGCACGGCTGCGTGAACACTCCTGACACCCCCGCCGACCTGGGCATTCCCCCAATCTGTAGACACGAAAGCGTCTTGTCCCCCAGATCCCTGCCAGGTAAGCAGGCGCTCCCTTCCTGTCTCAGGATGGTGAGTTCACACGCGCCGAAGCCTGCCTTCCTGCTGCCCCGGGTTGGACATGTGCTCACATGCGCTCCAGGACATGCATCCACCAAGCCAGATGACGGCACTCCAGTGTCTTTCACGGGGACCCTAAAGGGAAGACACCTGAGGGTGGTTGGAATAGGAAGCAGAACAATGATGTCGGAACCTAGCCGGCTGCCCATCCGCTGGGCAGTTCTCCTTGTGCCCTGTTGGTGTCCTTGCTCCTGGGCAGGCCCATGGCCTAGCCCTGGCCTTGGCATGTGATGCCAAGATACTGTGCACAATGAGGGAGACAGACATGGACCGCTTGATGTTACCTGGCACAAATCTCCCAGTCTCTCAGATGCTGGCCGTCTCCTCTGCCTCTTTACACTACTCTTTGTGGTTTCTGTTTGTTTGTCGGAGCAAGCGGAGAGTGGGAACACACCCAGTGTGTTCAGACAGCTCGTGGCTCTGTGTTCAGAGGTCACTTCTGGTGGTGTCCAGGAAACCATATGTGGCGCCACGATCGAACTGGGGTTGGCCGCATGCAAGATACTTCTCTGTCTGGTATCTCTCTCTTATCTCCAGATGCTCTTCTCTCTTTGTTTCTTAAAGCGAAGGAGGCCATACCCAGCGGTGCTCAGGACATACTCCTAGCTCTGGACCAGGGAATCACTCCTGGCCAGGCTCAGGGAACCAAATGGGTTGCCGGGGATCAAACCTGGGCCTGCCGTGCTGTCTCTTTTGGCCCCGTCTTCTCTTTGCTAGAACTCTCCTTCCTGCTCTGTCAACTCCAGCTCACCCTGTACTTCTCAAATGGGCTGTGACTCTTCAGACAGCCCCCCCCCCCCCCAAATTGGAGGGCTGCTCGGCTTCCCCTGGACGGAAGGCTCCTCTTGTACCATCTGCTTGCTGTCTGTCTACATGGCTAGGGAGTGGACTTTGCAGGGAGGGACCCGGACTATTTTGTGGAGCAGGCCCTGGCCCCAGGAGGGTCGCAGTAAGCGTGGGGCTCTGCTGGATGAAGAAACAAGCCCGTCGGACCAGGCTGAGCTGCAGGCTGAGCCGAGCACAGATGCTTCGGTTGACTGACCCCCATCTCTTGTGTTGGTCTTCCAGCCCTGGCAGCCCGGACCCCAACAGAGCCAAGACCTTCTCCAGAAGGTGACCCCTCCCCACCACCACCACCACCACCCACGTCCGCCCTGGTTCCCGACACTCCTCCGGATACCCCTCCTGCCATGAAGAATGCCACTAGCCCCGAGCAGCTGCTCCCTCTGGACCCAGAGAGGCCTCACAGCCAGGAAGAGTCCCCTTTCTCGGAAGTGAAGGTCCGAGGGTCCACCCCACCAGCCACAGGCCCGCGGGATGCCAGGCCGCCTCGCAGGAGCAGCCAACCATCCCCAACAGCAGTGCTAGCCGCCGACAGCCCACCCGCCAAGCAAGGTGGGTGACATCCTGGACTGAGGCCACTGGAAGACGCTCCTTTGACCTGGAGAAGATGGGAGATGGGATGCGGGGGAAGGGAGACGGGATGTGTCCTGGTGGGAGAGCCCCAAGGAGATTCCCTCTGAGGAGCCTGCTGACCTAGATATATTCTTGCTTTCTCGGGGAAGATGTAAAGAAGGCAGGAGAGAGGCACAAGCTGGCCAAGGAGCGGCGAGAGGAACGGGCCAAGTACCTGGGTGAGTGTTGGAGTGCCTTCATCATAGCATTTCTCAGCACAGCAGCGCCCTGGGGACACTCCGTGGGGTGTCTGCCGGGGAGGGGGCCAGGGCGACAGTGCAGATGGTAGGGTTGAGCACACGCACATGCACACACACGCATACACGCACACACGCACACTCCCATCCCAACAGCTCTGCTGTGAAGGATCCCCTGCAAGAAAGGGAGGCCCCAGAGATAGTTCAAGAAGCGTCCGGGACGAGGGTGAGACCATGAGCTTCATCCCAGGTGCCCTACAGTCTGGGGTTCCTCGCAAGGGGAGGAAAGACACCGGCGTGCTGAGAAGTGTTTTCTCGGGAAATCCCCAGGCTAAGGGTGGGGAAACCGAGGCTCAGAAAGATGACATCACTGGCGAAGCCGCCCAGCTGTTGTCTGAGCAGTCTAAGCAGTTGAGACTCAGACCCAGAAGCCTCAGCTCATCCCTGACCTACAATTGTCGTCTCACGGAAACCTGTCCGGCAGGCCCCATGGGCAGGCAGGGAGCAGGCATGAAGGAACTCATTTCTCCACCAAGGCAAGATGCCATGAGGCCAAGGGGGCACACCTGAGCTCCCCTCCAGGGAAGCCCCTGTTCCGAGGCCTGGCCCTGTTGAGAAAGCCCTGGGTGCAGGGGAGATGGCTCAGAAGGCTGGAGCACCAAGGAGTAGCGGGGTGTGTCCCCAAGCTCCCTAACCGCTTCCCCCCAGAAGGAAGCAAGCCCAGAGCTGGAGAGATAGTACAGCAGGTACTGTCGTTGCACATGGCCAACCTGGGTTTAATCGCTGGCCCCATACGGCCTACTGAATCTTGCCAGCAGTGCCCATGAGCATAGAGCCAGGAGTAATCCCTGAACTCATCCAGATGTGGCCCAAAACTCTGCTCCAAAGAAAAAAAAAAGAAAGCTCTTAGATTTGCTGGGGGAGTGGGCGAGAGGGGCACGTAGGAGCAAGTCTTGCCCAGGGCTGGAGCAACCAGGAGGACCACACGTGGGGAGACACATTTGGCCGACCCCGCTGCAGTTTAAACGCTCACACCGCCGCCCGGCCCTCCGGGGGGGGTCCTGTCCCCACAGCGGCCAAGAAGGCGGTTTGGCTGGAGAAGGAGGAGAAGGCCAAGGCGCTGAGGGAGAAGCAGCTTCAGGAGCGCCGAAGGCGGCTGGAGGAGCAGCGGCTGAAGGCCGAGCAGCGCCGGGCGGCCTTGGAGGAGCGGCAGCGGCAGAAGCTGGAGAAGAACAAGGTGTGTTTGGGGGCGCCCTCTACCCAGAGAGGCGCCGAGCAGCCTGCGTGCGCGCCCACCCACTGCTCACGTCAGCCTACTTCCTGCCCTGGTCGGTTCCCGCTTCACATGGCCACCTGCGCCCACTCTAGGCACGGAGCTAGCTGGGCAACTGGCAGGCACATCTGTAGGCAGGCAGAGAGGAGGCTACAGCCAGAGCCCAGGTCAGGGCCCTCAGCGGGGTGGATGGGGGTGTCACCGGGGAGCCCCAGGCAGGGAGATTCCCCACCCCGTTCTCAGAGAAAGAGCTCAGAACACCCAGGAAATGACTCAAGAATAGTGAAAAGCTCCCCCCAAAACAAAGCAGCTGGAAGGGAAAGGTTGCAAACGGTCCTTAATCATAGCCAGGTTCGGTAATCTTGGTTACCTGCAGTGAGTCAGGGCAAGCTGGGGGAGGGGTGCGGGACACTCACTGGAGAGAGGGACCTTTCTCCAAGGACACGGAAGGCGAGCAAGCCCAGACCTCTCCCCTGCCTCTCCCCACCAGGAGCGCTACGAAGCAGCCATCCAGAGGTCAGTCAAGAAGACCTGGGCGGAAATCCGGCAGCAGCGCTGGTCCTGGGCAGGCGCCCTGCACCACAGCTCCCCAGGACATAAGACCAGTGAGTGGGCCCGCGGGGCTGGGGTGAGCGTGCAGGGCTGGGGTAGGAGGAGGAGGGTCAGGGAGCACCTTCAGAGCCGGAGCTGGCAGTGCTCTGACGCAGGTATGCCTTGCTTCATGTGACTTATCTTCTGGAATGATCTGTGGACCCATCGATCCCTTGCCAAGGACTTCTCCCTCACTCAACTCAGAGATGGATTCTGTTCCTCTGGATTTGCTCTACAAACCCCTCATTTCTTAGAATGAACCCATTTTCAGAATGAATGCGCCTGCCAATTATTCTTAGTTGATGAGCCATCTGCACACAGTAGATCAGAGAGAAATGATTCCCTCTCCCCTACTCCGCCCTCCGCCCCTACCACCATCACCACCATGAGCCTGTCGTAGAAGGTTGATTTCTCCCTCCGGGTCTTCGTCGTGTGGCCCGTCATGGAATTTGCTCTCATTCTTTGCTGGCATGTGTGCACCCCCGGGTTTGGATGTCTCTCTGTAATGGCAAGGTTCAGAAGCTCTTAGCTGGGTATCCGTGGACATGTGTGCTCACGGATCTGTGTGTGGTGTGTCTCAAAAACGTGTCTCACTCTGCTGGGTCCGTGGCCCGCTGGACCTCGGCGAGGGCGCCCCGCGTCAGACAGAGCGGGGTTAGGCTCCCAGCTCTGGCTCTCGCGTGTTGGTGTCTCTCTGCCTCCATCTGTAAAATGGGGATAACCATGCCACTTGCCTCCGAGATTGTAGGTAGAGGTGTGGGAGGATCAGTGAGGTGACGTGTGTGTGGTGCCCTGCACCGTACCCGGTCCACGGTAAGCACCCAACAAATGTGAGCCGTGCACACCCCACCAAGTGGCCTGCGTGTGTCCGCGCCTGCCTCACCGTCCGTCTGTCTGTCCGTGGGTGTCCGTGTCCGTGCATGTCGGCGCCCGTGTGCATGCGGGTGGCCCTGAGGCCCTCTCTCTCTGTGTGTCTGCACCTGCATGTCTCCGTCTCTGTGTGTCCCTTGGACTCTGTGGACCCGTGCGGGTGACTTGTGACTGTGGTTCTTGTGGCTGGGAACGGTCCCTGCATTTGTCCCCGTCCCTGGCGTGGCCGTCCTAGCGTCCTGGCTGGGTCGTGGCTGCTAGTGCCAGTGCGGGGTGGTTGTGGGGGTGGGGTGGCACCACCCGGCCCCCTGGGGATGGCTTCCTGGCCAGGCAGACAGTAGCTTCTCTAGTTTTAGTCCATCTCCTTCCTCTGCTCCCTCTCCGTCGGCTCCCCCAGTGCAGGTTGCCTCTGGTCCCCCACCACCCCCTTCCTCCCAGAGCCAAGTCTGCCTCCCCCCCTTCCCTAGTCCACCCACTCCTCCCTCTCCCCCTGCCCGCGGAGCACCCTGCATGGAAGGCCTCAGTGCCCCCCTGGCTCCTGCCCGGCCCGGCCCTAATGCCGTGTCTTTTCCCCTCCAGGTGGGAGCAGGTGCTCCGTGTCGGCAGTAAACCTGCCCAAACACGTGGACTCTATAATCAACAAGCGGCTCTCAAAGTCCTCTGCCACGCTCTGGAACTCCCCCAGTAGAAGTAAGAGAAGGCCCAGCCTTACTCCCCACAGAGCCCTTTGTGGCCCCCACCAGAGCTCAGGACCCCAGAGCCACCCACATTCCAGGTCTCCCTCCCCTCCTACCCCACGGGGGGCCCGTGCCCCTTGGGGGAGCCGGCGTTGGGATCTGGGCCCTGCGGACAGAGGTGTGCCCTGCAAGAGAGGGGAACAGAGACAAAGGGCAGCGTCCTAGCAGGCTCGGGGCGGGGGTGGGGACGGGCCGTCTGCCTGGCTCCGACCACAGCCAGCTGGCCCAGCTAACCTCAGGCAGGTGGCCTTGCCCCCAGGACCGCGCTGGCCGGGTGCTGTGTGTGGAGGCGGGCCCCTGCCTTCTCTGTCTCCGGATTCCCAGCCATGGCCTTGGCAGCTCCAGTTGGGGCCCACCAGGGCTCACCGCGCCCAGCGTTTCCCACCATGCCCTGGGCTGACAAGTGAGCTCAGCAGGAGGAGTTATTTATAAGTTTCTGCGCTGGTTTATTTGGTTGCTCTGTTGCCTGGCAACTGAATCAGCTGCTGTTACCAGCCCCACCTGACTGAGGCTTAAAAATAACCCAGCAGCTGAGGGGACAGAGGCGGGTGGCCCGGGGCAGCCAGGCCCTTTGCCCTCAGCCTCTCCCTGGCACTGCGTGCCAAGCGCTGGGCTTCTCCCGAGTCAGAGGAGCGCGAGGACCCTCTGCGCCATGCATTCCCAGGCAGACCCTCTGAGCGGGGGAGCCCTACTGTGGCACCCGGGAGGGGCAGCGAGGGGGCCTTCCACCGACCGACCCTGGGGGGCTCCTTTCTACACTCCCAGCTCAGAGCCCTGGCAACAGGGAGAGCCAGGCAGAAAGCTGCCTTGGGATGCGCTCGCCCGCGCCCACGGAGGAGGTCGGCCCCGTGTAACTGGGGGCGCTCCCTGGACGTGGCCCGGGTTGGCACCTGTGTGCCCCGCCGCCTGCCTGCCTGCCGGGGCCCTGGCGGCGCGGCTGACGCGCGCTCTCCCGGGCTTCTTCTAGATCGCAGCCTGCAGCTGAGCGCCTGGGAGAGCAGCATCGTGGACCGTCTGATGACGCCCACCCTCTCCTTCCTGGCACGGAGCCGCAGTGCCGTCACACTGCCCCGCAACGGCCGCGACCAGGGTAGGGCCGGCGGCCCCGGGAGAGCCCCCAGCAGGGGCCGGGCAGGGGCCGGCCTCGCCTGTGGGCCGCGCCCCGACCGCACTCATCCCTCCGCAGCCGTGCCCCTGTGCCCGCGCTCGGCCTCCGCTAGCCCCCTGACGCCGCCCTGCAGCGCCCCCCGAAGCGGGCACCGCTGCGCTCCCTCTGGGGAGCGCGCGGAGCGCCGCAAACCCAGCGCGGGCAGCAGCCCCGTTCTGGTGCGCAGGCGGCCCGAGGCCTCGCCGGTAAGTGCTCCCGGGAGTAGGCGGGGAACCCAGGGCGAGCCCCAGGGCGAGCGTCTCTCCGGGCGCAGCTGACCTCTGCTCGCCGGGCCCTTCCCTCGATAGGTGCAGAAAAAGGAGAAGAAGGACAAGGAACGGGAGAACGAGAAGGAGAAGAGCGCCCTGGCCCGGGAGCGCAGCCTCAAGAAGCGCCAGTCCCTGCCCGCCTCTCCCCGCCCGCGCCTCTCTGCCTCCGAGCTCAGGTGGGAAGCGCCCCCACGCCCAGGCAGCACGCTCACTCCTGCACCCCTAAAATGAAACCTTGAGGGCAGATGATTTGTTGGGGGGCCACAGCTGGTGGGCGCCTCCTGGCTCTGTGCTCAAGGGGACCACCGGGGGCCAGGGCTCAAGCCCAGGGCCCCGGCATAGAGAACGTGCAGCTCAGCCCTTGAAGCCCAAGAGCAGATGTTTTCCTTTCCTTTCATGTAATTAATTTGGCTGGGGGAGGCCCACACCGAGCAGCGCCGAGGCAACTCCTGGCCTCCATACTCTGGGGTCACTGCTGGCGGTGCTTGAGAGGCCAAGAGGTGCCAGGGATGGAAGCCAGGCCTCCTGCACGGAAAGCATGTGTTCAAGCCCTTTGATTTCTCTCTTAGCCCTTTTATGTTTTGTTTTGTTTTGTTGGGAGGGAGTGGTACACCCACTATATGGGATGCCGGGGATTGAACCCAGGTCAGCAGCATGCCAGGCAGGCACACTGCCTGCTGTACTACCACTCCAGTCGTTCCCTTTTATGTTTAAAATATATACTTAGTTGTTTGTTATGAGGATCACGCCAGGCAGTGATGGGGGGCCACAAGGGCCCTATCCCACAGTGCCGAGGGGTCATGCAGCCTGGGGATCAAACCAAGATCTCGCTCACACGTACAAGTGCTATACCTCTTGGACCATGTCCCCAGCCCCAGTTTATATATATATATATATATATTAGTGTTTCGATCATTAAAATGACCGAGTGCGTAGTGCACTCAGCAGTGGTTGGAAAGAATGAGTGGGCCTGCCAAGAACTGCTCTGGGGGACCAAAGCAGGCCTTGGTCTTCCCCTTAATCCTTAATCATACTGGGTGTGTGTGTGTGTGTGTGTGTGTGTGTGTGTGTGCGTGCGTGTGCGTGTGTGTGCCCTGTCCCCTGTCCCCTTATTCTTGAGCTTAGTAATCATATCAGGGGAACGGAATGGTAATATAGCAAGTAGATTGCTTGCCTTGCATATGGCAGGCCTGGGTTAGGTCCCCAGCATCCCATATGGTCCCCTGGGCCTTACAGGAATGATTCCCAAGGGCAGAGCCAGGAATAAGCTCTAAGCACCACGGGAGGATGGGGGGGGGTGGCAAACAAATTATACCAGAGATGTGTGTGTGTGTGTGTGTGTGTGTGTGTGTGTGTGTGTGTGTGTGTACACTGCCCTCAAGGTCTAACCTAATCCTTTCTTCTCAGTCCTAAATCCAAGGCCCGACCATCCTCTCCCTCCACATCCTGGAACAGGCCTGCTTCACCTTGTCCCAGCCCGGGGCCAGGCCACGCTCTGCCCCCCAAGCCACCATCCCCCCGGGGCACCACTGCATCGCCCAAAGGGCGGCTTCGGAGAAAGGATGAGTCCAAGGAGAACCCCAGTGTGGCTGGGGCTGAGGACAAGAACCAGATCAAGGGCAGGGCTGGCGACGGGAAGGAGGCAGCGTCACCCGCCTCCCCGGCATCCTCACCCGCACCCTCTCCTACCCCTGCCCCACCCCAGAAGGAGCGACCCCCAGTGGAGAGCTCTGCAGGTGGGTAATTGGGGGGGCTGGCAAGGGGACTGGGAGTGGGGGACATAGTCTGCGATGGGATGGGGGCACAGCAGGTGCCTGTGGACTGGGTGCTAGGAGACAGCCCTGGGAGGGGGTCCCTGTTCCCCTCTCTGAGCTGGCCCCAGGAGCTGGGGAGGGGACCCTGGGTCGTGGTGGTCCTGCGTTCACTTTCCGGTGTTGCCTCCCACACCAGATACTGCTGTGCTGACCTCACCCCCAGCGCCGCCTCCCCCGGTGACCCCGAGCAAGCCCATGGCGGGCACCACGGACCGCGAAGAGGCCACCCGGCTCCTCGCTGAGAAGCGGCGCCAGGCCCGGGAACAGCGGGAGCGGGAGGAGCAGGAGCGGAGGCTGCAGGCCGAGAGGGACAAGTGAGTGCACCCCCGTCCCCCCACCGCCCCACCCCACCCCTGCCCTGGGCCGAGGGCACCCCGCCCCCCGTGGGAAGCAAGCGGCAGAAGCAATAGCGAGGGAGTTTCTTCTCCAGGCAAATGCGGGAGGAGCAGCTGGCGCGGGAAGCTCAGGCCCGGGCGGAGCGCGAGGCCGAGGCCCGGAGGCGGGAGGAGCAGGAGGCCTGCGAGAAGGCCCAGGCCGAGCAGGAGGAGCAGGAGCGGCTGCAGAAGCAGGTGCGGGGCGGCGGCGGCGGCGGGCTGCGCGCGGGCGCCTCCTGGTGGCCGGCTGGGGGCTGGCGCAGCGGGCAGGCGGCAGGCCCGCACCTACAGCTCTGGGTGGGGGTCTCTGGCAGAAAGAGGAGGCTGAAGCCCGGTCCCGGGAGGAAGCAGAGCGACAGCGGCAAGAGCGGGAAAAGCACTTCCAGCGCGAGGAGCAGGAGCGGCAAGAGCGCAGAAAGGTGGGCTGGGGGCGGCAGATGGGGCTGGGGGCCGGTGGGCACCTAGGAAAGGGGTCCGTAGGGCAGGGGCAGCTCGCCTGCAGGGCGAGATGCATTGGGAAGTGCTGGTCCCCCGCCCGCAAAGGATTGGCAGGAGCTGCCGCTGGGGGCCCTGGGACCCCAGGTCCCAGATGGTCTGGTCGGGGGAAGGTTGAGGACCGGGACTGACTCACACTGGGGCCTCCACACAGCGCCTGGAGGAGATCATGAAGAGGACTCGGAAGTCAGACGCCACGGAGACCAAGGTCAGGATTCCTGGCAAGCCGTGGAGGGGCGGGTGGCCGGGTAGGCAGCGCCCTGGGTGGCCACGGAGGGGCTGAAAGGGGGAGCGGGGACAGCTGTCGGGCAGGCGGGGCCGGAGCGCCGTCCTGTCTGACTGTCCTTCCTCTTCAAAGCAGAAGCAGGACGGAAAGGAGGCAAAAGCCAACACCTCGAGCCCAGGTAAAGCTCCCGCCCCATCATCTGCAGCCCTCGCCCCGTGCAACCTCCAGCCCCACCTGGTGCAGCCCCTGACCCCTGGGCCCTGTTTCCTTCCCACAGACCCTGACAAAGCCAGCGAGTCGCGGTCCTCAGAGTTGCAGAAGGAAACGGGACAGAAGGAGGCTCTGGCTCCCCAGGAGCCTCAGTGGAGGTACCAGCTCCAGTCCTGAGGCCCCCTCCCCAGCCTCCTCCCTCCCAGCCAGCCGGGCGTGGGGGGGGCACCTAGAGCCGAGCTGGGGGTGCCTGGGCCTGAGCGTCTGCCCCTCCCCCACAGCCTGCCGAGCAAGGAGGCGCCCGGGTCCCTGGTGAACGGCCTGCAACCTCTCCCCGCGCACCAGGAGAACGGCTTCTCCTCCAAGGGACCCTCTGGGGACAAGAGTCTGGGCCGCACACCAGACACGCTCCTGCCCTTCGCGGAGGCAGAAGCCTTCCTCAAGAAAGCCGTGGTGCAGCCCCCACAGGTCACAGGTGGGGCTCCCTGACTCCCGGGCCCCCTGCCCAGGCCCCTTCACAGCCCACCCTGGAGACGCCCCCGCCCTCCACACACCACCGCGTGGCGGTGGGGCAGTGTTTGGCCCTGACTGTTTCCCCCTCCTGTTCTCCCCTCAGAGGTCCTTTAAAGGGTGACCTTGGCTCCAGGCACAGCGCTGAGGGCTCCTCTGTGTCACCTACCAGGATGTCTGAAGAGAAGGAAACGGAACAAAGCCGGAAGTGGCCTGGGCGCCCGGGAGGGGTCCTCTCTGTTGTTTTTAATCTGCACCTTATAGACTGATGTCTCTTTGGCAGGAGCCAGGTCCTGTCCTCAGTGCATTTGTGTGCTCACAGGCACAGACACCCCCACCCCCATACACACACATACACTCAGCCTCTGGGCCTCCTCTCGCCAGGAGGGGTCCTCCGTAGTATTTGCCTTGGTTCGGTGGGGTTCGGTGGATGTGAATACTGTAAATAGCTTGAGCTCAGACTCCTCTGCGTGGAGGGGCGGGTGCAGGAGGTAGACCCTCCCAAGACTCCCTGGGTAGCTCTCCCTCGCTCTATTTAACTGTAACTGAGGGGGAGCCCAGGAACGGGCTGGGGGCACCTGGGGCCACAGGTTGCTTTAGGGGGATCTGTGCCTCCTGCCCTCGCCTGGAATCAGTGTTATTGCATCTGATCAAATGTCTCCGGAAATAAAGAGAGAAAACTCTGCTGGTCCTGTCTCTCCTTGAGGCTGGGGAGGGGCTGGGAGCACATGCCCCCAAGTTCTAACGAGAGCAGGAGGAGCCGGGATCTGGGGGTACCAGCCCTACACCCCCTGCCTGTGGCCTGCCACCTGAGTCCCTTCATCTAGCAAGCATGCCTTGTCTGTGCGGTGGGGCTGTGAGGAAAAGCTGTTTGTTTTTTATTATTATTACTGTGTTGGACCACACCCAAGCAGTGCTCAGGGTTCATTCCTGTCTCTACTCAGGAATCACTCTGGCAGTGCTGGGGAGATCATATGGAGTGCCAGGGGTCGAACGGGGCTCTGCGTGCAACTCCAGTGCCTTTCCCACTGTGCTATCATTTGGGCCCCTGTTCCTCTGGTTTTGTTTCTTGTTTTTTATTGTTGTTGTTGGGGGGGAGGGTTCACCTGGCAGTGCTCAGAGCTTATTCCTGGTTCTGAGCTCAGGCATCACTCTGTAGGCTTGGGGGACTGTATGGGGTACAGGGAATCAAACGTGGCTTGGCCCTTGTGCAAGGCAAGCGCCCTGCCCGCTGTGCTATAGTTCTGGCCCCTGTTCGCCTGTTAGGTTTACAGTCCAGTGGGCGAGCATCACAGCCACTGTGGATTGCTCACTCAGCACATCCCAGCACCCCTGCCCCTCCGTGCCAAACAGAATCCTGATTTGGTTCTCTTCCCTGTGGATCCCAGCCTGAGGCAGAATCATGGTTGTGATGAGCAGAAAGTTTCAGGGGATAGTTGTGAGATCGTTTCAGAGGAAAGAGAGGTAGTACAGAGGGTAGGTGCCTGCCATGTCCAGGGCCAGCCTGGGTTTGATCCCCGGCATTCCCTGTGGTTCCCCTGAGCCTGCCGGGAGTGATTCCTGAGCACAGAACCAGGAGTGCATGTGAGCATGGCCCAAAAGCAAACAAGAAAATGATAGTTTCAAACACTCCTGTGGGCCAGGAATATGGCTCAGTGGCAGAGCACTTTCCGTGTGAGGTGAGGCCCTGGGTTCCATCCCGGGCATTGCCAAAAAAAGAAGAAAAGAAATAAACCAGCCCCCTGATGAGTCACACGTGACAATTCCAGACCACAGAAGAGCCTGGTGGAGCTTCTCAGGGAAACTTCCTCACTTCCCAAAGCATGCCGTGTGGGAACCAGCCTCTAAGATGGCCTTTCTGTGTCCCTCACTTCCTGCCGTTCTCACCCTGCGTCGCCGCTCCTCCCCGTGGCACGCCCAGGCGGGGCCGAGTGACCCACCACGGAATGCAGCAGCAGTGACGCCGTGTAGTGGTGGTTGAGACTCGGTCCAAAGACTCGCAGCGTCTGCCCGGGCAGCTCGCTAGGGGCCGCTCCCCCTGGAGGAAGGCAGCTGCCACCTCAGCTCTGCAGAGGCCCACGTGGCCGCTTGCCCACAGCCCCTGCAGAGCCCAGAGACAGACGAGGCCAGGGCTGGCCGACAGTTCAGCTCTCACCTTAGAGAGACCCTCTGCCAGGGTCCACGTCCTGCACCTCCCCACTCTGGCCCTCAGGAACTGTGAGGCAATGAATGGGTGCCTGCTTCTCAGTGTCTGCTGAGCAGTTACTAAGACCTAGTGAGGAGAAAAGGCTGCTTGTATGTGGAGCCTGACAGTGAGCTCTGGAACGGAACGGTTGCCCCACCTGACTGACCTGCCCGGAGGACAAGTCAAAGGCAAGGGTGACGGTGTCAAGGCAGGGGTCACCCTGGTCCTCGGGCACATCAGTGACATCACCCACCACCAAACCCAGCTAACTTCGAGACAATTTTCCTTCATTGTTATTGTGTGTGTGTGGGAGGGGGGGTTGGGGGGTTGCAGGATTTTGGGGCCAAGCCTAGGAATGCTCTGAAGCTCTTTCTGATTCTGCACTCTGGGAGGTGCTTGGGGGGACAATGTGTGTGGAGCCGGGGATTGAACTGAGGTCAGCCACTTGCCAGGTGAACACTTATGCGTATGTATTATTGCTCCAGCTGCAACTTCCAGTCGAAGCTGAGAGAATTGGTTTTTCTTGCTCATATCAGGATATAAATAAGACATGTTTTGGGGCCAGAGTGATAGTACAGAGGGTAGGACATTTACCTGGCATGTGGTCACCCGGGTTCCATTCATCGTTTATGGTCCCCTGTGCAACGCCAGGAGTAATTCCAGAGCACAGAGCAAGGAGTAAGCATTGCTGACTGTGGCCCCAAATAAACAATCCCCAAAATAATGCATGTCTTTTGCAGAGGACGCATGATACACAGCAGGAGAGACACGGTGGGGAGGAACCACGCCCAGCTTGTCTAGAAGGCTGAGCAGGGAGAAGAGTGGCAGGTGGGGGGCTTCAGCCCATAAGGGCAGGAGCAGCGAACAAGGGGAGAGCCAGGAGGACCGGGAGAGGCAGGCAGGGCCAGTTCCTACGTGAGGTGCTGGCAAGGGGCTAGCAGCTTCCAGGTGCTCTCCCTGCTGTGCTCCTGTGCTCACCCCGCCCAGTCCACAGCTAAGCTTCCAACTCATCGTCTCAGAGGCAGAGGGGTCAACTTTCCTTGAAGGCAATACCAGCCCCCCCAAAATACTGCATGGCAACAATGTTTCATTTATTCACTCAGTAAACTAGGGGTGGGGGTAAACTAACCAGGACTAGTTAAGCACCAGTGATAACTCAGCTGTGCAAACCCCTGGAATCTCCTGAAGGCAAAGGTGGGGATTAACTGAATAATCACAGGAACAAGCGTTCTAAAGGGCCTGACCACTGGGGCTGGAGGGATAGTATAGTAGTTAAGGCACCTCGCACGTGGCCAGTCCCGGTTAGGTCCCCGGCATCCCATATAGTTCGAGGAGTAATTCCTGAGTGCAGAGCCAGGAGTAACCTTGAGCACTGCCAGATGTGGCCCCAAAACAAAACAAACATAAAGGACTGACCACTAATAGGAGATGGCAAAAGGGCTGGCGCACAAAAAAACGATCTAAAAAGGGCTGGAGAGAGGCCAGAGCCATAGTACAGGAGGCAGGGTGTTTGCCTTGCATGCAGCTGACCTGGGTTCAATTCCTGACAACTAATCTGGTCCTCAAGCCCACCTAAGCTCAGAACCTGGAGTGAGCACTGAGCACCA
Organism: Sorex fumeus; assembly: GCF_029834395.1. NCBI lineage: Eukaryota > Metazoa > Chordata > Mammalia > Eulipotyphla > Soricidae > Sorex > Sorex fumeus. The sequence goes on from NW_026606104.1 coordinate 51,359,788, forward strand.
CCTGGTGTGGCCCAAAAAACAAAAACAAAACTAAAAAGGGCCGGAGAGATTGTACAGGGATCAAGGCACTTGCCTTGTATAAGGCCACTCTTGGTTAGAACTGCTGGCAGTACATTATGGTCCCCTGAGCACTGCCAAGAGTGATCCCTGAACACTGAACCGGGACTAAGTCTGAGCACCACTAGTGTGGTCTCAATCCGCCTCCCCTAAATAGGGGCTGGAGTGCCATCTTCCTATGCAGGAGGCCTGGGATTAGCCGCAGCATCACTTGATTCCCTGAGTACCAGGAACAACCCCTGAGCACCAGGCCAAGGACAGACATCAAATGAAATGGCTTTTAAAAAAACAAAAAGAAGAAGAGGAGGAGGAGGAGGAAGAGGAGAAGAAGAGAAATGTGTTCAGTTCTATAACTGATATTTAGGAAACACCAACTAAGAGTTCTAGGTTGGTTGTCTCTGAATAACTAGTGGTTAATCAGAGGTGTGATGGGTGAACAGGCATTTTCTGGTCAAGTCAGAATAAAGAGAGGCAAGAAGCACTTTCCGGGCAAGGGAAAGGAGTGTGTTGAAGTATCAGAAGACTGTAAACAGCTGAAGGAGTATTTGTTTGCTCATCCTGGTGCCCTTTGTGCCTGGTACAACATTCCTCGATATTTTTTTCATTAAGAAAGTCCTGTTGAGGCCATCATGTCTGTCCAGAGGGGAAAGGGTGTTGCCCCAGTCGCCTTCTCCTCTCTGGAAAGAAAGATGGCGGCCGCATGGGAGCCTTGTGGACAGCAGGTATGAGCCGGGGGAGTGGGGGCGACTAAAACCTCATGGGAAGGGGGGCGTTTCGGTCCGCCCTTCACGCCCTACCGAGGCCACCAGTTGCCCCCACTAGCGGCTCTCCAGCACGGCCACGACTCCAGAGCACAGAAACCAATTTCTTAACTATCTGACTTTCAGTAGAAATACTTCCAGGGTCAATAGGTAAAATAGCAGAAATCCAAAACCAACATTTAATTCTTGAACCCAGCTGTAGAAAGCAAATCACTTCACATGCTTTTTCAGCATGTCTGATTTGGGGGGGGGGGGTAAACTCTAAATAATAGTGGTGAATCTTTTATTGAAACAGTGAATCTAATCAAAGCAGATAGAGTGTTAACTAGAATTCATCTGCCCCACAGGGACTGGGAGGGGTGGGGGGTGGGGTTTTATTGGGGTTCTTCATGGTAAAAAATAAGTATTGGTAAAGGGAAATGTGTTTGATATTTGCATGACTGAGACCTAAACCTGAAAGCTTTGTAACCTTTCCCACGGTGATTCAATAAATAAATAAATAAATAAATAAAAATAAATAAATAAATAGGTTAAAAAAAAAAAGAAAGTCCTGTTGAGGGGCTGGAGCGATCGTTTTAGAGATTAGGCACTTGTCTGCACACAGTCAACCGAAGTTCAACCCTCAGCATCCCATACGGTTCTCTGAGCCCACCAGGAATGATTCCTGAACCCAGAGCAGGAGTAAACGCTGAGCACTGCCAGGTGCGGTACAAAAACAAAAACAACAACAGCAAAAACAACAAAACCCTTCCAGCATTGGCTGGAGAAATGGTACAAGAACTGTAGCACTTGCCTTGCATGTAGCCAACCCTGGTTCAACTCCTGGCACTGCATCCTCCCCTGAACAGCTCTGGGAATGAATCCTGAGCACTTCTGGATGTGGCCCAAAAACCCAAATCAAGGTAGTGGCAGAACTTTGAACTTTGACTCTTCAGCTGAGTGGGGAGAGTGATATGGTCAGGTGGGTGGTTTTATTAAACCCTTAACAATGGGGTCCGGAGAGATAATATAGCTGATAGAGTGCTTGCTGGCAAGCAGATGACCTTGATCCTCAGCACCATATCTGTATGGTTCTCTGAGCCTCATCAGGAGTGAACCCTGAGTACAGCCAGGTGTGGCCCAAAAGTAAAACAAACAAAACCCTTTAATGATCGAATGAGAAAGAAGCCAGGACTTGATCATAAAATGTGATTTTCAGCAACTTTCAAAAAGTACCTGTCATGCAAACATGTGGAGCCGAGTTTGATCGCTGGTACCACCTGAATGCACTGAGCCTGATCCCTGTGTGTCTACTGTCTGGGCCCCTCACTCGGTCACAGAGCACAAGATATCTGGCATATGCAAGAGATCTGGTTAGCCAGGTGTGTGCTAACACAACTATGAGTTTTGACCCTAGCAAGAATTGCAACTAAAGGGGCTGAAGTGATAGTATGGTACTTGCCTTGCACCTGGTCGGCCGACCTGGGTTTAATATCTGGCACCTGATATGGTCCCCTGAGCTCGCCAGAAGTAATCCCTGAGCTCAGAGCTGGGAGTAAGCCCTGAGCACCTCTGGGTGTGGCCCAAAAAGAACAATGACAAAACAATTGCAACTAGAGATGTGCAATTGTGGGACAAATGTGCATGAGTGGGACTAGTCAGAGAGGTTAAAGAGGGTGGCTGAGAAAGCAAGGCTGAAGGAGCAGGGATTAGCACAGCAGAAAGCGGTGATGCCAGAGGAAATAGTGCATGCAAAAGAGATACGGTCAGCATGGCCAATGCACCTCCTTGAAACAAGAGCCAGGGAGGATGGGGCCCAAGAGGCAGTGCTTGGGGATGCTCAAGGATCAAACAGGGGTCTCCTGGGGCTGGAGAGATAGCGCAGCGGGTAGGGCGTTGGCCTTGCACACCGCCGACTGGGGTTCGATTCCCATCATCCCATATGGTCCCCTGAGCACCGCCAGGAGTAACTCCTGAGTGCAGAGCCAGGAGTAACCTCTGTGCATCGCCAGGTGTGACCCAAAAAGAAAAAAAAAAGGGGGGGCCTCCTGCATGAAAAACCTGCATTCTGGCCCACTGGATGAGCCCTAAGAAGCTGTACAAAGATTCCGCCAGAGAGCTGATATGACTGGCAAAAGTTCTGGGGACTACCACCTGAGAGTAGAAGAGGGAGCGTGAGGGGCTAGACAGGAATGAGCCACCTGGAAAAAAAGACCGGACTATTGCATTGGCCCCATGAGTGCCACAGACAGAGAAGGCGAAAAACGGGGACCGGACATGGGGAGTGAAAAATGTCAGGGATGATCTCAGGCTTTCTGGGTGAAATCACCAGCCGGATGCCCTGTCCTTCCCGGAGACAGGGACTCCAGGGAAAAGTGAAACTAGGAGCAACGGATCAAAGACCGGGAAGTCCGGGGGCGGGGGATGTGGCTCAGCCAGTGAGTGGACGTGCACTGGCCTGGCATGCGAGAGGCGCTGGGGTTCGATCCCCTGCCCTAGAGCAACTAACTAAAAGTCCGGGGCTAACGGTTTCTGGTAGAGGGCCGGGTCGCATCCCGGCGCGGGAGAACAGAGGCGGCGGGGCAGGGGCGTCCTGGCGGGGCGCGGCGGCGTTCGGGCACCGGCCCAGCTCTTCCTGGGGCGGGGCGGGCGTTGGGAGAACTGGCCCGGCTGGCTGGGCCTCCGCCGGGGACTCAGGAATGTCCGGTCCGCTGCTGAGCGAGACGGAGAACGGAGGCGGAGGCAGCGGCGCTCGGGGCGCTGCCCTCCGCCGCTCCGGGCCAGGAGGAGGCAACAATCAGCCTTCCCCTCCCCCCCTGCACCCCAGCCGCCAACGCTGCCGACTCTGGTAACCCTTCCCCCGCCGCACACCCTTCCCTCACCGGGTCCGGGTGGGCCCAGCTGCTCCGAGCGGTCACCCCACCCTTCGGGGTGGCCCGGAGAGCCCGTGGATGGGCATCTGGCACCCCCTGGCGGCGGAATGAGCACAAGCGGTCAGAGATGATGCGCGCAGCCCGGATCCCAGCGGCGTGCAGGCGTGCAGGGGCCCTGGCTGAAGGGTCAGTCCCTGCGGGGGCCCGGCCGGTGGCTCGCTGGAGCTGTGAGTAGTTCTCTGACCTCTAGGAGCTTCAGTTCTCTCATCTGCAGGTTAGGTCTAGTGATATCAGTGAGGCTGCACTTGAGCTAACAGAGAATAAATGAGTTTTGTTCCTCGACCCATAGAGGGTGGAGGGGGGGCAGCCTTTGACATCCTAAAGCAGCAGGATGATTCTTCGCGTGTTTTACCTGCCCCCCCCCCACTCCCAGCCCCATGCCATTCCGCCTAGGGACAGCCGAGTTAGAGAATCCTGATATGGCCAGAAATTGAGTCAGATTCTTCAGTGGGAGCATGTAGGGGGGCACACCTGGCGATGCTCAGGGGTTATTCCTGGTCCTGCACTCTGGACTTACTCTTGGATGTGCTCAGGGACCATACGGGGTGCCAGGGATTGAATCCGGATTGGTCACATGCAAGGAAAGAGATCTTCTCACTATACTATCATCAGGCCCCTAGATTCTTATTTTTGAGGGGACTCAATCTAGGAGAGGAAAGAGACCACTAACGCCAGAAAAAGGAGAGAAGGACTCTGCTTAGTGACCTCTGAGGCCTTCTCACCCCGTGCCTCTTTTTTTTTTCTTTTGGGGTCACACCTGGCCATGCTCAGGGGTTACTCCTGGCTCATGCACTCAGGAATTACTCCTGGCAGTGCTCAGGGAACCATATGGGATGCTGGGAATCGACCCTGGGTTGGCTGAGTGCAAGGCAAATGCCCTACCCGCTGTGCTATTGATCCAGCCCCTCACCCAGTGCCTCTTACTCTATTCCTCTTCCCTGTTCCCATCACCCTGCCCTGGTCCCGGGCCTCTGCATACACAGTTCTCTCAGCCTCGGGTACTCGCCCAGCCTGGTCCCGTCCCTTCACATCTTCACTGTCACTTCCTCCAGCAGGCCACTGACCCCAGAGAGCTCCACCAACCGAGTGCTGCTAAGACTTTCTGATCACTGTTTATTAAATGTCCTCTCCAGTCCGGGAGAAATAGCTCAACCAGCTGAGCACACGCCTTCTGTTGAGGAATTGCACAGTCCCCTGACCACCACCAGGAGTCACCTCTGAGCACTGTCAGATGTGGCCATAAAACAAAAAATAACTTCTTGTTTTGGAAGAGGACCAAAAAGGAGTTGACTCCATGCAAGGTAAACACCTTTAACCCCTGAATATATTTTTTCTTTGGATCCCCCAAAAGTGAATAAAATGTTTTTAAAAACTAAAAAATTAATTTAATCATCAGTGAGATATAGTTGGCAAGGCACTTGCCTTGCATGTAGTTGACCCAGGTTCAATCTCTGGAACCTCATGTGATCCTCTGAGCACCACCAGGAGTGATCTTAGAGCACAGAGCCATGAGTAAGCGCTGGGCACTGCAGGCGTGGTCCCAAAACAAAACAACAATAACAAAATAACAGATGTCCTTAGCAAATTCACAGCAATGACCTCTCCAAAAAGAAATTACTCTTAAGACCCAAGTCATGAGCAGGAACATTTCACTTCTGTTCTCCTCTCCATCCACACAGGCTGGGCTGTCTGGGTGCAACAAATGTCTAACAGAAACGTGAGTGAGAGCCGGGAGCAGGGCTGGGGGAATGAGGGAGGCAGCAGTGAGATGGAGGGCGTTCCCAAGATGCCCTTGAAACCAGCAGGCAGCGATGTTGCCAAGTGTCCGGAAAGCTGGAACAGGAATAAGCCCTGAGTGCCTCTTTTCCCAGTTAGCTGGGAAGTTGGTGATTCTTTCTGCCTTGGCAAGGAAAAACCACTAAAGGACTTTTTGTTTTGTTTCAGGGACCATACCTGGCAGTGCTTGAGCCTGGCTTGAAGGCCAGCAGGGCTGCACCCCGAGGGCTTGTAGGCAGTCTCAGAGATAAATTTAGGGCTTGGCATGTGCGCTACCCTGTAAGCCACATCTCTAGGAGGTCATCTAATTGGAGCTGGACCCTGGGGCGGACCAAAGTAAGCAAGCAGGCAGTCCAGACTGGAGGCGGGGAGTCAGGAGCCGTGCAGTCCAATGTCTCGGCAAGCAAACCCAGAGGACTGGGGGGAGTGGGTGGCCAGGGCCCAGAAGGAAAGAGGCACACAGCACATGTTTTCTGGTGCCTGTGGAATTCTAGCTCACATAATCGACTAATTCCTGGAGAAAATTTAATTTTAATGGTTTCCTTTAATTTTATGTTTTGTTGTTTTGGCCATACCAGGCGATGCTCAGTACTTACTTCTGGCTCTGTGCTCAGGGGTCAGTCTTGGCCGTGCTTGGAGGGAACCATATATGGTGCTGGGGATCCAACTGGTATTAACTACATGCAGGACAAGTGCCTTAATATCTGTACTATCTTTTGGATAGTTTTTTTTTTCTTTTCTTCTTTTTTTTTTTGGTCTTATGTTTTCCCAGGCCATTGTTACTCTTAACTGTACATTCAGAGACCACTTGTAGTGGGCTCAGGGAACCATATGGGACGCCAGGGATTAAGACCAGGTTGGCCACCTCCCCGCATCTCCCCCTCTTTCCGAAAACTCCGCAAGCTACCTCTGGCTGGTGCCAGATAATCTCATCAATGGCCATGATCCAGATACTCATTATGAATCTCTCAGAAGAGAGCATGAAATGACTCGCCAAGCCATGCCATCAGACCCCAGGTCAGACTGTTTCATTTGGAACAACCCGAAATCCGCAGGTGAGGCCCCTCCATGCCCCAACAGAGCCAGCTCTGGCAGCTGAAAACCTCCAGAACTCAACCACCACCATGCTCACGTCCGTTCTCCACATGCTCCGGCCGAGCCTCACCCATGAGTGAACTTTTTCCTGGACATCTCATACTTTATACCACTAATATTCCAAAAGTAGCACACCACATTTGGTGGGGTTTAAAGTAGAAGGCAACCAATCTTAAGGGGAAACGTATTTATACAGATATGTGTGTGTATATATATATATATGTGTATATATATATATACACACAAGGCTCAACCTTTAACAAAATATTAGTAAATCTCTTATAGAATGGCCCCCGGGTGAAACACAACAATCTTCACACACTTTCCTCTGAGGAAACTTTTTTTTTTTTTTTTGCTTTTTGGGTCACACCCAGCGATGCACAGGGGTTACCTCTGGCTCATGCACTCAGGAATTCCTCCTGGCGGTGCTCAGGGGACCATATGGGATGCTGGGAATCGAACCCGGGTCGGCCACGTGCAAGGCAAACATCCTACCGCTGTGCTATTGCTCCAGCCCTCTGAGGAAACTTTTTTGGATCATTTTCAGTGGTTTATTCATTACAAACAGTACAAAATGAATTATTTTGGTTCTGCTTTGGGGCAGGGGTTGGGAGTTCAGGATGGAAACATCCGAAATATGGTGGTGGGAAGGTGTAATGGTGGTGGGATTGGTGTTTGAATATTAAGTGTAATCAAACATTGTGAACTACTTTATAAAAATAAAATAAACAGGTTGCTCAAGTGCAAGGCAAGCGCCTTCCCTGCTGTACTCTTGCTCCAGTCCCTGGGGGTAGATTTTTATTTATGTCACTGGGGCTCAAACCCAGGGCCTCTACTATTGAGTTATAGCCCCAGTGTTTGGGTTGGCTGACTCTTTTTTTTTTTTTCTTTTTGGGTCACACCTGGCGATGCACAGAGGTTACTCCTGGCTCTGCACTCAGGAATTCCTCCTGGCGGTGCTCGGGGGACCATATGGGATGCTGGGAATCAAACCCTGGTGGACTGCATGCAAGGCAAATGCCCTACCCGCTATGTTATCTCTCCAGCCCCCGGGTTGACTGACTCTTAAAGGAAAAATGAGACAAATACATAAAAGTTGAAGTAATAGAATGCCTCGGGCCAGGGATGTAGCTCCATACAGTGGTAGAACAGAAGTAGCCCTCTTCTACCTGCAGTTCTATGCCCCAGCTGTGCACCACCAGCACTGCCAGTGATAGTCCTGGTGGCCTCAAACCCTGTCAGTGCTGGACCGGAACCCTGACCCCTCAGGCCTGCTGGGCTAAGAATTACCATGGGGAGGTCTCTTGGGCCTCCACCCCATAGTCCTGCTGGGTGTGGCTCCTAGAACAACTTTTCAAAAGTTTAATTCCTGGAACCCAAAAGTGAGCAGTGACAGAAACACTCCCTATTGCCCCCACAGCTTTGGCACAAGGACCACTAGGAGAGGGCTGGGCGAGAGCTGGTCTCCTGTGAGGCTCTTGCATTTCGTGCACCAAAATACCGGCCCCACTTAGAGCAGATTTTAGTGGACAATGAAAGCGTGATTTTCAGTACAAGTGTGTTCCAAACATGGTACAGGACAGACTTACTTTTTATCCTTTTACTTTATTTTTTTTTCTTTTTCTAAAAATTTTTTTCAGACTTACTTTTTAAAACAAATTATTTGTTAGGGCCCAGAGAGATAGCACAATAGGTAAGGTGCTTATCTTGCATGCAGACAATCTGGGTTTGATCCCCAGCACCCCATATGGTCCCCCGAGCCTTTCCAGGAGTGATCCCTGAGCACAGAACCAGGAGTAAACCCTGAGCACTACATGGTATGGTCCCCAAACAAACAAATGAAAAAGATATGTTGAGGCCAGATAGTACAGAGAATAAGGTGCTGACCCGGGTTTGATCCCTGGCACCTCATATAGGTCCCTGAGCCCTCCAGGAGTGATTCTTAGCACAGATCCAGAATAAGCCCTGAGTACTACATAGTGTGGGCCCCAAACCAAAAACAAACAAACAAAAAACTGGGGCTGGAGAGATAGTGCAGTGGGTAAGGCAGTTGCCTTGCATGCAGTCAACCCAGGTTCCATCCCTAGCAACCCACAGGGATGATTCCCGAGTGCAGAGCCAGGAGTGACCCCTGTACATCACCAGGGCATTTGCCTTGCATGCAGCCGACTTAGAGTCGACCCCCAGCGTCCCATGTGATCCCCAAGCACTGCCAGGAGTAATACCTGAGTGCAGAGCCAGACATAACCCCTGAACATCACTGGGTGTGGCCCAAAAAGTGAAAGGGAAAAAAAGATTTGTTGGGGCAAGAGAGATGGTCCAAGGGCCGAGGTCCAGAGCTTCGCATATGGTCCCCCAAGCACCACTGGGTATGGTCCAATCCTTCCTACCCCAATCCTCCCTACAGAAAGAAGGTTTGTTGAGTCAGAAATACAGCTCTGTAGGCTGAGTGTATGCTTTGCATGCGGAAACCGGGGTCTGCTCCCCAGTACCACATGTCCCCCAGCAATACCAAGAGTGACTCCCAAGCAGTGAGGTGGGGGTAGCCCCTGAGCACTACCAGGTGCGGTTAAAACAAACAAACAAACAAACAACAAAAGTAACATTCAAATTTGTCTTTAAAATTGTCAGTCTGTCCCCCTGGTCCCCAACCCTGGAAGGTATGTGGAAGGGCAGGGAAAGTTGCTCTGGCACCAGGCACTGAGTGTGGGTCCTGGGCCCCTGGGCCTGGGGACAACACTGAGTTCCGGGGGTAGGGAAGTAGGCCCTTGTGCACAGGCCGTCCCTTCCTGGTCTCTGGGCAGAGACTCAGAGTACTCAGCTCATTGGTAGCTCTGAGCTGGGTGTCACCTACTGAGCAGGGCAAGGCCAGAGTGAAGAACAGCCCAGTTCCCAGTTGCTTGGCAACGGCTGCTAGACCAGGCTAGGGAAGAGCTGCAAGGCTCTGGGGGTTGGGTGGGAGGAGAAGGGAAGTGGGGGAAGTGGGTAGGCCGGGGCCCGCAGGGGCAGGCTGACTTGGGCTCTCTGGCCTGGGGACAAGAGCAGGCTGGAGTTGCTGCCACTCAGAGGCAGGGAGTAGGGACAAAGGTAGGACAGGTGGCGGGGGCAGTGGGGCCTCTTAGGCCCCCTGCCTTGGCAAGCTTCCTGGCCCAGCTCCCAGGACCAGGCAGCTGGCGTGACTAGTGTGGGAGGAGACATGCCAAAGTCTTGTCTCATGTCTCAGAACACAAGGATCCAGCTAGAGCAGATGGTGAGGCTGAAAGAGACAGAGAGGTAAACAGATAAGTGGGGACAGCAACCGAGGCCTCCTGGAGGAGGACAGCCAGACCCTGAGGCTGACACTGAGGCACGGTCTCCCCCCGCAACCCCCCACCAAGCATAGAGGCAGGGTGTTGTGGGGGACTAAAGATCGGCAGCTCCCCAGCTTTTAGATCTCGATATGTGTGTATGGGGGGGGGTCTCCCATGCTGAGCTCAGGGGCCTTCCCAGCAGTGCTCAGCCAATCAGGCCAGTGGATCAACAAGGGCCAAAGGATTCCCTGGGTGACCCTGGCAGTGCTGGGGGACTATGGGCTCATCCCTGATAGTGTTTGGGGGGACCATACGAGTCAAGTGCTCTGACCCCTGTACTTTGTCTCTGCTCCTAATGACACTTAATTTTGGAATAACTCAGTAGTACGCTGGTAAAGGACTTGAGGGGAGAGTAGTTCTATGAAGAAACAGATCTGTAGCACTTGTCAATCTTGGTGAAAATACAGCAGGTCCTCCAAAGGAGACACCAGCCTCATGCAGCCGGAAAACTGAGTTTAGCTCCCTTCACCCTCCCCCACCCATTCCCATCCCATCACTGAGTCGGGCTTCAGCATGTTGGCTGGATGCTTGCCTTGGACCAGATTCTGGTCATGGTGTTCACGCAGTTTTAGTGGTGCTGGTTGCAGTAGTGGTATTGTTCACTGGGGTGGGGGTGGGGGGGCTTCTATACTATTTTTTAAATTATTTTTATTTATTTATTTATTGCTTTTTGGGTCACATCCGGTGATGCACAGGGGTCACTCCTGGCTCATGAACTCAGGAATTACTCCTGGCAGTACTCGGGGGACCATATGGGATGCTGGGAATCGAACCTGGGTCAGCCGCGTGCAGGGCAAACGTCCTACCTGCTGTGCTATTGCTCCAGCCCCTGTTTTTTAAATTTTATTCTGGGACCACACTCATGCGTGCTCAGGGGTTACTCCTGGCTTTGTGCTCAGGAATCACTCCTGGTGGGGCTCTCAGAAGCACATAGGGTGCTGGGGGTTGAACCTGGGTGAGCCACATACATGGCAAATGCCTGCCCATCTGTGGTATGGCTCCAGCCCAGTGGTACACCCTGATGAGGGTTCCTAGACAACAGAGCTGTTGGATCACACTCTGGGCCTGTCAACGACACCAGGGAACCTTCTCACAGCCTTATACCTGTAAAGGAGTTATGCTCACTTTTGCTTCTGAATCATCCTAGATCCCTGAGTATAACTTTGGACACCTCCCACTCCCAATCTAACTACTTTTGTTAAGCAAAAGTCTTGTTGATAACATTAACAGTTGATTAAATATAAATTATATTAGCATAAGAATATGTTAATACAATTTATATTTAATAACATAAATTTATATTGTAATGACATAAACAGTTGACTATGGTACATGTATTTTTTCACAAAAAAATAAAATAAACTAGAAAAAAAAGAAAATATTATGAAGAAACTCAGAAAGGGACTTGGGGTGTGTCTAGTGGTAGAGTAAATGTCTTGTGTGTATGAGACCCTGAACCACATGGACCTCCACCCCCAACTACCACCTCCATGCCCCACTGGGTGTGGCTTCATCAACAAAAAAAAAGAAAGAGAGGGGCTGGAGCAATAGCACAGCAGGTAGGGCGGTTGCCTTATATGCGGCTGACCTGGGTTCAATTCCCATGTGGTACCCGAGCTCTGCCAGGAGTGATTCCTGAGTGCAGAGCCAGGAGTAACCCCGTGCATCGCTGGGTGTGACCCAAAAAAGGAAAAAAAAATAAGAAAGAGAAAGGAAGGAAGGAAATTATAAAGAAGAGGAAATAATACATTTATCATATTGTATTATAGTTATTGAAAAAATGTGCTTCTTGGTGCCAGAGACATACATAGTTCGTATGCTGGAGTCTGGGTCTTGACCCCCAGCAGCACACAATCCCCCAACCACTGCCAAGTAACCAACTTTGTGAGAGGAGAAGTGTAAAAGCATCACCAAGTGTGGTCTAAAACCAACCAACCAACCAAACAAACAAACAAAAATCAAACTAATAAAAATCTGCTTCTCAGTGGACTGGTACTATTTAGTTTTTGTTTTTGGACCACACCCAGTGTTGCTTAGGGCTGACTCCTGGTTCTGTGCTCAGGGATCACTCCTGGTGGGACTCTGGGGACCGTATGTGGCAACAGGGATCAAACCTGGGTTGGCTGCAGGCAGGGCCAGAATCTTACTGTGCTATCTCTCCAGTCCCAACCACTTGGGTCTTTTGTTGGGGTCAAATCACCCCATGCCCACAAACCACCTGGTGCCCCAAGCCTTCGCTCCCCAAACCTCAGCTCTGAAGAGACACTGGGTCTCAGTGACTCAAGGAGAGATAACAGCAGCATCCTGTCCACATTTTCAGGTTTGGGGAAGCTTCAATTTAGTTCTGCCACCCCTTCAAACTTGGAATAACCTGGATTGGGGCTCCTTGAGCCAGGCCTCGGTAAACAAAAGCTGGAGAAATCTTGTGGTGCCTGGCAACCTGCTGTGTGCCGGGCCACCCCTGTGCCTTTTACAGCTTCCGTCCCCAGCCCCAGGCAGAAAGGGAAGAAACCGCACAAAGGTCATTCCTATGGCAGCAGGTTTCTCTGCCAGCTCAGGGCCTGGAAACAAGGATGGGGGATGGGGGGAGGGCAGGTTGTGCTGCTCGGACCCTGAGCTAAGCCAAAGAAAGCACTTGGTTAGCAAAGGAGAAATCCCAGGTAGATTCAAGAAGGCGTTGGGACTTGTCTAGAGGAAACTAGGCAGAATCACTGTTCAGGCAAGTCCCTCCCCTCCAGGAAGCCCAGGGATCACGCAACACTATTGTTTGGGACCAGCAAGATAGAACAGTAGGTAAGGCTCTTGCCTTGCACATGGCTGACCCAGAACCCCCGCACCGCATACCATCCCCTGAGCCAGGGCGGCAGAGCTAAGTTGAAGTTTTCTCAAACCTGAAAATGTGGACAGGATGCTGCTGTTATCTCTCCTTGAGTCACTGAGACCCAGTGTCTCTTCAGAGCTGAGGTTTGGGGAGCGAAGGCTTGGGGCACCAGGTGGTTTGTGGGCATGGGGTGATTTGGCCCCAACGAAAGACCCAAGTGATTGGGACTGGAGAAATAGCACTATCAGTAAGACTGCCAGGAGTGATCCCTGAGCACAGAGCCAGAAGTAAGCCGAGCACAGTCAAAAAAACTGATGTGTTTTCCCCATGTTCATATAACCAGTGATGAACACCTACCTCAGGGGGAAGTCAGAGAAATTCTGACCACCCCGACCTTATAAGGTAGGGCTTATACTATTTCACTGATGGGAAAACTGAGGCTCAGATGTTTGGGAAGCCATGAAATGCCAAGAACGGAAGCCAGGGCTCTCCAGGTAAGTCACTGACTTGAGGCATATGGCTGTAAAAAGCAGTTGAGGTTGAAGGCTCAGGGCCAGAGGGATAGCACAGCATGTAAAGTGCCAACCTGGGTTGATATCCAGCATCCCGTATGTTCCCCCAAGCCTGCCAGGATTACTGAGTGCAGAGCCAGGAGCACTGCTGGGCGTGTTCTCCAAATAAAAAACAAAACAGATATAGGACCAGACAATATAGGGATTAAGTGCTCGCCCTGCATGTCACTGACCCCAATTTGAATTCCAGAAACCACACATGGTCCCCTGAGCACTGCCAGGGGGCACTGCTGAGCCCCTGAGCACTATAGGGTAGGGCCTAACACCCCCAAATAAGTAGTCCAGACTGAGAATATGGGGGCTGGGAGAGATAGCTCAAAGGGGTGACCCAAGTTTGATCTCTGGCACCATGATGAGAGGCTAAGTATTACCAGAAGTAGTTCCTGGACTCCCAAGCACAGTCGAGAAAATAGACTGGAACTCTGATCTGATTCCAAAGTTTGTGCTCTTTACACCTGATGACGTCATCTCTTGTCCTGCCTCATGGACTTCTGCAGCATAAACCACCCCCAACGCCACCTTGTCCCCAAACTGGAGCAAGGGACTAAAGACATAAAGCATATATTTATTTACAACTGTTAGCTTATTTATTTATTTATTTATTTATTTATTTGGTGGGGCGTCCTACACCTGGCATGCTCAGGGTTTATTCCTAGCTTTGTGCTCAGAGATCAAGGGACCATATATGTGGTGGATTTTGAACCCAGATTGGTTGTGTGCAAGGAAAGTGCCTTAGCCATTGTACTTTCTCTTTAGCTCTGTTAGGTTTTTTTCTTTTTTTCACTTTAATTTTTTTATTTATTTTTTTTCTTTTTATATTTATTTAATGAATCACTGTGGTAAAAGTTACTAAGCTCTCAGGTTTAAGTCTCGGTCGTACAATGATCCAACACCTTTCCCTTCACCAGTACTCATTTTTCACCACCAAGAACCCTAGTATACCCTCCTCCCACCCCTCCAAATGCCTGTGAGGCAGATGATTTCTACTTAATCATCTACTTATTTCTCTTCTCTACATTGATCGAGCACTTGATCACTTGATCACTTGACTTCCTGTTAATTTCAATTTGCTCGAGCGGGCACCAGTAACGTCTCCATTTGTCCCTGTCACGTGCTAGTGTAGCCCAATGGCATCTCTTCGCTTTAGGAACACGAAGAGCCTCAAACCGATCATTCATGATCTTGATGAAGAAGTCTGACCATCTGGTAGGTGGGCGGCCACGTGGTCTTTTGGTATCCCGTGGAATCCAGTCGGTAACAGCTCTAGTCCAGCGGTCGTCTCTAAATCTCATTACGTGACCAGCCCATCTGATTTTTGACACCTTGGCAAACGAGACAGCGTCCCTGATTCTTGATCATCGATGGATGTCGGAACTCCGGGTTCTTTCTCTCATTTGAGTGAAACGTGATACTCCAAGCATAGCTCTTTCAATTCCTTTTTGGGAGACCCCAATAGCATTCTCATCCTGTTTGCGTAGAGCCCAGGTCTCTGAGGCATATGTTAATGCAGGAAGAACAGTGGAATCAAAGAGATGTGCCCAGAGCCGGAGGTTCTTCATCCTCTGTCCTCTTAGCTATTTCTTTGACGCTCTTGAAGGCGTCCCAAGCTGCTCTCTTCCTCTGCGCAGCTCGGGTGCCAGGTCATTTGTCATGTTGACTTCTCGACCTAGGTACACATAGCTGTTGCATTCGGAGATGGTCGTTCCGCTGAGAGCAAATGAAGCGTCAGGAACGAGGCTGTTTTTCATAAACATTGTCTTCGTATGATTCAGCTGTAGTCCTACCTTTCCACACTCACGGTCGAAGTTGGCCAGCATTTGTGCCGCTTGGCTGATATTTGGTGTTATTAAAACAATGTCATTAGCAAAATGGAGGTGGTGTAGTTGCCGACCATCTATAGTCACTCCCATTCCTTCCCATTCCAGTTGTCACATGATGTTCTCGAGGGTGGCACTGAAGAGTTTCGGTGAAATGGTATCACCCTGCCGAACCCCTCTCTTGACATCAATGATTACTTCTTTGTAGAATGGTGAGATCCTGGTAGTGAATTCTACATTGATTACATTCATTATTTCGACAAAAGATGCACCATTATTGTTTAGAATTTCTCCCCAATCAGAATTGCTGAAAAGGCATTGTGAAATATTTTGTTTTCTATAGCTGGTTATAAGAATCATATAATGTCACGCGGCCACAATTTTGGATTTCTGCAAAGAACCAGATAATTTTGAGATTGGTTTCTGTGTGTCTGATGTTATGGCCATGCCGGAGAGCCACTCAAGGAGGGTAACTCGTGACCTTGGTAGGGCATGATGGACGTGCCGGTACCACCCCCCTTCCCATGAGACTGCAGTTGCCCGGTCACCACCGGCTCGTACCTGGCTTTCCTATAAGCTCTGAGGCGGCGGCCACCTTGCTGCCAGGGGGGAAAAAGGCGAAGGGAGCAACACCCTTTCCCTCCTGGGGAGGCATGGCGCCTGTAGTTTAACGCATGGTCCATTCACTTTTCTACCGCAAGCTTCTGGGTTCTGGATTAAGTCCTTTTGCCTCTGGAGCTATGGCCATGCCAGAGAGCCGCTTGCGGGGGGCGGGGGGGGTAACTTGTGACCTCGGTAGGGTGTGAAAGAGGAGCCGGTACCACCCGCCCTCCTTCCTCTGAGACTGCAGTTGCCCCGAGTTCTGTTAGTTTTTGTGGGTTTTTTTTTTTTTTGGTTAAGACGCGTAGCAGTACTCAGGGGCTAGCCCTGGTACAGTGCTCAACAATGACTCCAGATGATGTTTGGGAGGCTATGCAGTGCCAAGGATGGAAGCCAGGGCTCTCCAACATGTGAAGCATGTACCCTGGTCCTTTGAGAATTCTTCTGCTCAACCACCCAGGCAAATCTAGCCCTTTGAGCCATCTCCCCAATACCCCCCACCCACCTGTGCTAGTTTGCCTTGCATGCAGTTAGTTTTTGCTAACCAAACCATAAAAAATATTTTTATTTTTGGGTTTTTTGGGGCCAGAGATGCTCAAGACTTACTCCTGGCTCTGCACTCGGGGATCGTTCCTGGCAGGGTTCAGGGTACCATAGGGGATGCCAAGGATTGAGTCAGGGTCAAATGCATGCAAGGTAAGTGCTTTACCCACTGTACTACGTCTCTGGTCCACCCGTAGAATATTTTAAAACTTAATGTTATTGAACTTCTTTTGGCCTCAAAGTAAGATAAAGAGTCTCTCAAGATGAGCATTATTGATAATCTGGGCAGAATCATTCCTTGTTGTGAGGAATGTGCATTATACAATGCTTGGCCTTTCTCTAGTTTGTAGCACCAGATATCAATAATTACTCTGTCCTTGTCTCCTCTCCTTTTCCCATGACAAAGCATCTTAGACATTGCCAAATGTCCAACATTGCTCTCCACTGAGAACCTCTGAGCTGAACCAAGAAACAGGTCTTAGGTATAGCTAAAACCTGCCAGAGAGAGGGTGGAGAGATAGTAGAGGGCTTAAGACACCTGCCTTGCGCACAGCTGATCTGGGTTCCATCTCTGGCACCGCATAAGGCCCCCTGAGCTCCTCCAGGGATGATCTCTGAGCACCGTCAGGAGTTAACCCTGAGTACAGCCAGGCGTGGCACAAAGCAAAACAAACCTGCCAGGGAAGGGAGGCATGAGTAGTTTAGAGGAGATAGAAGAGCTTCCTATTTCTGAAGCCAGACTGCATGGGAGACTTCTAGGGTCTGGGTCCCAGCTGAACAGGGTCTGTGGAGCCCCTTAGAGGCCTGACTCTGAGTGGTCTTGCCAGGACCTAGAACTGTCAGATTAGAGTCCAAGAGGGGAATGATAGTGCATGGTGCTACCCCAAAGGAACTGCAAGAGAAACCTGCTTGAATTCAGGATAACAAAGGAATGAGCACGGTGCTTAGTGTCAATCCCATTATCTATGCACACACTCTTGGCATCCTTGTTGGTCTGGGAACGTCTGGTATCGTGTCCTTCATCTCTGTCATCTTCCCTCATAGAGTAACTGAAGTGAGCCTGGCCACCGGACTCTTCAGGGTAGGAGTCGGAGTGTGACTGTGCTTGGGGTGAGGGCTTCATCCAAAACAGCCACCCACTGCCTTGGGGGAGCACATTTCCTCCAGGGAATATTTCAGATAGGAAGTTTTCTTTGCCCTGCCCAGGCTGGGGATCCTGGAGACCCAAGAGCAGGCATCAGCCTCGTTTCATCTATACGTTCTGTGTTTTGCTTTTGACCCACACTTGGCTGTGGTTGAAACTTATTCCTGGCTCTGCACTCAGGGTTCACTCCTGGTGGTGATCAGAGGACCATGTATGGTGCCATATATGGTTTACAGACAGGTTGGCTTTGTGCAAGGTCAGTGCCCTACCTGTTGCATTATCTCTCCAGCCTCACCTATATATTCTGAATCCCTGGGTAGCTCATCAGTGGCTCAGAGATCAATCACACACAACTTATTCTCTTTAATTTATAGGAAATAAATTAAAATTTCCTTTATTTTTGACAATTATTATTTTTCATTTTCATAATTATAAACAACTCTGCAGTTAGACTTGGAAGGGGGTTAGGAAACTATGGAACCAAAAGAACTGCAGAGAGGGGCTGGAGAGATACTACTGTGGGTTCAATCCCTGATACGCAATATGGTTCCCTAAGCCTGCCAGTAATGATCTCTGAGCACAAAGCCAGGAATAAGCCCCAAGAACCACAGGAAGGGCCCCAAGCCCCTCCCAAAAAAGAACTGCAGAGAGAGCACAAGGATCATAAGATGTTTCTAGCATGCTGGTGTAAAAGGCTTCTCTCTCTTGAGCTACAGGAGAAATGATCTGGTGGTGGAAAGGCAAGTCTCATGGATTAGGCTTGTCCACAGATGGAAATCATTATCTTCTTGCTGGTCTTGCTGTTCCTGGACCCAAAGCGCTCACACAAGATTCATTCCCTCTTTTTTCCTCACATTTAAAAAAATTGAATCACAGTGAGACACATAGTAACTATAGTAACAAGGTTGTTCATGACTGGGTTTCAGTCATACAATGTTCCAAAACGGTTCCCTTCCCCAGTGTACATTTCCCATCACCAGTGTACATGTCCCCAGTTCCCCATTCCCACCACAGCAGATATTCCTCTCTCTCTCTCTCTCTCTCTCTCTCTCTCTTCTCTCTCCTTTTGGACATTAAGGTCTGCAATACGGGTATTGAAAGGTTATCATGTACATTTCTTTGCTGCTCAGTTCTTGTCCAGAGAGATCATTTCCAACTATCATTGCCATGGTGGTCTCTGTCTTAATTGCCTTCCCCACCCTGCCACTTGTGGCAAGCTTCCAACCATGGACCAGTCCTCCTGTCATCCCCTTTAGCACCTTGTCAGAAACCACATGCTGGAGGCCAGAGCGATCGTACAGCAAGTAGGGCATTTGCCTTGCATGCTGCCAACCTGGGTTCAATCCTCAACATCCCATATGATCCCCAGAGCCTCACCACGAGTGATCCCTTAGTGCATAGCCAGGAGTAAGTCCTAAGCATGTTTACCAGCTTTACCTAAACATGTTTACCATGTGTACCGGCTTCTCTTCATTGATTCCTCTCACAGAGACTGCCACCATACATGTGCATAAAAATCTCTCCTCAGGCCTTGAAGACATTGTCACTGCCTGATCTCCCATGTCCTGCAACCATGGTCAACCCCACTGTGTACATCAATATCACTGTCATTGGCAAGCCTTCAGGTCGCGTCTCCTGTGAGTTGCTTGCAGACAAAGTCCCAAAGACAGCAGAAAATGTTCGTGCTTTGAGCCCTGGGAAAAAGGGATTCGATTATAAAGGTTCTCACTTTCACAGGATCATGTGCCAGGGTGAAGACTTCTCTTGCGATAATGATACTGGTGTCAAGTCCATCTCTGGGGAGAAATTTGATGATGAGAATTTCACCCTGAAACGTAAGGGTCCTAGAGTCTTGCCCATGATAAATGCTGGATCCTTCACGAATGGTTCCTAGTTTTTCATCTGCACTACCAAGACTTAGTGGTTGGATGACAAGTGTGTGTGAGTTTGTGTATGAGTATGTTTCTGTTGTGGTTTTGGGCCACACCTCAGGCTGCTCAAGGCTTACTCCTGGATGAGCTCAGGGGCCATATGAAGTGCCAGGTACTGAACCCTGGTCAGCTATATGCAAGACAAGTGCCCTACCCAAACTATCACTCCAAACCCTCAAATTGCTTAGTTTCTAGTGGCTCACTTTTGGACCTAAACTCGGAAAATTGTTCCCTAACAAATCTGGACCATGGGAATACCTCTCCACCCCAAGGGAGATTTCGTGAGATGGGGTCTGAGAGGAGGGTCTCCACACCTGTCTCTGGGCCTCAAACCTGAACCCTGCCTAGATATTCCCTACATGAAGGATGGGAACAGGGGTATATGAGGGGGGTGGAACCAGTCCTGACTTACTGAGCGAAGCCCCCCTGGTTCTCCTCCATTGCACACAGCCCTCCTCACAGGGCCAGTGATGAGAACAGGAAGGGGTGCAAGCATCTCTAGAGCAGTGCTACTCTTACCGTGCTCCATATGCTAGTGTTTGTCTGGTCCCCAATGGGTTCACAGCATTTGAAATTTTGGGGCTGGGGACAAGTACCGCAGGTGGGCACTTGCTAACCCTGGTTCAATTCCCATCATCTCATATGGTCCCTCAAGCACTGCCAGGAGTGATTCCTGAGCACTTCTGGGTGTGACCCCAAATTAATAAAATCTCTTTTAGAGGGTCAGAGAGAGAGAGAGAGAGATCTCATGACCCCAATTTGATCCCCAGCATCACTGCTAGGAATGATAGCTGAGCACAGAGCTAGGAGCAGTCATTGAGCACCAGTGGGTGTGACCCAGCCCCTTCCCCCCCCAAGAAAAACATAAAACCTTTAGAGCAATGAGATCAAATAATTTTGTCTGTTTAACCTTAAAACAAAATTGTACTGTACGTCTTTTTATTTTTATTTATTTATTTATTTATTTATTTATTGCTTTTTGGGTCACACCTGGC
The DNA here is from genome assembly GCF_029834395.1 of Sorex fumeus. Lineage (NCBI taxonomy): Eukaryota > Metazoa > Chordata > Mammalia > Eulipotyphla > Soricidae > Sorex > Sorex fumeus. The sequence goes on from NW_026606104.1 coordinate 51,380,162, forward strand.
AATGCACAGGGGTCATTCCTGGCTCTGCACTCAGGAATTACCCCCGACGGTGTTCAGGGGCTGTTATTCGTCGATTGCCTCGAGGAGGCCCCAGTAACGTCTCTTTCATCCTAACCCTGAGAGTATATTCAAGGCTCTTTAGGAGAATGAGACCCATCATTGTTACTGGTATTTGGCATATTTGGTACGCCACGGGGAGTTTGCCAGACTCTGCCCTGTGGGCAGGCTACATTCGATAGCCTGCAAGTTTGTCCAAAGTAGGAATGAGATGATAAGATGTCATAAAAGATGTCCTGATAAGATGTCACGCGGCCGCAAATGCGGCCGCACGGTTCCGGGAGCTGGATTTTATAGTCTCTGGGTCTTGGCCGTTGATGGGATTACACGGCGCCAGGGGGCCAGGTGGTGGGTGTGACCCCCGCCTGCTGGAATTTGGAGGATCTGGGTGGAGGATGCTCGACTCCAATCCGAGTAGGCTGGGAGATCTCGGCCCTGGAACCCGCGTGGCTTTGTCCCTCTGCCAGTACCTTCAGGTGTGCGGAGAGTGGTCTCAGCATGGTGGTGGCTGGTCCTGGAGGTCTTCGGCTGCCGGAGCCCTGGTCGGGGTGGGGAGGAAAGCTCAACAGGGGCTGTATGTCTCTTTAAATGCGTTTTTTTTTCTGGGCCAGTGCAACAGCACAGCAGGTAGGGCTCTTGTCTTGCAAATGGCCGCCCCTGCTTGATCTCTAACACCATATTTGGTCCCCTCTACATGCCAGGAGTGATCCCTAACCCTAAGCACAGAACCAGGAGTAAGCCTTGAACACACTGCCCAGTGTGACCCCCAAACAAACAAAAAACCCCAAAACTAAACAAAGCTAATTTTTCTAGTAAATTGTTTTTATTTAAAAAAATTGCGAAAAAAAATTGCGGGGTGTCAGGGATGGGGCTCAGGACCCTACACATGCTGACATATCTCTACTGAACTGCACTACCTCCCCCCAATGAATGATTTTAATTAACTTTATGAAAGACTCCATTTGTGATAGGTTGGAAATTAACACTCTGGTTTCCCATCACAATTTGAGAATCACTATTCTAAACAGCTGCTCCTGGGGCTGGAGTGCTCAGCAGGTGAGTGCTCTGCAAGAGGGAGGCCTGTGTTTACTCCCCAGTACTGCGTGGTACCCCCAACCCCACAGCAGGGCTGAGTCATGAATAGCTCCCCAGGACTGTTGGGTATGGCCCCCAAACAAGGAAAATTTAAAACAAAATCCCCAGTTGACTCTTAGCCTTTGCTGAATATTAGAACTTCCTGAAAAATACAGCAAGGGAGCAAGGGGGCTGGAGCAATAGCACAGCAGGTAGAACGTTTGCCTTGCACACAGCCGACCCAAGTTCAAGTCCCAGCATCCCATATGATCCCCTGAGCACCGCCAGGAGTAATTCCTGAGTGCAGAGCCAGGAGTCATCCCTGTGCATTGCCAGGTGTGAGCCCCTCCCTCGCCCCCAAAAAAGGAACTTCCTGGAGGAACTTATTGAAACAGAATCAGTACCATAGTTCAGGCTGCTAGAGCAAAATATTATAATAGGGTTTGGAGACAGAGTTCAGTGGCAGAACACACGCTTTGCATGTTTGGTAACTGAACTCTGACGTCACAACTGAAATATAAAATAAATCAAAATAAAATATAATTCCATAGTTGGTGCCTCAGAGCCCTTCCCCCCCCCAACTTAGTCAAGCTTTATTTATTTACTTTTTAGGACCACACCTGGCAGTATTCAGGCTGGGACAACTCCCAGATCAGTACTCAGTACTCACTCCCAGTGGTGCTGGGGATTGAATCCAAGCATCCCATATACAGAGCAAGTGCTTAAAGACGTGTCCAGATATCTCTCCAGCTCCGGCCAGGGTTTCTTAAAGTTTTTCCATTCATGACCCTTTTTCACCTGAAAAAAAAAATACTCTATTGACAGAAATGTTAAACAGTACACTTGTGTTTTTGTTTTTGGACCACACCTGGCAGTGTTCAGGGCTTACTCCTGAATCTACATTCAGGGATCGCTCCTGGTAGGGCTAGTGGACCATATGGAATGTCCGGGATCTAACCTGGGTCAGCTGGATGCAAGGCAAGCTCCCTTTCTGCTGTGCTATTGCTTGGGCCCCTGGTTAACTATATTTACAGGTGGTGTGAATATTTACATTTCCTTAGAGGTGCTACCGCTTACCTCTCAGTCTAGGTGAGAACCTCCAGATTTTTTTTCGGGGGGTCACACCTGGGAATACTCAGGGGTTACTCCTAGCTCTGCACTCAGGAATTACTCCTGGTGGTGCTCAGGAGACTATCTGGGATGCTGGAGATTAGACCCAGGTCAGTTGCATGCAAGGCAGACGCCCCACCTGCTGTACTATTGCTCTGGCTCCAAACCTCCAGATTCTATGCCAACGGTCAGTGAACATTTTCTGTTAAGAGCAGAGAGTAAATATTTTAGATTTCTCGCGTCACAGACTGTCACAACTACTCAATTTTGCACAACAGTAGCTATACTTCTAGATGCTGAACTTTGAATTTCTAATACAATTTTTTTAACATGCACCGTCCTTCCGTTGTTCATCAATTTGCTCAAGCGGGCACCGGAGGAATCGAACCCGGGTTGGCCGTGTGCAAGACAAACACCCTACCCGCTGTACTTTCACTCCAGCCCCCAAAACGTTTCATTTTGTGGCTCTGGAGTGATAATATAGTGGGTACGGCACTGGTCTTGCACATAACTGACCCAGGTTCGATTTTTTTAACATGTCAAGAAATATTAGCCTTTTGGGGGCAGTGTAGTGGGGTGGGGTTTGGGTCACACCTGGTGATTTTCAGGGGTTAATCCTATCTCTGTACTCAGGAATCACTCCTGGCAGTGCTTGGGGGACCATATAGGATGATGGGGTTCGAGCCTGGGTTGGCCATGTGCAAGGCAAATTCCCTACCCACTGTACTATCACTCTGACCCCAAGAAATATTAGCTTCTTAAACTGGAGAGATAGTATAAAGGTTAAGGCACTTGCTTGCCTCGCATCCCTCTCAACTTCAGTTCAAATCTTGACCATCACTTATGGTTCCCCTGAACACTACCAGGGGTCAATCCTGGGTCAAGCACAGAGCCAGAAATATCCTCTGAGCATGGCCAGGTGTGACCCAATTTGTCCACCACCCCACCCTAATTACTCTCCTTTTTTAGTACTATTTCTGAACTGCTTCTTTAGATCATATTTCAACCACTTGAAAATGTTTCTTTTTCTGGAGAGAGAGGACAAAAGGGAATGCCCTGCCACAGAGGCAGGGTGTGTGGGTGTGGGGTGGGGGGATGGATACTGGGATCCGTGGTGGTGGAAAATGGGCACTGGTGGAGGGATGGGTACTTGATCATTGTATAATTGAAACCCAAGCACAAAAATTTGTGAGTCTACAACTGTACCTGATGGTGTTTCACTAATAAAAATTAAAAAAAAAAAGAAAGAAAATGTTTCTTTTTCTTCTTCTTTTCTTCTTCTTCTTTTTTTGCTCTTTGGCCCACACCCAGCAATGCACAGGGGTTACTCCTGGCTCATGCACTCAGGAATTACTACTGGTGATGCTCGGGGGACCATATGGGATGCTGGGAATCAAACCCGGGTCGGCCACGTGCAAGGCAAACGCCCTACTCGCTGTACTATCACTCCAGCCCCGCCTGAAAATGTTTCATTTTGTGGCTCTGGAGTGATAGTATAGTGGGTATGGCACTGGACTTGCACATAACTGACCTAGGTTTGATCCCTGGCATCCCAACGGTTCCCTGAGGCCACCAGGAGTGATCCCCGAGTGCAGAGCTAGAAGTAAGCCCTGAATGCCTCTGGGTGTGACCAAAAAAAAAAAAAGACAAAATAAAAAACAATAAAAACCAAAGAAGTTTTGTTTTGTTGAGGAGGGTATTTTGGGCTACACAGTGGTGCTTGGAGACACTCCTGGTAGTGTTCGGGGAACTGCATTGCCAGGTATTGAACTTGAGCCTTCCACAGGCAAAGCAAGCGCTTTAACCTTTGTAATATCTCTCTGGCCCTCAATCACTTAAAAAGGTGAAAACAATTCTTAGGTTTTTGGACTGATAAAAACAGAGGTGAAGGCAGGAGAGACAGAGTACAGCAGAGAAGGCTTTTGCCTTGAACAAGACCAACCTCAGCGTGATCCTCAATACCACATACAGTCTCCCATGCACAGCCAGATGTAACCCTTGAGCACAGAACCAGAAGTCCTGAGCACAGATGGGTAAAGCCTCAAAACCAAAAACCAAATGAAAAATCCCTGAAGGATATCTTTACTTAGCTCGTTGCCTATAGTTTGCTGGCTCCTGTTCTACCTGCTACAGTATAAATGATATATTTTCATTTTCATGTGTTGCACTTGTCATTGTAGGAATTATGTGACTTCTTTTTTCAGGGAAAGGTAAAACTACACTCAACGGTGTTTAGGACTTAATCCTTGCTTTGTGCTCAGACTTGGGCAATGCTCAGGGTACTATATATGGTGCCAGGGATATTGAATTCAAGTTGACTGTGTGCAAGGCAAGAGTCCTACCCACATCACTATCTCTCTGGCTGGCCCCTCCAGAATTCTTTTTGTGGGGGGAGGTGGGAGTTTGGACTTTTGGGTAACAACCTGTGGATGTCCATGGGGTTATTCCCGGCTCTGTGCTGAAGTGTGATCCCTTGTGTTTCTCAAGGAAATATATGCGATGCTTTGGATTAAAACCAGGATTCAAGGAAAGTACCTTAACCCTCTGGTACTCTCTGATCCTGTGACAATATTTTTGTTGTTGTTTTTGGGCCACAACTGGCTGTGCTCAGGGCTTATTCCTGGTGGGCTTGGAGGACCACATGGGGTGTTGGGGATTGAATTTACGTCAGCTGCATGCATGGCAAATGCATGGCCTACCCAGTGTACTGTCACTCCAGCTCCTGTGACAGTTTCTCAATGTCTCCAGTTGGAAGTATGGAGACATTGAGTAAGAAGTAAGAAGCCAAAAAAAAAAAAAAAAGCCTCCACAGGGGCCTGGAGAGAGAGCACAGGGCTAAGGTACAGGCCGCGCATGGGCTCAATCCTGCTCAATTCTTTTTTTTTCTTCTTTTTGGGTCACACCCAGCGATGCACAGGGTTACTCCTGGCTCATGCACTCAGGAATTACTCCTGGCGGTGCTCAGGGGACCATATGGGATGCTGGGAATCGAACCCGGGTCGGCTGCGTGCAATGCAAATGCCCTAACCACTGTGCTATCGCTCCAGCCCCAATCCTGCTCAATTCTTGACATCATATATAGTCCTCCTTAGCATCACTGGGTCATGGCAAAGTTCCTAGGACATGCCTGGGATGTGCTTCCCTTCTCCTAAAAAAAATAAAAAAACAACTAGGCAATGATGTACATACACAACACACACACACATATTTATTTTGCACCATACCCAGCGAGTGATGCTCATGGGTTACTTCTGGCAGTGCTCAGGGGACCATAAGAGATTCTGGGGATCAAACTTGGGTTGGCTGTGTGCAAGGCAAGTACCTTACTCGCTGTATTATCACTTCAGCCCTGTGGGCAATGATATCTTGGAAGAGTTCAGTTTTCAGCATGTTTTGTTTCAGAAACCAACAGGAAGTTCCCAATCATCTGGACGACCTGTGCTGAGGTTCAGATGAAGAGGAGAGTAAAAGGCATAAAGGAGATGTTAGAGCTACAGGAGCATGCCAGCGCACTCAGGGAGAGAGGCTGATGAGGAGAGAGGAGGTTGGAATGGGAAAAGTTCTCAGCTAGAGAACCCACCAGGGGTGGGAGACCGCTCAGAAGAAATATGGCATAGATTTATTTGAGACACCCAGAGGAATGATTTTTTTTTATCTATCTAGTTCACCACCACTGTATTCCAATTATTTTCCAAATGATCAACTCAGAAACTGCCGAATCAACCCTGGCGATCAATTGGGTGATAACTGGAATGAGAAAGAATGGAAGTGAATGGGAAGGAATGGGAGTGAATGGGAAGGAATGGGAGTGAAGATATATGGTCAGCAACTACACCACCTCCACTTTGCTGATGACACTGTTTTAATAACACCAAACATCAGCCAAGCGGCTCAAGTGCTGGCCGACTTTGACCGTGAGTGTGGAAAGGTAGGACTACAGCTGAATCTTAGGAAGACAATGTTTATGAGAAACAGCCTTGTTCCTGACGCTCCATTTGCTCTCAACGGAACGACCATCTCTGAATGGAACAGTTATGTGTACCTAGGTCGAGAAGTCAACATGACAAATGACCTGGCACCCGAGCTGCGCAGGAGGAAGAGAGTGGCTTGGAACGCCTTCAAGAGCGTCGAAGAAATAGCTAAGAGGACAGAGGACGAAGAACCTTCGGCTCTGGGCACATCTCTTTGATTCCACTGTTCTTCCTGTATTAACATATGCCTCAGAGACTTGGGCCCTACGCAAACAGGATGAGAACGCTATTGTTCTGGTCTCCCAAAGAGGAACTGAAAGAGCTATACTTGGAGTATCACGTTTCACTCAAATGAGAGAAAGAACCTAGAGTTTCCACCTCCGTCGATGATCAAGAATCAGGGACGCTGTCTCATTTGCCAAAGTGTCAAAAATCAGATGGGCTGGTCACATAATGAGATTTAGAGATGACCGCTGGATTAGAGCCGTTACCGACTGGACTCCACGGGATGTCAAAAGACCGTGTGGCCGCCCACCTACCAGATGGTCAGACTTCTTCATCAAGATCATGAACGATCGGTTTGAGGCTCTTCGTGTTCCTAGAACGAACAGACGCTATTAGGCTACACTAGCACGCGACAGGGACAAATGGAGACGTTACTGGCGCCCGCTCGAGCAAATTGAGATTAATGGGAAGTCAAGTGATCAAGTGATGTTCAATTCAGAAAAGTACACTAATTGAAAGTGAAATTGGATCAGAAAGTTTCAAGAAATAATACCTAGCACACAGGCTGCAGGCAGTGCCCAAAGAAGGAAGAGATGCAGTGTGGAGGGGACACTGGTTCCTGGGGCCACCTGAGGCCTGAGTTGGGGCTGATGAAGAAGACGGACTCCTGCCTATCTATTCATGGCTACTTTTTATTCTGCCTAGGGGATACGGAAACTCATCAAGAATGGATTTCTGGGGACTGCATAGTGAGTGGGATGCTTGACTTGCACGTGGCAGAGTAGGAGTTCAATCTCTGGCATTTCGTATGGTCCCCTAAGCCCTGCCAAGATTGATCCCTGAGCCAGGTATGGCCCCCAAACAAAAGCCTCTTAAAAAATAACGGTTCTTAAACCACACCAGAGTTTATTTTGTAGTGGAGAACCACCAACTCAAGCCCTACAAATTACAAAGCACCAAGAATTGCAGGACTACTTGGAAGAGCACTATAGGAGCTCTGAGGAAGTACACAGGGAGCACTCTCGCATACTGAGGGAACATAGTCGGAATACTCTGGGAGCACTATAGTGGGGAGGAGCAAGTTTGGTTTGGTTTGTTGAGCCACACCCTTCGGTGCTCAGGACTTACTCCTGACTCTGCTTTTAGGGATCACTCCTGGAGGGCTCAGGGGGTCATAGGTGGCGCCAGGGATCAAACCCAGGTCGGCCGGTCGCAGGCAAGGGAAGCATCCTAACTGCTGTGCACTCCCCCCGACCCTAACAGCAAGACAGTTTCTAAGGTTTCACGGAGAGGGGGGCTTTTCCATTACACTAGGGCAGGAATTGCAGAGGAAATCAGTCTCCGCAAAATCTTTCTCTGCCGCAGAGCGCCGTGACGTCTGGACCAGCAGCGGGGCCCTGTTTTCCAGCGGCCTCCCAGGGCCAGCCTAGGTGGCGGGCACTGCATCCCCGCAGGGGGCCGGCCGGCCGTGAGGGAGGGAGAGCGTCCTCCCCTCCTCGGCCCCGGGGTCTCAGAGGGAGGTCACGCTGCTCTCCCAACAGTAACAACTCCATTTTGTGTCCCGCTTTCAAGGGATTAGACGCTTTCAAGGGCCTGACTTTGCCGGAGCCTTGTAACAATTTCTCATTTCATGGGGCAAAAAACTGGGGCTCAGGGAGGTGGGCCAAATTTGCTCAAGGTCAAAAAGCGTGACGGGGGGGGGGGGCAAGCCGGGCTCCCCGCTCCGAGGCTGCTCTGACCACGAGAGCAGGCCGCGCGTGGGTGGGGCGCAGGCGCTCCCTCCGCGCCGCTTCCAAAATGGTGGGGGGCAGTGGCGTCAGCAACGCCCGCGCCTCTTCCGTCCATCTCCCTTTTTCCCTAGGCCACCCGGGCGGGGGGCGGGGGGAGGGCAAGGAGCAGCCCACGTGACTGGCGACAGCCAGGCGCGTGACGCCAGCGGCGGGCCTAGCGCTCGCTTGGCCTTCTGGGAAGTGTAGTTCGGTGGGCGGCCAAGCGGCCACGAAGAGCCGGGCCTGGGACTACGTTTCCCAGGAGGCAGCGCGGCGACGCCGCCGCCGCCGCCGCCGCCGCTCTGCCTTCGTCGTCGGAGAGCGGGGACGCTGGGCGCGCTGTCGGGCGGGGGAGAGGTTCGGGCCGGTTGTGCCGTTGCGAGGCTGCAGCTGCGATCGCGGCGGTCGGCCTAGGTGAGTGGGGTCTTCCGCTGGGGGTGAGAGCCGCTGCGGTGGCTTCCGTTCTCTCATATTTCATCTTTTCGCCGCGACCGCCTCGTCCGCCTGGCCCGGGAAGGCCCGGCGCGGAGCCGACTCCTCGGCCTCGTCTGAGCGGGCCCCGCTGGCTCCGGCTCCTCCCCCCTCCCCGCCCTTCAGGGCTTCCCCTCGCTCCGGCCGCTCCGCGTCCCCGGGCTGCCTCCCTAACGCTTTCTCCAGTCGAGCTGGCGGGGACCGGCCTCCTCGTCCCCTTTCCCTCTCTTTTTGGCTCCGCGAACCCCATTATTTGGACGATCCCCACCCCCTCCCTTCCCCGGAAACTCGTGCGCGCCCTTCCCCCCAGCCTCGTCTCCATTGGCCTGGTTCTGCCTTCCAGGGCGCATGTGGCTGGCGCTGCCGAAGGGCCCCCCTTCCGTTCCCTTGCGCCTGGTGGCCGGGAGTGGCGTAGTTCGCCGTTGGTGGCCGCGGGCGGTGTGGGGGGGGGACGTGCGCGCCCACTCGGAAGACCCCTGAGCGGGAAGGGGCGCCGACCAGCGTTCCCGAGGCGTTGGGCCCGCGGCGGTGGCTTCCCTGGGCACCGCAGGGATTGTTGTTGTCGGTTGGCCGTTCTCGGCTCCGGGAGGTCGGGGCCGGCGACGGCCGACGCGGGGTGGGTGCCCTGGAGTGTGTGTGTGTGGGGGGGGGTGGGTTGGGGGGGCGCCTCGAAGAACCCGGGCCCGCGGACCTGGGTTCGAATCTCGGTTCTGCCCGCTTTTGATTGGAGGTCGAGGGGATTGACCCGCGCGCCCCCCTGCACCCCCCCACCCCCTCCCCCGCGTGCCCAGCGTCCGTTCTGTGTTCATCGATCTGCCCGGCCTGGTGCGTTACTTCTTGAAGATCCCCAGCGGGCTGCTTGCTGTGAATTTGTGGAGGAAATCCGGCTTGGTTGGTCGAGCACACACTGGCAACATCGTCGAACTTTTTTTTTTTTTTCTGCCGCCATTTCGCCTTCTTTGTAGTTTGTAGGAAGGTGAATTGGGAATTTTCACGGAAGAAACCGAAGGCGGGGAGATGCTCACTGGTAGGGCTATTGCTTTGCGTGCGTGAGGTCCTGGTTTCTGGAACATTCCTGACACACACCTCCCCCCCGCCCCATCACCTCCGGATTTAGCTCTTTTTTTTTTTTTCGTTCCTTTTTTTGTGGTGGTGGGGATGGAAATCTGGGCCTCGTGTGGAAGGCGAGTGCTCGACAGCTGAGCTCCGGATCCATTCACTACGTTAAAACAAACAACAAGACCTTTTAGGACCAGTTAACGATCTCCAAGATTGCTTTTTCTGTTTGCAGACTTGGTACAGTCCAGTGGCGGCAGCGGTGATCGTAAGAAAGGACGTGGTAGCTGTAGGTGCCCCATTAAAATTTGAGTATGGGTTACAAAGTGTCCTGTTTTCTGCTGAGAAAATGGAGAGAGGATATTTCTGAGATTAGCACAGATGGTGAGGGAGCAACCTGAAAGAGCATGAAATGTACAGTTTATTAATTGTTAGTTGGTGATAGTTTTAACTCCTAAGAGTCTTCAGGTGCTAACCTGTTTCTCGGGCACAGTGACATCCAAAATAGAATTGCTGATTAACGTTTTTTTTTCCTCAGCTCTGAAATACTCTGTAAGCGTGTATGATTGGTTCGGTGATTGATTGATTTTTGAGTACTGCCTGAGCCTACCATCAGGTAGCGCGGGGTGGGGGTGGGTATGACACAAAGGGGGTCTTGTCTCTTGGGAACTTAGTGGGGGAAGACGACGGATAAATTACAAATTGAGAGAAGTGCTGTATGTGGCAATGTCATGCAGGGGACTCTGCTAAAAAAGAGGGAGAGGGGCTGGAGTAGTAGCACAGCGGGTAAGGCGTTTGACAAGATTCGATTCCCAGAGCACCACCAGGGGTAATTCCTGAGCGCAGAGCCAGGAGTAACCTCTGTGCATCGCCAGGTGTGACCCAAAAAGCAAATAAAAAAAAACTAAAAAGAGGGAGATAGATAAGTTTTTATTGTTCGTGCCAGGAATCAAACCCAGGACCTCTTGTTGAATGACATCCCTGGCCACAAGAATGAGGTGAGAGTTTTGTAGGACATCAGGGAGAGAGAGTTCCAGAAGGAGGGAACAGCAAATGCCCGAGCATGAAGATAGTAAGAATTTGGAGTGCTTTCAGAACTTTCAAGAGGCCAAGAAGGCTGACACGTAGTGAGGGGAGTGGTTGAAGATGAGCTAGAGAAACTAGACAGTTTGCAAGGCCTTTGAAGCTTTCTGGTGGGTGGGAGTGGTTGGTGTATATTTGAAAACTGCTTTTTCAGAAGTGTGGGAAAATGGATTGTAGGGTATATCAATGAATGGGCCACTGTGGTAGTCCATGCTGGAGACAGTAATCACCTAAGTAGAGTGGAGTGTCGAGGGGCATGGTTGGAGGAAGACAGTTTGGTACAGTTAATATTCCTTTAGCCAGACATCTTAATCAATGGTTTAGGGCATATGTTACAATTGTTGTGAAGGGGTACATTTTTTCACAAGGTTGGTCATTACTTTTCAGCCTATGAGACTGGGAAAATCCAATGGGAGTCTCAATTTATTTACTTATTGGTATTTGGCCACACCTGTACTAAAGGATCACTTCTTGTGGTGCCCAGGGGACCACATGCGGTGCTGGGGGTGAGAAGTCTGGTCTGCTGCATGCTAGGCAAGCTGCCCTGTCTGCAGTTTCAAAATTTAAGATCCACTGCTCTTGCCAGAGAGAGTTCCAAGGGCTGAGTTCATGCTTTGCATGCAGACGGCTGGATTTGATCCCCAGTACCACCTGATCCTTGATGTGGCACGTAAGATGTGGCACAAAAATAAACTACTGCTCTTCCTGTAAGGAAGGCATAGGCTCATGGGTTCCCAGGGAGTGTTGCGAATTTTCTCCTTAGTGAATATTCTTTCTAAATAAATGGTAATTTTTTAGTCTTTCAAGGGAGGTTTTTTCTTTTTTGGTGCGGGGGTGGGGGGCGCACTTCACGGTGCTCAGGAGACCATATGGGATGCTGGAAATTGAAAGTGGGTCAGCGGCATACAAGGCAAGGGCTGTACTAATGCTCCAGTCCCCCCAAGTATTTTTTTATTTTGGGGCCACACCCAGCTATTCCTAGCACTTACTCCTGGCTTTGTGCTCAGGGATGCTGGTGGGATTGGGGGACATATATGGTGCCAGGGAATTGAACCCAGATTGATCACATGCAAGGTAAACACCCTACCCGCTGCACTGTCTCTCCAGTTTGCCATATCTTCTTGTTAAAACAGAAGCTGAAAGACAAGACCAGATCCATTCTGCAGGTGTTTTGCTTTGTTCTTGCTGTGTCACTAACGTGAAGTAGTTGTCAACATTAAAAAGTTCTAGAAACATTTCACTCAAAATACTGGGTTCGGACTGCTTGTATTAATTTGCAGTGCCAGGGATTGAAAGTCAAGGAGGCCCTTACCACATGAGGGGCACCTGCCAAACTACAGAGTTGTATCTTGACCTTTTCCCCCTCCCCCTTTTTTTTTTATTTTTTAAGAAAAACCAGGTCTGAGATCCCTGGACCTGTGTTCCTGCTTTGCAGTGGCCATCTGTTTCGGGTGTGGAGTTGGGTCATACCTGGCAGTGTTAGGGCACACACAAGGCAAGCACCTTGATCCCTGTCCTGTCCCTCTGGCCATTTTGTTTTGGGCAGGCTGGGGTATTCTGTCCAGTTTATGCAAACTGTAACCACAGTTTCACATATTCCTGCAGTAGAGAAGAGAATCTGTCGATAATGGGTTTGTCGATAATGGGTTTTTTGTTTTGTTTGGGGGCCACAACCGAAGGTGTTCAGTGGTTACTCCTGGCTCTGCACTCAGGAATTAATCCTGGCAGTACTTGAGGGACCATATGGAATGCCTGGGAATGAACCTGGGTGGGCAGTGTGCAAGGCAAGTGCCCTACCGCTGTACTGCCTCTCCAGCCCCTGATGATGTATTGTTTATTTTACTTCTTGTGTAGGACTTTTTTAGGGGCCTAGGGGAGTCTGACCCAGCGATGCTCAGGGGTTACTTCTGGCTCTGCACTCAGAAATTACTCCTGGTGGCACTTGGCGGGAGCATATGGGATGCTGAGTATTGAACTTGGGTCGGCTGTGTGCTCTGGGAACCTTAATGGATGCCAGGAAGTAACGGGTCAGTTTTGTGCAAGGCAAATGCCTTACGCGTTCTATCTCTCCAGCCCTTCTAAAGGTAGAAGTTTTATTGTATTTTTTTTTCTTTCTTGGTTTTTGGCCATATAAAGCTTTCCTCAGGGCTTATTCTTGGCTCTGCTCAGGGATCTCTGCTGGTGGGGCTTAGGGGAACATATGTGGTGGTGGGGATTCAGTTCAGGTCAGGCACATACAGGGCAAATGCCTTACCTGTAGCTTTACTATCTCCCAGGCCTTCTCTTGTTCTGGATGTGTGATACAGGTCTCTAATGCCCCACCTAGCCATTTTAATGTCCTTTTATTGCTTTGCTTTTGGATCATACCTGACAGTGCTTAGGGCTACTTCTGGCTCTGTGCTTGACCATTCAGACATCAGATTTGGGCCTGCTGCATGATAAAAAGCATATGCTCAACCCTTTTTTTGTTTGTTTGCGGGGACGGTTTAGCCATATCTGGCAGTGCTGGGGGGGACCATGTGGTGCTAGCCCTTGAACTGAGGTGTGCTGCATGTAAGGCAAGCATAATCTATCTGACTCACTTTGTTTTCATCTTGGACTATAATATGGACACTTGTTACCAGTCTTACAATGTTTCTTCTTTTCTATTTTCTTTTTCCATTTTGGGTCACACCGGGCAATGTTCAGGGGTTACTCCTTTCTCTGCACTATGAAATTACTTCTGGCCTTGCTGGAGGAGTGGGGGAGGACACCATATGGGAGGGATCGAACCCCTGTCAGCTGTGTAGCCTTCCCCACAGGACTACACTCCACCCACAATGTTTCTTCTAAAGTAAGTTATTTAAGGTAAATGGAGAGGAAGGTGATGATACAATAAGAACTCAGTTCCCCCAAAACATTGGATTTCCAAACACTGGAAACTCCAGGACTTTTTTCCCCCCCCATAATTTTATTTATTTTTCTTCTCATATTTATTTATTGAATCACTATGGGAAAAGTTACAAAGCTGTCAGATTTAAGTCTCAGTCATACAATGATCAAACACCTTTCCCTTCACCAGTACTCATTTTTCACCACCAAGAACCCCAATATACCCCCCTCCCACCCCTCCCAATGCCTGTGAGGCGGATGATTTCTACTTAACTCTTCTCTACATTGATTACATTCATTATCTCGACAAAAGATGCACCATTATTGTTTAGAATTTCCCCCCCAACAATTAGAATTGTTGAAAAGGCATTGTGAAATACTTTGTTTTCTATAGTTGGTTGTGAGAATCATATAATGTCGTGCAGTGTGGCCGCGCGATTTTGGATTTCTGCAAAGAACCAGATAATTACGAGATTGGTTTCTGTGCATCTGGTGTTATGGCTGTGCCAGAGAGCCGCTCGTGGGGGGCAACTTGTGATCTCGATAGGGCTTGAAGGATGAGCCGGTACTGCCCCCCTTCCCATGAGACTGCAGTTGCCCCATCACCGCCGGCTCATACCTGGCTTTTCCATAACCTCTGAGGCTGTGGCCACCTTGCTGCTGGGCCGGGGGTTGGGGGGGGTGCAGAAGGGAGCAACACCCTTTCCCTCCCGGGAAAGAATGGCACCATAGTTTAATGCATGGTCCATTCACTTTTCTGCTGCAAGCTGCTGGCTCTGGATTAAGTCTTTTTGCCTCTGGAGCCATGGTCTTGCTAGAGAGCTGCTCTTGGGAGGCAACTCGTGACCTCGGTAGGGCGTGAAGGATGAGCCGGTACCGCTCCCTTTCTCGTGGAACTACAGTTGCCCCGTCACCGCTCATACCTGACTTTTTTTTTTTCCTGAGGCGTCAGCCACCTTGTATGCGGTCCCGATGCATTTCTGCCAAAAGCTGCTGGGTTTCAAGATTTGTTTCTGAGTCTCTGGGATCATGGCTGTTAAGCAGTTCGATCAGGAACCAGAGAGGCCATGCCTCCAATTACATAGCTAAGCTGGAGGTGGTTTGTGGGTGTGTCTCCCACATACCTAACTTTTGGCTGTTTACTTTCTTGGTAAACTTTGCCCCAAGTTGTTGGGGTCTGGCCAAAGGCACAGCAGCAATTTTGGGGTATCTGAAAGTCTGACGGTGCCATCAGGCTGCTGATGCATTTGCCTCACAGGTACAGATTGACCTGCTGACAGCACCATACCCCCCAGGACTTTTTATTATTATATTTTGTTTTGGGCCCACATCTGGCAGGCTTAGGGATCACTCATGGTGGCCTTGGAGGACTATATGGGGATGCCGAACATATTAACCAGGTCAGCTGTGTGCAGGGCAAATGCCCTACACTGCGCAATCACCCCTGCTCCTCAAACTTTGAGGAAGAATAAGGACATTGATCTGACCTGTGCCCTTGCCTGTTAGCAGTGCCCACATTTTTGTTCTGCCTGATATGCTTTTTAGGATCTGGAATGTTGTAACTGTATATTTTGGCTTGCTACAAAATATTGAAGACTAAGCAAAGAAGTTGCTAAATATCTATTTAGGATACTTTTGCTTCCTTCCCAGAGACCTGAAGCATAAGAATCAAGGGTTTTTTTTTCCCTCCCTGTAATAAAATGCCTATGTGCTTTATGATTTTAGGGATTTCTTTGGGGGGGGGGCACAGATGGTGGTACTCAGGGCTTACTCCTGGCTCTGCGCTCAGGAATCTCTCCTGGGGGGGCTTGGGGACCTATGGGGTGCCAGGGATCGAACCGGCATCAGCCGTGTGTGTGCAAGGCGAGTGCCCTTCATACTGTGCTGTGCTCTGGCCCCTGATTTTAGTTTTGAGGGATTTATACTCCATTTTGTCTCTTATTTTTATCAAAAGGGCAGGATAAATAATTGATAGAGATAGTCATAAAAGTGGTTGCTTTCCAAAAGTTGGCCAGATTTCTTCCCTGTGGGGCTCTTCATTCCAGAAAACTTCCCAGGGCTGATCATAATTTACCCAAAATAGAGATTCCCACCTAGACTTACTTGGCATACCACCCCCTTTCACCTCCCTGGAACTCTCTTAAGTGATCAAAACAGAAAGATCATCCTTAAATTGTACTCCAGGCTATTAAATACCACTTGGGTCATCCTAGAGCCCCCTGGGGGACAGTATTGTTTACTTCAGGAAACATGGGAAGCACGATCTAAAAAATGTGTTCTCAACCAATAGACTGTAGGACAACTTGATTTATTTAGGCATCTTGATCAGAAAACTAAGAAATAGAAAGGACTGGGGATATATAGCTAAGCAAGAATGTTTGCTATATAGTGAGATTCTGTGTTCATACCTCTCACTGCAAAAATTGATCGTCCTCTAGGGAGGTGATTCTGTGCAGGAATGCTTGCTTTGTATGTGGGAGCTCTGGGTTTGATCCCCTATATTGCATGGTCCCCCAGCTGTGCTCCAGTGACTAAACTGAGAGAACATAGTGTGTGCACTCCCCCTAAAGGTAACAACTAGGGAGATTGAGGAACTTGGTAGTCAGAGAAAGCTTGCTCAGTAGACAAAAGGATTGGGTAAATTTTATGTTTTTGGGCCACACCTGGTCATGCAGAGGAATTACTTAATCTTGGCTCTGTGCTCAGGGATCATAACCTAACTTGGCTGTATATAAGCCAAGCATCATACCTGCTGTTTCTCCAGCCCTGGGGCAATTTTTTTTTTTTTTGGTGGTTATAGTTTGTTGGGGGGCCCCACTCATCGGTGCTCAGGGCTTATTCTGAGCTCTGTACTCAGGGATCACTCCTGGCAGGTCCTGGGGGTTCATACAGGATGCTGGGTATTAAACCTATATGCAAGGGAAGCATCTTAACTCCTATACTATGACTCCAGCCCAGCTTTGAAAAATTTCTGATGACGTTCCACATTGGAAGATGTTCTCAGAGGCCTTCCATGACTCCCAAAGTGCTCCCCTTCTCAACTCTGCACAGCTATGTTGGGATTTTATATTTTTGATCTCTTAAGACTCTGCCTCTGAGGGTAAGGAAGGGATTTGTTTGATTCACAGCTGAATCCCTATACAGAGGTTCTGCATCTCATAGATGAGCATTTGTTAATGTTGAAAGAGAGGACAAGCCAATCTAGTAATAAACAGATGCTAGTTGGGTGGATGTCTCTGCATATGCTCCCACTGTCAAGTCCTCATTTATTTAGACTCTCTTAGACTTGAAAATAATTATTGTGGGACTGGAGAGATAGTGTAGCAGGTAAGGCACTTGCTTTGCCTGCAGCTGACCTGGGTTCATCCCTGGCACCACGTATTGTTGAGCTCTGCCAGGCTTGAAATCTCAGAGCCAGCTATCACCCAAATCCCCCCCTCAATAACCCCCCCCAAAAAAAAGTGGGACTGAATTAGGGGTTAGGGTGCTTGTTTATGTATGGTCAACCCCAGTTCAGACCCTGGTACTACGTTTCCTCTGACTATTGCTAGGTTGGCCCCAAATCCAAACCCCCTCATTTTCCCCCTAACACCCTAAAATAATTTGATCGTGGGCAAGCAGAAAGAACAAGAGGTTACCTTTTCTTGGGAGGGGTGGTTTTAAACACAAGTACTGGAGATCAAAGGCTATTTCTTGGTTTGTGGGATGCGCGGCATTTATCTTACCCTCTCTGCTATCTGTTCATCCCCAAGAGGGTGCTTTTTTTTTTTAAGCCACACTCAATGGTACCCAGCTTATTTCTGGCTCTATGCTTAGAGATCACACCTGGTGGACTGGTGGTGGTGGTGTGGGGAGGGGGGTATCATATAGGATTCTGGTAGGGAATGTGTGCTTGTGTAAAGAAGTCATTTTCTTTTTAACATTTCAAGTTCTGTGATCCTTGTCCATTTTCCCCCTTTAAAACACTGTGTGGGGTGAGAGAGAGTAGGTAAGGCCTTGACTTGATCCCAGGCACCCATATATTTCCTGGTGCACTGCTGGGCATGGCCTCAAACCCCACCCCCCAAACAAAAGGTATAGAGGTTGGTGAGATAGTACAAGAGATGAGATGCATATGGCTGACCCTGGTTCGAATCCCTGGCACTGCATATGACTCCCCAGCACTGCCAAAAAGTGATTCCTGAGCACAGAGTCAGAAGTAAGCCAATTGTGGCACCCCCACCCCCATTAATACTATACATATACAACAATATGAATGGAACTTAAAGACAAGCCAGTCATAAAAGAACAAACACTGTATGATTCTTGGTAAAGTAAGTCCTTATTTAATAGCCTGTGTAGATTTTTTGGAAACCTTTGAAAAAAATTTTTTTATAAAGTGGTTCACAATATTTGATTACATTTAATATTCAGACACCACTCCCACCACCATATTTCGGGTGTTTTCATCCCAAACCCCAATCCCTCCCCCAAAGTAGAACTGAAATAATATAACATTTCCCTCTAAGGTTGGTTGTCTCCTACTTTGTGATGCAATACTCTTGGACTCCTGTTAGGGTGTGTCCTATAAAATGTAGCGGCTGTGAGGTCCAGGGAAAGATTCACTCGTGGGTGAGGCATGCATGAGCATGGTGGTGGTTGAGTTCTGGAGGTTTTCAGCTAATGGGGCTGGGTCCCTTGGGGTGGGGAGGGCTCTTACCCACCCCCCTCTGTGGAACACCGAGTGGAACAGTCTGTTGGCAGGATCCGGTGGTGTGGTTATGGCAAGTGTGGCACGTTGCTCCCTTCTGGGAGAGAAGGAGAAGGACGTGTGATCTGGATGGTGGCCGATGATGAGATTATCTGGTGCCAGTCGGGTGGCTCAAGGGTGTGACAGCTGAGTCCTTGGAGACAGGGAATTGGGGGTATGGGCAGAGGATCTCCATTTGGAAACCAAGTTTAAGAGAAGTTGGCAGCGGGCTGGAGTGATAGCACAGCGGGTAGGGCATTTGCCTTGCACGCGGCCGACCTGGGTTCAATCCCCGCCATCCCATATGGTCCCCCAAGCACCGCCAGGAATAATTCCTGAGTGCAGAGCCAGGAGTAACCCCTGAGCATCGCTGGGTGTGACCCAAAAAGCAAAAAAAAAAAAAAAGTTTGCAGGTCTGCTGCTACACTGGCTGGGATTATTATTTTTTTTCCCTCTCAGTGTTCATAATGAAACAACTGGGATATTGTTATTGAAGAGTGAGTTCTGTCTAATGTAGTCAGTTATAGGAATAAATGGAATAGTGTGGGGTGGTCCTCAGAAGCCATTTAGTCTAGTAATATTGCATAGCTAGTAATTTTCAAGGTAATAGAGGCTTAAAGATGTAAGGAAATGGTGGTAGCTTATAAAATGTAGTAGGGGCCAGAGTGAGAGTACTTGAGGGTAAAGTGCTTGCCTTGCAAGTGGCCGACTCTGAGTGCCGAGCCTAGAGTAAACTGTGTCACAGGTGGGTGTGGCAAAAATGATAGTGTAATACTTTTTTTTGGTTTGTTTTGGTTCCACATATGGAGTGCTCATGGGACCATATGTCATGCCAGGTATTGAAGCAAGGATCCTGCATGCAAAGTATGTTATCCAGCTCATTGAGATATCTGTCCAGCACAAAAGATAAATTCTTTAGCAGAAAGTAGTGCTGGGGGGCAGAGACGATAGTACAAGTAGGGCACTTGCCTTGCACGCAGATGACCCAGGTTTGAAACAGCATCCCATATGGTCTTGGGTGTGACCCAAAAAACAAAAGAGCAGTGCTGGGAAGATGCCTCAGAGGACTGGGACACTAGATTTGCATGTAAGAATCCTGCGTTCAGTGTTTCCATCACTGCATAGTCCCCCAAGAACTATTCAATTTTCATAGATGTGTAATAAGTGGAAAGTGGTTTAATAGATTAAGAAACAATAGGATTTCATTAACACATTTACTTCTGTTGATGCAGGTGCTGCAACTTGTGTTGATTTTGCCACATTCAAGTGTGAGCCACTGATGGTACTGCCATTAAGGTGTTAGGTACTAAGCTCACCACTCGGTGGAGCTGGAAAATCAAACCTAGGCATACGAACTTCAGTTTATGTGCCTGTTTTATTTATTAAACCGCTGTTTGGGGATAGCTATTCAGTTTGTCTATTTGTAAGTCGTTAGGCATTTATATTAAAAAGTGGCACTTTCTGGGGCTAGAGCAATAGCACAGCGGGTAGGGCGTTTGCCTTGCACGCCTCCGACCCGGGTTTGATTCTCAGCATCTCATATGGTCCCCCAGCACCGCCAGGAGTAATTCCTGAGTGCAGAGCCAGGAGTAACCCCTGAGCATTGCTGGGTGTGACCAAAAAAGCAAAAAAAAAAAGTGGCAGTTTCTAAATTTGAAAAATAAAGTTATGAGAATTGCTCCTTTAAAAAAATTTTTTTTTTCTGGCCTTTGGGCCACACTCACTGATGTTCAGTGATGATCCTGGCTCCTGCACTCAGGAATCACTTTTGGCCATGCTCAGGGGACCATATGGGATGCCTGGGATCAAACCTGGGTCAGAGATGAGAAGTGCCTCTACCCTTTGTACTATGGTGGTGGTGGTGGTGATGGTGATGGTGGGGAACCACACACCCCAGCTCCGTTAAAGAGCTTTTCTTTTTTAGGCTATTTATACAAAGTTCCTTTGTCATACAAATGGTGCAAAATTGGAGTGGTGAGCTTTTTCTAAAAATTTCTGTAGAGTAGAGAGACCGCTTGAGGCGGTCAGGACTTAATTTGAGGATGTTAATTAGGGACTTGAGTAATTTAAGACAGTAAGATTTTATTTGCAAAATTCAAAATATAATTAAACACAAATTTTTGTAATAGAAATATAGTAAGAAAAAATGGAATAATCTGGGATATAACATTTTATTTAATTGGATTTCGAGGCTAGCCTTACCTATCAGTTGATGACAGATGTTAATCCAATAATGCTGATATACTAATGTATCTTTTCTTACAGATAGTTACTGCCAAGTACCAATATTAGCCTGTTAGCATTTTTTTGTGTGTGTGTGGGGGGGGGTTGATTTTAATTTTAGCCAATTCTTCACTTGAAAGGCAGTTATAGATTCTTTTTCATGCCATCACACTGAAGAATAGCCATTTCCAGTTGGAGATTAGGTGGAAACGCAACTGAATGGTTAGATGAGTTTGGAAATAAGACTATTTCCTTTGAATTTGTGAAGAAAGTTGAAAATGTGGCAGAACTGTAGTTTGAGCTTAGAAAATAGGTCCATTTCAATAGCACTGTATAGCACTGTCCTCCCATCATTCATCGATTTGCTCCAGTGGGCACCAGTAATGTCTCACAACAAATTGTGAGACTTGTTACTGTTTTTGGCATATCGAATACCTCACGGGTAGCTTGCCAGTAGCTTGCCAGGCTTTGCCGTGTGGGCGAGATACTCTCGGTATCTTGCCTGGCTCAAAATCAAACTGAGAAATCAAACTGGGGTCGGCCTGGGTCGGCTGCCTGCAAGGCAAGCGCCCTACCCGCTGTGCTATAGCTTCAGCTGTAAATCGTGAAATGATGTAGAAATGAAACTTCGTAAAATTTTAGTTGTGGGGCAACACCAAGTGATGGTTAGGGGCTATACCAGTGTAGTGCTAGGTGGTGTTTTTCAGTGGTGCTAGGGGGACAGTACAGTGCTGGGCATCGATCTAGGGTCGGCCGCATGCAAAGCAAGCACCTTAATCCCCTAGTCTTTCTGGCCATCATTAAGAAATATTTTTAAGGGACTGGCATGCTAGAACAGAAGTTAAGGCGTTTACTTTGTGTGTGATTGACACTGGTTTGAACTCCAGCACGAAATATGGACCCCTGAGCATTGCTGGATGTGGCCCCAAATCAACCAAAACAAAAAAATATTTTCTAGTCTCAAGTAAAAGAGTTTTCCAAAGTAATCGTGTATTTAGTCTTTTTAGTTAAGGGTGATATTTGCTGAGGAATATTAAATATACTGAGGAATATTAAAATTTCAAACTCTGCCCTGAACTAAACATTAACCATGTGAAATTTTACCACTGGTACACTGTTGAAATATTTAGTAGGGCATATCAGATATTTTTCATCTAATTCAGACAAAAATTCACCGTTTATAGTATTGACTGGGTAGTAAAAATTTATTTTCTGCAGAGTACCTGCTGATAAGTATCAGTGAATACCCTGTCACTGTTACTGTCACTGTCCTCCCATTGTTCATCAGTTTGCTCGGGCGGGCCTACTGACACCATTGTGAGACTTGTTGTTACTGTGTTTGACATATCGAATACTTCACGGGTAGCTTGCCAGGCTTTGCTGTGCAGGCGAGATACTCTCAATAGCTTGCCAGGCTCTCTGAGAGGGGCGGAGGAATTGAACCCGGGTTGGCCGGGTCAGCTGCATGCAAAGCAAACGCCCTACCCGTGGGCCTATTTTCTAAGCTCCAGCCCGTACTACATAAATACATTTTCATAAACATTAATGTCAGTACTATGTCTTTAGGTTATTTGAACCTTGGGGCAGGGGTGGGGGAGGGAGGGAATGCCCTATAGTACCAGGAATGCTAACACTTTAATAAACTGTGGGTGGGGACATTAACGATATGCTTAAGCTTGCTGATATTGGGAATTTATTAATATTTTAGTTGTGGCTGTTTCTTTTCTTTTTTGGGTCACATCTGGTGATGCACTGGGGTTACTCCTGGCTCTGCACTCAGGAATGACTCCTGGCCGTGCTCAGGGGACCATATGGGATGCTGGGAATTGAACCCGGGTCAGCCATGTACAAGGCAAACGCCCTATCCACTGTGCTATTACTCCAGCCCAGTTGTGGCCATTTTAGTAATGTTTGGATCTGGTAGATCAGAAATACTCTTTTTGGCCTATAAGGGATAAAGATGGGTTATTTTAACGTGAATGTATTTCTTGGGTTTATTTCAGCATGTATTTGTTTTATGTAAGTTTTTGTTTTGTTTTGGAGCATCTCAGTTCCTCTAGAATAATTCCTCTGGGTTGAATTATGGAGCTTGTGACTTAATCTTTCATAATGCAAACGATGGCACCTGAAATACTGCCAATGAAAGTATCAGGTTACATGAGGAAAGTCTTGCTGAAAATTGTTGGACGGTTGAAAGTGTATAGAGGTTGGGGGTGGAAGGGGTGAGAGAACAAGACAGAAATCACCCAGGCCAATATACTTTGAGAAAGAACCAGAAGAACTCTGAATACTTTTGAGTAGCTGTATTTCAAGATGTAATCTGCAAAGTTTGAGTAGCTGTTTTATCATTATTTTTTCCTCTTGTTTCAGAACTGTATCCTGACTTTGTAAATTGGAGAAGCCAGCAGCACTGCCAGTATTCTTTACAGGGAGTGTCTGTTTGGGATCCACAGCAAGTCAAACATTGTTCAAATAAGGTAAATGGAGGCTCTAGACATAATACAGTAGGTAGGGTGTTTGCTAGCCAACTCAGATTTGATCCCCAGTATCCTTTATTGTCCTTTGAGCATTCACCATGTGTGGCCCCAAAACAAATAAGGTAAATGCATGGTGTTAACAGGAACTAATAATAATTTTATTGTCTTTTTTGGGGGGGAGGGTCACACTTGGCGATGCACAGGGGTTACTCCTAGTTCTGCACTCAGGAATTACTCCTGGCAGTGCTCAGGGAACCATATGGGATGCTGGGAATCGAACAAGGGTTGGCCACGTACAAGGCAAATGCCCTATCTGCTGTGCTATTGTTCCAACCCCTAATTTCACTGTCTTAAAAAGCCTATGTTGTGTTTATCTTGAAACCAGAGATAGTAAGGGCTAAGGCACTTTCCTTTTATGTAGCTGACCCCAGTTCAATCTCAGTTCAGTTTTATGCACTACATAGTCCCCCGAGTACAGCTGGGAAAGACTTACGAGCACAAAGCGAGGAATAGCTCTTGAGCACTGCCTGCTATGGCCTCAACCACTCCTTCTCCCACCCCCCAAATAATTGGCCACAATTTTTTTTTTTTACAATTTTCTTTTTTTAATGTTTTTATTTTATAAATACTTCAAAACATTTGATTACATTTAATATTCAAACACCAATCCCACTACCATTATGACTCCCCACCACCATAGTTTGGATGTTTCCATTCTGAACCCCAATCCCTGCCCCAAAGCAGAACTTAAATAATATATTTTGTATTGTTATGCAAAACCACTGAAAATGCTACAGAAAAGTATCCTTAGAGGAAAGAGTGTGAAGTTTGTTGTATTTCACCCAGGGACCATTAAGCCCTTCTATGAGAATTACTAACATGTTGTTAACGGTTGAGCCTTGTGTGCTTTCAGATATATATATATATATATATATATATCTGTAAAAAAAGAAATACTTCTCTAAGATTGGTGCCTCCTACTTTGAACCCTGTCAAATGTGGTTCGGTGCTCTTGGAGTATGGGTAGGGTGTGTCCTATGAAGCGTCGAGAGGCTGCGAATGCTACAGCGCGGTCCAGTAATAGGTTGACTTGTGGGTGAGGCTTGACCAGATCTGGTGAGCAGCCATGAGCATGGCCGCGGTTGAGTTCTGGATGTTCTTGACCGCTGGGGCTGGGTCCCTTGGGGTGGGGAGGAGTCTCACCCATCTCCCGAGTGAAACAGGCTGGCATGGTTATAGCAAGTGTCACGTTATGCTCCCTTCTTGGAGAGAAGGATGTGTGAGTGATCCGGATGGTTGCCAGTGATGAGATTATCTGGCCACAATTTTTTTTATATATATATTTTTCACTTTTGTTTACTTATACACTCACTTTTCTCACTTTTTTTCTACTTCATTGCAAGTTTTTTTGTTTTGTTTTTGGGCCACACCTAGCGCTGCTTAGGGGTTGTCTCTGGCTCTGTTATGAGGGAATCACTCATGGAAGACTTGTGGAATCATATGTGGTCCTGGGGATCGAACCCAGGTTGGTTATGTGTGAGGCAAGCAAAGCACCTTGCCGTCTCGACTGTTGTTCTGGCCCCTTCATTACTAGGTTTTGTGTAAATCAGTCTTATTTCTTCATACAGCTCCAAATAACTGCAATTCCTACAAGATTATACTCTTCATACATTTGTAGAAAATTATGCCTTCTGTAGCTGCCAGGAAAAACTGGTAATAAGTCTTCAAACTTTCCCACGTGAGTCAGCTGCAGTAAATTATAGACTATAGAAAACAGAGTATGTTCTCTTTCCATGAAGACTTCACAGTTTGATGATAAAAAGTGGTGTTGTGGCTCACTCTTGGGGATTTTGCATACAGAGCATGGACTCAAACCTTTTGAGTTATCTCCCCAACAGGCCCTACCCACTGGCTCCTTGTTTTGTTCCTTTTAAAAAATAAGATGGGGGGCCAGAGTGATGGTACAATGAGTAGGGCACTTGCCTTGTATGTAGCTGACCCAGGTTCTATTTCCTGGCATCTCACGGTGTCCCCTTCAGCACTGCTGAATGTTGCTCAAAAACAAAAAATCAAAAAAAGCAAATAAGTGATCTAGGAAATAAACAGACCTCTTTTTTTGCCAGGGGAGGGCAAACCTAGCTGCTAGCTCAGGTCTTCAGGTCTTATTCTTGGCTTTGTGCTCAGGGATCTTGCCTGCTAGAGCTCAGGAATTGCTGGAAATTAACCTGGTTCGGCTCTGTGCAAGCTGTATTATCTCTTCGGATCTGTTTCTTTTTTGTTTTGTTCTTTGTTCAAAGCCTGTGCTCTAACCCTCTGTAACGGATTCTTCTTGATTTGTTTTGTGGATTCAAGTCATTGGTAAGATTAAAAAAAGGGGGGAGGCAACAGATCTTGAACTTATTTTTGTCTCTCTGCATTTCTCCTCTCGTCTCCTTTGCTTCTTGCCAGGTCTCATATATGCAAGGCATGTGCTTTGCTGCCAGGCCACATCCCTGGCCCCATAGAGTCAGATATATTTTAGTCATCTAGATCTTTCTCTTTTCCAGTTTAAAGTGGTGAAGTGCACATGTGATTAGCAGTTACTTAACAGGAAATCTTAATGGATAGACAAGAAACAGCCAAAATAAGTGATGATTGTTTAAGTGGCTGATAATGGATCAGATTGAAAATTTGAGTAATTTGAAAAGACGTAATCACATAGTCATTAGTATCCTTTTGAGGACAGTGCCGTTCCAAGAGATTTGGGTTGTAGGTGAGCACTAGGGAGCTTGGATTACACGTATGTGAGGTTTGATTCCCAGGACAGAAAAATCTCAAAACTTGCCAAGACTCTTTCAGAGCGCTGTAGGTGATTGTAGTGTGTACCACTGTGTCAGCTCCAGGTCTTCGTAATAATAATTTTATTTTAAAAGTGGGAGCTGAAGAGATAATACTGGAACTAAGACACTTGTCTTGCGTGTCCCCATTCCAGTTTCAACCCCCAGCACCACAGATGGTTCCTCAAGCACCACCAGGAGTGTTTCCTGAGCACAGAGTGGAAAGTATGCTCTGAGCACCAGTGGGTGTGTCCTTCCCCAAAAATAAAGAAGAGTGGGTTGAAGAGATAGCTTGAAGGCTTGAGTGCACACTTTCCTGTTAAGGAGTCTCAAGCGTTATTCCTGGCATTGGATTGATATCCCGAATCCACCGAAGAAAAAGCAGTAAAGGACTCAGATATGGCTCAGAGATAAGGACCCCCTTGATGACGTAGGCCATCACTGGATACCATCAGCTGTCATTCCCCAGTATCTCCCCACATGCATGGAGTGTTTGGGATATTGTGATCTTAAATATCCACAAATATACAAACCACAAATATCCACAAATAGGAAAAAACACAAGTATACAAATCGCAGCGAACACCACAACCAAGTGTTTGATCTCTGGTCATTGCAACAACAAAGCAAAGGGAAAGGAGAAAAAAATAACTCTTCCATAATAGCCTTTTCACTTAGTTTTTAAAAAGATGTGCCATAATTAGAACCGGAAGGAAGCCATAGATCATTTGTTATCACAGGCAGTAGTGCCCTTTTTAAGTTAGAAAAACCAGAGTGAGAAGAAAATAGTCCCCAGTGGTAATACATGCCCATTTAAAGTTGCTGTTACCATACCCTAAGGATATAGGAGAGCTTCTAGGGTAAGTCTAAGAAAACTTAAGCTGTTGAACTGTGCTGTTTATTCTCTGTAATGATGAAAGATTAATGGCATTGAGCATCCTGAGCTTAATAGATAACCATTGTGCAAGTTCTCAGAAAATTGGGAAATCCCCTATGTTGGGAATATTGTGATGGGCAGGTTTCGAATGAATGACCTATCAGATTGCTGTTGATATCCCAGCTAACATCCAGTAGCAAAGGGATTTATTCTCCAAAGATCATCGTGAACTTAGAATATGACCAGTTAAGCTAGTATGGGATCGGGCGCGTTCAGGGTGGTATGGCCGTAGTGATAGCACAGCGGTAGGGTGTTCGCCTTACAAGCGGCCAACATGGCCGACCCGAGTTCGATTCCTCCGCCCCTCTCGGAGAGCCCGGCAAGCTACCGAGAGTATTCGATATGCCAGACACAGTAACAACAAAGTCTCCAATGGAGACGTTACTGGGCCCGCTCGAGCAAGCAAATCGATGATCAACGGGAGGGCCTTTACCTTTTACCTTAAGCTAGTATGGGCTCAGAGAACCATAGTAGGTATTGCAGATCAAACAGGGGCCTTACCCATTGTACTCTCTCTGGTTCAAGCTCACATTTTTTCTAGTACCTTTTGGACTCTGTATAGAGTTCGTAGCTTTAGCTTTTGGGGTTGATAATCTGAACATGTACCTTATTAATGTGTTGTCTCCCCTTTTGTAATTCTCTCAGCTGTTACGAAGTAATCACATTTCTAAAAATAAATCAGTGAAGCAGCCCATGTTGCAAATGTTATTTTGGACTGCTCATGTTTGTAATTAGGAGATAGATTGAGGTTGCAATTTGGAATTTAAGTTTTTGCACTTAAATTGAAACGATTGCTATTGCTGATAAATAAAACTTTTTTATACTTATAGCTCACACATGGGGGCATTTTAATTCTTTAATTGCAAATCTTTCATCTCTGTGTATATGTGTACATACATATAAGCTGGAACTTATTATTATTATTATTATTATTATTATTATTATTATGGTCACACCTGGTGATGCACAGGGATTACTCCTGTCTCTGCACTCAGGGAATTACTCCTGGTGGTGCTCAGGGGACCATATGAGATGCTGGGAATCGAACCCGAATCAGCTGCATGCAAGGCAAACGCCTTACCCGCTGTACTATTGCTCCATCCCCTAGAACTTAATTTTTGAAGTGAAAAGATACAGGAATAGAACTGTAGAGACTTGACTATTTGCTCAACTTTGTTAGGATTTGAACATGGGTAGAGACTGCCTGTACAGTTGACAAATTATACTTCCCTTTTTTGTTTGAATCAACATTCTGGGAGGGAGAGGTTGTTGAGCCAAACCATGGTAGGATTGAATTGGGATTTACCCTTGTGGTATCTCTCAATGATCCTTAGTTGTCCCCCTCCCCCCCACAAGTTTTTTTTACTCTTAAGTATTCATTCAGGGGCTGTAGTGATAGTACAGCTAGAAGGTTTGATAGTACAGTAGGTAGAGATGTAGGTCTAGTCTACAGGGTAGAGAATGCACCTAGACTGGACTGTTTTTAGGGAGGAGGGGGTTTATTTTTGGGTTTTGGGTCACACTCGGTGGTGCTAAGAGGTTTCTCCTGGCTTTGCACTCAGGAATTACTTGTGTCAAGCACCCTACCCACTGTACAATTTCTCTGGCCCTCCTCTGGCCTTTCTTTTAACCATCTTAACAGAGAGGGTACTTGCCTTGCAGGCTACCAACCAGCGTTCCAGCTCCAGTACCCCATGGTCCCCTGAGTCCATCCCATGTAATTCCTGAGCTCAGAGCCAAAAATAAGCCCTAAGCACAACTGGGTGTGCCCAAAAACAAAACAAAAGTAGCAAAATTCCATTGTAAATAAGGCCTTCCTGTAATTAAAATGCAGGCTTTTTTTTTTTCTGAAAAAAAAAGCAAAAAATTTATTGTTCTTAACAAACAAAAAGTCATTGAAAATTATACTTGATCTCGATAGCTAATCATTCTTTTGTAGAAAACGTCAATGTTCTGTTAGTAATTTTAAGAGTTTATTTATTATTTATTTTTGCTTTTTTGGGTCACACCCGACGATGCACAGGAGTCACTCCTGGTTCATGCACTCAGGAATCACTCCTGGCGGTTTGTGGGGGACCATATGGGATGCTGGGAATCGAACCTGGGTCAGCCGTGTGCAAGGCAAATGCCCTACCCGCTGTGCTATTGCTCCAGCCCCTTTAAGAGTTTATTTTAAAAATGATTCTATAATTTCTCCTCCATTTGGTTTCTTCTTCTTTTTTAATCACAGCGGGATACAGGATTACAAAGTTGTTCACTATTGGGTTTCAGTCATAACAATGTTCTAATACCCACCTCTCCACCCCTGCCATAGAAGCAGGCACTTTCTCACTTATCTCTCTCTGTCTCTCTCCCTCCCCTCTCCCTCTCCCCTCCCCTTTTTCTTCCCCTCTCTCCTCTCCTCTCCCATCTTACCTCCCCCCCACCCCTTCCCCCTACTTCTGGGAAAATACAGATTTTTTAAAGTTAATTTTGAGTTCTTGTGGAAGTCACTTGGGTTTTTGAAAATATTTCAGTAGTAGGTTTTTGGTTCCATACTAAAGATGAAAAAATATCAATGCTTACCAAAGCATCACCATTTGCGCCTGGGGTCCCCAGTACCACACAGAGCACTGAACTGTTTATTCTGTTTTTGGTTTCACCAGCTGGGAGTTACTCCTGAGCACTGCTGTGGAGCCTCCATTGCAAATAAGAACTCTTAACCTCCATCAGTGTCCGCTTTTTTCTTTCTAGAATAAAATAGTAAAAAATGCCAGTAATAGTAAAAATAAAAAATAGTTAAAATGCAGAAGTGTGCAAGGTTTACTCCTGACTGCTCAGTGATCACTTGTTGCATGCTTTGAGGGACCATGTGGGGTATTGGGAGATCGAAACCCAGTCAGCTCTGTGGAAGCCTTCCTTGTTGTACTATCTCTCTGGCTCTTGAATATAAATGTTTGACATTAAAAAGTTTTATTAGTGGAGGGATGGGTATTTGATCATTGTTTATTTATTTTTTGCTTTTTGGGTCACACCCGGCGATGCACAGGGGTTACTCCTGGCTCTGCACTCAGGAGTTACTCCTGGCAGTGCTCAGGGGACCATATGGGATGCTGGGAATCGAACCTGGGTCGGCCGCGTGCAAGTCAAACGCCCTACCCGCTGTGCTATTGCTCCAGCCCCGGTATTTGATCATTGTATAATTGAAACCCATGCACAAAAATTTGTAAGTCTACAACTGTACCTCATGATGTCTCACTAATAAAAATTAAAAAAGTTTTATTAGGCACACATGTGCTGCCTGAGCCCTTGTGCTGCTTGCGCCCATGTGGCCGAGCACATGTGTCGCCCGCATCTCCCCTCTTGAGATGTGTACTTTCATGCTTTTCTGTCTAATGCTAGGATGTGTGTAGGGGCTCTCTCTCTGCCCTTGGGAGAATCCTGTGTTCTCTCTTGAGTACGTTACTCTCTCACTCTCTTCCTCTCCAAAACCTCCAAATAAAATCTATTGATCTCAAAAAAGAAAGTTTTATTACTGAACTGGAAATAACTTGAGATTTCATAACAAATAACAAGGCAAGCCTTTTATTATGTTTTAAATGGCTTAAACAATAGCATTGCCATTCTTCCCAAAGGACTCCCCTATTTTTTAAAGGAAAGTACTTATTTGTGGACATGTGAATATTCACTTCATGTAAATATTGAGACCTCAGAATTGAAGTTAGTATTATTTAGTTAAAGGGGGCCACTTTAGGCCAGAGCAATATAATACATCAGGTAAGGTGCTAGCTTTGTAAGTGACCGACCCAGATTTTTGCCTTGCACCCCATATGGTCCCCTGAGCACAGAGGCAGGAACACCTCCAGGTAATAGCCCAAAAACCAAAAAAAAAAAAAAGAAAAAAAAAAGAAAGAAAAGGAGTTCTACTTACCACAGTGGAAAGGCCTTCTGGCTTGATTTCTTCGGGGATATGGGTAGGGTGTTAAGTTTTTGCCAAGCATTACCCTAGAGAGGCCCACGTTCTCTTGATTTTGTTTCCCTTTCTCGTCCTTCTTACTCGGAGAGGGTAATCCCTAGAGAAAAGTCATAAAATAGAAAACACATTTAGTATTTCTCCTGAACTTGACTTTCCTACTCGAGAAGCGTTACAGAGCACAAAATCAGGCATACTACACTACTTTGCCTATAACCCTTGGTTTTTGTTGTTTCCTTGCGGCTTGAGGGGCGGGGCGTGAATACGGACACACCCAGCAGTGCTTAGAGTCTGCTCCTGGCTCTGGGGCTAGCATCAGCTCAGGCTGCTGCTTTGCTGAGGCATCAGCCACTCCCGCAGTGCTCAGGGGACCATAGGTGGTGACAGGGATTGAACAGGGGTTGGTCACATACAAGGCATCATCTTAACCTCTACTCTCAGACCACATTGTATTATTTCCTATTTTGCCACGAATTTTCTTTTATTTTGCCTTTACTGACTTTTAAAACTGTCTTGACACTTGGGGGATCATATGTGGTTCCAGGATTGGAACCTGGATTGGCCGCCTGCAATCACCTTCACCTGTTGTATACTTAACCTTTCCAGACCAGTAGCCCTTCTTATGCTTTAGTATTCTATTCCCAGACTGTTTATGTTTTTGTTTATTAAAAACTGTACTCTTGGGGCTGGAGCAGTAGTACAGCTGGTACGGCGCTTGTCTTGCACATGGTCTGCGTGGAGTCGATTCCCAGTACCCCATATAGAGTCCTCCCTGAGTGCAGAGTGCCGAGCCAGGAATAAGCCTTGAGCACTGCTGGGTATGTCTCCAATACTAACCAAAAAAAGGATACACTCTTGGTGAAGGGGCACCCTCCCACCTCCCTTCTTTAAGGGTTTTTGGGGTTTTTTAGGTGTGTGGTTTTCTGTTTGTTTTTTCAATGGGAGTGGGGGGGTCACCCCGGGTTCTGCACGCAGAAATTTCTCTTGGCATATACAGGGACCACATGGGATGCTGAGTCCCATCTCATGCAAAGCTCCTGTTTTGTTTTTTATCTGTCTTTTCATCAGTGGGATTTTGGTTTTAAGTGTCCAGAGAATTTCAAGTGTGCAGAATGACTCCTTTGTTTGAATGTTTTGTTTTTTTTTCCCCCCCTCAGGAATAATTGAAGACTGACTCTTTCTCCAGAGATGTCAAAAACAAACAAATCCAAATCTGGATCTCGCTCTTCAAGGTCAAGATCTGCATCAAGATCTCGTTCTCGTTCATTTTCGAAGTCTCGGTCCCGAAGTCGTTCTGTCTCTCGTTCAAGGAAGCGCCGGCTGAGGTAAGGCAGTGTGATTCTATTTTGAGGTAATCAGTACATTCCCCTGTCATTATGGGCCTTTGGGATGCCTTCTTTAACAATTTCTGTAAATGTCAAAGAGGTGGGGAGGGAATTTGCTAGAGGTGGGGCTTGGACTGTAAGATACTCTGTTTTTTTCAAAACTGCAAATTAAAATCAACTTTGATTATCATGCTGCTAGCCTAATTCCTTTTCTCTTCTGCCAGCTCTTGCTGTTTCTCATCACTTTGGAAGAAAAAGCACTTCATTTTATTTGAACTGCTTGCTTCAAATCTCTACACATCTGATTGATTTTTCACTGAAATATTCTTTTTGATGATTAGAGCAAATTTTATATGCATCATCAGCAAAGGATAGCTAAGATGACTAATAGTGTGATCAGCATTGTGAGAGAAAGAATCCTTAACAATTAAGACCTGTAAAAACTTTGGCTGGATTGGAGTGGAGGGGATTGGTGAATCAGGAATCATTTCTATATACACCTGGGTGTGAGTTTACAAGCTCCATTCTGTGGAAATTTTTTTTGGCCACATCTGGCACTGCTCAAGTTACTCCTGGCAGGAGAGGGAACATATACGGGGTGCAAGGGATTGAACCCGAGTGGGCCTTACACAAGGCAAATGTTCTGCCCATTAAATCTCTTTAACCTCAAAGCATATCTTAAAAACCAAACAAAAATTACTGTTGTGGACATCACTTTGTCTTTCTAAATGTGCAAATAATTACTTTGAATTTATTGCCAATGTTTTTTAATTTGGCCAGTTTTCACACCTTTAGTGGATTTCCCTATTCCGGTTACGTTTTGGAATAGAAAATAGGCCAAACTTCTGGTAGTTTTCATCTTTTGATGTATGAATTTAAAGAATTTTCATTCTTTAAAACTGTTTGAATATCTGAATTAAAAGACTTTCAGTATATTTGAGTTAGGGAATTACCTACCAAGAGAGAGATAATTTTTGCTTAGCAGTTTCATTCTTTTTGTCAGAATTTCATTAAGCAAGGAGAAAATTATCAGAATTTACCACTGTTTAATTCCGTTAAGTATTGAGTTTTTTAAAGGCTATAAAATATAAAATCAACCGCAAGAAAAGTAGTTACTAAGCTTTATTATATTCCTTTATTTTTGTTCCTTAGGGTTTTTTGGTTTGTTTTGGGGCCATACCTGGCTCAGTGCTTACGCCTGACCACAGCACTCAGAAATTACTTCTGGCAGTTCTGCATGCAGGCAGGTGCCCCACCAGCTGTACTATCGCTCTGGCCCCACTACAGTTTATTTATTTATCTTTGTTTTATTTTGTTTAATTTTGAGGCCACACTTGGCAATGCTCAGGGATTTCTCCTGGCTCTGCACTCAACAGTCACTCCTGGTGGTTCTCAGGGAACCATATGGGATACCGGAAATCGAACCCAGGTCTACTGCATGCAAGGCAAGCTAGCACCTGCTGTGCTATCTCTTCATAGTTGGGTTTTTTTTTCCCCCCTTTTTTGGGTCACACCTGGTGATGCACAGGGCTTACTCCTGGCTCTGCACTCAGGAATTACTCCTAGCAGTGCTCAGGGGACCATATGGGATGCTTGGAATCAAACCCGGGTTGGCTGTGTGCAAGGCAAACGCCCTACCCGCTGTGCTGTCACTCCAGCCCCTCTTCATAGTTTTAAGCTTTATTCTTGGTAGTTTCTTTTCCCGTAGCATTCTAAAGGACTATAAAGCAAATGGTTGGTGGATTCTTTTCCTCCTAAAATAGAAATATTTTTTTCTTTTTAACAAGTTAGTTCTTGGGACTGGGGAGATTGTATAGTGGGTAAGGCATTTGTCCTGCATGCAGCCAACAGTGGTCAGTCCCTGCCATCCCATATGGTCCCCTGGGCATAGTCAGTTGTGATTCCTGAGTGGAGAGCCAGGAGTAACTCCTGAGCATTGCTAGGTGTGACCCAAAAACCAAAAAATAAAAATTGAACAATGAACTAAGTATGCTTAAAAAACAAAACAAGTTGACTGTGAGATGTGTTTCTGAAAATTTCAGGTCAGAGTTAAATAAAAGTTTTAAATATTGTTAGTTCTCATACAGTGTAGAGTAAGTCATACACTTTGCCTCTGAAACAAAAGAATTTCATAGACGCATACACATAATTTTTTAAGATGACATTACACCCTGAGGATAAATCAGTTGGGTGCATGCATTTCTTTTTATACTAATCTTTGATTATGCCTAGTTTTAGACTCTTTGAATGGTGCCCAGTTATGACAGTCTATGTAAGTTGTGTTTTTATTTTTTTCCCCTGAACTTTATTTTAACATGTATGGTGTGGTGTTTGTTTGGTTTTGTTTTTTTTTTTGTGTGTGTGTGCCAGGGGTTGAACCCAGGGCCTCATATTGCTGAGCTGCATAAGAAAATTTTATTCCAGTTTTCATTCTCTCTTAAAAAAAAGTGAGGGGAAACCTTCAATGTTTACCTTATTTACCTCCAGAAATTTGTAGTCTTTAAGGTCTTTGCATTGAGTAGAGACTTTCAGTAACTCACTTTCTACTTTGCACTTCAGTCTTTCTTTTTGAGGCATAAAAAACTCAAGTTTTAGCTTATTTGGGTATATTTGAAATTTTAGTTAATGAAAATTAATTTGTTCAGAAATAAGAGACAATTGAAATGATAAATCAATGGTAAATGTTAACCTAGAAATTTGATAAATTGTGTTCTGGGCATATTTTCTTATTCTAAAGATCATTTGGTGTTGTCAGTTGCTTGGCAAATTAGGGGGAAATTGCCTTAATATGTGGTGGGATAGGTCTAGAGCAATTTTATGTGTGAACATATGGCTAGGAAATTGTTAACTTGGAGAAATTTATCCATTAGTAAAGAACGCATTTTTCTATTTGGTTCTAGTCTGACTTCTGATTTTTAGAAACAGATAGCTGCCACTGGATGGTCCATTTTTATTTCTGGCTTATCTGTTTGAGATTTTTTTCTTTTTAATCATAAGGAAAGTATAGTATTTGGAGAATTTGAGAAATCATGCCTTTAATTTAACTGCTGAATTCTACAGAATTGGAGAGAATTGATTGTTTCCTTTATTTCACAGACTATCCTTTTCAGTGACTTCTCTAAATAACTTCATTTGCAATCTGCAGAGACTCAGGTTCCTGCATCTATGCAATGACTGCGGGTTTTGGATGCAGTATGCCACAGGGCCCTCACTAATAATTGGTGACAGAAGCAGCAGTAGCCTCTGAGGATGGGAGTATGAATTGAACCCTCCTTAGTGCTGGCGGTGCGTCACCTCTTTCATGCATAGCAATTTAACCGGGTCATACTCAGTTTCATAGCCTGCATCTGCTTCTTCCTTCTCCTTTTCTTACGTTGTTATGTTTTCGAATGAAAAGTGTGGAAGGTAAGTTTTGTTGTTGTTTTTAAATTATATACAAGTAGTACTCAGAAATAATCATCTCTGTAAGACACCTTTGGCTGTTGCTGTTGTCCTTGGATAGGCATTCTGCCATGGGTAATATGTAATAGAAAACAAATAATACTTTATCTCCTTTAGAGAATTTAATGGAAATCTTTAAAAAACACCATTGTTAACACCTGTCACATTTGCTAAATGAAGTTAATTTCTTAAATGAGTATATAAAATGCTTGTATTCCTTTCATGCCTGATGAGAAATGCTACGGACGGAATGGTTTTTACTCTACACATGAAGAAAATGTTTTAGCAAGGAATTTCTAGTAATTTTAAATAATTTTAGGTACGTAGAAGTGATAATCATTTTTTGCGGGGTTTCCACACCCAGTAGTGCTCGGGGATTACTCCTGGTGGTACTTGGGGGACTATATGGAGTACTAGGATTGAACCTTGACCCGCCACTTTCAAGGCAAGTGCCCTGCCTGCTATACTATCTCTCTGGCTCCAAGAGTAGTAATCTTTATATGTAGTTGATAAGGCAATTGTTGTCCATGAACCCTGGTGGATTTTTACAACAGCAAATAGTTTTAGCCTGTTTAATTTTTTTGTTTTTGTGGGCAGTGGTGCCGGTGAAGTTGCTGGGCATTGACCCCGAAGTTTCATGTAGAAGTGCCTTCTCTACATGGAGCTGTATCTTGCAGTCTGTTTTCTGGGCTTTTTGGGCCATATTTGGACTTCTCCTGGCACTGTGTTGAGGTCACTCTTAGCGGGGCGAAGGGAACCATATGATGCCCAGAATTGAACCCAGATTGGCCATGTTCAGGCATTGGTCTTGTCCTGTTTTGGTGGAAAAACAATTTCTTGTAATTGACAAGCCTAGCAGGTGACTATTCTGAATCTTTCTGATTCTGGAAGTTTTTACCTATGATAAGTTAGTTTTAAATTGTGAAATGAAGAGTACAGAACAATGCTGTAGTTATGCTTAAGGACGGCCTGAAAGAGTTGTTGCTCTCCATAGTTATCTTTGCAAATCTCCCATGGACTTGGGTGTCTTAAGGTCAGATGGTGCCCTCTGGTGGCATCTAGGTAAATGTAGTTACACAACTTCCCCATTTTAAAACACTTAATGTGCTTTTATTTATTTATTTATTTTTTTCCAAGAAAAAAATTTTTTGACAGGCCACACGTCCATGCTTAGGGCTTACTTCTAATCTGTACTCAAGGTTCATTTCTTGGAATAAACCTTCACTCAGAAGACTATTTTGAAAAAAATGCCCTCAAGTTCCGATTTTAGGTATTCTTTGGTTCAGACTTGTAACTGTATTTTTATAATCTCACACCTTAGTGAGATCTATACAATTAGAACTGCACAGAAGTCACTAGGATAGAGACTAGAATGTTACAAAAATGTTGGGGCTATGGGGTGGAGAGATAGTACAGTGGATAGGGTGCTTACCTTGCATACCGCTAATGTAGTCCAATCCTCAGAGCCAGAAGTCAGCCCTGAGTATTGTCAGGTGTACCCCCCCCCCCAAACAAAACAAAGTAAGACCTGGAGTGATAGCAGAGCAGGTAGGGCATTTGCCTTGCATGCGGCCGACCTGGGTTCAGTTCCTCTGTCCCTCCTGGAGAGCCTGGCAAGCTACTGAGAATATCCTGCCTGCACGCAGAGCCTGGCAAGCTCCCCGTCGTGTATTTGAAATGCCAAAAACAGTAACAACATGCCTCACGATGGAGATGTTATTGGTGCCTGCTCAAGCAAATCTGTGAACAACGAGAGGACAGCGCTACCGACAGTGCTACCACAACTTGCATTTCTTCCTCATCCAATGACCTAGGAACATTAAATCCCTTGACAGTGAAACTCTAAAGTAGTTACTAAATTAAAATGACCTTTGTTTAGTTTTTTACATTAAGATTTTGTTGCTCTTTCACTACTGTTTAAAATATGCTACAATTCCAGAGCCAGAGAAATAGTATGGGGGGAGGGGAATAGTATGGGGGTAGCACGCTTGCTTTGCACTAGGCTGACCTGGGTTTGATCCCTGGCATCCCATATCATCTCTTGAGCATGAGTGGGTATGACCCAAAGACCAAAAGAAAAACTATAATTCTAATGAAGCAGTCTTGGTGTCTTATTAAAGTGATTCTTTGTATTTTTATAGCAAACATAAGCCATAAGCAGTAGGTTTAAATATTTTAAGCTTGGCCCCTTTTGCTGAAAACAAAACTGGCAATAAATGATAAATAAGAACAGGGATTTCACAGCGTTAATCTCTTTATTAGCAAAGAGATAGAATAAAATGATCGTGATTTTTAATAAAATGATGGTCAAAAATTCACGGTTCTGCTTTCCCCCATTCCCCTTTCAGTTCTAGGTCTCGTTCCAGATCATACTCTCCAGCTCATAACAGAGAGAGAAACCACCCAAGAGTCTATCAGAATCGGGATTTTCGAGGTCACAACAGAGGTTATAGAAGGCCCTATTATTTCCGAGGGCGCAACAGAGGCTTTTATCCTTGGGGCCAGTATAACCGAGGAGGCTATGGAAACTACCGATCAAACTGGCAAAATTACCGGCAAGCTTACAGCCCTCGTCGTGGCCGCTCCCGGTCCCGCTCGCCAAAGAGAAGGTCCCCCTCACCGAGGTCCAGGAGCCATTCTAGAAACTCCGATAAGTCTTCCTCTGACAGGTCAAGGCGCTCTTCATCCTCTCGTTCTTCCTCCAACCATAGCCGAGTTGAGTCTTCCAAGCGCAAGTCTGCAAAGGAGAAAAAGTCCTCTTCCAAGGATAGCCGGCCATCTCAGGCCGCTGGCGATAACCAGGGAGATGAGAGCAAGGAGCAGACATTCTCTGGAGGCGCTTCTCAAGATTCAAAGGCATCTGACAGCTCAAAGCCATGGCCAGATGCCTCTGGTTACAGTGCTGGTTCTGCGTCACGGGGCTCGGGAGTTTCGGAGCTGAGTCCGCGGGAGCGAAGCCCTGCTCTTAAAAGTCCCCTTCAGTCTGTGGTGGTGAGGCGGCGATCACCCCGTCCTAGTCCTGTGCCAAAACCTAGCCCTCCACTTTCCAGTACATCTCAGATGGGCTCGTCTCTGCAGAGTGGTTCTGGTTACCAGGCAGGAGCACACCAAGGTCAGTTTGACCACAGCTCCGGGTCCTTGAGCCCATCCAAAAAGAGCCCTGTGGGTAAGAGCCCACCAACCACTGGCTCCGCGTATGGCTCATCTCAGAAGGAGGAATCTGCTCCTGGAGGAGCAGCGTATTCAAAGAGGCAAGTATCTTGCTTCCTCTGCCTGTTAGTGGTTTGTATCTCTCCAGCTGACAGCCTAATTGCAATATGATCCAAGAGCTCTAATTAATGGTAATATGGTAGTCCCCGTATCCTAAACTTTTCATTAACAGACTTGAAAGCGTTACCCCAGGAAACCTTTGGCTTAGCTCTAACTTTCTTACCTTCCTGAATTTGTATTGCAGTGTAAACTTTCTTTAGACTCCTCTGCAATGATGTTTTCACATTTAAAATTTCCTTGGATTCTACTGATGTAAGCCAGAGAGTAGTAGAGATTTGTGGGTCAGCTATTCCCCCCCCAAAAAAAATTAATTTAAAAAATAAGGTCTTTCCAAAATGAATGGCCATTGAAGTTGTTGACCCACCGTCTACTGTGATTGATGTGCATCAGTCCCTGATACTGAGGACCCGCACCGATATATTCTTATCCCCCCACCCCCCAAGAAAACGGGCGGGGTGGGAACATCCAAGGCTTAGTCCAGGAAGGCCTTGTTTTAAAATCACAAGGTGTGTGTTGTCCCAGTAGTAGCCTGCCAGGCTGCATGTTAGGAGAGGACATGACAGTGCTTCCATCTTTCTACTCTGGGGACACGGTGAGTTGGAATCTTTGTGTGGTTGGGTGGATTGGGATGGCAGGACTAAGACAGGGCAGTTGTTTGGGGACCAGGTTGGGATGTAATTAGGCAAGTGGTTTCCATGTTCTCTTTCTTTTCTATTAGCCTATTCTCTGCAACCCTGCTGTTTTTTATTCTTCTTTGCTGTATTAATTAATGTACCTATGACTTGATTAGACTTTCTCGATTGATAGTATAAATGAAATGTTCAGGTGTTCAGCCTTCAGTAAGTCTATTTTAAAATGTAAGTTTGTTTCTTGCCAGGACTGTGAATCACGTTAGAAGATTTGGGCTTGAGCTCTGCTTTTCCATAAAAATAGAGCAGGATGAATTTTTGCCCTCTTCCCTAATTAACATGTATTTTGTTTTTATTTGTGTTTGCAGTATATTTCATATTTAGATCTTCTAGGTGACTTGAAGCAAAATTGAAAGTCTCTTTTGAGACTTATATTTCCAAATGTGAGTTGTATAAAAGCAAAAACAGTCCAAGGTTGAACATTCTATGTTAACTTTGCTGAAAGCAGATTTTAAGTGACAGAAGGTTGGATAAGACCTTTTTTTTTTTTTTTTTCTTAGACCACTTACAGGTAAGTAGGTTTCTGTTCTTCAGTATCTTTAAGATTATCTTTGGTATTTTCTTTTTGGTTGTTTTTGTTAAGGTACAGCTTCGTGGACAGTATATGTTCTTAAATGCTAAGTTCATAAATCTATCAAGGGTAGTTTTTCAGAAATTACTAGGAAGTATCCAAGTAGAAAATCCTGTGGTAATAGTTGAATTCAGCTGCAGTGCTTGTTCAGAGAAATCAAACAGTCCGGGACCATATCATGTGGTGTGTTTCAGATGCGCTTGCTCAAGAAGCCTCTGGTGTGTCTCCCTTATGTTTCTGTCACTAGGTATTTAGAAGAGCAGAAGACAGAGAATGGAAAAGACAAGGAACAGAAACAAACAAGTAGCGATAAAGAGAAAATGAAAGAGAAAGGGAGCTTCTCTGACACAGGCTTGGGCGATGCAAAAATGAAATCTGATCCGTTTGCTCCCAAGACTGATCTTGAAAAATCTTTTCGAGGTAGCCAGTCGCCCAAAAGGTATAAGCTTCGAGATGACTTTGAAAAGAAGATGACTGATTTCCACAAGGATGAGATGGATGATCAAGATAAGGACAAGGCTAAGGGAAGGAAGGAATCCGAATTTGATGATGAACCCAAATTTATGTCGAAAGTTATAGCAGGTGCAAACAAAAGCCAGGAGGAGGAGAAGTCTGGCAAATGGGAGGGCCTGGTGTATGCAGCTCCTGGGAAGGAGAAGCCGAGGAAAACAGAGGAGCTAGAGGAGGAGTCCTTCTCTGAGAGATCCAAAAAGGAGGATCGGGGAGGGTCCAAGAGAAATGAGAGTGGGCACCGGGGATTTGTGCCTGAGAAGAATTTCCGAGTGACCGCTTACAAAGCAGTCCAAGAGAAAAGCTCATCACCTCCCCCCAGAAAGACCTCTGAGAGCCGAGAGAAGCTGTCAGGCAAAGGAGACTTTTCCACAGGGAAGTCTTCCTTTTCCATTACTCGAGAGGCCCAGGTCAATGTCCGGATGGACTCCTTTGATGAGGACCTTGCCAGGTGAGAGGTGGTTCTTCTGTCTTCATCCTAAGATGTCAGGAATTCTTCACAGTGATGCTGGGGGATAAAGACCAGGACCTCATACCTGCCTCATGTGCTTTTCGATCCTCAGTGCTTTAATGGCCTAAGTGATGTCTCCTAACCTATTTTCCCGAGAATAGACTAGAAGCCAGAGTGTCCCTCGGCAGTTCTCTTAGCCACTATCCTTGGCGTCCTCCTCTGGCCCCATTTTTTCTTTAAGGTATGCTGTTTCTTGCCCTCGAACCATCCAAGATCCATTCCTGCATTCTTAGCTAGTCACCAGAATCTTAATTACAGGCCTTTATCAAATAGTACAGCAATTTGTATTTGTTTTGGGACCAGACCTAGTGGTGCTCAGAGATCACTCTGGGCAGGCTCAGGGCCATATGTGATACTGGGGATCAAACCTGGGTCAGCTGTGTACAGGGCAGGTGCCCTACATGGTGTACTATTGCTTTGGCTCCAGATGTAGCAATTTTAGATTTGGGTTTTGGGAACAGCGTTTTAGAGTAAAGCAGTGAAACCTTCGCTGACTGTTCTGCACTGCAAAGCCAGTGGAAACCTGCTCAAACTAGCATCCCACTCCTGCTTTACTTCACTGAGTCACTTCACTGAATGCTTCCAGTTGGCCAGACTAGTTGCTCTTTCATATTTTTTTCTTTTGGGAGGGGAGTGTTTCGTGGTGGTGCTCAGGTACAGGAACTTCATGGGACATATATGGGATGCCAGGGATTGAGCCTGGGTCAGCTGCGTCCAAGGCAAATACCCTACCCTACTATTCTATCGCTCATGCTCTAGTTCTTTTATTGTTGTTGGGACTAGTGCATACTGGGCAATGCTCGTACTCTGGAGGTCGTAGGGTACTATACACGCTGCCATGGATTAAATAGTGTTGGCTGTGTCTAAAGCGAGCGCCTAAACTGTCACTAGTTGCTCTTTTAGAACAACTTTGTGAAGGTCCCAAGATGTAGCTTAGTGATAAGGGTACCTACTTTGCCTGTGAGATCCTAAGTCTGATCTCTGGGCACCTTAAACAAAATGTGTTTCTATTTGTTTCCTGTGTCAGAAGCAATAGTAGTGTCTCCCCACGCCCCCCCCCCCCAAAAAAAAAAAAAAACCCTTGCTTGCTTCCTATTAAACTGGGAAGAAATCATTTGAATGCCCCTTTCCGTTGTTAGGTGCATTGAGGTTTCCTTAAATTTTGGTAAAGAATAAAAAGGAAACTTTGTGGCCAAATGTACTGTTTTGAAGTATCAGTTTTTAGGATTTGGATTTTCTAGTTCCTTCTATATCAGCTTATCTTGAACTTCCTTGCGTATCTCCTTCAGACCCAGTGGCTTATTGGCTCAAGAACGGAAGCTTTCTCGGGACCTAGTTCATAGCAACAAAAAGGAACAGGAATTCCGCTCCATTTTCCAGCACATACAGTCAGCTCAGTCTCAGCGGAGCCCCTCAGAACTTTTTGCCCAGCATATTGTGACCATCGTTCACCATGTTAAAGGTGAGTTCAGGCCCCAGCCTTCTTCAGTCTCCCTTTCATTGTGCGTCTTCCTCTCTTACAGAAGAATGAGTGGGTGAATAAGGGAACCTTTTTGGCTCCTTATCTCATCAGAAAGGCCTTTGAAGCTGGAGACTAGCTTGATGGAAATTCCTTTCAGAGGAGATTGAAATTTTTTTTTTTAATT
The DNA here is from genome assembly GCF_029834395.1 of Sorex fumeus. Taxonomy (NCBI): domain Eukaryota; kingdom Metazoa; phylum Chordata; class Mammalia; order Eulipotyphla; family Soricidae; genus Sorex; species Sorex fumeus. Next base: position 51,422,946 of record NW_026606104.1, read on the forward strand.
ACAGAGCTGAACATTTTGAAATGCTAATAACCTCTGATCATGTGATATAGTAATCTTTAGCATGCAGGTTTGAAATACTGGGAAAAGGCTTTAAAATAGCTCTTGAGCTCTGTCCTTTCCTGTCCAACAGGTGGAAGCTTTTAGAGCACTCGTTCCCAAAGTGGGCCATACCACCCTTGAGGAGATTATGGAGGTACCACTAGACTGATGTAGGGACGGTGCGGTTGTAGGGCATTCCATTCGCTGAAAGAAGATAGATTTCTAGGGGATTGCTAAGTTTAAAAAAATTTTTTTTAAATTTCCCCCTGGAAAAGGGGGTGGTAGGCCAAAGAAATTTGGGGACCTCTGCTTTAGAGGTTTCTCACAGACCTTGTGATAATGGAGTTTCCCTGCACATTTTACCACTTTCTAGGCAAATGAAGGTAGATGTTAGAGAACAGCCATGATTTAGTAATTAGATTATCTGAGGAAATTCAGGTTTTAAACTCCAGCAGGAGTTTAAATCAAAGGGAAGCAAACTCCCAGTGTCTTTCTTTGAAGCCATTTCCTAAGAGAAGGTAGCTCTAGTGGAAACGTAATGCCCAACTTTGGTCTTTGATCCAGACCTTTTTCCTTTATTTTTTTCCAGTATGTTACATAGACTTGTTTGCTTCTATTCCATCTCTGGCTGCTGGTTAAGGTACCAATTCTTAATAATTGGTATCCTGTCTACCTTTGATCAACCTAATGTGCCTTTCTTTGACTCTCCGTAGAACATCACTTTGGATCCTCAGGAATGACGTTACATGAACGCTTTACTAAATACCTAAAGAGGGGAACTGAGCAGGAGGCAGCTAAAAACAAGAAAAGCCCAGAGATACACAGGTGAGGACTAAGGCCTTCCACTGGAGGTTGTCCTAAAAGACTGCTCATTATCAGTTCTTAGCCAGCAGAACAGATATCTTGATCACAAAGGTGGTTTTCCCAGAGCAAGGCTCACTTATTGCTAGCAGTATGTGCTGATCCCTACTTTGCACAAATGTGGGAAATTCGGCTGTGCCATTTATACTAGTGGGGAACTTCATAAAACTGTTCATGAGGGCTGAAGAGATTGTACAGTGGGTTAGGTACTTGCCTTGCACATGACCTGCTGAAGTTTTGATCTTAGGCATCTCTGGGTATGACTCAAAATTAAAGAAAAAGACAAAACTTCTCAGTAAGTTATGAAGTTACTGCCACATGACTAACATCAGCAGTTAGTTAATGCTCTTCAGGTTTTAGAATATCAGTGGGCATTTATAATTGTGAGTGAAAGGGACTCGCTTTGGTGGCATTAATTTCTCATTTGGCACTTGAAGGAAATCACTTAAGGGTCAACTTACTGAATTTGTATTCTTGAAGCTGGCAAATGAGAATTTAATTGCTGAGCTTGCTGTAGGTAGAGGAAATGTTAATCGTGTTGTGTTTTAGTTTGCAATGGTTAGGGCAAAGAGGAACTTCCAGGGTTATGGAAAGGGTTTTTTGGTATTGGGGCACACACAGCAGCCCTGGGGACCAGGTAGTGTGCACCTCCTGCTTGTAAGGCCTGTGTTGAGCCTGTTGAATTCTCCTGTCCTTCAGCTCAATATTAAAGGGTTGTCAAGCCCAACTTACTTAAAGAATGTGACATTTAGTAGGGAATCCAACCAGCGAACAGGAACTATGTCTAGAAATAGTTAATCTGAAATCCCTTGATAGACTACTCTTGAACCTTTGGCGGTAGGCATGGGAACCGTGTTGGTACGACAGTCTTTGAATTTGGGCCTTTTGTGGGATATGTGTATACGCCAGACAGTTGTTTCTCACCTGTTTAATAAATGGGCCATTATAATGGGCCAGATAAAGATGATATTTGGGTTAGCAGGACATAAAAGGTCTTGATAGGATTTTGAGATTATAGACATGACTGTCATGAGTCTATCTTCTGGCCATAGCAATACTGGGAGGGAGTTTCTTCTGTTAAAAAGTTTCTAAAAATCTGGGAATTCCGGGCGTGGGGAGGAAGGGAAGTGAGGGAGGCCTGCCACAGATGCAGGCAGGAGGGGAAACTGGGGACATTGGTGGTGGGAAATGTACAATGGTGAAGGGGTAGGTGTTGAAACAATCTTATAAGACGGGGAATTGGGGCCGGAGCAGTAGTACAGTGGGTAGGATGTTAGCCTTGCACGTGACCAACCCATGTTCGAAGAGCCAGTAACCCCTGAGCATCACCAGGTGTGACCCCAAAAGCCAAAAGAAAAAATCTGGAAATTTGTGTCATCATCAAATGTACGTTTATGGGAAAATACAGGTATCTGAGCAAAGAGTATTAGTGATACATGTATGTATATATATGCTAACTGTGAAACTTCTGGGAAGAAACATCTATGATTTTATTACCCAGAATTTACCAGGGCTGTATTCACGCTGTAGAATATTAAGTTGTTTCTGTGTTTTCAATTTTAGGAGGATAGACATTTCCCCCAGTACATTCAGGAAACATGGTTTGACTCATGACGAAATGAAAAGCCCTCGGGAACCTGGCTACAAGGTGAACTGTTGCTTTAATCAGTAATTCCAACAAAATGAGTGCGTTGGGCATGAACTTGACAGAAATGTGTTTGTTTAAATTACTCTCTACTTAAGTTTGTGTTTTTCTTTTAAGGATGGGCATAATTCTAAAAATGAACTACAAAGGGTTAATTTTTATTAAATGTATCAACAACCTTTGTGAAGTGGTTAGAATATGGTAAAATGACCCCAAAGTCTATTGAGGTGAGCTTGAGAAAAAAAAGAGAGGAGTTTTGGAACAAGTGCCCATGATGAGAGAAGAAACTTTTTGTGATATTTTTCTGCTTGTAAGTATTATCAAATCAACTATATACATGCACTATTTCCAACCATGATTTCAAAAAGACATGCATGTCAGAGGAGAGAGAGCTATTCATATTTTAACTTAGTAGACTATTTAACAGCTAGTCCAGGTTTGGTTTTTTTTTTTCCTAACATTGTACCATATATATCATCTGTTGGTTTCTGTTACTTTAAAATTAGTTATTACTTTGGTCGCCAAGCTACATTTGCAATGATGTGCACGTAAACACTGTTATTACAAAGTTAAAACTTGTGTGCAGTCTTTTACAATGAAATACTAGATTTTTTTTTAATCTCAGTATTTATTGACTTTCACTCACATAAAACTAGTTGAAATTTGAAATCAGAGGTGACTTTTCAGTGCAGCCAAAAACTTTTCTAAAAATATTTTCACGTTTCAAACAAGTTGGTTGAATTTGATGAAAGACACTCCTAGACAGTCCGCTCCCTACCCCACACCCCTTCTCCTAAGTACCCACCAGCTTGGTGCTTACCATAAAACATCAGGCAAGTTGTCTTCCCTGCTGGCAGCACTGCCGAAGGGAGCAGTGACTGCGTTTTTCTTTTCTTTTTTTTTCCTTTGGGGATACAAAGCCTTCATTCCCTCTCAAGAGAATAATAAAAATAAATGTACTTAATACAATTCCTATTATAATTAAATCATTGAAATAAAAACTTAGTTTATTTACATGAAGTGTGACTGCACGGTGAACTGCTCATTCCTTATGCTATTAGGGAGGTTCTCCTGTCATGAGACAAGTCCTGGTGTATGATTTGCCAAGGTGTACCGCTTTGTTGCACCTCTGCTCTGAGATCCCTAAGGGCCCTCGCTCGCTATGGCTGACAGGTGGGAGGCCATTGCAGTGGCTTACTTATCCTTAGCTGAAGCATACAGACCTTCATAATGCTTAGGAAGTTAAATAGATTGTGTTTTCTTTTTTTTTTTTTCCTTTTAAAAATTGTATTGCTGGGCCAGAATAATAGTACAGTTGGTAGGATGCTTGCCTTGCACATAGCCAACCCGGGTTTGATCCCCAGCGTTACATGTGGTCCCCTGAGCTCTGCCAGGAGTGATTCCTGAGCACAGAGCCAGGAGTAAAACCTGAGCACTACCAGGTGTGGCACCCAGAAAACAGAAAGTAAAATTTTTGTATTACTCTATAAATAGTCTATGCTGCTTTTAAAAAGTAATTCCTCGCTAGAGAAATTATAACTTCTTATAACTAAGCATTTTTAAAAGTTGCGTTAGGTTTTCTGTTTTGTCTGGAAGGAGTCAGTACTTACAGATAATCCCTGGAAAGGAAAACCCAGTGTGACTGAAAGCTTAGGTAGGAGAAGCACTTTCAGCCCTGGTGGCCAAACCCTGGGCCAGCCTGTCCCACTATTCTCTAGGGCTGATTGGTTCCTCCCTGTGTAAGCTAGCCAGTCTTCCTGGGTCACAAAGGAAGGCAGAAAGCAAGATCAGAATAAAGCCTTTTCTGAAGGGACCGTCTTCATTATGTTAAGAGAACTTTTGATTGGATTCTGTGAGGGATCCTGACTTCAGTGGGACAGCCTATATCATCCCTCCTCCCAAGCTTGGGTGAGGTACCTCAATTCTCAGTTCTTCTCTGCACCACTCCATTGGAGTAGAAACCACAGTTTATGGGATGGTTGAGTCGACAACCTGGAATCCCAAAAACCTTCATTTTGATTTCTCTTGGCAGGCTGAGGGAAAATATAAAGATGACCCTGTTGATCTCCGCCTTGATATTGAACGTCGTAAAAAACATAAGGAGAGAGATCTTAAAAGAGGTAAATCAAGAGAATCAGTGGATTCCCGAGACTCAAGCCACTCGAGGGAAAGATCAGCTGAGAAAACGGAGAAAACTCATAAAGGATCAAAGAAGCAGAAGTAAGTAGACGTCTGCATGTGACCACATTCAGGCTCCTGAGTGGAGTCCCTTGTCTGCTTTCTATTTACCAAACCTTCCAAAGAATTTTGGGGGTGGGGGAGTAGGGTTGAAAGCAGCTTTCAGTTTCTTCTATACAACCTGATTTCAGGCAGAATTCCTCAAACAGAAGTTTTACGCCAAAGCACATGTGAACCTTGTCCACAGCCTCCTGGGAAATGGGCTGGTAATTTGCTACAGGGACAGTAATGGAGAATTGTTTAGGAATTTCTTTTATTTCGGACATTTCTCACCCCCCCCCCCCCACACACACACACACACACACCATCTTTATTGGAGATTTTGTCTTAGAAATGGCTCAGGTTTTGTCAGTAATAACACTTTTTAGTCAGAGAAATGGGGTGGAACCAGATAGGAAAAGATTGTTGATCTTAAATGCCTTTTAAACTCGTTCTACAGATACTACTTGGTGTTCCAGATGTTCTTAAACACAGGTAGCATTGTTAAGTTATGAAGGGCAGCGCTCTTGCCAAGGTTCTCCTTGTTTCTGTTTACATTTTCTAAATTTCCGTGACTTTCAATTATGTCTCATTTGAATGTGGCACCATTTCATTCTTAGGCTTCTTTCATGATGCTTTTTCTGAATCTCAGCTGGCAAGCATTTTCGTGTTAATTTGATTTTCTTTTTTGGGATCACACCTGACTGACCGGGGGTTACTCCTGGTGGGAGTTCAGGGAGCTATATGCATGCAGTCTCTGTGTGCCGGGTGAAATGCTTCACTCCTATACACTCTCTCTCCAGGGCCCTCCCCCCACCCCTTTAATTTTCTGGTAACATTTCTCTGAGACAGTTGATGTGATACCTGATTAGCCTATTTGAAAGATAAGCTCAGAACAGTTTTTAAGACTGTGACATCAAAATCAGATCTTACTGGGGGCCAACTAGTACAGCGGGGTAGGGTGTTTGTCTTGCATGCAGCTGACACCTGGGTTCAATCCCTGGCATCCGTTATGATTCCCTGAGCACAGAGCCAGGAATAACCCCTGAGCATCGCTGGATGTGGACGTGTAAAAATGCTCAAACAAAAACAACCTAAATAAACCCAGCTCAGATCTTGGGTTCCCCTTCGGTCTTCCTTTCCACAGTGTCACTGTGTGTTAGGAGCCCCAACACTTCAGAGCCACCTCTGGGTAAAGGCCTAGATGACCTACCCTCACCAGGGAGTAGGAGTGATGTTAGTTACACGATCATTAGAACTCTTATTAGGAAGGCAATGGACCCCTCAGCATTTCAATTAAATTCAGATAGCTAATCGGGATTTCTTTCCCTAGAGGAAATTAATCAATACCTGCACACACGTTGTACACACAATGTAATTAAAATATCTACAGCAAGTCTAAGAAAATGTAATACATATATAGTATAATTATATTTATCACCATTCATATATCATAGTTTACAAGACCTTCTGTTTTTAGTGCTTGGGGCTACTCTCAACTTCGTATGGCTGAAAAATGATTGTGGGTTAGGAGTACCTTTGTGGAAATCTGGGACTTTTGGAGGGTGTTGGGCAGGCTTCTCAGCAATGGGGGAGGCCCTGGAGCAAACGTGAGTGTCCAGTGTTTCGCAGGCCTGGTGCAGTACTTAGGGGCCAGAGTGATAGTACAGTGGATAGGGCATTTAACTTGCATGCAGCCAACTTGGGTTCAAGCCCCAGCACTGCTGGTGGCTATGACTCCAAGACAAAAACAGCCTCAAGGCCTCATGCATCCAGAGCATGTGTTCCAGCCCTGTGATCCATTCTCCTGGGCCCAGTCTTATTTTCAAAACATTTTGAAAATAGGGCTGTGGGTGTGGCTCAACAGAACACGTGCTTTGGATGTGTGAGGAGGTTACTGGGGCTGAGGAATAGTGGATGGACAATGGGGGACCCTGAAATTGCACTGAGTTATATGTTTTCCTTTAAGGATCTTACGACATAGAGGCTAGAAATCATAAAGCGAGTATGGTGCTTGTTTTTGCCTGCTGCCCACGTGGGTTCTATTCTCAGCATTTCATGTGGTTCTCCAAACCCCATTAGGAGTAACCCTTGAGCACCACCGAACCAAAACAAAATCTTGCGACAATGACTTGGTATTTCTCCTTACTCAGAGTAGATGCTGGGAAGATTCAAATGTTCAAGTTTGTTGTCCTTCTTTGGTTTTGGGGGTCACTTTTGCTGGTGCTCAGGAGGTCGTAGGTGGGCTGGGGGTTGAGCTGGATTGGCTGCCTACAAGGCAAGTGCCACACCTTAAGCCCTGTTTCCCTCTCCAGCCCTGCTCAAACATTTAAGTTGTTGGGCTTAATGAATGCTTGGGGGAAGTCGGAGGATGGCAGATATTGATCCATAGGGAAGGAGAGGACCAAAGGGGATGGAGGATGCTGATGCAGACTGATGGTTGGCTAACTTCCCCCCTGTAAGCTCCAAATCCTCCACCCCTGGGATCCTGAGAGTGTGTTACCTTAGCGGCAGCTGGTAACACCTCCTCTACCACATGACCTCTAGAACAGACGGTGACTCATCATATTAATTAAGGTAGTTTGGCCTAGTCTGTAATTTCCTCCAGGTGAAAGGATGGAGGGAAATAACAAGGAAGAGTCGCCCCCAATCCTGCGCTTAGGAACACCAGGTATTTGAGCTCAGTGGGAGGTGGTATGTGAAGTAGTGGGAATAGTGGCGTAATCAAGTTTGAATCTAGGTAGTCCACGTTGTCGCGTGAGTCTTTTATCTGTAAGATGGAAATAGTACCAACTAAGTCTGCTTGCCATTTACTGCTTTCCCAATAGGTTTTGTAAAGCATTTAACTGTGTTAATAGTTTTAGCATACCCACCAGACACACAGTGTTGATTCTCTGCAAAGTGAAAATAATACAAGTTGCAAACAGAAGGTAATTCTGTTACTTGTGCATCCTACTGAATGCAGAGACTTTCCATAGTGTTTGTTTTCCTCCTGGTGTGTGTGCACCATGCTCATTACAGTCTCAGGTGTAGGTGGCATTGAACACAACTGACAGTTGGGAAATGAAACTGCCAGTATCCTGGGTGGGTAATGTGGATATTTTGTTTGTTTGCATTGAGGGAATTGAGCCACCCTTACTTAGGAGCTCACCCAGGTCTATGCTTGGGGAATCCCTCCTGGCTGTGCTTGGGACCATGTAGTCGCTAGGATTGAACCTAGGCCTACAGCAGACAAAACACACGCTCAGCCCATCACGCCATCTCAATGGTCCTGTTTGGGTGTCCCCAGATGCCTTGTTGGTAATGTCTTCAGCAGAGGTGCACTCCAGATCGCCCTGTGCTTTTTATCCCCGAGGGGTTCTTCTTAGGGCCTCACTGGTCGCCCTGGTTCTGCTTTTTTCATAGGAAGCACCGGAGAACACGGGACCGGTCCAGGTCCTCATCATCTTCCTCCCAGTCATCCCACTCTTACAAAGCGGAGGAGTACACTGAAGAGACTGAGGAGAGGGAGGAGAGCACCACGGGCTTTGACAAATCAAGACTGGGGACCAAAGACTTTGTGGGTCCAAGTGAACGAGGAGGCAGAGCACGAGGGACCTTTGTAAGACCCTGCCCCTCCCCTTCTTTCTAACCCCCAGTTGCATTTAATGATGTACTTAAAAGAGTTAAGTTTTTATCACTCCTATTGACTCTACAAATAATCCAGCCTTGCACCTCCCCCCACCCAACTTTGACTCCCATTCCCCAGGCTTTTTCTTTTCATTTCTCTTTGTGAGTCACTTAGCTAGTTTCTTACGGTTTCTGGTCTCAGAAGTTCCCCCATTTACCTTGACCTATATATAAGGCTGTGTATCTAGGCTGTAGAATTGAGATGACATAAGCAGAAAGGAAGTGGCTGAAACAGTTCATCAGCCTGTGACTAGAGTGTAACTGTTCCATGCCTGAAAGGTGAGCGATGCAGAGTTGTTTTTCTGCTTTCCTGACCATCCTTTGTTCTTTTTCCCTCTCTCTCCATTGCCATAGCAATTTCGAGCCAGAGGAAGAGGCTGGGGCAGAGGCAACTACTCTGGTAACAATAACAACACCACCAACAATGATTTTCAGAAGAGAAACCGGGAAGAGGAGTGGGACCCTGAGTACACACCCAAAAGCAAGAAGTATTACTTGGTATGTGTTTGGGTATAACTAGGAGTTGCTAGACGGCCTTTGGCCCAAACAATACCAGATACCGAGACTTTGATCTGTCTGAAACCATGATGCAATACCTAGACAGCATAGTGCTGGAAGAATGGCACTCTGGGCGGCAGCCCTCACCTTGAAAGGGTTTATCATCTAAGATGTTTTTGTATTCCAGAATGAGCACTTTTTTTTTCCATTCTGTGAGCTTACTTCATGCCCACTGCTCCCTCCAGCATTTACCCAGGGATTGAGCCATCACCTTCCCCTTAGAGCACAGCTCTGCCCTTCTGTGAAAGACAGGAAAGACAACTTTGAACACTGAGTTCTTTCATCTAGGCCACTGTTTCCCAGAGTGCTCACCCACCTTCCGTGGGTGCCCCATGATCTGGGGGTGGCAATAGTGGCCTCAGATACAGTTGAGGGGAACTGGGTAAAAAAATTTTTTTTCCCCTGTAGAGAGAGGTTTGGGAACCTCTGCTCTAAGCTGTTTCTAGGTACCTGGCACCTTCTGTGCTTCTGTTTTGGGTTTTCTGGATGCGTTACTGGCCTGAGTGAGCCTTCTTGGTCTTGCTATGTCAGAGTAGCATCAGGTTCAAATGGTTATAGTGTCATGACTAAGGTAAATGCAGAATAGCCATCGCCCATCAGAAGGGCTACTGTTGGTCTGTATTGTCAGTTGCACAGCTAGGAAACATGTTTTTGTGTGGATAACTACACAACCACCTTTGTTTTTCTGTGGAATTTTATTTTGTTCTGTGGCCATGCCTGACTGTGCTCAAGGATTACTCCTAGTGGGATCATATGGGGTGCTGTGGATAGAACCTGGGTCATCTGTGTGCAAGGCCAACGCCACCCACTGTACTGTCACTGAGCCCTGAGAGTTGGTTTTCTGCTCTTGCCCATACTGCCTGTTATTAACTTGGTGTGGGGAGAGTTTGGAAGACCTCCAGCCCCAGATCTGTGTTTCAGATGTTGCTTCCTCTGTGAGCTGCCTGACAACCAGGACACATGTCTGTCATTTCATGTTTTGGTATGATTTTTTCAAATCTATACTTTTCCCTTTTTTTTTTTTTTTTTTTTTTTTTTGTTTTTTGTTTTTTGTTTTTTGGGTCACACCCAGCGATGCTCAGGGGTTACTCCTGGCAGTGCTTGGGTGACCATAAGGGATGCTGGGAATCGAACCCAGGTAGGCCGCATGCAAGGCTGTGCTATTGCTCCAGCCCCTCAAATCTATTCTTGAGAGATGGTTTAAATAAATAGGAAGTTGCTTGCTGTTCGTAAGCTAGTTTTCTCGTTTACGTAGGGGAGGGGAGATTAAATTAGAATTTTCATTTATTAAGTTTAAAAGCCTTGCACTGGTTCAATAAAAAGTTTTTCTCATTTCCATCATTTTTGCTATTATGATGCCCAGGTCACTGTCTTAGAATTCCTTGGCAGTTGAGTATTGGTTTGAAAATGAATCTATATTTTTGGAGTAGCCTTAGAGAGGAAGGAGGACAGAAAGGAACAAAATGCTCGGCCAAGACATAGGGAAAGGAAGGCCCATTTGTGTGGCCATCAGGTCCTTGTTACTACGCGCTGGCATTGATGGCAGTTTTCTTTCCCCCTCAGCATGATGACCGTGAAGGTGAAGGCAATGAGAAGTGGGTGAGCCGAGGCCGTGGCCGAGGAGCCTTTCCCCGGGGCCGGGGTCGGTTCATGTTCCGGAAATCCAGCACCAGCCCCAAATGGGCCCACGACAAGTTCAGTGGGGAGGAGGGGGAGATTGAAGATGACGAGAGTGGGACAGAGAACCGTGAAGAGAAAGACAATTTGCAGCCCACGACCGAGTAAGGGCCAGTCTCACGGGAGCCCCTGCCAGGGGAGAGGCGCTGGGAAGATGGCTGGTGAAGAGCTAAACAGAGGAGCCCCAAGGAGACTGTGTGAACACCTTACCCCTACCCCCGCCTGCCGTGCAGAGTCCCACTAGAGCTGAAAGCGGCCTGCCACCGTGTCCCCTCGACCGAGGCAGCCGGCTGTGGAGCTAGGGTCAGGCCCAGCTCTGAGCAGAAGACAACACATTGGGCTTTAGTTGTTTTTCTCCTTCATTGTTGGTGTGTGGACTGTGGGCTGGGCTGGGGTAGGGGAGAATGATACTTGGATTTTGGTTTGTTCCCTATTAGAAACCAACAGTTTCGTTCTTAATTTCATTTCATTTGGAGCTAAGAAGACTAATATGATGATTTTCATTCTTTTTTTTTCCCCTGATTTTCAAAGCTCCTCCCCCTTTTTTAGGCATATGTAGTAACATTAGCAGAGTTAATTTGGACAACTTTGATTCTATAAAGAGAAAACAGCATGTGAATAAACATTGAAGTGTTCGCCTCAGTTTGGGACCAAACTGCTTGGATCTTTGTTAAAAAATCGGTTTTGTATGTTGAGGAGGAGTTTAAGGCCTTTCTGTGCATCATCCCCTTTGCTGTCCGGCCATGTATCTATCACATATGGCGACGCTCCTAAACACATCCCACGTGCTCCCCACCCCCCGATATTTTCTGATTTCTTCTGGGCTGGGCTTCTTCCCCTTTTCCACCAGCAGCTCCAGCATCCCAACTTTCTAGCCCTGCTGATCTTCAGCTCAACAGGAGTAGAAACTGGGTGGCAGTTCCTGGTCTGTTTTCTAAGAAACTTCTGAATTCTATTATCTTTACAAATATAAGATGAGAAAATAATTTTTTCAATATTTTTTATTAATCTTTTTATAAAATGAAAAACTCCTATGCTCGATTAAGGAAGGTGGTTATAGCTGGGTGGTTAGTGGGTTTTGGGTTTTTTTGGGGGGTGTGTTTGGGTTTTTTTCCCTTTGGTGTTTTTGGTTTTGTTTTTGGGTTTTTTTGGTGTGTTTTTTTTTTTTCCAAACCTTGAGCTTTAAGTTGAAACATTCTCTCAGATGTTGGGGTGGGGGGCATCCTCTTCAAATGGGTCCTTGTGCTTGCCTTCCGGGGAGGCAGTCCTGAGCAGGCGAATCATAAAGCATTCTTGCATATATTCTATGCAGTTTGCACCCTTCTTTCCCCCCCAACCTTTGCCTATTGGGTTGTTACGCTACTTCTCCTTCCTTTGCTACATTTCTATAGTTAAAACTTGGTTTACTTGAATGATTCATGTTTAGGGGAAAAAAAATGAAAACACTTAAAATTTGTTTCAACTCCTCCTGCAAATAAAAATAAAAATGAAGTGGCAGATGTAAAAGTGCTGTGGTCATTGTCACACTGGGGGAGTGTCATTGTGTGTGTGTGTGCGCGCGCTCTTCCCATAGTAACTTGGACAACCCAAAAGACAAACCATCCACCCGTGTGCCACAGCCCCTCCACCAGCACCGCCACCCAGGGGCAGCCAGTCCTGCCATTCTGAACACTTCAGTCATGTTCATGGTTCTGCCTCATCTGCTAGTACACCCGTGGAGCGGGCAGTCCTTTTGCTCCCTGTGCTGCCACAAGCAAGGGCTTCGAAGGTCATGGGGGCAGGGTATGGATGGCAGGCTCAGCCCTCTGCATTCCTCCTTAACCTCACTTGGCACTGGATCCAGGTGGGACCTTTCAGCCCCTCGCCACTCTAGCTGTGTGCCATGAGCACTGAAAATAGAAAAACAGGTTGCGTGCCTGCCTGTCTCCAAGTATCCCGGGAGTGCTTTCTGAAGCCAGCGGGGAGCAGGGGTCCTTCACCGTTTCCCTGGTGGCAGGGAGCTGAGGAGCAACAGCTTTGTACACGAGCAGCCGCACCCTCCACCAGGGCCCCGCCTTAGAGCGGTTGCGGCCTGCTGTCCCCCCTGGGCCCCTTGCCCAGGTATGTGCCGCTCCCCACCTTTTCCCCTGTAGCTAAACGCTCACTGGCTGCGGAAGCGCGGAGTGCAGGGTGGGCGGGGGCCCGGGGAAGCGGCTAGACTGGAATTTGTGACTAGGCCTGGAGGAGCATGTCGGAGCTGTGACCGGCAGTGACCGGAGACCCCCAGCGAGCCTCCCTCGAGTGGGGGGCCGAGTCCGCCAAGCCGGGCTGCCCCCTCCCACACCCAGCGCTGCACCGGGAGCCTGACCTATCGGCTCGCGTCTCCGCCTCCCTCGCCTCACCCGCGGCTCGTCCCACCCCACCGCGGGCCAGTGCTCCGCTGCCAGTGGACCCGCACTGTCCCACCACCCGGCTCAGGAAGGGGGCCCCGGACGCCATGGGTATGTGCAGAGGGTTTGGGGCGGCTCATCGGGGTGCTTGGGGAAGCGCCGATGCAAGTTCCCCGCCTCGTGCTCCGCTCTGAGCCCGAACCGGTCCCGTCCGCCCGCAGAGGTGCTGGTCCTGGCCGGATACCGCGCGCAGAAGGAGGGCGAGCTGAGCCTGGCGCCCGGGGACGTGGTCGGGCAGGTGTGCCCGGGGCCCGCCCGGGGCTGGCTGCGCGGAGAGCTGGGCGGCCACAGCGGCCTCTTCCCCGAGCGCCTGGTGCTGGTGAGGCCCGGTGGGTCGGGCAGGGGGCGCGCGGGGCTCGGGGCGCGCCGCCGGGGCACTGAGGCCTCCGCCCCGACTCTATTCCCAGGAGATCCCGGAAAGTCTGCGCGGTACCGGGGAGGCGCGGAGACCGCGCTGTCCGCGCCGCCGAGGTAAGCGCCCAGGCGGCCTGGCCGGCCAGCGACGCCTGCGGGGCCCGGGCCAGCCCCAGCTCGCCGCGGCCAGCGCCGCTCTGGGCGGGGCCGCCAGGCCGCTTTGCCGTCTCTGATTGGCTCTTGAGTACAATGCTCCGCCCTAGGGCGTGGCCTGAGTACTTAAAAGGGCTCTTGGCCCACTCTCCCACCAACCCAGCTCCCCCCTCCCTGCACCGGGGCTCCTAGTTCAAGCTGTCCAGAGTTTCCCTGTTCCACCTAGGTCACCTCGCCAAATCTTGGGGTCCCCAAAGATGGTGCAAAGTGAACTACAACTACATCCCGGAGCAGACAGACGAGCTAGAACTGCAAGCTGGGGAGATAGTGGAAGTTATAAAGGAGGTGAGGGGCGGGGAGATGAGGGAAAAGAATGGAGCACTGACTGGAGGGTGTGGGCGATGGGGAAGGGAGGGCACAGGCGAGGAGGACGAGGTGGTCGGGCAGAATGGGGCGCACTTGAGGGTGTAAGATTTCTATAGAAGACCCCTTGGGCAGAAGCAGATGCCCCTCCGTGCTCCCTCCCTCCCCCCCAGATTGAGGACGGCTGGTGGCTGGGGAAGAAGAACGGGCAGCTGGGAGCCTTGCCATCCAACTTTGTGGAGTTGCTGGACAGTGGGCCCCCAAGTGAGACCTGCACCCTGGGATTCCGCAAACCGGTCACCCACTGCCAGCTCCATGTCCCCTCCCCCATGCTGTACATTTTGTATCAGCACCCCCTAACCTCGTGTCCTCCCACCAGGCCTTGGTAACGCAGACATGCCTTCCATCATCTCTGGCTTAGAGCAGCCTCCCAAGGTAAAGTGTGGGAACTGGGCGGTGGGCATCTTCCTGAGGTGGGGTGCTCCTCCAGGGAGCAGGGGCAGGGAGTGCAGAGATACCAATTGTCCCCTTTTCCCCGCTGCAGCTGTGCAGCCTGATGCAGGACAGTCCTCCCGACTACCTGCGGACAGGTGAGCTCCTGGTCTTAAGGGTCCCTTGGAACTTCCTCAAGTCTTGCTGACTTGGGGTCAGGGGGACCCAGCTCAGCTACTAGGGAGGAGGGGGCCACTGATTGATTTGGGGGGGGAGGTTTGGCTTCTGGCCACTGACCTCCCCTTAGCCTGCCACCCTGAGACCTACAGGGTCCTGTTTGACTACCAGCCTGAGGCCCCAGACGAGCTGGCGCTGCAGAAGGGGGACGTTGTGAAAGTACTGAGGAAGGTGTGAGGGCGCAGGGCAGGGAGGAGGGATGCGGAGGAGGGAGGCTGCAGATCAGGCAGGGCTCACCTCCACACCCTGCCCATTCCCTCACAGACCACGGAGGACAAAGGCTGGTGGGAAGGGGAGTCTCAAGGCAGGAGGGGCCTTTTCCCCGACAACTTCGTTCTGTCGACACCCCCGGTGCGTATGGGGCCTGCCAGGGGTGGGGGTGGGGGCTGCCCAGTCGTCTAGAGGAAGTGAGGGTCAGGGTGTTCCCAGACAGAAGGTGACACCTTAAGTAAGGGTGGCCTGGAAATGAAACTTAGGGGCACTTCTTCCGCTTCTGATACTTCTTTCTGCCTAGATCAAGAAGCTGACCCCACGGCAACTCCCACGGGACTCAGGTGGGTGACTGAAAAACCTTGGAGTGGGGGTGCTACCCGGTGGGCCCTAAACCCCCACAGCTCAGGTCCAGTATAGCCCCTTAGCAGCTTCCTCCCACGGGGAAGCACCTGGGAGGAATGTCTGTGGGGGTCCGGGAATGTGGCACCAGGTTGGGGAACCTGCTCGTTTCTGTGCTTGTGGCCTGCAGTGTGAGACTTGTTTCACTCACATGATGCTCAGGTTCCGGCCCCTGGCGTCTGCCCACCTGTGCCGTGTCAGCGATAAGTTCTCTGGATGTGTCTGCAGGGAAAGTGTCTTTTTGCTTGTGGATTGTCTTTTTTCTTTTTCCACCCCTCCTGCAGGGGGAAGGTGGCAGGGGTGGGGACTACACCCCGCAGAGTTCAGGGGTGCCCCGACCAGCTCTGCTTGGCGGGCAGTGCCAGAGATCCAGCCTAGGCCTCCTGCATGTAAAGCATATTATACTCAGCCCACTGAGCTGTGTGTCAGCCCTTATTTATGTTTTAAGATAATAATCTGCATATGGAAAAAATAGATGCGACAGTATGCTCTGCTTTGAAACTCACCACTGAACACCCATGGTCTTTCATCGAAACCCACACTCTGTGTGCCGCTCTTGTGTGTCCTGTCACTTTTTTACCCCAAAGGGACCCACTTTCTTGACTCTTAAAGGTTGCCCCACTTCTCATCCCTTTGTTGTTGTTTCTGTGATGACCAGGGGTGGCAGTGCTCGCTCACATTTTGAGGTGTGTGCCCAGATCCGGGTGGTGCTGGTGGGGAATGTGTTTCCTTGGAGCAGGGAATATAGCCCAGGTCACCGGCGTGCACGGCAAGCACCTTAACGCCTATACTCCCTTTCTGGCCTTCTTATTTTGCTTTTTAGCTGTGATTTTTGTACACAAACTTTTGTAATTTTAATGGTTGCTCTTGAAATTTGCCAGGTAAACTTGTTTTAGATTCACAGTCTTAACCTTTCTCCTGAACAAATCTTTCACTAATTTGTGGTTGAATTAGGCAATTTCTATTTCAATTCCTGTTTCAGTTCGATTCCAACTTCTCCTTCCAGTTCTGTCATTGCCTAGGGATCATACACACTTTTTAGTGGTGCCAAAGATCTCAATCAGCAGATCCCCTCGGGGTCACACCTTGGCATGTGGCATAGGGCCAGGAATCAAGCTCAGCCTCACTGTCTTCTCAGCGCCCTGCTGCTGTGTTATGAGTTTGTTTTGTATGATGTTACAGTAATATATCCATTCTCCTGTGCTTACTCATATGATGTATCTTTTCTATGAACTCTGTTGGAGGTTACTGTTTTTATTGAGTCTAGTAATCTCTGTCTTTTATTTATTTATTTATTTATTGGGGAGTTTGGGCCATATCTTGCAATGTTTAGGGTTACATCTTGCTCTGCACTCAGGGGTCACTCCTGACAGTGCTCAGGGTACCATAGAGGTGCTGGGGATGGAACCCAGATTGATCACAGGCAAAGCAAGCACTGCAGCCACTATACTATCTTTCTGGCTCAGTCTCTGCTTTTAAAGAGGGTGGTTAGACCAGGTGTTAGCAGATGATGGTCTGTGGCTGAAGTTGGCTGCGGTCCTTTCCCATCCCACCCCTCGCCCCAGTCTTGTTATTGAGATCTAATTCTTCTGCCGTGCAATGCAGGCATTTACAGTGCAGGATTTTGTGGTGATGAGTTCACTCACAGAGCTCTGAAGCATACCATGATCAACTTTAGAACTTTTTCCAAAACCTGTAGTGCTTCGCCACTCTTCCTGCACAGTCTCCCTGCGTTCCCTCACCAGTCTCATGAACCATGGCCAGGCTTAGTGTTTTGACACCTGATACCGCACAGTCTGTGAGCTTGGCATCCACTTCATCATCTGTGTGTTTTTTGTTTGCTTTTTTGTGTGTGTGTGTGTGTGAGGGAGTGGCCACACAGTGGCCACACCCAGCGATGCTCAGGAGTTACTCCTGGCTCTGCACTTAGGGATCAATCACTTCTGGCAGTGCTCAGAAGATCATAATTGGATGCTGGGATTGTATCCTGGCCAGCTGCATGCAAACTCTCTACCTGCTGTACTATCTCTCCAGCCGTATTTTGTTTACTTTTTGGTTTTTGGGCTGGCTATGCTCAGGATTACTCCCAACTATGTGCTTGGAGCTTGTTCCTAGTGGTGCTTGTGGGGACCAAGCAGTGTCAGCAATCAAACCCAAGGCTTCTGCACACACGCCTCACCGATTAAGCTGTCTGCCATCACTTCTTTTGTTGTCCAGTAATAACCCATTGTATGAATCACCGTCTTTTATTACCCATTCATTGGCTGAAACTTTGAGTTGTTCCCACTTTTTGCCAATAAACTTTCTATCTTTCTTTTTTCTTTCTTAAATAGAAAGGTTTATTGGAAAGTGGAAGGGAAAGGGAAGGAAACTCTGCAGCCAAGAAGGAGGAACTTAGTATGGGACTAAGTATGGCTATAAATTTCCAGGACTTTCTTTTGTTTTCCCCTACACCCAGCAGAGCTCAGGGACCACAATGCTCTCCTGGGTCTGTGCTCAGGGGCCACACCTGGCTTAGTTCTCAGGAACCGTATAGGGTGCCAAGATTTGGGCAGGGTCATACTGCAGCCCCATGCAAGGCAAGTGGCCTTAACCTCTGGACTGTCTCTCTGGTCCTTCACGTATGGATTTTTGAAGTGGACAGGCTTCCATTTCTCTCAAGGACCTGCCTGGGAAAGGAATTGCTAGGTGATGGGGTAACTCAGTTTGCAAGGAATTGCTGGGTGTAACTCAGTTTGACTTTGGGAAGGACTGTCAGCACTGTAGCACTGTCCTCCCGTTGTTCATCGATTTGCTCGAGCGGGCACCAGTAACATCTCACAACAAATTGTGAGACTTGTTGTTACTGTTTTTGGCATATCAAATACGTCACGGGTAGCTTGCTAGGCTTTGCCGTGCAGGCGAGATACTCTTGGTAGCTTGCTGTGCTCTCCGAGAGGGGCGGAGGAATCGAACTCGGGTCGGCCCTGTTGGCCGCGTGCAAGGCAAATGCCCCACCCACTGTGCTATCACTCCAGTCAGGACTGTCAGAGTTCATTGAAATAGATGTACCGTTTTACAGTCAAGTCACACTAGTAGTGTTGGAGGTCCCAAATGCTGCACTTTTTTTTTTTGCTTTTTTGGGTCACACCTGGCCACCTGGCGATGCACAGGGGTTACTCCTGGCTCTGCACTCAGGAATTACTCCTGGCAGTGCTCGGGAGACCATATGGGATCTTGGTTGGGTTGGCCATGTGCAAGGCAAATGCCCCTATCTGCTGTACTGGGAATAGAACCTGAGTCAGCCATGTGCAAGGCAAAATCCTTACCTGCTGTGCTATCGCTCCAGCCCCCATGCTGCACATTCTTAACAACACATGTAAGATATTTTTAAATTTTGTTTTTGGGCCACATCCAGCGATGCTCAGGAGTTACTCCTGGCTCTGCACTCAGGAATCATTAGCAGTGCTTGGGGGACCATATGGGATGCTGGGGATCGAACCTAGGTCGACTGCATGCAAGGCCAACACCCTACCCACTGTACTACCGCTCCAGCCCCTACTGGATTTTATTGGTTTCATTTTGATTTTTGGATCACACCTGGTGCTGCTTGAGGATTACTCATGGCTCTGTACTCAGGGAGCACTTCTAGAGGGCTCAGGACCACATAGGATGCTGGGGATCAGGGTTCGAACTTGGGTTGGCCATGTGCAAGGCAAATGCCCCTACCTCCTGTACTACTGTTCCAGCCCTCTTTTCAGTTTTCCTTGTGGGACATTCTTCCCCAGCATACTTCCCCAAGGCTATCCCTGGTGGTGCTAGGGAGACCATGTGTGCTGGGATCAACCCTGATGCTCAGGCTTGGCGAGCATGTACTCCAGCCCCTTGAGCTATCACTTTGGCTCCTCTTTAACTTTTATGATAGTCTTCTTGATGCCTAAAAGTTAAAATGGGGGTCAGAGCAATAGTACAGTGGGTAGGGTGCTTGCCTTGCATGCGGCCAACCCAGGTTAGATGCTTGGAACTACACTTATTCCCCTGAGCTTGCCAGGAGTGATCCCTGAACGCAGAGACAAAAGTAAGCCCTGAGCATAGCTGGGTGTGGCAAAAAATATTGTTTTAAATTTAAAAGTCACAATTTTTTTTTCCTGCCAGCAATCAAACCCAGACTTCCTTACATACAAGACAAATGTTCTACTGCTGAGCAACTTTCCCTGCCTGCAGTTTGCATGAAGTCCCGTTTGTTTCCTATTTCTTGGTTTATTTGTGCTTTTGGTATTGCGCTTATGCAACCAGTATAAAATCCCAGGTTACATCCAAACTGAGTACCTTTCAAGCACAGCCGCTATGCTGCTGCCCTCAACACACGCCATCCAGCAGGAGGAATGGCCACCTGTACCAGGTGGTGGGTCAGCGTGAGGCCAGCAGGGCAGGCAGCCCTGGGGAGGGAGGAACATGGGGAAGCTCAGACACTTCTCAAGCTGGCCTCATCCTCCAGCCCATCTTCAGAGCCTCAGAATGCGCTGGACCTCTGGATCCAGCGCTCCCCTTCTTGCCTTTGGGCCACGGGTTTTCCTCCTCAGCCTGCCTCTAGCCTTGTCCTTAAACACTGCCTTCAACATTTCACTCTTTGTTTCACTCCACTTGGAGTTATCTGGTTCTCTTACCACCTCCTGGTTATATTGGATCGTCTGTTTATCCTATATATTGTCTGCCTTCCTTCCTTCCTTCCTTCCTTCCTTCCTTCCTTCCTTCCTTCCTTCCCTCCCTCCCTTCCTCCCTCCCTCCTTTCCTTCTTTCCTCAAATCCAGGTCTGCTGCATGCAGGACAAGGACCTTATCCTCTGTACTATCTCTCTGAGTCCTGGAATGCTGTTTTTTTGTTTTATTTCTGGAAGTTCAGGATTTGTTTGTTTCCCTACTTTCTAAATCTGCCAAATAGTCCCTCTAAGAGCCACTTGGAGCAACCCCTAAGCACGGAGGTCGGAGTAGCCCTTCAGCACTGCCAGGTGAGAATCCAACCCCTGCTCCCCTCACATAAAAAAAGAAAAAGAATAAGCATGCAACTAAGTGCCATTGGGAATAAGCAGGCAGATTAGGGGTAGCCACATGTAACGCTGCTCACTCACCTTTCTGGTCCATTTCCTCCTTTCTTAGGGTTCCCCCTGCAGTTTTTTGTTTTGTTTTGGGGGGCCACACCTGGCAGTGCTTAGAGCTTACTCCTGGCTCTGTGCTCAGAGATCATTCCTAGAGGCACTTGGGGGGACTATATTGGGTGCTGGGGGTCGAACGTGGGTCTGCTGCTTGCAAGGCAAGCGACCTACCCACTGTACTATCTCTGTAGTCCCTCTGTGCAGTTTCTAGCAGTACCCGAGAGTTAGGACTGCGGATGGAGCTCCGTGGTCGAGCCTATACCTTGCATGTGATTTTCTGGATTCAATACTTGGCACCACATATATATATGCGTGAGCATGTATGTGTGTGCGTGCACACACACGAGATTTGCACACGAGATATCATTACCATCCAGAAAGCTCTCTAGAGCTCCCTAATCAGCCAAATTACAGAAGACATTCAAAGTTTGTTTACTGAGATCTTGCCACTTGGCATGCCTTGAAGATTTTGGACGGCTGACTCCAGATCCCTGCAATAAAGCAAATATTACACTAGAGCAAGTCAAGTTGCAAGCTGCTATTGGCTCTTTTGTTGCTGTTTGTTTCTCAGTACATATACAAATTATATTTACCCTCAGCTGCAGTCTGCTAAGTATGCAATAACAGAGTGTCTGCAAAAGGATATATGTATGCCCCTTCATTGACTGTGGCCGACTCCAAGTGCTGGACGCTGGAGTGCCACAGGCCTTCCATTCGTAATGAGCATGACAACTGCCCGAGCCTCAAGTGTAGTGCAGTAGAGAGAGGGGTGCTTGTCTCTGATGACTTCTTCCAAAGCACCCCCAGACTGCCACTCAAACCTCACTGCCACCTGCAGGGTGTCCGTGGTTATGATGGTTTGCAAATGTTGAGGTGCAGAGAGATCACACAAGTTCCCTGAGTTCTCATACCACTTCTGAGGCGTGGAGGCAGAAAAGCCTAGTGTTGGCTTCTGGCTCCGTGCTCCTACCCACTGCGACCCGCCGTGGGATGTGTGTGTGTGTGTGTGTGTGTGTGTGTGCGCGTGCGTGTGTGTGTGACAGTGTATAGGTGACTACCATTAGGGTCAGAGTCCATAGATGTGAATGTCCCTGCGTGTGTCTGTCCACTTAGAGGCCCCCCTCTCAGTGTGGCAGTCTCAGATCACCTTCTTCTCCACCAGATTCACTTGCTCTAGTCGAAGCCTGCATGGGCGGTGGCCACAGCTGTAGACTCTGTGGTACTTAGTGCTGAAGCAGGTGACAGGTGGCTGGATTCAGGATGGGTTTTGAAGGTGGAAAAGATCGACTGACTGGGGGCTAGAGTGATAGCACAGCGGGTAGGGCGTTTGCCTTGTACGCGGCCAATCTGGGTTCAATTCCCAGCATCCTATCTGGTCCCCTGAGCACCGCCAGGAGTAATTCCTGAGTGCAGAGCCAAGAGTAACCCCCGTGCATCACTGGGTGTGGCCTAAAAACAAAAAAAAAAGATCAACTGACTGAAGGTGTAGAGGTGTGACAGATACTAGACCTGGGAAGACTCCTCATTTTGACCTTGGAGCAGGAGAGTGAACAGGTGAGACAGAGCACTGGGAAAGGAGTCCACACACAGGGCAGGAAGTGCAAGGGGTTAGCTCTCCACATGGGAAGTTTGATACCCATCAGCCACACAGAGATATTGAGAGGCAGGCAGATATGAGTTTGAGGAAGAGGAAGGGGCTAGGGATGAAACTAAGGAGTTGTTGGCCTGTTGACAGTGCAAATCTAAGATTGATGAGATTTCTTATAGAGTAGATGAAATAGAGCAACAAGGCAGTTCAAGGAAGAGTGCATTGGGTTTATTTATTTTTTTGGTTTTGAGCCATATCTGGCAGTACATAGGGCTCACTCCTGGCTCTGCGGTCAGTAGATCACTCATGAGAGGGCTCAGGGAACCATATGGAGTGCCGGATATCGAACCTGGGTTGGCTGCATGCAAGGCAAGTACCCTACCCACTGTACTCTTTCTCAGGCGCCAAAAGCAGGTGGATTGGAAGCGGGAAGGTCCAGTCATGGTCTGGAAGATGCAGAGAACGAGGAACGCAGGGCCTGGCATTTATGGAAGCCTGGATTAAGACCGGGTAGTGGGATGTAGTTCAGCATAGCCTAAGCCTGCTTTTTGTGGCTTGTTTTTGGGCGGCACTGGTGGTGCCAGGGGCTGCTGTTGGCTCTGTGAAGGGGCCAGAAAGCACATGATCTTCTGTGCAGGAGCCTGGTGTGACCCCGGCCCTCAGCCATGCAAGCCAGGGTTGTGGCTATTGGGCACATTGGGGCCTGAACACCCTACCCCACTTTCCCTTCCCAGATCCTATTAAGGAAGTAAAACCAATAAAACAAAAAAAGATGGTGCCGAGAGCCATCCTCCCTGCAGTCAAAAGGATGGGGACAGCTGCCTCTCCTCCGGGGCCCAGCAAAACCAAGTAAGGAGCCGAGGCGGCGGGGTGGGGGGAGGGGCGCACATGAAATAGATGGGGGAAGGACAGGAAATCCTCCTGCATCCAACCTGGGACCCGTGGCCTGGGACCCGCGGCCTGACGGACTCTGTTCCAGGCTATCCTGGACACCTGACAGAGAGAGCACCAAGCTCCCCACTGGTGAGTGTCCAGCGCACCTCAGGGGGGCAGGGCTGGGGGCGGCTCAGGCCAGGAAGCTGGGGCCTGAGGTACTGCTCTCCTAGGCCTCAGCGGGGATCAGAACCACGTTGATAAGAAGGGATCCAAATCCCACGTTGCTGCTGGTCAGGTGAGTGAGGCGGGATGGGGTGCCGGTGCAGGGGCCCCTTCCCAGCTGACACAGGTGGCATCCACTCCGCAGAAGGGAGAGCAGAGCAGTTCAGCCAAGGCTGCCACTCTGACAAAGAGCCCTGTGCCGGGCAAGCGAGGCACCCCAAAGAGGACCCGGGCGGCAGAGAGAAACGCCTCTCCAGGACAGCACCTGACGCCAGAGAAGACCCTCACTCCACAGGAGACCCCGGCTGTGGACAAGAAGTCCCTCACCGCAGACAGCTCCTTCCCTGCGGAGACCCCTGACCCAGAAGCCTCTGTCCCTCGGAGGGAGGGGGGCGCCTCTGAGGTGACCCTAGGCCACTCTCAAACCAGTGACTCCTCTTCGGAGGAAGCCAAGTCTCCCGTGGCCACTGACACGCAGTCCCTGGGGGTCCCCCCGCCCGAGCTGCTGCCCACTCCCACCACAGAGCAGCCTCCTGCCCACCCGGAGGCTACCCTGAAAGTCGGATCCTCCAAAGAAGAGGCGCCGCCCTCAGGGGATGACACTTATCCTGTCAAGCTGGCTCCACACCCTCAAGAGAGTTCCACAGTCCATTCCCCTGCCGCCCAGAGTCCCCCAGATGGCAAATATGACAACAGCATCATGAAGCTCACAGAGGAAGTGAAGACGTTGAAGATGGCCCTGGAGCTGATGGGGGAGCGGATGGAGTAAGTGGAAAGGACACAGAGGGGCCGGGAAGGAAGTGGGGGCGTCTAAGCGCTTTCCTCTGGTCTCCCGGCAGGAGGAAGCTGGGCCACCTCTGGGAGGAGCTGAAAAGCGAGAAGGAGACGCGCCAGAGTCTGGAGGTGTGTGGGGTGCGCCCCAGTAGGGCCTCCTGGGCTGGGCAATGGAGGCCGAGCCCTGATACCCTCTCCCGACCAGGTCCAGCTGGGGCTGAGGACGCCCAAACCGGCCGCCCCGAGCGCCACGGGCGAGCAGACGGACGCGCAGACGTAGCGGGCGGGCCGGGAGGGCCCCTCACATCCCTGTCCACGGCTGCTGGAAACGCAAGAAAGTAAAGTCCGAGGTGTCCGCGCATTGCTGCGCCTGCCTCCTTGGGGCGGGGCGGGCCAGCGCTCCCCGCCCCCCACATTCCTGGCGGTCTCTCCCGGGCACATCTGGCCAACATGTGGCTCCCATTACGGTCCCCCAGGCCCGAGCGCAGCTATTTTTATCCACCGGATGGGGGTGGCGTGGGGGAGGGTGTCTCCGGACGCCAGGCCCGCAGCGCAGCGGCTGGCCGGGTTCTGAGACCCGGTTCCCCCATACACACACCGGCGCTGGGGCACCCAGCGCTCTCACTTGCCCCCACTGTCGTCGGCTCAGGACCCACAGAAAGGTACCTGGGTTGCCACCGACGCCACGGCCCTGCGGGGTATGCACGGCGACAAGGGCACACAGGCCCGGGACTGGGCCAGGGGCCCGGGGCTGTGTGCTTCATCCGCAGAACTGCGCGTCGGGGGTGCTGGGGATGCGAGCACGGAACGCCAGAATGCGCGCGGGACGGGCGAGGGAACCAAGCTGCATTAATGTAGCCTGAGCGCAAGCCCGAGTCGGGGCACCAGGTGGGTGGATGGAGGCTGTCCTCAGCCCTGGCCCCCCAGCATGACAGCAGCCTCCAGGGGAAACGGGGATGGAGCAACAGAGGGAGACTGAGTCACTGAGAATGGAGCTTTCATTGGTCACCCCCTCTTAACTGTCCTTTTCCCCACGGGATGGGGTCCCTGCCCTCCCCCAGTTCCGGCTGTAGAGAGGAAGGTACGTCCCGGGGAGGGGGGCCTTGCCCAATAGCACCGGGGGAGCGGCGGAGATGGGGCCCCTGAGCACCGTGGGCAGGGGCGGCCCCAAGCCCCGGGCAGCCCTGCGCTCGCTCGCTCGTGCGTGTCCAGCGCTCGCGGGGCGATCAGTAATAGTGCATACGGCCCAGAGTGCCGGTGGTGGCGGGGCCGGGCCCCAGCGTGCCCGTGCCCAGCAGGTCGGGCTGCCCGGTTCGCCAGATCTCTCGCAGGATCCGCTCCCGCTCCTCCAGCCGCTGCGCGCGCTCCAGCTCCTCCGCCGACGTGAACACGTTGACCAGGGGCCCGTCGGGCTCGGCCGACAGCTCGGGCCCCCGCAGCGTGTCGTCGGGGCCCAAACGTGTCACTGTGTCGTCCTCGTCGTCGTCGTCCTCGTCGTCATCCGGCTCCAGGGCGCTGCTGCGGGGGTCCCGGCGCGGGGCGGGACCCCGGGGCCGCGGGCGGGGCGCGCACGAGATGCTGATGACCAGTAGGCACAGGGTGAGCAGGAGGCCAAAGCAGACGCCCAGCACGAAGTAGAGGCCGAAGCTCTCGGGGTTAGCTACGGGGCAGAGGGCAGCGGTCACGGAGGGGCCCAGGGGGCGGAGCACTCCCGGCGCCGGGCGGGCGTGGGGGCGAGAAACGTCGGGGGCGCCCCGGCGAAGCACTTGAGGCTGGGGTTCGCCGGGCGGGGAGAGGGGGGACCGGGCAGCTTGGCTGGGGGCGTGCACCGGGGCAGCAGTGAAGGCGGTGGGGAGGGAAGAGGTGGAGCGGGGCCCCGAGAGCGCCCGGGAGGGTCCCCGCCCACGGCGCCCGCTCTCACCGCGGATGTGCGCGAAGGCCGCCAGGCTGTTGCTGAGCAACTCCATGTCCCTTCGTGGGGCATCCATGCTGCTGTCGGGTGGGGGCGGCGCCCCCGTCAGCCCGCCGGATCCCTACGCTCCTGCCGCCGGGCACGGATGCGGGACCCCGCTTTCTCGCTCCTGCAAGAGCAAGCCCAGCTTCCAGCGTGCAGAACGGCTGCCGAGTGAACTCGGGGGTCCTCCCCGTGCGCCCCGCCGTCCCTCGGCCCGGCGGCGGAGGCTCCGCCCCGGCCGGGGGTCCCGGGGCGAGGCCGGCTTCGGCGTCCCGGACGCGGGCGCCTTCCGCACTCCCGGGGGCTGGGAGCACCCCCACTCCCGCCCGCCCGGCCCCCCAGCCGGAGCTGGGCTCACTCACCACCGCCTGCGCCCCGACTCCCGCTGCCCGCCCCGGGGCGTCCGACGTCCGGCCCCGGCTCGCACCCGCCCCGTCCGCCCGCCCGCCCGCTCGGCTCCCAGGCCGCGGCAGCGCGGGCCGGACTCGGGCCGGGACCAGCGGGCGGAAAGTTTCCTCGGAGGAAAGGGGCGGGGCGGGGCGGGGCGGGGGCGGAGGGAAGGGCGGCGGGAAGGGGAGAGGAAAGGAGCGGAGAGCGCCCGAGAGGAGGGGGAGCCGGCCCGGGGCTCCGGCTCCCACAGGAAACCGCTGGGGAGGCCGGGCGCAGGGACCGCCCCGGGCCGCTGATGACAATAACAAGGAAGATGAAGCTGGCCCGGCCGCTGTGCCCTTTGCAATAAAGGTCTCTTTCTAGCCTAACGCCTCAGTATGAGGGGAGCATCCCCACTTAACAGGTGAGAAAACTGAGTCTCAAAGAGGTTGGATGGCTTTGCCAAGATGTTAGGAGTAGAATCCACTGTCCCCCATCTAGAGCCTGTCGCTAAATCATCTTATACCTTGCTCTCACCAGGGGTGCCCTCCCCCAGGAAGACTGCCTCCCCCTTGTCTTCCGCCCTCCCTCCCCCCCAGTGCCCCAGCTGACGTATGTCCAGCTGGCCAGTGCCGGAGCTGTGGGTTAATGAGTGTTGGACCTGGGCTGGCAGCCAGGCCCAGCCAGCCTTGCAGAACCCCGCCAGGGGCCTCTGCTGGTCCCTGTGCTCCCCCACCAGCCTCCCCCCCCCCCCCAGGGCCCGCCCCTCCTCACGGACCCCCACACCACTTAGGTGCATTTCCATCAGGGCCCAGTGTGGACCCTGTCCTGATCCTTGTGGGTTGCCCAGGCCTCTTCCTGCCCCGACTCCCAGCCAGCCCCTCCTTCAGGGCCCCCCTTCCTGTGCTGGGGCTGGGGTGAGGGGGAGGCCTTCTTGGCCAGAGCCTTGGAGAGGAGGGAAAGAAGGGGGAGAGGAAATTGTAGACATAGCTGAAGGCGCTGCCTGAGGCCTGCGGGCCACTGACACCCCCTCAACTCCCCATCCCCCCTGCCAGGCTGGAGACCCCTGCTCCTGGTTCTAGGACTGGGTTCAAGCGGAGGCCAGATGTAGCCTGGGGAGGGTGAGGAGTGGCTCTGAGGACTGACACGGCAGCGCTCCGGGAGCCTGTGAGGCTGGAGTGGCCGGGAGCGAGTCCCGCTGCCCAGACTCTAGTGTATGTCCAAGTGCCGAGCATCTGCACGCCTGCTCTGTCCCCACATGAACCCGCCCGTGGTCAGGAGCCCTGTGCTCGCACCGCCCAGCGATCAGATCTGCGCTGTCAGGGAAGGTCGAGATGGAAATAGGGTGGTGGGTGGACAGCACCTTGGGGTGCTCCCGAGGTGGACATCTGCAGTGAGATGGAAATCCTGGGGGTTGGGATCCAGGGAGGAGTGAGGGTCCTGAGGTCAGAGCCGGGCTCTTGGGGGCGGCGAGGGACAGGAACAGGGCAAGGGCTTGCACTGTTGTGTTTGGGGTGTGAGTGTGCAGTGTTTGTGGGGACTGAACCTTCAGCACACCAGGCATGCATGCTACTCTGGAATCAAGTGCGCCAGGGCCTCACTATTAAGGATGGCAGTGGGGAAATACTGGGGAGTTTCCACCAGGAAAGCATCATGGGTGGGAGACAAAGCAGGGAGAGCATTGTGTCAGCTGGGGGACACAAGACAAGCAGAGGCCCAGCCTGAGTGGGGACAGATGGGCAGGGTCAGGTCTGGGGGGATCTGAAGGCAGGTCAGGGGGCATATTAGAGACAAGCTTCATTGGCCTGAACGCCCCCACCCACGCCCTGGAAAGCTTATGTGGGGTGTCAGGGTTCATTTGGTGCTGCTGGATTTGAGCTGTTTTTGTATAGCCAAGGGCGGGCGGCAGGCAGGCCGGCAACTGGGCTGGAAATGCCTTTGAGAGTCCTTGAGAGACAAGCCCGGGAACGCCCAGGGTGAGCTCACCCACCTGGGGAGTGTCCGGGCAGATGCAGGTGTCTGAGCCTGGAGCTCTGGGCACTCAGACATTGCAGGGCTCCTGGGGGTGGGGTAGGAGAGCCCAGCACAATGGGCAGAGATGTGGGCAGCACCCCAAAATGGGCTGGGAATTGGATTGAAACGGCTGTGAGGTATGTGTGGTCGGGGTGGGGGAGACTGACCTTGCAGGCTGTGTGATTGGCTCTGGGCATTGAAGGGTGACACAGTGTGTGACACCCGTCACCTGTGCGCGTGCTCCCTTCCTGCTGCTGGCTCTGCAAGATTCTGGTTCCTCTGCAGTGCTTCCTGATCGCTCTGGCACAGGTCTGGAGCAATGCACGAGGTGTGCTTGGGTGGGTGGGTAGGTGGACCCTGGCTAGGGAAGCTGGGCCGGGGCATGCTGTTCCTGAAGAAGACACAGCTCATCCTGGGGGGATGCCTGCCCCGACAACCCCCACCCCATCAGCCCATCTGCACAAGCTGTCCCTGCAGCTGGCACACCTGCCTCTCCAGCTCATGCCTTACACCCACTGCCCAGCTCTTCATGGTACTTCAGCCTCTTGTGCCATTAGATTTGTCACATTGGGGGTCAGAGTGTGGTGAAACTGAGGGAAAACAGGACTCTAAGTAGCTGGCTTATTCTGAGCTCAATTTCTCTGCCCCCTTTCCCAGTGGCCAAGAGAGGGCTAGCTTTATTCCTCTGGGGGGTTAGGGAATGCCTAAGTCTTGGATGAGGGAGAAAAGAAGGGAACTCAGGATCCCCTCTGTTCACATCCGGCTCAGCACCCCGGACAGCTGCGGGAAATGGCTCGGCATGCACTTGTAAAATGAATGGAGTCATGGGTATTAATGAATGAATGGAGTCTGGGTACTGATGAATGAGTGGAGTCATGAGTACTGATGAATGAGTGGAGTCATGGGTACTGATGAATGAATGAAGTCATGGGTACTGATGAATGAATGGAGGCATGGGTATTGAATGGAGTCATGGGTATTAAATGAATGGAGGTATGGGTATTGATGAATGAATGGAGGCATGGGTATTGAATGGAGTCATGGGTATTAAATGAATGGAGGTATGGGTATTGATGAATGAATGGAGGCATGGGTACTGATGAATGAATGGAGGCAGGGGTATTGATCAAAGAATGGAGTCAAGAGTACTGATGAATGAGTTGAGTCATGGGTATTGAATGGAGTCATAGGTATTGACAATGGAGTCACGGGTACTGATGAATGAATGGAGTCGTGGGTATTGAGGACCCTTCTGGAAAAGCGCAGGTGCTCTGCTAACTCCCTTAGCCCCCTCAACCCCATCCCCTCCTGGTAAACACGCAGGAGGGATGAAAGGCTCTGAGGTCCCCCCACTCATGTGGTCCACGAAGAGAAGAGTTGGGTGGGACTGGGCTTGAATGTTGGAGCCCCCCACCCCGCTCCTGACCAGTTTTCCCCACAGCCTTGGCCTTTTTGCCCTTCATCAGGCCCAAAACTGACTTTGAATCACTCCTGAAATGAAGTTTGTGGTTAATTTACCTCCACAGCTAAAGTAGATCTATGCTGGGCTTCCCCCTCCCCCCCGCGCCCAATATAAAAGAAAGAAAGCCTAACAGTATGCCTTTGTGAAGTGGTCAGTTGCCTGAAAGGTGACAGCTGCTGGCACAGAGCAGCGCTGTGCCCTCGGGTGCCCGTGGCTCAGTGTGAACACAAGTGAGCAGAGTGGCGCTGGGCTGCACGAGCCTGCATCTGCGCACCAAATGGACCTGCATTCTTGGCTTGGGTCCCGCTAATCATGTCTCCACACTGAACCCTGTACGACAGAGAACTTGCCTTCTGGTGGGGGTCGCTGGCACCCCTAGCCTCTCCTCTGGCTGTAGCCCAGGTCACTTGTGATGACCAGCTCCCTAGATTCCCATCTTCATGTGGACGCAGGAAAGATTTCTGCCCTCAGAGTCAGCAGACACATCAGCCATCAGATGCCAGACTGTACCACGCACAAATGACAGTAAAGCTCAGGAAGAATCAGAGATGAAGCAGACATGGTCAGGGAGGGCCTCTCTGCCGGTGACATTTTGAACAGAGGGAAATGAGGGAACGGCACAAATAGCTGGGGAGAGAACATTCCAGAGAGTAGTCCATGTTGGGGCTGGAACAATAGTACAGTGGGTAGGGTGCTTGCCTTGCATGTGGCCCATGCTGGTTCTTATCCTCGTACCACATAGGGTTCCCTGAGCCCCACTAGCCCCACTGAGTGCAGAGCCAGGAGTAAACCCTGTGCATAGCTGGACGTGGCCCCCAAACAAAATAACACTACCAAGAGAACCAGCCCCAGACTGGTTTGGTAGTAGAACAACTGCCCTGTGGACCGGAGACCAGGAGTTGGGAC
Organism: Sorex fumeus; assembly: GCF_029834395.1. Classification (NCBI taxonomy): domain Eukaryota; kingdom Metazoa; phylum Chordata; class Mammalia; order Eulipotyphla; family Soricidae; genus Sorex; species Sorex fumeus. The sequence continues at coordinate 51,453,487 of NW_026606104.1, forward strand.
TCCCAGCGCCATGCCACATTCCAGGAAGTACTCGGGATAAGTCACACAACCACGTGCCAACCCCCGCATCACAACCAAAGTGTGTATGATCTTTGTTCATTGAAGGCAAAGGAGAGGAAAAACAAGTGGAAAACCATGAACAGCTGCTGCTGTTGCCGGCCAGGCACGTGCCTCTGAGACGGGAGCTGGGTCTGTGTGCCCATGCACAAGGCGGCTGAGGGCTGAAAGGGCGTCAGCTGCGGACCTCGATGTGGGGACTTTAGACAGGATGGGCTTCTGGACGTCACTACAGGGGACAGAAGCCAGGCAGTGTAAGCAGGAGGAGAACAGAATTAGACTTTTGTTTCTGGGGATCAAACTCAGGGCTTCATATGCAACTCATGTGCTTGACCATTCAACCAGATCCTTGGCCCCAAACAGGATTTTGGGGGTCCAGAGTGATAGAACAGTGGGTAAGACACTTGCGTTGCAGGCAGCCGAACCAGGTTTGATCCCCAGCACCCCCTATGATCCACCAAGCACCGCCAGGAGTGATTCCTGAGTGCAGAACCAGGAGTAACTCCTGAGCACCACCAAGGGTGACCCAAAAACAAAAATAATTGGGTGTGCCCCCTCCAAATTCTCTAAAAAATAATTTAAAAAAATTTTTTTTTGGTTTTGGGGCCACATTTGACAATGCTCAAGGGTTACTCCTGGCTCTGCCCTCAGAAATCACTGCTGGCAGTGCTTGGGGCATCATATGGGGTTGCTGGGGATTGAACCCGAGTCAGCTGCATGTAAGGCAAGCACCCTACCCGCTGTACTCTCTCTCTGGTCCCTGATAGTTTTCATAGGGGCTTTCCCAGTAAAGCTTGGTCAGGTGCGTGGGATTTAACTCTGGCCTTCAAGAATGACTGTCATTTGTTGGGCCACCCCCAGCAATGAGCTCCGTCTGAGCAGCTCCTGAACAGTCTGTGCTCAGGAGTGACCCCTGGCGGTACCCATGTGCGGACCGTACGTGGGACTGAGGACAGACTGGGTCAGGTACAGGTAGAGCAAGCGTTAACCCTGATTAATATACATGCCCCCGTCCCCAAACAGGATCTTTATTTATTTATTTTTGCTTTTTGGGTCACACCTGGCAATGCACAGGGGTTACTTCTGGCTCCGCACTCAGGAGTTACTCCTGGTGATGCTCAGGGGACCATATGGGATGCTGGGAATCGAACCCCGGTCGGACGCGTGCAAGGCAAATGTCCTACCCGCTGTGCTATCTCTCCAGCCCAGGATCTTTATTTTTAAAGTTATTTTCATTCTGGGGTCACACCGAGAAGTGTTCAGGACTTAGCACTGACTCTGTGCTCAGTGATCATTCCTTGCAGTGACAAAAGTCTCCAATGGAGACGTTACTGGGCCCGCTCGAGCAAATCGATGAACGAGAGGACAGTGACAGTGACCATATGGGGTGATGGGGATTAGACCATATGGTTGCTGCATCCAAGACAAGACTCTTTACCCCTTAAACTCTCTCTTCAGCCTCCCAAACATGACTTTAAAAAAAAATTTTTTTTTACTAGTCTATCGCTGTGGGGTAGAGTTAGAGTTATAAACTTTAATGCTTGCGTTCTAGTCACACAATGATCGAGTACCCATCCCTCCACCAGTGCCCATTCTCCATCACTGATCCCAGTATCCCTCCAACCACCCCTCACCCCCCACCCCCCGCCTCTGTGGCAGGGCATTCCCTTTTGTTCTCTCTCTCCTTTTGGGTGTTGTGGTTTGCAATAGAGGTATTGAGTGGCCATCGTGTTCGGTCTATAGTCTACTTTCAGCACGCATCTCCCATCCCTAGTGGGTTCTCCAAACACCCTTTACTTGGTGTTCCCTTCTCTCTCTGAACTGCCCTTTCCCCCAGCTTGTGAGGCCGACTTCCAAGCCGTGGAGCAATCCTCCTGGTCCTTATCTCTACTATTCTTGGGTGTTAGCCTCCCATTCTGTTACTTCCCAAACAGGACTTAAAAGCTCACTCTGGTTGCCCTATGGCCCCACGTGCTTGGGAGAGTGCAGGGAAAGCAGGGGAGTGGGTGAGGGGGGAAGAAGGAGCGAGCGAAAGGGTTGGAGAAGTCAGTGTGCCCAGCTGCTCGATGGACTTGGCCATGGGGTCGGGGTGGGGGAGTAGAGGGCGTGACGAGAAGTGAAAGCAGTCTTGGCTTCGGCACCCAAGCAGCCAGCCACGAGACGCCTTCCCCGCTCCAGATGCTGGATGGCTCCGAAGCTCCGGACTGGCTTCTGGAGCCCGCCCTGGAGGTCACTGGGGACCAGAAAAGGGCTATAACCCACGGGAACCTCATGTCTTGTGTGACTCTCGGGGTCGGACATAGGAGGCTGCCAGCCGCACCCTTCTTTCTGGCATCTTCCTTCCTGCACGTCCAGGCTCAGGAAGAGCCCTTGGAGTCTGTCCCCATAGTGACACCCTGAGGTCTGTGTCCCTCCACAGGGCCACACCCAGGATCCACAGCTATGACCTCAGCCCTTCGCCCGCCTCACCCCCTGGCACATAGGCCTGATGTACCGCGAGAGGTTTGGATGCACGAGCCCACAGCTCCGGAGCACCCATCACACAATGCTCGCCACAGGTGCCAAGATTTAGCAAACAAAGTCCCTGCTCCGGGAGCTGCTGCCCCATGTCTGGGCAAGTGCAGTCCTGAAGGCGGAGGCTGGGGGACTCCAATCCCGCTGAGGCTGAGGAGTTGGGAACAGGCACGAGGCTGCACGTGGAGCCGTGGCCGAGTAGCAGCGGGCAGAGGGCTGGACGGCTGGAGTAATGGCACCTCCGGTGACAGCTGAGGTATGGGCGGGTCAAACAGGCACAGAGCCAGGAGTGGTCTTGTGGCTGTAGGGAGCTGTGGGTCTGTGCGGGGAGGGCTAGACAAGGGGCACAGGGGCCCCTAGAAATAACTGTCAGAGAACTGGTCACCTTTTCTCACAGTGTGGATGACAGGTCTTACCAGCACAGGCCTCTGTTCCTTGTTTTTTTTTTTTTTAGTTTTGGGGTCACAACCCAGCAGGGCTCAGGGGTTATTCCTGGCTCTGCACTCAGGAATTATTCCTGGTGTTGTTCGGGGGAATATATGGGATGCCAAGGACCGAACTCGGGTCGGTTGCCAGCAAGGCAAATGCCCTACCTGCTGTACTATCACTCCAGCCCCCCGGCCTCTGTTCTTTCTGTGACCTGGGTCTGTGTGCAGGTTCTAGGACAAAAGTGGGTCTCCCGTGTACTGTGGCAGGGCTGGCCCACCTCTACAAATCTGCTCTCACTGCACTGAGCTCTGTCTATGTCTAAATTTAGGCAAAGGGAGGAAGGAAAGAGGAAAGGAAGGAAGGAAACCTCTCGGATGGCGGAGGAGGGGAGGGAAGGAGGTGGAGCAGGAAGAGGCCAGCCTGGCTTCTCCTCACTCACCTCAGCTGCCCCGCAGTGGCCCTGTGGGTGCATGGGCAGTCCCAGGCCGTCCTCAGCCAGTGAGGGGACCAACACTCGCATGCATGCTCCCTGGAACACCCCTGCTGTGAGTCTGGTGAGGGGCCCGGCCAGGACTGAGTTTTGGGGTGCGGGGCTTTCTGGGGCTGAGCCTGGTGCTGCGGGACCAACAGGGTGGGCGGCCAGGACACAGACGGGGCGTAGGAACGGCAAGAACGGCGACCATACAGGGTCCAGTGGCTCCAGAGCAGGAAATTTTATTGCTGACATGCAGGAAGAGTCCCCATGTAGTACAAAAATATGTCTTTATACAAACTTTTTGTGACTTTTTCCGTTTTGTTTTCTTTACAATAGGACATCTCTCAGCGTGTGGTGTGGGGGGCGGAGGGGGGCAGCCCCCAGCTCCTCTCCTTCACTCTGCGGAAACGCGATTCAGACACATGAGCTGACCTGGGAAGGGATGGTCCGACAGGCCTCTGCAGGCTGGAGGGTATTGCTTTGAGAAGGAGGAAAGTGACCCCCCGGGGCAAGCTGGCCCCAGGTCTGGGCAGGCTGTGGGCGCTGGGGCTTGGCCTGGCAGGAGCCTCTGGGACGGTCGGAGGCCGGGAGCCTGAGCTCGCTCCTTTTTTAAATAAATATAGAAAAGAGGGCAGCCCCAGCCCCCCAGCACAGGCCCCTGGCTCTCGGTGGCTGACGCTGGCGGGGCCGAGCTGGGGATTCAGGGTGGGGGAGAAGTGCTGGGGGCCAGCGGGCTCCCACAGACCCACTGAGGCAGAGGCATGAGACGCCCACATGTTTGGGGTGGGGGCATGGTAGAGGGGGGCGTGGGCGGCTCTGCTACTGCTGGCAAGAGGTGGCCCCATTTTTTCCAAATGGGGAAACTGAGGCACAAGGAGGTTTGGGAACTTGCCCAAGTCGCTCACAGTGAGTCAGCTTTTGGGGAGGAGGCAGCTCACCCTAACAGACAGGGCCCCGGGGGTCCTGCTGCCCCATCCACACTGGAGAGCAGGGACAGCAGGGAAGGGCCTCTGGGCCCAGGGCTGCTGGAGGGGGCATGTGGCCCCGGGGTGGGGAGAGTATGTTGTGGGGGGTCCTGGTGAGAACAGCCTTTCTGGCAAGACAGGCATCCACTTCAAAATCTCGGCTCAAAAAGGGCAGCAGGGCTGTGCTCCAACCAGGCATGGCCCCCCAGTTCTCCCCTGCGCCCCCATCTCCACGGAGGACCCAGGTGGGGGTCCCCAGGAGAGAAACACCTATTTGGAGGCCGTGGGGGGGGAGGAGAGGGGCGTTCCGGGCGCCCGCACAGCCTGCAGAGAACTGCTGAGAGGGAGAGAGAACCGGCCACCACCAGGGGACAGATGGGGACCTGGGTCTGGGCAGGGGGCCGGCAAGAAGGGGCTCCTATGAGCCTGGGGTGAGGAGAGGCCATCGTGGGTGGGGAGGGGGAGGCGGGGGGAGTGGCCATGGCCGAGCAACCTGGAGATGGGAAAGAAGTTGGTTTCAATACAAAAATAAATATATTTGAATTCCACTTAAGATGAGGTGAAGGTTTCCAAAGCGTGGACCAAGGGACCTGGGGACCAAAACAGACTGTGGGAGGGGCCTGGGCGAGCCCCGGTGGGCGTCTGTGGGGGGAGCCGGCAGCCAGCACGTCCAGGGGCAGTGCCGGGGGCAGGGTTGGGGGGGAGCTGGGTCGGTGGGCGAGCTCCTGCCCCCTCTCCCGCAGTCCAGAGACAGCATGGTTAGAGAGACAGAGGTAGATTAAAACGTCATGATTAAAAGCAGATTAGTTTTCTAGGCTTCTCAGATTAAAAAAACCAAACAATCAAGCAATCGTTCCGAAAGGTAGCTTGGTGGTACCTCTGCTGACCCATGTGTGCCCTGGGCTGTCCCTGCCTGGGCCGGCTGAGCCGGGGGCGGCGCTGGGCACTCACGCGGGTGCCCACAGTCAGCTGGGTGTGGGCGTGCGGGGTCCCCACCCGCGGCCGCTACTTCCGCAGGTAGCGCTGTGCCAGTATGGCTGCGTCCAAAGGGTTCATGGGCTGCGCGTCGTGGCCCAGCCGTCGCACGGGTGGCACGCTGCCAAACTGCCGCTTGGGCACCCAGCTCCGGGCCTCGTGGACCGAGCTCTTCTCCTCGGCCAGCAGCAGCTGCTGCCGCATGTAGTTCTCGAACTCATACTGGGAGCACTCCTCCGTGACCTTCGCCTGCGGGCGGGGAGGCAGAGGGGTTTGTGGGTGCCGGTCGGGGAGCCCAAGGTCCTGCTCTTACTCTGGACGCCACTAGCTGCCGCCCAGCAGCCTGGGAGGGTATGGCAGCGCCACAGAGCTCTGAGCTGGGTGCCCAGCTTCCCTGGGAAGGGGACAGGAACCCCCCAGAGTGGTTCCAAGGCACGCCAGGTCTCCGAGGCTGAGCTCAGCCCCTGGGGGAACCCTTTCTCTGTGCTCGGCCTACGCTGAGCTCCTCAAGAGGCCAGGGCGTGGTGACACATGCAGCCCCGGGCAGGGCTCAGAAGTGGGGTGGACACGGAGCTCCTTCCCCTCCAACATGGCGCCTAGACGAAACTGTTTGACCAGATTCCTCCTTCTAGCATGAGGACCAGGACACGGGCCTGCAGCCAGGCGTGGCACCTCACACCATCCTGTGGCCACCCGGCACCCAGATCTGTGGCCTTCCCTCGCAGGGCCCAGCACTTTCTCCAGTCCAGGGAGGGGTTGTGAAGGGAGGAAACGGGGAGAAATGAGTCATCTGGAAGCAGAGGCCTAGGAGTGTGACTGTGAGACGCTGGCACGTGCAGAGTCAGGCCGGGCAGGGGAGGCGGCCCCGGCCCCCCACAGCCCTCGCTCAGACCCCGCCCCAGTCCTGCCTGCCAGGGCGTGTGTCCCCGCACTCACCTCCTGCGCACTGTCTGCGCCGCTTAGCTGGTCATCGATGTCAGGCACGACTTGCAGAGGCCCGCTCAGGGACGACAGGGACTGCCTGCAGGGGCGCACTGGTCAGCCTGGCCCCAGGGAGGCCAGCTGACCACAACCCCGAGATTGTGCGGGCAGCACCCAGCTCCACACTTTCTCCGCGCGAGGGACCTCCTTCTCCGAGCTCTCTCCTCGTGGCAGACGCAGCCGTCCCTGCAGGCTCCGGGCATGCCCAGCCCACAGCTGGCATCCTCCGATGTGCAGGAAACGGTCAACCCCGCGTTCCATCCTCCCAGAAACCCTGGAGCTCTGCCACCCTGGACGGGGGACAGGCCTGCCTGCCCACTCACCACGAGGCGATGATGGCACTGAGGGCCTCCAGGACGTCGGTGGCGGCGAGGCGCTGCTGGGGGTCGAGGACCAACAGTTTGCGGATGAGACACACCGTGTTCTCCGAAACCCGCCCATCCCTGAGAGGCAGAGGAGCAGGTTCAGAGGGACAGGCTGGCGGGTGGGGCTGGCTCCCCCTCCCCCCTCGCCCGTGGGCAGGACTCACTCGGGGATCGTGTACTCGGCCGCCTTGATCTTGCGGAAGAGCTCCTGCGGGATGCTGTCGTAGAAGGGGAACTGGCCGTACAGCATGGTGAAGAGCACTACGCCCAGGGCCCACATGTCACTCGGCTTGCCCCGGTATGGCCGGCCTGCGGGCGCAGGGACACACACTCAGCTCGCGGGTCCCCGACCCTCCCTCTGGACACTCTCCTGCCGGCTCTCCCCAGCCCTGGGCGGTTCCTCTCGTGCCGAGTCCACTCATGTTCTGTGACTACTCCCAGCTCAGCAGGACTGAAAAGGGACCCCCCGGACTCAGGGTCCTCCCCGGGATGCTCCTGCTCTCCTGGGTAGCAGTGTCCCAGCAGGTGGCCTCAGTGGCCCCCTGCTCCGAGGCCCCTGCCAGTGCTGAGCGGGAATGGAGAGGTGGAACGCTCATGACACTCAGTCTACACCTCGAGGGGAGGCAGGGTTCCCTCTCTTCTCCAAGGAGTAAACTGGGGCCCGGGGGAGTCTTGTGCCACATCCTGAGTGGACTGTGCCAACTCTCCCTCCAGCAACTGCCACCGGGGCTGGGTTCCTGGCAAGGGCAAATCCCTCCTGACTGACCCCCCCACAAGTACAACCACCGCCCCGCCCGCCACAACCACAGCCCCCCAGCCCAGATCGCTGTCCTGACTCAGCCCCGCGTGCGTGGGCGCCAGAGCACTCGTTGGGGTGCTGGGGCACCATGGGGCAGGAGGGTTCTGGAGGTGAGGCAGGGTTGAGCACGTGGCCCCCAGGGCCTGCCCCTGGCCTCCCCCACGTGGCCGTTTCCCCTGCTCAGGCTCAGGAAGCCCCACGCAGCTGACCTCAAGGGGCGGTGGGGGAGCCGGGAGGGGGCACTGTCGGGGCCTGTGCACGCTTCCCCCAAGGCTGCCCCAGCCCAGGCCAGCTCAAAGGGCTCTCCCACTTCCAAGCTGGAGTGTCGGGGCAGAGATGAACACAGACGGCAGCCCTCAGCTCTGCCTGTGCCACTGGCCTGGCTACACGGTGCCGCTCCTCCCTTGGGGGGGCCCCGACAAGGCCCATCCCCACTGGTCCTGGCAGCAGCGCCTCAGAGAAGACACAGGTGTCTACAGGAGGGGACCGACCCTGGCAGGGCCTTACCGCTGAGCACGTCGGGGCTGATGTAGGCGGGGCTCCCCCTCTGGTCCTTCAGCAGGTCCCCCTCGCTCACCAGGTGCTTCCCCAGGCAGAAGTTGGTGATGGTGATCCGATGTGTCCTGCGAGGAGGACCAGAGTGAGCGACCGCGTGTCTGCACCCCTGAGCACCCCAGCTGACCCAGGGCTCACGCCCCCTGTCCTCGATGCCTCCTCCAGGGAGTGTGGGGGTGCCACCTGCTGGGAGCCAAGTGCCTCTGACCAGGCGAGTGTTTCAGGGGCTACCCGGCACTGCCCCAGAGGAAAGCTCAGGGCCTGGAATAAAGCAGCTCCCAGAAGACCCAGCAGGGGAGGCCAGCTGCACAGTCCCCTTGCAGGTGTGGATGGGCGAGGGGGAACTCAAAGGGTCTTGGGGGCTGCCCGCAGGCACTGTCTCCCCTGAGCTGGCCTCTTTGGTCATCAGTGTCACTGGGTGAGCATGGGGCTGAGCTCACGGGGTTGGGAGGCACGGGTGGGAGGCTGCCCAGGGGCTGTTTCTCCCATCCAGGGCGGTCTGCAAGGGAATGTGCCCCACAAGGACATGCAGGCGCAGAAGGTCCCCTGGTCATGGAGTGCCCCTGAGATGGACACTTATGGGCGCCCCGGAGCCCTTGGCCTGCTGTTCTGCTCTGTCACTGCAGACACCTCCCCACGTAAGCCTCTGCCCGACCTAGAACTGGAGCCCCCTCACAGTACCCCCATTACAGGGGAGCTCTGGGCTCAGACCCCTTCTCAGCTCACACAGGGAACACAGGGCCAAGGCACTTTCCTGCAGGGCAACCCCTGAGCAGAGAAGGGAGGGCAGGGAGGCAGCCCCCGGGGGCCCAGCAGCAAGGCAGGGGGGCTGGCTCAGGGGCTCTGAGGCCCGACTGACCAACCTAGGGCTGAGAGCTGCTCCCCTCCCCAGAAGCTGGTCCCTGAGGCCTGAGAGCCCTTTGAGCTGGCCTGGGGGAATTCTGCTGGCAGGATCAGCCCGGGGCCAAACAAAGGCCAGCCTGTCCTCTGCATTCCAACGGGAAACGTTGACTCTGGCTCACCATGCAGGCCCGCCCTTTGGATGCCACAGAAATTGGGCCAGTGGCCACAAGGTGGCCAGAGCCCAGGGGAGTTGCAGAGGGTCTCGGTCCAGGCCCACTCGCAAGCTGAGCCTCAGTCTACTTGGCTCGGAACCTCCCAGGTCACAATGCCTGACCGTGGGAAGAGACCAGGCCCCCAGGCTGGAAGTCCCCAAGGTGCAGAAGCACCGGCTTTCTCCTCCGCGGGCCACTGCAGGGGGAAGCGTCCCCTCGCGCAGACACCCAGAAGGGGGGCTGAGGAGGGAAGTTCCTGGTCTGGTTCTGCCGGCCATCCCCTGGCGGTGTGGGCAGGGGCGGGCGATTTTATCTCTTACTAAACCTCAATCTCCTCATCTAACTCCTGTGCTGGGTTTTAACAAAATCAGATAATCCAAGGAAAGCACTCAGCCGGTGCCTGGTGAGGCACGGAGTCTGACGCCTTCCCCAGGGTGAGTCACAGAAGCTCCCGAGGGGAGTGTCTGGGAAAGAGACCATCTTGGAGGGGGCAGGTGAGGCGCAGGGGGCAAGGCAGGCGGGGCTGGACGGGCTGAGACCACCTGGCTGTCCAGCAGGGCTGCACTGCTTGCCACAGGAAACCCACCTCAAGGTCCAGTGCTCAGATCCCTGGGGGCTGGGCCACTCTCCCCTGTCCTGCCCCCCCCCCCCCCGCCCCCAGCTCATTTGCTGGGTGGGTACCTGGATCCCGGGGGTGGGGGGGTGGGGGGTGGTCCCAGACCTCAGCCTGGTGCTGTCAGGAGGTGGCAACGGCTGGCAGGCAAGCGCTGTGCGTCAGCGGCCCGCAGGGTGAGTCACGCGTCAGCTATGGCCTCTGGGCCACTGTAGTGTTTTTCTCTTTTTCTAGGAACTTGGTCTGTAGCTTGCTACCCAAAGAGAAAGGAGGAAGAACGCGGCTACTGCAAGCCTCGCATTACCCCAGAGGGGATTTCAGACGTCAAGCTGGTGTGCATGCCAGCCACATGGTCCCCAGGTGGACGCTCGCCTTCCCCGGGAGGGGAGGAGGCTGCGGGCAGGCTCTGGGCCACCCGAGTGGGTGCCTGCACCACGCCTCTGTCCTCACCAGGGACTCTGAGACTCAAACGACAGGCAAGGAGAACCGGACTGTCCTCAAAGGGAGGCATCAGAGTGACAGAAGCATGGACTAGACAGTGTCTGAGGGGGTGCCACGGCCTGAGAACACAGGTGCACACGCACCATGCACACACAACCCCGCCAACTACGACAATGGGACATTCAAGCACACACATCCCCACCCCAGATGCGCAGAGAAGCTCCAGGCTTCCCCAGGGAGTGTGACCTTTGGACTCCATCCCCCAACCGCAGGCCTTGGAGAAAAGACAGCGGAAGCTGACCCTAAGTGGGACCGGAGGCCAGGGCCTGTGGGGTTAGAGGGCAGGAGCAAAAGGCTGTTCCTGCAGCAACCCCAGATGTGGGGTGGGGGGTGGGGGGAACGACAACTGAGCGGGTTCAGGGAGCCTCAGTGCCGAGCACGGCAGTGACTGGCTCGAGTCCCGAGTCCTGGGTGGAAGCGGCTATCCGCAGGGCTGACTCTGCCATCCTGCCCTTCTCACCGGCGTGCTGGGGCCCTCGCCACCTCTGGTCCTGTCATACAGGTTCACAGGGCAGCCCCCTCTGCGATCTCTGAGGGAAGACACAGGCGCTCAGGTCTGGCCTTCAGGAGCCCCAAGAGGCGCTGCTGTGCCTGGCTGTGGCCCACGGGTCCGGTCCTTTGGACAAGCATCTGTTCATGGCCACTCCACAGACAGCAGCGGTCACGAGGGGTGTGGGGGACAGAGGGGCAGCCGCAAGCCCAGCAGGCATCTTGGATCCCGGCGCCCCCTAACCCCTGATAGTTTCTTGGGGGAGGGGCGCTTCCCACCCCAGGGAACACAGGGATCCCCAAGCCGTGTCTGCTCTGAGTCAAGCTGTCTCCACCACAGCTCTCCCTATAGCACAGGCACAGCTCAGGGGCAGCAGGGTGGGCGAGTGGGCACTGAGCAGGCCCGTCCTGTCCACTCCAGGCATCAGACAACAGCCTGAAGCAGGGCCTCGCTGTCTCCCTCTGAGGACAGGGGCGAAACTGGAGTTGCCAGACCCCTTACAAAACCAGAGATGGCTCACTTGCTGGGTCAAGGGGCACAGCCTGACTGGTGTCCTGCCCAGGCCCCATGGACACAGCCTGACCTGTGTCTCGGCCTGAAGCTGCCTGCCGAGCAACTCCCTTGCCCAGCCCTGCCCCGCGGACCAGCTGACGGAAGGACACAGCCTCACCTGCCCCAGGTTCACACTCATTAGAGCCCGAAAGATGCCACTGATGAACGGGCTGGGGTGGCGCTTCAACACACCCCATGTGACAGCCTGAGCAAGTGCCATGATCCTGGGCAGCAAAGGCAGAGAAAGGCGCCTCCCACCCGGCCCCACCGCTGTGTGACAGGAGCACCAGAAGCGAGACTCACCTCTTATTGAGCACCATGTTCCCGAGCTTCAGGTCTCGGTGCACGATGTTTTTCTGGAAAACAAAAAACCTCTTGTTGGAACCCTGAGGGTGAGCACAGGAAAGGGCCCCTGGGCTGTCCCAGGCCTGGAGTGGGGGACAGGAGGGACGGCAGCTCCTCGGCTCCTCCCCTCCCTTCTGCCCATTCGACACCATCCATCTGAGTGCGCGCTGAGGGGAACTGCCAGGTTTCGGGGCCCGGGGCCTCCGGGCTGAGTGCGGCAGCCTGTCCTGTCCTGCATGGGCACAGGCCATTCTAACCTGGAACTCGGGGGACCAAGACGCCCCACCCCCAAGAGAAACTCACCAGCTCAGATGCAGCCTGACTGTCCCAAGGCTGCCCCTCCCTTCCCCGACCCGGACCCCAGCTCAACCTCCGGGTGGGCAGGGGCCTGGGCCAGGGCCGCTCACCTGGTGCAGGGCCTCCACCACGCGCACCACGTCATAGAAGATGACCACCGTCTCCCGCTCACTGAGCCGCTTCTCCTTGATGACGTAGTGCTGCAGGTTGATCAGATCGGCTGTCTTGTCGCTGAAGTCGTGGGCACACAGGCAGTCGAGAACCAGGCAGATGCGCTTCTTCATCTTCTTAACCATCCGGCCGGACTCAGTGTCTTCCACAATTTCACAGGTGCGGTCCTGGGAGGCACAAGATGGGGGCGGGGCTGAGCCATGGGGGACCTGCTGGGAGCCCAAGGGGGAGAGCCTGCGACAAACCAGCCATGGGTGGGCTCTAGAAGGGTCTCAGAGAAGGCATGAACCACACAGTTTAGTTTCCTGGATACCAAGGGCCAGATCCAGCCAAGAGGACGCCCAGCCCAGGCTTCACATTTTGATGCCAATACAAAAAATTCTGTGCAGGTGAGTTGTAAGGGCCAGGCACATCGCATATAGTAACCCAGGCAACTCTAGGGAACCCAGCCACGACCACTGTCACTTCCCATGTCCAAGACAGTGGAAGCTAAGTGCTGTGGGTGCCGACTGAGAAGCCTGTTCTCATCTGGAGGGGAGACCTGGGACCGCCGTGGACCAGGAAACTCTGGCAATGCCTGGTTTGAGCTGCAGGACCAGGCCAATGCACCAAACCTCTCCAGGCTCCTGACTCCCCCTCCAGAAGGTGCAGCCCCTGATCAATGCTCTCAGGATGCTGGGAAAAGTCACAAGACTATCCAGCGTGAAGCATCCGTGCCCCAGTTGCAGGTTCTGGACCCATTTTCCTTACTGAAGAGCATTCCAACCCTGACAAGGAGCAGACGCTACTCAGGACTTTTATCCTCATCATGGGCTGTCACCTCTGGGGACTCCTGGGAGCTGGTGCCGACCTTTTTCCCTGAGACCCAGGATCACATCTCTCCTTCCCTCCTGCCGAGGCCTGGCAGAACGGCAGAAACATGGATGATTGTAGAAACAGTGCTAATCACCCAGGTTCCTTTTCCAAAACTGAGATGGCACCTGGGCTTGGGACTCATAGTTCTGATAATCCGGCAGAGATGGAACACCGAGAAGTGACAGTCACCTGCCACTTACGTCCCCATTTGAGGGAAAGCCTACATTTTCAGAGCTGCCCAACAGGACTCTGAACAAAGGCCTCGGAGGGATGGATGTACAGGGTGAAGACAAGCTCCACTAACGTAACGTCTCAGGAAATGGAACTGCCGGGGTGGGAACGATGGTTAAAGACAAGCCTGGACAGGGCAGGCAGATGGGAGCAGGACACTCACTCCTTGTGGGTGTCACAGATGAGGAGCCACTGCTGAGGGACCCCATGAAACTTGCCAGGAGGTCACACCACTTGAGTCCAGGACTGAGCCCCAAATGCTAGATATGGCCCAGCTCCACCTGCATCCCACATTCTAGCATGCCCCCAGCTTGGCCTGTCATTGCTCTGTGGGCCCGACTCGGCGGCCTCCAAGCCCCATCGACCTGACCCTTCCCGCCAGAGACGTGACCCTCCCTTTGCCCAGGGAGGCTGCTGAAGGCCGGGCACTGCCCGGGACCTCCTGGGACCAGAGCTGACCGCAGAGTTCCCCAGGAGGCCCAAGGCCTGTTTCCAGTGCCCGCCCAGCCAATTCCTCACAGCCTGACAAGAAGGAGCCCCTGTGTCTTTAAGGAACTTCCTGCTTTCCTCAGTTCTTGGAACAGCATAAACTGTGGTTGTTCCCACCAGCCTGCAAACTCTCTGGCGGGAGCCCGGCCCCGGCCTGACCTCCAGCTCAGCCGCCTAGGAAGCCTCGCCGTGGCCGGCACACGGGGCCAGCGGGGCCAGCAGCTGGGGCTCGTCCTGCGCTCACCTGGAAGAGTCCGTGGTGGTGGACCACACCGTCCTGCGTGTGCAGGAGGGAGAGCAGGGAGAACTCGGTGTGCAGCAGCATCTTGCCTTGCCGCTCCTCTTGGCTTTCGATTCCTTGGTCCCCCCGCTCCTCAAGGGTCAGGATCTGCAGGAAGGCACACGCATGGAGAAAGGCCTGACTGCATGAAGTCACAGGAGGAGTGGGGTTCACGTCCCCCCACCCTGTGACACCGCGTGCACACACCCACGGGCACGTGCGAGGTGAGGTGAGACGGCCTGGGTAATTTATGCGCAGATAAAGCGCTTTAAATTGGGACCTGTTCAGAGTGAGACCGTGTGATCTTGATTGCTTCCCGGGAAGAAACGGCGCTACGCTGCTTCACGGGCGGCGCGGGTGTGAAGGTGGAGAGGGGGAGGAGAGGGCTGGAGGACGGCCTTTGAGGGTGCACACACAGACACACAGACACACACACACACACACACACACACGCCGTGCCTCACTTACCTTCAGCTGATAAAAGTCATCTGTGCCATCTTTTCTTGCCAAACACTGCACAATGCTGGGCACCGGAGAGTTGCCCAGACGAGGACCTACGGCACAGAGTTGCTGGCTTACTTCCCTGCTGCTGTGGGCAAAGGGGGTGGGTGGGGCCCCCAGGTGCTGCTCAGGGGACCTTTGAGGTGCTGGGGATCAGACTGTGGTCGATGGACAAAGGCAAGCGCCTTGCTCATTGTCCAAACTCTGGCCCCTCGCTGGCCGACTTCTCCGGAGCCCTGTCCTGTGGCATGGCACCACCAGGTCTTCTGAAAAGACCTTTTTTTTGGTGGGCACCACAGTCACAGTCACCAAACACCCCTCAAAAATGGAGTGGGGGGCTGGGACTTGCCTTGCACATGGCTAACTCAGTTTTGATCCCTGGAATTCCATATGGTTCCCAAGTAACGCCAAGAGTAATTCCTGAGCGTAGAGCCAGAAGTAATCCCCTCAGCATCACCTGGTGTGACCCAAAAAGACACAACACAACAATGGAGGGGACATGTGTGTCTGCATGCGGCACCCCTGCTTTCCCACGGGCACTGTTCTCACAGAGGAACTTCCCACAGTGGGTACAAGCAAGGCCCTCTGGAGAGCAGGTGTTTAAAGAGTGTTCCTTTGCTACCTGGACCCTCGGAATTGGCAATTCTGGAGTGGGGCTCCAAAATATCAGCACTGGGGCCGGAGCTACAGGGGATCCTATAAAGTGAATTCTACACAGGACAGAGTGTTTGCTTTGCATGTGGCTGACCAGGTTCGATCCCCGGTTATCCCATTTGGTCCCCCAAGCACCACCAGGACTAATTCCTGAATGCAGAGTCAGGAGTTAACTCCTGAGCATCGCTGAGTCACTGGGTGTGACCCAAAAAGCAAAAGTAAAAAAAAAGGAACCAGTGCTTCACCGGGTTGCCCCTACAGAGTCTGGCCCACACTCCGCCTGAACCAGCTGGCCCTGACTAGTCCCAGCTTCCGGAGCCTTCGTATTCTAGAGAACTCTGCAGCTCCTTGTTCTGTAGCAAGACCCTGCCTCAGTTCCCAGAAACGCCACGTGACCTGATCTGCTGAAAACTCTTACAATCAAAACTACTTCTCCTTCCTTCCTTCCTTCCTTCCTTCCTTCCTTCCTTCCTTCCTTCCTTCCTCCCTCCCTCCCTCCCTCCCTCCCTCCCTCCCTCTAAAGACTTGTCCAAAGACTTTCCTTGCTTTCCTTGTTCCCAGTCTCACATTCCATCTTCTCCAAGCTATTAGCTCTGGACCTGTGATGCTGGGGCCAGACAGATCACAGAGCAGGAGGTGGGGCACTTGCCTCACACGTGCCCAATCCTAGTGTGAATCCCCAGCATCCCGTATGGTTTCTGGAGCCCCTCCAGCAGTGATCCCTGAGTGCGGAGTGGGAAGCAAGCCCTGAGCACAGCCGGGTATGGCCACAAACCAAAGCAGACAGACTCACTCCTCAAGCCCGGGCCCAGCTCAGGGCCACTGCACACACTGTTCCTTCCGGAATGCTCTCAGTCTCCCTCTCCATCTCGATTCAGATGGTTCAGATGCTACTTCCTCATACTGACCTGCACTGTCTCTACAATTCTAAGCCCCTTCTTTTTTTGATTTGTTTTTGATCCACACCAGATGGTTCTCAGGGACATTCCTGGAGAGGTTCAGGGGGGGGAAATATGGGGTCCTGGAGATTCAAACTGGGGTCAGCTGCATATAAGGCAAGCACTCTACTCACTAAACTATTTCTCTGGCTTTCCTAGGTCCCTCTTATGTTCACACACACCATCTTGCTGACCTTCTTCAGGGCCCTTATGCCCTGGGAGCTTATGTGAGGTTCCCATTGTTTCTTTATTTAACATAAATAAAATAATGGGCAGCAACTTGTCAATTCAGTCACTCTGGTATCCCTGGGCGAGTGGAGTCTTCACCCCACTGCAAGCCTGAGCACGGGTATCTGGACCAGCCGGGACCCTCGGCCACAGAGGCCCTGCATACCTCTGGACCGGGGTCCACCCCAGCCCACAGCATTTCTGTGCCAGCTCCATATGCAGCAGGGGCTAGAGCACTTTGGGAAGCATCCCCTCCAAGAAAGGTCAGAGAAGGGCCTTGTGGACCCTTCTCTGGTGGACCGGGTTCTGTTCTAGTGCAGCTTGAGTGCTTCCGTGGGTGACATCATGGGGCACTCGGAGGACTCTGCACGAGGATGGCCCGCCTCTCAGCTGAGAATGAGCTAAGGACTTCAGCCAAAATGACAGGTCTTCCTTGCCCTGACTCCACTGCATGTTGGGGTGAGGTGGAGGCCAGGGCCTGCGTGCCATGTGGGTGGCATGTCCTGGTGTGGCCCCCATGAGGGCTGCCCCAGCCCCCCCCACCCCCTTGCGCCCCCCCCCCCCCCCCCCCCACTGCTCAGAGGCTTACCCAGGATGAATGGTCCTGCTCTCTTTGCGTTATTTCCGGAAATTCCACTTCCTAGAGCTTTCGCCCTGGCCGACGTCTCCCCAGCTCCTCTGTCGGATGCTCTCCGCTTCATCCTCAGCTCTGGTGAGACAAGACACGGTTGCTCTGACTGAGCAGGCTGAGAGAGCCTCCTCTCTGCTTCCCCGCCCCCCTCCCCATCCACACTCGCCTGCAAGTCTCTGGCTTGGGGCTGCGTCACACAGCTGCTGCTGCCGTTCCCCCAGCCGCTGTCACCTCCTCCCCCTCCCGGAGGGGCCTCCCAGGTTCCCGGTGACAAACAGAACTACAGCTCTTGACTGTGGCACTCAGGATTAATGAGGGGCTCAAGGGGAAGTGCTCGAAGCAGTGTGTGCAGGCCACGGAGGCGGGCGATCAGAGGAGAGAACGGCGTGTGTGCTGCAGACCCTGAGGCTGGGGGGGCCCAGGTAAGAAGGGGCACACCCACGCCCAGCTTCAGGGTGCATGGGGGGGCTACAATGCTCCAGGAGGCAGGGCAGGGCGAGAGTAAGGAGGAACGCGGCCTGCAGTCTGTGGGTGCACGCACGTAAGAGTAAGCGTGACTGTGAGACACGCAGAGCCCCTTCCACGGGGAACGGAGCTCAAGAAAAAGCCATGAAAGGAACAAACCAAAAACTCATGATTCTCACCCCTGCGTGACAACGTTCTCCCTAGCACCCTGACGCGCCTGCAGGCTCCTCAGAGAAGGTGCGCCCGACTCGGGGACAGCGCATGCACGGACTGCGTCCACCTGGAGCCCAACTGCCTGCGGAGTGGGCAAGCGGGACCCAGAGCCTGTACGTGACTCGCCCTTTTTTGAAACTGTCTACTGGATGGCCTGCTGGATGGCACGTCATGATTCAATCCTGCTTCACCAGCTTACTAGTTATATGTACGTCTTCTCCTTTTTCTTTGGTTTTGGGACCTGATCCTGTTCAGGAGCCACCCTCAGCATAGTGCCGGGGTCCCTCCTAGCAGTGCCGGGGGTCAAACTGGGGCCTCCCATATGTAAACACATGCTCCAGCCTTCTGAGCCCTCATCTGAGCCATGGAGTTTCTTTTCACGTGCAAGTATGTGTGGTTTTGTTGGTGACCCCTTGCAGTGCTCAGGGATCATGCCTGGCAGGGTTCACAGGACCTCATGGGGTACTGGGGACCGAACACAGGCTGGCTGCAAGGAAAGCAGATGCCTTACTGCTGGACCATCTCTCCAGCCCCAGTGTCTTTCTTTTTTTCAACGGGGCCACACCCAGCAGTGTCCGGGGTTTACTCCTGGCTCTGCAACTCAGGAATCACTCCTGGCAGTGCTTGGGGGACTGTATGGAATGCTGGGGAACGAACCCAGGTCGGACGCGTGCAAGGCAAACACCTTTACCTGCAGTACTGTGGCTCCAGGCCCTGGTTTGGTTTTTGGGCCATATCCAGCAGTGCTCAGGGATCACGCCTGGCGGGACTCAGAGGACCATATGGGAGTGCCAAGGATCGAAACCAGGTCAGTCGCCTGCCAGGCAAGCAGCCTGATGGCTATACCATCTCACCAGCCCTGAGCATTTCTCTTGTTTATTTCTAGTTCATTTATTCTTCCATCTTTACTGCAGTGTTTGCATTGATCTTATTATCAGAACACTCGATATTCTGGCCTAAACTGACTTAAGAAGCTATTTTTAGGGTCAGGGAATTGCTCACTGAGACCTCACAGGAGGTCCTGACTTCCTCCCCCCCCCCCCCCCCGCCCTCCCCAAAGTAAAACAGGAGAAAAAAAAAAAAGCAGGGCTGGAGTGATAGTAAGCAGGTAGGGTATTTGCCTTGCATGCGCCCAAACAGGGTTCTATCCCTGGCATTCCATAAGGTCCCTGAGTACTGCCAGGAGTGATCCCTCAGTGCAGAGCCAGGAGTAACCCCGGAGCACTGCTGGGTATAGCACCCCCCTACTGACCTCCCCTCAAAACAAACGAATTTAGGAGAAAAAAGTTCCTCTAGGATTTTGTTTTTCCTCCTGTTTTCCTTTTGTAAAAATGAGGCTGGAAAAACATCCTCAGGGCCTCTGACAGGAGAAACACAAACTTTACCATCCCTGACTCCTTAGATTTTTTTTTTGAGGTGGGGGTAGCAATGCTTAGGGGTTACTCCTGTCTCTGCGCTCAGAAATAGCTCCTGTGACACTCAGGGGAGTGTACGGGATGCTGGGATCGAATCCCCCAGGTCAGCTGTGAGCAAGGTGATACCCTGCTCAACAGAACAGAGAACAATAGTAAAGGTCGTACAAATGCTCCAGCCCCGCACACCACACCCCTCCCCCAGCTTTTTTTGAGTTAAAATCTGTTTCTGCTTCAGTCTCCCAAGCAGTGCTGGGGTTCTGGGAGTCACCCACAGACATCCTTGGCTTGATGCTGTTTGAGTCTGCCAGGGGCTGCTCCCGGAACCACTTGGGATCAGGAACCCCCCTAGCTCGCCGCAGCCGGTCACACACGCCAGCCTTAGGCACCAATTCCCCAGCCCAAAGAGGGCACAGGTTTTGTTTGGGGGTCAGGTCCAGAAGTACTCAGGGGCTGCTTCTCTTCTGCCTCTGTGCTCAGGGGGTGGCTCCTGGTGGTGGCTGGGGGACCATGCAGTGCTGGGGACTGAACACAGACCCCCCGCAAGCAAAGCCTGTGTGCAGTCCTTTGAGCTGTCTCTCTGTCCCCACAAACAGTTCTTTATCTTTACAATCATGGTAATAGCACTGTTTTTTTTTTGGATTGCACCCGGCGAAGCACAGGGGTTACTCCTGGCTCATGCACTCAGGAATTACTCCTGGCGGTGCTCGGGGGACCATATGGGATGCTGGGAATCGAACCCAGGTCGGCCATGTGCAAGGCCACTGCCCTACCTGCTGTGCTATTGCTCCAGCCCTGCAATAGCATTGTTTTATATTTGTGGTGCTGCTGCGCCATGCCCACCCCAGTGTGCCAAGATCCCCACACAAGGTTAAAAAAATTTTTTTTTGGGGGGGGGCACACCTGGCTCTGTGCCCGGTGGTGCTCAGGGGACCACATGTCCAGCCGGGATCAAAGGGGGGCCCTCTGCAGGTCAAGTAAGCGCTTTACCCACTGTTTTCTCTCCCTGGTCCACGAGGTTACATTTTTATGTAGTCAGGCAATTGGTCTTTTCCTTGTTCTGTTTCTGCTGCCACTCCTGGAAGCTGGGCCACCCCCGCTGCGGCTGGCCGACACCCTCCCACTGCCTTCACATAAGCCACCTCGAGAGCAATCTGCCTGCCCATCTTCAGGGCTGGGCCACGGGGCCCCCTGTGGAGCAGAGGCTGGTGGGGCCTGACTTCTGTCCCAGCGGGAGAAGAGCCTGTGTCCATCATGGCCAAGCAGTGGGGAAGAACCTGCCCCGAGGAGGCTCCGAAGGCTGGGCAGAGCGGGGCTGCAACGGGCTTAGCCTCTGCCTCCTTCTCCACCTCAATGTCACCTTCTCGGGGCGGGGAGGCGGCTCAGCGGAAAAGCCCTGGCACTGCCACGCGTGAGGCCCTGGGCCCTGTGCGGGAGGGCGGTTGTTGCCAAGTAGGCCCAGAGAATGAGGAGTCCTGTTCTGAGAGCAGCCTGCTGGGAACTCCCACCGCGGCCGCAGACTCACAGGGATTCTCCGCAGGACGCACACTTCGTGAGTGTCACCATATGCATTATGGCATCGGAATACAAATTCACTCGAGAAAAGAGAGCCCGGGGTGGGAGCGGGGTGGAACAGGGTGGAACAATGGAAAAGCAGGTAGGGATCCTTGCCTTGCATGTGGCTGACCTGGGTTCGATCTCCGGCATCCCATAATGTTCCCCCCAAGCACCAAGAGTGATTCCTGAGTGCAGAGCCAGGAGTAACAATCCCTGGCATCGACAGGTGTGATCCAAAAATTAAAGAAAAAAAAAAAAAACAAAGAGAGAGAACACCTGGGCGCCACTGCCCCCCCAGGGCCTGCCCCGCAGTGCCCCTGGAGTGAGTGGGTAACCCTCCTCCTGGCCCTGCTCTGTGCTTCCTGCAGCCAAGTCCCTGGAGAGCAGCCGGAGGCGTGGGCACAGCTGCGTGACGCTGCCCGCCCGCGCTCCTACGCACAGCCCGGTCTAGACAACAGTTTGCCTGAGCAGCTGCAGCACAGACAATGAGTGGGCTCAGCCTGACCCCACCCGCCCCGTGCACGGGCCCTGCTCCAAGCGGGGGGTGGCAGAAGGATGGCGGCAGATGGGCAGGGTGGGAGAGGGTGGCAGGGGAGTGAGCGGGCGGCTTCCCTTCCTGAGTGTCCCCTCATGCCACCACACGGGCAGGTCTAGAAGCGCGAATCTGGGAAGTGGTGGTGTTGTGCAGACGTCCAGAGACCCTGCTGCACCCCAGCCCCTGCAGACGTGCCCACCCCAGAGGCGCATCTGTCAAGGGTTCACAAACGCCGGGGGTGGGCCTCACCCTGTGATCTGGGATGCTGAGGCTCGGGGGACCCTGGCCCAGTCTGGCTGAGGGAGCCACTTGCCTGGAATGTCCAGGCCCTGGGTCAAGTCCGGCTAGAGCTGCCTTAGAATGTCCCTGAGCTGAGCTGGACTGCACCGGGCACTGTGGAACCTGGACTCCTCAATGGGGAGAACCTGGACTTCTCAATGGCTACAGGCCAGGAGGGAGGCCTGAAGAGACGCAGTGGAACCTGCCCTCAGTCCTGAGAGCATGGGGTATCTAGCGTGGCCCCGTGTGGGGAACACGGCACAGGTCCAGCAGGAGGGGGTAGCTGCCCTACCCTGTCCCTGGGGTTAACAGGTCATCACCCCCCACAGCTGCCGGGCAAGGCGAGTCAAACTCCCAGAAAGGCAATGAAGGCCTGGCTAGGAGCGACATGTTAGGGTCCACTGGTCCAAGGACGTGTGGAGCACTCAGCGACAGGAGGGTTGGCTGGGGTCGAGCACGGCAGGGCACAGTGCAACAGGCTAGAGAGGGACTGGAGAGACAGTACAAGGGTTAAGGCACTTGTCTTACGTGCAGCCAATCTGGGATCGATCCCTGGCACCTCACATGGTCCCCCGAGCCATGCCAGCAGTGAGCTCTGAGCACAGGCCAGGGAGTAAGCCACAAACACTGTTGGGGGTGGCTCCCAAACAAAAAACGAAAACAACAAAATAACAAGATGGTCAGGGCACCAGTTTCCAAAAGGAGGTGTGTTGGGGATGGAGAGGTAATACATGCCTTGCACACAACTGACTGCGGTTTGAGCCCCGACACCCCATGAGGCCCCCTGAGCCTTCCAGGACTGATCCCCGAGCACAGAGCCAGGAGTAAGCCCTGAGCACTGCCAGGTGTGACCCCAAAGCAAAACAAAACACCAATAGGAGATGGGTGCAAAGATAGGCCTGGGCCTGCCCCTTTCGGTCTCTCTACCTCCTGCAATGACCAAGCAGCTGAGGCCTGCAGGGAGAGAGGGGCTTTCCCAACAGTGCCAGGACCCCTCACACACAGGAGCTGCGTGCGAGCGCACACACATGCATGGGCCAGCGAGCCCCCAACCCCAAAGAAGAGGGACAGCAGTGGGTGTGCCCACATCTGCCCGATGAGTCTAGTCTCAACCCCATCCTGGGCTGCAGGGGTCCCTAAAACAAACCAGAGAAGGCAGAATGCAAAGGGCAAGCTGAGCATTGGGCTCCCTACATTTCCTGCTGAGTGTGTGTGCGTGTGCGTGTGTGTGTGTGTGTGTGTGTGTGTGTGTGTGAGAGAGAGAGAGAGAGAGAGAGAGAGAGAAAGAGAGAGAGCGCCTGCGTGAGCAGACATGAATGTGTGTGTACATGTGTGAGTGACAGCAGCAGCTGGTAGCGATGACTGGTCAGGGTCAGGCTGGGCCGACAGCGTCAGTATTCAAGCTGTCCCTGTCAGCAGCCCCTCTCTTGGGCACATGTTCCTAGCTCTGTCAAAACAAAGCAAGCACTAAGTTCCTGAGCTCGGCGGGTCTGTCTTCGGGGGGAGTCTGCTGAGGGCCAATTCTGCACCAAGCCCTGTGAGAGCAGAGTCATGCCTGTCCTCAGTCTTGTACGCCACACAAGGTTGAGGGTGTTGAGTCCAGGTCTGCCACAGCCCCCGAAAGAGAGCAGAGAAGACTACCACCAGGCCACCAGGGCAGAGCCACAGGGTCAGAGTGCTGCGTCTGTCAGTTAAGATGTAGAGAGAACTTTGCCGAAAACTGGGGTGTGAAAGGCACTGGGTGCCCGTGGCCCCCTGCCCAGCCCAGACACTGTCAGGTGGAAGGCACTGCCCTGCCCTACACTCACAGGCTGGGCACCCCCCGACCCAGCAAGGGCTTTGGAGAGCCAGCCCTGGTTCAGCATGCCACCACACTGGCCACAGTGCTGAACTTGGGGCAAATTGCTTGTTCTGGAGCCAGAGAGATAGCACAGTGGGTAAGGTGCTGGCCTTCAATCCCTGTCACTCCATGTGGCCTCCCATGGAGTGATCCCCAAGCACAGAGCCAGGAGGACGCCCTGAGCACTACTGGACGTGGCCCCTCAAACCAACAAAATCAAACAAATTGCTTGTTCTATATCTGCAACATACGAGTCCATAGCTGGCCTGAGGATCAGAGGTCCCCCTCCTGCCCTTCCTGCAGGAGGCTCAGCAAGGGGCTTCCTGGCACACTGTGAGCAACTGGCAGCCTCCAGTGCTAACTAAGCATAGGTGCTCTCAATAGTAGGTAATACATTAGGGCATAGAGATCAGGCGTAAAAGACCTTAAAAATGTTTCCGTTGGCTCATCTGAGACCATACGACTGAGAAACATGCTTAACTTGGGATAGGAGAGGGTTTGTGTGTGTGCATGTGTGTGGTGTGTGTGGATGTGCGTGTGTATGCATGCACTAAGAAGGTGGAAGGTGGTCTGTGTGTGTGTGTGTGTGTGTGCGCACTGAGAAGGAGAGATGCTGGGGGATGGGTGTGTGTGTGTGTGTGTGTGTGTGTGTGTGTGTGTGTGTGTGGTGGAGCTAAGTGGAAACGCTGGCAACCCCCAGTTCACATGCTGTCGTGGGGGGTACAGGGAGTACTGGTCTTTGGGGCAGAGGCACACAGAATCTCATCCTCCTCTTCTGTTGTCTGCTGGGAGGACAGGCTGGACCACCAGCTGGCCACAATCAGCTCTGGACAGGAAGTCCTACCCAGGATGTTGAGGTCACCCGAATGGTCCTACTTTGCAATCCAGTTGGGGGTGAGATACTGAGGGGCGGGGGAGGAATCTGGAATTAAGAACAGGCGCCGCTAGTCTCAGATCACTTGGAGGGGGCCTGGGGGGCGGAAACAGCACATACCCTGGGCTGCAAAATTTCCAGTATCAAAGAACTTAACTTCTGAGTGTATGCATTTATCAAAACAAACTGTGCCGTTAAAATAGCTGTGAAACTCACTGTGTATAAATATACTTCAATTTTTATTTATTTTTTAGTTTTGGGGCTATACCCGGTGATGCTCAGGGGTCACTTTTAGCTTGGGGGACCATCTGGAATGCTGGGGATCAAATCCAGGTTGGCTGCGTGCAAGGCAAGCACCCTACCCACTGTACTATCACTCTGGCCCAATTTTTTATTTTAAAGCAAGGGGCAACTTTCTTTCTTTCTTTCTTTCTTTTTCTTTCTTTCTATTGTACAAAGTAGTTCACAATATTTGATTACATTTAATATCCAAACATCAATCCCGCCACCATTATACCTTCTCACCACCATATTGTGGATGTTTCCATCCTGAACCCTAATGCCTGCCCCAAAGCAGAACCCAAATAATATATTTTGTATTGTTATGAAAAACTGCTGAAAATGCTACAAAAAAGTATCCTTAGAGGAAAGAGTGTGAAGATTGTTGTATTTCACCCAGGGGCCATTAAGACCTTCTACAAGTCTGTAAAAAACAAAAATTCCCTCCAAGATTGGTTGCCTCCTATTTTTTTTTTTTTTTTGTATTAGTGAAACACCATGAGGTACAGTTGTAGACTTACAAACTTTCATGCTTGGGTTTCAGTTATGCAATGATCGAGTACCCATCCCTCCACCAGTGCCCGTTCTCCACCACCAATGATCCCAGAAACCCTCCCACTCACCCTCCATCCCGTCGCTGTGGCAAGGCATTCTCAAGGGGCAACTTTAACCAGTCAAAGTGAGCATCTCTTGTAACAAATGCCACCAGGTTACTTTGGATATGCTGCACTGAGAAAATATATCAATTACTATTGCTGTTTTGCCAATACAGCATAACCTGAATCTGATTAAGGGTGAACCCAAAGAGAGGACACTCCACAAAGCAGGTCTGTGGGCTCAGAAACACCAAGCTGGGTGCGGCCCAAACACCCAAAATAAACAAGTCATGATGGGGCTGGAGCGGGCAGGGCGTTTGCCTTGCACAGAGCTGACCCGGATTCGATCCCTGGCATCCCACATGGTCCCCTGAGCACTGCCAGAAGTAATTATTGAGTGCAGAGCCAGGAGTAACCCTGGGTGTGACCCAAAAAACAAACAAAAAAACCCCAAAAAGTCGAGAACCAGAGAGATAATACAGTGGGTATGGCACTAGATTTGCATGTGGCTCACCCAGAGTTGATCCCTGGCATCCATATGATTCTCCCCCAAGTCCCGCCAGGAGAAAACCCTGAGCACAGAGCCAGGAATAAGCCCTGGCCTGTTGCCAGGTATGGCTCTAAAATTAAACCCAAACAAAAGGAAACCTCGGGGCTGGAGAGAGAGAACAGTGGGTAGGGCTCTTGCTCTGCACTCGGCTTACAGGGACTACATCCCTGGCACCACATGCTGGTCCCCTGAGCCCTCTAGGAGCGATCCCTGAGCACAGAATCAGGAGAGAGGCCTGCGCACTGCAGGTGTGGCCCCCAAACCAAGCACACAGACAAGAGCAGCAGTGCTGCAACCGCAGCAGCTTCCCGACACGTGCCAGCCAGGAGAGCTGGCAAGGTGAGAGCATGGTGGGGCACAGCGTCCCCACTCACTGGGGTGTCGGCAGGATCAGGAGACCTGCAGGAAGAGCTCCCAGGGCCCGGCTCCTGGGGACACGGCCCCCAGAGGTGGGACTGCAACCTCAGGCCTGTGAGCCGGGCTGGCCTGGCCAGAGCAGTTCAGTCTCGGCGTCCCTGCAGGCCTCCACCCTGCGCTGACCAGCTAAGGGAAAATGAGGCCTGCATGCAATCGCCAGGTCTGCCACCTGGTGGCAACATTTTGCAGAGCACCGTGGAGGCGGCTCCAAAGCACAGGTGAAGGGCAGGGCGCCAAGGAAAGGGCTCAGCGCCCTCCAAGCCCAGCCCACTGCCCTTTCTCTGCCGCTCAGGGTCTCGGTCACCTCTGCTGCTGAGGTCTCCCCAATGCCCAGTCAGCCTGGCCAGATCCAGTATGTCCTCCTGACTGCATGGTCCTATGTGTCCCCTGAATCCAGCCCTGCCCACGAGCACCTGGAGTGGCGCCCTCCCGGAGGCCTGGCCTCTCCCCCAGCTCTCAGGCACCCGGGAGCCGCTGTCCTGCAGTCCGTGTGAGGACCCCGGGTTTAACTGTCCGGCTTTCCTAGCCGATGGTCCCCCACGAGCAAGCAACCCCGATTCACTACTGCTTCCCTGCACCCCACCCAGGGGCTGGCAAACTACTAACACAGACTGGCGAAAACACAGAGCACTTGTGAGAGAGGGGCGCCCAGGAGGAAGGGGTGACGCAGGGCCAGAGTGTCATGGGGCCAAAGTGACGGTACAGCAGGGAGGGCAACTCACTGGCACGCGGCAGACCTGTGCTCGATCCCCGGCATACCAGGCGGCCCCCAGCACTGCTAGGAGTGACCTTTGAGTGCAGAGCCAGGAGCAAGCCAGGAGCACCACTGGTGTGGCCTTCTCCCGCCAAAAGAGCTGCCACTGCTGCAGGTAACTGCTGACAGGCCTGGGGTCAATCTGGCCTCACATGGTCCCCAAACACCCCAAGCACCCTGGGCACAGAGTCAGAACTAGCCCCCACCCCCATTCCAGTGAGACTACACACTGAGACTCCCACCGAAAGTGGCCTGGTTAGTGGTCGAAGGAGTTAGTGTGTGCAGACTGCCCAGATCTGTAGCCAGACTGCCTGAGAGTCACACTGTTCAGCAGCTCCTCTCTGAGGCCAGCTGTGCTCTGGGGATGCCCAGCCCAGAGGGGACAGCTCCAATACCTCCTCCTCGCGACCATTCTCCTGGAAACAGCGGGCGGCCAGGCCCAGAGTGAGAGAGTGAGGACAGGACAGGCCAGACGGATCCCTGAAAAATCAGCATGGCAGGCTTCGCCAGACCCGCGCAGGAGCACCGAAGGCTGGAGTACTGAGACATCCCCTCCCCCAACTCCAGACAACAAGCAGTGCCCCCCCCCCGCCAACACACACACACACACACGCACACACACACGCCCGCACGCAGTGTCCCCCTGACCAAGAACTCTGTGAGCTGCCACCAGCTCCCCTCAGGCTAGTCTCCACAGAACCTCCCAGAGGAGCAGAACAATCCAATTCCGTGGCACCAAGCATTTCAGACCAGGACCCACTGCCTGTGGGAAAGTGAGTGGGCTGGAGGTCATGTCATGTGGGTTTAAAGTTCAGCTTCAGTCACTAGCTACCTGTGACCCTGAGCCAGTCACTGACCCTCTGAGAGTCACCTACCCTACCTGGGCCTCAGTTTCCCCATCTGTAAAAGAGGGATGCCAGAAGGCTCAGTTGTGACCCATGGCTGGTGCCGCCCCACTCCAAGCTAAAGTGCTCCCTCTTAGTCTTCCCATTCCGCTAACATGTGGGCTGGGCTGGGGGAGACGCCTGTGCTGCTCGCTGCCTGATTGGGGGGTGTCCCCCAGTCACCCCGGAGTGTGGGTGACAGTGACCCCATCACTGAGTCACCTCCCCAGAAGCCACTAGGAGCTGTGTGCATCGTGCCCAGGATGGCACTGGGGACAGAAGGGTGGATCACACCTCCACACACAGCCCTGCCCCACTTTCAGCCAGGGTGAGGGCAGCGCTGTCTGGCTGTGCTGACCCTCCCAGGGGCCCACAGAGGGCCCACAGCACAAGTCAGCTGTCATTCTCCAACACCGCACAGCACCTGGCCACCTCGGCACCCAACGACCCCAGCCCTTCCAGGATGCATGGCAGGGGTGCCTCCAGCAGTACTCAGAGCCATGGGGAGGGTGCCCTGCTCTCAGCCTTGGGAGGGTGCCTCCAGCAGTGCTCTGAGCCATGGGGAGGGTGCCCTGCTCTGAGCCATGGGGGGAGGGTACCTGTGGCAGCCAGAGAGGAAGTGACTCAGTCCTGTGGAAGTGGGCGGGACGCTGAGAACAGGGCTGCTCCCCTCAACATCCGCACCAGGTCTGGGTCTCGGGGCTCCTCCACCGAACTACACTGGACTGAGTGCAGTCCGGGGAGGCTAGCAGGGGCCCAAATCTGCTGCTCCCAGGATGGGGGACTAGCTCTCGCCCCCTCCAGGAGGCAAGATTCCCACACGAGGGGACTATGGGAACAGAGGTGCCTTCAGGCCCTGCCCTGAGACTGTCCCCGAGGCCACGCCTCAGCCCCACTGAGGGAGGGCAGGGGTTCATCCATAGCCGCTTGCCAGCCTGCCACTAGCTCACCCTCCCAAGAGCCTCCAGAAGCAGCTGATGTGACAACAGAAACTCCGTCACCGTGTGTGGGTGTTGGAGGCGGAAGGGGCCGGTGCCTGAGCTCTTCCTTGGGGTGTGGCACCCAGCCCTCTCACACTGGGACTCAGCTGAGCACAAGGCTTGGGAGTCACTGTCACAGGGGTGGGGGGCGCACAGCCATGTAGAGGGGGATGGCCGGGACTCATGCCAGCCTGCTCTGACACTCTTGGCTTAGAAACGAGGGTGCCACTGGGGGCCCCTGGCCTGAGCCCAGGATTAAGGCCGCCGGCTCCTGTGCAGGATCCCCTGAGGAATGCAGGCTCCGGCCACCCAGCGTGGCCCAGATTGGGCGAGTCTGAGAGCCCCTTTGTGTTCACCGTGTGACCTGGACTCGTGCTGCCATGCCCTGCAGTCACCTCACCTCCGGAGAGGACAGTGCCAGCCCCTCAGGGTTCCCTGGGGACAGCCAGGGGGAGCCACAGTGGGGCGGGGGGAGGGGGAACACACCAGACCAACGTTCAGTCTTTCCCCTTCACTCCAGCCTTCAGAGCGACAGACGGGAAAGCCTGCGCCAGGCCCAGGGGCCTGCGATTCTCTCTTTATACCATTTTTAATAGCAAAAAATCATTACAATCATCCTGTGAGAAAAGCAGCTTGGACTAGGGCCAGCAACCTGCCTTTCCTTAACTGCCTGGAGCAAAAATTTAAGTCAATTTCGCAACAATGAACAATACAGTTGAGCCTCCGCGCTGCTGGCTGCGGTGGCGCAGAGGGCCAAGTCCAGAAGGGGCCGGTAGGGTCTGACGTCACAGTCCTCTTGCTGGCACTGGGATGGCTGAACGCATGCCCCCGAGTCACTGGCCACCCGGTCTGCTTGCCCTCACACACTGCTTGCTTGGGTCTGTGAAGAGGGGGAGCGCCCAGGCTCAGGACCAGGGCCTACCCACCTGAGAAGGCCCTGCACAGGCCCCGCAGGTGCACAGAAACCGTGTGAACCCACAGCTGCCCAGGGAGAGTGAGATGTGGGCCACAGGCCCCACCATCCCTCAGCCTTGACAATATGGATGCGCTGGGAAGCACGTTGTCAGGCTTCTGTAACTCTTGAATGTCACGGAGTGGAGGGTACAGACCCCCCACACCCCCCAGCTCCAGGGCTGGGTCCACTGTGGACCAAAGCACTCCAAGATGACACACAGTTAGTTGTCTTCAGCCACACCTAACAAAGAGGAGTATGCTCACCGATGTTACCTGAGCAGTGCCCCCCAAACACTGGCCGAACCACAGGAACCGGAGCACGCTCCACCCCAACAGGGGAGAGAGAGAGAACGGGCTCTGGAGCAGGCTTCCTGACCCTTTCCCACCCACCCCTTCCCCCAAGCAATGCAACACAGGCAGGCGCTGCCACAAACACTTTAGACCCACAGCGTGGGTGATTCTGAGTTAAGCTTCAGGCCACTGGACCTTCAGAAACCTTTAATGGTTACTAAAATGTTCATGGCCCCAGCAATCAGCTGGGAAAGCC
The DNA here is from genome assembly GCF_029834395.1 of Sorex fumeus. Classification (NCBI taxonomy): domain Eukaryota; kingdom Metazoa; phylum Chordata; class Mammalia; order Eulipotyphla; family Soricidae; genus Sorex; species Sorex fumeus. Next base: position 51,483,569 of record NW_026606104.1, read on the forward strand.
CGTATGGATCATGACCCATTTAAGCAGCTAAGCAAGCCCTGACTCTCATCTACACAAGTGATACTGTCACCCAGGGTTGTTGGAATGATCCAGGTTTAGGGGTACGTGGTAGCAGCCTCAAGTACGACTCAGGGAAGGGGGTGCACTCTTCTGTTTGCTTAAGAAAGGTACATTTCCAGGGGATACTAAGTAATTTTTTTCCCAAAAAGGGGGTGGTATGCTAAATAAGTCAGGGACTTTGATAAAGGTAAAGGTAAAGGTAAAGGTAAAGGCCCTCCCGCTGATCATCAATTTGCTCGAGCGGGCCCAGTAACGTCTCCCTTGGAGACTTTGTTGTTACTGTGTCTGGCATATCGAATACGTCACGGGGAGCTTGCCGGGCTCTGCCGTGCGGGCGAGATACTCTCGGTAGCTTGCCGGGCTCCCCGAGAGGGGCGAAGGAATTGAACTCGGGTCGGCCATGTTGGCTGCGTGCAAGGCAAACGCCCAACCGCTGTGCTATCGCTCCAGCGCATAGTTTGATAGTTTTTTTTTTAAATTGGGGGTTCCAGGAGAGTCCAATGGATATTGCCTTGCATGCAGCTGACCCAGGTTTGATCCCCAGCACCCCATATGGTTCTCTGAGTTCTGCTAGGAGTGATCTGTGAGCACATACCCAGGAGTAAGCCCTGAGCATTGCCAGTGTAGCCCCCAAAAGATCTAAAAAAGTCTGAGCCTGAGGGGCTGAAAAGATAGCATAGGGGTTAAGATGATTTCTTACACAGCCAACTTGGGTTTGATTCCTGGTACCACATAAGCCCCTGAGCAGAAGTGGTCCCTGAGCAGTTAGAAAGCTCAGAGCGATACCAGGTATGGCCCCAAACCCAGTAATAACAAAAATCTCTGAACCCACTGGAACAAAGCAGACTCGGGTGGTTAGTGTGGCGGACCCCTCAGACAGGCGCCCTGCACCCTGGGCCTGAGTGTGATGCGGGGTGTGGGAGACACACCACATTCCTGTCCTTTCTCAGCTCTCCCAGGACACGTGGGGTGTGCCCTACGGTAAGGAGCACCCCTGACCCCCTGGAGGGCACCAACCTTTCCAAGAGGAGACCCGAAGCCTGGCTCCTTGGGAGGCCTCGTGGAGTCACTGAGACCCATTGGCTAAGGGCACGTGGGCCTCACCGGTGCTACCCCCTGCCACAACACAGCTCCATCTAACCCTCATGCCTCCCTCCACTTTAGGGAGGAGGCTAAGGTCGAAGAGAGGCGGTGACGTGTGGCATCCCTCAGCTCCAAGTGGCAGAACTGGGTTCCGAAGCCAGGTCTGAGGCGAGCCCAGGCCCTTCCCTGCTGGGTGACATGGCTGAGTCTCCTTACCCCCTCCCTAAGGGGCAAGTGGGGAGGGACTTGTCCAGGCAACTTCCATTCTCTGGCAGAAGAGAAGACTGTGGCTCTGTCACTGTCCCTTCCAGCTCTACAACTCTGCGAGTCCAAGATACCATGAGGGCAGGAGCTTGGAGTCACGTCAGTGTGGGCTGGGACCCGATGCTGCACCACCGCCCGCGTGACAGGCGTGGGTGACCTCATCCGCCACCTGGTGCTCCCGGGCACAGGCGGCCCCTACTCCCCTGACTGTGACGGCTCCTGAGATATGGGAAAGGACCTAGAGGTGGTGATCTCTCTTTGGGGGCGGCAGGGAGGCTCCCCAGTGATGCTCACTCCTGTGGGCCTGACAGTTTGATGCTAAGGCCAGGCGAAAGCAGAGCAGCCTGGGCTCAGGGGAGCTCTGGGGCCACGCAGTAGCGGGCATTAAACTCAGGAGCTCCAGCCCTCAGAGCTGTCCCTCTAGTTCTGGGTACTCCTGTTTCGTTCTGGTTTAATTTGGGGGCCACACCTAGCAGTACTCAGGGCTTACTGCTAGGTCTGTATTCAGAGATCACTCCTGATAGGTTGGGGGGGACCATATGGGATACCGGGAGGGCAAGCAAAGAGCCCTATCCACTACATTGCTCTGGATGGGGACTCTTCCTTTTTAAGCTACTTTCCTTCATGTTCCTTCTGAAGGGACCACCTTAGAAGAGGAGAGTATCCCTGAGAACTCAACCACCAAGCCAAGAGGAGATGACTCAAATGGACCATGTGCTTTGCCTGCAGGAGCCCCGGGCTCAGTCCCCAATACCACATGGTCCCCTGAGCACTGCTAGGAGCAGCCCTCATGCACCAAGCCGGGAGTAGCCTCTGAGCATTACCAGATGTGCTTCCCACCCCCAAGAAAAAAAAGAAAAACCGAACCAAGTCCCACATTCATACCAATAAGCAGCAGGACCCTGGGAACCTGGCTCTCCGGAACTGCAAAGTCCCACAGAACTCTGAACTTTGCCAGCTCCCAATGCTTCCCGAGAGGCTGAACCAACCTTCTTCCCAGGAGGACCTGCTATCCCCTTATCACTTCTCCAGCTCTGTCCAAACCCACAGGCAAAAATGATGGGCACGGGGCTGGAGAGATAGCACAGCGGGTAGGGCGTTTGCCTTACATGCGGCCGACCCGGGTTCGATTCCCAGCATCCCATATGGTCCCCTGAGCACTGCCAGGAGTGAATCTTGAGTGCAGAGCCAGGAGTAACCCCTGTGCATCGCCAGGTGTGACCAAAAAAGAAAAAAAAAAATGATGGGCACTCCCGTCTGCGTCTGCCAGTTCCCACCACCACACTGAGTCCAGGCTACTTTCTCTTCATTCTGGACCATCAAGTCACAGACTCATTAAAGACCCTCTTGCTGAGGAGGTGGGGGCTGCAAACAGCTCTGAATGTCAAGCGCCCTTCTTAGCTTTGCCACCTTCAGTCTTTCCTCAACGCTGGTGTTTTTTTAACTCAAGAGCTCAGACTCTGCTGTGCTGGGTAAACTGTTGGGGGCCTGCACTCAGCCCAGGACAGATGCCACCAGCCAGAGAAGGTGGCTGTCACGAGCTGGGCCCCCTACAGGGAAACGGTCACAGTGTCCTCTCAAGAAGGGAGGACCTCAACCGGAAGAGTACCTTTGCTGGGGAATAGCAGGCCCCTCTAGTTTACTAAAGGGAGGCCTAGGACCCAGCGACAGAGGGTAGGTTTAAAGCACTGCTTAGGATGAGTGACTGCGGGCTGTTCCTCCAAGCACGCTGGTGTAGCCCTGGAGGTCTCAAGCAATGCCAAGGTGGCCCATAGGGTTCCTGGCACTGCAGGACCCAAGCACCACCACATTCTAGGCCCTTGCACTAAACCACTGGTCCGGCTGGCTGCGAATAGTAGTCCACAGCCTCCAACACACTCACACACGCACACACACACACACACCCCAAACTAGGGATGTGGCTCAGCAGTAGAGCACTTGCCTCACATCTAAGAGGCCCCAGACATGATCTCCAGAACAACAACAAAAAAATCAATTAATTCAAGAGTGCCAAGACAAAATTTTAAACCAGTAACTAAAATGAAAGATTTCAGGCAGCACCTCCTTCTGCAGGTCTCCTGCAGCTACCTAGGTAAGGAAAATCACACAGAGGCCAGCAGACACCCCAGCACTGTGCAGAGAGCAGATGACAGAGATTAATCCAAGTTCACCAGCAGGGAGCTTATCAGGTAAGCGCCACCTATGACAGGCCACAATAGTACCCAAAATGATCCCAAAGTGCCTAAATCAATGGGAAATGTCTGAGCGACAAAGCAGGCCAGACCACCCTGCCCTTTCCTGGACCTCATTCCAGATGCTGAGAGGAAGCACCCGCTTGCTGTGCAGTCTCACCTGAGCAGGGAGGAGGGAGAAATGCTCAGGTTTCACTGTGCACTTTCTCATCTTACCTTCTTTGCACCACAAACGCTTGGCCAAAGCGCTACCAACCTCTCCAATTCCAAAGGGCTACTCGGAAGCCCCGCCCACCAGCACACCCCTCCCCGCCACCCAATCAGATTCGCGTCTGGCTCTGCTCTGCCCTCCCACAGGGCTGGGGGTGGGGGGAGATAAGGGGACTAAGGCAGCTGCCTCTCACCTTCGCTAGTTCCCAGCTAGCCCTCTGTGGCCTCCAGGGACGTTTCTCAGAACCAAATCCCAAAACCTCTCTCGAAGATCTGCAGGGACACTGGGCAGGACCTCTGTCCCCAGGATCTCCTGCTGTCCCCTGCTGAGTCAGTGTGGGGAGACACAGACAGAAAGACTTTCTCTCTCTCTCTCTCTTTTCTTTTGGGGGGGGGGGCTTTGTTTTCTTTTTAGGCTCACTCCTGGCTCTGTGCTCAGGAATTCTCCTGGCAGGGCTCAGGGGACCATATGAGGAGCCCAGGATGGGACCTGAGTTGGTTGTGTGCAAGGCAGGCCTTACCTGGTACTGCCTCTCCAGCGCCCCCAGAAAGCCTTTCTCTAGGGCCATTGGATGGCTGAAGATCTAGGACTTCGGCAGATTAAGTCAAATGAGCGTCTCGAGAATTGCAAAGCTCACTGTGGGTCAAATGTGGGCGGAGAAAGAACAGTGAAGGTGGGGAGCTGCCTTTCTCCCAGGCAAACCAGAGCGAAGCCTGGCCAAAGGGGGCAGGTGCCATCACACCTGGCACCCAACCCTTTCCTTGTGAGCATGCGCTCAGGGGTACCTGAACAGAGCATCCTCTCCAGAGTCATCTCTCCTCTGTGCTGTTAGTCATGGCATTTCTCAGGTTCACCTGCTACTACTGTTTCTCTCTTAACCCTTAACCCTCACTTCCAAATTCTCATAGAATGCAGGGGCAGGGACAGGGACGAGGCAGAGCACTTGCCTTACATGAGTGAGGCACTGTGTTTGATTCCTGGCACTGACCGGGGGGGAAAAAAAAAGGTGCCAAATGCTTCCACGGTGCAGTTTATTCTCCCCAAACAGCTCTCACTGATTCCACCAAACTGCCGCTGGCCTGATCCAGAGCCTCAGCAGCTCTGAGTGATGAACGCAACAGCTCTCTCTCGGGCCTCCAGACTTGCTTCCTCCCCAGTCCATTTGGCACCCAGGGGCTCCTACGTCCGCTAAACCCATCAGCCACTATCCAGGCCTGAGCCATGCTGCTCTCCAGTCTGGGGCAGTTTGTGAACCCTCAGAAAACCAGTCTGAGTTCTAAGAACTCTTCATAGTTCTCCCCTCGCAGCACCCACTCCTGGGCATGCGCTCCTGCCTTGAAGTTCCTGCCCATCCCCACTCCAGTGGGGCCGGGACCTGCTCCTCCATCCTCTGGTGTGCCGGGAATGATGCACCCCTCAGCGTGCCAGCAGGGGACAGGAGCCGCCATACACAAGTGGGCGCACTCCTCGCTGAGGCCACTGATTACCATTCCGACAGGGTGTCTCACAGGGACACCCACGCAAGAAACTTGGAATCCTTTTCCTCCCATGCACACAGGAAAATCCACTTCTTTCCCTCAGGAGTCCTACTTCTTTTTTTTTTTTAAATGGTTCTTTGAGACAGCTGAGCTGAATCACCAGCACGGCACCCCGACAGACAGACGGGGTGAGCTCCCCCCCAGATCGCCTCTTCAGAGAGACTACAATACAGCTCTGTGATCCTGTGATTCTCTGGGAATTTCTGAAAGCTCAGTGGGGCTGTCAGAGCTGCCACCAATTGCTTCAGCTAATTCTTGGGTCTTCTCTCCTGCAGCCTGTACCGAGCGTTTCTGACCGTGTGCCAAGCCTTCGACCTGCAACATCTTACTTCATCTTCATAAATGCCCTTGCAGGGAGGGGCTTGGCCTGTCCCCGTTTTAGAGATGAAACAGCTGAGCAAGGAGAGAGTAAGTAGCCTCGAGTGACAGGAAGGCTGCGATGAGATCTGTGACAGCACAGCCTAAGACGACTGTAACCACTACAACCTTCTGTCTTCCCAAAAGCAACCCAAACGAACAGGACAGCAAAGGTCCCATGCCTCATCCTACCCCCAAACTACCCCCTTGGTAGGGCAGCTCTCCTCCCTACCTGTCCTGGAGACTGCAGCGCTGGGCAGAGGAGACCGGGGAGCCAGCCACGGTCTGCAAGAGCTTCCTCACCAACAGTCCCACCAGGCACCGGCTCTTCTCCCTCTGAAGGGATCGCTAGTCCTTGCCCTCTGCTGGGACTCCAGGGAACCAAGTCCAAAACATAGATTCAAATGGGTCACTGTTCTGCTTAAAACCTTGTTCCTGGAGGCTGGAGCAATAGGACAGCAGGTAGGACACTTGCCTTTGAATGAGGCTGACCCGGATTAGGTCTCCTGGATTAGGTCTCCGGCATCCCATATGGTCCCCCGTGCACTACCAGGAGTGATCCCTGAGTGAAGAACCTGAACGTAAGCCCTGAACATCACTGGGTGCGGCCCAAAAACATAAAGAACAAAACAAACGCCTTTTTCCTAGTTTCATGCTGCCCTGGCCACAAAATCCCAAACTGTTTGGGATTTTGAGGAGCATCTCCTCATCCATCCAGACTGCCTCCTTTGGCACCACAGTGAACAACGAGTTTATTCTGGAATAAACACAAGTGTTCTGGTCTCTCTCTAAAGCAGGGTACCTGCTCCTTCACTCTCAGCTGGTCAGGCAGCCCCACCCTTCTAGAAGTCTCTCTAGGATCACTTGGTGTCCAGCCTTCCCAGGACCCTTCCCCAAATCAGAGAAGCAGCTTTCTTCATCGGCCTCCTGGCACCCCACTCTTGCTGTTGTGACCTTTCTGTTATTTTATTTTCTGGCTATTGCATCCCCCCCTGGTGATGTTTGGGGGTTACTTCCACTCATTGCTCAGCGGTCACAGCGGGCAGCCATCAGGGGACCATGCAAGGCCAGGACTCAAATCCCTGCCTCCTGTAGGCATAGCATGCACCCAGCATGTCCTCCCATTTCTCTGGCTTCTTACTAGCTTTTAGGAGCTTCAATGTTTACAGGTCAGGTCATGAGCTTCTTGAAGCAAGAATAACCTTTACTGAAAATGTACTGTGTCAGATATGCTCTAGATGTTCCCCACACTTTTGACTTTCTTAAAACTTCTGTCCGTATCTCTCAACCCGTTTCAGAGATGAGAAAACTGAGGCACAGCCAGGTTCGAAGAGCCCAAGGTCACACTGCTAGAGAGCTGCGGAGCCAGAACTGAAACTGGGAAAGTCTGGCTCCACCGCCCAGCTCTCACACCCAGAATCACAGTCCTCGCATCGCGCATTAAGAACTCTGCTGTCCTCGTGTGGCCCGCGAATGAATGAATGAATGAATGAACGAGGACTACCTCCTGACCCTGTCTGCGATCTAACCGACAAACTGGCCCAGCAGGGCCACTAAGGAACTGCACCAGCACTGTTGACAAACAAGGATGTTTTGGGCTTGACAAAGCCGTCTTCTGCCCTTCCTTATCTCGGGCAAAACTGAGCCAGAGGGAAAGGAGCCCAGCCCAGGATGACTACCCTCTTCCCACCGCTTTCGAACCAGCAAAGCCGACCGGTTTCCTCCTCCGACTGAAAGCAGAGCAAAGTCTCTGCTGCCACCGAGGGTGGCTGTCATCTCTTCCCTCCCAAGCCAACAAAGGGGCACGGGCCCTCGGGGGTTGGGGCCGGCCCGCGAACGCCTCGGCCGGGCACCCGGGGCTCGGGCCGCTGGAAGGGGGTGGGGGGGCCGCGTGGCCTGCGCCCGGCGGGGCAGGTGAGCGGCCGGGCCCGGCAGGAAGGGCTCCCCGGGGCCGGGCGGGCCGAGCGCGGCGCTGCCCAGCCGGCGGCCCGGCCCGCACCTGCGCGCCCCCGGGGCCGCGGGGCCGGCGACTCCGGAGGACGCCCCGGCGGGCCCTCCCGGGGGACTCATTCTAACTTTCAAGTTACTCCCGGGATCCGCGGGGAAGCGTGGAGCGGCAGAGGCGGCGTCCGGGGGGAAACCCGGGTCGCGCCGAAGCGCCGGAGCCGTCCCGGGGGGTTGGGGGGGGGGGCGGCCGGCAGCGCCCACCTCCCCCGGCGGCCCGCGCCCCGCGCGCCCCGGCGCCCCGGCTCGCGCCAGCCCCCGCCCCCGCCGCGGGACAAGCAGACCCCCGCCGAGGGGGCGCGGGCCGGCGCCGTTTCCGCCGCCGCGGGGCGGGCGCGGGCTGTCACGCCGGTCCCGCGACCGCGGCCACTCGAGGCCTGCCCTCGCCCAGCCGCACCTCCCACCCGGCGCCCGCGCCGGGACCCCCGCCCTCACCTTCCCCCGCCGCTCAGCGCTGCTCGCCCATAGTCCGTAGCCCGGAGCCGGGGCTGCTCGGCGCTCCGTCCCGGGGGGCCGGGGCCGGGCCGGGGGGCCTGGGAGCCGCTCACCGCCGCCTCCCAGCGCAGCCGCCCGAGCCGCCGCTGCCGCCGCCGCCGCCGCCGCCGCCTCCCTCCATGGCTGCGGCGCCGCCACCTGACAACGGAAGTGACGCACCGCCCACTCCTCCGGGCCCGAGCCGCAGCCCCACCCCTCGGCCGGGCCCCGCCCCCGCCGGCCCCGCAGCCCCGCCGCGGTCGGCTCGGGCGCCATCTTAACCGAGGGCGGAAGCCTTCGGGCGAGGGGCCGGAGCCCGAGTGATGATTGGTTCAGGGTGGGGCCCAGAGCGAAATCTGCGAGGCGATTGGAAGATGCGCTACTGAGGGGGCGGTCCTCACCGCTTATCTGTGTCTGCTGTGAGGCAGGGGCGGAGGTCCCGCCCCCGCCTCCGCAGAATCTCGTGTACCTTGGGCTCTCAGGTTTGGTTTCGGGGGAGTCTCCAGCAGTTGGAGGGCTGGCAAGTCTGTACTGGAAAAACGGCTCTTCTTTGACCCCCCCTCCCGCCCCACCTTTCCGTTTCTGGAGATAGGTTCGAAGAGCGCTGCGGTGAGCCTGAGTAAATGACAAATGCCGCCCTCGCAGCTCATTTCCCTCAAGGCCTCTGCCCTTGTGGAAGTCCCTGAAGATCCCTGGAGCTGGAGTCTTGACTGAGGGAGATTTGCACTTAGACTTTCTATTAACGATCCCAGCCCTCTAACCTCAGTCCTCCTGCAGCAGTTTCGGTCCCTTTCTCCACCTCCTCCAGCGACCACGCCCTCCATGAATCAGCTTCTTGCACCAGCGGATGAGCCCTTTAAAGGGATTGCATCAGGCTGGTGACTCACTGGGGCCCTCTGAGAGCCTGGCTTCCCCCTCTGGCATGCAGAAGCAGTTAGAATGGCTCAGTGGCAGCAGCGCCAGCGACCCTGCTTTCACGTCTTTGTTTCAGAGGGGTGAACCAGGGTGTTTGCTGCCCTGTTACTCTAAACCCAGGTATCTTTCCAGAATCCCCTCTGTTACTTTCTATCTGCATGTGGACACCACTTTTGAAGAGATAACCTTTGTGAAGAGATAGTTTTCCTAGGGCGTGTGGCCAGGCACTTACGTATGTGCACATTTGTCATCCCCACACTGGCAGTGCCCAGGCATGAGTGAGCCTGGCTCTCTCCTGGTCCACCTCTTTGTCTCTGAATGCCTGGTGATGGGGCTGAATAACAACAGTCATCAAAACAGATCCCTCTGCTGTGTCACAACCCGTGCGAAGCATTTCAGAGACATCAGCGTTAGAAGTCCAGTTGGAGGTAAAATTTAGAGTTCTTTGTTATTGTTTGCTTGTTTTGTTTTCTTGGATCCCCACCCTGTGATGTTGGTGAGGGGGATCACTCTGGGCCAAGTGCTCTGGGGATCATGCTTTGCAGGGATCCAGCTAGGGTCTCCAGCCCTTTAAGTCACCAGGCCCCAAAGTTGAGAGTTCTGAAAGGGTAAGAAACCAGTCCAGAGACACACAGCTAGTAATAGCAGGGCTGTTTGTTGAACCCAACCTGGCAGATTCCAGAAAGGATCTGAATACTTGCGGAGCCCCTGCAAGCTGGTGACTGGACAAGCTTCTTAACCTTTCCCATGTGGCAAAATCAGGCTAACACGGGATCACAGCAAGGATTCAGTGATGAGGGAAAAGCTCACTAAACTGGCCCTGGCCTGTCTGTGTTTGCAGGCATCTCGTTGGCAAAGCATTAACGAAGTGGACTAACAGAAATCTAGCAGAAAGAAGTCAGGCCCTAGCCCCCCAAACTCCCCCTCAGATGAAGGGAAAAGCCTGGGGATTCCGGAAGCCCTGCCTCTAACAGGAATGAGTTTTGGGGTTTCCAGAGCTCTAATTATCTTCTAGATGAATCACTTGGAGCTGACACCACCATCCCCACCCGCAAGAGACTCTCAGCTGATTCAAAATATAGGATTTTAACAAAGGAGAGGAGGAGGAGAAGAGGCAATGGATAGAAACTAAAAGTGCCAGCCAGAGGCAACGCAAAGAAAGCTGCCATGAGGACAGCAATCTGAAGAGACTGCTGCGTGTCACTCACACACCCGGTGACAAATTCTGCTGGCTCTCCAACACCAGGCATACTGCAGACAGTGCTGCCATAACAAAGTGATGCCTGTCACAACAGTGCGAGATGGTTGCTTGCCAAGGTACAGGCGGAACTGCCTGTCACAGGAGGAGACCTTTGACCTTGGGAGCTCCCCAGAACTTTCAAACCCCAGCAAGCCCTACTATTGGTTGATCCAGGCCCCCAAACCTGGATGACTAGTTTTTGTGGTGGTGGTGGTTGTTTTGGGGCCACATCTGGCTGTGTTCAGGGCTTATTCCTGCCTGTGCACTCAGGAATTACTCCTGGAGTGCACAGGGGACCATATGGGATGTTGGGAATCAAACCCAGGTCAGCTGCATGCAAGGCACAAGAGCCCCGCTGTACTATCTCTCTGTCCCCAAGATCTAGATCTAGAGTTGAGCGCTCGGTTCATATCCAGCATTCGAGAGCCATCCCTGAGTTAAACAGAGGCACTGCTCCTATTTGTCATAAGTGGGATGGCAAAAGGCATGGTTGGAGTCAGAACTGCATTCAGGGGAGGTGGTTCAGTGGTAAAGCTCATGTCTTGCATGCATGAGGCCCTGGGCTCAGTCTCCAACAGCATCAAGAGAGTGAGAAGAAAGAGGAAAGGGGAGAGGGGAGAAGGAGAAAACAGACCTGACTTCAAATTCCCATGCTTCAAATTCGACCTCATGCAATCACTGATCCTCTCTGCACGTTTGCCCATTGGTAAAGGGAGGGAGGATAATCACCTCCAGGGCTTTTGTAATGACCAAATGAGATACTTACATTCTGCAAAGATTGATGGTGTGCCCACTCTGTGTAGACCATGGAGCTAGATGCTGGAGATCCAGTGGCCCAGACAGACCCCAGGACCGGCTGCCTGGAGCAAGCAAGGTCCCTGGCACAGGGCCTGCACACAGCCTGAGTCCGAGCAGTAGCTATTTATGATGAGCATCTTGGCAGCCCGCCACTCAATCACAGGGCCCGGGTAGAGCCCTTCTTCTCCCCCCCACCTAGGGAAACTAGACCTCAGTTTCCTCTACTACAAAATGAGGGAGTTGGACTGTTCCCAACCTCCTCCCTCTGACCTCTCTGCAGAGTTCCCCCCATGCCGGCCTTACATTTGATAAGATTTTGACTCCCGATTGCTGCATTGTGTTATAGGTGCCCCCTCCAATTGCAGCTGAGGTAACTCCCTTGCCCCTGGATTGTTCCAGCAGGTGGTGGTGATGAGGCCAGGGGTCCACTGTATCTCCCACTTTGGGAGACACCAATCTCATTCCAGCTCAAGGCAGAAGCCAAGGCAGCTGGGTGACCCTCACATACTCTGTGCTGTTGCCCTGGGCTCTTCCATGGTAAGAATTCAGGGGACCCATACTGCGATCATGGATGACAGCCTTCTGCAGGGGAGGCCAGACTGCACCTCATTTGCAGGGTTCTCCTTCCTCCAAGTCTCATCCAGCCAGGAGCTGAGGCGCAGCTGTGCCACTTCGAGGGCCAAGAGATCTGAATGAAGGAGCCTACTCGCCCACCCAGCTGTCCTCAAAGCCTCCTCGCCTGAACGAGTGAGCCCTGAAGAAGGGAGGCCTCAGAACCGTGGGGGCTCAGTCATCCAACAGTGTGTGTGCCATCTCCAGTCAAGGTCATGGGGAAGAGTAGCACAGAAGCCAGATTTGGAGTGCGGGAACATCTTGAAATCTTTCCTCTGGGGTCGCTCAGCCTTTTGCGCAGCATTCCTTACCTCACTTGTGACAAGATGACTCCAGAACGCGGAGTTCATTTTGAGCTTCTGAATTCCAAGGCCTAGCCTTCCGGGAGGAATGGAAAGAATTCCTGCGCAGATATGGATTTAGAAAACCATGTTCACAAGGGGGGGGGGGGGGTCTGGGAAACTGAGAGTTGGGGGGGGGGTGTTCCTGGGAAGAGATGCTTCTCTTCAGCTTGATAGCTAAAGGGAACAGCAGGGACAGGGAGGCAGGGAAGGGGTTTGTTCTTTTTTTTTTTTAATATTTTTTTTTATTTTTTGGGGGTCACACTCAGCAATGCACAGGGGTTAGTCCTGGCTCATGCACTCAGGAATTACTTATGGTGGTGCTCGGGGGACCATATGGGATGCTGGGAATCGAACCTGGGTCGGCCACGTGCAAGTCAGACGCCCTACCCTCTGTGCTATAGCTCCAGACCCTGGGTTTTGTTCTTGATAGTAACAAGTACTTCCTGCCTGTTACGGCAGGAAGTAACAGAACCTCAGGAGAAACAGCTGTGTGTAGCACTGGGGCGGGCAAACAGGCCTTAAGGAACCCAGGGCCTGGAGAAGTCCCTGGGCCTCGCCTGGGTCTGGGAAAGGGAGAAGATTCCAAACACCAAAAGGGGAATGGGTGATACTGAGAGGTTGTATGTTTAGGAGGAGGGACATGGCAGCTACCTGAGAGGGCCGATGACGGAAGACCGAACAGGGCCGAGAGGTAGTGCCATGGACTGGGATTCCTGCATGCACAGGGCCCAATTCAATTCCTGGCACCATGTTACCTCCCTGAACACTGCTGATTGTGGCCCTGGAAAGTCACCCCTCACCCCCAAACCAAACAAAACAGAAGGACCTGAGCAGGTGGAGGACAGTGGATGAGTGCTATGTGATGGAAACTGCCCACCAGACCAGATTAAAATGAGATCCCCAGACTTTGGGACCTCACAAGGTATGCCATCAGGTTCAGCCAGTTCCAAGGAAGATGGGAGGAACTTTGGCAGCGGTTAAGAACAGGACGGGGAAGTTCAGGTGAGAGAAGAAAACTTATGTTCTGTTTCCCTCACAGCAGAAATTGGAACCACAACGCCTTTTCCCCATATGGCTTTGTATCATCCGTCCCTCCTATTTCTCCATCCTCATCCACCTCTCTCTGAGGCAGGTACCATGCCACAGAGAGCCCTCTCTCCACAACAGTGATGGGTTACTGGAAACTGACTGAGGGAAGAGATGGAGAGCAAAAGCAGGTTCTCTGACAAGGTCTTGCTTCCCTCAACAGCACTGCTGGGGTTTCCTTCTCATCATTAATAATGAAATGTTGAGTGAAAGGAAGATATTCAAGAACCTGCTCCCACCGGCCAAGCTCTTCCATCTCAGGGCCTCTGCACTGACAGCCCCCCTCCCCCACCGTTGTTCCTTCATCTCTTTATGTTTACATTTTGGGGCTGCACCGTCAGTACTCAGGGGTGACTTTCAGTAATCCTCTGGGGACCGTGTCGTGCTGGAGGTCAAACCCAGGGCTTCATGCATGCACTGAGCTATACCCCTGCTTGTTCCCTTGACTCTCTAAATGGCAGATGCCTTCTCAGGTTCAATTTCACATCAGATCACACTTTCCAAAACCTCTCTTTGACAGCCACACATCAAAAAGACAAGAACAACCAGTGCTGGCACGGGTGTTAGGAGAAAGGCTCTCTCAATGACTGCTGGTGGGAATGCTGATCGGTTCAGCTTTTCTGGAAAACAATATTGACATTCCTCCAAAACTAGAAATTGAGCTTTCATTGACCCAGCAATACTGCTCCTGGGAGTATACCCTAATGGCCCCAAAACACACTGCAGAAAAGCCATCTTGTACTCTTATATTCATTGCAGCACTATTCACAATAGTCAGAATCTGAAAACAACCCAAGAACAGATGAATAGAAAAACTAGCGTACATCAACACAATGGAATACTACACAGCCACTAGGGGCAAAAAAAAGTCATGAAATTTGCTTATATATGGATGGACATGGAGAGTCTCATGTGCAGTGAAGTGAGTCAGAGGGAGAGGAACAGACCAAACCATCACACTCATTTGCAGGATATTAAAAAACATAGTATAAGGGGCTGGAGAGATAGCACAGCGGGTTAGGGCATTTGCCTTGCACGCGGCCGACCTGGGTTCGACTCCCAGCATCCCATATGGTCCCCTGAGCACCGCCAGGAGTAACTCCTGAGTGCAGAACCAGGAGTAACCCCTGTGCATCGCCAGGTGTGACCCAAAAAGCAAAAAAACAAAAAAAAAACCCATAGTATGAGACTAATACCCAAAGAACATAGAAATGAGGAGGTTCATGGTAGGAAACCTCTCACCGAGTGAGGTGGGAGGAGTGCAGTTAGGCTAGAGACTTTGCTAATGATACAGGAATCATCACTCTGAGGGCTGAAAAGGGGTAAACTGACTCTGACTACTTTTCAGTAACAGTATTGCAGACTACAGTGCCTAACAGGAAAAATAAAAAAAAGAAAAGTATCTGCTATAGAGGCAGGCAGGGGTGTGAGGGGGAACGGGCAGAGAGGGAAACTGGGAATATTGGTGATGGGAAATGTACACTGGTAAAGGAATGGGTGTTGGAATATTGTTTGATTTAAACCCAATCATGAATAACTTCATAACTGTATCTCACTGTGATTCAGTTAAAATATAAGTAAAATGTAAAAAGTCATTTAAAATGCTCTGTGTTCTCTAAATGCCCTGTTTATTTCCTTACATCAGTGAAGAGCTTTGGACATTGACAGGCTCCTTGTCCCTCATGTTTCTGGGGGCAGTGAATGACCGGTGGCAGTTCAGGAATGTCTGGTTTGCCATATGCCAGGGGTGCTGAGCCCCTCCAGCCCCACCTGGGCACCTGCCAGCCTCCTCTCCAAGTCGCGGCCCAGATGCCAAAGACCTGAGTCCTTGGGGCTTACAGGCGTAGCTGTGCTTCCTCCAGGATTCAGCATGGTTCAGGGGAGCCCATTCCCCACCTTTTCATCCTTCCAGCACCTTGCCGGAGACAAGATAATCTGACACTGGGGCTAAGCCACACTCATTTGGAGTCTCTCTGAACAATCCATGCTAAGCCTGCTCCTCCCCTTGCTGGCCTGGGGATCCCCCCCCCTCTGGTAAGGACAGAGAAACCCTTGGCATGTCATTTATCTGTCTCTCTAAAGGGACTCTTCCAGTTCTTCACTGCAGAAGGGGCATCCCTGCCCCAGTTGCTGCTTGTAGAGGGGCATTTCCTGACCTCACTTTTGAACCTGCTGATATTTTTTTCTTCCCAGCAATTACCTAGTGCCTAGCTTCTCAGTTTTTGTTGTTTTTTGGGGCCACACAGTGGTATTTAGGGGTTACTCCTGACTCTGTGCTTAGGAATTACTTCTGGTGGTGCTCAGGGGACCATGTGGGATGCAGGAGATTGAATCCAGGTCAATCATGTGCAAGGCAAGCGCCCTACCTGCTATACTATCACTCCAGCCCCCAAATCATCTTGTTTTCACACTCAGTGACTTACTTCTGGCTCTGTGTTCAGGAATCACTCCTGGCAGGTGCCTAGTGCTTAGACGGTGAGTCATGATCCCCCCTATCTGGGGTCGCATAACTGAACTAGGGCATCACAGAAATACTGGCAACTGCAAAATATTTCTGAAGGCACAACCACCACAAGGAAATGAAAAGCAAGTGCGTCATGAATCCGAGGTGGTTTTGGCAATGTGCTTGCCCATATTTTCTCTGGTGAGAAATGTACTTTCGCAAGTGGGAATGCTGAAGAGCCCTGAAGTGGTGGTGATTATCTGTCCCATTGGCTCTGGCTGTCAGAGACCCAGAAAGCTCACAGAAGTGGTTTTGTCCCTACCAGGACCACCTGTGCTTGCCTGAAGGCAAAGGGCAGAGTTTAAAGGACTTGTGGGCAATGAAATGCTGAGATCTGCAGAAGGGCCCTGGTCGGGGGGTGCTGCCTAATCCTGCAGAGTTGGGGATGGGGTGGACGGTGGATCCACATTCCGGTTCACATCTAGGGGAAGGGGGAAGTAGGAAAGTGTTCCTTCTAGACATGACCCAGCTGGATCTGATGAGCTGGTCAAGGACAACCTCAGAGCAAACTCGGGTAGACTGTGGTTGTGATGACCTTGGGCTATTGGTGGTCACTCCTCTCAACTCACCCTCCAACAAGGAAGTTTCTTGGACTGGGGAGATGGGTCTCAAAGAGTAGACCTCCTGGGGACTGGAGCAATAGCACAGCGGATAGGGCGTTTGCCTTGCACGTGGCCGACCCGAGTTCAATTCCCAGCATCCCATATGGTCCCCTGAGCACCGCCAGGGATAATTCCTGAGCGCAGAGCCAGGAGTAGCCCCTGTGCATCACCGGGTGTGACCCAAAAAGCAAAAAAAAAAGTTGAACTCCTTTGCGTCTCAGGAGTCTCAGATTAGGCCCCAGGTACCGCATGGTCCCCAGAGCTCCATCAGGCGTGGGTCCTGAGCATCATGCCAGAAGCACTGCCAGGTGTGGCCAAAAAATTAAAACATTCTTTTTGGTCCACACAAGCACTGGTCCAAGAGTTTGGGGACTACTCCTGAATTGGTGCTCAGTAGTGGGGGTTAGGGGAATGGTTCCCAGAAAATGCTCAGGCCCCTCCTACGGTTTCTCAGCCCACCCTGCCTTATCCAAAACTCTAACCCAGCAGATCTCAGGCTGAATCTCATCTCTGTGGGCCCAGAGAACCTCCTCCACTAGATTATAAGTCTTTCTCCGGAAAGAACCAAATGTTACTTGGGAGCATGTGCTAAACAGAAAGCCTGGCCAAGCAGCGGGCTGTGGGTGTCTGAGGAAATTCTGGCTGCTCTTACTGAGGTGGGGGTGGCTGTGCCATGTGGTTCAGCTACGATGATGATGATGATGATGACGCCATGGATTCTAACCCAAGAAGCCCTCTTTTGGGGCCGGAGAGACGGTACAGGGATAGTGTGCTTGACTTGCAAGTAGTCAACCGGGGTTTGATCCCCAGCACTGTATATAGTCCCCTCCATGAGCACTGTGTGAAAGGAGACATGCCTGAACAGAGTCAGGAGATGAGCACAGCAGGTGTAGCCCAACATCACCCCTACCCCCTGCAGAAAATGAAAAGGAACCCCAAGGATCTTCCCTGAGGACCCGATACCCAACATCTCAGCTTGATTCCCTACAGGTGGACTGACTCCCACACCCAAGGGAAACGCTCAGGATT
Source organism: Sorex fumeus (assembly GCF_029834395.1). NCBI lineage: Eukaryota > Metazoa > Chordata > Mammalia > Eulipotyphla > Soricidae > Sorex > Sorex fumeus. The sequence goes on from NW_026606104.1 coordinate 51,500,881, forward strand.
ACTCCAACCTCTCCCCGCTGCAAAGAGTGCAGAGACTTGGGGCCTGGTCAACAGACTGAGCTGGAGAGTCACATCCCCCCCGACTCTGCTACTCCAATCTTCCATCCTCAATCTTCTGAGGATTAGCAGCAGAAAGGAACAAAAAATCCCACTGCTGGAGCTGGAGAGAGAGCACAACAGGTAGGGCGTTTGCCTTGCACATGGCTGACCTGGGTTCGATTCCCAGCATCCCATATGGTCCCCTGAGCACTGCCAGGAGTAACTCTGAGTGCAGAGCCAGGAATAACCCCTGTGCATTGCCCGGTGTGACCCAAAAAGCAAGGGAAAAAAAAGCCCACTGCCCAGCACCCCCCATACCCAAGAAATTCAAACAGCTGGGAGTGGGAGTGGAGACTCCAAGAGCAGCTAAACTCGAGACCCTGAGAACTAGAATGAGGGACCTTCAGGAGCCTGAGAAAGCCTACGGCCTAGACTTGCTGGCATCCCAATTCAGGCTTTTGAGAAAATTAATACAATTGCAAGAGAAACTGGGACAATACACAGAAGTGGCTCTGGCCAACCATATTTAATAATCCTGAGCGGGAGAGGGTTGAAAGCTATTCAGTAGATTCCCTAAATCAGCAAGGCAGAGCTCCAGATGCAAAGGATCGAAAGGAGGGATTGTCACCTATGGCAAGGCCACAGATAAACAAACAGGATTCTGGGTCCCCGTGGGAGTCTGGGAGCAGACTGGAGTCTGGAAGGCAGCTGTGGCAGGTGGTGTTGGTTGGACACCAGCTTCTGGGCTGGCCCTACTCCCTTTCCCGGTTCTGGGCAGAAAGAGAGAGCAGGCGAGTGGCTCCAGAGAGCGGTGGTGAGACGTGAGTGGCCTGGGGCCTGCCGAGGGAACCAGCTCACTTGTATTTCTTGGTGGGGAACTCCCGCCGGCCTTGGCCTTGACCTTTGCCACCAAAGTTGCGCACCCGGTGGATGAGCTGCAGCTGCTTCTCGATGGTGGCGGTGATGTTCACGTCATCTGGGATATGGACGTAACGGACGTTCCGGCCTGTCACAAAGAGGTCATCCAGCTCGACCTGATGCCCCCAGCGGTCCGTGTAGGTGACTCTGGCCAGGCGGATGTTCATGAAGGCATCGACATTGTCTATGCGTCCACGGGCCACGCTCTCGTCCCGCAGGTCCACGGTGGTGACCTGGCCTTGCAGTCCCTGCAGAAGGATGATCAGGCTGTTCTCGGAGATGGTCCGCTCCTTCACCGAGTGGCTCACTGCCATCCTCCCAGACCACTGGCAGCTGGCTATGGGCGAAGCTCAGATGGGAGCTGGAATGGGAGGGAGGACAGGTGAGTTTCTGCTTGGCTGCTGCGCCCCAGAGGTTCTGATTCATTTATTTGCTCGGGGCAGGGGCAGGTTTTCTATTTTCTAAGAGTTTTCCAGGTTACAATAACGTGCGGTCAAGTTTGAGAACCACTGGCCTGAAGTGCAGACTTTGGGGCCTGGAGAGAGGGCACAGCAGTTAAGGGTGCTTGCCTTGCATTTGCCTGACCCAGGTCAATTCCTCGCATCCCATATAGTCCTGAGCTGCCAAGAATAAACTCCTGAGGGGCTGGATCAATAGCACAGCGGGTAGGGCATTTGCCTTGCACGCGGCCGACCCGGGTTCGATTCCCAGCATCCCATATGGTCCCCTGAGCACCACCAGGAGTAATTCCTGAGTGCAGAGCCAGGAATAACCCCTGTGCATCACTGGGTGTGACCCAAAAAGCAAAAAAAAAAAAAAAAAAAAGAAAGAATAAACTGAGCATCACTGGGTGTGATTTAAAAACCAAAATAAACTAATTTGTTTTCGCTTTTTGGGTCACACCCAGCGATGTTCAGGTGTTACACCTGGTTCTGTACTGAGGAATTATTCTAGGCAGTGCTTGGGGGATGATATGGGATGCTAGGGATCAAACCCGGGCCGGCCGTGTGTAAAGCAAACACCCTCCCCGCTGTACTATCACTTTGGACCCAATAAATTAAAAAAAGTGTAGACTACACCATGCTACTCAGTCTTGTCTGTGGATCAACATTTTTAGCATCCCCAGCCACTTGCTAAAAATGCAGACCCTCTGGTTGTTGCCCTTTCCTTCTCCATTTGAACACAAATGAACCTCTATGATAACCACCGGGCCCCAGAGGTCACTCTACATCAGAGTCACCTGGAGGACTTGTTAAATCACAGATCATTGAGATGGGGCCGGAGATATGTATCAAATGTGAGATTCCCTCTCTGGCACAGAGTGCTACCCCATCCCAGCATCACCAGATATGGACTCCAGAACAATAAGAAAATAAAGAAATAAATAAAACAAACAGCCCCACTAGATAACTAGATCTCACTTCCGGTGTCTAATGCAGATGTGAGGCTGAAGCAGTGCTTGCTCCTGGTGGTGCTCCAGTGGCCGTCTGGTGCCAGGAATTGAACCTGGGGTCCCTACATGCGAAGCATACACTCCATCTGAGCCATCTCCTGGCCCCCAATAATCTTTTTTTTTTTTTGGCTTTTTGGGTCCACACCAGGTGATGCTCAAGGTTACTCCTGGCTCTGCACTCAGGGAACACTCCTGATGGTGCTTGGGGGATTGAACCTGGGTTGGCCACATGCAAAGCAAACACCCTATCCACTGTACTATCACTTCGGCCCCAATAATGCATCTCTAATATGTTCTCACGTGAGGGTCTGGAGAGATAGTACAGGAAGTAGGGTACTTGCCTTATATGCTGCCGACCTGGGTTTAATCCCTAGCATCCCATACGGTCTCCTGAGTACCACCTGCAGTAATTCCTGAGTGCAGAGTCACCAGTAACCCCTGAGCATTGCTGGGTGTGGCCCCCAAACTAAAACGATTTTAAATGAAACTACTAAGGAATGTTCTAATTTGATAATGACATCGATGATCAAGAGCCCACCCCTGAGAAAAACTGTTCCACATCAGCAGTTTTCAACCTCTTTACACCTGTGCTAGGGCAGAAATAAAAAACATTATCTATAGAAATAATACATTTGTCATATGTATATCATATCTTATAGTGCTCCGCTACATGACACAGGGACATCAGTGTGCTAAATGGCAATTACGTTTTCGTGGACTGGCAGGAAATTTTTGTGGAAGGACCTGTGGAAGGGTTGGAGGACCTGCCCTTCAAAACCATCCTACAGCTGCCAGATAAATAAAAAAGTTGGCGGATTAGAAAACAAAAGGGGCCTGGAGAAAGCACAGCGGTTAAGGTGCTTCTTTGTATCCCACCAACTCCTCTTGAATCAATCCCCAGCATTCCCTAAGCACCGCTGAGGAGTGACAAGTGCCTCTCCCGCCCCCCCCCCCCCAAAAAAAAAGGGTTAGTATAAATATTTGGAAGGTAAAGGAATGCCAGGGCGGGCTTCCTACTCGACCACAAACTGAACGCCAAGGAGAGCTACTGAATGCCGCTAACGGACCCAACTGGCCAGTCATACTCTGGTCTCAGCGTGCTGCTCGGTGCTGGGTATGACACCGCATCTAGCCCCCCATCTCGGACCCGGAGCGGACGGTGGCGGGACTTTCTCTGCAGGCTGTGCGACTGCACCGAGAATTCCGAGGGCGAGCTGCGGGGGGCGTGAGGACAGCACCCCGGGGGTGCTGACCCGCACCCGGGCATCCCCGCCGGGCGGCCGGACCCGGCTCCAGGCGTTGCCGCGCAGTATGGGTCGGTGGGCCGGCGGGGTGGGCGCGACCCCGCACGCCCCGAGAGCCACGCAGCCGCGGGAAGACAACGCCGCCTCCCCCGCTCACCTCGGCATCGAGGGTTCCGGGTCGCCCCGCGCTCCGCCCCGCGCTCCCAGCCCCGCCGCGCCGACTCCTTCCGCTTTCCGGGTCCCGGTCGCCGCCGCCGCCGAAGTCAGTGGCGGGACTAGGAGGCCACGAAACCCGCGGGACCGCTCTGCCCTGCGGGAGCATAGAGTGCCGCCGGCGCCCTGCAGAGAGAAACTACAACCCCCAGAATGCCTCGCGGGCGCCGCGCACGCCCGAGGCGCGGCGGAGACTACAACGCCCAGAATGCCTTGCGGCCGGTCAAGCCCCTCCTCCCATTCCACCCCTCCCCCCTCCACCGCCCCGTCTTGTTCCTGGCGGGGGGGGGGTCCATCGTTCATTCACTTGAATGTTCTTGGGCCCTTCCTTTGGCTTTAGGGCCTCTTCGTGGACTCTTAGAGCGGTGAGACATGCTCCCTGATTATAGGATCACGTGCTAGCGACCGGGTGGCCCTTTATCCATGGCCTGGGGTGTCCTAAGGTGGTGACATTTAATCCGAGATGCCTGGAATGAAACTAATGCTGTGAAAACTCGGAGAGGGGCACTGTGAGTACAGGGTACTCGGCGGACTTGAGCTTGGCCGCCTGGGAGATCAGAGCTGCCGTGGGACTGGGGCGAGCGCGTAGCCAAGGGCAGGAGAGGAAGGACAAAGTGAAAGTGTTGGCGGCTCTGTGAGTGCGGAGAAGGCACTGGATACAGTGCTCAGCCCTCTCCTCGCGAAGGCCAGGCCAGGCCAGGCCAGGCTCTGCCGTGCCCAGGAGGGCCTCCGCGAGCGAGCCAGGTGGGGATGACCCCTCACACTCAGAGCAGAGGCAGTGGGCATGAGGAGCTATGCACCGGGGTTGCCCACGTGTCCACTTTGTGGGCATAATTTCTCTTCATTTTATGGGACTCCTTCTCGCCTTGGACTTCCTAAGTAAGGGCGTTTCACTTGACTTTCTTCTCAAGAGTTTGATAGGTCCAGGCTGGAGTGCATGTCTTACACGAGCTGGCCCCAGCACACGGGGCCAGCCCAAGCCCTGAACCACCAGGCCCAGTACTGTAGGGAGTGACCCTGGGGTCTCCTTAGGCACGATTTGGGAAATACTCCCCTCCCAAAGGTAGAACAAGCAGAAAACAAAGTCGGGTGCCTCAGTTCACTTCCCAGCTCCCCTCCCACCTGCTCCCACAGTTAATCCATAATTCTACCACTGTTCAACCAACCCCAGTCACCAGCAACTCACTTCTCCATGGACTCCACGAGTAGAAAGTGGTGAGATGGACTCAGGGACTAGAAAGTTTGGGGTAACTTCTACCCATTGCTTCTACCTCTCTTCTATAGAAAACTGCCTTATTTTGTATACTGTTTTATTTGTGGGCTGGAGCGATAGCACAGTGGTAGGGCGTTTGTCTTGTGCACAGCTAGCCCAGCCGAGCCGGGTTCGATTCCTCTGCCCCTCTTGGAGAGCCTGGCAAGCTACTGAGAGTATCTCGCTCGCACGGCAAAGCCTGACAAGCTATCCATGACATATTCAATATGCCAAACACAGTAAAAAGTCTCAAAATGGACATGTTACTAGGCCTGCTTGAGCAAATTGATGAACAACGGGAGGACAGTGTTTTTTTTTTTTTTTTTCATTTGTTTGTTTTGGGAGGCGGTGGGATGGTTGGGTTATATCCAGTGATGCTCAGGGGATATTCCTGGTTCCACACTCAGGGGCAACCCTGGCAGTGTTCAGAAGACCATATGTGGTACTGGGGATTTGAACCAAGATCAGCAGCATGCAAGGCAAGTGCCTTAACTGCTGTACTCTCTTTCTGACCCCTAGATTAAAGTGTCTAATACAGTGAAACTAAGGGAAAGCACTAGATAAAATCAGGAGTAGACACCAGGTGTGAGGCATGGGAGCACATCTCAGGGAATGTCTGCCTGTAGCTCAGGGGAGAAGGGACAGGGAGATTTGTGGGTTGGCAGAAATGGTTGAAAGGGATCATCTGACTGGAAAAAAGTGACGCAAAACTGTTTGAAGAGGAGTGCTAACCACGCATGCAGACACACAGGGCAGAGAGACCATCTGGTGTTGGGGGTGAGAGTAAGGGTGGGGTGAGAGAAGGTGGTGAGGAACAGGGATGTTGAAGCCAGGGATGCATAAGGATTATGGAGCAACTGACCTGGCCACTCTGACAGACTGAAAAACTGGCTACATCAGTCTGCATCACACAGGGCCATTCTCAATCACAAACCTCCGAGGAGGAAGGTTGGGAACTTCTGAGGCCAGAAGCTACAAGAGTTTGAGGCCAGAGCGATAGAGCAGCAGAGTAGGGCAATCTGCCTTGCACATGGCTGACCAGGGTTTGATTCCTGGCATCTCTTAAGGTCCCTCGAGCACTGCCAGCAACCATCCCCGAGTAAACCCTGAGCATCGCTGGTTGTGGCCCCAAACAAAAACAAACAAAATGAAATTGGAAAAAGGGGTTTGGGAAGAAAAGTGTGTTTAGCAGGCCAAGCACCTCAAAAGCCAAGATGGGGAGCAGGAAAGTCGTCGGATGGACAATGGGGTACCTGGTTCCTGCGGTGATTTCCCAGAAGCACACGGGAGGCAGGACGGGATGTGGTGAGGAGACTGGGGCTCTGGGGAGAGGGCACAGAGGCCAGCCTGATGCTGTCGATGAAGAGAGAAGCCCCTGGAGAAACCAAGGAGCTGAGACTGAAGGGGTGGCTGGGAGGGGTCTGGCCACTGGAGCTCCTCTGTGGCCATTTGGATGAACCTCTGAGGGACGGGGAGAGGGCTGGGTGTGACAGAGGAAAGCAAGAGATGGAGGGAAGACTGGCTGAGGTGTACAGGTGAGCTGAGGGAGAACACACAAAGCAAGCATTATCCTCTCAGCTGAGGTCTTCCAGTTGCCCAAAACCCTGAGGCAAAAGTCCTTGGCTGACAATTGCTCCTTGGAAACGTGAAAAAAACATGGGCCCCAAGGTTTGAAAAGGGTGGGAAGATGAATGTGTGCACCCAGGATTTGGAATCTGTTTCTTTTTTTTTTTTTCTTTTTCCCTTGTTTTTGGGCTGTACTTGGGAGTACACGGGTTACTTCCGGCTCTGCACTCAGGAATTGCTCCTGGTGGTGCTTGAGGGAACTAAATGGGATTCTGAGGATCGAACCCAGGTTGGCCACATGCAAGGCAAACATCTTACCCACTTTCCCACATCTTGTTACAGCTCCAGGAGCCCCAGTTTCCTTCCCCTGCTTCTCCAGGGGAGTTTGGGTCACACCTGGCCGATGCTTGGGGACCATATGAGGTACCTAGAATCGAACCAGGGTTAGCTGTGTGCAAAGTGCCTTAATTCTTGTATAAGATCTCTCCAGCCCATTAATATTTATGATATTGTATACTATTTATGACTGGAGCTGGAGTGATTGCACAGCGGTAGGGCGTTTGCCTTGCTCGCAGCCAACATGGCCGACCCGAGTTCGATTCCTCCGCCCCTCTCGGAGAGCCCGGCAAGCTACCGAGAGTATCTCGCCCGCAGGGCAGAGCCTGGCAAGCTCCCCGTGACGTATTCGATATGCCAAACACAGTAACAACAAAGTCTCCAATGGAGACGTTACTGGGCCCGCTCGAGCAAACTGATTTATATGACATAAAATAATTTTATAGGACTGGGACTGGAGCAATAGCACAGCGGGTAGGGCGTTTGCCTTGCACACGGCCGACCCGGGTTCGATTCCCAGCATCCCATATGGTCCCCTGAGCACCGCCAGGAGTAACTCCTGAGTGCAGAGCCAGGAGTAACCCCTGTGCATCGCCAGGTGTGACCCAAAAAACCAAAAAAAAAAGTTTTTATAGGACTGGAGAGAGACTGGATAAGACTGGGTAAGGCTGCACCAGAACTGGGTAAGATTCACAAAAAGGGATGCGAGTCTTGGCGAGCCCTGAAACTAAAAGGATGTGTGAGCCACTATGGGCAGAAAGTGCCTCCTCGGACAAGCATGTGTGTGAGAAGCTCAAGCATAAGTGCTGTTCCTAAGAGTGTGACCTCAACTCCAGGAGCACAACCCCAGGAAAACTGCAGCCGAGTGTGCAACCACTGCATGTGGACATGTGGCCCCTGGGGAGCACCATACCCAGGGGATGAAAACAAAGGGGCCGAGAGATGGTAGAGTGGGAAAGGCGTTTGACGCCCTGCATCCCATAGTTCACAAGCCCCATCAGGAGTGGTCCCTGAGCACAGAGCCAAGAGTGAGTCCTGAGCACAGCCAGTTGTGGTCCCCAAGCCAGCCTCTCCCCGCCACCAAAAAAAAAAAAAAAAAAAAAAAGATAAAGTATCTGGGGAAACAAGGAAATAGCTGAAACAAGCTATATATAGTCTCTGGGTCTTGGCAGTTGATGGGATTACACAGCACCAGGGCAGTTGGTGGGTGTAATGCCTACATACTGGAGGATGGGGGATCTGGGTGAGGAGGCCCAGTCCCAATCCGAGCAGGCTTGGAGATCTACGCCCCAGGTCCTGCACACCTGGGTTCCTCTGCCGGTTCCGTCATGTGTGAGGCGCATCTGAACGTGTGGAGAGTGCTGTGGCGGGAACCGGAGGTCTTCAGGTGCGGGGGCTCTGCTCGGGGTGGGGAGGGAAACTCAACCCACCCTCCTCAAAGGGGTCCCGGTGAGGACAGCCAGGTGCGGAGGCAGGAGACTCTGCGCTGTTCTCTTCCGGGAGCTGGGTTTTATAGTCTCCAAGCCTACTCAGATTGGGACTGGGCCTCCTCCACCCAGATCCCCCATTCTCCAGTATGTAGGCGTTACATCCACCAACTGCCCCTGCCTGTGTAATCCCATCAATGGCCAAGACCCAGAGACTATAAAACCCAGCTCCCGGAAGCGCATGGCCGCAAATGCGGACGCGTGACATCTTATTATCTAGTTCTTACTCTGGAGAACCTGGCAGGCTACCAAAAGTATCCTGCCCACACGACAGCGTCTGGCAAATTCCCTGTGGTGTATTCAATATGCCAAACCAGTAACAATGATGGGTCTCATTCTCCTGACCCTGAAAGAGCCTCGAATGTGGCACTTTCTAAAATCTCAGGACTAGGACGAAGGAGACGTTACTGGTGCCTGCGCAGGGAAATCGATGAACGACAGGATGACAGTGATACAGTTGAAGCTTTACATCAGGAGCCCCAGTTTCACTCCCTGGCATGATATGACCTCCGGGTATAGCCTTGAGATACTGTCAGATCTAGGCCCCAATTCAAAAAGAAAAAGAGGGAAAAGAAAGGGATCTGAAGGGGAAAGTGAGTTTACTTTTATTTATTTTTAGGGGAACCACACCCAGCTGTTCTCAGAAGCTCAATGCTCAGAACCATGTTTTGGGTGCTGGTGACATCCAAGGCAAGTGCCCTAATCCCTGCATTCTCTCTCCAGGCTGTCTTTAAGAACTGCCCGGTGCTTCTGTGTAGTACATACAATTTGGTGACTTTCCTTTTTTTTTTTTCTTTTTGGGTCACACACAGTGATGTTCAGGGGTTACTCCTAGTGATGCTTGGGGAACCATATGGGATGCTGGGGATCAAACCTGGGTCAGCTGCGTGCAACGCAAACACCCTATCTGCTGTACTATCACTCCGGCCCCGGTAAAACTGAGGCTTTACTCCTTCCCTCTTCATTCTCAATTTAGGATCACAGAAGGAGTTTTGTTCTGAAGGCTTGGTAAGAGCTTGACCTCGCTGATCTGTAAGGTTGTGCCAGTACCATCAGGGCAAGAAGAGGTGATAGTCACAGAAGAGCCGAGAGTGGGGCTATCCCCGGGGCAGGAAAGGGGCAGGCTGCAGCCCCTCTGAGTGGCGAGGCTGATTGGGCAGGCTGGGGGCAGCCAGTAAACTCATCCTCTGTCTCTGACACTGGTGGTGAGGATGACTGCTCGAGAGGGCCCGGGGCCCCCAGGTGTCCTGGGCAGGGTTGTAGACACCCCGAACCCCGCCATCAGCCCTTGGGGGCGGGGGCGCTAGTACTGGCTTCTAGCCAGTCATCCCATAGTGACTCTTCTTGTCTCTGCCCCCTCCCAACTGCCTTGCTTTCCATGACCCAGGCCACCATGCAAATAAACTTGTTTTTCTCAATATTTGTGCAAGTCTGGAGCCATGAAACTCAGATTGCCTCATCCCGTGGCGGCTTCACCAGAGATCTGTATCTTGTTTATTTACCATGAGGACAGATACCTTGGAAATCACCAGCACCGCCTGGGCTAGGTGGAAGGAGGCGGCTGCTTCTCGGCAGCTCATGGCCCACCTCCAGGCCCTGGGACGTGCTTTGACCAGAACAGCGTGGCAGGTGAGGCATACACAGATCTGCGGCTCCTCCCCAGCCTCCGTCACTGGCCAAGTCCCCCGGACTGGTTGGCTGATTTCTTTATAGAAGACAGACTTTGGGCTGCCACCGAATTTGGGCTGCCACCAGTGATGTGCTTTTCCCTCCACCGGACTCTCCCACGGGTCTTTTTGTTTATAGAAGTGTAACTTTCATGGTAGGAAGCCACTTGCATTTACTTTTTGGTCTCCAAACAATGTGCCTTGGATCTGTTGAAGGCTAGCGCCTCTGGCCCTCATTTCTAGAACTCTGCCTCTACTTTTCCGTTGGTAACCGGGAATGGAGCTCAGGGCCTCGCACTGGTGAGCCTCCTCCCCAGCCCTGGCTTGCCTCTGTTCTTGCCCTGGTGGTCGGTCCATCCCTGGGCAATGGCCAGCTAAGACCAGTCTCTCACTCTGCCTTCCCGGAACTCTGTACAGGCTGGCCTGGAGCCCGCCAGCCACGCAGGCCCAGGATACGCCTGGAGCGGACAGGGCAGGGACTGCCACTAGCCTGGCGGCCTGCCAGGGGAGTGTCTTACTAGTGCCTGGAAGTGAAAGGGGCACACCACGGTGTCCCCTTGTCTCCAGCTCATGGCTCTGTTTGGCTGCTGAAGCCGAGGAGACTGATATTGGGGTGTGCCATGGTGGTGTCTTGAGAACACAAGGGCACTCAGGGTCAAAGTGCACATGGTGAAGAGTGAAAGTTACCCCTGGTGCACATGCTCACCTGGGATAAGCCTCAACCACTACCTGGATACAGAGCAGTGTGGGCCACTGCCCAGTGTGCCCTGCCACCGCCGCAGATGCTGCCTCAGACACAGTTCCCTGTCTGGCGAGATGAGGACTATAAACGGGCCTCTCAGGGGCCTGGATAGATAGGACAGTGGGCAAGGTGCCTGCGCTGCACGCGGCCAGCCCCAGTTAGGTCCCAGGCTCTGCCAGGGGTGACCCTGAACACAGAGCCAGGAGTAAGCCCGAGTACCACCAGGTGTAGCCTAAACCCCCAATAAATAATATCAAAACAGCCCTCCCCGCCCTCTATTTGAGGTAATTGCCAGTTTCACTTGCTTCAAGCTCACTTATAGGGTCGGTCACCCTCCCTGCCACTCCCACAAAGGCTTAGATTCGTGGGCATCGGTGAGCTGTAGGTCCCCACAGGAAAGCTGCCATTAAAACTAGCAACAGAAGTATCCTTACAGACAAGGTGGCTTGACACTATGGTGCCCTGGCCCTCAACATGCAGAGAAGCACTGGGTGCTCTGGATGGTTGCTATAAGCAGAGAGAGAGAGAGAGAGAGAGAGACAGACAGACAGAGACAGACAGGGACAGAGAGACAAAGAGAGACAGAGCAGAGGGAGACAGAAAACGAGAGAGCGAGCAGGAAAGGTTCCATTTAGAAGTCGGGGTATATTTTGGAGAAAGTGCGTGCTCCCGAGGTCTCCCACAGTTCTGACAGAAGAGACGGTTCCGACGGCAGGGCACGGCTTCGTGCTTAGAAAAGCTAGTGGCAGCACTCCGAACCCCGGGCCTCCCCTGGGGCTCTGCTTCTGGCAGCCTCTCGCGGGGGCACTGCTATAACTCATCCATCATGGCGAGCAGGTCGTCCCCCTTGCTGGCACTCTGTCTCTGCTGCTCTGTGGGCTCAAATGCCCCCATGATCCGCGCCAGCTCTTGGTTCCTTTGCTGGTCCTGTGAGAGAAACCGTAGGCCGAGGGAGTGAGGCTGTGTCTGGGGGTAAGGGTGGGGCTACAGCGTTTTTTTTCACCCACCCCTAGGCTTCCTCCCCCTGGGGTGGGAAGAGGACTGGAGGTCCAGGCTGAGGGACAGAGGGTCACGAAGAGGAGGAGAGGTGGTGCCGGGCGCTGGGCAGCTCCCGCGCACGTACCTGGATGGCCTGAATGTTGATGACTTCATAGGACAACTCCTCGGGCCTGGTCAGAGCAGCGTGCCTGCGTGAGAGGCAAAGAGATGGGCTGAAGGCAGCCTCTCGCCCTGCTGGCCTGGCAGACCGGCCCGGATCAGCCGGCCACCTATTTCCCTTTAACCTTCCACCCATTTCTGCCCCTGCCCCTGCGCGCCACACCGACAAGTCCTTTCCTGTCGCTGTGCCTTTGCATGTACCACGAGTGATCTCTCCTTTCCTCTGCTTGGCAGCTTCCAGACTCGCTTGCTGGGGGCTTCCCAAGTAGTACTCAAGCAAGGGGAGCCCCTCCTGGGGATTCTTGGCCAACGGTCTGGCACTTCGACATGAGGGCCGAGGGTGCGGTGCTGGGGATCGCCTGGGCCACCCTGGTCATACTCGGGGGGGTCTTTAGGGCCATGCCTGGTAGGGCTTGGGGGACCATGTGGTTCTGGGGATCGAACCGGGGACTGACTGCATGCAAGGCACACTGTTTGATACCCTGTACTATCTCTCTGGTCCCGAGATCCAGCTTTTTAATGGGATTATCTCCCCCTGCCTCCCTTCACCCCAGGTGCCAGGGATCAAAACCAGGACCTGATACATGTGAGCCCACTACCCTGGCCTTTAATATGCTCATCTTGACTAGCCACACTTTTTAAAAAAGTTATTTTTATTGAACTCTCATAGTGTTAGAGTCATTATTTTAAAACAGCGGACACTATCCCCTGTCCCTTCCCCTCACTCCCCTTCCCCACACTTCTTGCTCATTTGTATTCTGCTAAGTAAAACATTAGAACTATGTTTTTCTTTTTTAAAATTTAATTTTTTCATGCACACTGAGTGGTGTTAGCCATTCCCAAGCTCAATGCTGGGGGAACCATGTGGTTCTGGGAATCGAACCTTGGGCCCCTGCACGTAAAGTGCTCCCACTCTTCCAGCATTCTCCCGGCCCTACAGTCACATTTGAAATGAATCCAGGAAAGTTCAGATTATTTGTACTGGGGATTCTTCTTTAACTAGGTTTTTGAATTTACGAGTGTTTCATTTGTGATCTTTACGTCTATCCTGAGATATATCACTGGCTTACAATGATCACTTGTTCTTGTCATGTTTTGTTTATATGTCTTTAAAGAAATAGGTTTAGAACCTAGTTTTCAGGGCATTCGCGAGATAATATAGTGGGCAAGACACTTGCCTTGCATGTGCCCTACCCAGGTTCGATCCCTGATACCACATAGGGCATCCTCAGCACAGCTAGGGTTGATCCCTGAATGCAGAGCCTGGAGAAAGTCCAAGCACTACCAGGTATGGCCCCCAAACCAAAATCAAACCCCAAACAAAACAAAGCAAAACCCCTACTTTTCAGGTACTGGAGAGTTAGTCCAGGGGTCAAGGCGTTTGCCTTGCACGCAGCCAACCCTGGTTCAATCCCTGGTGCTGTGTGGTTCCTCAAGCATTGCCCAGAGCAACCCCCCAGCACTACTGAGTGTGGTCCATAACTCTCCCCCTCTAATGTATAAATTCAAAGAAACAAACATACTCCTCCTCTTCATCCGTGGTAAAGAGATTCAGCCGGAATCCTGGCTCGGGGCCACCGGATTTCTTAATCTCCATTCCTCCCATCAGCCTGGCTAAGAAGTTCAGCTCTTCTTTGGCAAGAGGGTTGGGAACAATGCTCTCCTGCGGGGACAATCGCATGGTCTCTGAGCCGCATGAAGGAGATCCCAGAAAATCAGCAACATAGCTATCAGCATTACCGCTGGGCTGGGCTGGGCCCACACACAGCACAGACAACAGGCTTCAACCTAAAGGGAAATAATCTATGGCAGAAGCAGAAGAACAAACCGGAGACTTTCACACTTGCAAAATGAGTGGGAGGCCCCCGGGAATTCTCTTCAAGCTTCACCTTGGAGAAGCGCTTCTGTCCCTCAAGTTCTCTGGACATCTACCAAAGGTCTTAGGAAGGGCTCCCAGGCCAAGCCACCCACCTCATAAGCGTGCCCACACTGCCCCCCAGTGGCGATGAGGATGCTTGCACACTGGGTCCGTTTCCTCTTGCTCCTCCCAACTCACTGACCCCCGCAGCCCACCTCCTCCTGGATCCCCTGCGGCTCTGCCTCTGCACTTGCCTCTGGTGTAGAAGAGCTAATTCTCATCTTCCTTGCTTGAAACCAACCCTTCTCCCTCCGGCCTGAAGAAGCACATCCAATCGGTGAAGCACCTTCCCAGTCAGGAGCCAGGGTCCCTGTGCAGGACCCTCTACCACCTGTCTCAGGTACCCTGTCCCTCTAGCCACCAGTAGAAGGCTGCCTCCTGCCCCGCTCCCCCTGCCCCTGTCTCTTCTGTCACCAGTGGGCCACCCATTTCTCCCTCTCCCTGGTTGGCGTCATGGACCCTCTCAAGCTGCCTTCGACCATCAGCCTCTCTGGGCAGACATCCTGTCCCTGCCCCACGGGACAGGCTATGTGTGAGCCTGGCGCAGGGCTGGGGTGCTCAGAGTCCGTTCAGGATGAATGGGACTACATCCGAGCTGGTTATGTGTCCCTGGCAGCCCAGCCCACAGAATGTTTGCAGACTAACTCAAGAGTCCTGATCCGTCCAAGGGATCCCGAGGTCAGTGACGAATGGAGGGATGCCCAAGCAGCGCAGATTCCATTCTGAAGTTAGCCACCAACTCGTAAGGCGGGGGGAGCCCTGGAAAGCAGTCTGGCGGGAAGGCACGTGTGAGCAGCCCGGGTGCACTGTTTCACATGTCCTGCTGGGTGGCTCCTGCATAATTACGGCGGGCAGCGGAGCCAAGCCTGACATTAGCTAATTAGCCAAATCATTGCACGGCTCCATGAGAAACTACAATTAAAAACCTGCGTGCTTGGGAGGCTGATGGCAAATGAGCAAGCCCTGTGCTTCGAAGCGCTTCCCAGCCTCCTTGGGTCCGCGATCTGGCGTCTTAGGCGTGAGCTCTGAAGAGGAACAAGGGCGGCGGGGGCTCACCTGTGTCCGCGCAGCCACGCTCTGTGACGCCCCCGATATGTGGGTTTCCACGGGCCGACTCGCACTGTACCTGGGGCAACGGAAGAGAGGGGAAACGGTGGCCAGACTTTCACTGTGCCTTCCTCAGAACTCACAGATACCGACCGGAGCTTTTATTTGATTTTGAAAAACGGTGCTCCCACACCCCAGCTTCTGTGACATTAAAGAAGGGGAAGTGTACAGAACCGGACGAAGTGGGGGTCAACCACTAAGGTTTTACTTCAAAGAAAAACGACCTGGGACACTGTGTGGGACAATTCCTTTTCAAAGCAACAAGTGTTATCACGGGAAAAATGTGAGCAGGCCAACCCTCTCCGGGTATCTACATGGCGGCTGGAGCTTGGCTCGCTTCCGTGGTTATTTCTTTATTTCCATTCATTCATCTCTTTGGTTCCAGGGATCAAACCCAGGGCCTCATGCTCTGCCACTGAGCAACATCTCTAACCCAGGGGCCATTTAAAATGATTTTGCCTTGGGGCTAGGAGATGGTTCAGTGGCTAAAGTGCCTTTCTTGCAAGCCTAAGCCCAAGTTTGCTCCCAAGCCCAAGTTTGATCCCCAGTGAAGCCCTGGTGTGCCAAGGATGGACTGGGCAGTTTTGCTGTCTGAGATCGCCAGGGCCGCGCAAGCCACTTCTAGCTGCAATGCAGGTCGGAGCGCCAGGGAAATACTGTTCCCCCTGCCGCTGAGGGGGCAGTGTGTGAGCACTGCAGCTTAAGGAGTACGCCACCTCTCACCATCCCCGGCCCCCAGTAAGCACACAGCCAGGTATGTGTGTGTATGGGTATGTGTGTGCCCCAGTTCCTGCACCCACCAATCTCAGGTGCCCCTTGGAGACATCAGGGCTCCGGTGCGCTACCTCTAAGGGGTAATAACTGCAGGGATTTCCATGGCAGGAGCTGAGCTGGAGGGTCCCATGCAGGGGACTCCCTTGGACTAGCGTCCAACAGGGGGTGAGGATTTGCTTACATATTCGTTCCCAGCTTCAGAACTCGGTCTCCAGAGAGTTCCAAAGAACCTTCTTTCAAGGCTGTGACGTAGCTTCCACCGTGCTTGAATTCTACCTTCTTCACCTCCTGGCCTTTGCTGTTGAACATTCTACAACACAAAACAGAACGTGACGGAATGTTCCCCAAGCATGGGTAGTCCTGGAAGCTGCTTTATTCTTTGCACTATCGGACAAACAGGAACCCATGCACTTCTTCAAGACAAAGATGCTGTTTTTGGTGATAATAAGAATACAATAATAACATTTACTGAGAGTGTAAATGCATATGTGTGGTGTGTGTGTGTGTGTACGCGTGTGCGCACGTGTGTGTGTGTGCTGGACCATCATTATCTCGTTCACTCCTGACAGAAACCATTTTGTGGATAGGGAAATGGATCCTGGAGAGCTGGGTGGTTCTGCTAAGTGGCACAGCTGACCGGGAGCCTGGCCTCCTACCTGGGTTTCCTTAAGCCACAGGAGAGTTACTGTGAGGATGGAGGGTGTGACAGCTCTGGGTAAACAGCTGGAGGTAAAGGAGTGGCCTTGGGGGAACTGCACTCTGGGGGGTGGCTCACGGGCTGGCTTCCCTCACCCCGAACACCGACCTGATGAGTCCAGGAACTTCCGTCCCCCAGGGCACGGGTCCGGACACTGGCAGCACAAAGCGCCCATTGGAATTCTGAACTTTGTCTTTGAGGAATATGGACACCTGGAGAAGAAAGAGACAGACAGGGGGTGTCTGAGTGTGTGGACAGTGTGGCAGGCCGGGAGTGGGCGCAGCTCCTATGAAGGTTTTGGAGGAGTGGGCCACTCACGGGCACTCACACCCTCTGGGTGTGGACACGGGGAGGCTTGGCGTGGATCTTCCAAGAGAGCTGCACCACCTTTTCCTGATGAGGAAACAGAGTTACATGGAAGTGACTTGCCCAAATAGAAGTTTCAGGGTGGGGGGGTGGAGGGAGGGGGGGAGAGAGAGAGAGAGAGAGAGAGAGAGAGAGAGAGAGAGAGCACAGTGGCAGTGGGCAGGGTACTTTCCATGCATGTAACTGGCCTGGGTTCAATCCCTGACATCCCATATGGCTCCTTGGGCCCCTCTAAGAGTGATTCCTGAGCACAGAGCCAGGAGTAAGTCCTGAGCACAGCTGGGTGTGACCCCAAAACCCAAAAACCAAACACCAGAGAGGAGGGTCAAGGGCAGGGCTGGAGGTCAGGGTAGGGCTGACTCCTCGGGCACGTGTGTGCTACGGCTCCCTGCTCATACCCACTATGCTGCAGCCTGGGCAGCAAGGACCCTCTGTCCACCCACAGAGGTGGGGTGAGCGCTGTGTCCAGGCCTGGGGCAGAGCAGGACACGAACCTTGTGCTGTAGAGCCCCAGCGCTGAGCCGGGGCTGGCCTGATGGGCAGGAGCTGCAGCGGTTGCAGCTGTGGCCATGAGCTTCAGGAGGGTTTTTACGAGGCAGGAAACACCACCGGACGCTTACTCCTGTTTCGTGTTTCTGGTCAGATTAACTGCCAAGATGATTTTGTAGCGGTTAATGAAAGCTTTATTGGATCTTAGTTTCCTCCATAAAATCAAGTCAACTTGAAGGTCCCTTTAAAGGCTCTAAAATTGTGCAAAATCGTACTTGTGATGTTGTGAAGAACAACATCCTCTGCGGGTGGAGGGATGGAATTGGGGTTAAGTGCTTGCCATGCATCCTGCATGCCTGGCACCACAGACAGCCCCTGAGCACTACTGCGGGTCATCCTGAGCACCACCGGGTGCTGGAGAGATACTATGGGGTCAGGACACCTGTTCCTGGACGGCCCATGTGGTGCCCTGAGCACTGCCAGCAGAGATTCCTTTTTGTGAGGGGAGGGGGGGTGGGAGGGGGTGTTTTGGGTCACATTCAGCGATGCTCAGGGGTCACACGTAGTACCCTAAGCACTGCCAGGAGTGATTCCTTTTTCTGAGGGGACGGGAGTGGGAGGGGGTGTTCTGAGTCACACCCAAGCGATGCTTAGGGGCGTGGCACAAAAACCTGGCTCGTACTCAGGAATTGCTCTTGGTGGACCACGTGGGATATGGCACAAGGCAGAGGCCCTACTCTCTGTGTTGTCACTTGGGCCCCCAGGAGAAAGCCCTGAGCATCACTGGGTGTGGCCCCAAAACAAAACAAATAAAACTACCCAAAATTAAAACTAATCTAGTGAGGAACAGCAGGGGGTTAGAGCACCTGCCTTGTGATCAGATGCCGTGAGGTCGAACCCCTGTGGGGACCACCCTGACAGCTGTGCTGTCTGTGGTTCCTGGGGCTACAGAGTGGTCCCTGTGAGCAGCACAACTAAAAAGACTGCAAGTGAAAACAAAAAACCTGGAAAAAACAAACAAACAGGGGGGGGCGGAGGGACAGTACAGCAGGTAGGGTGCTGAGGAGTGATCCCTGAGCACAGTGCCAGGAGCAGCAGCTGGGAGTGGCCCAAATACAAAAACAAGAAAATCAAAAACCAAAAAGAGGACATGCAAGGGCCACGGCCAGGAAGCCCCACGGCGAGCCACACCCACCACAGCATCCACTAAAGACACGACTCCCAGCGAGCATGTGTGGAGCATGGCAGCTAAAGGTCTATGGTGACCCTGGGAGCACCACAGCTGAAAACGTGCAGACACCAAGTGGTAACTCCCAGTCACCTCAGTGACAGATGTCAGCAATAACACCGGTGGCTGGAGGGACATTACAGGGGCGAAGGTGCTTCCCCTTCCCAGCAGGCCCAAGCCCTGCACCAACCCTCTCTAAGCTCCGGAGTTTTGTCTTTGATTGGATTAAACAAGGGGATGTTAGGTCAGAGAGATCAGAGCTGGGTATTCTGGACTCAGTAAACTGTCTTCCCAACTAATCTGAAAACTATGCAGGCTGTTCTGGAGATAGAAAATTTGTAAAGACAATCACGAACTGAGCAGAAACATCACTGGAGAGCAGCTGACCAGGAACTGACCAGGGGAGCAGTGAAGACACAGTCCAGTGATCGAGTATTGGTAAGGTCTGAGTCCTGTCTGCCTTGATAAATATCCAGATGTTTCATTGCCTGCCCACTGAGCAATTAAAACGTATATACTCTGTGGTTTAATGTAATATAGTGATTTAGGGATAGACTTTTATTAGGAAAGTCTTTATGTTATATAATGAATTTCATTTTGTCAGAACTGAGAGATCAATGGGGTCGCTTAGATCTATAATATGATCCAAATATGTTCAGTCTTGGTAATGCCATGCTGCAGTGCTCTTCAGTATCTTACGGTAATGCAGAGCTTAGTCGTATTTGTTCCCTCTTTTTTTTTTTTTTTTTTTTTGCTTTTTGGGTCACACCAAGCGATGCTCAGGGGTTATTCCTGGCTCTGCACTCAGGAATTACTCCTGGCGGTGCTTGGGGGACCATATGGGATGCCGGGGATCGAACCCAGGTCGGCCGCGTGCAAGGCAAACGCCCTACCCTCTGGGCTATTCACTCCGGCCCTGTTCCCTCATGTTTTAAATTTTAATGAGTGACTTTTCAAAATCTTAATTAGGCTCCCTCCATTGCAAATAAGATTATTTATGGGGGTTAAAAGTAAAACTGGCCCTAGAGCTGAAATTTATACGTCTCCTTTGGTCCAAGGAAGGGAAATAACCATCAGGCAGTGAAGATGTTCAAGTTCTTCTTTTTCTTTGAAGTTTACTTGTAAATATGTCACCCGTACACAGGCACCAAGATGAAAAGGCTCAAAGGGTGCACAGTAGACCTCTGTCTTTCCTCGACCCTGCCCTCTAACACTCCCAGGGTCACTTTCTTGTCCAGCCCTCCAGAAGCACTGGAGCATGTTGGAGCACCACACAGATGAGTAGCACCTATGCCCGACATTGGCTGCCTCGGTTAATTCTCCAGACTCAAAGTGCGGCATGATCTTTTCATTTTTCTGCTGCAGAAACGAAGTCTCAAGAGAAGGAATATTTCAAGGTCTTGGAGCTTGGGTTTACACATGAGAGGGTTGGACACCAGAGGCTAGGTTGATCTTGCCATATTAACCATCTTTCATAGACCAGCCTGTTAAATCAGGGGAAGGTACAGAGTCCTGTGTAGTCAGAACCTAGGATATAGATCTGTCTGGATAAAATGGAGGGCTCAAAGGGGAGGCCATGGGGAGCCAGGGCAGAGCGTGTGTGTAGAAGCCTTTACAGGCAGGTGGGACAGGTGTGGAAAGGAGGGTGCGATGACGGACAGGCTGACTCCCTGGAGAGATGGAGGAAGCTGGGGCAGGACTTTAATTCTGGAGATAAGCCCACTTGGAGTCATTCAGCTCTAGGCACTGGTGTGCTGGCCAGGGAGCCCTTCAGCCAGGAGGTAGTGATGGGGGCCTAGAAGGCAGGGCTGGACCACGGTAGGATGGTGGGTGGAGGTTAGAATCAGGAGCTCTAGGAGCTCTAGGTGAAGAAGTGAGTCGGGGAGGAAGGAAGGAAAGCTATTCATCTTGGGGGATGAGGGGAGTTTGAGCTATACCTGGCAGTCCTCAGGGCTTACTCCTGGCTCTACATGCTGGGATCACATCTGGAGGACTTGGAGGGCCATGTGCAGTGCCTGGGATCGAAGCTGGGTTAGCCCTGAGAAGGTAAGCACCCTACCTGCTGTCACAGCTCTCTGGCTCAGAAAGCTATTCCCGAAGAGCAAGGATGAGAGGGGCCAGGAGGGAGAAGGAGGAATGAAAGGCATTGTTCTTTTGGGGGTGGGTGGGTGGGTGGGGTGGGGTGGGGTCCCACCTGCCAGTACTTGGGGGCTGCTCCTGGATCTATGCTTGGGGGTTGCTTCTGGATGTGCTGTGAACTGAACCTGTGTCTCCCATATGCAAAGCATGCACTCATCCCATGGAGCCGGCTGCCTGGCCCCAGGAGGGAAAGGCACTGAATAGTCAGAGGGAGGGAGAGGCTGGACTGGCTCGAGCTGGCAGAGAGATTTAGGAGTAGGAGGGCAGCCTCTGAGAGTGTCAGATAACAGAGGTCAAGATAAGACTCAACAAGCTCTGGCTCAAAGGGTTGGCATGCATGCTTTGCATGCTAGGGCTTCTAGTTCAATCCCAGAGCTTGATGGTCTCCCAAACACGGATGGGAGTGGCCCCTGGGCTCCACGGGGACTGGCGGGTGCGGCCTGAGCATGAGGTAACTGGGAAGGAATGGTGGTGCCACTGTGTTCCTTGGCCCATTTGTACATGTCGGACATTTGGTATCAGAGATTTTTATCTCCCAGGAGCCAAACACCGAGAGCACCACTGACTGGGCCGTCCCAACCCCTGTTTCCTTCACCCTAGGACGGTGATGCAGGTACCTCTGGGTTGCCCAGGCACTCACCCGGATGTGCAGGTCCTGGAAGAAGATGAGCAGCGTCTGCCGGATCAGCTGGAATTCCCCGGCAGAGAGACCCCCATATATCTGCAGAAGGGAAGCAGAAAGAGATCTCATTGTGCGAGAAGTGGGAAATGAGAAAGATAGACAGACGGGGCCAGCAGGTGGGCAGGGAGGGGCCCGGACAGCTTGGGAAAGGCCCACAAGGAGGGGACACTTGACCTCTCCTGTCCCCCACAAGTCCTGGGCACTTTCTTGCCCAGGATTTAGCAGAACACACACCGCCACCTCCTGGCAGAGAGGAAGGAGGGGCTGTGTTCTGGGGCTCCGCTCCCCACTCTTGAAGCCCCACAAGAAGCCCCTGTGAGGACCAGGCCTCTGGTGCTCCTTGTCAATTTTTAGCATTTTTCTGGAAAATGGCAGGCTTTGTCCTCTCTCAGCCTCCCCTCTCTGTCCGAGAATCTGTTTGGAAGGGTCCAGACTCTTTTGGATGTGTGTGTGTGTGTGTGTGTGTGTGTGTGTGTGTACGTGTACACGTGTGTGTGCTCCTCTACAATGCTCAGACTGTTCCTGTGCTCTTGGCACAGGACACGGGTTCGTAGGTTTGTTACTCAGGTCCAGAGTGTGCTGGGGGCCACTAGAACCTGGTGGCACCTTGGGGACCCCGGGTGTCAGGCATGGATCTCGGAGTCTTCGCATCTGAGGCATGTTCTCTGGTTTCTGCTTCTGCCTGCTTTTGCAGAGGAGGGAGAACCAGCACTGGGGCGGGGAAGGGACGAGCTGCTGATTCTCTTACATCCATCAGCTGCCGAAAAGTCTCGTCCACTTGATGCACGATGGTCGGCGAGTCCCGCACGAATCCCTTGATGGCATCCAAGTGATTGAAAGTGATCAACAGCACATCCTTGGGCCGGGGACACAGCAATACTTGGTGTTTGAAGGCCATGGTCATCAGGTCGTAGAGCTGGCGAGCAGACAGGGGCAAAGCAAAACCAAACTGTAAAAGCAGAGGGGACACCTTCCCAATAAGCATTTCCTGGAAACAAGCTGGGCTTGTCATTCGGGTGGAGCGAGCTCTCAGCGGCCATGCCAACCGAGAGAGCTTGCAGAGTTAAGTCCAGTGGCATGGCCAACCCAGCCAGGACCACAGGCACGAAGCAGGAGTGGGTGGGGGTTGGGGGTGGGGCCTGGGCTTGGCCCCCGCTGTGATCAGATGGGCACTGTGGGGCCCTGGACTGGATGCTGGGTTCATGGAGTGCCAGTCTGTTTTTGTTTTTTTTTTTGCTTTTTAGGTCACACCCAGCAACGCACAGGTGTTACTCCTGGCTTCGCACTCAGGAATTACTCCTGGCGGTGCTCAGGGGACCATATGGGCATATGGGATGCTGGGAATCGAACCTGGGTCGGCCGCGCGCAAGGCAAACGCCCTACCGGCTGTACTATTGCTCCAGCCTCTATGGAGTGCCACTCTGAATCAAACCCTCTGTGGCTGTGGTGGGCTTGTGGGGGCCCCCCAAGTCTCAGAGTGTGAGTTTTCTAACACCCCTTCAGCTCCCCAACCCTTTGTCTCATCTCATCTGTCCTCTTACCAGATGCAGGGCTGTTCTGTGTGGAAGCAGCAGGGAGCAAGTTCCCCCATGGTGTCAGACCACTTCTGACCTAACAAGAGGTCAGTCCCCTGCCCCATTCTGGGCCCCTCAGGGAATCCTGGGAGGTGAGAAACTGGTGAGGGCCAGGGCAGGAAGGTGGAAGGCGGCCTGCGGCCTCCCGGGGAGCACAGACCAAAAGGCATTCTGCTGAGGAAATGGGCCCCTCCTGTCTGAGAGATGTGCTGAGGGGGGTGAGGGGGAGGCAGCTCCCGCTGGGGACTGTGGGAGATGAGGCTGGCTAAGAATGGCGGTAGGGAGACAGCAAAGCTTTGGGGATGGGAGGCAGTAGAGTCAGGGAACCCAAGTTCTAGAGAACTGAAATTTCCTGGGCTCGCCAGATAGAAGTGGTGATTAAGCACGTCTAGTCAGTCTGGCAAGGATGAGAGGCAAGAGGAGGGAGGGATGGTGCAGAGGGGAGATTAACCGGGCCATTATTTAGCTTCTAATTGGTTTGCAATAATATCTACTGATTGCAGGGATGAAAGAAGTGTTCAGACTTAAGGTCTGGAATAAAGATGGTGGGAACGGACAAGGCAGGGCAAGGGAGATGGTGTGATAATTAGAAAGAGAAACTCCCAGTCCCTGGGGACTGTCTGACTAGACCAGGGCAGGATGGGGCTGTCCTGAATGCTAACAGCATTTGCCGTGCTTGGGAAATGGCTCGGTGGCACAGCACTGGCCTTGCATATGTGAGGCCCTGGGTTCTGCTCCCAGCACTACCAAAAACCAAACCAAACCGAACCACTACTAAAACTCTCAGCGTAAGGCCACGGGAAGGATGGCACTGTGACAGAGACAGGAAGGTCTGGGGGTGGGGGGCAGGAGGGGCAAGCAGGGGAGAAATTAGACGCATCTGTGGGCAGGAACGAACAGAGAAACAGGCTGGGAGGTGGCTCAGGGATAAAGCAGTGCAGCACGGGCCTGGACCTGGACTCTGGCCCTGCACCACATTAGCAAAGAAGGAAAGAAAAAGTGAAAATGTAAATCAATGAATGGGCAGGGGAGATGACTGATGGTCTCCAGCATGTTCACTGCAGTGGGGAGACCTCATCGTTCCCCGAGCATTGCCAGGGATGGCCCCAAAGCCAAAAACTAAAAACTACTAGACCATCTGCGGGTCGTGTCAGCACCTTTACTTTATTCCATTCCGTCTCACCTTCTCCAGTGCTCTCTGAGAGAGGGTTTGCTCGAGCGGGCCCAGTAACGTCTCCATTGTGAGACTTCTTGTTACTGTGTTTGGCATATGGAATACTCTTGGAACTTTCCAGGCCCTCCGAGAGGGGTGGAGGAATTGAACCCGGCTCGGCCGGGCTGGCTGTGTGCAAGGCAAATGCCATCCCGGTTAAAAGGAGGAGACATCCCCCATGAGCACACGTAAGCACTGTAACTAAGTGTGCAACCCTGGAGCACTATACCACGTGTGGGCACAGTGACCACGTGTGAGCACAATCACATGTGAGTACAACCATGTTTGAGCACAGCAACCACACGTGTGCACAACAACATGTGAGTGCAGGAACCACATGTGAGCACAACCATGTGTGAGCACAATCGTGTCTGAGCACAGCAACTACATGTGTGCACAATAATATATGGGCACAGCAACCACATGTGAACACAAAAAGCACATGTGAGCACAGCAACATGTGACCACTACAACCATGTGTGAGCATAGCAACCACGTTTGAACACCAAAACCATGTGTAAACACAAGAATCACGTGTGAATATTAAAACCACCTGTGAACATAGAACCCACACGCGAGCATCACAAAAACGTGTGAGCATAGAAATCACATGAGCACAGCAACCACATGTAAACACAGAAACCATGTGTGTGGAGCACCACAACCACGTGTGAACACAGAAGCCATGTGAGCACCACAACCACATGTGCGAGAACCACAACCACGTGTGAGCACCACAACCACGTGTGAGCACCACAACCACGTGTGAGCACCACAACCATGTGTGTGAGCACCACAACCACATGTGAGCACTGCTACCAAGTCTGAGTACTCAGCAACCACGTGTGAGCACCACAGCCATGATCAAGCATTTTTGCAACAACAGCAAGAGCAGAAGCATTTGGAAGGGAATGGAGATGACACCAAACATGGCGATCCACTCTGGCACTTCCTGCACACCTCAACTCCTCATGCGTTATTTCTTTATTTTATGGGACTCTCTCTCTCATCCCTCTACCCTGTCTTCACATTTCTGAAATGAAAATCACACAACAATCACAACCATTCTATTATTCGTCGATTGCCTTGAGTAAGCCCCAGTAACGTCTCCTTCGTCCTAGCCCTGAGATTTTTTTTTAAAAAGTGCCATATTCAAGGCTCTTTCACAGTTAGGAGAATGAGAAATGAAATGAAAATATTTTTTTAAAAAGGAAAGAAGGGAAAAAAGAAAGAAATGAAGAAAGTTGCCTAAATTTGACATAACTGGCAGTAAGAGGCTTCCAAGATCCTGGAGGATGTAGCAGGCTAGAACTGTCCACACAATCCCACAACCCCACCCTCCTACATGCAGCGAGCCAGCACACGTGAGCAAGCTGCCCGCAACAGGAGCTGTGTGGGGTGTGTACAGTGCTGGAGATCTGAGGTTCCCACCCTCACCGTCAAACATCAGGGCCTTTGTGTACTGGACTCAGGCCGGGAGCAGTGCAGGAGAGTGGGTGTGAGGTGAAGAAATCAAAGTTCTGAGCCATTCCATGAAGTGGGTCCCACACCTGGTCACTGGGGAGCTCAGACCTGAGCCCGGGTTTTTGAATTTCACACGTCCTTTCTTGTTGAAAACTTAAACATTTCTTTCTTAATGGCAGAGGGAGAAGATAACACTTACAAGACATTGCCGCCTACCAGGGCTCGGAGTGTCATTCCACAGACTCACCTAATCCTCCCAGTAACCGAAGAAGGAGATATAATCATTCCCATTTTATGAATGAGAAAAGAGAGGCTTGGGGAGAGAAAAGCAAGTGGCAGGTGACAGGGGGTCACTACAGCAGCCTGTCTCCAGTCATTCGGGCTCCAGCCAGGAGATAGCCCAGACTCTGTATCCACTGTGGGACCTCAGAATAAAAGTGCTCAGGTAGGGGCCAGAGAGATAGTGCAGTGGGCAGGGCGCTTGCTTTGCAGGTAGCCGACTCCAGTTCTCTCCCTTGTACCACCGCCAGGACTGATCCCTGAACACAGAGCCAGGAACAAGCCCTGAGCACAGCCGCATGTGACCCAAAGACCAGAAGGAAAAATAAATCTCAGGAAATGGGCCCAGGGATGCTGGTCAGGGGGAGGGCGCCTGCCTTGCAGGAGTGAGGCTGTGAGTCTGATCCCAGCACGCCCACATGCTGTTTGGTATCCCTAGAGCCACAGTGAAAGGTGTCAACTCCTGTATGACCCTGGTTATCACAACAAAAAGCTAAGGGAAGGGGAAGAGAAAATTAGAGAAATTGAAAATTCACACCGCAGAGGAATTTGAAAGGGGATTATTAAGAGCAATGGATCCTCTCTTTGTTTTTTGGCCAGTACCGTGCAGTGCTGGGGACAATTTCTGACTCAGGAGAGACCCCTGGCTGTGCTCAGGGGATCCTAAGCAGTGCTTGGGATCAGCCACGTGCAGGGCAAGGGCCTTACCCCCAGCCCTGTACTATCATCTCTCTGGTCTCGCACTGTCACTATTTTTTTTTAATATATATTTTTTATTGGATCACTTACAAAGCTGTTCATGATTAGGTTTCGGTCATATTGTTTCAACGCTTAACCCTCCACCAGTGTTTGTTTCCAAGCACCTGTATCCCCAGTTTCCCCCCCCACCTCTGCCCCCCCCCCCCAGCCTGGCACAGGGCAGGCACTTTTCTTCTCTTCTTCTCTCCCTTTCTCTCTCTCCCTCCCTCCTCCCTCTCTCTCCTCCTCCCTTTTCCTTTCCCTCTCTCTCTCCCCACTTTTCAGCATTGTGATTTGCAATACTAAAAGGTTATTATGTATACCCCTTTACCCACTTTTAACACTCAGTTCTTGTCCAGCCTGTGAGCATTTCCAACTGTATTGTCATACTGGTCCCTTCTCTATCTTACCTGCACTACACCCCACATACACTTGTGGTAGATTCCAACCACCGACTAGTATTCCTAGTCCCTGATTTCCCTGGCCTTGAATACTAGTCTTCTACTATTTTTTTTATATCCCATAAATGAATGCAGTCATGCTATACCTGTCCCTCTCCTGACTGATGTCACTCAGGATGATACTCTCCATGTCCGTTCATTTATAGGCAAATTTCATGACTTCATTTTTCCTGGTGGCTGTGTAGTATTCCATTGCGTAGACGTGCCATAGTTTCTTTATCCATTCATCTGTTCTTGGGCAAACAGGTTGTTTCCAGATTCTGGCTATTACTGTCACTATTTTAACATGAATCAATATCCCTATTTCATTCCAATTTACTTGTTTTCCCCAGCGTCCTCTTTCTGACCCAGGACACTGAGCTACATTGGTTGCCAATTCCCTTTTGGCTTCTCATGCTCTGACAACCTTTCTGACCTTCTTTGATCATTTGGAGTTCTGATCAGGTGATTTTTCACATGATCTGCTAGTGGTATTTATGTTTCCCTCCCAGTTAGACTGAGTTTGTGGGGGGGGGGTGTGGGTTCAAGAAAGACCACTGGGTTAACTTTTTGTCCTTACCACATACCTACTACCAACATGCTTTTTCACTCTTTAATTTTTTTCTCTTGCTGGAAACCCCAGACCTGATGCTGTAGGTGCACGGGGGGCAGTGGGGATCAAACTCATGGCCTCACACTGGCCCAGGTGCTCCTAAGCCACCAGGCCATCTTCCAGGCTCTGCCTTGCTGGGGATCTCCAATACAGCTGTCAGGATGATCTCAGCAGGTGCTGGCGGTTTGCGGCTCCACAAGCTTGCTCCTGCCAGGCAAGTGCCTTAAGCGAGTGAGCCATGCTCCAGGCCCCTTCTTGTCACTTTTTTTTTTTTTTTGCTTTTATGGGTCACACCTGGTGATGGTGTGATGGTCAGGGTGATAATCAGGTGTTTTTTCATATGATCTGCTAGTGGTATTTATGTTTCCCTCCCGGTTAGACTGAGTTTGTGGGGGGAGTGTGTGGGTTCCTGGCTCTGCACTCAGGAATTACCCCTGGCAGTGCTTGGGAGGCCATATGGGATATTGGAGATTGAACCGGGGTCAGCTGCATATAAGGCAAATGCCCTACGCATTTAATCAAGGTGCCATTGCATGCATGATCTCATTGGTTGGTGACCACCCACAGAAGACTCGAGAAATACCTTGGCTATGCCAAGAGGTGGCGGGCCATTGTCTGCTCACCTTGTCCATACTGGCCTGGTTCAGTCTCATAATGGAGGAATGGGCCAGGCGGTCGTAGACAGTCCTTAGGGCCTTCTTAGAGTACAGCTCCTGGGGCTTAAATAATTCCTCCATAAACTTCCGATTGAACATGGTGGAGATGATGTCATTCAGAACTGCAGAGACAGGAGAGGAGAGCGCTGAGCGAGACCCTGGAGGGAGTTTTATTCAGACATGCTCTCTTTACTAATGGACCGAGGGACCAGCCTGTGCAGAGTGAGTGGGAGGCTGATGGACTTGGGGAGACGCGATCCCTGGGGAGAAACGGCACCACTGTCCCTGCTTTGATGGAAGTGCAGGCTCAGAGTGGATGTGAGAGCATTCACAAACATAACGGGGACAACAGAAAACGTGCGGTGCTTCAGGAGTCCCTCTCATGCCTCATCACCTCCCTGGATGACAGGGAATGCTTCCTCCTTCCTTAAGGAAGATTCCCCTTAGTGTTTTAGATTACATCTCCAATTTAAAGTGAGAAAAAAAAATCACCTTTTGTTGTTGTTGTTGCTGTTATTATTAAAATATCTGTCACACGGGACTGGAGAGACAGTACGGCATGTAGGACACTTGACTTGCATGCAGCCAACCAATGCAACCTGCATGCAGGTTCAATCCCTGGTACCATATATGATCCCCTTGCCCCACCAGGAGTGATCTCTGAGCACTGAGCCAGGAGCATCCCCTGAGCACCACTGGGTGTGACCCAAAAACCAACCAAAAAACACCTAAAACATTTTATGGGGCTGGAGAGATAGCAAGGTGTGGAGGGCGCTTGCCTTGCACACGGGCAACCTGGTATCCCTGGCAGAGCTAGGAGCAAGCCCTAATCACTGCCAGGTGTGGCCCCCAAACAAATAAACAAAACTGTAACATTTTAACTTAAAATTAAAAAGCCTGGGTGGGAGAGATAGGACAGGGATAAGGTGTTTGCCTGGGTTTGGTTACAGCATGGCCAGGGGGCCCCTGAGTGCTGCCAGGATGACATGAAATGCCCGGCATACTGATGACCCCTGAATTCAGACTAGGAGTAAGCACTGAGCACAGCTGGGTCTGGCCCCCACAAACAAACAAACAAACAAACAAGAAAAGAAAATTTCAAAGGAGTAAGACCAATAATGGTAGTTGACTTTATTTTCGTTTTCCTTTCAAAACACTGTAAGAAAGCAGACAATTTGCCCCCTGCTTAGAGATGTAATAATTTTTGATGTTCTGCACACACTTCACACTCACCACATTTCCCCAGCTCCTTATTTCTCTATTTCATTTCCAGCACTGACAGCACACTGCACTGATACATCCCATGTCGTTCAAATGGAAAATTTCCATAGAAGGTCCATGGAGGGCACAGAGTTAAGTATCTGTGATTCTAGTTCTGCTTCTCCTCATACATGTCAATGTCTGTGCTCCTCAAATAATATTTGGGAACGAAGGAAAGCTACTGATATAAGAAATGGGAGCAGGTATGGCTGGACAAGATTCTTCTTACTTGTGTGTGTGTGTGTGGGGGGGGGTTTGCTCCCCTGCTGTGCTCAGGGCCTAGGGGTCACTGCAGGCAATGAGGTGGTTGGTGCTCAGGAAGTCAGGAGGAACCAAGCTTAGGTCCTCTCCCACGTCAGGCATGAGCTCTACTCCTCTGAGTTATGTCCCGAGCCCCTAATTGTTCTGACTGGAGTCTGTGTAAAATAAACAACCATACAGCAGATCTCCAAAGAAAGAGTCTGAAAACTGTCCAGACTAGTGGAGGCTGGGGAGAAGCATCAGAGAGGAAGAATTCAAGCTGAAGGAGCCCCTTTGCTCTGATTCTGTCCGTGTTTGCCAATGGCTTCCGTTCATCTAGCTGCTAAGTTGTTTCCCTCTGGTCTTTGAGCCTTAGTAGGAAGTAGGAGTCTTAGGCCCAAATAAGTCAGTTCTAAAAGAAGGAAAACCCCCGAGGTGGTTGTTAGTCATTCTGGCACAGTAAAAAGCAAACATGAAGCATTTCCGCAGGGAATTAATAAGCTATATATCACTACAGCGCCTGCACAGAACAGCCGGAAGGTCCCCTGCTGGAAAGGGAACACAGCAGCCCCTGTCCCTGTGGGCAGAGCGGTGAACACAATCGTCCCCAAAGAGAGAGATGGTCTCCCTGGGGGCCTGCAGCTTGGGGCTCCTCCCAAGAGTGCGAGTCTTTGAAAAGAAAAACAGGGGCACCAATGACCCCCTCCTTCTAGCTTCAGTCACGCCCGCCACCTGGCAGAAGCAGGCCTACCTGCCAAGAACAGACCCGAAGCCAGATCCCAGGCACAGAGAGGAGGAAACGGCCCACCCTGGAGAAGCAGCCCACGCAGTTACGAAGCTGAACTCGAGACGTGGAGCTTAAAGCAGCCCTGTCAATCTGCCCCAGTGTGGGTTTCCGCGCTCCTGTGAGCTCTGCGTCATCTCACTGCGCAGGACTGTGCGTGGAGCCAGGGTTCATCAGCATAAGACCAAGGTGGCAGGTGGGGGACAAGGACTAGTGACTGCAGGTGGTGCCCGCGAGGGCTAGACACAGAGGTCTCCAGGTGTCTGTTTGTGTAGTGACCTCAGCTTCTTCCTGCTCATGGTTTTTTAAAAATGTGTACGATAAATTGCAAGGGCCCCAAGGTAAAGCATTCCAAATCCACACATCTCCCTGAAATCCTGCTAACGGTCAAGAGGAGGCCAAAAACTTGCTCAAGAGCAGCGGCACAGGATGGTCGTGCAATGGAATCATGCAGAGCATCAAGCACTTCAGCTGGATTCTCCTTTGGGCCTGGCCTGAGGAAAGGATTCTCTTGAAAGCAATTGAGTGCTCACCAACGAGCTCATGGGAACATGCAGTTCGTGAATCAGCATCAAAGAGAGAAACTCCCACGACCTGATGGACCCTGTTTTGCTTCCTGGCTATGCTCCAGAGCCAGGGCTTAGATATTTTCCCAGCATGTTTTCATGTAAACCCCATGGCCAGCACTAGTTGGGCTCATTGGACTGTGTGATGGAACTAGAACTTGGGCGAGACTTATATGCACATGCACGGGGCGGGGTGAAGCTGTTCTCCCGAGGTTGTATATAGGTCAGTCCACCGGCGGTAAATCATTAAAATGTGACCCCCCAAATCCCACAACTCAAATGATTAGGAAAACCGAGATGCAGAGAGACTCAGTCTCCAGGCCTCACTGCAACGGGTGCTTATGCCTGTGCTCTCAGTGGACACGGAGTGCTCGCTTTCTCAGCAGATCTGGCATGCAGACAGCATTTGGAACACAGCGACGGATGACCAGGGACATGCACAAACTGTACCCACACGTCAGACAGTGGGAGGGGTGGCAAAGGCCCGTCATAAGGGCAAGGCTGGATTTGGAGACAAGGGTGGCTGTTTCGGGAGCTTGCAGGCTGGGTGGGGAGAGGCCTTCGCTGCATGCACCCTTTCATGCCCTCCACCCCGGGGCTGGCAGCCATGCACTCACATGCGCCCAACTGTTCTTGGCTGCTCCACAGTCTCTCAGGGCGCTCAGGAGAGGGGCACGGGGAAGCCACTGGCATTGAAGTTCAAGGCTTTGGTGACCTGATACTATCTTCCATGGAACAGGACAGACAGGATCACTGACCCAGCTATCCGGAGAAGCCTGCACTGACCGATGGACCAGTGTCTCACAGGATCCTCTGGTCTAAGTTTGCCTGATTTTCTTCTACATTGTCTCTATTTAAGAAAGACAGATATGTAGCCAGTGTCTCAGCAAAAGAGAAAACTTAGGCCTCTTTTGGTTTTTGGAGAGGGAGCTCCTGCACGATGCTCAGGAGGTCTAGGGGGGCCCACTGTCGATTCTCAGCCAACCGAGTTGTGGGTCCAGTGGGAGGGCCTGAGAATGAGACGCAGTTGGGGCCCTGCAGGGCTGGGGGGTGTGTAGGGCCCCTCAGTGGTGCTGAGCCCAGAAATGCTTGGGGGACCTTGATGTGCTGGGACCTGAACCCACGTTGGAGGCACATACTCTCTAATCCCTGTGTTACCTCCTGACCTTTTAGGCCTCCTTTTTCAACAAGTCACTGAATCACAGACACGGGGTGGGGGAGCCTGTGGTGCAGACCGAATGCATGCGGCCCCGAGCGCGTACCTCGTTTTCTGTCCACCTCTGTCCATTCATCTACAGGAAGCATACAAAGAGAAAACACGGGTCCATGAGGCAAGAGCATCGCTTTCACAGGGGCTGTTACATACCACTTCCAGAGTGTCCTGCCCAGAGACTTTATTTTCATGTTTGCATTCATGTCCTCCCACTGCAAACTCTCAAGAGGACACTGGGTAAGCAAGTATCTGCCTCAGGGAAGGACGTCAGAAAGACTAGCTCCCCTGGGTGCATCCCGAAAGGCCGAAAGTCAGTAGTGAAGAACGATGGAAACGAGGTGGAGAGCCCCACAAAAACAGGAGACAAAGCAACCCCTTCTTGTTCCACTTGATTTTTCAAATTTTGGGTGGGGGCAGGGGTTTGGGCCATACTCAGAGGTGCTCAAAGGTTACTACTCCTGGCTCTGCTTCGGCGGGGGGTGGGGGGGTTTGGGGATAATGTGGTGCTGGGGACTGAGCTGGGGTTGGCCACATGCAAAGGGAGTTCCTTAACCCCTGCATTGTCTGTTTGGCCCCATAACTTAAATTTTTCTTCTTTTTCTTCTTCTTCTTTTTTTAAATTACTGTAACAATTTCTTTCTTTCTTTCTTTCTTTCTCTTTGTTTATTTGCTGGCCACACCTGGTGATATTCAGGGGTTACTCCTGGCACTGCGGTGCTCAGGGGACCATATGGGATACTGGTGTACTGGTAATAGAACCCAGCTGCATGCAATTCGATTCCCCTACATGCTATACCACTGCTCTGCCCCCTACATTAGTATAACATTTCTTTTTGAGAGCAGAGATGGGACTGCTGAAATCAGAAAAGCTAAATTTTGAATTAAAACAAAAATCGTTTGGGATGATAGTGCAGGGGTTGAGGCTCTTGCTTTGCATGTGGCTGACCCCTCTTTGATCCCCAAGCCCCACATGGTACCCCGAGCACTACCAGGCGAGACCCCCAAGCACAGATTTGGGAATAGCCCCTGTGCAAAGAGCCAGGAGAACCTCTGGGTAAGACCCCAGAACCAGCCTCCAGAACCTCTGGGTATGACCCCAAAATAAAAGTTGTGAAACTTCAAAAGTTAAAAATAAATCAAAAAGGCGGGGAGGGGGGGAGTTAATCTGTGCTTTACTTTTTTTTATTTTGTTTTGGGGCCACACTTGACTGTGCTCTGGGCCTACTCCTGGCTCTGCACTCAGATCACTCTGGGAACTGTATCAGGTTCTGGGGCTGAACTGGGTCAGCCACATGCAAGGCAAGTTCCCTAACCACTGTACTACCTCTCTGGCCCTTGTGCTTTACTTTGTGTATATAGATAAGTGACTGCCATATAAGAAGGAAGTAGTGACAAGGAAGTAAAGAGAGGAGCACAGACACATCCAGGGAGATGCTGAGAGGGAACTGATGAGGAAAAACATGTTGGCGAGAGAAACTGGGGAGAATGAAGGCCCTGGTCTTCACTGGGTTGAGACCTGGTCTTACTACTTACCAGCTATATGATTTCAAGCAACTTGTTTAACCTCAGTCTCTTCTGCAAAAGGGGGCTAGGTGTACCTCTCTCAGGACTGCTGTGGATAATATACATTGCTTTTACTTCAGTTTCATCTCTTGTGGGACACTGGATGTCACTCATAAGGGATGGAAGGGGGCTGTTTTTCTTTCCTTGATTTCGTCGCCCCACTTCCCCCCAATCTAGAGAGGGAGATATTTCAATCTCGAGAAACCACTTCCAGATACACAGAGTTCTACATACTTAAGGATCACTTTGTGTGATTTGCCATCAGATTATTTCAGAGGTAGCCTCTGAAATTCTGTTTGCTGTTTTTGTTTTTGGAACACACCTGATTGTGCTTAGGGCTTACTTAATCCTGGCTCTGCACTCAGGGACCACTGTTGGTGATACTCGGGCCAGGTTTGGCCATGGGCACGGGAATTGCCTTACCTCCTGTACTATTACTTTGTCTCAATTTCTAAAGTTAAAATCCAAGCATTATACATCTTCAGTACATAACCCTCAGCTTCAGGGAGGCAGTCTGTTTTTGTTTTTGCTTTTGGGTTGCATTCAGCAGTGCTCAGGGACCACACCTTGTTCTACACTCAGGGGTCATCACCTGGCTATGTTTGGAGGACCACAAGTGATGTCAGGATTCGAACCATTGTTGCGGAAGTAGCCACACGTCAGGCAAGCACCTTAACATTTGCACCTTTTCTCCGGGCCCTAGGGGAAGTCTGGAAGCGCAGCCTGTGTGGCCTTCACTGGCTGTACTATCAGGCTCCAGGGAAAATTCACTTTCTGTCTCACAAGTCACAGGGTTTTGGAAAGAAAACATTGTAGAAGTGGTTGTCAAAAGTCTGACTTTCTTTTTGTGGGGGGTGCATGGGGAGGAGTGTATGCCCCCCAAGCATTTTTTCAGGATGTTTTGGGGGCCATTCCTGGTGAATGGACAGGATAGTTAAATGCTTGAACCCAAGCCTTGGCATTGCACAGGCCTGGCAGTGCTTAGGACCACCAGGGATACACACCAACGGCACTTGGGGACAGGGGCAGGGGGTGCGTTTAGTTCCAGGGATCAATTAGGCTCTTACACCTCCTGCCCTTGAGCTGTCTCACTGGTCCAAACGTCTGTCCGTCCTGAAACTGATACTGGCTTCTTTGGCTCACTGTCTGCATCTCTTATCTCTCGGTAGCATTTGTTGAATAGGTGATCTTGCCTGGCAAGCTTGTGGAAATCTGGAAAAGGGGAGTTTCTACCCTTGGAAGGCACATTTGGGCATAGGGGTGCTGCAAAGGGTTTACCATGCCGAGGGGCAGTGACTGCTTTGGGAACTGGAGAATGCATGGCCAGCCCTGCCCTCCCGCTGGCAGTGATGCTCAGTTCCAGCAGAGGGCGGCATAGAGCTCCTTTCTTCCCCAGGATCCAGGGACCAGGGAAACCCCAATTTTTTTTTTATTTCTTCAGGTGATTAATTTGTGAGAATTCCACTTTCATTATAATTTGAGTGGGAGGCAGGCCCAAGGCTACCCAGAGCCGGCTATTAAGGTGGAACTAATATAAGAAATATAAGAGCAGGACCTGACCATTATTTGGCTGCGCCATACAGTAATCTGCATAATTTAGTGGGGGAAATTGCTTAAGTGGCAAGAGGGCTAATACAGGGGCTATGGCGCTTCCCTTGCAGGCAGCTGACCCCAGTTTGGTCCCCAGCACTGTATACGGTCCTCAGTGCACCACCAGGGGTCGCTCCTGAGCCAGGAATATCCCCTGATGGCCGTAGGGTGTGCTCACCACCAGGTGCCGGGCCCCTAGTCACGAAAGAGTGCTAAGCCTGTTTCCCTCTCTGCAAAACAAGGGGTATAAATAAAAGGAAATGCTGATTTATGCATATTTTTAACAGGACATGAGTGAGCCCAAGGCCGTTTTTACGAGTCTCGAGATTGCTTAAAAAGTGGGGGAACGTTCACTGTGCAACACTGCCAGGTTGCCCCACAAAGAACGCTTCCTGTCTGTTAGCGCCTGTGCAGCCTCTGCCTGGGGGAATCACCAGAGCGGGGGCAGCAGGGCCTCCAGGAGACCGCTTAGCTGCTGAGATAATGCAAGAGAGAAATACTTCTAGGAGAAGCAGCACTTCCACTCAAAGCTGCCACCCAGAGCAGTTTACCATGTCTGGTGTCTGCCAGGCTGCTGTGCACAGGCAGCTGTCAGAGCCCCAGCAGCAGAACGGGGTGGAAACAAGAGTGCCGCGGGGAAGGTGCCCGCCTTCCATCAGGCCAATCGTGCTCGGGTCCCCAGTGATCAGTTGGTTCCCCACGTTCCACGAGGAGTGATCCCTGAGCACAGAGCCAGGAGTAAGCCATGAGCAATGACAGTGTGCATCCCCCCCACACCCCGAAGTGAAAGTAATGGGATGGGTGGATGTTTCTCAGCTTTGGAAACCCCTGTTTTCCCAGTCTTCTATGTAAAACCATCCACAGACCTTCAGGTCACCTCTTTCTATACAGTCAGTGGGTCTACTGGGTATTTTTCAAACCCCTTTATCTCCTCTCAACCTTCCAATTCCCATGAAGTTTAGGGCATAGCCCTCTTGGAATATCAGCAGAGAGGGTCGGGGCAATAGGACAGCAGGTAGGGCACCTGCCTTGCATGCAGTCAACCCAGGGGTTGATTCCCTGCATCCCATATGGTCCCCCAAGCCCTGCCAGAAGTCCCTGAGATAGAGCCAGGAGTAAGCCCTGAGCGCTGCCAGGTGAACCCCTACCCTACCCCTCACAGTGCCCTCCCCTCCCCCCCCCCCCCCCCCCCCCCCCCCCCCGCCAATAGAATGTCAGCAGAGTATGTTTGAACATATTGGCTGAGCATCAACCTTGGATCCCAAAGACTTGTGTTTTAATCCTTTTGCGCTTCCTTTTTATCAGCTGTAAACCCTTGGGCAAACTGGCCTGAGTTTACTCCATCTGTAAAATGGGGATAGAAGTATTACTAATATAAGACTGCCGTGGGGATTAAGGCATTTCTAAGTCCTTCATACCTGGGAAGTGCTCCATAAATGCTGGCTGCTCTCAGTATCAGGAAAATATGTCCTTTAGTTCTAGTCACTGCCAAGCTGGACTGCCCAGAAGTCCTCCCTCCAGACCAGGGACAGGACCTTTCTCTGCCAAGGGCCATTAGGATATTTATAACATTATCTGTGGTCCATACAAAACAGGCAGATGGGCTGTGGGTAACCAATGAGAAGCATATATGTCTGTCCCATCAGGTACCAGGGCCAGGCCACAGGAAGTTGAGGGCTTTCTCTGGCCCATGGGTCAGACCTTCCCCACTCTGCTCTAGTGAACGCACAGACGGCCATCTCAGCTGGCCTGGGAGGAACAGGGGGCCTAGGAAAGAATGAAGAAATATTCTAAAGTCATCTAAAATCCTCAAGGCCTAGGGTTGTGAAGACAAAGGAAGGCAATCTCCTGTGTCCTGCCCAGACCTCTTTTTTTTTTTCTTCTTGAGTCACACCCAGTGATGCAGAGGAGTTACTCCTGGCAGTGCTCAGGGGACCATATGGGATGCTGGGAATTGAACCTGGGTCGGCCGCGTGCAAGACAAATGCCCTACCCGCTGTGCTATCTCTCCAGTCCCCATTTTTTTTTTAATGTAGGAGTACTGCTATTTATTGTGCCCAGACCTCTTGAAAGACGACATCTGCTACTCGGTGTGTCATCCCAATACCATCATCACAGCGTTCTGTAAGATATGTATACTTATTAATGTTTGAAATTCATAGGAGTATTTACACACATATATTCCTGAAGGGTAGGGGCCATACTCGACTGTGCTCAGGGGTCACTTCTGGTGGTGTTCAGGGGACCATGTGATACACTGAGAATCAGACGGACCAGCTGCAGTGGCTTGCAAGTCAAGTAAGTGCTTTAGACCCTGTATTATCTCTCTGCTCTCCCCAATTTAATTTTTATAGCAGCCTCATCCAGCAGAGCTTGGGAAGAGGGACCCTGTGGCCATCCCAGACATGGCTTGGTGGTTGGTGTTATGCAGTGCAGAGCTGGGGTGGGAGTGAGGGGTACAGGGTCAGAGGTGACAGGGATGGAACTCAGAGCCTTATGCGCGGCACGTGCTCTACATCTTCCGTAACACTCCTGATCCCTGATTCTTCCCTATTTATGGAAAAGGAAACTGGTTTAAAGACATCACACGGCTAGTTAACTCAAACCAAGCTGGAGCTAGGACTCATTTATGACTCCCACGAGCGTGTTCTTGGTTGCTAGTTTACACTGTCTTCCAAGGAGCAGGTGACTCGTTCAAGAACCACCAGTCAGCTCCCTGGTACTGTTAGCCCAAACGGAATCACATCTCGGGGCGAAGAGAAACGTCTTGAGGGAGAAAGAGCAACATACAAAAGAGCCAATTCAGTTCATCACCAACATTTGCTGAGCCCCAACTGAGTCTGGTTGAGGCATTAGGTGCTGGAGTAGAGGTGCACTGGGCTGAGCAAGGTGATCACCATGTGGTGCTCAGGGGCTACTCCTGGCTCACGGCCCTGGGGTCCCTCCCTAGGGTGCTCAGAGCCCTCTTGTGGTGCCAGGGATCACACAGGGGCCTCCTGCATGCAAAACATGCGTTCAGCACTCTGACCTGTGTCAGCCCTGACACATTCCGTAAGTTTTTTTTAAAATTTATCTATTATTCCAGATTCCCGCCCTTCCGAAATGAGCACCAGTGCTCTGCAGCTGATGAAGAGGTAGGAAGGAGACTCAGAACCCGCAAAAGGCACGTGGTCCCGGTCAGCAGGAGCGCGGTTACTTTTGGGCGCAACCGGCTACCAAGAGACACGGGGACAGGTGCCATCGCTCCAGTTTGAGGGGTCGAGGAAACTGGATGAGGATGCTAGGCACCCGACCAGTACCAGCGGGGGCAGTTGGTGCTCCTTCTGTAAAAGGGGAATCTGACTCTTGAGGGCCTCTGACCCTAGAACGCGGACTGCGGCGGTGTGGACGAGCACAGCGTGGGCGGAAGTTGGTCAGTGGGTCAGCCAGGGGTCTGGCTAAGGAGGCCAGGCTGCGGGCCGCGGGTCTGGCAGTAGGTGCCAGGTGAAGGGTCAGGGCTGTGGCCGCGCGGGCAGGCAGTGGGTGCCTGGTGAGGGGTCGGGGCTGCGGGCTGTGGGTCTGGCAGTGGGCACCCGGTGAGGGCTGGGGGCTGCGGGCCGCGGGTCTGGCACTGGACTGCTGGCCGCAGGCAGGCGGTGGGCGGGCAGGGGCCGGGCGCTTCTCACCTTTGCGGGCCTTGTCTCCGGGGATGTTCTGAGCCCGCAGTCGCTGATCCAAGATATAAAGCATCTCCCCGCCCAAGTTCAAGAAGAGCAGCGGAAGCGTGCGCACCGACATGGTGTCGGGAGCAAGGAGCGTGGGAAACGTACCCAGGGTGTAGCCAGAGACCCCGATTTCCCGCAATCGCGTCTCCGAGGCCTGGTTGCTAAGGCAACGTGGAGGGAGGAAAACCAGCCAATGAGCAGACTTCTTGTTGGGAGGCGCCCAGGAGCGAACGCTTATTGGTCCGGATGGCTGAGCCCTACGGGCGGATTGGCTCGGGCTGTGAGCGCGGGCCTTGAGTCGCCGGGCGTTCCCGGGACCACCCCGATGGGCTGGGTTTCGTCCGCAGCCCCTGGGGGCGCGGCAAACCTCGGCTAAACATCTTCACAGCCTCCTCTGGCCGACGGGGTTGGTTAGCATCACGGCTCTGCTGTTTGGAGCAGGGGTTTGGGGCAGGTGGTTTTTGTTGTTGTTTACACCCGGC
Organism: Sorex fumeus; assembly: GCF_029834395.1. NCBI lineage: Eukaryota > Metazoa > Chordata > Mammalia > Eulipotyphla > Soricidae > Sorex > Sorex fumeus. The sequence goes on from NW_026606104.1 coordinate 51,540,735, forward strand.
GATGCTCAGGGGTCACTCCTGGAACTACGCTCAGGGGTCACTCCTGGCGGTGCTGGGGGACCATAGGGGATGCTGGCGATTGAGCCCAAGTCGGCCTCGTGCAAGGCAAACGCCCTACCCGCTGTACTATGAGTGGATACAAAACACCGGCCCCATGAGCAGGTGTTTTGATTGATTGATTGATTGATTGATTGTGTGTGTGTGTGTGTTTATTTTTTGGGTGGGGCCACATTGATCGGTGTTGAGTTTATTCCCGGCCGGGAGCAGAAGGAGCTTCAGAGCTAGGGGACCTAGTGGCGCCGCGGATTGAATCTGGGCCGCTTCCTGACTGCAAAGCCTCGCTGTCGTGAGCTGCCTCCCCTGTCCTGAACCGTGTTTTGAGGGTGGGCTTCATCCTCTTTTAAAGTGGAGGTGATTGGGCTAGAGATAGTGCAGTGGGTAGGACGCTTGGCTTTCATGTGGCATGGCGGATCTGGGCTTGATCCCCTGTCATCCCATCCATATTCCCGCGGCCCCCCTCTCCCGCCAGCACCAGAGTGGTTTCTGACTGAAAAGCTAGGAGTTACCCCTGAGCATCTGGTTGTGCCCCCAGAACCAAAATAAATAAATAATAATCATCATAATAAATAAGATGGAGGTAAACATCCATTTTACCGGATTGCACAGAAGAATCTATGTTGTAAAATGGTGCTGTATGTGCTTGTTCTTGTTAGGGTTTCCTCCTTAAAGGCTGCTTGGAGAGCCGCTCCACCTGGTCAAGAGGCCTGCAGCTCCTGGAGGGTGTGAGATGCCAGCTATTATTAGGCAGGCTCCCATTCTCACCTCTGCCTTGAGGGAAGACTCGGAACTGCATCTTGAGCTCTAGGATACTTCCCCACTTTCTGCTGTACATTTTGTTTTTGGGGGCCATACCTGGTGATGCTCAGGAATTGCTCCTGGCAGTGCACTGGGGACTATATAGAGTGGTGGGATCCAAATCCCGGTCAGCTGCATCTAAGACAAATGTCCTACCTATTATACTACTGCTCTGGCCTCTGTACACTTTACTCTGTAAATATTAGTATTGCTAAAACCCTCTGCTCATCTTTCCCTTCAGCCTTGAAACCTAAGTCCTGGATCCTCGACTCTGCCCTCTAACATATTTTTTAACAGTCACCAAATTCCTTTTCCTCCAAAATCTTTCAGGCATTTGTCTCTTTATGTTTGTATCACTGTGCTCCACTTTTCTTGTGGGGGAGGGTATGTGTGGCCCCGCTCACACTTCACTGTGCTCAGCTTACTTCTGGTTCTGTGCTCAGGGCTTGGTTCTGTGCTTGGGAGACCCTGTGAGGTGCTGGGAATTGAATCTGGGTCGGTTTCGTGCAAGGCAAGCATCTTAACTCCTGTCCTATCTCTCTGACCTGCCCCTCTGTATTTCTGGTCTGTACCTGTTTTGGCTGTTAGACTGTTTCAGAAGATAAGATTTTTGTGCCATCCCTTCAGTCCTCCCTGTTGGGCACATGTTGCCTCGACAGGGACACAGCTGCTCTTGTCACCCCCAGTCACCTGTTATGGCATAACACCTCCTCCTTGTGGAGATTCCTCCCTGAACTGCTGACATTTTACCCTGTGTCTACATGGGATGGTGAACTAAATGAACATGGAGTCTGGAGTCAAGACAGATGTGGGTTTGAACCCTCCTTAGCAGTCATGTGAATTTGACTGTTAAACTTTTCTGAGCCTTGGTTCTAACGCAGTAACCGAGGACAAAAATGTCAGTATGTGCTGAGCGTGTCAAAGTGGCTTTGAAGATGAGATCACGTGCCTATGGCAGCATTAAAAACCAGGCGTTTCCAGCAGGGCCTGCTCCACTGCTGTGTTCCTGTTCTTTTCTCTCCCCACATTTAAAGGTAAATCTTGGCAGCTGACTCTGGAGTCCCTGTGGCCAGCTTGTGTCCACTCAAAAACCCTGCCAGGTAAATAGGGTTTCCTTTATTTTTGGAGGTGCTAGCTGACCACTGCCTCTTCCTCTCTGAGCCTTTCACCTTACGTCTGACTCAGCAAGATCCCAGAATATTCCTTCCTCACGTCCCTTTCCCCCTCCACTTCATCTACTCCTCCAGACTCCCGGCAGTGCTCTCCGAGAACACCCTGGTGGGGCTACTTTCTGTGCACACCCCCTCACTGTACAGTTGACTCACACCCATGACTTCAACCACTCTCTAGGCACCTTTTTTCCAGATTGGGACCCAGGGCACCACACATGCCAGAAAAGTGCTCTCTGGCCACTGTCTAAATAGGATTCCCAAACCTATCTCCAGTTCATAACTCTACAAAACTCCAGCTAAAAATCCCAGCTACTCCTGGGGGTATCACTTCACTACAGCTTTCTTCCTTTTTGCCTCAGTGGCTTCCCTTCTCGCTTAGAATTGAGTCCAAAGTCTTTCCGTTGGACTTTTGAGTATGGGCTCCAGGCCTGTGTCCTTCTGTAAATGCCTTCATGGAACCAGAACACCTAATACATTGGTATCTGGCATCAGGAGATACTATGGGATTACATTTGGGACGAGAGGGAAAGCCCTTATGATGTGATAGATTTCTGTCCTTGGAAGAGAAATGGGAGGACAGAGTAAGAAAGCAGCCATCTGCAAGGCTAGAACATTCCTCACTTGATTCAAATCTGCCAGCACCTTGATCTTGGACTTCCTAATCTTTGTTTACTTATTTTTTTGCTTTTTGGGTCACGCCCGGCAATGCACAGGGGTTACTCAGGAATTACCCCTGGCAGTGCTCAGGGGACCATATGGGATGCTGGGAATCGAACCCGGGTTGGCCACGTGCAAGGCAAACACCCTACCCACTGTGCTACTGCTTCAGTCCCAGACTTCCTAATCTTTAGATTTGTTAAGCCAGTACTTTTTAACAGGTGAAAAATACGTCAAGGTTGGAGGGTTTATGATATTAGGGGGTTAATTAGTAGGACAAAGAGTCCACAAGATGGAAACAAACTTGGTGGGCACCTGGCTGGAAAAATGCTGAGAAACATTGTAAGCCCCTTTCTTGGTATTTATGTGTGAGGGCAAAACCGATGCCACGACAAGCTGCAGCTAACATTAAGTCTCAACTAGGCCTCAGTGTCTGTTTCTCCGGAGCAGGATTTGCAGTTTCTGGTAAACTCCCAGCTGAGTAATGTGCCTAGATAAGGAATTGGGCAATTAGCCAGTCATGAAGGGTCACTGTGTCCTCCTTAGAAACTGTTACTAACCACTGTCTAATTGCTGACCACTGTTGTATTAGGGCCGATGCTAAAAACAGACCAGTATGTCAACTGCTCTTAACTCTCAGCCCTATATAAACTGCTTGTGATTTGGAGTCGGGGTCCTTGTCAAGATTCCACTGAGTTGGACGAGACTTGGTCCCTAGCTTGAGCTACCAATGGCTCAGGCTAGAAATAAAAGTTCCTTTGCTTTTGCAGTATTGTGTGTGGAACTGGGTCTCCCCGCGATTGGGGTTCTGAAACTTGGGCACAACATATGGACCTGAACCAACACACTGCATGGGTCTTACTCCCATCTGGCCGAACTCACCCCTCCCATCATAACTCTGCTTTGCTCACTCAGGTCTAGATACTTTTTTTTCCTGGGGGTTTGGGGAGGGTGTAATTTGGGCCACACCTGGCAGTGCTAAGTGCTTGTTCCTGGCTCTTTATTTGGGGATCACTTCTGGTGGGGCTTGGTGGACACTATGGGGTGCTGGAGACTGAACCTGGGTCGGCTGCATGCGAAACAAGCACCTTACCCACTGTATTCTCTGCAGCCTGGAACTGGTTGTTTTGACCAGATTCGCAATCTAAACACCAATACACGTGCTCTCCAAACAATAGATTACAAATTGCTTGACCATTATCACCCCGCTCCCTACTATCCCCATTGACTGAAACACAGCCTTGTGGCCATGCTTTTAGTTTTACAACCTTAAGGCTGTGCCCTCCCGAGTGTCCACTATCTTGTCACCTCCTAACTTCAGGCTCCCCACCAAGTTTTACCGCCTCACAGCTCTCTGGAGATAGCACGTGCTGGAAACTTCCTGGCCTGCACCCGGGCAGGAGGCTGCCCAGAAATCCTCCTGCCATGTCTGTGGTGAACACCCACCACCTGGAAGATTAGGGTGGCATGTCTGCAAAAACACGTAGTCTGTCCTCCACATGACGAGCAGGCAGCTGTGCTTCCTGTCGCCGTAGCCTGCCTGCCTGTACTGTATGGTTCATGGCTTGACAATGATGCTTCAAATATCCACAGAGGGCCTGCTCCCTGCGGCCAGCCTGCCACACCTCTTGGCTGTGTGCTGTCACCTGCACGAACATGCCCAGCGACAGGGAGATGTGCCCCTAGTGCTGGGATGTGTGATGCCAGTACCTTGTGTCCTCGGCACGTGTGAGGGCAGGGACTTGACCCTCAGACACCTGGGTCCCACAGCTGAAATGTGGGATGAATTCCTCCTCAGGCCACCAGGGGCCACAGTCTCCCTTTGCTTGTGAAAACAAGGCAGAAAGACATGACGCCATCAGATTTTATTGGTCTTCTCGGCCTGCCTCGGCTTCGGCTTTGGAAGGGCTCTCTGGGTTCCTCAGCTTTTGTTTTTGAGCCTTTGCTGCAGCTTTCAAAGCCCTTCTTTGTTTCTTTAGTTTTTGAGTCTCCTGGAAAACCTGGAGATGGAGAGGCAGAGGAGGACGTTGTGAGCCTATGCAGGCGTGAGAGCGGTTTCCCCAGCCAGAGCCTGTCTCTGGAGCATACAGCCCGCGTACACCCAGCGCCACTAAAGGCTCGCCCCAGGCCGCTATGGGAAACAAGACCACCCGGCCCTCCTGCTCTCTCTGAGAGAGCCAGGCCCGTACCCGGATGCACAGCTCCTTCTTGGTCAGCAAGCGGCGGTGGGCTTTCCGATGGTGCTGAGGGGTGAAAGTGTACTCGATCCCCAGCACCTTGCACGTCTTCTCAAACACCGCGTAGTTGGTTTCCCGGAGGCTTTTGAGCATCTTCTTCCTCTGGTCAATGCTCATCAGCAGATAGCGCTTATGGGCTTTATCCTGGAAGACAGTCGGTATCCCGTAAGTACCACATGAATAAGGGGCATGCCACTTCCCAGCAACCAACGAGGGGCAGGTCATGAAATTTCCCAAGGGCGTCTGGCAAATACCAGTGTAGCACTGAGGGCGGTATTGTCATTCTCACCCGACATGTGGGCAAAATAAAGGACAAAGGTGTTTTCTGATTCAGCAAAGGCCCGAGTAGGTTGCAAGGGGAAGGGACCTGGTGTGTGGTTTGGTCTTGAATCTCAGCCTAGTGGTCTTAGCCCGAATCTCCTGATCCGATCTCTACAGCACCCACTGAATCTCACTGCAGCTCGCCCATTCAGCTGCGATGGACTAAGGCCTGGTGCTCTTTCCAGAACCACCCACAGCCAGGGCTACTCAGAGGCACCTCAGCAGCCTCTGGCGTTGCACACTCCAAATAAACAGACTTGGAGGGGACTGGAGCGATAGCACAGCGGGTAGGGTGTTTGCCTTGCATGCAGCCGACCCGGGTCCAATTCCCAGCATCCCATATGGTCCCCTGAGCACCGGCAGGGGTAATTCCTGACTACAGAGCCAGGAGTAACCCCTGTTGCATCGCTGGGTAAGACCCCCAAAAGCAAAAAAAAAAAAAAAAAAACCACACACACAAATAAATAGACTCAGAGCAGCAGCCTCACCGGCTCCAGGGACACAGTGCAGGTGCAGCGTGGGCTCATGGCCGTGTGTTTATGAAAACCCTCAGTAGCTGCCTGAGAGGGCCAGCGCTGTGCCTGATTCTGAGAATATGGTCTTGGGGGGTCTAGGAGACAGTACAGGGCGTAAGGCATTCACTTTGTATGCAGCCACAATGGTGCAAACCCCAAACTGCAACTGGGTCCACAGCAGCTGAGCACTAGCAGGCAGGGCCCCAGCTCACGAACCAGGTGTGTCTACCTGCCCCTCAAAGAAAAGAAAAAGAAGATGGCCTTGGGAGTGACACCACCCCACTTCAAGTCCCAGCACATCATTTCCTAGTTCTGTGTCTTGCCTTCAACCATCCCTGCCGGGTGATTTCTCTGAAACCGGGACAGTAAGACAGCTGTGTGAGCACAGTGAGCGGAAGCATGTTAAGAACCTCCCACAAGGCTTCACCATGTCGTCTGGCTGGGACTACCGGCCTTTGCAATCCTGCCCGCAGGTGCTATCAGACCTCCATTTGTAGATAAGAGGCTCAGACATATGAAGTAACAACCCGGAGGTCACACAGATGGCTGGGGGGGGGGGGGGGCGGGGGGCGGGGAGGGGAAGGAGGTGGGGAGAGTGGCAAGCTGCGATTTGAAAATCTGGCCCCTAATGACAGGGAGAGGATCCCGAGTGCCACACAAGTGTCAGAGCCCACTCTGCAGTCGGTCTTCTGGCCCTGCAGACACACGACACCAACCCGGCACTCCCGTTTCTCCAGGGGAGCAGGAGGGATGCATTATCTGCATTGCAGCTGAGGGGTGTACACCTGAGCCCTCTGTATCCTGCCTCTGCACCCCTGGCTGGGGCCTTGAGCTGTGAGAGGTGGCCAGGGTTTACCTTTCGGTGTTTCTGCATGTGCTCTTCGTAACTGTGGATCTTGACGGTCAAGGCAACAACTGAAACCACAAACCACAGAGGATGAGGACAGGGCTCAGAGAAGGAAGGGCCCAGGCCTTGGTTATGTGTTAAAACCTCGAGGAATAACAATAAGTCATGCTCTTATATAGCTAAGTTTTGAGATCTTAGTGACTGATTATTTTTTTTTTAATTTTTGGTTTTGGGGCCACACCTGGAAATGCTCAGGGGTACTCCCAGCTTGGTGCTGGGAGCAGGGGAGGAACACGTGGTGCCGAGTCTTGAACCTGGGCCTCAGGTACACAGTATGGACTCAGTTCTTTAAGCGCTGTCTCCAGTTCCTGGATTATCTTTCAAAGCCAAGTCCAAGGAAAGTCAGTTGCTCTATCTTACAAAGGTACAACTTCCAACCAAACATCCTTGGCTGGCTGGAAGTTATACCTTTGTAAACCTGACGTGCATTCCTGTTAAATTCAGGAGTTAGTCCAGGATGCATGTAATTGTGGCTACAGCTTCAGCACCACACTGGAGGCCCCAGAAAATGTATACAACGAGATTCCAAACTGTCAGGGGTATTCCTCTTGCCTCTCCCCTTCCAGTGACCACCTCTATCTCTGTTCTTCACTAACAAATTTCCACAGTGATCAACTCCTACTCATCTCCTAGAGTTCTAGAACAGCCTGTTTGGGGATTGCTCTCATTTGATTCTTGTCTGTATGGCAAAGATGGGGGCAAAGGCAGAAACAAGGAGTGCTAAGGGCAGCCGTCGATACAGCAGCCCCTTTCTGCAAACACACTGAATTCTGGGAGCCCTGACTGAAGTTAGAGGAACCCAGGCCATGATCACGTGGTCCCTGCACAGGTCCTCCATCAGAGAATGGAGCAAGGCAGACCCTGAGTATGACTGGGCTCCTGAGTTCAGAGGTTGGGAGCAGGAGCTGACACTGGTGCCAGCGCCACACAGCTCAGGACGTGGAGTCCAGCTGCTGTTGCCCGGGGTCCTTACGTCTCCTCCTTCCTCTAGCCACAGCTTTGCCCTGATGCAGCACAGACAAGGGCCCCAAATCAGGGACCCACTAGGACACTCCCATGCACAGCCCCTCCCCAAGGGCCCTCTGACCAACTTCTAGCCTCCAGGGAGCTGGTGTCTTCAGGGTTGGCCACGATCTGGCTCCTCAGTTGCTCCGTCTTGATCTTCTTCTTCTCTTTCTGTTGAAGGTGAAGACAGAGAAACACTGAGGGTGGGGCTGACTATCTGCTAAGACCTTTTGCACCTCCAAGGCCAAAGCAACATCCGGCCCTCGGTCTAACCTCACGCTAGCACACCTGGGCATGCCTCTGGCCAACCAGAAGGCTCGTCTCATCTAGGTGAGCCCAAGGCCAAAGCCAGGGGCAGAAATGACTTGTTGGGAGAATGTCCCTGAAGTGAGCACGTTCATCCAGACAGTGGATGTTTACTGGGCACCTGCTGCTGACCGGGTGCTTGAGGTACAATGGGGGAACAGGACTGTGCCCATCCTCAATGCTCTATCTGTGGATCTGGACAAGTGGACACAGAATGACAGGGGGACAAGTGCTGTGACTTGGGAAGTGTGGATGAGAGGAAGCCCAGAGGAGGCCAAGGGAGGCGGAGGTTTGGCTCAGGTCGCTCACCTGGTCGGCCATTTCCAAAGACAACAGTTTTTTCACGACATCATCAACCCTACGGAAAAAAACCAGAGCAATGAGAAAGAGGTGTGGGGCGGCAGCAGCCGGACTGTGGTCTGCTCTGCAGTGAGACACATCAACTCCATAATCCATTTCTTTCTCGAGTCACACTGCCTAGTGGGAGAGACCACCCAGCTGCCACTACACTGGACAGGAGTTGAACAGAATGATTTTTGCTGTTGCATCATTGAATCCAGATTTAAATACAGGTCTTTGGAGCTGTATGAAATTAGGTAGCTTGATAATATATAAAATGGGGACACTTTCGTCTCTCACGGGGCTTTTCAATTTTTTTTGGGGGGGCCATACCCGGCAGTGCTTAGGGTACTGTATGTGGTGTTGGTGATGGAACTGGGGTTGGCCACAAGCAAGGCCAAGTGCTACCCCACTGTACAATCTCTGGGTCTCTCTCACTGGGCTTTTGTGAGGATCAAGAGATGAGGAACTTCTACAAAGCCTTCCTGGTAACCGATGGTAAACCGAGGGTCTTCACCCAGGGTGCAAAAAAAGCAAGCAATTGAGTTCCAAGGGCTCTCTCTGCCTGCTGGGCCTCTATAATCCCCTGTCCCAGCCTGGAGGGTACTTGGCCAGAAGTCACAGTCTTTTCCCTCTAGGCCAGCCCTCCCAGGGCCCTCTGCCTCCACAGAGGGATTTCTTCCCACTTACCTGTCAATTCCAGGGACGTTCTGGTAGTCCTTGAGCAGCGTGGAAGGGGCTGGGTCAGCATCATGGCTGGGTGGTGCTGTCAGGCGAGGGATGGGCAACCCCCAGTGAGGCCTCCTGGCCCATCCTCCCAGGCACTGCTCCTCCCACCCTCTCCTGCCATCCAGGTCAACCCTGGACCTCTTGGGGCTTGGTTTCTTCTCTGCCAACCCTCGGGCACCCACCATGATATTTCATGCTGGGAGTTGATGGCTTTTGCCACCACGACCCACCCCCCAAATACTCCTGGGAGTCCAGAGTGGGTGACTCCCAGTCTGGCTCATGGGCCAACAGAGAACAGGTACTTAACAAACACTTGCTACTAGAGTGCATGAACAGAATAAGGATGGGGAGGGCTGAGGACGGAGTCCTAGCTTTGGGGCACCTGAAACGGAAGCACCAGAGTCTGCAGGAAACGCTGTCCTCAGGCAGGAGGGAGCGGCACAGGAAGATCACCCTGTCCCTCCAGTGCCACGCTGCTCTGACACCAACTGCACCCGACCCTTGACTGCCAGCCCAGCCGTTGTCAGGAAGCTTCCCCCGCGTCCCCCCGGAATCCAAGCACTTCTCCAACAGAGGCGTTCACACTCGTTGTGGAACAGCAGTACTCTGCCCCGTGCTACTCTGCTCGTTAGACCACCCTGCAGACAGACGGCCTTGCACGGGGCCACCCACACTCCCTCGGGCTCGCTCGGCTCCTCCCCACCCAGCACCGAGGCTCCAGCTCCCATGCTGCACCCGATCCGGGCTCGGTGACACGGTGCACGTGGGGGTTGGCCGTTAGCACGTCCGGGCAGCCCCTCACTCCCCCTCCTACGGTTCCAACGTAACAGCCTCTGCCCTGGTGGACGCCCGGCCTCCCGGCAGCCTCCCAAGCGCCCCTACCTGGCTTCTGCAGGGCATATCCGCGGGCTGCCTGGAGGAGGAGACCTGCAAGGAAGAGTCGCAGCTGCAGCGGGCGGGCGGCGCAGCCCCGACCCCGTGCTCCGGCTCCTGCGCGTGGCCCCCCGCCGGCCCATCTCTCCCCGCTCTCGGTGCCGCACCGCCTCCCGCCCCAGCCCCGTCCGCCCGCGCCTCACCTCGGCCGTGCGACAGGAGGTCCCGCGGGGCGCGCTCTCGGCCAGCAGGCCGCCCCAGGACGGCGGCGTCGGCCAGAGCGGGGCCGCGGACCCAACTCAGCGCTCGGCACGTCGCCCGCAGCATGGTGACCTTTAAAACCCCGGCGGTCGCGCCCGGGCCCCGGCGGCCTCTGAGGACGGGCTGGGTCACATGGGCGCCGCCATGATGGCCCAGTCCCGGCTCGTCGGCGCAGTCGCGAGACTAGAGTAGAAGAACGCCGAGAAGACGGATCGGGGGCGGAGCTTGCACGCGCGGAACCAATGGGAGGGCGCGCGGTCCGGGCGCAGAACCAATGGGAGGGTGCGCGGTCTGGGAGCGGAACCAATGGGAGAGCGCTCGGTTTGGGCGCGGAACTAATGGGAGGGTGCGCACCCCCGGCACGCGGGACTGGAGCGCTCGGACCCGCTGCTTGCCAGCGGTGTGCGGTGCTGTTTGAATTTTTCCCCTTTCCTTCCCCATTCCCCCCCCTACACACACACACACACACACACACACACACACACACACACACACACACACACTGAATTTTTCCCCTTCCCCCCTCACCCCCTACACACACACACACACACACACACACACACACACACACACACACACACACCCCGAGCGAGGGCACAGGGCACAGACCTAAAACCATGCTGGGATAAGCAAGAAATGGTTTTGTGCCTGGCTGCTGCTATATGATGGGCACCACTAACCAGATGCCCCTTCACCCAGCATGGGTACAAATACTGTGTAAATTTGAAGGCGAAGAACGCAGAATGTGGGATTAAGGGCGATGTGCTTGCTTCGCCTTCAATCTCAGTTATTTTTGGAGTTTCTTGGAACCCCGGCACCCCTCTGAACAACAATAAAGTCAAGAAGAAATCATTCTGACAACACTCCCTCTCCTCGCAGCAAAAAGACTCAGTCAGATACGCTTGGAGTTTCTCAAAGTAAATCTTATTAACAAACATTCGAGAGACTGAAATGCCTGGAAATAAGCGCGAACGGGTCTGGAGGAAGGATGCTCTGTTCTTTGCAGAGGGAAGAGGTGGGACAGACCAGGAGGGATGCTGGACCGGGAGCGTTGGTGGGATGGGTCTCCTTTCTGTTTTTCCTGGAGGCCGAGTGGTCTTTCCAGTCCAGGCCTTACTGATCTGACCCTCTTCTCTCCCGTGGCAGGCCCAGGTGAGGAGCTCCAAGAGCCCTAGAGACCCCCCAGCCCCTCCACACCATGAATCCGGAGCCCTTGTAAGAGGGGAAAGTCAAGCAGTGGTCCAAAGACACAGTCGTCCTCCTGGCTTGGGACCAAGGATTCCGGGGTCCCTAGAGGGCTGGCCTGGAACCAGAGATTCTCATAGGATTTGGGGCTGGGGGTGAAGCACTCCAAAAGAGGCTGTGTGGAGTCGTAACGGAGGTAGTGCCCTGGCCCTGGCACAGAAGGACTGCCCAGCACCTGCCCGTACAGGATGGGATCGCTGGAACTGGGCTGGGGCTGGAGCTGGGTGGCAGGGCTTTGGGGGTCCCCTTGGAGCACATAGGTCTGGACCAGGGTGGGGAGTGAACAGTCCTCCGAGCTGTCAGTAGGCTCACAGGGCCCTGGCTGCTTCTCCTCTTCCTCCATTACTATGATCTTGGTGATGGGGGCCATGCTGGCTTCTCGGAGGCTGGGCATCTGGAAGATCTCCTGGACACAAGGATGGCAAGTGAGGGCACGTGCATTTCCTCTCCGCCCCAGCCGCTGTGCCCTCTTGAGTGGGGACCATAGTGGAGCCATTCCCTGGGCTCTCTGTTGGAACTCAAACCCATTGCCCGCTGCTGTTCATTCTTAGCTGGGCACAGTGTGGGACTGGTCTCAGGCCAGAGCCAGATGAGCAAGGCTTTGAAGTGGGTAGAGCTGGGATGGAGATTCAGCTGGGATTCCGGAGGGAGGGGATATTGGCAGGAAGTGGTGGAAGGCCACCCTCAGAGGGCAGCCGGACCCTACAGCACCCTGCACCCCAGGACCCTCTCCCTCGGGGTTCTCACCTCTGTCATGATGGGAGGAACCCAGGAGCCCAGGCTGCTGTGGGCCGGGTCAGGGACAGTGGGCCAGAGGGGATTCTTCCTGCTGGAGAAGGAGGCAGGAGAGGCTGGATCACACAGGCCCGCCAGCTTTCCCCGCTTCCTCCCACTCACTCCACACAGCCAGAAGGGAGAAGCTCTGAGTGCAGAGAGAAAGTGGGGGCCCAGAGGTGGGGGAGGCAGGAAGGGGTTGGATCGGCTGGGGAAGCCGAGTTTCTGGCCTCTCGAAAGGACTTACTTGGGTTTGCAGTAAAACCAGCAACTTGTGCAGAGGCAGATGAAAAATAACAGGAAGCCTGAGAAGCCCAGGACGATGTACAGCGTCAATTCCTCTAAGATTTGAGGGAGTCAGAAGGGTACATGAGTGACACGGGACCTCTGCCTTCAGGCTGGGGTGGGGTCTCCTCCCTCAGACAGGCAGACCCAGGCAGAGCCTGTCTACTCTCAGCATGGATACCCCTTAAGTGAAGCACCTTCCCCAAAGTGGCCACCCCCGCCCTCCTCTCGGTACCTAAGGCCAGGGTCATCAGGGTGAGGCTGGTGCTGTTGGCTGTTCCAGCCTGGCTGGCAGCCGAGAGGTGGACGTGGTATAAGCTGGCTGGCTCGAGGCCTTGGAGGACACAGTCGCGGGCAGAGGCATTCAGGCGGGAGGCTGGTGCACAGGAGAAGGGTCAGCTGGGCCTGGAGGCTGGGGCTCCCTCTAACACCACGGCACACCCCTCTTACACCTCTGGGTGAGTGGGACTCACAGGAGGACTGTCCCTGAGCGTTGGTCCAGAAGATGGTGTAGTGGGTCAGGGGGCTCTTCCCCAGCTCAGGGGGCTCGGGCATCCATTCCAGATGGGCCCACGTCTTGCCAATGAGCCTCAGACGCAGCTGTGGGGCGCGGGAAGGGGCTATGGGGTGGGGGGAGTGGGGGAGAGTGGTGAGGGGTGATGAACAGAGAGCCAGGCAGGTGAAGGGCTGTACTTGTGGTTCCCCAGACCCAAGAGCTGGGACACCATGGGGTGAAGGAGGAAGAGGAGTTCAAGGGGCTTCAGCCCAGCCCCATTTCCGGGACCTGCCATTGAATTTCCTGCCGGTTTAATAGGAGGGCAGGACGGGGACCTGGTTCTCTGAGCAGAAGCCCAGTTACCTGAGTTCTGCCAGACACAGTAGGATCCTGCTAACAGGCCCACCCGGCGTCCCCATAGTCTGATTCCTGCACAGCCTGGTTGATTTCTGCAGGCACACTCTGATTTGGGCCGGCTCACTCCCGGTCCCCATCCCTCCCCTTGCTCTCTCCCCCTGCCTTCCCCTGCCGTGGAAAGGTAGGGAGGAAAATGGTCCTGCGTCCTCCTGGTCATGGAGGCCCAGGGAGACAGAGGCAATTCGATGGGGACTCGGGGGGGGGGGGGTTGTGACAAACCTGTCTCTTGGGAATAGGCAAAGATGTGCTGGGAGGGACCCCTGGTGTCCTGGTACAGGGGGGTCACGATGATCTCATAGAGCTGGAATGGCCTGATGTTCTCTGTGGAAGAGAAAATGGGGCAGAAGTGGGCAAGGGTGAGGGCTGAGCCCCGAGGCCAACTCGGTGGATATGCAAATTTGAATATATATATAAACATATGCATGTGTATTAATTTTTCACTCTATTCTAGTCCAGTGGTCTATATGTCTCCATTACCATACTGTTTGGGTTCCTATAGCTTTGGAAAATGTGAGTTCTCCAATTTTGTTCTTTTTCTCAGCATTGTATTAGACCTGGGCGGGGGAGGGGGATGGGGGTTCCAGGGATGGTCCCTGATATGTGTTCATCCATCAGTCTCCTAAATCCTCTCCATGAGGGCGGCTCGTTCCCAACCTCTGGCCAGGGCTCACCAGGCCTGTCTGTAGCTCTTTGCAACCTCTTCTTTAGAGCTTTGGCTGGGGTAAGAGAGGGAGTATTGGAGGTGGGGTGGGGGGAGCGAGGCAGAGGCAGGTCAGCGCTGTAAGGGGGGTTGGGCCAGAGGTAGGAAGGGTTTCCGATTCGGAGCACTTGACATGAGAACATTGAGGGGTGAAGAACAGCCATGGAGCCTGCTTCTCTGGGGCGGTCGGGCTGGCACTTGGCACTCAGGCCCTTCCTGCATCCTCCTGTCCAGAGCTGTCCAGTGCCCCAGTCTCCCAAGTCAGACTCACCCTGTAGCAGTGTCCCCGTGATGCTCCCGTTTGGCTCCATCCTCCAGCTGTTGTTGCTGCCGCTCGGGCTGGGGGGACCCAGGCCCCACTCAATCACATAGCCCCAAGGCTGAGGGCTGGGGGGCTCCCAGCCCACCCAGAGGCTGTGAGGGTCCTGGGCCAGGGTGTGCAGTCTGGCCAGTGGTGGGCCTGCAGGTAGAGTAGGAGGACACAGGATGTAGGGAAGAGAGCTCAGGCCTGGAATCACGTGTTAGCTTACAGGGGCTGGAGTAATAGCACAGCGGGTAGGGCATTTGCTTTGCACGCGGCCGACCCAGGTTTGATTCCCAGCATCCCATATGGTCCCCCGAGCACCACCAGGGGTAATTCCTGAGTGCAGAGCCAGGAGTAATCCCTGAGCATCACCGGGTGTGACCCAAAAAGCCAAAAAAAAAAAAGTAATTCACACGTCAGCTTACAGACAGGGGTGGGGGGAACTTGGCCACCTACTCTCTAAGTGATGCCAGGCCCCTGGTCTAATTTCTGTCACATGTGGTGACTGGTTTCTATTTCGCTTTCCTCATGGGTAGAACAGGATGATGATCAGAGAGCCCGCTGACCAGGGTCCTGGTACAGGGCCAGTCCTCTGCCCCATTTGGGGAAGACAGAGCATGATAGAGGTCGGCTCTGGGGGTGGGGGATTCCAGGGATGGTCCCTGACAGATGTTCACCCATCAGTCTCCTAAATCCTGTCCATGAATGGGCACTGGTGAAGGTACCGGTGTTTCACTGTATGACTGAGACTTAGACCTGAAAGCTTTGTAACTGCTCTCACGGTGATTCAATGAATAAAATTATAAAAAATGAAAAAAAAAGTAAGGTGGAGTTCATGCACAAT
The DNA here is from genome assembly GCF_029834395.1 of Sorex fumeus. Classification (NCBI taxonomy): domain Eukaryota; kingdom Metazoa; phylum Chordata; class Mammalia; order Eulipotyphla; family Soricidae; genus Sorex; species Sorex fumeus. The sequence continues at coordinate 51,555,977 of NW_026606104.1, forward strand.
TCAATCAGCTAATCAGTGGCTGAATAAATGGCAGTACTCCTACATTTAAAAAAAATAAATAAAAATAAAATAAATCCCCTCCATGAGGGCGGCTCACAGCCTGTGTCTATTTGATCAATGAGACAGAGAGGTTAAGTAACTGGCTAAGATCAACAGCCGGTGAATAGGCGAATTAAGTGTTACTCATGTTAGTCTCATTTAGTGAGGCCTCACCCTGGGGGTAGGGGTGGCTGATCCCCTGAGAATAAGGAGTTAACTCAGGGACCATATCCTAGCTAGAAAAACTTAGGGCTTTCTCTCCTGGTTTTGTTTTTGTGCCACACCTGGTGATGCTCAGATCTTATTCCTGGCTTTACATTCAGGGATCGCTCCTGGCAGTGCTCAGGAGACCAAATGGGGTGCCGGGGATCAAACTTGTGTTGGCTGTGAGCAAGGCAAACACCCGACCCACTGTACTATTGCTCCCGTGCCCCTCTCTCTCCTGTTTCTGTCAGAATAGAGCACGTGTATATGTGTGTATTTGTGTATGTTTGTGTAGGCAAGTCAGCAGCTTAACCTGGCTCTGGTCAGTGGGAAAAGCAGCTAACACCATAGAACTGCTACTTTGGGCCTGGCGTGTGTTTTTTGGGTAAGGAGTTGGGCCACACTTGGTGATGCTCAGGGGCTATTCCTGGCTCTGTGCTTAGGGATCACTCCTGGTGGTGCTCAGGGGACTGTATGTAGTGCAGATGACAGAACCAGGAGTGGCTCTATACAAGGGAAGCACCTTAACCCCAGTTCTCTGTCTCTGTCTCTGTCTCTGTCTCTGTCTCTCTCTCTCTCCCCAGATATGCGTGTCTTTTCTTTTCTTTTTTTTCTTTTTAGGCCACATTCAGCAGTGCTCAGGGTTTACTCCTAATCTGTGCTCAACAGATTATGCCCAATGGGGCCTGAGGGACCATGGGGGGACCAAATGGGGTGCTGGGGTTGGAGCTGAGATTGCTACCTGGGGGACAAATGCTCTACCGGCTGTACTATCACCTTAGCCCCTGCCTGGCATGTCTAAACCATGGAGTCTTCACAGCCACCCTTGGGGTTGGGTGCTGTGACTTCCCCATTTGCTAGATGAGTGACCTGCCCAGGTCTCACTGCAGCGTTTGGCAGGCCTAAGTTTGATCCCACGCAGTGTACGCCCAGGTCACTGCCTAACCACATGGACCCCCGACCCCCTTTACCTCGGCTGTCCAAGAAGACCACTGACGTGGGAGCAGAGGTCCCGGCCGAGTTGTATGCCAGCAGCCCCACCTCCCGCACGTGCCAAGGCAAGTGGAAGGTGCAGCCCAGGGCTGAGGTGTTGCAGAGCGTTATTGCCGCCACGTCCTGGCCTGGGGGGCGCCAGGAGACCACGTAGCCCTGGATCTGCCCACTGTCTTCCTCCAGGGGCACTGGCTGTGGAGGGCACAGGAGGAAAAGGAGAAGGCGATGTACGTCTGGAGTTGGGGGAGTCCCCCCCTGGGGGGAACGATGCAAGTCTCAGGAACTGGCCCGCAGCCTGAGGTCGCCCTCCCTCCCTGCTTCCCTCTGTCCCCGAGGTGAGGTGAGGGGCAGGGCTGGAGGACGGGAGGAGGGAGAAGGTGTCCCTCACTTCACAGCCACACCCAAAGGGCAGCAGGTCAATGGTCAGCCCACGGGGCCTGCTGGAGCTGCCCGCGTTGGGCGCCCAGGGCGGGGCTCCATCCGGGAGTGAAGGTGGCCATCGGAGAGGGTCACCTTCCAGAACAGCTGCACGGCCCCGGTGCCGGGGTCCCGCTGCCTCTGTCGCCGCCACCACGTGTCCAGCCTGATGACAGGAGCTGCAGTGGAGGAGAGTGGAGCCAATCAGGGGCTGGCCTGGCGGCGGGGGGGGGGGTGGGGGGGTGGGGTGGGGTGGGGTGGGGTGGGGTGGGGGGGGTGGGGGGGGTGCTGCGTCTTGCTTCTGCCCCGCCCCTCCCACCTACCCCGCTCTGCCGTGGTCAGCTCCAGGCTGGCGCTCCAGCTGCTCCAGTGACCGGGCAGGGGCGAGCGCACGCAGCGCATCTGCAGGGCGTAGGCGGTGGACGCGAGGAGCCCGCAGAGCTCATGCCGGAGGGTCTTGGAGAACAGGGGGCCCACCTGGTGGGGGCACAGCTGTGAGCCTGGACCCCGGGGCACTGGTGGAGAGCCTCCCCCACCGCCAACCACGTGACTGGGTGACTCTCTGCTCACCACGGTCCAGTTGGCCGCCACGCGGCGGGGCTGGTAGCGTAGCTCGCACTTCTGCTCCACGTACAGGCTTGACTTCGACACCTCCCAGCGCAGCTGCAGACAGCCTGGCTGTCGGGGGGCGCCCTCGGGGTGGGGCTCCAGGGCCCTCAGTGTGGGGGGCTCCAGTTTCGCTGCCAGAGAGGGGGTGCCAGACCATTCCCTGCCAGATCTGCTCGAGCCTCCCTCTTTAACTTCTTTCTCACTTGTGTTTTGGTGAGATCACACCAGGCCTCACACACACACACACACACACACACACACACACACACACACACACACACACACACACAGAGCGCGGGCTCCCTGCCGCTGAGCTAGAGGGCTGCCTTCGCTCCCTCTCGTGCCTGCCTGTCTGTGCCTGGCTTCCTCCCTGGAACCTTCTCTCGCCTGTTCTTGCCTCTACACCTCTCATCTCTGCCCACGGTGCCCCTCTGCTGTTAAGGTCTCTGGGCCAGACCCTCCTTCTGGTTGCTCTGTCTCTGGAACACTTTCCCTCTAGATGGCAGTGGGTTTCTCTCTCATTTCCTTCCAGGATCTTCTTCTTCTTTCTTTTTTTTTTGGTCACACCTGGCGTGATGCTCAGGGGTTACTCCTGGCTCTGCACTCAGGAATTACTCCTGGTGATGCTTGGGGGACCATATGGGCTGCCGGGAATAGGACCCAGATTGTCCCTACCCACTGTACTATTGCTCTGGTCCCATCCTTCCAGGATCTTCTTAAAGGTCACCTGGTGGGCAAGGCCTTTCCTGGTGCCCCTGCCTTGCCTTCATTTCTCCATCACACTTAGCATCCCCTGCCAGACTGTTGTTTTGGGCTACACCCAACTGGGTTCAGGGCTTACTCCTGCTCCGTGCTCAGGCATCACTCCTGGTGAAGCTTGGGGAACCATAGATGGTACCGGGCATCAGCTGTGTGCAAGGCAAATGCCTTAACCTCCGGGCTACTCTCTGGTCCACTGACAGTCTCTTTCTCCTCTTTCTCTCCCCCACCCCAACCGCCCTGCCCCCGTTTTCTACAAGGGCAGGGATTTGGACAGCTTGTTCACTGCTGCGTCTGCAGTGGTGCCTGGCACACAGAGGCACATGCAGGCCTGTGCGCGGCGACCCTTTGCCTGGGTCTGTGCCTCCAGCCCACCCGGCTCCCTGTCTCCTCTCTCCTCTCCTCCAAGATGTCTGTGCTTCACTGTGTCAGCCCAGGGCAAGAGGCCTGTCCCCTCCCTGGCCTTGGGTCACTCACCCACATCGCTGGGCATGAGACACAGTGGCACAGACTTGCTGGTGCCCAGCGTGTTCTCTGCCTGCACCCAGAGGCTCATGTTCTGGTACAGCTGCAGGTGTTTGCGCGGGATGGTGCAGCGGCTGTGCCCCGCCTCAGGGATGCAGTCCGGGAGAGGCGCCTCGGGGCTCTGGCAGTGGTTCCGCATCCTCGGTGTCGGCAGAGGAGGAAAGGGAGGTTTCTTCTGCCTCCCACCTTTGCCTCTGCCCCCCGGCCCTACCCTGCCCCAGGATTGGCGGTGGATGTGGGCGGCGCGGGGGCCATATCCCAACTCACCGGATGCTCTTTAGGGTGAAGTTAGTGGGCAGGGAGGTGTCGGGGCCCGGATCCCACTGGCAGGTGAGGTTGTTGGTTGTGATGTTCATGAAGCAGGACAGGTTGTGGGGCGTTGGAGGAGGGTCTGTAAGCAGGGAGAGAGAGAGCCAGGGCTTTGCGTAGGACCCCTCAGACACCCCCCTGCGCCCCTGCCCAGGGCCTCACTCCAGGTCATTTCCTCTGTGGTGTCTGGTCTCTGCTCCTGCCCCTAGATAGGGTGGCCCTGGAGAGGAGGGGGTCTCTGACTCGAGCCTCTGATTCTTTTGTTATTATTACTATTATTATTATTATTATTGTTATTATTTTTGGGTCACACCCAGCAGTGCTCAGGGGTTACTCTTGACACTGCACTCAGGAAACACTCCTGGCAGTGCTCAGGGGGGCATATGAGATACTGGGGATCAAACCTGGGTTTGCTGTGTGCAAGGCAAGCACCCTCCCCCCTGTACTCTTGTGCCTACCCCCACTGTGATTCTTTTGTTATCATAGTGCTGGTTGCTGCTTGGGGCAGGGGGGGTCACACCTGGAGTCTCACATAGGCAAGTCATGTGCTCTGTCACTGAGCTACATCCTCAGACTTATAATTAGTTTTTTTTTTTTTGGTGGGGGACAAGGGTTGAGCCACACCTGGCAACACTCAGAGGTTACTTCTGACTGACTCTCACTCAGGAATTATACCTGGCGGTGCTTGGGGGACAATATGGGGTGCTGGGGATTGAAACTGGGTCAGTCACATGTCATATGCAAGGCAAGTGCCCTACCTGCTTATATCTCTCTGGCCCCTTATAATTAATTCTTAACCAAATGTTATTCTCTCCCTTTTCCTTATGCACTGACTTGACACAAACTCACCTTTCAGTCAGAGATCAGCATGGACATGGCCCTCCCTGGGTCCAACTCCATGGCCTGAGAGGGTAGACTGGGGAGCCATATAGTTTTGGTTCCTGCCTTGGCTGCTGAGTCACACTGTGTGCATGACTAAAGTCTGGGCTTCCTGTTTAATAGTTCATGATCTTTAGCAAGTTACTTACCCATGCTGGACCTTAATTTTCTCATCTGCAAAATGGGACTCAGTTGCACCCCTATCAGTAGGAAGATGACTTGAAGTGATGCCTGTTAAGTACTCATTGAGCAAGTGCTCACTCAAAAGCAGCTTGTACTGAGGTGCTAGAACCATAGTACAGCGAGGAGGGCACTTGCCTTGCACGAGGTTGACCCAGGTTTGATCCCTGGCTTCCCATATGGTTCCTTGAGCACCGCCAGGAGTGCTCACTTCTGAGCATTGCCAGGTGTGGCCCAAGAAGCCCCCTCCCCCCAAAAAAAACCACCCAAACAAATAAAAAACCCAAAACCTAGCAAGCAAGCAACCAACCAAAAAAAACAACCCCCCCCCCAAAAAAAAAAACCCAGTAGCTTGCACTGGCATTGGCAAGTGGGCTTTGGGGTGAGAGCACGTGGTGTGGGTGTGGAGGGACTCACAGCCTGCCCGCAGCTCAGCCTGGTCCAGGATCTGCAGGTGGTTGCCCCAGAGCAGGCCGCAGAAGAGCAGGGCCCGGGGGCGGTCGAGTGGGGGCAAAGTGATGGTAGATTCCTGGCTTCCGTCTGGCAGGCGCTGCTGTCTGCCACCAGTTTGAAACTCAGCGTCCAACTTCCACAGAATCTCTGAATCGCGGTCCACGTGGAGGCATTCCTGACTGATGGCGCACGAGGCTGTGACAGGGTCCCCCAGGAGCACAACGGGCTTCGAGAGGTTGATGTTCCCGCACTGCTCCAGGCCTGGGGTGGTGGAGAACCAATGGGCTTGCGTGAGCCTTTGTCTGGCGCTTGCCCCAGAGGTTCTCATTCTCCCAGGCCCCACCCCAAGGCCTGGGGACTGCGACACAGACAGTGATGCCCGGTCCCTGCTGGTTGTGGGGGGACACTCTGATGATCTCCCAGGTGACTGCCTGTGGCCTCAACTACTGCAGACACCCAGGTGAACAGCTGCCCTCTGATGAAGATTGTCCCCCAACCCTCCCCAGGGATGGTGAAAGCAATGATCTGATAAGAACAGCCCTAAGAACCATCTCAGCCACGGCCGTCTTCTCAGAACTCACATGTGGCTGCCTTTCCCATTCTGATGGCAGCATCGTCCATGGCCTGCCTGCCATCACCCTGGAAGGCAGCAAGGCGTAGCAGGTAAGGGCACCACTAGGCTTCAGCTGCATCTCCACCTAGAGCCTGTTTCTACTACTTATTCACTAGTTGGCCCCGGGGAGGTTGAGCAGACATTATACCTCAGTGCTCTTATCTGCAGAATGGGCATGAGGCCATCCTGTTTACTGTTCCTGGAAGGACTGGCAGGGAGAGGGTGTATAAGGGACTCCGAGCAGCCCTGCCGTGGAAGGATTTGCTGTTCTGGGGTGTGTGTGTGTGTGTGTGTGCGCGCGCGCATGCACACTTGTGCATGTGGGTGCTTGCACATGTCCAGATCAGGCTAAACCCTGAAGTTCCCAAAGCCTTTCTCTCTAATTATGAGGATTTGTGTGACTCCCATAGTTGCTGTTGCTAGACTGAGGGTCCTTGAGGCCTGATGCCTTGGCTGCCTTGCTTGATATCGTATTCCCAGTGCCTCACCCGGGCTAGGGAAGTATTGAAGATGTGTTGAACAAAGAGCTAAACAAATAAGCACCCACTCTGCCCCTGTTGAGGCTCCCTTGTGGCTTCTTCCCTTGCTTAGGTTTTTTTATTTTGGCTTTCTTCATTTTTAGGCCACACTTGGTGGTGTTTGGCAGTGCTCTCGGCTCAGTGCTTGGGGATCGCTCCTAGTATGAGGGTGTCAGCATCCAGTGTGCAAAGCCTGAACGCAGCCTGTGGAGTCCCCGCCAGCCCTCTCAGAGGTTCTTGGGCTGCTTTGTTGATGGGATGGGGCAGACCCGAGAGCAAGGGCCATTTCTCTCAATCCCCAGGACAAGTCCCAGGCTCCCTTTGTGTGGCCCCGCTCTACCTCATAGACTCAGAATAGCAGAGTGGGGAGATCCTTGCAAAACTGCTGCAGAAGCAAGACTCGTACCCAGAAAAGAATATGCAACAGGACCACGGGGCCCGCAAACCCTAACTGTTGCAAAGTGTGCGTCCCAGCTTGTGGCCCCAGAAGCTGGAGGCCCTGATGGCTCCAGAGAACATTTCCTCCTCTCAGGAAGTACCCGGCCTCCTGCTGCCTCCCCCAGCAGCTCCACGGGCCCAGAGGCACCCGCGGCAGAGGTCTGCAACTGCGCTCGAGGCCCCCACCCCTCCAGTTCCCAGGAAGGTGGTTTGTCCGCCACTGTCTGTGAGTGGGAGTCTGGCCCAGTCTTGTGTCCCAGGAGATTCCCTGGGATTCCCCCTGGCAGCAGTGCAGCAGCTCTGGGAAATGAACCTCCCTTCTGGGATTCTCTACCCTCCCCCCCCATTTCGCCCTGAAACACCCCTTCCCACAGCACCCACTCCCAGCCATACTCACTTCTGGGGAGCAGCAGGATGATGAGGGCAGCTCTGGCCAGGTTCCCAGGTCCCAGCTCTGCCATGGTGCCAGTTTGGGGTCCACCTGGAGGCAGAGGGCGCGGTCAGGCTGGGGACTTGGGGCCAGCACTGAGCTTATGTTTCTCCCTGCCCCAGTGGAGCTCTGGCCAGGCACTGGGCACTTCCAATCTGCAGAGCAGATGTAGCAGCAGCCTACACTGCTTTGGGTTTGGGGAAGAAGCTGCAAGTCTGGCGCGGGTCCCTTGAGTGACTAAGGGATGGCCACCGCTTCAAGAACCTTCCGGGAGGGAGCAGGGGCAGGGGCAGAGGGACCAGCGTTCCTTCCCCTTCCTTTTGAGCTCGGCTGGGTACCCCCTAGCAAGGAGAGCCCAAACACGGGGCAGGCTTGACAGCCAGTTTATTCTGGGAAGGTCCCAGGAGCTGAGTGTGGGAGAAAGCCCACCCAGGGCCTGTCACCGGGCTGGTCACCTCTGTGATCCACAGGCTCGAGCCTGCTGTCACCTTCCAAGGAGCTGCACAGGACACATCTCAGAACTGGGCATCCAGAGAACGATTTATCCCCTGGCTGGGGCAGAGGAACATTTATTCACTGGTCCCTACCGCCCATTGGTTAAAGCATGTCCCCTGGCGTATGGACTGCCCGCATGGTCGGTTTGCACATGCATGAATGTTCCCGGGGTAATGAAGCGGACTAAAGACGCAGGAGGCCCTGGGGAAGGCAACAGCTGCCTGGGGAGGCCAGGCAAGGGGCCCCTATGGGCGGTGGATATGGGTGGGCACAATGGGGTCCGGTTCACCCTGAGTTCTAGGTGAAGACCTCTGGGGGTGTCTGTGGGGAGATGTGCGGGCGAGGGGAGTGAGCTGGTCTGGAGGAGTAGGCAGTAGGCAGAGGTGCCCACTGCAGGGCTTGGCGTCCAACCTCCCTGTCCCCCCTGCTCCTGTGGGGGCCTCCAGCACTTCTTGCACTGCTGGGGGTCTCTGTGCAGGGGCCTCTGGTCAGCCTGTACGGCCAGGCAGGGGCTCCAGCCTGTGTGCACAGGGAGGAAGCATCTCTGCTCCTCTCTCTCCCCTTCCCCGCCCTGGGCTGTCCCTGGATGTGGTTGTGTCCTGGTGGTACTGGGCTGGAAGTTTCTGCAAATCAGCAATGTCATAGCACCACACAGGATGGAGGTCACTCTGCATGGTGTCCTGGCCCCCAGGAGCTGGCTGGAGTCCACCCTCGTCCCCTCTCAGCCCCGAGGCTTTGTTCAGTGAGAAGCCTGCACAGCTGCACCAAGCAGTCTGTCTCCGGGTCAGTGCTGGGCCACTCTCTGCCCGCAGCTGCCCACTAGACTCTGCAACCCTGCAGGGAGATTCAGGTTCCGAGACCCAGATTTGGGGATGCAAATTCCACCTTCATCTATTGTTAACTGTGTCCTGGGAAGGGCAGCTTCAGGCCCAGCCTGTGCCCTGGGAGGTGCCCTTCCTCCTTCTCCACCCCCAGCCCCCAAGCCCCCAGGCCTCCTTCCCAGGCTGCTGGGGGCTGGCACGGGCAGTCCATAGGGCCTGTAACCCTGGCTGCCCCTGCTTGAATTAAGTGGATCCCGGGGCCCACTGGAGCATGGGATGTTCTCTGGGGGCCACTTTGCAGAGAGGCTGGAGGGGCAGCTCCCAGTGAGACCCTCTGCTCTGCTGGCCTGGCCACTTACCAGTTTCGCGACCTTGGACAGGTTACTTCACCCTCTGGAGCTTCGGTTTCCGCATCTGTGAAGGAGGGACAGGGATCATTCCTGAGGCTTTGGGGGAGGCAGGATCCAGATCATCAGTGATAAGAGCACTGGTCAGGGGCCCATGTGGGAGTGCATGCCCTGTTCCCATCCCAGCCTCCTGGGCTGGTGGGGTGACATCAGAGCCCTCCTGGCCCTTCTGGCTCCTTGACCCCACAGTTTCCTCCAGTCAGATGCCCCTTACTCACTGATTCCCAGAATGCCCCCTGACCCACACCCCTGCCCCCGGGAGTCACTGCAATCACACCCCATTTTCTGACTCCCTGCCTCTGCACAACACCACCTCTACCCCTCCCTTCTCCTTCTCCACCCATTCCCGCCATCTCCCAGTTCTCTATCACCCCTGTTCTCAGAGTTCTCAGAGTCTCAAGAGAGAGAGAGAGACTTTGGAGAGGGTATGTGGGGAGAGGGAGGTAGCAGAGTCAGGGAGAGCAAGGTGGCAGGGGTGAAGGTGTGGATGGGGACAGAGGGAGGCCCGGGGAGCCGGAGCCAGGGACGGAGAGAGAGAAGCCCAGCGCAGAGATCAGAGGCCCAGGAGCCTTAGAGTTTGAGATTGAGGGGACCGGGAGGAAGCAGGCAGGGGCTGAGCGTGGGGCTGGGCCAGGCAGGGTCAGCGAAGGAGAGCAGCTGAAGGGGGGTGATTCTGTCCCCTGGAGCCCAGGGTCCCCAGCACACCTGCCTCTGCATCTTCCTCACATCTCTTAGGGAAAGAGTGTCCTGGGGCTGGGGCCCAGGGACAAACCCTAGAGGCAGGGACCCCTGGGCTGGCTCTTGACCGGACCCCTGGCAGACCAGGAGGACTGGGCCTGGACTCAGGCTCCAGTGAATCCCCACCCGTTCCCGGGGGCTCCCCTACTCACATTGGCACCCGCGGGGCCAGCACCCGCCGGCCCCCTGGCCTCCCTCTCCTCCTCAGGGCAGGTTCCTGAAAACGGTTCAGCGTCTGTCCCCAGACCCAGGGCAGAGGATTGCGACAGCGCCCAGCCACCCTCCTGCTGGCCCTGCAGCCGGGTAGCCCCTTCCTCCCAGGAAGGAGGCGGAGGGGAGCTGCAGAACCCCCCTCCCCAGGCCCTACCATCCTTCCTGCCCTGGGGGTCTTACAGGGGCGGGGGGATGTGGCAATTTTGTCCCCCTCCTCTGCCTCCGGATTTCCTGACCTCAGAACTCTGAGGCTGGCCAGGGCTCAGGCTCCAGCATGGCTGGGTGTCCTTCCTAGCCTTCCACCGCTCCCCGTTCCCCGTCAACGAACTTTGAGGAATATCATTGGGAGACAGACCTGGCTCGAAGGCGGGCCCTGCCCTAAATCTCTTTTTGTCACTTAACTGTGGGACCCAGATCCTCACAATAGTCAGGGGGGTACTTTCCAGGCTCCAGGGGATTTTATAACTCTGCCTTCTTCACAGGCTCCCTCGCATAGCCCAGGAGGATGGAGAAATGGGGACTCTGGGAAGAGGCGTGAGTGTCTTGTATGCTCGCTGGAAACTAGGAACGCCCTCCCCAGGGCAGTGCTCACGTGCTATGGTGAACACTCTTGTTGGTTTTGGGGGGCCATACCCAGAGGAGTTCTTTAGGGGGTTCCTTCTGGCTCTGTGCTTGGAGATGGGGGAGGAGGATCCCGGGGTGCCAGCAAGAGAGTCTGGGCCTCCTGCTTGCTCAGCATGTGCCCAGCTGCTGAGCTGTCTCCCTGGCCTAGATTCACTGCTGGGTTGTTTATTGGTTCTTTGCGTTACTAGGGATGGAACCCAGGGCCTCCCACATGTGAGGCAAGCGCTTACTGCCTCCGGAGCCACATCCCTGGCCGAATTCTTTAAAACATATATATTTACCAAAAGAAATTTAAATTTTTGAGAAATCCTATGGCTTTTGCATATTTGCTTTTGCAATATTTATGCATGTGGTTTTTGCAAAGCATTTTCATACAGCATGGTTTTGTCATGAAACACAGCTAAAAGCCAGCAGGTGAATCATTTTAAGGACTATTATTTTTCTTTGTTTTTTTCCAAATCCGTAGAGCTAGGAGACTTGTTACAGTTTTGTCATGTCCCACAATTTATTCCTTACAGGATTTTTTGTTAATTGAGGTAAAGTAGTTTACAAGTTTCTGCATTATTGTTGGTTCCTTTCGGACTGCACGGAAATAGACTCCACTTCATGACGCCCATACCCTGCTCTTGTTTCTTGTTTACAAATCATTTCAGGGCACTTTTCCTTTTTTCCCTCCCTCCCTCCCTTCCCTCCTTCTTTCTCTCTCTTGTTTTTGGGCCATACCAGGTAATTCTCAGGGGTTACTTCTGGCTCTGCGCTCAGGAATTACTCCTGGCGGTGCTTGGGGGCCATATGGGATGCTGGGGATTGAACCTGGGTTGGCTGCATGCAAGGCAAGTGCCCTGCCCACTGTATTATCTCTCTGACCCTGTGACTAAAAAGTTGGGAGAGAGAAATGTCCTTTAAGCCAGTATTACCTGCAGAGCCCTCTGATGGCTTACATAGCTGATTGTAGTAGCCCCTTCCCTCATCCTTGCTGATTGATCAGAAGCCAGTCCACGCGATCCTCTGCCCTGGCACCCCAGGGGCCTCCCTCAGAATTCAGGCTGGCTCCAGCCACACTTTGGCTTGTTCCCTGACCTCTCAGGCTCCCTCCAGCGCCCAAGCCTTTGATCTGCCCTTTCTCTGCCCACCCCTTTCTGCTGGGGCTTTCCCCCTCCGCTTCTTTGCACTCTAGCTCAAAAGCCACCTTCTCTTTGAGGTCCCCTCTGACCATCCCTGTCCTGCCCCCTCCTCTATTTTCCATCTCCCCTTCTGCCGACCATCCCTACGACTTCCTGTCCTGTGGACCCCCACGCTCCAACTGCATGTCAGTGCAAGTTCTATGGGGACTGAGGGCAGAGTCTGTTTGTGTAACAGGATCCTTGGCATCCATGCCACTGCCTGTCTCACAGTGAGCCCATGATGCGTGTTTGTGGAAGAAATGATTGAGCGATGGATCTCCCACTTCACCAAACCTGTCCCTATCCCGTGTGCCCCATTCCTGGTCCAGGTGAATGATCCTGCCAACCCTGAGTCCTGTCTCCTATCCTGGGGGCCTTGGTGTCAGTGCTCAGTGGCCCCTCTTTCCACAGCCAATCAGCTCAGCAACAGGAGATAGATCCTTTATCATCACTGAGAACACATGGCCGGTGACAGTGGTCAGCACAGGACTTCATTTGTTTGTTTATTTATTTATTGGCTTTTTGGGTCACACCCGGTGATGCTCAGGGGTGACTCCTGGTTCTGCACTCAGGAATTACTTCTGGTGGTGCTCAGGGGACCATATGGGATGCTGGGGATCGAACCTGGGTTGGCTATGTGTGAGCAAGTGCCCTACCTGCTGTACTATCGCTCTGGCTGTTTATTTTTGACATTAAAAAAAAAAAAACCCCAAATCACTGTGAATTATAAATTCACAAAGATATTTATGACTGTGTTTCAGACGTATATTTTCCAACACCAATCCCTTCACCAATGCCCACTACCCTCCACCAATGTTCCCAGTTTCCCTCCTGGGAAGCCAGGAGCCTACCTCAATGGTTACTGTCACTGTCACTGTCCTCCCGTTGTTCATCGTTTTGCTCGAGTGGGCCCAGTAATGTCTCCGTTGTGAGACTTGTTGTTACTGTGTTTGGCATATCGAATACATCATGGGTAGCTTGCCAGGCTTTGCCTTGCAGGCGAGATACTCTCGGTAGCTTGCCAGGCTCTCCCAGAGGGGTGGAGGAATCGAACCTGGGTCGACCCGGTTGGCCATGTGTAAGGCAAACTCCCTACTGCTGTGCTATCGCTCCAGCCCACCTCAATAGAATTAAAATTAAAATTTTAAAATTAAAAATGGTAGGCACTTATTTTTTCCAGTTTTTGGGACACACCCGGAGATGCTCAGGGGGGTTACTCTTGGCTCTACACTACCCTCCTGGCATTGCTCGAGGGGCCATAAGGGACGCTGGGGATAAACCCCTTGGCCATGTGCACTGCTGGCACCTACCTGCTGGACTGTCTCTTAAGCAACTAAGGGCCATGTTCCACTCCCCCAGTGTCCTAGTGTTCCCTTCCCTAACTTATCCCCTTCACCCCGCCCCAGTGGCAAGCTTCCTATTGAAGACCTCAAGGAAAGCTAAAGTCAGGCAATTCACTGCAACGTGAGTGGATCTGGAGAGTGTCTTCTTGAGTGAAATCAGTAAGAGGAGAGGGCAGACTCCCATGATCTATCTCATGTATGGGATATGAAGAGTGCAGAGCTTTTTATAGCTCACATATGCAGAGTCTGGCTGGGATGCTCAGGCTGGCTGCCCTTCTGCCACTCTGCAATTCTCCTCTGCTCCTTTTGTCACCCCCTGGATCCTTACAGAGATAATCACACCCCCTCCCACCCTACTCCCCGCCTGCCCTCTCCATGGTCTGTCGCACTCCTGTCTGATCTGCCTCTACTTTCCCAGAGGCACCACTTCCTGTTCCAGTCTTGTCAGTTTCCTGGCATAGCTCTGCTCGCCCTGACTTGGGGCTTTGGGATCTCTCTGTGTGTTTGCTGTTGTTGATTCCTGCTGACGCTGGGCCCTGCCAGGGACACCCCACCCTGGAGGAGTAGCACTCCAGCCTTGGGCCCTGGGAACCAGCAGTCTCCCTCTGCTGCCAGCCTGTGCCCTTGGCTGCCAGTCTGCCTTCTTCTGGACTGGGAACTTCCTGAGGGCCAAGCCCAGGGTCTCCTGTCTGCCTCCAGCCTCTGCACAGGGCTGGCCACTCAGGGAGACTCAGAGCCTAACCATGTGCTGGGAAAGTTTTCCTGTGTTTGTTTTTGTCCCACATCCAGCAGTACTCAGGGCTTTCTCCTGGCTCTGTGCTCAGGGATCACTCCAGGAGGTGCTCAGGTCCTCTATAGGATGCCAGAGATTGAACCTGGGCCAGCTGTGTACAAGGCAAGCACCCTACCCATTGTACTATTTCTCCAGTCTTTCCTTATTTTCGGGGGCCTGGGGGGTTGCACTCTGTCTACACCTGGTGGTGCTAGGGGGCTCATGTAATGGTGCGATCCAGTGCAGAGCAACAGGCATGCCAGCTGTGCACTCTATCCCCTCGAGTCCTCTCCCTGGCCTGGCCTCTCTGCTCCTGGTTTCATCAACCTCACCACGGGAAAATAGAGCAATTGCTTGACAGGGCTCCTGAGAGAATTGGATGAGATATTGCGGGGAGCAACGGGCACAGAGGCAGAGGAAATGTTCAACAAATGCTTAGACCAGTGAGCTGAAAAGCACCAGGCAGGCGTGGCCATGTCCCCGGCACTGGCACCTGGGTCTCCTTCACGGCTACTTTCTCCTCTTGCCCCTGCCCGTGCTCCTTGCAGCTTCCCCCATCAGACAGTGTGGCTGGTAATCCCCCATTAGCAAGCTGTGGGGAAGACACCCCTTTCTCAGCATTCCTACAGGGGGCGGGTTGTTTCTGCTGTTGCTGGAGATGGGGCAACTGGGGCAGGGGCGGGGAACCTTCTGCTCACAGGGGCTGTCCCAGGGGATGGACGCATCAGGGGAGTGTCCGGAAGCCGCCTGGGCTGTTCTCGTCTGTGGAGCAGGGGCTGCTGGTGCTGGGATACAGCCACCGGCTGAGATTGTGCAAGCAGGTCATTGTGCAAACACACCCGTGTGTGACCGTGGTTGTGCAAACAGGTGTTTACTGGAGGCTGCGGAGTGCGGGTTGCCCACTGACAAATAGCACCCGAGCTGCTGACTCAGAGAAGCCAGAATCGGGCCCCTCCCGCCTCCTAGAACTCGCTTCCCTGCAGCCCCCAGTGATACCTCTGCTTCCATCTCTGCTTGTGGGATCTTCTTCATGGATCAGAGAAAATGCCCCTGAATCGGTCTCTGTAAACATGTTCCTCATTTGCTACTCAGGGCATTTACTACACCTCCCATGGTCGTCTTTTATTTGGTTTTCTTTTTTGTTGTCCTTGGAGTGGGCGTCTCAGTGGTGCTGAGCGGTGCTCAGGGCGTCTGCTTGCCATGCAGGCACTCGGGTCCTCGGAGCCTTCTCACCAGCTCTGATGGGTCATTGCTTGCCCCTTCCAGCCCGTTTAAGGCCACGGACTATTCAAGGACTTTAAAAAAAATTATGTTAGGCACTGTAGTTTACAATACTGTCGTTGTAGATGGTTTCATGTGTAATACAACCCAGCACCGCACCCTCCCCTTCGCTTCCCTCTGCCACTGTCCCAGTGTCCCCTCCCCCTTGGAACTCTCCCCCCAGCACCTCTGTAGTGGTCTCCTATCTAAGATGGGTTCTTAGTTTCTGCTGCGTTGGGGCATTGGTTATTCCTTTACCGTGTTCCTTAAATGCCACTTAAGAGAGAGATCTTTCTGTTCTGTCTGTCTCTTTTGGACTAACTTCATTAAGTCTGGGCTCTCCTGATACTCTCCTGAGCTATCCATGTAACAGCGAACAGTGTGGTATTCATTGTGTGTATATATGCCATTGGATCTTTATCCACTCACCTTTTCTTGGTCACTCGGGTTGTTTCTAGATTTTGGATATTGTGAAGTGCTGCAGTGAACACAGGAGTGCAAATATCTTTTCTAAACAGATTTTTGGGGCTTTTGGGGCAGATGCCAAGAAGTGGGATTGCTGGGTCCTGTGGGAGCTCAATCCCTAGATTTTTGAGAAGTGTCCATTTGTGGTCCCAATAGGCTGAATCAGAGGATATTCCCACCAGCAGTGGATGAAGGTCACTCTTTCCCACATTCACACCCACACTGGTTATTTTCAGTATATGTGCTGCCAAAGCAAGCACAACACTGGTTGGTTTTGTTTGTTGTGATGTGTGCCAGTCTCACTGGAGTAAGATGATGTGTCATTGTTGTTTTGATTTGCGTTTCCCTGATGATGCAGAGCATTTTTTCATAGAACTTTTGGCCATCTGTGTGCCTTCTTTGAGGTGGTTTCTATTCATCTCTTCCCCCACCTTTTTGATAGGGTTGGCTTTGTTTTTCTTGAAAAGTTCTATTGGTGCTTTATAGATCTTGGATATTAACATTTTATCAGCTGAGTGGTGGACAAATATTTTCTCCTAATATGTGGGATATTTAAACTTTTTTTATGTAGGAGTACTGCTATTTATTCAGTCACTGATTAGGCTGATTGAATTGGGTATGAACTCCACCTAACTTTTTTTTCAGTTTTTATAATTTTATTTTTTGAATCACCATGAGAGCAGTTACAAAGCTTTCAGGTTTAAGTCTCTGTCATACAATGAAACACCCGTACCTTCACCAGTGCCCATTCTCCACCACCAAAAACCCCAGTATCCCCCCATCCCATGCCCTCCCCCTACCTGTGGGGCAGATGATTTCCACATTACTCTCTCTCTACTTTGATCACATTCAATATTTTGACACCAGACCCACCATTATTATTTGGGATTTTATCCCAACACTCAGATCTGCTGAAAAGGCAACAGTAGACAATTTGTTTTCTATTGCTGGTTATGAATAACATATGATGTCACGCAGCTGCAGTAGTGGCTGTGCAATTTTGAAATTCTGAAATTTTAACAATTAAATCTGGAGGGATTTCTGCCAAAACCTGCTGGGTTCTGAGATTTGTTTCTGAGTCTCTGGGATCATAGCTGTTAAGCAGCTTGATCCGGAGCCAGAGAGGCCATTCGTAGGTGATGACTTGGGGGTCTCACTGGGGTGGGGAGGAAAGGGCCGGCTCCACCCCCATCACGTGAGGTCCTGTGTGTCTCGTCACTGCGGGCCCAAACCTGACTGTCCAATGGCCTCTGGAGGATGGCAGCCACCAAACCACCAAGGGGGAGCAGGTGGACGGACAGCTACTCCTGTCTCCTCGCTTCCTTCCCAGGCTCCTGTCTTGTGACACTCAGACAGAGGGCTGCTTCTCCAACACAGGCCCCTGGAGTTGCTGTGCACCAGACAGCCATCGCAGGGTCCCCACTGCTCATGGCATAATCCCCCAATTCCCTCCATGGCCCTCGAGAACCTTCAGAACCAGCCCCCTATCCTCTCCCATGCTGAGCCTTACCATGCCGTATGCCCTTCATTGCCCAAGACCCAGCATTCTATTTCCCTTTCCTATATGACCATGAGCTGTTTTTGCATGGTTCAAGATCTTTTTTGGTCTGCTCCCTATGCTTGAGATGTCTTCCCCCTTATTTTTGTCTCTGAAATCATCCCTTTCATTTTTTCACAACCAACTGAAAAGTCACCTCTTCTGGGAAGCCTCCCTCGATTTCTTGAGCTGGCTAGGTGCTCTCCACCTGGCTCCCATGTGTCCCCTGAAGGTAACCAGAACTGGATTTATGGGTCACACTGCCCAGCTGGGGGCCTGGCATGGTGGAGTCTAAAAGGTGCTGAGCAATGTGGATGTTGACTTGGGAACTCAAGCCTGCCAGGGACTCGCAGGCTATATGCCAAGAGGCCTGGCAGCTTCTCTTCCACCCAGAGGCAGCCAGATGAGGGTGTACTCACCTGCTTCCCTGGGGCTCACAGCGCAGCATCTTCTGCCTCTGATGAGAAATGAGCCAAGAGACTTAACAAGGGCTGAAGGCTGGAGGGGAAAATTGGGGCAGTGGACTGGTCCAGCCTTTCTGGAAAACAATATGGACAGTCCTTCAAATTGAGTTTCCACATATCCCCGCAATACCACTTCTGGGAATATATCCTGAGGATGCAAAAAAGCACAGCAGAAATGACATCTGTACCTATATGTACATTGCAGCACTGTTCACAATAGTCAAAATCTGGAAACAGCCCAAGTGTCCCACAACAGATGACTGGTTAAAGAAACTTTGGTACATCTACACAATGAAATACTATGCAGCTGTTAGGAGAGATGACGTCATGAAATTTGCTTATAAGTGAATAGACTTGGAGAGTATCATGCTAAGTGAAATGAATCAGAAAGAGAGGGACAGATGTAGAAGGACTGCACTCATTTGTAGAGTATAGAATAACATAACATGAGGCTGACACCTAAGGACAGTAAATACAACAACCAGGAGGTTTTCCCCATAGCTAGAAGCCTGCCTCATGAGCAGAGGGGAGAAGGCAGATGGAATAGAGAAGGGATCACTAAGAAAATGATGGCTGGAGGAATCAGTCGAGATGGGAGATGTGTGCCGAAAGTAGATAATGGACCAAACATGATGACCTCTCATTGTCTGTATTGCAAAACACAATGCCCCAAAGTAGAGAGAGAGTATGGGGAATATTGTCTGCCATGGAGGCAGGGGGAGGGTGGTGAAGGGGGGTATACTGGGGAGATTGGTGGTGGGGAATGTGCACTGGTGGAGGGATGGGTGTTTGATCATTGTGTGATTGTAACCCAAACATGAGAGCTTATAACTATCTCACGGTGATTCAATAAAAAAAGGTTGGGGCTGTGGCTCCCAGAGGCCTCAGGACCTGCCCTTAGGGAAGAGAGCAGAATTCTAGGTGGGTGGGAGGAGGAGTGAGTGGAAGGAGCCCCTCTCTCCTTGTCTGCTTGCGGTCTGCTGGCTGCAAGGGCCTTATCTCTCTCTGCCATAGTGTGTTGGGTGTGTGTGTGTGTGTGTGTGTGTGTGTGTGTGTGAGAGAGAGAGAGAGAGAGAGAGAGAGAGAGAGCATGTGTGTGTGCGCGAGTGCGTGTATGTGGGGGTGGGTGGGTGTTGAGGGCATTAGGTGAAGTGAGATAAAGCTCAGATGCTTATCTTGGCTTGGAGGAAACCTACAAGCCTTAAAATCCCGCGCTGCTGGCAGGGTGGGGGCACAACCAGATGAAAGAGCCCTTTGCTGTTGCCTAGGTCACCAGAAGGCTGGATCCTGGCAGCTGCGTCCTGTTCCCACTACCTAGGGGGATGGAGAGAGGGACATGCTCCCTAAAGTTCTTGCCAGGATCAATGGCCAGGAGGTTTGGTTGCTCTTTCTGAGGTATGAGGTGGGTCAGATCTGTCACTTCTGGGGTCTCCATTCTCCCTGATTCTTGGGGTGCCTGATGTGAACTCTGAGAGGAAGCAGGGGTCCTGGAGGTAGCCTGTCTGTTCCCTAGCTCTCAGGACTTTCACCTGTCCAGTCTAGACTCAGGGGCCTCCAAGGAGGCTCTGTCAGGGCAAGCATTTGGGCGTGGGGCACTAGCGAGCAGAGGGACGGTGGCTTTTGCATACGAGTACCCCTACCCCTCATTCTGAGCTGTTCTTGCATTCTTACAGTGCTCTCACATTTTGCTGTTTCCCGACGTCTTCCCTTTTCACCTTAATTTCTTCCTGTGACTCTCCATCCTAGTGGTTGGTCCCCTAGTCTCATGCTATGAACTCCATTTATGCAATTTTTACCTGTGGTCTCTATGGAGTCCCACAGGGAGTGATATGGCCTCTGGTTGAGAAATGCTGTTCTAGACTTTTGGACAAAGCCTGAAGCATAATATTTATTTCCTCTTTGACTTTACAGGCTGTTTTCCTAGAATTCCTGGCACGCCCAGTTTATTCAGTTCACACATTGGTTTGCTCATTCCATGTTTCCTCTCAATTCTTTCCATTTATTCTCTCATTCACCCAATCCGTCCATTCATTTATCCATATTTTCATCTATCCACAGTGCACTCCATCCATCCATCCATCCATCCATCCATCCATCCATCCATCCATCCATCCACCTATCCATCCATCCATCCATCCATCCATCCATCCATCCATCCATCCATCCGCCTACCCACCCATTCACTCATATATCCCATCTCGTCATCCATCGGTTGCAGGTAGACAGGTAGGAAGACAGAACAATGGGGATTAAAGAGTATCTCAGCACCATTCTAAAAAGCATAAATGCTGGAAACTTACTGAGATGCAGATACGAAGGCACAGAGAACATTAAACCCCTCTGAGAGGAGAAACAAAACTGGCAGAAATGAAAGGCTGTAATAAGAACACAAAAAAGATCACCAAAGTTCCACACGCATCCCCTTGACAACACCCTAGGTGCTGATCTACATAGAAATCGCTAAGTGGGGCAGCTGGGAAAACCCTATAAAACTAAATTTGCAGAGGCAAAAAAGGTGCATTACCATCTTCTGGGTTCATCTGTAACTCAACTTTGGAGGTGTGATCCCTATTTGGGGCGGGGGGTTGCCCACGTCTCTGCTTCTCAATTGGGCATGTGTATTCATGGTTCTCTGCCCTCTGGAGATGCCCATGGGGTCTCCAAACACGCTCTTCTCTCTTTCTCTTCCCTCATATTCCCTGAATAAAGATCTCTTACTTTGTTCTCCATCTTCTACCTGAAATTCTTTTCTGTGAGGTTAAATGACCAACCAGGGATACTGGGATCCGTGGTGGTGGGAAATGGGCACTGGTGGAGGGATGGGTGTTTGATCATTGTATAATTGAAACCCAAGCACAAAAATGTGTAAGTCTGCAACTGTACCTCATGATGTCTCACTATTAAAATTTTTTTAATAAAAAAAGAAAAGGACCAACCAGGGAACCCGGGCAGAGGTCAGGACAGACTTTCCTTTACCTGATAAGAGCAAGCCCTGCTCCAGCCTGAGGACGCAGTTCCCCAAGAATCGGAGTAGGCAGTCAGTGCCCGTGCCTTGGCTGTGGCTTCATGGCTGCCCTTTGGGACTCGTAGGATACAGTGCATATCATAGACTTTACCAAGCTGAAGCCCCCACTCCCAGAGACTCTCCTGGGTGATGAGGTGGGTCAGATAGGGAGGCAGTGACTCCTCCTTCATTCTCCACATCACCCAAGTCACTAGAACATGAGGTGAGACAGTGAAGGGGCCCTAGTTCTCTTGTGGGTTAATTGACCCACTTCAACATGGCCCCTGCTTCTCTATCCATCACATCCACCCATTCACTCAACTGTCTGCCACCTAGACATGCTGCACCATTCAGTTAACCAGCAAAAAAACAAAACAAAACAAAACAAATTTTTTTGTTTTGTTTTGGGGTCACGCCCAAAGTGCTCAGGACTTAAGCCTGGCTCTGAGCTCAGGGATCACTACTGGTGGTGCTCAGGGAACCATATGGGATGCTGGGGATTGAATCCGGGTTGACCATGTGCAAGGCAAACACTCCTCCTGCTGTACCATCCCTCTGGACCCCGTCCAGCAAATATTTCTGAGCACTTACTACCACCCAGAACTTGCACTGGGCTTGGGGAGAATGTGTGACTAAAACACCAGGTTTTATGGCCCTTGACAAGAAGCTTCCAGTGCGTCACATTCTTTCGGCTATGACTGAATCACTGTGTCCTCTGACAACACAGCTTGACACGTAGCCCACTGGACTGGCGGAAGCTCTGTGTCCATCTCTGGGTACATTGGAAGCCAGAAGCAGGGCTGGGCTCCCTCTTGATCCCAGAGTTCTCTCCAGATGCAGCTCCTGGACCCCAGGAAGCTGACACCGGCTTCTCCAATTTCCAGCTCTCTGGCTTTATTTTTTTGGACTAAGTGTCTGCCCTGCAACCATCCCCTCTGCTTCCATCCTGCAGGATGGAAGGGCATGCAGACCATGTAGATGGGGCTCCCACACCTTGGTGGCTCAGTCCCAAGACTGGGCATTTCCAGGGGAGCAGCCACTTCAGCCCCCAGTGCCACAGTCACCTGGGAGCCTTCACTGGAGTTCTCCTGAGCTGCTCATCTGGAACACCTGCGACAGACACCTTCTCCTCCCTCAGTGCTTGCCCCTTCCGCCAGCCCCTGTTCTCTGAGCTCACAGAAGCCTCCCGGTACCTCTATTTCCAGTCCATCAGCCTCCCCTCTTCACCTTTCCTTTCCTCTCTCCAGAGACCAGCAGGAAAGAGATGACGTTTCTGGAATCTGTACCCCCAGGCCTTTGTGTGGTGGTCCTGATCCCCTACCTCTCTAACCAGAAGAACCTCTTGGATCAGCTTCCTAACGACCTCCTCTCCACATCCTGCCTGGGTCAGTTTCCTTGGGGCAGATCAGAAGGGTGTGTGGGTGGGCTCTCATCTCCTGGGTCCTCAAACCACCCCTCAAGTTCTGTTGTCTTTTGACTTTTTGGTGTTCGGGCCACACTGTTGTAACTGGGTGTCGGTTTAACCAAGCACAATCATGATCACGACCATCCTGTTGTTCGTCGATTGCCTCGAGCAGGCCCCAGTAACGTCTCCTTCATCCTAGCCATGAGATTTTTTAAAAAACTGCCATATTCAAGGCTCTTTCAGGGCTAGGAGAATGAGACCCATCATTGTTACTGGTATTTGGCATATTGGGTACGCCACGGGGAGTTTGCCATACTCTGCCGTGTGGGCAGGTTACATTCGGTAGCCTGCCAGTTTGTCCAAAGTAGGAATGAGATAGTAAGATGTCGTGCGGCCACAAATGCAGCCATGTGGTTCCAGGAGCTGGGTTTTATAGTCTCTGAGTCTTGGCCGTTGATGGGATTACACGGCACCAGGGGGCCAGTTGGTGGGTGTGACCCCTGCCTACTGGAATTTGGAGGATCTGGGTGGAGGATGCTCAGCCCCGATTCGAGCAGGCTTGGAGATCTCAGCCCCGGGACCCGCATGCCTTTGTTCCTCTGCTGGTACCTTCATGCGTGTGGAGAGTGGTCTCAGCATGGTGGTGGCTGGTTCTGGAGGTCTTCGGCTGCTGGAGCCCTGGTCGGGGCGGGGAGGGAAACTCAACCCGCTCCCCTCCAAGGGGCCCCGGCGAGGACAGCCAGGTGCGGGGGCAGGAGACTCTGCGCTATTCTCTTCCGGGAGCTGGGTTTTAACCAAGCACTTGGAGATAATCCATGGTGGGGCAACAAGGAGGTCTTTATTACACTGGCTGGTCAGACCGGTGGGTCTAGGCTAGGCCAGCACCTGAAGCCTAGGACCACGCTGAGGGGTCCGAGATCCTGTTTTTATAGGCATTGCTGCATCCTCATCATTTCTTTGCTTCATGCTCAGGCAATGCGGGGGCCCACGCACAGGATGGCATCTTATCAGTCTGGCTACAGGGAGTTTCCTAAAATCGGCATATTCTTAGCTTGGAACAGGGAAGTTCATCCCCAGTGCAGAGAGGGTGGGCACCTTTGTAAAACTACCCACCCACAAGCAAAATCATATCTTTAAAGTACATGCTATCAATCAATTATAAAAAGATACAGATAATATATTATACTATTATAATAAAAATACAGATAATCCATTTCTATCATAACAACATAGTGCCGTGCTCAGGGCTTACTCCTGGCTCTGTGCTCAGGGGTCACTCCTGGGGGTGCTCGGGGGATTGAACTGGGTCAGCCATGTGCAAGGCAAGCCCCCGTTGAGCTCTGCTCTTGTCCTTTGTCCCCCATTTCTCCTTTCAGTGCTTTGCCATCCTTGGGACCCCGTCACAAGTGTTTTCTCCTGAGAGGTCACTTGGCTTTCTGCTCACCTTTCCACACTTCTTGCCTTTCCCACGAAGGACTCCTTCCCCCATCCCAAGTCAGCTTCCCCCACTCTACTCATTCACACTCCTCTTGTTTTCCTAATTACCATTTCTACCATTTCTCTCCCTATTAAAAAAAATAAAACAAGTCTAATTTTTTTGTTTTGTTTTGTTTTGGGTCACACCCGGCGATGCACAGGGGTTACTCCTGGCTCATGCACTCAGGAATTACTCCTGGTGGTGCTTGGGGGACCATATGGGATGCTGGGAATTGAACCCTGGTCGGCCGCGTGCAAGGTAAATGCCCTACCCACTGTGCTATCGCTCCAGCCCCAACAAGTTTAATTTTTGTTTTATTTTTATGCAGCTTGGTTCACAAAGATTTTACTAAGAGTTTCAGGCCCTCAGTGTTCCTGCTCCATCTCCCTGCTTTTGGTCATCGTAGCGATGACCGGAACTTCCTCTGCTGGCACTGTCTGGGGGCTGCGAGGTGCTTTACATATGGTTGCATGCCTCAGCCAGTCGATTGAAGAAATCATTATGACGACTCCAGGGTAGGATCTGTCCCCACCATACTGCCTGACTCAGGATAGGAGCTGGGGAGTGGCTGCCTGACAGGGAGGTGGGAGTGAGGTGCAGAACCCACAGGAAGGGGTGACAGTCAGGCACAGGGGACAGGGGTGTGTACTGTAGGTCTGTGCTGCCTCACACAGGCTAGAGAGACTGAGGAACTGAACTTCACATTTTACTTAGTATTAGTTGATTTGGCCTGGAGCGATAGCATAGCTGGTAAGGTGTTTGTCTTGCATGCAGCTGACCTGGGTTTGATTCCTCCGCTCCTCTCGGAGAGCCTGGCAAACTACCGAGAGTATCCTGCTTGCACGGCAGAGCAGGGCAAGCTCCCCGTGGACTATTCGATATGCCAAAAACAGTAACAACAAGTCTCACGATGGAGATATTATTGGTGCCAGCTTGAGCATATTGAGGAACAATGGGAGGACAGTGCTACAGTGCTTAGTTGACTTAAATGTAAATCAGAATAGATCACATGCTAATGGTGCCTTGAGCCTGAGCCTGGCTCCTATCTCTTTACTCCTTCCTCTCCTCGACTCTTCTGCTTACTGTTTTCTTTCTATTAAAAAAAAAGGACCAAAAATGATAACCTCTCAGTGTCTGTATTGAAAACTATAATGCCCAAAAGTAGAGAGAGAGAGTATGGGGAATATTGTCTGCCATGGAGGCAGGGGGAGGGTGGGAAGGGGGTGTATACCGGGGATATTGGTGATGGAGAATGTGCACTGGGAATATTGGTGGTGGAGAATGTGCACTGTTGGAGGGATGGATGTTTGATCATTGTGTGATTGTAACCCAAACATGAAATCTTGTAACTATCTCATGGTAATTCAATAAAATTGAAAAAATAAAAGAAAAAAATGTGCTCAATGGGATGAACCTCACTGGAGAGCGGACCGCAGGAAAACCCAGGTACTCAGAACCCCGTGACTGAGATCTCCAAGCCCGCTTGGATTGGGACTGGGCCTCCTCCCCCCAGGTTCCCAGTTTTCCAGAAGCTTGGCAGTGACGCCCATAAACTGCCCTGGGTGCCATGTAATCTCATCAATGGCCAAGACCCAGAGATTATAAACTAAAGCTCCCAGAAGAGATAAGGTAAAGGTAAAGGTAAAGGCCCTCCCGTTGATCGTCGATTTGCTCGAGCGGGCCCAGTAACGTCTCCATTGGAGACTTTGTTGTTACTGTGTCTGGCATATCGAATACCTCACGGGGAGCTTGCCAGGCTCTGCCGGGCGGGCGAGATACTCTCAGTAGCTTGCCGGGCTCTCCGAGAGGGGCGGAGGAATCGAACTCGGGTCGGCCATGTTGGCCGCTTGTAAGGCAAACACCTTACCGCTGTGCTATCGCTCCAGCGGAATGATACAGAATTTTCTGGACATTGTATTCTATCCCATAACAAGCAATACAAAGCAAATTGTCTAGCATTGTCTGCCTTTTCAGCAGTTTTGAGTGGTGGTGAGACTGGTGTCAAAATATATAATGTAACCAAAGTAGAGAGAGTATGGGGGAAATTGTCTGCCACAAGGCAGGGTAAGGGTTGGAACGGGGTGGGGGTGGGGAAACATTGGGGATTTTGGTGGTAGAAAATGTGCACTGGTGAAGGGATGGGTGTTTGATGATTGTATGACCGAAGCGCAAACATGAAAGTTTTGTTAACTGTATCTCATGGTGAATCAAAAAAAAAAAGGGGGGTATGGGGGGTGGGGGAAATAATAATAAAATAGAATTAACATTCTGAATAAAAAAAAGTAATGTGGAGTTCATGCCCAATTCAATCAGTTTAATCAATGGCTGAATAAATAGCAGTACTCCTATATTATAAAAAAATGTGCTCACTGCATACACATATTTCAGTAAACCATGTGTTGTTTGATTAATGTGGTTTTGGACTTTTCATTTCTGTCTCATTGCTGTGGGGGATTAAAGGTCTTTGTGTGTGTGTGTGTGTGTGTGTGTGTGTGGTCTCATCTAGCGATGCTCAGGGCTTACTCCTGGCTCTGCACTCAGGAATGACTCCCTGTGGTGCTCAGAGGAACATATGAGATGCCGGGGATTGACTGAGGTTGGCTGCATGCAAGGCAAGCGCCATACCCACTGTATTATAGTTCCAGCCCTGGACTGAAGCTTATTTTTTTTTTCTTTTTTTTTTTTGGGTCACACCTGGCGATGCTCGGGGGTTACTCCTGGCTCATGCACTCAGGAATTAATACTGGCAGTGCTTGGGGGACCATATGGGATGCTGGGAATCGAACCTGGGTCGGCCATGTTGGCTGTGTGTGTGCAAGGCAAACTCCCTACCCGCTGTGCTATCGCTCCAGCCCCAGCTTATTCGTTTTTGATCTTTGTATATTTCATTGTGGAGTGTTATAAGAATTAGTTTATTTCATTTCTAATTAATGGATGCTGAGGTATTTTCCTTCCGCTCCCCACCACTAGTAGAAATTTTCTGGCACATTTCTCCTGATGAATTTCTTTAGAAGAATTTCTGGGCAAGCAGAATACCCAAATAGTCAAGCTTATAAATGATACCATCTTGATTTCCAAAATGTTGGTACTAATTTCTGTTCCCACCAGCTGAGTGTAAAAATTCTTCTCCAGGAGCTAGAATACAGCAGGTAGGGCATTTGCTCTGCACATAGCCAATCTGGGTTCAATCCCCAGCACCCTATATGGTCCCCTGAGCACCACCAGGGGTGATCTCTGAGCACAGAGCCAGAAGTAATCCCCAAGTACTGTTGGATGTGGCCCACAAACAAAAAACAAAACAAGAATTATTCTCCATCCATGGGGCTGGAGCAATAGCGCAACGGGTAGGGCATTTGCCTTGCATGTAGCTGACCCAGGTTCGATTCCCAGCATCCCATATGGTCCCCTGAGCACTTCCAGGAGTGATTCCTGAGTGTAAAGCCAGGTATAACCCCTGAGCATCACTGACTATGACCCCCAAAAAAGCAAAAAAAAAAACCCCAATTATTCTTATCCAGTCCTTGGTGATATCTCCCTGCTGTTCCCTGAGTCACACCTGGTGGTGTTTGAAGGCCACTGCAGGTCATGACCGGCTCTGCTCAGGGGACTTTGATGTATAGGGGACTGAACCCAGGCCTCCCTTTTGCAAAGCCTGCGCTCAGTCCATTGAGGTCTTCCTTTGGCTCAAAGACTTCATTTTCATCAACACGGTGTCAAACAGAGCTTCTGATGTTGCCTGAATTTGCATTTTACTGATTATTAATAAGATGGGTCTTCTTTTCATGTGTTGATTGGTCTTTTGCAGCCTACTTCAGAGAGATGCCTGCTCCTGTCTCCTGCCTGTTTTGCTCATGTTTTCAACGAAGCTGTCGGTTGGCGATGTTGTAGATAACTCCCTCTCACTCGTGGCTTGTCTTCCATCATCATTGTGATTCGGGGAAAACTTAATTCTAATGTAATTGAGTTTGGGTCTATTTCCTTTTAAGGTGGGTGCTTTTTATCTTGTTGAAGAAAGGCTCTTCTCTTCTGAAGTCCCTGGGGACCATCCCCTATATTTTCTTCTGTGAGTTTGAAAGTTTTGCCTTTCATGTTCAAGGCTTTAATCCACCTGGGATTTCATCTACCACTTCCTGTGCGGATATCCAATTGCTCTCTGAGTAGGCGCGTCCTTTCTCCAGTCATCTGAATGTTTCTGTTTCTCGATGTCCTATATCAAATTTCCATATAGTTGTGGTTTGTCATGAGGCTTTCCATTCTGTCCCATAGCTCTATTTTATCATCCCTCTATCAAAACCGTGCTGCCTCAATTACCTCTCCTTTGTGAGTCTTCATATTGGTATTGCAAATACGCTGGTAGAGTCTATTCTTATTTTCTTTGCTGTTCGTGTCTATTCTTGGGCATCTGCTCTTTTCAGGCATTTTAGAATTAGCTTGTCTAGATCCACAAAAATTTCTGTTGTGATTTTTGTTGGATTTGCATTGATTTTACAGGCCAATTTAGAAGGAACTGACACGGTAAAATATGGACTTTCTCTATCCATGAAGGATTCTGTCTCAGATTTGATTTGCTTTCTTTAGAGTCTTAGGATTCCATCTATCCAGGTCTATATTTCTCTTGGAAAGGCTGCTTATTTTATTTTATTTTTACAATTACAAAGGCATACATTTGAACATTTTCCAAATGCAGTACACTTTCCCCCCTTCTGTAGGGGGGAAAATGATGCTTTCCCCCGCTTCCTGTTGCATATTGTTTAAAAATCTTGCAACTTTTAGGGTCCTGGGGGCTAGCTCAGTGAAGTGGAGAGCCTGAGTTGACAGTGTGAGGCTAACAGTTGTCAGTTGATTGTTCAGTGCCGTGTGTGTGGTTCTGACAGCACTGCTGCTGGGGCCTGGCAGCTCTTCTGTCTCTGAGCCCCAGGGCCAGCTGCAACTTTAGGAGGCATAGCAGGTGTGTGTGTGTGTGTGTGTGTGGTGTGAGTGTGTGAGAGTGTGTGAGAACATGGGTCAGTGTGTGTGTTTGTGTGATTGTGAGTGTGTGATTGTGTGTGGGGGTTGTTTTTTGTAAGTGTGTGTGTGCATGAGTGTATGAGAGTTTGTGTGTATGACTGTGTGTGAGCGTGTGTCAGTGTGTGTAGGTGTGTTATTGTGTGTAAGTATGTGAGTGTGTGTTTGTGTGTGAGCGTGTGTCAGTGTGTGTGAGTGGGTGTGTGATTGTGTGTGTGAATGTATGTGAGTATGTGAGTGTGTGCGTGAGTGTGTAAGTGTTTGTGTGTGAGTGTGTGACTGTGGGCATGTGTCAGTGTGTGATTGTGTGTGAGTGTGTGAAAGTGTGTGAGTTGTGTGTGAGTGTGTGCATGAATGTGTGAGTGTGAGTATGTGCATGAGTGTATGAGTGTGGATGTGTGTGCATGAGTGTGTGTGTTTGTGTGAGTGAATGTGTGTGAGTGTGTATGTGCGAGTGTGTGTGTGTGAGTGTGTCTGAGTGTGTATATGTGTGTGGTGTGTGTGTGCTGCAACAAAAGGGCATGACCCCTGGGGAGCCCCATGGCTAAAAGATGTCTGAGCACCAGAATCTCTTGCATCCTGTTCCCTTCCTTCCCTCACCTATGGCCAGCTTCCTACCAGACCAGTTCTCAGTTTTTCTTTAATCATTTCATATTATATTAATTTTTTTACTGTATTTTATTTTCTGCCTTCCCTGATGATGGTGGTTGTAATGACCAGGAGGCCCCACAGTGCTGGTGGCACTGCTCTCATATCTGGCAGTAGAGGAGCTGTCTGGGGTGGCTCCCGGTTGCAGTGCGCTGGACCTCTGTCCCCACATGGTGCTACCTGACCCACACTCTGCCCGAGCTGGGATCGAACTCACAGCCTTGATGCTTTATCACTGAGCTACTGCCAGGCCCCCAGGTAGATTTCTACGTTGTGGGTTGTTTGTGTATCATTTGTAAATCTGAGAGCCTAAGCTGGGGATTCTGGCCTTCAAGGAGAATCCATCTGCATCCTTCAGTCTTTCCTGCCCCCCCATAACCCCCCGTATTTATTTCCATGCTTTGCTCAAGCTCTTTCTGCTGATATAAAAAAAGGTAAAGGCCCTCCCGTTGATCGTTGATTTGCTCGAGCGGGCCCAGTAACGTCTCCATTGGAGACTTTGTTGTTACTGTGTCTGGCATATCGAATACTCTCGGTAGCTTGCCGGGCTCTCCGAGAGGGGCGGAGGAATCGAACTCGGGTCGGCCATGTTGGCCGCTTGTAAGGCGAACGCCCTACCGCTGTGCTATCGCTCCAGCCGAGATATATATATATATATATATATATATATATAATTTTTTTTGGCCTTTTTTGGGTCACACCCAGCTATGCACATGGGTTACTCCTGGCTCTGCACTCAGTAATTACTCCTGGCGGTGCTCAGGGGACCATATGGGATGCTGGGAATCAAACCCGGGTCGGCAGCATACAAGGCAAACGCCCTACCCGCTGTGCTATCACTCTAGCCCCTCTAAATACATTTTTAACTGTATTTAGAACAACTTCCTCCAGCTTGATACCTTTTATTCCTGTAAGAGTCATCATATTTGCCGGGCCAGAGAGATAGAATAGTGAATAAGGCGCCTGCCTTGCATGTAGTTGATCCAGGTTTGATCATGGCACCCCATAGGGTCCCCCAATCCCGCCAGGAGTGATCCTGAAGTGCAGAGCCAAGAGACTCAGTCAGCCAGCCTGAGCACTGCTGGGTGTGGGCCCAAAACCAAAGACTGGGAAAAAAGAAAAAAAGAGAGAAACATCATGTGGGTTTTTTTTTTTTTTTGCAATGGTGTCTGAGGATATGCTGCTGAGGTGTCCCCCGCCCCCTCAGACCCTGGACCACGGCCATCTCGGCTGTCATGGCCATCACAGTGTCTCTTCCTGTCCAGAATCTGCGCTCACTCAGCACTGTGGTCATTCCTAGGAAAGAGGAATCACCAGCAGGTCTCAGAAGAGCGCAGCTTCCTCCTGGACATGAGAAAGCAGAAATCAGAGGTGACCCTGTGGGCTAAGCCTCGGGACCCAGCCCTGGGCCCTCCCCTCCCCCTCAGCCCTCTTTCCAGATGAGGAAATAGAGGGCGGGAGGGGGGGGCGGAGGAAATAATATTGATGGCCTGTGGGCAGAGCCGGGAGCCACCTCATCCACAGATTTGTGCCTGGAGGAATCGGGGTCAACAAACCCTGACATTCCTGTTGGGGGTTTCTCCCAGGGCCACCCCATCCCCAGTCTGTAGAGTGTGACAGGCCCACCTCAACCTGGACTCTGCTTCTGGCTTTCTACCCCTCCCTTGCTGCACAGCAGAGGCTTGAAGACTCGGATAGAAGATGCGCCCTTCCCAGGGAGGGCTTTGGATGGAATGTGCCTCTTCACGTGCGGTGGCCGTCACCGGGATCCCCAATCAGTGGTCACCACCTTATCCAGGACTTGACTCTGTAGCTGAGAATCCCTGATCTGTTTCCTTTATGCCTTTTCCACCAATGGCCACAAGATGGCGCTGTGCACACAGCTTTGCCCACCTCTTGGTCTTTGCTCTGCAATTGTTCTATGGGGGTTCTGGGGACCCTTGCCTCCCTGCACGGTTTTGTGAATCCTGCCAAAACCCCGTTGAAGCTCTGTTCCTGCCTCTGCTGGTGGTTTCTGATGGGGCAGGGTGTCTCCCAGGACTGGCAGAGTCAGGCCTTGAGAAGTCTGAGTGCCAATTCACAGCGTGTCCTGTGGCCCAGCTCCTTGCTGCCCTGGGGGGCCCCTTCACCACCCACGCTGCTGCTCTGGGTGGCCTGGGCTCTTCAGCCCTTACACACTACACATTGCACTGCACTGTGTGCCTCAGCTCCTGCACACATCCTGCGCCCAGTCAGCGCGAGATCTGCCAGGTGCTGCCACTGCCTAGGTGGGCCGGCTGTGGCCTCCCTCTGACTCCCACTGTCTTCCTGTTCCTGCACAGATTGTGTCCACGTCCTAGAGCAATTGCTGCCCAGAGGCAAAAGGCTCCACCCAGAAGACCTCCTTCTTTCCATCGTCCCCACCCCGCCCTGGGCACCTGGTCCATCCACATGACACACTGAGCTGGTGAGACGCGGCCCACACCTGCCCCAGCCCAGGTGTCTTATCCCGCTCTGCACCTACTGTTGGTGCAGGGGTGGAGCTCGGGCTGGGGAGCTGCTCAGGAACCACCTGGTCCACGGCTCTCTGGACAGCAAAGCTACCTGAACTGCTCCCCCTTCTGCCTCCGACCTGCTCCCCCTCCAGTGGCTGATGCCTCCCTGCTCTCTGCCTCCATCCCCACATCTCCCTCCCACCGCCTCTGTCTGTCAGCCTGTCCCTCTCTCTTTGCGTCTCTGTCTCTCTGCAAGAGCATCGGAGTTAAGTGACAAAAGAAAAATGATCCCCTCCTGCCAGGGTTATTAAAATCATGTTCTACAATTGAGCCGCCAGAGGAGGCCGGGTAATGACGGATGATGAGACGGCAGCTCCCCACGGCTGCGGGTGAGCTGCAGGCAGGCCCCGGGATCGGGAGTGCCTGCACCCCGGCATATCACCCCGGGGAACCCACATTGCTGCCTACTCTGCCCCCAGCCCCTTCCACCCTGAAGGCTGGCAAGGCTCAGTCCTGCTCTAGATAGAAAGGGGCTCAGAGCAGTTAGCTAACTGTCTCCAGGTCACACAGCCAGCAAGCAGCCGAGCTGGCCTGTGGATGCCAAACCTGGGGGTTCTTATTTCTGTCTCCATTGGCCAAGATTTTGTTTGGTGGGAAGGGAGAGTCTCAGGCTTTGGCCTTCCCGGCGCCACTGTGGAGGAAGCAAGGCCAACGCGGCCAGTGGATGCCAGTTAGACCCAGGGAAGGACTTCCCAGGATGGGGCACTGGCACGGCAATGAGTCTTGGCGCTTACCCAGAGCAGGGGGCGTCCTTCAAGTTGGACGGGGCTCCCCCCCTTTCCTACAAACATTCCATTACACCTCCCTTTCTCTCTTTGTGCAAACAAGTAAGGAATTTCCGACCCAGTTTGCAGGGGAGGAGAGGAGAGTTGTTCAGGACCCAAATTCCAGCTCCTGCCATGTCCCAGGCTGGCAGTGATGGTGGGGGTTGGGGGCTGAGGGCTGTGGGGTGCCTGCCCTCTACTCTAGCCTGACCACTCGCCCTCTGGGTGCTGGGGTACAATGTCCACTGGGCAACCTGTGCAGGCCATGGCTGTCTCTTTCCCATCTGGATTCTATTATTTTCCAGTCATCCTCATCAAAGGACACCAAGATGAACGTCTGGAGGAAAAAAAAAAAAGAATTTGTGAGGAAATGGGAAATATGTATCATTGTTCCGGGCTAGGGGCTCAGCTCGGGAAGCTGGTTCTTCCGGTTGAGTGCTCCTGGCCTGCTCAGCCTGTGTCTGCTCCCCCGTCACCCCACAATTCCCGGGGGGGGTCTCTGTCCCACCCTTGGGCCTGGACGTGTGCAGGGGCACAGGAGCAGAGAGGCAGGCCCAGTGCCCAGTTTCCTTCATTGGGAACGTGGCCATGTGCTGGATGTTTCTGAGAACAGCCCCCCGCTGTGATGGTGTGAGGTATGCAATGCCTTTACTGTGCCCGGCTCTGCCCGGGTCTGCCAGGCTCTCCCAGGATCTCAGGGCTCTGCATCTTTGCTCCCCATCTCCACCCTGTGTCTGTAGGAGAGGAACTGTCGGTGCGGAGGAGAGCGTAGGAAATGTCCCTGTTTGTGCAGCTGGACAATGGCGACATCATTGCAACCCAAGGTGCTGCTTTTTTGAGCTCTTATCTCAATCCTGGGAGTCTTCTTTCCTGGGAGAGAGAAAGGGAAGAGGGAGGGAAGAAGGGGAGAACGCCCCTTCCCATGAATGTACACACACGCGTGCACACACACATGCATGCACACATGCACACACACATACACACACATGCACAGGCACAGACACGCTCACACACGCACACACATGCGTACACACATGCACATATACACATGCACACCTCACACACATGCACACACATGTGCAACACATATGCTTGCTCAAACACACGTGCATGCACATACACACATGCACATATACATATGCACACACATGCACACGCGCCCACATGCACTCGCAAGTCTCTCCTTCCAACTCCCTCTCTCTTTCCCTCTCTCTCCTCTCTCTTCTCTCTTCTTTCTCTCACTCTCCTTCTCTCTTCCCCTCACTCTTTCTCTCCCTCCTCTGTTTCCCACTTTCTCCCTCTCTCTCCTCAGTATCTATTGATTCATCAGCTTTTCCTTGGTAGGGAGCCTCCTAGCAGTGCTCAGGGGTTCTCGGAGCCCATCCTGGTGATTTTAAGCCAGGCTGGGGATTCACCACAAGGAGCAGAGGGTGCTGATCAAGCCCCACAGTGCAGGGCACCCCAGTGCTGCACCCCCCCACACGCTTGGGACCCTGTGACGCTGGGATCGAGCCGCAGGGGCCTTGTGACTTGCCCCCTCTAATTTCTCACCAGCCCTGTCTGAATGATTTTTTTTTTTATGCACCCAATGGTGTTCAGGGCTTGCTCCTAGCTCTGCACTCAGGGAACACTCCTGGCAATGCTCGGGGGACCCTAAGGGATGCTGGGGATCAAATTTGGGTTGGTCGCATGCAAGGGAAGCACCGTCCCTTCCTCATTGTCGCTCCTCCTGTGCACCCATCCCCATCTGTATGGTCTGAAGAGTGGGGTCGCACGTGTGTATGCAGACACAGCCACACATGGGGGACAAGCGGCAGCTCGGATCTGATGGATCTGACCTCTGGACGAGTGAACCCCCCGCCCCAGGCTGTTCCCCCTCAGCCTGCCACACCCCCCCTCTTGCCACTCACCCCAGAAGCCTGCCTTGAGCCCTGACTCCCCTCTGAGTCCCAGTGGAGAGTTAATTAAATCCCTTTACCAACAAGTGTGGTAATTAGCACTAATGCTCAGCTCTGACTCATCAGCTGAGGCGCTTCCTGCAGGGTGTACATTGGAGAAGGGCAGGACGGGGCGCGGGCCTGCTCAGCTCTGAAAACGGGGCCCCCAGAAGGCTGGCAGTGAGGTGGCTGCTTCCTGCTCAGCCTGGGAAGGCTCGTGGGAGTGCCCGGCTCCCTGGGTGTCTTGCATGGGAGGTGGTAGGTATGCATGTGTGCATGTATGTGCATATGTGCACATGTGTGCATGTACATGTGTGTGCCTATATGTGTGCATGTATGTGTGTATCTGTGTGTGTGTATGTGCTCCCTGTGTCTTACGGTGTGCTCAGTAACAACCATACATGAGAGTGTTGCATGTCCCTGCAATGTGGTGGCCCTGGACCATGGCTGGCTCTCTGCCGTGACCCAAGCACGGTGGTGTGAGCATGTTTCAGACTCCCTTTCATGTGTCTCTAGGTGTCCTGAGTGTGTGTCTGTGTGTGGGGGTAACGGTGTCAGGAGCAGCCGGGCAGCTGGCTCCGGGTCTGACTGACACCCCTTGCAAATAAATGTGACAATGAAATATAGTCCTGGAATTGCTTTGGATGCTCCGTCAGGCAGCGACGCAGAGTAGGTGAAGTTGTAAAATGTTCCCTGGGGAGTCGCGCGCTGAGTGACAGCTCTCCCGATTCCCACAGCTCTGCTGCGCTCCCCACAGGCCCGGGCTGACTGGAAGGGGGGATCTTGTTTCACTGGCCTGTTGGGCGGGAGTAGAAGATTGGCCAGGGCGCCTTCCCTTCATGATGGTCTCATCATTCTCTTCAGGATGCAGATTCCCCAGAATAAGCTTCGATCCATCCCCATGTTGTATAAGCTGACGGGGTTTTCTGAGGGCGGGCCATGCCTCCTCCCTCAGATTTAGTTTCCTGAAGATGGGCTATGTGTCGCCTCTCAGATTTGTTTTTCTGAAAATAGGCCATGTCTCCCCCGTCTGACTGGGTTTCCTGAGGAGAAGTTATCAGATGGGGCTTCCTAGACTGGGCCTTGTCTCCTCTCTAAGAATAACTCTCTGGGATATAGTCATGTCTCTCTCAGATTGGGCTTTCTGAGAACAGGGTGTGTCTCCTCTCTCAGACTATGTTTTCTCTGAGGACAGCTACATCTTCCTCCTTAGGCTGGCACTTCAGAGGGCATAGTTCTACCCCCCCCCCCCCCCCCCATCTACAGAGGTTCACCTGAGCCCACAGGATAGCCTGCCTGTATGAGATAGGCGTGTCTGTGTGCACCAGGAAGTCAAAGTACAGAGGCTGCAGAGATGTGGGTTCAGACCTCATGTGTGATCATGGCAGCCGTAGCCTTGGGGGCAGTTGGCTTCTTCATGGTCCCATGCTTTCCCCTTCCACCCAGGCTTGGGCCCAGGTGAGCGTCAGCTTACACCCAGCCACGACTGTTGTCCATTTGTGAGGTGATGCTGGTTCCTCTCCATCTTCTGTTGCTCTTTGTGGTTGATGGGCGAGGACTTGAGGTCTCACCCACCTGGCTGTGGTGTTTACTCTCCAGGGGGCGTGTGTTTACTCTCCACAAGGCTGGTGCTCCTTCATCTGTGGCCCTTTGCATGTGCTGCCAGTGCCACAGTCCTAGCTGAGGCGCAGTCACGCTTGTGGTACTCCCGGGGGGGGCGGTCACTGTGGGGTTCCCATAGGTACTCCCCAGGGATTCCCATAGGTGTTCTTGGGCTCCTGCTGCATCTGTTTGAGTTCTGGCTCTGTGCCGAGCCCCGAGGACACCAGGTCCATGGCACTCAGGCAGAGTTGTGGCTTGGCAGCGGGTCAGCTTGAGTTTGACCTGAAACCGGCTGGCAGAACTCTTGCTTCTTGTCTCTGGAGTGGCCATCTGGGAGCAGCACTCGGTGCCTGTGGGTGTGTCTGTGTGAGCGAAGGAGCAAGTGTATTCGGGAAGCTGCAAGTGTGCGTGTGAGTTTGAGGATGTGAGTGGGTTTGTGAAGCGAACTGAGTCTGTGTGGTGTGAATGTGAGAGTGAGAGTGAGCCGAGTCTGTGTGAGTGGGAGAACGAGAATGTGTGAGAACGAGCTGAGTCTGTGTAAGTGCGGGAGTGAGAGTGAGCCGAGTCTGTGTGAGTGTGAGTTTGAGAGCACGTGAGAGTGATCCGAGTGTGTGGGAGTGTGAGTGTGGGAGTGAGAGTGGGCTGAGTCTGTGAGTGTGAGTTTGAGAGCATGTGTGAGTATGCGAGTTGGTATGTGAGTGTGAGAACATTTGGGTGTGAGTATGTGAGTTGGCGTATGTGAGTGTGAGAGTGACAATGTGTGAGTGCGAGTGTGTGTGAGTGTTGTTGGGGGGAGGGAGGGAGAAAGGGAAGATCTCCTCACCTAGTAAGAAGGGATGAGGCAGGAAGAAGGGGCCTGGCAGGGGGACATTTCCTTTCCCCTGAAGCTAGGCCCTCTATTGGACTTAGTCTTTCTGGAAAGTTCTCTCATCTCTGTGCACAGGGGAGTCCAGGCCCTGACAGAAACCCTCAGCCCCTACGGGCCACACACCCATCCTGCCTCACAGCACATCCCCATGGAGACTTCACACCGGGAGGCACTGTCTTTGCCCCAAAGCAAGTCATCACTTGTCCTGGAGGGTCAGGTGGGGACTCTCGTCCAGGGCCTGAACTCTGGCTCTTCACAGAGGCATTCCCAGCTCCCAAAACATAATAGCTGCTCAGTGAGTGTCTGTTTCCTGGTGTTTTTGATATTCTGAAGGACTCATCTTTCCACAGCGGAAGCTTCTAGATGTGTGTGTGGCATGTAAGAACCGTAACCAAGTTTCCTGGCTATCTGGACCTTCTGGAGTCCTTTTGGTCAGGCAGTACATTCCACAGGATGGGGGTTAGCAAAGTCTTGGGGTCAATCTGTCTTAGAAAAGCTTCCCAGTGCAGTGCTCTGCTTGAAGGACAGAAACTTCAGCTCTCCTGTGGGTTTTTTTTTTTTTTCTTTTTTTTTTTTTTTTTACTTTTTGGGTCACACCCAGCAGTGCACAGGGGTTACTCCTAGCTTTGCACTCAGGAACTAATCCTGGCGGTGCTCAGGGGACCATATGGGATGCTGGAAATAAAACCTGGGTCAGCCGCATGCAAGGCAAACGCCCTCCCTGCTGTACTACCACTCCAGCCCTCTCCTGTGACTTCGGGTCCATCTCCACCCACATCCTGTGGCAGGGGAGGTAACTGGCAGCCCTAAATTGTTCTTGTTCCTCAGAGGCTCATTGCCCGACCTTTAATCTTCCAAATAGGCCATCAGCTTCCCCTTCTGCTTTGGCTCCCTTTGCCAAACCGGAACATCCCCGGGTTTGAGACTGCATACCGGAGTCAGAAGCAAACCATCACACCTTTGAGACAGACTGGCAGACACAGCCTGGTTGGCGCACGGCCGTTGTCAGAGCCGCAGTCTGGAGTCTTCTCAGACTGAGTGTGTGTTCTGCTGAGCTTAACTGGGTAGCAGGAACAGAGTGAAATGTTTATGCATCAGTTGATCCGATCCTTTAAGCACTCTGGCTGGCCTGGGAAGAGTGTGGGGGAGGAAGCCACAATTGAAAGTATCTGCCCACATGTAGAGGGTTGCTAGTTCCTTTTAACATCAGTCGGTTGTCTGATGAATAATTAGAGGCCTCAGTGAAAGCATGTGTGGAAGCATGGGGAGGTGTGTGTAAGGAGGTGTGTGTGTGTGTGTGTGTGTGTGTGTGTGTGTAGGTATGCATGGTGAGATGTGTGGTGGAGGTTGTGCATGAGGAGGTGTGCATCGGGAGGTGTGTGAGTGAGGTGTCTGGGGAGATATGTGTGTGTGTGTAGGTGTGCATGGGGAAGTGTGTGAGTGAGGTGCCTGGGGAGGTGTGCATGGGAAAGTGTGCGTGGGGAGGTATGTGTGGGGAGGTGTATATGTGTGTATGTGAGGTATATATGCACGGTGATATGTATGTGAGGGAAACTGTGCATATCTGCATGAATCTGTGTGTGTGTGTGTATGTGTGTGAGTAGTCTGTGTACTCACATAGTGTGATGGATACTCATTTGAGGTGTGCATGAGATTCACACTGCATGTGAGGGCGCATGGGTTCTTTGTGAATGAGCAGACAATAGGACGAAGCACCTTGCTGGGAACTAAATTCTGGGGGTTTGGATTCTGTTCTGACTGGCTCCTGCTGTGTCTGACACCTTGCAGGCCTGTATCTGTCCAAGGTGACGTGAGTGACCATGGGATTGAGAGGCGTGTCGATGAGCGTTGACTTCACGGGCTGATACCCCAAGCCTGACGTGCCGTTCCAGTGGGTATAAACTCAAGGGTGTTGCAGATGCACTTCACCGACCAGGATGCGCTGGATTCCAGAGGGGAGACCAGGTTTGGGGGGTCAGAAAGTGTTCAGCTGGGCCTTGGTGAAGCCACATCCACATATACGCAGCTCCCCCCACCTGGATGCAGCTGTGGTTTTCCACATGTGCCCACGTTGGCGTGCAGGCTTACCTGTGCACGCACACACATGCCCACGCCCCCTGCAGTGAGAGGCTAAGCGTCGTGCTGCTCTCTGGTGCGCTTGCCCTAACACAGCTGCCACTTTGGCGACTTAAGCTCAGAAATGGAGGTCTGGGATTGGGTATTAATGGGCTGATTTCTTTCCAGTTTCCCCTTTCCTCTGCCTGTGTCTTCGCTCAATTGACCCAAGATGTGTCTGTGCTCTGATCTCTTTCTTTCTTTCTTTCTTTCTTTCTTTCTTTCTTTCTTTCTTTCTTTCTTTCTTTCTCCTCCCTTCCTCCCTCCTTCCCTCCCTCCCTCCCTCGCTTCCTCCCTCCCTCCTTCCCTCCCTCCCTCTCTCTTTCTCTCCTTCCTTTCTTTCTTTCTTTCTTTCTTTCTTTCTTTCTTTCTTTCTTTCTTTCTTTCTGTTTTGGGCCACACCTGGCAATGCTCACGGGTTACTCCTGGCTCTGCACTCAGGAATTACTCATGGCAGTGCTCAGGGGGCCATATGGGCCTCTGGGAATTGAGCCCAGATTGGCTGTGTGCAAGGCAAATGCCCTCCCTGCTATCCTATCACTCCTGCCCCAAGTGCTCTGATCTCTTCTCAGGACCCCCATCACCTTGCCCCCTCCCCCAACCCCAACCCTCGCGCTCCCCGCAGACCCTCATTTTACTAGAACTACTTCTTAAAAGACCCTGCAGACAAAGAGCCACATTTTGAGGTCCTGGGGGTTGAGACTACAATAGGTGAATCTGGGGGCCACACACTTTAGCCCCTGACAGCGGGAAGGATAAAGTTTCCGCACCATGAATGAGTCTCAGACCTGTGAGGTGAGCATTGGACTTAGTGAGCATACCTGAGACCTGCTAGACTTTGCAACTGGTCTGCTAGCAGAAAGGGTCTCTGTATCCCCCGGAGCCTGGCTTGCACACCTCCTAGGATGGGGAGCTCATCTCCCATCTCAGTCCTGGGAGGATGTTCTTTCTGGCTGCTGCCCCATGTGCCATGCTGCCTGCCTGCCTCACAGGCGTCCTCCTCCTGCCCTCTGCAGTCACTCAGCCACCAGCTCCTATTTCCAGAGACCTTCCCTGGCCCCAACAGCCTCCAGCATTGCTTGTTCCATGAGTGGCGACCCTGCCAACTTCACAGTCTATCCACGCGAGGCAGATTTTTAAAGAAAATGTTAATAGCTCTATTATTTTTCTTGATTTAAAAATGTAATACATGGTCATTAAAACTCTCAGACAATACAGGGAAATAGGAAGAAGAAGGCACAACTAGCTATTGCCCCGGCAAC
This sequence comes from Sorex fumeus, assembly GCF_029834395.1. Taxonomy (NCBI): domain Eukaryota; kingdom Metazoa; phylum Chordata; class Mammalia; order Eulipotyphla; family Soricidae; genus Sorex; species Sorex fumeus. The sequence goes on from NW_026606104.1 coordinate 51,596,265, forward strand.
CTGAGATAACGAATGTTAACATTCTTTAATTTAATTTTTGAATAGGCAATACATTCACAGGGCTCAAAATTAAAAATTCTAAAAGGGTATTATTCAGGGAAAAATTCGCCTCCCACACCCTTGTCCTCTAGCCCTGTTTCTCTTCCCCACAGACTTGGAAGAAAAGTTATTGATTTCTTATGCATGTTTCTGGAGGCATTTGAAGATATATAAGGCTATTTTCAAGATTTTAAAGATACGAAGTGCCTATTTTAAAAGGCTTAAAGGAATACTTATCTTTATTTATTTTTATTTTTTATTTCAGGGGAGGTTGGGCCACACCCAACGATGTTCAGGGCTTACTCCTGGCTCTGCACTCAGGGATCATTCTGGTGCGGCTTGGGAGACCATATGTGGTGCTGGAGATTGAACACGGGTTAGCCATGTGCAAGACAAGCACCCTCCCTGCTGTGCTATGCTCCATCCTGTGTCTTCACCAGGCTCTGGAGGGGGAATTCCTTGTTGTGTGAGCCCCATCCTCTCTCCTTGGCCCTGCTCCTCGCCCTCTTCCCTCTTGTTACTGCAGTGGCTGGAGTTGGAGTAGAGTGAGTTAGGGAGGGCGGCCTCACACAGCCTCTCCATCAACTCTTCCCAGCCTGGGAGAGTCTCTATCTGTGTTTTGTGGTCAGAGTTTGATTTCCTGGGAGGTGCAGCCTGAGGGTGGGAGCCGGGGAATCCCACAGGCTGTTACCAGGGAGCAGCATGGAAGAAGGAAGGCATGAATAATAAGGAAGCATGGTGGGGCTGGAGCAATAGCACAGTGGGTAGGGCGTTTGCCTTGCACGTGGCCGACCTGGGTTTGATTCCCAGCATCCCATATGGTCCCCTGAGCACTGCCAGGAGTAATTCCTGAGTGCACGAGCCAGGATTCACTCCTGTGCATTGCTGGTGTGATCCAAAAAAAGCAAAAAAAAAAAAAAAAAAAAAAGGAAGCATGGTAAGAAAGATGGCTGAGGACCTTCTGCTTGCTGCTCTGCCATGCCAGGTGAGGCTTGCTTCTGACTGGCATCACTAGACCTGTTCCAGCTGGGGAGGCAGAACTCGAACAAGAAGTAGAGCTCCTCCCTATTGGTGGGACCCAACAGCCCTCACACCTGACCTACCTGACCTATGCCATATTAAGGGCCCACACCACAGCTCCTGAAGTGTGTGGCCACTTATGCAGCCACATGACAGATCTGTTCAACAAATGCCACGCTACTCAAAGTTGTTCTTCCTATCATTCTGTGAAGACAGGCAGAGAAGACAGAGAGTAACCTAACTTAATCCCTCTGTAACTTTCAGGGAGGTTAACTACAAAGACTCACCCTCAGCACAGCAAGAACACTAGAAAACTAATGGGGAAAACACACAGAAGCTCACCAAGCTCAATGAGCGAAAACAATACCACCGAAGATATGAACAACACCAGTAAATCCTCAGGCAGTGTCTTTAGTGACACTCAGATGAGGATGTTCAGTGAGTTCAAAGAAATAATAGCACAGGTCGTCAGCAAAGCACAAGAACATATGAGAGCCGAAAAGAAAAAGTTATTACAGTCAGAAATGACATAAATGAAGGACATGGTAGGTGATATAAAAAAAAGTTAATAGAAGCTCCGAATAGCAGAATAACAGAAGTGGAGCAAAAGATCAAGGAGCCCCAAGATGAAAAGGAGGAAACCATGAGGAGATAGCAGAAGGTGGAAAATAGTCTGAAAAGAAATGGACAGCATAGCAGAAAACTATGGGATGAGTCCAAGAGGAACAATGCAAGAATCACTGGAGACGCAGAAGAACAGGAAAGAAAATAAATGTGAAGACAAAATAGTTAAATAAATCATTAAGGGGTTGGAATCATAGTACAGCAGTGCGATTACCTTGCATGGAGCCAACCTGGGTTCAATCTCGGGCATCTGATATGGTCCCCTCAGCAACACCAGGAGTAATTTCTGAGTATAGAGACAAGAGTGAAACCTGAGCATTGCTAGGTGTGGCTGAACCCCTTCTATCATCCTCCCTATATCTGTCACTGTCACTGTCACTGTCACTGTCCTCCCGTTATTCATCGATTTGCTCGAGCGGGCCCAGTAACGTCTCCATTGGAGACTTTGTTGTTACTGTGTTTGGCATATCGAATACGTCACGGGGAGCTTGCCAGGCTCTGCCGTGCGGGCGAGATACTCTCGGTAGCTTGCCGGTCTCTCCGAGAGGGGCGGAGGAATTGAACTCGGGTCGGCCATGTTGGCTGCGTGCAAGGCAAACGCCCTACCGCTGTGCTATCGCTCCGGCCCTGTATCATCAATAAGAACTTCCCAGAGCTGAGGATTACAGGTGCTGAGATCCAAGAGGCTTGAAGGGTCCCAGTAAAAAGAGGAAGGGTCCCTGTCCATCACCCAATTAGGAAAATGCCAAGACACATTATATTTGGAATGACAAAATTCAAAGATAGAGACAGAATATTGTATGCAGCAAGATCAAAAAAAGGAACTTACAAAGGAAAGCCCATAAGATGTACAGCAGATCTATCAAATGAGACTCTATGAGCCAGAGCCAGAAGAATATGGAAGGATATAGTACGAAAACTCAATGAAGTGAACACCTCACCAAGAATACTCTGTCCAGCTAGATTATCATTCATATTTGAAGGAACTATACAGAGTTTGGTTGACAGTCAAGAACTTAGGGAATTCATAGCCTTCTTGCAAGATGCATTGAAAGAGGACAGAAGAAACTTCCCATCATGTGGCCTTGAGTATGGCATTCGCTAATGGTGGATATCGTTTTCTAAAGGACAGGAGAAACTCCCTATGCTAGTTTAAGAAAGATTATACACATATAGAAATTAAATCACCACAGATTGACTTTTATTGATTCTTTTTCTTTGCTTTTTTGGGTCACACTTGACGATGCACAGGGGTTACTCCTGGCTCATGCACTCAGGAATTACTCCTGGCAGGCTCGGGCGACCATATGGGATGCTGGGAATAGAACCCGGGTCGGCTGCATGCAAGGCAAATGCCCTACCTGCTGTGCTATTGCTCCAGCCCCTATTGATTCATTTCTGACAATTCTATTTGCCATTCCTTTAAGTTTTATTGGACCAAGTAATATGAAATAAATTTGTAATATATAAATAAAATTGTTATTTATTTGTTATGCCTGCCAAGGCTTGGGGTGGGAGGGAACCTAGGGATATTGGTGGAGGGAGGAGACATTAGTAATGGGATTGAGGTTGGAATGTTGTATGCCTGAAACAACTCTATTATGAAGAACAACAAAGAAGAAGGAAGAGGAGGAAGAGGAGGAGGAGGAAGAGGAGGAGGAGGAAGAGGAGGAGGAGGAGGAAGAGGAGGAGGAGGAGGAAGAGGAGGAGGAGGAGGAGGAGGAGGAAAAGGAGGAGGAAGAGGAAGACGAGGAGGAGGAGGAGGAAGAGGAGGAAGAGGGGGAGGAGGAAGAGGAGGAGGAGGAGGAAGAGGAGGAAGAGGAGGAGGAGGAGGAAAAGGAGGAGGAGGAAGACGAGGAGGAGGAGGAGGAAGAGGAGGAAGACGAGGAGGAGGAGGAGGAGGAGGAGGAGGAGGAGGAGAAGCTGAGGGCCTGGATCCTCTGGACCAGGTCTTCACATCTGTCATGTGGGGGAGAAAATTGTGTGTGGGTGGTGCCTGGCCAGGGAGGTAGCAACCACATGAGGGCAGCCTCTTTGGCCTTCTTGTGCACATGCTCCCTGGCTCCCTGACACCCAGTCTCTTCCATGAGTCCTTTTTCCAGGGTGAAGCTTAGGCCAGGTCAGGTGATGCTGGGCACCCACAGTGAGCCTTGGTCAGCTCCTGGAGAGAGGGACCCAGATGAGGGCATACCTGTCCTTGCCCCCTCTGCCAGCCCTTCCCTCTCGGGCTGCCTGTATGGGGTCTCTGCTCCCTCAGAGAGGGGGCCCTGATGCCCTGGTGCCTACGTGTCTTCCTCTCATTCTGGAATGAGAGAAGTTGAGGTTCCCCAGATCTAGGCACCACGGGGTCACGAGGTAGGTCCTCTGCTCAGGAGAGCCCTTGGAAGGCCCTTCCCCTCAGGCATAGGGACCTGAAACCACGAGGCTTCATAAGCTTTCCCCTCCATGTGGGCACTTCCATGGACTGGGGTGTGACTTCCCCTCACTTGTGGGTTCCTCGAGGACTGAGGAGCGAGCTGGGTCTCTGCCCTCAGGCTGGAGCTCCTGGGCTGGTCTCTTCCTTCTGGCTGGGCTCCCAGCCTGCCTCCCGGCAGCTGCCTCCCGCCCCCATGGCCCGGCCAGGAGTTCAGCGCCAGGCACATAATTGAATTCCTGCACGTTAACAAGTCAATCACGGAGCCTTAATGAGTCCCGGGTAATCTCAGACACGCACGTTAATTAAATGGCTGTCCTGGTTCTAATCCGCTGGAAGTTAATCATTGGGGAATTAGGAGGTGTCAGCTGGGAGCTTCATTAAGGGGGGAAGCTGGGGCTTGGTCGGTGGAGTGGGGGGTCCGGGATGGAGGTGGAGGGAGGCACTGTTTTGAATCCTAGGTTCACTGGAGGGGTGAGTGTGGGGTCGCATGGTTATAGGGTCCCCAGGGCAAAGGGGCGCCTCTGCCCTTGCCAGTGCCCTGCGTCCCAGCCCAGTCCAGGAAAGCTCAGGCAGGGCGGGGCGCACCTCAGGGTGCACACGGGGCCTCTGCAAAGGGGCTTCACTCAGCCTTCTGGCGTCTGCCCTGCATTGAGAGGCAGCACCACTAGGAGGGCCCCATGTGCAGCGGTGCAAGGGGGGCCACGGGGAGAAGGGGCCATGTGGGGTGAGGGACCACATGGAGAGGTCACATGGAGAGAGGGGCCACGTGCAGCTGCATAGAGGCACCAGGCATGTGAGTGAGATCTGGAACCTTCCAGCCTATCACTTGTCATGGAGCGTGTATAGTCCCAGCTGAAGGGGTTGGACGTGAGCCCACCTGGAGCCGGTGGGTGACCCAGCCCAGAGCAGAAGGGCCAACTGCCGTCAAAGCTCCTGACCCTCGGAAGTGCAGGAATCGCAGCTGTCCAAAACCACCAAGTTCCGGGGCATTAGTCAGGCTCGCCACAGAACATCCAGTGTGTTAGTAGTCTACTGAGAGCCAGCAACAAACGACTGGAAACGGGTGGTTCACAATGGTACAGGTTTGCCCTCTCACAGGTCTGAGGCTGCAGCCTCAGTCCAGGCGCTGGCGCATCTGTCCTTCCAGGCTCTGTGGGGCAGCTCCTCTCTGTTGCTCACGGACTTTCCGGTGGCTGCCCGACCTTGGGTGTCACGGGCTTCTGTCCCTTCCCATCTCTGCCTGGCACCCTGGTGTCACAGCCCCTTTCCCTGCCCGTCTCTGCCTGTCACCCCAGGGTTGCAGCCCCGTCCCTCCCCGTCTCTGCTGACCTGCTTCTCTTGGCATCTTGTACCCCCTTCCTGTCTCTGCTGAGGCCGTGGCATTGGTGAAGGGCACCTTATCCAGAATCGTCTCATCTTAGGATCCTGACTTTATTTATTTTGGGCCATACCTGGAGGAGCTCAGGGCTTACTCACTCCTGGCTCTGGACTTGGGGATTACTCCCTTGGTGAGCTTGGGGGACGGTATGGGAGGCTGGGGATAAACCTGAGTGGGCCATGTATAAGGCAAATGCCCTACCCACCCACTGTACCCATTCTCTGGCCCTGAGGATCCTTACTCTAATGTCTGGAGATCCTTATTCTGAATGAGGCCACATCCCGAGGTTCTTGAGGGGCTGCTGTTCACTGAGAAACACTGGATAACATGGCTTGTGGAACTTGATGGGATGGGAAGAGGGAGGCCAACAGAGGTGCTCAGGCCAGGCCCAGCCTGGGTTGCTTCTCCGCATCTTCTCTCCTTTTCGGATGGAACCAGGAATCTTCTGCACGTCCAAGCCATAGTCTGACTCTGTCCAACCCCGATCTCTGACTCTTGGTTTCTCCTTCCCCAGTGCTCCCCCACCCTGGGTCTCTGCCTCTTTGCCGGGGGCTTGGTGATGCCCATGGAGCAGAAGGCTACGTGCCTGGCTCAGAGCCGTCTCGCGACTGGCCCCTCTGGAGTGTGCTGGCTGACTGGCTCATGGGTCCCGCTGCCTGTCCAGGATCTGTGGGGGAGGGACACTGTCTGCACCCACCTGGGAAAGTGTCTCCTCCTGGGTCCCGTCTTCCTCCATCCTGGCCATGCTGGCTCTGGGCTGGGATTTGCGCTACTGCTGAACCTTCCAGGGGGGCAACAGAGCTCACATGCCACCGGGGAAGACACAGCCCCTTTCCACCATCTCACCATCTCCTGGCCCCTGTGGGCACTCGCAGAGGCTGCTCAGCTGCCCAAAGGGTGGCAGAGATCAGTCCTGCCATTTTTATATTTTGGTTTGGGGGCCACACCTGGTGCTGCTCTGGGGCTCCTCCTGTCTCAGTGCTTTGTGGATGTGCCAGGTGGTGTTCGGGGACCATGCGGTGCCGGGGGTCGTGCCCTCAGGAGCTCAGCCCACAGAGCCATTGCTCCAACCCTGTTTGGTTGTTTTTAGGGGACTCTGCCTTTCCCGGGGCCACTGAGATGGCCAGTGAGGCACAGGCCCTCCAGCTTTCCTGAGCTGGAGCCCCGTCCCCAGCTGCCAGCAGGAAGCCTTGCTGTGGCTCAGCCAGGAGGAGATGGCGGAGTGAGAGCTGGGTCTGGAGGGGGGTCCCCAGCAAAGACGGTCACTCGTCCCTGTCATGTGGCTGTGGTTTCCTCCCTGAAACTCCTTTTCTTTTCATTTTTTGGGCCACACCCAGTGATACTCAGGGGTTAGTTCTGTCTCTGCACTCAGGAATCACTCCTGATGGTGCACAGGGAATCATATGGGATGCCTGGGATCGAACCCGGGTCAGCTGCATAGAAGGCAAATAAATAACCCACCTGCTGCACTATTGCTCCAGGTTTCCCAAAACTCCATTTCTTCCTCACCTATTTTTCTTCTCTTGGCCACAACTGGAGATTCTGGGGTGAAAGAACAAAGGGCTTGTCTTGCAGAGTCACAGGATCGTGATAGGCACTGGGCCAAGGAGAAGTTAGTGATATGGGAAAGCATGGAGGAGTGGGGGAGGTAGGGGGGGTGGGGAACACAGAGGAGGTGGGGAACACAGACAGGATAGGAGACACAGAGGTTGTGGGGTAGCAAAAGGGGATGGGGGGACACAGAAAGGTGGGGTATCCCAGTGGGCATGGAGGGGTGTATCGTGTTGGGGGGAACTCATAGAGGGCCACCTCAGCCTTGAAGGTGCTAAGAATGAGAAGGTGACACCTAGTGGCCATGGAGTGAGCAGTCACAGGTAACATCGGGGTGACTCCAGGCCCGGGGACCCATGATTGGCTTGGGGCCCTGGCAGGAGTGACACATCCTGAGCTGACAGGATTAAAATTGGAAGGACCTTAAATCCCAGGGTATGGTGTTGACTAGAACTGACCCCTCTTGGGAACCCCTCATGGCTTTGAGCAGACAGGTGGCAGAGTGACCTTGGGATGGGAGTGGGCCAGTCAGATGCTGTCCTTTGCTGTCTCCTGGAGAGAATATCCATTTGCTGAGGGAAGTGCTCTCTCGGCCTCTGTCCCGGTGTTCTAAGGTGTATGTGCCTTGTCAGGTGGAGTGACATACTGTAATAGCCCTCCAGGTGGGACTCTGAGTGAGCCCTACTTAGAGGGAAACAGAGGAACCAAGAAACGGAGTGACTGACTCAAGGCCGCAGAAGTAGAATGTGGCTGAGTTTGGCCACGAGCTAATGAAGCCTCACTCCAGACTCATTATTTTACTTGCCATTTTGTCCTACTTTCCTGCCCCCGATTTCCTGCTTTCACCTGACTTATGGGGTGGCCGACCTCTCTAGATGTCAGGCCAGTTCCGACTGCCCAAGGACAGACTTCCCCCAGCCTCTCCTCCCGTGCACCCCCAGCCTTTGAAGGGGAATATGGACCTGGCCTGTATTGAGTGGGTCTCCCTTGGCTCTGTGTGAGGAGCCCTGAGGAGCCCTGGAGTGGGGGCTGCCCTCAGAAGGAGGGAGCCGGCCAAGCCTGACCTCTGTGGCTCACTGCCCACCCATGCGCCGAGATCAGCAAAGTTTCTAAAGATGGGGACTTGGCTCTGGTCACCAGAGGACACGAGGCCCGTTTCTCCTGCTAGGGGAATCTCCACGATCCCTTACCTTCCTAGTTAGCAGGCATTTGGGTGTTAATGCTGGTGGGCTTTGTCTCTCCCAGACACAAGGAAAAGCATGCTTTCAGGGTCTATGCACTGAGATGCGGGACAGTCTAGCCAATGAGGTGAGTGGTGGCGATGTGGCATTGAAGACCCCGCTGCACCCTTCTAGTCTTGGGGGACTTCGAGCAGAGAGGTGGGGTGGGAGGGGGCCAATCAGACACTGCGCTGAAGGTTCAGGAGGCTGCGGGTGATTCTTGGCCAGGAGTGTGGACGCCTGATGTCTGTGTGTAGCTCAAGATGGCAAATTTCTTCTGTCAAACTGGCACCCTGAGTTTCACTGTGAGAGGCAGAGAACCCTCCTGCTGGCCTGGGTCGAAGTAGCAATGTGGGCCAGGAATGAGTTTTGGTTGTTTTATACCACTGAGATTTGGGGTTAATTTGTTGCTGCAGTCTGGGCAAGTCTTTCCCGACTAATGTCCCTTTCTGATCTATTTTATACAGCCTCAGTGGTTGTGGCCCATAGCTCATGGCCACTGGTGGGAGTGTAAATCGACTCAACCTTTCTTGGAGACAACTTGGCAGTACGTATATATGAAGAGCCCTAAATAAGTGTATTGTCTTTGACTCAGAAATTTCACTTCTAGGAATCTGTCCTAAGGAAATAATTGGACAAGTTCAGAAGTTGTATGGATAAAGAGGATATTCATCACATGAAATACTGAGAAATTGGATCAGCCTAAATATCCCTCCACAGCAAATTGGTTAAATAAATTGTGATTCTGCTCGACAATAGAATTCTAGCTGCTGGCAGTGGCATGGATTTATTGACATGGAAATATAGCCATACTCCATTGTAGTGAGTGCAAAAGTGTGTGCAAACTGTTCTTGTTAGAATATCTATCTATCTATCCATCTGCCATCCACTCTGTCTGTCTTTCTATATATTTACCCACCCACACATCCATTCATCCACCTGTCAACCCATCCGTCTGTTTGCACATCCATCCATCCATCCATCCATCCATCCATCCATCCATCCATCCTCCATCCACCTCTGCGTGGGTTTACCTATTTACCTACATGATATCCAACTGTGATCTCTCTGTGATGGATCTATATGTCATCTCTCTCTCTGTGAAGAGAGTCTTCACAATAGCGAACATGATAGAATGGAAGTGGATGAATATGACTCACAGGTGTTTTTTTTTCCCTCTTTTTCTTTTTGGGTCAGACCCGGCAATACTCAGAGGTTAACCCAGAAGTGCTTGGGGACCATACCGGATGCCAGAGATCAAACCCAGTTCGGCTGCAGGCAAAGCAAATGCCCTATCCACTGTATTATTACTCTGACCACCCCCTGTCCCCACAGGTGGTTTTATTTTAAAGTTGTGTTTATATTTATTTGTTTTATTTTGCTTTTGGGGCCACACCAGGTGATGCTCAGGAGTTACTCCTTGTCTCTGCACTCAGGAATCACTCCTGGCAGGGCTCTGAGGACCTTGCGGGATCCCTGGGATTGAACCCAAGTTGAACACATGCAAGGCGAGTGCCCTGCCCACTGTACTATCGCACCAGCTAGTCGTCTTAATTTTTAGAAGTTTTTTTGAGGTGACAGGGTTGCCCTCGCTGCATGTGTTTCAGAAGTGCTATCTCAATCAATGGCCACACCAGCCCCACGTGGTTTGATCCTTATCTTTCCTTCTCTATTTAAAAATTTCTTCAGAGATTTTAATCACATATGATTAGAAATAAAGGGGAGAGGACCGTGAGTATTAACTGTCAAAGGTCTTGAGCTCCTACCACATGAAACAGACCTAAGGAAACCCACTTCCTTAGGTTGTTGAGAGGATTCACTTAGATCACGTGGTAGGAAGCACTTGGTGCCCGAGAGATGCTCAAAGCTCACAGCCGTTGTTATCAGCATCAGCAAACCCAGAACTTTGAAGTTGATCAGTTCATTAATCCATCACTGGCCATCCGACAAGAGTGCCCTGAAACTGACCGTGTGTGTGGTGGCATGAGGGAAACAGTCATGATAACAAGAATAGCAAGTACTGGACCCAGGAGATGGCTCCAAGGCAGAAGTGCAGCCTGACAAGCCTTAGGGCATGAGCTCAATCCTGGTGACCAGCTTGCAATAAGCCTGATCCCGGCAGCTCTGCTCTGAGGGTTCAGGAGGCTGAGGATGATTCCTGGCCAGGAGTGTGGAAGCCTTATGTCTAAAAGGCTCGCCAGAGCCAACCCTGTACCCGAAATGATTCTTGGGCTGGAGAGATGGCACAGTGGGTAGGGCATTTGCCTTGCATGTGGCTGACCCAGGCTCAATCCCTGATATCCCAGATGATCGCGGAGACCACCAGGAGTGAATCCAGAGCACAGAGCCAGAAGTAAACTCTGAGTAACACCAGGTGTGTCCTCCAAACCAAACAAAAAACCAAATGCATGGACCAAGAGTGACCTCCCTTCCGTGGGCACTACAACCAGAATATGTGTGAGCACCATGAATTCCAGGAGGAAGAACCACAGTCTGAACAATGTCTGAGTACCAAGCCAGAGGGATGGGAAGGAAAGAAAAGAAAATACTTAAATAGCACTTAGTGGTACCTGGTTACACTCCTGTGGAATTTGTCACTGATTTACTCCACACCACAGCTCTGAGGGCTGCTAGTCTGAGTCTCGCTTTCCAGATTAAAAAGGCATAGAGAGGTCAAGAGATCTGCTTAAACTCACACAGCTGGGAGGAGACAGAGCTTGGCAGTGCGGCTCCAGAGTGCGCTCAACTCCAGATTAAACAACCCTGGGGAGACAGAGTCAGCGGCTTCTCTGCTCTGTCCAACCCAGGTCCGAAGCTGGGCGCAACTGACTGGGGTGGGGGGAGAAGCACCAGATGGGCGCAAATCCACGAGCCGGTATTAGCCCTATTGGGGGACTTTTACTGCTGCATACCCGCTGGCTGAGTGGGGGATGGAGAATTTGCTGACTCTTGGGGGAGATTTGGTCCATGCCTGGCAGTGCTTAGAGATTACTCCCAGTTTGGGGACCTTGAGGAGCCAGGGATTAAAGCAGGGCTGGCTGCATGCAAGGCCTCATCCTGTTTTCCCTCTCAGGCCCTTAGATTTAAGCTTTCTTGTCTTCAATTCTTTGGTGTGTTTGGGTCTGGGGTTGAAATGCGGGGTAACATTTGATGCCTGGATGGAGCCCAGGTCCACTGTGTACAGAGCAAGCTTCTCAACCCTGTCCTGTCTGTCCATAGGCCTGTTGACTTTGAAGCTGGAGTCCCCCGTAGTGCCTCAGTTGCTTCCACTGGGACCCCACTGGCCCAGGGAGGTGAGTTCCCAAAGGAGAGTCTATGATTCACCTAAAGGGCAGGACGGAAGTGGAGCCCGGGTGGGGTTGGGGAGGAATAACTAGCCCAGATGACATGGTTCTCTGGTTCCACCTAATAAGTCCTAAAAGCAAAGCCCAAGGGACCAAACTCTTTCTGAAAATAAATTTTACCCTAGAACAGAGTTCAGGATATTTATAGAAATATAAATAAAACCAGAATGCAGAAATGCCTAATGTATGTGTAACCAGAATACCCAAGGGAAGGCAAATTTACCCCAAGTGCTCAGCAAAAAATAGACCCAAATAAAAAAACTCTAAGTCTCCTTATAACCAGAATGTCAACAGATGGAGACAGGATATTGAAAGCACCAAGATAAAAGGGAACTTGCAAAGGAAAACCCCGAAGAGTCACAGCAGATCTCCCGAATGAGATACCAAGAACCAGAAGAGCATGGAGGGAGATAGTAGAAAAACTCAGTGAATGGGGCTGGAGAGATAGCACAGCAAGTAGGGTGCTTGCTTTGCAGTTGGATGATCTGGGTTTGATCCCCAGTACCACATATGGTCCCCTGAGCACTATAGGAGTGATCCCTGAGCACAGAGCCAGGAGTATGCTCTGAACACAGCTGAATGCAGCCCCCTATTCCACTATCCCCCCAACCTCAGTAAAATGAACACCCCACCAAGAATACTCTATCCAAATATATTGTCATTCAGATTTAATGACAATAAAATTAAATCTGGAGCGATAGCACAGTGGTAGGGCGTTTGCCTTGCACGCAGCCAACATGGCCAACCCGAGTTCGATTCCTCCACCCCTCTCGGAGAGCCCGGCAAGCTACCGAGAGTATCGAGCCTGCACGGCAGAGCCTGGCAAGCTCCCCATGACGTATTCGATATGCCAAACACAGTAACAACAAAGTCTCCAATGGAGACATTACTGGGCCCGCTCGAGCAAATCAACGAACAACGGGAGGGCCTTTACCTTTACCTTTACCAGATTTAATAAAATAATATATAACATCATGGACAGGTCATAGCTAAGGGATTTCATAGCCTTGAAATAAGTTTTGCAAGAAGTGTTAGAGGAGCTTCTTTCTTTCTTTATTTTAAAAAAATTTTTTATTAGTAAAACACCACGAGGTGCAGTTGTAGACTTACAAATTTTTGTGCTTGGGTTTCAGTTATACAATGATCAAATACCCATCCCTCCACCAGTGCCCATTCTCCACCACCACTGATCCCAATATCCCTCCCAGAATATCCACCCCTCATCCCCCTCATCTCACCCTGCCTCTGTGGCAGGGCATTCCCTTTTGTTCTCTCTCAGAGGAGCTTCTTTAAAAGACAAGACAAACTTCTCAGCACTTTGCCACTGGTGGCATGTGTGGTTGGCCTCTACAAGATCAAGAGACTTCTGTGTATTCCTCGCTTGTGAAAGGGTTTCGTGCATTTTCAAGAATGAATTAATATTTCATTAAAAACACTCCAAATAGTCTTAATAACTGGCATATAGTTTTTTTTGGCATGCAAAGTAGCATGAAAATATTCATATGCAGAGAAAAACTGATCAATAGAAACTAGGCCAGTACCCACACAGATGTTAGAAGAATAAAATTATTTTAACTATATTCCATATGTTCAAATATTTAAGTGGAGGCATTTGTGATATTAAAAAAATCCAAAGAAAATATACAGAGATGAGAACTACAATCTGCAGAAGAAAAATACCCAGAATGGGATGAATTAGAGATAAGACATTAGAGAGGAAAAGATTAGTAAGCTTCAAGGCATACCAATAAAGAAGTTCTTTGTTTTTGTTTTTTTGGGCCCTACCTGGTGGTGCTCAGGGTTTACTCCTGGCTCTGCATTCAGGAATTACTTCTGGTGGACCTCGGGGGACCAAATGGGAATACTGGTGGTTGAACCCAGGTTAGCTGCGTGCAAGGTAAGCGCCCTATCTGCTTTCTTATTGCTCTGGCCCCAGAAATTCATTTCTTAATGATTAAGTGGTGAGTTATTACAAAGGATAGAACAATCAAAATATTTGTGCATTAAATTACAAAATTTAAAACGCAGAGAGCAAAACGAAAACTACAATGAGAAGGAGACAACTGCACAATTATAGTTTGAAATGTCAGTATTCCTCTCTCTATACTGACAGAACAAGCAGAAGGAAATCATTACCAATATAAAAGATGTGAACTATCTAGAGTTAACCTAGTTAACATGTACAGAACAGTCTTCTTAACAACAGGATGGACATTATTTTAAAATCCACGTGGACTATTTTATTTATTTTGTTTTTTGGGCCACACCTGGTGATACTCAGGGGGTACTCCTGGCTCTTCACTCAGAAATTACTCCTGGTGGTGTTTGAGGGGGTGTGGTTATATGGAGTGCTGGGGATTGAACCTGGATTGGATGCATGCAAGGCAAACACACGACACACTCTGGCCTCACCCACGAACTATTTTAAAAGATAGAACCACAAAGCAAGTGCGAACACATTTTATTTTATCTATTTGGGGGTTCCTGGGATCAAGGGCCTTCTCCTGGTTTTATGACCCCTGGTGGTGCTCAGGGGACCATATATGGTGCTGGGGATCAAATAGGGTCAGCATGCAAGGCAAGAGTCTTAACCCTTGTACTCTGTCTTCAGCCCATGAATAAAATGTGAAAGGATTAAACTTGTACAAAGAGTAATTTCTGACCATAATGGCATTAAATTAGAAATCAATAGCAGAAAGATTGGAGGAGAATCACCAAATACTTAGAAATTAAATAACACCGTCTTAATAGCCCAAGGCCAAAGAAGAAATCAAAAGGGGAATTACAAACTATTTTGAAGCAAGGCTCTTCAGAATATCCCGCCCAGTGCTGCAGGAACGGGGAGGTTTTTTGAACTTGGTTAGAGGAATCACTATTCCCTGCTAGCTTTCTGAAACTAAGGATCTAAGGCTCTTGCTGATGGGGATGCTGTTCCCTCAAACGCCTTTTGAATGTCAGTCTTGTTTATAGTTTTGGGGCTACACCTGGCGGTGCTAGGGGCTTACTCCTGGCTCTGTGTTCAGGGATCACTCCTGGTGGGGCTTTGGGGACTATATTGGGTGCTGGGGATCAAACCTGGCTTGGTTGTGTATAAGGCAAGCGCCCTACCTGCTGTACTATTGCCCTGGCTCCATCCTCAAGCTTCTTTGGTTTGCTATGACCCTAACACAGGTGCTCTGCTCAGTATTCTGATTAAGTCCTCAAGACGCCCATACACCTCCAGGGTCCTCTCTGTATGGCATCTCAAGTTCTTGTCCTGTAAATCCTTGTTGTCTTGGGCCCTCTGATCTCTCAGCTCTGTCGCACAGATGCAGGGCTCCTCCTTTGTCTTCTCTTGTCACCGCCTGGAGCCTCAGTACTCTAAGCTAAGTAGATTCATGGTGCTTATTTTTCTGCTTGGGGAAGTTGTCTTATATTGTCTGAGGTCCGTAGTGTTAGATGTTTTGTGGGGTCCATTTTCATTGATTCAGATGGGAGGGGAAATTGGGCCTCTGTTCTTCCCTGTGGATGCTTTACGCCTTTTTCCTAGGCAAAGAACACCCACAGGTCTGCCTCTGATATTCCGACTTCCCTACCCAACTTGGGGTGGTCATGGCTGTCCCCTTTTACTCAGCATGTGCCGCAGGAACTCATATTCCTTTTGCACTAAACCCACAATCCTGTATTCCCAGGAATATTCACCCAAATGTTTGGTCCTAGGGTTTCTACTCCTCTCTCTCACATATCCTTTGTCAGGTCTCAGCAACTCCTTTGACTTGACCAGTAAATGTATTGCAGATCCGAGGACTAAAGCCATCGTGGTTCCTCATCTGAGATGCTGCAGTGACCTCCTAACACAAACGTATCTCTGATACTGCATCCCACTCAGTCCACTTTTCCTCCACTGCCAGAAAGCCTCGTTGTGGCTACTTAAGCCCACAGTGACTTCCTAAGCCAACTAAGAAGAGAAAACCCAAGGATCTCGTCATGGTGCAGGCTCTCTGCAGTCTGGCTTCCAGCTCTGCCCTCATTTCTACTCTCCTCTCTTTCTCACTCACTCCGCTCTGCCCACTCCAATCTTCTTGCATTAACCGGAAACTAACCAAGACGTTTCCGATTTGGGGAATGTGACCTCTCCCCATTGCTCTCTGCTTCCCCTTAGATGTTTTCCTGTCTCTCTCTCATCATCGGGTCTCAGTTCCCAGGCACCTCTCTGCATAGAGGCCTTCCCGGACTATATGAACTGAGACAGTCCCACCTTCCTTCCCTTTGCCCTCTTAATTTTCTACCTGACGCCTTGCTTATTGATGAATCAATGTGCTAATTGTCCTTCCATATGGTAGAAAAGAGGCGTCACCAGGGCAGGGACTTTGTCTTGGGCATCCTCATGGTGGATTCAGGGGGACCATAAGGGTGCCAGGGATCAAGTGACTTACCCTGCTGTGCTATCTCTTCAGCCCACAGAACACACACACACACACACACACACACACACACACACACGCACACACACGCACATGCACACGCCATACCCTCTCTTCCCTGTTGGGCTCCCCTTTGAGAGGGCTGGCTAAGCTGGCAGCAGTCTGCCCTTATTCTCCCAGGCTTTGGAGCACCATGATCACCACCAGAGGGCGCTCAGTGTTTAGTTTCAGGATCCCCCTGCTCTGCGCGTCTCTTAGGTGGGTGAATGTCTCTGGGTTGACTGTCATTTTGGACCCTGGTCAGTATGCAGGTGTTGTAAAGGTGTGTTGGGATGGGGGACAGGCAGTGCTGGGGGCCAGGGTCTCTCTCTCTCTCTCTCTCTCTCTCTCTCTCTCGGACAGCGCCTAGGAAATGACTTGTCTGTGTCCCTTCGGGAAAGGGAAGAAGTCAGCCCCTCAGATGGCAACCATGGATGGTTCCATAGCCTCTTACAGTCCTGGGGCTCCCTTTGCCACGCTAACCTTCCATGTCAGCTAGCAGAGGGTCCTTGGTGTTCCTCCACAGAGCCAGTCCCCTGGCAAACCTGTCCTGCCCTTATCCTCCTTCTTGGACGAGCCCTTCCAGTCCCTTCTCGTCCAGGGTCTCCCCTGAGCCCAGACTGTCCCTGGGCCCCACCGATGCAGTTTCCCCTGTGACCCTGTTGACTGACGCTCACTGCCATATAGGACCAGCCCTGCCTGCAGGCGGCAGAGCATGCTCCTTGCCATTGAGGCTGAGATGCTCCCTGGGTGCCCCAGGGCCCAGCGGAAGCCCCTTACTCCACCCCTGCAGCTGGGCCTTGGGTGGAACAGACCCGAATCTGATAACTTTTGTGTTGTGATCTTCCACGCTGAGCTGAGGGGTTAGTTTTCTCCCTGGGACTGGCATTAGCCTCTGCCCTCTTCCTAGCACCTCTGCCCAGCCTTTGCTCCTGGGGTCCCAGGGGCCAGGGTCTTCTTCCTGTATCCTTGGATGTTGCCGCCACCCCCCACCCTTGTCACACGACTGTACATTTCAGCAACCCTCATGTGGGGACACTCAGAGAAGGGATGACCTGTGTGAGCTGCGTACCAAGTCTGGGTTGATGTCCAGCTACTGGGGGACTTGTGTGAGCTGAGTCCCGAGTCTGGGTTGATGTCCAGCAAGCAGGGAGGACATGCGTGAGCTGGGTCCCGAGTCTGGGTTGATGTCCAGTTACTGGGGGGATGTGAATGAGCTGGGTCCCGAGTCTGGGTTGATGTCCAGCTACCGGGATCCCTCAGGACACACATGCCGTCTTCCTCACCCCAACCTGATGCTCAGCCAGCAGCCCCGAGCCCCTCTTCGTCCCCCTGGGCTGGTGCAGAGCACCTGGACATGGAGACCCAGGGCCCTCAATCCCGACTCCCCTGAATGAGGGACTGCGAACCCTTTCCACGCTGTATCATGTCGCCCTCCCAGTCACACGGCGAGACCGTTGACTACCATTTTACATAGGATCAAAGAGGTCAAGTGACCGGCCTGAGACTACACAGCTTGCAAGTGGCCAAGCTGGCGATGTGGGGTCAGTGTTTCACCCCCACTGCCTGACAGTAAAGCCACACACTGCTTGGTGCCCACTCTTCCTCAGTATGTCATGCTACCCACATCCCATCTTTGAGCTTGAAATTAGACAGTGGTAATGACCATCAAGTCTCTGTTCCTCATGGGGCAAAGCTGAGCCCCCACTCAGGCAGTCAGCCCTGCAGTAGGGTCCTGAGATGGGGATGAGAGAGAGAAGCAGGGCCTGGGTGTTTGCCAGGGAGAGAGAATACCTGTGTCTGAGAATACAGAGCATGCCAGCATGCCAACCAGCTGGTGTTTGTGCCCGCGTGTGTGCGCACATGTGTGTACATGTACGCATGTGTGTAATGTGTGCATGTGTGCATGCAAGTGTGTGCATGTGCACACATGTGTGAGTGCACTCATGTGTGCCTGTGTGTCTATGTGTGCACATGTGTGCCTGTGTGCACGCATATGCGTGTGTATGTGTGTGCATGTGTGTGCTCATATGTGTGTGTGTTTAAGGTTTTGCCAGAATCCGTCACAACTCTGGGATTTTCCACGGAAGGCCTGGGTGGTTGGGAGACAGGCTGGGAGTGAGTGACCTTTACTTTGGGGTTCCTTAACACTTTTAAAATTGTGAAATATGTGAGTTTATTAATTGCTGGGCGGGGGAGAACAAACCAGGGGCCCGGAGAAATAGCTCCCAGGACTGGATGCATGTTTTGCATGCCGAGGCTGGAGTCTGATCCCTGGCACCACATGGCCCAACCACCAGGACTGGGCTCTCCTGGCCCCCTGAGCATTGCTGGTGTGACCCCAGACCAAAGCCAAACAGTAAAAAAAGAACAAACAGATCTGGACACTCACCAAACACAAGGGGCATTGGGTCTGGGACTCTCAACCAGGCCGGGCTGTGGTCTGAGCTGCAGCTCCTGGGGCTGTACACCACCACCCCTACAGTGTAATTCTGCAGCCCCAGAGCAGCTAGGCTGGAGGGGGCAGGGCGGGGGTAGGCCAGCAGTTTCCTGGAGGGTGAGGGATGGATGCACTTGTTTTAATTCTCTTCCATGCGGCTTGGTCACTGAGCCCATGGCACTGCACTCTAAACTCAATTAGAAATTTAACAAACCTTATAAATCCTCCCCAGCCCGAGCCTTGTAAATCTCCAGAGCAGGCCGGCTTAGCACTTATCCATCTCCTGCTTAATGACCTCCCCAGCCCAGCCTGGGAATGATTCAGGGCCTTGGACAGGTCTAATTAGTGAGCCCGACCTGTGTTCTCCACCAGGAGGGAGGAAGAAGAGTGGTTTTGCCGGGGGCTGCCGGGAGGCCAGACCTGGGCCTGCTCCGGCCTGGACAGGGCCTTGGTATGTGGGTGGGGGAGGGTCCGGGTGGGTGGGGGGCACCTTCCTGGCTCAGAGGTGGTCCCTATGGGATGTCTCACAGACTCTCTGGCATAAGGGCCATGGGGTCTCCTAGGACTGCAGTGATCTGTGGGCAGGAGGAGGCCAGTCTGGGGTCTGTGTGGTGGTTGTGTGTGGGGGTCTGGAGGTGCGGGTCTGGGGTGGCTTCTGATCCTCCCAATGCCTATGGAATAGGGGTCTAGATGATCCTTGTATTTTTAACTTATTTGTTAACTAAGTTAAACAATTAGTTTGGTACTGCTGGTACCAACAACTCCTGGTACTGCTCTGGGGACCATAAGGGATTCTGGGGATTGAACCCAGGGTGACTGTGTGCAAGGCAAGCGTCCTTCAGGCTGTGCTGTCCTTTGGGTCCCCTTTGAGAGCTGGGATTTGGACGGGGGCCTGCCTGGCTTCAGAACTCTGACTCCTCCCTGGCTTCAGGCCCTCCTCCCCTCAGGGGCCAGCGGGGCACAAAGAGCTTGAAGGCCCAGAACCAGAGGGCAGCATCTCCTGGGCCAGCAGTGGGGACAGGCGTGCCACCGTGTCCCAATGGGCCCAGGGTGGGTCCCGCCTCAGCTCTCTCCTCCCCCTCACTGACTGCCCTGCTTTTTTTCTTGCCTCTCCCCACCCCCCAATTTCTCTCTAAGCCCTGTCCCTCTTCTTCCACTCAGTTATCAGTCCGGAAGTTGGGGTAGGGAGGGACTGAGCACCTCCTGCTCCCAAGTGAGAGGCACAGCTGGCACTGCCCCCTGGAGTGTCAAGGCCAGCGCTCCCCCCACCATCCCCGCTGCCCCCCTCTCTGCCCTGACTCGGGGCGAGCCCTCGGGAGGAATTCTGGGTAATTGGTTCCATCCCAGCCTCATTGTCAGTGGCGCGAAAGGGAAAGTTATAAATATTTTTATCTATAACTCACGATGAATAAAAATTTAATTACACTGAAAAATTTAAATTTCATAAGAAATAAATATTAATCCTGGAGAGTGACTTTTGCAGGAAGTTAACTTTCACATGTCGTCCAGCTGAGGTGCCTGGGGTCTGGGAGAGTGGGGGGGGGACACCTCTACTTCCAGCTTCCAATGTGGGGTGTAATTGCCACACAAGCCCTTCCTCTCATAATCGTCACTTGCCATGTGGAGACCTTTCTCTGGGTGCTGGCGCCACAGCAGGGCTGCCATGCTCCATGCACACCAAGCACCACTCCCACTTGGTAATTCTGATTTTTGTTTGTTTTGGGGCCAAGCACAGAGCCAAGAGTAAGCCCTCAGCACTGCTGGATGTGGCCCTAGGAGATTGGAGGTGAGGGGGACCAGCAGCAACGTTCTCACAGATGATGAGATCATAGATCCAGACTCATTCCAAGTCTGCCTCATCCTGTTCTCCTTCCTGCTCTCAGTACTCAGGCACATTGGCTTTGTTGCTAGTGCCTCAGCTGTGATGCATTCAAAACACCTTTGCCCCCAGCCCGACATTCCCACCCCCACCCCGACATTCCCACCCCCACCCCTGAGCAGTGCCCCGCAAGCCTATATGTACTTCTGATTCTCCTCCCTTCAACCTATAAGACTGCTTTTATGCACCCAGTTCTCTCCCCAGGGCCCATACTACAAGGCACTCTAGCTCAGCATTGTCTAAGAGAAATAGATTCCAACCATATATGACATAAATGTGATGGTTGCCACATTGGCCCACAAGTAAATGCTGGTGGAAATCATTTCACAATAGAGTCTGTTTAATCCAACACATGCAAAATACCACCTCAACAGGTAATCAACAATGGAAGTGTGTGCTCATGGGAGTGTTTGCTCATGGGAGTGTTTACTCACAGGAGTGTGTACTCACGGGAGTGTGTGCTCATGGGAGTATTTGTTCATGGGAGTGTGTGCTTACAAAAGTGTGTACTCATGGGAGTGTGTACTCATGGGAGTGTGTACTTGTGTGCTTGGGGATCAACACTATATGGGGTGTGTGGGATCGAACGCTGGTCAGCAGTGAGCAGGGCAAAGGCACTACCCACTACACTATCACTCCGGCCCCTCACCTCCAATTTAAAATGGCTCTGGCTTTTGTGATGAATGGGATTGGAGGGCAGAATAAAGTGGTCAAAGGAACCCTCGCAAAGCATTTTTGGCCATCCAGGGTGAGCACTCCCTTCGATTATCCACAGGTGGAGGGTTTGCATCTCTGAATTTGCTGTGCCCCTCTGTAACAGTCATAGTAAACAGGGCCCCCCAAGACTTCATTTGATTCTTTTTCCACAGTCCTCACTTTGACTGTGCTTTAAAATGTTGGGAATTAGGGAACAACCACTTCTATTTATTGAAAAAAGCTGATTGTGGCAAAACCTCAATGAGCTTGGTTATCGTGTGGATATGGTCGATTGTGCTGAATCCTTTGCAGAAACTGGCTTGCTCACATGGTTGTCCTTCATCTAGTGTTCTGCCAATCCTATTCAGGATGACTTGAGTGAACAGCTTGTAGACGACAGACAACAGGCAGATCGGGCGATAGTTGCCAATATTGTGGATGTCTCCCTTCTTGTACAGCCGTATAGTCCTGCTGGTTTTCCATTGGGACGGAACCTTGCATTCAGACAGGTAGCGTGTAAAGAGCCGAGCCAGTGTATTGATGAGTAGTGACGCAGGTTCTTCAGGTGTTCAGGTCTGACCTTGTCTGGGCCTGGTGCTATTCACTCGCTTCTTTACCAATGAAATGGCCTGTCGGACTTCAGAAGGGAGAAAACTTGGAATGACATATCCATCCTGCAGAATTTGGTATGTGGGCAGGTGGATGTGGCTATCGAAGGGATCCGAGTAGAAGTCATGGATAATCTTCTCCGTGTCTGTCTCCATGTCTCCATCTCTGTCTAACGTTCATTGATTTAAAGAAGGCCTTTGATTCTGTTGAGACTGAAGTGGTCATCGAAGCCCTAGCCAAACAGGACATTTAAACTCAATGCATCAGGATCCTCTGTGAGCTGTATTGCGCATTCACTACCAGGATCTCACTATTCTACAGGGAGGTGATCATTGATGTCAAGAGAGGGGTACGGCAGGGTGATACCATTTCACCAAAACTCTTCAGTGCCACCCTCGAGGATGTCATGTGATGACTGGAATGGGAAGGAATGGGAGTGAAGATAGATGGTTGACAACTACACCACCTTTGTTTCGCTGATGACATCGTTCTAATAACACCAAACATCAGCCAAGTGGCACAAATGCTGGCCAACTTTGACCGTGAGTATGGAAAGGTTGGACTACAGCTGAATCTCATGAAGACAATGTTTAAGAGAAACAGACTTGTTCTTGATGTTCCATTCACTGTCAATGGAATGAACAGCTCCGAATGCAACAGTTATGTGTACCTAGGTCGAGAAGTCAACATGACAAATGACCTGGCACCTGAGTTGCTCAGGAGAAAGAGAGCGTCTTGGAATGCCTTCCAGAGCGTCAAAGAAATAGCTAAGAGGACGAAGAACCTCCGGCTCTGGGCACATCTCTTTGATTCCACTGTTCTTCCTGCATTAACATACGCCTCAGAGACCTGGGCCCTATGAAAACAGGATGAGAACGCTATTCGTGTCTCCCAAAGAGGAATCGAAAGAGCTACGCTTGGAGTATCACGCTTCACTCAAATGAGAGAAAGAATCCGGAGTTCCGACCTCCATCGACGATCAAGAATCAGGAACGCTGTCTCATTTGCCAAGGCATCAAAAATCAGATGGGCTGGAAACGTAATGAGATTTGGAGATGACTGCTGGACTAGAGCCGTTACTGACTGGATTCCATGGGACGTCAAAAGATCACGTGGCCGCCCACCTATGAGATGGTCAGACTTCTTCGTCAAGACCCTGAATGATTGGTTTGAGGCTCTTTGTGTTCCTAGAATGAACAGATGCCATTGGACTACACTAGCACGTGACAGGGAGGAATGGAGACATTACTGGCACCCATTTGAGCAAACTCATGAGTAACGGGATGTCAAGTGATCAAGTGATCAAGTGATTGTGGCAAAACTGCAGTGCCCGGGGAAAATGAGCAAGCATTTGCACAGGGCAGAAGTTAGTCATAGTGGAGCGTTGTATTCACAGCGGGTAGGGCGTTGGCCTTGCATGTGGCTGACCCGGGTTCAATTTCTCCATCCCTCTAGGAGAGCCTGGCAAGCTACTGAGAGAATCCCGCCTGTACGGCGGAGCCTGGCAAACTCCCCGTGGCATGTTCGGTATGCCAAAAACAGTAACAAGTCTCACAATGAAGATGTTACTGGTGCCCGCTTGAGCAAATCGATGAACAATGGGAGAACAATGCTACAGTGCTTTTTTGGGGCCATACTTGGTGGTGCTCAGGGGTTACTCTTGGCTCTGCACTCAGGAGTTACTCCTGGCGATGCTTGGGGAACCAGTGGGATGCTGGGACTTGAACCCGGGTCTGCTACGTGCAAGGCAAGTGCCCTCCCCTTGGTGCTATCTCTCTGGCTCCTGATTCTTATTTGAGTTAAAAATATCAAGTGCTATTCTCAGGGAGATGTATATAAGCCGGTAGTGGGCAGCACCGAGTGTGAGACCCACCACCTGGCCAGGAAGTCCAAGGTGACCCCTGGTGGGACATTGGAGGGGGCCATGCAACTGAGGACCCTCTGGCCATCCCCAGAGCAGGGGCCAATGGGTTTTGGGGAGGGCAGTGGGATATCAGAAACATCGGTGCATTGTGGACTAGCAGTGAGTGCCAGGCCAGGGCTAAGTGCTTCCTTCTAGTGCTTCATAGAGATGTGCTCGCTGGACTGCCCAATGCCCTGCACTGCCTCTGCTCACAGCGATCTCCTGATGGAAAAACAGGCCCACAGCAGGGCCAGGAAGGGTGACAATCACCACAGAGAGGTTCAGCTGAGTCGAGCCAGTGCTCTGGGTCCAGAGAGCTCAAAAGGCCCAGTGCAGGCTGTGCACAGAGACCAGCATCCCGGGTCTGATTCCTGGTACTGTGTGATCTCCCGAGCATTGCTAGGAACCACCTCAGAGCACAGAGCTGGGAGTAGCCCTACAGACCAAACTAAACGCAAACAAAAAACTCCTCAGAACCTGACTGCCCTAGTGTGTAGTGCTCCCTCCTCTTTACCAAGGAGGATGTTTTAGCTATTCAGGAGCTTGAGGGGGTCCAGGAGGCCTCCTGTGGGGTGTGGGGACCAGTGGGGCTGCTTCTTGCGTGGACTGAGATCAGAATGGGGGCCTTCATCCTAGGAGGTGTCCCCACACGGGAGGTCAGGTGGCTGATGTGGGGGGCTGGGAAGGTCCCCTAGGGTTCTGAACTGCTCATCTCAACCGTCTTTCTGTCGAGCAGCTCCAAGAACCATCTTAGTCAAGCTGCAGAGCCAGGACTGGGCAGAGATACAGGGGATGGGGAGGAGGAGGAGGAGAGGGGGAAGGGAAAGAAGAGAGGAGAAGGGAGGGGGTGGGGGCGGTAAGGAAGAAAAGGGAGAGGGGAAGGAGGAAGGGGAGGAGAAAGAAGAGAGTTGAGGAGGAGGAAGAATGAGGAGGTGGGAGAAGAGATGAAGAGGAGAGGGAAGTGAGGAGGAAGGGTAAAGGAAGTAGGGAGGAGGAGGAGTGGAGCTGGATCTGGATCATGGATGAGAGCCTCGCAAGCCAATACTTGACTCTTTTTTTATGGGGAAGCCACATCTGGAGGTTCTCAGGAGTTACTCCTGGCTCTGTACCCAGGAATCTCTGCTGGTGGTGCTCAGGGGACCATCTGGGATGCTGGAGATTGAACCTGGGTTTGCAGAGTGCAAGGCAAGTGCTCCACCCGCTGTACTGTCTCTCGGGTCCCACAGATACTTAACTTGAACTTGAGACCAAGGCTGAAGGGGGCTGCTGGTCTGAAATGTGCCAGAGGCCTTGCCCTGCCCTGTGAGTCGTGGTGCCTGGAACAGCTGTGGCACATGTGTGGCAAGGAGAGGCCTAGGAGATAGGAGCCAGGGACCTCACTTTCCCCTTGAAGACAAGTGTGGTGACAGGTGTGTGATCCTCCAGGGCCCAAATGAGGCCAGGTGGAAAATAACCTTGTTCCCCTTCGACTAGCTCAGCCCCCCTCCCAACCCCCGCAAGGAGTACATTAGTCAGCAGGGGCACATGGATCGACCTTGTCTACAAGAACACAGACATGCTTCCCCTCCCCGGACACAGGTACACACAGATGTATGTTACACATCCACACAGGGCATGCATGGAGGATATGTGTGTGTGTGTGTGTACAGGGCCACGTGTGCTCATGCTGGTGTGTGTACTTGTATACATGTGCATACATGGCATACATGTGAGTGCATGTGTATATGAGTGTGTATGTTACATGTGCACATGTGCAAACATGTGTATCTATGCATGTGTGTGTGCGCGCGTGTGTGTGTACACAGATGCTGGAACAGGTTCCCAGGCAGCCATAGCTAGATCCCCGGGTGTGTGTGCCTCCGCCCCCCCTCCGTCCCTCCGCGCTTCCCGCCGCTGATGGAATGCTGTAATATTTTTCTATTAAATGTTGCATTTGTTGTGCCTTTTAGTGGCTCCCCTCATTAAAAATGATATTATCCCCATAAATAAGCCAGCGCCCGAGAAGAGTGCCCGACTCCATTTCTCTTCCTAATTGAGACACTTAGCTTTGATTTGCACGTCGGCACGTACTGAGCGGATTAATTTTCAATTAATGCTTCTGGGCGGGCGCTGCAGGCAGTGCGGGCTCACAGCCCGGTGGCCGGGAGCAGGCACGGGCGGGGCCAGCAGCAGCCCAGCAGCGGGGGCATCTCTGGGTTTCCTGGTTGTGGTCTCTGTGGGAGGGGTCTGGGCCCTCCTGTGGGCAGCCCCCTCTCCCCACCGGTGCGATGGAAAAGAGCTATGACTGCTATGTGTCCTCGTGTGCACTGGTATGTCAGTACTCAGCTTCCAGGGCAGTGGCATAAGAGGTGGCCTATTGTGTGTGTGTGTGTGTGTGTGTGTGTGTGTATGTGTGTGTGATGAGGGTTAGGTGGTGTCTTTTTTTCAATTTTTCATTTTTTGGTTTTTGGGCCATTCCTGGCGATGCTCAAGGGTTACTCCTTGCTCTGCACTCAGGAATTACTCCTGGTAGTGCTCAGGGGACCATATGTAATGCTGGGGACTGAATCTGGTTAGCCATGTGCACGGCAAACGCCCTACCTGCCCTTCTACTACTCTGGCCCCAAGGCTGTGTCTTATTTTTTTTTGCCTTTTTTGGGGGGGAGGGAGTCACATCAGGTGATGACAGAGGTTACTCTTGGCTCATGCACTCAGGAATTACTCCTGGCGGTGCTCAGGGGACCATATGGGATGCTGGGAATCCTGGGAATCTAACCCTGGTCAGCTGCATGCAAGGCAAATGCCTTACCTGCTATGCTATCCCTCCAGCCCCTAGGTTGTGTCTTGAGGGCGAAGCCTTCACCTAGGCATGAGGTGCCCATGGAGGAGATTGGACAAGGGTGTGTGTGTGTGTGTGTGTATGGTGTATGTGTGTGTGTGTGTGTGTGTGGTGCTGAATTCCCCTCTCTGATCCCATGTTAGAGAATCCGTGAAAGGGTTTTGGGCCTCCCAGAAGGAGCCCTGCTCCAATGCTGGCTCTGGCCCTGCTGACACTTTGATCTTGGGCTTTGCAGCCTCCAGAACTATGAGATGTAAATGCCAAAACCACCTAGCTAGGTAGTCAAGCCTGGTCTAAGGTGATTGTCAGAGTAGTCCAAGCTGACTAAATATCAGGACTGAACCCCCAAACTCAGTGGGGAACCTGGGTTTTACCACCAGACAGCCTAACACGGTCTTAGGGTCTTAGTCCGTTAAGAAGAGCCTGAGCTACTTCCTAGTGGGGTGTTCTGGGACCATTTATATTCAGCTTCTTAGCCTTGGTTTCTTCCATGTGCAAAGTGGGGATAATTAGAATAAGTCTATGGGGGTTAAATGAGACCCTGTGACTGACAGTTCCTGGTGAACGTCAGCTTCTCGTCCTCCCTCTCCTCCAGCTCATCCTTCTTGTCTGTCCTTGAGGTTTTATGTCCCTCATCTGCCTACTCTGTGCTATAGGCCAGCACCTGTGAGCAGGGACCTCCCTGGCCTGTCTGGTTGCACTGCCCCGGGTATTTCCAGCAGCCACTGTTTTAGGTGCTGACGGTCTTTTTCTTCTTGCTTGCTGCCCACAGGTCTCCAGCAGTTCAGAGTACTGGATGTGTTTGTGGGCCTCCTGGAAAATTTCCACTCCAGGTAGAATGGGCAGGACATGCTTTCACTGGCTCATCCCAGTATGTCAGTTCCAAACACCAGGCAGTTGCTCCCAGTCCTGCCCCAGTCCTGCAGGCACTTCCCCACGCCTCTGCCCCGCTCTGGGTCGCCTTCCTATAGGGAAGTTGTATGGCTAAGACTCTGCCTCCTGTCATGGTCAAAGATGGACCAAAAAAGGGAAAAACCACATGAATGTCTATTAAAGCCCTTTGAAGAACGTTAAGGTAAAGTCTATTTACAGCAACCAGCACTGCATCTTAAAACTCTAGTTTCTATTCCTCCATCCAATAATCATCCATTATCCATCTTTTCCTCCATTTCCATTCACTATCTATCATCCATCTGCCCACCCACACATCCATCATCAACCACCTATCCATCCATCATCCATCATCCATCCATCCATCATCATCTACCTATCCATTCATCATCCATCTATCCTCCATTCATCATCATCCAACTGTCCACCTATCATCCATTCATTCACCCATTCATCCACCATCATCCGTCTGTCCACCCATCATCCATCCATCCACCACCATGATCCATTCATTTCCCACCCATTACCCATCCATCCTCTATTTACCTGTTTATCCATAGACATGGCCGCTGTCCCTCCAATATCTCTCTTTCTTCTCTGAGGACTGCACTAAACTTCTCCCCAAATCCAGTTTGTGTTGACTGTAGCCTTGAGGTTGCAAAATGGTGACCCAGGACATATCTTGCTCTTGATTATTAGGGATGCACAATATAACACAAAACATCAAAAATTATTATTATTTTTGCAATAGTGGGTGATATCAAACATGTGAGAATTTCACATAAAATCTGCATCTTTACCTTCACTTGACAAATCAGCTCTGGCAGCACTGGGCTGAGGGATCTGTGCGCCCCAGCTCCCCAGATGGCTCCTCTGCTCCCTCCCGACAGCTGCCAAGCCCTGGCCCCATTCATGCATGGGCCCTGCCAGGCGCTGTTGCTTCCCTCTGACCCCCTGGCCTTGACTGGTACTGCCCCCACCAGGTTCCTGCTCTCAGCGATTCAGCCTGCTCCCACTGACGCCGGGGAATTGGGTGCCCATATGGGCAGTGACAGGTGGGAGAGTAGGAGCAGTCTCGAGTTTCTCTGGCTTGTCTGGCTTTGGGTGCTGGGTGTGAGCTGTCACACTTCTCTCTCCTGTGGCACCTGACGTTCCTTCACCTGCTGAGGCCCAGGTCAGGTGCCCCTGCCGCTCCTGCTCCTCTGGCTTCACAACCTCACCCTCGACCAGCGAATTCCTCCTTTGAGCTCAGAGGCGTCCCATGGAGGCTGGAGAAGGGTCTGGAGACAACAGTGCCTGCTTCCCAGCCACTCTGCTAGGCGCAGCCTCCTCTGGGAGAGCCTGCTGTGCGCCACTCGGCCTGCTGCAGCCCTCTCTGTGCAGTCGTGCCTGGCCTCAAAGGCTGCAGAGGCACCTGCCCTTCCAAGCTGTAGAGTGTTCACGGGAATTCCTGGCAGGTGGCGAGCTCAGAGGACAGCCCTTGGCCAGGCAGCCTGGGCTCACATCCGGGGCCAGCAGCTTCACTCTGGGCCTGCTTGAATATCCATCTTCCCAGACTCCTCTAAAACAAGGATGGTGGGCCAGAGCAGTAGTCCAGCAAAGAGGATGTTTGCCCTGCATGTGGCCAATCCGGGTTTGATCCCCGGCATCCCATATGGTCCCCTGAACACCACCAGGAATTATTCCTAAGTGCAGAGCGAGGAGTGATCCCTAAGCATAACTGGGTATGACCTAAAAAGCCAAATAAGTAAATAAGTAAGTAAATAAATAAATAAATAAAATAAGGATCAGGGTGCCCATGGGGAATTGTACTCATTGACAAAGCAAAGCATTTTACCACCTTGGCACTTGAGGTGTGGTCTAAGGATCAACCCCTGGGAGCCTCCTGAGCACTTGTTTGGATCTCAGACCCCCCTACCCTGACCTCTGGACCCAAACCTGTGTTTCAGCTGCTGCCCAGGTGTCCTGGGTCACTGACGAGCCTGAGGAGCTCTGGCACAGGGCAGGCAGTCAGAAGTGGGGGCTGTCACGGTGACTTGTTGGAGAAGAGCCTCTTAGCTGAAGAACTCTTGTATGAAGGCAGATTCTGGTGTTGGGGAGAAGAGGCAAAATCTTAAGAGACTGTCCTCTGCAGGCCAGCGCATGCCCTCCCCTGTCCCCAGCCTGGCTCGCGCCTGTCACCCCCTGTTTGTAATAGCAGGGGGCACGGTGTCATCTCTTGAAGTCATCGAGAGTGAAATGAGATGAAGCTGAAGGAGTCTCAGCAAGGTGTGGAAAAGGATCCTGGGGTCTCAAAGCTCTGTGTGTTTGCACATGTCGGGTGGCTGTTTGGTAATTGGTCCCCTTCCATTTCTGTGCCCTGCCCACGGCCAGAACCTGGCGGCACCTCTTGCTGGTGGCTGGTGGCATGTTTGTGGCCCCAGTGGAGGTGACTACAGACCCGGATGCAGAAGGATGGGGCAGCTCGGGGAGTTGATGGTTAATTAAAATGTCCTCGGAGGTGATCAATCCATAGTCAATGGCTAGAATCCGCAATGGCCCGGCTCCCTCCTCTCGGATGAGCACGTGGTTTTCCTGGGTGGTGGGCAGCAGGCCCAGCTGTCCTCCTCCTGGTCCTGGGAGGCCCTGTCTGGGCTGTGCTTTCGATGTTGCCTCCCAAATATTCCCATCTTGTTTCCATAATAGCTTCTGTCACCGCTCTTGACAGGCCAGCCATTAAGTCTTTGGCAAAATTGTAAGAATTATTAACATATGAGGTTTTATGTGATTTGACAGCTGTCGGCTCCTTTGGAATTCACATCAGCCCATCCCCTCCTTCCCCTGCCACCCTCCCCTGGGGTGTCCCCTCTCCCCACCCTGGAGGACGCTGGGAGGGGCCTCTTGTCACCCTGACAGACAGGGAGAAGAGACAATGTCCAGCCTCCTGCTCCTCTGGGGATGTTCCCAAGGTAACTTCTCTTTTATCCCCGTCCTGATCTGGCTCCCGGGACTTCGCAACTGTCCCTCGACCACCCCCCTCTGCTCCAGACCCCCCTTCCCCATCTGTCCCCTGGGCATCATCCTCATTCTCCAAAGACTACACCTGGTCTTCCTCTGAGTCTCTGAGGACCCTCCTGGACCCATCTGTCTCCCAGCCTGAACCCCGAGAGCCGCCCTCCTCGGTCTCCTCCACACCCCACAGGCTCTGTGCCCAAGCTCGCTCTGCTCTACATCCCCAAGGCCTCTGCCCTCTCCCCATCCTGTTCCTCTGGCCTTGGTCTGCATCTCATCCTTCCTTGGCACCCATGTCCCTGGGCGCTCCTATCCCTTCCCATCTTGGGGTATCAGCCCCAACTTGCTGTGTCTGCAGACGGCTCCCCACACTGGGACAGACGGAAAGTGGGGAGCAGAATCCCTTTCAGCCAGTTGTCAGGGGCTGCAGCTACCCCAGCGCCTTCCTGCCATCTATTCAGGTCCCGTGGTGGTAACTGGCCTCTCAGCGGGCCTTCTCTTGCCCTACTTCCCAATCCCCGGCTGGGGTTTCTGAGATTGCCTCCCAGAGAAACTTCTGGAGTCAGCTTCTAGGGAACTAGACCAGGACAGTCTGATGGCCTGTCTGCTCTGCACCAAAGGTGACCCTGGGAAGGCCCATGCTGACTCTCACCTCCCCGGGGTCCTTGATGCTTCTCCTCCACCTCTCCCCACCCCCACAAGTACCCTCCCTCACTGCCTCCTGCTCTCCATTCATCTTCCCTTTTTCCTTCTCTTCTTCACCCTCCCGTTCCTCTCCCTCCTCTTCCTCCTCCTCCTCCTCTCTCTCTTCCTCTTCTTCCTCCTCCTTTCTCCTCCATCTTCTCTTCCTCCTCCTCCTTTCTCCTCCATCTTCTCTTCCTCCTCCTCCTCCTCCTCCTCCTCCTCCTCCTCCTCCTCCTCCTCCTTCCTCCTCCACAACTGTTAGTATTTAGAATATTCCAGGTCAGGGCTCAGGAGTCTCTCCCAGCTGTGTTTGGGGAACGATGTGGCTTCAGCCCACTGAGCTTATCTTCCCCGGGCCACTCCTGGCAGTCCTCAGCTCCGGTGCCAGTCAGCTGAGTAATAGGGCCCAAGAAAACCACGGTACTGGGGCTTTGGGATGAAAGCTGCTTTGTGCTTTGGTTCTTGTCCCATCAGAACAGTGCAGCATAGGGAGAGCTTATGAATGAAGGCTTCTGGCCTGGGCACCAAACACAGAAAAACAAAATACTTGTAGTACGTGGGAACTGCTACATGCAGCTCGAAAAACGTTGCCAGCAGCTGCAAATAACAGACATTTCTGGCACCTTCATTACCCCTTGTCTGCACTTAAACACCTATTCAATAATACGACTAGCTACAGAGCCATCAATGGTAAAGAGGAACTCATTCTCAGAGATCAGGACATATCACAAAGCTATCCTAAGCATAGCATGGGTTATGGGTTAGCACAAGAGTGGGCAAGTCAACAGACATAGCCAACGCGACCCTAAAAGGTAAAAAAGGTAAAGGCCCTCCCATTGATCGTAGATTTGCTCGAGCGGGCCCAGTAACGTCTCCATTGGAGACTTTGTTGTTACTGTGTCTGGCATATCGAATACGTCACGGGGAGCTTGCCAGGCTCTGCCGTGCGGGCGAGATACTCTCGGTAGCTTGCCGGGCTCTCCGAGAGGGGCGGAGGAATCGAACTCGGGTCGGCCATGTTGGCTGTGTGCAAGGCAAACGCCCTACCGCTGTGCTATCGCTCCAACGCGACCCTAATACGTGATAAACTTTGCTTTTTTGATTGGCCTGGAAAGATCTTAGCCATGCCATGGCGGTGGATGTAAAAAAGAGGGTAAACTCCCTCTGCAAATCCCCACAGGGTAAAAGTGTCCGTATAAGCGATGAACTCAAAGAAGAACTTAAAATTGAAGGTGACCGTTCCAGGATGAGGGGGGACTTTCCAGAGAAATAAGGGGAAATCCCACAGGTAGGACAGAGTCAGAGCAAAGCAGACCAGTGTGAAGAGGCCAACGGAGTGGGTTGTGCCAACAGGAAGTACCACCAATAACTGGGAGCAATAAAGGAAGCAGATTTTAGTTTGCTGCATTTTTTTCTTCTGTTTTATTTTGGGGCTGCACCAGGCATTCTCAGGGTTACTCCTGACTCTGCACTCAAGGATCACTCCTGGCGGTACTTGGGGGACCTAATAGGATGCTGGGGATCGAACCGAGGTGTGGGGCATGCAAAGCAAGTGCCCTACCCTCTATAGGACCACGCTGACCCTTAGCTTGCTACTTTTTAGTTGGTTCCTGACACTTAGCATTCAAACACCAGCCAGTGTGGGAACAGGCCCTGGGGAAGGGAGGGGATGTTGGGGTGGGGGGTGGGGGGTTGACTGTGTCATGATGTTACCTTGGCCTGAAAACTCTTCCTGTGTCCAAACTGCCTTCTCATCGCAAGGGACCCTCTTGGCCTGCTGGACAGCAGAGAGTACAACCCGTCTTCAAAGTGACTTTGCGTGGCTCCTGGGGGTCCCAGTCTGGGAGGACACTTGGGCATACGTTGCTTGGGCTCTCGTGAGACTCAGGCACTCTCCAGCCTGGCCCTCCCTGCCCCTGTCTCTATTCTGAGACCCTCATCATTGCTGGATCTCCCGTGGGCCCCAAGGTGAGCCCCACCTAGACCCCAGTCTCCAGCCACATCTGACCCCACGGCAGGCCCAGAGGGGCCCCTGCGGCTGCGGCCAGGCGACTGTGCGGGGAACAGATGGGCTCGCGGGGCCGCGCGGCCGCGCAGAAGCTAATCCACTTTTATCTCGTTATGGTGACAGCCACCCTGTTAAATGGAATGGACTATCGATTCGGGGCTCACTTCCAGCCCGAGGATTTTCCATCACAGGCCTGAGTAGAATAGGAGAAAAGCAACACTTATTAACTCGGGTGCCAGTCAGGGGGTGGCCGTGGGGCGGGGGTGGGCCCTGGGAATCCAGGCTCCACACACCACCCCAGGGGCCCCTGTGGCCTCTCCCTCAAGACCCATGGAGTAGGAGAGGGAGAGGGGCAGGGAGGAGGGGTGGGCACACAACAGCCTGACACCCATCCCTGCAGACATAGCCGCCCACAGGCCCATGGCACCCGCCCCCCCCCCCCCACACACACACGGGGTGCCCTACACTGACACATGATACTGTTTTCACTTCTGAGTATATGAAGGACCCACCCCGGACACACAACCCAGGGGCACCCTCAGGCCAGTGACACCTTGCTACTGTCACATCCAACACACACTCAACTCACACACTCACACACACTCAGATTCACAGACACACTCCACTCACACACACTCAACTAACACACACTCAGACACACTCCACTCACGCACACCCAACATCCTCACACACTCAACTCACACTCAGACACACTCCACTCACATACTCAACTCATACACAGTCATACTCCACTCACACACTCAACTCACACACACCCAACTCACACTCAGACACACTCTACTCACACACATTCAACTCACAGTCAGACACACTCCACTCATGCACACTCAACATCCCCACACACTCAACTCACACTCAGACATACTCCACTCACACACTCAACTCATAAACAGTCACACTCCACTCAGACACTCAACTCATACACACTCAACTCACACTCAGACACACTCCACTCACACACACTAAACATACTCAGACACACTACACTCACACACTCAACTCACACGCAGACACACTCCAATCACATACACTCAACTCACACACACACTTAGTACACTTACACTCATGCACTCAACTCACACTCACACACACTCCACTCATACACACTCAACTCTCTCACTCACACTCATATACACTCAATACTCCACTCACACACTCATGTACTTATACATACATACTCACCTCACACACACTCACCTCACACACACACTCACTGATACACATCGCCTAGACACATGCCAGGGACACCAACATCCACATCCAAGTGACACATGCATAGTGTCACACTGAGACACAAATACAGTAGTGATGCTGGTGAGTATGTTTGTCACCTACCAGGCACACATAGGTATGACACGTGCGTTCTATCACAGTGTGAGGTACTTGCATCTGTACTCACACTCATGTGCCTACAGGCCCCACCTCATGGAACTGCTTTGCCTGTAGGCCCTCCCTGGGGCTTCCCTGAGCAGCTGGCCTCTTATGGTGGGTGTGGGGCACACAGATGTCTGCAGAGAGCACTGGGGGCAGCCCCAACTATCCCTCCTGGTCTAAGCCCTCCCCCAGGCAAACTTGGAAAATCTTCTACCCTGACTGGTGAGGACTCTCCCTGGATTCAGTACATAGATGAGGAAAACTTTCCCTAGGCCACACAACTGTGGGGTTGCAGCCAGGACACTGGCTCCCGAGTTTGACCTTCATGTGAGCTATCCAGGCCAGGCTTCAGGGCTGAGGCTGTGCCTGCTGCTCCCTTACCCCTTTCCTGTCACTAAGAAAGCTGTCCCCTCCCAGGGCTGGCCCTGCACATCCCCACTGAGTGCATAAAGCAGCCTATTGGGCTGAGCAAAGCTGATCCAGGGAACAGGGGAGGAAGAAGCCGGGGGACCCTCAGAGAAGCTCCCCCATATGGCCCTTGGGACCCCTCTCCAGGGCCTCTCCCTGTTGGGCCGGGGCCGTTGTTGTGGCATTTCCTAGACCTATGAGTGGGGAGAGATGCTGGGGGGTAGGTTCCCACTGTGGGCGCCCTTCGCTGTGGCCTGTGGTATGGGGGCCACTGACATGTCTGCAACTAGAATATGGCCAGGACGCTAGAGCCAGAGAGGCATGTGCAGTAGCTCACAGTGGCCCAGGGTTCTCCTCCCCACCTGGGCCCATTCTTCCACCTGAGCCCATCTGTTCCCACCTTAGCCATCTGTTACCACCTGGGCCAATCCATCCACACCCAAGCCCATCCATCACTACCTGAGTCCATTTATCGCCACCCGAGTCCATCCATCGCCATCTGAGCCCACCCATCCCCACTCAAGCCGACCCATCTCCACCAGAGCCCATCCATCCCATCTGAGCCCACCCATCCCCATCCGAATCCACCCATCCCCACCTGAGCCCCCCCCATCCTCACCTGAGCCCATCCATCCCCACCCGAGTCCATCTATCCCCACCTGAGTCCATCCATTCCCACTTGAGCCCATCCATCCCCACCTGAGTCCATCCATCCTACCTGAGCCCATCCATCCTACCTGAGCCCATCCATCCCCACCCGAGTTCACCCATCTCCACCTCAGCCCATCCATCCCCACCTGAGCTCATCCATCCCCACCCGAGTTCATCTATCCCCACCCGAGTCCATCCATCCCTACCCGAGTCCATCCATCCTACCTGAGCCTATCCATCCTCACCCGAGCCCATCTATCCCCACCTGAGCCCATCCATCCCCATCTAAGTTCATCCATCCCCACCTGAGTCCATCCATCCCCACCCGAGCCCATTCATCCCCACCTGAGTTCATCCATCTCCACCTGAGTCCATCCATCCCTACCCGAGTCCATCCATCCTACCTGAGCCCATCCATCCCCACCCAGATCCACCCATCCCCACCTGAGCCCATCCATCCCCATCTGAGTTCATCCATCCCCACCTGAGCCCATCCATCCCCATCTGAGTTCATCCATCCCCACCTGAGTCCATCCATCCTACCCAAACCCATCCCCACTCGAGCCCATCCATCCCCACTCAAGCCCATCCATCCCCACTCAAGCCCATCCATCCCCACTCAAGCCCATCCATCCCCACCCGAGCCCATCCATCCCCACCCGAGTCCATTCATCCCCACCTGAGTTCATCCATCTCCACATGAGTCCATCCATCCCCACTCGAGTCCATCCATCCACACCTGAGCCCATCCACCCCCACCCGAATCCATCTATCCCCACTCAAGCCCATCCATCCCCACCTGAGTCCATCCATCCCCACCTGAGCTGGCTGTTCCTTAGGAAGCTGCTTACTAGAACCAGCCCATGTCCTGGCACCAGGCACTTTGACCGTCCCCTCCTCCCAGATGTCCACAGTCACAGTGCTCCCACCTTCTCAGACCAGGCTTCTGCTCTCACACCAAGCCAGGCCACCAGCCAGCTTACTCACCTATTTGTCCCACAGATTAGCTGCTGCTGTTGGGGACACTCCAGTACTAGCCTGCTCTCCCTCTCAGGTCAGCAGGCTGCTTCCTCCCCAGTGGGTTCTGCACCCCCATCGTATCAGCATCCCCTCCCCCATCAGCTCAGCATCCCCCTCCCCCATCAGCTCAGCATCCTCCTCCCCCATCAGCTCAGCATTCCCCTCCCCCATCACACTACTGTCCTCACATCAGTATCTACCACATCAATGTCCCCCCACCGGTGCTTCCCATATCACTGTCCCCCACATCAGTATCCCCACATCAATATCCCCTACATCAGTGTCCCCCACCAATGGCCCCCACATCTGCGTCCCCCTCTCCCTCACATCACTGGCCTTCTCTCCTTGAATAAGGCTATCTTTGGGGGCCCCCGTGTCCAGCAGCTCCCTGAGCCGGAGGTTCGGCCCTCATGAGCTCAGTGGCAGAGAGATAGGAGGGTCTCCTTTGCCATGGTACCCCCGCCCCCTCCCCTCCACTCCTCACAGACAGGAGCAGCCCTGGACTCATCTTCCCCACCCTAATCTGAACCCCCAGAGGGGAGAAGACAGCTCCTGATTAAATATGCAAATTCAAGCAGATGGCAGAGCTGGTGATGGACGGGCTGCGGGGACACAGCAGCCGGGTGGGGGGGCTGCGTGTGCGTGTGGTTAGTGGGGGGTCCTGCAGGGGTCTGGGAGGAGCTGGGGGGAAGGGGCGACCTTCTGGGGGGATCAGACTGGCCCTCTTCTCTAGGCTTCCTGAGACCTGGACACTAATTCCACCAGATCAGGGTGGGGGCTGGAGCTTCCTTAGTCTAATCTGCACCTGTATCTCGGCTCTTGCCATCGGCCAAACAATAAAAGACACAATATTTACACAACTTACCGGGGGAAGCAATATTGGGCCATTGATTTTGTGTCCCTCGGATTTTCACGGTCTAAACCTTAATGGTTTTTAATCATAAAATATTAGCGCCGCAGGGCACTTAGCAGCAGCCCCCTCTCGGGTGAGAGATGCCCCCACCCCACCCCCGTGGGGAGCTCCTTGTGCAGGGGGGCCAGTCGCCCCCTCCACACACACACCCTCTGGGCAGTAGTCTTCCGGGAGCTGCCGTGGAATGGTCTGGGTGGGGCACAGATGGAGGAACCCCGAGGGGCAGAGCAGCCTGTCCATGGGTGCCCCCGTTCCAGAGGCAGAGCAGGGAAAGGGAACCAAGGCAGCCTCAGCAGCTGGCGTTGCATCTCACACCGGCTTCCGTTCTCATCTGCTCCTCGTCCAGGTACTCTCTGCACCCTCGTTCCACTCTGGCCTTCTCTCCTGGCCACATTCACTCCTACTCATTCCTATGAGCCCACCGAATCCCAGGCCAGGGACCGTCACAGACGCTGAATATTGGTTGAGTGAGTATTGGTTGGATATTGAATGAATGTTCAGTATTGATTGACTATTGAATGAGGGAACGTGCTCCTTCTGTTTGCAGGCGTTTAAGAGGCTGTTCATTCATTCACTCCCTCCATCCCTCCATTCAGCAAGTGCTTGTGGATCACTTACCATGTACCTGTGTGTGACATGAATCAGGCCCAGGTCCTGCCTCTCTGGAGTCAGCGCTGTGGTTAGAGCGAACCTCCCTGTGGGGAAGGGAGCCTGGAGAAAGAGGTGGAGGCTTTTCAGCCCGGATCTGAGACCGTTCCATGAAGCCCAGCTTCTCCGGGGACCGCGGGAGAGGCAGACTGGGCCAATGCTCCTGACAGTCCCACCCTGGCCCTTCCGTCCTGGTTAGAAAGACCTCAGGGGCTGCCCTGCAGAGTGAGGTTCGGGCGCTGCATGCACACGTGTGGGTGCGTGTGTGCATTGAATGTGTGCACATGTGCACTGTAAGCCCTGCCAGCTGCCTGGGAGAAGCTGGCTTCTCTTGTGCATGGGAAGAGGTGGGTGGGTGGGTGAGGAGGGGGTGTGTTGGCTGCTGTTGTTTACATTTTTTTCAGAAAACAAACACGCTCCCCACCTCACCTGCACCTTCCCTCCCCAGCGCCCACGGGCAAGTCGATAGCAATGGATTAAGCAGCAAGAAAAAGGCTGAGAGCACAATTGGAAGAAAGATAAAGATAATTAAAACTAATTCCAACTGTTCCCAGAGAAATCAATTCCATAACTTCACTGCGTCCCTAAACTTGGTCCCGCGCTTCTGCAGTACCAAGAGGGGGGCACACGTTGGCGTCAGTGCCTGGAAGACACAGTGGGGGCTGGGCGGTGTTGTTCATACACGTATGTGCATGGAACTTCACCGCGTGCTCTGTGTTCGTGGGGCGGGAGGTACATGCTCAGTCTCTCCAAGGCAGCTGCTCAGGATCCCACCTTTAACCCTGGTAGAAGGAGCAAGGGAGTTGGGGCTCTGGATTGGCTGAGACTCTCCGCGTTTCTGCATCCTCCAGCTGCTTTAGAGGTCTCGTTGTTGGCTCAGTTTCCCTTACAGACAAGGGGAAGCAGGCCCAGAGGGTAGAAACTTGCAGGAGTGAGGACCAGAAACCTATTCTCCTGGGTGTCCTCTCCTTTT
This sequence comes from Sorex fumeus, assembly GCF_029834395.1. NCBI lineage: Eukaryota > Metazoa > Chordata > Mammalia > Eulipotyphla > Soricidae > Sorex > Sorex fumeus. Next base: position 51,635,226 of record NW_026606104.1, read on the forward strand.
TTGGCCATTGATCCGGGACTGCCAGGGAAGGAAGAATGGGGCCCCTGTGCCCTTCTGTGACCGGGATCTCCATGTCACCAGCTGCTTTCCCACTCTGTCCTTCAATCCTAGGCTAGCCCTGCTCAGGGCCAAGCATGGGGATCCTCTGGCCCAGCTGGGGCGGGGTGGGTCCATGGAGCTCCCCCCACCCCGCCCCAAGGCTGAGAGGATGCTGGTGCCCCTCCCCTCTTACCAGCAGCCTTTTATTTATTTATTTTTTCCTTTTTGGGTCACACCCGGCGATGCACAGGGGTTACTCCTGGCTCGTGCACTCAGGAATTACTCTTGGCATTGCTTAGGGGACCGTATGGGATGCTGGGAATCGAACCCCGGTCGGCCGCGCACAAGGCAAATGCCCTCTTACCCGCTATGCTATCATTCCAGCCCCACTGGCAGTCTTTGAGGCACAGCCCAGGCAGCGTCCTCTCAGGAGTGGCTGGTCGTGAATGACTGTGGTACTGCTGTATACTCTGGAAAGCAGAGTCTCAGGGAATATCCTGTGTGGGGGCGAGCAGCGCTCCTGCCATCCTCACCCCTCCACAGCCTGAGTGAGGGGGACAGTCTCAGTGCCTCTGGGCTGCCCAGCATTGGCGTGTAGAAGCTGATTGTCCAGTGCTGTCCAGGCCTCTGAGAACCCCTGGGATTCTGGCCTTTTCTCCTCCTGTGGGCCTAGCTCTCTAGAAGGGGTTGCTCGGTGAGCAAGCACCACCGAGTAATGCTTGTCTATAAGGCTGCCGGGAAGCAGGGCCGGGCCCAGATGACTCTTCTCAGTGCCTGCAGGGAGTCTCCTCCTTGATGTGCCCATCCTGGGGGCAGAGGTGGCCAGGGGCCGCCAGGCCAGGTACCAGTTCCTGCAGTTCCCTCTTTCACCTCTAGATGGCAGCATTGGCGAGCAGGAGGGGACTTGGCAGTGACAGAGGGTTGGTGGATGGGTGAGTACTCAGGCCAAGTACTCAAGCCCCCTGCCCTCCTCCTTGGAAGGAGGGTGAGCCAAACGAGGGAAGGGGAGCAGGGTGCGGTGTGAAAGGACCCGGAATTCCTGGATTGAGGAGGGAGGCTTGCTCCTCCCCTTTCCGAGAGAGTCCCTCTGGGAACTAACCATTTCCAGCTGTTGGGGCTGGCGGTCCCGGATACATGGAAGTGGCTGAGACCTTTTTTTCTCTTAGAGACTCCCACATTTCAGAGCTGGATCTCTGAGTGGAGCAGAGGTGTTAGGGGGTGTTTGGCGTCAGGGCTGTGCCCAGCAGCACCCAGCCCGAGAGGGAGCCAGGCTGCACATCTGAAGCCCACCCTTCCCTCCCTACCCCACCTCCCTGCCTGCCCTCCTCCCTCCCCTCTTCCCAGGAAGCTGAGAGAAGCAGATGGAGGCTGTCAGCAGCTCGTTAGGGCTACAGATGGGGAGCTGGGGGAGGGGGAGGAAGGAGTTGGGGGGTAGCATTCATGGTCAGGGCCCCCAGTGGCCCTCAGTAGGGCTGAGACGGCCCCATCGAAGGGAGCTTGAGTTTCTTGCCCTTTGCAGCCCACCCCAGGCCCCGGGGTGCCTGTGAAGTCTCTGGCTCTCCCCTAGCAGCTGCGCTGGAGGGAAGCTGGGTGTGAGTGTGGGGGCTGAGGTGCGGAGCAGGCTGGATGCCGGTGCCTCCTGCTCGGGTGTCCCAGCTGGGAGAGGGGACAGAGTTGTGGGGGAGCCTGGGTTCCGTGACAGCTGCCGAGTGACGGAGGAGGACGAGACATGGCGCACGGGTTCCCAGTGGCCCTGCTGGCTCCCAGCACGAAGCAGCCAGGAAGCCCAGAAGTGGGCAACGTCCAAGGTAGGAACTAGGAGGCCGAGCACGGCATCTCTTAGGCCTGCTATTGGTTTCCGGTCATTTCCATTTCCTTTGCCTTAATTTCACCCCCTGGCCAGTTAACAGCATCAGCGCTGGGATGTCATCTTCCATTGGGCTTTTACCCAGAATGCACCATTGTCCATGAGATTTTGCTATCGCTCCTCTAGGGGACACCTCCAGCCCTCCTCAGGGGTGTGGGGGTCATTCCTGGTGATCCCAGGTCTGAAGATGTGAACCTGATGGTCTGGTAGATGTGGGCTCAGGCCTGGGGGTGCCTGGTGGCTGCTAAGGCTGCACCCACAGTTCCCAGGGGCCATGAGGTGTGAGAATTAATCTCATGCATGCCAGGCAGGAACTAGCACACATGAGAGAGGCCCTGGCCTTGGGCTGTTTTTATTTTTCCCAGGGGCCATGAGGTGTGAGAATTAATCTCATGCATGCCAGGCAGGAACTAGCACACATGAGAGAGGCCCTGGCCTTGGGCTGTTTTTATTTTTTAATTAATTAATTATTTATTTATTTATTTTTTGCTTTTTTGGGTCACACCCGGCAATTCCCAAGGGTTACTTCTCGGTAACCCTCAGTAACTTCTAAGGCTTTGCACTCAGGGATTACCCATATGGGATGCTGCAGATTGAATCCAGGTAGGCAGATTTGAGCAAGGCAAACGCCCTCCCCACTGTACTATGGATCCACTGTACTATGGCTTCGTGTTGTCTGCTGTACATAGCTCCCTGTTGTTGTTGTTTTTTTAATGCTTACTACTATTTTTTTCTAAAATGGGCAATAATTGTTGTTGAGATAACATGGTTTACAATAGAGTGGACACTCAGATGTGATCCTACCAGTGCAGATTCCTATCGCCACCTGTGCTCATCCCAAATCAGCAGTAAATCAGTGTCCCCCACATGCCCAGGAGGCCTCATACTTTACCCACACCCCTGATTCTTCTTCCTGTATCCACCTTGGCACCCATCCATCCAGACCACCAACCTCCCACCACTCTCGAGGTTAGTCCAGAGGATTCAGGTCAGTTCCCTTTATTATTGTTGTTCTTTGTTTGTTTGTTTGTTTGTTTGGGGCCCCACGGGAAGGTGCTCAGGGCTTACGCCCTGCTCTGCTCACAGGGATCACTCCTGGTGGTGCTTGGGAGACCCCAAGTGGTGTTGGGGATCAAACCTGTCAGACACATGTCAGGCGAGAGCCCTACCTCCTGTGCTGTCTCCAGCCCCCAACAGCTGCCTTTGTTTCCAAATCTATGTACGCTGTGGCATTTGTTAGTAAAGTTGTGTCATTAACTAGCAGGTAAACTGAAATATTGTGAACACGCAAGACGGGGTTTCTGCGGAACAAAATGGAAGTCTTTAGCAAGACGCAAAGTTAAATTGCTAAGACAATTGCTGTCAAATTAGGTGTAGATAAGCAACCGCGAGATAAGATTGGAAACAAAATTGTAGAAATCGAGGAGATCCCGCACTCATATCACTTTCCAAGTGTCTTTTAAGTTCTCAGTCCACTTTAGAGAAATTGAAATGGGGAATTGAGGAGGATGTGTGGAGGTTTCGTTTACCAAGAAAGACGATGCAGCTCTCATCCGCAGACCCGCAGGCAAAGGCAAGACGTCGGCCCCGCACCAAAAGAAATTAAAAAGGCAAAACCCCTTTTATGTTTCAAGTTGAAATACAATGTTGGGATTGGGCAGGTGATTTTTTTTTTTTTTTTATGATTTCCAGAACCGTTTATTATTTTTTTTTATTAACCCCAAACCCGTTGTCTGCTTCTCACCATAGCTACACTGGCAGGAAGCTAAGGCCCATGTGTGTGTCCGTGTGTGTGTACATGTTTATATGTGTGTGTGTGTGTGTGTGTGTGTTACCAGTCAAGGGGCTGAGACTATTGATTGTAAATGGAACTAGGGCTTTTCCTGCACTACGGAAAGTATCTAAACACACTCACTGCCACGCACCCTCATCAAGGTGCTCCTTACTCACCCCTATACACACAGCCTTACTCACACACTGAGAGCAAAGATACATCCGCTCACCCAAACTGTCACACAGATACACAGACACACAATTCTCACAGTCTCTGGACACATGCCTTCCTGCATATTCATAGGCACCCCCCACCCCCATGCCTCTAGTAACTCACCCACCCGCTGAATATAGTCCACTTGCATGCCCAGCTGAACTTGCTTGCCCCTTCCTGCATGAGCAGCGAAGGCAGTAAACAGAGGTTGGATTTTAATCAGAAATTCACAGTTTGGCATTTTTCTTGCCTTGGCCCAGTGGGGTGGGGGAGGATTGCAGCAGGAGGAGGGAGAAGAAGAAGAAGGGCTGAGGAGGACTCAGGTGTCTGGCGGGCCCCTGCAGATGAGGTTGGGTTCTAGCTGAATGATTGTACCCTCCTTCCCTTTCATCTGCCCAAGGAGGCAGGGACAGTGTCTTTGGAACAAAGAAGGTCCAGCCTGCGATTGGCCATTCAGCCCAGCACTGCCTCCTCCCTCTGGCCAGACTTGATGAGAACTGCAGGAATTCTCTGGTCTGGAGCGTCCCAAACCTGAACTCTGAGGGATCCCCTAGGTGGCCTGTGTTAGAATCTCAGAGACCAGAGAAGAAGGTGTCTTTCTCAAGGGCCCTGGGAAATTCTGAGGAGCAGCATGGCTTGGAACCCCGGACAGAGAATGTTCCCCCACTATAAAGGTCTTACCTTTGGGGACCCTCGGAGATGGACCATCTCCATGGATTTTGGGAAACAGGATGGGACATTTCCTAAAACAAGGGTCTTGAAATTCTGGGACCTGGATAGGACCTCCCGCACGAGCCCTCTGTTCTTATCAAAGGTCAGCAAGAAAACCAAGGGGCAGGGTCTTGCCCAAGACCTGCCAGCGTCAGTGACCTTGCTGGGGTTTGAACCCAGACCATTCTGTGTGTCAGTTGGTTTGTGCCAGGCTCTGCTGCTACAACCAACAGTTCCCAAGTCTCTGTTGCTAAACATAACAGCTTTCTCCCCTCATTTTGGTGACATGTCCAGCCATGGTCAGCAGCCTCTGAGGGATGGACCCTCCACCTCAGTCTTCACCAACTTCACCTCAGTGCCCTGGCTGTCCGAGATGCTGCCATCTCGGGTTCTGCTGGTTGCTGGGCACGAGCTCTGGGGACTGTGACACCATTTTAAGGCTCTGGCCTAGGAGACTGCCTGGTCACAGATGTGGCCGGAAACAGAGTCATGTCCAGTGACAGGAGGCACCAGCTGCCAGGAAGTGGGGAGAACAGTGAGTGGGCAGCACCAGTCATGCCTACGGGCTGCCCACTGCACTCGGCATGACGGGAGAGCCACTCCGCCTGCCAGCCGGGGCATCCCTCCTCCTCCCCCTCTTCAGCTCTGTCTCCACCTCTCCTCTCGTCCTCTCAGGTCAGCTGTCTCCAGTGCACGCTCCAGTCCCGGGATTTAATTCTAGACTTGGCTTTTCCTCTTACCCTCCTAGCCGGGTGATCTAGCCCAGAGCTCTTCAACCTCTGTTTGTTTGTTTGCTTTGGCCATACCTGTCAGGGCTCAGGTCTTACTCCTGGCTCTGTGCTCAGGGATCACTCTTGACCAAACTTGGAGGACCAGGTGAGGTGCCAGGGATAGAATCCAGGCCGGCCATATGCAAGGAAAACACACTACCCACTGGACTTTCTCTCCGGCCTCCAAGCTGTTCAGCCTTAAAAAAAAAATTGTTGTTGTTGTTTGTTTTTGGTCACACCTGACAATGCTCAGGGGTTACTCTTGGCTCTGCACTCAGGGGTCACTCCTGGTCATGCTTGGGGCACCATATGGGATGCCAGGGATCGAACCCAGGTCGGCAAACGCCCTCCCCGCTGACCTATGGCTCTGACCCCTGCTCTTCAGCCTTTTATACCTGCCGATGGGCCTGTCCACACACTGATCCACAGACTCTGCTTAAAACCAAGGTGGTAGACCAGCAATCTCCCCCTGCTGACCCCTGTGGACAGCACCTGTTCGTGGACTGGAGGTTGGGGCAACATGATGTGGAGTCCATCCCTGTGTCCTCAGTGTGCCCATCTGTATGCTGGGCCTCTGCCTCGGAATCTTGGCCCCGCTGCCTCTGTGGGAAGCGTTTTTGGAGGCCTCTGCATGTTGAGACAACAGACCTGGGGGAACAGACTTTATTTTTCCTCCTTTGCCGTCCCTGTTTTAGAAGCTCCCACATATGTTGGGCCTGGAGGCATCCCACGCGTCCTAGGAGCGGAAGGGGCTGCCGCCGTCGCCGCCGGGAAAAGCCCTCCCTGAAGCTGGGGCACTGTGCCCAGAGCGGGCCTAAGTCAGGTCTGTCCTCTGCTCGGCTCTTGGGGCGTGGGGGGGCCACGGGGCAGGGCCTCAGGCTGAGGCTGGCCAGGGCGCTGTGCCAACCTTCTTCCTCCTCCCCAAGCCTGCCTGGACTATGCTGTCTGCTTCTTCAGGCTGGGAGGATTCGCGGCTGGGATAGTGGCTGGACAGGGGAACAGGACAAGCAAGTCATCTCTGCCATCAAGTACATGTTTAATCGGCCCACCCAGCTGAAAAACCGCTTACATTTTAGAAATCATTGTGAATATTACAAAAATAATACACCCCCCACTCTGAGAAACAGAACCCCGAGGTTTGTGGAGTACAGGCCGCCTGGCCTTCACCCCTCCAGACTCCTCTCCAGGGCCAACCCCGGGCAGCTGTGTGCTGGATTTTCTTCCAGATCTTTCCCACACACATACAAAGAAGACCATCAGGCTTTGTGATTTGTCTTTGCAAAAACAGGATCACGTTTGTGCTTATAAATACAGTTCTGTCACCCGCTCACCCACTCACTCTTCAAACACATCCTGAAGCTCTGCTGTGTGTTTGCCCCTGCCCGGCCCCCCAGCCCCGCTGTCGGTCCCTGGGTTCTTGCAGAGGGCGCCCTGCCACAGAGGCCACCTCAGACCCGGCAAGAGGCAGAGAAGGCCACAGGCCATGGACAGTGCCCGCGCCTGGAACCACTGTGGCAGAGACAAGGACGGGGTGGGTGCGGGGCAAAGGGTGGTACTGACCTCCTCTCTGGTCTCCCCTCAGATGGGCAGGAGGTATGTGCAGGGGGCAGGTCCCAGGCCAGGTGGACATCAGCGCAGCCTTGATGTTGCTGATTCAATCCAACCCTTGATCTCATGAAGCCCACCCAAGACTCATCCCGCCCAAGAGAAAGCCCAGGACTTCCTGGGCTTCCTCTTGGGCGGGATGTGGCCACCCCATTTCCGGAGTGCCCACTCAGATCAGACTCTTCTGTCTTCTATGCTTGTTCAGGCTAGAGCGAGCCAGGTTAAATACCACCTCCTCCAGGAAGCCTTCCAGGGACAGGTCACAGGTCCTGTGATTCTCTGCTTGCTGTGATCCTGTGATTTTCTCAATCTCCCTGCGTTCCCCCTTCAGAGCAAGGTCTGTCGTTCCTGCCCAGCCGACTTGGGGTTCCCGGCAGGAACCGAGGCCAGAACCAAGGCTGTGACCCTTAGCATGCAGCCAACACCAGGGTCTCTCTGAGACTCAGGGTGCAGTGGGGCTGGGCTGGGGGCTCTGTCCCAGGCGTCTTTCCTCTTTCTGGAATGGGGGGGGAACCCCTTGCTGCTGTGACCCTCAAAATCTGCATGACCCTGTGGTTCGGGCAAACTCTGGGCCAGGCAGGAGAGAGATGAGTGTCCCGGAGAGGCTCCGATTCACACCTGATTCACACACTTTCAGAGCTGCTCCCATTGTGGGGGGGCAGAGCAGGGTCCTGAACAGGAGGGTCTGTCCTTGGCACAGGGTGCCCGAGACCCCAGGCTGCCGCTCACTCCACCTTCTACAGATGAGGGGGGCTGCGTCCAGAGAGGTTGAGCAAGTGACTTCAAGACACACAGCAAAGCCCTCACCTCCTCCCTGCACCCCTAGGGCTCCTTGCGCCAGCGGGGCCTTGGTTAGCTCACGCCTCCCTGACCTGCTCTTGGCAGTGGCGGGGACTCAGGAGGGGGCAGGGAAGCCTGCATAAGGCTGGGATTCCCGCCAGACCCCGGTGGGTGTGGGTCTGGCAGTATAGGCTGAGGAAGGGCACGCGGGGCCCTGCCCCCACCCCGCGCCGCCTCCCTCCCCCCCTCCTCTCATCTCTCGTTTTTTCCTCTGAAAGGAAAAATTAATAGAAAATGTAAGTGAGCAATCTCGCGGCCGAGGCGGCGGGCTGGGCGCGGGCCCCACTGGAGCATGGATCCCGCCAGGAGCCCCGGGAGATAATTGAGCGGCGGTGGCAGAGGCGCGGGCCGGGCGGCGCGGGAGCTGTATTATCATTAGAATTTACATGACACATTAGCCAGAAGTGGCAGCGTTCATCTTTCTAACCAAATCCCATTTACCAAATGAGCGGCCGACACTTGTTTCATCAGCTGCTCTGTGCTCGGCATGGCTTTGTGCTGGCCGCGCGTGGGCGGGTCTCCATCCACCCCGGGGCAGGACCCACTGGCTCAGGAGTGCCCATTGGGTGCCAGGCGCTGCCCTGCCCGCTGCCCATCCTCCTGAGGGCAGGCAGTCCCGATACCCGCTGGGTGGACGGGGTGGGGGGGGGGAGTGAGGTGGGAGGAAGGAAACTGAGATGGGCTTTTGTTGGCTGCGGTACTGAGTTAGGGAGTGACTCTGGGTCTGGATCTTGGCTCCTGTGCTTGTCCGCTCTGTGACTTTGGGCATGTCACCCAACCTCTCTGATCAACCTGTCCTCAGTTGCAAAATGGCAGAAGTCCCAGTCGCTGGGTTAGGCTTATGTGCGGCCCAAAGCACCGAGAGCAGAGAGTGTGGCCGGGAGTGTGTTCTTGCTCACCCCCTGTGCACTGTTCTTTGTGGGTGTCGTGGTTAGTACCAGAGGCTGGGCGTGTGCAGATGCGTGCACGGGGCCCCTTTCTGGGCGAGCTCGAGACCCCAGGCTCCGAGGGGGAGACTCATACCCAAGCTTCACTTGGGTCTTTTGTGCATTGGGTTTCTGGCTGAAGAAGGGAACCGGGAGCAGGCTGGCAAGTCCCTGAGCTAACAGGGGCCCTGGGAATCCCCCCAAGCCTCCTCTCTCTGACTCCTCAGCTCCTCAGCTCCTCAGCTCTGCCTGCAGTAACCTGCGGGGTAGGGGAGGGTCACTCTTCAAATGTCTGGAGCCACAGAGGACACGTTCCCTCTTGTGATTGTGGCTGTTATCTCAGGGTTGCAGAGCCTGGAATCTGGGTCTCCTTCCTCCCCGCCGCCCCCATGGAGCTGGGGGTGGGGGCTCAGAGGGCTGTCTCCACCTCCCTCGTCGGGGACCCCTGCCTAGTGACCCAGGCAGCCGTGCAGCACAGCCCGTGGGCTCGGAGTCAGGCCTGTGTGCCGGGGTTGGCGGGCGACGCTCTGTCAAGCACGAGATATAAATTGCAGCACGGGCATCGGCAGAGATTGGTTTTTGAGTGGCGACTGCATCTGAGGCTGAGGGGGGAAGGCAGGGGCAGGCAGGGAATCATTTCTTCTCTCTCTCTCTCTTCTCCTCCTGGGGCTCAGACCCTTCTAGGCCCAGCAGGACTCTGACTCAGGCCTGGAGTAAGAGGTAGGGGTTGCCAGGCACTGTGCGCGGACTGAAGGATGGGGGTTTCTCGGTGCAGCCCAGGAAACCCCCACAACTGGGAGGTGGGGCCAGGAGGTGGAGGGCAGGCTGGCAGAGAGCAGCAGATGGGTGGCCCCCAGGACCCTGTGAGATGGCGGGCGTTCGGAACAGATTCCCTGCCCCTTCCTGTCTCCGCAAGTCTTCGTGGGCCCCTGAGGGTTCAGGCTCAGCCCTGGGTTCCCTCTCTTGCCTCTCAGAGTACCTGGCTCTCAGCCTGCGGGCCGCTGCGGGCTAGGGGCTGACAGGATACAGTCTGTCCGTGGGGTGATTGATGGCAGGGGGCCCGCTGCGGCCCCCAGAAGCTATTACGCGCGTGTATCGGTTCATTCATGCAGCACCCCAGAGCCGCTCTGGCATGGCAGTCACACTGGGCGTGGTTGTGAGCCCAGGAGCCGCGCGGGAGTGGCTGAGAAGAGCTGCCTGCCGAGTTTACACAGGCATTTGTTCCTTAACCTCAGCTTCCGCGCGCGCCCGCTTGGCGCTTTACTGAGACAAACGTGGGGAGGTTTGAGGAATCAATGATGCTAAAGCTGGCAAAGCCCAGGAGGGCTCAGGCGGGACTGTGGACCTGGGAACTGCACCCCGAGAGCTGGGCGCTGGGGGAGCCGCCTGGACCTTAGGGGCCTCAGTGGCTACATGGCTGGGAGGGGGCTGAGGGACCCTCTCAGAGGCAGCCGGGGCGACAGAAGGGGACCTGCCTGTCTCTGCGAGGGTCCAGTGTTTGCTGCTATTCCACTTTTAGGATGGTCTCTGATTGCTGCCCTGTCCCTGGTCCAAGTAGGGGGATGTGCGCAGTGGCCAGGGTGGGCGCCTACCACGGGGAGGGCCATAGCTGACTTCCTTGCCCTGCACTCCGGCCCACAGCGAGCACTGAGTGGGTGCTCTGACCAAGTGTCGGCAGTGAGGACCAGCCACATCCTGATCCCCGCTCCAGAATCTAGCCAGAACCCAGGCCCGAATCCACGCAGGGCCCTGCAGGAGGAGAGGAGAGGGGGCAAGAGGGAGGGGAGGGCCTTGCTTCAGCACTGAAGACTCGTCCAGGGCTAAGTGCAGAGGGAGCAGCTGCAGAGGGGGTCAGGAGAGAGGATGGGGACTAATCAAAGTGGGAGCAATACTGAGCCAGAGCACTGTGGCATGGGGCTCACCAAACCTGCCAGCCTCGGCTCTGCCCCAGAGGCTGAGAGCAGTGGTGTGGCGAGACTAAGGGCATGGCTGGAGCATCCCAGGGAGTCTGGAGGCGGCGGCTGCTATCCAGAAGCCCACTGTAGTGCTCCATGAGAGCAGAGTCCTCACTTCTGAGGCCCAGTGTGAGGAAGGAGGCCCATCTCTGCTCGCAGGGAGTCCAATCTGATGGAGGAGGCTCACCTCTGCTCCCAGGGATTCCAATCTGATGGAAGAGGCCCACCTCTCCTCTCAGGGAGTTCAGCCAGAGGGAGGAGGCTCACCTCTGCTCTCAGGGATCCCAGTCTAAAGGAGGACAATTTGCTCTCAGGGAGTCCAATCTGAAGGAGGAGGCCCACCTCTGCCCTCAGGGAGTCCAGCCAGAGAGAGGAGGCCCACATCTGTTCTCAGGGAGCCCAGTCTAAAGGAGGAGGCCCACCTCTGCTTTCAGGGAGTCCAGTCAGAGGGAGGAGGCCCACCTCAGCTCTCAGAAAGTCCAATCTGAAGGAGAAGGCCCACCTCTGATCTCAGGGAGTGCAGCCAGAGAGAGGAAGCACACCTCTGTTCTTGGGAGCCCAATCTGAGGGAGGAGGCACACCTCAGGGAGTGTAGTCAGAGAGGTACAGCAGAAAGGTCCCTTCTCTCTCCCTGTCCTGGTCCAGCCTCTCTCTCTGCCTCACTCTGACTCAACCACTGCCAGCTCCCAGGGTGAGTACTGTGGACTAAGTACCTGCAGCTCAGGCTTCCCTGGGGCTGGGGATCAGACCCAACTACCTGATCTCCTGTGCCCCCAGGGCCCGGCTCCAGGGGACCCCTCCATGACTCTAGCTCCAGCAGCTCCTTGGGCTCCTTGCTGAGGGGTGCAAGTGCCCTGGGGGCTTCTGGCAGGATGCCAGGAGTAGTGGCCAGACTCTCAGGAACTGCGGGAGCTTGAGGCTGTTCCCAGCCTCAGACAGGGAGGAGGTCTGGGCCGCTCCCCCCAACCACCTCTGCAGGGTGGACCAAGTGGGCCCAGGGCTGTGAGGGGCAGCGGGCTCCTGGGCATGCACAGGGGGTGGGGGTGGGGGTACAGCCGCCTGCCATTCCCGCTCCTGCAGTGCCAGAAGGGCTCCCCACGGACCTGGCCTCCTGGCAGGCACAGAGCTGGTTACTGTTTGAGTTAATGCTCCTTGGAAGGAGCCCGATGGGTCCCTCCGGGGCCTTTTGGGAGATTAGAGATCGCATTCAAACCAGTCCACCCTGGAGAGGCGGGAGGCGGTGCACTCAATCATCCTGCGCGGGCCTGGAGGTGGCTGAGGGCCGGAGTCAGTGCGGGAACTAGGGGTATCAGGGGCTGGGCAGGCCTGCTCTCTGGACTCACTCAGCCTCGCCATCACCTGCTGCATCAGTGTCAGCCCAGGTGTAGTTGAGGGTGCTGCTGCCAGGTGGACTAACCAGCCCAAGGCCCTGTGGCTACTAACTGGGGGATTAGGGATTTGAACCCCAGCAATCTGGGTCTTGAGCCTCACTTCTAGGAATGTGTGTGTGTGTGTGTGTGTGTGTGTGATGTGGTGGCGAGTCATGAAGAATTTGGCCACAATAGAACTGAACACGCAGTGATCAAAAATAAATTCAAAGTGCCCTGCGGTGACTTGAATTGAGGTGTTTCTGGAGGCTTTTGCTTGTGTGGTGGCATGTCTCAGGTGGGGAGGGGTCATGGGTGGGAGAAGCTGGAGACCCCCTGGCCTAGAGTGGGAGCCGCAGCAGGACAGGCCGACCCTGCGTTATGCTGGAGCAGGCGGGCGGGAGCTGCCAACTCCCTGCAGGAGAGAGTTATGCTCTTTGGGCCTGCAGGGAAGTGCCTCTGGCGTCTTGAGGGATTTGGGGCGGGGAGATGAGACCCCTTTCCTGTTCCTAGCTCACACCTGCAGCCTGGAGGCCCAGGTCTGTCGCCAGCATTTGGGGAAGTGCAGGGGCGGGTCAGGGAGACCTGGGGTTGGAGCAGAAAAGGCAGAAGCTGCAGGAAGAACACACTTGAGGCCTGAGTGACTGTCCCCAACCCGGGAGGTCCATCCGAAGTCAGGCTGTGAAAAATTATAAAAACTCCATGGGGCCAGAGCAATAGTACAGCGGGTAGGGCGCCTGCCTTGCATAAGGCTGATCTGTGTTCGATCTCCGGCACCCCATGTTGTCCCCTGAGCCTGCCAGGATTAATGAGCCCAGAGTAAAGACCTGAGCACCTTTGAGTATGGCCCCCAAACAAAGAAAAAAACCCTCAAACTCCTAACCAAGAGTCTGAGGGGAAGGTGGGTGGGACTGAGGCACAGAAGCTGTGAGAAGTCTTTCCCCTCTGACCCCTTCTCTGCCCTCCTGCCCCGCAGGGTTCCAGGACCTGAGGTCTCCAGGCTACTTTTCTCTTAAACATTTCCCGTGGTTTACAACTGTCTGCAGTTCAGGCTCAGCTTAGGCTTTAGGAAGTGACCTTTCTTTCTTTCTTTCTTTCTTTCTTTCTTTCTTTCTTTCTTTCTTTCTTTTGCTTTTTGGATCACACCCGGCGATGCACTGGGGTTCCTCCTGGCTCTGCACTCAGGAATTATCCCCTGGCGGTGCTCAGGGGACCATATGGGATGCTGGGAATCGAACCCGGGTCGGCCGTGTGCAAGGCAAACGCCCTATCCACTGTGCTATGACTCCAGCCCCGGAAGTGACATTTCTTCACTGCAGCCTCTGGTGCCTATGAGGGGACACAGGTTTCAAGAAGGACTCTGTAGCTCTCGGCTGGCTCTGGGCAGTGTCCTGGGGTCTGGCAAAAGTGGAGGTGCTAGTGCTGGAATGTTGGCACTGGCGGTGGTGGTGGGGGTGTTGCTGCTGGTGATGCTGTGGTGGTGCAGGAGATAGAGGTGGTGCAGGTGTAATCGTGTTGGACCGACGTGGCTGGAGGTCACAGTCTCCTGAGATACCAGCTAATCTGCAGGGTGCTACAAGGGCCTGAGTCTGGGCTCTCTGCTCTGGGCTGCTCTTCAGGATCGTTCTCCTGCTTTTGGTGGCCCCAGCCAGCAGAACTCTGGGTTATGGGATATGAACAAAATGGAACTTCATTTGCCCTGCCCGTTGGCCTTGCACATTTGTCCCCCCTCCCCCTCTGCATCTATTTACCTGCAACAAGAACATTAAAAAGTATCACTTAGAGGCATAGAAACAGTTTCAAGTCCCAGCATTGAATGTCTAGTCTTGGATAATAGCACTGTCCTCCTGTTGTTCATCCATTTGCTCCGAGCGGGCACCAGTAAGGTCTCACAACAAATTGTGAGACTTATTGTTACTGTTTCTGGCATATCGAATATGTCACGGGGAGCTTGCCAGGCTTCACCGTGCTGGTGAGATACTCTTGGTAGCTTGCTGGGCTCTCCGAAAGGGACAGAGGAATTGAACCCGGGTCGGCTGTATGCAAGGCACACGCCCTACCTGCTGTGCTATTGCTCCAATCCCTTGGATAATAATTCCTTTAAAAATTTGGCATGTTCAATCTTTGTCCCCCCAAACCAGGCCACAGGGGTTAGGAGCTACGGCTGCTGTGACTGCCCTACCCCTATGGGCAGAGTTTGGAAGTGCGCTGACTTCCCTGGGAGCTGGCTGCTGCCCCCTATGGGCAGGGTTTGGAAGTGCACTTCCTCCCCTAGAGGCTGGTTGCTGCCTTCTATGGGTAACATTTGGAAGTGCATTTCCTTCTATGGAGGCTGGTTTCGGCCCTCTACGGGCAGGATTCGAAAGTGCACTTCTTTCCTTGGGGGCTGGGGACTCTGCTTCCTTCTGCTTCTCCCCATGTCTCTGTGGCCCTCTCCACATATGGGATTCCTGTTCTTCCTGGATATCTCCTTGGGAAAGACTTTACTTGCCCCAAGTCCTGCTTTTGGTGGCCCCAGCCAGCATCTTGTCTCCTTGCATCTTGCGCTTGCCAGGTCTCTGCACCCCCTCCTACCCTTCATCTGCACATACCTACCCAGGGAAATTGTTTCCTCTCTGCCATAATCTTTCAGAGTTAATGCCTAGTCTTGGACAGTCTTAGGTCCTAGATAGGAGAAGGGCCCAGGATCAAGTTTTTGTTTCTTACTTTGCAGCTGGTGTCTGGTGCCTCCATGGAACATTTCGAGCACCCAACCCCCTTGTATGCAAAAGAGGACAGTTCTGTCTGCTCCCTATTTCTGAGAAAGCAGGTGTCAGTGCAGCTTCCCGGGGCTCCGGACAGCCTGTTCCACTTGGCACCCCATGTTAGAATGATGGGGTATAGTCACCTATAGCTTGAGCGAACTCTAGATGATCAGATCCTGTGTGCCTATCTGCTGTGAGGGGATGCTGAGGTCCACCCAATAGGTGGATGAGAAGAGTAAGTGAGACAGGGTGGTTCCTAATGATTGTCCTGTTTAGAGACCCTGGTACCTCCCTTGGAGGCTGCAGGCCATGGCAAGTGCCCATAGCTTCTACCACCAGTTCATGCACTGAAGATTCGCACACGTTTTCTGTTGGTTGAGGAAAAAGGTATTGCTCTCTCACATGTGGTAGCATCTTTATGTTGTTTTTTTATGTTATTAATTTTAAAGCAAACATAAAAATGCTATTAAACAGAACATTAAAAAATTTCTGCTTTAGGGGGTCTACAAAATATTTCTGTTGTCACTGGTCTACAGATAAAAAAGGTTGAAAACTCCTGGTGGGGCTGGAAGACAGTATTGTGGATAGGGCATTTGCCTTCCATCAGCCAACCCCAGTTTGACCCCTGGTATTGCGTATGATCCCCCTGAGCACTGCCAAGAATGATCCCTGAGCACAGAGACAGGAGTAATCTCTCAGCACAGCTGGGTGTGGTCCAAAACCAAGACCCTCTCCTTCCCCTAAAAGAAAACTCTTGCTTACGAGCAAAGGTTGTGGACTTAGGAGCCAGATATGGCTGGTTGAAATCTGGCTTGAGTTATATGATTTCAAACAAACCCAGAGCCCAAGTTACCGCAGCTGTAAAAAGCAGCTTTCGTGATCTCCTCTTGCCTCCTGATTGTAGACTGGAATGTCCTGAGATCAAGTCTCTAAGGTCCCAAGCTCAGGGGTGAGCTTATTGCAGTCACCTGAGAAAGGGCAGCCCTTGTATTCTGCTCTGGACTGGCGACAGATTTTCCCGGAGGCCCAGGAAAGGCTAGTTCTCACCAGGGCCCCTTTAAATCAGATTCCCTGCCCTCACTTCGCTGAGCCACTTTAATCACCAAGGAAACAGTGAAGGGACCTAGATGTTACGGAGAAGCCCTTGATTTATAATTACTGTACCTCGCAGGCAGTCATCACGCCTCCACCCCCTAGCCTGGTCCTGCGTGTTGGAATGCAGCTCTCCATCGTCCAGAGCAGAAACTTCAGCCTCAAATTAAATGCAAACAGATGAATATCTCTACTCTGTGATTTACTCCAAGTCTCTAAGCCAGGCTAGAGAACAGGCGGCCGAGGGGAAGACATCCCGGCCAGTCTTGCTAATGAGCAGATTCCTGCCCCATATTGTCTAGTCATCAGAAGGATGGTTCTTATGTTTGGCAAGCTAGTCGCAACAGATCTGGGGTGAGAGCAGGGAGAAAACACCTCCGGGATTTATGATTCTCCTGGTGGTATGCAGGGCTGGGAGCAGTCCCACTCCTAGCTGGGCTTGCCCACCTGCAGAAGACCCTGGTGGGTCAGCTGGACTTGAGACCCACAGGTAGAAACGCCCCTTGGTTACACTGGCCCTTGCCCAGGCCTCTGTACCTGCAGAGGAAGGGCAGCTCCCAAGTTCACAGGCAGAGCTGGGGCTAGAAGGGGGCTCCCTCTTTCATTCTCCCATGAAGTGGGGGATCTCCCCACATTTCAAAGCTTCAGAATCTTTTTAGAAAGTGGAATCTCCTATGGTAACCCCTAGTCTAAAACAGAAAATGCAGATGTTTACTTGATGATGGTCATCAGGGACCAGTCACTGGGGGGGAAGGAACTCAGCTGAGTGCCATGCTTCAGCCTAGTTGACCCTCAAAAGTCCTTTAAAGAAACTGAGAGTCCAGTTTTTGAACTTTCTTTAGGTTTTTGGGCTATACCTGGCAGTGCATGCTCCTGACTCTGTGTTCAAAGATCATACGGATGCTCAAGAGACCATATGAGGTGCTGGGGATGAACCAAGTTTGGCTGTGTACAGGACAAGCAACCTACTCTCTGGGTTATCCCTCAGTCTCCTGTGATACCCACTTTGAAAATTTCTGCAATAAACTCAATATCTGCATTTAGATAAAAAGTGGAACTTTTGAACTCTAGATTATTAAAATTGAACCAGAGATTGGGTGACTGCTGATTGCCTCTTCCCAGTGTGGGTATGGATGAGGAAAGGACAGGGCATCAGCCCTTGATTCTCAGAGAAGGGTGATCCCGTCTCTTCCTTCTCGCTAGCTAGTAGTCTGGGTGATGTTGGAGTACTTTCAAGCTAACTGGGGCATGTACAGGAGCTAAGATTCTTGCACTTGCCTCCTTGAGTAGTGATGACTCAAGAAAGACAAGTCAAAATCAGAAGAGAGCACAAAATTATATGCCATAGAGATACCTCCGACCCCACACCAGGTTGTTTCATTTGGGGCAACCCGGGGCGGGGGATGGTGAGTTCCCCTCCCAGCCCCAATGGAGCCAGTCTCAGCAGCTGAAAACCTCTAAAACTCAACTGCCGTCATGTCACGGCCACTCTCCACACGTTCGGATGAGCCTTGCCCATGAGTGAATCTATTCCTGGGCTTCTGGACATCTCATACTTTATACTACTGATATACCAAGAGTAGCACACCACATTTGATGGGGTTTAAAGTAGAAGGCAACCAATCTTAGGGGGAAATATATATATATATTTATACAGATATATTATGTATAACAAACAAAACACTGTCCTCCTGTTGTTCATCAATTTGCTTGAGCGGGCCCAGTAACGTCTCCATCTTGAGACTTGTTGTTACTGTGTTTGGCATATTGAATACATCCCGGGTAGCTTGCCAGGCTTTGCCGTGTGGATGAGATACTCTCTGTAGCTTGCCAGGCTCTCCGAGAGGGGTGGAGGAATCGAACCCGGCTTGGCTGGGCTGGATGCACGCAAGGCAAATGCCCTGCCACTGTGCTATTGCTCCAGCCCTATATTATATGTATATTATGTATATTTTAAACATACAAGGCTCAACCTATAACAACATGTTACTAATCTCTTACAGAAGGGCTTAATGGCTCCTGGGTGAAATACAACAATCTTCACACACTTTCCTCTAAGAAATGATTCAAAATTTTTGAATCATTTTTAGCAGATTATTCAGAATAAGCATTACAAAATAATTTACTTCGGTTCTGCTTTGGGGGCAGGGTTTGGGGATTGGGATGGAAACATTAGAAATATAGTGGTGGGAAGGTGTAATGGTGATGAGATTGGTGTTCTAATATTAAATTTAATCAATTATTGTGAACAACTTTATCAAAGTAAAATAAAAAAAAGACAGGTCAGGTCAGAATGGAAGGGAACTGGGCATTCTTTTCCTTCCTTTACATTACAAAGCAATGTCAACTTGGGGTGGAAAAGAAACATCTCCCCAACTTGTTTCCATGTGAGTCACGCAGCCCTGTGAGCTGTGGGTCCCCTGTCATCAGTCTTTGGTGGAGACAATGGTAGGAAGGAGGAAGGGAGAAGTCAAGGTTATCAAGATCGGGGGGAAGGCCGAGAGAGAAGCGAAGGTCCCAGGCCAGAAAGTGGTTTTCTGTAGCTATGCCAGGCTGACTCAGACTTCATGGTCATTGTCACTGTCACCGTCCTCCCGTTGTTCATCGATTTGCTCGAGTGGGCCCAGTACCATCAAGAATATCCTGGACATTCCACATTGGGTATTTCCAAGGAGGCTCTTTCAACTCTGTGTTGTGTCTGGGATCTGGCCCTGACTTTGCCTGTCCCTCTGATTCTGTCTCCTGAGCGCAGAAGAGCATGACAATGCATGAACGGATGCCCTTCCCTTCCCCACTTGGCAGATGGATACCCTTTTGCAGAGCCCCTTGGGAGATCTTGAGTGAACATCTGAGAGAGGTGCCAAGACAGTTTCCTGCTGCTTCTCTATAAAGAAGCAACGTGGCAGGCTAGTCTCAGTTTCCCAGCTTCCTGCCCTGAGAGCACGGAACCATGCACCCATATCCTGTATGTTTCCCAGGCTTTCTTGCTTTGGGTTGAGGTCATGTGACTGGTTCTAACCAATGAGCTGTAGGTAGAATTGATGTAATTTACCTCCAGGATGACACTTGTGAGGAAATTATCCATCCCTTCCTCTTCACTTCAGTGGCAGCCATGGGTCCATTGGCATGCTGGATTGTAAGATAGGGGAGCCGGCTCCTGAGTGACTGCTGGAGGATTGCCACATAGAACCAGGTGACCCACTCGGGAGGTAGAATTTTAGCTCTCATGACTTTTGGCCCTGTCAAAGTCTATGACTATATTACTGTGGAGCAGGGTGACCGACACTGGTGCAGATAAGACCTGACCTTGCAAAGTAGCTCAGAAGCAAAGTCTCGCAAGAGGGAGTTTCTGGGCAAAGTTGGCAAGAACAGGGTATCAGACAGCACTGGGTGTTCAGCCTTGAGCCTCACTTGACCTCCTAGTCACATGAGCCCTAGACAAAGAAACTGTTACTTAGGCTTAGCAAGTTATTCTGACTGCAGCATCCAGCATTGATTGGGATTGGACCAGGGCATAGCAGAGAAAGAGTGGTGATAGGCCAATAATGCTGAGCTTCATGTGATTGGACCTTCTCGTAAGCCAAGACCCTCTATAAGATATGTGTCTTTGGCAATAAAATGAACAGTCATCAGCTGCCCCGGAGGGTGTTTCTCCATGCACCCATCATCCTTCACTCCATATCTTCCCGGATCCGGTGTGCAACATGTCTGGGCACCGTTGGGAGTAAAACTGTTACCCAACATATTAAATTACATGAGGGACTTTGTATGTTTAATTCACTTGTATCACTTGTCATCCGTTGATCATCGATTTGCTTGAGCGGCCACTAGTAATGTCTCCATTCATCCCTGTAGTGTGCTAGTGTAGTACAATGGCATATTGGGGGCTCTTTCAGGGTCAGGGGAATGAGATCTGTTATTGTTACTCTTTTTGGCATATAGAATATGTCATGGGTAGCTTGCCAGGCTCTGCCGTACGGGTGGGATACTCTCAGTAGCTTGCCGGGCTCTCCGAGAGAGAGAAACTGCCGTATGTTTAATTACAATTACAAAATAAATGACTTCTCCTAGGGAGATTATCTTGGCTGATTGGGGTAGGTTCAGTGTAGTCACATGAGTCCTTAAAAGCAGGAGAGGAAGGCAGAGAGCTGTTGGGAGAGTCAGACCTGAAGCGTGAAGAGGATGAAATGGGCCACTACTGGCTTTGAAGGTGGATGAGGCCAAGAGCAAAGGAATATGGGCAGGCTTTAGAAGGTGACAGATTCACAGATCTAAAGGGAAACCAGAGTCGGGAAGACTTCAAGAACTGAAATGAACTCCTGGCCAGAGCCAGCAAGGAACGGGGGTGGGACATGGAGTGGAGGTGCCAGTGCTAGCCAGAATCTGAATGAACTCGGAAGTGATTCTTCCTGGAGGTTTCCAATAAGAGCCTTTCTGGGCGACATCTTCCCTTTGGCCATGAGCACCCTAAGCAGAGCAGTGCACCTTAGCCTCCCATCCTCCACCCCTCCCACCGTGCCTCCTTCCCGGACCTTTCCAGTACTTCCAGTTGGGTCCCCATTTAGACTTTTTTTTTTACCTGTGTCCCCTTGGAAGATCCTGGGGGCCCATCAGGGGCCACATGACCCTGACTGAGAACCGCTGAAGGAGATGATGATCCAGCTAAACCTCCATGAGGACATCTCAGCTAGCATGAGAAAATAAATGATATTGAAAAGAATACCTCATTCAGGGACTGGGAAGGGAGTTCAGAGAGAAGGAGGGAGGCTTGGCTTGCAGGAGCCCCGAATTAGATCCCAGACACTGCGTGGTCCCGAGCACCTCTGAGACGTCTGCACACTGAGCTGGGGGCAGTCGCTCAATACCCCTGGGTAGGGCCCCAACAATAAAGAAACACAAAGCCCCGTGATAATTTGCTTTGGCAGTAAGAGAAAATAAAGGCATCCACATAGTGTGCAGAAGAAAACTCCTTCGAGCTGCAGATTTCAGAGCCTGTGCATTGCAGCCCTAACCATCCCCAAGTCTCTCCTGTGGGGGAACCTTCACTCTCATCTTGAAGGGGAGTGGGGTAAACCTCTCAGCTCAAAGGTGACCAAGTGCCTGGTGCAAGCTTAGGCCTCTTGCAACCCCCTGGAGAACAGGAAGGAGCAACTCAAGCAGAGAAACCTGGAGGGGCAGGTAGGGGTCCAAGACCACACAGCAGAGCATGTCAGGCCGGACTCAGATCTGGGGTGCAGGTGTGGGTGTGGAGGCAAGGGGGTCCCGCACATGGGTGCAGGGGTGAAAGTGGCAGACTCACATGTGTTGGTGGTGGGTGGGGGGGTGGCTTGACTTCTGAGTTCCCGGCTCTTGGGGGTTAACACGCCCAGGAGGCCGAGAAGTGCAGCCTCTCCACTCGGGTAATTGAAATCAATTTCTCAGCCTTATCTTTAGGAAACCTATATAGTCTCGACTGTAATCGGGAAGCCGGGCACCGGCAACTTTTAAATGAAAACCCATCTCTGAGGGGGGGCACGGGGGACGAACAAGGGGCTCCCCTCGCCTGGCGATTTCTCAAGGAGCACATGAATGTGTGTGTGTGTGGGGGGGGGGCAGCTCTTTTTCCCTGGGAATTTGGCTCCCGAGAATGTGAGAGTGCGGAAATGTATGGGCATGAGGAGTGAGCGTGACGGTGTGGCGTGTTAGCGCGTGTTAGGCCATGGGTGCTGTGTGTGTGTTGTGTTTATTTTGGCCCCTGAGCTTGTGAGGGATGTCTGGGCATGAGGTTCCTTCTGTGAGCAGGTGTTAAGAGTAAATTCCTGGGCTTGTACCTAGGTGTGGGGTGGGAGGTGTGTTAGCATGCCTCGTTTCAGAAAGTAGTTCCTGGTGTGGGGGCGTCTCACCTCTGATTTCTTCTGGGTCCAGGAATTGGTTTGGTTTTAGACCATGCATGCAGGTACTCAGGGCTTACTCCTGGCACAGTGCTTGGGGGGGGGGGTGTCACTCTGGGCAATGCTCTGGGGACCAACGGGGACTGAGGATTTAACTCAGGCCTCCTGAGCGTGAAGCCTGAGCTCAGTTGTTGAATGATCTCTCCCTCTTGTTTTTATCTTTTGAAAAACAAACAAACCTTACTTGGCCTTCTCAGCTGCCACCCACAGCTCTAAAACGCCCTCCTAACCCCCAGCTTTCCCCGTGTGCTGAGACGGGGAGTGTCCCTCCATTTGCCTGCTCTGGAGAGATGACCCCAGCGTCCATCCTCTCCCTGCTATTCAGGCTCACTTGAAGCAGCTTCTTTCTGCCCAGGTCTCACAGTGCCCAGGGGAGGCCCATGGGTGCCCACGGAGGGGCTAGGAGGTGTCTCTAGCTACTGTGGCTCTCAGCCACACCTTCCTCGCTCTCTCTGGGCCCCGGGCCCCACCCTCCCCGAATCCCCATGGATTTCTCATTTGAAGTCAATCAGCCTTGAAATTCCTGCCAGTGCCTGCAGGGTAATTATAGGCCTGGTAATCAATGCCAGACTCTAAGCTGCCCAGGGCGGGGGTGGCAGAGGCGCTGCTCTGGGGGCTCCGGGAGAGGCTGGAAATGGTTGTGACAGCTGGATCAGGAGGGCTTCTCCAGCCCAGAGGGAGGAGTGGGGAAGGAGGCAGGCTGCCGCGGGGGCCTCCCAGGAAGGCCCAGAAATGCCAGGCCGTTTCCTAGCTTAGGGCCAGGGAGAAAGTCTAGTGGGGTGTGGGGGTGCTGGGGATGGATGAGAGGCAGCCCGAGGGTGGGAAGATGATCCTGGGCCAGGAACAGGCTAGCACCATGGCCGAGGGAGACTGGGGGTGACAGTCTGATTCCCCATTACAAAAAAAAAAAAAACCCAAGAAAAAACAAGTACTTGGTTTTCTTGGTTTGTTTTCAGGTCACACCTGGTGGTGTTCAGGCTTACTCCTGACTCAGTGCTCAGGGATCACTTCTGGTGGGAGTTGGGGACCATATTTGGTGCCAGGGCTTGAACCCAGGTGAGACCTGTGCAAGGCAAGTGTCTTACTCGCTGTACTATCTCTCCAGTCCTCCTGATTTGGTGCTTAGCTAAGTAAGGATTTGCTACGTGAACAGGTGGTAGGCCTGGCGATCATATCTGTGAGGAAAAGGTGGCTAATGTGTGTTTCTGGGATTACACTGTGAGTAGAGGTGACGGGAGGGTAGGATGGTCCACATGGTCCGGGTGGAGTTAGAGGCAATGCTGGGGGTTGAGAGTGTTAAAGTGGCTATTTTGTTGGTGATGGGGATGTTGATGCAGGCAGAGGCGAGGTGCATGGCGTGGTCGCCACTCTGATGTGGGCATGGGCATGGATGGTGTAAAGAGGAGGGGGTGACATTTGAAACAGTGGTTGGAGGTAGGGGGCTGGATGCAGGGCTGGGTCAGACCCTCCAGAAGGGGCCGAGAAGAGAGGAGTGGGAGGAGGCACTGGACATTGGGGTCTGTGGGTGGGGCCAAGGTGGAACCCACCTGAGCCGCGGGGGCCATCATGTGACCAGGTGTCTTTGGCTCAGGGGTTTAGCAGCCCAGTGGTTCAGTAGACCTTGGTGCTTAAAAGTACGTGGAGGGCAAGCTTGGATCCAGGGAAGAGAGAGCTCAGCGGGGATCACAGGCACAGCTGGAGATGGGCAGGTGATAGCAGGATAAGCAGGGATTACAAAGGTCAGTTGTGTAGGAGGCTGGAGGCCAGCACCATAGAGAAAGGGTCAGGAAGATGTTCCAGCCGCCCACAGGGACAGCTAGCTTAGCACCGTGGACAGCGACCACGCTGAAGGCTGGGTTTGGAGAAAACCTATTCTCTGCGGCAGTCGCTTCCATGCTTCCAAAGTATGGATGAGTTCTACTTCATGGGGATCAGCTCAAGAAGTCCCAATCTGATGGGTGAGAAAGTGGCAGGGTAGATTGGGTGTGTTGGGGGTGGAACCCCAGAGTAGAATCCAACCCTGTCCTAAATAGTCGTTGGATGAAGGAGCCCCGGGACCTGGCTGGAGAGGCCAAGATGGGGAGGTATCCGGGAGAAACAGGCAGCCAGTGGAGCATGGACATGAGGGTCGAGACTGGCTGTCACCTTATTCCAGTCTTTCACGACCTCGGGGGACCAACTACTTACCCCAAGATTGTTTTCTTTTATGTGGACCAGAAACCGTAACTACCGGGTCAGGAGGTTGAGGGGATTAAAGAGTAACCCACGTGCCGAGGGGACAGAACAGGTGCCCCGCAGACCTGTCTGATCCCCAAGGCCACCCTGTCCCCCAACCACAGGCACCACTGTGAGACCCAGAATACACACAGGCAGGCAGGAGAGGAGCAGGCAAGTGCTGGTCACTGCAGTGAACAGGGGCTCATCCTTGCAGCCGTGGCCGACATGCAGCCTGAGAATGGGGTGAAAACATGCCCTGGGCCTGGGAGCTCACCTGTGGGAGCACCTTGCCTCCGGTCCCTAGCTGGGGGTTCTGGGGCTTCCATCCCAGGGTACCCTGTGTTCCTCCGGAGTGTTTCCTGTCAAGGTCAGATCCATGACCAAGGGCTTTGGTGCTTCCTTTGCTGTCCCAGCAGTCTCGGGCCTCTGTGGAAGCCCAGAGTCCAGCCTGGCATCTGTTTCCTTTTCTGTTCTGAGCTGGCCCCTGACCCTCAGCTCCTCTCTGTGTTTGACCTTGGGCAGCGTCCTTCATGTTGATAAGACTCAGTCTCTTTTCTGGTGCAGTGTGGGTGGTGAGATCAAATGTCATGAGGACCATGTGGCAGATACTGGGGAGGCCTCTCATATCCTTGCATAATCTCTCTGGTCACTTGCTTCTAACCCATGGAGTCATGTGATGGGCTGTAGCCACAGAAGTAACAATTCCTGTCACCTGGCCATTCTGTTGACTTGAAGGAACACTTGCTGTTGTCTAAGCCAGAGAGAGTCTCAGTGCCAGAGGGCATGGGACTGAAGGAAGGGGAGAAGGATGTTCGGAAGGATGGTCGGAGGCAGGTCAGGAGAAAGGTCAAAGGAATGTCAGGAGGAAGGTCAGAGGGAGTGGCAGAAGGAAGGTCATCGTGAAGGTCATACGGAAGGCCAGGAGGAAGGCCAGGAGGCTGAATGTGGGATCAGAGTGGGCCTCCCAGGATGCCAGTGGCAGGTCCTGGGCCTTGTTGCTGTTGCACCCAGGCAAGACCCAGACACTGATGTTTGGTGACTCCCCAACTAACCACACTCCTTTTATGGTTCTTCAGGGGCCACTGAACCCAGAAACGAGGCTTCTGGAAGATCCCAGAACAAACCCCATTGCCCACACTCAGAACTTGCTCTGTTTCGGGGGGCGGGGCAGTGTCAGACTTAGGGTGACTCTGTAAATCAGAGCATTTTGATGCATAAAATCTGGAAACACGAGTCTATGAATTGTAATCGAGCATGACAAAATCTCATTAGCTGGAGTAAATATGAAATGGAGATGACAGGGAGAGCACAGATGTGTGCCTGTGTTCCTGGCGCCCCCCAGCCCTGGTCTCCGGGTCCTCCCCTGGATCCATTCTCTACACGTGACTGGCTGGCTGAGCTCAGCTGTGTCCTCTCTGCAGCGGAAGTGTGACGGGCTCCATCCCTGGACCTCGGGAGGGAGCATAGGCAGTGGAAGGAGAGAGTAGGGCTAAGCTAACTACCCCCTGCCCTGCAGCAGGGCTGACGCTGTGTGCCATGGCCATTGCTGTCCTCCAGGGGTGCATGCTGCCACAGCACAGTCCACTGAGCTTGAATCCCATTGGCTGGTTTTGGGACCTCGGGGGAAGTTACCTAATCTCTTTGTCCCTCCATTTTTTCATCTGTACAATGGGGATGTCCAGGGTCCCAGCCATCTGAGGATGTCGCTGAAATCAAATGAGTCAGTGCAGATAAAATGCCTGGTGCCAAGGATAGACCATATGAGCCATCAGTATCTCGTTCATCATTCTGGTCAGAGAGCTAGCCCTCTCTTTAGTTACTTATTTTTAAAAATATGTGTAAATTTTTATTTGAAGGTTTATCATACTGTCAGTCATAGTTTTATATATACACTGTTCTGACACCACACCTGCCACGAGAGTGCTCTATTACTTCCACCAATATCTTCCACCCTCTCCCCACCCCTCCCCCAGGTAAGCTGAGCTCTGCTGCTAACTCCCCAGATCCTTGGGTTTGCTGCCCCTTTACTATTTCTCTCTGTGTCCCACATATGACGGAGGTCATTCTGTGTCTGCCCCTCTCCTTCCGATGGATGGACTCAGGCCCATCCACGGAGGGGCACACTGTAGGGTCTTGCTGGCCGATTCTTTGGAGACAGGAGAGTGGGCACCAGGAATACCCTCTACTCTGCTCAGGCCCTGCAGCTGACAAAGCAGTTGATCTGGGATTCACAGCCAGTGACTGCAACCGACTGACTGCTAGGTCGTGTGTCCTCAGACTGGGACCTCCAACTTCCACCCTGGGTTTGGAAGAACCGGAATCCCCCATGCCAGCACCCACTTGTCTTCTGAATCCTTTAGGGGCACAGGAAGATGATGCCCTTGACTGTAGCAGCTTCTCTGGGAGGCTGTGGTGGAGTGCTTCCACCTGGGTTAGTCAGCCACCCAGGAGCACCACCATGCTGGTCTCACTCTGTCCACTAGGTGGTGCTAGACTAGCATCTTTGGGTCTGATGGCTGCCTCCTGGCTGGCTCTGGGGACTGGAGCTTACACTTTGGGGGAAGAAATTCTTACATGAGAGAAAAACTTCCCCAGTCACAAAATCCGCTATTCATCCCTCTTTCCACCTGACATAGGTCCCCGGAGCCCTTGAACCACGGCACCCTCCTCAGACCTCAGACCAGGTGTCCTGTGCCAACCAACACCTGATTCTTCCATGCAGTCATTCGATCATTTAAGCTCTGACCACCTCTCATCCTGGGGCTATTTGTTTATTGAACAAACCCTGTGCCCTAGAAGAATGATACTGCGGTATTGCCATCACTCTTGAAGTCCACGTCATCTTTGTGTCTGCCCCGGAAGGAGGCCGTAGCACTGTTGCCATTGGCAGAAGAGGAAACAGAGAGGTTAGGTAACTTGCCCAAGCTCACACAGGTATTGATGAGAAGGTAGGAGAGAGGGCAAGGCATCTTCACCCTATTTTGGAGATGGATGATGGTTACCCAGCACTAGGGCTGTTGGTCTTGAACTCAGAACACCAGCTCTGTCCAGACTGTTCTCAGACTTGAGCTCTGGGGGGGATCTCCTGAGAGGGGATTCTGTGTGATGGAGGCAGTAGATGCCTACTTTTGCGTGCTCTGGTGACCCTCTCCAGGGTCTGGCATGTGGAAAACTGTGTCCTGGCCCAATGGTGGTGGTGGGGGGTGTCTTGTGGGGATTTTAGTGTGGACTCTGCATAAGAGATGGGGCCAAGGCCTCACAGATGCCCAGCTGCTAGCGAGTCTATAGACTCAGACGCTGGAACGGGCCTTTTACAAGATACACAACCCATTCTACACTCAATTGCGTCCCATAAATCAGGTTAACCTTTTCAATGCAACTCAGAGAAAATTAATTACTCATATCGGAGCACATGACCTTTTATCTGGGCAGGATGAGCCAAGCTGCTCCTCGTCTCCCCACTGCGGTGCTCCAGCCTTGAGGAACCACCCCGAGACCCACACGTTCCACTACGGTCAGCCGCTTGCCCATGTGCTTTCCAGGGTGACCATGTGCTCCTCAGTGCCTCCCTAAGATGAGATCTTTCTCATCGGGCCATTTGGGGCTGATGGTGGGGGATGGAGAATTTGAGCATCTGCCTAGGCCCAGGCTTGGCTGGGCAGCAGGAGGGAAGTAAGGAAGGAAAAAGCTCTTGAACTCTGTTCTTGCCTAGAGAGAATCTTCTATCCCCAGGAAAGCTCCACTGGAATGCAGGGGTTTTGTTCCAGGTAAAGGAAGGTGACAAAGCTGTGAATATGGGAGATTCTCTTACCTTCTCTGTGATCTGGGGCTCTAGATGCCACCAGCAGGGCCACCTCCCCAGTGCAGTGGTACTTACAGGGGCACCGCTCTCTTGACCCCTTATATGACAGTGTCTCTCTTTCAGAAATCTCTAGGTTTGGTTTGGGGGATAGCTCATGGTCTGGCGACCCACGCTTGCTATGTGCCAGGCCTCGAGTATGATTCTTGCACTGTGGGCCCCAGCCCCATGCCTAGCTTCACTGGGTGTAGCCTTGGAGGTTACCAAACACTTCTGGGTATAACTCTGGTGACCCCTGATGGGTCTGAGTACTGCTGCACTCCTCATCCAAGCATTGAACTCAGGAGTGGCCCCCGGGGTACCCTGAGCACCACCTGGGTGCCCTCACCCCAATCCTATGCTTGCCCACTGGGCTCTGGTCCTGGAATCCCAGACCTTTCTTAGAGCTGCTCTCACTGGGAAGGGAAGAGGAGGATGAAGAGCTGATGCTGGGGTAGTGCATGGCTGTGTGAATTGGACAGAAACCCAGGGTCTATGGATGATGTGTGTGTGTGTGTGTGTGTGAAAGAGTATTTGTGTATGTCAGTGTCTGTAAGCATGTGTGTGAGTATGTGTGTGTGTGTGTGTGTGAAAGTGTGTGTGTCTGAGTGTGTGTGAGCATGTATGTGTGAGAGACTGTGTATGCATGTGTGAGTGTATGTGCGTGAGAGGGTATGTGTGCATGTATGAGCATAAGTGTGAGAGAGTATTTGTGTGCATGTGCATGTGTGTGCGTGTGAGGGAGTATGTGTGTGTGTGTGTGTGTGTTTGTGTGTAGACATCATGCACACTGCCAGGAAAAGAATGAGTGAGAGCCAGGCATAAAATTAATGACACGCAGACGTGCAGAGAGGTGGGGGGAGGGGGAGAATTAGAAGGAGGAGCCCAGGAGAGGGGCCAGCAGAGACCAGGGAGACACTGTGGGGTACACAGAGAAGACTGTGAGGTTTCCCAGATCTTCCAGTACAAATCAGGGCCCTGGACACAGTGTCCTGTCCCTGTGTCTGCCCCTGTGGCCCCTCTGCATGGCAGGGCCTCTGCTGGTCTGAGAGCTCCCTGGCCCGCTGCCTCAACTTTGTCCTCTTTGGTTGCATGACTGGGCCTGGGCAGAGCTGGAGACAGCAGTGATGAGGCTAGACACTGACTTGCCTGCCTTACTCCGACCCCAACACACAAACACACACACACACACATATACAGAAACATAGACCCACATGCAGATATACACCAACACATGGCTTTGCATTCACACAAACATGTAATGACATTTACAGACATAAGGACACATAATGTCCCCCACTCCCCAAACACAGGCAAACAGGGAGCGGCTCGTCCGCGCTTGCCCAGGCCTGTGCAGATGGAGGCATGGCCACTGGGCAGCTCAGGCCTAGAGCGCTAGCCCAGATGGCCTGGGAAGGTGGCTCCGTAGCTTGTCACAGACCCACCCTGGAATGGGGGCATGGCGGGTCCTGCTGGCTGCCCCCACCTGTGCTCCTGTTGCCCTTCTCACCATCCTGCTATTGCCATTATTCGGGGAGAAAGTCTGGGGAGCGGCTCCTGGGACCAGAGAGGAAAGGCCAGGCTCCAGGAGAAGCGTGGTCAGGGCAGGCAGCCCCGCCCCCCCCCCCCCCCCACCGATGAAGCCGGGCTCCCTCCAGACTGTGGGGCAGGTGTGCCTCTGACTGGCTCTGGCAGAGAGCAGGATCATGGACACATATGCTTACACATGTTCCGTCGCATGTGCTTATACATGCTCAGACACAGGTTTAGACACACACTCTCACACCAGACTTGGCCCCTTGCTGGGCTGAGCTGAGCACTCAGGGGCTGCCTGGAAGCTGCACTCCTGCTCACGTGGCTGTGGCTGTGTGCGAGTGTGTGTGTGTGTCATGAGTGTCTGTGGACGCTCACACATACACATCTGGTTCTCTGTCTGAACACCAGTGGGCACACGCTCGGCACACATGTATAGGAGGCACATGCCTGCCCCTGCCCGCCCGTATCACGCCGACATGCGTGGGCTCAGTCTGAGCGTGTGTGTGGCTGAGCCGCCACGAAGTGCTGTATTCTGAGCCGTCGCCACCACCGCCATCGCTCTGCCTGCCTCAGCCTGGGGCGGCTCCAGATGTTGTTCCAACATTCCTCATTCGCTGCAGAAAATCAAACAAACAAATGAAAAATTAACGCCATTGTTAGCCAGGGACGCCCTGAGCTGCTGATGCTGCTGCCTCTAGCCAGCCCAGCTGGAGCAGATGGTGGAGGCCCCCGGGCTCACCTCAGGCCTTGGCATGGGGCGGAGCAGGCGGGCTGCTGTGGGCTGGAGTCTGAGAGGCTTCAGAGACATATGCATCTTCTGCCCTGCCTGGCCCCCATCCCCAGGGCCCTAAGGTGTGAAGGCAGGAGGCGCCTGGTACCTACTAAGTGATCCTTGCATGCCGTTTCCCCCACTTCTCATGAAACCCCCGAGGGACCAGGAAACCGAGCCCCGAGAAGGAAGTAGCCAGTGGCCACACAGCCAGTGAGCCAGTAGGGGGAGGCGACTGAGGTCCACAGTCTCCTGTGATCAGAGCCTCTCGCCACCCTGGGATGGTGGCCACACCTTCCTCCTGCTTCTCCTGTGCCAAGGAGTGGCGAGTCTGAGGCCTTTCCCTGTGGATCTGGGTGGGCCTAGAGACACCCTTGACTAGTCAGGTGTGGTGGACACCGAGTTGTGAGGTGCCCAGAAGAAGCCCGTGACTCCTACCTCTGGGCCATGCTGGAACTCTTGAGGGGTCACCCTGGTGAGAATATCTCAGCCTGCAGGACAGTGTCCAGTGAGCAGCCTGGCAAGGCCCAGCTTCTTCCTCTGGGTCAGGCGAGGCCAAGCTGGTGCAGGAAGCCACCTGGGGCCCTGCAGAGTTGCCGTCTCCCGCAACTCTCTCCTTCCTGCTCAGACCCCGGGCCTCAGAGACTATCCAGCTGGCCCAGCCTGGATATCTGATCCACAAAATTATGAGCTAGGAGACAATGATTATTGTTTTCAGTCACTAATTTATGAGGGTAGTTTGTGACAGAACAACAGAAAAGTGGAACACAGACACACACACAGCAGACACACACAACACAAATGTACACACAGATACACCCCGAGCCGGAAACAGACGCGCACACACAGACCCAAAGACACAGACACACAGACAGACACACAGACACACTCTGAGGCCAGTCCCTCCAGGAGCTCGGGAGCAGCAGGCCTGGAAGCTGGACATCAAGTTCTGTTTTCCAGGACGATCCGCAGGCAGAGCCCGAGATGGGACAATGGCTCCTCATTATCCCGTCGGCTTCATTGTTTGTGGGATTTCTCATTTGAATTCTTCCCAAGAATCAGAGTGAGCAATTTTATATGGAAATGCATAAAAGACTCGGAGAGCAAATAATTACCCGTGCTTGTGCCGTAGTAAACAGCTCTGCCGAGCGGGTCCTATAGCCTCGGTGTTGCCGGTCACGTCGGCTCCAGCCTCGAACCTCCAGGCCAGGAGCGGGGAGCAGGGAGGGCCGGGGCCAGTGGGCAGATGGCCGGGGAAAGGGACAGAAGGTGCTGGCAGGGAGCAGGAGGCTTCTGGGAGGAGAGTCACATCGTTTGCTGAGAAGGGTTGCACAAGCTTTGAGGTCTAAGGAGCCGCCTGGAGACACTATGGAGACTGGCTGTTTGTGTACAGCGCATGGCGGGCAGGGAGCGGCGGGCCAGATGTCCCTCCTTCATGCGACTGCCCGCGGGTGTGACACTGTGTGACAGGCGCCACATGCTCCCGTGTGCCCGTGTGACTTTGTGGCCTTGACTATGGGGCTGTGGCCACTGGGTGATGATTCTGGTGGTGTGGACAGGTGACAGGGGCTTTTCCGGCCTGTGGGCACGTGTCCGGGTGCGGGGTCTGTGTTTGTTCTGACCATGCAGGCCCATGTGGGGCTCTGGGGCTCAGCGGGCTTCATATTTCTGGGAAAAAGCGTGCACTGGTATCTTTGCCACAGCCAGGCCTTGGTGTGGGTCTGTGCTGTGTGTTTTTTTGAGAAGCCACGCTGTGTTCGAGGCTGGGGGTGGTGGTGGGGTTCAGAGGAAGTCGAGGTTCCTTCTGATGTCAGGCATTGGATGTTCGAGAACAGCCACTCAAAATAGAGGTTTTTGTTTGTTTTTGTTTTGGGGCCATATTTGGTGGTGCTTAGGGGTTATTCCTGGCTCTGTGTTCTGGGATAACTCCTGGCAGGGTTCAGGGGACCATCTGGGGTGCCAGGCATCCAAGTCGGGTTGGCCACATGCAAGTCAAATGCCCTACCTGCTGTGCTATTGCTCCAGCCCCAAACATAGAGTTTTTTGAGCCTTGTGGTAGTAGCTCCAGGGAGAAGCAAGAGGCTTGCCACGTAATCACCCCATGCAGAAGCCGAGGGTGACCTTGATCATTCTAACAGCATCAGTTTGGGTTGTTGTGAAAGTAAAGCCCCCAGCATCTCACCCAGGACCCCTTGATGTGAACTTATTCCCAGCTTCTTTGAGGAAGTGATGTTTAGGCTTAAAGCAGGGATTGGTCAGGTCAAAGGGGATTGCGGACAGCCACGGGTGAGAGTGTTGCAGGCAGAGGGGATGCAGAAGGCTCTGCCATACCACAGAGGAATCTTCTTGGGAAAAATAGGCAGGAGGCCTGGCAGGGCACTGTAGAAAAGGAAGGTGACAGGTATCTGATGTTTGGGATCTCCCAGGGCATGGGAATGGCTATAGGCTTCATCCTATAAGCCACAGAGGCCAGGGAACGTTCAGAGGGTCTCACTTCTGCTCTGTTAAGTCCAAACTGCAAGGACCAATCTGGTAATGCATGAGAAGCATCGTGTAGATCTAGCCTGGGGGCTGAGACTGGTGCAATAGCAGGAGGTATAGAGACACCAGGCCCATGTCAGGTGGTGAGTGACAAGCCTGGAAGCTGCCTGGGGTGACACCCAGGCCTCTGGTTCAGGCTTGGGCCTGTGCGAGGTGGGGTGAAGGGGGGCTTTGGAAAGCAGAGTTCTTTTTTTTTTTTTTAAATACTGTACACTATGAGGTACAGTCGTAGACTTACAAATTGTTTCAGTTATACAATGATCGAGTACCCATCCCTCCATCAGTACCCATGGAAAGCAGAGTTCTAACAGAGCAACCACATTGCAGTTGCTCAGAGACGCAGAAGGGGAGGTCCAGCAAGCTGGGGTAGATGAAAGCCCGGAGGTCAGGAGGATTCCTCTGGAGACAGGCATTCACAAGGAGTGGGAAAGGAGAACCGTGGAGGAGCAGGGGGTGAGTGGATCAAGAAGAGAGGTGGCAGAGTGCGCCGTGTAGAGCCAGCACAATGTTCCGCATGGGACTGAAGACTCCAGGGCTGGCTACTGAGCATATGCCCCAAAGATCTAGAAGCAAGGACTCAGGAGATATTTGTAGCCAACATTCACAGCAACAAAGTTCATGAAAGTAGGAGGCAGAAGCCGCCTTCTCATGGCTGGATGAGCAAACAGAGGTAACACAGCCACACAAAAGACCATTCTTCAGCATTAAAAGGGAACGGCGTCTGACACATGATCCAACAGGAACGAGCTTAGCAAAATGAATTCTGAGAAGTGAAATAAGCCAGGCACAAAAGGACAAATACTGTCTGATCCCTCTTATTGGGGCTACCTAGAACCGTCACAGTCACAGAGACAGAAAATAGAATAGGAATTGTTGGGGTGGGGATTGGAAGGAAAAGGGAGTGTTTATTTAATGGGTGTGGATTTTTTGGCTTGGGATGAGGAAGAGATCCTGGAGATGATGGGTGATGGTAATGCAGTGAGAATAATGTATTTATTTTTTTTAATTTGTTTTATTTTAATTTTTAAATTTTTTATTTTAATGAATCATCGTGAGATACATTTACAGACTTACAGACTTTCATGATTGCATTTCAGTCAAACAATGTTCAAGTACCCACCTCTCCACAAGTGCCCATTCCCCACCCCCAATGTTCCCAGTATCCCTCCCCTCACTCCCACCCCTTCCCACCTCTTGCCTCTGTGGCAGGCAAAATCCCTCTTCTTCTTTCTCTCCCTTTGGGTGTTATAGTTTGCAATACAGGTAACAAGCAGCGATCATGTTTGGTCCATAGTCTACTTTCAACATGCATCTGTTATCCCGAGAGATCCCTCCAACCATCATTTATTTAGTGCTCCTCTCTCCATCCCAGCTACCTTTTCCCCTAGCACATGAGATCGGCTATCAAGCGAGAATAATGTACTTAAGTCTGTTAGAGTGTACATGGACATTGACTAAAATGGTAACCCGAGCATTATTGTCTTTGAAAAACAGACATTTGCACACACAAACACACTCCCCCCATCCTAGGCCAGGGAGCCAGCCTGCCTGCTGGGTTTGAGGCAGAGTTCTCTCACCTACAAGCTCTGTGACCTTGTACAGTTGTGGGACCTCTCTGAAATCTGGGCATTTAGCTGGTCCAATGGAGGGTTACAGCGAAGATTCAATGAGCAAGTCTGGCGGATGTGTTAGAACACACACATCTCTGTGACTACCGTCTAGTCTTTGTGACAGGCAGGACAGAACCTGGGAGGAGGTGACACTGGGTCAGGAGCCACTGGTGGTGGGTTGGTGCTCTGGGCAGGTGGCAGGGGTCAGTCTCATTCCTCTGGAGTCTGGCCTGGCAGACACCATCACTGGGCAGTGTTGGAGGACCATAGCCTCACCACTGAACAGGGCTGCTGGGGTCATGTGTGGCAGAGCAGGGGCACCCGGGATGACATTAGTGGCAAAAGGGGGGCCTTTTTGAGAGGTGGTAAGCGGGGAGGGCATTGGGATGCTGCTGGCAGAGTCTCCGCCTGGTCAGGGGCTTCAGGGGAGACTCTGAAGGAGCCTGTATTAGGTTTCTCCAAGAAATGGAACCAAGTGTGTGTATGTGTGTGTGTGTGTGTGTGTGTGTGTGTGTGTGTGTGTGTGTGTGTTACAGTATCTGGCTTTATATTTATAAGGAAATGAGGAATTGGATCACATGGTTCTGGAGATGGCCATGTCTCAATCTGTAGGCTGCAGCAGCAGATTTAGGACCCAGGAGGGTTGGGGGTTCAGTTCCAATTCCACGACCGTTTTGCTGGAGAATTCCCTCTTGTTCTGGGCAGGACTTTTATTCTGTGCCCAGGCCTTCAACTGTTTGGATAAGGCTCATCTGTTGTTGGAGAGATTTACTTTGTAAAAATGTTTTGAAGCATAATAGATTTTATTTGAAAATTTTGAGGAAAGTTTAGGGGGAGAGAGAGAGAGAGAGAGAGAGAGAGAGAGAGAGAGAGAGAGAGAGAGAGAGAGAGAGAGAGAGAGAGAATGTGGTCCAAAGAGAGCACAGGCTTCTTTAGAGTGGAGCGAAAACCCCGTACATATCCCAGCATTAAGACATAAAGAAGGTATGAAAATACACATCTCAAGAGGGGCAATGTGGGCTCCACATGTGCTCGGGCACCACATGTGCTCAGCAATAACACATGGGTGCAGGTAGCACATGCACCAAGAACATCTGCTTTAAACCAACTGAGTCCATGTGTTTATTGACTTTTGTATTTTATTTTTTGGGGCAGGGACACACCTGTGCTCCTGGATCACTCATGGCCAGGCTCAAAGGACCATATATGGTGTTGGGGAATTGACCCAGGGCCAACCACATGCAAGGCAAGTACCTTACCTGCTATACTCCATGGATTTAAATGTTAACTTGATTCCCAAACAACTTGGGACATTCCAGAGACATCGAGAATAACATTTGACCTGGAGTATTTGATCCTGTGGCCCAGTGAAGTGGACACAAAACTAACCACCACGGGGACTGATTTCTGTGTGGCCTTGACTCAGGACAGGCAGACAGGATGCCTGGTGGGTCTCCCTGCTGTGTGGTGGTGACTCATATCATCCCCTCCATGAGAGCCACAGAGATGCCAGCCAGTGGGAGTCTGATAAGTCACACTGCTTGCTCCAGGGACAAATGCCATGTTCTAATTCCTAGCTACAAGGTCCTGCTTAGCTGCTTCCCTGTTCACCATGTTACCTGTCCATGCCCGTTCACATCTGTGTGTTTTAGATCCCCTCTCACCCATTTTTATCGAGGTACTATGATTAATACTGCTAATAATAGTTGTATGCATGCATCATTCCCACACTGCCCCCACCAGCAGTGTATCTGCTAGGCTCAGTTCTGTAGAGCAACTCTCAGGTTCTGATGCATTTGTTATTCCCTTAATATGTTTCTTTATACCCCACACATGAGAGAGATCATTCTGTGCCTGGCCCTTTCCTTCTGACTGACTTCACTCAGCGTGTTCCCCTCTAGTTCCATTCTGGTAGTGGCAAATTGCATGATTCCATCTTTTCTTATAGCCAAGTAGTATTCCACTGTGTATATTCCCCACAATTTTTTTATCCAGTCATCTGTTCTTGGACATTTGGGCTGTTTCCAGACTTGGGCTATTCTGAATTGTGCTGCAATGAACATAGGAGCACAAAATGTCTTTTCTAAATAGAGTTTTTGGGTCCCTGGGGTAGATGTTGAGAAGTAGAATTGCTGGGTCATATAGAAGCTCAATTCTTAGCTTTTTCAGAAGTGTCCACAATGTTTTCCAGAGAGACTGGACCAGCTGACAATCTCACAAACAGTGGGTGAGGGTCTTTCTCCCCACTTCACCCCTGCCCTCTGCTACCCAGCCTCAGTGGTCAGTCTGTTCCCTGCCTCGTCTCTCCACATGGGCATCAGGGATGCTGGCTCTGATTTCATGAAAAGCCACCCCACATTGTACCCACAATTCTTGATCCCCACATTTCTTCATTTGCCTGACAATTTCTCTGTGCCTCTGGACTGGGTCCTGGGCAGCCAAATGCTGATGTGATATATATGGGTTAGGATGAAGCCAAGGGATGGGATGAGGACAGGTGAGCAGGAATCTGTGGGAGCAGAGCTGAGAAACATGGGGGGGAACATCCCCCCACTACCGCTTTCCCATAGACAGCAGATTTGGCTCGATCCAATGTGCAGGGCCTGTGTCCTAGTGACAGGGCCCCTGTGAGTGAGAGGCTGTCACTCAGCTGTCCTTGTGCTGGGAATAAAAGCTGAGGCAGGCAATGCCACTGTTGAGGGGTTAGCGTTTGGGGGACATCGGCGCCCCTACAACTCCATTAGCATTTCTCTTCTAAAAGGACCCCAAATAAAAATAGAAATGAAAGCAATGTGCTTGCTATTCAAATGTCCCTGAACCATCTCTTCTAATTGGGTTATCAACCCTAAGCCCAAGTAGAAATTCTAGAACCAAGATAAATACCAGCCATTAAGCTTTCTTTTACTACTTTTTAACCCTCCCCATCCCCCAAATCAGCTTTTATTATTTTATATTTATTTATTTATCTTTTTGGTTTTGGGCCATACCCAGCAGTGCTCAGGGCTTACTCCTGGCTCTATACTCAGGAATCACTCCTGGCAGTGCACAGGGGACCATATGGGGTACAGGGAATTGAACCCAGGTTGGCTGCATGCAAGGTAAGTGCCCTCCCTGCTGTACTATTGTCCCAGCCCCTATTATTTTATTTTTAATGGTATTGGGGGACCTTGTGGTGCCAAGGATGAAACTCAGGGTCTTACATATGCTAGGTATGTGCTCTACTATTTGAGCCATCTCACCAGCCCCAAGTTCTACTCCATTATTATTATTGAGGTGGAGTTTTTAACTCTACCTGGTGGTGCTTGGGAACTTTATCTTCCTGGTGGTACTTGAAGGAATCATACAGGGTTCTGGGGATAGAACCAGGGTTGGCTGCCTGCAAGGCAATGCCTTACCCCTGTGTTATCTCTCCAGTCCCTTAAAGGTAAAGGTAAAGGCCCTCCCGTTGTTCGTCGATTTGCTCGAGCGGGCCCAGTAACGTCTCCATTGGAGACTTTGTTGTTACTGTGTCTGGCATATCGAATACTCTCGGTAGCTTGCCGGGCTCTCCGAGAGGGGCGGAGGAATCGAACTCGGGTCGGCCATGTTGGCTGCATGCAAGGCAAACGCCCTACCGCTGTGCTATCGCTCCAGTCCCTTATTATATATATATATTTTTTTGCTTTTTGGGTCACATCTGGCGGTGCACAGGGGTTACTCCTGGCTCTACACTCAGGGAACCATATGGGATGCTGGGAATCGAACTCGGGTTGGCCGCGTGTAAGGCAAACGCCCTACCCGCTGTGCTATCTCTCCAGCCCCCGCTTATTATATTCTTAAACAGTTCATCTAGAGGAGAGCTTCCCAAAATGGGCCATACTGGGCACAGGAGCACCGGACTGATGGTGGGAGGGGGTGGTAGTATCATTGGGTACAATTGGGAGGCACTTTTTGTTCACTTAAAGGAGCTAATCACTGGAGGTGGGGACTGCGGGCTGGTGGTGATGACACCGAGTAACTGTTTTTTTTTTTTTTTTAAGGTTCCAATAGGACAAATAAGTTTGGGAACTTCTGTTCTAGTGCTGCCACTTCTTTGGGCTGGGTACTGTTTCCATGGTCCACTGCTCCATAACAAACCAGTCTAAAGCTCGATAGCTTTGGTGGCAAACATCTGTTTTCTCACCATCTCCGGGTCAGGAGTGTGGGGTGGCTTAGCTGCATAGCTCCAGGTCACACGCCTTCAGGTGACTGCGATCCAGGTGCCAGCAGTGCTGCTGTCAAACATGACCCATGACCTGCTCCCAGAATGAGGCATTACCCTTGCTGGGCTGTGGGCAAGAGGTCACAGCACCACTCACTATGGTCTGCATGACCCCGCAGCTAAAGGGTCTGGACACGAGCCAGCCAAGGCGCTGAGCAGGAGGACGCAAATCTTTTCTGACCTAGTCACTGAGGTGGATTGTCATTTTGCCTTTCATTAGAAGCCCGTCACCAAGCTCAGCTGCGCTCAGGGGGCAGGGGACTAAGCACCATTTAACTCCAAGGACCTGAACACTCGAATGATGTGAAGGGTTAGATTTAGGGTTGTGGGTAGGACTGTCCTGGGAACATCAGACTTTAACCAGGCTAATGATAAATGACGACTTTTATGTGGTTCCTTGAGTTGTTTCAGCTGGAGAGATAATTAGCAGAACAAAAAAGGCAAGTATTCCCGGACCCTTCAGTCAAATGTTACTTCCTAAATCAGAACTTTATCTACAATTTTAGCAAGAGGGATGGGTCCTGTGCAGGCAAGGCTTGTCTACCCCTGGCTGTACTGTGTTGTGACACATACTTGCACAGACTCTGTCGCAATGCTGAGAGTCAGACAGCAGAGCTGGGGCTGCACTGGGCCATGTGGCTGGCACTGGGGACCAAACTAGAGGCCTCATGCTTGCAAGGCAGGTGCTCTGCCATCCGCAAGGGCTCTGAACAGGCCTTCCTGAGGAAGGCTGCTCTTGGGGAAAGCACAAAGCACAGAAGCCAGGCTTTGCACTTAGACTGAACTCAGCTCTTATCCTGGCTTGGCGTAGCAATTTGAGTCTTAGCAAATTCCCCTCTGTGCATCTCTTTCAAGACCTCTAAATTCAAGATACTGAAGAAGGGGCCGGAGCTATTGAACAGCAGGTAGGGCACTTGCCTTGCACACGGCCAACCTGGGTTTGATCCCTGGCATCCCATATGGTCATCTGTGCACCATCAGGAGTAATTCCTGAGTGGAGAGCCAGAAGTAACCTCATGCACCACAGGGTATGGCCCAGAAACAAACAGAAAAAAGATTCTGAAACAAGAGAGGCTGCAGGTCATTGTAAATGCATGAGGGGCTGGGACTACAGATCTCCTACAACTGCCAAACAAAAATTCTTCTTTGGGAGCCTCTCACTGGGAAATGTCAGGCTCCAAAGGGTGGGTGGTATGTGGAGCAGGGCAGGGGTCCTGCGGGTGCAGCCATGCTCACATTCTGGGTCTCCTGTCTTCTGCCTGCCCCAGCCTGCTGCACTATTGATTTCACCAATAATGATAATGATGGACCATAAATGAAGAATCTGGGTCCCAGCCAGGCACATTTGGAGCGGGGTTGAGAGGGCGGGTGCAGGGGAAGGGGCTGCCCTTCACGACCACTGACTTGTACCAGACGGTACAGTTGTGACCTGTCACCTGGTCTCTGCCAGTGGTGACATTAGCCTCCTGCCAGCTGCTTATTAGGTGGTGATTGCAGCGCACTCCATGGCTGAGGCAGCGCCAGAAAGCAGAGGTCAGGCCCTGGGGGCATTGTGGGGCCTGGGGATACCGTGAGGCCTAGAGACACTGAGGGGCCTGGGGACACTGTCAGAAACTGGGGGATACTGCAGGACCTGGGGGACACTGTGGGATCTGGGGGACACTTCCAGGACCCGGGGGACACTGCAGGGCCTGAGGGACACTGCAGGGCCTGGGGACACTGCCAGAACCCGGGGACACTGCCAGGGGCACCCAGGTGTAGGCGCTTTGCTCTCCCTGTGATCCTGGGACACTTTGAGTCCTCCTGGCCCTCCATGTTCTTTCTTGGCTAGGGTAGGATCTGGGGGCTTTGGCATGTCCCTGCAGCCTCCTGTTGACACAGGAGGTGATGGTGCCTGTTAAGGCAGGCAGTGGCCTTACCCACCAGGCCACAGGTCTGAAAAGGCCAGGAGGCTGCACAGTGCCGTGCCTGGGTCTCTGGCATCACTGTGGCGAATTTCAGCTCTGTTCTGGGCCTCGTGGGCCAAATCTCGGGGTCTGCGTGGGGAGGACAGCTCTCCAGGTGAGCCGGTGCTGGAGTTTTGGGAATCCCTGCCTCAAGGCATTGTCCCTTCCTCCCAGGACCCCGCTCATGCTCCTCCTCCCACCTGAGGAGGGAGAGGCTGACAGGCCTCTGCTGAGGAGTGAGCCCTTGGATGGGTGTCTCTTCCCTCTGCTAGAGCTCGACACCCTGAACCTCACCGGGGGACTGGGGACCAGGGTGTTTGAAGAGCTCAATAGCTCTGCTCTCGGCTTCAACCTCTTTTAATTAGCTTTGCGAAAGATTTCCAAAGAAAAACCTGAACTCATCACAAATCACACTGAGGTCCTAGTGGAGGCTGTGGATGTGGGGGCTCAGATGGGATCTTTGTACTGTGGGTGTACGTGTGTGTGGGTGAGTGTGTGCTTGTGCACACACGGTGGTGAGTGTGTGTATTTGTACATGTGCAGGGGTGAGTGTGTGCTTGTGCACGCACAAGGGTGAATGTGTTCTGCATGAGTTGGGGTGTGTGTGCTTGTGCACACATGGGGGTGAGTGTTCGGTTGTGCATGCACGGGGGTGAGTGTGTGCTGCATGCATGAAGGT
Organism: Sorex fumeus; assembly: GCF_029834395.1. Classification (NCBI taxonomy): domain Eukaryota; kingdom Metazoa; phylum Chordata; class Mammalia; order Eulipotyphla; family Soricidae; genus Sorex; species Sorex fumeus. The sequence continues at coordinate 51,676,435 of NW_026606104.1, forward strand.
GAGTGTGTGCATTTGTGCACATGTGGGGGTGAGTGTGTGCATTTGTGCACACGTGGGGTGAGTGTGTGCTGCACGAGTGGGGATGAGTGTGTGTGCTTGTGCACACGTGGGGGCGAGTGTCTGCTTGTGCATGTGCGGGGGTGAGTGTGTGCTGCATGCATGGAGGTGAGTGTGTGCATTTGTGCACACGTGGGGGTGAGTGTGTGCATTTGTGCACTCGTGGTGTGAGTATGTGCTGCATGAGTGGGGATGAGTGTGTGTACTTTGCATGTGTGGGAGTGAGTGTGTGTTTGTGCATGCATGGGGGTGAGTGTGTGCTACATGAGTGGGGGTGAGTGTGTCTGCTTGTGCACACACAAGGGTGAGTGTGTGTGTTTGTGCACATGTGGGGTGAGTGTGTGCATTTGTGCTTGCATCGGGGTGAGTGTGTTGCATGAGTGGAGACGAGTGTGTATGCTTGTGCATTCGTGGGGGTGAGAGTGCGCGTGGCAGGTGGGGGTGTGAAGGGTGTCCCTGGGGAGTGCTGGCTGGGGTCTGCGTGCCATGCTGCCTCCTCTCCGGGAGCCCCTGTCAGGAGCTTACCCCTCCTCCCTCGGAGGTATTAGTCCTGATAGCTGAAATGCAGGAGACCCTCATTGCCGCCTCTGGTTTGGCTGTTCGACTTCCTTAGAGCCTCAGCTCTGGGTTCCCTGACGGTCACTATGGCCTGATGAGTAGCCAGGGGACAGCAGTGTCCCTGCTGTGGGGACCATCCTTTGGGCCCCATTTGAGGACTGGAAGAGGCTGCAGCTGTTTCCCCCCCCCCCCCCCTTACCAGGTGGTGCTCAGGGCTTAATCCTGGCTCTGTGCTGAGGAATCACCCCTGGCGGAGGTTGGGAACCATGTGGGGATCCAGGGACCAAACCCGAGCTGGCTGAGTGCAAGGCAGACACTCCTCTTTGGCCCTGCAAGGGTCCTTTGAAACACTGCCGACCACCCCCCCACCATGCCTGGAGCCTCTGCACCCTCAAGAGCCCGCTCGCTCACCTGGGCTTCCTCTGGGGGCGAAGCCTGCTGGGCTGCGGGTTCTCAAGCCTCCCCCTTGGAGCCATCCAGTCACAGCATTTCACCCTTTCAGCCTTGGGGTGAAAGGGCCGGGGGCATCTCACGATGCTTCAGCTGAGAGTGGGGGCGCACCTGCACACCCACCTCACCCAGTCCTTCTTCCACCGCGGCATTCCTTGCTGGGAGCAGCCCTGTGTGCATTCGAGTAAATTTATGGCATAATCCCACATGGAAATGCATGGAAATGCTGCCAATTACCATCAAGTCAGAGAGAGACTTGGTCCCAGCCGCCCTCGCCGGCGGCCCACTGTCTGCCAGCTCCCAGTGGGCCGGAAACCGCAGGGGCCAGAAGCCAGCGGGGCTGGTTTCCACTCGCAGAGCGGGCACTGGTCTCCGGCTCTTTGTTCCTCTCACCTGGCCGTGAAGGTTTCCAGCGGGCCTGCTCCTGGGTCCTCTGCCTCAACGCCCAGCAAACTGGGGGAATGTCATTCCCGAGTCTCGGCAAAGCCGACAGCTGATGCGATTTATCTAACTGAGATCAGTTCATCAAACTTGGGTCGCGCTGAGCCGCTGGAAAGACGGAGAAATCTGATAGGATCGTGGCTGCTCAGAATGCAAAGGGTCCTGGAGGGTTTGGAGACGCACGAGCAGAGCCTCCTCAGGCCTGCAGTGTGAGACACGGCTGCACCCTGGAAGCCCGGGGCAGCTGCAGAGCCCATGTCTGAAACAGGGTCAAGCAGGTCCACATCGCAGGTTCTGGGTGCCGAGAAGAGCCCAGGGCCGGGGTCTGGACATCTGGTGGGCACCACCAGGGGGACGGCTAGGCCTTGCAGTCAGTTGATCTGGCTCAGGGGACAAGTCTCACCACCTCCCTCCCTGCTGTGTGTCCTGGGGTGAGTCACTTAATCTCTCAGAGTCTCACTGTTCTTCTCTAGGGAACGCTGTGACGATTCTTTCTTCTCAGGGAGGTGGGAAGTTGGCTGAGCCCCTTCGGACTCCTTAAAACCTTAGTTTGTATAGGACTGGCTGAGAGTCAGTGCACTGCAGGGGACCCGGCTTCGGGGTGGGAGGATCTGGGGAGGCTTCAGGGAGGAGGTGCGGGTTCCAGGCCTAGCAGGATGGATGTGTGCTTGGAGAACAAGGGAGTGCCCTTTATTTGTAAAGAAACAGCTAGGGGCTGTGCCCCATCTTCACCAGGGAGAGGGGTGGCCGGGGCTAGAAGAGAGGGGGTGCCTGCCTCTTTATCAGGGCTTCTGTCTAGCCCTTCCCAGTTCCATTTGCACCACAGGGAACTTATCAGTGCGCAGAGCCGCAGAGCCGGGCTTACCGGGACCAATTTCCTGCCATCCATCAGAATAGTGGCGTTAGTAGGCCTCATGGAGGGGAGGGGGTTGGGGTGCTTTCCCTCAGAGCCTCCCCTCGCCTCCCGGGCTGCCCTCTGCCCCTCAGGTCTGCCGCTCCCCCACCCACAGGAGGAGGGAGGGGAAGTGAGGTTCTGGTACCTGCAGGACGGCTGGCTAGAGAGTGGGTGAGCAGGACAGAGAGGAACGTGGGCTGAAGGGGCGCTGAGGCTTGTGTGGGAGGGGGCCATGGATACTCTGGAATCATTCGACCCTGCAGCCTCAGGTGCCCTGAGCAGGGCTATGGAGATCTCGGCAGCTCCCAGACCCAGGACAGGGGGTGGATCCAGTGACCCAGCAGAGCAGAGCTCCCGGCCCCGCCCAGTCCAGGGCTCAAAGCTGCTGGGGCAGCCCCTCCATGATTTAAAGGCCTGGGCTGACCCTAGCTCTGCAACTGCATTGCTGCCCACCTCCTCCAGGATGCTTACCTGGACGTAACTAGAAACTCGCAGATCCCCAGGTGCCTTGGGTCAGGGGCTCAGCAAGGTCTGTAGGGCTTCCTCCAGTCCCGGTTTTCTCAGCTAGATATAGAGCTACAATTAATTATGCACCATTATATGCTAGGCCTGGGCTAAGCACTGTAGGACTGTAGCACTGTCCTCCCATTGTTCATCGATTTGCTCGAGCAGTCACCAGTAATGTCTCCATCGTGAGACTTGTTACTGTGTTTGGCATATTGAATACATCACGGGTAGCTTGCCAGGCTCTGCCACGTGGGCGGGATACTCTCGGTAGCTTGCCGGGCTCTCTGAGAGGGATGGAGGAATCGAATCCCAGTCAGCTGCATGCAAGGCAAACACCCTACCCACTGTGGTATTGCTCCAGCCCAGCACTTGCCATATATTGATTGATTTAATTCCTTATTAACTTACAGGGATGGACACAATGGAAATCACCCACCTTGTTTTTTTTTAAAGAAAATGGGTTCTGAGAAGCTGCATCATTGCTCAAGGCCCCAGCACAGTGGGTAGGGTGCTCGCCTTGCAGGCAGCCAACCCAAGTTGCGTCCCCTGCATCGCATAGGTCCCCAAAGCCCTATGGAAGATGGGTGGCAGGTGTGATCCCTGGAGTGCAGAGCCAGGAGTAAGTCCTGAGCACATCTGGGTGCTCCCCCAAATCAAAACAAAACAAACTCACCTCCTTAGATAATGCCGTCTGATGGACCACGTGCTTTGTTCTTTCCCTCCCGAATCAGGCCCAGACCCTTCCACCTCGGCAGGCTCTTCCCTCCCAAGGGATTTAGGGATCAGCCACCCGCCTCCCACCAGAGGGGATACTCTGAGAGCAGAGACCTCGCCTGCATCCCCCACCCGCCCCATGTCTCTCAGTCATGGTCAGTGCCCAGAAATGTGCCTCAAATGAGGAGTCTATTTAATGAATTAAAGAATAATGAATGGGGCCCAAGGAGAGCCCAGTGGACTGAGTACATGCTTTGCATGGGGGCGACCTGAGTTGATCTTCAGCACCAAGTCATCCCCAGAGCCCTGCTGAATGTAACCCCCAAGCTAAAGCAAATAAGGAATGGATAAATCCATGCATCCATGCCCATGGCTAACAGCAGAGCCCGAATTCCCACCAGAGGCCAGGCTGAGACACCACTGTCTGCTGGTAGGCCCCGCCCAGGTTGCGTGTCAGTGCTGAGACAAGCAGCCAATGGAGAGAGGGTCTCCGGGGAGGCCAGGCAGGTAGGATTGCCCTGGATCTGCAGCCAAGTCAATTCCAGACCCAGCCCCTCTTCAGGTTCCTGGGTAGAGATGGGGACCAGTTTGGGGTGACTGGGGTGCGTTGCAGAGGGAGGGTGGGTGACTTCTTTTGCATTTTCTGAAGCCTTGCCCCTTCCCCCCTGGAGGAGTCGGAAGAGGCTGGATCTGTTATCTAAACCCAGCACGGCTGGAGCAGGCTGGGTGCTCTGCTGGGCTGGGTGTGCTCTGAGCTGAGCTCAGACATTTATTAGTGTTTGGGAAGGGGGAGGGATTCTATTTGTCTGGGAATGAAGGGGACGGGGGAAAAGCTTTCGGGAGCTGAGTGGCAGGAGAGATAAGCCTGATGTGTGACTTTCTGACGCTTGGTTGGTTTGAAAATAAGTCCTGGGCCCAGATACCGGATTGACAGGGGGATCAGAGGGGCCATTGGCTTCCTGCCTCCTGACTTGCAAAGGGCCCCAGAGTCAGGAGTCTGGGTCCTAGTGCCCCAGGGGTGGGTGGCTGCTGGGGTGGGGTGGGGGTGTGGAGGTGCGGGGTGAGGCGGTCCAGGCTGCTGTGTGTTGGGAGCAGACACAGACTCTGAGTTTCTGGGTTTGTCTTGGTTTCTGTTCTGAGTGCTTGGGCTCACAGGCGAAGGGCTGAGAAGGCCTGGACATCTTCCAGATCAATATACCCTGCCCCAGGCTGCAGGGGGGTGAGCAGTGTGGATCCTGCAACAACAGCTGTCCTTCAGCTGTTGGGGCGCAGAAGGGGCATCGGCAGGGAGGAGCCACCCCCGTCCCTTTCCTATTCTTGAGTCCCTCCCCCATCCTGCCTTGTGACCAGGGCTGGTTATGTCCCCAAGTGACCAGGGCTTCTGTCATTCAGTCTGACCTGACCAAGCCCGACCTTGCCCTGCAGACCTGTGAAAGGTCTTTTTCTCGGTCAACCCTGCTTCTGGGGCGAACCAGCTGTGTGTGTGTGTGTGTGTGTGTGTGTGTATGTGGTGTGGTATGGTGTGTGTGGTGTGTGTGGTGTATTGTGTTGTGTGTGGTGGTGTGTGTGTGGTGTGGTGTGTGTGTGGTATGATGTGTGGTGTGTGGTGTGTGTGGTATGATGTGTGGTGCGTGGTGTGTGTGGTGTGTATTGTATGTGAGTTGTGTATAGTGTGGTATGGTGTGTGTGTGGTATGTGTGTGGTGTGTGTGGATTGTGGTGTGTGTGTGGTCTGTGGTGTGTGTGTAGTTTGTGGTGTGTGGTGTGTGGTATATGTGTGTGTATGGTATATGTGTGTGTGTGGTGTGTGGTGTGTGTGGTGTATGAGTGGTTTGTGGTGTGGTGTGTGTGGTGTGGTGTGGTATATGTGTGTATGGTATATGTGTGTGTGGTGTGTGGTGTGTGTGTGGTTTGTGGTGTGGTGTGTGGTGTGTGTGGTGTGGTGTGGTATATGTGGTGTGGGGTGTGTGTATGTGTGTGTGGTGTGTAGTGTGGTGTGGTGTGCGTGTGTGATGTGTGTGGGAGGTTTATGTGTGTGTGTGTGGTGTGTGGTGAGTGTGTGTGGTGTGTGTGTGTGTGTATTTGGTTTCTGATCACCAGCCAACCCTGAGCTCCCAGGTTTGTTAGGATTGCTCCACCATAGCCTGACTGCCCCGCATCTCCTGAGCGTCCTGTTTGATGCAGTGGAGTGGCTCTGGAGGGTGGGCCACTTCTTCCCTGAGCTGGTGGAGGTGAAGCCGAGGCCCCCAGCGTTTGTTCTAGCCCTTCTGGTCCTGGGCCCTCTTCCAGACTTGTAGGAGGATTTTGCTCCAAGGGAGTGGAGTCAAACCCTGACCCCGAGGAAGCCATCCAGCTCTCGGAGAGCTGGCGTCAGGCCCTTGGCCTCTGCATGCCCTGGCTCTGCCCACCCAGGCCCCAGCACGGTGATGTCTGGGGAGCCGTTCCTGGGGGGTGGGCTCAGCATGAGAGGGGGACATGCTGTGCCCCAGCCTGGGCTGGGGACTCTTCTCCAGGGCTTCTCTCAGGCAGGACTTTGAGGAGGCACTGGGGGTCCTTCTGTATTCCCCTGGTGTCGGAGGGCTGCCTGAGTGTCCAGCACTGGGCAGCTTTTTGGTCACCCTGTCTCTAAAGGTGGTTTAAATGGAAGCATTCCAACATGAATCTTTTTACAGAAACCAAGCCCCAAACCAGGATGGTTCTCCCGCATCTGCCCACACAGTGGCCCTTCACAGGGGCAGCAGAAGGGATCACTCGCCTGGTTTCCCAAGGCTGCTCTCTGCCCGTGCCAGCTGTCCATCACAGGCCCGAGGGTTGGCTTCCCTTCTGGGGTGAGGGAACCCGGGTGGTGGGCCTCACTCTCTTTTTATCTGCCAAACGAGGTGATGATAATTGGGGTGACCACCAGGCTTTGGGCACTACTGAGGCTGGTGCTGTGCATTTGTTTTCCTGAGTGATGGTGTCTCTTAGCCTCCCTGTTGGACAGACAAGGAAATCCGCCTGGGAAAGGTGAAGTACCAGGCTCAAGTTCATGTCTGAAGGGGGCAGCCTGGATTCAAACACAGGTCTCTGCACCTCTGCCCACGCTCATCTCTGCACCTCTGTCCACCCTCATCTCTGCACCCCTATCCACCCTCATCTCTGTGCATCTCTGTCCACACTCATATGGCTTTTGAGACAAGATGGGGCCAGGGGCCAGTGCTGCAGCTGGCCTTCCCACTGGCAAAGTGCTGACACCTGCTGTTCAACTGGGGATGGGCCTGGGTGGTGCCACTGGTCTGCCTCCCCTCCCCTCCTTTCCTCTCCCCTTCCCTCCCCTCTTTCCCTTGTCCCTCCAAAGAGAGGGAGGCAGAAAGAGCTCGTGGAGCTCCTCACAGGTCCCCACCCTGATTCTCACTGGGTGGTGATACTGTTTTTCCCCTGGCTTTAGGGACCTCCTTAGACCTACCTGTGCCCACACTGTGTCCTGCCCCTCCTCCTCCTATGGCTGGGCCTAGGACTGCCATGGACAATGGCATGATAGCTCACCTGGGGCAGGAAACAGTTTGTCAAAGTGTGCTGAGACTCCCTTCAGCACCATGAAAGCAGGAGGCCTTGAGGAGCAGGGTGGAGCTTCCTTGACCAGCAAGGCCCTGCCAAAGGCGACAGAGACTCAGGAGAAAGAGGAAGTGGTTCTAGTCCCTGGCGGTCACTTCCTGGCACCCCAAGGTCTCACTCAGGTGGGGTGAGACCATTTCTCCATTCAGGGGAGGTTCCAGTTTCCACCCTGGGGACCAGCACCTTTGGGCTTCTCAGCATTATTCCCCTGTGGCTTCCATTCCCTCCTTCCCCACCTGACCATGAGTAAAGTCCTCTTTCTGCTGCCCCCAGGAGAAATCAAATGTGGCACAAAAAACTTGGAGCCAAAGCTGTATGTTCCTCACATTGCAGGCACACTGGGATGGGGGAGGCCACAGCACCCGAATATGGAGGCCCTCAAATCATGTCCCTCCCCTCAACCCACGGTGCCTGGTTCCACGTGTTGCTGCAGGGAACCAGTCTAGCTCATTCCACTGTGGCATTTATTGTCCGTGATATAGGTGTGTGTGTGTGTGGGGGGAGGATGTTGGGAACAATCTAGCAGTCAGGGCACAGCCCTCAGAAACCACTAGATTGGGGCCTTCTGGCTGGCAGGGACAATGTTCGATCCATCCCCACAGCCATGCCCCCACAGACTTGGTCCCCCTGCCCCTGCCATGGACTCAGGGAATTCAGTAAGTGGACCCCCAATCTCTCTTTACGTCCCCCTCCGCCTCATTTCTACGGCACTGAGCTGATGGGTTGCATCTCTCAGAGCTTGGCAGAGCCCACACTGCCCACGCTGGCAGCTGCCCAGCTCTATGTCACCGCCCAGACCTAGCACGCAGGGGCCTCGGACCCAGGGCACCTCTCCACGGCTGCCGGCAGCCCCGTGTTCTCCACACCCTCCTGGCCCCGCCTCTGACAGACAGAGGGTCACTTTCATGGAAAGCACTTCATTCAATTTAATATTGGAGTCGGTAATAAATTCTCCCGGTTCAAGGGCATCTCCTGTGAAGTCCATCTCCCACTCGGCTTGTGTTCTCGTGTCTTGAATGTCCTTCCCGGAAGCTGCCGGCTCAGAGGAGGACACGATGAAGAATCCTCCTTCCACTCATGATCTCTTTTTCGCCTGAGTCCTTTTCAGACGACCTCAGGTGAATAAAATAGGCACAGAACTCGAACATTTACTGATAAGGAACTGGATATTTTTTTAATATAGATTTTTTCCCAAATTTTATTCTAGTAAAGCACCATGAGTTACAAGTTATTCATAGTTGGATTTTGTACATGCAATAATTCCATCACCAATCCTACCACTCGTGTCAACTTCCCTTCGCCAGGGTTCTCAGCCTACTTCTCCTACCCCCATCCCCTTCCAGCCCCAGCCTGCCTGTTGGACAGACAGGCGCCTTTTAAATATGGTCAATAAAGTTTGGGTTTCATGATGTCCTTGCCATTGATTCTGTGGTTTGGATATCTAGCTCTGTCATCCCTTCACAGTGGAATACTATGCAGCCGTAAGGAATGATGAAATCATGCTGAAACATGGATGGAACAGACATTTATATTAAAACAAATATTTTGTGACCTCCCACATTCAGTTACGTGATCCTGTAGGGAGTCGTGTCCCCCAGTTTAAGAAAAAGGTCTAGACCTGATCAGGCAGATATAGGAGCACACACATATTTGCAAAGAATATGAGCCTCCTTCTGTTCATAAGTGGAGCTCAAACTGTCCACAGGGCCCTGGGCTTGCTTCTGTCTCTTTGCACTTGTTCTTGGACATGCCCCCTTAGCAAGACATGAAAGAGTTTCTCAAAAAAGTCTGAGTGCCAGAGCCATAGTACAGCAGAAAGGACATTTGCCTTGCATATGGGCAACCTGGGTTTGATAGTCGGCATCCCATATGGTTCCCTGAGCACTTCCAGGAGTGATTCTTGAGTACAGAGCCAGGACTAACCCCTGACCATTGCCAAGTGTGGCCCCAAACACCTCCCACCCCCAAATGTTTGAGAACCTGGAGAGAGTACACTTAATCACTTAATCACTTAATCCCCGTTATTCATCGATTTATTCGAGCGGGTGCCAGTAACGTCTCCATTCATCACGGTTGTGTGCTAGCGTAGCCCAATGGTATCTGTTCGTTTTAGGAACATGTAGAGCCTCAAACCGATCATTTAGGGTCTTGACGAAGAAGTCTGACCATCTTATAGGTGGGCGTCCACGTGATCTTTTGATGTCTCGTGGAATCCAATCAGTAATGGCTCTAGTCCAGCGGTTGTCTGTAAACCTCATTACATGTCCAGCCCATCTGATTTTTGATGTCTTGGCAAATGAGACAGCGTCTCTGATTCTTGAGCGTTGACGAAGATCAGAACTCCGGATTCTATCTCTCATTTGAGTGAATCGTGATATTCCAAGCATAGTTCTTTCAATTCCTCTTTGAGAGACCCGAATAGTGTTCTCATCCTGTTTTCGTAGGGTCCAGGTCTCTGAGGCATATGTTAATGCAGGAAGAATAGTGGAATCAAAGAGATGTGCTCGTAGTTGGAGGTTCTTTGTCCTTTTAGTTATTTCTTCAATGCTCTTGAAGGCATTCCAAGCCGCTCTCTTCCTCCTGCGTAACTCAGGTGCCAGGTCATTCATCATGTTGATTTCTCGACCTAAGTATATATAACTGTTGCATTCGGAGATGGTGGTTCCGTTGAGAGCGAATGGAGCGTCAGGAACAAGGCTGTTTCTCATAAACATTGTCTTCGTAAGATTCAGCTGTAGTCCAACCTTTCCACATTCATGGTCAAAGTCGTTCAGCATTTGTGCCGCTTGGTTGATGTTTGGTGTTATTAGAACGATGTCATCAGCAAAGCGGAGGTGGTGTAGTTGCCGACCATCTATTTTCACTCCCATGTTTTCCCATTCTAGTCGTCGCATGATGTTCTCGAGGGTGGCACTGAAGAGTTTTGGTGAAATGGTATCACCCTGCCGAACCCCTCTCTTGATATGGATGATTACTTCTTTGTAGAATGGTGAGATCTTGGTAGTGAATCCGCAATAGAGCTCACGAAGGATCCTGATGTATTGAGTTTGTACGCCCTGATTGGCTAGGGCTTCCATGACCGCTTCCGTCTCAACAGAATCAAAGGCCTTCTTTAAATCAATGAACGTTAGACAGAGCGGCATCTTGAACTCCCGAGATACCTCAATGAGCTTGGTTATTGTGTGGATATGGTCGATGGTACTGAATCCTTTTCGGAATCCAGCTTGTTCACATGGTTGTCCTTCATCTAGTGTTCTGCTAATCCTATTCAGGATGACTCGAGTGAATAGTTTGTAGATGACAGACAATAGGCAGATTGGGCGATAGTTGCCAATGTCGTGGATGTCTCCTTTCTTGTATAGTAGTACAGTCTTGCTGGTTTTCCATTGGGATGGAACCTTGCATTCAGACAGGTAGCGTGTGAAGAGTCGAGCTAATGTATTGATGAGTACTGATGGTAAGTTCTTCAGGTGTTCAGGTCTGATCTTGTCTGGGCCAGGTGCTTTTTGTTTCTTTACCGACGAGATGGCATGTTGGATTTCGGAAGGGAGAACATTGGGAACGACATATCCATCATGTGGTATGTGGTATGTGGGCAAGTGGATGTGGCTATTAAAGAGATCTGAGTAGAAGTCATGAATAATCTTCTCCATTGCCCTTCTGGAAGATGTGATAGATCCATCATGATGTCGGAGGGCAGTCATCTTGGTTTTGTAGTTGGTGAAGGACAGGCGGGCATTACGAATGTTTTTCCCAGCTTCTGCTGCATCTACCAGTACTGCTGCTCTCCTGTTTTTGAGGTCATCCTTGATGGCTTTTCTGCACTGTTTTGCCAGTTCGGACGTTTGCTTGTGGTTGCCTGAGGCACGTGCCACGCCACGTTGGCGAATAAGTTCAAGAGTGTTCGAAGAAAGACGGTTTTTTGTGGTTATCTCTCTCTTGGCATTCCTTGCACAATCATGGAGGTGCTGAATCATTCGATCGTATTCCTCATCAATGTTGTCAATGACGGCATCTTCCCATGTTGCTGCAACAGAGCCAAAGAGTTCCCAGTTGGTGGTTGTTCTGGGAGTCTTCTTCTTAAACCTTGCATTCTTTTCTCCTCGTTCTGTGAGGTAGAATTTTGCACGAAGAAGACGGTGGTCTGATCCCGTTTGGAATTTTGGGACAACAGCAACATCGGTTAGGCAAAACCGCCGATTGAATATGATGTGGTCTATTTCATTGTGGAACCGTCCATCGGGAGACTCCCATGTCCAACGTTTAGATTCAGCCTTTTGGAATTGTGAGTTACCATGGAAGGTTTTGGTTGACATGATGAACTCAGACAGTCTGTCACCTTGTTCGTTCCATTCCAGGCCATGGGTTCCGATGTGGAGTTCATCGACTGATCTTCTTGGTCCTATCTTGGCATTAAAATCACCAACAATGATCTTGTAGAAGGAGAGAGTACAGCAGGTAAGATATTTGCCTTACACTGGCTGACTTGGGTTTGATCCCCAGGACCCCACATGATGCCCCAAGCATTGACAGGCTTGATCTCTGAGCACAGAGCCAGGAGTAAACCCTGATCACTACTGGGTGTGACCTCAAAACAAAAAAAACAAAAATAAAGCTTTGAGATAGAATTTGTATATCATAAAATTTCTTGTTCAACAGGATGAACTTTAGTGGGCTCTTAATATATTCTTGAAGTTGGGCCATCAGTGTTGTCTTGTTCTGGAACACTTCTACCACCTCAACAAAACCCCTGTATTTATCAGGCATCCCTTCTCACCCTCCCCTTCTCTCTCCAGACTCTGACCACTGCTTTTTCTCTCTTTGGATCTGCCTTTTTTGAATCTTTCGGACAAGTGGAAGCCCCCAGCACATGGCCTCCAGAACTGGAGTCTCTCACTGGGAATTGTGTTTTCTTATCATTTTCCTTTTAATTAATTAAAAAAATTGAAGCACAGTGAGATACACAGTTACAAAGATATTCATAATTGTGTTTCAGTCATACAATGTTCCAACACCTGTCCCTTCACCAGTATACATATTCCACCACCAATGACGCATTTCCCTCCCACCCCCACACTCTCTTTCTCTTTCTCTTTTTCTTTCTCTTTCTCTTCTCTTTCTCCTTTTGGGTATTATGGTTTGCAATACAGGTACTGAGAGTTTGGATCATCTTTTCAAGGTCTTTCTGGTACTCTCCAGTCCAGCAAGCATTCGTGGGTACTTGGCCCCTCACTATACTGGGGATCATGGTTGATTTCATGGCATCAACGCAACATTTTTGTGTACCCATTCATCAGTCGGTGGGCACATTAGTTTTTTAATGCTTTTTGGCAGTGATAAATGATGCTATTATAAACATGTGTTGGCACCTGAACATGTTTTTAGTCTCCTAAGGATATCCGTAGGTGCAGGCAATGCTCAGACCTTACTCCTGGCAGGGCTTGGGTTGCTTGAATCTGGGTCTGCTGCATGCAAGGCAAAGGCCTTACTCATGCTGCTGTCTCTTCAGCCCTCTTGCTTATTTTTGAAAGGCTTCTTAGTGTCTCAAGCTTGTGTGTATCTCATTTTATTTACGCATTCACCTGGAATGGACCTTTGGTCTCTCCTTTCTTCTTAAAACTGAATTGCTAATAGAAGTAACACTGCGATACACGTGTCCACATGAATCTCTCTTTGTGTACAGTCATGTGTAGCCCGTTGACAGGGATGCGTTGGGAGAAATGTACTGGGAGTCGACTGCATTGTTGGGGGAACACAATTGCACAAGCACAGATGGTCCAGCCTACGGCCATCTAAGCTGCACGCTAGGGCCTGCTGGGACCACGCTGTCTGCGATGGTCTGTGGTGGGCTGAAATGTCCTCAAGCAACGCATGCCTGTAAATCCTAGAATATAATTGCTATACCAAAGGGCAGATGCATTTATCATTTTGATAGACGTTGCCAAATTCCCTGCCCCCTCCTCCTCACAGATTGTTTTAGCGGTCACGTATGAGGTGCAGGTTCCTCTGAGACTCGCCCCCACAGCAGACAGGCTAGCTTTTTTTTTTTTAATATTTGGCAATCTGGTAAAAAGTATACCAGGTAATTTTATCTGAAATTGTTCTTGTGATGGGTTGTTCTTTCCAAGTATTAAAGAGCTGTATTTCCTTGCTTGTGAACTATATTTGTATCCATTGTTCTCTTTCCTATTGGATTATTGATCTTTTTCTTATTGATTTTCAAGAGCTTTTTATATAAGTGGGAAATTAATGCTCTATTTCTGTTAAGCATCAGATATTTCTCCTAGTTTGTTGTCTGTCTTTGGACTTTGTTAATTGTGGTTTCTGCTCTGAAGAAATCTTTTCACATAATCAATTTTTTTTGAGGGGGACAGTGATGAGGCACACCCAGCAATGTCCAAGGGTCACTCCTGGCTTTGCACTCAGGAATTACTCCTGGTGGTCCTCGAGGAACCATTTGGAATTCGGGGCATCGAACCTGCAAGACAAATGCCCTACCCACTGTACTATCTCTCCTGCCCCAACGTAACCAATTTTATCAGTGTTTTTCTTTTTGGCTTCTGGGTGTCTTGTCAAAGTCACTGCCTATGTTATGATTATTTTAAAGCTTTCTCGTGTGGTTTTCTCTAGGCCACTCATTATTTTATTTAAAACATTATTTAAAACCCCCTTGATCCATACAGGATTTATTTTGGTGTAGATGTGAGATACGAATCTCGGTAATATTTTCCTCAGATTTTTCTAAATATTATTGAATAGCTGATCCTCTGAAAGTCTTAAATGCTACCGTTATGATAGAGTAAATGCTCATGATTTAGGTTTTTGCATTTCTTATTCTGTTCCATTGCCATAGTTGTCTATTCATGAACTTTCATTGTATTAATCTATTACTTCAGTCCTAGAATGTATTTAAATATCTGGTAAGGCTAGTCTCCCCTCTCTCCTCTTCTTCTCAGAATTTTCCTGGCTAATTTTGCACATTCATTTTGCCATATGAACTTCAAAGTCATTTCATTTCATTAAATATTCCCTCTGGTAATTTCCTCAAAATATGTAAATGTTATAGATTAACCAAGGGAAAACTGGAATAGCTTTATGATGACAACTCTTTTCATTCAAAAGCTTGGTGCTTTTTCATTTGTTCAACTCCTATTTTGGGTCCCTTAGTAGCATTTTAGGTATGTATATATACACATAATTTAATATATATATGTGTTTGAACACTCCTAGGTATTTTATCTTTTTCATGGCAATTGTAAATGTCATGAGCGCTCCCATTATACGCCCCAACTGGTTGTCATTTTTCCACATGAAGGCCATCAATATTCACTTTTTCGCTTTGTAGCTGACCACACTAATGAATTTTGTTATAGTTGATAATAGTTCTTCAGTTAGTTCTCTTTGGTGTACCAGGTACTCATTTATATCTTCTGCATATAATGATAATTTCACTTACCCTTTATAATTTTCATATAGTTGAATGATTTTTCTTATCTAAGTGTATTAGCTGGTACCTACAGAACCTCATCAGGTAATAATGAAAGCACTGAATGTTCTGGTCTTGGTCCTGACTTTAATGGAAATAGCTTTGAAAATGTCCTCATTAGGGGTTAAGAAGAATCTATTTGATCATGTTAAGATGAAGCTATTCTTATTTCATTAAGAATTTTAAAAATTAAGAATGGTCGCTGATTTCCACAGACAATTTATACTTAGATTTTCAAATGTGGTAAATTATGTTAATAAATGTCTTGGTATTAACTGCCTAGCATTTCTCACACTTCATTTGATCACGACATATTGTTCTTTTTTGTGTGTTGTCAGATTCTGCATCCTGCTCTTTTATTTAGGATTGTGCAGGGAGATTCTGAGTGAGATTGGCCTGTCTTTCTGGTATTCTTCTGGTTGAGTGTTGATATTACTGAGTTCCTTACTCCATAAAAATAATCCTGAAAATGTCCCTCTTTTCTGGGTTCTGGGGCAGTTCAATAGCATTGGAGAGATCCATTCCCTGACGACTTGACAAAATTCTAGGCGGTGCTGCCTGTCCCCTGGAAGAGGGCTGTGGCGACTCATCTTTGCCCTCTCTGCAGCTGCTCTGACCATTTCAGCGAGGCTGGCAGAGACCCAGAGATGCAGATGGGCAGGTCCTTGCCCTGGGACCTCGCTCACCCATTGCTGGAGCTCCAGGCGTTCCTCATGCCACAGTCACAGCCAGCTGGGTGGGCAGACAATGCCAGGGGGCAGAGGGCTGGAGTCGGAGGGGAGAGTTTCTATAGGGTGTGCTTGGTCAGTTGCTGGGTTGTTGCATCAGATTGAGTTCCAAGTACCCCTCCATCTCGCTGAGCTCTCTGTGTGTGTGCGCATGTGCACGCGTGTGTGTGTGTGTGTGTGTGTGTGTGTGTGTGTGTGTGTGCATGTATAACTGGGTCTTCCCCATTCTCCACATGGCTTTCTGCTGTTGTTTTTGGGTTCCTGGGTTGCCTCAGTGCTCCTTTGGTCCCTGGTCACTTTGCCCCTGGCAGGGCAGTACTCGCTGACCAGTGATTAGTGCCAAGGAGCAGCCTCCAGTCATCTGTGTGTGCCAGCCAAGGCCGCTTCTCCATGACACTTCATAAACACTCCTTCATAAGCTGCAGTTTCTTCTCCCTCCTCCACCCCGTCTCCCCCTGCTCCCACCCCTTCAGGCCTGCTGGCACAGTTTAATTTCCAGTTCTGGTATTTCTCCCCAGCCCGTGACAACCTCAGGTGGAAGCAATTTCACCGTCTTGTAACTCACCGGGTCATTATAATTAGTATCTGGGCACCCGGGGCGAGGGCGGAAGGAAGGAAAGAGTTGATCCAGCCAGGCGGAGCGCCGCCTCTGGACTGGGGGTGGGGCTGGGGGGCTGGGGCACCCCCTTCCTCCTCTAACTCAGATTTTCTCAGGGCTCTGATTCCATCTTCCATCTCAATTTCTCTGCGTGTGCAGGTGGGAGGCAGCTGAGGGGTTGAAGTCTGGTCCCAGGTTTGCACAGAGAAATCTCACATGTGGGACTTGAGGGGGGTATGTACCTCCTCCATGTTCAGAAGGACCGTCGATCCCTACACGGTGGTCTTCCTTCTGTATCACTGGAGCTCATCAGAGCCTGTGCTGGCAGCCACAGGGAGGCTGGAGCAAGCCCAGGGCACAGCCAGAAGTGGGGTGACTCCCAGAAGTAGGGCAGTGGGTAGGGGCAGGGGGGCATTGCTGGAAGCAAAGTTTCTCATTCTGTTGGGGAAGGCTTGGTGGTTGGAGTAATGGAAAGGGACTTAGTTAGGAAAGTCTTACGTTGGGTCATCTCAGAGGTGACCGGAAGTCAGGACTCAGCGGGCCCCAAGAAAGTTGGAACAGGCGGGTCTTTCCCCCAAGGAGTCCCATCTGAGCTCCACATCTCCACTTCCAAGTTAAAAGTTCCAGATTTCTCCTAGAGTCATTCATTCATTCATTTGTTGGTTGGTTGGTTCCTTCATTCAGTAAATATTTATCAAGCCCCTCCTGTGTGGGCAGGCAGAATTTCAGACACTAGGGACACAGCAGTGAGCAAATGGAACGAAAGCACTTCTTACAACGTGTGGAGGGGATAGACTGTAATTGGCTCTGTTCCCCTTAGGTTCCTCCCCGAGCCAATCGGTTGTTGCCAGATGGGATTGTGAGTCAGGAGGTCGCCCCAGACAGGTTCTGCTGCAATGATTATATAGTCCTGTAAGACACATCAGCTCTTGATGGACAGTACAGAAAGCAGGCTGCAGGCATGCATTCTGCATCCCAGGCTGGAGGCTCTGGCTACAGGGTACATGCTCAGGAAGCAGCCTGCCCGTGGGCACCCCTGGAGATGGCGTCTTTATGTCTCAGCTGCTCTGAGAGGCTGGAGCAGGTCTCCCCTGCCTTCAGCTGTCTGCCTGTTGCTTGACCCGCCAGGGACTGGAAGGAGGGGTACACCCTGCTCCATCTTCTGCTCCTTCCCTACCTGGAATGCCCATGGAGTACCCTAGGGTTGCTTCTTCTGATGACTTCCATGGCAGGAGCCAGCCCAAGGCTGGGTGGTGAGGGTTGTAACATGGTTGATCCTCATGCACCATCTCTGAGCACCCCACGTCCCCTAGAACCGAGTCAGTTCCTGTTAGTCATTCCACATCAGCTCTGGAGAAAGCTCTTGAGCGTGCCTTCCCTTCAACTTCCCTTTCTCTCCTCACCCCTGTTTCCCAGTCTGTACCCCCCACTCGGGAGAAGGGATTAACTGTGCCCCTCTCAGCAGAAAATGCCCAGGATGCCTGGGTGGGCCACCAAAGGAATCCCCAAATCCATCACTTGGGGTTTCCCACTTTAGGCTCAATTCTTCAGGTCCCGGGAGACCACCCTGGCTGGGCCAAAGCCTTGTAAGGGGGCTGCTTCTAATACTCCCATTATTCTCTTAGCCGGGGGCAGCTGCCTCTGTGAAGCGGGCTGCCATTAGAACCCCGCGGAAACAGAGTAATAGCCTGCATAGAAAGCCATTTGTAATGTTGCTATAATTCCCATGATTCATTAAACAGGAATGGAAAATGATAACATTTCCCCTGGAAAAACACCCCTCCTGGAGCTGCATGCTGCGTTCACTCGGCTAACTGTTTTATTGACTAAGCATCTTGTTGTGCTGAGGAGAGAGCGAGGGAGAGTGAACGACCTGGCACTGCTGGGATTCGGGTCCGAGACCCTGGAGGTTGGGAGGGGCCTGCCCAGCCCAGGACTTGACCTTGGGGACAGAGATGCTTCCCCCACAAGGCTGACCCAGAATGGACTAGTATGTGCTGCTGGCCTTGGGGGACGGGGGCCCACTGGACCCAGCCTTGTAAGGTGCCTCCTAGTATTCCAGACCCAAAGCTGTAACCCCTACATGCTCATCATGTCCCTTCTTCTTCCTGTGATCACAGAACTCTACCCCTGAGCCTCGAATTAGGAACTGGATGATGCTTCTCACGTCCACCTTCCATCACATGCCATTCTTTTATGGACTCTATCCCATCATAATTATATATTGGAAAAACGAAATACTTGTTCTTGGCACGCACACAGAAAAGTAGAAAACACAGATGTGTGAATCTAGGCATGCAAGCCATGACACTGCCCAGGGTGATGAGAACAGGTTTGCTTCATGGAGGATGAAGCAGGGACTCGGGAACCTGGCATGAGGGGCAGAGCCAGGATCAAACTGAACGTCTGACTCAGGACACGCTCTGGCCCCCAGTTGTGCCCTCAGAATGGGCTTTCCAGAACTCACAAACAATAGGAGATACCCAATTGCGAATTTTAGGTAAGCAATGGATAACTTGTTAGTGTCTCAAAAACTGTGCATAGCAAAGACTTATAGACACAATACCAAAGAGTTCTTTGTTGTTGCCCAAAATTGTTACTACCTAAAATGGAACTGAGCCTTCTGTGTTTTACCCTGAAAACCTGAACCAACCCTCCTTTCTCTTGGTCTTTCTCATGTGGGCATCCTTCGAGTCTGTCTCTTCCAGGGCTGTGTTCAGCATTATTGGCACACAGTGCCGGCTCAAAGGTGCTCGGTAAATGTGTGGATGGAGGTGGGGGAGCCAGTGCAGTGCCTAAATGAGACTCCAGGGCCATTTCTGCTGAGCTGGCTCTGTCTCCTTCCAGAAGGAGCTCGCTGCTGCCCCTCTAGCTCTGGCTGCTGCTTCTGAGACTCAAGATCCTTCTACAGTCCCTGGTATAAGAACCAGCTGGGGTGGCAGGACCTGGAGTCCCTGAGCCCAAGGTCCTTCTATCTTGAGAGAACCAAGGAACTGCAAAGTAATGTGTGGACCCATTCTGCAGATGAGGAAAGTAGTTTGCGTTAGCAAGTGATTTGACTGTAGCCATCCTGCTGGTTTGTTTGTGTGTATTTATTTTATAAATGGATTTTTATAGCTCGGGGATATGAGGTTTAGGCCAGGTCTGACCCCAGTTCTTCCTAGTTCCCTCTAAGATGAGAGACCCCAGCTGACCAGGCCTTCCATGGGAAGGCTGTGAGTGATAAGTACATGGAAGGTGGGGAGAGGGGGAGCCCCTGAGCAGACATAAGTGGGGGGAGATGATGGGATATTAACTGTCACTTCAGTCAAGACACTCCTGGGCTCTCTCAGATCCCCTGTCCCCCAACCCCCCTGGCCTCAGAGTGAACCACAGCAGCCAGAGATGCAGTGGCTGAGAGATTTGGTGATCCTGCTGCTGCCGGCTTGGGGCAGACCCAGGCACTGGGTGTCATTGTTTTGTCCTTCTTTCACCTCATTAGCCAAAAAGCCAGGTCATTTATCAGGTGCTGCTGATGCAGACTGGACCGATCACAACCATGTCCTGGTCTCAGTCCTCCAGCTCTGTTGGGTCCAGAGACCCCCCAGGACTTTGTCTCAGCTCTCTAGCCATGCACCATCCCCAGCGCCAACCCCAACTTTGCTCCAGTCCCAGCTTCACTGTCAATTCAGCCAGCTCCATCTCCACCCCCAATCTTGGTTCCTTCCCAGTTCCATCCTAGCTCTAGTCCCAGCCCTGGACCAGTCCCAGTCTGGGACTAACTCCAGCCTCACCTCAGGAGTAGACCCAGCACCAGCCCTGGAGATGCCCCAGTCTGGGACCAACCCCAGCCTCAGACTCAGCCCTAGCCCCAGCCCAACCCAGCCCAGCCTAGCCCAGCCCAGCCCAGCCCAGCCCAAACCCAACCCAGCCCAGCCCAGCCCAGCCCAAATCCAACCCAGCCCAGCCCAGCCCAGCCCAGTCCAGCCCAGCCCAAACCCAACCCAGCCCAGCCCAGCCCAGCCCAAACCCAAACCAGTCCAGCCCAGTCCAACCCAAACCCAGCCCAGCCCAGCCCAGCCCAAACCCAACCCAGCCCCAGCCCAGCCCCAGTTCCAGCCCCAGCCTAGCCAAACCCAGTCAAGCCCAGCTCAGTCCTAGCCCCAGCTCTAGCCCCAGCCCAGTCCCAGCTCCAGCCCCAGCCCAGCCCAGCCCAGCCCCAGTTCCAGCCTCAACCTAGCCAAGCCCAGCCATCCCAGCCCAGCCCTAGCCCCAGCCCCAGCTCCAGCCCCTGACCCAGATCCAGCACCACTCCAGTTTCTATGGTCTGAATACCAGGATCTCTGTTCATAAATTCTAGGGGTTGGGACATGGACTTTGATTTCTCTGGGTTCATCTGCCTCCTGACCCCACCCTTCAGCCCCACAGGACAGTGGCCACATCTGCCACCAGGAGACTCTGGTTTCTCCCTGGAAGGGTGGGTCTGGGACCACATTGTGTCCTGCTGCCTCTGCCAGAAGCCCCTGAGAGTCACAGCCTTGCTTGGGAAGGGCGCCTGAGGCTGGTTCCTGCATCCTTGCTGTGTGAGAGTCAGCCCTCCTGGGCAGAAGTCTGCTGGTGACGTCACGGAGTAGAGGGTGGGGCACGGGTCTATGTGTGCCCCATGTGTTCCCCCCTCTCCACTGTCCCCACACTGCTCAGAACACACTGGGTTGTGTGTACTCTGAGCCCTCATCAAAGGAGGGTCATGCACAGCCTGGACTTGCCTTGTGCCCCTGGAGGGAGAGCGATGACATTCAGCACCACGGACAGTGGGCTCAGTGCTCTCCCAGCCCAACTCTGCGTCAGGGGTCTGAGATGGGGGCTGCCCATGGAGACTCTGCCACATTCTGTCCTGTGTTGTCTCCTGGTAACCAGAGGCCATGAAATGAGGCGTTTCAGTTCCCTGAGCCAGAAATGGGCCAACCACAGGGAGAGTGATTTGCTTTTCAGATGCAGCTGCTCTGGCTGCGGGCTTTATAGCAGAGCAGTCACCTCCCCCAGTCTTTCTGTAAATCGGGCTGGCTTGGCCCTGGCAAGCTGGGCAACGTGGAGCCACAGGACCCTGGTGACCCTGAACTCTAAGAAAAGACAGGACAGGGCCAAGACAGAGAGGTCAGGCTGTGGCTCTATGTCCAGGATTGTGTGTCAGAATGTCCAGGACAGAGGTGCCATCTGGCCAAATAAGAGGGTGGGGAAGGACTGAGCGGACAGTGTCCTGGGAGAGGAGAGGTTCTGGCAGGTGCCACTGTGACCCATACTTAAAGGGTGCCGAATGAGAACTGCTGGGAGTGGGTTGGGGGAGGGGTGTCTAACACCAGAGTCCTGCAGATTCAGTGCCCAGCTGATGGCTCTGGGTCTCTTTACTATCTAGGATCCATTCCAGGCACCTTCATACCACCTGGCCAGTTACTCTGGGTCAGGGTGATGCTAGTGCCATTCCCAGGGCAGGGGTTGGGGGTGGGAAACAGAGGCTGAGACCACATGACTGTTCAGAGTAACCTAGGCCATCCCAGAGCCCAGCCTATCACAACCCAAATCCCACCCAAACTCTTCAAATGGTAAAGTCTCAAAACTGGGGGATGGGGGAGTGATGGTAGATTAAACATCTCTCAGACTTTGGGACAGGCGGGCCTTACGAATACTTTTCCCGGCTTCTGCCACATCTACCAGTACTTCTGCTCTTCTCTCTTTGAGGTCTTCCTTGATCGCATCTCTGCACTGCTTTGCAAGCTCGGACGTTAGCTTGCGGTTGCCTGAGGCATGCGCCAAACCACGCTGGCGAATTAGCTCAAGAGTTTTCGAAGATAGGCGACTTTTTGTGGCTATCTCTCTCTTGGCGTTCCTCGCACATTCATGGAGGTGCTGAACCAGTTGATCGTATTCCTCGTCAATGTTGTCAACAATGGCATTTTCCCATGTTGCCGCAATAGTACCAAAGAGTTCCCAGTTGGTGGTCATTCTGGGAGTTCTCTTTTTGAACTTTGCAGCCTTTTCTCCCCGCTCTGTGAAGTAGAATTTTGCACGAAGGAGACGGTGGTCGGATCCCGTTCGAAATTTTGGGACAACAGCGACATCAGTCAGGCAAAACCGTCGATTGAATATGATGTGGTCTATTTTGTTGTGGAATCGTCCACCGGGAGACTCCCATGTCCATCGTTTAGATTCTGCCTTCTGGAACTGTGAGTTACCATGGATGGTCTTGGTCGACATGATGAACTCTGACAGTCTCTCACCCTGTTCGTTCCATTCTAGGCCATGGGTCCCGATGTGAAGTTCTTCAGCTGATCTTCTCGGTCCTATCTTGGCATTAAAATCACCCACAATGATCTTGTAGAAGGTGTGGTCTTCTTTATAGAACTTCTCTAGCTCCATGTAGAACTTCTCGATTTCTCTTTCATCATAATGAGATGTTGGTGCGTAGACAACGAAGATAGAAACTGCAGGCAGTGAGCCACATCTATTCAAATGTAAACGTCTGATTCGGGTTGTTAGGCATTCGAATGAATCAATGCTCTTGGCCAAGTTTGTGTTGACAAGGACACCGATGCCTCCAACACCTCTTTTATTGCATGTTCCGAGGAACAATTCTTCTCCAGTGTCGAAAACGGCATGGTGAGATTCGTGCCTTCTTGTCTCGGTCAGACCAATGATGTCGTACTTGATCATTCGCGCTTGTACCATCAGGTCCTCGATGGATGCATCTGATGCTAGCGTACGTGCATTGAAAGTACAGACGATCATTTTTGTCTTCCTTCGTTGTGGCAGCCTAGGTCGGCCTTGAGATTTTGTCGGCCTCTCCTTTCTCATCCTTCTCAATGCTGCCATGTCGGTGAAGCCTTCAGGGTCAGGTGAATGAGACCAGTTGTAGTTACTGGTTTTGGCATATCGAATACACAGCGGATAGCTTGCCAGGCTCTTCCGTGCGGGCGGAATACTCTCGGTAGCTTGCCAGTCTTTCCGAGAGGGATAGAGGCTTTTGGGGTGACCTCTAATCACCCTTGTAGGTGTTACCATATTTGAACCCTATCAAATATGGTACGACAATTCCAGAAGATGGGTATTTAGTGTCTTATGATGTGTCGCGCGGCTGCTTGCGGCCGCGCGGGTCCGGAAAGCATCCTGGAGTGTGGCAAAAGTATTCGTAAGGCCCGCCTGTCCTTCGCCAACTGTAAGAGCAAGATGACTGCCCTCCGACGTCCTGATGGATCCATCACATCCTCCAGAACGGCAATGGAGAAGATTATCCATGACTTCTACTCAAATCTCTTCGATAGCCATGTCCACTTGCCAACATACCAAATTCCACAGGATGGGTATGTTGTTCCCAACGTGCTCCCCTCCGAAATCCGACACGCCATTTCGTTGGTAAAGAAACAAACAGCACCCGGCCCAGACAAGGTCAGACCTGAACACCTGAAGAACCTGCCGTCAGTACTCATCAATACACTGGCTCGGCTCTTCACTCACTACCTGTCTGAATGCAAGGTTCCGTCCCAATGGAAAACCAGCAGGACCGTACTACTGTTCAAGAAGGGAGACATCCATGACATTGGCAACTATCGCCCGATCTGCCTATTGTCTGTCATCTACAAGTTGTTCACTCGAGTCATCCTGAATAGGATTGGCAGAACATTAGATGAAGGACAACCATGCGAGCAAGCAGGGTTCCGCAAAGGATTCAGCACCATCGACCATATCCACACGATAACCAAGCTCATTGAGGTTTCTCGGGAGTTCAAGATGCCGCTCTGCTTAACGTTCATTGATTTAAAGAAGGCCTTTGATTCTGTTGAGACGGAAGCGGTCATTGAAGCCCTAGCCAATCAGGGCATTCAAGCCCAATACATCAGGATCCTCCGTGAGCTGTATTGCGGATTCAAGACCAGGATCTCACCATTCTACAAAGAAGTGATCGTTGATGTCAAGAGAGGGGTGCGGCAGGGTGATACCATTTCACCGAAACTCTTCAGTGCCACCCTCGAGAACATCATGCGACGACTGGAATGGGAAGGAATGGGAGTGAAGATAGATGGTCGGCAATTACACCACCTCCGCTTTGCTGATGACATTGTTTTAATAACACCAAACATCAGCCAAGCGGCACAAATGCTGGCCGACTTTGACCGTGAGTGTGGAAAGGTAGGACTACAGCTGAATCTTACGAAGACAATGTTTATGAGAAACAGCCTTGTTCCTGACGCCCCATTCGCTCTCAATGGAACGACCATCTCCGAATGCAACAGCTATGTCTACCTAGGTCGAGAGGTCAACATGACAAATGACCTGGCACCCGAGCTGCGCAGGAGGAAGAGAGCGGCTTGGAACGCCTTCAAGAACGTCGAAGAAATAGCTAAGAGGACGAAGAACCTCCGGCTCCGGGCACATCTCTTTGATTCCACTGTTCTTCCTGCATTAACATATGCCTCAGAGACCTGGGCCCTACGCAAACAAGATGAGAACGCTATTCAGGTCTCCCAAAGAAGAATAGAAAGAGCTATGCTTGGAATATCACGTTTCACTCAAATGAGAGAACGAATCCGGAGTTCTGACATCCGTCGACGATCAAGGATCAGGGACGCTGTCTCATTTGCCAAGGTGTCAAAAATCAGATGGGCTGGTCACGTAATGCGATTTAAAGACGACCGTTGGACTAGAGCTGTTACTGATTGGATTCCACGGGATGTCAAAAGACCGCGTGGCCGCCCACCTACCAGATGGTCAGACTTCTTCGTCAAGATCATGAACGATCGGTTTGAGGCCCTTCATGTTCCCGGAGCGAACAGATGCCATTGGGCTACACTAGCATGCAACAGGGACAAATGGAGACGTTACTGGCGCCCGCTCGAGCAAATCGACGACTAACGGGAAGTTAAGTGATTAAGTGATTAAGACTTTGGGAGGATTCAAGTCAGATCTTTAGGCTTACCTCTGGAACCCACTATTTTTTTAAAAATTGAATCACCATGAGGAACAGTTACAAAGATTTCATAATTGAGTTGCAGTCATAAAATGATCGAACACCCATCCCTCCACCAGTGTACATATTCCACCACCAATGTCCCTAGTGTCCCTCCTGCTACCTCCGCCTGACCCCACCCCCAGCCTCTATGGCAGACAGTTTTCTTCTTACTCTACTTTTGGACATTATGGTTTACAATACAGATATGGAGGTAAAGGTAAAGGTAAAGGCCCTCCCGTTGATCGTCGATTTGCTCGAGCAGGCCCAGTAACGTCTCCATTGGAGACTTTGTTGTTACTGTGTCTGGCATATCGAATACTCTAGGTAGCTTGCCGGGGAGAGGCCATAATATTTGGTCCTTTTTCTACTTTCAGCATACATCTCCCATCCTGAGCAATCCCTCTTTCTAAAGCTCGTGGCTGACAAGATTTGGGGGGGCATTTGCTTCTTCCTATTATATCCTGGCTGCACTTGGGGGTCCTCCCTTTCCCAAACATCCTATCCACTGGGGCTGCGCAGTCCCCCTGGTTTCTAGCAGGTTCTGCCACTCACATGCCCTCTGAAGAGGCCTCCCAGATGACTGGCCTCTCTCTGAACATGACCTTCAGGACTGAATGGTATCTTCTCTCACCTATACTCATGTGCCCAGTGAAACCCCCAGCACCTCTAAAGTGTCTGGAGAGAGGATCCTTAGTAGGAGAGAGATCAGAAGCTGCCCTTCACACCCCCTTGCCCCTGCAGGGACACTGAGTCACATCTGCAAGCCAAGGACAGAGACCTTGGGAGGAAGCATAGCCCCAGCCGCAGAATGCTCCGGGGTTCTGGACCCCTTCAGTCTGTGTTCCTTATTGGAGCAGCCCTTTCCCACCTGCTATTCGGGTTCTGACAGTGCCACCTCCTGGGCTCCCTCTCCCTGTGGGGCATGTGATGGGCTCCGTCCCTGGGTTCTGTGGCCATGGGCCTGATAAACCCCAGATCAGAGCAGCATTCCCCACTGACACGTGGAACGTGGTCCTATTCCATGCTACCCTCACTTCCTGTCATTGCTACGACTGCCCGTTGCCTTGCTTCCACTTCACCTCTGAAAGCCCCTCCAAACTGGCATCCAGAAACACAGCCTGGCTGTAGCTGCTCTGCCTGACAACGTCCTGCCCCCTGGGCCCCCCACCCCAATCCAGGACCTACAGGTGCCCACTCTCCATGGGCCAACATGTCAGAATGGTGCAGTTGTCAGGGGGCTGAGCTTCAGGGCTAGTGAGAGTCTCATTGAATTGGGAAGCTCTAGGCCCAGCTTTGGCCTGCTGGCCCTAGAGCTTCCTGTTACCCTGGCACTGACCCAGGGTAACAGGATCCTCCTGCTGTTCACCCTGCTACACTAGGATGTGCCCCTTCCTTCTCCCACTGTCTGATCCCCCATGCCTCTCAGTTCAGGCTGTGGCGCTGTCTTCTAGAGAACCCCAGCTTGAGCTCTCAATGGGCCCTGTGCACTGCTCCTGGAGAGCAGGGGTGGGAAGGGATGGAACCAGCCCAGAGGGCCCTGGCAGAGGCAGGCCATGCCCTGGGAATCGTCTCCTCTCATCCTTCTCACACCAAATGTGCCTCGTCTCCCAACACAGCATCTGCTCATCTGATACCCCAGTTCTGGGGAGAGGCCCAGGCAGGTGATTGGTTTCCCCATCAACTGCCCAGACTTGGAGTTCTGAGTTCTCGGGGTCAGGTCAGCCCCCATGGTTCCCACTTCCAATGGTACCTGCAGATTGTGGGCCTCAGGGGGTTCTGATAGGCTGTTGGTGAGAAGCAGGAGTCTCCCACTGGCCCATCCTCAGGTCTGCTGGTTTTCTACAACAGCTCAGAGTCAGGAAGGCACCTCACTTACATTCCCTGATTATTGTCAAGGCTGCAACTCAGGGACAGACAGAAGAGATACATCAGGCAGGGTTCAGAGTGAGGCTTGGGGCCTCTGAGTATGTGGTCCCCAGCATCGAGCCCAGACAATAAGCTTTTCTGGAGGTTTCATTACCAAGATGTGATTGATGAACTCATTGGTCGTTGGTGATTAGCCCAATCTCTGGCAACCTCTCCCTTTGGGGTGGGAAGGGGGTGGATAGGGACTGAGAGCTTCACTAATCATTCCTTGGACTTTCAGGGAACCAGCCTCCAGCCAGAAGCAATCCAGCCCCCCCCCCACCTCCAACCACCAATCATCTCATTAGCATATAAAAGATACTTCATCCCCAGGGGACTCTAGTGGTTTTTGGAGCTGTGTGCCAAGAACCAGGACAAAGACCAATTATTTACTTTTTATTCTATCACACCCATGCACATGTGCTATTTCAACAAATCCTCTTTTCCCTGAAGTAATGAATGAGTCTATCTGTTATAGCTGAGAGCCCTGGGTGGGCACGGTTCCTGTGCTGACTTCCGGTGCTCTTCCCAGCCCGCTCTCACTCCCTCTTCCCACCCTGCAGTGCTCGAGTCCTGGCCCTCCATCCCGACGCTCAACTTACTATGGTATATCCTTGGGGAAACCCTCTCTGGTCTCACTTTCCTCATGCTACGAAACTTCCCAGGAGACAGGAATTGAGGGTCTTGAGCCAGTCATGGCTTGAGGGGTTTGGAGCCAGACGCCAGAGTTTAATTGCCTGGGTTTAGATTTAGATACCATTAGCTTATTGACTGTGTGAGCTAGGGAAAGTTGCTCAGCCTCTCTGGGTATTATGTGTATAATGGCTTCACCTCCTAGAATTGCTGTCAGAGCTGAATGGCTCATTGTATAACAGAAATCCAACCACAAAAATTTGTAAGTCTACAACTGTACCTCATGGTGTTTCACTAATAAAAATTTAAAAAAAAAATATGAAGAGAGCTTCCATGCATGTGTGGCGTGGAGTGAACCCCATACCAGTGAGAGCTTGTGGGTTATATTCTCTATGTTAGTGTCATACCTGTTCTTAGGTGGGCTGGCACTTGCTTGGGGTACTTCCTCTGTGTGACTCTGTGTCACATCCTCTCCCAATAGCTCACAGGTGCTTGTCCCCTTTTGCTTGTCCCAGCACCACAGTCTGTTATAGTGTCCCCTTGGCCTGGGTGCCTCTGCCCATGCTCCCGTGGACAGTGTCACCCTGCTTCCTTCCCAGGCTGATTCCCTGGGAATGTGCTTAGCGTACGGGTGCTGCTTACCCTAGAACTGACAGTGACAGTGGTGACCATCATCTGTTACTGTCATGGGTACTCTGGCTCATGGTTGTCTCCTCCCCTGCCTGCATCCTCCCTGGGGTCCCCTGTGGGCTGCTTCCCCCAGTTTGCTTTGCTTCCCCCAGTTCCACCAGAGCTGACATTCCCCAATGCCCCATGAGTGCCTGTCGGGGGACGGAGGGACACAGGTATAGGCTTAGGTCACCCTCTTCTTGGAGGGCTGCTTCAGAGTTGAGTCCTTCTCCTAAAATTCTCCCAGCTCCAGACCGGGTAAGGGGGGATAGTTGAGAGCACCTTGACATGAGGTTGTGAGGAACAGTGGGCGGAGTGGGATGCTCAGTAAGACTCACAGCAGACATGCAGGCATGAGGCAGCACCTCAGGGAGCCCCATGTCCTGCTGGCAGGAGACAGCCTTTCCCTGGGGACCTCAGCATCCCCTGGTTTCCAGAACCTTCCTCTTCTCTTCACCCTGTGTTCAGTTGATCCTCTGGCCTAACTCTCAGACACACTGACACCCAGAAAGAGTCTCAACAGCCCTAGTTCTGGGGGTTACTCCTTTTGGTGCTGGTGCTTGAGGACTTTTGTTTATTTCATTTTTAGTGCCAAATACCATAGTTTTAATGAGATCCTGAACACTCTTTGTTCTGGAGATTGGTGCTGTTGACAGTTGGGGCTTAATACACCTCCTCCCCCAACCAGGTCCCAAACTCCAAAGCAGATCCTAACTGATCCGTTCTTGGTGACCAACTTCAGAGTGGTCACCAAGAGGACAGTGTGTCATGGGAGGGCAATGAAAGGACTTGGTAGGGATGGAGTGAGGATGACATGCCCCACAGTTCACTTCTGGTTTCTTCCCAGGTGGATGCAAAACCTCCAAGACAAGTTCAAGGACACCCCGAGGGTTTGACTTGGACCAAACTAGGATGTTCCACAGACCTGGTGGATAAGGTCTGGTGGAGGAGGCGTGGCCTATATCTCCAATCCCGACAAGTCCCTCTGCCCTCTGAGTTCTGGATGCTGGCCTCAGAATGGTCACTCCTACCGCTGGGTGGCCTGGCCACCTCCTTGCCCTCTCTCTTCATGTCAGTGATGCCGGGTTCCAACCCAGGGCATCTCACGCAGAGCACCAGCCCCTAAGCCGTGTGCCCCACTGTGCTGGTCTTACTTTACGCTGCAGGTGCTGCCACTCTTCCCCATCACCTCTCCACAAACACAGCTGATCATTCCTCCATGCTGTTTTCTAGAAGGAACCATCTAGAACCCAACTTCTTAGATGGTGGGTCACAATCCTGCAGGGAGTCGTGTTCATGTAAGTGAGGGTTGCTGGGGCCGGAGCGATAGTATACTATAGTGCACGCAGCTGACCCAGTTCAATCCCTGGCATTCCATATGATCCCTCAAGCACTGCCAGAAGTGATTTCTGGGTTTAGATTTAGGAGTAATCCCTGAGTAGTTCCAGGTGTGGTTCCAAAACAAAACAAATAAAAGAGTGAGGTTTTGCAAATATATTGACAATAGCAAGTGATTTCTAAACACATGACGAAAGAAAAAAATGAATTTAAAACCAAGGGTGTTCAAATGCCCTGCCACAGAGGCAGGGTGGGATGGGGGGGGATGGGGAGTGGGAGGGATACTGGGACACGTGGTGGTGGAAAATGGGCACTCGTGGAGGAATGGGTATTTGATCATTGTATATTTGAAATCCAAGCACAAAAATTTGTAAGTCTATAACTGTACCTCCATGGTGTTTCACTAATAAAAATTTAAAAAAGGAAAGAAATCCTTTAGCACAGTCACATTTGTCTGATCAATATAAAAGGATGCTTAGCTATTTCACACTTAATAAAACAATCAAAGTGAAAAAAAATAAAACCAAGGGTGTTCATGGTGTTTCACTAATAAAAATTTTTAAAAAATTAAAAAAATTAAATAAAGGGTGTTGCCTCATTAGCCCTCTCCTCTCTGGAAAGAAAGATGGAGGCTGCATGGGAGCCTTGTGGACAGCAGGTATGAGCCGGGGGTCGGGGGCGACAAAAACCTCATGGGAAGGGGGGTGTTCCAGCCCGTCCTTCATGCCCTACCGAGGTCACTAGTTGCCCCCCACGAGTGGCTCTCCGGCACGACCACGGCCCCAGAAGCACAAGGACTTAATGCAGAAAACCAGCAGCTCCAGAGCACAGAAACCAATCTCTTAATTATCTGACTTTTAGTAGAAATACTTCCGGGGTTAATAAGTAAAAAAGCAGAAATCCAAAACCGCGCGGCCGCGATAGCATTTAATTCTTGAACCCAGCTGTAG
Source organism: Sorex fumeus (assembly GCF_029834395.1). Taxonomy (NCBI): domain Eukaryota; kingdom Metazoa; phylum Chordata; class Mammalia; order Eulipotyphla; family Soricidae; genus Sorex; species Sorex fumeus. Next base: position 51,706,937 of record NW_026606104.1, read on the forward strand.
AAACCAAATCATTTCACAACGCTTTTTCAGCATGTCTGATTTGGGGGGGGGGAGTAAACTCTAAATAATAATGATGCATCTTCTATCGAAAACAATGAATCTAGTTAAAGTAGATAGAGTGTTAACTAGAACTCATCTGCCTCACAGCAATTGGGAGGGGTGGGAGGTGGGGTTTTATTGGGGTTCGTGGTAAAAAATAAGTATTGGTAAAGGGAAATGTGTTTGATATTTACATGACAGAGACCTAAACCTGAAAGCTCTGTAACTTTTCCTACAGTGATTCAATAAATAAATAAATTATAAAAAAAAGTAAAAAAAATTAAATAAAACGTTTACCTTAAAAAAATTAAAAAATAAATCAAGGGTGTCGTGGATCTGGGGTGTCTCTGGCAGTTTTCCCAGGTTCCAAACCATGAAGGGGGTGACCAGTGGAGGATGTCTGAGAGCTGGGCTGTGTGGAGCCAGCTGAACCCCACTCTCTGGGCACAGATAAGTGGGGGCCAGTTCCTCTTTGGGGATGCTGCCATTTTTTCACCCATGAAGAGGGGCTAAGAACATTTTCCTCACAGGGATGTCAGGAGGAGAGAATCCATGTGGTAAGAGTTCATCTAAAGAATCAGTGGTGGATATAGAGGCAGATGGTGGGGGAGGGGGTGAACAGAGGAAAAAATGGGGACATTGGTGGTGGGAAATGTATACTGGTGAAGGAATGTGTTGGAATACTGTGTGACCGAAACCCAATCATGAACACCTTTGTGACTGTGTATCTCATGGTGATTCAATTAAGAAAGAGAGAGAGAAAGGAGAGATAGAGAAAGAGAGGGAGAGGAAGGGAGAGACAAAGAGGGAGAGAGAGGAGCGAGAAAGAGAGGGAGGGAGAGAGGGAAATAGGGGAGAGAGAGGAGAGAGAGGGAGGGAGGGAGGAAGAGAAGGGGAGAGGGGAGAGGGAGAGGGATAGAGAGAAAGATAGGGAGAGAGAAAAAGAGCATGGGAGAGAGATGGATAGATAGAGAGGGAGATGGAGAGAGAGAAAGAGCGAGAGAGAGGGCGAGAGAGGAAGAGAGAGAGTCAGGGGCTGTTTGTACTGGAGTGTCTGTGCTGTGCTGAGGATCCATCCCAAGGTCTGGCCCAGGCAGGCGAGCTGCTACCAAGCCCCCATGCCCTGCTCGGCTGTCACTGGCTTTATTATATTTTTGTACTAATTTTATTTAGTTATTTATTTTAAACAATTTTATTAGTGAAACACCAGGAGATACAGTTGTAGACTTACAAGTTTTTGTGCTTGGGTTTCAGTGATACAATGATTGATATACTCCACCAGTGCCCATTCTCCACCACCAATGATCCCAGTATCCCTCCCACCCCCCCACCCCCCATCCCACTCACCTCTGTGGCAGGCATTCCCTTTTGTTCTCTCTCTCCTTTTGGGTGCTGTGGTTTTCAAAAGAGGCAATGGGTGGCAATCATGTTTGGTCTATAATCTGCTTTCAGATGCATCTCCCATCCTGGGAGGATCCTCCCGACACCCTTTACTTGGTGATCCCTTTTCTATCTGAACTGCCTTATTCCCTAGCATGTGCGGCTGGCCTCCAAGCCATGGAATGAAACTCCTAGTACTTATCTCGGGTGTTAGTCTCCCATTTTGTTACTTTATATTCCCCAGATGAATGCAATCTTTCAATGTCTGTCCCTCTCTTTCTGACTCATTTCACTTAGTATGATACTTTCCATGAAGTACCACTTGTATGTAAATTTCATGACTTCATATTTTCTAACAGCTGCACAGTACTCTATTGTGTAGATGTACCAAAGTTTCTTTAACCAGTCATCTGTTCTCAGGCACTTGGGTTTTTCCAGATTTTGGCTATTGTGAACAGTACAGCAATGAACATAGAAGTGAAGATGTCATTTCAACTATACTTTTTTGCCTCTCTGGGATATATTCCCAGGAGTGGTATTACTGGGTCAAATAGGAGCTCAATTTCTAATTTTTTGAGAATTGTCTATACTTTTTTCCAAAATGACTGAATCAGTTGGCATTCCTAACAGCAGTGAGGAAGGGTCCCTTTCTTACCACATCCGTGCCAACACCAGTTGCTTTTGTTCTTTTGGATGGGGGCCAGGCTCTGTGGTCTGAGATGATATCTCATTGTTGTTTTGATCTGCATCTCCCTGATGATTAATGATGTAGAGCATTTTCTCATGTGCCTTTTTGCCATTCAGATTTCTTCTTTGAGAAAGTTTCTGTTCATTTTGTTGCCCTATTTTTTGATGGGGTTGGATGTTTTCTTCTTGTGGAGTTCAACCAGTACTTTGTATATCCTTGATATCAACCCCTTGTCGGATGAGTATTGGGTGAATATCCTTTCCCATTATGTAGACCATCTTTGTATTTTGGTCACTGTTTCTTTTGAGGTACAGAAGCTTCTTAGTTTATGATAGTCCCATTTGTCTATCTCTGTTTTCACTTACTTGGCCAGTGGCGTGACATCTTGGAAGATACCATTAGCTTCAATGTCATGGAGGGTTTTGCCAACCTTGCCTTCAATGTACCTTATGAATTCAGTCTGATTGAGGTCTTTCATCCATTTTGATGTTACTTCCGTCCCAATGGAAAACCAGCAGGACCGTACTACTGTTCAAGAAGGGAGACATCCATGACATTGGCAACTATCGCCATATCTGCCTATTGTCTGTCATCTACAAGTTGTTCACTCGAGTCATCCTAAATAGGATTGGCAGAACACTAGATGAAGGACAACCATGCGAGCAAGCCGGGTTCCGCAAAAGATTCAGCACCATTGACCATATCCACACAATAACCAAAGTCATTGAGGTTTTTCGGGAGTTCAAGATGCTGCTCTGTTTAACGTTCATTGATTTAAAGAAGGCCTTTGATTCTGTTGAGACGGAAGCGGTCATTGAAGCCCTAGCCAATCAGGGCATTCAAGCCCAATGCATCAAGATCCTCCGTGAGCTGTATTGCGGATTCAAGACCAGGATCTCACCATTCTACAAAGAAGTGATCGTTGATGTCAAAAGAGGGGTTCAGCAGGGTGATAGCATTTCACCGAAACTCTTTAGTGCCACCCTCGAGAACATCATGCGACGACTGGAATGGGAAGGAATGGGAGTGAAGATAGAGGGTCGGCAATTACACCAACTCCACTTTGCTGATGACATTGTTTTAATAACACCAAACATCAGCCAAGCGGCACAAATGCTGGCCGACTTTGACCGAGAGTGTGGAAAGGTAGGACTACAGCTGAATCTTACGAAGACAATGTTTATGAGAAACAGCCTCGTTCCTGATGCCCCATTCGCTCTCAACGGAACGACCATCTCCGAATGCAACAGCTATGTGTACCTAGGTCGAGAAGTCAACATGACAAATGACCTGGCACCTGAGCTGCGCAGGAGGAAGAGAGCGGCTTGGAACGCCTTCAAGAATGTCGAAGAAATAGCTAAGAGGACGAAGAACCTCCGGCTCCGGGCACATCTCTTTGATTCCACTGTTCTTCCTGCATTAACATATGCCTCAGAGACCTGGGCCCTACGCAAACAGGATGAGAATGCTATTCAGGTCTCCCAAAGAAGAATAGAAAGAGCTATGCTTGGAATATCACATTTCACTCAAATGAGAGAAAAAATCCGGAGTTCCGACATCCATCGACGATCAAGGATCAGGGACGCTGTCTCATTTGCCAAGGTGTCAAAAATCAGATGGGCTGGTCACGTAATGAGATTTAAAGACGACCGCTGGACTAGAGCTGTTACTGACTGGATTCCACGGGATGTCAAAAGACCACGTGGCCGCCCACCTACCACATGGTTAGACTTCTTCGTGAAGATCATGAACGATTGGTTTGAGGCTCTTCATGATCCCAGAGCGAACAGATGCCATTGGGCTACACTAGCACGTGACAGGGACAAATGGAGACGTTACTGGCGCCCGCTCGAGCAAATCGACGACTAACGGGAAGTTAAGTGATTAAGTGATTTGTACATGGTGTTAGGTAGAGATCTGAGCCCATTTTTTTGCATGTATCTGTCCAGTTTTGCCAGCACAATTTGTTAAAGAGGCTTTCCTTGCTCCACTTCACATTTCTTGCTCCCTTATCAATGGTTAGATGATCATAAGTTTGGGAGGAAATGTCAGTATATTCAACTCTGTTCCATTGATCTGTGACTCTGCCTTTGTTCCAGTACCATGCTGTTTTAATTATTATTGCTTTGTAGTAGAGCTTGAAGTTAGGGAGGTTGATTCCTCCCATTTTCTTTTTCCCAAGAATTGCTTTAGTCATTCATGGGGGCTTATTTTTCCATATGAATTTCAGGAGTGTTTGCTCCATTTCTTTGAAGAAGGTCATGGGTATCGTTTATAGGGATCACATTGAATTTGTACAATGCTTTGGGAAGTATTGCCATTTTGACAATGTTAATTCTCCCAATCCATGAGCATGGGATATCTTTCCATTTTCTCGTGTCCTTTTTTATTTCCTGAAGTAGCATTTTGTAGTTTTCTTTATACAGGTCTTTTACTTTCTTATTTAAGTTGATTCCTAGGTACTTGATTTTCTGGGGAAAAATTGTGAACAGGATTTTTTTGATGTCACTTTCTTCTCATTATTTGTGTATAGGAAAGCCATGGACTTTTGGGTACTAATTTTATAGCCTGCAACTTTACTATACAAGTCTATTATTTCTAGGAGTTTCTTGGTAGAGGTTTTAGGGTTCTCTAAGTATAGTATCATATCATCTGTGAATAGTGAGAGCTTGATTTCTTTCTTTCCTACTGAAATGCCCTTAATATCTTTTTCTTGCCTAACCACTATTACAAGTACTTCCAGTACTATATTAAACAGCAGTGGAGAGAGTGGGCATCCTTGTCTCGTCCCTGATCTTGGAGGAAAGGCTCTCAGTTTTTCCCCATTGAGGATGTTGCTTGCCGTAGGCTTGTGGTAGATGGCTTTAACCATGTTGAGAAAAGACCCTTCTATACCCATTTTGGCAAGGGTTTTCATCATAAAAAATGATGCTGGTGCTGGATCTTGTCAAATGCTTTCTCTGCATCTATTAATATGATCATGTTTTTTTTATCTTTTCCTTTGTTGATATGATGGATTATGTTGATTGATTTCTGAATGTTAAACCATCCTTGCATCCCTGGGATGAATCCCACTTGGTCATGGTGTATGATCTTTTTGATGAGTTGTTGAATTCTATTTTCTAGTATTTTGTTGAAAATCTTTGCATCCGTGTTCATCAGGGATATAAGCCTGTAGTTTTCTTTTCTTGTGGTGTCTTTGTTTCCTTTTGGTATTAGAGAGATATGGGCTTCATAGAAACTGTTTAGGAGAGTTTCTGTTTCTTCAATTTCCTGGAAAAGAATGAGAAGAACTGGCAATAGGTCCTCTTTAAATGTTTGAAAAAATTCACTATGAGTTCATGTGGACCTGGGCTTTTGTCTTTGGGAAGACTTTTAATTATAGTTTCAATTTCCTTGATGTTAATAGGACTGTTCAGGTACTCTAGATCTTGATTCAGCCTTGGGAGATTATAATCACTTAATCACTTAACTTCCCATTAGTCGTCGATTTGCTCGAGCGGGCGCCAGTAACGTCTCCATTTGTCCCTGTCACGTGCTAGTGTAGCCCAATGGCATCTGTTCGCTCCGGGAACATGAAGGGCCTCAAACCGATCATTCATGAACTTGATGAAGAAGTCTGACCATCTGGTAGGTGGGCGGCCACGCGGTCTCTTGACATCCTGTGGAATCCAATCAGTAACAGCTCTAGTCCAACGGTCGTCTTTAAATCTCATTACGTGACCAGCCCATCTGATTTTCGACACCTTGGCAAATGAGACAGCGTCCCTGATCCTTGATCGTCGACGGATGTCAGAACTCCGGATTTTTTCTCTCATTTGAGTGAAACGTGATATTCCAAGCATAGCTCTTTCTATTCTTCTTTGGGAGACCTGAATAGCATTCTCATCTTGTTTGCGTAGGGCCCAGGTCTCTGAGGCATATGTTAATGCAGGAAGAACAGTGGAATCAAAGAGATGTGCCTGGAGCTGGAGATTCTTCGTCCTCTTAGCTATTTCTTCGACGTTCTTGAAGGCGAGATTATAGAAATCCAGGCATTTATCCATTTCTTCTAGGTTCTCTTGTTTTGTGGCATACATACTTTCAAAGTAGTCTCTGATAATCTTTTGAATTTCTTTGGTTTTTGTTGTGGTATCCCCCTTCTCATTTCTGATTCGGTTTATTCGGATTCTCTCTCTCTTTCTTTGTGAGTCTTGCTAGTGATTTATCTATCTTATTTATTTTCTCAAAGAACCAGCTCTTGGTTTCGTTGATCTTTTGGATTTTTTTTGTTTCCATGTTGTTGATTTCTGCTCTAAGTTTTATATCTCTTTCCTTCTGCCTGGTTTGGGCTCCTTATGTTGGTCCTTTTCTAAGATCTTGAGCTGTGAAGTCAAGTTGTTTATGTGGGCCCTTTCATCCTTCCTGAGAAATGCTTGCAGAGCTATAAATTTTCCCCTTAGCACAGCTTTGGCTGCATCCTATAGGTTCTGGTAGCTTGTGTCTTCATTCTCATTTGTTTCCAGGTATCTTTTGATTTTGTCCTTGACTTTCTTCCTGACCCACTCGTTGTTCAACATTGAGTTTTTTAATTTCCAGGTGTTTGATTTGGTTCTCCATGTCTGTGCGTGATTCAGTTCTATCTTCAGTGTATCGTGGTCTGAAAAGATTGTTGATACTATTTCTATCTTCCTGATTCTATTGAGGTATGTTTTGTGGCCTAGAACATGGTCTATTTTGGTAAATGTTCCATGTGCACTGTAGAAGAATGTGTATTCTTTCTTTTTGGGGTATAAAGCCCTGTATAGGTCTATAAGCTTTCTCTCTACTATTTCTTCCTTCAAAGTCAATGTTTCCTTGCTGAGTTTTGTTCTTGTTGATCTATCCAGAGGTGATAAGGTGATGTTGAAGTCTCTGGCTACTATCGTGTTGCTAGAAATGTCCTCCTTAAAATCTGTTAGCAGTAGTTTTAAATATTTAGCTGTTCCCTCATTAGGTGCGTATACATTTAAGAGTGTGATTTCTTCCTGTTGTACGTATCTCTTGGTAAATAGAAAATGGCCTTTGCTGTCCCTTCTAATCTTTTTCAACCTGAAATTTATATTGTTGGATACTAGTATGGCCACCCCAGATTTTTTGAGGGAGCTGTGGGCTAGAGCGATAGCACAGTGGTAAGGCGTTTGCCTTGCTCGCAGGCAACATGGCCGACCCAAGTTCGATTCCTCCGCCCCTCTCGGAAAGCCCGGCAAGCTACTGAGAGTATCTCGCCCGCATGGCAGAGCCTGGCAAGCTACCCGTGATGCATTCGATATGCCAAACACAGTAACAACAAGTCTCACGATGGAGACGTTATTGGGCCTGCTCGAGCAAATCGATGAATAACGGGAGGACTGTGATTGTGACCGTTTGCTTGCAGGATTGTTTTCCATCCTTTAACTTTGAGTCTGTGTTTGCTTTGACTGTTGAGATGAGCTTCTTGTAGGCAGCAGAATGTTGGGTTCTGTCTCTGAATCCATTTTGCCACTCTGTGTCTCTTAATTGGTGAATTTAGACCATTGATGTTGAGAGAGATTATTGTTATGGGGTTTTGTGTCATCTTTCTCTAAGGATTTGTTGTGCTTGTAGGGTTTGTCTTGTCTTATAGTAGCCCCTTTAGTCCTTCTTTTAGGTTTTATTTTGAGTCTATGAAGTTCCTGAGCTGCTGTTTATCCACAAAATAGTGTACTGTTCCTTCAAGTTTGGTGAAGCGTTCATTTCAGTGAGTTTTTTCACTATATCCCACCATTGCTTTCGGGCTTGGAGGGTTTTGTCTGATAGGTCTGCTGTGAATCTAAGGAGTGCTCCTTTGTATGTGATTTCCTTCTTTGACTTTTCTGCTTGCAGTATTGTGTCTCTATCCATGGCATCAATCATTCTAACTATGATATGTCTTGGAGTGTTTTTATTAGGGTCTCTTTTAGCTGGCACCTTTTGAGCTCCTTGAATCTGAATGGCTGCATTGTACAGCTCTGGGAACTTTTCAGCAATGGTTTGTTTAACTGTGGCTTTTTCATTGGGATTGTTTCCTTGAGCTTCTGGTACTTCAATGATTCTAATGTTCCTCTTGGAATCATCTCCTAGGATTCTGATTCGCTCTAGAGCTATTTTGAGTCGCTTGCCATTGTTGTTGCCTGTAGGCTTTGTGCAGCTGATCTTCCAGCTCACTGATTCTGTCTTCCACTGTGGCCATTCTACTGTTGAGGGCAGACTGAGTTTTTTTTTTTTATTTCATCTACCGAATCTTTTATTAGTGACATTTCTGTGCATAGCTTTCCAATTTCTGCTCTTATTTCTTCCTATTTTTTTGATTTTTTCTCTCATGTCCTCCTTTAATTTACTGTCTCACTGTTTCATTGAGTTCATTGAACATCTTCATTGTTTCATATCTAAATTCTTTCTCAGAGAGGTCCCTTAGGTGATTAGCACCTACTGAAGCTTCTGGACTCTTTTCATCGTCCTCCCCTCGTGTTGGGAATTTGCATTATTTCTTCATGTTGGTGTGAAGGTATGGAAACTGAGATGTTACACGAGATTGCTGGGTTTGAGTAAACTACCTGCGGCCCAAATTAGACCACAGCCACTTATACAGAGGCCACGCCCACTTCTGAAGAGGCCATGACTTCCGCGGGTACCTGGTGTGTGTGTGGGGGGAGTAAAACCTGAGGGAGGAAGTAGATCAAGCACAGCATTGGGAATGAACAGGAAGAGGCTCAGGGATGGTGAGCGTCCCAGGGTCCTAGAGGATGCCTGGAGCACAGATGCGGGGACAGCCAAGTGCCGGGTTCGAGTGAAGACTGACCTGAGGGAGGAAGAAGACTGGGCACAGCATTGGGGATGGACAGGAAGAGAGATATCACTGCCTTTATACCCCGCACCCCCGCTAATCTCAGTCAGTTTGTTTTCTTGCCTCAACACACACCTGTGATCTCCGTGTTTTTCTTGTGGTTACTGTTTCCCTTTCCGCGGCTACCTTCTTGCTTCCCTGCTCCCCTCCCAGCTCTGGGCAAGGCGGAAGGCTGCAGAAGTGGCCCTATAGGGAATGTCACCCAAGGCAGGTGGGTAACCCCTGGAATGGCAGCACAGTGACTGCGGGACCGGCATGTCCTCTGTGCTCAGCTGTGCAGGCAGCTCTGGGAGGGTGTTTAGAAATTGTGGTGGGCATTGGTCATTCCCAGGACGTGGACTGGCGACCCCTTCAGGGCAGGGCGGTGTCATGTTGGAGTAGCACAGAGTGGTGCTCCCAGTGCTCTGCTGATGCCATGGGAATCAGGGTGATTTCCTTGGAACTGGCATTCAGTGGGGCCGCGGGGCTGGGATGAGGAACAGGGTTTAACATTGTGCAGAGGGAACTCCCAGCTGTGTCTCTGCAGTTCTGGGGCTGGGGTGGATCTTTCCCTCTTCAGTTCCAGCAGCCTGGCTCCCACATTGCGCAGAAGGCCTGGTTTGATCTCTTATTTATTACAGAGAATATTCTCTGTTATGGTGAGTGCAGGTGGGATGAGGTTGCAAGGGCTGTTTCACTGCTGAAATCGCCAGCCCTCCTATTGGGCACCCTGGGACCTCCATAGCCACATCGGTACGGCACTCACCTCCTCGCTCAGTCATCAAGGGCAAGGAGCACCTACTGTGAGACAGGCTTGTAGCCGGGTGAGACACAACCATGTAAAGTGCCCATGGCAGCCTGAAGGACACCCCCAAGTCCTCATCCCTGGGGACCTGTGAATGTACCCTTCTTCAGCAAAATAAACGTGGCACATGTGATTGAGTTGACATCTTTTATCTTCATCTGTTTTTTTTTTTGACCACACTTGGCAGCGCTCAGGGCTTACTCCTGGTTCTGTGCTCAGGGATCACTCCTGGCAGAGTTCAGTAACCATATGGGATGCCAGGGTGTCGAACTTGTTGTCTGCCGTGTGCTGCTGTACTATCGCTCTGGCCCTGAGCTGACATCTTGACATCTTGAGATGAGTGAAAGTCTGGGTTATCCAAGTGAACCCGAAATGCATCCACTGTGCCCTTGGAAGATGGAGTCCAAGGAAGCTCCGGTGGGCATAGCAAAGGAACAGGCCCCTGGTCCTTTGGGGCCCCTGCCACTGCCGCCTGACTGGGGTCACTGCTGTACACGGATTGGGAGGGGAATGGCAGGGGGCTAGCTTGAGGGGATCCTTGCAAAGAACAGGGAAGCTTCCCTGGGTCAGGGGCAGGAAGGGGAGGCAGCCTGGACCCTGCAGCCCCACAGGGCAGGAGAGGTAAGGCTGGAAGTCCCTGTGCGGGGCAGGAGGGAGGCAGTGGGGCTGTGCTGTCCCCTGCAGGCGCCTCCCCCGGCCTGCAGGGAGCGGGTGGGCTGTCCCTGCACATGTTTCTCTGGGCCTCGACCCGAGGCCTGCACTTTTCTGTGGTTCTGAGAGAGGGTCAGCCTGTGGGGGCGGAGAGCCAAGCCCCAGCTGGCATATCCTGAGTGATCCAGCTGAGGGCAGTGAACTGAGCTGTGGAGTGATTTAGTTTCCTGGTTTTGGAGGTTTTGGGGGTCACACCTGACTGCGCAGGGACTGTTCCTAGCTCCGTGCTGAGAAGTGACCCTTGGCAGTGTTCAGGGACCCACACGTGGTGTCAGAGGATTTGAACCCTGGTCAGCCTCAGGCAAGGCCAGGATCTTCCCCGTGGTGCTCTCTCTGGTCTTGCAGGTGATTTCTTAGACCGTTAATCGCTAGTGGATGCTACTGCAGGGCAGAGGAGGGGGTAGCATAGTCAGGTCTGCATGTCGGGAAAGCCTCCCTCTGAGCCTCACCACCCTGTTCCCCTTTCCTTTGAGCTTCTCCACCCCGCACCCCTTCGCTCTGAGTCTCTCCACCTCGCGCCCCTTCCCTCTGAGTCCTGCCACCCCATACTCCTTCCCTCTGAGCCCCACCACTCTGCGCCCCTTCCCTTTGAGCCTCTCTACCCTGCGCCTCTTCCCTCCAGCCTCTCCATCCTGTACAGAGCCCCCAGCAGCGGCCCTATGAGCTCCTCTTGTTCACTAGGAGACCAGGAAGTTTCAAGTCTCTTGAGCTTCTGGCAGGGGGCAGCTGGACCTGCACTAAGGGGGGCTTTTGGGGTGACTGACCCTGCCTCAGTGCCATTTGGGTTTGTGAAGTGTCTCCCTGAGTGTCAGTTTTAGCTGTGATGGCTTCAATTACCGCCCAGTGGTTCACTGTCCCCTTGAGGATGACCGGTGGTGTGGGTGTCTGTGGTGCAGCTGTGAGTTCTGTGCCAGCAGGGGTCCCTGCCTCAGTGTCCCAAGGACAGGGCTTCGAGGATGGGCCTATTTCTGCTTCCTGGGGAGTCAGCTTTGAGATCTTTGGCTCAGAAGCGCCTGGTTCCCACGTTCACCATTACCCACTGTGCAAGCTCAGGGGCTTAAGTGCCCTCTCTGTTCTTCCCCCTCCTGTCTTCATCTATCTGTTGGGAGAGGGTGGCTGAGAGAGGCCCAGTATGACTGACACTGTGCCTGTGGACAGCAGCCTTAATTTTTTCTTTCCCGTGCCGTGGGATTGGACCCTACTTCTTTTTTTCTGGGATCTTCCGAGCAGTGCTCAGGGGGCCCAGGACCCTTTTGGTGATGCTCAGCCAACATGGTGTTCAGCGAGGGCTAGAGGATGCGGTGCCAGGGATTCCACAGGTCACCCCCATGGTGCTGGGGACCACCAGGGCTATAGCAGCTGCGCTCGAAGGGTCACGTGGGTGCCTGGTCTGCACTGGGGTCCTGGTGCATACAGAGTGTGCCCTGATCACAGGATGCTCGCTGCTCCTCCCTCCCTCCCTCCCTCCCTCCCTCCCTCCCTCCCTCCCTCCCTTCTTCCTTCCTTCCTTCCTTCCTTCCTTCCTTCCTTCCTCCTTCCTCCCTCCCTCCCTCCCTCCCTCCCTCCCTCCTTCCTTCCCTCCCTCCCTTCCTTCCTCCCTCCTTTCCTTCCGTTTGTTTTTGGGCCACACAGTTGGTGCTCAGGGCTACTCATCATGGGCTCAGGAGACCATATGGGATGCTGGGGATTGAAGCCGGGTCAGCTGCATGTAAGGCAAGCACCCTCCCTGTTGTATGACTGCTCTGGCCCCCTGTCTGTTTCCTGTCTCAGTGGTGTTACTGTCGCTCAGTGTTGGAGGCTGATGGTTAGAAATCAGCCCAGATGGTTGGGGTCTGACTTATGTTCACAGATTTGGGCTAAGATAAGTAAATTGGACTCAGCCCTTTAAATCCGGACCCATAATACTCATGGCCCAGGGGTGTGGGGGGTACCGGGGAGCACTATCTATCTTGGGAGTGTAGAGAGGGGTCTTTCACATTCCTCTTCCTCTCCTCCCCCTTGGCATGAGTACCAGGATGTAGACTGGCCTCTGGGGGGCAGGTTGCAGCCTCCAACAGTGTCCCTGTGCCATTAGGGCCAGCCAATGTCTGTCCAGTCATTGGTAAGTTGGGGATAGTCCCGTCTTCCTTTTGTTTTGGGTTTTGTGCCACTGTCAGCTATGTTCAGGAATTACTCCTGGTGGTGTTCGGAGGACCATATGGGATGCCGAGGATTGAACCTGGGCCAGCCATGTGCAAAGCAAACACCCTCCCTGCTGTACTGTTGCTCCGGTCTTATTCTTCCTAATTGAAGTTTTGGGGGTTTCAAAGAACTCATGACTGCAATTATTTATTAATAGACAACACAAAACACCCGGGTCAAGTGCACAGAGGGCTCTTATGTGGTTAGCACCTGACTCTCAGGGGAAGGGCGGGGCCAGGGACTGGGGTTTCCTTCCAGCCCTCTCTCTGGCCTGAGAGGGTGCCTCTTGCTATGGGGGTGCGGGAAATGGGGGAGTCTGGGAGCGCCATCCACAAAAGGTCCATTGTCTGGGTCCTGTACTCTTCCTGCCTGCAAGCCCTGCCTGGTTGCATTGATTTACTTCAAAGTTTTTAATGGGTTATAATTGGAAAAGGCCTGGGTGAGATTTGCATATTGATTTGACATTTAAGTATATGATTAAATAAAAGCTGACTGAGGTCATCACTTGACTAAATTGGCTTAATGAGTGTTGATTACCCTGTGCATGTTAATTTCATTTACCCTGATTACTCCATCCATCTTTCTCCAGGATCTATTAGCACCTTTGACTCAATTGTACTTGATGGGACACGAAGCAGGACAGGGGTCAGTGGGGGGTGGTCCTGAGGGGTTTTGCCTGCCTATCTCTCAGCCGTCTGCTGAGCCCCAGAGTTGCTAACCCCTGGTATCCTTTCCTCTCTCTGTCTCCCACCCTCTTCCTCCTAATCACAGAACCTGATCACCCGCCTGAAACAGCATCGCTGCTCCCGCTGCCAGACAGAAATCAGGTGCCGGGGAGAAACTGAGGGCGGGGGAGTGACGAGACCTCTGAGGAGCCTCTCTCCACCCCATGACACTGTCCCCTCGTACACACAGGAACGCAGAGCTGAGGAGGGTTTGTAAAGTGGGGCCTGGGTCTTCTGTTGCTCCCTCCACACCCAGTGCCTTCCCCACCGCTGACCCCAAGGGACCTGCAACAGGCTCCTTTAACCTCTGGCATCCGTGTGGGTCTGGCCAAGGGGGACCCCGCAGGAGACTGGCGGGAGGGGAGGCATGGGGAATTTCTTTCCCTGGTTCCTCCTCCTGGTCTAAGGGTCTCACTGCTTTCCAGCCTGTTTCCAGGCTCCCTCCACAGCCCCTGGGTCCTCCAGCAGAGCCCTGCAGATCCTGCACTGGCCTGTGGCTCTCACACCTGCCCCCACCCTGCTATGAACAGACCCCTCATACCCTTGCCGTAATCTTCGAACCTGAGTATGTCATCTGCTTTCCACCCAGACCCTGATTCACCTGCCAGCAACATATTTCCCCACTCGGAGAGCAGGACTCAAGGTCCGACGAGCAGGGGTCCAGCCACACCAGTCCAGCAGGCCATGGTGCTGTCTCACACCCAGGGCCCAGCTGGACAGGCAGACGGTAACTGACCCTGCCCCCGACACCCCTTACTGGCTGCGGTGCATGTCCAGGAATCATGGGGTCTCCACTCAATGCCTCACTCTCAGCAGATGCACCCACCTTAATTTGTAAGGAAGAAAGGACTGTTGTCCAGAACGTTCCTAATGCTTTGTCTTCCTTCCCTCCTCCCTCCCTCCCTCCCTCCCTCCCGTCTTCCCTCTTTCACCCCTCTCTCTCCTTTTGTCTTCCTTCCTTCCTTCCTTCCTTCCTTCCTTCCTTCCTTCCTTCCTTCCTTCCTCTCTTCCTCCCTCCCTCCCTCCCTCTCCACTCCCCTCCCTCTCCCCTCCCCTCCCCTCCCCTCCCCTCCCCTTCCCTCCCCTCCCCTCCCCTCCCCTCCCCTTCCCTCCCCTTCCCTTCCCTTCCCTTCCCTTCCCTTCCCTTCCCTCCCCTCCCCTTCCCTCTCCTCTCCTCCCCTCCCCTCCCCTTCCCTCCCCTTCCCTCCCCTCCCCTCCCCTCCCCTTCCCTTCCCTTCCCTTCCCTTCCCTTCCCTTCCCTTCCCTTCCCTTCCCTTCCCTTCCCTTCCCTCCCCTCCCCTTCCCTTCCCTCTCCTCCCCTCCCCTCCCCTTCCCTCCCCTCCCCTCCCCTTCCCTTCCCTTCCCTTCCCTCCCCTCCCCTTCCCTTCCCTCTCCTCCCCTCCCCTCCCCTTCCCTCCCCTTCCCTCCCCTCCCCTCCCCTTCCCTTCCCTTCCCTTCCCTTCCCTTCCCTTCCCTTCCCTTCCCTCCCCTCCCCTACCTTCCCCTCTCCTCCCCTTCCCCTCCCCTTCCCTTCCCCTCCCTTTCCCCTTCCCTTCCCTTCCCTTCCCTTCCCTTCCCTTCCCTTCCCTTCCCTTCCCTTCCCTTCCCTTCCCTTCCCTTCCCTTGCAATGTCACTGGTAACTCTTGGCCAAGCATTGGTTCAGGGCAGGGGCCCAAGAATGCGATGCTGCTCAGGCCCCCTGGGTGCCAGGTTTACCTGAGTCAACCCCACGGGCAGTAGGAGAACTATAGCCAAGGGTATTTGAGGGACCAAATACCATGCCATGCTGCAACTCAAACCTAGGTTGGTCATCTCCCAGACATATGTCCTAACCACTGTACTATCTCCTGGCCCCTTGACTTTTAATTTTTTTAATTATTAAAGCATTGTGACTTACAAAGTTGTTCATGCATATAGAGTTCAACAACAATCCCACCACCAACATGACCTTCTCTCTACCAGTGCCCCCAGGTTGCCTCCCCCGGCCCACCTGTCTCTTTAGCAGACACATTTGCAGTTTGGTTGCTGTAGGTTGAGTGTCCTGCTGTCAGAGTGTTGCCTCTGTGGTTTAGATGTGTGTATACCTGCCCAAGGCCCCTGACCCTGTCATCTCCTGTCCTCTGCTTCTTTTACTTTCGTGTGTGTGTGTGTGTGTGTGTGTGTGTGTGTGTGTTTGGGCTATACCCAGTGGTACTTCGGGCTTAGTTCTGGCTCTGTGCTCAGGGATCACTTCTGATGGGTTCGAGGGGTCCGTATGAGGTGCTGGAGACCAAGGCTGGGTTGGCTGCATGCAAGGCAGGCACCCTGCCTGTTGTACTAATGCTGTGGCTCCATCCTCCACTTCTTAGTTCCCTTTCAAGTTTTTCCTTTCTATGTGCTTCTCAGTTCTATAAACTAGGGCCAGGGTAATCTTTGATACCCTTTGATATTTCCCCTTTGATACCTGCATCCCTGGTCCAGTTATTCTATACAGCACAGTCCTTCTTCTTCTGTTTTGGGTGTTTTCCAGCAGGGGTCATTCCTGGATGTGCTCAGGGTTTCCTGAGTCATTCCCACTTCCTGGATGAGGAAATTTAAGCTCAGAAAGGCTAAGACACTCACCCACGGCTTGTTCGCAGGAGTGCTCAGGTGACCCTGCAGAGGAGGGGTCAAATTCAGGGCCTCACACACAAGAGGCATGGGCTCCCTGGTCCCAGAATCTTATTTTCTGATCCTTCTGCCCAAGGCAAGTGCCTCCCTCCTGCCCCAGGTCCTTGCAGCCACCATCTCAGGAGCTGCCCCTGTATCGGCACACCCTTGTCAGTGTCAAACCCAGACAGGTTTCTACCTTGTCCCCATCCACCTGCTCCTGCTGTCCTCTGTCCTCTGCTCCTGTGTCACTCGGCCACAGGGTCCCTCTGAGCACTGCTTCTCCAGATGGAGGGTTCCCAGAGCCAACCACTACTCTCCTTCCTCGGCCCCTGTGGACACAGTCTCCGCACTCTGCCCAGCTTCAGGTCTTGAAGAGCAGAAAGGTGAGCTGAAACTTGGGGGGGGGCGGGGGTGAAGGTTTTCTTGGTGGGGCTGCGGGGCCGGGCAATACTGGGGATTGGGGCTCCCATGCATAGCCTGGACTGAGTCTTCTGAGCTGTGACCCAGGCTCCAGACCTGAGACTCTGCCACCCCTGCTGTGCTGCCCCTCCTCTCCTCCTCGCTCTCCTTCCTGACATAGACATCCCATTCCCTGTTGCCAAATGAGCAGAAAGATGAGCTTGAACTCAGGGTCTCCATTCCATTCACTTTCTCATCCTCATTCCTCAACACCCTGATGGTGGGTGTTGGGGTGATGGGACCTTGGAACTTTCCCAGCCTCTGGTTGTCCTCGGCAAAGGACAGATGTCAGACTCGCCTGCTGCCCTTGGGGGTGGCAACATTGGGACTGCCCTGGCATAGAAAGTGGCTCATAAAAGCAGCCCTTTGCTCTCAGCCTTTGTAGGCCGCAGGCCCAAGGGAGACCTCCCTTGCCTGTCCCTCCTGGTCAGCCCCAGACCCCTGAGTGCCCCTGGCTGGCAGCAGCATCTCCCTCTTACCCCACGGGAAGCTGTCAGGTTGGATCAGCGCCCAGCAGGTCTCCATCTCCTGTTGTAAGGTAGAGCTGCAAAGACCTTGTTCAGCAGGAAGGTCATACCCACAGGTGCTGAGGGTTTGGGCACAGCAGACCTTCTGGGGAAGACAATTCAAGCAGTTAGTGAGGAGCAGGAAGAAGGGCTGGAAGAGGTTAGCATGGGAGGCAGGAGGAATCACCACTCTCGCTGGGCTTGGGGCCAGCAACATTTGGACGCTTGTCTGAGCCCCAGTCCATGGGAAAGGGCTCAGCTTCTGCTCAGAACCTCAGATGGGGGCAGAGCCTCAGAGGGATTTGAGCCCCACTGGTCGGACTGTGAGTGGGGGTGACTCAGAGATGGGGCTGTGAAGCTCTGGAGAGGTCCAGAAATGCAATCCCATGCTTCTGGCACATTCTCTCACCTTATGGGGCTGAGAAATAACAACATTTTTGGAAACTTGGAAAGCTTAAAGAAAAAGAACCCGAACCTTTTCTTTTTCTTGATGGGGAAAAATAGAAATTTGGGGAGAATTTGAAGCATATGCAAGACTTATTTTTGTAGCACCCTTTGCAGAGCTAAAGTCACTCTCTCAATTTAGGAGTGCAAAGGCAACCTTATGTAATTTGGTCTGCTCAGTAAAATGATTGCGTTTTTTCCAAATTCCATAAAAAAATGATAGCTAGCCCAGACAATATGACCAATTTGCTAATGGAGTGAGTGAAGTTTGCCATGCAAGAGGCTTCATGACACATGGGCCTCTGTGCAGCTGGGCTTCACGAACCTTGCAGGGGACCAGAAGACGGGGTGATTGGTGAGGCAGAGGGGTGGCAAGGCAGCGCACGTACACACACGGGAAGAACAGTGCACACAGCAGGGGAACAGTCACATGGACACCAGGAGGTATTCGGTGATACTCGCTTATTGCACGCAGTCCGACATGACAAGGCCCTCCCCGTTTGGCAGAGGGGAAAACTGAGGCTCCAAACAGATCAGCCGCTCATAGCCCATGGCTGGCTGTGGCTTGCAGTTCACGTCCACATGAAGATCCTCTGTCAACTCTCTTGACAGCCTGTTTTTTCTATTTTTTTTTCTGTTTTTGCTTTTTGGGTCACAGCTGGCAATGCATAGGGGTTACTCCTGGCTTTCGCACTCAGGAATCACTCCTGGTGGTGCTTGGGGGACCATATGGGATGCTGGGAATCAAATCCGGGCGGGTCGACCACGTGCAAGGCAAAGTCCTACCTGCTGTACTATCGCTCCAGCCCCTAGGCAGCCTGTTCTGTGGACATATGTGTCTCCATGAGAGATCCTGGGGGTGCCTTGCAGCTGGACGAGGAACTCCGTGGGCACGAGGGATCCCTGAGCCCCACAGGCATTCAGACAGGGATGAGGTAGGGATCCTGGGGGCAGTATGGGGGCCTTACATACCAGAGGTGCCAGGGGCAGGTGGGAGCAGGATGCTGGGGGCAGACGCCCTGGGGGACTTGGTGCTGGGAGACCCCAGGTAGGGTGCAAGGAATGGGAATGAGGGATCTGGAAAGAAGGTGTTTTCCCAGCTGAGGGACGTCTGTGCCTTCCACAGAGCCAGAGCTGGCACAGACTCACAGGGGAGTGAGGAGACCACCCCCATGCCCAGGGCATGCCTTTCCTCCCAGAGCACAGTGCCATGGCAGTGTCCCACTCATTCCATCCAGTATTTACCGTGTTGGCTCCTGAGGATGGTGGCCCCCCAGAATCGCTGCCCCTCCTTTCCTGGGACCTCACCCTCTCTGCTGGCCCTGGGTAGTTTGGCTGTCTTTCTGGGCTGCCTGTGCCCACCCTCTCCATCCCCCACCCCCCAGCCCCCGCCCCCTTGGATACCTCCCTCCAGCGCAGGTTTCTGGACCCCTCCAGGAGGAGGGAGTTGGTTTCCTGGACAACTATGGGGTTTTGGGGGGGGGTACCAGGGAAACAGGGGAGGGGGAGCTGGTATTCCTGCCGCCGAGGGCTTAGAGGGAGCATATGCCATCCCTGCTGCCCCGTGAATTATTCAGCGGCCGTGAGCACTGACTCACTCAGCCGTCTGCCGGCTTCTCCAGAACCTTTCTGCTGTTTCCTCCTTGGCAAGCCCACTGCAGCCTCTGTCTTGGAGGCTTAAAAATCCCAGTTTGGGCCCCCATCCTCAGGACACTTGTATCTGGGTTTCTTTGGCTCTCTTACTCTTCTCTGTGATGCTGCCATCTCTCTCCTGGGAGTCAGGATGGGGCTGATTCTCTGTGCTCAGCCCTGGGAGTACAGATGTGGAAACACTCAGTGGGAGCCCAGCAAGGCCTGTGCGTAAGACCTTTGCACCAGGCGTGAGCCTCTGCACAGCTTGAGTTCCTGGGTCTCAGCATGGCCCTTGGGTCAGCGATGAGGCTCTGCCTGAGGCTGCAAGGGTGCTGGGGGGAGCTGGAGAGGCTGGCTTGGAGGTTCTTATATCTATATGTATCTATATATCTATATCTATATCTATATCTATCTATATCTATATCTATATATAGGTTTGTGGGTCACACCTGGTGGTACTTAGGGCCAGAGAGAGTACAGTGGGTAGGGAATGTGTCTGGCATGTGGCCAACCCGGGTTCAATTCTCAGCACCCCATATGGTCCTCTGAGTACCTCTAGGAGTGACTCAGAGGTTGGGGCACTGTGGAGGCCCTGGTTGGCCACCAGTTGGTGCCTCTGTCCTGGCAGTCACCCCCATCTGAGCGCAGGCCTGGTTCTCCTCAGGGCTGGAGACTGGAGGGTCTGACAAACAACCCGTCCGGGAGCAGGAGGGAACTGAGTCTCCTATGCTCAATGGACTCGACCCAGAAATGTGTGGACATGTGTGCCCTAGGGTGGACATGTGTGTCCTGGGGTGGACATGTGTGTCCTGTGTCCAGGGCCACCCACTCCCACTTGGGTTCCCTGCTGGAACTCTTGTGGCAGTCCAGACTCCTGGATGTGTCGGCCCCAGCCCCCATCCCAGGCTCGGGGCACCCATAGAAGCTTCTCCTACTCTCCCACTACTGCCTGGGGCACCCCAAGTGGCTGTCGAGGGTGGTTTTTTGGCGTTGGCCCAGCTCAGGGTACAGTGAGAGAGGCCCCATGGAGGAGAATAAAGGCATGATAACCGAGAGCAGCTTCGGTGGGTCAGCAGCTCCTGGGAGATATTGTCATCTTTGCTGGGAGCACAGAAGCCGGGCTTAGTGCAGCTGCTGGTGAGGGGAGGTGAGGGCGGCTGGGCCCCCAGAAGAGAGGTTAGCGGGTTCAGGCATCGAGTTTGCTCTTGAACTTGACGGCCTCCTATTTCTCTGTGCCTGGCACCAGGGTGCAGCTTTGAAGGTCTGGGGTCAGTGGGAGTTTGATTGACTCCTTGGTCTCCGACCAGCCCCCTGGCCCCAAGTTTAGACCTGGTTCTCGCTGGGGAGCTCTGAAGAATCTGTCCCCTCCTGGCTCCCAGGTACCTCCTGGAGATGCGACCCCCTTCTGCTGGTGGATTCTCACTACTCCCCATTCCTGCACCTTCTCAGGGCCCTTGCCTTGGGGTCTGGGCCCAAGGACAGGGGTGTTCTTGGCTCAGGTGGTTTCTTTGCCTCTTCTTCAGTGTCTGGGTCCTACTGACTTTCAAGTACCCTCAACTGCCCACCACAATGAAGGGATGTGGCAGTCACCCCTGAGGCTGCCTCAAGTCTTCCAGCCCCTGGACTACCTCAGCAGCCTGACACCCGGTTCCTTTTCCATCTGCGTCCATGCCCCCCCCCCCCTCCCCCCCCCCTTAGAAACTGCTTCTGTTCTGGGCATCATGTTGCTATTCGGATGACAGCCACTAGGGGGACTGTGAGGTCCAGGCGAGAGTCACCTTGAACAAAAAGTGCCTGGGGGGTGGGTAATGAGGGTCTCCCCAAATCTGTGCATTGTAAAAGTCAAACCAAACTAAACCCGAAGCCGTGTGAACATGTGTGTCTGCATATGTTCACATGTGGATCCTGTGCGTAGGCAATAGAACATATTTAACAAAGCACAGCTAACTAATCTTGAAAGCTGATGAACAGGCAAAAAGGGATGGATAATTCAGAGCAAGATCTACCTGGAAAAAAAAAAGTTTAGGTAAATCAGACATCCTCATTAGCCCTGAACTGTTAATAATTAAGCTTAATTTCATTTTGACTCTTCACTTCCCTCATTCTTGGGGCAATTTAATTTCTGCTTCTCCAGGCTTGTCTGTGCCCCTGAGACCTCAGGGTGAGCTCATCGTGGTGTTCAAGCCCCGTGCCTTTGCTTTCTCGGCTTTAACTGCCCTGGAGAAAGAACCTTATCTGTGATTGCTTTCTGCAAATCCCAGGAAGGCCTCTGGTCTCCTTTGTCTGTGCTCCCGCCCTCCATCTCCTGACTTTCTCAGCAGACACAAACAGTGGTGTCATGCAGGGGTTACCTTTCCCTGGGATGCTTTTCCGCCCCCCAGTCAAGAACAGCCTTTCCTCACTCTGATCTTCCCTGGTCAAACTTGTCAGCTTTTGGAGCTGGGTCATGTCTGAAATCCCCGCCGGCTTCTAATTCTCCCGGTTGTCCATCGGCCGCAGGTGTTTCATACCACCCTATGCCCTGCCTTTATGATTAGAGCCAGGGTGACTCCCGCTTAGCTTTTTGAGATGGTGGCCTGATCTTACACACAGAACGTGCATGGTATTCTCATTGGGGTAGAGGATGAGCTCCAGGCTGCTGGCGGTGTAGGAATATGGGGGGGGGGGGTAGAGTACAGACCCGAAGCTCCACTCCTTCCTGACCCATGAGCCGTAGGGAAGGAGCTAGAAGAAAGATGGGAGAGGATAAGGACAGGGGTTAGAAGTTTTGCTGAATTTAGCTCAATTTTTGCTAGCATTCTCAAGTTCTGGGCTTGGTAAAAACATTGAGAAAATCACAGCATGACCAATCTCTCTAAGTTGAAGAATACAGGGTAAAATTAAAATATGGGGGCTCATTCAAAAATTACGAAAAACATCAGGACATGACAACCTTTTATTTTTTGAACCATATCTGGTGTTTCTCAGGGTGTGCTCAGGGAGTACTCCTGGTGGGTTCAGAGGATGAAATGCTAGTGATTGAACCCAGGTCAGGTGCATGCAAAACAAGTGCCCTAGTTCCGATACTATCGTTCTGGTCCCAAGCTGTGACAATGCCTTAAACCCGGGGACAGGCTGTGTGCTCAGGTGCCCGAGTTCCCCAAGGAATAGCACTCTAGCACTGCAGCACTGTCCTCCAGTTCATTGATTTGCTTGAGTGGGCCCAGTATCATCATCTCCATTGTGAGACTTGTTACTGTATTTGGTGTATCGAATATGTCGCGGGTAGCTTGCCAGGCTTTGCCGTGGGGGCGAGATACTCTTGGTATCTTGCTGGGCTCTCTGAGAGGGGCAGAGGAATAGAACCTGGGCTGACTGGGTTGACCGCATGCAAGGCAAACACCCAATCCGCTGTGCTATCGCTCCAGCCCCAAGGAATAAAGTTGGAGAAACATAGAAAGGAAGACCTGGGTGCAGGTGTCTTCCTTGGGGAATGCTGAGGCAGGAGCAAGAGGGAGAGTGGAGCAGGGAAGTGGAGAAACCGAGGAAAGCCAAGGTCATCAGATCTGCCTGACAGGACACCCGTTACCCCAGCTTTCAGCTGAGTTTCCCGACCACCACGTCAGCCAGGTCTCTGCAGCCTTTAAGAAGAGGAAGAGACGCCCTCTCCTACCCCGGGTCCCTTAAGGAAAGTCTATTGCTGGCGGGAGCTGTGTCCACAGGTGTGGCCCGTTGCAGGGGCTGAGCAGTCAGCAGCAGACTCCTGCATGAGTGAAATGTGATTGTTCCACACCATCCAGGCCCTGGCCTCCCACTATAATCACAGCTCTAGTGCTGGTCCTCCTGGGGGCTAGTTATTTCCTCCATTGCCATTGCGAGCCGGGGCCAGGCCCGGGCTGATTAGCTCTCCAGGGCCGTGGCCGGTGGCCGGGCTGCCTGAAGTCGCTGCCTAAGCAGCCTGCTGCTGTCCCATTTGTCACCGGCCTTCACACTCACGCCGTGACCTGCTCAGAGTTGGGGAGAACTGGTCCCGGACGGCCAATGTGGAGTTCCAATTTAGAATTTCCATCCATTTACCAGGGAATCACCCCTAAAGAACACCATTTACGGAGCTGACAAAGGCCAAATTAGATTTTAGATTCCGCCGCTGTGTGGCTGGTGGGCGGGGGATGGGAGGGCAGGCAGGCCGGGGCCAGCTCGGCTCTGCATCTGCAGGAAGATGCTTGCTGGACGTTACCTGCCCCCACTCCAATTTCTGCAGCAGCCTCTGCCTGTCATTGGCCCACAGCTGCCAGCACATATTGGGTGCTGGCCTCGGTACCCCCCTCTTGAATCCTGTGACCATCTTTTGGCCTTGATCTTTGGGGTACTTTGCCTTATTTTCTATCCACGTAGCTGTTGTATTCAGCTGATAAAGCCACTTTTCTCTGTATCAGAGCCTGGGGATGAGAATACATCATGAGAATGTATTATCAGAGAGAATACGCATACTCATCCTTATTTGGGGGGTGGGAGAGGTTCAGGCCACATCAGGAGCAGCTCAGGACCTAATTCTGGTTCTGTGCTCAGGAGTGACCCCTGGTGGTGCTCCAAGGACCTTATGGGGTGCGAGGTCACCCAATGCAAGGCCATCCAAGCACCTTACCTCCTATTCCATCTCTCCAGCCCCAGAGCCTGTGTTCACAGCTGGTGGTGCTCCAGGGCTTGAGTTTCTTCTGGTGATGTGCTAACAGATCTGATGGTTCAGGGCTCGATTGGCAGTGCTCAGAGGCCACCAAGGCTTTTCCTGGCAGTGCTTGGGGGAGTGCATGCATTACCAGCTACTGAACTCAGAGCTTAGGACAGACTAGGCAAGGTCACATGGTCTACTTTCCCACCCCTGCCCCTCAGTCCTCCCTGGACAAATGGGAAGATTGAAAAGGGGGAATGTTCTGTCGCGGCGGGAAAGATGGATAGAAACCAGCTGAGAGCAAAGGGAGGTGAGGGGAATGGTCCGGGAGAAGCCCAAAGCTGCTGGGACAGGATCTCACTCCTGGGTCAGGGTCCCATTCCTCATGGCCACACGCTCTCTGTGGCCTGGTGGTGGAAGCCGTGTGCCAGTGCTTGGTCTTAGTTTAGGGCTCAACCACGTGACCTACTTTGGCCAAGGGGAGGACAGAGCCAACAGGCTGTGAGCAGAAGCTGGAACTATGCCAGCAAAGTGGGGCTTGTTCTTGCTCTGTCTCCACACAAAGGACGAGTCCCAGACTCAACTCGGGCCAGTCCCAGCTTAGCAGAGCCCTGGGTGGGCAGAGTCTTGGCAACACTGAGCGACACTGCGCAGTGGGGGCTGGACAGTCTCAGACCCGTAGCCGTGGTGGCCATGATAGTTCCATGAGAGGGAGCACAGGAGAGGTGAGTGGGGCCCCTTAGGTTGCATCTGTCAGGGCCAGGCAGGCGGCAGGTTTTGCTTCCTCATAGAAGGCACAAGTTGGGGGTTGTTGCTCTTGTGTAGAGATAGGAGAACAGGCAAACACAAAAAGTGTCACAGAGATAGGATGTGATGGAAGTGGGGAGGAGAGGGGGGTGTCAGGCCCCGCATTTTGCCCAGGCACTGTGAGCTCCCTCTACGGGTTAAGTTTTAGTGCATCATCATGTGGCGGGGCCTCTGGACCCGTCTCGGCTCCTGTGATTGCTCCCTGCTCCTTCCTTCCGTCCCCAGGACTCCCCAGGGGACCGCAGGACTCTGCTCTACTCTGTCCTCGAGTCCGCGAGGACCCAGCACCCCACACCGGTCCAATCCCCTTTTTGTTCCACCTTCCTGTAACCCCGCCCCTGGCTCCTAAACTCTACACCTGCTGCCCGTCCCCCGGGTCAGGGTGCTGAGGACAGTGCATGGGGTTTGGCATCTGATTGTCTCAAGTTCAAATCCCAGCACTATTACTGAACAGTCGAGTTCTCCTGGATGCGTCACTCAGCCGCCAGAGTCCCGGCTACTTTGCCTGTTTGTCAGGGGCAGTGACCAGCCTTCCTTGGGCTTATGGCCATGACACCTGTCACTTACTTGTGGCACTCAGCTTAGGGACTGCATGGAGAGGAGAGACACTGGTTCCCCACAGTCCCCGGACCTCACCATGCCCCATTCTGTCTGTCTCCCTGTCAGGAGTCCCAGCTGCTGACCAAACCTCACCTCCTTCCTCTGGAGAGAGAGCACAGGGATAAGGGATGTGCTTGGGTTCTATCCCTGGCACCATATATGGTCCCCTGACCTCTGAGCACAGAGCCAGGAGTAAGCCCTGAACAAGAGGAATGTGATGCCCACACCAAAAAGAAATAAATCCCAACAGACCTCCCCCATCTCCCATCCAGCTGCCCCCTCACGCCCAGGCTTTGCAGACCACCTTGTGTGATCTGTGCTGTGAGGGTCAAGGTCATCAGATGGGGCTCCTGAGTCTCAGCTTCCCAATTCCTCAACCCAGGGCAGAGGGGAGGGGCCCCGTGGGGCATAGACCCCAGCTCCCACCCCCAGCTCTAAGATGCTCTTCCTTACTCAGATTCTCTTGTCTTTCTTCATCCACGAGGTCCAGCTGCACATGGGCTCTGCTATGGGGCCCTGGGGAGTAACTGAACCTGAAGTGATCTGAAGAAGCTGTTCAGTCACCAGCCCTAGAGCACAAGGACTGAACCCCTTTATGGACCAGGAGCTGGGGCTGATAAGACCCTGAGTGTTGCGAACGTCTGAGAAGAGGAGGCGCTCCACAGGAGGAACTGCTGTGAGGAGAGTATGGGGGTAACCTCCCCCCACCCGCGTCCAAGGATCCTGCCCTTGACAGGGCCCCCTAGACTCTTACCTGCACAGGAAGTCCCAAGGGTGCAGTTGGGCAAAAACCTATTAAACCAACTTTGCAAAGGCTAATGGGGCACGTCCCCATCTGGGGGAGGCAGCGTCTCAACTCCCGGCTGACTCTTTCCTCTCACTCTCTCTTCTCCCTCCGGAGAAGCCCATATTCTCTCTGAAATGCATCTCTCTGTCTCTCTCTGTCTCTAGGCTGCTACCTCCTTTGCCCCCACTTCTCCCACGGACATAGTTTGTGGACCACCCCCCTCAGAGACCCGCGTCTTTTGGGGGCAGCCACTGTAACCACCTACAATCCAACATGCCCACATCTTTTCCCCCTCTGGATTAAACCTCAATGGCACACTTGCTCCAGCATTTCCCAGGAGCCAGCCCTCAGGCCCCCTCATTGCCTGTCCTGTTGGTGTGAAACCAACACTCCCGCAGAATCCTGCCTGTTTCCGGCTCTTTCCTCACCATCCTGTGCCTCACCGCCTCCATTCTGGCGCCTTCTCCAGTCTCCGCCTAAACCATTCCTACCAGAGCCTCCCGCGACCCACTTACCAACCCAGAGGCACATCCCTAAGGTTCCCTTCTAGGCTCTGGGCAGCATGGACTCTGCCAGCTCCTTTTCACCCTGCAAACTCTTCCCCTCCCCCCAGGGGAGCCCTACCTTTTCAGGGCCCCTCTCCCCAGGATCCTTCTTTGCTCCCTGCAAAGGTGAGTCTTTGGGCAGCTCTGGTGTCCCTCCTGGGAAGTGACCTCTTACCACACCACACTAACAACAGCCTGCATTGTCTCCAACTCTGCCTAAAGCACAACCTGAACCCCAGCCCCAGCCCTTCCACCCCCTCTCCGCCCCCTCCCCCACCCTGGCCTTGCAGGCTCTGTCCCTAGTTGCTGGGGCATCCCAGATCTTTGCAGTACCTCCTCCAACCTGGAAGCCATGTCCCTTCAAGCCGACTAGGATGCTGCCTTTCCTGCACATCCAGGACCTTCACACTCACCCCTGCATATTCTGAACCTTCACCCCCATCCCTACATATTTAGGACCTTCACACCTGGCCCTGCCTATTTGGGGACTTCACTTATTCCCCTGCATATCACCTTTGGGACCTTCACACCCACCTCTGCATATTCGGGACCTTCACATTCATCCCTGCCTATTTGGGGCCTTCAACCCCCTCCCCTGAACATTCAGGACCTGTATCCCTCACCCCTGCACCTTCAGGACCTTCACACCCATCCCTGCAGTTCTGGGACCTTCACCCTCCATCCCTGCATGTTCGGGACTTTTACCCCTCCCTCCCCCTGAACATCCATCCGGAACTCTAACCCCTACCCACTACCCCCACCCTTATCCTGCACTTCCAGGACTTCCACCCACCCATCCCCCACAACCTGTGGCTCTCTACTTTCCTGGGCAGCCCTTAGCTGCCTTTGGAACTCACTCAGCACGGAGCTTGGTGTTCAGTGTCTCTTCCTGCCAGAGTATTGGGCTGAGGCTGCTTCTGTGTGGATTGTCTCTGTTCCCAGTAGCTAGCTTGGTATTTGGGATTCACTGGGGACTCCATGTGTGGTGGGGAGCATGGGCACCAATGGGGAGAAATTCTAGATTGGGAAGAGAGAGAGCAATGACGGGTGTTGGGGGTCCACATACAGAAGCAGAGGCAGGGAGGCCCCCTGAACTCCTGGCCCACGCTCCCCTCCCCCTGTACCTCTGCAAACAGCTCTGCTGAGCCTTTTGTTCTATTGACAGGAGGCGAAGCAGCTACAAGCGCCTTAATCACCTCTCCACAAACATGGGAAGCCTCATTAATCCCGGTGAGTGGATGATCTATTGTTCCAGCTCGGGTCTCTGGTGGACCGCCTTCCTCTGCAGAGCCAGCCTCCTTCTGCCTCTTGGAGTTGACCCACTTGCTGTGGCCTTGGGACCTGTGCTTCTGCTGGGGTTCTTGGCCCAGGGGAACCTACACCCTGGCTGAGACCTGGATGGGACTTGTACCCACCCACTGGATGGGAAATGGGACCATGTGATTATGTCCGTATGTGTATGTGAGAATGTGTGAGTGTGTGTGTATGTGTATATGAGTGTGTATGTGGGAGTGTGTCTATGTGTGAGTGTATATGTATTTGTGTGTGCGTGTGAATGTGTATATGTGTGTATGAGTGTGTGTATGTGTGAGTGTATGTGTGTATGTGTGAGTGAGTATGTGTGAATGTGTGTGTGTATTTGTGTGTGAGTATGTGTAAGTGTGTATGTGTGTGAGTGTGTGTTAGTTTGTGTGAGTGTATGTGTGTGTATGTGTGTGTGAGCGTATGTGTGTATGTATGTGTGAATGTGTAAGTGTGTATGTGTGTGAGTGTGTGTTAGTTTGTGTGAGTGTATGTGTGTGTATGTATGTGTGAGTGTATGTGTGTATGTGTATGTGAATGTGTGAGTATGTGAGTATATGTGTGTATACATGTGTATATGAATGTGTGAGTATGTGTGAGTATATGTGTATGCATGTGTGTGTGTCTATGTGTGTTTGCATGTATGAGTGTGTACATCAATGAGTGTGTGAGTGTATGAGTGTGCATATGATTGTCTTTGAATGTGCGTGTGAGCATGTGAGTATGTTTATGAGTGTATGTGAGTGTGTCAATGTATGTGTATGCATGCATGTGTGAGTGAATGTATTTGTGGTATGTGAGTGGGTGTGTGGATGTATGTGTGTGCGCATGTACCCATACATACGTGTGCACATATGTGCTGCTGGGCTGTGTGAGTATTTTCTGGGGCCAGGCTGAGTGAAGACCCTAACAAGCACTTGCAGCACTGAGTTGGGGCCTGGCTTGGTGACAGTTTCCAGCTTTGGTGATCTTGATGGGTGGGGAGGAGAGCAGGGTCACACCACGTGTTCTGGTGGAACAGAGAGGATGTCTGTGTGCAGGTAAGGGAGATTCCCCCTCCCCCAACCCTGTGGGGTGCTGACTGGGGAGTGGGTGGCAAAGCAGGGCACCCACTGACTCCTCGTTGGCCTCCTAGAAGCAGAATCAAGTATCCCTGTCCTGTCCCAGGATTTCATCTTCTCCCTTTGTGGCTGGGAGTAAAGATCAGGAATCCGGGGCTCTCCTCCTGAGTTTGCTTCTGACTTGTAAGAACCTGGGGCACGTGCTTCCCTTCTACTTGACCCTCTGTGCAGTGAAGGAACTGGCCTCTACAAGAAATGAGTTTTATTTCCTACGTCACATGGTGGCAGCTGGAGACTTGGCTTCAGGAGAGGCTCTGGAGTCTCTCCAGGCCTGGGAAGAGGAGCATGTCTGTGACCAACAGTGAGGCCACAAAGAGGGGACAGTGGGGCAGAACTGTGCCTCTGCGTTTTCCATCCTCAGGTCACATGCGTGTTTCTGCGGGCCTGCTTCTCCATCAATGCTCTGCCGTGCAATGAGTATCCAGTTGAACCTTGTTAACAGACAGAGTCAGACACCAGTCTCTGGGAGTCCCAGTCCTCAGGATTATTCAGTTTTGAGGGGACGAAGTCTTTGGAGCATGTGACCTCCATGGAGGGACAAGAGACTTTGGCTCCAGGGAGCAGAACCCACATTGGGAAACACATGGTGGCCTGGGAGGCTCAGGCAGTCCATGGTCTGGACTCTGCGAGCAGGGGGCAGGAGACTTGTGTGTCCCACACCTGGTGTGTGTGTGTGTGGGGGGGGGGGTGGACAATGTGGCCTGGGAAGTCAGTCTTACAGCTGCTGAGAGCAGACTAGCAGTGGGATTGGGCCATAAAATCTTCTTGAAACCTCTTCCCATTCTCTTCAGTGCAAGCCCTGGCCATGTTGAACTCACTTCTATCAGAACTCACTTCTGGAGAGAGGAACTGGACAGAAAGCCAAGGCGAGAGGATTTGACTGAGGGGTCTAGGCAGCCTTGAGGTCAAAGCCTTGAGATTTTCTGGAGAATGTGTGGAAGTTTGAGGGGAGAGTAGATCACACAATTTTTTAAAAAATTTTTATTAGTGAAACACCATGAGGTACAGTTGTAGACTTACAAATTTTTGTGCTTGGGTTTCAGTTATACAATGATTGAGTACCCGTCCCTCCACCAGTGCCGATTCTCCACCACCATTAAACCCAGTATCCCTTTCACCTCCCATCCCCCTATCCCACCCTGCCTCTGTGGCAGGGTATTACCTTTTGTTCTCTCTCTCCTTTCATGGGCTGTGGTTTACAAAAGAGGAATTGAGTGGCAATCATGTTGGGTCTATAGTCTACTTTCAGCATGCATTTCCCATCCTGGGAGGATCCTCCCAACACCCTTTATTTGGTGCTCCCTTCTCTATCTGAGCTGCCTTTACCCCTAGAGTGTGTGGCTGGCCTCCAAGCCATGGAGTAAACCTCCTGGTATTTATCTCGGCCATTCTTGGGTGTTAGTCTCCTATTTTGTTGCTTTATGTTCCCCAGATGAATGCAATCTTTCTATGCCTGTCCCTCTCTTTCTGACTCATCTCGCTTAGCATGATACTTTCCATGTAGTACCACTTGTATGTAAATTTCATGTAGGTCACAGGATTTGGAGGCTAGGACAGTAGAGGAAGGGTAGGAGGGAGCCATCCTGAGGTGGTGGATGGTTGGGGGACATCTGTCATACGTCCCAGAGTTCTCTAGCTTACAGGCAATTATAGAATCGATCAGGTTCCCAGGCACAGAGCTTATCAACAATTAAGCTCGTGTAACCATCTCTCTCTTCATAAATTCTTTGAAACTCAGAAGAACGAGCTTCATTGTTCTTTAAATGTATTGTTAGCTCCCTCAATCAAGGATCTTTGAGTAATGCAATTGTTCCCGAATCCAGGAACTCCTCACTCAACAAAAGTGTCAGGAAATGAAGTCCCTAGTTTACAAAACTTTATTCTGTACCCAGCAGGTATCTTTCACATCCTTAGACAATGCTCCATTTTCTATATTTAAGTTCCCAATGCATGACATTGCCACAAATAGCTACAGTAGCCAGACAGACTGGGTTCAAGGTTCTTATCCCATCCTGCTATCTCCATAGCTTCATTAGTGCTTGTGTGGCCTGGGGCATAGTGCTTGTGTAGCCAGGAACATAGTGCTTGTGTGGCCTGGGGCAACCTGTTTGTGCTTCAGTTTTCCCATCTGTAAAATGGGTATAATTTCGCAGGGTGCTGTATGGTAGAGTACACAGCAGAGGAGGGTGTTACACTGAGAAAGAGCTCAGCCGTTAATATTGTCTTATTGAAGTCAGTCCACATTCACAGTGCCATGCAGCGCAGCAGGGCATGACTGCAGGAAGGCCTGGAAGACAACAGCATAAATATAGCAGCACAGAGAATAGCAATACAATTAGAGTTGTACACACGACAACAGAAACAGTTACATGGGTACAAGTTGCATATAGATAGAGCCATGTAATTGCAGTTACATCTGTACCTAATAACTTTCAGCTACACCAAGGTACATAAATAACAAATAAAGTAACTGGAGCTATAGTGTCAAGATGCGGTATCACACAGTGACAGAAAGATATATGTTACAGTAATATAGAGATACATTAACTTAGATACAATAAAAATAGGCACCATAAGTCACAACTGGAGTGACTTCCCTATAACGGAGAGATAACCACAGTAATACATGAATCCTGAACCGTGGCCACAATTTCTTAGCAGGCTTGTGCCTGTACGTACAATAACAGGTTGACAGAGTAATATACAGCTGCAGACCTGATACCGACAGGCGCTATTGCCTCCAGCATTCTCTGCGTGTACAGTTCTTCCTTTTTTTCGTGTAAAAGCTCTTTTCCGAGACTCTTATGAAAGCCATGGACACTCTTCTTAGGCAAGAAAATATAACCCAACCTTCCCAAATGCATTTATGAGTGGAAAAATTCTGTATCCTTGTAGCCTGGACTTAGGTCCAATATTGAACGTTCAGGTATGCCAGATTCAAGTACTAGAGAATTTGAGCAAGGAGAAATGATTTTTCAAGAGAGAAGACTCCAGGGGCCAGAGTGATAATACAGCACTTGCCTTGTGCATAGCCAACCTGGGTTCGATTCCTGGCACCCCATATGGTCCTCTGAGAACCACCAGGAGTAATGTGTGAGTGCAGAGCTAGGAGTAACTCCTGAGCATAATGGAGCGTGATTTAAAGAACTGGTGTGAAAGAGAGGGAGGGGGGTGAGACTCCAGTCCTCAGAAAAGTGGATTCCAGGCTAGAGTCCTATCTGCTTCCTGTCTCACTGCACTCTGCTTTGATTTGGTTTTTAGAGGACCCTCTCCGCCATCCTCTGGAGCTCAGGTTCATCTCTGTTATTGTGAGGTTTTAAAAATAATTTATTTATTGTATTTAATCAAGGGGTAATGATTTACAAAGTTACTGTGTAGATGAGTCTTAGGCATACAATATCCCAAAGTCAATCCTACTACTAGTCTCAACTTCCCTCCATCAGTGTTCCAGTATTCCCATGTCCTCTCTTGCAACCCCTCTCCCCAGTCCTCCCTGTCCCCCACCTGTCACTTTGACTGGCACATTTCAAAGTAGTTTAGATCTCATGTTTTGGGTGTTGATGAGCCTGTGCTTTGGTTGGATAGCTATACTGCTCTCCCACATGTCCCTGACCTCAGTTCCTCCACCACTTCTCTTTTTCATCCTCCTCTCCTGCCATTTGGTTTCTTTTTCCTCTGATGGTTCACCATTCTGTGATTGTGGTTTTTAAAGTCTAGCTACTGTTATTTGCTAATCTTGCCTCCATTGAAAAGGTGGAGCTAGCATATTTGCCCAATATTCTGTAAATTCCCCCAAGGCTATTTACAAACCCTCTGGGTTATTCTGGATGGAGCTACACAGACTTCTGCACAATCACATTGCCTTCATTGGAGACTCGAGTCCTGGCTGTTACCTCAGTCAGCTATTGCTGCTGTACAAAATAGCCCATAGCTCTGTTCAAAAGCACACATGGTTACTAGTACTCCTGGGTATATGCATCAGGCTGGGTCTTCAGCTTAAGTGAGATGGGCTGGGCTGGCTTAGACTGGTCATGCTTGTATCTTGTATCTGAGCTCATGACTGGTCTAGATGGCTCTGGATTATCAGGAGAGAGAGAGAGAGAGAGAGAGAGAGAGAGAGAGAGAGAGAGAGAGAGAGAGAGAGAGAAAGAGATGCAAGGCTATTGACGTTTAGGTTTAAACCCCATGAACTGTTCCTTCTGCCACATTTGGTTGGTCCATCATTCATAAGCCCAGAGTCAGGAGTGAAGAGACAGGTGCTGTAGGAGCCGCAGAGCCACACTGAAAGGCTTTTGATGCAGAAACAAGCAGAAGATGTAGAGGGGGGGAGATGATTGTGGAGACACGTCTGTATGCAATCAACTCCACTCATATGTCAGGGGGGATTTGACTTCAGTCAAGATTTCTTTTTTGAAGCTGCATTTTTCAGGC
The DNA here is from genome assembly GCF_029834395.1 of Sorex fumeus. Taxonomy (NCBI): domain Eukaryota; kingdom Metazoa; phylum Chordata; class Mammalia; order Eulipotyphla; family Soricidae; genus Sorex; species Sorex fumeus. The sequence goes on from NW_026606104.1 coordinate 51,740,221, forward strand.
CAGACTTCAAGCTCCATATGTGCTGGCTCTGGGCAGCAGACATATGGACCTTGAACCTCCTCTTCTTCTAGGTTGGTGGGCCTGGGGCTCGCTCTGACCTGGGAGTCTCCTTTGGCTTCTTTTGCCTGCTGGGATCTCCCAGCCCCCACCACATTTCTCTGCTGGAATTTGCAAGCTGAGCTTGGAGGTGGTGGCCTGGTCTGTGGAGAGAGGAAAGAGACAAAACACGCTCTTGAAGAGAAGCAGAGGGCAGGTGGAGGAAAGGTGGCACCTGATTCCGCCTAACCCTGAGCATACTGATTTCCTGTCTTGGAGTGCATAGGAGTCTCTGTTTCTCTCTCATAGACTCCTCACAGTGTGCTGGAACTTTCTGGTGAGGTGCTTTTTATTGCAACTTCACACTGTTATTTCAGGCCACTTTGGGGGGAACTAGAGAGTTTTCAGGGCTGAATGCCCACCTGAAAATCACCTCTTTGGAACACCTAGCCCCGAAGTATGTCTCCACATTGCTCAGCTATGAAAGGATCTGTTCTCTCTGTCCAGCTTCTGCCCTAAGCCAGAGATGAGACACATCTGGATGATAGATCACTGCAAAATGGGTCGCTTAAGCCACACAACTCAAATTTGTTGTTTTATAACTCTGGAGGTTAGGAATAGAAAGTGATTTTTTTTTCTTTCTCCTGAGAAAATCGTCCATGGATCAGGGGCCACACCCTGTGATAGTCATATCACCTGGTGCACGGCTTGGATCTAGTAATGCTGCACTACTTGGATCCAACAACATTCGGGGTCACTAGGGTCACAGTTGGGGGTACTCAGGGGGCATGGATCAAACTTGTGATTTTGCACAAGCAAGGCATGTACTTCTGACCCCTGAGTTATCTCCCTGCCCGCCCCAACCCCCTCAAAGATTTGGTCTTCGGTCTTGCCAGGCACTGGGATTATAGGCGCTGTCCATGGTACCCACACAGGGCTTGGCATCCAAGAAGAATTGTCTTCAACTAGAGGTTTTCAGATGATCTTTTTGAAGTGAGAAGAAAACATTAGACCTGCAATTTATATTGCTTTTTTCCTTAAAAATATGGGGAAAATTTGACACTGGCATTCTGCCATGTGCTGGATAATCACAGGGCAGGTCGGGACCAAGGCCCAGTTTATAGGTGACCAGGTAAGGGATCGATGGATTATGCAATCCTGCTTGAGTTGAAGAAAGAGAATAATTCATGTAGAGAAAAGGTAGAACAATGAGAGGACTCACATAAGTGGATTTTCATGAAATGAGCATGTCCGTATAATCAGCATCCAGATTAAGAACCAAAAATGCCCAAGAGACCGCTTTATGTCTCTCTCTAGGCTCTGCCCTTGGCAGTGTTCCCCCGATTTTTAGCACCACATATTGGTTTTGCATGTTTTTGAGCTTTGCTTGCATGAAATACTGTATTTGAATGCCTTCTTTCACCATTACATTACTAAGACGCCTTGAATCACATTGCTATTGCAGTTCATCAACTCTCACTATGTCCAACAGCTGCATGCCTGCATTTACTCTATTGCTAGGCAGCTTTGGTGCTTCCAGTTTGGGCACATAATAAGCATCATTGCTTAGAACTTTTAAAATATATGTCCTTGAGGGGGTCAAAGAGATAGTAGAGTGGCATGGTAGGTGCCTTGCATGCAGCTGATCCAGGTTCAATTCCAGATATCCCATATTATCTCCCAAGCCCCATCAGGAGTGATCCCTGAATACAGAGCTAGGATTAATCCCTGAGAACCTCTTGGCGTGGCTCCAAAACAAACAAAAATAAATAACTGATACAAATGTTTATTTCTATGAGATAACTCAAATTTAATGGAAGTAACTCTCAACATGGGCATGCGACTCTAACATTCCCTACAAAGATTCCATAGATTCAAGATAATTCCAGTAAATGCAAGCACAAGAAAACAGCTAGGAAACAGAAAGGCTGATACTTTTCCAAACATAAAGTTGTTTTTTTTTTTGGGAGGGGGGTGAGTGTTGGATTACACCCTGTGGTGCTTAGGACCTACTCCTGGTCTGTGTTCAGGGATCACTCCTGGCATTGTTCAGGGAACCACATGGGGTGCCAGGAATTAAACTCATTTTGGATGCATGGTAGGCAAACACCCTGCCTGCTCTACTCTATCTCTGGCACTAAAACTTTGGAGCGATAATAATGATGTAAGCAAAGATGATGAGAAGTTAAATACAAGAGGAGAAAAGTTCAAGAAGACTTTGTTGTGAGGATTTATATGTAGGACCACAAGTGGCTAGACCTGGAGATAGCAGCAAATGAAGTGATAAGTGTCTGCAATTAGCAACCATGGACCTTATATTTGGGGTATTTCTAATGCTCTTGGGCATGTGAGCTCACTTCCTATGGGGTTTGGAGTTTAGTGTGACTGTGAGACTTGTGGCCAGTGGAAAGTGAGCAGGAGGGATGGTGCCACTTCTGGGAGGACATTAAATGAGCCTGGCTTTGATTAATCCTCTCCTTTCCTCTTGCCACAGGGCTGTCTGTCAGTCTAGTCCCAGAGTAGCAGACTCAGCTGGTTTGTGGTGTGCATGGGTCTGCAATGAATCAAGAATGAATCAGGATAACAGCCAACCACAGATACTGGGGATGTTTGTCTTTGTGTCACAACCTGAACTCTACTCATTGATGCAACGATATGTTCTAAGACCCCCAAGTAGATAGTGGAAAGCACAGCTCTGTACCCTACATTTATGCTGATTTTCCTATATGTATATACCAAAGTGAAGTTTAATTTACGAATTAGTACAATACATAAATAGTAACTAAAATTACAGTGCAACAGCGATAACAATATACTGTTGTAAAACTTATGTGGTTGTAGTCTTGGTCTCAAAATATTTTGTCTGTAATGTTTTAGGGTAACATTTAACTGGAAACTGAAACTAAGAAGCAAAGCTCTGGATAAAGGGGTACTACTGTACAGTCACAGGCTTAAAAAAATGAAGACCCAGAACTGAAAGACAAACTTGTTATTCTTCAGCAATGTTTAAGGTTATATGATGCTTCGCCTACTTTATTACAGGAATTTTCTGCAACAAATATTCACATTCTTCTTTTGGTTGCTTTCTTTCTCTCTTTTGTGCCGGGCTTGGAACCTAGGCCTCCTACATGCAAGACAAGTGCTTTCTGGTTGAGTTACATCTCTAGCCCTCTTTCAAGATTCCTTAATTGTGGAAGTGAAAAAAGGAAAAAGCCGGAGACCATCAAGAAAATTCTTGTTCTTCCTTCCTCAGGAAAATGGACAGAAAACAATCCATGGACGAAGTAAAATGTATTCCTTTGTCAGAAAATGTGGTCAGATTTGCAAAGATGGGGTTGCTAAGATAGAAAGTAACACACGGCAGCACCAATTATGCAGTGTGGGAAATTTGCTCTACAATTGGGTGAAAGCACAGATGTTTCCAGCATGTCTCATTTTATGATATGTGCTAGATTTGAGTTTCAATAATGAAATACACAAAGAATTACTTTTTTTATGAGATGTACCAGAGAAGCAAGAGTTTCAATAACCAATGACTTATTTAATAAAAACAATGTTTTATGGAAAAACAATCTAAATTTTACCACTGATAAAGTGGATGTTTTAACTGCAATATGGGAAGATTCCAGGTTCAAGTCACAGAGATTACTACAACATGAAACTCATTCAAAGATTAGCTATTAGAGTCAAGTAGTTGAGGTCAGATGTGCACGAAATGATGCAGGACACCAGTGATGTGGTTTATATGATAAAAAAATAAGATCTTTAATATAGAGTAGAATCCCAACAGTATTTTGCAATAAGGATATAGATGTTTGATGATTATGTAGTTATAGATAGAGGTTTGATAGTTATCCTGTGGCAAAACACTTTAATGAGATGGGGAATTTAAAGATGAGTTATACATTTTCCTTTTTCGAAGAGAAGTGTTTCAAATGTGCTATTTTTATAATGACAACTGGCTGTCAATTGTATTCTATATAACCAAACTTTTGAAAGTAACTTTCAAGTTTCCAGAGGGTTTTAGAATTACAAAAGAGTTGCAAAGATAGTACAGAGAGTTCCTGTGTGTCTTCCCAGATTCCCATAATATAACTTCTTACATAAGGGAGGCACTTTTGTCAAAACCAAGAAATTAGCGTTGATGCTTTGCTATTAACAAAACTCTTACACTCTGTTGGGATTTCACTTACACTTTTCTACTTGTGTTCTTTTATTTCCCGGCTGAACTCCAATCCAGGATACCATATTGTATTCAGGCAATAGATAATTTGAACTCAGACTCTCTTCCCAGAGCATTGTTGGATGTTTAATCTGTAAACATAAAATGTTTTCTGAAAGACCTTGTGCTATGGAGAGAACATTTTAAAATAAACATTTGAAAACGATTCCATTGTTTGTTTTTTTCTGTGATTGGAAATGATTTACATGTGACACCTACAACAACTCCTATATGTGTACACTTACAAGGCTTGGAAACAGAATTTTAAAACTTGTTTAAAAAATCTCCCAAACAAAGTATTTCAGAACCTATTTGCTAAAAATATAAAAATGTAACACCTTTTGATTAGTTTGTAAGAACCACTGATTGACATCAGGGAAGATGGAAATTTGCTTGCTGAATTTCAACAAAAACCTTTGCATAATTGGTGGATAGGAATGAAAAATAACTCTGAGGATTTAGTAAGCACAGCAAGACTTACTGCATTCCCATTTGGATCAATGCATCTTTGCACCGTATCTATTTTTTTTCCTTTTTCCCCAGCCATAACAGTAATTAAAAACAAGTATCAAAATAATCTGAATTAAGAACCAGACCTTTGAGCTGTGGTATCATAAAGCTTTGCTTTTTTTTTAAAAAAAATGAAACATTTTCAATCACAGGTCTCATTACAATTTCTTGTGAAAACAAAATGCACTGAACCATTAATAAACACAATAAAATCAAATAATTTAAAATATTTTATCTTATTTTATCATTTTCAATCTAGATCATTTTAATTACATTTTACAATGCATGTAAAATATTCCTGCAGAGACACAGGGAAGAAACTTGATAAATAAACATGCTGAGTACAGGCGTGTGTGTATTTGAAAAGCGTTGGTGGGGATGAGAGGATGAAAGTTTCAGGTTGTGGTACCTGTGGTCTATGAATGCTGGGGGTTTGGAAAACTGCCCCAGACAGACAGGAAGAGGCACCATTCCCTCATGGCATGACCCAGATGTCACATTCTGTGCCCCCATAACATGAGAGCAGACTTCAACCCATCACATGATGAGGGCAAGGAGAGACTCAAACACCCGTGACCCTAGAACTATTTCCTTTGTGCCTGGAGAATATCACAGTCCTCCTATAAGATGCTCCTTCTGTGGCCAACTTTCATAACTAGTCTGGCTCCCAGCTGATGCTGATGAAAGTGGTCAGGGCGTTTACTGAACTCTGGGTCTTGGTTGACTTGTCTTTATGTAGCTCTGACATGCCAGGCTAGCTCCTCTCCCACCCAAATCCCCTTTCCCTGCCTGGGGAAGACAAAGTGAAAGACACTGACTTCTCCCACAGCTTATGGGTGGGGAACTGGTGTTGATCCTGGGAGCTGGCCAGGTTCGACCATTTTCAGCTGAGAATGGAAATACACTGGGCAGTCCCAGGGAGAGATTCGAAGCAAACCTAGAGGCAGAATCACTTTCTTTCCTGCCCAGCACTCCATCTTCCTTCTGTTCCCTTGATCTTTCTCACAGAGGTGCCCGGATTGTTTTGGTCTTGATTTTGCTCTGTATGTGTATGATCCCCTCCTGAAAAAAGTGCTGTTGTGGTCCTGGCACCCAGACCAGCCTGCTCCTGTTGGTCCTGCTCACTAGATTGTTTCAGTTTGCTTGGTTGATTGTGCTCACCCCACTGGTCCTGCTTGCCTTGAAACCCGGGGCTCTCTAGCAATTGGCCCCTGCTGTACTTTCTTTGAAATTGCTAATCATTGTGCTCAAGCTCTTAAAGATGGGAGTGGGGGGGTAAGGGGGAGCAGGGTGGGTGGGGGTGGTTATAGCATCACAGTTGGGGCAGGGTTTCCTCTGAGCTTTGTCTTGTTTGTCATGGCCTGTCTGTCTCCCATTCTCCTGGGCTGGAGAGTCCTTAAAAGATGGATCCATGTCACACCACACATGGGTGAATGCCACCTTCCTGGAAGAAAGTGTCTTAATGAAGTGCACTTGTCTAAGACCACCCAAGGAGACTCTTAATCTGAGAACAGTTTCCTTATGAGGTCAGGAGGGCTGACCCTGATATGCACAGAGGAAGGGAGAAGGCCAGGAAGGAAATAGGAGCTGAAACGAGATATGGGACTACATGGCCAGGACTGGGTTGTCTCCTGGAGCCTCCCAAGGGTGGACGGCCCTGCCCATACTGTGGCTTTGGACCTGTGGTCTCTGGAAGAGTGAAAGAGTGTGTTTTTGCTATTAGAAGTCAGCCTGGTTGTAGTGATGCATTATGGCATTTCCTGAAAACCAAAGACACCTTTTCATCACTTTAAACCCAGCTTGGCTCATCCTATGGAATTCTGGCTCTTGTACGGGCCATCTGAGCCTGCCTGTATGGCTGTCCTTATTAGCAAGCAGCCCCATGCTTTAGGAATACACTTGATCTGTCTGATTAGTTGTTATTTTCCTGGGACCCAAGTCAAGACATTTTTACTAATCATTGTTTTCTGGTATCAGGAAAAAAGCTGAATCTGTGATGAGGCAGCTCCTGGTTGCAGAGAATTTATACATAAAAGACACTGTTCTGGAGCACTCAGCACGATATCTTGCTTATTGCTTGCACCCAAGCACTGTTACTAGTTCCTGGTGACGTAGAGTAACTGAGGCCAGGGGAGGTGGGTCCTCAACACTGGTGCACAAGAGTCGGCATTTGAATTCAGGACTGTGGTTGTAAAGTTCACTTGCTTAGCACCTACACCTGCCAGGAGTAGGGTCTTTGGTGAATATTTGCCAAATAAATGATTCCCTCCTTTTATTCCTGGTAGGATGCTGGCCCACCTCTTCTGGGGCCTAGCCCGCTGACAACTGTGCTTTGATGAGGCTTGGAGCAAGAATCCTCTTTGTACACAAGTCTCGCAAACAGGCAATCTGGCTTTGCAGCCTGCATCTGAGAATCCTCTACAGTGGGGGTGGGGGTGGGCTTACAAGGAGTGGTTACTCTGACAGCTGGCAGCTTAATGGGGAGTGACTGGGAGGGTGGTAGGGCTGGGGGGGAGAGCAAGAGTCAGACTCCCTCCCCCCACCACACATACCCACCCAGCAAAGGTACACACAGCCTCAGGCGGGCCTGAACCTCACTTTGGCTTTATTAGTGAGCATAGTATCCAAGTTTAATTAATTCTCAGCAGTGTGTGTGTGTGTGTAGATGCAGAGAGATAGAAAAGAGAACAATACATTCCTGATGATTTTTTATAGAAACCAATACCAGTTCAAATCAAAATAATATTTTGGTGCCTAAAGGATTGGTAAACTTCAATTATCTTAAAATTTCCTTCTGTGCAAAAACCTTTGCTGATAATGCCAAATAAATGAGGTGTTACCATATTAATACTGTCAATAATGACAAACATTTGCACTGAATTTTCGACACCCATTCATTTACTCGTTGGTCACTGTCAGATCGGAAAAATGGCAGCGGTAAGCATCTGCTCACCAAATGAGCCGGGTGTGAGCTGGGCGCACGCTTACTGTTAATGAATAAGAAACTTCATGGCAGGAGGTCCTGGGATTGATTGGGCAGCCAATTGGTATCATGGGGATCCATGTTCTTCTCTTTCTCTTCTATCATCCTCAGACAGCTTCCACGTATGGTTCCCAGTCTGCATCTCTGGGAATCTTATGCCCCCAAAGCAGCCCGGAGCAGGAAGATGGCAGGTACCTCCCCTCATGCACTTGTATCCTTTTTCCAGGGATTAAAACTTTTCCAGAACCCTCAGTCAACTTTCCCTTATATCTCACTAGTCATGTGCCACCCTTAGCCAATCACCAGAAAGAGGACTAAGGCTGCCATGGCTTGTGTGGAGCAATCTGCCTGGAACTGGGGCTCAGCGAGCCAGAAAGTCAACCGACTTAGCTCATTCAAGTCACATATGCCAATCCTGGTATAAGGGATACGGAAATGATTAAGATAGAATTCTGATGATGATGATCTTATCTCATTTGACGGATATAGAAACTGACTCGGAGAGCTGAATCAATCTACCCAGAGCCCCCAACCAGAAAGAGAGAATCCAATATCCGAATACCAGCCCCCTCCCAAACATTTCAAAGTCAGTACCCCTTCCACTAACTGCCCCCACCCCCAACATTCCAGTCAGTGCCTCCTCCACCACAAAGTCTTGTCTTTTTGCATCAACCTTTCTGTATAGGCCCTGAGTGGTGGAGCCTGAGAATTCCCCACCAGGGTGCCCACAGGGCCCTGCTCTATGCCCTGCTCTCTGCCTGCAGGTGGCGTTCTCTGAGTAGCAGGGCAAGGAGGGGGTCCTAGGGGAGGTCGGAGCAGGGCTTGGTCAATCACGAGTCCCCTGGAGCACTCTGGCCCAGCTGCAGGATGATGATACCTCATCTGAGAAGCTGCTGACCTGTGATGCAATTGGCTGAGGTCAGCCCATTGTCCTGACCCTGGCCCTGATATTGCAGACCAGGGCTCAGAGCCTGGCGGGCAGGGCACAGTGCCTGAGTTCACAGGAGTTTCTGAGTGGTGCTCAGCCTGGACGCAGCCCAACCTCACCGCTGTGAGGCTGTGTGACTCTTAGCAGAGTATTTAACCTTGCACTTTCCCGGTTTACTCATTTGTAAAGCCAGGCTAATTGCTGTGCCAATGCCATAGGGTTGTTTGGAGGCTTAAAACAAGTGTCAAATGCTTTGCCCAAGTGCCTGGCACAGAATGAGTGCCTGAGGCACCAGTAGGTGTTTTTACCAGCAGCCTGTTGGCACTGCACAAATCTCACTTTTGTTCACCCTAGAAGTCAGCTGGGAGTTTTTGCCTTTGAGTGAACAGTGTTAGGAAAGGCTCATTCCCTGTGTCTCAGGGGAGTTGGGTGCTTTCCCCAGGACTGCGGGGGACTTGAGGTCTCTGGTTCCCTCCACTTCACACTGAGTCCTTTCAGGGGAGGATTCAGCTATTAGGGGTCAGGGATTCAGCTCAGTGGTAGAGTTCTGGCCTTGCTTGCCTGAGACCTGGGTTCAATCTTTGGCCCTTTAAATAGTATTATGATGACTCTAACTAATAAGAATTCAGCAGTTACTGGGCTTCTACTTTCCACTAGTTCCCATCTCAGAAGGCACTTCCGGAATGACGATGACACAGCGCGGGCCCATCTTGGCTCCCTTCTGGCTGCCGCCAAGAGACTCTCCACCCCTACTGTCTGCTCCTCTCTAGGCAGAGGGCTCCCTTCCTCTCACCAGAGCCCTGCCAAGGAGCACAGGTCAGGGGCAAGGCCTGTTCTGAGCACGGCGTGAGCTGCCTGCCCTGGGCCTCACAAGATGCCTGTCCCACGTGCCTCTCTTTCTGCTACAGCGACAAGGAACTGGGGTGTACACTGGGTTCACCCTTTGTGTGCTGCTTGGCTTGATTCTAGCCTCTGTGGCTACAAGGACATCCATAGGAGTTAAGAACATGCCCTCCCACCCCAAGCCCCTGGGGGAGACCCCAAACACAGCATCACAGAAGGTGACCCTGGCCCAGTGGGCCCCCCTTATATCTGTCTTTGCACACCCAAGGGCAAGAGGGACAGACCACGGGGCAGGGCACCAGTCCAGGCCCAGCTGCAGACAGATGCGTCCCCTCTCTGGGGCTCTGTTTAGTCTCCAGTCCGGTGGGCTGGGCTGACAGCAGGACCCGTGGCTGATGGTGGCCATCAGCATCTGTTCCTGCCCATGGAGAAGGTTGCTAGAGTGTGTGTCTGTGTCTGCAGGGGTGAGGCGGCTACCTCCCACCCCTTTATGTCCCTGCCATCTGCTGGCACCTGGAGGCCCTTCTTTCCCTTCTTGGTGACTCCAGGGGCTGTGGAACTCTCTCTCCAATGCTTCTTGATCCCCCAGAGCAGAATGAATCCAGGATGAAGGGGGCGTAAACTGAAGAGTTGCTCCTCTTGCACTCACCCCTGCCTGTGGGGGCCTTATTTAGCCCCCAGGACCTGAGCTCTCCTAGGCCAGCCAGGATCTTTCCTGGGTGCGGTGGATGGGACGCATCAGCCCAGAGTGATGTGTGTGTGTGTGTGTGTGTGTGTGTGTGTGTGTGTGTGTGTGTGTACCACAGGACAGAGAGCAGTGGGGCTGGGAGAGCTGCTCCTGGTGCTGAGAGGGGGCAGGTTTCTTGCTGCCATCTGTCCACACAACATTCCTGACACCCCTTGAACAGAGCTGCCACCAGGGCCCTCAGGTTCCTGTCTCAGCCCCTGCAGCATGGAAGAGGGGCCCTGGAAGGCAGCCCCTGCTCAACCCAGGGCCAGGGCTTGACAACTGGTCAAGGTGAGACTGCTGAGGCAGGGGCAACCCTGCGCTCTGTACACTCAGCCCTCAGGGGTAGGGGGGCTTGTGCTGATCAGGCTGCTGTGATCTCTATGGGGCATTGAGGGAGAAGAACCCTCTTTCCCCTCTACCACGGACCCCAGCTAAGGGATGAGTGACTGGGGTGCTGCTTGCACCTGTGTTTGCGTGTATATTCCTGGGGATTCCTGTGTCCCTGTGTGCAGAAATGTGCCTGCATGAGTGTTGGCACACACGAGTGCTGAGCTCCAAATGCTTCTCTGTGCTGCCTGCACCTCCCTGAACCCCAGCCCCCTCCTTGCCCCTGTCTTTTCCTGAGCTGCAGCAGACTGAAAATGCTCCATGTGGTTTCTTAGGTTCCTCCCTTCAGGCAGTCGGGCAGGACCTGCTCTCTGGGTTTGCTTCCTGTGGGAGCCTCCAGGGGTCCTGCAGCTCAGCACTCCCCGCCTTCCCTCCTCCTGCCCTTCCAGACCCCTCTCCCAGTCTCTGTCCCTGTCCCTCCCTTCCTCCTGCCACAGTCACTCCTCCAGGAGGCGTGAAGACAGAGCTGGCAGCTGAGGAGTGGAGGGTGCTTGCCAGGAGCCCGGGAGGGGGCTCTGTTCCACAGCTGGGAAGGGATGCAGTGTGGGGGGCTGGGAGCAGTTTGGGGAGGCAGGAAGTCCCTGGGAAAGCCTGTGTGGTCTTTCAAGTCAGGGACAATTTGGGATGAAGTTCTGTGGCTGATGCGTGTGTGTGTGTGTGTGTGTGTGTGTGTGTGTGTGTGTGTGTGTGTGTAGACAGGATCAGGGATGGGTTCTGAGAATGTGTGTGTGAGTGTGTGTGGACCTAAGTAGGATCAGGGACAAGATTCTGAGTATGGTGTGTGTGAATGAGTGTGTAGGTAAAAGTATGTGGGGATGTGTGAGTGTGTGTGTGTGAGTGTGTGTGTGTGTGAGTGTGTAGACCCAGGCAGGATCAGGGACAAGGTTCTGAGTACGGTGTGTGTGTGTGTGTGTGTGTGTGTGTGTGTGTGAGAGAGAGAGAGAGAGAGAGAGAGAGAGAGAGTGAGTGTGTGTGTATGTGTGCGGACTCAGGCAGGATCAAGGATATAAGGTTCTGAGAATGGTGTGTGTGAGAGTGTGTGAGTGTGTGTGTGTGTGTGTGTGAGTACGTGTGAGTGTATGTGAGTGTGTATGGACCCAGGCAGGATCAGGGATAAGGTTCTGAGAATGGTGTGTGTGAGTGTGAACTCAGCTCTCAGGAAAGCGGGTGGCTGCTCTGATTAGGGCACTGTTCCCTTTTGTCTAGAGCCCAGGCAGGAGGCAGGAAGCATCAGCCCAGAGGCCAGATCCTCTGAACTGAGGCAGACACAGACCCGAGTGGCCTGTCTGGGTCTAGTAGGTACCCACATGTGCTGCTACCAGCAGTGGAAGGAAACTGGGAGGCAGGAGGTGGAGGTTTGATCTACGCCCCCCTCACCCCCCCGGGACCCTCAATGGACCACTCAGTGTGGAAGGTGAACTGTGGCTCCAAGACTCAGAGGCAACCTGTCCTCTCTAGGGCCACAGCAGCAGTCACTCTATTTCTGGAACCAGGATCTCCTAGAAAAAGAAAAGATGGCCAACACCTATTCATGCCTCAAAGCCCAGTCCAGATGTTTCCTTTCCATGGGAAACCCTTTGTGATTCCTGGCCTAGAGACACTCTCTTGGGCCTGATTCCCTCTTAAACCTGCCTCTCCAAGGGCACCGGGCCAGCCATTGGGGGTATTTGTCTGCTGATCTCTTCTGCATAAATGTGGGGGTCCTTAAGGACAGGCAGAGGCAGACTTGCTGATGCTGTGTGTGGGCTCGGTCCAGGGCTGGCGTCAGGACCCAGTTGCTGCAATGGGTTGGATGCACTGAGAGGTGGGTGAGAGCAGGCAGCCTTTTATGAACCCAGGGTCCCCAGAGCTCTGGGTCTCCGAGGGGCAGTGGGTCAACACCCGGGCTAGAGGGGTAACTGCCTCCAGCTTGCACTGGGACTCTGGGCTGGAGACTGAGGTGCTGGGAACCCTCCTCTGAGGGGGTGGAGGCGGGGCAGACACTGCTGAGACAGGCGTGCCCCCGTGCCTCTGGCTGGCTTGTCACCCCCAGCCGGGATGATATCCTGTCTGTCCGTCCTGTCTTGGATTCCATTGTAAAGTGAGCCCTCCACCCTCGCTCCTGCGTCTAATGAACCTGACATTCAGGGAAAATGTCTCTGGTAAAGGTCACACGAGGGAGGCGGCATTCTTGCTGGCAGCACCTGCCTTCCTGTGAGGCCCCCTCCTTCTCGACACAGCGCCCAGATCTTGTCCCCCAGAGCCGTCCCTCTTTCCCTGCCACCACCTCCAAGTGGTTCCCCCCAGCCCCTAGACCATGGAGACCACCTCCCAGAGAAAGACAGCTCCTGTGCAAGATGGGCGTGAGAGGGGTGGGCACGAGCAAGATGGGCATAAGAGGGATGGGCATGAGAGGAATGGGCACGAGAGGGGTGAGCATGAGAGAAATATGCATGAGAGGGATGGGCATGAGCTGGATGTGCATGAAAGGGATGGACATAAGTGGGGATGGGCATGAGAGGGAATGGGCACGAGTGGAGATGGGTACAAGTAGGATGGGCATGAGAGGGATGGGCATTAGAGAGATGGTCATTAGAGGGAAGGGCATGAGAGGGATGGGCACGAGAGGGATGGGCATGAGAGAGAATGGGCACAAATGGAGATGGGTATGAAGTAGGATGGGCATGACAGGGATGGGCATGAACAGGATGGGCATGAGAAGGATGGGCATTAGAGGGAAGGGCATGAGAGGGATGGCATGATATGGATGGGCATGAGAGGGATGGGCATGAGAGGGAATGGGCATGAGCGGAGATGGGCACGAGCAGGATGGGCATGGTTCAGATTCTAGCCTCACCGTGGGCACAGTAACCCTGACATGGTGCTATTGGGAGTGTATGCAGGGGCAGGCAGGAGTCAGAAAGAGGAATGAGGCTGGCCTGGGTGGTGGGAGTCACCTGCTCCCAGATCACAACTGTAAGCGGGGGAAAAGGGGGTTTGCAGAGGTGCTCAGGCTAGGGTGCTAGTCAGATCTGTGCCTGAGGAGGTGCTCTGGCTCTGCAGGTGGAAGGTGGTGGCCACCTGGGGGATGGAGCTGAGAGTCCACTGGGTCGGGAGGGCAAGACAGAGCCCTGAGACAGGAGCTGCAGTGTGGGGGTCTTGCAGACCAAGCTGGGAGGCACTGGGTGGAAGGGAATTGGGCTTGGGGCAGGCTGAGTGTTTCAGAGGGGGTGCTGCAAGGGGGGGTCAGGAGCTCGAAGCTAAAGTCTGTGTCTGGAAAAGGGGCAGCACCTGCACCTGCAGGGGTGTGAGGGTGATGGGGAGACTGGGTGTGGGGGATCCCGTGAGACAGGATGCAGCCAGGGCCCTAGGACTTCCGCTGTCGGACCAGTGACACAAGAGTCGGGCAGGCAGCCAGGGCCGTGCAGGGTTCTACTGTAGGAAGATGGGGGGCTACCAGGTGTGAGTTTTACAGAGGTGAGGCACCCCCGACTCCTTCTTGTCAACACCCAGAAGTCATCTCCCAGGTAATTGTGGAAGAAACACTGGCCCCAGGACTGTTGGGTTTCAGACTGCCTGGTCATATTCTTAAGGCCAGAATCTGGCCTCATTACTCTGCTGCTTGGAGGCTGGGCCTGCAGCCTCTGCCTGACCAGGGCTGCTGCTGGGGTGCTCCAGGAGGCCAGGCTGTAAGTAGTCCTGGCCCAGCAGGGCGCTGCTTCCTCCTGTGCTGTAAACCCGATGCCTCAGGAGGTCCCTCTATTCTTCCCCTTTGACTCTCGAACATATACCTTGATGTTTAGCCTCAAACCTCCTCAATGGTTATTTTTGGGGCGGGAAATATTGCTCCCCAAGGCTTTGACCTCAGTGGGCCGTGTGTGGTCTGACCAGTGCTTTGCACCAGCAGTTACATACGGGACAGCCTGCAACCCCCGATCCTGGGGCTCTGTTCCCTTCCTCCACGGGCAGTTGGCAGGACCACTGCCTGGAGACCTCCCGGCATAGTGGAGGCAGATGGGGCTAATGATGGCTTCTGGGAGTCCCTGGTGCTCTAGAAGATGAAGGGAGCACTGTGAGGAAGTCTGAGAGTTGGGGTACAGGGCAGGAACCCATGGACTCCATGGGACAGACAGAGGGAACCCCTTGGGAAGGCACGTACAGGGGTTCAGAGTCTGCACAGTCCTGGAGTCACAGGAAGATGGGTCTCCTGCGCTTCTGGCTTGAACACACACGGCGGGGGCAGCTCTGTGTGTGGGGCCACTTTGAAGGATGAAAGCGAGGCTGAGGCACCTCTGGGTCAGCTCAGTACAGAGATGAGCCTGGGACAGGAGCCAGGCTAGAGGCATCGAGAGGGCCGCTGCGGAGCGGGGATTGTTGAAGTCCCAGAGCTTCCTCTCACCCGTGGGGTGCAAGCTGGGTCATTTTACTCACCTGATTTAAAAAGGGGGTCATAAGATTGTACAAGCAGACTGATGGAGAAATGGTCAAGCCCCACAGCTCAACTTTAGTTCCCCGAGGCCAACCGCCCCTCACCCTGCCTGGGGCAGTTGCCTTGGACCCTAATTTCCCTCTCCTCTCCCACCATGGTCTCGGAGCAGCCTGGCACAGGTAGGGCAAGAGGCTGAAGGCAGACAGATGGTTCCACATCCTGGTTCAACAGCGCATTACCTCAAGGAATTACCACAGGACCTCAAGGAATCTCTTTCCTTCTCTGAGCCCCAGCTTCTAGGCTGTGAACTGCAGGTGAATGGATCCCCCTTGATTTGAGGGGCAGGTACCCCCCAGGACTATGGGGCAGAGCTCTGGGCTTTGACCTCGCCAGGAAAACATGTACTCACCAACCACCTGGGACAGTGGCCCTGGGACAGGAGCATGCGGTGCTCAGGCCATGAGGAGCCCTCCTCTGGGCATCAAGCAAGGTCTGGGTGACTCCCTCCCTGGGGACTCATAAAGTGTCAACCCAGCCAGTGACCACCCCACCCCCATGCAGGAGCCAGGAACACTTAAGCGCCTCCTCCAAAGGCTGCCACCTGAAAGTGGCATCAAACACATGAGCCTGTTCCAGTGTTTTGCTTAGCCCAGGAAGCCTGAGTTTTTCCTGCACAGCCACATGAAGCCTCCTCCATGTGGAGCTGGCCTTGGGTTTGAGTCTGGGTCTCCTGGAGACTTGGCCTGCCTCTGCTGTGCTCAGCTGCTCCATGGACTGGGCCTGGTGGACAGCAGGGATGGGAGAAGTTTCTGCAGGTCAGAGAAGGGCCCTGTAAATCAAGCTCTGACCTTTCCTGGAGTCTCTACTACTGTGTGAGGAAGAGTTCAGGCCACAGCAGTTACCGCTCAGTGGTGCAAATGTGACATGGTGCTGTGACCTATGTGTGCTCTCAAACCCCCCGCCCCTCAACCCCCCCACTCCCAATGCTGGGCCTTGCGGGCTAGAGCGGCTACCTGGGGGTCCATCTGCCTTCTCACATACTCTCTGCCCCCGATAGACAGCCCCACTGTCCAGCCAGACCCCACTTAGGACTCCTCCCCTGAGTACTCGAGTTTTCTTGACTCAGTTTCTCCCTCAAGCTCCTCAGATTTGTCCCCCAGCTTAGCACCATGCTTTTATGTTCCCTCATCCCGGCCTCCAGGGAAGGCTGCTCACAGGTCCCCATGTGGAAGAAAGAGCCACTTGCCCAAGTCCCAGGGGACATTGTCCTACTGGTCTCCCCAGGGAGGACTGGCAGATCCTTAGCCCCCTAAGGGTAAGGCTTTCCGATCCCCTATTCAGGCAGCGGGTTCCCCACTCAGTGGCCACCATGAGTAGCTGCCTCTGCACACTCTACCTTCTGCTTTCTGTCTTTCTGGGGTTCTACCGGCAAACCTGGGGGTCCCTTGTGTCTCCACCTGCCTCAGGTCAGAGGAGCTGAGCACATGCCAGAGAGGGTCAGCTGGGGACATCCAGGGGTCACTGCGGTCAACTAGGAGCAGACTTAAGAACCGAAAGGGCTGACTGCAGCTCTTGGATGAGTTGCAGAGGGAGAGCGGTCTGGGGATAACTGCTCTGAGTCCCCGGACCAGCCCCTCTGACAGGCCTGCAGTGGACAGGAGGGACATGGGAATAGCCCCTGGAGGTGGTGAGGACATGCCGGGGACAGAGTAGGGATGTGCTGGGTGTCTGCCACAGAGACTCTGCAGGACCAAGGAAGCCAGAGAGGAATTCTGTGACTCACACCTGGGCTTCAGCGATCCAGAAGCCTCCACCCCTCCTCTCGGCCCTCTCTCTTCTGCTGTTTTCTCTCTTTTTCTCCTCTGGCAGGTCCTTTCAGGACTGGGACTCCACCTACTTTCCCCTACTCACTGTCTTTCTGGGGTTTCACCTACAGTTCTGAGGGCCCTTCACCCTCCCCCGCCCCCCGCCCCCCAGAGTTGCACCCGGGACGGCACTCTCTCCAGGAGGAGGACCACCCTGTGGGCACATGCCAGGCCCACAACCCACTTCTCAGACTCAGAAGTCCGGCTCCCAGCCTGCACCTGCCTTTCTGAGACAGGGGACTCGGGAGCACTGTGGCCTCATGCTCTGCCCCACGGGCCCTGCTTCTCTGTGGTGGGCAGGTGAGAGACAGGACCTAGTTGGACAGCCGGTGAGGAGGGCCGGGAAGAACTGAGCCCCGCAACCCCCACCCCCCACCCCCCACCCCCAGTGCAGTTTCTGCGGAGATCAGGATTCTGGAAGGTTCGTGTGCTCTGTGTCATTAGGAGTGATTAACTCTGCCTGACATTTCCCGCGAGGCCTGAGCGCTGAGCCAGGTCAGCGGGCGCTGCGATAAATGTCACCATTGGTGCATTATTGATGGCGTCTTCGGACTTGGGGTCATCTGGTGAGGCACGGATGGTGGGGGCCGGTTCAGTGGAGGCTTTAGTGACCCTGGCAGTGTCCTGGAGCACCCTTCCCTGGAGGAGGACATACAAAGACGGGGACAATGACTCACACATCACCAGGCCCAGGGTCTGGCCTGTGTCCAGTGGGGACCCAGGAAGAAGGAGACATGGCCAGACTGTGGAAAGTTTCACAAGAGCCCCTTCCCCGCAGTGGTCACTGCCTTGTCTGACCCCAGAGGCCCTCTGTCCTCTCTTACAGGTCAGGAGACTGAGGCACAGGGAGAGACAGTGGCTGGTTTCAATTCTGGCCCCTGGACAGAGCTGCCACTGGGATCCAGGCTTCCTGGTGCCCACACCAGACCCTCTCCGGTGCCCAGAGACCAACTGGAGCTGGTAGAGAGGATGGTGGGACCAGTTCAAACCCCTGGGGCTGGAGGCTCCCCTAGCATCGGGCCAGGCTCACAACCAGCTCAAGGAAGACCACAGTGTGTCCAGGGGATGGCACTTATGGCCCAGGTCTGAGGATTCCCTTCAGGTGGTGCCCTGTGACAGAGACCACCAAGCAGAGTGGTCATGAGGAGGTCTCTTCTGGACGATAGCCTCATTCTGGCATTTCTCCTGAGAGGAAGAGGGGTCTCCACAGCCTCGTGAGGAGTCTGCAGCAGCTCTTGGATGCTCAAGCTCCCACTCCATCTCCTCCTCTGGGACCCTGGCTCAGCATCAGGTCAGACGAGAGGGCATTGCCTCCAGCCGATGCCCCAGCCCCAGCCCATGTCTCTTTAGGTCTCTGGACACCTCCTCTTCCCCAGTCCCCTGCAGCCACACCAGGCTTCGGTGCGCCATGGCTTCCCTGAGCACACTGTCCTGAGATGGTCACACTGTCTGCAGGGCGGGCCAAGGGGAGGCAGGGCGGAGATGCCCGGCTGGGGGGAGGGGGCCGCAGATCCCCCCAGAGAGGGGAAGGAGGCACGAGCGGAGCTGTTGACAGACTCCGGGCTGCTATATCGGGAAGACTTGACAACACACACAAGGAGGGAGTGAGGGCGCGTTGACGGGTGGTGAGAGGCGCGGGGGCTGCTTGGGGACGTGCCGCCGCCCACATAGGAGGAAGTGGGGAACAGATTGCTTGGGACCAGCGCCAGCCTCCTGAAGAGCGTCCTTCTTCTCTCCTGCTTCTGGCACCTGCTGAGCAACTGGGGAAGGGGCTGCTGGTTGCAGTGGGGACACAGGCTGAGGGGTGGGTGGTGCGTTCTGAGAGTGGACTCCTCCATCCCAGCCCCTGCACACGTGTCATCCTAATGCACCGCACTCTATTTCATTTCATCCCGTCCCTTACTCTATCCCATTCCACCTCATCCTATCACATCCCATCCAATTTCATTCTGCTGCATCCCTTCCTATTCCACCCCATCCATCCCTCACTCTGTTCTATCCCACCTCATTCCATTCCATTCCCCCAGTCCCATCCCATCCCATCCCATCCCATCCCATCCCATCCCATCCCATTACACCCCATCTCATTCCATTAATCCCACCCCATCTCATTCCATCCTATCCCATCCCTCTCCATTTCTCCCCACCCCATCCTATCCCATCTATCCCACCCTAACTTATCCCATCCCATCCCATCCCATCCCATCCCATCCCATCCCATCCATCCCACCCTATTCCATCCCATCCTATCCCATCCATCCCCATTCCTCCCCATCCCATCCCATCTATTTCATTCCATCCTATCCCATCCTACCCCATCCCACACCATCCCATCCCATCTCATCCCATCCCATCCTATCCTATCCCTTCCCAATTCCATTCACATTATACCCCCTCTCATCCCAATCTTATTCCCTCCCCTCCAGTCCCATCTCATTTTACTCCATTCCAGTCCAATTCCACTCCACTTCATCCTAAACAATAAACTCTAATATCATCTCACACCCTTATGTCTCGTCCCCATTTCACTGTGCTCCCCTTCCTCTCCAAATCTTTCACTTTCTTATCCATCTGCAACAGGACATTTCTTCAGGTTTGGTTACCATCTCTCCTGGAGTCCTGAAACCAAACGGGACTTTGATTTCCTTTTGTGGGGCTTAGGGCAATCACTGTGTCCACTCAAATTGAATTGGAATCGCGATCCTATTTGGACACTCTGTCCCTCAAGCTGATTTGGAACCAACTCAGAGGCTGAGCCGGGAAGAGTCCAGGAGAATGTGATTTGGAAGTAGAATTACAGAGAGTCTCTGCTGGGGCCCCTTCTCCAGATTCAGCCTCCAGGCGACAGCAGAACGGACACTGTGGGGGACCTCTAAGGCAGCCTCAAGGGTTCCCTCACAGTCCATGTTCTCTGCAACGTCCCACCAGCTGGATCGTTCCTGAGGGGGTGATGGGGGACATTTTCTGTTCAGCTCCTCTGGGCAAATGATAGAATCCAACATTCGGCAGCTCCTGGGCATAGCCAGCTGCTCATAGAGCGATTTGGCTATCAAAGTAAAAATGTAAATGATTTCTCAGTGTTAGTAACCCCCTGCTCCCTGCCCCAGGTGATAGAATGGAATCGAGAGAACAGTGATTAGACTCCCACTGCACTGACGAGATCTTAGGAGGAAGTAAGAAAATGAGAACTAGCCTCCTCTCGGCACCCGATGTGCGCGCCATTCATCGCACAAATGCTGGTGGGAGGGAGGGGGGGAGAATCCAGACCAGCCATCTTTAATTCCTCTAATTATTTTAGCATCTGCCCAACCGCTCCATCTTCTTCCCTGCCCATCTCCTGGAGTCCGGCGGGGGAACCCTCTGCCTCTGCGTCTGTGCTCCCTCCAAAGACAAGGGCCTGGTGGACAGAGCCCTAGAGACTGGCACGTCTCTGCCCCTCTTTGTCTCCCTCTGGTAAGGAGCAGAAAGAGCATGGAAGGGGCTACTGGAAGTGACCCCATTCCCAGTAGAGTTACATCCACACTGGCCCACTCCTGGGCTCGCTCTTCCCTCCTTGCCTTGGCTTCTGCTCTCATTTCATGTCACCCTTCACTTGCTCCCTCCTTGTGGGTCTATTTACAATGACTCCCTGGGAAGTTATGGGTGCTGGCAGTGGCAGTCACCCTCCTTTGTAGCACATGCCTCCCATGTGACAAGTTCAGGGACACGGAACAAAGCAGCAGTGAGTGGCTTTTTGCACAGGAGGCCTGCGCAGTCCCTGCTGAGCGTGGAATGTGTAGGTGCAGTCAAAGGTCCCTAACTGAACTTGGGAATTGCCTCGGAAGTCTTTGGACCATGGAGAGGAATCCTGGACTAGGGTCTGGGGCCCATTTGAGTCTGACTCTGTCAGCACCTTCTGGCTCTGGGGAAGTCTATTTGCCTTGTGACTTTGTTGTACGGAGGTCCTGGGTAGATATAACTCCTTTGTGGGGCTGCTAATGAGAGCAGAGTTGTGTAGCCCGGGAGAACACCACCACTTGGCCAGTGCCACTCTTATCACCCACTGAGTCATTCTCATTGATGGCATCCTGAGAGACGGCTGCACCAGGGGCCTGGGACCAGGCCAGGGCAAAGCTAATACTATCCCAGAGGGGTTTAGGTGAGAGAGCTGCCTGCTGTCTGGGCCCTGGAGAAGGTTCTGGACTTCAACAAGCAGAAAAGAGGACTGTTTGGAGGCAAGTTCATGTGAGGGCAAAAGCTTTCTAGGAGGTTGAGGGGCTGCCTCTGAGGGTAGGAAGTCCAGGTTCCTGTCTGTGCTTGTATACTTGTGTATGTACATATGTATCATGTGTTTGTAAATGTGTGCATATACATGTGCATGCATGTGTGTGTGTGCATGTGTGTGTGACTGAGGAGCAGTCTCCTGACTTGCAGGTTTGCAGAACCACAGGTGTTTCTGGCTAGAGAGGAAGGAGAGCTCTGAGCAGTCAAACCATCCTCCCCGCAGAGGGCAGTGGGGATTTGGAGAGTCGGGCAGAGGGGCCCCAGGGGAATTAGCGGTAGCTCAGGTTGAGAGGCGCACTTCTCGGGCTCTCATTCCAGGGGTCTTGAACACCCAGCTCAGCCTTGGGCTCCACCTCACTGCCCTGGGAAATCCGTGTTGGCATGTGGGAGTCTGAGATACAGTGGGATCTGATGGTCTCTCTTAGAACCCAATTGCCATTGGGATAGACATGAGATAGACTCGCGGACTCTGCCAGGGGCTGTACCTACCTTGGGTCTGGGTTTTGGACTGAAGAGTTGACTTGTGCCAGGCAGAAGGCACCCAGCCCTGGCTGCATGCTGGCATAGCCCAGAGAAGTTCATGGAAGAGAAGAAAGATGTCAGAGAGATGGCACAGGGGGCAGGGCGCTGGCCCAGGTTCAATCCCCAGCACCACACACAGCTCCCCACGCATGGAGAGTTATCCCTGAGCACAGAGCCAGGAGTGAGCCCTGAACACTGTCGGGTGTAGCCCCGCAACTAAAACAAACAAGAACCCCTATAGAAAAATATAGGGGTTCCCCTTGGGCTCTTGGAAGCCTCTCGGCGGGGCATAGAAGACAAACTCTTCAGCCCACTCTATGTCCCTGCTCGGGGAAGAGCATGCTGGAATCAGGACTTGAGGTCACTGAATTCCCATGAGAACAAGACCGGGGGGAGGGGGCAGGGGATGGGTGCAGTGCAGGGTGCCTCCCATGGCCTGTGGCAGAGCTTCACTCCTCGGCAGGTTTCTGATGCAGCCGCCAGAGGCTGCCCTGGGTCCACGCCACTCCTTCGGCCACCTCTGCGAGGACCGTCAGCAGCTTCCCAAGTCTACGCGTCATCACGGTCATGATTAGGGCCCTTGACTTGGCCGTGGTCCTTCTGGTGAGGGGTGCGGTGTGGGTCCCCACCCAGGCCGGGGCAGGGGCAGGGGCAGGCTGGCTGCTTACACCTAATTACCGGCTGCAGACAGCGGCCCGGCTCCTCTGAGCGTGGCTCTGCCCACCGAGTCCTGCTCCGTCTGCGCCCCTCCGTAACGAGCCGGCTGCCACCAGCTGCCGCACGGCTAGATGGGACCAAGTTTAATTGCTACCCCAAATGTCAGCCCTTTCAAACCCACAGTATTTCATCACTTACCTTTAAAGAAGAGGGGGAGAAAAATCAATTTGGACCGTGAGTTTCGGCAGCAAAGCCTGCCGAAAGGGCTGCCCAGTTCTTCAGGGGAGCTGTTCTTTTCATTAAAATAGCTATTTTTAAAACTCTCCCTCTCTCTCTCTTTAACACGAGATGAAAAATTCCAGCTACAAGAAGAAATCCTTTCATGAGAGAATAATAATATAAAAAAAGAGTTTAAAAAAGCCCACTTCTAAAATGGGTCCTTTTTTTTTTTTTTCAACTGCTCAAAGGTTAAAAAAAGCAAAGAAAAGGGTTTTATGCTCAAAGGGCCTTTCCACGTGTGATCTCTCCCCCTCTGCCTGGGTGCGAGGGGGAGGACAGGTGTCATTGTCCCGTTTTGTGGATGAAGGAATGCCCCAAAGGTGAAAGTTGCTGCTGCTGTGTGTGGCGGTGAGGGGTGGGGGACACCCACATTTCTCCAGGGGCCAGGAAAGAGGACCCATTCTCAGCTCCCCCTCCGGTCTCTTCCTGTGGGTCCTCATGTCCTGTGGTCAGACAACTTTCCTTCCCAGGTTCCTGCTCTTTACCTGGAAGCCAGAAAATAAAGGGGGGGAGGGTGGCGGGCGCAGAGACCAAGCCTGGGCCCGCTGGAGCTGAACTCCATTTAACTCTCCAGGAGATCCCCGCCCTCCTTTCTTCCCCAGGGAGATTTTTTTCCCTTTCCTTCAGTAGAAAGGCATGTAATGCTTTTGGAGATTACATTCCCTAGAAACGGGCTTCTTAAGCTCCTGCCTGAAGAAGTCTTCCAAAGTCTGCAGACTAATTAACCCCATTGTTCAGAATTAATCACCTCAGGAATATTTGGAGTCAACAAGAAATGTATCATTTGGGCTCTTAATAAACCTAATGAAACGACTCAACATAAAGGCATATGAAGTAGACTTCAAAACATTAGCATAAGCCACCAGCCCCCCCAGAGCTCTCTGCAGCACAATCAATCTTAATTGACACTTTATTAACACTAAGAATTGCTATCAATTTGGCAAATTCTCCCACAATGTGTACTGAAATCATAGACAGAGTTCCTTTCGTTCCCTTTAAGATAAAAAAAGGAATAAAGGTTCCAGAGATAGTACAGCCTGTAGGGTGCTTGCCTTGTATGCGCTGACCTGGGTTCAATCCCCAGCATCCCATATAGTCCTTTGAACCCACCAGGAGTAATTCCTAAGCGCAGAGCCAGGAGTAAGTCCTGAGCACTGTCGGGTGTGGCCCCAAAACAAAAACACAAACAAAAAAACAAATTAAAATAAAGGGAATAAAGATAGGGCCAGAGCAATGGTATAGTGGGTAGGGTGCTTGTCTTAAATAAGACCAACCCCGATTCCATCCCTAGAACCCCATAAGGTCACCTAAGGCCCACCAGGAATGATCCTTAAATGGGGGGAAGGGAATAATCCCTAAACACAGTCTAGTGTGGGCCTTCTCACCCCCAGAAAAAAAGAAATAAAGAGAAAAGAAGAGACTCCGAGTTTGAGGTGGATGAAGACAGAGAAGAAACAGCATTGGGGTGAAAGGTGGAAGTGGTGTGGTCTTCTCTCCTCACTGGAGCCTGTTGGTGGAAGGGGTGTCTCTCATACATCTTTTAGGGCTCAGGATTGCCACACAGCCAGAAGTAACCCCCAAATGACTGCCTCTGGGATTCGAGCAGGGGCATAATTGTAGTGTTTGGGACGGACATGTATGGGAAATGGTTGAGCCCTGATGAGGGACTTGGAATTCAGGCATTTTAATTTCTACTGTTTGGAAACATTTGCCTCTCAAAGCTGGAAATCATTTCTAGCCTTGTATTCTCTGATTTCTCATCATTCCTAGCAATACCGCCCAGAGTTTGGGATAAACATCAGTGAGGTCCTGGATTCTCCTGAACATTTTCAAAACCATGACATACGATCCCCTGGGGTTTTATTTCAAGAGACTTCCTATGATGTCCTTGTCCTTCCTGGATGTCTGTGACCCTTGACACCAACATCCTCCTCTTCTCTTCCTCTTCCTGCGATTTCTCAAGACACTGTTTTTTTTTTTGTTTGCCATACCCAGCGATGCTCAGGGCTTACTTCTGGCTCTGCACTCAGGAATTATTCCAGGCTTGCTCAGGGGACCAGATTCGACTGCATACAAGGCAAATGCCCTCCCTGCTGTACTATCTCTCCAGCCTGGGACACTTTTGTGGCTTTGTCTAGCCAGGCAATGTGGACCCACACTTTCTGAAGTGTCCTCTGCTTGTATAGAGAAGCCAGAGAGAAAGAAGTCCTAGTAAGGGCACAGAGTTGCCATGGAGACCCTTGGGAAGCTGCAGAGTGTCCAGGTCAGTGACAGAGGCTGAGGCACAACAGGAGTCAGCTCCTCCTTGATCTGAAACTGACAAAGGAATCAGTTGGCTGCTGTGTCCCCACTGTGCACTTGAGTTCAGTTCTTCTGTGCCCAGATGCTAGGGCCAGCACCTGGGTCTGACTCTTGGCTCTGCTGGGCTTTAGCTGTGTGGCTTTGTGTGCCTCTGTTTCCTTATCTGTAAAATGGGACAAGAAGAGTGGCTCCTAAAAGATCTGTGATAGTGAGTGAATAAATGAAAAATGCTTAGAACTTTCGTAAAACAGACATTATAGACATGTTTTGCTCTTATGATTTTTTATTGGGTCACACCCGACGATGCACAGGGGTTACTACTGGCTCTGCACTCAGGAATTACTCCTGGCGGGGCGTAGGGGACCATACGGGATGCTGGGAATCGAACCCGGGTTGGCCACGTGCAAGGCAAACGCCCTACCTGCTCCAGTCCCTGCTCTTATGATTTTAAAAGAGAATTGGAATAAAGTCAGAGCTAATATGCGTTGATCATTCATTGTATGGTATCATAGAAATCTTGAGTGGGGGCAGTATGGTGCCACCAGCAGGTCAACCTGTATCTGCAGGGTGAGTACATCAGCAGCATGATAGTGCCTTCAGACTTCCAGATGCACCAAAATTGCTGCTGTGTCGTTGGCCATACCCCAACAACTTGGGGCCAAGTTTACCAAGAAATTAAACGGCCAAAAGTTAGGTATGTGGGAGTCACACCCACAAACCACCTCCGGCTCAGCTATATAAGCTCATTTTTTGGCCTTATTTCAGAGACCCATAAATCTCAAAAGAGATCAAAAGCACAGTTAGGTCTGGTAGCATGGAGGTAAGTGGGAACTTGTGACTGAGATCGCCAAGCCCATTTGGATGGGGACTGGGTCTCTTCCCCTCAGGTCCCCAGTTTTCCAGTAGCCTGGCAGTCACACCCACAAACTTTCCCCAGTGCCATGTAATCTCATCAACGGCCAAGACCCAGAGACTATAAACTAAAGCTCCCAGTAGAGAATGACACAGAATTTCCCAGACCCTATATTCTATCCATAAGAAGCAATACAAAACAAATCGTCTATCATTGCCTTTTCGGCAGGTTTGAGTGGTGATGAGACTGGTGTCGAAATATCAAATGTAAACAAAGTGGAGAGAAAGTATGGGGGAAATTGTCCACCACACAGGTAGGGGAAGGGTTGGAATGGGGGTGGGGGAGGGGGATACAGGGGATTTTTGTGGTGGAAAATATGCACTGGTGAAGGGATGGGTGTTTGATGATTGTATGACTGAAGCTCAAACATGAAAACTTTGTAATTGTATCTCACAGTGAATCAATAAAAAGGGGAAAATAATAATGAAATAAAATTAACATTCTGAATAAAAAAAGGTAATGTGGAGTTCATGCCCAATTCAATCATTTTAATCAATGGCTGAATAAATAACAGTACTCCTACATTATTAAAAAAAAAAGAAATCTTGAGGGGGAAGGAGTTGTGAGAAGGAGACATCAGCAAGATCCTGCTGTCCAGAGCAGCCAGACCAGAACCATTAGTGACTTGATCCACATCTATGGGAATGTGGTGATGGGGGTCAAGACCAGATATGGTTCTAAGCACTTCACATACATGAGCTCATTTTGTTCTCACAGACTATGAAAGGAAGGAACAGTATTTTTTAAAGAGTATAAGTTATTTATGTATAATATATTTATTGGGCTGGAGCGATAGCACAGTGGTAGGGCGTTTGCCTTGCACGCAGCCAACATAGCCGACCCGAGTTCGATTCCTCTGCCCCTCTTGGAGAGCCCGGCAAGTTACCGAGAGTATCTCGCCCGCACGGCAGAGCCTGGCAAGCTACCCGTGACGTAGTCCATATGCCAAACATAGTAACAACAAAGTCTCCAATGGAGACGTTACTGGGCCCGCTCGAGCAAATCAGTGAACAACTGGAGGACAGTGACAGTGACAGGGAAGACCAAATAATTTATAATTCCTGATACTTATATAAATTTGTGATTTGAGACCACAGGGAAATATTTATTATTATTATTTTTTGAGCCACACCAAACTGTCCTCAGGGTTTAGACCTGGCCCTACACTCAGGGATCACTCCTGTCAGGGCTCAGGGGACCCTTCAGGATGCCAGGTTCAAACCTGGTGAGCTGTGTGCAAGGCAAGCACCCTAACTATGTCTCCAGCTCTGACATGTATATTATTAAATACATTCATTTTATACACTAGTTAAATATTTTGCCCAGTAAGGGACAGATGTAGGATTCCAGTCCATCCTGTCTGGACACATCACCAGTGACCCTGACTAGTGGACCATGTACTGGTGGGATGCTGCAGCTCAGTTTTGAAAACGGTATGTAGAGGACACAGCCAGAGCCATTTCTTTAGAAATCACGTCGGAGTTCCTAGGACCTGAGATCTATCGGAAGTCTGTCCAGGTTATTATTCTGGAGTAAATGGACACAAATGAGTCTAAGGCTTGGCGTTGCATCAGTGTTGATAGTCAACTTGGGCCTCTTTGGATGGCCTTAAAAGGGGTTGAAAAAAAAAAAAAAGGGGTTGAGGCACCCTGGGAGGGAAAGGGTGTTGCTCCTTTCCGCCTACCCCCGCCCTCCCCCCTTCTCCCCCCCCCCCCCCACCTGCCGGCAGCAAGGTGGCCACCGCCTCAGAGCTTATTGGAAAGCCAGGTATGAGCCAGCAGTGACAGGGCAACTGCAGTCTCATGGGAAGGGGGGGTGGTACCGGCACGTCCTTCACACCCTACCAAGGTCATGAGTTGCCCCCCATGAACTGCTCTCTGGCACGATCATGGCTCCAGAGCCACAGAAACCAATCTGGCTCTTGGCAGAAATCCCTCCAGTCTTACCTAGTAAAATATCAGAAATCCAAAATTGCAATAGCGGCTGTGAGACATCATATGGTCCTCATAACCAGCTATAGAAAACAAATTATTTCACTATGCCTTTTCAGCGGTTCTGCTTGTTGGATGGAAACTCTAAACAATAATGGCGCATCTTTTGTCGAAGTGATGAATGTAATCAAAGTAGATAGAAAGTTAAGTAGAAATCATCTGCCTCACAGGCATTGGGAGGGGTGGGAGGGGGTATATTGGGGTTCTTGGTGGTGAAAAATAAGTACTGGTGAAGGGAAAGATGTTTGATCATTGTATGACCGAGACTTAAACCTGAAAGCTTTGTGACTCTTCCCACAGTGATTCTATATATATATATATATATATATATATATATATATATATATATAGGAGTTGAGGCAGACTTCAAATGCTTTCCTCTCAGGTATACTTCCTCTTCTTTACTGTGGCTATATGACAGTCCCTTGCTTTGCAACACATCACCTCACTTGAACAGTGCTGTGCTGTAGTGTCGTGCTCGATCCTGAGCACATGTAATCCTCTACCCTGAATTTTCCTTGACTCTAGAGCTCACTTCTGTAAAACAATTACTTTTTAACACATGCTTGGTGCATAGCAGAACTTCTTTTTTTCTGAAAAATTGTTTTGTCTTTTATTTATTTATTTATTTTATTAGTGAAACACCATGAGGTACAGTTGTAGACGTACACATTTTTGTGCTTGGGTTTCAGTTATACAATGATCAGGTACCCATCCCTCCACCAGTGCCCATTCTCCACCCCCACCAATCCCAGTATCCCTCCCACCCACCCCCCATCCCCCCATTCCACCCTGCCTCTGTGGCAGGGCACTCCCTTTTGTTCTCTCTCTCCTTTTGGGTGCTGTGGTTTGCAAAAGAGGCATTGGGTGGCAATCATGTTTGGCCTATAGTCTACTTTCACATAGCAGAACTTCTGATATGATGAGGATGATAGGAAGAGCACTTCAGGAAGGAAGATTGTTACTGGTTGGATGTTTGATAATCTCTAGGCTATCCAAGCAGGGAAAAGTCTGCCCACTTGAATGCCCAGGGCACTTTTAAAAATTAAACATGATCAAAACCATTATAATTATCTGTGAATTGCTCTCCGGGCTAATCTGTGGATCCCTCTTCCATAAAGAACCTGCTCTTACAAAATTTTCTTTATTATTCTGTTAGTTTCTGCTCTAACTGTGATCCCTAAATACATATCTCTAAATAATATCTTGTTAAATTAGTTTGCTTACATAAGAATAGTACAGGTGAACTGTGTTTTCAGGATGAAAACTTGATCAATTGTGGTGACATAACAGGCTACAGAATAAAGAGTGAAAATTACATGAGCACCTCAATAGACACAGTAGAAAAAACCCCACATTGACAAAATCCAAAACCCTTTAATAATAATAATAATAATTTAGGAAAATCACAACATACTAGAAATAGAAGAGAACTTTAGAAAAAGGCCTGAGTATGATGAGCAAGGCCCAAAGCCCCTCTACCCCAAAAAGGCTACTTTTTTTTTTTAAATCATGCCTGGCAGTGCTTAGGATTTACTCTTGGTTCTGTGCTCAGTTATCATCCCTGGTGGTGCTCAGGTGCACCTAGATTGATCTAGAGCCTGCTGTATGCAAACCAGGAGGCTTAAGACCTGTGTTATTTCTTCTACCCCTAGAAGGAAACTTTCTTAATCCAATAAAGGAAATCTATGAAGAACCTATGGTTGGGGATAGAGATAAAATACAGTGGATGGAGCATTTGCCTTGCAAGTGGCTGACCTGGATTTGATGTTATGGTCCCCCAAGTCCTGCCAGGAGTGACCCCTGAACACAGAACCAGGAATAAGCCCTGAGCATCACCAGGTATGGTCCCCCACTTCCCTAACAAGAAACAAAACTGCACCACAGTTAATATCACACTTAATGTAATAAGCTGTGCTTCTCCTCTAAAGATCAGGACTAAGACAAGGATGTATGCTCTTAATCCCGCACTCAACATCACCAGGAAATTAGGCAATAAAATGCAGAAGTGCAATGAAAACCCAGAAATTCAAACTGGGAAGAAAGAAAGAAAACCATATCTATTTGCAGCTGGCATGCTCTTAGGTGCAGGAAAGCCCAAAGATGTATTATGGAAGGCAAATAGGTTTAGAAAAATTTCAAGAAAAAAACATACATACTTCATTTGTATTTTCTTACACTAAAAATGAGAAATAGTGAAAGAAAATTAAGAAGCAGTTCTATTTTAAGTAGTTTTAAAATACTTCTTAATAAACACAACCAAAGAAGTACAAATGTTATGCATTGTATGATACAAGTAATTGTTGATCACTTGATCACTTGATCACTTGATATCCTGTTACTCATTGATTTGCTCGAGCGGGCGCCAGTAACATCTCCATCTGTCCCTGTTGTGTGCTAGTGTATCCCAATGGTGTCTACTCATTCTTGGAACATGAAGAGCCTCACACCGATCATTTAGGGTCTTGACAAAGAAGTCTGACCATCTCGTAGATGGGCAACCATGTGATCTTTTGATGTCCCGTGGAATCCAGTCGATAATGGCTCTAGTCCAGAGGTCGTCTCCAAATCGCATTACGTGTCCAGCCCATCTGATTTTCGACAGCATAGCTCTTTTGATTCTTCTTTGGGATACCCAAATGGCATTCTCATCCTGTTTTCATAGGGCCCAGGTCTCTGAGGCGTATGTTAATGCAGGAAGAACAGTGGAATTGAAGAGATGTTCCTTGAGCTGGAGGTTCTTCATCCTCTTAGCTATTTCTTCGATGCTTTTGAAGGCATTCCAAGCCGCTCTCTTCCTCCTGTGCAACTCAGGTACCAGGTCATTCGTCATGTTGACTTCTCGACCTAGGTACAACATAACTGTTGCATTCAGAGATGTTTGTTCTGTTGAGAGCAAATGGAACATCGGGAACGAGACTGTTTCATAAACATTGTCTTCGTGAGATTCAGCTGTAGTCTGACCTTTCCACACCCATGGTTGAAGTTGGCCAGCATTTGTGCCGCTTGGCTAATGTTAGGTGTTATTAGAATGATGTCATCAGCAAAGCGGAGGTGGTGTAGTTGCCGACCATCTATCTTCACTCCCATTCCTTCCCATTCCAGTCATCACATGACGTTCTTGAGGGTTGCACTGAAGAGTTTCGGTGAAATGGTATCACCCTGCCAAACCCCTCTCTTGACATGGATGATCACTTCCTTGTAAAATGGTGAGATCCTGGTAGTGAATCCATAATACAGCTCACGGAGGATCCTGATGTATTGAGTTGGAACGCCCTATTTGGCTAGGGCTTCAATGACCGCTTCAGTCTCAACAGAATCAAAGGCCTTCTTTAAATCATTGAACAGAAATGACAGAGTGGCATCTTGAACTCCCGAAAAACCTCAATGACCTTGGTTATCATGTGGATATGGTCGATTGTGCTGAATCCTTTGCAGAAACTGGCTTGCTTGCATGGTTGTCCTTCATCTAATGTTCTGCCAATCCTATTCAGGATGACTCAAGTGAACAAGCTTGTAGACGACAGACAACAGGCAGATCGGGCGATAGTTGCCAATGTCGTGGATTTCTCCCTTCTTGTACAGTAGTACAGTCCTGCTGGTTTTCCATTGAGATGGAACCTTGCATTCAGGTAGCGTGTGAAGAGTTGAGCCAGTGTATTGATGAGTACTGATGGCAGGTTCTTCAGGTGTTCGGGTCTGACCTTGTCTGGGTCAGGTGCTGTTTGCTTCTTTATTGATGAAATGGCATGTCGGATTTCAGAAGGGAAAACGTTGGAAACGACATATCCATCCTGCGGTATTTGGTATGTGGGCAGGTGGACGTGGCTATCAAAGAGATCTGAGTAGAAGTCATGGATAATCTTCTCTATTGCCCTTCTGGAAGATGTGATAGATCCATCAGGACGTCGGAGGGCAGTCATCTTGGTCTTGTAGTTGGCAAAGGACAGATGGGCGTTGCAAATGCTTTTCCCAGCTTCTGCCGCATCTGCCAGCACTGCTGCTCTTCTCTCTTTGAGGTCTTCCTTTATCACTTCTCTGCACTGCTTTGCGAGCTTGGATGTTCGCTTGCAGTTGCCTGAGTAATTGTTGAAAGAAGCTAAAGATGATCTAAATAAATGGAAAAACATCTGTATTCATGAGTTGGGAGACATTATTAGGGAAAGATTACTACTCAAAGTGTACTACAGATTCTACGTGGTTTTATTAAAATTCCCTCCCTCCCTCTTAACTTTCCTCCCTCTCTCCTAACTTCCCTTTCTCCCTACTACCTTCTCTTCACCACTCCCTTCTTCCCTTCCTACTTTCCTTTTTGGCAAGCAGTTGGTAAACTGAAAATTCAAGGCATCCCGAATAATGAAAACAAGTTTGAAAGAGAAAAACAATATTTCCAATGTAAAAACACTGCAAAGCTACAGTGGACAAAATTGGTACTGGCACAGGGAGACAGATTTAGCCTTTTTATCTGAATACCCATCACTTAGAAAAACAGACCGTTCTTTTCCCCTGTGGAATGATCATGGCACCCCTGTCAAAAATCATACACGTATGGGATTACTTCTGGATCCTCAGGTCTATTGTATTGTCTACACACACAGAGCTAGTTTGACTTCTCCATATCCATGCCCTGCCCCAACCTCTCCTGTTTTCCTGTCCCATGCCTAACCCTTAGTTCGATTACAGTGCCCAGCTCGTGGTTTCTGAGGTCACCCATGGGTGATCCTTCTGTTGTTACAGCCCCTTATTCTTAGCAGTTCCATTCCTTCACACCTGTCCAGGGACTCTCAGTCCTGCCTGCCCACTTGGATTGTCCAGCATTGCCCTGAGGCATTGCAGTGGTGGCAAGGGCAGAAGAGGGAAGGAAAAGGGGCGGGGGAGAACCTGCTCCAGGAGCTTCAGGAGTGAGAACTCTCACTCGAGCCTCACTCCTCGCCCTGCTTTGCTCAGAGGACCCACTTGTGTCAGACTCCTGACTAGTCCTGGGCAAGCACTTGGAGACCCGAGACCACAGGGTCATCCTGGAGAGAGTATCTGGCTCTTTTACTTCCAAGGGCTCTTTTATCCCAGCTGCATCCAAGAAACAAAGCAAAAAGGGCAATTTTGACGAGATGGTGGAGGCCCTGAAGAGTCCAGCTCCAGGTTTTTGCTGGGGATGTCCCCGAATACGGTATGACACCCCTTGGCAGAGGGGTCCCCGACCCATCAACCTATCCCTGACACCCTACCTCACTTGGAAGTTGTTGAAATCATTTTGTTGTTTTGTTTTTTTGGGGCCTACACCAGCAGTGCTTGGTGGTCACTCTCAAAATTCTTAGGGGCTGAATCTGGGGTTTTCCACCTACAAAGTCTGCCCTCCAGCCCTTTGAGTCATCTCCCTGCCCCTGCTAAAATCTTTTTATATATATAATTTTATTTATTGAATCACCGTGAGAGCAGTTACAAAGCTTTTGGGTTTAAGTTTTGGTCATACAATGAAACACCCATACCTTCACCAGTGCCCATTCTCCACCACCAAAAACCCCAGTATACCCCCATTCTACACCCTCCCCCTACCTGTGGGGCATATGACTTCCATATTACTCTCTCTCTACTTTGATTACATTTAATATTTTGACATCAGACCCACCATTATTATTCAGGATTTTATCCCAACACTCAGATCTGCTGAAAAGGCAACAGAAGACAATTTGTTTTCTACTGCTGGTTATGAATAACATATGATGTGGCATGGCTGTAGTAGTGGCCATGTGATTTTGAAATTCTGAAATTTTAACAATTAAATCTGGAGGGATTTCTGCCAAGACCTGCTGGGTTCCGAGATTTGTTCCTGAGTCTCTGGGGTCATTACCATTAAGCAGCTTGATCAAGAGCCAGAGAGGCTGTTCGAGGGGGGGAAGCGGGAAAAGGGCCCGCTCCACACCTATTCCATGAGGCCCCGTGTGTCTCGTCACTGAAGGCCCAAACCTGACTGTCCAACGGCCTCTGGCGGATGGCAGCCACTGAGCTGCCAAAGGGGAGCAGGTAGAGGGACAGCACCCTTTCCTCCCTGGGGTGGCCTGGTGACAGTAACCTACTGTGCGGTCTGGATGCATTTCTGCCAAAAGCCGCTGGGTTTCAAAATTTGTTTCTGAGTCTCTGGGATCATGGCTGTTAAGCAGCTTGATCAGGAGACAGAGAGGCTGTTTGTGGGCGGCGACTCGGGGTCTTGTTGGGACGGGGAGGAAAGGGCCAGTTCCACCTCCGTCCCGTGACGCACCACGTTTCTCCTCACTGTGGACCCAAACCTGACTGTCCAGTGGCTTCTGGAGGATGGCAGCCACCGGGCCTCCAGGGGGAACAGGCCAAGGCATGAAACCTATTCCCACCTGGGGTGGCCCGGTGCCGGTAACCTGCTGCAGGGACCAGACGCATTTCTGCCAAAAGCCACTGGGTTTCAAGATTTGTTTCTGAGTCTCTGGGATCATGGCCATTAAGCAGTTCAATCAGGAACCAGAGAGGCCACGCCTGCAATTATATAGCTGAGCCGGAGGTGGTTTGTGGGTGTGTCTCCCACATGCCTACTTTTGGCCATTTACTTTCTTGATAAACTTTGCCCCAAGTTTTTGGGGTCTGACCAAAGGCACAGCAGCAATTTTGGGTATCTGGAAGTCTGAAGGCGCCATCAGGCTGCTGATGCACTCGCCTCACAGGTACAGATTGACCTGCTGGCGGCACCATACCCCCAACCTTTTTTTTTTTTTTTAAGAAATTGTAATTGAAAGAGTGAGTGCATTTTAACAACATTTTATTTGATTTTTTTGGGGGGGGCTCACACCCAGCGATGCACAGGGGTTACTCCTGGCTCTGCATTCAGGAATTACCCTGGCGGTGCTCAGGGGATCATATGGGATGCTGGGAATCGAACCCGGGTTGGCCGTGTGCAAGACAAATGTCCAATCCTCTGTGCTATTGCTCCAGATCTTGCTAAAATCTTTTTATGTCAGTCCTGGCTGGTCAGACCCTTCGAGTCTTGAACACACAGTGGGTGTGCTCATCTGGTTCTGCCTTACCATACTTCCGTTTCACGCACACACCCTCCATGGTGGTTCCATGGGTTCAGGAGTGTCATGCAGGAGGGCTGGAATGACACCAACCCAGTGGGAAATAGCTGAGACCAGGCCAGAGGGTTTATTGAAGCAGTATTTGCATAGAAAGCACAACTGTTATTGGGCTTGTACACTCTGGGTCCAAAAAGGTAGCAAAAGTGTAATAGATCATTTTACTTAGAATTTGTACAAAATTGAGAAAGCATATTCATTCAAATAGAAGAATGTTATTATTTTTCTTATTCTGGCAGGAGTTCAGGAAGTGAGATGCTGAAGGGAATTTTTGATGGCTATCTCTTCGTTCCAACCTGTGAAAAAGCTGTGCTCTGAGCTCTGAAGGAGCCCTACTCACTTTCTGAACATGGACATGGGACCAGGAGAGGCAGAGAGGGCTGGACCACATGTTTTGCAGGTGGGAACCCCAGGCTCCATCCCAGATACTGCAAAATTCTCTGAGCACCATGGGTGTAGTCCCCCAATCCCACCTCAAGCACCCTTGAGTGTGGTCAAAACAATAAATGAAACATAAATGAGGCCAAAGAAGAAAAGAGCTTTGGCCCCAGTCTCAATTTGGTCTTGGCTTGCAATGAGATCTAAGGCAACTAAGCATCTTGATTTATTCTATTAGGAACTGGGGATAATAATGGATCCAGTTGACTAGTTTGAGGAAGACTCCAATGAGATGCCACACATAGAGCAAATGATATAGGTCCTAGCACAGAACCAACTCTGAAGAAATCTTAGGATAAACATAGGCCCCACACATGTCTGTGGGCATCTCTGCAGAGGCCCCAGGACTGCGTTTTCAGGCCGGTCCCTTCTGCACCCCATCATTTACCATCTCATGAATAAACTGAAGGAAAAGGAGGCATTACTACTTAAACAAGAGTCTATACTGCTGATGCTTTATCATGTGGGTTTGGATTTGAAGTTATTTTCAGCCTATGGAATAACATGGCAGTGAACATCTTATCAATGGACCCCACGGCTCATTTTATCTGTTGCATCCAATGTTCCCCACCTGAGAGGCAGGTTTTGATGAAGCGGGACCATTACAAGGTCAGCACATGGGCCCGGCTCTTTCAACCTGCTCTCAGCTTCCTCCTGTGCTGGCTGGGTGGCTGCCTCTGGGATGATGGACGAGGCTCCTGTGGAGGAGAGGCAGCGGGAGTCACATCCGTGCAAGAGACGAAATAAAACTGATGAACAGGCAAAAGAAAATAAAAGTAAGCTGGTGGGCTTTGATAACAAAATCAAGTTTGCCAGAAAGCAAGAGAGTAGAAGTGGGAGAAAAGATGTTAGGGGTAAGAGAAGGGGTGATGGTCTTAATTATTATTGTTTATTTTATTTTATTTTTTGCTTTTGGGGATCACCCAGCAATGAAGGGTTACTCCTGGTTCTGCACTCAGGTATGTCTCCTAGTTGTGCTTAGGGGTCATATGGGATGAAGGGCATTTTTGGCGATACTTGCCAATTGGGCTGGATAACTCAGTGCTCAGGCCCCTGCAGTACTGGGGAATAAACTGGGGTCTTCCTTCCTGCACCTCTGACTGCTCGGTTATCTCCTTGGCTCTGATAGGTATATTTTTTGCTTTTTGGGTCACAACCGGTGATGCACAGGGGTTACTCCTGGCTCTGCACTTGGGAATTATCCCTGGCAGTGCTCAGGGGACTATATGGGATGCTGGGAATCGAACCCAGGTTGGCCGCATGCAAGGCAAATGCCCTACACACTGTGCCATCGTTCCAGCCCCACTCTGATATTTTTAAAAATAGGATTAAAAAAATTTTATTGTAGACTCCCATATCCCCAAATCATTTAAGAGAGTTGAACAATAAACCTTTACCTCAGAGAAACAAACACTGTTGCCTTTCCCTCAAGGGGCTGGTGTGTGGCTCAGACACAGGCTGTGAAGTGGGGCTGGAGGTGCTCCCATGTGTGTGATTTCTAAGGGAGCTGTAGCGCTTCTCATCTGACAGTCAAGTCCTGTCCAACATTTTCCTCCTTGGGTGTGCTGGTTGCCAGCTACTTAGCTTTTCTGTTCTCTTCCCCCCCATGCCCCCCTCCCCCAAGAGGCCAGGGAAGAAGAGACTATGCGGTGGCATGCCTTAGCAGTGGCCGATTCTAGCACAAAGATGCTTAAAAGCCCAGAAGGATTGACATGCCAGAAGGAAGTCACATAAAGTCACCGAAGGAATGCCAAGTGGACACAATTCATCAGATGAGAACTTGCATAGCCACCTGGGGCTTTTCTCCTGGGGCTACCTCCCAATCATGCCAACATGGTTTCTTCATCTTTTGAAGGTAACTGTCCAACTACTTTGGAGGGCGGGGGTGAGGAGGGCCACACCTGGCAATACTCAGGGGTTAGTCCTGGCTCTGCTCTCAGGACTCACTCCTTGTAGTGCTCTGGAGACCATAAGGGGTGCTGGGGATTGAATCTGGATTGGTGGGATCAAGGTAAATATCTTACCTGTAGTACTATCTCTCTGACCTCTTTCCACCTACTTTTTTATTTTTTGTTTTGTGTGTCTCATGTTTCTTTTTTCTTCTAGTCAAGCTTTATTTTTTCTCTCTTTTTTAAATGAATCACCGTGAGATAGTTGCAGACTTATAAACTTTCGTGATTACATTTCAGTCATAAAATGATCGAGTACCCATCTCTCCACCAGTGCCTATTCTCCACCACCAGTGTTACTAGTATCCCTCCTGCCACCTCCCACCTCCCCACTTCCGTGGCAGGCACATTCCCTCTTACTCTTGCTCTCCTTTTGTCCACCTACTTTTAATTTTAAAATTAATATATGGTAAAATTAACGTGACCACTTTCTTCTGAATTACATGTGTTATATTCCATGTAGTGTCTGGGAACCACCACTGCATATAAGCTATATTCAACAGCTCAAAGAAATTCTTGTATTGGCGACCAGAAAGATAGTAGAGTTGGTAGGGTTCTTGCCATGCACACAGACAAGCAGGGTTTAATTGCTGGCACCACATATGGTCCCCTGAGGCCCACCATGAGTCATCTCTGAATGCAGACGCAGAAGTAAGTCTTGAGCACTGCCAGGTGTGGCCCCAAGACAAAACCACTTAGGAATTCTTGTGTAACCCAGCTTCTTGTAACCAGCCCCTCCTTCACCCTATAGCTTTGCCTTTTCCAAAATGCTGTATCCATAGAATCATCAGCCTGGAATCTTTTGAGCCTGGCTTTTTTCAGGCATGGGAGTCGCGCCCGTGTGGTATGGGTTGAGAATAGCTCCTGTTTATTGCTGAGTAAGTGTACACTGTTTGGAGGTACTACACCATTTATTTTTGTGATGCTATTCTTTATTTTTAAAAAATATTTAAACATCATGGTTTACAAAGTTGTTTATAATACAGTTGATACAGGCATTCAATATTCCAACTCCAGTCCCACCACAAGTGTGACCTTCCCTTCATCTTTATCTTCTTTTAACCACCCCCAACCTCACCCAGCCTACCCCCTTAGTGGGCACACAGTAGTTTATTTTATATATTAAATAAATATGTAAATATTTATTTAATTGCTTGTTACAAATAAATGGCAATGCTATTATCAAAAAACACTTCTGTAAAAGATTTGTGAAAATTGTTATATCTCACCATGGGGTAATTAAGTCCTTGTCTGAGGGTTTACTAAGCTGTTTGTTGCTAGTTGAACCTTTTGTGTTATTATTTATTGAGGGTAGTTGGCTTCTGTGTTACTTTCCCGTTGAATCTGGTGTTCTCCTACTGGGTTGTCAGTATTATAGAATTTGGAGGTGTCACTCCAGAAACTCAAGAATATGAACCTGGGTGTGAGTTTACATGGTGGTGGTTGTGGAATGTGGGTGTGACTGCTGAGGTTTCTGGAAGTAAGGGGATGGGGTGGGGGTGGGGAGGACACTGTTTGCCCCTACGCTGAGAAGACCCCAGAGTTCTCAGCCTGAAAACTGGTGTACCTGAAATTTTGGGCATTTTGGCGCCTCTGCAGAGATTAGTTGTGAAGCAGTGGAGAGGGGCTGTTGGTGTGACGGCAGCTGTGGGGTGTGGGTGTGGCTGCTGGGGTCTATGTAGGGTGGAAACTCAACCCAGCCCCCTCCTGAAGGGGCCAAAAATTTTTCAACTGGGTAACTGGCAAGCTACCTATGATGTATTTGATATGCCAAACACAGTAACAATAGTCACAATGGAGACGTTACTGGGCCTGCTTGAGCAAATCCATGAACAACGGGAGGACAGTGACAGTGACAGTGACAGTGGGTAACTGGTGTACCCATGAATTTTTGTGACTAGACTTGCATCTCTTCTGAGATTTAACCGTGAGTCTATAGAGCTGGGCCGATGACTCAGTTTACATGGTGGCAGTGTTGGGCTGTGGGTTCACACTTTTTTTTTAAAATTCACTCACCGTTTTATGGACATTGAAGCACTTTCCAGCTTTGGGCAAGTGTGAATAATGAGGCTATGAAAATCCATGTGTAATGTGCAAATTATAATTTTGCGGTTTTGATTTAGTTCGATGGAATTTATAACCTTGCCTGTCCAAAGGGAAAATTCTTTTGTTTGTTTGTTTTTGGGCAACACCCAGCTGTGCTCAGAGCTCACTCCTGGCTCTATGCTCGCTCAGGGATCATTCCTGACAAGGGTCGGGTATCATATAGCTTGCCCAGAATGGAACCTGGGTGAGCTGTGTGCAAGGCAAATGCCCTACCGGCTGTACTATCGTTTTGGCCCCTGAGAAAGAGTTTTTAACTTGAAAAATTCCTTATCTTGCTATTTGTACCACAAGATCCCTGGCAACAGGGAACTCCCTAAATCCCCTTCCTTTGCTCTAAGTCTCATGATGCCTTTGCTTTATCACTGATAAGGAATATGGCTGGGCTAGCACAAATAGAAAAGTGCTTTTGAGACCCAGATCGGGGTCCAATGGCTTCGGGCATTCTTGCCTAGTCTCGACTCACCGCTTTGCTCCCTTCAAGAGTGTAAATAAACCTCCTTGTTCTCCCACCGTAAGTCCTGGTGTCCTTGATTAAGCCATCTTTGCTTACATGCGCAGGTTTGGAGGTAAGTTTCCATTTCGCTCTAAGCAAACACCCAGGACCAAGAGTGCTGAGTCATGCAAGCTGTATAAAGGACCAGAGGACTGTCCCCCTCTGCATTTCCACAGCACAGTAGAAGTGCGGCCGCATCCCAGAACTTGGGGATGTCAGCCTGTTTTATTTTATCATTCTAACAGGCATGGGAGCCAAGTGTGGGTTCATAGCCGAGTTTCTAATGAATGGTTTTAGGTGCCAAGAAAAGGTCAGGGGTCTCTGGATGGTTCTGTTATATGTGAGACGCAGGAACAGTGTGAGGGGTGGAGTGAGGAGCAACAGATCTGAGGGTGGAAGGAACCACGCTACTGAAGACAAGTTCGTGCTGGCCCCTGTGGTTGTGGGGTGGCCATCAGGCTCTCCGCTTCTGTGTTTTCCTTCCACTGAACCCCATGGCGGGCAACAGAGCTCGTGAAGGAGGAACCAGGCCTTGGCCTTTGTTTCCTGATGGGCCACATGGAAGGTGGCCCTGCCACCTCCCTGCTGATATGTCGGGAGCTGAATGGGTGGAGTATGGCACCAACATCCAGAGGATGCAGCTGAGTGTTGGGGTCGGTGGCCGCACAGGTCCAAGAGCCACTTTCCCACTGTGCACCACAAGCACTTCCCATTGCATGTTAGGACCACTCCAGACCTTGCTGGGGACCTCCAGACACATGGGGAGAGGGCGGAGTGGCGTGTCCAGGTCATGCAGCAAGTCCAGGATACACCGGGAACCCAGGTGCAGGTTTGCCTCCTCCAGCGGGGATGCTCTTGGCTTCCTCTCAAAGTCAGATGGATGAGAAGTGGCTCACCCCTTTAACTCAGGTCAACTGGGGAGCGGGGTAGGAGTACCTGAGTGAGGCCCCAGGGGTGCCATGCTTTGGGGTGGTGCTTGTGTTTTCCCAGCTGGGGTTTTCACAGACTTCCCGGCTGCCTGCTGTCAAGTGTGTTGCCGGAGCACCGCGCTGTAAATCCTCCCACTGCACAGCCTCAGCCCTGGCCCCAGCCCCGGGCAGGGGCTGCTGCTGAGCAGACAACAGCTTCATCTCGATGAGTCCTGAGCCAGCACGGCTGTCAGCAGGCAGGAGAGGCCCGTCCCATAGCCAGGGCGCGCGTCCTTGCACCTGACAGCCGCAGAGAGAGACCTCAGCGCAGAGGCTCTTCCCTCTGAGTGATGGATGCGCCGCTCCGCCACTAATTGTCTGAGGAGGTTCGGGTATGGGGGAGGGAAGCAGAGGTGGTCATGCCCACTTTGGGCCTTTGGGGCAGTGTGGACCACCAGCTGTTAGTGCAGGCTGTGGGAGGAAGGGACTTGGAGCTTGGGAACTGGATGTTCATAGCCTCCCTCCCACCCCCTACCATCTGCACCCCTTCCTAAGTGGAGAGTCTGGTGGCCACCCCACAACCACAGAGCTGGCACGAAGTTTTATTCAGCACCGGGGTTCCTTCT
This sequence comes from Sorex fumeus, assembly GCF_029834395.1. Lineage (NCBI taxonomy): Eukaryota > Metazoa > Chordata > Mammalia > Eulipotyphla > Soricidae > Sorex > Sorex fumeus. The sequence goes on from NW_026606104.1 coordinate 51,781,676, forward strand.
ACCCTCAGAACCCGCTGCAGGCACTGTGCCAGGTGCTGGGGACAGAGCAGGGAAGGAGACCCAAGGTCCCTTGGCCCAAGGGAGCTTTGCACGGGGTAGGGGCACATGTCACACACAGACAGGGAGATCAGGAAGTGCCCATGGAGGGATGGGGGCAGGAAAGAGAAATTGATGTGTGGAGAAACTCAGGCACCACTTAGCAATATGGGGGATGAGGGCAATGTCTTGAGGAGTTGACATTGAACGATCAGATGGAGCTGGCTGGGTGAAATCTAGTGGAACTGTCTTTGGGAGTAGGAGAGCTGGTTCTTGTCTGGGGCCCAGAACCCAGGGGGCCCCAGGAACAGAGGAGCAGCTAGAGTGGAGCAAGCAGGTGGGACACAGCTGGGAGGAGATTCTTGGCCTGACATGGGGCAGCTTCTTCACGGGACCTTTAAGGCAGTGTGAAGAGTTTGGCTCTTTTCCGCACTGGAACAAGAAGTTACTGGGGCTTTGCAGTGGGGGAGAGGCAGGTTCTGATTTATGTTTTGAAATGATGACTTGGGTTTTGTGAGAGCAGATGCCACTAGCGAAATCCAAACTTGCCACAGTTCTCCAGCTGCCAACATGCACAGCCTGCCCGGAATATCCAATGTGTTTATCCTGGTGCTGTTCTGACCGCATTGAATGCATTGTGTCGAAGGCGGTTTTCAGTGTAAACTTTTGTAGTCGTGTCACTCTATACACAAACACAGACCTCGGGAGTGTTTCTCTAAGAGCCCTGTGGACAGGGTCCAATCTCTCCACGAAGACACAGCCTGGAGCGAAATTGGCACGATTACAGACCATCCTGAGGCCATCCGTTACAAAAAGCACTCTTAATAAATTGAGTCAAGTAAGGAAGTCAAATGCAGGAGCTGAGAAGCGTGGGCCCATTGGCTGAAAGGGATATTAACAGATTGGCATTTAAGTGTTGATGTTTCTCGGGCTTTGGGCAGCATCATAATTCAACACATGGTTTGGTGTGACAACATTTAGTGCGATATGTGGAATCTGAGAGGAGCATGTCATATATAAAGGGAAGGAGAGGCACGAGGCAGCGTCTCAGAGTAAAGGGAAAAATCAAAATTGACAAAGGCTGAGCTGAAGAGATAGTACAGAGGGTTGAGTGATTGCCTTGCACTGACCCAGGTTGAATTCTCTGGCACCCCAAATGGTCCCCCGAGCCTACTAGAAGTGATACCTGAGTGCAGAGCCAGGAGTGAGCCCTGACCACTGCCTGGTGTGACCCCAAAGCCAAAACACAGAAAATGAAAAAAAAAATGACAAAGGCATTTTAGACTCGGATGGGAAGAATTAAGAGGTCCTGGAGTCAAGGGAAAAGAAGAGCATGCGCAGAGGTTATTGGCCCTGCCCAGGTGTACAGAGGGCAACCTGGAGGTCCTACTGGTCACGGATTTGTTTTTAAAATTATCTCGCTCCCTGAGGAAGCCAGGGTTGCCTGAAGGATATGCTGGGGTGCAGAAGCCTTGTTGTCAGAAAGCAATGGTGCGCTCAAAGACGAATGCAAGAAATCTGGACCATGCTGGAGCTCCCCTGTGTCCCTTCTACTCCAGGCCTCTCCCACCCCCTCCACCCCTGGCAGGTTGGAGCAGAGACAATCTGAGCATCAGAATCAGTAATTAGGGTAAGTGGCACAAACAAAGTCTGTAAAGGAGCTTAAGTCTATAAGGCTATTATTGGAGAATGGAAATGAGTCGGCCGAGGGCCAGAGGAAGATGGCATGCAAGCCATCAATTTTCAATATGGCTTACAGGGGGATATTGATCAAGTCACGTGGCTCAAGTTGTGGCCAGCAACCAAGTTTCCAATCCAAGTTATTGTTGACTTGCTTCCATTGTTTGCTTAAAGGATTAAAACGCTCCCTGCCTTTCCTGAAGGCTGCTTGCCTGTGATTAGGATGCCCTGTTTGTAAGCGAGGGTTGGAATGTGGGGGTCTGAGGACAGGGGTTTCAAACTTTAAGTGTGTGTGTGTGTGTGTGTGTGTGTGTGTGTGTGCGCCCAGGTCCCCAGGTCCCAGATAGTAGCATGATAGATATTTGGATGCACCCTTTGCCCCAACAGGCCCATGTTCCCTGAGAAAGATTGTGTTATCATACCAACAAGAGTTGGAGATTTGGAGACCTCTTAATACAAGGTGATGGTATTGTCCTTAGACCAGAGCAACCAACATCACAGGTCATATTTACCAAAGAGATGTATGTGCAAATGTGGGTATTTTGATTTTTACCTGGTTAAAAAAATATGAATTATTTCTAGGTTTACAATGGAAGATATTTATCAGAATAGATTATTTTACCTTTTTTATTAAATCACGGTGAGATAGACCCTTACAAAGCTGTTCATAATTGGATTTCAGTCATACAGTATTCCAACACCCATTCCTCCACCAGTGTACATTTACCCAATGCCAATGTCCCCAAGTTCCCCCCATCAGCCCCCCCCCATCCCCTGCCTACCTCTATAGCAAGTGCTTTTCTTTCTCTCCCTCTCTCAATTACTTTTGTCAATGTTGGAATATTTGGGTGCTGGAGAGATAGTTCAGTGGTTAGGGCACTTTCCTTGCACACAGCCCACCCAGGTTCAATCTCTGGCATCCCATATGGCTCCCTGACCCCTATAGGAGTAATTCCTAAGTGCAGAGTCAGGTGTTACCACACCACCCAATGGAATATCTGGAGTTGCAGAGCTGAATTTCTGTGAAGTTGTGTATGTTGTACAAGGGACAAGAGTCCCAGCCCCATCCTTCTCTTGTGCTTGTAAACATTGGCATCTTGGCCCCCTATTGGTAAGACCAGTCAGCCATGGCAAAAGTCATAAGGAGCCAATGTTGCCACCACAAAGAAGGTGAAGTCAACTGCTTTGAAACCACAGATTGTAGGAGACACTTCTAGTTGCCCGCACCGCCATCTATTCCCCTTGCCCGTTACCACCAGGCTCCATTTTGTTTGGACTGGCAATTATGCCTAGACTGAAGAATGTGTCTTCCAGACTTCCTAGCCATGGGCTAAATTTGAGCCAATTCCACATTTCTATAGGCAGAAATATTGTCATGAGGGCCATTCAAAAAAATCCTTAGGGCCAATGGGTCATTGAAATAGTAATTGGGTAAGGCACTTATCTTGCATTTGGCTGACCCAGGCTCCATCCCTGACATGGCATACGGTCCTCTGAGCACCACCAGAAGTTATCCCTGAGTACAGAGCCAGGAGTAAGCCTGAGCTCAGCTGGATGAGACCCCCAAACAAACACCCCCCCAAACATTCTTAAAGTGGAGAGTTTCCTTTATTTCTTCCATTACTTTATTCCTGATTTTTGGAATGCAGATGTAATAGCTGGAGCTCTTTCAGCCACTTCGGACCATGAAGAGACCTTGAAGCCACATTATATGAGAGTTCTTCCTGGATGAATAAACCACATGGTGGGATTCAGATCTCCATTCCTATAATGGAGAAAGAGGTGAATGAAGACAGAGGTGAACTCACTTTGATTGGCTCCAGGGCCTGCACTCTTAGTGAATCCCCCAATCTGAACTTTTAGTCTATACTGCGGTTATAGTCAACCCCAGGTTCCCCCATTGCTGAAGCTGCTGTCCACACTGGCACGGGGGGCAGTGATTGTGCCCAGCCAGCGCTTGGGCTGACTAATGAGCAGGTGGCAGTCTTCCCACGCTGCAGACTCTGCAGAAACAGACCCAAACAAGACAATTGGACAACTCCTTGGTGGTGGGCGATGCTGCCCTCTGCCATGTTCCTCCCAGGACAGGGAGACTGAGTCTTTTTCCAGGCTGCCCTCCAAGGCCGAGAAGGATGCCAAGAAGGAGAGGACGATTTTTGGGAAGACCCAGAAAGTCTGCCAAGGCTGCACGCCCTGACACCCTATTTTTGTCCATGTGAAGGGTGTTTCTGCAGTGACAAGTGTTCGTTCAGGTTAATGCAGTAGAGATGTGTCATGACTAAGCAAGTGGGATCACTTTTGCTTCTGGCAAAAGACAACACCCCATAGTCACTGATGAAGGCTGTTCTGAGGCTGTGAATGGAGGCAGCCTTATGGCTGGACAAGCCTCACGGTCTCTTTTGTTTTTTTTTTAAAAAAAAGCATCGACAATGCATCACATCTGGTTATGGCCTCGTCTTTCTCTGGTGTTCACATCTGCAAAGATCTCTACAAGCCTCTCCCCCTTTTTAATTGATTGGGGCTCTGGGGCTTCCAATATTGCTAACAATGGTTACCGTGCACATAATTCCAACACCACCCCACCCACCTCCCTCCCTCAAGGACCCCAATGGCCCTCCCCTTTCCCCCCTTTCCCCTTATAAACTCAGTTGTGCAAATATGCTCTCCTGTTATGTTGCCTTTGGCGCTTGGTTGTTATCTTGCTGTGTATCACATGAGAGATATTCCGCATGAGAGACCATTCAGTATCTCTCCCTTTGCTTTTGGCTGACCTCACTCAGCATGATTTCCTCTAGTCCTATCCATGTTACTGCAAATTGCATGATTCTGTTCTTTCTTAGAGCCGCGGAGTATTCTTCGTGTACACATATCACACTTACTTTCTTTAAAATTTTAAAAATTGAATCACCACGAATTACAAAGTTACAAACTTATCTGCTGTGGCATATCTCCTGCTCCTGTATCCCCTTACACCTGCTCCCTCTTGGAGGTCTGCTCTATTTTCCAGTTCTTATCAGATTGGACCTCTCAGTGGGGGGGTGATTATCATGCTGTCCTTTAACTTTCTGGCAATCAAAGTTTTTGCTTTTCTCCCCAGACCTCAGACCCATTCTTCTTTGGTCTGCGATCTACCAGTCTTTGTTTCTCAGGGAACAAACTTTGGTCCCCTCTCCCCCCTCCCCTCCCCTTCCTCCTGGTCTCACCAACACACTGTCCTCAGACAGGTCAGGCCAGAAGGATGTGAGAAGCAGGTGAGGGAGGCACTGGCTGGCCATGTCACAGGGCCTCATCAGTCCCGTGGACACTGTGCAAGTCGGTTCCTCAGTTTCCCTGGACAGAGGCCAGGGTGCCCACTTGGGGTCCCTGCAGTGGAGAGTCATAGTCCTGGGGTGGGGATTGGTGTTGGTGAATTCTCCTCAGCCAATAGCCAATTCCGAAGAGCGGCTCAGCGAGGCCAGAGGGTAGTCAGTGGTGCCAGGTGTGGGGGATGCGTCCTCAGGGGGCAGCGAGCTAGTCCATGGCACCATCCAAGTCTAAATTAGTCCTGACCTTTTCCCCGAGCAAGCGCCACCCGCAGGTAGCCAACTCCCACAGCTGCTTCTGGGCAGTGTGCCGGGAACAGCTCGCTCCTTGGCCAGTGTCTCCCCTCTGCCCGGAAGGTGCCCTCCTCGCCCGCCCTTGTTCACTCCATGCCTGATTATCCAGTGCCCACTCCGTGCCAGGCACTGGGCAGGAACCTCCTGGGGCACGGCCAGGGACTTGGGGCAGGATCTGAGGAGACAAGCAGGGCGGCCTGACTTGGCAGAACAGTGGGCAGCGTGGAGCCCCTCCCCGGACACAAGACAGTGCCATACACGGCCATTCTGGAAGCTACAAAGCAGAGGGATGAGAGTTTTGTAAAGGGCGTCCCTGGGGTAGCTCCTGTCACGGTTCGGATGTGTAGGAGCCGCCCACCTCCGGGGGTGGGGAGGGAAATGGGTCTGCAGGCCCCAGTGGCTTCCGAAGGGCAGCAGTGACCCCCTATACTGAGTGTCACCCCCTTCTGCCGTCCCCCCTTTCCCAGACCTGGGACCCTCCCAGTCCCAGCAGGCCTGCAGCTCAGCACCCAGCCCCTCCGCCAGCCCCTGCCCACTGGGCGGGGCACCGTCTAGCCAGCGCGCGTGCGTGCACAAGACCTTGTCACGCGCCAGGAGACGCAGGCGGGGGTGGGGAGCTGGAGTGACAGCTGTCAATCAGGCGGCGGGGCGGGGCGGGGCTGCGCTCGGGCTCGCTGCGGCCTCCAGAGGGCAGAGGTGGGCCTCTCTTCCTTCTCTTCGGGGCGGCTTGGGAAGGGACTAAGTATTCCGTTGCTTCTCCTCCCCGGAGACCAGACTGCTCTCTAAATACCAAGACAGCAAAGTGGAGACTTAAAAAGGTCATTACCAAGAAGGAGAGGGAAGGACCGGGCGGAAGCCTCACCCCTCCGCGCTGGGGGGGCCTTTGTTCTGGGGCTGGGGACCCCCTCCTCCCCGCCGCCCGCCGGAACCAACCCCCAAGGGCAGGAGGCAGGAGCTCCCAGTTCTGGGTGGCCGGGAATAGCTCAGCCGGTGGAGACCCTGCGGGTGGGGAGCCGCGGGGAGAAGGCAGAGCTCATCCTCCACTTCAGGCGTCCGTTAGGCCAGTCCCTCTGCACCGGGGTTTCTGCCCGTTAGAAACGTGCCCGGAGGCTGTCCTGGGCGCCCTCCGGTTTCTAGCTCAGGCAAAACACCAAAATGATGAAAGGGCTTGGACGTTGATTGCTCTGGGGTCTCTAGGGCAAGAAGAGTCTTTTTTTTTTTTTTTTTTTTGCTTTTTGGGTCACACCCGGCGATGCACAGGGGTTACTCCTGGCTCTGCACTCAGGAATCACTCCTGGCAGTGCTCAGGGGGCCATATGGCATGTTGGGAATTGAACCCGGGTTGGCCGCGTTCAAGGCAAACGCCCTACCCGCTGTGCTACTGCTCCAGCCCCGCAAGAGGAGCCGTCTTGAGAAGTGAGATCCGAGCCAGTGGGAACGCCCTTGCCCACCCTAGAGGAAAGGAAAGGCCCTGGGAGGGACAGGGAAGGCAGCAGACAGCTCTATACCCGTTACCCTTCCTTCCCCCCAAGACAGTCTGAAAACCCCCCTCCCCCAGCATCTCTGACCTCAGGAGGCCCCCCCCACCCCCATCCTTCTGGGCTGTACTTGATGCTTTTCTCCAGCTCAGCCAGGCAGGCATCCGGGGGTGCTGGATGCTCCCAGGACAATGGCTTGAGAAGGGACAGGATGACCCATGTCTCAGATGAACCCAAAGGTCCTGTATGGATTGAGTGTTGTGTCCCCCGCCCCCAAATCTACATGTTGAGATGCTACCCCCCCCCCCTTACGCAAGATGTGGTGGTGGGGCTTTGGGTCCTGAGTGTGGAGCCCTCAAGATGCCATTAGTGGCCCCAGAAGGAGACTTTCAGGCCCCCTTTCTTGGGGGTGAGGGGAAGGAGAAGCTGACTGCCTTCACGCCTCAGAGCTCTTTCCAGATCAGGTTGTGCGAAGAGGGGCTGAGTCGGAGAGCAAGTGTCCTGCTAGTGCCCTCCTGGCCAGCCCGTGTCCCAGCATCCCGAGTCTGAGCAGAAATGAAGGAGGACTGGAAGTCAGTGAGGGCACAAAGGCAGGCCCATCTGTGGAAGGCCACCAGCGTGGTGACACCTGACCCCAGTGAACCCCCAGGCCCGAAAGCTCAGGGCCAGCTGGCTGCTGAGGCTACTGGGCTGAGGGGACCACCAGCTTCTTAGGGAGGTGACGCAGGGCAGGACTAGGTTTCCTCAATGCAGTGAGAGAGTGGAACGGGCAGAGGGGGCTTTGCAGGACCCATTTTCTTCCCCAACTCGTGACGCATAATGCAATCAGATGACATTTAAATCTTCATGGAAAAAAAGCTGCAGATGCAAGTGTGAGACGGGTGGGCAAGTGAGGGAGGGACAGGGAGGCTGGATCCGCACGTAGCATTTTATAGAAGCTTAGGATTTCCTTTCTGATCTTCTCATTTGCTCCTGGGGGGTGCCACGCTGCCCACTCTCCTGATGCAGAGGTGGTCCCCCACCACAGACTGGGCACACACTGTCTCCCCCTACCCCCAAAACAAGATTTCTCATCTCGTGGGTTTAGACAGAGCTTAAGTCTTCACCACCATCCCCTGGAAGTCTCCAGGGACTCTACTCTGGGCCTGGTACCCTTCAGACTGTGACCTCCCAGCTGTCCCCTAATAGCCACAGAGATCTTCAGCCCTTGACCTGGCTCCTGGGCTTGACCCTAACAACCCTGAGCTCCCTCCGGTTTCTGCCAGATTCTCCTGGAGCTGCAGACCCCTGGGGGTGCGGGGAATGCAGGGCACACACTCACCTCTGTGATTACTCCATGAACCAGTTCAGGGCACTCAGTACTCACAACCAGACATCTACCATCTCGCTAAAGTGGGCTCAAGCCTGGCTTTCTGGAAACCCACAAGGGATGGGTGGAAGGGACATGACACGGATGCATCCCTCAGGAGAACTGTGTTCTGTTTTGTTTTGTTTTGGCTGTGCTCAGGGATCACTCCTGGTGGGGTTTGGGGGACCCTGTGAGTGCCAGGGATTGTCCTACCCACTGTGCTATCTTTACAGCCCCCAACCCCCTGCTCTTGACCCATCCTGAAGGCTTTTAACTGACTTGGGGGAAGCCACGCTCCCTCTCTGAGCCTGTTTCCTCCTCAGTGACCACTCCTTATGAGGACGTCAGGAGGGCTGGAACTCTGGGAAAAGCAATGTCCCTGGCTGATAGGGACATTCAACTGGTTGCCAGTCATCTGGCCTGACTCTGAGGCAAAGCAGAAACTTGAGGGTGGGGGGTGTGGAGCTCCCAGTGGAGCCAGTTTCAGTCTTCTTAGAAGATGTGGGTGAGGGCAGCATTAATCTCAGAGGTGTACTGAGGCATCTGCTCAGAACTGGGGGGAGGGCCTAGCTGGGGCATGGGGTCAGCTGTGCAGAGGGGAAAGGTAGGGTAGACTCTGGGGCCACAGCTTCCCGTTGCTCCCCTTATTGACCTTGCGAGTTGGGCCAAAAGGTCTAACTTCTCCGATCCTCAGTTTCTCCAATTGAAAATGACAGAAAGCAGGTGACTGGAACCACTTGTGCATGGCCCATAGCTGAGGAAGGTGCTCATTGGCTCACGGCCATGAAGGGGTAGGACTGCTCACATTCCCGGGATGGGCAGGGGCACAGGAGCACCCAAGAGCCATGTGGAGCCTGGTGGGATGTCCCCAAGGCCTTGGTCTGTCTTGACTCAGCTTCCCCCCCCCCCCCACCCCCCCATCTCAGGGACTGGCTTCTTCCTTGTCCAGGGCAGGAAAAGATGCAAAGACCTCAGGTCAACCATCCTCCATAGAGTAGCCAGGGGCATGTTGTTGAGACCCCCCACCCCCAAAGGGAACTCATTACCTCCTACAGGTGCCTACAGCATTGGCTGGGCAGGAAATAAATCTCCCTCAGGTCAGACTGCCTTCTCTCTCCTTGGCCCTTTAACTTCCTGGGCCCACATGATGTATAGAGGGCAAAGTTCTGACCATAGGTGAAAGCAAGATGCTCATACAATAGAGAAACAGAGAGCTGGATCCTAAGGAAGGTCAATCCCGGCCTGGAGCACCCTTGCTCCTGGTCAGAGGCCCTTCAGCTCCTTCCCTGGCTCAGAGGCTCAGAGGCCCCAAAGTGTCTCTGCTCCTCAGCTCTGTACCCGCCTGCCTGCCCACTGGGGCCCTGCCCTCGCCTTGCCCTTCCTGAAGGCTGCTTCCAGGCTCTCTCCCTCCTGGCCCACCCTCTACTGTGTCCTGCATGGCCGCATCCCTCCCTCTCATACAGCTTCCCCACCTCCCCACACCCCAATGCTAACCCGCCACCTTCTCTCTCGGGGCACCCCCCACCCTCTCTCGGAGGCGCCATCTCTGCCTGCCGAGGTCCACCCTGTTTGGTCTGTGATGACTCTTGCAAAAATAAGGCAGCAGAGACAAACCAGAGGTGCAGGCCAGAGGCTCTGAGTTAGTTTCTGCAACTGGTTTCCTGGGCCACTCCATTCCCTGCTTTCACCCCCTCATCCTCCACTCCAGGAGGCTGTCTTCCGCTTTTATCAGAACTTTCCAAGCTCACCAGGTGAATCCTTGTAGAACAGATAGAACCCTTCTCCCCCCTGCCTCCCTGATCTGTCTGTATCTTGCAGCCAGACCCCTCAGGACCACTGACTACACCCACTTTCCCGGGACACACACATTTTAGGTGTCACTTTCTCTGCAGAGTTTCTGCCCCCCCCCCCACCCCCATTGAGTCCCTCCACTTCTCCAGCTCATCTTCCTCAGTTGGCTCCAGGCTCTCCTTGTCCCCAAGGGCTTTGCCCTTTCTGCGAGTCCCTCCTGGCTGGGCCTGAGGGCCAGGGTGCTGTCTGTATGGAGAGCTGTCCCTCTGCCTCCAGAGGAGCCCTGGACTTGCCTGTACAGCTGTCCTTTGGGCTCATCCTCATCATCCTGATTCTGCACTGGGAGAATCTCCAGCCCCCAACTTCGCTCCTGCCCTTTTCTCCCTCCTTCCTTCCACCCCAGTGCTAGGACGGTCTCCCAACCTCTCTCCAATCTGTCCTTTATCTCAGCTTCTCTCCTGCTCCCGTCCAGATTCCCTGCTTCTTCTGGTTCCCCACGGCTCTCCTGTCCCCTGACCCCGGCAAGACCAGTGGGGCCTTGTCCAGGAGAGCAGCTGTCTGCAGACCTCCGTGGACAGGGTCAAGCTCTCCTGCGGATGGCACAGGGACGCATGTACCTTGTGGTGAATTGGATTCTGACCCGAGGGAGAAGGAATGAAGGCATGGAAAGGGTACGTGTGTGTCTGTTGTGTGTGCCTACACGGGTGTGAGTACACATCCGGTGTGAGTACACATGCTTGCACATGTGTGTCTGTGCTGGAGGGAGAGAGAGTGATGAAGGAGGGGCTTCCAGCACCCCGATCCCCCGAGACAGTTCCCAGGAGCCTGTCTGCTGCCCGTCACCCGCCCACATGGGAGAACAAAGCTCTCTCCGGCTGACTGCAGCCCATGTTTGCAGAGACAAGAGTTGTACATCTCAATTTTTATCACACGAGAATGAAATCCAGAATGCGGGGAGAGGTCCCGGCAGCCTGCGCGCTTTTGCCCCTCCCAAGAGCTATGCACCCCCTCCCCCCCAGATACCCACGCTCACTCGAGCTCTCTCTCCAGGGCCTTCAAAGAGGGGGGCGCTGCTCCACATTTTAAAACACAAGGAGAGTTAAATGCGGCACCTCGCAACAAGAGCGCTTGGGAAGTGTGGCCGTCTGCTGCCAGCTCCGCTGCTCCTCTCCACAGACTTGCCTTGATGTTCTGCCTCCACTAGACAGAAGATGTTTTCCTTCTCAATTAGGAAAAAATCCACAGCTTCACACCTCGCCGGGGAGGAGGTGGCGGCGCTGGAATTAGCGCACCCCCGGGGGGGAAGGGGAGACGGCAGCAGTGGGGAAGAGCCTCCTGTGGTCCTGATTTCAGCCCCACCTGGCTGGGCCACACATCCCAGCTTCCCTCGAGGAATCTGAGCCTCTCCGGGCTCTGTGCCTGGCCTGGGGCAGATCTAGGGGAGCGCAGAGCCAGGACTGAGCGGGGTGGGATGGACCGGCTGTCTGCTCTGTAAGACTCATCCAGGTTTATTGGATGTGGTATGATCAGCAGATATATAGGAGGGCAGCGTCCAGATTCCTGCTGACCCCCACCGCAGCTTCTCCCTGGAGCTTCTGAATCCCAGGACCCCTGATCCTGCAGGGCTCACAAATCCTCCTCCCCTCCTGCCTCCACTGGAGGCGCCCGTGCGAGGTCCTCGGCTGCCCTTGCCCCAGCTTCCAGCGGGTTGGAGGTGGTCACGATCCTGCACACTCTGAGGGTGTTTGTGAGGCAGGGCTGAGTTCTCACGTGTCGCTCAGCACAGAGCCTGGACAGGAGCGGCCTCTCAGCGTTTTGCATCCCTTGTCCTTTCCAGGGGCTGGAGCGATAGCACAGCGGGTAGGGCGTCTGCCTTGCACGCAGCCAACATGGCTGACCCGAGTTCGATTCCTCCGCCCCTCTCGGAGAGCCTGGCAAGCTACTGAGAGTATTGGATATGCCAGACACAGTAACAACAAAATCTCCAATGGAGATGTTACTGGGCCCGCTCGAGCAAATCGATGATCAACGGGAGGGCCTTTACCTTTACCTTTACCTTTACCTTTTGTCCTTTCCAGCCTGGAATGCTCCTTGTGCCTCCCTTAGCCCTGCAGGGAGCCAGTCCCCACGGGACCCCTCTTTTCTGCTTCAGACGCCAGGACAGTAACCAGCCTCCTCCTGAAACAAAGTCCAGGGCCGGGTACACAGAGGCATGAGGGTTGGGGGTAGGAGCCATTTGCAAAGGATGCGGAGAAGGAATGTCCCGAGGTTAGCAGAGTAGAGCCCCTCTTTGAGATCCCGTCCCTATATCAGAAGCCTCTCAGCCACGCCTGCCCCCTGCTACCTTGCTCGTGATTCTCCTCCTCCCGCGCCTTACTTCCTCCACACCCCAGCAGCCTACTTCTTGGGCAGAGCAGTTAAATCTCGCCCTTGGTTCCCTGACCTCAGTACGTTTCCCCACCCAGCGCCTCTTCAGGGCCTTTTCTTGCAGATCCTTGCAGCCCTGGGAGATGTCCTCGTGTCTTCTGCTCTCACCTTCAGGATGCGGTCAGAAAGATGTCTGGTACCTGCAGAGTTTAGGGCCTTACCCTGGGCATGGGTTACACAGGAAAAGGAAGCCAAGGAAGCCTGCACCTGGGGCTGCTCTCCAATCACCTCCTGAAACTGTCCTGCTCTGAAGGAAGGAGTCCCTGTCCTCCAGAGCCCCCCAACCCTGCCTCCATCCCTTCGTTTTGTGCCCTTCCTGCACTCCTGGGCCCCAGTGCCTAGAAGGGTAATGTGGGGTCACTTGGGCCCTCCTGATACGCGTGGGGTAGGCCCACCAGGGTGCTCCATGCTTGGTTCTGTACCCCTGCTCTTGCCAATGCAAGCAGTCTGGGACAGGTCAGACTGGCAGTCAAGGGGGCAGAGGGAGTGAGGAAGGGGCAATGGCATCGAGGGGCTGTGCTCCCCACCCATGGGAAATTCCATCCTGGTCTCCCTCTTTTCCCTACTGCAGGGAGCTGGCATAGCTGCCCCATGGAGGGGGCAGCAGGCAGGGTCCCAGCCCAGTGAAGATTGGCCCATGATCCTGGGTCTCTCAGACCCTACCTGGCCTCTCCTTGTACCACTCCCAGGCTTGCAAAGTGACACCAGCTCAGGGGTGGAACCTCAGATTCTAGCCCAGGGGGCAGCAGTTGCCAATGAGCTCCCAGCAGGATGAGATCGAGGCAGAGGCCTGGAGGGAAAGGCAGGGCGTTGGTGGTCAGGATACACAGGGTGTGCACGCAACTGTGCAGACGGTGGCAGGGGGTGTCAGAGGAGAAAGCAGCATTGGGGGTGGCAGTCAGTGGGGGCTGATCTGGTTCTCATTTCAAATGAGCAGAAATGGGGACTGGCAGCGGCCTCCCAGAGGTGCTGACTGGACACCTCCCGTGTTCTCCGGAGCCAGAGAAGCCAGAGGGGCTCCAGCAACCGTGGTGGGGGAAGGTGGGTATGAGTCCTCATCAGAGGGATGACCCACTGCCATCCTGCTCAGGCCTCTGCCGCAGTGCCCCCGGCTCACCAGGAGAGTGAGCCCTGATTCTTCCCCAGCTCCCCCCGCCACACACACACACACACACACACACACACACACACACACACACACCGGGTCACACCGGGTCAGGGGAAAGGACTCAGAATCAGAGCAAAGGCAGAGTCTGGAATTTTCTTCCCAGAAAGACAGACAAAACCAACCTGGGAGGAAACCCTACCTTCCTCTGTGCTGCCCGCCGCCCCCCCGCCCCCCATGGCATTAGGAAGCAGTGGTGGGGAACCACAGCTGTCCGCACTCACTGAGCCCGTCTGACTCAGAGCCAAGGAGACCAGGCCAGAGGGATGCCCCCACCCCCATGGCTATGTGTGGGTCACGGGGCTCATCCTAGTCACCCCTGGAGGGCAAGCTGCAAGTGGGGAGAGGGCAGGTGGGGGGTGGCTGCGGACCCCCAGAGATCGTCCGCTCATCTTGGATGGACAAATTCCCTTCCTCCCTGGGTTTGAAGTCTCCTCTGGGGTGAAGCGGGGACTGGTGGGGGTGATCTCACTGAGCACAGCCCAGAGACAGCCCTGGAGAGGTGGCCTCAGGCCGCTAGGGGTTCACTGTGATGAGAGAGAGAGAGGAGGGGTGGGCTGCCTGGCTCCCTGGGGACCTCTTGTGCCCCGGCTCCCTCCCCTCACAGTGCTCCCCCGCCCGCTCTCCCTCTCCCCGAACACGGGTTTTCATTTCAGCTGCTGCAATATCTGCTCAGACAATCATCTCTCCTCTCCTCTCCCCCCGCCGCTCACTGCTGCTCCTGCCGCAGCCGGAATGTATTTAAAAGAGAGAAACTTTAAATTAACTTTGGGAGAGGTTAAATGAAAGAAAATAAACCCGCTCAATGATTGCGGTAAGGACAGGGCTTCCGGCTGCAGCTGGAGGAGGGCATCTCATCTCCATCAGAGGGGGACCAGGACAGAACCCCCAACCTCCACAGCCAGAATGGGAGTTGAGCTTGTCATGGGGACTGCCTGCAGGGGGCGCTGCAGGAAGAGATGGAGCAGGGAGCGCCCTGAGCCTCTGTGGGTGGGGCCTCGGGCTCAGGAGGGAGGAAGGGGGCCAAAGGGTCTCCCCTGTGGGTTTCTGGGGCCTCCTCGGCCTATAGCTGGGGAGGTGTGAAGCAGGAGGGGCTGTTCTGATCTCCAGTTTCCACCATTCGTGTCCTTAGACACAAGAAGCCTGGGGGTGTCTTGTTCCTGGGAGACCCCCGCGAGCAGGTACCCACGCCCATGGTACTCACTAAGGAGACACAGCAGATGGACTGCTCAGCTCCCGGGGCTGCTGCCATCAGCACCCTGTGACGGGCATCACACACAGCAGCGGGGGTGGGGGGTGTCCCTCTGCCTGGTCTCCGTGAGTGGTAGACAGCTGTGGCTCCCTACCACTGCTTCCTAATGTCGTGGGGGCCCAGAGGAAGGCAGGTCCCCCTCCCAGGGAAGCTGGCCCCAACCAACAAGAATGCATTCCTCTTGGTCAGATTCTGCCTGGGGAGGTGTGAACAGGAGGGACCCTTAGTCTCAAGCAAGGTGAACTTGAGCAAGTCACCTGAGCTCCCATTTCCTCATCCCTCAAAGGACAGTGGCAGTGACTGCTTTAGGTCCCTGGCGTCAACCCATGGTGGGTGTTCAGCCTGCAGAGGGGGGCTCATTTGCGAAGGTATAGCTGTCTTCCAACTCAGGGGAGCACTCAGTCACAGCTGCTGCTGTCTCTCCCTCCTCCACTCCCCCCAACTCCTCCTCCTCTCCCTCCTCCCCATATCCATCCTCCCCTCCCTCTTTCCCCACCTCTTTCTCTTTTTTCCTTCTTTCCTCCCTCCTCCTCTGCCTTCTTCTCCTTCCCCCTCCTTCTGCTTCTCCTCCTCCTTCTTTTCTTCTTCTCCTCCCTCCTCTTCCTCCTCCTCCTCCTCCCCCTCCTCCTCCTTCTCGTCCTCCTCCTTCCCTTTCTCTTCCTCCTCATTTTTGTGGTGTTGGGGTTTGGGTTCACACACCCTCATATATGCTTTACCACTGAGCTATACATCCCTAACTCTCTTAGTGCTCAGAGACAGACAGAGATCTTTGGGAAAACCGTGAAAATGGTGGAGGATATGTACCAAACACTGGAATTAACATTGGGGTGCAGAGAATTTGGCTACACTTAATATATGTATATATCCTTTAGTATGAGTTGAATGATAAAGCAACCCATGTTTATTGTCAGAAACAATGATAGGACAGAAAAAGGTTAAACAAGAAGATAAAAATGGTGCCCAGTCCTTGTGCTTAGCAGTGCATCCCCTGAGTCTCGGCTGCATTGTCCCCGTCTGTCCTCTCTCAGTGACCTCGTCATGGGCCAGGGCTTCCCCACAGGGCTGAAGCCAGCCTGAGTCCAGGGATCTGACCAAATGGAAGCACAGGGTCTCCCCATTCCTGCTGAAACCGAAGCTCCTCTTAGAAGGGAACTCTTCCCAAGGGAAGAGATGACTGAACTGGCCAGGGCGGTCTCCAGACAGCGTGGCCAGCTTGCCAGTTCTGTGCTAGGTTGGTGGAATGAGTGAAATTTGACTCATTGTGCTGCTTCCCCTTCAGCGAGATGGGTGGTGAGAGTGGCCATCAACTGTGGGCTTCAGAGAGAAGATACAGGCAGCAAGGTGCCCATGACAGTATTTTTCATCTCACAAGTCACCAGCGACTTTCTTGACACAGACAGAAGTGGAGTGCATGCCTTTGTTTGGGTAAGGTACTTGAGATTTTCCTTTGAGTAAAGCAAACACAAGACCAGTGGGCAAACAGACTGAAAGGTAACAAGACCTTTTAGAGTATATGCGTGTGTGTGTGTGTGTGTGTGTGTGTGTGTGTGTGTGTGCATGGACCCACATAATAAAAGACTGGGTACTTAGATGCTCAGTGTGCTGGCAGGAAGCTGACCTGCTATGTAGACAGTTTTAGCAAGAGCAGCCCTGTTCCTCAATACTGGTGTTTATAAACATGTTGAACCCTACTGACCGCAGGAGTCCCTGTGGATTTTGAATGATAGGACAGGGACAGAGGAAACCATTCGGGTGGGGACAGAGGCCTTGCTGTGGAGTCTCTGGACTGCTTGTGGGCACTGAAATACTAATAAACGAGTCTGCATTTGTGTCCCTGCAGCTACATGGGTCATGCAGGTTACAAGTTACAGGCCTTGAAGGACTCAGCGTGTTTGCACAAGGAGGGAGCCTGGAAAGGCACAGCCTTGGGGCCAGAAGGGGAAGAGAGAGAGGTGAGACTGAGCATATCATGGGGTGGAACTCAGGTTTTCCCACCCTTAGTCCAAGGACGCCTGTGTGTGTATTTGGGAAGCGAAGCATAGACATAAGAAAGAAACCAAAAGCAAAACAGAGCAGCTTGACTAAAACCCTCATAGAACCTTGGGGGACATTAGTAACACTCCACCAGCACACCGCTCTGTTGGGGGAAGAGTCCTAGCTGCCTACCAGTCACTCTGTCCTTCCCCGGGAGCTTCTTCCCTCTCCTGGGCTTCAACTGTAAGCTGCCCATAACGGGATGCAAGCTTGCAGCCCCCTGGGTGACCAAGGCCCAGCCAATCCAGAATGTCCTCTGAGAGTGAAGTCAGAGAGGAATGAATTCTTCTCTGAAGGCAGAGCACTGAGACATGATGTCTATAGTTTGGGGTGACAACCTCCTCTCCCCACTGGGGGAAGCGTTCTGGGGAGGAGGGGACAGCTAAGAGCCCCCAGAGGGAAGGCTGAGGACATACAGTCTCCAGACCCCTGTCATTCAAGTTTACCCTCTGGTTCCCGTGCTTTCCTCATTCTCACCTGTGCCAACTAACACTTCTTCTTATGTAGCTGATTCAACTGTGGTCACAATGAGGTCTTGGTACCTAACAGTGGATGCTGGTGATGCATTGGTCTGGCAAGAGATGGTAGAAGCCCTGGCAGTGAGGAGGGGTGGAGGCTGGCTGGGAGGAACAGTACCATTGAGGTGGGTGCTGTGGGAGGGCCGAGACACTCCGGAGAGAAGACCGTGCAGGAGAGACAGCTACCCTGGCAGAAGTTACAGGGGGCTGAGGGGGTGGAGTGAGACATGTCATCTAACGGGGCAGTGGTGCTTGTGAAATTGCTCACGCAGACAATCAATGCAATCTAGAGTTCCTTTTAATATCCACTTGACTTCACACCTTGGGCCTCTTCCTTTAAAATTAAATATGATTTGAAAATGTTATTTTTTATGGCCTCATAGCATTCCCCTCAATGAATTTAACCTAATTTATTTAACAAATCCTTTAGTAAATTGTCTTTTTGGGGGGTTTGTTTTGATTCTTTTGTTATTGTGTACCACGCTGCTAGGAATCTCCTTGGAAATAAATCTTTGTGCACATCTCTAATTATTTCCTTAGGATAAATTGTTATAAATGGAATTGCATTATCAAAGGGTATGGGCATTTTAAAGCCTTTGATCCATATAAATAAATTGCCTTCCAGAATGGAAGTGGCAACCCGCACGCCCCCTCGCCTAGAACAGTTCTCTTCCCTCTGAACCTTTGCCAGCCCTAAGTACTGGGTGTTTTAAAAGCTTGGCTAAGATGACAGGCAAAATATATGTCTCATTGTCTTAATTTGAATTTCTTTTATTACTGGTGCTGGTGAACATTTTCATACATCTATTGGCTATTAGTATATTTTTATAACAAATGTCTTGTTTATAGCCTCTGCTTATTTTTCGAATGGTGTTTTCTTATTGATTTATAAGAGTTCTTCAGCTTGCCTGTCATATATGTTACAAGTGCTATTTCCTATTTGCTGTTTGATTTTTAACTTAGGGCATGATATTTTGATCAACATCATAATCTTTATGGTTGTAGTTTTATTCTTGTTTTTCTTTGCATTTTCTTCTGAAAATGAGAATATAGGAATAGCTTTGTTGGGGCTGGAGGGCTAGTACAGGGGTTGAGGCACTTGCCTCACACATGTTTGACATGGATTCAGTTCCTGGCACCACCCCAACACTGCCAAGAATGCAAGTCATGAGTAAGCCATGAGCACCACCAAGTGTGGCCCCAAAACTCCAAAAAAAAAAAAAAGAAAGAAAAAGAAGGGCGGGGGGAAGGTGAAGAGCAAAATAATTCTCTGTCACACTTACAGGGGAAAGTCACCTATCACATCAAATTTGGTTTTATCTAGACAAGATGCTGCCTTTTAATCCCCAATTCTGCTTGAAAGTTCCATACAATCGATTGTTATTTATGACTCTAGAAGTTGGCTGTCTTTCTGAGAATGGTTAGATAACAAATATTTTATGTTTTGCAGACTATCTGGCTGCTGTTGCGATGACTGGGCTCTATTGTAGTATGAAAGAGGCATAGGAATATGTAGACAAATGAGTTGGACCATGTTTCAAGAAGACAAGTTATGGTGGTGGACCCGATTTGGCCAGAAGGCCAATTTGCTAACCCTCATTCTTCATCCTACTGTATGTTAAAAATAAAATGCAAGTCATAAAAAAATAACCCTTGTTAAACAAAATTATAACAGATGAAATTGATATATTTGACTAGACTCCACAAATCCCAAATGTTGGCATTTCAAAATATAATATGCATTAAAATTGTAGAATTATTTTATAGTACTTTATTTGTGGTATGTCTTCAACTTCTGATGTGCATTTTATATTTTTGGCACATTTCTGTTCAGACCAGCCATACTTCAAGTGCTCAGTTGTAGCAGGAGAGAGAATGGCTCACTGGCCTTGCACCTGGCTGATCTGGGTTTGATTCCCTGGCACCTCATATGGTCCACAGAGCACTGCCAGGAGTGATCCCTGAGCAGAGAGTCAGGAGGAAGCCCTGAGCACCACCGGGTGTGGACCTGAAACCCAAGCCAAAACACTAAACTAAAAAGATCAAATGTTCAATGGTATCCTATGTGACAGAGACATAAATTCAAGCTTGCTTTTTCTTTGCCACAATAGTTTCCCCTCTCCAGAGATCTGATTTGAGGATAATTATTTATGCTAAAAGTTGAATTTAACTTATAATTGCTTAGGTTTCAATGTTTTCAATATTTTTATCTGCTCTTTAGCAAGTCCTTTCAATAGACTCCGCCCTCTGCCCTCTCTGACAGTCGCTTTGGTTCTGTTGTTATATGCACGTTAGAAGCCTGTATGACTGGTACTGGATCGCAGAGATTTCTCTTTGTATTTATCATTTCTTGTTTTCTATTCGAGCTCCTGTCTTATCCCTTTGTGTTGGGGGAAACCTGGTCCTTGACATCTCTCACGCTGTTATCAGCACTCTGGTGTCTGTCTTCACAGACTTCTGATGAAGACTCAGGTAGCAGAAGACGTCTACTCTTTCCTTATCTGGCCCTCACGTTGCTTCTCTTACCTTTGGCCAACGGGTTACATTTCCCCCTAAATCTTTTAGTTATCACTTACTTTGCCCCACTTAAAAATCCAATTTATTAAACTTATAGATGAGCTTATTTACTTAACCTTTTGTGGTAAACCTTAACTTACTAAGTCTAAATTGTCTAGTGCATAGTCAGCTACAACAATGCTGTGTGATTTGAATCACCCCTCAGCACTAAATCACCTGTGAAACTATAATGAGTATCGTTCTCATGCCTGCTAGTCTCAGGGTTAGCTGGTGGGCTTTGCTCAGCTGCGGGCCTGCACATTGTTCAGGATGCTTCTACTCTGCACCTCCTATGGGCCAGAGCAGCCCTGTGCATGCCAGTCTTATGCCTGAAAGGCTGCAGGCCCTGAGAGGCAGAGAAGTGCACTGGGATTTAGGAAGTGGAGACACGGGACTCACATGACATCACTTTTGTTGGCACCTGAGGCCAAAGCCAAAATCACCTACATGGGCTTTTATTGCCTCACTCTTTACTTATCACCTTAAAAGAGTCAAGTTGGAGAACCACAGTGACATTCAACCATTTAGATATCTGAAGAGGTAAAACCAGGAAAGCTCCAATACCAACAGCTAGTGAGGAGGTGGAGAAACCGGAACTCTCATGTCTGGGAGCAATGCAAAATCCTGTAGCCTCACTGGAAAAGGGTTTTATAATCCAGAATTCCAATCCTGAGGTACTGACCAGAGACATAAACACATGCACGAAATTAAAGAAACCAACTACAAAGGCTTCATGGGGGCCTGAGAGATTGTACAGCAGGTAGGACACTTGCCTTGCATGTGGCTAACTGGCTTTGATCACCAGAACCCCATATGCTCCCCTGAGCACTGCCAGGAGTAATCCCTGAACACAGAGCCAGGGGTAGGCCCTGAGCACAGCTGTCATGGCCAAAAACATTAAATGAAATATAAAAACAGCCACAGACCCTGAGGGCTTCATGCTGTTTTGTTCCATTTAAATGATGTTCTGGAAAAGACAAGATTATAGGGACAGAAAACAGTCAATTAAAAAAAATGAATGACAACAAAGGCTAAGACCTTCCTAAAAATGTCTTTTGTTTCTTTTAGTGAACTGTTCTTGTAAGAAGCCTCCCCTGAGCGTGTGGTGATTGCACCGCTATTTTATACTAATAGCGCACTGTCTGTGTGATTGGATTTCGGCTCTACGCCCTTTGAATGAAATCCTTCTATCGAACACCAGCGTTTAACTCTCCTTACAGGCGGTGGGTCCTCCTCATCCACCCGGTTGCCGTCTTCATCTCCTTTCAAACAAGATCAGCCTCTGCCGTCATCTTTCTGTCTGTTTTGGCTGGGCCTGGCTCAGTTGCCTCTCGGCTGGCAGTACTGGTCATGCTGGCCCAGGAAATGTCCAAGGGAATGCCACTAGGGAGAGGGGTCTCAGGAGAAGGGCCCTTCACCTGATAGGGCCAGGTGAAGATGCAGGGCCTGGGGGCAGGGCTGAAGGATGTTCTGGACTTGCCCCAGAAAGCAATGGCTGAACAGAGGGGTGTCCTGGGCTTGCAATCCAGTTCCCCACCCCCCTACCCACGTGCTGCCCAATTTCCTCTTTAATTGAAGTCCTTCTTGCCCTCCACCGCCATCCTCAGCATGGGCACCTGCAGGCAGCCGCAGTGATGAGCCGATGTGTGGCTAGGAAAGCTGCATAATTCTGTAGAGATGAGCGCCCCAAAGGGGGCTGATGGGCTGGGCTGGGCTGGTGCCAACTTCCTCTGGAAACTTTCTCAGGACAATCAGCGACTTCCCTTCACCCCATCAGCTTGCAGGGGTGTGATGCCTGCTGGGCTCCTTGGGCTGACCTTTGGTTTGGAACCTCCTGATACAGGCCCCCCTTCCCCACAGCCACCGCTCCTTCTGCCGCTGCTCACTTCACTTCCCAGAGCAAATCTCCCGCGTGTCTGCTGTGGGATATGGGCTCAGCTTCCCACTTTCAGCCACCTGAGGGATTGAATGTTCCGGGGGACTTTTGCGGGGGTTGGGGGGAGACCTGTCTTTTCCCTCTGAGAGTTGTGTTTGTGCTGAGCCAGGCCCCTTCGCTGCTTCACTGCGGGCTTGTGTGCCAAGCCTGTCTGTGCAGAGATATACCTAAATTCCCGTGGGGATGTCAGGGGCACAAGGAGGGCAGTTAGAGGTGGTGAGATGGGGGTGGGGCTTTTACCATTTGTCGGAGTACAGCATGTCACGATTCCTGACTGGACATGTCAGTCAAGGAGGGAGGAGGAATGTTTGGCCATGGGGGTCCCCTGCTATTTGTAGTGTGGTTTGTGAAACTCCGCGGAGGGGCTCTGGGCAAAGGGGCTCTGAGGGGAGTGGGCTGTCCCCTGTGGCTGTTAGGAGACCTCTAGCAGGCTCTTATCCAGGTGTGTGACTGAGGGCTCTGCACAGGGAATCTCTGCTCAGACATCTCTGTGGTTTCTGTTGTGGCGGTGCATTGTGGGAACGGAATGGAATCCAGGGCTGCCCGAAACAGCCATGGCCCAGCACTCACACCGTGTGTATGTGTGTATGTATGTGTCTGTGTGTGTATATCTGTGTGTCTATGTGTATGTATGTCTGTGTGTGTCTGTGTATGTATCTCTGTGTGCGCCTGTCTGTGTGTATCTGTGTGCCTGTCTATGTGTGTGTCTGTGTGTGTCTATGTGTATGTCTGTATGTCTGTGTGTGTATCTCTGTGTGTGTCTGTGTGTATCTCTGTGTGTGTATGTGTCTGTGTCTGTCTGTGTGTCTGTGTCTGTGTGCCTGTGTGTGTATCTCTCTGTGTGAGTCTGTGTGTGTTAGGGGGCACACCAGTGGTGCTCAGGGATTACTCCTAGTGGGGACCAGGGCCCACAGTTCACCATTCCAGACACCATTGCCTCTTTCTATGGGCACCTATATTCAGGCCCAGTTCCACTGGCCAGTTGATGTCCTAGAATCGGTTACCCAGTCTTGGAGGTTCAAGAACCCAGTTACGGTACCTCCTGCTCCTGGCTGTCACAGGCGCTGACTCCCTAGAACATGGTCTGTGAGCAAGAGAAGGGGAGGGAAAGTGGGAGCCCCCTGCACAGGCAGTCCTGCAGAGATCCGCGGGGAGCAGAGAGCTCCCTCCCTCCCAAGACAGAGACCCAGTGTCCCTGAGTGTCACTCAGAGCAGAGGGCCTAGGTGGGGATCGTTCCCAGGATCATGAGTGTGGAAAACCCTGTATGGCAGGTCTGCCAGTCTGGGCCCAGGGATTAGTGAACCCCACTTCCTGCCTTCAGGGCGTTCCCTTCTGAGAGCTGAGAGGGACAGATATGCTGAGTTACCTGGTGGCCAGTGGGTTGCAGGTTGCCCGGAACATACAGTTGGGCCTGTGGGCAGGATAAGGGAGCCGTGTGTTGGTGAGTGAGGATGCAGATTGCCACAGCTCCCAGAACTGAACCGAGAAAAACCAAAGTGCCCGCTGGAGAGAGGGCTTCCAGGCTGGCATGTGGCCTTCACTCTCTTGTGGCCTTTGGTGTGTGGGAAGGGGAGAGAGAGAGAGAGAGAGAGAGAGAGAGAGAGAGAGAGAGAGAGAGAGAGAGAGAGGAAAGGAGGGAAGGAGGGAGGGAGGGAGGGAGGGAGGAGAGAGAGAGAGAGAGAGAGAGAGAGAGAGAGAGAGAGAGTCAGTCTTCAGTCTTTTGGAAGAGCTCAGCTTGCACTGGGGTCTCTGCCCCAGACCCTCAGTCTAGCCCACATCACCTCTAAACCATCACATTTGGAGATGGGGGTTTCAATACACATACTTTAAAGCAACACAAACGTTCATTCCACCAGAGGTTGAGGGTCAAGGTCAGGACAGTCATGGAGGAAGGCGAGGGTAACAGTGAGGTGGCCACAACTCTCTGTGTCCCCTCCGTCCTTCCATGGATTCTGTTCTCCCCTCCCCCAGCTCTCTTCGCTCTGTCTTTGGGGGGTGGGGAGCTGCCAGCCCAGAATAGAAGTTTATGGGGAAGTTTATCCTTGGCACGAGAGACATCCGCTTCACTCCAGAAAACCAGGGTAAAATAAATCTAATTAAATCTGTTACTGTTCACAGAGACTAGTTTTGTGGGCAATTGACCTGTTTTATTTATTATGTAAACCATCATGAAACCCAAGCTCCATATTATTTATGCTAATGGGAGGAATCGGTAATAAATCCCACGTGAGGATGTGGGCCGAGCAGATGGCGGTGTGGCACTTTGATGGCTCATGCTGGCGGAGCGTGGCAGACATGGCTTCGGACCCCAGAACAAGGAAGGGTTGGGGGGTGTGGAAGGGTACAGCGAGTCCTGGGGGTGTCGCACGCTCAGCCAATCACAAAGGATGAATGAGAAGAAGGGGCTTCCTGGGTCCTTACCAACCCCTTCTCTCTGCAGGAAACGGACGTGGGTCTGTCCCTGGGAAGACAGGGATAAAAATAGAGGCTGTATCCCTGTGTGCACCCTGACCAAAGGTGGCCAGTGGCACGGCCGCTGCTCAGTGGTTCTGAGAAGCCAGGTTTGTTTGTTCCCTCTTCCAGGGAACTGAAGTGTGGCAGCAGATAGGGGTTTTGAAGCGCAAGGATTTGATTCGTCAACCACAGACCTGGCGGGGGGGGGGGGGGGGGGGGGGGGGGGTCCCTCGCCTTGGGTTACACAGACCCAGAAGAGCTGGAGGGACCTAAAGGGGGAGAGAGAGAGAGAGAGAGAGAGAGAGAGAGAGAGACAGGAAGGAAAGGAGAAGTGAGAGTGAGAGAGAAAGAGGGTGGAGGAGGGTACAGGGAGGAAGGTAGGAAAGGGGGCAGGCGAGCAGCTCTCGTTAGAGCCAGCAGACCCTAGGACTCTACCAGGAACAGGGTGGGTTGGGGGATCTGCTGCAGTTGGGAGGTCAGATGCCTTCCAGAGGGTCTGAAATGAGGAGGGCCCCTTACTTAAGGCTGAGAGCATCTTTCCTTCCAAGAAAGGATGCATCTGGGCCAGAACGCCAGTGCCAAAGGGCCAGGAGTACCAGGAGCCTTGCAGGGGAGCCGAGGTGGCTGCCTGGGCCATGCAGCTGCTTCCCCAGCCTGCCTCCCCCCCACCCCCATCCTCCCTCCCATCCACCCCTGCAGGTAACCCAGGGGAGTGCAAGGCTCTCTCCTGCCCTCCAGCCACTCAGATCTGCTTTTCCTGCAGAGAGGGATTCACTCCCCTCCCTGGTTCCTCCTCCCCTCTCTTCTCCTTCCCCTCTTCTTCCTTTCCTTTGCTCTCCTTCCCTCCCCTTTCCTTTTCTTCCCTTCTCCCAATTTTACCTTTTACCTTTCCTTAATTTCTTTTTTCTCTTAGTTTTTGGGTCACGTTTAGCTGTGCACAGGGGCTACTCCACATTCTGTTGTTGGGAGTAGCTCCTGTGGGAATCGAATCAGAGGCTCCCACAGGCAAAGCATGTGCTTCTGTCCTTGGATTCATCTCAGCCCCACCCCCGCCACCACCTCCAAAGGGATTTAACTCCCAAAGTGGTTTGATTTGTCTTAAAAGTGTAGAAGCAGAGCTAGAGACATGGGCTGGGGATAGAAGCAGAGGTGCAGGGCACAGGGGTGGGGGGGCTCTCCAAAGTCTCAATCCAGCTGATTAAAAAGACACAACTTGTCCATCTGGGAGGGTGCTGAAGAGCCCCACCCCCATAATCTGCAGCCCAGGGTCCCCCCACCCTGCAGTCTCTCTGATGGTCGGTTTTGGGAAGGGCAAGGTCACATTTTTCTGCACAAGCTCTTTTTTCCTTCCTTGAGTCCCAGCGACCCTCCTCTCAGATCATTAAGACATGTAGAAATAATTACAGCTGACATTTGGAGAATCCTCTCTAGAAGTGTGTGCTTTCCTAAGTGCTCTGCATGGATATTCATCTTATCCCCTTGCCCATTCCAGGAGGAAGCTATGTTACCAAAGCCCAGAATGGTTAAGTGCTTGCTGAAAGTTACACACTGGAGAAGTGGCAATACTGGATGCAAACCCAGGTTGTTTGTTTCTGAAACCTGGGCTTTTCCCCAGTGCCAACGGTGTGGGCATGAGTGAAGATTTCCAGGAAAACCCAAGCTCACAGCTTGTTTCTGCAAATTCTAGGGTTATTGGAGAAATCTGAAGTGATAAGATACTAACTCTGTGTCACACATCAGGCTCGCTGTGTCACCTTTGTAGTTCTCTTTGGGCGGGGAGGGACTCCCAAGCAGTGATCAGGGGTGACAGCGGCATTTCTGGCAATACCTGGCCAACTGGGCTGAAAGGATCAATGCTAGGACCTGAGGCTGTGGTGGTGCTTGAACCCTGTGGTGGTGGGGGCCACAGAGCCACTCAGCACTTCTTGGTGGCCTCCAGGGCTACAACCAATGGCACTGAGGTGGCATGTGGTGCCAGGAATCAAACCAGGGCACCACACACACAAAAGCATGCACTCCTGACCCCTGTTCTGTCTCCAGCTCTTGGTTCTTACCATGAACCTATAAGGAAGTCATTGTTATCCTCATTTTGTAGATGTTGTCAAACATCCAAGGTCCCAACCCGCAGAGCCCCATGAGTCACCCATTTCTGGGTAGAAGACTCTCCCCAAGTTGGCAGCTAAACTAACTTTTATTTTA
Source organism: Sorex fumeus (assembly GCF_029834395.1). NCBI lineage: Eukaryota > Metazoa > Chordata > Mammalia > Eulipotyphla > Soricidae > Sorex > Sorex fumeus. The sequence goes on from NW_026606104.1 coordinate 51,808,147, forward strand.
TTCTGTCTCATCACTTGAATGGTGATATATTCATGCAGGACTTTGCTGCACAATTCTGCTCCATGCACATTGCCTGAGTCTCTCTGGGGTGTGCAGCTGACCACTCAGAGCCCATGCTGGCTCCTCTCAACTGCCCAGTGTCTTGGGCACGGCTGTTTCCTTTTCCTGTCCCTGTGGTCAGTCTCAGGGCCTTTTCATGTGCCCCCACCCCAGGTAGTCAGACTTTGTAGGTGGCAGCTCAGGGTACCCTCTTCTACCAGTCCACTGGTCTCAAACACCAGACCTTGGCTTGGGGCCAGTCCATGTGTATACAAATGGTTGAAAATGTGAAACTATCTATCTATAAATAGAAAGAGACGAATAGAGAGGGGAGAATGGATGATGGATTGACACCTGGCTCAAACCATACCTGAAGCCTTATCTGACTTAGTCAACTCAATGCCACACAAACCAACGTATTCTCTAGATGCCCAAGTCAGTTTAGCTAGGATTTCTGTCACTTGCAACAAAAACCTCAATGTTGGTGATTATGCTGAGATTCAGGTGGGGTATTGAGCACTGGGTGGTAGCCACACATCTACCCACTGGGGATTGAACCTTGAGTGTGTTGGCTGGTAGGTCCCCTCTTTCACTGTATAGATGGGGAGGTGGAGGGCAGAGAGGCACAGGCAACAGGAAGAGAGTGAGGTGTTTGGACTCCAGGGCAGTTGTTCCTCTACCACTTAGCAGGGAACAAACTCCAGTCTTGGGCCTGGGTCTGGGGGGCCACCCAAGGGGCTGGGAGCCACATGTCTATGACCTGGCTGCATGTGGTAGACACACATTTTCCTGGCTAGCTCAGTGCTCCAGTACACTGACCTGATCTGTTTCTGGCCTGTGCCACACTATTTGCAGAAACAGGGTTACTGCATGTACAGTCCAATGGTGCTGATAGAAAGCTCACCCACCCTCGGCCCCTCCCCTTACCCACCCCTGCCAGCCGCTTTGCTCTCCTTTTCTCATTTCTCAGCCGAAACATCACTTTCTCAGGGAAACCTTTTCTTATCTGCCTTCTATAGTTCAACAAATATTGATTGAGGCTCTACACATGCCAGGATCTTTCCTAGTGGCCTGTTCGCTCCTTTCTGTAACCAGTGCAGTGAACGCAGAGCCTGGGGAGTGGGGCTGGGTGGGTACAACACAGACAGACTCGCATGGGCACACAGTGACACACATAGATGTAGACACACAGAGACACACACACCTACACAGACACACAGACACACAGATATGCAAAGACACACACTGACATATATAGACATGCACACACATAGAAATAGACACACATAGAAACAGACAGGGGCCAGAGCGACAGTACAGCAGGTAAGGTGTTTGCTTTGCATGCAACCTACCTGGATTTGATGCCTGGAATCCCACATGGTTCCCCTAGCACTACCAGGAGTAATTTCTGGGTGTAGAGTCAGGAGTAACCCCTGAGCATTGTTGAGTATGACCCAAAAATACCCCTCTGCCAAAAATACCCCTCACAGACATAGATACATACAGATATACATACACAGAGTTGTACCTAGTCATACACAAATATACACACATATACAAACATGCACACACATAGACATATATACACATAGACAAAGGTGACACACAGACTCATACACAGGCACACAAACATAGATGTACATACATACATAGTCATTGACACACATATATACAGAAACACTCTTATAGACACACATACATACACAGACACATACATACATACACAGACATTACAAAGACACACAGAAACATACGTGCTCACAGGTTCATACATGGAATCACACAAAATCTATGGAGGCAAATGATATTAGGTGTAGGGTAATACATGCCTATTTGATTGTAGGGGTTGTACAGTCAAATCGGAGGTAACTTCAGCTCAAACCTGAATCAGAGGAAAGAAAGAGGCTTGGATGGAGAGATTCAGGGAGAGGGAGCAGCAAATGGGGGTAGGCTGGAGTGGGGAGCTGATTCCAGGGGCATGGATGCACTGGAGGAGAGCAGAGGGGGAGGCGTTAGGGTGTGAGGTGGCAGGGTGCAGCTGTGGACATGTATTAGGCCCCAGTAAGGGCCAGGAATTTTGCTTGGTTTTATAAGAAGCCATGGAGGTCTTGAAGATGGGATCTGAATCCCATTTTCCAGTCCCCCTCCGCTACTGTGTGGGAAATGCACTGTGGGTGGCTAAGCGTGAAAGTGTGGAGCTTGGCTGGGCATGCCAACAGTCTGGGCAGAGGAGACCATCGTGGACCCAGGACAATGACTCTCGTGGAGGCGGGGTGCAGCGGCGGCTGGAATCCAGGTTGGGTTCCCAGGCAGTGCCAGCAGAATTTTCCAGGGAACTGGATGTGAGGTGTGGTTTGGCCTGAGTAACTGGACACTTAATGAGATGTGTAAGGCTCAGGGAAATAGGCTGGCAGGGAAGCCCAGTAAGTTTTCTAGGGCACTGCAGATGCCTCTCTGCTGAAGGGCTCTGTCCAGTAGCCCATGGCATGGATGAGTCTGAAGTTCCAGGACTGGCTAAGGGCTGGGCATACATCTCTGGGCACCTCAATTTATAAAAGACCTCAAGGGGTGCATGGGTGGGTGAGGGCACTGAGGGAGGGGGTATGGAGAGTGGAGGCAAGGTACAGGCCCTGGGCCCAGCCATCTGTGAGGGCAGGACCGGAAGGGGCTGATATCACCAACATATCCCCACCCATGGGCAGCAGAAACAGCTTCTCCAAGACCAGGGACACAGCCTGAAATCCAGGGATCAGGGCTCGCATCTAGAGGGTCTCGCGAGAATCTTTCTGGCCTCTCCTGGACCCTGGGGGCTCAGGCATCCCATAATCTGTGGCTTTTGCTCCAGTCTTTGCCTCGGTCCTCGCTGTCTTGGGAGAGGCTTCTCCCATCCTCTCTGGTGTCTCCTCTTCTGTCTCTTCTAAGGACATCTGTCACTGGAATTCAGGACCCCTGGCTAATCCAGGATTACCTCCCGTTTGAGCTCCTTAACTTAATTACATCTGCAAAGACCCATTTCCCACAGCACTGCACGCTCATGGGCTCTGGGAGGTGGACGTGTCTCTTCAGGGGCCACCACTCACCTCACCACAGGGGTATATAATGGAGATGGGAGGACTCCAGACACGACACTGTTGAGAGAATCTTGGACTGACCTTCGTACCAGACTGACACCCCCACAGCAGAATTCCACAGCCTTGCCCCAATTCTCTCTCCCTCACTCCTAGGTTCTCAGGGCCCAGTTCTATGACTGGCACTTGATCCAGACCCCACTGACATTTTAAAAACATTGTTTTATCATACAGGATTCCCCAGTGACCCTCAGGGGTACACTCTTGATCATTTCCCACCTGGTGTCACAGGCCTGAGGGTTTGTTGCTTGGTGGATTATGTGGTGTGGGGGAATCAAACTCAGGCCCTTGCAAATGTCAGACATGTGCTCAGGCCCTTTGAGCAAGCTTCTTGGCTCCAAACAATTTCTTAGTGAATTTAAAGGGTGAAGCGAGTGCCCATGAGGACAGCCATCTGTCACCTCTTAGGGACCTCTGAGGACAGCCGTCTGTCACCTCTGAGTGGCCTCCATTCTGCACTGTGCCTGCATTTTCATATAACTCCCTGACCTCTGGGACCTGTTCCTTGACTGAGAGTCATGAATCACAAACCCCAGAGAAAAGAGAGGCACCAAGTGCTGCCCACAGTCCTGGGAGCAAGGCGTAGTTCCTCTGGGTGAGCTCAGAGGGCATCCGCCTGCCCTCCTTGCCTCCCCAGGGAAGGGTAGAGACTGTGTCAGGCTCACAGGCCCTGGGTGGGGTGTGCACCTCACTCCCCTCCACTACCACCCCCCCCCAGACAGGAAAGCTGGGGAGGGGGAGCTGGTGGGCACTGTAGAGCAAGTTGCTGGTCAGGCATGAGTTGGATGGAAATTCACTCTCAAATCCCACCCACTGCGCTGGGTCACGCTGCCCACGGTCTTCAGCCAAGGTGCCAAATGCTAACCCTGGCCTGGGCCTGCGTAAGCTGCTGTTTAAATAGTCAGAGATTAGTTTTCAAATTGACAAATAAAGCCCATCTGGAGTGCTTGGAGCGGGCCCCTCCAGGGCCTGGCTGAGCAAACCCAGTTTAATTAGCCTTGGTGCACAGCCCGGCAGGGGCGGGCCCGACTCCTCAGGCTGGTTCCCATCTTTCTGTCATATGCCCAGTCCTTCTTCCCACTGCTGAGCCCTCAAGGCTAAAGGACAGGTGGGCTGGGCAGGAGTTAGAAGCATCCATGTGGCCTCTTAGACAATAGACCATCACCGCTTCATCCCTCTGCAGTGAGGGGCATTCCTAAGTGTCCCTTCCACTGTTACCTGTTGCAGGACCCCCACCCCAAGATCTGTGCCTGTATGTGCTTCTCTACTGAGCCCCCCATCCCCACCCCTGCAGCGGTTACTGAGCATCCACTGCTTGCCAGTCCTGTTCCTGTTCTGCTTACAACGAGGGCTGGGCAGCAGATGGTGGAATGATCACAGAAGCCATGTTTAGTTACAGATGGTCAAAAGGTGAGCTCAAGAGAAGCGTGCACTGTGGGAACACGGGGGCCAGAGCAGTGTGAGACGCCAGAAGGAATGGCACTGGAGCTGGGATGGGACGGACTGGGAGTCAGCCGGGTGAGGGAGCCACATGCACCTGAAGAAGGTCTATGTGCCTGGGAAGGCGCGGAGCAAAAGGCAGGGCCTCCATCTCTGCTGAATCAGCTGAGTGTGTGTGTGTGTGTGTGTGTGTGTGTGTGTGTGTGTATGTGTATGTGTATGTGTAGCTCTCCAGGTGGTGCTCGGCTGGGTGAGGGCATGTGGTACCAGGATCAAACTCAGGGCTGCTTGAGCCTGGCTCAAATTTTGGAGACTAAACTCTTAGAATGCTGCTCCCACCACACAGCCCTGGGCCAGGGCAACTGCAGGCTCCATCATGCCTGGAAACTGTCACAAAAGCCATGCCCTTCCCCAATGGAAGAAAGGAGGTTCCTCTTTGCCCAGCAACAGCAGGGCCAAAGCAACCAATGAATAGCCCCCACACATCAACCTCTTCATTGCCTCCAATGAGCTCTTGGCTTAAAATAGCCCCCCTGAAAATCTATATAAGTTGGTTCTGGCTTTTGTTTTGGAGGAGAGATGACTTTGTTATTTGTCATACCATGAGATAGAGCTTTCTAAACCACCTTTTTGTTCTTGATTCTGACTAAACCTGTTTTGCAGTTGGAATAATGGTTTTTTTTTTTTTTTTGTATAAACTCCAGGGCCCAGCACAGACATCTCCCCAAGCCCTGGAAAGCTGTGATATGCAGACAGACACCCAAGAAGAAGCTCTGAGGGCTGTGGGTTAGGGGGAGCAATGCCCTTTCCACGCGTCCAGTCTCTGCTGATTTCACTAATCATTCCTAGCATGGCAGAGCTGCTGCTTCCCAGAGGACCTCCCAGATGCAGTTGGGAGGGTTGTCCACAGTGCTCAGAAGGAGTACAAGCTGACTCCAGCCCACTCTCCCCCAAACACTCGATTGTTTCAGAACCTGGACCTCCAGTCTGGTCAAGGCCGCTCTAGGTCCACCTTAGTCTCGTGCTGCATCCTGCACCTCAGCACATCTAGACCTTGCTGAGCCTCTGCTAAGGCTGTGTCCTGATTGGACACCTGTTTGCCATGTCCCCTCCCAGAAGCGGGGCCTTCCACCCCGCCTGTCTGTGGTGGTGTGCTTCTGCTTTTCAGGTTCAAAGGCCCCTGCCCTAGCTGTTCTCTGGTCTTATGTCACATGCAGCAGGCACACCTTCTTTGAACCCCATTCTCACCTGTGATAGAAATCCATCCGGCTCTTCCAACCCCAGAAAACGGGCCCAGATACCCAGTCCAGCCCCCAGCTCCTCTTCCTGTGAGATGTTCAAACCTGGCTGCCTGCATCTCCTCATTCCCCATGGCTCAGATACTCATCCCTCCACCCCAAACTCTAGACCACCCCCACCTTTTCTCTGCTACCAGCCCTAGTGCACCCTCCCATCTGAGTCTGGTTGCACCCAACTGGGTGGGGGGGAACAGCATGGGGTCACGGAGTCCAGTGGTCTGGGATGCATCATGGTGCCACCCGCTAGAGCTGTGGCTGTGGATCAGTTCCCACACGTCCCTTTCCTCTTCTGTGAAGCAGGGATGAAGAGACCTCTTCCTGGGTGTGAGGGTGACCTCAGGGCCCCCTGTAAATCATTTAGAAAGGTATCTGGCTCATTCAACAAAACTAAAATCATGAGATCTGCCATAACTACTCCAGGCAGATGGAGGGCAGGAACACTGGTGAAGGGAAATTGACACCAGTTGAAATATTATATACCTAAACCTCAACTGTCATTCATTTTATAAATCATGGTCCTTTAATTCAATACAAAATTATTTTTTTAAAGAAAGGGGTCAGACTCTAAACAATGGTGATAATGAATCCCTGGATGACCTCTTGAGCCTGGTCACAGTCATTGTAGACACCCATCCAGTCCAGGGACCCCAGCACCCAGCTCCTGGGCCTCATCCCACAGCCCCACCTGCACTGTACCAAGGAGCTCTTCCTGGTCCTGCAGCCTTTCTAACGGACCCTCTGTGACTCTCAGGCACCCTCTGTGACTCCTGGTCAGTGATTCTCCTCTCACACCCCAATCTAGAATTGGTCCTTCATGGGGAGGTCCTAGGAAATGCATGAAAACTGTAGATCTGAGATTTTATACCAAATAATGATTTGGGAAGTTTTCACTGGAGTCATTTAGAAATGTTTAATGAGTGTGCACGTGCTAACCAGCACCACAGAAGCACAGGAAAGCCCAGTGGACCTGAGAGAAGCCCAGGAAAGCCGGGTGGACCCAAGAATGAGGAGCTTTCGAATGCCTCATTTGTTGATTTCATTTTCCTGGAATAAGCATGGGGAGACGAGAAGAGACCAGATGTTCAATAAACAAAAGACAGAGCTGTGGGATAGTACAGCATTAGAGCATATGCCTAGCACATTCCAAACTTGCGGTTCAATTCCCACCACCACACGTTCCCTTGAGCATCATCAGATGTGGCCCAGGTATCTCCAGCATCACGGGGCCCAAGCAGCATCATATCTTGGGATCCTTGCATTGAACCCACAGCCCAGTTGGCTGAGAATTGCTGGTGGGACCCCTGAACCTCATGAACACCACTTGAAAGTCCATTCCCCAAAGGAGGAAAGCCCCATAAAGTGAGGAAAATTATGTTAGTTACATTTTCTCCCCTTTCTGTCTACAAATTTGAAAAGACAGACTTTCCTGGGCAGTTTGTGGAGAAGCAGGTGGCAGGCTCAAGTATTTGCATAGTTCTGGACTATGAGCTGTGGGGACATTGGGGTTGGGGATGGGTCACTGCTGCCCCAGAGTGCCCAAGGGGCAAGGAGGATGCTTCCTAGTGGAAAATTTGTTCACCTCCTGGGGGAACGTGGCAAGAACTGGTGTCCTGCTGGTATCTTAGGTTCGCTTGCAGATCCAGGACTGGGACCAGGACTATGTGGCAGGACAGGAACTTGACAACCTATGGGTACCTTGTCCTTGCATCCCCATTATCCTTCTCCCAAGTTTGCTTCTATCCACAGGGGGAAGAAAGCTGTCTGAGGCTGGCTGGCAGGATAGCACCCACGAGAATCTTCTCTGCAGAGTCTGGAGGTTGCAGCCAGGGCTCAGAGGACAGGGCTGCCAGCCATCATTCTTCCACTGAAGGCAAATGCCCAGGAGGTAGAAAGGTGGCAGTTGGCACAACAAAAGTGGGGCCCGCTGAGTGAGGGCTGGGGCTCCCTGAGGTTTGCTTTCTGCCTGGTGATTACCCATTACCTCCCGTCAGTGCCTGATAAACCGTTATCATGGAATTATCCGCCGCAGGCTCCGGCATCAGTATGAAATCCATTACTGTCCGTCAAGCCCCATGGCTAATGGGAAAAACCCGGCAGCTGCCCGGTGCACCAGGCGGGGCTCGGCTAGATCCGTTATCTGTCTATTACTTCAACAATCACACTTCGTAATAGAATCTTGGATGGGAAATGACAAGTCCCAGGGCGTGTCATCCTGACGGGCAGCTGGTGGGTGGGGCTGAAGAATGGGCCCTGGAGTGTGAAGTATGGTGAGAAGAGGACCTGGGAGGCCACCCTGTGCCAGTCCCATGAGCTGGAGGAAAACCCTTTGTTTGCGGGCAGGAGCCAGTTCCCAGCACAGAGTCAGCTAAGCATGGTGAAGGCAGAAGACTGCATTTGTGAATGGATGGGTGAATGACCTGGTCTGTGGATATGTAGATGGATGGGTGAATGACTGGGTCCATGGATGTATGGATGGCTGGTGAATGACTGGGTCTGGGGCTGCATGGATGACTGGTTGAAAGACTGAGTCTGTGGATGCTTAGATGGCTGGGTGAATGACTAGGCCCATGGATGTGTGTCTATCTGGGTGAATGCTGGTTACATAGATGCATGGATGGCTGGGTGAATGGTTATGTGGATGCATGGATGACTGGGTGAATGGCTGGGTGCATGAATGCACGGATGGCTGGGTGAATGGCTGGGTGTGTGGGTAACTGAGTAGCAGCTATGTGTGTGTATGACTGGGTGAATGGCTGGGTGCATGAATGCATGGATGGCTGAGCGAATGGCTGAGTGTGTGGGTAGCTGAGTAGCAGCTGTGTGTGTGTATGACTGGGTGAATGGCTGGGTGCATGAATGCATGGATGGCTGGGCGAATGGCTGAGTGTGTGGATGACTGGGTGTATGGTTGAGTGTGTGGGTAGCTGAGTGAATAGTTGGGTGTGTGGATGACTGGGAAAATGGCTGAGTGTGTGGGTAGCTGAGTCAACTGCTGGGTGTGTGAATGGCTAGGTGAATGGCTGGGTGTGTGGATAGTCGGGTAATGGTTGGGTGAGTGGATTGCTGGGTGAATGGCTGGGTGTGTGGGTGGCTGGGTGAATGGCTGGGTGTGTGAATGACTGGGTGAATGGTTGGGTGTGTGGGTGGCTGGGTGAATGGTTGGGTGTGTGGGTTACTGGGTGAATGGTTAAGTGTGTGGATGGCTGGGTGAATGGCTGGGTGTGTGAGTGACTGGGTGAATGGTTGGGTGTGTGGGTGGCTGGGTGAATGGTTGGGTATGTAGATGGCTGGATGAGTGGCTTGGGTGAATGGCTGCGGCCCCAGTTCACACCTCTTGGACTGGACTCTGGTTTGCTTCTGTCCCCTCTGGCTCCTCTTCCTGGTCCTTTGTGCAGGCTCAGGGATTTACTGCTCACCATGATGGCCTGCTTTGGAGCCCAGCACCACCATCATCTGGCAGCAGGACCTCAGAATCTGAGAAAATCTCTGCCTCAGTTTCCTCCTCCAGGAAAGGACTCATCTGAGAACTCCAACAGTTGACTGACATTCTGCATTACTGGGGAGTTGCTGGAATCCCCTCTGCCCCCTCCTTGTGGGATAGCCAGTGACAGTGGCAGTGTATACTCACAAAAGGCACCGGATTCGGAGCTGACCAGGGTTTCCACCTTGAAAATCTGGCCCTGGCAATCTGGCCATAGATGTTGTGTTGCACTGAGAATGCAAAGTACCCTCTTCCACGCACCCCTCCTCTGGGCATGGGGATTTGGGTTAAGTGGCTCAGAATGTAGGAGAGGGATGGACACTGTCCCAGGACTGTGAATTCACCGCCTCCTCTCTCTCTTGACTGACTGTCCCAGTCTTGGATCCTTGTTCCTCAACTTACCAAGTTCACTCCCACTTCAGGGCCTTTAAACTTCCCATTGCTTTCCCTCTGTATTCAGTGCTCTGCCTAGACCTCCAAAACTCTCTGAAAGGCCTCTCCTGGCTTGCTTGACCTACACCAACACACCAACCCATCCCTCTGTCTTCCAGCTTTGTCCCTCCCTGCTCCATCACCCATCACTGACAGCCTAGTTCCCATGATGGCTATCCTATGCCCTCTGGACAGAGGCCCCAAGGCCAGACCTTTTGTCTCTTTGATTTGCTGCCGTGTCCCCAGCACCCAAGGCAGCACTTGGCCTATGGAATGAATTGATGGATGGATGGATGGATGGATGAATTGGTAGGTATATAGATGGGTCAGTGGATAGATGTCTTGGTGGGTGGATGGTATGGTTGGATAAGTAGTTGAATGGATGGGTATGTGGATGAATATGCATGAATGGGTAGATGAAGATGTGGATGGATGTTTGGATGGATGGATGATGGATGAATGTAAGCATATGGCACACTGTGAATTTTTTGTGACCCCTTTTGATTCAATCTCCCCAATGTAACATCATCTCCCCCACCCCTGCCAGGCTACCAGTTTCTCTTTGTTCCTGGGACAACTGGTACCTCCTGCCAGCCTTTGTCTCCCTGGTGCCCCTCCTGCATCACTCCACACAACATGCCTTCCCCTGCAACTGACCCACTGGACTGTCCCCAACTCAGGCAGGTACTTCTGCTGGTGCCCTCTGCTTGCAATGCTCTTCCTCCACACCCCTGCCTGACTACTGCTCCCCCTTCCCTGGCTCCTGTGCAGGGAGCCCTTCCCTGGCACTTGCTCTATCATTTTCTTATTTTCTCCACGAACTCTTCCCTAACTGGAATTATTTCATTTCTTTGGTTTTTTAAAAGTGTCTCTCCCCTACCAAAATAAATGTCAGCCCTTCAAGGGGAGGGAGTGATTTATCTAGTGGGTGGTTAGAACCTCAGTGCTCAATAAATGTCAAGTTATTGAAAGAATGAATGAAAGCAAGGAGGGAGGGGAGGGGGTGAGGAAGAGGGAGGAAGGAAGAAAGAGGGAGGAGAAAAGGGAGGAAGAAAGGAGGAGGGAGGGGAAAGGAAAGGAGAAGGGAGGAGCAGAGAGGAGGGAGGGGTGGAAAGAGTAGGAGGGATGAGGGAGGAGAGGAGAAGGCAGGAGGAGGAAGGATAGAGAAGATGGGAGGAGGGAGAAAGGAAGAGAAGGGAGGAAAAAGAAGAAGGGTAGAGGAAGGAGGGGGAGGAGGGAGAGGGAAACATGCATTGAGATTGTGACATCTGACTCAAGTCCTTCTCTCATGTGAGTCCTGTTGTCATCCTGGGGACTTTAGTGGCCATGTAGACATCCTGTCTGGCTTCCGGATCACCTGGAAGAGGCATGCCCCCGCCCCCGCGCCCCCCCCCAGTCTCTGTTGTCAGATAGAGCTGGCTTTGCCACACTGCCCATCACTGCTGTCTCCAAGCTCTTGCCCTCTCCATGTCCCTTTCAGCTCCTTGTGGGAATCACTAGTTGTGTGACCCTGGGAAGGTCACTGAATCCCTCTGCACCTCTGAGATGGGTTTCCAGGTCTGCTGGGTACGGCTGCTGGGCACCGGGCGGCTATGGTAAACCCATCTCCCAGCACCTGGAGCTTATTGGTACTGCAGCAATGGTGGCTCTCAGTCTGGGACCACTCAACTCCCCTTGCTCCAGTGCCCTCCCTTCTGCCCTCCCTCAACCCCCTTCTGAGACTAGATCCCCCCACTGCCGAAGGACTCCCCTGGTGATACCCGGCCTGTCTCCCTATGCTGCTGGTCACCCTCAAATACCCACTTACTTCCCACACAATACATGCAGACTCATACTTACATATTCTGTCACATACACTCCCACACAACTTCACACATACACACATGCACTCACACACACTCACACACACACCACACTGTCACACACATATGCACATTGTCACATCCACACATATACACACATGCACACACATACACACATTGTCTCACCTACACACTGTCACATATACACACACGCACACACATACACACACCGTCACACACATACTCTTACACACACTCATACACATCCACACAGTGTCACATATCACACACACACTCATGCATACACTCACAGTCACACACATTCTCATACTCATAACACTCAAACACATATTTACATGGAAATTCACACACTCGCACTCAGACACACACATACACACACGTACTATTTTGGGTTGGAAGCAGTGTGAGAGTGGAGGTTCAGGGCTGTCCTCTTGGGGAGAACACAAAGCAGCCCTGTTGGGTCAGTGACACAGTGTGTATGTGTGGGGTGAGGGTTAGGAGGGGAGGACTGGGAGACAGTCTGATGGAGGAAGTTGTGGCCGTGGTGGGACTTGAGGCTGTGGCCTGGAAAGCTGTGGCAAGGAGGAGGATGTGGCTAGACTCAGGACCATGGTGGACGTTGGTATAGAGGCTGGCTGGACTGTGTAGGGTGAAGTCCGGGCCCAGCAGAGCAGCAGGAGTGCACATGACAGGAGAGGCTGAGCTGGGGAGGTTAGGGTGTACACCCAAGGGCTTCCTGAGGGAGGCGCTCCCACTGGCCAGGGTGTCTGAGCCCAGTTTAGAGGCCGAGACTGGGAGTGAGGCAGAGCACCTGCAGAGCTGAGGCCTCAGCTGCTCCCTGGGTCGCTTCTGTCCAGGCAGACGCACATCTCTGCAGTGCCGAGAATTCCGTCAGCCCCAGCTCGCCTTCCGCCTCGGAACCGCCAAGTGTCAAGTGGAATTAACTCATGAAACCAGACGAGGCCCCTTGGGTGGGCAGACTTTGGGGAGCTGCTAAAAAGCCTCCTGGCCTGGCCAGGCCCCGAGGAGGCTCCCCAGCCCAATTAGCAGTTTTATTAAAGACAATTGGATCAGACGCTGGCGCAGGCAGCGTTTACGTGGCTGAAACTGGGGAGTTTATCCGTTTTTCATTAATGTGTCTGTTTCCTCTCAACTGCCGGCCCTGGCGGTATAGCCAGTGGACATGAACTGGGCTGCCCATTTTTCTCACCTCCTCTCACCTGGCCCCTGCCCAGGAGAGAGGGTGCCCAGGGCTGGTCTGGAGGGCAAAGGAGGGAGATTTTATCGCCTCTGACAACTCACCCCTCAGCAAGGCTCCTTGTCTGAGGCAAAAGGGGACAGCTGGCCCCAAGGGAGATTCCTGCAGTGGTGACTCCCTCCCCTGGCATCTTCAAGGGTCTCCACAGTCTGGGTCCTTTGCTTGGGTCCTTCTTATTCCTCTGGGCAACTGTCACCTCTTGAGAGACCTCTCCTGATAATCTTGACTCAAGTGATGCCCCCGCCCCCACTGCCAACTTAAAAAAATATCTGGGGGACCTGAAAGCTGTGCTCAGGGTACCAGGGGCCATTCCCAGTGATACTCAGCAACGAGGCACCAATTGGTTCAGTGCTTGATAATGCTGTGCTGCTTGAACTCAGAGGGATTGGGGACCCCATAGACACATCTGGTGATGCCTGGGGGTCCATGTGGTGTTGGTGTTCTAACTTGGCAAATCACAAGATCCTGATCACTAAGCTATCTTCTTGGCCCAAGTCATCACTCTGATAATTTCCTTTATAACTCGTACTCCATGGGAAAAACAACATTCTTCTGCACCTGTTGGATAAATAAATGCTTATCTTAACAGCCCTGTACTGTTAATACCATGTTATTCCCATTTTACTCATTGGGAAACAGAGACAGAGATGGTTAAATCATTTCCTAAGGTCTCACGGCAGGTTGGTGGTAGAGTTGGGAGAAAAGCCATTAACAGAAGACCCTGCTTTTCCCTCCTCTTCCTCTTCTCGGTGGAGGCAGGTTCTGGGGGACCCTCCTGCATACACAGCCCCACTCAAACACCGAGAACTGAGGCCTCCACAGTGGGGGCTGGCGCAGGCTGTCAGGCCCCAGCCAGCTGACTGCTACAAAGCAGAGGTGAGGTGGTCTGGAAAAGCCCGAGTCTGGAAGAGGCAGCCACAGGCCACATGTCCTCTGATCGCTAGGCCGAGGGAGCTCGGAGGCTGTGCTACAACCAGCGGCAGTATATCCCCTCCCGCTGCAGATATTAATTTGGGGGTTTATAGAAAAATCCATATGCTGTGAGTTACCCAGGGCGGCGGTCGCAGGGAGAGGCACAAAATCAATAGTGAGAGATTGTCCTATTTCATGGCTTCTGTAAACAGGGCTGGCCCGGCCACTCCAGGTAGGGGCAGGCCGGCAGGCGCAGGTCAGGGGGCTGCTGGGCCTGGAGCTGCCAGTGCCTCTGGCTGCCAGCCCCGGGAGGCCTGTTCCAGCGTCTGCTGGGCTGATTCGTATTCTCCCTCGGCACTGTCAAAGGGCTCGGTAAATATTTATTAACACTTCTCTGCAGGCGCGAGCGGCTTCTTGGCTGCGGCTCCTCGGGCATCAGACTGTGGCAGTGATGCTCGGATGCTCTGAGCCACACCCTGCCTCTTGTCTGCATCAGACAGGAAGGGGGGGGCGCCCAGGTACCCCCCAAGTGAAGTCTCGGCCCAGGGCTGGAGCAGTGGCTTCCTGCTCAGAGAGCCCTCCTGCATGTCGGTAAAGCGGTAAAATTGGGGGTAGGGTCCCTGATCGGGGTGGGACGTCTATCCTCCTTGGCCCCCTTACCTTCATTGCAGGCTCACTTTGAATCTCAGTTAATGATAGGTGGGATCAGAGTGGAGTCACACACACACACACACACACACACACACACACACACACACGAGTTTGAATTTTCTAGTAGTCAAATTTTTAAAAAAGCATGCAGAGTGTCCAGGGCGATAGTACGGTGTGTAGAGCGCTTGCGTTGCTTGCAACTGACCTGGGTTTGATTCCCAATATCCCATCTGACTCCCCAAGCACTGCCAGGAGTAATTTCTGAGTGCAGAGCCAGGAGTAACCCCTGAGCATTGCTGATTGCTGGGTGTAACCCCCCAAAAAAAGAAGAAAAAGAAAAAGAAAAGGTATTCAGATGGGCCGGAACAATGGTATATAATGAATATAGTGAATAAGGTGGCTTGTCTTGCACGTGGCAGACCTGGGTTCTATCCCCAGCACCCTGTGTGGTTCCCTGAGATTTGCCAGGAATGGCCCCTGAATACAGAATCAAGAGTAAACCCTGAGCACCACTGGGTGTGGGCCCCTCAAATAAATAAAAAGGTTTACAGAAATGGGTAAAATGATCTAAGGTTTTTTTTTTTGTGAAACCCAAATATCATTTCAATATGCAATTGAAATTAAAATTTGCTAACAAGACATTTTTAATTCTTTTCTGCCCTCCCAGGTTTTGAATTGGGTTTGAACATTGGCAGTTAGAGCCCATCTGATTGGAGACAGCTACATTTCATGGGCTGGTCACCACCTGTGGCCACACACAGGACAGCCCCACTGCAGGGAACCCTGGATCTGTCTTCAGGGTTTCTGCAGGGACAGGCTCGGTCCTGGCCCCTGCCCTGCCTCAGTGGATAGCACACGCTCCACGGGGCTTCTTCTCTCTCACCATACTCAGGCAGAGTCTGCATGAGAAGGAGAAAGTGCCTATTTCTTCTGCCTTATGCCAGTGTGTAGGAGAAGCTGGATCGGGCATGGGGTGGCAGGGGATGGAGGGTTGGAGGGTTTGAATCATACTGGCCTTGTGGCCCTAGTGAAGGGCTTCGGGGGAGCTCCCCTGTGCTTTCAGACATCCTTTGGGAAGGTTGGGTTGGAGGAGTGAGGGGTGGGAGAAGGAAGGAGTCCCCTGGCTGTGTAAGCAGGTGCATTCAGGGGAGCAGGGGTGGCTATGGATGGGAGTGGACAGTCAGTAAAATCTGAGGGTGAATTTGAGGAGGTGGGGCTGAAATAGAGGCCACCAGAAAAATGCCTCTAGGTGGGCACTTGGCACCAAGTCTTGCTCTGAGCCGGAGCACATGAGCAGAGCCCCACCTCGGACTATCCTGCCCCAGCTCCTGTCATTTGTCACTGTTCTTGCTGTCCTCAGCAGGACCCAGCCTGCTCCCAGGGCTGGTGCATAAGATGACATCCATCTTCTCTGTGAATCTCGTATCCCACCCTTAGCATCAGGGCAGCAGAATAGGGCAGAGAGTTATGAAGAATCATCTGAACATAAAGACCACTCCCGCAGGCCCTAGAGTCACAGGAGGGTATGGCCACACTGTCTGTCAGGGTTCCCCAGGCCCTCCCACTAGGGCCTCTGCCCCTTTAAGAGGATAGCATTCCCCTGGACCCTTTGGCATTTTCCATTCAAATTCCTGCTGGGATGCAGAGAATTCTGGGTGGCCAATCCCATGGGAAGCATCCCAAGGCCACATTAAAGACTCAGCATCCGAGCTGAGATGTCTGTACTAGGAAGGAGTACCCAGTACAGAGAGAGCTCCTGGCCCCAGATATTTCTGCCAGCCAGGAGTGGTGGTGGTGGTGGCTGTGATGCCCATTCCTGGGCATGCCCAAGGCAGATGGCATCGGTGTGCCCCATGCTGCTGTCTGGTAAACTGTGCAGAGGCCACAGGAGGAAAAGTAGAGAGCTATTCTTGAATCTCTCTCTGTCTCTGTCTGTCTCTGTCTGTTTCTATCTCTGTCTCTGTTTCTGTCTCTCTGTCTCTCTCCTTCTGTCTCTGTCTCTCTGTCTCTGTTTCTCTGTCTCTGTCTCTCTATCTGTCTCTGTCTCTCTGTCTCTGTCTCTGTGTGTCTCTCTCTGTCTCTCTCTGTCTCCAGAACCTGTATTACTGTTGATGGGAGCCTCTGCCGTTTTCCATGGCTCCATCTCAGCAACCCTCTGCAGGTGCAGGCTTGGCCTTTTGCAGAGAAGGGCCTTTGATCCCAGCATGCTTCACTCAGGACCAGCTCCTGGGTCCCCTGCTCCTGCCTGGGGAGGTCTTCCCCTGGGCGCCCCGGCTGTGGTGGGGCAGGCCAGGCCCCGCAGCACCACCACCCAATGCAGGGCTCACCTGCATGCCAAAACTTGCTCCCCTCTGCAGGGAAGCTGGGGCTCTCACCCGGAGAGAGGGGACAGCCGTCCACACCACTGAGTGGACCTCCTTAAGCTCATTAGTACAAAGAAAATTTCGTTTAGAAATTTTAAAAGGAAATAGGTAATTCCTTTTTAAATTAGGATTATTTTTTCAAAATGCCTGGCTTCAGATTCAGTGCCTGCTGGGCACTACCCTGGACACTTCTCAGAGGACACACCACACAGTGCTGAGTATCTGTCATCACACCTGGAAAAACAAAATGGGCCTAGTGGGATGAGAGCAAGCACAGGGCACTACCAGCAGGCTGGCCACTCAGGGCCCTGTGACCTTTGGTAAGGATAAAGTAGAAAGTATGGTTTGGGAAGCCCTGGGGTTGGAGCGTGGCTTTTCTAAATGCTGTGTGAGCTTAGGAAAATCACTTACTCTCTCTGAGCTGCAGACACCCCACCTAGCAAATGTTAGTAACAGTGTCCCTCCTCCTGGATCCCAGCATGCATCTCGTGTTGCTGCCACACCACAGTGGGGGTTCTCACTGTCCTGAGGGGTCAGAGAGGCCAAGAGAGAGCCCAGAGGCATGGGCCAAGGACAATTCTGGGAGCTCTGGTGATGGATATCTTCTCCTCTCCTGTCCTTTCTCACCTTCGCCCACCTGGTGGCCTATAAAACGCCCCCTTCCCACACCCCTCCCCACCAGTCACCATGCTCTAAGGACAATGCTCTTCCTCCGGTTCTGTGTTCAGGACCGATTCCATGCCAACCTATTTTAGCATTTTTGATGTCACTGGATCCAGCCTCTTTATTTCGTTGCAGAATTGTGGGTTTTTTCTCATAAAGTGTTTACTGGGTATGTAAAATATAATCACAGCTTTATGTATATGAGCTAGATTATTTTAATGATTGCAGGTAATTTAAAACTTAAGGGCAATCACATTTCCCAGCCACCTTCTGGTGCTTCCAGAGCACGAGTGAGCGGTTCTGAAGAGCCCCGGTCTCGCCCGCCTGCGTCTCGGCAGCTTCCCGCTCCAACCCTGTTACAGTTATCTGATTATTGTAATTGATGACATTAGGAATATGGAGTCTGCACCCAATGCGACAGCCTCCTGTCATGCCAGAGCGGTTTTATTCATTGTTAGAGAAGTTCATAAAGTTGAAAGAAAGCCTTTACGTGGGCTAACGCAGCACAAAGCATGTTGAAGCCCTTTCTCAATCTGTAAATAAAATGATTAGTTCCCAAAGTCTACTTGAGCTGATAATTGAAATAAGCACTGAATCTTTCCTCCCTCCTGCTCAGCACCCCTGGGAGTTACTTGGCATGGCTCATTCTCTCCAGGAACCCCCCCTCGAGATGGGCCAGAGCCAGTGCTGGAAACCTGTCTCCCTCACTGCAGGGACCCTTGGGGTGCTCTCTCCCCAGTTTCACTACCTTTGATATCCGATAAAAGACAAGATTCTAGTTGCTCTGGTGTCAGAGCAGACACTCTTTTTAGTGGACAACAGGAATCTCTATAGATTTCTCGATAGATCTTATGCTTGAATATAACAACCATCATTCATTGACAATCACTTTGGACCGCAAACAAAAAGCAATCATCTATTTTGTCAGCAAAATAGAGTTCTTCAGAAACAACTACAAATAGGCAGAACTAGATCAGTGGCGGGATGCACAGGCACTTCCAGGTGCACTGACTGCCCCCAGGACAGCCTGAGAGGCCATTACTGTGCAGGAAGGCGCCTCCCTCATCCTTCTTTGGGGGCGCAAAGCAGCATCACTTCCTGTCAGATGTGCAAGGCATGCTGGGTCCTGTAGTTTGCTGAAGGAGCACTCTTTGGGAACTCCCTTCCAGCCCCCGACCCCCATCTTATTTAAATAGTGTTTCTGTATAATAATCTTCACATTGCAATTTGCAGGTATGCTTTTCAAGCCTCCATGGATCCGTCAGTGGAACGCCTCACAATCACTTTGTGTTTAAGATTTTAGAATTCCCATTTTCACAGATAAGGACACAGGCTTGGAACGGCCTGATTAATTAAGAATTACTGGGAAAAGGACATTTTTCTTAGTGGCAGTGATGAGACTTGAACCCAGGTCTGCCTTGAAAGTGATCTTTCTTCAGAGAAGAGAGGACAGAGGAATGGTGTGCTTGCAGGAAAGTGAGGGTACAGGGGTGCTGAGTAGAGATTTTGAAGCATTTTTGGCTAATGTTTCCAGTGTGTCTGGAACTGAGAGTTGGGTCCTCAGCTGAGCAGGAAAAGGGTTTGTGAAATGATGAAGGAGATTTGTGGAGAAGAGAGGAATTTTGAAATATAAGATCGTGCGGGTGAGGAATGTGAAGGTGATTGATTGATCAGAGGCGCTTAAGAAGCACTGACAGTGAAGGTGAGAGAGCCAGGGATTAAGGGGCAACTTTGGCCTCCTCATTGTATGGTGGCCCTTAGCCCTGCCTAGGAGCCACAGCTTTGGAGAGGGGCAACGATGGAGGTGGGGAAGGCCGAGTCAGTCTAGAGGCCCCAGGATCCCCACCCAGGCTGCCCCACACCCCCCGCCCAACATAGCAGGTAGGTTGTCTCAGGGGCTCAGGTAGAAAGGTCTGAATGTGCAGCTTATCAAACCACCATACTAGGATTTCTGAACACTCCCAGGGATTTCTTATTACTTCTATAATTCCTGGAACCTGCTCAAAAGCCCTGGAGCCAATCTGTCCCTAGCCCTGGACTTCCTGTGATTCACTATAAATCCATCTTAATGCGCATATTGGGTGCAACTTCACTGGGTCTCTTTGGAGGTCAATGAACCTCACCTGGAAGCATTTCAATAAACCCATTCCAGCCTGACTCTTCTCTCGGTCTTTGCTTTCTCTTTTCGTGAACCTGTTCCCAGACCGTTCAACAGCCACAAACTGCAGGATGACTGTAGATCCCCAGCTTGGGGACATGGGATGGCAGAGCCATTTCCCTCTCGTTCCTGCTAATTTGCTGCTTCTGCTTAAGCTCATAAAAAGTTTCCTAGCAGAACCATTTCGGCCTGAGTTCCTGCTGGAGCCTGCTGTGCTGCTGTAATTAAGCTCTGCTTAGCGGACGGTAAATTCCCTTAGGGAAGTTGCCCTCAGAGGCCTGGCCCTGGGCGCTTGCTCCAGAACCTGGGTTACTTCCCAGCCTTGGGTAGGGCTGGTGGGGTCCCTGGGCAGATGATCCGGTGTGGAGCAGGGGTGAAGGCTCAGCCTCCAGCATGGCCCAGCAGGGCCGGGCAGCTCCCAGACATGGGACAGCAGCACTGGGGTGCTGGGAGGTGAGGTGCCAGCAGGGGCCGCCCTGCGGAGATTCTCCCTGGCCTCTGTTTTACAGCACCGAACAATAGGCCCTGGCCAGATATATTTTTCTACCATCACAAGCTTGTTGCAAAAGTCGGTTTTATGGATGTACTAAACCTGCCTTTTAAATTATCGTCAAGTGTAATAAAACGGTAGAAAATCGTCAATTTTCCTGAGAATGTGAGTAAAGTGAAAGTTAGTTACATGTCGGCGTGGGAGCCGCGGTCCAGCTGTGTCTCTGATCGGAGATAAACCGGGAGAGCTTTGTGGGAACAGCTGTTTTCTGCTGCAGTGGCTGACTGAGGTTCCGTCTGAGGCTGCGGAGCACCGGGCACTCACCTGTCTGGAAGCTCACCCAGAGGCCAGTGAAGGAGGGAGGGTGCAGAATGTCCAATGACTCCTACCCCAATCCCAGTCCCTGGCCTCCCTACTTTCTGTGAAGAGCTAAGCAGCTCAGAGATTGTCTAAACTTTATCCTGAGGAGCGGCCAGAGCGCTAGGAGTTTTTATTGGCTCAAAAACAACCTGAAATAACCACAATGCCTCCCGCATGGAGTGTTCATCAGGTTCTGTGGTGCAAATGCATCCTGTTCAAGGGATGTGGTCACCCCCCGCTGGACATGGTCAGGTGCAGTTCAGAGTCATGGATGGGCATGACCTTGAGGTCACAGGGAATGACCCAGTTGTGACAACAGCTGATCCTTTGTGACTTTGATTTATAACAGCTTATTTAGTGGTAGATTTATATAATTTTATTTTTATTGATGGTTGTGTTGAATTGTCAGCTTGAACATTGTTAACACTAAGTGATATTTTCTCATCAGCTGCTTGGAGACTATTCCACTCCCCACCCCCGGCAGGTCTGCAAGCGACAGTGCTGAGGTCCCACTAGATTGCTGAGTCTCCACCAGCAGGCATCTTCATCTGCCTCACTGCTGGAGCCTTGCTAGATAACTCAGGGTTTGGTGCACAGTGAAAGTTTCTAGAATTTACAAATAGCGGGTGGTAGAGAACGTTCCTTGGGATGCCCTTTCCTATGCAGCTCTCTTCCCTCCTCCCGTCGGAGCTCCCTGGGACCCCCCTGGCCCTCCATAGGTTCTCCCCCTGGATGCTATGGAGAGTAGAACATGGGGCCGGATAATCTGAGTCCAAACACCCTAGTTCTGCTTCCTTCTTGCTTGAGAAAGTTATTAGTTTCCTGGATACACAGCAGAGACGTGGAAATGATCCCCCCCCCCTTCAGCTAACGCTTATCGAGTGCCTACCAGGTGCCAGGCACTATCATAAATGATGCAGACACATAAAAAGAAGCAACAACGGAATAGGCGACATGCCTTTCACAACCTGTCTCAGCCTCATGGGTTGTGCTGTGCATCTGCAGGGGAAGTGAGCAGTTTCTGGGAGACAACAAGGAGAGCAGGACACAGAGAGGGTCGGGCACCCTAACAAGGAAGCATCATGTAGCCCGAAGAATGTGAAGGAACTTGTCATGGCAAAAGATATGAAGAGCATTCCAGAAAGGAAAAAGCCAAGACCCAGGTGGAAGGGTCCTTGGGAAGTGTAAGGGGCAATGTGAGGTATACAGCAGGAATTCAATAAAGGTGCCATCCTTTCTCTTCCTTTTTTGATGCTTACGACAAAAGGGGATGGACAGCAACAAGTCCAGGTTCCCAGGGTGCCAGCTGCAATGGCCAGGGAAGGAATTTGCTGCCCAGGGTTCCTCTGTCATCCAGGGTCAGGCTCTGGGCAGGGGTGAGTGGTGCTGTGGCTTTAGTTTGCTGTTGTTGAGGGCGTTTAGATGACACCATCATCTCTAGCCCAAGAACCCTGGACAACCCTTCTGTTTTTCTCCTGTGGACCCCTCCGAGCTCTGCAGCCACGTCTCTTCTGGTAACTCTCGGCTCCGTTTTCATTCTCAAGCTCACGCTTTGAATTTGCTTGTCCTCATTTCCCCCTTCCCTAATGTTAATTTAATGTGGGGCTTGGATACTTGATGAGTATGGGGGTAGAAATTAGAGAAGCAGAGTGGAGGGGAGAAATGGGGATACCGGAATGGAAAATTTCTGTGGTTCAGCTAAGGAACCTCCCAAGGAAGCCAAAGACCTAGATCCTATGGGCAGCTCCCCCATTGACACCGGACAGAGCCCCATAGGGTAGGGGATGGCAAGTGGAAGCATCGGTGTGAAACAGTTCATTCTAAAGTATGTGTGTCCTTAGACATTAGAGGAAAGGTTTGCATACAGCACTCTGGATGTTTATGAAGTAATAAGTTTATTATCTGCTGAGCATCCTCCACCCAGATCCTCCAAATTCCAGTAGGCGGGGGGCACACCCATCAACTGGCCCCCTGGCGCCGTGTAATCCCATCAACGGCCAGGACTCAGAGACTATAAAACCCAGCTCCCGGAAGAGAACAGCGCAGTCTCCTGCCCCTGCGCCTGGCTGTCCTCGCCGGGGCCCCTTGGAGGGGAGCGGGTTGAGTTTTCCTCCCCGCCCTGACCAGGGCTCTGGCAGCTGAAGACCTCCAGAACCAGCCACCACCATGCTGAGACCACTCTCTGCACACATGAAAGTACTGGCAGAGGAACAAAGCCACGCGGATCCGGGGCCAAGATCTCCAAGCCTACTCGGATTGGGGCTGAGCATCCTCCACCCAGATCCTCCAAATTCCAGTAGGCGGGGGTCACACCCACCAACTGGCCCCCTGGCGCCGTGTAATCCCATCAACGGCCAAGACCCAGAGACTATAAAACCCAGCTCCCAGAAGCGTGCGGCTGCATTCGAGGCCATGTGACATCTTATCATCTCATTCCTACTTTGGACAAACTGGCAGGCTACTGAATGTAACCTGCCCACACGACAGAGTCTGGCAAACTCCCCATGGCGTACCCAATATGCCAAATACCAGTAACAATGAAGGGTCTTGTTCTCCTAACTCTGAAAGAGCCTTGAATATGGCACTTTTAAAAAATCTCAGGGCTAGGACGAAGGAGACGTTATTGGGGCCTGCTCGAGGCAATCGACGAATAACAGGATGGTTGTGATTGTGATTGTGAAGTTTATTATACAGTTTAAGTAGATGGTTCTAGGCCCCTCTTATTGTCTAGGCCTCCTTTATTTTGCACTATGTTACTCATACTGACACTTACAGTTCTGGTTCAGAGTTGACTTCCTGGTCCTGTCCTTTCACTGTCCACTTATCTCCAGTATACAATTGACCTGTTCCTGTCCCACACTATCCTGGTTCATCCATGTACAGCTTCGGGGTCTGCATCTGGATGGAGGCCTGGAATTGCTGTCCTCTGCTGGGGCTCGCTGCTCTAGTCTGTTGCTGGGCCTCTCAAGGCCAATAGCCTGGCAGCTCCCACCCCTCTGCATTTCTGCATTCTCTGGGCATGTGCAGTATGTGAGAATCTTCTAGGATGGCTTTTCTGCCATCCACCTGGCACAGGTGAAGGGTCAAAAAGAAGCCGTTGTCATCTGGGTGAGTGTGGGGTCGAAGAGGAAGTTAGCTGGTCCAGGCCCTTTCTTATCTTACTATTCCCCTCCCAGCCACTTCATGACCTATTTGGACTGGCTACCTTTTCAGTGGGTGAGATTTAAAAGGATCAACTACATCAGCTGGATAGGCTCAAGGAAAAGAACTGGAGCCAGGAGATTACTCTGGATCATCTTGGTGGTCTTGATATAATCTCAAAGACCCTTATAAATGGGTGGCCGGGGGCTGCCTCTGTGGTAGAGCAGCTGCCTTGCAGGCTAGAGGCCGCCAACTCACATTGCTGATATGGTCACTGGCTCCATAACAGGAACCTCGTGATTACATGTGTGTGCACCACAGTCATGTGTGTATGGACATCACAACCACCTTGACTGTGTGTGTGTGTGACTGAAACCGCACATGTGAGTACCACAACCAAAGGTGCCACCCTGGACACAGCCACAAGTATGGGCAACAATAACAAAAGGAAGGAAAGGGCGATGGAAAAATATGATAAAAATATGATGGCTGGAGAGAGGAAATAGCGGGTACGGTGTTTGCCTTGTACCTGACCAACCTGGGTACGATCCACAACATCCCATATGGTCCGCCCAGCACCACTAGGAGTAACTCCGAGTGCAGAGCCGGGATTAAGCCTTGAGCATTGCTGGTGTGTACAAAGAGAACAAAACTAAGTAAAAAGATGAGAGGGAGCAGGGGAGTCTGCCATGGACAGTGGGACTCTGAAGCTGAGCAGGGAGATGAAGGTCACCACTGGAAGGGGTACTGGCTGGCATAGCAGCGGAAGGTGTGGGGTGGTCTCTGGGGCAGGAACAATGGAAGGAGCAGGAGATGCTTGGCTACTCCCATGTGGTAATTGTTACAACAGCAACAAGAACAGGGTAGTCCCCTCCAGACGCACACTCAACTTCCCACCTCTGACCTCTGACATCGACCTTCCTCCAGGGGTTCTGGCCAGCCCCTCACTTCCACTCTCAACCTCTGATCTGGATCCCCTGAATCTCCTCTCTGACCTTGCACCCCCCCCCCCCCCCCCCGTCTCTCCTCTTTTCTCCCATCTCCTGGGATTCCAAGTTCTGGCCTGCCTCTGCTCCCACTGTCTTCCTCATTGCTGACCCCAGATTCTCGGCCCCTAAGTCAGTCCAGTCCTTCCCCTGTAGCCCCTTCCCTGTATAGCCTGAGGAAGCTCTGGGTGTGACTCTCCTCCATGGGGGAGTGAGGGGCAATGACTTTGGGGTGACCTGCCTCCCAGCACTTACGCTGCCCAGCAACTGTATCTGCACAGACCAGGGCAGGTAACCGCAGGGGGAAGGCTGAGCATTATCCTCAGCTGGGACATCAGAATTGGCTGATTTTGACTACATATTTTAATAAATTTCATCAAGTCATCAATAAATATTGAACTGAATTGACCTGAGTAATCTAATAATAACCACAGCTGCTGGGGATCTGGCACGTGTGGGTCGGATTCCCAGGTCTCATCTTTATTATCTAATTCCCACAGTGACCTCTCATCTCACAGCTGAGAACTTGAGGTTCAGAGAGGTCAAGGGCCTTGCCTAGGACAGTTCGCAGGAGGGTGAGAGAGCCCGTCAGTGTGTCCCAGTGCCCACATTCTTAATCCCATTGCAGACTGCTTCCTTCCTTCTGCACACCCATTTCCCTACCTAGCATGGGGGAGAAGGACAGTGGCCATCTGGTGGCCTGGCACGGTGGGGACATGATGGGTGGGGTGAATGCTTCTGAGTTTCTGGTCTCTGAATCCCCCAGTGGGGACCCCGGCCCAGCTCAAGCCATTCTGGGCTCTGGGAGTGAGCAGCTGTGTGTCCCCTAGGGGTCCCTGATTTCCGTGGCTGTCCAGACCTGGATGAAGCATCCCAGGAAATACAGTTTTGCTTGGGGAGTGGAGCAGGGCTGTCTGCAGAGCTGCATTGCTCCCTGTGGCCCTTGGCTCTCTCCTGCTGCCTCTGCACGTCTCAGAAACGGTTTTTAAGTGGCAGCTGCAGCATATGCGTCCCCTGTGCCAGGAGGCCCCAGGAGTGCTGGCAGTCAACCCCAATGGTCCTTCTGAGACAGGGGCGGGGGCTCTTTGGTGCAGAGAGAGGCACAAGCTTAGGGCAGAGCCCTTGAGGAGGGGCGTCAGATTTTAACCAGGCAAGGGCACTGCCATAGGCTGGCAGTTCCTGCCCAGAGGCCCCACAGTGCAGAAGTTCTTCTGCCAGTCCAGCCTTAAGTGCCCCGGCAGAGAGTACTTGGGGCAACGGGCTTAATTTGGGGAAGCAAATTAGGACGCAAATGTGCTATTTAAGGTGAGTGAAGAGTGAAGCAGGACCTAGTTGCTGTGCAGGGAGTGCTCCGAGTCTGTTGAGGGGGAAGGATAAAGGTAGGGATCAGAGCGCTGGCACCAAGTTGCCCTAATAGCTTCCTACCAACTGAGCCAGAGCCAGCATCCTAAGGGGAGCAAGTCTGCAGGGTCTTGCTTAAGGAGTTGGGGAATAAATGGGAGATGCACCCTCTAGATGCAGCACAGAACTGCCGTCTGCTAAGGGACAGGCCAGGTGGGACCTGGAGAGCCCACCCGCAGCCCCCTGCCCACCCCCAGACCTGTTTTGCCTGCAGCTTCCCTTCCCATCCACCACTGCCCCCATCCATCAGCCCCGCTCTCACTGCTGGGCCCTCAGCCTCTCTTAGGGCTGACCCCCACTCCCACCCTGAACTGGAAATTCAGACACACATAGGGAACTGGAGGGCAAGGGATCCTTTGAGTCTTGGAGGGCCCTGTTTCCAGCACCCCACTTCCTGGAATCTGTTAGAAGCTCTGCCTTCATGATCACAGTCAGCCTCCAAGGAAATAAAAATATTTCACCCCTTGCATGGGTTTTGTGCTAGTTTGCTTTCACAGCCCTTCCCTTCTAAGTGCGTTTAATTTTAAGCTCCTCAAATCCTGTTTAAGTACTTGGGGATAAGTTGTCAATGAGGGAGGCAATAAATAGACAACTCGGAAGAGTTGCGAGTTTCCTTCGTTTCCTGGTTTGTTTTTCTCTTCTTCCCTTTTAGCCTCACCCATAAGCCTCATCCTCGCTCTGGGCTGGGTTCCCAGGCAGGGAACCCAGGTTCCCCCAGGGCATCCAGCTCAGATTCTGCATACAGGCCCGCAGTCTCTCTCTCTCTCTCTCTCTCTCTCTCTCTCTCTCTCTCACACACACACACACACACACACACGCATACACACATACGCTGGCTGCCTGAGGCTCTGAAGTTCAGATAGGTCAGCAGAGGCAGCTGAAGGGTCAGCCCAGGTGTGGTGTTCTAGAAACCCACTTTGCCATGCAGTGGCCCAGCATGTCCACACAAAGCCCATGCCTATCCCCTACCGAGCATCCACTCTCTGCTCTGATGAGATCTTGTGGCAGCTTGGACTTGGGGCTGGGCGTTTCATGTCCAGTTTGCTCTTTTCCAGCCCTGAGACAGAGTTTTAGAGCACTTTGGTCCCTGAGGAGCTCTGGGAGACTGAACTGCTGCTGGTCACATGGCTCATGGGGGGCGGGACACAGAACTCAGTGTCCATGCGGCGGCCACAGAGTTCTGGTGCTGGTGCTACAGGTCTTCAGTCCCCGGGAGTCTACTCTGAGGCATCTTCATCAGCCCTGACCACCCCTCTGCATTTTCAACTGTTGCTTCTCCCTGGCCCTCCACCTTCTGCCCATGCAGCTCGCAGGCTGCTCTGTCCTGGCGCCCCCACAGGCCAGAGTCCTCCCGGGGATGAAGTGCCTGCCTTCCACAGAGAATGTCTCCTCTCTGCTGACACCTCCTGCAGCGCAGAACCTCCCCCAGACCACAGATAGCTGTCCCCACCAGAGGGACAGACACTGTGACCCTGTACCTGCAGGGGCTTGATTCTGCAATTGGTTGCCAGAGAGCAGTGGCAGATATGAGTAGGGGTTAGGGGTTAGGGGTTAGAGTTAAGGGTTAGGGTTATGGTTAGGGGTTAGGTTTAGAGTTAGGGATTAGAGGTATGATTAGGGGTTGAGTTAGAGTTAAGGGTTAGGGGCATGGTTAGGTGTTAGAGCTAAGAGTTAGGGGAATGGATAGAGGTTGGGGTTAGAGTTAAGAGTCAGGGCATGGTTAGGGGTTGGGGTTAGAGTTAAGGGTTAGGGGTATGGTTAGAGTTGGGGTTGGGGTTGGAGTTAAGGGTAAGGGATAGGGATTATGGGGTAGGATTGGGGTTTGGGGTGGGGTTAGGGTTAGGGCTGGGGTTAGGGGTTAATATTGGGGTTAGAAGTTAGGGTTGGGGTTAGGGGTTAGGGTTAGGGGCTAGAGTTAAGGGCTAGGGATTATGGAGTGGGATTGGGGTTGAGGGTGGGATTAGGGTTAGGGCTGGGGTTGGGGTTAGAATTGGGGTTAGGAATTAGAGTTGGGGTTAGGGGTTAGGGTTAGGGAATAGAGTTAAGGGTTAGGGTTAAGGGTTAGGATTTGGGTCAGAAAGAACCTTCCTTTGCAGAGGGTCTTGTCCTGACCTGAGCTGGCCTCCATTTTAGGGTCAATACAGTGGCTGTGAGGACCATAACCATGATGGCAGGAGGAAATCCTAGGTCACATGTCAGTGGGTACTAGGTCTAGGAGTCAAATATGAGGGGGTTGCTAGAATGGAATGCTGGTCTCGATGACCTCCATTCCTTACAGGGGAGACTCCCCCCCCCACCCAACAAATACACACACATATTCAGCTGCTGGTGGAGCAGGAGAGTGAGCCCCAGGTAGGGGCTGTGGAGAGCTCCTGCAACTCTTTCGCTCTCCCTTCTGTGCTCAGCCTCACCCTTATGCGGCCAACCCCACAAAAATCTTCCTTCAAGCAAACAAACTAGTTTGCACCCAAGGTTGCAACTACACCTTTGTCTTCCCAGGACTTCTGCAGGGGAAGTTTACCTACTTTGGTGAAGATGAGGAATGTGGCAACGAAACACTGTGTGGAGAGAGTGGACTGTAGGAGCAAAGCAGCCTAGAATGGAGATGCCACAGCAGGGAACAGCTATGCAGGCTCTGGTGTCAGGCAGACAGGGTTGGTTTGAGCCACCAAAATGCTGGGGCTGTTTGTTGCTGCAGCCCTATGGTCTCTGGATTTATCCTCTCCCCTCCTCTTCTTCTCTTCCTTTTCTTCTCCTCTCCCATTCCCTGTATCTCCCCTCCTCACCCTCTATCTTAATCTATTCTGTCCTAATCTACCCTAATGTATCTTATTGTTATCTATCTTATCTAAATCACCCTACAGTACCTTATCCTCTCCCCTTCCTTTTCCTTCCCTCCCATCCTCTCCTGTAGTTTATTAATTTAAAAAAAAACCCTTTTTTTATTGAATCACTGTGAGAAAGACCATTACAAAGCTGTTCATGATTGGATTTCAGTCATAGAGTATTCCAACATCCACCCCCCCATCAACGTACATTTCCTAGCACCAGTGTCCCCAGGTTCCCTCCCATCATCCCCTACCTCCTGCCCTTGCCTACGTTTATGGCAGGCGCTTTCTTCTCTCTCTCTCTCTCCCTCTCTCTCTCTCTCCCCCCCCCTTTTGTGCATTGTGGTTTGCAATATTGATACTGAAAGAATATCCCTTACCTACTTTTAAAGTTTATTAATATTTTTTGGGAGGACCACATCAGACAGTGCTCGGGCTTATTCCTTGCTCCATGCTCAGGGATCACTTCTGGTGGTGCTCAAGGCACCATATGTGGTGCCTGGGATGGAGCCTGGGTCAGCCACAAGCAAGGCAAGTGCCCTACCCCCTGCACTATGGCTCTGGCCCCTGTTGTTGTAGTTATGTTCTTCTCTAGTGTTAATTGCTTTATACATACTATCTTACTAAATCCTTTTATCAGGCTTCCAGACAGAACTATGAACTGCATGTTCATAGATGCAAAAACGGAGGTTTAAAAGATTACATGGCTTTCATCTGTTATCACACAGCAAGTAGGCAACTGCTCTGGAAGGCAGGTCAAGTCTTTGATCCCAGGGCTGGAACAGTTAACAAGATCACCTTCCTTTTCCTGCCCTTGCAGAGCTCTGGGCTTTGAGATTGAGTGGTTGGGACAAGGGAGCATGTCAGAACTGTTTCCAGAGAGCCCCAAGCATTAGTGGGGACCCTGAGTGGAGTTAACCATGGCCTTGGACACCAGTCTCTGCACATAGAGCTCAGAGTCTAGTGGACAGACTAACCCAGAAGAATTGTGTATGTGAGTGTACGCACATATATTTATGAGTGTGTGTACGTGAGTGCATGTGTGTATATGTGAGTGTATATGCAAGTATGAGTGTGTGAGAAAGAGAAAGAGAGAGGGAGAGAGAGGGGGAGAGAGAAACAGAGAGAGAGAGAGAGAGAGAGAGAGAGAGAGTATAGAATGGAATGCAGGAAGTAGGTATACTCTGTGCCAGTGGATAAGCCAACAGTTGTCCTCTACTGGGAAGAAGTAGAAGTGCTGGGTTTCCCGAGAGTTCTGGATCTTTCCTCTCCCCGAGCCACCTCATTCTCCCATTCTCTCTGCCTTGTTTAGGAAAAGGCTACCCGGAAGCAGAGGTAGGAAGTCCCTGGTCCCACCAGCTGGCCCAGAAGTCAGTGAGTGGTGGTGCTCTGTCAGCCTCGGCTAGACTAGAGTGAGGGCTAAGCCCCGGGCTGGGGAGAAAGCAGTCTGAACAAAGAAGAGGCAGACATGGGGTTCGGATCCAGCTTTCACCTTGCCACGAGATGACCTTGAGCAATTTCCAGCTTTGAGGGTGGAACCGCATCTCATGCACCCTGAAAGCTGTCTGTGAGGTCTCTGTGGCCCTATTGTGTTTCTCTCCACACCCCTTCTGAATGCCCCCAGCAGCCCCTGTACAATCTGAGCCCGGGACACCAGTCTCTGTGCCTGGGCAGCTCTCCAGGGCCATAGAAGAAGATGTGCATGGGGGCGTCAGGGCCCAGCTGCGGGTGGCCTTGCCTTCACCCAGAAAGGAAAGATCAACTTGAGCACAAAGCCCACCCCCCTTCCCCAGCACCCGGTCCCCAGAGGGCGTTTGCAGGCGGGTAATGTACGGCTCCATTTTTAGATGTTGCCGAATTCCATTTGCCGGAGATCTGTGTTTTATTGCCGTATCAGTGTTTCTAAATTGCACTATATTTTCTTAGCTTGATGGGAATTTACAGCGCCCGGATTGGAGCAAAATTGGGCTCTCCCCAGGCTCAGAAATCACAGGGGGCGATTGCAATGGCTGCTGTTTCTGCTAATTATTCATATTACAAAGAATCTGATGCTGAAAAAGGACATCCAGGACGCCCTGCATGAAAGGCTTCTGGGACCCTCGAGCTGGGAAGCTGGGCAGCTCGATAGGAGGCAGGAGGGTGGGACAGGGTGCCAAGGTAGGGAGGGTGGTGAAGTGGAGGCCTGCAAGGGCCCAGCATGTCCCAGGGAGCACTGGACAGCGAGCTGGATGGTGGACTGACAGGAGGAGGATGTTGCACCTCTGGATTCCCCCCCACCCCCGCTTTCCCCACTGGTTGCTAAGCTTTTCCTGGTCGTTATCATTCTCTGCAGGAAGACAAGGACACTTCACCCCATTTCACAGACAGGGAAACTAAGGGCCTGGGGGCCCGGGATTAAACCCAGAACAGTCTAGTGGGCACACTCCCTGCACACAGGGGGTGGCACCTCCTCCCCATTGCCGCACTGGATGTGAGAGAGGAGGGGGCACTTCTCTGGTTCAGCCCCGTGCTGAAGCACCATCTCCTCTCATCCTCTTAGACATGGCTATTATTGGGCCCCTTTAATAAACCAGCCTCAAGCAACTGAAACATGTTGGCAAGGTCACATGTAACTCTTAAGTGGCAAAGTGGAGTTCCGCCGCAGGAATCTGTGATTCCAGCGCCCGCTGTCAGCATCTCTGTCCTCTGCCTCTGGTAGCCCCAGCATGTCCAGCTCCTGCGCTAGAGGAAAAGGCTGCCCTGACTCTGGGCCCGGAAGCGTGACGCGTTCTGGGAATCAGATGGTGCCTGTCTGCCACTGACGTTCAGCAGGCTGTGAGCTCGCAGGACACGGGCCCGGTGCTCCAGCTGGACCTGCATTTGAAATGCACCGTTTTCCTGGTCTTCAGCCTCTTAAGGAGGCTGCCATCCCACCAGGGCACGGGACAGGGAGAGGAGTTGGTCCCGAGGACCCAGCTGGAGACTGCAAGAAGTTGGGGTCCATCTCTTTGGCAGGTTTCAGCCGTTTATCTCACTTGGCACCGATCCTCTGTCTAAAAGCACGTCCGACGTTTTGTGCAATAAAGTTAATGGACTTCTCCATCTTAGAGCAGCTGAATTCTCTGGGAGCAGATGCTGAGGGTTATGGATGTTCTAATTAGGAAGCTGCCTTTGGCATAGAGGCAAGGAGGGGAGGCTCGTGACGTGGCGTGCCCGGCAAAGACCTCCCGCCAAACTGCTTCCTTCACGCTTGCCAGGGCAGACGCGCTGCGGCAAGAGAGATATGTCTCTCCCTCTCCCTCTTCTCTTCTCTTCCAGAACTTGAGAGTCCCCCTCGCTTCCAGAAGGGACTGAGACAACAGGCACCATGACCACAGCCTCCCAAGTCTGAGCCACCACAAACAGGGTTCAGCATTGCAATCAAATAAAACTTACAACTAAGTTAATCTGACACATTTATTGATGTGCATAATTGTTATTGGACTGCACTGCAATTAGGCATAAATGGTAGGTCGTTGCTGCAAGCGGCTGTAATTAGTAATCCTCGTTTTTGGCCCAATCAAGTTTGGATTTTTTTTCTCTATCCCTATAAGCAGAGACACCCCTGTGACCATACCCAGCATCGACAGTGGCTATTCTCTAACTCATTCATTCATTCACGCATTCAATGACTCACCTATCCTATGGATGGCACTGAGAGCTTGGAGGCTGCATCTAAATGCTGACTGGGTGCTTGGGGGCGAGTTGCTTTACTTCCTTTTGCTTCAGTATTCACATCTGTGAAGTGGGGCTGTACTCCCTCAACTCCCAGAGCTATTTGGAGGAGAGTTCGATGCTATAAGGTAACCATGTGCTAAATAGTACAGAGTCGCTAAACTGGCTGACACTTTAAAAACAAATTTTTGAGTCACATCTGACTGTGCACAGAGCTTACTCTGGGCTCTGTGCTCAGGATCACTCCTGGTGGGGGTTTGGGAACCATATGGTGTGCCAATGACCAAAACTGGTCAGCCATGTGCAAGGCAAGTGCCCTAACTGCTGTAGTATCTCTCTGGCACCAAAGATGATACTTTTTATGTCCATGGCTGTCATTTTATTGTTATTCATGGAAGCTTCTAGAAAATAAAGTTAAGCCCTAAGAGCTGTCTAGTGTTCAACCATAATTGAGGGTACTTTTGACTTGCGGGGGTTACTGGGACTCAGGGTAATGGTGCCGGGTGCAGAGAGGCAGTGACATTTGGGTCACTCACCACTGGAACTTCCTCCCCCAAGGAGACTGAGGTGGGGGCATGGGGTTGGGAAAGCTCTGCTTTTTCACATCCTGCATTCCGCCACTGCCCAGCGCTTAGGGACTGGGTCCCTGAGAGCCCCCTGTGAAGGAGGGTCCCATAGAAGCAGACGTTCTTAGAACAAGGTGACTTATCCCTGTCCCAGCAGCTGTCACACCATACTCTGGAGGGTACTTAGTGCCTGGCATTGAATGGGGGAGAAGGAGGAGTCCTCACAGTCCACTACACCCAGAGCCGGGGTGCAGAGGGCTAGCACACTGCACAGGCACTGAGTGCTGGGGAGACGGCTGGGGGCCGGCCTGGAGTGGGCAGGGACTGAGGGCTCCCAGGTAGGTCTGGCTAGGCAGGCCCCTGGCTGGGAGGGAGACCCAGTGGCTCCTGGAGCAGGAAGCAGGAGCAGGGTTCACTCAGCCCTGGCACTCACTCATGGGGGCTTGGGCAGGTAATCTACCCCTGTGAAATGGAGTTGGAGTGAACGCCACCTGCCTTCTGTGTACACCTCCGTTCTTCCCACTCCCAAACCAGTGGCAGGCTTGTTATACTTACTCTGCCTGACCTGCTTCAGGATCCACCTTGATGCCTGTGGAGGACTGATCGTTGGCATCAACAGCTTCTGGACATCAGCCGAAACCAAAGGCTCTATATACTTCAGCTGCTTCCCATTTCACTGTGCTGGGGATTGAGTCCGGGTCCTCTCCATGCAAGGCCTGTGCTCTCCTGCCGAGCCAGCCATGTCCTTGGAAGGAAATGTTGAGCTGCAGCTTCTCCCAAGGCCGAGCTCCCTGGCGGGATGAAGCCCAGTTGCTTTGCTCCCAACTTCACTCTTCTATCCTACTGGCTACAGCAGTTGTGTCTTCCAGGGCTTGGGGAATGGGAGGACACAAGCTGTCAGCCAGGCTGCACAGGCTCGCAGGGCTTTAGAAATCAAGAATCGGCCTCCTTGGGAGGGAGACAGCAGCTGGGCGATGGTCTGGTGGGGAGCCGTGTGTCCGGGGCAGGGCCACTGCTCCGGAAGTCAGCTCCACGGGGCCTCCTCATCCTCCATCCTGTCTGGAGGCCCAGGCAGGCAATAAATCCCGTCGGTGGAGCTGGTCCCAGCATGGGCCACCCTGCAGAAAGGCTTCATCAGCGGCCTCATTTGCATAAGATAATGAAACCGCAGTAAAAATAGTCAAAGAAAAAATGGCCTGGCAACTTTGTTTCCATAATGACAGATGCTTCTGAAACACCAGCTTCTGTTTCCCAGGGAAGTGTCATCAAGAACCCCCACAGGAGCCGAGAGCCCTGGCCTGGCCAGATTCAGGAGTACCCCGGCCCTGACCCCTTCTGCACCTCCCTCACTCCAGATGGAGGGGTTGTGGGGAGAAACAAGCAGAAGGGGAGCCGCGTGGAGGGCAGCCAGGCCCCACACTAGCCTGCTGTGCACAATAGCGGTCTTGCTGCGGTCCATACCTGAGCTGCCCACACTGTCAGAATGGAATCTACCCCCTGCCACCCTCCCCCACAACGGGGCCAGCTACCTCCTGAGGCTTGGAAACAAGGTCATCTGCTTTGGATGGTTCAGGGCCTGAAATCATATCTTCCGGTTCTCCCCTCCTAACTTGAGTGCAAGGCAGCTCTTGCTACAAGAAACAGCAGGAGGGAGGGTGGTCGCTGATCTGGGTGGCCGTGGGAATCCACTCATGAGGGCTCTCACCTCCTTTAAGCCAAGGTCAGAGGTCAAGTTAGACAGGAATCAAGAGGAGACTGAGCTAGAATGGTTATTAGCCCCAGCGTCTAAAGTCTGTTTCAGTACCGTCTTGTCTAATCACCTCCAAGTCACCAGAGCTGGTGTGTGCAGGAGGAGGCAGCTGGGTACCCATACCCCAAGGCTGGGTTTAGGTTAGGACCTAGAGGTTGTCAATCCCAGTATGTCTGGAAGACCATGGGGTAAAGTGAGTGCTGGTGACGATGATAACTAGGATAATGAGGAAGGGAATTGTTCCCCAGCACAGAAGGACATCTCTAACCTAATCCCACATGGTAGGGGTGGCAGAGTTGCTGTCATACTGTCACCTTCCTTCTCAGTGTATAGGATGGAGTCTTGACTGTCCTCCTGAGCTTCCCATTCCTGAGACCCGAGGTTCCTTTCCTCTTCCTGTGGTTGATTCAAGGCTAAGCCTGACTGACGATTCACTTTCAGGAGGAGGCAGGGTAGGGAGGGTATCAGCCTCATCACTTTTTTTGTGGGGGAGGGGGGAGATTCTGGGAATGGTGGTTGAAGAGAAGGTGCTCGGGGAGGGATAGCCCTGCTTGGAAACCCAGGGCTCTGTGCAGACTGTCCACTAAGTAGCCACAGGACCTTGTGTAAGCCCACTCATATCTCTGCTTCCGGAACTGTATGGTGCAGTGTAATGGCATCTATTTTAGGGGGTCACTATTAAGTCCATAGGAAATGTGTCTAAAGTGCTGTCTATGATATTTAGTAGGAACTCAGTGTCTGCTACTGTGAGATCCATGTACTTCCTTGGAGATGGAGCAGCAACAACCCCCTCTGTGAGGAGAGAAACGGTATTCCCCGTCTGGGGGGTGGGCGGCATCATATCCTTCCCTCCTAAAGCAAGGCCATGTAGAGGGGGAACTCAGTGTCCCGGAGGGCCAGTGAGGAGTAGATGGGCCAGGAGGCAGTGGGGCCTTCTCAGAGAGGCTGGAGGCCAGTGGCACTCTGTCCTATGCTTGCTGGATCATAACTAATCAGGGTTTGAATTGATAATGGATGAATAGATAATAGACATAATAGGTGAGTGGGTGGATGGGTAAATGGGGCATGGATGGATGGGTGGCTTGGTACATGATGGATAAAATGGAGGGGTGGATGGACAGATGAATAAGTGGGTGGGTAGGTGAGTAGGTGGGTGGGTGGTTGAATAAGTGGGTGGGTTGATGGGTGGGTGAATGGATGGGTGGGTGGTATGGTGGATGGATGAGGGGATGGGTGGGTGGATGTGTCTGTGGGGTAGATGGATGAGTAGGTGAGTGGATGAGTAGGTGGGTGGGTGGATGGGTGGGTGGGTGGATAGATGGGTGGTTGGGTGGGTGGAGGATGTGTAATTTATCTGTTTACCTGAACTGAGGGCCTCATTCCTACTGTATGTCTTCTCTATTTCTTCCCATTTTACCCCATGCTTGCTTGGCTCGAAGGCCATCCTAAACTCTGATGTGTTGACTCCTAGAGAATGGGCTCTGTCTCTGTACCACAAATGACTGACAGTCACTCTTATACCCAGACCCTTTCTCTGCCTCCAAACTCATTTGAAATTTTTTTTCTTGACTGATTGACTCGCTAAGCCACAGTTTTCAACGTGGTAGCCCTGGGTTTTGGCTTTCTCTCCTTTCTGCATGGTTTCCTGGGGACTTGATTTACATGGCACTTGGAGTAGAAGGCCCATTTTAGAAGCTTTGTCCCACCCACATAGCTCTGTTTTGAATTTTCCCCTTTTGTCAAGTCTCCTAGCCTGGGTTTTAGGAATGTGTTGTGTGCTTGGACCTCAGGTGGCCGAATGATCTGACCCAATCAGCATCTTTCTCCTGGCCATCTGGTCACCTAGCAATGAGTCAGGATGGCAGAAATTTGGACTGAAAGGGCCTGTGGAGTTGGAGTGTGGGCAAGGTGAGGGTCAGAGGCGAGTATGGGAGGGGATGATAGTTGTCAAGAGCTTCACACTTCCCTTGCTACATAGGAAGTGCTAAAAATTACGAATTTTGATTACAATGAGGATTACAATAGGGGAGAAGGGGGGGCTGCCTGTACACTAGTTACTACCAATTAAATTTGCTTCTATGAGATTTGGAAGGCAGAGGCCAGTGTATTGCCCCTTCTAGGCCCTTTTTTGACATGAGAATAGGCTTCTTTTCAGTGACTTCACTGGGTTCTGGCTCAGCTATCTTGGGTGATGAGAAGCAACTGTGCAGGGGCCGTGGGGTGGCAGCTTCTTCATTCTGGCTGTTGGGGCCCTGGGGTGCCCTCTGGCCTCCCAGTGAAGCCTCAGATATGGCTGTTGCCTTGGGGGGAGTCAGTTCTGGCCCTGCTCCCTCGTATCATCCCAGGCTTTTGTGCCTGTTTTCAGCCCCTCCTGTCTGCATCCTGGTTCCATGCATCCAGTTCCCAAGAGCCAGTGATGTCAATCAAGCTTCCTCATTTTGCTTTGTAAAAACTGAACTTGGGGCTGGAGCGATAGCACAGCGGGTAGCGCATTTGCCTTGCACATGGCCAACCCAGGTTCAATTTATGTCCCCCGAGCACCGCCAGGAGTTCAGAGCCAGGAGTAGGCCCTGTGCATGGCCAGGTGTGACCCAAAAAGAAAAAAAAAACTCGACTGGCCAAGCTTAGATCAAATACTGTAGGCCTTGGGACCTTGAGGTCACTCAGTGGTCAGGGGCATGTGCCTGAGTCCCCACACAGCCCCGAAACTCGGCTGGCTAGAGATCCACAGACCCAACACTGCAAATGTGAGCAGCTCTGCAGAGCTGGGTCTTAGCCCTGACACCCAGTACAGTGGACTAAGTGTCACTGGAAGTGGCCCTGAGTCCCTTCATCACTGTTTGAGAGGCTCCATCCCCCAAGCTGTAGCCAAAGGGACAGAGGTACATAGGGACTTGGCACACCTCAGGGGACTGTGGGATATCTGGTGAAATCAAGTTGCTAATGAAATAGGAATTGGGTCCTGGGCTAGACACGTGTCCCCCCCCCCCCTTCCCTTTTCCCCTGGCTCTTCTGCTGCATGTCATGCAGGGGGAAGGTGACACAACTTAGGTGCCTGAAATCCCTCGGTTCCAGGGGGTGTGAGTGTGAGTTGGCAGAAAACACACCTCCAGGGGGTCCTGTTTTCTAGAAACATTTCTTTATTTAAAATTTAAAACCATATTACTTCATACAGCAAACTGTGCACTTTGATATATCACAGTGTCTTAAAAAGGAAAATAATCGGATTTGTTTGGAAATTTATTTACATCAGCCTAGAATGATTGGCAAGTAACACAGTTACTATGAAACCCAAATTGTTACAAAATGTTTACAAAAAACTATATTCATAGAAATTCTGCATGTCCACAAAGGGCGTCCCCTGAATGGCCCAGAGACCAGTGTGTGGGAACCACGTTGAGTTGGGATGGGGGGCATCCAGGCACTCTGGTCTGGGGGTGGGATGAGCCAGGGATCTTGCATGGTGCTGTCTTGGGGGCTTAGCCTAGGGGCTGGGGACCTAAGTCCCCAACCTGGGAGGCCCAGCCAGGAAGGGGGCCAGGCAGAGGTGGGCTGGGGACTTGGGACACAGTGGCTGGAGGGCCTCTGAGGCCCTGATTCCATCCTGGAGACAGGGCTGGTACCTTCAGGGGCTGGGTTCCAGGGAGCTCTAGCCCCCAAGGAGCCCCATGATGCTGTGCAAACCATTCGGCCACACAGGGAAGCCGAGGGAAAGCTCACTTCAGAGCTCCTCTGACCAGGGGGGCAGGCCCACAAGCAGAAGGCTGGACGCCTGGAAGGACAGACCGACCCAGGGGCAGCAGGGCCAGAGGTCAGCAGGTACAGGGGTTGTTCCCCGCCAACTGCCCGCAGTGGGGTGATGCCCCAGCAGAGAAGGCGGACAGATGGCAGGGGCTGTGCTAGGCGGGCAGGCCTGGCCTCCCCCTCACCCCAGCCCACTGTCCTTGGCCTCCGGTCCAGCAGGGCTGGGGCGGTCAGCTGGGCCACACTCTTGGCGGCACTGATGGTCCTTAATGCTTCCCAGATCTAGAGGCCTCTGAGTATGGGGCTGTCAAGTAGAGGTGTGCTGAATGGCGACTCTTGTGTTTGAGAAGGCAGGGATGGAAGCAGTGGGGAGCAACATGCAGCCCGTGCCGCCTTCAGCCGCCTTCGTCACCTACTTGGCACGCAGCAGGCAGCCACGGCACAGTCTCGGGGCGCAGTGCTAGCACGCCTTAGCTCCCCAGACATGAGCCCACCTTCCGGTGCTTGCAGAGGGAGACTGGGTGCTTCAGGCCTCTACTGCCCCAGCCCTTCCCCAGGCAGGGGCTGTGCAGGCCTGACCCCCGCCCCGTGGTGCTGCCTCTTTCTTCTCCAGGGCTCGGAGCTGATGAATGCAGAAGCCCACCCATCGGGGCTCTCTGCAGCAGCCCCCCACATTCCCATCCCATGGTCTCTGCTCCCAGTGTCCCAGACTCTGCTGCCCTCAGCCCCATCTCTCACCTGGTCCCCGCCCACACTGGTTGGGTTATGTACACTCTGTGTGCAGACGTGCGGGAGGGAGCATGTACACGGGGCTACAGGTCCTATGTACACTGTGCATATATATATACAGCATATGTATATTTTTTTTACATTCATACATATATAGTACAGAGCATTAACCTTCTACCAACAATGGTTTTGTGATTTCATGTATGCCCTCAATTCTGAAATGTTCACTCACTCCAGGGCAAATCCAGGACTAAAATGAGGGCATGGCTCAGACTGGGGACACAGAGCAGGGTCCATGGGGGTGGCGGCCAGCAGCAGGGGGCCTGGTCCAGATGTGTGCACCTGCACCCAGAGACTGTCCCCAGCTCGTTCCTTGCATCTGTCCTTGGGGCTGCCCCATGCTCGGTGGTTAAGTCCATACAGCTGTTTATCCAAACACTAAGCCCTTCCCAGCTGGCATTCCAGATGTTTGTGCCTACAGCTGGGGAGGGTTGGGGTGGGGGGCAGCTTTGTGCTGAGTGAGGAAGCAGCAGCTGCAGCCCCCTTTCCCACAGCACCTGGAAAAGGCAGAGGGGCTTCCCCACCTTGTTCTGGGTGTGAGCTGGTCAGTCTGACCTGAGGCTGAGGGAGGGGGGGTGGATGACTTCTAACCACTGGGAGCCTCCCCCAGGCAGGACCAGGATTTCCATGGGCAGAGGCGGTGGGAGTGGGGGAGCCAGGAGGCAGAGTCTGAGTGCCAGGAGGGGAGGTCTCCCCACCCCTTCAGAGATTTGGAGTGGCCTCATGGGGGTGGGGCCCCTCCTCGAGGCACACTCAGCGCGGGGCCTCCTGTATGGTGACAACGTTCTCAGGGTCCTTTTATCTGTGTGTGACAGAGAGACCAGAAGAGGGGGTGAGGAGAAAGAGATGGTTCAGGGTCCCCAGCGCTGGGAGCGGGGGAGTATATACATCTTCCACAGCAGCCCTCAGTTGGGCCGGGCTGAGCAGGATGAGAAGAGAACCTGGCATCTGGGGATGGGAGATGGAGGTGTCAGGAGGGGGCCAGACAGGTTCAGTCCAGCACCTGCTCGGAGAAGTGCCACCTTCTGCTCCATTCAAACCACTCACCCGCCCTGTCACTCGGGAGCAGCCAATCGCCTGAGAGCCTCCTCGGGGCCCCGCCCCCTGCAGCATTGCCCCGCCCCCTGCAGCGTGGCCCACGCCCACTGGAAGACAGATCAAAACACACATTCTGCCCTGCTGGGGACAGATGCCAAGGCAGAGTGGCATCTTCAGAACCCCAAAGGGATCCCAGCGCACAGATAGACGGGCAGACGGTCTCCGGCCCCGTCTGAACCCCGGGTGGGTGGCAGACAAACGCGGGCGTGGCTGCAAGTGGACATAAGGCTCAGCCGAGGACAGCTCAGCAGTGGGTGCTGCCATCCATGCAGGAAGCTAAAAATCATTCCGGCACTTTTCAGCGGGGTTTTCGGGTTGAGTTGTGCCTCTGAATTTTGCCCTTCTTCTCCCTTTGATGAAAACTCTCCCTGCCCCAGGCACTGCCTTGCACTCCCGCCAGTGTCTCGGGAAGCACACAGCCTCAGAAGAAAGGGCGTGTTCTTAGAGTGACATACACAAAGCCACACACCGGAGCATGTGACTTGAGCCTGGGTGTGGGCATGTGCTGTGAAGTTCTATCAGAGAAAGACAGACTATGGTTAGTCACTGGCCACTGAGTCTGGCCACAAGGCTCTAGATTTCCTGTCATCTGGGACCACACAGACACTCCGTTTTCCTTCCAACAAGACGCAGCTGAGAGTAGCCAGGAGTCCCTGAAAGGGATCTCCCCCACTAGCCCAGTCCCCACTACAACGACAATAATAATACAGTCCCGGTAAACCCCAGTGCCGACTGCTCTCTCCCGGGATGGAAGTGCAAACAGACCCTTGCTCCCTTCCTCCCTGATTATCTGGGAGCTGGAATAATCTGTGTGTGAACATGTGGGTGAGCGTATTTACACACTTGCCAACCCTTGTCTAGCTTCTCTCACACCACGTGCACTGAGCTGCTGCCGCGCGGGTCGTCCCTCTGGCTCTGTCCTGCCTCTGCAGTCCAGGCACACACCAGGCCCCGCTGTCTGCTCATGCTCCTGCGTGAACCCCTTGCTGACATGGCTTCTCCTTTGAAACATATTTGGCAATGCTGCAGGTTTAGTCCTGTCCTTCCCCTCTGCCGTTTGGAGCAGAAATGCATGCACGTGCGCAGGCACACGTACACACACAAAACCCACACATGCAACAATCCATATACCCTACTCACCCAAATCCCCTCCCAACATGGCTTTTCCTGTTTTCTAACAGGTAATGGGGCATTGTTTGCCAGATTCATTTCCGTCCTCTATAATTCAAGTGCGTGCATGCACACACACACACACACACACACACACACACACACACACACACACACACACCAAACCCAAAGAATTCTCTTCTTATTGCATGCCCTGGACTCTGTTTTTAGTCCAGTCCCCAAAGCTCATCCTCCTACAAAGATAGAAAGCGCACACATCCCTTCATGTGGAAGCTCACCCCAGCATGGCTTTTCCTCGTTACACGTGTTGTCTCCACTGCATGCCCAGCCCTCTTCCCCTCCAATGCACACTGGCAACTGGCTGGCTTGATCTGCAGCACGCAGTTTGGAGGAGGGACTGTCTGACTGACGTGCCACAGTACTCACAGGTTGGTTTTTTTTTTTTTTTGAGTCCTGGGGAGAACCCAGAGGTTACTCTTTGTTCCAGTGAGACCTAAATGTCCTCGCTTCCCCTGGGAGTGGACTGGCTGGTGTCTCCCGGACAGAGTCTCCAGCCTGTATCCTGCCCTCTGCATTTGACCACAGGCAGCCCTGCCAGCCACCTCCTGTTCTCTTTAAGGACACTTTGCTCCTGATCCTTCCATTGTCTCACTCATTTCCCAGAGTTGCAAAGCATCCACAACAGCTGGTCTCCCCCTTATTGGAATCTCAGATGCTATGACCGCTCTGCTGTACCGCCACACCCCACGAGGTCCCAGCTGCTCTGGACTAGAGACCAGGGGCCAGGACGGCCATGTGTCTCTGCGTGGGCTCTTTGGTTAATTCTCCAGGAGGCAGCTGCTCCCCTTCCACCCTCAGGGGCTCAACCATTATGATACACTGCCTCAGGAAACCTTTTCTAGGGCATCTCTTTAGGCCTGGCCGGTGCAGGAGACCAGCAGTTCCTTAGGGCCTCTCATGCTTTCTCTTCTACCCCAAAGTTGTCCCGTGAAGTAAGACACCACTTCTCACTGGAGGAAAGGTGGTAACTTTCATTTGAGTCTAAGCCACTCTTCCTCAATGACGGAAGTAGGTCACGGCACACTGGGAGCGGCTGCTGAGTAGAGGTGAAGGAGCCCAAGCTCCCCCAAGCTCCAGGGGGTTAGAAAGCAGCTTGGTGACCAGCACAGTAAGATCCAATGGCACATTTGCTGTTGGGATTCCATTGCTCCTCTGGGCTTCAAATATCAGTTGAGTATCTGAGCATCCTTTGGGAGTAGTTAAGGGGCTTCTTTCTTCTCCAGCCAGAAAGTAGAGAAGAATTTTCTCTGCTTTGCCCCAGTTTATTATCCTAGAGACCTCCTAGAGGAATGGGGGCCACCGGGATGTTGTCCATGAGGATTCAAGATGGTGTCTGCTGAGCATACTTCCTCCCACACCCAAACTCTTTCCCAGTAGAGCTCTGCTTCCAACTCTGCCCAAACATAGGTGATATCAAGTCCAGGAGACCGGGACTATGTAGTCCTTGAGAGCTGAACTTTTCCCTCTGCCCAGGCATGTGGTGGGGGGAGCCCCCCATCTCTGGTTCCCATTGGCAGCCACACTAACATCCTTAAGTTGCCCAAAGCTTGTGTCTCTGATCAAGCCCCCAGAAGACCCAGGATCACGGGGGCAGGAGTGGTGGTAAGGTCTGTTTTCCATGTTCTTTGGCCTCTGTGGGGCTGTGGGGGCAACTTCTGACCGTGGAGGGTGGTTGAGGGGCAGGTAGGTTTGGCCTGAGAGAGGCGTGTGCTTCCTTTGGCCTTGGCTGTCTCGGCTGGCAGCTTTAGAAACCCATAGAAGAAATGAAAGGAGAGTGAAGCCCCAGCAGCTGGCCCGGGGGCTGCTGGTTTCCTAGGAGGTAAGGGCAGAGGGCTCCTGGCTCACCAGGTGGGCAGCAGCTCTGGTCCCTGTGGCCAGCAGGGGCCAGGGGACCTTCCTTCTTGTCTCCTTCGCTTTCCTCTGTCCTGCCCCAGGCCCGGCGTCCCAGCCCTGCGCCTAGGGGAACACAGGGGCCAGAGAGGCACTGCAGCTCATGCTGTCCTTGCCCGGGAGCCGGCGGTCATTGAACGTGTGCATGTTGATGACGGCGTCGGTCTTGACCATCATGGGAGGCTGCGGCTTGTGCTTGACCCGACGCTGGCAGGTGAGGGAAAAGCGAATCTCATCGAGCATGGTGCTGCAGAAGGAACGCTGCAGGGAGAGCAAAAGGGGCACACGGATGAGGCCTGGTCCTGCCACGCCTCCCTTCCTCCCACAGCCTGTGCTCAGGCCCCCTGGACACTCTCAGGCCTGTGCTTCCTGCGCCTTGGCCTGTGTGTATAACGTCCTGAGCAGGGCGCTGCATCTTATGCCCGTTTCACAGATGAGCACACTGAGGCCCTGGCTACACATCCACGCTCAAAGAGTTCACCTGTCTTGAAGAAGTATAGGTATCGGAGGGCAGTGGCTCGTCGGAGAGGCTCTCTGTGGTTTGTCTGGAAGGTAGTGACAATTCTCTTAAGGTTCAGCTTAGCCAGTGAGGCTGCCTCTCTCTCGGAGACAGCTTGCCTGCAGGCTGCATGGTACAAGGGAACAGAGCTTTGAACCC
This sequence comes from Sorex fumeus, assembly GCF_029834395.1. Classification (NCBI taxonomy): domain Eukaryota; kingdom Metazoa; phylum Chordata; class Mammalia; order Eulipotyphla; family Soricidae; genus Sorex; species Sorex fumeus. The sequence continues at coordinate 51,852,378 of NW_026606104.1, forward strand.
AAACTCTGTCTCTCACCAGCCCTGTGACCTCTCTGAGGATGCCCACACTCATTGGTCAGTATCCTCCCTCAACACTCCTTTTCTTCACTCTGGGAAAATTTACAGAGCCCTGACCTGGACCCATCCTGTTCTGGGTGTTAGGCATGCAGCAGTGAGCAAGCTCAGGGAACTCACGGTGAGGGGGGCAGAAACAGCTGCAATCCCCATATGAAGAGGATCAAGCAGCTAATGGGCTAGAGAGGGGCTGGGCATGATGGGAAGGCAGAGTGAGAAGAGGGCAAGTGGGTGACAACTTGACTGACCTGTAGAGACCAACCACTCAGGTGAACCTCAGGTGCAAAGGCCCTGAGGCGGAAATGCACTGAGAGAATGAAAGACTGCAAGGGCAGGAGAGCAGAGGAACGGAGGGAGAGGCTGATTAGAGATGAGAGTGAAGTGCAGTTCTCTGATGCTTACTCCAATTGCACCAGGGTCCCCACAGAATGTGGTGAATCTTTCCTGAGGTAGCAGACATTTAGTGGATTCCTTTCAGGTATACTGAGGCTCCCCCTTTTTGTTTTTTGATACGTTAGCATGCATGCTTTGACATCATCCTAGTAAAAAAAATGCACAAACCCTTATTTCACTTTCTAAAAGTAGGAAGTGGTCAAAACCTGTGGACTCTTAAAGAAGTGCTCGTCCTGCAAATCGCCTTGCAGAGGTTCCCTCTTCCCTTGTTGTGCGATGTTGGAAGATGGCTGCTAACCCTCACATTGAGCTGCCTCTGCTCTCTGCAGACCCGGCGTCCTAGGCAGGAGGAATTCCTTCCCGCTCTCTCCGTGAGGGAGAGGCTCATTTCTCTCCTTCCCCACATGGTTTCATGGCATGCCCCTTCCTACTGACTCAGTGACCATCTGGGCTTCTGGAGGAGAGGCCACTCCCAGCCTGCCCCGATGCCCACTGAAATCACCCTGTGCCTGAGGGTACTACTGCCCGGATCCACTGCAGACCGATCAATACAGTTCCCCGTGGGAACACAGGGCATTAGCACTGAAGCCCTTTCTCCCTGGGAGTGTCACCAGCTCGGGGCGCAGTGCCACCACCCAGACACCCTGGAATAAAGCAGTTAGGTTGAGGCTCATTTCACCACCTATGAGGTTGGGTTGGCTGCATTAGCTCTTTCCTGTTTGGAACAGGATGATTGATGATTGGAATTCCCATATATATCTGGAAGTGGGAGAAAGTCCAATGATGCCCTCTGTCCCTTCGCCCTGCACAATGGCTGCCGGGCTGCTCGCAGGGAAAGGAGGGGTTGGGATAAAGTCAGAGCGTAGCTTGGATGGGGACAACGTGGGTAGAGAGGGCGAGAGGAGGAGGAAGTTCAGACTGGAGAGTATTTTGTGGTCTGCCAGAAATGAAGCTCCTGCCCATCCCCCGCTCCTATCCCGCCCCACCCCCCACCCCCCACCCCCGCCTCCTAGTTTTTGGTCTCACCTGCTCTCGCTCTGCTGTTTTGCGGAGCTTATACACGAACTCGCCCACGGCCACCAGCACAGACAGGACGAGGCCGGCGGCCAGGACGATGAAGATGCCGCCAATCTTCTGGATGCCCAGGGCGCTGGCCTCCTTGCTCTCCTCCTCCGGGCACCCGCTGCCACGCCACCACTTCTCCTTCATGACGTGCAGCTTGTCCTCCTCCTGGAGCTGCAGGATGGCGATGGTGATCTTGTCCCGATATGGGGAGCCTGGGTGGGGAGGAGAGCCTGGACTCAGTGCACTGGTCCTGAGCACCCGCCCACTGAGCTCTGGAAAGTGGGCCCCTGTGGTCAGAGCCCCCTTTGATGGAAGGAGTGTTGATTTAGGATGCTGGGGAGAGGTTTGCAGCCTTTTGGACCAACAACAGCATCTACTGCTTTATTCACCCCCAAATCCCAGTTTCTGTTACTATAGTTACCCCCTTGACTTGATTTACCACTTTCCTTCCCCTTTCACCAAGGTGAAAAAACCCAGGAAGGATCGTGATTCAAGCTGTGTGCAGAGGCCCCTGGCAGATCGGGGCATCTGGGCTACCACCTCTGCAAGGGAAGGTCAGATGAGCAATGGCCTCTAAGCACTGACCCCTACTCCTTTTCAACTTTACCCCATTTGTCAGAATAGGGTTGTGTCCCACCACCCTTCTCCAGGCTTGATGGAGGGAGGAGGAGGGGAGAGGAGGCGAGAGGCTGGGGGGGTTGTGAGTGGTGGGTGCGACCCTGGCCCCCTCCCCTCATGCTTCGCTCACCCATGGGGGTGCCGATGCCGTAGCCCTTGGAGTCGATGAGGCCCCCAATCTGGGTGAGGTTGCAGTTGCGCTGGGTCACGTACTCGATGGTGGTGGACTCCATGAGCAGTGCGTAGTCAGCCGTCAGTGTCCTCTGGATGCCCTCCTCATTGTTCTTCACCAGTGCCGAGGGCTTGCTGCTCATGAAGGCCCACATCTTCTCGAAGGTGGAGATCTTGGACTTCTGGCCCCCCAGAGGAATGAGACATGCAGAGTTACTGAGTGCGCCTGGGTCCCAGCACCGCTCACCCCCCACAGGGCTGGGACACGGAATTGTCTCTGGGCCTCGTGGAAGGGAGTCACTCTGAGCAGGCAGCTGCAGCCGGGAAGGGTCGGGTCCCAAACTCACTGAAGGGAGTGTACCAGCCCGGAGCCCAGATTAGGCCCTCCTCCCGGGAAAACTCTCGGCTCTCTGCCTCGACAAGAGTGGTTTTCAGGTGTGTTTTCAAAACTGGACTTTCTTTCCTCTGACATGGATTAAAGGATTGCATGGGCAAGCTGCTAGCGGCATCAACTCACAGGCTCTTTGCAGAGATGACCAGAGGCAGGTACCGTCCCATTTCACAAATGGGAAAGTTGAGGTAGGACTATCTCAGGGGTAAAAAAACAGGGGTAAAGCAGACCTCCAGCTTGAGACCTGGTGTCTGATCACTCAGCTGCTCTGCTGCCTAATAGCCACTAACTATGAGGGTTCTCTGAGAGGGGAGATACATGGAGGATCCTGGGAACGCCCCCCCTACCCTTGTCCCCCTCCCCCTCACCACATGACTCCTGCGAGCTGTATCTTAGAGTCTAGGTGGGCCATCAGGACCACGGACGGCAGAGTGGAGAGAAGGCTTACCCCAGAAAGTTCTGCCTGCTGCTGGTGAGGGGATTCAGCACCCCTCAGGCCAGGCCTGGTGGAGAAGTTTGTCTGCCTGTCCTGGGCTAGCAGTGAGAGTCCAAGAGGGCCCTGGGGTAGGCAGGAGCAAGGCTAGTGGGCTCTGTCCTCCCTGACAGATGGCCAGGATGTCTGGTACGGCAGATTCTTTCCAGCTTGGTGCCTGCCTGGAGGGACCGGCCACCGCCACAGGTCCCAGGGGAGCAGGTGGCTCTCAGGCCTCACTGCACCCAGCTGTTTCCAAGGCTGGTTGTGCCTGCCTGTGACGTCAGCCTGTCTGACTGGCTCTGGCCCAGCTCCGGGGTACGTGACGGCTCAGGAGCTCGGGAACAGGCTAGCAGACCGGGGGGCGGTGGGAGGGGGCAGCGGAGCCTGCCAGGAGCGGCTGGCGTAGGAAAGTGTGTCTTCAACTCTCCTGATGCTGTCCCTTCCCAAAACAGCTCCTGGCACACCTGAGAACCCCCCAGATAGCAGGCAGGACCTCACTTGGAATTCCATCTGCACCTGAATCGGACAGGTCTAGGGCACTTCCCGCACAGGAGACCTCCCCCTACCTGAGTCCTCCCACTGGCTCCACTCTGCCTGTGTCCTCTCTTCCTCGGTTCTCTTGGCCTAGGTCCTCCCCACCAGAGGTGAGACTGAGCAGGAAGGGCTGGCGTCTCTCCCTCCACTGCCCAATGCATGTTGGGGAACAGTTTTCCCCATTGTTCCCAGACACGCTGCGCACCAGGTCTGGGTAGACGTGGGGCAAAGGATGACCAGGGTGCGTGGAGAAACCACTCTGGGAGACTGCTGATGGCTGCTCACTGTATTGCCAAGTACAAACCTATTTTATAGAGGGTCTTGGCTTAAGAGGATGGTCCAACCACATAAAGTTTAGCATTATAGACCTATGACCTTCCCAACTCTGCTTTGCCTTGGCCCTATCCCAATGAGGGCTAGATGCTGCAGTTGGGAATGACTCTTGAGGGGGAGGTGAGGCTCCAGGCAGGATGCGTGGTGCTTGTAAAATGTGCCCAGACACTCCCTACTGGGTGCTATGCAGGGGCAGGTCTTATCTGCTCTGGTGCCTGTTGCCATGCTCCACACCTGCAAAATGCCTGCCTGGTCTGGTCCCACTTCTAGCTGGTCCTGGCTTTCTGCGACCCCCCATCCACTGCTATTCTTTGCTCTGCCACTCACCCCTCTTCACGTTCTGTTTCCCCTAGTGGATCCCCGACTCCCTTCCCCTCACACACAGTGTTTTTCCTGCCCTGGCTCTCCCCTTAAGAACCATCCCTTTTGCCCATAGAAAACATCCCTGATTTACTGTTCTTCCGGTTCTGTAAACATTCCTTACTTCTGACATGATTTCTGGCGTTCAAAGTCTCCTGCTCAGGCTTTCTGTTGCATTCTGCCACCTTTCCTGAGAGTGTCTGTGGCCCAAGGCTTCTCCCTGGCTCAAATAATCTGGTCTCCTGGTATCACCTCCTGCCCTGGGCGTGTGCCACGCCTCATGGCTCTCTGAAGCCCAGGAGCGATGGGCTGTGTTCCCGCTGCACCCACAGGAAATGGGTTCTGGCCACATGCTCTCTGCCCCTCGCCTGATGGGGGTGATGGCGGCCAGCTGCGATGCTGGGTGTCGTGCGTGGCCAGTCCCACAATGATGGAAGGGAAGGCAGCTCCATCTGATGCTCCGCGGGGAGGAGCCCAGGGTCTGGCGGGGATGCAGTCTGAGGGACACAGCATGTGCAGACCCAGAGCAGCTGCCATGTCTCCTGACCCTCTCATGGCTCATCTCTGCTGCCCAAGGACCCTAAGTGAGGGGTTATCTGTGATGCTGCAGTGGATAATGACACTTTCTTCCCACACCACCTCCTTCTTCCATTCCCAATGCAGTTACTTTTCCGAGAATCCATCCTAACTACTCCACTAATCAAACCCTTCAAGTCCAAGCAAACCTGCTTGCAGATTCCCAGACTCTTTGACCACGTTGCCCACCTGCTGACTGGGAATTCTATCTCCTCTCCTGTCTCCAATGCTTCTATTCGTCTTCTATCCCAGGTCCTCTTGTGTTCACAGTGTCCTTATTCTGGCACAGGTGGGAACTCTGGGTTGATAAGGGTTCCCTTCACCTCCTATTCATGCCTGTCTGCACGCAAGCTTCTTTCCACCCTCTATCCATCTATCACTCCACCCATCCATACTCCATCCAGCCATCCAGTCATTCATTCATACATCCATCCACCCACCTATCAGTCCATTCACCCCTCCCTCCCTCCTCCATCCACCATCCATCCATCACCCATCCATCCCTTTTCTATCCATCCATTCATTTCTCCTTCATCCCTCTCATTCATCATATCCATGTTCTTAGCCACTAACCCACACATCTCCACATGAGTTCATTCAGTCATCTGACTATCTATCAGCCTGTTACCTGTTTCCCTACCCATTTACCCAGCTCTCCCTCCATCCATCTGCTCACTTCACCTATCCACACACAACCACCCCTCCACTTCTCCACCTGCCCCGTCTAACCCACTCACTCTCCAGGCAACCCGTTCACCATCAGTACATGTAAAGCCCTAACTACTCATGCCTCAGAGTGGGAATAGAACTTCCCCCTCCTTCTTCAATCTCTGGCCTGCTTCTTCACAACACCACTTCCATGCATAGGTACCGGAGAGAGACCCCAGGAACACTCCATAACAAGCGCCAATAAACCAGCTGGGGACTGGGAAGGCCCTGATGCCGATGGACTTGAGGGAGAGACATTTCGGTATCAAAGTCTCTAGCAAGTAAAAACACGGGAAGAGGAAGATGGGAAGAGATTCCAGAGAGCCTCGCCAGTTGAGAGGTGACAGTTAGACATGAAGCTGGTTGCTACTTCAAGAGTTTATGATTTCCCAGCTTCAGGAGCCAACAATCCCCCTGCAGTAGCTTTAGGCAGAAGCTCTGATACCTGCTTCTCTCTGAACCCCCCCCCCGCCCCACACACACACACCCGACTGTGCCTGTACTCTGTGCTGGGGCCCTTTCTCAATTGTATCATTCATGACTCTTTCCAGTTAAGTTCTGCCCTTGATTCTGATTCCTGGGCACATCCCTGGGATGCTTCCCTCGGGCAAGCAGGTGCCCCTGGAATGTCAGGTCCCTCTCCCATCTCCCCAGGGCCAGGCGACAGCCCCCAGCCCAGCCATCAGCCCCTCCTAGTCCCACGGCTCCAAGTCATCCTGCCTGTCCTAACCGGTGGGAACCTTAATAAGCATTGCTTCAGGGCCAGTCACCCAAATCAATTAATGGAATTGTTTGGAGAAGCCAGTATAGGGCAACGTGCCAGGATGGAGGAGCTTTTTTTATCAGGGAAATTGGCAAGAAAGTAAGTTTCAGGCTTATGACTTTCAATTCCAACCTCCTCAAAGAAGTAAATTGATTTTCTCCAACTGAAGATACTTAATCTTGAGAATTTAACATTTCTGTACAAGAAAATGTATATCGGTATATATATATACATATATATATGTATATTTCAAAGGGGGTGAAGATCAGGGGTTGCATGCAGGGAGGCGTGGCAGCAATGTGAGTCCGGGTTGGGTTTCCATGTGGAAAAGGAGACTTTCCCTAGATTAATTGGCTTTCCTGCCCCTTGGGGGAGGAGTCTGTGGTCTTACTGGATCCATGTGCTTGAGCAACTACTCAGGTCTCCTGGGTTATGTCTGTGCGGACCAGATCTAATACCTCTACAAACTCTTGCAATCCCCCTGGCCAGGCCAGACTTTCTGACACATTGGTGTCTGTACTTGTTCCTAAGACTTAATTGTGCAGAAACATGGGCTGGTCATGGGGGGAGTGTGGGATGAGGCTGCGGGCTTGTCCCCGCAGTGGGAGTGCAGGCTGGTGATGGGACTATGGGGGGCAAAAGGCGAGAGGGGTGCAATCAGCTCCCCTCCCTCCGGGCAAGCCCACAGGAGGGCCTTTCCAGGCGAGCACTGCAGCTATGCATGTCTGTGAGGACTGCTACTAGGTGGGCTGTGCGCCCGGCAGGGAGAATTGAACACTAAGTCTTGACATTGAAGATAGACAGGGCAGGACCACCTGAGCCCATTGACTTCCTGGCTTGTGCAGAAAAGGTAGCAATTGCTCAGGAGAACAGCCCTTGAGCTGGGAACCCCTCTTGCCCAGGCAAGCACCTGGGGAACCATGGGAAGGTGGGTGCAGGCTGCAGTGCTTCAGTGGACCCGTCTGCTCAGCTGCTAGGACAGGCGAGTCTGTGTAGGGGGGCGGCTGGCCAGCACCAGGGGCTAGGCGGCTCCCATGCAGGCCGGAAGCAGTATTCCCTCCTGTGTGAGGCCCCTTCCCAGCAGTACCGCCACGGAGGGCTGAATCCGCGACACCCTCTCCCCCCAAAGCTCTCCTCCCCGTGGGCAGCGCGCTGTCCCTGCATCCCTGCATTTAGCCGACATCACTGCACAGCCGAACGGGGCCTTCAAAGGCCTCCTTTTTCATCTCCTAATTAATTTTTATCTTCCAAGACGAAGGGAGGACAACACAGGAGATGTTGTATGTGATGTTGCTGCTCTCTGACAACTCTCAAATGAGATTTCCTTAGGAAGGTGGGGGCTGCCTGCAGCCACCATCCCCTAGGCTGCAGGGAGGAGGTAAGGGGTCTGGAACCCCCCAAGAGTCCTGCTTCGGGCTGCTGTCTTTGGATGTGAATGCCCTCTCCTCTCCTCTCCTCTCCTCTCCTCTCCTCTCCTCTCCTCTCCTCTCCTCTCCTCTCCTCTTTCCTCCCCTCCCCTCCCCCTCCTTACTCCTCCCCTCCCTTGTCTCCTGCCCTTCCCTCCCCTCTCCTCCCCCTCCCCCCACATTCTCTCATTCATGGAGGCTTTTCAGATGGCTTGCAGCCTCCCAGGAAATGCACTAACCATGGAAGTGAAGGGCACAACGGCCCTCACTCCAGAGAGCTCAAGGCTGTCATCTGCTTTGCCCTGTTCACAGCATTCTCGAAATTTCTCTGCCGGTTCCTCCTTTAATGCTGACCAGGTGGTGAACTGTGGCTGCCGCCCTAAGCAAGAGCAGACACGGGGACACTGACCCTGGAGCCAGGAGGCTCATACCCTCACCTGGAATCTCAGAGCTGTGTGAAGTCAGTGCCAGCTAGTCTCAGAGTCCTGACTTCGGCCTGTGGAACTGGACATGATGTTGACAAGTGTTACCTCCCAGGGCCTTTCTGAGGAGGAGATGGAGGAAGGGGGACGGGCACATAGTACACAGGGTGTGCTCCATAACCCTGGCGATGATGAGCTTTGCCTCGGTCTCCCCACACTGGGATCTACTCCTGGGGCTGACTGCTGCCCAGACCTGGGCCCAGCCCTCCCATGGACACACACACACATGCAGGGCAGGAAAGAGACTGTGTGCAGAAGGCCCTAAGTATTTGCTGCCCATGTGGACAAGGGCTCTGTCACGCCCTGCTGAGACTGCAGGTCAGTTGGTGAGCCTCCAGCTTTCTAAGCTGAATTCAGTCTCTCCTCTGGCCCTTCTAAGGGGCAGTGGGCTGCTGCTGCTTAGCGAGGGGTTGGGTTGAGGATGGGGGATGGTCAAGCAGCTCAGCAGGGTTCAGGGCAGAGGCGAAGGTGCTCAGGGAGCAGGAGGGGGGGGTGTTGGTGTTGAGCAGGGGCCTTCTAGGAGAGTGCTGTGCTTCCAGCTCCTCAGCAGAGGTCACATCCAGGCCCCACCTCTGTGACCGCCCCAACAGCTGCCCCTGAACAGGCACCTGGGAGGAAGAGCACTGCTCTGTTCAAGGGGAGGGCCACGTGGCCAGAATCAAGAGGAGCGAGCCAGCCAGGGGATGTGGAGTTGCCGATTCTAGCTGAAGGCTCCCTTGAGCAGAGGCTCCTGCATCCCAGCCAGGGCCCGGGACAACACCTTCCTGTCTCCTTTGCCCTCCTCCTGGCTCTGCTGACTGCAGGGCAGGTAAGTGAGGGTGGACCCGGCTGAGGTGCAGCTTTACGCCAAGGACAGAGGCTCGATGGGGAGCTGGGACGAGTCTCCTGGAGGCCAATCGGAGCCTGCTAGCACAGAGGGAGGTAAGGGCGGCACCGAGCCTGCGCGGTCTTATTCCTGCCGCTTGCCTTTGATGGAGCTCTGCTTAGAGACGGGCTCATGAGTAATGCATGAGAGATGCTCGGGCACAGTGGAAGGCGCGGGAGCAGGTGCATTCAGAGGCCTGGCTGCTGCGCTCACTCACGCCCCAGCTAGGCACCTTGGGGGAAGAGTCGGGCGCCTGTCAGGGACAAGCCTCCCCCGTCCCCTCACAGGCACATGTGGGCACTCTGGCACGCACCTGTGCACTCTCGCCCAGACGCAATCCCCGCTGTGCTCCCCTGACCCACATCCATGCGGACACCCTGTCCAAGCACAGAAACGAGCACCCCCCCCCCCCCCCCGCCAAACACACACACACACAGCAAACTCGTGGGCAGGGCTCACGTGCTCATAGCAGATCCATCCAAGAACCACACCTCTGTGCATACTAGCCTGCTGCAGCTGCAGGCTGCATGTGTGCACACACACATACTCACATGTATGAACACACACAGCGGGATGCAGAGAAATCCCCTCGTGCCCTTCCCTCTAAGTACACACTTGTGACCTCAAAGAAAGGCTTTGTCTCTGGGCTTCTCAGGGTCAGCAGTCACCCAAGACGGGTGAGGTCCCCTCCACTCCTCGCCCCTCGCCAAGCAGCTGCTTCCACTCAGGAGGGACAGAGGCAGCTGTGGGGAGACGCTGCTCGGGTTCCGAGCCTGGGAGGTGGGGGGGGGACCCTCCTGCCTGACTCCTCCCTTCTCTCCTCTCCTAAGACTCCTAAAGGATCACTCAGAGGCTGGGCCTGAAAGAAAGAAAGGACTGGAAGATGGGAACCAGAGCCCAGACTGGTGGAGAGCAGTTGACAAGCAAACTGGCCCCCGGCCAGAGTTTCCAGACTGAGCACTTCTGACAAGAGTGGCAGGAGTGGTTCTCAAAGACAGGACCCGGCCAGCAGCAGGTGCATCACTCAGGACGTGTTAGAAATGTGCATTCCTGCAGCTGAAGAGTGAGCTCAAAGAAAGGGTCAGCCCTTTGAAGGCCTTGCACGCTCGGCAAGATAGATGCCACCTAGCTATAATAACCTTGGGGGCCCTCTGAGCATGGCTGGGCTCACACATTGAACTATCTGGCCCACCTAACTGAGTATAACTGCCCCCACCAAACCCAAACCCAAAACAAACAAAACCTCTCCAGAAATAAACTTTCTTGGTTCTGCTTTTGCCATAAATAGGTGGGAATCTATTGAACCAGAAACTCTGAGGGTACGTCCAGACATCTAGGGTTCCACCAGCCTTCCAGGTGACCTGAAGTTAAACTGAGGCCTGCATACCATGGTCTGGAACAACATTTCTCATGGCTCCCTGTGGGTCCCAGGGTACTCCAAGGGGCCACAGATATAAGTCACATAAATAGGAGACCAAGGCATGACACCAGAGGTCAGTTGGCAGGATGAAGAGATCACAGGAAGGAAATACAAGAGGGGAAAGGGAAGAAACACTGGCCCCAACCATAGGTGTGGGAGAAAGGCAGGCCTGCGTCCACCTCCAGCTTCTTCAGCCGTGGGTCGGACAAGTGCCTTCGCCTCCTAGAGCTGCCAGGTGTAAAAGTCGACCAAAGGGCAGTTGCTAGCTCCCTGTGCTGGCCATGGAGATGGAGTGAGGCCAAGCATTTAGTGCCACACCTGGCTCACAGGGAGCACTTCTGGGAGCAGCTCGTGGGAACCACTGCTTCTCCCATCAGCCGTTCAGCCAGCCCCTCACTCTTTGCCACTGAAGCAGAAGGTGAAAAAATTAAAACGAGTCTGGGAAGTAGGTCAAAGCCATACAGTGTCTGGGAGCAGCCAAGTCAGAGCCAGAACACAGTCTTGAGTGGGTGGCAGGACTTCCTGGGGGGCCCCTGTGTTCCTGAAGCTTGATGTGCGGAGGTATGAAGCCTCTTCCCTGCTTCTGATGTGCCCCCTGCAGCCATCCTGGAGGGCGAGTGCTCTTCCCCATGCCAGACCAGCCTACAAACAGGGCTGCCATGGAGACTCAGAGCCAAGGGCATGAGGGCCCAGGGGCTGCGTGTGTGTTTAGATCTCTCCTCTCCTTCCCTCCTCCCAACCCAGCCTCTCCAATTATTCAAGAAGATAGGAACATTCCACCACTTGCCCCAGAAACAGAGGTTCTAGCATCTGTCCTGGGACCAGCTGAGATGGCCTCATCATCACAGCACCCCAAAGCAATGGTGCTGAGCCCTGGAGGGGGGTATCTGGCTCATGGACTGTGATTGAAGAGAGTGAAGGGTGTGTGTGTGTGTGTGTGTGTGTGTGTGTGTGTGGTGTGCACGTGCGTATGCGTACACATGTGTATGTGTGAGTTTGTATGTGGGGGTGTATATGTGAGTTTGTGTGTGTGTGTGGTGTGTATGTGAGTTTGTGTGTTGGGGGAGGTATATACGCAAGTTTTTGTGTATGTGGGGTCTGTATGTGAATTTTTGTGTGGGGGTATATACACAAGTTTGTGTGGGGGGTGTATGTGAGTTTGTAAGTGTGCATGTGTGTGAGTTATTTTGTGTGTGAGGTATATATAAGACTTTGTGTGTATGTGTGGTGTGTATGTGAGTGTGTGTATACGTGTGTGTGCGAGTTTTTTGTGTATGAGTTGTATATGCAAGTTTGTGTGGGGGCTGTGTGTATGCGAGTGTGTGTGTGAGGTTTTGTGTGTGAGTTGTATATGAGAGTTTGTGTGGGGGCTGTGTGTATGCGAGTGTGTGTGTGTGTTTTTTGTGTGTGAGTTGTATATGCAAGTTTGTGTGGGGGCTGTGTGTATGCAAGTGTGTGTGTGAGGTTTTGTGTGTGAGTTGTATATGAGAGTTTGTGTGGGGGCTGTGTGTATGCGAGTGTGTGTGTGAGGTTTTGTGTGTGAGTTGTATATGAGAGTTTGTGTGGGGGCTCCGTGTGTGTGTGTGTGTGTGTGTGTGTGTATGTGTGCTAGCAGGGGTCAGCATGCTGCGGCAGGGCAGGGAGACTCTCACCTTGAAGAAGGTCATGGTGGCGCCATCCTTGACGGCCCCATACTCGATCTTGGTCTGTTTGGCCAGGTCATCGGCGGAGTCAATGGGTGACTCCATGCGCTCCACAGTCAGGAAGGCGGCCAGGTTGGCCGTGTAGGAAGAGATGATGATAAGCGTGAAGAACCACCAGATGCCCCCGATGATGCGTGTGGACAGGGCTTTCGGCATCAGCTCAGAGCCTGGGAGAAGGAAGCAGTCTGTTAGTGCCAAGTGCGGCTAGACACAACCCAATCCTTTCCTGGAGGAGGAGTGTGAGTCTGCCCTGACATTAGCATCACCTGGGAGCTTGTGGTTTAGCCACTGGCCCCCATTCCCACCCCCTCAGAGCTACTGAAGCAGCCACAGCAGGTGTGGGGCCAGAAATCTGAGTGTGAGAAGCCCTCCTAGGGATTCAGGCACAGGCTCGAGTTCAAAAGTGGCTGTTGTAGCACGGCAGGCTGCTCAGACTGTTTGCATCGAACCCTGAGCCTGACTCCTAACTCTGTGTCAGAGGTGTCCACGCTCTTGTCATGCTGGGTGGCTCCCCGATCTCTGGGACCCCGTCAAGCCCTGAGCCTCGTCCTTCCTCTGTCCCAGCCTCACCCCAGACCGCATCCCTGCAGTGCTATCATTTGAGGAGAAATTGTGTGGGAAATAAAGGTGGTGTACAAATGCAAGATTGCTACGCGGTGCTTTGCAGGAGGAGAAAATCAACACTTTCTGAAGCTCTCCGCCCAGTCAGATCGCTCTTCCTCCCCGACCTTCGGCGAGGCACACAATTTAGATGAAACCTTCTAACTGAAGTAATTAACTAGGCTGCTTTCAAGAGATTTAAATAGCAAGTGACTCCTGAACTTTCCAGAATATTTGGACTGGCAATCTGAAAAGCGTCTGCTTTGATATGGATGATTTTTCTTTTTTTTTCTTTTTTTTTTTTTCAAAGAACTCACTCAAGGGAGAGTTTTCAATACGTAACTATTTTTCTCCCTCCTAATCAAAACCTCGCAGGGAATACATCAGGGGCTAGTGCTTTGAATAGCAGCAGGAGGTGGACGAGGAGAAGCTATTACGCGTGGAGGGGCTCCCCGGTCTCTCCTGCCTGGTGCGGAACAAGGATGATGAACCACAGAGCAAGGTGAGTCTTCTGGCCACCACGTACTGCCAGCAAGGAGGAGGTACTTCTCGCGAGAGTTGCCTTGGGACCTCCAGGCTCCAGGGAAGCCATCAAGGCGTCTCAGTTTCCCCTCCCAACCAGCTACCCACAGTCTCACCTGCCTTGCCTTTCCCCTGATTGTCCCAAATTGGGAAAACTCCCACCATAGGAGAAAGACTTATTTCAGTTGTTTGGTGAGCCCTGTCGGCTCTGCCCCTGTCTGTGTCTGTGCCACAGGCCCTGAGCAGGTGCTCAGCTAGTCAGCTGGGTGGCTTGTCCAGGTACACTTTCCAAGACAGGTTCCATGAGGCCACATGCTCTGGCCCCCAGACAAGTGCATGGAGGTCAATAGTGCCTGTGAGCACTTTCCCCAGTGGCCTCTGACAGGGCTGCCCTCAGTCAGCTGTGGGTCCTATCTGTCCCCACTGCAGTCCCAGGTCCTCACAGCACATGTCTGTCCTCTACTCCCAGGCAGGGCCATAGCCTCAGTCAGGCCTCTGGAACCTAATCTAGGCACAGTGCTCCCCACCACAGGCTCAGCTTGATGAACCAGAGTCCATGGTGTGGGGACCACCGGAGGGGTCAGCACCAGCATTCACAGAGGTCCATGCCCACATGCTGAAACAGGAGGGGCCAGGAGGAGCCCTGTAAGCCATGCACGGGTGGAGGCAGCTAACTTGCCGGGGACACGCAGTGCTGTGGGGCATCCAGCTGTCTCAGCCCAGGCTTCCCGAGGGCACTGGCTCTGCTGTGGGTCCCCGGGGAGAGGGAGCCGGGGAAGGGCAGCAGGCCCAGGAGAGGTGCCTACCTTGCTGCATGAGGGAGCCCATGCCGAACCAGAAGCTGTTGAGCAGAGTGAAGTTGTTCTCCACCACCTCGGAGCCTGGGTTGCAGGGGTGAGCGTCGTACCACTCATAAGGGCTGAATCTGCAGCAAGAAGTGGGGAGCAGAAGATGGGGCTCTGAGCTTACAGGGGCGTCCAGGCCCCTCGAGAGGGGGTTCAGCCCGCACTGTGTGCCGGCAGACCACGTGTACATGCGCTCTGCTCTGCGGGCGCTGGGTGGGACACTAAGGGCCATTTGGCTTCTCGTTCTTTATTTATTTCGTGGCCTTATCTGGTTGTAAAAGTGATTCAACAGCAGGCCTTCAAATTAAAAGTGCAAATGCCCTTCCACCTAGCAATTCAGCCACAATTATCCAGCCTAGAAAAATGCTCCCGATGAGCCAAGGGAAGTAGGGAGGGGGGTTACGGAAGCATTGTTTGTAAGAGGGAAAACTAGAAACCACCTCCATGTCCTTCAATAGAGAAGTGATTACATCCACAAAGCCATCAGACAGCTGTTAAGGAGGACAGGAGGCTTCCAGACGGCTGGCAGGAAGAGATCTTCCACATGCATTGTTTAGTTAAAATGGGCGATAAAAATAAGCACAGCCACATCATGTGCACAGAGTCCTGAAGACGTAACTCTCTACCCCCTTCATAAACCCGGCGAAGGGGGCAGGCCAGAGACCGGAAGGCTCAGAACTGAGAAATGCTGGTGTTTGTGCCGTGGACGGGGAGTCAGAAAGGCAGAAGCAATATCAGAGCCGCCTGTTGCATGGTCGGATGTGAATCTCTACAAAGGAGAACACAGGCTTTTGAATTACTCGCATACTTTAGAAACTTGAAAGGGATGAAAGTACAGCACACTCTTTATCAAGCATTCAGGTGGGATGGAAGAATACGTTGTGAATATGAAAGGACTGTGAGCCCATCCCCCGGGGAAAACAATGTGCATAATCATTCCCCACAGCGTTATCTCTGAATATACGAATTATGTGCGGCAGGAAGAACATTTTTAAGATCCTCCCTCTACCTTCACGGGAAGAAAAGTCCTGATAGGGGCAGGATGCTGACTGACTTGAGAGTTTCAGCGGAGGAAATGTCAGCTGTTGGAAGCTACTGGGGCAGGGAGACTTGGGGAGATGGAGACCTGGGGAGGGAGACCTGGGGAGACGGAGACCTGGGGAGATGAAGACCTGGGGAGACGGAGACCTGGGGAGAGAGAGAGACCTGGGGAGACAGACTTGGGGAGAGAGACCTGGGGAGATGGAGACCTGGGGAGATGAAGACCTGGGGAGAGAGAGAGAGAGACCTGGGGAGAGAGACTTGGGGAGAGAGACCTGGGGAGATGGAGACCTGGGGAGACAAAGGCCTAGAGGAAGTGCCCACGCTGGAACCCCTGGGAAGTGCAGAATGAGGAGTCTCCGAGGAAGCCAGGAGAGAGAAGTGTGCAGGGAGCTGGGTTTCCTCCTTTGCTTTATCCCTTCCAAGGGCCATTCCCGGGCTCCACGCGCTGCTGTTAAACGTGCCTTGCTCTCTGGGGCTTTCGCCTGCCTTTCCCGCTGCCCTCTAAAGCTTTCCTAAATCGTCCTCCCGTCACTGTGGCGCCGGGGAGAAGAATTTCATTTGCAGAAAGTGGGATGAGAATTGCAAAGGAGACTCAAAGCCAGCCGGGGGTTCCAAAAGGGGCCCACCTTAAAATGGGCACTGGTGGAGGGATGGGTACTTGATCATTGTATAACTGAAACCCAAGCACAAAAATTTGTAAGTCTACAACTGTACCTCATGGTGTTTCACTAATAAAAATTTTTAAAAAGGGTGGGGGCACCTTCTGGTCCAGGAATCTAAGCTGTCCTGGGACATGCTACTGGTCAAGGGGAGGTTCCTGCAAGTGGGGACTTTGGAGAAGCTTAAATGTGGCCCCCTTGGGGCCTTTCTGGGAAGGACTGCTGGGGGGGAGGGGGAACCGCCTGGAATGTGGAGGCCAATGAGGACAGGCTGGCGGCTGCAGGCCCAGGCATGGTGGCCAGATGAGGACACTGGCAGGCCTGGATGAGCCCTGCAGGAGAGCCAGGCCCAGACCCCCTCCCACCCCGACTCCCAGCCACAGCAGCGGGGGTTGGCAGGGAGAGGTGCAGGCTGCTGAGGGGTAGGAGTGAGGCAGCAGCTAGGTGTCCAGTGGGTGCTGCCTCAGGGGCCTGGGTGTGAGAGAAACAGGAATGCTGGGCCCAAGCTGGCCTCACTCTGTACTTGCTGTGGGCAGTGGTGAGCGTGGTTTGGAGGACTGTCTGAGCCTCCTAACTCGAGGGGAGCCTACAGGTTTGGGCAGGCGAGGGGGACTCCTCAGGCAGGAGGGAAGACCAAGTGCAGAGCATGCTGTAGTTTCAAAGAGCCAGTGATGTGCTCACACCAGAACATCATCCCCATACAGGCCACTCAAGGACTCTGGTCCCAGGCCTGCCTGCTGCCTCTGGGGAGTGGCCACTGAGCCAGAGCAGCACCTGGGAATGTGTAAGGGCCCCAGGCCAGAAGGGGGCCTGGTCCTCCCCTACATTTCTAGCTTTGGGGACACTCAAGGGTGGGGCTCGGTGTGCCTTCACCCCAGATATGGAATTATTCATGACACAGCCACTCGTGCCTCTGGTGGATGTGAGTGGGTGACATCAGGGGTCAAACCTAACATTTGCAGATGCTTTTAGCCCTTCAGCCGTCCCTGGGGCTCCTATTTGGGAATGAATGAGAGTAAAGAAATAACCAGTTCTAGGGGTCATAGGGATAGCCCAGAGGTCAGAAAGCTCAGAGATAACTTGTGCTTTGCCTGTAGAAAGGCAACTTTGACATCCTGTATGGCACAACCTCTGGGCACCCCTGAGTGTGACCCTGCCAGTTCCTAGCACCAACCAGCTAAATCACAGAACTGAAGCATTGGCTCCAGCTCTTGACGGAACCTGACCGTTAAATCCAGCCAGTTGCCCAGGACTCTCAGCATTACTCCAGAGCGCCTTTCCCCACCCCTCCTACCCCCAAAGAATCCTAGAACCCTAGAATAGGCTTCTTGGTTTCAAGCACTGTTCCCAGCTGAGACCCTCACTACATTGAGGGGACCACTGAGGAGGGAACTATTTATAGCTGAGGAGGTGGTTCAGAGTGGCTTAAGGGTGGTCCTACAGCCAGAGAGTTGGTGGTGGTGGGGCCCGAATATAGCCCCAAGGTCACAGGAGAGGTGTGGGATGGCTGTGGGGCAAACAAGGAAGATGCCCCTAAAGTGATGGGTGGGGGGTTCTCGTAGGTACAGTTTGAGGCTGGCAGAGGGGTCCTCAAGGACGAGGAAGTGAGCACTGGCAGAGCAGCAGAAGCCCGAGTCCTCTGGGAACGAAGTGTGCCCAGCCCCAATGCCTAGCCCTGTCCCCCTTGGCAATAGGATGGAGTGTGCCCAGTCCCAATGACCAGCCCTGACCCCCTCAGGGACAGGATGGAGTGTGCCCAGTACCAATGACCAGCCCTGACCCCCTCGGGGACAGGATGGAGTGTGCCCAGCCCTGCTGCCTGGTTCCTCTAGCCTGCCCGGGGGCTGAGCTGGGCTGTGCCTCCCAGCCACAGCAGCATGCTCTCCCGTATTCTCAGCTGAGAAAGTCCTTCCCTCCCTCTTATTCCTTCACCCTATCTCGGCACAAAGCAGAAGGCTCTGGGGGCAGAGATAGGCCTGAGAAGTTGCTGGAAGGCTTCGGTAAAGTTGGGCAGGTGCAGTTTGCAAAATGCCAGATCCAGCACCTGGGGCCCTCCTCACCCTTCATGAGGTCCACCCCTTGGGACATCCACAGTCACAGGGAAGGGTCCACAGGCCAGTGGCCACATGGAGCAGGCTACAAGGTTACACCCTCCACCCTAACTCCAATGGGTGCCCGGCAATACCCTGAGTCTTCTCCGCACATTGTGTGTTCTTGCCGGCCCTCCTTGTTGCCTAGATCTGTCGGCTCTGGGGTCTTCCCTTACTAGTGTGTGCTTTCCACTACCCACTGCCTGGCCACCATGTGGCTCGGTACTTTCTGCCTGGCCTGCACACATCTGTGTTTGCCACCCTGGCTTAAAGTGGGACAGGACTGAGCAGGAAGCTCAGCTCTGCCAAGGGAAGACCTTTGGCCTGGCAGACGGCCTCTCGGAGCCTCCCGCCTCTGTCTCGGTGAGCGGAGGGTGATTAGATGCTCTCCCTGGTCTGAGGTAGAGTCAAGGGGACTGGGATGTGTGAGGGAGGGGTGTGCTATGACGCTGGCCCTGCCTCTCTGGCTCTGAGACCCTCCCTTCTCTCCTCAGGAGCCTGGTGTTTTAGCAGTACTGGTATGCCCCTCTCTTACAGAAAGTCTCCTCAGACTAACCTAGGGAAGGGGCTCTGACCTGGCCAGGATGGGGTTTCAGGAGGACTGGAAAGCAAGTATACCTGCCAGTAGCCGAGGAAAGACTTGTGAGTGAGCAAGCATGAAATTTTGTTGTGCAACTCACACTTCCTATAACCCTTGAACTTTGTCCTCTTTCCCCTTGACCTTTGGCCTTTCCCCCACCCCCAATCCTAACAGATAGTCTCCTGTGTGTTTGATGTTGAACCAGGTCCAGTTATGAATGAATGGAGGCAGGGAGAGATAACAACAGGCCTCTGAGATCACTCCTGGGCTTATCCAGCCCACAGGCTCCTCTCTTCCTCAGAGGAGAGTCGACAGAGGCCTTCTGGTAGGACACTTTAAGGTCATCATGCAGACCCGGAAGAAGGAGGGTCATCTAATCATGTCACAGGGAATAGACCCCATTCTCCAAGGAGCCATCAGCCACTAATGAATGCCCAGAACTGCCGGCTCTACTCCCAGCCTGCCCCATGGAAATCCTTAGTCCAAACTTGTTTTCCTCACACTAGCCCTTCCAAGTAGGTGGCCTTTGAGGGGTGAGCAACCAAACTTGGGCTCAGGAAGAAGGCCACAGATCAGAAGAGGAGCGAATCAGATGAGCAGAACTGGTGGTAGGGAAGATTAAACTTTGCAGGGGGCTGTACTCAAACAGTGCTAAGAGGTACACAGGTCACTCCTGGCAGTACTCAACCACTAGGTCAGATGGTTTAATGCTTGGGATCAGCAATGTGGTGCTGCCTGGGGTGCACCAGAGAGTGCTGGGGGTCTTGTGCACACAATGCCTACACCCCAATTCCTAAACTGGCCCTGAGCCTTTTTATTTTAGATCAGAAACATAGGCGGGGGCTGCTGAAATTGTGGTGAGTGCTCTGGGGAGGAGCAGCTCCTGGATTTCTGTCTCTTGGGCCTCTGAGACCCAGGACATTGCATGTGGGCTTCCTTATGGTGGGCTGGGCTGGTCTCCCCAGGGTCTCTGTGCAGGAGGGAGCAGAAGGAGCACATTTGAAAGACCACTTGAGAGGAAGAAGAGGATGAAGCTCCAAGCCCTTCATCTGAGATGGTCTCTCTAGAGGCATCTCTTGTTTTCCCCTTGTTATATTTTAAGACAGAAGCACCAGAACAAGACTGAGGATGGGGCTGAGGGTGGAGTAGAGGGCCTTGATGGGAAGTGGGGCACAGATGCTGGACCCAGTGGCCACCAACTTGGGACAGAAGATGATGTCCAAGAGACAGACATGGATCACAGAGAGAATACCCAGGGACCCGAGATCAAGAGGCTGGGGGTGCTGCTCATTCTCAGGAGTCCCTTCCAAGGAGGTGTTGGCACCCCAGGAGCCTGGGCTACCTCCCTCTGTCCTTCCATGCAGCCTAGGGGACAATGCTTGATGGGGGGCCACATCAGCGACCTCCTTCCCCAGCAGTAAGAGGCGAGGCTCTCAGAGCAAACACTGCCACGTGCCAGAGAGTGACTTGCGTGGCTGATGCTACCATGGGTTCATGACAACGTGGACCACCTGAAAACGGCTAATACCTTTGACATCCCTCATTATTTTTCAGTGGTGGGAGTTCTTTCTGCCATCCTGCCTGACCATGTCAGCCTCAAGACAAGAAAAAGGGGGAGCTGACATTTATGGCAGCTTCGCACTTTCCTGCTCAGTTGGGGTGGAAAGTGAAATGGAAGGTTTCAAACTCTGATGGTTGATGTTCTCTGGCTTGGCTCACCCATTGGCCCAGAGAGGAGACTGAGTCACTGCTAGGTCCAATGTTACTACGGGGCTTTTCTGGGCCAAGAGGGGACAAGGCAGATGCCAAGAGGACAGTGTAGTAGACCTTTCTTTACTGTGTCTGGATTCCTACTACCTGGGGGAAGGAGGAGGAGGAGAAGAAGAAGGAGGAGGAGGAGAAGGAAGAAGAAGAGGATAAATATAAAGAGGAAGAGAAAGAAGAAGAAGAAGAGGAAAGAATAAAAAAGAGGGTGATGAAGAGGAGGGAGAAGAAGAAGACAAAGAAGAAGAGGAAGAAGAAGAAAAGAAAAGAAGAACAAGAAGAAAATAAGAAGAAGAATAAGAAGAATGAGAAGAAAAATAATAAGGAAAGAAGAAGAAAAGAAGAACAAAAAGAAAAGAAAGAAGAAGAAGAAGAAGAAGAAGAAGAAGAAGAAGAAGAAGAAGAAGAAGAAGAAGAAGAAGGACGATGAGGAGGAGAAGAGGAAGAAGATAAAGAGGAAGAAGAAGGAGGAGGAAGAGGGAGAAGAAGGAGAAGGAGAGAAAGAGGGAGGAGGAGAAGGAAAAGAAGAAGAAGGAGGAGGAGAAGAGGAAGAGAAAGAGAAGGATGAGGAGGAAGAGGGAGAAGAGGAAGAAGGAGGAAGAGGGAGAAGAGAAAGAAGGAGGAGGAGGGAGAAGAAGAAGAGTGAGGAGAGGAAGAAGGAGGATGGAGAAGGGAAGAAAGAGAATGGGGGAAGGAGGAAGAAGGAAAAAGGAAGAAGAAAGAAGAGGAAGAAAGAAAAAGAGAAATTGGTTTGAAGAAATAAGAAACAAGACCGATTTTCAAAGTCCAGTTCAGCTGTGTGTTTCTAGTGCCCAGGGCAAGAACCCACAGCTGGACAATTATCCTGAGTGACAGGCACATGCAGGACTGAGGATCCTGCTCCACTGGGCTGTGAATTTGTGCATCCTAGTGCAGATGTGCAGGACATAGCCCCGTGTCCCTTGCCCCAGCTCTGGGTGAGGACACAGCCTCTCCAGGCCACTCAGAGGGGCCTGGGTGCAGTGGCAGCCCCTCACTCACAGACACAGCTAAGACTGGGAGTGCGGGTTCAAGCTTGGGGAAGCTGAGCCCTTCAGAAGAACCTGGAGATTCCTGCATCTCAGAGAGCAGAGAGGATCAAGCCCACGCGTGCTCCACATCCCCACCTTCCATTACCAGTTTCTGAGTACGTGGGATAACCTGGTCCCCTCCACCCCAACCTGGGGCCAGGGCTCCGACAGAGACACTGGCCTTACCTGGCGATGACAAAGAGGACGCAGCTGACCCCCAAGTAGGCAAGGAGCACATACATCCAGATGTCCGGGGACAGAGGGTTGAGGAAGGAGAAGACGCTGGGGTTGGTGCCATTGGGCTTGCGGTACAGGATGCTCACGCCCAGGGTCATGAAGGGCTTGGAGAAGTCGATGGCCTTCTCACGGACGTGGGTGATGGTCAGAGGAGCCACGGCCAGATCTGCCTTCTGCAACGAGAGACAGGTGGTGAACAAAGCAGACCAGGAAGGGACAGAAAATGCCTTCTCGGAGGAGGGGGGATGAGGGAGTGGTCCATTCCCAAGGTCGGGGACATTGAACGGCACTTTTCCATTCACTAACCTGGACCCCGCCATGCTCAGGGTGCTGAGCAGACAAAACAGGCGGAATTCCTGTTCTTCAAGAGCTTTGGGGAAGACAGCGGGACACCACACCACAACAGAGCACTATCAAAGTTGTACTGCATTGTCTGTTGCCACATGGCACTTTGTCAGAGAAACGCAGCCCAGCAAGCAACAGACATGCCAAGGCAGTCCCAATCTTTTTCTGACGTCCAGATATATCATGCACAACAACCCTTACTGACGTCTGGTTTCTTCTCCTGCCTACTAAAAAAAAATCGCATTGCCCCATTCTAGATATTCTGTTTACTCTGAAACCCCCCCAAACCAGCTGGACAAAAATAATAGTCCTTGGGGGCCATAGGACTGGGAGAGAGAAAACAGGTAAAGCCTGAGCCCTCTTTAATAGTAGAAGGAAAAGCGCCAAGGAGGAAAGGAAGGGGCAGGGAGGCGAGGCACGGTCATAGGCTGATCAATTTTAGCCCATCAGTCTTAATGAGAGGAATAATTAAAGCTCCATCTCTGGTCTGAGCTGTTCCTCATTAATAATCTATGGTCCCAGGGCTGGGGAAAGCTGGAGCATATGCCAGGCGTGAGCAGGGCTTCCCATTCAATCCCAGCTCTGCATGGCCACCAGAGCACCACCAGGTATGATCCCACAACAGTGATTGAAAAAATCTAGAATTCTTTTTTTTTCAAATTTTACTTTTTTTTATTTTTATAAAGTAGTTCACAATATTTTATTACACTTAATATTCAAACACTAATCCCGCCACCCCTCCCGTTGATCATCGATTTGCTCAAGCGGGCCCAGTAACGTCTCCATTGGAGACTTTGTTGTTACTGTGTTTGGCATATCGAATACTCTCGGTAGCTTGCCGGGCTCTTCGAGAGGGGCGGAGGAATCGAACTCGGGTCGGCCATGTTGGCTGCGTGCAAGGCAAACGCCCTACCGCTGTGCTATCGCTCTAGCCCCCCATTACACCATATTTTGGATGTTTCCATCTTGAACCCCAATCCCTGCCCCAAAGAAGAATCTAAATAATTTATTTTATATTGTTTGTTATGAATAAACCACTGAAAATGCTCCAAAAAACTTTCCTTAGAGGAGAGTGTGTGAATATTTTTGTATTTCACCCAGGGGCTATTAAGTCCTTCTATAAGAGATTACTAATATGTTGTTAAGGGTTAAGCCTTGTGTGCTTTTATATATATATATATATACATATATATATCTGTAAAAATATATTTCCCTCTAAGATTGGTTGCCTTCTACTTAAAACCCCATCAAATGTGGTGTGTTGCTCTTGGAATGTGAGTGGTGTGAGGTATGAGATGTTGTGTTTGTGGCCACACAGTCCAGGGATAGGTTTACTCATGAGTAAGGCTCGGCCTGAGTATGTGGGGGAGCGGCCTTGAGCATGGTGGAAGTTGAGTTCTGGAGATTTTCGGCTGCTGGGGCTGGATTCCTTGGGGTGGGGTGGGGCCTCATCCGCCCCCAACCAGGGCATCCCAAATGAAACAACCTGGCTTGGGGTCTGGCAGTGTGGCTGTGGCAGTGTTGTTTTATTCTACCTTCTGAGAGAGAAGGAACATGAGTCTCTGGATCATGGCCATTGATGTGCTTATCTGGCGCCAGCCAGAGGTGGCTTGTGGGTGTGACTGCCAAGCTGCTAGAAACATGGGGGACATGGGCGAAGTCACCTATTCCCAATTCCATTGAACCTGGAATTTTCAGTCACAAGTCCAGCATACCTGGGTTTTCTGCAGAAAATCTAGAATTCTTCATTTTACCAGCCTCTCCCAAGGCCTTCTTCTTTATGAGGCTCCATTTAACTTCATCCCACTGACCACTTTACCTTTCTTCATCTCCTGGCTAAACGTTCAGGAGAGCCCTCTTTAGAAAGTTCTTTCCCTGTGGTTTGACTTTTACCATCCTTCATACTTTTTTGAACATGCTGCCTCTTCCAGGAAGCCCTTCAGAAAGCCCAGGATGGTTGCCACTATCCGAAGCTCCCATGAAGCTGGTTCTGGCATGCTCAGTTTGGCAGTAGGTAAGGCCATGTGAACTTTCATCTTATCTGTGATTTACCTCTGAGTTCCTAACTGACGTTGGCTGAGTCACTATTTCATTTCTTTGCTTCCAGACCACATGTCAGTTCTGAAATGTTTGCTTATTAATAATGTTTCCCTCTGAGAGGCTGCCCCTGGGGCTCCTGTGGCTATTTGCACATAGAATGTGAACCAAGTTATCACTTTCCATCCTCAGGTGGGGCAAGACTGAGAAGATGGACCCTGAAGATAATCACTGAAAAGGCTTTGTTAAAAGACACATCCACTGGTGTGTCCCAGTTCTATCCCTCCCTTTATCCTGACTTGCCTTCCTCCTTACCTCCTTCCTTCTCTTCCACCCACTCTCCCTCCTTCTCTCCTCTCTTCTCTCTCCCTCCCTCAGTCTAATCCATTATTTAACAAGTTCTTCTAGGCACTAGAGGTACAGAGAGGAGCCAATCAGGCATGATTTCCGCCCTTAAGGAATTTCTGGTCTAATGAGGGGAAGATGGACATTAATCAAATTAGTTCCTAGCTGGTAATGCTGCCTCTGATTCCACCAAGCCTAGAATAAGAACCAGAAACTGAGTCAGGGAGAACTTAAATGAGGGGAATCCCAGTTCTCAGGGGCTTGTGCGTGGCCCATGCTGGCAAATGCACCCCCTCCATGCTGCTCTTCCCATTGTTCCTCCAACTCCCGCCACTGACACTCGGATCCCAAGGATGTGATGAACGGCTGAACCAGGCAAGACAGTGGGGAGGAGCCTGTCACATCTGATTATTTCATACTAGGACTTTGCCTTTTTTGTTGAATCATTATGAGATGCACATTCACAAAGTTGTTCATGATTAGGTTTCAATCAAAATGTTCCAACACCCATCCCTTCACCAGTGCACATTTCCTTCCACTAGTGTCTCTAGTTTCCTTCTACCACCCTCTGGTTCCCCTCCCTTTTGGCCTTTTGGACATTATGGGTTGCAAATAAAGGTACTGAAAGGTTATTGTATATATTGCTTTACCTCCTTTCAGCACTTAGTTCTTGTCTGGAGTGATCATTTCCAACTATTATCGTAGGACCTCTCTTTTGAATATTTCCCCACATGCAACTTGGAATTTACCTCACTTTGGAGGCAAAAGAAGAAATGGGAAGATGTTATCACCTAGTTCAGCAGCTTCTCATTTCAAAGTGTGTGTAAAGGAAAACCAGAGAAGGAGCAGAGTGAGTGACATATGCTTGCTCAAGACCTCTGGGTGGCTGGCTGGGTGTACAGGGCTAGCAGGAACCCGACTCTCACAGAGCTCTAGCTCAGGGAGTCCCTTTTGGGAGATGGGAGGAGGGTAGGACCTCCTGGAAGGTCCGTTCTGCCCTGAAGTTCTAGTCTTCTCTGAAACATGGCTGTAATGCAGATGGAGTGGGATTTTGGTTCTAGGACATAGCCTACCCACAGCCCTGTCCCTTCAAAGCACATGTATCTGGGAGGCTGAGTACAAGGTCATTTCTGGTCTGATGTATTTGGAACTTGTCTCTGGGGATGGTTCCCAGGGCTTGGAGTGGATTTGTGAGAAGGATTTCACCAATGTTGACAAATCTTCCTTGTTGACTTTGGATCACAAGTTGAACAAGACCACCAGTGAGTGACCAGGGAATCAAGATGTTTGTAGCCCAAGCTTGTCCATAAGTGGTTCAGGATTGATCTGGAAGCTGAGTGCAGGATCGCAGGCCCTCCTTCTAAGCTGATACCCTCTCAAAGTTCTCAGCTTTTCCTCACCAGTTACTCTGGTCTGCTAAAGGGCTTAAAGAAAATAACATCTGCCATATTCTGTGCTTACAGCAGCAAGACAACTGGTCAACCTGATCTTCTCCCTGGGAAGATTCAATATGTGTTTTCCCTGGGGCTTCAGAAGCCCTTAGTTTTCCATTTTTATTTGTTTTAGGCAGGAAATTCTACTTTTCACTGTTGGTTACGACCGCCCTGAAAAAAGGCATTATTTTCTCCAACTTCTCTTGAAAGAGCAGAACAGATGTCAAGACTTTGCTGTTTCAGTTCATTACTCAGAATGAAAGGCCCAAACTTGGCAGGTTCTTCTCGTTCGTGCAAGTTTCCTTTGAGAAATGATTCATAAAACTATAGACTGTCAGAACTGGACAAGCCTTCAAGAACATCTATTCCAACCCCACATTTTTCACAGAGGAAAACTGAGAAGTAAAGAAGGTCCAAGGTCTTGGCAGTCATATTTACAGTAATCACATTCTTGAACAAACTGAACCTTGACTTGGTCAACCATTGTTTGCTTTTTGGTGATTAAAGGTCTTATGGTGATCTAGAGTCCCTCCAGCCTTGCAGAGAATCTTTTTTCTAAACTCTGGATCGAGCAGGATGACCCTTCCTGGACCTTACTTCTTGTTGCCCATAAGTGGTTTTCCATTTGCAACAATCTGGTCAGCCACTCCTACTTGCCTCCATCCATGATGAGGTTTCACACTGCCATTTGCTTTACTGTGTCTCCAACGACCAGAACTAGGGCAAGTTGAACTCAGCCAGTGTTAACTCCATATTTGGACTCTCAGCACTTTGTACTCCAGCAACCTCCTACCCAGTTCTAAGAACAGATGACCCTGGTCCCAGCTCTAGCAAGTTAACAACCTCCTCTTAGGATGGGGTCCTTTCTGGGATGCCTCTTGAGCTCCCACTTGTTATCTCTGTTCCTGTTGGCCTCAGCAGGATTCCATGCTATGGTCTCCACCAGCATCTCCTTTTCTGTGTGTTGCCTACTGGTAGGAATCCCCCAGGCCACCTGGCTCCTCAAACTCTGACCTATGGTCATTAAACTAGTAAGAACTGCTGTTCGTTGTGGATGCTTCTCATGTACAAGTGGTGCCAAGTGTGCTATATTTGGGTCTTATGTGAGCCTCCCAGTAGCCCCAGGAAGCAGTAAATGTGATCAACACATTCCAGATGGGGTACTGTGGCTCCATCAGGCTAACAGGTATATCCAGGCTGGTCAGTAGCTGAGCTAGCACTTGCACCCAACTCACTGGGATGGAAGAATCCACACTAGCTGCATGGAGTGAGCTGAATTGTGCTCCTCCCCTGAAATAGTCATGTTCAAACAACCCCTAATAATGGAAAATGCAATTATTATAATAATTTTCCTTAGTGGGGGGATGGCCCTGGCAACTCTTGATTTCTGACCTCCAGCATGGTGAGGGAATACATTTCTGTGTTTTAATATTTTATTTAGAGTCATTTCTTGGGGCAGCCCTAAGCAGTGAATACAAATGCCTCTTGGTTTTTTGTTTTTTTTTGGGGGGGGGGGCACACCTGACAATGCCCAGGGTTTATTCCTGGTCCTGCACTCAGGAATCACTCTTGACGATGCTTGGGGGGCCATATGGGATGCCGGGATTAAATCTGGGTTGGCTGTGTGTAAGGCAAAAGTCCTACCTGCTATATGATCACTCCAGCCCCACACACCTGCCACCTGGCTCCAAGCTGAGCCTCTTCCACCTAAAACTGTCAACCCCAGCGCAGAGCATGTCACTCATCACAGTTTATGTCTGGGCCTTGCCTGCTGCCCTGAGCCCAGGTGTGTTCCCAAAGGCCTGAACTTGATGCAACTCACCATCTCTGCCACGGGGGCTTTGACAGCACATACTGGGCATTTGTGGTTTGTCTGGGAACTTCATGGTGCTGGACAAGGGTGATGTGCCACTTTCGCTTTGGGTCCCTCCTCTTCTGCTTCCATAGTCAACCCCCCTCCCCCACACTTACAGGAGAGGTGTGGGGGCTCTGCCAGCCCTCTACCCACTCCTCCAGTTTGTGGTGTCCAAGGCATTCACCCCTCACCCTTCCCCTTATGTCCTTCCCCTGCCGAGTCCTTCCTCATTCTCATGCCTCATCATGCAATCAGGGTTCCCTCCTCTTCCTCCATGGGTCCCACACAGCCATTCGTGATCCAAGCCAGTAGAGTCCAGCACTATGTTCTACAATCAAGACTACAGGAGATTTCTGTGCTGTCCAGATTGGTGACCTCTAGCATCCAGAACGCGAATGTGGCCTGTGTAACTTAGGAACTGAGTTCACAATCAAACTGATTTGAAATGAAATGATTTCAATTAACTTAAAATTGATTTTTAAATTAACTGCTGTTGCCATGTAAGTATTCCCAGTGACCAATGGTGGTGGTGGTGGGGGGGCGGTGTAGGGGAGTGACTCCACCTGCTTTCATTCTGCTCCCTCTCTGCTCACCCTTCTGGCCTCCCTCATGGTCCCACCCTCTCATGCTTTCTCTCACCCCAGGACCTTTGCACATGCATTTTTCTCTACCTGGAGCTTCTTCCCCAAGCTCTTAGTCTTGGTCCTGTTTTCCAAAGTGGAGGTTACCTGGGGTATTGCTTCTGGTGCTGAGTAATATTTTATGAGAAGGGAGTGCTGGATATTATAATCTCAGGGGTCTCTGGTCTAGTTACGGTCTCCTTTCCCTGGAGACCTGGGCTCAAACATTATGTCCCAGACAAATAGAAGAAAGCAGGTCTCCCTGGTGCTCACTCTCCCACTTGAGAAGCAATGGAGGAGCTCCCTTGGAGCACAGGGGTTTCTCCCTGCACTGATCCTAGCTTTGGATTTAGAGAAGCTGAGAGATTCTCCGCGTCATTCTGGCCTAGACCCTGGCTTTTGGTGGGGCCTCAGTGGAAATATGGGAACTGAATGGATGGGGACACCTGGGGCCCAGTAGAGACTAAACCAGCATGTCCTTAGAACCAGCTGGCAGATTTCAGAACAAGTGACATGAGGGAAGTAAGTCACAGTGGGTGTTGGTGGATGACCCAGCTCCCGGCTCCAGAAAGTATCCCTTGGAAGGCTCTGGATGTGAGCGGGACAGCCAACCCCACAGCCACAGGAAGATGGGGACTGGCACATCATATAGAGTGGCGACTCATAGCTGTCACACAGCTGGCCAAGGCCCGGGGCACCCTCAGAACGCTTGCCCTGACTGTGCAGTTGCCACTATTCATAGGCTTACAGAAGATTGTCCATTTCATCTACCACAATGGATGGGGGCTCCTGAGGCTCAGGGGGCTCCCCACCTATATGGCTGACTACTGCATTCACACATTACAAGCAGGGACTGGCTGGATGTGGTTCTTTGTAGGGGTCAGACATTGAGTTATACCCAGCAGTGCTCAGTGGCTACTCCTGGCTCTGCACACAGGAATCACTCCTGGCAATGCTTGGGGGATCATATGGGATGCCGGGGATCCAACTAGGGTCTTCTGAACACAAGGCGAGTGTCTTACCCCTCGGACTATCTTTCTGAAAGCAGTTCTTGAAGAAATGAATGATTAGTGAGGCTGGAGGAACAGTAAGGTTAGGAGGCAAGCATCCAGCAAGCACCCCCTTAGGGCCTGCTGCATAAATGGTTTTTAGGGGTGCACACCAAGTCCCCCTGAACCTTGGGGAGGTTAGATCTGTGGGTGATCCAAAAGTCAGCAGCCACACTGAGCCATCAGCTCTGAGGCCATGGGTGATGTGGGAATCACCATGAACCTAGCAGATGCCAACAGATGCCAGAAATCCCAAAGTGCTGACTGAAGGGCCATGGGCCTCTGCTTCCGGTGTCATGTCCTATGTCTGGCTTTTAGGACAATTCATCAGTAATTTCTGCTGGGGTGCACAAGGAGGGAGGCACCTCGCTTTCCATTCTCAAAAGAACCCCCTTCCCTACACCCCACAGGCCCCCCAGATGTGTGTCCTACCAGGGTCTGTATGCATAGTTCTGCAGCTGCTGGGGGTCCCCGGCCAGGACAGGGAGGTGAGCCCCTCACCACCCCCACACAGGCAGGTGCCCCCTTCCCCACATCTCTTTCTCCTTCACTAAGTCTCAGCACAGGAGTCCCTTCTGCTGGGTGCCCATCACCCCCATTCCATGCTCCCAGGTCAGACTCAGGTCCCTGGGCAGGGGAATCAATGGCAATGTGAATGTCAGGTGTCTGCTGACTTGGTGCTTGTCCCAGAGGATAGTGACAGCGTCCACTGTGGATGCTCCACCACTCCAGCCACTGTGGGTCTGGGGTGCTGACACACCACGGGGTGCTCAGCTCAGAACCCCCTCGTGCTCCACATCAGACCCCCAACAACCATTCCCCGACACAGCAACAACACCCTACCCCGCCCAGGCCATCGTGGGAATCAAAGACAGCTAGGAAGTGGAGGGTCCCCCTGTCCCTCAGCTATGTCCACACCAAAGATGTCCTGAGACACACTGAATAAGGCATCTCAAGCCTCACTCGATGTGTTCATCAGTCGCACTTGGAGGACATGTCTGACTATTGGCTTCCCCACCCCCAAATCCTGCCCCACCCCTCCAAAATCAGCCCCTAATGAAGTCAGGGTATCTAAATTGGGGTGTCCTCTGTGGAGTTCATCTCTGGACGAGCCTTCTCTCCAGAGATTTCTGCAGAATGAGTGAATCCAGGGCAGGGTGCAGGCGTCTGACCTTAGACACCCTTCTATTCTCACCACCCCCCCAGGCCTTATTGCATCTTGCCCCCTCCTCATCTGCTCTTGGACTGGTTTGTTTGAGTCCAGGCTGCTCTCTGCTGGCTCTGGACCTGCAGCTGTGGGCAGAGGGGCACATCTCAGCATGGCGGTACCTTCCCCTGTCCTCCAGCTGCCTGCCTGGGCACCCACAGGCACATGTGAGCTGCCCAAAGTTCTGAGCACCTGGCTGCCCTGACAAGGGTCCACCTGTGGATGCCTTTCTCTGTTCTCCCCTGCCCTGTCCCATCAGGATGCTAACTTGCCCCTAGGATCTTCCAGAATGCACAGGATTCACCTTGGAGTACCAGTGCCTGAGACCAGAACTAAGACCCTGCCTGGCCGTCTGGGTGATGGTGTCATGGCCTTGCCTCTGGATCTCCCCCTCCACATGCCCCACTCTCACGGAGTGCAGGTGGCCGGCACTGGATGCTGAATCACCAAAAATCTTCTCCCGAGCCTGCGAGCGAGTGTCTTTATCACCCCCACTTCAGAGATTCGGAAACGGGGGCCAGAAGGTTGGGCAGCTCTCCCAACTTCTCTGGAATGTGCCAGACCTGGAATTTGGAACCCTCTGCCTGGGATTCTGAAGTCATTAAGACTCAGGGGAGTCATTCAGGCATGTGGGCGAGAAAATAGGTGAGGGGAGAGGAGGGTGAGGCAGTAAAAATCGGAGCGGGGACGGAGGAGGCGCTGTGCCATGGAGCTGCCTGCTGCTTCCCTGGCTGGAGGTGACCTGGAGGAGGCTGGGACATCAGCCTGCGAGCGTGCACCTTTCCCCCCTCCCCTTTTTTCAGCCCCTCAGGCCCCGTTCCCAGGAAGATGCGTGACAGGGCACAGAGGTGAGCAGAGTGACAGGGAAGGACTTCCTAAGCCCTATGGGTCAGGGGCTCCCCACCCCCAGGACCTCCAAATGGACCCTGGGGGACAGACACTTGCAAAGGTGGACATCCATCATTTTTACGTCTTGTGCAGCTTCCTAATAAGGAAGTGATCATATTGCCGGGCCTCCACCAGGCTTCCCATGAGCTAGTGAGAAGACTAATTATCTGATGGCACTAATAAATGGTTATGATGTTATTAAAAATGGCACCAAGCTAGGATGAATGGGCTCATCAGCGGCAGGAACTCGGGTTTAACAAGGTCCCCTGCGTGTCCCGCCAGGCCCCTGTGGCCTTGATGGATACTGGGCTGCACAGGGACCCCTGGCAGGGCGTCCTCCTTTCTCCAGCCGAGGGTCAGCTGAGGAAGGTCTGGCTGCTGCTGGGTGCTTCTGATCGAAGCCTCTTCAAAGCACTCAGGCCGCTGCTGAAGCTGGCACAAGACTCCTAGCCCCGCTCATGCCCACATGTGGTCCCGGCTTTCCCTGCCCCTGCCAGCCCCAGGCCGGCGCGTCTCTACAACTGGCAGACTCAGACCCCCTGCATCCTCTCCCACCCCCCACCACCCCCCATCCCATATCCACTTATGGCCTCAGGGGAGCCAATGAGCTGGAGGCTGCCAAGTGATTTCCATGGTAATTACCGTTATCACTAATACGGTGACAACACCACTCCCTCCCTCCCGTTTAGACCCGGCCCATGTGCCAGGGCTGTTTCCTCACTTCTCACTCCCACCGAGCATCCCTCTAAGCCGGAACACACTAGAGGCAGGAGTGAATCTTCTCACAGTCCCAGGAGGGGACTGGCTGGCAGTGAGGGAAAGGGACTTCTCCAAACTGTCCCCTCCCAGTCTCGCAAGCCTAACAGAATCCTAAAATCAACAGTGTAAGAGTGAGTGCAGAGAATGCTGGCATGGTCCTGCAATGAATGAATGGGAAAGGTGCTGTTGTTATCATGGACTCTGGGGGCACAGAGAGGTTAAGAAACTAGTCTTGGAGCACAGAGCAAGTAGGCAGTTCCCGCCCTTCCCCACTGTGCTCCTCCTGCCTGGGGTCTAGGCCAGGCTCTGCCTGCCCTGCTGGCTCTGACTTCTGCCTCTGTCCTCACTCCTGATCTCCGAGCTCCTGTGTGGTGCCAGGACCCCCTGACCAAGGAGAGCACCTCTCAGAAGAATGTCCAAGTGAGTGTCAAATGCACCCGCTGCCTCTGTCCTGGGGAAGCCCTATGGGTCAGGGGATCCCCACCCCCAGACCCCACCCCTGCTACTTGCAGGGGGTCCACCACTGCTCCCTGCCTCAGTTTCCTCCTCTGGGCGGTCAGAGCCAGGGGACCAGGGAAGGGGAGGTCTGGAAGCATCGGCTCCTTGCCCTCACTGCAGGTCTCTGAGAGAAGATGCTCTGAACGGGATGGGAGGTAGGGAGAGTCCAGTGAGCACCGGCAGACCCCCGTCCACAATGCTTCCTGCTTTTCCCCTCGACCATGGGCCCTCGGCAGCTGCTAGAAGTGAGGCACTGAGACTCTTCCGGGTCACTGCATTTTCCAGGTTGCATCCATCAGGGGTCAAAGCTGAGGCCAGGCCCTCAGCCTTGGCACCACCGCCTGCCTTCCGCTCTTGTGTGCTTGTTGCCCCGCAAACTTGTGGGCCGAGGCCCGAAGCTGCGGCTCCCTGCAGAAGGACACTGAACGCCATCTACTAGGAGGCCGGGGCCAGCCCTGTTTGTTCACGGTCCATGAAGGGGTCAGGTCTTGAGCACCAACTGGGGGATCCCCTGACAATAGCTTTCCTCCCTCTTGGCCCCTGTGCCCCCAGTCCCATCTGCTCCTCTGCCTCAAAGCCCCCAAGATGGCTCCTCAGCGCCTTCCAGCTCCGGAGAGGCCCTCCTGCCAACCATGCCCCGAGCATCACTTGCCTCCTCCCTGTTGCCAACGTTGCTCAAGGCAGAGACGCAGGGACCTCTCTGTCCACTCTGAGGGGAAGGCCGTGGCACGGGGCCCTCACCCACATGGTTGGGGCAGCCTCGAATGGCTCTTCATGGAGGGAAGAGAGAGGGGTTCTGGGGAGCCCTCCAAAGCGAGCTTCCACGGTTGCAGTAAGGGCCCTGAGCCAGAGGGGCTGGCGCTCACGTGCCTGGGTGCAAGGGAGTGGCTGGGAGCTGGAGGGCAGGGGCGAGGCTGTCCCTCGGCCCTGTGCCATCTCTGTGTCTCTCAGCCCTGCCCGCCACTGGGCTCCACTCACGTGGTCGATGAGCTCCTTGATCATGCCGTTCCACTGGCCCTTGTCGTCCTGCGCCCCGTACTTGCCGTCCTCCACCAGCCGGATCTCGTAGGAGAAGCCCAGGATGTGCGCCAGCTCCTTCAGCAGGTCGATGCAGTAGCCCTCGAACCGGTCGTTCCCGAACAGGGTCCGGTCGGATTTCCGGAACATGACGAAGGGCTCCTCCTGCGGGGATGGAAGGGGCAGGGGCTGAGCCTGGGTCTGGGGGCCGGGCCGGAGCGCTGGGTCAGAGGCCCTGCCTGTGTGGCAGGACCCATCTTGCACAGGTTGCACCCGACCACCCCCAGCCCCAGCCCAGCCCCACACCTGCTCCCCTGAACACCTCTAGGAGAGACCCCAGAGCACAGTGCCAGGAAGAGCCACAGAGCGCAGCCAGGCGCAGCCCAAAACATTGCCCCCCAATAAAAATGAAATCATATTTTGGGGGTCAGAGAAGGCTGCTCTCCTCTGTCAGGGGAGGGCAGGGCCTTTTCCAGACCCAACTCTGAGCCTCACGAATGGCCACATGCTGGCGGGGGGCCCTGCTTGAGGAAGGGTTGTGAAGAATACACAGCCAGTGGGCGATGAATGGGGGGTGAGCTCCGATGTCACACCTGTAACCCATTCCTGCTGTCCCAGGTGCACAGGCCAGTACGTCTCAATGCCTGTCCCTGGGTCAGCAGCATTGGCATCCCCAGGACATGTTAAAAAGACTTCCCTGGCCTCGGATGTGGCTCAGGAGAGTGCTCCCAGTGATGGGCAGGGCGGGGCCTCCTGGGGATCAGGTTCTCCGTGGCAGGGCCAAGAGACACAGAGACAGACACACTGCCTTGGGACTGCCCCTGCTCCTACCAAGATAACAGCATTCACACCTTGGCACAACAAAAAAAGAGGAGAGGAGAGGAGAGGAGAGGAGAGGAGAGGAGAGGAGAGGAGAGGAGAGGAGAGGAGAGGAGAGGACGGAAGAGGGGAGGGAAGGGGAGGGGAGGGGAAAGGAGGGGAGGAGAGGGGAGGAGAGGAGGGGAGGGAGAGGAGAAGAGAGAAGGGGAGAGGAGGAGAGGGGAGGGGAGGGGGAGGGAAGGGAGGGGAGGAAGAGGAGGGGAAAGGAGAGGAGGGGAGGGAAGAGTAAGGGAGAGGAGGGGAGAGGACGAAGAGGAAAGTAGAGGAGGGGAGAGGGAGGGAGAGGAGGGGAGAGGAGGGGAGAGAAGAGGAGAGGAGGGGAGAGAAGGGGAGAGGAGGGGAAAGAAGGGGAGAGGAAGGGAGAGGAGGGGAGAGGAGAGGAGGGAGAAGAGGAAAAGGAAAAGAAAAAAGGAAAGGAAAGAAAAGAAAAGAAAAGAAAAGAAAAGGAAAGAAAAGGAAAGAAAAGAAAAGAAAAAAGGGTGCAACCTCTCCCCACTGAAAGAGAGGTGGGCTGGGAATCTGTGGAGAGCTGACCCAGGGGGTTGCTGCCAGCCCACAGTGAAGGCCTCCAGGACCTCCAGCATGTCTCTGATGTCAGTTCCTGAGGGCAGACTGTGTCTCTTGGGTTCTGCCAGGAAAGTCCCAATAGCTGCGGCCGCTCAGGGACATGCCAGCATGAGGAGTGACCGGTGAGGCTGTGAGGACAGGGGCAGCCCAGCAGGGAGGAGAGTGCCCCCCTCCACAGGGCCCGGCCCCTGCCTTCAGCCAGAGCCAGAGAGACCAGGCTGGGCCCCCAACACCTTGCTGTGGGGTCAGGCACCCTCAGAGGGTGGCAGCCCCAGGCAATGGGAGCTGCAGAAAGACGCAGGCCACGTCCATCCCCGGTGGGATGTACAGAGAGAGAGAGAGGTGGGCGTCCTGCCTGCTCTGGCCTCAATCTCACCGGGCTCCATGGCAAACAGCAACCTGGGGGTCAGACTCGTTTCACAAACACACAAGACTGGTGACACTGTCACGGTTTTATGGACAAGGAGACAGATGGAGGCTCAGGAAAGGCTGCATGCTGCCTCGGGCAACACATGAGTGGAAAGGTCACTGGGAGACAAGGGGGTGGCTCTAAGTCCCCTCCCACATTTCCTCAGCCTCTCACCTTCCCCAAACTGTTTCAGCCCCCACCCCCTGTGCCTTGGCTGTTACCACCAGCTGGCAAGACACACCTGTGTGAGGAGCGCAGGAGTTGCCCTGCTCATCCTCTGATGTTAGGGCTTGGCAAAGGGGCATCCGAGGACCTGGGCATAGTGAGCCCACCCCACGACGGCAGCCTTGGCCAAACCCTGCTGAGTGGGGGTCCCCATTCTCTGGCCGGCCTCGGTCCCCAGAATCTCAGCCCCTCCCTGTGCTTGGATAATTCTAAACATCCAGCAGTCTCTTGGGCCTCCTCATAGAAGGGCTGGGGGCTGCCGCGTCTCCAGGAGTCTGAGAAAGTCATGCCTGAGTCTGACTCCTGGAAAGCGAGTGACCGGTCACGAGGGGTGACCCTGGGGTGACTCCCCGTGACCTTACTTCCACAATTAAGGCTGGCCAGGAAGGTGTTGGGGCTCCCTGGAGGGAAGGGGACATTGGCTGGGGCAGACACTGTCCATGGGCAAGTTTGTCTCTGGGAAGAAGCTACCGCAGCCCTGGCATGGGGCCTGGGGAGCGACCCTGGTTGGGTTTCAGTCACGGGCCCTCTGCTTGGGGGATGCTCTTGTGCAGTGAACAACCAGCACCATGACACATGGCGGCCCCGAGGTGAACTTCAGGGGAGAACAGGAGAGAAGGTGCCTTTATTCCTGGGGCAACTGGCCACACAGAGATTCGCGGATAAGCCCTACTTATTTCTGTAGAATGGGGCTAACACTCAAACCTTCCCCACGGGAATATTTTGAGGATGAAATGAGTAAATCTATGGAAAGCAAATGCAGAAGAAGCTGCCAAAGGTAGGCTGCCACTATGATGATGATTCCTATCATTATTACGAATATCCTCCTTCTCCCTGGGTGCCAAGTGGCCCGTCAGGGCAGTTAGCCTTCCAGCCCAGAAGACCAACGTCCAACGGCACCAAAGGTACAAAATGAGAATTGGCAGCAAAAAGGCCATTTCAGGAAAGGTCCCCGAGCCAGCTCGCTTCCTGACCCTCTCTGTGTGCCCCTCCCTGGCCTAGCCTCTAAAATTAGCACTTCATTTGGGAAGCCACCACAGCCCCAGAATCTATACATCTCCATATAAATACGCTGCCTTCGGAGCAGCTGTAAAATGCCATTAATTTCGGGAAGTGCTCTGCGGACGGCATACATATTTAACAGCCAAAGCCCAGAGCATTAAAACGGTGCTCGGCTTAGCGATGTGTCTGCAGCCCGGCAACATTTCCTAGGGGGTAATTCTGAACTCCGCCAACTACTTATTCATGGACTATTTCACAATTTATTACTGGAAATGTCCAGACAGCCAATTCACAAGCTCTCTGGGCTGCTAATCGATTGCTCAGTGAAGGTGCCCTCAATTTCCTAACTTCACGCTCTCCTATAGCTCTGGGAGAGCAGCCGGAGGAGCAGCAGTAATATTTCTCTTCAACAAGTCACAGAAAACAGGGGTCCAGAAATAGAACCGGTTCTGGCTTTTCCTTGCCCGGGTTCTTGGTCTTGTGTCTGTCTGATCACTGATGCCAGAGAGAAAGCAGGGTTGGGTGTGGTGTGTGGAGTCGGCCGGGGGAAGCACCAGAAGAACCAATTTGCCTTTGAACTCGGGCAGGACTGACCCACATCCTCACTTGCCCTGCCTCACAGACTACCACTGGGGCCAGCTTTGCAGTTCTCACCCTGCCTGGGCCTCCACCTTCCTCAGTTTCTCCCTCTTCTGCTGTCTGCTCCGCCTGCCTGGTGCTGGTGCCTATGTGGGTCATGAAGTCCACAGGGCAAAGACCCAGCCACTGATGCATGTCCGGACACCGGCGCAAGGCCCACACCCACATGTATCCCTGCTTGCATGCCAACGCCGCTGCTCACTCCAGCAGCTCCGAGAAGCCTGAACCTTCAAACGTGGGGCTCCCAGGAGCGAGTCGGCTGTTTTCTCGGTGTGTGAGCTGAGGTTTGGGTGGATGAATGTTTCATGAGCTCGAGGCTGAGTAGAGGCTGGGGCCCGGCCAGGGAGTGCTAGGTGGGGGCAGGGAAGCAGGGGGAATGGCAGGCTGCCCAACTCCTCTGGCCCTGGCATGGGACAGGCCCCCCACCCACCCACAACTCAGGGGCCAGGGACTCTGTACCCCTGTTGGACCCGACTGAGGAAGGCACCTTTGCAACGACCCTGAGGGTGGGAACTGGGGTGGGGCAGCTGCAACACTGCTGCTCTCTGCTACGCTCAGACCCACGGAGTGGAAAGAGGAGGAGGAGGAGCCCCTCTCAGGGTGTCTCCGCAGGTCCTGTTCTCTGGAACCAAAGCAGTTGGATGCTCCTGACCTCCATCCTTGGTACCTGTCTGTCAATCAAAGTGCCGTTGCCTTGACAACGCACTTGCAGCCGGGCAGGGGCCAGTGCTCTCGGCAGGAGGTGCTGGCCCTGAATTCAGGCGGAAAGTCTGGGCTTGGGTTTCCTGCCAGAGCATCTGGGCTGGGTCAGACTGAGCGACTCCCCACATCGGGTGACTAGAGGGCACCCCAGGGTTCGGGAAGACCTTACTGAGACTTCCAACACCTCAGAGCTGCTGGACCAGTTGTAGGTCTTCGTCGTGCACCAGGCTCTGTGTGGGAATGGGTATCCCCACTCGGGACAGCCCAGGACAGTGTCAGGCCTGACACTGCAGAGAGCACCCTCCCAACCCCACCTCTAGGACAGAGGGGCTTCTTTTTCTGTCCCCCAGGGGGAGAGATTGCAGGACAGTGAGGTGACCCACCATGAACATGATAGGTTGAGGTGGCTGGCAGGAACTGTGGAAGCATCAAGCACCTGTCCAATTGCAGAGGACAGTGTGGGAGGGCGGGCAGGAGTTGACCTCAACCTTGACACAGTATGGGAAGGACTGGGATCTGGGCTTCATGTAACAGTGGGATTAGAGTTCAGGTGGACTCGGGAGGCCCAGACCCTCGTACTGTTGGGGACCAGTCAGGAAGGACAAAGGGACACTGGATATTAACCACACCTGGGTCTGGGACTCAGGCAGCACCGGGCAGGCTAAGGACTTCCCCGTTCAAGGGCTAAGTACTCAGGGCCCCCATTCTTCTGGGTGACCTGGTGGTTTTCCCGTGCAGTTCAGGGCTCTGTCTGTGCCCAGAGCAGGCAATGCACTGGGACCCCAGAAACCACCACAGCTATTGCTGAGACGGCAACAGTCTCCATGCCTCTGACATTAATCATTCAGACAAAAGCACCAATGAGAAGGTACAATCCCCACTTTTTCCACAGGGAAACTGAGGCACAGAGCAGTGAAGCATGGTTTCAGGGTCACCCAGCCCAGGGGGAAAGCCAGAACACAGCCCCCAAAGTCTGTGCTCTTCACCAGACTTGGTCACACTTCGGGATCACAAGGGGTTTCCCTTCCCTGTGCCCGGGGGTTCCTGAGTGCTAGCCAGACATGGGGGCCAGATCTCTGAGGGAGCAATGAAGAGTGGCCGGAAGTTGCCACCAGGGCAGGGATATCTCTGGATCCTGCCTCTGTGGATAGAGACAAGTCTGAGGAAGTCTGTCCTGGGATGCCACCCTGCCCTCCATCTAGCACAGAGCCCTGGGCAGTGCCAGGCCATGCACTCCACCTCCTTTTGGTCACTTGCCTCTCCTGGCCTCTCCTGGCCTCTTCCGGTTGGGGCCATCATCACGTCAGCACGTCCCATCATCTCTCCTAATCTCCGAGCGCTGATCAGTTTCACCTTGGTTAAATCTCCTCTTGTGAAAGTGTTTTATTTATACCTCACATTTTATGCAGCTCTGCTTTTAATCTTTTACCACCCTTTTACTATTTTATTTTTACCCTTTTATATTTTAGCTTTGTCACACTTTTATCCTTTGCTTTCTGACATTTTACATTTTTTTCACCTTGTCTAGCCAGAGCTGTTAATTATTTAATTTTTCATCCCTTCTCTGATGGCTTTCCTTTTCATCTCATCCATTTATTTCCATCCTTCTCTATTATTTTCCCTTTAGCCTTTTATTTTGTTCTCTTTGCCGTCTTTATCTCTACCCACAGCAATATTCCATTCATCAGGCACCAGTCTATACTCTCAGTCCTGGATTCTTCTTACGTGTTCCTTTAGAATCCACGGGGTTATTCTACAGTTTTTCCCCCTGTTCCTGATGAGATGTTTTGACTTACTAGTTTTAACAGTCTGCTATTGGGTAGATTATTTTAGTTAATGAGAAGTTGGTCAATAACAAAGGCAGTTATGATGTATGGTTTTGGGGAAAGGTACCCTAAAAGAGGGGTCAGGCTTTCCACTGCAGAGTTCCCAGAAGCACCTGTAGGTCTCCATGGGCTTCGCTCAACATTCTGCATCCTGGGGACAGGCACCCCCATGTTACAGGGAGATTCCTGGAGAATGGGGTTCAGCGAGCACCTCCCCACCTGAGTACACCACAGTACCCACCTACCGGCCCCTGAGCCAACGCCTTGGTTTCAGGAGCAGGAGGGTCTGGCAGCACCAGTATGGCTTGGCCGAGCTGGCTCTGGCAGGAGCAGCAGCGCGAGTCTCACCCAGGCCCCCAAGAAGAGCCAAGCTTGGTGACACGCAGACCCGGTTCCCTTCAGTAGCTCCCTGATGTACCTGGTCACCACTACCAGGGGCTCCTCTGCTCTGGAGACCCTCAGGCATGTCTCCCAAGGAGATGCCACCAGGCCAAGCCCAAGCATCCTTGAAGGCCCTTGGGTCAGAATCCCCTGGGCAGAGTGACCAGCTGGTCCCCACCCCCTGGGGCAGAGTCTGTGCTGAGCCATTGGATACCTGGGCGGCCTCCAGGAGGGATGTATGGGGAGGTCATAGAGACCAGCGGCTTGGTGCTGCGGGGGCCCAGGAGACTGGGGAGCCATTTCTGGGGTCCGCTCGGTTAGAAGAAGTGTGCTGACCAGGCTGGGGGCTGCAGGGAAGTGGAGGAGGGCTGGGACTTTGCCCCTCCTGCTCTCTGAACACCTCCTGAATGTCCCCACTTCCTACAGAGCATCCCACCCCGCCTCCCAGACATCTTGCTAAAGGCTTTGCATGGGGGTGGGCCCAGCCACCGGCTCTTACCAGCAAGGTGGTGACAATGAGTGACCGGTTGGTCAGCGAGTCGGTGACATTGGGGCCGCGGCCCTTAGCAACCTCCGTGATGTTGAGACCATCAGCAGGACTCCACACCCCGACCTGTGGGACAGACAGACAGATAGACAGGGAGGCTGAGTTCATGGCTCCTTGTTCTCCCCACATATGGCTTGCCACTCTAAGGGTCACTCCCTCCTTCCCGAGGACACAAAGAGCCCAGGGTCCAGCTGCTGCATGCCCACTTGTTGCCAAGACAGGAGGAGAAAATGCAGGAGAGAGGTTGGCTGGGGAGCATCGGGGGTCCTGCCCTAGGACACCGTCACAGTCACACCAAGCCCGAAGGGCACCCACGGCTAGGGGAAACTCCAGGTACACAGCAGCTCACTCACTGGGGCCCGGCCCAGGGCTCACTCCTGGCAGGTCTGGGCCAGGAGGATCTCTGACCACCAGTTGACTGAGTGACCAAGAGGACTCAGGGGTCATCATAGGCTGGTGTTGAGGAGTCTGGGGGCCCACTGAACAAACGTGGGTGGCCCTCACTGGGGCCTTGGATATCTCTGGCTTGCAGGCAGTTTGCGTGACTTCTGTTAAGTCAGCATCCTCCTTGCTGAGGGGACAGGATGTCTGTCTGGTGGCTCTCAGACCCAAGACTCCCAGGAAGCAATCAGATGTAAACCCTGAGTGTTCTGAGCAGTGCCCTTGGGACCCCACTCTACCCAGGGTGGTCCCCATCACATTCCTGTGTCTCATGAAAGGTTCTGGCAGCCCACTTCACTTGGCCCAGCTGGGGGGTACTGAGGAAGCTTAATCAATTAAACAGAGAGGCCAAGTGCAAACATGCCATTAAGAGAGCTGTGCAGAGCAGATAGCAGGGGGACATGTAATTAGGCCGGGTAATGCGGCCTTAATCCTCCCAAAGCCACTGGCTGGAGTTGGCCGCAGCAAGCAAGGCAGGAAGCGGGCAGCACGGTGGCCGAGCGTGGGGGTTTGGCGGCTCGGTCTACGTGGATTCCCGGAACCAAGAGAAGCGGCGTTCGAGGGCTCTTCTCTCAAGTGGGCTGAGTTCAGGGACAAGCACATCACGAGGGGCCCCATAGCAATCCTCGGTGGGGGATCTAGGGGGCATCGGGTAAACAGTGGTCCAGCGGCTGAACCAACAACAGAAGCCTCGCCAGAAAGATTCTCCTGAGACGCCTGCCCTGGTGTCCTCATGTGCTGTGGGGAAGGACAGTTGGACCAAATGCCCAGCAGCAGACACGCCTGGTCTCCAGGCCAGGAGCAGCAGCCAGGAGCCTCTGACAACCTTTGTCCAGGTGTAGCAGAGTCAGTGCCTATTCCTTATGGTTGTTTGTACCCACGGTACCAGGTGGGAGGTGTGGCGGGGGTGATCAGGTGTGGGGAAGAGTGGAGGTTAGGCCTGGAAGGCAGGTTGGAGATTTTCTCAGAGATCCTAAGAAGTGAGGGTCGGGAGCCATGTCTGAGCGGAGAGAGCTGTGCTTGAGAAGGATGATCAGGGGGTGCTCTATGGTGGGATGGCTTGAATGGAGGCCCTGGCTGACCAGCTCAGGGTGTTGAGAAAAATCCAAGGAAGAGGCCTGAGCCAGCAGGGCAGGAGAGGTGATGGGTGGACCCTCCTGTCTTTGATGTTAGACACCCACTCCCAGGGGTGGGGAGGTGCTCTG
The DNA here is from genome assembly GCF_029834395.1 of Sorex fumeus. Lineage (NCBI taxonomy): Eukaryota > Metazoa > Chordata > Mammalia > Eulipotyphla > Soricidae > Sorex > Sorex fumeus. The sequence goes on from NW_026606104.1 coordinate 51,894,961, forward strand.
AGCACCTACCTGCAGGGGGAGAATGTGTGTTCCAGGGGATGCCGAGAAACAAGGGCCCATTGAACCCCTATTCTCAGCTGTGAAGTTCATTCTGGCAGGAAAGGCCACAAGCTCCCAGGCCCTGTAACAAACATTTCGTGGATTCCAAAGAGGAGACTCCAGACCCCCCAGTCAGGTGCTCTCCTCACCCAACCTCCCCAGAAAACATGGAGGACTTAGAAAGTTCCACTGAGGCCTTCAGAACCCCCCCACCCCAACACACTGCATCCTCTCTCCTAGGTCAGACTGGCCCATGCCTGCATACACTGATGCGTGGCGCCTGGTCTGCCTGCATGCCTCCATGGGGTGAGCACACCCCACACAGTAGAACCTCTGCCCACCCCACCGGCCTCTCATTCCTCCCCAGGTTGGGTCACAGTGGTTGGTCTGGGGTCGGCTGGGAGTGTACCCCTGGGTTCTGCCCCTTCAGTCTGACCTGGCCTTCATGTCTTCTCCAGGATCAAGGCCTGGCTCCACGGGTCAGTTCACACCCTGGACCCTCTCCCCAACACCCCTGCCTGGGGTGGGTCTTGTTTACTGCTGCAGCCTGCCCCGTGCCTGCCTCCCTCTCCAGAGCCCACGCACCTTCTCCAGGCCGTCCTCCTTCAGGCTGATGATGTCCAGATCGAAATCCGTGCGTAAGCCACTGGTTTTGTTGAAAACAATCCGTCCAGTTAATCCTTCCCACTGAGCCTGCCGGAGGGGAGAGGGCAGACAGGCAATTCCTCAGGCTCATAAATCATCATTCGGTACAACTGTACAATGCTTCATTTTAATTACTCCTTGCACTGATACTGTTCCCCCAAGACCATGATTAATTAATAATCACCTCCATCATTGCTCGGGCTATGGTGCGAGCCAGCGATTTCCATAAATTCTATTATGCTCTTTAGCCAGCTTTACACTTGCACCTCTCGTGTATAACATCGATCTCGGATGCGCTCAAATGAGCCCCCGCCTCGAAGCCAGGAGAAGGGGGACTTGTGTCAGATCCCCGAAGGGGGGTGAGGAAGGAGACCAGCACAGCCAGGGCAAGCCACAATGCCAAGGTCAGAAAGCTCAGGGGCCAGGTCTGCCTGGCTGTGAAAGAGACCCTGAGAGGCGCCCCCGAAAGCTGGCCTGACCCCCCACTCAGTTCCAGACATGTCCTGATAAGAACTCTGGGATCAGGGTGCTGAATGCCCGCAGAGTTGACTGTGTGTGGCCGCAGGGATTTTATTTCACCTCTCTTTCTCAGTTTCCTTGTCTATAAAATAGAACTTAACGATAAGCACCCGAAATGTGGAGGGGAAAAATAAGTCACAGAAATTGTTACAAAACAGGAGGGAAGGCAGGGATTAAGAGATGATCCAGCAGTTAGGGCTCTTGTTCTGCACACACCCAAAGCGGGTCTGACCTTCTGTACCACGGGATCCCCTGAACATTGCTGGGTCAGCCCTGGGGGGCCACAACACTGCTGAGGCCCTGCAGGACCCCGGTAACACCTCGTCCTTGGGGTCCTGCATTGACCCGCCAGCCAGGCTGGCTGATAATTACCAGTGGAGGCTCCCTACTCCCCCAGGCACTTAGAACAGTACCTGGGACAGGCTGAGCCTGTGGTCAGCGGTGGCTCCTGCCTTAGTGCCCCTGACCCGAGAGAGATGGGGTGTGGGGTGAGCACAGGTGCAGGGCAAGGCACAGAACCCAAACTAGAAGGGCAGGAGCTTCTGGAGCTGGGGTTGACACATTGAGATGGTCTCCTATCTGGGCACCTGCCCATTTCCATCAACAGAACCTTTCCAGCACGGGTACACAAAGTGTCCTGAACCGCTTCCCCACTGTGTCCTGCCACTGAATTGCTGCCACCATCCTGGCCTTCAGACCCCACCGAGTTGGTGATAGAGCTCTGTGCAGCCCTGCTGCCATGGCACAGGGTAGGAGGCAGGCTGGGAGGGGGCCACAAGCCACCCCAGATCATGGAAGGAATAGGAAGCAGAACCAAACTGGAGCCGGGGCTACCCGGCATGTCCCCCACCCACCCAGTCTGTTAGGCTCTCTCTGCCCCAAGGACTCAGGGTACAGCCAGCACACAGTAGATGTCCATGCGCCAGAAGAGTGAGCTTGTGCGGTCGGGGGGTCTTGGGAAGAAAGTGGCCAGAAGGGGATGACGTGGTTATGACGTGCCATGTCTTGGAGCCACATGAGAGGGATGACTGGGGTACTGGGAGGAGGCAGCGGTGGACGTCCTGACCACTTCACTTCCTTGTCACACTCAAGTCAGGACCCCCTGCAGAGTCTCAAGCACCCGTCCCCCTTCCCAGCTGCAGGGCCCCTCCCCATGCTGACATTCACAAACTAACCACAAGTATAGGCCTTCACTAGCCCCCAGGCCCACCCAAATCACCTCCCCCCTCCCCCCCCCCCCCCCCCCCCCCCCGTGATAGAAAAAAAAAAACGCATTAAGTAGGAAAGTGATAGAATTGAAAAGACAATGAACAGCCGAATTTAAATACAGCTTTTCAGTTAGGTGCATTATGTAAGGGTTTCAACTTGGGGCTTAGCACAAACCTTATGTTTTCTTGAGCCAGTCAAAGTACAATCAAACTTACTGGAAACATATGGAGATGGACAAATTGAGGAGCTAGCCCAGATGGGAGGCAGCCGTGAGGACCCAGGAGGGTATAAAACCAAAGTGGACAGGATGTGGGTTTAGCACACATGTTTTCTTGAGCCAGTCAAAGTACAATCAAACTTACTATTCACAGAGGTTCAAAGGTACCTGGGGTAGGGGTGAGTTCAAATGGTAGAGCACATGCCCAGCCCGGGCCAGACCCTGAGTGTGGCCCTGGCACATGTGGCCCCCTGAGCCTCTAGGATACGACCCGGTGGCCCCCACACAGTTGGGCCCTGCACCATCACATCAGCTTGAGTTACACTACATGCCAGGCCCAGGTACAACACCTTGGTCCACACTGCTGGGCTGCACAGGGCTGGAAATAGCTCCCCTGGCCAACACTGCTGGTGACCCCGACAAAAAATGTGACCTAATGCCATTTCTTTGTGGAGTGTGTGTGTGTGTGTGTGTGTGTGTGTGTGTGTGTGTGTGTGTGTCAGGGTGGGGATGGGGGATTAGCAGTACTCAAGGGTGCAGGGACTCTCCCAGCAATTCTTTTCTGTCCAGGGGGCCACACCCAGTGATGCTCAGGACATATACTTGGCTCTATGCTCAGGGATCACTCCTGGCATTGCTCAGGGAACCATATGGGATGCTGGGGATCAAACCCAGGTTGGCCACGTGCAAGGCCAGCATCCTCCCCGCTGTTTGATGGCTCCTGCCTGCTCCCATCAACTCTTAGCCAATGGGGCAGCAGGTGATGCAATGCTGCTCAGGCCCTATGGCTCAAGGAACCACCCAGGCTGCATCGGGTGGTAGTCGCAGCTTCCAGGACCACACATGGTACCCCAGGGGAGCAGGAAGTGAGGGAACAGAAGGGGAACCAGTGGCATGTAAGGCCATGCTCTAACCCCTGTGCCATCTCTGTGGCCCCCATTGCTCCCTTCCTTTGGAGATGGGGGAGGCCACAGGGTCAGGGCCCAGAGGTACAACCCTGCCAGGAGGAATCACCCCCATTTATGGTCAGAGGCATGGGGGCTTGAAGAGACCAACTAGGGTGGTCCCCAGGAATGGGATGCAGGGCCCAGGGCAGTCTCTATGCAGGTGCAGCATGGAAGAGCCAGTTCTGATGCCTGCCGGGGAGGGCTGGGGCGTGCAGTGAGCGAGTTCCCCACACCGGCCCGCACCCCGCCCTCTGCTGCCCCCCCTCGGCCCCCTCTTTCCCCGAGGCTCTCTCCAGGCCCCCAGGGAAATCACAGCAGGAGCCTTCAAACCGGCCCACAGTGCAGCCTTCCTCCCTGTCAGCTCCAGGAATGAAATGCCAGCAGGTGCCGGCCCCGGTGGGCGGTGGGCAGGGCTGGCCAGGGCAGCAGGCAGCGCGTCGCTCCTCTGGTGACATTTCCCTCGCCCGCCCGCCCCTCCAGCCGCCGCTCAGGACTCGCTAAATGAAAGATGCTTCCCGCGCGCTGAACTCCGGCCTGGTATTTCCAGCTCTTCTCAGAAATGCCACGTCTTTAAAATGATTCACTGTCACGCAGTCAGGTGGGGAGATTGGGCAGTCTGCAAGTGGTCACAGGGACAGATGTGGCCGACACGGGAACCTTGGGCCTGACCGCTGGACCAGGGACCCATCCCCTGCACCTTCAAATGCTTTCCTTTTCCAGTTGGAGCTGGAACCCAGGGCCTCAGACCTGCAAGTGCTGACCGCCAGGCCACCTTCCCAGCCCCGAAGATGTTTCTGAAAGGTTCCATGAGGGTCTGAGTGGGCAGGGCTGTTCCCGGGCCGGGGCCAGCATGGACGGTGGGGTAGCAGTTCCAACTGGCTGCTGGGCCCTGGAGGAGGAAGGGGGTCCCCTTTCCAGGCCAGTGATGAGTGTGCTCCCCTCTAGGTGTTACCCAGAGCTTTGAGCATCCCCAGGCCACACAGGGGAATGACCCCAAATCTGTGTGGCCTGAACATTCTCTTTTCCAGGGAACACAAAGAACCAGGTCAGAGTTGCTCGCTCTGTGCCTAGTGGGATCCGGAGTGCCCCTCTTTCCCCACGTGGGATCCGGAGTGCCCCTCTTTCCCCACAGGGCTTGTGATCTCTAACAGCCCTATTGTCACCTCCAGGGTGAGGAGGTGGTGCAGAGGACCAGAGAGGCCCAGCTGCTTGCTTTAGGTCACACAGCTGAGAAGTGGGTATGGTTTACCTTCACTTGTCAGCCCCCTGGAGGCTGCCGGGGTGGCAGGCACATTAGCGGGTGATCAATGACACCCCAACCTTCTGCTCCTTCCTTAGGGCACCTGCAATCGGCGCCCAATGCGATTTGCAGGGGGGCATTCTGAGCCCGAGCATCTCAGACAGCACCCCTCCCTCTAGAGGGTGCAGTGCTGCAGGAAGCCCGCTCCCTCGTGCATGCCCAGGACTGCCGTGAAGAAGCAAAGCCAAGAGCACCAGAGGTGCGGACGCTGTCTCTAAGACCTGCCTCTGCCCCATCGCGCTGGCGTGCTCCGGAACACAGGGGCACAGCACGGCCTTGGCCCAAGCATCGGGTGGACTCAGGACTCTGGGAAAGCCTCCTTCTGTTCCTGTGCCCACAGGTGCCCCGGCCCTACCTGTGACTGTCTGCCCCTCCCAGCTGTGGTTTGGGGGTGCACAGACCCCTCCATTCATCCTGGGGCGGTGTCTGGCACCCGGCAGGCTGCATGTCAGCTGCGGTATACACACCCCGATTCGATTCCCCAGGCAGCCGCTTCATTGCCCTCCTGGGACTGCCCCTTCCACATCCCTTCCGCACAGGGCTGTGTCCTGGGTGCTGGCTAACCCTGCCCTCACCTCCTCCCCAGGTTTCCTCTGGGACAGGTGCTCAGAGCCCGCCCCCCGCTCCCCAGCCTCCCAGCCCTCCTCCCTAGCTGCTTCCATCATCACCTCATCCTGGGCCATGGAAAGTGCCCTCACCTTCCCCAGAGGGCAGGTCGGAGCTCCTGCACTGCTCACTCCCGGCACTGCATTGGTTTCTCCTTGGAGTGGCTTTGCCACAGCTGCCACGGCACCAGGAGAGCCGGGCCCCTGTGGGCACCCTGCAGAGCACTCAGGGTTGGCTGCTGGCCCGAGCCTCCCAGTTCTGGTGCTGAGCTTGGCCCACCCAGGAGGCCACACGTCCGCCCGTCTGACGGCTGAGGGAGGCACCGACTCCGTCTCTCAATACCCGGGTCCCCCTGAGTCTGCTCTCACCCGGGAAACTGGGCCCAGGGCATGGAGGGCCACGAGCCCATGCCCAGTTCTGTGAAATGTGAGAATCCCATGATGCTCCAAGCCGGCCTTTGGGGTTGCAGAGGGACGAGGCGGGGGTGTTGTTCTCACCTCCTTGATGAAGTTCATGAAGCGGCCACCGAAGCGCCAGGCCTTGTGCCGGTGGCACTGCAGGGAGTTGACGGTCATCTGGGGCGCACGCTGGTAGCACACGGACACGATGTGGACAGCGTCGTACAGCAGGGCTGCGTCAGTCTGGAATGGGAGCGGCCTGTTGGGGTGCTCTGGGTCCACTGCCTCCCTCCCCACGTGGCGTCCTGGCATGGGAAGGCTTGGGGTGGGGACTGTGTGCCCAGAGAGACGTGGGCCAGGCTGGGGTCAGTGACCCTCCCCCACTGCAGCCTCGCCTCCATCCCCCCCCAGTCCCTTTTGCCCTGGCCCCTGTCCACACCCACTCCTTCCTTCGGCCACTGAAGGAAGACACACCTGCCCAGGATTCAGAGTCTAGAGCCCTCTAATTGTCCCCACATGGCTGCGTGCTGCAGGGGGCCTGGGGAGGGGGTCTAAGGCCTGGTTCCTTTGTAATCTGGCCCCTCGCTTGACCAGTGGTGAGAGGCAGGAAGGAAGGAGGTGGGGGAGGGTGAAAGGAAGGGAAGAAGAAACAGAGGGAAGAGGGCAGAGAGCAGGAAGGGGTGAGGGGAGGGAGAGGGAGGGCAAGGAGAGCCCCGTGGGGCTGCTGGCTGCCATACCATCATCACCCCGTCCAGCAGGCCGGACTCAGCACGGGGTGCCGCCTGCAGCCTCTCCATGGACCACTTCTCCACGATGGCCGAGACGTGGGGGTTGTCCACGTTGAGGATGCGGAAGCCAGTCAGGTTCACCCCCGAGTAGCGGTAGGGCTCCAGGTCCAGGGCATAGAGATCCTGGGCAGAGGAGGGGGTGTGAGAAGAAGGGTGCCCTGCTGGACCCAGGCTGCTACCCCGCAACTTGCAGGGAGGCTCAGGAGGGAGTGTCGCAGGAAGGAGCTTCCCCAAGGAGAGGCTGGGATCCCCAAGAGCCTCCTGACTAGTGCTGTCTAAGGCCAGCACCTCACTGCAGAGCCCCCGGCTCAGTCTGTTTCTTCCTCTGCAACAAGGGGGTGGTGGTGCCTTTAGAGCACTCAAGAGTCAGTCCTGCCCCCAACAACCCAGGAGCGTGGTGGGCTCACAGTGGTCTGTCCTTCACAGGAGAGGCCAGGGTGACAAAGGGCTCTGGGTTTGGGTGTGTCCAACTTGCTCAGAGGATGCGGGAGGGAGAACTTGACACCCAAGGGACGTGTTTCAAGGATCCCCGCCCTCCTTCCCTAGGCCTCCTGCAGCAGCAGGAAGGTCAGTCTGTCTGTCCAGGTCCTGTCCAGGCTCAGCCTAGGGCAGGAAGTGGTCTGAATGCCTGGGGCAGCACCTGCTGAGGGGAAGGGGGTGATTGCCATCGGCAGACTGGCAGGCGGGGGGGTGGTGGGCTGGGGGAAGTCATCCTCGAAGCTGAGAGGAGAAATGTGTGTAAGGAGTGGGGGTCACCGGTGAGCAGGAGCAAGAAAAGAGCAACCCTGACTTGGAAACAGGCTAGCAGAGGACAGCCAGTGCCTTGGAGGGGACGGGGGTCCCAGGCGCATCCAGGCGCACGCCACACCCCAGGCTCCTACTCCTGTTTCACTCCACTGCCCAGCACTGGGGAAAGGCCCAGACTCAGGGGCCAAGAGCAGACGATGCTCGGTGTGGTCCAGGGCGCGGATCTGGGCCTGGGGCTTTGCGGTGATTGCTGTGTTCTGCCCCTCCACCCCATCCCCACCTGCTATGCACCTGGAGTCTGGCAGCTCACTGGGCACAGCGCAGGGTCCCCCCCCCCCCCCCCCCCGTCCACCACCACATCACATCTCTGTGCTGGCACTTCTTGAGCAAAGACACTGACAGACACTGGCCGTCAACTGGTCGCACTCCTCTGTGGGGAAACTGAGTCCTTGGGTCCCTGTCTGAGCCTCGTCACCTAATACTTGCCCCACACTGCCCTTCCCGAGATGCCGCTCCCCTGCCCCCCACCCCTGCACACTCTCCGGATCCTGTGACTCTGGGAGACAGTGGTGGCACTCTGCCATGCCCACTCCTTGGCTGTGGGGCTCAGCACAGACCTTTCTCGGACTGGTTTCAGGCTCCCGGGAAACAGGGACACAGGCGTGGGCCCCGGAAGCTGCTCTTCCATACTGCACTGTCTCCTCTGGTCTCAGACACGTTCCTGATGGGCACTGATCCCCTGTCCCTCCCGCACCCCCAAGCAGGCTCCTTCTGGTAGATGCTATGTAGGGAAACACACTTGAATGAGAAAGCTTAGTTCCGCCCTGCCCAGAAAAACATAGTTCTGATCTGGGATGGGGAAGGGGCTGGGTGGGAGGGGGGTCAAGGGTCTCTAGTTGATGGGGGTTCCCACTGAGGTGACCAAAGGGTATCTCCATGGAGTAGATCTTAGTGGGAACTGGGGGCATCTGCTTAGCTACCATGTGGAGCAGATGAGCTGCCCTTCCCACCAGGAAGTGAGTCTTCCACTATCTGCCCCTCTAAGAGAAGAAGGGGGGTAGGCGAACTGACCAAGGCTGAGCAACTGAACTTGCACCCAGGCTCATGCCCACGGGGCAGGGAGGCCTCACTGTGCCTATGGACCCTGACTGTGAGCCCTTCTCCTGAGCCCACATACAGAGCCACCACATGGCACCTTGTCTTGGGTCACTATGCCACGGTGGGCGAATTCCCACATGTGCAAGCCTACACACCTGGATTGGCCCCGCCACCACACACACACCCCTTGTTGGTGCCTCCCACCACTGTTTCATTCAAATTCCCTGGTTTGTGTCTTCAGTGGTTGTCAAACACAAGACATATGTCAGAATTTTCTTTGGGTCTCTGGGGGACATATTAGCTACATGGAGTCTAGGGAGGGGATGCTAACCTGGCTTTGAGAGCCACGAATGAGCTATTACCCCCAAATGGAGACACGCAGAAAGGGGTCTGAGCTTAGATGGGATCCACGTGCAATGAGGGAGGGGCAGGAGGAGGAATCATTCCAGGGGGGGATCGCTGATCATTGAAAGGGCTTGTGGAATGAGGGAGGGCTCAATGGAAGTGGGGAGAACTCACTGGAGAAAGGGAAGACTCACTTAGAGGGGAGCCTTCACTGGGAGGAGAGAGGACTCACTGAGGGGGATGGCTCACTGGGAGGAGGGAGGACTCATTGGGAGGAGGACTCAATGGAAGGACTCACTTGGAGGGGAGCATTCACTGGGAGGAAGGAGGACTCACTGGGAGGGGATGGCTCACTGGGAAGGAAGGACTCACTGGGAGGACTCACTTGGAGGGGAGCATTCACTGGGAGGAGAGAGGACTCATTGGGAGGGGATGGATCACTGGGAGGGGAGGACTCAATGGGAGGAAGGAGGACTAATTGGGAAGGGAGAACTCACTATGAGGGGAGGACTCACTGGGAGGAGGGAGAACTAACTGGGAGGGGGGACTCACTGGGAGGAGGGAGGACTCCTTGGAAGAGGTGTTGACTGAAGGCCTCTCTCACCACACTCCGCCCAGCACGGCTTAGGGAGGTGGCCGCAGCTATGGCTAGCAGCATTGACCAACCATGAGGTCAGGCCATGGACTGTATCCTGTTGTATAGGGCTGTGGCATGGAACAGAGGGGTGAGCGATGTACACAGAGTCAGGCTGGAAGTCAGGTGACTGATGAACACTCAGGTGTTCAACACTACCTGTCTGGTAGCTGGCGCAGCAGTTCCTGGTCACAGTTGAGGGTTTGGGGGTTGTAGGAGGGGCAGGGTGTCAGGAATAGGGTCCTTCCCGCCTTCCCTCCCCCCCCCTTGCAATATGAAGATGGTCGTGAGGAGTCCTCAGTCAGCCCAGTCAGTGCTTACCTGCCTTTCGAAGGGGTTAGTACCCCATGTCAGAGGCAGCTAGGAACACTGCCCAGGCCCCAGGAAGGTTGCCCTCCCCACAGCACCCTGAGAGGTGCCCCTGATGAACACTGCCCAACTGTTCCTCCAGGCTCAGCTTCCAGCAGAGGTTTCTGCTGGCTTCTCAGGACTAAGTGCCCTTTCCTCCTCCCCTCCAGCATCACGTTCCTTCCTGCTTGCATTTTGCTCTAGGAAAACTGCCTGTGTTTTGTGCCCCTTTCTCCTAGATCTTCCCTGTGCCCCCTCTGCCGGATGGCCATCTCAACCTTGATGAGTGGGTTATTCTTTTGAGAATTAGCTCAAAGGTCACTGCCTCCGGGAAGCTTCCCTTGACTACTACTCCATGCAAGAATGACAGGGCAGAGCACTTCTGCTCTTATCCTAGACCTTTTCAATGTCACCCCGCTGATAACTGTCTGTGACTACTACCTCTGTCTCTTCTATGAGCATCTGGGCCAAACACTCCTTCGGTTGAAAGACTGAACTCAGTCAGCTGACTGACCTTCTGTGGGGTACATAAGGCTTAGAGATAAGAAGGTGGAACTGACTCGGGCCCCACATGCTTCAGTATTGGGGAACTCTTCCAGGAGGCCAGTTCTGCACTTTTCCTGGGATGGAGGCTCAGGGAATTGAGCCTTCTGAAATGGGAGGTCTTCCAGCAGCTATCTTTGAAGGAGCTGGGTCTGGGGAGAAGGAGGGACTTTTCATGGGCAGAGTCTGGGCACGAATCTGGAAGGCTGGGCCCAAGGAAGAGCCACTGGCCCTGGATGGGGTGAGACTCAATGCTGCCTCTACTAATGCCTCAAAGGAGCCAAAGCATTTGCCTTCTTGGACCTCTGTTCCTGGGCCAGTCTTCGGGGCCCAGAGGGTCCCAGGCCACAGAGAGCAGACCCATGTGGGTGTGGGTGCCATCCACACAACCCCTCCATCTGCAGTGCTGCTGACCCCAGCCAAGCCAAGGGAAGAGGGGTGGTCGGGTGGGTGGCTCAGAGCCGGGACCTTTTCCCCTGCCACTGAGAGCCCAGGCATCGCTGCAGGATTGGGGGGCTTGGGGCACCCCAATTCCTATTGTGAAGACAGGAACAACAGGGAGCTGGCAGAGGCCACTCTGTCCTCCTCTTATTATTTGCCCAAACTGCCCCGGGCAGAGACCCCAAGTGCTGTACACGGTGAACTGTGTGAAGCCTTTGCTGCTTGGCAGAAAGTTGCTGTTCTCGATGCCAAATGTTGACACACTGAATTCAGTATCGACGAGGGACCTTTTAGAAACATTCAGCATAACATAATAGACTAATTCATTAGCACCCCATGGGTCTGACTGGATAGAAGCTGAAGCTCGGAAAACATCGCCTTAAGGAATGACAGATGAAAATATCTTTCCCATGATATAACTGTTATTGCCGGGAAGTGGCATTAATTGTGATTGCTTATCTATTAATTTATTATAATTCCTTTTTTTCACCTCCAGGCTTTTACCTACACATGACATGTACCAGGGGCTCAGCTGGGGCTGATTAACGCGGGGTTATCTGGGAATGGCTCAAAGCTGGCTGGGACTGATAATGGCAGCTGGGGTAATTAAAATGTCTTCTGTGTGGGAGAAGCAAGTTTGGAGAATGTTTCAGAGGCAGAGTTGGTGACATGGGTTTCCTACAGAGAAGGAGATAAATACCAAATGCCACTGTCTACCACCCACCCACTAGTGACCATCGAACTCAGAGGTGGGACCAGGAGTTGAATCTGGAGAATCTTGGCACCAGAACCAGATGTAGGACTTGGGGAATGGATCTGGGGCACCTGGAGGGGAGGGCCTCCCACCAAGGTCCCACTGCACAGTCCTTGTCTTGCCAGACTGTGCCTCCCTCAGGCAGATCTCTCTACGACCCTCCCAGAAAGCCCATGGGCAGGAACAGCCATAGACATACCCGGAAGTCAGCACCCAGGCCTCCCTCACACATCTGCTCAGAGACCTGAGCCGATGCCTCAGCCTTTCTCATCTGGGACTCCTCCAGTGGTCAACAGGGCATGCACACAGCCCCAGGAATTGGAAACCCAGCTGTGTGGAAGAAAGGCTGGGGACACTGTGAAGTATGGGTGCTGCCCTGACCATCATCAGGATGAATCTACAAGCCTGAGCCGTGGCGACTGTGTGGACTGGGACCCCCAGAAGAGGCCAGTGGGTTCAGCTGACAAGTCTCGGCGGAGGGCTCTGAAACTGGAAGGCTCCCTGCAGGCAAAGCCTTGCTCTGCCCTTGACTGTGGTGCTTGATCTCTCTGAGACTCCATCTTCACAGGTGTGCAAGACGGGGGTGGCGGGGGTAGGGTTGGGGGAGGAGGTCACACCTTCTTGGGGAAGCTGTTCTGAATTTTGGATGAGACAAGGACACAGGGAACAGCTATTTCACAGGCTGAATGTGTGCAAAGTTCTAAATGCCAACACGGCCCTAAGCACTTTGCTGGCATTGACACAGTGAACACTCAGCCTAGCTCCCTGCACACAGCTCTGTGGCCCATCCAGAGCCTGGACACAGGCCAAGGGAAGTGGGAGTCTCTGGATTCCAGCTCTGGCAGACTCTGCCGGGATCTTTGCAGCTGGAATCTCTGGTCTTAACTGTTGCTATGATGAGGAGGCTGACAACTTCACTGATTACCTTCTAGTCTGTATTGTTTCTGTGCATTTGTTCATCATTCACTGGCTCTTCATTCACTCCTCTGTTCAGGATTTTCAGGAGTGACCACCGCGCACAGGTGCCATTTAGGCACTGGACTACGCAGGGGAACAGGGCAGGGCCCTGATCTGTATGTGTATGAGCTCTGTCTCCATCCAGCCTCTGTACTGAGCGCCTGGCTCAGACCTGACACCCAGTGAGCATTTCTATACGGTGCCTGAGAAAATAAATGGGCGAATTAACAAAGTGAATAAATTGAACAGTTTGCTTAAGGTTTGGGAAAAAAAACTGGATGCTATTGGGGCCCCACCCTGCAGTGCCCTTTCCTATCTTCAACTTTGAGCCCAGGTGTATGAGAGCATTGATGTGGGGCATGATGGTGTCCCACTGGTGTGCTCTCGGAAAGGGTGGCCAGGCTGCATGGCTGAGGGTCCAGAGCTTTGGGTTCTGCTATTCCCAGACCCCAAGGAAGTCACCCCATGGGGCCCTGTGAGGGGATAGGAATGGGAAGAGATGCTTTGAATTAAGCATTTGGAGCTGGGATCAGAATAAGGCTAGAGAGAGCCTTCAGCCTGGGCAGACCTATAAGTAAGATTCAGGGTACATGCCTGTGTGTGTCTCTGTGTGTCTGTGTGTGCCTATGTGCACTTATGTGTTTTAATGTGTGTCTATATGTGTCAGTATGTACCTGGGTGTGTCAGTGTGTGTGTCTATGTGCTTATGTGTCTGTGTGTCGGTATGTGCCTATGTGTGCTTATGTATGTCTGTGTGTGCCTGTGTTCCTGTGCGTGTCTGTGTGTGCCTATGTGTATGCATGTTCCTATGTACATCTGTATGTGCTGTGTATATGCAAGTACCTGTGTGTCTGTATGTGCCTGTGTGTACTTATTTATATGTGCCTGTGTCTGTTTGTCTGTGTCTATTTGTGTGTCTTTGTGTATGTGCCTTTGTGTATATCTGTGTGTACATGTATGTGTGTGTCTGTGTGTGCCTATGTGTGCCTGTATATGCCTGTGTCTGCACGTGTCTGTGTGCGTGTGTCTCTCTGTATGTGTGTGTTAGCAGTGTAAACTTTGTCCATGCCACTTCTACAGGACCCACCTGTGGCTCCATCTCTTCGGGTGGGTGGGGTTGTCAGTAAGGAGTGGGGAATCCAGTGGAGCTCCTAGTCCCTCCCCCTCGGCAGGCTAAACAAGCACTGGTCAGCTCTCCAAGGGGGTTTCTTCCATCTGTTCCCACTGGTATTTACAAATGTGGGTGGCATTGACTTACATGTCACTGCGCCTGTCGTCAGTGTGTGGGGACAAGGCTGATCCATGAGGGGCAGGACATGTTGTGCTGGTGAAGGCGCAGTCCCACCACTGAGGGGGAAACACCCCTAGAGCCCGGCCTCAGTGGGATTAGGGGTGCAGCTCTTGGAGACAGGGGAGGCAGAATGAAGGGGCATCTGGGCTGTGACCAGTGCCCCCACTCCCTGTGATACACTTAATGCCAGGGAGCAGAACTGGGGAGCAAGCTGGAGTCTAGAGCAGCGGAAAGTACAGTGGGCAGAGAGATGGGGCTGGAGCTGTCCTTCCCTTGATATCCAGAGGGAGATCCAGGACCATACCCCCAAGTGTTCTCTGTGACCCGGGGCTTTGCAACTGAATGATTGCCTGAATGAGTTTTCCTTAAAACCTACATGGCAAATGAGGATGGGAGGCCTGGAAGTCGCTCCCTGTTCATCTCCATGTTAGGGACAAGCTCCGAGGCCCTGGGATACCAGGAATCTCTGGCAGCAGGAGAGAATGAGAGAGAGAGAGAGAGAGAGAGAGAGAGAGAGAGAGAGAGAGAGAGAGGTGTGGAGATAGAGAGGGGGGAATGGGGAGAGGGAGAGAGGTGTCAGGCACACACTGTCGTCTTAGGGCCAGGTCACCCTGGGAGAGGGAGAGAGCTCCCTGTCCCTCTGTTCTGTGACCAGGAAACCGGCTTCCATCCCAGCAGCTCAGAGCATGGGCTCGGACGGCCATAGGAGCAGGAGAGCGGGGAGTGCCTGCCTCTCCTCAGAGCCCAAGGAGCCAGATCAGGACACAGAGAGCCCCACCCCTAGACTGTGCCCACCCCACCCCCAGCCTTGCACCTCTGCCCTCTCCTCACTGCGAGCAGAGCTGGGGAATCGGGCATCTGGGGACCTCAGTGCCTCCAGAAACAGCTCTGGTTGGGTGGACTCCAGAAGGGACGGATCAGACCTGGGTCAGGATGTGCAGGGTGGTCCCTAAGCCCTCATGGACACCCGTACAGTGGGCAGGTGGCGGAGTGGGGACAGTCAGCTGGGGTGTGCTGGGAAATGCTTAATCACCAGTTCCTGGGGTCACAGGGCAAGGCAGAATTTGCCAACCTCCATGCTGTGAATATTCCCTCAGAGGCTGACATAGACGCCAGTCACCGGGTCACTGTGGGGAGGAGATGGACTGAGCAGCTCTGGGGACACCGGCTCCAGCAGCCTACAGAGGTGTTCCTGCCTGCTGGCCCTGGTTTCTGTGGTTCTCCCTCGTGGAATGCCCTTCCTCGCTCTCTCTTTGGGGAGCCCCTGCTGAGCTTCTGAGGCCCAGTTCAAGGAGCTGCTGCCTGCAAAGCCCAACTCTCATTTCCCTCAGCACCGGGCATCTCCTCCTGCTGTTCCCAGTGCCATCTGGTCTGGCCTGGGGGTCACGAGCATGCTGTGCCGGCTAGACACGAGAGGCAGAGTGGACAGCAGGACTCCTGGGGGGCCGGCCTATCTCCTGTCTGTGTCGCCTATACTCCAGGACACATTCGTCACTAGTGTCTGAATGGGGGGGGGGGGGGAACACAGAGGCCCACACAGCCCCCGAGAGCTGGTTTTAGGGCAGGCTGGGAGCGAAGCTGTCCAGGGTGGGGGAACATGGAGGCCCCAGCCAGGTCAGAGTATGGTCAGAGTCCTGTGGCTGTGAGGAAACGAGGCTGGTCTTATGTCCCTGGGTGCCACCAACTCCCTCCCGGGCTGAAATGCGCCTCCACGTGCACCCATTTTGGACAGGTCCCCACCAGGAACCCGAAGTGGCCATTCTGGCTGGCATGAGAGAGGCCAGCACCACACTTGGGGAAATGCAAGTTGGGGTCAAGGATTATCCTGGCAATCAAGGCAGGTCATCAGAGGGCCCCCCCTTCTGGCCAGTAAACATAGCCATGCGCCCACATGTTGGGGGTCCCAGCCCCACCTGTGACCCAATGTGACATCACTTTCCTAAAGAGGGCAGGCCATAAAGACACATCTGTGCTGTCAGTCGGAGCTGTCACCCGGCCTTGGGAGCCAAGTCTGACCCCAGTGACCTCTAGCTTCAGAATGGAGGGGACCCCCCACAACCCATGCCATCCAGCTGGGAGTTGGAGGCACTTACCAGAGTGGTGAAGATGAAGTGGTAGTACTCGGTCATCATGCCCATGGCCATGGCCTGTGTGAAAGCACAGTGTTAGAAAGCCTCAGGATGTGAATCAGGAGACTCCCCCTGCACCCCCGGTGGGCAGGACAGGCTGCAAGGGAGCTGGGGGAAAACTGAGGGGACTCGTTCTTGGAAGTGACAGGTGAGAGCAGCAAGTTTCATTCGGGGACAGACAGAAATACAGCTTCTCACTCTCTGATAGTGCCCAGGCCCATAGGTGCTCTCCTTCAGGTCTTGAAAGCACTCCTGACCCTGTTCAGTCAGTCTCAGAACTCCTGGAGTCATGTCCACTCCACTCCCTGCCACCTACTTCTTGCAATGGTATGTGCCAACCCCCCTAAGCTTGCCCCACGGGGGACCTGTGACACAGCTCCAGGTTGCATGGCTGTTTTCTGCGGCAGCACCCTTTGAGGGGCACCCTTTTAGTTGTCTGGAAAAGCTGCAGAGCTCCCAGCCTCCATGTGGACTGTGTCTAGAACAGAGGCTCAATTGGGCCTGCGAGTCTTAATCCTCCCCCACGGTTGCTGCCATGTCGAGCAAATGGCACACAGAACCTAGGCGCTGGTACGGGGAATAAATCAGCGCCAGGCATCCTGGGGGCTGCCCCCTGAGCTCCCCGAGTCTCTGAGTTTCCAAAGTTTTCTGTTCTGTGTGACTTTGGGCCCTACTCTAGAGAAGTGTCAGGGAGGCAGGGTTTCCTCAGTGTCAGGGCCCACGTGTCCTTTTTTTTTTTTTTTAATTTTTATTAGTGAAACACCGGGCTGGAGCGATAGCACTGTGGGTAAGGCGTTTGCCTTGCAAGTGGCCAATATGGCTGACCCGAGTTTGATTCCTCCACCCCTCTTGGAGAGCCCGACAAGCTACCAAGAGTATCTCGCCCGCACAGCAAAGCCTGGCAAGCTCCCCGTGACATATTTGATACACCAAACACAGTAACAAGTCTCAAGATGGAGGTGTTACTGGGCCCGCTCGAGCAAATCAATGAATAACGGGAGGACCGTGACCGTGATTAGTGAAACACCATGAGGTACAGTTGTAGACTTACAGATTTTTGTACTTGGGTTTCAGTTATACAATGATCAAGTACCCATCCCTCCACCAGTGCCCATTCTCCACCACCACCAGTCCCAGTATCCCTCCCACCCCCCATCACCCCATCCCACCCTGCCTCTGTGCTGAGGAAACAGAAGCTCGAAGAGGCCAAGAGAACACCCAAGGCTATGAAATCAGAAAGGAGGCGGAGCTGGGGTCTGAGAGAACACAGAAGTCTATGGTGGGGGCAGGAGAGGGGCCACACACGTGCCAGCCAGCCCGCCCCACTGGCCAGCGCTCACGTACCTGCTTGAGAATCTGCGCGGCCATGGTGTGGCTGCAGTCGAAGATGATGCGGAATTCCCGGCCGCGCTTCATCTCCTTCAGCAGGGGCCGTGCGTCGTCTGAGTCCAGGGGCAGCTGGCGGATCTTTAGGCGGATGTTGTATCTTGACGGAGCCATGATGAGCTCCTGTAGGCGGATGAGCCCTGAGAGGCCCGGGGGCACAAAACACATGAGTGTGCACACGTGAAAGCATGAGTGCTGGGCACAGCTGCCTATGGCTCATGTCTGCATCTGCACGTGAATGCGGATCCCAGCCCATGGAGAGAGGGGCGAGTGCGGGGACAGGGACACGAGTGGGAGCAGTCCGGCCTGGATATGGGCTCCTAGTACATATGCGTGCAGGCGTGTGCACGAGGAGCACAGCACACACGTCTGTGGAGACAGGGTGTGTCCCTGGGCTGAAGCACACCTGTGTAGGACACGCGTGTGCACACACCATGGCTGGTACGTGTAGATGTATATAAAAATGTAGATTCCAAAGCGCCCAGTACACACTGATCATGGCTCTCTAAACCAGTGAACAGACTGTGGAGTGAGGTGCAGAGGAGACCCTTATTCACCCAGCCCCCTAGAGCACTGTGAGGCCTGTGACCTGCTCCAGCTACAGGCACAAGGGAAGTTCCAGCTGTGTCGAATGCGCATTTGGGGAGGGCCAGGTGGTGACTGGGTCCAGCCCCCTCCCAGGATAGATGGCTTTCAGGTAAACACTCTTCCAGGAGGCCCGCCCCCCCTGCACCAAACAGCCCAGATCTCTCCTCCCCAGCCTCCCTTCTCAGTTTGGGGTCCCGCTTCTCATCACTGGCCTCCTCTGGCCTTCTCTCACTGCCCCTGTTCTATATATATTCTCGGATGTTGCCTGCCCTGGCTGGGTCCCATCGCTGGGTGCTGCTCAGCGCCCAGTTGCAGTCACGTGTGACCTCGCCGATGCGGTTTTCCCCCTCACGCTGAAACACGCATCCCCACAGCCTGCGACTAATGAGCTCTTCATCCGGGACTTCCAGGGAGAATGGGGTGTCTCTTCCTGGAGACAAATGGCTCACTGAGGTCTAATTAAGCTCATTTCCATCTCTATTTCACGGTCTGTTCTTGCTCTCTGTGATGCCTGCTCTCTGCAGGGAGGGGCCGGCAGCCCCCCGCCCCCCACCTCCTTATTCCAGCTTTGCCCACACTTAGGGATCAGGGTCTGTGTCCAGCCTGTGTGTGCATGTGGCCACACTTTTACCCCCCACCAATAACTCTGGTTTTCTTCAGGGAACACCTGCTTGAATCCCTCCATCCATGGGACCCAGTCTCCCGAGCTCCAGGTGCACAACACGTGACCCCCACCTGGCTGAGGAGCACACACACTCCTCCAGGTAAGGATATGACATCAGCTGGCCTTATCAAAGCAACTTTCAGAAGGGGTAAGAAACACCTTTATGTCATTTAACCCCAAATAGGGAGAGTGTAAGCCTGGGGCCAGCACATGGAACTCAAAGAGTCTAACGTGGCAGAAGCCAGAGGAAAAATAGCAACTCCATCCTGATAGCGCCCGTTTGAATCCCTGAATCAAATGGCACCTGAGGCTAAAATTACTCCTGAACTTTCCTAGTAGAGGCTACCAACAATCCCCGCCTACTCCCACCCCCATCTTTGCTCAATCTACATTACTCTGGATTAAAGTTTGCAATCCTGGTTATAGCAGCCCTGATCTGGACAACCCCCACCCCACCTCCATGCAGACAGCCCACTTCAGGAGTCCCCAATAGATAGTTCTGGGCTCTCAAACTGTTTCAGGTCCACACACCTGGGTCTCATCCCCATTCCTGAGGGCTGGGTGCCAGACAGGCAATCTGATTGGTCCCCATCACTTCCTCTGCCAGGACGGATAGAAACAAATATGCCAGCCCCCCACAAAGCACTCCAGCCTGGAAGCGTCAGGAGCCCTTGGCATACAGGCTGAGAGAGGGTGCTGGAGCCCTGGAATGGTCTGGATCACACCAGTGCCTCCTGTGATCAGACTTGATGGGAGGAGAAACAGGATGAGGGTATTGGCTGGCGTTCGCAGAGTAGGAAGCAGCAACAACCTCGTCCCCCCAAACACTCCCAGCTTCCTTCCCCCTAAGTACCCCTAGAAATGCTGAGGGTAGCAAAGTATCCTGCCACTCACTCCCAAGTTCCTACAAGGCCCCAGCTGCCCACTCTGCTTCTATGTGTTGGGCTTCCAGGTTCGTGTATAGCTTCGGCAGGTATGAGGACTTCGGGAATGCAGGACATGAGGACAGGGACAGCCTGGACAGTGCAGAAGCCACCAGGGCCTTCTTGTCAACTAAGTGTACTGCCCCATGTGAAGCACAGTAGCCCTTGAGCCTCCCCCCGCCCCCCGCCCTGTGTCATCTCTCCTTCCCATCAGTGTATTCCCGAAGGGGACCAGGGGCTCATCTCAGCCCCTCCACACTCCAGCCCAGCAGAAGTCTAGGCTCTCTTTGTTTGCCTGAGCTGAGCTTTCCTTTCTGGCTGCTTCCCCAATCAATCTCTCTCAAAATATCTGCAGTGAATCATGCTTTTCACTTACAAAGCGCTTCTGCATTCATTACCCTACTTAACCAGCTCCCTGTCCTCGAAGGTAGAGAGCAGGGAGACTCGATCCGGAGCTACAGATGGAGAGACTGAGGCCAACGGAGGAGACTTGCGGACCCCTGGGCTCTGGCAGTGTGGCAGCAGGGGGTAAAAAAAAAAAACAAAAAAAAACAAGACTCCATCTGTCAACTCTCAGAACCTTTGTCCACCTCAGGTTTTCAAAGCCCCTTTCTTGGGGGCTGGAGAGATAGCACAGCGGGTAGGGCTTTTGCCTTGCACGCGGCCGACCCAGGTTCGATTCCCAGCATCCCATATGGTCCCCTGAGCACCGGCAGGAGTAACTCCTGAGTGCAGAGCCAGGAGTAACCCCTGTGCATCGCTGGGTGTGACCCAAAAAACAAAACAAAAAAAAAATCAAAGCCCCTTTCTTTGGAATGGGTTTGTCTTGGTGTTGTATTAGCTAGAGAAGTGAACACAGGCAAAGCTCTCTCCAACACTGTTGGGTGCTGTGACAATATCTGGATATTTTGTAATGGTTTGACATCCTGAAATCATGGGCCAAACTAAGAGTGAGATTGAAAATTCAATGAGCCCTCTAACTGGGTTTAGCACCCCACCATTGAGGGCTGATGTCAACTAACCACGCCTGTGACCAGACTGTTGTAATAAAGGCTCTTGCCTCTGCCCCTGCTTTTCCCTTGTCCAGGCCTCCCGTCGTCAGTCAGCCCTGGTGCCCCCCTGTGTGGCCTTGCATGGAACATCGTGCCCCTCCTACTTCTGGGGAACTAGAAATATCGGCTCTTCTCTCAGTGTCACTATCTTCTCATCTCTCGACCACATCCATTTCTTAAATCCTGGCTGCACTTCAAAGCCATTTCCCCTGTAGGAGACTGTCGAGATGACCCCGATTCTTCACCCTGCCCATGGTGATGCCCTTTCCATGTAGCTCTGCTGTGCCATCCCCGAAGCAGGGTGCCATACCACCCCCTGCACTGGGCTCAATCATAGGATGTGTTCTGGTCCCTAACCTATCAGCAGGCATGACACAGTACACTTTGGCTTAGTTGTTTTGTCCCCTTCCATGGTCATGACAGCAGGCTTAGGCTAGCCTGCTGGCGAATGAGGGACAGGTGGAGGAGACTGTCCCTGCCTGCCACCCTGGCCATGGCCAGCCTAGCCCAGCCAAGTCCCAGGCAGGTGAGGAATAGAGCTGAGACAGGAAGAACTGTCTAGCCATGTCTAGCTGCCTCTGCAAACCTTGAGGTAGATACAGGTTGATTATTCTAAGTCACTAAGTCGTTTTTTTTTTATTTTTTGGGGGGGAAGGGGTTTTATTTGTTACATAACTTTATTATAGAAATGCATAGTTCAAGTGTCCCCTTTGAGCATGTCTGGGTGGCAATACTTTGGTCCCAACAGATGACTGTGGTTGGTAGGTGCCAACTAACACTACCCCATCCTCTTCTGACTATGCTCAGAGACATAGGGACAGACCCAGGGAACTTTATGGAATGGTCTCTGAAAGGTTCTGGGACAGTCCTCCTGGACAAGAGTTAGGAGGTCACATTAAGGAACTCACTAAGGAGGGGCTGGAGTGAGAGCACAGAGTATAGGGCATTTGCCTTGCACATGGCAGACCTGGGTTCGATTCCCAGCATCCCATATGGTCCCTTGAGCAGTGCCAGGAGTAATTCCTGAGTGCAAAGCCAGGAGTAACCCCTGAGCATTGCCGGTGTGACCCAAAAGCGAAAAAAAAAAGTAGAAACTTACTAAGGAAAGTTAGGAGTCACGTAACAAAAATCCTAGGGGAGCCAGTGAGATGATGCCAGCAGTAGAGCACATAAAGCAAGTGTAAGGTCCTGGGTTCGATCCCAGCACTGAATGCTTCCTGTATCCCAGCACCACTGGGTGTGGCCACACAAGAAAAACAAAAATACCCTATTTGAATTGTCTCCCCAAACCAGGCTCTATCTATCTGGAAGGAACACAAGACACAGTCCTACCTGCTCAGTTTTGCTTGCTCTTTCCCCTCTGCTGTTGCCAGTCCCTCAGAGGGTTCCAGCATTCCCAGGCCCCGCCCTTGTCTCTCTCTGCTGAGAGGTCAGCCAGACTGGCCAAAGCCACAGAGTTTACTCTTTCCAGTGTCTCTAATTCTGACTGAACCCATGTGCTCCATGATTCTTGGTTCCAATGTCTTGCAACTGCCAGGAGAACACCTACTCTCTGAGAGTGTGGGCAAAATAACGTGGGACAACCAGGTCCCACTCTCTTCTTTACCAGCACCCAATTACATCATTTTCCTGCAAAAGTTGAGTTTTTTTTAACTTGATTTTTGATTCACTTAAAAAAATAATTTTAGGGGCTGGAGTGATAGCACAGCGGGTAGGGCGTTTGCCTTGCACGAGGCCAGCCTGGGTTTAATTCCCAGCAACCCATATGGTCCCCTGAGCACCGCCAGGAGTAATTCCTGAGTGCAGACCCAGGAGTAACCCTTGTGCATTGCCAGGTGTGACCCAAAAATAAAAAAAAAATTAAAACATCTATGTTAGACCAGGCCTCACGCTAAATCCCCAAAAACACATGGTCCAAAAGCAGAAAAAGGTTCAAGGATCAACAATTGTTTTGTGTGTTAGGACAGATCTCCAGGGCTGCAGAGACACCGGTGGTGAGTTGGAGCTGGCAGGGAGCACCCCTTGATGGCAAAGACCTGCTGCAGGGACCACTGTGCAGAAAGGAGTCCTGAGCTTCTGCCTGGTGCTGTAGCAGAAGCTCAGGAGACACCTGGAGAAGTCCAGGTTAAGCGACTCTCAGTTTTGTCTTTTCGGAGGGAATCTTTCCCCCTTGTCTTGATCCCCACAAGGAGGTCACCAAACACTCGCATTGAACAGCCAAGAGCAGGAAGGCACTTTCCAGACTGGAGGCTTCAGCTCTCGATTTGCGATGTGTAGAGGAGGGCCAGATGAATTAAGTAACTTGCCAAGGTCGTTCTCTCTTAGAAGGCTGGGAAGGTTAAGCAATGTCTGGGGAAGAATGAGGAGGAGAGGAGACAGCTCCACACTATGCAGCTAGTGAGCCTCATAGCTGGCACACACCTTCTGATCACACTGAATCCAAAGCCTGACACGCTCGCTGCAGGTGGGGATTCATCGGTGGGGATGTAACTTTACAAGTACAGGTGCAACTTACAAGTACAGGTGCTGCAGGGCTGCGAGTGGGAGTGGCTACACAGATGTGGGCGTGGCCCCGTTGCTGTGGGCGTGACTATGGCCTGTGGGTGTGGCCTGCGGTGGGCGTGGCTATAACCGGGAGGTTGTCCTACACCTGTGTAAGTACAGTGCTCAGGTGAAGCTGCGTGCAGACGTGAGCTCAGGGGAGGTGGAAGTTTGGGGAAGGATGGGAGGTAGTTGTGAGGTGGGCTGAGGCTGAGTGCAAGTGGCCAGGCGGGGATGTAGGGACGAGTGTGGGGACACTGGAGAGACCTTAGATGTGAATGTGAGTCTTTTCTTGAGGGAGTCAACTGAGTTGGGGAGCAGTCAGGAGCCTGATACTGAACCTCTGAGCAACACCTGCACCCCAGTGCCCAGCACCCACCTGTGCTGTCGTCGTAGACCACCGTGGCCGACCGCCACTTGAGGTACTGCACCAGGTCAAGGATGGCGTGACTGAGGGAGGCGTAGTCGGGGTACAGGTTGACATAGAAGGTGTCTTTGTTGTCCAGCGGGTGGTGTTTCCAGCGCAACTGGATGTGGGGCACCTCCAGGGCATTGCAGATGGACTGGACGGCATTGGTGCAGGAGCCCTGTGAGGGCCCGAAGATCGCCACCACGCCCAGGGCCAGCTGGTCACAGGCTGTGGTAGAGCGAGGGACAAGGACAGAGTGTCAGGCTGGGCTGCAGGCACAATCCCATAAACACATGTGGGGGCAAACGCCCCAGACCCCTCTAAGTGCAGCCTCCCCAGATCTCTCTGCATCTTGCCTGTTGCTTCTGGAAACCAGGTGGAACAGCCCTGGCCTCCTGCAAGCACAGCACAGCACTGCAGAAGGAGATAATGCACAGGAGGGCCTCAGCACGGTGCCACAGAATGGACTGGGCAGGTGGGGAGGGGGGGCGGGTGACCACCATTGTCCTCGTTGCCAGCTCTGTGCCAGGTGGAAACTGGAGAGACAGAAAGGGCTGAGATACTGATCCCTGAGGGCTCAGTGAAGACCCCCAGCCCTGGCCAGCCCCCCTATGCCAACTCCAACTCGCCCCCCTTCCATATCTCAGCACACTGCTCAGATGCCCAGATGCCCATATAAATACCCCAGCCCTGATGTCTGAGCTCTGTCCATACCCCTGCCGGCACTGTCCCCTGGTGACCCCCAGATTAGACCTAGAGGTGTCACCAGGGCCACCTGGTTCTCCCTCACGCAGGCCTGGAGGTGGTCAGGATGACTGAGAAGGGGACTCAGGGTTTCATTCTGGAGCAGAGCAGACTGGCAGGCCACCAGGTCCAGGCAGGCAGGTCGGGCACCTCCCATACACCCTCCCTGGGGAGGAGGCGCCCAGAGAGAGCAGAATCACTAACGCGGGGTCTGGAGGGGCCCTCGTGACTGAGCTTAGGTGGCACAGTGGCAAGGGCACAGGATGGCTCTGAATCCATCAGAATGTCTGGTGTGGAGGCTCCGTGTACTGCCCCCTGACTTCTGGTCCATTCTCCTGCAGTTGTGGCTCGTGAGAATGGGGATGCTCTATAATAATGGTTTCCTGTGAGCTGTGCTTCCTCCACTGCACCAGAGAACACCACTGAGGGCCCAGAAAAGGAACAGGACGTCGACCAGGGGCAGGGGGAGGGCCTGTACGGGCATGCCGGGTAACCCAGGGCCTTGTCACCAAGTGCGGGGATAGTGGTGCAGAGGAATGTGGGGCTTTCCCAGCGGGGCTGGAGGCCGAGTCTGGAAGCAGATCTGTCCCTGCAGGCACCACCCTCTGGTGAACTATGCCTGGGGGGTGGTCTGTGTGAAATGAACCCCAAAGATGGGAAATGCCCCCAAACGGGATCTGGGGTGGGTTGGCAAGTCGTCCAATCTGGGACTTTCTCTGTCTATGCCCTGGCCCCGAGGACCTGGGCCTGGCTGTCCATACCCCTCTTCTGTGTCTGGGTATATCCCATGTCTGCCCTGATCACGCCGCCCCACCCGCCACTGAAGATGGCCAGGTCTAAGGAAAACACTGCACATGCATCACACTGTGGCCCTGGAGGCTGGACACCAGCCTGCAGATGTGGCAGAATGACTGCTGTCTCAGCCTGCTTCTCCCTCCAGTCCGACAGAAGCAGCGGCACCCCATGAAATCTGGAAGTTTCTCGCCTTCTCTGCTTCCCAACAGTGGAATCTTCTAGTTGTTGCCTGGTTCTGTCCCACTCTGCCTGGTTGCCTCTCATTCTCCCCTCTGACACTTTAATGGTGGCTTAGGGAATAACCATGTGTCTCCTTCCTGTCACTCCCACCACCATGAAGTGATTTTTGCCTTTCACCCTTTGCCCTCCAGCCCCAGGTTCCCCCAGCACTCGTGCCCAGTGTCTGGGTGCTCTGTTGAACCAAGGCTGGGATGAGAGGAACAAACACCCACAATGCAGCAGGTCATTAGGAGTGATCCTGAAGGAGGAGAACTTGGGCACAAGTCTGAGAACAACCACCCAGGTCCCTGCAATCCAAGTTGTGATGTGAAGGCCACACTGTAAGATCTGGTCGGGGATCATGGTGATGACATTGATGTGTGTGTGTGTGTGTGTGTGTGTGTGTGTGTGTGTGTGTGTGGAGGGAGTACAGGGGGTAGCCATCGACAAGACTGATGCTGTGTCATAAAGATGGGAGGGTGATGGCAGGACTGGTGGTAGAAATATGTCAGTGCCATGGCAATACTGGCTCTGGAGATGATGAGGTGAGGAGGAGATGCAAATGCTGGTGATGAGAAGGACTGAAGATGAATGCGGAGGAGGTTGTGGTGGCCAGGATGCAGATGGACGTCATCTGTGACAACTTCAGGCTTGGGGTCACACCTGGTGGTACCCGGGATCAAACCAGGCTGAGCCATGTGTGAGACAAGCTACATGTGACCTTGGTTCTCTGTCTCTCTTTGTCTGTGACAATTTGGGTGGGGTTGATGAGGTTGGTTGTGCTGAAGGTGACAATGCCATTGTGAATAGTGATGACACAGACAGGGACACTAGTGATGCTGTAGGTGTGGATGAGGCTGGTGAGGATGCAGATGGGGCTGTCACGGCCTCATGACAGTGGGGGGAATGTGAGGGGAATGAGGCCAGCAGGGGGTTATGGATGTGGGGCATTGTTCAAGGCAGAGGTGACACCACTGTTGGCAGTGACCATGCATTGGTGCTGAGAGGTGATGAAGGGACAATCACTCTAGTCTCCTTTTGTCAACGATGCGGGACTAACTCTTGGTGTTGGGTGGTGGATGGCACTAGCGAGGCTGCCTCACCTGGGTCTTGCCCTTGACCTCTCTTCGTGTACCTTTCCCTAAACCTATTTCCTCACTTCCGTCCTGTTCCTTCCACCATCTGAGGATCTTCCTGCCTGGAAAGGACGAAGGGACTGAAGCCAGTCAAGCAGCTGCAGCTCCATCTCCAGATGTTTCCAGCCCTTGTTCTGGCAGCCCCAAGCACACCACTGCAGTAATTACATTATTTGTGGCTCCAATTCTGAATCCATTTTCTGGTCATTTGACTGTAACTCTGTGGTTCACAGACATCGCAGGGATCCACAGCCTGAATGGAGCCCCTCCCCCTCCCCGTGGCAATCGTAGTTATAGCCAAAATTATCCCAATCAATGCGTGTCTTAAAAGGAATTGAGCAGTCGGGAGAATAAGTGGAGGCGAAGGAGCCTGGGGAGCGCTGGGTCGATTCCAGGCCTTGTGGGTCAGGCCTGGGAGGAGGCACCGTGCCCTGCAAGGCCGCTGAGCTCCTGCCGGCCTGTTGCTTGTCTTTCCATTTCCAATAAAACATTAAAAAAAAACTGAAGACAGTGAGTGAAAGTCCTTTTTAATGGGGAAAGGCCTCATCTGAAGGGAAGGTTTTATTCGACCTGAGCTGGTGGGGCAGGGGTGGGTTTCAGGTTCATTGCTAGCCCCCCTTACCCCCACCAAGGAGGAGGCTGAGTCCAGGTCCTGGCAGGGGCAGTGGGGCTGGGCCCTCTGTCTGGGGAAAACCAATTAGTGCCGGGTTCCTTAGAATTAGACAAAAGTTTGCCCCCTGGAAGACTCCTAATGATTGCTCCTGAGAAATACCTTTTATTTATTTTATTTTTTCAAAAACCAAAGATCAAAGGCAAAAACAGATCACAGGAGCATGGAGTTCCCTGAGGGATGGAGGGGCGTGTGGGGAGCTGGAGTGAATTGCAGAAATGCCACAAGGGCTGGATGGTGGTTCTTCCTGTCAGGGCAGGGCCTAGTTAGGTGCCTGCTCTGCAGGGCACTGAGGAAGACTGGGCAGAGACGAACCAACCACTTACACTTTTTCTTATTGAGACATAATACAATAACGTGCATTTGTTTTAAGTATGTGAATGCATTTTCACTTATGACTAGCATATGTAACTGTACCCACGTTGGTCCTACTACTTGAATCA
Source organism: Sorex fumeus (assembly GCF_029834395.1). Classification (NCBI taxonomy): domain Eukaryota; kingdom Metazoa; phylum Chordata; class Mammalia; order Eulipotyphla; family Soricidae; genus Sorex; species Sorex fumeus. The sequence goes on from NW_026606104.1 coordinate 51,922,486, forward strand.
AAACCTATAACACCCAATATCCAGGCAGGCTCCCCTCATTCCCCGCACTTTCAGTCGTCATCCTCGGGGTATCCCTCCCTCTCCCAGGCCCCCTGTTCTCCACTCAGCATATATGAGTTTCTATGCAGAATGCTCTGCAGAGCAAGAGTTGTGTCTTGTTTTTTGTTTTTAACTGCCTAGTAGACTTCCATTGGCTAGCTATCCCAAATGAATCCCTTTTTCGTCCGATAGACCACTAATTTATTTCCAACGTTTGGCTATTATGATGCAGATAGAACATTCCTGCAGGCATACATTCAGTTTTGATAGTTATTTCCAAACGGTTCTCCCGAGAAACTGAACCAGTTTTCTCTTGCAATAGCACCGAGTAGGAAAAATAATCCTCAACCCCTACCTCCCACCACATACAGAAAATCCGCTGGAGATCCATCCAAGAGCTAACTGTGGAAGATAAAACAACAGAGCTTCTAGAAGAGAACATTGGGGAGTATCTTCATGACCTTAAGAGAGACAAAAAGAGAGGGAGCACAAAAGGCATTAGCCATAATGGAAAATATTGATGAATTGGACTTCTTTAAATCAAGAACTTTGCTCCTCAAAAGATGCTACCAAGAGAGTAAAAGGCAAACTCATCCGCCATAGGCGTGCCCCTCACACTTCTCCAGCTAAGGACTCTTACCCAGGAGACCAAGAGACTCCAGCAAATCAATACGAAAATGACAAGCAACTCAATTTGTAAAAGTGGCTGAAAGGCTCAAAAAGGCACTCCAGGAAAGAGAAGATTCAAATGATCCATTAGCATATGAAAAGATGCTCCACATCTCTGGTTGTCAGGGAAAATGCAAAATACAGCCTCACGGACAAGCCCACTACATAAGCCAGCCAAATGGCCAAGATTCAAGTCACAGGAACTTTATACCGAGAGTGGGGCAGAGTGCAGGCAAGGGCAGCTGTCATTAGTGGGAGCAGGGAGCGTGAATGGGCTTGTGTGGCTGTGCGGGACACACACCCAGCAAGGGAAAGGCGTGGATGAGAAGATTCCCAGCAGCACTACTGTGTGTTCCCAAATTGAAATAACTCAAATGTCCAACAGCATATTGGTTTTCTTACTTTTTTCCACAAATTTAAGTGTGGTCTGGGACTGGGGAGATAGCAGAGGGTTTAAGGTACTTGGCTAGCATGTAACCAACCTCATTTCAGTTCCCAGCACTATATGGTCCCCAAGAACTACTGAGGTGGCCCGGGTAACCCTGGGTGCTGCTGGGTCTGAGCATCCAGGTATTGAATCACCAGCCAGATTGGTGGAAAATTTCTGGGAGGAGATCTGGGGTCTCCTAAGTACTGCTTGGGAGGGTCCTCTCCTAAAAAATAATGGGGTGTGTTCATATCATGGAGCACCCGACCACACCAAAGGATAATGGACTCCCGTGACAGCCTATAACCTAGATATATCCCATGGATACATTACAGGGATCAAGAAGAAGACTGAAGAAGCAGCATTAGCTGGTGATCTAGTGATATGAAGTTCAATCCAGACAAAGCTTATGCCTAGGGACAGCCATCAGACCAGGTTCCATGGCACAATGGTGAAAGGAAAGGGGGTGGACAATGTCATGGGAGTGATGGGCAAAGATCTCTCTCTCTCTCATACACACACACACACGCACGTGTGTGTGGTTGGGGTTGTGAAAGGAAAGTACATACTATTAGAAGACAGAAATAGGTGGCCGAATTTGGGGGTGGACGGGGAGGGCTTTTCTGAGGACAGATGTTTGAGGGAGAAGGCTGAGTTGGTAGACAAAGTGGGGAGGGGTGGCTGGCGAAAGGGAATCACAGTCTGAGAGAACAGCCTTGGGTGAAGGAAGCTGGGTCCCCAAGGGAGGCAGCTTGACTCAAGCCCAGTGTCTTTGGCTGGGGTGGAAGGTGGGGTGTTGGGAGGAGGTTGGACAGGCCCTTGTGGGCTCTGATAATGAGAGCACACCATCCAGAGTCTGGAGCTAACATGGTGCTGGAGCAGGCGTAGGGGAACAGGGGCCGTGGCTGTGGCTGTGCCTACTGGGTGCCCAGGACATGCAAGCTGGGCCTTTAGTTGAAAGCCTGGCAAGCTCATGTTGGTGGGGGCCTTCGTCCAGTAGGAGCTCCGGGAGTCAGTTAAGGCTGGGTTTGGCCCAGGCCTGCCAGTAGCACAGGGGTCTTTGTATAAGCTTCATGATTTTCAGGAAACAGAGAAGATCTGGCAGGGCTGTCTGTGGGTGGTGGGGCCCCCTCGACCACATGGTGACTCCTGTGTTTTGCTCTGTGTCCTGACTTCTCTACCGAGTAGCAGTGGTTGGGTTCAGTTATTCTGTGACTGTATGAGGCCGGGAAGAGGGTGCCAGCATAGACTCAGCAGGAAAGGGGACACAGACCACCTGGAAGAGAGCAGGGAGGAGGCATCTGGCCCAGGACAGGCCAAGGGTCAAAGGACCTTTCAATTCACAATGAAAAATGTTGGGGTTCCTCTAGTCTTCTTGCAATTTGGTTCTGAGTTTCCAGAATGTCAGCGGTTGGGGCCAGAGAGATAGCACAGTGGGTAGGGCACTTGCCTTCCACACAGGCAATCTATCTTCAATCCCCATATGTTATCCTGAGCACTGTCAGGAGTTAAGCCCTGAGCACCACCAACTGTGGCCCAAACACCAAACTTAAAAGTCAGCAATCCTCCTGTTCTGTGTCAGGAAGGGGAAGCAGATTAGTGACAGAGGGTTCCACTGTAGGGAAGCGCTTGGGGGGTGAGGCCCTTTACCTGACAACACACTGTGTGGAGAGCCAGGTGGTAAGTGTGACAGGAACAAAGTCCAAGAGGGTCCCTCACACAGGCCTCTAGCAGAGTCAAGCCCATTTTGTGGATGAGAAGACTGAAGCGCAGGTACTTCATCAGCAGAGTTGGCAGTGAGCAAATGTAGACCTTCAGACTCCCAGACTCTCTGGACTTAGATGGGGTTTTGAAAAGCAACAGCAGCAGGCAGCACTGTGGCTGGTCTGCACCTGGGAGCCCTTGATTCACTACTGGAGATAGATGAGAAGGGCCATCGCGGGCCCCTTCTGGGCAGCTATGTCCAGCCACCTCCCTGCCCCATTCTCACACTTCATTATTTGACTCATTTACACATCACCCCACTGAGCACTTTCCATATGCCAGTCTCTAAAGTGTCATGTGACCAAGGTCATGGCAGCGATGAAGCAATTTCTTTTTCACTAGTGCTCAGGAGCAGGGAAAAGACATTCAACCCATACAATTATTTAACTGCAAATTGTGACAAGCGCCTTAAAGAAGAAAAGCAAGAGGTGAAGACAGCTTAAAAGTCCTTCCTGGGAACGAGCGTCTTTAGGCCTAGAATTTTTAAATGGAGTCCCATGAAACTTCAGGCATCTCTGAAAGTTTAAAGTTCAATAAAAATGATGTATATATGAATTCATATATATGAACTATCTGTCTTAAAACAGTAACAAAAAAGCACACTTGTCACCCAAATGTGCCATATGCCCCCTTGCAAACGGCTTGTTCACTCGGGGATTGACACATCCCTTTGCTCTGTGTGTGCGTGGCTCTTGGAACAGACTTCCTTTCCTTCTGTGCACTCGTTGGAGGGACCATGAATGTGTCACTCATGAAGAGGGGTGCAGGCCAACTTTTTCAAAATGTTACTTTTGGGGCCGAGGGGATCACTCAAAGGGCTGAGTGCAGGCTTTGCACGAGGGAGGCCGAGGTTCATTTTCTGGTCCCTGAGCACCACCAGGAGCACAGAACTGCGAGTTTGCTCCAAGGAGTGATGGACAGGAGTGATTCAATGCCCGCACCATAAATAATATAGTAATTATTTCCGTTACTTTCAGAATTCAGGTGTGGGGGAAAACTGTTTAATTGAACACATGGCACCTTATTTTAGCAAATGGTATGTTTCTTTGTTATTGTGCAGACAAAATAAATATACAAATACATTGAATGCTGAGGCCAATGTCAGCTTTTAGGTGTCACCTAGAGCCTCCGGGGTTAAAATGCAGCCACTGAGAAAGCTTCTTTGTTTTTAGGAAGTGTTCTGATGGCAAGTGAGTGCTGCCTATTGAACCCACACAAAAGCCCTGTGATGTGTTTCAAAAGTGCTGATATTCTGCATAGGATGTTAATTAAAGGAGGGAAAAACAAATTTAAAAACATAAGCTATGTTCAGAGGTATTAAAGATCTGGGTTGACTCCTTCCTGCTACCTCTTCAGCCCCGCCTCAGCAATGCCCCCCTCTCCACAACCAGCCCCACCCATCACCCATATCCTCACATCACCCATCATTGCCTCACAGTCTCTGTTAGTGGCCTAGGAATTTCTAATGGAAACCCGCTGTTCCTGGAAGATGACGTGGCCGAACTGACACAGAGGCAGTTTATCAACCAGGTATGAAAGACCCAAGGTCCGTGTTCCCCTAGGAGGTTGGCCCTTTTCAGGACCTTGAAGAGCAAACGTGGCCTCCCACCCCCTCCCAGGGCCCAGGAAGGGTCTGATGTGCCCCAAGCACACTCACCCTTCTTGGTGGCCTCAAAGCTGTCGTGGAAGTGAATCCTCTGGATGTCGTAGGTGAGAGTTGTGTTGGGCAGCAGAGTTCTGTTCCTGTTGATGATGTTGGCAGAAAACCGGAAGGCATGTTCCTCTGCGTTCATGACCTGGGCATTGGGGCCATCTGTGTACTCGAAGATTCCTCCTGCAGGAGATGGGACAGTGGTGTGTCGGGGGAAGAAGTTGGACATGCACGGAGGCGCCACACTCGGGGGCTTTATGGGGAACAGTGGCTCTTCTCCCGGGTCGTCAACAATATCTTAAACAATTCCCATATAAATTATGCAGAGCATAAGAAACAGAGAGTCTTTTGCCTTCATTTTACTCAGCTAGCAAATTTCTGGAGTACTGACAGTCAATAAAATGACCAACTTACTAATATTGCTATAAAAAATTCATGATAGAGTGCTAACAATTAGAACCCATCAGAATATTACAAGGATAATACAGCATGACCAAGCTCAGTTGTATTTCAGGTATGTAAGAGTGGTTCAATATAAAAAAAATCTATGAATATCATCCCACTCAAAAGGGGAAAAAAATCACATGATCCACTCAGAAAATGTAAGAAAGCATTTGATAAAATCCAATAGCTACTGCTGTTAAGAATATTTATTAAACTAGCCCCAGAAAAGACACTTCCTTGAAGCATCTTTAGCACAAATTGGCCTTTAATATCACATTAATGTTGAAACACCAGAAGTATTCTCATTAAAGGGGGAAAAAGAGTAGGGTAAGAATTCACATCACACCAGCCGTCAATGAAATAAGAAAAAAATAATTTAGAGGCATGTTTCTTGGAAAGAAAAAACTGATTTGTACATGATAAAAATAATTCCCTAAAACCTCTTAAAATAAATCCTTAAACATTAAAACTAATGTAAGAGGGGTTAGGGGATACAGCTCAGTGTTGGATATTAACCCTAAGTGTTATAGGCTTCATCAGTGAGTTGCCTCTTTTCCACCTCCCAGAGAAGCTTACCACGCTCTTGCTAGCATTTCTAATTTAGTTAAAGCTTATCTTTAACCTTTTCTTTGTGTTTTAACCCTCATCGTCACAGTTCCCAAGTCAGTCTTCATTAATTATAAGCCAAAACTCCCTGGTAATTCTGTACTTTGTATTTGTAATGCTTTGTATTTGAACTGCTGTGTATTTGTACTTGCTTTTTCTATTTCCCCGGTAGCTTTTTTAGATTTTACTACAGAGCAATGTTCTTTGGTTAAACACAGAAAAACCGTTAATGCTATGCTCCTAATATTTGGGAGTTGATTGACTCTGAAATAGATCTACTCCTGGGCATTGGTCACAATTACTTGACTCAGGCTTCAGTTGCTATAGTTTTGCTATAGTAGGAACCAAAAGGGAGGTCCTGCTGCAGGACTGGGATGGACCTAGGGCAAGTGGCAAAGCTACCCTGGCATCAAAATGGAACAGTCTAGAAAGCATAAATGCATGGTTTTGATGCAAGCTGTTTTGACTTAAGAGACAGGACCCCCGTGGGGAAAGACAAGCTGAACTGGCCCGAGGACTTAGTCTGGGATTTATGGTAAAAACCTTGATTGCTCTCAGAGCCCAGAGAACTAAGTTTTGGGATCTTTGTCTCTTACTGTGTTTATCCAAACAAATGCAAGTACTGACAAGAAATAAACTTAATTGTTTGACATACACAACTAGAAGGAAAGACAAAAGCAATGTAGATGTCCCTGGGAAACAGAGTGTCTCCTTGAGTTAATCTCTCCAAGAGAATTGACTCTGCCAAATGTTTTATCTCTGTAAATGATCAAGCACACCTAGGTCCTATACCTCAACCCCCTCAGTTGTTCTATAAGTAAACTTGCAGCTCTGCATTAAATGGGCCATTTTTACCATCAGACTGTGGTCCTCCTCCATCTCTCTGTCTCTCTGCTGGGGAGGCCTGGGGAGGACGGGAGGCAGCTCTCAATCACCTACTGCATGCATTATACAGTACCCACACATTTTGTGAACTCACACATTTTGTGAACTCACACATTTTGTGAACTCACAGCTCAGCAGTAGACAACTTGACTCAAATATATAAGGACTCAGTTCTATCCCTGGTACCACAAAAAGTGAAAATGAAAAATAAAACTACTAAGAACTAATCAAGAGTCAAGTTAAGTCACCAGTTATCACAAGTTAATAATGCTTCTTTATGAGGGACCACTATGACAATAATTGTTAGAAATGATCATTCTGGACAAGAATTGAGTGCTAAAAGTAGGTAAAGGAATATACATGATAACCTTACGGTACCTGTACCACAAACCATAATGACCAAAAGGAGAGAGAGAGAGAGAGAGAGAGAGAGAGAGAGAGAGGAAAACTGTCTTCCCTAAAGGCAGACTGGGGGTGAGGGGTAGAAAGAGGGAAATTTGGGACATTGGTGGTGGGAAATGTACATTGGTGACGGGAGAGTTGTTGGAACATTGTATGACTGAAAACCAATCATGGATAACTTTGTAACTGTTTATCTCACTGTGATTTAATTTTTAAAAAATGCTTCTTTATATCAGCAATAAATAATCAGTAAGAAAACTTAATGGGAAATATTTTCTCTCTACTAGCAACAAAAATATACAAAGATGAATAATAAATCAATAGCCAGTATATGAAAACTCTGGTGTCAAAATGACAAGAGAAGACCAGGATAACAGTTCACCAGGCTGGAGCTCCTGCATGCAGGACACCCAGGTTTGATCCCTGGCATTACATGTTCCCAGAGCATGGCCAAGAGTTACCCCTGAGGAGCTGGAGCGATAGTACAGCAGATAGGGTGTTTGCCTTGCACGCGGCCAACCTGGGTTCGATTCCCAGCATCCCATATGGTCCCCCTGAGCACTGCCAGGAGTAATTCCTGAGTGCATGAGCCAGGAGTAACCCCTGTGCATTGTTTGGTGTGACCCAAAAAGCAAAAAAAATTTTTAAAAAAAGTTAATCCTGAGTGCCTAACCAGGAAAAGTCCCTGAGCACCACTGATGTGGCATCCCACCCCCCACCCCCAAAGTGACAAGACACCTTAGAGGAGAGACAAAAGCAGACAAATAAATAGGTACAAGAATCAAAGGTGAAGGTGTCAGTTTTCTCCAAATTAATCTATCTGTTAAATGCGATTCCAGTCAGAACCATAAAAGCTTTTTTACTTTCACTTGACAAAACGACTCTAAAATGCACCTAGAAGACTAAACAGGAGAAAACAGCCTAAAAAGAGAAAGGACTTGTGCTGAAAAATTTCAGATACAGCATAAAGTCCAAATAATGAAAATCACTGCATTGGAAAACATCCATGGAGCGAAAGAAAAGCTTGCAGAGAGTCAAGTAGACACAAGTATTTAGGACTTGATAAAAGTAGCTCTTTCCAATCAGCAGGTAAAAAGTGAATTATTCATTAATTGCACTGAGATAATTATTCAATTATTTTGGAGAAGTCTAAGTGGGATTCCAATCTCAAGCCATACATCAAAATAAGTTGCAAATGGATTAGTGATTCAGTATCAAGGTAAGAGTAGAACATGAAAGAGAATACCATTGAAGTGCCCCAAATAAAATGTAGGTGAGTATTAATACAGCACTGAGGTGACAGCCTCTGAGCTTTCTGATAGTCAGAAACCATAGGCGAATGATTGATAATTCCACAGAAATAACATAAGACTCATCTCCCTCAAAAACACAACAAATAAAATGCCTGGTAAATTTGGGAACAGCATTCATAACGTACAGTGCAATGCATAAGTTGATATTCTTGTTCTATGAAAAGCATTTACAAGTCAACAAAAAAGACCAAAATACTCCTGTAGAAAACTGTGCAAATGTATGTTTCACAAAAGCAGAAAGAATATTCATACAAAGGAGCTACTGATATTTTAAGAAGTGTGCATCTCCTATCATCAAAAAAAAACTGGACTTAAGCCAATAATTCGGCACTCCCCATCCCCGCCACTGATCCCATTTTTAAACATAAAAGAGAGCAGACTGGGGGAGAGTGTTTGGAAACAGACGCCTGCCTCGCTGTCGGTAGGAGTGGGAACTGCACATTTGTCTCCCTCATACCCATTAGAAGTAAATCAAAGGGACTGGAGACAGGATTCAGTGGGTAGTTCACTTGCCAAGCACACAGCTCACCTGGGTTCAATCCATTCCCCAGCATCCCATGTAGTTCCCTGAGCACAATCAGGAGTGATCCCTGAGAATAGAGCGAGATGTCCTGACAACTGCCAGGTGTGGACCCCCAAAGAAACACCAAAAAAAAAAAAAGGCAGTTTAAATGCCATTAAGGAGCTGGAGAGATAGTACAGTGGGTAAGGTGCTTGCCTTGCATATGATTGACCGGGGTTTGTTCAATCCTTGGCATCCCATATGAGCACCACCAGGAGTGATTACTGAGTACAAAGCCAAGAATAATCCATGAGCATTGCTAAGTGTGGCCCCAAACAAATAAACTCAAAACAAACAAAATACCAAAAGAAGAAATGTCCTTAAAAGACTTGCATCTTAGGGTCAGGGAGAAGCACATGGGTTAGGGGCTTATCTGAGCTTGACTCAGGTTGTATTCCAGACTTTGCATGGCCCTAAGCACCCCTGGGTGACCCTGTTGGTCCAACACCATGAGAAGCACCGTATCTTCAAGCTGTCACACATAGCCCACACTGTCCAGCAAGTATTGTGGGGTATGACCCCCTGGGCACCCAGGGCCCTGCCTAGAAGAGCCCCCTCCTGCAAATTCTCACATCTCTGACTCAACAGTTCAGCTTCCAGGAACTGGTCTGAGCAGCAACAGCAGCCGTTTAGATAACCCATGGGGAGGGGAAGAGATGCCCAGCGCTTGAGAAATGGCAAATAAATGGCTTCTGCTAAGCATTTCCACATCACGGCTGGCACCCAATGTTTGGGAAATGCTTCTGGCAGATATTTTAAGTTAAAATGAAGATTATGAAGCAGAGGCTAGAATGTGACCCCAGGTCAGAAGAGGAACAAGAGAAGAAAAGGAGCAGGAAGCTTGGTCACTGTGCTAGAATCGAAGGGGACCTTTCAGAGCAACAGTAACTCAAGTCCAATGGGGTCAATTTATTTTTCTGTTTTTTGTGTGTGTTTTTCTAATTTTCCAAACTTTGGTTTCTTTCTAAAAATTAATGTCACTGAGGTATTATCTTTAGTTAAAAAATTTCACAAAGTCCACCTTGCTTTCAGTGTTTGGGGATTTTAAAAGCCATATGAGAGTTATGTGACCGTCACTTGGATCTGGTTTTAGAATTGCTTCCATCACCCTAAGAAGCACTCCCGTTCCCTGTGAGACCAATCAGCTAATCAGCCCCCACCAAGCTGCCCACCTGCTTATCCCTGCACAATCTCTGAGCCCGTCTCTTCTGGACAATTTGTAGGAACAGAACCGCACTTTGTGGCCTCTGTCTCTATCTTTTCACTTGGCTTGCTATGCACTTGGGCTGAATAGCAGCTAATCCATGTCAAAAACAGGATCAGCATCTTGTGGTTGTTAGAGGTCATTGCTTTGTCCAAATATATCATGTTTTACCCACTTCCACCATTGTGGAAACTTAAGAAGCTGCAAATGTTTTTAAAAAGTGAACAAATAAATTATGTGCCCCCTCCCCAGCCACTTCAGCATGTTAACAATATGTAACCTGTGTATGTGTGTGTGTATGCATACACATGAGTGATGCATACACATGACCAGTAAGCACAGGCCTACAAACAGGCTAGAAAGCACCCTCAAATGGTGAGGGGTTCCCTAGCAGTAGAGTTGTGGGAGACTTCCATTTCCTTCTTGCTGTTTTACTGTGTTTTCAAAAACTTTTGCAGAGACATGTGTTCTCCTTCTCATCAGAAAGCCATCATGTGACTCTGTGTGTGTGTTTAAAGGAAAATAAATGATCAAAATACCATATGACCCAGCAATTCCATTCTGAGGAATATAAATTCAGAAAAACAAAACAGATACAGAAACACATTTATGTATAAGGATTTTCTTGACACAATATTGAGAAAAATAGAAACAATTTAATGTCCAAAAGAAGGAGAGAACTCAAAATATTAAGATCCACCCAGCTGGCAGAGCGTCTCGCAGGCATTAGCAGTCAAGGCATAGGATGGCAAGAACCAGGTCCAGGCTTTACTCTAAAATGATCCAGGAGGTGGGTGTGGAGGGGTTGTTGGAGGGCAGGAGGGATGGTTGCTGGGGTTTCTGGTTGCTGGGACCAGCATGGTATATGCACAAGGGTTCTTGACACCACTCATCCAGAGTATGGGAGAGAGATATTCTCCATAATAGAATATTCTTGAAAAATTGAGTGCTAAAAGTAGATGAAGAATATATATGACAATCTCTCAGCACCTATATTGCAAACCATAATGCAAAGGAGAGAGAGAGAGAGAGAGAGAGAGAGAGAGAGAGAGAGAGAGAGAGAGAGAGAAAGAGAGAGAATGTGCGCACATGAGAGAGAGAGAGAAACAGACAGACAGACAGAGACAGAGAGATGGAGAGATGGAAAGTGTCTGTCATAGAGGCAGGCTGGATGGGATGGGGGCAGATGGAGAGGGTAGCAGGAGGGAAACTGGGGACATTGGTGGTGGGAAATGTCACTGGTGAAGGGATGGGTGTTGAACAGTGTGTGACTGAAACCCAGTCATGAGCAACCTTGTATCTCATGGTGATTCAATTTAAAAAATAAAATAAAGCAGTCTTAACATAAAAAATAAAATCTAAATTTATAAAACTTGTAGAATAAAACACAGATTTAAAAAAAGGATTTTCTTGAAAGTCACAGTCTAAGGAAGATAAAAATAACAACAGGAGAGAACACTCAGAAAAGAGATGCACTCTTTCCCATGCTCTTGTTTTCTGAAACTCAAGAATCAGACAAAAGCTGAGGAAATCAAAGATTGCTAGGAGAAAACCCGTGGCATGCAACCACAGAGAAACTAATCCACTCCAGCATACCGGCAACAAACAGGGAGGAATTAAAGAGGTAAAAGAGGAGATCCTATTTACAAAAGCAACAAGGAAAACGTGAAATACGCAACAGTAAATATGTAATTCCGACATTCGAAAACGACAAAACTTTACTGGGGGACATAAAAGCAGACTTGAAATAATGGAGAGTCGTAACTTTCTCCTGGAAAGGAAGACTCGGTATTGTAAAGATGTCAGCTCTCCTCAAATTAATTTATAAATTTAATGTAATTTCAATTAAAATCAAAAAGGACATACCGGAAGGGCATACACCACAATGTTAACACAAGTTCTTTCTAGAAAGTAAAAAGATAATGGATTGCTCAAGCTTCGTGCTGTTTCCCTCCAGTCGTCTGCACTGAAAGAGAGCTAGGGTCATACGGAAATAAGGTTCCAAAAAGCCTCTGGAAAAAAAATAACCTCAGAGAAGAGGCTCATCTTCTAACCCCCCAATACCTGCAACAAATGAATATTACCACTGGACATCTAGATCACGAACAGAAGCTCATATTTTCTTTCTTCCTTTCTTCTTCTTGCGGGGTGTGGTGTCATGGGGGGTTTAGACCACATCCGGCAGTGCTCAAGGCTTACTCCAGGCTTTGAGCTTAGGAATCACTACTGGCAACCTCAGGAGACCCAATGAGATGCCAAGGATTGAAGCCAGGTGGGCCATGTGCAAGGCAAGTGGGCAATTCACTGTGCTTTCTCTCTGGACCCTCGTATTTATTACATTCTTAGAAAAGAAAGCTGGAAGGATTCACACCAATTTGTTACCAGGGATTGCTGCTAACAAAGGGGTTTATGGGTAGTCATTTATGCTTTACTTTGCTCTTGGAATTTTCTTGAATTTTACAAATTATCTTCAGTATGGATGTGTGATTTATTTATTTAATTTTTATTCTATATTTAATTGAAGCACCATGAATTATAAAGTAACCATGAGTTATTCATGATTGAGTTTCAGGCACAGTGTTTCCATTGCAATCCCTTCACCAGTGTCCATTTCCTTCCACAACGTATCTCATTGCTTTTGGAGACTGAGCAAGGAGCACGGAAACCCACTGATCAACCATTTAGGGACCTTAACCTGCCCCTCGGGAACTATTGCGTCTGCCTTTGCCTGTTGCTAGGAAGCCCCAGAAATGCTGCTTCTGCTCCAAGCCCCACCCCTTGGAAGGAAAGCTGCTTTGGGTCCTGGCTTCTAGAGAGAGCACCCACCCGCCTTGGAGGCAGCTCCCCCATGCAACTGGCTCGTCTCCATTCTCTCCCTTCCCATACATTCCTCATGATCGTTATTTAAAGAGGCTAATAAGTAGGTTGGCACCGTTGATTAATGCATAATCTTAATCATGATTGCATAGTGTAATTGGCATTAATTTGAAGAGCCAGTTCATTATGAAAATAATTGTCACTGCTTTCTACTTTAATAAAATGGAGCACAGACACCAAGGCTGCTGAGAAAATGCGAGGGTGCACGCACTTGTGTGTGTGTGTGTGTGTGTGTGTGTGTGTGTGTGTTTATGTGTATGCTGGCACAGCACACATGATGAGTCTCAAATGATGTGAGCAGGGGTGGAGCGCAGATGCAGCTGGAACATCTTCTCCAAACAAAATCTTGAGTGGAGGCCCAGTGGATGAAACCACCCCCACTACCAAGAGAGGCACATGAATTGAGACAGGGATGGGCTGAAGGCTCGCAGGAACCTCTATGGCTCAGTGTTATAAGAACTACGATGGGCTCATTTTACATAAGAGAAAGTTGAGGTGCAGGGAAGATAAGGCTCTTGTTAAAACTGCTACGGGGGAGGGGGCACAGATCATGCATAGGGTAAGGCACTCGTCTCGCACGTGACCAGTCCTGGTCCTCGGCACCACACATGGTCCTCAGAGCACTGCCAGGAGTGACCCGTGAGCACCGAGGCCTTGAGCACTGCTGAGTGTGAACCAAACTCCCTCCATCGTCCACCCCCACCTCCCAGAAAAAACCCTACTATGTGAATAGTTCAAGGGGGAAAAATGCAAGCTTAGCATGCTGGAAAATGGATTTAGCCTCCTGGGGACCGAAAAGAATGACCCAGCCCCCAAGTGCTACCACTGGGTGTGACCCTCAAAACCTGCAAGTACAAGAAAAAAAATATATGTGAGAAATTCACTTTGGGAGCCTAATCCAGTTTACTAGAGCCCATGCCTACATCTCCAGAAATTCTGAAAGCTGGTTATTAAACTGTTGGCAGCTTGCAATGGGCCACAGGGAGTCTTTACCCCCCAGAAAACCGTGGATGCTGACTCAGAACTCCTCACCTCCCCCCCCCCGAGCATGTTCACTAGCATGTGTGGCAAAGTCAGCTTCATCTGGGCTCTTTGGAGACTTAGTTCCACAGTTGCTGAGAAAGTTCTGGAGCCTCGGGGCTCCCCCAAGCATGGCATGAAAGTCTCTGCTTGGATCTAACCTTTGCAGGGAGGGCAGGTCAGCGGGGTGGGGAGGTAGGGGGTGGGGGGATGGAGCGTCCAAAGAGCTGGACCCACCACAACCAATTCTGCCACGATCCGTGTTTCAAGGGAGATTCTGACAATCCTGCATATCGCTGCCAGGTTCGAAAGATTCTCTTGTTCTTCAGGGAGCCTGTTTTACGGTGGTGCTCATGTCCATGCTCTGGTGTACAACATGACCACACCTCCACCACCATCAAAGTACCCCACCACGGTCCTTATGCCACCCCCCAACCGCCTATCCTTCACCCTGCTCAGGCACTGAATTTCTCTTGTCAGAGTCCAAGGGGGTGTTTTCAAAGTAAATAAATGACCCCCCTTTTTTAAATGGAATCACCTCGAAATTACAAAACTATTCATGACTGGGTTTCACACATAGTTTGGACACCAACTCCTTCACCAGCATCTACTTCCCTGCACTAAGGGCCCTCTGACCCCAGTCTGCCTCCCACCACCAGTCTGCTTCTACAAGAGGTGCTTTTCCTTTTCTTTCTACAGGTTTCTGCACTGTGGTTTACAGTCCTGTTGCTGATGGGGTTTCATATCTTACCCTTTACCACCTTTCAGCACTCCTCCTCCTCCTGACTGAACACTTCCCTCCCCTCCCTGTCCTATCCCCCAACCCTGTCAGGTGACATGTTTTCTTTCTTTCTTTCTTTCTTTCTTTCTTTCTTTCTTTCTTTCTTTCTTTCTTTCTTTCTTTCTGCTTTTTGGGTCACACCCGGCGATGCACAGGATTTACTCCTGGCTCTGCACTCAGGAGTTACTCCTGGTGGTGCTTAGGGGACCATATGGGATGCTGGAAATCAAACCCAGGTTGGCTGCATGCAAGGCAAATGCCCTACCCACTGTGCTATCACTCCAGTCCCTAGGTGGCATGTTTTCTATTGAATGCCAGTTCTCATGTTCTTTGTTCCTATTGCTTTTGGGTATTAGCGATTCAACCATCATGTTTCTTCATATCCCTCCTTGAGAGATCCTTCTGTGTGGGTCTCTCTCCCTCTGACTCACTTCACTTAGCAGGAAGCAGGTCCCATGTAAATTTCCTGGCATAATATTTTCTTATAGCTTAGTAATATCCCAATGTGTATATGTGCCAGAGTTTCTTTATCCAGTCATCTATTCTTGGACACTTGGATTGTTTCCGGATTTTGACTATTATGGATGGTGCAGCCAGGAGCCTAGGGTGCAAATGTCCTTTCTCCATTTTGTTTTTGGGCCCTTGGGGTATATTTCAAGAAAGTGGAACTGCTGGCTCAAATGGAAGCTCAGTTTCAAGATTTCTTGGGAATGTGCATATTATTTGCCAGAAAGGTTATATTAGCGGACATTCCCATCAGCAGTGAATGAGCATTCCTTTCTCGTCGCATCCATGCCAGCACTGGTTGTTCTTGTTCTTTTTGGTGTGTGCCAAGTCTCTGTAGTGTGAGGTGACACTTCATTGTTGTTTTAATCTGCATATCCCTGATGATTAGTGATGTTTTGATCAAGTATATTTTGTCTTTGAGGAAGTTTCTGTTCATTTATTTCCCCCATATTTTTGGATGATTTTTTTGTAAAGTTCTACCAATGCTTTCTATAAAGGTAAGGTAAAGGTAAAGGCCCACCTGTTGACCGTCGATTTGCTCGAGCGGGCCCAGTAACGTCTCCATTGGAGACTTTTGTTGTTACTGTGTCTGGCATATCGAATACTCTCGGTAGCTAGCCGGGCTCTCCGAGAGGGGCGGAGGAATCGAACTCGGGTCGGCCATGTTGGCCGCGTGTAAGGCGAACGCCCTACCCGTTGTGCTATCGCTCCAGCCCTTTCTATAACTTGGATATTATAACTTGCGTTGTGCTATCGCTCCAGCCCTTTCTATAACTTGGATATTATAACTTGCTTTCTATAACTTGGATATTAACCCATTTTCAGATGAGTGTTTGGGTAAGTAATTTCTCCCATTCCATGAATTCTCATTGTTGTAAGATCATCTATTTTCCATACGTGACTGGACATGTGCTGAGGTTTCTGGGCCTACTGGTGACCACTCAGGACGCCTATGTGGGGCTGTCAGTCCTGCTACCCAGCGCTGCACCCTGCACCCCACAAGGGAAGTTGACCCAAGGGACCCCCAAGGTAGCTGCCATAGGGCAGACAGGGGCTGTTCTGAAGTCAGCTGTGATGCTCCACCTTCTCTGCCCCCCCCTTGGTCTTGGCAACAGCTGGCCCAGAGCAGACAGCTGGTGGGCTCACACAGGTCCTAAAGCAGCTAAAGGTGCTGAGTCCCTGGGGACTCGACTCCCCAGCATGGGCCCAGACTCATGTTCTGGACCCAGGGACTGAGTCTGCTCACACTTCCCGCCTGCTTTGTTCTTTCTCTGAAGTTTCCAATATTCACCGCGACCCTGTGAGGTTGGTGTCTGACGGCCTCTTTGGGGGCCGCCTCTCTCTCTGCTCTGATCAGGGGTCCCTCATCTCCCCATGCCAGCCTGAGCTGGTTTTGGGTGAGCTGGCGCAGCTCTGAGCAGCCTGTGTGCTGGGAGTTCCAGGGCTACTTCCCGCTGTGGGTGTCCTGGCGCTGCCGTGAGGCCTGTTTCCTGGGCCTCTCGGTGCCCTAGTCTGAGCAGACATTGCCTAGAGTGTGAGTCAGTTGGGTTCTCTGTTGGGCAGAGAATACAGTTTACAGAGGTGAGTCATGCGAGTGGGAAAGGTCCAGGATGCGCTTACTGAGGTTCTGGGATGGGAGGGGAGGAGACAAAAAGCATGCGTGGGTCCCTCTGATTTGACAGCTTTCCCATCATCCCTCTGTTCCTCTGCTCATTCATCTGCTCCCGGGGTCACTGGCTGCCCCTATGAATGAGGTACCATACTGGACGCTGGATGCATAAGAGAGATTAGACATGATGAAAGAGAAGAAAGACATTAAAAAACCAATCCCGTTCACAATAGTACCTCAGGAAATCAAGTACCTTGGAATCATCTGAACCAAAGAGGTGAAGGATCTACACAAGGACAATTACAAAACACTACTTCAAGAAATGAAAGAGGAAATGGAGACACATCCCCTGCTCATGGATAGGGAGGATTAACATTATCAAAATGGCAATACTGCCCAAAGTACTATACAAATTTAACGCAGTCCCTATCAGAATACTCATGACATTTTTCAAAGAAATAGACAAAACACTCCTGAAATTTATATGTAACAATACCCCCCCTCCACGAATAGCTAAAGCAATCCTTGGGAAAAAGAAGATGGGTGGCATCACCGCCCCCCCCCCCCCCCGCAACTTCAAACTGCACCACAAAGCAGTAGTAATTAAGACAGCATGGTACTGGGCTAGAAACAGACCTGCAGACCAATGGGACAGAGTTGAATATTCTATCACAACCCCCCAAATATATGACCACTTAATCTTTGACAAAGGAGCAAGAAATGTGAAGTGGAACAAGGAAAACCTCTTCAACAAATGGTGCTGTGAAAACTGGATAGCTATCTGCAAAAAAATGAACTCTGACCTCTGTCTAATGCCAGGCGCAAAAGTCAGATCAAAGTGGATTAAAGACTTCAATATCAGACATGCATACATAAGGTACATGCATACATACATAGAGGAAAATGTAGGCAGAACTCTCCACGACATTGAAACTAAAGGCATCTTTAAGGATGAAACAGCACTGACCATGCAAGTGGAAGCAAACATAAACAAATGGGACTACATCAAACTAAGAAGCTTCCGCACTTCAAAAGAAACAGTGACAAAAATACAGAAGGAGCCCACAGAATGGGAAAGAATATTTACCCAATACCCATCTGATAGGGGATTAATATCCATGATATACAAGACACTAGTAGAATTGTGTAAGAAAAAACTTCCAACCCCATCAAAAAATGGGGAGAAGAAATGAACAGAAGTTTCCTCAAAAAAAGAAATACAAATGGCCAAAAGGCACATGAAAAAATGCTCCACATTGCTAGCCATCAGGGAGATGCAAATCAAAACAATGAGATATCATCTCACACCACAGAGACTGGCACACATTCAAAAGAACAAAAGTAACCAGTGCTGGCATGGATATGGGGAAAAAGGGACACTCTTTCACTGTCGGTGGGAATGCCCACTAGTCCAGCCTTTCTGGAAAACAATATGGACAGTCCTTCAAAAACTAGAAATTAAGCTTCCATATGACCCCCGCAATACCACTTCTTGGAATATATCCCAAGGATTCAAAAAAGCACAGTAGAAATGACATCTGTACCTGTATGTTCATTGCAGCACTGTTCACAATAGCCAAAATCTGGAAACAACCCAAGTGCCCTAGAACAGATGACTGGTTAAAGAAACTTTGGTCCATCTACACAATGGAATACTATGCAGCTGTTAGGAGAGATGAAGTCATGAAATTTGCTTATAAATGAACAGACATGGAGAGTATCATGCTAAGTGAAATGAGTCAGAAAGAGAAGTACAGACACAGAAGGACTGCACTCATTTGTGGAGTATAAAACAACATAACATGAGGCTCACACCTAAGGACAGTAGATACACGGGACAGGAAGACTGCTCCATATCTGGAAGTCTGCCTCATGAGCAAAGGGAAGAAGGCAGCTGGAATAGAGAAGGGATCACTAAGAAAATGATGGCTTGAGGAACCGGTCGGGATGGGAGATGTGTGCAGAAAGTAAATAAAGGACCAAACATGATAACCTCTCAGTGTCTGTATTGCAAACCATAATGCCCAAAAAGTAGAGAGAGAGTATGGAGAATGTTGTCTGCCATGGAGGCAGGAGGGTGGGAAAGGAGGGCATACCAGGGATATTGGTGGTGGGAAATGTGCACTGGTGGAGGGATGGGTGTTTGATCATTGTGTGATTGTAACCCAAACATGAAAGCTTGTAACTATCTCACGGTGATTCAATACATTTTTTTTTAAAAGAGAGATTAGACATGCTTAGAAGAGGAGATGTGAGCTGTGGGACAAAGGGAAATCTCTGTGAGAGTGAACATTCCCCCCATGATAAGAAGAGTCTAGAAAGCCACGAGGAATTGGAGAGGGGCCATTACCAAGGCCATCTTCCTGGAGGAGGCAGCATGTGCTGTGCCCAGGGTAGGGCCTTGGAAGGAGTATGGTGGTTGGTGGGGGAGATGGACCTTGGGTGGGTGGGGTGGACTGGGGGCTTGTGCTAGGGCGGGTAAGAGAGCCACAGAAATTGTACTTTTGAGTCAATAAGGAGATGAGATGAGGAGGGGGCTGGGGGACTGGGAGAGTATACACCAAACACCCCCTGAGTCAGGATGGGGCTGGAAAGCCAGGTGAGCATGGGGCTCCAGCCTGGTACACCCCACCACCTTCTTGTGTGTGACCTTGGGCAAGTCCTTTCCCTGCCTCATGTTCACTGTTTGCAGACAGGGATATTAATAGTGCTTGCACCCTGGGGCTATTTTAAGGCTTAAGTGGCCTGAATCATCTTGGGCACATCGTGAGCCCGGGGAAGGAGAAGTTATTATTACGCGGTGAGTGGGAAGCTGGAGTCTTTCGCTGAGTGGGGGGCACCCAGAGGAGAGCAGTGCTAAGGAGAGCACGTGCCCTGCTCGGGGGCACCCCTGGGAAGGGCTTCTGATTGAGTCCCACGGCCTGGTGGCAGTTGCTTTAATTGATCTGGTGATACGCAGAGCTTTGTCTGTACAACTCAGGGACACGCAAGTCAAATATTGCAGGATCGACCGTGTGGGAGGACGGCCCGAGGCTGCCGAGCTGCCCCGAGACCCTAATGACCGATGGGCTGTCACCGGCAGAGCGGCAGAAGCCTGGGCTGCTGGGAAGGGGCCACTGCAGCAGGGCCCAGGGAACCACACGCGCCCTTGCCAGAGGCACCGGGAACACAGAGCCAGAACCCGCACCAGGGGGGCCGCCCCCAGCCTGGTGGCCCATTCTGCTTCCTAGATGGCACCACTGGGCCAGCCGGCCTCCTGTGTACCCCATGCCCAATGCAGAAGCCAGCCTGGGAGCTGCACAGCTGAGGCCCCTCCTGGTCCAGCCTGAGCATTTTCAGGCAGGGCAGCCCCAACTCATGAGGCCTGGGCCACCCTCCCTGCCTCTGCCTGTGCCCAGGAGTGTCCTCCTCTGCCTCTTTTTGTCCTTCCTGCTGCCTCCTTCCAAACCTAGCTTCCCGCTCTCCTATACCTGTCCTAAAAGTCGCTGTTGTGGCCAGGGTCCTGCCACCAGCATCTTGGGTATTCTCAGGCAAAAGTGCCACCTTGTCCAGTACCTGGGACAGGCTACTGGAGCCAGGGCGTGATGCTAAGGAGTGGCCTATGCCAGAAGGCAGGGGATAGGTGGACAATCCCAGAGTCTTCACCCCTCACAAACCCCATCCAAGACGCCATCCACTCTACACGGGGCTGCCTCCCTGTCTGCTCCCAGGCTCCCTGGTCTCAGCCCCAGATACACCAATTTCACCCTAGGAAAGTGGTCCCAGCAACCCTTTCCTGGTCCAGCACAGCTGAGACGAGCTTGTTAAATAAATGCACAAGAGCATGTAACACATTTACAAGTTTACATGCTTGCGTGCACACGCACACATACAAACACACATGCTGTCTGCTTAAAAATGCTAATACTGGGGGTTGACGAAATAATACAGGAATTAAGACACTTGTACACAACCAACTCTTGCTTGATCCCTAGCACCGCCTGTGAACCCCCAAGCCCCACCAGGAGTGATTCCTGAGCACAGAGACAGGAGGAAACCCTAAGTACAGCTGAATCTGAGTCTGGTGCCAACCCTTCACACACACACACACACACACACACACACACACACACACACATGCTAATTCTTGTTTCAGAATACAGGCTTTGCATGTGGGAGCCCTGGACTCAATCCCCGGCACTGCATGGTCCCCCGTTACTGGCAGGAATGGCCCCTAAGTACAGGTATGACACAAAAATAAAGAAAATAATGTCAAAACAAAATTTAAAAAGCTAATCCCAGTTCTGGACTTTGACACTTTGACAAAGCAAAAAAACATTTACGTATGTGCCAGCCCGTCATGCACGAACGAAGCTGTCGGGTGGAAGACTCCCTGGGTGCTGTGGTTTTGTGTCTCTCGTCCATCCTGTCCAGCAATGACCTACTGTTAGCAGAAGAGGAAGCCCCACCCCCACCCCAGGAGGAGCCACCAGCTGACACTCCCTCCACTCAACTCTACCCCCTTGCTCCCAGGCGGGGGCTGTGCCCGGACATACGGCTAGGGGGCGCTAGAGACAGGAGCCAAGTGGCCCTGGTTGTAGTTTGACCCCTCAGCTAGCCGCTGCCTCTCGGGCCTCCCAGAGGTGCCAGCCCCAGTAAGCCAGTCCTGCCTCCAGCAGCCCCGCAGTGGCAGACTACTCACCCATACTGGATCTTGGTTGGCCTGCATTTGGGGCGGCCGGGGGCCAAGGGCCAGGGGAGCAAACCTCCGGAAGTTAGCGGAGGAAGGAGTTAGTCTGTTCTGCATTATTACTCCTATCTTCATCTGCTTTAAATATCAATTGCTATGCAGGTTAAATACTTATTCAGATGCCTTTTAGCTTAAAAGCAAGCTAATTGATCTCTGGAGATCCTGAATGAACAGTGAAGAAACGGCACTAATTATAGAATCAACTTCCACTTCTAGATGTTGTTTTGTTTCTTCTCTCTGACAATACGGCAGTTGGGGGTGAGTGATGAGTTGCGGGGGGCGAGGGGTGAGCAAAGCACATGTTGTTTTCACTCGACAGGAAGAGCTAAGCACATGGTGCGCCCCTCCCTGCCTGGATACTGGGTGAGAGCTGGGTGGGTGTTCTCAAGGGCAGGCTGCCCCATGCCGGAAGAGCAGCTCAGCTCAGCTCTGGCCGGGATCCCTTCTGGTTTCCACCCACCCTCTGCCCACCCACCTTGCAGGGCCCCCTCCTTTTTTGTTTGTTTTGTTTTGTTTCTGGTCTCCCTCGGCAATGCTCAGGGATTACTCCTGACTCTGAGCTCAGGAATTACTCCTGGCAGTGCTCAGGGGGACCATATGGGAAGCCAGGGAGGGAACCCGGGTTGGCCTCCTGCACTGTCACTCCAGCCCCACGGGGCCCCTCTTTACTAAAGAAATCAATGTCAGTTGCTTCCCAGGCCCACTTCCGGCTCACACCTGGACTCCTCTGGGTTCTGAGTTCAGGATTTGCTCTGACCCTTGAGAGTCAGACGCACAGTCAGCCTCCCCTTGGTGTTGCTGCTCACCAGGCAGCCCCACAAACAACCCTGTGGTCCCCAGACCCTGGAATAGCAGGACTTGGGTTCCTCAACTAGGACCAGGATTCCTGTCTCCAGCCCCACTGGCTCTTCCATCCTGTCCTGACCTATCCACTCTGCTGCCCTGGGCGTCTGCGGTGGGCTGGAAGGAACCGTGTTGCTGCTTTCTCAGCGACACCAGGACTAGTTTCTACAAAGGCCCTCATCTCTGCAAGTCTGGGAACAGGAGTGACTCCAAGCCAAGCAGGCTTCTCTGCTGCAGAACTTTTCTGGGCATTTATTTCCCTCACGTGCAGCCTCCAAGAGGGGGGCTGGCATCAGCCACGTTTCTCAAACGCACTTGACGGCCGTGGAAACCTCCTCTGACAGAGCAGCTCACTGGCAGCGCGTTGGGGAATCGCTGGGTTACAGAGATTGTAGCAAAAGTTTCCTTTCCCTTCTAAGGTCTGAGCTGTCTAAAGTACAGGGCTAGAGTCTCCGCGTCTCGGTCTGCCCCATCCCAGTCCCCAAGCCCACTTCCGGTCCCCAGACACACACAAGGCCAACGAAGGAGGATGGAAGCACAGCAGCACTGCCTGACACCCACTCAACACAGGGAGCCGTGGGCCAGGTTCTGTTTCTTCCTGGATGGCTCCAGGACACCAGTCTCCGGGGGTCCTAACACAGGTTAGTGGCGTGATTACTCCTGGAGGCCCTCCGTATGTGCGAGTGTATGTGTGTGCACATGTGTGCATGTGTGTATAATGTGGATGTGTGCACATGTGGGTTGCACACATGTATATGTGGATATATGCACAGTGAGTATACAGCCACACATGCATGAGCACATGTACAAATGTGCACATGTAGGTACGTACACATCCATGCACAAGTAACGAACATGTATGTGCACACAGGTGTACACATGTGAAAGCATTATGCATGCAGGAGCGGGTGCCTGTGCATCAGTGCAGGCGTGAGCACACATATCATCGCTCGCTGGGGTGGAGGCACAGCAGGGAGGGACGATCCCAGGGAGCCAGTTCATCAGTGGATGCTTCGTGCCTCTCTCCCAAGGTATTGCACCGAAATAAGAGATTCTGACTTAATCGTGGTCCTTAGCCAATGAGGCTGCTGGCCTCTCCGCAAGCTCTCGGTGGCTGCAAGAAATCCCCAGCGACCTTGTCCCCCAGCAATGTGGCCTGCTGATGAGGACATGCTGCTCTCAGCCCTTCTCCAGCCAGCAGCCAGCCGGGATCCCCCTGGGCAGACGGTGGGCTGACCCCAGACCAATTGTTAGCCCTAGACCCCTCTACCCGGTGATAGCTTGTGTATTTCCCAGAGTTCTCAGCTCAGGCTGAAATGACCCCAGTCTCTATCATCTGCCTCTGCTGCCACCAGAAAACACTCCCTCCGGCACCCAACAGGCGATCCACACAGGCTGCTCACTGATGCATGACGGATGCTCGCGAAATGTGCATCTACACTGAGCATGAAATGGTGAAACCGCGGACTTCCAGGAAGTAGGCCACAGGGACGGCAGCTTTAACCAGAGTCATAATGGCCCTGGGTGGCAGACAGGGAACCCAAAAGAGCATAGCTGTGGGAAGGTCCCCTGACGGGAGCATCCATCTGGAAACTGACCATTTCTTGCCCAGTCCGAGAGACTCATTCCTCCTGGTCCCAGACACTCAGGAAGTTGGGGCTCGTAGCAGAAAGGGCTGCAGGTACAAGTGCAGGTGAGAGCGAAGCATGAGGGAAAAATCTGCAGTGACTCTCTGGGCCGAGGAAAACAGGGCTTTGGAATTTTTTTTTAATACAGCTGTAAACACACCGTCACTAAACTGTGCACTTTGAGCAAATGCAAAGACAATTTCCTGCATAACCATCTGGTATAGGTTAGCAGGGGACCTGAGTCGTTCAGGGGTCCTAGCAACAATGGTGACAATCCCCAATGCCCAGGAGCCTCTGTCTGAAGCCATCTGCGCCTTGCTGTCCCATGCATGCGCTCAGCCAGCCTCGGGCGGGCTAAATGGCTCCTCTCATTTTCCCCCAGAGGTGGAAACAGAAGCTCAGAGAAGCCAGTGATTTGTCCCGCTGTGCACAGCTTCCACACCACATTCATGCTTGCTCTGGCCTGACAGGGGCTGCCAGCTGCAAACACAAGCCTGTGATGAACCAGCACCTCACTTCTGACCCTGGGATCGTGACCTCATCAAGAGAGCAGCACCCCTGGAGGCAAGGGGGCGTTGCAGAAAGTCTGGCAACAGTGAAAGGTTTCTGTGCACGCCACAATCAAAATTTAATTCAAAGTCAATCATGTCACAAATCCAAGCGGTTTCTGGCAGTGCTCACCCATGCTGCATTTCCTGGGCAAACAGGGGTCACGCGTGGAAAAGGTTTAAGTGGATCTGAAGTCGGACATTGAGATGGACAGGCGAGCCAGGGAGGGCTGAGGAGAGCAGGTACCAGTCTTTGTTCTGGTACCTAACACCTTGCAAAATTCTCCCTTCTACCGTTCTGTCTCATCTCCCACAGGGCCTTTTCTGTGGCTTGGCTGGGCCACATCAGAAGTCCCCAGCCATGCCCTGGGCGACCCCATCTCTGTGCCTCATGCTTGTTGGAGTACAAGAAGCTTAGGTTTATCTGGTTACACCCATCAATCTGGTTACACCCATCACAGTGCTCCTGAAGCACTTCCACTTCCATTGTGTTTATCTGTAAACAGTCTTCCCTATGCTCTCCTTCCCACCCAGTTAATCAGCTTTCCCCTTAATCAGACTTTGTTAATTTGTAAGATCAGTTTCCCAGAAATCTATGATTTTATATGTATGAGTGAAATATTGCCTTTCTCCTCTCCTTATGCCTTATGAACAGTATACCTTAAGGTAATATCCTTTTTGTATAGATACAGGAAGACCGTTAACATTATGCTTTGTAACTTAGGATTTGATTGGCTTTGAATATTATTCACTCCCGGGCATCTGCTTTCTCGACTTAAGCCTCAGTTGCCCTTAGTTCCTAACACCCCCAAAGCAGGGTCCTGATGAGGGACTGAATGGACCCAGGGCAAGCGGTGAGCTACCCTGGCAGCGAAATGGGCCAGGCCAAGGTGCCACGATTCTTAACTATAAGTTAAGAGTTTGAT
Organism: Sorex fumeus; assembly: GCF_029834395.1. Taxonomy (NCBI): domain Eukaryota; kingdom Metazoa; phylum Chordata; class Mammalia; order Eulipotyphla; family Soricidae; genus Sorex; species Sorex fumeus. The sequence continues at coordinate 51,947,920 of NW_026606104.1, forward strand.
CATAGACAAATGCTGTCATGATCCAAAAGTAACGACGAGACTAGGATCCTGCTAGGGGTGGGAAAGACTATCTGGTCTGAGCACTGTAGTCTGAGATCGAGATGGCCCTAGGAGAGCAATTCTATAAGTTTAAGATATTTCTTACTGTATCCATACAAAATGGTTTATATGATATATTCTTATATGCTTGTCTGACAAGGAGAGGAGAGACACACCCTTGGGATTCTGCTCTAGGGTGGGTCCTCATGCTGAGAGAGGATCTGTCCTAGGAGCGGCCTTCCCTGAGGCTAAGATTTCTACCCCTATTGATTGTGACCGCTCCTATGTGTAATTGTTTTCCCAATTCCTCTTGGCGAGAGATATAATGAGACTGTAGATTGGGCAGAGGGAGCAGAGACAGAAGCAGAGACAGAGCAGAGACAGAAGGAGAGAGAGAGCAGAGACAGAAGCAGAGACAGACAAGAGAGACTGGTGTAGATGGAGAGAGGAATGAAATAAACTGCTACTAATACCAACCAGTCTGGCCCTCGTTTCCTTCCTCCGCCTGACCGTCGCCATTGGCCTCTCCAGGGTGGGAGAAGGGTGAGACTACCGAACGAGGGTGGTGGGAGAGATAGAGCCACCGCCGCTGTGTGTCGTGCCCCCCCCCCCCCCCTTGTGTGAGTTTACACAATGCTGACACAAAGTTTGAAAGATCCTGGTCCCTCCGCAGGCTCAAAGCTCTGTGCACATGGTCATCTGGAGCTGGGGAGGCCACATCCACGAGTGCTGAAGGGCTCAGGATTAAATTGGGAGCTCCTGAATGCAGAGCCTGCGCCAGCCCCTGGAGGCCTCTTTCGGACCCTGTGCACATGGTCTGCTTCAGGCCGTACCAGGCTCCAGCCAAGTCTCGCTGTGTCAGGAAGGAAGAAACTGAGGTTCAGAGACAGTAGCACCCTCCTCCAGGTTTACGTTTAGAACCTGAGAATCTAGGTGAGTTCTCCCTGTGCTCCACATGGACTGGGTCAGCCTCTAGCCTGGCGTTTATCCAGTTCCTCTTTCCATGTGGGTTCCCCCCACTCAACTGGACAGTGGGACCCTGGAGGTCTGAGTGGTCCAGTACCCAGCGCAGCAGCATAAAGCAGAGTCAGTGGGAATAAAGCTTATCTGCTGAGTGAGTAGGTCTGCAGAGTAGCCAGCTGCCCCTCCCCCTCCCTCCCTCCCTTCCTCCCTGCCTCCCTGCCTCCCTCCCTTCCTTCCTTCCTTCCTTCCTTCCTTCCTTCCTTCCTTCCGTCCTTCCTTCCTTCCTCTCTTCATCTCTCTCTCTCCCTACATTTCTCCCTCCCTCCTTTCCTCTCTCTCCCCCTTTCCGTCTCTCCCTTCCTTCCTTCCTTTCCCCCTTCCCTATCTCAACAGGACCCACTGCACAGTTACTATATGCAAAGAGCTGTCCCATTATGGGGGGACAGTGTGAAGCAAGCCACACGCTTCTTGCCTTTTGGGCGCCAACTTTGCTATGCTAAGAGCTGAGAGAGGAACAAGGCAACTGAGACAATGTTCAGAGCTGGGATTCAGTGCCACACTCGGTCCCTGGTACCTCCACTGTGGAGAATAGAAAAGGGGGTCCAAGTCCTGCCCTCACCTCTTTGACCAGCTCACAGACTATTGTAGGCAAGAGTCATAGAAAGAAATAATTAGCCCTAAGGAGGCAGGCCAGAGTTTGTTATGATAAACGCAGCAGTTCAGGGGATGGAAATCACCTGGCAGAATCCCAGAAGGCATCTTGGAGGAGGTGATATTGAAGCTGGGCCTTGAAGACTGAGTAGAAGTTGCTTGAGCTGAAGTATGAAAGCCCCGGATTGGCAAAGGCACAGCAGGAATGGTACAGGGGCGAGCAGTGGCTTTGGTGAGCAGGCCGGTGCCAGGGTGGATGGGGGGAGTCCCTCCTGCACCCCACCGAGCCACCTCCATCCAGGGACAATCACCCTCACCCTGTCTCTGAACCAACACAAGGTGCCGTGGCCACCTCCTCTGGGTCAGCCATGTTCCACGCCTGCCGGCAGGTACCTTGTCTTGTCTTTGCAGGCACCGGGATCACCTGGGAGCCTGGCAGCAGATTGCTGAGGACAGGATGGGGCTGTCCTGGGTTGGGGGCACCTCCAGCAGGGGCCTCAACTGGACCCAGCTCCCTCTTGGCTCACACCAAACCTGCAGGCTCCATGGGTCCAGGTGGGAGGTCCGGGCTGGCTCAGCCTCTGCTGGGAGAATAGGGCGAGATGGGAACCCCCCACCCCCATCCCTGGAGCCATCTGTGCTATACGTGCTGGGCTCTGCGAACCCCATCTGCATGTCTCTGTCTCCCTGGAAGGACCCTGCAGACTGGAACAGAAACCCCTTCCCACTCAGCCACAGCGGGGTCCTGGCAATGGCAGCCTGCAGGGCTGAGGGGGGACGTGCTAGCAGGGCAGGCAGGTAGTGAAAGGCCTGGATCCCTGTGGCCCCCTGCTGCTGCCTGCCAGGGCCTGGGACCAGGCTGCTCCTGGCTGGCCGCCCCTGAGCCCACCCCACCTTGTGCCGGCACATGACCCCCAGAAGCCACCATCAGCAGCCGCCATGCACCCCTGGGCCACGAAGTCTGTCTCTCTAACATCCCAGTATCCCACACCTCAGACGGGCCCAGCCTCTCCCACCTGGGTGCTGCTGGAAGCCCGAGTCCCCCTCTCCCCTCCCCAACCAGCTCTGGGATCTCAGTGCCCCTCTGAGAGGGTCAGGGCTGCCCCAGCACGCCCACCCCCCCCCCCCCCCACACACACACCCACGCCTGGTTTCTGCCGCAGCAACCAAGGCCCTCATGCCGCTGCCCTGGAAATGGCCGGGGAAACGAGCTGGTGGGGAAGGAGCCTCCATTTCTCTCTGGGACCAATTTGTGAGTTTTCGGCGGCAGCTCTCGCTCTGCTTCAGCCTCGTCTCTGCCTGTTCGCTGCTCCCTCCCCCCACCTGCTCCCCACTGGCGATTAGGGTTCTGAGGGAGGCTGGAGAGAGGAACCACCACCACTGCCTGCCTGTCTGCCTGGCGGGCAGCTGGGAAGAGCAGCCAAGGCCTAGGGGGCAGGGAGCAGCCTCCAGGGGTCTCGGGGGGGGGGGGGGGGGGGGGTGGGGGGGGAGAGGGAGGAGTCCTGGGGAGACCAAGGAGCACCCCTACCCCTTGGAGCCCAGGCTCTTGCACAGAGGCAAGGACATCCCCAACACCGCACAAGGTTCGGCCACTCTGAGCAGAGTCCCGCCCAGCCTGACCCTGCCAGCCATGAGCAGGATGGACCCAGGAAGCCCTGGTAACTGTCCTGCCACTGCCAGGCTGCGTGACCACAGGCAGCTCAGCTACTCTCTGAGCCTCAATGCCCTAAATTGCAGGCATGGGGGCGAACTTGCTGCATCCCGAGCCCAGTCAAGGGAAGTTCACAGCAAGGGGCTGTGTGACCTTGCAGTGCCGCTTAACCTCTCTGGGCTGTACCTCAGTCCACAGGGTACCATGGACCCTGGGGGAGCCCCTCCCTCCACTCTCCACAGCCAGCCTGCCTCTTGGAGCGCTCTGATAAACGGCAGCAAGCGTTGTTGTTTTGAACGTTGTTTTTATTGCCATATTTCATTGATTCCAAGTCACACTTTTTTTTTCTCCCATAGTTTAACATCCCTGCAATAGAGATGGGTCTTGCAAGAGATGATGAGAAAGCACTGTGTCATAGTTTAATTGGTGGCGCTTCTTTCTTTCTTAGGAAAGTACATAAAATTATGTATTTTACAGTCGGTGCTGCTTTAGAATTTATGGAATCCAAGTCGCCCAAGGCAAACGGGTGAGTTCCCCTGGAGGGCAGCTCAGCACTGTCCTGGGGATACCCACAGCCCTGCCTGTGCCCCATCTGAGAGAAGCCCCTCTGCTCCCGTGGGACCCAGGACCTCCCCATAAGGAGTGCGGGCTCAGCATCTCTGGCAGGACGACAGTGAGTCCGTGGACAGAGCCTTCTCTTCTACACTGCTCAGGGGGCCATGCAGGGGAGGGCGATGCCCAGGCCATGCCAAGGGCAGGCAGTGGGCAGGGCTGGCGCTATCACTGGCAGAGAACCGTGTGGCTACACTACCTCCAGGACTTGGGAAGATGGACACAGACGCTGTCCATGCAGGATGAGAACTGGCTGCGCCTGTCAGACCTGGGGGCTTTGGGGGTTTCTGGGGAGGAGGAGGGGCACTGAGAATCCCAGGAAAGATGGGGCTGAGGGGGTCAGGTCACCAAAGCTGGGCTGATAGCCCCAGCACTGTCCAGCCAGGCAACACTAACTGCTCCCCCCTTCTCCCTGGGGGTCCTGACCCCTGAACCCCATTTCTGACCAGCAAGTAGGGGGTTAATGCCGCAGGGACCCCCAGGAGCTCTCCCACACCCAGACAGGAGAGTGAATCTTACACAGAATACCCAATTGAGCAGCCCCCTGCTTGAAGACATTGAGCCTCACAGGTACTGGGCCCCTGTTGGCAGGTATCCGAGTCTTAGCTGGAGGAAGAAGCCTTTTCTGTGTCACAGGTGCCTTGCCCTATGCCCTGCACTCACCAGAATGAGTTCCTCCTGCAGAACCAGGTGTTGGGGGAAGGGCCCTGGGGACCCTGGAAGGGGTAGCCATGCATCCAGGGAGCAGTGGCTGTGGTCAGCACACCAGTGGTCAGATCTTCCTACTGGAAGATCCCTACTCATACCCCCCTCTAATCCTCAGGAGAAATCAGAGGCCCCACTTCTCCCGAGCCTCCTAATTGGCCATTAAAGCCGTGGTCAGAGGCTGGGAGGACCAGGGAGGCCCTGGGAGCCCCTGCAGGCAGGGAAGTGCACCGGAGCCCTCAAATGGGTCTTGGAGATCATTAACACGCAGACTCTCATCTTGTTCCCGGGAGGTGGAGGGCTGGAGTCACCGGAGGTGACATTGCTCTCCAACAGGTAAGTTGTTCAACAGATGGGCAGTCGAGTGGCAAAGAAATACATTATTAATGTTTCTGGTTAAATTAACTGATTAAAACCACCCCAGGTAAAAATGTCCGTATCAGCGCTTTGCCTGCAGCAAATGAGGAATTAATGGAATATGGCTGCGTCTTTGTAATGAGAGGCAGACAGGCTGTCTGCAGAGGCTCCCCTTCTCGGCGGCAGCAGCAGGGGGTGGCCAGGAGGCTGATCCATCTGCTAGAGGGCCCTGCGGGGTGGGAGCAGAGGCCCGCGGGGGTTTCCCCAGACTACCCCGGAGACCTGAGTCTGGGGTCACTGCAGGGCGCAGGGTGGAAGTGGGGAGGGGGGGCTATTCTCAGGCTATCAGAAGCAGGATGGGGGCCCCACCTGGGCTCTGTCTCAGCAGGAGTGACACAAAACAACTTCTGGGCAGTGCCTGGCCCCTTCTGTAAATCATAGGGGGGGGGGGCAGTTGGGGGTAGGAGGGATGGCTCCTCCCATGCTCATCCTCCTCCTGCCTCTCTCACAGGACAGATTGCCAGGGTAGACCCCAGTGCACCCTGACAGGACCCCTCATAGCTGAGCTCCATCTGGGGACATCTCAAGACCCTTCTTGTGCCTGATTTCTAGGAAACCCCTGTTCTGACAAGCACAAAAGGGCACTCACGCATCTGTGCACGCACCCACCCACACACACACACACACACACACACACACACACACACATGTTCCATACAAACAAACACACGGATGCCATGTTCAGGCACACACTCACCTCCCTTTACACACACACACACACACACACACAGAGGCAGCTGCACATGCACACCTACATACCAGGCCCCCACATGAGCAGCCTCGTGTGCTCCCGCAGGGGAACACACCACAGCACCTGACCTGTGGTGGGTTCCTCCCGGCAGGGCGAGGGGGGCGGGCGCATGCAGAGCAGCACATTTCATAGGCTGCACCTGGAGCCAAGGGCAGGAAGGGCGCTGCTGGGGCGGAGAACCCAGGGCCACTTTTCTCATCAACAAAATAGGTTTCGTGCCAGGGTTGCAGGAGCTCCCAGAGGCTGTGACCCAGTTCAGACATGAGTGAGGTTTCGCATAAATGAACCAAGGAGTCCCAGCCCCGCCAGGCTTGCTTCCCGGGCGCAGAGTCTGCAGGGCCGAGGGGAGCTCGGACCCAGGCCTTGGGCTCCTCCCGGCACCCCCTCCTCTTTCCCTCCCCTACCTCCAGGAGCTCTCCGAGGTGCTGGGAGATAGAGGCGGCTTTTCTCCACTGCTCTTTTGCCTGCTGTGGGGTGGGGTGGGCCGGGCGGACTTCCTAGCTCCCTGTGGGGTCCCACGTGCCCAGCCGCCTCCTGCCTGTCTCTCTGGAGGAGCGGGAGGTGGACATGGACGGAAGTCTCCTAAGGACGCCTGCCCCGGCTTGCCTGGCCTGCGGGGAGGCGCGCAGGGAAGCCAGCCTGCGAGGAGGTGAGTGCCTGCTTCAAGGTATCATTAGCTGTTTACCCTGAGAAAGTTCACACTTCTGGAGGCCGCGCTTGAGCTGTCAGAAAAACCGCACCAGCGCTGGCAGCTCTGCCAACTGCACTCCCCAGGGCCCAGCAAAGCAAATATTTAGCAGGCGCCTGGCTCGCGAGCACACGTGCACACACCTACTCGCTAGGGGCACGGCGTGCCAACACACGGAGATAAACATCCACAAACCGACTCCCCAGACACGCGCCGGGCCCCAGAACCTCGCCTCGCGCCAATACACACACACACAGCCCCTCACCCTCGGGCGTGTGTGCGCATGTGCAGACCCACCCGGGGGTGGCACCACGCGCTGGGTGCGCACCTGAGCCGGGACGCGGTGCTGGGGGTCCCCACGTCTGATCTAACCGGACTCCATCCCATTCCGATTTTCCCGAAAAGGAGATGAAGCCTCTCGCAGAGAGCGGTCTTACCCTTTGTCACACAAACACAGACTGGTCCAGTCCAAGGATGCTCAGACCCCACACACAGCTCTAGGAGGCATGCGTGGGCTCTCACACACGCCCTCAGAGAAAGCAGAGCTGCTATGGGGCTGGGGAGACAGGCGGGAGCCCTCGCTTCACATGCAGGAGGCCTGGGTTCGATCCCCAGCACTGGATGGTCCCCTAACACTGCTGGAAGTGGTCCCTGAGCATTGCTGGTCGTGGCCTGAAAACATCACAGCAAGACAAGACCAGCAGGCTGTGCACGGCCGCCCACACAGTGCAATGTCTTCTGAAAACTGCCTTCTCAGGCCCTGCAACTCCCCTCCTGTGCCTGCTTCCCAGGTAGGGAGGACACACAACCCCAGGGGACTTGCCCCTGCTCCCGAGGCCCTCCTGGGCAAGCTGTCCCACTTCCGGCCAGGCTGCCTGGCCTATGCTGATAAGCACACTGGCAGCGAGAGAGCGGGCTTTGATCAGGAGCAGGTCCAGATGGTGGCGGGAAGGCCCAGATGTTGGCTGGAAACAAACAAGCCGGCTGAAATGAGGAGCAGAGCTCCAAGGGAGTCCTCCCACAGAGCCACTGTCCACTGCTGGGGGCTTGGCCAGTGTGGACCCCACAGCAGGCCAGGTCACACATAAGAACTTGCGCACAGAAGGGAAGGGGTCCAGGCTTCTCCAGAGTCCCGGGAAGCCCAGCAAAAGGCAATTTGGGCCTTGGCTCTGCAGGGGAAGGAAAGGGCACTTGGGGGGACCTGGTTCGATGGGACCCAGCCAGGGAGCCCTGTACATCACCCACAATCTCAGTGCCCATCTGTCTGGCCCCGAGGACACCGAGCTGCCCTGCTGCACCCATGTCCCTCCCTGGTGTTGGCATCATTTGTGAGTCCGTTGCCACTCATGTGCTCAGGGTCTCCAAGGGCTGATGTTTCAGACCCTCCCTGCTCACCTTCAAGGTCAGGCTTCCTCCTTCCCAAGGTCATAGCTTGCTTATTTGGGTAGTTGCTAGCCAAAGCGGCTTTGTTCCACTCCGGGTTGGTTTAGGACACAGCAGTTCCTGGGGGTTTTCCTGGCTCACTGCATGGGGTGTTGCTCCTGATGGTGCTGAGAGAAGCATGTGGTCCTGGGAATTGACCCCGGGGCTCCCTCCCATTTGCAGAGCCTGGGCCCCAGCCCTTGAGCATCTCTCCTGGCTGGATAGTCCTTCAGACTATTCCCTGCTAACCCCAGGGATCACAGGGGCTTCGAGGCCAGCCTCGAGATTCCCAAGGGCTGGGCCTCGCTTCCTTCAGTGTGGAAGACATGCCTGTCCTCTCTGGAGAGACAAACTTCAACCAGTGAAAGGCCTTGATGGACCTCTCAGCACCACAGTGGGGGATGGGGGTCCAACTAGATGGGGCGTTGGGCAAACCTGGTCATTTGTATACATGTGTAAACCTCCCTCATCTCCTCTCATTCCTTTCCTACCTCTCCCTGCACCCCTTCCAGCAGGACGCCTACCCCCATCTGCTCAAATCTCTAAGGGTACAAGCCAGGACCTTCTCATCTTTCAAGGCGGTCCCCATCGCCCCAAGTTCTTATTCACTATTTCTGCTATCAAGAGAAGGTCTGACTGGGCTGGAGAGGTAATACAGCAGGTAGGGCACTTGCCTTGCATACAACCAACTTGACATCAATCCCAGCACCCCACATGGTCCCCTGAGCCCCTCCAGAAAAAAATCGCTCTGCACAGAGCAAGGGTAAGCCCTGAACACCACTGGGTGTGGCCCCAAAAGCAAAGGGAAAAAAATAAAAGGAAAAAAGACGAAGGAAAAGGTCTCACTAAACCCAGGCAAGTCAGCCCTGGAGCCTGCACACCTTCTCCTGGGGAAGGTGCCGGTAAGAGCGAGAAAACCATCAAGTTGAACCTCCAAGAGCCGCACTTCCATCTTCTGACCAGCAAGAGCCACTTGCAGAGCTGAGCAGACACTTCCCCCTTCCCCAGGTACCGCCCAAACCGCTAAGCAGGGAAACCTATACAAATAAATATCATGTTCTGACATTTGATCATTTAAGTCGAACATGAAGAAGCATCTGCTTAATTATATGCAGGGTTGCATTGTGAAGGCAGAGCCCAGCCCCAGGGGCCGCCAAGCCCCCCCTGAGAGCATGCTAATAGCCACACGGCCCAGGGCGTGCAGACAGCCAGATCTGTCTTTTGAGGTTAAATTAAAGCCCACGTTTCATTTCTGACGCAACCCCATTCTTCTCTGCTTTCTCCATCTACCTCCCGAAACTGGGGCCATAAATGGGAAAGATGCATGGAATAGCAAATGCAATTCAACAAATATTATGACATGCTGTTCATCACGAGCCCTAAATATTTAACCGTTCAACTTTATGGGCTTTTCATTTTGTTTTATTTTCCCTTTTTTGCCAGACACGATGAATTTAGCACTTAACGGGCCCCGTGCAGTGGAACTGCCAGTGCCCTAGTTTGCAAAAAACGAACAAAGTGAATTTCGTGCAGGTGCGCTGACCTCAGTCCACTGGGATCACATTGCCTTATCTCAGCCCGGCCCAGCAGGCTTTCTAGAAAAAAAGAAACGTGAGACAGAAAGAGAGGCGGGTGGGGGGCGGGTGGTGGGGGGGGGGGGGGTTGAGGAAGGAGAAAAGAACGAAGGCAGTCGGAAAGCCTCTCCCTCCACCAATTCATTTCTGTTTAATCCATCGCTGCGCAGCAGAAAGCTCCTTTGTGGCGCCGAGACCAAAGGTCGGTAATAGATTTCAACAGGTTCGGAGAGGCTGTTGACTGCTTGGAGCCGAGTGGGAGCGGGGAAGGGGCCCCAAGAGGCGCGGGCAGAGAGATAATTGGAGACCCAGAGCCCGCGCTTGCCCTCTGGTTCCCGATTCCACAGACTTGAGGAGGAACGAGCGTGTGTCTGGGATCCTCCTTGCTTCTGAATTCTGTGTGAGAAGGAAGAAAGCAGCCCTGGGGGCTGTGGCCCTGCTCACTTGGTGCCCCCGGAGCTGACAGTGTCAAGTGGCCACTCATCTTGCTCAAAGGAAGGGGTCCTGGGTGCAGGTCTTTGGGGTGCCCTGGGAGCTGCCTTCTGAGCTGGGTGCCCCTGACATGAGACAGCCAGATGCCCTTGGAGGGAAGAGGTGAGCAGAGGCAGAGGCCGGAGGCAGCAGGCACCCAAGAAATTTACTGCTGTTCTCTGCAGGACACTCACACCCCCACTCTCCCCCATGTACAATGCAGCTAGCACCACACCAGCACTGTGGCCGTGTTGAGTCCACAGTTCCCTGTACCCCTGGCAAGGACCTCCATAGACATTCCATCACACTTACAGCATGATAAATGGATGCATGAAACAATGAACCAAAACAGACCCTATGGTTAGGGTCTATTTCTTGGGCCTGAAACTCTTAGGGGTAACAAGTCTGACAGATTATACCACAAAATTGAATAATCCAGGATTTCCACTTGTCCTTGAACAGTGACTGCCCAAACCCAGGCCAGAGCACTTCCTACAGACGCGGGGCACAAAGCGTGCCCGTGGCCGCGTGACTCTGGAGGACCCTGCTTCCTAGGCTCCATTTCAGGGTGTCTTAGCTTTGTTTCACTGGGGGGCATCTCCTGGGACCAGAGCCGCCACACACATTTGGGGAAACACCATCTTTGGGTCCCCTTCTTTGGAAATTTGACAATACAGGGGTTTTCGGTCAAACAGGATGGTGGTTCAGTACAAGGATCTAAGGACGTGGTGCTGCTCAGGCCTGGGGTGCTGGGATTACCCAGGCCATCTTGGCAGCTTCAGGAGGCTCCCAGGGCTGCACCAGGCAATGCTGGGGGGGGGGGGGTTGGAGGGGGATTGGGGGGAACCACGTGGTCCCAAAGCAGGGCCAGCTGCATGCATGGCAAGCACCTTAACCCCTGTACTATCTCTCCAGTCCAGTATGCTATTGATTGCAATGTAACAAATTACCCCAAGCCTGCAACCTGAAGCAACGATAAATATTATCTCCCCGTTTCTGTAAGTCAGGAATTCAGGAGCAATTTGGCTGGAGAATTCTAGTTTCGAGTCTGGCATGAGTCCTGGGGCACTCTCAGGGAGGCAGCCTCGGCTGTGCTTCTCTGTGAGTTTGGCTGGAGCTGGGCACCCACTTGGCAGAGAATAGAGCTCCTGGTGCTCCTTCATGGGTGCTCTGGTGACAGGTTGATCTGAAAGAATGAAGGGGGGTGGCAGGAAGGCCCCTCCCTCACTGGCTCTAGCTCCCCCAGGCAGTGCTCCCCCATGCTGCATTGGCCCCAGGGAGCAACTGCATATATGAGAAAGGCATCCTTCCGGGTGTGGACACCAGGAAGGAGCCTCGCTATGCCAGGGCCTTGGCCCACATCACTTCATGGACCCACCCTCTGCTCTCCCACCTGTGGGGGCAGCCGATTTCATGAGCTCCCATTGGGAGGGAGGGGCCTTCCCAGAGGTGCTCACTCTCCTGGTGGACTTGAAGCTCAAATTTCTGGAAGGTGGTGATCAGAGCATCTCCGTTAGCCTGCCAGCTACACACAGAGCTGTCTGATCTCCATCCCAATGGCCACCCTCGACGCTCAGTTCTCATTCATGCACTGTTGTCCTATGTGTCTTCTTGATACAGGGCCGTCTACACCTCACATGTCTCCCGACCACACATGAGTCCTCGGCATCCAGGCTGCATGCCATGTGGTCCAAACTCATCTCTTAGAAGTGAAGAAATAGCAGTCAGTGAGGGAGAAGGTTGGGTTGGGGTCACAGAGCTCTGCCTTCTGTTTTCCTTCATCACACAAGCCCCCGAGATGGTATCTGAGTCCACGGGCTGGAGAGTCCAGAAGGGAGGTCCGTTCTGGCCCCAATGCTGGAACTTTCTGTAGTCTCAGCCACAAGGAGCCAAGAGCAAGTCAGTCTGTGGAGGACAGTGTAGTGGGGTGTTTGTGAGGATGGGGGTATGTATGAAGGACTGTGGGGGAATCAAAGCAGGGAGTTGATTCGGGAGCTCATTCCTCCTGGTCTCTGGGTGATGATGTCTCAGTCTCTGAGAGATTCTCATCCTCTTGTTTCTGAGTGACCCACCACCACCCTCAGGGGGAACAGGAGGAATGAGAAGCTTTCCCCCTGGAAAGCCACCAGCAGGCCTACCAATGGGCAGGAAACAGTGGAGACAGGCTCGTGGGTCCTGTGTCTGGGTGGTTCCATGGGGTACTGCACAGCACACTCCAGGGACCAGGCTCCCCTGAGCTCAGGCCTGCCTTTGTGGATACTACTGCAGGGGCTGTGACCTGCGTCCACAGGGACCCCCAACCCCGCTCCAATCTGCAATGAATTTGTCACAAGTCTCCATGCTAGCATACTCTCTCCCTCAAAAGTAAATTTGCCAAATTATTACAGTTGACCCGAGATGACTCTTAATAAAAGCTGGATAAACAGGGGGAGAGAATCAGGAGCGAGGCCGGAGACAGGGCACTCACCCCCTTCCACCAAATTCATTCTGTTCCATGTCCCCCAAGGCAGTTACAATGACGACTCATTCTGCAGGCCTCAGCCTTCTCCACCCACCTTCTCCAGGAGCCTGTCTCCCTGTACTTCCTTACTGTGACCCCCTCCGCTTCCAGTACTTGGGGAGCAGGGGGATTGCAAACCATCTAGCAGTGCTCAGGAGCTACTCCTGGCTCTGTGCTCAGGACTGATACCTGGGCATGCTCAGATGAGCATGTATCATGTTGGGATTCAAATTGGGGTCAGCCGTATAAAGGCTAATGCCTGGAGCTCTGTGCCCTCTCTGACACCCCCCCCCCCCCTTCACTGCACTTCCGCAATCTGTACTACCCAGATACCATCGACTTGCTTCCTGGCTAGCCCGCTTACACACTGCAAGGTTCATGAGGATGTGAACAATGGCTGACCCACAAAATTGAACAGTGACCATTTGGCTCCCCCATGCTGGCCCAAAGCTGGACAGGGACCATCCCACTCCTCTGTGCCCAATCCAAAACTGAACTGCCCAGGTTCCAGCAGGAGAGCTGGTTGTCCACCATGAGCCCTGTGCTGGACATCAGGGGAGCCACCTTCCTGACTTGATGACAGGATGAGTGCCTCTTCCACCAACTCCCACGGGGCACGGCTCCCCTGTCCGGCCTCAGAGGCCCCATCTCCGGTGTCTGCTTGGGCCCCTGTCTGTATCCCAGCTGCTGAGGGGCTGACTCATTGCCCCACTCTTGCTGGCCACCATGTCTCAGGAGTGAACTGTCACTGACCTCCCTGTGCTGCCCCACCTGGGCTGGACCTTCCCAAGGCTCTGCCTCTACCCCTTTGCCAGCTCACGCGTCCCTCCATCCTGGCCCCTGCACGACTAGACAGCTGGTTTAGCACCCTCTCCTCTTCCCTTCATGGGTGAACCTGGCAGGTGCCACAGCACTGTTGGGGGTGAGGGTGGGGGCAGCTTCCCTCATAGACTCCCAGCTCATGCCCTGAATCTTTTGCAGAGAAACCAAGGGGCAAAGGGCAGGACGGATTCCCCGGCTGACTGTTTCCTGATGCTCTGCTTTATCTTCATTCTCATTTCTTGGCCGCTCATTTCTGTGTGACTGACCCCAGTTTCTGCTTTCATATGCCTCATGCCCTACAATTTCCAGCGTAGACGGTGGCTCTGGGGCTTGGGTAGTGCCCGGTCTTTCAGTCTCCCCAGTCGGCGATGCCTGCTGTTTGCTCTGCCTTGTGGGCTCCCTCCACCAGGAGAACCGGTGTTGAACGCCTGAGTACTCTGTAGTCCTCTGAGCCTTTCTATGTCCCTTGCTCCAGGGACACTAAGGCAAATCCATGATGGATTCTGTGTTTCAGGATGTGGAGGCAACACTCCTAGTGACTTCCCTTTCTTCCCAATAAAGGTCCACTGGCCACGGTGGCTCTCTGGGGGCTGGTGGTACTTCATCCAGCAGAAAGAAGCTTCCAGCTTAGAGAAGATTTCCAGTGTCCAGACTGCCCCTTCTCACCTACCCGCTCCCGCTCCTCATGGAGCTCTAAATTTCTCTCTCATTTGTGCATTTGGGACAAGGAGAGAGGGGTCACACTTGGTCCCTCCCAGGGGTGCGTCGATGAAAAGTCGGTTCTTGCCCTTGACCACTGTGGTTGGTGGAGATGGATGCTCAAGCCTGCATCCCCAGCCCAGTGCCCGGCACATCAACCTCTTCTGAGTGGTTGTGTGGGGATCGCAGGGGAGGAGAGGGGTGATGAAAGAGAGCCCTCACTGCTGCTCAGTCACCAAACATGCCCAGACACATGTTAAGGTCTAGTCACGTGTGATCCACACAAGCCCGTTAGCTGTTCTTCCCCCAGCCTCATGATTCTCCCAGAGAACAAGGCCCAAATGACAGTACCCCCCCCCCCACACACACACACACAAGCAGGTGAACTCCTTGTGCTCCACACAGTCTGGCAGCCCGCCTGGGCCAAGATGCAGAGCCCAGAGTTCCAGAGGCTGTGTTTCCACCACAGGCTATGCGCCCCTTCTCCGCCCAGGGATCTCTCTACGATCAAGGTGCCAGATTCCAGCCCACTGCGAGTCGCCCTGGAAGGGCCTTTCATCAGAGCATTCACTGACTCCTCCATCTCCCCTACTCTGAAGAGACTTTGAGGTGAAGGGGAGTGGAGAGCGAGGAGAGAATTCACAGCCTCAAGGATACAACATGGACTGAACGAGGACCCAGCAGTTCCAAGCAGGAGTCCACACTGCTGGTAACACCCGGGACATGGTTTTCTCTCATATCAACCCTCCCTTTCCTGATGCTTTCCTCTTGTTACTTTCTCACGGTCCATCTGCAAGCCAGCAAATGTGCCAAAAGCAACCAAGAGGCTGTAGCATGAGGAAGGCAGCTTCACTCCATGTGTGCAGGCCAGTGGCAGGAAGTAGAAGTTATCACCAGCTTCATGGATCTCTGCCATTGGGTCCACGTACAAGAATACCATGCCTGGCAAGAGAAGATCATGTTGGGCTGAGTTTGTCGGTGCCCCTTGAGCTTTCTCCTTGGCTGGGTTGGTCTCCTTGGTGAGTCCTGAGACACAGAAAGTGTAGAAGAAGGATTTTTATCCCTCCTCTGCCTGGGCCTTGGTGGATGAACTACTGCTAATAGGCCACTAAGAGTGACAGAGCCACCAGTCCCGGAGGGCAGAGGCACATGCCATGGAGGTCAGGTCCCAGGTGAATGGGCATGAGGCTGCTCCCAGGCTCTGCCTCAGCTCTGTCCTTGAGCAAGGAGGAGGGCAGGGAGAGGTCTATCCGAGGGGCTGGCCAGCTAGGTAAATGTGAAGGACTGAGGGATGTCTCACTCATTTTGCAGCATTCCTGGGTCCCACCATGTGCCAGGCAGAATCCGGAGCTTCAGGGAACCCAGAGTTCAGTGGGAGAAGGACAGAGGCAGAAAAACACATGTCTATGTTGGACGGCAGCAACTGCTCTAGAGAAAATGCAGCCGTGAGAGGGGCTGGGCGGGCCTGCTTCTATGGAGAGATCAGGAAGCGCATTCACCCATGGCCACTGGCCCACGGCGAGCCCGTACAGAATCCAGCCAGCTCTGCTCACTTTCCTAAGATGCTGAAAATGATGGCTTTTGAAGAATAGAGCTTGAGATTTGCCTGTGATGCGCATCAAACACGTTTGAATTTACAGAGGCCAGCTTTGGAAACACTAGGCCATCATCTGTGCTCTGCAGTCCCCAGGGAGCCTCACATCGGATTTCCCGAAGGTGCCCAGGAATCTAGCGTGGACAGTTGAATTCTAGCCTAGACAAACAAGGCATGTTCTTCACATCTGCTTCACCCACCTCCAGCTCGAGTTCGCTCTGGTCCAGACCTCCCCTCTTCAGTCTCAGATGAGCAAGATTCTGAAACTTCTTTGCATCATTGCTCTCCCCCGGTGACTAAAATAGCCCCACCTTCCATCTTAGGGATGTATTTGTCATTTTCTTTTCTTTTTTTTTCCTGGGCAGGACTCAAGTTTCCAAGAGAGCACATTTAGGAAGAATACAGGGCAATGACATTTTCTTCTTAAATTTTCAGAAAACGGAGTGAGGGAGTTGGGGGTGGCGAATCTTATAGCACGCCATAAATTTTCGGTTAATTGGTTTAGAATTCATTAACCACGTTTTCCTGCCTGCCTCTGCCCGTCTCTAGAACGGCGCTTGCGTTTTCCGATTCTTTGAGTTGCCAAACTAATAATTCACCTACTTTATTTCCTGACTCGCAGTTAGTTTGTTTTAGTCTAAATAATGCATATTCAGCTTCATTAGCATATATTTGGATCGTTTCCGACTTGAATGTATTCAATCCCATCAATTTACCATTAGCGGGATCATTCAGGAGGGAAGTCTCCATGCCTCTATGCTTGCTCTCTCGCATCATCTTCACTGGATGTGGGGATGTGGGGGAGGGCGAGGGAGAGTAGTGGGGGAAGGCAGGAGGGGAGTTGGCCTTCCCCAGACAGGGCTGGCAAAGAGTCACCAATGGTGACCTCAGATTCAGAGGGTCCTCACCCTGGACGGGATAAGTAAATGCAAATGAGATTTGGGGGGTCCTTGATCTTAATAACTATACCAGAAGAGGAAGAAGCGAGAAAGTACTTCTGGGATGCTCTAACACTGGGTGAGTGTCTAAAGAAACTCTGACACACACTCCCCAGAGTTATCACAGACCCAAGGATGAAGGCTCATTCCCACAGATGACCCTTCACCTCTCATGGTCCTGGGCCACCGCTATTTCTAATAGACCAGTTAGAAATGCCCGTACTGGGTTTCCTAATTGTCTAGAATGGCTCAGAGAACTAAGGGAAATCACTCATTTCCATCCTCTTTTTATACTAAAAGATGCAACTGAGGCACTGCCAGAGAGGAGAAACTTGTAGGACAAGGTGAGGGGGATGGGCAGGGAGGGGTTCTCACCCTCCCCTGCTGCACCAGCCTCCCCACACATTGGTGACCTCCTCAGCTGGAAAGGCACAGAAGCCTCCTTGTTTGGAGTGTTTTATGGAGGTTTTATTATCTGGGCTCGATCGATCAGTTAAATCACTGGTCACTGGAGGCTGAGCTTCGTCTTCAGTTCCTCCACCCACCCCGGAAGGTCTGAGATGGGCAGACCTGAATGTTCCAAGCAGATCCCACTGGCTCTTGGACCCCTGTCTTCAAGTGAGGGAAGTATCTGCCAAGAGGCCCCTCATTAGGACAAAAGATATTCCCATGGGCTTTGTCAATTGGGAAGTTTCAAGACTAGTGAGGAAATCTGCATCAGGTCTGAGGATAAAACCCAATATCGCACTAGACCATAGTGACCGCCTAACTGGACAGTGGACTGTGTATGCAGGGGCTTGCAGCTGTCACACTGCAATAGGTAACATGCTTCCTTAGTGATACCAACACTCAATCAACCTCCGGTCCTGAAGATGTGCCAAGGTCACGCCAGGACTCTGGGAATTCTGGGACGGGAAGGATCAAGGGTCCACACAGCTGTGTGAGGGTTTCCATATTCATAGTGCAGGATGGCAGTAGTCTGCTCAGCCCTGGAGCATGTGAGGGACCCCAAACATCCATAAGACCCCCACTTCCCTCCTCCACTCCCCATCACCACCTTGGCTGCTGAGGCCAAGGGCAGAAAGCTAGAGAGGACTAAGGACACACATCACTCAGTGGGGAAATCCACCCCAGGAAGGGAAGGCACCAGAACGGAGAACAGAAGGAGGTACGGGCCCCAGGAAGGGAGCCGGGAGAGCCTGGAAAAGGGGAGGGAGGGGCTGCAACCCTAGCGAAAGGGCCATGGGGAGAGCAGAAATGGTGCTTCACTGCCTTGTGCCTGCACCGGCTCTGACATAGACCCTCAGAGGGAGTAGACGCGGCAGGGCACAGAACCCACTTCTGTTCCCCAACAATCCCTCCAGGGATGAGCCGGTTCATCCCGCCCGGTGGTGGAACCCTGACCAGGTGGCCCCGTCTGCAGTGATCAATGGAGGACGTGGAGCTGTGGCTACCAGAGCGGGCCTGGCTGTGTCAGGAGGTCCTGTGCCCATGCCCGTTGGCAGGAGAATGTCCTTCTGGTGGTTGAGAGGCCAGGGGATGACACAATCCACACATCAGTAGGAGTGAACAGCCTGGCTCACACCATCCTGGCAGTGAGACCCCTGTGGGACCCTGCCTTGCAGACAAGCCTGATCAGAATGGGACCTTTTGTCCTCCCTAAGCCAGCCCCCAGTTCCACAACCTCCATGCAGCCCAGCACCCACCCACACCAAGGGCACAGGACAGGAACCAATAAACAGCACAGGAAACAGAGAGAGTGTGATGGGGGGAGGGGTCCTGGGAGCCAGGGAGCCTGTGTAAGAGAAGGTGGTGACAGTGACCGGGAGAGTGGGCAGGAGGGACGAGCCCCACTAGATGCCAGGGCAAGGCAGAGTCGAGTGACTGGTCACGGCACTGTGTCCCTAAGCGGAAGCCCACCCTGACCCCCACCATGGGCTCCATGAAGCCCTGCAGCCACTCCTGACCCTCGGCAGCTGTCCAGGGCACTCTGTCTTGCAGACACAGACTGATGTCCCTGGCCATACTCACAGGGAGGAGAAACATGCATGAGACCCTCAGCAACTGTCTGCTGCTGCCCCCTCCCCGAGTGAACCCCAACTGTGAGAGAAGCCTGGGGCCCCTGTCTGACCCCAACCACATGCAATTTCAGTTTTTCTCCTTCTCAAGAAATCTGGCTGATTTCTGCCATCCAGAGTCCCCGATCTCCATGTTTCGGCCCACGAGAAGTGTCTGAACTCGTGGTCCTCGGCTCCAGGTAAGGAATGCTGACCGCCCCAGAACTCATAGATTCCTACGACCAAACACGCTTGGCTCCACACAGACACCTGCTGGTCCTGCTCTGAGACTCCGCACAGGCAGCGGTGCCTACCTGTGGGCGCCAGCACGCAGCCACCATCCCCGCCCCTCCCCCACCAGGCCCCCTGGCACAGCTGGGCGGCAGCAGGCGGCCTCTTCATGCAAATGAAATAAAACAACCTTTTTATCTGTTGGCTGATTCCCTCTTTTGAAGAAATCAACTACAAATTCATTTTTCGGGAGAAGCAATTATGATGATGGATGGAATGTCAGAGAATGGGAATCCAACAGCCGAGAGGCCCAGGCTGGGGGTGGCTCTGGGGCGGCCCTTTCAGCTCCCATCCTCACTCTCGGGGCCCCTGCCTCTCCCTCCCCAGAGATGGGGCTGGAGGAAGTGGCCCCCACCACTCGGCACCATCATGGACAGTCCACTGTGTCAGAGATCAGAAGAAGCTCCAAATCAATAAATCAGCAGCTCTGACGGTGCCTGTGGATGTGACCTTGTTTCACCTGCATCGCTGTTCCGTAAGATGAGGACTATCTCACCCATTGCACAGATGGAGAAACTGAGATGCCCCAAACCATGCAGCTATAAGAGGAGCAGAGTTTGGACACTCACTTCAACCCAGGCCCATGAGGTTGTGCTCAGGGCCCAGCTGGGCCAGGCAGGGATCAGTCAGCCCACCCCCTCTAGCCCCCTAGGTCTGTGTGCAGATGGGGAGTGGAGATGGGGCTCCAGTCTCAGGCCCAGCATGGGGGAATTCATCCAGGGAATTCATCATTCATCTCCTAACCGCTCAGTTTTAGGTGCTGGACAAAGAAGTAAGGGATCCAAGTCCAGAGTCCAGGGTCCGGCCACCTCCCCTGGAAGAGCGCTCTGGAGAGCAGGGAGCTGACAAGCCCCCTGCAGCCCTGCAGCCCTGGAGGGGGTGGCTTGAGCTCCCAGCCCTCCACGAGGCAGGCACTGGGGAAGGGCCAGAATCAGCTCTGGGCATTGCTTCACAGAGCTGGGCCTGGGCTCAGCTTCAAAGGCTTCTCCAGGAAAGACCTGCTAATTGTTCCCCACGCATCTGCAGGGAAGTGTGAATTCTCTCCTGAGAGCCTCCGAGAGGAGGGGCTCCCTTGTCGGAGCTGATGAGCCCTCCCCACCCAAATAGAACACTTAGGTGCTCATGCTCCTTCTGCAAGAGCTGGGTGACACCCTGGGAGGCCCCTGGAGGTGAGGACTAAAGCCTGGGGGGGCCTGGGCAGACTGAGGATTTGGGGCGCAGTGTGGACTCTCCCCAGCTTCAGGGGATAAAGTACTGGGTGGAGACCAAGGGCCAGAGGAAGGATCACGGCAAGCGTCCCCTGGAAGCCGCACGGCTGGCACACGCATACGCCCCCGAGTGGCCGACAGCTGCACTATTGTTTGTTCCTTCCTCCCTCTGTACCAATACAGAGACACAGAGACACTGTCCTCTGGGTGGGCCCCTGGACAGTCAGGCTGTGTCAGGGGGTGAGAGACATAACACAAGGAAGGACAGAAGGAGGCAAGCAGGGAAACTGAGGCCCATTTGGAGGAAAGAACAGGGCTACTGGGCCATGCAGATTGGGGAGACCACCAACGAGGGGACGGGGAGTAAGTGGGCTCTCTCTCTGCCTCCATTTCCCCTTCTCTGAGTCAGAGGCCACTATCTCTGCCCCTCCCAACCGGCCTTTTTCAGGCGCAAGTCAGGTACCTTTGCCCTAGAGGAACAGATGCCCGGAAGCTGGTGCCTGAGGCACCTCATTAGAGTTCTGGCCCTGGAAATAATTACAGGTTCAGAATCTCAGAATTGGGACCAGAAAACCGCTGGCAACAGTGGGCAGTAAGGGAGCAAATGAATGTGCAGTAGCTGAAATCACGGCAGGCAGTCATGGTGCATTCATTCATTCATTCATTTATTCATGGTCAGCCTCACAGACCCTGTGCAGTTTGGTGACTCCAGGGGCCCCCAGCTGACAAGGCTGTCCTGTCCCAGAGGAGCCCACCCCCCAGGGGGACACCCATGGGAGCCATGTTGCCTGACCAGGACCTGAACTGCTCCAGGCACCAGCCCCACCGTGTCTAACCCCGCAGGGACGCACCTGACTGCAGGGGGCAGCTGGCCCTAGTCCAAGGCCCTGCCAGGAGGCATGAGTAACAGTTCCGGCCAGGTGGCACCTGCACACCAGGCTCTTGGCCAGCTCAGGACCCCAGTGAACACAGGTACCCCCATGCAGGAACCTGAGGCAGCATGGGAGGGAAGAACTCACCCTTCTCCGGGATACATGCAGATGGCTCAGACTGGGGCTCCCCCAAGAGTGGCCGCATGGCCCTGAGGAATCTCAGCTGCCCAGGATGGAGGCGGGTGCAGAGGGGGAGAAGACAGGGGAAGGGGGAGGAGAGCAGGTAGACGCAGACAAGGCAGCGGGCCCCTCTGAGGGGGTTTCCCGGAGAACAGTGTCAGGGTGCAGGGATGTCCAAGCTGGGAGCCATGGCAGCCCCCATGCATAGGAACCAGGGGTGTGGGCCAGGCAGGAAACGGGGCGCTGAAGGATCCAGAGGAGGCCCAGAAGCCAAGGCCAGGGGGCCAAGAGGTCAGCAGAGCATTCCCAGTCTCTGAGGCCCCCGTACATCTGTACTCCTTCAGCATACCCCCTTCCTCCTGGCCTCTCCTGTATCCCATGGGGCCTTCCACTCAGAGAGAGGACAGGGTGGGGGTCATTGCAGAGTCACAGGTGGCCAGGCCATGTGGTGGTCAGGCCATGTTTCTGTGATGGTCACAGCAGCAAATGAGCTGACTGGAAGCCCTCTCCAGCCCGAGACCCGGGCCCTGGCATGGGCCCCCCCCCCAACCCCCCACCCCCATCTCTCCACCTGTGGGCAGGCATACTGGCCAGTCCTCCCCCCCCCCCAGCCCCCCAGCTGCTGGCCACACTGCTCCTTAGACAAACAGCCCCCCGCCCCCGATGCCTAACGCCCAACGCTCAGCGGAGCCGAGCTGGTGCCTCTCCGGAGCCACCTCATCAAAGGCCGGTGCCGAGCTCATTTAAAGATCTAAGTGGAACATAGTTCTCCTGATGCGGCAGATTCAATCGACTTGTATTGTCTCCAAATCAACACTGGAGTCAGAGCAATTAGTTTTCTGGACAGAGCGCCAGTTTCAGGGAGAAGGGGGGCAGCCAGGCCCGGGCCCTCTGCCTGGCCAAGCTGGGCTCTCTGGCCACAGGATTCTGACCTGGAAGCAGTCCCAGGGTGTGTGTGTGTGGGCGGGGGGGGGGGGGGGGGCGGGGGGTGAGGGGGAGTAGCACAAACATGGAGCTGCCAGGGACTAGTGACATCATTAAGACTGACCCGGCAGCATCATTTATGTGGCAGATAGGACACTGGGGACCTGCAATGAAGTCGGCAGCTCAAAAAGTGCCTGTCAGGTTAGAGAATGGTCTGTGTCTCTTGACTCGGGCAGCATTATGAAACCAGTACCACCACACACCACGGCACCCCCGAGGCCTTGGCCCAGGCTGTGGCTCCACCAGTTCGTGGCCCAGGAAGGGTGGATTCAGAGTTGTACCGAGAGTCGGGGAAACAAGCTCAGAGAAGTTAGGTAACTTGGTCACATAGCTGTTGCACGGGAATTCCAGGCGTTCTGCTCTTTGTGCCACCCTAAGCTGCATGGGGTGCCCTTTGTGCCCCCCAAGAAGTCTCACCTTCCTGGATGCTTGAATTTTCCTAGGGTGACAAGCTTTGCAGGAAGACCCTGCCTGGTGGCAGAGGTGAGAATATGGGAATGCTCCATGGAATTGTGGCTTTCAGAGCTCAGCGGGGAGCCCGGTGCCCGAGCGCCCGGCAGGAAAGCTCTGGCCCGGCTTATGGCCAGGGATCACCCTGCAGACCTGAGCGACCCAGGAAGACACACTCGGGGCTGCCCGAGGGGACCCAGGCCTCAGCAGGGGGCGCTGAGAACTTGCCTCTGAGCACCAGGGCATGCAGTTTCCCGGCCCAAGGGAAGACGGGGGCAATGCCTGCTGTGGCCATCCCAAGTCTGGGCGGGGGGTTAGACACGGGGGCAGGCAGCTCTCAGGAGTGACTCTGGCAGAGCGACCCAAGACACAGGCAGGTGGGTGAACACAGCCTCATCAACAACAAGCAACACAAAAGAGAATCTGCCGTGGAGCGGCCAGGCTGGCTCAGACCACTGCGCAGCCCAGGGCCAGCACCCAAAGGTGCAGAGACTTACTAGCAGGCCGAAAGCCACGGCCTCCCTCTGCCCTAGGAAGCCACTTCTAAAACTGCCCGCGCTGACCGGCAACTGTGATCCCATGACTCAATGTTTCCTCCAAGGACGGGGCTCAGAAGACGGAAAAGAAAAGGAAAACAGACAGACAGACAGACAGACAGACAGACGTGGGAGATCCCAATGAGGCTTGGACTGATTTCCAGACTGCAGAGGAGAGGGAGGGAGGAAACAATAGTTCTAGGTGGGAAGGGCTTCTAACTGCAACCCACCCTGGGTCCTGGTTCCCCTCATCCACCTTTCTCTTTGCCTCCCATACGCAGATGACCTAATTGCCCGAGGCTGGCACCGCTCCCCTCTCCTGCCCCCTTTCACCCCTGACCTCCTCTGGGGGCTGCTCCACTGATTTCAGATCCTGTCACCTACCTCCTGCAATTCTGTAGGTTTCTTCTTCCCAATGGCAGGCCAAGGTGACGGAACCAGACACAGGTCCTTCCTGCACCCCGACCCACCCACAGCGGGGCTCCTCCCCAGGGCCCCGGGTGCTTCTCCCCCAGTCTCAAGCTCCTGTTCCATGTCATCTCATCACAGCAGACCCCTCACCCCTCCACTCACTGATCCCACCCCCCACCTGTTTGTGTTTTCCTGTGCCCGAAACAGGATGGCTGCTCAGAGCCTGCCACCAGAGT
This sequence comes from Sorex fumeus, assembly GCF_029834395.1. Taxonomy (NCBI): domain Eukaryota; kingdom Metazoa; phylum Chordata; class Mammalia; order Eulipotyphla; family Soricidae; genus Sorex; species Sorex fumeus. Next base: position 51,971,642 of record NW_026606104.1, read on the forward strand.
GGAGGGTCTCAGAGGCACATGCTGCATGGGAGGTGACTGTCCACCCCCCCCCCCCCCACACACACACACACGCACCCAAGGTCTGTTCTGTGTGCTGCAAGGGCCACATCCCAGTCTTCCCAGGAGCCCCACCTGCTCCCTGTCACTCAACTTTGCATTTTAGCTGAACCAGCAAACTAGACTTATCTCTAGTACCTCCTCCTCCAGGCAGTCCTCTGTCCTCCAGTCTGTCATAGAATAACGACATAGAGAAATGACCTCTCAACCATTGGCAGGTCGTTTCCTTCAGCAAACATGAAAGGTCTGTCTTGCCAACACTGACCCCTACCCCTGCTTCACTGTGCCAGCAGCCAGCTGGGTCCAGACTAGGTATCTGGAAGATGCCTTGAGCCCAGCAAAGGGAATGATGACAAATCCAGCACTGATCCACTTCCTCTGAATCAGGCACAGACTTCCTGACACAGAACTACTTCCTCTAAATCCAGCATACGCTCCTGACATGGATCCACTTCCGCTGACTCTGAGAGGGTCAAGGTCCTCCTGCGTGTCCAGCTCCATGTGGAGGGCTAGATTTCTGCTGCTTGCTGAGTCCCATGTGGAGAGAAGCTGTGTGCTGGGCTCCGTGCCACGGGGCACCTAGCACATGCTCCCCAGACTGGCTGAGGCCCCGTGTGCAGATGTGTGGACGAGCTCCAAGAATGGACAGGTAGCTAGGTGCACTGTTGGGAGCCAAACCCAGCATGGAGGCAGCAAGGGAAGTGAAAGCGGACCCAAGCTTTGGGCACTTCCCAGTCAGCCCAGCCCAGCCCAGGATGCTAACAGATGAGAGAGGTGGTGGGGGGGAGGGGGAACGGATGGCAGCATGGGGTAATGGGTGCGTGATAACATTTCTTCCAGCAAGTTCCGTGCATTGGGCCATCTGCACACACGGCTGTCCAGCTGCTCAGCAGTGAGGCCCAGGGCAGGAGCCCAGCTTGCCCCTGGGAGCCGCGGGCCTGTCTCCCACTTGGCACTGGCTGGTGGGCAGGTCCCCAGGCCACCTTGCGTGCAGCTGCCCTGTCCTGAAGCTGTGCAGGCAAGACAGGCCTGGGCATGGCAGGGGATCTTCCACTTGCTGGAGCTGAGAGTCCCCTCCATGGGCTCCAGCTGCCCCAAAAGAGTCCTGTCACGGGCATTGCGGGGCCCTGGGGCTGGTGGAGGAAGGCCTCTCTGCCCTGCAGGGAGGCACGGAGCTGGTTCCATGGGAGTCAGAGAGGATGTGGGGCCTGGCCTAGTGGGTCCTGGTGCTTCCCTCAACTCAGGCTTGGCCCTGACCCAGCCGGACCTTGGCACTAACTCTCACCTGGCCCCTGACCTGTCATCTGCTGACCCTCAATTTTCCTGGGGGTGGTCGGGCCCTGACTCATCCCTGAAACTGGTGGCACAAGGACATGCGGGGCTCCCAGTCCAAACTGGAGGACAGGAAAGTGGGAGGGCACATAGTCAGGAACAAAACAGTGACCAGGGGCCTTGTGCTTGCTGGACACAGTAACTACTGCATGCACTCTGCCTGGACTGATTCACATATTCCTTAGAACAACCTTACTTTACAGACAAGAAATAGGCACAGAGAGTGCAAGCAACTTTCCCAAAGTCACACAGCTGGAAAGTATCAGAGCCATGCCACGAGCACTATTGTGTGAGCACGTAATACTGGAATTGTTTATTTATTTATTTATTTATTGCTTTTGGGTCACACCCAGTGATGCACAGGAATCACTCCTGGCTTTGCACTCAGGAATTACTCCTGGCAGTGCTTGGGGGACCATATGGGATGCTGGGAATCAAACCCGGGTCGTCCGTGTGCAAGGCAAATGCCCTACCCACTGTACTATCGCACCAGCCCCCTGCAATTGTTTTATATCTGGGCTAGTTCCTGTTTATATGGGCACACGTGTGCACACACATACACACGCGTGCGCACGCGCACACACACACACACACACACACACACACACTCCATCTGATTTTCCTTCTTGGAACAATGCTATGAAATGATTTTTATTGCCCCAGTTCGAGAGGTGTCGAAGTTGGAATTCTCAAAGAGCTGGTTTGCCAGAGTGTGTTGCTGGGACACGGGCGAGACCAACTCAGACTTGCCAGTGTACCGTTGCTGCTTACAAAACGCAGGTCTCCTGAGCGACACTGGGAAGGAACAGCACCCAGCCCTGCTCCAGCAGGACACTCCTGCCTGCCTGCATGTTGGTGTGGACGCTTCCGGTCGCTTCTCCGTTTGCAACCTGTGTGCTTTTCAATAAAACTAAGAAAACTCCATTACAAACTCCATTACTCCCATTTCCTCAAAACACTATCCCTGAGATTTCCTCGAAAAGTCCCGCGGGCAGACAGTTAGACAGGCCAGTTGGACGCTCACTTGTCCGACCTGCTGGCTAGCTGGGCTTTCCCAGACACACAGTGGCCGCCTCCTGGGCTGGTCTCTGGGCTTGGCAGGGCCAGCACTGGGCTGCAGCAGAGGCAGGGCGGTCACTCTCTTCCATCTCAGCCACGGCGCTTCGTAAAGAGGGTCTGTGCTTGTTCCAATGTTCCCCCATCCCCAAAACAAACCAGAACTGGATCTGGCTGGGCTGATCTGAACACCCCCACCCCCGAGGATTTGGGGCCCTGTGCAGTGAGGGGGCAGGGAAGAGCTGGCAGGGAACCCTCAGAATCTGACAGGCAGCACAGGTCATATCTAAAGGGAAAGGTTCCCCGAGCAGCACCCAGCAAAGGAGTTTTGGGGGTCCCGGAGAGTGCCAGGCAGAGGAAAATGCTGGGCCAAGGGGGCGACTGCAGGGGTCAGAGGGTCGTGCGCTGCAATCAGAGGCTGGCACAGGGTCTCTGAGCATCTCAGCAGAAGGACCAAGACACACAGCCCCCATTCTGGGGAGGACAAATGGGCAGGACGAAGGACACAAAAGAAAGGGACAGTAAGGACAGTAAGCCCCGAGGGTCCTTGGGCCTGGAGCAAGGACACGGGTAGAAAGGGACAGCACACCCGGGGGCTCCGTTTCTCCGTCCTTCTCCTTTGTCTTCTTCTCACTGCACACCTGGGGGCGGCCATGTGCCTGCTGGGACCAGGTGGCCGCAGCCCCAGGCCCCCTCTCCACGGCAGCTTGGCTTCTGTCCTACTTATGTCGGCACTGCGATGCCGGCCGGCAGATTAATGAGGCCATGGCCGAGGCCCTGCACCAGGGGACTGGCCTTGTTTCTAGGTGACCAGGCACTTGAGCCCAAATTAACTTTGACTACCCCTTGAGCTCACCCACTGGGGCAGGGCAGAGAAGGAAGGAGAAGGAGAGGGAAAGGGGAGGAGGGCAGGAGGGGAGGGGAGAGGAGGGAGAAGGGGAAGGGAGGGAAAAAGGAGAGGGAGGGGGAAGGGGAAAAGGAAGGAGAGAGGGAGAAGTGAGGGGAGGGCCAAGGGGAAGAAGGAGGGAGAGGAAGAAGGAGGAGAGGAAAGGAGAAAGGAGAGGGAGAAGGGAAGAGGGAGGGGAGAGGAAGATGGAGGAGAGGAGAAAGGGAGGGAGGAAGGAAGACGGGAAAGGAAGGAAGAGAGGAGAAGAGAGGAGAAAGGAGAGGGAGAAAGGAAGAGGGAGGGGAGGAGGAGACAAGGGAGGGGACAAAGGAACCTAAAGAGGGTGGGGTGGAAGGGAGGAGTGAGGGGAGGAGGGGAGGACTGGGGGGAGGGAGAAGGAAGGGACCCTAGGAGGGCAGGGGAGGGAGGGAGGAGGGGGAGGCAGAGACAGGAGCAGACGCAGGGAGTGCCAGGTGTCCGGAAGGGCAGTGCCTGGAGCAGGGAGCCTGTGGGTGTGTCCACCTCTCCCGGCCCCTCCAGGCCTGAGTCAGGGGTCCTCTCTCCTGAGGCATGCAAGGAACCTCCTGCGGCCCCCACACAGCACCAGCAGGACCCATGTCCAACAGAAGGGAAGTGGGAACAGGTTTGGGCAGCAGGGATGGCAGTGGCAGGGGGCTCCCACCCTAGCCCCCAGCCCTTCCCTGCTCACTCTTCTGCACCACCCGACGCCCACTCATGCCTCCAAGCCCCACTCGAAGAGCCCTTCTTGAAACCCTTCCTTAGCCCCTCCAGGGGTTCCCCAGCACTTTTCCGGGGTCCTCTCTCCAACAGGCCCGCACTGGCTCCCAGACCTCAGCGCTGACAGTCTGTCTCCATTCCCCACACCCAGCGGACTCTGGGTCAGAACAGGAATGCATTGGCAGACTGGGCGAATGCCCACTCTAGGCCCCCTGAGCTCTGGAGCCACGGTACAGTGTCTAGCCCTTCTTTCTTTTCTGTTCTCTTTCTTTTTTGTTTTTTCTCTTTTCAGGTCACCCTGCAATGTTCAGGGCTGACTTCTGGCTCTGCATTTAGGAACCACTCCTGGCGGTGCTCAGGGGACCATATGGGGTGCTGGGGATTGAGCCGGGTTGGCTGCAATCAAGGCAAATGCCCTACCCGCTGTGTTATCACTCCGGCCCATTTCCCAGCCTTTCTGGGCCTCAGTCTCCTCATTTCTCAGATGGTAAATAAACGGCAGCAAACGGTCCCTCTTCACTTCCTTCACACACTTACCCAGAGCCTGCTCTGTGCCCAGCAGTTCGGCAACAGGCACTGGACCAGCAGCGGGGAATACACACACAGTCCACCCGCGGTGACCCAACTATGAAAGGAAGAGAGCAAATGACTGCAAGTGGCAGGTAGGCCAGGGGGTGAGTGGACCAAGCTCTGTGACAGACGGTGGGAAGGTTTGTCTCACTTGTGTGTGGTGCAGAGAAGGCCTCCCAAGGAGGCACACCGAAAGCCAAGGCCAGGAGCGGAGGAAGAAGTCCGACAGTGCCACAGTGAACTACTCTCTAGGCAGACCCAGCCTGAGCCACAGCACACAAGGCAGTGTCACCATGGAGGGCGCCGGTGTCCTCCCTGCCCCCTTCGGCTCCTCCCTTCCCTCAGGATCTGTGCTGGGCTCCCAGCCTACAGACAGAAGCTGCCCCGCTGGTACCCTGTGGGCCCGACACAGCCTGGTTTCATACTCCCAGGGCAAGATGAAGTGTTGGGAAGCAGTTAAATATGTGAGCATCACGTGTGCTTTGACCAGGACTCAGGAGGAGATGGGGAGGCAGGTGTGGGGCAGAGCAGGGGCTCCTGAGCATAGGATGGGCACTGAGCTGTGGGATCCGAAGAAGGGCCACAGGGAAGGGTGGGCCGAGGGTCTCTGTCTCCCAACCCTGGTGAGTGACCGCTGTTTGGCACCACAGGGTGCCAGGACAGGGTCTGTAGACGCGGGAGGCAGAGGTCTGAAGGCGCACACAGCTGACAAGGCAGTTATGATGCCCCCCCCCCCCCCACCTCCCCAGGGCAGGGAGAGCCGGGTGAGAGAAGGGTGAGAGAAGGAAACCGCATTGGGCACGCTCAGAAGGTGACACGTGACAGTGAGGGTGGGGCAGAAGAAGGGGAAGCCAAGGGAAAGGAGCAGCCATGACCCTCAGGTTTCCAGCTGGGGGTATGAGTTTCCTGTGGGGTGTCCACATGGAGACACGGGCAAGGACTGCGAGAGCCTCCTGGAGAGGAGCCTGACATGGGCTTCATCAACTTCACAGCCGCCACAGGAGAGAAGTACACGTGTGCCCAGGGCAACGGGGCCCAGGGAAGATGGGGTCAGAGGGGAGACGATGGCCCAGGAGAGCCCGGGGGCCCCTGGGAGCCCTGCGAGCTTTCCCCAGAGGTGCTTCTCCACACAGACTGTCCTGACCCCCTCCTCTGTGCTAACCATGGTGTTAGGCCCAGGACACCTACTGGCCTGGGGGAGCAGGGCAGATGCCGGTCACTCCTGGGAGAGCATCCCCCAGAGTGGCTGTGGAGAGGATGCCCAGTGGCAGGGGCTTCAGGCCAAGAGGAAGGAGGACAGCCAGGACGCAGACCCACCAGGCGCCTGTGTCTGCAGTGGCCACCCCAGGGCAGGGCTTTCCCCGGGGTGCTGGTCTAGGGCCCAGGGCGGCCTGGGCCATGCCAGCTCTTGCCCCGTCTCACAGAGCACAGCTTGTCCAAGGACTTGCTCACAGTGCCCCTCCGTGGAGGCCACGAGCAAGGGCAGGACCAAGAACACCCTGGCTGACAGCACAAAGCCTGGGGTAGGCCCACGCTGAGGGCCAGCACACAGTGGGTACTTTTTAGGGAGCAAGGACGGGCCCCAGAGGGGTCAGAGCAAGGGTGATGCTGAGTGGGGGGGAAGAGGGATGGCACGGGCTGCAGCATTAGAAGGGGGGCGAAGCAGGAAAATAAGAGGAGGCCTGAGGCTTGGCCTGAAACAAGTAAGGATGCTGGGTCAAAGGTCATCCCCCCACACAGACATATACTCAGGCACACTATAACCCCTTGCAAGGCCTGCCAAATACGCACAGCTTCACACACAGGGACACATAGGTTCAGGCCACACAAAGTCGCTTCAAGTGCACAATGGAACCTGTGTTTCGACTTCACACACACGCACACACAAACACACACGCACAGTCATGCACGTATTCACAAGCTCACGTGCACACACGTGCACTCATGCACACACTCGAACACACACATACTCATACATACTCATGTACTCGTAAACACACACTCATACATATGTCCTTACACGCTCCTACACACACACTCACGTGCACATACTCCAACACACTCATGTACACAGTCCAATCATACACACCCACACATATATGCACACACGTCTTGCACACACACTCACGTACAGATATACACATTCACATGCTCAGACACACATGCGCACACACATGCACACACTCACACTGACAGAGCAACCCTGGGGAGAGCTGACTCCTTCAAGCACAGGCGAGGTGCAAACTGGTTTGCCTTGATGGTGGACGGCACGTTTCAGGCAGCGACAGGCAGAGGTTTGGCCCCTGTGGACCCCCCCAGCCCTGAAAGCTGTAAACAGCCCTCAGCAGCGTGAGGAGGTGCCCAGAATGCCTTCGGCTCACTGATTTGCTGAGGCGCAGACGTCAGCCCGCCAGCTGCTTCCCCGCCTAAAATAGCAGCCACAGAGAAGTGACAGCCCACAGGGCTAATGGCAGGGCCTGGCACGAGCTGCCGTCAGCTCTGCCAGTGGCATGGGAAGTGACAGGCATGAGCCTGGGGGCGGGGCCAACCCAACCCTGCCTGTCCCTCCCCCTCCCCAACTCCCCCTCCCCCAGCGAGCAGCACGCGGACAGATGCAGAGGCTGACTGAGGTATGAGCAGGACCCTGATCCACAGAGGAACACGAGGATGGTGGGCACAGACCGCCACACTGTCCTAGAACCGGTGGGCATAAAGACAGATGTACACCCATACATGTCCACACACAGGATGTGTACCAACACAGGGCATGGGCACTGTCACCCGTACACAGGCATGTCAGAGGGACAGGCACCGAGGGCAGCCACACAGGCTGTGCATGCTCATAACACTACATGCCCAAACCTCTGCAGATCCACAGCCCACATGGGCCCACACCGCCAGCCCACACAGGCAAGAGCTCGCCAACATGCTGGCATCCAGTGATAGACGCATGACTATGCCAGGCATTCAGTGCAGATACAGCCCACAGTGAGCACTACACACAGGAGAGTCGGGCACCCTTGGCCCCTCTCGCCTGGCCAACAGAGCCAGGATCTGGGGTTCCAGCTGGTCACCCAGAAGAGCTGGACATGGCCCAGGTCAAGTCTGCCACAATGAGGCTCAGTGTCTCCACTGGTGTTTCAGAACTGGGGGGGGGGGGGGTCCCAGTGCCAAGAATTAGAATCCAGGACCACGTGCTCACTTAGGCTACCAGGTCCCTGCCAGCTGCGGCAAACAGGTGACCTGGGGGGTCTGGGGTGGCTGGTCCCCCTGGCCACACCCCCTGCAACAGCCCCCTCTCAGCTAAGCCAGACCAGGCGAGGAATGGGGCAGTGGCAAGGAATGGGGCAGTGGCAGGGGATGGACACACAGAGCCACCTTGGCCGGACAAGGATCGTGGTGCCGTGAGATCACAAGGCCAGGGAGGAAGGTTACTCGGGAAGATGCAGTGAGTCAGTGCAGCATCTCCCGAACCATTACATGAGTCAACAGCTCATTGTGAGGCAGTCGCCATTTACAGGAACGGTGGTTCCCGTGGCCAGAGAGAGTGGAGTGACGTCAGCACACCCCACAGCCTGAGAGTGAAATGACAATAGCGCGTTCCCATCATGGCCAGAGAACAGAGTGACGTCGGCACACCCCACGGCCTGAAAGAGGAGTGACGTCAGCGCGACCCCACGGTCTGAGAGTAGAGTGACGTCAACGCGACCCCATGGCCTGAGGAGCGGAGTGACGTCAGCGCGTTCCCACAGCCAGAGAACGAAGTGACGTCAGCGCACCCTACGGCCTGAGAGTGGAGTGACGTCAGCACGTCTCCACAGCCTGAGAGTGGAGTGACGTCAGCGCGTTCCCATGGCCTGGGAGTAGAGTGACTTCAGCACGACCTCACAGCTGGAGAGTGGAGTGACGTCAGAGCATCCCCCCCACCCTCCTGAGAGTGCAGAGTAATGTCACTGCTCCCTCCACAAAGGCTTCTGCGCCCCAAGGAGGCGCCAGTCTGTGTCCCTGCACACACATCCTCACCCACAAATACTGCTGTACCCTTGAACGGGCCTGAAGGATTCCTAAGAGATCCTTTCCCTGAGCCCAGCACCCTCGGGAGGAGACAGGCACACCAGCGGCCTGACCTCAGTCATACTGCCCCCTGGAGAGGGGATGGGGGGCCATGAGGGTGACAGTCACATGAGGGCACACTGCTCCAGTCACTCTGCTTTGGTATGGTTTGAAATTTTCCAAGATTAAAAGAAGCTGCAAGGGGGGAGAGGGGGGAGCTGAAGAGATAGAGGGGGGTGTACAGGGGTTATGGCACATTAGCTAGTGGCTGGCCTCGATTTATCCCTGACACCACGTGCTCCCCAGAGCTCAGCTAGAAGCCCCAGACACCCTGAGTCACAGCCCCGAGCAGCACAGCAACCCTGGCCCTCGCATTAGTTCACCAGCCTGTGGGCTGAGCAAAAGCTGACAGTAGAAGCTTCCAGTGGCCGCTGAGTGAGCACCGACTTATCACTCAATCAGTCCTCATTGGGACTCTGTGCTGGGCTGGGAGCAGGTCACAGAGCAGGATCAGCAGGCAGCTGCGAGGGGCCAGGGTCTGGGGCCACACCCAGTGCACAGAGAGGGTCACTTTCAGGGAACAGGGACTGTCTGTGAGACTGAAAGGAAGGAGCAAGGGAGGCGGGGACAGAGATGGCCCCAGGGTCAGCCGCTGAAGGGTCATCAGAAGAGCTGGCTCCTGGCATGGGGCAGGAGGAGGACCGTGTGCGGGGAGATGGCTGTGGTGGGGTGAGAGTCTCGGGGGACCCCAGAGCTGTGAACACCTCAGTAACCAGGCTTGGGGGAGACACCACCTCTCCAACACCTCCTTCACCCTCTGGGGGCAACAGGCCTGAAGCATCTATGATGGGTGCAGAAACGGAGGCTCTCCCCACAGGCCCCAGAATAAGGCTGGGGGGTGCTGAGCTGCCCTTTGTCCACGGGGCCAACACTGGCAGATAGGAGGAAAACACTTAGCCTGCAGGGAACGCTCTGGGAACCTCTGGCTCTTGGAGAGTGACCCGTGCCTGCCCCAGGGCTTGGCAAGGAGCAGAGGGCACTGCTAAGGGGATGGGGGTGTGGGGAGATCGGGGGTGGGGTACACTGCAGTCAGAGCCAGGGAAGGAAGGGCTTGGCTGGGCCTGGGACTCTGGCCTCCTGGAGAATCAGTTCACATCTATCCCCCAGGCTCTGCTTTCCCTACCCCAGAACCCCCACTGTGAGGCTGGGTCCGAAGAATCCTCTGCTTCACCCCTTGGCGGTGCACAGAGACCTCAGGACCCTAGTGCTCCTCTGGCCTGTACCCAGGGCTGCTCCACGTCTACTGTCCAGTAGTGTCCAATGAGCCTAGCCCAAGGCCCAGGTCTGGGCTAAAACTCTAGCATCTAACACTCATGTCACAGTTTCAGGGCCACTCTGCAGTCACTGCAGAGCCAGAGTGGACACAGGGCTGCCCTCCAAGATGGAGTGACCCTCTGATGCCCACCTGGTGTGCCCTCGGTTTCTGCAGATGTTTCCTACACAGAGGTCCACGCATTGGGGTGTGTCTGCAGGAGCATGCGCACACCTGTCCATCCCCACCACCCCCCTCAGGTGGCAACTCTTCCCATAGCCTCTGCCTTCAAGTGCCCACCCCACCCCATCAGCCGACTTGCCCAGCTCAGGCTTCTGGCTGGGGTGAAGGGGCAAGCACAGGCAAGCAGGAAAGGGGCCTGGCCTGGATTCCAAAGTCTGAAATAGCCCACCACAAATTATCTTTGTTCTGACAGGCTGATTAGCATAATTATCCCATCAGAAGGGAAAAAAAACCAGGAGAAAGAGGACGAGGATAGTGGCAGACAGAGAGACAGAGAGAGACAGCAGGGGCACAGACAAAGACAGTGACGGGCGCCGAGAGGTGGCATCTTCAGCAGAGCAGCGAGCGGGGACGCGGGCTCTGGCGGAGCCCAGGGGGCCCTTCCTCCCTGCCACGGGACCCACACAGGCATCAGCGCCTGCCTGTTTCCGGGGATCAACGGATCCCAGGTACTGACAGCACCGTCTCCAGAGTCATTGTGGCGACAGGTGAGACAGACCATGCTACCGGTGGCGGCGAGACTACCAGGGCTGACCTGCCTAAAGTCCGCTTGCAGCTCCCTGTGCCCTCAGTTCTCTCAGGTACCAGGCACTGGGTGCCCAGCAGGGCCATGAAGCACTGTTCTTACTGGAAGCTCCAAGCCAGCTGGAGGCCAGGGAACGCATGAGATGACTCTCCTCTGCCACTGAATTGCCCATGCACCTGGGTCCAGGTGTCCTGGATTGGCAGCAGAAGAACAGGGGACATAGGCTGTCGGGCAGGCAGGAGGGGGTGCAATGGAAGAGAGGAGGGCCTGGGCTGGCCTGGGGTACGCAGAGTGTGGAACCCCCCACCTCCAGGCAGCGTGAGATGAGGTGGCTGCTCCCTCAACACCACAGCAGCCTCCCAGCAAGTTCATGAGCACGAGCTTCTCCTTGCTGAGTTCTACAGGAAGGCACCATCCCCTTTTTCACAGAACGCGCCCCAGCAGGCCTGCTAAATCCTCCTTCAGTGCCAACCACAGGCAGAGTGTGTGGCTGAGCTCCCCTGCTGCTGCTTTCCCCACCCCCCTCTGATGCCCCGGAGCCAAGGCACCCCCTGCCCCAAGACTCACTCCAAGAAAACCAGCCCCAGTGCTGAACCCACATTACAGGGAAGAATCAAAGTGACAGTTCCAGCTGGGGAAGGGACCTGGTTGAGCATCTAGCACCCCCACTGGCAGAGACCCAAGAGTCTGAAGCACTGCCCGGGTGCCCCAGCAAGGGAGCTGATGAACCCTGAAAAGCAGGGGGCTGCCGAGAGGAAGTCGGTAGCCTTAGGCCAGAGCGGCAGCAGGGATGAGGGAGCATGTGAATCGGTGAGAACCGAGACCAAAGAGGACGAATGAGAAGCAAGGCCATGGGCAGATGCAGGGGCAGACACAGAGGCAGAGAAAAGAGGAGAGAGGAAGGTAGGATGGGGAGAGAGGAGTCTAGCCAGACAGAGCAGGCCCACAATAAAGGAGAAGGAAGGGAGGACGGAAAAACAGCCAGAGGGACTGCAGAATGAACAGGGAGGTGGGGGAGGGGCGGAGGATGAGAGCAAGGGCAGGAAGGCGGGAAGGAGACGGAGGCAGTGAGCCTTAGCAAGAGGAAGAAGGAGAAGCGGGGAGGGTATGTCCATCTGGGCCAGGCCAAGCCTGGGGTCAAGGCCCCGGGCAGCGAGGCTGTTTGCACAGTGTCCTCTAAGCCATCTGTCCGTCCACGGGAGCTGTCCACAGCCTTCCATGCCACCAGGCGGCCAGTCCTCCTCCCTCTGCCTCCTGCCTGCTCGGCTCCCGAGCGTGTCAGAAGCAGCTCAAGGAAGAACCCAGCTTCTGCTCAGCCTCCTGAGACCAGGGCATGCGGGTGCCCAGTGGGCACCCAGTTCAGGCATCGTGAGTGCTGACACCCCCTTTCCAAGGGAGGCAAGGATGACTTGGGAGAAATCACCATGTCAAGGGATGCTTTGGGAGACAGGTTCTTTCTCTGCAGCCACTCCTGGGACCCACAGCAGCCCGCCGAGGGCACCAGGGTCCCTGCCTGTGGAATGCTGGGAGCGCCAGAGAGTGGGAGATTCACCTCGAGCTCTATCTGGGAAGGGTGGGGGCTGGGCTTGGGACTTCTGCTTTGGATTCTTTCTCATGATCAACAAAGTGAGCTGAGGGCTCTCTGGGGGCCTCCCCGCCCACAAAGTTTCCATGTCCTTTGGGGCCCCATCACCCTCTTCCTGCTCTCAGGTCCCAGTGATTCCCGGAGGCAGCTTTGTACTGAATAACCGACAAGGGTTCTGAACACACACCACCACCCCCCCCCCCAAGGGCCCCAGATTGCGGCTCAGCTCCAGGGAGAAGGAACTGACAGGCCAGAGCGGGGACAGAGCGAGTGCTGGTCCTTCTCCCTTATGCTTGCCACGACCCTTGTCTCTAGGCCACATGGGTCCAGGAAGCAAAGTAGCTGAGGCAGGCGGTCCTGAGAAGCCAGGGGTCCCACTCTGGCAAGAAAAGCCACTGGAGTAACTGGGGCCTGGGGGACTCATCTCCCAGGGGCAGGTAGTGGGGGCACCTTCACCCCATGGACAGCACCAAGTCCTGCCCCACACAGTGGCCCCTCTTGTCTTGCCTAGACAGCTCCAGCTGAGGCCTCAGAACTTTTCAGGCCTTGGATGCTCTCCCTAAGTAGGTTGCCCATGAGTGCCTGTCCGGAGCCTCCACCAGCACCCTGAGACCCAGGGGTTCCCTGCATGGTTATCCATACACCCTCCCTCCCTCCCCCAACACAGAGCATGGTGGGGAAGTCCAGACACCGCAGCCACAACAACCCCAACCTACATTTTCTCAAGCTACATCTTTCCTAGTTGCTGCAGTGACTGGACCCTTCAGAAGCCCATTTGACAGATGAGAAAACGGAGGTTCTATATGGGGACTTGGCCAAGTTCACACCACTGGGAGTATCACAGACTGGATCCGTCCCCTCCACGAGGCCCTATGACCACCCTACTGGAGGCGGCCAGCCCAGACATAACCAACAGCAGCTGCTTGAACCCCCAAGTGCCACTTTGAAAAAACAAGTCCTGAGCTGGGCCTGTCAGGAGGTCTCACGGCTGCGGGGTGCCGACGTTACCCCTCAAGGTCATCAGCAGACTCAGTTTCCCAGGGAAGGATTTTAAACACTGCTAATTCTCTTTGCATGAAGAGAGATGCCGGCTGACCCTGCTACGGCTTAGCCAGTTGCTGAGCTGCATGGTGACAGCTGAATCCGAGAGCCTCTTGCCCGGAAGAGGAGCGTGTGGCCCTCAAGAAGGGACGCTCTGTGCTTGTCCCAGAGCTGCCGCATTCAGAGTGTGACCTTGGGCAAGTCACTTAACTGCCCCAGACTTCCATTTCCTCAGCTGTCAAATGAAGGAACTGAATTACGCGGTCCCCAAGGTCCCCGGGAGGCTGAACCATCTAGGAGCCCGTGATTCGTGATTCAATTAAAGTTTACCAGGCTGCCCATCAGCACATTTAATGACTCTTCAAAGTTGACCAAGGCAGGCCGAGAAGATTATAAATGCAATTTCAATGAAATGGGAAAAGATGAGAAAAAAGCCAGCAAATAGCATCTGAACGCAGAGGCCACGCTTACCGGCAGACAGTGAATCACTGTTTGCGTGGGGGGTAAGAAAGAATGAAATTGGATTCTCTGCAGCTCACGTGGGCTGGTCTTCTCAGAGTCTGGACAAGGGCTGGCCACAGTCAGGGTCTGAAGAGACCCTTGGGGTTAATTCAAAGTGGAGGGAGAGGGAGGGAGGCAGTTCCAGGATAACGGGTTAGGCCTGCCTTAAAGAGGAATTTATGACAACTGCAGTCAATTTTTCTTCCTCTATTTGACCCAGAGGCCTCCAGATCTCCTGGGAGGTAGCTTTAGAGACTCTGCGGTGGTTTGCATTGAATCCATTGAATCCCAAAGGGAATTTGGGGCCCAAGAAGGTCAAAGGTCTTCTATGGAAACTCAATTCCCTAAGAAACATTGCAAAGAGGGCAATTTAAGCAAAAAATACTATTTGTTTCCCAATTTACAAGCAATTACACATGATTTACCATCCGGCCTGCCTCTTGCACAAGCAGCTCTGTAATTTACAAGACCATAAAGTCGGGGGCACCCATGCTCCCGCCACCATAAATCTGGCCAGGACAGAGGCTTGGGTGGAAATGATTAATTTGCCCTTCCTGGGATGAGGCTGCACATGGCTCTATTAGCCAGGGACACAGCATGCTGAGCTGGCACTTCTCAGTCCTGCCCGAAACCAAGTGTTTCTTTGGAAGAGAAATATGGCCCATGATCCCAAGAACCCTTAGGGCTTAAAGCTCCCAGGCCAGTGAGGGGTGTCACCATTACTACAGCTCCAGTCAGAAGGGTCTATATTTTGTTTGTAGGACTCACTTGTGACACAGTCAGAAACACATATTTGCTCTCTTTCCTGTACTACTGGCTCCTTGATTTGCATTCCTACTAGAGAATAACCTAAATCCGTTTCATTTCCAGAGTGATGAGGGCACAGCTCTCTCCTACACAGAGTTGCCGAACCCTTCGGAATATCCTGGGTGAGTGGAGCAACTTTTCTTCCAATGAGGCAACTCTTGGCTGGCTCCTGGGTGGGGAATGCTCACCGGGAAGATGAGGTCAGGAGAAAAATCTTGGACTTCCCGGCAGTGAGCCTTCTCGTCCAGGCTGAAGATGAAGTCAAGTGACTGATTATGTGCATGCAATGAATCCCCTTTAGATAGCTCTAAATCAAGGTGTTCAGGGAACCCCTGAACTAACGGCACATTCATGAACCATGAGGTTGGAGCACCCTGACCGCATGGGGACAGAGCTTCTGTGCCAGGATCATTCCAAAACGTATATGTAGACTTCTTCCTCTGGATGTTCTTCTATATCCTTTATCATATCTTTTATTTTATAATAAACTCATAAAATCAGATGTTTCCTTCAATTTTGTAAATTATCAGAGCAAACCATTGGGCATGAGGAAAGGGTTATGAAAATTATCATCTATAGCCACATCCAGTGGGGACCTAGTCCTCCAGTGGGCCTTGAGGAGTCCTTAACCAACGGAATTTAAATGTACCCTAGGTGACCCTGGAATAATGGAAAATGTCCCAGTTTGTGGCAGAGCAGGGAGAGTGGGCACAACTGGTGTCCGAGGGCGGGGATAAGAAGAGACGACAGGGGAGAGTGAGTGCTTTCCTTTCCTCAGTCCACACAGGCCCCATGTACATCGGCTAAGGCAGCTGATGGCAGATGTGCAGTGGCTCAGACAGGAGAGGGGCCTGGCCTGCTCCCAAACCAGCTTTAAACAGATGGCCATGGTGTAGCTTGGTTGGAAGAGAAGGAGCTTCTCAAGCTAACAGGGGCCTTGGAAGTTTCAGCAGAACAGACCAGCTCTGGATGGAGCCCCCGGCCATCATAGACACAGAAGGGGTGGGTCAAACCACGGACGGCTCCCCAGCTGGGTTCATGTTCCTGCTGCCTTCAGAGTGACCCCACAGATGTCAGAACTGAGAAGGCCAGGTCCAGCCTCTGTGGAGATGGTCAGTCCTTGCCCACTCAAAACCTCTCTCCCTTATTCCAAGGAGCTGGGTGTCTCTGGCCACTTCTCAATGCATAGTTTTGGACACTGTGGACTCTTCACGGAGTTGGTGAAACTCAATTCTCATCAGACCTTCCTCCATGGCAGAGTTCACACAACCCTCCAGCCTGGCACACTCATTCTCATGTTGATCCCGACCTGGGAACAAGTGCAAAAATAGATCAAGGCAGAGTGAGTATCTCTGATTTATTGATTTATTTGGGGGAGTGGGGCCTCACTTGGCACTACTCAGAGATCACTCCTAACTCTGTGCTCAGGGATCACTCCTGGAAGTGCTCGGGGTGTCGGGGATAGAACCCAGGCTGGTGACTTGCACAGCGCCCTGCTCATTGTACTATGTCTTTGTCCCCAGTCACTTTCCTTCTAATGATACAACTGTGAAATAACAGGTATGTAGAATCTTCCTTTTTTAATAGGGAAGGACAAGTAAGTTCATGATAATTGTCAGTGATGCATATATATTTTTGTATCCTAAGTGTACTTAGGTACCTAGGTCGAGAAGTCAGCATGACAAATGACCTGGCACCCGAGCTGTGCAGGAGGAAGAGAGCGCCTTGGAACGCCTTCAAGAACGTCGAAGAAATAGCTAAGAGGACGAAGAACCTCCGGCTCTGGGCACATCTCTTTGATTCCACTGTTCTTCCTGCCTTAACATATGCCTCAGAGACCTGGGCCCTACACAAACAGGATGAGAACGCTATTCAGGTCTTCCGAAGAAGAATTGAAAGAGCTATGCTTGGAATATCACGTTTCACTCAAATGAGAGAAAGAATCCGGAGTTCCGACATCCATCGACGATCAAGAATCAGGGACGCTGTCTCATTTGCCAAGGTGTCAAAAATCAGATGGGCTGGTCACGTAATGAGATTTAAAGACGACCGTTGGACTAGAGCTGTTACTGATTGGATTCCACGGGATGTCAAGAGACCGCGTGGCCGCCCACCTACCAGATGGTCAGACTTCTTCATTAAGATCATGAACGATTGGTTTGAGGCTCTTCATGATCCCAGAGCGAACAGATGCCATTGGGCTACACTAGCACGCGACAGGGACAAATGGAGACGTTACTGGCGCCCGCTCGAGCAAATCGATGACTAACGGGAAGTTAAGTGATTAAGTGATCCTAAGTATTCCTACCAGGTCATTCTATAGAGAATACCTCATTTACTCTCCCAAGAAACCCAGTGAAACAGGAAACATTATGATCTGGTAGCACAGCAAGTGGGAGGGGGAGTCAGGACATGAACCCCATCACGCTGACCAGGCACGTGCCCTCTTACCCACTGGACACTGACATGCACTTAGGCCTATGCTAGGGAGGAAGACTTTGGATGCTTTTGGAGGCCTCCGTTCTCTTCCCCAGACCCTGACCTTCCCTTCCCTTCCCCAGTTGGGCTGAAACCCAGAAGCCATAGGTTCAGACCCGCATCCCTTCTGAACAACTCAAAATCCCGACAAGAACTTCTGGAAACTCAGAGGCTCTCAGAAGCTCCAGACTCAATGGAAGACTTTGCTCTCCCCTAACCTGCCCTGGATTTCTCCTCCCATCCCTGTGACCAGCAGACCTTGACAGCCCCTGCTGGGAGTCACTCCACAGTGTACAGCTCAGGCTTCTAGATGGTGTTGTCAGAAAGGAGGGAGCAGAGTTCTGGGTCACCTGGAAAAGCCAACACTGATGCAGCTCTGGAGAGGTGGGCAGTGATGGCACAGGAGGAAAGAGAAAGCAGGAAACTGTTAGGAAACCCAACTAAGACAGTGGGGGGGGGGGGGGTCAAAATGCAGAGTCCTGAAGGAGACAGGTGAGGAAGAGCGAGGGGCAGAAGGATACAGAAGCTGTGTTTTGGTGTATGATGGGCCTTAGCCTGAAGCCCAACTTAGCTGCCTATAGGCAATTTACTTAAACTAAGACTTTCCTCATCAGTAACATGGGACTAATAGCAAAATACATCCTTGTGACAAGCAGTTGAGATTACCGATCTATAACCCATAGTCAGTGCTCAATAAATGATAGTTGCTGTGAATGCCTTAGATTTGTCTAGTATGTGGCTCTGAAAGGCCCAACTCCCGGGAGCTGGAAGTGGAGGTTTCGATCTCTTCCTCCTCACAGGCAGAGAGCAGGTGTTCCTGACTGTGAACCCCACAGCATGAACCACCCCCTGATCTCTTGCAGAGAGGAGAACCCTGTACTCTGGCTTGGTGCGGGTGCATGATTTCTCCCTTTCCCCAGTTCCATCTGCTCAAATGCTCTTCTTCATATCCCATGGCTCTGTCTCTTTTGATCTTGTCTTGCTCTCTTTGTGAGCTCTCCCTTGCTTTCTCTCTCTGTATGTGTCTCTCTGTGTGTCTGTGTCTGTCTGTCTGTCTCTGTCTCCCCCCTCCCCATGTGCACATGCGCGCATGCACTTTCTCTGCCTCCCCCAACCATTACCATTATCCAGTGGGGCACAATAACTTGAGACCACCAAGAGGAGGGATGCTCCCAGGAGGAAGACTGGCAGCTCTCTGTTCATAGGTCAATCAGGCAACTGTTCCCCAGGGACCTATACCTCTCCATAGAAGCAGGGAACATTCTAACCTTTTACAAGTCAGGCTTTGGGAATCTCTGAGGAAGTCCTCAGAGATCTGGACTGAGAGATCAGTCACTTCCCCCACCCACACCCAGCAGCAGTGGGGTATGGGCTAAGAGCATTCCCCTCACAGCTGGACCCCTAGTCTCCCAGTGTCCCCAGCCACAGATCCATGGAGAGAGCAGAGAGACTCCAGGGACCTTGCCAAGACATTCAGGTCAGTGGCGCAGGGGGAGCAGTAGCAAGTCCCCAGAGTCGGTGCCTGAGACACACGAGCCTTTCAAAGCTGTGCCAACACCCCCACCCAGGACATCCTCACAACTGTTGGATTGCGGATGGGTTCAGCAAACAGAATGACTCAACAGAAACAAACCTGAGGCAGAGAGCCTTTCCAACCTTCCCCCGGGGAGGCAAACTAATTAAGTGGCCTCATCAGAGGACGTGGGTGGAGCAGCCCCTCCCGGTTCCCCCTCTCTGCTCCTCCGCTCCCCGCAGAACCAGATTAATGAAATGCTGCAGATGCTGCCCTCGCAGTCCTCAAATCACTATGGCTCCCAAGACAAAGCGACCTTTCCAGAAAACCAGGCGAGCATCCTTCAGCTCATCTGCTCCATTAACCCCAGAGAGCACCGGGTCAAGTGTTTCCTGGGGGCAGGAATGGGTCCCTGACAATGGCCAGAGACCTTCAAGACAACCAGGGAGCAGGGGGAGGACAGGACCCACACAAGTCAGGGCAATCACCCTGGTCCCTGGCACAAAGAACTGGGGCAGATCACCTTTTCCTATGTCTGCCTGTGAAGCCCAGAGTGGGGGCTACCAGGGAGAGCTGGAACCTGACTGGGAACAGATTTGGGCTTCAGTTCTGGGATAGAGTTCCCAAAGCTTAGATCTAAGCAAGTTCATCTCATTGAACTTGAGATTTATGTTCAATGATATCACATATGATCCCAGATAAATTCTTCCTTCAACATGTACTGGCACTAGGAGAGATGAGGAGGCATGGAAACGGAAACTTGAGTTAAAGAGTTCACAGAAGCACAGCGCCCCGTGTGATGTCACAGTGGGCAGGCTTCCCTGCTCTCTGACCCCTCAGAAAGGGCTTCGTAGTAAAAGGAGCTGCCAGCTATGGTACAAGAAGAGGGGACCCTCTGGGGAGTTCATGCATGCTGGCTTTAGGCTTCCACATAAGTCTTCTCAGACTCATCCAAATCACACCCCCAAATCCGGGGAACAATGTGAAAATGTAGATGAAGAGAATTTCATTGCATGAACTAAGACCTATTTGGCAAATAGACAATAGGCTGTATCAAAAGTCACTCTCTGAAGGAAACCACATGAAAAATCCTACTTTGGGAAGATAAAAGAGATCATGCAAGTCTTCTTCCTATGGCGACATCAAAGTTGGACAAAGCTGGGGGAGGCTGCTGGAGGTCAGGGGTGACACTCCCAACTAACCTGTCACTCGTTATGTCATCTGCTAGAGTTTACTGGAGCCAGGAGGATTTAAAACAAACATCAAGGGTTGAGGTGCTGGAGGACATCTTAATCAACTCCACCATTTGTGTGATTTGGGAAAGGAACACCCTGTGATCAGAACTGCAAAAGGTCTCTCTCCTTCTGAAACTCCTGACTCAGCTTCGGAGGCTGTGCTGAGAGACATCACTTCACTAGGGCTACACTTGGGAATCCTGAAACCATGCATCTGAATGTTGAGACCTTCTTCCTCTGAGCCGGGTCCTATCCCCGCCTCTTCTTTCACTCCTGCACTCTCCCACTGGATCATTCTACTCACCATTTCCAGTCCATACTATACTGTTTTGATCACCATTGTAAGCTGAATTCCTTGAACTTACATACATAAATCGGGCTCACTGGATATCTTGTAGAATGAATAAAAGAACAGACGGACAGATGAGTGGTTAAATAGGTGAATGAACTCTTACCATTGCATTTGCTCTGCTGGGCACTCTCTTTTCAAGTCTAGCTTACCCGTGAAGTTGGATCATAACACTTCACCTCCAGGACCCCTCCTTCCACCAGTCCAATGCTTAGCACAATAATTACTCGTTCCTCTTAATTCCTGGTAATGGGTATGCCATACTCACTAGGAAATGAATCATGCCTTGATTCCAGACTGCCCCCCCACTGCTGTTATTTCTATTTCTTCTGGTTTTACAACTGGTTTTCTACATCTTTATTCTCTAAGAGTCTGCAATTAATGCAAAAAGAAAGACACTGAATTTTGTTCCAAGATAGTCCCAGATCATTGGGCAAGTCCCTATAGGAACTCACAACAAGCCCTCATTGAGGGCTCATGCTGAGCTTTGAGAAGCCACAAAGCAGCCAAACAAAACACAATTTTCCTGCTCTCAGCCATGCTGCCATGGGAATCTGGGTGACTGCATCTCCTGGGCCTCCAGAGCACAGTGGGTCTGGCTGTTCTGCAGCCCTCCCCTTGGAAAGTGCTGTACTCTGTGCTTATTGTGGGCTGTCAAGCATGGTGTTCTCTCTTCCAACCACAGGGAAATACACATGTCTAAAATGGCAAATCAGCGGTCATTCTCATAGCCACCAAAATCAACTCCAGGTCAGGTAGAAGACCAAGCTCAAGTAGAGGTGAACTACTAGATCTTTGTACTAGATCTTTCTCACACAAATGGGAGAGGAGAAAACATCCACTTGAGACCCTCACAAGCAAAGGCAAGGGAAAGCATAACCCAGTCCTCTGATGCCAGTCAAAACCCAGACCCTTCCATTCAGAGACTCTGTCAAGTCTACTTAAGGTACCTTGGATTGGAATGCTAAAATCTAAACAGCTCAAGACTACATTCTCCCTCTATACCATGAACATTGGAAACGAGCAAATTTCCCTGCTTTCAGGAGTGATCTGGAGAATGTATGGGCACTGAAGTGTCTTAGATGTCCCTGGTGGCTTCTGACACATTCGCATGAGCGCTGCCTCACCCATTCCTGGAAAGGTGCTGAAAAGTCTCTCCTGACCCGTGACAGCTCTGACCTTCTCTTGAAGACCTCTAGATGGACAGCAGAGCGAAGGAGACAGTTTCCTGGCACCCCCTCTGCAGCAGACACCAGTACCCACAAGTCCCCACTGACACCCTTTTTTCACTCAGCTTTTCTTGCAACCTCATTATGCAAATGAACTCAGTAGTCACAGAGCTCTAGAGACTGTTGGAGCGAGCAGGAGACCATCTCCAACTTACCTCTCTGCAAAGTACGTCTGCAGCAGAACCACTCCCCAGGGCCAAGCACCATCTGTTCTTAGAAATCCCCTTTGTTAATTATTGAACTTCTTCGAACGGAAATGAATCAGAGTCAGGCGGGAGTGGGGCTGGAGGAGACGATGGCAATTTCCTTCGCTGTAGTAATCATCCTGGCCGGGCCACACACGGGGCTCCGGCTCCATCTTAGGCATGGGCTCTGCCATGTGCCCAGAATCCCAACAGGACCAGTATCTCAGGAGGGAAATCCACAGGGACTGGGAGCCCTGGGAACTGCTTGTCATAATCTTGCAGAAGCTGGAGCTACATTGGAGTCCTCCAGGACCCCATTCTGTCCAGCCAGAGGATGAAGAGTGGACAGATCCAATTGACCCATCCCTTCCTGACTTCAGCACCTTGACAGCAAAGAACCAAGCCACGCTGAACCCATCATGGATGAGGAAACAAAATGAATGACAATGATGTTGCCCCCTCAAGAGTCTCTAGAGAATAGAAGGAGTAGGGACAGATTCAAGAAAAGAGCGTGGACTCTGTCTAACAAAGGCTGCTACCAGAGTTTCCTCTACGTGTGACCTGACCTTTATCTCACACAGGATGGACAGGCCAAGTTCAGGGAGCAAAGGTCAGTGTGTAAGTCCCATTTTCAGATACTTACTTCCAAGTTCTTTGGAGTGCCCTTGCCAATGCTTGCCCGGGGGTTCTGCCCCAACCATGCAATACAGAACATCTCTCCCACTTCCAAACAAAGGGAGTGAATTTCAGAGATGAGAAGTGATTAAACTAAGTTCCTCAATGAGAAGAGGTTAAGAGCAGAGGTGGGGATCCAGTTCCTACAACTCTTCCCTTCCCACAACACTGGGTATGGGGGGGGGGGGATGAGCATGTATCCAGGGGAGAAGTTTGTCAATAGTAAGGAAGCCACATGGAGCTCTGCCCTGCCCAGGTCTCTCCCTCTTTCTAAAGATTTAGTCACCATAAAATTACAAAGTTATTTATGATTGGGTTTCAGGCACACAGTGCTTCAACTCTGATATCTTCACCACTGTCCACTTCCCTCCACCAACTGCCCCCAACACAGACACAGACACAGACACACACACAGACACACACACTCACACATTTGACTCCCACCTACCAGTCTGCCTCTATAAGAGGCACTTTTTTGGCAAGTTTTTTGCACCATGGTTTACAGTACTGTTGACAATAGGGTTTCACGCCTAACACTTTACCACCTCTACCTCATACAGCCAGTTTAACCCTTCCTTCCACCATGGCCGTTGCCCCCTCCCCGTCCTATCCCCAGCCCTACCCAGGTCTCAGAGCTGGGTCTCCGTCATCAACACTCTGCATGTGCTGAGCTTGCACAAGGGGCCAATCAGATTCTAGGAGTCCAGGGGCCAGGGAGGCCTCACTTAATACTCCTGAAATTCATGTTCGGTCTGTAGTCTACTTTCAGCATGCCTCTCTCATCCTGGGAGGATCCTCTGAACACCCTTTATTTGGTGCTCTCTTCTCTATCTGAGCTGCCTTTTCCCCTAGTATGTGCGGCTGGCCTCCAAGCCATAGAGTGAACCTCCTGGTACTTATATCGGCTATTCTTGGGTGTTAGTCTCCTATTTTGTTACTTTATATTCCCCAGATGAATGCAATGATTGCCACTCAATGCCTCTTTTGCAAACCACAGCACCCAAAAGTAGGGATAAAACAAAAGGGAATGCCCTGCCATAGGGGTGGGATGGGATGGGGGGATGGAGGGGGTGGGAGGGATACTGGGAGCACTGGAGGTGGAGAATGAGCACTGGTGGAGGGATGGGTACTCAATCATTGTATAACTGAAACCCAAGCACAAAAATATTGTAAGTCTACAACTGTACCTCATGGTGTTTCACTAATAAAAATTTAAAAAAAACTAAAAAGAGACTCCTGAAATTGTCCAGTATTACAGTAAGTGACTCCCATAGTCTGTCCCCCGCCCCCCCCCGCCCCCCCGAGAACACAGGACAGGCAAAACACTAAGAGGTCACATATCAGTCCTTCCCAAATTCCGATGCCTTAAGGGAGAGCAAGCAATCCTCAATGAGGCCCCCAAGGCCCCCCAGAGCCCACCCCTCTACTGCCCACTTCCCCAAAGTCATCTTTCCATCAAACCTCCCAATTCCCTGCAGTACCAGATTTCTGGGACCTGCTTGCTAAGACGGTGCTGAAAGACTTGAACTATTCTTCCATCAAGAACAGCCCCTGGCACCCCAACTAGCTCCTAGCCTCTCCTTAAGTGCCAGTGGAGACAGCTTTGTCCCTAGGGGCCAACCCTCCCAAGGTGTAAATTCAGATGATCAGTTCAGACTCGATCCGCCCCACTCTGGAGTTCAGCACCGCTGTGGTGGACAGTTCCCTGTTCAATCAGCTTCAAGCACTGACCATCAGGATTCTCCACTTTGTAGAAACCTAAAAAAAAGGGTGCAGGGGGCTGGAGTGATAGCACAGCGGGTAAGGTGTTTGCCTTGCACGTGCTGCCCGACCTGGGTTCGATTTCCAGCATCCCATATGGTCCCCCAAGCATGGCCAGGAGTAATTCTTGAGTGCATGCACCAGGAGTAATCCCTGTGCAAAAAAGGGGGGGATGCAAAGCCCCTCAGAAGCTCAGCAGAAAGTTGGGGGGGGGAGTGCACAGCAGCGGGTGCTGGGAGTGGTGGGGTGTGCCAGCTTCCTGTGCTCCAGGGCTCCTTCTCAGGTACATTCTACCTGGTTCCTTGGAAAGCTGTCCTGGACCAGCACCTCAATGAGCCACAGTAGTCATCGGCTCATTATTTCACTGGGTCCTGTCTCTCTCCCTGGATTATCTTCATCTGCTCCTCCACTCAGCAGGCAATCATTCCCTGGAAACCACCTGCACTCCAGCCCTTATCTTGGGCTCTGCTCTCAGGAGAGGCCATCACAGAGAACTTTCTTTTTTACATATGATTTCTGTGTGGGCTTTAAGATATATTAAAATACAAACAGCATACACGAGAGCCCAGAGGTGGAAATGACCTGAATTCCCATCACGGACGAACAAACACAGTGGTAGATGCACCCAGTGGAGTATTAGTCAGCCTTCAAAAGAAATGGAATTCAGATACAGGCTACAAAATGTTTGAACTCTAAGGACATTATGCTAAGTGAAAAAAAGCCAGACACAAAAGGATAATGTTGTATTGTTCCATCTGTATGAGCTATTGAGAAGAGGCAAATTCACAAAGACAGAAAGTAGAAGAGAGGTGGAGGGGGGAGGGGGCAGGGCTGGTCTGAACGTGATGGCCTAACGGTCCAGGCATCAGTCCAGGAGGATGAATGAAATGGTTCCTGGGAGTAGACCAGGAGATGGGCGCACAGCAGTGTATGCACTCAATGACGCTGCCACACGTTTAAAAACAGTCACACAGTAAAATCAAGGTCCTGTATATTTTACCACAGTGAAACATAACTCTCACTTTCCCAAGTATGCAATGAGTCCATTAGGAAAAATATGACTCCAAAGATATACTTCTTAGGATAAGTCTAAGATTGATGAACGCAGTTAAAGTTTATTTCACGAGAAACAGTAAGAAGTAAAGAATAGCACAGAGAATGCTGGTAGGCAAAGAACCATGAAGGAAAAATTGAAATGATCAGAGTTTGGGGCTACCCTCTCCTCACCATGGAATGAAATCCCCACTGCCTCGTGATTCCAGGAAGCACCAACATGTAAATCCTTTTGTGAAACTCCTCACACCTCCTAACACTTACTTCCATGCCTGGTTCCCTCTAGTAAGCCGTGACCGCCATCTCCATGTGTCCCTACATACGATCTATGGGAAGAGCTTAAGATGTAAATGCCCAATCAAATGGGGTGAAACTCAACATTACTGGGAAAGCCTGGGGTGGAAGTGGGGACGTCTACTGCAAGAGGGTCAAATCCAAGGGTGGGGCTCAAAGGTGGGAGAGTCTCAGTGCCCCTGTGATCTGCAGCTGGTGAGCATGCAAGGGGTTGGGGGGGTGGGCACATGAGGGAGCTGGTTCAGGGCAGCTGAAGAGGAAGGTAGAAGGTGAAATGAGCCCAGTGCCAACTGCTGGCCATGGCATGGGCCCTCTTAAGCCCAGGGAAGGCCTCTGCTCTCCTGCTCAGTTCACTTCTCCTAAGATAGCAGGTTCCACTGGGGACAGTCTTCAGGGCAGCTGTGCCCCTAACTTATGAGGCAAATGTGCTCTTTTCTGGGGCAAGGGTCCGTATCTCCCAAGCAATTCTAAAAGGACTTAGTGATCCTCTAAGAGCAAGAAGTTCCTGCTCTGGGGAAAGCCAGCTGGGGAGGGTCTCACTCACTCCCCACCTCCCGCACAGTCCTTGCACCACTAGCCCACTCCCCCAGGTGCAGGTGAGGCCCCCTGTGAGTTCACTGTCCAGACCTCAACCACCTGGACGGAGGGTTGAGCCTCTGAAAAAGCAAATGTCAGGCCAAGGGACTGCTCAGGGTGGGCTGTCAGTGTAGGGCCTAGGGATGCTGATGCCCCTTCTCCCGTGACTCTGGGATCTCCCCATTCCTCCCTCCTTCCTGGGGCCACCACTGGGGATAGAACCCTGACAGTCTCACAGCCCCTTCACACCCAGGACTCTTGTGTGAAGTGTCCCCTCTCAAAGACTATCACCCATGGGAGCCCTCCCTTCTGCTGCCCCTGGATGGACAGAGCCCCTGTCCCCCTGCTCTGGCCTCCCCCAGACCTCCAAAGCACATTCCCCACTGGTCAGAGGCTGAGCGGATGTGACTAGTGGCAACTGCCCATCGCCCCCCTTGGGTCTCTTCCTCCAAAGGATGCCTGTCAGCCCCTCAGTCCCCCTCCAGAAGCTAGTCCCACTGTCCTCCAGTGTCCACCAGAGATGTGGACTCAGACATGTGGCCCGTGGAGGCCCTGTGCAAAGCACTTCCTGAAGAAGTCTTCTCTCTCAGCACTGTGTGGGGCTAGCAATAGTTTCTCAGGGAGGAAATCACTAATCTCATCTGAAGGTAACAAATGAGGCACTAGAGAGATAGTTCAGCAGGCAGGGCATTTGCCTTGCATGCAGCCAACCTAGGTTCAATTCCCGGCATCACAGATGATCCCCCCCCCCCCCCCCGAGCCCTGTCAGGAGTGATTCCTGAGTGCAGGGCCAGGAGTAAGTTCTGAGCAGTGCTGGGTGTGGCAGAAGGAAAGAAGGGAGGGAGGGAGGGAGGGAGGGAGGGAGGGAGGGAGGGAGGGAGGGAGGGAGGGAGGGAGGGAGAGGAAGGGAGAATGGGAGCAAGGGATGAAGGAAATGTGGGAGGGAGTGGGGAAGGAGGAGGGAGGGAGGGAGGGAGGGAAGGTTTAAGGGCATACAGTCACCAATGCCTCTCCCTACTCAGGGTCCAGGGCCTTAAGGTCTCAGATCCTCTTCTTGCTTCCTCTTGAAGAGCATACAATCTAAATCCTGGTGGCCCTGTTTAACCTGAGCTGGCCAGGCAAGCATGAAGGCAGATCCATGCTAGAGAGCAGTAGGTGCTCAATTAGCAGTTTCTCCTCCCTAGACACTGGGTCCTCCAAGAGCCAAATATGAAGAAAAAAATCTAAAATGTAAGTGACAGCCTCCCCAGAAAGCATTCAGGTACAACCCCAAAGGCTCTTCGGGGGAGTGGGTGAGATGCCAGAACGCCAGGCTCAGCTTCCTGGGACCAGCTGGTGAAAGCTGGGGAGGCCCCCTGGCACCCCTGCAGGGGCGGTGAGTCCTGTCTCATCCAAAGGTTTTCTTATTCTCCTGAGGGTTTCTCTTCTGACAGCAGAGACCCACCTCCCCATTAGCAGGACTCCCTGAGACTGAGCTGGAAGAAGCAGGAAGAAGCGAGAAATCAGTGAGAAGGAAACAAGCCAATAAGCAGAGCCCGCCCACTGCCAGAGGCTGCCCAGCCTCTGAAGCCAAGCCAGGGGGTGGTTCCCGCAGGGGTGGGACCGCCCCTGCACTGCCACAGGGACCCAATGGGGTTGCTCTTTGGAGCTCTTGGCCACCTGATATCCCTCCCTCCCTCCCTCCTCCCTCCCCATGGTGTGTCCACTGATTAAGGCAGCGTTCCTACTACAGCATAAACGAATGCATTATGTCTTTGTTATGCTAATGTCATAGCAAGACGCAATTTAAATAGCACTTCCAGAAAAATTAAGTATGTTCATTGACACAGTGAAATGTTTTCACCCTCGATGTAACCTTCACAGATTCTGTACAAAATCCATCAGTCAGTGAGCTATTCATTTGCGAATGCTTAGCAATTATTATGCTAATGCATCACAATGCATTACAGCAAATTCTCTGTAAGTGGCAGGAATTGCAGCTGCCTGGCGGGCACTGCAACCCAGATTACCCAGATTACAGGGCATCTATCAATTCATGAGTCATCTTTGCAATGGGACCCGTCCCACTTGTGAGACCTGCCTGCAGGGAGTGAGCCTTCTGGGAGCAGGGAAAGAGCTAGAAAGCTCATGCATCAACATATTCCTGGAGGCCTCTCAGCAGGGATGTGTATCAGTTAGCTACACTGCCTGCTGAGTAACAAACCAGGCTTAAAACAATACACATTTGCTGTCACTCAGGAGTCCCTGGATTACCTGGATGCTTCCACTGACATGACCCAGGAGACAGTAAAGCAAGTCCAGGCTAGGATGTCTCAGGCATCTGGAGGGAAGCATTGTATTTTGGGGGTGGGATGGGGGTGGGGGTTGAGGAGCTGATGCTGCTGATGCTCAGGGGTTACTCCTGGCTCACATTCAGAAATCACTCCTGGTGGAACTCAGGGGACCATATAGGATGCCAGGGATCGAACCTGGTTTGGCCATATGCCATACCCGCTGTACTATCGTTCGGGCCCTGTTTAATGACAACTGGCTATCATCTGAGGCGATGTGGAGTGGCTTAGCCATTATGTCCCATCACCGCAGGCACAGCAGGTTTCTTGGTTGGCCAGAAGCCGGATTCCAAGAGAGCAAAAGCATGTACAGTCTTGAAGTCTAGGCTTGACTCTAGGACCTTACTGCCTCATGTCCCTTTGCTACATTCCAGGGACTGTGACTGACCTCAACTCTGGATGGGAAAGGCTGCAGCACACTGCCTACAGCGTGATCCAGGGAGGCAAGAAAACACCACCTGTCACCATCAACCCGCCCCAGAAGGTGTGGATGCCGCAGAGTTGAGGACAAGCACTGGCCGTGCCCAGCTGCTCCCTCGTGATGCTGCTTCTGCCGGCAGCCCAGGGCCACATGAATGACTCTTGGTTCTGGTGGTTTCTAGGAAGCGAATGGCCCTGTACGTGTGGCATGCAGCCTCAGGTTAATGAGCCAGTCAGAAGAGGGATAAAGTCTCCAGATCTCTGACTCCATGCAGAGGCCCCTGCTGGGACTGACCTGGATTTGGGCCAGGGTCTCATCTCTAGCGGGGGATTAGAGCCCACAAGACTTTGAACATCACGCAACCAACGGAGCAGTCAGCTTCTGTGGGGTCTAGAGCATGGCCTGCTGGGCAGGAGTACACTGTGCGTGGCATCTGCTGGACATGAGTCTGCCCCCGCTGCACCCTGTCCCAGGGGAACTGCTCCGTCCCAGCCTTTGCCACCACCTTGGAGCCAAGTTTAGGAGCCACAACCTTCTTGGGCAGAGCCGAATGGATGAAAGGGCACTTGTCGCCAAGACAGTCCATGTCCTGGCTCCTAAAGGAGAGCTTATCCAATCAGGTTTTGTCTCTGGGGAACCAGTGCTAAGAGACAGAGGAGACTGCTCAATGACAGGGGCTGCAGGAGGATGCTGATGATGGCACGGGAGGGTGGAGAAGCTCGCGATGGAAGAGGGTAGAGACAGAGGGAGGAGGAAGGCAAGTATTGGAGGAGACTCGCACTGTACTAGGCTGAAACACCCCGTGGTGGGTGGTGGGGAGGGGGAGGAGTGGGAGGGGGGCAGTCCTCAGCATTCTCAGGATTCCAGCATCCTCTGGCTACAGCTCCAGTCCACATGCATCTTGAGAGTAAACCCTCTTAAGTGGGCTTTTATTCTCTGCAATTCAACACACCCGGCCACAGCACTCCACAGGCCCACGTGTCCCAGCGCGTCTCTCTCTGGCCCCCTCTCTCTGTCCTAGTAAAGCTCCTCCGCAGAGAGACTCACTCGGTGGTGGTGGAACCAGCAGGACCAAAGCTGGACCCAGCCCCCGCAGCCCATTCTGGGAGTGCCAGCAGGCCATGGCTCTGTGTAAAGTTTGTGGACACTTCCCCTTGCTCTAGTCATAAACCTCCTTTCCTCTGAAGGTGTGTGGGGCATATCTCGGCCCTTCCCTCCCCACTTCTCCAGCCCAAATGCATCAGATCTGGGTGGTACTCTTCCCCCTTCTTGGGCACTCTCCCTCCTCTGTGGTGTTCTCTGCCCCCCCTGGCTGCTGAGATTGTTGTTGTGTGTGTGTGTTTTTGTTTTTGTTTTTTTTTCTTTTTGGATCACACCCGGCGATGCACAGGGGTTATTCCTGGCTCTGCACTCAGGAATTACTCCTGGCGGTGTTCAGGGGACCATATGGGATGCTGGGAATAGAACCCGGGTTGGCCACGTGCAAGGCAAACGCTCTACCCACTATGCTATTGCTCCAGCCCCCGTTGTGTGGTTTGGACACTAGATGTGCCTGGACACCCTGGACATCCTCAGAGGCACTTGGAGACTCTCCCTGCCCGCACTGGAAGGAGGCCCAGTCTGGACCCCGCCCACCCCAGTCCTGGGTTGGACTGGCTTTCCCTGGTGGGCCACTCTGCCAGCCCCCCACCTCCAGGGAAGAATGTGCAGAGCAACACAAGGAGGAAGAGGTGAAGTGCGAGGTGCATAGCAGCAGGAAATAATGAGCAGGACCCTCTTAATTGGTAGGGGAGGGACCCAAGTCTCTCCCTTTTGCCCTAGTGCCCCCTCCAATGTCTGTCCCAAAGGAAACAGGGAGCACAGAGGAAATGTATGAGTGCCCCCCTCTGCAGCTGACACACTTGGTGCCAGATGGAGAAGTCTAGGGCAGGGAGCTCTGACCCCCTTCAAGTGTACAGTTCTGGATTTCACCCAGAGAGCTCTGTCCCGCTGTATGTGCAACTATGGGGAGTCAGCTGACGGGGGGATCCCCATGGACGCCTAGTTAGGGTGATTCTGGGCTGAGTCTCATCATGCTCCCTGCCTAGGGGACCTTGTCACCTGGGAATGGCAAGGAGGCAGCCATTGAGTGTGTCAGGAGAAAGTAGTCAGGGGATGGGGACTGCCAGGGCTCCATTTCAGAAACTCCAGGACTGCTGGGGCAGGGAGGTGGGGGGAGGACTGTCACAGTTGGCAGCTGAGGAAACTAAGGGATGCATCTGCTCAGTGCTCACCTCCTCATGGTCAGCCCAGGGCTGCAGCCATGCCCTGTGAGTGGCTCTGCCTTTCCCCTCCTCTTTCCCTCCTGGGGCAGGTGGGTGGTCACTCCTCCAGGAAGGGAGCCTGCCCCTCCCCCACCCCCTGGCAGGCTGCATTGGCCTTCCTATAGCCCTGCTCTCATGTTCCTACTCGCTGTCTATGTAGTTCTAGGCCCTGGGGCTCGGCCATGGGTGTATGTGTGTGGGGTGTGTGTGTGGGGGGGGGGGGTTGTGGTGGTCTGATAAATAGAGCAGAAAGAACATCTGTGCCTGGGGTGTCTGCAAAGGATCCGGAAGCTGCAACTGGGGTGGGCGGTGGGGACCCGGGAAGAGGCAAGCAGGGAGAAGAAATCTTCCCCAAGCTCATGACCCTTCCCGAGACCCCACACTCTGGCTATACACCCCCACCCTCACATCAGTTGACTCGTGCCTGTAAGTCCCCCAGGGAAATGAGACCTTTGAATGCTCAGGAGATGTCCCAGTTTGTCCAGGTGGACTGTGTGAGACAGGTGAGGACAGGTGGTGCTGGGGAGCGGACATGGCAGGTTGGAGCCAGGGTTGCTGGCCAGAAATGCCACGTGCACACTGGCTGCTGTCTTCCAGGATGGGGTCCTGTCTGCAGCCTCCGGACATAGCCCGACTGGTCCCAACCTCCAACAAGGAAGAGAGAGAGAGGTCATAAGCCCTGAGGGAAGCCGCTAGGACCAAGCTGGCCCAAGGTCCTGGATGACCAGCCTCACCCCCACCAGAGGGCTTGATAGAAATGCAAGGTCCCAGGCTCCACGCCAGACCCACCAATGAGATCACAGTGAATCCCTGCAGTCAGGGAAGCACTGTCTAAAGCAAGCCCCCGGCTACTGGGGCCTGCAGGGGGCCTGGGCCAGTCTCCTGAGGGCGCCTCAGGGTGGAAAGGAGGGCCCAGAGGCTGTGGTGGGGAGGCTGGGAGAGGAGGGAGCGAGCCAGGGAGGGAACACAGCAGGAAACAGGAGGAGGAGGCGGGGAGGAGGGGAAGGAGGGAGCCGCTGCCAGCCCACTGAAGGATGCTGGCCAACAAGTAGGGCACGGAGCCGACCGCAGCGCTCCCAGGGCTGCCGACAACTCCCCAGGGCCCATCATCTCCACGGACAATTAAAACCCGCTGTCTCCCGGGGAGCCCTGGTGGCCAGGCCCACCTGCTGCCACCGCCACAGCGCCCACCCCATCTTCCTCACCCCGCGATGCACGCTGCTCCCCAGTCACACATGCTGTGATACCCAGGCTTTGCACTACGGGGAGCAGCACCCCCACCAGCCTTCCCGGGGGCTCCCTCAGGGTCACTGTGTCTAAGCAAGGTTCCCGTGCACACTCACACACACATGACACATGCACACACTGGGCACAGCACACTGCTTCCTATAGAGAACACTCATACACATACGCACATATACACACCAGACACAGCACACTGCTTCTTATAGAGAACACACACTCACACACATACACACACACCAGCCACAGCATGCCACTTCCTATAGAGAACACACACATACATACATATACACAGTCTCTCTCTCTCTGTCTGTCTCTCTCTCTCTCTCTCTCTCTCACACACACACACACACACAATATCACACATGAGTCACACACTGCTGTGGATGGCCCCATCTCCACACTTGCTGCCACACACTCCGCCCCACACAGAATCTCCCTCCCGTGCATGCTCAGTGCTTCCAACACTGCAGAGGTGGGGGTGGGTAGTAATTCCAGGGGACTACTCATTCAGGCTTCCTAGGTGCCTGGTGCCATCCTATGCTTTCCATGACCAGCCCCAGAAGATACCAGTGTACCAGCGAGGTAATTGTCCTCATTTGAAGGTGGGCAGGCATAGCGAGGTCAGAGCTAGTTACCCAGGTCTCACAGCACACATGGAGCAGAGCAGGGCCTCAGCCCCAAGCTCTTGCCCACTGCTTTATAGGGCTCATCCCCCGAAGCCCAGAGCAGAATCACTACAACCCAGACCCTCCTCTCCTACCTCTGTGCAAAGCAGGTTCCTCTGACATAGGCCAGGGTGCCCTGGGTTCCCATGGGGTCAGTGCTCTAGGGAGTGGTATGAAGAAGGGACCGTCACCTGTCACATTCAGTTGGTGGTATCAGGCTGGCCAGCATGGTGCCCTGGGCAGGGCAGCTGCTTGATGGGAATGCACCCCCCCCCCCCGAGGGACATCATGTGCCTGGCAGGACCAGGCCCTGGGTTCAATCCTCAGCACTGGGTGACCCCCAAAGCATTCATGGTGTAGCTCAAGTGGCCCCGGCACTGCCCGCTGTGCCTCTGCTGGCCTTGAACCCCACAGACCTGCACTGAGCTCTGCTGAGGACTGAGCATTCCCAGGGGAAAGCACAGACAGAATGGACAACAGTGTGCAGTGGACACTGGAGTCACCTCAGCAGGCACACCCGGGCACACTACACACATGCACATGCCACACACCACACATAGCACACACATGTGTGCACAGCGCACACGCACACACACCACACACATACTGCAGTGATACATCACACCTGCACACCTTCACACACACAGCACACCAAGCACACACACCAGCAACTGCCCACACAAACCTTGTATACACACTACACACAGATACCTGCCACACACATACACACAGAAGCACACACATGCCATCCTATACATATGTCCACACATACTATACTACACATATGCACAAACTCACACACCATGTTACACACATACCAGACACACAATGCATACCATACTACTCATATACACATCATATACAGAGCCCTCACATACACTCACATGCTTCATACTACACACTTACTTCATAATAATTACTGTACTCATACAAACACATAGGCACTCATACCCAATCCACATCCACACACACACATGCATACACACTAAGCATCTTCTCACATGCACACACCATATCACACTCACATACACATTCATGGACTCACGCACATGCACACACACTCACCCTGCTCACATATTTACACCATACTCACACCATGCACACTCCCTCCTTCCCTGACACTGGTGAGGATCGAGGTGCGAACCTGGAAGCTTCAACAGAGCACACATAGGGCAGCACAAGCAGGAGAGTCCTAGCTTGGTGCATCTCGCTCCAGGAAGTGGCCCGCAGTTCCCAGACCCTGAGTAGTCACTTTCTATTTGCCCAGACTCTGGGGCTCAGGGGCTCCTGGTATACTGATGATCAGGTTTCTGTGATAAGGAAGAGCTTTGAGGACATGATTTTCAATGCACCTGGGCAGGTGGGGCATGAGATCTATGAAGAGTGTGTCTTGGCAGCCAGGAGGAAGGGAGACAACCGTTTAGGGGCTTCCCTGGGTTGAGGGCCAGACCCTCTTCCTGCCATGGAGCCCCTCTGGCATCCCTGAAGATATCTATGCCCACATGGGCATGGAGGGCTTAGGGCCCAGGCCAGGAGGCAGAGAGGTGTCGAGAAGGAATCAGGGCAGTGCAGACCAAACTGGGGGCAGGGCTTGGCATGGGCAGGACAAGAGACCCAGGGCACGTGGCACAGCCAGACCCTGCTGGTGGCTGGGATGTGGCGTACAACCGGGAGGGCCCTACACAAGGGCCAGAGGCTCTGAGACAAGGGCAGGAAAGGAAGAACACACAAAGCTCCTCAGAGCCCCAAGCATGATCACCCCCGAGGCAGGTGCTCAGGAGTACCTCTAGCTTGGGGATCATGAAACAGAGGAGAGGGGTCTGAGAGCCTGGAATCAAGGAGGGGTTAGGGAGGGTCAGGTTGCTTCTCCACCTGGATTGATCCCCAGGCCATTTCACCTGCCCCCAGAGAGCCCCAGAACATAGAAAACACAGGGCACCCTGCAGCTGGGTAGGGCACGGGCTCCTTCCCAGCCTCTGCCCCTCAAGTCTGCCTCCTGGGGGCTATTGTCACCCTCCCTGGCCTCTCAGCACCATCTCCAGGATG
The DNA here is from genome assembly GCF_029834395.1 of Sorex fumeus. Lineage (NCBI taxonomy): Eukaryota > Metazoa > Chordata > Mammalia > Eulipotyphla > Soricidae > Sorex > Sorex fumeus. Next base: position 52,006,707 of record NW_026606104.1, read on the forward strand.
CTTGCTCCAGTCTAGATGCAGTCACTATGCATCCGTGTTGAGACCAGGCATGGAACTGGGCCCAGGGATCTCAGACTCTCCAGAGCTCTCCTTTGCTTGTTGTGACAGGGCCCCATGAGTGGTGTTCTTCTCCCCAGAGCTGAGATGGGTCCCAATGTGATAGAGGGATGGTCTTCTCTTGAGGCACAAAAAAGTCAAGTGAGGAAAGCACCCCAGGAACTGCCAAATGAGAGAAGTTGGCATTTCTGAGACCACACACTCAGCCCACAGCTGACCTCATGATGCCACCAAGGCAAGCTACTTCTTGTCCTCCAGATTGCTGCTGGCTTGTAACTCCCAGACTTCCCCCCACAAAGCTGGGGGTATTTGGCTGGCACCCTACTATAACTGGGCATGCCACTTTGGGTGGCATTTCTATTATGGTATCCACCAAGGCCCGGCCTACAATCGAGGACCCCGTCCAGTTAACATACCCCCATCATCAACTTGAGTCTTTGTAGATCAATAAGGCAGGGATGATAGAAAAAGGTGCAAGGTCTAGAAGTTAGGAAAGACTCCAAGCACTGAAGCGCCCACTCAGCAACTTCTCATCCATCCTAAAGGGCTAGGGCCACCTCAGCCAAGCTAAAGGGACATGGATCTCACTGTCTCTATCTGCTTTCAGAGAGGATCCTAAGAAGCCAACTGCCCAATAATGCAGAGCCATAGGAAAAAAGCGAATGATTCATAGTTTTGAAACAACCTGAACATCATTTGACAAAATCAATCTTCTTCAACATCTACCCAAAAGTTTATCCAGTCAGTCAGTTCTACATCCTTAGTTCATTCATCCCCCCACCCACTTATTTCATCCTTCCATGCAATCTTCCATCTACTCATCCATCCATTCACCCACACTTAGTAAAACCATCCATCCACATATCCATCCATCCTACCTTGGTTTATGCATCCCTTTACCCAGTTACCCATCCATCTCTCCCTCTTTTTTAAAAAAAATTTTTTATTAGTGAATCACTGTGAGGTACAGTTACAGACTTACAAACTTTCGTGCTTGTGTTTCATACAATGCTCGAGTACCCATCCCTCCACCAGTGCCCATTCTCCACCACTGATGATCCCAGTATCCCTCCCACCCACTCCCATCCCCCAACCCCACCCTGCCTCTGTGGCAGGGCATTCTCTTTTGTTCTCTCTCTCCTTTTGAGTGTTGTGGTTTGCAACAGAGGTATTGAGTGGCCTTCATGTTCGATCTATAGTCTACTTTCAGCACGCCTCTCCCATCCCAAGCGGGTCCTCCTACCACACTATACTTGGTGTTCCCTTCCCTATCTGAGCTGCCTTCTCCTCCAGCATTTGAGGTCAGCTTCCAAGCTGTGGAGCAAACCTTCTGGTACTTATCTCTACTATTCTTGGGTGCTAGTCTCCCATTCTGTTACTTTATATTCCACAGATGAGTGCAATCTTTCTATATTTGTATCTCTCTTTTTGAATCATTTCACTTAGTATGATACTTTCCATGTTGATCCGCTTATATGCAAAGTTCATGACTTCATCTTTTCTAACAGCTGCATAATACTCCATTATGTAGATGCACCAAAGTTTCTTTAACCAGTCATCTGTTCTTGGGCACTCAGGTTTTTTTTTTCCAGATTCTGGCTATTGTAAACAGTGCTGTAATGAACATACTAGTGCACCATCTCTCCCTCCTTTAGCTCATCCACTCACCTATCCATCCTTCACTCCTTAGTTCATTCATCCATCTACCCAGTCAAGCTGCCCTCAGTTCATCCATCCATCATCCATCCATCCATACATACATCCACCTATCCTTTAGCCCATCCATCCATCTTCCCAGTCATCCATACATTCATCCATGTCCCTTTTAATCCATCTTCAGTCCCTCCCTGCATCCCTACCTCCCTCCATCCATCCCTCCCTCCATCCCTCCATCCATCCATCCACATATCAATTCACCTACCCATAATTTCCTCCAGTCATCCATTCCTCTTTTCTTTCCTCCCTTAGTTCATCCATCCTTCTACCCACCCATCCAATCATCCATTCATTTATTCAGAACATGTTCCCTGATCAATGGCCATGCCAAGCCCTCACTCTGGGAACAAATAAATGAATCAACACATTCCTGGCCTCAAGGAGCGTCCAGGCTGGTAAGGGACTAGATGTGGAGACAGATAAATGACAAGACAATGTGATAAGTAGGATCACCAACCTCTGAATAAAGAGCTGTGGAAACACATTGGCCAGGGCCTGAAGGAGCTACGGACGACTTGGCAGAAGAGGTGACATTTCAGCTGAGTCTGAAGAATGAGTGGCAGTTTTCCAGACAGAGAAGTGGGGGAGAGCTCGTCCCAACAGCCCTCAGAGGTGTCTGGTGACAGGTTTAGCTTCACAACTAATAACTTTGAGGTTCGAACTAAATCCTCCCCTGCCATTAAGCTCAAACCTGAATCCGTCATTTAGACCTGGACCTGGGAACTGGAACTTCACAGAAAAGAGTAGCCTCCCACCCCCAAGGACACAGCCACCCCTACAGATCCCAGCACAGGCTCTTAGGATTCTTAGGAGCCTCAGCACCACTCTGGCTAGCTAGACACTCTCTTCCCCTCTGCAGAAGTTCTCATTGAGAGCAGAAGCCTGGCCAAGCCCCAGCCATGTCAAAGTCTAGCAGAGCGGAAGGAGCGGAGCTCAAGGGCCACAGCTGCAGGCCAATACATCAGGTTCAACTGTGCTCACAGGGTTTCTCCTGAAAGCACGCCCAGAGACTGGGAGTTGTTTGAGAGGTGCTGCCAGGGGACCCTGGAGAAGGCGCAGGCAGGGAAGAGAAAAAAAAGAGAGATTCCCCCCACCCCCAATAGCAACTAGGGTTCAATCAGACCGGATGTTCCGGGAGGGGGTGCAGACTGCAGCCCAGCACACATGTCCCAGGACAGCAAAGTATTAGGGGGCTCAGCCTCCAGGAACACCCAAAGGTGCCAGCATCCATCGGGTCATTGATTTCTTGCAGAAAATCCTCCCAGCGAGATGGGCAGAAGGGCACATGGTCATGGCACCCACAGTTTCTGCTACCACATCTAGGCCAAGACCCACGCATACTCAGTGGGAAGAAAGAGAGGCCAGCTGCCCTTCCAAGGGAAGACTTAGGCTTCAGACAGAAATCTCGGTAATTGGGAAGGTTCTGTTCCAAACAGTGATCCGTGATCACTAAAGCAAGTCTGAGACATCCAGATGACAAGTGCCTGCCCTAATAGGACTCAGGCAGGAGCTGCAGCAGCTGGACAGACCATCCATAGAGCTTTCGTGTAAACACCCACAAATGCACTCCTGCAGATGCAAACATATGCACTATCATCCTAGAAGCCAGTCAGCAGCCGAGGCAGCCCCCTGGAGCCCACGAATGTCAGGGCTGCCGGAGGGGCGTGGCCTGGCCACCCCACATTTCTGACTTCTAAGGAAGTCAGAAGCAGCCACTCTCCTTTGGTGATGAGAAGTGCCCCAAAGCCTGACTGAGTACCCCGGGCCTCCTGGAGTTCCTGACGGTGGAGCAGGAAGGCGCCTGGGCAGCCAGCCGCTGGGCACAGCTCAGAGCCCTCTGTGGGAGGCCTCCCAACGTGCTGGGCACCGTGAGTGCAGAGTAACTTTCCTCCTGAGCGCTGCAAAGTGAAACTCACAAAGTGCAGCGTCAGAAAAAGCCAAGAATCCTCACGCATAGAATAATGAGGCAATAAAACTCAACTATAAAGTTAAATAATTTACCATAAATATCTAAAGCTCTCAAATTATTCTCTACATTAACTGCCTATGTTTAAAATGATCTTTGCATTCACTATGTCACAGATGGCAAAAGCAGACAAGAGAGTCCTTGACAACTCTAACTGCAATTAGCCCTTCCCAGCTGCGGTGATTTAAAGGCCTTTTCAGTTAAGCTGAATGAAACACCCGCACTTTATAAATAAAGGCTTTACCAGGGCTGACAATGAAGTATTTGAAACGTACAGGCCCGAGCTGGTGCAGAGGGGGTGGTGGGAAGAAGACTGTCTCTCCATGCTCAAACTCCAAGCCTGAAGCCCTCTGCACCCCCTCCAGCCCCAACCTCCAGCCTCCCAAGACCTCGGACACACCCCTTCTCCTCTGGAGTGCAGCAACCCCTCCCCTCCCCCTGCAGACAGGATCCGCCCCTCTGCAGGCTCTGGAGCCCCACAACCCAGCGCTGGAGCACCACTCACTCCCCTGCACAAGTACAGACAGAGGCCTCAGCTTCTGCACCCACAGGAACACGCAGGTTACACCCATGCATGCACACACTCGCGCATACACACATGCACACGCACACACAGAGCTCAGGATGCCGTGCTTTGCTGAGAAAGATGCCAGGGGCCATGAAGAAATTTTCATCGGCAAAGGCCAAAGGAGGGTGAGGTCTTCTGGGAGACTGGAGTGCCAGCAGCTGGACCGGGCCCAGGAGCCCCCACCTGCTGCCCAGAGCTGGCAGAGGAGGAGAAGGAGGAGTGTCCCCAGACCAGGAGGGAGGGGACGCCCTTCTCCACACAAGAGCACCTTGCGGAGGGAAGGTCGGCGGCGGCTACAGGGGCAGCACAAGGAGAACCAGGTTACTCTGATTGCCGCCGCCACGCTCCTCCCGGGGGCCTGGCTGCTTAATTGCTTGGAGTCTGTAGTGGAAGGAGCTGGATGGAAAATGGACCCCCTGCATCATATGCTCCAATCCCAGGCTTCTCCCAGGGAGGCTAAGTCCGGGCCCTCAGCCCCCACTTCCTGGCCCAGCTCACCCACCAAGAAGTGGGCATGGAAAGGCTGAGCTATCCCTTGTGCTCGGCCCCTTGGGGGCCTCAGGGTTCTCCTCCTGCATGTCCCGCTGGGGTCACCGCTTGCGCCCTCCCCCACGTGCTCAACCTGGAGCAGCAGCCCCCACTCCCTGGCCCTCCCTCCCAGCACCCCATCACGGTGACCTCATGCAGGTTCCATGCTGAGCTGCCCTGACATTCTGAGGGTGCGATGAGGGGAACAAAACCTTGTACAAGTCACAGGGAGGTGGAGGAACAAGGAGTAACCCCCTCAGTCTCTGCAGCAGCCAGGTGCTCACTTCCGGTGACCCTTGTGCCCTCATCATGGTCAACCAGAACCCACACTTGCCAGGGGGAGCTGGAACTCCTGCCCAGTCCTTCCCATGGCCTCCTTCTTCTATTTCTGAATCAGAAGTCCTACGTCTGAATCAGAAGCCCACCCAGTGTGCCCATCAGGACAGCCGCCTGCAGGGTTTCCTGGCCTCAACTGCACCGTGGGGTCCTCACCCCGAGATCCTGCCTCGTGGCCCAGCTAGAGAGAGTCACACCCCCCTGTGCAGGGGCTGAGTGGGCTCCATCAGCTGTGCACTCGTGGCCAGCTCCCCCGGCCTGGCAGACTGCAGATTTGAATATCTGGTTAGCCAGGAGCTGCTGCGCTGGGGCCCAGCTCTTGAGGAGGGGCAGGACCGCTTTCCCGAATGGCCTGTGCAGGTTTCTGGTCTGTCTAGGGAGTGGGGGGCCCGGACAGTGGCGGGGGGGGGGGGGGTGGCAGGAAGCTGAAGAGTGTGTTAGGCTCACATCAGAGTTCCCAGGGGAGTGGGTTCCACCAGGCAGGCAGAGGGTCTCAGGGGCTCAGAGGTCTGGGTTGAGGGCCCCAATTTGGCCTCTGTGGTGTGGGTGGTCCCTGTGTACAAGCCTTCTCATCATCTCCCAGCTCCCGAGCTTCCCCTTCCTGGGACAGGTGAGGTGGGGCAAGAGGCTGAGGTGTCCGATAGAAGCACATGGGCTCTGGGGGGCAGCACTTCAGGTCCATGCTGTGTGGCCAGAGGCAGGTGACTTGGTCTCTCTGAGACTGTCTTCCATCTGTCATGAAGCAATACTCACCCTCCGTTTGCCAGCTACAAGAAGGACTCAAGTGTTTGTGCACATGGAGCACTGAGTAGTGAGGTCAGGACCTCAGGAGGGCTTCACACACCTCAGTGTCTTCCTGCATCCTCCCCATGCCCTGAACACCCTTTCCCAGGAACCTCAGACCTTCAGAGCTGGAGTCTGCAGTATCTCCCCAGTGCCCGAGTCCTGCAGCAGAAAGAGGTGGTGAGCAGGCAGGCACTCAGAGGCCAAGCCTCCCAGGGCAGTGCCCTGCTCCCGGCTCAGCTCATCCTGAAGACTGACAGCCAGGCCAGGGAGGGGGGGCAGGGGTGTCTGCACCACAGCTAGGGGAAAGACTGGGTTCTGCTCGGGGGTTGCAGCCTCACCCCCACCCCGAGGCCTTCTCAGGGCCTGCCTTTCTCTTCCTCCTGGGCTCTGGGACCCTAACGGCAGCCACCATTCCTGAACCTGTCCGCCAGGAAACAAGAGTGTCTGTAAGACTTGAGGCTGAGGGTCCCTGGACAGTCCACCCAGAGGGAGTGTCTGGCCCCTACAGAGGGGCCAAAACCAAACAGGTGGAAGAAACCACTTAGGGTGGAGTTCTGGGAAAGGTCATGGGGGAGGGCAGGCAGGCCAAGAGGGCAGGGCCAAAAATTTGTGCAGGCCAAGCTCTGGCCAGAGAAAGAGGGCCCACTAGGGGTGGTCCCTGTAGGGCCACACTCTCCGGGGGGGGGGGGGGCGTGTCTTCCACTGAGCGGCCCCAGGCCTCAGGATGCTGAGAGGCTGCTGGCCCTTCCTGGAATCAGGGAAGGAAGGTGGAGAGAGGATCATTGGCAGCAAGTGCAACGGGGACCCCCATAAGGCATGGGGTGGCAGGAAGAGATTAGAGAGGGGGGGAGACTAGCAGAGGGTCTGTGCACCCCTCTTGGAAAGCTAGGGAACAGGGAGCATGGATGGAGCACCATTAAAGGTCGCATCAGTGGCTGCAGGGCCCCGGGGTGACTTGGCCAACCTTTATAGGAAATACTATAAGGTCCTGGTGAAAGGTGACATTGGTGTGACTAGGTAGTGACAGGGAAGCAGAGGGACAGGGGGCAACAGGAAAAATGGGGCACTCTACAAGTCAGAGGTGAAGGGGAGGGGAGCGTGTGAAGCCCTCAGGAGCACTTGGAGATGAGCTCTTGTTTCCAGAACCCCACTGCAAGCCCTTCACACCATCGGCTGTGCTGACCATCACCAGGGTAAGGTGAGGCCACCATGCTGTCCCCCGAGGGCTGAGGCCCAGAGCCAGGACACCGTCCTGACACTGCAAGTCATTGCTGAGCCCAGATCTGAGCCCAGGCTGGTCCCCACTTGACCTCACGCCCGGCGTGGCTGGGGTCAGGGGCTTGGTCAGAGCTGGACACTAGGGAATATGGAGGACACGTGGTTGGGCTATGTTTGGGGCTGGGTTCAGTGGGGAATGGATATCCTGTAGGTGGAGTCAGAGCCCTTGGTAGGGTGTGGGGTGAACATGGAAGAGCTAGATGGGGTGGTCACAGTTTAGGGTCTTCCCCACACCTGTGCCCAGGTCCCCAGGTCTGAGCAAGGAGCAGTCAGGCTGGCTCAGAAGCTGAATTTGTGGGTAACCCAGTGACTTCTCCTCTTGCTGGCAGAGTCTGAATTTACACCCCATGCTTGGGCCCTGCAGCCCATACCCTTCCGGGGACTGTTTGCACTACTCAGGGCATCCAGGAAGGCACTTACAGCACCCCTGGACATAAGTGGGGGTTTCTGAACAGCGCCCACTCCGGTGGTGCAGGCCTGAGACCCAAGGTGCTGGCAGGCAGTGCTAGCAGCTGGCCATGCTGAGGGTTCACCAGGACCACCCCAGGCCACATGATGCCATGGGAGGAACTTGGGGTGACCCAAACCGAAGCCGGGTGGGTATTCTTGAGGGAAGTGAGCTCAGGCGGGTGGGACAGACAGCACGGACAGGACAGCCAGGGCACAATGGATGCTGGCAGGGCACTGTTTAGGGCCCCCGTTCTTCAGGAAGAAAGCGCACGCCCCCACGGAGGGGCTGGCTTCTGCCAGCAGCCCAGTGTGCTGGCGAACATGGTCTTGTCTAAGGTCACACCTGCTCCAGAGGGCCCATCTGGAATGTAGGTTCAGCATCGGGTATACAGACAGGTGCCCCCTTGGGGGCGTGTGGAGGCCCACCCCATATTACCAGGGGAACTGGGTCCTTCTACTGAGTCCTGTTGCCCGCTCCTGTGTCCCACAGGTGGGCCCAGAGTTCTCCCCACCAGACAGCCTGCCAGGAGACTTTGTGCCCACCCATGACAGACTCCCCGCAGGGCAGCACCAGCTCTGATCTTGGTCTCCCTCCAGGGAGGCCACCCCCTCTGGTGTACTGAAGCCCACATACCTGACTCCCCAAGCCATGTGGCACAGCTCCTCCCTCACACGAGTGCAGGGGCACCCAGCAAGTGCCACTTCCCTGTCCCCGTGCTGCCCCCCGTGGGCTCTGCCTCTAGACCACCTGACCACCGAGCACCCTCATCCCAGCAACTGCCCTAATGCCTGGTTTCACATGGCTGTCAGCGGAGCCATCTGAAGCAAGTCACAGAATTTCTCTGTGCCTCCTTGAATGTTTATGAAACAGCATCCGGGTCAGAGAGTTACTGCAAGGATGAGTGAGTTTGCCCCCCGCAAGGCTCATTGACAGTGTCAAGCATGCTGCAAGGTTAGCAAACATCAGCCATGATCTTCCTAACTCTGTTTCATCAGCCAGCACCAGAAGTGAACGCATAGCTATTGGCTATGGTCTCTCCCAAGCAGAACAAAGTGACATTAGCGCCTCCATTTCAGATTCATTACTTCCACAAACGCAGCCCAGAAGTTAGAGCATGAGACTTTTCAGCCTCCATGCATCATTCTAAGGTTCGTGGCAAAATGAAAAAAACAAAATTAAACAAACTCCTCTCCAACCCACCCCCACAAAGAAAAAAAGATCCCAGGAGAAGCACCCCAGATTTTCAAACCCTTTTGCTGACACCTGTGGATTCAGGCCCCTCGGGCAAAGCACCCCCAGTCCGGCAGGCTAAACTTGTCCCATTGGCTCAGCCTAGGGTCTTTTCCAGAGAGGAGAGTCAGGTAGTGAGGGTTTTGCAAAACAGAGAACGAGGCAGAGTCCCAAGACCGGGACAGCACAGATGCCTACCAGAATGAGGGAGCATGGAAATGTACACGGCGGCGCCATCAAGATCCCCAGAAGCTAGTCTGGAGAGATAGCACAGTGGGTAGGGCATTAGCCTTGCACCCAACTGACCCGGGTTTGATTCCCAGCATCCCACATGGTCCCCTGAGCACCGCCAGGAGTAACTCCTGAGTGCAGATCCAGGAGTAATCCCTGTGCATGACCAAGTGTGACCCAAAAAAAAAAAAGATCTCCAGAAGCTTGGCATGTCACCGTGTAATCGACGTCTTTGTCGTTTCCTACATCTCTCATTATGCGTGGCGTTAATTGGCCTGCTCCTAGCTGTCACACCACGATGATTTCTTTTCTTTGTGACTTGTTCACTGGGCCCAGCCACACAAAGCTTAGAGTGGGCAGCCTGTGGGCAGCTTGTGACCCAAGTGCCCCTCCCTGAGAGGCTTGAAGCTGGCGATCCCACTACAGGATGGCCAAAGCCCGGGTGAACAGCTCCCCTCCGAGTCCTCGTGGGGATCTAAGCATGAAGCAGGCGTTAGTGGATGCCTTGGGGTCCAGGTAGGTGCGGAGAGGTCCTAGTAGCCAAACCCCAGGCAGGGAACAGGAGGAGAAGGAGGCCATGAACAGTCCCAGAGGCAGGGCAGAGGGCAGGGCACCCCAGTCCGGAAGATGAGGCACTCCCGCTGCCAAGGTTCTGGACACCCTGGTCCGAAAACACCTTCAGTGTTGGCTCTGCCTGGTCTCTGGTTCTAACCCCCTTGTCCAGGTAGAGGTTCTGTAGAACCTGGGAGCCAAGGGCAGGCCCGTGGGACTCTGCAAGGGAAAGACCTTTCCACATGGCCAGCCCCTTGGAACTCCATCACTGAGTCACTGACGCATCCTCCTAACAGTTCTGAAGTGCCACAATGCTTGTCCAATGCCTCCGAATGCAGGGGCATCCGTCGGGCAGGACTGGCCCTGCTCCTTACAGAGCCCGTGACCAGGCCAGGCCTTCCAGGAAGCTTTTCTAGAAATGCATGTTGGATCTCTGTATCCACACCCTGGGCCTCAAACAAGCTCCTGATGTGTCATTTCTAGACCCCCGCTCCCCCCTACTTTTGGCAATCTGCCTACCCCCATCTCTCGGAGCCTGCCCTTTCTCCAGAAGTGACCTGTGGGGTTCAGTATCTCAACCCCACATGTTGCAGTGTCTAGGCCTGGAGGCCCAGTAAATCCTCCCTGGGATTACATTCCCCCCACCCCCACCAGCTCTCACTACTCCCTTCAAACTGTAAATGAAGAATGTACGTGAGGTGTCCCCTCCATGTCACTAGCCACCCAGGGGCGCAAAGCCCTTTCCTGATTCTCGAGAGAAACTGAAGCCTGTCTCCTGTGCCCTCTGCATGCAGCACCCCTTACCCTGCACCCGGGCCACCAAGACACCAGTGCCCAGGAAGCGCCCGCATGACATGGCTTGGGGGAACAGCCGGCATGAACTCTGAGGTCTCATCAGCCCCATTCCTGCAGAAACGTTGAAAGATGACCCAAAACCTCACCCCAACTTCACCCACAGTTACCTCACTGCTGACCCCACGCCCTCTGGCTAGGCACCATCATCTGCTTCAGTTTCCTCATTTGACAAGAATGAGGAAATGCATCCGACCTCAAGGTCACTGTGAGACCCATCCAAGCGGCACCAGGGAGCAGAATAAGCCTGGGCTCCTGGGCTGTACTGGGTGGGCGAGGTCCTCCTGCTGGGTGGGCTGCCCTAGAGTCTCAACCCTTGAAACGTCTTCTGGGAAGGGCCAAGCCCCTCCCTTTCCAGCCTCAGATATGAGTCCTAGGACCCAGGTCTCTGTGGGGCTTCCACATCCCAGGCTAAGACCCACCAGAGCCCTTTCCCTGTCTTTGGGTCTATTTGTCTCCATGCAGCAGGAAATGGGCATTCTCTCAGCATCTCAGGCTCCCTGCTGATGGCCAGCAGAGCCCCACCAAGATCCTCCCCAGCCGCCTTCCTGCCTCTCTACATTGGTCCTGTTCAGCACCTCCTGCCTCTTCTCTTCCTTTCAGAGTGTCAAAGACCAAGACTGCTCCTGGCCGCCATCCCCCAGCCCCTGCGGAGATGATCCCAGGATGTCAGCAGGGCTGAGAGTGACGTGGGCAGCGATAGGCTGAATGGAGCCAGGGCTCCCCGCTCGCTGCCTGAGTCACTGTGCAGATCTTCCTGGCCCTCAGGTCTACACTGGCTGCAGGCTGACAGCTGGCGCACTGGGGGCACTCTGGGTTTGGGCAGGAGCAGACTTTGGGTACCAGCCCCACTTCCTGTTTGCTGGGCCTGAACCACCAGAGCTGAGCCAGAAAGTCCTGGCAAAGGGACCCAAGGGTCGTCCCCTCCCACCTCCCAGCTCCACCTGGAAGATGGGCCTCAGAGGAACAGTCTCTGAGGACCAGAAATAGGGTGCAGGGAAGTCTGAGGCTCAAAGGTAAAGGCAGTTTCTGCAGGGGTTGTGGGGACAGAGCTGTCTGTCACCTGCAGTTTCAGAGACTCTGAGGACTTGCTTGGGGTCAGGGCAAGAAACTATTGGGGCTGGAGCAATAGTACAGCGGGTAGGGTGTTTGCCCTGCACGCGGCCAACCGGGGTTCGATTCCCAACATCCCATATGGTCCCCTGAGCACCGCCAGGAGTAATTCCTGAGTGCAAAGCCAGGAGTAACCTCTGTGCATTGCCGAGTGTAACACAAAAAGAAAAAAAAATAGAATCTGCTTCCACTCAATTCTCCTGGATGCTGTGGGGCCTGGAATGGCACCTTCTGGGGTTCTCAGCAGGGGTCACTGGACACCCTTCAGCCCCCGGGGACATTAGCCATGTCTGGAGATACGGGAAGTGGGATGGGGAGAGTCCAGGGGTGCAGCCCCACAGCACACAAGCATCGTCCCCAAGTCAGTGGTGATGAGCCTGTGACAGATGCGGAGAGTCGGGGTGGGCAAGCGGGAGACAAGGGCTCAAGGCTATCCTATGTCTCTGGGTAACGGAGCTGGGTATTCAAGCCCAGCTTACCCGCCAGATGGGAAAGCAGAGCCTCCCCCTGACCCAGCCCCTTACAAGGTCAAGATCAGAAGTGGTCAGTGCCAGTCCAGGACCAAGGAAGGGTGGCAGGTCGAGGTCGGTTGGCACTTGGGCATGAGGTTGGCAAAGAGCAAGTTTTATGGCTTGTTCTGTGCAGAGTTTTAATTAAGCGTCTCAAATAAGGATTTAATTGGGCTGTAACAAGCTAGGCTATTGTATGTGAGAGAAACACCTGGGGATTATTAGAAAACATTTTTAAGGCAGTAAAGCTGCGGCAAGCACTTGCAGTTGTTAAATCAGGAACGATAACTCCAGAGCTGGCACCACACACGAGGAAGTGGGGAGGCCCCCCGACTTTACAGCACGGGCAGGAGTGCAGGGTGCGGGAGGCCTGGGGGTGGGATGCTGGACTCCCTCCAAATCCCTCATCAGCTACTGCCCTTCTGGCGGTTTCTGCAGAAAGTGACAGCGGTCACCCAGCCTGAGTCCTCAGAGGAGCCAGGGATGCCCAGCCCAGGCTTGGCCCTAGAGAGGCCAGGACCTATGTGGGCAGAGCTGTTCTCAGTACGGAGGTGGGGAGGCTAGGGCCGGTGTCTATGCACCTCAGGTCCATCACCTTCCCCAACTAGGATGGACATTCTGTTGGTCCAGGGTCACACATTGGTGCTGATATAGAATCCAGGTCCCTGGAGAGAAGGGACAGTAATGTGGGGGCCATCCCACAGGCCCTAGAAAAGCTACTGACTGCTCACAGGGCCCATGTTTGGGTATCTGACCAAAATACTGCCTCCTGTTGCAAGAAAGACCTATGCCACCCCCTATGCCATCCCATCCCAACCAAGGGTCTCTTCCCATCAGCACAGGTCGAGCCCTTCCCTGATTGCCTGCTCATCTCCCCAAACCCCCTTGCACCTCTGCTAGGGTCTGACCACTGGGCCCCATACCTTCACAATGCCTCCCCCCTGAAGCCCCACAGGCTCCCAGAGAGCACCCCATATCTCTTTTATTCTGCCTCCAGCATCAATCAAGGCCTCGACAGCAAATATCTGTTCAGAGCACTCATGTCACTGGGGTACATCCCAGCTCCAAAGCATTCTCTGAGTCTTTGTTCAGAGTGGTGTCCCTGAGCCCGGGGAACCTCTCCCTCACACTTACTCCTCCTCCCGGCAACCTGTCTCCTTAGATCTTAATTATGCAAGTACACTCTAGTCTTATTCAGGTTATTTCACTTGTAGTTATTGGCCCCGCCAGAAAGTAGGTTCCCTAGGGTCCAGGATTTCTGCTACCTACAAGGATTTGCTTCCTACTACCTCTGGAGTGCTGAGAACAGTAACTGGATCACGGATTAAAACTACGGTTAGAGGATGAAGGAATGACCTTCACAAAACCATCCTCTCCTTGACCTCTTAGCCCTCCTATAGGGCAGGGAGACAAAATGGTGCAAGTTCCAACACCACCATCAGCCACACAAGTGAGGCATCACTATAGGCAAAATAGCTCATCTTGATTGAACACTCCTGGGAGATTTCACACACATACATTTAACACCTTTATCCTCATATCCACCCTACAAGGTCAAGCACTAGCAACTCAATTTCACAGGTGAGGAAGTGGAGCTCAGAGAGGTAAGAAAATGTGCCCAAGATCACACAGCTCTAGATCATGAGGACACCATGCTGAGTGTAGTTTATGGCTGATAACCATCTTACAGGAAGAGAATTCCATGGAGATTCCAGAGAGAGGCAATGGCTGTGCATAGGTCATATGGGAATCAAGGCAGTCAAGAGTCACTCTTACATCTGTCTGAATGCAATTCAGTCTACTCTGCCCTCTGCCCAGCTGAACTAGATGGAGGTTCAGAGGGACTTGAAACCAGAGGGACTGAAACCCAGGCTCCAGCCCCGGGACTGGAGTGACAGAACAGCAGGTAGGGCATTTGCTTTGTACGTACAGTGGCCCAAGTTCGAATTCTTTCTTATGCCTGTTGGGGGTGGATGTTAGAGGTCTTAAGTCCACAGCCAGCAAGCAACTACAGACATATGTCAAAGCCTTCACTAGCAACTCAGCCAGGCAGTCAGGAGGGCGCAGTGTGGAAGGAAGGGGTGGAAGTCTCCTCTCCTGGTCTTCCTGTCATCAACGATCCCAGTTTATTCCTGGGATTACAGGATTTTTCCTAACCTACCAAGATGCCTTTGGATGTGCAGGTGGAAGTTGCTTCTTCTGCTCCCGCGCTGCCCAAAAGAGATAGAAAGATGAGCTCAGGAACCAGAGCTTCAGGCTATTGTCCCCAGCCAGGAGCAGCGGCCCTGGAGAAGAGACCCTTCATCTGCCTATTGTCAGACAGAACTGCTGGAGATCAATTGTTCTAAAGCAAAAATCAATTGCATTTGGCTGTTGTCCTCTCAAATGTAACGAGTTTCTATTCAATAACTCCAAAGAGCCAGGGCCTTAACTGCATTACTTGGGAGTGGGAGGGAGGCAGTGAGTTCTGCCAGGGGGCTCCAACCTGGGACTCTGAGGGAGCACCTGTTGGGAGCAAGGGTGGACAGGGAAATCTTCCAGGCCCAAATCACCACACCAGCGACAGAGCTGCCCATCTGTTCCAGTGTGGGAGTAAACTCGGGGCTAGATGGGAAGGGAAATGGCATAGCCCTTCTCTGTGCTCCAGTCAGAAGATAAATTTCACTAGGCCCCTCGCTGCCCTCCCAAGTGAACTGAGTCTAAAGGACCCCAGAGGGGGCAGAGACCAGAACATGAGGAGGAGGACCAGAACCAGAACACCAGGAGCTTTTTAGGAAGGTGATCTCTGACCCCACAGGTGAGGGGGAGGCAGGCAAAGGAAGGGACATTGCCCCTGGGAGTGCAGACCTCAGTGGGGTCATGGCCACAGGCACAGGGAAGAGGAAGCGGGCAGTGCCCCGTGAGTCCTTGCCTGCTGCTAGGGTTGTCAACTTCCAGGTTGGTGAAATCATCCAGAGGGAAATGTGAACCCCCCACCCCCTCTCAGGCACAAGGCCACCCAGCGGGAGAGGATGTGACTATTAACTTCTGCCTACAATAACCTGGCTCCTCACCCTTCTTAATGATGTGTGTGTGTGATGTGTAATACACAGAGCAGATCGACTGCGGCATACTTGTGTACAGCCTTAAAGAGGAGCAAAATCCCATTATTGAGAACACGCTAAGCCTTGTTGCTAAGAGGTGATCATTATCAATCAAAGAAGCCTGATGCTGACGGAAAGTGAGACCTGCCCCCTCCGGCCACCTGGACTAACGGCAGTTCTAGCCAGAAACGGCGGCTCCTGCTGTCTCCCGCCCAACAGGAACCCCAGGGAGAGATGGAGAGAAGCAGCATTTGGGAGAACAAAGCAGAGAAGTTGGGCAGCCACTCACCTCTCACCTCTCCGGCTGTCCTAGGACAGATCCTGGACTGAAACTCCTAGCAGAGTTTAGTCATTATGGGTTTTGTTCTGACCAGAATACGCCCCCACAGACCTGAAAACACTGGGCAGCATGGGCAGCCAAGGGAAGCTGCACCCCGAAAACACCACACCCAAGGGCAGAGGAAAAAGCCACATCAAGGTCACCGCCCAGGTGCCAATCCCTGACCACTCTCACCTTTCCCCCTGGGGCTCTGAGAAGACCCTTCTCTGCTCTGGGCAGGCTTATCTCTAAGGCCTGAGCGCAGCTGGGCTTGTAGGGGGCCGTGGAGTGTAAATGTGCACAATAGGCTCTAAGTGGGGAAAGAAAGCAGGACCCAGGGCACAGGCCACTGTCCTGAGAACTGCTCCTCTGTGATCACAGGAGAACCAGGAGATGTGGGGTTTCAGGTCTGTAGCAGGGGTAGCCCAAAGGCTACCCCTGGAACCAACCAGTCCTCCCTTGTCTTCACGTGCACTTTCAAGCACAGACTCTGTCCTTCTGAGAAGGGGTGTCCAGATCACTGGGAGGCATTGGCCATTCCCCATGCTCCACATCAGGTTCCTTTGTTGTCACTGAACCATGTATGCACGCATGTGTGTTTATGCACATGTACATGATCATTTTACCATATAGATGTGTGCCTGTGCATATGTGTACCTGGGTGCACATGTCTTGTGTGCACATGCACACAAGTATATGCTTCTGGGTCTGTACACATGTGTCCATGTGCTTGTTTCTGTGTGCACAAGTGTGCCTTATGTGCATGTGTGCGCACACAAGTGTACCTTTGTCTGTGTGCCTGTGTGTCCATGTCCATGTGACTCTGTGCATGCATGTGTACCTGTGTTTGTATGTATATGTGTGCGCCCATGTCTTTGTGTATGTACATGTGATCTGTGTACATGTGAATCTGCATGCACATGTGTGCTATGTCTATGTGCCTATGTGTGCACATGTGTCTGTATGCGTGTCTTAGGAAGCCTTCCCATAGAGAAAATGTCACACATGTGACGGAGACGTGGCATCTTCTGTGGGGACACCACAGTCTACACTGGCTGAAGCCTACTCTCACCTCTCTCTGGTGCCCACCTTCAGGCCAGCCCAGCATATTCAGCCCCTGACACCTTCCTTGGTCTCTGGGGGTGGTTCCTCCTTGTTTCCAGGGCCAGTTGGGTGCCAGCCTGACAGTTTTTCCCATCCCAGAATGCCCAAATCTACTTCACCTTTCTGGGTTGCTTTGGATTTCTGAACCTTACCTGGGTGCCCGCTCTGGTTTCCGTCTCCTCAGGCCACGCCAATGCCGTGTTTCCCCTCCCCAGTTGCCCTGCTCATCTGAGTCCTCACCTAATGTCACTAACCAATCCCTCTGGGCATCACACACTGTCCTGAAAGAACCAGGGTCTTTCCCAGTGTCTCCCTTACAACACAGAAAATGTGAAATGATTTTCTGCCAAAGGGCCCAGGTGAGAGGCAGTGGGGGCTAATGGGAGTGAGGGGGGGCGGTCAACATCTGCCTGGTAACTTCAGGGTGGCCTGGGGAACTGACTGGCACAAACTTCACCCTTGTCCCCGGTGATGTGTGAACAAACCAGGCCGGTGCGGACCTGTGTTCTGGCCTGCCGGGGCCAAGGAGGGTGTGAGGAGCCTGCAGCTCTAGCAGGGCCTTTCCAGAGGGGCAGGAAAGGAGAGACGAGGTGGCCAGGAGGGTTTGTGCTGGCAGGGCTGCCAGGTATGAACTCAGAGCCACCCGTCTCCTGGACAACTGCTCCAAGAAAAGTGGCGGCAGTATAAGAACAACCCCATAGAGCTCTGTAGGGTGGGGTGTGGTGGCAGAGATGCACTGTCCCCAGAACCCCAATATGTATCTATACAGGCACATATTCATATGTGTGTATGTAACTATCGAAGCACACTTTTGTGCTGGTATCTGCAGTAGTAGATTTGGGAATACGCTTAATTTTGTCTTTTCCAAGCCTTTACAAGTTCCACCCCGGGAAATTCCATCTTTGCTGAGCCGCCCAGCACACAGTACAGAGCCCTGGCCGTGCTCCAGGGTCATGCCCACTCCCTGCCCCTGGCCAGCTGGCCTGCTGTGGCCTTTGGAGCATCCTGCTCCCCCTCCAACTCCCCTTGTGCTATGTTGTGGAGACAGAACTCAAGAGTCACATCAACTCCTCCAAGAGCCCCCCAAATCTGCACACCAGGCCATGAGGGTGTGGGGGCATCCCTGGAACCCACCCCTGTGCTTCCCTACAGGAACTCAGAGGAAACTGATGAATGGAGAAGGCAGTTCTCTTCCTCAGGTCACATCACCAGCAAGTGACAGAGTGGACTATCCCAGCGGGCAGCTGGCACAGACTGCTTCCACCCATCCATGCGCTCGAATGGAGATGGAAGCCCAGACAAGACTTTTTCCAGAAACCTGGGAGTGCTTCCTGGAGGAGGGGATGTGGATCCTGATGGGTGGGGCACAGTGCAGGCAGAGAGGCCCAGTGAAGGTAGGGCGTAGGCCTGAGGACACAGGGGCACTAGGGTGCTCTGTGGTCTGGCTGGGGACAGGGATACAAAGTGGAAGGCAGCTACAGGCAGAGAGTACATGCCAGGTGCCCACCAAAGGCCCAGCCAGGGATTGAGCACCCGGAAATGGAAGAACCCATCAGACTTGTCCAAGGTGCGGGTGCAGCATGCCAGGAGAACAGCAGGGTGGGCGGGAAGCTGACCAGTCCTGCCCTCGCTGGGCAGTCAATACAGCAGGCAGAAGCAGCAAGGTGGGGTCTCTGAAGCTGTGAGGGCATCCCTGGAGCCAGTGGCGGCATCACTAGGGCCAGTGGGTGCATCCCTAGAGCCAGTGAAGATGTCCTTGGACCCAGGGGGCACTGCCTTTCTCAGGGCTCAAGGACTCTTTGGGGCTCTGGGTCCTAAGGGTCCAGGAACCCCAGAGTGGGAGCCATTGCTATGGCAGGAGTGTGGCCGCACCAGCCACCCCATTCTCATCTCTGTTCCTCAAGGAAGCCACTGAGCAGTTCTGGGCATGCTGGGGGAGGGGAGACTCTATCTACACCACAAAGGGCTTCCCAGAGTCCCAAAGGGGTTCCAGAGCTGAGCAGTCAGGCACAAAGGCAGGCTGGGGGGCTGGAGGCATCTGGAAGGCCCCTGCATCTGCCTGCTGCCCCTGGCACCTGCATCTGGAAAGTGGGTCTGTGTGCCTCACCGGTCAGCACTGCCCTGTCCGCCCAGCAGGCAGGCAGGGGACACCTGAACGCAGGTCCTACAAAGGCTGGGTGACCACGCAGCCCTTTCAGCTTTGCTGTGCGCTTCAAAGCTTTCTAGAAGCTTGGGGGAAGAATTCACACACTTATGACAAGGCAACTGTCTCTGCAGCCCAGACAGAGCCATTGGCCTCTTAAAGCATGGTGCCCATGAGGAAGCAGAGCCAGGGCCATGTCCCAGCTCCCCGGTCTGATCAGGACATGGGCAGCAAACTCTGATGCACAGGTTTGGAAGAAAGATCTGAGGCTGCGCCTTAGTCAGAGGGCAGGGATCCTGCCGTACAGCATTGGAACAAGGGGGCCATTCCCACCTCCCTCTGTCTCTTTCCCCGCAAGAAAGGAAGTGGCAGCTTGGGAAGAGTTTAGACCTGCATGGGCATAGAAGCAAGGTCAGTGCAGTCCAAATCCATTCTACTCCAGGCCTTCGCTGTGTGACCTTTGGGTAAGGTACTGACCCCTCTGAGCCTCAGTCTCCTCCTCTGAATTATGGGGATGGACCCATTCCACTACAACAGCGTCCTCAAGTTGTTGTCTGGAATTAGAGCATAAAAGTGCTTGGCAGAGGGTGACCATCAGGAAATTAAAGCTAGTTTAATATCCTTGTAAGAAATCTTGTTTTAAAGTTTCAGGTTCATTGAGAACAGGTACAGGAATAATTGCATTCCCATCCCTCTCCCCACACAGCCTCTCCCAACCTGAAGGGCACATTGACTGACTACAGTCAGTGAACCTACAGTGACACTGGATCACCCAGGGTTCAGCATACAGCAGGGTTTATCCATTGGCTCAACCTCAGGTTTTGACAAAAGGATAACAACACGTATCTGCCTTTACAAGACCCTACTGAATCCTGGTGACTTCATACTCCACCCATGTGTGCCTCCTGCCCTCCAGTTATTTATCTCCTTGACTGGAAGATTGCCCTGGATCTCACATCCAACTGCCCACATGACTGAGGATAAAGACATGAAGTGGGACTTTAAATTTTCTTTTTTGTCTTGCAACTATCTCAAGCAGGCCAAGCTGAGTCCTGGAGGGAGGTGGCTGGGGCCGGACCCAAGCCTGGCTCCCCCCCTCCCCCCCCCCCCCCCCCCCCCCCCCCGTCCCCAGCCTCTGCTGGCTCCAGCCCCACAGCCTCTCCTAGCACTATCCCGGAGGGCTTGTAGGGCTCAGTCTGCATACAAATCGTCTTGGAGGAAAAAAGACTTTTTCATTTTTTCCCCTTTTCACTTAAGAATTGAATTCATGGAACTGGGGTTGAAATGGCAGTGTGCGTTTGTGTGTGTGTATGTGTATGTGTGTGTGTGTGTGTCTGCATGTCTGTATGTCTGTGTGCACATATCTAGGGCTGGTAGGGTATGTGAGCGTGCTCAAGTGTGTGGGGGATCCATTTGTGAGGCACCCATGTTACCAGAGTTCAGAAAAACGTCTGGATCTTGGAGAGGAGATTTTAATTAGGTTAGAGTTGCCTCCAAAAAGTACTAAAATTAAATATGAATCCATAATGCATGGCATCAGAGATAATGGTATGCAAATGGGGCTGGGCCTGGCAGGGCTGAAACAGGAAGTTGGGAAGAGTAATTGGGGAGAATGTCTGGGTCCTGAGGATGCTGATGTCAGGGGGGAGGGCTGGGAACAGGGGCAAGGCTTAGCGGGGAGAGGGACATGGGTCCTGTGGATGCTAGTGTCAGGGCAAGGGCTGGGAATAGGGGCGGGGCTTAGAGAGTTGGGGCTAATGAGAAAAGGAGACCAGCAGTGGGCAGGGCCAGCAATCCTGGCCACTCCTAGTCCCAAGGCAAGGCAAGAGCTTCTGAACTCACACTTTCACCCAGTGGGGACCAGCTTCCTTATGGTGGGAGGGTTTCCCTAGGACAGAACATGTGAAATGACCACTGGAGCTGCAGTTGTGCATTTGCCGCAAGCACCTCTCACCAGCCAGCTGTCCAGCCGGAAGAAGTGGAGCAAGCTGGACCTCAGCTACAATTAGGAAAGATAAACTTGATCCTTCCAGCTCTTGGGGCATCTGAGGCTCCCAACAAGCTCTGGCTATGTTTGCAGCTATCAAATGGACCTTGATTCTTTCCAACCCAATGTTTATTCTTGAGAATAAATAAAAGATAACATCCACTAAGTGCTTTCTGCGCACTGAACATTGGACCCCACCAAATCATTTCTATGGGCAAGAGAAAATGAGGCTCAGAAACCGTGAAGTAGAGGCACGGTGGATCCAGGGTTGAAACCTAGCAAGTCTGACCCAAGAACCTTCTTCCTTAGCAGCTTCGCCAAGAGAGCTCTTAGTGAAGCCCTGGGAGAGAAGGGGGCACAACGCACACGTTACACAGGCACCTCCCCAGGATCCCCGAGTCCTCCTCAGCACCTGCGGTCCCCCACTGCAATGCACATGGGCAGCCCAGAAGTCATCGCCTGCCTGTCCTGTGCACTCAGGCAAGACCTGGTGCCTTTCCAGTCAATTTCCCTTCCATTTCATGTGTATTCAGCTGGGCTAGCATTTCCCAGCCTGGCCACCTCCAAAGCAGTGTTACTGCTCAGACAAAAAGGCAGGGCTCGCTAAAGTCAGCCCTGCTGGGTAAAATCTCTGCTTTGAAATCCAGGTGGTATGCTCGACCTCAGTTTTCTTACGGTAAACTGGGGAGGCTAATTGCTCGGGCCTCCGAGCACTGTGGTACCCGCGAATGGAACTGGCAAGGGTTTGTATGCCTCTAGCTCTAAGAACCAGACATTGGTCTGGAGCACCGCGCAAATATTAGCTCATCGACTCCTCTCCAGTAGAAGCCAGCCCTGAGATGGTGCTTCCGTGTGCCAGCCACGTGGGGCTCACCCACAGAAACTCAACCTCTACCACCCTGAGGGGTCAGACATTTTCATCTGCATCTCACAGATGAAGAAACACAATCACAGAGAAGGTCTGATCTTGCCCAAAATCAAGAGCCGGGACTTGACTGGGAGAGCATGCTCCAGTCTGGAACGGTAAGCAGCATGCCCGCTGCTCTGAGGGATGCAGACACACTCAGCACAGCACCTGCCTTCACTAAGCCCAGACAAAAAAAAAAAAAACTGTCCTCTGGCTGTTCATCGATTTGCTCAAGTGGGCCCAGTAACGTCTCCATTTTGAGACTTGTTGTTACTGTGTTTGGCATATTGAATACGTCACGGGTAGCTTGCCAGGCTTTGCCGTGCGGGCGAGATACTCTCAGTAGCTTGCTGGGCTCTCCGAGAGGGGCGGAGGAATCAAACCCCGCTCGGTTGGGCTGGCTACATGCAAGGCAAACACCCTACCTCTGTGCTATCGCTCCAGCCCACTAAGTCCAGGCAAATGATAAACCCAAGAGGCATGGAAAAGACTTAGCGTCCAATACCTACTACTGTTTAAGATCCTCTAACATCAGTTCTCCATGAACAGCACAGAGCAGAAATGTGGAAGGAAGGAAGGAACGAATGAAGGACATGCTTAGGAATGAATGTTCCCATTCTTGGTTCTTCTCAGCAGAAGTTCTGTAACTAATCATTTAAAGGGGCTGGGAGACTGGGGGCTGTCTCACGGACCTAAGGATGATGCATAGTAAAAGCAGGGCTGGGGCTGGGTTCTATGTACCCTGGAAAACAAACTGATCGTTGCTTTTTTTTTAAATGGTGTCAGGGATTGAATCCAGGACGTCACATATGCAAGGCATATACTCTACCACTAAGCTATGTCCCCTGAATCCAAACAGTTCTCCAAAGCCTGGATCCACTCTCCCAAATCCCAGGCCAGAAGAAAGCCTGCTGTGTGTCCCAGAAATCTCCAAGTTACCAAGCGGTTCTTGGGCGTGTCAGGCAGAGGAGAAAAATGGGATGGGAAGCAGCACCAAGGTTTCTGAAATAAAAAGTGCAGAGCCCTTCCTTTGTGTGGGAATGAGTGCCAGGGGGCCATTGTCTATTGAGTTTTCATCAAAGTAATTTATTGATCAATACAGCTAACATGGCCAGTTCAGCGATTTTGTAAAAAATCACCCATGTGCTGGATGCAAGGGGCACTTTACTGGATTGAGGCGAGCAGGGCCGGCGGGATGGGCCATGCTTTATGGCCACTGGGAGGGGGCCCTGGCCACTCGTCTCTGGCTTTATCTTCATGACAAGAGAACACTGGAGCGGAGAGAGAAAAAGACGGGCTGGTCTTTCAGCTGTCTGTCTGCCTGGCAGCAAACACCAAGACATTTCTGCTTGAGGGCCAGCGTCGAGCTGAAACCCAGCGGCAGGAGAGGCGGCGGCACGAGTAGCAGGCGCCGTGTGGAGCTGCCAGCCAGCAAACATGGCCCAAAGGCAGGAGTCAAAGGGACCTCACCTCTTCCAGTGCTCTCCTTTCAGCCTCTGCTATGTGCGTTGGCACTTGGTCCTGTCTTTCCTCCTATTCAGGTGGGAAGAAAATGAGACAGGCATCTTGTTCCCAAGGTCACAGAACAACTCGAGGGGGAAAGATGGGGAGGCCTTCAGATCCCGCGTACGGAATGGCCCAATCCAACACTCGCTGGTGTCACTCCGGACACAGATCTTGCTGCCCAGGAACCCTGGTCGCTCTGTGGGCCAGGTGGATGGTCCTGCCCGCAGAGTTCTCAGCAGGGCGGATGGAGCAGGACACAGATGAGCCTATGCTTGGCACAGGGACGAGAATGCCACTACTGAAAATACAAGTATCCTGAAGGTCTGGCCCGGGCTTGGGCTCTGTGGGAGAGGTCGTGGTGGACAGAGCCAGTGACCTGCACTCTTGCCCATGATTCGGCTGTGCCTGGGAGTGTTTGTGAGCTCTTCCTCCAGGAGTGTGGGCACCCACTGTGGCGGCCCTCTGGGAAGGCGTCAGTCAGGACCTGAGGTGCTGTGCTGCCCCAGAGTGACTCAGCACCATCAGCTTGCAGGGTTTGGCGCACCTGGAAGTTGGGGTTTGCAGGAGACGGGAGCCCCGCCCCTGCGGAGAGCTGGGCTTGGCCCCTCAGTGCCTATGCACTGCACACTCTGTGCTCGCCAAGATGGGACAGGCTCAGAGAGTCTCCTCAGCTGGGAGCGGGTCACCCACTCAGGCAGCGCCAAGGACAGATGCAGAGAAGGGACAGTGAGGCTGAACCCTGCAGAAGCAAGGAGAGGCCAAAAGAATTAATGGGCCAGTGGGACACTGGGAGGGGCCCTGGCTAGACCCTGAGCCTGTCTGGAGCTCCAAGAGGTCCCAGCAGAGCAGGGCTCATGGCTGTTGTGCTGTCCCCAACCTGTCTGTCACGTCCCCTCTCTCTCTGTCACATTCTGTCCCCCCTCAAGACCCTCACTCATGTTATTCCCCCCACTGGACATTGTGCCTCCCAGGCTTCAGGCCCGGCCACAGTGCCACCTCTGCCGAGATGCCCTCCAGCTCCCAAACCAAAGCCTGTTTCCATGCATGTGCTGGGATTCACTGCGCTTCCTGGTTTCAGTGTCTGCTCTCTGCCATCCTGTACAGGGGGGAGCCCACAAAGAAGAGGGTCTCGTGTCTCTTTTTTAGGTGGTGGGTTTGGGTGACCCCTGGAGCTGGGCTCGGAGATGGACCTGGACTGGATGGGCATCACTTTAGCGTGGGGAGCTGGCACACCCCATTTGTTAAATTTTCCTTGTTGCAGACACTTTCTGACAGTGTCCCCGGGGCCTCCTGACACCGTCAGCCCACACTCCCACTCTGGGTGTCGATGGGGTTGGGGGGTCAGTGCCCCGTGGCTCCTGGGCAGGGCACAGCTGCTCCCCCTCTGCCCCGTTTTCTCCCAGCCGCTCCAAGCAGAAGTGAGGCTCTGCAGAGAATCCTCTCTGGAGCCCCCCTCCGAGCTGGGAGGGCATCGGAAAGGGCTCATGTCTCCGTGGCCTATTATCCAGGTCCAATTAGTCGCTGGGCTGTGTCGGGACTGTGGGCCGGCGGCTGCTGCTCAGACTGCGGGAAGCGAACAAGGACAGAGGTTGTGCAAATGCTCCTGCTGAGCGCCGATGCCCACGCCATGTCCCTGTGCCTGGAAGACACGGTCCCGCCAAGGGCCTCACAGCAGACTCTCTGCCCAGCACATGTTCGCTGGAGCCTGGGCAAGGCCACCCGGGAGAAAGCAGCTTCCGCTCAGAGACAGAAGAAGGGCGGGAGAGCCTGGGGTGCCCCACAGCCCATGCCACCACTGAGGAACGGCGTTGGAGGGAAGGGAGTTGGGAGTCCAGGGGCAGGGAGCTGGAACTGGAAGGGCAGCATGGTGCCAATCGCGGCGCCCCTCCCTCCTCCCTAAAGAGGCCTTGGCCCGGGCCCCTCATCTGGAAGGTGGGAGGAACTGCACCCGCAGGTGAGGGGAGGCTTTAGGAAAGGGCTCCTGCGACAGACAGCCGCTGTTACTACAGAGATAACGGGCAGTCACAGAAGGCCACCACTGCTGTGGAGAAGCCCCGGGGCCAGGTGGGGTACGTGGAAACCAGGAACCACAGGAGCAACAAGAAAGAAGGAAAGGACCAAGTGTAGTGCCTGAAGAACAGCCTTGGTCTGCCTTTGGCTGCCTCTGGGAATCCACACCCAGCCTTATTCTGTCCCCACCCCCCTACAGGACAGCTGCCTGATGACAACAGTCTCACTTTGGGGTGGGGGCGCCCTGCAAAGGGAGATGGGGCTGTCACGTGGGGGGAACGTGGCCAGAGACTGAAATCCAAGTGTGCACACCAATTGGGGAGTGTTGGACACATTTGAAAAATGAATTCCATTTGGGGCTGGAGCGATAGTACAGTGGGGAGGGTGTTTGCCTTGCACAGGGCCGACCTGGGTTCCATCCCCAGCATCCTATATAGTCCCCCAAGCACCGCCAGGAGTAACTCCTGAGTGCAAAGCCAGGAGGAACCCCTGAGCATCACTGGATGTGACTTTAAAAAAAAGAAAAAAAATTAATTCCATATTAAAACTGAGTTAATGGCTGCGAGAGGCCCCTCTCAGGTCTCAGACCAAACGGCCACCTTCTCCAGAAAGCCTCTCCTTGATGTTTCCTGCAGATGCACTTCCCCTGGAACATTCTTTGAACTAGAAAGGCTCTCAAATGCCTGCTGCTCCTGCCTGATGACCACCTACCTCTGTGAGGGCAAGGGTGCTGGGGTGGTACACACCACACAGACCAGCACCTAACAGGGGACAGGCACAGAGTTAATGGCAATGGACTTGTAACCGGCAGTCTACAGTCCAGGGCAGATCCAGTGAGTGAGATTTCCAGTCAGTTACTGAAAAAGTTATTTCTGCGTAACCACACCTGGTCTACCTGGGTCAGATACTAGTACACATGTTGTATATAAATAAATATTCATCCTGTCGGTAATGGCTTTTATTTCTGCCTCTGCAGTCAGTCTGCACAATATTTCTCCTATTTTCATGGATTGGCAGGTGGAACAGGCTTGAAAACCACAGGCTTCTGCTCAGACAGGTCTGGCTGAGAAGCTGTGCAGGTGGCAGAGGGGAGGAAGGCCCACCGCGACCAGCGCAGGAGCCTGGCCGTCCCCTTCCTAGATGTCAGGAAGAAGGTCAGCCTACCAACATGGAAAAAGATCTGTCAAGCCGACAGGTGTTTGGCACGACATGGCTCAGAACTGTCGCGGGCCTTCCCTGGTGATAGACACAACCACCAATGTAGTTCCTGGGGTGGGTCTCCGTGTGACAGAGACACCCTTTGAGAGAAGAGCACAGAGCTTTCCGGCACGGACCCAAGGTCGGCGCAGGGCAGGCCTTTCCAGAAACCTAGCAAGCTGAGTTTGTGTAGCATGGCCGGACTACCCACAGGAAAGCAACTGGGAACCTCCCCGTCCTCTCCCTCCTTGACTGTCTCCCATAACAGGGGGCTCAGTCCTACACAGGAAACTTCAACGAAACGACCGAGAGTGCGAAACTCGTGACAGAGGAGTGGAATTCCGTCTTCGCGGCCCTGCACCCCACAGGCCCCAGTACTCTAGGCTGGGGCCTCTAGGCTCTCTCTGTGAGGAGATCTTCCCAGGCTCCGGTGTGACCACCCTCTCTGGCTCTGGACCTGCAGCACATGGGGACAGAGACCCAAGAGGAGAAAGGCATTGTTCTTTTTTTTTTTCTCCGCAAAATAAGGCTGCGGGGGTGGAGTGATAGCACAGTGGGTAGGGCATTTGCCTTGCACGTGGCTGATCTGGGTTTGATTCCCAGCTTCCCATGTGGTCCCCTGAGCACCACCAGGACTAATTCCTGATGCATGAGCCAGGAGTAACTCCTGTGCATCACCGGGTGTGACCCCTCCCCCCCCCCAAAAAAAATAAGGCTGAGGGCATCACAGAACTGCCCTGACAACAGCCCTCATGGCCACACTTGGCCCTGCGTGGCTGCCAGCGAAGCCTCTGCCCGCTGAGTCAGGCTCAGGGGCTCCGCACTGCCCCCCACCCCCACCCCATGCCCTGGCCTCGGGGGGAGATTGATGCTTGCACTGACGGATGGCTCCAATGTATTAGGTAGATAAAGAAATTGATTATTCCATAAATCATTGTCTCCATGAAAAAAAAATACCAATTTTTTTAAAGGAAAATATTGTAAATCTGGCTGAGCTTGTGTGAGCCAAGAAGCGAAACTGCTTCAGTTTAATTGTCTGCGAGTATCTCTGCTCTGGCCCCAGAAAGCAAAGTCCTCGAAGCTACTGGCTCCCAATTTAGACGTCGCTTCCCCAAGCCACAGATGGCCGAGTCACGTCAGGGGCAAGACTGATGGCCACAGCAGCAGGAGAAATCGCCAGGGAGCAGAACTTTCGCCCAACACACACAAGGCAGCATCTCAGGAGAGGAGCTAAGCTTCTGCACTTCTGTTCTGCAGGATGTGGAGAACTGGAGAAGCCTGGCGGGGTGGGGTGCGGTGGAGGGACTTGAGGAGAGGCGTGTCCGGTAGGAATGAAAGAACAATGCAGATGATGACAAGATGACACAGAAGGAGTAAGAACTAGGAGGAGGTGAGAGAGGGTGGAAGGGAGGCGTGGCTTCCCAGAGGGCTGCCTGGATAATATTTAGCCTGGGACTGGGAGGCTCCTGACTCCTCCCCAGCACACAGGGGAGGCAAGGAAGCTCACACAGGACTCTCAGAACTGTGGCGCCTAAATGGTTAAGGGATGGTGCCCTCAGAGAATATACCCCACTTCCCAGTGGCCCCCCTGCCCCCACCCCACCCCAGATTCTGCAGTATGCAGAGTGGGCGCTCCATAAGTGTTTGGTGAATCAATGAGTCAGCCCAGAGTCCACGTGAAAAAGAGAGGAAATAAAAACTAAATTACAAACAGCATAAAAATAGCCACATTTCCAAAGCAGATTTTTCTGATTCTGCGAATCCAAGCAGGAACAGCAAAAACAAAACCCAAAAAAGACCCATTCACTAGTTCGGGCTTGATGCTTGAAGCAGCCCTACTGTGTGGACCCCTGAGCTACTTCCTCCCTGCCTGTTCTGGATCTCTCTAGCTGCTTCTGGGGTTGTTGGCATGTTCACTGTAGTGCCTGAGAGCCCAGTTCTCTAAAGCACACCCCTGACTCAGAAGCAAATGCCTGTCCCTCTATCATTCCAAGGCCCTTAGCTTCTAGTCCAGGCGTTCCCACCCAACTCTTGGTATCCCAGGCATGACCACCTGGACCCCTTCCTTTGAGACACACTGAGTGTGCCAGTCCTGCTTGTGAGGGGCCTTTGCCAACACCCAGTGCCAACATGAGGTTTCTCAGACACATCCAGGTGGCAGAACACCTGGTGCTCCCGGGGTTCTTTGGGGGAACTGCCTGAAAGCTGGGACACGTTTAATTCCCATCACCTGAACAGGGAGTCATTTTATTTACTAGCTGCAAATACAGCTCTGTTGTAGGCGTTACAGGGCTCCACAACTCAGGAAATAATCACGCAAAAAATAGTTTGAAGAAATCACATTTAGCAGGATATAAATACATGACACAAGTCTACTTACCAAATGCAACAGGAGCGGCTGCTGCTGACAAGCAGAGCAAAGACGCTCAGGATCAGGTAAAACATTTGACAATGGAATGTTCACTCGTTTTGTCATCTGCTATTGCTCCTGAGCAGACAAGCTGCACAAAGCACCAAAGGTTTAGCAACGATTTGCATGTGGGAGAAAAAAATAATAATAAAAGGTGGGGGTGGGGAGGAGAATTTCACACATTGGGTTCATTTTCCTTTATGGAGTATTAGCCTATTTGAATAAACACAGATTGTCCTTACCAGCCTACTGTGTGCCGACTCCGCACCTCAGTCTGCCAGATTCCTGGAGGAACCAACAGCACTCAGGAAAAGCCTGTGTCACCAAGACTTTGCAAGGAGCACCTCACCCTGCCTGGAAGTGTCAGCCGGGGATGATACTCACTGGCTACCCAGAGGTCTGGCTGCTCTCCAGGGTGCTGATCGCGGAGGTTAAGGGTGAACTTTAATTTCCCTGCCTCTTGCCAAACTACACAGGGTGTATCATTATCTGGGAGCTTTTACAAACACACATGAATCTGATTTGTGTTTCTCCCTCAATGTGGAAAAATGGTTTAAATGTCTGTTTTCCCACCATGAGTGTATGTGTGTGTGTGTGGCGGGGGGGAGGGGGGAGGAAATAAACCAAACCTAGTTTCTTTCTCTTAAGACTGCAAATTTAAAACCTCAAATGCGAACAGGTGGAGGGGGATGAGAGAGGTGGTGGGGTGGTGGGGGGGGTTCTTCACAGATGGGTTAGAGAACCTGGTTTCCATCTCATTTTCCCCGGGTTCACCAAGAGAGGCAGCACAAGTTATTTCCACTTTACAGCCCTCATTCTCCCTCTCTAGAAATTAAAAAAAAAAAGCATGAGGGCAGCTCATTGCTTCTGAAGCCCCAGCATTGGAGGGTGCCTCTGCTTGTGCTCTGGCTCTCCATGGACTCAGCAACTCCCAACAGCGTGACCTTGTCTGAAAGACTTCCTGAGTCCCAAGGAAGACATAAGACTCAGCTCCTCCCGTCATAAACAGGGGTGTCAATCTCTGCTCAACTCTCCCCCACATCTTGTCCTCTGTGCCCCATGAACCGGCCATAATTCAGCTAAACCTGAGTGTTACCCATATTTTATTTATTGATTCGATGTTACGAGACAAGTGAAATAGACGCTGTCACCTCTATTAAACTGGGCAGGAAAAATAGAGTGTGGCAATGGGCTCCTTCCGCCCGTAATGCTCATCCGTTTCCTGGGGCAGGGAGGTAAGACAGGGAGGACACAGCCCTAGGGGGGATGCCTGTGTGGGGCTTCCCCAGAAATGGAATCACCCTCACTCTCAGCCTGGCTGATGGGGCAGTCAGGGTGGCTCAGACAGTGGGAGCCCTCGGTTTCCCCACCTGCAAAGAGAAGACTACACTCAGTCATCAGTCTTGGTCTAAGGAAGACAACTGGTGAGACCCAGTTTGGGAAGCTTGAACCAGAAAGGCAGACCTCCCACTGTGAGACCCTTATAAGCACCCTGTGTGGAGGATACCTACACCCTCAGGGTCAAGTGGTCCAAGTGAACTCCCTCTACAGCCTGAATCACCAGGTTAGCTACCGAGCGGACCTGCTGCCTACACCTCCTCATGGGGCAGATCAGGAAAGGCAGGAAGACCATGAGTCTTTGCCTGGGTCTCTTCCTGAGGTAGAAAGCTATGCTACTCTTCGTGATGTTACAAATCCCACAGCACATAGGAAGACTGCCCGTGGTCTGTAAGAGGAGGTTCTACCTCTCGGAATCCCCTTCTCTTCCAGGACACTCCCTGGAAAGGTCTTGACCTAGGAGATGTCAATTAGATGATTCAGAAGAGGCCAGTGGATAGCACCAATTCCTCAGCTTCATAGAAGATTCTAACAAAGTTTTTCATGGTATGGTCCACGAGAAAAGTGTTGAACTAAAGGACAGGGAAATTAGATGGGTTACCATCAAATGATTAGATTATAAATGATCTCACTTATTCAACAGATGAATCCACCTACAATTAAGTATTAACTCCCTACTATGTCATAGATGGTGCTAGATGTACTGGACAGATAAAGAGACCACTAAGCCATCTCTGGCATAGTTCTCACCTATTACAAGTTAGTAATAGATTTACAAAACAGCAATTCCTATGACAGGGGTGTGGTGGGGACTCCCAGGAGGTGTGAGACAAGAAAGGTTTCCTGGAGGAAACGCCATGCTTGCTGATGCCCAAAGGGGCTTGAAGTTGGCCAGAAAGAATGAATCACAGGGACTCAGGGTTGAGGAGGCACAGTGCTTTCTGAGTACCTGGAGGCTGAAGACCTGGGGCAGAGAGAGTGCAAGAAGGCATCACTGAGACACTGCCTGTTGCCGACTGAAAGGAGGAAGAAGCCAGCAGAAGTGTGAGGCCGGTTCAAGAGGAGAGTGGTAGATCACAGACCCCTGAAGAAAGTCCAGAAACTTTTGTCATTGGTCATTTCCTGTCCAACATGCTGATGGCACACTTGGCATAAGTGAAGGAAGTCTGGCATCGGACTCAGATGCCAGGAAGCAGGCCAGGCAACAGAAAGGAAGGA
Organism: Sorex fumeus; assembly: GCF_029834395.1. Classification (NCBI taxonomy): domain Eukaryota; kingdom Metazoa; phylum Chordata; class Mammalia; order Eulipotyphla; family Soricidae; genus Sorex; species Sorex fumeus. The sequence continues at coordinate 52,038,102 of NW_026606104.1, forward strand.
AGACACAAAAGCACCACTGCCCAGAGAAGTGGCTCCCAGCATGCCATCTCCGTGGTGAAGAACTAATAAACCACTGCCCCACTGACTCCCCTCATCCAGGGGGAAGCCATGGAGGAAGAGGGAGTGGGACATGCCCACCTCCCCAGGATAGAGGAAGGGGGACCGGCATTGGGTGGTCCAGAAACAGCTAGAATCACCGCCCAGAGGCCTTATGATGACTTTGCTAGGAATAAATGATGGGTCCTGCCTTCAGGCTCAGAGGATCAACTGCCAAAGAGAAGATGAGAGAAGTGAGAGATCAGCACCCGTGCCTGTGCCAACTGCCTTGTGAGTCTCTGAGACCACCAGCTGCCCAGAGTGAAGTGGCAGCTGAGGGTTGAAATAATCGGGACTGGAGAACTGGCTGCCGGAGTGGAAAGCTGAGGGGAGGGACACGCACACAGGTTTCAGAACATGTACAGTACCATGGCGCCACTTAACTGCACCCTAGAAAAACTGAGTAGCATGAATCTGGACAAAAAGGTCTTTACATTACAGAAGTTGGGGGGCACTGCCAAGTGGAATAGGGGGCAAACCTAAACCAGAATTAGTGGTCAAGGGGATTGTGATGGTAACAGCAACAGCGAACACTACCAGGCACTTGCCAGGGCACAATACTTTATATGCAGAGACTTATTTAATCCTTATAAAAATCATGAGGCAGGTGCTATAATTATCACTATTGTTACTATTATTTTGGCTTCGGGGCCACACCCAGCAGTGCTCAGGGTTTACTTCTGGCTCTGTGCTCATGGATCACTCTTGGTGGGACTTGGGGAACCATATGTGGAACTGGGGATCAAATCGGGGTGAACCACATGCAAAGCAAGTGTCCTACTGGTACTATCGCTCTGGTCTTCATTATAATTATTTTGAAAGAGTAAACCATCTGCCCAAGATGTTCCATGTAGGAAGCAACATAATCTTCAAACTCGGGCTGTCAAATTCTAGAATCTGTGAGCATGTCCACAGTTTCGGATGCCGAACCTCACAGATTATCAGATTATTAACACCTATTGAGAGCTTCCTGTGTGCCAGTCGGTGAGACTTTCTGCACAGATCCCAGGAGGTCCAAACTACTGTTATACCCATTTCACAGGTGAGGGAATCTAGGTTCACAGAAATGAAGTGACTTTACTCCAAGCCACTCAGTTGAGAGAAGGGAATGAGAGTTGAAATGGATTTCAGAACCTCTGCTTTCAGGGTCATAGGTTACCCTCCACAAACTGCAGGGAGATATACATTTTAGAGGGAAATTTGCCACCAATATTGGAGTAGGTCAAAACATTTGCCATAGGAATTGAGTATAATTCAAGGACTAGAGTACATGCCTGACATGTTCTGGGCCCTAGGCCCTCTCCACCTCCCCAGCACTGCTGGGCACGACCCTGGTGGACGCCAGTACTATTAGGCTCAAGCATGTCAGGCCAGAGTACTGGACCTTCAGGCCAGTACAGCCAGGTCAAGTGTCATGAGGAGGAGGCCCCTCCAAGCCTCCTGAGCACTTTTTGGAGGCCCCTCCCTGCATAAAAGATCATAGTGGTAAAGAGCAAAGCCTGGTGAGTATGTGGGGAACTCAGTACTGCTGGAGGTGTTCAATCAGAGACCACCGGTCCATAGGGCGAGGGTCTCCCAAAGATTTAGAGCAGCTTCCCCAGATGAGCAGCACCAATGCGATCTGGGAACCCCTTAAAGAGCAAACTCTAAGACCTCACCTCACAACTCCAGCCATGGGCTCAACAATCTGTGCTCGACAGGCCCACCGCAGACCCTGCTGCATGCTCCTGTTCACAAACCAGAGGTCTAGAATCACCCCAGGGGCTCTTTCCAGTCTTCGGCGGAGACATGAAATGTGATGCCCAGAGCCCTGTGAAGTCCTTGGCTCTCTGCTCCTGCTTTTCCGCCCAATTGGGCAAGCTTCTTGGAAACGCATATTTCAGTTCTGCAAAGCAGATGCAAGAAGGCTTTGCAGAAGTCCCCCTCACTCCCATATTTAAAGAGCTTATCCCTGCAGTTGTTCTGAGGATGCGATCAGCCCTCGTCCTTGGGCAGCCTGCCGGCATCAGGCCCTTTAATAGTGCCAGACTTCATTGTGTCTCGGGGACTGGAGCCTCCTTTCACACCGACCAGCACATCGACTCCTCCCGGCTCCTCTTCTTCCCTCCGCCATCCCTAGCCACCATTCAGTGTGGCACCAAAGGAGCTGGAGTCCAAGCCGCCACTCCCCCTGGATCTCACTCCATCTCATTAGCTCCGATCTGTAAGATCACCGAGGGACTCTCTCTTCCTCGCCTCGTTAACTGTGTCTCCCAGCAGCACCAGCAATGTCTCTCCCCTGAGACCCAGCACCCAGCTGCAGAGCCTGGCTGGGCCATGCTGGCCTGTCCAGGAAGCAGAGACCTTGGCCACCCTACTCAAAGACTGATCAAGGCTCCAGGAGACCATCTCTCAAGCGCACTCCCTGAATGGGTTCTTCTCAGCTCTGAACACATGGAAAATGCATTTCCACAAAAAGTCTGCCAAAGCGGAAAGAACCGGTACCCCAGGGGCTCCAAAGGCAAAGTTGATACTAAGCCAAGAGCTGACCTACAGAAGCATCCCAGGCAGGGCCCTCCTGCCACCTCTCTGCCCCCTATTCTGCTGGATAACTATCCCAGCTGCTGGACCCGTCCCTCACACCGCAGGGCACACAGGCAGCAGAAAATGCCCGCCAAGAGGCACAAGGACTGAGCAGCAGGATGGTCATGAGGCAGAAGGCGCGTGAGAATCAGACCCTCTCAGTGGTTGGGGTCTGACGGCAGAGCCTGGCCTCCCCCTGGGTGAGCCCCCTCACTTTCCTTCCAGCCCACATGAAGCACCAGGCACCGTGTAGCGCCTTCTATACCTCATCTCCTTTAATCCTCACAATAACCACACAAAGAGAAATGAGGTTCAACCTCATGGAATTCTTGGAGGTCAAAACCAGCAGATTTTGGTTTAACCTAACATTAACAGTTGTCGCATGCAGAGGAGGAAGTGGGGACTCAAGTCTCTGCTAGGTCCACCCCCAAACTCTGATGTTTCCCATCACATCAGACCCACACTCGCCTCAAACTTGGACACGGGTTTCCAGAAGCCAAGAAAGAATAAACCCCTACGCACGAGCCCTGAGCTGACACTGACAGTGGAGATTTGCCAATGGGGGAGGCGAACTGAAATGTGTGAAATACGGTACTTGTCTCCAAAACATTCCATCCATCCTGCCTCGAGCAGGGGCCATGCGCAGTGCCCTGGGCAGCCCTGTCGATACAGGGAGCAAAACGTAGGCACAGGAGAGAAAGCCGCAGACACACCCACAAGCTTAACCGCAGCTGAGGTCAATAAGCACAGCAAACAAGGTAGAAAGGTCACGGGAGGCAGGGGCGGAGGGAGAGTGAGCGCTGGGAGCCACGAGGGCCAGGCTGGAGCTTGAGACAGTGTGAGCAGGGAGGTAAGTCCAAGGAAAGCAAACATGGTGGGGCGGAGGTGCAGAGGGCTCTACATAGCTGCCCTGGACCATGGCGAAGGGAGACAAGGGCACTACAATGACCTATTGTCTTCACCCCCAGGCCCCTAGCCTTCAGTCCAGCCGCTCCCTCCCAATCAAACTCCATTAGGATTTTGTCTCAAGAGCACAGAGAAGCAGAAGAACATATTGACTGTACAGTAAACAGGGATGTTGGCAGGCTCCCCCAAACACACACACACACACACACACACACACACATGCATACATGAGCGGGCATATTAATGTATACACAGACACATGGCACACATAGGCATGCACACACAGGTACACATATGCATAGGTGCATGCATATGTGCACACATGCACACAGCCACACAGCCACATACATGTACATATGTGCACACGCATATACACAGGCATATAGGCACATGCATGAATATGCACACACAATCACATGCACACACAGGCAAACACCCATACAGATAAGCACAACACATGCACACATAGGCACACACAGGTACACATAGGCACGCACGCACACACACACACACACACAGGCTCAAGACAATGAGGAACATGAAAACACAGATTTGATGGGGCTGGAGCAATAGCACAGCGGGGAGGGCGTTTGCCTTGCATGTGGCCGACCTGGGTTTGATTTCCAGCATCCCATATGGTCCCCCGAGCACTGCCAGGAGTAATTCCTGAGTGCAGAGCCAGGAATAGCCCCCGTGCATCACCAGGTGTGGCCCAAAAAGAAAAAGAAAGAAGAAAACACAAATTTGAAAATGATGCCCACACTCACACCCGCACACAAAGGCAGGGGTGTCTCTGAGAGCCCGTACATCCTGCTCCCCAGCCATCTTGCCACACACCTCGGGGGCAGTGCCAACTCCTTCACTCCTCGGGCTGCAAGAAATGTTCCTCCCTGGACAACATTTCAGCTTTCTGAAAGGACATTGCAACTGTCTGACTAGGGGCAGCCCCATTTCAAAGACAGGAAGACTGAGGCCCTGAACGATAGCACAGTCCCCAAAAGCACGGCTCTCATGTCCACAAGAGATTCCTGGCAACCCTTCCCCCTCAGGCCCCCAAGGGGAGGACAATCGGGATCTGCCAGGGAAGCGGTGTGGGGCGGGGCAGAGCAACCGCTCCTTTGCCATGCCCCTGCAAACCCCCAGTGCACAGCGTCTTTGGGCCAGACAGCAACACCCACCCCAGGCCTACACTAAGGACCTCACCCCAAGAGGTGGGGAGGGAGCCCTCATCAGGACAGAATGCAAGATTTTCACAGGAGATGACCATAAAACCTATTGTCTTGGGAAAGGTTGGCAGGAATACGGTCACACCTCAGGGGGCATCCATCCATCCCTGGACCTGGGGGAGAGGCTTGAGAAGAGACCAGAAGCCAGGACCAGGGGGCGTGTGCAGCCGTTCTGAGTGGGGCGACTCCCCACCTCTTCCTGGAAGTCAGCAAAGCCCTGCTCAGGCCGGCCTCACTCCGAGAACAACCCCACAGTGCCCACAGACCCACCCCCACAGCAGGCCAAACCCAGCCCAGCCCCTGAGGCCCCACCCAGCACCCAAAACCACAGAGGCAGGGTCTGGCGCTTAGACCCCATGAAAATCATCAACTTCCGTTGTTCTCAGACCCCTCAGACTGCACAGCCAGGGCGGCTGACCTGCCCAGATGCCTCCACCACTCACTCATTGTGCGAGTACAGGCAATGGGATACTTAGTTTCCTCCTGGGCCACAGGCTGAAACTATGCTGGGGGCATCCCTTTGACTGAGCACTCACTGCTCCCCCCCCCCACACACACACACATACCCCGCTTCTCCCCTCCCCCGTCCTGCACCCACTTAGGGCACCGCAGCTACAGAGAACCGGCAGGCCCGAAGAGGGTGGTTCCTGTTTTGATTTTGCTCCCGACCAGGTGGGGTCCCAGGCAGGAGAAGCTCGGGCACCTCAGCACAGGCACACTGCCCCCTGGTGCTGCTGTGGGGAACGAGCACGCGGGAGAAGAGGGCTCCAGCCAACCAGGGCACGGCAGCGCACCAACCCCAAAGGGGGAGGCGGCAGCAGAGCCTCCACCCCCACCCTCAGCACCCCACGCTCCGCTGGGGAGGAGGACCAGCGGGGCTCTGCAGAGAGGGCCCTTGCTCCCCGAGCCAGTGTCCGCCCGCCCTCGCTGCCTTGTTGCCAGGCGGGGCCTGGGGGGGCTGGCAGAGTCTGTGCTCTGGTCTCCTTTCGAGCGTCCCAGAGAGGGCGGTCCCCGAGGACCGCCGACTGGAACCGCAGGGCAGCGGCTTGGTCTCAGCACAGTCGGAAATGGTTCCAGTCACTGGACACACAGTGGGTGCCTCTGCTCAAGGAATACTGACTCCGCGTGCAGACCCTGTACTACCCCCCAAGCAGACAGCTCCTTCAGTGTGTGTGTGTTGGGGGAGGGGGTGTCAGGGATCTTCAGCACCTCCTCCCAGAGGTGACTGTTTTCCAGGGATGTGGAGATGAGGGACAGAGCGTATGTAGACGTGGAGGTCTCAGAGAAGAACCCCGAAACACGACTGAGCAGCCCTGCATTCCTGGAGGGGGAGGAAGTGTAGCCGGCCCTCTTGGCCCTCTTGGAGGGAAGGTGCAGGGCGGCAGAGGCTGGTCCTGGGGTGGGGCCGTGGGGCTGCGCACCAGGAGGCTGCCTGTGACCTTGGCAGGGGCTTGTGGGAAGGCAGTCTCTTGCGTACCCCTGCATCAACCACCTCTAAAACCCCAAGATCATCCTGACGTCAAACGCCTGTTTAGCGCAGTGCGAGGCGAGCACAGAGAAGCCATGAGACTTGGCCCGGTGCAGGCGGGAAGCCCGGGATGCCGGAGCAGCTGGGCTTCCAGGCAGGGGAGGTAGAAATTCCTCAAGTGAATGCTTTCGAAGGCCCCTAGGGCCACTCCCAGGTCTTGTCTGAAGCTATTTACTTCCAGGGGGAAACCCTATTGATCTTCATTCAACTCCTGTCTGCTCCTACACGGCAGGGATGTTTCAGCGCATCACCAGCCACTGCGAGAAATTCCTCATTGTTTTACAGGCAGCGGCTCCCAAACTCTGGAGACAAACGCACGTTCAGGACCATTTGCACGAAGAACTGGGATGTGGGCTGGGAGCTCTGGGGGGTGGGGATGGCACCCTATGGAGAAAGATTGAAGCTGCTTGCTGGGCCCCCCAACACAGGCTCAGGGCCCTGCAGCTGGGCTCAGCTCAGTCTGAAATGATGAGAGTCCAGAACGGAGCCCTGCTCTCTGCCCCCAGCCCCTCTCTTACAAAGGCAACCACCTGCTTGCTCTCTCCACAGCCATGGCTCTGCACCTCTCCTCTAGCTGGCTGCAGAGCCCCGCCATCCAGTTGCCTCCTCCTCCCTCCCTCCCCCTGCACTGCCACCTCCACCATCACCACCACCACCACCACCACCACCACCACCACCACCACCACCACTCTTTGCTTTCCTTTTCAAATGCTAGGCTGGTCCCCATCCATGGAGATATAGTAACATGAGAGGAGAATCACCCGAGACACAATGGTGCCACCATCCCCACCAGCCTGCCCTCCAGGGAACTTGGAAACCTCAGACAATCCCAGACCATCTTGGGGACCAGCCACCAGCTTACAGATGGGAAAACTGACACTTGACATTGACTGGACCTAGGTGGGCCTGTAAATTGGTGAAGACAAAGCAGAAAAACCCAAACCCTGGGACTCTCAGCCCAGCGCTGGTCCCTCTGCAGCTCCTGGGTCAAAGAAGCAGGAAATCCACCAGAAGGTCCTTCAGCCCCACTTGGCTGAGAGCACCCCCGCATTAAACCGCTTTCCGTGGGTTAAGATCAAGTTTAATTTGAACAATAATAACGATGATGATAATAATAATAAAATGCAGAACAATATGCCTTGAAAGCCTTCAATGAGCAGCACTTGATAATCACACACAGAATACATCTTCCACATATTCATATAAAATAATCAATGATCATTTTTTTCCTGCAGACTACAATCCAATTACTCCCTCTCCCTCGCTCTCTCCCTCACTCTCCTTTGTTACTTGCAAACCATCCAAGCAATCAATGCCTTGACCTCTCCCTCTGATAGACACAATTACAAAAAGACAGAGCAATGCAATTCATCTATTCAAGCCAGATTGTTTGAACACTTTGTCACACTGCTGAGCTATCCATCTCCTTGTCTAAGAGGAAATTTCAGCCCCCATAAGAGGCACAAAGAGAGGGGGCGGGAACACTGCTCCCCAACCCTGAGAGCCCCTGGCACACCTGCAGAAAAACCTTCCACCAGGCGGGTGTGGGCACCGCCCCATCACTGAGGAAGATTCCACTCCCCACTCCCCGCACAGTCCCTAGAACACAATTCCTGGCCTCCATGCTGGCGACCCCCACCTGAGCCCCGAGAGCCCAGGACAGGGCTAAAGGGGAAGAAAGAGGGCGTAGACCCAGTAAGGGGTGTACTTGGTATCAGCCAGAGTATCTATCTCTCTGTATGCCAGGTCCACTGTAACCACCCCTCCCTGCCCTCGGCTGCTCCAGCTGAGACTCAAGCACGGCTGAAAAAGACACAGGCTGAGCCCTGGGAAGCTCCGAGGAAGCGCTGAGAAGCCAGAGCCCTCCGGTCCCTCCTCCATCCTGCTGGCACAGCTCCGGCAGTCGGTCACGTTTGGCATCAGCACAGCACCCCCGTTCTTGGGCTGGGAACCAAACAGGGCAGGCTCTCAGATATAAATGACCTGGGCCGACACGCTAATTAATCCCGGGGTTTAATACGAAGAAGATGAAAAGAGAGGAGGGCTTTGCCTTCCTTAATTGTATCACTACATGCTGTACCCAAGAAAGGGCGGGCAGACAAGCTCAGGGCATCCCCTCTGGGCATTTGAGGGACCCCCCCCCCATTCAAGTCAATTTCACAATTAGGGGTGACAACCAGGACATGTCCCGGCTCTCCCCAGTTCATCTTTTTTTTTTTTTTTCTGGCTGCTTTGACCTGTTCCTCCATCCAGGGCCCCAGACACCTCCATCTCTGGGCTGAGCCACACAGCCCCTCCCCATGGTGCAGGGGCCAGGGAAGAGGAACTGCAATGCGTGGGCACATGGCACCACTGGGGTCCCCTCTCTTCCCTCCGAAGGGCACCCAACTATACAGGCCCCCGCAGAAAGAGGGAAGGATGGAGAAAAGAAAGTGCTGATCCACGTCTCCTGGAATGAACGGTCACCCAATTTAGCACTGAGGCCGGCAAAAACCCAGAGAACAGGTTTCAGTGCTTGGCTGGGAGCAGTTCGGGTTGCAACGGGTTAAGCCTGGGGCGGGCTCCCAGTCCACTGCCTCCCAAGGCAAAGCCCATGGCCCAGCTCTCTCCCCCGCAGACGTGGAGTTTAAGGGGAGACAGACCCTTTAGGACTTCCCACCGTCTCCTCAAAAAAAACTCAAGTGCCATCACCCAGCGGGCGACACGGGTTCCCCGCACCCAGCTCTGGCAGGTCAGGGTGCGCGCGGGAGCCGGGCTGCAGGGGAGCAGAACGGTTCTGCTGAGCTCTGCCTCGCCGGTGCCACACGCAAGCGAGGGCTTCTGGAGAACCCAGGCGGCCCTGGTGGCGGGCGCGGGGCCTGCGTGGCGGAGGCTCCCGCGTGGCCAGGCCGGGCCCAGCGCTGGCCACGACCACGGATACCTGGGACACGTACGCCGCCCCCGTACGCCCCCGCGCAGCCCAGAGCGCGGCCACCAGGGTTCCCAGGGCGCCCACAACAAAGTTAAAGCCCCAAGTAAGAGTCTCTAGCAAGAAGAAACGCTGAGCCGCCAAGCCCCTGAGAGCCGCGCGCAGCCCCGCAGCCGCCGCCAGCTGCCGAGGGCTTGGGGGCTAACTTTACAGACTGCTCGCGCACCCTCTTCCCCGCTGCTCGGGGCGCGCTCCGGAGCTTCCTCTGCACGCCCTCCCGCTCTGCCCCAGGCCCGGGAGAGGCCTCGGTCGCCAAGCTCTGCAGGATCAGCCAGCGGGGTGCTGCTCCTCCCCTGCGCAGCAACTCGAGGCTGCCAGGGGGTCGCCGGCAGGAGGGACGCCCTCTCCCGCCCCGTTGCTCCCCGGACGCGCTCTCTGGAGCGGTGGCCCAGGTAGAGGCCAGGCGCCCGCGGGCAGCGAGGGCTAGAGAGAAGTTGGCGCCTGTCCCGGGTTTGGTTCCCGTTCCGTGGAGCAATCGGCTCCCACAACTCGATCTGCGAGCGAGGGTGCCGGAACGCCCGGGAAGCGCGCCCGCAACTCGGTCGAGGCCGGAATGCTCCGCTACACTCAGGCACGTCTGGCCTCTCAATGCGCGCCAAGGGCCCCTGGCCCGGCGCGGCCCGCCGAGGCCTCCGTGCCAATAAGTGAGGCCCATGCCCCTCGGCTTTGGAACTTTGTCCTTACGGGCACGAGCTCCCAGGGGTGCTCCCGGGCCCGGCTGCCCGCGGCGAGGCTGGGAGGGGTGGGGGAAGATAATCTCTTGGGATCGCGTCGGCTGCTCCCACCCCGTGCCCGCCCCCGCCCAGGCGCACGCAGACCCCCGACTCCGGGGAGCTCTTACCGATCCGGATGACGTGGGGCATCCCGCGCGAGTCCGGGATCCAGAAGGCGCACACGAGGAGCCCGGCCCAGTATTCCCAAACCAGAGTCCGGAGGCGCCGCCAGGGAGCGGTCATCGTTGGGCGCCGCCGAGCGTGCCCGGGGCGCGGCCGTGGCGGGCTCCCTGGGGCGGGCAGCTCTAGGCGCCGGCGCGCAGCAGCCCCCGAGGCGCCGCCTGGCCCAGCTGCCCGGCTCCGGCTCGCGAGCGCCGCTGCGAGTGGGGGGCGCCCCGCGGCGCCGCGCACATCTTACTGGGGGGCCGCCCCGCCGGCGCCCGCCGCGCCCGGCTGCCGCCCACGGGCCGCCCGCGAGCGAGGCTCCTGGGGCTCCGCTCGGACTCGGCTCCGGCTCGCGTCGGCTCGGCTCCCGCGCGGGCTCCCACCTGCCCCGGCTGCCGGGCGCTGGCGGGCGGGCGGGCGGGCGAGCGGGCGGGCTGCACGCGTCTCCCGCCGCTCCTCCTCCAGCCGCCGCCGATGCTATCGCCCGGGCTCGCACAAAGCCCCGGAGTGGAGTTGCACGCGCACACTCGCGCCCAGCCCCCTCCCCGCGCCCTGCCTCCCGCCCGCCCGCGCTCCCTCCGCGCACTCCCCCGCGCACACGCGCTTCACACTCACGCCCGCCCGGGCGGACCCTCGCGCGCTCACACCTGCACGGGGGGCGCGGGGGGCGGGGAAGGGCAGCCGGGCCGGCCGGCCGGCCGAGCTCGGGGCGGGGGCACGCTCGGAGATCCCGGTCCCCGCTCGCTGCCCAGACGTCCCCCCACCGGTCCCTCCGGCTGCGGCGAGGGCGCGGAGCACGGGCGCTGGCTTGGCGCGGCGGCGGCTGCCTTAGCGGCCCGAGCGGCTGCGGGAGGCGCGCCCGCGGGAGCACGGACACCCCGGGCCCGCCGCGCGCGGGACCTCGCCTTGCAGCTCTCTGGCGCGTGGACGGGACGGCAACGGCGGGAGACCGAGCCGGGCGGCGGATTGTCCCCGCAACCCCATTGCTCGTGGAAGTTGAGTTGGGACCGGGGCTAAGGGACGACAGAACGCAGCGGCTGGTCCGCGCTGGGGCGAGGGGACGCCTCGGCAGCTGTCAGGGGTGGGAGAGCCCGGCCGGCGGGCCCCCCCGGACCGCGCGCTGCCACTGTTGCCGCTTTGGAGGAAAATGGCTAAATCCCGAGAGCGCGGCGACCAAGAGCTACTCCCCGTTTCTCCCCCGCCAAGCACGCAGGAGGCTCCCGCGGCCCCAGCCGTCCTCAGAAAGGATAAAGAGACGCTACGATTCTCCGCGGGACGAGTAGGGGCCCCGTGGGAGAGCCAGCTAGAAAGGGTTAAAAATAAGAGCGCCGTTGTTTATTAGCAATAATAAATTTTTTTTTCAAGTGGCGCTGGGCGTCGAGGGAAGGGAGCAGGAGGCAGCGAATGACGCAGTTAGGCGAGTTTAATGACCTTTTTGACAGAGACAAAGCGGTGCCGAAACAGTAGATAAATAAAGGGGTCTGTCACCGGGCAGCGGCTAGGCTGTGTGTGAATTTATTTTTCTCATTTAAATAATTTGATCTATTTCATCATTCCCAATCTCTTCCATTTGCCAGCTGCCTGGTAAGAGCTTGGCCCCCAACGTCTGAAAAACAAATCTTTAATTTTCTTACAAATAGACTATGAGTCGAACACTCGCTGGCCCGTGAATTTTCCAGTCCTCCTTCCCTCCCGGTGTCAGGGGCAACATGGGCGGCCTGGCAATCTGTGGGGACTGAAGCAGGCACCATGGCCCATCCTGGCCAGGAGGAGGACAGGAGGGAAGTGGCTGAGGGGAAGAGAGTCCAGGTGCCCCCTCCTGCTGCCCGGGTCACCTCGAGCCTGTCCTGAGAATCTCCGAGAAGAGTAGACAGAGCATGAGGGCACCCACGCTGCGTGTTGGCCACCCGTGGGCCCACCTCACCTCACAGCAGCCGAGCTGCTTGCTGGTTTCGGAAGCAGCCACTGGAAAATGCTGCCCAAGGGAAGGCAGCCTCCTGGTGGCCAGTGATACACCACTCCCCTCCTGGCCTCTGGAGGAAATCAGGAGGAGGGGCGGGGTCCCACACTGAACAGGACCCAGTTGGGGAGAGTCTCTTCATCTAATACTGGACGCCCCATCCCCATCATCAGACAGTTCCTACAGCTCCAGGGAAACCCCAAATTCTAGAAGCTTTCTCAGGAAGAAAATTCCTGTATCCTAATGGGGAGATGGAGAGAGGATGGGTGGCAAAACTTGAAGTTCAGGCAAAGCAGGCAGGACCCAAAGCATCCCTGGCAGCACCCTGGGAGTGTTGGGGACAATGGGGGAGCACTCTGGGTTTGCCAGAAGGTGGCCTCGGATCTGGGGAGGGGGAGGGGACACGTGGCAGGGCAGGGAAACTGAAAAAGCAGGAGGGGAAAGTTTGGGAAAGGGGCAGCATTGCACCCCAAGGGGAAAGTATGGGAAAGGCTAGAAAGGAAGGAATGAAGGTGGGAGGGAAGGTGGAGCACCAGGGTGTTTAAACGCTTGCAGGAGAAAGGTTCTGGAGAAGGGAGGGATGAAGGCAGAGTGGGCTCTCTCTGGAAGAGCATCCCCTCCCCTGCAGCCCCCAGACACCCTTGAAACAGCAAGAGCAGTGGGCTGTGCTGCAAGGGAGGGAGGGTAGGAGGGAGGGCAGGAGGAGGGCTGCAGAGAGGAAAGGAGAGGAGGGAGGGAGAGAGGCAGCACTGCAAAGTGGAAAGGAGGGAGAGAGGGAGAGAGGCATTTCTGCAGGGAGGGAAGAAAGGGATGGAGGGAGCGTAGGGGGGAGGAAGGAATGGTGAAAGGAAAGAAGGAAGATAGGGAGGAAGGAAGGAGGGAAGGATGAAGGGGAGGAGGAGGAAGGGACGATGGAAGGAAGGGAAGGAGGGAGGGAAGAAAGGAGGGGAGAAGGGAGGAAGGGATGGTGGGAGGGAGGGAAGAAGGTATTGGAGGGAGGAGAGGAGGAAGGAAGTGGTGGGGGGGAGAAGGAGGAAGGAGGGGGCCCTTTCTCAGTTGCTCCAGCTGCTGGATCAAGCTAAGCAGCCCCGCTGAAGATCTGGGCCCAGGACTACCTTGCTGGTTGTTGTTGTTGTTGGAATGTGTCCGTCCCATCATCCCTGGATTGGGAGAGCAGGCTGTTGCCAGTTTGGGGAGACCTTTTCTTTCTTTTTTTAATATTTATTAGTGAAACACCATGAGGTACAGTTGTAGACTTACAAGTTTTTGTGCTTGGGTTTCAGTTATACAATGATCGAGTACCCACCCCTCCACCAGTGCCCATTCTCCACCACCAATGATCCCAGTATCCCTCCCATCCCCCCATCTCCCCCCATCCCTCCCTGCCTATGTGGCAGGGCATTCCATTTTGTTCTCTCTCTCCTTTTGGTTGCTGAGGTTTGCAAAAGAAGCATTGAGTAGCAATCATGTTCGGTCTATAGTCTACTTTCAGCATGCATCTCCCATCCTGGGAGGATCCTCCCAACACCCTTTACTTGGTGTTTGGGGAGACCTTTTCTGTTATGGAATGGCTTGCAATTGAGTTCAGAAAAAGGTCCACGCTGGAGTATATCTCTGACCCTCAGTCCCGGCGGCTGGCAGGCATCACGCAGCCAGTCTTCAGAGAACCCTCTCACTGCCTCTGAGGGGTGAGCTGCATGATTTTTCCATTTTACAGGTGAAAATGGAGCAGTCCAAGTCATATCCCTTTCTCTTTTCTCCTTCCCTCTCTCCTGGTGGCCAGGATCTGTGGGTGACCGGCTAGGTGTGCCTGCAGGCCTCTGTGACTCTGGGGGCTCAGGGCTGACCAGAGTCCGATCCTGTGGGCCAGCACAAGGGGCAGGAACTTGCAGACCCGCCTCACCTCTGCTAGAGGCCAGGGCAGGTGACTCTTGTACAAAGATGGGCCAGGAAAACAGGGATTGGGTCCTTGACTAGAAGACTTTGGGGAGCTGACACCCCAACTCATCAGGAGGAACCTGTGGCCTGCCCTGCCACCCGCCAGTACCCAGGCTGGCAGCCTCTCAGGCGGCATCTCCGGGGATCTGGGCCTTGGAGTCTGGCTTTGGGGATTGTTGGTAAACAAGTGTATGCAACCGCCAGGCCTGGCTCCCCTGCGAGGCCGCCAGCTCCGGATTTATGAGGCCTCCAAACCTCATTCAGACTAATGCAGCTTTTCATTCCGAAATAAAAGGGGCCCTGTCTGAAAGGACAAGTGCTCCTGCATTTCATTAGCGTCCCCCTAAAACGGCTGAGCTGGCCCAAGTCACTGCCAGGGAGATTCATGGCTCCCACCGGCTCACAGGTGGGGTGGGAGGAGGAGAAACCCATGGTGGCCTCCCCACCCCCACCGCCCGCCCCTCCCGGGGCCCCTCCCCGGCTGGCTCAGGGGGTGCCCAGTGGAGGCCAAACGGGCTTCTTTGGATGAGTCCCCAGTGTGTGTATTTTGTTTAGACTCATCCACTCCGGGCTCTCAGTGCCCCCCAATCACGCTGAGTGATGAGACCCAGGGCTCGAGTTACGGAGATTCATGATCTCCGCTTCCCGGGAGCGGGGGCGCAGGCGGCTGCCGAGTGCAGATTCCTAGGGCTTGACTGCCCTCTGCCGAGGCCTGCCTACCTTCTCCCTCAGGCTGCTGCGGGCAGGGCACTGCCACGGGGCCCCAGCTGCTCCCCTGTCCTCTCCCGCAGGCCTGGAGGAGCATCTGTACTGGTGGTGAGAAGAGGCGAGAGAGCAACTTGCCCCCACCCACCCCGGAGGGGGTCCGGGAGGAGGCTGCGGCAGCGGCAGTGGCCACTCTCAGTTCTGGCTTGGTCTTTGCCAACTGCCCTGGCATGAGAGTTCTTCCTTCAGGACTAAACCTGTGCCAACACCACCACCCCCTCCACTCTGGAGGCAAGCCTCGGCCCTTCCCTTCACAGGATCCTGTGAGCTGCCTCAGACCCAGGGGGCCTTTGTCCCTCATTCCTAGCCCGAGGAGAGAGGCTGGGTGATGGCTGGGGGTGGCTGGGCTGGCTACTGGCGCCCGGCAGCCAGCCCAGTAGAGGCTGCATCGCCTTAGATTTTTGTCAACAGTCAAGCAAGTTCATTCCCAGTGAAGTCAATTCCTGTGTTTATTGTCAGCTTAACCCGCTGCTGCGAGTTATTTCTCAGCAGTGAGGGAGACAGGTAGACAAGTCACCAGAGATATGTTATTTCACTGACATCTGCGTTTCAGTAACTCCAGTGCAGCGCTGGTAGTGGAGGAATAAATGACACCCAGCATCACTCCTTGGATGGCGCACAATGGGGCGGCATCCATGGGGTCCTGCTGCCCAGGGGGCAGAGAGGGGATGAATGTCAGTCCTCTCCCAGGGGCCAGCAGCTGATTGGCTGTTGGGGATGGGGCCGTCTTTGCCTGCTCAGGCATTGTGTGGATCAGACCCTCCCTGATTTATCGTGCCGTCACCGACCTGTCCTCACAGACATTGCCCAGTCACTTCATTCATTCGCTTATTTTGTATCACTGCTCGATCGTTCCCTAGTTTCCAGATTTATGCCCTCCAACCTTCACGTTTCCATCCACTCAGCTGGTCTGTCCACATTCACTGGGCCATGTGGTGACTCTCATTCACTCCTTCATTCTTTTGTTGTCCCATTACTGGCTCACCTGTTTGCTCACACATTCATTCACTCGTTCATTTGCTCAGTCCTCTGCTCTTTTGTGAGTCACACCAGGATCCCCCCATTCATCCTCTCCCGCAGCCTGTGCTCACCGGCATTCCATACATCTGCTCATTCACTGGTTGCCAGTCATACCTGGCCTCCCCATCAGGCAGAGCCACCACCGGCCTGCTTTGCCCCACGCCTGCTTTCCAACCTGAGACGCCTACCCGCTTTCTGAACCATCCATGGGGTCCTGACGACAATGTGCTGAGCTCCGCCTGGGTCCTTCAGGACCCCTGTGCTGGTGTCTTTCACTTGATCACAAAACTCAGCCACGTTCAGGACTCAGAGAACAACCTTGACCATGGAGACTGTCCGGACAATGAACTTGCCGGAAAGACCAAGGTCCCCCAAAGACTGGGTGATGAATAGAATATTAGTGGGGCCATGCGATGCCACTCCCCAAGCCAGGTGGCACACTGGCTTCCATTCGCATGATCTCTTTGTCCTTGAAACAACCCCAGGAGGAAAACACGGGCTCTGGGGAGTCCAATAACAGGCTGGCAGGGAGCGGGGCCCAAGGCAGCTGCTGCATGTGCTTTTCTACTCAGTGTGAGGGGAGAGAGCAGGTGAATAAGCAGACGAACGAGGAGTGAGGGGGCAAAGTGTGCAAGAAGAAGGAAGTGATGAGCAAGTGGATGAACAGGGGGACAAATGAACGACTGTGAATTGCCTGAGCACAATGAATGGGCTACAAGACTGAGCTTCAGACACACATTTCTTGGCCCTGAGTCCGGTGACTCCCTCAGTCCCTTAATAGTTAGTTCCCCTCTTCCATCCTCCCCTCCCACCTTCAATGCCCAGTCAGGGGGCAAAAGCACAGCTAGAGCACGAATTGGCCAACAGCGGGTGTGAACAGTGGCTGTTTCCCTAGAAAGACCTTCCTAGGTGCTGAAAGGTGGTCTCCCTATCCTGCCTGGGAACGAGGTTCCACAGAGAGGAGGCTCGAGAAGAGAGAGGGAGAGGGAGAGAGAGAGGGCGGGAGAAAGACAGAGAGAGAACGAGCGAGCGAGCGAGAGAGAGAGAGAGAGAGAGAGACTCACAACACAATCACAGCGCAACGAGAAAACAAACAAGTGAACTTCAAGTTTGCCAGACTTCCCTGCCCGAGGCCAGCTTAATTAAAGTTGATGTAGAATTTTAAAGTGGGAAAATAATTAGGGCAAGTGGTAGGAAAGAGACAGAGGAAGGAAAACAATGTTTTGTTTTGTGTTTTGCTCTCTCTTAATTATGCCACAGACTGTCTCTCCCGTGGATCCCATCCTGAGCCCGCCCTCGCCAAGATTCCAGCAGGTGGTCCGCTGTGTGAGTGGCGCAGGCACACCTGTGCCTCTCTGGCATGTAGGTACAGCGTCTCTCTGCCCGCAAGAAAGGCACGGTGGCAGGCAGCCAGACTGCGAGTGGAGGGCACATGAGGGAAGGAGGGCCCCGAGGTGGGGGGGCACAGGCTCCTGGGAAGGGATGCCTGGAAGTCAAATGGCTGTGGGTGCTGAAACCCAGCGGCCCCATGATGTCACATACAGTTCTTGTGGGGACTGTCCCCTCTCTCACAGTACAGCAGGTCGCCCAGTGACACAGCCTCCGCCCAGCTGGCCCCAGCAACTGCAGCAACACCTCTGGTGTGTGTGCCCAGACAGGGCCACGGTGGCTAAGAGTCCAGCTACAGCAGGGCCCAGCACCAGTCCAGCCCGACGAACCCATGTGCCTTCACTTTGCTGTTGCTCTTTCTCTGGGGCCTCCGTCTGCCGGGAGCCGGGGCACAGGGAGGCCTCGGGTGCTTGTCAAAGTCAGGCACAGTGACAGGGCAAGTCAAAGGCTCATCTGGGCAAAGAGAAGGTCAAAGTCTCCAAGTTTCCCTGGAACAGAGCTGGGGTAGACATACAGGAACACTACCACCCTACCCGCACACATGAGTGCACAGTCATGTACACACACACACACACACACACACACACACACATGCACGCATGGCATCCATCTCCAACAGGTGCAAGTGTGAGCTCAGGAGGAGGTAGACATCTCATCTGATTGGCCGTCTTCTCATCTGCCCCTGACTAGGGTCCTGAACAGTTGGCTTAAAGTTCTGGGGCTCTATTTCCTTTCTGGAAAAATAGAGCTAGTCTCAGGGCCCGAGCGATAGAACAGTGGGGAAGGTGCTTGCCTTGTACACGGTTGACCCAGGTTGGATCCCCATCCAGGATCCCATCTCATGCCCTAAGCACCACCAGCAGTGAGCCTTAAGCACAGAGCCAGGAGTAACCCCTGAACACCACCAGGTGTGGCCCCCAAAATAAACAAAAAGTGGGGATAGTCCTAGTATCTGTCCTGCAGGTGGTCGAGAAGATTCAATGGGTTACTCCGCACGCACAGTGTATCAGATAGCACCCGGCACATGGGTAAGACAGCAATCGGTTATAGAACAAGGATAATTTGTTCTTAGAGATGAACTCTCTCTGCTGCACGAAGAGGTTGGAATTCAGGATGGACCCAGAAGGACACCTTTCCCCTGCAGCATCCAGCAGAAGGAAGCGGCGTGTACACACACACACACACACACACACACACACACACACACACACATGCATTCTCCCCAGGACTCATGGTGGGGGTGGGAGATGCTTGATCAGCAAGTCACCTTCTACTCCCCACTGTCATGACATGGACCCTAAGGAAGTAGCTGGGTAGGGCGTGGCCGGCAGTGTAGGGGCAGAGCAGGTTAGGGCTCAGCCCCCAAGCCTGTTCAGTTTGTACATTTCCCCAGGGATCCTTCCTCCTCTCGAGTCCGCCCCAAGTGGGTGTTGTCTTAGACCTGACTTGATCCCGTATCGGACCCTCCTTGCACGAGTCCAGGATCTGCTCATTCTTGGGGAGCTTCCCAGGCCCTGGCCTGAGAACCATCCAGAAGAACCCGCTGAGAAAGAGAGCACACCTTCTCCCCACCTCAGCCTCAGCTGGAAGGCTCTGAAAGCCTCAGGAAGGGCTGGGGTCTTTAGGTACCAAGGCCCTGCTGCCTGGGGCTGCTGTCCCCCCAGGTGCAGCAGGAAGACACAGGGAAGCAGCAGGGAAGGAAGGTGTGGGGTGGGATCCGGGAGTCGGGCTGAGGGAGGAGGCCGGGCTGCAGGAGTCAGTCTGGTGCTATCCTAGCTCAGATGCCAGGAGGTCTGTGTGATGGGGTGCCTGTTCTGCCAATTGGTTTTTCCCAAGCACCCCTCCCCCTGCCTGCCTGGGTGGGTCTGGGTTGAGTAAACAGACAGGGCTGGACAGGTGCCAGCGACCACAGCCTCCTCTCTCTGATTGGTTCTTTCCCTCTGCTCACCCAGCCAGCCCATCCCTCTGCTCACAAACTTGCATGCACAGCCCCATCCAAGCGTCAGGTTGCTCAGAACAGCAGAGAAGCCCAGAGAAGCTCAGAAAAGCTCAGACGAGATTGAAGACAGCTGGAAGCCAGGGGCTGGGGATCAAGGTTTTGCTCCTCTTTCTTCCCTGCTCCAAGAGACCCGCTGTGGTCGCTGACTCGTGGGCAGTGTGATGGGTCAGGGGACAGGGGTTTTCGATGCGCTTTCTTCTCCAGGCGTGCGGCACTTAGAAGAGCCAGGACGGGACCTCTGTGGCTTTCTCCATGACTCCTCCCCTGGGTGACCTCAGAGAGTGAGCGCTCAGGAGTGGGATGTGCCCCCATGGCATTGGGACCCCCTGGCTGACTGCTTGGGATCTTGCTGAGTCATGCTCTGGAGGCCAGGACACAAGGGTGGGGCTGCAGACAAGGAGTGCACAGCCACGGCCGGGCGCAGAGGGCCATGCCTGAGTCTGCACACAGACCAAGAAGCAAAAATAGAAACAATTTCCTGCTAGCTCAAAGGAAACCACGCTTACACCCATCATGCTTGAAGCTCCTTCCAAATATCAGTGCAGCTGTTTCCCTCCGCCTTTCATTCACTCCCTCTGGGTGGGAGTCAGGGGTGACTCATGTACAGAGAAGCCAGATGCAAGTGGGAGAGGACCTCAGGGTCCTGGGGGAAACCACAGGGACAAGGAGTAGAGGCTGAGGGGTACAGGTCATGACAGGAAATGTAGGCGAAGACAGAACAAGACAAAGGGACAATGTGGGCCAGGTGAAGGGAAACTTGTCCTACAGAGGGCACAAAGGGACAACTTGGGGCTTATACCCAAAAAGGAAGCTCTTGGGAGTCAGGCAGGAATTGGAGGAGACAGGTGGGTACTGTGGTGGCCAGGAAAAGGCAAAGTGGACAGAGGTATGGGTCTGGGGCCCCCAGAGGAAGCAAGCCCTATAGGCAGTCCAGCCCTGAAGAGGGAAGATGGCATGGTGAAGGCTTAAGGAGGAGCGAAGGGGAGAGCAGGAGGTGAAGGGGGACACAGATGCCACTATGTGGGAGCCCCCGGTAGGCATAGACTGGATTGGTTGACTCCTGTGCCCTGCAGAGTTGCTGTTATTTCTGAGCAAGCAGGAGCTGGAGCATCTCCACCGAGATGTTTGCTGGGCCAGCCTCGGGGTCCTGCTTGGTTCTGAGGCCCTGTCCACAGCACCTGAGAGGGGGGAACCAAACTGCCATGTGCTCACAGCCTTAAGCCCGAGGTGAGGCTGGACTGCTGCATGCACACAGCCCCGAGGTGGGCATTGTATTGCCGTGTGCACACAGCACTGAGGTGGGTGCCGAACTGCTGCATGCCCAAGGGCCTGAGGAGGAAACTGGACTGCTGGGTGCACATAGCCCCAAAGAGGGTGCTGGGAGGCTGCGTGCACACAGCCCCATGGTATACCCTGCTCCAGCAGTGTCATGCTCTTCCGCCTCTGCCCTGGAGACCCTTTATGGCCCCCAGGAACAGAACCTCAAGAGATCAAATAGTCACTGTGGGTGGGGACACAGATGCCAGTATGTGGGAGCCCCTGGTAGACAGAGTCTGGATTAGTTGACTCCTGTGCCCTGCAGAGTGAAGCCCTAAGACCCCATCTCTGAGTTACTGGTCAGAATCTCATGGGGATGTTTTCCAGGTATCATTCATACATCATAGACCTTGTCTATTTTAAGCTCACCTCTGCGATTTCCAGTCCACATCCAACGTCATGATAGCATCCCCAAGCCAGGTCTCTGGTCTTTCTATCATCCTCCATATGACCCCTGGGACAAGTGATCTCTCGGGGATCATTTTGACTCCTTGCCACACAGGTGTAGAGTCTGGGAATATGTGTGTGAAAGATTCCCCAGGGACTCTGGGATAGTGGCGCTTGGAGACAAATCACTGTTGGGGGAACTTTCCAAAATACAAAATGTTGAGGAGGGGGCTCCATTACATACATGTGTGTATGAATGTGTGTGAGAGTGAGTGAGTTTGGGCAATTGTGTGGGAGTGTGTAGTGGGTGTCTATGAGCAAGTGTGTCTGAGTGGGTGTGAATGTATGAATATGTGAGTGTGTGTGAGTAGTTTGTATATGAGTGGGTGGATGGGTGTGAATGTGTGTGGGCATGTGTGTAAGAGGAAAAGTGTGTGTGAGCAGGTGGGTGTGAATGAGAGTGTGAGTGTGAATGTGTTTGAATATGCATGACTGTGTATGACTGATGTGAATGGATATATGTGAATGAGTGTGTGTTTAGGTATATGTGAGTAGGTGTGTATGAATGGGTGTGTGTGACTAGGTGTGTGGGTGTGTGGGTGTGTGAATGTGAGTATATGAATGTGTGTAGATAGGTATGAGAGTCTGTGGGTGGGTTTCAATGGGTGAGTGTGCATCTGACTGTGTGAGTGGGTGTGTGTGTAGATAAGTGAATGAGTGTGTTGAGTATCTATGTGTATGAGGAGGTGTGTGTATTTGGGTATATACGTGAATGAGTGTGTGTGAGCAAATATGTGTGAGTGTGTGGGTATGTATATGTGAGTCTATGTGGAGGGAGTGGCCTTAAGGAGTCCCTTGCACTCTTGGGCATTTATTTCGAGGCCCTGCCGTGTGCCCACTTGCCCAGGGCGTGGTATAGGAGTCAGCCCTTAGTCGTCTCAGCTGTCCTTGAAGGGAGGCGTTCTGGGTCTGGCCACTGCTAGGACACTGAGGCCCTGCAGGGATCCTGCCTTCCCTCCTGGCCGGCCAGTCTCACCCTGGCCACTGCTGGTTCCACAGCTTCCCCCTCCTTCCTGCCTGGTTCACCTGCTCCCCTTCATCCCAACAGCCCCCCCACAACCCAACCCCTCCCTGCCTTAACCTTTGCACGGGCTCCTTCTGTACCTGCACCTACTCTCTTTCACTTGTGCTTCCAAACCCAACCTCCGTGTCAGCTCCGTGAATCTGTCTCCTGCACACCATGTGCACCGGGTCTGACCAGGGCTGGCCTGGCTCCGGGGCCTATCCAGACCAAGGAACAGTGCTGATCACTCTGCAGCTGCCTGTGAAGTCCTCGGTGTGGAGACGGCGGCACCACCTGACCCCTGAACCCTCCAGAGCAGACCCGAGTCTGCAGAACAGCAATGGTCTAGCCGGGACCCGGAGGGGGGGGGCATTGGCGGTATGTCCTGCCAGCTCTCTTCCGACACTGATTCTGTAGAGTGACCCATTCCCCTCCCTGGGTTCAGGCTGCCATTTTCCGAAAGCCAGGACGCCGTGCCTCACTCTGCAGGGGCGACACTAGCTTTCCCTTCTCTCTTGAGTGAGCACATGAGCACCGCCACTCTCCTGCCTAGCAGGGCCCTCGGGAAACGCTTGGAGAACGAGTGAGGGCTTGTGTGAGCGAGTGAGTGAGCCTCATCTTCTGGGTTCCCCGACAAGGACTCTGTCTGGCTCACGTCTTCCTTCCACTTAAAGATGCCTGGATCTTTCCTGACTCCACTTATGCCGGAGGTTAATTCAAGTGCTTTCCAGCTTAGCAAGCAATAAACAATTCGGTGTTGCAACGCGTTGTTCTACGTGTCATATTTATGGATTGGACGGGGGGAGGGGCCCGGGGCCCTTATTAAGTTCAGTGTTACAGGGAATGTTACATGCCCTTCCTTAATTACTTTTCCTTCCTTTAATTAGATGTTGAGGGGAGTGTGCCCCGGGGAGGGGGACTGAAAGTCACTGCAGAGAAGAAAGGTGTTGGTGGCACCCTGCCATCTGACAGGACAGCATTCATTTGTGGGGGTCAGATGGAGGAGGAGGGCGGGAGGGGTGGGGGGGAGGGAGCATCTCTTTCTGAAAAAGACCCTGTGAGCGGGGAATCCTGGGAGCGTGGTTCCTGCCTGTCTTCTCCTTGATCCTTCTCCCGGCCCTCTCTTCCTTCCCAGTTTTCTTCTCCACCCTGCTAGGAGCCGTTCAGCCTCCTGATGCCACATGCGCCCCACCCATCCTCCCTGCCACCAAAGTTACATGACGAGAGGCGGTCTGGATGACATACATGCCCCTTTGCGTGCCTTTGATGGGGAACACCAGGCCCCTCTCAGCTTGGTGGGGGCGCCCTCCAGCAGAGGCCTATCGTCTTGCCCCCATTCCTTTCTGGAGCGCCCCCTACAGGCCCTGCTTGGGGATATCCTAACCAAGCACTCATGCAAGTATGTGCTGGGTGCTTCCAGCTGATCGTGGGGTGACTCTGGAAGGCAGGTTCCATGATCCTTGGGGAGTGCCTGCCTGCCTGCCCGTGGCAGCCCCAACCAGCCTTTGAGCTGCACACCCAGTCTTCCCCTGGTACCCCAGCCGTCTGAGTTGCTGGAGAGTCTCTGCAAACTAAAGAACATGAGGCACCACTTTCCAGAACGGCTGGAGCTGCTGGGGCAGCCAGTACAGCTGCTGTGGCTGTATCGGGCATCTGACAGTGGGGAGATTCCTCCAGGACCCAGTTGATGGGGGCCTGGCGGGACCCACCATCCCTCACGCAGTCCCACTCCCAGTGCCAAGACTCTTCCTCTTCCACTGCCTGTGGGGAGACGAGCTCCAAGCCCAGCCCATCTGCTGCCTTTTCCCGAGACTCCCGAGACGATCCAATTCTGCACACCAGATGGGAAATAGCATGTACATTTCGGATGGTGATTAGTGTTTTTGTTTTTTTCCCCAAACGCTGGCGTTAATGGAGCTCCTTCCTGAAAGTAAATTAGAGAGACTTCAGTTTGATGGAGTCGCATCGACCTCCACCTCCCCACCTCCCCACAAAGGCAAGTAGAGCTGTGCATTACGGCTGTGCTCAGTCCAGCCCCACCCTCCACGCTGACCAGGCCCCCCACTCTGCAGAACCAAGCCGAGCAGAGGACAGGTTTACTGAGCTGCAGAGGAACTTGGTGGATCCTAGAGATATCCACGCACATAACATCAGATGGGGGATCCCTTAGCCATGCACAGGCAGGTGTGATGGGCCACCATCTTGCAAACATCGGTGCATGTCCATGATCTCTGCCTGAGCCAGGAGTTGGGATTTAACACATGCATCTGGACTTTTATCAGTCTTTATGACTTGAAAGGATGTTCATTCTTCATGACTAGGTCTTCCCATTCCTTTGAACACAAGAAATGTATGAGGGTCAGCTTCCTGGCTGGAAGAAAGAATGAGCAAATGAATGAATCGCACAATTGAGAGATAAAAGCATTCCTGAACAAACAGTGCCCCTTTTCCTCATATTTGCAAATCCATACACACACGAAGAAATAATTTAAGACAAAATATTTGATATTATACTTATACATGTTACTGGACCCGCTCGAGCAAATCGATGATCAACGGGAGGGCCTTTACCTTTTTTACCTTATATATAAACACTTATGCAGCACGGACATTACATGAAAGATACTGCAGAGTTCTCCCACATGGTCTTGCAAGTTCTCATTCTAATTCTGCGCACGCCCTCGGGTGGAGGTAGGGGTCAGAGAGGTGGTGACCTGGCCAGAGATCCGAAGGTGGCAAGTCTCAGAGGGAATAGTTGAGTTCAGGTGTTGTGGACTCCAAAGGGCACCTGATCCTGGAAGCAGGATTGGAACAGAAAGTGGAGTGATCTGGTTGTTTTTAGAAGGGCGAAGCCTTGTTTCAATCAGCTGCATTGGGGCCAGAAAGCCTGGCTGCTGGGAGCCCAGAGAGGTGCAGGGGAGGCAGAGGGGGAGCCTGAGGGTGATGAGACTAGAGGCTGAAGTTCTCCATTCCTTGGAGGTGCCCTGGGTCATATAAAGGGAGATGAAGGTGAAGGTGGCTGGGAGGGCAGAGATGCCACTTTGGGGCAACAGTAAGGTCTGGGGTTGGGGGGGGCAGGGAAGTTAGTGTGGGTGACAAGGGACAATGTGGGATCGCTGGATTTGAGATAGCAGTAGATTGCCCATCAATCAGAGCTTGGAAAGAAATCAGACGCGTAGGGTCAGATTTGGGAGGCCGACTTCACTTGCAGAAGGAAGGACGCTCTGAGCGGGAAGGCGCAGGTGCGGGAGAGAAACTGAAGTGGAAGCCTGGCAGGGCGCATTCTCAGGGCCAAAGTAGGAGGAGGAAGTACAAGGAGGGTCGCCTGAGCAGGCTCACGCTTGGCAAGCCCACAGGTTCATGCTTTTGTGGAGCCCTACCATGCACGTCCACACGTCTGTGCCATGCATACACGTGCGCCTGTGTGCAGATTGCACACATGGGCAGGTGTGCAAGTACACTCAGCTCCCTCTAAGTGCCCAGAGACACGAGGACTCATCCGACTGCACGTGACCTGTGAACACAGGGGACTTCTGCACTCAAGAGTGGTGAGAAGAGGCAGGTAGGTGAGCAATGAGCACTCGAGGCTCCTCTGTCCCTGCGGCCTGGGCAGAAGCAGGGGACAGTGTCCACCTGAGAGTGTCTCTGAGGCAGCTTATCTTCCTAGGGGTCTGCCTCCACCTGTCCTGTGGCCTCCCCCAGTTCTGGGACAAAGGACCCCACAGTTCAATGCCATCATGCCGGACCCCCTCTCTGGAACATGCTCAGCTTTGTGTGCCGTAGCTGGGACACAGGGACGCTGGTTATGTCCAGTCTACCACACATGTGGCTGTGATGTGCAGGAGGGTAGACGGGAACACGGCTCCTCTGGGCCTCTGGATCTCTGTCCACAGGTCAGTCTGGTTGGCTACAGCCATGGGGCATCGAGGCCTCCGAGGCCCAGGAAAATCAGCTTATGGCTGCCCGCTCTGGCTTACTGGGTCTCCTGAATCAGGCCTGAACAGAGGGAATATCCCTTAGTGTTGCTCCTAGAAGAACAGACTGGAAGACAGTCACTGAGACACAGGCAGGGAGATACAGGAAGGTGGGGGTGGGAGGGGAATTGAGGCATCCTTGGGGGCCAATCCAGGCCTGAAGCTCAGATGCCACAGGGCCCTCCAGGTGATTTTTCCCTCTTCCCAGAAGGAATCTGAGTTATGGCAGAAGTTGCCAGAGGGTCGTCTCGCTGGGCCCCTGGCCGGTGGGCTTCACCCCCATGTCACATTCACTCTTGCACCAAGAAAGTTTCCCAAGTTCCTGGTCTGGAGTCTATGAGGGAAAGACTGCTCTCTCCTCACTCAGAAAATCCTCTGCCTTCTCCTACCTAGATGTCTAGCATTTAGCTTGGACTGAGAGGTTTAAACTCTTAGGGGGGCTGAGAAATGATGGCCAGTAGCTGGGGGGCATGCACGTAAGCAGGAGGCCTGGGTTCGTTCTCTGGTATAGCACAGTCCCCGAGTACCACCCGGCACAGAGATGGAGTCATCCCTGGGCACCACTGGGTCTGTCCCAAAGAACAAAAAGCAAAACAAAACAAAACCATGTCCGGGAGGAGGCGATACGTGTGGAGGAAGCCTCCGGCTCATCTCTAGCGTGTGCAGGATGTGGGAGAGGTGTGAGCTCGAGTGTTGCAGAGGAGGAAGCAGCGACTCCAAGAAGGCCCTGAAGTGAGTCAGTGGTGGGTTCGGGCTGGAATCTGGCACAGGTGGTTGAACGCCCAGAGCTGCGTCTCCGTTGTAGGAGTCCAACGAATGACAGGAGCTCAGTGTCCTCTGCAGAAAGGATCACCAGGATCTTGAGCATTCATTGAGCGAGAAGTCAGGTCCTCAAAGGGCGGGGGTGACGGGGGAACCCCTCTGCAGAACTCAGCTCTTCCTGGGTTCTCCTAAATGCAGCAACCTCGGCTTCCCCGGCTTGGGGGCAGGACTGTAGGGAGCAACCGCTTAGGATACCCTGGAAGATCTTTAACTTGGGTTTGGAGGGGCCTTTCCTCCATCCAGGCATTGGGTCAGAACTGGCCACAGGGCCCGCTGTGCAGACAGACGGGACTCTGTGTGTGTGTGTGTGTGTGTGTGTGTGTGTGTGTGTGTGTGTGTGTGTCTGTCCAGGCCTGGCAGTCCTGGCTGCTGTCATCTGGCCTCTGAGCTTTCATTTCACAGACTGGTGGGAAGGGAGCTGAGGGCTCATGTGGAGTGCAGCCACCAAGCCCGCGGTGCCTGGCCATTAGAGCTAATGCCGGACTCGTGAACAGCAGATGTGTGTGCTGCCCAGACCAGCCTCTTAGTCAAAAGCGGGCCTGCTGGTTCTGGGGAGAGCAAATCCCCATCCCGTCCCTCTCGACGCATCTCTACCAACCCCTTTTCTCCCAGGGTTCTCTTTGGGCCACTTAAAGCCCATCTGGGCCTTCTGGGAGACTATGGAAAAGGAATTCATGGAGTTGGTTTTTTACTGCCACCTACCTACTTATGTCCCCCATCCTTCCCCATCAGTTTCTTCCTCCTTCTGGAGGGGCTCAGGCTTTGCTACAAGAACCCAAGCTGTGTTACTGTGTCATACCCACCTCTACAGAAGCTGCCTCTCTGAGAGATGCTGACTTGGGGGCATCCAGCTGGGCTGGGGCTCCTGGGCAGGGAAGCCGGGATTGGAACCCCTGTTCTGGAGGGCTAACCAGGAGGCAGTGAATAGTACAATTTGCACCTACTTTCCAGATGTCAGAAGTCATTTTTGACCATAGGTACTGGGGCTGGGAAGAGAAGCTTCCTGGCACACAAAGCTGACACAGGATCTCCTGTCCTTGCCGCAGTGGGCCCAAACCTTCGATCCCAGAGACTTTCTCTCTGACCTCCAGGAGGAGCCTCCTACAAGGGCCAGTGGATCAACTCTGTGTACCACCCATCAGACAGAAATGCTTCCCCTATTCATCAACATTAAAATAACCCTGAGGGGCCAGAACGATAGTACAGCAAATAGGGCAGTTGCCTTTCACGTGACAGATTTGATTTTGATTCCTGGCACCATATGTGGTCCCTTAAGCACTGATAGGAGTGATCCGTGACTGCAGAGCCAGGAGTGATCCCTGGGTACTGCCAGGTATAGCCCCAAAATTAATGAATAAATTTTATAAAACCCAAAAACGGATCTTGTGAAGACTCAGGTAACCCTGAATGAACCAAATCATTTCCCAGAAGAGGGTCTGAGAGAGCATCACACCAGCCTGCTCTCCATGGGTAGAAGAAGACACACGGGTCGAAGGACTGGGAGTGGGTAGATAGAACCAGGACCGCTGGTCGCATCCTGCTTCCCTGAACCAGGCCTAGAATTATGAGGAAAGCCAGGGTCTGAGTCCGAAATCGAGGTCTCCCAGAAACCCCTGGACCCAGACCTCTGCATGCAACTTCCTCTTCTGTCAACTGCTCATGAGTCCACTGGGTAACGGGCTGGCTCTGTACT
The DNA here is from genome assembly GCF_029834395.1 of Sorex fumeus. Classification (NCBI taxonomy): domain Eukaryota; kingdom Metazoa; phylum Chordata; class Mammalia; order Eulipotyphla; family Soricidae; genus Sorex; species Sorex fumeus. The sequence continues at coordinate 52,066,593 of NW_026606104.1, forward strand.
CAGTCTCTGTTCTCCCTCTATTCATCCACGTGGGTTCAAAATAGTGATATGAACACTTAGCAGGGAGTAGGAACTGTAAAACCAGAATGAATTAAGCTAGTTCCTATAAGCCTGGCCTCAGGGAGAATGCTGGAAGGCCAGACAGTCAAGTAAATACATAAATACATGAGGAAGTCCAATGAGAGGATCCTCTAAGTGGGGGCATTCGGGTCTCAGGGCCTTATCACAGGGGATCTGGATGAAGACACACCAGCGCAGCCTGGTAGAGCCACAGTCACCCCCTTCCTCCTGGATTGGGTGCTTCTAATAATGTATCCTTATAAGAGAAGTCCCAATACTCCCACATCCACTAGAATGGGTTGAGTACGAATGAAAACAGAGTCAGAGGAACATGGGCTGGAACTGGGATTCTGAGGACAGGGACAGGGCAGGCTGGAATGAAGCAGAACTTGTGAGAGTTGAGCAGATGCCAGGGAAGGGTCTGGGGGAGCATGGGATTACGGACTGGAGTGGAGAGGTGAGGACTGACAGGGGCAGAGATGGCACCAGGGAAATGGGGAGAAACAGGTGAGTGACAGAAGCCGGTCTTGGTGAGGTGGAGAAGGAAACAGGGGAACCTTCTTACTGGAGCAGTGTTGGTGATCGTGGCCCAACTCAGCTCTTTCCAAGGGAAGAAGAGAGTGAAGGAGGGCATTTTTTAAAAATTTTTGCTTTTTGGGTCACACCTGGCGATGCACAGGGGTTACTCCTGGCTCTGTACTCAGGAATTACCCCTGGCGGTATTCAGGGGACCATATAGGATGCTGGGAATCGAACTCGGGTTGGCCGCGTGCAAGGCAAATGCCCTACCTGCTGTGCTATTGCTCCAGACCCAGGAGGGAGACTTTTTAACTTTTGTCTGCATCCCCACTAGCACCAAGCAGTTTGTCCAGACCCCGATAGGCATAGATCTATGCCAGCTTATGTCCACCATCCACCTTTCAGAAAAAGTCTCTCAGTGGATCTCTGGAAATCTACTTTCTTTAAAGATACAAACAAAAAATACCCCTTGACTGCACCCAAGGCTACTAACATCCCCCATCATCGCTCCACTGCTCCTTCAGGACCATGTGACCACTTTGGGAAACACTGGTTAAGACCACTGGGAATCGTCACGTTCAGTCTCCCACCTTATATTTGGGGAGAGCGTGGCCACTTGGGAAGCTAAGCTAACACAGAACATTGATACAGATGTGCTAAAGTCACCCCACATTTTCCTCACAGAGTCCCTGAGGTCACCACTCATAGTTCCTCACAGAGTCACTGAGTAAACCCTCACAGTTCCTCAGAGTCCCTGAGCACACATGTTCCTCACAGAGTCCCTGAACATACGTGTTCCTCACAGAGTTCCTGAAGTCACACTGCCTGTCCCTGACAGAGTCTCTGAGGTCACCCCTCACAGTTCCTCACAGAGTCACTGAGTCACCCCTCACAGATCTTCAGAGTACCTGAGCATACATGTTCCTCACAGAATCCTTAAGTCACACAGCATATCCCTCACTGAGTCCCTCGCAGAGTACCTGAGGACACTGCCTGTTCCTCACAGAGTCCCTGAGATCACACAGTATATCCCTCATTGAGTCTTCACAGAGTAATTGAGGACACTGTCTGTTCCTCAAAGAGTCCCTGAGGTCACACAGCACATCCCGCACAGGCCTGAGGCCAGGTGACGGGGATCACGTGGATGTTCGGTTGCCCAGTCTCCCATTTTTCAGAGTCCCTCAGAAACACCTTGCCTGCTGTTGCCCTCAGCCCCATTCCACTCCTAGACAGATGGGAGATACCCTGAAAATAATCAACAGTATCCTCTAATCACAAAATATGCATGACTGTGATCACAAGAAACAAACTCTGTCCTTATGAAGCTGCTACCATGTGTCATGTATGGGCACAGACCTTCACACGCACCCACCTATGACACACTTCCTTATGTGTCTGCCAGGGGCCCGGGTAGATCTTCCCTTTCCATGTCTGCACCTAAGAGCTTATGAGTTATGGCAATTTCCTACCAACAACTCTTGTTCATTTTAACATCGACGCCAGTGAGTTCATAAAGCACTTACTACATGCTAAGCATATGGATTACTGTTTCCCACGGAGCATCTTGAAATGCTCTTAGGTCAATACTATTAAAGTGTCCATTCCAGAGAAGATGCTCCAGCTTGCAGAAATAAGATTACTTGCCTGGGATTACACCTCTTACCTATGGTAAGGAATTTAGGCGTCTTTGAAACCCAAATGTCTTGTTCCATCTCTAAAACCTCCTCTCTCTTTCATACTCTCATCCCAGGGTTCACTGCACACCCTAAAATGATATGCAAACCTGGAGGGAGCTGAGCCACTTTCTAGAGAAAGAACAGAGATGAGAAGCGGCTCTTTAAAGAGGTCCCTGAGGGCTGGAGCGATAGTACAGCGGGTAGGGTGTTGCATGCGGCCAACCTGGGTTCGATTCCTAGCATCCCATATGGTCCCCAGAGCACCGCCAGAAGTAATTCCTGAGTGCAAAGCCAGGAATAACCCCTGAGCATTGCCAGGTGTGACCCAAAAAGTCAAAACAACAACAACAACAAAGAGGTCCCTGAGTTTACGTAGGCAAGAAGGCAGCCCCCGGCCACTCTGCTCCCCCAGGGGCGTCTGCAGCCAAGTGAGACCTTTCCAAGAATCATTTCTCCAGAGGAATTGACAAGTTTGTCAAGGTTCATTTCTGGAGCCCCGATCCTCAGGACCTCCCTCCCCAACATTTTCCTGCTCCCTGCTTGGACATCCCCATAGTGAAGAAGGTTCTCTCTTCGTATTCTTGATGGCAGCTAGGGACACTTGTTTTTCGGAAACTCTTACAAGTCTTTAACCAGACTCCTGGCCCCCGGGACTACTGAGGCCAGAAAGACAGATGATTTCATCAATAGTCACCTACTCCCTGGCTAATGGGCCTGAAACATTGAGAAGCCAGCTTATGCGTCGTAGCATTCATAACTTCTCCATCCCAGTGACTCGATTGATCAGCAAATGCCGTGCTCCTCTGAGTGATCGTTGGTGAGCGAGGGGCTGCAGCCCGCCCCCAACCCATGCCGCCCACCTTGGTAATAGCTCATGATTGCCCGGCTGGGCAGCTAGCGGCAGGAGGGACACTGTACAAGATAACTGATTGTTCATAATTGTTGACCAAATTGCATCCATGGTATTGAGCTTAAAAAAATGGACTCGCAGAAGCATCTCATATTGATCCCCGTAGGTGATGTGCAAGATGCGGCTGCCTCTCCAAACCGGAGATCGGGCATCCATTGATCTGTGTTCTTCTCCTGTGAATAACCCGCAGGGCACTGTGAGGGCTGGGCTCTGACTCAGTGTCTCAAGGGCTCACTGTTCCAGAGGTTGTGAGAGACGAGACGACAGTCAGTTGTGATGAGAGGCTGAAAGCCTGGCTCCCTGCCAACCTGGGAGACTGGCCATGTGTTCTGATCTCTTGGCGGCCTCCAGCCCTGCCCTTCTGCCTCTCAGGCATGCTTCTCTGCCTGGTGTAAAAGCTGGGCCTTCTGGCCTCCCAGGATCTTCTCACGTAACCCGGGCTTTGTCAGCATGGACCCACTGACCATCCTATGCAAGCTGCAAGGCTGTCCCCTCCCCTGGGGCACCTACTCTCCTGCTACTGCAGGACCCGGAGACTCAGGCTTTGCCACCTCTGGGAAATCAACAGTGCTGTTTCCTCCCAAGCCCCATGTGTCAAGAGGTCTATGTGGTAGGTGGTGTTGTTTCTGTGACAGAGGAGAAAACAAGGCATGGAGAGGGGCAGGCAGACATCATCTGCAGGCCCAGCCTGAAAGGTATGTGAGGTTTAGACACAGCAGGCTGGGCCACTCCATCTCCTGTTCTCACAGTCATGAGGAGAGGAGGTGATGCCTGAATCCAGGCCACGATGTCCCCAGGCACCTGAAACCACAGTGGAGCATCTGGAGTCAGAGCTCAGCGATGACATCAAAGATCCATTGAGTCTTGCCTTCCACAGCCCACGTGCGCTCCCTCTTCTTCCAGACAGGCATTATCACATTCATTTTAGAGGAAAAGCGGATGCGTGGCAGGGCATGAAAAGCGCTTTTTGTCGTCTTGGTTAAGCCATTCCTCAGGACTCTTGAATTCCAGGAGTCTTCCTGCCAGTAGGCAGACTAGCGAGCTACAAGAACTGGCAGGCACCAGAGCTGGCCTGGGCTCCAGACAGCCAACAAAATGCCCTGTCCACAGCACTCCACTTGGCTTCCACGAGGGGAGGAGGGGGTGTTTTCCAGTACACGGGGTGGGGTGATGAGGGGGAAGCCTGGAGTTTATTTCTGAAGTCAGGGCTTTACCTCAGGTTAATGACCCCACAGACTGGCAGAACAACCACGAGGAGCAGGGCAGAGCCCGCGCAGCAGGCCTCTCGCTTAATGAAATCACCCGCTGGGAGGTGAGTGGCCAGCCTGCCTTCTAGATCCATCTTCCAGCACCAGACCCCTGCTGGGTGGGCCTAGACAGCTGCTGCCTCTTTAATAAACATGGAAGCCACTAGACTCCCAAGTCCAGGGCAGGAGAGAGCAGGCCTGACGCTGAGCAGAGCTGCTCCCACCTTGCCCACCCACCTGCTGCCTGAGGACTGAGTGGGACTCAGCCAGGCCCTGACAACTTGGTGCTCAGACACTCCTTGGACACACCAGGGCCTCCTGCTTTGCTGAGAGACCTTTCTTGGGACTGACTGACTTCTCTCCTGCTTTTTGGTCCTTTCCATTCCTAAGAGAATCTTCTTTCGTTGAAGGGCTCATTGGGTTTTTTTTTTTGGGGGGGGGGGTGGTTTTTATACCTGCTTGGTTTTAAACCTCTGTCTGTATCTTCATAGATTCAGGCAAATCTTGCCTGGTTTCTGATGGTCCAAACCTGGGTACAGTCTCAATGTGCTGATGACAGGAAATTTCATTAAGAAAAATACAGAAAGGTTTTTAAAAATGCTTGCCCCACTCAAATCACTGGAGGTCCTGTTAAGACACAGAATCCTGGAGCCAAGAGCGAGCACAAGGGGGAAGGAACTGGCCCTGCAGTGGTCAACCCAGATTCAAGCCCTGACACCACCTCTGAGCACCCTGGGGAGCAACCCTTGAGCACAAAGCCAGTAGACTCCAAGCATTGGCGGGTGTATGGCTCCTAAGCCCTCACCCCAAATTAAATGTCAAAAATTTTATTTTAAAGATGTATATTTCTACGCAATCTCCCTTATTGCCACATAGGTCTGGGGTAGGGCCCAGGAATTTGCATCTCCTCCAAGTTCCCAGATGCGGTGGAAACTGATGTTTGAGAACCACTACTAGTCTAAATTGCAGAATACTATGCAGACTTTAAAAATAGTGTTGGAGAAGAATACACGTTGATTTGAGAAAATAGGCATGATATGTTGCAAAGTGGAATGGGGGGGGTAGCTGCTGAGCTGTCTGGGTAGAGCAGTGAGTCTAAGTGTGGCTCTGACTGACATGCTGAGGTGCCTGGCACAGAAGATGGGGGGCAGGGCTGGAGGGCAGGCAGGCTTGGCCTTGGCTTCTGCCTCTGCTTCTTCTCTCTGTGTGTGAACACACTGCAGCTGCTCTAAGCCTCACCTTCCTCACCGGGGAAGTGGGGACAGTACTAGGACAGCCTCCTTGGGCTCTGTAGGGTGGTGTGTGGCAACCTGCAGTGTGGTGGCAGGTATGCACTGTCATAAGAGCCCACACATGTAGTTGTGCATACATGGACATACTTATTGATGCGTGTCTGTGGAGTATCAGCGGGGGATGGATTTGGGTCAATTTTTTAATTTGTCTTTTTCCATGTCTTAACAAGTTCCAGGCTGAACATATGTTACTTTTATAATTAAGACCAAAACCAATAAATATTACATGTATACTGATTACTCCCAAATCCCCAAGTTCTTTTGTTCTGATTTCTTCAGATTTAGGTACCAGTTTGCCAGTTTGTGTGTGTGTGTGTGTTTTGTTTTGGGGGGGGAGGGGGGAATAATGCCAAACCTTTGAGATTAAAAAAGAAATTTCTAAAGACAGATTAAAAACAAAAAGGCTGGAATCTTTGAGAAGCTTAAAATAGTCTAAGAGCACAGTTTTCTGCCCTGAGGTCTGCCATCCTTTGATGCTAATCTTGGCAGCGGCCAGACTCTCCCAGACTCTCCTGGAGGCTCTGGCCAGAAGGTCCCATGGCCACAGGATTCCATAGAGCAGGCTTCTGACAATGCAGCTGGGGTCACGAGCTGGGGAACAGAAGTCTTCTTTCTTAAATTCAATCTCCAAAGCTGAGGTTGGAGGGAGGGAGATACCAGGGCAGAGCCCCAAAGAGCACTCCCCTTTCATCTATTCCCCACTGAGTAGTGCTCGGCAGTGATGGGGTGTGGTGGGGGGGAGAAGAATGAAAAATTGAGGGCTCCAGTCCATGGGGGCAGGGGCAGGGTGACCCTGGCAGGGCCCTGCCCGAGATATTGCCCTGACTCCTGCTTTGCTCTGACAACCCTAGTCTTCTAAGGATTCACTCCTGACCCTAACTCTCAGTTCTGCCTGCAGCTCCCTGTCATGGTGTAAAAGTCACCATGGACTAACAACAACTTTGTCACGCCAGAGCTCTGCTGAGCAGGTGCAGGTATAATTTCACTTCATGATATCTCACAAAGTGAAAGTGCTGCTGGGGGTGTGAACCCCGATCTGGCTGACCGTGGGGTGGGAGCCGTTCAGAGTCCAGTACTGTCCTCTGTCACTGCCTTCGGCAGACACACAGGCACCTGCTCTCCTTGGCATGAACAAGCCTCTACTCTTTCTTTCTCGCCTCTGGCTTCTGAGTCTCAACTGCGTCACCATCTGCTTCTGATAGCTCCAGGAGGTCGGGGGTGGTCTGGCCCTGCCTTTCTCTCGCACCTCTCTTCAGCCTTGCTTTATTTAGCTGTCTCCACTCCAGTGTTCCTCATATCCTCTCTGCTACCTCTGCCTCAGGGCTTTTTGCATGTGCTGTTTCCTCAGCTTGGTTTGCTAACTCCCTTTTGTGCAATTAGCCCCAGTCACCCTTCATACGTCAACTCAACTATATCTTCTGGGAAGGCTTTCTCATGGTATCCCAAATGACACTGTTGGGGATTCTCTAGCATCCTATCCCTATCCTTCATTGCACTTGGCAGTTTTCATTAGAAATATATTTTCACATTCCTTATTTAATGTCTTCCAACTGGCCTTTCTAAGTCTATGAGAGCAGACACCAGATCTGTGGCATTCACAATCCATTGAATTATTCAAGGTTAGTATTCCCAGTACATAGAAGGTTACCCATTTTGCTTTTGTGAATGAATAGATAGATGGATGGATGGGTGGATGAATGGATGGATAGATGGATAGATGGATGGATGGTGGATGGATGGATGGATGGATGGTTATGTGGGCAGTTGATGGATGGATGATGAATGGAAGGGCTGATGGTGGGATGGGTATATGGGTATATGGAGGGATGGATGTGTGGATGGGTGGATTCATGCATACACAGATACGTTTCTTCCATCTTATCCTTTCTCTGAACTTTTCTCAGGCCTGGCCCCGCCTAGGTACCCAAATCTCCTTGTTCCATGTTCTCTTTGCTCTGTCTCACGGTCTCCCGGATCTCTCTTTGCATGATCTCTTTGAACTCTCTCTCTCTTTCTCTCTCTCTCTTTCTCTCGCAGTAAAGTGACTGTCTTGCTCTATTATGGGTCCACCTTGTTTAATGGATCCAGGGAAAGGTGACATCCCCAGTCTAGACTGTGAGCAAGCAGGAGAAGATGACACTTTCCAAAAACTGCCCAATGTTGCTGAGTTCAAATTCCCTCCATAAAGGAGAAATGATAATTGCTCAGAGTCCCAAGAAACCCTTGGGGTCTATGCAGCCCTCAGTGTCAATCCTTGAGTTAGAGCTGTAAATTTTTATATCTGTGAGCTATGGGATCACCCCGGGGAGCCCAGAGCTAGGGAGAAAGATCCATAGCTCTGAGACTATGATGGCAAGCAGGAAAACCTTCCAAACCCCCAACCCCAAGAATGGTCTTCTGACACTTTCCCAAATTATTTCAGTGACCATGTGGCAAACGTCTTTGTGTTTGAAGAAAACTGCAGGGCGTTGTAGGAAGTGGAGCAGTTGCTTGGCAGTGATTCAGGGAAATTCTGCTCCTTTCTTTAGTTTCATGTTGGGTGTAATTTTTTTTTCTGATGGAAACGGCATGTGGTTCTAAGCAAAAGCAGGTCCGGATGGGCTGGAGTGAGAACTTGTCAGTGAGTCTTTGCTGAGAAATCTGACACCTTTTCCAGTCTGGGGTAGCCCAGGGACCCTTGGAGACAGTTCTAGGCAGTGCTATATCAATTGTATCATTATGTGGTAGTGAACCCTCCTGTACTTTTTTTTGCTGACCAACAGAAATGTAAACTACCACAGATTTTCTTGCCTCTGTGTTTTTGAAAGTAAAAACAGGTAAAATAGTTTTTATCACTCTAATTCATCAAACCCACTCTCAAAGCTATTATCTTTTCAACACATGACCAATATGAACATTAATGAGCTGTTTTCCATTCTGGGGTCTATACCAAGTCTTTGGAATCTGGAGTGTGTCTGACGCCCACGGCCACATTCCCAGTGCTAAGTGTCCACGTGTGGCAGGCGACCCGGATCAGATGAAACCTCTTGCTAGCCTCTGGGTCCTGAGTTTCTCCAGCATTGAGCTCCAGCCCTGGAATGGAACAGGGCCGCCCTGCATGCTCCTTCTCACACTGTGGAATGGACTTCTCTAATTGCAGCTGACTCCCAACTTCTGTGCCGCCAGGAAGAGGCCTTGTGCCCTCTTTCATGCTCCCTACAAGCTAACACCTGTGTGCCCATGGGACCTGCATTGCATGCTCGCAGCCCGGAATGTTGGCTTTCCTCAGTCCATTGTCAGCAAAACTGCCTCCCACATTTCCTGGCTCCACACCCAGCAATACTGCCCAAGGTTTCATAAAGGTCACCTTTGAGCCACCTCCTTATCCCCGTCCCACCAGAAATATCCAGTCAGCTAGTCTTTCTCCTCTTAACTCTGCCTCCAACCACTTTGCTCATTCTCTTGCAGTTCCCTCTGCTTGGCCCTGCTCTTTGCTCGTCTCCATCCTGAACGGGCTGCTGAACAGCAAGTAACTCTTCATAAGGGCACTTCATTTCTCGAACCAGATTGGCTGAGCTCCTCGTCCTTCCCCAGTCACAAGTGATCACATCACCCATCGTTATACCCTCCAGTCAGTTATGAGCCTCCAGCCTCTACTCCTTCTGTTCTATACACCATCCTGTAGCACTGTAGCACTGTCATCCCGTTGTTCATCAGTTTGTTCGAGCAGGCACCAGTAACGTCTCACAACAAATTGTGAGACTTGTTATTACTGTTTTTGGCATATCAAATACGTCATGGGTAGCTTGCCAGTCTTTGCCTTATGGGTGAGATACTCTCGGAAGCTTGCCGGGCTCTCCAAGAGGGGTGGAAGAATCGAATCCAGGTCGGCCATGTGCAAGGCAAATGCCCTACCCACTGTAGCTATCCGTGATCATATACACCATCCTAGATTTTAAAAATTGAGATCATTGGTTTATAAAATATTCTAGCTTTCAAGTACATAGTTTCTCACCTCAGTGGTTACATAGATGACAAAACCCACCACTAACCAGTCACCTCCCTCTCTGTTTCACTCTACCTCTCTTCTTCTAATGGTCCTTCCCTTGTCCGTCCAAGGGTTGGCTTCCCTTCCTTCCCCCTCCCTTTCCTTCACTATCGTCTTTGCTCTTCCTTTCCCCTTCCTTTCAGTTGAGTTAGGGTTAGTTGGCAGACCTGTGTGTTTTTAGGAGTACAATGGCACAGCTTTTCAAATGGCTTCTATCACACCACACCCCCACCAAAGTACCACTATCCCTCTCACATAAGAGTTTTTTTGGTTTTTTTTTTTTTGCTTTGCTTTTTTATATTCCACAAATGAGTGCAAATGTGTAATTTTGGTCTTTTTCCTTCTTTCTCATTTCACTGATCAGATGCCCCTCATAGTCCATCCGTGTTATTGCAAATGGCAAGATTCCGTCTTCTTTGTGGCTGAGCGTTATCCTGTTCTGTTTATACTCACCCATCAGCAGGCACTTGGGTTGTTTTCAGGTAATGGCTGCTGTTAATAGCATTGCAATGAACAGAGGGGTTCAAATATCTCTTCAAGTTGCTTTTCCATAGTCTTTAGGCAAATATCAGAAAGTGCACTACTAGGACCTGGGTGGTTCTTTTTGAGGCCCTACCACACCGTTTTCTATGGTGGCTTCACTCTCCTTTCTGGCATATCCATATTAGCACTTACTGTTTCGTGGCTTTTTGATAATAATCACTCAACTGGTGAGAGTGAAAGCTCATTGTGATTTTTGGTTTGTATTTCTCTAATGACAAATGATGCAACATGTCTTTCTTTGTGTCATTTCATGCATCTTTTCATCTTTCCACGTGTCTCTTGGTCAACTTTTGGCAAAATGTTATTGATGCATATGAACCGTTTAATATTTGAGTGAGTAACCCCCCCCCCCCCCATCTGATATGTGCTTTGCAGATATCTTCTTCCAGCTTCCTTTGGTCTTAACAATGTGTTCCTTTCACTTGCAGCAGCTTTTTAGTTTGATGTGGCCCCCATTTGTTTATATTTTCTTTTGTTTCCATTGCTGTTGGAGAAGAGGCCAGCACAGGCTATTGCTGATGTCACAGAGCTTATTAATTATGTTTTTATGTGTTTTATGATTTTCAAAGATTATATTCAAGTCGAGCGGGCCCAGTAACGTCTCCATTGGAGACTTTGTTGTTACTGTGTCTGGCATATCGAATACTCTCGGTAGCTTGCCGGGCTCTCTGAGAGGGGCGGAGGAATCGAACTCGGGTCGGCCATGTTGGCCGCTTGTAAGGCGAATGCCTTACTGCTGTGTATTCGCCTTACAAGCGGCCAACATGGCCGACCCGAGTTCGATTCCTCCGCCCCTCTCGGAGAGCCCGGCAAGCTACCGAGAGTATTCAATATGCCAGACACAGTAACAACAAAGTCTCCAATGGAGATGTTACTGGGCCCGCTTGAGCAAATCGACGATCAACGGGAGGGCCTTTACCTTACCTTACCTATATTCAAGTCCTTGATCCAGTGTCAATTAATTTTAGTAAATAGTGTAAGACCAAGATCTTGTTTCTTAGACATGCAGCAGTTTGTCTCAGGACATTTGTTGAAGAGAGGTTTCTTTCACTATAGACCCTTCTGCTTAGACCGTTTGCCATCGATTAATTGTTCATATAACTTTATTTCTGAGCTCTTAGTTCTATTCATTCATCTCTATTCCAGCTCTTATTTTAATACTATATTGCTTTGACTGCTGTAGCTTTGTGAGATAGTTGAAGTTAGGGAGCACCATACTTGTACTTTTGAGATTTTTGGTTGTTGTTTTGGGATCACACCCAGTGGTGCTCAGGGCTTATTTCTTGATCTGTGCTTTTTTTTTCTTTTTGGGGTCACACCTGCAATGCACAGGGGTTACTCCTGGCTCTGCACTCAGGAATTACTCCTGATGGTGCTTGGGGGACCATATAGGATGCTAGGGATTGAACCCAGGTCGGCCACATGCAAGGCAGACACCCTAAATGCTGTACTATAGCTTCAACTCCCTCTTGCTCTGTGCTTAAGGATCACTCCTGGTGGTGTTCAAGGGATCATATGTCTTGCCAGAGATTAAATCAGAGGTGGCCACATGGAAGGAAAGCACTTTAACCCCCATACTATCTCTCTGACTCTATTTGAGATATTTTTGAGATTTGGGTTCATAAAAAATGCTAGGATTTTAAAATTATATTTCTGAGAAGAATCCCACTGGCATTTTAATAGGGATTGCATAGAATCTGTAAATTTTTTAGGTAAAGTAGTGATTTTAACAATATTGATTCTTCTGACTCATTAGCACAGAATGTCTTTTCATTTCTTTCTGTGTTCAATTTCTTTTAGCGGTGTCTTTTAGTTTCTCCTGAAATTTTCCTCTTTACTGATTGACTCATACTTTTCTATTTCTGCTCGCTCTGACTTAAACCCCATGAGAACAGAGATCAGAGCTTCTCGCTGTCTGTCACACTCTATGTCCACTAAACAACTGTTGAACAACAAGAGAATCTGAATTTGAATTTGACGCCTTAATAGCCATGTTAACCATGAGTAAGAAACTCAGTCTCTGTGAACCTCAGCTATAATATGATGATAACAGGAGTAATAATTGCTTCATTCGTCAGCTTTGCTACGGCGACAAGCACCCCTCTATCTCGTGGCTGATGCCAATAGGCATTTACTTCTTGTTTTCATTACATGGGTGCTGCAGTTCAGTTGCAATTGACCAGAGTTGGCTGGGCTCCATGTGATTTGGAGTGAAGGTCCTTGGGTGGCAAAGAACCATGATCTAGACAATATGCTGTTCTCATGGAGGCGGGAGAAAAGACCAAAGGGAAGATGCCCTTAACAGCCTCTTCAGGAAACTGAAACACTCTCCCACCCACCTACAGCCCAGCGATAAAAGCAGGTCAAGTGACTAAGCCCCAAATCAGTGGGGATGAGTTGTGTAAGCCTCTTATAAGAAAAGAGAGGGAGTAGTTGGGGACCATAATTCAGTAGCTAACACTGACATCTGCATAGTCTGTGCCAGGTTCCATTACAGGGACAAGTGATGCTTGTGGTGCTATTACACAGACAAGGAAATAGAGTCAAAGCAAGACCCCCTCATCAGCATTTCTCACTGTGGACTGTATCCAAGTTCACCTGTTCTGGCCTGGTCCTTGTGATTTCCCCATGAGTCACAACAGGGAGGAAGTGTCTTCCGGGTCTGTCCATGTTCCTTCAGAGGCCCTGGGGGTTTGTTGGCCTTCCATAGAGCTTACCTGCTAGAGCCAGAGGATATCCATGAGGCTGCCAGGCAATGCCCAACCTCTACTCTTCAGTTCCCAAGTGAGGCTCCATGGATCAGAAAACCCTGCCTCCTTCAGGGAGCCCAGGAGCACCTTAGCAGGCACCTTACATGCAAGTCCCCACATTCTCCAACAGTCCTACAAGGCAACGAGATTTACAGAGGAAGGGACTCAAGTTCTGAGAGCAAAGCAGCTTGTTCAAGGTAACACACTAAGAAATGACGAGACCAAGAATCAAAGCCAGGGAGAAGTCCCACAGAGACTGCATGCATCACAAGCAAGCAACAAGTATGCTCAAACTTTGCTGGGCTGGGTGTGTGGAGACATCCCCATGCAGACTTAGTCCACACAGTTACACCGGTTCAGACTCACCTCAGCCACACATGTGGGGGTGTGCTCATTTATTCACTGGGCCCCTTGTGCATTTGTCCATTCATTTAATCGCTCACCCATTCACCTATCCAGGCATTCACCCATCCCTCTATTCTGCAAGTTTCTCCCATTTATCTTCCCATTCTGCAAGTACTGTCCAGATATACTTCACCCTCCAACTGTGGTTGGAAAATTCAAGTTTCTAAGGAGCAGGATCTAGGTCCAGTTCGAATGGAGAGCAGAACAAGACCAAGCCCAAACCAGGTCCACGTTGGCACCCAAAGGGAGTGAGACAGGAAGCCTGGCCCTGAGTGGCTTCAGAGCAGCATCAGTGGAAGGGCAGACACAGGCCAGCCTGCAGCCACAGTCCTGCCAGGAAGGAGGTTGGGTGGAGCTGAGAAGGAAACTCTGTACCCTGGAAACAGGAGGCTGAAATTCTGGGAACCCTCAACCTAGGTAGGGAGCACTTGGAAATCAAGAGAGATTGACCATTAGAAGGATCTACAGTGGCCAGACCCATAGAAAACTATCACCGGTCCTGGTCTGGCTGGCACCATGGGGCTGTACGGTCGCTCATGGCCAGGCTTTCAGGGAAGCAGCTAGCGGGGAACGAAGACGGGGCAGGGGAGGGGGCCGTGCTCGCATCCCCTCCAATATGCAGGTGGAACATCTGAGTGAACGCTCACATCTCCAGATATCGATCCTATCTGGAAACCCGGACGATACAGCAGCCCTTCCAGAGATAGTGAGTGAGTGAGCGGAGAAGAGGAACAGAAGGGCTAGGGGAGGGAGGCAGGAGATGTTTGCCAAGTGATTAAAAAATTAAAGGGGTTTTTATGCAGAGAAAATATTTAGCTTGGCATTGTCTTCCCAGCCCGGCACTGGCTTCCAAGAGAAAGCTCGGTGCGGCGGCCAACGGTGCTCAATGGAAACAATGGCCGGCTCCCGGCAGTCACGGAAAATGCCTTTGTTTGGGTTGGTGGCATCCGGGCCAAAAACAGCATCTTCAGAAGCTGCCCCCAATTTCTGAGAGGCCTCGGGAAGTGGGAACTCGCCTGGAATCCATTGTCCACCCAGCACCTGTTAGTCTCCCAGGACTGTCTGCATCTCTCCAGGTCCTGTGGGTGAGGAGGCAGGTGAGAAGCTGGAGGGGCTGGGGGAGGCAGTGGCAGCCGCCTGGAATGCGAGAACACAGAGAGGACACGAAGGAGCTGGATGGAATCCCGCAAGGGTGGCATCCTGGGGTGCGGTGGCCTCCCCGCTCCCATCCCCAGACCTGGCACTGCCCAGCGGCACCTGGAGGAGCCTTGGAGCCTCAGCACAGAGCACAGACACTGCGCTGGGGCTTGGTCTTGCCAAGTCCTCATCTGCAAACAAAGGGGCTGGCAGAGCCCTTGTTTGCTTAGGAGCCGGTGCTGGAAGAGGGAGGCAGCGCTTCGCCCACTTCCCAGATCCCGGGTGCAGGACAGGAAGCAAGGTTGTGGGCTGGAGTCTCCAGCAGGCCTGGAACTCTGTGCTGTGCCACCGTCTGTCCGTGAGCCTGCCCTGACATTGCCCCTGCACCTGCACCCCACCACAGGCTTTCCCCCCACTATGCCCATTAGAGGGGAATTTTTTCCAGGGTTCCACAGGTTTCAAAGAGTGGGTTTGAAAGCCACTGGGCTGGACCAAACCATCTTCAAGAGGGTAGGGTCAGCCAGGGGGCTCTGGGGCGTGAGGCTTCCCCTGGAAATGGGGAGTCTGTGGGGCTCTCACTCCCCTCTCTGAGGCTAACTGCTGGGGGGGGGTATCGCAGAAGCATGCTGAGCTCTGCTTGACCCCTACTCCATCACAGATGACTCACTCCCCAGTTCCCTTCTGAGTGGCAGTCCCCAAGGAGTATGGGACACTGTCTGGAAGAACCCCCCGAAAACCTGCCTGAGTGGTGGGCCACGACATCTCCAGCTCCCTCTGTCCTACATGGATATCATGTGTAAAGCCAGCCAGTTGACACCCTTCTTTCTGCATTCCTTCCCTCATTCCTTCTATTTTGCCCTCACCCACTCAGAACTGCCTGCGGGCCTGTTGGGAAGGCCCCTGGGGAATAACTAGCCCCTCAGGTGGGCTGGGTGAGTCTCTAAAGGGATGCGGAATGTTCTAGAAGCACACTCAGAGTGGTGCTCTGCTTCACCTGCTCCACCTCCAGCTCAGGGCTCTCCCCTAACTTCCTAATGACCCCTTCACTACCCTCCAACCCTCTGCTTGGCCATGCCAATTGAACACACCCCAAAAGGAATCTCTGTGCTGCTGAAAGCTTTGCCAACTTAGTCCCTGATGTGCCACTCTTCTGAGTGCTCAGGACAAAATCCCAGTGTCCAGTTCTTTCCAGTCTGGTACCTCACATGATGTTGGTCCCTATCAGCTCCCCTCCTCACAAGTGCACTCAGGACACAAGCTCATCTCCCCGCCTCTGTCACCTCTGGTTCCTGCTGGGGTGTTTGTTGACTTGGACACTTTCAGTTTCGGCACCTCCTCCTCTACCAGTTCCCCTCCTCCAAGAACACCCACCCAGGGCTGGCATTGCTTTACCCTCAGCCTGGAAGATGCTTCTCACTATTCCCCACACTCCTGCCCTCTGTCACACCCTAGGAGAACTTCTCAAGCTTTGTTTTTGTTTGGGGGCCATACCCGGCAGTGCTCAGGGATTCCTCCTGGCTCTACACTCAGGAATCACTGTTGGAAGGCTCTGGGAATCATACGGGATGCCGGGGATTGAACCCAGGTGGGCTGCATGCAAGGCAAGTACCTTATTGCTGTACTATCTCTCTGGGCCCCTCTGCCTCTCAAAGCAGCATCTCTTCTTCCCTTTCCCCGCAGAAGCATCCTCCATAAACACACAAACACACGCACACACATACATGCAAACACACACACATATACATATGCATACATATATACCTATGTACTGATGCATGCACTCTTCCCTCCACCTGCAGCCCAAACGCTGTTCTCATATTTTCTTGTCATCTGCCATCACTCTGTCCTCCTTCGTCCCTGAGACAAGCCCTGGTTCACTGTGAAGCTCCTGGTGTCTAGGATGGTCCCAACATGCAGGAGTTGCCCTGCCAACGATTGAGTCAATGAACAGACAGAAGAGGAGCCATTTATGTGCCCTGGGCAAAGGCCAGGGACAGTACAAGTGTGTATGTGTGTGTGCGTGCATGTGTGTATATGGGCGGGGGGCAGTAAATG
This sequence comes from Sorex fumeus, assembly GCF_029834395.1. Classification (NCBI taxonomy): domain Eukaryota; kingdom Metazoa; phylum Chordata; class Mammalia; order Eulipotyphla; family Soricidae; genus Sorex; species Sorex fumeus. Next base: position 52,083,214 of record NW_026606104.1, read on the forward strand.
TATAATTCTTGAGCCTATGCATGGCTGATAGTGAACCCCCAGCCTGCCATGGGCAGACAAAAGACAGGACAGCTCAGAAAGTCACGAAGTGCAGGAAGACAAGGACCAGCCCTGACCCAGAGTGGCCACTTCTCCTCCTCCTCCTCTCTTCCCTGTGTCCTGCCTCCTCTCTGCTTGGGTCTGTGTCTCCCTGACAGCTCCATGTTGTCCCAGAGATCTGCTCTTCCCTGGGTGAGCTCAGAGTGGTGCCCTGGGGAAGTGCATGGGTAGCGTAGAAACAGCAATGGGGTGATGGTAGGAGGGGTCAGTAGAAAAGGGGCCAGAGAGGCCCTGGAGGAGCCTGGGGACCCTGGGCCACCAGGGAAAGGTCTTCAAAAGGGCATCACACTCCTTGTCCCTCAGCACAATTGCATCAGTTATGAACTTCTATTTACAGCATTCTGTTTCCTCATGGCCTCTTGATGAATTGATTTTTTAGTTTTGTAATGCAATCAATGATTAAGAACCCATTATCTAATGCACAATTAGAAATGACCAGTAATTTACTTTTACTCCACATGCTCTTCCCTAATCCTACCATCCTGCCCTCCCACTCTGGTAATTACTGTAAAATATGATTTTCATTCCCTTCTCTCTTCTCCCCTCGTTCCCTCCTGCATTCCTCTCTCCCTCCCTTCCTCCTTTTCTTCTCTCTTTTCCCTCTACCTCCCCTCCTTTCCTTACCTCCTAGACAATTACTGTTTACTTTGTCTTCATTTTGATCTTTCTAAGCAAGGCATCAAATAATCTGTAGTCTTCAGAGACTCGTTTCTCCGCCCTATGTGATGTTACTAGGATTTATCCAACTTACTGTGTATTGCCACAATTCATTCCTCATTGCTCCAGATCATTCTATAATGTGAGCTTCACCGAAATTTATTTGGCCATTCTTCTAGAGCTGGGCATTTGGGCTGTTTCCAGGTTTTAGTCTTTTGATGTTTACTTTGATAAACGTGGCCGCTCCGAGCCTTGATGCTGGTATCTCTGGAGCCCAGGGAAGGGTCTGCACAGGAGACCCATGGGGAATAATATGTGGGAATTGCCCCATTTGGCAAGACCTGTCAAAACAATTGTTTTCTAGGATAGTTGCACTGATTTGCAGGCTTTGATGTTGCTTCAATCCTCATTCCCTCCTATGTGGACGTCCTTAATCTTCCTCATTTTCACCAATTAAATGGGTAGTAAAGGCCACTGATTGGGCAATTTCCTCAAATTTTTAGCAGTTCTGCCACCAACTGTGCGGGAGTGAGTGTGGGGGCGCAGGAGACATCTGAATTCCTTTCTCTAATACCCAAACAGACTCTGCCAAATGCGGCCCCAATCCTGGGCCAGAAGTGGGCCCCACAATTCCAGAGCAACCCCCCACCATTGCCCACAACTTCAGGCTCCCGGGGAAACTTTTTTCTCCCTCCTGCTCTCCTGTCCCCCAAACAGCCCAGGCCCAGACCCAGTTCCCTGCACTGCTTCTTTCTTCCAAAGACATGCGTGCATGGAAATGAGCAGGACCTGTTCCAGAGATGAGACAGGGAGAGAGAGAGAGAGAGAGAGAGAGAGAGAGAGACAGAGAGAGAGACAGACAAACAGAGCCAAATAGAGACTGAGAGAAACAGAGAGAGTGAGACAGAAGACAGACAGATAAAGAGAGAAGGAGAGACAGAACGAGAGAGAGAGAGAGTGAGAGAGAGTGAATGCATGAGCGAGCCATCAGGCGAGGGAGATCATGCTGCCGTGGACCTCCAGGTCCTGCCCAGCATCCCCGCAGCAGGCAACGCTTGGCTGGTTTCCGTTCTCACCTCTCTCTCCTCCGCTCTCTTGGTTGTGGCCCCTTCCACTGACTCCCACCCAGGTCCCCTACCCAGCCTGACCAGCCAGCCCTGCTGGAAGGGACATCAGGAGCCCTGCCCAAATCAGAAATGCATCCTGCTGTGGCTAATGCATCCTCCATGAAGCTCAGTTGTCTCTGGAAGTTTCTGGCTGCATCCAGGAACTGATCCTCCTCTCGGCCCCTTCGCCCAATACTGCAGAAGTAAAGCCGAAGAAGAAGCCAATTTCCTCTGTACCCCGCCACTGTGTGCTCTTCCTCGGACCCCTCACAGCCCCACCCCCATGCATATAAGCTGTCTTTACAGTCCTGCCCCACCCAAGTGGGAGCCTATGTTCCCCTGCCCCCCCCCCCCCACCAGTCCTCTCCTCTGCCATCTTCCATGCACACATGGTCTTGCTCAGCTGGTCAGAGCACGCAGACCTCCATCACTGTCTGCAAAGCTAGCCAGCGCCAGCCCCGGGCATGGGCACCGCTGTGGGGCTGGCATCAAAGGCTCATTAGTCAGCTGCTACAGACATCTCCAAGTTCATTTCCTGCTTCCACCTTTGGCTTCTCTCCCCATCCCCACCTTCCTGACGAGTCAAGCCTTCTTCCTCAAGTTTTCTTGATGGAGAGGAAATAAGAGCCCTTGAACCCTGGTCTCCGAATTCACCATTCAGGTCCAGGTATTTGTTCTTGGCCCAGACATTTCATTCCAGTCTGATTGCTCTCCTGACTCTCCTACAAATATGGCCAAGTGGTGCTCGCGGGTGCTCGGTCAATATTTCTTGAATGAATGAATGAATGAGTTGTTTTCCTTCCCTTTCCTGGGGACCCAGTCCCTAAGGTGTTTCTCCTAAATGCCTCCATATGTTAAGCAGCCTCCTTGCACCTTCTTCTCTGATCAGCCAGCGTCAAATCCTCCAGCTGTCTCCTTGGTTGCTCATGTTCTCTCCCTCCCCTTTGCAGAGGGTTCTCTCTCTCCCTTCCTCTCTCCCTTTCTCTCCTCTCTCTCCTCTCTCCCCCTCTCTCTCTTTCTCTCTCTCCCTCTTTCCCCTCTCTCTTCCTCTCTCTCTCCTCTCTCACTCACTCTCTCTCTTTCCCCCTCTCTTCCTCTCTTTCTCTTTCTCTCCTCTCTCTCCTCTCTCACTCACTCACTCTCTCCCGGAACTGGGAGAAGCAGGGAAGCAGGGTGCCCAGCAGCCTTGTGAGCTACGATCAGCACCGCAATTGGACTGCCGTGCCTGCCTCCCCTTCCCTGACACGCTGTCCTCTTGCTCCTTCACTCTGCCTTGAAACCTACCTAATTGCTCCATCTGATTTAATCAATGTGCCGAATGGCTGAGCGGCATGAACTGTGTGCAGCCTCTCCAGGCCTGGTGTGATGGGATGTGTGTCGGCTCACAGCCCTGGGGAAAGAGACAGCCAGGGGGAGGCAGCCCCCACAGCTCTGCTGTGGTTGGGGTGGGGAGGGCAAGTATAGACTGTTCCCCATGGGAGACCCCACCCCCGACAAGCCCCATTCACTGCAGCATGGGTCCCTCCAACTCCATCCCTCTGGATATTCATCCAGGTGGACCCACACTATCCCCCTGGAAACCCACTTGCCCCCCAGCCCTCAGAGTCTTTCTCTCCTCAGGGGTTATCCAAACCAAGGATTTCTAGAATCCCCCCAACCCACCTCTCAGCCTCTCAGCAGTTCAAAGTCCCCTGATACTCTCCAGGTTAGACACTAGACGTACATCCTGCCCCCAACACACACTGTGTGGTATGGACCTGTCCCTAGTGTTCAGCCGAGTCACCAAGACTGTTTGCAGGGCCTCCCGCCTGAGGGGGGGCACCATTGTGCGGGCTGCCTCCTTCCGGCCTTGGCACAGCTCTCCCTGGCTTCCCGGAAGCACCAGCAGCACCATGAATGAGCCCAATGTTTGGAAGCAAAAGATCCCATAGGGACTGAGGAGGTGACAACAGTCTGAGCACGGGCTCTACATGGGGGAGCACGGGATTCAGTCCCCACCACCAATGGTCCTCTGCACTCTGCCTGGAGCACTGTGCTGAGAGGAGCCCCTGAGCACCACTAAGCATGGAAAACCCTGCCATCACCTCCCACACAGCACCAAAAAGGGAAAGAAGGTAAAGATTTAGAGTTAAAGGTTTAAGTGCCTCTTCTTGGGATCCCCAGTGTTCCTCTGCACTGTTGGCTCCCGAGTCTCTCCCCTGCCCATTTCTCAGTGACAGCTTGCTCCATTCCTAGCATCCTTTAAGCGCTGAGTTCTCCCAGGGGCTTCCTAGAGCAATGTCCTGGTCCCTGACTCCTCTTCCTGGCGGACTCAGCATGCCCTCGCGTCCTGGAAGGAGCAGACAGCAGAGATGCCGTCTTCGACTTCCCAGACCTCTCTAGGGCCCTTCCTGAGCAGCAGGGGGGCGTCTCTCCTGGGAGAGGCTCCCTGGCTTTTCCAAGAAGCCTCCAACTTCCTGGGAGCCGTAGTTTGTGGGTATCCCCCTCCATAGGGGCCATGTGCTCCTGGGGTCCCAGGCTGTGCCCTGGCTAGGAATGGTCCGTGTCTTCCCAATGAAAGTGCAATGGAAGTGCCATGTGGCGACAATTACTATGTGTGGGGGGGCGGGGGGGGGGAGGGTGCTGCTCTGAAATAGCCTCAGAGGCAGGAAACTTCCAGTGGGGTGGGGTGGGGCAGAGCAGGGTACCTCACTCCCAGCCTAGTTCCCTGGTTTGAAGCAATGTTTAGAGAGACAAAAGGAGTTCCTCCTGAGGAGAGATGCATGAGACAGGTGGGCAGCAAGAAAGTGGAATTTCAGATCACTTATTGTGACTGTGCTGGGGTCAGAGACGTGTGGGGAGGGGGCGGAGGAGACAGCAAGAGGGGGTTGGGTCAGGTTTGCTCATCCAGCCAAGGGGAAGGGTGCATAGGCCCTGTGAGAGTCAGCCTGGCTAGACAAAGTCAGGTTCTGGCCCCAGAGAGCATCGGCTGGCCTTTGGGGCCAGCGGGACACTTGTCTAATCTCCAAAGAAAGGCCGAGGAAAATGGATTAGGAAGCTAACCCCCTCTGGAGCAGGAGATCAACATCTACATACAGCCCCGGGATCCGGTGCCGCCAGGGGAAAGGCTTAGCGACGTCAAGGACTGAGACCGCAATCTCCCTGCGCTTGTCTTGGCTCTCCAGAATCCTTTCAAAGCGGTACAGAAGCGAAGGAGGCCACGGATTAGGCCCCCAAATGTTCAGAGAATTGAATGAGGGATTAGCTCCTTAACGACCATTGACTTTAATGATCCCAGGCTGGGAATTGCTGAGCTTCCTGATGCTCGGGCTCACGGGCTCACGTGCTATTTCCTGTGTCCCCGCATGTGCATGTCAGGTGGGGCGGGTGGGGACGGGAAGAGCTGGCTAGGTGTGGCATCCACTCCCCCAGTGTCCAGGTGCCCAGGACCCTGCTGGCTGCCTCTGTGTGTTCTGATCATTGGCATCTCCAAGGCACGTGGCTCCGTGTCGTGTCGTGGACTACTCCACATATTTACACATGGGCGTGTGTATGCATGTCTGTGTCCAGGTATATGTACCTCGGTATAGATCAATGGGTGTGTATGTGTGTGTGTGTGTGTGTGTGTGTGTGTGTGTAGAACATATGCTTGGCACCCTCACTCCTTGCATGTGGTTTTTCTCCGGATGCAGGGAGGTATACTCTGTGTTCCTGGACTACTTTTGCCTCGGGAATCCTGGGCTCTTTCCTGCCTTAGTGCCCTGCCTGTGCTCTCCTATGCCGCAAACACCCCTGGCCTGTCATCTGCCTCCTCACCCAGTTTAAAGAGCAATATTCTCGCAGCCATTCACGCCGTGTTCTGCACTGTTCCCTTCACGCCTTCAGCCCCCTGACCTGTTGCTGTGGATCTGGGTGTGAGCTAACCTGCACCCATGCTTGTGTGCTGTCTGGGATGGTGGTGGTGTCTGGACCACCTGTATCTGCTCTCCAGGTGTGCGTGTGGGTTGTGGACTCTGCACAGAGAACTGTGTCCATCAGACAGCTCCATGCACTGGTCTGGATATAGGCCTGTCTAATACGCATCTGTGCACGGAAGGATGTGTAGGACTGTGGGTGCTAAAATGGCCCAAGTCTTTTATGTATTTATTACTTTTTAATATTTTTATTGAATCATCATGGGATACACAGTTACGGAATTGTTCACAATTGGGTTTCAGCCATATAATGTTCCAACACCGATCCCTTCACCAATGCACGTTTCCCACCACCAATGTCCCCAGTTTCCCTCCCTCCACTTTTATGGCATACACTTTTCTTCTCTCTCTCTCTCTCTCTCTCTCTCTCTCCTCTCTCTGTCTCTCTCCTCTGCTCTCTCTCACTCCCTCTCTCTCTGCCTCTGTCTCTGTCTCTGCCTCTGCCTCTGTCTGTCTCTGTCTCTCCTCTCTCTCTTCTCTCTCTCCTTTCAATCCAAGTCTAATTTCCTCTACATACTCCTGCCCCAGCTGGGATCGCCCTTGTCCTGACTGAAACCAGGGAAAGAAACCTGGGGAACCCTGAATGATCTGGAGAGAGGCCACCACCCTGCAGCAGGGGAGCGGCACCCCGGCAGTGTGGACCTCTGCTGCTCTTCTCCCTCAGTTGGCACTGGTCTGTGTGCATCCCAAGAAAGCCTGAGCAGGTAAGTGAGGAACTAGGGCCACTGTTATTTTCTTCCTCACTGCACCGAGCCCTGCTCCTCCGGGCAGTATTCTGCGCTGGGAGTGGGAGCAGAGCCCCAGGGAGGTGCTCCTGTAGGCGGCCACAATGACCTCCTAGAGCATGGTGGAAACTCAGCCCATGGCTGCTTTTTCTGGCTCTCCCAACTCCCACCCAGACTCTGATTTCCCCAGAGATAGGGACTAGGTCAGTCTTGCCCATCACTGTCTGCTCTGTGCTTGGAGGCGCCTGCAGGAGACCCGTTTGGTATCACAATGAATGGAGGCACGCAGGGTAAATGCACCTTCCCCTTATTGCCATTCTCAGCACTTGCAAAGAGCAGCCCCGCCTCAGACCTGTATGCTCCCCCCAGCCCCTGCGGGAGCCCCTGATCAGTTAGCTCTTCTCTTGTGAAAGTGGGAAGAGTGTAAAAACAAAACAAACAAGGGAGAGGAAAACGGTAGCGGAGCACAGGCTGCAGGGGCTGAACGCTGTAAGTGGAAATGTGGCCAAAAGGCTGCACAGAGCCCAGTGTCCGTTAATAAGCCACAGTTGGGGAAAAGCAGCTAACAAGGCTTCAAGAAAGTACTGAGAGCGCAGTCTGCAGGTCAGAGCGGTGTTTTTAGCTAAAGCAGCTGCATGAAGCGCCGCCAGCCAGAGTCTGGGCTGAGCAAGACGACTCCGGTCAGGAAAAGGGGCTCCAGGTCCTGGCTGTAATTTCCCAGATTCCCAGCTCTCTGCCCTGGATGAACCAAGAGTCTAGTAGGCCCTAAGTGCTCTGTCCATCTGGAGGTCTACCCAGTTTCCTTCAAGACAGCCTCTGCAGTCAAAGAGTTTCTGCTGCGCGTTCCTGGGATTTGAGACTTAGCAGAGCCGGGTTAGTAAAACCTAATGTATTAAAAAGGTACAGTGTGGCAGATGTTGAACTGGAGACAATTCAGGACCTCCTTGAATTGAAAGAACAAACCAGGGATTAATCTCGTTTTACAGACGGAGAAACCAAGTCTCTGGCTTTAGTAGCCTGTGTTCAATGTCATGTAAGTTAGTGAAGGAAATTGGATTTGGGGAACTGCTCCTGAACCCCAGAGTCTCACCGTGAGTTTGATGGAGAACTTCCTTGCCAAGTCCGCGTGTCTCAGCGCTTGAAATACTGCATCTGTAAAACAAAGACATTAGCTAGAGCGGAGACTTTCAGCACTGTTGGCATTTTAACTGGATCCTTTTATTCATACAGAATTCCAATGTGCAAAAATAAATAAAAGGAAGCTGCTCAGATTGACATCGACAGAGCCCCGAGCTGCTTCCCCCAACTAATGGCTGCCCCTCAGGTGGCCCCGGAGGCATCCCTGGGCCTTGGGGAGCAGATATTGAAGCAGACAGATGCTCTCAGTATCCTTGGTGCAAATTCCAGAAAGGCTATTGAGTGAGCACTGGCACTGTCGGGGCGTGGGGGCTTTTGAGGCAGGAAGAGAGCAGAGGACCCCATTAGATCTTCACCCTTCCTGATGAATGTGGAAACCAAGTCAAACACGAATGCAGGGTGCAAACCCTGACCCCATAGTCCCAGCCCCCCTACACAGCTGGGGTGCACATGGTGTTGTGAGCCAGAAAGCCCCCAACCAGTGGTTCCCATGCCACTGCCATGCAGGAAAAGACCGGCCAGTCTGGGGGCTGGGAAGGGCGGCCCTTCCCCTGGTGGGAGCGTCTTTACTTGAAACCCTGATTTATGCAGCTTCTCCCTGCAAAGTAGGCATTAAGTCACCAGCAGAGATTCAAAATGGTAAAATAATTGTGGTGGTGAAATTATTCACACATCCATTCTGGCCCGGCGCTCTGGGGAGGCGGTCAAATTTACACGGGGCACATGGGGACATAACTCAGGCGAACAGAGATGCTTGTTCCACTCCTGACAAGTGATTCCCTGGAGATCACTGGGTAATGCCAGGTCCAACCCAAGCCTATAGCAGTGACACCAGTGACCAGGGGTAAAATGCACCAAAGGAGGCCAGGAGCTGTAGTCTCCTTGTTCCAGAGCCAAATGGGCTAGACTGGGGGCACCAGGGAGAGTTGATCTGAGCTCTGACTCGCCAGCCAGCTTGCAGATCCACTATGAGTTAAGTACTCATATGTCCATATGTGAATTAAGCAAAACCCTGGGTTTCCCAGAGGCAGTCACAGTGTCCTGGTGACGGAGTGGTCTCTGCCCATCAGGGTGGGCACAGACACTTCAATGGGAGCCACTGTCAGGTACTAGGCGCTCTGTGATGGTCTTGTGGATGCCCTCCCCTCTGGTTTTGATTGAATACCTCTCCTTATTTATTTATTTTTGCCCATTGAAGTTGTTTTCTATGGCACTTTACCAAGGAGACAGGTGTTTTTGATATTTCCCCACAACTGTTTTTTTTTTTTGGCTTGTACGAAATAAAACCAGTCGTGATAGTAGGGAATATTTGTTGTAGGCTGTGCTAAGAGCCCTATAAATATGCTTCCATTTCACTCTCTCCAGCAGCGACCTGCAAACTTCGCTATGGATCTGAATCCTCTTCAGGAGGGGCTTTTTGAAATCAGTGTGGCTCTGTGAGAAGCTTTATCACCTGCACTGGGTCACCACATATTCCAAGGTGGCCACAGGTGAAAATTGAGTCAATGGGAGAGGGTGTTTAGAGCAGGAGGGGCCCAACCTCAAGAATGGGAGTGAGGGGCCACAGGGAAGGAACAAGGCCAGAAGGGGGTCATGGTTGCAACAAGGTTGAGAAATACTGTGATCTAAGACATAGACTGCAGGCCCCAACCACTGTGTTTCTGGCTTAGGGAGTTCAAGGTACAGCCCCAGAATGGGCATTTGTTACCAGGCTCCAAGTATTCTGGGGATAACTCTAAAGGAAAGTAAGAAACCTTTGGAGACAGAGAGATAGTACAGAAGGCAAGGCAGTTACCCTGCATGCAGCTGGCCCGGTTCAATCCCCAACACCATATATATGGCCCCTGAAGCAGACCCTGATCACCAAGGTGTGACCAAAAATACTCAAAATAACAGAAGCTGAAAGACACAGCGATGTGCTTCTTTTGTAACCAGGTTGCCTGAGCTGACATCTGGATTACTCCACTTCCTGCCTCTGGGCCTTACTTTCTCCATCGGTAAGATGGACACTGTAGCAGTAACTCCCTCATTGGCTACTACCTATAGCAAAAGAATGAACACATGCCAAACTTTTAGCAGACTTCCTGGTGCAGGGCAAACACTTGGTATAGGGGGACTTGCAAGGTTGTCACCCGTGTGCGTGCAGGGGCAAGCAGAAGCTCACTCTAACTTCTGAGGCCCAACACTAATTTCTCCAAAACACATGGGGTGTCCAGACCATCTTGCCTCTTGGTCTCAGAACTACAACCTTAACCCCATCTGGTCAAGACGGGGCTGGTGACCTGCAGCAGGAGGACTCAGCCAAGGCAGTGATCCCCAGAGGCAGTGCAGGTGAGGCTGAATTCCAACTCTGTTTTGATGTCAGGGAACCCCATTTTCTTCTCTGTGCCCAGCTCTCTTCAGAGGCCAAATACCACCTGCATTCTGGGAGCTTTTTTACTTAGTGGGCAAAGCATTTCACGTCCGCAACAGAGCCAGATTGCAAAGGATTCTGAATGCTGATTTTTTAGGGCTTGGACCCAGACATCAAAGGTGTTTTTGCTTTTTTTGTTAAACGTCCCCAACTAGAAAATATCTCCAACGCTCAAAGCCAGGCAGTTTCTCAGAAATCTTTTTTTTAATCTTAAAAATGCACACATATTTTGTATTCTGCTCTCTCTAATACTGCCATGTTTGTTTGCACATGAAGATAATAACATTTTCCCCCGGAATCTTCTAATAAAATAGGCATCAGGGAGCCATGGATCATGTTTGCCTGGGGCTCCAGATCCTCCTTGTACGTGTCTGAGCCCGTCCGTGAGGTGTAGGGCTCAGCTGTAGATGGAGCACATGCCGGATTCCTGTGTCTTCCTGGGGCTCCTCTACAGCCCCAGATCCTCGGAACAGGGACACCAAAGCAGGCAAGAGGGGACCCTGTCCCTTCCATGTGGGGGAGATGCCATCAGAGACTCGTGGGCGGGGGATCCGGCTCATGGAGAAATTTGACATCAAGTGCTTTCATTCAGAATTGGAAGCTTAATATGTTTTACAGGAAGCCCTTTGATGTGCCAATAAAAAACAAGCGATTATAGCAGACGATGAAAAGCAGTGAGCGCCTTCGAGCCTCTGTATGTTTAGAAAGAGCAGATACATTTCCCCTGAGAATGACACGATTGGGTCCTTTCTCGTTCATTACAGAATCAGGCAGCGAGTTCTTGTTACAGAAATGCAGAGCTTTCACCGCCAGTGTGTGTGTGCGCGTGTGTGTGTGTGCGCGCACGCGCACGCGTGTGAGTGTGTGTGTGTGTGTGTGTGTATGAGAGAGAGAGAGAGAGAGAGAGAGAGAGAGAGAGAGAGAGAGAGAGAGAGAGAACACAGAGAACCAGCCGCCCTCGGGCCTGCTCATGGAATGCCTCTCTTCTTTGTAGAAGAGATGGACACCAGCCAAGGGCAGTAGCCATGACCACCAGGGGCAATTAACTCGGCATTTTAATGACTATTTCTTCTCTGCAGAGTCCAAAGCACTCACCATTTCTAGACCCAACAAAAGGCAGGGCTGGAGAGACCTTGAAAGGTCATTTCCTCCCCCACATGTGCAAGTGGCAGTCTGTGTTCCACGGAGAAGAAGGGGGCTCTTTCACATGTTCTAGAAAACTACTGAGGCAGGGAATACCTAGGCCATCCTTCTAAGAAAGGGAGACAGGGGGATCCTGGGGCCTCTAAGGTCCAGGGGTAATCCAAGGGCAGGATGCACCAGGTGCTACAGTCTTTAGCCCTAAACACTGGGCCAGCTGGACACCGGGAGGCACAACCATGGCCAAGAGCCATGTGGGGCCAGAGAGGGCCCTGCAGTGCTAGGGGACAGTGTGGGCTACAGGGCCAGTTCTCCCGACCTGAAGGAAGTGAAGTGAAGTGAAAGGCCAGGGTAGGTAGTAGGAGAAGGAGCCCAAGATCTGGTTTGAGCTTTGAATCACTCTGAGCTTCACATTCGGTGCAGGTGCTCAGGAGGTGACCATGGACAGACAGGAGGTGACTTCTGGGCTCCATCATGACTGTTGACCTCAGTTCCAGCACTCTCAATTGGGAGTGACTTTGCTCCCCAAGAACCTTGTGACACTGCCTAGAGACATAGGAGGGAGGTGCATGGTGGGGAGTGGCCAGCAGTGCTGCTAAGCCTGCTGGACACACAGGAAAACCCAACAAAGAGGTACCCGCCTGGAGTGCCAATGATACTGATGGTGAGTAGCCATGTCTGGGGGCCACGACCATGTACCCCTTCACACCAGGCTGCCAGGATTGCAAGCATGGATCCACACAGCTCACCATGGAGTATGTTTGTGCCGAAGCATGAGGGATTACTGGGAAAAAGGCCAAGCCAGAGAACTCCAGAGTCCCTCGAGGACAGGAAGGTGTGAAAGGGCATAGGCAAGTCTAAATCTGGGTACCAGAGTGGGGGGGAGTTGGTTTCCATCTGCAGAGGCTAGAGAAAGGCAGGATGGGTTGGGTGGAGTGTGGTGCCTCAGGCTCTGGCTAGGGTGGTCAGCCAGGGGGCAGGCAGGAGCTATACTCACTGCTCTACCTTCTCTGCCCACCCGTGGCTGTCCTCATCTGCCACGGGAAAGTGGCAGAGGGTGATGTTCAGCAAATGGCACAAGGCAGAGCGAGTTGACTGGACTCTCCTGGGGTTCCCGGAGGCACTAAAGCTGGACAGGGCTCAGCGATGCTTTGAGTGTGTCTCTGCCCCAAAGGTCTGACCTCCTGGAAGCTCGTCCTGCCTATTCAAGATTAAAGTCCTTGGAGATGGCCTGGATTAAGGCCTGGTTCCTGTGTCCACCAAGGGGCTACCTTTAGAGGGGGAATGAAAAAGACATGGGACCCAAAGCGGAGAGAACCATGGAGAGAGAAGCAGAGGGTGGAGGGAGGGGGCTGCCGAAAGCCAGGCACATCAGAGCGACCACAAAAGCTGGGCTAGGAGAGTGGCCACAAGCAGACCCTCTAAGCCAGCATGTGGGTCCACCGTGCACAGCACTGATGAACTGTCAGGGTGGTGGTGGTCAGCTGTCCCCACCGTCCAGTAAAGCTTCTGAGTCAAAGGGCTGCGGGCTGAGCATGGAAAACAGGCAGGTCTGGGCTGGCTCTGGCCCCGGGTCACCTTTCAGAGCCTGGGACGAAGCTTTCAACATCTTGTCCTCAGATAACTGCCCCTAACAGGGACCTTTTCTTCCTGAAATCCCAGAACCCTGCACTCTTGGCAGGAGCCAGTGCTGGGCCCATCCACGAGGCCACTGGACGGTCAGGTCTGAGCTCACACACGGCCAAGTGCAGGAGGAGACGCAGAAAGGAGGAGAACGCGGGGACAACGGAAGCTTTATTCATTGTCCGGGCTCTTTAGCAATAGGGCTTGAAAAGAAAGTAGTTAGCCATTGAAGGAAGAGATGGAAAACTCTGCTCTCTCATTCATCTCGCTGCCTCCGTGTCAAGCGCCCATTGTTGGGGCCGGACAAAGGCAGCCACAGTTCAGGCCAGAGGAGGCGCAGGGCCGCTCAGACGGGAGTGCGCAGGCCCCGGGGGAGAAGGAACGGTTCGATATTGAAAGTGTTTTCTCCGCTGCCAGAGGTGCCCATTTCCAGTCCTTTTCAATTTGTACACTTTCCCCCCAATGTCTCCTCCAGGGTAATTACAGTTCTTTTCACAAATGAAGTATGGAAGGCAGGAGGGAGGCGAGACTGTCGATAGTTCTGCAGGATGCACAGCCCGTCTCCGGGAGACACGGGCGCCATCGATCCTCCCTCCCGGGGGACTCTGAGCGAGAGTGGAAGGTGCCCCCGGGAGGAGGCGGGGGAGGATGAGAGCACCTTCACCTCTGGGGACCCTGGGAGGCTGGAGAGAAGGATCTGAGCCCCCAAAGACTCAGATGGAAAACACACTGACCCCCCACCAAACCTCCCCACTCCCCAAATAGGTATTTGAGGACCCCCCCCCCCAGGGCCTATATCCCTTCTCTTTTCCTTTCTCTGTCGGCTGAATGATTCAAGGATCCCAGCCACAAAGGAGAGCATCTCACTAAGTATGTGCAGGAACTGAGTGCCAGGTCAGGAATTGGGGGAAGGGGCAAAGGCAAGGTCAAGTGCCCGGCCCTGACGAGGGGCATGAGCCCCTCAAGTGCTCGGGGCCAGGGGGTCTGTTTCTTAGCAGGGCTGAGCCATGCAGAAGACAGCTGTGTGCACAGAGGTCCCCAGGGTGCAGCTTAGGAGGTGGACTCGTGCCATGTGCTCAGGCTGGACGGAGAGGCTGAGGTCTGCTAGATGGACTATCCTGAGTATAAAGCACCCCAAATAAGGTATCACAACAACAGAAACCAAAGGTGAAGGTGTGGGACTTTCAAGAAAAGGAAAAGATCTCTACCCTGCACCCCCCACCCCAGTAAAAGTCATCTGTAAATACCTAGTCATAGCAGCACATCTTATAGTAGCCCAGACTGGTAGATAACTGAAAGGCAAATTGATTAAGTTGGAATATTATATCGCAATCAAAATGAACCGGCTGTAGTTACATGCTCCAGCAAGGAGCCTTTTGGCCGAGGTGCCTCAAGCCTAACTGGTGGCTTGCTCACAGCCCTCCACCAACACCACTTCATTCCTCCAGGACTGTGATCCAGTCAGTGCAAGCTTCGCCTCAGTCTGCTTCCAGCTAATGGCCACAGCAAACACATACAAAGCATTCTGCAGGCCAGAAACCCTCTACAGTGGCCCAGGAGATGAACTGCATTCCCCGCAATGCTAGCAAGGGAACCGGTGCTGAAAGCAGCTCAGCGACTTTTCTGAAGCCCTGGCTGTCGAGGAGGCGGAAGCAGGCAGGAAGCAGAGAAGCGGGCGGCTGCAAAGCCTGTTGCTCTGAGCCCCAGTTCCAAAGCTGCAGAACAGATCAAGCAGAGGCTGCTTCCTCCAGGGTGCTGGACCGTCTGCCTGGACCACGCGCTCTGAGGTGGGGACTTCCAGGATGGCAGCTGAAAGTGAAGAAACCAGCACACACAATTCCCCTCCAAGTGTGCTTGTAGAGCCCACTTGTAAATTCTCACTGTCTCAGGCCATCAGAAACCTTGATGCTGTCTCCTTCTTGGTCAGAGACGCCACGGCCTTCCTCTCTACCCCAGTTCTTGTTGGTTAAGCACCTGAGTGAGCACAGCACCACCTGAGACAAGAAACACAGGACCCCAGACGGCCGTGCCAGAGCCTCTGACCTGCTCTTGACCTCCCTGTGTTTTTCCTCTTCCCATCCAGCAAAATGTCAAGCCAGGTTTAACCCCCAAATATTCTCCTTTTCCTTGTGTCTGTCTGAGGGGAGTCAGCTTGGGAATATTCTAGTATAGACACACTCTTGGTCACCACCCTAAATGGACTCGCACCCTGCAGGCAATGGCCTTCCCTCCGTGCACGTGGTCTACCAGTCCCCACTGCCTTTTCAGGTCCTCATGCCTTTCCGTTCAACCTCCTCACCCCCTACCCTCATTTTCCTGCTGCAGAGAGAAATACAGGATATATGCAGGATGGGATTTAATTTATCACCTTGTTCCCCAGACCATTTTTTTTCAACAGATGTATGAGCTGTGATTTACATGCCACACAATGTGTCTGTCTGAAGTGCATGATTCATGTTAGTGCATTAGCAGAGGGCTGGAACCATCACCACCTTCTAATCTTAGAGGGATCCTCTCCTCCTGAAGAAGCCAGGGAGTGCCCCTCTAGTCCCACCCAGCCCTGGGAAACCACCCATCCACACATTGTCTCTAGGGATGTGTCTTTTCTGCACATCCCTATTTAAGAGTCAGGCGATGTGTAATCTGTGGTCGGACTTCTTTCACTTAGCATAATACTTCTGAGGCTTGTCCTTGCTGGAGCATGTAACCACAGCCAGTTCATTTTGATTGCAACATAATATTCCAACTCAATCAATTTGCCTTTCAGTTATCTCCCAGTCTGGGCTACTATAAGATGTGCTGCTATGACTATTTACAGGTGACTTTTATTGGGGTGGGGGGTACAGGGTAGAGATCTTTTCCCTTTTTTTGAAAGTCCCACACCTTCACCTTTGTTTTCTGTTGTTGTGATAACTTATTTGGGTTGCTTACTATGGGTTTGGCCACAGGTGCTTGCCAAAGGGTGGGCTACACTCTTGTGTGGTGTTTGTGCAAATGTGGCTGAAGTATGCCTGGGACCACACACTTGTGTTAGTGACACTGGGAATCCCACACGCAGTACCATTGACACAGTTCTCAGTATCTCTGAGCCGGTGCTGGGGATCAAACTCATGGGCCTCATGCTTGCAAGGCAGGTACTTTGGCACTGAGTAATTTCTGCCCAGGCTCTTGGAAACGTATTTTTATTTCTTCTGTAGAGATGCTAGAACATTCTCTCTTAAAAGTTAATCCGGACCCTTGCTTCCTCTTTCTCTAATTCAAACCACAGAGGTCTCTCTTCTTCCATTTTTTTTTTGGAGGGGGGAGCAGGGCATACCCAGCAATGCTCAGAGCTTATTCCTGGTTCCTCACTCATTCAGGAATTACTCTTAGTAGTGCTTGGGAGACCATGCAGGGTACCGGGGATCAAATCCAGGTCAGTCGTATGCAAAGCAAATGCCTTATCTGCTGTACTATCGCTCCAGCTCCTCTCCTTTGATTATAGGAAAATTCTTCAGCTAAGCCCTGTCATCTCTCTTCTGTTGCCTGTGGTACCTTGCTGCATTAGTCATCCCTTCTCTCATTTTGGCATTTTCCTCCATAAATGGGAATAACAAGATCCATACTACCATGTTTGTGAGGAGTGAGTATCCCTTGTAATCTGGTGAACCAACGGTGGGGAGGGCAGCTGACCTTCATTCCATGCTTCTTAGGCTCTGTGTGAGCCCCCTCCCCACTGGCAGCCTGTAGGCAGGTCTGTGGCTGGCTTCTAGACTGTTAGAGGTGGCACAGCTGATGGGCTGCAATTCCTGAACTGAGGCTTTGTGCAAGTAGACTTAGTAGACTGCAGATACAGATGCGCCTTGCTGCCTCCAAGTGAACAAGTCACCTTGGGAGATAGCAGGTATCCTATAGGGACCTCAGATGGCTGGTGAGACCTTAGAGAAGCCTCAGCAGAACACTGAGTTCTGTTTCCAGAGGAAGTGATGCCACCACCAAACTGAGTGAGTCAGGAGGGGACTCTGGCCCTGGGGGAGCTACCGGTGAGATTCCAGCCCAGTCAACACCCTGACGTGGGCTGAGGCACAAGAACACAGACCCAGTCCAGCCCTGAGGACTCAGGAACCCTGGAAGCTAAGAGAACAAGTGTGTTGTTGTAAGATGCTAAGTTTATGGTAATTTTCCCACAGTCACAGAACATAAATACACACATAGCATGCTTGAAAGAGAGCCTGGCAGTGCCAGGAACCTATGAGAGTTGGCTGGTGCCCCCAGCAGTCCTACATCCACTCTTTCCCCTGAGATTATAACCAACACGCAGCCAAGACACCCACAGAGACAAGTGAGTCTTCTTTATTTCTCATCCCTGACAAAATCCTCCCAAGAATTTTCTGTATGAACTCCCTGTCCTTGTCACTCCCTTTTTGCTGCAATTCCATTCCTCAGTTTCCTCCACTTCCCTCAAGGTCACCATCATCCCCCGGTCACAAAGCCCGATGGATGGGCTGTGTCCTCCCTGGACCTGGCTTCTCTGTGACCTTCAATGTGGATGGACAATGTGGCTTACCCAAAAGTGACACTCACTGAAGCTGAACCTCTTAAAGGTGCTCAGGCCCTGAGGGGGCAGCTGCCAACAGTTTTCTCTCCTGCAAACAGAGGGCCATGCCCACACTTCCACCCCTGCAGGCTCTGACCTCAAGATCTGATGAACACTATAATCAAGGCAGAGGAGCACAGAGGAAAACAAGTCAATGAAGAGACCAACAACAGAGTTTTAGAGCCTGGCAGGTGTCATGCAGACAATAAGGTGGAATGACAGAGCTACAACTGAATGGGCAGAAAAAGAGAGCTTCTCTGGGACAATGATATATGAGTTGGGTCCGGATGAAAATAAGGAGCCAGCCCAAGGGAGACTTGGGGGAAGGGAGTTGTAGGACAGAGAAGCAGCTAATGCCCAGGGACTCATGTGGGACATGTCTTGGAGTGTTTGAGAAAAAGAGGACGGCCAATGCGACTGGTGCATCGATAAGTGAGCAGATGAGTGGAGGGAGATGACCCCCTGACCAGGAGCAGAGGTTTAGCTGGGCCTGAACCTTTGCGGTGGGGTCTTCCTCCTACTCCATGTGAGGCAGTATCAGAGTAACCAGTCCAGGGTCCAAATGGGGGGGCATTTTCAGTGAGGCTCTCTCTGGCTCGCTACATGGGAAAGAGATTCTAGGTGGGCAAGAACCAAAGCAGGGACTAATAATAATGAGACAGTGTTACAGTAGGGGAGAAGCCATGGTGGAGTGACTAGAGTCAGAATTCCCAGGAGACAGATGAGATTCTGTGACTTGCATGCAGTTCCTTTCCGGAGGGGGGGGGGCAGGGGACATCAGGAGGCCTCTGAGGCAGGAGAATTGGATGGAGGCAATAACCACTGTATTGAATGCGACAACTGCACGCACAGCTTTCCAGGGTCTCTCTGGAGCAGGAGAGCCCCAGCCGGTCCCTAATGGAGACTCCCTGGCCTTCACAGTCTGCACTCAACCAGGGAGGTGCCAGCTCCGGGGTGGTGGGGGGAGTCTCTGGCTGGAAGGCACCTCCTGGGGGGAATTGAGAGGCGGAGCTGGCATTGAACTGTATGGCGTCTTTGCTGGTCTCCCTCAGAGGAGAGCAGGGTGGGGTCCGGAGGGCAACTAACAGAAACTCCCTGTCTAGCTTGGACCCTGAGGGAATGGGGGTGGCACTTCCTGAGAGGGGCACTGACCCTTGAGAGGATGGTGAGAGCCTGATGCCTGCACAGCCTGACAGACACACGGACACAGTCAGCTATTCTGGTGGCAGGGAGGTTCGGGGATGGAGGTTGGAGACCCAGGAAAGGCTGAGGAGCCTGTGAGAGGCTGGAGGGCGCTCCTGAAGGGGCTGGAGCAGAGCGGTGATCTGGGGCTGAGAGAAGAATGAGGGGCACCTCGGTGTCCAGCGCTAATGAGAAGTAACCATTGGATCAGGGAGAAGGGGACCCTATAGATACAGACAAAAGAAGTTCGGGTGGAAAGGAAGCCTGGCAGGAGAGGGAGAGGGGGTCAGAGATCAGAGATGACAGAACTTCCGAATGTAGAAGGAGCCTCTGAACTCATTTGGTCCACATCCCCCCCTTTCAGAAAAACACTCAGAGCCATCCCCCATTCCCCAGAAATTTACCTTCTCTAGGCACAGAGAAAGCAGCCCACAAAGGTCCCCGAGATGACTACTGTCCCCTGGACAAGTCCAGCACTCCCCCCCCCCCAGGACAGGACCACCCATTTCTGGAAGCCCTACCACAGACCTACACAGTTTATATGGGCTGTCTGGATGGGTAGGGGGGCAGGAGGGTGGCCAAGGTCGTGATGGAGAGGCCTGGTGAGCGCAGGGGGGTGTCTGAAAGACAGACACACTTGTCTGTAGAGGATGAAAAGCCGCATCCTTAGATGCGGACCAGAGATAGGACCAGAGCAGAGTCTGGGGCTGAGATGCGAGACTTAGACGGGCAGATCTGGGGGTACCTTTCATAACGCAGAAGTGGGGACAAAACTGGCAGAGGCAGGTGGTGACTTCCCTTTGTCTGTGAAGCAGGAGGCCAGGTAAGCAGAAGAAAGTGTTTGTCGGGGGTTTGTGGGCAGTTTGAGATGCGTGTCAGAGTCCCAGCTTGTCAGTCTCCCCCAAGGAAGGTGGGCGACCCCCAGCAACCCCCTACAAACAGAGCTCCATGCTCTGCAGCATTACTGGGGACTATACTCAGCATCTAGGGGGCTGCTGGGCACCCAGGGACCCCTACCTGCTGCCGCGGACACCCAGCCACTGAAATGGTTTCCCTTTGGAAGCTCTGCCTACTGGCTTCCAGGGAGTCCTGTGTGAGTGTCTCTTTTCTTCTGACCACAGTCCCCCTGTCCTGCAGGTGATCAGACACCCACAAAACCTGAATCCTGAGTTCTGACACCAGCCCCACCTGCCCACGAGCCCCTCCCAGCTCAGCCACCCCATTCAGAATTAGTTTTTTCTGTGCAAACTTCCGCCTTCTCATCTGCTAACACTCATTTTTAAATGAGATTTTCCCCAGTGGAGCAGTTTGATGGTCTCACGGTGTTTGTTTGTGCTTCGCCTACCATGCCCCGCAGGTAGGATCCTACAACAGGTGAGCGTGCAGGCTCCGCTCTGTCAGGAAGAAGGTTTCAGGATTCCTCCTGCATTTGCAGGGCTTACTAGCTCATTTCTTTTTAGCATCAAGTAGCATTTCTTTGTCTGGGGTAGCACAGTTTGTTTAGGGAGGCGGGTTTGGGAACACACTTCATGATGCTCAGGGGCTCTTCCTGGCTCTGTGTTTAGGTGGGAACTCCACCCTACCCCACACACAGTGGTGCTGGGGGAAACATATGCAGTGCTAAGGTTGCTGTGTACAAGACAAGTGCCTAAATCCTTGCACTCGCTCTGGCCTCTCTCTTCATCTAGAAGGACATTTTTTAAAAATTTTATTGAATCACCGTGAGAAAGTTACAAGCATTCATATTTGGGTTACAATCACACAATGATTAAACACCCCTCCCTCCACCAGTGCACATTCCCCACCACCAATCTCCCCAGTATACCCCCTCTCCCCCGCCTCCATGGCAGACAATATTCCCTATACTCTCTCTCTCTATTTTTGGGCATTATGGTTTGCAATACAGAGACTGAGAGGTCATCATGTTTGGTCCATTATCTACTTTCGGCACACATCTCCCATCCTGACTGATTCCTCCAGCCATCATTTTTGTAGTGATCCCTTCTCTATTCCATCTGCCTTCTCCCCTCCACTCATGAGACAGGCTTCCAGCTATGGGACAATCCTCCTGGCCCTTATATCTGCTGTCCTTGGGTGTCAGCCTCATATTATGTTATTCTATACTCCACAAATGAGTGCAATCCTAGAAGGACATTTTGGATTGCTCATTGTTCATACCCGTCCATGTAAATGTCTGTCTCCCTCTTCTGCCCCCCGAGGACATGGATGTCCAAGCCGTCAGAGCTGCAGCCCCTAACAGAGTGGCACAGACTAGATCCTCAATAAAACCTTCTTAAATGAGCACATAGACACCTAACAAGAGAATGAGTGGTACTCTGCTGCACCCACAAATCTGCATGTTCCCATCAACCCCCAATTGACCTATAGATCACCTCCATTCACCTCCCGATTGATCCAGACACTCTTTTGAGACTTCCTGTCTCACTGAATCATGCTGAAACAAATACAGGAAGTGAGGCTGGATTCCTCTTTCTCTTTCACCTTCCACCTTCCACCATTCCCTGGTTCATTTCATCCTTAAATGTCTTTCAGATGATCTCTTCTGGGTCCCCTGTCCAGTGACTAAAGTTTGTGCCCAATGTCCACCACATCTCACTATCCTTCCATTGCCCACCTGAGTGCCCGGCCTCCTAAAATATCCCCTCTGCAGCCTCCAGTTCTGCAATAAACCCTCCTGCCTTTGGTAATCGCAGAGGAACTCCTCACAAAGACATTTCAAAGCTACGCAGGTGCCAGCCCCGAGATGGCATATGTGAAGCTCTCAGCAAGAAGAAAGGCACAATAAATGCTCACATTGTTACATTATTGCTACATCGCCTAGAGATAAAAAGGAGTTTGGGCGGACATGAGAATCGTCATCAAGTATCTGATGATGGAGCCCATGAAATATGCATCAGGCAGGTTCTGCCTTGTCCCAGGAGGCAGGATTGGTCTGAGGAGGTGAAGCCTGGCTTCAACGGGAGAGAAACCAGCCAGATTTCTAACAGCCAGTTGGGAGAATGTGATCGCACCCTGGGATCAGCCGCCGAGCGAGCGAGCTGTGGACCTGGTGAAATCATTCTCCGGGTAGCTTAAATGCAGAGGTCAGGACAGTGTGTGACCTTGTGGTCACTTCCCAGCCCAGGGGTTTGAGAGATGGTGAAGATGGTCCGGCCCAGAGCCAGCTTTATCTGTGCACAGCCCCACCCCACCCTGCCTCTTGCCTCTGTCCTGTCCCTCATTCCCCACGGTCCCCTCTCCAGCCAGGACAGATTTGGGTGCCTATAGATGACTCGGAGCCTGTGCCTTGCTCCTGGACCACTTCAGCCCCCACGCGCCTGGCAAAGTGATCTGCTTCCGCTCCTCCTTTCAAAACCCTTTGAGACCTCCTTCCCCTCCCCAGACCCCATTGCTTCATCCTTGACTTCAAAACCCTTAGACCATTGTTTCCAGCTTCACAACCTCTGGGGCCCCGTACGGTGGGGTTTGCAGCTGGTCTTTGACACATTCAACTGCTGGAACCTCAGTTTCCTCAGGCCAGTTGGAGACCTTGAAGGAGCACCACAAGGGAAAGAAAGATAGGAGTTGTGATAGTTGTGTAGAGTTGATTGAACCCAGAGTAGCCTCAGAACACTATGGTTGGGCACATTTTTCCAGGGTCACTCGCCATGCGTGTGGGGTCCCTCAGCCTCCCCCAAGGATGCTCCCAAACACCAGGTCACACCTCACCCTCTTCAGCACCTTTTTAAACCCCTGCTGTCCTTTGAGACTCAACCCTTCCCACAAGCCCTTCCCTGCAGCCCTCCATGGGCATGAGCTGTTCCCACCATCGCACTCCAGTCCTACTGCATCTCTCAGCTCCTGTCTCGCCAGAGCCCCAGGATGGTGCCTCTGCTTCCATGTCTGGTCCCTCTGGAGGGTGAACCCCTGTAGCTGTTCTTTCCAGCTGCTCAAGCAAGGAGGTGCCACTCAACTGGAAGGTCGGGAGATCTGAGCATAGCTATAGTCTAAGGCTCCTCTAGAAATGCTAAATCAGTGCCTGCCTGGAAAAGGAAAGCCATCCCCCCTCTCAGAACCTGGAGGCCAAATCCAACCACATGACTAATCCCAACTGCGTGACAGCAAACTCTCTGAGGCCACTGAGCCCATCCAGACTCAGGGCTGTGTCTCAGAACTGGGTTTGAGGATGATGGAAAGGGTGGGCTAAGCGTCCATCCAGGAGCAGGTCTCCCATCAGAGCCTGGTCCAGGTGGCCGGCAGAGCCCTCTCAGAGGTGTCACCTCACCTCTCCATAAGCAGGTTCCTCATCTGTGAGATAATAGGTGCCACCTCCCCAGGCAGGGGTGACACACTGCCCCAGCTTCTCGCTGTCTTCTCTCCTGTCTCCATCAGCATGAAGGTCTGGCACTATTTTCCGGCACTGTTTTCCGGCTATTCTGTGAATAGCAGAAACCTTAGCCCCCCCCCCCCCCCTCCAGGAATGCTCTGCTCTGGTTCTTACCATTAATCCAGAGCTCACTGTGACCGGCAGATGGAGCGAGGAAAGAATTCTTGCATGCCTCTATCCTGGGCACACGCTGATCTGTGGTGCTTCCTTCCTCTTCCTTGAGTATGGGCCTGCAGGCCATTTCCTCCGCTAGGTTTCCTGGGCCTTGGATAGTCCTGCCAACACACTCAGTGCCTAATAAATATTGAATTGGTTTCCTAGAACTTTCCCCTTCTCTCCCCCATTCTTCTTCTCCTTGCTCCTTTCTCTCTTCTTCTACCCCTCTCCCTTTCTTCTCATTCTCTTCTCTCTCTTCTCTTCCTCTCTCTCCCTTTCCTTCTCTCTTTTCTCTCCCCATTCTCTCTCTCTCTCTCTCTCTCTCTCCCCTCCACCCACATGTACCTGTGAGCTGTGCTCCTTCCAGCCCCTCCTCCACTCCACACCACACACACACACACACACACACACACACACACACGCACACGCACACGCGCGCGCACACACACACACACACACACACACACACACACACTGGGGTGTCAAGCCCTTCCAGTCCCTTTCTCGTGGCCCAAGTGTCTTCCTGGATGCCACAGCTCTGGACATGCCTGCGCGAAGAGGGGGCAGCTGTGACACCCCTATTGTTTATTCATCAATTCATCACCTGCCTGCGGGGTGGGTTTGGGTAGCCCTTCCTGCCCCCAGTCCCACTTGCATTTTAATGAAATGAAGCCCCCTCCCCACGAGCCCCGACCCCCAAACCTTCCTAAGGTATGAGTGAAATTGATTTTCCCTTTTAACTCGAAAGCAAGATAAACACATGGCACCCTTAGGGGCGGAGGGGAAGCACTTAAAATAGCACATCTCGGAGCAGCCTGCCGCATGCAGAGCTCTGCATGGGCGAGGGCAGAATGCAAATCGCAGAGGCGGCAGCTGGGGCCCGCCCCAGCCCTGGGGAGCAGGTGAGAAGCAGCACCTTCGCTCCCCCCCCCGCCCCCCCGCACCTCCGACTCTCATCCCTGACTTGGGAAGACTTGACTCAGGTCACCTGCCCATGTGCTCACAGCCCTGCAGAGGTGGGGTGCAGCTTGCCCCTCGAGAAAACCCGCTAAGCTTCCTGCTAGAAACACCCTTCCTTACCCCCAAGCAGCATCTTCCCTGCTGATGGAGGTCTGGGCCCCCGGGCCCCTCATCCCCTGACCCAACTCCTTCACCAGCTGCAGGAATGGGATAACCAGACTCCTCCTTCCCATAGGCCTTCTCCTATCTGAGCAGAGGACCCTCACAGAGGCCATCCCATCTGCGATGCACACCTCTACCTATGTTTGTTTGAGTTGAAAGCGACAGAGGGGATGGAGTCGGGCGGGGGTGAATGCTGACTGATCTCAGACAGGGAGTAGATCCAGGACTTGTTTGCCTTATCTCAGTCCAGCCTCACCATTGTGCCCTCCCAGGACCAAGGGCACTCACAGCCCACAGACAGGGCACCAGGACCACGGACACTCACAGCCCACAGATGGGGCACCAAAACCACTCACAGCCCACAGATGGGGCACCCAGGCCCCAGGGGGATTGCAGAGGAGAGTTCCTCTTAATCACTAACCCTCCTCTCTCATGAGCCCATCGTCTCTGATTTCTTGTAGGCTCAGCCAACCACATCCTCTGTGCCTGCCAAGGCATGCTGCGACCCCCCACAGAGAAATCCTAGAGAACTGGGCCCAGGAGCTGGGGGATGCCTCTTGGGACAGTGACCTGTGGAGGCAGGATCCTCTCGTCCACCCTGCTGTCTCCAGGCTGTAGAGCAGTGCAGTCCCCAGGCGTCCCCACTACAAGCAGGCCACTCTCAGGCCAACCCAGGACCTGGCAGCCATGCGTGCCACCCTCCACCCACCCCCACCCTTGGACAGCCCTCTGAGCACCATTCCCAAGACACTGGGGGCCTTTGGGAGCTGTGTGGCCCCCAGTGCCTCTTCGCATTTGGAAGTCCTGCTGGTTACATGACCCAGTGAAATGCAGTCATTTAACAGGAAGCTGCCGCTCTATTTGTTGACAACATATTGTCAAAAGAAAAGGGCATTTGCACACCCGGGAGTGGAGCCCGCTCCCGCACATTTGAAAGCGGGTACATATGTGTTTACGACAGGCGCGGCTGAGCGGGCTCACCCCGGTGCCACTACCAGGGTGGTTCCTGCGAGGAGGATTTCAGATGATTTTTTTCTTTTTCTTTCTTTCTTTTTTTAAACTTTCATCTTGGTCTGATTCCAGGATTGGTTTTGATAATAATCAACATGTATTGCGCCCCCACCCCCCAAGTAAGAAAATGCTTTTCAAAAACTCATGTGCTCTTTAACCAGCTTTGTAATCTCAGGCAGGCTGATTCAGGGCTTTCTCAATCTCTCCTCCTGCCTTCCCCCCACACCCCATGCCCCCACATGGCCCTTTCCTCTCTCTCCTTTCACCTCTGAAGCAACACATATGCAGGGGCCTCTCTGCTCCGATGGCCTCGGAGCGAAGCTTCTTGAGATGGAAAGTGGGCGCTGCCTCCCCTGGGACGGTTAATTATATGTGGAAACTCCACAGTGGTCCCACCTCTTGCTCTGTGGGTGTGGGCTGTGTGCCTGGGGTGGCCAGTGCAGCCCACCCAGGACAAGACCCAAAGTCCAGAGCCTTCAGACTCTGCTCTCACTGCTCTGTGGGGAACTGCCTCTGAGCAAGCCCACCCTGGGTGCCCACCACCAGCCTATCTCCTAGGGCCCCAGGGGTTCAGCACCCTGTTCTTAGTGGCTCAAAGAATTGCACAGAAAAGGCACACATAGATGATGCGAACCACAGATCTCAAAGCCTCACTTGAGACCTCATAGAGGAAGTTCCAGGGTGGCTAGGCGCAGGGGTATCTCTTGAGCACAAGGGCTGCAGAGGAAGAGATGAAGCTTGAAGCCAGGACTGTCTCCCTCCGGGAGGCGAGGGGTCTTTGTACGGCTCAGCCTGCATTAGCAGGAGAGACGCCGTCTTCAAAGTCCTCCAGCTAGAGGTAGGTGACAGACATCCAGGTGATTCCCAGCCCACAGAGGAACCTGAATTTGGGGCATGCAGGGAAGAGTTTATTAGCCAAGAAATGGGGCCAGAGCTGGGCACCACTATGACCCTGCTTTGGGATGGGCATCCCTGGCATTAGAGAAGACACATGACTTAGTGTCATAGTTCAGAGGACTGTAGGCCAGCAGTGTGGCACGGGTCACAGGTGGAATCTCAAGGGAAGTTTCCTGGAATGTCAAGCAGACCTGCCAGGGGCACTGGGCCCACCTACCTCATCCCTCAAGGTGCCCAGTCCCCTGCAAGGAGCTCAGGTCTCTGTGGATGAAGCAGAGGATCAGGGCCTCTCGGTCCCTGCCAGGTGGGTGCTTCACACAATGGTCTCCTTCCCTCCACACACCTACCCCAGCATGAGAATTATGAGTCCATTTTTCAGGAGGGAAAACTGAGATTCAGAGAGCTTGCATAAGCTCATGCAGTTGGTAAGTGGCAAGGTCTGGCTTGCAACCAGCTCTCTGACTCGACAGACCACACATCCTAGCGCTGCCCTGGCGCACCTCTTCTTTATCTCTCCCGGGGCACCCCCCACCATCCCCCGCTTCTAGGAGATGCATCAGCAAGCAAGTTGCCTGCCCAGCTCCCACCAGCTCCATCCCAGAGCAGCTGAGCCAGCCAAGTGTGGCGGGATTGGGTCTGCTGAGACAGACTAATGAAGCAATTTAAAAACAATTGTTTGGAACACACAGACATCTGGGTAATAACAGGCTACAAGACAACTGACCAGTGAATTTTCTCTGGGCCACTAACAGAGCAAGATCTCTCTCAGCACATGCAGATGACGCCAGACTCCTGGAGGGTCCCGCTGAGCTGACTCCTTTCATGGGCTTGGCCAGACACTGCCCCACCAACCATGCTGGCTGGGCACTGAGTGTGAGTGTGTGTGTGTGTGTGTGTGTGTGTGTGTGTGTGTGTGTAGGGTGCACCTAGAAACACACCAACCTTCTCATGCATGTCCACAGCCAGGCATGTACTTGCATCTGTGTGAAAGGGCAGCTGTGCACACACAGAGTCGCTTGTGCCCACTTTGCACACATATGCACAAGCCAATGCAAACATACAAACATGCATGGGATGGCGGGACCTGAATTGGCCCCAGTTCTTCTCTCCTCCCTATATTCATATCTTTTGCCTCATGACTTCACACATTCTCCACTGAGGGGAGCAGAATCAATTTCCCTGTGCCCCAACGTTGGATTAGTTGTGGGACTTGTTTTGACCAACAGAATAAGGCAGATGTGATGAAATACCAGACTCTAGGAATGATCTTATGAAGTCTCACTTGTCTCCACTCACCCTCTTGTCTTTATGCCAGCATCATGGAAAGTATAGGGTAGCCCACCATCCCAGGCGGAGAATGACGGCTGTTCTGGACCAGCTACTTCAACTGAACACTACCTAATACTCAGACACTGCCTTGCTGAGCCAAGCCCAGGCCGTCCCCAGATGCCTGGCCACTCACACAGCAAAAGCTGACCAGAAAACACTTCCAGAGTCCCATGCTCTCAAAGGCACAAACTAAGGTCGCCAGTAGCCCCTGCACCCAAACCCATGTGCTGCATGTACCTTGGTCACACCTCTGCTCAAGCACATCTCCCTTTCAAACACCCAGAAGGGCTGGCAGGAGCCAAGGCAAAAACCCCTATCATGTGCCTCCATCCCTGGACTCACTGCTAATGGCGAGACTGAGTGTGTGACCAATCCTTCCTGAGACTTTTTACAGGAGGGGCTCTGGCCCCACGGGACAGGCTTTCTCTAGAGTTCCCTTGACGCACCGCTGACAGCACCCCTGCCCCGTTGTTGACTCGGATCACAGCTTCGTCAGGAAGGAGGAGCAGGCTGTCACCTTGTGACTTGGAGCAAGAACAAAGGGAACAGCAGAAGTGGCGTGGGTGGGGCGGGGAGGGGCTGCTTTTCTATGGGGCATCTGTAGGGCAGAGTGGGTGGGTCCCCTCACCCTGCTGACTGATGCCCAGGGGCTTAGAAAGGCCTGAGTGATGCCTGGCACTGGGCTGGGTGGGTCTCACAATCCTCAGGGGAGGCTGGAGACAAGAGCTCTTGGCACATGTCATCTGGCTCCCGTCACTCAGCAGTTTGCTGTGACACAGGTCCAGTGAGGTGGGAGAATGTGCAAGCTCTGAAATCAAATGGCTTGGACTCTTCTCTTCCTATCTCTGACGTTTCTGCACCTCAGCTTACACATCTATGAAATGGAAACAGTAGCAGGTGAGAGTGAATTGAGCCGGACCTGGATGAGGAGCTTCTGCCAAGGGCCATTGCTGTTACTGCCCTCTAGACCACTCCATGAGGCCAAGGTGAGCCTCCTTGATTTCCATTTCACAAGCCTGTAGCCCCGGGTCTAGCACCCAATGGGATTTCAGTCAAAGCTAGAAGAAAGGATTAATGAATGAGGATGAGGAGGGTAGGAATGAAGTAGGTCAGCGAGGTCCCGGGAACATGGCCCAGGGTTGGATTACAAGACAATTGCACCCTAGACATTAGCTGGTGACCATGTCTAGACCCTCTCCATGGTCTCCATGGACACAGCCAGGGGCTTCATGAGAAAGGACAGACAGGAGCGGGAACAGAAGTTCATATCACATGACAATCTTGGTGGGATAGAGGAGAGTGAGCTTCTCTAGGGCTTCTAACCCAGACTGGGGAGATGAGACAAATTGCCAAAGGATACCTGCAGGGTCCCTCTCACCTCTGCACCCCAATACCACCTCTGATATCATCTAAAATCACAGATCAAACCAATATCACAGACCTGTTTTAACTAGAGCCTCATCCTGTCCTCGGGTCCTGAGAAATTCAGCTCTGCCTCCAAATGTGCATCCCACACTCAACAAAGGTCCCCGAGCTTTCAGACCCTCCCGCTAGCCTTCTTAGCCCAATGATCTGGCTTCCCAGCAACACATAAACCTTCAGCTTCCTCTCTGAGTCCTGTTATGACTGGCCGACCTAAAGGAGTGGACACATCATAGGTCTGGAAGGCAGAAGAGGCCTGAGAGGACAAGGCTTAAGGAATCAGGCCTGGGTGGCTTCACAGAGGCAGAGGGGTCAGGCATGCAAAAGCCTGGTCTGCCAGGAAGCCGGGCAGCTCTCAAGACTGGGTCACCCATGACCAAGCCAGATCAGCAGCCTAGCTTGGTCATGGGAGACTCCCTCCTGTCTGTCATTCACTTAACAAGAGTTTGTGCTCAGAGAGGTCAGAGAACTTGATCGGGCAGGGCCTTGGGCCATGGTGGGGATGTGCAGAACCTCTGGGTTGTCTCGGGTACAGACTGTGCTGGCACAGATGGGGACGAAGGATGACCTGAAACCTGGGGCTGCTTCACACTCCAGGACTGGGAGATGCTGGGGCCTGCAGGGCCCAAGGAGCAGCCAGAAAGGAAAGCGAGTGAGCCGAGGGCTTCGGAGAGGAGGCAACAGCACGCAGGGAAGTACCACGTCCTTCGTCAGAGCAGTTCTAGGGAAGAAGCTCTAGAGGGAGGGGGTAGAGCATCAGGCCTGGGCTGGCACTGGTGGCCCCGGGTGGCAGAGTTGAGGGCCCAGAGGCCATGTTTCCTTCAAGACAGGACTTGAGACAGAAGCATCCTATCTGTTCTGGGGGCCAGGGAGCTGCTCAGAGTCATGGCCGCCAAGGGGATGCACTCCAAGAGCTCCAGGAGGGGCGGGCCTGTCCTGGAGCCCCACCAGGTCCCCAGGGAGAGGACAGGTCACCTGGTGCATGGGCACAGGGAGCTGCAGTGGAAGTCCCTGGAGCACATTCTGGAAGCTTCTCTGGGCAAGGTTGTCAGTGGTCTGAGTGGAAGTCATTCTGGCAGCTGTCGACTGGTCCTTACTACATCTTTCTTGACATACTAAGGAGAAAGGTCACAGCTGTCTGCCCGGTCCCCTGCCCGGGACCTCTGAGGGTACTCTGCTATTGCCCAGACACCCCATTGCCCCCTCTCTGCCTCTTACTCCTGTGACTTTCGAAAGTGGTGCCCTGAGAGCTCAGAGTGTAGGGCCTGGCCTGCCCCACCAATGTGGCCAGTCCAGATCTGGCAGGCCAGGCAGGGATAGGAAAGAGGTGACTGGGACTCTGGGGCCAGAGTGACTCTTACGGTCAGCGATGGTGCCATGTCCCAAGACTGGGTTGTGGTTGCTGAGCTGCGTGATGATGCTGTCAGACCCAGGAGGGACACACAGATGGGCGCCAGGTGGGAGGGTGGTGGGGGCCGAAGGCACGCCAAGGGGGTGCCCAGCCAGATCCCATCCATCTCCTGTTCCCCTGGGGGTCCTGCTTTCAACCCTGAGGGTGTGAGGGGATAAGGCGGGACCTCTCTCTCTCACGACTCATGCTCAGGCCAGGCTCTGCACCCATCTCTGTGCCAGCGTCACACAGCCTCGAGTCCATGTTGCCATCTGTCCCATGGGTCACAATTCAAGGCCCCAGTGCAGAGAAGGGCAGACACATGCCCCAGGTGGCCCAGCGGGGAACTGGCAGAGACTGACTTGCAGCCTTAACACAGAGCCCCACTGCCCCTCTCCACACCTCCTGCCTGTGGCATTTCCAGAAACGAGTCACAAAGATCCCTGTGAGGCCAATCTGGCCAAGCTCTCTCCCTAGTCTGGTCAGGGTCACACTATCCAGGTTCAAATCTTGACTCCACCACTGACTGCCCCAGTGGCCCAGGACAGGGCACCTGAACCTCCCTGAGTCTCTCTTTGTCTGTGGAATGGAGCCAGGACGGAGCCTCCCTCTGGGGTGGTCACATGGCCCCTGCCCTGTAGAGCCTGACTCTCCTCCTCTCCACCTGCCCCCAGTGTGGTGCCTCAGGCCCGAACGTGGTGCGGGTCGTCACCCCTCCATTCTGCACAGCTGACACAGCACTCCCGGTGTGCTCATGGACCTAAGAAGCTGACCATGAACAACAGGGACTTGAACTATGGGGTTTCACTTTTCATGTGTTTTGTTGCATCTGCAGATTTCTTTCTGTGCCTGGATTGTGCATTGTCCAGGAGGTAGGTGGGCAGGGCTGCAAGTGAGAAAGGAGAGCTGTCTGCCTGACTTTGGAGCATCACGGGTCTGAGTGCCCATGGGATGGGTTGCGTGGAGGGGAGGGGGGCAGTTTCCTGAAACCAAGCCCCCATGGGTGCCAAGGCACAGTGGTAGTTAAGTTTGGGGAAGCTCCAAATGACAGAAGGATTTTCAGCTGAGTGGGGATCCGCTCCCCTGATGCTCACATTGTCCCGGGTTCATTCTCTCTGTCCATGCCCCCTCCAGCTTTGCAGAAAGCGCAGTAAGTGCCATGGGGCTGGGGAGAGTGAGGTGCAGCCCGCCCAAATGCCTGGTGGGGCTGCACACCTGCTCGGTTACCCAGGAGCCGTCAGATGAGTGTGCTATGTAGATGAGTTTGATTCTAAATGCAAATTGGGAGTGGGCTGGAGATCGACTGGGAGGAAGCAAAACAGTGGGTGAAGGATTCGTGCCTGGAGGAGGGAGAACGGGATGCCTGGAAGGTGGATGGGGAGATGCAGACGTCAGGACATGGCATTTGGGGGAGCTCTGCAGTGCCTTGAGGAATCACCCCCCGGGAGGGAGAACCATACAAGCCCTGGGGGGCCTTAGTAAGGGGGTACGCAGAGTCAGGGGGGCCTCCACGCTGCCAGTGGCTGGGTACAGCAACCATGGTTCAGCAGTTTGCTATGACCTCACCCAACCTTGTCAGGTCAGGGCCCTGACCCCTTTCACACACAACATAGGGACCCGGGGTTCTCTGCCAGTGAGACATCCCCCAGAACACACTTGCCAGGACTTATTGCAATTCATGGAGACAGGGATTCAGGATCACCTCTGGTTGGCGGGTGGTGGCACCCAGGCCACCCCCAGATAAACGTGACCACAGCTCTTGATGCACAGGACAGGAGACCTCGGAGGGGTCCCTGCAGCTGGACCAGCCTCCTGCCCGCTGCTCCAGAGACAGTGTCACATTTCCCACCTCCCACCCAAAGGAGGGCTTAGGAAAACAGGTGCTAAAGGTAGGCTGGGGTGTCCCGGAGGTCTCAGCCACTATCCAGGCTGGAGAAGTCTGAGCTGGAGCAAGATGATAGGGAGAGAGAGATTCCACTGAGCACTTCCTTCCACCTGAAACTGGACCAAGGGAGAGATAAGCCTGGACACAGGGATCCCCTACCCCTGACACCTGTGCAGGATATAGACAAACAAGTGAGGTTAGCTCCAGGGTCTGCCCCATGAAGGACACCTACACCTGCCCTCCCCCCACTGCCTGAGGCAGACATTGCTAATCAATCATGATCGTTCCTGGCAAAACCTGGAGGGTGCTTGTGCTATAGCCTGGGGACCCCCACTTGGTATAGCCTTGAGCGATATTCTCCAGGAAGGTGCAGAGAGGCAGATGAGCCTAACCCTGGAGGTCAAGGGCACGTCTCTGGAAGATGCGGAGGTCAAAGGCAATACACACACACACACACACACACACACACACACACACACACACACACACCACATTGGTTTAGGAGTCAGTAAGATCACCTGGTCTAATTTCCACCTCTCTCCTTGGCACAAGTGACAGCTGGCCGGTTTTTGAGCCCACAGAGTAGAACAGTGACCACATCTGTGTGTCCCGCTCTTTGCTGGCTGTGGGTGTGGCACACTAAGAATTGCAATCAATGCTCAGGATCCCGCAGACTCCAGACCACGCTGTCAGCTCCACTCAGAGCCCGGGTCCTCTGACTCTCCTGGAACAGCCTCATCAAAGACTCAGGACTATTTTTAACTGATTAAGAGGAACTCCTAGAATCAGAGTTTCTTCTTAGCAGCTGTGCCGCCAACAAGGTGCTACTACAAACAACTGCAATTACACCAGCGACACCGTGCAAGCATCATCTGGGCCCCTGCCTTGCCTGATGAGAGCCACTATTTGATCAGTGCCGGCCTCTCCACGGTCTGCTGTTAGGATGAATTAGGGCAACTGGAGAGACCAGCGTCAGGTTGGGACATCCTCAGAGTCTGTGCCATTAGCTAAATCATCTCAATATCACTTTAGGGACAGCAGGGCCCCGTGGTCATACAATCAGGACGAGAGTGGCTGGCTTTCAATCATGAGGAGTGCAAGGGTCCCTGGGCAGACCCACAGAAGCTGCTTGGGGAACAGCCACTGAGAAGGAAGGGGACTCCGAAAAGCAGGATGCTTGGAGGGTCTGCCACTCACTGTGAAGGCAGGCACTAGCCCCAGAGACAAAGGACTGCAATGGATGACACTTCTTCACTCTGACTGCTACCTAAAATCTCCATTAAGGCTCCCTTCTCCACTCTGGCCAACATCAGGAGCTCCGGTACACACTCCCTCTATCATGTTTTTGAACAGGGCCACCAACGTTCCCATTCATCATACTCTACTAGTAGTAGACATGACTAGTGGATCATGACACTCCTTCTAGGTGAGATAGAGATTGAGGCTACTTCTTTCCAGAGCTACGGCCAGTAAACATGAGATCCAACAAACATTATCCAGGAAACATCACGTTATATGACCTAGTTGCCAGCCTGCTTGACAAGTTCCTTGGATTAGGTTAGGTCAGAAGAAGAATTACTTGAGTTCCCACTGCTAGCCATAAGGATTGTTTGCTTCCCCTTTGAAGAGGGTATTTAACAAGAGGATGTTCCAACACCAGACACTATGTTTCATTCCCTAAATTCTCCGATACCACCTGCCTACTTTTTGCATGTGGCCTGTGGTTTTGTATGTGTTCTGGGTTTCACTAAGAGACAGGGAAGGTGGACATGAGCCAGGTGATGTGGTAACTGAAATCTTCCACAAGAGCGTTAGCCAAGTGTCCAGAGTGACACGGGTGATAAGGGAGGGAGGTGGTGGTCACAGGGGCCACTGAGGCAACTCTGTGCTAGGGCAGGTCACCTCTACTAGTTTGCTGCCCTCCCTGCAGTTCTGATGTCTGCCTGAAATTCATACTGGTGAAATAAACCAGAGTAGATGGTGTCTGTAACTAAGGCCATGAGCGTGGCACCAGCTCCCCCTGGGGTCTTCCCTCCACTCTCTCAGCCTGGCCCTGTGGTCAGGGGCATCACTTCTGGCTTCGAACGACCCTAGTTCTAGTCCCAGCCTCATTTTCTACTGACAAGACCTTGGAACTTGAGGTTGGTCTCTCTGCTTACAAAATAGGGGTGACTATAATATGTATCTTACAGAGTTGTTATTATAACACTCAAATGGATCATGTATGTAAAGAGCACAAAGCTAAACATAAAGCCTGTGTCGGACCGAGGGCTGTTATTATTCTTGGAGCTTGGGTCTCTTTATTAGCCACCCCAGGCTTCACGGTGGTTGTGAAAGTCCATTTAAGAGTGGACAAAAGAGCATTCACGGCATAAAAAAAGGGAAACCTTGACCATCTGGAAAGTGCATTGAATGAGATGAAATAAAAACAGTAGTAAATACCCAGTCCTAATCTCAGCTAAAGAAAATGGGAACAAAGACATCGGGTCTGAGACATGACACTGTTTGTTGAGGACAGGTCTGTGAGAGCAAATCAATGTATGTGTGAGAGTGTCAGGAAGCTAATACAGGCCTTGCCTGCATTAATAGAGGAGATTGTGTAGAAAGAGGCGGGTAGGTGTCTGGTTTTCTTGGTACTGATTGGCTCACATCTATCAAGCTGAATTTAACAGGTGAATTTTATCAATAGAGAGCGGCAGAGAGTTGCAATATGGCTCAGTGGGCTGAGCGTATATATTGCACGCAAGAACCACAGGTTTGATCCCCAGTACCTCACAGTTTCCTGAGCACTGCAGAGTGTGTCTGCAACTACCAGAGAAACAAACAAAAAGATGCAAAGATGAGCTTGATTGCAGAAAGCCCACCTGGGCTAATAGCATTTATTTACCATGTGGGATACCATGCCCCCTGCTCCGCTCCTAACCCATTCTGAACTTTCCTCCCAGCTGAGCATCTGGGACTTAGAGAATTGGGAAGGCTGAGCAGAGTCCTTGCTAATAAGTACTTTGACAAGGACAGCAAGTGTGTGGAGTCCTGCCATGACCCACCCTCCAAACCCCTGGCAGACATCACTCAGTGACGGAGCTGCTCTCATTGACCCCAAATCAGACTCTTCTTCACTTAACATAGCACTCAGAGATTAATCCTGCAAAGAAGGCTTTCCTTTATCAGATGGACAAGTTGGACGATAGCAACCATCCCCTGAACTGAGACCAACCTAACCAGAGACAGACGGATCCTCTCCCAGGACAGGCCAGAAAGGGTCAGTTAGAGGCAGGCACAGACCAGCTACTCGGCATTGTAGATGCAGACACTTTGCATTTATGATGCATGCAGCATGAATCAAGCTTAATGACAGAGAAAATCTTATGGTTACCACACTCCATTTCATTTTCTTCTTGCTGGACATGTCAGAAGACTACATTTCCCAGTATCCCTTGCAGTGACATTGGGGTTGCATGATGGTCATATGATCTATGAGCAGAATTGATTTACATTGTTTTTAGATCAGATCAGAAACCCCCTGGTGGGGTCATTAGCCATTTCCCTCCTGCACTTTGCTGATGACCTTGGAGGCTGTGTGTCAGGGTTGGCAACCTCGCAAGAGGAGCCTGGATCCCTGAGTAACCACTTGGAGGCTGCGGCTCAGAGTTAAAGCCCAGCTCAACCCATAGCAGACTGTGCAAGAGAGCAAAAATGAATGTTTGTTGTCTTAAGCACCAAGGCGCCAGAGTACCTTATCCAAGCAGGCCCTAACTAGGTGACCCCCATGCCCTATGCCGCTCTCCAAGTGCTTTGGAACCACCAGAGCACAATGAAGTTATGCGCACAATGAAGCCTGTCAGAACTGCACATTGTCAGTTTCACCTTGGACAGGCAGAAGCCGAGACCTGGGAAAGCCCAGGAATCTACCATTTTAGCAGGCAGTCCGTGATTTGTATTCTCCCTGAAG
Source organism: Sorex fumeus (assembly GCF_029834395.1). Lineage (NCBI taxonomy): Eukaryota > Metazoa > Chordata > Mammalia > Eulipotyphla > Soricidae > Sorex > Sorex fumeus. The sequence continues at coordinate 52,119,376 of NW_026606104.1, forward strand.
TTCTAGAACCACTCCCCACTCACTACTCATGGGAGCCAATTGGCCACTTTGCCTGTGGATTTGAGCTGCCAGGTGGAGTGGCGCCCTGCAGCAGCTGGCCAGGACTACTTTGCCCCTGGACACAAGGAAGTAAAAGAAACAGAATTCCCACCTGGGGGCCACTTTGGGATCTGGAATCAGCTCCAGGAAGTGGAGAAAGGGGATCACAAGGGGCCTTAGCAGGAGCCATGTGGCCTGAGACACCCCCATCCCTCCCTGCCTTCCTGCGGGGCAGCCCGAACTCAGAGTGAGGATACCCACAGACCCACCTCTGCTCCCCTTTGCACACGCCCCCTCCCGGAACCACAGCATAATACCCTCGGAGGCTGCCCCTGGAGTTTCAGTACCCCCTCACTGTCATCTCCAAGCATGACTCTGTAACGGGGAGGGCAACCACACCTGCTGTGGAAGTTGACTCTCACTTGTGTCCATCTTTGCAGTGTGAGGGTGCCTTGCCTCCCCCCTGCCCACTCCCTTACATGCCCCAGGGTACACATTGTCCTCCAGCAGCACAGTGGGGGATGGAGTGGGCAAATTGGCGCAAACTGCTCTGTCGCTCTAGCCCAGCTCCTTCCCTGCAGGGAGGACAGAATAATACCTCTCTGCAGTGGTCACGATGGTTATAGGATGCGCTCACCTCCAGCAGCACCCCCTCGTCAGGCCCCGCATCTGGGATGATCTGTAAAGTGGTGTAAGATGTAGGGAAGGAGGCCCTGTGGTGAGATGTTTGTGCATGGCTGGGACTGTCTGGAGGAAGAAGGGCCAAGGGTGTGGGGTGGGGTGGGGGGAGCGAGAGCTTCTGATTTGTCAGGTGTGCTAGGTTGCTAGGTGGTCAGGTCTTCGTTTGCAGCTCCGTGAAAGGGGCAAATATTAGATGAGTAAAAATGAATAGAAGCCATCGCTCTGTGCACGTGTGTGTGTGTGTGTGTGTGTGTGTGTGTGTGTGCGCGCACGTGCACTTCTTGAGCACAAAGAACAGGCCATGCCCTACTCAAAATTGGTGCATTTTGCCCTCACATCAGTCTGTGGGGCAGATGTTAACGCCCATTTAACAGGTGGGGCACCAGAGCCGGTAGGTTCCCATGTTGACTGCAATTCTCACTCACCTGGTAACACGAGCACTTCCCCTTGAAACTGACTTTGTTTCCCTCCATGACACTGTGAGAGGAGGGACAAACATAGCCTGTCATGCTTGGTGGAGGCTGAAACTACTAACTACTAGCTCAGGGGCAGCTCATCCACTCCTCTTGCTCAGCTCCCGGAAGTTTATGTCCAAGGGAGTGCCAGATAGTTCTTGGGATGAAAAGAGGGACAGACAGATGCAAGAGGGTTGACATTGACCCTGAGAATCCTAGAGCCCACTCTTGAGCCTGGAAGGATCAGGGCTATCTGAGTATAATCACAGCTACACCCAGGGACTGAATGACAACAGCTGAAAGCACCCCCAGTTGCTACCTTGCTGTGTATCTTCAAGTCCCACATATGAGCAAGATCATTCTGCATCTCTACTACAACTTCTTTATCCACTCATCCATAGTTGGGCATTTGGGTTGTGTCCATATCTTACCCATTGTTCTATGTGCGTTAATGAACATACAACTGAACTGGAGGTGGAGGAATTTGAGAGGAGGGATGTCGGGGTCCTTGGGAGAGGGAGGTCGGTACACTGGTAAAGGGCGTGTATTGTTGGACTTATGTGCATGACAAACCAATATGAATGGTATTATAAGCCACATAATCTCAATCAATTAAAACAATTTCATTTTTTTAAAGTTTAAAAACAAAAGTATACTCTAAGACCTATGACCATGGGCATCTCTCCCACTCCTGCCTTTGAGAAACACTAACCTGGGGTCTCCAGAGACATGGCCAGGAAAGCTGACCATATCCATGGCCAGAAAACAAAAACTGGATGAGAAGGGCTGTGAAGTCCCACTCTGGCATCACCCCCAGCCCTGGAAATGGATGAATGGCATCTATCCAAGCAGCTTGAAGGAATCCTAAGGGGGGAAATGTTGTGTGGAAAAGTTGTAAAATAAAGACTTTTTCTGTCTATTTCCACCAGATCTCCAGATTGCGCTGTTAGAGGAAAACAGTGCAATGATAAACACAAAGTCCGGAGAGAGCTATCCTTGGCAGGAGCCAAGGACTTATGATTAGAGAGGCTTGCCTTCGAGTTTCAGGGGCTTTGGATGCTCTAGCTCTTCGGTTGGGATGAAGACATGGTGTGCATTTCATTAGTTTTGTAATGGCATGCATGTGCTCTCTCTCTCTCTCTCTCTCTCTCTCTCTCTTTCTCTCTCTCTCTCTCTCTCACACACACACACACACACCTAAGAAACAGATGAAATAAAAGACAGCAAACAATCCATACCTTACCCTGTTGTCATACAAGCTGCTTCACACAAAAGAAACAAACCCCCAAGAGTCTGTTTCTGGAGCTCCCCCATCCACTCAAGCAGCAAACAGGCACATGAGCCCCAGGACCAGGGCCTGCTCCCAGCACACACATGTGCCAGCCCTTTCTGCTTCCAGGGAAGCCCTCCAGTAAGGCTTCCCCAGGAGTCTGTTGAGTGGCGGGGTCTGGCTTCACCCCCGTCCGCCCAGCCATGTCCCTCTTCACCAGATGCCGAGACTTTGTGTCTGCTTCAGCTAAGCCTCTCGGGAACGGGTCATTAGTCCCATCTTCAGAAGCAGAGACCACCAGCGCATGGGTCTCACACACACCTGTGCGGGCTCATGGTAGATCCAGCTAAGGAATCGGGGCACGAATTCAGAGCCCCCTATAACTGGAGGCTTGAACCCACCTTTATCACCACACCTGGAACCTACTTAGTTGAACACCCCTTAGCTGCCCCCCCCCCCATTTGTGGTAGTTTCTCCAACATCCTCTCACCCCCATACCTCCAGTCAGCTCTCTCTGTGTCCAGTGGTAGCATCTGGAAGCCCCTTGGGCACCCTCAGCCCCACCCCATGGTTGATCCCCTTGTTCCCCAAGGCTCCACTTTTGCAGATGGAAACTGCCTTGAGCCCCAGCCTTCACTTTCCCAAATGTGAATTCCACAGTTGCTTGCACCCTTGGTGCACAACCCCCAAGAACCGCAGCCACACCTGGCGGCTTTCCTTTTGAAGGACAACGAGGCACATTGCAGAGCAGGACCTACCTGGGGTCCCATTTCTAGAGAACCCAGTCTCTGGAGCTCTGCCGGCCTCACCCCCACGAGTCCTAGATTACACTCCAACCAGCCGCAGACGGCAGCCCACTGCAATAGATATTAATTGCTACATTAAATTCTCTGATATTGCTTAAGAGAATGTTCATTTAATTTCCCTGCAACTGTGGTCAACCTGATCTTTAATCGAAACTGACAGGCACAATTTAAATCAGGTAGCAAACTCCCCTCTCTTTAAAGGAGCCAAGAATGGCATGAATATTAAATGGGTCAGGACAGTTGGCAACACTAATACAGTTTAAATCAGAACAAGCCTGAGCTACAGCTTTTAATTATTCATGCTCTCCTGGTAAGTCAGGCCCTGACAGCAGTGTCGCCGGGAGTTCAGGAAACTTCCTCGACGTGACTTGGAAGACAAAGGTAGCCGGGATGCTGGCCCGGGGGCCCCGGGTCCCAGGTTCAGCCCTGAATGTTTGAGGATGGTCTGCATGGTAGGGCTTCTCAAGGGTTGACAGGATTGACTCCCAAAGACCTGGGGGTGCTGTGCTCCATTTGGGCGGGGCGAGGGGCAGGAACAGAACTTGGGAGAGAGACCTGGGTGTGAGGCCGAACTCACTGGTAGAGACAGACTGAAAGGGAGACAAGACAGCCCCTGAGCTGAGAGCAGTGACATGGGGGTAGGGGTGCCAGGAGGAGGGTGCTGTTAATGACTCAGGGTCATGAAGGCAGAGCAGACAGTCCAGGTCCAGGAAGGATCATTGGCCTGGATGGCCCCAGAGGAGCATGGAGCCTAACTGGGGAGATGCAGCCATAGGCCTGCACACCCACGTCAGGCCCTGGACCAAGGCTCTCTCCTCCTGGTTCAGTTCAGGGGCAGCAGAGCAAACTCCTAGGCACTGCTCTGCCTGAGTCCTGCATTGTCTCATGGGGCGGAGCCCTGTGGGGTGGCATTTGTAGCTTGGGAAGCAGCATGAGGGTGCTGAGGGGCCAGAAGAAGGAGGACGGACAGACCCAGCATAGGCCAGATGGGAGAGGAGACGGACAGATGGAGGAGAGGGAAGGCAGGGTGGAGCCATGTGGTGCTAGGGAGAGAAGATGGGGAGGGGGAAGGCAGGGGCATCCAGGAGGGGCAGAAGGAACCACAGGAAGAATTTCTCTGCCACGTTGACCTTTCAATCACTGTTTGCTGGGAACTGGCTCACCTGAAGTGTGAGGCCCCTTTCCATGCAGACTGTCACTGCCCCCAGGACCCTTCCCAGTGACACTCCCTCACTGCAGCCCCCAGCCCCTCACCCAGCCCCCACCTCCCAGCGTTCTAGGACATTCATTTTCTAGAAGAACTGCCATGGTTTGGTAAACACAGAAGGTGGGGGGTAAGGTGTTTGTCTAAATTCTCTCCCCTAGGGAGTGGAGAGCATCATGCTGAGGGAATTTAGTCCAGGGGAGAGGGACAGACATAGCAGGGTCTCTCCTAGGCACGACATAAAGAAGTATGGTAGGGGGTGACAAACACCCGAAGGTGACAGAAGCCAAGAAGGGGAGAAACAGTCTTCAGTCGGAAGCATGCCACTGGGTGGGGGAGATAGACAAGGACAAGGGACACTGAAGTGAATCGAGTGACACCCTGTCAGTAAACCACGAGCCTAAAAAAAAAAGTGTTTGTCACAGAGGCCAGCAGGTGGGAGGGCAGCTGGGGACACTGGTGGAGGGAAGTGGGCTCTGGTGAAGAAGTAGGTGTCAGAATATTGTATGCCTAAAACTCAATCATGAATAACTTTGTAACTCACGGTGACTCAATAAACAGACACTCAAAGAAATAAAGAGAGAGAGAGAGAGAGAGAGAGAGAGAGAGAGAGAGAGAGAATATATAAGAGAAGGTACTCCAAATAAGACTTTAAAATCAGAAAGGTATTTTCCTAACAGGGGCATTCAAACCATGTCAAACTAAATGAAGAGTATTTGAATAGAAAAAAAAATTCTCTCCATAGACCTACCCTCTGCTTGCATCAGCCCTGAATTTGATGCACGTGTGTGTGTGTGTGTGTGTGTGTGTGTATGCGTGTGTTACAAAGAGCACTGGAAAGGAGTACTTTCACTCCACTTGGGCTTGGCAGCCGCAGTACCCCTCCTTCACAATAAAGGTGAAATCCCTGATACCACAGATGCTGGGGCTGGTTAGCTGAGGTAAATGGCTGACTAATGCCATAAGAGGCCTTGCCATGGTCCCCAGGTGAAGTCCCCTTCCTTTGTAGTTGCTTTCCAGCCTTGAAACCAGGTTCCTGAGAAGTGAGGTCCATACCCCGCAAGTCATCTGATGCCAGGTTCCCTTCCCATTCCAAACTGCTCTGTTCCTGCTCCCCCCAAAGCCTCTGGTTATTATGTTTTGTCCATTGCCCACTTTCAGCACACACCTCCTATCCCGAGCGAGCCCTCCAACCATCATTTACTTAGTGGTCCCTTCTCTATTCCAGCTACCCTTGCAAACCATAATACCCAAAGGGAGAGAGAGAGAGAGAGAGAGAGAGAGAGAGAGAGAGAGAGAGAGAGAGAGAGAGAGGAAATGTGCCTGCCACAGAGGCAGGGGGTGGGAAGAGGTGGGGGTGGTGGGAGGGATGCCCGGACTATTGGTAGTGAAGAATGGGCATGGTGGAGGGATGGGTGCTCGATCATCGTGTGACTGAAACATAATCACAAAAGTTTGTAAGTCTGTAACTGTATCTCACAGTGATTCATTTAAAAAATAATAATTTTTAAAAAGCCTCTAGCCGTCCCTACGGGGCTTCGGAGGGACAGACACTGTGGCTGAAATTTGCATCTGATCTGGTCTTGCTGGTGTCTGGCTGAGAGGGGAGCGGAGTGGAGAGGTGCCCGGGCTTCCTGGCCGTGTTTGCCTCTGCAGCACCTAACATTTACACATGCGGGCGGCGGAGGGCAGAGCCGCCTGCCCACCCAGGGCAAGCCCGGCCAAGGAGCAGAGTCAGCTCCCAGCTGCACCAGGCAGAGGGCTGTGCCCCTTGCGGCAGTCTGTTCCCTCTCCCATGCGCGCTCATTGCTGTCACCTGCAAGGACCAGGACAGGCCCAAAGAGGCTGGGCTGGAGCGTGCAGGGCGGGTGTGAGCACAGACTCCAGGATGGGGTCCTCTGCAGGGCTGCTGTGCCCAGGCCCTTCCAGTGAGGAAGGGTGAGTGTCCTACACCTCTCCCATACATTCAGTGTCCTCAAAGCCCAGGCCTGAGATTGTGCACCAATCACTGTTGTTTCTTAGAATGATTTTCCTGGAAAACAGGAGAGAGGAAGAGCTGCCAACCATGCTTCCTCTGACCACTGTGGCCCAGAGAAGGAGAGTGACTTTGCAGGGGTCACACAGTCAGTGTTTTAGAGCCGAGTCTCACATCTGCTTCTCTGGGAGTGGCCCAGACCAAGGCACTGCCCCATTATTAGTCTTACATTGGCCCCGTGCCCCTGAGCTTGGGGCTAGATGGTCTCAAAAGTGCAAAAAAGAGAAACTGACCCCGCGCTTTGTCCTGAGCAATTTCACCGTGAGGGACAAGACGAGATGAACGCCTATGGTGGGATGCACCACATCAGCGGGGGCCCAGGGAAGAATAAACATGCAGGGTCCCTTGTTCGGAAGGTGAGGAGGACAAGGCCGGAGAGCAGAGCATGAGAGCCAGTGTGGGGGTTAGGGTCAGGCCTGCAGCACGGCCCCTCTACTGCAGCTCAGGGGAGCAGAGCTGCATTTGGAGAGACGCAGCTTTCACCACTGGGACAGAGACATGAGCTCTAGGAATGAGGAGGGTGACCGAGCAGAGTAAACAAGGGCTGGGACAAAGTCAAGTGGAGCCCGTTGGACAAGAAGCCAGGTACTCCCCCTCCCTGAGCTTCGGTCTGAACAGTAAGTAGTTTGACTAAATGACACTCAAAAAGGTAGCAACTGTTCTTGGTGCGCAGGCAGTGGTGGCTGTGGTTCTCTGTTGCTCGGGCGTGTGCACCTGCAGCTCCTCCTTCTTCTGCAGACCCAGTGGGGGTGTGACTGGACCCCTCAAGGACTGACTAGACAGCCCCTCCGTAGAAGACTCCAGTCACAGTGGAGCTTTCTCCAGTTTGATGTTGGACAATAGCCATTTAAGAGCTGATGCTAGGGGGCTGGAACGATAGCACAGCGGGTAGGGTGTTTACCTTACATGTGGCCGACCCAGGTTCAATTCCCAGCATATGGTCTCCCAAGCGCCGCCAGGAGTAATTCCTAAGTGCATGAGCCAGGAGTAACCCCTGTGCATCGCTGGGTGTGACCCAAAAAGCAAAACAAATAAATAAATAAAATAAAGAAGAACTAGATGCAGAGGAGGAGAGATGGAGCACAGGGGGTGGGGATGGGGTCGCTTTGGGTCCTGCCACAGAGCTCCTAGCAGGAGGTGGACACTGTGAGTGCTTAACATGGCAAAGCCACTGCCCAGGCTCCCTCCCCCTCATGGAGTCCATCCAGGTGTCTGCCGCAGAGCTAAAGTGTGCTTTAATACAGCAACAGTAGGGCGGTGGTGGTAATCGCGGTAATAACAATAGCAGTCATGTGAGGAACCATTTTATCGAAGACTGAAAACAGCAATGTCATTTTTATCATCCTAATAGGCTGGAGCGATAGCACAGCAGGTAGGGCGTCTGCCTTGCACGCAGCCAACATGGCCGACCCAAGTTCGATTCCTCCACCCCTCTCGGAGAGCCTGGCAAGCTACCGAGAGTACTCGATATGCCAGACACAGTAACAACAAAGTCTCCAATGGAGACGTTACTGGGCCCGCTCGAGCAAATCGATGATCAACGGGAGGGCCTTTTTAATGGTGCTATGATGAAGGGACTTCAGAACCACGTGTGAATGTGGACAGCCGGCCCAAGAGAGCCACCAGGCCAAACGAAGTTGGAGTCAAAGAATGTGGCATTCATCCACTCAACACTCAGCGTGGCAGAGTGGGGCAGCCACTCTGCTGGGCTAAGTGCTAAGGGAAACCAAGGCAAAGCAGATAGGCCTGCTTTATTCCAGAGAGGGAGGATGACCCGGAAAAATGAGTAAAGTAAGGTAATTGCAGGTGTATGAGGTCCTAGGTGTCATCCCTATCAGCATGGAAAGAGAAGGGGATGGGAATGGAGAGGAAAGGAGGGGGAGGACAGGGAAAGGAAGACAAGGGAAGAGAAAGGAGACAGAAAAGAGAAGGGGGGAGGGGAGGGAAGGGAAGGGAAGGGAAGGGAAGAGAAGGGAAGGGAAGGGAAGGGGAAGGGAAGGGAAGGGAAGAGGGAGGGAAGGGAAGAGCAGGGCAGGGGAGGGCATGTGTGGGAACTGCTGGGAGAGGAGCGAGCAAGGTGATGAGTAGCATGAGATAAGGTCCGGACAGGTAGGTGAGGTCATATGTCAGAGGCCACCAGAATAAAAGAGTTTGAAATCCACCACAATGGTGAAGGGAAGGCAGTTAGCAGCAATAGGAGTCTGATACCACCCACATTTGAAGAAGTGCCTGTTTGCCTCCTGGACAGGACAGCGCTACATTGAAGCTTGCTGCCTCTACTTTGCCACTCGCTGTACCCACTAACAGGTAGTCTGCTTCCCGCCCCCCTCCCTCGAGTGCTTTGACCCCACATAGTGTTTTGACCCAAATGCAGCAGAAGTGATGTGGTGTAGCTCCCAAGATGGAGACTTGCCGAGATCGGCAGCTTCTGTGTTTGCTCCCTGGAGAGCTTTCTCCTGAACCCGGCCTCCTTAGCGAGAAACCTGGAGAAGATGGGGAGGTGAAAGCCCTCCTCAGTCGGCCTCAGCCTCAGATACCATCTCAGACACCTCTGTGTGGAGCAGAAGAACCTTTCAGCTGAGCCCTGTCCACTCACAGACTTTCGAGAACCCCCCCTTGGGTGTTATTTGAAGCTAGCGAGCTTGAGAGAGGTCAATGCAACACACCAACAGACCACAGAGCCATCATGGAGAAGCCGTTGAAGGTGGGCAGAGAAGCAGACCCTGAACCCAGAGCTCAGGGATGCTGAGATCCAGCTCATCCCCACCATGCTGGGGGACACCACGGCTCTCCTTGCTGGCACCCTGGTACCACTCACCTGCCACCTGCCTGTCTGCCTCACACTCGGGCCTTCCTGGGGGCACGGGCCTGTCCCCATTGCCCACCAGCGCTGCCTGCCTCTTCTTCCTGGCCTCAGCTCCCGCTGGCCCTTGGGAGCAGGCCTTGCCCTGCTCGCTCTCCCCTGCACTCAGACGTGACTCACTGACCTTTACGAGCCCAAGACTTGATGGGCCTGGTGTTTTATTAACCTAATAAAAAGGAAGCCTGGTTCAGGGGCTTAACATTTCTGGAGAGAGCAAGGCTCTTCCCCTCGGGTATTGGAAGGAAGAAATACTGTCTTGGGCCACGCTCCCCCAGCACTGTTCTCGGAACTTCTTACAGGGAGGCAAAGAGCAATTCATTGTATTCCCCATCAAAGAGCAGCGGCAAGCCACAAAGCTTAATTTAATTTTGTAATCAGTGGAAGCGCAGGCAGAGGAAGACTGCTCACTGTTTTTTCCACTTTGCTTTTTAATAGGATATTTGACAGCACACATAATCCAGTGGCTTTATGCAGCAAAGTCCGGGCATACCCTACACACACACACACACACACACAGAGAGAGAGAGAGAGAGAGAGAGAGAGAGAGAGCTTCAGGAGGAAAGGAAATACCTGAATTTGGTCGGGCTCTTTCCCCCTGCTCACTTTTGGAAAAGTCATTTCACTTCTCTGTACTCCTTTACCAAAGTATTTTCTTAGCTTTCTCAGAATTGATGAAAATAATAGCTAGTAATTATTATAAGCTTAATCCATGGGCTCAGGAATGAGCAGCGGCTCACTGCCGCCGTGGTAGCATGGTAGCTTCCATTACTGTGTTTGCTGGAAGAGGGATCTGAAGCTCAGGCTGGTTGTGTAACTTGTCCAGGAGGCACAGTATATGGAAAAGGGTTTTAGTTGCCAAAAAACAGAAGATGACTCTAGATGGTCCAAGCAGAAATTCTAGTTGAACTGTGGAGAGAGTAGGGGAGTTAGGATGTGTGTCGTGAACGAGTGACTCTGGTTTGGCCCCAGAACTTCTGAGTAGAGCTCTGGTAGCCTCAGCACTGCCAGGAACAGCCTTGGAGGCCCTGGATCCCATGGGCTGGGAAGAGCACCACATCCTCAGTCCTCACATTGAACTGGCAACCCTGGGGGAACCACATCTGGACTTGCTCAGGGGCTATTCCTGGCTCTGTGAACCTGGTGGTACGTGGGCACTATATGAAGTGCCAGGGATTTGAATTGGGGTTGGCAACAAGCAAGGCAAGTGCCTGCCCTGCTGTGCTCTCTCCCACCCTGACTTGCTTCCATTTCTTTGTTGTTTTTTGAGGCAGGGAGAAAACATTCAGCAATCCTCAGGAGTTACTCCTGACTCAGTACAGGGGTCAATTCTGGAGTGGTGCCAGGGATCGAACCCAGGTGGGCCACATATAGGCAGGTTCTCTGCCCACGTGTTTCCAGTTCTGAGTACCAGGGGTTGGGACCACCCATGCAGCATGAGCTCGAACCTACAGATGCTGAAGCTCCTTGTATGGAAATTCTGGTTCCGTGGGAGTCCCTGCCTGTTTTTGTCCCCTAGTCTCTGAGGATCGGGAACAGTCAGGATTGGGGAAAGGGACTTCTGTGACATCTGTCACCAGGAAAGCACTATCCTACCAGCCTCTAGTCTGGAGATTCCAGGGACTTGCTAAGAGCAGCTGCAAGTCTGGTGGGAGAGATGAAGTGGGCGTGTTTGTGTGAAGGAGGTGCAGCTCCCAAGGAGCAGGAGAGGCCCGGCGTGTCTCTTCCTGTCCTCTTGTCAGCCTCCTCCCCACCGTGCAGAGAACACTTTTCCCAGCCAGTATGGGTCCACGCCTCTGACAGGGTGCCCTGGTGGTTCAGGGTTCCCTGCCAGCTGCTTCCACTCCCCCATCCCAACCCCCCAGGGATCACCTGGCCCACACAAGCCTTTGCGCAACAGTGTCCCGTAGGCCCTGTCCATCAGGTCCACAGGGATTGTCCATCAGGTACACAGGGCCTCCATAATGCCCAGGGGGCTGCCCATCAGGTGCACGCGGACTGTCTATCAGGTCCACAGGGACTGTCCATCAGGCCACGGGGACTGTCCATCAGGTCCCGTAGGAACTCTAAATCAGGGTCCTTCAGGGACTTTTGCCAATGACCCAAAATCCCTTAGCAGCCGATCCCTAAGGCAGAAGAATGCCATGTCACAGAGTGAGCCCTCATAAGTATTGGCAAAGCACCTGCCCCATGTGACCCTCTGTGAGGGGTGTCCTGCCCTGGGGGTTCTCTGATGCTGGGGGCAAGAAAGGACCCCGGGCCTGAGTTCCCAAGCAGAGCTCAGGCTGTGTGACCAGACTCACCCAGCAAGCAGAGCGGGGTCACGGGAGTGGGAGGGCCCCCCTGAAGCCTTCAGTAGGATGCTGGGGTTCAATCAGGACCATGTTGGGGAGAGCCTAAATTAGAAGAGGGCTCCTGCTGATGGCCCTTGCACAGAGACCCTGAGTTCCTGATCACTCTGCCTCCCCACTGACCCCCCTCAACAAGCCATGCACTGGGGCACCCACTGACAAATGAGGGACTGGGCCCAGGGTAGAACCAGAAGGGCCTGAGGCCCTGGAACAGGGCGCACCCCACCTCCCCTGTGTAAACTGGAAGGGCAGGGAGGCAGCAAGACCTGACCTGGGCTTGGAGCAGTTCACAGTGCATCTATCAGAGTGGGACCTAGGGGTGCTTCCTGGCCCTGTTCTAGTGCATTCTCGGGGTGCACAGAGAGCAGGATATTTCTGCAAAGCCAGGGCTGCATCTGCAAGCTCAAAGGGGCTGGCAAGACTGGGGAGGCACTGCATGGCAGCGAAAGTCCCCCAACCTCTACCGGCACTTGCCCCTGGCCAGCTTTGTTGCTCTGAGCCTAGGGACAGGCCTCTCTGGTCATCCTGAGAGGAGGCAGGACAGGAGGTGACCCTGCGGTACAGAGTGTCTGTCTCCCCTTTCTCTGCTTGCTGCCGAACTCCTTTCTCCCATCCATTCTGACTCTCCTGCAGGCTTTTACCAGTATTTTTATAGCAAGTGACCTCGCATCATTTGGGGACGGAGACAGGACCATAAATTAGAGAGGAATAAATGCATGCTCAGTCCATGCCTTTGCATTTCCGCTCAGCCTTTCCCTCTGGCTACAGACCCATTTGTCTGTTCTGAGGCAGCCACTGCCATTCCCCTGCCGTGGCCTTATGGCCAGGCCCAGCCCCAGCCCCCTTCAGGGAATGCCAACCAGCTCACAGGGACTCCTGAATTCCCCCCCACCCCCCGCAGCCTGGCAGCTCCAGGTCCTGCCCCACGCACACCCCCGTTCTGAAACAACGTGAGGGCACAGGAGAGAAAGGAAAGGGGACAAACCCCCTCCCCAGAGACATGTGGCCCCCCCACTGTGGGCTGGGCTGCCTGGAAGGCAAAACACAAACCAGTGGCCCCAGCAGGCAGCCTGAAGCTTTCGGAGACATTTCCAGCAGCTGTCCAGTGGGCAGAGGAAGCCACGGATGGGAAGTTGGGATATGCCGCCCCGGGAGGCCCCGCCACGGAGGTTTATATTTAAAGCAGAATGCTTCTGCTATTTTGGTCCCAGTTGACTTGACTAATGCTGGAAATTAGCTGTTGCTAAACATTCATCATGATACAAATAATCTTAAATGCATCACCTATTACCTTCCTTCCCTGACAGCCCCATGGGGGGCGGGGGGTGTGCTTCGTGTGCCCTGCACTGTGCTGGACCCTGCGGCTGAGGCAGCAACACACCTGCTCCCTGGCTCTGGAGCCTCCTGGGGGGTGGGGGAGGGAGGAGTTGCCGTGATGTAGATGCTCAGTTACTCGGGATTTACCAGGATACACCAAGGCTCTGGGAGTAAAGGATGGCTCCCCTGCGAGGGAAAGGCTAAGCCAGGATTGGCCAACAGAAGCCATAGAGGCTGGCCAGGAATTAGCACTTTCTGGGTCCCAGTGGCAAGGGGAGTTGGGGTAAGGAAGGAGTGAAACCAGCACCCCCGGAGCTGCCTGGTGCTGAGATGCAGCCACAAGGGAAAATCTGGCAAGGCCAGGATTCGGGTCCTGGTGTCACTGCGGGAACATAGGAAACCACTGAAGACTCGTGTGTGTGTGTGTGTGTGTGTGTGTGTGTGTGTGTGTGTGTGTGTTGGGGGAAGAGGGGTGGCAGAATGTCAGAGCCCATCTGGTCTGGTTCTACCTGGCGGAGAAACTGGAGGCAGGGGCCGGGGTCTCATCTCCTGATGTGCTGAGATGGTGTATGTGTGATGTACATGATCCCTGGACCAGTCCTCCCTCACCCCCTCCCCGACCTCCTCCTCCTCCAGCTTCCCTTTTAGGGAAAGTCACTGCCTCTGTCGAACAGCTCAAGCTGGAAGCTTGGACTGCCCTCCTGCTTACCTCACCTCTCCTCACCTCTGCCTGCACTCCTCCTCCATATCCTGGCCCTCCCGTCCCTCCTCTCAATTTGCTGCCTTCTCCTCCAGGCAGACCTCCACTCTCTCCTGTCTCAGACACCGTTTCAGTCTCTCTCTGGCTCCCTGGCCCCCACAATCCCACCACACCAGGGCGACCTACACACAACCTTCATGCTCCCCAGTGGGGCCAGAGAGACTCCACCCTGGCCTGTCAGCTTATGGGGCTTCAAGTCCTGCCAGACACTCTCCTCCCGCAACGCCTACCCTCTGCTCTGCTCCCAGACCCCCAGCCTTAGAATAGGCCACCCTCTCTGCCCGCAGGGCCCATTGCCCTCTGCTGCACCTCCAGCTCAGTGTGGTAAGAGTCTTGTGTGGTTGGAGTGACAGTAGAGCAGGGTAGGGCACTTCCCTTGCACGCAGCTGACCTGGGTTCAATCCCTGGCACCTTGCCTGGTCCCCTAGTCCCACCAGGAGTGATCCCTAAGTGCAGAGTCAGGGTGTCTGTCCGTGCTGCAGGCAGGGGCTGGTGCTGTGATGGGTGTTGGGCTCCAGGCTATGACCTGTGTCTGCTTCCCCTCCTCCTTGTGAGCTCTGTAGGCAGTGGCCTCGAAGTCACATTGGTCCCCATCACAGTCCTCATCGCATACCTATCCCCAGTACTGGCCACACCCATGCAGCCTGGCTGGGGAGCGAGGTTTCTGCAGTGCCCCAGAGCCCTCTCCCTTGACCTTTGCTTCTTTTCTGCCCAGACTCCATCTGTCCTCCAGAGCATGAGCAGCCCCCAGTACCCCACTGATGAAGAGCAGAGGCAAGAAAACCATTTCCCCCAAGCTGGAGCAGCAGCCCTGCAATCCCAGAACTCCTGCTTCCCCAAGTGTGGTGTTCATGAGGGAAGACAGTAATGAGCCCCCCTGGGAGCCTGCCCAAACCTACATGCTATGTCTCAGCTGGCCTGCGGGTGGGTCCTGCCTGCCCCTCTTCCCAGGCCCTGTGCCTGGGACTTTTCCAGCCTTGGGGGCAGGGGGAGACTCAATTCAGTGCCCCTGCTGAGGAGGGTTCACGCTCTGTGCAGGGGGTAGGGTGTTCACTCAAAGCTGCCTTTGTCCTCCCCTAGCCTCACGCTGGGTCACAGGACCAGGGCGCCAGGTGGACATGGCAGGTTTCCCACCCTCATTGGCTTCAGATGAAGCCAATGATTGGCTCAGGCCACCAAGTAAGTGGGCACCAAGTAAGTGGCACTGGACTCAAGCCACAGGTTCCAATGCCACAGACTCTGCCTCCCAGGAAGGCGGGGTGCAAGGCTGGGGAGCAATGTGCATGTGGCTTGAGTCGAGTGCCACATACTTGGTGCCCACGTGGCCTGAACCTGTCATTCTGGGGAGATGTCTGCTCAGTCAGGGGACTGAAATGGACCATCACACACAGGGCCTTGTGGAACCTTGCTAATGGCTCACTGAACTCACTGCACCGTAGGAGGCAGGCTCACTTGCATTCCACTGTGGCCTTGTACCATGAAACCAATACCCAGAGACACTATGTAGGTCACCCAAAGCTGCCCAGCAGTAAAGGGCAGAGCTACAAATTCAAACCCAGTGAAACTGGGGGAACTGAGAATCTTTGCACTTCCTTCCGCTCTGGCCTCTGTTTTCCTCACCAGGCTCCCCGATGCCATGGCTGTCTGAAGGCTTGGACTAAGATCATGTCTGGGATTCCTTCCCCCGTGCCCACCCTTCAGAGAAGAACCCCGACATCAGGTGAGTATGTGTGTGTGTATGTGTGTGTGTGTGTGTGTGTGTGTGTGTGTGTGTGTGTGCGCGCAGGGGCAGGGTAGGTTGGGGTACCGCCTCTCAGGCCTCTGTGTGTATGTGTGTGTGCACACATGCGGATGCTGAAAACCGCAGGGAGCCAATTGGAGGGCCCAGGGAGACAGCCACCAAGAGAGATGGCTGCTAGGTGGGCTTGCTCTCTCTCAGAGAGAGGCGGGAATAAGTGTGTGATCACCAGGTCCCCACAGGACGGCAACTGGAGTGTGCTCAGGATCATCTTGTATGTATCTTGTCAGAACTGGCTCCATCCCTGTGATGGTTCCAGCCCAGGACAATTGGCACCAATGGGGCTGAGCTGCAAAGAGCCTGGGCTGAGTTGGGTCCAGGGAGGGGGGCTGCTGGGAGGCAGGGCGAAAAGGCGCCCCGGCAGCCAAAGCCTCCTGGAAGTGATCTCACCAGCACCCAGCAATCAGGGAGCGGCAGGGAGATGAGAACCTGCCTCTCTGGGGCCCTGGACACGGCTCATGGGGGCTGGTATTTCATTGATTATATAACAGCCTGGAGCTGATTGTAGTTGAGGCAGCAGAAAAGCAATTTTTCTCCTTCTCTTCCGCTTTTTCTGCTGGACTTTCCCATGGGAGTCCTCACTCACTGCCTGGGCAGTGGGAGGTGGGGGCAGCTGGTCCCAGTATCGAAGCTCCCATGATCCTCCTCAGAATTGCACGCACGTCCTGCTCGGGCGTCCAGCGTGAGAGGTTCAGACAAATGGCTCAGATCCAGGGAAAGAGACGAGGAGCCTGGCCGCCGCCTCTCGCTCCCTCGCTCAGCATGAGCTGGGCAGGGTTTCCGCTGCCTTTGGGGACTGGAACAGAGGCAGCACGTGGGGTCATAGCAGGGGTGGAGCAGGAGGTGAGGAGGGTCAGGCAGGAAGCCCAAAGTGAGCAGTTTCGGGACACAGCCCCAGGCCCCAGGGGACTCGCTCTCACTGAGCCTGGAGGTCAAGGTTAACCATGGAGGGATCACAGCTCAAACCAAACTTGCCTGAGATGACTTTAGTTTTGTTTTAAAGCCACACCTGTTTGTGCTTACGGCTTCTTCCTAACTCTGTGCTCAGGCATCACTCCTGGTGGTGCTTAGGGAACCATATGGGGTGCCGGGCATCAAATCTGGGTCAGCCGTGTACTGTAACAAAATAAGTGCCTTAGCCAATGTACTGTCTCTCCAGCCCCCAGTGGGTTTTAATCCCCAGAATCCAAACTTCATAGACCTTGGACAGTATGGGAATACCCAGCATGTGAGAAGCAGTTAGTGAGCAGACATGCATACAAGGTCCAGGGGTCAGTCTGGAGAAGAACACGGGGCCTGGGGGGTGGGGGAACAACTAGGGAGTCACAAGGGCACGTGTCACCTGGGGGTGACTTTTCTAAATGGATTTGAAGCACAGGGTTCACGAGGTACACGAGGTGTGCGTGCTCGAGGGGGCAGAATCTCAAGCACAGAAAACAGCATTCTAGAAGCTCATGCAGGGCAGCCCTCTCCCATGATGGCGGCTAATAGTGAGCCCTGAGTGACTGAGACTCAGGGTTCTAAGTGACTTTCATACACACACCCCCGCCCCCCGCGAGCCCTTTGGGATGTGCTCCCATGACCCCATGGTCCAGATGAGGAAATAGAGTGTCTGAGCGTCTGTCCCAGAGGAAAGGGCACAGAGCCCGAGTCACCTCCAGGGTCCCTAGATGTTGGTGGGGGACAACTGTGGCTATGGAGAAAGGTCACATCCCCTTAGCTCTACAGCGTAGCCTCAGGCAGGCACCTGGGCTTTGTAAGTGTGAGAACCAAGGAAGCATTCCTATTTGTGGGGTGCTTGCACCCCTCAGCAAGGGCCCAGTCTTTAGAGTCTACAGCTCCCACAGGGATGTACTCCTGGGGATCTCGATGACAGTCCCATAACTGGGAGAGGAAAAGACCCTAGATCCTGTGACACCCCATTCTTCGCTCTGCACAGCCAACTCCCCTGCCTTCGCTATAGACCCCTGACAGGGATCAGTCTGACCAGCCCCCCACCCAAACACTTAGAAGTCTCCTACAGTCTACATCGAATGAGCAAATGAATGGATGAGTAAGCTCAGGTCACAAGTGCCACTCTTCACTGGTTCTGGACTCTGGGTTGTCTGACCAGCAGAGACCAGTCCTGGCACTGGGGTAAGCCTTGGTATTTGGGAACAGGGTCCAGAGTGCCAGAGCAAGAAGCAGGGGTCCCACTGGGGTGGCTGGACCCAGGCTCTTGGCCACCAGGCCCCTGAGTTAGGCTGACCCGCCCAGCTGAGCACCTCCTCTGACTCCACGTGGAGGCGGGACAGGTGAGGGGGGAGACGGGACACCCCCAGCCCCTGCAGTTGGTACCTACCCAGGAGCTGCCTGCAAAGGCGCCGCAGTTGGGTCCTGCAGAGGAAGAGAACTTACGAGAGCCCAGGCACAGAGCAGACCGCAATCCTCAAGTTCGGGGAATCTCACTCCTCCAGGATGGCTGTTCCAAGGAAGCTGGTGCCTACAGGAAGCCCGATTCCAGCAGAGCATGAATGATGGCAGAATATTCACTCTTCCCAAGTATTTTTAAAATTAGATTATATATATATATATATATATATATATATTGAGAAAGGGAATGACAGATGGACGGGAGCAGTTGGGTATTTTTAATCCTGGAGTCAGGATTACGTAAGGATGGGAAAGAGAAGCTAGGGCAGGCGGTGAGTCATCTGGAGCGGGGAATGAACCTCGTGCGAACCCACCTCACAGCTTCACAGCTCTGCCACCACCAGCAACTGCTGAGGCCCCAGGGCCACATGGCGGTGGGTTGCCCCTGGAGTGCAGAGGAACCTCTGCAAGGACTGCCTTGGGCATGGGTGTGTTCGCAGATCTTGGGGCGCAGGCGAAGAAGGGGGCCAGCCGCCAACGCTGAGTCCTGGAAACACTCATCAATTTCCAGGAAATTGGAATCTGCCTTGGAGATGGTTTCAGCCTCCGCCTCATCCTCAACACCCTGCGCTTGGCGGAGACGCCGAGACAGAGGGCGGTGAAGGCTCCCTCTGAGGCTGCCGCCACCACATTCCTCAAAGGGCCACCCAGATGGAGACGAGGAGACGGGGGAGGGGGGGCAGCACTGGGCTGGGCTCCAGGTTTGGGAAGGCGTGTCAGAGACCCTGCTTCCCGTGAAAGCCAGGGCTTCACACTGGTACTTCTGGAAGTCAGGCTTGACTGAAGGCAGCAGAGCTGGAAGTGCTGTGGGGGGCTGTGGAGACCCTCTCCTTGGAACCGTCACCTGCAGCCGCCTGCCTGAGCAGGGTGCTGGATGACCTGGCAGGATACTGGGTGAACTGGCCAGCAGAGTCTCCTTGTTCTCAAGAATTTTTCACCTCTCCGTGCAATGGTGCTTAAAAGGCACGTTGCCATCCCTGAGCTGGCACCAGCACCTGCCCTCAGTGGAACCTCTCCCTCTGCCCCCATCACTAAAAGTCCATTCATTGTGCATTTGCAACCATCAGGGGCTAGGCCAGCCAGGCATTAAAATGCATCATCCACTCACCACCCAGCAAGGCAAAACTAACCATTTCCGTTTTGCTGACGCAGACACCGGCACTGAAGGTCAGTGGCATCATGGCCCTTTGGGCTCCCTCTTTCTGACTCATGCTTTCCATCCTGGGCGTGTTCAGAGCCCACAGTTCTTGTGGCTTCAAACCCAGCCCCTTCCCAGAGTTTGGATTCCTGCTGTGTGTTTGTCTGAGCCAACAAGCACTTGTGACTCTAGAGAGATCTGCCTTCTAGTTTCAGCCACGACGTCATTCATCTGTGACTCAGCCCAGAAGAGGCAGGAAGCCATAAGCCAGCCCCCAAAACATGACCCGGCCTGGCAGTACCAGTTGCAGACACTGCCCAGCACTGCCTCGTAAGGCCCTTCCTGGGTCTAAGCAGCTGCACCTGGAGGGGGCTCATCAGCCCAGAACCAGCCCCTCTCTGCCATTCCTCTCCAGGATTCCAGAGAGGTCTAGGCTGTGGCCAAGGCACGTCGGCAGGAAGCACCCTGTCTTCTGCCCAGGCTGCGCTCCACTCCAGCTCAGAGAGGAGAGGCAGGTGGAGATCACAGGGGAGTTGTCAGTCCCCCTGGAGTCATGAGACAATCCAGAGTGAGTGAGAGCAAGAGCCCAGAACTGGGACCCCAGAGCAGGCAACAGCAGAGGCTGAGTGAGATCATGAGATTCGAGAATAACAGAGACCTAGGCAGAAACAGAAATGAGAACTGACCCAGGGAAATCTTGATCCCAGCCCATTAAACATCAGTCACTGGCTGACCTGTTCAGGAACCAGGGGCCGTTGATAGTCACAGAGAATCCGCACACGAGCAAGATCCAGTCTCGTTGTCTTAGAAAGTTCTGTGGAGTGGAGTGGAGTGAGGTAAGGGTGGGAGAGGTAGGAGTTCCTGAGGTAAACCCTCCAGCAGGATGACTTTGGAGTGCCACTGAAAGAGAAAATAGGGCGAGAAGCTAAAACACTGACAGCCAGGGAGGCTAGGAAACCAGGGAAGGTAGAGGCACAATGAACAGACCAGAGGAAACCAGCGGGGTAAGGGATAAGGGGTAAGGAGGAGGAGGAGGAAAAGGAGAAGAAGGAGGAGGAGGAGGAGGAGGAGGAGGAGGAGGAGGAGGAGGAGGACGGATACAGAGATAGGGAGAGAAGAAAGTAGAGGAAGGAGAGGGACAGAGACAGAGATGCTAGAGACAGAGACTTTGCCTTCATTTATTATGGAACTGGGTTTGCAGATTAACCCAGATCCACGCACCCCAACCTTCTCGTCACTTTCTCATCATTACTTTTATTGTTCTCCCTGGTGGGCCCGAAAATTTGAAAGATATTTGTCTCCCAAACAATCTGCATTTCATAAGTAATAATTAATTAGCTTCCCCATTTTTTATTCATCAAAGACGTCGGTAACTGGCAATCAGAGCTTCAGACCAGCAGGAGCTCGAGCGCGTGGTAACTGCGTTTGGCACTTTCAGCCAAAAGCAAAGGGAGCTGCCACTTGAGCCTGCCGCCTTGTACTCCTGATCACAGGTAAAAACGCACCGTTTGTGTTGAGTTTGGGGGAATGTTGACAGTAGTTCAAAGAATACAGAGAGAGGCCCTGCTGTCTTCACAAGCCCTCCTGGACTCAGCCCCCCATGTTCCATTGACAGACCTAGGGAGTCTGTCCATCCCACCAGCATTAGAATGCAGGGTCTGAGAGTGTGTGGCCCTGCAATGAGTGACAGAAATGGCTGCACCCCCTCTTCGGGTGTGGTGAGGTGACCCCACTAGCTCCCCATCCTCACACTCACCTTCTTCATTCTCATCAAGCTCTGACATCTTGTCTCTTCTGACTTCTGTCTGACCCTGGTAAAGATCACTTATTGTGCCCAGTCATTCTCTGAAAGTCCTCCCTTGTCTTCCAAATTGTCCACCCAATGCCTTTTGCAAACTCAAGTCTCCTTATCACTTAACATTGTGAATAAGCCAAGTTTTCAGATGCTAGATCCAAGCCCAGAAGATTTGGGGAGTGAATATAAGTCAGTCTCGGGAGGAAAGGGAGGTTTGAACTTGGGCCCCCTTGAACATTCCAGACTGAAGCCCACCATTGTTGGTCAAATGCAACTCTGAAATGACCTACAGTGGCTTAATGGCTCTGTGATGCTAACTCTGCCCACCATGTTCCCACGGATGGGATCAGCTTGAATGTTGTATACATAGTGCCTTCTTGGACTGATCCTGGGTTGTCATTGTTTGAGTGTCTTGCTTGTGCTCCATCACAGGATTCTTCCAAGACACTCCTGGAGCTCACTGCCTTGCCCACTGGCTCAGCTTTCTCTCACCAGAATGTTCTCTGCCCACAGCACCTGTCCTCCAAACTCCATGCTCTCTCACCTAGACGAGATAGGGTTGAACTAGATGCCCAGATCAGCATTCTCCCTGACCTCTGCCTCATGTAGTCACTCTCTCCCTTTATTTGAATTTTATGGCACCTTCCTTCCCTACTAGTTACACAGATCCTTCAAAATCTCTTCTTTCCTTCAGTCCTGTCACAGGGAGCCAATTGGTAACACGTGCAAGATTTCAGCAGTTGACCCCAAGCCTCCAGGAGCAGAAAATAGGTTGAAATCCTACAGCATTTAAAGAAAACAGAGAAAGTATATTTTCCAGGTAAATGGAGACCCAGGAAGAAAAAAACTAAGCCAGAAGAATAAGAAGCTAGACAGGCTTCAGGCAAAAAACAAGGGTGAGCAGTGCTGTTCAAAATAATACTCTTCTAGTGCATAAAGCAGAACTGAGGCTCCAAAAATGCAATGTACTAGCCGGCTGCTGTGCACGAGCAGCTCCCAAGTGCACTAAATACCTGGGATCAAGGTTTACCAACTGCTCCAGGAGACTCCTGTAGCCATACTCAATAGCAACATCGCCCTCTCTTTTCCTTTCTCCAAAAGTCATTTATATTTCATTTATAGCCGCTGTTTGTGCATAGGTGCTATTTTTCTTCTATTGAAAGCATGAAATTTCACAAATATTGGTGACATTAACTCCCCAATTGTAGATTAAATTAGGAGAAAATTCTGTTTGAAGAAAGACTTAAATAAATGCCGTGTCAAGGGACAGATTTATTCCCTTCTCACTTTCAACCTCGTCTATAATTAATTTATATGTGGAAGTCTTCAGCTCATTGATTTATTCAACAAATATTTACTGAGTGTCTAGCATATGCCAGGCACTGTGCTAAGTGCTTGGGTGCTCCAGGAGAAAAGACACAGTTCCTGCCCTGTCGGAGTCTAAGGTAACAGCAAATGATAGTTATAAAGTTCAGGCACTGGGCATTAGAGTAGAGTTACCTATTGAGCGTTCGGGAAATACACGGCAAATGCAATCAGTGAGAACTTTGAAAGAGGTAGCGGCTAGAGAAAGCAAGGTTAATACCGTTTCTGAATCCTGAAGAACATGAAGTGGTTGGGAAACTGCTAGGAGAGGAAGAAAGAATTTCAATCAGGATGTTTAACCCAAAGAAAGGGGAGAAGCTTGACACAAAAATGAGAGGAATGGCAGGTTGCTTGGAGTACCTAATAATTGAGTACAGGGTGGGGTAGGAGTAAGGAGAGGGGAGAGGTATGGCTGGTGAGGGGAGCCAGTGTGGGAATAATGAGGCATGTATTCAATACAAGAGAGCCTATATTCTGTATCCTTACGTTGGATTAAGTCTCTCAGTCCCTTTGCAGAGATGTAAGCAAGGAACAGCATGACAGAATTTGAGAGGTGAGTAGAACCCTCTGGCCAAAGTAAAAACAAGTTCGAAAGCTATTACAGAAGCTCCTGAGAAACATGGTGAAGGCCGGGTAAAGGTCACGAGGAAGGAAAAAGTGGATGAATTCAAAGGACGTGCAGTGGAAAGGATCAACAGGCTTCCAAGGTGGACGAGGGTGTCAGTTTTCCTTGAACATGTCCTGATGTCAGCAATCTCCCTGGGCTGTGTTTGCTCTTGCCTTGGGCACCAGCTTTCAGGGCTAATGAGCAGAGGTGGATCGTCTGGTGGCCTGCTGCAGTTACCCGAGAATGGACAGCCT
Organism: Sorex fumeus; assembly: GCF_029834395.1. NCBI lineage: Eukaryota > Metazoa > Chordata > Mammalia > Eulipotyphla > Soricidae > Sorex > Sorex fumeus. Next base: position 52,142,523 of record NW_026606104.1, read on the forward strand.
CTCCAACACACTGGAGTTCATTTTGTCTGGCTCTTGATTTCATTAAAATCAGATGTCACTCCTGCTTTTGAGTTTCTCCAATTAGGTTCAGAAAAATTCCAATGTCCATCACAAGCCCTTTGGCAATGGACCAAGATTCCCAATCAGTCCGTACTCTCTCCTGTGATTACCTTCCTTAACTTCTCATCATTTCAAAGAATGTTTGTGATAAATATGACTGTTTTCCACTAAATTCCATCCTTTTCTTGACTATATTTGCCCAATCAGGATCAAAGTTTATTGTGGTTGCCGAGGAGAACCAAGACAGAGAATGCTATTAGTTCTCTATTCACCCCTCTTTGAAGCTTACCACCAGTAGGAAAGTTACTTTGCATTAAATTCTAAGGGGGTCCTCATTAACTCTTTTATGTAGAAAGAAACAGTTCTAATGCAAGCAACTCTTCAAGAAAACCTTTTTCCTTTAGAATATTTTAGACATATTTGTGGAGTAAGCTTAATTTTTAAAAGAAAATTAGGTAGTGTTTTTCTGACAAGCAAAAATAGATTGAGGGGAGAGAGTGGGATGGGATGAGAGGTGGAGAGAGAGTGAGTGAGAGAGAGTTCACCTGACACAGAGGAAGACAAAGACAAATAGAGAAAGAATAGAGACAGAGACAGAGATAGAGTGCGCATAGATTTCTTCCTATTGAAATTTCTGTCTTTTGGTTGCCATCAAGCAACGTTTGTAAATTGTCTGTGGAACATAAAATCAAAGCCACTTTTTTTGTTTACACTTTATAAAATACACCATGACTCTGTGACACCTGCAGATTAGGGAAATGGTGTTGGCACCAGCACTAGGTCCTGTCACTTTTCACTACTGGTTTTGTGCCCTAAAAGGCCACAGTGGCTTTTGCTTCCCACTATCCTGCGGTCAATCTTGCTGCTGTTTTAAATAGGATCATAACTCAGTCAGGGCTGACACATCATCAACCTTCTCCATCCCCAACTTGCAACCTGTTCCAATTTCCTTTCCTGACCAGAAATCCCAATGTTTTTCAGTCTCCCACTGACTAAGACCATTTTAAAAGTCATGCCATAAATATACTTCCAGAAAGAAAGAGGGGGAGGGCAGTTAGGATCATGGCCCCCACAACTTCCTGGGTACTTGTGGTCAGTTCTGTTTCAGAACCATGGTTGGTGACACCCGACCCACCCCTCCCCCATTCTCTTCTGTGCCCAAAGAGATTTTGCTTTGGTCAAGAGAGTAGGAAAGAAATCAAAATAAAAAACACATTTTAAAAAAAGAGAGTAGGAAAGGGGCGGCAGAGATTGCACAGTGGGCAGGATGCTGGTCTTGCACTCAGCCAATGCAGGTCCAATCCCTGGAAGCCCATATGGTCCCCCCAGCCCACCAGGAGTGATCCCTGAGTGCAGAGTCAGGAGTAAGCCCTGAGCACAACTGGGTGTGGCCCCAAATGCAAATACTACAATTGCTCTGATTGCAATGGTGGGAAATTATACAAAAAAAAAAAAGAGAGAGTAGGAAAATTTGATGTTTAGTATCTTTTGGATGATGTTGGATGACAGAGAAGAAACTGATAGTTCTATGGAACCAGCATGCACTAAGAAAAGTTTATCTTCTATAACTGAATATATTAACTCTCCTTTGAGAAAATTAGCAGTGCTTTGGCATAAGCCAGACAGAGAGCCACACTGCTAGTAGCAATAGACCTAGGATTCTAATCAATGCCTATCAGACCTCAATACCATGCTCTTGACCACAATGTGGTGTTCTCAGTGTAAGCTGTGGCTCATTGGCATGGAACCAGCATCCCTAGTCTAGAGGGTTCTCATTGAAGAAGTTCCTCGGATGCTGACCTTGTCTGATCTTACATTCCATATGCCCTAACCCAATGCTGAAAAATGTCTTGAAGGGGGAAAAAAGATTAATCAAAGGGAATAGGAGAAGCAAATCATTTTAAAAGGAAAAAAACACAGTCTTAGCTCTCCTCATCTAATGCAGCTATTTTTTTACTTCTGCTTATTATCTTTCAGTTCTTGTTGACATACTGACATATTTCCCATCACTGCAATCAAAGCAATTGTAGTATTTGCATTGTGTTTTCACTTAGTGTCTTATCATAAACCTTTCCCCAAGTTGCTATACAGTCTCTGTAATGATCACTTTTAATGTCTGTATAATGTTCTAACAAATGGATGCACCATGATTTACTGAACAACCCTCTAATTGTTGAACATTCCGGTTATTTCCAGCTTTTCATTTCATAGATCGTATGATGATGAGCATTTTTATGTGAGAACCACATGGGGTGATTGGAAAAGCATGAGCATGAAGTCCGACAAAGGAAAGTTAAAAACTCAGCTCTGCAATTTACCTCTAATGAGTTGAAAGAGTTTTCCGACATTTCATCTTAGGATGGGGGGAGTGGACATCTCCAGAGTAGCAGAGGAAATGATTGTGAAGCAGAGGATGGCAACCCACAGAGACAGATGCAAATGCAAGTAGGAGCTTCTGAAGCTCAACACCCGTGACTTTACGTTTCCTTCTCAAGTCCTGGGTTAAGTTCACCCAGATGGAAGCACACATAGGGATGTGGAGATGTGTGTGTGTGTTTGTGTATTCATGTATATAATCTATCTTTACCATAGATATATACCACACAAACACATCACACACATAATTTTCCCAGGTTTAATACCCTGAGGATACAACACTGGAATCATTTTTCTGACTCAGACAAACTTTCTCTGAAGCCTTTTTTCCCAGGAGCATGTCCTGATTCTGGACCTGATTCACAGTTCATATAACTGTGAACCTTGATCATAAACAACATATAGGGCTCCCTCCTCAATGTCTCCTGCCATTTCTCCCCTGGGATAATTCCACAATTTCCTTTGTTAAACTTGCTCCTGCTGCGACAAGAGAGCTAGGACAGCAGGTAAAGAGCTTGCCTTGCACTCAGCTGAGCCCGCTTTCATCCCCGGCACCATATATGGTTCCTTAAACCCACCAGGGGTGATCCCTGAGCACAGAGCCAGGAATAAGCCCTGATCACTGGTGGGTGTAGCCCCTAAACAAACAAACAAACAAAACACATGTTCATACTCAACAGGATAGTAAATATGGCTGGGACTGCCCATATTTCTGGGTTTCTTGCTTTAGAAACCCAGGTTTTCCTGGAAGGGAGGCAGTGGTACCTGAGGTTGTGGATGACCTTCATAGATCATAGAGATGTAACCCTGGAGGGTGACCTGAAAAGCAGACTAGAGGGATCCCTTTAGCTTTCAAGAGAAAGCTAACGCTTAGATGAGAACCATCTGGCCGTTAGTCAAAAGTTTTTATGGCTGCTTCAGGGACTTGCAGATGGAATAACGCCATCATGTCTATGGCCCTTCCCCATGGTCCTAGAGTAAGAGAGATCACACCCATAGCTAGCTCCAGAGAAAGAAGTGGACATAAATTGGAAGTCTGAGACTGATTCTGCCCAATAGATTCTTTCCAGAATGCCCCCACCCTGCCCCTCACCTATGTCGTGTCCATGAATCTTCCAGCTCCTGGCCAAATTGAACTGAGCTTTCACAAGGCCAGGGGAGCCAAGGCCTTGTCAGGGAAAAGTTGCTGACCAGCCCCTTCTCTGTGGCTGTCAGGGCTAATCAACATCAGGGCAGCTAATAGGGAACACAGAACCTATTGAAGAGCTACATTTACCACTTGGCTGGTTCCATTACATTGTGTAATATCCTGATGTCACACTTCCTCTCCAAGTGTCTATCTCAATGTCTCCTCTGGCTTCTGGGGTTAGGAAGTCACTGTCAAGAGCCACCTGAGGAGGAGATCCACATTCTCACCCACACCCCTCCTCTAAGCAGGCATCTCCAGAGGTTGGAGCGGCCCCAGTCTAGGAACATGGTCCCAGGGCTTTCGGAGTCTGTGATGACTTCCTGCTACCTGCTACAACATCTATGGTGCCCATCTCAGGCCCCACTCACCTCTGGGAATCCAGTGACAATGGGGCATGGTCTCTGAAAGTCCAAACAAGCAGGAGCACCTGCTTTCTGACTATGCACACACATGCCATCCCCCTCACCCAATTCTACCCAGGGAATTGGGAACAAGGAAAGCATGTTTCCACTGGATAAGGCCCACCACCCTCTGCTCCCCAGTGATCTACCCATCCCATCATTCTGCCATCACTGTTACCCCCAAGAGTTTTCAAACATTGTGTACCCTTTGCACCAAGTGTCCTCACTTGCTTGCCCCTAACCAGCCTTGGGCAGTGCCTGAGTTGTGACACACACTCTTTTCTCTAAATGGTAAATTCTCAGACTCCGAAGGAGCCATATGGGGATCACCAAAAGTGGCTCTTTTATCCATGCAGCGAATCTTTTGTGAGTGTCAGGTAAGTGCCAGGTGCTATAGTTGCCCCATGAACAGAACATGCCATTTAAATATAACCTTTTGGGAGATGTTGTTTTTGTCTGGGGCCACAGGCAGCAGTACTCAGGGGCTACTCTCTGTGTGGTTCTCCAGAGTTACTCCTGGCAGTGATCAGGAAACCATGCAGGATTAGGATCCAATGCAAGCATGTGCTCAACCTGTGCCACCAGCAAAGCCTGTGGTTTAAAGGTACACAGGGAGGGGGCTGGAGCAATAGCACAGAAGGTCGGGCTTTTGCCTTGCATGCGGCCGACCCAGGTTCGATTCCCAGAATCCCATGTGGTTCCCCAAGCACTGCCAGAAGTAATTTCTGAGTAAAGAACCAGGAGTAACCCCTGAGCATTGCTGAGTGTGACTCAAAAAGCAAAAAAAATTTTTTTTTAATTTAAAAAATATTGCATATTGAATAAAGGTACACAAGGGCAGAAACTACCTCATACTGTCAGTTTCTATTATATCCTGAACTGTATATTATGAAGAAGCTCAGAGGTCTCCAAGAGCAAATAACAGGGGTCCTGAGGGAAGGAGAAACTTCCAGGAGACACCTGAGGAGTCATCAATATCCATCTTTGCTTCTCATGCCATGGGGTGTCAGGTCACACACTTTCTGGCTCTTTGATAAAGGGTTTCAGCAGAGCCTCTTGTCTCCTCTGCAACCTTCTAGCCACAAGCATCTCCATCTAGAGGGCCAGCCTCAAATTCCCCTTTCACAAGTTTACCCAGACAAAGCCCAGGAGATCTGACTGCCTTTCCTTACCCATAGAAGTGGCATGGATGTCCTTGGACTGAACCAAGAGGAAGATGTGTTTCCTGGATGAGCAAAGGCTCTGCTTCCCTCCTGCTGCATCATTCCAGGTACTTCCTTTCCACACAGTTGGCCAGAGACTGCAGAGACGCCCTTGGAGCTGAGGTGTGCAAGAGAAGCTCCTGCTGAACGTGCTCTGGGCAGAGTGTTGAGACCTGAGCATCCCCCTAGCCAGCAGCCTCTCCAAACCGACCGCTGACCAGGCAAGAGGAAGCTGTTGTCTGTCTTTGCACAAACTGGACCTGCTTGTGTAGGGGAAGGGAGGGGGTATCCCAGGGTGGTGCCACAAACATTGAGAGTTGCTGTCACCTTGTACGGACTGGATCTTGAGGGCACCAAAGGCTAGCTTGCCCTGTGAGTGGATGTGGTACCCACACATCTGGTCACTCCTGAAGCATCTGTAGGATTGTGCATACCACCTGCTCTAAAGGCACCCCTCCATCAGCACCTGACTGCTGCAGTGTGGAGGTGGGAGGCTAGCCCAGCTCCTGCCTCTGCAGCCAGAAGGAGTCCAGAATGGAGGCAGCCAGGCCTGAGCCCACACAGGCATCTGCCTTCAGCCAGGGTAGCAAGGCCCTCAGACACAGTGCCTTGGGTCAGGAGAGTCAGGGTGAAGTCCGTGCACTTGACTCCACTGTGTAACCCCACAGGGACCCGTCTCCTGGAACCTTGGGTGATCCCCATGAATGAGGGGTGGGGCATTCCAAGGGCTAGCAGTGGGCTCTTGAATCTCTTGAAACCCAAGGAGCAAAAGTTTGGGGATCCATGGAACCCCACTTGTGGCAATGCAGCTCCTCTTTTATCCGCACTGTATGTAGAATTCCTGTATAGCAAAGTTTCCCACTTTCAAAAGGTAAGTCCTTTGCTAAGAGCCAGTTTGAAAATCGCAAGATTGTCCCTACGGCTTCCTCAGCCACTATGACATGTGATGATTTATGTATAAATAAAGTGGTATCTATGAAAGAGACCTGGAACATGATGGAGATGTCATAAACGAGTTTCATTGTTACTGTTCTGTTCTACGTGTGCTGTGGGAGCCTGAAAAAGGTCTGACTGGAACCCAGGGCCTCAGCAACACCACCTGCTGAACCTCACGTCAAGGAACTGAGACTCCGCCAATGAGTGCTGGCGGGCAACTGTAGGAGAAGGAAGGCAGCTAGTGCTGGAAGAGAGGGCCAGGAGGGGCACCCATGCCAGAGGCCAGACCCAGGCGCCCTCGGGGGGTGGGTATTGGGGGAACTCGACCTCCAGGAGAAAAGAAAGGAGACCCCAGCCCCCCACCACCACACACACACACTGCCAACTCCATCATTTAGGCCTCCCCATTGGTTGTCAGGAAGATGAGGGAGCAGGAGCTGGGGTCACAGTCCCTCCACCAGAGGCAGAGTCTGCTCCTCCTGATGTCCAGTCTAAGAAGACATGGCAGTGGGAGCCTGCTTTCTCCATCTCTGGGGTTTCCTCCCAGCCTCCCGCTGGCCCAAGGACCTACCTGGCCCCAGAAGTCCAGTCCAGCAAATAGGTTGCAGATGGAGTGAGTGGAGGGCAGAAACTGGGTGGATGGTTCGAGGAGGCTGCAGGGGTGATGGGCAGGCCAGGGTCCCTGGAGCCGGGCGATGGCAGGATTGTAGAGGGGCTGGGAGAGGTGGGTCAGCCACGCTGTGGCAGCTGCAGCAGCAAGGTAGAGGCAGCAAGCAGGGAGCGTACAGGCAGCTGCTGGAGGAATCCACGTGGAGCAAATGCAGGTTTGGCGTGGGCCTGTGTCAGGGGAAATGGGCCAGAAGGATGAGCCCAGGAGTGAGGAGGGGCCACGAATTGGACTCAATCGTCTCAGAGCCTCAAACTGGAGAAAAAAATTTCAAGATCTTCTCATCCAGCTTTGGTCCAAATGCTGTCCCTGGATACTGGCCCTGAAAGAAATTCCTCTGAAGGACATCAGGGTCAAGACGGCTTTGGAAATGCAGGGTGGTAAGCAGTGTGTTTGCAAAATAAAGGCCCAAGAGGGTTTATCTTTTTAATGTCATGTGACTTCATTGTGTATTTTGACAGCAGTCCTACTAAAGTATACTCATTTTAATTTTGTTTAACTCAACAACTTTGTATTTTAACTCAGAGTGTCCCCACTCCCTTGAGTTGCACCATTCATTTACAGCATCTAGAATTTGACTGGTCTAGTCCCGTACTATCTTGCGGGCAGGGAGCAAAAGATGCTTTGTTGTCCCTGAAACCATCACATCTCTGACCCAAGAGTCCTTCCTCCTGGGCTTAGGTCTGAGAAACCATTGCTTGGTAGAGAGATAGCTACAGGCATGATGCCACATCTAAGTTATGAAAGCAGTAGAATACCTAAAAATCTGATAGTTAAGTCAGCTGTACTGTGTTCTTCATGGAGCTCTTTATATAATCAGTATGAATATTACATAGTTTATATAGAAAATCACTTAAGATGAAATAAATTGGAGCCAGAGGGATAGTATATCAGATAAGGCACATGACTTGCATTCAGCTAATGCTGTTCCATCCCTGGAACCACATACAATCCTCTGAGCACCCCCAGAAGTGATATCTCAGCACAGAGTCAGGGACAAGACCTGAGCAATGCCGGTGTGGCCCAAACAGAAAAGAAAAACAAATATTGAATAAGTTTTAAGACTTGCCTCACTTTCCAAAGAGGAAAACTATGAAGAGCAAAAGATAGAAAAGAAATACATGGCATATGTTGTAACCATAAAAAAGTTTTTTTGGGTGGTGAATATAAGAATTCCAATCATAGAAATCAACAGTCCTCCAGTAATAAATGAAGATTGATTTGTATATCAGCTTCTGTGAGTCTAATCAACTTGAGTTAGTTGTCTGAGCTTCATTCTATGCATACATATTAAATACTTGGACCTGTAGGGCTGGACCTTGGCATCTGTCTGTACTAATGTGCAAGTATGAATCCTACTGAGAACCATCAAAACAGCCATACATTTCCCTCTAGCTTTCTCATCTCCCAAGGTAAATGGAACTTCAGAGAAGGGATAAGTGGAGCATATGAAGGGTAGAATGTGAGTCTGGGAATGAGAGTCCACATCTTTTGGTTCTTGGCTAATATGTTAAATTTATTTATTTATTTATTTGCTTTTGGGGTCACACCTGGCGATGCTCAGGGGTTACTCCTGGCTCATGCACTCAGGAATTACTCCTGGTGGTGCTCGGGGGACCATATGGGATGCTGGGAATTGAAGCTGGGTCGGCCATGTTGGCCGCGTGCAAGGCAAATGCCCTACCCACTGTGCTATCGCTCCAACCCCTAATATGTTTAATTTAGCTAATTTTTTAATTTAATTTAATTTCAGAAAAGGGACACAAGAAATAAAGAGGGGTTAAGTCTTTACGTTGCACATGACTGACCCATGTTTGATCCCCAACACCAACATGATCCCCCGAGCACTGCCAGGAAGGATCCCTGAGCATCAAGATAGGAATAAGCCTTCAGTACCACCAAGTTTGGCCCAAAATCCTTCCCTGTCAAAAAAAAGCTATAAAAATGATACCTGAGGTGTGGTCTGAAGTGGCATGTATTAAAGTCCAGGTGACCCCCAAGAACATCAGGGCGAGAAGCCAGGGGACAGCTTTGGATGAAGCCAGGGCTAAGGCTGAAGGAACGGGGGTACTTTCACTTCCAAAGACTTTACCTGATGTGGGCACTGCATGCTGAGGGGCACTGAGGGGGTGGCCCTGGGAGTCAGGGTCAATGGCCTGGGAAGAGTATGTCAGTTGGGCCTCCTGAGACAACCTCAGGTAAGGGCTCACTGAGCAGGCCGATGGTCAGGGCCCAGGGCCCCATTCCTGCTTGGGGACAGGGCACACTGACCCTCCTCTCAGATGAAGATGCCACTGCTGGCCACGTGGACAGTTTGTCGGGCTAAATGACTTCTTATTTTCGGAGTGAAGGGAACTAACCAACGGCCTTGTTGCCTTCCCGCCGTAATTGATGGAGCTCACTCTTTTCTGCCGTGAAAGCACAAGCTACAGCCATTTTTCTTTTTTTAACCAAACACCGCTGAATGTGAAACATTGATTTTTTTCCCAAAACGGATTTCAAACTGAGAAATGTCTTGATCCCAGAAGTCAATCACCTCAAATGGCCTAAGTAACTTCCAGGGTGCCTTTGTGCCACTGGTCCCCAGCCCAACGCTGTCCCTCACCCCCTCCTGGTGCCATCCCACCCATAGTCCACAAGACCACCCCCACCCACCAAGACAGGCCATGGACCTCCTAGCTCTTTCTCAAAGGACACATGAGGACCATCTCCTGCCTGTGAGACTTGCTGTCCTCTGGGGAACGGGCTGAGGGTCTTCACTGCCCTTCTGACCACTCTCATAGCCAAGCACATTGAGGCCCAAGCAAGAAAGACACTTGCAGCCTCTGCACCACTGGACCACTCAGGACCACTCTTCATGCCCAGCTCTGAGAATGTGTCCCCATAAGCACTCCCCTGGGCAGTTTAAGGTCAACGCTCTACAACATTCCCATTGCCTGTGGGTATGGAATGTTCCTACTGATCCTTCTACCATTCCAGTTAGGTCCCCCGGTCACCAGCTCTCTGGATTTGTGGCTATAAATCCCTAAATATTTATTCAGCACTGCCTTTTACTTTCCTCAGAACCACCTGCAATTGCCAGTCACTCTTTCCGGTGACTGTGGAAGTCCTCAAAGTCAGGGAACTACAGCCTCTAGTTCATTGCCACGTCTCCAGTGCCCAGACATTAGGGTGTGGATGGGGCACCATCATTTGTCCAGAAGGAATAAATGAACAAGGAGATATAGCTGGATGGCATCCAGTCCACTGAGTGATGCCATCCTCCTCATCCTCGTCACTTCCCTCAGGCCTGCTCAATTTATACCTCAGTTTCCCTGATCTGACCACAGCCCACCTGTCCCCACCTGCCAAGCCTTTTTCTGTCCCCTCTCTTTGGGCACAGCAGATGCTGTTCCCTGGTCCACCTATAGCCAGTTGCCAACTGCCAATGGTCTTGATCTTAGATAGGCTGCCCCTTGCTGGGAGCTGCAGCAGAACAACTGACCTCTCATATCCCAGCACTCTCACAGGAGTCAAAAGCTTTAGAGTGATCTCAGAGATGACACAATCTTCCAAAGTGGTGTGGCTTCTTTCTTGTTCCCATATTTTGGATGAAGAACAGAAGAGCTCAGTGACTTGACTGATGTCACACAAGAAGGCATAGCTATGCTGATATAGGAACATGGGGATATGGATTCAGGACCTTTTATTACACACAGGTATGTTTGAGCTAAGTTCCGTCCAGCCCTAAGCTCCGTACTGAGGATTTCAGGCAGCGGAATCTCCCTCCAGAGCTCTGATTCCCGGCCCCCATCACCCCATGCCTCCTGGTTCTATGTAAGAGACTCTGACCAGTCTCTGGCTGAAGGCCAGAAACATCTCTGGCTCCCCAGGGGGGCGACAGTACCCCATTGTGCCCTCTGAGCTGTGTCCTCCTCCCAGCTCAGCGCGGGAGCAGGGAATCACTGCCTCTCCCTGGACAATCCTTCAGCGGCAGTCACAGTGCCCCTCAATCTCCCTCCCAATGTCACCTCACTTTCTCAGTGCTGGCAGTGTCACCTTGGACTCTGAAGGCACACATAGACCTGGAGACACGGGGAAAATAGGCACAGAAATTGCATTTCCTCCGAGACCATGGGGAGGTATGTGTGACGTGCTGCTCTGTGCTGAGTGGCTGCAGCTGCCCCGCCCCAGAGTTCATATTTCCCTGGGCTCTTGGGGACTGTGGGTGCAGGGGAGGATCTGGACAGGGCTGGGAGAGCCGGGTTCCAGCCACTGCTTTACCAACCACCTGTAACAAGACCTCCAGATACTCCTTTTGTCGTTAAAGAGCTTGTTGAGTGCCTGAAGACAGGGGTCAGCTGATTCTCCTTAGGTCTATTCTCTTAAATGCTGCCCCAGAGCATCTCCCTGCACCTCTCAGGACCACACCACACCCCTGTCCCTCAGAGACCTTGCTGAGGCCTTCCACTGCTTCCTCTTTGCTGAGAAAGTCCTTCCTCAAGTTCCAGTCAACAATCACCTCCCCCAGGGAGCATTCTGCAAGTATCACCCCTCCAGGAGGGGTCTCTATCACCGCAGTGTCTGCTAGTGAAGTAAGTATTGGCATTGCATGTATTTTTCATATTCAGTCTCAAAGGTACCACAAGTAAACATTTAGGGAGGCGGAAACACAATGGGGGTACAGAAAAGGAAGATCTGGGCCCTCTGGGTGCTTGTGCTCTAGAGGGGGAAGAACAGTGCTGAGTAGGTCGACAGATGATGCTGCAGGAGGTGATCCTGACACAGTCGGGGCTGGAATGACATAGCAGGGAGGTGCAGGGCAGACACAAGTTTTGGGAGAGGGGCCCGCTCGCTGCCTCCGCTAAGCAAGACCCTTTCAAGATGACATTTTTCCCTTTTGGTTTTGAGGCCACACCCAGCAGAGTTCAGGGCTGGCTCCTGGCAGGACTCAGGGACTGTATGCAGTGCCTGGTACCTATCCGGATCAGCCATGTGCTAGGCAAGTACCTGACATGCTCACCCTGCCCCTCCAAGGGACAATGAAGCAGAAACCTGACTCCTGAGGTGTGAGAAGGGCACTCCAAACACAGTACTCACTGGGGGAAATGATTAAAGTAGGGATGAGGGCATTGGGGGAGTCTGGAGAGGGGGAATTTTGCAGGGATTCTGAGAATGATGGTTTTGGAGGAGGATGAATGACTGGCTCTAGGCAGCAGAGAGATGTGATGGGGGTGAGTTTTTTTTCTGGATCACTTTGACGGCTAGTGGAGAACTATGGTTGGGAACAAGGGAACACCTGAGCTCACACAAAGCCTGATTAGTCAGGAAGCCTGGCTCTCAAAGTACCATGTTGAGCTCTCTGCCTCTGACGTGGAGGAGCCCCTGGGGACAGCAGGAAGCAGCCGTCCACTTCCTCCGAAAATGGTCTCCAGGAGGGAAGGGAGCAACCGGCCCTCCGCGGCCACATTCCCGCACTGGCAGCTGGTGGCTGTGGGGAGAGCACGCGGCGTGTAAACAGCAGGCCTCTGAGGGCTCCACAATGGGGTAAGCTGAGAGACGATTTAGAAGCTCATCTCGCTTTTCATTTGTTCTGCTTTATGTTGGTTTGGCTTATTTTTCTCAACAAATATTTTCCAAACTTCTCCTGTGGGGAAGCCACTGGCTGGATGTGTCAGGCAGAAGCAGGGGAGGAAACAGAAGTGGGGCTTGTGAGTCTTCTTCCCTTCCCTCCGAGTGCTGGCCTCCCTCAGGGAAGGCACACAACAATCACATGGCAAATCACGCACAAGTTTGTGGAAGAGGGCACCCTTCCTTGCAACCAGCTTTCTGGTGCCCCCCGCTGCATGGAAGCCTCAAAGCCTCAAAGGTTCCCAAACCAACACAGGGAACCATGGCAGCGCTGAGGGTAAGGGCAGGGGAGGGAGGGGCACCTCTGAGTTGGATGAGTTAAGAAAAAGTGGAGAGCGGGAGGTACAGGGTGGGACCTGAAGGAAGTGACATGGGCCAAATGAAGTGGATGTTGTGGGCAGAGCTGTCCTGGAGTTTCAAGATGAGGAAAGCTCATGAGTTTTGTCTGGACAGGACAAAGGGCTACTAATACGGGTGAGCCCAAGGCCTCTCCATAGACCCTGCCCACTAGGAAACTCCCACCATGCTGGGTAGGAAGTTCCCGAAAAGCGAGTTCATAGAGAAGACAGGAAACTGGAAAATGATGTGCTGGAAAGTGAGTGCATGGGGCTCCAGCACCCCTGGGTCCCTGGCAGGCTGCTGGCTACAAGAAAACTCATCTCAGCAGCCTGAGGATGCCAGGAGCCTAGGTAGTGAGCAGAACTCAGACCTGCAGCCATTACTTTCTCTGTTTTGGAAAGTTTGCTTCTACTATACAAGTGCATGCACACACACACACACACACACACACACACACACACACACACCAACCAAACCAATAACAAACAAAAACCTACACATTTTCTGATTGCATGAGTCAGAGCCCACTCTTTAGAAAAGAAAAGGAATGTATTAGAAATTGCTGGTCTTCCTGCCTGCTGGAGGACACTCAGGTCATCTGACTCGCCTCTGTTTGCGTACAGGCATGGAGACTGCTTCATCAACCTGGAGTATTGGCTGTCATCCAAGGACCTCTGTCCCCCACATTCCCTCTGCCATCGCCACCCTTCCTGGCAACCAGCTTTCTGGTGCTCCCCACTGCATGGAAGCTTTAATGCCTCATAGGTGTGGCTGCTTGCAGGAACCACCCTAAGCTGCCTGCTGGTTATGTCCAGGCTCAGGAGAGAGTCTGGCTTCTCTTGGGGGGAAGAAGGTATCCACACAGCGTACTTACAGGAGGTTGCACTATTCAGTTCCTTTAGAGAGTCTTCCACTTTTTGCTTTGTTTAGTAATGAAGAAGATCCATTTCACTCTAAGAAGTAGTTTGTTTTGGATCATAAGTTAGATAAACCTCCTAAGAATTACCAAAAACAATTTGGGATTGAACAATAACAAATATTTTGCCTCCCTTATTTCCTGCTCCACCCCCCTCAAGAACTATGGCTTGGATTTTCCAACCCCCTTTCCCCATTGCAGTGCAAAGAGGAGCTACTCTGTCAACCTTTTAAAGAGTCCACAACAGGCCTTGTATCAAGGGTAATCCCTGCTAGTTGAGAAGGAGTTTTTATGTGAAGAGGAAAAATCCAATTGAAAATTCAGAGAAGCCAAGAAAAAGATGAGAGTGAAGAAGCTACTTTCTGACTGCCATCACAGGAGATCCAGATTTAGGCCAACTCAGGGGGTCATCAAGGAACCAAACCTGGACTTCCAGGTGTGGGATAGAGGTATCTGGAAGATCTTGTGATAAGACGAGATATCTCCAAATATAGATATCTGGACGTGGGAGAGTATGGCCCAACTGGGTGGACTTGAAAAGGCTTAATGCAGGACATTCTCCAGGATGAGGGGTAGAGTGGAAAGTTACTTAACCTCTCTAAATCTCAGATTCCTCATATTAAAAATGGATAAAATGAGAAAGTTCCCTTATGAGAATTTCATGAGAGTCCACTGACATGTAATGTTCTTCCAGGGAGCTAGCACAAGGAGATAAAACACATGCCTTATATGTACAAAGCTCCAAGTTCTGTCCCAGACACTGTCTGGCCCTTGACACTGCCAAGTTTACCCAGATGGCCCCTAATTCCTGCCAGGGTGACCTGGGTGGCCCCAGCTCTATCAAGCCCAAGAATCACTGCACTTCTGGGCCCAGGCACCAAGCCATCAAGCCACCACGGTTGCCCAAGTATCACTGGGAGTGCCCCTCAGACCTCAGAGCAACACTGGGAGTTCTCCAGAAATAAGTGCAAAGTGCTTTTCACAATAAGCAAACACTGGGCACCAGCCATGTTCATTGCCTTAAGTGATGTCCATACGTGGAGGTACATTGCATCATAGAGCAGATGTGCTCTCAGCATCATATAAGGGAGAGAAGCTGGAGGAAGTGAGGCCAGTAGGGAGGCAGCAGGGTGGAGAGAACCCTGGAGAAAAAGGGTGCACTGGGATAGCCGACATGAGAGCATGACAAGTCCAAAGTACAGGGTAGTGACAGGTGGCAGGTTAAGAGGGATGAGTTAGGAAGGGAAAATGAGGGATTAAAATTTGGTACAAGCAAGATTTATAGATCCACGAGAGTTCCCCAGCAGGAGAGGTAGAGTGCAGAAATTTCCATCCCTGGGATGGAGAGATAATACAGTAAGTAGGACACTTACCTTGCATGACACAGTTCTAGGTTCAATCCCCAGCCTCCCATGTCTCTCCCCCAAAAGTCCTCCTAGTAGTGACCCCTGAGTGCAGATCCCTGAATGTGAGCCAAAAACCAAAGAGAAAAAAGAAATTTCCAGCCCCATCCCAGATTTACAAGGTCAAAGGGAAAATGTGATGAGTAGTAACTGAATGTGCTTCAGAACCATGGAGCTGTCCATGGTCCTGGCAGAAAGGCTGCCGAGTCCCTGCAGAGCAGAGGTTCTCTGAGCTCCAAAGGGGCAGCAAGAGGGTATGTTCAGGGAGTGGACTAGAGGGTCCACTTGATGGCAGAGCAGGAACAGCAGGATCTTATGAAGAGATGGATGTGATGGAAACTAGACTTAGAAGTTGTTTTTATTTTGTTTTTTTGTTTGTTTGGGGCCACACCCTGAGGTGCTCAGGACTTACTCCCAGCTCTGTGCTCAGGGATCATTCCTGGCAGGGTTGGGGGACCATATGGGGTTGCAGAGATTGAACCCAAGTAACCTACAACTGATGTGACAACTGCTCAACCCACTGTACTATTGCTTCAACCCGAGATCTAGAAGCTCTGAGTGCAGCCAAGCCTGGACCTCGTCCAGCCTTCTCGCCCATGACTGTCTGCTTTTTCCTCACAAAGGAAACTATATTGCACCACTTTTTTGGACTTTTGTGGATGATTCTTGCATGAGAATTCATGTAGAAGGATTTGTGTGGACGTTAGTTTTTATTTATTATAGGACAATAGCTAGAAGTGAAATAGCTGGATGATACATTAACTTTATGTTAAAACTTTGAGGAATTAAGAGTGGCTGCACCATTTTACCATTCAACACTTGCCTAGTATCAGGGTTACAACTTCCAACGTCCTTGTCAACCCTTGTCAATTTGTCAGATTTTTTTACTCTAGAGTTTCCAATGAGTGCAAAGTGGGATCTCATCCTGGCTTTGATTTGCATCTCCCTAATGACTAATGGTATCGCGTATCTTTTTATGTGCTTACTTGTCATCTGTGTATCTTCTCTGTGTAGATAGCTATTCAAATTGCACTTATTTTTTTTAATTGCGCTGTCTTTTTACCATTGAGCTATGAGGGTTCTTTATAGATCCCGGATTACAGCCCTTTATCAGAGTAGTTGTTTATACATATTTTCTCACATTTAGCCGGTTGTCTCTTTACTTCTCTGTGATGTCCTTGAAGCACAAAGTTTCATGTTGATGACATTCAATTGATCTGATTTCTGTTTTGTCACTTGTACTTTTGGAGTCAAATTCTAGAAACTGCTGCGGAATTCATGCTTATGAAGATTCCTTCTGTGCTTTCATCTAGTACTCTTCTCATTTTAGGGCATATGTTGAGGTATTGGTTCCATTTTAGGGGGTTTGTGTGTGATACTGATGTTGGGGTCCATATTTATCATTTTTCATGTAGTTAAATCATGTCTAGAACCTTTGAGCAACCTTGTTTTCCTATTTCTTTGCAAGTCCACCATTTTGTTGAAAACTAGATGTTTTAAGTGAAAAACATGTGGTCATTCCCAGAATCAGTTTCCCTCTCAACTCAACGTTCTACTGGTTGTATTTAGTGACTTTTCTGAGCTAATCCTTAAAGTTGATATTTCTGCTTACATATATCCATTGATTTGTCTTTTTAGTGATTATCTAATGGTGGGGCAGAGTTCTCCTTAAGTGTTTGCAACTCATCTTTGTCTCTGGATTTGAACATGTTTGTGTTCACTTTTAGAAGTACAGAGATCATAACTCTGCTTGGACCTTCTTTGCCTACTTGTAATAACTCCTTGGACCAACTGGAGATGAGAACTTGGAGCACTTCTCGAGTTTTCCTGGTATACACACCCCTCACAGATGGGCTTCATGCACCCCCATTCCACCCCACAACCATGTCAGTTTTATAATTCCATCACAATATCTCATTCACCAGATTGGAGGTTCAGACCAGTCTCATGTTTGTCCCCGAAGCTGTCACTACCAATAAATTGATATTAAACAATTTTCCAGGATTATTTGTGGGGTTTAAGGGTTCATTTCAAGTAGTACTCAGGGAGTCCAGGGTCCCTTCCAGTTATTCTTGACCAACTGGGTCAGTGAGTCCATGCAGGCCCATGAGGATGCAATGCTGCTTGAGCCTTGGACTGTTGGGGACTGTCCAGTCACCCTGAGAGTGCTTATGGGGCCTGCAGGGCTACACCCGGCAATGCTTGGGGAGCCGTGTGGTGCTGGAGATCAAATGGGAACAGCTGCATATAAGGCACGTGTTTTAACCCCACACTATCTCTCCTGCCCCACCCAGAATGACTTTTGACAGATGCTCTGCAGATAAACCCCTGCGTGGTCTTGGAGTCAGAGCCAACGTGTGAAGCCTGCAGAGGCTGTCCCATGTGTCAAATTGTGACAGATCTCCAAAGAAGGAGGCAAGGGGAGCTCCACACTGTACTTTCCACTTCCACAGACCACTGCACCACTGAGCTTCAGGGCCTCTGTGAGGGCAATATTGCTGCTTCTCAAGGAAGCAAAACTGGGAGCCAACGAACCAGTTAAAATACAACCCAGTCCATTGTTCTTTCTGAGAGAAAGCCATTTTTCTTGGATAAATACTCTTTCAATTGTTGTGTGTCTTTGATTAATTTTCAGAGTTTTGAAAATGTTGATTTGGACTATTTTTCCAGTATATTCATGGTTTTTAGGGAGGAACTGATTTTCAGAGGCTCTTACTCTGTAATCCTGAAATTGCTTCCCTCTCTTGAAGAATTTTTAAATGGGGACTGACACAGTCATGTCCTCATGTTACTGGATTCTAACTGGTTACTACATTGTGAGTAGACTGGAGGGATGGACTAGACACTCATAGAAGAGTCTTCTTTAGGGCCAGAGAGATAGCACCACAGGTAAGATGCTTTCCTTGCATGCAGCCCACCCAGGTTTGATCCCCAGCTCTGCCTATGGTCCCCCAATCCCTGCCAATAGTGATCCCTAAGAACAAAGCCACAAATAAATCTTGAGCACAGCTGGGTGTGCCAGGCCCCAACAACAACAAAAACAAAAACAAACCAGATTCTTGTTTAAACTGCATTTTAAAGTGTATTCATCCCCCCATCTCCCCCGCTTCCCCCAAATCCACCAGGAACAGAAATCAGGCTCATGTTCTGTCTGCCGAGTAGGTCCGGAGGGAATCGGCCCATCAGAATGCTGGGAAGAATCGAGCCAGCTCGCTTATCTCCAGGCATAGGGAGGGAGCAGAGTCCAAATTTGGAGTAGTGGGGGATGCGGGTGGGGAAGGAGTTCTTGGGGAGGAAGAATAAGGACTGACGCAGGGGACTGCATGCCTGAGTGTCCCCTGACTTCTGCTGAAGGCATAGCAGGGCCAGAGAAGAGCCTGGCCCCAAGTCACTTGGAAGTCCCACTTCTGTTCTGCTCCGACCCCACCTGCCAAGCTGAGGCCACCCCGTGCCTCGTGCTCCCGGGGCCTTTGGAGAGAGCCAGCCAGGGGCAGAGCGGTTTGCTTTCTTCTCCTTGCCTTTCTCTCCCCATCCCTTCTCTGAACAAGCTTTTGTACGTCCCAGATGTTCCTGTCTTTGTTCAGATTTAATCCTCCCTATTTATCCCCCGGTACCTGTTTATTATGTTCCATTTCTCTTTGGGAGCTGGGGCTCGGTGGAGCTGCCAAGGCTGATCTTATCTGCACTTGGGTAAACAATCGTGTCCTGCCTTTTTCTCCAGCTTCCTTCTGAAAAGACCCGAGAAGGAGAAGAATTCAAACCAGCAGCCGCTGCCAGCCCAAAGAGATTTAAAAATAACCTGAACACCGCTTTGGGCCCCATTCAGAGGCTCTTGATGAGCCCTTGAGTAGAGACACAGCAGAGACACCACCGTTCTCGGCCCTGTTCTCAGGAGCTGCTAACCATGTGGCCTTGGCTCTCCACAGCCACCATGAAAAGGAAACTGAGGCTCCTGCCAGGGCCCTGACAGCCCTACACTCCTCCCAGCTGAGACACCGATGCAAAGATTGTTGCAGTGGCCAGAGTCCAACTGCCAAGTCTTTGATGAGGTCCCTGAAGCCATGGCGGGGAACAGGGTTCTCCAGCCTCCGATGGAGCCCCCTTGAGATCCCTTTCTCCCATGTCAGCTGCACAGGCAGCCCAAGAGACACCAGCAGCGAATCCCAAGAAGAGCGAGAAACAAACAAACAGAAGGGGAAAGATTTCATCCCTTATCATCCTGCACCAGACAGATCTGGAGACAGATGGAGACAGCTGGGCAGTCATTCTGTCCCTCATCTGGACTTGTGAGGACATCCGTGAATCGGGAGATGCCAGGCCTCCAGCCCTGGGGGGTGGGCATTGATAGGCGTCAGCGGCAGATGGGGGGCTTCACCCGAGGTCTCAGTGACAGGATCCCCAACAAGCCCAGGCGGGAGCTGAGATCTCAGAGGTAAGCCATGATGAATGCACCCATCCCTGTTCCTGATGAGGTGGAAGGTCCCCTCTCTCCTGAGGTCCTCAATCTCCCAACTACTCTCTGCGTGGGGTCAGCTGCTCCAGTGAACAGGGTTCAGCCACACTTGAGAGGCCACACCCACTGCCCCAGACCACACAGGTCAGAACTCACCGCTCCAGATTTGACCCTGATCTGTTGGTTCCCAGGGACTGTGTCCCCCCACACTGGCATGGCCTCTGAGGACTGTCCATCACCCCTTCCATGTGGACGAGCCCACTCCCCCCTGCAGTGGGGTGGGTGGGGTTTCGGGGCACTGCAGTCGTCGGCCTGCCTCCCTGTGGTCACCACCAGTGCCCGGTATTACTGCCACTGCAGAGTCAGGCGCCTTCGCCTTACAGGATTGACATCAATCCTCATTCAAATCAAACTCCTCTGAAACATGCTCCACTGGAGTGGAATTTTCTGCTAAATAAGGTGTTATTAACCCAGCTCCCCACTCCTCAGGCCCGGCTGAGCTCAGCAGCGGCCACGCGCTCCACACTGATGAACCCACTTAAATAGCGATTAATAGGCAATGCGGCAGTGGCCCCGGCAGACCCCGCGACCCTCAGGCTCCAGTAGGCTCCTTGGGCCACGGGGCTTGGAAACTCCGTCTTATCTTCTCCGACACTCACTGCCGCCCAGTCACGGAGGAGCAGTGGGGTGCTCGCTCAGCTGAGAAGGAGGCGATGGCAGGGGGGGATAAGAACAGGACATTGTTATTCCTTCTCTGCAGCCTCTTCCTTGCCGGGTTCCAGTGTGCAGGGAAGGGGCAGGTGAAGGACGAGCTCTGCTCTCCCTCACTGCACCCAGCAGCCCAATGTCACCCCGAGAGTATTGGGGACCCCTGACGCCAGGCTGAAAGTGCCTCAAGGAGCCATCCTGACTTCAGTTTGGACCTGGATTCCCCCCCCCCCCCAGGAAATTCCATTCCTCTTCCAGCACAGCTCAAAACATTGCTCCAACGCCTCAAATGCAATCATTTCAGCCACATACAAGTTCAGCCCATGTAATTCTCTGAGTTTAAACTTTTATAGCTGAAAGCGCCCTGGGAGAGTCACTGGTCCAAGCTCATTTTACAGCTGAGGAAACTCAGGACCAGAGAGGGAAAAGGTCACGTCCAAGGTCACATTGCCAGAAAGCAGCAAAGGCAGAGCTGCTGCCTGGAGCCCCCCGCCCCACCCCGCAAAGCAAGACTTCTTTTCTTCCTCTGCTTCTCTCTGCTCCTGGAGCACAAAGGCACCAACTATCACCAGGAAGGGAGAACCAGTTCCCCTGATTCACCAGTAGTCTCCAGCTTGTAATGGATATCAAATTGTTTTTAAGTGATATTTATTAAATAAGATCAGAAAATATAAAAATGGATTTCTGAAAGATTGCATTCATCTGGAGAACATAAAGTAACAAAATATGAGACTAACGCCCAAGAATGGCCGAGATTAGTACCAGGAATTTTGCTCCATGGCTTGGAGGTCAGCCACACATGCTAGGGGAAAAGGCAGCTCAGATAGAGAAGGGAGCACCAAATAAAGGGTGTTGGGAGGATCCTCCCAGGATGGGAGAAGCAGGCTGAAAGTAGACATAGACCAAACATGATTGCCACTCAATGCCTCTTTTGCAAACCACAACACCTAAAAGGAGAGAGAGAACAAAGGGAAATGCCCTGCCACAGAGGCAGGGTGGGATGGGGGGAATGGGGGGTGGGAGGGATACTGGGATCCGTGGTGGTGGGAAATGGGCACTGGTGGAGGGATGAGTATTTGATCATTGTATAATTGAAACCCAAGCACAAAATTTGTAAATCTGCAACTGTACCTCATGGTGTCTCACTAATAAAAGTTTTTTTAAAAATGAATTTCTGAACCCTGGTAAATAAGACCGCAGTATGCTGACACATTTGTCTTTTTGAGAAATACTTGCTAGGTGCCTGCTTGGTGTCAGGCATGGCATTGGGGGCCAGATCTGTGGGGTACAGGTGGTCCTCAGCCTCATCACACTTGTTGTCTCATGAGGGAGACAAAACAGTCTCCCACAAGCACACTAGCAAAGGGGGTGCTGTCACTAGCTGCTGTGAAGGAAAGAGGAGAGGCCCTGCTTTAGGATTGGAGGATCCCGGAGGGCTTCTCTGAGGAGGTAATGTTCAAGTCCAAACGTGAAAGATAAGCAAAGGGCAGTCATGTGAGGAGATGGGCAAGAAGCTGCTCAGAAGGCCTCAAGTTTGGATCTTATCACCAATAATAAAGTGAAAATATTTTATGATAAATAGGAACCCTTTATTCTAGGGGTGGGAACCCATTCCATTTTTCTCACCTGATTGTCTCCTTCCTGAGACAGTGCTCACACAAGCCTTCTTGTGTTGCTCGTCTGCCATTTTATGCCGTTAGCTCCAGCAATGGCTAAGAAACTCTTGGAGAGGGTGCACCGTGCTTCACTTTTCAAACTCAAAGCAGCGCTCAGGGCTCCAGCAGGAAGATCCTGAGTCAACATATCTTAGCTGGGACTTGAGCAAGGTCCTTCTCCTCAGGCCATCTGTTTTTTCATCTCTAGAGGTGAAGACCATGAAAGCACCACCTCAGGAGACTTTATGACAGGTGTCACTAAAGTGCCACAGGGTGTGTCCGAAGCTTGAGGCCATTTGGAGGTGCCAGAAGTCAGTGCTGAGGCCTGGCTGGGAAGTAGTTGGGCAGCACAGGTGATCCTGGGGTGGGTGTGCTGGTCATAGGCCCCGAGCTGGGACTATACCTGTCACAGACATATCAGCTTGGACCCGGGACACATCCCAAGGCCTACACAGGCAGGTTCGTGGCCCTGGAGATCAGAAGGCCTGGGCAAGATCACTGTGTCATTCTGAACCAGCCAAGGAACAGAATCCATCCCAGATGAGCTGAATGGACCAGTTCTAGAACATTGACACGGGGCCACCTACAGGGGCCCAGCAGTGGAAATCTGGCACTATTTCCAGGGCTGAAAGGACAAGAAGAAGAAGAAATGATTTTACTGGGGTCTCATGAGAGCTATAGCCAAGGGGATAAGCTGGTGAGATTTGTCTGTTTCTGGGAGGTGGCACCAAAGCAGGAAGGAATGAAAACATCAGAACCCAAACTTTCTTTCCTCTGGCCCTCCCAGTGACCCACATTGGAGAAGTCTAGCGCAAGGCAGACCCACTGTTCATGGAACATATTATCACATTAGAAAGTGTTGATGAAGTAGGGGCCATTCAGCATAGCCTTCATCATCATGTCTCCCTGGCTGTTGTGCTAAGTGCTAGAACCTTGGAGCAGAGGAGGCTCTTACTGGAGGTCCTGCTGGTGGGACCTTGGTGGGACCTTGGTGGGGTCTGGGAATGCAGAGGTGGGAGGCAAGGGGGCAGGCCCTATGGAGATGAAGGTCTTCCTGTCACTCCTCTTCCCTTGCCTTGCCTGAACTCCAACAGGGACTGAACATGGAGTTGAGGTTATGATGAGGCTGAGAACATGAGCCCAGAATTTCGTTTTCCAAGATAGAATGGCAGAATAAGATCAAAGCAACAATTCTCCAAAGGTGTCTGAAGAGACTCTAGAGCTCAATGGAGATACCTCAGGGCTTAGTGGATATTTGGAGGGAGAGTTGGGTGAAAGAACTTCTAACAAATGCTAATCTAGCCAGTTGGCTGCAGCAGAAGTTTTCCTTGCATTTGCCTCCAAGAGAGCAGCTCAAATGAGCTGGAATTGGCACAATCCAATATGGGTCTGGCTAGGGAAGAAGGCATGGTAATTGTAAAAGCTTTGACAAGCCCAGAGTGTCAAGCCTAGAGTGTGGTTCATGATCCCAGAGACAAGATATTGGGAAACAGCATGGGTCCCGGGAATGACCTGATGAACAAGAAAAAGGAGGGAGGGAGGGAGGAGGGAGGGAGGGAGAGAGGGGAGAGAGAAGGAATGGAGGGAGGGAGGGAGGGAGGGAGGGAAGGAGGGAGGGAGGGAGGGGAGGGTGTACATATAATTCCATAGGAAGAGGTGTTTCAAATCTGTCTAGGTATATGTTGTTTTAGACTCTCCTAGCTGAACCCCAGATTTGCTCACTAGATGTGGCTATCTCTTCTGGCATAGAAGGCAACACCTCCAGGTGGGTGATGAGGGACACATTCTAAGAAAATTTTTTTATACATGCAGAGGCTGGTCTTCAGGGGGACCCCCCCTGCCAGTCTACTGGGAATTTCCCAACCCTCCTCTCCTGAAATGAATGATTCCCCCCCACACCCCACACCCCACACCCCACACCCCCAACAATGGTTGAAATTCCCCTGTCTGGATTTGCCTGAGTCCAACTCAGCAATTGTGGCTTCTATCTGCTCGTCCCTGGTCTCCACCTCAGTGACCTCTCTTTATTCTGAGAGTGCCATCGTGTTGGTATCTTCGATGCCAACACTTCCCTTGGGGACACGGTCTGAGCAAGACTGGCCTCCAGTTTAAAAGATCGCACCCTAATCCCAATTCTTAGATCTTTCACCCCCCCCCACTCAAGCCTACGCCATCTGCCAGAATTCCCCTGGCTCCCAGCACAGGCCCCTAGCCCTGCCCACAAGGGAACCTCTCATGGCTGTGTAATTGGTGGATGGAAAAAAAAAATCTAAGAGTTTACTGGCATCTCTGCCTGCTTGTGCTAGAGGGACTTGTTGGAGTGTAATTTCTGATCACAATAGTGGTTAACCTCCACCGAGCCTCACATTATACCAAGGAGTGAATAAAACAACAGACCCAGGACAGATGGTGAAGCCCAGGGCTAGGCGGTACCAACACTTAAGGTTTCAGAAAGAAGCATGGGAGAGGGTGGGGAGAATGATGGGAAAAGTCCCAGGACAGAGAAGTGAAGAGGGGTCCCAAGCAGGGATGCTAAAAGGTGGAGCATCCCGGCCTGGGCTCAGCCCCTTGCTAGACATGTGACCAGGGACTCATCAGGGGGCCTGAACCTTGGCTAACACCACATTCAAAAGGAACCCCAATGGTCGGAAATATACACTGGAGAAGGGACAGCTGTTGGAACCTTGTGTGATTGAAACCCAACTATGAACAACCTTGAGACTGTGTATCTCAAGTTGATTTTTTAAAAAATACATTTTTTTAAAAAGGAACCCCAAGGTGCCCACCTCCTAAGGCAGTTTTCCATGGATGCAACCATGCAGTAGAGCTTCTCGCACTCGGCCTGACGGAAGTATTCCAAGGAGGTCAGCTCCACCTCTGTGTGTGCATCCGCTCAGCCCACACCCAGCACACTCCCCAAAGGACCCCTTCTAGGATGGGAGCAAGGAGGGCTCCAGTATCCGAGGAAACGAATCCCAAGGGAGCTGCAGCAAGAGGCCCCTGATGGGAAAGACTTATGGTTGCCAGGGAGGGGGGGAAGGGGATGCCAATGGGGGAGCCAGGCTGTGAGGGGCACCTGGAGGAATAGCCAGGAAGATGGAACAGCTTGAGCCAAGGACCCTCAGGAGGAGAGTGGGAGGGGCAAGAGCGAGGTTCGGAGCTCCCTGCTGCCCTCTGGTGCCAAGTTCCCGGGGGAAATGGCCCTAGGTCCAACCAGCAAATTTCAGACCAGCTCAGTTCCCCGTCCTGCTCTCCCCGTCGCCAATGTGGAACGTGATCATTAGGTGATTATTTTTTTAAGGCCCAAATTGTTTTATTTGTTTCCCTGCCAGCTTTCATGAGGCCATCAGTCATTCCCCACACAGATAACATTTCTTATGTACATTGACAGAATAAATTACATGGTTCTCATCCGGCAAATCAACATTACAGGGGAACATTATCTTTTGCAAAACGCTGCCTGGGCACATCATAAATCCTAACCAGGTTTATTACATCTGTCTTGTCATAGATTCATTTTATCGAGAAGTGGTTTTTTTCCAGATTAATAATCACATTAATAGACGAGATTTCTTTTCAGAGGATTGTTTTCTTGGAGAAACCAAAGGGAGAATTTCACGCTGCAGAGCCTTGACACGCTGCCACTGGAAGGCTGTCCTCGTCCTGCTGGTGACATCTGGCGGGCTGGGCCTGGGGCGCTCCTGACTCACCGAAGCCGGCCCACGGTGCTGTCTTCAGCGCCAAACTCGCAGCTCTCGCCACGAAAGACATGTTCTGAGGTGCCAAGATGGAGGCAAAGACACGTTCTGGTAAACCAGGCAAAGAAATATCTAATGAGCAACTAATATGTGTGCCCAGAGGGGAGGGTAGAGGGACAGCTAACCCTCATGGGACACGAAAGAATCCGGGACAGCATCCCCGAACGTCGAGTCTCCCACCTTCCATGCGTTGACTCTGGCTCCTCTTTCCTCTTTTTAGTTCCACACGGGGGACTGCAACAGTATGCACTGGCCCCCGGACCAAATCCAGCCCCTCACCCGGGTTTGTGAGGTTCATTTTAATATCACCGCCCCTTCATCTCCAGAGCGTCGAAGCTGATTTCACGCAACAACGGCAGAGTGGAGTCACTGCAGCTGAGACTGCAGAATGTGCAAAGCCTGGAGTATTGGCTCCACGGCCCTTTACAGGAACATTTGGCAGTCTCTAGAGAGACCCTCGGTAAGCCACGCGAGGGCCAAGCTGCAGGATCCACACCAAAGTGTCCTTAAGAACCCAGACCCAGCAGCCCAGTGCTTCCTGTATGTCACTTCATTTCCTTCTCACCTCGCATGACAAGACTCCACTCTCCAGCTGAAGAAGCCTGGGCACCAAGTGACACATTGACAAAGGACCACCTCATGCTGATGAGAGCTCAAAGGTACAGAGAGCACACCTTGCATGCATGCACAAGCCCCCCACCCCCACCTCTAGTTTGATCCCTGGCATTGTGTGGTTCCCCCCAGCATCACCAGATACAGTCCTGGAGGGTCCAAGCACCGCTGAGTGTGAGCAGGAAACCAACATTAGTGGTGCCAGAGCCCACAAGGGTGCCTCCCTCTCAAAAATAGATAGAAATTGTCCAGAGGCTACAGGGAGTCTGGAACCAGACCCTGTCCTTGCCTCTCCGTGAGCAACTTGGATACTGGGCTGGGGATGGAACTTCCTAGAAACCTTCAACTTTGACTCATAATGTCTTAACAAATAGAAAGGATGAAGAGCGCCAGGACCCCAGTATGGTGGGAGGAGGGTCCCGCCCCTGGAGGCTCCCCACACTCCAGCCTGTAGTCAGCAGATGGAGGAGGACAATCCTAGGGGTAGGGGCTCACCCCAAGTCATTCCATGCACAGGATGTCGGAGACACCTCTTCCCCCAGCTGAGGGAGCACTGGTACCTAGGACATTTAAGGTGGGAGCACGTCAACCTTGGGGCAGGAGGTATCAGAGGGCAGGCCCAGGGGTAAACAAAGATCAGCTAACCAGGGAATAAGTGTGCCTCAGGGATTAACTGTGCCTTCTGGGGACCCCACTCAGTCCCCTGTTCTCTGAGAGAAGGCGTGGTGTCTGGAAAACGAGCAGAAAGCCTTCACACATCAGGCAGCAGCTCCCCCTGACTTTCAGACACCACCACCCTCTCTGTCACTCTGCTCCAGTTGCCCCGCCCCTACCTCCAAACCCACTCTTTGCTGCAATCACCCAGAAGATACCTTTCCAATTGACAGGTTCATGAATACCTCCAGAAAAGGGGGTCAGTTAGGCCACTATCCCCCTGGATCTCTACCCTCAGATATCTTGACTTGGACTGCCCTCCCCTCAGCTGCCTCAGGGGTGACAGCCTGAGCTGTCTCTAAAGTCACTGGCAGGTGCATGGAGTCACATGACAACTGATGCAAAATGATCCCAGACACACAGCCACCATTCCCACTAGCTTGTCTTGTGATTCCCCTCTGCCTGCTTCACATTGGCTATTGACGCCAACTGGAAGGCAAGCCCCAGGAGGCTGGACTAGTGTCTGTGCCACTCACCACCCCATCTCTAGTGCCCAGAACAAAGCCTAGCCCATGACGGGCATCTGGTGTTTATTCTTTTTTATTGAATCACAGAGTTCGATAAATTACCAAGTTGTTTGTGATTGAGTTTCAAGTGTCCAATATTCCAAGACTAATCCCTTCACCTCCATCAATGGCTGGTATTTACTTGCTGGCTTAAAGGGGGACATGTCTTGGGGTTGTTCCACAGCTTGTGAGGTCTGATTCTGGGACAAGAATTTCTCCCATGCTCAGTTTCCTCTCTGTAAAGTTGGGATAAAAACAATACTATCTTCACAGGGCATTACTAGAAATCAGCACAAAACAGCATGAAATGGGAGAAATGGGGCTGAGAGCTGGGGATGCTGGGATGTACCTCTTCTTTCTAAAGGACAGTCACTGAATCTAAGTCAACTAAACCCAGGACACAAAGACCAAGACCCAGGACAGATCTGTGAGCCTGGGTCAGAACATAAGAGTTGGTTTCACTCCTTACCAACAGCATCACACGTGGAAATGCCCTCACCTCCTTGCATCTTTGTTCGCTCATCTGATAAAAACATGCTGCTCGGGACAGTGAAGGAGGCAAAGCATCCTGGAGACCGTGCACTAGACCTGAAGTTAGTGATGAGGTATGTGTGTAAGAGGAGTGTCAAGGAACCCACAGGGAAAAGTGCGGCCCTTCCTTGGACTCCTCCGATCCATGGCCCCTTGTAGGCTCCAACAGCTCAGGCTGGAGCAGGTTAATGTGCAACAGTCTCCCCATCTCCTTTTTTAGCACAAAAATATCTGTCCTAGCACCTCTCATTATCCACTTCATCAGTCTCAAACCGTTGGCTAATTGCACTCCCCAGTTCCCCTCCCTCCCAGCCTCTCCAACAAGCTCAATAACATACAGCTGCCTCCTCCTGTGGGTCCCACTGGGAAGCTATAAACAGAATATAAGCAAGTGCTGCCCCATCTGCCTTCTCCAGACTCCCCTACCCCATTGACCCTCTGCTCCTCTCCACATCCAGAATCCAGACAAGCAGCTCCGGGAGAGCCAGAGTGGAGGGTGGCGAAACGATCTTAGATCATGGTTTTCTCTTCCTCCACTGTCTGTCTACAAGATTCTAACACCTAAATGGTTGTGATCCTCGCAAGAGGACAATAAGCACCTGATGTGAGCTTGCATCCACCCCAGGTGGCTGCCAGAGGGCACCTCCTAAACTCAGCATGGACAGCGAAGCTGAACCAGAGAGCCGTCGTCTTGCTGGTTGGAGGGAGAGAGACGGGTTTGAAGCATTCAGGCGTCTGTGAGGGGCTTTACCTGCTCATTTGGCTGGACACTAAGCTGTGTATACAGAATAAGACTGCTCCTGGGGTAGCACTGTAGCTCTGTCGTGCTGTTGTTCATCGATTTGCTCAAGCGGGCACCAGAAACATCTCCATTGTGAGACTTGTTGTTAACTGTTTTTGGCAGATCAAATATGCCACGGGGAGCTTGCCAGGCTCTCCTAGAGGGACAGAGGAATCGAACTCAGGTCAGCTGCGTACAAGGCAAACACTCTACCTGCTATGCTATCGTTCCTGGGGTACCATGTGCCAAACAGAGATTCAGGGAGTTATGCAGTGCTAGTGAAAGGTACGTTTAACCAGTCAGAGTGGCAAGATCTTACTGAACACTTGGGCACTCAGTGGAGACTCAAAGAAGTCACATATTAAGGAAGGTCTACTCCCACCCCCTACCAATGCCTCAAACTCAGTCTATATAGAACTACATAGAACTGCCAGTGAATTCTCTGCAAAAATATGGTACTTTTTAAAGGGAGGCAATACAAATTCAGATCTCAGCAATATGATATACACAATGCCCAAGATGAAATTTTAAGGATGCAGCAAAATATAACATATAACCTGGAGAAAAAAATGCAGCCTTAGAAACAGGCGTAGAGATGACATTAGCGATCTTGAAAATAGCTGTAAAGGGCTTAAGACAGCTATTAGAAATATGTTGAAGGACTTAAGGGAGATTATTGTGTCACTGGTAAACCAATGGAGAATCTCAATAGAAAAATGAAAACGATTTAAAACGTAGAAATTCTAGAGCTGAAATACAAAAGCTAGAATAAAAAAAATCTACATAAGCTTAATAGCTTACAAACTATAAGTTCATAGATTGAAAGCCAAAGATCCATGAATTTAAAGCACAATACTTGAACCGTGAAAACTGAAGTACACAGAGGGAAAAAAAGAATGAGAATAAAGAAGAGAACCACCACATTTAAAAAAAAATAATTACCAGCAATTGAATGAGAAGATACCACAGACAGGGAGAAAAGTATCACAACAGACATGCCTGATAAAAGGCTATTCTATAAATGTTCAACAATAAGAAAATAAACAACCCAATTTCAGCTAGGCAAAATATCTGATAAGCTACCTCACCAGAGATGACTTACAGATGGTAAGTAAGCATATGAAAAGATACTCAACATTATGCCTCATTAAGAAATTGCAAATTAAAACAGCAATGAGATATTAGATAACATACCAGTTAGACTGGCCAAAATGCAGAACTCTGACAGCACCAAAGCTGACAAGCACAAGAATAAGGACTCGCAATCATTTTTGGAGGATGCAAAAAAGGTAACATCACTCTGGAGTGTAGGGTCAGCCCATCCCAAAGGAAAAATACATGCTTACCATAAGATCCAGAAATTGTGTTCTTCCACCAAAAAACCTACATGGGAATTTTAATTCATAATTGCCAGCCCTTTGAAGCAACCAAGAAGTCCTTGAATGAAATATTAGTCAACAACAAAAAGAAAGAAATCATCAAGACATGAAAAAATACTTAAGCAAAAAAAAAAAAAGATTTAGGCAAAATCCCTAGAAAAATGTGACATCAAAAGTGAACTTTTTTTTTAATTAGTGAAACACCATGAGGTACAGTTGTAGATTTACAATTTTTGTGCTTGGGTTTCGATTATACAATGATCAGATACCCATCCCTCCACCAGTTCTCATTTTCCACCACCATGGATAATATCCCCCCCACCCCCATCCCCCCACCCCCCCCTGCCTCTGTGGCAGGGCAATCCCCTGTGTTCTCTCTCTCCTTTTGGGTGTTGTGGTCTGCAAAAGAGGCATTGAGAGGCAAACATGTTCAGTCCATAGTCTACTTCCGACATGCATCTCCCCTACTGGGAGGATCCTCCAAACACCCTTTATTTGGTGCTCCCTTCTCTATCTGAACTGCCCTTTCCTCTAGAATGCCCGGCTGGCCACTAAGCTATGGAGTAATCCTCCTGGTGCTGATCTCAACTATTCTTGGGTATTAATATCATATTCTGTTACTTTATATCCCCCAGATGAGTGCAATCTTTCTATGTCTATCCCTCTCTTTCTGACTCATTTCGCTTAGCATGATACTTTCCATGTTGTACCACTTGTATGTAAATTTCATGACCTCATCCTTTCTAACAGCTACATAGTACTAACATAAGCTATGAACTTTGGTGGATGAAAATTGGTGAGTCTGAACTGTTGGTTGTAATATGCCTGCACAGTAATGCAGGAGGTTGAGGAAAAGATTGGGTGTGTTGGAAGGGAATAGAATGAGAGAATTCTTAATTTCTGCTCAGTTTTGCTGGAAACATAAAATGTCACTAAAAATAAATTAATTCTCTAAAAAAACTTAAAATATTTACAGTAAGATGGCTATGTCCACCCACAATATCCAGAAGCCCAACAAGCCCTACACATCGTGGTTTATACATCAACACAACCCTCACCACCATCAATATACAATCGATTTCTGAGAACAGCGAGGAAGAGACCAGAAGCCTTCCCCCAAAATGCAAGTAGTGGGGGATGAATATAAGTATCACCGATTTTTCAAGCAAGTTGGAAAGCAATGGTGAGCTTAAAGCACAGAGAAAAAAAAATTAACCTCAAAGTCTAGATTTCTCCAGCCCTCTCCAAAAAAAAAAAAAAATTCTTCACAACAAAGGCAAAATAGAGACACTGAAATCAACCAAAAAGGAGAGAATTCCTCAGCCACAGATGTGCACGGTAAGAAATGCTAAGGAAAGTTCTTTAGGCGGGAGAGGAAATGGCACCAGATGGAAGCTGAGAGCCTCACCAAGAGATAAAGAACACCAGAAATGGCAATGCACATGAGTAAATGTGAAAGGCTGCTTTCTCCAGCCTTAATTTCTTTGAAAGGAAAATCACAGCTCAAGCAAAAAGTGAAACAGCATTGTGGGAGTTAAAAGAAGTCCAAAGGAACAAAGCAGGCAGGGCAGGGGAGTCTGGTGTGAGCGTCTTACATGGAGTGTAAACTGGAGGAATTCAAGGAAGACCTAACTGAAGGATGCATATTGCAGTTCCTAGAGCAAACACTTTTAAAAGGCATGTAGCTTTTTTTTAAGCATAGATAAGATTTGAAAAAAAAAAGAATACTGAAAATTCTTAAGAAGTCAAAGAAATTCTCAAGAAAGCAGCAGCAAAGGAAGGAACTCTTTTTCAAATAACAAACGAGGATAGATATCAAACAGCAAAAATGGCAGCCGGGGGGGGATGGCTCAATGGGCTGGTGTGGGGAGGGCTTTGCACTGGGGAGACCAGGGTTTGACCACCAGCATCACATACAGGAGTCCCACATATCTCTGGGATTGATCCCCAAGTATAGATCAGATTTGAATAGCCCCAAACATCACCAGGTGTGCCCCCCCCCGCCCAAACAAAACTACACTAAGCTAAACTAAAACACAAATAGCAGAAATGGCACTATAATTCCAATGGCATCAACATAAAATGTAAATGAATGAAATACTCCAATCAAAGGTAAGAAATTGTCTGGCAATGAAAAAGAAAGAGCCGATTAAATTCTTTTATAAGACACACCTTAGGTATAAAAACTTAGTGCAGTTAACAGTGGGATGATGGGGAAAATGCACAGGGGAGACATTAGCTTAAAGAAAGCTAAAGGGCTAGAGAGAGAGGACAGCTGGTCGGACACTTGCCTTGCACGTGGCTACCCCCAGTTGACCTCCAGCAACACATATGGTCCCCCAAGCACTGCCAAAAATAATACCTGGGCACAGACCTAAGAGGAAGCACTGAGTACCACCAAGTATGGCAAAAAAAAAAGTAGAAGAAAGTTAAAGTGACTATATTCATATCAGACGAAGTAGATTCAAGACAAGGAATGCTACTGGAGGCCAGTTAGCACAATGAAAGCGACAATTCAGATGAGAACCGTCAATGGATATGTTTCTAGTAACACATCAAGCAAAAGATCTAAGAGCTGTGCATTTTACTCTAAGTAAATCATATCTACTGAAAGAAAAAGATTTATGTTTCTAGACAGAAAATAAATAAAAGCAGGCTCTGTGGCACAGACAGCGGTCTGGAGCTCAAGGTCAAGATCTCCCCAGTAGCCAAGAACTCCTGGCTCCATATCCACAGGCGGTTGGGCCAGCGGCACCAAATCTCCTGCCTGAAGCTTAGGAAGAACTCTGCAGCTGGCTCAAGGTCATGGGTCAGAGATAAGTGGTCCCAGCTGCGATGGAAAAGAGGCACGAACAGACGGATGGACAGCACAGAACAGCCACTTCCATCGCTCAATTGGGAGAGAAGCAAGAAAAAACCCACTTCACCACCTCAGTCAGCCTTTCCCTTTCCTTTGCGTTGCTTCCTGCCACTGTGGACACTGCATGTGTCCATACCTTTGCTCAGTCTATAAAACTGGGCTGAGATCTCCTGAGAGGAATCACACAAAGACAAGTCGCGATGCAAAAAGTAAAGGGTCTTTATTGACTAGCTCAAGCTAGGGCCCTCCGTCCGGCTCACCAACACAGTGGCAGCCTTCTCGGAACTGGTGGCCCAACTCTCAAAAGTGAGGGGCTTTTATACCATAACATTATATAACAGGGACTTTCCATGGACCACCCTTTTGGCCACAGTCTGAAATGCTTTTCACTACTTGTACTTAGCTGATTGTAAGTTGGAGTTACATAAGGGCTGCATAAGCATTACATACCGATTATATGGCGGGGGCGCTTCCCTACCTGTATCTGATTGGTAACCCTTACTTGAACTCACCATGGCTATCTCCCTTCGGGGAAATCATGACTCAATTCCAGGTATCTTTGTTCAATTCCAGGAATTCTGGAACCAAAACCAAAACCTAGCTAGTTTCTTCTGGCTTCTTTATGAGCCTGTCATGGCTCTGCCTTTGCTTCTCTGTCTCTCAAGTCGACACCTACCTCTCTGTGAGTCTGTAAAATCATGAGGGCAGGAACCACAACTGCCCTCTCCTGAGCACAGGGCATTGTGGCTGACATTGAGGAAGCTAAGTCGCCATTGAATGAACGAGTAAAGACATGAAGGGATGAGGACAAAAAGGGATGGGAGGATTAGGGGCGGTGAGGTGACAAGGAAAGAGAAATAGGAAAGATCAAAATCCCATTCTCCCTAGAAGGGTACAAGTCCCATTCAGAATACTCAGAGGTCACAACACAAACCCTCAGGTCTATGTTTCCATCCTGAAGCTTCCTAGTCTCCCCGCCACATTCCTCTTGGCTGCCATCATCCTGCTTCTAAGTTCAAGACTTCAGAAACCCCCTAGGACACTGAGGTTTCATGAAAATCTCTGCTGCTTCCACAGAGCCTCCCTCTGACTCCAGTGCCTGCTGTTCCAGCTCGGCCTTTGTCTCCCTGAGCACAGGCTCAGCTCCTGGGAATGGCATGGACAGTCATTGATCAGAGATTCTCCTTAATTTGCTGCCCTCCCCTCCCCCTCTCCACAATGGGCCATTTCCCAGACAATAGCCATCATCACTGCTTTTGTGCAGGCGCAGGCATCACAAAATTGAGTCTCCAATCTTCTCAAAGTCATGCACAGGAAATGGAAAATCCATGCCAGTTCCTGCAGGCGCACGCAGCTGATAACAACTGATTCTGCAAGCACATGGGATGCCTGTTCGCTGGGAGATGGAGAGGACAGATGACCTGGCCCAATTGGGCAGAGGGAGAGCCAGTGCCCGTGATCAGCTTTGCAGGGCAGGACCAGTACCTTCCTGGGAGGTGGGGTTCCCATAACTCCCCACAGCGTCACCTACACACTCAAGGCAGGGCAGGATCTGATCACCAGGAGTCACCCATGGAAAATCTGGGGCCCCTTAGTCCCAGCCTCCTGTGCACAGGAGGGCGCCCTTGTTTCCTGAAATAACAAAGGATCTGGGGAACTGCAATCCTCAGAAAGTAAGGGTGACAACTGGTGCTTCCCTAGAAGCAGGCTGGAAGCCAATGGGAGACAGCAGGGCTTCCTGTACATTCCCTAAAGGCTGAGTTGCTCCTTTTGCTTCAAACCCTGACCATCACTCCAGGGTCTACACTGCTGTGTTTGATATAATCTGAAACATTTGCAACAGGGATATTTGATGACAAATCGGGTATCTAACAAAACAAAGGATTTCATGTTCATTTCGTTGGGTAGGGGACTCGATTGTTATGGAAGAAACGTACCCTGCTGGGTTGTTATGACATAATATATGGGATTTGGTTTCAAAGATTTTAGTACAGAAAAGCAAAAAGAACAGAACAAGCTCTGTGATGGATTGGTGATGTCTGCCCTCTGCAGGGAAGCTGCAGGAGGGTGGGGGAGAGGGATGTTTGGAACCCCAGCCAAAGGCACCGTCCTGGCCCCCAGGCTGCCAGGCAAATGTCTGCTTTGCCCCTCGTGCCTGCTGCAAAGAACACCTTAGCTATGTATTGATTAACTAGGAGTTAATACATTCAGTCTCATTTATTTATTGTTCCTGCTCTAGGACAAGCTAACAGAGCCTTGACCTAACAATTGCGATTATTAATTGAATTTTACATGTAAGTAGTGAATGTGTATTTTATAGTCAACTAAATGATTTCCCCTTTCCTGACTTTCTAGCAGGAAGGGATATTAATTGCTGGCCTTTACTGGCTCCCTCCCACGTGCCAGGCTCTGTGCCCAGTGTTTCACACCCTTCACTGCAGTCATCACCACCCTGGAGTTGGCGCTGCCTGAACCCCATCCTTTAGATTGGAGTCAGAATTATGAGCACAAGGTCACACAGAGGGCATGCCGTTGAATGAGACTTTCCTATGCCAAAGGCAGCTCTCAAACCTTTCCTCTCCCACCTCCCATGAATTCCTGCCACGTACCTGTCAATTTTTAGGCCACAGAAAAAGGGCAGTTGTGAGGGCCAGAAAACCAAAAAGGAGTCTAAGTCCCAAGGGGGGGCTTGAGAGTTGCTAGTGGGACATGGGGACAGCAAAGAGGGTGCTCTCTTTGCTCTGAACTAGAAAAGGAAGAGGAAATGCCATTTTGCATGGGACTTTCCCAGCCCCAAATGGAATCCCTCAAGCTCCTGGTCTCAGAGCTGCTGCTTTGAGGTCCCCTGTTGAGGTTCCCTCCTGTGACGGTTCCAGAAATCAGGGGGACACTTGGCTAAAGATACAGGGAGAAGGGTAGGGCTGGCTTTCTGTTTGTCAGCAAAATGATGAGCAAGTAAGGAGGGGGCAGAGGGATACTGGGGGAATCAATCAGTGAAACAGGGAATACAAATTAGAAGCTCTGTAAATATCTTTCTAATTGGGTTCAGTCCTTCGTTCAGGAGTTTTCTTGTTTCACGATGAAAATTTGAATCCAATGTGTTGCCTGCGTTTGTTTATTCCTGTGGGATTTAAATTTGTATCAGTAACTAAACATCTTACCTGATGTGCTCTGGGGAGCAGTATGCCAGCAACAGAAAATTCAAAACTCCAGGGTAAGCTTCGAGAGTTGGCTCAGCAAAGAACTGGATAGTCCAGCTGAAAATGGAATTTATTTAAACACAAGAAGGAGTTGCTATGCCATAATTTTCTGCAGTTTTCTGCTTCTGTTTAGCCCCCTCCCTTAAAAAAGGACTCTGATTTTCCCAGGAGTCAGTGCTTGTAATAACGTGGGAGTGGAGGTTAGTGAATGTGATATGAATTAGTTGGAGCTGAAAGAGGTCAGGCTTGCAGCTGGAATTCTGGAAGTGAGGCTGGTGGAAACTTTCCAGAGTGATCCTTCTCCATGCGTGTGTCCAATTGCAATGTTGGGTCCAACAAAGTTAACCTTTTATATACCTGCATCTGTTTGGGTTGTGGTCATGCTGACATTCTTTTTTGGCTATGGATCTCTGTAAGTATTTGAAAAAATACTTAAAGTATAGGAGAAAATCACCAAATTTTAGGTTAGGACCGTAACTCAAAACTGTATTTCATTACATTTCGTTTAAAAAAAAAAAACCAACAACTTAATGCTCCCAAATTCTATAGTCTTCCAAAAATCAGATTTCCTTTTAAAATCTAGATAATGATTGTTTTCACTTGAGAAGAGTTTGACTGTAGGGAAAGTCTTGCCCTCTAGCATGTTCCGTCCCCAGGGAGCTCTGAAAAACTCCTTGCAGACTTCCAGATCTCAGAAAGCAGCCCTGGTTGACACCTGAACAGCTAGTTAGTTTCTGATCAACTTGCTCCTTCATACCTGTGTTGCTTTTCTTTGGACTCTTTCTGTTCTCTTACTTAAATCTTAAATTAAGTCTTACTTAAATCCCAAGTCACAGCTAAGGCTAAGTGGTAACACAGAACAGAATTTTTCTGCTACCGTGGGTGGAGCAAAAGAGAATTACAGTATAAAGGGCTGTGTCCCTCTCTGGGATCCAACCTAATGCTATTTGGACCACCAACCTCCTCTCCTAGAATTGCTTGTCTCTGTCTACCCTACATCAGTTCAAATACTTGCTCCATCCTAACTTCCAGAATCCTAGTGGCTGGTGGGAGGAACACAAGTGGTTTCTCCGTTTTATGATCTGCAGGCGTGTAGCACAGCCCAAGGTGAAGACAAAATGTTGTCAACACTGAAAAACAATTCATTTTTTTATTTTAATGTAAAAAAAAAGCCATAACTGTTGATACCATTCTAGAATTAAAATTGATTAGATAACAAAGTTGCAATATTAAAATCAATAGATCTAGAAAATCAATTTATGTGAACATTGTTATATCTGATTGCAGGGTTGTTAAGTTCTTGTCTAAGAATTTTTCTTAAGCTGTTTGTTCCTTTAGGAAGTGTTGTGCGGTCCAGAGACTTCAGGATCTATGGTTGGGCCAAAGAGTCGAAGTGGTGATATCTGTGGGGAGTGGGCGTGGGCTCTAGGCTTCTGGGAGTATTGGGGGCTCAGGGGAGGCTGCCCACTCGACTCCGGAAAACAAAAAACACCAGAGTTCTCAGCCCAGGCGCCAGGCACCTGGAATTGTTCAGAATTGGCATCATGCAGGGAAGATGTATGAAGTGGCGTGGTTGAGCCCATGATGGAGTTATAGTGGAGGGGTGTGGGCTCAGCTGAGGAAGCTTCAGCTGGGTGGTGGGTATTCGATCCACCCACTTCCCGTGGGCACTCTGGAATTGAAAAGCAACTTAAATTTAAATCCTTGCTGTCTCTAAATTCTATCTCACCAAGGAATCTTTTGCCTTCCAGTAGCAAGACCAGAAGTCCCAGTAATAGATTCCTCCTACAAAAGAAGGAAACCTGAATCCTATTGCCTAGTTTCAAGGAATACTACGAAGCTACAGTCATCAAAGCAGTACGGAAACAGAATCAAAATAGACACCTAGATCATAGAATAGAGAACCCAGAATTAAATCCTTACACAGATGGCTAATTAATTTACAGCCCAGCAGACAGAATAGAATTGAGAAGAAAAAATCTCTTCGATGAGTGGTGTTGGGAAGCTGGAGAGCCACATGCAAAAAAATAAAACAATCACAATCTTACACCTTGCACAAAGGTTAACTCAAAATGGATGAAAGACTGATATTAGATTCAGACCATAAAGTCGATTCTGGAAAATGTGGGTAAAAGTACTTCATGGTGCAGCTTCCATGATGTCTTCAAGGATTTGACACCAATGACACCAAGGGAAACAAAGCAAAATAAATGGGCTACGTCAAGCTCAAAAACCTCTGCACAGCAGAAGAAAGTATCAATAAAATGAAAAGGCAATGTGCTCAATGAGGGGGATGATTTGTACACCATACATCTGGAAAAAAAGGGCAAATATCCAAGATAGAGAAGGAATTAAAAAATTCAACAACAACAACAGCAAAAAAAAAATCCGAAATGGGAAGAAGGTCAGAGTGATCAGTGCATTTGCTTTGTAAGTACTGACCCCAAATTGATCCCTGGCACCACATAGGGACCCCCAAGCATTACCAGGATGAACCCCTGAGCAAGGAACAAGGGGTGAAAAATAGCCCCTGAGCACCACTGGGTGTGGCCCAAACTTCCCCTCCTCTAAAAAAAAAACAGGGCGGATGAGAAAACTAGTCATCTCACCCAGAAAAGACATACAGAAACCCATAGGTTTATAAAAATGTTCATTGTCATTTATATCCATAAAATGCATAATATATTGAACATGCAATATCACCTTACATGTATGCAAATAGCTTGCATCCGGAAGACCAGAACAGGAACTAATGCTGATGAGAATGT
The DNA here is from genome assembly GCF_029834395.1 of Sorex fumeus. Lineage (NCBI taxonomy): Eukaryota > Metazoa > Chordata > Mammalia > Eulipotyphla > Soricidae > Sorex > Sorex fumeus. The sequence continues at coordinate 52,181,547 of NW_026606104.1, forward strand.
GCAGAAAAGCAGTTCTTGTTCACCGCCGGTGGTAAGTTGGTCTAGTCCTTGTGGAAAATGGCATGGAGATTTCTCCAAGTATGAAAAAACATGGGGGGCTAAAGTGATAGTACAGTGGGTAGGGCGTTTGTCTTGCACTCGGCCGACCCAGGTTCGATTCGCAGCATCCCATATGTTCCCCCAAGCACCACCAGGAGTAATTCCTGAGTGCAGAGCCAGGAGTAGCCCCTGTGTATCACCGAGTGTGACCCCAAAACAAAACAAAACAAGTGGTAGGGCGTTCGCCTTACAAGCGGCCAACGTGGCCGACCCGAGTTCGATTCCTCCGCCCCTCTCGGAGAGCCTGGCAAGCTACCGAGAGTATTCGATATGCCAGACACAGTAACAACAAAGTCTCCAATGGAGACGTTACTGGGCCCGCTCGAGCAAATCGACGATCAACGGGAGGGCCTTTACCTTTACCTTTACCATAAGATCTAGTAGGTCCTCAGTAGCTATCCAAAGAACATAATTCCAAAAGATAGATGCACACCTATGCAGATTGCAGCACTATTTACAATAACAAGACCATGGAAATGAGCCCAGTGTCTGATAGCAGAGGAGTGTACAAAGAAGCTGGGCTCTTGGACACAGTGGAGTATTACTCAGCTATGAGAAAAGATGAAGTTGTGCCTTTGCCACAGTTGAAAAGGAACTGGAGAGTCAGGCAAGTGAAACAAGTTAGAAAGAGAAAGACAAATATAGGCTGGTCTCACTTCGATGTGAGACACCTAGAAGCTAAAGAGGAGGCGAAGTCAAATAAAAACAAACCCTTGGATTTAGGGCACAAAACTGAGGAACTGGGGGCTGGAGTCATAGCACGGTGGGTAGGGCATTTGCCTTGTATGCGACCGACCCAGGTTCGATTCCCAGCACCCCATATGGTCCCCCGAGCACTGCCAGGAGTAATTCCTGAGTGCAGAGCCAGGAGTAACCCCTGTGCAACACCGGGTGTGACCCTCCCAAAAAAAGCAAAAAAAAAAAAAAACTGAGGAACTGTGATGGAGGAATACTGGCTCTTTGGTGTTGGGTGAGGTAATATTTTAAAGAGGTATGAAATTGCACCCCTGAAACATGCTGTGTGGTAAATCAACACTATCTCAACAGAAAAAAACTTTTTTTTTTTTGGCTTTTTGGGTCACACCCGGCGATGCTCAGGGGTTACTCCTGGCCTTGCACTCAGGAATCACTCCTGGCAGTGCTCAGGGGACCATATGGGATACTGGGAATTAAACCCGGGTCTGCCACGTGCAAGGCAAATGCCCTACCCACTGTGCTATCACTCCAGCCCCAGAAAAAGACTTTTAAGGGGGACTGGGGAGATAACTCAAAGGACCCCAAGGTGTTCCTGCAGGAACCCTGGCTTTGCTTCCCAACACCATGCTAGGAGCAGCCCCTTAGCACCCTGAGCCAGGTGTTGCCCCAAAACAAAACAAGCCAGTTGAAGAAATCAGTTTAAATTATGATGCAACTGCTCCTCCCACTGGCAAACAAATCTCCCTTTGGTGAATAGAAAGTCACATGATTGTATGACCATCTCTTCATCTTCTCCAGTCCCTGCCAATTACCAGTGTGGGGGTCCACCTTTATAGCTCAGTCTTTAACTCCACATGCAGCCCCTGTGGGGGGGGCGGTGAGGGGGGCCTCAACCACTCTGCCTCTTTGTGTTCTATCCTTCACAGGAAGTCTTCCAGCAGGGGAAGGCCATCTTTGTCATCCTATTTGTGTGCTTCTAACTCCTCCCCACCCCCCACCCCCAAACACACAGGGATCAGATCATTTTATGAGGCATCCCTGCTGGGCCCAGGGGCCCTGGAGGAATAAGGAACAACGGTGAGTCTGGCTAGAGAGAGAAAAACTGAAGGACCAGCCTCTGAGTGCTTGAGGATGGCTCAGGAGCCTTGGGTCAGTCTGAGACAAAAAGGAGGACAATAGAGCACAGCTGCCTCACCCGGAGGAAGGCAGGAGCTGGTCCAGAGCTCTCAACAGCACCCCAGAGACAGCATCTCTTTAGAGGTCGCCTTTGTGCTGTAGCATTGTGCAGTGCTCACAGGGGGCCTGGGCTTTCTCTAGCAAAGTTTGAGTTTTCCCTTTTGAAAGCATCTCAAACTCTCTGCCCAGATGTATGTTCAGTGATACTTCTCAAACTAGGGCATCTTCCCTCCTTCTCTGGGATCTGCTGCAGGGTGAGGTGCTCAGGGTGGGGGTGGGGGGCAAGAAGTCACAGAATAAGAGGCATACAGTGACCCGGTGAGGATTTAACAACCAACTGGCAGTGTTTGGGGGAGGTAGCGAGAGAGAGAGAGCGCGCGGAGTGGAGTGTGACTTTTCACGCTCCTACCAGTCTTTGTCACATGGCAAAGTCAGCAACCTCCTGTTTTTCCATTTCACCCAATTTCATGGTTTTTCATGAAAGCTTGAAGGGCTTTTTTTTTTTAATTTTTAATCAAAGTAATGCATGAACATAGTTTTAAAATCAAATCATGCAAAAAAAACTTCTTATGAAAACCCATAATACCCAGCCTTAACCCACCCTATTCCCCAGCCTGGCTCCCCCGAGGTAGCAATTTATAACTCTTGCAGCTGTTGTTTCTACTAGCTACCTCCATATTTCTAAATAAAATGTTTAAACTGCTATTTATTGATCTATAAATTTCAGGCATTCTCGATTGATTTTGAATTATGATGGATGTGGTAACATCCATTCCTCCAATCTGCATTGCCCCTTACAGCTGTTTTATAATGCTCAGTTAAATAATTTGTATTGTTAAAAAAATAAAATAAAATAAACCATTGTTTGGTGGCCAATCCTTCCTCTTTTAAATTGTAACTCTAATTTTCATTTGTGAATCTATCTTTTCCTTACAAAATGGCCACTTTCCTAATAACAGATCCCATTTCTGGCTACAGAAGTAGCCTCTGGTTGGCTTAGCTCTCTCCCATTATTGGTTCAAGAAAAAGAAGTTATTAAATATCAGGCAATGAGGGGCTTTCTGTAGGAAAAATGCATCTGGAGAGATAGTACAATGGGTAGGGCCTGTCTTATACATGGCCAACCTAAGTTTGAAAACCACCACCTATGGTTCTCTGAGCACCTCTAAGAATGATCCCTGAGCACAGAGCCAGAAGTGAAGCCCTGAGCACCAACCAGGTGTGGACTCAAAACCAAAAATTCTAAACGCATGGAATTTCCTTGTTCTTCTGCAGAAGTCCCTCTGGAATATTCTCTCCCTGGTGAACATGAGCAAGAAAGCAATAAGCACCTCAGTGGTGCTGGAGGCTGTTTTGCGCTCATGGGGAAAGTCAGTCTTACATTGAACAATACTGGACAAGACAAAGAGGAGAGATGGAATGGAAAGGTTTCAGGGAGTCCCTGGAACAAGCTTATGTGGAGCCTAACTACCTTCCAAGTTATCAGCTTTATGAGCAAAATGCTATAATTTCCTCTATGGTTTAAGCCACTTTGAGTTTTCAGCTACATGCAAAAGCAAGATTCCTCTCTGATGGAAGGGTTTGTGTCATTATGATTACTCAGCCAATCGTTTATGATTTCACTGCGGCACTGAGCAGAGCATGATTACATGTGCTCTTTCATATACAGGCTCTTTGGGATTTTTAACTTGCAGAATGTTCCAAATGCACATCTTTGATTCCCTACACAGACTCATCTCCAGTTTCCCTCCATCCGGACTCGCGACCCTCCCAGCTGTCCACTCTGCCTTCTCTGCCATGCTATCTCCTGCCTGTAGTCCCTCCCCCTCTCCTACTCCCATGATTTTAGGGATTACTCAGGAACAGTAATATTTTCTCAACATTTTCTAAGAAAGATTTTCAAGTACGCAAATAAAATACCCATGGAGGCGTGACAGTGCCTTAACTCTGCCCTCCCACTGGGCCTAGAGCACAGCAGGCTGTGGGAAGTTCCCAGCTGAAAAATTGGATTCCATAAAATGTTTGACACTCCTGTCCAGTTGCATTCTGGTATCCAGCGTTGCTACTGAGAGGTCTGATGTCATTCTCTCTAGTCCATTGGGTATGACCTTGCTTGCTCTTTGAAAGCTTTTAGGGGATTTCTGAATCCCAGCTCTAAAACCTCTATATTATGTATGTATCTTGCTGTGGTTTGTCTCTCCCATTTGGCTTTGACCCTTTTATGATATGGGCCTCTTCAAACAGGAGCCAGATATCCTTTCTTTTTTATTTTTTTTTATTTTTGCATACAGACTTTTAAATTTTTTTCCTCTTTTTTATTTATTTATTTTTTTATTTATTTTAATGAATCACCGTGAGATACAGTTACAGATTTACAAATTTTCATGCTTACATTTCTGTCATACAATGATCGAGTACCCATCCCTCCACCAGTGCTCATTCTCCACCACCAATATTCCCAGTATCCCTCCCACATCCCCCACCCTCCCCACCCCTCCTCTGTGGCAGGAGGATTCCCTTTTTACTCTCTCTCTCTCCTTTGGGGTGCTGTGTTTTGCAATGCAGGTATTAAATGGCCACCATGTTCAGTCTATAGTATACTTTCAGTACACATCTCCCATCCTGAGCAGGTCCTCCAAGCATCCTTTACTTGGTGGTCCCTTCTCTATCTGAACTTCCTTTCCCCCAAGCATCAGGTGTCCTTTCTTATGGGATGTTTTCCTTAGATTACTTCCTCCATTTTTTCCTTCATTGTTTTTGTTTTGGTTTGTTTTGTTTGGAGGCCTCATCTGGCAATGCTTAGAGGTTATTCCTGGATGTGCATTCAGGAATCACTCTCAGCAATGCGCAGGGGAAAATATGGGATGCTAGAAATTGAAATCATGTTGACTGCAGGTAAGGCAAATACCCTACATGCTAACTATTTATTTGCTTCCCTCCTTTTTCTTTACTTTCTTTCTGAAATCTTCTTAGTCTGGTATGAGATTTCTATGGTTCATTCTCTATAATTATTCTCAATATGGTCATTTTTTCTAACCATTTATTTTTCAATTCTGTATTATGTCATATAACCCTGACATTGTGTTCACCCATTTTTCATATAAGGTATCATCTTAGTTTCATGAGTCCGTAATAGAATCTGATTTTGGGTGTTGTGGCTAGCCACAAAAAAACGCCTGTCTTCGAAAACTCTTGAGCTAATTCGCCAGCATGGTTTGGCGCATGTCTCAGGCAACCGCAAGCTAACGTCCGAGCTCGCAAAGCAGTGCAGAGATGCGATCAAGGAAGACCTCAAAGAGAGAAGAGCAGAAGTACTGGTAGATGCGGCAGAAGCTGGGAAAAGTATTCGTTACGCCCACCTGTCCTTCGCCAACTACAAGACCAAGATGACTGCCCTCCGATGTCCTGATGGATCCATCACTTCTCCAGAACGGCAATGGAGAAAATTATCCATGACTTCTACTCAAATCTCTTCGATAGCCATGTCCACTTGCCGACATACCAAATTCCACAGGATGGATATGTCGTTCCCAGCGTTCTCCCTTCTGAAATCCGACACGCCATTTCATCGGTAAAGAAACAAACAGCACCCGGCCCAGACAAGGTCAGACCTGAACACCTGAAGAACCTGCCATCAGTACTCATCAATACACTGGCTTGGCTCTTCACTCGCTACCCGTCTGAATGCAAGGTTCTGTCCCAATGGAAAACCAGCAGGACCGTACTACTGTTCAAGAAGGGAGACATCCATGACATTGGCAACTATTGCCCTATCTGCCTATTGTCTGTCATCTACAAGTTGTTCACTCGAGTCATCCTAAATAGGATTGGCAGAACACTAGATGAAGGACAACCATGCGAGCAAGCTGGGTTCCGCAAAGGATTCAGCACCATCGACCATATCCACACAATAACCAAACTCATTGAGGTTTCTCAGGAGTTCAAGATGCCGCTCTGTTTAACGTTCATTGATTTAAAGAAGGCCTTTGATTCTGTTGAGACGGAAGCGGTCATTGAAGCCCTAGCCAATCAGGGCATTCAAGCCCAATACATCAAGATCCTCCGTGAGCTGTATTGCTGATTCACTACCAGGATCTCACCATTCTACAAAGAAGTGATCATTGATGTCAAGAGAGGGGTTCGGCAGGGTGATACCATTTCACCAAAACTCTTCAGTGCCACCCTCGAGAACATCATGCGACGACTGGAATGGGAAGGAATGGGAGTGAAGATAGATGGTCGGCAATTACACCACCTCCGCTTTGCTGATGACATTGTTTTAATAACACCAAACATCAGCCAAGCAGCTGGCCGACTTTGACCGTGAGTGTGGAAAGGTAGGACTACAGCTGAATCTTACGAAGACAATGTTTATGAGAAACAGCCTCGTTCCTGATGCCCCATTCGCTCTCAACGGAATGACCATCTCCGAATGCAACAGCTATGTGTACCTAGGTCGAGAAGTCAACATGACAAATGACCTGGCATCCGAGCTGCGCAGGAGGAAGAGAGCAGCTTGGAACGCCTTCAAGAACGTCAAAGAAATAGCTAAAAGGACGAAGAACCTCCGGCTCCCGGGCACATCTCTTTGATTCCACTGTTCTTCCTGCATTAACATATGCCTCAGAGACCTGGGCCCTATGCAAACAGGATGAGAACGCTATTCAGGTCTCCCAAAGAAGAATAGAAAGAGCTATGCTTGGAATATCACGTTTCACTCAAATGAGAGAAAAAATCCGGAGTTCCGACATCCGTCGACGATCAAGAATCAGGGACGCTGTCTCATTTGCCAAGGTGTCAAAAATCAGATGGGCTGGTCACGTAATGAGATTTAAAGATGACCGCTGGACTAGAGCTGTTACTGACTGGATTCCACGGGATGTCAAAAAACCGCGTGGCTGCCCACCTACCAGATGGTCAGACTTCTTCGTCAAGATCATGAACGATCGGTTTGAGGCTCTTCATGTTCCCAGAGTGAACAGATGCCATTGGGCTACACTAGCACGCGACAGGGACAAATGGAGACGTTACTGGCACCCGCTCGAGCAAATCGACGACTAACGGGAAGTTAAGTGATTAAGTGATTAAGTGATTTGGGTGTTGTGGTTGGTTGGTTGGTTGGTTGGTTGATTGGTTGGTTTTTTGCTTGTTTTCAGTCACTGTGAAATTACGAAGTTATTCATGGCTTCAGGCCTACACATTTTCATCCTTCACATAGCCCTCTGAGAATGTTTACTCTATTGGTAGCTGTTTTGGAAGTTCTCTTCTGTCCCTTGCGTTATCTCTGTTTTCCCCCAGCTTTCTTCTTTCAATTTTGCTTTCTCATTTTATTTTTTATCTTTATGATAGTTTTTCCTCATTTACATAGTGACCTTTGTCTGAAACAGACTGAAAATGAGGCATTTGAACAATATTCAGGCCCAGTGAGCTTATGTTGGAGTGATGAGAAGAAAGTCAATCTTCACATGAGTTAATGTCCTAAACTCAGTATGTGGAGGTCTTTCTCTACAACGTTTCATTTTCCAGAGAAAAACTTTTTCCTGCCTTATAAGGCATAGGGGTGGTTTAAGTAAAGTAAAAGTAAAGGCCCTCCCGTTGATCATCGATTTGCTCGAGCGGGCCCAGTAACGTCTCCATTGGAGACTTTGTTGTTACTGTGTCTGGCATATCGAATACTCTCGGTAGCTTGCCGGGCTCTCCGAGAGGGGCGGAGGAATCGAACTCGGGTCAGCCATGTTGGCTGCGTACAAGGCAGACGCCCTACCCGCTGTGCTATCGCTCCAGCGGGTGGTTTGACCTGCAAAATTTTCTTAGTCAAAATTCCCAAGTAACAAATTACATTAATGAAGAACAGATTAGTAGTTATTAGGGATGAGTAACTCCAGGAATCTATTAAGGGAAGAGGGGTTGGGAGGACAGTGTTACTATAAAGGGATGGTACAAGAGGTCTTTCTGGTAATAGAGTAGCTCTACATCCCAATTGCCACTGTGGCTCTGTGGACAACTATTATACAGAATGAAACATGTTACATGCCCACACATATAAGGAAAGGCACACAGACCTGGTAAGATCTGAATAAGGTCTGACAATGGCCTATGCCCAATATCCTGGTTTTGCTATGGAATTGTATATGAACATTGTGTAAGATGTTCTTTTTGAAAACAATCAGGTGCTTCTATATATAATGTTTGTGACTTTTTTTGGTGAATCTAGTTTGAGATAAATCAAAACAAATAATAACTTAAGGTATGAGGTTCAGAAATAGCATGAAAATAGAGAAGACTGCCACTTTCTGCCTCTTTAAATATATAATTAAACTGAGAAAAAATATTTCTCTCTTCCCAAAAAAATTCATCAGCAAAAAAAAACAAGAAAGGGAATATCACAGGGATGGAGAGATAGTACAGTGAGTAGTGGGCTTGCCTTGCACGTGGCCAATCTGGTTTCAATTCCCAGCATCACTGTGGTCCCAAAAGCAGCACCAAGAGTGATTCCTGAGTGCAGAGCCAGGAGTAATCCCCGAGTATTTCCAGGTACGACACAGAAACAAACCCCCAAACAATAAAGTAGCCTATTCTTGGTGTCACAAGCTTTGAAAAGTGATCTCTAAGACAGAAAATTCCCATGCAGGCTAAAAGGAGAAATTCTCCAGCCCACCCTGACTGTCCAGCCCAAAGAGAAACAAGCAAATGAGTCCAGTGATGCCACATGGAGCAGTCACACCCTTCAAACTCTCTGCTCAGAGAGTCACAGAAGATGGTAAGAATCTATGGACACCAATCCTCAAGCTGAATCCTGAAGGGGCACAAAAAAATAGGTTGACAGGCATACTTCTACTTTTGTGAGGTCGCTGGAGTCATGCGATGCAAGGAATCAGAGTGGATGGTGATTCCTAGGGTGGCTGAAAGACGTGGGAAGTGCTGCTTCATGAGGACTGAGTTCCTACTAGGGAAGATGACGAGGATGACAACGTCCTGATGAATGGGGTGTGGGTGGCTGCACAATGACAGGAACACCATGCCTTGAATTCTGTGCTTAAAAATGGGAAAAAAGAGCTTTTATTTTATGTTATGTGTTCTTTCGTCATCCTGGAAGAAAAACCACTCAGAGCATAAAAAGGCCAGTGAAGATTAAGAAGCAAACTACAGATACGGCAGAAGATTTTGAGTCCGAAGAAGCTACCAAGCTATGGGGGTAAAAATGTGTGTGTAGACTGAGCCATAAAACAACACACTTCAGGAGCCCAAAGAGATGGCTCAGCTGGCTGAGAACAGGTTCAGTCTCTGTCACCATGTGGTCCTCGGAGCATTGCCAGGAGTGATCCCCAAGACAGAGCTAAGAGTAGCCTCAGAATACTGCTGGGTGTGACTCCCCTGCAAAAAAAAGTTTAAAAATCTTAAATAGTGTATATCCACATTATGTGGGTATGATACGAAGGGCCACTTTGAACCACGCATGGGGAGATGAAGGTTAAGTAGTGGATTCTCTGCCTAACAGTCATATGACTGAGAAGATTCTGAGGTTTGGTTTGCGTTTACTCTGTTGATGATGATGATGATGCATGAAAGACATGAAATGCAAATTTATTGATGGTGAAATAAGTGATTGAGAAAATGTCAACATGGGGTAGGGGAATCAAAGCAATAGTATAGCAGGTAGGGCATTTGCCTTGCATGCAGTCAACCCAAGTTCAATTTCTGGCATTCCATAGGATCTGCCATGCACCACCAGGAGTGCTCCCTTAGTGCAGAGCCAGGAGTAAGCTCTGAGCACCACCGGGTGTGGCCAAAAAAAAAAAGGAAAGAAAGAAAGAAAGAAAGAAAGAAAGGAAGGAAGGAAGGAAGGAAGGAAGGAAGAAAGAAAGAAAGAAAGAAAGAAAGAAAGAAAGAAGGAAAGTTTCAACATATACTCTGAACTCCTGAGCAAAAATTGGTATCAACTAGAAAAAGCAAACAGACATCCAATCCTAATGGACCCAACTGCAGAAGCTGCCCTAGCAGGCTGACCTTATGGAAGCTTTGCCTCTAGTTCCAGGACCTTCAAGTCTATCCCTGGAGCCCTTCCATGTTCCCAGTGGGGAGTCAAATGAGAGAATTCAGTATGAAGGGGTGTTTGGCTCTTGCTCTGCAGGAAAGGACCTCAAAAAGCTGATTCAGCCTCACTTCCAGACACCAGTCTTTCAAGCAAAGCTACCACCCAGAGCTGCTAGGATGTCAAAATCCAGTATGAAGACATCGGGGGCTGAAGGAATTTGTTGTTTACCTTAATGATAAAGTGACTTACAGAAACTGCTTGTTGAGCAAGTTCCTTCTCTTAAGGTTGAGCACAACTAAAATCCATAAGGCTACAGGATGGAGGAGCATTGCTAATAATCCCACTGATGTCTGGTGTTCACTAGGGGACATCTGGCACTGCCAGCAAACCAGATCTCCAATCTGCTGGCAGAGGAAGACCAAACAATCCTTCAGCCCCAACCTCTGCAGGGAGAAAAAAATAAAACACAAAAAATCAAAAGCTCACGATGCAGGTGTTTCTTTCTCTCCTGGTCATTGTCTGGGTACGTGAACTAGAGTCACGTTTTCCCCATGAAAGCAGGCGTTACTGGCGGAGTGACAGGGATGACCAGATCTGAGAGCAGAGAGAAAACAGGCAGAGGGAAATGAACAAAACCTCGGGCCACTGCAATTCTCTAATAACAGTTCTAATTTTATGTCATCAGAGTCCAAGGAGAGAGAAAAGAGAACAGGCTGGGGGAAAAAAAGAAACATATTCGGGGAGATAATAGCTGAATCTTTTCCTGAATAAGTCAAAGATAGACACATTTAACAAACCCGAAGAAATCCATACCGAGACACGTTGCAGTCCAGTGTCTATAGCCCAAAGAAAGAAATCTTGAAAGCAGAGGGAGCAATTACCTGTGAGGGAACAACCCGAACAATGGGGGCTTGTCATCAGAAGCCAAGGACATCAGACAGCCTGCTCCAGAGCCTGAAAGACAGGCTCTAAAGGCAGAAATCAGCACCCAGCAGAAACACCTCCTTAGTCATGAAAAAGAAAAATCAAGATATTATCAAACAAGAGCAAATGAAAAGAATTTGCAACCAACAGACATACGCTCAAAGAATGGCTAGAGGGACTTAAACTTGAGGACGAACAATAAGAGAAGACAGAGAGGAAATGATAAAAAAAAAAAAAGAAAAGAAAAGGGAATCTTGCCCCAGCAGGAAAGAAGAAAGAGCAATATAAGGAGCAAAAATGCCAGCAATAAAATAGAGTTTCCTTCTCTCAAGTTTTCTAAATTATGTTGGATAGTGAAGCAAAAATTATCAGACTGTCTGATGTGGTTCTTAGCGCCTATCGAGGAGATATTGAAGACAATTACATTGCAAATGGGGAGCGTGAAGGAATACAAAGTGAAGTGAGATTTCTTACACATCACTCAAACTGATAAATGTTGACGCCAGTAGATTGTGATAGGTCATGTATATATAATGTAATCCCTAGGGTAATTGCTGGGAAAAAAATCTATATAAAGATCTATACATCATAAGTCAATGATTAAAATACCATAGATAATTCAAGATGAATTCTATAAAGTGTTCAAGTAATCGAGAGCAAGGCAGGAAGAAGAAAATAAGGCAGGAACAATAGCAACGACAGAAGCATGAGAGAAGGGGCTGGGGAGAGTTTTGGTGACTGAAGCATCTGCCTTGCAAGCTTGAGGCCCCAGGTTCAATCCCTGGTGCTGCCCCAAGTGCCAAGCACAATTCTAGCTCCGGAGCCTCAGTGGTCTGCAGACCCTCACACTGCAAATGATCTGCAGCCACACTGCAGACAGGCAGGGGGAGCACCACCAGGCGGGAGTTTGACCCCTGACAGTACTAAGCAAATACTGTGGCTGAGTGTGCAAGCATCGCATCCTGATATGTGACCCCTGGTGAGCACCACAACCAGGCGTGTGCGTGTCAAACATCATCATTACCAAGGGAAGAAAAAGGGGAAAGTCTATGGTCAAAAATGTTTAATAAAAGAAACTTTAAAACAGAAGATTTAGGGGCTGGAGCAATAGCACAGCGGGTAGGGCGTTTGCCTTGCACACGGCTAACCCGGGTTTGATTCCCAGCATCCCATATGGTCCCCTGAGCACCGCCAGGAGTAATTCCTGAGCGCAGAGCCAGGAGTAATCCCTGTGCATTGCCGGGTGTGACCCAAAAAGAAAAAAAAAAAACAGAAGATTTAGATGGCAAACTTAAGACTGAACATATTCAGGGGCTAGAGAGATAGACCAGAGGGTAGGACGCTTGCCTCGCACATAGCTAACCCAGGTTTGATCCCCAGCATCCCATACGGTTGGTCCCCTGACTCTGCCAGGAGTTATCCCTGAGTGCAGAACCAGGAGTAAATTCTGAGCACCACCAGTGTGACCCAAAAACCAAATTTAAAAATTTAAACTACTGAGTGTATTTAATAACATTAATTATGAATTACCTTAGTATACTAAATACAAATAATGGAGGTCGGTAGGATGTATTGGACTGGGGGAACTTCTTTGAGGGCAAGTCCCAACTGGTGGTGTTCAAGGCTTACTTCTGGCCCTGTGCTCAAGGATCACTCCTGGAAGTGCTCAGGAACTATATGGGTGATGGAGATCAAACCTGGGTTGTCTACATGCAAGGCAAGTACCATAACTATCTGACACACACATGCCCTCCCCCGTCTTTTTTTTTATTTTTAGTGAAACACCATGAGGTACAGTTGTAGATTTACAATTTTTTGTGCTTGGGTTTCGATTATACAATGATCAAATACCCATCCCTCCACCAGTGCCCATTTTCCACCACCCTGGATAATATCCCTCCCACTTCCATCCCTCCCATCTCATCCTGCCTCTGTGGCAGGGCAATCCCCTGTGTTCTCTCTCTCCTTTTCGGTGTTGTGGTCTGCAAAAAAAGAGGCTTTGAGTGGCAAACATGTTCAGTCCATAGTCTACTTTCAACATGCATCTCCCCTCCTGGGAGGATCCTCCAAACACCCTTTATTTGGTACTCCCTTCTCTATCTGAGCTGCCCTTTCCCCTAGGATGCCCAGAGGATTACTCTATAGCTTAGAAGCCACCCTGTCTTTTTTTTAATAATCAACAATATCATGTCTAAGAAAAACCCCTTCAAAAATAACAATATATACACCCACCATCTTGCTGGCAAAGAAATCGCTCAATGTCACATCTCCAAAGGAACATGATACTGCCAAACCTACCCAGGTACACTGATCTAGGCTGAGAACTCCGGGGTTTCTTCAAACAGGGACAGGAAAATTCTCCTTTGTGCCTTAAGGCACAGCAGCCCCCAGCCACACCTGACACCCTCCAATAGAAACAGCCCTGCTCCACACAGAACTTCACCAAACTGCCAAGCCACCAAATTATTCCACATCTACAGCTCATGGTCTACGCAGCCGTCTCAGAATTTCATAGTGCTGTCAGCCTAGTAGGATCACAGCAAATCTGATGGGAAAGTTGCATAGAAAGCCACCAAGCTCAGTGAGCCAAGCAACAACACAGAGGCTCAACTAGCATTTAACCAGCACAGTAGATCCTCAGACAATGACTTTAGTAACTGGGAGATACAACAATCATCACAAATTGACTTATTGATTTTCATTTTGATAATTTCATTTGCCTCTGTATTGTATCAAATTTAATACAGTAAATTTGTGCCTACAAGAGGACAGGCTGGGTTGGTGGATGGGAAACTAAGAACATTGGTAGAGGGAAGGTCACACTAGTGGTGGAACATTTAATGCCTGAAAAAATATATTATGAACAACTTGGTAAATTATACCATGTTATAATTAAATTTTTTAAAAATAACAATATAGGTAGGTTATACAAAATGGATGAGAAAAAATATGCAATGCAAGCGTTAATCAAAAAAGTAGGAATGGCTAAATTAATATCAAATAAAGCACACTCATGCAAAGAAAATTAACAGAGGCAGAGAACATTATAATAATTATTTTAAAAGTCAATACCAAGAACGTATAGTAATCCTAAATATGCATGCACCAAACAGAAGAGCTGCAAGACAAATATAGCAATGTATAAATGGAATTAAGTATCATGATTCAGTGGAATTTATCCTAGAGATAAAGGATAAATTCATTATTTGACAATCAATCTAATAACTTACCATATTAAATATATGAAATTAATGTCTTTTCGGTCCCATATTGAACTCGAGTTAGAAGAGGAGAGTCCGGTCTCAAAATGGAGGTAAAGTTGCCGCCCGGTCACCCCCAGCCCGACTCCGGCCGTTGTCACCGCCGCCGGGGGGAGGAGGGCCATGACCCAAAGGAACCAGAGCAGTTGAGAAATCTGTTTATTGGAGGTTTGAGCTTTGAAAGTACAGATGATAGTTTAAGAGAACATTTTGAGAAATGGGGCACACATAGATTGTGTGGTGATGAGAGACCCCCAAACAAAACGTTCCAGTAGCTTTGGTTTTGTGACTTACTCATATGTTGAAGAGGTGGATGCAGCTATATGTGCTCGACCACATAAGGTTGATGGGCGTGTAGTGGAACCAAAGAGAGCTGTTTCTAGCGAGGATTCTGTGAAGCCTGGTGCCCATCTAACAGTGAAGAAAAGTTTTGTTGGTGGTATTAAAGAAGACACAGAGGAACATAATTTCAGAGACTGCTTTGAAACCTATGGCAAAATTAAAACCATAGAAGTTATGGAAGACAGGCTGCGTGGGAAAAAGAGAGGATTTGCTTTTGTGACTTTTGATGATCATGATACAGTTGATAAAATTGTTGTTCAGAATTACCACACTATTAATGGGCATAATTGTGAAGTGAAAAAGGCCCTTTCTAAACAAGAAATGCAGTCTGGCCCTACCGAGGTCACCAGTTGCCCCCCACGAGCGGCTCTCCAGCACGGCCACAGCCCCAGAAGCACAAGGGCTTAATGCAGAACCCAGCAGCTTGGAGCAGAAAAGTGAAAGGACTATGCGTTAATCCAGGCAATCATTTCTGCCCAGAGGGGAAAGGGTGTTGCTCCCTTCCGCCCTCCTCCCTCTGGAAAGAAAGATGGCGGCCACATGGGAGCCTTGTGGACAGCAGGTATGAGCCGGGGGTGTGGGGGCGACTAAAACCTCATGGGAAGAGGGGCGTTCTGGTCCGTCCTTCACGCCCTACCGAGGTCACCAGTTGCCCCCCACGAGCGGCTCCCCAGCACGGCCACAGTCCCAGAAGCACAAGGACTTAATGCAGAACCCGGCAGCTTGGAGCAGAAAAGTGAAAGGACTATGTGTTAATCCAGGCCATCAAGTCTGCCGGAGGGGAAAGGGTGTTGCCCCATTCGCCCTCTCTTCTCTGGAAAGAAGGATGGCAGCCGCATGGGAGCCTTGTGGACAGCAGGTATGAGCCGGGGGTGTGGGGGCGACTAAAACCTCATGGGAAGGGGGGCGTTCCGGTCCGTCCTTCACGCCCTACCGAGGTCACCAGTTGCCCCCCACGAGCGGCTCTCCAGCACGGCCACAGCCCCAGAAGCACAAGGGCTTAATGCAGAACCCAGCAGCTTGGAGCAGAAAAGTGAACGGACTATGCATTGATCCAGGCCATCAAGTCTGCCGGAGGGGAAAGGGTGTTGCCCCATTCGCCCTCTCCTCTCTGGAAAGAAAGATGGCGGCCACATGGGAGCCTTGTGGACAGCAGGTATGAGCCGGGAGTGTGGGGGCGACTAAAACCTCATGGGAAGGGGGGCGTTTCGCTCCGCCCTTCACGCCCTACCAAGGCCACTGGTTGCCCCCCGCGAGCGGCTCTCCAGCACGGCCAGGACTCCAGAACACAGAAACCAATTTCTTAACTATCTGACTTTCAGTAGAAATACTTCCAGGGTCAATAGGTAATCACTTAATCACTTAACTTCCCGTTAGTCGTCGATTTGCTCGAGCGGGCGCCAGTAACGTCTTCATTTGTCCCTGTCGCGTGCTAGTGTAGCCCAATGGCATCTCTTCGCTCCGGGAACATGGAGGGCCTCAAACCGATCGTTCATGATCTTGACAAAGAAGTCTGACCATCTGGTAGGTGGGCGGCCACGCGGTCTCTTGACATCCCGTGGAATCCAATCAGTAATAGCTCTAGTCCAACGGTCGTCTTTAAATCTCATTACGTGACCAGCCCATCTGATTTTCGACACCTTGGCAAATGAGACAGCGTCCCTGATCCTTGATCGTCGACGGATGTCAGAACTCCGGATTCGTTCTCTCATTTGAGTGAAACGTGATATTCCAAGCATAGCTCTTTCTATTCTTCTTTGGGAGACCTGAATGGCGTTCTCATCTTGTTTGCGTAGGGCCCAGGTCTCTGAGGCATATGTTAATGCAGGAAGAACAGTGGAATCAAAGAGATGTGCCCGGAGCCGGAGGTTCTTCGTCCTCTTAGCTATTTCTTTGACGTTCTTGAAGGCGTTCCAAGCCGCTCTCTTCCTCCTGCGCAGCTCGGGTGCCAGGTCATTTCTCATGTTGACCTCTCGACCTAGGTACACATAGCTGTTGCATTCGGAGATGGTCGTTCCATTGAGAGCGAATGGGGCGTCAGGAACAAGGCTGTTTCTCATAAACATTGTCTTCGTAAGATTCAGCTGTAGTCCTACCTTTCCACACTCACGGTCAAAGTCGGCCAGCATTTGTGCCGCTTGGCTGATGTTTGGTGTTATTAAAACAATGTCATCAGCAAAGCGGAGGTGGTGTAGTTGCCGACCATCTATCTTCACTCCCATTCCTTCCCATTCCAGTCGTCGCATGATGTTCTCGAGGGTGGCACTGAAGAGTTTTGGTGAAATGGTATCACCCTGCCGCACCCCTCTCTTGACATCAACGATCACTTCTTTGTAGAATGGTGAGATCCTGGTAGTGAATCCGCAATACAGCTCACGGAGGATCCTGATGTATTGGGCTTGAATGCCCTGATTGGCTAGGGCTTCAATGACCGCTTCCGTCTCAACAGAATCAAAGGCCTTCTTTAAATCAATGAACGTTAAGCAGAGCGGCATCTTGAACTCCCGAGAAACCTCAATGAGCTTGGTTATCGTGTGGATATGGTCGATGGTGCTGAATCCTTTGCGGAACCCTGCTTACTCACATGGTTGTCCTTCATCTAGTGTTCTGCCAATCCTATTCAGGATGACTCGAGTGAACAACTTGTAGATGACAGACAATAGGCAGATCGGGCGATAGTTGCCAATGTCATGGATGTCTCCCTTCTTGAACAATAGTACGGTCCTGCTGGTTTTCCATTGAGATGGAACCTTGCATTCAGACAGGTAGCGAGTGAAGAGCCGAGCCAGTGTATTGATGAGTACTGACGGCAGGTTCTTCAGGTGTTCAGGTCTGACCTTGTCTGGGCCGGGTGCTGTTTGCTTCTTTACTGACGAAATGGCGTGTCGGATTTCGGAAGGGAGAACGTTGGGAACGACATACCCATCCTGTGGAATTTGGTATGTCGGCAAGTGGACATGGCTATCGAAGAGATCTGAGTAGAAGTCATGGATAATCTTCTCCATTGCCGTTCTGGAGGATGTGATGGATCCATCAGGACGTCGGAGGGCAGTCATCTTGGTCTTATAGTTGGCGAAGGACAGGCGGGCGTCACGAATACTTTTCCCGGCTTCTGCCGCATCTACCAGTACTTCTGCTCTTCTCTCTTTGAGGTCTTCCTTGATCGCATCTCTGCACTGCTTTGCGAGCTCCGACGTTAGCTTGCGGTTGCCTGAGGCATGCGCCAAACCACGCTGGCGAATTAGCTCAAGAGTTTTCGAAGATAGGCGACTTTTTGTGGCTATCTCTCTCTTGGCGTTCCTCGCACATTCATGGAGGTGCTGAACCAGTCGATCGTATTCCTCGTCAATGTTGTCAACAATGGCATCTTCCCATGTTGCCGCAATAGTACCAAAGAGTTCCCAGTTGGTGGTCGTTCTGGGAGTTCTCTTTTTGAACTTTGCAGCCCTTTCTCCCCGCTCTGTGAAGTAGAATTTTGCACGAAGGAGACGGTGGTCCGATCCCGTTCGAAATTTTGGGACAACAGCGACATCAGTCAGGCAAAACCGTCGATTGAATATGATGTGGTCTATTTCGTTGTGGAATCGTCCACCGGGAGACTCCCATGTCCATCGTTTAGATTCTGCCTTCTGGAACTGTGAGTTACCATGAATGGTCTTGGTCGACATGATGAACTCAGACAGCTACCGAGAGTATTCCGCCCGCGCGGAAGAGCCTGGCAAGCTATCCGCTGTGTATTCGATATGCCAAAACCAGTAACTACAACTGGTCTCATTCACCTGACCCTGAAGGCTTCACCAACATGGCAGCACTGAGAAGGATGAGAAAGGAGAGGCCGACAAAATCTCAAGGCCGACCTAGGCTGCCACAATGAAGGAAGACAAAAATGATCGTCTGTACTTTCAATGCACGTACGCTAGCATCAGATGCATCCATGGAGGACCTGATGGTACAAGCGCGAATGATCAAGTACGACATCATTGGTCTGACCGAGACAAGAAGGCACGAATCTCACCATGCCGTTTTCGACACTGGAGAAGAATTGTTCCTCGGAACATGCGATAAAAGAGGTGTTGGAGGCGTTGGTGTCCTTGTCAACACAAACTTGGCCAAGAGCATTGATTCATTCGAATGCCTAACAACCCGAATCGGACGTTTACATTTGAATAGATGTGGCTCACTGCCTGCAGTTTCTATCTTCGTTGTCTACGCACCAACATCTCATTATGATGAAAGAGAAATCGAGAAGTTCTACATGGAGCTAGAGAAGTTCTATAAAGAAGACCACACCTTCTACAAGATCATTGTGGGTGATTTTAATGCCAAGATAGGACCGAGAAGATCAGCTGAAGAACTTCACATCGGAACCCATGGCCTAGAATGGAACGAACAGGGTGAGAGACTGTCTGAGTTCATCATGTCGACCAAGACCATTCATGGTCAATAGGTAAAGAGCAGAAATCCAAAACCAACATTTAATTCTTGAACCCAGCCGTAGAAAGCAAATCACTTCACAATGCTTTTTCAACATGTCTGATTTGGGGGGGGGGGGGGTAAACTCTAAATAATAGTGGTGAATCTTTTATTGAAACAATGAATCTAATCAAAGCAGATAGAGTGTTAACTAGAATTCATCTGCCTCACAGGGACGGGGAGGGGTGGGGGGTGGGGTTTTATTGGGGTTCTTCATGGTAAAAAATAAGTATTGGTAAAGGGAAATGTGTTTGATATTTGCATGACTGAGACATAAACCTGAAAGCTTTGTAACCTTTCCCACAGTGATTCAATAAATAAATAAAAAAAAAAAAGAAAGAAATGCAGTCTGCTGGATCGCAAAGAGGTCGTGGAGGTGGATCTGGCAACTTTATGGGCCGTGGAGGCAATTTTGGAGGTGGTAGAGGAAACTTTGGCCGTGGTGGAAACTTTGGTGGAAGAGGAGGCTATGGTGGTGGCAGTGGTGGCAGCAGAGGTAGTTATAGAGGAGGTGATGGTGGATATAATGGATTTGGAGGTGATGGTGGCAACTACGGCGGAGGTCCTGGTTATAGTAGTAGAGGAGGCTATGGTGGTGGAGGACCAGGATATGGAAACCATGGTGGTGGATATGGTGGAGGTGGTGGAGGATATGATGGTTACAATGAAGGAGGAAATTTTGGCAGTGTTAACTGTGGTGGTGGTGGGACCTACAATGATTTTGGAAATTATAGTGGACAACAGCAATCAAATTATGGACCCATGAAAGGGGGCAGTTTTGGTGGAAGAAGCTCGGCAGTCCCTATGGTGGTGGTTATGGATCTGGTAGTGGAAGTGGTGGCTATGGTAGCAGAAGGTTCCAAAAACTCAGCAGAAAAGGGCTATAGTTCTTAGCAGGAGAGAGAGCGAGGAGTTGTCAGGAAAGCTGCAGGTTACTTTGAGACAGTCGTCCCAAATCCATTAGAGGAACTGTAAAAATCTGTCACAGAAGGAGCGATGATCCATAGTCAGAAAAGTTACTGCAGCTTAAACAGGAAACCCTGTTTCAGGACTGTCATAGCCATAGTTTGCAAAAGTGCAGCTATTGATTAATGCAATGTAGTGTCAATTAGATGTACATTCCTGAGGTCTTTTATCTGTTGTAAGGCCCTCCCGTTGTTCGTCGATTTGCTCGAGCGGGCCCAGTAACGCCTCCATTGGAGACTTTGTTGTTACTGTGTTTGGCATATCGAATACATCACGGGGAGCTTGCCAGGCTCTGCCGTGCAGGGTTTGTCACAGAGCTTATTAATTATGTGCTAGCACAGCGGGTAGGGCGTTCGCCTTACACGCGGCCAACATGGCCGACCCGAGTTCGATTCCTCCGCCCCTCTCGGAGAGCCCGGCAAGCTACCGAGAGTATTTGATATGCCAGACACAGTAAATAAATAAATAAATAAAATTAATGTCTTTTCAACAAATTATATTGGAGCAATTGAATGTCTATAGGCAAAAAAAAAGAGTAAACCTTGACCTAAATGAGCACCTATATAAAATTTATCCCCAAAAATTATTCAAATGTTTCATAGACTAAACACTTCAAACTAGAGAAACACAGGGGAAAATTTTACAGACCAAGAGCTCGGTTCTCAGACGTAAAACAAAATCCAAAATAGAAAAATACCAATAAATTGAACTTCATCAAAACTATTATATTTGTTTAAAAATAAAAACTAAGTTAAGAGAATGAAGAGACAAGATACAGACTAAGAAAAAAACAATTGCAAACCACATATATGTTGTTTTATATAGACTATATGAAGAATTTTCAAAACTCAATAGTCTCTCACCCCACATTGATTAGGATGGTTTCTAGTTTTTTTAAAAATAGGGGCTGGAGAAATTGCGGAGCATTTAAGGTACTTCCTTTACAGACAACCCAAGTTTGATGTCCAGTGCCACCTGTGGATCCCCAAGCACTGATAAGACTGATTCATGAGCACAGAGCCACAAGTAAGCCCTAGCTTACTCCAGGTATGGCCCCCCCAAAACAAAAATTTTTAAATAATAATAGCAAGTATTTGTGAAAATGAGGACCAATTGAAACTCATGTGCACTACAAATGGTAATGTAAAATGGTTCCACCGCTGAGATAAATAGTATATATGTCATTCATTCATTCATTCATCATCCTGTTATTCGTCGATTGCCTCGAGCAGGTCCCAGTAACGTCTCTTTCATCCTAGCCCTGAAATTATATTCAAGGCTCTTTAGGAGAATGAGACTCATCATTGTTACTGGTATTTGGCATATTTGGTATGCCAAGGGGAGTTTGCCAGACTCTGCCCTGTGGGAAGGCTACATTCGATAGCCTGCAAGTTTGTCCAAAGTAGGAATGAGAAAATAAGATGTCATAAAAAGATGCCTTGATAAGATGTCGCGTGGCCGCAAATGCGGCCACGCGGTTCCAGGAGCTGGATTTTATAGTCTCTGAGTCTTGGCTGTTGATGGGATTACACGGCACCAGGGGGCCAGATGGTGGGTGTGACCCCACCTACTGGAATTTGGAGGATCTGGGTGGAGGATGCTCGACTCCAATCCGAGTAGGCTTGGAGATCTCAGCCCCGGAACCCACGTGGCTTTGCCCCTCTGCCAGTACCTTCTTGTGTGCGGAGAGTGGTCTCAGCATGGAGGTGGCTGGTCCTGGAGGTCTTCGGCTGCCAGAGCCCTGGTCGGGGCGGGGAGGAAAGTTCAACCCGCTCCCCTCCAAGGGACCCCGGCGAGGAACAGCCAGGCGCAGGGGCAGGAGACTGCACTGGTCTTGTCCGGGAGCTGAGTATATATGTCATACTTAGTATATATGTCATACTTAGAAAATATAAAATGGCATATGATTCAGAAATTCCACCATTGAGCCTATATTCAATAGCATTAAAAATAGAGTCTCCAAAAGATCTGTATTCCAGGGATCATAGTAACATTATTCATAGTAACCAAAAGGTGGGATTCCAAGTGCTATTGATGGATAGATAAACAAAATGTGGCATATACAAGCAATGGAATAATATTCAGTCACCAAAAGGAGTTTCATTCTGACCCACCATAGTTTAAAACCGAGGACATTACATTAAGTAAAATAAGTCAGCATAGAAACGGCATAATTCCACTTTATAAGGCATCTAGAGTGGTTGAATTAACAGAGATGAAAAGTAGGCTGCTGTTTGCAGAGGTTGAGCTGAGACGGTTAATGGGATTTGTTCTTTTTTTTAACTTCATTTTGTTTTTCAATTTTTATTAGTGAGACACCATGAGGTACAGTTGTAGACTTACAAATTTTTGTGTTTGGGTTTCAATTATACAATGATCAAATACCCATCCCTCCACCAGTGCCCATTTCCCACCACCACAGATCCCAGTATCCCTCCCACCCCCCATCCCCCCCATCCCACCCTGCCTCTGTGGCAGGACATTCCCCTTTGGTCTCTCTCTCCTTTTGGGTGTTGTGGTTTGTAAAAGAGGCATTGAGTGGTAATCATGTTTGGTCTATAGTCTACTTTCAGCATGCTTCTCCCATCCTGGGAGGATCCTCCCAACACTCTTTATTTGGTGCTCCCTGTTCTATCTGAGCTCCCTTTTCCCCTAGCATGTGTGGCTGGCCTCCAAGCCATGAAGCAAAATTCCTGGTACTAATCTCGGCCATTCTTGGGTGTTAGTCTCCTATTTTGTTACTTTATGTTCCCCAGATGAATACAATCTTTCTATGTCTATCTCTCTCTTTCTGACTCATTTCGCTTAACATGATACTTTCCATGTAGTACCATTTGTATGTAAATTTCATTACTTCATTTTTTCTAACCATTACATAGTACTCCATTGTGTAAATGTACCAAAGTTTCTTTAACCAGTCATCTGTTCAGTACTCAGGTTTTTTCCAGATTTTGGCTATTGTAAAGAGTGCTGCAATGAACAAACAAGTGCAGATGTCACTTCGACTATACTTTTTTGCCTCTCTGGGATATATTCCCAGGAGTGGTATTGCTGGGTCAAATGGGAGCTCAATTTCTAATTTTTTGAGAATTGTCCATACTGTTTTCCAAAAGGGCTGAACCAGTCGGCAATCCCACCAGCAGTGAAGGAGGGTCCCTTTCTCGCTACATCCGCGCCAGCACCAGTTGCTTTTTTTCTTGTGGATGTAGGCCAGTCTCTGTGGTGTGAAATGATATCTCATTGTGGTTTTGATCTGCATCCCCCTGATGATTAATGATGTGGAGAATTTTCTCATGTGCCTTTTAGCCATTCATATTTCTTCTTTGAGAAAGTTTTTGTTCATTTCATGGGGTTTGTTCTTTACTACAAGTCTACAACTGTACCTCATGGTGTCTCACTAATAAAAATTGAAAAACAAAATGAAGTTAAAAAAAAAAGAACAAATCCCATTAACCGTCTCAGCTCAACCTCTGCAAACCCACCAACTGGCCCCCTGGCACCGTGTAATCCCATCAGCGGCCAAGACTCTGAGACTATAAAAACCAGCTCCCGGAGAAGAGCGCAGTCTCCTGCCCCCGCGCCTGGCTATTCCTCGCCGGAGCCCCTTGGAGGGGAGCGGGTTGAGCTTTCCTCCCCGCCCTGGCCAGGGCCCCGGCAGCCAAAGACCTCCAGGACCAGCCACCACCATGCTGAGACCACTCTCCACACACCTGAAGGTACCGGCAGAGGGACAAAGCCACATGGGTTCCGGGGCCGAGATCTCCAAGCCTACTCGGATTGGAGTCGAGCATCCTCCACCCAGATCCTCCAAATTCCAGTAGGCGGGGGTCACACCCACCAACTGGCCCCCTGGCGCCGTGTAATCCCATCAGCGGCCAAGACTCTGAGACTATAAAAGCCAGCTCCCGGAACCAACATCTTATTATGACATCTCATTCCTACTTTGACAAACTGGCAGGCTACCGAATGTAGCCTGCCCACACGACAGAGTCTGGCAAACTCCCCGTGGCGCACCCAACATGCCAAATACCAGTAACAATGATGGGTCTCATTCTCCTAAAGAGTCTTGAATATAACCTCAGGGCCAGGATGAAGGAGACGTTACTGGGGCCTGCTTGAGGCAATCGACGAATAACAGGATGATCTGTGATCTGTGATCTGTTCTTTACTAGTGCAAAGCTTCAGTTCTGCCAAGGCGAGAAAGTGTTGGAGATTGTTTACCTAACAATGTGAATATACTTAAGGAGTTCTGAACTGGACACTTTCAAATGGGTATTATGGCATATTTATGTTACAAAAATTTTACCACAATTTTTAAAACCCAACCATATAAAAAATTAAATTAGAAAATGTCCAAAGGACACAGGGAGACATTTCACCCAAGATAATACTGGATAGTTACATAGTTACATAGATGAACTTTAAGATCCTTGCTATTTGGGAGGCAAATTAAGACCATTATTAGATATCATGGGCTGGAGCAAGAGCACAGCAGGTAGGGCGTTCGCCTTACAAGCGGCCAACATGGCCGACCTGAGTTCGATTCCTCCACCCCTCTCAGAGAGCCCGGCAAGCTACCGAGAGTATTCGATATGCCAGACACAGTAACAACAAAGTCTCCAATGGAGACGTTACTGGGCCCGCTCGAGCAAATCGACGATCAACGGGAGGGCCTTTACTTTACTATTAGATATCATG
Organism: Sorex fumeus; assembly: GCF_029834395.1. NCBI lineage: Eukaryota > Metazoa > Chordata > Mammalia > Eulipotyphla > Soricidae > Sorex > Sorex fumeus. The sequence goes on from NW_026606104.1 coordinate 52,206,216, forward strand.
ATATGATCAATAAAGCATTGACAATGGGCTGGAGAGATAGTACAGCTGGTAGGGTACTTTGTTTGCACATGGTCCACCCTAATTAGATCCTGGGCATTTCATATGGTCCTCTGAGCAGCACCGGGAGTAATTCCTGAGTGCAGAGTCAGGAATTATTCCTGAGCATCACCGGGTATGATCCCAAAACAAAACAAAACAAGATAATGACAACACAAAATGCTCATGTTGTCATTGGAATATAATCCAGAAATTCATATAAATATACCCTGGTTTCTTTTGCATCCCAGCGGGGAGCCCAAGAGGGTACAGCAATCTAGAAAAGAGTTCTTGTGAAACTTAGCATACATGTCTCCAATCTTGCATTTGTGCATTTATCTCTAAGAAACAAAGCAAAAACATGAACATAACTGCTCATAGTGCCACACGGAAAGTAACCTAGAAATGCCATAGAATAGCGAAGGTTTTACAAGCCCTGTCACTAGCATAGCTCGGAGTATTTCACAACACTGAACAGGGAACAGAGTGTCGATATTTACCACCACTAAAAGGTACCTCATATGTGTTACCTAAGTGCAAAATCCAATTTCCAAAAACCACCTACTGGATGATCCCACTGATATTCTTGAAATTAAAAAATTACAAAGATGGAAAGGGGTTCTGCCATGGTGGGGAGGTAGAGATAGCGGACAGCAGAGAGTGACAGGGATGACGCAGACTGGGAGATTAGGTGTGTATTGTGGTAGCACAGAGCTTTGTGTGTGTGCAAGAAAGATTGCAGAGCTCTCCACTCTTTCTTTTTGGGCAGCTCCTTCTCTTGATAATGCACCATTGTTGTACAAGATGCAACTGACAGAGGAAACTGGGCCAGGTTTCCACTAGACCTCTCTTAACTGTCTCTGCAATTTCCTGTGGCTCAAAATTTAAAGGTATTTTTAAGTCAATGAGACTGGCAATGGATCTGAGGCCTTTGCGGCAGACTCCTGTCTCCTGGCCTCTTTGATGCTATGCCTGCTCATGGTCTCGTAACCTGAGCATCTTCCCCTGCCGCCTCTATTGCAATGCTCTCTGCTTCTTTCCTCCCCGCTTATGCTAACACAGTTCATAAAACACTGAGAAAAAAAAAACCCATAAACCATTGTCATGTGTGTCCCTGTATCTAGGCAAGACTGAGTGCACAGAGTGAGACCAAGACAGAGAAAATAAATCGCCTGGATCCTTAAATTGATGGGCAGTGTTGATTCAATACCTGGGTTAGCCTCAGCGACTCCACCTTGAGTACCGCTGATACAATTGCCATTTGCTGCTTCTGCTCCTAATGGAAAGAAACACTGGCTTTCTACTCGACCTGACTTAAAATCATCACTTCTCCACTCTCCCCCACCATCAAGTTCACAGGGTCCGCGAGTTCTCACCCCAGGTGAAGAACATCTGCTGGGAGGATGCTCTTCAGTGCAGTTCCACAGGTTTTGATTTTTGTGTGTGTGTGTTCAAAATATTTCCCTATTTCCATTGTGATTTCCTCTCTGACCTGAGGGTTAGCGAGAAGAATGCTGTGTGGCATCTCCTTCAAATCCAGTTTCTCCCTTGCAGGTGTGTTCGGCAGGTGAAGTTCTGCTTTGCTGGGAGATAATAGTTGTGGGACTGTTTCATGTGCAAATTCTATTGCTTTCAAGTTTATCGTTTCTGAGCAGAGCAATCAATCACACAGGCTCAAGCCTCAGAGAGGCGGTGGCTGCCTGGCAGGAATCTGGGGTGAAAAGCCTCAGGCCAGGGCAGGCACAGAACCTCCCTTGACCCCCTGATTCCCTTCCCGCAGCAGGAGGTCTGGGTCCCGCTGCTGCTCCCCTTTAAGGTGGGCAGAGACAAGCAGTTCCCAGAATCTGGGCTGAAACCTTCTAGGGGTGCAAGATCTGTGGTGCATCCTGGTAGAGCCGCCCCCTGTCAGCCACGCTCAAAGGGAGAGGCAAGGGGACCCTGACACAAGCAATCTCGGAGGCTTTGGGTGCCAACTGTGAAGCCACTGGGCGGGAGGGTTTGGTCCCGTCTGGAAACGCAGGATGGAGGCGCCATGCTTCAGCTATGCAAGGGAGACCCTGACTGGAAATTAAAGAGAAAGATTTGATTTCCTTGTCTGTGGTTGCTTCTATTTCCATGTGAGCGTGAGCACACGCCAGCTTTCCGGCCACGGGGCTCCCTGTGCCTGCAGAGAGGACGCTGACACAGCTGTCTGTGGACCCCACCTGCTCCGCAATGTGATAGAAACTGCTGAGGCAGCGGTGTGGCCCCTCCGCTCCCTGAGTTGCTTGCACATGCCCAGGGAGACAGATACCCCTGCTTTCCTCACACTGCCCTGAGCAGTGGGCGGCAGGCTCAGGAGAGAGAGGGGTGGGGCGTTACAACCACAGGGCCTGCGATGCCCATAGTGACCAACGGGCATCCCTCAGTCTCTGCCCGCCACCCCTCTCCAAGAGAACTACACCCCCAGCCCTCCCATCTTTTTTATTTGTTTTTGCTTTGTGGTCACACCAGGTAGTACTCAGGGCTCACTCCTGGCTCTGCACTCAGAGATCATCCCGAGCTCAGGGGACCCTATGATGTGCCAGGGATTGAAACTGGGTTGCTTTCATGCAAGATGAATGCCTTACCTGCTGTACTATTGCTCTGACCCTCGAACTCACCCATTCTATCTTCCAGGACCACCTCCCCCCCCCCCCCCGTGTAGTTCACATAACTCAGGTCTCTATGTTATGACTCATGGCCATACTGTCCCTGTGGACCATTCCACACAGAAGGCACTGCCATCTACTCACTCCTCAGGTACCCGTGCTACCTGTGGGTGCAACAATCTGCTCTTGTGCCAGTATGGGGGTGGGTTCAGACTCCTGCTCAGGTGTGCATCATTTCAGGAGTTGCTCCTGGTTGTGCTCGGGGATCATTCCTGATGGGACTCCAGGAACAATATGTGGATTGATTCCAGGTTGGCCATATGCAAGGCAAGGGCCCTACCTGCTGTCCTATCTCTTGGTCTCCCAAGATGCACCTTCTCAAGGTCTTGCATGGAGCCCTCTCAGTGAGAACACTTTCTTAAAGGGGATTCCATAGGAACTCTCCAGGACACCCTCAACTCCCAGCCCTGCTGGACACAGCCAAAAGGAAAGGCCTTCTGAGGTCAGATCCCCTCCCCTGGCCTTGAACTATCTTCTCTATAGCCATCACTATCTTCTCTTCCCTGAAAATACTAGGCTCACAGACATTTGTTTTCCCAAATCCTCTTTTTTCTTTTATTTAAATTTTATTTTCATGAGGTTGTTTCACATTGATTACATTCAATATTTCAACACCAATCCCATCACCATTATACCTTCCCACCACCATTACTTCAAATTTTCCCACCACCATTCAAGCCTGTCTGCCAGAGGCAGATGCTAGATAATTTATTTTATATTGCTTATTATGAATTTCATGAGAGGTTATGCAATCCCTTTTGTGGCCATGCGCTTCTAGAATTCTAAAATTGTAAATGGTTGAGGTCCAGAGACATCTCTGTAGGGAGCTAATCCATTTTGAGATTCATTTGGGAGTCTCTGGTTCAAGGCCACTGATACACTGAGATGGCATCCAGAGGCAGATCATGGGCATGATAGCCAGAACCCCAAGCTGGCAGGGAGACAGGAAGGGACAGACCATCTCCACTGCCTCAATGTGGCTGGAGTCTTAGTCCTTGAACCCACGTACTTGGGTTTTACTTCTGGAAGTTCATGGCCACTGGGGCTTTATCTGGAGTGGGCGGAGAGGGCGCACTTGCTCCATCTGAGGTGCTGTAGTGGAATTGGCTGGGTCCGGGGTCTGGAGAGATCTCCAGCGAGCTGCTGTCTTCCAGCACTCACTGCTGTGTCCAGATACTTTCTTTCCTCCTTTCTTTCTTTCCTTCTTTCTTTCTTTCTTTCCTTCCTTCTTTCTTTCTTTCTTTCTTCTAACTGCAGGTGGGTCTAAATCCCAGGGTGGGGACCGCAGTTCAGGAAGATTTAATCCCAGAGTCTCTCCCATTAGAATTCAAGGCATAGTGCATAGCGTCTCTCCCCTTGATGAAATTCCCACTGCAGCAGATGTCCATGCACCCAGTGGCACACTGCTGGGGTGCTAACTGTCCTGCAACCCTGTTCTCGAGACTTGGGAACCAAGGCCACTGATACACTGAGATGGCTTCCAGAGGCAGAGGGAACCAACCATTCACTTAGATGAAGGTGAGCGGATGCCCAGTTGCCCCCCAGTCCCCACTCAGCCAGGCTGCGAGAGGAAAGAAAAGGAGGACAGGAAGGGGAGTGGGAGAAGTAGCTTTTACTCTTCTGTTCCTTGCTTGCCCTTAACCCCCTTGCATACCCTTGCTCGGTAGAAGCCCGTTCCCAAGTGGGGATGAAGACAGCCAAGTATTTCTGTTTTTACTGTGTCTCACAGCATGACCAAAGCTTGGGGATTTGAGATAAATGTGTTTCCTCAAGGGCAGATTCTGAAGCTGGACAGTTCTCCCACTCACATTGTGTCAACTGGGATGCAGTGGTCAGGGAGACTTAGCTGGGATGAAATAAGCAAGCAGGTTTGCTTATCTGTGTCATGCTTGGCAGGGCTACCAGAGGCACCACAGAACGTGAATTCTTCTGTGTCCCTATTGAGTCCCCAATGTTCTCTGCTCTCCCCTGCACAGTGGCCAGATCAGTACTCTACAAAGCACCCAAGACTTTCCAAAACCTTCCCAAGGCTTGGGACAGCCTGCACCAGTGTCACTTCTTAGCTTTTTTTGCTAGATAAATCACAGACCATTCCAGGCTCCATGTGAGAGGGGGCGACATAGGGCATGAATCCCAGAAGGCAGGAGTCATCTTGGGCTGTCCCCATCAAGAAGGAAGAAACCCATGACTTGCCCTTGGCTTATAAACCCTCTAAAGAGACAGGACTTGCACAAACACTCAAATGCAGATATCACCCATCACAGAGATTCACCTTCATATACATACATTCTACTCCACAAAGCCATCCCTGTGTCTCTCTCTTATCACACAAAGTCTTCTTCACATTAGCTTGTCCATGACTTCACACATGCACTTCCCTTTAAGCTGATATGACCATGCACAGATGTGCACAACACACAGGCACACACCTCAACACCCTATATCCTGCACATCTTTTTTCAACTCCCTGCTGGTCCTTCAGTGAAGACAGGGGTGAGATCATATGGAATCATATTTGCAGAAAGAAGAGTAAACTCGTTTGGTAACAGACTCTGAATTCAGAGGTCAAGTTGATTAGAATAGTCAACTAGAGAAGCCCCAGTTGGAGTGGACTGAGATTAAATCTGTAGAGTGGAGTGAAAATACACTAACTGAGAAAAGAATGCTAGAAAACAGTCAGCCTGGGAAGGTCCCAATCCTGAATATAGTGATTAAATAACAATTTTACAAGCACAGGAATGGTGCATATAACATCCGGGACATCCTTTCAGTTACATGTTCTGGTCATAAACCTCAATTTTTATTTTAGAAATTCACACACACACACACACACACACACACACACACACACCTGCTCTCACCACTTTCAAAACACACAAACAGCTGGGAAATCTGTACTTTGAATCTCACAGGGAAACACAACCTTCAACTCTTGCTACCACTTCTTTATTACAACGTTTGCTCATTGAGTTCTCCATGAGAACTCAATGAGCAAAACATGAAGGAGACACGTGTTATATCCCCAGCACTGCATGGTCCCCTGAGCACAGCTGGGAGTGATTGTCAAGCACTGAGCTGGGAATGGCCCCTGAACATTGCCAGATGAGGCCAAAAACACAGTAAGAACAAAAATCTCTTTGCTGAGAGCAGGGGAGTGATGGCTCACATCTTGTATGCAAGAGGCCCTGGATTCCATCCCAGGATAGGAAGGACGTTGAGTACTGCTGGATCTGACCCTATTGGCCCCCCATACTGCCAGGTTTACCCTCCTACAACAACAACAAAACAATACCTAAACTGAAAGGTGTCAAAAAGTAAAATAATAAAGTAATTAAATCATCATTTAAGAACAATTTTGCTGAGAGACCAGAGAAAGAGCACAGTGGATAGGGAACTTCCCTTGCACAACAGCCAAAGGGAGTTCAATCTCTGTCATTCCATAGTCCCCTGAGCATTGCTGGGTGTGGTTCACCAGAAAAGAACACTTGTGCTGAGATAAAATTGGACTGCCCAATTGACTGACCATATCTTTTTAGCTTATCTACTCTTGGGTAGAATTTTGGGGAACATTCTACCTCTGGGTGTGGTGCAGCTGTTGGAAACATGGGTGCACAACTCAGCATTACTTGCTCCAGCCTGCCTCTCCTTTTCCTTTATCTGCCCCCAAATCCCTGCTCTGTGCTTCTACTGTGTAGTACTTGTCTTCTAGTTTCCATGAGTGTTGGAAACAAATTTGTTGAGGTTCTAGACACCCCAGAAGTGGACATCACAATGTCTTCCTTGTCAGGGAAATGTTTGCATCTGAGGACCAGAGAAAGTGGAGATTTTCCTAAGAAACTTGCTTGTTAAAGATACTTTATCTTTGCACATCTTCTCCCATTGACCCTTGACTGCTGGAAAACTCAGAGCTGAATTTGCAACTCATCTCTAATAGCTATATAGTAAATGAAATATATTTCTGGATGTTCATGAATGATACATCAACTCACTCTCTGCTTCTTGAGTGTTAAACTTATGTGTCCATATTAATTCCAGCCACCACCATGCTGAGACCACTCTCCGCACACATGAAGGTACTGGCAGAGGGACAAAGCCACGCGGGTTCCGGGGCCGAGACCTCCAAGCCTACTCGAATTGGAGTCGAGCATCTTCCACCCAGATCCTCCAAATTCCAGTAGGCCGGGGTCACACCCACCACCTGGCCCCCTGGCACCGTGTAATCCCATCAGCGGCCAAGACTCAGAGACTATAAAATCCAGATCCCGGAACCGCGCGGCCGCATTCGTGGACGCGCGACATCTTATCAGGACATCTTTTTATGACATCTTATTATCTCATTCCTACTTTGGACAAACTTGCAGGCTATCGAATGTAGCCTGCCCACAGGGCAGAGTCTGGCAAACTCCCCGTGGCATACCAAATATGCCAAATACCAGTAACAATGATGGGTCTCATTCTCCTAATTAGCCTTGAATATAATCTCAGGGCTAGGATGAAAGAGACGTTACTGGGGCCTGCTCGAGGCAATCGACGAATAACAGGATGATGAAATGAAAATGAAATGAAAAATTAATTCCAGCCCAGAGAATTATTCTAAAAAAGGTAAAGGCAGTGAAAAAAAAGTCACTGGTCTTATCCATAATTAGTTCAAGGTTGGTTGAGAACTCCCATTCCAGCTAGTAAGACATAGGAAGGGAAAGCTTGATTGCAGATATCTAGGCCAAGTTTCTATACTGCTTAGAAGAGGTACTTTCTTCTACTCCTTTCTTTTGCCCATTGGACATGATGTCTGGTACAAATTCTACCAATGCTGCCAGCCTAAGTATGAAGCACACACATGTGAACAGACACACATGCATACATACACACACACACACACACATACATGTAATGTTAGCCAAAAAGAGACAAATGAAATGTAGGATCCTGGGTCCCTCTCTCTGGATTTTCTGTTGTGTAAGAGAATAAATGGACTTGTTTAATATTAGCACCTCCAAATCAGCCAGCCGATACTCATTCATTGGCTGGACAGTGTGTTGCCTAATTTGACCTTTGCCCTTAACCACTTGATCACTTGACATTCTGTTACTCATCGATTTGCTAGCGTGGGTGCCAGTAACATCTCCATTCATCCCTGTAGCATGCTAGTGTAGCCCAGTGGCATCTGCTCGTTCTAGGACCATGAAGAGCCTGAAACCAATTGTTCAGGGTCTTGATGAAGAAGTATGACCAAGGTGGACGGCCATGTGATCTTTTCACATCCTGTGGAATCCAGTCGGTAATGGCTCTAGTCCAGCAGTCATCTCCAAATCTCACTACGTGTTCAGCCCAACTGATTTTTGACAAAAATCTTGGCAAACAAGACAGCATCCTTGATTCTTGACCATCGACGAAGGTCGAAACTCCAGATTCTTTCTCTCATTTGAGTGAAGCATGATACTCCAAGCATAGCTCTTTCAATTCCTCTTTGGTAGAGCCAAATAGTGTTCTCATCCTGTTTTCTTAGGGCCCAGGTCTCTGTGGCGTATGTTAATGCAGGAAGAACAGTGGAATTGAAGAGATGTACCAGGAGCCGGAGGTTCTTCTTTCTCTTAGCTATTTCTTCAACGCTCTTGAAGGCATTCCAAGCCGCTCTCTTTCTCCCTGTGCAACTCAGGTGCTAGGTCATTTGTCATGTTGACTTCTCGACCTAGGTACACATAAATGTTGCATTCAGAGATGTTCATTTCATTGAGAGCAAATGGAACATCAGGAACGAGACCATTTCTCATAAACATTGTCTTTGTGAGATTCAGCTGTAGTCCAACCTTTCCACACTCACAGTCAAAATCAGTCAGCATTTGGGCCACTTGACTAAATGTTTGGTGTTATTAGAACGATGTCATCAGTGAAGTGGAGGTGATGTAATTGCCGACCATCTATCTTCACTCCCATTCCTTCCCATTCCAGTTGTCTCATGATGTTCTCAAGGGTGGCACTGAAGAGTTTCAGTGAAAAGGTATCACCCTGCTGAACCCCTCTCTTGACATGGATGATCACTTCCTTGTAGAATGGTGAGATCCTGGTAGTGAATCCATTATACAGATCATGGAGGAACCCAATGTATTGAGTTTGAACACCCTGTTTGGCTAGGGCCTCGATGACCACTTCAGTCTCAACAGAATCAAAGGCCTTCTTTAAATCAATGAATGTTAGACAGAACAGCATCTTGAACTCCCAAGAAACCTCAATGAGCTTGGTTATCATGTGGATATGGTCAATTGTGCTGAATCCTTTGCAGAACCCGGCTTGCTCACATGGTTGTCCTTCATCTAGTGTTCTGCTAATTCTTTTCAGGATGACTCCAGTGAACAGCTTGTAGACAACAGACAACAGGCAGATTGGGCGATAGTTGCCAATGTTGTGGATGATGTCTCCCTTCTTGTACAGTAGTACAGTCCTGCTGGTTTTCCACTGGGACGGAAATTTGCATTCAGACAGGTAGCATGTGAAGAGCCAAACCTGTGTATTGATGAGTACTGATGGCAGGTTCTTCAGGTGTTCGGGTCTGACCTTGTCTGGGCCAGGTGCTGTTTGCTTATTTACCGACAAAATGGCGTGTCAGATTTCCGAAGGGAGAACATTGGGAATGACATATCCATCCTGTGGAATTTGGTATGTGGGCAGGTGGACGTGACTATTGAAGAGATCTGAGTAGAAGTCATGGATAATCTTCTCCATTGCCCTTCTGGAAGATGTGATAGATCCATCAGGATGTTGAAGGGCAGTCATCTTGGTCTTGTAGTTGGCAAAGGACAGGCGGGCGTTACCAATGCTTTTCCCGGCTTCTGCCGCATCTGCCAGCACTGCTGCTCATCTCTCTTTGAGGTCTTCCTTTATTGCTTCTCTGCACTGCTTTGTGAGCATGGACATTCGCTTGCAGTTGCCTGAGGCTTGCATCAAGCCACTTTGGCAAATGAGCTCAAGAGTTTTCAAAGACAGTCATCTTTTTGTGGCTATCTCTCTCTCGGCATTCCTCACACAATCCTGGAGGTGCTGAACCAGTTGATCGTATTCCTCGTCAATGTTGTCAATGATGGCATCTTCCCATGTTGCCGCAATAGTGCCAAAGAGCTACCAGTTGGTGGTTGTTCTGGGAGTTCTCTTCTTAAATTTTGCCACCCTTTCTCCCTGCTCTGTGAAGTAGAATTTTGCACGAAGGAGACAGTGGTCCAACCCCGTTTGGAATTTTGGGACAACAGCGACATCAGTCAGGCAAAACCATCGATTGAATATGATGTGGTCAATTTCGTTGTGGAACCATCCACTGGGAGTCTTTTATTATCATTATCATTATTATTATTATTTTTTTTATTATTACCCTGCTATATTCCAATCATTATTGCAGATCACTGCAAAGACTATTCATGTATGTGAATCAGGGTATGGTGCAGTTTTGCTGAGGGAGTGCGCTTATGTGGTACCTCTCAAGAAAAAACACATGTCCACAAAAACTTCTCAAATACTCATTTCCAGCTGAGACAAATGGGCCAATCTCGGGAGAGGGGTAGGCAGCTCTGGCCCTAACAAAAGCCCTATAGTTGCTCCTACACTGCAAAACCACTGCCAAGCCTTTGATGGAACTGCCCGATTAAATATCCTGAATTTCTGGAGTGTGCGGCAGCATAACACCTCCAATCTCTACAATACTGACATCCCAGTTGTAGTAAGCCAGATTGGATGGGATATAATGTAGACGCCAACCAATCTCCACTAACAAAAACATTAACACAGAAGGTTTAACTCGCAACAACAGCTTAGTAAACCCTCAGATAAATACTTAATGTCCCTATGGTGAGATACAGCAATTTTCATAAATTTTCTTCTACAGAAATATTTTTTGATCATTCCATTAGCCATTTAGAGGTAACAAACAATATAAAATAAATTATTGTGGACAAGAACAGGAACAGGCTTGAGGGGCGGTAGGGAAAACGAAGACAATAGTGGAGAGAAGGTGATTGTGGTGGTGGGACTGGTGTGGAATGCCTATAACAAATCATCATGAACAACTTTGTAAACCACAGTGTTTAAATAAAGTGGTGGGGGGGAGGGTGGAAAACAAACAAGTAACCAGAGCCATTGTACAGTGGGTAGGGCACTTGCCTTGCAAAAAAAAAAAAAAAAAGACAAACATTATTGAGCATCTACAGTTGGCCTTCTTCCAGGTAAGGAGATCACAGCAGTGAACCAAATAGACAGGTCTGATAGGCTTTCTCCTTTTCTCAGGCAGGGCTCAGAGAGTAAATATATGCGCAAAAATTAGGTGACTCAGAGAGTGAGGGGTGCAAGCTACAGGGTGAGGGTGGGGGAAAAGGGTGGGGGGTGACGACGCAGTTACTTCAGATGAGGAGGGTCAGGAAAGGACTCTTTGAGAAAGATGTTTGAACTACAACTTGAAAGAAAAGGAGACCGCCCTGAGACTCTCTGGAGAGAGAACATTCTAGTTGAGGGGAATAGCAAGTGCTAAGCCCTTCAGATGGAACTGGTTCGCTGAGTCGAAATAGTGTCTTTCAAATCATGGACGGAAACCTACTGGCGAATTGCAAAATTGATTTAGTAGGTCAACATCAGTATTTTTCAAATGAAATAAAATAGAACGGAACAGAATAAAAATACCAAAGTGCATTGCACCCGGTAAGAATTAATATATTGTTTTGTGACACTTTTGTTTTCGTTGTAGATAGGGACGGCCAACTGGGTAGAATGCAAAATGAATTTTTTCATGTGAATTGTGGTTCAGGAAAAAAAAAAAAGAAGCTCACCTCAAGAGAGGATCCAAAGGAAATCCCTGCTGAAGAGAGAACCAGAGAGTGGGAAAGGTTCAAGAAAGCCCCTGAAGAGAGCAGGCCTGGCCAGAGGAGGAGGAAGAGAGCGGCAGCCAGGAGTCAGGCCCCGACCCCGGGAGTCACTGCTGAGCTGGACCAAAGTGCTCCCCACGGAGCCGTGGAGGCCAAGGCCTGGGCAGAGACAGCTAATGGGAAAGTGGAGGTGCTGGGCATGAGTCCTCAAGTCAAGAAACGCTCTGAGGAAATGTTGCGGATGTGAGAGCAGTGGCAGCCAGACGGGGCCTGGGGCCTCTTGAGAGTGAGCCAGTGAGCCCCTGACTGCGTCCTAGGCAGGACGATCCCTTGGGATCAACCCCCTTTCAGTTCCTAGCCCCCATTCCAGGGGGACAGTGAGAAACTGGGGAGTGCTTACAACCCTCCCAAGCCCTGTTATCTCCCCAAGGGCATGATGGGTGCGTGTGACCATGGAGGAGGAAGAAGTCAAGTTGGAAGTGGAGTGGCCTCTGCCTTAGCCCCATAAGACTCTGCCCAGGGACTCTCCTGTCCATGGCACAGCTGTGCACTGGCCCCATCAGTGCAGAAGGGAGAATCTGTGGGCAGGGTCACTGGCAGTGGCCTGTCCTTCAGTGGTCAGCCACTATGCCATGCTCCTTCTGATTATTGGGCCGTGGACATAGGAACTAACACATGGCACCATACCTACTCAGAGCCAAGAGAACAAATAAGCAGGCTGCAAGTCCATTCTGCCGACCCCCTCACGGTCCCAGCCCTCCCCCCCCTTAACTTCACTTGGTGGGTGGTTCAAGGGCAGGGTCTTCTCCCCACAGCACATTCACACCAACCAACCACAAAATAAAACTCAGCTCCTGAGCCAGGCTTGAAGCTCTTTCTATTCTGGCCACCCTCTGGCAGAACAGAGCCAGGACTAAGAACACGGGTTTGGAATCTCAAATCCCAACCTTCATGGATTTACCAGCTCTGAACCCCAACCACCATGCGTACAAGGAATCCAAGGTGGTTCCATGGAGGAATTAAAATAACACATCTGGCACATTCCGATACGTAGTAACTACTTAAAAAATACTTGGTCCTCATGAATGTTTTAGGAGAACCACAATGGCTCCCTTCATCCACCCTCTTCTCCGAAACGCAGCCTTATCATCCTCACTTAAGTCAGCAAGGACTCTTGGAGAGCCATGGCCCTGCTCCTTCTGAATCTTCTCTGCGGAGATTGTCCTTCTCCCCCTCCTCTGCTCTGCAAACTTCTAGTCATCCTTTTAGGCCCCACTAATTAGTCACTCATCTGAGTGCCTTCCGTGATTCCTTGGGCAAATTGAAAGCGTGTGTGTGTCCATAATGCTCTCAGAGTACTTCATTTATACTTCAACTCGAAGCTTTTCAGGCTTGTGTTGTAAGTACTTCTTCACAAGTGTGTCACCCTCCTCCTTCCCAACTAGATTCCTCAAGGACAAAAACAATCTTATTTATCTCTGTATCCCCAGGGCGTTACATAAAGGAGGCTGCTTGTTGGAAGAGTTGAGATGAACTGCATGAATATGGAAAGCTGAATAGATGGACAGTCGTTGGTAGACCAAGGGGCAGCGGGCAATGCTCCAGGCCACATCAGCCAGGGCCACCTGGAGAGTGACCACCTCAACCTCATCCTCAACGTCTCAGCTGGCACAAGCCCCCAGGGAGTCAGCTGAGCAATGGCTCTAGTGGACAGCACCTGGACTGGAGTAAGTCCACCCTCTGACCTCGGCCTCAGAGACCTGCAGCGACAGCGTTTTGAGACTCCCTTGGGATGGGAGCAAGACACTCTGAGTGTGCCAGGCTCCACACAAACCTGCAAGGAGCCTCAATGGGAGAAAATGATTTAATTATCAGAGTGTCACCAAACAAATTGTACGCCTCATTTTTGGGTACTTAATGCTTATGGTAATTAACATTGCGAAGATTTTTCTTCTCTCTTCTGTTTATATTTAGTTTAACCATTCACAATAGAGCTAAAATTATTTCAACTAATTTTAGGCGCGCGCGCTCGCTCTGTTGCCCCTGCCTTGCTTCCCCGGTGCAGCTCCCCAAATGCAATCTTTAACTTCAGAGACAGCCAAATGCAGGACAAATTGGAATCAATGCTGCTTTTGTCTTCGCTAATAAGTGGCTGCCATGCAGAGGAATGGGGACCTGCTAATTGGCCGATCTCAATAGGGAAGAGACAATGGTGGCGAGAATGCTGGGGATTAATTATAGGGCCTCCTTCTGTGAGCCCGCTTCTGCTGCTCTGGCTTTTGCAATGCCACCAGGGTGGGCACCTCGGCCCATCTTTAGAAACTTTCCAGCTGGAATTCTCTTGCACAGGGCGTTCACACCAAGCATCCAGCACAGGCAAAGGTCCAGGGAGAGAAAGCGTCTAGCGGCCACTGCTGGCAGAGGGCTAGAGTGGAGGGGGTCCAGTTACTACATGGGGCTTCCCCGAACGGAGTACCTCCTCGAACGGAGTACCTCCTTGAGGCAAGCAGGACTCTTCCCTTTAAACGGGAAGAAACTGAGGCTCGAACAATGAAAAGCACTCTCAAGGGATGATCCGGATGACTTCCCCCGACCCTGGATTGGGTCACTCTGCTTGGATTTCTAATCCAAAAGGATCCCGCCCCACAGCCAGTCTATGGCCTCCCAAACCTCATTTGCTCGCCTTTGGGGTAAAGGAATTAGCTCCTAAAAGTCCCTGTTAACATGTAAATGTCCCCGCCGAGTGGAGGAGGCTTCCATTAGCCCAGATTTGCTGTTTAAATTAGTTGCCTGACACCAGGGAGAGAAGATGCTGCAGGGATGGAGACTTGGGAGGGGCTGGGGTGCTTGGGAGTGGGGAAGGGAAAGAGAGGGCTCAGAGACCAGAGACCAGCCCTGCTGGGAGTTGCAGAATCAGGGAGGAAGCCTGCGAAGGGCGAAGGGACTGCCCCAAAGCCACACAGGCCTGTCCCAGAGTCCAGAGTCAAACTGGGCTTCTCGTGCATGCCCACTGTGTCTCTCCTTTGTGGGAGTCCGTGCCTCTGGGGCTCCCTGTGCTGGGGGTCCCTCCTCCTCTCTTTCTGCCACCCCCCTTTTTATTCCGCTGTCACCCTGGAACAAGCACAGGAGCCAGCGACACAGGCCAGGAAACCTCTGAAGTTGGGAAGCTGCGGTAAGTGAGGCTGCAGAAGCGCCTCAAAGAGCGGGGCGGGGTCTGCTTCCGCCAGCAGAGGGAGGGTCACAGCCCACAGACATTCTAGGCTTCACAGGAAATCATGCATATTCATGAGGGAAACAGCAAACATGCGCCACAAGGAACATATAAAGAACATGCGTGTCGTGTCCAGGAAATGTCAGATAAATGTCATGGGCATGGGGGCGGGGGAGGGGGGGAGGGGTATGTATTTAGTACCGGTGATGAAGAAGAGGGAGGCTAGAGGTCAGAAAGGGTCCTACTGCGCAGTCTCACTGCCAGGTTCCAGAGGCCTTGTCAGTGCAAACGTGTTTGTAAAGTTCTGCTTTGGCTGATCAGAACCAGTCGGACACAATCCAATGGGACAGCTTCGCCCAGAGAGAAACTCTCACCCCCTCCAAATTTCAGGCCTGTCTGTTTTAGCTTTTTCTGACCCCAAGGAGGTCCTTCTGAATTTTTGCGGGGTCAGGGAAGAAGGAGCAAAGTGGCAAAAATCTTTGCCTCCGCCTTCAAAGCATGCCCTGTCAGTCCTCAGTCCTGTCAACGGATTCCAGGGTTGCCCCATCAGCAAAGGAAAAGTGGACCAGATAGTTGCTAACGGGAGGGAGGGGAGGGCATGGTAATGGGAAAGGGAAAGGGAAAGGGAAAGGAGGAGAGGGGAGAAGGGATGGGAAGGAAAGAGAAGGGGAGGGGAGGACAAGGGAGGGGAGGGGAGAGACTGGAGAGATGGAGAGAGGAAGGGAGGAGAGGGATGGGGAGGGGTAGGGGAGGGGAGGGGAGGGATGTGGAAGGCGAGGGGAAAGGAGAGGAGATAAAAAGGGAAGGAAAAGGAAAGTAGGGGAGGAAAGGGGAGGAGAGGAATGGAGAGAAGGAAGAGGAAAGGAGGGGAAGGGAAGAAGGGAAGGGAAGGGAAGGGAAGGGAAGGGAAGGGAAGGGAAGGGAAGGGAAGGGAAGGGGAGGGAAGGGAAGGGAAGAAGGGGGGGAGGGGAGGGAGGGGAACGGGAGGGGAGGGGAGGGGAGGGGAGGGGAAAGGAAGGGGAGGGGAGGGGAGGGGAGGGGAAGAAGGGGAGGGGAGGGAAGGGGAGGGGAGGGGAGGGGGAGGGGAGGGGAGGGGAGGGAGGGGGCGGGGAGGGGAAGGGGAGGGGAGGGGAGGGGGAGGGAGGGGAAGGGGAGGGGAGGGGAGGGGAGGGAGAGAAGGAGAGGGGAGGCAAGGTGAGGGGAAGGAGGGAAGATAGGGAGGAAAGGGAAGGGGAGGGATGGAAGGAAAGGGGAGGAAAGGGGAGGGAGGGAAAGGAAGGGAAGGGAAGGGAAGGGAAGGGAAGGGAAGGGAAGGGAAGGGAAGGGAAGGGGAGGGGAGGGGAGGGGAGGGGAGGGGAGGGGAGGCTGGCATCACTCTCAATGACCACTTTGATAAGCTCACTTTGGGAAGGGAAGGGAAAGGAGGGGAGGGGAGGGAAGGGAAGGAAGGGAAGGGAAAGGAAGGGAAGGGAAGGGAAGGGAAGGGAAGGGAAGGGAAGGGAAGGAAGGGGAGGGGAGGGAGGGGAGGGAGGGGAGGGGAGGGGAGGCTGGCATCACTCTCAATGACCACTTTGATAAGCTCACTTTTGGGAAGGGAAGGAAAAGGAGGGGAGGGGAGGGGAGGGGAGGGGAGGGGAGGGAAGGGAAGGGAAGGGAAGGGAAGGGAAGGGAAGGGAAGGGAAGGGAAGGCGAGGGGAGGGGAGGGGAGGGGAGGGGAGGGGAGGGGAGGGGAGGGGAGGGGAGGGAGGGGAGGGGAGGGGAGGGGAGGCTGGCATCACTCTCAATGACCACTTTGATAAGGTCACTTTTGGGAAGGGAAGGAAAAGGAGGGGAGGGGAGGGGAGGGGAGGGGAGGGGAGGGGAGGGAAGGGAAGGGAAGGGAAAGGAAGGGAAGGGAAGGGAAGGGAAGGGAAGGGAAGGCGAGGGGAGGGGAGGGGAGGGGAGGGGAGGGGAGGGGAGGGGAGGGGAGGCTGGCATCACTCTCAATGACCACTTTGATAAGCTCACTTTTGGGAAGGGAAGGGAAAGGAGGGGAGGGGAGGGGAGGGGAGGAAGGGAAGGGAAGGGAAGGGAAGGAAGGGAAGGGAAGGGAAGGGAAGGGAAGGGAAGGGAAGGGAAGGGGAGGGGAGGGGAGGGGGAGGGGGAGGGGAGGCTGGCATCACTCTCAATGACCACTTTGATAAGCTCACTTTTGGGAAGGGAAGGGAAAGGAGGGGAGGGGAGGGGAGGGAAGGGAAGGGAAGGGAAGGGAAGGGAAGGGAAGGGAAGGGAAGGGAAGGGAAGGAAGGGAAGGGAAGGAAGGAAGGGAAAGGGAAAGGGAGGAGCAGTCAGCGAAGGAAGGGGAGACAAAGGACGGAGGGGAGGGGAGGGGAGGGGAGGGGAGGGGAGGGGAGGGGAGGGGAAAGGGAGGAGCAGCCAGCGAAGGAAGGGGAGAGAAAGGAGGGAGGGGAGGGGAGGGGAGGGAGGAGGAAAGTAAGGAGGGAGGCGTGGACTCGGCTCTTCAGCCCTTCCCGGCTGCTTTTCTTTCTTCTCTCTGAGCAGCCACCCCCTCAGATTCCTCAGCACCCTGACCTCTGGGCTCAGCTGAAAACAGACACTTCACAAGCAAAGAAAGAAGCCTCCAAATATTAACGCTTATAGCCAGTGTTCTCTGGTAAAGATAATTTCAATGTTTTAAGATATTAATGTTCTTTTGACGGGTCTCCTTTCTAAGCACTCCTGAGTAAACACATTTATTGGGGGCTGATTGATTCTCACAATTGCGCTATTATAACCTAAACTAGGACATTCTGAGTCACATATTCAAGAGGAGAAATAGTTCAGTTTCTATATGGGTGAGTGTATGTTCTTTTTTTTTAAGTTTCCCTTTGTGCTTAACTCGAGAGAAATATTTGAAATTCAAATAATGAGGTGTTCAGAGTGAGTTTGCTTTCCTTCTGCATAGGGTGAAAATGAAACAAAACGCTAGACCTTTCCGTCCTCCATTATATGGTGCTGACTTGCCCTTTCTCCTTCTGTTTACCTCCAAAATTCGAGTGAGAGTAAAATTTAAAGGAATTACCGCCATTCTTCAGTACATTTGCAAATCAATTAAGAGAAGCCAAATTATGCTCCCGCTTTCTGTAGGAGCCAGTCTTCCCCGCTCAGAGGAGCAGCCCCCAGCTGCCTGGCAAACAAAGACCAGCTGTCAGGTCTAGAAGCAGCCTTGGCATTTCAGCACTTCCCTCCGTGGCCCCTGCCCCCTGCTGAACCCACCCCTGGCGGGCAGCTCCACTTACCTGCGGGAGCCCAGCCTCCTGGGGCGTTAATGGGGCCCCAAAGCACACTGGGGCCTGGGACTCCCACAGAGCCCTGGCTGTATGTACCCGCCTCTCTCCCTCTCCCTCCCTCTCTCCCTGCCCTCTCTCCCTCTCTCTCCTCTCTCCCTCTCATTCCTCTCCCCCTCTCTCCTCTCTCCTCCCTCTCTCCTCACCCTCTCTCCTCACCCTCTCTCCTCTCCTCTCTCCCTCTCTCTCCCTCTCCCTCCCTCTCTCCCTCTCTCTCCCTCTCTCTCTCTCTCCTTTCCTCTCCCTCTCCCTCCTCTCTCCCTCTCTCTTCTGTCTCTCCTCTCTCCCTCTCTCTTCTCTCTCCCTCCCTCCTCTCTCTCCTCTGCCTCTCTCTCTCTTCTCTCTTCTCTACTCTCTCTCTCTCTCTCTCTCTCCCCCCCCTCCTCTGTCTCTCATTTCCTTGACCTTGAACAAACCACTCCACCTCTCTGAGTTCCCCTATTTTCCCCTACAAATGCAAACACAGTGTTTCTTAGCAGGTTGTCCTGGGTGCACAGCTAGAGGAACAGTCTCACACAGACACACACACACACACAGTCACACACACACGCACAGACATACACACGGACAACATGCACAAACACACACTCATGTGCATGCGTGCGCACACACTTACAGACACACGCACAGACATACACATGACAGACATGCACAGACACATGTGCATGCATGCACACACACGTACACAGCCACACACGTGCGCACACGTGCGCACACACACATGCGAGGCCTCCACCATCACGGCTGTCTGCTCCTGCCCCTCCACCCCAGTCTTGAGGGACATAGGGATCAGCAGGCACCTCTGGTAGCTTAGGGGACATGGCTTCATAAATCTGATTGTGTCCCTTCTGGATCCCTCTCTGCCCTGACCCCTACTGGTCAGATGCCCCCTGGAGCACTTTCATAAATCTCTGGTTCCATAGATTTTGACTGTGAGAGTCCAGAGGGCTGGGGGGTGAGGGGGAGAGGCAGGCGCCCCTTCATCACCAGGAATTCGGAGGTCCCAGAGTTGGCATTTGTCCTGGGCCTTGCAGATGGCAGCCCTGGCACCTCCTTCTCTCTGGATTCCCTCTGAATGCTGCTACTCTCCACCTTGTGGCTTGCCAACCATGCGCAATGGAGACCCGGCCTTTCTCAGGGAGAGAGAAGCTAGAGAAGCTATGATGATTCCCACATCCAGGCTACAGGCCTTCTCCGCCAACCGGGCACCCTGATCCCTCCTCCAGGCAGCCCTCCACAGGATTGCATGGCTTTGTCCTGGTCTTCCCGTTGTGGAGAGTGTCTCACTATTCATTCTTCTTGAGGCCAAGGGGCTGCCCTGGGCCAGCCTGTAGCATGGACCCCTCAGGCACCTGGCACTTTCCATGTGAGACCTGAGCTGTTCACTGCTCAGCTGCCCGAGGCCTCCTTTCTCTCTTGCAGGAGGAGGCTCCGAGCAGGCTCTGAGCCCTGCCACAGACAGTGAAGGGACTCTCGGGAAGGGACTGGACCAGTGCCACATAGCATGCAGGAGATACAGGGTAGAGAGGGTCAGGATGGAGCTGCGGAAGCCCAAAAGGGATAGTCATTTAAGCCCAAGCACTAGGGCAGAGCTGGGTGGACCAAGTCCAGTCCAGGCCCCAGGAGAGGTGGCAGATGGGAGAGCAGGAAGAAAAGGCAAGGCCAGAAGAAGAGGGTGGATTATTGGGCTCCCCCTTCCCTGAGCCCCAGTTTCTTGACTATACATCAGAAGGTTCTAGTAGGGTCCTTGTCATTAACTTTCAGGGTCATTAGAGGGAGGTTCAGTGCAGACAAAGGTGTAACTCTTGCAGCAAGATGCCTCCCATCCTTCACTCTACAGCCAGGGGACCCAAAGACTCCTGCCCCTCTCCTCCCAAAGGCCCGGAGACTGGGAGGGAAGTGGAGGAGTGGTCCCATTTGCTTTGCTTCCATAGAGTGTATGCACCCTGCAGATAGTGCCAAGGTTTACACGAATCCTCTTTGCCAGGCAAATATGGCTAGAAAGTTCCATGGGCTCTGCCTGGCCTGGAAATGTCTGACCTGGCCCCCTCCTTGCAGTGGCTCAGGGCTGATGGATGCAGGAAACCGGCAAGCACAGGACTTGCCCCCACCCAGGCCGCCTTCTTGGGCACAGGCTGGCCAGACTCCTCCCAGCGTGGGGAGCCGGTCCCCAGGCCCAGCAGAGGCGGCCGCTCTACAGGGCTGTCCCAACCAGGTGTGTGGAGCTGTGCTAAGCAGCCTGCCAGCCCAACAGATGGCAGAGCCGGATCACCATCCATCACAGCCCTAAGTGGCCGGCTCCCCTCCTGATGCCCCACATGAGCAGCTCCTCCCTCCCGTCCTCTCCCCCATCTCCCACCCCTGCCTGGCAGCAGGAGTCCTGTGTGTGGAACGGTGAGGATGGGGCTGGGCGGTGCGTAGTGACAGAACTGTCCTCGTGAGAGTCACCTCTTGCTCCCTGGTAAAGCAGAGACGAGAGAGGCAGAGGGAGAGGACCCACACATATTCCAGAATACATGTCATGTGTATGTGTCTCATGCCAGATGTGTACACGCACATGCATGTGTCAGATTCCCTATACACACACGCGGTCCCTTGTGAGTATGCATATAAACATGTGTGACTATGCATGTGTTGTTCCTGCACACACAGGCATGTTTCTGCATACGTGTGTGAATGTGCCTGCGTATGTGTGGGTTGCATACATGCAAATGTAGATTGTGCACATGTCTATGCACATGTATGTGAATGTATGTGCACATATGTGTGCTGTAAATGCATGTTCCTGCATGTGAATTCACTTTTTTGTCCTGCATACATGTGTACCTTGGCACACCATGTATTAGTGTATCTGCATGTGCATATGTGATCCTGTACATGTGTATTTATGTGCACATGCATGCACCTGTGAGCATATCTGTGAGTGTATATGTATGTGAGTGCACACACCCTGACCTATGAATGTCTATGCATTTATGTGCGAAGCATACATGTGTGAGTATACATGTGTGTAAAGCATGTATGTGTGAATGTTCAGGCACACTTGTACATTAGTGTATGTGCGTGCATATATGAGTACCTGCATGTGCTGGTGTGTCCCTGCATGTACATGTGAGTGTGCCTGCATGCATGTGCCAAGCTGCTCCTGTGCCAAGGCCCTTCCGTCTGCCAGAGGGTCTGGGTGGCCTCATCTTCATAAGGAGGGTGTGGCCCTCCCAAGCTGGCAGCCTGTCTGCTGACCTCACCCGCTGCAGCTGGGGTGTGGGCTGGCCATGCCATGCAGAGCCCTGGGCCGAGCAGCCTCTGTGCCCATGTGTCCACATCAGGCAGGTGGCAGGACGCAGCTCACACCAAGTGTCCAAGTGCTCTGAAAATACATGACCCCAGCATGTCGTTCAGTGATGAATAGAGGTAGGGGCCATAGGCTTCAAGCCAGATCAGTCATTCCCTTGTGGACATCAGAAATTAAAGTCATTGAGTAGTAAGGTGACATAAAATGTCCCTCCCAGGCCTGTGTCCAGGAGAAGATCAGCATGAATGGGAATCCAGCACCTACAATCCACCTCCCTGTCTGAAGGGCAGTTACTACCCCAGCAACCTGCAGAGCCTACCCCCTAGGGCTTCTGTCCAAAGGGTTTCCTGCTGGCCTGGAAAGGAGAAAGTGCACAGCTGGGTGAGCCCCGAGAACCTAGGGGCTGAGGCAGAGAGGCTGGGCAGCCGGGACAGTAGGTTTGGGAAGCCAGGTCAAGGGCCAGGCAGGAGGCACCTGTGGTCAGAGAGTGGACTGAGTGAGCTGAGGACCTCAGTGCGGCTCTCGCCTAGTCTCAGCCTTCCTGACACGGCAATCCTGGGGGAGTTCTGCACACAACCCAAACCAGGCTGGGCTCTCATTGACCAAACAGCACATCCCAGCTCAGACCAGAGGGCTGAAGACAGCCCCTGAGTCCCGAGCCACAGCGCTCCCTGCCTGACTTCTGAGCAGGCACAAAGGCAAAGTGATCCACGAGGCAGTTCTTGCAAGCAGGAGTCCAGAGCTTGCACTTCTTCTGCAGCTCAGAGAAACCTGCCCAGAGCCCTCCACAAGCTTCCACCTAGTGCCTCCCTCTGGGGTCCTCTCACATTCTCCCCCAAGCCCCTTCACACACCCCAGCTGGTCAGTTCCTTTTCCTGAGGTCACCTGTTCTTTTGTCCCAGACTAGATCTGACTAAGCTCTATCCCTAGTACAATGCTTAACACAAATAGGGGATGGATGGATGGATGGATGGATGGATGGATGGATGGATGGATGGATGGATGGATGGGTAGATGGATGGGTGGATGGATAGATGGATGAATGGATTCTTTCATTGCAGTTTTAACTGTCCATAAGCTTCATATGAGCTGTGAGCATTGTATGGATCCACCAAAACATGTGACATTAGCTAGGCCATATAAAAGGAAGTATTACAACCTTAGCAAAGAAGGGCAAAGTCTGTGTCTGTGGTATGCTACCCAGAAAGGAGACTCAGCAGAGGTAAGTGAGAACAGAGCTAAAGTCTTGTTGACGTGTGCCATGAGGGTGTCCAGAAAGCAGGAAAGCACTCAGAGCTCCTGGGAGCTGCTGTGGATACCAGAAGGAACTGGCCCACCCTCCGCCGCCCCCTCTCTCCAGGGCCCTCCACAAGCCAGGTGGTTTCCACCTGCCCCATTGAGGGAAAGACACTGCAGTGGCCACACGGTGCTTCCTGGACCTGAGGGTGGCTCTCTGGCCCAAGGGCAAGAAACTCAGCACCTGTCAGAGCCAACTAGCAGCCTCAGCAAATCTCCCTAAACAAACAAATGTAAACTCCAAAGAGCATTTCATCTCTCCATCCCAGCCCTGGGTGTTTTCCTTCGGGGAGGAAGTGCTACTCTGAGGATTCCAGAACAACGCAGTCCGTCATTTTCCACACTTTTCAGAGCAGGTGACAGTTTGCTTACAAAGCCTAATTCATTGCCACGGAATCCTGGGAGCTGCTCTTGAATACACGCACCAGTAACACATCACAATAAGGTTAGCGACACAGCCCCCCCGCACACCACCCCAAATAGGCATTCTCTACTTCAGCTCTCCAAGAAGACAAGGATGCCAAGTCAACACCTCCAGCGAGGCCTCCCTCCCGAAACCAGCCACAAGAGAGGCCTCCCTGTGTAATTTCCTCTTGGACCAGGCGCCACCTCCTCACCCCCTCCCCAACTTAATTGCAGGAAGAATTGTTATGCTAATTAGCATTATTCACAGAGTTAACAGAGCACAGGGTCTAAATTTAGATCCCCTGCTGCAGAGGGCTCCTGCATCCGCACAGCATCTGTAGGGAGCTGGCAAAGATGCCGGCAGAGTAGGGGACCCCTGAACTGGGGAGCTGGGTGCTGGGAATGGGGGAGGGCAGAGGGAAAACTCAGCAGCTCCTCCCCACACCCCCACCTAATCTCCTCACCTCCAAGGCCCTTTCGCTTTAATGCAAAGTACTTGGCAGGGAAGCGAAAATCCTCTGCCAAGGGAATATGGAGCAGAAGAGACCCCGGGAGCCCCTGGGTGCCCAGCCAGACCCAGGAGGGGCGGTTTTCCCATGTGACGGGGCCCCCTGGCTTCTCTTCAGGCCTGACTCTCATGGGAAGAACAAGCCCTGTGATGTCTCTTGGTCTGCCTGAGCTCCACCACTGTCATCTGATCCTAGAGCTGACAGGAAGTAAGGGTCAAATGACAGACCCAGGAATCACTGTCTGGGCTGGTGCCTCTGGGCAGGAGGGCAATGGAGGGAGCCACCACCACTGACCCCCCATCAGAAAGAGGAGAGTCTTGTCTCATGGTTTAAAACTGTCACTGTCCTCCCGTTGCTCATTGATTTGCTCGAGCGGGCCCAGTAACATCTCTGTTGTGAGACTTGTTACTGGGTTTGGCATAACGAATACATCACGAGTAGCTTGCCAGGCTTTGCCGTGCGGGAGGAATACTCTCAGTAGCTTGCCAGGCTCTCCGAGAGGGGCGGAGGAATTGAACCCGGGTTGACCGGGCCAGCAGTACGCAAGGCAAACACCCTACCACTGTTCTATCGCTCCAGCTCATGAATTAAAAAAAAAAAAATAACAAGCCCAGTGGGCCAGAGTGATTGTACAGCAGGTAGGGCGCTTGTCTTTCACTTGGATGACTCGGGTTCAATTCCCAGAATCCTATATGGTCCACTGAGCACTGCCAGGAGTGATTCCTGAGTGCAGAGGCAGGAGTAAGCCCTGAGTATTGTTGGGTGTGGCCCCGCCCCCTTAAAAAATGCAAGTCCCCAAAGCACAAAGCAGGGAGCGCAAAGCCACTTTGCTAAGCATCAACCCCAACATCTGACAATGACGGTGCCTCTGTGAACCCAGACCCCAATGTCTTGGAGCCTCTGAGTTGGACGGGAGCTGCAGTGCCAGCCCACGTGGCCCTCCCCACTCTGAGTGCTCCCACACAGTCACCTGCCTGACTCAGCCCTAGGGCTGAGCAGAGAGGACCTAGGTCCCCCAACTCTCCATTCTCCTGAGCAGGGCACCCCACCCCCAGCCCGGAGAGTGAGAGGCTTGGTTAAAACCTTGAGTTCCAGAGAGATCGTACATAGGAAAAGGCATTTGCCTTGCAAGCAGCTGATGTGGGTATATTCCCCAGTATGGTCCCCTAAGCTCTGCCAGGAGGAAGCCCTGAGCACAGAGCCAGGAGGAAGCTCCTGAGCACTCCCAGGTGTGGAACAAAATCCAGAAGCCAAAAAAATATCTTTAAAGTTGAGCTTCCTGCTACAATTCCAGGTCTCTGTGACCTGGGGTGACTCCACTGGGTTCTGATCCCCTCTTACCTTGAAAAATCAAGTGTTAGCAGAAAAGAAAAAATTAATTAACCAACTTCCAGCCTGGTTGTGCAGATTCAATAGGAGAACATAGGATAACTCCATTTTGTCATTTAAGCTGGCAAGGGTGGTGAGGGGATGGCAAGGGTGGGGCCAGGTGTGCACTGTGGTTGCGTTCCTTCTGTGGGTCCAGCTTCGGGGCAGTGGGCTCTGCCGCTGACTACATTTCTCTCTCTTTCTCCCGTGCACACTTGTGGTCTCCCGGCATCCAACCCCCACCTCTTGCCTCTTCTCTCTCTGGCACCTTGACCTGGCAATTGGCCATTCTCCGTGAGGACTTGCTCCTCAGGTTAGCTCTCTACCCTAGTTCTCGCTTCTGGGTCCACCTGCCTTCAGACAGCTGCTCAGGGCTGCCTCGGGCCCAGACAGAGCTCAGGGCCCCTCACCCTCTGAATCTGTCCTCCCCTGCTTCAGAGAACAATAGCAAAGCCAGGAACCTGGGCAGCTTCCTGGTCTCCCCTCGTCCCCCTCCCCAACAGCAGAGACCCCACCTCCTCAGGTGCTGGAGTCGACCTCCACCCCCAGGCTGCTCCAGCCTCCCTTCTGCTTGGTCCAAGCTCAGAGGCTTGGGTCACTCCTGTGGGGACCATTGGGTGCCAGGAATCAAGCAGGGTCGGCCACATGCAAAGCAAGAGCCTGACCCTTACACTACCTCTCCAGCGCTCCAGTAGCCCTTTCTAAACAGCAAGTCCTTCACAACCCTGCCCTACTCACCCCAGGGGCTCCGGTCTGAGCCCAGCTCCTCCAGGAGAGGCCTTTGTCCCCTGCACTCTAGTACGATCCCTTTGTGCCTGGGGTGTTGGTGGTGGTGGTTGCGGGGAGACCCTCACAGGTGGGCTCTGAGCACCATCTGTCTACCTGGCTTCATTTGACACGTTGTTTCCTCATGGGTCCCCTCGGGAGTAGGGCTCCTAAACGGGTCTCTGGAGATGGAGAAACAGTGGAGTGGTTACGCCAGGACATCAGGATAGGGACTCCATCCTGATTGGTGGGTCCCATGTCACCATGAGAGACCCTATCAGAGGGGCCAGAAAAGCAGAAGGTATGTGAGATCCCCTCTACAAAGGGAGTGTA
Organism: Sorex fumeus; assembly: GCF_029834395.1. Taxonomy (NCBI): domain Eukaryota; kingdom Metazoa; phylum Chordata; class Mammalia; order Eulipotyphla; family Soricidae; genus Sorex; species Sorex fumeus. The sequence continues at coordinate 52,232,287 of NW_026606104.1, forward strand.
TCTAGAGGATGGAGGAAGAGGCCATAAATAAAGGGATGAAGGTGGCTCCCAGGAGCCTCTGCATTTAGTTCCAGACCTGTTTTGAATTTGTGGCTGCAGAATTGCCAGAGAACCAATTCCAGCTTGTGAGGCCTCTCCTTGGAGTACCCAGAGTGGGCCCAGGTTCAGGGTCCAGGGTGGAAATCCCAGGCACAGTCAGGTTGAGAAAACAGAGTCTTAGGAGTGAGCTCCCAGATTGCGTCATTTAGGGTCTTCGAAAGGGAACAAACAATTCTTGACGGAACTCTTCGAGAGATTTCCGTGTAAAACAGGTGTGAAAACTGGAGCACTGGTTTTCGGATCACTGTAGCAGAAAAGAATTTCCTGGGCTCCCCACTTAAGGGAATGAGGATCAAAGACTAGGCATCCTGGTTGGCTGAGGGTGGGGGGGCGAGCATGCGCACAAGACACAGGGCGCAGGTTAGGGCTCCGGCAGAGCCGCCGGTGGTCCAGCAGTTCGCTGGGTTTCCACGGAAGCGTCTTCATAAGCACCAGCCTCGAGGGTCTCTGCGCTTCCTCCAATTCTGCTATCTCCGGACTTCGGCCGCTCCCTGGAGGCTCACAGCAGCGCGCACAGTGCGCCTCCACCGCCCTGCTCCAGGGGCGGGAGCCAGGAAGGTTTAAGAGCCTGTCGCAGACGCTACTAACGATTTTTAGTTACTTAATTCTGCTAGAGCTTTGACAGGTCCCCATAACTTAGGGTTTATTTGCTTTCTCTTGAATGTCACATATAATTCTTGTCGAAATGTTTATTTGCCTAATGCAACTTTTAGTGCCTGGATAATTTATTACCCCTATTTGTCAGCCAGGAGGAAGGAAGGCTACTTTCAGCCTCTGGCTCAATTGTAGAAAGTAATACCAGAGCCCCCACGCTTTCATCTCCAACACAGAGAGGGGCCTGGACCACCGGGCCTCTTTCCCTGGAGAGAGAAAAGCCCACCCCACTCTGAGGCCTCCTGTCCCCTCCCACAGTCAGCAGGCTTTGTCCCACCAGAACCAGGAGTTCTGAGCTGAAAGCAGCCTCGGCAGTGGTAAATTGTGTCATCACATACCCTTTGGGGAAACCAAATCAATCCTCCATGCACAAGGTCAGTGCCAGACCAAATCGATTCCATGAGTTGTACTGGAATTCAATTACAGCATTACTAATTGCGCACCTACTATATGCCTGGTCTTTGCTGGCTGGAGATTTAGCAATAGACAAGCCGGCCTTTCTGTAGGAAGAGCTGGTGGCCAATCGGGAGACTGGTAGGTTTATACACCAAAAAGCACAACACAATTTGGCTGTAACTGGGAAGCTGGGGAGTATTGAGGGGTGTGTGTGGGGCGGGGGTATTATCACATGGCCTCTGTCCTGGGGAGCCAGCAGGGGGTGGGGGGAACAACATGAGAGGAAGCCTAGAGTGAATTCAGGAGGCATCACTCTACAGAGCCGACTCTGAGGTGGGTCAGTGGGTTGCCCTGGGAAGGCCTTGGGGAGAAGAGCTGGAGAGCAAAGGCTGGATCCTTGCAGCCTGGATGCTATTCGAGGACCTGGATCAGCACCAAGGCTGCACAAGTCCATGCACAGTGTGTTAGAAGAAACCGTGGCTGCTACATATGACCCTGAGCAGGGCTCAGGCTGGGGCTGGGGGACTGGGCCACCTTTGGGGCTGGGAGGGACTTTCTCTGAGGGTCTTTGCAGTTATGCGAGAGATAAAATGAGCTAACCCAGGCAGTGTGACACTCTAGGGAATTTGTCAGCCACATGCATGGGAGACAGTTGGCAGCCATTCAGTGTGGAAGCCAGTGACGGGAAGGAGGCCACAGGGGCTATTCCCATACAGGGAGCACAGACAAAGGCCAGGTCATGGGGCAGAGGAGGCCAGCTCAGGGGACACCCCTGAGGTGGCTGAGATGAAGGTCTGGGGAGGGCCTCTTTGGGGAGACGAACCTGCCAGGACTGGGGAGTCTGGGTCCCTGGGTCCTGCACAAGGGCCTGTCCTCTCACCTGCTCCCACCCACTCCCACTCCTGCCCTGATCCTCAGAAGTGGGTCCTGCCCTCCTGGTAGCTATGGGCTGCTGAGATGGTCTCTAAAGCTTTGCAATCCTTTCCAAAGGGGAGGACAGGGTCACATAGGGCCCTGGCCCTCCAAAGGGACAGGGAGGCATACAAGGAGACAGTGGTTCGCATGGATCTAGACATAGCAAGGCTGGAGGGGGAGCTGTGAGAGTCCCCCAAAGGGGCCTCAGAAGCTCTCCCAGGACCACTTCCCCCTGCCTGGCCAGACAGGCCATAATCTGTGTGGAAACCCCGGGAGCAGAGTCACGTTTCAAGGGTGGGCAGAATCTGCCATCTTCTAGAAACGCCTAGAACCTGATGAGTACAGAAACATCAGAATCTCACTGGCATCCCCTGAGCATAGCCAGGGGTGGCCACGAGCAGGACTGGAATGGTGTGGGGGTGGGACGGGGGCAGCAGAATAGTCACCACTGACTCCCTCTTCCCGCCGAGTCCCTCAGGGAACTCAGAACTTGCAGGCCCTTGGGATGAGCTGCAAGGACTTCAGAGGCAGCCAGGGGGGCAGTTCATGCGAGGGAGACCTGGCTCCAGTTCAGTTCAGATCCTGGCTCCACTAGGATCAGAGGTGACCTTGGAAGAAAAAAAAGTCTCCTCTTTATATATACATTTTTTGGAGCGGGGGCAGGGTCCACATTCGGTGATGCTTCGAACGTACTCCTGGCCCTGCACTCAGGAATTGCTCCTGGAGGTGCTCCGGGGACTGTACGGGATGCCAGAGATTGAACCCTGGTCAGCCACATGCAGGGCAAACGCCCTACCCCCTGTACTATTGCGCTGGCCCCAATCTTGAAAGAAATGTTTTAAACAGTCTTTTTTTTTTTTTTTTTTTTTTTTTTTTTTTTTTTTTTTTGCTTTTTGGATCACATCCGGTGATGCACAGGAGTTACTCCTGGCTCTGCACTCAGGAATTGCTCCTGGCAGTGCTCGGGGGACCATATGGGATGCTGGAAATTGAACCAGGGTCGCCCCGTGCAAGGCAAATGCCCTACCCGCTGTGCTATCGCTCCAGGCCCTAAACAGAGTTTTAATCTAAATAGAGATGCTGATAATCAGGGGATCTCTGACACCCGAGACTCAGAAGCGCTCACAAAATCGATAACTTCTTGTATTTCTGACCACTATGAGCTGATAAAGCTGCTCTAAAAGTTCCAACCTGTGATATCCCTGCCACGTTCAGTCACCTGGGTCTGGTATAGTCCATTGTCTCTCTCGAGGGGAGAACAGTAGTGCCCCAGGCCTCTGTGAGCACAAGGTCACCCCAGATTCTGACCACACACAAGCCAAGCCAAGGTCCTATTCTCAAAGGGGGGTGGGGGAGGTCTTACTTTCCTCCTAAGTGGCAGAAAATAGTCATCAGCGACCACATCTCAACTCTTTAGTTCATTCCTCAAGTGCAGCTGTAGCCTGGAAGCCCCTGTGCTCACAGGAAGTCTTCTGACCAGTGAGGACCTCGCCTGGGGTCAGCGGGTGGGGGGACTTGCTCAAGAAACCTCCTTCCCAAGGCCCAGGGGCTCCTGTTCCCCACTTCTGTGCTCATAAGCTCTCATTTCCTGAGCACCTGAAGGAGGCACCCCAGTGAACAGACCCCAACTCTTCCCATCCGTGCCAAGAAACAGAAACCCTCAAATAACAAAGAACCCAGAAGTCATTGCTAATCACATTTGCATAATATGATTCTTTTTCAGCAGATTTACCTTCCTAATTACGCTTGTCTCTAGACAATATTAAAGTGATTTTGTATTCCCCGAGCACTCTGGTGATGAGTGGGGCAGCTCCAGAAGTGGGTGGGGAGCTGGAGGCTGAGGTTTTGCCACAAAGTGGATTATTTCCTCCCAAGTGAGGAATTAATAAGGCCCACCTACATTCCTGATGGCAGAGACAGGGACCCGCTGGTGTTTGGACACAATTCCACAGCTACAGAGGGTGGCTGCAGGCCTCACCTCGTTTTATGTTCCCAGGGACCCTATACCCAACAGATGGGTCGAAAAACTGAGTCCTTGTCCAAGAATGTTCCGGCCAGTGTCAGGACTCAAACCCAGATCTCCTGAGGTCAAGGGTGTTGGAATATTGTATGACTGAAACCCAACCAAAAACAACTTTGGAACTTTGTGTCCCATGGTGATTCAATAAAAAATTAAGAGGAAAAAGAGATTCTTTAGGGAGGAAAAGCTCCGAGCTCTCCTATTCTTATGGTACCACCTCTACTACAAATGTGGAAGTGGAAGAAAAGGAAAGTCATGCCCCGTTGCCCAGGCCTCCCTGGATGGGGTTCTGGGTGTGTAGAGAACTAGAAACATGATTTGACTTTTGCAGGAAGAACAGGATGGGATGGGATGGGAGACCTATCACCAGCACAAACCTGAAGGGCTTTTGCTCCTGGAGGGTTGCCTCAAGATATTTCTGGATTCCTCGTGCATAAGCCTGGGCCAGCCGATAGGAGGATGAAAACAGGAGGTTCAATAACCCTCATCATCCCAATCACCAGCTATGGGTGAGACTCTGAACCCACCCATGCTGGTTGACACAGAAGTGATTCGGCGGAGATCAGCCATTACCAGATCATAGTATTGTCCCACTGCTACTAGGGACTGGAGAGTTAGTCTGTTGCCATCTAATGGATCCAGGGCCATTAATCATTGTGTAACAGAAGTGCAACCAGGGGGCATTTTATGCAAAGTGGGGTGGACCCTCTCCTTGGGGTATCCCCATTGCAGGGGAACTGGAATAATCAAGGAATCTCAATGAATCTGGACTTTAATTCAGCCTGGCAATGTCTTCACCCCCAAAGACCTGACATGGTGTGTGTGTGTGTGTGTGTGTGTGTGTGTGTGTGTGTGTGTGTGTGTGTGTGTTGGGAGGGTGGTGTTGGGGAAGGTGGGATCCTGAAGTTGTGTTTCCCGAACGAACAGATAGAAGGTACATTTCCACCCCACCACCTCTAAAAATACTCTTCCCGAGTAAATGGCAACTCCTGACCCAACCCTCGGTGGCCCTAGAGACACTCTTCCTTCATGGAATTTGCTTGGGGCTTTGGAGAAAATAAGCTCAAGTCTTAGGCCTATTGGGAACCCTGGGCAGCCTCCAATGGAGAAGGTTCACCTTAGGGCACCAATAGTGCTATGCAAGGCCAAGGACAACCTTCTTTCTGGTGTCTCTGGAAAGAAGATCCCCTCACCTGTGCGGCCTGGCACCCTTCAATTCCCTGAGCTCTAAGAAGAAAAGGGCAAGAGCGAGAATTTGCTCTTTGCATCAACTGGGACATCGGACTTCTCAGCCCTCTGGCTCGGACTGGAGCTAGGCTTGGACTCTCTTGGACCCCCAGTTGGTAAGTGACAGTGTACAGGACTGCTCAGGTCCCCACTCACGGCACCAATCCCTCCTGACAAATCTCTGTCCTGTTGCTTCCAATCCTCTGGTGGACAATGGCTACCCCAGCCACCACCTTTGCTAAGCCCCCACACTCAGGCTTAGTCTTCTCACTGGCTTTAGGAAGTGACTGCTCAAAGCCAGACCAGCCCCACCCACTGCCTGCAGACAGTGGCAGCCCTAGTCCTGTTCCTGTGATTAGTTCTGCCCTTCCTGGGAGATAAAGAGTGCCATTATGGAATCAGTGTGCAAATGTTCAAATCCCAGCTCCATGTCTGAAGAACTATATCACCTTGACAAGTTTCTCTTTGCATTTCAGTTTCATCTCTGAAAAAGTGGATTTGATAGTAGTGCCCAATGTGGAAGACTATTTTGAGGACAAAGTATGTGAAGTACTAAGATTAGCCCCTAGGACCTAGTAAGTGCCCTCTTGACTGTGCTCAGAAGACCGTAGGTAACCAGGGATCAAACCAAGCCTCTGGCAAATGAAGCACAAACCGGGGCTCTGGGAAATAAGGCCACACTTTGAGCCACCTCCCCAGCTCAGTAGGTGCTCTCTGAAGTACCTCTTCAAATCCTACTACTACACCACCAGTTATAATTCCTATGATTATTGCTCTCACGGTGCTCACAGGGACCATATGCAGGGCTGGGGATTGAGTCAGTGCCAGCTACATGTAAAGCCAGCACCTAACCCCTGAGCTGTCTCTCTGGCCCTCTTAGCTTTAACTTTAACCTCATGAAGTCCCCAGAAGCCTACCGAGGGTGGTCCCAGTTCAAACCCTACCAAACACTCATCCTTTTCCTTCCTTCTTTTTCCGGCCCCAAGCTCAGCATCTCCATAGTGCCTCTGCAGGTTTCTCTTTCTGATTCATTTGTCTTAAACCTGTCCTAATATCTACACTCAAGAGAGAATACCAGCAAAGGGACAGGCTCTCCCATCACAGTTCCACCCCAGGGGTCCCCTCATCCTTCCCAGATCTCTCCTCAGTCATTCACTGAGTCACAACTCAGAATTAGAACCTGGACTCAAGAGTCCTACACTGAAATCTGGAGCCTGCTACTACCTGTGCAGCTGTGGGTAAAGCCCCGCACCTCTGTGTTAAACTTTCATCCTCATCGAGTGAGTCCTTGATTCTTGATTCCTGCCACTGACAGTTGTAGGAAGATCACAATATTACTTATGCATCTATTGTTGCTGTGCCTGCGTTGGGTGGCCACCAGCCCATCCGCAGTGACCCGAGGGTCCCCTGAGTGCATTCGGGACTGATCACCATGCCCCCACCCCGGCCAGTTGCCAGAGAAGGACAAAAGAAAGAGGGAATCGGGGCCACCAGGCTGGTTGTTAAAAGAGTGGCCATTTCTTCAAGTCTCACAGCATTAGTTACAGAGAAATCATGAAGGGTTGAGGGTAGCGATCACACGTAGATGTGGTTGAACATTATCACAAACAATGAACAGATGTAAAGCTCTTCCTTCAGGGAAAGTTCTTTGAGGAGATATTCAAGGACAAAATCTAAGTGCTCAGCATTCTAGATTCCTGCTAGGAGATCCGCACAAGGGCAGAATTCCATCCAAGGCTATATTTCTTTCCCCTTTCCTTAGCCAGTATCAATTTAAACAATCATCTTAAATTTACTTCATAATAATATTTCTAGTCATTTTGTATGGACACACTAAGAGATATATTGTGCTTAATAGGTGGCTCTTCCTGGGAACATCTTGATATATATCCCAGACTACAGTCCTCAGGCCAGGTTAGTCTTTCCTAACCCCAGCAGGGTCCTTATTCAGTTACTTCTTTTGGGCTCATGACAGAGTTTGTTCCATGACCATGCTCTTAATTCATTATACTTTTTATATCATTTAGCCTGTCCCTTTTTCATGATGCCAGGGTAGCTTGTGACTTGCCCTGGGTCCACCCGAGTTCCTCATTGGGACCCTCCTTAAGGGGGTGTTAGGAAACAAGAGCAACTGAGGCCCAAGTCAAGTAAATATGACGGACACCCAGGAGGAAATATTATTTGTAATCCATTAACTTTCAAGTTAACTGTCTTCCTGTCTCAATACAAAAGTGCACTACACTAAAATAAACTATGCAAAGGACATACAGGAAAGAGAAAAAGCAATATTTCGCTTACATATACAAAATCCAGAGTCCTCAGAAGAATTTGACTTTACAAGTCATAGGGTCTGATTTGGGGATATGAGCAAGTAACAGATAGGGGAAGAAGAGCACAAAGGAGAGGTTAAAGACAGAGCATTGGGAGTACCTGATGGAATTGGGTGTGCCTCAGGAGCACTATGGTGAGAGTAACTCAATAAACCTAAGCTCTGTGGGGGGGGAGAAACAAACTGGTTTGTTGGATAATAAACCAGTGTTATCCAACATCTATCGTTAAGAGCAGTGGCAGATGCTATAAAGACAAGTCCTGATAATTCTAGCAATCTGCACCAACACAGTTGTTCTCATTCATGAGAGAGTTGAGGGAGATTGCTTCTGTTTAGTCAGTGGTTTTCCTTCACATGATGATTGGGGGTCCTCAGGTTACATACTTCTTATGGCTTTGCTATTCCTTAAAGGCATGCAGGCCAGAGCGATAGTCCAGCAGTAGGGCATTTGCCTTGCATGCAGCCAACCAGGGTTTGGTCCCTGACATCTCCCTTAAGGTCCCCTAAAAACCACCAAGAATGATTTCTGAGTGCAGAGCCAGGAGTAAGTCCTGAGCATTGTCAAATGTGGCCCCCTCAAAAACAAATAAATTTAAAAATAAGTAAAGGCATGAAGCTCTTTGCATCCAGACAAGAAAGAGAAGGTAGGCATGCCTTGTTTTTATTACCCCTCTGATCCAGAAAGAACATGCACTATACCCTCTTGTGGCTCACTGAGAAGACTCTACCTGAGGGCCCAGATGTCAGGGAGATTAGGAATAGCAGCAGTCCCTGGTGGGCAGCTTGTCCCAGACCCAGTCCTAAGGATGGAGGACCTGAACACAGACTAGCAGTGGGCAGACACCTGGTGCTCAGTGCTTAGGTTCATGGATCTAATCTGTGAAGTAACATGAAATTCCAGGGGAGGGGGAATGAGGAGAGGCCCAAAGGGCGGGAGCATATGCAGGAGGCCCAGATTCAATCCTCAGCACCACCTGGTCCCCCAAGAACCTCCAGGATCTACCCCTGGAGCAACTGCAAGAAGAGTAGCTCCTGAGCACTGAGGGGTGCAGCACACACACACACACACACACACACACACACACACAGAGAGAGAGAGAGAGAGAGAGAGAGAGAGAGAGAGAGAGATCTTGGGTGCACAACAATTCTAGCCACCACAATTCCCCCACCCTGTGACTGTGGCTGTTTTATGAAGAGCTGCTCTGTGAAATAGAAATAACAATGTCGATATTCCAGGGCTGTGATGAGCACTGAATAAAGATGTGAAGGTAAAAGCTTTCTTACCAGTCTCTTTTCCTCTTGCATCTCAGTCCTCAGCTGCCCTTAGAACACTGCTCAGGACCCAGTCCTCTCAGGGTTCCCCCTAAATGGGGGACCACCTGGGACTCAACCTCCTGCTCAGCAGAAAACCAGTCCCTGCCACCAGCTTCCTCCCGACCCAGGCATGTTGGAGGAGCTCGACCTTCTTTGACCTCCCAAGAGCCACTACAAGCAATTCTCCAGGTCAGGTTCCCCTGATCTATTCAAGATCAGAACAGGCTGTTTTCTGCCTCCCTCTCCCTGGGGACAATATGAACTCAAAGTCAGAAAAGGGAAAAAAAGGAGGAAGGTGGGTTGTCTGCCTTACCTCTCCTTTCCCCAGGACTCTTTGCTAACACAAATGACATTTCAGACTGCTTTCCAAGTCTCCCCTCCCGCCAGCCACTCAATTCCTGCTAATTCCCACTCCCACTTTCTTCTGGGCTATTTACTATGCAGAGGATTTTATTTTCAGGAACAGGTCTGCCAGACAGTTGGACCACAGATTTAAGCATGGCTCTTCTGAAAACCAGGTTTCTTAAAGATAAGAGGAGGCTTTGTGGACAGCATTGAAACTGTTTACATCATCTAGTACGTTTGTCCCTTTAGACAAGAGAGAAAGAAGAGGCCATGTTGGAGGCAGTCACAGAGTGCCGTGAAGGAAGGCAGTGGGGAAAACAAAAAGAAGGAGGTTTGATTGCGGCCAGGATACAGTCAGGCCACCACCTCCACCCTCTTCCTCCAGAATAATGTAGATTTGAATTCCTTTGTCTCGTGATATAAAATGTCTTTATTCAAAGGTTACCTTTTCTGTCTTGATGTCTAGTTTTGATTTTACATGTACTGTCATGTCTTTGGGGACAAATATTTCCTTTAATACATTTACAAATAAGTGCATTACTGAATGCACAGTGAAAATGGTTTTTTAGCCTTTTAATATGACACTGACTTCTCTAAAGCCAGTGTTTTTAAGATAAAATGTTGAGGTGTTCTTTAAAGAAAATTGTTGATGGTCACAAAGGGGTCATCATTCTCTTTGCCACCATCTTTGATATCTTCTGAAATTTGTGTTATATGGTCGCATAATGCTAAACATTTAAAAACTATAAATGTGAATACTTCATTTCTAGTCAACCTATCCCGACACAATAATATATGTGTCCAATGATGACAATAAAGCCTTACAAAGAAGATCTGAGTTCCTTTTTTTTTTTCACGTATTTATTTTTGGTTTTGGGTCCATGCCCAGTGGTGCTCAGGGCTTACTCCTGGCTCTGAACTCAAGGATCACTCTTAGTGACACTCAGGGGACCATATGAAGTTCTAGGGAGTCAAAAATGGGTCTGCTGCATGCAAGGTAAATGCCCTACATGTTATACTTCTTGTTCTCTTTGTCTGGTGATAATTTTCTTTTCTTTCTTTTTTTTTGTTTTTTGTTTTTTATTTTTTGTTTTTTGTTTTGAGGCCACATCCAGCAGTGTTCAGGGCTTTCTCCTGGCTTTGAACTCAAGGGATCACTCTTGGTGGACTCAGGAGGCTATATGGATTACTGGATACCTAACCCAGATCAGCCACATGCAAGACAAATGCCCTACCCACTGTACTATCACTCTAACCCCACTGACTGTGCAATTCCTCAACCTTCCTGAAACTCAATGTCTTTAGCTATAAAACAGGATCCCAAAGCCTACCTCACAGAATAATTGAGAGAGACACTCAAACCCTGAATATACAATGCAACTAGAATATTGGATTATGAGAGTAGTGAAGCTAGTTTAGTCAAAAAAATGGTCATTCCTTTGCCTTCCTCCCTCCAAAATAAATGCAGAAGAACTTGGAGTCAGAAAATTGTGGATTTTTCTTATTAAAAATTACCTGGGAATTTGGAGGCTCAAAGATATGACTCAGAGGTACAGTGTTTGACTTCCATATGGAGTGAAGTCCTGGGTTCAATCCCTGGCACCACAAAAAAGGGGCCATATTTTTTTCAGAGTATAAAGGAGAACATTGAGTATCTCTTTAAGCAGAAGAAACTTTGCAGTGATGCTAAGGACAAGTCAGAGCCACGAGACAGAAAAGGGGAGGGGAGGGTACAGCAGAAGAAAATCTTTGTTTAAATATAATATTAGGTTAATAATATTGGAGTTTTTAATCCGTAAGACAGCAAACACATACAGTTTCATCTAAGTTAAATGTTATCGCTCTGACCACTGCTACTTAAGCTGTGTTCGCCAGGTCTAAATTCTGTCTCAAGCATCACTCTGCCCATCAAGTCCATACAACAGCAGAGTGACTACTGTGATAAAGCCTTTCTACAGTAAAGAAGGCTGGTGTGTGGCTCAGAGGTAAAACACAGATCTTAAAGGTGTGAAGCCCTGGATTCCATCCCTGGAACCAACAACAACAGCAACAACAGCACTCCATGGTTAAGGAAACTCCAGCACAGAGAGGTTTAGTGGTGTGCCTGAGACCACATAGTGAGCACTGAAGCTGGGATCCACACCCAGGCAGCTGCAGAGCCCATGGTTGAAAGGAGCATATTTACTCCCTTCTGTCTGCATAATTGGGAGACCTCAGGATGAAGATCTCCCGCATCCATTCGACTCTCAGTGATCATGGAGGAGTAAGGCTGCAAAGCCAGGTTGGGGGAGGGGGGTTGGAGATGTAGCCTGCAGCTCTGAGCCTGCCCTAGGAGGTGATGTTGCTCCTTCCAGAGCTTTCAAGGCAGGTTCCAGGCCCCACCCACTTTCCTGAGCAACTCATTTCCCCGTCCTTTGTGGCATGACTCTCATAAAACTATTCATTTCTTAATTCCGATGGCAGAAAGGAATTTAATCAAGTTGCTTGAAGATGACGCCAGCCTCCTGCTAAGCCAGCTGCCTCCCGAGGGTCATTGGGAGACAACGCCCTGTTAATATTTAGCTCCAACAGCAAACATTATGGCTTTCAATTTAGAAGATTATGCTTCTGGTTAGTTATGTATCATATGTGTGCGCGCTCGCTGGGTGGCTCAGCTCATCAGTGCGGGAGCATTTTGCCAGGGTTATAAAAAATGCCATTTTCTCTGTGAGCCCTTTCCACTCAGTGATCCAGTGAAGTAACATCGGGATCAAAACCATGTTCTGAAAAAATAATTGATCTACTCAGAAGCTCACAGACCCGCATCCCAACCACCCAGAAGAGCCATTTTCAGAAGCCAGGGGCCAAGGTGGGGGCAGCCGCAGGGAAGCGACCATCTGGGGCTGTGCATGTCTGCGATCACGGGGACGCCAGGCTGGGATCTGTCCGTGGTGCTGAACCCAGGCTGGCCCAGAATTGCCTGGAAGCGCAAATAAATCCTGGCTGGAGGGACTGGCCGATTGTCTGGGGAGCTGTGCCCGTTCTACAGTCTTGGATCATTACACTTTCCCTCTTTCCAGAGCTCCCAATCCTCTCTCTAATTCTGGATCAAATGCTCCAAGTGCCTTCTCTCATACTTGCTCTCTCTGGCAGCTGCCTTCATCCTGAGCAGTGCATTTCCACTCGCCTTTCTGTGATTTTTCTTTCTTTTTCTTGTTTGGATGCTTCGAGTAGCACAGAGCCTCTGGTGGGCCTGAGAATTTCTGGATTTCAGAAATACAACCCATCCCTACTCCCTCTACTTTGCTCCCTCTTCCTCAATTTCCCTTTCTGAGTCATCTGCATTCGCAGTTGCCCTCCTCCCCTTCTCTATCTTCCTCTCCTTCTTTCCCTGTCTCCTCTGACTCTAACCCCTCCTTCCTCCTTGACATGCTTTCAATCTTTCTTCCTCCCTCCATACTCCCCCCTCTTTCTCCTCCCCCTTTCTCCACTCCCCCTCCCACCTATCAATTCCCAGCTTCCACCAGCTTTCCCCCTTTCTGCTCTGTCTCTGTCACCTGTCTCCTTCATGTTTGCCCCTTCTTTTCATCCTTTGCCCCTCCGTTATACCTTTTCTCTCCTCTCTCACCATTTCTCTTCATATCTATTTGCTTTCCTCCATCTCTAGCCTCCTCTTCCTCCCCTGTTCTCTTTCTCTCTTGGCCTCTCCCCCATTCTCTCCCTGCCATTCCCTCCTCCTATCTTTGCCTCACTCCATCTCTCTCTCCTTCTCTCCCCACCACCCAATTCTTTCATGCTCCTTTCCTCCCTCTCTACATCTCTCCTCCCTTTTCCCTTCTCTGCACATGATCTCCTTTCTGGGAGCCCCCAGCTGCTGGGTGAATTCATTTCAGCAGCTATTAGGGATCAGCACCTGCCTTGATACTTGGTGGGAAAGATGAGTTTGAGATAAGATGGGCTGTTTCAATCTCAGCACATCTGTAATTGCATTACCATTAAATTGCAGCATTTTCCAAAGGTGAGAGCCCAGGACCCGCATGCCGAGAGTCTCCTGTGAGTCTACTGCTAGGTCCTGTGCAATGTTGCAGCCCCAGGCAGAGAGGAGAGTGGACCCGGCCTTATTTGGCCACTGTGTCAATCTGCTTTGACGTCAGGTCCCTTACTTTCCATTTTTTCAAAGGCAAAAAAAAAAAAGAACTCCTGGGGTCATTATTTCTAACATGCTCTTCTCTCAGGTAAAGAAACTGAATCTCTGAAGAAGGAAAGGAATTGCCCAAGGTCACATAGGTATGAGTCACTGTGTCCACTGATGTCCCATGTTCTTTAGATTTTCTTCCAGTTATAAAGATAGCAGTGGGAGGTGGGCCAGGAACAAAATAGAATTCAGAACTTTCTGGTTCTTGAAGGGATGGTCCAATTTGTCAACAAGGGACTGCTAGATCGAGTGGGCAGGATCTAGCACAGAGGACACAGGGTGGCAGTATCGTGGCTTTTTGTGGTCCAGTCTATTGGGCCAGGGATCCAGAGACAGTGATTCAACCTATGAAGAGGACAAAATGGCAAATATGGGGTAAGGGGTCAGCAGGAAGTGTCTGGAACCCATCTCCAGCCAGATGGGTAGTCTGCAGGCCTGAACTCCATTCCCGGCAAGGACCTGGGAGGCACAACCAGGAAATCCAGGCCAAAGATGGTATCTGATCCAAGGCAGTAAGACAGGGGCTGCTAATAGTTTGCACCAGTATGGAAGTGCTCATGGAGAGGCAGGAAGGGTGATCAGCTGAGAGAAAGGGGGTTAGAATAGACTGAGCAGGAGAGGCAGGAGGAAAATGCCATCTGGGATGGATTCAGAGGGAGAATCAAGTATCCATTGCAAAGTGGACATCAGGAAAGGCTTTGGACGGGAGGGCAGGAGAGAGGAGCAGATGAGCCTAAGGAAGGGTCTTGCCAGCACAGAGCACCCCCAAAGAGCTGTGGGAGGCTTTATAGGGTGTTGTCACCCGGCACGGAGACCACTGGGCCCTGTTGGGACTGTTGGTGCCCTGATTCCTGATCGATATAGGAATCAAGCACAGTAAGGCTTGTCTTGCCCACTGACTGCCAGTCAGCCCAGGGGAGGATGTCTTTGGGGCTGGACGGGTGGGGGATGTAGGGATATTATCACCAAAGTGATCTCTAGGAACCCAGGGATACCCACCGTCCCATTCCTGGTGCCTCTAAGCAGACAGCCAAGAGGTGCTAAGCCTCACCACATCATCCCCAGCTCCGGGGCTGGGAGGCCAGCAAGCAAACAAACAAACCACCCACAAATGTGTCCCCATGCCCCAGGGTCAGCGTGCAGCAGTGGCTACACCTGCTTTGGCAAATCAGTTACTTTGAAGCCCAGCCTGATGCAAAGAGAGCATGCAGTAGCCAGGGACAAAATAGGGGGGCTTAATGATGTGAAATAGCTCTGTGTGTAATCTGGGTGCGCTACAAGGGCTGCTGAGAGCCTCTAAAAGCTTTCCTGGGCCGGCCTGCCTCTGAGCTGGGCCCATTATGTTGTTTGCTGCCTTGTGATCAGGATGAAGCCAGCCCTTGCCGGCCTGGCTCCAGTCACATTGCTCCTTTTTCCCAGTGCCAGGCCCCCACGGGGCCCCCACCATGGGTCAGTGGGCACAAGGCCAATAGACCCGGCAATTCTTAGATAAATCAATTAGTATAAATGAGCTTAGTGATGTACAATGCCCTTGCTCCACTGCGTGCCTTCTGAACTATTAGTTCTCCGGAGAAGATTAATTACGGGAGCGCCATGCTAATGCTCTTTTAATGGAATCTGTTATTTAAGTTTAAGAAGAGCAGGTATTGAATGGATGGGAGTTAGATACCTCTCATGTGCATCCCAAATCAGGGGCGATGGATGGAGCAAACATCCAGATAGACCTGTTGAAGTATCGGGGGAGATCCATGAACACACGGATCCCTACAGAAGGTTGCCCTGGGTCGCCCAAGTTTCTCCCCCGAGGCACTGATGTGTCGGAGGCTTAACTAAGCCAGGGACAGGTATCATCCGCACCTTATACTTGGTGGCCTCTGGAGCTCAGAGAGCTGACAACACTTTCCCAGAGGAGCACAGCCAGGAAAGGAGCAGGAGCTGCAGAGCAGAGAACCAAGAGGGGTCTGCACCAGGTCTCAGGAACTGTAGCAGTCTCCTGGGCACCCAGCTGACACCCCTCTGTCCTCCCTACCCCCTACCTCTCTCTTGCTCTGGGTACCCAGACTTCTTTTCCTCATGGCACTTTGACCACCTGTCAGGATTTCCTGGTGCCCGGGGGTTGGTATTCACTGGCTGCAATGTTGATGGGCTGGGATGTCCATAGGCTGAGTCATCTCCCTGCCTCTGGAAGTTCAGGAGGGCAGGGCAGGGCCCCCCTCCCCTCCTGCTTACCAGCACAGGCAGGCACTCACACTGCATATGGTCTCACTGCAGGCGGGCTGAGAGAGGCTGGGGGCACGGGGGGAGTGGGGTGGGGGAGGTGTCCCCGTGACATGGCGGGCTCCACAGCCGTGTTCTCCTTTGCCAGGGTTCAGTAAACAAATGTAAGGTTGGTTACAAATTATTTCTGCCATCTTTCATACAAAGCAGTGAACAGCTGGCTGAGCTACAATATATCAATTGTATAAATTCCGAGGGCATTTTCATGTTTCAATCTCCTTATGTATTTCTAGCTGACCAAACTTGTTCAAATTGTCATTAGCTGCAATCCCATCAGCTGGCTCATCGGGGAGAAGGCAGCGGCTGGGCTTTAACTCCTGGGGAGCCAGGGAGGGGATGGGAGCTCCGAGGGAAAGCTGCTGGCGCTGCTCTCGGCCCTCACCCCTGTCTTTTCCATGGGGGTCTGTTTGTCCACCTCTGCCCAATTTCTCTATCTGGTCATATCGTCCCCATGCAGGACCGTAAGGTAAATCTGCACCCTGATGTCTGGGTGGCGGGAGCCACGTTAACACCGTCTCTCTGCACGTTCGCTATGACAGGGGGAAAGGGGGTGTAGGGAAGAGGGGGCTCAAAGTCAAAACATTATAATCCAGTTTATAATTCAGCTGAGTAAGGGGAGAAAGAAAACATTCGATGCTCTTTCCTGCTGTAGCCAAAATTTGTTCGTTCCTTATATAAGAGGCAGAGGCCAGAACACCGCAGACAGCCCCAGTTCCTGAATATATAAATGAATGAATGAATGAATGAATGAATTAGATGAGCACACTCAATCTGGAACCCCACCACTGGCTTCCATCATGCTTCTGTTGTTGTAGTCTAGGGCCAATCCTAACCACTCTGAGCCTTAGAGATCCCATTTTTAACTCAAGCAAAACATTGTGGGGGGCAGGGGTTCCATGGTCCCTCACCCAACAATTCCCCATGGGGGCAGAATGCCTCAGGGCTCTCAGGACCATGCACGGACTGGCCACGGTCGATGGAGAAGTGACAGCAGCTGAGACAGAGATTCTGTTTAATTCATGGTGATGCGAGCTCTGGTTTGTCCTGCCCGATAAGAAGATGATTCACCGCCCAGTGCTAGAGCCCCAGAGCCTGCTTTCCTCCAACACTGCATACCCGCCTGCCTCTGGGGTAGAGACAGAGCTCCGACCCACAGGCCCAGAAAGGGAAATGTGGTCCCTTTTCTGAAGACAAGAAAGGCATGTCTGAAGGAGAGCACAGCACTGGCAGAGAGCTGCCCGGAGGGGGCATAAGAAGTGAGCCCAGGAAGCAGAACATTCGCCGGTGACTCAGGACAGGGAATGGCTGTTGGATTCTGTCCAGCCTGGCTTTAGGGATAATAGGTACTGGGGGACGTCCCAGTGTAGGATACCTGTCTTGCAGACCTGGAGCTGTGGGCTCGAGCCTCCACATGACCTCACAGGCTAAGAAGATCCTCTCAGCACCAGCATTTGGGGGTCCCAGTACCACAACCATGTGGGCGACCATCAGGGATGTCCCAATCAAGGGAACTCAAGGGAACGAGGGTGCACAGCCCCCAGCATGCCCCACAGCTGAGTGTGCAACTCCAGGTGAGACCTACGCTCGGGTGTGAGACCTCAGTGAGCCCCACAGTCAAGTGTGAGACCCCAGTGAGCCCCACAGCCAAGTGGGCAACCCCCGATCATTACCACAACAAATGTAAGGGGGAGACCTTTATTTATTTTCATTGAGATTTTGTGGTTTACAGGACTATTAATACTGGTCTGTCATGCACACAGTTCCAACCCCACACCTATCACCAGTCTACTCATATCCCTCCTGGTAAGGGAAAAAATTAATTAATGAATTTTCTTTTTAAGAACAGCAGTACACCCCTTAAAGGAGGTGTTCAGCCCAGGACCCTCCCAAACAGAGCCCTGGCAACGAAAACCTCCCGCAGTTCACAGTTGCCCCCATGCTCCCAGCCAGATCCCACTGCTCGGGACAAGCCTCATCCAGAAATTAATTTGCTGAAAAACTCATGTATGCAGATCTTGTAGCTCAAATCTCCAGGCTTTTGTGGAGTCAGGATGGACCACCTCCCCCCATCTCCACATATTCCCAGAAGACTTCGTCGTCACACACACACACACACACACACACACACCAAAGCTGCCACCCAATTAAAACTTTATTTATTTATTTATTTATTTTTGCTTTTTTTGAGTCACATTTGGTGATGCTCGGGGGTTACTCCTGGCTCTGCACTCAGGAATCACTCCTGGCGGTGCTCAGGGGACCATATGGGATGCCAAGGATCGAACCCAGGTCGGCCATGTGCAGAGCAAATGCCCTACCCACTGTACCTGCCCCTGCCCCCCAGATTAAAATTTTAATTTTAACTCCACCCACTTAAAATTTCTGAACTTTCTGAAGTGACATTTCAAACTCTACAACGCTGATAAACCAGATTGGATGGGATGTAATGTACAAGGCAACCAATCTTGATTAACAAAAAAATATAAACACAGAAGCCGTAACCTACAAAAATATTTTAGCAATCTCTTATACAAGAACTTAATGGCTTCAAGGTGAGATACAGCAATCTTCACTAACTTTCTTCTAAGGAATTATATTTTTATCATTTTCTTAGCAAATTCTTGATAACAAGCAATATTAAGTAAATGCTTGAGGTCCTGTGATGGGGGTAGGCTTGGGAAAGGGATGGTTGGGAAAATTGGAGACAACGGTGGAAGGAAGGTTTAATGGTGGTGGGATTGGTGTTGGAATATTGAATCCCTATAACAAATCATCACCACCACCATGCTGGATCCAGACCCACAGCAGCTATAAGATTATTAATGCATTTTGTTGTCAGCTCCTAAATGTGGCATCAGTGATGGACAGTTGCTCTTCTTGTTTGACAAATGAGAAAATCGGGGCTCCTAGAAAATGCCAGGCTTCCTCCACAAAGAGTGGAAGGGCCGGATTTTGTCTCTCTTGAAGCCCACATTCTTTTCTTTTCACTTCCAGTATCACACTCAGGGCCTGGTGCCTGCTAGGCCCTTTCCACAGCCCAGAGCCTGTGTGCCCATGTCCCCAGTGCCCCTGCTTCTTCTCGGGGGTGAGCACTCCAGATGCCAATCTGGTCATAGACAGTGGGGCTCCACCCTCCCACCCTTCATCACTATGCCTCCTCAGGGGTTCAGCTTTCTAGGGCTCTGAGTCTTCAACTTCTTCTTAGTGAGAGCCAGCAAAGGCACCAGACCCTAGGACCTTTGTGCCACCTTGCAGGGGTGCCCTGACCCCAGAAGGGTGATGGAGTGGTAATGAAAAACAGTAGCCAAGAAAGTGGTTGGGGGGGAGACATCTAGTTAGAGGGGTCAGAAAACCGAAGGCCTTAGAGAAGCACCCCAAGGCCCCAGTTGTATTGCTCCTACCACCTCCACAGCCTCAGCAGTCCTCAAGTTCACCACAGCTCCTATTCCTGCCCACCTGTGCCCCATGCTTGAAGCCAGCAAGCTGCTCACCTTACCCACCCCGCCTCCCCACTGGGAAAGGGGCTCAGGGGAGGACCCACGGAGCCAGAGCAACCAACTCGGCTCCAGCCCCTGCTCTGCTGTGTATTCCGCTGACCTTCGTGCCCTCCTCAACTCCAGCTTTCACACCACAGACCAGAAACCCTGATACATCACCCACCAAACATCTCCGTTGCATGCGCACCTGGGGTCCACATTTCACATCCTTATTCACCAGTACCACTGTCATTTCTTTATTCGTACAAATGGGGGAGTTCCGTGTTTCACATGACTTCTTTTGGCTACTAAGCCTATCCCCTGGCATCAAGCACTAAGAAACAGCCATCACTCCCGCAAGCACCACCCTTTCCCAGCACAGCTCAGAGTCGGCGGCTGGCCCCCAGAGAAGAGGGGGCACAGGAGCTTCCCAGCAACCCCAGACTCCCCGTTCACCGTCTTTTCCCCTCAGTTCAGCCTGCAGCACTTGAAGCCCAGACCTGACATGCGGGAGGCGGTGGGTGGAGAGAGGGTGTGTGCGCAGGTCGTGCAAGCCCCCTCAGCGCTGATCTCTCGGCTCTAGGGCCCAGGCCCCTGCAGAATGGTCCCTTCTGCATCACACGGACCCCTGCCCCCACTGCCCTGGAGGGGGATCCACAGAGAAGAAAACCACCTTGTCTAGAAGGGGGGGGGGCTCCCCTCCCACCTCCTGCTCGAATTTAGGTCACCTAGCACAGGGTCACTGAGACAGGTCAACAGGATGAGCACCCGGCCTGACACAGAGATGCCCATTCACCACTTTGCAGCAGAGGCTTGAGAGCAGCAATAACCCCCGTTCCCCTCCCCCACCAGGATCTGACTCGGCTCCCCTGACATGCTCCCCATCTCCGTGCAAATTGGGAGCACTCCACGGTAATCCCGCCCGCCCGTGCCCAGCCTCAGCAAGCTCGGAATAAAAGAGCTGACTCTGAGTCACGGCACTCTCGCCCCGCGCCCCATCCCCCCAGCGCTCTCCCCGAGCATTGGGAGCATCTGTGAGGAGAGGAGAAGCCTAGGACCCCCCTCCTGAGTCCCTGGCCTCGTGGGGGTCTGCCCCTGTGCAGGACTCCTGTAAAACTGATTCCCAGCATTTATGGTGACCTCGGGGCAGTCAGCCTAGGGTCCCCATACTCCTCACAACAGTTCCAGCCAGGGAGGAGTTGGGGCCCAGGTTTCAGATAAAGAACAGAGCTGGGGGTGCTGGCAGGTGGTGTGATAAACATAACCAGCCTTCCTCACTGCACCCTGCTTCCTCCCTGCTCACTGAACCCTGCTCCCTCCCTGTTCACTGCACCCTGCTCCCTCCCTGCTCACTGCACCCTGCTCCCTCCCTGCTCACTGCACCCTGCTCCCTCCCTGCTCACTGCACCCAACTCCCTCCCTGTTCACTGCACCCTGTTTCCTCCCTGCCCCTGCCCTGCTCCCGGCACCCTGCTCCCTGACCACGCACCCCTGTGGACACTGGTTCTTTATGTCCCAAAATAGGGCCACTTGTGTGTTTTAGGCTCCAACTTTGAGTTTCTCCTCCAACAGACCCAACGGGGAGTATGAGATGAGCTGCAAATGATGTGCCCAGGCAATAGAGCAGGAAATCCACTGTGGGAGGGAGCTCCACTTCTCAGCCCTCCCAGCAGCCCCCAAGCAGCAGTTTCCTCAAGGAACCGGAACCACCCAGAGATTCCACCCCCCAGCCCCCCTCGCCTGGAGATCCACCTGCACCTCACCCGCCTGCTTCCCACATGCTGTTGCCAACAGGTTCTCGCTTCCGGTTTCCCACTTCCCACTTCCCGGTGGTAGCCCCCTCACAGATGCTGAATTCCAAATGCGGCAAAAAATAAATATTTCAAGGCTCTGTGGCCTGAGTCACCGCAGTTTGGTCGCAGCTAATGCTCTGCAGCTGGCCCTGCCCACGGGCCTGCTTAGCATGCAATTAAGATGCAAAATACATCCCTCAAAAGCTCCCCTCCGGGCCCATTGCTTCTCCCTTCCAGGCCCTGGTGGATTAAGAAGATTCAGGAACAGTGGGGAGGCGCTTCCCCCACCACCCTGATTGGCTCCACTTCCAGGCTGGGTTTATGGGCTTGGCGCCGAGCCTGGCCTCAGGATGGGCCTCTGTTCCTCACAGCCCCCTCTCCCAGCTCCCTGCACACCACCTCCCACACCGCAGTCCACTCCAGCCTGAAGAAGGCGGACTGGAGTCCCCTTTAGACCCTTCAAGGCTGCTCACTGACCTCAGTCTATAGCCCAAGCTTCTTGAAATGACCGCTTCTTGAAATTTCACACTCCAGGGCCCCTCCTGAGCCTGCTTTATTTCCCACCACCCCCTAGGCACAGGTGCCTCCCTGCAATTCCTGAGCATTCCCAGCTTTTTTTCCTGCCACAGGACCTTTGCACAGTCTTTCCTCTTTTTCTGCTCCCTGAACACCCAGTTCCTGCTGTTTCTCCATTCCTGCTGTACCCCTTCCTAGAAGCCTCTGAGAACACCTTGCAGAAGGAAGATTTGAGTGGCAGGTTTTCTGTGGCACAGGAACCTCATGCAGATGGCAGAAACACAGAGGTATTTGCAGGGAGCAGGTCCAGGAAGGTCCAAGCAGCACCACACCACACATGAGGCCATTGGAGGATGCTGGATGTGAAGAGTGAACCTGGAGGAATGAACATTCAGCCCAGAATGTCCCATCACCTGGGACATGCTCGGGTCCAGGCTCAGGGAATCAGCACCTCAGCATTCGCGCACCCTTCCCTGGACTGAGGTCTGGAGGAGGAACTGGAGCCAGAGGAAAGGGAAAGACTTGCTGCCCACTGGGGGGCTCTGAACACCCCTATCTCTAGTCAGGCGGGAACTAAGCAGAGGAGTAAAATGAAAAGGAACCTCCCATTTCACCCCCCACAGGCTGGGTGGAGGTTGAGGGAGTACAGGGTGGGCCTGAGGGAGGGGTGAGGCGGGAGAGTTGCCAGAAATGGTTTAACAGACCAGCCGCCACTTCCAGCCCAGCTATTGCTGAGTTTGTGTGTGAGACTGGGTGAGTGTATGAGAGTGTGTGTATGTGAGTGAGTATATGTGTATGTGAGTGTGTGAAAGTATCGAGTCTGTGAGTGTAGTGAGTGTGCGAGAGTGTATGAATGTGTATACGATTGTGTGCATGTCAGTATGTGAGTGCATGTGAGTGTGTGTGCATGTCAGAGTCTGATCATGTATGTGAATGTGCCTGTGTGAGAGTGTGTGTGCATGTCAGAGTCTGATAATGTGTGTGAGTGAGAGCATGTGTGAGAGTGTGTGTGCATGTCAGTGCTATCACTTAATCACTTAAATCACTTAACTTCCCGTTAGTCGTCGATTTGCTCGAGCGGGCGCCAGTAACGTCTCCATTTGTCCCTGTCGCGTGCTAGTGTAGCCCAATGGCATCTCTTCGCTCCGGGAACATGGAGGGCCTCAAACCGATCGTTCATGATCTTGACAAAGAAGTCTGACCATCTGGTAGGTGGGCGGCCACGCGGTCTCTTGACATCCCGTGGAATCCAATCAGTAACAGCTCTAGTCCAACGGTCGTCTTTAAATCTCATTACGTGACCAGCCCATCTGATTTTCGACACCTTGGCATATGAGACAGCGTCCCTGATCCTTGATCGTCGACGGATGTCAGAACTCCAGATTCGTTCTCTCATTTGAGTGAAATGTGTTATTCCAAGCATAGCTCTTTCTATTCTTCTTTGGGAGACCTGAATGGCGTTCTCATCTTGTTTGCGTAGGGCCCAGGTCTCTGAGGCATATGTTAATGCAGGAAGAACAGTGGAATCAAAGAGATGTGCCCGGAGCCGGAGGTTCTTCGTCCTCTTAGCTATTTCTTCGACGTTCTTGAAGGCGTTCCAAGCCGCTCTCTTCCTCCTGCGCAGCTCGGGTGCCAGGTCATTTCTCATGTTGACCTCTCGACCTAGGTACACATAGCTGTTGCATTCGGAGATGGTCGTTCCATTGAGAGCGAATGGGGCGTCAGGAACAAGGCTGTTTCTCATAAACATTGTCTTCGTAAGATTCAGCTGTAGTCCTACCTTTCCACACTCACGGTCAAAGTCGGCCAGCATTTGTGCCGCTTGGCTGATGTTTGGTGTTATTAAAACAATGTCATCAGCAAAGCGGAGGTGGTGTAGTTGCCGACCATCTATCTTCACTCCCATTCCTTCCCATTCCAGTCGTCGCATGATGTTCTCGAGGGTGGCACTGAAGAGTTTCGGTGAAATGGTATCACCCTGCCGCACCCCTCTCTTGACATCAACGATCACTTCTTTGTAGAATGGTGAGATCCTGGTAGTGAATCCGCAATACAGCTCACGGAGGATCCTGATGTATTGGGCTTGAATGCCCTGATTGGCTAGGGCTTCAATGACCGCTTCCGTCTCAACAGAATCAAAGGCCTTCTTTAAATCAATGAACGTTAAGCAGAGCGGCATCTTGAACTCCCGAGAAACCTCAATGAGCTTGGTTACCGTGTGGATATGGTCGATGGTGCTGAATCCTTTGCGGAACCCTGCTTGCTCGCATGGTTGTCCTTCATCTAGTGTTCTGCCAATCCTATTCAGGATGACTCGAGTGAACAGCTTGTAGATGACAGACAATAGGCAGATCAGTACTCAGTGCTATCATGTATGTGAATATGTGAGTGTGAGTGTGTGAGAGCATATGTGACATATAATAATATTGTGAGAGTGTAAGAGGATGTGTGTATGTCAGGGTGTGAGAGTGTGAGTATGTGTGATCAAGTGATAGTGTGAGTATGTGTGTGTCAGTGTGAGTATATAAGAGTGCATGATTGGGGGCTGGAGCAATAGCACAGTGGGTAGGGCATTTGCCTTTCACGCATCCAACCTGGGTTCAATTCTCAGCATCCCATATGGTCCCCTGAGCAGTGCCAGGAGTAATTCCCGAGTGCAGAGCCAGGAGTAACCCCTGTGCATTGCCAAGTATGACCCAAAAAGCTAAAAAGCCAAAAAAAAAAAAAGTGCATTTTGGGTATGTCAGAGTGTATGTATGTGAACGTGTGTGTATGTCAGGATGCGATTGTGTGGATGTATGTGAGTGTGTATGTGTAAGTATGTCAGAGAGAGTGTGAGTGGGTATAGGGGCATGATCATGTATAGAGTGTGTGATAATGTGTGCATATGACTGTGTAATAGTGAGTTTGTATGTCAGATTATCAGAGTGCATGTATGTGAGTGTGGGAATGTGTGTATGTCAGGGTGTGATAATGAGAGTGTTTGTGAGTGTGTGTATGTGAGAGTGTGTGCCTTTGAGTGTGTATATGAGTGTGTATGTCAGTGTGTGAGAGTGTGCGTATGTAAGTGTAAGAGCATGTGTAAGTGTCAGTGCGGGTGTGTGTGTATGTGAGTGGGAGCATGTGTAGGGTCAGTGTGAGTCTGTGTATGCAAGTGTGGGAGCATGTGTAGGGTCAGTGTGGGTGCTGGTGGCCCTGTCTTGGCAGGTCAGTTCAGCGTACACATGTGAGCCTGCACATCTGGGGCTCAATGAGCAGCGCCACACCACACATGGCCCTTTGAACAAACGGGTCAGCATCACCTACAATTGGCTCATGCAGTCCACACCAGCTTGGCAATTCCATGGGACTGTGGGAAAGAGGGATTCCTGAACCGGGTGCCAGGACACAGGCTGTGCCCTGACCTTGTGCCCTGGGGGATCTTTAGCAACACTGACCAGTTTTCCCTCCTGTTACGGGGCGCCCCTCAGCATCGCTTCCTGCAGGCCTCTCTTCATGCTGCCATGGTCCAGGCCCCTGTGTTAGCTCCAATTAGGTGCATCTCACATACCCTGTCCCTCCCCAGCCATCCAGGCGTGACCATGGGACACTGCTGCCCCCTCCTGCTTCCCAGAGGAGATCAGCCAAGTGTCCCCTACAGACGCCCTGTAGTGGGGCTTCCAGAAGCCTCTGGGAAGGGAAGAGGGCCCCAAGGCTTGGAAAGCACATCTCTTTGTGTCTCCTGAACATGGGCACTGGATTCCACAAGACCAGCCCCCTACTCACCTGGGTCTCAACACTCACTCCAATGTCTTCTATAAAATGGGTATATGACAGCCACCTCCTGTAGGAGGTCACAGACACCTTGTCTGTGGATCCACAGGGTCTTCCCAGATGCCACCAGGGTGGAGGACGTGCCTGAGTTCATCGGGAGAAGAGGTGATAGCACCACACACAGGTAAGATGATGCCAGGGGCCACTGGGGAGAGGTGTGGGGGCACTAGGGCTTCAGCTCTAGGGGGAAGGGGTCTAGAGATTGAGCTGTGGGCCTGATCCTCAATTTCCCCAGGAGCACCAGCTCCCCAAGGAGACGCAGGGCAGAAACCCAATTGCAGACCAAGTTCTTGAGAGAGTGTGAGGTGACCAGGGAGTGTAAATGCCACACCGTGAGGGTAATGCTAAGCTTTCTTTCCTGGTCACATGTGGAGGCCACTCACAACATCTTGTGGCCAGGCAAGGAAATGGCACTCAGAGACATGGTGTGTGACTGGGTTGGGGGGAGAAGGGGCCTTCGCAAAAGGTGGAGGATACTTACAGGAGTAAGTGGCCTCAGAAGCCCAGGAACCAGCCCTTGGTGTTCCCTAAGTGTAAAGGTGGCAGCACAGAGAGTACCCTACCAGTTACATCAGCAGGTGCCTCTTCTGGTCCCGTCTAGAATCCTGAACTAGCACTGGGGTCACTGGTGGGAGGAAGGGGCGTGATGAAAAGCAGGAGTCTTGCAGGGTCTCCAGAGCACGTGCAGGCCAAGGCTCTGTTGACTGGGCTCCCCTTCCACACCCCAGGAGTTGATGATGCACCTTGGTTTGGATCAGTGAAAGTGTAGCCCAAAGTCAAACAGTTTGATTCAGAAACCGGTTCCATGACTCAGTCATGTGGCCAAGGACAGGTTATCTAGCCTGGCCATGACTCACCCTTCTCATCTGTAAAATGGGGAGTGGAGCACCCCCACCCCCAGGGCTGTAGGAAGGATTTGACGGGTTCATGGGAGTTCAACCGCATGAGCTGCCAGCATTCCTGCAAGGCTGTGATCTGAATCGCCCACCTCCCCCACCCCCAACACATACACTTGTGCGCCACAAATTCCAACCCATGCATTTTCCCATGGAGCATGCACTTACGTGGTGCAGGCATGTACACATGAGCACGCGCACTCACACACACACACACACACACACACACACACACACACACATAGCGATGCTGCTTGGCTGGCCCAGGTGGCCTCAAGCTCAGAGCTGGGTGCTAATCCTTAGCACTCCCCCAGAACTTGGAAGACAAGATCAGCTGCTCGAAGGTAGAACTTCTCTGCCCTCCCAGCCTGGACTCCTGAGCCCTCGCAGCTCTGGCTTCTTCCTCTCCCTCTCCCTCCCCCGCTCCCCTGCCTCCAGGGACCCTCAGAGAGCAAGGGGAGACTCAGCACCAAGCAGGACTTGGTCTGCAGCTTCCTGGACTGTGACTTGGAGACCCTTCTCTCTGCATCCCCACCCACCAGGCTGGGGCTCGTGGCCTGCCCAGGAGGGCCATCGTCCCTCATCCCTCGTCCCTCGTTCAACAGGGACACAGGGACTGAGAGGAAATCTGCTCCCCCTGTCCTCAGGGACTGGGCGTTCCAGGGCTCCAGCTCTCTGGCCCAGCTCTGACCACTGTCCTCCCAGGCTGCTGCCCCTCCCAGGACGCTGCAGCGGTCAAGGCCCCGGGCCTCAGCTTTCACACAGCTTCTGTGCCCTCCTCCCTCAGGCCACTGCCCCCTTGTAGCCCAGCTCTCCAGCCCACCTGAGGAGAAAGGTCAAGTCTCTGGCTGCACAGGGCTTCCTGCCCTCCTCAGCACGGGCTCAGTGTCCTGGTGCTCTCAAAAGGTTCTCTGAGTCCCAGACAGACAGGTTGGAGGTCAGGTGCACCCAAGAGCATGCACGTGGGAATACCTATGGACGTCACCTGTGAGCACTCAGACAAGGACAAAGGCACGCACGCACACACACGCACACACACACACATGCGCGCACACACACGCACACACACATACACAAATATTCACATGTGCATTTATGCACACATGCATTCACACACTTATGCACCCATATATGCACACACATATACACACACATACACGCAAGCACATAGACACCCTTATACACACATGCATACACTGACACACATACATGCACAGATGCATGCATACACACTTATACACACATACATGCACACTCACACACACACATACACACTTGATTGCAGCTGTGAACACACTCCCCAGTGAGAACTGGGACAGTGCCCACTGCCCAGGAGCAGGGCTGGGTGACCCCACTAAACCCTACCAGAGGCATTACCTGCTTCTCCCATACGTGTGTCCCCAAGCAGGATCCAGAGAGACTGTGTACACCTGATAGAAGGGGCTGGTGCTTGAGGGGGTGGCCACCTCCTTCCAGACTCAGCCTTTGTTCTGAAATACCAGGAGTCCCAACCCCAAGCCCATGCTCAGAAGCTGCCTCTCTTGAAGAGGAACCACATGGGCCTGAACTCAGCCAGCAAGGTGCTATGACCACCCAGAGTCCTCCACGAGCCTCTGCAGGGCACTTACCCCAGCTCCCTGCCGGCTCCCCTGCTGGGGGTTCTGGGGACACAAGGAGAGTGGAGAGACAGCCAGGGAGGAGGCCAGCCCAGGCGAGCCAGGCTCTGGCCCGTGCATTTGGTGGCCTTCAGCACATTCCAACCCTCCAGGGAAGGCCTCAGTGTGCCCATCTGGGAAAGGACAAATGTCCACCTCACCGGCATGTCTCCAGCCGGGCTCCAGGCCAGGACCCAATGGGAGGGAGGAAATTTCTAGTGAGGAAGTGACTGCCTGAGCTCCTGCCACAGTCCCTGCCATAGGCAAGAGACTGTGACCTGTCCTGGGTTCCACCCCAGGCTCCGCTTCCTCTCGGTGGGCCCAGGAGGAAGACCTAACACTCGCCTTCCTCCCTCAGTGCAGACAACACATGGGAAGTGGTCCCTGGGCCCCCAAGCTTCCCAGAGCTCATGGCGACCATGTTGCCTGCCCCAGAGAACCAGACTTGGTTTCCTCTGGGACCAAATCATCCACACAAGCCTCTCCAGGGCCCCATTTCACCCAAATGGAATCTTCCAGAAGCTGAGTGAGGGGACAACTATCTCCCTGAATTGGAAGAATTTGGGTCACACGGTGGAAACCCTAGCAACCAGCCTCAGAGGGATGGGGTGGGGGGCCCTGGCTGCCACTTCCCAGCATCTCCACGGTGGTCGTCTAGACAACAGGATGAGGACACCCCCAGCCCAACCCTCCCCTCTCCCTGAGGCCCACCTGAGCGTCTCTGCTGAGGCAGACTGGGGATGTATCCACTGGCCAAGACTGATTTAGTCTGTGCAACTCACAAAGCTCCTGCACCACCCCTGTCTGACCCGTTGGGGTGCCCCCACCCTGGATACCAGGACCCACAAGGCTGCAGCTGCACCCACAGCCCCTGGATCCCCCCACCCCACCCTCTAGGATCTGCCACTGGCTCCCTGATTGCTAATTTAGACTTTCCTGCCATCCCACGCAGGGGAATCAGGGGAAATCAAATTACCAAGTTATTCACTCTTTTTGTACAGCTGATGGGCTGATTAGCTGTCAATCACGGCCTGCATTAACATCTGACACTGTGTGCATAACAATTACCAGTCACATTAAGGAAACCTCTCCCTTTCTCTCTAAAGGGAGAGGGGAGGGGAGAGCTTTGAGGGAGGAGGAGGCAGAAGGAGGCACTGGAGAGAAGGAGGAAATTCAATCAGCATAATTAGCTCAATCAGCGGAGAACATCACTTCACCAAGTGAGCAGTGCTATCGCCACTGCCGCAGGCCCCTGACTGACCAGCTGCTCAGTAGCCTCTGCCCACCCTGCCTGGAGCAGGCAACTGGCCTCTCCTGCCTGCCATTGTGCCAGCCCAGACAGCCCTCCCTTCCTGCCAGTCATCCTCTTGGCCCCGCCTCCAGACGAGTCCTGCTCCAATCAGGAGGGCCCATTCCCACTGGCTGATCTGGGATTGGTTCTGAATGAAGAAGAGGGAATATAAGCACCCACGGTTCTAGCAGAGGCAGGTGAAGCAGAAAGGAAAGCAGGTGGGCTGTTGGGTCGGAGCTCCTTATGTTTTCCTTCCCACCCTGCTGTTCTTTCCTGGGGCCTCCCCTGCAAGTTCCCATCTTTACTCTCTAGCCCCTGGCAACCCTTCTGGGTGGTTCTGAGGCCTCCAGGCTGAATGACTGCTTCTTCACTTGGTGACTTGACTCTCCAGGCCGGAGTTTCAAGTCCATCTCCCATCCTTCCTTCCACTTGGACCCTCCCACTTTGTCATTTCCCCCAAATTGATGAGGAATGCTGGTGTGTCGTTGCCTCCAGCCCCCCCTGGGAATCTTGGTCTCCCCACCTGTACATGTGGAGCCCATCAGAGCCCCTGCAACCAAGCTTTCTGAGCCTTGCTCCAAGAAGGCTTCTCTTCACTTGTGCTGGTGGAGAGGTGAGTGCTGGGGGCGAGCCCCACTGTCGGGGCTGGGGGTGGGGGAGGCTTGCGGGCAGCAGCCACATTCCCCACGTCTTTGGGGGCTGCCCTGTGACTGAAGCACCACCAGCTGATTGGGCCCTTGGGATGAGCTGGGCTGCACTGGCCTGCCGGCTAATTGCCAAGAAGTCCTGTTGGCTGAAGTGTCGGGCAGGCGGCCTTCTTCCTTGTTTGCTTTCTTGTCACCAAGAACTGATCTCAAGAAGATTGACCTCAGTCTCATTGGCACTGCAATGGTCCAGTGAACAAGCCTGAGACAAGCCAAGCCAAGGACCCACAGCCATGTGGATGGTGGCCAGTAGGCAGAAGAGGGAGGTGGGGGTGGGGCTCAGGAGGTCTTGGGGAGAGGGGTCAGTAAACCTGAGTTCACCATGGATGTTTCTTATCACACATGTTTGGGTCATCTATGTTCCCAGCAATGACCGTGTTGGCTTGGCTCCCACTATAAAACACCACGGACTGGGTGCTTAGCCAGCAGAACTGTATTTACTTCTTTTCTCCCATTTCTGGAGGCTAGAAGTTCAAGGGTGAGTGGCTTTGGTTTTCACTGAGGCCTCCCTCCTTGGCTGCCAATGACCATCTTCTCTCTGTGTTCCATCATGATCTTTGCACCCACTGTCCACTGTAGCACTGTCCTCCCGTTGTACATCAATTTACTCAAACAGGTACCAGTAACATCTCCATTGTGAGACTTCTTGTTACTGTTTTTGGCATATCGAGTACGTCACGGGTAGCTTGCCAGGCTTTGCCGTGCGGGTCAGATACTCTCAGTAGTTTGCCAGGCTCTCTGAGAGGGATGGAAGAATCAAACCTGGGTCGGTCATGTGCAAGACAAATGCCCTAACTGCTATGCTATCGCTCCACCCACATTGCAAAGAAATGTCCATGTGTGTCACCTTCTCCAAGCACACCTTGGCCTGGGGACTCAGGGTAGAAGGGCACCTTGTAGCCACTGGCTAGCATCTGTGGATGCAGGAATTTTTCATCACCGTGGAAATTTCTGGAATTTGCACCCAGACTCATAGATGCCCAGACAGGTGCTGGTGCCAGTCAACACTTATCAGGCAAAAATGGAACCTGACACCAAACTAACCACCCATTCCTCCTCCAGTCCAGACCTTCTTTACTTCCCTATAAACCCACCCAAAACCCATGTTGGGCACAACTCCACTGACCTGTTTGGGGACCCGTGAACCTCACCCAGGCGCACTTCAATAAATCTATTTCAGCTTCACTCTTCTGGTCCTGGATTTTTCTTTCCATGAGCCTGTTCCCAGGCCTTTCCGTCAGGAACATAAAACCGTTATGTTTCATCTTAACCTAATCACCCCTTTAAAGACCCTATCCAAGGAGTCACAGTCTGGGGAGTAGGGCTCCAACAGTGAGTTCAGGAGGGGGTAGGAGGCGCAACCCACCCACAACACCCTTTGGGTTAATCCCGGCTTGTGGGTGGCAGTGACAGTGTGCAGTTAACACCTCTGCTGTTGGGGTCTCAGCAGTCAGCCTGAGACCCTAGCCAAATCCCCTGCCCTTGGAAACAGGAGCTGGCTCCGTTCACAAGGGCCCAGGGCCTTGTGCGGGCACTCCACCCAGAAAGGCACTCTGGTTGAGAGGATAGCGGGATGTAGGTCACACCCTTACCATCTGCCCATGTTAATACACCCAGCCCTGAAGGAGGGAAAGGTAAATCATCAACTAACATCTGTACTGAGCCTGTACAAACTGTGTGTACTGCCCTCAGAGATGTATGTATAAAACCCCCGTGCGAGAGCTAATAAATGGAGAGCTGCTTGACCTCCAGCTTTCCCCTATATCTCTGCGTGGTTCTTTCTCGATGGCATGGGGGCCCACAGTGCGCAGGAGGCTAGGGCAGAGGCTTCTCCCCATCCCACTCCCTCTCCTATAGGGCGGCTTGGGGGATCATACTCCAGTTTTCCAGGATGTACTGGCCAGGACCCTGACACTCTGCTGTACTTACCACCATGGCAGGCAGAGGTCTGAGGGTAGCATGATTATAGGCCCAACTCAGGAGGGATACCTGAGGGGCAGAGAGGTCAAGTAAGAGGCCAGGAAGCATGGGGACGGGTGCAACTGGGCTGCAGGCCCTGAGCCCTCACTCAGCACTGTAGTAGCAAGCTTCTCGGGGTCCTTGGAGACTCATAGGTAAGCAGACAACTCTCCTGGCCCAGGGTGCGGGTCTACCTCTGACCTCTGACCTCTGACCCAGCAGTCCCCATGATAGAGCCAGCTCAGGCAGTCTTGAACCTTCCCCAGCCATAGAGCCATACTGCAACGATCTCCCACCCCCCTTCCACATGGAATGGCCAGGAGTTGGCAGAACCTCTCAGCAGCCCACCTTCCCCAGCCCATGATACTGCACCAGGCACTGTACCCAGTGCTTTGCGGTCATTTCAGCCTGCATCAACCGAGGGTCCAGTATCCAGAATGATGCCCATTCTCTGCATCCCCCACAAAGATACCAGAGCCATTTTAGGGCTACAGGAACTAGTTTTCTTAGGTGTTTTAACTAAGTCATTCAAAAAGTTCTTCATGATTGCCTTCTAGGAGCTGGATGCTGCTCTGGGTGCCAGGGTTAAGGGGGAAGGGCAAGGGGACAACAGAAAGACCCCAGCCTGCTAGAAGCTTATGATCTCATGGGTTCTGGTGGAAAAACTAGTTTGGAAATCAAAAACTCAGAAAGCAGCGGGTAGTGATGAATGCAAAAATAGATAAGACCCGGCAATGGGTGGGAGGGTCTAACAAGGTGCAGCCACTTCAGATGGAGTAGTCAAGGGAAGACCTGAGGGGCTGGACAGAGAAACTGGGATCTCTATAAGAAGGATCCAGCATCCAGGGGACAGCACAAGTAAGGCAGAGAAAATGGGAGTGAGTGCAAAGGCCCTGAGGCCCGTTCACAGGGTCAAAGGAATGATAACTTGGCTAGAGCAGGGAGAAGAAGCTGCATCTGCCTTCAAACCCTCACCTCCTGAGTCTACCCCAGGGTCCAACATCACATCCGGTCAAGAGTGAAGCGACAGTTCCTCCCAGTGGCTAACCCTGACAGCTGCCTCCTAAACCTCTGTCTTGGCTGCTTTCAGTGGCGTTCAAGTCATATCTGAGCCCACTCGCAGCACGCCGCCTCTGGAAAAGCACCAGTCTACCCCAAGTCCAGGAGCCCCTGCTCCCATTTAGACAAACTTTCCCAGGCATTTAAGGGAGGGCAGGACACACAGGAAGAAACCCTACACTCCCTGAAAATACCACTTTGTTGTTTCTGACTCTTTGCCTCAAGGAGCTGTTAGAACAGGCATTTCTTGCCAAAGGTTCCCT
The DNA here is from genome assembly GCF_029834395.1 of Sorex fumeus. Lineage (NCBI taxonomy): Eukaryota > Metazoa > Chordata > Mammalia > Eulipotyphla > Soricidae > Sorex > Sorex fumeus. The sequence goes on from NW_026606104.1 coordinate 52,265,462, forward strand.
TATGTTACTCCTTAAACTCACTCTTTAAACCCTGCCTGGCCCCTGTTTTGAAAACAAGAGCTGGAGAGCGAGCAAGAGAGAGAGAGAGAGAGAGAGAGAGAGAGAGACCCCTTCTCCCTTTATTCTATTTTCCCCTCTTTTCTTTTTCAGCTTCCAGTTGCAGTAAGGAAAGTAGAGAAAGCCTTTTCAGGAGTCAGGGTGCCTGGATTCTTGTGTCTAAATCCCCAGCGACCGCTGTCTCATGGGTCAGACAGATGAATCCATGCAGGAAGACGATGCACGCTCTAGTAAGTAAGTGACTGAGGAGCTGGGGGACTCCATTTATCATGCAGTCATTCAAAATACAGCCATTTGGATACATGCCCTATGCCAAGTGCAGGGCCAGGCACTGGGTGAAGCCTGGTTCAGGACATACAGCCCATTTTGAATGGGAATTCAAAACACAGGAGACGGAGTTGAGAAGTCCAAAAACGAGCCACGCCATAAAACCACTAGCACCTCTTGAAAGTGGGAGAGAGTGACAGAACTAGGGTTGCTGTGCTAACCTGGAGTTAACCCCATCAAAGGTGGCAGCAAAACCTGCCCAGATCCTGTCTGGCAGATGTGGTTGGTTGCTGTCCCAGAAGCAGCCTCAGGCAGAGAAACAGTGAGCAGTACCCTGTCTTCTCCCCACTAGTCTCCAGCCACTTGTCCCTGCCTAATTTTTGCCTACCCAACCCAAACTGGTGCTTCACCAGGAGTCTAGACAGCCTGAGGAGCCATACACATCCCCTGCCCCTCCAGTCCCCCTGTCCCATGTTGGAAAAAAAGGGAAGAGCAAGGCATGGATTTCAGCAAACAAGAAGGAAGGTGCTTGTAATGTTATAGAAGGGACGTTTAATAAGGGTTCTAAAGCGTGACTAGGAGCTCCCCATGTCAGAATGTAGAGGAGGTAGAAGAGAGAACAGGTTCAAAGGCAGAGACTGATTCTTGTTCAGCTAAAAGAAAAATGTTCTGTTTGCCAGGAGGATGGTCAAGCAAAATTAACAAGAAATCAAGAATTATCCTGAAGAACATTGAGGACTGGGCTCATGGGGATTGGACTATATTTTACAGGCAGCAGGGGACTCCACAGGGCAGTTTATTGGTAAAGAGTAGGGACAATTGACTGACTGACAATGGAGAAAAGGAGAGAAAGAGAAAGGAATCTGAGATATAGAGTGGCATCTAAATCCCTCTCCCTACCTTTTCTTCTTTGAGGATCACCTGTAGGAAGACTTCCGCTTACTTCCTAATAGCTAGTTTCCCTTTTCCCCATTGTTTCAGCATCTCCCCTTTCTAAAAATCACTGGAAATAAAATTAGGACTACATTTCCCAGCATCCTTTGCAGCTAACTAGCCTTGTGACTCAGTTCTAAACAGTGAGATAAAGGAAGTGCCATGTGATTGCTTTAGGGAGCCTTAAGAACTGCTGGCATCTGTCCTTTGAGCCAGCTTTGTCTCTCTTCCTCACTCCACTCCTTAGATGGGAGGTATGATGTGTGGAGTTCTGACCATTATTTTACATCTAAGATCTAACAGAACCTGGGTCACTGAGGGACTTAGTACAGCAAACTTGGCACCAATGTTGCAGTGCCTAGAGCAATGAAAAGGAAAGACATAGCTACTTGTTTAAGCCAGTGTTGTTTTATGTTTGTCACAACGAAAGCTCATTCATAAAGGATACAATAGTACATTGCGGGGCTATAATTTAAACATCTTATTTCATTTACTCCCCAACATCAAAGGATGTAGAACAAAGTTGATGTACCCAGTTTACAGATGAGGAGACTGAGGCTTGGGGAAATTAAGTGATTTGTCTAAAGTGAAACAATGAGCAGGTAGTGCAATGAGACTGAACTCTAGATCTTCAACTCCAAAGGTGCTATTTCCTCTGAGAAACCCTCTCTTTCTTCCCCAGATGTTTTCCATCTGCCCTCCCGCTTCGTTCAGCCTGACACATGCTCCCAGCAATAATAATGGTCTCAATAATAAGGATAATAATAAGAAGAACACCAAGGTTTGTTCTTTTGTAGAAGAGAACAACTTCCTATTATTTCTGCCAACAAATTAGTCTTAATTGCACCGTGGCATCATTAGCCTACATTTGGGAAAACACAGAAGGTGCCCAAAATGTCAAGAATATAATTTGATCAACAAAACATCTGAAAGACGAGGGGGGGGGGGTGTAGTTGATGCTTATAAAAAAAATACAACACTAGGCTGAATTTTATAATTCAGTCCTTTTAACTCTTCTCTTTGTAAAAGACAAATTACATCTTAGTGGCTTCTGGGCTTTGCCTGGCTGCACAGTCGTTGTGAGCTGCCATTGACACTTGGTGAGTTTGCTCCCTGCTGTCAGCTGGTGGGAGGCTCTTACTGCACAGAGAGGAAGAGGGTTATTTGAGCTAGTTCCCTAGCTTTCAGTCTTTGCCCCTCCACCGTCTAATCAACAGAGAGCAGTCAGATGTGGCTTTAAAAACCCTAGTCAGATCATGTCAGCCAATCTGCTCAAAACTTCCATATTCCCTATCCTTTTCTCTTCAAACGAAGCCAGAACACCATTGTCATAGCTTATCAGGCCCTGCCTGATCTGGTCCTTACCCATTTCTCTGCCCCTTCCATTCCCCCCTGCCCCGTCACCTCTCTGCCCTTTCCTTCCAAGAACTTGGCCCTAACACAATAGATACTCCTGCCCCGGGGTATTCACACTAGCTGATCCCTCATCTGAAATGTTCCCAAACCCAGATATCCACTGAACCCTCTCCCCCTTCTCAGCATGCAGAGACCGTCATCGCCTACCACAAAGCAGCCTCCCTTGCTGGCACTGATCTTCTTGTTCTGCCTGTTCCCCTTGAGTTGACCACTGCCTGCCACTATATTGGACATGCCCACAGTAAGAATTGTTACCGTCTTGTTCTCCTAGTAGAATGTAAGTTCCTTGAGGGTAGGGAATGTCTCTGGTTTGTTCCATCTTGACTTTCATACCGACAACAATGCACAATGCATGGAAGGTTCTCGGTAAGTACTTGTGGACTAAAAGGAAGGAGAGAACAAGAGTTAAAGAGGAATTAGAGACAGGAAAGAAGGTAGGGGAAGAAGAGAGAGAGGAGGGAGGGAGGGAGAAAGGAAAAGAGTGGCAGAGAAAGGCATCAGAGAGGACGGGGAATAAATTACTCTTAAGGACAAAACCAAATGAAGTTCATCCCAAGGGATTGGAGTTATGGAGCCTGGAAATGGCCCAGAGTCTCAAACGCTACCTTGCAAGCATATAGTAGAGAGTTCGATCCCCAGTGCCTCTCACATGTATCACATCCTGGCAGCTCTGCTCTTGTGCTGACAGCTCTTCTCTCTGTGAGCCCTGAGGCTGCAGGTGATTTCCGGGTGCACGACAGCCACCTGTGTGTGAGCACTGCAACTAGAAAACTAGAAAAATAAGTACGCAGGAGCATGGTTCTCCAGAGGGCACATGTGTGTGAACTCAAGAGTGGGACCCCAGAGAGCACTGCAGCCAAGGATGCAAGGCCTGAGACCTGATGTGTGACCCTGGAGGCTTGCAGTCTGATGTGTGAACCCCCCTCCCTAACCCAGCAGCATGACTCAAATGTGTGAGCCTCGAAATCAAGCACGTGTGTGATCCCTGGGCATGGAAGCAGCAGCAACAACCGAGGGACGAGAAAGGGGTGCAGGGAGAGAGAAGGGGTTAGACAAAGTGGCTGTGAGAGGTGTCAGGGTTGGGTGGGTGCGGGGAGGTGGCTGGTGGGAGCCCAGAGCTAGGGCTGATGTGAAGGCAGCTGCCCAGCGTCTGGCCCCATCAGAGACGCATTCTTTCCCCACTTTCTGCCTTTCTGTGGGAGCCACTGGAAGGGGGGAGGGAGCGGTGGTCTGGGACTGGGGAGGGTCTCGGTGGGGGAAGGGTAGGAGATGGTTCTTATCTCTTAACCTCCCCCCAAAGTTACAGGAGAAATCTGGAGTAGTGAATCATCCCTCTTTACAATCAAGCAGTTATTTAAAATGGAGAAAGGGAAAGAGACACAGAGAAAGCGAGGACGGGGGAGATTAGGGCCACCAGCTCTGCTCCAAATTCCCAGCAATCAGCCACTGAGACGCGTCTAATCTCACGATGAGCCGCTTTCCTGATTGAGGGCGCTAATTGCCAGGCTGACACAGCTTCCTGGGAAAGTACTCAGAGACAAAAACTGCCAAGTGCTACCACCACCAACAACAAAAATACATGCAGGCACTCGGGGAATGGCTCAGGACCCAGAGGTCTGCGCTGAGGGGATCCCACCCCAGCCAGCAAGAGGGCAGTATGCTCTAGAGGCCAGCCAAGACTGCCAGGAGACCCCGGGCTGGGGTGGGAGCAGGCAAATTGACCGAGAAACAGCAACTGCAGAGGCGTGCAGGGAAAAGTGACCTCTAATAACCTTTCCCTTTGGAGAAAGACTCAATGTCCTTTGTGGCCAGAGAAGCTCCATTAATAGGCACATACTCTACCCCAGGGGCCTTCGGCATTGCAGCCTGAGCTGTGCAACTCCTTTCTCTCACTGAGGGCTAGTTTCAGCTCTCTCCCCACGCAGAAGCCCAGGTTCTTTCTTGAACACATCTGTGTGTGTGTGTATGTGTGTATGTGCGTTTCCCCATTGTGTGTTTGCATGCGCACACACGTCTCCCTCTGCCTCTATCAATCTCCCCTGCTTCATAGTTTCCTAAATAAAACTATTTCACTATAAAGAAAGGAGGGAGGGAGTTAAGGAGGGAGGGAGGGACGGAGGGAAAGAAAGAAGAATGAAGGAAAAGGGGAAGAAAGAAGGGAAGAAGGGAGGGAAGAAAGAAACAAACAAAAAAGAAGGAAGGAAAGAGAGAGAGAGAAAGCCATACCCACATATCATCACTGCAGCCATGTAAGCTCACCTCACCTGCCTATTTATGAGTTCCAGAGACTCATAAATAAATCTCAAAAGAGATCAACTAGCCACAAGAATTTCTCAAATATCTGTTACCAGTCTATTACCAGCTGAGATCTCTGGGACAATCTCAGGAGTGGGGTGGTCCATCTCCTGCCCTACCAAAGCCTGGACAAGCGCAGTCATGCCCCAAAGTCACCTCCATGCCTCCAGCCAGACTTCCCAGTTAAATATTCTAAACTTTCTGGAGCAACCACTGTATTCTCAGCCACGTGACACCTCCACGCTCTACAACACTGATAACCCAATAGTAGCACGCCAGATTGGATGGGATGTAATGTAGAAGCCAACCAATCTCCACTAACGAAAACATTAACACAGAAGGCTTAACTTGCAACAATAGCTTAGTAATCCCTCAGACAAGAACTTAATGTCCCCAGGGTGAGATACAGCAATTTTCACAAATTAACAAATTTTCTTCTATTGGAAATATTTTCTGATCATTCCATTAGCCATTTAGTGGTGGTGAGCAATCATAAAATAAATTATTGTGGGCCTGCTACAGGGACAGGCTTGGGCTATGCTTGGGAAAATGAAGACAATGGTGGGAGAGAAGGTTATAGTGGTGGTGGGATTGGTGTTGGAATATTGAATGCCTGTAACAAATCATCATGAACAATTTTGTAAACCATGGTGTTTAAATTAAGTGGAGTAGAAAGAGAGAGAGAGAATGAAAGAAAGAAAGAAAGAAAGAAAGAAAGAAAGAAAGAAAGAAAGACCACTTACAATAACCACAATTCCATGATGGGGTGTGGGAGTCACATCAGCATCAGGCCTTGGGAAAAAATACCCATGTTAGTCTGGCTCTATAGGGGAGGTAGGGCCAGAAACAAAACCCAGGTATATCTCTTTGCTGTTGGAAAACTTGTCATCTAAATAAGGGTGAAACTGGCCCTAGGGGAACCTGCTTTGGGGGCGCCTGTGGACACAGGACCCATGGAAACGGGCAAAAGTGTCTCTCCTGATCTGGGATCTACATGCTCCAGACGGGGCCCGCATTGGTCTGAGCCCACCTGGACACACCCAAGAAAGGACAGTTCTCCTCGCCAGAGCTCAGTGCACATCCCCGCACTGCCTGCAGACTCACTTCCTGCCTGCCCTGCCCTGCTCTGGTCTAGCTCACTGTGACTGGAGCCATGAATTTTCTTTCATCACTAAGCAGGAGGGCCAGAAAAAAATTGGGCAGGACAGGCTTTTGGAGGATGGGCGTCTGCAGGCAGAGTTCTGCAGATGCAGTTCCAGGTTGGGCTTCTGAATACGGGGTTCCCAGGACAGCTTCTGCATATTGGTTCCAGGGACGGGCATCTAGAACAGGCATCTGGAGATGGAGTCCCAGGAAGCCCCTTGAGGACTCACAGTATACAGGACAGATTAGTCCCCACCCGGCAAATGTATGAGAAAGGCCTTCTCGGAGTCATCGGTGAACAGGAACCCACACCATTTCTGGAGGACAGTGAGACAAAACCTCCCAGTCTTTCCCTTTGCTCCTCTTGGAACGGCGAGTGAAGAGAAATGCTATCTGCCCCTGCCAGATTCACCACCCCCCACCCCATCTCTTCATGACCACCGGGGGAGCCCCAGAAAGAAGCTGCCCTCTGATGGGCCCCTGTGGGTCATTGCAGATGGGGCTCAGATACAGGAAGGTGGGCTTCCCTGTGGCAAGCTCGTGACCCAGAGCATGGGCCTGCAGCCCAGAAGGGGATCGTGAGCTTCCTCCAGCCACCAGCAGAGCCAGATGTCCTGTGATGGCTAATCTGACGTGTCCACAGCACTAGAGCACCCAGAGATTTGGCAGAATATTTCGGGGGTGTTTCTGTGAGGGTATTTCCAAATGAAATTAGCATAGAATTGCTGGGCTCAGTAAAGTGGCTTATTCTCCACATTGTGTCTGTGTGGGAAATCATCCAATCTGTTAAGGCCTGAACAGATGAAAAGGATTCAGCCTTTCCTTCCTTCTCCTTCTTTCATCCCTCCTTCCTCCCTCCCTCCTTCCCACCTCTCATCCTTCCCACCTCCCTCCCTTCCTCCCCCCTTCATCCCTCCCTTCTTTCTCCCTCCCTCCCTCTCTCCCTCCTTTTCTTCCTTCCTTCCTTCCTTCCTTCCTTCCTTCCTTCCTTCCTTACTTCCTCCCTCTTTTCCTCCTCTCTTCCTTCTTTCTATCTTCCCTTCCTCCTTCCCATCCTCCCTTTCTTCCTTCCACCATCTCTTCGTCCTTCGTTTATGCTAGGACTGGGACATCAGCCTACTCTGACCTAAATGGTTCTTGTTCTCACACCTTCTGACTTGGCTTAATTACATAACCAACTTGCCTTGATCTCCAGTTTGAAGACTGTCAATTGTCTTCAAACAATTTTTTAATTGTTTAAATAACTTAGCCTCCATAATTGCACAAGCCAGTTCCTTACAATAAATATACTAACATATTACACTAAATATATATATTTGAAGTTATATGTTTTAGTTAAATCATATCTATATATGATTATTTTTTTCTTCTGATATTTATTTGTTGAATCACTGTGGGAAAAGTTACTAAGATTCCAGGTTTAAGTCTTGGTCATATAATGATCAAACACCTCTTCCTTCACCAGAACTCATTTTTCACCACCAAGAACCCCAATATACCACCCTCCTACCCCTCCCAATGCTTGCGAGGCAGATGATTTCCACTTAACTCTTTTCTACATTGATCACATTCACTGTTTTGACAAAAGATGCACCATTATTGTTTAGAATTCCCCCCCCCCAACAATCAGAATTGCTGAAAAGGCATTGTGAAATACTTTGTTTTCTATAACTGGTTATGAGAATCATATAATCTCGCATGGCCGCAATAGCAGCCTCGCGATTTTGGATTTCTGCAAAGAGCCAGATAATTACAAGATTGGTTTCTGTGCCTCTGGTGCTATGGATGTGCTGGAGAACCGCTCGTGGGGGGTAACTTGTGACCTTGGTAGGGTGTGAAGGACGAGGTGGTACCGCCCCCCTTCCCATGAGAGTGCAGTTGCCCCATCACTGCTGGCTCATACCCGGCTTTCCATTAAGCTCTGAGGTGGCGGCCACCTTGCTCCTGGGGGGGGGGGGGGCAGGAGAAAAGGTAGAAGGGAGCAACACCTTTCCCTCCCGGGGAGGCATGGTGCCGTAGTTTAACGCATGGTCCATTCACTTTTCTGCTGCAAGCTGCTGGGCTCTGGATTAAGTCCTTTTGCCTCTGGAGCCATGGTCTTGCTGGAGAGCCGCTCGTGGGGGGGCAACTTGTGACCTCAGTAGGGCATGAAGGATGAGCCGGTACTGTCCTCCTTCCCATGAGACTGCAGTTGCCCCGTCACCGCTGGCTCATACCTGGTTTTCCAATAAGCTCTGATGCAGTGACCATCTTGTATGTGGTCCAGATGAATTTCTACCAAAAGCTGCTGGGTTTCGAGATTTGTTTCTGAGTCTCTGGGATCATGGCCATTAATTAGCTTGATCAGGAGCCAGAGAGGCCATTTGTAGGCAGCGACTCGGGGTCTCGCTGGGATAGGGAGGAAAGGGCCAGTTCCACCCCTATCTGGTGAGGACCCGCATGTCTCGTCACTGCAGGCCCAAACCTGACTGTCCAGTGGCCTCTGGAGGATTGCAGTCACTGGGTCGCCAGGGGGAACAGGCCAAGGCATGAAACCTATTCCCACCTGGAGTGGCCCAGCACCAGTAACCTACTGCAGGAACTGGACGCATTCCTGCCAAAAGCCTTTGGGTTCCAAGATTTGTTTCTGAGTCTCTGGGATCATGGCCATTAGGCAGTTCGATCAGGAACCAGAGAGGCCATGCCTCCAATTATATAGCTGAGCCAGAGGTGGTTTGTGGGCGTGTCTCCCACATACCTAACTTTTGGCCGTTTACTTTCTTGGTAAACTTTGCCCCAAGTTTTTGGGGTCTGGCCAAAGGTACAGCAGCAATTTTGGGGTATCTGAAAGCCTGATGGTGCCATCAGGCTGCTGATGCACTCATCTCACAGGTACAGATTGACCTGCTGGCAGCACCATACCCCCTCTATATGTGATTATAATATAATATAAATTATATCTTTAAATTCATATTACGTGGATGCAACTAAAGGTGTGCATGCGCGCGCGCACACACACACACACACACACACACACACACACACACACACACACAGAGTTCTACTTCTATAACAACCCTTACTGGCAAACGCTCATCCTCAGCCTTGTCTTAGGAGCACTAAATTCGCGACTTTGGATACTTGCATGGCTGTTAACGAAGTGATACTTGAATCAACTTGTGCTTCTTTAAATCTTCAAAAACAGGTGGCCAGTGACTGGGGGGGCTGGATTCTGGCATTTCTGAGTTTCTGGCAGTAATGCCTTCTGATATCATCAAAATCTCACCCTATTTTTTTTCTTTAACTGAAAACTAACCTACACACAGTGAGGCTTCAAATATATCTGTTGTCATCTTATACAAAAATACCATTTTGGTATTCTAAAATTTTCTCTACAACCATGTAATCTCCATCAAGAGCAGTCACCTCATATGTGTACACCGTGTACACATATGTGTATTTGCAGTCTATATCTTCCCACAGACAAATCTACATGGGTAGTGGGGGTGGGGGGTGAGGGTTGACATCAGGGATCCACCCACAGTGGTGATTGTAACACCAGAGACTGAAACCAGGGATCCCACATGCAAAGTATGTACTCCAGGGGTCAAAGAGATAGTATAGCAGGCAGGGCACTTGCCTTGCATGTGACCCATCCAGGTTTATTACCCAGCACCACATATGCAACCCCAAAACCCACCAGGAGTGATCCCTAAACTTAGAGCCAAGAGTGAGCCTTCCAGCACTGCTGGGTGTGATCCAAAAATCAAAATAAAACAACAAACAAAATGTATTCTGGCGCCCATAACAACTTTTGGGGGGACCAAAAAGAAAACAACATGAAAAGAAAAAGTGAAAAGAAAATAATCAAAAGGTGAGTGCTACGTATTTCTCAGAGATAAGCTTAGAGTGGAATCCTCAATTTTTTTCCTCCTATTTTCCTTTGTTTCCCAATGTTCCACAATGAATATTTGTTACTGCTATCACCACAAACATCATTAGCATTATTTTTTCAACTGCTCAGGCTGTTAAGTCGAGCTGACATTGGGCAGGAACCTGGACGTGGGGGTGGCCCAGAAACTCAACCTCCGACTTCCCCCATCCTTACGCACAATTCTCTAAGCCTCAATGCCCTACCAACACGTTCTCAGAGGAAACTGTTCTGTTGACGCCGCCCTCGCTGGAAAGGTAACTGTGTGTCTGTGTTCTGAGATCGCTATCAAAAGCTGCCGGGGTGCTCCCTGAATAGGAACGGCCTAGTGGAGCTCAGCGGCAGGCGTGTAGGAGCCAGAGATCCATCTACAAGTGGGCACGTTTCCGATTTGGGCCCAGGAGGGAAGGGCCGCTCGAGGCTCCCGTGCTCTCCACCAGCATGTCCCCAGCGCCCAACTCAGGGCCCGGGCTCAAACAATATTTGTTGAATGAATGAGTGGATGACTTTAACTACAAAGGCTGCTTTTCCCTTACAAACAAACCAGACCTGTATATACAAAGGACTGTTTCCCCCACAAAGACATCCTCTTGGGAGACTATAAATAGTTCTTACAATAGCACTCCCCTGGCATAAAACATTAGACATTTCTTTTGTAGAGTGGCTTCCCGAGTCTATAATATATTCCTCGGAAGAGTCTCAGGGTGGCCAATCAGGACACATGGAAGGAAGCCCTCCTGGCAGGGTCGTTGGCGGAGAGGCAGGATGCAGGCACCAGCCGTTCCTCCCGGGCACCGAGACTCTGGTACAAAGAGCCTACTCTGAACATAACGCCTGCCATCTACCCCCTCCGAGCATTGCACAGTCCTTCCCGCCAGATGTGCCCCCTGAGTCCAACTCCTCCTGCCGCCCGCCTGCTCCCCAACCTGGCTGCCTTCAGAGGAGAGTCCCCACCCCCCAACTGAGTCTTGAAGGTCTCCCTGGTCTGCCTCCGTTTGCTCCACCCTGCTGAGGACATCCCTGGGGGTGGAGAACTGGGGTCCTGAGACTCGGGGTGGCAAACCGCAAGCTGTAGGAAGGCTTGGCCGGCACAAAGGTCTAGTGCAGCTCCATCATGCCAGCCAGTGGGCAGGGTAAGAGTTGGGGAAAATGTTCTGTCCACGCTGTACAGCTCTCTCCTGGGGCCTGCCCAGTGCATCCCCCCAGCTAGGCACCACGATATATGATCCCCTCCTGATGGGGCTAGGAAGTGGCCTCCCTGCCCAGCACTGGAATTCCCAGGTTCCCTTGCATGTGGCCTCTTCCAGTTAGATCCCCAGCACCACATATGACCCCCACCAGGAGTGATCCCTAAACTCAGATCCAGGAGCAAGCCCTTGGAAGATGTTCCAGTTAATGGAACACGAATGGGAGGTTCATGGCGTTCTAGAACTGGCCCTAAGGCACCCCACCCACACCCCACCCGGGAAATTCCTCCACTCTCCCTGCTCTTACTGAGCACAAACCCAGTGACCTTGATAGCCTGGGCTGATGGACAGTCTCTAGCACCAACACTGGCTGTCTGGACTTCACATAATAAATCTCTCTCCCACCCATGACCATAAAGAGGGAAAGGCTGGTGTTGTGGCCACCGGGTTCCCCTAAGTAATCGAGGGGGGTGGGGCCGGAGCAATAGCACAGTGGGTAGGGCCGTTGCCTTGCACAAAGGCTGACTCGGGTTCAATTCCCAGCATCCCATATGGTCCCCCAAGCACCACCAGGGATAATTCCTGAGTGCATGAGCCAGGAGTAACCCTTGTGCATCGCCGGGTGTGATGAAAGAAAGAAAGAAAGAAAGAAAGAAAGAAAGAAAGAAAGAAAGAAAGGAAGGAAGGAAGGAAGGAAGGAAGGAAGGAAGGAAGGAAGGAAGAAGTAATTGATGGGAAATGACATACTTGCAACCGCCTCCACCACCCCTGCCACGCCCCCCAACCCCCCTCCCCCCACACACACCGGATTCTGACTTAGTGGGTCTGGGGAAGAGACAGGCTCTGGTAATGTTTCAAAGTTATCCACTTTGTTGTTGTTGTTGTTGCTTTGGGTTTTGGGATCACACCCAGTGGCCCTTGGGATTTTCTCCTGGCTCTGCACTCAAAGATCACTCCGAGTATGATTTGGGGAACCATAAGGGTCTCAATCATTGGCAAGACCAAGTGCTTTTCCCACTGTGCTCCACCCCCTCCACCCGCCCCACCAGCACCTGCAGGTGCTTCTGATGTCAGGCTTAGGGCTCGGGGGCATTCATAGATCTTCCCGTGACTGGTTCAGCATTGCATGGCTCCACTCTTTTTCTCACTAAAACTCTCAGCTTAAATCTGGGGGAGACAGCTTCTCTCCCACCAGAGGCTCTGGCCCAAAACCCTGCTGATGCAGACTTGGGGGGAGCATCTTCAACCAGTAGCTGCTTGGGAACCTGGAACGAGCCCCACCTCTCTCCCCTGAAGCCATGCCAGGTCACTGCCTGTCACAGGGCACAGAGGGAGAGCAGCCTTCCTGCAGCTGGAAAGTTTCCACTGGGCCACCCAAGGACAAGTCAGTGTCTTTATGGGGGCACACCAACATTGACTGCCTTTCTGCTGGGACCACCAGCCCTTGGGCCAACAACAGAATGGGAGGAGGATGTGCTACAGCACCAAAGAGCACCAAGTCCAGATGCAGGCACGGACTATAGCAATGGGGTGGATGGAGCAAAGTGGGGAGCAGTGAGCCCCACCCCTGGACTCCCCAGCCAGAAGCTGCTAATGTGGAAGAAGGCTGCACTCAGAGGTGGGAGCCTGGGCCATCGGGCTGCATCTGAGACGTCCTTCAACTTCAACACCCTGTGAAAAAGCTGGACCAGAGGTTGGACAGCGTTGGTGAGCTCCTCCGGGAATCCGGGAAGACCCTGTCAAGGGCAGAATCTGAGCTGCGTCTGGGAGGAAAAGCAGAGCTGGCTGGACAGCAAGGACGCGGCAGCCTTCAGAGAGAGGCAGGAGAGGGGGCCAGTTTAGGAGGTTTGGTCTGGTTGGAAAGAAGCAAGAAGGAGGCGGTGGGAGGTCAGGGAGGGGCAGGGGCCAGCGCTGGGCGGCTCTGCATGGACCCAACACCACAAAGCACAGCGACTGGCTACAGTCTGTGGACTCTCAGGACCCCAGGCCAAGACCAGACACGGGTTCACGGTCCACAAACAGGGCTCTCTGTGGTGGGGGGTTACCGACTAGGAGAGACGCAGGGGCTGGTGGGAGTGATGCTAGGAGGAGCCACTAGGCAGAAGTGATGGGGGCAGCAGCCAAGGTGAGAGAGGAAAGGGGTCAGGCCACCCCAAACCTCTCCAGAGTCAGCCTAGCAGCTTGGAGAAAGGCCAGAATCTAAAGCCAAGTCATCAACCCCAACTGTGTTCCCGACCCTGCTTGGGATCAAGTCACAGGGAGGCAGCCCAGGCCGCAGGCGAAGCAGGCCTCAGCCCTTGGAGCTGACTCTTGGGCCCCTCAGCTCTGGGGCACCCCCCACTTTCTCATTTCTCCCCCTGCTGAAGCAAGTCCCAGTGGAATGACAAGATGGGGAAATACCCTCCCCCACCAGGAGGGGCGCTGCCTGATTTCCATGGAAGGTGATCACAGGAGGGTCACCAGACCCTGTGGACAGCTGCACCCTCACTGCCTCCAGCCATGGGAAGGTGATGCTCAGGCCAGCTCATGGGCCTCAGAAGGAGTAAAAGGGTGAAGCAGAGCCTCTCCACCACCACCAACACACACACACAAACACACACACACACACACACGCACGCACGCACGCACGCACACAATCAGGCTCCCCAGACCAGCTGACCCACTCATCAGCCTGCAAAGTTAACTGCTGTGTGAAGCCACGGGGCTCTGGAGGGGCTTGTTGTGAGGCATTTTCCTCTCTAAAATAAAGGGGCTCTCGTGGCTGATTAAGCAGCTCCTACAAGGTGTCTGGCCTCTCTAAGCATGGGGGGGGGGGTGCCAGCTACCCTCCTCCCCTCCCCCCTGTGCTCTCCCCTTGGGGAAGGGGCTTCACTCGGCCTCCGCCTCCACCTCATGAATAACCATGCTGCGTCCGCCTTCCCGGGGCCAAGTTCACGGCTCCTGAGAGCCCCACAGTCAAGGCCAGTCTTTGCTGCCTCACCAGGGCCCGGGGGCATGAATGCTCTAAATCCTGCCCGAATTCTGATGTGCAAATGGGAGAGCCGAGCGGCAGGCAGCCCCGGGCAGCACCCTGTCCCTGTCCTCACCAGCCAAGAGGACTGATGCCTCCCTGCCCCCCACCCCAGCCCAGGGGAGCCGAGAAGTGTGGTGAGGTCAGGAAGTAAAACCCCAAACTGGACCCAGGGAGTCCTGGGCCTGGGGAGAGTCTGAACGACTGTTTGGAGCCAATTTTCATCCAAGCTGTGGGAACCGGAGACCCCAGGGAATAAGGAAACTCACCCAAGTCTATGACTCAGGGTCAAGGATTCAACTCCCAAGCCAGGGCTGGGTCCGCTGCTCCCCTGCTGGGCATGGGTGGGAGAGCACAGGCCGAGGGTTGGAGGCTGGCCGGAGCCCCCCTCCCACAAGTAGAGCTGTGGGGGACGTGCGGTGGGGTGCGCCAGCCACAGCTGGTTGAGCCGGGGCTCTGCACAGATTCTCGAGGTTTGGAAGGCCACTGTGCCCTGTGCTGCTGCAAACTGTTGCCATCTCTGTCTCTCTGGATCCTTCTCTTCATCCCTCTCAGCATCCCTACTCAATGGGCCATGATCTCTGCTCTCTGACGTCTTCTTTCTCTGCCTCTTTATTTGTTCATTTTTGCATCATTCCTCTGAGCCTGGTTCCTTTGAGGAACGCTCTCCTACCTCCATTTCTACATTTCTCCCTCTCCCCCATCGTTCCTTTTTCTCTCTTCCTCTTGTCCCCCAACCCTAGCTGCACCCCCTTCATGAAAAACCCCTTTTATGGATTTTTCCATCTTTTTCTTGCTCGCGCTCTCTCATTTTTCTTCTTTGCTTGCATCTCTGTGTCTCTGTAACACTCTCTCCCCTCAGCTTTTTCCCCCTGCCTCCCTCATGCCTCCCTGCCCCCAGGTCCCTGCCCCATGCCGCCTGCTCCCCCAGGCTCTGCTCTCTGCCAGCTACAATTACGAGTGTGTGTGCTGAAGTGGTCCGGTCTTCCTCCACGATGGGTAACAAGAGGCTGTATGTTTGCAGCCGCTGACTGGAAATTCCGAATTCCTTTTCAGCCGAGAAAGACAAGCACCCTCTCAGTTTATAAATATTAATTATAGGCACTGAGTAATGAGAGACCGAAGCGGCTGTTGGCTGTGATCTCTGATTGTTTGACTAATCCTTGAGACAGTTTAAACACGACAACTCTTACCTGATGGGAAAGAGAATGAGGGTGCCCTGGTCCTTGCACGGAGACCCACTGAAGAGCTGGGCCAGGGCTGGGGCTCCCTGGGCGTGCCTCTGGGCGAAGCCTCTTCTCTGCAGGGCCTCAGTTTCCCCTCCTGCTCTGGCCCTCCTAGTTCTGGCCTGGGTCTGTGGAGATCCTACGTTTCAGAGGCTCCGTCCAAGATGGCCCAGAGAAGAAGGGGTCTCTGACTCCTCTGGATTCTTGAGGGGGCTCCTGAGTCACGCTAAATTGGATCCACAGCCTCCCAAGGAAAAATCCCATCTTGAGGCAATCTTAAGTAAGAATGCAGTGCAACGTCCCCATAAGCCAAACCCACCTCTGCCTGGGCTGACCTCCAGCACTTCAGTGATGCTTCCTGTGGAATGGGTATAGGGCGGACGCACTTGCTTGCCCTCCTCCTCAAGGCCAGGCTCAAGCATCAGGACCTGAAGTGGAGCTGGGGAGTCCCACACTGGCCTTGCAGCGAGAAGGTGTGCCACGTTTCACCCTCTCTCCATACTGTCCTTCCAACAACCACTGGTGTTGCCCAGGCAGAATGAAGGACACAATGGATGCTCAGCTATCTGCTGGAGCCAGAGGGGCACCTGGAACAGGAAGTGTGTGTGTGTGTGTGTGTGTGTGTGTGTGTGTGTGTGTAGAGGCCTGCTGAGCCCCCCCACAGCGAGGAAAGCAGGTTTCTCCCCCTTCCTAGAACCATCTTCTCAGGAACTTCTTCCCTTTCCATAGACACTAACGGCTCCTCTCCTCGTCCTCAGGGAGCCCAGGTCACCTGCAGCTCAGCCAGCATGAAATCAGTGCTTCCCATTTGACCCCAGCCAGAAGCCACTGTGGTTTCCCCACCCACCCCCAGCCATCCAGCAGAGGGGACCCCATCTCATCTCTGACTCCCAAGCCCAGCTGAGGTCATTGCAGAGTGGCCATTCAGGAGCCTGCTAGAGCTTCCAGGGCACAGGAGCCAAGGGGCAGCATGGAGGCTGGGCACCCCCAGCCAACCTACTGCCCATCACCGCAGGGGGAGCCTGGCTGGGCCTGGACAGATGTTTGCAGGTGTCCGATGGTTGAACAGAGGAAGGAGCAATGTTCTTCCAGGCCCCGCTCTGATTTTCCCTTGGCCCCTGTCACTCCTGACCTGATAGTTTGAATAGCATGTTCCTGAGCTCCCAGCTGCTCCACCCCTGGGGAGTGACTTCTTCTCTGGGTCTTTGTTTTTCCACCTGTAAAATGGGAACAATACGAAACTGCAACTCCCTCTCCATGAAGGATTGATTATAAACGTGTTGGCCCTCGGGAATGATCATGCATCAGCCATGCCTCTTCGCAGGGCTTCTGAAGACACAGTTCCCAGTTTCATTGCAAAGCATCGAGCAAGGAACGGCCACTTTCTGGAACTGTTCAGGCTGCTCTAGGTTCCCATGGCTGAAGGGTAAAGTAGAGGTGGGACCTGGCTCAATGTTAGCCCCTGTGAGGCCACTGCCCACGAGCTTCTCCACACCTGGATCTGTGGAGAGGACCCACAAGCCCCCTCCTAAACCATGAGTATCAGGCAGTGAACACCTGAGGGGTGGGGGCCCTGGAGGGGCTCTGCCTTGCCCAGACTTTTTGCTCCAAACCCCTGGCCCAGCCCTGGAGGTGGGGGAGGGGGAGCGGGGTGCCACTTGCTTAGAAATTTGGTACCTGAGCTTTTCCACTCCCCCTGGCTGGACCGGCTCCACTAACTGCTTCTCTAGAACCGTTTCAACTCCAAGTACAAACACTTCAGAACTTCAGAGCTGGTCCTGGGGGATCCAAGGCCTGGACCTGCACAAGAATCAGTGTGCGCCAGCCCTGGCCACACAGAGGACCGTGGAGGGACGCACTGCCCTCTCCTGGTCTTAGATCTCTCGTGGGCAAGGTCTCCTCACATCTTCTCCAGGACCCTTGAGGAGGGCTGAGGTGCAGGCCCAGTCTCAGGCTCCAGGCTCCGACCCTGCTTCTGGGGCCTTCCCAAGGCCCTGCCCAGAGGTCTGCTTCATCTGCAGAGGCTGCATGCAGCTCCTCACATCTGTGATCCCCCGTGCTCCCTTGCTTCCATCCCCCCTCCCATCCTCCTCATTGTACCAGGCACTCGGAAGAACCACCTCTGCCTGCAACCAGCACCCGCACAATTCCCCTAAAGATTTCCAAGGAAATCTTCCACCAGATTGAACGGGCAGCCCTGAGCTTGGTTCCAGTTCCCACCGGAAGTCATGCATCAGCGCACTCCCCAAGCCCACACTTGAGCAGCACGCCAGCTTGGCTATTGGTGACCAGCACCTGAACTTTTGAGTCTCAGTTTCCTCATCTGTTCAGTGGGGAGAATAATGGTCCCTCCCTCAAAGAGATAAAGAAGAGAGGACCAGAGCAAGAGTACAGTGGGTAGTATAGTTTGCATGTGGCTAACCTATAGTTTGCATGATGTTTGATCATCAGCACCCCATGTGGTACCCTGAGTCCTGCCAAAGCAATTCCTGAGCACAGAGCCAGGAGTAAGTCCTGAGCATCGCTGAGTGTGGTTCCAAACAAACAAACAAACAAACAAACAAAAAGAGTGAAAGAGGAGAAAGAAAAGCAGGGAGATTGCCTGAGCGTTTAGCCGAGTGCCTGCCACACAGAGACAAACCAGCCATTAGACACCTGCTCCTCTGTGTTACGATGTCTCTATTCACTGAGTATGTGCTAGACGCCAAACCCTGGCACCACACAGATTACTGCAGCTAAGTGTCACACGCTATGACCCGGAAGAGAAAGATAAAAGGAAGGCCAACGTACCAGCATAGTTTGCCTTATAGACAGACTGGGTGTAAAGAGGGGAGCACTGGGTTCCTGCTGGGGTAGCAGGAAGAATGTGGGTTTGCTTGGATGGGCTTTTGCGGACTGGGTAGGAGCTCACCAGGAAGCCAGGTAAGAAAGGCGCTGTGGGCAGAGAGAACAACGGAGACAAAGACTCAAGGCAAGAAACAGCCCAAGAAACAACCAGTGATGGGCAGGGCCATAGTGAATGAAAGCCCAGGAGGAGAGTCAGGGCAGGGGTCCAGTTACAGAAGCCCTCCGCCTCCCTACCCCCTCGCCCCCTAGGTTGCAGGGAGGTCTGACCTCTCTGCTGCAAGCCCAGGGTTGATGCATCACAACAGCTTTACACAGGAGACAGAATCATACTCATGTCTTAAGCTGCGCACATATTCAAGCCCGCAGGGTTTATGTAACTTTTCCTTTTCTCCTCCTTGAGCATTTATCCAGCCTGGAAATTTTAGAGCAAGCACTTTCCCTTATTTCTATTCAACCTGAAAGTGGCAGTGGAATCCAACTTGCTGCGGATTGAAATGCAGGTGGCCTGCAACAGTGTTGCTAAAATTACCAAAACTAACCACAGCCAGGGAAGGGCCATTATCGGAAACAGATTTTATTACCATGGAAACCAGTAGATAATGCCAAGTCCAGTCATTTTTATTCTCCTAAAAGAGAGACAAGGAGTGAAAGAGAGAAACAGCAAGCAGTGGGAGAGAGAGAGAGCTGCTGAAAGGAAGCGAGGACGCTGGAAGGACAGGGGTAGTGAGCAGAGGGGCCGGCTGGGCGGCCCTGGTCATCTGTCCACCCTCCTGTCCAGCCTTCCCTGCCCCAGGCTCCACTTCCTAAGACTGTACCGCATGCCACAGGCTGCCTGCCGGGCAGCAGCCAAATGGAGGAGCGTGGAAGTGGCATCCAATACAGGTGTAAAAGGCATGGCAGGTAAAAGTGACCCCCGAGAGACCCACCCCCAACACACACACACACACACACACACAAACACACACGAAAGCTACCCTGATGGTCTCTACAGCTAGCACTCGACGTAGGGGTCGGAATCCCTGACTCAGAGTTTAGGTTTCAGCCAGTGACTTATGACCTTGGGCAAGGTCACAGGTTCCCAGAGTCTTGGTTTCTTCATGCATCAATGGGAGCTCAGGGGTGGTTGGAGAAGCCAGACTAGGGGACTGCCTGAGTGCTTGGCAACTGTGAGGGCCTGCAGGCCACAGGACCCCAGAGCCTGCTCCCCTGAGCTGATGCTTCCTCCATCCCTCAGAGTCCTGCTCCCCACCCCAGCTGGTGGTGTCCAATGCCAAGGAGTGGGGCAGCACATCTCACTGGGCAGAGGGGCGTCAGGTGAGGGGGCCCCTGTGTACTGGTGCGGTTCGCACAGCTGAGACAGGCTCATACCGGGGAAAAGGGAACCCAGACGGGGGCAAGTGGGAAAGACAAAATGAGGGGCCCCAGGTCACTCCAGGAAAGGGGCAGCCTGATAGTGCCCGAGGCTACGGGGGAAGGAGCAAGTGTGAGGTCCCAGCTGTCTCAGTGTCCTGTCAGGGGAAGCGCAGCTGAAGGGAAGTCGGGGATAAAGGACACAGGAGCCATCAAGCTGGGCCTTTCAAAGCCACACTTCCCAGATTTGCAGTTTCTGTCCCAAATCCTCAGGGCCTCGTATGCAAGTCACGATAACAGGGCTGGTCTCAGCCACTTCCTTCCTGTGTCTCAGTTTCTCCATCTCTGAAATAGGAACCATTATCACACACACACACACACACACACACACACACACACACACACACACACTACAGGGCTGTTGCAAAGACTTTTTTTTTAACCATCATGTGAATGGATCACTTTGAAAAATGAAAAGCACCATAGGACTGTAAGATATTATTATATCCAGGGAGCCTGAGCTCCTGGGTAACTAGGCACTTTCCTAACAAAATGACTTGATTAGACTCTTCTCTTAAAAACGCAGCTCCCCAGCCAGCGTTTTCCTATCAGCCTGCCTCTTCTTGCAGCTGCATATTAAATCTTCATCCCATCAGCACTTGACTGAATTTGTAGAAACAAAATGGAAGAGGGAACTCAGGCATGAATTAGCAGTTTAAGACAGGAATGAGATTACGATAAAATCCCCACTCTCTCCATCCATCAAAATGTAATAAGAATAGAAAACTAATGTGAAAATATCAACATGACCTATTGCTTCGAGCCCTTTGTCGCCATCCTTCATGATGGAGCCTTGCAGCCTGCGAGCATCTCATTTCTCTGCCAGCAGCGCGTGTTCTGCGGGAGACGCTGACCGTGTCTGGGCCGGGCTACGCACTTGGGCGGCTGTCCCCTGGGAGACGGGAAGGGAACCGAGATGATGTGGTCCCCCGATTTGACAACTCACAGGGAAGGAGAATGGATCTGAGGTGATCTGAGCCGGAGGAGGTCAGTCGAGTTTGATTTTCAACACTGTGCGTGGGGAAGTCGCTGTCCTCTCAGAGAAACCTGGCTTGGGGACTAGACAGCTAGGAAAGGCTGTGTCCCCACCTTCAGGGAAGCCCCCTGGGGCCCTTGCTCCTCCGTGGGCAGGGGCCATGGCAGCCCCAAGACCCAGCCTCTTATCCTCACCGCCGGTCACCTTTCTGGCTGCAGGGCATCGTGGGGTAGAAAGAGGTTCCTGGAGTGGGAGGTGGAGTGGTCACTCTCACGGTGGAACAGGAGCATCGGGACCTGCCCAAGGACTCTGGGCAGGAAGATCCAAGTTCAGGTGTGCAGGCCTGGCCTCCCCTTGCCAGCAGTGTGCCTGGCTGACCACACTTTCCTGTGGCCACCTCTTCTCTGGCCACCCCTACTTCCTTTGCTTCATAAGAACCTGGTCCCTAGTCAGAGCCTTGGGACAATCTCTTCACCTGTTTTTCTCTCTGGGGGCAGCTTTCTATCCTTCAAGTCTCTCCCCATATAGCACCTCTTCAAGGAAGCCCTCCCAGATCTACCTGCACCCTAAACTTCCTCTCTTCTGCTTTGGGGCCCACAGTTCATTCACCACCATCCCCCGTGATAGATTTCTCGGTGGTCATTGTGCTCGAATAGGTCTCACCTCTGCATTAAGGAACCTATAGTCGTCTGAGGCCACTCTGCCTTATCCACCACCCTATCCCCCAGCACCTGTCACAATACCGGGCATTTATTTATCATTCCATCAAAAACATTTTACTGAGCACCTACAACATGCCCTCTCTCCCGAAGCTTCATTCTGGCTCAGTTGCTGAGCTCACCCACGGCTCAGCGTGACACACGGGACAAAGCAGAGCAGGACACGGTAAGTTCAGACCTGACTTTGAGGCTCGTCCTTGTGGAGATGACAATCAGCAGAGCCTCGAAGGAGTCGTCCCCACTTTCCACATGCAAAAGGAACAGCCCAGGAGGAGGAAGGGTCACTCAGTAGCTCAGGGGAAGAGGAGCCGGGCAGGGGAGGCCCCAGGGGATGCCCAGCAGCTGAGGGCATGGGCCAAGAATGTCGGATTCTGCCTGTGTGTGTGTGGGGGAGGGGGGTGTTAGAGGGGTCACAGCTTCAGGAACTGGGCAGAGCCAAGCTGCAGGGGTCAAGGGCAAGTACAGAGAGGTCATTTGGAAGTTGTTGCAACTGTCTAGTCGGGAGAGAGGCAACGGGTACCAGAAAGCTTCTGGAGCTGGTGTCACAGGGCTTGCTGTGGGGTGTAAACAGGCTGTGAGAGAAAGAGTGGCAGTAGAGACCAGTTTGGTTCCAAGCCATTGAGACGCTGGCTTTGCCACGAACCAAGAGATTCTTTTTGTTGCTCTGGTTTTGGTTTTGCACCCCAAGCAGTGCTCAGGGCTTACTCCTGGCTCTGTGCTCAGGGCTCACTCCTGGTGGGGCTTGGGGGGACCGTACGAGGTGCCGGGGATGGAACCTGGGTCTTACCTGCTGTTCTATCTCTCCAGTTCCAGGAAGTCTTCTATGCGTAAACCTCTCTGAGTCTGGGTGCCACCAACTTGAAAGTCAGATGGAAATCCTAATGGATTCAGGCCAGGGCTAGCTGGGAGGGGGCAGGGAGGAGGGTCCCAAGGGGAGAGAACAGGAGGGGCCTGCTTGGCTGCTGCGGGAGACCCCTTGGTAGAACAAAGAAGATTCTGGATTCTCACTGCAGAGGCTCAGCGTACAGCCACCTCACCCTCACCATGAGACAAAGGCTCCATCGAGGGAGGCTCTGCCCCTTTTGTCCCCCGAGTCCCAAGCCCCAGCTGCCAGCAATGTGAGGTGCAGAGAACTCAGGGCCAGAGGAAGTCAGGGGCCAGAGCGTAGGACCTCTGAGAACCCAAGTCAACCCATGTGGGCTGAGTCCGCCTGTCTCTGAGTTACAGATGAGGAAACAGAGGCTCAGTGACATCCGTGGGGCTTGTTCCTGCATGGGAGATCATTCTGCTCGTGTAAATTTATCAGAAATAAAGATGTGGGAGCCAGCAAGAAGAGAGAAAGGCCTTCGCCTGCAGGCGTCATTATAAACGTGGGGCCTAGGGGTCAAAGGTCTTGGGGTGCACCTCTGGCTCCCTCTGAGTCCTGACAGAGGGGGTGCAGGGGGAAGGGGCACTCTCCCATCTCACTTGGCACTCACGTCAGGACAGGTCTAGTGGGGTATGGTGACCTCCAGTTCTTCATGCTTCTAATTCCTCCAGTAGGTACTGAGTCTTTAGGGGGATGAGACGTCCTAGTGACAGTCCCCTTCTGCAGAGTCATGGGAAGGAATGAGGGAAGAGAGGTAGCGGGTTCACATGGCGGGAGATGGAGCCTGGAGCCCACCCTCCGTGGACTCCCAGAATGGTGGGGGCTGGGCAAGCCAGAAGCAGCCAGGACTCAAGAGCCCAGGCTCCCTGCCAAGCTCCGGCATATGCTCTGCTCTCCGTGCCTCGTTCACAAGGCGTCGCCGCCGTTTGTTTCGCAGCCTCTTCTCGTTCCAGGAGCTCTGGGGCTTTGGCTTGTCTTTCAGGTCCCACCTCTGCCCTTTCTGCTGTCCCCTGCCAGGCACACACCATACTTTCCTGCAAGAATGATAGATCCAGGCTGCAGTGAACTGAGTCCCCAACCCCTACTGGGGTTGTAGAAAAGGTGGGGAGTGAGCAAGATTCTGGGATGGGGGTCCCCGACAAAGGCTGGAGAGTAATGGGGGATGTGCCTGGGAGGGCCCCTGAACTAGGAGCATGAGGCCACAAGAGGGTGGATGGGGAAACGGCCACTGTGGGGCTGGCATATCTGGCCCACTGGGCCAGGAGCAGGTGGATCTCCATGGGACTGAGTCCCAGCACCCCCATCCTTCCAGCCCCTTCCCTATCCCCCATGGCTTCCCAGTTCTGTAGTTCAAGTCTAAGGGTTTGTCCCCATCCAACACTGTCCCAGCTTGGGTTCTTCGCATGCCACATTGAGTCTGATCATCTGGGATTTGTCCTCCCTCCGACTTGATTGACCGAATGGGAGTCCTCCCAGCTCCAAGCACACTGCAGCCAAGGCAAGCCTTTCCCTTTCCTGGTAGCTGAGCTGTGGCCCATCACGGCCAAGCCCACCTCTTCTTTATCCCCTCCTGCCTATGGACATTTAGGTCACTTCGCTATCCCAGCTAAGCAGAAGGCAGTGAGCAGGAGTGTATGGATCCTTTCACGAGAATGTTCTTGGGACAGGGGGCCAGGAGAAGAACTCCCATGACCTCGGTCCTTGCTCTTCACTTAGCCATCTGCTCTGTGTTTGGGGGGGGCACCACTTCCTGGAGCTGGACAAGGAGTGGGATCCCAGAGCAATGCAAGCTGACTGGGGGCTTCTCCACTCCTTTCCCCAGGAGCATGGAGGAGATCCAGCTGCAGCCAGGCTCTCAGTGCCCTGCCCTCCAAGATTCCTCTGGGCTGCCCACTACCACCACCAGGGGCTGGCATGTCCTTGTCTCCCCCTCCGAGACACCCAGCCCAGCCCACCCCGTCCTTCCCACTGGGGCCCTGTTGACTCCACACAGGAGACACACAGGGCTGGGAGTCAGGGATGGGCAGGCACGGGCAAAGTGAGGAGGAATGACAGAGAGAAGGTGAGGGCAGGGGTGGAAACTGAAATCCTGAGTAGCTTCCTGGACTCAAGCACAACCCAGTCCTGAGAGGACCGGGGCACCGACTCAGCCAGGGCATGCAAGGAGGACAGGTTAAGAGGCTCAGGACTCGAGTGCCCGAGAATAGATGACTGGTTAAAGAAACTTTGGTACATCTACACAATGGAATACTATGCAGCTGCTAGAAAAGATGAAGTCATGAAATTTGCATATAAGTGGATCAACATGGAGAGTATCATGCTAAGTGAAATGAGTCAGAAAGAGAGAGAAGGACTGCACTCATCCGGCTTACATGCTGAGGGAAAGGGCAGCTCAGATAGACAAGAGACTACCAAGTAAAGGGTGTTTGGAGGGCCCACTTGGGATGGGAGATGGGTGCTGAAAGTAGACTACAGACTGAACATGATGGCCACTTAATATCTGCATTGCAAACCACAACACCCTAAAGGAAAGAGAGTGTAAAAAGGAATGCCCTGTCACAGAGGTGGGTGAGGGGGATGGGAGGTGGATGGGGTAGGAGTGGTGGGAGGGATGCTGGGAACATTGGTGGTGGAGAATGGGCACTGGTGGAGAGATGAGTACTCGATCATTGTATGACTGAAATATAAGCACAAAAGTTTGTAAGTCTGTAACTGTACCTCATGGTGATTCATTAAACAAATAAAAAATAAAAAAAAATAAAAGAGCCTTGGGACAGGGGTGTGCAGGGTGACCCCCAGTGGTGCAGACCTGTGAGACTGGAGCCTCCCAGGCTCAGGTAGTAGAGTAAGGCCCACACCTGTTAGAAGGAGCATCTGCGATGAGTTTGGCCATAGGAGGCCCCGGCAACGGCAGCTGAGCAGCATGTCCCATCCCGGGGGCTTGGCCCTGAGCATCCCCATGGAGAGACCGAGCAGCCGAGCGCCCCTGCTGGAGCCTGCAGGAAGCTAGCCTTGGGGGCCCTGTGGTTGGGGTGTGTCATCCTGAGCACCCCAGAATCCATTTCCCTCCCAGGTCAACAGCCCTTGGGGAGCGGGGAGAGGGTCGGAAGCTGCTGAGGCTTTCCTGGAAAGGCCACTGCAGAAGTCCAGTGGGGAGGCAGGAATCTCCCCAGACCCACCTCGGCCCAGCTGAGATGTGGAAACATACTGTCAAGAGCTGCCCTGCCCCTCATGGCACGGTTCTTTCCCACGACTGGGGAGGGCTGCAGAGAAGAGAGGGGGAACCCTTGTTTGTGTCTGTGTGGGAGGCAGTGATGACCCCTGGGCTGAGCAGCCCCTTGGGTCCTATGCATGTTTGGAGTCACTGCCCTCCCTTGCCAAGAGTCTACAGAATTCAGTATCAAGGTCAGGCAAGTATCTGGCCTAGGCCTCACCGCCCCGGAACTGGGCCATGGCTGCACGGAGCAGGTGCTCAGTCCTGTCGCTTTAAGCAGGAAGGAGAAAGTGCTGTCTTACTGGTCCCCGGGGGCCATTCTTCCACCCATAGAAGGAGCTGTAGCCCCTGCACCCCTTATCACTGTATCTCATCAAGTGCTGAGCCCCAGAGCTGAGCAACACTGTAAGGGGTCAGCAGTGTGGCGGGAGGCAGCTTCGGGCTCTGAGGGTAAAGCCCCCCCAACCTTCCACCTAAAGAGTCAAGTCAGAAGCTGGAGCGAGCACAGAGCACAGAGGCGGGGTCTGTGCAGAGTCCCAGTCCTGTGCCCACAAGGCAGAGTCTGCGTCCTGCAGGATCCATCCATTTAATCAGGGACAGCGGGGAGGCGGCGGCAACTTCCTGTGGAACACACAGACCCTTATTAAAACTAAGTCATGGCTTTAATAACCGGGGCGGAGGTGGCGGGAGCTGGGGATGGTGGGCTCTCCCCTGGGTTTTGATGAGCTGAGCATTGCCACGAGGCGCTGGGCGTGTCTGTCTAATGCTATTCTCTCTCTCTTCTCCCAGGGCTCACTGGGGCCGCTGCCAGCAAGTAGCCTGGCGGGCAAACCTTGGGTCCTAAGGGCTCTTCTAAGCACTTAGCCCCCACTGTTCTGCCTCCAGCTCCAGAGATGGGTCAAGCTCCATCTGGAAAAGCAATCAGATTCCAAGAAGGTATGTCATTGTCCCAAGCTGGCTAGAGGAAGCGCAGGAGCTTGAACTCCAATCCAGGTCACTTTCCACCCCATCACCTGGCCTCAGAGTGATCACCTGCCCTGAACAAGGTCCCTGATCCCAGGATAGGCCGGCCCCATATCACCTGGGCAGGTGTACCTAGCAACAGAAGTCCAGCAAACTTCCACTCTCGTCGAAGGTCTGATTCCTTACCTGTCACTTGCAGCTGCAGGTCCTCCTGGCCTTGAATGAGCGGACAAATGTGAAATTGCTCCAGACAGTGAGGTGTGGCTGTGGGGTTTGGGGAGGTGGGTTCCCGCTGGAGCGGGGCTGGGAAGGAATGAGCTTAGCAGACTCCAGGCTCTGGGGTCAAGGGGTAGAGGGGAGTAGGGCCCTGTGGGAGCCAGGAGGCAGGAAGAGGCTACACAGGGGAAACCACCACAGGCTCAAAGGGGGATGAGGATGGGGGGCGGGGGGGGGGGGGGAATCCCAGCCATTAACGGCAGTAACAGCGAAGGGGATTGCACACTTTACACGATCACAATCACAATCATCCTGTTGTTTGTCGATTGCCTTGAGCAGGCCCCAGTAACATCTCCTTCGTCCTAGCCCTGAGATTTTAGAAAGTGCCATATTCAAGTCTTTTTCAGGGTTAGGAGATTGAGACCCATCATTGTTACTGGTATTTGTCATATTGGGTACGCCACGGGGAGTTTGCCAGACTCTGCCCTGTGGGCAGGTTTCATTCGGTAGCCTGCCAGGTTGTCCAAAGCAAGAATGAGATAATAAGATGTCGCACAGCTGCAAATGCGGCCGCACGCTTCCAGAAGCTGGGTTTTATAGTCTCTGGGTCTTGACCGTTGATGGGATTACACAGCTCCGGGGGTCAGTTGGTGGGTGTGACCCCTGCCTACTGGAAGATGGAGGATCTGGGTGAAGGTTGCTCAGCCCTGATCCGAGCAGGCTTGGAGATCTCAGCCCCGGGACCCGCATGCCTGTGTCCCTCTGCCGGTACCTTCATGCGTGTGGAGAGTGGTCTCAGCATGGTTGTGGCTGGTTCTGGAGGTCTTCGGCTGCCGGGCCTGTGCTCAGGGCGGGGAGGGAAACTCAACCCGCCCCCCCTCCAAGGGGCCCCGGCAAGGACAGCCAGGCGCGGGGGCAGGCACACTTTGCAAGAAACAGGAAATGGTAAGAGTTGAGTGAGCTGCTCTTCTGGGCGCTGTTGTAGGTTCCTTACAACACTGTCCTGCAACAGAGAGGAGGACCGGGAGGGGGAAGAGGGGAAGGACAATGAAGGGGAGGAGGGGGACAGGGAGGAGGAAGAGGATGAGGACGGAAGAAGGGGGAGTAGGGGCAGGAATAGAGGAGGGAAAAGGAGAGTAAAGAGGAGGAGAGGCAGGAAGAAGGGGAGGAAGAGGGGGAGGTAGAGGAAAGGGGAGGAGGGAGGGCTAGGAAGGGACGAAAGGGAGGGGAGGAGGAGGGGGAGGAGGGAGAGCAGCGCTCTTGTCAAAGAGAGCCCGTTTCCTGGGCTGTGGAGCTGAGGCTGTCAGACCTGTGTCCCGGTATCCTGGGAGTGAAGGTCAGAGCCACATGAGGCCACCCACGGCTGTCCCCCTGTGCAGCTCTCTCCCACCCATCCGGGCAGCAGCGGCATCCTCTTCCTCCTCGGGCCTCTTCCAGAGCTCTCAGCAGCCCTGAGAGCTAGTGAGCTCCTCACCTGCAACCCACCATGCCCTCAGCCCGCTCCTCTCAGGCTCTGGCCCTGACTCACCCCAAGTTGGGGAGGAAGCAGTGGCATGTGTCTCAGAAAGTCCCAGGACACCCAGGATGCCTCCTGCAGCACCCCGGGCCCCACCCGCACCTCCCGGCCAGGCCCTGCAGGTGTTTGGAGAAGGGAGCCCCGTCATGTTCCCCGGCTCAATTACAGGCTCAATCTTCTCTTCTGTTTAATCCCCAGATCAATATGTGTTCATACATATTTAATCGGGAGGCTGTTTTTATTAGAGTGGGGATTAGTTTTACATCTTTCTCCCCACCGCGTGGAAGGCAGCCGCCACTCCGTAGGAAGACGAGTCGATTCACGAGGAAGCGGCAGAGCCCAGGCTGGACTGGGCACCAGAGTGTCCCCAGGGGCCTGCGGCCTCTCAGGCCCTCCCCCTCTCGGGTGGTGCCCGGGCCCCTCTCCCCCAGGCCCTGTTGCAGGGCACTAGACTCCTTCCGGGAAAGCAGAGGCTTGTTAGAGGTCATGAGGGAGGTCACCCTCAGTCTTGCCTTCCAGAAGCAATAGATTTCTCCTTCCAACTTCCAGTCAAGGCTGAGCAGAATAAATTATCACCCTTTCGCAGTGTAATCACTGTCACACTCGGCCCCAGCTGCCATCTGCTCCCGAGTCCCCACCTCGCCAAGCTGGAAGGGAGGTGAGGACACGCGGACCTGGAGGTCACCGAACAGGCCAGAGGACAAAGGCAAGAACCCAGGGATGACTGGGGGTGGTGGGAGCTGGGGCAGGAGCCAGGCAGTCTGTGGGGGTGGGGCGCTTTATCGGCCCCTCCCCCCCCCCCCCCCCCGCTCCCCACCCCGTCCAAGCATGGTGGCAAGGAGCAGAGGGCCGGCAAGGTGCCAGGCCCAGCACATGCCATCTCCTCCTTCCTCCCTGCAGGTCTGGGGAAGAGCTGCGGCTTCTCACCCGCAGAGGAAGATCTCAGGGTGCTGCTGGCAGGGAGGGCGGTGCCGGGACATGGGACTACAGAACCTGCTCCTGGCTCCAACCTTCCCTCCCCCGCACAGCCAGGCCATTTAAGGTGACATCTGGGGGCCAGAGCATCTGGGAATGGCCACTCTCAGCAGGAAAGCGAGCTGTGAAGGCACCTGGGGACCACTGCGGGGTGGGGCCAGGCCCCCTCAGGGGCCCCACTCTGTCCCCATTAGCATCTGCTCAGGACCCAGAATCTGCACCTCAGTCTCCAACGACGCTCCATCAGGGCATCCCAGGGGGTCTTGCCAAATGCCACACCTTCTGCAGGAGCCCTGCAGCCCAACCTTCAGGCTGTCCTGCGCCTCCTGGCCACTGACCATGGCCTCAAGCAGATGCCCGCCCAGTATTAGGAACTGTGGGGTCGTGGGGCCGTGCTCATCACTGAGAGAACAGATATTGGGGGAGGAGGGACAAGAGAGGCAGGAGGAAGGGAGAGGAAGAAGGTAGGAGGGCACTGTGACTGGGGTGAAGAAGACAGCAGGGCAGAGAGGTGGCTCAGCACTGAGTACTGGCCTGGGTGAGGGCCTGGGGTCCAGGCTCTCCACCACAAGACAAGAAAAACAGAGGAGGAAGAGAGGGGAGGGGCTGGGCTGCTTCTGAGCAGGCAGATGCACCCCGAGGTCCTGTGCTGTCTGGCCTCTGCCCTGGGGCTCTGGCCTCACCTTTGTCCAGTCCCCAGAAAGCGACACGGCCAGTCACAGCCAGAGGTGGGTACAGAAAGAAGGAGTTCGGGGTTTCTGCTGAGTATACCTGTCTGTGGTGCTCAAGGGTCCCTGGCTGAGGCATGGGGAGGCCGCCTGGCCTCTGGGTCTCCTCATGGGCTGCTCAGAGGCTGGGGTCCAGCCACATGGAGGGTTCTGTCGGCTCAGGTGCCCGGCCAGAGTTCCCCAACACACAGACCTCTTGCAAAGCATGTGTCTCCCCACCACGCCTTTCCCAGATGGGTTCATGGGAAAGCCACGGGAAGGCTACGGAGGGCCACGAGAGGCCACGGAAAGAGCCCCCCAACCCTGCACTGTGGGGACTGCGCAGACCCACTCCACTCACGCTAACCACTTGGCAGTCCGTGTTTGACGGCGGGATTAATTCCTGAACAAAACAGATAACGTAGGCAGTGTGATTCCTCATTTAGCTGTCAGATTGGGATAAAAAATGTGTGAGAGAGAAAACCCAAGGGGGAAAAAATTGGATAATGATAAATTGTGACTGAGTGCGCCAGAGAGACGTACGCTGTCTCCCTACGGCGCTGCGCCCACTGCCATTTGATTGGAAAATAGTCTGAGTGCGTGGGGCCTACGAGGCGCTTGGGGCTCTCCCTGAGAAGTGCCCGGTCGGCTCCCACTTCTGTCCAGGGACTCCTTCCTCAGCACAGAAGACCATTGCTAGTCCAGAAATTCCCCCCGGGAAGGGAGCGCTGCACAGCAGGCATGCCGTGGGTCCACGGGCTTTGCAGCATTGCTACCTGGCCCATTTGGAAGGGAGAGGGAAAGGCTTTTGCTGTCACGGTGTCACACCTCAGCCGGCTTCTGAAAAGGACTTTGGAGCCAGAGAGATGGCTCAATGGGCTGAACACACGCTCTGCCTGAGAAGGGCCCCTACTCTGATCCCCAAATGCTCTCAGGAAAAGGTCCTAAGCACAAAGCCAGGAGTAGCCCCCCAAGCACCACTAGATGTGGTCCTCAGAAATCAGTAATCGAAATAGATGACGGATAAAGAAACTGTGGCACATACACACAACGAAATATTACTCAGCTAGTAGAAGAGATAAAGTCATGCAATTTGCTGCTACAAGGCAGGGGTGGTGGTGGAGGGGGGTACCTGGAGAGTGTCAGGTGAGTGAAGTGAGTCAGAGGGAGAGAAACCCAGACAGAATGATCTCTCACATGCGGGACATGAAGAAACATAATGGTAGAGTCTCGAATACCCAAAGGCAATGGAAGCGAAGAACAGAACAGGTATTCAGTGGCAAACATGCCACTTGAGGGGGCTGGGAGACCGGACAGGGAGGGGGCAACATCCAAGGTGGAGTGAAGCGCTCAGCCGGGAGGAGGAGGTGGCAAAGTGTTATGTACAAGACCCTATCAGCAGCAGTACCATAAACCACAGTGGGAAAAAAACATGAGCCTCTCCTAGGAGCAGACCGGAGGAGAGAGGCAAATGGGGTGGGTAGATTGGCGGAGGAAAGTGAACACCGGTGAAGTGGTCGGTGTCGTAAAATTGTATGCCTGAAACCTAATCATAAATAACTTTGTCATTTCATGGTGACTGAAAAATACTAATATATTTATTTTAAAAATTGAAAATTGTTTGTATACTTTAAATAAAAAAAATACAAAGAACTATTGTTTAGCAAAGCAGAGCATCATCCAAACATAAAGAAGTAATGCTTGGAGGCAAGGAGCCTTCCAATATCAGCAGAGACCTGGCTGCCCCTGAAAGAATAAGAGAGAAAACTCACCTGTGTGTTCTCTCAGCTCACACAAGGGTCCGTAGCAAGTCTCCGTAGCAGCGGCCAGAACCCCCCACCCCACCCCGAGGACTCGAAACAGTGCCTCAGCCCAGGGCTGGGCCCACAGGACCCACCCTCCACCACCACCACCATCACCATCATCACCACCCCATCCTCTGCTGCCCCTGGAAGTGTCTCCTGGGTCATTTCTAGGAGCAGAGGCTTGCTGAGCAGAGACACCCTATGGTCCAGAAGCTGGCCTGGACGGCTACAGGAACTAAAAGCCATGGGCTCCTGAGATGGGCACCCAGGAAACACTGGGGTTATAGATCAGGGAATACTCAGCTGGGGTTGATGAGCCCAAAGCTTGGATGAAAAGGCAGATTGGGGGACCAGGGATAAGAACCAGGTCATTGCAAAAGGGGACAGCAGGGACCAGCCAAAGGGCCTCACTGTGAAACAGGGACAATCACCCTCACATTGGCGTTGGGGAAATTGAGGCAGGGAGTGGGAGGACAAGTTGTCCAGATCCCTTGGGTCATGCTGGCCTCTCTCTCACCATGATATCAGGACTAGCAGAAGGTTTATCCCACTGCAGAG
The DNA here is from genome assembly GCF_029834395.1 of Sorex fumeus. NCBI lineage: Eukaryota > Metazoa > Chordata > Mammalia > Eulipotyphla > Soricidae > Sorex > Sorex fumeus. Next base: position 52,297,680 of record NW_026606104.1, read on the forward strand.
TATCTGTGTGCCTGCCACATGGCAGGCTGAGTCCCACTGCAGAGTACCAGTGTGCCTGCCACATGGCCATGCTCAATCCCACTCTAGAGTATCCGTGCACTAGCCACATGGTAGGCTTAGTCCCATTACAGAGTTTCTGTGGACCAGCCATGTGGTCAGGTTTAGTCCCACTGCAAAGTATCTGTGCACCAGTCGTGTGGCAGGCTGCGTCCCACTGTAGAGAATTCGTGCAACAGCCACATGGCCAGGCTTAGCCCCACTGCAGAGCATCTGTGTGCCAGCCCTGTGGCAGCCTTAGTCCCACTGCAGAGTCTCTGTGAACCAGCCACATGACTGGCCGAGTCTCACTGCAGAGTCTCTGTGCTCCAGTCAAGTGGCCAGGCTTAGTCCCACTCTAGAGTATCTGTGGGCGACAGTCACGTGGCAGGCTTAGTTCCATTCTAGAGTGTCTGTACACCAGCCACGTGGCAGGCTGAGTCCCACTGCAGAGTAACTGTGCACAGCCTTGTCACGTTACCCCCTCCACTATGCCCACCCACACCCCAGCACTCTTCCCACCAGCTGTTCTCCCTGCCCACTGCCAGCCAGAGACAGCCCTACAAAATGCCCACTAGATCTCACAAGCTTCACCATGGCCCTGAGCATCAGGGCCAACTTCTCTGGGGGACACTCCAGGGTCTTCAGGGTCCCTGCCCACCTCGGTGCCCTCAGGTTGCATCCCTTTCTGTCACCCCCCCCCCAGACCTACCCTTTGGCGTCACCCCAGGTTCCCAGGCTGCTTCCTTTGGCAGCATTGTGCCCTCTGTCCCAGCCCCACTCCCCCACCTATCACTTTCCCTCCCAGTCCCCTGCAGGTGACAACTTTCCCAGAGGCCTCTGTGACCCCAGCCCAGAAAGATCACCTGCTGCCACCCCATCCGTGTTGAAATAGACCCTGCATCGTGTCCTACCATCAGGTGGGGGGAAGCCCTGCTGGCCCCTGACACAGAGAGCACAGACTCATCTGAGTGGACACCCTCGTCCTCCGGACACTCAGCATGGATCCCGCACACAGTAGGCACTCAGGGAGGAGTGAACGAGTGAATGACAGTGAACGAGAGAGCGAGCCCTGAGGCCGAGCGAGCGCTCCCTCTCATCTCTCCAATGGCGAAAAAGGCGCCGCGAGTCCATCAATAAGGCAGGCACTCGCTCCGCACGGCCTGTCCTTGGCGGGAGGCGGTGATGGATTTCCGGAGGTGATGCATGGGAGCGTGAGAAGGGCGGAGTGGACGCATGGAAGAATAGAATATGGATTTCTATAGATTAATCATTTGTCATTCCTGCCACTCGGCACGCTCGTGCGCACACACTCCCCAACCCCAGCCACCCCTCCCCTGAAGAAACAAGGCGTGCTGCCCTTGGGCCGTGGTACAGGCACACACCACACGCACACACACCCTGAACATAAACACACTTGGTGCAAGTTCGCACATCACAGACAACCTCAAACACACAAGTGCAAATACAGATGCACTGTCTTAACCATGACTTACCTGCTGCCAGCAACACACACACACACACACACACACACAATGGCAGTGCACACTCATCTTATACACACGTGACTCCACACATAGGGTGAACACTTACACACACGGTCACCCATATGCACACACAGACACGCTCTTACACATGGACATAACACCCACACACTCACACACTGAGACACACACTCAGTTACACACTCAAACACAGACACACACTCTCATACACACACACTCATGAACAGGCACAGACTCACACAGATACATAAACACACACATGTACGCACACTCTCACACACAGGCACACACAAACACATACACATGCACATAGACACATACATGCACTCTCAAAAACACTCACTCTCATAGACACACACTTTCACACATGGATACACATGCACGTGCACACACACACAGGGACACATCCACTCGCAGGCATCCACGCATGCACACTCACACACAGACATCTACACACTCACACACAGGCACACAATGACACACACATACTCATCCACACAGTCACATACAGACACACTCATACATGGACACACCGTCACATAAAGACAAATACATAGAGACCCACATTCACACACAGACACATGCAGAAACACAATCACACACTCATACACAGACACACAGACAGTGCACACACTCCAGTCTGCAGACCCAGCAGCCTGGGAGTGCTCCACCTTCCACCCAGGGTTCTCCCGACCTCAGCAGCACTCACGCAGACTCATACACACACAGACACACACTCTCACACACAGGCACACACAGACACACACACACTCTCACAAGTCACGCTCACACAGAGACACACTCGACTGCCCTGGCCGCTCCTGGCCCCCTTCCTCGCAGCTCCCTCCTCTCCTCACTCTCCTGATCATGGTCTCAGCCCTGTCTTGAACTTGCCTACCAGGAGCACAGCCCTGGACACTCCTCCTGTCCCAATCCTGGTTATTGGCAGCCCCGGGCACCTCCCTCCTCTACAGCTGGCATCTGCACCTGCCTGTGGCATTGGCACAACCCGAAGAGCAGTGGCCATCACTCACGTGCTGACTCCATGTCTGTCTACTGAGCAACCGTGACTACTGCTGCCCAGAGCCGTGTGTGAGGGACAGCAGCACCTCTACCGAGGCCTCGGTGGGGCTTGCCCTCTGGGAACACCCAGACTCACAGGAGAACTGGCTGGACTGGAGAGATGATGCCCAGCAGGCCGGGACACTTGGCGTCCACCCCATATGGCCCTGCCTGCTCCAGACCCCGCCAGAGGAGCTCGTAGGAACCAGGGCTGGAGGCAACTGGCTAGTTGGCCCCACCTGCTCTGAATCCCGGCTCCCAACACACTGACCCTCAAAGGGAAATCTGTTAGGAAAAGAGGTTCAAGGTCCCTGGAGACGCAGCAGCAACTCCTTCCTGGTTCCCCCGTTTTGCTGCACACCTACTCCTATGCCAACTTCATGGGGGAGTGGGGAGGGTGGAGGGCACTCTGATGGGGCCTCTTTGTATGGCCCTTTGGTGGGGTGGGAGTGATGAGAGAGAGAGAGAGAGAGAGAGAGAGAGAGAGAGAGAGAGGAGAGAGTGAGAGAGGTGGGAAGCCATGATCTGCGCATTTGGAAAGCAAAGACAAATCGATAAAGGTTATTCTCAAAAAGTAAACTAAATAAATGAGCCTGTCCACCCCCTCCCCCCACCAACACACACACACACACACACACACACACACACACACACACACACACTGGGCTCAGGGAGTTGTTGTTGCTGCAGAGGCAGGAAGAGGGAGTGGAGGAGGGGCCCGGAATGTAGGACCCTGAGCCCCTCGGTGCTCACTGGGACAGCGGGATGCAGCGGCCTCCTCGTGCCACTCCTGCCGGACTTCAAGGCGCCTGTGTCCGCCCTGGTGAGTCCTTCGTGCCAGCGTCTCTGAGGGTGCCGGGCCTGGAAGGGGAGCTCCGTGGCACGTGATGCTGCTTTGATCTCGGTCACACTCAAGTTGCTCACGCAGCCAGCTGGCTCTCTGGCCCCAGCTGCCTTTGAAGTCTGGAGTCACGATGGCTCTAGATTATAGCCTCTCGGTCCTTCTGAAGTGAGAGTATCTCGGGCTGCCTCCCCACTGCTCTTGCCTGTGTGTCCATCTGGTGGGGGACTGAAACCCTGGCACCAGGCTGGCCCATACCAGGCCTTCTCTCGCTCCACGTCCCAGACCCTTGACCAGGAATGACATTACGTTCCTAAACTTCTGTGTCCCTACGAGTGCTTATCCCTTGGGATGAAACCAAGTCTGCCAAGAGGACTAGGATGATGACTCCAAGGGTGAGAGCGCATGCTTCGCATGTGGGAGCTCCAGGGTCTAGCCCCTGTCACATGACCCCCCCCCAGCACTGCTGGGAGCAGCTCCCCACACTGTGCCAGGAGTAAATCCCTGCAACGGCTTGGGGAAGCTCTCTGGGGGGACTGACGGCTGGTTCTGCACTACAAGCATCTCATGCATTTAGAACAAACTCCCCGCACCCACCAACCCAAGATTATGGCCTCCTCAGCGCTTAGCTTTCTGGGAAGAAGGCCAGAGTCTCTCTTCCCTCTTTAAGAGAACTTCGCTTTCCTTTAGGAATCTCCTCTCCCAAAACATCCTGCGTGTCTCTAGCACCCTGCTCTCCACCCCTCTGCACCCTCTCAGCAGCCCCTGCCTTCCAGCGTTGCCCGCGGTGGTGCGACTTCTTCCAGTGCCACCACTGTCACTGGCCGCCGGAAGGAATTTGTCAAAGCCCAGTCATAGGAGCAAGGCATGGGGCCTTGGATCCTCTGCATATGCCCACACGTGCCGTGTGTGATCTGGGGGCCATTCCCAGAACCACAGCTAAGTGTGTGAGCATCAGTCAAAACTTGGGGCTGGAGCAATAGCACAGCGGGTAGGGCATTTGCCTTGCACGCGGTCAACCCGGGTTCGATTCCCAGCATCCCATATGGTCCCCTGAGCACCACCAGGGGTAATTCCTGAGTGTAGAGCCAAGAGTAACACCTGTACATCACTGTATGTGATCCAAAAAGAAAAAAAAAACTTGGCCTGTGGGTGGGAGTGATAGTATCGTGGGGAGGGCATTTGCCTTGAATGTGGCCAACCCGGGTTTGATCCTCAGCATCCCCTAGATGGTCCCCCGAGCACCACCAGGAGAATTCCTAAGTGCAGAGCCAGGAGTAACGCCTGAGAATTGTCACTGAGTGTGACCCCCGCCCCCACCAAAGAAAAACTTGGTGTGCAACCTCTGGTGAGCACTGTGGCTATGGGAAGGAGCACCTCACAGGGTGTGTGAGCCCCCGCCATTACCCAACCAACAAGGGAAGGGAACAAGGGAATGAATAGATTATTGGGAGAATTGGTTGGTTGGTTTAAGTTCTGTTTGGAGGCCACAACTGGAGGTGTGCTCAGGAGCAAGTCATGTTTCAGTGCTCATGTATTGCTTCAAACAGTGCTCAGGGGGCCACGCAATGCTGAGGATTGAACCCAGTCCTCACACATGCAAAGCGTGTGACCAGCCCTCTGACCTATCTCTTGGGCCCTGATTAATTGTTGGAAAGCGCTAGTGTAAAGCACCTACCTCGGCTGCCCACGGCTCTCGCACTCAAGACTGAGCTCCCTGACTTCCTGGCAAACAGGTGCCACAGGTGCGGGTCCCAGCCCATCATGCCACCCCTTTCCCCCTAACGACCTTTTGCAGGCCCCGCTGTCTCCTCTGGTTCCCTCTTTGGGCCCAGCCCTGTCCAGTCTCTCCTCTCCCCTTCTTTGTCTAGAACCTTCACCCTCAACAGTTTCACTCCTGTGTCTCAAAGAATTCCTCTGTGGACCTGGGTTAGATCCCCCGCGGGTGGTTTCTGAAACCACTCCCCTTTGTTTGCAAGCACCGCCTTGGTCTGAATTCATCACTCGTCTATGTAACTGTTTCACCACTACCTAGCCTACCTTCCCATTAGACAAAGAGCCCCGTGGGCATGCTTGGTGTGCTTTTAGTTAGTCGTCACCGAGACCCACACCATGGACAGTGCTTCTTGGAAGGAAGGGAGGGAGGAGAAGATGCTCTCTGCTCTGGGTTAGACGCACCTGGCCGCCCTTCGCCAGACTGTCCCAACTCTGGAATCATGCCATTATACCAACCATACGGGAAACTGACTCCTAAGAAAAGAAGCAAGTCAGGTGCTCCTCTGTCGCTCCCCTGACTTACTCGAAGAAGTGCCATCGGTGGCCCCAGGCACAGATCTGGTGAAGTCAACTCCAGCCTGTCCTGAGGAATCAGGAAACTCGGGAATTCAGAATCGGAAGGACCTGGGCTAGCAGCCCCCGCACTCACAGCTCAGCCCTGCTCACCCACCGACACAAGCCACCTTTGGGTTCAGGACCGAGGCCAGAGAAATAGAGTCAGGACCCCCAATTCCAGACTCTCAACTTCAAACCACTGTCCCAGAGTCTGTTGCAGCCTGTCCCTGGGAGTCCAGGCTCCTGTCCCGGCCTAAGTCCTTTAGCTGCCTCTGCCCCTCATCACCAGCAGTGAGCACAGTATTGTAGAATCCTAGTGTATTTCTGAGGAAAAAAAAACCTCTTCTGCTAGGAATTAAGACGCACCTTCCTTGGATAGCCGTTGCAGTATCACTAGAACCGGGGCAAGAACCTGCTTCCTGCCTTCCAAGCCTCTCCTGGAGGCGCCTTTTCCCAGGCAGGGGGGGAACCTCAGTGTAACACCCCTTTGCCGCTCCAGGCGTTTTAATGAATTCCAGCCTTCAGGGAGAACGACGGCTGTGTTAACGGTGCCGGTGAAAAATGAGGGGAGGAACAGTGAAGCAAATTTCTTTTTATTGACTTTTAGTGAGCTATTTAATCCAAACAGCTCATTATCTGCAATATAAATATACTATATAATGGATTTTGCAATAAGAACAATTAGTTTTGCAATTAGCATGAGAATAAGCTCTCCCCCACTGCAGAGAAGGCGAGGCCCAGGCTTTGGGGGGTTGGGGAGTGCTGGGAGTGGCAGGGGGGAGGGACGTGAGCGGCTCTGCAGGTGGGAGGCAGCCCCACCTCCAAGCTCCCCGCTGCTATCCCAGAGTGACCCCAGGTCTGCAGGATCCTTGCCCACAGACAAGAGGACAAAGGCCCCTGGCTGGTACTCCAAGCTAAGTGCTCTGGGTTTCAGGGATCGAGCAGTCCCCAAAGCTTTCAAAGCAAAGGGCTTTCAGCAGCTCTGGGAACCAGACTCGGCTAGCTGCTGTGCACCTGTGGGAAAGTCACTTAATCTCTCTGAGCCTCACAATTTTCCACACTTAGAATGCTGGGCACCAGGCCAGCACCTCTTCATGGAACTGTAGCAAGAACTCAGCGGGAGAGTGTTCTCTACCCCTCGCACTGAGTCTGTCCTCTTGTGAAGGGCTGAGTTGGGATTTCTCAGCCTCTCCGACTCTCCTCCAAGGAGATGCTCAAAGGGCTGGAGCACCGGCTTTCATGGTGGCGCCCCAACCCAATCCCTGGCACCACACAGTCTCTCCGGCACCCCTGGGAATACCTCCTGCCCATAAGGAGATGTGGTGCACCCCTCGCAGAAGAAAAGAATCCTGCAGGTCTTGCCCACCCCACCATCCCTGCACCCAGTGGGCACCTTGTGGGCCCCTTGTGGGCACCTAGCCACTGGCCCTCGGGTAATATCACTGTGAAGGTACCTGGCACAGAAGACCCTTCCAGGTGCTCCCTTTGGAGCTCGCCAAGTTGGGGTGCTCAGGGTCGCTCCCTCCTGGTCTGGTACCCCTTGCAGTTCAGATGGCAGAGGCCAGGCCACAAGAGAGTGCCCGCTGAGTTTCTCGACCTCCAGTTCTGCACTTTCTGCCCCCTACGACGCTGGCCCTCCAGTGTCCGGGCCTCACCCAGGGTCCTCTTCGGAGACCCCACAGACTTACTTCCCAGACTCAGTTGCCTAGAACTGGGACTCAGAGGCAGGGCTGGGGGGCTCTTGCTGCCCCCATGGCCAGGAGAGCCGGTGCCCACAGCACAGCTGAGTGTGGCAAGGCTGCACCTGGAGTCACTGGGCCCAGCTGGGCCATGTGGACATGACCCCCTACCGTGTCCGTCAAGCGGGGACACCAGTCTCAGGCCCCAAGAGGAGACATCTCGGCCAGCAGGGCCACCTTGGCACCCCCAACCAGACCTCCTGGAGGGCAGTTAAGGGAGTAAAACTGGGAGGGGCCTTTCCCAGGTGAGCATCAGATCCTGAGAGAACACAGGGGCAGGGAGAGAAGATCCCCCCCACCATGCCCACAGGCGCCCCCAGACCTCTTCCTATGGAGTGACGGCGTGTGATTTGAGCGAGGTTCTAGTGGAGGAAAGAGGGTGGGTGAGCTGCTAAATCTGAGCCCCAGTATCCCACCCCAGCCCTGTGGCAGACCTGGGACATTCACTGGGGACACAAGCCCGTGGCCTCGTGCCTGCTTCCTTCCTGCCACACAGCCCTGGCATGACTGGGGCGTGGGGGAAAAAAGGCCCCTACCAGGGACAAGGGGCAACCTTCAGGCACGGAAACACCAAAGGCTAACAGGGGTCTCTCCAGACAAGAATTCTCGTGGAGCGATAGCACAGCGGGTAGGGCATTTGCCTTGCACACAGCCAACCCGGGTTCGATACCCAGCATCCCATATGGTTCCCTGGGCACCGCCAGGAGTGATTCCTGAGTGCATGAGCCAGGAGTAATCCCTGTGCATCGCCGGGTGTGACCACCCCCCCAAAAAAAAATCAAACATGCTGGGTAGGACCCTTGCTTTGCATGCGGCTGACCTGGGTTCGATCCCTGGCACCCCATATGGATCCCCAAGCCCACCAGGAGTGAACCCTGAGCATCGCCAGGTCTGGTCACAACACAAACAAACAAAAGAATCCACCAGGTTGGCCTGGGAGTTCCCAGCTCGAGAGCCAAAAAGTCCCTGCGCTGTCACTGACCGGCCACTTGTCCTGGGGCTCACCCTGGTGGCCCTGAGCTCAATCTGCTCCTCTACCATGGAGACCCGTCGTGGGCTGGAGAGAGATGGGTCCTGGGATGGCCAGTGGCAGTCCTGAGCTGCCCTGGGCCCCCTGAGATGAGTTCCAGAGTCCTGTAGAACACCCTAAAGATCGTGCAAGCATTAGACAAACACAGAGAGCCCAGCTCAATCACTAAGGGCAGCCCAGTCCAGCCCCTGACACCACTCCAGCAACAGCCTTGGCAGCCCCCAGCCCTGTCTGGGAGACCCTCTCTCCCTCCCTAAAAAAAGAAAGAAAGAAAGAAAGAAAGAAAGAAAGAAAGAAAGAAAGAAAGAAAGAAAATGCAAGGCTCACACGTGCTAGGGGAAAAGGAAGCTCAGATAGAGAAGGGAGCACCAAATAAAGAGTGTTGGGAGGATCCTCCCAGGATGGGAGAAGCATGCTGAAAGTAGACTATAGACCAAACATGATTGCCACCCATTGCCTCTTTTGCAAACCACAACAACCAATAGGAGAGAGAGAACAAAAAGAAATGCCCTGCCACAGAGACAGGGTGGGATGGGGGGACGGGGGGGGGGTGGAAGGGATGCTGGGACCCGCAGTGGTGGAGGGATGGATATTTGATCATTGTATAATTGAAACCCAAGCACAAAAATTTGTAAGTCTATAACTGTACCTCATGGTGTTTCAATAATAAAAAATAAATAAATAAATAAATAAATAAAGGGGGGGGAAAGAATTCATCTGGAAAAAATAAATAAATAAATAAATAAATAAATAAATAAAATGCAAGGCTCAGAGAGAGCCATGGGGGAAAGCCAGGGCCGTGGGCAGCCTGTTTGGGACCTGTGGTCTCAGCACCTCTGTCCTGGCCGGCTCCGCGGCCCTTCCCCGGGAGTGGGGACCCAGGGCTGTTAGTCACCCGGCTGGAGGCTTGATCCATCCAGGAGGCCAGCAGGACAGGAGAGGTCATCTCCATTACAAACTGGCTGTGATTAAGCCATTACTTACCGTAATGGGGTCCTTTCAGGGAAGGTGATGCCTGCCACCGCCGATAAGGCGGCACCACAGCCGCGCTGCAGCTGCAGTGGCCCAGCCCTCCCCTCCGTGAGGGGGTTGTGCTCTCACGCTAACGCCAAGTCCATTCTCCGGCACAACCGGGCCCACTTCCCCGTGACAAATGCCTGTTCTCCTTTAATCTGTTACAGGCTGACGAGGCCCAGGGAAGTGCTCCATCACGCGGCTTCTCCCAGCACAGGCTGAGAGGGGTATGGGCTGCGGGCTGGGGGCAGGGGTCTGTCCTCTAGGGAGGGCACTCGGCAGGTTTAGGAGGCCAGGGTGCTCAGGGCAGGGACTTGGGATATGTGGGGGGGGGCACAGAGAGGGAGGACACATGGTCACGTGCCTGTACTTGCCTGGGAGAGTCGTGTTCTGGAGGGGGTCATTACAGCTGTATTATAGGGGGAGAACAGCACATCGGGGTGAGTCACCCCCATCTGCAACTGCATGTCTTGGTTGTCCTATGCATGTGTGTTGCTCTGGGTGCCTCTGTGTGCTGCCAGGGGAGGGCAAGCTCGAACCCTGGGCAGGACAAAGAGTGAATGTGTGAACACCGGATAGATGTCTACTAAGGTGGAGTAGTGGGGTGTCCTGGGTGCCCCCTGTTTCCCCAGCCTCCTGGGGTCCCCCAGCACAGCTCCCACCTCCTCAGAATTCATGCCAAAGTTGTCTCCACTTCTGGGAAGTCCCCTAGAAGACGATGACCCCTCGGCCTGCAAGAGAGGATTCAGAGCCAGAGACTCTATGTGTAGACCTCACGGACGTCTGAGGCTGGCCACAGGGTGGGGGATCAGGAAGCCACGGGCAACACCGGAGCCCCCACACAGCCCAGACCGGCGGTCTTGAGGAGCCGACAGGAGCATGGATGGTGTGGCGAGAAGCAGCTGTAAAGGGGACTGTAGGGACTCGGCCCCCAGTTTTCTGGTATGAGCAGGACTCTTGGTGCTGGAGGCAGCCATGAGGGCAAGAAGCATGAGCAGAGCCTCCCCTGAGCACCTACGCACCCAGAGCTTCCAAGGATTTCTTCAGGGTACCCGCAAGACCCTACCAGCACCCTGAGCTCCACTCTGCTGGTGATGGGACCCATGCGGGCATGGTGCTTCCAGGAGCTGCTGCCCCGCAGGGCTGCTGGGAAGGCAGAGTCGCTGTATGCACCCAGGCTGGGCTCTGCCCACACGCCATGTCCCAGCACTGGGGCAGACTGAGAGGAAGGGCCCATCTCTCACCCGAGCCCCCTCCCGCCGCCACCACCCAGCAGGCAGACCCCACGCAGCATCCCTGACTGATGGGAACTCAGAAATGCATGAGACAAGTGCATCCTCTCTGGACCCGGAAAAATATATATATTGGTTTCATATCGTAACTCATACCATGAAACAGTCCACCAGGCACCCCCAGCGCCTCTGCGAGGAGCTTGCTCTCCTGTGGGTTCTCCTGTTCACAGCCAGAGCACAGACCTGGCCCCCATTCCACCTGCGTCTCGAGGCCCCAGGCTGGGCCCAGCCAGTAGCACTGTTGCCCCAAAGCAGACACCTGGGCAATGGACAGTCGAGTCCCCTAGGGAATAATGTTTTGCCTGTTTCAGAGCCACGGAAGGAGCAACAGGGGCAAGGTCTGGAGAGTAGGAGAGGCCTGAGAGGAGACAGTGACTCGAGGAGGGCGTGTATCTCCCACCCACACTCTCAGTCTCACTCAGCACCCCCTGATCCCAAGACAGCCCCGGTGGGTGGGGGGCTCTCCCTGCCCTGGGTCTCCCAGGCCTCGATTGCTCCCAGCACCCCTCCTCACTCTCTGGAGGAGCCGACTGCCCTCAGCCCCCTCACTGGGCCTCTCCTGCTGGCCTGGGTGACCCCCTCTCCTTCCTCTCAGCCCCCGCGGACTCTTGCTCTGCCCGGTCCTAAGACAGGAAGGTGCCATCACAGCTCCGGAGACGCCCCCCCACCTTGGGAACTGGCTCCTGTCTGAGCCGCCCCCACATGGAAAAGGCTGTCCCTGCTCTAGCTCTCAGGCTACATGCTCCTTCCCCATGGCACTGATGATGCAACAGAATTCCCACAGAGCACCAAGCATGCTGGGCTCTGGGAAGTGTCCACACGAGGCCAGGACTGCGCCTGTCTCATCCCTGGGGACAGCCCCTGCGTGCAGCACTGACCTCCACGCACAAGAAGTGGCCACCACGATGCCTGAATGAGTGAGTGTGTGCGGGACCGTGAGCATGAATCATGAGTGTGGGCTGCTGCCTCCTCAGCCCCCTGCTAACGCAGACCCAGCATCTTCACTATCCCCTCGCCCCGAGCCAGGAGCCCTCCTCTCAGACTCAGAGTCCGAGAGTCACTGTGTTGTGAAAGGGGTGATTTCACAGAGAAAATTCTATGGTGATTGTCTTAAAGATGAAAGGCCTGGAAAGCATCTGTCTGGGGCCGCCTCCGGTCCCTGGGGATGGGCACCCAGTGCGTGCCTCCAGCTCCACTATCCCAGGCTTGCTCATTCATCATGCCCGCCAGCTTCACATGAGGACTTTCGGGTGACCCCGCTGCGTGTGTAACTGTCCCCGCTCACAGGGGCGTTAGAGGGTCACCTGGACGCTCCAAAGTGCCTGGCACTGAGCAGAGAAGGGGCGGGTGGAAAGGAAGGCGTGGGGCCAGCCAAAATGGAACAATCCTGGGTGTGCAACACAGAGAACGCGTTTCCTGAAGGAAAGGATCACTGTCACTGTCACTGTCCTCCCGTTGTTCATCGATTTGCTCGAGCAGGCCCAGTAACGTCTCCATCGAAGACTTTGTTGTTACTGTGTTTGGCATATCGAATACATCACGGGGAGCTTGCCAGGCTCTTCCGTGCGGGCGAGATACTCTCGGTAGCTTCGCAGGCTCTCTGAAAGGAAAGAAATGCCCCGAATTAGACACTCTTGTCCTTTAAATTTAAATTTTCCTTGATTAATTAATTTCTTGGCCATACCCGGCGGTGCTCAGGGCTTACTCCTGACTCTATGCTCAGGAGTCACTCCTGGAAAGCTCATGGAACCAAAAGGGGTGCCAGGATTTGAACTGGGGTTGGCCACATGCAAGGTAAGTCCCCTACCTGCTGTACTCTCTCTCTCTGCCTCGAACAAACTTACTTTTAATTTAATTTCTATCTATTGAGGTATCATGATTCACAGTGGTGGCAATATTAATGTTTTATTTATTTTTTAATTTTTATTAGTGAAACACCATGAGGTACAGTTGTATACTTACAAATTTTTGTGCTTGGGTTTCAGTTATACAATGATCGAGTACCCATCCCTCCACCAATATTAATGTTTTAGGCAAACAATATCACTGCATCACACCCACCAATATTCAAAAAAAAAGTCACTGAGCATACCAAATGCTTTGTATTTGGTCTCATTAGTGACTGTGATGCTTGCCATGCTTGAAGTTAGGGCGAGGAATGAGTTAATGTGTCCGGGCTGGCTTCATAAGCAAAAATCCATTTAAAATGTCTCCCAACAGTAGAAACCTGTTTTGCGTGTCCTGGCTCTCGAAAGTGGCCTGGGACTCTACTGCCACCTGGTGGTAATAGGTATGTATTGCAGGAAGAGTTTCTAAAAAAAAAATTCTGCCCAAATTTCGTGGACCCCTTCCTTCCTCGGGAGAAGCAACCTTTACTTACCCAGGGGAGCCGCAAAGTAGGTTCACCACTTTTATTAAATTTGGCTCAATTCAATGCCAATGATATAGTGGTAGCACCTGTGCGTGGATAAGTTCCTGGGTTCAACGCCCAGCACCACCCAAAAAGCATTGTGTGGTTGAAGCCAGTTTCTGAGGACTCAAGGCCCCTGGGTGGGGCTAAGACAACCGGATCCTCTGAGAGCTCTAGACTGTCTGTAAGTTACACCTGCAAACCTGCTTCCCACATGTGGTGGGCTGGCCCCTGCCCTGCTCCTGCGTGTGGCCGCAGCCGTACAGCTGAAATCAAGCCCTGTCCCTGCCCCAGAGGCCAGGATCTTCTTCTTTGCTCATCCAGTTAATCTTCACAACCATCTTCTGCAGGCGACATGAATCCATCCTCCAAGAGGAAGCCAAGGTTCCGAGAAGGGCCTATGGTCAAGGGGCTGGAGGTCAACAGAGAAGGCCTGGGATCTGCAGGGCTGACCCACATGTGGGTCCTTTGGGGAGTGCAGAGCCCACCTTCTAGACATCTGCCTCCTGCATCAGTCTCTGGCAGGACTAGATCCGCAGAGAGAACATTCTAGAACTGCCTACCTCCTTTGTCAGATCTTCCCGCCCTCTCTGCCCCTCCTCTGCCCCAAGCCCTCCAGAGGTTGCCTGCCCACCCTTGGTGGCAGTGGCTGCCTGATCCCGGCCCACAGCCCATCTGGACAGCAGGCAGCCTTGTTTGCCCATCAGCAAGTTCTCAGTATGGACTCCGGCTCCCCAGAGAGAAATACAAAACCGTAATTGTCCCCAAATTGGCTTGTGTTCTTTGTGGAAAGAAACAATACACAGCCTTTGTGTTTTTTTTTTTAAAAATGACTGAAACAAAAAATTTCCAGTTCACACTCTTTTGAATTGAGAGAAATAAGTAAACACTATTTCCCAAATCTATGTTCACTGGGAAGCCTCCTTTTATTATATTTATGCAAAAACATGAGCCAAATCTCATTCTACGCCACCATAAAACACATTCGATAATAAAATGCAAACTCTGTTTGCAAAGAATTACAGAGGATCAAGTTCTGGCCTATTGTGAGGAGTAGTTTAAAATTAAGAGTTTTAAGCTTCATGTATCCCAATTTTATTTTGCAATAATCCGTGCCTTTAACTTACCCTGTTTATATTTGCTCCGAATAATGTAGCCAAAAATCCACTGAACATTGATTGTGAAAAGGGTAACTCATTATCTGCTTTTTCCCAGAAATAACAGAAGAAAGGAAGGTGTTTGCTATGCTCCCACAATTCTCTGGGAGTGTTTGCGCTCAGACGTTTTGTAATATTGGGAACTGTGCATGCTTTGCAGTTTTGAAAAGATACCAAGAGGCACAGTAAGGAAACTAAAGGGGGGTTGCGTCTGGAGCCCAGGTCCTAAAGGAGCCTCATCTGCATTCCCACCCAAGGAATTCTGGGACACTGCCTCCCGGGAGCATTGACAGGAAGCGCTTACAAGGAGTTTGGGGGGCAGCTGGAGGGAGCGCCCACTCTGTGCCCCCTCCTCATGAAAAGAACATGTATGAAGCCCTGTGCTCCAGTGCCATTGATGGTCTGAGGGTGGCACGCTCAGGAAAGTCACCTTCCGTACAGGAGTGATCTAGTGTATTAGTCAGTAAGTAGACAGCCTGGGTCTTGTCCACACCCCTAGGTGTGCAGTGGAAGAGGATGAAAGGCCCCACCTGCGTACGCTGGCCTGTGTCCTAGGTACTAGAAGGACTAAGAGACTGTAGGGGCCTGGGACTTTCAGGGGGAGGAGAGACCCCGCTGGAGAAGGTGCAGAGACCCAGCAACTTGACTGGGTCCTGGTCCTCTGGGGGCCCCACCTTATTTCAATATCCCTGCCTGCTCCTTCTTCCGTGGGTCATCATATTGTTCCCTTTTCCTCTTTCCGTTGCTACCAACTGTCACATTCAAACTCTCTGACCTTTAGGTAGAGTTTGTTTTGCTTTTTCTCTCCCAGAGTCCTGCGCACTTCTTAAACAAGGACGGTGGCCCAGGGAGACTCATCCCAGGGCCACGGAAGCTGCAGAGCCACGTGACAACACGGGCCCGTCTTGCTGGCATTAAAATTATTCCATGGTAAGTCACTGAAAACACTTTGTTAGAAGAAATGGCACGGGTGTATTATGGAGCAGAATGCAAAATGCACATAAATTTTTAAGCTGCTGTAAGACTTCAAAAAACCCGCAAGCTTGTGGCAGGCTGCTCTGAGCTCCAGCCTGGAACCCCCAGGGTACCTGTTTACTCTTTTCTGCCGTTAGATTCAGCTTTGCTAGAAAGTTGGAGAAGCTCTGACGTACTTCATCACATAAAATTCTCACAACAGCCCTTGGAAAAGCAAGGCAGATGGCTCAGAAGGTGTCTCAGGGACCTAGAGCCCTGACCAGGCTAGCGTGGGGACGAGAATCCGGGTCCCAGTGTTGCCACCTGGGCTGAGGCACTCCTGGGAGATCCCGGGTCAAAGTAAAGTTGCTTTAAAGCTGGAGGGATCGGGGTTCAGAGAGGTGCTGAGGAACTTGCATGGGTGGAAGAAGCTTCCCCGAGGATCACGAGACCCACCGACCTTTCTGTCCCTTCCTCCCCCGCATCCGCCACCTCTGCTGCCCAGCAGGCTTTCAGCGGGGCGCAGGACACACCAGCTGCCTGATCGAGAGGACGGATGATGAACCAGCCAGGACTAGAGAATCTCCAGGAGGGAAACATCAGCCAGGACAGAGGGGAGCGAGGGAACTGGGACGGTGCCTGTGAGAAGCTGGTTCCCGCGTCCCTGGAATAAAGAGGCGAGAAATGGGTCTCACTTAGCGCTAGTATCTGCTCAATGTGGGGACCATGGTATGGCCGTGAGCTCCAGCATCTGACTGGCTGGAAAGGGGTGGGGGGGCTCGGCAGGAGGGAGCCCAAGAGCTTTGGGTGTGGAATCTTTGGAAAGGAGAAGGAGGTGCTTTTCCATGAGTGCTCCCAGGGACCCAGGTCTGCGCTGGCCAGGAAGAGCAAGGACAGTGTCCAGACCCCACCCCCACAGCAGAGCACACACAGAGAGGACTGGAGCACACAGGGAGGGCTAGAGCACACATAGAGGACTAGAGCACACGGGGAGGACTGGAGCACAAACAGAGAGGACTATAGCACACACAGGGAGGACTGGAGCACACACAAGGAGGATTGGAGCACACAGGGAGTACTACAGCACACAGGAAAGACTGGAGCACACACAAGGAGGACTGGAACACACAGGGAGGATTGGAACACACAGGGAGGACTGGAGCATTCAGGGAGGATGAGAGCACACACACAGAGGACTGGAGCACAGACAGGGAGGACTGGAGCACACACAGGGAGGACTGGAACACATCCTGGGCTGCAGGTCCTCAATGTTAACGTCCACAGTGATAAATTCGCCATCCAACGTATTTCTTCACTTCCCAAATTATAAAATCATACTCATAGTTCAATTTTCCAGGTAAAACTCCATACTTCATCCATTTTTTAACCATTCATAAAGAAAAAACTGTCCTCATTTTCTTATGTATTCATTTATTACATGTATCAATGGGATGATTACAACTGCTCACGCATTTAGAAAAACTCTCAGGAACCTTCAAAAGTAACATGCCTGGTATCATATTATTATAAATGATGTTAGGAAATCAAGAAGTAGCTCTTGGACTATCTGAGGGAAGATTCCTGACTAAGCTGCAGCGCATGCAAAGGTCCTGAGACAGGGCGTGCTAAGGACTCTGGCACAAAATAATAGATTCTGCTCACACCAGTTTGACTCAGGGTTTACAGTCCCCCCATGCCAGTCCTGTCTACTCGAGTGCCCCAACCAGTAGGATGAAAAATCCCCGCAGTCCTGCTGAGAGTGAAGCCAACAGGCTGCTTCGTGGCCCGTGCAGGTGATTTCATTATGAGAAAGAAAAACCACGCCGTGAGTGAGCCCAGCCCGCTCCCCCTCTGAACGGCCGCATTGAATGTGCAGATCACAGAGGCGGGAACTCACACATGGTTCGTAGCAAATGAAAAAATCAAAGCGGAGTAAGTTGAAAAGAAGCCCAGCAAAGAGGAAGATGTTTCTCCTAAGTCAGCTTTTCCAGTCTGCTTGGGGGCGCCCTGGGGGGGCCCAGTGAGATGCCAGCTGCAGCTCACCGGGGTCTCCACCGCAGCGGGAAAGGCAGACGCAACCCCCAGAGCCCCTCCGGGAGACCAGGGGAGTCCAGGTCAGGCGGATGGAGCAGGCAACAGGTGCCTCCTGCTGGCACCGCCTTCTCTCATTGCTCCAAGCCCTGCCAGGCTTTCCCCACTTTCCAGGTAAGACCATTGAGTCCCCGGGAAACTGAGGCACGTTTCTAGAGGAAGCCTGACCATTTCTGGGACTCTAGATTAAGTCACAGTGCAAAGACAACCCCCCTGAGGGGACACTGGGACTGACAGGGCCGAGTCCAGAAGCCCCATGAGCCGAGTGGAGGCCAGACCAGGGCGACTCTGTGAGTTCTCGTGACTGTGTACAAGGACCTCAGCCTATACTCAAGATGGGGAAACTGAGGTAATGGGATGAAGAGCCCAGACAGGTGTGTTCCCACCACAATCCCAGCACCTGGTCATGGTGCTGCGCGGGTGACGTTGTCCTGTTGTGGGAACTGTGACCCCTGGCATGTGGCCGTACTCACTCCCTGGGACCCCTCCCATGAAAGGACGGGGTGGGGGCTCAGGTGATCTCCAAGTTCCTCTTGAAGGGAAAGCTCAAAAGACACACACATACTGGTCACCCCTGCCCTGGCATCATCATTTACTGAAGTGGAATTCATTGTCCTTTCCCCTATATACGGTGAGTGTTTTTGTGTGTTTGTTCGTTCATTTGTTTGTTTGTTTTCAGAGAACCAGCTATGGCAACTTCTCCCATCTTCTGACAACACAACTGTCCCCACGTTCTTTTCTGAAGGCAGCAGAGTCCCCGGGGACACCACCTCATAGCCTTGTCCCTGGAGTCCGGCTCTCTGGGTCAGCGCCTCCGCCCTACCTGCCTGTCCCCCCTCCCCTGACCCCAGGGCCCCACCAAACCCAGTCCCCTCTGTCCCGCTAGCCCTTCCTATTCCTGCCCATCTCTACCCCAGATCTATGCCCTGACCAGGGAAGCCTCCCGCAGGTCAGAGGGAGTCTGATGCCTGTCCCCGGGGCCAGCTTCCTCCCTCCATTATCATCCCATAGAAGATGGAAAGCCTTGTTGGCAGCACGCTGGCCCACACCCGGCCTCTCAAAGGCTCCCGAAGACCACCAGACTCAGGCCTCCAAGCCTGGGGCTCAGCACCCCCAGTCACCCCATTTCCACCCGCCACCCTCCTGCTCCTCCCGCCCAACCCCACATCGACTCATCCACATCATGTTCTCCCACCCAGCTGTCCCTGAAAGCTGCTTTTTCAGCTGCAATTTTTAGCATTTGCCTCTGCCCCACTCCCCACGGACAGGTTCCAGTGCCCCCTCCCGTACATCCCCAGAGAGAGCCCCGCCTGCCGGAGCTCCCCCCAGGAGCCTCTGTGACTTTGTACAGAGCCCTTGTCCTTGGGGCTTCCTCTCTGGGGTCTGGCGTTGAGCCTGACATGCCGAGAGCAGTAGATGCGTATTTGATGGATGAATGGACGTTTGGCATCTCGTTCTGTCGTGAGCCAGGAATTTGTTTTCGTCTAGAATGTCAAGTTACTCAAGAAAGCTCTGTCCATCACCCAGAGCACGGGGGCCCTCAGACAGCGGCTCCTGGTACCGCTTTGCCCATGTCAGACATTCTGCAGTTTGGTACCCAGACTGTGCGCTCTCTCTGTCTGTCTCTCTTTGTCCCTCTCTGTCTGTCTCTGTCTCTCTGTTTCTCTGTCGATCTCGCTCTCTTGCTCTCTTGTTCTTTCTCTCTCTCTTTCTCTCTCTTTCCCTGTGAGGACACTGAAACTCTCTCCTATCCTTCGTCCATTCTGAACACTGGGCTCTGTGGTCAGGGCAGGTCAGAAAGGAACATAGGGACAGATGTGTTATCAGAGGATGTGAGAAGTTGCTATAACTGGTTCTTTGAAAAACCACTCACCCATATGTTAGGGGGAGGAACAGTGAATTTGGCTTTAATAAATGACAAGGCACCCCAAAATGCAAGCACACCCAGCACAGGATGACAGGTGGATCAGTAGAGGGTGCTGGGAAAGGGCTGGGCCTTGGGGATCCTTTCTGGTGACCAGAGCAAGCAGGAATGGCTACAGACACCAAAATGCCATGGGGGTCTATTCCTGGATGGTGGGTGATGGGCTATTTTTATATTTGTCTTTAAACTTTTGTGCTGTCTGCTTCTTTTTGTGAAAAGCATGAATTTTTTTAAGTTCAGAAAACCAAAATCCTGTTTTCAGATTGAAAGGTTGAGGATGAGGAAGAGGATTGAAAGAAGAGAGAGAGAGAAGTAACCTAGAGACAGATGAAAATAGAGCTATGCCCAAGAAGACCCTTCATCTTTTCCTCCCAGCCCACAGGAGGCACCCACTGCCCAGGAGAGAACCCTGGCCAGCCCCAGCACTCCCTCCCCCCATGCCCTTACCTCCTGCCTCCACCCCTCTATACCTCCACATTACAGCCCTGTCCTGGCCGAGGAGTTACAGACCTCAATAAGAGCTGCAGAGTTTGCGGGAGGTACGGTGCTTCCTTTGCACGTGGCTAACCTGGGCTCGATCCCTGGCACCCCATAGTGTCCCTCAAGTCCCACCAGGAATTATCCCCGAGTGCAGAGCCAAGAGTAAGTCCTGAGCATCATTGGGTGTGGCCCAAAAATAAGAGAGTGTGAAAGTTAATGCACTTGCCTAGTAGGTGAGCAACCTAGATTCCATCCCTGGTACCACACGACACCTTGAGCATTGCTGGGTGAGCCCAGAAGGCCCCTGGGCACCACCCAGGGATGCCAGGTGGCCTGGGTGACTCCATGTGGCAAGCAGGTCCTGAGCTTCCCCTAATCCTGGGACCCTTTCTTTGAACCAACACCCAGTTAGCCAAGAATTATCCAGCAGAAGATTGTTGGCACCAATGAACCCCTTCTATTCCTCTGGGCAAAAGCCCAGGGCAGGCTCCAAGCCCGGGGGCCAGGGAGTGCCTATGCGGGATCTCTGTACCCCTAACCAGGATCCCCTTTGATAACATGGTTCTTTAAGCGAGTGATGGTAATCCATGGCCACAGTAGAAGGTAGGAGTTGGATAAAGCCTCAGTGGGGACACCACCCACTGCAGGGCACAGGGCTTCCGTCTGGAGGCTCCCAGCCATGCCGTTCTGTTCTGACCTTCTCCATGCCTCTATTTCCTCATTTGTAAAGTGAGTTCACTGAGCTGCCTGGTCACCCTTGGGATGCACTTAGCACCGTGCTTGGCACCAGGCGATGCCACCGCTGTCGCTGTTGGCAGAACCAGGCCAGTCCCAAAGAGGGGAGGTGAGGGACAGACGAAGACAGTCCCAGCTCTGCTCACTACAGGGTCCCTCATCGGTAACGCTTAGGAGGCCGGCCACGCCTGAGGGGTCCTGACAGAGGGAAGATCGATTGGGGGTCACGCATGCGGGAAGGAGCCCATTCATCAGGGGGATTGCCACACACAGGATATATGAAGGGCCCCTCTCCACACAGCCTCTCCCTCCTGGAGAAAAAACATCTAGCCTGGTTACAAACAGAGCAGGGAGGGTCCCACCTCCCTCGCGGCTAGTGGGGAAGCCAGACTCCAAGGCCAAGGCGAGGGGAGGGAGGGAGACATCTGTGGGGTGTGTGCCGGGCGGCAGGGATCCATGCTCCGGGACCCTGTATGTCCCGGACATCCAGCTTCATCTGTGGGGTCAGGACCCCTCCCCTTGCTTCCCGAATGTCACCTGTCTCAGGAGCTCAACTCAGGCCCACGTGAATGTTCCCAGCCTATGTGAGGACCCATTTTATTATTCATCTACCAGCACCATTGCTGCTGGCGGGAAGAGCCAGAGATGAATCTGACAGACACCTCGGCAGGTGTGACCTCTGAGCATTCGAACAAACCAAACCAGGTCCATTCATTGCATCAGACCTCTGCCAACACATCCAGAGGGTGGATGAGGGATTTCCTGGGCCCTTGGCTCAGCACACACATGGGCGCGGCCACCCCTCCCCCTCTCCACTGGCCCTGCCACCACTTTTGCAGCAGCTCCCTGCGCTGGCTGGTACCCGCCCCTGGCTTTGCCTGTGCTCTGCATCTTTCTCCCTGTGACAGGTTCCTCCGCCTCCCTCACACCCCCCACGGGGGCCCACGGAACAAATGCCCACGTGTCTTCCTGAGCACTTCCAGGAAATGTTGGTCTTTGTTGCTTCCAGATCATTGTGAATATTCATTTTGCACTCACCCTGTTTGTCTCCTGTATTTTCATACGTTTGCCTCGCCACTAAGCCGTGACCCTTTGAAGGCAGGGTCGCAGGAACAGTGCTGGAGCACAGCAAGACTCGGTAAACGTCTAACAAAACACAGATGGACCCAAAAATATAAGGAAGAGCTCTCCCCACCTCCCTATAGTCACACGGGAGATGCAAATGATAAAAATGAGATGTCATATTTTTTACCCATTGAAGTCACAAAACATTTTTAAAAATTCATTATACTCAGTCTGTGAGGGTGTGAGAGGATGGGCTGGTGGGAATGTGAGTTGCTACCATCTTTTGGAAGGAAATGGAGCTCCATCTGCGGAAAGACTGTATGTACCTGTGGACACTTCCGCATAACTGCCATGAACTTAGCCCACAGAAGTCAAAGCCGCAGCATGTAAGTCGTGAACTCCTGGACGATGGCAGAACATAAAGCCCCAAACAGTGCTGTGCTTTATCTCCCGTTGCTGGGCTCAGAGACCCAGGCCAGCGGAGCAGATCCAGCTAAGCAGTCTTAGCTTAGGGGGGGTCCCCAGCACTGCCGTCCTCCAAGGTTTGGTGTGATGGGATCCAAACTCGCTCTCATTGTGAACATTATTTGGTTCTCCCAGGCCTTGGACAGAGGTTTCCCACTTCCTCCTGGGAACTAGGGTCTACTAGCTTGGGCACAAGGGAATGTGAGACTGAGGCCAAGAAGGCAGAGCACTGCTCCTGTGCCATGCCCAGAAGTGGAACCCTCTCTGTGTTAACGGGCTCCCCTTGTTAGCAGCACGTTAACTAATCCCCAGTTGTACTCAGGGCAGGGCCATGCACAGGGCACAAATCCAGGATATGGGAACTGGGAGCCTTGTCGGACACTTTCTACTGCTCAAAGTGTGTCTGTGTGTATATGCCCATGTGTGCTTGTGTGTATATCTATCTCTGTGTCTGTATGCATCTGTATCTGTGGGGGGGGGGGTAGTTGGGGGGGTGATGAAGCATGAATCATAACCAAAGCCACGGGGAGAAGAAAACAGCATTCCAAACCCTTAACAAGAGGCCAGGGGACAAAGACAGGGTTGGATGTACTGGGAAAGTGGGAAAAGCAAATTGTGGATTGATCTCTAAATCCCTCTTTTGTTTGACTTTTAAAATGAGTGAATAGGTGGTGAGAAATGTGTACTGGTGTGAAGGCATTGGAACATTATATGATTGAAACCAAATTATTAACAACTTTGTAACTGTGTGTCTCACTGTGGTTCTATTTTTTTAAAGGAAAAATTAAATAAAATGATAAAATTGGGCCAAGAGACAGCTTAGAGGTCAGAGCACATGCTGAGCATGTGAATTTAATCCCCTGCACTGATTGGTCCCTAAGCACAGGTCAGCATAGCCTAGTGGCTTTGAGTACCCAGTATCACAGGGCCTGACTCCTGGCCCACCAGAACCAAGCACTAAGATGTCAGGTCCGAATCACAAGGAGTGACTCTGCCCAGCATACAGCACTGCTATGACATGTTAAATAAATAATTCTTTTATAACTTAAAAATTGTCAGTGAGGGGGCTGGAGCAATAGCACAGCGGGTAGGGCGTTTGCCTTGCACGTGGCCGACCCGGGTCGGGTTCGATTCCCAGCATTCCATATGGTCCCCTGAGCACCGCCAGGAGTAATTCCTGAGTGCAAAGCCAGGAGTAACCCCTGTGCATCGCCGGGTGTGACCCAAAAAGGGAAAAAATTGTCAGTGAAAAAAACAAATGAATTAGTGTCAATATGTCCTGGATCCTGCACCCTGTCTAGTCCTCCAGCAGCCCTGATCCCTGGGGGGCTGAGACCCCCATTTCAGAGCAGGTGGTGTAGCACATGAGGGCTGGGGGGTTCAGGCAGACTCACAAGGAGGAGGACACAAGTCTGGGGAGGAGGAGTTTGAAGAAGGACAAGAGGGTGGATGTTCTCACAGAGGTAACTGCAGAGGCTCCGAAGAGGCTGGGACAGATGCCAGTTACTGTCTTTTGGTTTTCTTTTGGGGAGTGAGTGTTCAGTCATTATGCATTGCTACTGTAATGTTTTTTTAGCATTTTCAACTTTCTTAGCTAGGATCACAACTAATTGACAATAGCTCCCTCTCACCGAGGGCATGCTGTCAGACCTTTACGTGCACTGCTTTGCTTAATGCCTAATCCTCATAACAACCCTCTGAGATAATGTTCCTTTATCCATGGTTCCCAGAGGAGAAGCTGGAGGCCCGGAGTCAAAGTGATGCTGAAGATCGCTCTCTCTCTCTCTCTCTCTCTCTCTCTCTCTCTCTCTCTCTCTCTGCTCACATGTACAATCCTATGAATGAGAAGAACTTGAACCCATCTGCAGACTGCACAACCCGCTTTTCTGATACTCTGCTCCACAGCACATAGGATAAGGAGGCAAGTTGATCACTTTCACAGATGCTGTGAGGTTGGCAGACAAAGCAAATACTCAGGACAATAGAGCCAATTTCAACCATCTGGATAGATGGGTTCCCTGGGCCAGGGCCAGCATGCCAGGGTGGAAGGCATCAGGCACAGATGTGCAGTTCTGGACTGGGAAGCAGAGCCCAGCCCAAGGACAGGAGGGAGATGCGTGCCCCATCTGGGCCCTGCACCCCTGCCTGATGGAGTGGCCAGAAGCCCTTCCCCCAGGGGACTGCAGTTCCCACTTCTGCTGTCGTGATCACCATCTCTCCAAGTATGGTGCTGTTGGTTCCCACTCTACCCACAAACCCACCACCCCAGAGACAAGGTTGAGCAGGGCTGGGGATGACAGTGTAGAGGACGGGTTTGTGTGACTCCGGAGAATTGCCAGGGTCAGTGGTCTTGTAAGTTATGTAAGTTACCCATGCTTCAGGCCCCTCTGTTTCACAGAAGTCTTTTCTAGAACCTCGAACGTGGACTAGTTAAGGGAGAAGTGTTCGCCTAAAACCCACTGGGGTTTGAGTTCCCCTTTTTGCTCTTCTCACAGCTACCAGCGGCCCCTGATCTGCACAGGATCTGCAGAACACAGTGTGGAAGCCACAGAGCCACTTGGAAAGACCCCTACTCAGAATCCCTGACCCTTTCATTTCTTGTGATGGCCATAGAAAAACCCAATGCCTATGGAGCGTTAACTAGTCACTAAGCTAAGGATTTCACATAAATCCCCTCATTTAACGCTCATGGTAAAATGATAAAGCAGGTTTCATCACACAGCCGACTGCCAGCAGCCCACCCACCTTTAGAATTAAACTAGATTACATGATTAGACTACATTTCCCAGCCCCCACCCTTGTGGTGGGTGAGTCCATGTGACCACATTCTGTCCAATAGCGTGTGAGCAGGGTCAGTGTTGGAGCTTCCTGGCCAGAGCACGATGGAAGTGTTGGAACTCTCCCATTCCAACCCCCCACCCCATCCCACCCCCCCCACACACACACACTCGCTCATACTCTCCTGACCACCTGCTCTGGGTACCCTGGCAGCAACAGGACCCCAGAGCCACTCTGGAAGCCTGGTGTGGAAATGGGGGCCTGGAGTCCCTCGATGGACCCCATGTGGCAGTGTCCTCTGCTGACCAGAGCCTGATTCATGCAGACCCTGGTGAAATGCCTTGTTTGCCCACGGAAGGTCAAGGTGATGCCAATGTCTGCTTCCCCATTCCCATTTCTCAGGGGAGGAAACCCTGGGGAACTTAAAGAACTATCCCCATCTCTGGCTGCCGCCAACCCCTGGAGCCTGTTGAGGGCGAGGGGAGTTGGACAGTGCATTGTTCTCAGGGACAAAGGGGAAAGAGTCACATAAAAACACCATATGCAGATTCCTCCATCAAGCCTTCCAAAAAGGCAACGAGGTACTGATTCCTGGGGATGATGGACGTTCTGGATAAAGCAAAATTATGGAGAACTTGTGAGCCTGCAGAAAGTCACAGGGAAGGATGGCTGGAGGAAGGTTGCTGAGGATGTTTTGTTTTTGCCATTTCTTGCTGCTGGAGTGATTCCAAGAACTCACACACACACTTGGCCACATCCTTAGCCCTGTCACAGAGATGCTTGGCTATGGAGTTGCTCTACGGGACACTGTAAACGCGGTGTCTGTCAAAGCCCATGGAATATACAACACAGAAATGACCCTGATGGCAGTCAAGACATTCTGTTCGGTGATTCTGTAAAAGTCAAACCTCTCTGAAATAGTCTGATGGGTGGGTGCGGGGGGCAGCAAGTAAAGACTATGGGCTTCAATATCAATGCAATCTGGGCTTCAATAAAAACTCATGAGACTGGAGCAATTGCACAGTGGGTAGGGCATTTGCCTTGCACGCAGCCGACCTGGGTTCGATTCCCAGCATCCCATATGATCCCCCAAGAACCTCCAGGGATAATTCCTGAGTGCAGAGACAGGAGTAACCCCTTTGCATCACCGGGTGTGACCCCCCCCCAAAAAAAATAAATTAAAATAAAATAAATAAATTTAAAACTCATGTGTGGGAAACAAATATTTTACCATGCCCCGGCCTCTTTCATCCTCCCTGATATAGTAGTTACAGGGTTCGACCCACGTTTCAGGTGAGTAGACAGAGGCCCAGGCTACTGGGTCAACCCCAGGATTTGTCTAGGTGGTTGACTTCCAAACTGGCCCTTCCCCCAGACCTGTCCCTGAACCTCCACCCTGAGGCAGCTGCCCAGGGCAGAGAGCCTATAGTGTGCCAGCCAGGGGGGGCCATGGTGGCGAGGGCACACACGAGCCCTGGAAGCCCAAGGTCACCCCAGAAAGCAGACCTCGAAATCACCAGCTCTTCCCCCACAGAGCACACACTCAGAAGAGAGAGTCTCTGTGCCCGGCCCCCACACCTACCCTTCCACCTTGCCAGCGTCCTCACGATGACAGGCTCCACTCTCCGGAGACACACAGCAGCCGCACAGCTGGCATTTCTCACCAAGAACTGACGGTCATTTGGGGACATTTTTTTTCTCTCTCTTGGAGGTTGTGGAGATCGCCTTGAAAATGCACGCCCACACTTGCACATTAGCACCAGGCATCACTTCCCTGCTCTCGGTAACCCCTGGAGGGGAGCTGAAGGAATGCATCAAATTCTTAATTTAAGGGAAAATCCCCAGCGCCTGTATGCTGCGGAAGGGCCATTTCATATGTGGGAGGTGTTCCCCGGAACGTCCTGCCCGAGACATCCTGACAGGACTGTAGACTGGGTGTGGGGCCCTGTGAGAGCAGCGGCCCGATGCGGCCAGGGCGATGAGAGGCCTTGACCGCAGCCCAGGAGCGGCCAGCAGGCTCCCTGTGAGGTCCCTGTCAGCACTACAGGCTATCCATCACCCACGACAGGACAGGATGACTGACACCTACTGCATGCTGGTAAATACGCAGGTTCCGTTCCACCACGAGTGCGAGGAGCAGCCCTGCCAGCCGTCACAGCCCCCGAGCCCTGTCTGCACTCCCCTCCTTCTGAAGGACCCCCCAAGACTGTGTTGGTGGGGGTCACATGGACTGCCCATTTCCTAGCTGTGATGTCCTGGGCTTGCAGTCTGACATCTCTGAGGCTTCGATTTCTCCCCTAAAAACTGACATATAATCCCAGGATTTGATGAGACCAGGCAGGAAAAGCATCCAGGACAGGGAAGCCTTCGATCGACGGCGCTTGGGGGAGGGTGATTGTTACCGGGCAACTGTCAGTCTCTCGCTGGTTCCAGGAGAGGGACTCCACCGCCGGCCCAGAAGGCAGAGCAGGTCCCCGAGACTTGAGTTCCTGCATGACAGGGAAAAGCTCATAACCATGAGCTCATGGCCGCCCCCTCCTTCCCTGCGCTCAGGCACCTGAGTGACGGCCTAGGGGTGAGGTTCAGAGCCCTGGCCCCTGCCTGCAGGCATACGGCCACCCATGAGATTCCAGGGACTGAGGATCCCGGGTGCACTGCCCTCTGGGACCCCTGGCCACAACCAAGTGTGTGATGCCCAAAGGGCCACAAGGTCAGCACAGAAGTGGGAAGCAGGAGGCTACATGTCTGGGTGGACTTTGCTCTTCCCTTGGAACTCCACAGACTTGGAGTTCGATTTCTTTTTTTTTTTTCCTTTGTCACACCCGGTGATGCACAGGGGTTACTCCTGGCTCATGCACTCAGGAATTACTGCTGGCGGTGCTGGGGGAACTATATGGGATGCTGGGAATTGAACCCGGGTTGGCCATGTGCAAGGCAAATATCCTACCCTCTGTGCTATCGCTCTAGCCCCCTGGAGTTAGATTTCTGATCTGAGGCTGGAGAATATTGTTACCCCATCCTTATTGTGTTTAGAACAAAGACAGATTAAATGGCTGGGCTGGAACCAGAGAGAACAGAGGCCGTTGTCAGTGCAGAGCTGCTGGGACACCTCAAAAGGCCAAGGGATCCCCTGAATTCTCGCTGCTAGTGAAGTGAATGGAGAGGAGGTGGCCTCAGAGTCTAGCAAAGGGTGGGGGGGGGGATGGAAAGCCACCCAGCTGTGGAGTTGAAGCTGAATGCCACTGGCTTGTCCCTGGTTGTGGGTGTGATGTGATGGACATTAACAGCTACCGTCTCGAGGCTGCTGAGCCCGGATGTACCCCAGAAGAGCCCCAAAGTTAACCACAGGGTCTAAATCAGAGCAGGACCAACCCACCTGGGTCACTCCCAGTCCCGAGATTCTGCATCTTTAATGGGGCCATGAGGAAAGTCCCAGGAACCCCTGACGAAGAATCACACAGCTGACAGGTGTGAAGAATCACACAGCTGACACCCCACTCCTGCTGTGGTGCTTGCACCCCACACTTGGCAGGAGGTACTGGGGTATAGTGCGGCAGGAGCTGTGCTCGGAGGCCGGAGAAGGGCCCCCAGCTACCTAAGGAGTGAGCTGATGGGTGATAGGCAGCCATGGGAGGAAGGGGTGCAGGGGACACAGGTCCTGCTGGTGGCAGCAGGACCACCAAGGGACCACGGAGGGGCAGGAGCGATGGCCTTGCAGAACTCACAGTTCAGGGCACCCTTGGACCCAGGCATCTCCCTCACACCTGGAGACGTGAGCGCCCCACTCTTGAGAGACTCCTGCTGGAAGCAAGGAGGGCAGTTCTCGGTTCTGGCCTTCCCTCATGAACTCATCTAGAAAATTCCCTAGCCCACATGCACCCATCTCCAATACCAGTTCTCACAGTGTGCCCGGGCAGCCAGCCTAGAACCACACATTCTTGCTCCAGAGAAGGACTTTGGGCAGGGATATTGCACTAAGAGACTGGTGACAGGGGCAGGGCACAGAGTGATGACCCCTCCTTGCCCCGTGTCTCATCTCCCTGCCCACTCCCCACTCCTGCTGTGGTTGTGATGAGAAGCTGGAGAAGCTCGGTCCCAGCAACATAGCCACTGCGCGCACGCCCCCAGACTTCTCCTTTTCCCCAGAAACTGTGGCCCCCTTCCCAGCCACAGACCATCGCCTCTGCCCACTCCTTCCAGCCACACAACAATAAATCCATCATTTCTCCAAGATCTAGGACAGTGTGGCACCCCGCTTTACATCACCATCTCAGCTAATCTCCCAGTTCCCCTGAAGGCAGAAACTTTTTCATTTTCCAAATGAGGAAACTGAGGCTAAAGATCAGCCAAAGGTCACACAACTCAAAAGTGATGGAACAAGGTTTCTGTCTCATGCCTGCTATGTCCAAGACAGGTCTGGGCCCCCTGTGCTAGATGACACCCACCAATACCCCCAGTGCCCCCAAAGAGCTCGTGCATTTCCTGGCACCTGCACAGGTGCTTCCTGCACTGCAGACATCAGATCTGAGTCCAGGGGCCCTTTTCCCTGCCCATCACTAGCTCTGGGCTCCACTCAGCGGCTGTTACCTGCAAACCAAGAAATGAAGGAATTAGCAAACAAACCCTTATCTTTCCATCCAGGTCCACCCATGCATGCATCTTGACCTCTCCGAGGTCCTGGGTACTAGACCCAACTCCTGCAGCAAATGTTCTTTCCTGGAGGTCTCTGGACATCTTTCCTGGAGGTCTCCAGGCCGCCAAACTCCTGTCCTTGCCAGCATTCCTCTCCAATTACCCAGGCCCATCATCCAAATTTTTTTCCTTTAAACATTTGACTCGGAATACTTTTTCAGACTCAACTATACTCCAGGCATTGAAGATGGTCCGGGACCCAGAGAGATAACACAGCAAAGCACTTTGTCTCATGTGCCACTGACCCAGTTCAATCTTTAGTACCGCATGGTCTCCAGAACACCACCAAGAGTGATCCCTGAGCGCAGAACCATGAACAGCTCCCTAGAACCTCCAGGTGTAATCCAAATCCCCTTTGCAAAAAGAGAGAATGATTTACCCAGGAGAGGAGTATGGCTGAAGTGGTAGAGCACATGCCCTGCATGTGTGAGGCTCTGGGTTCCATCCCTGGCCCCATATGGCCCCTCAGCACTAGGGGTAGCCCCATAACTAATAGCAGCCGTGAAGATGATTACGCAGACCCTCCTGGGCCTCACAGGCCAATGGCCAGTGAAGGAGATCTGGGCACAGTGACAATGACTCAAAGTTAAGAAACATGCTTGGAAATGAGTCAGAAAGAGAGGGACAGACATCGAAAGATTGCATTCATCTGGGGAACATAAAGAAACAAAATAGGAGACTAACACCCAAGAATAGCCGAGATAAGTACCAGGAGGTTTACTCCATGGCTTGGAGGCCAGCCGCACACTCTAGGGGAAAAGGCATCTTAGATACAGAAGGGAGCACCAAATAAAGGGTGTCGGGAGGATTCTCCCAGAATGGGAGATGCATGCTGAAAGTAGACTATAGACTGAACACGATTGCCACTCAATGCCTCTTTTGCAAACCACACCACCCAAAAGGAGAGAACAAAAGAGAATGCCCTGCCATAGAGGTAGGGTGGGATGGGGGGCAGGGGGTGGGAGGGATATTGGGATCCATGATAGTGGAGATAGACTGTTCTTCCTGCATTAACATATGCCTCAGAGACCTGGACCCTATGCAAACAGGATGAGAACGCTATTCGGGTCTCTCAAAGAGGAATCGAAAGAGCTATGCTTGGAATATCACGATTCACTCAAATGAGAGATAGAATCCGGAGTTCTGATCTTCGTCAACGCTCAAGAATCAGGGACGCTGTCTCATTTGCCAAGACATCAAAAATCAGATGGGCTGGACACGTAATGAGGTTTACAGACAACCGCTGGACTAGAGCCATTACTGATTGGATTCCATGGGACATCAAAAGATCACGTGGACGCCCACCTACAAGATGGTCAGACTTCTTCGTCAAGACCCTGAATGATCAGTTTGAGGCTCTGCATGTTCCTAGAACGAACAGATACCAATGGGCTACGCTAGCACGCAACCGGGATGAATGGAGACGTTACTGGCACCCACTCGAGTAAATCGATGAATAATGGGGATTAAGTGATTAAGTGATTAAGTGATAGTGGAGAATGGGCACTGGTGGAGGGATGGGTACTCGATCATTGTAAAACTGAAACCCAAGCACAAAAATTTGTAAGTCTACAACTGTACCTCATGGTAATTTTAATAAAAATTTTTAAAAAAAAAAGAACCACGCTTGGAACAAGTTTGGGAAATCTAAAAGAGAAACCAAGCAGGGGTTGGGCATATTCTGGTCCTGACGTCACCATGAGCCAAGAGCCGAGCACTCGCCTCTGCCACCACTTTTTCTGTCCTTTATTGCAAATAGAGGTGGAAAGACCACCAGTGCCCCCTGGCCTCCCTACAGCATCTTTCTAAGATGTCATAAAGCCATGTCAGATTGTTAGGAACTTCTGAACTGAGAATACAGTGCTAGAACAGCAAGAACCCTAAGGTCGTACTAAAAGAAGCAGAGGCTCGCTTGTGGGAGGTGATTAGCCCTCTAGATGAGAGGTGGAAATTCTACAGGTGCCAAGCAGTATGTAGAGCAGATACGCAGAGGGCTGGTTGTGAAGTCCTGAGAGCAAACAGCATCGGGCCTGGTCTAGACTATTGGAGGCGAAAGAGTGCAAACAGCCTCCCGCTCCGCCAGCCAAGAGCTTGTCTTGTGGAAATGTTGGCCCAGTGCAATGGGTCCTCTGAAGAGAAGCCAGAACCCCAGTTTTACAGTGGCACTCTGGACTTTAGTCATTGGAAAGGAAAGCAAAGCATCTCCGTGTCATGCAGGCCAGCGGCGTTTGCTGAATAAAACATGACTGTGGCTTTAGGTGGCCATGGGCCATGAGTTTACAAATGCTTCCCTGGTCTCTGCTGCTCCAGGCATGGCCATGCTTTCCACTGTAACCCTTACAGAACCCAGCTGTAAGCCAAGGAGAGGAGTGGACCGCAGAGCTGGCCAGAGGGGAGTGGTTGAGCCAGTACCAGCTCTTCAGGCTCTTGGAGAATTGTTTCTGAACTGAAGGTGCGGAAGGTCGGCTCTCAATGAGTCCCAGCAGTGCAGTTATGCAGTTATAGGTTGAGTAACAAAGCACTCCAAAATTTAGCTTTTTTTTTTTTTTTTTTTTTTTTGCTTTTTGGTTCACAGCCAGCGATGTTCAGATGCTCAGGGGTTACTCCTGGCTCGTGCACTTAGGAATTACTCCTGGCGGTGCTCAGGGAACCATATGGAATGCTGGGAGTCAAACCCGGGTCGGCCACGTGCAAGGCAAACGCCCTACCCGCTGTACTATTGCTCCAGCCCCCCAAAATTTAGCATTTGAGGGGAGACATGGGTCATACTAGTGGTGCTCAGTGGTTGGCTTCATGCAAGGCTTGTCTTCTTTATTTCTCCAGCCCAAATTCAGTATCTTCACTGAGAGGGAGGGAGGAGTAGGAGATTTCATATGCCACCCCCATGGCATATGAAAATCTGGGTCTGGGACTTCTTCCTGGAAAGTAATCTCTAAAGTGTCCAGAGATACTAGTGCAAGAGTGTGACTTGTTATTTATAATAGTTTTTTTTTAAGGAAATAATCAACCTGTTCAACAAAAAAAAAAAAGAGTATTAAATAAATTAGGGAACAGCCAAAGAATGGGAAATTGTGTCTCCATTAATCTTTAAAAAAAAATCACATGTCCAAACACAACATGAGGATTTTCCCTAATTATCCTTTAGCAAGAGAACATCTCTTTAAATCCAAGTTCTTGTAAAGAGTTTCCCATTAAGCACGCTCACTCTTAGTTACTTTGTTTTAAACAACAAAGTACTGTTTGGGGAAATCGCATTAGCCTCCACTGACCTCAATCAATGCTAGTTTGGGTTGTCGGGAGAGGTCACCTGCTGGAATTGGCAGAAAGAAGGCCAAGAAATTTAAGAAAGATTTAGAGATCATCCTGGGGGTTACAACCTCACAACTACAAGTGTTGACTGTCATTGTAAACAAGCCTTTAAAGATCACTCTTAAAAGCAATAGAGTAAGCAGTTACATTGTGGAGATCACTAATACACAGAGGACAAATGAAAAGACCGCCCAAGTGCTATGCAAATAGGTGCTTGTGGCTGGGAATACAATTTCCAGAGACAACATCATACACAGATTTTTAAAGTGTTGCATCTCAATCTCAAACTATTTAGCCAGCAACGGCCATGCATGCGGGGCTCTGGCAGGTAATTCACAAGGCAGCTCTGAGGGCCGAGCATGCAGATGGGAGGCACGCTGGGAACGTCAGTCTACAATGGGCGAGTAGAACAGACCAGCCTCTTTGTACGGATGAACTACAAAGATTCACCCTCTGCGTAGAGCACGCAGAGCAGACACAACGTGAAAGAGATGGAGAAGCCCACCAAGCTCAGTGAGTGAAAAGAATAATATGGAAGGTTCTACCAGTACCAACTGATTCTGTAAACTCTCAGAGAATGACTTTAATGACCCCATGTGAGGATGTCTAACGGCAAAGTTTGTCAGCAAGGCACAGGTATGGGATGGGGCCGGAGGGATAGCACAGCGGGTAGGGCGTTTGCCTTGCACGCGGCCGACCCGAGTTCGATTCCCAGTATCCCATATGGTCCCCTGAGCACTGCCAGGAGTGATTCCTGAATGCAGAGTCAGGAGTAACCCCTGTGAATTTCTGGGTGTGAGCCAAAAAAGCAAAAAAAAAAAAAAAACACAGATATGGAAGCAGAAATGAGAAAACTATGGTCAGAAGCGACAGGAATGAAGAGTATGGTAGGAAATATTTTTTAAAAAAATCAGGGCCCGGGGGGGATGGGGGGTGGGGGGTGGGGGGGATATTATTCATGGTGGTAGAAAAATGGGCACTGGTGGAGGGATGGGTATCTGATCATTGTATAATCGAAACCCAAGCACAAAAAATTGTAAATCTACAACTGTACCTCATGGCGTTTCACTAATAAAAAAAAAAATCAGGGTTGGAGCAATAGCACAGCGAGTAGGGCGTTTGCCTTGCATGCACCAACCCGCGTTTGATTCCCAGCATCCCATATGATCTCTTGAGCACCATCAAGAGTAATTCCTGAGTACAGAGCCAGTAGTAACCCTGTGCATCACCAGGTGTGACCCAAAAAGAAGAAAAAATCATTAGAAGACCTAGCAGCAGAATAATAGCAGATGAGGGAAAGATCTCCAGGAACTCCAAGATGAGATGCAGGAAACCTCTGTGAAAACAGCAAAAGATGGGTGGAAGTCTGCGTTGGGAAATGAACTCACCAGGGAATTATGGGATGAGTTCAATTATGAGATGGTTGTCTTCTTTATTTCAAGAATCATCAGAGTCTCTGAAGAACAGAAAGGCAAATTTGATGATGAACCACTAATTAAAGAAATAACAGATAAGGATTTCCCAAAGCTAGAGAGTGCAGGCACGGAGATCTAAGGGGCTCAAAGGGTCCCAGTGAAAGTAGACCCAAACAGGAAAACTCCAAGACACATTGTAATCAGGATGACAAAAGCAAAACCAGAGAGAGAATAGTGGAAGCAGCAAGATTAGAAAAGGAACTTACAAAGGAAAGTGCATAACACACAGGAGATCTATCCACTGAGACCCTACAAGTCAGAAGAGAATGGTGGGATACAGAGAAAACACCTCAAGGAAAGGAACATCTCACTAAGAATACTCTATCCAGTTTGACGGTTTCTCAGATTTGAAGGAAAAATATAGAGCTTCATGGTCAGGCATAGGTTATGATTTTTTTTTCGCTTTTTGGGTCACACCCGGCAATGCACAGTGGTTACTCTTGGCTCTGCACTCAGGAATTTCTCCTGGAGGTGCTCAGGGGACTATATGGGTTGCTGGGAATTGAACCCGGGTCAGCTGTGTGCAAGGCAAATGCCCTACCTGCTGTGCTATTGCTCCAGCCCCGAGTTTGTTTACTCTTATCTTGCTAAAAGATCTTATACTTTTTCAATAATGAATTAACATTTCATCTATATTGAATGATCTATGTATTTTGTGTTATTTTTATATCTACAGATATTTTATATAATCTTTTACTTTCTAATGTAGATACTTAAATGTTATCTACAGTATTTTCTAATATAAAGGCAATATTCCAGTCTTAGAACAAAATGCATTTTATACATGTATAGCCATATTCAGACTTTCACTTAAATTTTTTTTTCTTAGTGAAACACCGTGAGGTCCAGTTGTAGACTTATAAATTTTTGTGCTTGGGTTTCTGTTGTACAATGATCGAGTGCCCATCCCTCCACCAGTGCCCATTCTCCACCTCCACTAATCCCAGTATTCCTCCCACCCTCCTCATCCCCCCCATCCCACCCTGCCTCTTTGGCAGGGCACTCCCTTTTGTTCTCTCTCTCCTTTTGGGTGCTGTGGCCTTCAAAAGAGGCATCAACTGGCAATCATGTTCGGTCTAGAGTCTATTTTCAGGATGCTTCTCCCATCCTGGGGGGATCCTCCCAACAC
This sequence comes from Sorex fumeus, assembly GCF_029834395.1. Lineage (NCBI taxonomy): Eukaryota > Metazoa > Chordata > Mammalia > Eulipotyphla > Soricidae > Sorex > Sorex fumeus. The sequence goes on from NW_026606104.1 coordinate 52,333,194, forward strand.
CCCCCATTTGGTGCTCCCTTCTACATCCGGGCTGCCTTTACCCCTAGAGTGTGAAGCTGGCCTCCAAGCCATGGAGTAAACCTCCTGGTATTTATCTCAGCTATTCTCCCTTAAATTTTTCTTGATTCTCCTCTCTTCACTCTTACTAAATTTTGCATTTGTAGCATTTATTTATTTCATGTCAATTTTTACATGAGTTAGCATAGAATTATGCTAATTATACTATCACTTTTTAATTTCTATACCTATCAACTTATTCACTTCCAATTTGGTGGAATTTCAAGAGTTTAAATTTACTCATCTAGTTGCGTGTAGATGTCATCACTTCCACAATAAATTCGTAGAAAATCGTATGTGGAATATCAAGGGATAGTAAAAGAACAACAAGTGACCAAAGTCATCAGAACTGGAGATTTTATCTATAGAACTTTCCTAAGGGGGCTGGAGTGATAATACAGGGACAATGTGCAAGAGGAACTGGCCATTCTTAGTTCAATCCTTGGCATCACATTTGGTCCTCTGAGCCCCACCACGAGTGATCCCTGAGGACTGAGCCAGGAGAAATCCCTGACCACCTCCTGGTGTAGCCCATAAACAAAAAGAAAAACTGTCATAGGAACTATGTAACCTATGAGCTAACCTAGGAGTGGGGTGACTCAGAGAGCCCTTGGGACACTGGTCATAGGATGCTCTGTAAATGGATGTGGTATTGGAATGCTGCATGCCTGAGTGATGGATGAAGAGTATCATGATCACGATCATGATCATCCTGTTGTCGATTGCCTCGAGCAGGCACCAGTAATGTCTCCTTCATCCTAGCCCTGAGATTTTAAAAAGTGCCATATTCAAGGCTCTTTCAGGGTTAGGAGAATAAGACCCATCATTGTTACTGGTATTTGGCATATTGGGTACACCACGGGGAGTTTGCCAGACTCTGCCGTGTGGACAGGTAACATATGGTAACCTGTCAGGTTGTCCAAAGTAAGAATGAGATAATAAGATGTCACACAGCCGCAAATGCAGCCGCATGCTTCCAGGAGCTGGGTTTAATAGTCTCTGGGTCTTGGCCATTGATGAAATTACCTGGCGCCGGGGGCAGTTGGTGGGTGTGACCCCTGCCTACTGGAAGATGGAGGATCTGGGTGGGTGGAGGATGCTCAGCCCCAATATGAGCAGACTTGGAGATCTCAGCCCCAGGACCCGCATGCCTGTGTTCCTCTGCCAGTACCTTCATGCGTGTGGAGAGTGGTCTCAGCATGGTTGTGGCTGGTTCTGGATGAAGAATATCACTTAACTTAATCACTTAACTTAACTTCCCGTTAGTCGTCGATTTGCTCGAGCGGGCGCCAGTAACGTCTCCATTTGTCCCTGTCGCGTGCTAGTGTAGCCCAATGGCATCTCTTCGCTCCGGGAACATGAAGGGCCTCAAACCGATCGTTCATGACCTTGACAAAGAAGTCTGACCATCTGGTAGGTGGGCGGCCACGCGGTCTCTTGACATCCCGTGGAATCCAATCAGTAACAGTTCTAGTCCAACGGTCGTCTTTAAATCTCATTACATGACCAGCCCATCTGATTTTCGACACCTTGGCAAATGAGACAGCGTCCCTGATCCTTGATAGTCGACGGATGTCAGAACTCCGGATTCGTTCTCTCATTTGAGTGAAACGTGATATTCCAAGCATAGCTCTTTCTATTCTTCTTTGGGAGACCTGAATGGCGTTCTCATCTTGTTTGCGTAGGGCCCAGGTCTCTGAGGCATATGTTAATGCAGGAAGAACAGTGGAATCAAAGAGATGTGCCCGGAGCCGGAGGTTCTTCGTCCTCTTAGCTATTTCTTCGACGTTCTTGAAGGCGTTCCAAGCCGCTCTCTTCCTCCTGCGCAGCTCGGGTGCCAGGTCATTTGTCATGTTGACCTCTCGACCTAGGTACACATAGCTGTTGCATTCGGAGATGGTCGTTCCATTGAGAGCGAATGGGGCGTCAGGAACAAGGCTGTTTCTCATAAACATTGTCTTCGTAAGATTCAGCTGTAGTCCTACCTTTCCACACTCACGGTCAAAGTCGGCCAGCATTTGTGCCGCTTGGCTGATGTTTGGTGTTATTAAAACAATGTCATCAGCAAAGCGGAGGTGGTGTAGTTGCCGACCATCTATCTTCACTCCCATTCCTTCCCATTCCAGTCGTCGCATGATGTTCTCGAGGGTGGCACTGAAGAGTTTTGGTGAAATGGTATCACCCTGCCGCACCCCTCTCTTGACATCAACGATCACTTCTTTGTAGAATGGTGAGATCCTGGTAGTGAATCCGCAATACAGCTCACGGAGGATCCTGATGTATTGGGCTTGAATGCCCTGATTGGCTAGGGCTTCAATGACCGCTTCCGTCTCAACAGAATCAAAGGCCTTCTTTAAATCAATGAACGTTAAACAGAGCGGCATCTTGAACTCCCGAGAAACCTCAATGAGTTTGGTTATCGTGTGGATATGGTCGATGGTGCTGAATCCTTTGCGGAACCCTGCTTGCTCACATGGTTGTCCTTCATCTAGTGTTCTGCCAATCCTATTCAGGATGACTCGAGTGAACAACTTGTAGATGACAGACAATAGGCAGATCGGGCGATAGTTGCCAATGTCATGGATGTCTCCCTTCTTGAACAGTAGTACGGTCCTGCTGGTTTTCCATTGAGATGGAACCTTGCATTCAGACAGGTAGCGAGTGAAGAGCCGAGCCAGTGTATTGATGAGTACTGACGGCAGGTTCTTCAGGTGTTCAGGTCTGACCTTGTCTGGGCCGGGTGCTGTTTGCTTCTTTACATACTCACATATATACACAAATGTACACACAGAAAAAGTATTGAAAAGAACTAGGGGGCTGAGACATATCACAGTGAGCAGAGTGTTTGCTTTGCATGTGTCCAACCTGGGTTTGGTCTCCTGAGCCCACCAGGAGTTATCCCTCGGCACAGAGCAAGGAGTAAGCCCTGAGCACAGCCAGGTGTGGGGAAAAGATGGAAGAAAATAAGGGGGAAAAGGGAGGAGAAGGAGGAGGAGGAGGAGGAGGAGGAGGAGGAGGAGGAGGAGGAGGAGGAGGAGAAAGGTTTACTAGGACCAGAAGAAGACACAGAAGACAGCTCAAAGGTCTAAGTATGTGCAGGTGCTACCATAAGGTCCCCCAAGAAACAACAAGCACAGCACCACACTGGGAGTAGCCTCTGAGCTCTGCAAGGAAAGAAAGAATGAAAAAACAAAAGAACAAAAAAAGAAGGAAGGAAGGAAGGAAGGAAGGAAGGAAGGAAAGAAGGGAGGGAGGGAGGGAGGGAGGGAGGGAGGGAGGGAGGGAGGGAGGGAGAGAGGGAGGGAGGGAAGAAAAGAGAGTGGGAGAAAAAAGACAGAGAAAAGGAGGAGTGAGGGAGAGAGGAACAAGAAAAAAATGGAGGGGGTATGGTGCCGCCAGCAGGTCCATCTCTACCTGTGAGGCGAGTTGTGTCAGCAGCCTGATAGCGCCTTCAGACTTCCAGATACCCCAAAATTGCTGCTGTGCCTTTGGCCAGACCCCAAAAACTTGGGGCAAAGTTTACCAAGCAAGTAAATGGCCAAAAGTTAGGTATGTGGGAGACATACCCACAAACTATCTCCGGCTCAGCTAGATAATTGGAGGCATTTCCTCCCTGGTTCCTGATCGAACTGCTTAACAGCCATGATCCCAGAGACTCAGAAACAAATTTCGAAACCCAGCAGAAATGAGTATGGACCCCGCAGTAGGTTACTATCACCGGGCCACCCCAGGGGGGAAAGGGTGCTGTCCCTCCGCCTGCTCCCCCTTGGCGGCTCAGTGGCAACCGTCCACCAGAGGCCACTGGACAGTCAGGTTTGGGCCTGCAGTGATGAGACACGTGAGGCTTCACAGGATGGGGGTGGAACCGGTCTTGTCCTCCCCATCCCAACGAGACCCTGAGTCACCACCCATGAACAGCTTCTCTGGCTCCTGATCAAGCCACTTAATGGCCATGATCCCAGAGACTCAGAAACAAATCTCGGAATCCAGAGGCTTTCGGCAGAAATGCGTCCGGTCCCTGCAGTAGATTACTGGCACTGGGCCACCCCAGGTGGGAATAGTTTTTGTGCCTTGGCCTGTTCCCCCTGGCGGCCTGGTGGCCATCATCCTCCAGACGCCACTGGACAGTCAGGTTTGGGTACGCAGTGACAAGACACGCAGGGCCTCAGGAGATGAGGGTGGAGCCAGCCCTTCCCTCCCCATCCCAACGAGACCCTGAGTCGCCACCCACGAATGGCCTCTCTGGCTCCTGATTAAGCTGCTTAACGGCCATGATCCCAGAGACTCAGAAACAAATCTTGGAACCCAGTGGCTTTTGGCAGAAATGCATCCAGACCCCGCAGTAGGTTACTGTTGCTGGGCCACCCCAGGAGGGAAAGGGTGCTGTCCCTCAACCTGCTCCCCCTTGGCAGCTCAGTAGCTGCCATCCGCCAGAGGCCATTGAACAGTCAGGTTTGGGCCCTCAGTGACAAGATACACAGGGCCTGACAGGATGGGGTGGAGCTGACCCTTTCCTCCCTGTCCCAACAAGACCCTGAGTCTCCCCCCACGAATGGCCTCTCTGGCTCCTGATCAAGCTGCTTAACAGCCATGATCCCAGAGACTCAGGAACAAATCTCGGAACCCAGCAGGTTTTGGCAGAAATCCCTCCAGATTTAAGTGTTACAATTTCAGAATTTCAAAATCACGCGGCCACTACTGCAGCCATACCACATCGTATGTTATTCATAACCAGCAATAGAAAACAAACTGTCTACTGTTGCCTTTTTGGCAGATCTGAGTGTTGGGGTAAAATCCCAAATAATAATGGTGGGTCTGGTGTCAAATTATTGAATGTGATCAAAGTAGAAAGAGAGTAAGGTGAAAATCATCTGCCCCACAGGTAGGGGGTGGGTGTGGGATGGGGGTATACTGGGTTTTTAGTGGTGAAGAATGGGCACTGGTGAAGGCACGGGTGTTTCATTGTATGACCGAGACTTAAACCTGAAAGCTTTGTAACTGCTCTCATGGTGATTCAATAAATAAAATTATAAGGTAAAGGTAAAGGCCCTCCCGTTGATCGTCGATTTGCTCGAGCGGGCCCAGTAACGTCTCCATTGGAGACTTTGTTGTTACTGTGTTTGGCATATCGAATACTCTCGGTAGCTTGCCGGGCTCTCCGAGAGGGGCGGAGGAATCGAACTCGGGTCGGCCATGTTGGCCGCTTGTAAAAAATGAAAAAAAAGTAAGGTGGAGTTCATGCCCAATTCAATCAGCCTAATCAGTGGCTGAATAAATAGCAGTACTCCTACATTAAAGGTAAAAAGGTAAGTTAAAGGCTGGAGTGATAGCACAGCAGTAGGGCGTTCGCCTTACAAGCGGCCAACATGGCCGACCCGAGTTCGATTCCTCCGCCCCTCTCGGAGAGCATGGCAAGCTACCGAGAGTATTCCATATGCCAGACACAGTAACAACAAAGTCTCCAATGGAGACGTTACTGGGCCCGCTCGAGCAAATCGACGATCAACGGGAGGTCCTTTACCTACATTAAAAAAAAAAATGGAATGAAGGAGTTATACTAGACCAAAATATTAACAATGATTTTCTTTTTCTGGATGGTGAGATTACATGGCTTTTTCAAAGTTTTTTTTTTCTTAAAGATATATTAATGTTTAACCTAGGGGAATCATTTTTAAAGACTTATAAAAGTGCCTCCTTTCTTAAGTTCTCCCTTGGGTCTATTAGAATATCTTTTGTCCCATTTAATTCTCTAAATCTTCTGGGAACTGCCAATATGGCCAGAGGGGGATTTTGACATTGGTAGCAGTGCCTCCCACAATAATGAGAGGGAATAAAAGCAGATTACTAAGAAATGTCAATAGTGTGTGCGTTATGATTCCCGCACTCCACCCCCAGAAGAAAGGAGGAGAAAAAGAGCAATACAGGAGAGGGGATGGGAAGGGAGGAGGGAGGTGAGGGTGCCACGTACCCACCTCGTGTATGTTTTCCTACCACATGGCAGGCCTCGGAGGAGGCCCAGGCACTCCTGCCTGGGGGAGAAGCTCTCCACTCTATGGGCCCTTTCATTCGTACAGTGACATGTGTATAGCCAGGTGCAACCAGCTTTTCGCTGATTCTACTGAAATGAGGGAAGGCCGAGAGTGAATCCCATCCCTCAGTGTATGTCACTACCTTGCAAAAGAAAAAAAATAATAAAATTAACCCGCATTCTCTGGGCACCCCCACGCTCTTGGGCACTCACCTGGGGGTTCCCAGCCACGGCAACGAGCAGTATTTGTGCAGCTCTCCCTGTCTGGCCACAGCACTCCTGCAGGACCCCACGTGTTGGGGACACAGACCCCTTCGCACATGGCAGGTCTGGCTGGACGTTTCCTGGGACCCGGCACCATGCCAGAGTTCCACACCCCCATTTCCTGTGCAGCTGATACTTTGTACCCATTTACAGGGGAAGAAACTGAGATGTGGAGAGGAGGAGGTGGTCAGTGACAAAGCTGAACCTTAACCCCTTCCCCCACTTCTGGCCTTGGGGCAGAGAAAGCACCATACAGTGAGGTCTTTTAAGGGGACAAAGACTGGAGCCTGGCGGGTCTGAGGCTGCCACACTCCTGCAGGAAGGGTCAGCGATGCAGCGTCTGCAGGAGTCCTGGCAGGTGTGCCAGCCCACTGGGAAGAGAAAAGAAAGTGTCCCCCTGAGAGAGGGGTGCATCCTGAGCAAACACGTGCCCTTCCTCCTTTCAGATGAGAAGGGCCCATCTCCTGCCCTAAAGCTCGCAGGTCCTGGGGAAAAGGCTGAGGGCAGTAAGGGGCCCCAGCACTGCCTCAAGATGGGGGCTGCCTCTGCCCAGCCACTAGGGAGCCCACCTGGATTTCTGCCCACCAAGGCCCGTCAGCAGTCTCCAAAGAAGCCATGGTCCCGGGTACGATGGTCCCGTGCTTCATGACTGTTTGTTCGTCTGGGTCCCACGGACGGTGCTCAGGGCTTACGCACATAGAGCTTGCACTCAAAGCCCCAAGCCATCTCCCCAGTCCTGTACCCCACTCTAGCCCTCTTGTCCACCACCTTCCCTCCTCCTACCCCCAGCCCCGCCTGAGTGTACCAGCTCCCAGGTTAGCTCAGGGTAGAATCAGCCCTGCCCCCCACGCCAAGTCCTGTCACCCCCATCCCTGATTACCAGATAACAGCCTCCCCAGATATGCACCAGACAGGGGTTCTGTCTGTGGAGCTCTTGCCCCTGAATCGGCCGGCAGAAAGCTATCCCCGGCTTCGCAGTGACCTCAGACGAGCTGGGAGAACTAATCGGGGGCATGCCTTGCACGAGCTGGCCCCACAGGACCCCCTTTGGAGGTTCGAGCCGGCCCTGGGCACCCCTGAAAGCGTCCATTTCTCCTTGCTCTCCTCCGCGGTCTTCCCTTTGATCTTGTCTTCCAGCCAGAGAGGAGCATTTCCACGTTGACTCCGGCTTGATTATAACTGACTCTGAGCCTTTCTGGTGATTAAAGTAGCCGGGAGGCGCTGCTCTCCAGAGAGCCGGCTGCAGGTTGAATAATTCAGGACATCCCTTCCAGAAGGCTGAGAAATCCAGGAGACAGAAATCAGAGAGCAGGGAACTTTTTCTCTTTCTCTCTCTCTCTTTTTTTTTAAAGAAAAGAACAATTTCCCCCATGCTGGCTACACAATAAGAAGTCGATAAACGTTGGTTAATTTTGATTGACACAAACACTCGACAGAAATTCAATGGAGAAATCAGCAGTCACCTGGCAGGGCTGCTCGGGGCCGTTGGCTGCTTCGACGTGGGGCAGCAAAGCTGGTGTGCTCATCCCTTCCCCCCCCCCCCCCCCCCACTGCGGGCTGAGGCTCTGGTGTCTCCCAGGGAGGAGGGAAGTTGGTAAGGAGGACACTGGGGGCAGGTGGACGGAGCATCGCCTTGCTGCCTTGCTCAGCCTGGTGTTTAGAGTCTGAACCCCATGGACAGGGGTTGGTCCCCAATTTCCACAAAGGGCTGACTTGCGAGGCCCCGGGCAGGGCTGGGCTGCGTGGTGCCCAGGTGGCAGCTCCGACCTAAGGAGGAAGAAGGAAAGGACACCTTCTCTCCGGCTTCCTCGGCTTCCCGGCAGAGCATAATTAGGCCCCAAGCGCCAGGCTGAGCGTGAGGGCACTGGCTTTCCAGCATGGCATCGGCAGCAGCAGAAGGGCTGGTGAGCCCCGGAGGGTGGGCAGAAGGGAAAAGAGGCATGGATTTGAGTGCCCGCTGCCTGGGCAACAAACATAGCCAGAGAAGACTGGGAGGTGGAGGGTGGGGGGTGCGGGTAGAGTCGGGGGGGAGACACCTCCCAAAAAAAGCAGAGTTGGCAGCTCTGACAGTCGATGACTAATAACACTGCAGCTGCCTGCCCACCACAAGCTGCTCTAGGCTTCAGCATGTCCCCAGTGGGATTGGCGCGATGTTTGCCTCAGTGTCTACCGGGACGCGCGGGTCCGAGCCGGCTCTGGGGTCGTCCTCTCCAGCCTCTCCCGCTACACAAACTGCAGCCTGGGTGGCACAGGGTCTCGAGCTAATTAGGCTGCAGGGGGGTGAGAAGCAGGAAATCAAAAGCCTTCGTGCCCAATTCCCATATGTGTGCATGTACGCGTTCGTGCATGCGTGCACGCACACGTGTGTGTGTGTGTGTGTGTGTGTGTGTGTGTGTGTGTGTGTGTGTAGTGGGGTAGGGTGGGCAGAGACAGGCACAACTGGGAGTCGCAAGCAGGGGCCCCAAGAGAGAGTCCCGCTGAGTGTACACGCCCAGGCCCACGCCTTGCCCCGTGTAGTGTCAGCGCCACGTGAGCTGGAGTCCCAGCTGCTGCCCGCCCAGCCCCCTGCCCGAGGTTGCACACTCAGCATCCACCAAGCCAATCCATCTACCTGAGGTTTAATGAGCATCAGATGCTGCGACCAGGGACCTGGAGGCCAGAAAATTCCAATTTCAAGCCCACTCTTTAGAGTCAATTAACATCACAACCCCACACCCTGGAGAACGGAGAACGAGGGGCTCGGAGCCACGGGGGCTCCTACCCACGCACAGCCCCAGCCCCGGGATGGAGGAGCAGAGCGCCGTCCTCAGCAGAGCACCGGCCTCCATCCGCAACCTCCCCACTCCTGGGACAGAGTGGATCCACGGGGAAACGGGCCCCACCGGGCCTGGAAGAAGGCAATTACCCCAAAGTCTCTGGTTGGACCCTCGAGCAGTGACACCCCGTTTCTTCCCTGCAGAGTCATGTGAAATGGTGAATAGACTTTAAGAACGCGAACGCGCCTCAACGGAGCTTCAAATAGGCAAGGCTGAGCCACTCCTGTTGGAGTCTGCCCAGGCCCAACTCGAGGCTACAGGATGTTACAGGCGGCTGGTCAGAGCCCTCCCCGGGGGACGAGGAGGGGACATGGTCTCAGCTGGACCCATGAGGGCCCCCTCCCCGAGCATCCTGGGAAACACATAGAAGGGAGCAGGGAGGGAGAAGGGAGCAGGGGTCTCCTGGGGCTGAGGCTTCCTCCTGCCGGGTTGGGCAGAGTAGCAAAGGAAATCTGGCTTCGGGGAGAAGCAGGAGGTTGAAAGGAGCAGAGATGAGCGGCCCAGAGGGTGCCTCTGGCACCAACAGAAGAGGCACCTTTGCTGTGGTTGTGAGCCCTCAGCTGTCCGCAGGGTGGACTTCAGAGCCCCCACACCCATCTTGTTCCCTCTGTGGGAAGCAAGGGAAGCCTGTGCTGGAGATGCTGTGCCCCTGCCCCCCCTCCCTGCACCCCCTGCACCCACCCAGGGGAGCACCCACAGTCTTCACATTTGCTAGAACAGCTCCTCCCCACTCCTCCTCTCCCCCTCCTCCATCTCCCTCATGTCACTGAGGGAGGGGCAGGTCTTCCAGGAGATGTCCTTCTGTCTGTGCTCTCCGACTGCTCTCACCCCTGCACACCCCATTATGCCCCCATCACACCCTGCAATGAGCATGTGACTGTCTGGGGTTCCCCTTGAGCAGAGCATCCTAACCCTGTGGATTTTTCATGAAGTCCTACAAGCTCTGGTCCCCATCTCTCCAACCTGCCACTCCCATGCCCTCAGCATACGCTGACCCCGGCACTACACTGGTTCCCCAAGCCCCACCAGGAATGATCCCTGAGCACAGAGCCAGGAGTCAGCCCTGACCACAGAGCCTGGAGTGAACCCTGAGCACAGAACCAGGAGTGAGTCCTGAGCACAGAGCCAGGAGTCAGCCCTGACCACAAAGCCTGGAATGAGCCCTGAGCACAGAGCTAGGAGTCAGCCCTGAGCACAGAGCCAGGAGTGAGCCCTCCAGACTGGACCCAGCATAACTGCCTCCAGCCTCACAGTAATGTCCACAAGCTCCTCCTCCCTCCCTGACCTCTCTGGATCTTCTTCTTGTGTCCAGGTCTGACTCCAGCCCCCGGGTCTACACCCCACAAGGGCAAGGATCCACTCTGAGTTTTTCTTCCAATTCCCCAGACAAGGCCTGGGAGACAGTGACATGCCAGATGCTTGTTTAATTAAATCGCATCGAATGATTCAAACCTTATTGAATTCTCTCACCCAGCCTCTTCGCTGTCCCTCCCAATCTTTAGAGGCTGGACTTCCTCCCTCATCAATAGCAGTAATAATGGCTGAGGCTTATCGATCGCTGCTCAAGTACCAGGCACTGTCCAGGTGTATGTCTTGTGATGGCTTTGTTTAAACCTCCCCTACCTAAGGAAGGGGGTCCGTTATTAGCCTGTTCTGTCCAAACGGGAAAACTAAGGCTGAGGATGCTGTATTCCAAAAGTCCAACAGCCAGCGGGGTGTCGAGATAATTGAGCCCAGCATCTTGTTTATTTTTTTGGTTTGGGTCCACACCCAGCTGTGCTCAGGGCTTGTTCTTGTCTCTGAGCTCAGGGATCACTCCTGGCAGGAGCAGGGAAACATATGGAGCACTAGAGATTGAACCCCAGTCAGTCACACGCAAGGCAAGTACCCTACCTGCTCCAGCCCCTAGCTTTTTTTTTTTAATGGTTTTAGATTTATGGCAGAGGCCCACAGATGACACAGGGTCGCCGAGCCCCACTCACGAAGCCACAGATTGCTTAGAGACACTTTAAATGAGGATTGCAAGAAGATGGGATGGGTAGAAGCATATGCCTGCCAGGCGCAAGGCCCTGAGTTTGACTCCCAGCACTGGACAGCCGCCAAGCAGGTATGGCCCGGTGCTACCCCCAGACCCACTGGGCCTGAGCATTGAACCTCCCAGTTCAGTTGACTGAAAAGCCCCAGGAGTGTGTCTGGCCCCTGAGCAACACTTGGGAGCACCTCCCTCACCCACCGCCAGCCTTGGTACAGTTGAGATGACTTACGTGACTACAGACATTATTTCGGTTCTCTAGTTTTGCCTGTGAGCCCTGGGGCTGCTTCCAGCCACCCATACCGTGTGAGGTGTGGGGGCTCCTTTGCACCCCGTATCCTCATGTCCTGGGGCCATGTGTGTCTCTCTTTGGTTTTCATGACACTGATGCTTTTGAGAAGTAACCCCACAAATTCCATAAGATCTTCTGGGCTTGGGGCCAGAGAGATAGCACAGTAGGGTAGGGTGCTTGTTTTGGACGTGATCAACTCGGGTTCGATCCCTCGCACCCCCTAGGCTTCCCTGAGTCTGCCAAGAGTGATCCTTGAGCTCAACATTAAGAGTAAGCCCTGAACATCACCAGGTGTGTCAAAAAGCAAATAAGTAAATAAATAAATAAATAAATAAATAAATGTGTCTTGGCTTGGTGGCTGCCACTTTCTGAGGTGAGGGCTGGGGGAAGCATTCCAGCTATGCTGGTTCCTCACAGGGGCACAGATAAGGTGGGCAAGAGCTCTTGCTCTCTTGGCCACACCCAACATTACTGCACATTTTTTTTATTTGTGTTTGAGTCACACCTGGCTGTGCTCAGAGATCACTCCTGGTGGTGCCCTCTGGTCTTAGAGGACCCTACCTGATGCCAGGTATCAAGTCTAGGTCAGCGTGTGCAAGACAAGGACTCTCTCTCCCCGTTCGCTCCATGTTTGCATGTAACCCCCACACACAGCTGCTTCTCAGACCACGCCTTGGGTGCAGGGAAACAGGAAGTTCAGAGCAAACCTACACTGGGGGGCCCACGGGGCATCATCAATGGGCTGGGGTGGTTAGCGACTCCCAGAGGGCAACACTCAGGGACAGCTGGGGTGGGGGGGGGACAGCATGGCAGGGATGCCACTGCTCATGGGGACAGGCCCAGCACCAGTGATGTAGGCAGGTAGACAGGGAAGGCCCCCTCCCGAGGCAACGACAAAAGCCAGCCCTGCAGAAAATAGGAAAACAGGAACTAAGGCTTGATAAGACCCTCACCTGGCTCCAGCAACAGACCCAAAGAAGCTCCTCCAGGAACAAAAGGCCAGGAAAGGAATTTCAAAGAAGACCATCACCACTCCCATCCTCCCTGGAAACCTCCTTAGCAACGGACATTTACCTGGGAAGAAGCCCCACTTGGGGGCAGGTTAGAGAAACCCTATAAAGGCCACCTTGAACAAAGGCAGGGCGCGCATATGCTGCCTGAGCCCATGTGTGCTTACGCCCACGTGGCTGAGCACATGTGGTGTCCAAGCACATGTGTCGCCCGCATCTCCCTTCTTGAGATGTGTACTTTCTGCTTTCGTGTCTAACCTTACTCTCTCTTTCTCTCTCTCTCTCTCTCTCTCTCTCTCTCTCTCTTTCTCTCTCTCTCTTTTTCTTTCCCCCCACTCCACACCTTAAAAATCCTCCAAATAAAATCTATTTACTTCACTGCTTGTCTACTCCTGAAATTCCTTTCTGTGAGGCAACACAAGAAGCCAGTAACCCTGGGTCCCGGGTGGCAGAGGCAGTTGGGGAGAAAGTGACTGTCTTTCTCCTCCCTGCTTCACATAAGTCACCCTTGGGGCCCACCGACATCATCAGCATCTTCACAAGAAGCAGCTAAGAAGGCAGTGACCAGGGGGCTGCGAGGTCGCTCAGGAACTAAGCCGCGCACCTTGCCTGTAGATGGCCCCCATTCAGTCCCCAGCACCACATGGTCCCAGAGCGCAGCCAGGAGCAGTTCTGGAGGTCCTCAAACCACTGCCCAGTCACCCAAGAATCATCTGAGGGAAGCCAACCCCTGCACCCCCCTTCATAAAAAAAAAAAGAAAGTGACCAGACCAAGGGCTTTGGGAAGAGCCTGGACCCCTCCCCAGCCTTTGAAACTCCTCCACATTCATAGACTAGAAACCAAAGCAAGAGTTTCCAGACCAACGATTAAGCCAGTGTAGCATCACCGCGCCCCACCTGTCCCAGCTGCCTTCGCCTCTGGCTGCCAACAAGGAAGCGAGGCTGAGTCCTTCCCCCAAGAACTGTGACTGGCGTGGGCGGGAAGGCTGGCACCATCCTCCTCCAGCCCCACCTTTCACACGCAGAGCCCAGAACCCACATACAGTAGGGAGTTGCGCACTGTTAGTGGGAAGGGGGACAAAGGCAGTTAGTTCTGCAAGAAACGTTGAGAACATTCAGAAGACATCTTGCAACTCTCACTGCCTCCCAAAGACAAAGCATCCTTTCAAAAACTGATGACTGTGAAATTTCAATTACGCTCACCAGGAGAACCACAGTAAACTGTGAGAAACTGCACGTGAGTGAGAGACCGAGAGGGCCCGGGAGATGCGTGAGCAGGGTGTGGCCTGCACTTCCCAGAGAGCACCGCATTCCAGCAGACTGGGATGATCTAGCTCGTGGGGGGGACGGTTCCAGGGACCCCTGAAGGCTATAAGGCTATCTGTGTCCGTGCCACAAACCAGAACATAATTTAGTGTTTAGAAGCCACGTTAAGGGCCAGAGAGACAGTTAAATGGGTTAGAATGGGTAGGGCCCACGTTTTGCGAGCTGGAGGTGTAGGTTCAAGCCCCTGCACTGCATGGTCCTCCAGTTCCACCAGGAGTAGCCCCTGAGCACAGAGCCAGGAGTAGCTCCAAGCATACTATGTGGCCCCCAAACAAACAAAAACCTACATCCACAGAGGTAAGAAAAGGAAGTGAGAGATCCGCTCTGCTCAGTGCTGTGAACAGAGAAACGGGTTGAGAACGACATACAGGAGTTGGTGCAGAGGTTGGTCTTGAAGGTAGAAAAAGGTTCCAACTTAGCCCGATGAGCAGAAATACGTAGGAAAATTCTGCAACAAACACAAACTGCTCCTGAGGGCCCATGAGAAAGACCAGACTGAGTGGAGCTCTCGGAAAGCAAGCTGTGGCCGGACTGCAAGCCCGCGGCTCCTGACCAGCTGGGATTGGATGCCAAGAACAATGGGCAGCCCTGAGCTGTCCTCCATGTTGACACAGGCCCTGCATCACCGACACATAGCTCACACTCCCCCAGGGAACACCCCTCTTCGGCGGTGTGGGGGCCACTGCAGAAGTTCCTCAGGAGCCGCAGCTGGGAGTCCTGACCACCAGCTCAAGGCCCAGAGAAGAGCTTGGCGGAATTGCTCTCTGGCAATCTGCCGTCCCTTTGGACTCGTCCTGCAGGGTCCCAGAGAGCAGTACAGGCAGAAGAGGCTTTCCTCCAAACAATGACATGATTTCTGCTCTCTTTCTCCTTCCTCCCTCCCTCCCTTCCTCCTTCCTTTTTTCCTTCTTTCCTTCCTTCCTTCCTTCCTTCCTTCCTTCCTCTCCTTTCCTTCCTGTCTTCTTTCCTTCCTCCCTTCCTCCCTTCCTCCCTTCCTTCCTTCCTTCCTTTTTTCCTTCCTTCCTGCCTTCCTTCCTTTTTTCCTTCCTTCCTTCCTTCCTTCCTTCCTTCCTGCCTTCCTTCCTTTTTTCCTTCCTCCCTTCCTTCTTCCTTCCTTCCTTCCTCCTTTTTTCCTTCCTTCCTTCCTTCCTTCCTTTTTTCCTTTCTTCCTTCCTTTTTTCCTTCCTTCCTTTCTTCCTTCCTTCCTTTTTTCCTTCCTTTTTTCCTTCCTTCCTTTCTCTCCTTTCCTTCCTGTCTTCTTTCCTTTCTCTCTCCCTTCCTTCCTCCCCTTTCCTTCCTGTCTTCTTTCCTTCCTGTCTTCCTTCCTTCCTTCCTTCCTCTTTTCCTTCCTTCCTTCCTTCCTTCCTTCTTCCCTTCCTCCCTCCCTCTCTCCTTTCTTTCTTTCTTTCTTTCTTTCTTTCTTTCTTTCTTCCAAACTCTTTTCCTTCAGAACACTGGGGGCAGAGGTCATCTATTCCTGAAGCATTACCTTAGGTCAAAGACAAAAACCCCTACTCCCCTCCCTTAAGTGCACAGCCAAGTCCCTGGCTGCCTAGGAGGGGCATGTGTTTGGGTTCCTGGGGTACCCTCAGAGGTGACTCACAGGGGCGAACCTCTGACTGTGACTCTGTAGCCCCAGGCAGGGAGCAGAGAGTGCCATGACCCTCCCCCTGCTCACTTCCAGATCCGGCTGGGGACCACCCTCCAACCCCTGCCTCCAAACGCCAGCTACAGCCTGAGCAGCTCCTCCAGCCCCTGCCTCTCCCCCCACCCCCACCCGCAGGATCCCTGCTGAGGAGACTCTGGGAGATGCTTTTTCAGACCCTCTAGGAGAGTCAGTTCTCCAGCCTGCAGCTGTGTTCCCGAGCTCAGCCTCTGGGAGGTTCCACCAGCTGCAGGGCTGGGACTCCCAGCACAGTCCTCTGAGCTGTCAGCTGCGTCCCCCTCAGGCCCAGACTGGGGGGGACCTGGAGCTCCAACAAACAGTAGTTGGGGTCCACGACAAAGCCCCTCACAGGCACCCCCAGTCTCTAGAACAGCCAGGAGCCCCAGAAACACTTAGCAGCAGCACAGGGAACTGTGGGTCTAGAACCTGGGGCTCATTCAGGCAGAGGTGGGAGGTCAGCGGGAGCATCTGTGTGAGGAGCAGGGCTGTCCCCTCCCCCCCCCAGCCCACGCCACCACAGAAAATGCTTCTCTTTCATCTGAGAGTCTAAATTCTAGCTCCCAGGACCCCGCCCCATCCTGCCCCTTGGCTGCAGACCCATGTGGAGATGGAGAAGCAGCAGGTGTGCCCAGAGAAGCCACACCTGCACCCTTCAGAGAGAGATAAAAGGCTGCGGCCAGGCCGCTGTCTCCTTTCCTGGACAGACATGTGGAACATTGAGCCAGGCACACGCCCCGCATGACATTGGTACCATATTTGGGCCCCAACTACCACCAGGGGAGTCACTTCTCTTTTTGGAGGGGGCACCCCCAGCAGTGCTCAGGGCTTACTCCTGACTGTGCTCAGTGATTTCTTCTAGCAGGGCTCAGGGAACCACCTGGGGGTGGTGGGGACTGTGGAGGGAGGGGGGTGAAGGGCGTGGACCCAACTGGAGTCAGCCGCTCCACAGGGCAAATGCCTTCCCCACGGTACTATCCCGACAGCCCGGCCAGCAGGGGTCACTCCTGAGCACAAGCCTAGAGTAACCCCTGGGCACAGCTGGGTGAGGTCCAAAAACCAAAACCATAAAATCCTTTCCTCCCCATCCAAGGCCACAGAGTCCCAAGAGGTTGAGAGATTCACATTCCACCTACCCCAGAGGGAGCCACTGCCCCCAGCCACTGGCTTCTGTCACTCTCCGGGTCCTCATTAGGACAACATAGAAGCCACCCAGGAGGAGAGGGGGAGGAAGGGGTCCCCCGAGGAAACTCCAAAGACAATGAGAGCAGGATGGCTGACCCCCAGCCCCCAACCAGCCCTGCGATTAGTGTGGCACAGAGCACCCTGGCCAGCCGTCTCTTCCCAGGAATTAGCTGAGACTCTTGGTTAGAGGAATCCTCCAAGCTACAGAAACCCCCACTAAGACGCCACCCCCTCCACCCCCTCCCCTTTAGCCTGGAGAAAAGAATAATAATAATAATAATTAAGCCGGTCTATTTATGGTTCTGAAAATCAGCAGTTCTGGCCACACCTGCGAGGGTCGGGCTGGGCTAAGGAGGGACTCCGGGGGATGCCGTTTCCCCACATCCTCCTCACGACGCGGAGCTCGGGCCTCCCCTCAGGATGGGGCTCTTGAGAGCAGCGCGTTGATGGGGTCAAGGAGAGGAAGCCCACAGCTCTGAAGGGCATTCCCGTCGCGGCACCCTGCCCGCGGCGCCCGCTCATCACTCAGCATAAGCCATACAGATTTATTTATATTTTGCACGAAAGAGGGAAATTACTTAGCCGTAGGGATCAATTCTTCAATCCAATGTTTCTAACATGGCAATAAATTTATTTCACCGCCTCCTTTTTTCTTTTCCTTCTTCTGGCAGCTTAAAGAAATAAACCACCTTCTGGGGAGGCCTGAGGAAGTGGTGGGGGTGCAGGAAAAGGAGGGAGAGGGAGAGAACAGGCTCCGTGCAGGGAGGCAGACCCCCTTCCCCCCAGCCTGAAAGGAGGGGCTTCTGGAGTTCCCAACCCTACGTTGTCCCTTTGCGGTGGTGAAAGTGACCCTAAGCACATGCGTCTTTGTTTTGTGGTTCCTTGAGGAGCCCCACGAGGCCACCATGTCCAGGTTCAGTTCTGCCCCTGGCCCTTCAACATCAGTCATCTTGCCTGCACGGCAGAGCCTGGCAAGCTACCCGTGACGTATTCGATATGCCAAACACAGTAACAACAAGTCTCATGATGGAGACGTTACTGGGCCCGCTCGAGCAAATTGATGAACAACGGGAGGACTGTGACCGTGATTTATTTATTTATTTATTTATTTATTTATTGGCAGGGGTGGGGGTTGGGTGGTTGGGGACCACCTGTGCTCAGGGCTTATTTCTGGCTCTGTGCTCAAAAATCGTTCCTGGTGGTGATCAGAAAACATATGGGATGCCAGGGATTGACCCACGGCCAGCTGCATGCTAGGCAAGCACCTTGACCCTGTACTATCTCTTTGGCCCTCAGCAGTCGTGTGTGTGTGTGTGTGTGTGTGTGTGTGTGTGTGTGTGTGTGTGTGAGCATGCTTTATTTTGTTTCAGGGCCACACCCAGCCGTGCTCAGGACTTACTCCTGATGAGCTCAGGAATCATTCCTGGTGGGCTTAGGGGACAATATGGGATGGGGTGCCAGGAACAAGCCCATGTGCAAGGCCAGCGCCTCAACTGCTGAACTCTCTCTCCAGCCCAGGAGATGGATTTTAATAGTGTTCAATGGGGTGACCCACAGCCTCTCCCCACCACAGGACATGGCCTGGTGTCAAAGAGGCTCTTCACTTGGATGAAGGAGCATCAGGTCATTTCCCAAGACCGGAGACTCCCTGGGTCCCTTCCCCTCCTACACGGCTTGGGTGACAAGGGGATTCCTGGGAGAGCACTAGCCTCGTGCACCCACCCAGAAAGCCAGGGCAGGCGCGAGGACAGTCCCCCCGCCCGACACTCCCGTTTGCATGTGCTTTGTGAATGTAGCAGCTGCGGTCCCTGAGAGCCTTGATGAGGGGACCGGCAGGCAGGTGGTGCTGGCATCAGCATTGCTGCAGGGAATGGGAGGTGACAGGAAACCTTCCTGCTGGGCACTCTGGGTGGGAGAGGAGGACTAGTTACTGGGAGATCAGGAAGTAGGGGTGGGGTGCTAGAAATTCAAGGACACTTGGGGAGGTAGTGGGGACTGCTTCAAAGTCACCCCACGTCACCTCCTCCAAGCTGTGCTCCCATCTCTCTTTCAGTTCCTGCCCCCACCCCATCCCCAGTAACCACTGACAGACTGTCCTCCTTGATGGATTTTCCCAGGGGCCCACCATCCCCTCCAAATCCAGTTCAGACCCCCTTCATTCCTCACACTCAGCCCACCTCCTGCCTCCCAGGCTTTGCTCTGGACACTGGCTGCCCCTGGAATCCCCCCACATCTTTGCTCCTGGAAAATCCCCAAGGACCCTTTTAGGTCCAGTTCAATCTCTCCCCACTCGCCAGACACTCTCCACAGACAGCTTTCTCCCAATCCCTAGGACATGTGTTTTTGGGAAGCACCTCACATGTTGCCGTGGGGAGCCATCTGAGGCTGGGGGCACCAAGGGACGCCGTCAGTGATGAAAGGAGCCCATGGCCGGGACTAAAGGTAGGTCACGAAAGTATCATCTAGCCCAAGAGCAGCAAATTCAGAAGCTTACACTGTGTGAACCTCTAAAAGGAAGTTTCAGAATAGACCAAAGCAACGTGTGGTGACAGAGGTCAGTACAGGGCTGCCTGGGGATAAGGACACTGACCGGGAGGGGCAGGCAGAACACGAGATGAAGTTCTGAGGCCATGGCAGTGTCCCCCAATCTGCACTGCCCCACACAGAACTCCCCCCCACCGCCAGCTGGCCTGAAATGTGCTGTAAGTATGAAACAGCCCCCCTGGTTTCTTGAGACTTGGTGAGGGAAATTGAAATATCTCATTTGTGACTTTTCATAATGATAACATTTTGGATGGGTTGGGTTAAACAAATCTACAACTAGAATTATGTTTACTATTCCCTTTTACTTTTTGGAGAACACTACTAGAAACTTTATTTTGGGAAGGGCCCCCAAGCAGTTCTCAGGGGGTGCAGGAGCCTTGCCAAGGAGTCTCAGGGCTGTTCGTTCATCATGAGGTTCTGCGGATGCAATGCTGCTCAGGCACTGCAGTGCCAGGATTACCCATGTCACCCCAAGGCTGCACCCAATGGTGCTGAGGGATCAGGTGCTGCCATGGACTGAGTTGAAGCTGGCCATCTGTAAGGCTTGTACTAGTTTTCCAGCCCTTCTAGAAACATCTTTACCTGTGTAGCTGCCAAAGATCTTGATTAAGGTGTGGGTTACATCAGCATCTACATTTGTCAGAAGTCATCAGACTACAAGCATAGATTTATGCATTTCTTTCCATACATCATACCTCGATTATAAAACACATACGAGGGAGTGCCCACTCTGTACTGCAGCCATTGAACTGGACCCATGCCATGCTGGGAAAAAATCAGAGGCTGGAGCACAGGGCTTAGGATGCACACCTAGAACACATCTGCCCAGGTTTTGTTCTAACACAAGGTCCTCTGAGCATCAACGATCACATCCCTGGAGGGTTCTGAGCATCGCCCAGTGGCTGGGCATCCCTGGCACACACAGCCTGAGCAGTGATGCATCCTCAGGCCTAGCATTGAACTGTCAGCCCAGTTGGCCATAAATTGTCAGTGGGGCTTCCTTAGTACCAGTTGGGAAACATCCCTCCCATGTCCCAGAAAGAATCCCAAACCCTGCTCAGTGCAGTCAAAGAAACTGACTTGAATCACCTAATTGCTCTAAGAAGGATCTTCAGGCCTGCATCCATTCTTCCGGCCCCCTTTCTTGTGTCCAAGCCCAGGAAACCGGCTGTGGGAGGGACTCATGCATTCTGGGCACATACTAAGCCATAACACTACTGTCACTGTCACTGTCCTCCCGTTGTTCATCGATTTGCTCGAGCGGGCCCAGTAACGTCTCCATTAGAGACTTTGTTGTTACTGTGTTTGGCATATCGAATACATCACAGGTAGCTTGCCAGGCTCTGCCGTGCAGGTGAGATACTCTCTGTAGCTTGCCGGGCTCTCCAAGAGGGGCGGAGGAATCGAACTCAGGTCGGCCATGTTGGCTGCGTGCAAGGCAAATGCCCTACCGCTGTGCTATCGCTCTAGCCCAAGCCATAACACAAAGCAGTTTAAAGTTCATTTCCTGCAGCAGGCAGGCAACCAGCCCACCTGGGCAATGTTGTGCTTTCAGTCTTACCACTAACACCTCACAGTTTCTGGGTTTTTGTGAAAATGTGGGGGTCTACCCCTTGAGAGTACAATCTTTGGGAATACAGCCATAAAGACTTTGGACTCACTACTCTTTTTTAATTTAATTTAATTTTTTTTAATTTAATTTTATTTTATTTTTTATTTATTTTTTTTTACAGTTGTAGATTTACAGTTTTTTGTGCTTGGGTTTCTATTATACAATGATCAAATACCCATCCCTCCACCAGTGCCCGTTTTCCACCACCATGGATAATATCCCTCCCACCCCCATCCCTCCCATCCCACCCTGCCTCTGTGGCAGGGCAATCCCTTGTGTTCTCTCTCTCCTTTTGGGTGTTGTGGTCTGCAAAAGAGGCTTTGAATGGCAAACATGTTCAGTCCATAGTCTACTTTCAACATGCATCTCCCCTCCTGGGAGGATCCTCCAAACACCCTCTATTTGGTGCTCCCTTCTCTATCTGAGTTGCCCTTTCCCCTAGAATGCCCGGCTGGCCTCTAAGCTATGGAGTAATCCTCCTGGTGCTGATCTCAGCTATTCTTGGGTATTAATCTCATACTTTGTTACTTTATATTCCCCAGATGAATGCAATCTTTCTATGTCTATCCCTCTCTTTCTGACTCATTTCGCTTAGCATGATACTTTCCATGTTGTACCACTTGTATATAAATTTCATGACTTCATCTTTTCTAACAGCTACATAGTATTCCATTGTGTAGATGTACCACAGTTTCTTTAACCAGTCATCTGTTCTTGGGCATTCAGGTTTCTTCCAGTTTCTGGCTATTGTAAAGAGTGCTGCAATGAACAAACAAGTGCAGATGTCACTTCGACTATACATTTTTGCCTCTCTGGGATAAATTCCCAGGAGTGGTATTGCTGGGTCAAATGGGAGCTCAATTTCTAATTTTTTGAGAATCGTCCATACTGTTTTCCAGAAGGGCTGAACCAGTCGACATTCCCACCAACAGTGAAGGAGTGTCCCTTTCTCGCCACATCCGCGCCAGCATCGGTTGCTTTTGTTCTTTTGGATGTGGGCCAGTCTCTGAGGTGTGAGATAGTATCTCATTGTGGTTTTGATCTGCATCTCCCTGACGATTAATGATGTAGAGCATTTTCTCATAATTTAATGTAATTTTTAAAAAATTGTTCACAGTAACTGAAACCCAAGCACAAAAATTTGTAAGTCTATAACTGTACCTCATGGTGTTTCACTAATGAAAAAAAGGAAAAAAAATTGTTCACAGTGATTTATTACATTCAATATTCCAACACCAATCCCACCACCATTGTTTCCTATTTTCCCAACCACCACTCAAGCCTGCCCCAAAATAAAAATGATTTATTTTGTATTGCTTGTTACAATTAATTTGCTTAAAAGGATCAAAAAAGATTTCCTTGAAGAAAAGTGTGTGAAGATTTTTGCATCTCACCCTGGAGTCATTAAGTTCATGTATAAGAGATTACTAACATGTTGTTTACAGGTCAAGCTTTGTGTGTTTATCTTTTCATAATGGAGATTGGTTTGCCTCCTACTTTACATCCCATCCAATGTGATGTGCTACTCCTGGTATATCTGCGATGCAGAGCACGAGATGTCATGTGGCCACGAAAGCTACAGGAATTCTAAAATTTTGATGGGTTGATATAGCTGGGGTTAAACTTTCAACTGAATGGTGACTTTGGAGTCCAGAAGCATCTCTGAGCTTGCTGCTCTCTTTTGAGATTTAGTTATGAGTCTCTGGATCACTGCCTGTTAGGTTAATGAGCTTATTCAGTGCCAGAGGCAGTTTTGGGGCATGATTGCCAGGCTCCTGGAAGAACAGGAGAATGGGGGGAGGTCACCCATTCCCAACCCCGTAGGAGCCTGGAGATTTCAGCCACAAAACCCACATACCTGAGTTTTTCAACAGATTCATTCACGGATGAGGCTCATCTGAGCCTGAGGATTTCGACCATCACCATGGAGGCCGTTGGGTTCTGGAGGTTTTTGGCTGCCAGAGCTCTGCTGGGGCAGGCTGAGGGACTCATCCACCTCCCCCTCTGGGCTGCCCCAGATCTGAGATTCAGTCTGGCCATGGGTCTGGAGACATCTCTGCAGCTTGCTGATCTCTTTCGAGATCTATTTATCTGGCCTCACTACTCTATACTGTGAGGAGAGTGGTCAAAATCAAGCAAAGGAAATAGATGTTCTTTTGTTCCTGTTTCGGGGCCACACCCAGCAGTGCTCAGGGCTTACTCTTGGCTTTGTGTTTGGAGAGTGCCTGGTGGTACTGAGGGACCCTATGGGGTGCCGGGGGTAGAATCTCGGTCGACCATGTACAAGGCAAACACGCTACCCGCTGTACTATTGCTTCAGCCACAAACGTACTTATATACATTGCACTGTGAACTCAGGTGCCTCCTTCTTTTTCCCTGGGGATTTTGAAGGGGAAGTGTTTCAGTCACCAGCTCCACGGCACAGGTGCTGCAGGAGGTGACTGTGTGTTTTAGAGAAGGTTTGTAAATGGCCCCAGCTGGTTTTCTTCCCAGCTCCTCAGACCCGGGTAGGAGATTTACTCCTAGCCTATCAACAGCGCTCTCTCCACAAAGCCTACTTCCTCACAAGTGGAGACTAAGAGAGAACCACTCAAGCAAGCCCTATTTGCTGATGAGGTTTGAAAGCAAGCCACCCCATGACCTGGCAGGACTTCACTTAAGACCACTGGAGTGAAAATCTAACTTGGAGTGACCGCGGAAAGAGCTGCTCTATTAATTCATTTTAGAGCCATTATTGACTTCTGCTCTGAGCCAAGCCCACGCAGGGTCCAGGAGACGGAAGGGCCAGGCCAGGTCCCTCCCTTCAAGAATCCCACCATCTGGTAGCAGGAGCATGAGTGTGGTTGCTGTTGAGTCGCGGGGTTGGAGGACCCAGCGACAGGATTTGAGGGAAGTAGCGAAATTGTTCTGGTGGCAAAGGGCACTTTGCCGGGCACTGCGCTGGCCCCTGGGTCTCTGCACATGGCTGAAGGGGCCCTCATTCATCACAGCGGCCAGCGAGACTTCAACCCCAAAGTCGGAGTTTTGTCTAGTAACAATGTAGCCAAGAGAGCCATTGTACTTACAGGCAGACTAATATCTAGCTCTGGTCGCATTAGTCAGACTCTCCCACATAATCCAACAGTCCAAAGCCCAGTGAGCTGAAGCAATAATGTATCATTACACATTCCTAGGGTGGCTGGTGTGGTCAGCTTAAGTGGTCAGCTCTGTTCCACTAATCTTTGAAGTGAACAAACAGGTCTGCCTAGACAGGTTTTTTCCTCATGAAAATGCAAGATCCGAGAGAGAAGGTGAAGCATACAAACCCTCTAAAAGCCACAGCTGAGAACATCTGGACAAACATTAGTGGCCAAAGCAACCTGTCCCAGTCTCAAGGCAGGGTCAGGGAGGACAAGCCACCCACAAGGCTCAGGTGTGGCTGCAGGAAGGATTGAGAAGTGGTCAGTGAGACCCAAGCACAGCATAAAATTGGATGCAGTGCATTTTAGATGCCAGAGCTGAAAACTGATTTATGTAAATGAGAATAGGTGTTATATTAGCACTGTAGCACTGTCCTCCCGTTGTTCATCAATTTGTTTGAGCAGGCCCAGTAACGTCTCCATTGTGAGAATTGTTGTTAGTGTGTTTGGCATATTGAATACATCACGGGTAGCTTGCCAGGCTTTGCCTTGCGGGCGAGATACTCGCGGTAGCTTGCCAGGCTCTCCGAGAGGGGTGGAGGAATCGAACCTGGCTCGGCAAGGCCGGCCGCTTGCAAGGCAAACGCCCTACCGCTGTGCTATTGCTCCAGCCAGGTGTTATATTATAGTGTATTGAATGATTTTACTTTCTCTATTTACATAAGTTAAAAATCATACAGCAATCAATCATCATAAATTGACTTTTACTGATTTCTGGTGATTCCATTTGCCTTTCTTTTAAGTTCCGTGGGAGCAAGCATTAGGAAGTGAATTTGTTATGTGCCTGCTATGGGTGGGACTGGGAGGGAAACTGAGGATATTGTTGGACGGAAGGTCACACTGGTTGTAGGATTTGTGTTGGAACACTATGTTTGGAACAACTGTGTTATGAATAATTTTGTAAACCATGGTGTTTTAATAAAATATTTTTTAAAAAAAAAGAAGTGAAGTTAGAAAGCTAGTACAGCAGGTAAAGCACTAACCTTCCATGCAGCTAACCTGGGTTTCATCCCCAGCATCCCATATGGTCCCCTGAGACGCAGCAGGAGTGATCCCTCAGCACAGAGACAGGAGTTAAGCCCTGAACACCCAGGGGAAGGGAGGGAGGGAGGGAGGGAGGGAGGAAGGGAGGAAGGAAGGAAGGAAGGAAGGAAGGAAGGAAGGAAGGAAGGAAGGAAAGAAGGAAGGAAGGAAGGAGGAGGAGGGAGGGAGGGAGAGAGGGGGAGAGGGGGAATGGGAGAGACAGAGAGGGAAGGAGAAAGGGAGGAGGAAGGAAGGATTGGGGGTATTAAAGTCCAGGGCACACACTTCTCCAAGCTAACTAGTGCCCTGTCAGTCCCTTTCCTTGTCCCAACACTACTTCTACTTCCTGAAGGGCTACATGTGCATCCCGTCCCAGGGCCTTTGCACAACCCATTGCCCCACTTTTATATCCCCATTCCTGACAGGACATTCTCTCATCCTTCTAATCTCCCTTCAAAAGTCCTCCCCACCCCTCCCCGCACGAGTCCCCTGCTGGCACTGGGCAGCTGCTGTGATGTGTTGGGTAAGTGTTCCCTACCCAGGGCCCTGCTGGTCCTTGCTCTCAGCAAGGAAAGACAGTGTTTTTCTAGTTCACCCAATCACCTGGCCCAGGCCTCACCAAGGGCCAACACAGAATCTGGGCTAAGTAAAGGGAGGAGGCGCTGAGGCTGTGTCTGCGCTGCCCTTTGGAGGAGGGCTGGGGTGTGATGAGCAGATGGAGGAGAGGGGCTTGAAGCAACAGATCCAGCCATTGCCAAGGGGTCTCCCAGTGTGGTCAGGAAGGCAAGTTCCTGGGTCCCAGCACTCTGCAGGGCTGGGGCAAGCGATGGTTGCTTGTTTTATAGGGGGTGCCTCCCAAGAGGTGCTGAGGGAAACCAGGTAAGAGCCAAGAGCAGTGCTCAGGGTTCTGGGGATAGGGGCACGGATATACAGTGGTCAAAGGCCAGGCAGTGTCATAATCAGGCCTTAGAGGAGCCCTGACTCTCCTGCTATCTCCTGGACCCTGTCTGTGTTTGAACAGGACCCCCAGGGTAAATGCTGCTGTAAGCTGAAGCCGGAGGAGAGCCCTGGCTAAAAGGAGAGCATGATTTGGGGTTCAGTTTTGTTCCTGGGCCAACCTGGTGGTGCTCAGGGCTTACTCCTGCCTCTATGCTCAGGAATCACTCCTTGCGGGGCTTAGCAGACCCTATCAGATGCCAGGAATCAAACCCGGGTTGGCCTCATGAAAGGCAAACGCCCTACCCGCTGGGCTCTTGCTCTGACCTCAGCATGCTTTTTGTTGCGCTTTTCCAATCAGGCCAGTCGCTGAGTCCACTCACCTCTGCCCCTGCAGCCAAACCCCGTGTCAGAGAGTGGGCGAGGTTCTGCTCCCAAAAAGCATGGCTGCCAGACATGGCAGGCGTGTGTGTCCTGCACAAAGGCACGTGTGTCCCGCTATGTCGCCTCCACTCACAGCTTCACACCCCTAACCAGAGGTATCGAACATTACGATGGAATATTCTTATGGGACTTTATGAAAGTCCCATTTAGGGGCCAGGGTGTAGTCTAGCAGGGATGGCACGTGAGCCTGGCACTACAGTCCCCTGAGTCTCCAGGTACAGCCCTGGAAGCTCCCCCCCCCACCGCCCCCCACCGCCCATGCACTGCCAGGGTGGCCCAGGTGGCACCCAGGACTATGGAGCACTGCACCCCAGGCCTCTACATGAACTGCCAACACAACTGGCCAAGAATCACTAGTGGGACTCCCTGGCCTCCCCAAAAAATAAAAAATAAAATAATAATAATAGCACTGTAGCACTGTCCTCCTGTTGTTCATCGATTTGCTCGAGCGGGCCCAGTAACGTCTCCATTTTGAGACTTGTTGTTACTGTGTTTGGCATATCAAATACACCACAGGTAGCTTGCCAGGCTTTGCCGTGCAGGCTAGATACTCTGGGTAGCTTGCCAGGCTCTCCAAGAGGGGCGGAGGAATCGAACCCAGCTTGGCCAGGCCAGCCGTGTGCAAGGCAAACACCCTACCGCTGTGCTATCACTCCAGCCTGATAATAATAATAATAATAATCCAATTTACTCTACAAATTAGTAAGTACCAGGCATTCAACACACACCTGTTCCCTGCCAGTGATGTCACCTGTGTCATCCCAGCAAGTCCCTCTCAACAGCCACATCAGGTGCTGTTACTCTTCCCATTCGTCAGTTAAGGAAATTAAGGTCTGGGGAGGCAAAGAGACTTGTCCAGAGTCGCCCAGCCAAGCTGGGATTCAGACTCTGCTGTGAGCAAGGCCAGAGCCAAGGCCGTGTCTTGGGCAGGGAGGACACCGGAGTCCAACCCGAGTGTCTGTCTTGTCTTACATACCTCACCCCAGGCCCAGCCAGCTCCCACAACCCGTCCTGTGACAGCCCTCCCCCAACTGCCAGCAGAGCCGTGTGACGGATCCAAACAAAACCGCCGAGATAAATCACGACTTCCCAGTGCGTTGAGTGCATCTTCTTAAGATGCATCCGGGGGCTCCGTGGGAGCTGGGGGGAGGGAGGGGTGGTGGTTGTTGGCTATTATTTAATAACATGCAAAGTAATTTTTTAGGGAGAATGCGCTTTGGGGATGAACACTGATTGAATCCCATCTTCCTGACCAGAGTTCAATCAAGCCTTTCAGACAGGTGATTGAAATGATGCTAGTAGTCGATTTGGTTTCACTCAGACCCGCCCTTTGGAGAAGGAAGCCCCGCGCTACTCCGCAGCTATCTCAACAGTCATCAAATTAAGGAGAAGCTGCCGCCGACGACAGGGAACCAAAGGGGCTGCATCGTGACCTCCCCTTCCTCACCGCCAGCTCCAGCGGGCTCAGAAAACCCACGGGATCTCGGGCACCTCCACCCACCGCTTCCACCTCCTGTGCCCGGGAGGCTTCCTCCAGCCAGCATAGCGCTCTGCTGCAGGTTAGCTTTGCAGAAGCAAATGCACAGAGTTTCTGCAGGAACTGGGGCATGAAAGCGGCTGTGACTCCGGGAGGGAGCCTGAGCTGGCAGAGCAGTGCCTGGACGCCAGCAGCCATGGACATGGCCCTGGTGTCGCTTCTGCAACAGCCACTTGGTTGTTACTCTCCCCCCATCCCCCGCTGACTCAGCTCAGGTCCCGGAGAACGGGCTCTTGGAAAGCACCCCTGCTGCTTGCTCCAACAGAACCTTCCCTGGGGCATCCCCAGTGGTCCTTTGTGTGCGGGGTACAGCCGGGGATGTCTTCTGCCAGCCGAGCCGTGTCTGCCTTATCTCCTTAAGCCCCTGCCTGAGCCCCTCTTTGCTCTGAGTCGCCTGCCTTGGCTTCTCCTCGGGGCCACTTCTCTCTCCTCTCCACAGACAGTGTCAAAAGCTTTAGAGATGAAATGAAAACTGAATCCGAATGAGATGCGCTGGGCTCCATAGAGGCCTCCTTCCCTGTCACAGTGCTCGGGCCAGAATCAGTTTCCAGGGACAAAAGAACCCAGCCCAATAGCAGAGGCCAAACCCTGGAGCCTCGGTGTCACTCTGGAGCGGTCTGGGTTGGTGGGGAGCAGCTGGGGTGCATGTGTGGCATCCATCACCCCAGAGCCAAGAGGTCTCCCAGGGATGGGATGGAAGGTGGGGGTGCCCCCTGGCGATGCCTCCAGCTGGGGCTCCTGGGCACAAGCCCAGCCCCACCGCACCTCCTCAAACTGGAGCACCCACAAGGGTGGCATCTGGCCACCCCAAGAGGAAGCTGAGGGAAGACAGAGATAAGGTATGGCCTTGCCTGTGGTCACCACTGGTTCGATCCCTGGCACCACCATATGGTTCCCTGAACCCTGCCATGGGTGATCCCTGAGCACAGAGCCAGGAGTAAGTCCTAAGCACACTGGATGTGGCCCCCAAAACAAAAACAAGCCAAGCAAGGTGGAAAGGCACAGAGATGGAATCCAGTCACCCTCCTGGGACAACAGGACCCTCTAGGCCTACCCAGCCAGCAGCCCTCTTGTGCCTCTGTGATGGTTCAGTGCCAGCTCTGGGTCCTGGAGAGGAAGCAGGGGGGAGTGAGAAGGGAGAGGAAATGGGGAGCGGGGGGAAAGTAAACTTCTTTGAAAGCACCTGGACACAGAGCTCAGCCCTGACCCTTGAGATGGCTCAGGGTCCCAGACACAGGCCACCATGCAGACGAGGGGAGCCAGGCCAGCTGGGGACCCAGGCCAGGGGAAGGGGACACAGCCAAGCAGCCACACCCCTTTTCTGTCCCCTGCCTGAGCCCCAAACTCAAAAGCAGTCGCCCTAGTGATGGCCTGGCATCAACCTGGCCTTGCCCTGGGGTACCCATCCTGCAGGTGTCCCTGTCGCTCAGCACCACACCCTGCGGGGCTCCAAACTGTATGAATTCACCCGACTTCATCGCACCCTATGGGAATTTCACTGTGAGCTGGAAAGGAGGAGGCACGAAAGGTGGAGGGCGCCCATGATCCCAGTGCTCAGAACCAGCAGACCCCGACTCAACCCGCCGCAGACATCCAGGACCGGGCACTGCCAAGTGAGCGGCAGACTCCGGGAAGATTGGCACAGGCACAGCTGCCCCCAGAGCCCAAGGGACGACCCCCCTCTACTGTAGGTTTCCCAGGGCTCTGGCTTGGGGAACTGTGAGGGGCCTGTCTTGCGCCCTGGCTGGCGTGTGTGGGAGCAGAAGCCCCGGCCTACCCAGGCTTCCCTGCCCCCTCGCCTCTGTGGTTGGAGACGGTGATTAATTATGCCGAGTAATTAGATAAAGAATATTCATTTTTCATTAATGCCGGTAAACGCTTGCTCTGTGGCTGCGTTCCTTATGTTTTAATTAAGCGGGGCTCCTGGAAGCTGCGTGGCTCCTTTGCGAGTGCTCCCTCATAATGAACAGTCACTTAGAATTTTAAGAAGTGAAGGATTCCTTCCCCAAGTTAATTACCTCAAAATTAGCTTAATCACAGCTCATTTAAACTTATCTAAACAACAGCGTGAGGAGTTCCAGGAAACAGAGGTTCTGACTCCGCTTGTTACAGTCCAAAAAAGGAATAACAGCATCCAAGCGCCCCGGGGTGGCTGGATGACCCCTGACTCTGTTGACGGAGGAACGCTCAGTAGTGGAACATTCCAGAAGCAGAGTTGAATGCACAGGAGAGGCACAGTTGACCTCTTTCATGGCCCATATTTTGCTGCTTGAGTTCCTAGGGGATCAGGGTGTTGGGACCACCAGGTGCCCACAGAAGGAATACCAAGTCCCAACCTAGGATCCTGATGGCCCCTACCCACTCACCCTCCTCCCTTTCACCCTCAGGGGCACGTGGTACCACCCTGCCCAGAGCCGCTATGGAGGAGTTGCCAGGTGCTAGAGACTCAGAGGACCCTGGTTTCCCTCCACAGCCCCTGGTCACCCACCTGTGTCCTGCCCAGTACCTGGCACCCCAGGGGCACCCCACATGCTCCCAGAGAATGAAGGAGCAAGCTCAGAGCCAGGGTCACAGGCAACCCCAGACTTCAGCCCTCTGCAGGACCAAGACTGACTCGGAAGCACAACCTGGACTTTGTCCCCCAAAGAACATTCCGGGACGCACTCGGGAGCCAGGCTGCGTCCTCTCCTGCATCCTCTCCTGCGTCCTCTCCACGCAGCCCAGCAGCCTTCCCAGGGTCTGGGTCAGAATCAGCACCATACAGGGACAGTCCTCACCCACGGCCGCACCAATCACGCCACGACCAACATCCCAAGCCCCGGTCTCAGGAGGCTGGGAGAGGGAAGGGAGGCGGGGGCACTCCATGTTGGAGGTGGGAGGAAGGCTGGGACATGTCCACCTGCCCCTTGGCCCCTCTGTGAGGTGGGTTGGGACTGGAGCAGGAACGTGCTGGCACGGATAGGCAGGTGGCGGGGGATGCAGCTCCCCCCTCCCCACCGCCCATTGTCACGTAGCCAGGGCCCCCCTGAGTAGAGGAGGCTGGGAAATTATTTATCTGCATCCTCTGTTCCACACAATTGACGTTCCTTTGCCAACTCCCCTGTTGGGTGGAAACGCAGCAAGGCCTGGAAGGGGCGTCAGACTTCCAGAAGGAAGAGGCAGCCTCTGGCCCTGGCCCCGCCCCAGTCTCGTCACCCCGCCTCAACACAGACCCTGGAGCGCCTGGCCAGCCTCCAGAGCTTCTTGACCATTACCTGCCCCTCCTCTGTCCCCTCCCCCACTGGAGAGGTGGCACCACTGCCGACACCATGTAATTCAGACTGTCACTGCCCTAATTACACCCCACGGTCCTCCGCCAGCACCATGCACCCTGCACGCCTGCATAATGGGCCTTAAAAAAAAAAGGAAAAAAAGAAAGACACTCTTTCACAGCTGCCTTTTGAAGGCGAACAATCTCACACAATGTCGCTTAATGACAGCTCCGTGAGCCCCAGCCCCCAGCCCCCAGCCCTCCTCTCTCTCTCTCTCTCTCTCTCTCTCTCTCTCTCTCTCTCTCTCTCTCTCTCTCTCTCTCTCCTCTATCTCTCTCTCCTCTCTCTCTCTAACTTGATAATCATCCTAATTGTCATAATCGCCCTGGAGTTAAGAGAAGGTACCTGGGACATTTCAATCAATTATGAAGTGACCTAATAAAAGGTCAAGATGGTCTTGTGTGAGGACGAAGCTCTGGGGAGGGAGGCAGACACACAGTCTCAAAGGAGAGAAAATTACCCCCTCACACGTGCACATGCGTGCACACACATTACATAGATGTGTGCCCACACATGTGTGCTGCCTATACATACATGCACATGTGTGCACAAATGCACGGGCACACAGACAGGATGAATACGTGCATAAACGCATGCCGCATGCACTTGCAGAAAAACACATGTGTGCACATGTGTAGTGCATTCATCTCACACACACACACACACACACACACACACTCATCTGAGCCTGAGGCCGATAACAGGGGATCATCCTCTGATGCAATTTCCTCTGCGTGCACAGAAGTGACCCGGAGCCCCTGAAACAGTCACAGAGACTGCAAGCCTGACACGAGCAGAGCCCTCTTCCCTGGTCAAATCACAGTGCAGGGAGCTAGAGCGTGAGCCTGCAAGTCCCTGACTTCCATCTCCTCAAACTCATGAAACCTCACCATGCTCTTCTGGAAAATGGGTTAGCAAACTAAGCCCCATAAGGAAGGTTCCCATGAGAGCTGGACGTTGGGATCAACACATCACCAAATCCACCACTCAATATCAGATGCTTGGAGGACAGGTACGCTCATAGGCAAAGTAGGTGAAGTTTAAGAACACAAACTCGGGGCTGGAGCCATAGCACAGTGGGTAGGGCTTTGCCTTGCACGCAGCCAACATGGCCAACATAGGTTCGATTCCCAGCATCCCATATGGTCCTCCAAGCGCTGCCAGGAGCAATTCCTGAGTGCATGAGCCAGGAGGAACCCCTGAGCGTCGCTGGGTGTGACCCAAAAAGCAAAAAAAAAAAAAAAAAAAAAAAAAAGAACACAAACTCCAGGGCCCGAAATGGTACAGTAAAACCTACAGCCAAATCCCGGTTCAATCCCGACATCCCATATTGTCCCTGGAGCACTGCCAGGAGTAATTCCTGAGTGCAGAGCTAGGAGTGACCCCTGAACATCACCAGATGTGACCCAAAATGGGGAAAAAATTAAAAAACACAACCTCCTGGGCCAGAGAGATAGTACAGAAGGTAAGACACTTGCCTTGCAAGCAGCCAACCTGGATTCCATCCCCAGAATCCCATATGGTCCTCTAGCTCCACCAGGAGTGATCCCTAAGCACAGAGCCAGGAGTCAGCCCTGAGCACCACTGAGCGTGGCCCAAAAACAAAACAAACAAACAAAAAAGTGTAAACTCCAGAGCTAAACTTGCTGGGTCCCAATTCTGGTGCTGCTACTAAGTAGCTGTGTGAGCCTGTATCCATCCATCTACCCTTCTGTGTTTGGGGCATCTGTAAAGAAGGGGATAATCACACCTTCAGGATTGTGAGAATTTAAAAAAAAAAATCTATCCTAAGGCTGCAGACAGAGCTTGACAGGTTGCATGGATACCTCAGGTGCAGGAGACCTGGGCCCAACCCTTGGCCCCACCGGGTGCACTCCAGGGCATTGCTGAGAGCTACTGCCTCCACCGCGCTCCCATGCCCCCACCTCCCCCACACCACCACCCTGTCGGGAAACAAGCGCAGAGCCAAGATAACTCCTGAGCACTGCTAGGCCTGGCCAAAACAACAACAGAACATATTCTTTATCTAATACTTAGCATGACTCTGACTTATGTAAGCTGGCTGTTCAGTTGTAGCATCCAAAATGCCCCAGACAGCAACTGACTGAATTCATGCTTTGAGGGGGGATCTCACACACACACACACACACACACATTCATTTTTTCGGTATAAGGGTTTAGAAAACAGCAAGAATTCAAGTAAGGGGGAAAGGCAGCTCAGATAGAGAAGGGAGCACCAAATAAAGGGTGCTGGGAGGTTCCTCTCAGGATGGGAGATGCGTGATGAGAGTAGACTATAGACCGAACATGATTGCCACTCAATGTCTCTTTTGCAAACCACAGCACTCAAAAGGAGAGAGATAACAAAAGGGAATGCCCTGCCACAGAGGTAGGGTGAGATGGGGGGATGGGGGGTGGGAGGGATACTGGGAGCACTGGAGGTGGAGAATGGGCACTGGTGGAGGGATGGGTATTCGATCATTGTATAACTGAAACCCAAGCACAAATATTTGTAAGTCTACAACTGTACCTCATGGTGTTTCGCTAATAAAAAATTAAGGTGAAAAAAAAAAGAATAAAAAAAATAATTCAAGTTAATCCTGGTTATTACCAGCCATGGTGGCCCCCGCCCTCCTGCTCCTACAGGGACAGCCAGCACCATCGCTCCCATGAAAGGGTGGAGACCCGGAGTGACTTTCTGGGGAAGTCCCACTGTACTGGGGGACTCAGGACTCACCTCCTCCTCCTGGCCTAGGGGATCCCCCAACTGACCCAGTGAACCAGCTGATTTCTAAGGGGTTCATGATATCAGCACTCACTCGTGCCCCTTCTACAGACATCACCCCAGCTCACCATACCCCAGAGTCTGGAATCGGGTCTGCCTTTCACGCATGGGGACTCCAAGGAGCAGAAGAGAGGTACAGCCATCTGTGCTGGCCAGCTCGCCAGGAGCTGCCAGACTATCAGGCAGGAGCCAGACGGCCACCATGGAGTGTGAAGGACTGTGTTCCTCCGTGCCAGGGGACCGGGAGATGGGCTCAGCCCCGACAACTCCACTCCGCACCCCTGCCCTGCTGGGCCTGGCACCAGAACCAGCCTGAGCTGTAGCCCTGAGCTAGAAGTCACAAGATGTGGGGAGGGACCTTGGCCAGAACCTGGTACCAGATCTGCCAGAAAGTCCTAGAGGCAAGACTAGATGGCTTATCCAAAACACACAGACCATGTGTGAATGTGAAGCAGATCAGGTCAAAGTGTGATTGCGATTGTTAGAAACCCTGAGAAGTGAAAAGGGGGTTGGAGCTCTAGCACAGCGGGTAGGGCGTTTGCCTTGCACGCAGCCGACCCAGGTTCAATCCCCCGAGCACAGCCAGGAGTAATTCCTGTGAGCAGAGCCAGGAGTAACCCCTGAGCATTGCTGGGTGTGACCCAAAAAGCAAATAAATAAATAAATGATGTAACTTTTTTTTTAAAAAAAGGAAAAGGGGAAAAGATTCTTCTTCCACTATATGAAGTTCAAAATAAAATGTGAGGGGGTAAACTCTAAATAATAGTGGTGAATCTTTTATTGAAACAATGAATCTAATCAAAGCAGATAGAGTGTTAACTAGAATTCATCTGTCCCACAGGGACTGGGAGGGGTGGGGGGTGGGGTTTTATTGGGGTTCTTCATGGTGAAAAATAAGTATTGGTAAAGGGAAATGTGTTTGATATTTGCATGACTGAGACCTAAACCTGAAAGCTTTGTAACCTTTCCCACGGTGATTCAATAAATAAATAAATAAATAAATAAAATCATTAAAAAAAAAAGAAATAACACAAACTATATTAACATAATGAAAACTGAAAAATGTGAAGTCATTAAAATATATTTAAGGTCAGTAAATTATAAAAAAAATAAAATAAAATAAAAAAATAAAATAAAATGTGAGGCTTCTTGTTTTGTTTTGTTTTGTTTTGTTTTAGGCCACACCCAGAAGTACTCCTGGCTTTATGCTCAGAGATTACTTCTGGCAGGGAACAGGGGACTCTATCGAGTGCTGGGATCAAACCCAGGTTGGTCATGTGCAAGATACATCCTACCCTCTGTACATTCACTCCAGCTCTCCAAATTGGATCTTTTTAATGCCATGAACTCACAGGGATGGCAGAGTGGATGTGCAGTGGTCACAGCCAGGGACTCTACGGCCAGGCTGGCCAGGCTGAAACCTGACTGTGGGCAGAGTCAGTCCCCTGGGCCCCCAGGTCTCAGTTTCCTCATCTTTGATGCAGAGGTGAGGACTCCAGGATCCTTCTTAAAGTGGCTGTCAGGATTGAGGGGACAAAATCAATTAAAGACCACACCCGTGTACGGAATAGTGAAAATGCATGAAATGATGTTTTTACATGGGAACATCTGCTACAAAGACCTGGACGTATGGGGGGGTGGAGTGATAGCATAGCGGGTCAGGCATTTGCCTTGCACGCTGCCAACCCAGGTTCAATTCCCAGCATCCCATATGGTCCCCCAAGCACTGCCAGGAGTATTCCTGAATGTATGAGCCAGGAGTAACCCCTGTGCATCACCAGGTGTGACCCCCCCCAAGAAAAGACCTGTACATATGGGGTCACTGCAGCTGATGGATTTCTACCCTGTGGTCCTCCCGGTGGCTTGTCCTGAGCACGACAAGCTCAGAGTGCACAGGGACTGACCATGCCCTTTCTCGGTCTTTAACGGGTTGGGGAGTATGTGAGGGTGTCCCTCTGATGTTGCTCAGTGGACCATGCGGTGCCAGGGATCGAACCGAGGTCTCCTGTCTGCTAAGCACGTTCTCCTCTTCACTCTGCTGACTTTCTCAGCTTCAGGGCCAGGTGGTTTCCAGAGTGGGGGGTTTGTCTGCCAGGCTACAGGGCACTCGTACCTCAGGGATCTGCACCCTGCTGGAGCAGGGAGGGGCGGGGCCATAGGCAGCATCGAGAAACTGCAGGCTGGGGCTGGGGAGGAGCTTCTGCACCCCCAGCTCCCTCCTGGGGCTCCTTCAGAGCTTCTGATGGAGCACGAGGAACTCAGCTCCGTCTGGGAGAGCAGGGGAAAATCAGAGGTTCAGAGCCACTCTTGGGCTGTGTAGTAATTAAGCTCTCCAAAGGAGAGCGCGTGCAGAGAACAGCTTCTGGGTTGCCTGCCCAGCCCCTGTCTCCAGACACTGCTCGTCACTGCCAGAAATGGCTGCTGGCAGAATCAAGCTTCCCGCAACCCTGATTCTGCTTCCTTAACCCCCACCGCCGTGAGTCCGCGCGGGCTGGGGGCGGAGGCGGGGGCCAATATGTCGGAGCATCCTGCAGGAAGGTGGGTTTGGAACACAAGGGGAGGCCTAGCTCCTTCATGGGCATTGGCCAACATGTCTGGTGTGACCCCTGACATTGCTGGCCTTGGTTCTCAGACAGCAGACTACTCTGCAGAGACAGAAGAAAGATCTAGCTGCTGGTGAGGCTCTGGCCGGCTGGTCTGTCCTAACCTGAGGCCCCAGCTACATGTTCCTTGCAGGAAACATGCAAACTCTTTAGAGCTCCCTGCATGGCTGCACGCCTTTGAGCCCCACTCCCGTCCTCCACGCAGAGACACTAACGATTCCTACTTCCTGCTGTGTCTGACACCATTAATCCTCAGCTCCATCATTAATTTGCTAACAACGTGCACATCAGTCTCACCTGCATCCCGTTTTCAGAGACAAAATTGCGAAGGAGAGGGGAGAATTATTTCCTCTGCAACGCAGATGAAGGCTCAGCCCCCAGGCCCGGATTTCCCTTGGTTCTACATTCAAAGAAACACAGTTTGGAGGCCCAAGGCAATTAAAAAGGAATTCCAATCTTTACTTGAATCTCTCAAAGCTTTGTAAAAGCCATCCAGTGCAACCCTGCAGACTCTCCAAACCCCCCTTTCCTCTTCCCTCTTCCTCTCCCAGGAGCCCCGCATCCTCCAAACTTTAAAATTCTTCCCCTGGCCAGCCCAGCTCCTTCTCTCTCCGCCTCTCTCTGCAGTTCATTAGCGGGTTATCCACGTCCAAAGCTTCGGCTTTCCTTTGTTCTCCCTCCCCCCACCCACCTCCATTTTCCATACCCACCTAGAACTCAGGATGAAACCGATAGCTAGACCCGGGGTTCGCCCACCGTACCACAATCGCAGCTTCCTTCTTCCGTTCCATTGTTTGTTTTGAGGGCATCCCTGGCGGTATTCTGGGCTTGGTGCTCAGGGGTTGCTTGCTCCTGGTGGTGTTCCTGCAGTGCTGGGGTCAAGCCCTGACCTCCTGCATGCAAAGCCCACATGTGCTCCAGTCCTCGGAGATCTCTCTGGCCCCCGTTTCTCTGTTGATCTCCCACTTCTAGTAATCCTGAGAATAGGCTGACAGCTCAGTAGAGGCCAGGAGAGGGGGTGCAGGCCAACAGCAGGGTTGGGAAAGAGACAGTGGGCTGGCGAAGGGCATCCCAGGCCTCCAGCCTTTGTCCTGCCGCCTGACCACCCTGCAGATGTGATTTGGGAGCATTCGAGAGGAAACACCCCATACTGTTCTTCTCAGGCTGAGCAATCAAATGATCGTCAGTTGAGCCAAAGAACTGATTTAACGACGTCTATAGGGAAAAGCTGCAAGGATGTAGATTCTAAAGGTAAAGGAGGGGTTGGGGGAACGCGGAGGGTGTCCCGAGCTGAGAAAAGGGCTTCCAGGAGGCAAGGGGACCCACTTGGAGGGAGAGTGGCTTATCTCACAAAGACCAGACGCTCTGCAACTAGACAGTTGCCATCAGAGATACGCTGCTCTGCTAGGCAGGAGACTGCTAGGAAAACACCCGAATCATGAATAATATCCCTAATTTCATTCTCTCTGGTGGTTGAGGGCATGGTCAAAGTTTCTCATGAGATTGCAGGGCCTCAGC
Source organism: Sorex fumeus (assembly GCF_029834395.1). NCBI lineage: Eukaryota > Metazoa > Chordata > Mammalia > Eulipotyphla > Soricidae > Sorex > Sorex fumeus. The sequence continues at coordinate 52,371,359 of NW_026606104.1, forward strand.
TGTCCCTAGCTCAGTGCCACAGGGACTCTCTCACGAAGGCCCTTTCAGATTGTCTTGGGATCTGTGTGTATGCCCATTTCCGGAAAGGCATGGCCCCGGCACAGCTAATAGACCTGACCTTCACTCTACTAGGGACATACAAATCCAGAGTCCTCAACCTCCCGCATTGCCACATCCTCTGGACCTGGCCTCCTGCGTTCCAGCAATCCCCCGCCCCTTGCTTCCACTTACAGCTCCTTGGTTGTCCTTTGCTGTGGCCAGCGGGCCACTCCTCCAGAAGCTTCCCCCAGGTCATCTCCCCATCCATGTTCAAAGTGTTCACAGGAGGGGCTGGAGCGATAGCACAGCACTTAGGGCATTTCCCTTGCATGCGGGAAGGGCATCCGGGTTCGATTCCCAGCATCCCATATGGTCCCCTGAGCACCACCAGGAGTAATTCCTGAGTGCAGAGCCAGGAGTAACCCCTGTGCATTGCTGGGTGTGACCCAAAAAGGAAAATAAAAATTAAAAAAAAAATTAAAAAGTGCACAGGCTCCCTGTCACATTCCCAGAAGCCCACTCCCCCGCACCCAGCTCCTTTCCCCCAGTGTCACCCAGACTCCCAGTCAGCAGCCGCTGTCCCCAAAGGAGGACACACACAGTGCCACAGAGCCCTCCTGCCTCCTCCCGGGGGCACCGCTGCCACCCCGGCCCCACGCCCGGCCTCACTTGTTTCGTCTTCTTGGACTGGAGCCCCTCCCATGACTCGGCATCTTCTCTCAGCCCACTGTGGCTCCATCCTCTAGGGTGGGGGAGCTTTGCTCCCCTGGGGCTCAGCTTACGAACTCCCACCAGGGGATGGAGTCAGCTGCCTGCAGCTCCCGGAACCACACGCCTTCCCTGGTTGCATGAAAATGTCCGGGACTCCCTCTCTCCCTCGGTGCCTCACTCCGTGGCAAGTGCTTAGCCATCCCCAAGCCGCAGCGTTCTCACACTTCCCAAAAGGTGGGAAAGACCCTGATGTCCATCAGGAGGTGAGCGCGTAGACCAGTTGTGGAGCGTCATATCCACACATGCCCAGTGGATGCCACCCTGGGAAAGTGTGAAGTGGTGCTGACGGGGGACCCCACCAGGGAGGAGCCGGGACAGCACTGTGCTGGGGAGAGACATGGCTCAGAGACTGTCCAAAGGGCTGAGGCTCCACAGAGACTCCGCAGATGGACAGGGGTGGCCGGGCCCATCGTTAAAGGGGGTACAGTTGTGCTTCGGGGTGATAGCATGTCTGGGGACTAAACACGGTGCATTGTGTGACCCCTGAATGTATAGAGCAGTGATCACTCACTTAGCAACATTGCGTCTTCATCACCTGAGTCTGGATCAGGCCGAGCTGGACATATCAGGCAGCCTGGATGAGGGGGGCAGAGCAATCACAGCTCTGTGGGGGAGCAGGAGGGGACCATGAGACAGGATTCTGGTGGCACACGATGAAGGACAAGCAGGGAAGGCTGACCCAGAGGGGCCACACACACAGTCACTAGCTAAGGGCCCCCAAATGCCCAGCTTCAGAGAGGGTCCGGAGAGTGAGCAGAGAGAACCCCAAGGCACAGAGTGTCCCTCCTCTCCTATTCTCCCTCTCGATCATTGCCTGGTCCAAGTTCTGGCGTCCACTTCTCCATCACTGTTTCCTGTGCAACCCTGGTCTTGTCACTCCACCTCTCTGGGCTGTGGCTCTATTACCTGCATGACACTCAAGTGTCACGTACTTCCAGCACCATGGCAGGAACCGAGAACCAAGTCTAGCCACGCTCAGTACAGGGCGCCAGCCAGGGCTGGGACAGGGGGCTGCTCTGACGGTCACCTCTGCCCAAATGCCGAGTTTACAAAGGTTCTGCTGGTAAGTGAGGAAACTGGCTCACTCAAGGCAGAGACTTGAGCAAGGTCCATGGCTAGTGAGAGAGTAAACCAGAAATTCCCGAAATTATTTGGCCTATTGCCCACTTTTCAGATAAAAACAAAACAAAATACCCTCTGGGCACCTCTTTAGAAGCCCACTTACTTCATGAAAATATTCAGCAAGTGCCCCCCATCAGACCTCAGGCTGCTACGGCCCCTGGGTCACCCCAGCACCCCATCCCAGGGCTGGGACCACCCACTCTGGCCTAACTTAATCTGGTAGTGAACGTCCTCCATCACGTCCTGAGATTCTCAGTTCCTGCTCTTCCAACAGTCACTGTATTGTATTATTATTCAATTCCTCCATGGGGCTGTGGGAACAACACTTGTGTTTGTGGGAACATATGTGCAAAGGTACACGGGGATGAGCAAATTTTGTTTGGGGCCATGTATGTGCATTCATCTATGTGCACATACATGTGTTATATACATGTGTACATATGTGAGTACGTGTACATGTGTATTGTGTGCATGCATGTGTGTGCACCTGTGTGTATGTGCATATGTGTGTGTATGCGTGTGCATGTATGTGTGTGTGCATGCGTGTGTGCACCCAGGTGTGTGAATACACATGTGGTGTGCGTATGTGTATGTGTGGCTTCTATGTTCCCACATGCAAGTATGGAGCCCGAGAAACAGAGAGAGAAACAGAGGTGTCTCTGGGAAAGTGCCTTCCTGCCTGTGGCATCTCACTCTGGAAAAAGGTGAATTTCCTTCCTCACACTGAACGCAGGACTGTCTTCGCTCCTTGAACTCCTTCCTCACGATGCCTGGCCCATGCCTGGCAGGCAGAAACCTCCATAAACACAGTGGAACAAAGGGGGCTGGAGCAATAGACCAGGGGGTAGGGCACTTGCTTTGCATGCAACAAACCTAGATTCAATCCTGGACCCCCGCGTGGTCCCCTGAGCATAACGAAGAGTGATCCCTGAGTGCAGAACCAGGAGTAAGCCCTGAGCACTGCTGGGTGTGGTCAAAAAAGTGAAATATGTGTGTTGGGGGCGGGAGGAGCATGGGCTTGGTGAGGGGGGTCCCTGAGCCAAGAGTAGTAGATTTCCAGTGCCTCAGCAGTCTCTGCTGCTGAACTCAGCAATCATGGGAGGGGCTCCCTGGGGCCCCATCCAGCTGGGCCACCCTGGGCCTTCCCTGAATCAAGCAGTAAGTGCAAAACAGCTGGCAGGAGCCGTCCCCAGGGCCTGAGCTGAAGTGGGTGTCCAGGGACATACCCCCAGCCTGAGGGTGGTTGCTTAAGCAGCAGTAAAAGAAACAAAAGATGAAATACATCAGCCATTGGCAGCCGTAAAAAGAGCAAAATCGCTCAGCAGAAAGCCACGCGCCATCCATCATCCGGTCCTTCTCCACTTCAGCTGCCGAAGCAAGAGGGTTTTTAATGCCCTCCAATTCATTTGCATTCGCTCTGCCACTCTTTTATGGTACTAGGGGTTGCCAAGAAGATCTGACTGTTTTTTTTAAAAAACGTTGAGACACCATTTCCGCCAGGGAATAAAAGTTTTTTTGGGGGGAAAGGGAAAAGAAACTTTTCAGAGATAATGCATTCCGTCTGCAGAGTGACGGGTAAGTGATTCAGCAGATGTATTGGCCCCATAAAACTGAGCGAGGAGTTTGGCCCGAATGTTCTCTGGCCCGGTGAGATGAGCAGTTCATTCATTTTGCAGCTGAGGTGAGACCTAAAATTTTTCAGGGAGTCACTAAGAAGAGTTTTATAGGCAGCCTGTATGTTGTATATGACCGAGACTGGTGACCCCTAAAACACACACCCGCTGTCAAGGTCTCTGACTTTCAGAAGCTCCATGGCGAACCCACACTGACTGTGAACGTGAAAAAGTCAAAGAGGTGCTACCCTCCCCATCTATGCGTCTGGGCAGGGATCAGGTATTCACCTCCCAATACAACACCGGCACTTGCCCTCTTACAACACTTCACCAAGCAACTACTGCCCAGCCTGGCTTCTTGCCAAGCTCTAGCACCCCAATCTCAGGCAAGTCCTTCCTGCAGTCCAGCCTCCCCTTTCCCTAGCAACCACACCAACATCAAGTTTAGTCTGCTAGAAGACTCGGTCATTCTCATTCCTCTGTGATGGGCAACTGAGACTCAGAAAAAGGGGAGTTGCCAAAAAATTCAGAATTAAGCTTTCATACTATCTAGCAACTCCTTTCCTTGGCATCTGCCCCAAGGACTCAAAAACCCTACTCAGAAAAGAAATTTAATGGCTCTGGAAAGCTAGTACGGCAGGTAGGGTGCTTGCCTTGCACGTGGCTGACCTGGGTTTGTTCCTCAGCATCCCGTATGTTCCACCAATCACCACCAAAAGTAACTTCTGAGCACAGAGCCAGGAGTAACCCCTGAGCACAGCTGTGTGTGGCAAAAAAAGAGAGATTTGCACTCCTGTGTTCATTGCAGCAATATTCACCACAACAGTCCAAAGCCGGAAACAACCCAGATGTCCAAGAACAGTTGCCTAGATTAAGAAACTATGATATTGGGGTAAGGTGCTGCCAGCAGGTCAATCTGTACCTGTGAGGCGAGTGCATCAGCAGCCCAATGGCGCCTTCAGGCTTCAAGATACCCCAAAATTGCTGCTGTGCCTTTGGCCAGACCCCAAGAACTTGAGGCAAAGTTTAACAAGAAAGTAAACGGCCAAAAGTTAGGTATGTGGGAGACACACCCACAGACGACCTCCGGCTCAGCTATATAATTGGAGGCATGACCTCTCTGGTTCCTGATCAAACTGCTTAACGGCCATGATCCCAGAAACTCAAACAAATCTCAAAACCCAACAGCTTTTGGCAGAAATGCGTCCAGTTCCTGCAGTAGGTTACTGGCACTGGGCCACCCCAGGTGGGAACGGGTTTCATGCCTTGGCCTGTTCCCTCTGGCGGCCCAGTGGCCGCCATCCTCCAGAGGCCACTGGACAATCAGGTTTGGGCCCACAGTGACGAGACACGCGGGGCCTCACGGGATGGGAGTAGAGCCAGCCCTTTCCTAACTGTCCCAACAAGACCTCGAGTCGCCGCCCACAAATGGCCCCTATGGCTCCTGATCAAGCTGCTTAACGGCCATGATCCCAGAGACTCAAAAACAAATCTTGAAATTCAGCAGCTTTTGGCAGAAATGTGTCCGGACTGCGCAGTAGGTTATTGTCACCGGGCCACCCTAGGGGAGAAAGGGTGCTGTCCCTCCACCTACTCCCCCTTGGCAGCTTGGTAGCTGCCATCTCCAAAGGCCATTAGACAGTCAGGTTTGGGCCCTCAGTGACGAGACACGCGGGGCCTCATGGGATAGGTGTGGAGCTGGCCCTTCCCCCCCACCTCAATGAGACCCTGAGCTGCTGCCCATGAATGGCCTTTCTGGCTCCTGATCAAGCTACTTAATGGCCATGATCCAAGAGACTCAGGAACAAATCTCAGAATCCAGCAGGTTTGGGCAGAAATCCCTCCAGATTTAAGTGTTAAAATTTCAGAATTTCAAAATTGCGCAGTCACTACTGCAGCCACGTGACATTATATGTTATTCATAACCAGCAATAGAAAGCAAATTGTCTACTGTTGCCTTTTCGGTAGATCTGAGTGTTGGGGTAAAACCCCAAATAATAATGGTGGGTCTGGTGTCAAAATATTGAGTGTAATCAAAGTAGAGAGAGAGTAATGTGGAAATCATCTACCCCACAGGTAGGGGGAGGGTGTGTGATGGGAGTGTACTGGGGTTTTGGGGGCTGGAGAATGGGCACTGGTGAAGGTACGGGTGTTTCATTGTATGATCGAGACTTAAACCCGAAAGCTTTGTAACTGCTCTCATGGTGATTCAATAAATAAAATGAAAAGAAAGAAACTATGATAGAGGATAGATAGATAGATAGATAGATAGATAGATAGATAGATAGATAGATGTCTGGACAAAAGGGAGTACTAGTCAGCTATAAAAAAAGACAAAGTTATGAACTTGCTCTATGTTAATGGATCTGAAGTATATCATACTGATAAAGTCAGCTAGAAGGAAATGGACAGACACAGAATGATCTCTCATATGTGGGATATAAAGATGAATATTGGGGCCAGAGAGATAGAACTGCAGGTAGGGTACTTGCTTTGCATGTGGTTGATCCAGATTTGGTCCTTGGTACCACAGAGCATCTCTGGAGGCTTGCCAAGAGTGTTTCCTAAACACAGAGAGAGGGGTAACTCAGAACACAGCAGATGTGACCAAAAAAGAGAAGCAGCTGGAGCAGTAATTCAGCAGGTTGGATGTTTGACTTTCAAGCAGCCAACCCAGGTTCAATCCCCAGTATCCCATACAGTCCTCTGGGCCCTTCCAGGAGTAATCCCTGAGTGCAGAGTCAGGAGTAAGCCCTGAGCACAACCAGGTGTGTCCAAAAAACAAAGAAAAAGGAGACAGAAGAAGACGAAGAGGAAGAGAAGAAGGAGGAGGAGATGGAGGAATAAAAGGAAAATAAAGAGGAGGAGGAGAAGAAGAAGAAGAAGAAGAAGAAGAAGAAGAAGAAGAAGAAGAAGAAGAAGAACAAGAAGAAGAAGAACAAGAACAAGAAGAAGAAGAACAAGAAGAAGAAGAAGAACAAGAACAACAAGAACAAGAACAAGAACAACAAGAACAACAAGAACATGAACACGAACAACAAGAACAAGAAAAATAAATGGTCAAAGGCAATAGAACCTGAGAATTTGTGTACAGAAAATAACTTACCAGGGGAGGGGGAGGGACAGAGAGACTATGCAGAGTTAGGGGAGAAGACTCAGGTGGGGGTGGGGGATTTGGTGTTGGAACATAGCATGAAATTCTATTATTTAAAGTCTTGTAAATAATGGTGCCTAAAAACAAAAATTTTTAAGTGAATGTACTTAACACCACTGAACTGTACAGTGAAAAATACTTTAAGATGACATATTTTAATGCTATGTGTATTTTATAATTGTCCAACACTATCCTCCCGTTGTTCATCGATTTGCTCCAGCGGGCCCAGTAACGTCTCCATTTTGAGACTCGTTGTTACTGTGTTCGGCATACTGAATATACTTTTGGTAGCTTGCCCGGCTCTCCAAGAGAGGCGAAGGAATCGGACCCGGCTCGGCCGGGCTGGCTGCGTGCAAGGCAAATGCCCTACTACTGTGCTATCTCTCCAGCCCATTTTACAATTAAAGTTTTTTAAATTTAAAACCAAAGGGAAAGGAAGCGGGCACTCTGCCCACACTCAGTGAAGATGGGAGCAGGTCTTGTGACGTTCAGGCTCTGGCTTCTCCTTCCCCGCCCCCGCACCCTCCCACCCCTCCCCCTGCAGACACGTTCAATGCACATGTGCTGCAGGTCAAGCCCCACCTTCCTGGAAACAGAGGGTCAGCGGGAAGGAGTGACTAAATCTTGCCAGAGCAGCCTAGCCCTCTTGAGAAGGGTTCTTGGAGAGACCCCCCACCCAAAGAGCACGAAGTCCCCATCACCTCATCCCTCATGAGAAGAACCCCAGACCCTCTCCCAGGACGAGCTTTATATTCATGACACGTGTCCACACAGGGAGGCATGTGGACACCTTCAGAATCCATAGATATGACCAGTACCAGCGAGATTCTGACCCCAACGGTCTGTCAAACATCCCCCCATCAGTCACACCTATAGGCCAAGGCAGGGAGGTTCTTTAAGGACTCCAGTGATACCTCACTGAGGAGACACTAACTCTACACTTCGTTGCTGTTGTGGTTGTTGTGTGTTTTGTTGTTATTGTTGTTGGGATAGAGGGGCACAGTGGCAGTGCTCAGGGCTTACTCCTGGCTCTGCGCTCAAGGATCAGTCCCAGTGGGACTCGGGGGGCCATATGGGGTTCTGGGGATTGAACCCAGTTGGCCACACAAAAGGCAAGCCAACACCCTGCCTGCTATTCTACCATTCTGACCCCACTCTCTGCTTCTTCTTAGACCCCAAAATAGCTGAATAGGGGTGCTTATGGGACAAGCATCTCTGAAGGACAGTGAGCTTTTGAACATCTAGGATGGCTAGCTGGGTCTTTGGTGCTTGCCGAATAAGAGAGGATGAAAGTACTCCAGCAGCAGAGGCAGTTAATAGTAATAACAGCCATCGAGTTCTTGCTATGTATTGTTGACCTTCACAATAGCACACTTGGGGGGCCTCTCAAATCTCTCCCTTTTACAAGCACAGAGAGGGCCCAAAGGATTGCCTGAGAGTATCTGTTGCACTGGACCTCCAGGACCAGCCACCACCATGCTGAGACCACTCTCCGCACACACGAAGGTACTGGCAGAGGGATAAAGCCACGTGGGTTCCAGGGCCGAGATCTCCAAGCCTACTCGAATTGGAGTCGAGCATCCTCCACCCAGATCCTCCAAATTCCAGTAGGCGGGGGTCACACCCACCACCTGGCCCCCTGGCGCCGTGTAATCCCATCAGCGGCCAAGACTCAGAGACTATAAAATCCAGCTCCATTTGCGGCCGCGCGACATCTTATCAGGACATCTTTTTATGACATCGTATCTCATTCCTACTTTGGACAAACTTGCAGGCTATCGAATGTAGCCTGCCCACAGGGCAGAGTCTGGCAAACTCCCCGTGGCGTACCAAATATGCCAAATACCAGTAACAATGATGGGTCTCATTCTCCTAAAGAGCCTTGAATATAATCTCAGGGCTAGGATGAAAGAGACGTTACTGGGGCCTACTCAAGGCAATCGAAAAATGAATGAATGAATCTGTTGCACAGGTCTAAGACTGTGAGTTCAATCTCCAGTGCCACTCACATGCGCAACCATGGGTCCAGCAGCTCTGCCCTCTGGGGCTCCTGCCCCACCACCGAATGTGCCCCTTGGCAACTATGCAGCTAAAGAGGTAAGGCCAAGCAGGGTGAGGCCCCTCCTGTGTGTGTGCGTGGGTACCACAAAACCCTGTGAACACTGTGTGCTAGACTGAGGGTGAGCCCCATAACTAAATCAGTGCACCCCACACACACAGCGAGAGCCTGGGCAAGCACAAGGGACATGTGTGGCCTCCAGAGAGCATCCCGGCCAAGTCATCCCCACAACATCAGCTCCCAAGAGAGAAATGGGGTGAAAGGAGCTAGGAAGGCTAGGAAGGAGTTAATTAACTTGCAAAATTGCTTTCTGTAAAAAGTTCAGCAGCCTTGAGTTTACAAAATTGGATTGAATCCAGTAGATGTGTAAGGTATGGGTTAGACATAACTATTTAAAGATAGATAGAGTGTTTTGACCATTCTGGAAACTGAAACTATGTGACCGGGTCAAGGTGTTTGAGTCGAGATACTGCAAGAAAAACCGCAAGGAACCTAGCAAAACATGTATGTGCAAAATATGTGGTCTTTGTTCTCAAACTGTATAAAAGATGACCTGTTTCTGAGTTCGAGGCTCTCAGCCTCTGCTCGCTCTTGGGTATGTTGCAGAGCCCCAGCATGCTGGCTTGAATAAAACCCCGCTTGAATTCCTGCAGGAACGTTGTTTGTCTGGTCTCTCCGTGCCTCCCAGGGCTAGGGAACTCCTTACCCCAACAGGGGAAAGGTACTGCACAGTCACAGAGCTGACAGTGAAGGCAGAGCCAGCTCAGCACACACGTGTAGAAGTCCTGTGAGGCTCTCACAAGCCTGTGAACTCCTTCCTCCAAGCACTTCTGAGATGGAAGTCATGGACCTTTGCATCTTGCCTACACACTCCATATTCCTCCTGCGCTCCAGGTCACCTGCATCACCAGCCTCCTGCCCCTCTTCCTGGGGTCCACTGGCTCTCAGCTCCACCTTCTCCTAACTTAGGGACCTAGAACCCTCCACCCTGGCAGTTACAAACCCCAGAATAGGATCTTCCATGACCTACCCAAGATTGGATCAGAAATTACTTCCCCACAGCACCCAGAGAGCAACCTGGTTGTTCTACTTCCTAGCAAATAGCTTTCCTTTACATGAGGTTTCCTTCCTGTGTTAACCCCCACAGCTGCCGGCAAGCCAGCCCAGGGCTGGACAAGAACTGGTCATTGCTGGGCTGGAGCAATAGCACAGCGGGTAGGGCGTTTGCCTTGCACGCAGCCAACATGACTGACACAGGTTCAATTCCCAGCACCCCATATGGTCCCCTGAGCACCGCCAGGGGCAATTCCTGAGTGCATGAGCCAGGAGTAACCCCTGAGCATCGCCGGGTGTGACCCAAAAAGCAAAAAAAAAAAAAAAAAAAAAAGAACTGGTCATTGCCTTTAAGGGACTGAGCACAGAGCAGCGAGACAGACCCTTGGGAAGATCGTTGAATGTGCTGGGAAGCGTGGGAAATAGCACACAAAGGCAGCTCCAAATAGGAAACTAATAATTACTGCTAGTGTCTATTGATTATCTTTAATGCGCGGGGCACTTTATGACTTGTGAACTTATAAGAGTTCATTCAACCTTCACACTGAACCCTCCATGAAGATGTAATTATCCAACTACTCAGATAAGAAAGGATAGACTTGGGGAAGTAAAATCACTTTCTCAAGACTACTGCCAGGCTGCCCTTGGCATTGCCAACCCTTGGATTCTTTACTTGTAATTCCACCCAGCTGAGGACCCCCTCTTTCCCTGAGAACCGAGAGAATGGCAGAGAGCACAGGAATCTGAAGACACCCATTTTCTCTGTAAAAAATGAAGTCAGGGCTGGAGCAATAGTCTAGTGGGGAGGACACTTGCCTTGCACGTGCTTGACCCAGGTTCAATCCCCGGCATTCCATATGGTCGCCCAGCACTTCCAGGAATGATCCCTGAGTACAACGGGATGCGGCCCCAAAATCCAAAAAAGAGAAAAAATGAAGATGCTCATAACAAAAGCCACCAACTGAAGGGGTTAACGTGTGGACACCTTTAAGCAGGCAACATGGTGATAAGCTTTCCATGACGGTATTTTCGATGCTTTCTCCAAAAATCCTCTCTCACGTGGGACCAGTGTGGACTCCCTAGAGAGCATCATCTGAGTGTTGAATGCTTTAGAAGAGCGCCATCTTGCACAGACGCTGTCTAGATGGACGTCTCAGTCCTTTCGCCCTCGACCAAGTCTTCCCCACCACGTTGAGCAGGCCACTCACTGCCCCCGTGTTCACCATCGTGAGGGTCCCAACCCCTTGAATCCCCGGACTCACAGACATAGAACAGGGATGCTGCAGAGGCCTGGGATAGGCAGGTGGAGAAGGGAGGGAAGCCCCTTTCTCTGTGGGGTCCCAGGCAGGGCACAGAGGGGTGCTTGCAGCTCCTAATAAGATTCCAGGGTCATGGGGGGTGGGTAACTGTGCCCTGGCCAGCCAGAAGATCCATGTCAAAAGTGGCCCATTCTTGGTGTATTTTGACGACAAACCCTTATATTGATGAGGGGGAAAGTCAGTGTTTAAAATCATCAGGGAGATGCTGATCAAAACAACAACGAGATACCATCTCACACCACAGAGACTGGCACACATCCAAAAAAACAAAAGCAACCAGTGTTAGCATGGATGTGGAGAAAAGGGGATTCTTCTTCACTGTTGGTGGGAATGCTGACTAGTTCAGCCCTTTTGGAAAACAATATGAACATTTTTCAAAAAATAGAAATTGAGCTCCCATTTGACCCAGCAGTATTACTTCTGGGAACATATCCCAGAGATGAAAAAAATTATAGTAGAAATGGTATCTGCACTTGTATGCTTATTGCAACACTATTTACAATAGCCAGAATCTCAAAAAAAAAAAAAAAAAAAAACAAGTGCCCGAGAACAGATGACTGGTTAAAGAAACTCTGGTACATCTATACAATGGAATACTATGCAGCTGCTAGAAAAGACAAAGTCGTGAAATTTGCATATAAGTGGATAGACATGGAGAGCAACATGCTAAGTGAAATGAATCAGAGAAAGAGAGAGAGACATAGAATGACTGCACTCATTTGTGGAATATAAAGTAACATAATGGGAGACTAACACCCAAGAATAGTAGAGATAGGGCAGGAGGATCACTCCATGGCTTAGAAGCCAGCCTCACATGCTGGGGAAAGGGCAGCTGAGATAGAGAAGGGACACCAAGTAAATGATGCTTGGGGGGCTTGCTTAGGATGGGAGATGTGTGCTGAAAGTAGACTATGGACCAAACATGATCACTTAGTACTCGTATTGCAAAACATAACACCCAAAGGAGAGAGAGAGAGAGAGAGAGTAAAAGAGAATGTGACTGCCACAGAGTCAGGGGGAATAGGGGTGGTAGTGGGAAGGATACTGGAAACATTGTTGGTGGAGAACGGGCACTGGTGGAGGGATGGGTATTCAATCATTGTATGAAATGCAATCACAAAAGTTTCTAAGTCTGTAACTGTACCTCACAGTGATTCATTAAAAATAAAAATTAAATAAAATAAAAATTTTAAAAATAAATAAATAAAAGATGAAGGATGGAGCCAGAGCAATGTGTGGTAGGGAGCTTGCCTTGCACACAGCTGGCCCAAGTTTGAACCCTGGCACCCCATAGTGTATCCCAGAACTGCCAGGAATAATTCCTGGGTGCAGAGTCAATAATAATCCCTGAACACTGCTGGATGTGGCCCCCCAAATAAAAACAAAACAAACAAAAGAAATAAAGGCTGTCTTTGTTTGGCTAGATAGGGTGCTAGAGCCAGAGCTGAGTTGGGGGACAGGAAGTGAAGGCAGAGGGTCTTCACCTACTCCAAGCTCCCTACAGAGCAAGTCAACAAGCTCTCAGCTTGGTGGCGCATTCAGGAGCAGCTGTGCTGACAGGTGGGCATCCAACACTGTCCCAGGGGTCAACAGTCAATGACAAGGCAGTGAAAGACCCAGGCTGGAGAGACACAGGGGGCAGAGTAGGGGCAGGGAGAGATGATGGCCTCAAATGCCCTAGGCAGGGCAGAGGAGTCAGAGAGCTGGTGAGGGGGCACCTGGCAGAGGACTCGGAGCTCACCAGGCACGGGGGAGGAGGCAGTTCCACAGAAGGAGCAGCCTGAACTGGGACCAGGACATGTGTGATCACCCACAACACTGCGGGAAAGGGCGTGGCAAGAACTTCAGAGGACAGGAGACAAGCAGTGAAGGCGGCAGGGAGGGCGGAGTCGGAGAGTGAGTGACTGTAAGGCCATGGCAAAGGATATGTGTCTCCTTCTCTCGGGCTGAAGGATCTCGGGAAAGGAAAATGATGTGCACATTATCAGCTATCAGCTCCAGTGAACATGGTGCGTGGGCCACAGAAGCTGTTAGAAACGGGGACACTCCCGTCAGTTCTAGACTAGACTAGAGGTAATGGGGTGTGACTTGGGGGAATCCCTGAAATGAGGCTGGGGGAAAAAGGCAGGGAAGACAGTTTAGCTGCAAAACAGACAAATACCAGGGACTAGAGAGGAGGCTGAAGTCACCCTCAGGCCACAGCTTGTCCAACCAGATGGACAGTGTCCAATAGATCTTCCAACAGACGGTCAGAGTTTCAGGCCAATGGAGACGGGGATCTGAGACCCTAGATGGGCAAGAAAGGGAGGCTAGAGTCCTAGTGCCCACCCTCCCTTGCATCCAGGATGGCAAAATTAATTCATCCCACATGCCAATATGATGGATCGCTGGTGTCTACCTAAATTACTGTTTGAAAGGATTATAAGGCCATATCTGTGCCCAACGGAAAAGAAAGCTCTGATTGATTAGCAGCATCTGTCATGGGTGTTGGGTTGGGAGGAGAGGGGCGGTATGTTGTCTCATGCTTGTTTTCCCAACACTGTGTCCTCTGCTCCCCTGCTGAGAGTTCCTGAGATGTCCCTCCATCAGCAGCAGTGGCGTGGCTGGGAGCAGACAGTGATGTGGGAACCACAAGATCAACCTGGCCCTTTAAGCCACCAGCTGATGGGATCAAGAAGCATCCAGGCTGCATCTCCACCTCTGGGACAGGCCTGCGTGGTGCCTGAGAGGCCCGGGAAGCCATGGATTCCTCTTCACACTGATCAGCTGCTGGTGCATGAAAAATGCCCAGAGGTCTGTCAAAGGGAAGAAGCCATCAAAACCTAAAGGGCCCCCCACGCCCCACCGAGGTCGCCAGCTGCCCCCCACGAGCGGCTCTCCGGCACGGCCACGGCCCCGGAGGCACAAGGACTTAGCACAGAGAACCAGCCGCTTGGAGCAGAAAAGCAAACGGACTTGTGTTAAACCGCGCGCCACCAAGCCTGCCCGGAGGGGAAAGGGCGTTGACCGGCCCGCCCAGCTCCTCTCTGGAAAGAAAGATGGCGGCCGCACGGGAGCCTTGTGGAAAGCAGGTTTGAGCCGGGGCTGGCGGGAGCGGCAGGGACCTCATGGGAAGGGGGGCTTTGTGGGCCGTCCCCCACGCCCCACCGAGGTCGCCAGCTGCCCCCCACGAGCGGCTCTCTGGCACGGCCACGACTCCAGGGCACACAAACCAATCTCTTAACTAGCTAACTTTTAATAGAAATTCTTCCAGGGTCAATAAGTAAAATAGCAGAAATTCAAAACATCATTTTATTCTTAAACCAAGTTGTAGAAAGCAAATCATTTCACAACGCTGTTTCAGCATGTCTGATTGTGGGGGGTGGGTCGTAAACTCTAAACAATAATTGTGCATCTTCTATCGAAATAATCTATCTAGTCAAAGTAGATAGAGTATTAACTAGAACTCATCTGCCTCACAAAGAATTGGGAGGGGTGGGAGGTGGGGGTCTATTGGGGTTCGGGGTTAAAAATGAGTATTGGTAAAGGGAAATATGTTTGGTATCTACATGACTGAGACCTAAACCCGAAAGCTCTGTAACTTTTCCCACAGTGATCCAATAAATAAATAAATTATAAAAAAAAAAAAAAACCTAAAGGGCTTCTTTCAGGTTGGGGCTGATTTGCCTGGAATCCCTGGATGAGTAATACAAGGACTGTAACCCTCTTGAAAACATGTGCAAGACCATTCTAAGAATGTGCATTCTTCTCAAAGGAGGTCTTTCATTTCTGTCAATGTGTTCAAGAGATCCCTGGCCCCATAAAGGCTTCAATCACTGCTAAGAATGAAGGAGATAATTAGATCCTAGCAGCTTCTGCTGGGCAGAGGAAGATGAATCTATATCTCAATAGGAAGTGAACTTCCGAGGGTATCATCTGTCTACTCAGTATAACCCAGTTAGACTTGTAGTAGATCTCAAACCTGGGGTTATCTCTAGACAACTTGGAATTACTTTTGAGTGTTCTAGGAGCTTAGAAATTCAGGAAAGCATTTTTTGCCCTCGACATATGTCATTAGTTCTTGCCCATCTCACAAAGAGATCCTTGCCCCTAAAATACAAAAAGCCTTGAGTCATTGCTCCAGATGTGAAAAATGATGCTTTCTATGATCAAATGGCCAGAGAGATTTGTAGTGCCATCAGAGAATTTTTTAAGGAAAGTAATCTTCATTGTGGACTTCTCACACTTGAAGTCACTGTCCACCCCACATAACAGCGGCTTGTCCAAACAATGCCCCAGATATTATGTTAGAATCTTGGGCTAGAAGAATCTCCTGACAACTACTGGACTTGGGACACTATGCTGTTGAGGGCTCCAGAGGGTCTGGTCACAGTCACAGTCACAGTCCTCCCGTTGTTCATCGATTTGCTCGAGCGGGCCCAGTAACGTCTCCATCGTGAGATTTGTTGTTACCGTGTTTGGCATATTGAATACAGCACAGGTAGCTTTCCAGGCTCTGCTGTGCGGGCGAGATACTCTCGGTAGCTTGCCGGGCTCTCCGAGAGGGGCGGAGGAATCAAACTCAGGTCGGCCATGTTGGCTGCGTGCAAGGCAAACGCCCTACCCGCTGGGAAATGGGATACAGAGACCTAGGCTGGCAGCCCTGATTCAAGGACTGCGATGCATAGAACTGCATCCCTCTGTTGTGGAGAATCTGTGTTCCGATAGAAATGCACACTAATTCAACTGTTATCTAATATGTAAGTCTGACAGTTCAAGAAGAGAAAGCACTTTGTCTGATTTTTCCTGCTGTCAAAAGGAGGACCATTGAACACAAAATGGTTGTTTTCAATAAATACTTGTTGACTGAAAAAAAAAGTGGGAGGACGGATGGATAGATGGAAGAATAAATGAATGGAAGTATGGATGGTAAATGAGTGTATAGATGAATGGATGGGAAGTGAGTGGGTGGATGGATAGGTGGATGAGTGGAGAATGGATAGATGGATGAATGGATGGATGGATGGATGAGTGGATGGACAGATGCCTGAATGAATGAGTAGGTCTTAATAGATCATGTAGGAGGTAAAATCTTGAGGAAAACTGAATCAAATACCTCATCAGTTTGTAAGAAAGTAGCTCATGATTCTGGAATTAGAGTTCCATATTTCAGTCTCCATCCATATTTAAAATATGATGTTAGGCTAAACATTTCAACCCTCTGTGCTTCAGTTTCCTCTTCTGTACAATAGGGATAATAATAGTTTCTACCTCATGGAGTTATTACACAGATTAAAGGTGTTAATACATGCAGAGTGCTATTAGACACACCGGAGTACCTAGGGCATCAGAAGCATGAGCTGTATAATTGTAAAGTTCAACCTATATAGAGAATCCAGGAAAGGAGCCAGGGAAGGCAGAAGGTAGTGAAGGGCTGCAAGGGAAAGTGGGAAACATGTCCTCAGCGTCACATTCAAGATACCAGGGCTTGTCTGGTACAGAAAAGTCGAGTAATGGTATTGACCACAGCTGAATAACAGGGATTACTCTGAATTCAGGGACGAAATCAAGGGGCAAGTTAGGGTATAGAAAGAAGTGGGGGGGGGGTATAATCATAAAAATAGGAGTGGTAATACAGTAGGGGATCCCGAAACCCAAAAGGGGATATTGATTAGTTGAATCTTGCAAGGGAAAATCGGTTCTTCCCTCAGAGGTAAAATGGCCCAGTAAACCACCCTGAGTTCTCCTACACAAATGGTCACATTCCAGCTCCCAGACCACGAAACTCAGGCCTTACTGCTGCCTCCGTCCAACACACACACAATCCTACCAGCACCAAGTGCACTCAGTCTGCCAAAGTCACCCCCAGAAGCAGCCCCCAGAACCTTTGAGAGAAGTCTGCCTCTTGGGATTAATTGTGTAAAAGAGGAACTTGGTTCCAGGTTCTTTTCAGACACTCCTAGCATACTCTTCAGGCCTGAGACAGCAGGTGGGTTTTCTGGGAGAAAAAAAAAAGTGGCTCAGGGGCTGGAGTGATAATACAGAGGGGAGGACATTTGCTTTGCATGCAGCCAATCCAGATTTGATTCCCGGCATCCCGTAGGGTCCACCGAGCAACGCCAGGAGTAATTCCTGAGTGCAGAGCCAGGAGTAACTCCTGAGCATCACTAGCTGTGACCCAAAAATCAAAAAAAAAAAAAAAAAGAAAAGAAAAGAAAGAAAGAAAATAGTGGCTCAGAGGACAGGAAAGGGGATTGACAGTCTCAGGGTTAGGATAGATCGTCCCACACTCTGTTCTCCCTGACCCATATCCACCAAGAGCTAGGTACCAAATCAGCTAGCACTCTACCCATCACCACACCAGTAATGGGAATAGACACTCAAAATGCGGACTGCTGAGGCCCCTGTGTTTGCTGATAGTGGAATAAGAGATGCTCCTTATGCCAGGAACAATGACTCCAGTATACAGGTCCCAGTCCAACACAGTACAACCAATGCAACTTCCACCCAGACACACCAAATCACACTGAAAGCCTCTACAGTCGAAGACAGCATGTGTTCTTGAGAACAGCCCAGCTAGCCACCATTTGGTTAAGATGGAAAAAGTGAAAAACTTCTCCACAGCCACAGTCGTGATCTTTCTGCTCGTTTCCAGACGTGCCCAACTTTTCAGTGTTTCTTTTCAATTTTTCAGTGTTGACAGAGAGGAAAATGTCAAGTGATCAATTCAAACCTCAGACTAGCCTTCAAAGTAAATGCATGCTAAAGAAACCCTACCATAGACACTGTTGGGCAGAGAATCAAAAGATGGGGACCCCGGGGCTGAAATGATAGCACAACGGGTAGGGCGTTTGCCTTGCATGTGACCAACCCAGGTTTGATTCCCAGCACCCCAAGTGGTCCTCTGAGCACGGCTAGGAGTAATTCCTGAGTGCAGAGCCAGGAGTAACCCCTGTGCATCACTGGGTTACTGTCATTATCACTGCCCTCCCATTGTTCATCGATTTGCTCGAGCCGGTCCAGTAACATTGTGAGACTTCTTACTGTGTTTGGCATATCGAATACATCATGGGTAGCTTGCCAGGCTTTGCCGTGCAGGCAAGATACTCTCGGTAGCTTGCCAGGCTCTCTGAGAGAGGCAGAGAAATCAAACTTGGGTCAACTGTGTTGGCCTCATGCAAGGCAAATGCCCTACCCACCGTGCTATCGCTCCAGCCCACATTGCTGGGTGTGACCCAAAAAGAAAAAAAAAGATGGGGACCCCAGTTCCTGGTGTAACCTTCACCCACAGGTAGATCTGAGGAGGTGCTTCACACTCCTGCACCATCTCCCACATCCTATCTGCTACGTGAGGGGCTTGGACTAGATGACATTGTGGAGAGAAAGAATCTGAAGTTCCATACAAATTTGCCCCATGCCAATTCTCAAGCTGAGTCATCCTCGGCTGTCCTCAATGCCTCCTGCAGCGCTGTGAGCTGATTGGTCCTCTTCTCTGGGATTTGTATAAATAAGTGAACAGGACAGGATAAGGCAGAGGAGGGGCTGACTGTGGCCCTCGGAGAGCTCATTAGTGGGGAAAGCTCCTAGACTTGTGACTTCTGATCTTCAGTTCTGCTTCACTCAGGCAGTCACGACAGAGGCAAAGGGAAAAGGAGCTGGGGAGAGTGTGGGAGCAGTCATGGGGCCTGGGATGGCAAGCATGACTGGCAGAGACGCTGAGACTCCTTCAACTCAAGCAAAGTTTGGTGACCTCTGCACGGAAAGAGTAGGTCCCGGCTGGGCCCTGGCCCTAGACTGAAAACACGCAGGCCCCAGAAAATGGCAAGGACCACCCAGTGAGAGATGGGCTGCTGGAAGTACGTGAGCCTCCGCCAAGGACTCCCAAGCACGTGAAAGCCAGAGGCATCTCTCTGGAATCAGAGCTACCCGAGGGGCCGCCCAGAGACCAGCCTAGGAGGAGCTGGTGGAGCTTGCAAGGGCCTTGAACATGCAGAGTTTACATAAAGACTCCACCCGGACCCCCACCCCCAGGTCTGAGTCTGGAAGTGCATGTGGGGTTGGGGGCACGCGCCTCTAGTGCTGTCCATGGTCCTGACAGCCTCTGTTGCTGCATAAATCCCAGCTTGCACCTCAGTCAATGCCAATGGAGGCACGGGTCAGCCTGGCTCCGCGTCTGCCTGCCCAGGTGGACCCCTGCCAGGTTCTTGCCCAGACCCATGCAGCGGCCTCCACGTCTTCTCTGCTTCCCCCAGCCTTGCCCAGCCTGGCAGCCTGACTGTCCACGCAGCCCCCCAAACAGGGCGGGATGGGGAGTACGTCATAGGGAGAGGCACCAGATCTCAACCCGGCACCCAGAATGCAGGCTCAGAGGCAGGAGAAGATGAGATGGGCGCACCCTAAGTAGGAGGACAGGACACGGCCAGTCTCACCCCTGATGCCCATCCTGCCTCGATCAGCGAGCAAAGAAGCCCCGCTGACAGAAATTTCCCACCAAATCTCCGTAGGCCTCCATCCAACTCCCACTTTCTCCCACCGATAACCACGTCTCAAAGAGATGTGGTACCCTCCCCTTTCCTATGCTCCACACATGGCCCGAATGAGGATTCTCTAGAATCTGGAGCCAACAGGTTTCTCTGAACCTCAGCTTCATCCCTGAGCTTGCCCCAAGGCCACAGCAAGAGAGTGGGGCTGGGGGTGCATTGGAAAGTTACGAGCCGAGTGCAAGGGGCAGCTGCAGTTACTCTCCAGATTATATTTTCTATTTTTTCCCTTGGAGGTGGGTAGGGGATATGAGTCACACCTGGTGTGCTCTGGGATCACTTCTGGTGGTGCTCAGGGGGGGACTCAATATGGTGCCAAAGAGTGAACCAGAAGGACTGGAACAACAGCACAGCGGCAACCCGGGTTCGAGTCCCAGCATCCCATATGGTCCCCTGAGCACTACCAGGAGCAATTCCTGAATGCAGAGCCAGGAGCAACCCCTGTGCATCGCCAGGTGTGACCCAAAAAGCCAAAAAAAAAGTGAACCAGAATCTGCCAGTCACAGACCAAGCAAGCACCTCACCTTCTGTACAATCTCTCCACACCAATCCTCTGCAAATTCTCTCCTGGCCTCTGTACACCTCTGAGCCTTGTCAAGAATTCTGGGAGCGAGTTGGTGAAGGATATACACAGATAGAGGCTGTGAGGCAGACAGTACACAGCAGGCATTAGTCACCAGGTGCCAAGAGGGAGACTCTCTTGAGGGCATGTGGTTTTGGTGCAGCCAGGCCAGAATCTGAACCCAGAGCTGGAGGCTCCCAAGCTTCTGCATCTTCGCCTCTAAGCATGTTCTTTTAGTCTTTTTACTCTGGACCCTCGCATCAATGCCAGGACTGGCCTCCAGAAAAGCAAAGAAGCAACCATACCTCTAGGGAAGGAATGCAGGCCATTGCCCCCACATCTGGTCTCAGCCGTGCCTCTCTCCTGAGCCCAACCTCATATCCCAGCTGGAGCTTGGCTTTAAACTAGGGGAAAGCACAGTCCTCCTGGCAGTGGCATCTGAGTCTCTCCAATCAACCTCTCCCACCCATCCCCTTTACTCCAGCTCCTTCCTCTCCATGAGCAGGAGCACAAGAGAGTCATGGGAAAGTTCTTGGACACTCGGTTCATCCCAGCTACTAGAGAAAAGTGAGCGGAGTGGAAAGACACCATCCCAGAGGCTGGCAGCAGCAAAGCAGGAGGAAGAGCCCAGAAGTCTGAATATTTAACCAAGTGATGCCAACACTTCCATGGTCCTGGACTCAAGAGTCCTGCAGGTTCTGCTCTGGGCAGGAGGATGGAACAGGTCCAACTATCAAATACCACAATTCCAAGGGGCTGTAGCTCAAACTGATGTTCAATGAGTTCTTCCTTCCTTCCCCCCACCCTGATGTTCAATGAGTTCTTCCTTCCTTCCCCCCACCCTTTCAGATAATAAATGGAAGCCTGCAGAGAGAAAGAGAGAGGGGGAAGAGAGGGAGAGAGAGGGAGAGGGAGGGAGGGAGAGGGGGAGAGAGAGAGAGAGAGAGAGAGAGAGAGATCCTTCTCAGATCAGACAGAGCCTGGACTGGAGTCAAACCTGCCTGAAGTTGTGCCAGCCCTTGTCCCCAGGCCTGGAGACAAGGGTGGTCTGGTGACAGCGAAGCAACACAGCCCACACGGACTTAGCTGACCCTGCAAGAAAGGGAGCCCTGCACATTGGTCACTAATTTGTGAGGAGCCCCTCCCCAGGGAGACTCCTGACTTGCAATACTACCCCTAACTTCCCCAGAGAAGGCTCCAAAATGCTGATGACAGCACATACCCTTGACGGTACACACACACACACACACACACACACACACACACACACACACACACCTGCATCTGGAGTCTCTTACAAGTCGTGGCTAGGCCATATGGTGTCATAGACACCATAGTTTCTAGGGCTGGCCACCAGGAGCAGGGGATACAAGGTTTGCCACTGGAGCCATAGCACAGCGAGGAGGGCATTTGTCTGACACGCAGCCAACCCTGATTCAATCTCCAGCACCCCATGTGGTCCCTTGAGCACTGCCAGGAGTGACAGCTGAGTACAGAGCCAGGAGTCAGCCCTGAGTAGGGCCAGGTATGGCCCCCAAACAAAAACAAAAGCTTGACTCAGGAGCTGGGGCATTACTTAAGTGGTTATGTCTGGCATAGGCAAGGGCCTAAGATCTCTCTTAGCACAGCATGACCCCAGAGCACAGCCGGTGTGACTTGGTAGCTCCCAGATTCCATGGGGTATGGCTTACGTGAAAATAGAAGTCTTGGGACTAGAGCGATAGCATAGTGGGTAGGGCATTTGCCTTGCACATGGCTGACCTAGGTTCAATTCCCAACATCCATATGGTCTCCCAAACATCACCAGGAGTAATTCATGAATGCAGAACTAGGAATAGCCCCTGTGTATCACTGGGTGTGACCCAAAAACCAAAAACCAAAAAAAAAAAAGAAGTCTTTAGCAAAACACTATTGGGGGCCAGAGAGTCTGGGGACTGAGGTCCTTGCCCTGCAGGCAGCTAACTCTGCTTTGATCTACTGCATCAAATCTGACCCCCTGGACAGTTCCAGAATGGTCCCCATGCCACCAGGAATGCTAATCCTTGAGCAGGTGTGGTCTAAACACCAAACAAACAATAACATGATTGTCACCACATTATTTAAACTGTAATTTAAAATATCTTTACAGGCTGGAAAGCTAACACAGCAAGTAAGGCTCTTGCCTTATATGTGGTCAACCCAAGTTCAATCCCTGGCATCCTATAAGGTCCCCAAGCCCTGCCGGTTGTTATCCCTGAGCACAAGGCCAGGAGTAACCCCTAGCATAAACAGGTGTCTCACACACACAGGCACACACACACACACACACACAAAAAAAAAAAAAAAGCTTTACATTTTCAGCAGTGTTGTCTAATAGACCTTTCCAAGTGTGGGTAAATGGGGATGAGAAACTCATTTTTTTGTAGTAAGTACTGAGGTTAGTTAAAATATTAAATCTATCAAAGTTTCACAAGAGTTCTCAGTAAATATGTTCATTGCCACCTATAGTCTGAGGAAACTGAGACACAGAGAAGTCAAGCAACTTGTCCAAGGGCACACAGCTCATAGGTCAGAGATGAGCCCAGTCATGATCCAGAGTCTCTCCCAAAAAAAACTCTGCCCAGCAATTCCCCATGGCTAGCCTCCCAACTCACTGTCTGGGGCCACCGCAGAGAACGCTCAGGGAGAGTGGGCACTGCAGGAGGGCCTGAGCAAGCACCAGGATGAGAGCAGAGTGGCACAGGGACCACGGGGGCCCACAATGAGTGGATGGAAATGTCCCGTTCCAGCGCCGGAGCAATAGCACAGCAGGGAGGGTGTTTGCCTTGCACACGGCTGACCCGAGTTCGATCCCCAGCATCCCATATGGTCTCCCAAGCACAGCCAGGAATAATTTCCGAGTGCAGAGCCAGGAGTAACCCCTAAACATTACTGGGTGGGACCCAAAGGAGCAAAAAAAGAAATGCCCCATTCCCTTGACCAGACTCTGGCTCAATGACTCAAACACCAGCATGTCAGATCTTGGCCCCATCAACGCCTGCCCTGGGGACCAGAAGGTGGCAGAGTGGCAGGCCAGTTGCAGAGATCACAGGATACTTTGGGCCCGTCCCATCCAATTGCTCCCTTCCTGACTCCCTGAAGTGGATCCTGGGGAGTCTGGGTGTGCCTGGGAGCTCTCGCTGAGGCTCTGGGAGAATGGGGGTTTGGAGAATACAGTATCTCCAATGATCAGCCCCCCCGCCTCAAGGCTGGGGCGCCCTGCTACAGCTAATTAGGAAAATGCATTAAGAACATGGCTCACAAATGGCCCCGTGGTTCCCCACATCTCATTTGCATTGAGCTGTTGTTACCTTATTGATTATATTAAATTAGGAGATAGTCACACCGTCTGCAATGCAACAATTATCATCATCAAACCAATTAGTATCAAATAGGATGTGGTCCCCGTCGCTCCAGCTCTGGGCTCGGCTATTTCCAACACTGTCAGCTCGGCCTTATGAAATAATTGTGTTTCGACTGAAACAGCCGCAATCAGCAGAAATTGCCCCCAGGGACCTGCCTCTCTCTCCCGGGCTCCACCACAGGGTATCTTGTCACACAAGCACCAGCCAAACGATACAGTGGAGGGGGCACACTACCCCCGCCACAGAGAACCTGGCTCCTGCCCTCACACCCCAAGGTTCCTCCGAACCCCCATCCACGTGTGCATGCTCTGTCCACACACATCCACTCACAGCTGGATTTTAAATGCAGACCTGCCCACATTCACATACGCACACATCTCCTGAGCTCCACGAGGACATCCCAGATGCCCCGACATGAGCAAAGACACACCTCAAAGACACATTCGCAAGGGCTGGGGCGATAATACAGCAGGTAGGGCACTTGCCTTGCACACGGCTGACCCAAATTTGATTCCCAGCATTCCATATGGTCCCCCAAATAACACCAGAAGTAGTTCCTGAATGCAGAGTCAGGAGTAAACCCTGAGTACCACTGGGTATGACCCAAAAATACAAAACAAAAAAGACACACTTACAGAGGTGCCCCCCACCTTGACAGGGAAGCCTTCCACGCTAGCCCATGGCCCACACACAATTGTCATCACACGCATAATCACTGACCCCACAAACCCACAAGCGCACCGCACCTGCTCCGGGATTTTGTCTCAGCCACGCTCTAGGGAGTGCCCCACTGCAGGAACAGAATCCAGGGGTCCTGGCAAGACAGGAGCAGAGGGCTCTGCTCCTCAGGCCACGCAGGCGGGTCCCATCCCGGGTTTGGTGCTGCTGCTGTCAGGGCTGCAGTCTCGAAGCGGCCCCCAAAGGGGTCAGCATGACCACGAGGAGAGCCTGGCCAAGGGGAGCTCTGGGCTTCTCTGCCAGCCACGGCAGCGTTTCCACGCTGAGCCTGCCCCCTCTCGAGGCCACACGTGCACATCTGTGGCATCTCGGCTGCCCCTGCCCCAACCCCACGACCCACGGGGAGCAACCCCCACTCGACTGACACCATGGAAATCCCTTGCTTCTTCAGCTGGGGGCCACAATGGGGAGAACTTTAAATTTTGCTTTTCACACAAGGCTCAACTTTTATTTTTTCTTTTTGGGTCACACCCGGTGATGCATAGGGGTTACTCCCGGCTCTGCCCTCAGGAATTACTCCTGGTGGTGCTCAGGGGACCATATGGGATGCTGGGAATCGAACCCGGATCGACTGCGTGCAAGACAAACGCCCTACCCACTGTGCTATCGCTCCAGTCCCACAAGGTTCAACTTTTAATAACGTTTTAGTGATCTCTTCTAAAAGGGCTTAATGGGCCCTAGGTAGAATAGAGCAATCTTCACCCTCTTTCCTGTAGGGATACTTTTATGTAGAATTTTCAACTGTTTTTCATAACAACAAACACTGTCCTCCCATTGTTCATCGATTTTCTCGAGTGGGCCCAGTAACGTCTCCATTTTAAGACTTGTTGTTACTGTGCTTGGCATATTGAATATGTCACGGGTAGCTTGCCAGGCTTTGCCATGCAGGGTAGATACTCTCGGACTCTCCTAGAGGGGCAGAGGAATTGAACCCAGCTCGGCCGGGCTGGCTGCGCGCAAGGCAAACGCCCTACCACTCCAGCGATTCATAACAAACAATACAAGATATATTATTTCTGTTCTGCTTTGGGGCAGGGATTGGGGTTTGGAATGGAAACACCCGATATATGGTGGTGGGAAGGTATAATGGTGGTGGGATTGGTGTTTGAATATTAAACGTAATCAAATATTGTGAACTACTTTATAAAATAATAAATAAATAAATAAATAAATAAATTTTGCTTTAATGTGAATTTCTTTCTATCAGTGTTTATTTGGGAGTTACATCTGGCAGTGCTCAGGGCGTACCCCTGGCTCTTCACTCAGGGACCCCCCGGGTGGGAGTCACAGGATCATAAGGGTCACAAGGATTGTACACTAGTTGGCTACATGCAAGGCAAGTTCCCCACCAGCTGGACTATCACTCCAGCCAGTATCACTGTACCACTGTCATCCCATTATTCGTCGATTTACTCAAGTTGGCGCCAGTAACGTTCCTATTCCTCCCAGCCCTGAGATTTTAACAGCCTCTCCTTACTCATCTTTCCCAACAATTGGAGGCTTTTTCAGAGTCAGGGGAATGAGACTGTATTTGGCATACCAAATATGCCATGGGGAGCCTGCCAGGCTCTGCCCGCGTGGCCAGGATACTCTCGGTAGCTTGCCGGGCTCTGTGACTCCAGCCAGTATACCTATTTTATATGCAGAGTCAGGTAAACATTTCTTGTGTGTGGAGAGGTCACTAGTAGAAAGTTGTATTTGGTGGAGACCAGCAGAAGAGGGCAGCTTGCTGAAGGGGAGGAGAGTGGGCAGACAGGCGTGTCAAGCACAGAGCCTGTGGCAGGGACAGGCATGGCCAAAGCAGCAGAGGCCCCCACAGAGATGAGCAAGAGACACACCAGAGAGATAGTACAGCAGGGAGGGCATCTGGCTTCCACGCAGATGACCCGAGTTCAATCCCCGTCATCCCACATGGTCCCAGATGGTCCCCCAAGCACAGCCAGGAGTGTCCCAGAGCACAGAACCAGGAGAAAACCCTGAGCACTGCAGGTGTGACCCAAAAACCTAAGAAAGAGTGAGAGAGTGAGAGAGAGAGAGAGAGAGAGAGAGAGAGAGAGAGAGGCTTGACCGACTCCCCTGCTAGCTCTCAAGCTCTGAGCAGGAGCGTGGCCACACCAGGGCCACACCAGGTCTGCCCACTAGGCTGTCTCCTCCTCCCAGGCCCTGCTGCCCTCAGGCACCCCCGTCCCCACTGCCTGTGCCCAGGTCTACTCACAAAATTACCTTCCTGCCACGGCCATCAAGTCATACTGATCTATGGATTCACCACTGAGCATTCATTACACATGTTGTTATAACACTCATGATTACAATCGTTAGCGGAACTTACAACTGCAAACACCATTCATCACTCAGGACTCCATCAGCACCCAGCCACATGCCCGCAAACACCACACACGCAGAGCCAGGCACAGGCTCCAGGGGTGCCAGAGAGGCTGGAAACTCTCTGAGGTGCCCCCCACCTCCCTGACACACCCTTGCTTCTCACCGCAGGCTGCTTTGATGTGGGGGTAAGAGTGTTGAACGCTGAACATGGCTCAGTCACAATTCAGGTTCTAGGTTCAGGCGGGGCGGAAGGGAGCCCCTGAACCAAAAAGGCAAAGAGGTTCAGAGACGCTCCCCACATCCCTCCCTAGTTTAGCTGAAAGAAAGGTAAGGGTAGGGGTGGGATCAGCAATATAGCAGGCCTTGCACGTGTGGGCCCAGAGTTTCCTTATCAGAACACTCACAGAAAGATGCAAAATTAATAGAATGGAGGGAGGGAGGGAGGGAGGGAGGAAGGAAGGAAGGAAGGAAGGAAGGAAGGAAGGAAGGGAGGGAGGGAGGGAGGGAGGGAAGAAGGGAAGGAGGGAGGGAGAGAAGGAAAGAAGGAGGGAAGGAGGGAGAGTATAAGGGAGGGTGGGAGGAGATATGAAAGGAGGAAGGGAGGGAAGGACGGAGGGAGGGAGGGAAAAGAGATCGAGGGAAGGAGAGAGGGAGAGAGGGAAGGAAGGAAGCAGGGAGATGGCTCAGAGGGCTGGGG
The DNA here is from genome assembly GCF_029834395.1 of Sorex fumeus. Taxonomy (NCBI): domain Eukaryota; kingdom Metazoa; phylum Chordata; class Mammalia; order Eulipotyphla; family Soricidae; genus Sorex; species Sorex fumeus. The sequence continues at coordinate 52,398,713 of NW_026606104.1, forward strand.
TACATGCTGGACCCTTGGGTTTGATCTCCAGCATTGCATGGCCCCAAGCACCAAGCTGGTAGTGGTACCAAGTATTACCTAAAAACAAAAAACTTTCCTTGAGAGACAGTACAGTGGGCAGAGCACTTGGCTTGCACACAGCCAACCCAAGTTCTATCCCCAACATCAAATATGCTCGCCCAAGCTCTACCAGGGAGTGACGCCTGACTGAAGAATCAGTAGTTAGCCCTGAGCACCGCCAGCTGTGGCTCTCCAAAACAAAACATTCACCTGATACTAAAATGTCCCTGCCCCAGGCAGGCGATGGGGGTGGAGGTGGGTGGTGATGGGAGGGAGCCTGGGGACACTCATGCTGGGAAATGTACACTGGTGGAGGAATGGGTGTTGGAATACTCTATGACTGAAGCCCAATCATGAACAGCTTTGTAAGTGTTTATCTCACGGAGATTCAATTTTAAATAAGTTAAAAAATAATAAAAAATAAAAATAATAAAATGTCCCTGTCCCCCCCAAATCTTTGCTCTTCTCCCAGCAGCCCCGCTGGGCTAAGCCACCTCCTCAGCCTTCCCTGCCCCAGGGGCCCCAACCCAGACGGAGCCTCAGGACCCTGCACAGGGAGCAGACAGAAAGGGGGCAGCAGGAGGGCGGGGAGCAGGCGTGTGGGAGGGGACCCCTTCCCAGCGAGCACACACCTACCTGGCCCAGAGGTGGTGCCATGGTGAATGTCCACCCCCAAAGCCAGCTGTTGCCAGTGACCGATGGCAGACAGTACCCCTGCCTGGGCTCACAGGGGTCCGGCCACCCCCCAACATGGCCATAGTGAGCTTTTTGCATTGGAGCTTTATCTCCTGTTGTATGCTACGGCCCCTGTGATTGGGCTATCTTTGTGTGTTGCCGTGGCTTATTGACAGGTATGTGTGAGAACTGGGATAATAGTACCTCAAATGTGGGGTGCAGTTAAGATAAGTTCTTTGCGTGGATGCATTAGAAGTCTGCGCAGTTTTGTGGTTAGGGATTTAGAAGGTATTCCGAATGAGTAGATGGGGGAGCGACAATAGGGGTCCACACACCTGGTGAAGGAAGTTGGGGGGCGCTGGAGGGGCAGCGGCTGGGAGCGGTGTGCAGGTCCAGCAGGCACATCCCAACAGGGGAGCAGACAACCCAGTGCCTGGGAGCAGGATCAAGGGCCACCGGGCAGGGCCGCGGGCTGCCCTGCTCACTGGACACTGGACAGCTGCCTCCCACCCTGCTCCCAGAGGTTCAGGCACATGGTTAGTAAGAGAGCCCCCAGCGTCCCCCAACATGGCATTGGCACCTGCCCTCCTCGGACTCAGCCACGGCCTCGTCTGCTCGACCCCTTCAATGAGCAGCCACTGCCTGAGTCAGTGGTGAGCCAGGGCTAGGAGGCACGGCTTCCTCCCCACCCCCAGCCTCCAGGCTTCTCTCCTGAGCTCACTCTAAAATGTACAGATCCTCCTCCCAGGATGGGAAAAGCATGCTAAAAGTAGACTATAGACCGAACGTGATTGCCACCCATTGCCTCTTTTGTAAACCACAACACCCAATAGGAGAGAGAGAACAAAAGGGAGTGCCCTGCCACAGAGGCAGGGTGGGATGGGGGATGGGGGATGGGAGGGATACTGGGACCCGTGGTGGTGGGAAATGGGCACTGGTGGAGGGATGGATACTCAGTCATTGTATCACTGAAACCCAAGCACAAAAATTTGTAGGTTTACAACTGTACCTCATGGTGTTTCACTAATAAAAATTTTAAAAAATTAAAAATTAAAAAAATAAATAAAACGTACAGATTCTTCAGCAGGTTTTGCTGTTGTTGGTGGGGCTGGAGAGGGAAACCAGGGTCCCCCACGTGCACACTGACTCTTTAAGTGCCTTAATAGCATTCTCTGGGCCAGACAAACACAAAAAAAAAACATATGGAAGCTTTCCCCGCTCTTTGTTATTTCTCTGTAATTTTTTTAATGGGGCTCCCATTACAAACCTGCTTTGTTCACTGTGAGTACCGTGGTCTGCAGGAGTCATGAAACCGTCTGGGCAACCTCCACGCATCCAGGCCTGGATTTTTAACTCTCTCCTCTCCATGGGCTTCGAGTGTCTCATTTTCCTCCCTACAAACTGAGCTGTGCTGAAAGGCCATGCACTAATAGTGTCTGTTTCGTTGGCGTGCTCACACCCCCCCTTGGGGTGCTTACATGTCTCTGGTGCTTGCTCATGCCTGGCCGTGACTGGAAATCTCAGACAGCAGAGCTACCCTGCTCAAACAGTAATATTCGGACACTGGGAATTTGGACCCATGACCATGTATATTTGCAAGACAGGTACTCTAAGCCACTCTGCAGTTCCTCTGGACTCCTCGAGGATGAATCATTCCTGTCTCAAAGGAAAGATTTGTGGCTCGGGGGGGGGGGGGGGGTTTATATTGAAGATTTTAATTGTTACCACTGTCTTTATTTGTTTGTTTGGGGCCACAAGCAGAGGTGCTCAGGGGCTGGGGCTGGAGCGATAGCACAGCGGGTAGGGGCGTTTGCCTTGCATGCGGCCAACCCATGTTTGATTCCCAGCATCTCATATGGTCCTCTGAGCACCGCCAGGAGTAATTCCTGACTGCATGAGCCAGGAGTAACCCCTGTGCATAGCTGGGTGTGACCCAAAAATTTTAAAAAAAGTGTTCAAGGGCTACCCTAGCTTTTGCACTCAGGAATCACCCCTGGTAGGCTCAGGGCACCTTACAGGGATGCCAGAGATTGAACCTAGGTTGGCAAGCACCCTACCCGCTGTATTACTGCTCCAGCCCCAGCTACCACTGATTCTTGCTGGCAGCAATGCCTGCTTACAGAGGCACATGGTCGAGTCCGCTTCTTACACCCATGCCTAGGGTTAGAAGTCATCAGGATTCTTTACCCTTCTCAGTCAATAGCCAGGCAAGGTTCCTGCTGCATGGAACTGTCAGGAGATTTAAAATGTGTAACATCAGGGCCAGGGAGGGAGCCCAGAGAATTCAAAGTCTGGGGCACATACCTGGCATACCCAGGGCCCTGACCTTGAGTCCCAGCTGCACGCAGTCTCCTGAACAATGCCAAGGCTGCCCTGGTGATCACCAGAACTGCTGGAAGGTCCCCCCCAAAAAATATAAATGTGCAAACTATGTTCTCCAGCACACACTAAGTTCTTATTAAACAGTCACTTACACAGTATGATGTTGTCACATTGTGTACCTAAGGAAAGCCTGGTCTACACAATGCCATAGGCTTGGAAGCTATTTTTTTTTATTTTTATTTTTTAGTGAATCACCATTGGGACGGAACCTTGCGTTCAGACAGGTAGCGTGTGAAGAGCCAAGCCAGCATATTGATGAGTACTTACAGCAAATTCTTCAGGTGTTCTTGTCTGACCTTGTCTGGGCCTGGTGCTGTTCGCTTCTTTACTGACAAAATGGCGTGTCGGATTTTGAAAGGGAGAACGTTGGGAACAACATATCCATCCTGCGGAATTTGGTATGTGGGCAGGTGGATGTGGCTATCGAAGAGATCCAAGTAGAAGTCATGGATAATCGTCTCCATTGCCCTTCTGGAAGATGTGATAGATCCATCAGGAGGATGTCGGAGGGCAGTCATCTTGGTCTTGTAGTTGGCGAAGGATAGGTGGGCATTGAGAATGCTTTTCCCAGCTTCTGCCGCATCTGCCATCACTGCTGCTCTTCTCTCTTTAAGGTCTTCCTTTCTTGCTTCTCTGCACTGTTTTGTGAGCTCGGACATTCGCTTGCGGTTGCCTGAGGCTTATGCCAAGCCATGTTGGCGAATAAGCTCAAGAGTTTTTGAAGACAGGAGCATTTTTTGTGGCTATCTCTCTCTTGGCATTCCTTGCACAATCATGGAGGTGCTGAACCAGTCAATCGTATTCCTCATCAATGTTGTCAACGACGGCATCTTCCCATGTTGCAGCAATAGTGCCAATGAGCTCCCAGTTGGTGGCCATTCTGGGAGTTCTCTTCTTAAACTTTGCATCCCTTTCTCCCCACTCTGTGAAGTAGAATTTTGCATGAAGGAGACAGTGGTCCAATCCTGTATGGAATCTTGGGACAACAGCGACATCAGTCAGGCAAAACCGTCGATTGAATATGATGTGGTCAATTTTGTTGTGGAACTATCCACCGGGAGACTCTCAAGTCCAACATTTAGATTCAGCCTTCTTGAACTGTGAGTTACCATGGATGGTCTTGGTCGACATGATGAACTCAGACAGTCTCTCACCCTGTTTGTTCCAATCTAGGCCATGGGTCCCAATGTGGAGTTCTTCGGCTGATTTCTCAATCTTATCTTGGCATTAAAATCACCAACAATGATCTTGTAGAAGGTGTGGTCTTCTTTATAGAACTTCTCCAGCTCCACGTAGAAATTCTCAATTTTTTCTTCATCATAATTGGATGTTGGTGCATAGACAACGAAGTAGAGACTGCCAGCAGTGAGCCACATCTATTCAAGTGTAATCGTAATTGTCCTATTTGGGTTGTTAGGCATTCGAATGAATCAATGCTTATGACCAAGTTCCATCCCAATGGAAAACCAGCAGGACTGTACTGCTGTACAAAAAGGGAGACATCCACAACATTGGCAACTATCGCCTGATCTGCCTATTGTCTGTCATCTACAAGTTGTTCACTCAAGTTAGCCTGAATAGGATTAGCAGAACACTAGATGAAGGACAACCATGCAAGCAAGCTGGGTTCCGCAGAGGATTCAGCACAATCGACCATATCCACACAATAACCAAGCTCATTGAGGTTTCTCAGGAGTTCAAGATGCCGCTCTGTCTAACGTTCATAGATTTCAAGAAGGCCTTTGATTCTGTTGAGATGGAAGCAGTCATCCAAGCCCTAGCCAAACAGGGTGTCAAACTCAATACATCAGGATCCTTCGTGAGCTGTATTATGGATTCACTACCAGGATCTCACCATTCTACAAAGAAGTGATCATCTATGTCAAGAGAGGGGTTTGGCGGGGTGATACTATTTCACCAAAACTCTTCAGTGTCAACCTCAAGAATGTCATGCAATGACTGGAGTGGGAAGAAATGGGAGTGAAGATAGATGGTCGGCAACTACACCATCTCCACTTTGCTGATGACATCGTTCTAATAACACCAAACATTAGCCAAGTGGCACAAATGCTGGCCAACTTTGACAGTGAGCATGGAAAGGTCAGACTACAGCTGAATTTCACGAAGACAATGTTTATGAGAAATGGTCTCATTCCTGACATTCCATTCACTCTCAACGAAACAAACATCTTTTAATGCAACAGTTATGTGTACCTAGGTCGAGAAGTCAACATGACGTATGACCTGGCACCTGAGTTGCGCAGGAGAAAGAGAGCAGCTTGGAACGCCTTCAAGAGCATCGAAGAAATAGCTAAGAGGACGAAGAACCTCCGGCTCCGGGCACATCTCTTTGATTCCTCTGTTCTTCCTGCATTAACATACGCCTCAGAGACCTGGGCCCTACAAAAACAGGATGAGAACACTATTCGGGTTTCCCAAAGAGGAATCGAAAGAACTATGCTTGGAGTATCATGCTTCACTCAAATGAGAGAAAGAATCCAGAGTTCTGACCTCCATCGACAGTCAAGAATCGGGGACACTGTCTCATTTGTCAAGGCATCAAAAATCAGATGGGCTGGACACGTAATGAGATTTGGAGCCAACTGCTGGACTAGAGCCATTACCGACTCGATTCCACAGAATGTCAAAAGATCGCGTGGTTGCCCACCTACGAGTTGGTCAGACTTCTTTGTCGATACCCTGCACTATCGGTTTGAGGCTGTTCGTGTTCCTAGAACAAGCAGACACCATTTGGGCTACACTGGCATGCGACAGGGATGAATAGAGACATTACTGGCGCCCACTTGAGCAAATCAATGAATAACGGGATGTCAAGTTATCAAGTGATCAATGAATCACCTTGAGGTACAATTATAGATTTACAAACTTGTGTGCTTACATTTCAGTCATACAATGATTGAGTACCTATCCCTCCGCCAGTGCCCATTCTCCATTACCAATATTCCCAGTACCCCTCCCCCCATCCCACCCTATGGCAGGTGCATTCCCCTTTACTCTCTCTCTCTCCTTTAGGGTGTTGTGGTCTGCAATGAAAGAATTGAATGGCCATCATTTGAAAGCTTTTTTTTTTTTGCTTTTTGGGTCACACCCAGCAATGCACAGGGGTTACTCCTGGCTCATAAACTTAGGAATTATGCCTGGCAGTGCTCAAGGGACCGTTGGGATGCTGGGAATCAAACCCAAGTCAGTCAAGTGCAGGGCAAATGCCCTACCCGCCGTGCTATCGCTCCAGCCCCTTGGAAGCTGTGTTTGATAAGCAGGGCCAGGAGACAGCTCAGCGGCTGAAGCACCTACCCTGTGAAGGCCAGTCCTTGAGCTCCTCCTCTGCTGCCACTCCCAGGGGTCAACTGTTCCCCAGGCAGCTCTGTGGCTGTGGTCCTGCTGTGATCTCCAGCTACTCTACAGCCTGATGGGCGCACGTATAAAAGGATGCAACCCCTGGCGAGCACCAGGTCCAAAAAGGATGCCCCCTGGGGCTGGCCCGAGATTATCGCTCCAAAGTAACTCCCTGAGGAGATGCTCTGGGACCTGAGGTTCCAGGGAACTGGGTCCAGGCCTCCTGTGTGCAAAGCACGTGCTCCAGACCTGTGAGCCATCTCTCTGGCTCTTGGTCAGGTTTTGATGGGGACCAAGGAGGGGGGCCATGCCTTTCTCAACCTGTCCCCCCAGGCTTTGCTCTGGGTGAGATAAGCCCCGGGGATGGAGCCAGCCCTGTGGAGAAAGATGCAAACCCCAGAGCCCCACAGTGCTCCAAGCTGGGCGGTGATACTCACCCACCCTCAAGAATGGGGGCAAGCCACGCTTCTGGGCTCTTCCAAAAAGCGGGAGCCATCTCTCACCCACAAATAATAATCGTGATTTTCTGTAATTATTATTTGTGTATTTTGCATAATTGTCATAATTATTATCATCAGCTCATCAGCCTCCCCTCCCGGCGCGCTCTCTGCGGTCCTCGGCCATGAGAGCCCGTCACCCGGACACCAGGCATCCCAGCTGTCTCTCCCCCTGCCCAGAGCTCAGGGGTCCCTCCGGGGGGCGCTCCAGGATACTCTGGAGGGTGCCTCGGCCTCGTGTTTCCTTCCAGCAGGCTTCTGGCCTGGGTGCTGATCCTGCTCGAGGCCTGAGGGTATTGGTGGGTGAGGGGATGACGGGACATGAGAGAGGGAATCACACGCTCCGTCAGCTTAGGAAAAACCAAAAGACCTCTGCGATCCTTTCCCGGCGCCCTAGCCACGGGAAGGAGCTCTGTCCACTGTCAACTTCTCACCCAGAGCCCCTCGGTGACACCCCCTTGACACCTGACATCAGTAGTGGTGGCAGTACTCACCCCACAGAAATGAGCAAAAGCACTTGTTTTCCAGGACCTTATGGTCTCAGCACACGCACCAGGGACTGCACCCCCTTGAGGCTGAAAGGAGACCACCCTCCTCCAGGACTCGGCACCAGGCCTTGGAAGCCTGCAGGACCCAACACCACGTCCACTTCCGTCCTTACCACATCCCCCCTGCTGTCTGTGGCCAGGAAGGTCACCGTGGGCCCTGCTGTCTCTGGCCTCTTCTTCACACACATGGTCTTACCTCTCACTGAGCCCGAAGAATGGCTGGGGCTGAATTCCCAGGTCCGGGGGGGGGGGGGGGGCGGGAGGGGGATGAAGTCTTCGTGTGCAATGGAGTGGGGGTCGGCTTTTGGTGGAGGAAGAGAGGACCAGGGCACAGCCCCCCTCCAGTCTGCAGACAGACTCCAGTATCACTGCTCTGCTCACCCTGAGGGAGATCCAGAAGCCAAGCAAACACAGCAGGGCTCAATCAGATAACAAACCAGCTCAGAGCACTTCCTGATTGGGGGGGGGGGGGAAGGGGATGCGAGAAGCGCCTCGAATTCAGGGGTTCTACATCAGAAATAAGGGTGGCAGCAAAGGGGGGCTGTGCCCCTGAGGATAGACACTTGCACTAGCACCCACCAGGCCTTGCCCCTTGGAGACCCAGGACCGCCTTGGCGTCTGCCCCTGCTGACAATGGTCAGAGCCTGTGGAAGCCACACCCCTGCCCTTTTCCTGTTCCCATGCTCACCCACCATGTCCCCGAGGGCCAGGTACCCCGGCGGGAGGGCACCTGGCACTTCTCTCCAATCCCCAGTGCCAGCCCGTGAGCCGGCCCCACCCCCCAGGGCACATCCCAGCAGCGTCAGGGGGCTCAGCCCAGCCCCCAGGAGGGCGGCACTTCAGTGTCAACTTTCTTTATTTTTTCATTTTTTTATTTTATAAAGTAGTTCATAATATTTAATATTCAAACACCAATCCCACCACCATTACACCTTCCCACCATCATAGTTTGGGCATTTCCATCTCAAACCACAATCCCTGCCCCAAAGCAGAACCGAAATAATATATTTCCCTCTAAGGTTGGTTGCCTCCTACTTTGAGTCCCATCAAATGTACTTCGGTATTCTGGATCTCCCTGAGAGTGAGCAGAGCAGTGATACTGGAGTCTGTCTGCAGACTGCAGGGGGGCTGTGCCCTGGTCCTCTCTTCCTCCACCAAAAGGGTAGGGTGTGTCCTATGAAGTGTCCAGAAAAACGTTCACTCGTGGGTGAGACTCAGCCCAAGCATTTGGAGAGTGGCCATGAGCCTGGTGGCAGTCGAGTTCTGGAGGTTCTTGACTGCAGGGCCTGGGTCCCTTGGGGAGGGGAGGGGTCTCACCCGCCCCCCTCCTGGCCTCCCCAAGTGAAACAGCCTGGTGTGGGGGTTGGCAGCATTGTTCTGGCGAGCGTCATGTGATGCGCCCTTCCGGGAGAGAAGGACACTCTCTCCAGTGTCAACTTTCTATCCTTTCACTGTCATCTCTGAGACTGAAAAGGGTCACGTCCTTCAGGGGAAGGACACTGCACCCACACCCTCCACCACGGCCCACGGTGACCTACAGTGAGAGGCCAACGTGTGAATGCCAGCAGCCGAACCGGCCTTCGGGGCCCCGTCCCTCCACTTCCGCCCGAGCTGTCGTAGAAAGCACAGTGTCAGCTTTTCTCATATGTGGGGGAGGGAAGGGCTCTGTGGACACTTCATCCATTCAGCTCTCACGGGCCACGTGGGCTGTTTCCAGGTCTGGGCCAGTATAAATCGCACCACCGTGAAGACAAGTAGGCATATATTTCTCCAAATTAGAGGGCTTTGTGCCTCTGGGATAGATATTGAAAAAATCAGAATTGCTCAGTTCTGTGGTAATTGAAGATTTGGGTTTTGGAAATCTAAGCGCTGACCACTGCTATTATTTCACCGAATCTAGAGAGAACTCTGAGGCTGATTCTTCGATACCAGCACCACTGGCCCCCAAACCACTGCTGGGTATAGGTCTGAGGTCCCCGGAGCATGACTGGGACCCCAACCCCACTGCAGAGTGGCTGTTGCAGCAGGCCAGGGGAGGTCAGGCAGTGCTGGTGCCAATGAGGGCGTGGACAAGAGCAGGCACTGGGCAAGGCCATATTCCTACGCAGGGTCACCCGCTGTCCCTCTGCACTAAGGGACACTACAGGTCATTTCCTTTACACCCACACACAGGCCTCGGGGTCCCCCAAGGGGCAGCAGCAGGCAGAGAGCCCAGCAGGCCTGCCCAAGGCCCAAGCCTGGAGGGTGGTGACATGAATCCCAGACCCCATTCCTAGCCAGGCACACTCACCCCCTCTGTACCACTATGCCCCGCACCCAGGCTCATCAGGCCATGGGTCCCGTGGAAGAGGCACCACGGGAACTCTCCTGGCACAGTGCTCACTCCAATGACCCCAGTACCCTCAGAAAACTACGATCACACACACACACACACACACACACACACACACATACACACGGCAACTCCCTGGGAAAGGTCAGCCTGCCCCTCACAGAGCCAGTCCCCCACCTTCCAATCACCATGGATTGAGGTAGGGAGTGAATGGGGAGAGAGGCGGAGTCCCCCCCGCACCTCTGTCCCTAAGACTATGCGTCCACCCCGTGGGGACTGCCAGAAGTGACTTCTTTCTGAAACTCCCACAGAGCAGTGTTTATTTAGGTAGACAGTGGACTAGCAAAGCCAGCTGAAATTCTTAGGACACAGAATTCATGCCTGACGGCGTACAGTCCGTGGAAAGGGACTTCAGAATTCACGGTCCAGTGGACCCAGAGCGACAGCACAGGCTCCAATCACTAAGGACGGAAACTCGCATAACTAGAGGCCACTTTGGAATCAGCGAAGGGGTCATGTCAGACCTGCAATAAGCCTCACTTGTCCCTAGCAGATCCTGTCCACCCACAGAACCTCCATGACCCCCTCCACTGAAGAACCACTGGACAGATACGGAAATACAGAAAGGGCTGAGATGTGGGGCCAGAACAGCAGGGAGGGCGGTTATCTGGCACATAACAAGTCTGGGACCATCCCCAGCACCCCTATGCTTCCCGAGCCCCTCCAGAGGTCAGCCTGGAGCACTGCCAAGATGTGCCTCCACCCCCAAAAAAGTATTGAGGTGAAGTGGCTTGAGGGGCTCACAGGAGGGGGTCCTGGTCAGTCTGGCCAGCTGAGCACCTGCATCCTATCAGGTGGTAGATGGGACAGACCCTGAGGGCACCTATCCCGACACATATGGCGCTTCTGCACCCAGGGGGTCTCCCAACATGACCCAGTGCAATCAGATGCACCCGCAAGGCAGCTAAAGGCTTCCTTTTTTTTTTTTTTGGCTTTTTGGGTCACACCCGGCGATGCACAGAGGTTACTCCTGGCTTTGCATCAGGAATTACTCCTGGCGGTGCTTGGGGGACCATATGGGGTGCTGGGGATCAAACTCGGGTCGGCTATGTGCAAGGCAAACGCCTTACCCACTGTGCTATCGCTCCAGTCCTGCTGAAGACTTCTAAACCTACACTGACTCTGTCCACACAGAACTCTGCAGCGGGTGGCCTAAAGCTCTGAACATGGAGTTTAACCCTGTCTTTGTGGTCAAGACAAAGACGCAAACGGGAGCCTGCCGGACCAGCCAGGGTCTGTGGGGCCAGGAAACGTCTCACATGCTAAGGGCAGGCGTGTGCAGTGGTGCAGACATAGACCCAGACAGCAGAGGCTGTGGGCGGGAAAGCCCACACAGACACGCAGCAGAGGCTCCCACACACGTGGTCACGCAGACCCCCACACGCCCAGAACCACTTGCACGGAGTCCATCCCAAGATATGAGGTCACTTATGCCCCCGGCCCCTGTGGCTCCCGCCCTTCCCTGGCGCAGGGGGTGGAGCGGGCAGCCTCTCCGGGGACTGGGTCCCACAGCCCTCCCCTGGCAGGACAAAGGGGCAGGCACTCGCACCCTGGGACTGTCCTTGCCCCTGACCGAAATGAGGCATCCTGGTCAGCCAGGAGTGGACACCTCTGGCGCTAGTGGCTGCCCTGGCGCGTCCCTAAGGCCAGGTGAGTGGCCGTGCACGCACATGCAGACCCCCATTGTGGACCCTGGAAGGGCACTGGCCTGGTCGTGTGTGATCAACCTGCTTCCAGGTTGAAAATTACTGGGGCAGCCAGTTTGGCCGCGGGGCTCTGCGGGCACTCCTCCTCCCGCAGACAAGACCTTGAAGATGCCAGGACTGCCCTCCCCCGCCCTCCAGTTTACCCAGGAAGCCTCTGGCAGCCCCCCCCCCCCACGCCACCCCCTCGTCTGACCCACCGACCAAGGACCCTCTTCTAAGAACGCGCCCCTGGTGCCGCTGAGCGCAGAGGGTGCGTCCATCCGCGCACCGCGGCTGCCCCCTGCTGGACAGATCCTGCACAGCCCCAACCCCACACACGCAGGTCTCCTTCCCGCCCCGGGCTGCATGCCTGAGCCTGGGGGCTGGGGGAACCCCGACAGCAGAGCGCCCCACCTCTCCTCTCTGTGCCCTCCTGCCCCGCCGGACACAAACCTGGACCCAGTCGTCTAGAGCCTGGGAGAACAGGAAGGTCCTTTCCTTGGCTCAGGTCCCCCACAGAAGTCATAACGCCCAGGAGCCGGGTGATGACAGGGCAGGGAGGCATCAGCGGGAGAGACACAGGTGGGGGCGGGGGGGGGGGGGGCGGTGAATGAGGAGGCACAGGGGCTCCTCCAGGTACAGGGGGCTCTTGTCTGAGCCACATCCCCAGGCTCCCCATGGCCCTAGGAGTAAGCCCACGCCCTTCCCAGTCTGGCCTTTGCTGTACTTCCTCCCTGGGAGGTCTGCCCAGGCTACCCCCTTCAGAATGCCCCACCCCCACTCACCCCCAGTGTCCTGCATTCATTACTTCCAGTTGCTTCCTCCTTTTACTGACCACCGCATGCCCACCTCTTATAAAAATGCTGTTTAGAAGCCGGAGTGGGCAGGAGCAATAGCACAGTGGGTAGGGCGTTTGCCTTGCACGCGGCCGACATGGGTTCAATTCTTCCATCCCTCTCGGAGAGCACGGGAAGCTACTGAGAGTATCCGGCCCACACTACCGAGAGTATCCGACCCGCACGGCAAAGCCTGGCAAGCTCCCTGTGGCGTATTTAATATGCCAAAAACAGTAACAACAAGTCTCACAATGGAGACGTTTCTGGTGCCTGCTCGAGCAAATCGATGAACAACGGGAGGACAGTGCTACAGTGCTACAGAAACCGGAGTGATAGTACAGCAGGGCATTTTCCTTAAATGTGGCTGACCCAAGTTCAATCCCAGGCATCCCATATGGTCCCCTGAGCACCGCCGGAAGTGATTCCTGAGAGCAGAGCCAGGAGTAACCCCTGAGCATCGTTGCGGGGTATGAACCAAAAAGAAAAAAATAAATAAAATTCTGCTTAAACCAGGGTTCCCCAGGGTAGGAAGCAGGAGCCTGGGGTGAATAAGGTTTGTAGAATGAGGGAAGCAACCAGCCTGGTCCATGGGCTGACCCCACTCTGCCACACGGCTGGGGGGGCCTCCCTCGAGGGCAAACCTGAGGCAGGGGAGAGAATTATCCCAACACTCAAACTGGCTGTTCCCTGGGCTCTACCATGCTGACACAGTTACCCCGCTTCTAGGTGAGAGACAAGGGCGCAGGCAGGGCCCGGACTGCGTCACAGTCGGTGCCAGCACGCGCTGGGCACCACCACCAGGAAGCGAATGTGGGTGGGAAGCTGGCCAGTGCCTGGGCACCGCCTGCGGCCCCTGGAGCGTGTCCCCCGGGCCGGGCCGACCTCCCCAGCCAGCTGCTTCAGGCTGCCACTTCTTCTCCTTCCTTCTTAATTTTTCTGACAAGAACAGATGTCACAGCAGCTGACAAGCAGCCTGTCGGTAGGAGCCGAGGCAGGTCCAGCCCGTTTGTCTTCCAGGAAAATGGAACTGGACAGAAGGCAGCGGAGTTTGGCAGACCTGGCGGCTCTTGGGGCGGCGCCCTCCTATCCCTGGGAGAAAGTGGGGTCCCTGACACCCCATAACCCACCGGGCCAGCTCAAGCCTCTGAACACCTTTCCCTCTGTGTGCCCCTCTCCTCCCTCTGTCCGCCCCCTCTGTCCCCCCTCCTCCCCTGTCCCCTTTCCTCTCCCTGCTCCCCCTGTCCTCCTCCTCTCCACCCTCTGTCCTCCCCTCTCCTCCTTTTTCATCCCCCCTCCTCCCCCTGTTGTCCCTCCTCCCCCTGTCCTCTCCCTCTTCCCCTTTTTCTCCCCCTCCTCCCTCTCTCCTCCCCCTCCTCCCTCTATGCTCCCCCTCCTCCTCCTACCACGGGTTGAGTCAGGGCTGACTCTGGAACTGAGAGGGTCAGAAGTCACTGCCCTTGTCTGGGGGATGGGCAGGCACAGCCCAGTGATCCTGCTGTGGGCAGGGCTTAGTAGAGCCAGATTCTTTCCACTTCCGCCCCTGACACTCCGGAAATGCCCCCTGAGTAGGACCTGTGGGAGCCCCCAGCACAGACACTGACAAGCCCCCTGCAGAGCAGTGCCCGCTCTGCCCAAGCCATCTCATGATCGGGGGACCAGAGGGAGAGAGCACTGGGGTTGAGGCACTAGTCCTGCAGGCTGCCAGGGGGACCTGCAAGCAGCAAGCCCTGAGTAGCACCCAGCGACCAGGGGTGGCCCAGAAAACAAGGCTGAGACGGTTCCTGCCCAGTCCGGGGAGGTGGGTGCCTGACGCAAGTCGGGGTCAGGACTCTCCCCTCAGAGCCTGAGGGTGGCCACGCAGCCACCTCATGCAACCATGAGAGGGTTCCCACAAGAAGGCAGCAGGCAGGGAGGGGCCGAGGGAGGGGGAGGAGGAGGAGGAAGCAGGGGCAGAGGGAGGGGGTGGGAGTGAAGGCGGGCGAGCACCGTGGGGGAGGGGCGGGCACAGCGTAGGAGGCGCAGGGCCATCATTTATCTCCAGCGTTGTCTGAGCCCCTCTCCGCTGCCCCTGGTTACCAGTCGCCAGCAAGCACAGCCCCCACCCCAGCCCCCCTAATTACTGTGATTAGCACCGTGCGAGCTGCCGCATCTCATGATTCTCCAAACCAAAAAAATAATTAAAGCAATTACCGTCACTAACACGCTGCCCTGGTCCACCTTCCCGCAGCGGGAGGGCGCCGAGGCCCACCTTCCCCGCCTGCATCACTGCCGCTTCCAGCCTCCAGCCTGCAGCAACGCTGGGAAACGGGGGTGGGGGGAAGGGCTTCAGGCCCCCCAAAAGCCCCCTCACACACGGGGAACAGGCGGGAAGAGGACAGAGGGAAGCCCCTGCAGAGCCCCCCAGCCTGGACCCCTGCTCCTGCCCGGAGTTCCACAGCTCTTCAGACTCACCTGCCGCCCACCCCAGGGGGCTGCGCTGTCCCCTGGGTCTGTGCCCTCTGGATGCTGGAGGTCGAAGGCTCAGGACTAAGAGGGCACATCCCAGGCTGGCGGGCTGCTGCCGGGTTCCTGTCCAGAGGCCCCACTTCCTAAGTTCCTAGAATTCCAAGTCTTTGGTACCCCAGGGTCCCTGGGTCCTTGGATCCCAGATTCCTGAATTCTACATTCCTTGCTTCCCAGATAGATCCCTGTGCTCCTGGTTCATTGCACTCTTTCTTGGATTTCTAAATGCCTAGGTCTCCAGATCCCTGGATTTCTGGGCTGTTGTAATACCTGGGCTCATGGGACCCCTCCTCTTGGGCCAGCATGGGGCGGAGGGTGGGGGGCAGGGTGAGCGAGGAAAGAAAGAAGGCCACCCCCCACACCTCCAGCCAGTCCTGGGCCCCACCTCCAAACCCCTACCAAAGCCCAACTCCAGATACCCCACAATGGGTGCCAGGCTTGACCTGCTGGGGGCATGATTCAGTGGCAGGAGTTGCTCTGAAACCCCTGTGGAGCACCCCTCCTCCTGAGTGCTGGGAGGACTCAGGCTCTGGGAGCCTGGTTCCCGTCTGGTTCTTCTGGGGCTGCCCCTGGAGCAGAGAGCGATAGGTGGGCAGCAGGACCAGCCGGAGCTGCAGGGAGCAGGGTTTGGGCTGTGAATCAGGATCACTGTGGAAGCCCCCACTCCTGGTGTCCTGCTTCTACTCCTTCTTCTGATCCTCAACACAGCGTCAGCCACAGAGCCGTGAGGATGTGGATCAGTGGCAGAGCCCTCGCCTGGCATGTGATTTGATTTGTGTCCTGGGTTTGATTCCCTGGCACCTCTCATAACACGAAAAAGCAACCTGAGTCCGTGAGCCAGGAGGCTTTGTTGGATGATGATGATACCACATAGCTCTCCGTTTGCCAGAACAACAGTTGCACATTGACCGGTCTGAAAGCCACAGGAAGTGCAACTCTGACACGATCTTGCAAACTACGGACTGTCACAGGCTCAGCAATTACCTGACAATGTCCTCTCTGGTGGGGACAATGGCAATGCAGAGTCCGTACAAACATGGGTTAGGGAGAGCCTGAGACATAGCTGTCTCCCTCTCAAACCCATGGAAGCCTAAAAGCGACTCTGAGATATAAAGCCTTCAGGACCAGAAATATAATGCAGAGGGTTAGTCGCTTGCCTCTCACTCAGCAGACCCCAGTTTGAATCCCAGTACCACATATGGTCTCCCCGAACACCACTGAGAGGGATTCCTTAGGTAGTGCCCAAAAACGGAAAGCCTCGCATGGCCACCAAAATAGTTTTAACTCAAAATTCCAACAAGCTATCTCTGTCTCTGTCCCTGTCTTTCTCTGTCCCTCTCCCTCTTTCTCTCTGTGTCTCTCCTTGTCTCTCTTACCTCCTGCTCTGTCTCTCTGTCTCTCTGTCTCTCTGCCTCTCTCTGTCTCTCTCTCTGTCTCTGTCTCTCTTTCTGTCTCTCTGTCTCTCTCTGTCTCTGCCTATCTGTCTCTGTCTGTCTGTCTGTCTGTCTGCCTGTCTCTCTCTCTCTCTCTCTCTCTCTCTCTCTCTCTCTCTCTCTCTCTCTCTCTCTGCTCAGAGCTTACTCCTGGCTCTGATCTCAGAGATCATTCCTTTTGGGACTCGGAGGATCATACGGGATATCGGAGCTCAAACCCGGTGGGCCACATGCAAGTGGAGTGCCCCTGCTGTGCTGTAGATGTGCCCTTGCTGAAGTTTCTGTCCAGCCCCCACAAGGGCAGGGATCATTGTCAATTTGTCCCGATATTACCCAGAGCCTAGATCAGTGCCCGGCTCATAGGAAGCACCAAGTAACTATTTCCTGATTTATTACAGAGCCTTAGTCTGAGCTTGGCATGTTGTTGTCCCTGGAAGATCACATGGTACCTAGAGCCCAACCAACAGAACCCAGAGAGCTCTGGGCCTGACTGGCTGTCCCGTCTTCAACAGTGCCACCATGTGGCAGGAGGAAGCAACTGCAGGCCTGGGCTTGGCATTCTGCATGGATTCTGGGAAGCTGCCTCCTTTAC
Organism: Sorex fumeus; assembly: GCF_029834395.1. Lineage (NCBI taxonomy): Eukaryota > Metazoa > Chordata > Mammalia > Eulipotyphla > Soricidae > Sorex > Sorex fumeus. Next base: position 52,415,672 of record NW_026606104.1, read on the forward strand.
ACAGTGTCACCTCCTCAAACCCAGGGAGGAGACTGTCCTTTGGACTTGCTTCCAATAATCGGTGACCTTTAGTGACTAATTTTAAAATAAGAGCTTTTGCTTGTCTATTATTGATTTTGAAAATAACGAATGAGTTTTGGCAAGGGTGTGGAAAAATTGGTTTACTGCTGGTGGAAATGCAAAATTATGCAGCTGATACAAAAAAAACAATATGGCAGTTCCTAAATTGAATACATAGTAGGGGCCAGAGCAATAGTACAGTGGGTTGGGTGCTTTCCTTGCACACAGTCAATCTGGGATTGATCCCAGCATCCCATATGATCACACTGCCAGGAATGACCCCTGAGCACAGAGCCAGGAGTAACTCCTGAGCACTGCTAGATGTGACTCAATACAAACAACCACAAAAAGTTTGTACATAGAACGTGAGCCAACAATTCCACTGGAGGGCATACACCCCACAGAACTGAGAGCTGGGAGTTAGTTACACGGACATTACGGTTTCTAGGGTCATAGTGGGTCATGCACAATAGCTAAAAAAGGTGGCAGTGACCGAGTCAGGTGACGAGTGAGTGAAGTATGATATAAACATTCCCTGGAACATCATCCAACTTCAAAAAGGAATGGAATCCCAGCACCTGACACGCCTGGGCAGGACCTTGAGGACATTCTGTGAAGAAATCAGACGGTCAACAGACACTTGGACCCCACTTGCAGGGTTGTCTGTAATCCGCGCCTGCAGAGCTCGGGGAGGGGGAGGGGGGAAGTGGGCGGGGAACAGGGAGTTGAAACAGTTTCAGTTTGGCGGGTGGACAGGGTTGTACAAGAAGTGAATGTGTGAACTGGCAACAGCTGTAGACTTTACACCATTGAAATGGAACTTTAAAATGTTTGTATTAAATCACCTTGAGATAAGCAGTTACAAAGTTGTAATCCATGATTGGATTTCAGCCACATAATGTTCCAACACCAGTGGATATTTCCCACACCCAATGTCCCCGATTTCCCTCCTTCCACCCCACCCAATCCCCAGTCTGCCTCTACTTTTATATCATACATTTACATACATATATGTAAAGGTAAAGGTAAGGTAAAGGCCCTCCCGTTGATCGTCGATTTGCTCGAGCGGGCCCAGTAACGTCTCCATTGGAGACTTTGTTGTTACTGTGTCTGGCATATCGAATATATATTGGTTTTTGGGTCACACCCAAAGATGCTCAGGGGTTACTCTAGGCTCTGCACTCAGGAATCATTCCTGGTGGTGCTCGGGGGACCATATGGGATGCTGGGAATCGAACCCGGATCAGTCGCATGCAAGGCAAATGCCCTAACCGCTATGCTATCACTCCAGCCCCTACAGTTACATATTTTGCCACAGTTAAATTTTTTTAAAAAATTAAAACTGGGGAAGAGATCGGAGAGATCATACAGTAGAGTGGTGTCTTGCACCCTCCCCGGCATCCCCCAAGCAGCAGCCATCATCCCTCAGGAATGACTCCTGAGTGCAGAGCTGGGAGGGATACCTGAGTATCTCTAGGTGTGCCAAAAAGAAAAAAGGGGGGAAAGGAAGCAGGGGGAACTCCAGCAAATATAAATCCCTAATAGAACTCTGAATCCATAGGGCACTGCTTGGAATCAGGACAAAGGATCTGTGTGGCCAGCCTCCTACCCCACAGAACCCACCCACTGACTCTGGGTCACCCCGTGGGGGTCCCAGCCCGGCTTGTCTTTCCAGTGTCCAGCTAAATGAGGCCCCTGACCTCAAGCTTCACCAAGGACATTCCTCTATAAGGTTCCTTTCTCCTCAGCCCATTTGATTTCTTTTTTTTCTTTTCCTTTATTTATTTATTTATTTATTTATTTATTTTTGGTGAAGGCAGGGCACACCCAGTGATGCTCAGGGGTTATTCCTGGCTTCGCATCAGAACTTACTCTTGGGAGAGAGAACAAAAGGGAATGCCCTGCCACAGAGGCAGGGTGGGATGGAGGGATGGGGGGTGGGAGGGATACTGGGATCCATGGTGGTGGAAAATGGGCACTGATGGAGGGATGGGTACTCGATCATTGTATAATTGAAACCCAAGCACAAAAATTTGTAAGTCTACAACTGTACCTCGTGGTGTTTCACTAATAAAAATTAAAAGAAAAAAAAAGAAATTACTTTTGGTGGTGCTCGGGGTACTATACGGGATGCTGGGGTTTGAACCCAGGTCAGCCACGTGCAAGGCAAACACCCTCCCCACTGCACTATGACACAGGCCTCGAGACCTATGTGAAACTAACGGATAGGGAGCAAATTATTTCAACCTCATGGAGAACATAGCCCCAGACTCTTGTTTCATTGCCCTGGAATTAATCGATTTTGTACTGAGTTTAGTCATCTTAAGTCCATCATTGTTTTTCATTGAGTATCTCAGATTCAAGTTTGAACCAGTTTTGCCAAAAAGTCTCTCACTGAGTTAAATAATATTTTAAATGTGTTTACTATTCACTACATGGAAATTATGTTTGTTTTTTTTTATTTTGGGAAATTATACTTTGGCATGAGGAAGATTACTAGGTTCTACACATCTGGGGTCTATACACAGTGCTGTGAGGTGGAGGCTGCTGTCACCTCATGTCTCACGACTGCTTCTCTTGGTCTCCCCCATATGCCTCTCCAGTCCTCTTATCCTGCTTGCTCTCTCGCTCTCTCTCTCTCTCTCTCTCACACACACACACACACACACACACACACACACACACCTATCTCTCTCTCTCTCTCTCTCCTCTCTCACACACACATCTGTCTTTGTCCCTCTGTCTCTCTATATATGTGTTTCTCTGTCTCTGTCTGTCTCTCTCTCTCTCTCTCTCACACACACACACACACACACACACATACACACACCTGTTTCTCACACACACACCTCTGTCTTTCTCTCTGTCTCTGTGTGTGTTCCTCTGTCTCTGTGTGTGTTTCTCTGTCTCTCTCTCTGTCTCTGTCTCTCTCTCCTCTCTCTCTCTCTCTCTCTCTCTCTCTCTCTCTCTCTCTCTCTCCTTCCCCCCCCCCCCCATGCCCAACTAAAAAGCCCCTGCTCTCTTCTGCTCCAATCCCTGCAATAAAGCCAGGTCCCATCTATAGCAAAGTGCTCGGAAAGTGGTCATTGTGATGTAACCACTATTTACCATCTCCGTTTGCCTTCTGCCCTTTGATTTTAATTCCATTCATTTCCGTGTAAGGAACTTGTGGTATTTGTCTGACTTGTATAAAGAACCATTCTGGTGGTTTTCTTTTTACAGATGTGGGAAGGGTTTGTTCCCATTTCCAGAAATCAACATGGTTACCAGAAACCAAGTATCCCAGGGAGCTTTCTCATTCATTTTGCGTGGGGAGGGTGGGGGTGGGCACACTCAGCAGTGCTTGGGTCCTTCTTCAGCTCAGTTCTTGGGGCACTAGATAGCACCAGGATGCCAGGGATTGAACCCTACATGCATACAGTCCCTTGAGCTATTTTCCTGGCCCACAGTTTTGCTTTTGTCCTAGATTTTTAAGTAAAAAAAAAAAAATCCTCACGTTTGGATCTCTCCAGCCTTACAGTGGGTAGGGCTCCTGCTTTGCACGTAGCTGATCCCTGGCAGGTTTGATCCCTGGCACCCCATGTGGTCCCCTGAGACCCACCAGAAATGATCCCTGAACAAAGAGCCAGGAATAAGCCCTGAGCACCTCTGGGTCTGACTCAAAAAAGTGTAAAAACACTCTTTTCCAGATAACCTATTACAATATTTATAAAATGATCATTGATGTTGTATAGAAAAACTTTTTCCCAATAGCCAGAATATGAATACAGCCCAAATGTTCAATGACAGGTGAATGGATAAAGAATTTGACGTAGGAGTTAGAGGGATAGTACAGTGGATAGGGAGGGCACTGGCCTTGCACACAGCCACCCAGATTCGACCCCCAGAATCCCATATGGTCTCCTGAGCACCACCAGGAGTGATTCCTAAGGGCATCGCCAGGTATGACCTCCCCCACCAAAAAAAATAGAAGTTACCGTATATATGCACGACGGATTAATGTGCAGCTGCAAGGAAAGCTGAAATCTCACAGTTTGCTGGACCTTGATTGCACCTGGAGGGAATCACTTTAAGTAAAATAAGAGGCAAAAAGGCAAATGGCAGATGATCTCCCTCATCTGTGGCCTAGTGAGAAATAGAGCATAGGAATAGACAATGTCAAATGATGACAAATCTTTGGCATTTGATTGCAGAACTGAGTTACCGCAGTGGGAGGAAAAGGGAAGAAAGAGATAGACCAGATGTGACGTAGGACAGTGGTGAAGGGTCTTGAGGGGGTTGGGGTGGTGGTTGTGAAGGTGTAAATTTGTATATTGGTACCATAAACTCTAATGCTATTTATTGTAACCATGTCACTAACCTACAGTAAAAAAAAAAAAAAACTTTTTTTTTTTAACATTATCAGAGAGCCCGGCAAGCTCCCCGTGATGTATTCGATATGCCAAACACAGTAACAACAAAGTCTCCAATGGAGACGTTACTGAGCCCACTCGAGCAAATCGATGAACAACGGGAGGACAGTGACAGTGACAGATGTTTCTAGCACCTTTGCTTGTTTGTTTGTAACGGAGGGCAGGTTATACCCAGTGGTGCTCAGGCCTTACTCTTGGCTCTGTGCTCAGGGAAAACTCTTGGCTCTGTGCTCAGGGATAACTCTTGGTAGTTTTCAGGGAACTGCACATGTGCAGGGATCAAACCATACTCAACCACATACAAAACAAGTAACTTAACCCCTGTGCAATCTCTCCGGTCTTATTTCTGACATCTTACTATTTTATATGCCACACTTAATTGGTTGGTTTTTTTTTTTCCAGTTAATTTACTTGGATTTTCCAGTGGCAAAAATTGTGCCCTTGGCAAGTAATGACAATTTTCCCAGAGCTAAGGGCTTTAATCATGTTCTGTCTTCCCGCATCAGCTGACACATGTGTCCTTTGCTGTGCTGTCTGTGGGGCTGCTCTGTGGCCAGCACCGGGTGTCTGGGTCAGCACACAGCAAACAAGAACCATGGCTCAACAAAAGGCCTCTTTTGCAAACCACAGCACCCAAAAGGAGAGAGAGAACAATAGGGAATGCCCTGCCACAGAGGCAGGGTGGGATGGGGGGAGTTGGGGGGATGGGAGGAATACTGGGATCATTGGTGGTGGAGAATGGGCACTAGTGGAGGGATGGGTACTCGATCATTGTATAATTGAAACCCAAGCACAAAAATTTGTAAGTCTACAACTGTACCTCATGGTGTTTCACTAATAAAAAAAAAAGAAAAGAAAAAAAAAAAGAACCGTGGCTCAGTCTGCATGTGGGGTGAGGAGAGCAGGCCTGGACCAGCATCTGTCTGCATGGAGGATGCAGTGAAGAGGCTTTCAATACCAAATCAGCGACGAGAAGAGAAACAAAATGCCCCTCCAGTGTGCTCCGGAGCCCAGTGATACACACAAGAGACCAGGCAACCTGGATACCTACAGCTCCCCCAGGACTGTTTGATGGGGCCCAGCCCTCGCCAAACAGGTTAGACCACAGCGTTGGTCCAGCCAGAAGTGAATCTAGTTTTTAGTTTTAGTTTGATGACTGACTGGAGGGAAGTGTGTCTTTCCATCAGGATCCGGAGGAAGGAACCTCGGAGCTATTGACCCCGGATTGACATCTGGCCTGACACAATCTAGCTTCATCTGGATCCTCATGTCCCTTCCTAATACCCTACGCCACGCCGGTTCCTGCAACCTGCTGTCGAGTCCCAGCAGATACTCAGGAAATTGACAATATTTTTAATAGCTAATATTACTTTCTGAAAGTGCACTCGTCTGAAAAAGAGGTGTGAGGGAGAAAAGTAATTAGAATTCTCAGTTTATAAACATTTCCTAAGATGTGAATTCAAGAGAGAAATTAGCAGATATTTTAATTGTTTCCTCCAGACCCACATCCTCACACTTAATCTACCTACTCTCCAGATAGAGGAATATTTTCACAAACACGTTTCCAGTTTACAGTGCAGCTTCACACCTCTCGGCTCCTTGGGCTGTGAGGGCCTGGCAGAGAGACGAAGAGCTGTGGCAAAGCCACCTTCCCTCTTGGAGTCGGGGCCTCGGCTTTCAAGATTCCTGGCTCTCGAAAGTTCTACGCAGACTTGGAGTTCTCTGGCCCCCAGAAGTGTTGCATGTTTGTTTGGCCACACTGATGTCAGTCACTGCTGTGGTTTCCTGGCTCCGTGCTCGCCAGAACTCCCGTTCATGCTGAAAATCCCACCTCAGGGCCTGTGGGAAGCTGGCCCTTTAACTGACCAAGGGCCTACGTGCCTGTGCTATGTATGGTTATCTTGGCCTATGTGACCCTGAACAAGCTCGTCCTGACTAGCGCAAATCTGGTACTGTGTCTGCTCTGACTGCAGCCTATGCATATCCTGAGCTATGTATGGTTATCTAAAAGAAAACATTTGTCACAGCTAGCCCAAGAATAAGAAGTAACTGACATTGACTAATCAAGCACATGGAACATGTAGTTTTTGTAACTCTCCTAACCATATATGATATGACCTAGTGATGTAATTGCCTTCTGTGATGTAAGCATAGTTTCCTGCGTCGCAAAGTATATAATACCCCTGCTTCCCTGAATAAAGTCCTGTCCTGTCCTGTCTCTTTATCTCTGTTTCTAAACTGTACTCTGTCTCTTGTGTCTTATGTCTTCATTCAGTTGGTCCCTCCTTGCACCTACGGATCCTAGGGCCACCTCCACGGGCCGGAGAGTGGTCTGGCGGGGCCCCGCAAGGGCCGACAGAGCTTGTTGTTTCCAGCAATGCTTGGGGGCTACTCCTGGCTCTGCACTCAGGAATTATTCCTGGCAGTGCTTGCAGGACCATATGGGATGCCAGGGATTGAACCTGGGTTGGCTGTGTGCAAGGCAAATGCCCTACCCGCTGTACTATCACCCCGCCCCAGGGCCGGCAGAACTTGTCTCTGTCCTGGGAGGTGGGCAGGTGGTGGGTCCACAGGGAGGCGTGGCCTTTCATGTTGGCGCGCTCCTTCAGCTGTGGTGGGCTTGACTGGGCTGGGAACTGTAGCCCATGCTTGTGGTTTGGGGTAGACTTCATCCATAACCAACAGCCAGAAACTAGCCTTTCCACAAGCTCCATGGTCCAAAGAATCCACTTCAAAGTCAGCACGATGTCCTCTTTCTACTGCTTGGAGTAAGGACGCGGTCAATGTCAGCCTCGACCTTGGGCCGTATTTTACTGGTTTTATACCAGCGGCCACAGGCCAGCACAGTCTGGGAGCCTTCCAATGGGACCTCAAGAGACTTGCAGATCAAGGTCTGGCGAGACTTACAGATGAACTTCTCATGGCTGCAGACAGGTAGAGGAGCCTCCATGAGCAGGAATCAGAACTCTGACCTGCCAGGCCTCGGGACTCTGGAAAGTCAAACCCAGCGCCCCACCCCACCCCACCCCACCGCCCCCCTGCTCCCCAGCCTGGCTGCAGCCACTGTCCTGAGCTCTGGCGAGAGGCTCACCAAGGGGGCCAGGCCCAGCCCATCCTCTTCTCTGGGTCCCGCCTTTGCTCCTGCCCCTTTCACAAAGCCCTCCCTGACCAGTACCTGCAACGTCTCCTCCAGGCTGCACCCCAGGCGTTTCCTGCACATGCCTGACTGTGCTGGGTGAGCTGGGCCCTGACACACGAACCCGGGTCCCCATGGTCCCAGGCTCACCAGGCACCTCCACACTCGAGTCAGGACCCCAGAATGCAAAGCCCCTCTCCTCTGTTGCCTCACCCCATGGTCACCTGCAGGGGTGCAGCGGCACTGGGCATGGGCCCTGGGGGTGGGATCCTGAAGGCTGAGGCCTGCAAAGACACCAAGCACCCCTGCAGTGTCACCCTGGGGCACGTGGGTGCTGAGAGGCTCCTCCCCTCCCATCCCTCCACTTCACTTCCTCTACATTCTCCTCCACTATCCTACCCTACAGGTTACTTCCCTCCACTACTCTCCTCTTCCCTCCCCTCCAGTCCACTCTTCTCCCCCCTGCAAACTCATCCACTATCCTCCCCTCCTCCTCCCTCCACTCCCCTCCTCCACCCTCCACTCCCCTCCTCCTCCCTCCACTCCCCTCCTCCACCCTCCACTCCCCTCCTCCTCCCTCCACTCCCCTCCTCCACCCTCCACTCCCCTCCTCCACCCTCCACTCCCCTCCTCCACCCTCCACTCCCCTCCTCCACCCTCCACTCCCCTCCTCCACCCTCCACTCCCCTCCTCCACCCTCCACTCCCCTCCTATGCCCTCCACTCCCCTCCTCCACCCTCCACTCCCCTCCTCTGCCCTCCACTCCCTTCCTCCACCCTTCACTCCTCTTCTCCACCCTCCACTCCCCTCCTCCATCCTCCACCCCTTTCCTCTGCCCTTCCTTCCCCTCCTCCACCCTCCACTCCCCTCCTCCACCCTCCACTCCCTTCCTCCACCCTCCACTCCCCTCCTCCACCCTCCACTCCTCTCCTCTGCCCTCCACTCCCTTCCTCCACCCTTCACTCCTCTTCTCCACCCTCCACTCCCCTCCTCCACCCTCCACTCCCTTCCTCCACCCTCCACTCCCCTCCTCCTCCCTCCACTCCCCTCCTCCACCCCCCCACCCCTTTCCTCTGCCCTTCCTTCCCCTCCTCCACCCTCCACACTCTCCTCCTCTGCCCTCCACACCTCTCCTCTGCCCTCCACTCCCCTCTTCTGCCCTTCCAGTCCTCACACCTCCCCAGTCCCTACATTAACAGGTTCCCTGCTCACCTCGCTCCTGTTGTTTAATTTTGCCGAACATGAGTCCCAACCCCATGTTAATTGGTTTTACTCCAGCCTTTTGTGGCTTCCATTAAATGAGGAAATGCCACCCATAAAATTTTAATTTTAAAAGCCAACTTGTTTGTTTTATATTGAAATTCCCCGGGCAGCTCCAGCAGAGGGAAACAGATACATTTTCGTTTCATTAAAGCAACTTGAGTGAAGATAAAAAAAAAAAAAAAAAAGCTAAAAAAATTAGATTTCAAGACAGGAGCAAGAAACATTTAAAGAAAATGAATGGAAATGAGCTCCATGGAGGGCTGCTGGGAGGCGGCCACACTGCCCGCTGAGCAGAGGGGGAGTTCTGGACACTGGGTTGGGGGGGCGGTGTCAGGGGAGTTCTAGACATTCGGGGGGGGGGGGTCAAGAGGGTTCTGGACACTCTTGGGGATTCTGAGGCCTGCAAAGACATCAAGCACCCTGAAAGCTCCTCCCGAAGGATGACCAGTGTGGGGACGGGAGAGCACAGGACTGTGGAGCCCTCACGGCACGGAACAGCTCGCTGCCTCTCCCTCTCTCTCTCTCCCCAGAGAGTTAGAGGTGTTGAGCTGGACCAGGCGGTCCCTGGGCTCACAACACTGGGCCCCTTGCCTCCGTGCCAGTAAACGGTTGTTACTCCCATTTTATGGACGGGGACTGAGGTGGCAGGCGGGGTGCTGGCCGGTGTGCGGGAGGTTGGCTTTCCTTGGACGGACTGTAGAAACCATCACGTGAATTGGGACTCAGGGATGGCCTGGGAACGGAGGTACCAGCCCGAGGTGCTCATGGCCATCTTCTCCGCCTCTCTTCTCTGTATCAGGAGCATCACTGAAGGGTCTTAGGGTGGGGGGCAGTGGGAGGGCGTGTGTGGCTGAGGAAGGGGGTGCTGGGACCAGCCCAGAGGTCTGCGTAAAGGGTATAGGGGTGGCAGCAGGATGAGAGGAACAAAGGCTGGTTTTATTGTGTACTAGCTGTGTTCCAGACTCTCTTTTAAGGTCTTCACCTACTTCATCCTGAAGACAACATGGTGAACTGAGAAACATTATAATCCCCACTTTATAGACAAGAACATCAAGGTCATTGTCCTGGGTGACATGAGCCGGACCACCCAGTGGGCTTCCCTGCAAAGGAGAGAAGGGGAGGCTGAGGGCAGTGGTGGGGTGGGTCCCTCTTGCCTGCATCCTCTGTGGGCTCAGGGCCCAGCCTTCTGGGGCAGCAGGAGTGTCTAGAACGCCCCCCCAAGAATGTCCAGAACCCCACAAGAGTGTCCAGACCCTTTCAGGGTGCTCTCTTGCACCCTCTGGGCTATTCCTCTGGATGTCTAATTCTATGCCATCCTACCTAAATCCCCCAAGGCCCTAGGGTGGTGGTGGATGGGGAGGGAGGGGTTCACCAGAATCCCACACAGCAGCGCTGTCAGAATGTAAGGTGGTACCAGGGACCAAACCCGAGGCTGGGGGTGGGGTGGGGTGGGGTGGAAGGCAGCAGTTCCTGCCACTTCTCCAGGAGGCCCCACTCTGGGACCCTGGGACCCAGCCAGCCCCTAGACCTGTTTTCTGACCTGCACCCTCCCCGGGCCTGGGCTCCAGGCTCCGGAAGCTCCTTCTCTTCAGTCAGGGAGGCCCAGACAGGCGGTTCCAGGAAGGTGCTAGGCTAGAGTTTGTTGGGTCTCCTGGGTCCCGCCTCTGCCTCTGAGGCCGCTTGGCACAACCTCTGAGCTAGCACTTCCTCTTTCCGCGGTGGGCAGGGGCTTCCCTGATTAGCAACAGAACTATCTCAGCTGGGTTATAGTCTCAGAACAGCAAACGGAGGTGAAAGTGTCCCTGGCACCCGCTATCTTCCCCACAGCCTTAGTGCCAGTGCCCAGGGCTCCTCCGGGAGGTGTCCCATGGGCGCTCAGAGGGGAAGGGTGGCTGCCCCCTCAGCACCTGGGCATCCTCTCATGGGCAGCTAGCTGCAGAGCCTGACCCCTCCCGCCCCACCACACTCCCGTATCCTTCCCTGATCCCGCCCCAGCCATCACCTGTGAGAGCACCCCACCTGAATCCTAGCACCCAGATCCAGGGCTTCTCTCTAAGCTCAGGGACGTCACTTCTGGTTTTTTTTTTTTTAATTTTTATTAGTGAGACACCATGAGGTACAGTTGTAGACTTACAAATTTTTGTGCCTGGGTTTCAATTATACAATGATCAAATACCCATCCCTCCACCAGTGCCCATTTTCCACCACCACTGATCCCAGTATCCCTCCCACCCCCCATCCCCCCCATCCCACCCATCCTACCCTGCCTCTGTGGCAGGGCACTCCCTTTTGTTCTCTCTCTCCTTTTGGATGTTGTGGTTTGCAAAAGAGGCAATGAGTGGCAATCATGTTTGGTCTATAGTCTACTTTCAGCATGCTTCTCCCATCCTGGGAGGATCCTCCCAACACCCTTTATTTGGTGCTCCCTTCTCTATCTGAGCTCCCTTTTCCCCTAGCATGTGTGGCTGGCCTCCAAGCCATGGAACAAAATTCCCGGTACTAATCTCGGTCACTCTTGGGTGTTAGTCTCCTATTTTGTTACTTTATGTTCCCCAGATGAATGCAATCTTTCTGTGTCTATCCCTCTCTGACTCATTTCGCTTAACATGATACTTTCCATGTAGGATATACAAAGTACTGGTTGAACTCCACAAGAAGAAAACGTCACTCCTGGTTTTAGACCTGTCTTATTTATCTTTTCTTTTTTTTTTTAATTGGAGTTTGGGCCACACACAGCGGTGCTCAGGGCTTACCTCTGGATCAGGGACTACTCCTGAAGGGCTCGGGCGCCCACCCGGGTGGGCTGTGTGCAAGGTATCACTGGGAGGGCCCAGCGGGTGGGGTACCGTCTCCCCCTTTCTGCCTGCCCCTTTCTCCGGCTCCTTAACAGGGTAACTCCATTTCATATCTGCTACCCAAGGTTTTGCTCAGACACAAATTTCCACCAGGACGTTTCTCTTCCCCACAGTTCCTGGAGTCCCTCCTCTCCCCCGCCTTGCCCTCCCAAACAGTCAGTCCTCTAGGTGGCCAGGGTAGTGGAGCAGGTGTCCATTCCAGAGGGGCAGCCAGGCCTAGGGCGTCAGAATCCACAGGCAGTGAGGGGTATCCACACAAAGGCTTCAGAGCCCCATCAGGGTAAGTAGGGCCACCACGTGGGGGCATGCCCACGGGGGGTTGCAGCAGAGGCCCAGCGGGAGGAAGAGGTGTTCACGCCTGGCTGGCCGGGAGTGAGGCCCAGGAGCTAAGGGCACAATGAGGGGATATGTGAAGCCTTGGGCACCAAGAATCCGGTCTGGGGGCTCAGCCGGCCTCTCTGGAGTGCAAATTCTTTCCAGAGCTGAGGACAGCTCAGGGCCCCTTCCCACCTCACTGACCTGGACACCCAGAGGTGCCAGGCTGGGTGCTGGGAATGCCTCCGCCTGCTCATCGGCACAACCCCTTGGGGGTTTGGAACCACCACCATGCACAGGACAGAAGGACCCGTGAAGCCCTCTGGAAAGCACAGTGAGAGGTGAAGAGAGACAGGCATCCCAAGGTGCGGATCGGACACATCTAAGCTTGGGCTGCCCCCTGTCCTCACCTACCCAGGCCCCCCATCACCACCAGCACCTCACCAGAGGTCAGAAAGGGCCAGGGGGCAGTGCCAAGGCCAGGCTGCGGGGACAGACAGGATGCCCCGGCTGGGAAGGTCCCCCGCTGCTGTCTTTCCTGAGGTCCCATGTCCCTCTCCTTGCCCCATGTGACACGGGAATTCCTCTTGCTCTCCAACACGGCCTGACCCAGAGAGGGTCCGGGTAGGGAGGAGCTCAGAGACGAAGCCCCCAGCCTGCACGATTGAGGGCCTGTGTTCCTAGTTCCAGCACCCTAAAACCCCTGTGCCAGAGATGCCCCCGCCGACCGCGGCCCCCTCCAGTCCCCAGCCTACTTTTTTCCTCGGTGGGCACGGGTCCCACGGCCCGGTAGGTGCCACCCTGCGCCTGGAGTCGCTTCTGCCTGGGCCTCCCCCTCCGTCTGCGCCTCCAGACTGTGGTTCTGAGGGAAGCAGCCGCTGGCACTCAGACCACCCGCGTTTCTCCCCGGAGAATCGACCCCTCGGCCTGCGTCCCGACAGCCACCGGGAGGTGGCGCCTCCGGCCAGCCCTGGGCCCGGGCAAGGGCGAGGTATGGGTTGCAGAGCCAGGGCCGCGTCACCTCTCCTGCCGGGACATGGTGGGTTTCCTCCAGCCACCGGCTCCAGGAACGGGCGTCACGGAGCCCCGGGGTTGCACAACCAGCCCGGACAGACTGAGCTTCCGCCCTCCTCCAAAATGATTTTCCCTGCTCAGATCTGCTGGGCAGCTTCAGAATAAAAAAATATATATATTTATTTTTTTAATTTTATTTCTTTCTTTATTTTAGGATCTCCTAAAAATGCAAATGTGCTTCACTGAATTCAGGTCTCCAGTTTCCCGAGGCAGGCGTGCAGGCTGGCCCCAGCACAGGCTCAGGCACCCTGAGTGTCTCCTTCTGAAAAGGGCCCGGTGCTGGTGCTATGAGTATATGGAGCTGGGTGCAGCATGAGAAATCACCTTCCTTCACGGAGGAGCAGATCCAAATCCAGATGTTGTCCCCCGCGAAACAAAAGCTCCCTCTGCACCTGTACGAAGTAGGTGCTCATGTTTGGGGGGGTGGGGGGGAGCCTTCTGACTGAAGCTTCTCCTCTAGCCAAGCACCTGCTGACCCGAAGGTGTCCAGCTGGCTTCAGAGTGGCTCTGTCCACATCCAGAGGAGGCCGAGGGCAGCAGAGACTGACTGGCTGCTCTGAAGTGTCCGTGTTGAGTTGCTGGCTTTTTTTTTTTATTGAATGCTATTTATGTAGATTCAGTTCTCTTCATTCAAGCCGTGTGTTCTAATGAGACAAGTCTAAGGGGAAATACAGATTGTCCAAAAGAAAAAAATTCCCCAATCGCACACTTCATTTTACTGATTCAGAAATGCTTGAATAATAAGTGCATGCACTGATTGAAAGATAGTCCCAATTCCAGTAATAGTCATTAGTTGAAGGAGCCTTTAAAATCAGGAGATGGAGATTATGTAAAGGGGTGTGTGTGTGCGTGTGTGTGTGTATGTGTAAAGAACCAGGGGAATGTGTGTGTATGTGTGTGTGTAAAGAGCCATGGGAGTGTGTGTGTGTGGGTATATGTGTGTGTAATAAGCCCCTGGGAGTGTGTGTGTGCATGTGTGTGTGCGCGTGTATAAAGAGCTCGTGTGTGTGTGTGTGTGTGTGTGTAAAGAGTCCCTGGGAGTGTGTGCATGTGTGTGTGCATGCATGTATGTGTGTGTAAAGAGCTCCTGGGTGTGAGTGGGGGAGTGTAGAGAGTCCCTGGGATTCCTGGCCATAGGCTCTGGTGTTTCAGCTGAAGCATCCTGTGAGCTGCAAGCAGGGATGCCCCTTTCCCTCTGCTTGCATACCAGTGAGGACGAGGTGCTCCCTACCTAGGAGTGCAGTGCTCATGGGACCAGCACTGCTTCTCAGCCTCTTTGCTCTGTGGTTCCTCGCTCTACCTCCAGCTTACCGCTCCTCTGAGTCAGTACCCCTATGAGTCAGTTCCCAGTCCTGCCGTAGGTATCTTTCCCTGCCTCTCAGAGGAATGGGAGCCAGAACTGAACACCCCTCCAGCTATTTCCACCCTCATCCTCAGCTATTATCTCTATAAATCCAGCCCGAAGCCACATCCTCTTGGGGCCAGCCATCCTAACTTGGCATCGTATTGAATTTGTTTGTTTGTTTGTTTGTTTGTTTTTGGAACACACCCACTGATGCTGGGATGGGAGCAGGAGTGGGGGAGGGGGGCATACCCAGTGGTGCTCAGAGCTTGCTACTGGTTCTGCCCTCAGGGACCACTCCTGCAGGTCCCAGGGGGACCATATGCTATGTCAGTGATCGCAGTGATCAAACCCGGGCAGAGATAGGCTGCATGCAAGACAAGTGCCTTAACCCCAGTACTATCTCTCCTGTCCCCACCATATTAAACTTTTAACCAAAATATTTCTCTCTCATTTTTATTGTTAGTTTTGAGTGGCTAGACCCAGTGGTGCTAGAGCAGGGGGTTCTACACCCTGTTCAGTGCTCAGGGGTTATTCCTGGCCCAGTGGATCATGTGGTTCTGGGGGATGAAACCATGACTCAAATCCAAGGTTCCCACATGTGAAACGTATGCTCTAGCCCTCCACCATCTCTTTACCCTGGAAAAAACTTCAGGAAAAAAACTTTTCCCTTCATGTCCTTCTCATTCCATCTTATTCCCAGGGCTATTGTCTGTTTCCTCACTTTAGGAACTTTCAGGAATGGGAGGTGGGTTGGTTTGTTTAATTTTGGTTGTTGTGTTTGGGCCACGCTGCACTCAGGGATCACTCCTAGCAGTGCTTGGGGACCATATGGAGGGCCGGGACTCAAACTCGGGTCAGCCGAGTGCAAGGCAAGTGCCCTACCCATTGTGCTATCAATCCAGCCCGCTGGTTTAGGAAATTTTGGACCCTAGTAGGGTCATTTAAGATATTAGCTATTGGGGCTAGGGATGTGACTCAGAAGTCGAGGGCATGTCTTGCCCTGTGAGGCCTGGGGTTCAGTCCTAGCACCAAAAAGAAAATAAAAAAAGTCCAGAAAATCCTAAAATAACAGTGCAGAGTTTGGGTTCATATGCAGAGTAAACCTTCTTCTGAGCCCTGCCCCCTGCTCCTGATAGATCTAGTACAGAGGACGCTGGGCCCAATGAGCCAGTGTCATACGCCCTTGGTTTTCCCGTGGAATAATGACCCAAACAAAGCTCTTCCTCCAGAGTTCATGAACTCCCTGTCCCACAAGGTACCAGGCCCCTGGAAAACATCATGGTACTCACCCTTCATACCTGGGTGACTTCCCCTCACAGAGCACCTGGGGGAAGCTGGGTGCTTTGTCTGCAGGGGCAGGCCCTGCCCAGACCCTGGGGGATGGACTTTCCATGCTCCTGCCCCTGGGGTCTCTCACATGGCAAACTTCAGGGCCCACAGACTTTCTCTTCTCACTGTCCCTCCTGCATAGGGGAAGGAAATACTGTTGACGAATCTCAGTCTCAGTCCCGAATCCCAGATTCAAGCTCAGCGCTCAAGGTGGCCCCTGCTACTAACATCTGTGTCTACTTTTTTTTTTTTAAGCAATGGATAAATACTGACATTTTCAGATTCCCCCCCCCCCTTATTTACTTGAGGGTAGGTGGGGTTGGGTGTCACATCCAATGATACCAAAAGCTTTTTCCCGGCTTTATGCTCAGGAGTTACTCCTGGTGATGGTCAGGGACCATATGTGGTACTGGGGAATTAAACCAGAATCAGTTATGAGTAAGGCAAGTGCCTTATCCCCTGTACAATAGCTCTGTCCATATTTTTCTCTTCTTTTTGTTTTTATGCGGGAGTCATACCCACTGCTGCTCAGGGAGTTCTCCTTGCTCTGCACACAGGAATCACTCCTGGTGGTACTTGGGTGACCACATGGGATGCTAGGGATTGAACTCAGGTCGGCTGTGTGCAAGGTAAACTCCCTACCCACTGTGCTATTGCTCCAATCCCCTTATTTTTCTTTTTCATAGTGACACCAGGGTAACACCCAGCAGTGCTGGGGAACAAGGGACCATGCAGTGCTGGGCTCACTCATGCTAGGCATGTACTCCTCCACCTGAGCCATCTCCCCGGCCCCTGCCTTATTACTGTTTCGAAGAAACTATTCAAGAAACCAATTGTTCATCGAATAGGGATTCACAGTAGCTCAGTTCTTTCGCCACACGGCTGCACACTGCCAGCCTCTGGGGCTGACTTTGCCTGCGAAACAGCTTTCAATTATTTTTGTTATAATAAAAAATTTACAGTCTATGTCAATAGCAGATCACTGGTTAAAGATAAAACTTCTTTTTAAAAAAAATGCTGTTGAAACATGTTAATAGGAAAAAGTTTAGTGGAACTGTTTTGCAAAATCTCCCAACTCCGTGCATAGCTAAGATCTGATATCAGGGCTCACGTGTCACTCGTCAACACCCTGTCACCAGCACAACTACACCTCACACCAAAATTAGTTGCAACTGATTTTTTTTAAAGCTAATACATAAAAATCTAAACCATTAATGTGCTAAGAGAAAAACAGAAGCATTTGCACTGTACTCTTACAGTGGAGAAGACCTACTTACTAACCACAGAACCATAATAGAAAGCCATCTATTGGTCTAAATAAAATTGACCTTATAGGAGGGTAGGGAGTTTGCCTTGCACACAGCCAACCTGGGTTCTATCCCCGGCATCCCATATGGTACCCCAAGCACCAGCAGGAGTGACCCCTGAGAGAAGAACCAGAAGTGACCCCTGAGTACAGCCAGGTGTGACCCCAAAGCCAAACAAACTAACAATCCCTGGCACCTCATGTGGTTCCCCATACCCTGCAAGGAGAGATCCCTGTATGCAGAGCCAGGACCAATCCTGAGCACTGGTGGGTGTGGTCCCTCCCCCAGACCCCCAAAAACAACCTTTTTCCCTGTGATTATAAAGGGAGCGATAGTACAAGGATTAGCTTATCTTGCATGCAGCTGTGCCCAGTTTGATCCCCAGCATCGCATACAATCCCCCCAGCACTGCCAAGAGTGAATCCTGAGCACCACTGGGTGTGGCCCAAACACCCATCCACCTCCCCTCCCCTCAAAAAAAAGAAGAAAATGATAAAAGAAAGGCATGTATAAGTCAACAACAATTGGAGCTGGAGCCATAGCACAGTGGGTAGGGCGTTTGCCTTGCACGCGGCCAACCCAGGCTTGATTCCCAGCATCACATATGGTCCCCTGAGCACCGTCAGGGGTAATTCCTGAGTGCAGAGCCAGGAGTAACCCCTGTGCATCGCCGGGTGTGACCCAAAAAGCGGGAAAAAAAAGGTCAAACAACAATCAACACGGGGAAAAAATCATATATTTGACCACAACATACTTGCTAGTCTTGGGGTCAGAGCAATAGAAAAGCGGGTAAGGTGCTTACCCTGGACACGGCAGACTGGGGTTGGATCCCCACACCCCACATGATCCCCTGAGCACCAGGGTAACTCCTGAACATCACTGGGTGTGCTCCCCCCCCAAAAAAAAAAACCCAAAAACAAATAAAAACAAAGAACTAGTCTTCAAGGTGGGCACACGGAACCCAAAGCCTCGCTGAAGAGTTAAGACACAGGCGGGACTGGAGATCTGTTGTTCCCTCAATGGGCTGCACCCACCTGGTCCTGAGGCCTCTTCACTCTCTCTGGCCTGGAGGTTCCAGCATGTGTCTGCGAAGAGCCACATAGCAAAAGTCTTCAGCAGGCGAATGCACAGAGGCCCTCTGCTCACATTGAACCGTGCTGCCCCGAAGTTCAGCACTGAAGTCCTAGCTCCCAGACCTCAGAATGTGACCCCATTAGAAAAGAGGGGAACAGTGGATGTGCTGAAGTGAGATGAGGTCACCCTGTGTATAGGCCCTGTGGCTGCAGGACTGGTGTCCTGATGAAAAGGTGGCATTTGGACACAAACACACACAGGGAGAGAGTCATGTGGACTTCAGCACAGAGCTGGGGGGATATACACAGACAAGCCAAAAGAATGCCAGAAGGTGCTACAAGACACTAGTGGGCTGGCAAGGATCAATTCTCTCTCTCTCTGCTTCTGGGACCCCCCTCCTACCACACCTGCCCACACCTCGGACTTTCAGCTAGGAAATCAACTTCTGCGGTTTCACCACTCAGCAGGACTTGGTTCTGGCCACCTTAGCAATGATTACATCCTTTGTGGCCCAGCTACAAAGTGGGGAGGAGAAGCTGGAGTGATAGCATAGCAGGTAGGGAGTTTGCCTTGTACACAGCCAACCCAGGTTCAATTTCCAGCATCCCGTATGGTTCCCTGAGCAATGCCAGGAGTAATTCCTGAGTGCATGAGCCAGGAGTAACGCCTGTGCATCACCGGGTGTGACCCAAAAAGAATAAAAAAGGGGGGCTAGGAATCAGGGTCCACAGGGCAGAATCGTGAGTCATCCTTGGAGGACTGGAAGCAGCTAAATGTCTACTGTGACAAGCTCCCTGCTATAGGGACTGAAGAGATAGTACAGCGGGTAAGACCCAGGCTGGATCCCCAGCACTATGTATGGTCTCCTGAGCACAGAGCCAAGAGTAAGCCTTACTACTGCCAAGTGTGGCCTCAAACCAAAACAAAACAAAAACATCTGCATAAATGGATTACACAGTACCTTCGTGTAATGGAATCTTCCCAGCTGAATGTTTTACCATAAGGAATAACATAACATGCCATGATTGGAATTAGAGGTTCATTATGTGTTATTTATTTATTTATTTATTTATTGCAATTGAGGATACACCCAATGATGCTCAGGGCTCATTCCTTGTTCTGTGCTCAGGAATTACTCCTGGTGGGGCTCAGGGGACCACATGGGATGCCGGGGATCAAGCCCAGGTTGGCCGTGTGCAAGGCAACCATCCTATGCGCTGTGCTCTCTCTCCCACTCAAAGGCTCATTATTATTGGTTATATAGAGGACCTCGCTTGGATAAAAATAAAAAACAAAGCAGAATATATTTGTGCGGATCTATACTTGCAGGTGTTTGGATCCTATCAGGAAAGGTACATAAGAAACTGGTAACTTCCGTGGTTCCTGAGGAGCAGACTTACTCTAAGAGCTGTGAAATAGAGATGTGGGCTCTACTATAAACACACCTGTCACATTTGAAACTTTTCCATTGTTTATGTATCACCTGCTCAAAAAAATTAAAAAAAGCTTATGTAGAACATCAAGATGTCTCTAGTACTTCAAAAACAAACAGTAGCAGAGAAAAATATAGCCATTTTAGCTTTTCATCTTTTGAAAATAACAGCTATTCATACCTGGAATGGGTTATTTGAAAAGATAATATCTTCTCTCTTATCTCTTCATTTAGAAACAAAGCACATTACTAAGGGTTTTATACTTTCCAGATAATGAATTAATATTTCACTTATTTTGAATGTTCTATATCATTCCGGCAATTTTTTTACATCTACAGATAATTTTTCTTTTACTTAATAAATCAGATACTTAACCATTATCTCTAATTTAATATTTTTTAACACAAACCAACATTATCTTTTTAGGATCAAACACATTTTGTGTTGTTGAGAGAGAGTACAGTGGGTAGGGCCCTTGCCTTGCATGCAGCTAACCTGGATTTGATCCCCAGCACCCTAAATGGGCTCCTGAGCCCTGCCAGGGGTCATCCCTGAGCACAGAGCTAGAAGTAAGTCCTGAGTATAGTCAGGTGTGCCCTCCCAAATGAAACAAAACAAACAACAACAACAAAAAATCACTTTTATAGGTATACTTAGATTCTCCTCACTCTTACTAAATTGCATATTTCATGTAAAATTTAAATGTATTAACAGAATTTTTATCCTATTAATTTTAAAGCGTATGTGTTTGTTTAAAATGTACAGGTTTTGGGGGCTGGAGCAAAAACACAGAGGGTAGAGCGTTTGCCTTGCACCGGCCGACCCGGGTTCAATTCCCAGCATCCCATATGGTCCCCTGAGCACTGCCAGGAGTGATTCCTGAGTGCAGAGCCAGGAATAACCCCTGTGCACCACAGGGTGTGACCCAAAAACCAAAATAAATAAATAAATAAAATGTACAGGTTTTGAAAATATTTTAATCAACTTAGCTTGATTGACAATTTTGTGGAATTTCAGGATTTAGCTTTAGTCATCTATATGAGTATAGGTGTCACCATCTCCACAATCAAAAAAGATCTCTCGGGGGGCTGGAGCGATAGCACAGCGGGTAGGGCGTTTGCCTTGCACGCAGCCAACATGGCTGATACAGGTTCGATTCCCAGCATCCCATATGATCCTCCAAGCACCACCAGGAGCAATTCCTGAGTGCATGAGCCAAGAGTAACCCCTGAGCATCGCTGGGTGTGACCCAAAAAGCAAAAAAAAAAAAAACAAAAAAACAAATACAAAAACAAAAAAGATCTCTCTAATATGATATATTTAAAATATATATATGGTGGTAAAGGTAAAGGTAATCCTGGGTGATACTTGTAGTAACGTCTCCATTGGAGACTTGGTTGTTACTGTGTCTGGCATATCGAATACTCTCGGTAGCTTGCCGGGCTCTCCGAGAGGGGCGGAGGAATCGAACTCGGGTCGGCCATGTTGGCCGCTTGTAAGGCGGACGCCCTACCAGCTGTGCTATCGCTCCAGCTATATATATGGTGAGCTGGCGTAATAGTACAGGGGCTAAGATGCGTATCCCACATATGGTTGCACCGAGCTCTGCCCGAGCCAGGAGTAAGCCTGGAGAGCAGTGGGTCTGACTCAAATACCCTCCCCACCATCCCCAAAAGGACACTTTAAAAAATAATTTAAAAGCGTAGTAAAAAAATGCCAAAGGTATCAGATGGAATTGTTTGTCTATAGAACTGGGGGGTGGGGATAGATGGGAGGATCCTCGGGACATTGGCAGAGGGAAGTGCCTGGTGATAGGTGTGGATTTGGAACCACAGAGGCAAGAAAGTCTAACTCACAGTATCATACATCACAGTATCTCAATGAAATGGTGGGGGAAAGATGGACTTGAGTGATAGTACAGCAGGTAGGGTGTTTGCCTTGCACACACCTGACCTGGTTGGACCCCTGATACTCCATAAAGACCCCGAGACCTGCCAAGAGTGATCCCCGAGCACAGAGCCAGGACAAAGCTCTGAGCACAGCTGGATGTGACCCAACCTCCAAAATAGAAATAAAACACAAAAATTATGTTTTAAATAATTAAGTAGGACCAAAGCAAGAGTACAGTGGGTAGGACATTTGCCTTGCAGGCAGCTGACCTGGTTCCATCCCTGCCATTCTGAATGGTCCCCCAGGCTCACCAGGAGCGATATCTGAGTGCAGAGTCAGGGCTAAGCTCTCAGCACAGCCTGGTGTGTTGCCAAAACAAACAAACAAACAAACAAACAAGCTAAGTAATTCACAAAAATGAAGCACAAAATGCATGAATTCCAAGTTGTCTAGTATCAAAAGTAAGTATATCTATTTTTTAATTCAAAGCATGAGTGAAGTTTTGGTCTGTCATGATCATTTCAGCATATATCCAGTTCCCAAAGAGGTCTGACAAAATATTGTAATTCATTGGTACGTAGCTCTTGCTTTTCTTTGTAAAGTTAATTTAAATTCTATTAAACAATAGATATCACTTATCAAAATGAAAAGGTCAAAAGTGACCTATGAGAATAATGAATTTTTCAACCCTACACTTGCTAATACAATCTTTGGGATCAGCTGATCTAAAATAAAAGAAATTTTCACAGAACATCTTCCTGGGCTGGGGATATATGCGTCTCTGCTCGGGGCAGATGCATCCCATGAATGAGGCCAGCTGAGTCCTTGTTTGGCAAAGATGATGAAGTAACTAGTTTTTAATGAAAGAAAAAAAAGTTGGGGGTTGATGGATTGGAGAGATAGTACAGTGTGCAGGGCCTTGCCTGGCTTTGATCCCTGACACCCCATAGGGTCCCCTGAGCCCTGTCAAGAATAATCCCTGAGCACAGCCAGGTTGGCCCCAAAGCCCAACTAATAGGGGGCTGAGATGATGATGACTGTAGGAACAACGTGAGAATCCCCCAGTGCAGAGGCAGCTTGGGTTGGTGTTTCTGGAAGCTGTGACCCACACAACTCGGAGGATCTGTCCTAGGAGCGGCCTTCTCTGAGGCTAAGATTTCTAGCCCTATTGATTTCTACCCCTATTGATTGTGACCGCACCTATGTGTAATTGTTTCCCCAATTCCTCTTGGAGAGAGATATAAGGAGACGGTAGATTGGACAGGGGGGGCAGAGACGAGGAGAGACAGAGAGAGACAGGAGCAGAGACAGATGAGGAGAGAATCAGAATAAACTACGACTAATACCAACCAGCCTGGCCCTCGTTCCTTCCTCCGCCTGACCATCGCCATCGACCTCCCCCGGGGGAGAAGGGTGAGACTACCGAACGCGGGCGGCGGGAGAGATAGAGCCACCGCCGCTGTGTGGGTGCAGCGTGCCCCCCCCTTTGTGTGAGTTTACACATCCCAGTAGAGGGACTGGTAGACCAGAATCTCGTGGAGACATTCTCCCAGCTGTCTAGGTCAGCCTTTTGGAAACCACAAAAACAGCCTCATCATCTCTGAGCCTCAGAACCTTGAGGCTAGAGGAGAGGTCCAGCCTCTGCCTTCACCATCTACTCCTTGGGCTGTGCACGCCACGGCCTCTCTCATGGCTTGGGGTGAAGAAAGCAGGTGAGAAGAGGACCGCCACTAAGACTCTGAGATTTACTCTTGCTTTAAGGGGCCAGGGTGGCTAACACAGGGCTGGGGAAAAGTGTGCCTGTGTGTATGTGCGTGTGTGTGTGTGTGTGCACGCGTGCGCGCACGCGTGAGTGTGTATATGTCTGTATGTGTGCGTGTGTCTGTGTGTATCTATGTGTGTGTCTGTGTGTGCATGTGTGTCTGTGTGTGCCTGTGTATGTGTGTCTCTGTGTGTCTGTGTGTATGTGTGTGTGTATATGTCTGTGTGTCTGTGTGTGTGAGAGTGTGTGCTTGTGTGTGCATGTGTGTGTATCTGTGTGTCTATGTGTGTATGTCTCTGTGTGTGTGTGTGTGTGTCTGTGCATATGTCTGTGTGTGTCTGTGTGTGTGTTGTGGGGGGTGCTGTACCTTTGGTGGCAGGGAAGACTCAGACAGTTCCACCTTGACATGGCTATGTGGCCTTCCAGACCTGCATCCCTAGCTGTAAATAAAGGCAAATCTTGCCATTCTCCCTCCAAAAAATAGATGAGGTCCTTGGTTGAAGCTCAGTGATCAAGCACTTGTCGTTGCCTGCAGGGATCCTGGGTTCCATCCCCAGCATCACAAAGAAAAAAACGGGAAAGACAAGGAAAGAAAGAAAACCAGAAGAGAAAAAAGAAGGCATCAAAATTCAAACATTTCAGCGATAGCTATGGAATGTCAGGAATGTGTGGACAGCATCAGAAGGCCCTACAAAGTAGCTCTGAAACCTAGGAAAGGGGCTCGAGGGAGCACAGCAGGTAGGACACGCACTGTCTACGCCACTGACCCAGGTTCCATACCCAGAACCGCAGCTGGTCCCCTGAGTCTTGCCTGGAGTGATCCCTGAGTGCAGAGCCAGGAGTAAGCCCTGAGCACAGCCGGGTGTGGCCCAAACCCAAATGAAAGCAAAAAACAAACAAACAAAACCTTGGGCAAATCCCATGCCCTCAGTGAACCTTAGTTTCACCTGATGTCAGAGGAGAAAGTTGAGAGAGTACAACAGGTTAGGGTACTGGCCTGCACATGGCCAGCCCAGGTTCAATCTCACACATCCCATCTGGTCCCCAGAGCCCGCCAGGAGTGATCCCTGAGTACTGCTGAATGTGACCATAAGTGAATAAAGAAATAAATGCTGAGTCAGACCAAACATTTGTTGGCCTTTTCAACACACAACTGCCTCATTATTTCCAAACCACACGCTTTAAAAGATTTTATCCCTTAGGTGGTACTTAGGCAACTAGTAACTAATCACCGTTGCTGCTAAAAGGATATTTTGGGTTCTGAGTGAGTGATAGAATGTAGGTAAGGTTTGCCAAGGACTCATGTTCTTCCAGTCCACTGGCACTGCCTATAGTGGACCACTTACTCTATCTCATTTGTGATTGGCAGAAAACAGGAGTCGGGGCTGGAGAGACAGTGAGGTAAGGCACTTAACCTCAAGGTTGCTGGCCCCAGTTCAGTCACTGTCACTGCATGTGTTC
Organism: Sorex fumeus; assembly: GCF_029834395.1. Lineage (NCBI taxonomy): Eukaryota > Metazoa > Chordata > Mammalia > Eulipotyphla > Soricidae > Sorex > Sorex fumeus. Next base: position 52,440,388 of record NW_026606104.1, read on the forward strand.
CCCCAGTCACAGGCCCAGAAATAGCCCCTGAGCATGACTGGATGTGTGAGAGACGAGAGAGGAGGGGAGAAGAGGGGAGGGGAGGGGAGGGGAGGGGAGGGGGGAGAAGAGAAGATAGAAGAGGAGTGGAGAGGAGAGGAGAGAGGAGGGAAGGGGAGGGGAGGGGAGGGAGAAAAGGAGAGGGGAGGGGAAGGGAAAGGGGAGGGGAGGGGAGACAATACAGCTAGTTGGGAATTTGCCCTGCACACAGTCAACCCAGATTTGAACCCTAGCACCCCATATGGTCCCCTCAGCATCACCAGAAGTGATCTCTGAGAACATCAGAAGTAACCAAAGAATGAAAGAAAGAAAGAAAGAAAGAAAGAAAGAAAGAAAGAAAGAAAGAAAGGGAGGGAGGGAGGGAGGGAGAAAGGAAGGAAGGAAGGAAGGAAGGAAGGAAGGAAGGAAGGAAGAGGCAGGGAGGGAGAAAGGGTGAGAGAGAGAGAAAGAATCCAAAGACCCCAGATGAGACTCGTGGACTCTGCTTTCCTGACCAACTACTCTAGCTCCGAGGATGACATGACTGATTTGCTTGAGCCAGTGAGGTCCCACTCCTGAAACAAGGCCATTCGTCGTGCCCTTAGGAAGGGGGCCTGGACTCAGGGTGCCAGAGAGGCCCCCAGAGTGTGGCGGGTGGCGTCCATGCTCTTAGCCTGCCCATCAGCATGTGAGCACCATGGTACTGACCACAAGGACCTCGTGAGCTGGTCTCGATGACAACCCTATCTGTAGTGGTCACACAAACACGTGCGCTGACGTCAGCCCTGGCTGTGGTTAGAACAGGCCGACATGCGAGTTCATCTCGGGCCAGCTTTCCTTCCCCTTCCCGTCAGCATCTGGGGTGGGGCGGGGGGTACTGCAGGTAAAACTCAGACTCCGGGCTCCTGCCCTCTGCCTGCCCTTTCCAGACGCACAGAGAGTTGTGAGTTCCGGAGGTACCCACAGCCAAGCTTCCCAGAACCTCTGCAGCCCCCTCGTGCGTGGACCATTAGGCAGCCCCACCATCGGGGCCAGGTCCTGCCGCAGTCAGGCGGGGAGAGAGCAGCATTGCAGACCATTCAGGTTCAGGGTGGGAGCACCGCGTGAAGGGAGGGGGTGTGAACCCCAGGCCAGCCCATCCCAACCTCAGATCAGGGGCTGCCTTCAGGGATCTCAAGGTGGTGTTCCCCAGTGCAGATCGGAGAGCGGTGAACCCCAGGACTGAGGGTCACGCTCTCTGCACACCTTCTGGCCTTTGTGGAATTCTCTCTGACCCTTCCCGACAGTGACTTTGGGGTGGGAGGGAGGGCTGGGGACTCAACCCTTCATCTCCCCTAGGCCCCACCCATTCCTGCAGCAACCACCAGGTAAGGGACACAGAGCATGGCCCACAGGAGGACTTGCCAAGCTCCTATCCTCCCCAAGCCCCACTCTCTTGGCCACACACTACTTGAGAGGCCCCAAGCCGGGTGCAGGGCACCAGGCACCGGGCAGCAGACACTGGCTACCAGACCGGACACTGGGTGTTCTCTCTTGCTTGCTTTTTTGGCGATCAGATGTTAAAGAGGAAGGAAGAAGGAGCTCTGTGTGTTTTCTTTTGTTCTGTTCTGTTTCATTTTGTTTCATGGTTGGTTCATGCACGCCAGGCATGTGGTGTGCCAACGAGCCACATCCCGACCCCCCGGGTCCGCAGTTGCTCTGACCACCTGCGCATCTGAACCACATGTGGGAGGCAAGTGGGGTCAGGGGTATCCAGGATGGGGAAATCCTGGCAAGGCCCAGTCACAGCTTTGCCTGAAAACTCTTGCTAGGGGGCCAGAAGCATCACCTGTCCCTTTCCCTGTCCCCGGCTATAAACCAAAGGTTTCAGGCTAATCGGGCTCCATGGGGCTTTCCAGCCCTCAGCGTCCAGAGGGTAAGTACTCAAGGTTTATATAGAGGGAGTGGGGAGCTGGCTGCAAGGGAGCAGGGCGTGCAGGGAGATAAAGGGAGGGAGAAGTTGGGAGGGCCACCTGCCGGGGCCCCGTAGACCAAAAGGCATGTTTAGATTTTGGTCGCTATCTCCAAACGAGGTTATTCTAAGTCTCATATTACATAAAATGTGTGTGTGTACACGCACATGCACAGAGACTCATTTATATGTACATAGTACCCTTATATAGAGCCGAGGCAGAGCTCAGTGGGCTGGAGCACATGCTTTGCCTACAGCAGGAGACTTGTGTTCAATCCTCAGTGCCGTATGGACCCCTGAGCACTGCCAGGAGTGACCCCCAAACACCAAGTCAGGAGAGTCCCAAGCACAACCAGGTATAGCCCAACCCCTTCCAGAGTACGTATACAGTCAGAGACACAGACACACGTGTGTGTGTGTATACACACATATATGTACATGTGTATATATATACATATGTACATGTGTATATATATATATACACACATGTGGGCTGGAGTGGTAGCACAGCGGTAGGGCGTTTGCCTTGCACGCAGCCAACATGGCCAACCCGAGTTTGATTCCTCCGCCCCTCTTGGAGAGCCCGGCAAGCTACCGAGAGTATCTCACCCACACGGTAGAGCCTGGCAAGCTCCCCGTGACGTATTCGATATGCCAGACACAGTAACAACAAAGTCTCCGATGGAGACGTTACTGGGCCTGCTCGAGCAAATCGATGAACAACGGGAGGCCTTTTACCTTTTTACCTTGTACCCATGTACTCACAGTCACATACACACACCTATACGTACACATTCTGATGGAATTGAACAAAGATATCGGTTCAGTCACCCAAACACACTGCCCGTAAGACCCAGGGAACCTGTTATTCTTTTTTTGTTATTTTAAAATTAAGTTTCTAGTCTGGGATTAATTTTAGCTTTACAGAAGCAGGACCAGATTGCAGAGTTCCCACACACCCCTCGTCCAGTCTCAGTTTCCCCTCAGTTACCATCTCACTGCCAGGAGACAATCGTCCGAACTAAGCCACGTCTTACTTACCATCCACTGCTGCTGACCAAAGTCCAGGCCGCCCTGGGCTGTGCAGCTTGGCCAGGAATGCGCTTTCCAATCCCGATGCACCCCTACTCCGGAGCAGGAGACACCGGCATCCTCTGGGCGCCCACAGGGCTATCCTGCCCAGGTGGCCACCACCTCCAGCTTTGAGTCCTACTCAGGTGTTCCGTTAGGGCCCCTTACTCAGTTAGGTGATTTGTTCACGTTCCCCCGTTGTGACCTTGCCATCCAGTGTCCCCCGCCCCTATATCTCAAGCCTGTCACTGAAGCCAGCACACACTCAAGGATGAGAAGCCTGCCCCCCTTCCCGGGGCCAGGACTGCCTGTGGTAGCTGGGACTCTCGCAGGGGGCCACACACGGAGGAGCCCAGGGGCTACTCCCAGAGGTGCTCAGGAAGCCTTTGGGTGACAGGGATCCAACCCAGGCCTCCTGCGTGGAGCATGTGCTGAGGTATTGAGCTTTCTTCAGGCCCCGGTGAGAATTCCTTCGTGCAGATTTTGCCTTTTTTCCTTTGGTTATGTATTTGGTAATTCATTACTGCCAGTAATGGGCCCACAGGGTTTGTCCCACAGCCTTGGGGACCTCATCTCTGACCCTGTTCTTGATTTTATTGCTCCGACTGTTGCAGGACCCTTCCAGAGCCTGTCGCTCAGAGACCTCCTCGCTTTGTGTTGAAGGGAACCTTCCAGAGCCTGTCGCTCAGAGACCCCCTCGTCTTGGTGCTTTGAGCCCTTCCTGGCACCTCAGTACTCCTCACCGGATGCCTTTCCCCAAGAAGCACCTTGGACAATCAGATTAACTGGCCAAGCGTCAGATCATGCACTGCTTCTGAATAGGCTGCAGAGAATTCCTTGGTCTGATTACTCTTCACATCCAACAGAGCCATTTTTGTAGTTCTGTGACAACTTTTCGTTGTTTCTTTCGCTTTTTTTTGTTTTTGTTACCACACCCAGTGGTATTCAAAGCTGACTCCTGACTCTCTGTTCACAGATTGCTCCTGGCAGGAGGGCTCAGGGGACCACATGAGGTGCCAGATATCAAACCTGGGTTGGCTATGTGCAAGGCAAACACCCTCCCCACTGAACTATCACTTTGTCCCCAGTTTTTTGTTGTTTTTCTTTGCTAATATCCCAGGAGCCTCAATTCACAGGAGAGCTGTGGCCCTTGGCCCCCCTTGCCTTCATTCATGCCTTGCTGAATTTCACCCCTGCTAAGGCTTGAGAGGGTTGGGAAGTGGGCGGGCGTGGGAGGCAGGGCCCCCCTACTCTCCCTAACCCTCGGTGACCCCAGAGATCTTGCTTCCCGTCAACCAGGCCCCCAGTTCAGGACGTGACCAGTCCTGGGACTCTGATCTGTGCACCGCCCCCACCCCATCCTCACCCCCGGAAGGCTCCAGGAAGTTGGCAGACTCAGCTGCCAGAAAGGTTGTGGGGGAGGGTATGGGTTGGGCGCCATTCCATCCAGAGGGTTCCTGGGGTTTGAGGCTCAGATTTGCAAAAATCCAGCTGTAAGTGGAGCAGGGGTTCCCCGAAGCTGAAGCTGCCGTGGGTTCTGCAGAAGAGTCAGCTTCTGGGGAAAGAGTCCCTGGTAAGCCGGAAAGGAGCGAGACTGCTCACTCTGAGAGGGCAGGCAGCTGACTCATTGCCAGAGGCGGGCAGAGGTGGGGGGGGTGGCGGGGCAGGCAGAGGCCCAGCCTAGCCTAGCAGTGGGCCCAGCAGAGGTCCCAGGCAGGCCATCACGCCCGGCAGGGCACGTAGGGACAGAGTCAGGGGCCTGTGGGAGTGGATGAGGAAGACACTCAGCACATAGGGAATCTGGCGGGCCTCCCAGAGGAGGTGACATCATCATGTGAAAGCTGAATGGAAGTGCCCAAGCAGGGCAGCAGTTGGGGAGGAAAGAGGGGAGGACCCGCAGGAAGGAGCAGACGTAGAGGCACGGAACTGTCTGGAAGTGTGTGCGAGGCCCTGGCACGGTGCCCCTGCCTACTGAGGACTCAGAGAAGAGAGGCAGAACCACTGCGGCTGACTTAGCATCATGATGACGAGTATCTCTGACGTGCTGCTTCCGACTGGCGTGTTTTGTTTGTTTAGCTGGTTCTTATGCCACACCCGGCAGCACCGGGGTGGGGGTGGGGGAGCCGGAGCTCCTCTCAGCTCAGTGCTTGGGGGACTATCAGGGCTGGGGAGCTCCCCAGACCACTCTTTTTTTTTTTTCTTTTTGGGTCATGCCCGGTGATGCACAGGGTTACTCCCAGCTCTGCACTCAGGAATTACTCCTGGTGGTGCTTGGGGGGACCATATGGGATGCTGGGAATCGAACCTGGGTCGGCTGCACCCAAGACAAATGTCCTACCAGCTGTACTATTGCTCCGGCCCTGGTCCCTCTTTTTTAGTTTTTAGTTTTTGAGTTTTTGAGTCACACCTGGCCATGCTCAGGGGTTACTCCTGGCTCTGCACTCAGGAATTACTTCTGGGGGTGCTTGGGGGACCATATGGGATGTCGGGGATTGAACCCAGGTCAGTCATGTGCAAAGTCAGTGCCCTACTGCTGTACTACTATTTCTGCGGCCCGCCCCCTCTTTTTTTCCCTTTCCTTTCTTTTCTTTTCTTTTTTTTTTTTTTATGTAGGAGTACTGCTATTTATTCAGCCACTGATTAGCTGATTGAATTGGGCATGAACTCCACCTTACTATTTTTTTCATTTTTTATAATTTTATTTATTGAATCACCGTGAGAGCAGTTACAAAGCTTTCGGGTTTAAGTCTCTGTCATACAATGAAACACCCGTACCTTCACCAGTGCCCATTCTCCACCCCCAACAACCTCAGTATACCCCATTCCCACGCCCTCCCCCTACCTGTGGGGCAGATGACCTCCACATTACTCTCTCTCTCTCTACTTTGATCACATTCAATATTTTGACACCAGACCCACCATTATTATTTGAGATTTTACCCCAACGCTCAGATGTGTTGAAAAGGCAACAGTAGACAATTTGTTTTCTATTGCTGATTATGAATAACATATGATGTTGCATGGCTGCAGTAAAAAGGTAAAAGGTAAAGGCCCTCCCGTTGATCGTCGATTTGCTCGAGCGGGCCCAGTAACGTCTCCATTGGAGACTTTGTTGTTACTGTGTCTGGCATATCGAATACTCTCGGTAGCTTGCCGGGCTCTCCGAGAGGGGCGGAGGAATCGAACTCGGGTCGGCCATGTTGGCCGCTTGTAAGGCGAACGCCCTACCTGCTGTGCTATCGCTCCAGGCTGCAGTAGTGGCCGCACAATTTTGAAATTCCGAAATTTTAACACTTAAATCTGGAGGGATTTCTGCCAAAACCTGCTGGGTTCTGAGATTTGTTTCTGAGTCTCTGGGATCATGGCCATTAAGCAGCTTGATCAGGAGCCAGAAAGTCTGTTCATGGGCGGCAACTTGGGGTCTCGTTGGGACGGGGAGGAAAGGGCAGGTTCCACCCCCATCCCATGAGGTCCCACATGTGTCATCACTGAGTGCCCAAATCTGACTGTCCAATGGCCTCTGGAGAATGGCAGCCACCTAGGGGGAGCAGGCGGAGGGACAACACCCTTTCCCCCCTGGGGTGGCCCAGCGACAGTAACCTATTGTGGGTCTGGATACATTTCTGCCAAAAGCCACTGGGTTCCGAGATTTGTTTCTGAGTCTCTGGGATCATGGTCATTAAGCAGCTTGATCAGGAGCCAGAGAGGCCGTTCGTGAGCGGCGACTTGGGGTCTCATTGGGGTGGGGAGGGAAGGGTGGGATCCACCTCCATCCCATGAGGCCCCGCGTGTCTCATCACTGCTCTGCCCCCTCTTTTCTTCCTATCTAAAAGGTAGTCAATGGCCAAGGTCCCTGAGTTTTTCTAGAAAGGGGCTGGTGAAGAGTAGGGGTACAGCAGGGCTGCAGCAGATGTGAATGGGCATTGGCAGGGGCCTTTGCTTTCTGAATTGTCTGGGCCAGCCGCCCTGGGAGTGGCTTGGGGAGCCCAGATGAGGAGGCACTTTGCCCCTCTCAAGATGATCCATCTCCGCCTGCCTGGGGTCCTGGCTGTCGCGCCCACGATCTGCCTCCAGGAGCCATCTCAGCGCATCAATGGCTTTGATCCAGAGACACAGCAGTGAATCCCAGAAGACAGCAGCTTGCCGGAGATCTTTCCAGACCCGTTCCGAGTCAATTCCAAGAGGGCGCCTCAGATGGAGCGGGTGCGCCCTCTCCACCCACTCCAGATGAAACTCAATGGCTTCCAGAAGCAAAATACAGGTATGTGGGTTCAAGCATTAAGACTCCTGGCCACATGGCAGCAGCGGAGACTGGAGATGGATTGTCCCTTCTCATCTTCCCACCTGCTTGGGGTCCTGGCTATCATGCCCATGATCTGCCTCGGGGCACCATCTCAGCACATCCAACAGACTTGATCCAGAGACTCCCAAATGAATCTCAAAATGGATTCGCTCCCTACAGAGATGTCTCAGGACCCCAACCATTAGCAATTTTAGAATCCAGAAGCGCAACCTCTCATGATATTCAGAAAAAGCAATAGTAAATAAATTATCTAACATCTGCCCCTGGCAGGCAGGCTTGAATGGTGGTGGGAAAATTTGAAATAATGGTGGGAAGGTGGTGAGATTGGTGTTGGAATATTGAGTGTAATCAATTAATATGAACAAGCTTACAAAAATAAAATTTTTTAAAAAATGACTAGGCCCAGCAACACAGGAACTTTACCAGAGGAACCGCTTCAGGCCCCAACCTGAACAGCACACCCCTTCTTCCCAGGCCTTCTGTCTTCCAGGAATCAGAGGGGCTCAGGGTGGAGACGGTCTGCCTCGGGAAGGCCACCTGAATTCCAGCTTCACAGCTGTGGGTGGCTGGTCAAGGAAACCAACTTTCTAAGTTTCTGGGCACTCATGCTCTCAGCTGGACAGTTGCCTTAAGCTATGCACACGAGGGATCAGAGAGACAGTACAGTGGGGAGGGCATTCGCCCCTGTTGCAGCCGGGTTCGAGCCCCAGCATCTCATATAGTCCCATGAGCCTACCAGGAATGATTCCAGAGTGCAGAGCCAGCAGTAACTCCTGAGTATTGTCGGGTGTGACCCAAAGATCCCCTCTGCCCCGAAAAGAAAGAGGGGCTGGAGCAATAGCAAAGCAGGTAGGGTGATTGCTTTGCGTGCAACCAATCCAGATTCCATCCCCAGCATCCTATATGGTACCTTTTGAGCCCCACCTGGGGGTGGCAAAAATATTTTTTAAACGATTTGGACAAGAATATCCAAAGCATTCTCTGCAAGAGCTAAAAATGAAGTAAATAGATACAATCTACACACAAGAGGAAAGTGGATAAATAAGTAGTGGTACATTTCTGAAGGGCTGGAGCGATAGCACAGTGGATAGGGCGCCTTGCACGCGGCTGACCCGGGTTCGATTCCTCCGTCCCTCTCGAGAGCCCGGCAAGCTACCAAGAGTATCCCGCCCGCACAGCAGAGCCTGGCAAGCTCCCCGTATTTGTTATGCCAAAAAGCAGTAACAAGTCTCACAATGGAGACATTACTGGTGCCCACTTGAGCGAATTGGTGAACAATGGGAGGACAGTGCTACAGTGCTACATTTCTGAAATGGAGTATCAGTCAACAACAAAAGAAATAAAATATTTAGTTCATATAAATGGAATTTAAAAAATAATGTGTGACGGTTGGAATGATAGTAGAGTAGGTAGGGTGCTTGTCTTGCACATGGTTGACCTGGGTTCAATCCTCGGCACCCTGTAAGGTCCCCTCAGCATTGTCAGGAGTGATCCCAGAGCACAGAGTCAGGAGTAAGCCCTGAACACTGCCGGGTGTGCCCCCCAAATGAATAAGTAAATAAACTATTATGTGAGAAGGGTAAGTCATATAAGCAGGTGGAAGAGAATCCATTTGCACAATGTTAAAAATGTAAACAGGGGAGGGAGAGAGAATATAGCAGGTAAGGCGATTACCTTGCCTGTAGCTAAGATGGGTTTGATCCAGCACCCCATATGGTCTCCTGAGCACAGAGCCAAGCACTGCTCAGGATGGAGGGAAGGAAGGAAGGAAGGATGGAGGGAAGGAAGGAAGGAAGGAAGGAAGGGAGGAAGGAAGGGAGGGAGGGAGGGAGGGAGAGAGGGAGGGAGGAAGGGAGGGAGGAAGGGAGGAGGGAGAGGAAGGAAGAAGAGAGATTGAGGTTAGAGCAATAGTAAAGTGGGTAAGGCACTTGCTTTGATCACACTCTGGTTTGATCCCTGACATTCCATATGGTCCCCAGAGCCCCTAGGGGTGTTTCCTGAGTGCAGAGCTAGGAGCTACCCCTGAGCATTGCCAGATATGAAACCCCCCAAAATAGGAAGAAATGAATGTGATACTTAGGGGTTCCTTCAAAGGGAAATCAAGGGAACAACCACAATTTTAATGGGATGAATAATAACACAAGTAGGCCAGACAGAAATACTTCAGGATAAGGGCGAGGTTGGTTTGGGGGCACTGGAGGTTTTTAAATGACTGGTCTAAGCCTATTGGAGGGGAGCTTGGGGGCACACCTGGCAGTGCTGGGGACTCTTCCTGGCTCTGTGCTTAGGAATGCACTCCTGTCATTGCTCAGGGGACCGGGAGGTACCAGGAACGGAACTGGTGTTTAAACAGGCTCATGCAAGGCAAGCGCCCCACCTGCTGTACCATTACTTGGGCTCCAGGCTTTTTAATTATTTTTTTTACATGCCCTTCCCTTCTTTCCGTGCATATTGTTTTGCTTTGCATGAAGCCACACCTAGGGATGACTCCTGGCAGTCCTCGGTACTGGGGACTGGGGGTTGAGGTGGGGGGGACCATATCAGGTGCCGGGGATCAAACCCCGGTCTGTTGAGAACAGGTGCCTTGATCCCTGTTCTATCTCACTGGCCCGAGTCCGTGTTTGAAGTTATGAGATGAATCCATGGATATTTTGCTACCCTATTATGATTGCTTAAGTTGTGTATGCACACAGTGGCTTTCACCAAAGAAACCATTTTATAATGCTGGTGCTTGTGCTAACATGCCAGCAGTAAGAGAGACAGAAGTGATTGTGTGACATGTAGGAATGACTTTTGAGTGCTTTGACTGCCTGGATCTCAGCTTCCCCACTGGTGGCACTGCCAGGGCTTTGCTTCCTAGCTTGTGGGCTCCTTTGTACTCTCTCTCTCTGTCTCTGTCTCTGTCTCTGTCTCTCTCTCTCTCTCTCCCCCAGAGTTGAGGGCAGGTGCCAGGCCACACCCCCACGAGAAGTCTCCCCTTTCCCCTAGATCACTGGTGGTTTCAGAAGCGGCAAAGGTGGCATCTGGCACTCCGGAAAGAGACATCCTGGCCTCACCCCATCAGCTGGGCGAAAGCCTTTTCTGACTTTCTCCAAGGTTCCCGCACAGCGGTCCCGGGCAGGTGCTGGAGTGTGCAGGCTGTGAGGGCCCAGAGCCGGTTGTCCCGGGAACTTCACAAGCATCCTCCCGGCGGTGCCCCCGGAGGGGAAGGGACGCCCTAGCGTCCTCAGAGTGTGAGCACTCCGGGGAACACCAGCCTGCCCGCTGACGGTGTGATCATACTCAGGGAGCACTGGCCTGTCCTTGGCCAGCTTTTCTGCCGCTGTCCTTTGCTGGCTGTGCCTGCCAGCATTTCGCTCGCGGCGAGGTCATTTCAAGAAGGTACCTGGCCGTGGGGGCGGCCCGCCTGTGCCCGTCACCTGGCGAGCGCGCGGCTGTGCCAGGCCGCCTTTAGCGGCGCACGGGGGCCACCCGGGGCCCCGGTCGGTCGGGACGCACTCCGCAAACGGTCTCGGGTCGCGGGACTTGCCGGGCCCTGCCCGGGCACCCTGCGAGACGGCCCCGGGCCGGGCGCTGCCGTCCCGCGGGTCCGCCTGGGCAGGGCGGGCGCGCGCCCCCCGCCGGGGGAAGCCGGGCCGGCGAGCCGGGCCGGCAGGGGCGGAGCAGGAAGGGGCGGTGGCCGCTCCGCCCCTGCCGGGCTTCCGCATCGCGCTCCGCGGCCTTCCCGCCCCCCGGCCCCGGCCGTGAAAAGGCGCTGCGGGCCCGGGCTCGGGCTCGGCCCCATGGAGACGCCGCCGGCCGCGGGTGGCGCCGGGCGCGGTGAGGAGCGCGCGGCGGCGCGGGGGGCGCGGGGGCGCGCGGCGGGGCGGGGAGGGGAGGGGAGGGTGCCGGGGGGCCCCTCCGGCAGGGGAGGGACGTGGGGCCGGTCCCCGGCGGCCTCGCCGGCCGTCGGACACCCCCGCCCCCGGCTCTCCGACTTACACCGAGTTGGGGGGCGCCCCGGGCGCGCGGGGCTCGGGATCGGCCCCCCGCCGCGCCACCGGCGGCCCAGCAGAGTTTCCCAGCAACTTTTCTCGGCCGCCGTTTCTCCCCGAAACTTGGCCCGGCCCGGAACCTCGGGCCCGGGCCCGGAGCGCCCACGTCCCACCCGGGATTCCCTGGCCCCGCCCGGCCCGCGGCGGTGGGGGCGCGCCGAGGTCCTGCGAGGCCTCGCCGGGTTTCTGGGTCTCCGGACTTGGCGTGGGGGCTGGGGGTGGAGTCGTTCGGCCCAAGTTCAAAGCCTTGCGCCACTCGGGAACAGCTGCGTGATCGCGAGCTCAAGTTCTCCGTGCTGTGCTAGCCGTGCGTGGCTCGGGTTCGTCTCGGAGCTCACGGAAACGCCGATCGCTAGCTGGGGGGAACTTTGCGGCGCGCTCACGGGAGCAGTAATGCGTGATGGCTTTGCTTGCGCGCGCTCCGCTGCAGAGAGCGCCCTTCCGCACCCTGAAGACCTGTGGTTTCTCCCCCAGGAGCGGTGGCAGGTGCCTTGCCCAGGTCTGAGCTCTGAGTGGCCAGTGGAGAAAGGCCCACCCCCCTCCCCCAAGACCCCACACCCCCGCCATGAGTCTGTGGGAACTGGAAGACGGCCACAGCAGCCAAGGCACCGCCCGGCCGGCCCCGGCGCCTAGCCCGGACGAGGCATGGGCCACGGAGATGCAGATGAAGGTGGATTTTTTCCGGAAGCTGGGCTACTCCTCTGCTGAGATCCACAGCGTCCTGCAGAAGCTGGGGGTCCAGGCCGACACCAACACGGTGCTGGGTGAACTGGTGAAGCATGGGTCAGCGGCCCGAGCGTGAGCGCCAGGCCTCCCCAGACCCTGGCCCACAGCTCCCTCTGGTCCCTCGGGGAGGAGGTCCACCCAAAGTGCCCACCCTGGAGCCCTCTCCCCCAGAAGAGGACAAGGACGGCAGTGACTTGAGACCCGTGGTCATCGATGGGAGCAACGTGGCCATGAGGTATGTGTCTCATCAGTGGCCAAAACCCTGCAGAGGGCTGTGAACGTGGGTCCGTGGCAGAAAGCCGTCTGGCAAGGGCAAGTCCCTGGGTTCAAGCCCTGGCACAGGGCCGGAGAGATCTGTGCAGACGGTAAAGCGCTTTCCTTCCATGTTGCCGACCCCAATTCGATCCCCGGCACTGCCTCTGGTCCCCCAAGCACCACCAGGACTGACCCCCTGAGCGCCCAGCTAGGAGTACTTCTGAGCACTGCCCAAAATCCACACCAGAAACGTACCAGATGGTGGCCAGTGGCCGGGAATGGCGACCGGGTACCTCAGGCAGGAAGGCCACCGCCGTGTCCAGGAGAAGGAAGGGGCTTTTTTTGGAGGTCCCACCGTGTGTCAGGCAGCGACTGTTATCCTTGCCACATATCGGGACTGTTTTGGTTGAGACTGGGGCTCCCGGACTGGCGTGGGGACACACTCCTGTTGAGTGGGAGAGGGCTGCAGCCCCAGCTCCTGAGCCACCCTGAGCATGAACACTTCCCGCCTTGGGCAGCAGATGGGCATGTGGGAGGGTCAGTGTGTCCAGCCTCCAGCCTGTCCCCTCCTCTGAGCCCGGGGCCACTGGAGCCATGAGTGCCCAGAACACATGGCACCCCCGCCTCCCCAGGGAGTCGGCACTGGCCCCCAACCCCACAGGGCCTGTGACTGTGGCCGGCCTCTGGGCCCACGGAACAGGCCCTGCTCCAGAGGAGTCTCGGTGGCCTCCAGATCTGGCTCCAGGCCTGGGGACCTTAGAGTAGCTTCGGGAAAGCGGGGACTTGAGTCTCTCCAGGGAGCCAGAACCGCCTGGGCAGGTCTGACCTCAAGGGCTCCCCAGGTCAGCCCCCAGAGTATGCTGCCGGGGCTCCCAGGGGGTGTCGCCGACCCCAGGGAGCCCCATCCTCTGGCGCTGCTTTCTCCCCGTCCCTCCAGCCAGCTGGTGAGTCAGGGCTTGGGTGGATCATTCACCAGGAAAAGTTCCTGTGGGTGTGAACGGGGAGACCCCGACCTGGGGCCGGAAGGGCGCCTCCCTAGGCAATCCAGGACTGGCCCCGGTGGAGCGTAGCTGATTTGCCTCTTCGCTTGTTTCCAGCCCTGGGCTGCCGGGCAAGTCAGCTGTCTGGCTGGTCGGGGCACCTGGCTTGTGAGCCTCTTGCTCCAGCCTCTGGAATGGGTCGAGGCTTGCTGGGAGGTGGAGGAAGCCTTCTGTGTTTGGAGAGTTTGGGGTCCATGGCCGTGCGTAGGGCACCAGCTGGGGTGGATGCTGACCCCTTCCTCTGGGGAGGGGTGGGGGCCATGTGCTGGGTGTGCTTTGATCCCGCAGGAGGAGGGGCCTGGGAGGGGGGAGGGGCCGCGGTGCAGGGGGTGGCCCCCAGAGTTTGCGCAAAGCTGTTGGGGGTTTCTGAGCTGGGGCTCAAGCCGGAGGGGAATTCCAGCCCGAGACTTCCTGTCTCAGCTGTTACTGGGTTCCTGCCCTGCCACCCCTCCCCCCCTCTGCCTGGCAGGCGGGCCAGCCCCCATCATATGCAAATCGTGGGGAAATTCACCTCTGTTTCCTTCTAAGGGAATTTTTCTCCCTGCGCTGGGCCCAGATGGGGAGATATTCTCACTCATCCAGTGTGCCTGGCCGGACCTGCCCTCTGTCCTGGCAGGAGTGGGCTGAGCTGGAACCTCCTGGATACCGGCACCTCCTCTCCCCCATCTGGCTGGCCCATAGCAGGGGCGGGGTGGAGGGGGGAGGGAGGGCTGCCAGGCCCATAGGACTGCAGTAGGGCTGTGAGAGGCTTCCCTCTATCTTTTTAGTTTGTTTTGGGGCCACACCCGGCAGTGCTCAGGGCTTCCTTCTGGCTCTGTACTCAGGGATCCCTCCTAATGGGGACCAACCACATGGGATGCCGGGGATTGAACCCAGGTCGGTCAAGAGCAAGGCAGGTGCCCTCCCTGTGTGCTGTCCTGTGACTCTGGTCTGGAACTCCCCTCTGTCTTTCGTGCCCTCCAAGCTGCAGCAAGAGGCTCACGTGGGCTGGAGGGAGGTGTTCCTGTCCTGGGCGGGCAGGGTCTGGACTGTCCCCTGGAGGGACTCTAACAAGAGCGAGGCTCTGCCTGCCGCTCAGGGAGTGCCCTGGAAGCTGGGCACTGGTGAGGCTGTATTCAGTCATGTGGCTTATTTGGGACTCAGGTTCCCAGCTGCATCCCTGGGCGCTCTCCTTGCGGGACTGCCGTAGAGAGAGGGACCACAGTGTCTGGGACGGGGCACCTACAGCCCATCGCAGCTCTAGGATAGCGTCCCTAGGGACCATGGCCTCTCACTGGTGACCAGATCATACGGCGGTATGCCCCCGACATCCTGGCATCCCGTGCAGTCCTAGGGCCTGAAGCTGCTGGCTGAGGCTGGACATGTGCAGGCATTCACGTGCCCAGAGGAGTGACTGGCTGCAGTGCACAGATGGTACCCTGGAGGCAGGCAGAGCCGAGGGCCCGGGAATGGAGGGAAGAGATAGGGGGATTGTGAGCACTGTGAAGACAGACCAAACAGGAAAGGCTTCTAGGAGGTGGTGCCATGTTCCTTGAGTCCTCGAGGAGAAGGAAGACCATGCTGGCCGCGTGCTTTCTCCCGCTTACGGCTTGCCTCCCCTCAAAGCCCAACCCAAATCCCTGAGTTCTCTTCTCCCGGATGCGGATGCTTCTAGGGTCTTGCAGTCCAAGCTCCGTCTGTGATGCCGCGCTGGGCGCCTTGAGCAGACACGGGGAGCTGGACTTCCCTTTCCGTACAAGTTCTCTGAGGAGCAGCCTGGAGTGCACGGGTGCTGCACCCCCATGGACAGAGCAGACTCCCACTCACCTGCACTGTCCCCGCACTGTCCCTGTGGCAGGTTGGCAAGGGCTTTGGGCATCCCTGCGGAGAAGGGTGTCCTGTCCCCTCCCCTCCTATGAGCCTGAGCACCTTGCTGTGGTCACGGGTTTCTCCTGCAGAAGGGGGGAGGTGGGGCAGGCAGGCCTTGAAGGTGTTCCTTCCTCCCTACCCTGCTTGCAGGACACAGATCTGGGTGCCCAGTGCTCGGTTTCCTCCAGGCCAGGCTCTCCACGGATGGAAGCACTTGGCCTTTCGGGCTGGACTTTGCCTCCCCAACAATTCAGAGATCCTCAGACCCTGCTGCCCCCACCGTACCACACCCCCGCCCCCCTGCCCGTCCGCCCAGCCTCACTGCCCCTAGCTGTCCCGTAGCCCCACACCCTCTTCCCGCCTCACACCCCATAGTCAGCCACAGGATGTGGTCGGCATTGGACTTGACTCTTTTGCGTAACGTTGATTCTGTTCATTTTGCCAAATCAGTCTGAGTTGTACCAACCGGGGGTGTGTACGAGGCTGGGGCTGCGGGGGAGGGACCCCCCCCCCAGCAAGACACCTGCCAGCGCCCCTCCCTCCCAGGAAACCAGTTGCCACCGCCTCCCTACCTGGTGCCTCCAGCACCCAGGAAGAGAGGCCGAGGGCCCTCTGAGGAGTTTGTAGACTTTGAGCTCGTTTTACAGAGAGCCCTCCTAAGGCCTCCCAGCAATGCTGGGGTGTTGGCCCTGCTCCTCTGGGGAGGGGTCAGCGCAGAGCAGCAGACAGGGCGGGGCCCATGTTTGGGGGAATCTGCTGTCTTGGGAGGAAGTGCCAAGTCCTTTCCCTTTCACACTGACAGGCTCCTGAGCCCATGTCCCCGCCCATCCCTGTTCTGTCACCGCTGGTGAGGGCCCCTTGTCCTCCTCCGGCCCTGGCCCTGGGTTTTGCAGGCTGGACTTTAATCCCCTGGACTCCAGGGCGGCAGCCAGAGCGGGAGGGGTGGGTGGTGACTCAGTCCGCCTGTGGCCATGTGGCCGTGTGTCCCCAGCCCTGGCACCCGGGCGAGGCAGGAACCAGAGTCTCCCTACGCCTTTCCCCACCCCCAGGTGTGTTGCAAGGGCCCAACACCCTCTCCCCCACCCCCCCACCCCCCAGCGGTGCTGCCGGATTCCTGGGCGGCTCCTCTCTGACGGGAGATGGGAGCGCAGGGAAAGTCCCTGTCATCGGGTCGGGCCATCCCGGTAGGCCAGGTGGACGAGTGCCATGCAGAGCAGCAGGGCGGGCTGGGGGAGCACGGGCTGAGCCCCCCAGGCATCAGGCCTGTCTGACCTGCCCCTCCTCTCACCCCAGCCACGGGAACAAGGAGGTCTTCTCCTGCCGGGGCATCCTGCTGGCGGTGAACTGGTTCCTGGAGCGGGGCCACGCGGACATCACAGTGTTCGTCCCATCCTGGAGGAAGGAGCAGCCGAGGCCGGACGTGCCCATCACAGGTGAGCAGCTTCTCCTGTCCCTCTGGCGACTGCCCAGGCTGCTGGTCCAGCACCTCTTTTCTGGCTTTGGCTGCACCCCACGTCCCTGCTGACAGTTGCTGCTGGAGTCGCTGTGTTTGGCCTCAGCCTCCAGGCACTGGCTCTGTCCTCAGACCCACGGGGCCCTGTCCACAGCCCCAGTGACAGGGCCACCACTGGGACCTGGACATGCCCCGGCCTCCCCACCACCACAGGACAGCCTAGATGCCCAGAGCGAACTCCTGGGGGTAAAGACCGAATTTCTGTCCCTCGGTGAGCTCAAGTGTCTTGACAATGCAGGGGAAAGCCAGGACATCCTCCACCCCTGGGCCCAGCCACATACCCTTAGGGATGGGCAGGGCGGCTGCACCCCTAGCTCAGCAGACCTGAAATCTGAGGGAGATGGAGGGGCGCCGGCTTTGCAGCAGGCTCCCCTGCTGAGCGGGACCTGCCAGGGCACCCCGGCGCTAACTGCAGGTGAGGGGCTGGCAGTGGAGTGTCCGGGCAGAGCCGGTTCCCGTGGGCCTGGAGTCAGCGCCCTGGGCTGACTCCAGCCTTGAGTCCTAACTCGTGCCCTGGCCTCTGCCCCCCACCCCACCCCACCCAGACCAGCACATCCTGCGGGAGCTGGAGAAGAAGAAGATCCTGGTGTTCACGCCCTCGCGGCGCGTCGGGGGCAAGCGGGTGGTGTGCTACGACGACCGCTTCATCGTCAAGCTGGCCTACGAGTCCGACGGGGTGGTGGTCTCCAACGACACCTACCGCGACCTGCAGGGCGAGCGGCAGGAGTGGAAGCGCTTCATCGAGGAGCGGCTGCTCATGTACTCCTTCGTCAACGACAAGTGCGTGGACGACCAGCGGGGAGGTGGCGTGGGGAAGGCGGGGATTTCATCTGGGCGCCCAGGGTGGTAGTGGCCAGATGGTAGTGGTCAGTGGTCCCAAGCCACCCCCGGGTGCCCAGGGGCAGCTCTTGGCAGCCTGCAGCTCTGGTGCCCAGCCCCCGACACGTGGCCACCCTGTCGTCAGGCCCTTCCGCCTTCCCACTGGCCATCCCACCCTGCCCCCTCAGCAGGGGGACATCCTCCCTGATGTCCTCCACTTCTGCAGGTTCATGCCCCCCGATGACCCCTTGGGCCGCCATGGGCCAAGCCTGGACAATTTCCTGCGGAAGAAGCCACTCCCGGCGGAGCACCGGAAGCAACCCTGTCCCTATGGTGAGCGCCTCCCTCCCGCCTCCTTCCTTCCTTCCCACGGAGCCTGTCCCTGCTGCCTGCGTCCTGGGGGCTGCCCCTCCCCACCCTCCTCCTGCTCAGACCCCCCGCGTTCCCTTCCAGGGAGGAAGTGCACCTATGGGATCAAGTGCCGGTTCTTCCACCCCGAGCGGCCCAGCCGCCCCCAGCGCTCCGTGGCCGATGAGCTGCGTGCCAACGCCCTCCTCGTACCCCCGCGAGCTACGGTCAAGGACAAGGGCGGCCGCCGGCCCTCCCCTTCATCCCGACCCAGCTCTCTGTCCACAGAGCGTGAGGACGGGAAGAAGGTGGGGGTCCAGGCACCCCCAGGGCCCCACCGGGAGGGTCTGACACAGACCTTCGCCCCACCCAGCAGGAGCCTCGCGCCCAGCGGGGGCAGCTATGGGCCCACGGACTGGGTCCCGCAGACGCTGGACTCGCTCCAGTACACCTCCCAGGACTGCCTGGACTCCGGCATCGGTTCCCTGGAGAGCCAGATGTCGGAACTGTGGGTGGGGCGTGGAGGCAGCTCTGGGGAGCCAGGCCCACCGCGGGGCCCGTACCTAGGGTACAGCCCCTATGGGGCTGAGCCGCCGGCCCCCTCGGCGTTCTCCGCCTTTAGACGGCCCGTGGGCACTGGCCACTTCAGTGTCCCTGCCGACTATGCCCCCCCACCGGCCGCCTTTCCGCCTCGAGAATACTGGTCGGAGCCCTACCAGCTGCCGCCCCCCACCCCCGTGCTACAGGAGTCCCCCACGCCGGGCCCAGGGGTCGACAGGGGCTCGTGGGCCGGGGTGGGCAGCCTGGCCAAGGAGCGAGCCAGTGTGTACACCAAGCTGTGCGGTGTCTTCCCCCAACACCTGGTGGAGGCGGTGATGGGGCGCTTCCCGCAGCTCCTGGACCCCCAGCAGCTGGCGGCCGAGATCATCTCGTACAAGTGCCCACACCTCGCTGAGTAAGCTGCGCTGGTGGCCCCTGGGGCCTCCCCAGGCCCGCGCCAAGCCCCGAGGCCCACCCTGCGGACAGCATGCAGGGAGCTTTCAAGTCGGGAAGGGAACCCACAAACCAAAGATACTGTAGGATTGGCTCTGGCCTACGCGGCGCCCCTCGCTGTCTGCCCGAGCGGGTGCGGGCCAGGGACGATCACCCTGTTGATGCACATTGTATCTCTGTAGTTTAAGGAGACGCTGCCGGTAACGGCCGTCAGTCTGTGGCTGAAGCCCAAACCCACCTTTCTCTCAGAGGACGGGGAGGGAGGCGGGGGGGCGGGGAGCAGAGGCCTGGGTTGGGGGCCCCGTGCGAGACCCCCTCCCTCCACCCCGTCCTGTCCCTGGGATGCCAGCCTTAGCTGGCTTGTTGGGCACCGTGTGCCTGCCCTGCTGCAAGGGCCCCTCTCTAAGCCAATGAGGCCTCGACAGCGCCCTCTCCTGGGCACGAGGCTTCATGTTAGTAAGCAAGATGCTTCTTAATAACCCATCTCTGTCTGCCCATTCTCCCTTCCCCTGTACTTGGAGCCACGGCCCCCTTCACCGAGGCTGGGGGACACACACGCGGGTGTGAAATGTTCAAGCAGAAAGTCTCTGTCGCCCTTAACACATCAATAAAGTACAGTGTGAGCCCTTTGAAGACATGCTGGTCTTAGCTGTCTGGACCTGCCTGCTGATGACTTGCTTGGAAGGAAGGGGTCTGAGTCCCCGCAGCTTACTTCCTGAGGCCTTGGTCTGGGCTGGAGAGAGGTGGCCAGGACACATGGGGGCGGAGGTGGGGATGGGACTCAGCAGAAGGATGAAAAGGCTTGGGTCCTGGGGCTGCACTGTGGGGAGGGATGGCACTGGGGTCGGGCTGCTGGTTGAGACTAGAGTGAAAGATGGGAAAGGATGAGATAGGTGGAAAGAGTGTGTGTGTGTGCGGGGGGGGGGGGGGGGGGGGGTTGCTATTCCAGTGGTACCTCCCAGGTGTGTTTGAGCCCTAGAGCAGTAATTTGTTTTGGGAGGGATTTGGCCACACCCACTGGTGCTGGAATTCCTCCTGGGTGTTGCCTGGCTATTGGTCCAGCAGTGCCCAGGGGACCATGCCGTGCTGGGGATGACCAGCCACATGCAAGCCTCCAGATGAGTGGTTTTCAAGTGCTGGCCTGTGAACTGGTTGCTGGCCTGCAGACATTTTCAGCCAAGCCATGAAAAGTGATTGCGGCTTGACTGCTGATTTCCAGCGCCCGTGTAGAAAGTCAGGAAACCTCTACTCAGCCTCATGGTGGTAGAGTAAACAGGTGGCCAGTGGCCCTGGTCCAAATTCCACAGGCAGCTCAGCCATCAACAGCCCCAGGGGCAGGGGGCTGACTCCCCATCTGGGTCTGTTTCCTCATCTGTGAGTGGGGGTAACACCTATCTTGGGGCCGAGGATTGAGGGGGGGCCCATGAGATTACGGGTCTTAGGGGTCTGCCCTATGCCTGGCACAAAGGTCATTAAAAGGTCATTCATGGCTTCTGGGGCTCACTGTCCTTTGCGTGCCACTTCTGCTTTCTCCCTCACGCAAGGCGAGGCCAGGGAGGGCGTGCTGCTTGGGGATGAGATGGGGAATAAAAAGAATCAACAAATGTTCAAGATTTTAACTGAAAAAGGCTGCCGGGTGATCCCCTCACACGCAGTATCAGCAGGAAACATGGAAAAAGTCACCTTGGTAGTTAGATTCCATTTGGCCCTACTGTTCATGAAGCTCTGGGTAGCTTTTGGGTTTTGAGTCACACCCAGTGATGCTCCTGCACTTTTGGGGACTGAACCGAATCCAGTCTTGAATATTCAAAGCATATGCTCCAGGGCTTTCAGCCTGAACAGGTTTTTTTTTTTTTTTTTAAAGAAACTACTTTTGCAGGGCTGAAATGATAGTACAGCAGGCAGGGTGCTCGCCGTGCACACAGCTGACCCACATTTGATTCCCCAACACTCCATATGGTCTGCCAAACACAACCAGGAGTGATTACTGAGTGCAGAGCCAGGAGTAAATCCAGCCTGAGCATCGCTGGGTGTGACCCAATCGGAGGAAAGGGAGGATACTACTTTGGTAGGGCACCTGTGGCAGGTTGGAGCCACACAGGCCACTTCCCTGGGTGTCAGGCTCTTCACCCTCCCCTGAACCAATTCAGGGCAGGCTGTTCAGAGGTTCTGTGAAGGAGATTCTAGCCAGTGTCACTCCCCAAGCCTGTGGCATGCCCTTCTGGAGCCTCATGTGGCTTCCAGGCTTCTTGAGAGATTGGGCCGACACACAAAAAGGTTGCCTTAAAAATTTAGAAGTTTTCCCAGTTAAGAACTGTAGGGGCTGGAGAAATAATACGGCAAGTAGGGTACTTGTCTTGTATTGCCAACTCAGGTTTGATCCCTGGCACCCTGTATGGTCTCTGAAGAGCCACTAGGAGTAATTCCTGAGCATAGAACCAGTAGTAACCCGGAGCATTGCCAGGTGTGGCCCAAAAGAGAGAAAAACAAACAAAATCCCCCAAAAAACAAAATCCCCCAAACTCTATATTTGCATCCAGACAGTACAGGGATTAAGTCACATGCTTTGCACACAGTTGACCCAGTTCAATCCCCAGCACCACATATGGTGTGCAGTTCATTCTCAGCATTGGCAGTGTCCAGTGGCTTGTCCCAGGTCCCACAAATGACACGGGCTGAGCCTTGGGTAGAGGACATGAACAGGGACATTGTGGGACATATGTGCAGTGACTCAGAGAACCCTGAGTGGAAGGGAGTCGGTGGGGGTGCCTAAGCCCTGCCCTCAGTCCTCTCAGGTTTACAACATACCCATGGGTCCTTTAAATGTGGCAGCAGGAATGACCACTCCCGAGTCCCCTCTGCATGATGCCATGGAACATGAAGGCCCCTAGTCTGGAGGGGTGGCCTGGAAGAAGAGGCGTGCTCTCGCCGCTCCTCCCAGGCCACCGGGCAGCTGGGGCTCACTCCTGGTCATCTGCTGCTTATGCTTTTGGGGAGTGGGGAGGGATTCTATAAGACTATGGTGGGCTGTGGGCCCAGACTGGCTGTGACTGCTGCCTCGCCCTGCTGGTCCACTTATAGGCACCAACGGAGGTCACCTGCTGGGGCTGAACTCCCAGAGGACTGAGTCAGCCAAACTGCCCCTGTGCTGCCCAGCAGCTTTGATCTGGCTGGACCAGCCATCTGGTTGGAAATCTCCCTCCCAGCCTCTTTCTCAATCTGGCTTCTGGGCAGAGGCACTGGGAGGCTGCCAGGCCCAATGCCCAAGATATTTTTTTCCCATGACGTGGGTTCCAACTGCAAAGTTCTCCCTACCACCCTCTGGAAGCTCCTTCCCCACCTGAAAAAGGGACACGATGATCCTGGCCACCTCTAGAGAGATTGAGAGGACATATCAGTTCCCATGGTGGTGACGGAAGCCAGGCAAGGCTTGGGCTCAAGTAGCTGGGTGGCCCTGGGCCATTGTGGAGCTCAGGACTCCTGTGGAGAAGGCAACTCCTGTGGAGAAGGTGCAGGGGGGGGAGGAGAGCGGGCTACAGGTGGCTGCCCTGCCGGCTCTTCCTCCTCAGGGTTTCCTGGTTACAGGAGCTGAGCCGCTGCTGGGGAAACTGGGGAGTTTGTAAATTCCAGATGGTTGGGAAATTAGCAACCTGGCTAGATAGCAGCCTGGCCTCCTTCCATCCCTTCCCCACCCCCAGCCTCACCCTGAGTCTCCCCCAAATTCTGTCCCAGAGACAAGTAAACCTCCCTTGGGTGCAGGATGACTAGGGAAGGAGCCTCCCAGATGGGTGAAGTTCCCCCCAGCCATGTCCTATCCACTTGGCCAGTGAGGAGACCCAGCTGTCCCCAAAACTCTTTTTTCGGGGCTGGAGCGATAGCACAAGCAGGTAGGGCGTTTGCCTTGCATGCAGCTGACCTGGGTTCGATTCCCAGCATCCCATATGGTCCCCTGAGCACCGCCAGGAGTAATTCCTGAGTGAAGAGCCAGGAGTCATCCCCGAGCATTGCTGGGTGTGACCCCAAAAGCAAAACAAACAAAAAAAACACCTCTTTTTTCTTTTTTGACTTTTCGGTCACACCCAGCAATACTCGGGGGTTACTCCTGGCTTTGCACTTAGGAATTATTCCTGGGGGTGCTTAGGGAACCATATGGGATGCTGGGGACAGAACCTGGGTTGGCCGCATGCAAGGCAAATGCCCTACCCACTGTGCTATCATTCTGCCCGTGCCACTGTCCTCCCCCCCTGCCCCCCACCAGCAAAAGAAACTCTCAAGCCCAAACACTGGCATACCTTGCCTTGCAAGCAGGAGTTGTCATTGGGGCTGGCAGCACCATAGAAAGAATCTGGGGTCCTAAAGAGTAGACATAGGAGAGCTGTGGGTCTGCAGGGTTGCCCCTTCCCAGGACTGCCAACACCCCAGAGGATGGCTGGGAAGAGGTCATTTACTCACTGCCATAGCCTCGTCCTCCCTCTTCTCACCAGCAAACGTCTGCTTCCTCCTCTCCAAGTCTCTGGAAGACCCAGGTTTGTCCTACACTGAAGGGCAAGGCTCTTGCTGGAAGGCAGTGGGGGGCAGGCTCCTATCAGTGAGTTAGCAACAGAAAAACAGGTCCGATCTGGGGCTGCCATCAGCCTGAACTCTGCCCCAGCTGATCTGTGGGGGTTCCTGCCCCCAAATAACGCTAGCATTTTGCCCTAGGCCTGCCTTCTCAAACCTCTGGCTGTGACCATGGCCGAGTGGGTGGAGTAGAGGGTGGTGAGTAAGCCTGTCCTGGGCCCTCCTAGTTCATAGGAAGGGTGTGGGAGATTTGGCTAAAGTAGACAGGAAGTAGAGCCCTGCAATTAAGGAAACCAGTGTCATCCCAGGCCATGGTATGTAAATTCTGACTAGTTCCTCCTGGAGGGGAAGGCGGTCCCAGGCTGTCACTCTGGGGATGTGGCCTCTTGGAGCCAATCTCAAGGCTGCTCTAGAGAACTTGATCTGCTGGGCCAGGGACAGATCCAGGGGCCTTGGGACAGACTGCTTTAAGGCCAGAGGTGCTCAAGGTGCCCTTCCTGCCACCTGCCGGCACCTCCTGGTACTACTGCCTGTGGAGCAAGAGGCCACGTGGGGCCAGAAAACAACACTGCAAAAAAGGAACAATATGGAAAGGGTTAAGGCACAAATGGAGTTCTTTTTGGGTTATTTTGGTCACACCTAATGGGATTTGAGAGCTACTCCCAGCTCTGCCGGTTTGGGTGGACGGGATAGGGTTGCCCCTGGCCGAGCTCACTCAGGGTGCCTGTGTTCAGACCTTTGAGCTGTGTCTCTGGCTTCAACAAAATTATTATTATTATTTTTTTGCTATAGGCCATACTGGTGGTGCTTATGGCTTATTTCCTGGCTCTGTGCTGAGCAATCACTCCTGGCAGGGCTCGAGGGACCAGGGATTGATTGAATCCAGGTTTGCCACATACAAGGCAAGAGCCTTACCCATAATACTATTTGTCCAGTCTCTAAATATAATTCTTGTTTCTGTTTTGGGGTCACACACAGATATGTGCAGGAGTTACTCCTGGTTCTGTGCTTAGGGATTACTCCTGGCCATGCCCAGGACACCATATGGGATGCTGGGGTCAAACTGAGGTCAGCTACATGGAACGCAATCACCTTTCCCTCTATACTCTCTCTACAGCCCCTCCAAATAGAATTCCTTTTTAATTTTTTTTCCTTTTTTATTTTTGAGCCACACCCAGCAGTGCTCAGGGCTTACTCCTGGCTCAGGGATCAAATCTGGGTTGGCCGTGTGCAAGGCAAACACTCTGCCCACTCTAATATTGCTCTAGTCCCCCAAAGAGAATTCTTAAAGGCATTTGCAGGATCACCCTGGAAAGCAATCTTAGGAGGTGACAATTATGCCTTCCATAATTTAAACCTCAGAAACTTTCTCAACTACTCTGTCTGGATGACAAACGGCTGAAGAAAGTCTCAGAAGCTGAAGGAATAGCAGGGAAGGAAAAGGATAAAAAGCACAAACATTGATATTTAAAAAGTGATCTGAGGGGCTGGAGTGATAGTACAGCAGGTACGGCATTTGCCTTGCACACGGCCGACCCCTGTTCAATTCCCAAGATCCCATATGGTTCCCCAAGCAACGCCAGGAGTAATTCCTGAGTGCAAAGCCAGGAGTAACTGCTGTGCATTGCAGGGTGTGACCCAAAAAGAAAAAAAAATGATCTAAAAAATGAAATCACAATGATACTATGCATTGTACATTTGTGATGTTTTTGTTTCTAAGACCACAACTGGCAGTGCTCAGGGGCTACTCCCTGTTCTGTGCTCAGATAGAGGTCTTGGCGGGGATACTGAAGTGCTGGGAACTGAACTCAGGCCTCCAGCATGCCAAGTGTGTGTTCAGCCCAGTGAGCTATCTCTCTGGCCCATAAATGTATTGTATTGTATTTATTTATTTATTTACATTGCCTTTTGGGTCACATCTGACGATGCACTGGGGTTACTCCTGGCTCATGCACTCAGGAATTACTCCTGGCGGTGCTCAGGGGATCATATGGGATGCTGGAGATCAAACCCAGGTCAGCCTCGAGCAAGGCAAACGCCCCACCCACTGTGCTATTGCTCCAGCCCCCGTAAGTGTATTTTAAATACATTTTTGATACACACCCTTTTGACTCAACAGCCTTTTGATTCAACATTCCCATAGCAAAGAATTTATCCAAAACATTTGCCAAAATTATGTGTGCAACACCGTTACATGTTTAAGACTAAAGGTAAAGGTAAAGGTAAAGGCCCTCCCGTTGATCGTCGATTTGCTCGGGCGGGCCCAGTAACGTCTCCATTGGAGACTTTGTTGTTACTGTGTCTGGCATATCGAATACTCTCGGTAGCTTGCCGGGCTCTCCGAGAAGGGCGGAGGAATCGAACTCGGGTCGGCCATGTTGGCCGCTTGTAAGGCGAACGTCTTACCGCTGTGCATCTTTTAGTTTAAGACTAAAAGATGAGAAATAATATTAACACCAGTGAGAGGGCTGATTCGATCAATTTTGGTATATGCACGCAATGGAATGTTAAGTAGCCAACTGAAATAATAAGGCAGCTGGCTACACAGAACATGTTCTATGCTTTAATGCTAGGAGGAAAAAGGTGCAGCCGTGTGTGGTAAACGAGCTCGTAATGAACACGTCTCTGTGCATACTGCTCTCTGTAAGTGCAGTTCCTCTGGAAGGAGACACAGGACACAGCCTGGAAAGAACAAAAGTCCCCTGCGGGTAGAGAAATTACTTATGGGTGAAAATGAGAAGCAAGAGAAGTCTCCAATTAATTCTTGTGCACCCGTAGTAAAAACCGGAAGCAGCTATGCCTCCCCCACAGATTATATGTTGTTATACCATGATAAATACCATTTCTGAAGATCAAAACCATTGACTAGATGGGACGGGAGAGACAGGGCATTTGCTTTGCACGCAGCTGACCCACATTCGATACCCAGCACCCCATGTGGTCCTGCAATCCTGCCAGGAGTGATCCCTCAGTGCAGAGCCAAGAATAAGCCCCGAGCACTGCCAGGTGTGGCCCCCAAATAAAGAAAAACCCCAGAGAGTTTCAGTAATTGGTTGAGGTTTTACCTGAGCTTTATTTATAACGTATCTACATAAAGTAATAAACTAATGTTTATGTATATTTTATATAACACATTCCGAGCAAGAATCTAAATATGGCTGAGCCCAAGAGTAAATGTAAATCCAAAATCTGAAACGTTCTTCCCACTGTCTCTGAGCCACCTTCCACCCTTTCCCCCTTGGGGACCCCTATTCTAGAAAAAAGACACTTAGAATCGACACAACTATGGCTCATCTCTGTGACCAAAATTGCACTGAGTTTTACAAAGTAAAAATTATTTTAAATCATAGATTATCCACATGACCAGGAAGCCACAGTAATGAGACCCCAATTCCTCCTCATTCACCCCAGAGCCTCCATGCACCTTCACAAGCTGTGAAGAAGAGAACCGCCTGGGAGAAGTAAATTCACAAAAAGCAAGAGCCCATGACAGGTGTGAGCAGTTGTCACCACAGTGTCACCACTCCGCAGCAAGGGGTAGAGAAGTCAGATGAAAAGCAAAAATGAAGGCAAAGTGTTTGGAAACATCATACTGTTTTCAAGCATAGGCCATTTAGCCCAGAATTCCCTTACCACATGGATCCAAATGCCAAGTTATCATTTTTTCCCGAAGTTTACTCTTTCCTGGCCAAAGAGATTGTACTTTTGCCTTGCAACGTGGTCAACCTGGTTTCAATACTTGGCACAACACAGAGTTCCCTGAGCGCTGCCAGGAGTGATTCCTCAGCACAGAGCTGGGAGTAATCCCTGAACACTGCCTGATATGTCTACCCTGCACCCCCCGAAAAAAATTTCCAAGTTTTAATTTTTCCCTAGCTGAGAAATCCGGACCACAGGTCAGTCAGGATGATCTCGGTATATGCATGGCAGCAGGATTTAGTGCTTGGGAAACACCCTGGGCACTTCCTGAGCCACTAAGCCATTAGCCTGATCTCCGTCATCCAATCCCCACATCAAGAATTGGGTTTTGTGACTGAAACCTCCAGGCTTGCATGGAGTTGGGAGCCCTCTCCCTATCTCCTGATGCTTCCAGGTACCTGGCAGTCACACCTACAAAATGCCTCTGGGCGCCATGTAGGCTCAGTAACAGCTATGATCCAGAGACTCACAAACAAATCTCAGAAGAGAACAACACACTGCAGAGATGCCTCCAGACCCAAAAGTTACCATCCAGTTAAAATTTTAACTCCAGTTCCAGCACCCTGTTGCACTGTTCTCCTGTTGTTCATCGATTTGCTCGAGTGGGCCCAGTAACGTCTCCATTGTGAGACTTCTTGTTACTGTGTTTGGCATGTCGAATACATCACAGGTAGCTTGCCAGGCTTTGTCCTGCAGGCGAGATACTCTCTGTAGCTTGTCGGGCTCTCCAGAGGGGCAAAGGAATTGAACCCAGGTCGGTTGGGTTGGCCGGATGCAAGGCAAACGCCCTAATATTTTAATTCCTGGAGTGTGTGGTCTCTTTCACAGCCATGTATTATCTCACACTTTACGCCACTTATACACCAAGGGCAGCACATTACAACTGATGGGGTGTAAAGTAGAAGGCAATCAATCTTGACTTAAAAAATTATATATATATATGTCTTGATTTAAAATATATATGTATATAAATATATATGATATATATATATACACACACACACATATATATATCACTGGAGCGATAGCAGAGTGGGTAGGGTGTTTGCCTTGCATGTGGCCGACCGATTCCTCCGTCCCTCTTGGAGAGCCTGGCAAGCTCCTAAGAGTATCCTGCCCACACAGCAGAGCCTGGCAAGCTCCCCATGGCATATTTGATATGCCAAACGCAAACACAGTAACAAGTCTCACAATGGAGATGTTACTGGTGCCCGCTTGAGCAAATCAATGAACAATGGGAGGGCAGTGCTACAGTGCTATATATATGTATATATATGTATTAGCCCTCCCATTGTTTGTAGATTTGTTCGAGCGGGCCCAGTAACATCTCCATTGGAGACTTTTGTTGTTACTGTGTTTGGCATTAGCACACCAGGCTCAACCTGTAACAACATGTTAGTGATCTCTTATACAGGGGCCTAACGGCTCCAAGATGAGATACAACAATTTTCACATTTTCCTCTAAGGAAACTTTTTTGTATAATTTTTTTTTCTTTTTGGGTCACACCTGGTGATGCACAGGCTTTTTATCCTCCTGGCTTTGCACTCAGGAATTACTCCTGGCAGTGCTCAGAGGACCATATGGGTTGCTGAGAATCGAAGCCGGGTCGGCTGCGTGCAAGGCAAACGCCCTACCCGCTGTACTATTGCTCCCACCCTGTTTCTGGATCATTTTTAGCAGATTATTCCTAACAAGCAATACAAAATAAATTACTTAGCATCTGTCTTTGGGGCAGGCTTGGGTGGTGGTAGGAAAATTCAAAATAATGGTGGTAGGAAGGTGTAATGGTGGTGGGACTGGTGTTGAAATATTGAATGTAATGAATTATTGTGATCTTTATAAAAATAAAATTTAAAAACAATTGTTGTTCTGGGGGCCATATTTAGCAGAACTCTGGAGCCACTCCCAGCAGTGCTTGTGGGACCATACAGAGGTAAGAGATTAAACTCAGTTTCCCCATGCAAAGTATGTACTCTACCTAGCCTGTTGAGTTTTTTCCAGTCCCAGATCTTGAATATGAAATGATTTCCTTAGCCCCTGGAAAAAATATACACTGAGCAAGCACCACTTCTAGGATGAGATATAATGTAAGTACAAGGTGCTAGACTTTTTCCCTCAATGTCTTTTTAATTACGAAAAAGAGCAAGCCAACCTATTCCCATCTTAGAGTTAAGAAGCTAAAGTACAATAAAGTACAATAAATCCAATTTACCACAGTGGCAGAAACCAACTACATGATTGCCTTTGATCCCTTGACTCTCTGAAAGAGACTGAAGGAGAGAGAACACATCATGGGAGCCATAAGTTATCTCAAATCAATTCTTTTTTTGTTCCTAAGAGCTGAAGCAAAATTCTACTCCAGCCCAACTAACCTGTCCAGAAAGCATTACCTCTGCATGGTCCTGGCAGTTCCTGGGCTGCTGGTAGGGGATATTGAGAAGGGAGTACAGAGGTCTTATTTTAGATGGATGGATGAGTATCATGAGGGTAACTGCCACCCAGGTGAAAATGTCCCTCCATGCTGGCCTAGTCAGTTTTTTTGGTCTTCACTCACTTTTCTTTTTTGTTTGTTTGTTTTGAGGCCACACCCAGCAATACTCAAGGTCTAATCCTGCCTCTGTCCTTCAGGGACCGTGCAGTGCAAGGATCAAAGCCAGGCCTCCCACATGCAATGTATGTGTTCAGTCTTTTGAGTTATCTCTCTGGTCCTGGGGTCTCTGGCCTTCATTTGTTCAGTTCATTAACTACTCAAAATCACTATTTTATACTCTTTTTTCAGTCACTGAATTTATAACCAAAGTTACAAATCTCATAAACAAAATCTAGTAGACATTTTTTCCAAACTACAGGGAAACTACAGGCAGGTTCAATACAGGGAACCTAAATCATCACCTCTCTGGACTTGAGTATACATAGTACCACTGGTCAACACACAGGCAAACTAAGAAATGCCCTAATAAAGACTCAACTTTATAGCAAAAGCAATGGTAAAAGTAAACAGCCTGTCTTAAGATACACTATATTCTCCCTATATAGAGATATGCTTTAAGTAATTTATCTTTAAGAACAGACCTAATGTATTTCAAGCAATGTCTGAGACAAAAAAAAAATTTTTAATATATTTTAAGGGTAACTATGCACTTTTTTCAGTGTTGAGGAAATTATATATTTTCCACTTTTCCTCCTAAAAAGACAAAGTGGATGGGCTGGAGAGATAGCACAGCAGGTAGGGCGTTTGCCTTGCACGCAGCCGACCCGGGTTCGATTCCCAGCATCCCATATGGTCCCCTGAGCACCGCCAGGAGTAACTCCTGAGTGCAGAGCCAGGAGTAACCCCTGTGCATTGCCAGGTGTGACCCAAAAAGCAAAAAAAAAAAAAAAAAAGATGACAAAGTGGCAAAAGACAATGCAGAATGCTTCTGATTTCCACTGTTGCCACTTTAGTTTTGTCTTTTTTAAAAACAAGTGTTTCCTGGGCTAGAGAAATGGCTCAAGCTCTGCAAGAGGCCTGAGTTCAATCAATCCCTAGAATTCCCCACTTGATCACTTGACATCCCGTTACTCATTGATTTGCTCGAGCGGAAGCCAGTAACTTCGCCATTCGTCCCTGTCATGTGCTAGTGTAGCCCAATGGCATCTGCTTGCTCTAGGAACACGAAGAGCCTCAAACCGATCGTTCAGGGTATTGATGAAGAATTCTGACCATCTTGTAGGTGGGCAGCCACGCGGTATTTTGACATCCTGTGGAATCCAGTCAGGAATGGCTCTAGTCCAGTGGTCGTCTCCAGATCTCTTTACCGTGTCCAGCCCATCTGATTTTCAACGCCTTGGCAAATGAGACAGCGTCCCTGATTCTTGATCGTCGACAGAGGTCAGAACTCCGGATTCTTTTTCCCACTTGAGTGAAGTGTGATACTCCAAGCATAGCTCTTTCGATTCCTCTTTGGGAGACCTGAATAGCGTTCTCATCCTGTTTTCGTAGGGCCCAGATCTCTGAGGCATATGTTAATGCAGGAAGAACAGTGGAATCGAAGAGATGTGCCCAGAGCCGGAGGTTCTTCGCTGTCTTAACTATTTCTTCAGCGCTCTTGAAGGCGTTCTAAGCTGTTCTCTTCCTCCTGCGCAATTCAGGTGCCAGGTCATTCATCATGTTGACTTCTCGACCTAGGTACACATAACTGTTGCATTCAGAGATGTTTGTTTTGTTGAGAGCGAATGGACCGTCAGGAACGAGGCTGTTTCTCATAAACATTGTTTTCGTAAGATTCAGCTGTAGTCTGACCTTTGCACACTCACGGTCGAAGTCAGCCAGCATTTGTGCCACTTGGCTAATGTTTGGTGTTATTAGAACGATGTCATCAGCAAAGAGGAGGTGGTGTAATTGCCAACCGTCTATCTTCACTCCCATTCCTTCCCATTCCAGTTGTCGCATGACATTCTTGAGGGTGGCACTGAAGAGTTTCAGTGAAATGGTATCACCCTGCCGAACCCCTCTCTTGACATGGATGATCACTTCCTTGTAGAATGGTGAGATCCTGGTAGTGAATCCATCATACAGCTCACGGAGGATCCTGATGTATTGAGTTTGAACGCCCTGTTTGGCTAGGGCTTGGATGACCACTTCAGTCTCAACAGAATCGAAGGCTTTCTTTCAATCAATGAACATTAGACAGAGTGGCATCTTGAACTCCCGAGAAACCTCAATGAGCTTGGTTATCATGTGGATATGGTCAATCCAGCTGAATCCTTTGCGAAACCCAGTTTGCTTGCATGGTTGTCCTTCATCTAGTGTTCTGCTAACCCTATTCAGGATGACTTGAGTGAACAGCTTGTAGATGACAGACAACAGGCAGATCGGGCAATAGTTGCCAATGTTGTGGATGTCTCCCTTCTCAAACAGTAGTACAGTCCTGCTGGTTTTTCATTGGGACAAAACCTTGCATTCAGACAGGTAGCGTGTGAAGAGCTAAGTCAGTGTATTGATGAGAACTGACGGCAGGTTCTTCAGGTGTTCGGATCTGACCTTGTATGGATCAGGTGCTGTTTGCTTGTACTGATTGTTGGAGTACAAGAAGCTTAGGTTTGTTGGGTTGCACCCATCACAGTGGTCCCAAGTCATTACCATTACTATGTTTGTAGCTACTTCTTTGTGCTCTCTTCCCCAACCAATTTGTAAGGTCTCATCCTTCTAGGACACTGAACTTGTACTGTAAGTTAATATTGCCTTTCTCCTCTCCTTATGTCTTTTGAATAGTTTACTTTAATGCAATGTCCTTTTTGTATAGATACAGGAAGACAATATTATGTTTTGTAACTTAGGATTTAATTGGCTTTGAATATTATTCACTCCCAGGCATCTGCTTTCTCAGTTGCCCTCACTTCCTAGCACCCCCAAAAGCAGGGTCCCGACGCGGGACTGGATGGAACCAGGGCAAGCCGGTAAATTATGTGCTACCCTGGCATTGAGATGGGCCAGGTCAAGGTGCCACAATCCTTAACTATAGGTTAAGAGTTTGATCAGAGGCAAATGCTGTCATGATCCAAAAGTAATGACGAGACTAGGACCCTGCTAGGAAAAGGAAAGACTATCTGGCCTGAGCACTGTAGTCTGAGATTGAGATGGCCCCAGGAGAGCAATTCTATAAGCTTAAGGTATTTCTTACTGTGTCTATACAAAATGATTTATATTATGTATGCTTATATGTTTGTTGGACAAGGAGAGGAGAAACACACCCAGGGGATTCCGTTCTAGGGTGAGTCGATCTGCTAAATGAGAGTCTGCCCTAGCAGCTGCTTTCCCGTGTGTCCTGACTAGTTTGGATGAGGCTGAACATTTCTCCCCGTCAACTGCCTTCAGTAAATAATTTCAGTGTATTGTAAGAAGCAGTTTCCCTTTTCTCTCAGTAGTCTCAGGTGCTAGCCAGGCCTGATCTTTGGGATGTAGATTCCCGGCCTTAGGCGGCTAGTCTTTGGGATGAAAAGCTCAGATACTTGTCTTTGGGATGTAGATTCCAAGCTCTAGCAGATTGGTCTTTGGGATGCAAATCCAAGTGCTTGTAGCTTGTGAAAGGTTTCAGTCTTGGTTTTGTATCTTCTCTCTGGAGGCCAAAATTACTGGCCTGTAAAGAAACAATGTATGTTTTGCCGCCTCAATGTTCTTTCTGTAACTCTTCTGATGACATCACTGTATTGCGCCCTTTAGAGGTACCATGATCTATATAAGAGAGATTTCAGGGCTCTCTGAGGGAACACGTGCCTGAGAGAACAGAGGTGATGTGCTGAAAGAAACGAAGAGACAGGTCTGAGAGAATGGGGACAGAAGCTGAGAGAACAAGGGAGCACGTGCTTGAGAGATCCTGGGGCCTCCATGACATACATTTCTTCTGTGTAATAAACTGCTACTAAGACCAACCAGCCTGGCCCCCATTTCCTTCCCTTGCCACATCGCCACCGACCTCCCTGGAGTGGGGAAACGGCCTGAGACTACCGAACGCAGGCGGCGGGAGAGATAGGCCGCTGCCGTCCCTTTGCCGGTCCTTTTTTGTGTGCTTACACAACTGATGAAATGGCATGTCGGATTTTGGAAGGGAGAACATTGGGAACAACATATCCATCCTGCGGAATTTGTTATGTGGGCAAGTGGATGTGGCTATCAGAGAGATCCGAGTAGAAGTCATGGATAATCTCCATTGCCCTTCTGGAAGATGTGATAGATCCATCAGAACGTCGGAGGGCAGTCATCTTGGTCTTGTAGTTGGTGAAGGACAGCCGGGCATTGTGAATGCTTTTCCTGGCTTCTGCTGCATCTGCCAGCACTGCTGCTCTTCTCTCTTTGAGGTGTTCCTTTATCGTTTCTCTGCACTGTCTTGCAAGCTCGGATGTTCGCTTGTGGTTGCCTGAGGCTTCTGTCAAGCCACGTTGGCAAATGAGCTCAAGAGTTTTTGAAGATAGAGGCTGGAGAGATAGCACAGCGGGTAGGGTGTTTGCCTTGCATGTGGCCGACCCGGGTTCAATTCCCAGCATCCCATATGGCCCCCTGAGCACCGCCAGGAGTAACTCTTGAGTGCAGAGCCAGGAGTAACCCCTGTGCATTGCCAGATGTGACCCAAAAAAGCAAAAAAAAAAAAAAGTTTTTGAAGATAGGTGTCTTTTTGTGGCTCTCAGCGTTCCTCACACAATCATGGAGGTGCTGAACCAGCCAACTGTATTCTTCGTCAATGTTGTCAATGACAGCATCTTTCCATGTTGCCGCAATAGTGCCAAAGAGCTCCCAGTTGGTGGTCGTTCTGGGAGTTCCCTTAAACTTTGTAGCCTTTTCTCCCCGCTCCGTGAAGTAGAATTTTGCATGAAGGAGATGGTGGTCCAATCCCATATGGAATTTTGGGACAACAGCAACATTGGTCAGGCAAAACCATCGATTAAATGTGATGTGGTCAATTTCGTTGTGGAACCATCCATCGGGAAACTCCCATGTCCAACATTTAGATTCAGCCTTCTGGTACTGTGAGTTACCATGGATGGTCTTGGTTGACATGATTAACTCAGTCAATCTCTCACCCTGTTTGTTCTATTCTAGGCCATGGGTCCCAAAGTGGAGTTCTTTGGCTGATCTTCTCAGTCCTATCTTGGCATTAAAATCACTGACAATGATCTTGTAGGTGTGGTCTTCTTTATAGAACTTCTCTAGCTCCATGTAGAACTTCTCAATTTCTTCTTCATCATAATTGGATGTTGGTGCGTAGACAACGAAGATAGAAACTGCCGGCAGTGAGCCACATCTATTCAAGTGTAATCGTCCGATTCAGGTTGTTAGGCATTTGAATGAATCAATGCTCATGGCCAAGTTCGTGTTGACAAGGACACCAACACCTCTAACGCCTCTTTTGTCGCATGTTCCGAGGAACAGTTCTTCTCCAGTGTTGAAAATGGCATGATGTGATTGATGCCTTCTCATCTCAGTCAGACCAATGATGTCATACTTGATCTTTCGCACTTGCACCATCAGGTCCTCGATCAGCATACGTGCATTAAAAGTACAGAGTCATTTTTACCCTTCTTCCAAGATTACCACTCCATATTTTATGGGGTTCAAATATGGTTGAACCATGGGAACACCTGCAAGGGTGATTAGAGGCCACCCTAAAAGCCTCTATACCTCTCAGAGAGCCTGGCAAGCTACTGAGAGTATCCCGCCCACATGGCAGAGCCTGGCAAGCTATCTGTGGTGTATTCGATATGCTAAAACCAGTAAATACAATGGGTCTCATTCTCCTGACCCTGAAAGAGCCACCAATACAGCAGTGTTAAGAAGGATGAGGAAGGAGAGGCTGATAAAATCTCAAGGCTGAACTAGGCTGCCAAAACAAAGAGGGACAAAATAGAATTCCCCAAAACAAGAAAAAGAAACTAAAGAAAAAAAAAGGGGGAAGAAAGAACCAATTTTTGGGGGGGAGGGTGCTTTTTGGGTCACACCCGGCGATGGCAACGGACAGGAGTTACTCCTGGCTCATGCGCTCAGGAATTACTCCTGATGGTGCTCGGGAACATGCACAGGGGTTACTCCTGGCTCATGAACTCAGGAATTACTCCTGGAGGTACTTGGGGGACCATATGGGATGCTGGGAATCGAACTCGTGATGGCCGCATGCAAGGCAAATGCCCTACCTGCTGTGCTATCGCTCCAGCCCCCAAAGAACTAATTTTTAAAAAACCCTGACAGAGGTCTAGGAAGATCAATCAGAGGGTTTGGAGTACACACCTGGCTTGCAGAGGCTCTGAGTCTGATTTCCAGTATTGCATGGTACACCAAGGACTACCAGAAAAGTCCGAGTGGCTCCCAACAGCACTCAGCCAAGCACAGGCCCGTCCAGTCTGCATAGCCAGTCTGCTAGGAGAGGCCCCTGGACCTTCTGACTGCTGCCTGGGATGGTTCCTTCCCTCAAAAAACACCCAACAGTGAGGCAGGAGAGATAGGTCAACAGGAGAGAGTATACACTTTAAATGTGAGAGGCTCTGAATTCAATTCCCTGACAACCACCAAGTGTAGCCCTGATGATCTGTTTCTCTTCTTTTTTTGGCTCATACCCAGTGGTGCTCAGGGCTTACTACTTGCTCTGCACTCAGGAATCACTCCTGGCGGGGTTTGGGGGACCATATGAGATGCTGAAGACAGAACTTGGGTTGGCTAGATGCAAGGTTAGCGCTCTTCCTGCTGTACTATCTCTCTAGCCTTGTCCTGGTGGCTCTGAGTACTGCCAAGGTTGTCCTAGTCTCTAGGACCACCAAACTGGAATAGCACCACATTGCCAGATGTAAGCAACAAACTGTCAGATCTGCACCATGAAGCAGAGCACCACTGCAGTGACTCCCATCCAGGTCCCTGGGCCTCAATGGGAAGGAGGCCCTACTAAATTAAACAGGGGGCTAAGAATAGCTTGGTGACTTAGAACACAAACATGCAATTGCTAGATCAGACTCCATTTCCTTCATGTACACCAAGAGCAATCCTGCTAGTCTTGATCCCTGGTCCACAGTGATTTCTGGCCACTCCAGTCCGATGTGTGTAAGCATGATACAAAAGGATGTGACTCCGGTGAGCACTCACAGCCAGAAAGTGCAGCCACAGGAGTACGCAGTGCAAGCACAGCTACCTGATGTGTGGGCTTAGCAAGCACCACAACTGAAATGTGCAGGCACCTTAGCCAGGCATGCATGTGACAGAGTCACTGCAACATCACAACAAAAGAGAAGGGGAGGGAGTAAAATGAATACCCCAACAATGAAGTTCTGCTATCAAAGATATAGCCAAAGACATCTAAATAGCCAGTCCAAAAAAAAAAAAGTTTATTTCAGAACAAGAATGAAAGCTTTTGCACATCTGATGAAGGTTGTTTTGTTAAGACACCATCCATATTCAATTCTACCAATATTATCACAAATGGAACATAGTTTTCCAAACAAAAATATGGGCATTAAGTAAAAGACTATGATTAAATAGAGTCAAGGAAAGGTGAGGCCTTAAATCTTATTCCCGTTGAGTGATTTTACAATACAGAATTTAACAGAATTTAAAATCAAACCGTCAAGTTTCCTAATACCAGTAATTCTCAATTGGTTATCAGAATTCCAGGGACTCTTTGAAAGGAAATCCCAGTAATTATATTATATCCCTGTAAGAGTCTTTGGCATGAGACCCACACATCAAAATAAGTATTTTTAAACTTCCCAGGTGATTTAAATGTGTAGCAGGTGGAAGCCACTGCTGTAGTGGCAGAAAACAATGATCAACAACACCTGGACTCATCATCCCCGCCAAGGGAAGTGAGACCTGTGGGACAACGTAGTTCTCATTGATCCTATCTTTCATGCCAATCAAGAACTCCATACATCATCTGCCTGAGGAGCAAATTTTGAGCCTTATAACATGCCTTAGTGATTTTTGAGCAGTATCTAATCAGGCAAGTATCAGCAAGGAGAGAAAAGATGAAAAAAGAAATTTCCATAATGCATGATATGAATAAATAAATCCCTCAGGTTTAAATGTAAAGTATGAGAAGTCAGATCCTATGAAATTTTATTTATACAACAAGAATAAAAATATCAATTTGAAAAGGACTGATTTAAATTTGCTTTTCAGCTTTCCTGTTCCTAGAATATGAAACTGCTTCCAGCTCAGAAAGATTGAAGATAGTCAATTATTAAACAAACACCCTTTACCTTCTTCCTGCAAAACAAAAACAGAAGAGCCAAGTCCCCCATTTTATTTATGGTAAACCAGATGATTTTCAGTTAAGAATATTGGCAACTGCACGAAACAGATGATCAGATATGCCAGCAGGAAGGTATGAGTTGTACAACAGCATTACAAAAAATCCCCAACATACGATGGTAAAAACAACAATAGAAAAATAATAAAACACAAACAAAATAAGAAAATGCCAGATATTTACAGCCTCACTCTGAAACATGACCTGTGTTCTATTTTCAGCATAAAATAAAACCAGAGAACATTCTTGATAGGTATCACAGATGAAGTGGGTGCCAGCCAATTTGGGAGGAAACATTCATTTCAAGACAGGAGAAATGCACAGTTTGCAACTTGCTGGTTTTATAACCAAGTTGTCCTGCAGTTCTGTTACTAAAAACAACACAAAGTAAATGATCCGGTGTGGTCTTAGAGAAATGACCTGTTTGTCATCACATTTAAGAACACAAACTACTCAGTCACAGGCACTGGGTCTGGGAAAGCAGGGGGGATGGCCACGCACTCAGGTGAGGAACGTTTATCTCTGTGAGGTTGGAGAAGGAAGCAGGACTCTATAGCCTGGAAGCTTCTGCACTAATCAATCTTCTAATAATCCTAAAAAGAGAAAAACAAAGTACCAACTTACTCTTAGCACACTGGTAGGAACCTAAGAAAAGAGTCTATATAAACAATCTGAGGATCTGAGGATCTTCTGCAGCTAAAGACTATTTTAAACATAACGTATATTTCACATTTGAAAACGGGGTTTTCTTAGTTCTGATGGGACTGAACCATCAATTCTGTCCTTATTAGACCTCCTGATCTCATCAGTCGGGGGTGGGGGTGGGGAAAGCTAGTATTAACTATTCCTTACTTAGTCAACGTGAATTTCATTTCAGTGAAAGGGAATAACCCTTCTCTTTCAAAACATATAAAAAGTAATTAAAACCTAAGAAAGTAAACTGATTCCAGATGAAGATCCTAGCCTGTAAAACTGAAATTGTAGGGCCAAGAAGACAGCTGCAAGAGCTGAACTCATGTTCTGCATGCCAAATGCTTGGGTTTCATCCACGGCAACCCATGGAACCCTGAGCACTGTCTGATCCCTTGAGCACCTCTGGGTGTGGCCAAAAAAACCTAGAATTTTGACTTTAGAATAAGTACACTCAAGCTCTGAAGACATTCATCTAATCATTTATAAAATTACCAGCCCCTCTCAAATAGTCTGGCTAATACTTACAGCTCGTGGTTTTTTGTTTAACTTCAGATCAATCCTGCGATAAAAAAGATAAAAGATATTTGCATTTCAATTTACAGAAAAGGGTCTAAGAATTAGCTACTGCATAGGGCACAAGCTATAACAAAGACTATATGGTTAAGTAAAATCCAAATTCTTCATTAGACTATGTCATATTTTAGTAGTTTACCCCAATATTATTAAGCAAGTATTTAAAAACATAAGCAGATATTCTTGCCACAAGGCAAACATAGATGATTCAAAAAGAAATGTACAGTAGTTACAAAAGTCATATATATATTTTAAATTATTTCAAAATTACCCATTAAAGAGATTGGGTTAAGAGGGCATGCTCTATATTAATGTGTTAGCTCTATAACTATATCACTGATAATCACTGATACACATAGTGATTAAGAACAGCAAAGAGATTAGGAATTTGTATTTCTGAACATGAACCCAAACAAATTAATTTCAATTTTTAAATCTTTCCAAAGCAAAATATCAAGATCTTAACTATTAATATCCTTATGAAGCAAAGCCAGAAAATCAATTTAAATATGAATTAAAGTAAAGGTTATCTATTTTAAAAGAAATAAAATGCATAAAAGTAAAGTTTACTTAATTTTGCTTAAGTTATTAAATAAAATGTTACCTCCATCACGTTTTTCTGTTTTTAAAAAAAACTTCCCAGCCTAACCTAATATACATACCTACAATTAAACAGATAAACTATGGGTTAGAAAGATCTCATAAAGGCATATTTGTCTCTACACACTAAACAACACAGCACAAATACTAATTCAAATCAAACTTACTCAAAGTCATAATCAAACATGCCAGACGGGCTGAGGGGCAGCATTTGAAAGGAAGAAAGCAATAGAAATTAATACTAATTGAATAAATTAGTTGATTAGCCACCCTAGCAAGATTACAGACACAAAATCAGTTTTAAGAATCTTAAGTCATTAAGTTTCAAACATTAAAGCACCAAAGATTTTGTGGTTACAAGAGTCCCTTCCCTCAATGGATTTCATATCAGAAGTAGAGAAGAATACAATAGAAACAGTTATTTCATTAGAAAATAAGATACCTGCAGGTCTTCTATTAGCTGTCAGATTCGGAGTTAGAACTTTTAAAATATTTAATTATAATGAAAATATAACTAGGACATTAGAATAGAGAAAGAAGTGTTTAGTCATACAATGAAAGGTACTTTGAAGACAGTACTACCAACTCAGCAAAATACACTAAAAGGAAAAACATTGTAATTTTTAAAAAGAAAACATTTTACACTTTTAATCAAGATATATTCTCTGGAACTATTCAGAGGACATCGTTTTCCTTTTCTATTGCTTTCATTACAGAAGCCAAAAGTCGAATGAATAAACCTCACTGATATATACAGGCTAATTGCAGAAACTAAAAAGTCATATCACTCTGCCCCTGAATTGATGATGACATCTAACTGAATTGATGATGACATCTAACTGCTTTGGCAGGGCTAAAATGGTGTGACACCACAGTCACCCATGGCCCTGTTAAAACAAAAGAATGCTGACATCCACAACCATCCAAGTTCAGACATCTGGATGAAAGGAGTACAGGGCGGAGGCCATTCTGTACCATCACCACTAACTAATCAATGATCTGGGAAGACCTCCAAAGCAAACAAAAACCAGAGCATGATACCAGCTCCTTAGCTGGTGCCAACACCTTGCAGGTTGTGGAGTAGTCAAATAATTAGCAAATAAAAACATTCCTAGCCAATGTTTTTAAGAATGAGGCTGAAAGAATCGATATCCCTTATGCAAGAGTTTCACTTAAGTCACTTGGGAAAAAGTGTAGAGCAAGTGCAGAAACAGGAATTAACAAAAAATTTCTCTTTCAGTCTAATTAACTTTGTTTACAAATTAGACTGTACAACCTATTTAATGAAACCAGAATTTAGTATAGCAAATAAAATAAAAATGAACAGGGCCAGAGTGATAGTACAGCAGGTAGGGCATTTGCCTTGTATGCGGCCAACCCGGGTTTGATTCCCAGCATCCCATATGGTCATCTAAGCACCACTAGGAGTATGAGTGCAGAGGTAGGAGTAACCCCTGAGCATTGCCGGATGTGACCCAAAAAACAAAACAGAACAAAAAGAACCATGATAAATTATTTTACATTTTTCTTCAAAAACACTAGGACTTAATGTTTAGTCAGATATTATACAAAAGATAAGAATTCAGAACACTACAACCATTAATGAATGCTAAAATTTATTTGGTAAAAAGTACTCACTTTCCTGAACAGGAAAATTCAGAAGTTATTCTATTTTGCTAATGTTTACATTTAATTCTACTTTACTCATCATTAAACAATGCCTATAGTAGTTACTCAGACATTTATAGAAATAATTTACTATTGACTTTATCTAACTACATGGATGTTCTGTATTGGATACAAACTTACAAACATGTATTGACAAAGTGTTCCACCCCACCCGCAATCTGTCAGACTCACTACAACAACTGGTCAATGAAGGTTCTGGCCAGACACAACTCCTGATTAAAGATGGCAGAAATTCAAAAACCTTAATTGGCCACGGAGATGCCATTCAGGTGCACAGCATGTTTTCCCCAGAAAGAAGGCAAATCGTCTCTCTTCCCTTGGAGTGGAGGTTGAGTACATAAGGTCCAGGGAGAAGCCCAGTTAGGTATTATTCTAGCGGAATGACAAAAGCATTCGGCCTTTCAAACAGAAAACATCATTTGTGAAAATAGTAACTTATATCAAAAATCTTTATAAATTCCAGTAATTTTTTGGAAAGAGTTTGTTCCAATGGTCAGAAAAAGAATGAGTGGGAAGAAATGCTCTTATGGAAATTTGCTAGAAACCTGAAAGTTAAGTTCATTGACTAATTCCTTTCACTGAGCAGCTGATAATGCTATTAAGGAAACTGAGGCTATTACCTAAAACAAAACAATAGCTATCTATGAAATCTACTGTCATCAGTAAAAAAGCACCAGAAAATGTTTTCTTTTTTAGGTTTTTTTTGAGTCACACCTGACATGTCCAGGGGATGTGACTCAGTGCTCAAAAGTTGTTCACAGAGGTGCTCGGAGACATGGCAGTGTCAGGGCTTGAACAAGAGCCTCCTGCATAGGCCTTTTGCCATCTCCCAATCCTTTCAAGAAATTCCTTCTTTCTTTCCTATTTTTTTTTCTTTTGATTTTGGAGCCATACCCTTACTCTTGGCTCTGTGTTCAGGGATCACTCCAGATAGTGCTCAGGGGACCAAATGTAGTACAGTAATTTGAAACTGGGTCAGATGCAAGCAAGGCAAACACCTTAACCCCCGAACTATCTGTCTGGTTGCTCTTTTCATGGAATTCCTCCCCTACTCTAAATAATCCTCAGAACAAAAATCACTGGGGTATGGGGAAGTGGCTCAGCAGAAAAGAACGTGCCTCAATATGTGTAAGGCCCTAGTTCATCAAGGGAAGGAGAGAGGGAGAAAGAGAAGGAGGGAGGGAAGTTGGGAAGGAGGGAGGGAGGGAGGAAAGGAGGGAGGGAGGGAGGGAGGGAGGGAAGGAAGGAAGGAAGGAAGGAAGGAAGGAAATCATTAAAATAAGAGCAGAGTAAATTTAACAAAAGCAAAATAAAGTATATTTAATTATCTTGACAATTGTTTTAAATCTTGGGCCAGAGAGAAAGTACAGGGGTTAAGGTCTTTGCATATAGCTGACCCTGGTTCAATTCCCAGCACCATATGGTCCCCCAAACACCATAGGGAGCAACTCCCAAGCACAGAGTCAGGAACATCAACGATTGTGGCCCAACCTGCCCCCACATCCCCAAAAGGACAACTGTTTTAAATCTGCATGAGACTCTGCCACTCTTTGTGATAAATCCTATTATAATGATCAAATAACCAATAGTTTACTTAAAAAAAATTGTTAAAAAAAGTTAAGCAGGAAGCCTTGCCAGTATTTGAATAAAATACTTCTTCTTCTTCTTCTTCTTCTTCTTCTTCTTATTATTATTATTATTATTATTATTTGGTTTTTGGTCACACCAGCAATGCTCAGAGGTCGCTCCTGGCTCTGTACTCAGGAATTACTCCTGGCAGGCTCAAGGATGCCAGGATGCCAGAGATAGAACCCAGATTGGTCACATGCAAGCAAGCACCCTCCCCACTATACTAGGCCTCTGGCCCCAAAATATTAATACTATTTTTTGAATAATCAACAAGTAAAACATTTTTCCCCCTTCCTCTCAAGTTTCTGTTGGCCACAACTGACTGTACGGAGGGCCTACTCCTGGCTCTGTGCTCAGGGATTACTCCTGGTAGTGCTGGGGATCAAACCCAGTTGGCTGCATGTAAGACAAGAGCCTAACCCCTAGTACTATCTTTCCAGCCCATAAAACTCTTAAAAGAATTTAAAATCAGCTGGAGGCAAGATATGGCTCATGGTAGAGACTGGGGTTTGATTCCCAGCAAAAATCAGATGATGAGTAGGAGCCTAAATTAATGATTTTGTATGGGGCATATCTCAAAGCTGACAATTTTAATATACCCCAAAGTGTTTGTGGGAAAGACAAAAAATCCTGGGGCCAAAGTGATAGTATAATGGGTAAGCCCTTTTATGGGGCCAACCCAGGTTGGATCCCCGACACCCCATATGGTCCCCTGAATACCACCAGAAGTGATTCCTGAGTGCAGAGCCAGGAGTAACCCCTGACCATCAGCAGGTGTGGCCCCCCAAAACAAACAAATCCTACAACTTGTAAAGTAATCTAATTCAGAAGCAATCGGGAGGCCAAAATACCACAATTACTGATTCAGTTCCCCTCAGAATGGAGGCTCCAAAGATAAGCAGGACAAAAGACTATTAGATCCCTAGTTTCCAAGCAGAGGCTTGAGGCCAGGAGAAAATTCCCTACTCCACGAACTATACGCAGCACACTCTCTGAGTGCAACTGTATTATTATTTCCAATTATCTGAGTTAATGGGCTTTGGCATTGTCCTACAAACCCCAAACCAGCTTAATTCTCTCTGGGTTAACAGCTGACCTCAGTCTACTGATGTCACTTCCTACTTCCTATCCACTATATCCTGCAAAAAACACCAAGGGTAAATGTTACCGAGGAAGGCACTTTCATATCTCATAGAAGATTTTAAGTTGTCCCTCCAATATCTGAAACCAGCACATTATAGATAAATATAAAAAGAGAGAAATCAAAATAAATAAAACTTTTTTTTTTTTGCTTTTTGGGTCACACCTGGCAATGCTCAGGGGTCATTCCTGGCTCTGCACTCAGGAATCATTCCTGGCGGTGCTCAGGGGACCACATGGGCTCCTGGAAATTGAACCCGGGTTGGAGGTGTGCAATGCAAACATCCTACCTGCTGTGCTATCATTCTAGCCTCATAAAATATTTTTTCCTCCCTGGTACTAGGGATTGAATTCAGGACCTCACACATGCAAGTCATGCACTATATCACTGAGCTACATCCCTGGCCCTTCAAGAAAATATGTATTTAAGAAAAACAGAGAAACAAAAGAAAAACAGAGGGTCCCAGAAGCTCAGCAGGCTGGAACACATGCTCACAAGCAGGAAGCCCCAATTTGATCTGGCTCTGACAGAAGCAACTCCCAAGTAACTCCAGAACCAAAAACAACCAAAAAAAAAAAAATCCCACTTTGCACATTCCCTACATGTACTAGTTACACTTTTAAA
Organism: Sorex fumeus; assembly: GCF_029834395.1. Taxonomy (NCBI): domain Eukaryota; kingdom Metazoa; phylum Chordata; class Mammalia; order Eulipotyphla; family Soricidae; genus Sorex; species Sorex fumeus. The sequence continues at coordinate 52,485,282 of NW_026606104.1, forward strand.
AATACTCATAATAATTTCTTTCTGTATTCCCCTTTCATATAGTGATACCCACCAAACCCTCCCTTAATAGTAAAACTAGACTGCTTCATTGGACCAAAATAATTTCTTCTTATCAGAAATATATCGGCTGTACCAATTCTGAAAAATGTTTATTCTAGCGAAGTGCCTTTCCAGTCATAGAGTCAGAGTTCTGGGTGGAAGGGGTGGAGGGTGGTCCCTGCCACTGACCTGTGCCGGTTTTTATTCTTTCGTTTTTTATGGCTGCTGTGATGACTCCCTGAGGAAGTAGAAGAAGCAGCCTTCTGAGGTTTCACCCCCTGCACAGATCCATCCAGATCCTCAGGGTCCTCCTGGTTGGGCTCATTTTCCTGATTGTGGAAGTCTGGAGACGTATCACTTTCTGTCCCACTTCCTGGTTCCCCTAGAAGGAATAAACACAGTCCCCAAAGCATCATCAGTATAAATCAGATAATTTGTCCATCAGTCAGGGAAAAAAATGTTGAGCCCTCTTGTACAGAAAAAAGATAACTTGCTATCTTCAAGGTTCATACATCTAAATTGGGAGGGGGAAAAAAGATACATACAGTCAAAGCATCAAAGTTACCAGAGTTGGTAAAAAAAAAAAGAGGTAATCTGAAACAGTGTTAACCAGAGACCACAGATCTAAGGAGAGCTGGGAGGGGAGATCATAGGACCACCATAACCTCAATGAATAAAGGTTAAACACAGAATATAGTGGTGTGGAACTGACAATTATACAAGAAGCATTATTAAAATCATTAAATGAATAGTCAGGTGAAAGAAGAACTTGGGAAAACCCATGGCTGATCATGGTTCCTACCCCAAATCACATAGAAATACCATTTACCAATGACCCCCCACACCAGGAAATAAGCCCCATTATCTGAATCACAGAGTTTATTTTTTCCTCTTGTTTCTATTAATGGAATCCAGGGCCTCACACATGCAAGGCAAATGCTCTACGAGCCTTTAGAAAGTGGTAAAGGGGCTGGGAGATGCAGGTCAGCATGAGCGCACTTGCATCGCAAGTGTGAGGCCTTGGGTTTCATCCTCAAGCCCACAAAAAAAAGTTTTAAAAACAATAAAAATTAAAAATGTAGTAATATTTTAAAGCTGACATATAGTTCCATTTAATCGTGTGTGTGTGTGTGGGGGGGGGAGTATGTGTGTTATCAGGATTAAACCCAGGATCTCATACACCCCTGAGGTATACTCCTCCAAGTCAATTCGTCGATTGCCTCGAGCAGGTCCCAGTAACGTCTCTTTCATCCTAGCCCTGAGATTATATTCAAAGCTCTTTAGGAGAATGAGACCCATCATTGTTACTGGTATTTGGCATATTTGGTACGCCACGGGGAGTTTGCCAGACTCTGCCCTGTGGGCAGGCTACATTCGATAGCCTGCAAGTTTGTCCAAAGTAGGAATGAGATAATAAGATGTCATAAAAAGATGTCCTCCAAGTCAATATTCAAAGTTTTAAAATACCCCTTAGATATATTAAATAAGCAACTTAAAGAATCATTTGTAGAAATGCATTTTCTCAAAAATTTTGGTTTTGGGACACATCCAGCAATGCTTAGGGATTAGTTCTGGCTCTGCCCTCAGTACACTCCTGGCAATGTTCAGGGGACCACACAGGATGCCAGGATCGAATTCGAGTCAGCAGTGTGCAAGGCAAATGCCCCAACCACTGTACTATTGCTCTGGCCCTGGAAATACACATTTAAAAAAAAATGTTTTGGTAAATGCATACTTTTTTTTCCTGAAAGGAATTTTTTCTTCTTTTTAACAAATTGTATTATTTATTTTTTATGAAAGGAATTTCTTGAAATTTTTTTTTCTTTGTGGGTCACACCCGATGATGCTAAGGGGTTACTCCTGGCTCTGCACTCCCAAATTACTCTTGGTGGTGCTCAGGGGACCATATGGGATACTGGGAATTGAACCTGGGTCGTCCACGTGCAAGGCAAGCATTCTATCCTCTGTAGTATTGCTCTGGCCCTTTCAACTCTTAATTGAAAAGTATGAGGAAAGGGGGCTGAAATGATAGTATGGTGAGTAAAGCACTTGCCCTACAGAAAGCTGACCTGAGTTCAATCGTGGGCACCTCATATGGTCCCTCCCATTCCCTGGCACTGCCAGGAATGATCCTTAAGCGCAGAGCCAGGAGTAAACCCTGAGCAATAGCAAGTGAATCTCCCTTCCCCCCTCAAAAAAGGGGGAAAATATAAGGGAATATATCTTGCTTCTAAAAATTGTCAAAATGGGTTATGTGGGCTGCAGGACTAGGAACGAGTTTTATTCCTTTCATGTCTTTGTACTATAAACTTCTGCGTAGGGACTTCTCCAGATTTTTCTTTTGTTATCTTCTGGACCATGCCCAGCAGTGCTCAGATGCTCTCTTGGGTCTGGGATTGGGACTGAATGCAGGCCTCCCGCATGCAAAGCATATGCTTCTGCACACTGAGCTATCTCTCCAGATCTGGGAAGGGATCACAAGCTGAGAAACAGAAATATACAAGAAGTAAAAGAGGAAGTTAGAAAAGTCAGAAGAGAACAAATGTTTTTTTTTTGGGGGGGGGGTCACACCTGGCGATGCACAGGGGTTACTCCTGACTCTGCACTCAGGAGTTACTCCTGGTGGTGTTCAGGGGACCATATGGGATGCTGGGAATCAAACCCGGGTGGGCCCTACCCGATGTGCTATCTCTCAAGCCCCGAGAACAAATCATTTATCTTAGAAATCATCAATCCTATTTTTAAGCACTTCGTGAAAACAACAGGAGAGGGAGCTCTAGAACTATGAAGCTTAAAAAAGTACAGTGAGACGTCCTTATTTTCTAAAGGTCAGGATACTGATTTCATAAAAATTTAGCAAACATCAAAATTACTAAACCCTAGTGACTTTGGTTAACTGATTTTTAAATAGCAATTTATTGAGGTAAAATTTGTTTACAAAGGGGCTGGAGCAATAGCACAGCGGGTAGGGCGTTTGTTTGCCTTGCACGCGGCTGACCCGGGTTCGATTCCCAGCATCCCATATGGTCCCCCGAGCACCTCCAGGAGTGATTCCTGAGTGCAAAGCCAGGAGTAACCCCTGAGCATCGCTGGGTGTGACCCAAAAAAGAAAAAAAAATTAGTTTACAAGAGTACAGGTATTTATATGATTAGGGGTACAACAAAAAAAATTATAATAAAACAATTAAATGAAGATGAGTTTTCAGTAAATAATATTGGGAATACCAGGTCACATATGAAAGAATAAAGCTGGCTGAACTGACACTAATACTGAAAAGAGTGACGAGGAGCTGAATCTGCCATCTTAATGGCAGAGAAACAGCCCAGCATCATGTCTCCAAAAGAACATGACATTGCCAAATCTTCCCAGACCAGGTACACTGGTCCGGGCTGAGAACTCAAGGACCTTCTCTGAATGGGGGAGGGCATGAAGATTCCCTTTTCTGCCTGAAGACACAGTAGCCTGCAACCACATCTGACACCCTCCAACACAGAAATGGCACAGCTCCACCAATGAACCTCCTCAAACTGTCAAGCCACCAAACGGTTTCCATACCTATAGCTCCTGAACTGCGTGTCCATACATTTTCATAGTGCTGTCAGCCCAGTAGGATCACAGCAAATCTGATGGGAAACTTGCATAGAAGGCCACCAAGCCTAATGAGACTAAACAATAACACAAAGGCTCAACTAGCATTTAACCAGCACAGTAGATCCTCAATCCCTTTAGTAACATCACTGGGAGATATAACAACCATCACAAATTGATTCACTGCTTTGCACTGTAGCACTGTCCTCCCATGGTTCATCGATTTGCTCAAGCGGGCACCAGTAACGTCTCCATTGTGAGACTTGTTACTGTTTTTGGCACATCGATTACACCACAGGGAGCTTGCCAGGCTCTGCCATGCAGGCGAGATACTCTCAGAAGCTTGCCGGGCTCGCCAAGAGGGATGGAGGAATCGAACCCGGGTTGGCCACGTGCAAGGTAAATGCCCTACCCGCTGTGCTATCACTCGAGCCCCTCACTGGTGTAATTTTTAATAATTCTATTTGCTTTTGTGTTGTAACACACATTATGAAATAAATTTTTCTGTGCCTGCAAGGGGGCAGGCTAGGATGGTGGGTGGGAAACTGGAAACACTGGTGGATGGAAGGGCACAATGGTGGTAGGAATGGTGTTGGAACATTTAATACCTAAACAATTGTATTATGAACAACATGGCAAATTGTAGCGTTATAATAAAAGAATTAACTGTTTAAAAAAAATGAAGTTGGAGATTAGAAAAAGCTCAACAGGCTGCAGTACACGCTTTGCAGGTGGGAGGCCCAGATTCTATCCCTGGGAGTACATGGTCTCCTGAGTGACTCTCCACGCACAGAGCTGGGAGTAGCAGCACCCATTATCAAAATAAACCCATAGCAGGAAAAAAATAGTACAATCCATGTACCTGATAAGGACTTGAGTTCAGAATACATAACAAAATTAGAAATAATAAAAAGACAAAACCTCAATATAAAAATATGAATATAGTTGATTTTTTATTTTTGAGACATTTCTCAAAAGACATACAAGTTAGTTCCCTATAAGCACGTGACAAGATGCTGTTTCAGTCATTAGAAAAATGCAAATCATGATGACAGTGAGTAATCACTTCCCACCCACCAAAAGGGCTCTAATAGGGCAGAACACGTGACAATAAAGATGAGAAGAAACTGGACTCCTCATACACTGCTGACAAATCTAAAACGGTATGGCCATCTTGGAAGAGTCTGGCAGCTTTTTGGAAGACTGAACAGTTACTAAATGACCCAGCAATTTCACTACCAAGGGGAATGAAAACAGGTTCACATGATAAAACTTGTCAGGAATGTGCAGCAGTATTGTTCATTGTAGCCAAGTATCCATCAACTGAAAAAAAATGAATAAAATGAAGTATGTCCATCCATCCAATGAAATATTACTCAGCATTAAGAAGCAGTTAAAGGACCGGAGTCCTTAGAATGGGCTGGAGTGCATGCTTTGCATGTTGGAGAGCTGGCTCTATTCCCAGCATCTCATGGTCCTCTGAGCACTGCCAGGAGTAGTTCCTGAGCATCTGTCAGGTGTGGCTCAAAAGAAAAAAGAAAAAAAAGAAAAAAATACATTAAATGTACGTTTTGTATCATTTATATAATTACCATATAGGGACAGAAATAGTACAGGAGCAGGGGCTTGCCTTATACGCAGCTGATCCAGATTTGATCACCAGTATCCCATATGGGCCCCTGAGCACCACCAGGAGCGATTCCTGAGTGCAGGGTCAGGAGTAACTCCTGAGCATTGCCAAGTGTGGCCAACCCCCACGCCCACCCCAAGTAAAATAAAATTATCATATGATCTAGCAACCCCCCACTTCTGGGTATTTATCCAGAAGAGCTAAAAAGATCAGCGTTCCTCAAAGTAGGTGATATGGCTCTCTAGGAGTTGCTGGGAAAATCCTGGAGTAGTAGCCACCTCAGGTGCAATTCCAATCGGTGGGGAGAGAATGTGAGTGCTAACAGTTACTGCTTTAAGTAACCTTAAAATCTACCGTAACTCCTGAGCTATGTTTTTTCTGAAAAGGTAGCAGGTAGCCAAATCAATTTGAACCCCTTGGTCCAGAAGCTCTCTAAACTGTCATATACACTAGCATTATTTCCAAAAAGTGAACACTGAAACAACCTAAATACCATTAGTGGATGAATAGATAAATAAGGTGTTTATATGTAATGGAATATATTAATCAACTTTTTTTTTGGTGGGGGTGGGGGTTGGGGCCACACCCAGTGATGCTCAGAGATTACTCCTGGTGGTGCTTGAGGGAACATATGGGATGCTGGTGCCTGAACCTGAGTTGGTGTATAAAAGGCAAGCGCTCTACCTACTGTACTATTATTACAGCCTAAGATTTCTTTTAAACAACTAACAGGGGCTGGAGTGATAGACAGCGGGTAGGGTGTTTGCCCTGCATGCAGCCAACCTGGGTTCGATTCCCAGCATCCCATATGGTCCCCCGAGCACTGCCAGGAGTAATTTCTGAGTGCATGAGCCAGGAGTAAACCCCTGTGCATCACCAGGTGTGACCCAAAAACAAAAAACAAACAACAACAACAACAAAAACAGATTGAGGGGCCAGCAGAGAGACAGCAAGCAGGTGAGAGCGCTTGCCTTGCAAGCAACCAACCCATATTCTTTTAACTCATGTGCTATTGTTCCAGCCCAAATTAGACACCTACAAATCTATAAATTTTGGACCAGTAAGATAGTTCAAAGGGCCATTTTTTTCCTTCTTCTTGCGTCACACCCGGCAATGCTCAGGGGTTACTCCTGGTTTTGCATTCAGGAATCACTCCTGGTGGTGCTCAGGGGACTATATGGTATGGTGGGAATCAAACCCCGTCGGCCGCGTGCAAGGCAAACGCCCTACCTGCTGTGCTATTGCTCCAGCCCTCAAAGGGCCATCTTTGCAAGCAAGAGCCCACTGATCCATAGCCACAGAGGCATCCTAAAGACTCAAAGAGCTAGTACAGAGGTTAAGGCACTTTCTTGCACATGGAGCATCCTGGTTCAATCCCAGCACCACCCAAGTTCCTCAAAGTCCTGCCAGGAGTGACTTGAGAGGGCAGAGCCAAGAGTAAGCCCTGAGCACCATGAGTGTGTCCCAAAAATAAAATAAAAAAAACAAAAAAGCCCACATATGGCCCTCTGAGCACTGCCAAGGGTCATTTCTGACCACAGAGCCAGCAATGATTCCTGAACACTCCCGGATGGGACTCAATCGCCAATAATAAAAAGAAAATAAAAATCATCATTTGGGGCCTAAGGATATACCTCAGTAGGGTACACACTTTTCAAGTGAAGTCCCAGGTTTAATTCCCAACACTGAAAAATAAACTACTGGGGCCGGAGCAACAATATAGCAGATAGGAGTTTGCCTTACATGCAGCCAACCCAGGTTTGATCCCTGGCATCCCCTACGGTTCACTGAGTACCACCAGGAATGATTCCTAAGTGGAGAGCCAGGTGTAACCCCCGAGCACTGCTGGGTGTGGGCCCTCCCCCACCAAACAAAAAACAAACACAAACTATCATTTGTAGATATACATTGAAACATACAGCACTGTAGCACTGTCTTTCAGTTGTTCATCGATTTGTTCAAGCGGGCACCAGTAATGTCTCCATTGTGAGACTGTTGTTACTGTTTTTGGCATATAGATACGCCACGGGGAGCTTGCCAGGCTCTGCTGTGTAGGCGGGATACTCTCAATAGCTTGCCAGGCTCTCCAAGAGGGGCAGAGGAATTGAACTCTGGTTGGCTGCGTGCAAGGCAAACACCCTACCTGCTGTGCTATCTCTCCGGCCCACTGAAACATATACACAGAAAAAATTGTATCGTGTCTGGGATTCTTAATATAATACAAAAGATGGGGTTGAGGCATTAACCTTGCATGCTGTCAGCCCCAGTTTAATCCCCAGCACCAGTATGGTCCTCTGACCGCCACAGAATGATCCCTGAACACAGAGCCAGGAGTAAGCCTAGAGAAGATGGAGATAAGAAAGTAGGGTTTGAATCAGAACTGAACATTATTTGATGGGCTGGGGGCAATGTGATGGACATTCTTTATTTTATAGCCTGTATTTGTAGAGTCCAAAAGTCTCCAATGGAGATGTTACTGGGCCCGCTCGAGCAAATAATGAGCAACGGGAGGACAGTGACAGTGATTTGTAGAGTCAAAATTTAGTTAGGGCTGGATAGTACAGGAGTTAAGACTCTTGCCTGCAGATGGCTAACCCAGGTCCCCTTAAAACCACAAAGAGGGGCTGGAGCAATAGCACAGCGGGTAGGGCGTTTGCCTTGCACGTGGCTGACCCAGGTTCGATTCCCAGCATCCCATATGGTCCCCTGAGCACCACCAGGAGTAATTCCTGAGTGCATGAACCAGGAGTAACTCCTATGTATCGCCGGGTTGGCCCAAAAAGAAAAAAAAAAATCCACAAAGAGTGATCCCTGAGCAGAGAGCCAGGAATGTGCCCTAAGCACTGCTGGATGCTTAGGATACCCCAAACAAAAACAAAATTCACTTTAATAAAGAGTTAAAAGTATTGTTTTCTTCCCTTCTTTCATAGCAACGATAGTTGTAACAAGTCCTCAAGTTATGCCTGTGAAGTAAAAAATGGTAATACTTCAAGGTGATGACAACAGTCTAAAGTATTTTCAACACATGGGACTGGAGCAATAGCACAACGGGTAGGGCGTTTGCCTTGCACACAGCCAACCCGGGTTCGATTCTCAGCATCCCATATGGTCCCCTGAGCACTGCCAGGGGTAATTCCTGAGCGCAGAGCCAGGAGTAACCCCTGTGCATTGCCGGGTGTGACCCAAAAAGCAAAATAAATAAGTAAATAAATAAAGTATTTTTGACACAAAGAACAAAATCCTTGATTCCCTGATTCCCCAAATGCCAACATCCAACTCAATTCTGATACTAATTTCTGGAGTTAAGGTAAATCCCACAGGTTAAGAACCCAAGGTTAGAGGCTGGAGCGATAGTACAGGGAGTAGGGCATTTGCCTTGGACACGGACGACCTGGGTTCAATCCCCAGAACCCATATGGTCCCCCAATAATCGCCAGGAGTAATTCCTGAGCATAGCTGGGTATGACCCAAAAAAGAAAAAAAGGAAAAACAAAAAAGAACCCGAGTCTACAAGAATGCTCTCTCACTTCAAAGACCAGTCCTAAATCCCAGATATCTCATACTTTTTTTTTTGGAGGGGAGCAGTGGGGGGCACATCCAGAGGTATTCAAGGCTTACTCCTGGCTGTGCTCAAGGATCACTCCTGGCAGTGCTCAGGAGACCATATGCAGGGGATTAAACCCAGGTCATCCAAATCAAAGACAAGCACCCTACCTGCTATAGTATCTTTCCAGCCCCTTAGTCATTCATACTTTAAATAGACCAGCTATTAATCAAGGATACCCATGACACCATTCTCAAGTTCAACAGTTCACTAAAATAACTTCATATTCAGGAGCATACTTTACTTATAGTTAATAGTCTTTAATAAAGGCTATATTTAGGGACCAGGTAGTTGGTCGAAAGGGCTGGAGCACAGGACTTACATACAGAAGTCCCATCCCTGGCACTGCATGGTCCACCCCAGTTCAGTCAGGAACAACCCTCAAGTATCTTAGTAGCTTGCCAAGAATGGCTCCCACCTCCCACCCCACCCTCATACACAAAGTAACAATGAAAAATAAGGACTACACGTCGGTTCAGTCAACTGAACAGATGCAGAGTTTTAAAGTTTTTTGAGAGAAGAGTGGATCTGCAAGATACCTTTGAACATACCACCCTCCAGCTCTCAGAGTCTACCAGCAGAGACTCTGAGAAGTTTTTATGGAAATTTCATTACGCAGACATGAGTCATTCACCACTGATGACAAATTCAATTTCCATCCCCTTTTCTATCTCTGGAAGCTTGCATGGTAGGACTGACAATTTTAATTTCTTTGGTTTTGGTCCATGCCTAGCAACGCTCAAGGGTTCATGTGGTGCTGGGGATGGAACCTAGGCCTCCTATATCAAAGCTTGTGCTCAGCCCACTGACCCATCTCTTTGTCCCTGAAAGTTCTGATCTAGCTAACCAAGGCTTAGCTTTTCTGGTAACCAGGGGCTGGAGCAATAGCACAGCAGGTAGGGCGTTTGCCTTGCACGCAGCCAACATGGCCGACCCACGTTCGATTCCTCTGCCCTCTCAGAGAGCCCAGCAAGCTACCGAGAGAACCTCGCCTGCACGGAAAAGCCTGGCAAGCTACCCGTGATGTATTCAATATGCCAAACACAGTAACAACGAGTCTCACGATGGAGACGTAACTGGGCCTGCTCGAGCAAATCGATGAACAACGGGAGGACCGTGACAGTACCAAAGAGAGCAAATGCAAAAAACCAGAGGAGAGAAAACACAAGGTATATTTGAGACAAAGGGATCAAAAAATAAAATTTAAACACAGAACTTTAGAAGTGAGAAATGACAGGTTACAAAGAGGCATGAATGTTAGATCAAGCAATTTTATACTAGGGAGAAAACGCGAAGTAATGTTTGAGGGCTCTTATTTATTTAACTTCTCCTGAGCCTTGAGCCTGTTTCCCAATCTGAAAAACAAAAATTCTTTCTCTCCTGCGATGAGTAAGTTATGGATAAATCAGTGGACTAGGTACTGAGGCTATAACAATATTTCCTGCTTTCATGAAGTATATAACCCATAGTCATCCTCAAGTGGTAGCATTAAGGATTAAATGAGATCATGTAAGTAAAGTGTTAGCTTTTGTGTCTGGGGCATAGTGAGCACTCAAATCTTAGTATCTTCTGAGATTTATAAACAACTTGCTGCAACACAAGTTCTTAAAAGTTAAGATTACTTGCAGTAAAACAGTTGCTAGAGGGCCACAAGAAGTCATCAGGAATTTCTGAACAAAGAAGTGACATCAAACAATAACATTTATTTAGTTCTCTAAACAACCCACTTTAGAATTATTAGGCTAGAACTGTTTTATCATAGGGAGTGAACGCAGGGAAGACTACATTAAAAATTGCTGAAATAGGGGCTGGAGAGATAGCATAGCGGGTAGGGCGTTTGCCTTGCACGCGGCCAACCCGGGATCGATTCCCAGCATCCCATATGGTCCCCTGAGCACCGCCAGGAGTAACTCCTGAGAGCATGAGCCAGAAGTAACCCCTGTGCATCGCCAGGTATGACCCAAAAAGCAAAAAAAAAAAAAAATGCTGAAATATAAGTGAGCCCACAAATAACAATTTTGTTTCACTGGCTTGTGGAAGGAAAAGATGGGTAACAGCAGAATGTCACCCCATCTTTAAGTCAGTCAACTGGACAATGCCACCACCATGAAAAAACACATAAGCTGGTTTCCTATTGACATAAAAGTGAGTAATGCACTTTCAGAGCAAACAACATCATCAAAAAAAAAAAAAATCATCATCCTGTTATTCGTCGATTGCCTCGAGCAGGCCCCAGTAACGTCTCTTTCATCCTAGCCCTGAGATTATATTCAAGGCTCTTTAGGAGAATGAGACCCATCATTGTTACTGGTATTTGGCATATTTGGTACGCCACGGGGAGTTTGCCAGACTCTGCCCTGTGGGCAGGCTACATTCGATAGCCTGCAAGTTTGTCCAAAGTAGGAATGAGACAAACAACATCAGCCTTTCAATAAATCTACAACTAAGGCACTCTACTAATTAAAAGAAATAGTAGAATTAAATAGTCTCAAGGGAATAACTTTTGGCCAGCACAAACATTTTAAAGGAAGTAAGGAAGATGTCTAGACAATGCTTCCTGTAGTGTTTATTCACAGGAATAGTGTCAATATTGAAGAGATCTGATTTGGTGGAAGCTTCAGAAAAGTCCAGTAAAACAAACAGTAGTGACTATGCCAATCCTGTAAAGGAAACTGGATAAAATCTGCCTATTTTGTTTTGCTTTGCTCTTTTTTATAAAAATACACAATGCTTCAGCAATTTGCATGAAATTATCCTTTGGAACCATGCTAATTCACCCTATTATTCTAGTTTAGTTACATATGATACAGAGCCGGAGGAAGCATAAATTCATTTTTGAGAAAAATGTTTAGAATGGCTTAAAAATAAAATGCCCAAAGTGTAAAACTTTAATATTTTTGAGAGTTAAGAATATTTTAGTCGGGGGCTGGACCGATAGCATAGCGGGTAGGGCGTTTGCCTTGCACGCAGCCAACATGACCGACACAGGTTCGATTCCCAGCACCCCATATGGTCCCCCGAGCACCGCCAGGAGCAATTCCTGAGTGCATGAGCCAGGAGTAACCCCTGAGCATCGCCGGGTGTGACCCAAAAACCAAAAAAAAAAAAAAAAATTTTAGTCAAAATTCTAAGGGAAGGAATTTTACCTCACTGTCACTGCAGATCAAAACCAGGAGTCACTGAACCAGAGTTGTAGAAATTCTGAGATATGGGAGAGATTCCATATACAAAAGAAAAGGAGAGACAGGCAAAACAGACTATCCCTCGCCAGAGTCAAACCACCTGAGTCTTTTTCAGGGACACTCAAGTTTTTAAAATTTATTTTCTGGGGGGGGAGGGTCACACCCAAAAAGTAGTGACATGGCTACTCCTGGTTCTGTGTTCAGGGGTTGCTTTCAATGGTGTTTTTTTTTTCCCAATGTGTTTTAGACTGAACCCAGTCTCCCTCATGCAAAGTAAGTGCTCACCCCACCGAACTATCTCTCTAACCCTGGGATTCTCAAGTCCTGTTTAAATAGATCAAACAGGTCCAAAAACCTAACAAAAGTATGGGCCAATGGGACTGGAGCAATAGCACAGAGGGTAGGGCATTTGCCGTGCATGCGGCCAACCCGGGTTCAATTCCTAGCATCCCATATGGTCCCCTGAGCACCGCCAGGAGTAATTCCTGAGTGCAGAGCCAGGAATAACCCCTGTGCGCCACCGGGTGTGATCCAAAAAGCAAAAAAATTTAAAAAAAAGTAGAGGCCAAGTATAAGGATCAAGAGAGTGGAGTGTGGGCTGGACAGAAAGTATAGCAGAGAGGTTGCTTGTCTTGAACGTGGCCAAGCCAGGTTTGATTCCAATGATTCCTGGATGCAAAGCCAGGACTAACCAAGCCCTGAGCATTGCCAGTTGTGGCCCAAAAACAAACAAAAAACATAAAAAAAAAAAAAAAAAAAAAAAACACCAAAATTCCAAAAACAAAAGAGTAGAGCACATGACCAAGTTCAATTCCCAGCATCTCCTGGGCCCCAGAGCCCAGCCAGGGTAAGCTTAGTAACCCCCAAGAATAGCCAGCAGTGTGGCCCCCAGGACCTCCAGAATCACTGAGTTAGCCCTTATTAAAAAAAAAAATCGTAAAGAAGCAAGTATTATCTTCTCTAGACAATAGTACCTTCATCCTCAGTCTCAAATTATTCTATAAATACTGTTAACGACAACAGTAGTACACAGTGAAAAATACCACACACACAGGGATATTAGGAGTTAAAGAGTTAATAACCAGCAGAGAGATACAGACCACTGAGACAGGTCTTAAAGACTTCAGAGATTGAAACACACTATAGGACAACCATACACTCTTTGCTTAAGGAGGTAAAAAAGGAGGTAAAAGACAAGCTTAAGAATAATTGTGATGGGGGTGCAGTGCCACCAGCAAGTCAACCTGTATCGATGGGGTGAGTGCATCAGCAGCCTGATGATGCCTTTCGGTTTCCTGATAACCCCAAATTGTTGGTCTCTGGCCAGACCAAATAACTCAGGACCAAGTTTCCTGAGAAATTAAATGGCCAAAAGTTAGGTGAGTGGGAGCCATACCCACAAACCACCTCCAGCTCAGCTATACAAGCTCACTTATTGGCCTTGCTTCAGACTCATAAATCTCGAAAGAGATCAAAAGCCACAGTTAATCTTGGGCCCAGGCAAGGCTAAACAAACTGGGGTAAATAGGAGGGGTCAGGTCAGCCTGGTGCCCACCCAAGCAGAGTTCCTGGCAGCAACCCACAGTCCAAAATCGCCACCATGGGACTGGAGAGACAGCACAGCAGGTAAGGCGTTTGCCTTGCACGTGGCCGACCCAGGTTCGATTCCCAGCATCCCATATGGTCCCCTGAGCACCGCCAGGAATAACTCCTGAGTGGTGCAGAGCCAGAAGTAACCCCTGTGCATCGCCAGGTGTGACCCAAAAAGCAAAAATTAAAAAAAAAAAAAATTGCCACCATGCCCTTAGCCAAACTCCACCATCTCAGGATGGACCTCATGAAGGTATTAACCTATTGAAAATTCGGGTATTCGAGTTTTGTGACTAAAATCCCAGGTTTTCTGAGCACTGGGGTGGGCTACCTGCCCCCACTTCTCTATGCACCTGGACGCTCTGGCATCACCCCCATGAACCAACTCCAGCGCCTCATGTAAGCTCTTCTACCAGCTGCAGAGACCCATGCATAAATCTCGAAAGAGGTAGAAAGCCGCAGTTAATCTCGAACCCATGCAAGGCTGAACAGACCAGGATAAATCAAAGGGGGGTGTGGGGTAGGGCGGGTCAGCCTGGTGCCTGTCCAAGCAAAGTCCCTGGCAACCACTTGCTTCCACAACCCAAAATCATCACCATACCCTGGGCCTGACTCCAGTGTCTCAGACAGACCTCACTGAGATATAATCTGTTGATAATTCAGATATACGGGTTTTGTGAATGAAATCTCCAGGCTTTCTCAGAGTAGGGTTGGGCTACCTCCCCCCACCTCCCTTTACTTTGGAAAGTCTCAGCAGTCACGTCCTGAGCATCATTGGGTGTAGCCCCAAAACAAAAAAGAACATACAAGCACTATCTGTTTACAAGATCAGAATTTTCTAAAATTAAGTTGGATACATAGGAATTTATTAGGAAAGTCTAAAAATTTCCATGATAAAAGGATTTTTTTTTTAACTTCAGGAAGCCTCGGCTGTCATGTCCATACCCCAAAGCTGCTACCCAGTTAAAAAAGCTACTCCTGCCTTACCTTCCAGATAAAAATATTGAACATCCTGAACAAACACGATCACTTCTTAGTGTCTGTGTTGAAAACCATAATGCAAAAAAGAGAGAAAGAAAAAATGTACACTGGTGCAGGGATGAATGTTGGATCATTACATGAATGAAACCCAATTATGAACAGCTTTGCAGTGGTCTATCTCATGAATAGTCAATAAATTATTTTTTTAATCATAGCTTGAGGCAAGATCTCTAATAAAAATGTCCTCACTTAAATTAATGTTTTTACTTTGTTGTTTTGCCGAAAAAATAAAAGAATAATTGTGAATACATTTCCTAAAAAATTACGTAGCATATTTTAAAAATAATTCAACAGAATCTCTGTAAAAATTTAAAGTTTAGGGCTGGAGAGACCACTCAATAGACTGGAGCACACGCTTTGCATGCAGGAGAGGTAGTACAGGAGGTACAGGAGGCCTTGCATGTGGCCAACCCTAGCACAGCATATGGTTCCCTGAGCATCACGGGGTGTGACCCAAAGCCCTGCCCCCACGCCAATTTAGAAATCAATTTAGAGATAATAATTAATGTCACCGAGTAGTTTTAATTTACAAACTACTAAAATGCCTTTAAAAAAATACTGTTCCAGTGCCAACAAAATAAATAGATCACCCAACAAGACATATGATCTAAAGGAAATGTAAGCCCCCCCAACCCCCAATACAAAAAAGCGGGTTATATTTCAAAGTGATTCATCACACAGGGAGAATTCAATACAGCTACACAAAGTTGGACTAAAAAAAAAAATGTAGTATCTATATCCCATTATTTGACATCAGAACAGAATATGACTTCCGTATAGAAAATGGTGTAATTTTTCTACAAAATACATAATATTTTCCTTTTTATATTTAAGAACATACCAATACAAGGCCAGAGAGATAGTACAGCAGGTAGAGCACTTGCCCTGTATGAGGTTGACCCATTTTCTATCCCCAGCATCCCATACAGTTGCCTGAGCACCACCAGGAGTAATTCCTGAGTGCACAGCTAGGAGTAACTCCTGAGCATCACTGGGTGGAGCCCCAAAACAGAACAAAATAAAAAAAGAACATACAAGTACAAACTCTTTACAGGATCAGAATTTTCTAAAATTAAGTTGGATACACAGCAATTTATTAGGGAAGTCTAAAATTTTCTATGATAAGAGGTTTTTAACTTAAAAACAAAATACCTAAAACATAACAGAAGTGAACATATCTTTGAGCTATCCTCATGTAACAGAAAAGAAAGGGAGACCATAAGCTTTTCACTCAAATGAGAGATACAATTAGAGGGCCAGGGATGTAGTGTGGTGGCAGAGCACATGTTTGACATTTCTGAGACCTAGCATTCAATCCCTGGCACAAAAACAAAAAAGAAAACAAAGGCATTATTAAAACTTATTATCCAAAAGGGTTCCTAACTTCTAGAAAGAAGGAGCAAGCATATAAGAAAAGCAGTCTTGGGGCTGGAGTGATAGCACAGCGGGTAGGGCATTTGCCTTGCACGCGGCCGACCCGGGTTCGATTCCCAGCATCCCATATGGTCCCCCGGGCACCGCCAGGAGTCATTCCTGAGTGCAGAGCCAGGAGTAACCCCTGAGCATCGCAGGGTGTGACCCCTCCCGAAAAAAAAGCAAAAAAAAAAAAAAAAGAAATGCAATCTTCATAACAGAGCTGAACAGGAGTTAAATATAGGCAGTATGGTACCTTAATACTAAACTGATTTTTTGTTTTTAAAGAAGGAGCAGAGGAAAACTTACTCTTTTCAATGAGCTGGTCCTGAACTCCTGCCAATGCGCTTACTGCCTAAAATAGGGAAAAAAAACCCATTTATTATAAACATTATCACAGATCAACACAGAGGAAAGGAAAGGAACAACTCATATACAAAAGGAAAGAAATAACTGACATATAACTGTGATCTTCTTCAAATATCCCCTGAGCCTTCAACCTCACTTACAGCTGCTGAAGTAACTGAGGATTTACTGAAGAGACGCTCAGCTTCCTTAAATTTCCGGTTCCTTCGATCATTTTTGCTATTGGAGTTTCTAAAACACACAGAAGAAAATAAAAAATCATTCCAAGGGCCAAGCTATGTCTTTGGCTCAAGATGCAGCTGCAAAATGCAGATAAGAGGGACTTAAAAAAAATCTAATTCCATACAGGAATGCCACAATACCATTAACAACCTAACAACTTACATGCCCCAAACAACCTACACGTTAAATGTCTATGTAGAGATTAATGTTTCCAGGTTATGATATACACCCCACAGTGGTACATGAGGATACTTTAGTTGGCTCACAAACGGTTTTTTTTTTGGGGGGGGGGTCATACCTAGGACAGTACTCAGGGGATCATATAACACAAGGGTCAAATTTGGGGTTCAGGGGCCAGAGGGATAGTTCAAAGGACTGGAGCACATGCTCTGCACATACCCAGGTTCAATATCTGGTAATGCATGGTCCCATGGCACCAAGACAGGAATAGACCTGAGTACTGCCAGGTGTGACCCAAAATATCTGGGGCTCAAATCCAGAATTCAAACTCAGGGCTCCTGCATACAAAGCATACAATCTAGTTTCTTGAGACATCTAGATCACTGACCCTCATAAACATTATTAATATTTAATATGTATTATTAAAGGCTGGAGCGCTAGCACAATGGGTAGGACGCTTGCCTTGCAAGCGGCCAATCTGGCCAACCCGAGTACGATTCCTCCGCCCCTCTTGGAGAGCCCAGCAAGCTACTGAGAGTATCTCGCCCGCACGGCAAAGCCTGGCAAGCTACCCGTGACGTATTTGTTATGCCAAACTCAGTAACAAGTCTCACAATGGAGACGTTACTGGGCCCGCTCAAGCAAATCAATGAACAACGGAAGGACAGTGTCAGTGACAGATGTATTATTAAGAGTTTTAAAAATTAGCTAGGGCTATAGAGATAGTACAGGACTTAGGATGTTTGTCTTGCATGTGGCTAATCCTAGTTTGATTCCTGAAACCACATGTGGTACCCCAAGCACTACCAAGAGTAGTCCTTGCATACCACCAGATATGGTCTACACCGCTCACCCTGATTTTAATGCCTACTAGTAAAACACCCAAGAAAAACTAGCACGATGGGGCTGGAGAAATAATACAGGGGCTAAGGCACTTGCCTTGCATGTGACTAACCCGTTTGATCTCAGTTACCAAATGGTCCCCCCAGCTTCACCAGTTGTAGTCCCCAGAGTCCCTGAGAACAGCTGGAATAGTCCAGGTAATCCTCAGCACCTCAGGGCACTTGCAGTTCCACTTTCTCAGAACCCTCACAATGAATTGCCAATTCGGTTGACTGAGAATTGATGGGACAGGCCCCTGGGCCAATATGAAGTGTCTCTATTAAATAAGATTACATGAGTTTGGAGAGATAGCACAGCAGGTAGGGCACTTGCCTTGTATATGGCTGTCCCAGGTTTGATCCCTGGCATCCCATATGCTCTCTGGACCACTGTCAAGAATAATTTCTGAGAGCAGAGTCAGAAGTAAGCCACGAGTACCACTGGGTATGGCTCAAAAACAAATTAAAAAATAAAAAGAAAGAAAAGAAGATAATTTAAAGAAAAGAACCAGGGGCAGGAGAGACAATACAAGGGTTAAGGCACTTGCCTTACATGGGGCCAACCCCAATTCAAATCCACAGCACCACATACATTCCCTGGAGTCCAGCCAGGGTTCACTCTTAAGCACAGAGCCAGAAATAGCCCCTCCACACCCACCCCTGGGTGTGGTCCAATCCTACCTCCAAATTGACAGAGAGGGGAAACCCCAAAATATGTCTGGTTGCATTGTGTGTTACTATGGCAAAGAATCTCAGTCAAGGATATTACCAAAGAATATTTCAAATGGAAAAAAAAATTTAAATAGAGCTTTAAAAATAAGATAGTTCATAAAGTCATTGGGCTATGTAATTATGATCTGTGTGCATTTCTGTCCAATATAGTTTTTAAATTTCACTAAAATAAATAAGCCTCAACAATACTGGAGCCAGGGAGATATAGAGAGATAGCTCAAATTCCTTCCATTTGTGAACCCTTAAGTTAGGTTTGATTCTTAGTACCACTCCAACCCTCAGTACAGCCCAGTAAAGTGTTGGTGATTCCTGAACACTGGCAGTGGATCTGGTAGTGTAAGCAGCACTGTATCACTGGGCTGAAACATAGTCAGAAGGGGCCTCCAGACCCGCAGGAAGGCCCCTATATTTAAAAACAAAACAAAATGAGAAGGCTGGGATATGACTCTTCAATAAAGCACTTGCCTTGTATATGTGAAGTCCTGGGTTTGATCCTCAGTACCACATGATCAGGGGACCAAGTGGTCCCCTAAGCACCACTAGGAATAGACCCTAAGCACAGAGCCTTGGATGTGGTCAACCCAGGTCCAATATCCCTGGCACCCCATATGTTTCCCAAGTACTGCCAGGAGTGATTCCCTGAGAGCAGAGCCAGGAGTAAGCCCTGAGCACCAAGCACACCCCACCAAAAAAAAAAATTTAAGGGATAACAAGAGGGAGATCTTTGTGGTAATGAAATAGTTCTGTATCTCAACTGCAGTGGTGGTTACATCAATCTATACACAAGATAAAACGACAATAACATAAACACACTGTACCAAATGTCAATTTCCTGGTTGTGATTCTGCATAAGAGTTACACAAAACACATCTATGCAAATGTCAATTTCCTGCTTATGATTCTGCATGAGTAACATAAGACACATCTATGGGGACTCAAGGGAAAGCTGGCTTAGAATGTCTTCCAAGCATAAAGTCATGAGTTCAATTTCCCACATTCTCCGAGCAGATCCTAGTAGCTCTGCTACCAGATGACCCCGATGATCCCTGTGATCACCAAGGTCAGTGTCGCGAGCAATTTCCACCACAACACAGCCAGGTGTGTGTGAGCACTGGAACAAAAGGGGCGTAATCCCTGGTGAGCGCCATGGAAAAGAGAGAACACACCGCTGTCAGGCATATATGGGACCTCTGTAGTTCAAACCAAGAAGGTAATGGGAATAGGGAGGAAAACTATTTGGGGGGAATGAGTGTAGGATAAAATGAGTGTACCGGACACTTCCTATGTATCTTTAATTGTTTCAAATTTTTAAAAAATTTAAATGTAGACAAAGCTGTATGTTTATACATACTGGAGAGGGAAAGAAGAGAGAAAATGTGGCAACATGTTAACAATGGGTGAATGCTGTCAAAGAGATGTTAATGGGTAAAGAGTAGCAAGTGGTCATTTCCCATTTTTCCATAGACCTGGAAGCTTTGAAAAACATTCCAGGTGTTCAAGAAATAATGGTGCCAGTGATATGCAGAACAGCAAAGGTTATGAAGGGAGAACAGAACTCATGACTGATCAATGAAAGGGATGGCGTGGGGTGAGCACTGTCCTATGCTGTATTTCTCCTGAGCCTTACACATCCCAGGGTCAAAGGCCCCAGTCCGTATTTCACTGAGAGAGGCTCTGTCCCCGACAGCTGGGTGAGCTAGATCCCTGTCATGCCCGACCTCTTTGCTCAGCACCACCTCACTGCTGCCTCCTGACAAAGCTGTTCCCAAGAAAATACCCTGGCCGGGGAGGCGGCTCCAAGGGCTGAAGTGCACGCTGTAACGGGCAGGAGCCAGGGATTTAGTTGGTCTTCCGCACTGCAGGGGGCCTGCAGGAAGAAACCCTGACCACGAGGTGTGCCCCCCACCCCCAAAGACAAATACAACAACAACAAAAAAAAGAAAGCATGGGGCCAGAGCGCGAGTAGGGTGTGTTGTCTTGCGTGTGGCCGACCGGGGTTCGATCCCAGGCATCCCATATGGCCCCGCGAGCACCGTTAGGTGTGATTCCTGAGCCACGCCAGGTGTGACCCCCCCCCCCCCAAAAAAAGCGAAATCAAATAAATAAAACCACACCACCACAAACGTACTCCTGAAGCAAAGAGAGCGGCGCCCGGGGCGCAACCCCCGAAACACCGGGACCCCTTGACACTCACTTCTGGTTGGTGAGATACCGATCCCAGCCGCGAATGATGTTGCCGTACATCTGCGTGTCCTCCAGGTAGCTCCCTTCAAATGCATAGATCTGCCTCTCCAAGTTCGCCAGCGTCTCCTGCAAACAGGAGAGGCGGGGAGGGGCGTCAGGCGGCGGGAGCCCGGAGCCCGATCCACCTGCAGGGCTCTGCAGGGCCCGCCCGCCCGCTCCCGCTCCCGCTCCTGCTCCTGCTGCAGGAGTCCCTTTGAGCAACCCACGGCTGCAGCCTGCAGCGGCTGGTGTCCGGGAACTCGCAGGCATCGGCACAGGGGAGCCCACCTGTCACCTGCCCCCGCCCCCAGCCGGGCCCGCCTGCACGCCCGCGCCCGGCCGGGACCCCCGCGGGGAGCCGGAGGGGAAGGGGGGGGGGTGGGCAGCGCAGCCTCCGAGGAGCAGCCGCGCCGAGGCTCCCCTCCCCGCTCGCGCCCCCGCCAGCCGCCTCAGAAAAGGCCGCGGGGCCGGGCAGCCGGTTGCCATGGAAACCCGCGAGGGCCGCCTCAGGTGCGAGGGGGCCTCGCGCCGTGTGGGCGCCCGGGCGCCGGCCCCCGACGCCCAGACGCCGCCGCCGCCGAGTGCGCGCCCGCCGGCCCCCCGCCGCTGTCACCGTCGCGCTCCCCGACACGCCGCCGCCCTGCCCATCACACACGCCAACTCCCCGCCCGGGTGTCGCCCCCATCCCCCCTGGGGCCCACCCCCCAGACCAGCCCCCGGCCGGGTCCCGCTGACACGCCCACACGGCCGCCCCCAGACCCCTCGGCTCGCGCCGCCCCCGCCGCCCTCGCCGCCCCGGCCGCCCGGCTCACGCCGTCCGCGGCGCGCCTCCCGCCGGCCGCCCTCCGGCCCCCGCGCCCGGCCCGGCCCGGCCCGGCGCGTCCGCTCCCGGCCCGGCGCCCCGGCCTCAGGCCGCCGGACTGACTCCCGCCCGCCCGCCCGCCCGCCCGCGCGCCGCGCCCGCCGGGTAACGGCCCGCCGCGGCCGGGCTGAGCCCCGCGGGCGCCGGCGGCCCCGGGGTCCCCGGGCGGGCCGGGCCCTCACCGCCAGCTCCTGCTTCCGCTTCACCAGCTCCGCCAGTTCCCGCCGGGTGTCCGGGATCTGCGGGGGTGCCGCCTTGTTGTGCATCGCCATGTTGGGCTGAGGCGGGCGGCGGCGCCGGACTGGGGGCGGGCCTGCGCGCCGCCGCCGCCCGCCAGGGGGCGCCCGCCCGCCACACTGCGCCTGCGCGCGCGGCTGCCCGGCCCGCGCGCCGCTCTGGGCCGCGGGCTCGCGCGTCCGGCCTCCCGCGGCGGGGCTCGGCGCCCGCGCCTCCGCGCCTCTCTCGGAGCGCGCGGGCGTGCGGGCGGCTGCGCGCAGGCACCGCGAAGTCACCGCGTCCGGGGCCGGATTCCTCGGAAATCTCCCGGGCGATCTCCGCCCGTGGCTCACCTGCCCGCCGCGCTGCCCGGGCGCCGGATCCCTTCCTCGCGCTCCTTCACACCCCGCAGCTCCCCAACCGAGCCCGGCGCCGCGGCGCTGCATCCCTTCTTCGCTCGTCGGTCGCCCGCGCGGCCGGGGCTCCCCGTCCTCTCGGACACGCGTGCCTTTCCACCCCCAGCCCCGATCCCGGGGTGCCTGGGGAAACGCACGTGTCGCTCCCCAGGGTCCCACCTCCCCGTGATTTCCCATTGCCCTTTCCAGGTACAAGTCGCGCCCGGCTGAGACCCCACGGCTAAGCAGGTCACTTCGGGTCGCTGGCTCGCTCCAGACCCGGACCCGGGCTGTGAGCGTGCCCCCTCCCCGCCCCCAGACCCCCGGGGCGGGCTGGTGAAGGGGGAAGCTTCCTCCGTCCTAGTCACTGTCTGGAGGGGGGCGGGGTCAACACCACGGGTCCCGATGCTCTCCTAGCGTTGCAGAAAGCACACCGCATTCCCCCCTACCCCCCCACATACACACTTGGTTGTGGTCACACGCTGTCAGGCCACTAGGAGCCCACTCAGCAGGTGAAGCATGCTGGGCATCCGTAATGTGACCTCTTGGCCGCAAGGCAGGCGCACTACCATGGAGCTGTTCAGGACTTTTCTTGTATACTTAAAAAAAAAACTTACTGGGATCCAAGAGACAGCACTGCGCTGTATTCATCGATTTGCTCGAGTGGGCACCAGTAACGTCTCCATTGTGAGACTTGTTACTATTTTTGGCAAATCGAATACACCCCGGGAAGCTTGCCAGGCTCTGCCGTGCCAAGATACAGTACAGCAGATAAAGCAACTATCTTGCTCAGGTCGACCCAGGTGTGATCCCCAACACCGCCTAAGGCCCCCTGAGCACTGCCAGGAGTGCTCCCTGAGCACAAAGTCAGGAGTAAACTCCGAGTACAGCCAAGTGTGCCCGAACACCAAAGTAATAATTATTGTTGGACTCAAGGAGGATAAGGTGCTTTTGCCTTGCATGCTTTGGACCCTGGTTCCATCCCAGGCACTGTATATGCTCCCCTGAGGACTAACAGTAATAAACTCACAGAGAGCTAGGGGTAAGCCTACATGTGTTCCCTTGCCTGAAAAATTTTATCTTTGGAGGTGAATGTGGAATAATTGGAGGAGACATACAAGGTTCCTTGCAGCCAGAGGTGTAGCTTAGAATATTTGCTTTGCACATGTGAGGCCCTGGGTTTTGATTTCCCAGCCTCACTAAAATAAAGGCCCCTTCCTTCAAAGAGCAATTTCATTAGTTTTTACCAGACATGTGGAGGCACTTAATAGGCAGGGTCTTTGTTGGGGAGGTGGGGGCGTCAGGGGAACACACCCAGCGGTGCTCAGTGGTTACTCCTGGCTCTGCACTCAGGCATGAACTACTCAGGAAACCATATGGGATGCCAGGAATTAAACCCAGGGTGGAGGTGTGCAAGGTAAGTGCCCTATTGTTGGATATTAACCTAAGTGTTTTAGGCTTCATCAGTGAAATGCCCCTTTTCCTCCTCCCAGCGAAGCTTACAGTGCTCTTGTGAGTATTCCTAATATCCTGAGTTTATCTTTAACCTTTCCTTTGTGTTTTACACCTTATTGTCACAGTTCTCCAAGTCAATCTTGGTTACTTATAAGCCAAAACTTTCTGGTAAATTTGGATTTTGTTTTTGTAGTGAATTACTTTTCTATTTCCCCTATAGCCTTTTCATAGTTTACTATAGAGCAATGTTCTTTGCTTACATACAGAAAGACCTTAATGTTATTAGCTCCTAATATTTGGAAAGTGATTGATTATGAAATATACCTACTCCTGGGCATCTGTCATAATTACTTGACTTAGGCTTCGGTTGCTGTAGTTGCTAACACCCCAAAAGGGAAGTCCTGCTGTGGGACTGGAATGGAGCGGGATGAGTGGTGAAGCTACCCCGGCATCAAAATAGGACAGTCCAGAAAGCATAAATGCATGGTCTTGATGCAAGCTGCTATGATAGGTCCCCCATGAAGAAGAACAAGCTGAACTGACTTGAGAACTTAGTCTGCAATTTACGGTAAAAGCCTCACCTCCGCCAGCAGGTCAGTCTGTACCTGTGAGGCAAGTGCATCAGCAGCCTGATGGTACCTTCAGACTTCTAGATACCCCAAAATTGCTGCTGTGCCTTTGACCAGACCCCAAAAGCTTGGGGCCAAGTTTACCAAGAAAGTAAATGGCCAAAAGTTAGGTATGTGGGAGACACAGCCACAAACCACCTCTGTCTCAGCTATATAATTGGAGGCCTCTCTGGTTCCTGATCAAACTGCTTAACAGTCATGATCCCAGAGACTCAGAAACAAATCTCGGAACCCAGCGGCTTTTGGCAGAAATGCGTCTGGTCCCTGAAGGTTACCAGCGCCAGGCCACCCCAGGGGGGGAAAGGGTGCTGTCCCTCCACCTGCTCCCTCCTGGCAGCTCAGTGACCACCATCCTCCAGAGGTCATTGGACAGTCAGGTTGCGCCAGCAGTGATGAGACATGCAGGGCCTCATGGGATGGAGGTGGAGCTGGCCCTTTCCTCCTCATCCCAATGAGACCCCGAGTCCTGCCCACGAACAGCCTCTCTAGCTCCTGATCAAGCTGCTTAATGGCCATGATCTCAGACTCAGAAACAAATCTTGGAACCCAGCTGCTTTTGGCAGAAATGCATCCAGTCCCTGCAATAGATTACTGGCACTGGGCCACCCCAGGTGGGAATAGGCTTCATGCCTTGGCCTGTTTCCCCTAGTGGCTTGGTGGCCTCCATCCTCCAGAGGCCATTGGACAGTCAGGTCTGGGCCCGCAGTGACAAGACACACGGGGCCTCAGGGGATGGGAATGGAACCAGCCCTTTCCTCCCTGCCCCAACGAGACCCTGGGTCACCGTCCACAAACGGCCTCCCTGGCTCCTGATCAAGCTGCTTAATGGCTATGACCCCAGAGACTCAGGAACAAATCTCAGAACCCAGAAGGTTTTGACAGAAATCCCTCCAGATTTGTTAGAATTTTGAAATCCCAAAATCGCTCAGTCACTACTGCGGCCACACAACATCATGTTATTCATAACCAGCAATAGAAAACAAATTGTCTATGGTTGCCTTTTCAGCAGATCTGAGTGTTGGTGTAAAATCCCAAATAATAATGGTGGGTCTGGTGTCAAAATATTGAATGTAATCGAAGTAGAGAGAGTAATGTGGAGGTCATCTGCCCCACAGGTAGGGGGAGGGTGTGGAATGGGGGGGTATACTGGGGTTTTTGGTGGTAGAAAATGGGCGCTGGTGAAGGGACGGGTGTTTTATC
This sequence comes from Sorex fumeus, assembly GCF_029834395.1. Taxonomy (NCBI): domain Eukaryota; kingdom Metazoa; phylum Chordata; class Mammalia; order Eulipotyphla; family Soricidae; genus Sorex; species Sorex fumeus. The sequence continues at coordinate 52,510,731 of NW_026606104.1, forward strand.
ATTGTATGACCAAGATTTAAACCCGAAGGCTTTGTATCTGTTCTCAGGGTGATTCAATAAATAAATTTATTTAAAAAAAAAAAGCCTCACTTGCTCTCAGAGCCCAGGGATCTTTATCTCTTACTGTGTTTATTCAAATGACTGCAAGTATTGGTAAGAAGTAGAATTGTTTGACGAATTGTTAGACTTAATTGTTTGATATATAGGACTAGAGGGAAAGAGAAAAGCAAGATAGATATCCTTGGGAGACATAGCAGAGCATCTCCTTGAGTTTATCTCCCCCCAAGAATTATCTCTGCTGAAATGTTTTACCTCTGTAAATCACACAGACATGTAGTCTTATACCTCTGACCCCTTCAGATGTTCTATAAGTATGCTAGCAGATCTGCATTAAATGGGCCATTTTTACCATCAGGCTGTGGTCCTCCATCTCTCTGCTGGGAAGGCCTGGGGAGGATAGGAGGAAGCTCTTGGCCTCCCATCCGAATAGCAACTCCCACAGTGCTTTTGTGAACTCACATCCTACCTGCTGTTCTATCTCTTCAGTCCCAAGACAGGGTCTTTTAAAACAATAGTTCAAGGTTTCAGGCTTCCTGAACACCAAGCCTGCAAATGCCCTGGAGAAGGCAATTTCTGACCCACACTTTAATTCTAAAGATCTGACACCTTGGTGTACATGTTATTTTTATTTCTTAAAGTCTCAACAACTTTAACATTCACATATTTCACAGGAAAGAGATGGTAGCTCAATAGGTCAGGATGCACAGATTTTATTTATATAGATGTATATATATGCAAATACACACACACGAACTTCAGGTTCAGCAGCTGTACTTGTCTGATGCCCCCTATGCACACACAGCCCTGGGCACAACTGGAACAGCTGGAGAGGCATCAAGAGCAGCAGCTTTTCTTGCTGGAGGTGTGGAGGTGCATTTGCAATCTTTGCGCTCACAGGGGTCCGTGCAGGTGCAGGCAGACACGGTCAGGGTTGCATGTGCTGTTGGGGTCCATTTTGCAGTGAGGCAGACAATGGAGGTCTAACGGAAGAGGTGACCATGCACTTGGCTTTGGGAAGAGGGGTCTTCGATGTCTGTTTTGTTATGTGTGTTTGGGGGGTTCGGGGGGAAGAGAGAGAGAGAGAGAGAGAAAGAGACAAGAGGGAGGGAGAAAGAGGGAGAGGGAGGGGGAGAGAGAGAGTGGGGGGAGAGAAAGTTCATACCCTATAAGCAAGCTTTAGGATTTGACTTGTCCCACTCAATCTAGAATAAGGCCTAGATTGTTACAAAAGTTGGAAAGATAGTACAGCAGGTAAAGTACTTACCTGGTATGCAGTTGCCCAGTTCAGTCCTGGCCACTGTACATGGTTCCTCAAGTACTGCCAGGAATAATCCCTGAGCACAGAGCCAGGAGTAAGCCATGAGCATCATTGGGTGTGAACCCCAGACCAACAGACTTGCAGAGGGGAAGAGAAGCGTGAGATGGCCTAGAGAAGATCACGGCCTAGAGCACCAGCTTTGTAGCTGTGAAGTCAGGAGCAAGGCCTTGAACATAGAACTGGGAGTGGTACCTGAACACTGCCAGGTGTGACCCAACCCACTACATGCAAGTAAAGGGGGACAGGGTGGGGAGAGTAAAAATAAAGTGGATTTAAAACTTTGTGATTCTCTAATAAATTTAATGGAAGAAAGTAAAGTAAGTAAAGTAAAGGCCCTCCCATTGATCGTCGATTTGCTCGAGCGGGCCCAGTAACGTCTCCATCGGAGACTTTGTTGTTACTCTGGCATATCGAATACGTCACGGGGAGCTTGCCAGGCTCTGCCGTGTGGGCGAGATACTCTCAGTAGCTTGCCAGGCTCTCCGAGAGGGGCGGAGGAATCGAACTCGGGTCGGCCATGTTGGCTGCGTGCAAGGCAAACGCCCTACCGCTGTGCTATCGCTCCAAAAAAAAATAAAAAACCCAAAAATAAAAAAACCAACTTTGGGAATCAGGAAAGAATGAACAATTAACCAGAAGAAGGCAGAGGGGATGAGAAAGGAGGAGCATTTCCAAGCAGAAAAGCATTTAAAAGCGCCTGAAGTAGGGGACAGGAGTATAGTGCTTGCCTTGCACACAGACGACTTGGGTTCAATCCCATATGGCTCCCTGAGCACCGCCAGGAGTAATTCTTAAGTGCAGAGCCAGAAGCTACCCCTGAGCATTGCCAGGTATGCATCAATACCCCCTCCCCTCACCAAAAAGTCTAAAGTAAAATATTGTGGCTTTGAGAACATCCAGTAGGGAAGAGAGTTAAGATGTTTGACTTTAATTATGATGGGCTGTTGCTTTTCTTCATCCTTCACTTAAGAAAAAAAAAATTTTTTTTAAACTCCAAACTTCTGGATATCATATAAGCAAAAAAAACCCAAAAAAAACAAAAAACAAAAACAAAAACAACAACTTTGGGGGCTGGAGCAATAGCACAGCGGGTAGGGCGTCTGCCTTGCATGCAGCCGTCCCGGGTTCGATTCCCAGCATCCCATATGGTCCCCTGAGCACCGCCAGGGGTGATTCCTGAGTGCAGAGCCAGGAGTAACCCCTGTGCATTGCTGGGTGTGACCCAAAAAGCAAAAACAAAAAAAAAACAACTTTGTTTTGGGGTCACAACCAGCAATGCTTGAAGAGTTGCTTCCCAATATTAATCAGGGGATCAATTATGGGGTGCTAGAGATGAAACATGATTTCCCTGGCTCTACAAAACAACAGTTTTTTTTTTCTTTTTGGGGTTTTTGTGCCACATCCAGTGCCTCTCAGAGCTTACTCCTGGCTCTATGCTCAGGGATCATTCCTGATGGTGCTCAGGCGACTCTATGTAGTGTCAGAAATTGACATGGAGTAACTGCATGCAAGGCAAATGTCTTGATCTCTATACTATTTCTTCAGTCCTCTCACAAAAAAACTTTTTTCTTTTTGGGCCACATCCAGCAATATCCTCATCAGTCTGACACAATGTTCTGCCCTGGGTTCAGAAATCGACTTGTTTTCTGACATTTGACACTCAAATGTCTTTGCTTGCATGGTATCTAACAGTTATAATCTACTTACAATTTGCATGATGTTATATAACTCTCAGCCGACTGGATTAATTCACTTTAACTTTAGGGTTAATATGAACAACACCAACTGTCTTAATTTCTTTTCCTTAGGAACAAAAACAAAACAAAAAAAAACCCTTCATAATATGAACTAAGGATGAGGGTAGAGTGTTGGTTAACATTGGGTTGTCCTTGCTCCTCCAGCAGGGAACTTAGGTTATTGAGTTACTCCCACAACAGTGCCCCTGAGGCACACCCAATTCCATCAAGCACTAATAATCCTATATTGCTTTTCTTTTTACGTCACTTGCATGGTTTAGCAATGTCCTTTTTGTATAGATACAGGAAAACAGTTCATGCTATGCTTTGCAACACGGGAGTTGACTCTAAAATAATATTTACTCTGGGCATCCATATGTACTTGACTTAAGCCTCAGTTGCCCTTAGTTCCTAGCACTCCAAAAGCACGGTCCCAGACGAAGGGACTGGATAGACCCAGGGCAAGCTGTAAGCTACCCTGGCATCGAAAGGGAACAAGCTAAGCACCATAAATGTAATAAGTTTAGAGCATGGACATTGGACAAACTCTGTCATGACCCAAAAAAAGAAATAACTGAATAACGGCCTTGCTGGGGTTAGGAAAGACTAACCTGGCCTGAGGACTGTAGTTTGGGATATAGAGAGATGTCTCCAGGAGAAGCCAAACTTTAAGCTTAATATATCTTACTGTGTTCATACAAAATGACTAGAAATATTAATAAGAAGTAAATTTACTATGATTGTTTAAATGGATTGAGGGAAGAGGGAAGGAGAAAGCCATACACCCTGGATGGAATCCTGCGTTGGGCAGATTTCCTAGTAATTTGGAGTGCTGAACCCTCAGATGAGATTTTGTCCTTGAGTTAATCCCCTAGAACTTTCCTTGAAGGAGTGGCTTTACCTCTTGCATGTTGTTATGACAATGTTCAACCCCACCTATGTGTGCTCCCACCCTTCATGATGATTTCTATAGAACTATGTTGTAAGGGGAGAGTGGGGACTATGACAAAGAGAAGGACTAGACAAGAACCAGAAGGCAGAGGACTTTGAGGTCTACGAAGAGACTAGGATGATGGACTGGGACTATGACCAAAACTACAACTACAATTGTGCTGTAAGGGAGAGATTGGACTACACTGGGGAAGAGAGAGAAATAAACTGACTACCAACCAGCCTGAGTCCCTGATTCCCCGGTCCTCCGTCCTTCATCCATCTGTTGCCATGGGCCAGCCAGGGGACCAGTTCTTGGCCACCGAACGCTTTAGTCCCACACGACCCCGTGCTTTTCTATTGGAACTCAGTGGAAGACTGATTTCTTTCTAGGCCTTAATTTTCCTCAAGCATAGCGCTTCTCAACCTTTCTCCTTTTTCCCACCAGGCTTCCTTGCTGTTAACTCCCATCCTGGTTGACCCCCAGGATGAGGGGAGCTCCAGCTCGCTGCCATGTGTTTGGCTACACTGGCCCAGGTTTGAAACAATGCCAGTCAGAAGCTTGCCCACTGGGACTGCTCCTCCAGACAACTGCTGACTTGGGAATTCTCTTTCCCTTTCGTCATTCTTTTGAATTTCTTTGATCTCCCCATTTGATAAGTATACTGGAAACTTTACCCAGACACAAAATGTTTTAAATTCCAGATCTTTAATTAAATCAAGTAGCCTTTCTCCTTAATATAAATTCACATACCGCAGGAACATCATGGGTTCAGAGCATTATCTTATAAGAAGGCATTGCTGGCACGTAGTTTGTGTCATATTGACGCTCTCTGATTAACACAGTATTTCATTCCTCACATACAGCCAGATTCTACAAAGGGAAGATGTTAAAAACATATAACCATCTGTGTACCATATTAAATGATAACCTGATATACTTAAAGGTCTAAAGCTTTTAAAGCAGTATTTCTCAACTGGAGGCCATATGGCCCCCCACGGGACACCAAGATATTCCAAGATGGCCATGGCACAAGACTGAAGTGTCAATGAGTTGGCAGGGGGTATCACAGACAGGCAATAGTCAGAACGGGACTGCGAGAAAGAGAAGGTAGATAGAAACTGTTTAAGGCTAAGCTCGATCATACACTGGCACACTTAATTCAGTAATAAAAATTCTTTTTTTTTTTTTTAAGTTTAGTTACCTGGATGCTTTCACTTATCACCAAGATATAGTATTTGAAAGCTAGTCACTAGCTGCACTTCATAAGCTGTACTGTGTCAGTGTTAGGAGGGGGACTAGAAGACGTCTAAGAAGAAGTGCGCTGGGAAAAACCCATATTGCCTCTACATTAGCAGAACTGCAGAGCACCACAGGGTCTTAAGAGGCTCGGAAGCAAAGGACTATTTTGCAAAGGGCTTGATTTTTAGACAAGTCAACCAGGGTGGTAAAAGGTGGGAAATGAAGAAGTTATAAATATTAAGATGAACACAAATTTCTATTTTGGGTTTAGGTCACACCTGGGCAGTGTCTACTCCCTGTTCTGTGCTTGGGCAACACTCCAGGCAGTGCTCAGGCACCATGCCATGTCAGGCATCCTGCATGCGATGCTTGTGCAGCAACCCACTGAGCTGTCCGTCCAGTTCCAAAAACAAGTTTCTAAGCAATGAATTGACTCGTGAAGAAAGCTTTCAGTATTGTGTCAACTTCAAGCTGTCTGCTGATCATATTTGGGTTTAGAGATGACTTGTGTCTTTTCTTTGACTTTTGTCCTTAAAAAGAAAAAAAAAAAGAATGAAGAATACCTCCATACCTTTCAAGATATTTGGCATCATGAACTTCTTAGTTGGGCTGGAGAGACAGTATGATAGCTAAGGCACTTGCCCTGTATGCCACCAACCTGGGTTTGATCCCCAGCACCTCGTATGGTCCCCCCATACCTTAAGTGCAAATCCAGGAGCAAGTCCTGAGTACCTCTGGGTGTGGGATGAAAATAGTTATTAATTCAGAAGCGATTTCTCTATCAAAACATTGACTACAGAATTGGGATGTCTTAGCAAAAACTGTAGGTAAAGTAGTCATCTAGAAGAGGGACATCTAGGATGGGGTTTGAAGCAACGTCCCAAACTACCCAGGAACAGTAGCGGCACACACACAGCAAGCCCTCTAGTGAGAGACCAAACCATCAACTAATTTCAGAAAGGAAAATACAATCTGGATCAAGAGGAAAAACTCATCCGATATGGCCCCCCAAGCACTGCCAGGAGTGATCCCTGAGTAAGCTAGGAATAAGCCCTGAGTATAGCCAGGTGTGGCACAAATGCCCTCCCTAGCCCCCCAAAAGACAAAAACCTCTTTAAAACAAAACCTCATAGATATGCACATCCATAGTCTATCCATAGTTAGATTACAGTTCCAAACATTTTAGGCTGAACTTTGGGCTATCCTTTCTCCTCCTGCAGTGAGCTTGTTAACTGAGTTATCTCTACTACAGTGCTCCTGGAAGCACACCCAATTCCACTTGAGGCATGTTTATCTTTAACCCTCTTTTGTATTCTACTTCCCCTATCAGTCACAAATATCTACAGATCCAACATGGTAACTTGTAAAGTCAAACCTTCTGATGGCTCTGTATTTTGTATATGTAAGTGAAATGATTCGTCTTTCTTTTGTGCCCTCTGCATATTTTAATTTTTGTCCTTTTCGTATACACACAGGAAGAGAGCTAATGCTCTTTTTTTAAAAATCAGAGTTAATTGACTCTGAAAATATATCCTCCCGGGCATCTGTCGTATTTACTTAAGCTTCAACTGCACTTAGATTGTTCCTTACACCCCAAAAGGTGGGTTCCACCAAGGGACTTGGATGGACCCAGAGCAAGTCGTAAGCTACCCTGGCTTTGACATGGGACAGTCCTAAGGGCCGTTAGAAGTGTAATAGGTTAAGAGCACAGTCATGGAACACGCTCTGTTACTACCCAAAAAGAAGTAACTGAAAAAGACCCCACTGGGATTAGGAAAGCTAACCTGCCCTGAGGACTAGTCTGGGAAATATAGTGAGCCGTCCCCAGGAAAAGCCACCCTTTACCATTTATGATGTGAAGCTTAATCTAAAGTATAGATACTAGTCTTTATCTCTTGAAGTCATGAAATTTATATACAAGTGGTACTACATGGAAAGTATCATGCTAAGCGAAATGAGTCAGAAAGAGAGGGACAGACATAGAAAGACTACATTCATCTGGAGAACATAAAGTAACAAAATAGGAGACTAACACCCAAGAATGGCTGAGATTAGTACCAGGAATTTTGCTTCATGGCTTGGAGGCCAGCCACATATGCTAGGAGAAAAGGCAGCTCAGATAGAGAAGGGAGCACCAAATAAAGGGTGTTGGGAGGATCCTCCCGGGATGGGAGAAGCATGCTGAAAGCAGACTATAGACCAAACGTGATTGCCACTCAATGTGTCTTTTGCAAACCACAACACCCAAAAGGAGAGAGATAACAAAGGGGAATGCCCTGCCACAGAGGCAGGGTGGGATGGGGGGGTGGGGGGGGGATACTGGGATCAGTGGTGGTGGAGAATGGGCACTGGTGGAGGAACGGGTATTCGATCACTGTATAACTGAAACCCAAGCACAAAAATTTTTAAGTCTACAACTTTACCTCATGGAGTTTCACTAATAAAATTTTTTTAAAAAAAGTCTATCTCTTAATTGTGTTTATGCAAAATGACTAGAAATATTAAGAAGTAAATTTAGTATGATTGCTTAGATTTACCAGTATAGGAAAGGAGAAAGCACTACGCCCCTAGATGGAATGCCGCCCCTGAGTGGATCTCCTGAAAGGAATCGAGAGTGCTGGAGCCCCTGGATGGAATGCTGCTCTTGGGTGGATCTCCTAGAAAAATTTCCCCTAAGGAAGCACTTTATATCTGTTCATATTTATGTTTATGTTCAACCACACCTATGTGTAATTGCTGTCCCCCAACCCTTCACAATTTCTCAATAATAATCCCGATTGACTTGAATAAAGTCACCACTGGCTACCAGCCTGTGGATCCGCTCTTTCGTCCATCAGCTGCAGGATAGTTATTGGTCCCGAATGCACCAAGGACCATTACCACACACGTAACAAAAGAGCAACTGTGGGGCAAATATAGAACTCACTGAGGTATGGGAGGCTAACTACGGCAGCTCCCCTTCCATCTGACCGATCTTAATATGTTCTTGCTCTTCACAGAGCTTTTTTTTTCCTTTGCAGTGCTGGAGAGGGAATCCACTGAGACATATCCTTCGGATTAATTTTTTTTTCCGTACCGCCAGGGATGAAATCCACGCAGTCACACAGGTTAAGGTGTATTTGCCACTGCCAAGTCACATCCACAGCCCCTGCTTTCTTTTGAATATAAACATTCACCAGTTGCCCCTCCCCACCAGTTACATTTCCCCATGTGCCCAAGAGGATGATGATGGCAGGCCTTTATCAGTACCCTAAATTTGGAGCAGCAGGCACAGTTAGCAGAAACACTGAGATGCACAATCTCCTTTTACTACCCATGGGCCGAACAGTAGAGAAGAAAGAAGATGGCCAGAGGCACACAATGAAGAGCTTGCTCTATGTGGTTCAGGAAAACCCTCTACACGTCACTGAAATTTAGATGCTGCAGCTTCAACAGAAACCACACTCACTGCGCCTTGAAGATCTAGACTCCAGTGCTATGTCAGTCCTAGCTCTCTCTTCCCTCGTCTTAATCTCTTGACCACCTTCTATAACTTACTTTTCCCTCAAAATTACTGATATAGGCTGGGGATGGGCTGGAGTGATAACACAGCGCAGGTAGGGCGTTTGCCTTGCACACAGCCAACTTGGCCGACCCGAGTTCGATTCCTCCGTCCCTCTCGGAGAGCCCGGCAAGCTACCGAGGGTATCTCGCTCACACGGCAAAGCCTGGCAAGCTCCCCATGACGTATTCGATATGCCAAACACAGTAACAAGTCTCACAGTGTTACTGGGCCCGCTCGAGCAAATCGATGAACAATGGGAGGACAGTGACAAGCTAGGCATGTAGCTTGGTAGCAGAGCACTTCCCTTTCATAGGTGAGGCCCTAGATTAGATTGTCAGCACTGCATGGTCCTCCGAGAACTGCTGGGTGCAATCCCTCTAGCACTACGCCTGAAGTAGCCCCCAAACACCACTGGGCATGACACCCCCCAAAATACTGATATAGATTCCTTAGGAGCAGGAAATATACCAATAATTACAAGGTTTGCTACGTCAGAAAAACATTACCCTCTGAAATGGCACTTGGTATTTACAATGGTATTTACAAATTTTATTATTTTTTATCCCAAAATACATATAAACAAAAACCTGCTCGTCAAATGCAGGGAGGCCTTTGCCTTAATGTAGCATTACATTTACATTCACAAAACATTCTCGTATGAAAATCAGTATGCAGCTCTCTCACACACAAATATATATACACACACATACAATATGTATAAGTAGTTAACAGATTTTCTACTTACACATATTCCTCCGGTGGAAAATTAGAAAACTAGGCAATTTCCATAGTTTCCAGCCTGGGGAAGGTAAATACAATGTATGTGACATTGTTTATAAAAAAAAAAGATGAACCATGTAAACGATACAACTCCTTTAGACATATACACATTGTTAAAATCAAGCAAGGACCCTGCCACATGAAGGACAGTGTTTCTCAAAGAAAAAAGGGAGACAACATCTGAATAAAATACAAAGTCAAAGACCAGATAAGATGATCAAATTGTTATGTACATGTTCCATGGAGAAACCAAAATTCTCTCACAGGAAACCATGACCCATTTCAGCCTTCTGTGACGTTAATATATTACCTGTTTGTATCACCATGATCTTCCCATATGCTTAAGCAGGCTCTGAAAAGCAAGTCTGACAGTGAATAATGAGGTCATTTGGTAAACTCTCCCCACCCCCCAAATGAAGTGCAAAATCAAATTCTATGTCTCAAGAGCTCAACCAGGTCAAAGCTTTGGTATATTCTGGAGGCTGTTTTGGTGATAACCAAAGCTTAGTAAAATTCTCTATTCAGGGGTCTGTCCCCCAAACAAAAACATAAACAAAACCGCCTGGTCCACAAAGCCTAACAACTCTATAAATAAAAGAACTGTACAAAGGAGAACAAGTCACAATTCTCCTCCAACCAAGAGGTTTGAAAGTTTCCTAGGCAGCCAATCCTTAAAGCACCAACGAAAACCACAATGTTTCTACAAAACACAATGTGTTGGTGAGACTGTCCTGAAAACATGCCTGCAAGCATGTGGTTGATGAGCCACAGAAAAAGTTCACCCAAGTCCATTTTCTTACTGTAACATAAGCTGGTTAGCAACAGAGGAAAGGCTTAAGGCAATAAGAGGCATTACAGAGAGCACCACACCACAGTGCTCGAGTCAATCCCACAGCCTTCAAAGAAGAGGTCTCTGAGTTCGGGTTATGTTTTAGTCTGCTAGCTGTCAGACACTTCTTCCTCCTCTTCTTCATCTTCATCTTCTTTCCTGTCTACTTCAGAGGTGTCTGACGACTCGTGAAGCAGAACATACTCTCTGCTGCTGAAGCCAAACTTAAGTACATCCTTTTCCTTTAGTTCGTAGTATCTCTGCGGCTCAATGCGCTTGTTATTCAAGAATGTTCCATTGCCTGAGCCAAGGTCAATGATGTAGGGCTTCACCCTGCGGCCAACTGTCCCATCAGCGCGAGTATATTCCACAAGTCTGGTGGAGATAAAGAGAAACTGGTGAGCGAAATCCTACCTCAGGCTATTAGTTCTGGGTTAACCGAGCCGACAGCAGGCCGGGATTCTTCAACTTTTGCACACTTTCACCTGAGAAATGCAACATGGGGGAGCACCGCCAGAAACACCTCGGACTCTGCTCATTGCACAGTCAGAAACCTTCCACGGCTGCGACATTTTTCATGACTCCACATTCAGTCACATGATCCCGCGTGGGTTCACCACCCACGGGTTACGAAGATAGGGCCTGGAGGATGTAAATGAGCAGGCCTGAACACAGTTCAAGCTCAAACTCGGAGAACAAGACGCTGGCATGACCCTGGGTATAGCTATTGGGAGCAGATGAAAAAACATAGCAGAAAAGATGAGAACTGGTTGGGGGCTCAGGGGACAGGGATTCAGGGTAGATAAAAGGCGTCAAAGGCAGTACAGGGAGATGGCTCCGGGAGTTGGTACGCATGCTTTACATGCAGGCCCCCTGGCACCGCATGGTCCCGCAGCACTGCTGAGAATGACACATGCCACCCCCAGCCAGCACCACACCGGGGGGGGGGGGGGGGGGGGGGGGGAGTCCCCAGCATCACAGGGTGCTGGACGACAACAAAAACAAAAGAAAGCAGCAGCTTAAAATGCAAATTCAGGGCCCCTCGCCTTAGTTAAGAGTCTAGGTCTGTGTGGGCTGGGGAGGCAGCTCAGCAGTAGAGCACTTACCTCGCATGTGTGGTGAGGCCCTGGGTTTGGTACCCGGCACCGCAAAAAAAAAATAAATAAATAAAGTTTTTGTTGTTTATTATGATGATACTTATACTTCTTTCACATATATAGTTTTGTTTTGGGGCCACACTCGGCTGTAGTTTGGCATTGGCGGGGCCTGGGGGACATGTGTGGTGCTGGGGCTCAAACCCAGATCAGCTGCATCCAAGGCAAGTACCCCACCCACTGTACCGTCTCTCTAGAGGGTCCTCAGATGTATTTTAGCTCCTATCACAATGAGAATAAAGCAGCAGATTTGGGTTTCAAGAGGAGAGGAAGCTCGATCTGAGCCAATTAATACTACGGTGATCATCTATTCAGCAAGTCACTTGCCTCTGTTGTGCTTCAGTTTCCTTGTCTGTCAAGTGGGGACTATTAATACTTGCCTACCTTTTGCACAAGATTGCTGCAAGGAAACATGTACTACTCAAACTGCCAAGATTCAGGGAACATACATGCCAGGCATTTTCAGTTGTTTCATTTTCTTTCTTTCTTTCATATCACTTGTTTCTATTTTGAGGGCATAACAGCTCTAGAAAACAACCTTCTTTGGAGAAGTGGTCCTTAGTAGGGAGTTTGTAGGGATGGGGGGTGGGGGCCTGGAGGAATAGGTTGGGTAAGGGCCCCCTGCAATGCAACAGTATAGAGGGAACAGTTACTCTGGACAAGGACTGGATGCTAAAAGGAGGTCAAAGTGATATGCATAATGTCCTAGCAGCAACATTACTGTGAGCCACAGTGCCTAAACGGGGGTGGGTGGGGTGGGGGGAAAGCGCCTGCTGTAAAGGTAGACTCCGGAGGCATGAAGGGGTAGCACAGCAGGTAGGGCACCTGCCTTGCATGTGCCTGACCCAGGTTTAATCCCTGGCACCACGTATGGTTCCCCAGCCCTGCCAGGCGTTAATCCTATGCACAGAGCCAGGAGGAAGCCCTGAGCACTGCTGGGTGTAACCCCAAAACCAAAAAAAAAAAAAAAAACCAAAATAAACCCAACAACATAGAGGTAGGCTGAGGGGAGGCAACTGGGGGTATCCATGGAAGGGACACTGGTGAAGGGGTAGGTATTGCAACATTGTACGCCTAAAACTCAAGAATAAGTAACTTTGTAATTCAATTAAACATTTTTGGGAAAAATAAATAAAAACACCAAAACCTTCCTCTTTAAACTGATGCTGTTACTGCTTCTCCCCCTCCCCTCCTGCCCCGATTCATCCTGGTGCCCCACCCTCCCACCCCCAAAGTTAGTCTCGCTCACTTTGGGGAATACCAAATTAGACGCAGGGAAGTTACGACCTGTCTGAGATTCTAAGGGGTATGAGGAATCCTCTGCATATACACGACACAGACCTTAGCCAGCCTCCCCGAGACATCCCACTTTGGCTGGCACCTCCCATTTCTTGCCACGAACCTACACTCACCTATACTGAAAGACGGCGTGCTGCTTTGAGCACGAGGGATGGTCGATTGGAATGTCCGCGATTCGGCGGTGGCGACCCAGGAGGTAAGCACTTTGTCGGTGAATGTACATGACCGGAAGTACCTCATCATTCTTAAAGGGGTAGAGGCGCCAGCGTTTCTTGGGGATCCGGGCTTCTGGGGGCTCACTATATTTAATAACTACTCCCCGGAAAGTGTTGGTGTCCTCAAGAAGTGCTCCAGAAAGTTCAAAGCTCGGCTTTTCTTTAACCGGCACTTCTTTGTCCTTGCTGTGGCCTCCAGGTCGAGGGACCGACTCCTGAGACTCGCTACCAGCAGCACCGACTTCATTCTTCTGGCGGTGCTCCCTCCGGCGGGCATTGTGAAACTCCCGCTCCGCCTCCTGAGCCTGCAGACTCTGGCTGTCTCGCTCCCGTCCCTGCGCCTGCCCACTCCCAGACCTCTCGTTCGAGGTTTTCCTGGGGTGGGAATGGCTGCGGTGTCGATCTCGGTCACTGGTCCGAGCCCGCCTGTGTTCTTGTCCGGAGGGCTCACGGTGCTGCCGATCATCGCGTCCTCTCCGGGGGTGATCCTCGCGTTCCTGAAATCCGAACAGTAAATCCCACAACCGTGAACAAGATGCACTCACAGAGTCATCTCTGATGTGGACCTTGGCAGTTAATGCAAATGTCCCAGAGATGTAAGGTCCTAAGGGATGGTTATGTCCCCGCGCAAGGTCACGCACACCACACACACATCTCATATTTCTGTCCGATTACAGCTCTCAGTCGAAGGCCCTGTTCAGAGCCCTAGAAACCTGGGCACCTCTCAGCAAATACAAAGGGAAGCAGGGAGCATATACAGGAAGCATATACAGAAAAGAGGGGGAAAGAAGGGAGAAAAGGGGGACAGACGGGGAAAGACCCACACGCACGCATTAGTCACGTACAAGACTCAGAGTCCAGAAGATGTGCACGTTCCAGCCATTCATATAAAAGGTAACTTTTATATGGTGCCAACTACCAATCAAGTCCTTTCATTTGAGGGCCATTTCAAGTTTTTAGCTCGTTAATACCCAGCAATCAACTCTTAGGTTAATTTGAGGTCACCAGCAAAGTTAGCATAGAGAATTAAACTAAGATACTTTGAATGAATAGTTATCAAACTAAATTCTTTGCTAAAAGCCCCACAATTTATTGTAAAATGCTTAGAAACGAGGGGGGGGTGGAGAAAGAAAGAAAGAAAGAGAGAGAGAGAGAGAAAGAAAGAAAGGGAGGGAGGGAGGGAGGAAGGAAGGAAGGAAGGAAGATCACAAAAACAGACAAAAATTACAGCTTAAGAGTGTTAGTCTGCGCGTTACAGCTATAGTGCCTGAATTCCGAGATAGTCAAAGCAGTATGCAACAACTCACATAGTATACACTACGACTAGAACAGGAGTGATAGTGCAGTAGGTCTGCCTAGAACACATCTGACCTGGGTTCAATCCCGAGCCCTACAGGAGTGATCCCGGAGTGCAAAGCCAGGAGGAACAAGGCCTAAGCACCACTGGGTATGGCCCAAAAACCAAACAGTAGGCAGCGCACTCAATCCTGGCATCACATATGGTGCCCCATGCCAGCCAGGTGTGATCCCTGAGTGCAAAGCTGGGAGTAAGTCCTGTGCATCACCAAATATGACTAAAAAACAAAACAAAACAAAACAAATTGAAATAATTAAAATAAACAAACAAACGGGGGCTGGAAAGAGTAGAGTCTAAGGCGCTTGCTCTACATGCTGCAGATTCCAGTCTGATCACCTACATCACACAAGCACAAGATTCCCCTGAACACCATCAGGAGTGACCCCTGAGCACTGCTGGGTGTGGGCTCACTTTAAAAAAAAATTAAAACCGTTGGGGCAGAGAGGTCAATGAGCTGAGAGCATGCTTTGTATACACAGACCTAGATTTGATCCCTGGTACCATATGGTTCTCTCAAGCATGACCGGAAACAACCCTAAAGCACAGAGCTGGGAAGAGCCCCTAAGCCCTAGCATCGAAATAAAAATAAACCAAACCTTATAGATTATGGACTTATGTGGAAAACTTTAAGGGGGGAAAAAATGGATCTAGAAAGCAACAAGTTCTCAGGTACGAAGTCAAAGCACAACCTAGGGCTAGAGGCAGACCGTATAAAGGTAAGGCCTTGCATGCAGTTCACCTGGTTTGAATTTAGGTACCATATATGGTCTTACGTGGTCCTATAAACTCTGCTGGGAGCCACTCCTTATCACAAAGCCAGCACTAACCCCTGAGCACCCCAAAGTGTAGCCCACACCCCCCAAAAAAAGAGCAAAGAAAGCCCTGTTTTAAGAAAAGCCCATTATAGGTTCAATGAACACGTATATAACACTCTTTAGCTATGATATGAAAAATCTCTAGATATGAACCTGACATCCAAACATCTCAAAACACTCACCTGTTTTACTTTTACTGTGGAGTGGTGAGGACTTCGGCTTCTCCTACTCCGTGGAGACTTGCTCCTTCTCCCTGAAGACTTGTTTTTCTTTCTGGCTGGGGACCTAGAGTATATACAGGTTTTTTCCATCTGCTCTCCTTCCCACATAAATTATTTTTATTTATTGGGCTCACCTACTAATGCAAACACCTGTAAGGCCCCTAATGATCAGGAGAAGGAGTCAGGAGCTTTTTCACTCTCTCAATCCAAACTCTCCCTTGAGTTCCAGATCCAAATATATAACTAATTGAGCCAGAATGACTTGTCCAGTGATGCTTGAGAGAACCATTCAATGACAGTACAATGGGTAGCGAACTTTCCTTGCATAAAGCTGACACAGGTTTGATCCACGGCACCATATATGGACCCCAAGCCTTACCAGGAGTCATACCTAAGAGCAAAGCTCTAAGCAAGCCCTGAGAACTGCCAGATGTGTGCCCCCACCCTCCCCCCCCCCCAGCACTTTCTGAACAGTCCCACTTAGATAATTCTTGTTTTTTGTTGTTCGGGAGGTCACACCCAGTGATGCTCCTGGCTCTGCACTCAGGCATCCCTCCTGGCAGTGCTTAGAGGACCATATGGGATGCCAAAGATGGAACCAGGATCAGCTGCGTGCAAAGTTAGCATCCTACCCACTGTACTCTCTCCAGCCCCCAGATAACATAACTTTTTTCTTTCCCAGTCTTTGCCATCTGGGGGGGGCGGGGGGGGGATGGCACCACCATCCATCCTGCTCTTCAGTCCCCAAATCAGAAGCTACCTTGATTCTTCTTTTTCACCATCAACAAGGGTCTCCTCCACTGCTTCCCCACACAATCACATCAGACAATCCTCTGGCTCCTTCTCCTCCCTCCTTCCACCTCATTCCTACCACCCAGTCACTACATAGAAACTTTCCCCCCTATTTCTACAACAGTCACAATTAAGTATCAGGTTCTTCGAGCCAAGGCTCAGTTATTACTCAGGTTTCAGCTTGCAGGCACTTTTTTTTTTTCCTCCCCAGAAAGACCTTCTGACCTTACCTGATTCCCTCCAGACACCTACTGTCGCATTTAGGCTTTAACCTCTCTCCAACTTCGGTTACTAACTGAAACTTTCTTCCGTATTTGCTGGCGACTGTGTCTCAGGGCTGCAGTATGTCAGTTTCCGGAGGGCAAAGGCCATTCTTGCTCCCTTCCCTACGTGGGGGGCTCCGTACCCTCAATCCTTACAACAATCCGGGAACCCGGGAAAACTACAGTGGTACGAATAAGTAAATCAACCTAAAAAAAGGCGATCCCTCCCCCCAAATTTTCTATCGGGGAGCTGGCCTAGGTCCTCGATGTGGCCACCTTTCGGAGACCCATCAACTTCACTGCTCCGCGTAACACATTGGACCGCTCGTACGGGCCGGGTGCTCGGGATCTAGAGATGCAAGGATGGGATTCTGCCAAGGGGCGGGCGGCGCCGGACACTGCGACGGCGCGGGGAGGTGGGCGAGAGGGGACCCGCGCTGACTCGGGCGGCGAACACATTCTGTCCAGCCAGCACATCCGGTCACCGCTGGCGGAGGAAACCCAAGGAGCCGCGCCCCGCACTCAGCAGCTCCCGACACCTCACGAGCGCGGCGTCCCCGGTGCCCCCGCGGCCGTTCCCCACTTACCGGCTGCCGCCGCGGGCCCGGCTCCCGCGGCGCCCGGCCCGGCCCGGTTCTCCGGCCGGCGGGGACGGGCTCGGGCCCGCGGAGTCGGGGCGGTGCTGGGCCGGGGGCGCGGCCTCCGGGCTGAGGCGCTCCTGCTTCACCACCACCGCCGCCGCCACCACGTCCCCGTCCCGGTGTCTCCGCCGGCTGCCCCGCTCCCGCTCGCTCTTCACCTCCTTCATGCTGAGATCTCCGGGGAGCCAAGGAAAATGAGGGCCGTTGCACTCCTCCCGCTAAAGGAAATGACGGGTCTGGGCCGGGACTTCCGCTTCCGGGCCTGCGCTACCCAGAACCCCGCGGGGCAGCAGAGGGGAGCACGTGACAGCTACTCCCAGTGGGCGGGGCCGCAGGGCCGGGCTCCCGGCTGAGCTTTCGTAGTTTCCAAAGCCGACTTCCAGGAACGCTGCTCTGAACGCGATAACTTTTGTTATCCCTTGCATAGTGATTACTGAGGTGGAGACGACCTCAACCTAGTCAGTAGGAGAGACTTGCTTACCCGAGGGGTGGATATTGATGTCGTCCTTCGCAACGCTATTTACAAATTCTTTATACAAATGCGGGGTGAGGGGAACAACTTTGTGCAATCAAAAAAGCAGGTTCTTTTCATCCAATAATAATTTTTTAAAAAAAGCAGGATACAAGATAGTGCGCAAACTTCGGTTAAGTTTACTTTTGGAAAAATGTAGGAAAGAAGAGAAGGAAATGCAATCACAGATGTTCTTCGAATTTCCCTCTCCTTTCCTGGAACTATCCCTCTGGTCGTGTCTCTATCTCAGTATAAATAAATATTTTTGAAAGTTTCTTTTTTTTTTTTTGGCTCACCATTTTTATTGACATGACACATACTAGGTATTTCCCAAAAAAAATTTTTGTTGAATTGCAATTTTAATGTCTCTTAATCCAAAACGTAAATTTACCTTCAAGTTCCAAATGCAGGAGAGATTTCGATTCATGGTTCTCCTGTCACTCATGTTCTTCTTTGGTACTTTGAATCTTGTGGGCTTGAAGAGTTTTTGATTGCTTGGGATGGGGAAAGTTTCTTTTTCAAAAAAAAAAAAGTGCCAGAGATCAAGCACAGGGCCTCACGCATGCTTAGCAAGCGCTCTTCTGCCACTGAGCTACAATATCCCAAACAAATACTTTTGAACCCTGGGAATACCGGGTGCCTTCCTTTGGGAGTCTTTCCCGACGCTTCATTAAGAAGTCGGATGACTCCCATTTTGCAGGTTATAAAACTGCGACTCTGCGAGGTGGATCTGCCCCACTCATCAAAATTGCGAGTTAGACTCAGCGCACGCAGCGACTCGAACCCAAGTTTTCGCTGCTTTCAAGAACCACGATGGGACGGAGAGATAGCTCAAGGGACTGGCGCAGTCCGGGGTTCGATTCCCGGCACGGGAAAATCCTCCAATCACTCTCCGGGGATGACCCAGCGCCCAGCTGAGCAGGAGGTCCGACCAGCGAAGGGAGGGAGAATGTTTCTGCAGCTCCCGCAGACACGCGCGCCGCTAGCCCCGCCCCACGCGAAGCCCCGCCCAGGCCAGGGGGAATGGAAGGGTGGGTTTCCATGGTGACGGCAAACAAGGCCCACGCTGCAGGACCGGAGACTGGGTTACTACCGCCGCCGCCGCTATGATTCCCCCTGCCGACTCTCTGCTCAAGTACGACACCCCGGTGTTGGTGAGCCGGAACACCGAGAAGCGAAGTCCCAAAGTAAGAATGGGTCTGGGGGGGACAGGGGGACTGGGGAGCCCGGAAGCCCGGATGGGGAAAGACAGATCCCGGCGTTGAGGGTCGGGAATGCCAAAGGATAGAAGTTGCAGCGACCGGGAATAGTAAAGGGGATTGGGACGGAAAAGGAGAGTGAGAGGATGGTACCAGAAGCCCAGATGTTGGGTGGCCACAGAGGGCAGCTTTAGGATGGAAAAGTCACAGGCAGATGGCTGGCCTCACTTTTGCTTCATGGAGCTGAGTCCAAGAATAGATCTGGTGTGACTGCCCCATGTCTAGAGGTCTGAGACAGGCCTGAGTTTCTGGGACAGACGTGTTGATTAAAGAGATCCAAGCTTTGAGTTGGGATGGGAGCTGAGACTCTTGACAGCTCCCTTCATCCCTGAGAGGACAGATGGGAAGAGTGTGCCAGAGACCCAGAACAGCCCAGAAGATTCTCAGAGCTGAGTCAGTCGCCCCTGCCTAACCTGGCCCTCTTCTCAGGCTCGGCCACTGAAAGTCAGTCTCCAACAGCCTGGAACTTCCGGTCCAGTCCCACAGCCACCAAAGACCAAGCTCCCCTCATCTTCCTGTATCCTAGATCCTACAAAGCAAGCGGAAGAAATCTTGAATGCCATCCTGCCTCCAAGGTAAAAAAAAAAAAAAACCTGGAAAACCAGGCAGGAAGTAGCAAAGCTTTCACCTACAGCAAGAAAGCCTAGGTATTTTCATGCCCAACTTGGGACAGAGCTCCAAAAGCTAGCATATGGTTAGATCCTGGGAAAGATTCTCTTTCCTTTCCCTTTTTCTTTTCTTTTTTCTTTTTGTTTTTGGGCCACTCCCAGCTGTGCTCAGGGATCACTTCTGCTGGTGTTTCGGGGACCATATAGGATGTGGAGCTTGAACCAGGGTCAGCTGCAAGCAAGGCAAGCACCCCACCTGCTGTACTATTTCACCAACCTTTTTCTTTCATTTTTGACTTTGTTTTTGTTTTGGTGCCACAGCTGGTGGTGCTCGGAGGGCCACTCCTGTCATTGTTCCCAGCCGTACTGGGGGGACCATCAGGTGCCAATGGTCAAACTTGGGCTTTCCCCCCTACCCACTGAGTTACCACCCTGGGCCCAGGATCTACTCTTCTGTCTTTTCCTGCAAGTTCTCACCCAGGCTCACGGGGTATCACTGATGGCTCACACTTGAATCTGGTTTAATTATCATTGCAACACTGGAGTCCATGTGTTTTAAAGACCACTTACATTCTAATGGTCTCAAATGTTTTTGCCAGTCCTGTCTCTCCCTAAACTCCAGCCCCCTCTGTTCTACTACTTCTTCATTATCTTCATGACGTGCCTAATACATCAAACTCAATAAGTTAAAACTCAGTTTCATCCTCTGGCCCTGAAGCCTGCTCATTCCAACCTTCTCCTTTCTACCGTGGGTCCAGGCCATCTTTCATTCTTTTTGGTTTTTCATCTCAGATGTTTTTCATTTGTGGGTGTTTTGTTTGTTTGTTTTGGAGCCACACCCAGTAGAGTTCAGGGCTTATTCCTGGCTCTGAGCTCAGGGATCACTTTTGGTAGACTCAGGGGACCCTATGGGGTGCCAGGGATTGAACCTGGCTTGTCTGCATACAAGGCAAGCACCTACTGCTATACTATTGCTCTAGTCCATACATGGTTTGTTTATTTGTAGTTTGGGGGCCACGTGTGCTCAGTTCTTATTTCTGGTTTTGTGCGCAGAGGTCACTATTCTGCAGACTAAATGGGTGCTGAGGATAGAACCCAGGTGGCTGTTATTAAGGCAAGTCACTTGCTCATAGTGCTATAGTTTTGGCCCCAACAGTATAGTTCTAAGGCTGTGCTGTTGAAAAGTGAAAAAATGAAAAACTGACACCAATAGCCAGACTCTGGAAACAACTTGAGTGCCTAATAACAGACAACTCAGTAAAGAAATGATGGTACATCTACACAACGGAATACTATGCAGTTGCCAAAAATGAAATAATAAAATTTGCTTATAAATGGATGAACATAGAGAGTATCATGCAGAGTGAACTGAATAGAGAGAAAGGGACAAACATAGACTGATGACTAATACTACGAAACAAAGGCCAGGAAGACTGGTCCATGGCTGGAAGCTTGCCACAAGTGGGGTTGGAGGTGGGGAGGGCATTTAGGACAGAGAGGGGGCCACTATTACAATGACAATTGTAAATGATCACTTGGGACAAGAACTGAGTGCTGAAAGGAGGAAAGGGATTTTTATGACTTTTCAGTATCTGTACTGCAGAAGGAGAGAGAGAGAGAAGAAAGCGAGAGGGAGGGAAGGGAGGGGAGAGAGAGAGAAAGAAAGAGAAAGAGAGAGAATTGTCTGCTGTAGAGGCAGGCTGGGAGTGGAGCAGCGGGGGATGGATGTGACGCAGGAGGGAAATGGGGGACATTGGTGGTGGGAAATATATGCTGGTGAAAGCACTGTTGGAACATTGTATGACCGAAACCCAATCCTGAACAATTTAGTAACAGTGTATCTCATGGTGATTCAATTAAAAAAAAGTGACAGTAAAAGGAAGACTGAAATCTGTTCTGAGCTCAAGGCCGAAGGATTGAGGGGTGACTTTCCCTTCTCCCCACTGAGATGTAAAGCCTTCTTCACCTAAGGCCTCATGCCTCAGCTCCTTCTTCATGGTTCCTGACCATGCTCCTGAGAGTCAGTATGCGGGTTGGGGGTGCATCTTGGTACACACCTTCAAAAGCTAACTCCCCCATCCCACCGTGCACACATAATGTCTCTTCTAGCTGGCACAAAGTTAATGGTGCCCCTCCTTCTCCAGTGTCATCCACTCCAAGAGCCAGCAGGGATTCTCAGTGGGCTTCTGTTGACTCTGAGCAACAATAACAGAGCTAGGAAGAGAGCTCAAAGGACTAGAAGCTGGCCATACTTTGCCTGGGAAACAATGGGTTCTGCCCTAGCAACCACTGGGAGTGACCCCTGAGCACTTCATTGCGAGTATTCCCTATGCACTGCTGCATGCTGCTCCCAAAAGACCTGCCCCCTGGGAAAAAAAACCCCAAAACTCTAAACTGCCCTCAACATGTTAGGAAGGTCAGGTCTGAGTATGGTGATGATCTCATGGAGCGGGAGAGCGGAGATGGGTGTGACTCCAATTCATCCCGGATAATCTGTGGCAGAGCTGCCCTTCCTGCCCACAGGGCCATCCCCGCTCACGTCCCGCAGTCCCACTCCGGTCAGTTGGCTGCACTCAGCCGGCTTGTGTTTGTGCTGCAGGGAATGGGTGGAAGATACGCAGCTATGGATCCAGCAGGTGTCCAGCGCGCCCAGCACCAGGATGGATGTGGTGCACCTCCAGGAGCAGCTGGACCAGAAGCTGCAGCAGCGACAGGCCCGGGAGACGGGCATCTGCCCTGTCCGCAGGGAGCTCTACTCACAGTGCTTTGGTGAGGGGCAGTGGGTATAGATGGGGGGCACCCACCACACCCCCTACTACCTCCTTTACTTTTTCCTGCCCAGAACCACGCCCTGAGAATCACCAGCTAAAGTGCACCCTTCACGAATCACCCAGTCTCTCTGACCCGAGTGCCCCCCTCCCTCCAGGACC
Source organism: Sorex fumeus (assembly GCF_029834395.1). Taxonomy (NCBI): domain Eukaryota; kingdom Metazoa; phylum Chordata; class Mammalia; order Eulipotyphla; family Soricidae; genus Sorex; species Sorex fumeus. The sequence goes on from NW_026606104.1 coordinate 52,533,236, forward strand.
TGCTATATGCATCCGTCTTCCCCCAGTAGCTCCCCACTTGCTAGTCACAATATTTGCAACAACCTGGCTCCTCGTCCCTTAAAAGATGTTTGGAGCGAGAGGGGAGCTTCTGCTCTAAGCCCTGGGTGTTTTTGGAGGTACCTGCAAAAGTTTCGATCTGGAAGGGGAATATTCTGTTTGTAGCCATCCCGCATTTGGACCAAAACATGGTGGCAGGGGATTTGTTTGTTAGCAGGCAGGTTAGCCCAGGAGACTGAGGCTTTGCTCCCGGAGCACTCCGCCACTCACTGTCCAGGCTGCACTGCCACACTCACCACCTGCATGCCAGCATGCCAGAACCATGGGGTCCTGGGGCCTTTCAGTCTCAGTATGACTGTGCTTTGCCCAAACACTGCGGGGGACTCTAGTGTGGGCTTACTTAAACATTCGCATTCACCATCCTGTTGTACCTGAGGAATTTTGGGAGGAGGGATTTTCGCATACACCTGGCTGTGCTCAGGGCTTAGTCCTGGCTCTGTGCTCAGGGATCACTCCTGGCAGGTTTGGGGAGCATATGGGGTGCTGGGGATCCAACCTGGGTTGGCCGCCTGCAAGGCAAACACTCTACCCACTGTACTATCATTCCAGCTCATAACACATGAGAAATTTTTACATGACCCAGGTATATGGATATACCAAGCACAAACTGATAAATAATCAATGAAGAAATGTAAAGTTTTGTTTCGTTTTGGCCACACTGGATGTGCTCAGGGATCACTCCTGGCAGGCTCAGGGGACTATAAAGAGTGCCGGGGATCAAACCAGGGTCAGATGTATGCAAGGGAAGCATCGTACCTGCTTCTAGCCTCAAGAAATTTATTTTATTTATTTATTTATTTATTTTGCTTTTTGGGTCACACCCGGTGATGCTCAGGGGTTACTCCTGGCTCATGCACTCAGGAATCACTCCTGGCGGTGCTCGGGGGACCATATGGGATGCTGGGAATCAAACCTGTATTGACCATCTTGGCTGCGTGCAAGGCAAACACCCTACCTGCTGTGTTATTGCTCCAGCCCCAAGAAATATATTTAAAAAATTTTTTTTCATGAGCTCCCTCCCCCAACACTGTTACATGACTCCATATAGGTCAGAATCTAGTTTAAGAAGCTAATCTCTTGAGGCCGGAGGGATAGAACAGAAAGTAAGTTGCTTGCCCTGCAAGCAGCTGAACCAGGTTAGAACCCCAACACCATGTATGGTTCCCAGTACTGCCAGGAGTAATCTCTGAGTTCAGAGCCAGGAGCGATTTCTGAGCACAGTCAGGAATCAGGCCTGAGAACCACCAGTGGCCCCAAAACAAAATAACAAAGAGAAACTGGTTTCTAGAACAGTGCTTCCCAAAGTGGGCAATACTTCCCCTAGAAGGCTTGAAATAAAGGGGGGCCGGGAAACATAATGGCCTCAGATTCAATTGAGGGGCACTAAGGGATATTTTCCATTTATTCACTTAAGGAAGGCAGATTTCCAGGAGGCGCACAGAGTGTTTTGTTTTGTTGGGACATACTTGGCAGTTGTCAGGGCTTACTCCTGGCTCAGTGCTCATGCCTAGTGGTGCTGGGGATCGAACCTGGGTTGGCTGCATGCAAAGCAAGCCCCTTACCTGCTGCCACTATCTCTCCAGTCCCTGGTTTTCTGGTTTCTGAAAAGGGGATGGAAGATGAAGTTAAGTATGGGAACCTCTGGTCTACCAGAAACAACTGCTGTTTTCTACCACAAACCAGTTCAGCGAAAGGGGCCCCCTGCTTTCAAACAGCGTCTTCTCCAAATGGAAAAGTCTTGTTTCTTTGAGTAGTATCCAGTGTTCAGTTTCCACCTGAGGACACAGAGGGCCCACAGTTCAGGCAAAGCTGGGCTCTGGCCTCCTCTGCCCTGGAGGAGCAAATGTACTTGCCTGCCCTCCCAAGTGCAAGGCCAAGGCCATGCTCCTGGGCCACCAAAGGAGCCTCTCTGAGTCCTGTCCCCAGGAGAGGATACACCCTCCCACTGTTCCTGGGAGGGAGGGATTCTGCCGTAACCAGGGGCGTCTCGCCCTGCCTGGGGCTCTGACCTTCCTGTGTGTGTGTGCAACGGAAGACGAGCTGATCCGGGAGGTCACCATCAACTGCGCAGAGCGGGGGCTGCTGTTGCTGCGAGTCCGGGACGAGATCCGCATGACCATCGCGGCCTACCAGACCCTGTACGAGAGCAGCGTGGCGTTCGGCATGAGGAAAGCGCTGCAGGCCGAGCAGGGGAAGTCAGACATGGAGAGGAGAGTGAGTGGGGCCAGCCGGCGAGCCTTGTCAATGTCAGGGCCACCTGGCTGTCATTCCCAGGGCTGAATGCAGCTGCTCCCAACACCCCAGGGAGGACCCCTGGGTCCGGAGTGTAAGGATCAGCCTGGTCTCAGCAGAGAGGTCTCTTCTGTGGACATGCTGTGCCAGCCACAGACCTCCCACTGGGTGGCAGTGCAGTCCCCAACAAAGTCTGGAGTCGGGCAGCTGGTGTGCCCTTTCGCCAGACATTCACCCCACCACGTCCACTTGGCAACATCTCAGGATAACCTGGGGTTCTGTCCTCAGATCGGAGAACTGGAAACAGAAAAGAGAGATTTGGAGAGGCAAGTGAACGAGCAGAAGGCCAAGTGCGACGCCACGGAGAAGCGAGAGACTGAGAGGAGGCAGGTGGAGGAGAAGAAGCACAATGAGGAGATTCAGTTCCTGAAGCGGACGAACCAGCAGCTGAAGGTGATTCAAGAGCTTCCCCCCTCCCCCGCCCACTCCACACCCTCAGCGCCTTTTTGTGGGTGCCTGTGCTATTGGTCTTAGCAGCAGCACCGGGAGTGGCTAGGACCATGCCTGGCAGTGCTGGGAATTGAACCCAGTCCTGTGCCTGCCAGCAGCACTCCTGCCCTTGGTGCTCTCCCCCTGGTCCCACAACAATTCCTTGAAGATAGTTTGACACTGATGCACGTGCAGTGGTAAAAAGGGAAAGAGGCTGGTCTTGGGAGGGGGCGGGTGACAAAGGTTGCAGGTTTCTGACCTCAATTCCCTGTGCATCTGGCCCTGGAGGGGTCTTTACTCTCCACAAACTTTCCAGGGCACCCACCTCCAACTGGATCTCTACTGGAGGCTTTTATATGGGGGGCTGGGGCACACCAGTCTGTGCTCAGAGGTTACTTCTGGCTTTGCGTTCAGAGATCACACTTGGGGACCATATGGGGATGCCGGGTATCAAACCTGGGTCAGCCAGGTGCAAGACAAGTGCCCTGCTTGCTGTACTAGCTCTGGTCCCTCTACTGAAGTAATTTTTTAAAAAACAGGGGCCACAGCTGTCAGTGCTGGGAGGGGCATTATATTTTTCCCCATAAAGCTTTCTGTCCTCAGGAAGCGGTGGGCATAGCGAAACAGAAAGCTGTCCTTTTGGTTTGGGCGTCACACCCATCCAGTGGTGCACTTGGGCTACTCCTGGCGCAGTGGTCAGGATGCAGTACTGGATTCAACATAAGGCTCCTCATATGAAGATGGCTGCAGCCTCACGCTCCAACCCCCTGGGCCAAAACGGAAGCCTTTTGGTCACTCCTGGCACCCCCTGGAGCGGACTGGCTTCTTGCGCAGACTCCAGGGGACATCATCGCTGGGAGGCTTCCCTGTCACGGAAGGGGTTTCTCCTCAAAGCCCTTCTGGGGAATCCTACTTCTCTCTAGCAGCATGGATAAGGTCGGGTAATGGGACTGTGGTGAAAAGGATCAGGCAGGGGGCCAGACTCAAGGCCTCTGAAAATAGATTCTCTCTGGTCCAAAGGTTCTCAGATTAGTCCCCGTACCAGCATCACCCTCCTTAGTTGCCAGCTTTTAGAAATCCTCAGGGCTGGGGTGATTATACAGTGGGGAAAACACTTGCCTTGCACGCAGCTGACTTGGGCTTGGTCTCCTGAGCACTGCCAGGAGTGATCCCTGAGTGACTACAGTGACTCTGTAGTCAGGAGCAAACCTTGAGCATAATTTGGTGTGGCCCAAAATTAAAAGAAAAAAAAATTTCCCCAAAAGATTTTTTGAAAAAAATTTTTTTAAAGATTGGGTCCATCCCAGATCTACTGGACCAGAAACTTGGGCTAGGATCCTATGATGTTTTCATGTCTCCAGGAGATTCTGGCACTTTTTAAAACTCAAGACCCAATTGTTGTAGGTAATGTGGCCTGGGCAGAAATACCACTGAAGGTACTTTCCTCTGCCCCAGCCCCTGGTCTTACAGGAAGCTCATTCTGGTAACTGGCACGCTTTACTGGCACTATAAATCAAGGCCAGGCTTTTGAGATAAGGGTCTTGTATTAACTGCTAGTGGATGGGATGCTGCTGAAAGGCTGAATGAAAACAAGAAACACCAGCAATTTTCACCTCCAGCGAGGCAGGTTCACTTAGCAGCCTCTAATGGTGCCTCCCTTATCTCTTTTTTTTTTTTTTTTTTTTTTGCTTTTTGGGTTACACCTGGCAATGCACAGGAATTACTCCTGGCAGTGCTCAGGGGACCATATGGGATGCTGGGAATCGAATCTGGGTTGGCCGTGTGCAAGGCAAACGCCCTACCCGCTGTGCTATCTCTCCAGACCCATCTCTGTGTCTTTCTACCATAAGCTCAAGCCCCTCAGTTCCTTCCATAGTTACAGCAGCAAAACAGAATAATACCTTGGGATCTTTTTTGACAAGCAACCTTGCATTCGCCAGGGTGAAGGTTTTTTTTTTAGGAGTTATTTTTACTGGAGCCAAGCTAGTAAGTACAGCAGTGCGTGCAATCCCCAGGAGAGACCCACTTACTTCAAGACCTGTCCACACGATAGTAAATCACTGTGCTGGTGGCTCGAGCCACATCTGAGTCACTTCCAAGCGCCTTCAGCTTTACATACTAGATGGACAGCTCCCCACTCTCTGGTAGCAATTTTCCCTAATTGGGTGTCAAGTTGTCTCAGTGGTTGAAAATTTGCTGCTTCCCAAATCTCTCATCCCAAGCACCAGAGCTCCCAGGATCCCAATCTGAAGCGCCAAATGCTTAACTTAGCAGACATCGGTCAAGCCTGAAATCCAAGTCATGAAAAACCGTGATTTCAACAACTTTTATTCAATTTCCTCTTCAATGCTTTATATTAAACACTGCACCGTTAGTGTATAGAAACCAGGACAGCTCCAGTTTCTCCGAATTTAGGCCGGCCAAAGCCAGAAACCAACTAATAAGAGAAAACATGGAACTGGGAGGGAAGGGAAAAACACTTGGAGTGACAGCGTTTGGATTCTTCTCTCTAGAGCTCTAACCACCTCCCAGCTATGTGTTAGGCTGCAAGTTTCAAATATTAATGGAGTTTGTTTTTGTTTTTCAGGCCCAACTGGAAGGCATTATTGCACCAAAGAAGTGATACTTTCCACATGGGTCTCGGCAAACACTACTCCCCCATCCTAAGTCCCTTGTAATAAAGAGCTAGTTTCCTGCGTGAACAGGCCATATCCTCCCCCCATCACCTCCTACACAGGCTGCCCGCTGGGCACTCGAAGATGCTGCAGCTTGTCTCAGTCCAAGGCAAACCGGCCAGGCTTAGATCCGCAACCACCAACACTAAGGCTCCGTCACTTTGCACATCCCCCGTTCCCAGCAGAAGCAGCTTCGCTGGTACCCACACTGCATCTCTCTCACACCGTAATGTGAACTTCTGTGGCCCGTCTTTCCCTTTCTTGATGTCTTTTTAGCATCCCTCCTCCAATGCAGTTCTCAGAACTCCTCATTTTGGAGTTTTCGGTTTAGTAGCATCTTATCCCCACCTGCCAGAACACCTGGCTGCTTAGGTGAGGCGCAAAGTCCAAGTCTCGGCTTTGGAGCCAGTCAGTGTGTCAGAAAGAAAAATGGGTCCAACATCCACTCTGCGCTGCTCACACCCCAGTTCCTGCTCGGCCGCTGATCTGATTCGTTCACCTTGTTCTGCAGAAAACCAAACCCTGACCCTCCAGCCCTCTTGCTAGCTGTGTTTAATTACCAACTGGAGAGGTGCCCAGGGCCCACATACAGTTCTAATTATTAGGGACCAGGCCACGGCCTGAAGACAGCTGCACTTGACTGTTTCTCTCAAGCGAAGTTCGGTTTGGAGGCTCTGGGCTTTTCTTGTTTGGTTGACCCAGAAGACCCCATCAGTGACATTCAATCCTTGACTCGGCAGAGCAGGCGCAGTGGGGGCAGCAAGCCGGGCAACTTCTGTCGCTGGCTCTGATTTCGGGAGCATCAGACCTAAGACATGTCCACTCGCCTGGGATGCTTTAAGGGCATGCTCTTCACTCGAGGACAGGGGCAGAGGACCTGGCTCTGTGGGGGAGTCTGCACCAACACTCTTGTGTTGTTGCTGGGGGCCGCCAGGCTTTGTGGAAGCAGGGCAGGTCCACGAGAAGAGCCGGGCTTAGCAGGCAGCGTGTCCCCCAGCAGAGTGCAGACCGGAAGCACAGTTTCTCATCACAGCCGCCATCCCAAGGAACTGTTCCTGTACAATGACGGGCTGTGCTGTCACCTCCACAGACAAGAACTGTTGGCTGAGGCATGCTGACTCCCACGTCTTTACTGAGCCCACTTGAGACTCAAAGACGAATATTGCTGCAGTTTTCTCTAATGTCAAAGCCCAGGTCGCGTACGCTCCCATTACATCCTTGAATTTTTCTTCTTAGAATTCTTCCTAATTGCTAGTACAAAAATAAAGGCCATACTTTCCATTTTAGAGACCTCATTCCTGTCTCAGACATTTAGCTGACAGTTTCAATGGGAAGCGTAAGAGTCACCTTAAGTGTCAGATGTCCACCCCATGACCTCCATCAGCCCCCTTGGGACTGCGGAGATGCCACCTTTATTTTCACTAGCATTGGTGTATGGGCTCAACTGTCAAACCTCACTAAATGCACTAATTTCTAAATGCACTATGGCCTTAGAAATGCCTGCTTGACATGAAGAAAATGGACACAATTGCATATTTTTGTATAATTTAATAAACGTCTGTAATGCTACTGCTTATGTTTGAATTTTCTGCGTTTATGTTTCTGTCCCTCTGAGTCATTGGTCTTCTTTTTGTTCCTGTTCCTATTTTTCACGTTGTGAGTCTCATAGTAACGGACACCAACTTTTTTGGACTGCTGCTGGCGGGCTGCTCGCCTTCGCTATAAAAAGGGGTTTAAAGAAAGGCAAAACTGAATCAAACATTGAAAATCACAAAATGTGCCCCCTGGTTCCTTCTCCTCTACCCCATCTCCCATACTGCTTCCACATCGCCTGACATCGTCAGTGTGAAAACCGAGGGAAAATCCTCACCATGGAGCTGCCACAGTGACTTGCGACAACTCTGAGTCAGACTGTCCCTCGGTCCTCCCAACCATGGGAAGTCCTTTGTGCAGCACCCCAACAGCGTCCTCAGTTCCATGAACAATCCCAGGAACAAGTCTGCTGCAGCTCCGATGGGCCCAGCTACAAAGTGCAGTGGCCTGTGCCTACAGGTGTCATTCCCCTGGGCCGACTGTCTCCTGACACCACACACAAGCTCGAGGGCAATGGTCAGAAATCTTAAACTCAGGACCTCTCCCAGTGGGCCTTTTTTTTAACTGGTCACTTGGGCCAGCTGGGAACCAGGTTCCTCACACTCAGCTCTAGTTGGGGTGTGGCTCCTGAGAATCAGCTCTGAGATTTCTACTTGTGGTGGTAAGAAAGACCAAAGTACGTACTTCCTTAGATGTAAGCATCCTGCCACTTTGATCTGAGGGGTCCTCTTCCCTCTGGGCCTTCCTCTTCTTTCCCTTTCTGGTAGGCGCTGGAAACAGTACATAAAAGAGAAACAGGAATTTTCTATTTGAAGTTCGTCTATGAATCTTATGCTGGGATGGGGCTGGCCATGTTAGAGGACGGCCAGCTGCTGTGGACACAGCACAGCGGGCAGTGAATAATAACGCAAGAAACACTGATTTAGAATCTATTTGTCCATCTGACAGAACAGACACCCCCTCACCCCCCAGCCAGGACAGGGCTCCCACATGCGAGCCTCCAAGGAGGGAGTCCAGGTTCCAGCACTGCTAGGTGAGGAGCAGCCCCCGAGCAACATCCGATCAGGTGTGGGCCAAAAACAAAAGCAAACCAAACAAGAAACACACGAAGCACTGTACTCCACAAAAGGCTAATTTGCCCCAGAAGGAAAAAGTGTGAGCAAGAGAGAGGAAAGAGAGAAGAAAAGTGTCTGCCATAGAGGCTGGGGGTGGCTGGGAAACTGGGGACACTGGTGGCGGGAAATGTACACTGGTGAAGGGATGGATGTTGGAACATTGTATAACTGAAACCCAATCATGAACAACCTTGTAACTGTATCTCCTGGCAATCCAGTTGGGGAAAAAAAAAAAGCAATTGGCTTGCAGATCCATCCTTGCATTGTATATAATTACATATAACGTCCCCTTTTCAAGAGGAAGTTTCCTGAACTGTCAATTTAATCCCAATAGATATGCAGAAAGTGTAAAAACAAGTTTTAACTCTACCTGTGTCTTCGACTTCTTCGACAGCTGCTGTTCTTGGTTCTTTAAGTTTTGCAAAAACCTTTTCACTCAGTCCTTTGGCAATTCTGAAACAGAAGGGCAAGATGAAGCAACCGACACACTCCTCAGCGCTGGTGAGCGGGACAGACGCCCGCTCCCACACCGCCAGCGCTCTGATGGAAGTCTGCACCCGAGGTTTCTGTGCTGGCCTGTGCATTTCTGAAAGACTGGAGGATATTTCTCATACTTTGGGAAGTGGATACAGAAAAACATACAGGGCTGAAGAGGTAGCACAGCGGGTCAGGCGCTTGCCTTGCATGCAGCCCTGGTTCAATCCCTGGCATCCCACATGGAAATCTGAGTCCTACAGAACTGATCCTCCACTGCAGAACCAGAAAAAAGCTCTAAGCACTGGTGTGTCTTCCCACTGCACAAACCCCCCCCCCCAACACACACACACACACACACACACACACACACAAACCAGAAACAAAAACCTGTACAGATCAATTTTAGAAACAGCAATAATTCCCCCTCTAAAAACTCTATTCACCTGGTGGCAGCAAACTTCCAGAACCCAGTGAAAAACCCGAGTATGTGAGCCTGCAAACTCCAGGCCTCAAGGGATAGGGTCAGCTCTCGCCCCTACGAGGGTCCTGGCTATCACGTCCACAACTGCCTCCAGTTGCCACTTCATTGCATTAACAGTCATGATCCAAAGACTCACAAATGAATCTTGGAAGCGCACAGCTTGCTGCAGAGATTTCTCAGCCTGCAGCTGCGACACCCACTGTTCATAACAAGCAACACATAACAGATTACCTAGAATCTGCCTGTTGGGCGGGCTCGAGTGGTGGTGGGAAAATTCGAAATAATGGTGGTGGAAAGGTGTAATGGTGGTGGAATTGGTGTTGAAATATTGAATGTGACCAATTATTCTGAAAAACTTTAAGGAAACAACAACAACCAAAAAAACCCAAATTCTTTTTAGGTGCTCAAGGCAAGTGTCTGGGATAAGAAGGAGCCCCAACAGAAGTTCATGAGAAGATGAGGAAAACTACCTGACTGCTGAGAACTTTTTTGCTTTGGCTTTGTTTAAAAACTTGTTGTATTTCGCAATCTTCTCATCCAGGGCTCTGAGGACCTCAGTGGTGTCCCTGCCCGTGGGCTCCTCCTGCAACTCTGAGGAAGACTCATCATTGCTGTCATGGTCCTCCTCCTCTTCGAGGGGCTCCTGCTGCTCCTCTTCCTCTCTGGAGCTCTCAGGCTCTTCTTCTTCTTCTTCTTCTTCAATATCGGACATCTCTAGAGGAACCAGGTCATCCCCAGAAAACTGGGGCATCACATTGATTTTGCCAAAATTCTGCCGAACCCGCGCGAGGATCTGCTGCATCTCCGAGCTGGGGTCCTGCGGGCTGGGCTCCTCCGCCACCGGCTCCACGACAGGCTCCACGACAGGCTCCACGACAGGCTCCGCCTCTTCACCCACAGCGCTGGCAACCACATTCCCTTCCACCTGCTGCTGGGGCCTTTCTGGGGCAACTTCCGAAGATGAAGAGGATGGAAGCTATTCAGGACAAAACCAAGTGGGGTGGGGAGAGGGGAGAAATAAGAATATAAAAACTGACTTCCTAAACTGGCACCTGACCATCAAATAAAGTGGTCCTCTTCTAGGGACCAAGAGGAAGTGTGAAAACACCCAAGTTTGAGATGCATCGTGAATTTGGTACTCAAGTACCAAAGGAAGGGCCGAAGAGATAGCAGAGCAGGTAGGGCACTTGCCTGCGTGCAGCTGACCTAGATTTCATCTCCCATGTCCCACAGGGTCCCCCAAGTCTACCAGGAGTTTGTCCCTGAAATCAGAGCCAGGAGTAAGGCAGGTGTGGCCACAAAACCAATCCAGCCCTTGCCACCCCCTCCCAATGGTGTCCCAAAGTACCGAAGGAACATAGAGTTGCTGCTTGAAGGAGACCCCAAAGTCAAAGCCCCTGTATCACTCATAGCTGACTCTCCCTATACCGGGATTCACAACTCCGGACCCAATCAAAAAGCATGTGGCTACCTGAATCCATAAAGTGGATTTATCCTTGAACATTGTGGATTCAAACCTGTGTTTTTCAAGGATGCTGGACATTCTCTGTGTTTTCAGGAGGCGCCAGCTGGGAGTACTTGACCCATAAGGCCATTCCTGTTTCCCCCAGGAAGGGCTCCCTGCACCGTCCAAGAGGGATGGAGGGATGACTCAACGGGCGGGAGAATATGCATCATAGGTGGGAGCCCTGGTACCGCATGGTCCCCCGAGTAACACCTGAGCAACCCCTGGGAGTAGGTGCCGAGCACTGCTGAGTTTGGAGCCCATTAACGCCTCCCGTTCCTCAAAGAGAATGTAGGCCCAGCTGAACACAGACCATGTTCTAGGTCCTGAGGAGCAGCCCAGGGAGTTTGCTCCGAGAGGGACCCTCTGAGGAGATACCAAGTCCAGCCTGCTGTGGATCAAGGCGCAGAACCCGACCTGTGTGCCCGTGTTACACTGGGGCTTCCCGCGTGTTATAGCACTTCATCCCTGTAGCAGACTCAGGAACCTGAGGCAAGAGGAGTCACAGCTAAATAAACCAGGGTTCTGTATAATTCAGGAAACTACAATATCCGAGCATGCTTCTTTCCACGGGGCGCCACCCCCCCCCCCAAACACACACAGTCTGCGGCACTCAGGGGTTACTCCTGGCTCTACACTTAGAAATGACTCCTGGTAGTGCTTGGGGGACCATATGGGATATTGGGGATCTAACCTGGGTTGGGCCACATGCAAACCCTGCCTACTGTAGTATCACTCTGGCAGACAGTAGGCCTGTAAGCGACCAGAAATAGTGCAACTCCCCCAGAAGGGGGGAGGGGGGAAGATTCCACACAGAGAGGTGAACGAAGACAGTCCCACCCCCGTTGGTCACCAGGCTTCTGGTGGGTGCGTCCATCATGCTTTTACCTGGGGGGCAGCAGCAGGCTCTGCATTGGGTGGCTTGACAAAGAAAGGGATCCGGCCTCGCTGCCAGTCATTGAGAACCATCTTACCCACAGTCTGCAGGTCGGGCTCACCACCCTGACACGGAGAGAAAACTCCCCATTAAACACAGAAAGGAACACCCACCCTGCCTCCCACCATGTAGACCTTTCATCCGACCCAGTTTGGGGATTCTGTTTGGGGCAGCTCGGTGCTAGGGGTGGCTCTGGTGGTTACCAGAGCACCGGGATAGAGCCCGGGCACCCCTCACACAGAGCATACTCTCTGGTGCTTTGGGCCACCGGCCGGGGCCCCAGCAGGCCCATTTTTGGACCTCACACCATACAGAGGAGAGACTCCCATGGAGCCCCCACCCCTGCCGGCCCACCTTCAGTAACTTCCCGGTCCGGAAAGCCAGCTTCTCAAGAAAGTCCTCGGCGTTCTCCCAAGTGTCGATCTTGTAGGTCTTGCTGATATACTCCGGCTTTGCGCGCTCAAGTACGGCACCAATGTGATCCTCGGGAGTCTTGAGTTTTTCAACCTGCACCTACATGTTAATAGGAAATGGTGTGCTGACCTTTCTTCTTTATTGCTGGTGCCAGGCCCTCACACATGTAAGCCAAAAATGCTACCGCTTCCCTAGGTCCTGAGGAGCAGCCCAGGGAGTTTGCTCCGAGAGGGACCCTCTGAGGAGATACCAAGTCCAGCCTGCTGTGGATCAAGGCACAGAACCCGACCTGTGTGCCCGTGTTACACTGGGGCTTCCCGTGTGTTATAGCACTTCATCCCTGTAGCAGACTCAGGAACCGCTTCCCTGGCCCACCCCCCAAACCTGCTTATAGACGCTCTGATGACAGCAGCAAAGTCCCTAGTGCTCTTTGGAACAACACCAGAAAGTAAGCTTCAGCGCCATGAAGCAAGCGCAGCCCGGCAGGAGGGAGTCACTGAGCCTGACCACAGCCTGAGCCCTGGGCTCAGCTCTAATCCCGGCTCACCACAAGCTCGCTCTGTGGCTTCTGCCAGCAGCTTAAGGCTTGGAATGCTTCTCACTACTGTACTCCAGAAAGGGCCAAGAGCCTGCCAGTCCCGGGCCACTGAGGAAAGGGAGTCGTTTGTGACGGGCAGCAAGGAGCACGTGGCCAGCAGCACTGGTGAAGGTTAGGGTAAGGAGTTTGGTCACCCTCAGAAACAAGTGAGGAGCGACTGGGTTCCAAATGACTCAACTCCTAAACCCATGAAGCTGGATCACCACTAACCACAAACAGGCCCTGCTTCTCCTCAGGTCCCGCGTGTGAACCCAGAGCTCTTTTCACGGGCTGACACTGAGCAGATATGCTCCTGGTTCTACTCACTCCGCCAACTGGCTGGAGCAGGATGGAGAGAGCGCCCTGCTCAACATCACACTCCAAGGCTGACCCCAAAGTGCCTTCTGAAGGAGTCCAAGGCACAGGGCTCGGGGGCCCTCACAGAACAACTTTCCGCACTCTCCACAGGGAACAGAGAGCCGACCACAGCTGAAGGACTCACCACGCCTTTGAGCACGATGTCGGTCTCTGAATCCTCAGATGGGTAAACCACCCCCGGACAGTCGATGAGGAATATCCGGCGCATCAAGGTGATGTACTGCCAGACCTGCAGACAGACAAGCCTGAGATTCCCAGCGGGCACCTGGAGCACCACAGTCCCCAGGCTAGTGACAAGAGACGTGGGCTTGAGGAGTCACAGAGAAGCCAACTGGTGAGACATTAAAGCCAAGTAGCTCCTCTACTTATGCCACGTGTGCCTCTCCACCAAGGATGAACCATAGTTTCCATCAGCTAAGAGTGTCAAGGCCACCTCATGGGGGGGGTGGAATTGGCATGTCCTTCTTGCCCTGCCGAGACCACGAGTTGCTCCCCCATGAGCGGCTCTCTGGAACGGCCATGGCCCCAGAGGCACACAGACCTAATTCGGAACCCAGCAGCTTCTGGCAGAAATGTGAATGGACTATGCAGGAAGCTATGGTGCGGTGCCCCCCAGGAAGGGAGGAAATGGTGTCTGTCTCTTCCACCATTCCCCAACCCGCCCTCCCCGTCAGCATGGTGGCCACCACCTCAGAGCTTGTTGGACAGTCAGGTATGAGCCGGCGGTGAAGGGGCAAATGTGGCCTCATGGGATGGGGGGGCAGAACTGGCATGTCCTTGCCCTGCCGAACCACGAGTTGCCCCCGTACGAGTGGCTCTCCGGCACAACCATGGCCCCAGAGGCACACAAACCAATCTCGGAACTATTCAGCTTTTGGCAGAAATTCCTCCAGACTTAATTAGCAAAATATCAGAAATCCAAAATCGCACGGTCTTCATAACCAGCAATAGAAAACAAATTATTTCATGATGCCTTTTCAGCAGGTTTGATTGTTGGAGGAAAATTCCAAATAATAATGGTGCACCTTTCGTCGAAATAATGAATGTAATCAACGTAGAGAAAGAGTTAAGTGGAAATTAGCTGCTTTACAGGCACGGGGAGGGATGGCATGGGGGGTATATTGGGGTTCTTGGTGGTGAAGGAATGGGTGTTTGATCACTGTATGACCAAGACCTAAACCTGAAAGCTTTGTAATTGTTCTCACGGTGATTCAATAAATAAATAAAAATTAAAAAAAAAATGTGTCAAGGCCAGGCAGAGGCAGGGCCTCAAGCCAGCGCTGTGCTAGCACACTTGCAGGGCTTGGTTCAGTAGCCTTGTGCCAGCCCCACACCCTGTGTTCCAAAGCAGGAGCCCCAGTGCCGGCGTCAATCCCAGCAGTGGAATTTTTGGTTTTATTCTCTCCAACCTAGGCATCAAAGGGTCTTGGACTAGTTTGGTTTATTGAAGTAAATGGTTGGACAGAGGATTTAAAACAGACTTAAGCTTTGCATGTTCTTAGTGTCATCAAAATGGGTAGAAACTACTCTGGTAAACTTCAGACCTTTTTTCCCGGTCTTTGGACCACATCCAGTTTTGCTCTTAGAAGGGGTTCTGGGAACCATACGGGAGTACCACTGATTAAACCTGGGTCAGCTGCATGCAAGGCAAGAGCCCTACTGGCTTCCTATCACACGGGCCCCATTCCAGACTATTATGCGGACACTGAGCTCCCAATGGGGAGGTGGGGGTGGAGGGTGTCCTCATTCAAGAGAGGTACATAGCAACCCCCATGTTCGGGGCTGGAGCGATAGCACAGTGCGTAGGGCATTTGTCTTGCACACGGCAAACCCGGGTTCGATTCCCAGCATCCCATACAGTCCCCTGAGGACAACTAGGAGTAATTCCTGAGTGCAGAGCCAGGAGTAACCCCTGTGCATTGCCGGGTGTGACCCAAAAAGAAAAAAAAAAAGAAGACACTCCCATGTTCTAAACAATTGCTCTCTGTGGAAATCAAATCAAATTAGAAAGGCGTTTAAGTGCCCTGGGCCAGACATACCTTGGTTTCCCCTGCAATGGGCGCCACACTACAGACTTTCTTGGAGCGCAGCGTGTTTATTATCGAGCTCTTGCCAACATTGGGATAGCCGATGAACCCAACACTGATCTGTTTCTTGTCTGTATGCAACTGTCAAAAAGAGAGAAAACGCGCCACATAGTCACATACATACACAATCTATATATCCATACTGTAATATTACAGATACCCGAATAGCCTTCTGGATAAACAGATTGTGTTGCTTTAACAGAAATAGCAGTCTTGCTGGTGATTGTGCTGGTGTGGTTCAGCTGCAGATCACATGCTTTGCATATATAGACCAATGTCTGAATCCCTGGCATAGTTGGAAAAAAAAACTAAACAACACAGTAGAGTCAGAGCGATGGAGGGATCGAGGGCTTGCCTTGCATTGATTAAACCGTGGTTCAATCCCTGACATAGAACCTGGTCCTCCAGCACTGCACAAGACCTCTTGGCTCTTGACTCCAGATCCAAGTTTAAGCCCTGAACACCACCAGGTGTGCCCTACCCCACAAAAAACAAACAAACAAACAAACAAACAAACAAAAAAACAAACCTTGAGCACCACTCTTCAAACACTTTTGGTAAACTATATCTCATAGAAAGGAAAATCAAGACAAGGGATTCAATGAGCAAGGGATCTGACAGCAGGAAAACACACAGCATTCTCTGGTGGGAAAGGAAATTCCCCACACTCCACAGCCAGCCCTGCAGAACTGGTGATCATCCCAACCTTCTCAAAGTTTCAGTGCACCAGAGAATTTGGTGATACCTTCAAGAGAAGTACAGGAAAATGCAGCTAATCAGCACCAGAGCCAGACCAGATTATTATGAATTTTAATTATAGCACTGAGCATAGAAACTGGGACTAGTTTGAGGTGAGAATACTGTAAACCCTGAGTGACTAATAATTCAGCGGTACACTTGTATGACGACACCCAGGGAGGAAAGAAGGAGACTAGTGTGTGGAGAGAGATAGATCTAAGAAACTGAATCCTGGGGGCGAGAATGCTAGTATAGCAGGTAGGGGCGCTTGCCTGGCATGCAGTCACCCTGGATTTGATCCCTGGCACCTTATATGGTCCCTGGCAGGAAAGATTCCTGGGCACAGAGCACACCCCAAAACAAAACAACAACAAAAACAAAACAAAACAAAGTTTCTTAGAAAGAAACTAAATCCTATTTCCATTACCCATAGCAGAAATTTAAAAAATCCCCTAAAGCTGAGGGAGGAGTCATTAACAGGCAATTAAAACATGGACAAGGGCCAGAGACACGGCTCAAAGGGCTGCGCATGTGATTCTCACGCAGGAGGTGGGGTCTGATCCCCAGCACAGCATAGTCCCTGAGCACCCACAAGCACCTCCAAGTGTGTGCCCCTCCTTCACAGTGAAAGGTGAGGTGGGGGTGGGAATAACAGAAGGGACAGCCAGTGTTTATTTCTGGGAAATGGGGGCAGAGGGTGAGTGTGTTCTGTTAGGAGGTGGCAGACTTCGTTCAAGGTGCCCGACCAAGCAGGAGGGCCAAAACAGGCTGTGGAGAACAATGCCACGAGCTGGCCTCAGGGCTTCCCAGAGTGGCACTGCCCTCACAGGGATCCACTGCCTCACTTTGGCGAGGTGGCGCACCAGCAAGGGGACAGAAACCACATAAAGACTCGAGGGAGGAGGAAAGAGGCCTCCGAAGCCTTGAGCAGCAAGCGGCAGGGAGGGCCCACTGCAAGCAAGGGCTGTGCCTCTAGGTGCCAGGGATCCTGGGACAGGGAACAACAGGGTGAGAGGTGGAGGGAGAGGTGGGGCTAGAAAACATCCCCGAGCCCCTCCTAGTCCTGAGGCTCTGTGAGCTTTGACATCTCTAGGAGACACATTTTACAATTACCAACAGGATGTGGGAAATAAGATGGCGACTTCTCCAACACACAGTGGCATGAGAAACCCCCACGGAAACCCAGGGGGCTGCGGCTCCACACCCAGGAGGAGCAGAGCAGACGTCCCTACCTTTCCAAACTGCCGGAGAAGCTGAATAAAGGCTCCTTTGCCAAAGGGGTTGGTGAGACTGGCATGGAAGGCGAGAGTCGGGTAATCTTGGGAGAGGACAGCGACCCACCGCTTCTGCAGGGAGAGAAACGCCGGGAATTTGTTTATGTTCCAGGCGGAGAAGAGGCAGAGCCTGGCTCACAGGGCTGTGCTTCAGACAGAAGGTTGTGTAAGGAAGATGTTCGCTGTAATTACTCGAAATGGCTTTTTCAAGTATGACAGCTAATGCTGTCTTTTGTCTTCTAAATACAAAACACTATTCCAAAGATGCCTTCATTGCTTCTAAACAGAACTAATGTGCCGTAATGTGAAACAGGCCTGGGCGCGGCAGCCGCCTTCTGCCAGGCCCATGGCCCATGCCACTCCTCTGTGCGCACTGCTGGCCCTTCCCAATGAGCACAGGATGAAAGATCACCCTGCTCATCCTGAAAGCAAGCAAGCACACCTGAGTTCTGCTTTCAAAGAGAAAACCAGGGGACTACAATCTTGAGTGCAATGTTTATTTTATTTTTTCAATCTCTGAGCTTTTTATGTATTTAATTTAAAAAAAAAATTAAATCTGGGGCTGGAGCAATAGCACAGTGGGTAGGGCATTTGCCTTGCACGCAGCCGACCCGGGTTCGATTCCCAGCATCCCATATGGTTCCCTGAGCACCGCCAGGGGTAATTTCTGAGTGCAGAGCCAGGAGTAACCCCTGTGCATCGACAGGTGTGACCCAAAAAGCAAAATATATATATATATAATAATTAAAAAATAATTAAATCACTGTGAGATAGACCCTTATCAAGCTGTTCATGATTAGGTTTCAGTCATACAGCACTCTAACACCCATCCCTCCATCAGTGCATATTTCCCAGCACCAGTGTCCCCAGTTACACTCCCATCACCCCCAGCCGGCCTCTATGGCAGGCGAAGAGCGCAATGCTTCAATTGATGCCCTAAACCCTAGAAAGCAGGAAGCTGGTCTGTTTGTGGTACACTCGAAGCCGACTCCCATAGGTGACCTTGGGGACTGTCCTTGGATCAGCAGCAGTACTTACCGTTGCCCAGGTTGGGACAAGATCACATTTGTTAAGAACAAACAGGAGGTGTTTCCAAGGCTTTTCCTTTTTCAAATACGTCTCGATGTGAGGGGAACGAGTACCCATTGGGTCCCTAGCATCAAGAACTTGAACAACAACATCTGATGAATCTATTACCTGTAAATTCAAAGAGACAGACAGGATTTGCCACAGTGCAAGCGCAAAGTAAAAGAGGGAACAAGAAGAAAAGAAAAACGAGACAATTTCAGTAAGTCTTATAAGGAGACTAGATTGTAGATACACTCAACGATCAGAATTCAAGTTTTTTTTCTGTGGGTATTTAAAAAACTTCTTAGATAATACCCATCTTATCTCATGACTACTATAAATTACTATGCGGAATTATCTATTTCTTAGACTTCTACCATTTATAGGCTTTTGTGTATTTTAACATTTCATTTGATTTCAGAATACTGACTCCCTGTTAAGTCACTATTCTATTCTGTGACTGTGCTAGGAAGAACTTTCATTAGTAAGATCGTTAACCTGTGTGGGAGAATTCCAATGATGAGCCACCAATGCTCTTTTGAGATGATTAATCTGTGGCCATTAAACTCTACCAGTAAAGGAGAACAGGGCTCAGGCCCCACAGAGATTCTCTCTAAGCTGCAGGAGAGGCCAGGTAAGTACCCAATCTTTCTAGGCATGCATTTTCATGAAAGGATGAGACAAAGTAACGTAAAAGTATCTCTAGTGGGCCCAGAGAGATAGTACAATGGCTTAAGGCTCTTTCCTTGCACGCAGCGGACCCAGGTTCAATCCTCAGCACCACATTTGGTTTTCCTGGCACCACCAGGAGTGATCCCTGACTGGAGAGGTAGGAGTAAGCCCTGAGCGCACTGGGTGTGGCCTCAAAACAAGCCAAAAATGTCTTGGGTAGAGAGACAGCACAGCAGTTTAAATGCTCACCTTGTATGGCTTTACCTCAAACTCGATCCCCTGTACCACATACTGTTCCTCAAGCACAAGGCTGGAGATTAGCCCCAGGCATCACCTGATGTGGACCCCCCCCCAATTATTCTTCTGCTAGACTGGAGATGCAGTACAGGGTTCACAGTAAGGTTCCCTTGCAAACATGAAGCCTTGGGTTGAACCCCTGCATGGGGCTGGTGGAGAATATTATGTAGCTCAACCACGCGTGATAAATCCAGACAGGAATAATAATACTTTAGCAGGTAATCCAAAGAAATATTGATATATTAAACACACACATGTGTATCTGTATAACTGCTAACGTAAGTAATTTTTAAAATGTAGCCATTAGGAAATAGCGTTTGTGTGGCGATATCATTGGTGGTTTCTCTGTGGGGGAAGAGGCTGGAATGGGTCTGTTCTTTTCCTCACAGAGCACCGATATCTCACAATCAGCTTTCTCAGAGAAAGTCATGAGAACACAGCGAACACAGGGATAGGGAATTTAGAAGCTTACCTTGTAGAGCTCACCCCATATTCTTTTGGACTGTCCTTTCTTATAGATCTCTTCTTGGGCTTCATTTCTAAATGAGAAAACACCTAAAGTGAGCAACAGAAACACCCTAAAAATGCAAGAATATTTTGGGGCAAGAGAAGCCAAAAACTGAAGGAAAATGATGTCAAAACAAGTTGGAGACAGACCAAAGCAAAAACAAAAAATAAAACAGTGACTATATCCAAATATTCACCGACAGACAAGTGAACAAAAAAATGTGGCACTGGGCAGGGAATACATTTCAAGAACAGAGTTGATGCCCTGCATGTGTGAGGCCTGGGGTCTGAAGCCCTGCACCAGGGATAAATGAAGTTTGTGCAAAATAAAATATTACTCAGCAATAAAAAAGGACTGTGGTTCTGATACATGCTACAAGGAATGAAACCAGCAGGCAGAAGAGGACATATGCTGTCTGACTGTACTTCTATAAGGCTCCACTTGTGAGCACAGCCAAATCCTTAAGGGACTAACAGTAGAATGGTGGGCACCAGGGGCCAGGGGAGGGGAGAACAGGCAGTTTTATTTTGGGATACCATGCGTAGATTCAGGAGGTATTTGGTGGTGATAGATACAAAATTATGTTAATGCATCTAATTCACAACTATATACATTTTAAATTCGGAGAGCCCGGCAAGCTACCGAGAGTATTCGATATGCCAGACATAGTAACAACAAAGTCTCCAATGGAGACGTTACTGGGCCCGCTCGAGCAAATCGATCAACGGGAGGGCCTTTACCTTTACCTTACATTTTAAATGGTTATAATGGGGTCAGAATAGTAACACAGTGGGGAGGGCACTTGCCTAGAGTAAAGCCGACCTGGGTTTAAACCCCAGCACCACATTATGTCCCTTGATCCCCACTAGGAGTGATTTCTTTCTTTCTTTCTTTCTTTTTTTTTGGGGGGGGGGGCTTTTGGGTCACATCCAGCGATGCTTAAGGGTTACTCCTGGCTCAGGGGACCACATGGGATGTTGGGGATCAAACCCAGCTCAGCTGCATGTGAGACAAACTCTCTACCACACAGAACAATCACTAAGGGTCAGATAATTTTTTTAAATTGATTTTTACTGCAACTAGGCAGTATCTCATGAAGAAAGAAACTGGGAAAACCATTGTTCATAATGTACTTTGAACAGCTTCCCTGTCAAGGTGAATTTTTTTTTTTGAGGCATGTTGAGAAATCTGTTGATTTACTGGTGTAAAGTCTTTGAAAAAAAAATTGTTCTGTTCCCCTTGCCCTTCAGAACCTACTAGGTACACCTTTTGGAGGAAGGAAAAAGTTCAAATAATCAGAAAACAAAATCTAAGAACAAATAATAAAGGAAATATTCATTTCATTTCATTTCATCATCCTGTTAATCGTCGATTGCCTCGAGCAGGCCCCAGTAACGTCTCTTTCATCCTAGCCCTGAGATTATATTCACGGCTCTTTAGGAGAATGAGACCCATCATTGTTACTGGTATTTGGCATATTTGGTAGGCCACGGGGAGTTTGCCAGACTCTGCCCTGTGGGCAGGCTACATTCGAAAGCCTGCAAGTTTGTCCAAAACTTAGACTTATATTTCCTTTGTTTGGACAAACAAAGGAAATATAAGTCTAAGAATAAAGGAAATTGCCCCTCTGTCTTGTCTAGCCTCAAATGGCCTAGCATTATGTCTCGAAGGCCCACAGCTGGCCAGGGGCTGACAAAGGCAGGGCAGTGGCACTGCTAGCCAATTGGAAGGGACCACGCTAAGGGCACTGAAGAGATGCAGGGGCAAGGGAGAGCTCTCTGGTGCTGCTGTGAGAAATGAAACTGATGAACTCTGGGGGGAAGCCTCCCAGTTCCTTATCAAAAAGCAAGCGCACAAGCAAATCCCTTCAAACCATGACTCCCCTGGTAAGAATCTGCTCGGGATGAGAAAGAGTCACAGGGTTTTCACCCCAGTCTGTGAACCACAGGGAAACACGAGATACAGGATGAGGACTGACAATAGAAATGCGACAACGAAGCCCTGGGAGATTAGACGTTATTATTAAGTACTGACGGGAGATATATTCTCAATAATTTCAGAAAATATAGCACTGCCCTGTCCTCCTGTTGTTCA
This sequence comes from Sorex fumeus, assembly GCF_029834395.1. NCBI lineage: Eukaryota > Metazoa > Chordata > Mammalia > Eulipotyphla > Soricidae > Sorex > Sorex fumeus. The sequence goes on from NW_026606104.1 coordinate 52,554,924, forward strand.
TCGATTTGCTCGAGCAGACACCAGTAACGTCTCCACTGTGAGACTTGTTGTTACTGTGTCTGGCATATCGAATATGTCACGGGTAGTTTGCCAGGCTTTGCCACGCGGGCGTGATACTCTCAGTAGCTTGCCGGGCTCTCCGAGAGGGGCGGAAGAATCGAACCCGGGACGGCCGGGTCAGCCACATGTAAGGCAAATGCCCTACCTGCTGTGCTACCAGGAAAATATAGAAAAAGACAAAATAGACTGTATAGGTATTATCTTCGTAGAACCACACTACAGGGGGCCGAGCAACAGGACAGCAGGTAGGGCAAAGGGAGGGCAAGGTCCTGTCATGGCCGACCCAGGTTTGATCTTCGGCAATTCATATGGTCCCAAAACAAAACAGAATGAGAAAGAGAGAGAGAGAGAGAGACAGAGAGAGAGAGAGGAGAGAGAGAGAGACAGAGACAGAGACAGAGAGAGAGAGAGAAAGGAGAGAGAGAGAGGAGAGAGGAGAGGAAAGAGGGAAAGAGAGACAGAGAGACAGAGACAGAGACAGAGAGACAGAGAGAGAGAGAGAGAGAGGAGAGAGAGAGGAGAGAGGAGAGGAGAGAGAGACAGAGAGAGAGACAGAGAGTTGAGGGATGGTAGGCGGCACCCAGGGGAGCAGGGCACTACGTGCCCACTGTACCTCACACCGCTGTCCTCAGTCACCAGGTCGCGGTCCTTGCCCTGGTCATAGTTCTCTGTGGACATTTCTGCATTTTCTACAAGAGCCTGCATGTCACTGGCAAGTAAGTTCGGTCTCTTCCTCTGTGATTTAGGGCCAAATGTCGTTTCAAAGCTTTCGGTATCAAGAATGTGCACCACTGAGTTCTATGGGAAAGGAGAGTTACAGGTGAAGCCGAGAAAAGCAAAGCAGGGGGAAACAACCTACCCGGGAAAGTCTAATTTGATTTGTCCAAGGTTCAGCCCAGACCAAAATCAACCCTCGCTGAAGGGAGTGTGGTTTCCTGCAAGAAGCAGGCATTTGACTAGGGGAAGCCTTCCCGGCCCATCACCCAGCCCTGTACGCTGCCTTGGAAATACAAAATACACCAAGTCAAGGCAAATAATGAAGGGCCATGTAGGACTTGCCAAAAACCCTGCTTTATTGCATTATCATAAACTTGAGTCAGATGTAATCAAGGCTATAGTGATGAAAATTAACTTATCTTTTCTGACCATTTTTTGTGAGCTTTCAAACAAGGGCATAAAATTCGCCAAATTCACAAGATTTTGTCAAGGACGATCAGACTCAAATTTGTGTTTTTTTTTTAAACCAACTGTAAATGCCAACTTTTTCTTGGAAGTTAATTTCTTTCATGGCTAAAAGGAATTGCTTGTTTTGTAAGATGCATTTTAGTTTCAGATAACATTTTCCCTAATTTAGGTAACGTTTTTATTAAATGCACATGGAAAGTCTTCAGATGAAAAACATCTAGCAAAGGTCCAAAATAATAGTTTAGATGTGATAAAGGAACCCGATACTAGCTAGAACTTGCTGTGCCTGTAAAAGAGTTATGGGCATAGGAATTTTTGAGGCAGGATAAAAGCCCAAGTTTGACTTAGGATTCATCACGTAACTCTATGTTGACAGCCGGCAGAGAATATCCTCAGGGGAAAAAAAAGCCCTCAGCCCTCAGCATAACGCTGTGCTGAAAGTACCAGCTACTAACCCCAAAATGATGGACCTCCCCTTTGCTTCTGAGGAGCAAGAGTCCCCACTCCAGCCAACTCCTCAAGACTCTTCAGCGATGAACGTTTTCTCAGGATCGAGGCGAGAATGATACTAATGTGGGGAGGGCGTTTGCCTAGCACGCGGCTGACCTATGTTCGATCCCCAGCATCCCCTATGGTTCCCCGAGCACCACCAGGAGTAATTTCTGAGAAAAGAGCCAGGAATAAGTCCCGAGCATCACCGGGTATGACATAAAAATAAACAAAATAAATGGTCCTCCAGCCCCGGGATCTCCAACCCATCTCTTTACTTTAATGTTACCTGCTGCCCTCTGACAAGGGAACAGCCCTAAGTAGAGGGATGTATTTAAAAATGCAGCGTGTGCTGGTTTGTGTTTGGAAACCTCCACACTAGCTAAGCGCAGTGCAGCAATGTGCAGGATATAATAAAGCAAACACACAAAGTAAGGTCCTGGATTTTCACTCTCCAGCTGTAAAAGTTAAGGGAGGATGATGCAGACAGGACGACGCACTTTATAGCCTGTCTGATTCGACCCCACGACGCAGGCATCGCAAAACTGAATTTTGTAACGCGAAGTGGATACCACACTAATGAGAGAGTGGTTTGCGGAAGCAGGAAAACCATTAATTCCTCCACGTGCTATCGCACCAAGATGCGAGCCTCTGTCTATCACTGCGCATCCGACAGTTACGCTATGCATTTTAGGACTACTGAACAACTGGAACGGGCAACAAAGCAATAAATCCATAATAAAGCCTCTCTGTTCTTCTCATAAACAGGATTCAATAGTTTGTTAAAAGATGGCTTTAGGGAGAACAGACCAAGAGAACAAGGGAAATGAGCAACTTGTCTGTGGTTCATGAATTACACTCATGTGTTTCCCTGAAAGAAAACAGTCATTCCACTAATAGGTGCCATTCTTCCAGCCATCATAAAACAAAGCATAATTGACAAAACCTGAGGCAATAACCAGGCCTTGGTTTTTATTTTGTTCTGCAAGTAAACACTTTTCTTTGAACTGTTTAATCCATGTATGCATGTCAATGCTTTCTTCCCCTCCTTATACTGGAACTGAAGCTTATGTACTGGCTACACTTCTGGGAATTATTATTTAATGCAAGTAAGAACATGCAAACATGAGCCCAGTCCTTTGGCTCCACGTGAAATTCATTCCACTCTGTTCAATTCTGTCCCTACTTTGCTTCCAGGGCCAGCGACTGACAGAGCGATCTGAGAAGCACCTCCAGGGATCTCAGAGAAGCCAAGAGGAGACGCATCACCAAAAGGTGTCCCATCTACCAACCCAAGCCCAAATGTTAAACTTGCCCACACTGAGATGGATCTGAATAGATTACCTAGCCTCAAGAGTTGTTAAATATACAGATGCTGGTCAATTTAGCTCTCATCAGATGATGTGCCAAGGGCACTACAGATGGGCACCCCTTCAACATGGGGATGAGTTCCTTAATAGTTGGAGACGTGAAAACTCGTGGAGTTCACAGGAAGGGGCAGCTTGAAGATTAAAACTCAGGGGGCCAGAGGGATAGTATAAGGGTTAAGGTGTTCGCCTTGCACGGTTGACCCTGGTTCAATCCCCAGCACCATGTGGTTTGCTGAGCGAGGCCGGGGTGATCCCTGAGCACTGGGTTGGGAGTAGGTCCTGAGCACTGCCAAGTATGGCCCCCAAACAAACAACAATGATTAAAACTTGGTCCCGGGGCTAGAGAAAGAGTACAGCAGAACTCTTGCCTTGCATGCAACTAACCCATGTTCAATCCTTGGCACTCCAAGTGGTCCTCTGAGCCCACCAGGATTGGTCCCTGAGCACAGAAACCAGGAGTATGCTCTGAAAACCATCAGGTATAGGGGGAAAAAAAAGAAAAAACAAAAAATAAAAAGAAAATACTGCCTCATTCAAAACCTGTATTTGAACCACTGTATTACTGTATCTCCCTAATACAATATAACTCAGCTTAATGGTGAGGTCCCTAACAGGAAATGTCTCAGATTTCATGGGTACTGCTCTGAAAACACTATTTTCTAGAGAGAAATGGAAGATGGGGGAGGGTGCCAAAGGAAGTCACCGAGATCCCCATCTTACATGCGGCTGGATTCGACTGTCGAGAAGAGACATGGGCAACTTGCTTTGCTTCATAACAACTTTGTATGGATCCTTCATAACTGCATTCATTTCCTCTTGAAATTTTTGTAGTGACGACTGCTTAATTACACGTGTGTTTCCTGTTTTCAAAAGAACATGGCCATTTAATAAGTAACTTCTTTCTGCTTCTCCTAACTCTTCCCAAGAACAGAGTGAAAGGCAGGATCTTAAATTACATTTCCTTCACCCAAACACCTGCTATCAATCCCATGACGCCTGTTTCAGACTTGAGAGGAAGGGGCTGGAGGGCAGAGGTTAACAGACTGAGAGCATGCCTTGCACGCAGCATGCCCAGGGTGGGATCCCCAGCATCACCAGGACTCACCCCCAAGCACTACCAGGTGTGGCCTCCCTCCGAGAAAAAAAAAAAAAAGCTAGTAAAAAAGAGAGAAAAAACCCAAAAACAAACCCTGCCTCTCCTACCCCCAGGCACTATGATCTATTCCCACATAACCATCATCCAGAGGCGTCAATCGTTTTCTAAGCCAACTTCCTGACCGGCTGAAATGGAAGGAGAAACATACCTGAATGGAACTGAGATCTGACAAATTTCCTACTTCCTGCTAGATGTGCAATGAAAATTCTAACTCTGCTCCATGGTGTAGAAAGAACCAAGTGCAAAACTTTCCAGAAAGGTAAAGGTAGTGTTTTAGGATTATGGGGGTTTGACTCGGCCAATAAATTCATTCAAGGAAACAAAATCAAAACTATCTCACACTACCTGGAGACCCTGCATTTGACCAATTAGCTGCTGCACACAAAAGCAACACTCAAGCCAACAGTCAGGGCTGTGGTGGCGGGAAACAGGTAGCAGGTGCCGTTCCAAGCACTTTTTTTTACATGTGTACTTGCTTAATTCCCTGTCCTAGGAGATAGAGTAATTGTCTCTTATTTTAGAGATAAGAAAATTGAAGGACAGTGGGCTAACTTGTTCATGGTCATGGAAATAGCTGAACCAAAGATCACATCCCAGCACTGGATGGAGAGTCCCAGAAAACAGCCTGTGAAATGTGAAATGACATGTGAATCGACCCTTTTTTGGCTTTGCTGCAGCTCCTTAGCAGGTATACGAGAGAGAAACAAAGCTAGCTGCCATCTGACCTCAAACGCAGAGATGAAACTCAACAGAGGCCTGACCCTCTGAGACGCCTGCGCACCTATGCAGAGATCTGGGAAAGGCTAGAGCCCAGACTCCACAGCGAAATGAAGGTGGAGCTCCCAGAGGAAGGAGCCCTGCTCCCCTGTGGCTCAGCAGACACTCCATTCATTCTGGGCAGAGGCCAACAATAATCTTCAAAAAAGCTATTGCACTAAACTGTGCCAGCTAAAGGCACAAACACACCTAGTGAGCACCTCTCAAACCCTCATCTCTCCAGCAACAGAAATTAAGAGGCAGGAGTTTTTGAGCTAGATTGTACAGTGGTTAGGCGGGATCCCCAGTTCCATCCTGGCACTACATAAGGTTCCCTGAGCACCACCAGGTGTGCCCCAGGAAGGGTGTGTGCGTGGGGGGGGGGGGGGGGGGGGGAGGGCGGCAGTTCTAGTCTTCGAATGCTCATCTCTGAGGAGGTTTTCATAAGAGGGTTCACAGACAGCCAACAAGGAGAGGCTCTCTTCAAAAAGAAGCTGGTTATGAGATCTACCACTGCTACTTTTTTTAACACTCTTCCACTGAAGGTACTTCTCGGCTCCTTTCCACTCCATGATCCTTGGCAGTTCCACTCAAGCAGAACTCCTGCCTCCCAGGCACCTCAACACCGCCCTCTTTTCCACAGAGAACACATTTTGTAGCACAAAAGCAAGTAAGGATGATACTCACCAAACCATTTAATATTCGGCTCCACTCTCGCCACTGTGCCAGAGGCCACTGTTGATTGATACTGCAGAGGCTTAATCACTTTACCACGATTGTTCCTAAATTGAGGAAATAACAGATTTTGGTTGACGACAGACAAAAGGCAACAGCCAAGGTTGGCTTACAGAATACCCTTTCCATCAAAAGGATCTTTCTTTTTTTGGGGTTTTAAATGATCATGAAATACAGATTTCAGTAAACAAAAAGTACTTCTACATTTGAAACAGATTGCCCAAAAGCCATTTAACCTCTTGCAACAGAGCACATAATGATTTCTGCTAGATGAATAACAAATAATGCTGATGTTTAAAAATCTGTTTACTGTTTGCGTAAAAAAAAAAATCACATACTTGAGTTTTTGGGTAATTATTGGAAGGCTGGTTTAAATGAACTTTAAGTAAAGGTTGATTCACGCTCAAACTCAAAATTCTAAAACAAACTGCAAAGTAGGTGACTAAGGCAGATTAAGTTCACTGACGTTCGTGTTTCAGACACATCTATTAGAACGGATGAAGACTCTAATTACCAAACAAATTAAGACCAGCTCACAAAATGCCACACTCAGCAAGGCCCTGAGGTAGAGGATGCTCAGTGGACCTCAGAGTAGTGCGACGCTTCCAAGTGTCACAATGCTGGTTTTATAAAAACAAGTTTTATGGGCCAGAGAGATAGTACAATGGGTAGGGCACTTGCTTTACATGCAGCTGACTAGGCCCGTTCCCTGGGACCCCATAAGGTTCCCAAGCACCACCAGGAATGATCACCAAATGCAATCAGGAGTAAGCCCTGAGCACCACTGAGTGTGGCCGAAAAACCAAGAGAGTAAAAGAAAAAGTGCCTGCCATCGAGGCAGGCCAGGGGGCAGGAAGGAAACTATAAAGATTGGTGGAGAAAAGTGGTTACTAAAGGAATGGCTGTTGGGACATTGCAAGTCTGAATCAATCATGAATAACTTTGTAATTTTGTAATTCACAGTGATTCAATACAAAAATTTAAAAAGAAAATAAGGACGCCAATTGTGATAGTCAAGACTACGAGAAACGATGCACCAGGCTGTCTTCATGGGGGCACCTTGGAGGAGGGCAGGTTGAGTTTCCCTCCCCACCCCAAGCAGAACCCCGGCAGCCAAAAACTTCCAGAACCCAGTGGCAGTCATGTTCAAGGCCGCTCTCCACATGCTCAGATGAACTTCACCCATGAGGGAGTCAACAGAGGAACCCAGGTATACGGGACCCACGGCTGAGATCTCCAAGCCTGCTTGAATCAGGACTGGGCCTCCTCCACCCAGCTCCCCAGTTTTCCAGTAACTTGGCAGTCACACCTACAAACTGCCCCCCAGCGCAAAGTACTCTCATCAACGGCCAAGATCCAGAGACTATAAAATAAAACTCCCTAAAGAGAGCTATGCAGTATTTCCTGGAGCGTGTGGCCGCATTTGCAGGCACGTGACCTCTTATACTCTAGCCCACTGATGTACCTAAGTAGTACACATTTGTTTGGTTTTAACATACTTGCTTGTATTCTCTTATATATGGGCTTAAGTGGCTCCAGAATGAAATACAACAACCTTCACACACTTCCCTCTTATTGTGGTGGGAAGATGCTCGCTGGTGAATATATGCTCGCTGAATAATATCTGTAATGAACTATTGTGAACTACTTTATGAAAATAAAATGTATATAAAAAAAAAAAAGACTATGGGAAATAAGATCTGTAACTGCCAACACAGTTATTCTCTCCCACCCACAACCTAGATCTTTAACTGAGTCCACACTTTATCCGATGATATGTGGAAACACACTACTCTCAAGGGAAGTGGGGGTGGGAACACTAAGGGCGTCATGAGGCTTGGCTGACGTCAAGGGGATGTCAGGGGAGAACTGCCGGCGCCCACCGCTCACCTGCGCTCCTTCTGCCTGTACATATTCAGGCGCCGAATTGTGGCCCGGTCCCTCATATTTTGGCCTCCAGCTCCCTGCACACGATCTAGGAGAGACAGAGGGAGACAGTACACAATTGGGTAACAAGAAGTCTCGGTACAGTCCCTGCTTCAAACACAGCAAGCGGTGGCTCACTCAAAGTAGTCAAGCTGCCACTCACTGCCAAATCTCCACTTTCAAACTATCTGTTGTCCAATAAAATTTACTGGAAGTCACAAAATATGACCACATGGGTTTAAATCTTTCATCCTCAATGGGATTGTGTATGACAGTATCAACTAGTATTTGTGAGCACTGGTGATGGCTCTATGTCATCACACAATATAGTCGCATGCACCTCATACAATAATCCCACAGAGGCAGGTGCGTTAGTCCCATTCTGCAGACTAAGGAATTGAGGTACAGTGATCAGACTCCTGCAGGTCACACAGCCACTGACTGGCAGTGACAGTATTTCACACTGCCTTATTCTCTTCACTAAGATGCCGAGGTCAGGGTCTCAGGTTAACAAGCACTATGTCTGCATGCCAGGCATCATACAGACGACGATTTTTATGTTCCCAATATACCAGTTCTTCGTTTCCTAATGCTGGGTTTTGATCAAGTATTCTTTTTCTGGTTTGTTTTTGGGACAGAAACAGACCTGAGCTATGTTTTGGGCAGACCATATGGGACCCCAGGGATGGAACCCAGGTTGGCAGTGTGCAACACAAGTGCCCTACCCCTATACCATCACTATGGCCCCATAAAACTTAATTCTTGTTTTCGTCTAAAACTAAGATGGTCTAGCGCAGATGTTTCCAAACTTATTGGCCCAACACTGCCAACAGTGTTTTTCAGGGGTGGAGGGAAATAACTGTGTCCCCTTAGAAATCTACTTTTTTTTAAGTAAAAAAAAAAAAATCCCCCCCAACCCCCGGATTATTCCAGCATTCTGCCTCCACCACCATGGCCCCACTTTGGGAAACAAATATCTAGCCTCTAAATTTGCTATCCATTGAAGTCACCAGTTTCCTTTTTGAAGGAGGCAACAACAGAAAACAAGCTGAAATCACAGGGCAGGTGGATCAGTTATACTAACTGTGCCAAGTCACTTTCCCCCTACTTTGGTTCAATCTCGACCCATGAGCTCTAAGGGCCTTTTGGGGACTAACATCCTCAGATCCCAGTCTACAAACAATAATTGATCAGCAACCCAGGAAAAACATTCCACACGAACGTTAGTCAAGAACCCTTTGAGGAGCAATAGCACAGCGGGTAGGGTGTTTGCCTTGCACGCGGCCAAGCCGGGTTCGATTCCCAGCATCCCATATGGTCCCCCGAGCACCGCCAGGAGTGATTCCTGAGTGCAAAGCCAGGAGTAACCCCTGAGCATCGCCGGGTGTAACCCAAAAAGAAAAAAAAAAAAAAAAAAAAAAACCCTTTGAACCATATATAAAAAGCAAAGTCTCATTAACAAAACCCGAATGGACGGGATCCTCCCAAAGACCTTCTTTCTCTTCTGATTTAATTTTTATCCTGTACTACTTCCCCGCGCGACATCTTATCATCTCATTCCTAATTTGGTCAAACTGGCAGGCTACCAAATGTAACATGCCCACACGGCAGAGTCTGGCAAACTCCCCGTGGTATACCCAATATGCCAAATACCAGTAACAATGATGGGTCTCATTCTCCTAACCCTGAAAAAGCCTTGAATATGGCACTTAAAAAAAAAAAAATCTCAGGGCTAGGACGAAGGAGACGTTACTGGGGCCTGCTCGAGGCAATCGACGAACAACAGGGTGGTCGTGATCGTGATCGTGACTACTTCCCCGAGCCCCACAGCCCCCTTTACACTTTCTTATTCATCCTTTGGCCCCAAAACTCATCCTTCCGGAAACGATCCTCCTCTGTTTATCTGTAGGGCTAAACGAGCGTTTTTGCCGACACTATGACTCAAATCCACAATAAATCCGATCTACGATCCCGTTCTCAAGTAAGGAGTTGGCAAGTGGGCAAGGGCAGCTGGCCGGGTGGGCCTACAGGGGCTTTATCAGCTGCTTCGTCTGCTTCTGGCAGCTCCCGGGGCGGGCAGCGCCGTCGTCAGACGAGGCTGACACGTCCGGGGCGAGGGGCTGGACACCCGGGCACGCCGGCACCCCCCGGACGGGCCGGCGCGGCGCTGCCCCGCGTGGCCCCGGACCCCGAGCCGGGACCCGGCGCCCGGCGCGCGTCCGAGCCACGAAGCCACGCTCTTCTCTTCGCCCCCAGGAGCCACTGAGCTCAGGGGGGGCTGCGGGCGAGGCCACCCGGGCGCCCCTCCTCCCGCTCGGCTCCAGCGTCCGGCCAGCTCCACCCCTCGCGAGCCCCGCCGCCGGTACCGGGGTTGGTGCTGGCCCTGGAGGGGTTGATGGAGCTTCGTCCTTTATACTTGGGCTTCACCATCTTGCCGACGGGTCGGGGACCGGGACGTCCGGTCGGGCCTAAGTCGGGGACACGAGCACGACGCTTCACGGGCCCCGCCGCAGCGACCCACGGCAACCGCGCCGGACCGCGTGTGGGTCCCGGCGACGTCACTTCCGCTCGCGCCCCGGGCGGCCCTGGGCCACTTCCGGCGAGCGCGCGCCGCCGCGGCGCTCGGGGCTGCGCCCCGCCCGGACTGCCGAGCGCCGGCCTCCGCTCCCCGCCCCGCTCCTCCCTAGCAACCGCCAAGCCCCTCTCTAGCAACCGCCGAGGGTTACTCAGCCCTCCCGAGGTTACACCGGTCCTACGGGCAGGAGCTCCTAATTGGGTCCTTAGTTTTTCTGCCAAACACAGAAAGCCCTTCTTCTTTATTTTTTGGTTACTTTTTAATTTTTGGTTTTGGCTACTTTTTATTTTTTGGTTTTGGTTTTTGGACCACATTCAGTGGTACTCGGTGCTCAATGCCGGGATCTCGGGGGTGGGGTGTAGGGGCGGGGGACCGGCAGAGGATGCGGAGATGATTAGGGGATCAAACGTGGTGTTTCTGCGTGCACATCAACTCAGAGCTTTTTTTTTTTTCCCTTTTTTGGGTCACAGCTGGCGATGCCCAGGGGTTGCTCCTGGCTCTGCACTTCTGGTGGTGTTCAGAGGATCATATGAGATTCTGTGGATCTAGCCCGGGTGGGCCGCATGCAAGGCAAACACCATCCCTGCTGTACTATATGGTTCTGGTCCCACGTCAACTCAGAGTTATCTCGTCTGTCTGAAACCTCTTCTTAAGTTTATTTTCCTTCCTCATTTGAGTCAGTTTTCCATACAATTCTGCATGATTTGAGCCCCTGCCTATTGATGTGATCTATTTTGTACGTCCCTCCTTTGTTTTTCCCCTGATATTTACATTGGACGGTCTTTCCATCTTTTTTTTTTTTCCTTTTGGGTCACACCAGTCATACACAGGGGTTACTCCTGGCTTTGCATTCAGGAATTACTCCTGGCAGTGCGCAAGGGACCATATGGGATGCTGAGAATTGAACCCCGGTTAGCCAAGTACAAGGCAAACCCCCCTACCCGCTGTGCCATCGCTCCAGCCCCTCCTTCCATCTTCTTCTAGCTAATTCCTTATAGCCAGTTTTCAGCTCAAATGTTACCTCTTGGTAGGGTTGCAAGATTTAGCAAATGAAGAACAAGGGACAGCTAGTAACCCTTCAGTTTCAGAGAAGCAATGTTTAGTACGTTCCCATGTAATATTTAGTGTATACTTATATTAAAAATTAATTTTTCATTGTTTATCTGAAATTCCAGTTTTACTGGATACCAAGTTTAACTGTATGGGGGAAGGTGCAGATCACCAGTAGAGTTTGGTATCACTCTCAACAGTGCTGGGGGACTTTATGTGGTGCTATGCATAGGACCAGGGTTGGCTGAAGCAAGGCGAGTGCCTCAATCCCTCTACTTTGTCCCTCGTCTAGGATAAAGGTAAAGGTAAAGGCCCTCCCATTGATCATCAATTTGCTCGAGCGGGTCCAGTAACGTCTCCACTGGAGACTTTGTTGTTACTGTGTCTGGCATATCGAATACTCTCGGTAGCTTGCCGGGCTCTCCGAGAGGGGCGGAGGAATCGAACTCGGGTCGGCCATGTTGGCCGCGTGTAAGGCGAACGCCCTACCCGCTGTGCATGCTATCGCTAGGATATTCAATATTAATTTTTCTCTTTTAATTTTTACCTTTATTGAGGTGTTGGTATTAAATCCAGAGCCTCATACATGCAAAGTTAGTACTTTTTTTTTCTTTTTGGGTCACACCCGGTGATGCTCAGGGGTTACTCCTGGCTCATGCACTCAGGAATTACTCCTGGCGGTGCTCGGGGGACCATATGGGATGCTGGGAATCGAACCTGGGTCGGCCATGTTGGCTGCGTGCAAGGCAAACGCCCTACCCGTTGTGCTATCGCTCCAGCCCCAAAGTTAGTGCTTTACCTTTAAGCTACACCTCCAGTCCCTAGAGATTTCTCCTTTTCTGTGTGTGTGTGTGGAGGGGTGACTCTTGGGTTCTCCCCATGAAATGTGTGGCTCTTATCCCAGCGGTGGCAGGTGTCAACCCCAGACTTCTCACATGCATTAGATGCCCTCCAGCTCTTTAGGTTATCTCTATGGCCTCTTAAATTTTCTCCCCTGACAGCACTTCCCTCTGCTGCTACAGTACTAATAACTGGGGCTCTGGGATCAGAGATAACTCCTGTCAGGGCTTAGGGGATCATATGGGATGCTGGGAATCAAACCTGGGTCAGTTGCATACAAAGCAAGTGCTTTAAGTCCTGTAGTATCTCTCCAGCCCCAGGGTTTGCAGTCTTGAGTGCCACGCTTGGGCTTACTGGAGTGGTCATAGCCCTGGCCTTGGGATCCCATAGCTTTCTAGTTGTGGGCTCTCTGGAAGTTGTATCTGATAGTTGCAGTGCTGGCACAAAGCACAGTAACACAGTTCTGTGTTACTGAAGTTGCTTTCAGCACCAAGTATAGCAGGCAGCAAAACTGGTAGGATTAGGCTTTGCACATCCAGCAGGCATGAAACTTGCAGCCTCGCAATTGCAAAGCAGCTATTCCATCCACGGAGCCATATTCCAGTTTCAGGCATCTTGTTTTTTTATCTGACAACCCTTGTGAGAAGTCCTTTCTGTCTGATCTATCTAGGTTCATGGTCTCTCCCACCCACACCCCTTTATGCAACTGTATGTCTGCTTCATTTTGTGACTTTATTCACTTTGTAGCATTTATGATGGAAAATATCTTATTCACATGTTTATGACCTGCTTCCCCAAAGATCAAAGGTAAGCTTCTTGAGAACAGGGACCTTGTAAATTGTTTATTATTGTATTCAAGACTTAGAACAGCTTTTGAAACATGATAAAGATTCAATGAATATTCATTAAATTAAGCCATGATTAGTTGATATCTTAGCTCAGTCAGCTGAAACACAATGCTGTAGGCTGAGGGACTCAAAACAACTAACTTATTTCTCACAGCTTCTGGAGGCTGGAAAGAAAGTCTAAGGTCAGGTTGCCCACCATAGATTGTGTTTCCAGGGAAAACTCTCTTCTTGGCTGACAGCCAGCTGAATTCTCAGGGGCCTGATAGGTAGTACAGTTGACCCCAGTTCAATCTCCAGCATCACACATGGTCTTCCAAGGACAGAGCCAAGCCCCGAGCACCACTAGGTGTGGCCACAAACACACGCAACTGATTTCTCACTGTCCATCATGTTGGAGAGGGGACATTCTGATCTCTTACTCTTTTAATTTTATTATTTTTTCTTTTTGGGTCACACCCGGTGATGCACAGAGGTTAATCCTGGCTTTGCACTCAGGAATAACTCCTGGAGGTGCTCGGGGAACCATATGGGATGCTGGGAATCGAACCCGGGTCGGCCGTGTGCAAGGCAAATGCCCTACCCGCTGTATTGTCACTCCAGTCCCTCTCTTACTCTTTTTATAAGGGCACTAATCACATCCTGGGAGACCTCCCCCAGGACCCAGGGCCTCATCAAAACCTAATTATATCCCAAAGACCCCACTTCCAAATATTGATTAGGTTGCTGATCAGAACTTCAGTTGACAAATTATAGGTTGCTACAAATTTCTAGTCCATCAGGATGGATGTGCCTCTTGTCCTGATGAGGAATGAGGGTAGTTAAGACCCAGAAGTTTCTGTTTTTATTTGCTAAGAAAACGTCTCTAGATGCCTGTATTTCTGCGGAGAAGCCCACCCACGTTAGAGCCTTAACAGCAGTCCTGAGAAGGGGCATTTAGGCAGGAGGGAAATGGCCTGTGAGTCTGGTCAATCTGTAAAAGAGACTTGTATAAAGTGAGGTAGTCCGGTTGTGGGAGGGATATTTGAATCATTACTTCTTGAGTGTGAAGCAAACAAACCCCAAAACAATCTTTCTAGAGCAAAAGCAGGCCTGTCCTAGACATGAGAAATACCTTCTCTCTCTGGAGACTCACTTACATTGCCCCAAGGCGAGTCTCCTAAGATTAAACACAACTTTTTTGAGAAAGACCCTTGACCCTACACATGACAGCTGGGAGAATCTCCAGGAGCTGGCCAGGACACCTTTATGCCCAGTGAGGACCCGAAGGTGTCCCCTTCTGCCTTATGCAGCAACGGCATTGGTCGCCAAACGAAGGTACAAGAGCCCACTCCCTGTGAGAAGGCCCGGATAATGTGTTTCTGATGCCTCAATTTGGTTCAAACTAGAATAAACACAAATGGCAAAAATCAGCTCATGAGCTCATTCAGGCTTTGATCAGAGACATAATTTCATTATGAAATTTTGAATCAGGCTGTTGTGAAGTCTTGCCAAGGAGTTTCATTTTCCCAGATGATATGGTGGGTTGTTTCTCTCCTGTTCTCATACTCAGCTTGCGTTTATCATATGAACTTTCCATTAGTTTTATAATTTGAACCATCAATTCTTTCATAACATTATTTGCTGATCCCAACAATGAATGTCAGTTCTTCGGGTCATTAATAAGCCTGATCAAGGTTGTCAAGCTGTTGTTAATGGTTTGTTTATGCATGTCCAGCTTATCAAAATTGTAATACCATGGCTGTTTATTCATTCTCCTTCCTGGGGTGCTGGTCACTCAAGGAGGTAAGACACACCTTCAGGCCTTCAATTCCTCAGTCGAAAAACGGACGAATCTATACCCCTATAAGACGGCATTGTGCATCTTTGAGTTGTGATACGAATAGCAGAGATGTGGTTTTCCCTTTCCTCTGGATCAGGATTAGCTCCTTATAACTTGGAATCTTCCCCCTCCTAACCCCCTGGTTCATGTGAATGGGAAGACCCTGGCTGAAAATGACCAGAAATGCCACCTCTTTGCTACAGCCTGGTGGGAAAGAATGGACCAATATTTTCACAGCAAGCGGAGTGAAACTTTAACCTCCATGTATCCTGAAGAAACATTTGCTTTAGGACCTAATGGGCGAGTAGCAGCAGTTCTAAAGGAGCAGTTTTCAGAGCGTGGCCTGAGGACGCACAGGCTTCAGATCACTTTGAGGTGGAGGACTGGTTAAAAATTCAGAATCCTGGGCTTCACCCCAGAGCTACAGAAACCAGAGCCCTTCTGGACTTGGGGCCCAGAGAATCGGCATTGTTTTTGACTAGGTCTACGTGGGATTCTTGCAGACACAAAAGTTTGAGGTCTGAAAAGTACCAGATCTTACTGGCCATCTGAGACCCTCTGACCAGCTGACACCGCTCTTTTCCCACCTGTTTGGAATCCCCTGGCCTTTCTCAGTGGAGCCAGGGTGAGGAAGGCTGCAACAATGTCTAATACACTCTGAAAATATATGTCTTGGCCCTGCCCCAAATGCCTCCATATTTATGCTGCAGCCGAGGGTTGTTATCCTTTGGCAAAGCTCCATCGTAAGGCCATTAGTCCTTAATTAGTGCCAGCTTGTGGGTTGATCCTTCCCAGTTAAACAGAAAGCAGAGGTTCCTCTATTCTTCTGTCTGATTCTCCAGGCAACAACACGATGTATTGGCTCTTGCCTGCTGGGGCCCAGAAGGGACCCTTGGAGGGTTTCCTAGCCCCCTCAACTCCCTTTCTAGTAGAGACCCTAAGGACCCTGAAGAACAGAGAAGCTTGGAAAAAGGTTTTAGGTTGTTTCACTTATAGAAGAAAAAGATATTGGCTATAAACCTCAATAGTTGTCAAGCAAATATAAGGAGGCAGGGAGAGGTATATTCAATTGGAACCCCAGAGATTCAATTGCCCTCAGTTTTCTGTCTACAGTGCCTGGGAAGTTTTTTGGACAACGATATAGGGAATGGGGGTGGGGGGTGGGCGCACAGCTAGGATGAGTGACTGTGAGACTCACCTCTGGGGAGCCCAAGCAACTTCTCTTCATGGGTGATGTATCTGGTCACCACTTCTAAGTGGGAAAAACATCGTCTGTATTGGTCTTGGCCTTCATCGCATTGCTGGGTAAGGAGCGCTTCAAAAAGATCTGAGATTAGGCTTTGGAAAAATAACTAGCAGCACTGTGTTCCTTCCTATCACTGAATCCCCCTGGTCCTCTGCATATTCTGCTAAAGAAAATCTGAGAAGCAATTCTATGAGATGCTATTAATGGCCTCTCATTTTCAGCCTGGTTTAGATAACTCAAAATCGCTGGCTGCACCCTGAGAAATGAATCCAGAACACACACCGATGTGGGAATTTAAAGTCTAATTCCAAATTGTGGATAATTGTTTAAGCCCCAAGGAGGCTGGAGGCCCATATTAAGTCATCTCCCCACGATCAGTGTGTTTCCTATTATACTGGGTATCTATCTGTCCAATGATCCTTTTGATTTTTAAGTTGTTAGACTAAATCTTTGTGTAATTCTTTCTTCCCTCATCTCCTGCCCACTTCCCCCCTTTTCCCTGCCTAGGAAAGCAGTTTTTTTTTTAAAAAATGTTAACCCAGTCCCTTGGATTTCTTCCAGAAGAATAATGTCACATTAAAGAATTGGAAAAGTCAGCTCCTGAAACTGATGTGTATTTGTGTGGGTGAGGGGAGGGGAGTAAGTGGGGGTGTGTGCGGAGGGTGGTGGAAGGGATCTGTCTGAGGGAAGGTCAGCCTTGCCCTGGAGGCTGCTTCTGCCCAGCAAGGCACTGAGGTTTACCTTGGCTGCCTGAATCACTTCTGCTCCCTCCTCTGCTCTAGCCTATCCCGGGAGCGAATCTTGTTTCCAAAGGATAGACTTGGAATGAGGAGTGGAAGAAAGGTAGGAGAGAGAACTACCTTCTCTAGGAGAAGAAAAGACCAGAACCTTGGTTTATTTTTCAATTTATATTTATTTATTTATTTTGTCTTTTTGGGTCACACCCGGTGATGCTCAAGGGTTGTTCCTGGCTCTGCACTCAGGAATTACTCCTGGCCATGCTCGGGGGATCATACAGGATGCCTGGGATCGAATCCAGGTTGGCCGCATGCAAGGCAAACGCCCTTCCCGCTGTACTACCGTTCCTGCCCAGAACCTTGGTTTATGTCACTTTCTAGAGTCCTGATTTGAAAAGACGCTTCTACTACTGCTTCATCTCATGAAATAGCCACCCTTCTTGATCAGAGTATAACCAGGTTGGAGGAATCTTCTAGGAGCTCTAACATCCATTGGAGATAATTTTACGTTGGCCAGTTCTGCTTTCAGCAAGTCCCAAGGATGTCTGCTCCTCTGTGTCCAGGAACTAGGGTTGCCGGTATGTCACCCCCACTTCACTGCCTCACTATGTATCAGGCATAAATCAAGTAGCTTATCTTTCAGGGCTGGGAGCCCCACAGCCTGCCTGCCAAATCCCACCAGCCTATGTTTACATGGTACAGGAGCTAAGAATGTCTTCTTAATGTTTAAATGGCTGAAAAAAATTAAAATGGTTATAATATTTTGTGATGCGTGAAGATGCTATGAAACACAAATGCCAACGTTCATAAATAAAGTTTTATTGGAACACAGCCAAGCTGTTTGTTTTTGTATTCCAGCCTTTGCTCTACAGTGGTAGTGAGAAATATCTGCACTGGTGCATGACAACCTGCATGCCACACACACACACACACACACACACACACACACACACGGCTCTATTCATCGAATACGCATGTAAGCTTAGCTGTTAGCTGACTTCCTGCCATTGTCCTCTGAGTGTGACTGTTGCCTGTCCCTCAAAGGAGCTGCATTCACCCCACCCCTTCTCCTAGACCTTGTGAGTGTAGCTGATGCTTTGGTGGACCAGCAGGGGGCGCTCTGCAGACCTTTAAGTAACATGAGGCGGGGGCTGTGGGAGACTGAGTCAGGGAAAGGGGTGTTCGAGGAGAAGCCCTGAT
Source organism: Sorex fumeus (assembly GCF_029834395.1). Taxonomy (NCBI): domain Eukaryota; kingdom Metazoa; phylum Chordata; class Mammalia; order Eulipotyphla; family Soricidae; genus Sorex; species Sorex fumeus. The sequence continues at coordinate 52,572,916 of NW_026606104.1, forward strand.
GTTCCACCCCTGAGCCTATAACCTGGATTTTTCTGAGGACAAAGGAGTAAAAGGCCTCAGGCAGAAATCCAAGGAGGCTTTTTGTCCAGAGGACTGTAACAGTAGTGTTGGTGAGCTGAGGCCAAGCTGCACACAGGTAGAGAACAAGATGTTCCCCTTTGGCCAGCCTGGTTCTGGTGAGTTGAGGTCCTCCAGGTTACAGCCTCCATGGCCCACTGCTGCCACCCAGATAGGCATCATCATGAGGAGAGGGCTGATGACGGGTACTGCAGAGAGGCAGGGCCTGTTGGGGGCCCTCATAGGCTCTGGGACTTTGTCACACAGGGGTCCGTCCCCTGGAACTCTCTCTTCTTCCTAATACATCAGAGAGACCAGAATAGGTCAGATGTCCTGGTACACAGCGGGATGGCAAGGGCCTGCCCAGGCGGAGATGGTCACGCTGAAGCCATAGCACAGCCACACTGCCCAATTTCAAACCATAACTCCAGCATCCTCCGTGTGCTGTGGGTCGTGTCTCTTCACTTCATCCCCTCCACTTCAGGTCCCTCGTCAGTCACATGACAAGGAGAGCAGCAGCCTCACCTTAGCCAGCTTCCAGTGTCCATCCTGGGATGAGGTCGGAGCTAAGTGGTTGCCATTGTTACTGTGTCTCCATCTTCAGCACTGGAGCCTCACCCTCTCAGCTATCAGGAGCTGACACTGCAATGTGGCGTGACACAGATGTGGGAAAGGTGGAGTAAAAGCTCACAGCGCATTGGCTGGGGAGCAACCCCTGAGAGGAACTCCCTTCCACAAGGCTGCCATCTGGACACCGAATACAAGGAGATCCACAGATGTGAGCCAGGAGGAGGCATGCTTGGGGGGAGTGGGGGGAAGAGCTGGGACAAGGCCACTGAGCTTTGCAAGAAAGTTTGTATTGGCCATCACGGAGTGGTTTGCATGCACAAGTAGGTGAGATGGGAGTAGGAGTGGGAGGAGATGACACTGGAAAGCCAGCTTGTCACAATCAGTTATGGCCAAATGACAAAAAGATCACAGTCACGTTGCTTTCGGTGCAATGTTCCAGTGAACTTTGGAGTCGGCCAAAGGAGCAGTCACTATTAATAACTGCTCTCCAGGAATCCTGTGAGAATGAGCCTGTTCAAGCAGATCTTTTCATTCATTCACTTTCTGCATTCACTCACCGAACTGCCAGCATGCACAAACAAAAGACAAATGCAATTAGTCAGATAAACAGGGGAAATATGGACGGAACTAGCCATGGCTGTGCGGAACCTGCAGCGTATCAGCAGGAATGGAAGATGAAGAAGGAGGCTTTGGAGGCCTCCAAGGCCTTGATTGGAGATCAAACTAGGGGAGAGAAGTAATGCCAAGGTCGGCGATGGGAAGCAAAAGCAGAAGGAACAGAGGGTAAAATGGCAGGGGTGGGGGGGAGCGCAGAGAAATAGTACTGTGGGTAGTACGATTTTGTATAAGTACAAAGTACTTTATAAAGTACAAGTCTTTGCCTTGCTCATGGTTGATGGGGGTTTGATCCCTGGCATCTCATATGGTCCCCTGAGCCCACCAGGAGTGATCCCTAAGCACAGAGCCAGGAGCATGCCTTGAGCACCGTCCAGTGTGCTCCTGTCCCCCCACCCCCAAAGAGAGAGATCAGTAGGAGCACAGAGTTAGTACAGTGGTTAGGGCATGACTAGCATGCAGTAGATGGGGTTCAAGTCCCAGTACTCTGTGACCCTCCAAGCATAGCCAGGTGCAGCTCCAGAGGCTCCCAGCACCCCTGGGATGACCTGGCTATCCCCAGTCCTGCAGAGCCCAGCAGCACCACATCCTCAGGCCCTGGCCTGAACTGCTGGTCCAGTTGACTGAGAATTGCCAGTGAGGACCCCAGACCTCCTGAGCACTTCTCAGGAAACCACCCCAATAATTAATCGAGAAATAGCGTCAGGAGGATGACTCAGAGGACTGGAGAGCATGCGTTGCATGAGGGAGGCCCGAGTTTGATCTTTGAGCACTGCCAAGAACAATCCCTCTCTAAGCACTGAGCTAGGAGTAGCCCCGAATAGCATTGAGAATGACCCAAAAACAAAAAAGCGGGGGTGGGGGGAGAGCAACCCTGGGGAATGTGATGCATAGATGTTTGTGAAGAATTGAGGAGCGATGTCTGTGGTCATTTTCCTGGTCTGGTGATGGGAATAGAATCACCTATATGGACAGCCAGCAGCACGTTGTGCAGTAAATTCCCCATGAGCCTGGATGTGAAGAGCATCCCAGTTCATCTCTCATCACTGGACCTTCCTTTGGGAACAAGGTCAGGGCGTGTTCCCGGCTGTTGTTGCCCATCGTGCCGGATGCCAGAACAGATGCTTCCAGTGGGCATGGCAGCCAGGCCCATGGCAGACCCCTTGCTCTGAGCAGGGGCACTGCCACTTCCCTCCCTCCACTCCGAGTCCAGTCCTTGAGGTGACCAGGCAGATGGGGGTTCCACTCAACACCCACAAAGAGGCCATTCCAGGTCCAGGTGGACCGCACTTGGGGCCTCCTGACTCTGTTCTCCAAATGCAGAGTTCGAGGGGATCAGTCTAGTGAGCAGATCAGGGCAGTGGGTCCTGCAACTTCGCACCTGTTCTCCATGCCACACCTAAGCCTTTGACCCTTCCAGTAGAAGACGGTGATGGTCCTCTTTCCACACCAGTATCTGCTCCAGCGCTGCGCCCCCGAGAGAACACTCCCCGTGGCCCACGGGGATGCTGACGCCCTTGATGTAGCCACCTTCCCTCAGGGAAATTTTCTGTTCCTTGAGCTGCCAGCTCGTTTGACGGGCTTGAATCTGGTCTGGCAGTTCCAGCCTCACCAAACCCCTTCCACTGTCCTCAAAGCCCTGCTCCCCCACCGCTGTCCCCCTGCCCTGAAGGCTGCTGGCTTATTCCTCTTGGAGATGAACTCATTGTTGACTTTAACTCACTTCGATGTTTCCCAGGGAAGCATGCTGGCGGGAAGCCCACCCCAGCTCCTTGAAGAAGACAGCTGGGTCAGTGCCAAGACTGGGTGCCAGGGCCCTTGGAACTGCCAACATGCCTCCCATTTTATGGGCAGGCCTGGCTCGAGCTGAAGACATTCCAAGTATTTAATCAGCAGCCCATGGTACAGATTGAGTTGCAGAGGGAGTCCTCGGAAGCCAGCCCTCTCAGAGACAAAGCCAGAGGAAGGAGCTGGCCTTCTCCGTGGGCCAGGCTGATGATCAACAGATGGAACAGCACATCCCAATAACAATAATCAATAGCCAGAGCCTGGCAGCTGCTGTGGCCTGGCCGAGCGGCCCTGGGGGCTTGGCTCTGGCCCTTTCCCGCACCAGGCTGAGTCCAGCCAGGAATCCACCTCACCCACCTCCCAGCACCAAGCTCCGGGAGAGCGAGCAGGCGAGGGAGGAATCATAGTTCACATACTTTCTCTTTCAAAATGTAGCCCAGTTTCGCAATTTCCTACTTAAGTTCTGGAAGGCACATGGGTAGGACCCAAGCCACCTTCTCGAGCCACTGTCCTGGGCCCCTTCTTCTGTCCACTGATGTGCTAGGGCAGAGGAACTCAGGAAAGACGCGGGCCCACCATCAGAAGTCCTCCCACCAGCCCCATCAGCGGCTGCGCCCGCAAGGGCCTCTTGGATGCCCATGGCGCCTCCTCCGAGCCTCTGGCTTCAACCTGTTTATTCTTCACCCAGTGTTGGCGCTTCCCCGTGGGAGAAGCAGGAGGCATGTCATCCCAAAGCAGGTGCACCCAATTCTGGTATGCTCCATCCCAGCTCCCCTACCACCAGGCACCTTAATCTCCACATCTTCCCTCTTCCCCTAGAATGAGGTTCTGGTTCCGGCTCCCTTAACTGGCCATATGTACTCCAGCCCCTTTTGCTGCAGATCCTGCAGAATGACGGTTGCCGTTGTTTCCACTGCTATGTTTTTCCCCTTCCTCAGCATAGCCAGAGGAACCGGACACCTGGGTACTGACCTTGAATCAGGGACTTGAATCCAGGCCCAGGAAACTGAGTCCTTCAGCACCGAACCAAACAAACCAGCGCGGGGTCGGGGGGTTGGGAGGGGGGGGAATTGGGTGGGACATTTAAAAAAACAAACCCAGAAAACACAAGTTCATCACCCAAATGATTGCAATGGAAAACAAATCCATTCTCAGGAGTCTTGGTCTGAAACATACCACGGCTGGTACTGGGGAAGTGGCCAGAAATGTGTTCGTCTGGGCAAGTCAGCGAAAAGCTAACATTTCCCCCAACAACAACAACAATGTGGACAGAGTGTGGCTGCGTGCACGCCATGTGCTCCTGTGGCCTGACCTGGGGACTCCTTCCTCTCTGAAAACTGCTAGGTGAGACTTACTGATTGGGTTGGGGAGGGATACACCCTATGTGGTTTAAGGAGCACTCCTTGTCATGTGCAGGGGGCCATGCAGTACTGGGGATCGAACCTGGGGCTCCCAGCCCTCTGCAGATGCTCTCCAGCCCTCTGAGCAATACCCCCAGGCCTAGGCATGACTTCTGGTCAATCCCAATGTCTCTGGCTGGAGGTGGGCTGCCTCTAGGATTGTGGGCAGATAACTGTTCACATCTGGAAAAGAGCATCATTGGTCTTTGAGAGAGAGAGAGAGAGAGAAAGACAGGGAGGGAGAGAGAAGGAGACAGAGAGAGAGAAATAGAGGGAGAGAGGTGAGAGGTCCAGGGGTCCAGGAGATGCTGTTTTCAGGAGCACCCTGGTAAGCCTCCAGCCCCCAGGGACCATCCTGGAAGAGCTGTCCCTCCTGGGGGTTCTTCAGAAACAGCATTTAGCACCCACGGATCCCTTGATTATGTTCCCTGCCTGGTGGCCTCCGAGAAGCTCAAGGCGCCTCAGGGAGCCCTGCAGAGAGGCTGGCTGCCTCCCACCTGACCAGAGAGGGACAGGAGTTGCAGACCAGTGTCATCTTGTCCGTGGCTAATTCTGGGTTTTTGTCTTGCTGCTGTTTGACAAGAAAGCAGTGCTCCTCGAACATTCAACATGTGCAGGAATGAGCTGGGCAGTGGAGTACAAGGATGAGTCTGATTCTTAAAGTCTGGGGTGTAGGTGGGGCTACATTTTTGTGGAGGATCGTCTCTCAAGGAGTGCACAGGGACCGCTGGACAGGATCCCGTGATATTCAGGCAACTAGGCCAGACGCTTCAAATCTGTGGCCCTGCAAGGTGGAGTTGCTTGGGCCCAGCAGTGCTGGGGGCCACCGGGCCATGTTCAGCAATCCAGGGCTGCACCCAGCAGTGCTCTGGGGACCATGTGGTACTGGGGGTTGGACCGGGGCTTCCTGCGTGCAGTGTGTGTGCCTGGCCCGCTGGGTGTGTCTCTGGCTCAGAGTCTATGTTTCGATGAAGCGCCCAGAGGAGGCTGAGGCGGCCAACACTGGCCACATTGAGGGGGGAGGACCTCCAGCATCTGGGATGAGGCAAATTGTGCCGGTTACAGTCGAGACATGCAGGGCTGATATCTGACAGCTGGAAATGAGAGACAGACAGAGAAAAAGAGCCGGAACTGAGAAAGAGGTGGTGATGAAAAGAGGGGACCGAGAAGAGGACAGAGACACCAAAGGCAGAGCAGAGGGGACCAGAGAGACTGGCCAGGCCAGAGCCAGGAGCAGGAAGAGGAGAGGCGAGGTCCTGGCAGAGGCCGGGGACACAGGCTCCAGCTTGGGCTCCAAATCCTGATCAGTGGTGAAGTGATTCATGGGAGGAGGAGCCCACAGAGCATCAGTGCACCTGTCCAGACCTGCCAGTCCCCCCACACCTGGCCCACCTCATCCCTCCCCCAGTCTCCACTATAAGGTCCCTTCTCACTCCTGCATATTTACCTCATTACCTGGCGGTGCTCAAGGTCTCACCCTGAGCTGCTGGGGAGCCAGCCCTTCAGGATGTCTCCCACCATCACCTCACTCTCTTAGCTGGATGTGGCCAAGTAGGCTCAGATATTTCCAAGTCTGACTAGTCGGAAAGAAACAACTTTCCCTCTGGACCCCACCTCTCTTTCTTTCAACACCTCCACCTCCAACCTAGGTCTCATGTCTTCTTCCTTCCTAAACTGCTGGGAGAAAATATAGCCTGTGCCCTGTCCCCAGCCACACCTGCCATCTGCCCTGGTGAGAATGACCACAGGGAGCCCTTCACAGGCCTCCCCTCCTTCATCTCCCCCTCCCGCTCTCTTTCTTTTTTTCTTTTTTTGGTGTGGGGCTGTACTCGGTGATGCTCGGAGCTTACTCCTGACTCTGCACTCAGGGATCGCTCCTGGTGGGGCTTGGGGGACCACATAGGATGGCAGGGATGGAATGGGGTGAGAGTCATGCTAGTCAAGATCCCTACCCGCTCTGCTATCTCTGTGCCCCCCCCCCTCCAGCTGGCTGCCTTCTGACACCTGAGGCTGCTGTGACTTTCCCGCTGCCAGCCCCATCTCTGACGCTGTGAGACTGACCGCCTTCATCTGAGCTTCATACTTGGTCTCTACAGCGAGCCCTGTGCCCATTCTCCACCCAGAATTCTTTCAAGCCGTCTTCTTCCAAAGCTTCCCGCATCTGCTGGACATCAGTGGACACCGCCGCTCAGCTTTCCTGTACACACTCCACCGGATATGTGTCTGCACGCTGCCTGCCCCCCTCCATCGCAGGATGTCTCCAAGGCCCTCCAAACTCAACACAAGTCAAAACCAAAGGTACCTCTTTTTTTTTTCTCTTTTTCTTTTTTTTTTTTCTGTGTGGGAGATACTCAGGGTCCCACACAGGCGAGGCAAGTCGCTACACTGCTGAACCTCTCCTGGGCTAAAATCAAAATGACTTTCTTCTTCCAAAATTTACATGTTCCCCGTCTCAGAACATAGTACCATCATTTTTCTGGGTGTCTTAAGTAGAAATGGGGACCCTCCTGGACATCTCCCTCTCCCATTCTTGCTCCTCCGCCAGTTCAGCAACAAGCTTTAGTCTCCAAATAGTTTTATTTCTCTCTCTTTTCTTTTTTTTGGTGGGGCTTGTGGGTCGGCTCAGGCTCTAAACCAGGGCCGCACTCTCACAGGCCTGAGCTGGAGAGCTGAGCCACCTTCCAGGTCCCTCCGGAGAGCTGTGACTGTCCACTGCTCTCTGTCTACCTGCCACCACCGTCATTCAAAGCCTGCACCTCCCCCCTGGGTGATGGTCCCTGACCTGCCTTCTTCACTCCAGTCAACAAGATCTTTGCAAAAGTCATCTGAGTTTTGTTGTTCTTCTGCCCTTCAGCGGCCTCCCTTGGCTTGGGGAATAAAGATCCAACTCCAGGAGACTTTTCTGGGACCCAGTCACCTCACTTGCCCTCCAGATCTCTCAGCAATACCCTTGCCTGAACTCAGATCAATCTTCTGTTATGTGCCGTTTGCATGATCTGTGACCTCTGGACAGAGCTATGCTGGCCAATATAGCAGCCACTGGCCACATGTGGTATGGGACACTTGAAATATGTCTGGCACAATTGAACTGAATTGTCTGCCAATCCTCCCTCCCTCCCTCCCTCCCTACCCCCTCCCTTCCTTCCTTCCTTCCTTCCTTCCTTCCCTCCCTCCCTCCTTCCATCCTTCCTTCCTTCCCTCCCTCCTTCCTTCCATCCTTCCTTCCCTCCCTCCTCCTTTCCTCCCCCTCCCTCCCTCCCTCCCTCCTTCCTTCCTTCCTTCCTTCCTTCCTTCCCTCCCTCCCTCCCTCCTTCCTTCCATCCTTCCCTCCCTCCCTCCTTCCCTCCTCCTTTCCTCCCCCCTCCCTCCCTTCCTCCCTTCCTTTTTTTCCCTTCCTTCTTTCTTTCCTTCTTTCTCACCCAGGGCCTTATGTAGCTAGGCAGTTGTTCTACTGCTGAACCACATCCTTAGTTCATTGGCATTTAATTTTAATTAATTTTTTTTTTTTTTGCTTCTTGGGTCACACCCGGCGATGCACAGGGGTTACTCCTGGCTCATGCACTCAGGAATCACTCCTGGCGGTGCTCAGGGGACCATATGGGATGCTGGGGATCGAACCTAGGTCGGCCGCCTGTAAGGCAAACGCCCTACCCGCTGTGCTACCGCTCTGGCCCCCAATTAATTAAATTTTTTAAAGCTTAATTTAGCTTGGAGCAGGAGTGATAGTAAAGTGGGCAGGGCGTTTGCTTTGCACGCAGCTGACCCACTTTGATCCCCAGCATCCCATATGGTACCCCAAGAACAGCCGAAAGTAATTCCTGAGCTCAGAGCCAGGAGTAACCCCTGAGTACTGCTGAGTGCAGCCTCAAAACAAGCAAAACAAAACAAAATTTAACTCAACTCAATAATTGGAACTCTCTTGTCTATTCTTTTTTGGTTTTTGGTTTTGTACCACACCTGAAGGTGCTCAGGGCTTACCCCTGGCTCTGCACTCAGGGATCACTCCTGGTGAGGCTTGGGGGACCATATGGGATGTTGGGGATCAAACTTGGCTTGGCTGCATGTAAGACAAGTGCCCTGTCTTCTGTACTATCTCTCTGGCCCCATCTTGTCTATTCTTGAACTTTGTTAGGTAAAGGAATGTACCTTTCAACTCGAATCTTTACAGAATCTAAGTACAGACCAATTATTTTGGGGGGGGGGGGGGCGTGAATCCTAAGCGAGTGCTCAAGGAGGGTGTGGAGCCACTCAGCCAAGGGGGCAGTTTGATTTTGGGGCCGGGAGATGTGAGCTACTCAAGGCCTGAAAGTGCTAGGGCTCCCCAGAGTTCCTTCACACAGCTCTGTGCTTTATCTCTAAATTCTTGCAGTGCTGGGAATCAAGCCCGGGCTGGGCCATGTCAGGCATGGGCCCTTGACCTTGGTGCTATATTTCTGGCCCCTGACTACAGGTCAATGTTGTGGTGGTGAAAGTTTTGTGTTCAAATGGAGGTTCTAAGGGTCAAACTACATATCAAGTGTTGAAGCCATTGTTTGAAAAACAAAAAAAGATATGTGAAAGATTTCACTTGTCATTCGTTATATTGATCACAAGTGAAAAAGAAAATGTCTTGTTTATAGTTGGTCAAAAAAAGATATAATATGAACTTGCTTCTTTTTTCTTTTTAAAATATGACTACTAGGACAAGTAAATTAGATCCGCAGCTTATAGTCTATTCTGCTGGCTCTGGGACCTCACATCATTCCCGTTCTGTCCCTCAATCAGCCCCACTCGCCTCTCCTGGGAAAGCTTTCTCGGAGCTACCAGTAATTCCTTTATATTCAGGTTTGTTCACTGTCCAGTGACGAGTGTGTGCCATCAGCCGACCTTGACTCTACCCTCTTATAATTATGCTTTCATTGAATCATTTCTTTTTTTTTTTTTTTTTTTGCTTTTTGGGTCACACCTGGCAATGCACAGGGGTTCCTCCTGGCTCTGCGCTCAGGAATTACCCCTGGCGGTGCTCAGGGGACCATATGGGATGCTGGGAATCAAACCCTGGTTGGCCGTGTGCAAGGCAAACACCCTACCCGCTGTGCTATTGCTCCAACCCCCATCAAATCATTTCTTGCATCTCGCCTGTCATCCCATCTACCTGTAAGCCCTGCAGGAACCAGGCTCCCATTTGTCCCCTCCTCCCCACTGAAGACCAAATCCTTGGTCTGGCCTGGCCCCAGGGCTGCCAGAGATACTTTTTTGGGGTGGGTGGGATGGGAGTTACATCTGGTGATGCTCAGGGGTTACTCCTGGTTCTGCACTCAGGAATTACTCCTGGTGGACTCAGGGGACTATAGGGGATACTGGAGATTGAACCCAGGTCGGCTCCGTGTAAGGCAAATACCACACCTCCCGCCCCCCCACAGTACTACTGCTCCAGCCCCACCAAAGACACTTCTGGTGACCTGGACAGCACACATGGATCCTGGGTATGTGTCTTGGTGGTAGCATGTTGGCACAAAGTCTGGGTGGCAGGTGTGTGTCTGTCTGTGGCCGCTGCCCTCAGGCTTTGTAAAGCTCCAGAATGCTGAACTCTCTGCACGAGCCTGGAAGCGAAACCCAGCCCTAGGTGAGTCCCACAGTCCCCACTGTCCCACTAGAAGGTCATTCTAGTCATGGTTCTGCCCGTCCAGAGCCATTTCCCAGGGTCTGCCCCTGCCATGACTTCCCTTCCACACAGCTTCCCTCTCCCAGAGACAAAGCCCTCCTGCTGCCTGCTGTTTGGGCCCACTCACTCCATCCCGAGAGGACCCAGTCATGCTACCCCCAACATCACTGTGCCCAGGTCCCAGAATCCAGCTCTGGGATGGGACCCAAGACCCCCCCAACCCCCCTGCCCTGGAATAGCCTTGCTACAGACCACACCCAGGTAAAGAGACTGGAGAGACAATGAGGACCACCCCTGGTGGCCTCCACTTTTCTCTCCTGCTCTGGACCCCCTCTCCAGGAGGCTATTAGTGATCTCGTGAAATTCAGCCCTGTCCCTTCCTGCTCCCAAGGACCAGACCGTGTGCACGGAGAAGGAACAGGGACCATGGCTAGCCTGTCGTTGGTCTTAGTTTTTAATCCGCCAGAACCCTTGAAGTCATATTTCAGAGTCGGGGAGCCCCGACTAGAGGGACTATATCCCCAGAGGTAAAGTCACAGTCCTCAGGCTTGGCTCCTGTGCCACCAGGGACCTGCTGGAGCTCTGCTCTGCTCCGCCAAGCTGGGGCTGGGACATTCTCTCTCTCTCTCTCTCTCTCTCTCTCTCTCTCTCTCTCTCTCTCTCTCTCTCTCTCTCTTTCTCTCCCAGGTCCTCAGGGGGCACCGTGCTGCTGGTCTTCTGCCAGAGATGACCCTTCTGCTGTCTCACTGTCCTGCTCACACCGTGACATCGGGGATGGAAGTGGCCGCTGATGGCCTGGACAGCGGGCACAGGTCCTGGGTGCGTGTCTGGTGGTAGCATGTTTGCACAAGGTCTCTGGGTGGCAGATGCGTGTCTGTCCATGGCCGCTGCCCTCGGGTTGGGTAGGGCTCCAGAGTGCTGGACTCTCTGCACGAGCCTGGAGGCGAAGTCCAGCCCTAGGTGGGCCCCACCGTCCCCACTGTCCCTCGGTCCGGCTGTGGCTGCGGACCCTTGCGTCTCCGGGAGCCGATGCCCTCCTCCTTGCTCTCCTTCCGGCTTGACTTCCTCTTGGCGTTGTCCCGCTGGCCCTGGCCCCCCTTCCTCCTCTTCTGCCCTGTAACCCCAACAGCAGGAAGAGTCAGAGACGATGCCCTGGGCATGGCCAAGGGCTTTACTGGGGGAGGGGGAGTGGGGTGAGGAAGTGGGTGGCTGGAGGAGGCCGGGAGATGCTACTAGAGGCAGCCAGGCTCTCTCCAGGGACCAGCAGCCATGTTGGACGACCCCAAAACTTAGGTCTGAGAGGGGGTACCCTGAGAGCCTTTTCCTCACACAACCTCGATGCCCCAGAACCCTCTTCTTCCTAATGTCTTGTTTAGACCTTGGGTCCCAGTGGACACTGCTCAGACACGGTGGACCTCAAGGCAGGCAGCTGAGCCTCCCCATGCACCCCTAAAGCTTCTGAGGCCAGGTTGTGACTTTGGCCCTCTCCCCCCTAGACCGCTCTGGATTTTAGCATCTCCTTCTCTGCCAGGATACCCCGGGTCCTTCGAAGTCCCTGGACAGTGGGGAGGAAAGAAAGCAGGAGGCTGGAAGGATGGGAATGGAGGCTCCACCCTACAGAGCTCCGAGCCGCCCGCTGGCACACGGCTCTGGCCTGTGTGGCATGGGGTCTATGCTGGGCCTTCCCGGACAGCCAAGGTGGTGAAGCCTGGGAGGGAGGGAGGAGGAGGGGCTGTGACTCACCTTCAGGACACGGTGTCCTCCGTACCGTGCACCTCCGAGTCTCCTTGGTGCCTGAGCAGAAGGTGTGGTCTCCCCCAGGGGCTTGCAGCACCCGCCGTGTCCGCTCCTCTGAGCCCCTCCGGAAGCCACAGAGCTTCTTCCTCTTGGAGCACGGCCCCCACGGCGACCACTCACTTAGTTCACATTGTCCTGGTGGGGTGAGGGGGGTTCACATCTCTTTCCCTAACTCCACACACCCTGGGGAGCCTCTCCACCTGGTTCTCAATGCCCCTCCCAGCCCTGGAACCCCCTCTAGCAGTGCTCGGGGACTGCTCCTGGCTCTGTGCTCAGGAGTGACTCCTGGTGGTGCCGGAAATACTATTATTATTATTTTCTTTCCTTTTTGGGTCACACGCGGCAATGCTCAGGGGTTACTCCTGGCTCATGCACTCAGGAATTACTCCTGGCGGTGCTTGGGGGATCATACAGGATGCTGGGAATCGGACCCGGGTCGGCTGCATGCAAGGCAAACACCCTACCCGCTCTGCTATCGCTCTAGCCCCTGGGGCCAGAAATCAAGCCATATACGGCTCTGGAATTCAAACCCTCATGGGCCATGTGCAAGGCTGACGCCACTGTACTACCTCTCTGGGGCCTGGGTGTCACAGCCATCTAGGGTGGGTGCTGAATGAAGCCCAGGGGTGGTGGGGCCCCACCCCTCCCCGCACCCGTCTCACCAGGGTGGCCGCACTCCATGGTGCCGTTGACAGCGGTGGAGCCCTCGGGGCAGGCCCGGTAGCAGCGGCCCTTGTGCAGGAACAGGTTCTCTCTGCACTTGGTGCAGAAGTTGTGGCTGAAGCATGCCTCGCAGTGCTCGATCCTGCACTCTGCGGAGAAGACATGAACCGGGGAGCTTGGGCTTAGCCAGCACCCAACACCCACCCTGAGGGCAGGACCCTCGTGGCCTGGAGCAGTGAGGTTCGGTGAAGGTGGAGAGGGACGGCCAGGCGGCCAGGCTTGAGGGCTGACTGGGAGCCCCATGGTCAGACCCCAGAATGAATCCATGCTGAGTAGCTTTTGGGGAGGCGGAGAGAAACAGACGTCCAGGCTCAGCTGGGCACAAGATGTGGGCGTCCGCATCTCTGCAGCGGTGGGTGGGACTGCAGGAGCGCAGGACCCCCAGAGCGGCTCTATGGCCTCCCGTTTCCCCTTTGCTGGGCATCCGCAGTCCCCCGAATCCTGGCTCTGCACAGTGGAGGAGCAGGGAGCACTCCCAGGGCAAATTCCTCTCCCTGTGCAAGGGCAGGTTCCTAGAAACACTTTGATCAGACTCCGGGTCCTCCCTGCTCCACTCCTGGCAGCTCCCACACACGCTTGCACAATCTCTCTTGCCAGCCTGGGCAACTTCCTCCCCGCCTCTGGCACCTGACAGCCAACGGCCAGGAAATCTCAACCCTAGGCAGCCAGAGGACCGAGAGGGCAGAGCCAGTATCGTCCCACCACACTCCCCAGCTCCCTGTCCACTCTGCGCCTCTGGCCTCCAGGCTGCCCTCTGCTACAGCCTGTTCCCCCGGACGCCCGGGTTCACTCGTTCTGACTCTTTGAAACACAAGGAGAACAGCAACTCCCATTTATGGGGGTGCCAGATACTGGGGCTTTGACCTCTGCCTCTTACCTCAATACTGGGGGCTGCAGCCCAGCACCCCATCTCAGAGATGAGGTCCTTGTTTATTACAGGGCTCCCGTCACTGAGGTCTCCCCCCAGGCCCAGCTGACAGGGAAGAGGGATTTTCTGCTGAATGAAGGGGAGGGTACCCCCGAGAACGTGTGTGTGCACGAGCGTGCATATGTTGGTGAATATGTGTGTGTGTTCGTTAGTGATTGTGTGAAGGTGAATGTTTGCAAGTGTGAGGGTGTGGGTGTGCCAGTGTATGTTGGGAGAGCACATGGGTGTGTTTGTGAGGGTGTGTGATTGTGTGCTTCGAGTGAGTATGTTTCGTGATTGTGTTTGCAAGTGTGTATGTTGTGCGTGAATGTGTGTATGTTTGTGAATGCGCCTTTGCAATTGTACGTGTGCATGAATCAGGCAAGTGTGTGATTGTGTGCTGCGAGAGTATATTTGTGAGTAGATGAGTGTGTCACACATATACCCCAGCGTGGTGCAGCTAAGGCAGGACCCGTGTCCTGAAGAGCTGAGTGAAGAGATCCAGGCAGCAGAGGGAGACTGGGGCTGAGGGGCCTGAGGGGGCTTCACTTTCCCTGCAGCCTGTGGAGCCCCCAGGCTCTCACTCAGCCACGTGACAAGTGGTGTTGAGTCTTTAACACATGGGAACCGCGGCTGCCACAGAGGGAGAGGGAGGGCCCAGATGCAGATCCAGACAGAGGTGATGAACGAAGCAGGCTGGATCATGGCAGGAGGCAAGGGAGATGGAGCAGGTGGATGAGGGCGGGGGACAGGGGGTGATGGCTCTTAGCTCTAGGGCTTGACAAGGCTGGGGACATGATGGAAGGAGATGAGGCTCTGGAGAATGAAGCTCAGAGATGCAGCAGTGGGTGGGGTCTATGGCCCAGGAGACAGGAAGTTGCCGCCTCCCGTTCAGTGCCCGCTGCCCTCCCCAGTGCCCAGCCCTGCCCCCACTCACTGATGCACTTGTTCATGTCGGGATTGCGGGCATCGAAGTAACCCGGCGGGCAGGACGGCAGGCAGATGCCCACCTGGCGGATGTCGTTCCTCTCCAGCAGGATGAAGAGCTTGGGCGAGCACTTGAGACAGCCGTTGACTTCGGAGCAGAGCTCACAGCCCTTGGCGCAGGCCTGGCTCCCCTCGGCGCTGACTGTAATAGGGGAAAGTGAGAGGGGGTGGGAGTGAGGTCTCCTCCATGTCCAACCCCCCACCCCAAAAGGACTGTTTTTGCATTGCAGCAGACTGCAGACTGGATGTACTTCTCGGAAAGCACAGGTCAGGTAGGCAGCTATCTGCAATCTCTCTCTCTCTCTCTCTCTCTCTCTCTCTCTCTCTCTCTCTCTCTCTCTCTCCAGATGCCTGAGCAAGAGCTCTCAGCTGTCCTTGCAGAAGACCCCACAGAAGCTCACCCTCTGAGTTTGCTCCACCTCCTGCACTCCCTACACTCACCAGAGAGAAGCTTCTGGAGCTGGCCCTCCCTTCCCCAGAGAAAGTTCAGCCTGAGTTATGAAAGGAGGTTGTGTGCATGTGTGTGGGGGGGGGGTTGTTGGGGGAACACTCCCAAGCAGTGCTAAGGGTTCCCTCAGGAGTGCCCTCAGGGACAGTCAGGCTGTGCAGACCTGATACGTACCCAGGGCCACTGGAGCCATACCCGGCAGTGCTTGGGGGACCATACAACGCTGGATATCAAACTCAAGTCCCCCATGTGCAAGGCATGAACGCCACTGTTGATCTATCTTTCTGGTGGCCCAGGATTTGTTTGAGGGCCACAGTGGTGGTGCTCAGGGTCACTCTTTGGGGTTCCTGAGCACAGAGCCAGGAGTAGCCTCAGAGCGCCAAGTGGTGCCCTGCTTGGGGCACCAGGTGTGTCCGGAATCAAGCCCAGGGTCCCAACATGCAAAGCCCTTTGAGCTTTCTGCCAAGCTGAGAACTTTTTCCCTTTTAATCCTAGAATTAAAAAACATTATTGTATGTTCTCTTTTTCATTTGTTTTTTTTTTCCTTTGGGACCACACCCAGTATGATCGGGGTGTACTCCTGTCTCTGTGCTCAGGGATCACTCCTGGCAGTGCATGCAAGGCAAACACCGTCCCCCCCACCCCCATATTTCTAGCCCCAAGAAAGTTTTAAGGATCACGATCACGACCATCCTGTTATTCGTCAATTGCCTCGAGCAGGCCCCAGTAATACCTCCTTCGTCCTAGCCCTGAGATTTTTAAAAAAGTGTCATATTCAAGGCCCTTTCAGAGTTAGGAGAATGAGACCCATCATTGTTACTGGTATTTGGCATATTGGGTATGCCACGGGGAGTTTGTCAGACTCTCCGTGTGGGTAGGTTACATTCGGTAGCCTGCCAGTTTGTCCAAAGTAGGAATGAGATAATAAGATAATAAAATGTCACACGGCTGCACTTGCGGCCGTGCTCTTCGGGGAGCTGGGTTTTATAGTCTCTGAGTCTTGGCCATCGATGGGATTACTTGGCGCCAGGGGGCCAGTCGGTGGGTGTGACCCCGCCTACCCAAGAAAGTTTTAAGGATAAGAGAGATAATAGGTTAGCCTGTCTGAGACAAAGTCACTACTGAAAGACAGGAAGACAATAAGCTTTGCCAGGGAGTCTTCACTGGAAAGGAGGTTGTTCCCCAAGGAACAGGGCAATAGCTGCAGGCAGTTTTGATGGTCACCTTGGGGAGGCCTCAACAAACATCTAGAGCATGGAGGCCAGGGACTCTACTCTGCCATACAAGGGACAGCCCCAGCAAAGGATCTGGTTCCCTGTCGGTGCTACGGAGTCGGGGCAAGCTGACTTGGGATCCTTGGAGACATTGCACTCTCCAGTTCCAGAGACCTCCTTCCCTAGTCAACTTCTCAGCCAGCTCCACCAGCACCACCAAGGGTCATGCAGTCTGAACCTGGAGCTGTGGGCACAAAGATACCTGGGCCTGTGGAGAGGAGCGGATCTTTTGGTGGTACAGAGACATCCCCAGAAAGACAAATGCGGACGGCCACAAGGCCATGACCCAGCAGGACCAAAAATAAGAGACAGGAGTCATGCAGAAGTTGCCAAATGAGGGGCTAGAGAGATAAGACAGCAGGTAGGGTGTTTGCCTTGCACGGGGCTGACAGGTCCAATCCCTGGCACCCCATATGATGCCCCTGATCCCACCAGGAGTGATTCCTGAGTGCAGAGCCAGGGTTACCACTGAACACTGCCAGGTGTGGGCTCCCCTCAACAAAGTTGCCAAATGATGTTAGAGATTTGTCTAGGAGGGAGGAGACAAGGGGCCCTAGGAATCAGAGGCACAGAGGGATGAAACCACCGGCGGGGGCGGGGGTGCAGCTGACTGGGGTGCAGGAGGGCTGTGGGTGGGAGTGGTGAAAGATGTGGCTTCTGTTCTTACAGGTCTTTTCCTTTGTGAAGGAGGTGACCCTGGTAAAGGCTTGCGGGGGCAGGTGGGGCTAGGGGGTGGAACCCGAGCTCCTGCATGCACTGAAGACACTCTCACCCTTGGAGCCATCTTCCCCCTCCTTGAAGGATCTTTTATACCCTGCAGGGGTAGGTGAATGGGATCCTGCCTGGAAGCAGGTCCCAAAGGACCCTTGTCCTTTACTGCATCATCATTGCCAACTTCACACCAGATTTCTGTTTTGTAAGACAGTGGGGTAAAACCACTGTGTGGAGATTTTTGTTTGTTTTGTTTTTTGGGTCATACCCAATGATGCTCAGGGGTTACTCCTGGCTCTATACTCAGGAATTACTTTTGGCAGTGCTCGGGGGACCATATGGAATGCTGGGGATTGAACCCAGGTCGACCGTACGCAAGGCAAATGCCCTACCCGCTGTACTATCGCTCTGGCCCTGTGTGAAGATTTTTTAATGGTGCCAGTTTCACCAGAACCAATCAACCAACCAACAAACAAAACCTGGTGTGATGAGTATATGGTGGTGACGAGGCAGATAAACCTGGAATTCTTGGAACACGATCCCCCGACATGCGGGCAGCCTCAAATAAGCTGGGCCCCTGGTCAGAGATTCTGCACCGGCAGGGCTTCTCATGCCTCGGTTCTGCTTCCAAACAGGGCGACCGTCTAAAAGGCGCAGGGGGAGATGCTGACCCAAATATTTGGCCACTGAAGCCTTGCGGTGCAGTTTTCCTGCGCACTTTGGTCAGAGCTGCCCCTTTCTCAGGAAGAATTGGCAGCTGCTGGCAAATCTTAGGCAGGTCAAGGGCTGGGCAACTCTCAGTCACGAAGGGTCCCTGGGAATCCCGCATGGAGACCTGAGATGGGAGGACCCCTGAGAAAGTGAACTGGGCCATTCCTCCGAGAAGTCTGAGGAAGGCTTGGAACACTGTTTTGTAGAAAGGTGAGCGCTTCAAGAACCATTGGTGTGCCCACCACAGGAGACCACTAGGGGATGGGCAGGACGGGGAGACTGACCAGACCCCAGGAGGACAGAGGGGCCAGTCACCACTGAAGTCCATGGTAAGATAGGAGAGAGAGAGCGGGAGAGCAGAGAGGTGGAGGTGAGAGGATCCCCTGAGGAGGAAGGAGATGCCTCGGAGGGGGGGGGGGGGGGCGATGAAAACAGCTGCAGGTGAGAACAGATCTGGGCTCCAGCTCAGAGTCCACTGGAGCCGGGTCAGTCCTCAGCCTGGGCCTCTGCACCGGACGCCGCAGCTTGTGCGCCTCTGGCCCCTGAGCCCGTCCCTGGCCTCTGAAGTGGGAGATGAGGATGGAGGCTCTGGGGTGTTGCTGGGCAGCAGGAGTGGCCCCTGGTCTCCCAGAAGGGAATGAGTAGGAGGAAGGAGAGAGAAGTGATGAGTGAGCAACAAGGTGATAATAACAACAGAGTCAGCAAGGGCAGCTGCAGCTTACCACCTGCCAGGGCCCTGCACCTGGGAACTCACCTGAACTCACAACTCATGAAAGAGGGTCTGGTATGTCCTCCCTCCCTCCATCCCTCCCTCCCTTCCTCCTTCCCTCCCTCCCTCCCTCCCTTCCATCCTTCCTTCCATCCTTCCTTCCATCCTCCCTTCCTCCCTCCCTTCCCCCCTCCCTTCCTTCCTTCCATCCTTCCTTCCATCCTTCCTTCCATCCTCCCTCCCTCCCTCCCTCCATTCCTCCCTCCCTTCCTCCCTCCCTTCCTTCCTTCCTTCCTTCCTTCCTTCCTTCTTTTCTTCCTCCTTCCTTCTCTCCCTCCCTCCTTCCTTTCTTCTGTCCTTTCCTTTATTGGAGAGGGGTGCAGTGTAGAGCCATGGCCAGCGATGCTCAGGGCTTATCTCGGCGGAGTGCTCTGAGAACACTCCTCACAGTGCTCAGGGGACCATATGTAGGGCTGGGGATCGAACCAAGGTCATCCATATACATGGCAAACACCCTACTGTACTATCGCTCTGGCCTCTCTTTCTTTTGGGTCCCACCTGGGGTGCTCAGGAGCTGCTCGGCTCCGTGCTTGGAGGCTGCTTCTGGGAATGCTGGAGGTACATATGGTGCTGGGGATTGAGCCTGAGCTTCCTGCATGCAAAGCCTGTGCTCAGTCTTTTGAGTTCTCTCCGGCCCCAACCCCATGACTAGTATCATTTTCCTAATGTGCATTTTTTCCCCCGAGAAAGAAGTGGAGAAGTTGCACCAGGCTTGCCAGCCAGTGTGGGTTCAGGAAGTGTGTGACGATGGGCTTGGGGAGGCGGACAAGGTGACAGCAAAACTCAAGTTCGGCTGATTTGTTTTTTATTCCAGGTAGAGCTGATTTATATAGAGCCATTGCTCTTTTATGCTCAACGCATAAAAAATCCCCACATGCTAATTGGTTCAATTGTCCTAAGAGCAAAAAATACTACACTTGACACCACTTGAGAACCAGCAGGGCTGTCCCCTACCCCGGCCTCACTCAGCAGAACGGCCAATCAGCAGCGTCTGCGGGAGGGCCAGTGTCTCCACTATAACAGACATGAAATCCCCAGGAAGTTGTCGGAGAGAGAGAGCAGAATGGGGAAGGTGCTTGCCTTGCACGCAGCTGACCCAGGTTCGATCCCTGATACCTCATATGGTCCCCCTCAGTCCACTAGGAGTGATCCCTGATGGCAGAGCCAGGAGGAAGCCCTGAGCATCACCTGGGATGCACCTTCCTTCAAAAAAAAAAAAAATCCTCTGCTCCTGTTGGTGATGGGGTGGGAGGGGGCTTATTTAAGACACTGTGGTTTATTTTTCAGGGGCTACTCCTATTGCTGCTGGGGAGAAGGGATGGGACCACTCCCAACAATGCTCGGTTGGACTCAGCGATGCTTGGTAGGGGGATCTGGTCCCAAGAGTCAAACTCAGAGCCTTGAATATACTAGGCAGGAGTTCTGCCACTTGAGTTCTCTTTTGCAGTAAAGGCTTCAGTCTCCAGAACCACAGTGTTCCAGGGTCCCTGTGTCCCCCGGCTGCCTTCCCATCCATCCTTTCTTATCCCTCTCATTAAGGATGGATTTGCAAACAACTTCTGAGAATTCTGTCTCCTGCTCACCCAGCAATAATTCTCCATGTGCATTTTTTTCTTTATTTTTTTTCTTATTTTTTTGGGGCCACACCTGGCATTGCTCCTGGCTCTGTGCTCAGAGATCACTCCTGGCAGGGCTCAGGGGATCATATGGGGTGCCTGGGATCAAACCCAGGTCAACCATGTGCAAGAAAAGCACCCTACCACTGTACTATCGCTTGGGCCCTCTTTAACACCTCCCCCACCTTAAAAAAAAAATTGAGTCACCGTGAGATACACAGTTACCATTGCTCATGACTGGTTTTCAGTCATACATGTTTTATCCTTTCTTATTTCTATGACCCCACATGCATTTTCCTTCCAAGCAGTCGTGGTCTGCTAGAGCAAGGTGGTATTCTGGGGTTCTGAAATGAGTTCGGAGTTGGGGGAAGGAGCTCGCATAAGGGAATTGGGCTAAAGTTGGACTCGCCTGGGCTTCGACACTGGACAACAGTGGGGTCCTGTCAGAATCACTGTGTAGTGTGGACAGGGGGTGGTGGGAGGGCAGAGCTGGAGTTGGGACGTTCCCAGGGACCACGGGAAATTGTGGAATATCGATGAGTCCGAGGAGTGGGCGTGGAGGAGAGGCATCCACGCACCCACACACTGGTGATGGGTGGGATGTGTGTGTGTGGGGGGGTGCAGGGCTAACACCTGTCAGAGAGCGGCTGCTGGAGCTTGGAAGGCTGAGAAGGAGGAGGAGGAAAAGGAGGAGGAGGAGGAGAAACAGACTGGGAAAGACAGTAGTTAGGTTGTGGGTGTGCTGGCTTTGTGGCCCCCCTCTCTCCCTCCTTGAGGAAAGTGTCTGTTGGGCAGTGGAACACAGGGGTCTGGAACTTGGAGAAAACCTGGAGTGGAGTTGGAGACTCGAGCCCTTAACAAGGAAAAAGCCTCAGGGGCTGGAAAGCCATCAGGGAGGGGAGGTCATTTGCCTTGCGCGCAGCTGACCAGAGTTCGACCAGGCATCCCATATGTGCCCCAAGCACCACCAGGAGTGATTCCTGAGTGCAGAGCCAAAAGTAAGCCCCGAGCATCCCCGGGTGTGACCCCGAAACAAACAGAAAATAGAAATTAATAAAGAAAACAGCCTCCGAGTGGGCCGAGGGCCAGGGCGGGCGCAGAGTGGGCAGGGAATCAGACACTCTAGGAGAAGTCTGTGCGTGGGAGGGAGCCGGCGGCCAGGCAGGGGTCACAGAGACACACACAGCAGCAGAGGACACTTGGGAGCAGCAGCAGCTGCTGAACGAAACCAGTGGGGCTGGAAGCACAGCAGAAAGGCGGGCTGCTGGGAAGAAAGGAGATCAGAGACACACGGTCAGACGGCAGGAGAGGGAGGACACACAGACAGAGGGACAGACAGAGACACAGACAGAGGGACACAGGCAGAGGACAGGCAGACACACAGAGGAACAGACAGACACACAGACAGAGGGATAGGCAGACACACACAGACAGAGGGACAGGCAGACAGGCAGAGGACACAGGGGCAGTGGAGAGAGCTGCTGGGAGGGAGGGACTGGACGTCTCTGGGGTCTGACAGTCTAGGGGCGACTCCTCCGAGACTGAGGAACGTGCTCTGAGGCCTGGGGAGCAGAGGCGGCTCTGTGCAGTGGGGGCATCCTGGGGAAATGTAGGTGCAGAGGGTGAAACCCCAGAGGCTCCCCAGGGGACACAGCCGCAGAGGCTTTCGGGAGTGGGGCTGAGCCTGTCTGCGCAACAGGACAGACTGTGCAAAGGCTCAGAGGCTCACTGCCCTGTGAGTCCTCCATATGGGAAATCGGGCTTCGGTGATCTGCAAGGATGAGGCCGCAGAGGGTGCAGGGCCATTCTCCACTGCCTCTGTGTCCGCTGTCTGGGAGGCTCCCTCACGCCGGGAAGGGGTGTACAAAGGAATGGGTGTCTCACCCTGTTTTACTTAGGCTGGCCTTTCTGCCGGGACTGACTCCTTTAGGAGTCACAATGAAAGCCACCTCCTTCAGGAAGGCTCCCTGATCCTCCGGCAAAGTGTAGATGAAATAAGTATTCATCGATGTCCCGCTGTCTCTCCTGCTGTTTCCAGTACTTGAATCTATCAATGGAGACATTCCCCCGTGTCATAAGTTCCCCCACCTCAACAGCTTTGGAGGGTGAGCCTGTCTTTTTGTGCCTGTCTTATTGAAGCCCAGGAAGGGGTGAGGCTCCATGAGGGTATAGATAGGCTCCCCCCCCAGATAAAGGGTTGAAAGGTGGTGGGTGGGAAGGGTAGTGGGTAGGCTGGAGCTGGCATGGATGGAGGAGGATTAGAGAAGCACTGGGAAGGGTAGGGGGCTTACTTTGGAGGGGTCTCACATGGCAATGCTCAGGGGTCACTCCTGGCTCTGCACTCAGGAATTATTCCTGGTGGTACTCAAGGGACCATATGGGATGCTGGGGATCGAACCCGGGTCAGCTTCATGCAAGGCAAATGCCCTACCTGCTATACTATTGCTCCAATCCTGGACCTGGGCTTCTTGAACTCACACTACTCATATGAAACCACGCAGCCTTTGATCTGGCCCGTGTGCCCCTGGGGACCCCCAGCCCCTGCAGGTAGGAGGCAGAACCCCTGCTCCCTGCTCGAAACCCTCTGAGGCTCCTTCCTTCCCAGAGCAGCCAGCACAAAGAGCTTTACCCTCTGACCTCTGTGCACCCCCAGGCCCAGGAGGCCTGTGGAGTCCCACCCTGAGGGTTGTTAGGCTCTTTTGGCGGGGGGGGGGGGGGGGAATCTGGTTTGGGGCCACACCCTGTGGAGCACTAGGATCCTTCTAAGTCCTCCCGGTGGTGCTCAGGGGACCATGGCATGCTGGGATGGAACCTGGGTTCCTCGGGCAAAGCCTGTGCTCTGGCTTCTGTTTCAGCAGCATAAAAACGACCCAAAACTGCTTAGAAACTATTTCTCCAGACCAGAGCAGTAGTACAGTGGGTAGGGTGTGTGCCTTACAAGCTGTGGACCCAGGTTCCATTCTAGGTCCTGGACCACCCTAAATCTACACGACAGATCGAGTCTCCTTAGCCTAGAGTGACCCCTAAGCACAGGGCCAGGAATAAGCCCTAGCACCAGAGAGTGTTTCCCCTCAAAATATTAATAAAAGAAACCACTTCTCCAGTACTACAATTGTTTTCTGAACCAATCATGTATGCTTCCTCCTAGTTCCATACCTTTGGGCATCTGGCCCAGGCTTTCTACATGAGTGTAAAGTATAGTAATTCAGTGTATGGCATTCCAACCCATTTCCTCCTGTCATGAAGTTCCATGCACCAGTATTTTTTTTTGGGGGGGGGAGGCGGGGCAGGGGGTAGACATAACTGGTGGTGCTCAGGGCTTACTTCCGGAGGTGCTTGGGTACCATATGTGGTACAAGGGATTGATCCCAGGCTGTCTACACAAGGCAAGGCAAGTGCCTTAACTGCTGTACCACCTCCTGCACCATGCAGAGACAATCTCCCAGACCCTAAGGTCACACATTGAGCCGTTTTGACTATATCTGGCAGTACCTGGCGCCTACCCCCAGCTCTGTGCTGAGGGGAGGGGTATTCCCAGAGATCCTGGGGGGCCATACCGTGCTGGGAACTGAACCTGAGCCTTCCACTTGCAAAACATGACTTCAGCTGTTGAATGATCTCTCCATTCCAAGATTGGACATTTCTGGGCTCAAAATGGGGGTGTGGCTCTGGGTTAGAGCCCGGCGCTGGAGAGATCACCCACAAGCAGTCACCAGAGGCAGCTCTGAGGCTCATGTCTCAGCAGCTGTCCCTGCACTGCTGAGGCTCAGGGTCCTTCCAGGGAGAAGGGATCAGGGCAGCCACTCCCCCCAGGCAACTCCATCCTTTTCCTCTCTCCGCTACTTCCCAGATATCCTGGGACACAATGGTCAACACTGCTTCTAGGAAAGGTCAAGCATTCTGATGTATTCAGAGCTTAAGATATGAGGGCTTTGCAATATTTTTCTTTCTCCTTACTCTTTTTTTGGGGGGTTGGGGGGTCACACCCAGTGGTTCTCAGGAAATATACTCCTGGCTCTGTGCTCCTGGTGGATCTCAGTGGACCATATGGGGTGTTGGGGATCGAACCCAGGTCAGTTATGTGTGAGGCAAGCTCCCCCTGCCCACTATAAGATTACTCTGGCCCTGCAATCTATTTCTTTATCTCATGTCAGCCTTACCACAGTCATGAAATTTTATTGCAACTATCTTTATTTTTTTAAATAAAGATAGTTTATCATCAGGGATGCTCCTGATGTTGCTCAGAAAGCCACATGGAGCCCTCAAACTCAGGACTCATTTATGCAAAGCACATGCTCCAGTTCTTTGGAGAATCTCACCAAAAAAATCTAGTCAAGGCTGGAGAGATAGTGCAGCAGGTAGGACACATTCCGTGCACATGGTAACCCAGGTTTGATTCCCAACACCACCAGGAGTGATTCCTGATGCACACCTTTAGCACTGGTGGGTGTGGTCCCCAAACAAACAAAATCGAGTCAAATTTTCTTTCTTTCTTTTCTTTTTTTTTTTTTGCTTTTGGGGTCACACCCAGCGATGCTCAGGGGTTACTCCTGGCTCTGCACTCAGGAGTTACTCCTGGCGGTGCTTGTGGGGCCATATGGGATGTTGGGAATTGAATCTGGGCTGGCCGCATGCGAGGCAAACACCCTACCCGCTGTACTATAGTTCTGGCCACAGGAGTCGAGATTTCTCATTAAAAAAAACAAATCCAGTTTCCCTGACCCCCAAATAAGTTTTGTGTGGTTTTGGGAGGCTTAAGTTTGTTTATTTTTGTGGTTCTGGCAATTAAAATCAAGATCTTGCTTGCAAGGCAAGTGCTCTACCAGTGAGCCGCATTCCTGGCCTCTGTTCCAAATATTGCCTGCATGTCTTTAGGCCTGTTCATCTCTTCCTCTTTCTTAGCCTCAGTTTTGCCACTAGCACCTTGGTAGGATTTGCTTAAAAGCTCTGAGAACCTCTCCTTCCCATGATAGGATGCAAGAAACCACATCCAAAGCAGGGCAGAGGGAAGGCTTGGCGGGGAAGGCCGGTGGGGGGGGGGGGGGGTGGTTCCTCTGATGCTTGCCCTTTTGCCTCTTCTTTGCTACCTGGTGCTCCCTGAGTCCCCCTGGGCCAGACAAAAAGACTGGACAAGCCCGTGACTCTGCCCCGTCCCACAGCCCTGCCCCATGACCTGGACAATGAAGGCTGTGACCCACCAGCCGACTGGGCACAGCTCTTGGCCCAAAGGGGCTAAGGGTTGCACTCTCAAGACTCCAGAGAAAGAAATGACCCCTGAACTGCAGTGGGTGAGGGGGAACCACGCACCCCAAGGCAGGGTGCCCGCCCAGCATCTCCATGGATACCATACAAAGCTGGTGTTATGTCAAAGGGCAGATTCACAGACTCGCCCCTCACAAGAGCAGGGTTAATTCAGAAGGCCGACTCCATCAGGGGGGAAGAACAGTTTAAGTCATCCACAGAGCCTGGCAGTGCAACAGCTCATCCCCACACTGGGTAATCTGCACAACTGCAGGAGACAAAGTGAAAACTCTGCCCCGTCCTCCCAGAATGAAATAACCCAGAAGGACCCACCCACCCCGTCCTCCTACACCCCCATGGGCCCCCTGCTCCAGCCCCATTAGTCTCATTCCACTACTTACTCCGCCTCTGCCTCTTCCCCTTCAGCCCCCGGCTGCCTGCCGAGGCGAGATGCATCCAGCTCAGAACCAGGGCGGCCACACACAACCCAAGCCGCATAGTCACTCGGCAGCTCCAGGCCCCTGGGAGGAGGGGTGGTCTCTGGGGCGCTGGACAGGCAGGTGAAGGGGTCGCACTAGAGTCTCCGGGGCTGGGGTAGCAGCAGGAGGCCCAGGCCCGGGCTGTTTCCCAAATCCACCATAATCAGTTAGGAACGGAGCATAAGGATGGGAGATGGCCCCTTTCCCATCAGTCCGAAGAACTGTCTTCAAAAGCACCGCGGGGTGTCACACGGGAAATTTCTTTGTCACTTCATCCGAGATACCTCCAAACACCAATCTGTTAGGGAGGAGAAAGGAGAGTGGATTTGGTGTCATTGAGCCATTCCTCTTATCTGTGCCTCCAGCCCTCCCTACGGCCCCTGCCCATGAGATTGTACTCAGGTGGTTTGATTTTTTTTTTTTTTTGTGGAGGTGGGGGTGGGGTGAATGAGAGAATTGGGGCCACACTCAGCAGTGCTTAGGGTGCTGTCTCTGGTTCTGCACTTAGGGGTACACCCCTGGCTGTGCTCACCAGACCATATGTGGTGCTGGGGATTTGAACCAGAGTGGTGGCTATACAAAGCTATACACAGGTTCCTATGGCCTGCACTTTCTCTCTCTGTCTCTCTCTGTCTCTCTCTGTCTCTCTCTCTCTCTCTCTCCTGCCCAGGTGTGACCTAGCATCCACCTGGCATTCCTGTAGCTGGGCTACGATTTCTCTCTTGCAGAATTCCCTCCCCGGGGACTGCAGCGGGCCACACAAGTAGTGGGAATACAGTGAACATTCCCAGCAAACTGTGGGTCCCTGGGAACCGGCCAGCCTAGCCCTGCCTAAGGTTGGTCTGCACAAGCCAGAAGTCCATTAATTCAAACCTACACCCTATGTGACAGTAGCAAGGAGTCTTCTCTTCTGAGTGAACTCGGAGCCTTCTCTGTCTCCCTTGTACCTGCCCTGGAGCTAGAGCAGCCCTCCCCCCCCAACACACACACACACACACACACACACACACAACACACACCCCGCCCTTTGGGTTGCTGGGAGGAAAGGAAGTAAGGCTTCCTCTAGCCACAGAAACTCTGACACAGCAGGCCCCGTGGGCTTGGCCTTTGTGAGAGAATAAAAGAGGCAGCAACAGGGTCCTGGTCAGAGACACAGAGAATGGGGCTAATCCCCCAGCCCAGCAAGAGCCAGGGCTCTGGACCCACCAGCTGGGGTGATGGGGGCAGGGGAGCTGGGCCCTCCCCAGTGAGCTGCGCCTGGGAAGTTGGAGCCCAACCTGAGAGTCAGATGGTGACCCCCTCCTTTCCCATTCCTGGGATCTCACATTCCCACCAGAGAGTCTGACATTGTGATAGCCTCCCCTTTTGTAGGGAATGGGGTGGGAGTGGGGGACCAGGAGTGCTTGGGCACCAAGAACTTTGCCAATGCCTCCCCCCTCTGGTTAGATGCCTTTGGACAAAATTGGGTCCCTGGATCTCAGTTTCCTCATCTCTAAAATGGGGCTGCACATGGCTGTTTCGCAGCCTTGCTCGGAGCATGGGTTGAGTTTGGGCGTGTGGAAGAGGCCTCGGAAATGCTAGCCAGGAGTTGGCCCTCGTGTGCAGGCCCCAGTTCTTTCCCCCTTGGCCTCTTAGGGAGGCCCCAGTAAAGCCCACCTGCTTTGGGAGATAAATCATTATCCCCTGGGGGAGTTCGGCACCTCCCTCCTGGCCTCTCCCACCAGCTTTGAAGGCCAGACACACTCAAGTGGTTAAGCTGCCTTGGGAAGTGTTTACATGAGGCTGACGAATCCCACCTGGCACTGTGGCTCACGCCAGCAGAGATGCCCCCAGCCACGCCCCCCCATGCCAGCCCCTCTGTACCCCTGCAGCCCTCCCTGCCTGACCCGCCAAACCTCCCAGCCCCCACGCCACGCTTCCATTACCCCGAGTTTATCAGTTCAGGGTTTGTGGCCCCAAGCAGGCAATCTCAGAGTTTGGCTGTAGAGCATGAAGCTCAAAAGGCATACGCTTCTGAGTTCCCACGGTCAGAGGCGTGAGCCTTCCCGCTGCCTGCCTTCGAAGGCCGGCTCTGCTCCTTACTAGCTGTTACCATGGCTGTTACCACTAGCGGCCCTGCCACAGGGAGCCTCTGTTTCTCTGCAAGAGGGCAGTGTTTTGATTTCAATAGCTTCAAGGAGTGACTCCACAGAACTGTTGAAAACGGTGTCTGGCACCCTGCAACAACTCCATCATACTTGTTGCATTTCCTATGACTAAGACTTGGTTATGTGTCTACATTCCAACGATCGACGAAAAAGCCAGGAAGCGGTTTTTGTGTCCTCCGCATACTGACCTTCATATGAGCCCTGTTTTGCAATTTTCATATTTGCTTTTGTCTTTATGGTTGATTGCCTTCCATCAAAGTGATCACTTAAAGTGAAAGGGTTCACCTTTCCTTGGACCTTGTGGCATTTCTCAAAGTGAAGTCTCCATTTTCTCCCACCGCATCACCTCCCCCAGACACAGCCTCAGGGTGCTAGGAGTCCTTACATTTGAGAAGCAGTGATGGGCAAGTCCACAGCAATAAACCTGGAGTGGAGCCCTAGGTCTGAGAGACTTGAGCCTCATCTGCCATCAGTCTCACTGGGTGCTGATGTTTCGGGGGAGAAGTTTCCACCTGCACGTCTCTGAGAGCTCTTGTGCCTAGAGTCTGGTACATCCAGGCTCTCCTGCCCACACCCACCGCAGCCAACATCCCAAGTACCCTCTGGACCAGGAAAGGGGCAGGAGAATCAGGGTGTGACTTTCACCCCGGGAGGAGGGACCTTGTTGGAACAGCATCTCAATCAAGCATGTAGGGAAAATGCCTGTAAAGGAGCTAAGGGTTGCTTGCACCCAGGGAACAGGAACAACTCCGAGGAAAGCAGTGGTGAGCTGAGACCTCAAGGAAGCTGGGCTTCCCAGTAGACAGAAACAACGGCCCTAGCAGCCAGATCTTCCTGTTAAAGAGAACTTGGAAACTCGGAATTTCACGTGAGATGTGAACAAACACGACTCAGCCTAGGAGCCCTGAGCCTAGAATCCCTTCAAAGGCGCCCTCTGCGCACCAAGCGCAGGGCTGATGGAGAGGACAGAAGCGCTGAGACTTTCTTTTAAGTGGCCGTCTCAGCCTCATTTCTATTAGTTCCTCTGTCTGATTTCCTTTGCCCCTGGGGCTAAATGGCTCATTGCGTTCAGTTTTTGAGCGCTTCGCAAGCCAAGCCGAGCCAGCAGTGGGGCGGTTGGCAGCGACCTGGTCTCAGGCATCCGCAGGGGTAAGGAAGGGCATTTTCTCCCTGCGGGGCGGGTGGGGGTGCACCCCTGCCACGTGCGAAGCCCTTGATTTACTCGATTTACTCGCCATTCTGGGAGGAAAACAATCATCCCCAGGGTTCTTGGTGCTGCCAGGCAAAGCAAGAAGGTTACAGGCCTCATGAGTGAGCGGTGGGTTTGCCCCACGAACTGGGGGGCGGGGGGTCTGGAGGGCGGGGCAAGGGGCGGGCAGCCCAGGGGAGCTACGACCCCAAGGAGGTGAGGAGGGGGCTGCTGAAGCAGACGGAGGGACGGTGGGAAACCGAGGCAGGAGATAGGTGGTCTGGGGAGGGGATCCGCCAGGTCTGGGGGTGGGAGGCCGCAGTGGGGCCCTGGACTGAGGGCGGGGACTCGGTCTGGCCTTCCCAAACGTGAATAACTTTCATCTTTTTGCCTGCAACACTCTCAGGATAAATGGGTCCTCCGTCGCGGGCCGGATGCAGCCCCCCCAAATGTAAACCATTTCGAAGATTTCTCATTAGCCCTCCCGGAGACCTGCGTCGGGTGGGGAGTTTGGGCCGACGCGCGAGGGGGCTAAAGGATTGCCGGGTGGGAGGCGGGACCCAGGACGCAAATCCCGCCCGAGCTGAGTGCCCAGCACCCAGGGCAGCGGGCAACGACGCTTCCGCGTCGCTCCATCCGCGCCCGGCGCGCAAATCCTTCGTCCTTTCTTCCCGCAGTCCTCAGAAGGTCTAACAGGTGCAGGGGGGAGGGCAGGGGCCCTGCAGGTCCCGCGTCTGAACCCTCTAACCCCAGGTCGGAACTCAAGTCTGTGGGTTTCACCAGCGAGCCCCCCACGCGACCCTCAAGCCCCTGCGTCGGAGATGCACGCAGGAAGCAAGGGAGCCCGGGAGGGCAGAGCGCAGGACTAACCTCCCGGCGCCCGGCAACGCCCGCCGCTCCCGACCCCGCGCCCACCCCGCTCCCACGCCGCCTGCCACGTCGGACTCCCACGCCTGGCATGCGGGGCTGCGGGACTCGGGGGTCGGCGGGGGTTGGGGGGGGCGTCTCCTGACCGAGAGACCCGGGCCCGAGCGTCCGGACCATAGCCGCGCTGTGCTTGCTTTGGGGCCGGGGACTCCTGAGTGCCTCGCGAGGTCGGTCCTGGGGGGGCTGCGGGGTGCAGGGGAACCGGAGTCAGCCCCGGGGAATGAGCTGCACCGAGGGCTGGTGAGTGGGGGTGGCGGCGCGGCAGAACTTGCGGGGGGGGGGGGGGTTCCCAGAGGTGCGCTCCTCCACCCTCGCCCCTAGAACGTCACTCCGAAAACTTCGCTCGTGCAGTCTCCCCCGCGCTAGCGGAGCCCCGACGGGAGGGCCAGTGCGCGCAGGTCTGGGGGGAAGGGGGCGACGGGGTGGGGGCACTCACCTCCGCGCGGCCACCCTCGGCGGGGGCAGGCCCGGGAGGGGCGAGGGTGCGGCCAGCTCACCCCCGGCCGCCGCACTGTCCCGGGCGCCCGGCTCGCCCCGCGCTCCGCCCGCCGTTCCCCAGTTGCTCAATCTGCCCGCGGCTCACGCCCTCGGGGGCCCCACCCGGCGCATCGGTCCCCTGGCGGGGCGCGCTCCGGGTGCAGAGCCGCGCTCCGGCCGTCCGCTCCGGCTCTCCCAGCGCTGGAGCTCTCGGTCCCAGCCGGGAGACGAGCCAGTGCTCCGCTCGCACGAGGGAGGGAATCCCCCACTTTGCAGTCCCACCCCCGAGCCGGCCCCCCTTCCCGGGATCCGCAGCAAAAAACGGACTGGAGCTCCAGACCCGGAGCGCGAGCCCCCTCCCGCACGCCCTAACCAGCTGCCGGGCAGCCGAAGCCTCCAGCGCATACCTCCGCACCGCGGCACTGGCCCTCCGCCCTGGCCCGCACCCCTTCCCGGCGCCGGCGCCGGGACCTCGGGGGGCTTCTACACAGCCAGCGCACACGCAGCTCCTCCAGCATCTCGGGTCCCAATCGGGGTCCAGGAGTCCGAGGGACGCCTCAATTTCGCCATCAGGAACCAGGAAAGTGACAGAGATCAGGCTCCAC
Organism: Sorex fumeus; assembly: GCF_029834395.1. Taxonomy (NCBI): domain Eukaryota; kingdom Metazoa; phylum Chordata; class Mammalia; order Eulipotyphla; family Soricidae; genus Sorex; species Sorex fumeus. The sequence goes on from NW_026606104.1 coordinate 52,603,998, forward strand.
AGGGTCCTGGCCTGCCCACCTCACCCTAGGCTCCACTCTAAGGAGCATCTCTCCAATTTAGAGTCACAGAGATCCTGAGGTGCTGGAGAGAGAGCTCAGGGGGCACAGAGGCCATACTTTGCAAGTCCCTGGTTAAATCCCTGGCACCATATACCCACAGTCGTGGAGTGCCCAGCCCACTTCCAGGAGAGTGACCAGTAGCCCAGATCATCACTGGGCGTGGCTCCCCTATAAATAAGATCCCTGGCATCCAGGTGAAGCTACCTCCATACCTGGGGTGCAGGAGGGGGAGAGGAAGGAAGGTTTGGGAATAACACCTGGATTCCAGTCATTACTAACACCATGCCCCTATCTCGGTCACCCAACTCTCTGAATCCAGGGTTCTTACCGGGTTTGAGGGTTTGATGAGATGAAAGATGTGGCTACCCAGGCCAGTGTGGCCTCTTTTGGGGTGGAGATCAAACAGTGGGGACGGGGTGGGGGGCTGACACACCTGCAGCAGAGCATGGAAGGGAGAACCAGAGACTCACTGTTCAGGAGGACATCCCGCTGTCCTCCCAGTGGTTTCAGATTAAGTCACAAAATAGTGTCCAAAGCTGGGGTCAGAGTGATAGTGCAGTGAGCAGGGCACTTACCTTGCATGCAACCGGCCAGGGTTTAATCCCTGGCATCCCATATGGTCCCCTGAGCTTTCCAGGAGTGATCCCTGAATGCAGAGCCAGGAGTAAGTCCATCAAATCAAACCAAACCAAACCCCAAACAAACAAAATGTAAAGTGTCCAAAGCTGTTAGCAGGAGCTCCGTTAGAGCAGGAAAGCTGGGCTCTGGGGGAGGGGAGGTGTACTGAGGGGTAATCAAGGCAGGCCCCACAGCCTCCTTTCCTAGAGGGGTGAGAGGCAGACTGGTGAGCCGAGGACATGAGCCTTGAGTCTTTTACTTCAGAATGATCCCCTGAAGACCAGAGGGCAGAGACGGTTTCCCCAGAGAGACAGAGAGAGCGGGAGCATGGAGCAACGGGGGTCCAAATGCCCAGAGCAGTGCCAAGTCTGCAGAAGGCACACAGCCACTTCCCAGCAGGTCCTGGATCTCACCACCCCTCTCCCCTCCCTCGCCCTGCCCTTGCCTTTCCTACATCTCACTGGCCCCGAGCCCCGCGCTGCGCCTAATCAAACAGCCCCAAATGCCGAAAACTCAGTGTTTATTTTATTTTATTTTTTTTACACACTTGCATAACTCCCTGACAAGCCACGCCAGGCATTGGGCTTTTTGTTTGGTTTTATTTTGCTGCATATTTAGGGGGAGGGAAGGGAGGGGGAAGAGGGAGAGAGAGAGAGAGAGAGAGAGAGAGAGAGAGAGAGAGAGAGAGAGAGAGAGCGCACACAAACCTCACAGCCCTAGATGTCTTGACCAGGCAGTAGGCTCAAGTTTCCTGCCTGAGGAAAAGTTTGCAGGAGTTGGGGGGCCTTGCTACTAGGCTCAGGAATGAGTGAGAAAGAGAAGAAAGTCACCTGGGTCAGAGATGATATGAATTAGAACCATGTGACGAAAATGGATGAATAGTCAAGATCCTCTCGCGTGCACCTAGCAGCTCCCAAGTCCTGCATGCTCTGAGCACATACTCACCTGCACAACCATCATTCTTTCTCCCTTTCTTTCCTTTTCTTCCCATTTATTTCTCTTTCTCTCTCCCTTCTTTGGGGGGAGGAGGCACACCTGGCAGTGCTTAGGGGCTACTCCTGACTCTGTGTTTGGGATCACTTCCAGGGGTGCTCAGGGGACCGTGTAATGCCAGAGATGGAACCAGGTCTCCTGCCTGCAAATTTCACTCCAGTCCACTGCACTGTCTCTCAGCCCCTTTGTTTTTCGCTTTTATAAGTGTAAGTTCTAAGCTGTGGGGATGGCATGTTGCTCAGAGACAAGCGAGAGGGCTATGTTGGCCTGACTCTGCATCCTGCTGGGAAAGGCAATTTCCCTTCTCCTGGCATCCTTCAAACTGCCTCCACGAAATGTCATCCTGCTACCTGGAAGTCAGCCTCCAGCCCTGGTTTAGACCTGTACATCACAATCATCTCTGCAACTAAACCATGAGCCCCTTCAGGTCAGATGCTGATAGATCAATCCTTCTAACCACGAGGCAGCTGAACCCCCTGAAGCCCAGAACTATGCTTTGATAGTTCCTGCGTGCTCACTCAGAATGATGCCGCAGCTCAGTATCCCTACAAACCCAAGCCTCAGTCATCATTGTCTTTAGGAGACCGAAGGTCAGGGCTGTATCTCCTAGAAATGAGTCTTACACTCTATGTCATCCCTTTTACCAAGTGAGAACTCTCCTGCCACATTATAAGGATCAGTATACATTCAGCTACAAGTAATAGACGATTCCAAGATTCTTAACAGTCAGTTGCTTTAATGTGTTTCATATCAAGAAGAGCAGAGGTACGAATAACCCAACGGCTCAGAAATCACATTGAAATCGTTCCCTTATTCTCCTTCTACAATCCTCAGTACATTGACCGCTGCCCTCTTGATCGCAAGATGGCTGCAGAAATTCCAGGCATTTCATTTTCACCAAGAAACTGTAGCACCAGAGTTCTCAACTGGCATTTTGGAGGGAGGAGGAGAGTATTTGGGCCACATTCTGCAGTGCTTAGTGGCTATCCCTGACTGTACCCAGGGTCATAACTGTTGCCAGGGATTCAACCAGGGTCAACCACATGGAAACCAAGGACCTTAACCCCTATACTACCCCTCTCACCCTTAACTTGCATTTTAAAATAATTCTAATGTGAACTTTGTCTTACGTATATTTAATTACCAACTCAAAAAGAAGTTGTTTTTAATTTTTTTGTCTTTTGGGCCACACCTAACTGTGCTCAGGACTTACTCCTGGCTCTGCACTCAGGTATCATTCCTGGAAGGGCTTGGGGGACTACATGGGGTTCTGGGAATCAAATACGGTTAGCCGTGTGTGAGATAACCACCAACCTCCTGTGCGATCTAGCCTCTCAAAAATTATTTAACTAAGTACTGGAGACAGTACAGCAAGTAAGGCACTTGCCTTATACTTAGCCAAGAGGGGTTCCATCCCCGGCATCCCAAATGGTTTCTCGAGCTCACCAGGAATGATTCCTGGGTGAAGAGACAGATTAAGTTCACCAGGCATGACCCTCTTCCCCAAAAATAAACAAACAAAAAAAACAGTTATTTGACTAGCTAACGAATTACGTGCCTCCTGACAAAGCAACCACAGGAAAGGGATCACAACAAGCAGAAGAGCTCTTACCCGCCACGGTCCATCTGAGCTATGCCAGGAAGGGTGTTCGCAGACAAAGCAGAACTCTGTCAGCAGTGAAGAGCCCCTAGAGTATTTATGGTCATCATCATTAGTGAAAGGAGAGCTGACACTGTCCCTGCCGATTGATCATGAATCCTTTACAAACCTTAGACTCCTGGCCCCATTATTCTTGGGCATCTTACCAGCTTCTGTTTCATGCCCTCAATACGGGACAGTGGTTAGGTATATGAACACTTGACTCAGTCCCCTGAGAGTTCAAAGCCCATCTCTACCACTCACTAACTCAGTGTCTTTAGACAAGACTTTACACCTGCCTTAGAATTTTCTTCTCCATGAACTAGGTATAGTGACAATACCATCTCCACTGTCATCCATATGGGGATAATCTAAGGGCAGGCATTGAAAGAGTACCTTTCTAGGAATTCCAGCAAAAAGGAATTACAGCCAATTATGAGAGCCAACACATGCTGGCTCTTATGATTGGCTCGAATTTTGTCCTCTCATACCTAAATATGATCATATGCCAGATCCTGGGCTGGAAATGGAACACTGAGAAATGATTTTCACACTATCTGTCTTCCTAGGAGCTGCTGGTTATATGCCAGAGGAATATTTATGAGAAGAAGGAGAGGGGGAGGTGCGATGACCCCTCCTTGAAGGGTCAGAGATGGTTGTCTAAGGAGAATCTGGAAAGACCTGGCATTTTCTAGGCATAGGAGATGGAAAAGGCATTTAGGTGTCCAGAGTAATAGTACAGTAGGTAGGGCACTTGCCTTGCATATGTCCGATACAGGTTCAATCTCCAGCACCCCATATGGTCCCCCGAGAACTGCCAGGAGTGATCTCTGAGCACAGAGCCAGGAGTAAGCCCTGGGCACCACCAGGTGTGGCCTCCAAAACAAGAAGAAAAGGCATCCAGGCAGAGGAACTGGAGCAAAGGCCTCAGCAACTGGATGCATCTTGGTGTTCTTGGTCTGAGCAGCTGTGCTCTGTGGGGAGTCAGGATCTGGGAGATGGAGGAAGGGAGCCCCTGAAATCTCTCTGGAAGGGCCAGGATGTAGAATGGGGCCTATCCCTTGAGGTGGCTGAGAGGCAAGGCAGGAGCCGTGCTGTGCAGCGGTGCCCTGGCAGCTCTGGGGTGGAGGGAAGAGAAGTCAGGGGAGAAAAGATTGAGCAGGTTGTGGCTAAGAGCAGGGCACTGCTCTTTCCTGTCTGCACATACAGTCCCCCATAGGCAGTGAGAGCCACGTGCTGCCAGCCCTCTCCTCCACCCCTTCCTTCACCTGCCTGGGCCGCCTGCCTTACACAGGGCCCTGGCATCTGTCTCTAAGGCCATTTCTCCACCAGAGGCTCAAGCATCTTCTGGGGAACCTCATTGTTCACGGAGACAGAGACGGTGCCACCACCAACAGCTCCTGGACCTCCCACACAATACCCCTTCTCTCCCCCAACTCCCAGGCTGCTTCCTCTGAACAAGCCCATCCCTGAAATACCACAACCACCATCCCAGACTCTCATCCCTTCCTCTGGAACCTGATACAGATGGATCCATATATAACTGCCCCCAATACTGCGGATTGAACCCAGGTCCTATGCATACAAGCCACTGAGCTGCCTGTCTGGGCCTCTAACTCCCATTCTTGATGTTTTCAGCTCCTCCATCAAGGTTCCTGTCTCCACTACCTCACACATTATCTGCCTCCTCCTGCTGAGCTCTGTGGGGCAACACTCAGTTACGGGGGAGACTGGGCTACCTCAAACCCATAGCAAGACTCAGCTGTCCCTCCTGCGACCGGGGTTGCCCCTAAGTCATCAGGCCTCACCCTTACAAACATGGCTAAGACATCCAAGAGTGAGTCTTTCCAGTTCCTACTCCTAAAATGACATGTGAGTTTCTTCCCCCACCTAGAACCACATGTACCTCTTTGTCCACAGGCCAAGAGCAGTGACCTTGATAAGTAGAAATGGAAGCAGCTTTCATTGTTTTGGATTTGGTCTTTGGGTCACACCCAGTGGTGCTCAGGGGTTACTCCTGGCTCTGCACTCAGGAATCACTTCTGACAGTGTTCAGGAGTCTATATGGGATGCCGGGAATGGAATCCAGGTCAGCCAAGTGTAAGGCAAATATCCTACCTGATGTACTATTGCTCCAGCCCACAGCTTTCATTCTTCCTCCTCCCTTACCTCCCGACATCCACTCCATGGGCAAATTCAGTGGGGTCTGCTATAGCACAGGGGTAGGGCATTTGCCTTGCATGCAGCCAGCCCGGCTGAGCCTGGTTCGATTCCTCCACCCCTCTCGGAGAGCCCGGCAAGCTCCCGAGAGTATCTCGCCCGCACGGCAAAGCCTGGCAAGCTACCCGTGACGTATTCAATATGCCAAACACAGTAACAACAAGTTCACGATGGAGACATTACCGGTCCCGCTCGAGCAAATTGATGAATAACAGGAGGACAGTGCAGTGCAGTGCTAGCTTAGATTACGTCCCTAATCCATGTCTGCTCATTTCATGCCTAGCTGGATGATGCCAAGAGTTCCTAACTGTTGCCTCTGCTCCACTCTAGCTCCCATTAACACAGGCTTCACACAGTAGCCGGCGTCTGTTTGAAAAATGATCAAACAGATTCCATCCTTCACCCCGCTGCTTCAACCTTCCAGTGATTTTCCATCACGTGGAGAATCAAATCCAAGCAGCATCCCTTATAAGGCCACGTCCCTCCAACTTCATCTGCCTCTGGGCTCCAGCCTCACCAGGTTTCCTCTCGTGTTTTGATCATTGCAGACGCATCTCAGGGCCTTTGCACGGCCCTCAGCTGGCTGGGGCTCCCCTTGCTTTTCATGGGTATGGGTTCTTTTCTTCCCTCCAAACATCACTTTGTTTCCCAGTCTCTCCTTCTGTGTAGCTGCCCATCTGTCCCTAGCAGAGATTCCTGTCTGTGGCATTGCAAAGTCAATCTCGTATCATCTATGTGCTGGCTTTGTTCAGAGACCAGAACTGCCTGCAAGTTTAGTCTCTTTCATAGTCTCACTCACCTTCCCTGATGGTTAGAATTATCTAACCCCCTTCTCATCACCATCTGCAGCAACTGCTCTTCTCTAACTCTCTGCAGTGCTTATTCTTTAGAGGTGGAGGGTTGGGCTTTGAGCCACACATACCCAGTAGTGATCAGGGCTTACTCCTGGTTCTGCACTCAAGGATCACTCCTGGTGATGCTCAGGGAATAACCGTATAGGGTATCTGGAATCGGACCTGGCTTGGCCATGTGCAAAGCAAGCAACTTAACTGGGTGTACCTCTCTAGCCCCCATTTTTTAGGGATATCCCAAGAAGTCCTATACCTAGTCATGCTCAAGAGACCATGAGGTAGGGGGTGGGAGGGAGTGATAGTACAGCAGGTAGGACATTTGCCTTGCACGTAGCCAACCTGGGTTTGATCTCTGGAATCCCATATGGTCCCCGGAGCACTGCCAGGTGTGATTCCTGAGCATGAAGCCAGGGGATAACCTCTGAGCATCACAGGGTGTGCTCCCCCCCAAATAAGAGAGGCCATGGGTGTGCCAGAGATTGAACTCAGGACCTCATGCACAGCAGGAGTTTTACCCCTTTGAGCTATCTCCCTGATGCCCTTTGAAAAGGAAAGGAATGGAAAGGATATGCACACCCCAAATTGGGCCATCGACAAGCCCATTACGAAGTGACTTAGACTGTCTTTTGCAAAGTTGCCGTTACAGGCCTCGAGCACTTGCCCCTTCACTCTCCCTACCCTGCACCGTGGGCAAGTCCAAGGTTATTCCTGGTCCTTCATCCTTTTCTTCATCCTTGGACTAATACAGAGAAAAGGCAAAATACCTTGCACGCAGCCAACATGGCCGACCCGAGTTCGATTCCTCCGCCCCTCTCGGAGAGCCCGGCAAGCTACCGAGAGTATTCGATATGTCAGACACAGTAACAACAAAGTCTCCAATGGAGACGTTACTGGGCCCGCTCGAGCAAATCGATGAACAACGGGAGGGCCTTTACCTTTACCTTTTGCTCTAAATTAAGAAGAGTAAATGTGGAGGCTAATTTAATGTGTTCAGTTGCCTAGGTCAGGGTACAAACATCATCCAAGATGTTTCTGTGATGGTATTTACTGGAGATTGATATTTAAACCAGTAGATGTTGAGCAAAACCTCAACCTTCTATGCTGTGGGTGGGCCTTGTCTAATCAGTCAAAAGTCTTAGGCTTAAAAGACTGACCTCACATGAGCAAGGAAGTATGACAGCGGAGGCCCTGTGGACTGGATCTGCAGTGCCCATTTCCCCACGTGCCTTCAGTCTGCCAGTATACCTTACAGATTTCAGATTCGCTAAGCCACCATAATCTTGGGAGTCAATTGGTTAACACACACACACACACACACACACACACACACACACACACCCCCTGTTGGTTTGGTTTCTTAGGGAACTGTAGCACTGTAGCACTGTCCTCCTGTTGTTCATTGATTTGCTCGAGCAGGCACCAGTAACGTCTCCATTGTGAAGCTTGTTGTTGGCGTATCAAATATGCCACAGGGAGCTTGCCAGGCTCTGCCACGTGGGCGGGATACTCTTGGTAGCTTGCTGGGCTCTCCAAGAGGGACAGAGGAATCGAACCCGGTTCATCCACATGCAAGGCAAACGTTCTACCCGCTGTGCTATTGCTCCAGCCCGTTTTCTTAGGGAAAACGTTATAATCTTAACAGTTAACATTGTTAGTGATGATGAAATCTTAATTTAAAAAATTTCTGAGCTCTCTCTTGGTGATATTATTTTCACTCATGGACCTAGAACCAGTACACTCAGGTCCTAGCCTCTGATCAGCCACATGCCAGCTAGAAAGTCTCTCTGACAGCTCTACAATGTGTCTCCCTTGTGTAATGTTTCCCAGGTTGAGAGGAGAAGTCTTCCAGCCATCCCAATGCTCAAGGTCAAACCCAAGAGGCTTCCTTGGTGTCATCTTCCCCGACTCCCACCACCCAGGGACAACGCTGCTTCACTTCTCCCTCTAGTGGGAACCCTGCTCCATCCATGGGGTTCCACCCCCTTCACCACCACAGTATCCAGGCATTATCACCTCCTGACAAGGGACACTGTTCTTTATTTGTGTCCAGAGTGAGCCTTTAAAAATACCAAAGGGGCACAAGAACAGATGACTGGTTAAAGAAGCTTTGGTACATTTACACAATGGAGTATTATGTAGCTGTTAGAAAAGATGAAGTCATGAAATTTACATACAGGTGGTACTACATAGAAAGTATCGTGTTAAGCGAAATGACTCAGAAAGAAAGGGATAGACATAGAAAGATTGCATTCATCTGGGGAACATAAAGGAACAAAATAGGAGACTAACACCCAAGAGTGGCCGAGATTAGTACCAGGAATTTTACTCCATGGCTTGGAGGCCAGCCACACATGCTAGGGGAAAAGGGAGCTCAGATAGAGAAGGGAGCACCAAATAAAGGGTGTTGGGAGGATCCTCCCAGGATGGTAGAAGCATGCTGAAAGTAGACTATAGACCAAATCATGTTTGGTTGCCACCCATTGCCTCTTTTGCAAACCACAACACCCAATAGGAGAGAGAGAACAAAAGGAAATGCCCTGCCACAGAGGCAGGGTGGGAGGGGGCGATGGGGGGGGGGTGGGAGGGATACTGGGATCCATGGTGGTGGGAAATGGGCACTGGTGGAGGGATGGGTATTTGATCATTGTATAATTGAAACCCAAGCACAAAAATTTGTAAGTCTACAACTGTACCTCATAGTGTCTCACTAATAAAAAAACTTTATGAAAAAAAATACCAAATGGCCAGAGCCATAGTACAGTAGGTAGGGCATTTGCCTCATATGTTGCTAACCCGAGTTTAATTCGGGGAATCCCATATGATCCCCCAAACACTGCCAAGAGTGATTCCTGAGTGCAGATCCAGGAGTAACCCTGAGCTTCATTGGGTGAGACCCCAAAACATATATATCTATAAGGGCTGGAGCCATAGCATAGCAGGCAGGGCACTTGCTTTGCATGGGGCCAACCTGAGTTCAATCCCCGGCACCCTCTAAGATACCCTGATCACCATCAGAAGTGATCCCTGAGCACAAAGCCAGGAGTGAAGCCTTGCGCACAGTTGGGTGTGTCCCAAATGCACTCCCCCCCCCAAAAATAAAAATAAAAATATAAGCCAGGCTGAAGAGAGCTCAAAGGGTTGAGCACATGCTTTATATAAGGGAGGTCTGGGTTTGAGCCCCCAGGACCATATGGTCCTCCCCCCACCCTGGCATCACTGGGCTACTAGTAACCTTGGAGCATCATGCCAAGAGTGACCCCCAGTCCCTTCAAAATAATAAAAAATTATATGTGAGCCAGATCATAGGACTGCGTCTATCCCCTGTGCCTGCTGTAACAAATTAGCATAGACTTAGTGGCTTGAAATGACAAAAATATTCCTCCTACAGTTCTGGAAGTCAGAAGTCCAGAAGCTGCAAGGCTGAGCTTCTTCCGGAGTCTGGAGTTTCTTTCATTGCCTTTCACGTTCAGGAGTTTCTCACTCCCGGGATCTCGGACCCTTGCTTGAACTGCTCTAATCTCCAGCTCTAGCCCCACCTCTCCTGTCTCTGAACCTCCTGCTTCCCTTTCATGGGGTCCCTTGTAATTATAATGGACCCACTGTCCCACCCAAGACATTGCCTCCGTCTCAAGATTTTGTTTGTTTGGGGGCCACGTCCACATCCAGCTGTGCTCAGGGATTACTCCTGGCTTTACACTCAAGGATCATTCCCTGCTATGCTCAGGGACTAGATGTGGTGCCAGGGATCAAATCTGTGCAAGGCAGGCACCCCATTACTATCTCTCTGGTCCCCCTCTCACAAACTCAAACATCTCTATAAATTTTTAGTGTGTGTGGTTTGGGGGCCACACCTTGTCATGTGCAGGGGTTACTGCTGACTCTACACTCAAAAATACTCCTAGTGGTGCTCAGGGGACCATATGGAATGCCGAGGATTGAACCTGGGTCTGTTGCATGCAATACGCCCTGTTCTATCCTATCTAGCACCTACAAAGTTCCTTTTGCTGTATCAGGTATTATATTCAGAGATTTTGGAGACCTTGGATGCAGCTATCTCTGATGACACACTACCACTACATTCTTTTTAGTGGTAGGGGGGCACACTCAGTGGTGTTCACGGGCTACTTCTAGCTCAGTGCTCAAGTGTCACTTGTAGTGTAGTACTAAGGATCAAAGTCAGGGCTCCAGCACATGAAGCATACACTCCAACTCTTTAACTCTTTGAGTCATCTCCTCAGGCCCAAAATAAAATTTTAATTTATTTTATTTTTGGGGCTGGAGCGATAGCGCAGCGGGTAGGGTGTTTGCCTTGCAAGCATCCAACATGGCCGACCTGAGTTCGATTCCTCCACCCCTCTCGGAGAGCCCAGCAAGCTACCGAGAGTATCTCGCCCGCACGGCAAAGCCTGGCAAGCTCCCCGTGACGTATTCAATATGCCAAACACAGGAACAACAAGTCTCACGATAGAGACGTTACTGGGCCTGCTTGAGCAAATCGATGAACAACGGGAGGACAGGATTTTATTTTTGAGGATACACTCAGCAGTGCTCAGGGATTATTCCTGACTTGGTGCTTAGAGATCACTCCTGGAAGTGCTGAGGGAATTATATGTGGTGCCAGGGATCGAACTTAGGTCAGGTATCTGCAAGGCAAACACCCTTCCTGCTGGACTATCTCCCTAACCACAATGATACATTTAAATTATATATATATATATATATATATATATTATAGCACAGCAGGTAGGGGTTTGCCTTGCATGTGGCCAACCCAGGTTCGATTCCTCTGTCCCTCTCAGGGAGCCCGGCCGCACAGCAGAGCCTGGCAAGCTCCCTGTGGCGTATTCGATATGCCAAAAACAGTAACAACAAGCCTCATAATGGAGAACATTACTGGTGTCCGCTTGAGCAAATCGATGAACAACGGGAGGACAGTGGACAGTGCTACATATAATATTCATGAATTAGTTCAATGGGCTGGTCACGTAATGAAATTTAAAGACGACCGCTGGACTAGAGCTGTTACCGACTGGATCCCACGGGACGTCAAAAAACCGCGTGTTCGCCCACCTACCAGATGGTCAGACTTCTTCACCAAGATCATGAACGATCGGTTTGAGGCTCTTCATGTTCCCAGAGCGAACAGACGCCATTGGGCTACACTAGCATGCGACAGGGACAAATGGAGACGTTACTGGCGCCCGCTCGTGCAAATCGCCGACTAACGGGAAGTTAAGTGATTAAGTGATTAAGTGATTAGTTCAAGGGCATTTGGTGGCAAAGGATAGCAACTCAAGCCTACTCAAGGTAAGGGTTGCAAGGCTGCAACCAGTAGCAGAGAGGACAAAAAGGATAAGTGACAGGTTGCATCATCCCCATCTACCCCTCTCTGGGGTCACTAGGTCTTTTCATCATTCTCGTCTCTTAAGGGGGTCCAAGCAGGGGCCACTGAAGCCCAGTCTGTGTGCTGGAACTTCCCTCCGAAGACCTTTGGCTTCCTCTGCTAACACCAGGCACTGTCTACCTCACGCAACCCTGCCCCGTGGCTCCTAGCACCCATGTTGTCTCCCTGGGGAGCACTAGCCCATCCTGGGAGACTCTGGTCACTCATACCTGTCCCTTGTCACCTTGGTGGAATGGCCTGGTGGGATGATGAGGCTGTGGGACAGTGTGTCTGAAGGAGTGAAGATGATCCCCAAGACGGGAGTGTGAAAGCAGAGACCCCAGAATGTGTCTGCTGTAATGCAGAGCAGGGAGCACCGCTGGTCCACACAAGACCCTCCCACTCCTTAGTTCCTTCCTTTTCCTGCTGCTCTGACAGTCTGATGGTTCCCTGTCTCCCCAACATTCTGCTCTCCAGCCGGGTGCGCCTGGCTGCATACCAGTCCCATCCTCTCTTCACAGTCAACCAAGAAGTCAGATAACGACCCCTCACCCCCAACAGACTCATCCCCCTCCCTAGTTCTTCTCCCTCCTCTGACCCTACCCTCCTCTGACCCTAGCCCAATTCTGAACCCCCTCATTTCCTGTGCCTCCTCTCAGAGCTTCAGAAGAGTCTGTACCTACCTGCCCCTGGGAGGCAACCCCTGCCCTTCCCCTCTGGTAGACTGCCCCCACCTCTTGTCTTTGTCACTGAAGTTAGGGAACTCAGGCCTCATGGTTCCAGGGCAAACGGCTGGGCGTTTAGTCTGGAGCTCAGAGTTCCACCTGTTTTGTGACCTGGTGAGTCTCCTGCGCTTGGGGACGTAATCAGAGTGCCCCTGAGGGTTGGTGTGAGAACTGGTGCTGTGCTTGGAAAGCCAGACTACCCATATTTTCTCAATCACCAGTTAAGGCCTGCAGCTGGGAACACAGAGAGGAGGAGGAAGAGGTGCCTGGCTTTAGCTCACCAGACTTGCTGTGTCACTTGCTGCAGGAGCCTTTGATGAGCCTTTCTGGAAATGGGTCAGTTGTTCATTCTGTTACATAACATGAATGCTCTGGAACGCATTCCCAATTTTAAGAGCACCTGTGATTGCTTTTCTTCCTTTTCTGTTTTGTTTTGGGACCACACCTGGCAGTGCTCAGGGATTGCTCCTGGTTCTGTACTCAGGGATCACAACTGACAGGCTCAAGGGACCCTGTGGGGTGCCAGGGATCAAATACTGGTCACCTGGGTTAGCCATATGCCAGACAAGCACCTTACCCACTGTACCCATTGCTCCGGCCCCACAACCATGGATGGCTGAGGCTTTTCTGTGTGGGTGTTGCTGGAGGCTCCAGTCCTTATGGAACAGAGCAGGAAAACAGAGACTTAGCAGTAGCCCCTGAGTGCCACAACACGAATGACAGGCTCTGGGTTGGGGACTCTCTCTACACACCCCCACACCTGTGTCCATTTGCTCGGTCAGGACAGGGGTGGTGCTTTTCAGACACTTGGTGCAGCTGGCTGAGATGCTCCCAGCACCGGCTGCGTCTCCAGCAACCTTCCGTAAGTGGAGGGTGATCAGAAATCCCAATCATGAATGCTTTGCCACCTACCTTAAAAGTGCTCAGAAGATTTGAGTTCGCCTACAGTTGGGAGAATCACTTATCACAAGTCTATTTGATTAACTGGTTTTGACTTGGGGGTTTTGGGGTCACACCCTCCGTGTTTGGAGGTTGCTCCTGGCAGCATCCAGGGATCAAACTCAATGCCCCAGCATGCAGAGCACATGCTCCAGCATCTCGCTGGGCTCAAAAGCCTATTTTATTTTTGGTTTGAGGGCCGCAACTGGCGGTGCTCAGGGCTTACTTCCTGGCTCTGGGCTCAGGGGACCATATGGTGCTGGGAATTGAACCTGTGTCAGCCACTTACAGAGCAAGCACCTTCCCCACTGTCCTCTCTCTCCAGCCCCCCCACAAGCCTGATTTATACTAGAGTGCTGATTCTCTGCAACAGTTTGGGAAACACCTGTAGGTTCTGATCTGTGGCTGGTAGAGAGCTGGGGCTTGCTGTCACTGCCTGGTAACCTCAGAAAAAAAGTGCCCCGTAGCCTCTCCTGGAAAAAGATCAACATTGAGGACTGGAGGGTGACTCAGTGGCAGAGCCCTGATGTTGCTTGTGTGAGGCCTAAAGTCCATCTCCTACGTCACCAAAAAAAAAAAAATATAGATCATTGTTCAACATTCCAAGTGTGGTTTTTATTGAATGTGTATTATGTTGGCACCATTGTAAAGCTAAAAGACTTAACTTGGGGCTGGAGAGATAAGACAGTGGTAGGGCATTTGCTCTGTATTTGTTTGATCTTCAGCATCCCATATAGTCCCCAGAGCCCCACTAGGAGTGATCTCGGAATGAAGAGCCAGGAATAATCCTGAGCACCGGGTGTGGCCCCCAAACTAAATAAAAATAAAAACTAAAACAAAAATCCTGTTAACCTGAACCATGGCAAGTCAAGAACCATCTGTACCTACCCAAGAAAATTTAAACAAATGAGGAAGGTGGTGTGTTTGCGGTCTTTTTATCATTTTATCATTTCCCACCGAGACTGTCAGCTCTCTGGGGGCACGGCTCCCTTACAAGGACGTTTTAATCAGCTTTACTTGAACATGTACAAATTACAGAGTTGTCCGGAAGACTCGCTCACTGCAAAAGCCAGTGCTCGGCGAATCCTTGAGAGCTAACCCTTTGCAGATGTGAAGAAAGGGAAGGCGTGTAGCCACTGCCGTGATGCACCCGGTCTCCTGGGCAGTGGACGCCAAGGTGTGGAAGGGCAGGGCGGGGATGCGCCCGTCTGTCTAAAGACGGGTTTCCCTTTAAAGAAAAAAACTTGGCTCATTTGATGGATAGAAAGAAATGTTATCGTTGGCATTTCTTTGTGACTGATAAAATAAAATCTATTTTAGAAATAATTTCCTCTAAACATAACTTCTCTTCTGTGAATATTTTTCCATAAAGGTAAAGGTAAAGGCCCTCCCGTTGATCGTCGATTTGCTCGAGCGGGCCCAGTAACATCTCCACTGGAGACTTTGTTGTTACTGTGTCTGGCATATCGAATACTCTCGGCAGCTTGCCGGGCTCTCCGAGAGGGGCGGAGGAATCGAACTCGGGTCGGCCATGTTGGCCGCTTGTAAGGCGAACGCCCTACCCGCTGTGCTATCGCTCCGGCTGGGCCCGCTCGAGCAAATCCATTTTTCCATATCATGGGGTTTTCTGCCTGCAGTTGTACCTGACAGTTACATACCAAAAAGACTCATGAGGGGCTGGAGCAATAACATAGTGGGTAGGGTGTTTGCCTTGCGCGCGGCCGACCTGGGTTCAATTCCCAGCATCCCATATGGTCCCCCGAGCACCACCAGGAGTAATTTCTGAGTGCATAAGCCAGGAGTAACCCCTGTGCATGGCCGGGTGTAACCCAAAAAGCAAAAACAAATAAACAAAAAGATTCATTATTTCTGTGTCATATCTTTGGGGCAGCTAGTGCATACCTGTCAATTCTCAGGGGCTACCCCTGGTTCAAAGCTTAGAGGTCACTCCCAGCAGCACAGGGGGATCGGTTGTGTCAATGATCCAACTGGGTTTGTTGCACCTAAGGAATGTGCCTTACTCCCTGTCCTGGCTCTCTCCGGCCTCTGCATCTTCCTTTGACAAAAGGATTTTCCCGTTCCCATTAGCTGATGAGGAAACTGAGTCTCAGAGAGTCTCTGAGACTGATTGTTGGAAACAGAAGCCAAGCCTATTCCAAGTCTGGTGACTTGACCCTACACTTGACCATCCCCATCCCCCTGAGTTACTGGGAGCAGTCCAGGTCAGTGACTGGAGCTGGGGCACCCCTGACCCCTTTTCTCATGGAGTCGGAGTATAGCTGCAGGTGGACATGTTTCACTTACTCTCCATGAGAGGAAGCGTGTACAAGCACAGCCTACGCTGAGGGGTGGTTGGAACGGGGAAGAGATGAGACTGGATTGTAAGAGGCCTTGAATGCCAAAGCAGAGTGTACTTCAGTCTGTAGGATAAAGACTACAAAATTCTCCACCTGCTGCTTCCAGAAAACTGGGGTCATCCCCTGATTTTTTATTCAGACCTCCACTATAACATAATGCATGAAGACCCCTTTGAAGTTGGAGCGATAGCACAGTGGATAGGGCGTTTGCCTTGCATGCAGCCAACATGGCCGACCCAAGTTCGATTCCTCCTCCCCTCTCGGAGAGCCCGGCAAGCTACCGAGAGTATCTCGCCCACACGGCAGAGCCTGGCAAGCTACCCATGACGTACTGATATGCCAAACACAGTAACAACAAAGTCTCCAATGGAGACGTTACTGGGCCCGCTCGAGCAAATCGATGAACAATGGGAGGACCGTGACTGTGACACTTCGGGCCACAATGCTAAGTACTCCCAACAACAACCTTGCAAAGTCCACAAAGGATCTTTCCTCTGACAAGTCTTGTCCTTCCTGGAAATTAAGGAACATCTGTCTGTCCTGTTAGCCTTGAACTCCCTACTTCTAGGATTCCCTCAGTAAAAGCCACCCTATCAGTCAGTTATACTTCAAAGCCATGTTCTTTAATCCAGAGAGTACAAATGTGGCTGTGTTCTAGGTTAGTAGTAACAGTCTAAATAACCCTGTTGCTGCCGAATTCTTAAACTTAATTTTCTCATCAATTACTATAGACTATGGATCTTTTCCATGTCACCTCCTGAGAGGTCATTAGAAGTTAGGGTTGGGTTCCTGTGTAAAGCTTCCTTTGTTTTGAAGTTTTTCTTTTAAATGATATGGAAATGTAGAACTTGCCTCTTTGCTATGATATCTATATATACATTGTATGTACAGGTGATTTTTATAAACAAAATACTCTTTGTAGCTAACATAAAAACAGAAAAACAAGGCCACCCCCCAAGACTGGGGCACCTGGGACCCCTGGCACAGGAGGCAGTAACACTGGATGGCCTTAAGCAGAGTCTGACTTGGCTCCCGTCACCTAGCATAGACAAAACCAGGCCCAGTACAGGGTGGGAACTTCCCCAAGGCGGCTCTGCAAGTTTGCAAACTGGAAGTGGTATGTCCCAGCCCTCCCCCCCACACTCTGTCCCCTACACACACACACACACACACACACACACACACACACACACACACCAACCTCTCTCTGCAAAGCCAGGGCCCCAGGTCCAAAGAGAGCAGTGAAGCTCTCCTTCATTCACTCCCTCATTTCACCTATCACTTTGTCACTGATGCGATATCGAGTTCTAGAACTCACAGCGCAAATTGAATGACCTTGGTTCCGCCCTGGGGGAGTCTGGGGACAGCTCCCATGAAGAGAGGGACAAGTGATGCAGCAGTGACAAGAACTTTTGATTCAGAGGGGAGGAACTCCCTTGGGGCAGAATTGGAGGCTGGGAGCATCAGAGCAGAGACAGGCAAACTCATTGGCTCCCCCCCCCCAAAGATCTGGAATGCAAGGCTGGTTAAGGCGGGGGGGGGGGGGGGCGGCTGAAAGATTTGTCTGGAAGGCAGGAGCATGTGGGTAGTGCCAGGGTTGGAAGAAAGTGAGAGATGCTGAGGTGAGATGACACTGACTGGGGCTGGGTGTTGGGGCTGTGGAGGCCAGGCTGCAGCACTGAGGAATTGCTCTTTGTTTAGCCCGGGGTGTTGCAAGGTCAGATTCCAATGTACAATGTGGAATGCAGGAAGAGGGCCAGTGAGGAGCAGTTACATGGGCAGCGGGGGAACAGTTACTTGGGGTTTGGTTCTGGGTCTCTGAGACTCGGAGCAGGGACGCAGACATCTGTGCCTGTCCTGTCAGCCAGGCACCCTGGACAGGAGCAGGCTAGACACAGTTAGTGTCCAGGGCAGAGCCTGGCTCAGTGCAAGGGAGGGGGGGGGGTCCCCTTCTCACAGGGTTCAGTGCAGGCCTCGTTCTGCATCAGGGCTTCTCACACCTACTCCGCTCACAACTCCTTTCACCCAAGGCTTGAAACTCCAGCCAGCACTGCCTCAAAACACCTGGGATTCCTGACATGGCCGATTCGGAATTCATTTTTGATCTGTGTGTTTCCAGAAATCTTTTACTGTTGCACACTTTCCCCCCATTTCACATCCCCCCCCCACATACATACATTCAGTTACAAGGCCCCATAAGGGTTTGCTACCCCCAGCTTAAGAAACTCAACTCCAGAGCAGAGCAGGGTCTGAGCGAACTCAGGTTGGGGACACACGGAATGGCGGCGGGACGGGGCAGCAGGCAGGCAGAGGACCTGGGCTCGTGGTTGAGCGGAGTCCATCCCCAGTGCTGTGTGTGGTGTCCGCAGTTCTGCGTGAGTGTGTGCATGCTTCCTGCTCTCAGCCATAAGTCCGTGTCTGCATACCTGAGCCGAGGTCAGTGAGCAGGTGTGGGCTTGTGCCAAATCTGTGGGTAGAGGCATGGACTGGCATCCACGTGGGTGTCACCTGCATCTCGGGTGTTGGCCGCCTCCGCTAACATTAGATTGCTGTGCCCCTCTTGGTCTGGGAGGGAGCCGGGGTGGGGGGCGTGGAATTTGCTAAGCCTCAGAATTATTCCCACTGCATCACTCTGCTCCACAGTAGTGGTAGACGCTGAACACGGACTCCTCCAAGACTCTGCCTTGCTATGAGGAACTGGACCCAAAGGCAGGCCGGCTTAGAGCCTGAGGCATCGGCAGCGTGCACATGTGTGTGTACACATCTGCAGATCATGCGGGAGAGCTGACGTGAACGCACATTTCTTCCGGGGCCAGCAGTCTGAGAGGCAGAGGACGCCCAAACCCAGGCCCCAGGGAAGGCGGGGCAGTCTGAGTCGTGCCCCACATCTGCACCACCATCCAGTCTGTACCAGCCATTGTTTAGGTAAACTGAGGCTGCCATTCTGAAGGCAGAGCATGTACAGGAGCCCTCACGGATACCCCAAGACACTGGCACAATGAGGACTTCTGAAACTGTGTGGGCAACATGTCATCCCAGTGTTCCTGTGCCAGGGCACACACACACACACACACACACACACACATGCATGCACACACACACGCACACACATGTGTGCATACACGCATGCGCACACACATAGAGCAGCTGTGCTCATCCAGGCTTGCCCAAGCGTACAGTGCAGAACAAGAGTTTATAGCCACATGGACCCACCTCAGCTGCACACTTGTCTGTGTGACCTTGAGCCAGTCACTTGAACCTCTCTGAGCCTCAAGGGGAAGACAAGGTGACAGGAGTAATTGTACCTGCCTCTGATTTCTGAGCGGCCACGTCCCCAGTGAGTCTAGATAGAAGGCCTACCTCGTTCTGGGCACAGTAAATAGAAACCTCTCAACCCTGAGGGAGGGCGCCTGGGAATTCGGGCGTCCTCACCACATAATTCCTGTCAAGCAGGGTGCTCCCCAAATGCTTCCTTCCTTCCCTCTCCTTCTGCCTGACACCGTTTCTGGTTGGGAGGAAGCTCCTCTCCCAGTGCTCACCCCAGACACCCCACCCACAGAAGCCCAGGGCTCACGGCCAGGGTGCAGGGAGTGAGTAGAGCAGTGTGACAGTGAGCACCCGTTCTGGGCCTTGGAGAAAGGAGGGAAAGGGGGGTGTTCCCTGTAAGTTACCCCCTCTTGCAGCGGGAGGAGAGCTCCCCTTTGGGGGCACCCACACTCTGCGCATCACTAGCACTGGCCCACCTGCAGCATGCCTTCTTCCCTGGGCATCCGGGGCCCTTCAGGTGCAGAAATCTTTAATTTTGGTTTTTGGACCACACCCAGCAGAGCACAGGGCTTATTCTTGGCTTTGTGCTCAGGGACCACCCTGGCTGGGCAAAGGAAATGTGGGGTGTCAGGGATCAAACCCAGGTCAGCCACATGCAAGGCACATGACTGTTGTACTATTTCTCTGGCCCCCAGAGGCAGGAATTTCGGAGGATAAACTGAGGGGATGACACCCCCTTCTCATCAGGACCCTCCCACTGAGGCAGAGGCTGAGGTGGGGGAGGGTGGTGTCAAAGCAGGGTGTTCCCTAGGGTGCCGCTGCTCTGGGGTGGAAAGGTCACTGAGTGCTCAGGGTTGGTGCCCAGGTGACCGGCACAAAGCCTGGGTCCCGTCCATTTTGCAAGGGCGCCAATAGCTCAGAGAGGTTAAGTGCTTTGCCCTCATTAACCGAGTACATTCCCAGAGAGGGTCTCAATTGCCTGTGACCCGGCTCCAGGGAGAGTGGAAAGAAGTTTCAGGAGATGCCTCAGAACCACGGTGGGAAGGTGATGGGGGCAGAATTTGGCAGTGCCCAGCGGGGCCGGTGACCTGGACAGGAGCCCTCCAAGGCAGGGCTCAGGCTCCAGCCAAGCTCTATGTCCCCCAGTGGCATCAGGAAGGTCCAATCCATGAGCACGGGCACAACTCAGGGCCTTTTTAGGACACAAGGTTCAGAGGTTCAGACTCAAGACTGGAACCAAGTCTTGATCCAGTCTACCCCCAATGCTGGGGGTGGCACCCCTGTGACCTGGGAGGGATCGGCCGAGAGCTGGGCGGGGAGGGCCAGCACACGGGCATAGGTGCGGGGCTGCAGGGCCAGGCTGTGAGCAGGCAGGGGCTCACTCTGCCAGCGGGCAGCTCAGGGGTGGAGGGTATGTGCACGTCTACCCGGTGTGTGGAGGAGAGCACGGGAACAAGGCCCACGTGGGGGAGGGGGAGGGGAGGGGGGGTGCTGCAGGAGGCGGCAGGGGCGGGGCACGGGGGGGGGGGGGTGCCAGCGTAGAGCGTTTGAGTGAGGGTGTGCAAAACGCATCAGTTTTCCTTTTTTCTTTCTCTTCTCCGACTTCAACCAGGAACAGATGTCTGAGCAGGCTAACGAATTGGAAACATCTGAAACAACTGTGCGAGCTGAAGTATAATAAATAGAGCTTTCATCAGATCCTCGCGAAGGGGGGCGCAGAGGACAGGCTCCAGGGAGCAGTTAGAGCGGCAGGGGCTGGAGAGTGTGGCCCAAGGATGGGTGGAGAGACCTGCCCCCCCAGCCCCTCCGGGCATCCACCGTCCTCGGCTTCCCCATCTCTATAGTGGGCTCGTGTTCGTGTTAGAGGTCTGAGATTTGAGTCTCAAAGGAAGAAACACTTTTTTGGGGGGGGTAGGGGAACACACCTGGCAGTACTCAAAGGCTACTCCCAGCTTCCTACTTGGGGATCACTCCCTGGATGCTTGGGGGACTTTAGATCAAATGGTACCAGGGACCAAACCCAGGGATCCCACATGCTATGCAGCCTCTCAGCCGGTCCAGCCATCTCCCTGGCCTGGATGAAGCCTTCTGAAGCGACAAGTCCAGCTGTCCAGAGGGCAGGGAGAGCCTCGGGACACAGAGCTGCCCTCCCCCCCCCATGTACCCCTGAGGCCCAGCTCCTGCACACACACACCCCACAACCCCAGTGCACCCACGGGGTCTCCTCCTGTTCTTGGGCGTGCCAAACCAAGAGGTCCAGCAGCACTTCCTGCCCCCAAGGTGTGTTTGTTCACCCGGAAGGGAAGTCACAGTGAGGCTGGAGGGGCCTGCAGGGGCCTGGAGAGGGGTCCAGACACCCCCGCCCTCCCCCCAGGCCCACATCTGCTGCAGCTGCACAGATGCGCACGTTCCTGAGAAGCCTGGCCAGGAGCCAGAGAAGGCGCCCAGGAATTCCAGAGGGGGCAGACGGGCAGAGGCGGGCGGGGGCTCGGGAGTCTCCAGCTCGGGCCGGCCAGAGGCGGGCCAGGGCAGGGAGGCTGAGACAGCCAGGCTTGCAAGGGACAAGGGTCTCCCGGCAATTTCAGCTCCGGGGATTGTGATCTCAGAGACGGCTGCTCAAAGGAGCAGCCTCTTGACTGGGCTCAGAGACCCTCCGCTGCAAGGGCACAGTCCCCTGCCTGTCCACAGCCAGACAAGGAAGGGAGAGGCTTGGGACAGGGACCTGGGCCATCGACAGAAGCTTCGGGGGACTCAGTGTCTCTCCCAGTGAGTCGGGGGCACGTTCCCCACTTTGACTCCGTGGGATGAGACAGGCATGTGCACCGCAGGCATTAGAGCAAGCTAGATCCTGCATTCCACTGAGGGAGACGGCTCTGCCGTCAGAGGCCCGGCCCAGCTCACACCAGCTGAGTTGGAGCCCCAGCACCAATCACATGGCCCCCTGGGCACAGCTGGGTGTCGTCCTGGGTGACCCTGAGGCTGCTGGGCCTGAGAGCGTCACAATGCAGGGCCTGAGCATTGAGTCATCTTTGTTCATGTGGACGAACACATGTGCCTGGAAGTGGTCTTGGAGTCCTCCTAAGCACAGCACAGGAAGCCCCCAAAACTGAAAACCTTCCTGGCCTCAGGACATTTACATCTGCTCTTCGCTCTGCCTCGACCCCCTCTTCTTTCTCTTCACCTGGCCCCTCCTACTCACTTTGAAGCTCTCACCTGGATCACCCCTCCTGAGGAGCCCCTTTCCAACCACCCCTTAGGACTTAGAGCCTGACACTCCCCTAAAGCCCTACCTTCACCCATCAACATGATGGTGACTACTGATGGAGGATAACATCCTCCCGTCCTCTCTTTTGATTTTGGGGGTGATATCCAGCAGTGCTCAGGAGTTACTCCTGACTCTGTGCTCAGGGTTTCTTCCCAGTAGTGCTTGGGGGGGGGGGACTATGCAGTGTTAGGAACCAAACCCAAGGTCTCACACATGCACAGCCAATGGTCTACCACTGAGCCACATCCCCAGCTCTAGATGACACCCCACCCCGTCCCCTGACCCCCAAGACCTAGCATTGAGGGCAGGTCCTGTCCACCTGGTCCACTGCTGCATCCAACATGTTTCAGGGCCTGGCAAGTGAGTGAGCCTTTGGTGTTTCTTGTTTGGGGGCCACCCCACAGTGTTGGGTGCTTTTCCCGGTTCAGTGCTGGGGGTCACCTTCTGGTGATGCTCAGGGGACCCTGTGGCACGAAGGATTGAACCCAGGCCTTCCATATACAAAGCATGTGCTCTAGCCCATCAACACATCTCCCTACCTTAAAAAAAAAATAACTTTATTATTGTCAAACCTTGACAATAATAGATCGAAATGATCTTTTTGGACAGAAACTGAATGTTGAAAGTATGTAAAGGAATGTACCTGATAACCTTTCAGTATCTGTATTGCAAACAAAAAGGCCCAAAAGGACAGAGAGAGGGAGAGAGAGAGAGAGAGAGACAGACAGACAGACAGACAGACAGACAGAGAAAGTGACAAGTGACTGTCATAGAGGCAGATGGGGGGGAACTGGGGAAATTGGTAATGGGAAAGGTACACTGGTGAAGAGATGGGTGTTGGAACATTATATGACTGAAACCCAATCATGAAAAACTTTGTAACTATGTATCTCACTGTTATACACTGAGCACTAGCACAGCGGTAGGGCGTTTGCCTTGCACGGCCAACCTGAGTTTGATTCCTCCGCCCCTCTCGGAGAGCCCGGCAAGCTCCCGAGAGTATCTCGCCCACACGGCAGAGCCTGGCAAGCCACCCGTGATGTATTCGATATGCCAAACACAGTAACAACAAAAAATAAATGAATAAATAAAATAAAAATCTCAAATCAAATAAAAATCTCTTGTGACATCTACTTCCTGTTTGGTTTCCGTTTGCGGGGGCACCTGCTGATTCTCAGGATTCTCAGATTTTACTCCTGGTTCTACAACTCAGGAATTACTGCTCGCAATAGTCAGGAACCATCTGGGATACCAGGGATCGAACCAGGGCTGGCTCCTGCAAAGAAAGTGCCCTACCCGCCGTACTACCACCAGGCCCAACTATGTGACATTTACTTCTTGCCAGATGATATTCTGTGAGCTCTATCGAATAACTCATTTGAGTTGAGCCCTCCTTGAGGAAGGTTCTATGGTTATCCATCTTTCAGAAAAGATCATTCAGGTTATCTAGGTTACCTGGGGAGTAAGGAACCAAAGAGTGGGTGGCTGAGGTGGGGAGGCAGGGCACTGACCACAATGCAGAGGGCTCCCTGGAGCTCAGGCATCTGACCCAGGTAGAGATGAGTCTTATTCTAGAACCTTCTCTGCATGTGCATTGTGGTCCCTCTGGTTGTGAACAGAGTGGGACTTCTCCTCCCCAAATCAGGGGCCCAGATCAGCTGCCCTGCTTCGTCTTCTGACCTCCCCAGCCCGGTGCCCCCAGCCCAGGCTTTTCCTGCCTGCTGAAGGCATGCTGGGAACAGAAGCCTGGGCC
The DNA here is from genome assembly GCF_029834395.1 of Sorex fumeus. NCBI lineage: Eukaryota > Metazoa > Chordata > Mammalia > Eulipotyphla > Soricidae > Sorex > Sorex fumeus. The sequence goes on from NW_026606104.1 coordinate 52,628,068, forward strand.
TCCCGCTCCTCCTCCTTTCGCCGAAGCAAACAAACAAATGAAATGTTCTCAGCTTGGACAGGACAAGGTGTCCTCCTTAATCCAAACCAACGCTCGTCTTTGGCAAGGGGCCCCCGCGAGACTTCTACCCTCACAGCCCTGCAGAGTGCACTCCTGCCCGTGGAGAGCCAGCATGGGGCCGCGGCACCAGGGCTTGCGGCTCTGGAAGTGGGGCCCCTGGACCCCACCGGTCCCGTGCACAGGATCCATCTGACCAAAGGCTGATGTCAGGAGCCCTTGACCTTGGCAGCTGGACCAAGCTCTCTCTGGGGGAGCCTGCGCAGTTGGGCAGCTGGAGATGGCCAGCCAGGCAGCGTCTGGATGAGGTGGACTCATAAAGTCCCTCCCTGCGCTGGATCCTGAGGGTGCCAGGCGCGTGACTGCCCGGGAATTAAGACACGCCTCTGCGGATCTGCCTCTTGACCTGGGGGAACGGGGCGCTTGCCCAGGAGGTGCTGGGAGCCCACGCTTGTCCGTGGCCTCGCGCCTATTAACTCTGATGCTGGGGGGTTGGGGAGCCAGAGGAGAGGCAGTGCGTGGGCTGCCCGGGCTGTGACAGGGTCTCCGTGCATGACATTCACACCCTGTCCCTCCTGGGGACTCACAGAGGAGATTGCGGAACCTCGAAGAAGGCGGCATCCTGGGCCTTCACAGTCACCCAGACAGCCCGCTGGGTGGGGAGGAAACGAGCCTCGGGAGGCTCCTGTGGGCCTAACTCGGTTACACGCTCATTACCCAGCCGCTCTCCCCCACCCCACCCACCCGCTGGGCGAGGGAAGGACTTGGGGCCCTGAGTGAGAAGAGGAGCTGGAACTGGACGGCTCCATCCCAGACCTCAGAGTCAGCCCCCGGACCCCCACAGGGAGCCGGCTCCCACCTGCTCCGGGCTGGTTCCAGGTGCCGGGAACCACCCCCCGGAAGTGGGAGAGGCAGTCCCTGGCACCCCCCAAACCTCCGCACTCAGATGTGTGGTTTGCAGTCCCCAGTGCAGCCTAATGAGAAGCACGTTGTCTCTCGGAGAAGCTGGAGGACAGCTCAGCACCCACTGCCCAAAGGGGCCTCTGAGTCAGCCTGTCCCTTGCGCCCCGCCCCCTCGCCAGGGTCCCCAGGCCTTAGACTTCCCTCCTGGGGGGGGTCATTTGGGAGCCAGATGTGCAGCTGCAGCGAGGGAGACAAGCAGGGGGGTGGGGGCAAGGCCTTGGGGATGAAGCAGATGCTGACAGAGGAACTGCCCCCTCCCCCCCTGCCCCCCCCCCCCCGGCAGTCCCATTGCTGTGTGAGCTCTAGAGCCTCTGAACCTTCCCAGTCATACCCGCAGGGTTGCTGCTGGCTTAAGACCATCCTGGGAGCCCCGGAGAGATGGGGGCTCTCAGAGCATTTTTGGAGCCAAGAGGCAGTGGGTGTGGGGGGAGGGGCTGGCTCTCAGCCTGCAGGAATCCGATGAACCCCTGAGTCTCTGAATGAGGTAGTCCTGTCCCCAACACACACACACACACACACACACACACACACACACACACACACGAGTAGCCCCTCCTTGACAGGGGCTTCCTTCTCTGTCAGTGGCACAGTGCTCCCAAGTCTGCCTACTCAGGTATGCCCACAGGAAACCTGTGTGTGTGTACACACAAGTGGGCCTATGAGTGCGTGCATCCATGTGTGCACAGGAGTGTGTGCATATAGGCGTGTGTATGCTACTGGCATGCGTGTGCATGTGTGTATTCATCCTTAGTCTATCCAATTGCCAATGCTTCCCAGTGAGATCACTCCACATACATCTTTTTTCTTTTTTTTTTTCTTTTTGCTTTTTAGGTCGGCAATGCACAGGGGTTACTCCTGCTCTGTGCTCAGGAATTACCCCTGGCAGTGCTAGGGGACCATATGGGATGCTGGGAATTGAACCCGGGTCGGCCACGTGCAAGGCAAACGCCCTACCCGCTGTGCTATTGCTCCAGTCCCCCATTCCACATACATCTTACATAACAATTAAAATACATCCTGGTTCCACCCCCGGCACCACATGGTCATAACTGGGTGTGACTCTAGAGACCTCCAAACTTTGGGGTGGCCTGTGTGGCCCCTAGCACCGAACCACCAGGACGATTGGCTGAGGGTCATTGGGAGTGTCCTCTGGGATCCTTGAGAAACACTTGGGAGTCCCCCCGCCCCCAAAAAATGTGTTTGAAACCCCATAGGGACTTGAGAGGCAGCTCTATGTAGAACACTTGCCTTGCATGGGTGGCCTTGGGTTTGATCCTTGGCTCACCCCTAACCCTCCCCCCCACACAGGAAAAACCCCACGAACCCAAAATTCAATCAGCACTGATTGAAGTAGGGAAGACTTGTCAGCCGCCCTGGGGGGACTCTTCTGCCAGCAGCACAGCCACGGGCAGCGTGAAGGGCAGTGAGAGGAGAGCCCCCGAAAATCCTGAGGGGCCCCTGAGACAGAGTGGCCGGGATGGTGGGTCCAGTGAGATCCAACACAGGGCAAGAGCAGAGAGTGAGGGCACAGGCCCTGGTGGATGGGCAGTCTCTACGAGGACCTTCTGGGATAGTTGCGTAACTGCATTTGCTTCCAAGCATGAACTATTAGAGCCGGGGTGGGGGGAGTTGGTTACCAGTGAACCTTCACAGAGTTGCTTGTTTCTCCTTCCAGTGCTGGAATCAAACTCAGGGTCCTCACAATCACAAGGCAGAACAAAGTGTGCTTTACAAAACCCAAGTCTATGACATAAACATCAGTCCTTAAAAGTACACATGTAGACTGGAGAGATAGGACAGGGGGAGGACACTTGCCTTGCAGGTAGATGACCCCAGTTCTATCCCAGGCACCATATAGGGCCCCACAGGCACTGCCAGGGTGACCCCTTAGCTCTGAGCAAAGCTGGGTGTGACTTACCCCATCCTCTCCCCTCAAAAACAACAACAACAACACACACACACACAGCTGGAGAGGTTAGAGGGTTAGAGGCAGGGGTTAAAGGCACCTGCCTTGCGTGGGGCAACCCCGGCTCCACATGGTCCCTGAGCATCCCTGAGTTTGGCCTCAAGGCCCGAGAACCACTGGGCAGCCCCAACACTGTAGGGCTCAGCAGCGCTGCATCCCCAGGCCCCTGCATTGAGCCACAAGCCCATTTGGCTGAGAGGCTCCAGGAAGGGCCCCTGGGCCTCCTGAACACCCCAGGGGCCCTCTTCCCAGTGGCCCCCTCACCACCACCAAAGAGCAAACTTCTGGGACTCAAGGCTAGGTTTGTCCATTTCCAAGGCCCTTTAATTTGGGAGGGGGAACAGAACCCTGTGAGGGGAACATTCTGGAGGCTACTCTGCTCCCAGGAACTGGTGAGAAAAGTGAGGTGAGGAACAAGGAAGGGGGCCTGGACCAGTCATGCCCAGGGATGGAGTCCTGCTCCCATCACTGTTGTCCTTCCTTTCTCCAACCTCCACTCACACACACGCACACACACACACATTCATACATATGCACACACACATGCATGCACACATACGCACACACACATGCACACACATGTGCACAGACACACATGCACACACACACACACCATGAGCCACGTGAAGTCACCCACCAAAGGCCCTACGTGACAGACTCTGCACTCCAAATGGGACAGACATTATTTCTTCTTTCCAGAGGGGAACCACAAAGAATGACCATTTCTACTCCGCTGATGGGGAAACTGAGGCTCCAGACACTCAATTGCTGGCTCCTGGCCACCGTCTCTACCCCAGGCAGAGTGGTTCTGAAGCTGCGGGACACTCTGGGCCTCTGCCCTGCATGCCACCCACCGATCCCGGCTCTTGGGTCTGCTGATCCCCTCCCTGCCTTTCCGGCCCCCTCGTCTCTGTCTGCCTGTCTTTGTCTCTCTGTGTTGGTTCTGTCTCTCCGCCTCTCTGTCTCTGTCTGTCTCTCTTTCTGTGTCTCTGTCTCTGGCTCATTTATTTCTTAATAACCACAGTAATGAGAAAAGCTCCTTGTCCAACCCTCCTGGGGAGGGAGACAAAGGAGGGGAGCCCGGGGACGGAGGGGAGGGATAACCTCCCCTCTTGCTCCTGAGAAATTTAATAAAGGGCCTGAGAAAGCGCTGGGCTCCGGGTGGCCAGTACCCTGGGAAAGGGGCAGCCCCTCCCCCACCCAGACCCGGGCTCTGCACAGACCTGGGGTCAGGGGAGGGGACGTCTGTGTGCCGGGCCCCCTTTCTCCTGCTCACAGGCTTTATCTCTGCCCTCCCTGCTGGTGGGAGCAGCTCCCCCAGCTAATCCGTCCCTGAATATGGTCTGGACCAGACTCCCTCCCCTTGACCCAGACCTGTGCTTTCCCAGGAGAGCTCCGGGGACAACCACGCAGGACAGCAGCCTCCAGCTCGCTGGGGTCAGACGACCCACCCCACCGGGCCGGGCAGCGCCTGCAAGGCTGGGCCCAACCTCCCCACAGTGTCTGGGAAGGCCTGAGTCTCCCCCACCCCCATCCATCCCAGCCCTCAGGGAACCCAAGCCAATGTGCCCAGCTGGGCCCGATATCTCCCCAGAGGCCTGGGCCCTATAAAAGTCCAGGGTCCGGGGGCACGGAAGATGAAGATGGTTCAAGGCTCGCTCCACCCCTGGGGGACCTGCTCGGTCAAGACAGGCTCCAGGAGGGCCCGGCCTCAAGGAAGCCCAGGGGTGAGAGCAGGTGAGCAGGAAGGTGGCCTGGGACATTGCAGGGACCCCGAGGGTGAGGGCTGTGGGTGGAAAGGTGAGAAGGGACTTCCTAGAGGACTGGGCTGCTGACAGCAAGGAGACAGGGATGAGACCCAAGTCCAGCGATGCAGGTCCAGTCTGCACAGAGATGGGGGCACGAGGCCGCCCAGACAGCCTCCCTGTGCCAGGACAACCTTACCCGCATCCTGAAGCCATGCTTCAGCAGGGCCCACCCCTGCCCCCTGGTCAGGAGTGGGCAGGGAGGAGCTGGGAGCCTTGGAGGGGAGGTGGGGCTGAGACCCAGCCCAGAGAGAAGGAAAACATGAGTGCCGGTGGCTGTGTCACTGGTGGCTGTGCCACATCCTCAGAGCCATGCTTGGTGTTCCCGCAGAGACGCCAAGAAAGTCGAGACAGAGCAGAGGGAGCCTCGTCGTGGGCGCTGCCGTTGATCATGGTGAGAACCTCAGCTCCGAGTCCTCGTTAAAGGCAGCAGGTGACCCCAGGGTCACAATGCTCATCCAGGCATGACGAGATGCACTTCCTGTCTCGGGAGGATCACAGGGCAGACCAGGAGGGCCAGAAGAGCACAAGCCAACAGAGAGCTCGGGAGCCTGAGCTAGGCCCCCATCCTTTTCCCTCAGACACCACAGGCCGGGGGGCCCACGGGTCCAGCGGCAGCTCAGACCTAAGGGCCACCTGCTGCCCACTAGGTCCCGTGGGCAGCCAGAAATAGCCTGTGCCCTCTCATGCCCCAGCAGAGGGCTGGCCCTCCTTTCCCTGAACCCCTGGCCTGGGCAGAAGAAGGGAGGGAGGGCCACGAGATGGCCATAGACCACGTTCAAGGGGGGCTCTGCATATTTCCTGGCACCTTGGGGAACTGCAGATGACTCCGTCTCTTCAAAGGCTTGCGGAGACCTGGGGCCAAGGGAAGTGTGTGGTGCCATGGGCCGTGAGTGGAAGGCAGACAAACCCAAATTCTGTGAGGCGGAGCTACCAAAGGCCCCCTACAGGCCACAGTGGGCAGGCTGCATCCTTTTCCAAATCCCACAGAGAGAAAAATGAAATATTTCCCAGGTACCCTGTTCCCCATTGTCAAAGCACTTTTTGCCTTTGAAGAGTTTTCCTTGTTCTGATTAATTTGGTCTTCCAATCCTTCCAGACAGGGATTAAAATCTCTGTTGTCTTGGGGCTGGAGTGATAGCACAGCAGGTAGGGCGTTTGCCTTGCACGCAGCCGACCTGGGTTCGATTCCCAGCATCCCATGTGGTCCCTCGAGCACCGCCAGGAGTAATTCCTGAGTGCATGAGCCAGGAATAACCCCTGTGCATCGCCGGGTGTGACCCAAAAAGCAAAAAAACAAACAAACAAAAAAAACCCAAAAAAAATCACAACTCTGTTGTCTAAAAAAAAGAAAGAAAGAAAGAAAGAAAGAAAGAAAGAAAGAAAGAAAGAAAGAAACCCAGAGAGGTGAAGAGCTTTGCCCAAAGACACACAGCCCAAAGAAGTGGATACAGAAGCTGCCTCTCCCAGGTTGTTGGGGGCTGGAGGCTGTATAAACTGACAGAGCTTAAACCGATTCTGAGCTCTCCCCCCCCCCCCCCGTCACCCCTCCCCACCCTGGCAGGCACAGCAGGTGGATGGGCACACCTGGAGTCAGTGCCCATCCCCCCCCCGCCATAGGTTGGGGGCCGGTGGATAAGTGTTTCCACCTTCACTGGAACTGAGACCAGGAAGCAGAATGTCCTGGCAGCTACTAATGGGGGTAACGGAGGAAGGATTTATTTATTTTGCAACAGGAGCTGGGAAGGTCTGGCGTGGGCTGGGTGTGAGGCTGGAAGGTGGAGGGGTGAGCCGCTATCAGTAGAGTGAGGGGTTCCCAGAGCAAGGCCAAACATAGAGGCTTGTCGCGCCCCCAGAGCCAGTTGCCCGGAGGGGCAAGACAGTACTGGGAGGAAAGGCCCTTCCCAGTGTGGTGCTCACTTGAAAGGCTGGCTGGCCCAGGACATCACCAGATCTGTGTCCTGGGACTGGAGAGACACACAAGAGCCTGCAACACACACCCAGCATCATGAAGCCTAGAGTTCGATCCCTGGCATTACCTGGCCCCAGGCACTACCAGGTAAAGCGTTGGTGGCCCCCCACAGCCCTGGACGTAGTGCTGGTGGCCCCCACACTGCTGGGATTAAGCAGTGACCCCTTAGGCCACCACAGCCGGGCTGAGGACAGCTTTGGAGGATAAACTCTCAGGCTCTCGAGCACTACTGGGGCAGCTTCATCCCCCCTTAAGCACAAACACAACTATCTCTTGTCTGTAGGCAGGGTGTCCCCAATAGCTTCCTGGGACTCCCTCCCCCACCCTTCCTCCATGCACAGCTTCAGGAGGGGCTTTCCTGCTCCATCAGGGATCAGCCACCCACAACCGGCATGTTCTGACATGGTTCTCAGGAGCCCACCCCCACGACCTGGCCTCTGGGTCCTGCCGATGAGTCAGCTGTCTATTGCTGGTACCTCCTGGTCCTGGTCACTTGCCCCATGAACCTCTGAGGGCTGCACACGGGGGCTCTGAGTGCGGACAGCGGGGAGATGCTTTGAGACTCAGGGTGGGCAGCCTGAGCAGGAGGGATGCCCTCCAAACATAGCAGTTCCACAATTTTTTGGTTGCAAGGGATGGGGGTGGGCCTCCCAAGAATTTTTCAGGGCCAGGGGGCTACTCCGTTATTCTCCACCACCCGGACAGACAGCTCAATGCGGGGTCTCTGCGTTACTGGGGACCACTGAGGTTACCCCAGAGGGGGTGGGGGTCCTCTAGAGACACACCTGATTGTGTTAGGGAAACATTCATGGCTATGCCCATGATGCTGGGAGGTTCCATTGCTGGGGATGGAGTCTGGGTCCTGCACATGCAAGGCACATACCCCAATACCTCATGTTAGGGGTACACACCTGGGAGTGTTCAGGGTTTACTCCCGACTGTTCAGGATGCTGGGGATCAAACCCTCCCCACTGTCCTATCACTCTGGGCCCAATGCCTTGACTTCTTGCCTCTGCTTCTGCGTGCTTTTCACACGGGCGGAGCATAGCTCTTCTTGCCTGTAGGTGTGTGGCTGTCGAAGCTGAGAAGGATGTATCCCTCCATGCCCTCGCCCAGCCCATGTGGCTGACACCCCTCAGGTCACCGAAGCATGCAGAGCTGACTTGACTGTGGGTCCCCTGCTCCTGGCCCTGAGCTGGTCCCACGGCTCTCTGAGAATGGAGAGCCTGAGAGCCTGCAAGGAGAGCTCTGGAGAGTGGTAGTGGTGCAGGAGTGCCCTGAGGTCCTGGTGTCTGACTGTGTCTCGGGCCCGGGTCAGGCTCCACATGGTAGAGGAGCCAGTGAACAGAGGTGAGGGCAGAGAGGCGGTGGCAGCCCTGTGACAGGGATGGGGGAAGGTCCCAGGCCTCTGCCACTGACCCAGACTCTAGATTGGGGTCCTTCTTACTGGTCTGCTGGGTGGTGAGGGGTCCTGACCTGAATTGTGGGTCTTCTCCCCATGCATGACCACAGCCTGGGGAAGCAGAGGACCTAGAGAATCCTCCCTACACACACACACACACACACACACACACACACACATACACACACACACACACTTGCACACACACGCACATGCACACACATATGCACACATGCACACACAAGCACATGCACATACACACATGTGCGTGCGCACATCCACATGTACACACACACACGCATGTACCCCTCTTCTTGCCTCACCTCTGTTGCTTGGCTTTCCAGTATTCCTGAGGCCACACGCCCTGTCCCCCGAGAGCTCGTGAACTCAGCCCTGGCTAGTGCCGGTGCATCTCCACCAGAGAGGCCCTCAGTTCTGGTCAGACACATGACCAGCCAGTTTGGCCGAGCCCCATTCACCACATTCTCTTCCCTTGGGAACATCTGCTGGACATTCATCCAATTCCCTTCTGACCCGCCCATGTTCCCCTCCCCTTCCCCACCCCATCCTGTTCTGGTCCCGCTCTGTGTTTTCTCTGGGGAAGCGGAGAAGGACACCATCGGCCCCCATGCGGCTGGCACCTGGACAATTGGCTTAAGTAATTCCTGGAGATTTTGGAGACACGAGAGAACTTCCTGAACACCAGGGACTTTAAAACCGGAACAAGAGCCGGAGGGAGACAGTGAAGTCCTTGGTCCTGTGGACAGCCCATGGGTGCTGAGTGTGGGTGGGTGTGGGGGTGGAGGGGGAGTTGGCGGCCATCCAAGGAAGACAGAGATTCCCTGTTAAGGGTCCAGATCCTCTACCTGGACACAGGCCCAAAGGCCACACTTCACTCCCTTATTGGACCATACAGCATCTACTCTGCCATGAGATGCCGAAGGGCCACCAGGAGACCTGGTGGCTGTCCTAGGTCCCGGACGAGGAGCCTGGTGGCGTCAAGGTGGCAGCACCACAGTGAGTGACAAAGGATCTCGAAGGACAGGACAGGGGCCTGAGCTAGCGGCAAATCTGGAAAGAATCCCTGGCAGAAGAGACATCTCAGCTGAGACTAGGAAAAGTGGAGTGTGCAGAGAGGAAGAACCTGGAATGATGCCCCCCCACCCCGGACCTGTGCCCCCCAGAGGTACGGTACCCCCAGAATCTCAGCTGGGGTGGTGCCAAGGAGACCTTTCCTTTCGCTGATAATTTCTAAAAAGAGTGTAGTCCAGAGCAATGAAACCACCAGTTCCCGTGAATGCCCAGTGACCTGAGTGCCCATCCCTGTCAGCGTTCCTTGTCAGCCTGCACCAGACACACGGGGGACTCTGAGACACAGAAGTCACATGAGCACCACAGCCATCCACAGCCATCACCCTGGCACTTGGTCCTCCACTCAGTCTCTTTCTCCCCGCAGACCCCTCTTCTCTCTGCACTGAACCCACGGGGGCGAGTGTGGGAGATTAACCTCCATCCCGCCCCAATAAATGCATCTGCCAGAACTTTCTCCTGCAACCAGTGACGGGTACGTGCACGGACCATTTCGACTCTCTGACACGAGTCCCTCAGTTGGGGCTGAGAGGGTCTCACATCACAGCTGAGGAGACAGATGCACAGAGAAGTCGCTTGACTCAGCTGAGGTGGTACAGTGAGCGCAAGGTGGGAGAACAGCCCCCGTGCCCCACCAGGCCAGGTAGCAGGCACGGCGGGGGTAGTGGGGGTGGGCACTGAGTCCGACAACAACCCAGAGGAACTGCTCTTAATCCCTTCTTACAAACGAGAAAATCCAAGACTCGGAGCTTTGAGCTACTTACCCAGCCCGGTTGCGGCTTCTCCAGAAGTGGGGTCCCGAGACGGAGCTCTCTCTCCTCTGGATCCCATCGGTTCCCTGGGGCCTCTCTCGACGTGGGGTGCAAACGGTTCCCCTGGTGAGCTCTGGGAAGGAGGCAGCTCCAGGAGGAGGGCTGGCCCTGGGACTCGCCAACAGGATTTATGCCCTGTCCAGGGTGGACAGCTTGGCTGCGCGGGGCTCCAAGATGGAACGTATTCCCATTAAACGATTGCAAATGTCAGGCAGCACGGCCTGGAGCTCCCTGCGCACGCACCCAGGCGGCTGGAGGCCAGGCCGCCCAGAACGAACGCGCCCGCTGACCTCATGGTTACTCCTAAAGCAATTAGAGTCCACTAGGGGACCGCGGGTTCCAACCCGAGCCCGGGCAACAGGCTCTGCAGGGGACAAGGGGGCCCCTCCCACCCGAGCCATGGCACTGGGACAGAGGGTGTTGTTCTAATTAATCGAGTGAGATCCGTTCCAACGCAGATGGCTCCAGAAATTACCTGCAGATGTGACTGTGCGCAACCATTTCAGCCGTGCGGGCTGTCACGCAGGCCCGGGGCACCAGGGCCTCTTGGAGCAGGGCTCATTCCAGGCAGCCCCTGCCTCTGGGCAGCGGACACTCGCACTGGCCGCGTCCATGAGCCGTCCCTACCTCTCTTGGGCCTCTTGGCCATCCATTCCTCTTGGGGTGGGGTTGTCTGAGGTCCAGCTGGCAGGATGGGACTTGCCAGGGGTCCTGGCCGGTGCCTCGGGGAGGACTTCTGCAGGGCACCTGGAAGCTGAGGGGGTCCTCCCTGAGACAGCCCTGCAGCCCGAGGCCCCCTCCGTGTGCACAGCAAGGCCTCTCAGGGCTGGGACCACAGGGCACATTTGGTTTGTGGGAGAGAGAGGAGGTGACAGGGAGAGCTCCAGGTCCACGCTGATGCTCCAGCATCCATGAGGACATTAACAGAGTCTTCGCTCGTCGCTGGTTTCATCCCCGCAGGGCTAAGCGTTGATCCTGCTGGCAAAGAAGAACATCTCAATCATCCGTTGCCGCCATGTGTGGGGAGCTCTCTCTCCAGTGCCCGGTGCCGCGGGACTTGAGGAGGAGTTGAGTCTGATAGGGCGGCGGAGGCACGCAGAGGAGGTGAGCAGAGCAGCCCTGGGGGCCCCTGGGGGCCCCAGCGCAGCAGAGCCTGAGGAGTACCACGTCTCGGGGCCTGGGCGGCTGAGAATGGCCAGGAGAGGCCCAGAATTTCCCCCAAAAATAAGTGACCAGAACCGCCGGGTGCTGGGAAGGTAAAGGGAGGAGGAGAACTTTCTAGAACAAAAGTGAGGAGAAGCCTGGGTGGTGGCAGGAGACCGGTAGTGGATGGTCAGTGAGGAGGTGATCACCACAGGGACGAGGATGTGTGGACTGGGGGTCTTTAAGAGACTTTTGGGGAAGAGAGACAGCATGGGTGGGCTGACGTCACATGGGTCGGCGAAAGTCTGGGAGGGGACTGGCTTGTTGGGGGGGGGGGGTACCATGGCTGTGTCTTGGGGCTGATGCTCAGGGCAGGGGAGGGCAGGAGAGCCCGGGCAGTGTGGGGAGAGGGAGGCGCTATCGGAGGCTAGTCATTTCCCTCCATGTTTTGTTTGTTTAGGGCCACACCCGGCAGTGCTCAGGGGTTACTCCTGGCTCTGCACTCAGGAATTACTCCTGATAGTCTTGGGGGATCATACAGGATGCCGGGGATTGAACTCAGGTCGACTGTGTGCAAGGCAAGCACCTTATCCACTATACTATAGTTCCGGTCCCTGTTTCCCGCATTGGATAGGAATTCTTCACATCAAGTCAGAATGCCCGACCCCACCCACTCCTGTTCACTTCTGCCCAGCACAGGGAAGAAGGGGGGCAATGTCTGGGGAGGTTCAGCGTGCTTTGAGGGGGACTGCTGTTCAGAGGCAGGCGATGGAGTGTTTCCTGACCCACAGCGTGCCCGGTGCAGCCCAGCCTTCAGTTGAACCCTCACCCCTTCACGTCTCCACCAGCTCATCACCGCCCTCCCCGCAACTTCCTGCTACTGTCCACCTCCCTGCCCCTGAAGCCCCCACTTCTCCACCTCCACTCTGAGATTTCAGGCCATCAACAGTCCTTCTCACCCTCTACAAAGATTCCTGCCAGACCAGGCTGGGTGGTAGTTGTTTGCCAGGAATATGTGAGATCCTGGGTTTGATTCCAGTTCTGGAAAAAAAAAAAAACACAAAAAGTTCTTGTTCTTCCATCTGGGAATACCCCTGAGCCCGAGGCCTGAGATATAAGTGGTGGGCTGAGCACAGTTTTGTACGAATGAGGTCAACACCACCGAAAGTGACCCCAAGCACAAAGCCAAGAGTTGCCTCTAAGCACTGTTGGGTGACTTCCCGTCTTCCCCCAAAAAAGTATTGTTCAAGCTATGTTCTTCCCTCTTGAATGTCTGTCTACATTCTTTCCACACCTCAATTCTTTCAGACGTGGTGACCCTCAAACCACTACAGCCGGCCTTTCCCTCACCCAACCAAGGCCACTGTTTGATGCCATCTTCATACCTCTGGCCCCATGCCCATCTCCTGTCCTGAAGCCTCCTCCTTGACTCTTGGCCCCCACTCCTCTGCGCCTCTGGCTGCTATGGTGTCAGGTTGGGCCCGATCCCCAGCGTGAGATGCCCAGTCAAGCTCCTCCCAGCTTTGACTTCACTCTGCTGGTTCTCCCAACCTCATGAGGCTCATCCTGACATCCAAGCCCGCCCACCCAGGATTCATGGGGTTGGATACCTTCTTGTGTTCTTTTCTTTCTTTCTTTTTTGTTTTTGTTTTAGTTTTTGTTTTTTTTGAGTCACGCCTAGCGATGCACAGGGGTCACTCCTGCTTATGCACTCAGCAATTACTCCTGTTGGTGCTCGAGGGACCAAGTGGGATGCTGGGAAGCGAACCCAGGTCAGCCTTATGCAAGGCAAATGCCCTACTGTTATCGCTCCAGCCCCCCTTCTCATGTTTTTTTCCTCGTGTTTGTTGGTTTATTTTCAGGCACACCTAGCAGTGCCCAAAGTCTACTCCCACAGTGCTCAGGAGACAAGGCCATGCCAGAGATCAACTCCGGCCCTCCTGTATGCAAAGTCACCTCCTGTCACTCAACTAGCCATAGGGACTATCTGCTCACTGAGAGCTGCCCCCACCCCCAGGACCCTGCCTTCACCGCGCCATCAGGCCACTTGACTCTGCCTGCAGAGTTCCTCTGGATTGAGCCTCCCATCTTTGCTGCGGCCTCTTGGCTGATCTCACACCTGCGCAGTCTCTTAGTCCTCTGCCCACAGCCATCCTGCACCTCACCTGCGTGGAGCCCGCATGGGCCTGCATGGGCCTCATTCGCTTCTCTCTGACCACTGCCCTCCTGCTTCCTTCTGAGCACTCACAGCTGGTTCCAACAAGGGCCTTCCGGAAGCTCTCCACATCATCAGCAGCTTTCAAATATTGGGTTCAAGGGACTCCACTGCACCCTCAAAAACCGGGGACCTCAAAGGGAGTGGAGAGAGACAGAGACAGAGACAGAGACACACACACAGAGAGAGAGAGAGAGAGAGAGAGAGAGAGAGAGAAGAGGGAGAGAGAGTAAAGAGAGAGGGAGGGAGGGAGGGAGGGAGGGAGGGAGGGAGTGAAAGGGAGAGAGAAAAGTGCCTGCCATAGAGGCAGACTGGGAGTGGGGGCTGGAAGAAGGGAAACTGAGGACATTGGTGGTGGGAAATGTACATTGCTGAAGGGATGGATGTTGGAACATTATATGACTGAAACCCAATCATGAACAACTTTGTAGCTGTGTATCTCATGGTGATTCAATTAAAAAAAATTAAATGGGGCTGGAGCGATAGCACAGCGGGTAGGGCATTTGCCTTGCACGCGGCCGATCCAGGTTCGATTCCCAGCATCCCATATGTTCCCCCTGAGCACCACCAGGAGTAATTTCTGAGTGCAGAGCCAGGAGTGACCCCTGAGCATTGCCAGGTGTGACCCAAAAAGCCAAAACTTAAGCAACAAGAAAACAGAAACAAACAACCGGGGACCTCACGAGCTTGTGTGTGACGTCTTGATGGTTGTCGCCACCAACGACTCCTGAGGAGGAAATGGAATCTGTGGCTGTCTCAGCCCCCAGCACTGGGCATGCCCTGGGCCATGGAGTGTCAGAGCGATGAGGTCGACCCTGTCACAGGCACCTGAGAACTTCCAGCCACAGAAGAGGAGAGCAGCAACGACAATAGCATCTTAGCAGAAAGGCCCAGCTGCGTCCTTCTCTCCCGGTATGCCCATGTTCTTTGTCGCACAGGCCCGTCTAACTGGTCCCTTTGTGTGCTCCTCCCCCTACCCCCACTCCCACATGCCCAGTCAAGCTCCATGCAGGAAGGCGTTTATACACCTTGTTTGCCTCCCCCAGCAGGTGCTCAAAACAAGTCTTCGAGGCTAGAGTTGTGGCTCAGCAGTAGAACGTACTGGCTTGCTTGTGGGGTCGTGGGTTTAATTCTTAATACTGGGCGGGGCAGGGGAAGGATATTTGGTCGTCTGCCTCATGAGCTGGGGGAGAAGGCAGCCGGAATAGAGAAGGGATCACCAAGTCAGTGATGGTTGGAGGGATCATTCCGATGGGAGATGTGTGCTGAAAGTAGGTTAAGGACCAAACGCGATAATATCTCAGTATCTGTATTGCGACCACAGAGCCTAGCAAGCTACCTGTGACATATTCTGTGTAAACTCACACAAGGTGGGGGGCACGGCACCCACACGGCGGCGGCTCTATCTCTCCCGCCACCCGCGTTCGGTAGTCTCACCCTTCTCTCTCTCTGCTCCCATCTCTCTCTGTTTCTCCTCGTCTCTCCTGTCTCTGCTCCCATGCTACTTCATTCTCCTTCTCCATCCCCCTTCATCCTCCTCTTCCTTCTGATCCTCTCTGAACTTCTGCTTCTTCCTCCTGCCCCAGCCCGCTCCTACAGTATAGTTAAATTCTCTCTCCATGAGGAATTGGGGAAACAATTACACATAGGTGTGGTCACAATCAATAGGGGTGGAGATCAACAGGGGTAGAAATCTTAGCCTCAGGGAAGACCGCTCCTAGGATAGATCCTTCCTCAACAGGAGGACCCACCCTAGAGCAGAATCCCATGGGCGTGCCTCTCCTCTCCTTGTCCGACAAGCATACAAGAATATAAATCATTTTGTATGGATACAGTAAGAAATATCTTAAACTTATAGAATTGCTCTCCTAGGGCCATCTCGATCTCAGACTACAGTGCTCAGGCCAGATAGTCTTTCCCACCCCTAGCAGGATCCTAGTCTTGTCGTTACCTTGGATCATGACAGCATTTGTCTATGATCAAACTCTTAACTTATAGTTAAGAATCGTGGCACCTTGGCCTGGCCCATTTCGCTGCCAGGGTAGCTCACTGCTTGCCCTGGGTCCATTCAGTCCCTCGTCGGGACCCTGCTTTTGGGGTGTTAGGAACTATGGGCAACTGAGGCTTAAGTCGAGAAAGATGATGCCCGGGAGTGAATAATATTCAAGGCCAATCAAATCCTAAATTACAAAGCATAATGTTAACGGTCTTTCTGTATCTATACAAAAAGGATATTACCTTAAAGGTAAACTATTCATAAGGCATAAGGAGAGGAGAAAGGCAATATTTCACTCATACATATAAAATCATAGATTTCTGGGAAACTGATCTTACAAATTAACAAAGTCTGATTAAGGGGAAAGCTGATTAACTGGGTGGGAAGAAGAGCATAGGAAAGACTGTTTACATGTTTACATGTAAACACAATGGAAGTGGAAGTGCCTCTGGAGCACTGTGGTGGGTGTAACCAGATTGATGGGTGTAACCAGATTAATGGGTGTAACCAGATAAAACCTAAGCTTCTTGAAGGACAAAGCAATGTTACCCAACAATATTCGATATGCCAAAAGCAGTAACAATAACGGGTCTCATTCCCCTGACCCTGAAAGAGCTTCCAATACGGCACCGTTGGGAAGGACGAGCAAGGAGAGGCTGCTAAAATCTCAGGGCTGGGATGAGTGGAGATGCTACTGGTGCCCGCTCGAGTAAATCAACGAACAATGGGATGACAGTGATACAGTGATACAGTGATCTATATTGCAAACCATAATGCCCAAAAGAAGAGAGAGTATGGGGGAAATTGTCTGCCATGAAGGCAGGGGGAGGATGGGAAAGGAGGGGTGGTATCCTGGGGACATTGGTGGTGGAGAATGTGCAGTGGTGGAGGGATGGGTGTTCGATTTCCTGTTTGACTGAAACTCAAAACAGGAAAGCTTGCAATTGTATCTCACGGTGATTCAATTAAAAAAAAAAAAGCCAGGAAGGGATGGGGGGGGGAGGGCGGGGAAATACTGGGTGGGGGTGGGGTGGGGAAGGAATAGTTTTTTATTGAAAGTCACCGTGGGGGGTGAAGTTTTAAAATGTTCTGCGTAGAGAAGAGAGCACCAAATAAAGGGTGTTGTGAGGACCCTCCCAGGGTGGGAGAAGCATGCTAAAAGTAGTCGATAGACCAAACATGATTGCCACTCAGTGCCTCTCTTGCAAAACACAGTACCCAAAAGAAGAGAGAGAGAACAAGGGGGAATGCCCTGCCACAGAGGCAGGGTGGGAGGGGGGGGTGCTGGGACCCGTGGTGGTGGAGGATGGGCACTGGTGGAGGGATGGGTACTTGATCACTGTATAACTGAAACCCAAGCACAAAAATTTGTAAGTCTGTAACTGTACCTCATGGTGTTTCACTAATAAAAATAAATAAATAAAATGTTCTGCGTTCTGGGGAGTAAATCAGGATCCTGGGGTGCACCCGTGCTTTATTATTCCCTCCTACCTGCCCCCCCCCCCCCCCCCGCCCAAGCTTCGGCTGTGCACAGTTACAGCACTTGTGACGCATGGCAGACATTGGCGCCCGAGATTCCTTAAGGAAAGCCCAGTGCTGCTGGGCTTGCTCGGGTCTGTGGGTTGCTGTCAGGCCAAGTGCGCCAAGTGGGTGCTTGGCCCCAGAGCTTTCCCGTGCCCTGTCGCTCCCGAGTGACGCCAAGCACAGGTCTAAATTCAATCCTGACTAATGGTGACAGGGACCCAGGGTATAAGTGTCAGCGACTCCCCGTCTCTCTCACAGACCGGGCCCCGGGATTGATGCATGACTGGCTGGAGAGAAGGAGAAGGTGGAGTCCTCTGGGAGGCCTGAGCTCGCCCCCTCCATGACTGGCCGCCAGCTGGAGGTGGGCAGGCCCGGGTCAGGGGCTTCACGGGCATATGATTCCCTGCACAACGGGTAAGACTCTGGGGTACTGGCACACTATGGGGGGGATAGCAATGATTTCAGCAGACAGTTGAACTAGACAGGCCCTGGATGACCCTGGGTGGGGACAGAGTGGGGGGTGGAGATGAGAGGAACACACTCACAGGGTCAGCCAGGAAGTGGCACGCGTAGGGTCCCCAGAACCCCTGTCTGCTTCAGGGACGCGGAAGCCTGTGCCAGGTCTCCCCCTCCCACAGAGAGCTGGACTGGAGGGAGGCGTTGACCATGCGTGGAGCCGCACTCTTACTCTGATGGTTCCACGGCAGCTGTCGCCTCTGTGGTAGGAGGGGAGGTGTCCTACCTTTCTGCAGCACAACTTGAAGTTCTGGGTTTGAGGCTGGAGAGATAGCACAGTGGTAGGGCATTTGCCTTGTACACAAGCGACCCACGTTCAATCCCCGACACGCCATATGGGCTCCTGAGCACCACCAGGTGCTTTATTACTTCCTCCTACCTGCCCCCTCTCACAAGCTCCAGTTGTGCACAGTTACAGCACTTGTGAGGCGTGGCAGACATTGGCGCCCAAGATTCCTTAAGAGCAGAACTGCTGGGCTTGCACAGGGCCTGTGGGTCGCTGTCAGGTGGTCGCCATGTGGCCTCCTGAGCACCCCTGAGCACAGAGCCAGGAGTAAGCCCTGAGCATCACTCAGGGTATTCCAAAAACCAAAACCAAACAAACAAAAAACTAAAATTCTGGGGCTGGAGCGATAGCACAGCAGGTAGGGCGTCTGTCTTTCATGCGGCTGACCCGAGTTCAATTCCCAGCATCCCTTATGGTCCCTCAAGCACTGCCAGCAGTAATTCCTGAGTGCATGAGCCAGGAGTAATCCCTGTGCATTGTGGGTGTGACCCAAAAAAGACAAACACACAAACAAAAAACTTTAATATTCTGGGCCTATCTGGGGTGGGGGATAGGGTGGGTCATACCCTGTGGTCTTCAGGGGCTACTCTCAGCTTGGGGCATGGGGAACAATGCATGCCAAGCATGCTTTCAGTCCCTGACCACTTCTCTGCCCTCTCTGGCCCTAAGTGATCGCCCTACTCTAGTCTCTGTAGCCAACCCGACAATGACACGTGTCTCTGCCATCCCACCCCCTTTTCTTTCCCTTTTTCCAACAAAGACAACGTGGTGCAGAGAGTTCCCAGGGCAGGGGAAGGGGTCCAGAATCTTCCACCACCCAGGAGAAGTGAGGCCCCCGCTGTCTGGGAGCGGCAGCGGGGGAGCCCGAGGTGGGGGACTCGAGGGGACGGGCCATGTCCTTGATGTGGTGGCTGGTCCCAGCAGGGCAGTGGGACTGTCGCCACTGTCCTGGGGCTTGGCTGGGACCGCAACCCACCATTTCCGCTGGTGTGGCAACGCGGCTGGGTCTGGGACTGGCAGCCAGGCAGGGCTGGGGAGGGGAGGAGGCTCTGCTCTGCTGGCCCAGGCCCTTTGTCGCTGACCCAGGAGTCCCCTCCTGTCCTGTTTCATGTCCATCACCCAGTTCAGTTCCTAGAAAGTTAGCCGGGGACCAGCGTCCGCCCCTGGGAGGGGAGCAAACAGCCTCCGGGGCTCGGGGCCACAGCTGAGGACCAAGCGCTGCGCTTAGAGCAATGAGCTCCTTTCACTTTAACTGTCCAGATTTCACAGGCAGGGCAGAGGTGACGCTCAAGGCTCCGCGGTCCCAAAGGATAGAGCCAGAAGAATGTAAAGCTTGTGGCCATTCCAGAACACCTGGGCCACCCGCCAGCTCTAACCCCGGCCACCCCTGCACTCCACACACCCCATCAAGCAGGGCGGTGGTAAAGGTCTCCGCAGCAGCATGTCTGAGCCCCTCTGAGCAGGCAGGGATGGAAGGAGGCATCAGGAGCGGGGATGCTTAGTCTGAGCACTAGGCCCTGCAGGAAAGGGAGCGAGAAAAGGCCACAGAGAAGGGATGGGAATAAGGGGCGTGAGCAGGGCTTGGGGGGAAACAGGGGTGTGAGCAGGGCTTGGGGGATACAGGGGCGTGAGCAGGGCTTGGGGGGAATCAGGGGTATGAGCAGGACTTGGAGAGATACGAGGGTGTGAGCAGGGCTTGGGGGATACAACGGTGTGAGCAGGGCTTGGGGAGATACAGGGGTGTGAGCAGGGCTTGGGGGATACATCGGTGTGAGCAGGGCTTGGGGAGATACAGGGGTGTGAGCAGGACTTGGGGGGATACAGGGGTGTGAGCAGGGCTTGGGGAGATACAGGGGTGTGAGCAGGGCTGAGGGGATACAGGGGTGTGGGCAGGGCTTGGGGAGATACAGGGGTGTGAGCAGGGCTTGGGGAATACAGGGGTACTCCTTTCCCACAGCTGGAGTGGAGGTGAGCTGAGGCCCAGAATCCTGCTAGCAGCAGGTGAGCGTGACCACAAGTCTGTCCTGGAAGACGAGAAGGGGCCGGAGCAGGCGGCAGCATCATAGCACTGGGATTGGCAGGTGGCCGCTGTTCAGGCGTCCAGGTACCATCCTGTGGCAGGGGCTGGCGGCAGCTGGGGAGGCAGGGAATGAACGAGGCCAGATTCTCCTTGCTAAGCAGGGCATCTGCACCACGCAGCCTCCCCCGGGCTGGAACAGGGGCTGCCAACCCCTCAGCACTGACGTACGGGAAGCACAGGGGTTGGGGTGGAAATCGAGCAACGGGCCAGGCTGGGGAGCCTGGGAAACAGGGGTCATCGCCCAGGAAGCCTCTGGCACGAGGTCAGGGGCAAGTGAGCCACGGATAGGGGCCCCAGGGAGAGAGCCACCAAAAGCTACTTCTGCCCCCCAGGAAGTCCTGGGAATGCTCAGATGCACCTGGGGTGCCCTGCTCAGGGTCAGGCTCCAGGAAAGCTTCGTTTCTTAGACAGACCTTTGCAGCTCTGCGAGACCCCCATGGGGCTCAGCCAAGCAGCACCCTCAGAAGGTTCAGGTTCTGCCTGATTCGAGGGAGGGAGGGAGAGAGGGAGGGAGGGAGGGAGGGAGGGAGGGAGGGAGAGCGTTTCCATTTCTTCTGTGCTGGGGGTGCGCTAAATGCTGGGGAAAGATGTCACGCTTGGAGACCATCTGGGGAAAGGCCTCTGGAGCGGTTCCTTTCATTTATGGAACTGACAACTCAGGAGAGGGGGGCCTTTGGCAAGTACAAAGGGTGATGGCCCAGAAAAGAATCAAAGTCTTAATAGCGGGCCCGGCTGGCACTGTCCAGCAGCCCCCGCCCTGGGGTTCGTGTGGCCGGGAAGCCTGATGTCTCTGTTTCAGCAGTGGGATCAAAACCAGCTTTCAGAGCAACATGCGCCAAGGGCAATTTTTAGCACAGACGTAACTTTCTAGTTCCTTTTTCCTACCCCCCCCCCTTTTTTTTTCAGTTGCCTTTAAAGAGGCCGCAGAGAGCTGAAAAACAAATCCAAGTTTAAAGAGACAAGTGCAAAAACGCAAAGCGGGCCAGGGACAGAGCCGCCAGCTGGACAAAATGTGTCTGCGGGGCTGCGTCCTCGCCTGGCAGGTGCCGGGGATTTATGGGGGCGCTGGCAGACGCTTCATCACGTTACAAGCCAGCTCAGGAGACCCTCATAAAACTCTGCTTATATGAAAGAACAAACTAGCTGATAAAAGTCAGCTGCTGCCTCTAACCTCACTGCAGGGACGGCCGCTGAGCGGTGGATTTACGAGTCGGCTCTGTGCAGAGGAAGATGGACTGCACACATCCGAACGGGGCAGAGCCAGCCTGGAAGCCTACGGGCCACCCTGCTCCACCCTCCCCATCACTGACCCCCACGATGGGGATCGGGCACCGCCCTCCCTGCCATTCACAGCACCACCTTTAGGAGAGTGGCTCCTCCCTCTGCCTGGCCCTGGACCTCTGCAGTGGCCTAACATCAGCAATGGGATCATGCTGGGCACATAACGATGACGGGGTCTGGGCGGACAGGCCCTCTGCCCCTCTCCAAACTGCACGGAGGGGCTGGGCGGATGGTGCTGGGGGGCCCATTGGGAGTGGGTAAAGCGGGTGCCAGAAGGCAACAAAGGGAGCAGAAGGGGTGCAAAGGGGAAGGTCTTGAGGCTCGTTTTGTCCCTAGTAAAGGGCGATCTTGGCGACTCTGCCAGGTCTCAGGACTTTCCTTCGCTCCGTGGAGAAGCCAGGGAGCCTTCCAGGAATAATGGTGAGGGGGGAAAGGCCAGTCATTCCCCAGACGGACAAGCTGTCCCCTCCCAGCCCTGGCACAGACGCCGAGGCCCCAGGACTCAGGCCAGCCCTCTGGACGACAGGTGTGGAGCGCACTATAGAACCCTGGCCACCGAGCCGGGCCGTGGCACCCCACAGAAGCTGCAGTCCTTTCTCGTCACACTGCAGGAGGTGCCCCACATCTCAGCCGGCACGTTTATCAGAAGCAGATCTAAGGGCGGGGCCTGAGGAGGGTGTGGGTAGCAGAGGCAGGATGATGGGGGAGCTCTTAGAGCCCCCCAGTCTTACACAAGCAAATGTTCAGTTGCCTCGAGGGAAGGGAAATGAGTAAGTGCATGAGGACAATCCTTCCCCAGTGGGGCCCTGCACTCTGCACTGTGTCCAAGCAAACATCTCATTTACTCTAAAAATAAATTCGTTCACATTTTGTTTTATTTGTATTTATTTTTGGTATTGGGGTCACACCTGGCGATACTCAGGGCTGACTCCTGACTCAGGAATTACTCCTGGCAGTGCTCGGGGGACCATACAGAATGTTGGAGGCTCAAACCCCGGTCAGCCACGTACAAGGCAAGTGCCCTACCCACTGTACTGTCTTTTAAATTTTAAAAGAACAATAAGAAGATGGCATTTTAATCGTGTAAGTGGAAAGCTAAGAAGGAAAAAAATTAGAATAATATTATCGAGCATCATAAACAGGAGTGTGTCTCTCTAGCCATGATGGCTTATTTCCATGAGGGATGTTTAAAAAGCTGTTTACTTACACACAAGCGACTTCCAGGACCCAATGTACCACCTCCTTCTGTGGTGCCCGACAAGCCCAGGAGCTTCCCTACGCAAGGTGAGGGCTCTGCTGTGGCACCCAGACACCCCGGGCTCACCCACTGCGTCAACCCCAGGCCTCACTTCAGCTGTTCTTCCATGCCAGCATGAGCTCACCTGCTCTGCGACTAGTATTTGTAAGGGTAAAAGCAGCCGTCGACTTTCCGTCTCTTCATGTCCCTCTTTCTCAGAGTACTCCTGTGCAGGGAGAGCCCACCCCAGAACCTCAGCCCCCAGGCCCTTGGCAGAGGTCCAGGTAGTGGTCACATGATGGGACCACCAGTTCTCACCCTGACAGGACTCCGTTTGCTTTGGGACGGCCACACCCGAGAGCCTGTTAGACATGCACAGCAGGCTGGATAGTGCATCTGGCAGGACGCTGGCCTTTGCACAAAACCAGCCGGGGGTTGATCCCTGGCACCACATCCAGGAGTGATCCCCGCGAGCCGCAGTTTGTACCCCCAAACGAAAAAAAGCAATGCAGATTCTAGGGCCTCCCTCGCCCCAGGCCCTCAGAACCGGAATCTAAACTTCAGAGGACCCCGGGGATTCAAATGCACATAAAGCCGGACAAGTTCAAGCTTAAAGGCTTTGGTGGAACTGTTCCCTGGCCAGGGTTCTCCAACCTCCGTCCCTACAGCATGAGGCCCGAGACTCAAATGTCTTCCAAGTCACATTTTATTTGTGATCATCATGCATAGATTTGTGGGGCTGGAGTGGTAGCATAGCGGGTAGGGCATTTGCCATGCACACGGCCGACCCGGGTTCAATTCCCAACATCCCATGTGGTCCCCTGAGCACTGTCAGGAGTAATTCCTGAGTGCAGAGCCAAGAGTAACCCCTATGCATCACCGGGTGTGACCCTCCCCCCAAAAATCATGTATAGATTTGTACATCCTATTTATACAGTCCTAATTTATAATTATGTTATTTATGTATAATTATTATGATAGATTTGAAATTCTTGGGAGAACATATACTCCATTATTAATATGTTGTTAGGTGGACAATGTGCATACTTATTTTCTATAAATACTTCCATTTTTCACAATCAGAATATATTCTCTTCATATAGGTAGAAAAAACAAGATTTGGGAAAATATATTAACAATTTAAGTTATGATTGGGGCTGGAGAGATAGTACAGTGGGGAAGGCTCTTGCCTTGTATGGCTGGCCCGGGTTCCACTCCCAGCACAATACATGTTCCCCCAAGCAGAACTAGAGGTGATTTCTGCGTGCAACTCTAAGGGAACTGGAGAGACAGTACAGCAGGGAAGGTGCTGTCTTTGCACTGGCCAACCTGGATTCAATCCCAAGCATACCATATGTTCCCCGAGCACAGACAGAAGTGATCCAGGAGAAAGAAAGAAACAGAGGGAGGGAGGGAAGGATGGAGAGAGGGAGGGAGGGATGGATGGAAGGAGGGAGGGAGAGAAGGAAGACTGGCTGGCTGCGAGGGATTAAGGCACTTGGCTTTCACTAGACCTGTCTGATCCCCAACACTGCATATGGACCCCTGAGCACTGCCAGAAGTGATCTCTGAGCACAAACAGATGTACCTCACCAACTAAAAATAAAGGTATGAGGGGCTGGAGAGATAGCACAACGGGTCGGGCGTTTGCCTTGCACGCGGGCGACCTGGGTTCGATTCCCAGCATCCCATATGGTCCCCTGAGCACCACCAGGAGTAACTCCTGAGTGTAGAGCCAGGAGTAACCCCTGTGCATTGCCAGGTGTGACCCAAAAAGCAAAAAAATAAAAATAATAATAAATAAAAATAAAGGTATGAGCTGGGGATATAGTTCAGTGGTAGAGTATTAGCCTTGCATGTGTGAGGCCCTGGGTTCAACCCCAGGCATCACACACACACACACACACACACACACACACACACACTGGGGCATATGCAGGAGCTGGGAGACAATACCAGCAGCAGAAGTCAGAAGCCCTGAGCAACAAACAAGGTGAGGTCCTAAATAAAAAATAAATAAAAATGCATGTGTTTGGGGTGGGTGCCCAAGAAATGGTCAGGGACCTCAAGGTCACTCCAGGTGATGCTGGTCAAAAGGGCCATGGTTCCACTCTGGGGCCAGGGATGCGGAGCTGCTGGGTTGTCTACAGTGCCGGGACTTCCAGGGCACCTGGTTGGTAGTTTGGGGCCCAGGGCTCCACCGCAGGGCCCAGTACACTAACCCCCCTGGTACCTGCCTGTTAAATACAGGGCCACTCCCAGAGTGCTGGGAATTGCACTCAGCCTTGCACACATAGGCAGGCAGAGAGCCCCTGCTCTCTCCCTCGTCCCGTGTTAGATGTATTTTGGCTTTGGGGCCACACCCAGCAGTGCTCAGAGCTTGTTTCTGGTGCTGTGCTCAGGGACTACTCCTGTGGGGATTCATGGTTCTGGGGAACAAACCCAGGTCAATCATGCGCAAGGTAAGCGCCGTCTCTCTCTTGCTCACACACTGGTTTGAGGTAGGAGTGTTTACCACTGATACCGTGTATATATTTTTCAATTTGTGAATATGGACGCTGAAAAGGGCATATACCAAAACATCCGACAGAAGTCTTGTGTCTTTCTACATTTAAATATTTTCCACAATCTTCCTACAAGTTTAAAAAGCACGGATCACTTTCATAGTAAGGGGGGAAAAAATAAAAACAAAAACCCAAAGTCATTTTCATTTTTGCAAACACCTGTATTCTTTATTTAGTTCCTTTCCTTCCAGTGACCCAGATTTTCACAGCCACCAAGGGAACTGCCAGGTCTGGAATCCCCAGAGCCATGCCACAGGTGAGGGCACCAGTCTCAGGAACGGCCCCACGTGATGCTGGGCGTCTCCCACCCACACTGCTACTCCCATACCACAGGAATGCGGGAAGTCAGTGCCACTTCCGGTGAGAAATCCGGTTCAGGAGTGGCCTCTTCCCAAAACACCTGCAGGACGAAGTATTTGCGCCACACCGCTGCCCCCTTGTGGCGGCACCCGGCAGCAGAAACTGTCTTGGTGACAGGGAGCAGCTGCAGTTAAAATCCCTTGTCCCTTCGCCTTTCCATCCCCAGAGCTTCGTGTTCTTGCATCGAGATACTGACACTGGTACCACAAAACCTGGTCCAGGTGTCAACCAGACTCAGAGCTTCGGCTGATGCTGGCGGTACTGCCTCGACTGGCCCTTTCCTTCCCATCTCTTCTCAGCTGCTGCTTCTCGCCCAGCCCAGCCTTTCCTGTGTGTGCTCCAAGAAGCCAGGGTCTAATTACTGCTGGGTCACAATCTTGCATGCGTGTGCGTGTGTGTGCGTGTGTGTAAGGATGTAAGATTTCTATGACAATTCAGTGAGGCTACAGCAGCAAATAAAAGGAGCCAATGCATTCTGAAACGAAGTATCAAGCGAGGAGTAAGTGGCATATGGAAAATGTTTTAGGCAACGTCACATACTTGTATTTAACCGAAAGAAATGAAGCCGCCAAGAGGAGAAAGGAAGAAGCTGACCTGGTTCCATTTATCTCCATAGGTGGGTGCTGAAGAGAAAGCTTAGTGTTTAAACTGAAACTTTAGGAGACTATCAGAAGAGAAGGCATGTTTGGGCTGAAGTGTCAGTGGGTAAGGAAGGCATCTGCCTTGCACGCAGCAAACGTGGAGTCAGTCCCCGGCCAGAGCCCTGCCAGGAGTGATCCCTGAGCACAGCTGCCCTTTGAACTCAAGAAAAGTCCTCTTAGCTATGACCTGGTATGGAATGCCCCACACACCCAATCAGAAGCAGCCGGCACCACCAGCTCTCCCCAGAACCTTCGAGGCTGTGGGCCTTAATGTCAAATGTGTCCACTTGTGTGACTGACATTTCCTTCGAGACGTCCAAGTGTAGTCAGTCTTCAATTGTGTCCTCTGGTCTCCAGATCAACACACCGCTTTCTTATTTTTCCAGAAAGAAGGAAACGCTGATCAGGATGTCTGAAATGGGATGAGAGAGAAAAGAAAAATGTGGCATTCCACTTCTCCATAATACACCGGCACTACTCCTCACATCTGGAACAGAGTCGACAATTACAGCAGCTGTGAATACAGCAGCTGTGGGACGGGCACTCAATAGACTACAACTCTGCTGATAAGAAAATGAAGTGACCTGAGCTGACCATGGCAGTGAGGGGGGACCCTGAGACACGGCTGGATGGAAATGGACACTGGCAGGTGTGGTGTGAAATGTTGAGTGCTGGAAGGCACAGAAACTAAAACTGAAAACTGAAGAATTTTCGTTAAAAGATGAAACAGTGTTGTTGGGGACAAAATGGAGTGATCTGGCAGTGGTTGCAGTAAGGAATCAAGTGAGAGAATCAAGGATGATTTCAATCACATGCAGCACAGAAGTAACTAAAGCAAACGAATGTAACACAACAAAGCTCCGAAGACTCAGGAAAAATCATGGTTGGTGATTGTCAGAGGAAAAGGGAGCTGTCAGGGAGGATGGGTAAAGGGTCCTTCTGGCGGTGGGAGTGGTGGACCCTGTACTCATACAGAGGCAGTGACATGCCAAACTCTGGAAATTCTGCAATGCTGGAATTCAATCCTGTTTTTCTATGTCAAAAAAGAATTTCAGACTTTAAAAAAAAATACAGGGATGTATTTTAAAAATACAGGCGGGCTGGAGACACAGCACAGCAGGTGATGCACTTGCCTTGCACACAGCTGACCTGGGTTTGGTCCCCAGCTCCGCATCGGGTTCCATGAGTCCCGCTAGGAGTGACCGCTGAGTGTAGAGCAAGGAGTACGCCCTGAGCACAGTCGGGTATGGCCCAGAAACAAACACAAAGAGGAGGAACTTTGGGGACATCTCCGTGATGCCCCCGAAGGTGTGACACCAGGCATGGAGACAGAGGCCTCCACAGACCCCAGTACCTTGGACGAGGTCCTGCTGTTCATCTTCCATGATTCTGTCCCAGGCTCTAGGTAAAGCCTGGATGTTTGCCAAGTCTTCCCACCGGACAGAGGACAGGAGGCACTTTCTCTTCAGGTACCTTCCCGCAAATTAAGGACTGCTCAAAAAGAAAATAAACTAGCATGAAGGAAAAAAAACCTGACCCTGCAGGGAGCTATGGGAAGCCAGCCAGCAGCCAGGGCAGCCACACGGCACCTGCAGAGCAGGACTCCCTGGACGGACAGATGGATGAACAGAGCCCAGTCACGAGGATGATTCCACGGTGGCAGGGAAACAGAAATGGACGGAATGGGGGCCTCAGAGCTTGTACAGTCGGTAGGGCACCTGTATCGCATACGGTCCACCCCAAGCATCCCAGATGGTCCCATAAGCCCTGCAGGAGTGATCCCTGAGTGCAGAGCCAGGAGGAAGCCCTGAGCACTGCCACGTGTGGTTGAACAAGAAAAAGAAAGAGATGGACAGAAAACCTCAAGCATGAGAGATAAGCCCAGAGCATTACTCCGCTGAGAAACACGCAAATCCCTCCAACTGAGAGGAGCAGTTCGGCCGGGCCCAGAGAGACCTGGCCAGGCAAGGACTCAGACAGATTTCTAGTCCAGCTGCACAGCACGGGGGGGGGGGGGGGGGGGGGGGGGGGGACAGGGTAGCAGGAAAGGGCGGCAGAGAGCAGGCGGAGCCAGACACCTTCATGGGTTCCTGCCCTTCACTCCCAGAAGTTCTATACAGCCCAGAAGGTAGTTCTCCAAGCTCTGAGGAATCAGCTCACCAAGTGAGATGGTTTAGACAGAAGCGAGAGACAAAGAAACCCATCACAGGGGCCGGAGAGACAGTAAGAGACTTAGAAGACAGCCCCCGTCAATACCTAGCGCCCCATATGGTTCCCTGGGGTCAACCAGGAGCCATCTCTGAATGCAGGAGTAGACCTTGAGCACCACTGGGTTTGTCCTCTGTGTGCCACAAACGTCAACAACAAACAAAAGATGTGGTATGAATAGATGATGAAACAGTATTTGGCCACTTTAAAAAAAAAAAAAAGAAGGAGGTTTGAGATTTGTAGCAAAATGGAGGAACTCAAGGGGATCACCCAAAGAAAAATAAGCCAAAAACCAAAAGACAAGCACGAGTGGTCTGCCTACGCATGGCATCTTGCATAAAGCTGATGGATGGGGGCTGCAGAATTGGCTAATGAGGGGAGCTCTCCATGCAGGAGCCCCAGGTTTAATCTCCAGCACTGCAGAGTCCCCTGAGCACCACTGGGAGTGATTCCCAAGCACTGAGCTAGGAGTAGCCTCTGAGCACCATCAGATGTGGCCCCAAACCAAAAAGATGAGTTATAAACTTGATGAGCAAATCGAAAGAGAAAGAATCCAGTGGCTAGTGACAACAGTACCCAGTTACTGAAGGGTGGTGGGCTTGGTTTGAATTTCAATCAACACAGATTTTGAGAAATAGGGCTGACCACATAACTCACTCAAGCCTTCAAGTAACTTTTTATCTCATCAGAGCCAAAGTCAACATGCTTCCCAAGCCCTCTGGGGCCCCAGGCTGCCTGGCACCATCTCTCTGGCCTGCTCCTGAGAAGCTCCCCAGCTCCCGCCGGCTACTTCCTGAACGCAGCAGGCATGCTCTGGCCTCAGGACTTCAGGGGCGCTTCCCCCGCTACACTACTTCCCTAAGTTTCAAATGCTCACCCACCCGCAGCCTCTGTAGACCTTCTCTCAAATGACAGTTCCCAGTAAGGCCTGTCCTACTCTGGTTAAAAATCACTTGCCCTCCTTACCACTTTCTCTGCTTTATTTTACCACTTGATATTTCCCTTTTGTTGATGCCAAACTCCTGGCGCTTAATAACCTGGGAAGTGGTTGTTACTTAATGATCTAGGGAAGTAACTGTACAAAGAAATGCAGAGAGCGCTCCAGGTCAGGCAGCAGCAGAGAGAGCGGACCCAGGCTATAGGATCTTGCCCTCTGTGAAACTGGAAACAGAAAGACTCCCAAGAGCGGCTCTGGACCAGATGGGAAGTGTGTGCAAAGGATACGCGTTCCGGTAGTATCTCTCGACATCCTGCAGCCATTCCAGCATGTCGGCCACGGAGGGGCTCACCGCAGATGCCTGCAGGGCAGCATCAATGCCAATGGCGTCTGCGTGCTGCTCATACACCCGGAGTCCGCGGTCCACATGGTTGCTGACTTCCTCGCACACGGAGAGGAGCGTGGCTCTGCAGGAAAGAGTGAAGTCAGGCAGGAGCACGACAGAAGTGAGCAGGTCCTGCTGGGAGCTATGTGCTGGGAGCCACCCTGCCAACCCTATCTCCACGGGAGCATATCATGCCCCCACAGTCCCTACCGTACCCAAGGTCCCACAAGGGAAAACTCTCTGGGCAGGTGGGGACTCAGAGCAAATGTGGGAGGACTTACAGGAGGCGGATCTGAGTTCAATCCCCAACACCACAAACATAAAAAATTAAAAATTCCTTAAGAACCAACTTAAAGGGGCCAGAGCAATAGTACAATGGAGAGGGCATTTGCCTTGCCAGCGGCCGACCTGGTTTGATCCCTGGCATCCCTTATGGTCCCCCGATCACCGCCAGGAGTAATTCCTGAGTGCATGAGCCAGGAGTAACTCCTGTGTATCGCCCGCTGTGACCCCCCCCCAAAAAAAAAAAAAACAAGCAAACAAAAAGAACCAACTTAAAGATGAACCAACTTAAAGATGAAGGGGCCACAACGTGTGCAAGGCTCTCAAAGCTATGCGACAGACTCTGTTGACCAAAAAGAAAAACGGGGAGGAAGGCAAAGGCAGCACAGCAGGGAAGGCACTTGACTTGCCCAAGGTTCCCCTGGGTTGGATCCCAGCACCCTGCATGGTCCCGAGCACCCGGCCGGAGTGATCCTTGAGCAGAGAGTCATGAGGACGTCAGCCCGGAGCACAACTGGGCATGTCCCACGCCTCGCCAAGAAGAAAAGAGAAATAAGAAAAGCACATCGGTTTTAAACCTCTCTGCCCAGAAAGCCCCAAGGAAGCCGCTTACAGCCTCTCGCCGAGCTTGTCCAGGATCACGTCCCCAGCGGTCAGCTGCTTGAGCCTCAGCCGCTCCTTTAGGTCGGGGAAG
Organism: Sorex fumeus; assembly: GCF_029834395.1. Taxonomy (NCBI): domain Eukaryota; kingdom Metazoa; phylum Chordata; class Mammalia; order Eulipotyphla; family Soricidae; genus Sorex; species Sorex fumeus. Next base: position 52,658,483 of record NW_026606104.1, read on the forward strand.
GCCCGCAGGGCCCTCACGTCTTCGAAGCGCAGCTGCTCGGCGGCCTGCAGCTGCTCGGCCAGATTGCCCAGGGAGGCCAGGAGGGCCGGGCACTCCTGCAGGGCGCTCTGCCACCGGCCCTCCTGCTCCTCCAGCGCGAGAAAGCATTTCCTCAAGGCTTCCTGCACTGCGAGCAACGGCTGGCCTGGAGACATCTTCGGGCCAAAAAAAAGAATCAAGAGCATTAGGGTCCTAAGTCGGAGAGGGACCGGGCCGGGAGTGGGCGTTACTTCCTTCCCAGCCAAACCAGGGGTGGGAACGCGGTGCGGATGCCGCCCCGCAGGAGCTCCGGGCTCTTGGTCTGACCTCGGGCCGGGCTCGGGGGAGCAGTGCCGCCCGCGTCGGATCCGTGCTTCCGGACCCTGAATCTAACTCTACTGTCTTTAAGCGCGTCCGTCGCTCCCCGCAAGCAGCGGGCAAACTGAAAGGCGACGCATCGACCAACTCAGGATGCACCCAACCCTCCACCTCGAGAACGCCGCGCGCGCTTCCGCCCGCCGTCCCTTTGCGCATGCCCGAGGCGGCTCCCGGCGTCGCGAAATGATGGCGTTCGCCGCAGTGCCTCCTGGGGGCTGTAGTCCTGCGCGCGGATTGGCTGGCGGACGGCGGCGCTCCCTGGCGATTGGAGGTCGTGGATCCCTTCCTGAGACGGAGACTTCTCATTCGCCAGCGGGCGGCAGTTTGAATTTGGAGGCGGCAGCCGCACGTCCGGTTAGCTCCGAGACGCTCCGTTTCAGGTGGGGCCGCGGGCGCTCGGCTTGGGGACCCGCAGGGACGTGGCCGGCTGCTTGCTTTTAGGCCCCGGCCGCGAAGGGCAAGGACGCACCGGCCCCGTGGCTGCCCCCGTCCTCGCCCCCTGCCCCCCGCGTCCTTGTCCCCTGCGCCATGGCTCCGGCTAGGAAGGGCGGCAGTCGGGCCAAGACCAGCTCCTTACGGAGCCGCAAGCTCGCCTCCTTCCTGAAGGACTTCGACCGCGAAGGTGAGGAGGCCCGGAGGGGGGCTCTGGGGGGAGAGAGAGAGAGAGTGGGGTGCGGTGCGGGGCGAGCTGGGGCGCAGGAGGCGCGGATTCGCCCGAGGCGCTGACCCCGCGCCCCGCCCCCCCCCCCCCCCCCCCCGCAGTGCAAATACGGTCCAAGCAGATTCAGTCGGACGCGCAGAACCTCCTCAAGGAGATCGACAACCTGTACAACATCGAGATCCTGCGGCTGCCCAAGGCCCTGCGCGAGATGAACTGGCTCGACTACTTCGGTGAGAGCTCCGCGCCCTGCCCCCTCGACCGCCAGCCCCTCCGCGGACCCCCCGGGAAAGGTTGTCTCTGGTCACTAGGGGAAATGACAGGCCTGCCACTCCCCGCCTGCTGTCCACCACCCACCACTCACGCCCGGCTTTATTACTCTCGGCAGGTAGCACTTCATCTCTTCTCCCCGATAGGCATCGAACCGGATTGGGTTCGAACCTGGGTGGGCCCAGCCAGGGGGGGGATTCTGTCGCAATCACTCAACTTTGCCCTGGGAGTTCCGAAACGGATATTGCAATGTGGGTTTCACGGACTTTTCTGTGTTACCCGACACTTTGTATTCGTCCCAGTCATCTAACAACAAATAAGTGGATTAGTTACCAAGGCTCAGCTGGTTCACCCTGCAAGAAGCTCTTTCTGCAGCCTCTGGGAATTGCTGCAAATCACACGTTGCAGCTACTGTAGGGTCCAAAACTTTTTCACCTCGCTTTTCCCTCCACCCTCTAGCTAAGTGTTCAAGGAAGTGCAGGATGATGATGACTTTCTGCTGGGTTATCCTTTCTCTCCCTTCTTATTCATTGCCCAAGGGGGCGGATGTGTTTCGTTTGCATTCCTGCTAGACTTTCAGTGACCCCCTTGACTTGGCCTTTTATTTGTGAATATGTTTGTGCATTTCTACAAATATTTCTGCTGGGTGTGCGTCTGTACTGTGCTTGCTGCCAGAGATGCTGAGAGATAAAGCATTGCGCCCACCTTTATAAGATATTAGAGAAGGGCCTTTTTAAAAACTTGCACATGCTTGGGGCCAGAGTGATAGTACAGTGGTTAGGGCACTTGCCTTGTGTATGTATGGCCAAGCTGGGTTCAGTCTCTGGCATCCCATCTGATCCCCAAATCCTTCCAGGAGTAAGCTCTGATTACCACTGAGTGTTAATCAAGAACAAAACAGAAACCTCAACTTGCATGTGATTATATAATTAAAATTATATCAGTACTATGAGAAAGCCATTGTATCATGCTTTGTGTATATTGGCTTTATTCTTGCAACTGTACCAAGTATCAATATTATCTCCTTTTTATAGATGACGGACGTGATTAGAGCACAGGGAAATTGGTTACTTTGTTCAAGGGCTCATTAGCTAGTTAGTGGCAGTCTCTGAACCCAAACTTTGGATTGGTTGGTTGACAGGTTGGTTTTGTAGTGCCTGTATTGAACCTAGGACCTCACACCTGCAATACACTCTACCACTAAGTTACTTCCCAGGCACCCAAAGCCTGAGTTCCTAACAGTTACACATACAGGATGTTTCTACATACATACTGGGGTTTTAGCAAGAGGACTGAACTTTTAAAAAATTTTACTTTGGGGAGAAGCCAGCCTTCTCTCCTGGATGAGTCTCTGTCTGTCTGTCTGTCTCTCTCTCCCCCTCCCTCCCCTTCCCTCTCTCCTCTTTATCTCCCTCCCACCATATTCCCTAAGTAAAATTTTATTAAAAAAAAATTCTACATCTGAACATTACATAGACCTCTCTGTTCAACACACATTTACTACACACCTATATTTTTTTACCAGAAATTAGCGTTATTATCTCTGTCCTCCAGCACTTCAGTTCAAGGCACAAGCACATTCCAATAGCTTTGAGTCGTTGAGTGTGATGGCAGTGAGCGACTAATGCAGTACCTGTAGGAATCTGTTGAGATAGAAGAATAAGCAGATTTTTGTTTCTGAGCTGGGTTTCGTTTTGTTTCCTTTGTCCTGTTGGTCCTGGGGGGCTACTCCTGGCTTCGGGGTTATTCCTGGTTGTTCTTGGTGCCAGGAATCCAACCCAGATCTCCAGCATGCAGTGCATGCTCTCAGCCTGTTGAGCTATTTCTTTGACCCCTTGAACTAGTTCAAGAAGTGCGAGTTAGACATTTTGTCAGGTGCACAGTAGTTTTTTAGGTGAGAGAAGTTCCAGGGTATTCATTGAATCACATGACAGGTGCACATTTTGCCTATGGGGGGGGGAAGGGACACACCCAGCAATGCTCAGGGGTTACTCCTGGCTCTGCACTCAGAAATTGCTCCCGGCGGTGCTCAGGGACCACATGCAGTGCCAGTGATGGAACCCGAGTCAGCTGCACGCAAGGCAAATGCCCTCCCCGCTGTACTCTCTCCAGCCCACAGCTGCACAATTTGGAAAGAACAGGAGCTTTGATATGAAGGAACATATAGGTCATGAGGGGAAGGAGTGAAGTTTGGGGAAAGAATACTAGATTGTGAAGGTTCTTGGATGTTGGCTTAAGGGATTAACTAGTCTACTTTTTGAAAGATAATTTTGTTCATTGAAGAAGATAAATTTAGGGATCAGAGAGCTAGTACAGTAGGTAAGGCGCTTGCCTTGCACACAGCCAACCTGGGTTTGATCCCCAGCACCCTCCAAGACTGATCTCTGAACACTGCCAGACGTGGCCCGCGGGGACTGTGGGTGGGGGGAGAGATGATGAATTCTGCCATTTTTATCTGATAGTGAATAAACCAAATGTTCCTTTTAAAGCTCTTGGAGGAAGCAAGCAGGCTCTGGAGGAAGCAGCAACCGTAAGTGACTCGTCCTGTCTTTGAACTGTCCTCTCAGCTAGTTCTCAGGTTCAGCCCAGTCACAGAATCCTGCCGGTATGTGTGTCCTGTGGAAGAGGACCCAAAGGGGGACACTCTGTGCCTCCTGGCCAAATGCCGGGTACGTGACGCCCAGAGTTGCGAGCCCTCCCAGAGGGGCCAGCTCTATTTTGGGCAGATGCCTTGCTGCCCTTGGGCCTGACCTCTGCAGGAAAGGAGAGAACCTCAAGCCAAGTTCCTTGAAGTCCCTGGGTCATTCATTAATCATGACTTGCCTGCTCGGTGTGATAAAGTGACCTTCTTGTGCCTTACCACAGAAGCACTGCTATTGCTCAGAACTCTCGGGATTTCCTCCCTCGTCCCCCCACCCACCCCCAGTCTTCACTGATACTTCCCAGAATCGGTACCAAGACCATTACAGGTAGTAAAACTGGGAGACAAAATAGAGCACTGGCCTCTGTAAAGTTCTGTGTGATGATGTTGGGAGTTGGTCTACAGAAATGGGCACTCAGAAAATCACACCTAGACCCTGTGTATGTGTGCACACCTTTGGGAATCTGACTGGAGAAGAAATTGATTTACAAAATCACCAGATTTACAAAGGAACCCCCCAGTCTAAATCCTTGTACGAGTTAATCATTTGCAGTCATTGCATGGAAGTCACTGATCATGCATCCTTAGAGCTTAAAGCGTGCACTGTAGCACCTCGGGAGGGCACAGAGTGCATCATCTCTGCCTGCCAGCCTCTGACGTCACCCAATCAGGAAACAGGCTGAGACTTCAAGGGTGAATATTATAGAGATGAGTGGAAATAACTGAAAAATAAAAGAGATAACATGTCATTGGTTCATGCTTTTTCTTTGTAATATGTTGCCCTGCATGCATTCAGATTTCATGTTCCCAAACCTCTCAGATGAATGCTACCCATCAGCTAATGCATCACCCACTTTTTAAGTTTATTAGGCATATGGGACTATAAGTTAGAGCTGCTCGGGTAATAGGAGATAGCCAGTGTCACAATATCAGATCAAGAGACTTCCCACTTTAGTTACTATGGCTTAAAGCCCAAGGAAGAAATCATGCTTCTGTATAAAAGTCTTCCATTGCACAAGAGGTTCCAAGACCACTCCAGGAGTAGTCGTTCACTAGAAGAACTCAGGGCTTAGCATGTAGTCATGCTCCTAGCCATCATTTACCACGGTGACAGATGGAAAAACGGGGGGGGGGGGGGGGGGGGGGAAATGCACGCAGCAATGTCCAGGGGAAACCAGGATCATGGAATTACTACACGGGACACGCTTAATGCCATCCAAGGGAATGTTGTCTGGCGGAGACTCGTGAGAGACGCAATGTCCACTGTTTTTACTGAATATAGGCTACTTAGGCCTCTCCTATCTGGCATGTATCAAACTTTCAGACTTCCAGAAGCAAGTACAGAGCAGGGAGCTTAGGCACAGTGATGCGTTCTTATCAGGGAAGCATGAGTACTGGGATCCACACTCCCAGGCCTTCCTGAGGCTGTCCGTGAGGCAATCCGTGTTCACTCTGCTGGACAGTGGATCTGAGGCTGTCCCCCAGTGATGCCTGCTCACTTTGCCTGTTGTCTCAAGAGTGAGAGGAAGTTCCCACTGTATTCTGGCATCCGTCTCAGCCATCGCTCACTTAAAACAGCCATGTTTTGTTAAAACAGTCAGCCTCAGAATCTTCTGAGCACTCCATGCGGTCCCCACCGCTCCAGAGATGAAGTCTTCTAGTCTGCACAGGTCCCCACCGGTCCAGAGATGAAGTCTTCTAGTCTGTACAGCCCTCTAGTCTGTACAGCTCTTCTGGGTTTCACACAGACCTTATGAGGAAAGGACTAGGAATCAAACCTACTCCCAGCTATTTCCATATGTGTAGACACCCTAGGACCAAGAGCACAACAGAAACTGTCAGACACCCTCTAGACTTTAAAGAGAGAAAAGTCTGACACCACACAGTGTCAAGAATGCGAGGCTGGGTCCAGAGTACAGCAGGTAGGTTGCTTGCCTTGCAGTGGCCAACCTGGGCTCAATTTCGGCACCCCATGCAGTTTCCTGAGCACAGCCGGGTGTGCCCCGCAAACAAACAAGATAGCCGAGGGCCAGGGAGATAGTATAATGGGGAAGACTTTCACCCTGCATGCCACTGACCCAGGTTCAATCCCCGGCACCACCTAGGGTCCCCCAGCATGGCCAGTATAGAAAAAATAATTATAGCTGAGTTTCTAATAGCAAAACACTTGACAGATTAGATAAATCATTGCCATAGGTTTGTAGTGGGATATGGCAGTGGAAATAACTAAACATAAAAACCAAATGATGTATCACTTAAACACTTGCTATATTTGAGGGGTACGTTGTTCCTGAGGGAACAGGGAAGAATATGGGGATAGAAGCAAATCAGCAAATGATTTTAGGCATCCGATTGTGACCGACAGGATGAACCGTATCGCCTTTTAGGAATATGGGGCAGTCTTGTGTATGCAGACCGGGGCTGCTGGAGATGTGATTCTCTGTGGTAGAGTTCACGGTTGAATGTATGATGCCCTGGTTGAACCCCTGGCATCAAAACAACAAAATTCATTGTTTCTAGATTGGTACAGTGCCTTTCTCATACTTGGTAGGTGATGCCTGCTGTTTTCTGGCTGTTTGTTACAGGCTGATCTGGATATCACAGAAATCAACAAACTGACAACGGAAGCTATTCAGACACCCCTGAAATCTGCCAGAAGTGAGTACTTTCCCAAACCCAGTGTTGAGTTGAAAGAGAGGGGACCCAGGGTGGTTGGCCGGTTGCTCAGGGAAACCTCCTGGTGGAGCCTCTTCCCTGTGGTAACTGGTCCTTTCTCTTGTGAATCCAGAAATAAAATTCTGGCTGGTCAGTACTGTCCATTGTACGGAGGACTGATATGAGCCAGCTTCTCGAGTGCCTTGTGAGCCAGAGAAGTGAAAGGAGGAAAAGCCGGGCAGGATACCAGACTTTGCTGCTGTTTCCCTGGAGTTAGGTTAATTACGATGAAGTCGTGGGTGGACCACACCTGGCAGTGCCGAGGGACTGCAGCGATCGGGGCTGTACCCTTCAGTGCTCTGCTCAGGGCCATGTGGTGCGGGGGATTGAACCCAGGGCCTCCTGGAACTCAAGGCTTGTGCTCTTCCACTGGGCCCTGCGGTGAGTAGGCTCTGTGGATGGATTTAGCGTGTCATGCCAGCTGCAGCTCCTGATGCTATCATGGGGTTAAAGGGAACACGTTCCTGGCCCAGCATTCGGTGTTCTCTGTTCAGTGGCTCCATTCAGTGGCCGAATTGTGCAAGGCCCCGATGCCTCCTGGGCTTAGACATAGTCTCTGTGAGCTGTCGTCCGTTTCCCCCCAACTCCCATCATGAAAGAGTAAACTCAGATGCTCATTTCATGTGTCAGGGGAAAGATCATTTAGCCAGGGAAGGTCGGGGCGTGCTGGCGTGAGTGTGACTATCCCAGACGGGGCACTTCTCAGCCGTTCTGGAGTGAGGGTGTGTGACGGAGGAGAGCCTCCAGCCACCCACCCTCAGCCCCACTGTGGGATGGCAGAGGTGAGCGCACGCCGTAGCACACGCATCTTCCTAGTACATCTGGCCCAGGTAGAAGCATTGAGACAGCAGCAGCTTCCCAGATGTCCTGCCCCACGTGGGGGATTGTGCATCCAGGAGATGGTACGGGAAGGAAGGACTTACCTCCAGGTTTTCTCCCCTGATTAGTTTCAGGATTAGCGGGCTTGGTTTTACTGAGACCAGGCCTAGGTTTAAGGATAATACATGAACACCAATGAGTCTAAAATCTGGGTCCAGGCACATTTGGGGTTGAGGGGTCCCACAGCCAGTGATGCTCAAGGGTCACTCCTGGCTATACAGTCAGGAATCACTCCTGGAGGTGCTATGGAAACCATACCGGATGCTGGGGATCGAACCCAAGTGGGCCGCGTGCAAGCAAGCACCCTCCCCACTGTACTGTCTCTCCAGCCCCATCTGTACATATACTTATCATGAACACATTTGCTTAGGCTTGTGGAATTAATATCAGCTAAATTAGAATGGAATCTGGAAAGAGGCGGTCCTTTACTCTCTCCCCCACCCACCCGTGTGTGTGTGTGTGTGTGTGTGTGTGTGTGTCAGTGTCAGTACTGAAATACAATATCCCAAGATGCATAGAAAAATGTCAAAGGTTATTTAGTCTGATCTCACCTCTCCACAATTGCATGCATTTTCCCTTTGGAATTTCTCATCAGGATTCTTGCTTCTGGTTGTAACACTCAGCACTGAGACACTTACTTTCATCACTAAATAGCTGTGATGGTTTTAGAAGCTTTCCTAAGTTTCCTTGAGCTGTGTCTCTACAGTGTATTTTATTATAATAAATGTAATACGTACCACCCAAAAGACTTTACCTTCACTCCCAGGCACTTAATAAATACAGGCATATTGATAACGAAAGAGCCTGTTCTATGGTGCCCACACTTCAAGCCTCTTAATTACCCGAGAAAGGGACTGTTCCCTTCTTATTTAAAGCTTACGTTTTCTTTGTTTTGGTTTTGAATTTTGAGGCCACACCTGGCAGTGCCGGAGAGTTATTCCTGTCTCATTCAGGGTTGTTCCCATTGATATTCCTCAGCGATCCATGCAGTGTGGGTGTTTCATGTGGTGCCTCAGTTTCCTCATCTGTGAAAGGAAATCAAGCAGGGTGGTAGCTCACCGTGCTGAAGTCTGCCATGTGACCTAGTTGGTGGTGGAGCTGGGCATTGGGATCTGCTCTCAGAGTGCTGAGCTGTCCATCCTCGGCTGCCGAGTGTTTTGTCGGTTGGTTTTCTGTTTTTGTTGGGGCGGCCTACCCAGTGGTACTGGGGGCCAGCAGGCTCTATCCAACCGTGTGAGGCCAAGTATCCACTCAGGACCTCATACCAGCAAGGCATTCAACCGTTTGCTCTCACCCTGGCCCACAGTGGGCTTTTTTTTTTTTGCTTTTTGGGTCACACCCGGCAGTGCCCAGGGATTACTCCTGGCTCATGCACTCAGGAACTACTCCTGGCGATGCTCGGGGGGACCATATGGGATGCTGGGAATCGAACCAGGGTTGGCCATGTTGGCTGCGTGCAAGGCAAACGCCCTACCGCTGTGCTATCGCTCCAGCCCCACACAGTGGACTTTTTAACCACTCTGATTTGTTTGCATTGTCAAAACCCCATTGTTCTCAAACTCGTCTTTATATAGGATCTGTCTCTGGTTGCAACCCTTAAACGCTACTATAGGTTTTATTTCCTAAAAGAAATGTGAATGTGGGTCTCAGGACAGTTCACAGGGCTGGAGCACAAGGTTTGCCTGCAGGGGGCCTGTGTTTGATCCCCAGAACCACGTGGTTGGTCTCCTCAGCACCAGATCGGGTGTGGTCCCCCTTTCACCCAAAATGTAAAAGCATGGAAGTTCATTCCCGAGAGGAAAAACATGCTGTTAAAATTGTTTCTTATAGCACGAAGGGCAGTGCAGCTGGATGAAATGATAATGGAAGAAGAAGAGAATAAAAATAATCGTCAAACTGCACGAGTAAGTAGGCACTGGGTTCAAGACTAGGGGCTGACAGGAGACAAAGAAAAATAAGTACAGTTCTCAGTTTAGTAGAAAAGATCTCATTGACCCAAATATGAAAGCTTGTAACTATCTCATGGTGATTCAATAAAATTTAAAAAATGGAAAAAAAAAAGAATAAAAGAAAAGATCTCATTGAAATGGCCAGTGATAAAAGTGATGCTAGAAATTCGTGCAAATGGGTAGAGCCTTGGGGGGAAGCTCCCACCTGACCTTTAGGAGGGAGGGAGATTTCCCAGCGGAGAGAAGGGAGCCCCAGGAGGTAGGAAAGTGCCGTGAAAGGGAGGGGGGCAGGGGGCGGTGCAAGTAGATGGGGGCCTGGTGACGAGTAGCCTGAGAGGACTGGGGCAGTATTCCAGAAAGGTCTTCAGGGTGCGGAGAGGGGAAACTGGAGGTGAGGAACCTGTTGGGAGGCTGTTGCAACACTTTAGCTCAGGCCCTGGCCCTGTAGCAAGAGGGGTGGTTGGAGGTGAGTTCACGAGGGAGAATGGGCAGGGCTGGCGGGAGGGACAGGCGTCCGGGCAAGGCGGGCTGGGGGAGGGGAGCAGCTCCTGTGCTGCCAGTCGCTGGAGGTATGAGCATTCAGTGCTTTTTGGAAGACCCAGCCCAGAGCCCGGGGCGGAGTAGGGGCTAAGGACGCTCCAGTTGTCAGGAGGTTACCCAGAGTCGGGGAGAGACAGGAATCAGGAGGTGGGGAGAGAGGCCCACCGCTGCGGGACAGCCACGGCTGTCAGGAAGCGGGGTGGCTCTTGGATGACAAGGAGGGGACAGCTGCTAGGCTGGTCCTTGCTGAGTACCTCCAGGGACTGCCAACGGTCCCTGGGATTGGGTTTCCTGGGTGCCCATAGTGACCTTCCTAGCAGCCCTTACATTGAGGGGCCCAGAGGGTAGAGACAGGCCTCTGTTCAGTGCTGTTGATCATACATGTCGCTGGGCTGCGTGAGGTCGACCTTCTGTGTTCGGTGCTGGTGATCGTACATGTCGCTGGGCTCCGTGAGGTCGACCTTCTGTGCTCGGTCCGGGTTTCCTTTCAGTGCTGGTCTCCTGATGTTTTTGCCCTCCCAATCCTCTCCCCTTCCCTGGCTTTTCGTAACCTGTTTTATTTCATTATGACGTTCAGGTCAAGAGGTGCCCTCCATCCAAGAAAAGAGCCCAGTCCATACAAAGGAAAAGCAGGAGTAAAAGGTAATGGGTGTCCTGAGTGAGCATGTGGGTTCTACTGGTCAGCCCTAAGCAGAAATTGGGGCGGGGGCAGGGGCGGGATGTGAGAGGGGCATTGTGCCTCTGATCTGAGTAGCACTGAGCACCAGCTAACCCTCGAGGGAGCAGGTCAGCTATGGGGCGGGGCTCTTTCCTCCTGCACCTTCCCATCCGGGGTTTGCGGAGGGGGTTAGAACTATGTGTCTGGTGGTTCTCAAAATGGGACCCGGGACCCGGGCTCTGCTGCTGGGCTACCTCCCTACTCCCACCCCGGCCCCCATGAATTAAATGTTGTTCAGTTGCTGGGCAGGTCTGTCTGTCTGACAACCACACAAAGTGGTTGTCACCTGCCCTAGTGTGCTGACGTCTCCTTCCTCCTCTGCTAAGTTCAGAGTCCCCTGGGCTGGGCCCTCCTTGGGAGGAGGGGCTCATTGCAGACAAGCTTGTCGTTGGAGTCTGCCTGGAAGGAGCAGACTCCCATGTCTCGAGGGCGGGCGGGAGGGCTAGCTAGGGCCACCTCCTCGCCTGCCCCAGCTCTGCTGGGAAGTCCAGGTTTTGGGGGCAGGGTTCCAGCTCATCCCTCGTGGCAAACTTCTGCCATCCAGTTTCTGCATCTAATGAGACGAATGTGCAGGGTGGCCTGGAGGGTCCCCCAGGGACCGTTTTACATAGGATGGTACCTGGTTAGTCAGTACCCAGTGTGGCCCACCCGAGTGTGCACCTCGGCTGCCATCACTGCACCCGAGAACCAGCGCCCCTCATGGCTGTCTCTTGCCCCCAGGTCAAGCCACTGTAACATTGTGACCCCCGCTCTGAGCCGTCTAGAGTTGTCCCTGGTGAAACCAACCCCAGGCCTGACTCCCAGGTTCGACTCCAGGTGAGTCTCGCACAGCACCCGCCAGCGCCTGCCAGTACCGAGGAAGGAGGGTGTGCAGGAAACACTGGGTGGCTGTCCCTAACCTGGGAAGGGGCACGTGCTGCTGCCTCTGATGACGGTGCAGCCTCTGCACAGTCCTGGTCTTCTAGAGCTGTTTAAAATGCTCTCCCGCTCTCCTGAGAGGACTGGACCGTGACACCGTCTCTCGGGAGATGCTGTCGCAGTGGAGGTGACACAGCATTGCTGGGAGAGAAGCATCTGATGGTGGATGGGAGCCCCTCATGAGCCCCTCCACTAGATCGCTGGTTCCCAGAGTGGGCGGTGCTGGGAGGCAGTAGCCTGGGTGAAAGGACGGGTGTGTGTTTTGCTCATTTAAAGAAGGTAGATTTCCAAGAGTCTTTCTTTTTCTTTGGTTTGGTTTCGAGCCACACACAGCAATGCTCAGGACTTACTCCTGGCTCTGTGTTCAGGGATCACTCCTAGTGGCGCTTAGAGGACCAGATGGGATGCCAGGAATTGAACCTGGGTTGGCCTAGGGCATGGCAGACGCCCCACCCACTGCGCCATTGCTGCGAGCCGGGGCTATATCTATTTTGTTCCCTGAAAAGGGAGTGGTTGGACAAATTTGGGAACCTCTGTCCGAGATGTTTGCTCTTCGGACATTTCTGGGAGGATGCAAGGGATTATAACGTGAATAGCATGTTGCAGAGAGCAAAGGAGACTCACCTGCTTTTCAGTTCCACTCTACTTCAGTTCACGTGAGCATTTAGCGAAGGACACCCAGGGCTAACCATGGAGCAGCATCTCACCTCTCCGAGAGAACTTGGGAGTTAATATCCTCTCTCAGTAATCTGCCTGTGACCCAGGGAAGTCGCTCTTGTTAGGGGTCACTCGGCCTCATTCCCGGGAACACATTCCCCCAGGGGGAGGGAGGAAGAGCATCACGACTTCAAGCTTACAGGGATCAGAACTGACTTTCACACGATGTGAGTTTGATAATCAGTCTCCTTCATCCAGCTGTGAGTCAATGCTGCTTTAAAAAAAAAAAAATCCCCCTAAATTTAGAGCTTGCCTTCTTAGAAGTCTCTGACTTGAGAACTGCAGCCCAAGGCGGGCGGGGGCGGGAAGGCGGGCCCAGGGTCTTCACAGAGACTTTCCCCCTTCGCAGGGTGTTCAAGACCCCGGGCCTGCGCACTCCGGCAGCCCGGGAGCGGATCTACAACATCTCCGTGAACGGAAGCCCTCTCGCAGACAGCAAAGAGATTTTCCTCACCGTGCCCGTGGCAGGTGGCGAGGTAAAGTGCCCGAGGGAAGCCAGGCCACCCCGGCCACCCGCTCTCCTCCCCAAAGTCCTTTGCGTGGATCTCACACAGCTCCAGATTCAGACCTGCTTTTCTCTCCTGGGTGAGACCCAGGACTGGGGCAGGGCCATGGCCAGCTCGGGACTCCACCTGGACATGATTTCCCATACCTGCGGGATAATAGCAGGCGCGTCCACCAGGAACTCTCCTGATGTGTCGTGGAGCGAGGAGCTGTTGCAGGTGGGGTGGGCAGGCACTGTTGAGGCCGGAGCATAGACCGTGCCTCCCTGTGCTCGGCCGTCTGGGCTACACCGCCTGCTCAGCTCCGGTTCTGAGGGAGGCCGAGCTTCAACTGCTGAGCACCCTGGAGCCGGCTGAGGGGCCGGTGCCTGGCGGGCAGCCATCCCTGCTCAAGGACTTCCTTAGCTCATGTGCCTGCTCCGTGCCAGGCCACTGTGGCCAGCACTGACCGCGGCCTTATCTCCTGAGACACGGTCTCTCCCCCACCAGCTGTGGCGTTTCAGGGAGTGTGAAGGCTTGGCCGCTAAGTGGACATTCCTACGGGCCTGTCCTCACCCTCTTTTCCATCCACACAGAGCATGCGGTTACTGGCCAGTGACCTGCAGAGGGTTGACATCGCACAGCTGGACCCGGAGGCCATCGGCAACATCAGGAAACTCTCTGTAAGTCTCCCCACAGCCGCCTGCCTGGGTTCACCGTGCTTAGTTAGGAGTCTAGTGCCTTACTTCACCACCTAATCATCATCACACTGATAACGGGCACTACTGAAGAAACACCTTCACACAACAGGCACTGCTCTGTAAGGAAATCATTGTGAAATTCGGTACATGAAACTACCATACTCACTCTGTTACCTCACAGTAGTCCTGTCCCCAGTCTGACATGGAATTTCATCCAGCCCCGGTGCCTGCCACGGAAGAGCCATAAAATCAAAACTGCCTCGTTTGGCACATGAGGGAACAGTTGAGCACCAGGAGTGAGCACTTGTTCCAGACAGTTGGGTCGTGTGGCGATGCCCCTTAGCAGGAAGTCCACACCTGGAAAGCCAGTCCTGAGCAGCCAAGCCTGGGGGGCGAGGGGGTCTCCTCAAGGGGCTTCTAGAGCTCAGCTGTGTCTCTGGGGCCTGTGCACTTTCTCCGGCCAGAAACCTTGCCCCGGTGCTCTGGGTGCTGCTTGCCCGCTCCTGGGTGTGTATGTCGCTTTGGGGCCCACTCATCGTCTGCATCACCGTTCAGCTTCCTGTGCTGGGTGAACTTGCCCACCGCAGGAATTAAACTGGCTTCACTTGGGTGGGATGAGCTCCTGGTCCCGACAGCTCCGTCTTGGTGGTGGGTGGGACCCCAGATCTCCTCCTAGCTCTCCAGCTGAACTCGCGGCATTCTTGCCCCTGAGCTCCCCTGTCTTGCTTGAGATGTCCGTTTACAGCCGTGTTGAGCTACAAGGTGGAGACGCGGAAGGATTGGAGTGTGAGGCAGCAGGGAATGGGGGTGCTGCACGCCCTCCTAGCGCTGGGCGGGCCGAAAGTACACGGGCATGCCAGGACCCTCCTGACCGCCAGTCTCTCTCTCTCTCTCTGTGTCTCGCAGACCCGTCTTGCCCAAATCTGCAGCAGCATACGGACTCAGAAATGAGGCTGCATTTCCAAGACACCAGACACGGCAGAAGGGACCTTCTGCAGGCACTTCTGAAACCTGAAGAGACCTCTCCCCTCTGAGCTGTTTGTTTGAGTGTGAAGTTATGTGTTTCCTGTGGGAGCATTCAGACAGCAGGAAATGCCATTCCCCTATCCAGTAGATAGAGCTTCGCTGGTCCTAGGGACGAGCACTGCAGTAGAGGTTCCCTGTCATCTCCCAGCTAAGTTCTCCTTCCTGCTCTGACCTGCCACCTCCTGCCTCCTGCCTCTCGCATCCTCCTGCGTGCTCGGCCCTGCCCTGACCCCAGTGGAGGTGGCCCAGAAGAACCTCTCATTCTCGGGACAACCCACCGCAGAGCGCCCTCCACATCTGCCACTGGCCCCCTGGGTAGCCTCTCTCAGAGAAGTGAGGGCAGCACCAGACAGGGGTGCAGCTGCACGTGGGTCCGGCTCAGGGGCTCCGGAATCTCAGGCCTCCTCAACCCACTCCTTTCTCCAGGCTGATCTGGGCAGTGTTCTGTACTCCTCCATGTTTACTGAAGACCAATATGTGTTTGGAGGCAATTTCTGTGTCTTCTCCTCTACCTCTCTCTGGTGGGGATTTGGATGAGGCCGTGGAGGGCGCAGCCTGCAGCCCTCGCCCCCCGCAAGCCCTGTGCATCTCCTGTGGGGACCACCGGGGAGCAGGGCTCACTTGTCTATGGCCACATCCCGCGTGGTTTTGAGTCAGCACTGAAGTCCCTGTCCTGTGCTCCAGCAAGCCTCTCTGCCCCCCAGAATCATGAGACGTGGTCCAAAACTATGGGGACAGTTCCTCGTCCCCACTCCAGACTTGAGGGCACAGTTTTCTCTCACGTAGCTCCTTACTGTACTTTGTCTTCTTGTGCTGCCTGACCAGGCCGAATATCCGAGTAATCCAGTCCAGCTCCAACTATTACTTTCAACTCATTTCTGTCTTCTTTCCTGAGACTTTTGTACATATTGTTTTACCGAGCAACTGCATATAATCTGATTTATTTTAATCAGAGCTACTTGTTAACCTGTTTTCAATAAATTGTGTGAGTTTTTGTTTTTTGGTGGTTTGTTTTGTTTTCTAATCAGTGTCCATCCTGCTTGTGAATTCCAAGATGTGGCACCTGACCTAGACACTGTCTCGGAGCTGAAGTTGGAGCTTGGGGGCAGGTCAGCCAGAGCCAAGCAACAGCTTTCTCCAGCCCGGTGAAAGCAATCCTCCCACTCTCATCCCTCATCCCTGGCGGGGGCAGCACAGCAGAACCGCTAGGTAAAGGAGGAGCCCCACGCTGGCGGTTTCAAAGAGCCAAGCTGGCATCCCAAGGAGTCATCCTATCCTTCTCGAAGCTGCCTGGGCCTTCCTCTGGAAAAATCCAGAGGGATGAGCCTGTGAAGCATTGATTTTTCATGGAAAGAGCTCAGGTTTTGGGAAGGTTAGGATATCATTTAAACGTTCCCCGCCTCACTAAAGGCCTAACCTCCACGAAAGACAAACCCGCCCATATGTGTGTACACAGACTCCAGGAATTTTCCTCAGTTCATAGACATTTGCTGCCCCTGCCTGAGTTTCAGCTGGCATCTGTATCCAAAATACGAATAGTGATCATAATTCATGAGGCTTCAGAAATGGGCACCAAGAGAGACCAGTAGAACTGGTCCCCAGAGCAATGGGGAGGGTGTTTGCCTTGCACATGGCTCACCCGAATTCAATCCCCAGCATCCCTTATGGTCCCCTAAGCCCCATTCCCCACCAGGAGTGATCCCTGAGCACTGCTGGGTGTGCTTGGGTATTTGGTCAGCTGGAGCCAAACAACAGCTTTCTCCAGTGCTGATAAAAGCCATCACCCAAAAACCAAAGTAAATTAAGGGAAAAAATGAACTGGGCCCTCACTGAGCTTCCTATATCTCAGGCGTCGAAACCAACTGCCCAAGGCCAAGGTGCCAACTCCCTCTGCCCCGGTTCACCTAACAGCCCCCTGTCTCTCCCTGCTGGTCATAACACTTGCAACTGCCCTTGGCTGTCTCTCCCTTAGTTCAACCAGGGGTGGTGAGTGTAAGTGGCATTTTCTGACCATCAGGAGACGAGATGGTGGAGGACAGAACATAGCAGCACTGAGACACCAGAATAGGTCCCATCTGCCCATTTTAGTGCCCTCGAACCCAGGTTGCATGTGATATGCCGAGTGCCCTCGGGATGGAGGACAGTCTCCAAGGGTGCCCTGTTCCCTCAAGAAAGAGCCACAATGAGGCTGGAGCAATAGAACAGCAGGGAGGGCATTTGCCTTGCACACAGCCCGACCTGGGTTCAATTCCCAGCATCCCATATGGTCCCCCAAGCATGGTCAGGAGTAATTCCTGAGTGCATGAACCAGGAGTAACCCCTGTGCATCGCTGGGTGTGACCCAAAGAGCAAAATTAAAATAAAAGAAAAAAGCCACAAGGCCATTCTGGCCACCAAGGATGGCTCGGGTTTGTGTTTTGCTCCTTGAGCTCAGGAATCCTATCTCCAGCAGGATCCTGAGGTCATCCCAGGCATTTTCTGACCCTCGGGGCTCTGCAACTCCAGCAGACTAGGATGGACCAGAGGGGACTGATGGGTGTATTCAAGACACTGGCATTTAGATGAGGAAGTTGCAGTGGAGAAAGGTGCTGAGTGGTTTAAAGAGGGCGGGGAGTCCTGCAGAGTCAGGAATGGGTGCCCCTCCCTCCTCCCCGTGCGTCTGGTAGGTAGCCTCACGCCCACAAACTGCCTCTGGTACCATATAAGCTCATTAGTGGCCATGATCCAGAGACTCACTTATAAATCTCTCAGAAGAGAGCAACACGAGAGCAAAATGACACAGAGATGCCCCCAGACCTCAAAGTGGCCGACCAGTTTAAAAAAAAAAATTAACATCAGCTGTATCGCTGTATTTAAAATTTTAGAATTCCGGGGCTGAAGCGATAGCACAGCAGGTAGGGCGTTTGCCTTGCACGCAGCCAACATGGCCGACACAGGTTCGATTCCCAGCACCCCATATGGTCCCCTGAGCACCGCCAGGAGCAATTCCTGAGTGCATGAGCCAGGAGGAACCCCTGAGCATCGCTGGGTGTGACCCAAAAAGAAAAAAAAATTTTAGAATTCCTGGAGTGCATGGCTGCATCCGTGGCTGTGCAACATCTCATGCTCTACACCACTAATGTATCAAGACAGTATGGTACATGGCTCTGGGGTGAAACACAACAATCTTCACACACTTTCCTCTAAGGAAACTCTTTTTGGATCATTTTTAGTGGATTATTCATAATAATACAAAATAAATTATTTAGGTCTTGCTTTGGGAGCAGGCTTTGGGAGTCGGGATGGAAATATTTGAAATAAGGTTGTGGGAAGTTGCAATGGTGGTGGAATTGATGTTGGAAACTTAAATGGAATAAATTATTGTGAATAACTTTGTCCTGTCCTCCCGTTGTTCGTCAGTTTGCTCGAGCGGGCCCAGTAACGTCTCCATCGTGAGACTTGTTGTTACTGTGTTTGGCATATTGACGACGTCATGGGTAGCTTGCCAGGTTTTGCCGTGCGGGAGCGATACTCTCAGTAGCTTGCCGGGCTCTCCGAGAGAGGCAGAGGAATCGAACCCAGCTCGGCCGGGCCGGCTGCGAGCAAGGCAAACACCCTACCGTTGTGCTATTGCTCCAGCCAACTTTATAAAAATAAAATAAAATTTAAAATTTTTAAATAAAAATTAATAAAGTGGGTGCCTGTGTAAGAGACTGGCTGGGCCAGCAGCATGTAGGTGCAGGGGACACCCAGCTGGTTCCCCCAAGCTTCTTTCACCTGCTAGGAGCAGGTCAGGCTGGGCCTCTGCTGGGCTCCCATAGCACCTGGGATTCAGTCTTCCACCTGCCTCTGGAACTTTTACTTTTACTTTGATTTGGGGACCACACCCGGTGATGTCCAGGGCTTGACTCCTGACTCTGTGCTCAAGGTCACTCCTGGTTTGAGCCAGAGGGACATATGGGATGCGGGGAATTGAGTCCAGGTTGGCCACCGGCAAAGGATACCGCTGTGCTCTCTTTCTCCAGCCTCCTACACAGACAGTGAGCTGCGACTCCTAGGTCCGCCTCCACGGAGGTGCCTGGGCGCCTGCACTGAATGGCCCCTTTGTCACAATGAGGCATAGCCCTGCCGCCACAGTTCCTTTCATTCCCCAGCGCCCACTGTCCATCACTCATGCGCTCCACCTTGCTGGCACATCTCAGTGAGCAGCAGCTGCACCCCGCACACCTCAGCACAGCCGGCTGGCCCTGGAGGCATCCATCCCAGCTGGGCAGACCAGCACACCCCTCCCTCTCTCCACCCCTCACCGCAGGAAAAGCTGCTTCCTGAGTGGTTCTGGGGGACAGATGAGCAAATGCACCTACTGATGGGTATCCTGGGTACCTCTGCTCCCCATCACGCAGAATCTGAGAGGGCGGCTCCTTGCAGGGGAGGCCCACGCTAGCCTGGTGAGAGGTAGGCCGGGTCTGACGCAGAAAGCCCACTTTGTTCCCATTCACGTCTCACAATGTTGGTATCGCTGAAACTGGGGTGCCTCGTCCTAATGAGGCACAATGACAGGCAATCACTTAGTTGGCTGTAATACATTCTATCGAGGTACTCAGGGGCTCAGCCTGGTTCTGTGCTCACAGTCAGTTCCTGGATCAAACTGAGGCTGTCTGCAGGCAAGGGAAGTGCCTTAGCCCCTGTACGACCGCATCTCTCACCACTGGCGTCTTGTGTGTGTGTTTGTTTTGTGTGTATATGTGTGTATGGGAGGGGAGGTATCTACATGATGCTGCCACACTGGGAGTTGCAGATGGTAAGAGTAACCAGGATCACATCTGGCACATCCAGGAACTAGAAATTTGGACTCACAGCCCCCTCCCCCTGCACAAAACACCCTGCATGTTTCTCGGAGCCAAACAAGACGTTTATTTTGGTATGGTGCTGGGGATCAAACCCTGAGACTCACAGTGGCATCCTAGATTCGAAGAAACCTGGGGGTTTTGTTTTTGTTTTTTTTTTTTGGGGGCCACACAAAGCTCTGTGCTCAAGGGGCCATGCACAGTGCTGGGGATCCAACTAGGGTGAGCCTCACGTAAGACAAGAGCCTTATTCCCAGTGCACTCTCTCCAGTCAAGAGCTTTTTTGGGGAGGGGGTAAGAGGGGGCCCCATACTGGACAGTGCTCAGTACTTACTCCAGGCTTTGCACTCGGATCATTCCTGGTGGGTTTGGGGAACCCTACGGGGTGCCAGTGATTGAACCTGGGTTGGCCACATACAAGGCAAGCACTTACCCACTGAACTATCTCTCTGGTCCCAAGAGTTGTATCTTGTATTCCATCCTTCTCAGGAGCTTAGGCCTCAATGGTTCTGAGTACCAAAGGGAAGCTAAGCCCTTCCCATGGCCAGCACTAAGCAGATCAATAAGACCTTCTCCAGACCCCACGTGACCTGCCCAGCTGGGGCAAAGACACATTAACAAGCCAATGGAACAAGGCAAGGGCTAAAGGGTATGTGTGTATGCGTGTCCCGTATGTGCACACAGTGAGTGCACACGCATGAGCACTCAGATGCTTGGGCACTTGGTCTGGGGCCCCACTCCACCCTTACTCCCACCCTCTCCCTTCCTTCCTTTGCAGTGCCCTTCAAAATCTCCCAGCAAGAGGCCAGAGAGGTAGAGTGTTTGTCTTGTACTCTTCTGACCCTATTGGGTTTTTTGTCTGTTTGGGGCCACACCTCACTGTGCTCAGAGCTGACTCCTAACTCTGCGTTCAGGGACCACTCCTGGCCAGCTGGGGAGACCATATGGGGTGCCGCAGACCTTGCTGGGGATAGAACCCAGGTTGGCTACCTGCAAGCGCTTATCCCCATATACTATTGCTGCGCCCCTCAGCTCACCTGGGTCTGATCCCCAGCATCCCATATGGTCCCTCAAGCCCTACCAGGAATGATCCCTGAGCATAGAGCCACGAGTAAGCTCGGAGCACTGCCAGGTGTGGGCCCTCCGCCCCAATTCTCCCTGCTCTGCCTCTCCGTGGGCTCACTCGAGTGGGCCACTGTGGACCAGCACAACGTGGCAGGGGTCTCTGCAAGGGGGAAATGTGGGGCCTGGAGGAAGAGTGCAGAGCTTAGAGCGGTGCTTTGAGGGCGTTTAGTCCAGCTCCAGCAGACTCGGGGGTGGGGTGGAGAGGGGGAGTGAGGGGTGGAGCGAGATCTTGGCAGCCAAGAGGTGCCGTAGCCACGTACACATCCGCCCTGACCACAGGGCCGACCCCCAGCAAGTGCGATCCGGGAAAGGAGATGTGGAGCGCCGGGGCCAGGAAGATGATCTCTCGGGAGCACTCATGGGAGCCTGGGAGCACCGCAGCCACCACCCGTGCAGGAGCTCCGCGCCACGTGGCCCCAGCGAACCATCGCCAGCCCCCGCCCCCCCCCACCTCCCCCGCACCACGGCACCAAGGGAGGGGGCGGGGGAGGGCACTGAGAAATTTAAAACTTAAAAAAATCTCGACGTGTACCAAGACGCGCAAGAGGCAAGCCCAGGCGGGCAGAGCGGCCTGGGCAGGCGGGCCTGGGCGAAGCCTGGCCCACACCCTGGACTCGGATCCCGGCCTTGAGTACCTCGGGCAGTGGCCGGCAAGAAGTTCCTGACGTCCAGCCCCACCCGCTGGCCCGGGCCCCTCCCCGCTGCAGCTCGCCCAAGGCACGCCCCAGCCTCCCTCCCTGGCGGGCTCCTCACCCGGGATGCCCTCTGCTCTGACTCTGCAGGAGAGACCCCCTTCCCGGCCTCTCCTGGCCGCTTCCCGGCGTCTGCTGCTCCAAATGTCTCTCCCCAGAGTCCCTCGAGCTGGTCAGGTGACCTCCCCAACCCACCTGGGAGGCACCAGTCTGGATACCCGCTGCTTCCCGCCTGCTTCCCTCCTCCAGGATCTCAGAAATGTGCCTGGGTGGAGGTCATCATGCCCTGCGCATTCCACGCTGCCCCCACCCCCCGACTCTCTCTTGGGGATGGCACTGCCACTGGTATTGCCTCCTCTCGGAGGCCCACCTTGGTTTACAGCCCCAGAAACTATCATCACTGCACCCCAATCCACCTAATGCTCACCCCTGGGTGACCCTGTCTGAGGAGTCCTCTTTCCTGTTCCCCTGGGGTCATCTCATGGTGCCTCCCAGACCATGCCCAGTCAGATGGCGCTTTGGGGGAGTCTTCCTGGGGAGGAAGCAGATACCACCCCACCCTCCACCTCCAGCAACAGAGAACAGAAGATCCCGAGTCTCAACAAGCCTTTATTTCTGTCCACATCCAGAGCCCAGGAACCAGTGACGCCCTGGAGAGTCGCATATAAAAAATACTCTGCAGGGGTGCACCAGCACCTGTGCAGGGCTGAGGCCTGGACCCCGCTCCTCGGGCGAGCGGGGGTCTACCCTGGACACCGAAGTGCTGCCCACACAGTGGGGCCTGTGGCGGCAGCTGTGGTGGGGGGCACAAAGGGGGCTGGTCCCTGCAGATAACAGGCAGAGCCCCCCAACCAAGACAGAACACGGGTCCCACACTGGGTCCTTGGGCATCCCAAGAAGGAGTGGGGGCCTGGGAGCCCCTGCAGGCCAGCAGGGGTGGGAGAACTCGTGTTCTCCCCAAGGCCCATTTCGCTCAGACTGGGAGAGGGGGCCCGGGTACCCGAGGAGAGCAGGGTGGCCGCTTGCAGGCCAAGGCACTGCTGTGAGGCACTGTCCCCCACTGCGGGGGGCCCCCAAAGGTGAGCTGCCTCTCCCAGCCCCCCGGCGCCCTGGCAGCTGACGCGTGAGTCTCAGCAAGAGGCCTTGCTAGACACCCACCGTCACACAATCAGACAAGGGCATCTGCCTTCCAGCCACAGTCCCCAAGGTCCCCGGCCCCTGGGCGTGTGGAAAGGGCCCTTGGAGTCTCTCCTGGGCACCCCCTCGCTCCCACCCCCTGGGTCTCCAAGGGCTGGTGCGACTAGTCATTCTTCCAAGCCTCCTTCCCAGCTGACCCACACACAGCTCCCCCAGGGGCCCATGTCAGGGGCACACAGGCAGCCCCAGCCCACAGAGCTGCTGTCCCACCAGAACTCTGGCCTGATGTGGCCACCGCCGCCAGGAAGCCCTTCTGGATAAGGAACTCTGCAGTCAACTCTGAGCACAGGCTTCTACCAGAGCTCCGGAAGAGGTGGATGCTCCCAGACAAAGGGAGGAGGCACTCCACGGAGAGCGTGAAGATCTGATGCGGCCACCTTTAGAGCAAACCCTAGCAACCTTGGAAGGTGGGCATCCCAGAAAAGATACCCCAGACCCCCCTCCTCCCCTGCACTGGGGAGTGGACGCTAGACAGTGTCCCGCCTCTGACCCTGGCCCTGATTCCTAGTATCTTGGCTCTCCCTATCTGTACAGGTGAGGAGACCCACCTCTGCACTCCCCATCTCCACACCCAAGGCTACCAGCAGTGCCCGAGTCCTGAGAGAGAGAGAGAGAGAGAGAGAGAGAGAGAGAGAGAGAGAGAGAGAGAGAGAACTTCTCTTCTGCTCTTCCCAGGGGCCAGAATTCATAAAAGGAACACAAAGGGGGGCCCATGGGGCACAGGGGTGCACCTCGAGGACCAACACAGGACCTCACCCCACGCCTTTGCAACCTGCACCCCGGGACCTGAGTCCAAGCCCAGCCCAGCCCAAGCAAGCACCAGGCGCTGCCGACCCTCACCCTGACCTGAGCAGGGTGGGCACAGGTTGCTGTGGTCACACCTGCGCCCACAAGCCCTGGGCCATGAGGCCCCGTGGGGACAGCAGCTGAGATCCCAGACCAGGCAGTAGAGTGCCCCCACCGACTCTGAGGCCTGCTCTCCCGCTGGGTGCCAGGGATCCTCACCCAGGGGGGCCCCAAAGATTTGTCCCGTGGGGCACGGGGTCCACCAGGATGCTCAGATTGGGCAGATGGAGGCGGAGGCAGTGAAACGGGAAAGGGGACCCAAGCCAGCTCCAGCCAGAGGACCAGAGGCCGCCCCCACAGGGTGGGCAGGCGGGCGGGCGGAGCACCACTGAGGGATGCTGGGTGGCTGGGCCCGGAGCGGGGCGCTGTCACACCTGCACCCCCTGGCCCTGCAGCTGGAGCACTCGCGTCTGCAGGGCGCTGATCCCGCTGAGAAGCGCCTCCCGGTGTTCTGCCGACGAGATGCCCAGGCTAAGCAGGTCCCTGAGGAGAAGGGCTGGTCAGGTCTGAGGGGTCGCCCATGCTGCCTGGGCAGGGGAGGGCCCCCAGGGCGGGACCCCACTCACTGGGCAGTCATGGCGGCCACGGCCTCCAGGCTCCCGTGGCCAGCAGCTGCGAAGCTGTCCTTGTAGCGGCCCAAGTCCAGGGCCTCCAACCACGCGCCCACAGAGCCAAAGGAGGGGAAGGCAGAGAAGGCACGGTCGGCCAGCGGGGTGGGGGGCCTGCAGGCAGAGAGCTGGGGTCCGTGGACAGCAGGGCCCCCACCCAGGCCCGACCCCTCTGAGGAGAGGCAGGAGGGAGGGGGGCCTCCGAGCAGGGCAGGGCTTCCTCACAGAGAGGAGTGTGGGGTGCAGTGGAGCCAGGAGGAGGGACTGTGAGGGGCCAGAGCAAGGGCACAGAGGGTGGGGCGTTCGATCCCCAGCATCCCTTATGGTCCCCGAAACCCGCCAGGAGTGATCCCTGAATGCAGAGCCAGGAGTAAGCTCTGAGAACAGCTGGGTTTGCCCCCCCCTTCAAAAACGAAAGGGACTGAGAGTATGGGGGGCTGTCCGGAAGGTGATTCAGAGTACCACAGAGATTGACAGCACCAAGTCTGTGCCTCTGTGCCTTGGGGCCACCTTGGGTAGGACTGTGTCACCCACTCAGTTCATAGCCATGTGTGGGGACACCTGAGCCCATTCAGGCTCCCAGGAGTGACAATCTTGAGCAGGGGGTGCCTGAGGCAGGCAGGACTTTAGCTCCCTCTGGGAGAGCCATCGCTCCCGGCCAGGGCAAGAAAGGGTGAAGGGGCATTTGATTGAGACAAACGGGGTGGTCTTTCATGGGGAGAGACGGGCATGCACCTGGGAGAGGTGAGGTAGCAGGAGTACCTGGGACAGGAGGTCGCGGCCCCTTTGGGGGGTTCTGGGTCCTGCACCATCTTGCTCAGGATGCTGTGGATCTGGGAGAACCTGGGCCGCTCACCTGGATCCTTCTGCCAGCAGTCAAGCATCAGGCGGTGCAGGGGGGCGGGGCAGTTCCTGGGGGGTGGCAGCCGGAAGCCATCCTCCACAGCCTTGATCACCTGGGCCATGGGGGGCCAACAGGAGGCTTTAGCCCCCCCCCTCAAATCACACATATACATAAAACATACACGTACAGGTAAACAGTGAGCAAGGCCTGGGAAAGGCACTGCACGAAGGGCAGAGTGCAGGGCTCAGAAGGCAGGTCGCTGGGGACACTGGGTACTCACGTCTTGGCCAGACATGTCCCAGTAGGGTCGCTCCCCAGAGGCCATCACCTCCCACATGACCACGCCGAAGCTCCACACGTCACTGGCTGAGCTGAAGTGGCCGAACTGCAGCGTCTCGGGGGCAGCCCACAGCGCCGGGCTCCGGCCACTCTGAGGGCAGCCGAGGGCAGGTCACACCCAGCACCCGACCCGGCCCCAGCCGCCCCCTCCCGGGGATGCACCTGGGCAAGGCCCACACACTGACCAGGCCAGGCCACACTGGCATTTACTCAGGACAGAGGGAAGGGGAGGCCACATGGTGAGCAGTCACCCCTGGGAAACAGAACCTCACCATGGTGGTGTAGACAGCCTCTGCCCGGTCGCGGGGACCCCGCCCGAAGCCTGAGATCTTGCAGACGAGGCCGCCACCCAGTAGAATGCGCCGGGCTGCCAGGCCCCGATGCACATAGCCCATCTCTGACAGGTACTTCATAGCGGATGCCAGTCCAGGCAGTAGGCCCAGCAGCTGCGTGGCCACCAACTGGCCCTCGTGGCGCTGGACAAAGAGGACAGAGGCCAGGGTTGCACATACAGACCCTGATGCTATGACTGAGGGAAGGAGGATGTGAGCGGGGGTTTGGGGGCAGAGTCCTTCTGGGCTTCTAGGCTTCTGTATATACCAGGACCCAAAGGGATGAGCTGGCCAGTGGGCCCCTTTGAGGAGAGGGATGCCAATTCCAAGCCCCACCAAAGACGAAAGCAAGGAACCAAGAGTCACACAGGCATGAGCCCTCTGGGGCCCCGCCGCCGCTCACCCTGAGGAAACCATCCAGGGCTCCATGGCTCATGTACTCAGTGACGATCATCAAGGTGCTCCCTGTGCCCGGGGACAGAAAACACAGTTCAGATGTCTGTCCCCACAGGCTCCCTGCACCTGGACCCCAGCCGGGGCCACACTGGAGCCAAGGCCCAGACTCTACGTCCTGCCACCGCCCACCCAACCCCGATCCTCTGGCTGCAGAACCAAGGACAGGTGGATCCAGGCCTGACTCCAGGACCCTAGCTATGACAGATCAGCCAAGGTCAAAGCAAGTTCCGCCTAGAGTTCTCCTCCAGGTCATTCAGAGTAGAAAGCTCAGCTGGGGACAGGGAGCGATGGTGCATAGCAGCACACACACACACACACACACACACACACACACACACACACACACCACATCTGCACAGTCCTGTGGGGTACCTCGGGTGACGACCCCTTCCAGTCGCACCACATGGCTGTGGTCAAACTGGCCCAGTGTCAGGGCCTCGGCCAGGAAGCTGAGCCTCTGTGCGTCGGAACTGCCGTCCCTCAGTGTATGCACGGCCACGGGAAGTTCCTGGCGGCCAGGCAGCTGCAGGCAGCCACTGCACAGCTCCCCAAACCGCCCTGTGGGGACACAGCAGCTCAGAAACACACACATACACACACAGTACCACCTCCCCGGCTGAGGAGAGAGCAGCTTCCAGATTTCAGGCCTCCTCCACAGCACTCGGGGACCAAATCCTAGCCAAGTGAGGGCCAGCTGCATGGCATGGGCTGCACCCCCCTTTCCCTGGCTTGGCCTCAGTTCTCTTCTCTGTGGAAGGAGGAGCCCTTCCTGCTGGCCGCTGCAGGAGGCTCAAAGGCAAGATGCAACACACAGCTGGGAAGCGGAGGTGACAGGGAGCAAGGGCAGACAGTCCTTCTTCATTCAGGGGACAGCATCCAGCTTCTGAGAAAGGGCCCAGCAGAGGCGGCAGGAAGAACTGTACTTGCACAAATCCACCAGGGTCAGACCTTGAACCCAGCTGCGGTGAGACCATGCCCGTCTTACAATGACATACTGAGGGGGATGCGCACCTGGTCTGGCCCAGACTAGAACTCAGATATATCTATCTGGCCCCTGAGCTTGCAAGGACCCCTCCTCACCGGCCACGGAGGCCTGGAGGCTCCTGCTGGGGTCGGTGTGCAGAGAGCAGCCCTGAAAGAGCCTGCAGGAAGACTTCTCAGCGCGTGGGCAAAGGGAGAACGGGACAGGGGAGAGGATCCGGGAGGTTGGAGGGACCCCTGGAATATCTTCCCAGGATCTGGTGGGCGGGGCAGGTTCGGTGTGGAGGCGGGGCTTCCCGGCAAGGCGGGGACCGGAATGGGCGTGGCTCCCGGGAGAGGGCGGGGCTTTTCGGTGGGCGGGGCCTTGGAACGCCCGCCTTGCCTGCTCCCAGGCTTTTCTCCAGAGTGACGCTCTTCGCATCCAGCTCCTTGGCAAAGAGATGAACCGCCTGCAGCGGGTCCCCACAGCTCAGAGGGTCCAGGAACGTGCGGCGTGTGGGGACTTTGACTGGCAAAGCAGAGAAAGAGAGAGATGGGCTGAAGAAAGGGCTTCCGCGGCTGGAGTGACGTGGGATAAGCAAGAGGGCGGAGGCCAAGATGGGATGGTGCCGGCCTCCCCGCCTGCACCAGGCGTAGACCACTCACAGTGGAAATACAGCTCCTCCTCATCATGGGCATCCCGGCCTCCTTTGCCGTAGCTGCAGGGCCTGGGGAGGAACAGTTGTTTTCTGAGCCAAGCTGCCCAGCCCTGCCCTTAAGGCACACCCAACCTGCCAGTTTCTAGGAGGGAAAAAAACGTGATCTTGCACCAGGGGAGGGACCTTCTAGCTCTGCAGAGTTAAAAGCTCCTTCCACGGAACACAACCTCAACCCATTAGCACTCCCAGTTATTTTCACCTGGGGACACAATGAACATACTTGCTCCAAACCCACACCTCCGACACCGCACCCAAAGGTCAGGCAACCTCCGGTCTAACGTGGAAGAAATATGGGAGTGAAGTACGGTTCCACTCACAGACCCAGGCAAAGAAGGGCAATGCAGGCAGGACCGTAAGGATGGGCAGAGAGGGTCCAGGGCAAATAAGAGCAGCTTCCTGCCCATCCACCAGAGTTCTGGCCTCTGGCACACAAAGGGTGCGCTCCAGCCTTCCGAGGCATCTGCCCAGTCTCTCAGTTGGTTCAATCCCAGCACCTCTGGTCCTCGAAGCACCAATAGGTGTAATGCCTCCATTCCCTCCAAGAAGAAAAAAATCTGGGGAATGAGGGCATCAAGTAATAGTACAGTAGGTAGACTGTTTGCCTTGCAGGTAGATTGTTTGCCTTGCATCCAACCGACCTGGGTTTGATCCCCAGTATCTCATATATATGCTCCCCCGCCCCCGAGCATCACCAGGAGTAATTCCTGAGTATAGAGCCAGGAGTAAGCTCTGAGTATTGCTAGGTGTGGCTCAAAAAAAAAAAACTGATAGATGCGGGCTGCAGAGATAGTGCAGCAGGTAAGATGCTTGCTTTGCACGTGACTGACCCAGGCTCAATACACAGCAGCATCCCATATGGTCCACTGAGCACAACCAGGAGTGAACTCTGAGTAGAGAGTCAGGAGTAAGCCCTAAGAATCACTGGGTTGGCCCAAAAAGGAAGTAGGAGGTGGAAGAGAAGGAAGAGGAGGAGGAGGAGGAGGAGGAGGAGGAGGAGGAGGAGGAGGAGGAGGAAGAGGAGGGCCAAGACAGAAAGACAAGAAGGAAGGAAGGAAGGAAGGAAGGAAGGAGGAAGGAGGGAGGGAGGGAGGGAGGGAGAGAGGGAGGGAGGAAGGAAGGAAGGAAGGAAGGAAGGAAGGAAGGAGGAAGAAGGAAGAAAGGAAGACCAAGAAGTGGGGCTGCCATCCAGTGGCCAGTAAAGCCCCGAAGCACAGCCTAGTGAATGAGGGAACCCCTGGAGAGTAGGGAGGGCTGTGGCGGCAAGAGGCTGTGGTTATGGGGAATTGAGCAGCCTGTACAGAACCACCTCCAGTGAGAAGAGGGATGCTGCAGGATGAGCTGGTGGAGAAGTAGCGGTGAGACCTGGAGAGGAGCTAAAATGCTCCAGGCGGCCACCCCGCACCCCTCTGTACTCATGTGCTCCCTTCCCTATCCCAGTGCGGCAGACGCAAGGCAGGTCCCATGTCTCCAGAGGCACCCAAGTCTCCAGATCCCCGGCGTGGTGGTTCCTTTACTGTACCCGCTGCACAGCTCCCTGCTCCCGTCTCCCTGCTTCTCCCCTCAATGGGAGCATGTTCTGGGGAGATGGGAGATAGGGTGAGGGGATAGAGTTGGGGATGTTTGGGGACCACTCCTGGCAGTGCTCAGACTCTGTGCTGCTGCTTCTCGAACCCGGGACTCCCCCTATGCCAGACGTGTGCTCCAGCCCTTGAACCATGGTTCTCTTCCCGCCTTCCTGCCTCACCCCAGTCATTTTAAGCAAACAGCCAATGCAAAATGAATGCTCACTGTCCGGCCTCTGGCAGTTTCTGGAGGCTGCGAGGCGGCAGGTGGCTCCAGGCCAGCCCGTTTCCCTCCTCCGCTTCCCCCACCAGCTCTGCAGGCAGACTCCGGGCTCAGGACTGCTGATCTCAGCCCCAGCCTGGTGCCCACCCGCCAGGGGAGCGACTGCGGGTCTCCAGGGCAGCCTGGGGGCAGGAGGGGGCGGTTTGAAAGGGAGATAGATGCTGAGAGGCTTCCGCTGGGGCCACACAGAACAGCAATGCCCTCTGAGCCAGAATCTGGTCCACATCTCCCTTCTTCTCCCCCTCCCCTCTCTGCCGACTCTTTTGTGCTCTGGTGGGTGGGGGCTTTCCAGCCTAAGGGTCCCCTCCCTCACACGACAGCCGCTCTCTGCCTTTCGAGAGGGAGCCGCGCATGTGTTCAGATGCTTCCGGATCCCTTGGGGCCGGGGACCAGAGGGCGGCTGAGCGCCTCCTGAGAATGCTAATCACACGGGAGCGGATGAGCAGCCTCGAAGCCCTAGTGATGCCGTCTGACATTTAATGAGTGAAGGAGCTCAATCCCTTCATCCCATAGCCGCTGAGCCAGCTGCAGAGCTGCTGCGGCAGCGGCGCGGCGGGGGAGGGGCACTCGGCGCCGGCCGGCCCGGGCTCGGAATCTCCGGCCAGCGTGCTGGCACGTGGTCAATTGCCTGTGCAAATTAGGCCAGGTGTGGGGACCAGGGAGCCCGGGTCAGTGTGCCAGGGGACACGTGCTACTGGGGACCAGCCAGCTGGGGACCGCACACTTACCTCCTCCAGATGGCCAGCACACTCATCACCGAGCCCAGGACAAGAAGGGCAGAGATGGTGACCACGGTGACCACGACTGCGGGACTCTGGTCCCTGGAGGCGGAGGCAGCTGCGAGGAAAATCCCAGAGGCTGAAGCCGGCAGAGGAGCAAGCTCAGAGACCCGCGCTGCACCATGGCAGGATAGGCACCCACCCGGCAGGGACCAGCAAAGGCCACCAGCTCTTGGAGCTTCCCCTCTTCCAGGGCAGCCCACGTCTACTGCAGCCCAGGGGGCGTGGGGGGGTGGGGGGAGGGAGAGAGAGAGAGGGAGGGGGAGGGGGGAGAGAGAGAAGACAGAGGAGAGGGAGAGAGACAGAGGAGAAAGAGAGAGGAGAGAGAGAAAGAGATGGAGAGAGACAGAGAGAGGAGAGAGAAAGAGATGGAGAGAGACAGAGAGAGGAGAGAGAGAGAGAGAGAGGAGAGAGAGAGGGAGAGAGAGAGCACAGACCAGCACACAAACCTCTCACTTTGCCTCTCTGATAAATGATGACAGAGTTACAGCAGTTCTAGAAGGGAAACGGCCTCCAGCCCCAGACCCTCAGGCCCAGTCTCCAGTGAGAACTAACATGTCATGAACACGCCATTCCTGAAGGAACCACACCATGGCCTCACCTAAGTCAGCCTGTTACCCTCATCCAGGAAGGGGTTAGAGTCTCCAATATACAGCAGAGGAAAATGATATCAAGGAGAGCTATTTACAGTGATAAAAATTAATGGGAGGGGCTGGAGAGATAGTACATCAGGTAAAGCCTTACACAGGACTAACTTGAATTTGATCCTCAGCACCCTAAATGGTCCCCTGAATCCCAGGGGTAATCCCTGAGCACAGAGCCAGGAATAAGCCCTGAACACAGCCAGATAAGGCTCAAAAATAAAAAATAAATAAAAATTAAAAATAAAATTTGCTCGAGCGGGCCCAGTAACATCTCCATTGGAGATTTTGTTGTTACTGTGTTTGGCATATCGAATACATCACGGGTAGCTTGCCAAGCTCTGCCGTGCGGGCGAGATACTCTCGGTAGCTTGCTGGGCTCTCCGAGAGGGGCGGAGGAATCGAACTCCGGTCGGCCATGTTGGCTGCGTGCAAGGCAAACGCCCTACTGCTGTGCTATCGCTCCAGCCCAAAATGAGTGGGAAACCCAGATTCCAAAAGTCTCTGCTTTGAAGTATTTCCCCAAGGGAGGGATCTAGAGGATCTTAGGCTTTCTACCCCCACTACCCATGCATCCATGCATCCAAGCATTCATGCATGCAGGCACCCACCCATCTATTCATCCATTCATGCATCCATCCATTCATCTATCCTCCTACCCATCCATTTATTCATCCACCCCATCCACCCACCCATCTATCCATCCTCCCACCCACTCATCCATCCACCCACCCACCCACCCATCCACTCATCTTCCATCCATCCTTTCATCCATCCAATGTGCCAGACTGACACTGGTACTGAGAGACAGGGATGAAGGGAGAAGTGAAAACACGAGTGGAGATGACAGAAACAAAGCTCTTAGGTGTCGAATAAAAAGAAACCTAAGTGAGCAGACAGAGCAGAAGTATGTTACGTCCCTAAAGCCAGCGAGCCAGGGCCACAGAAGAGGAACCCTCGGCACTGGACCTGGAGGGTTGAATTTGCTGATGGGGCTCAGATGCACAAGTGGGGTCTGGAAATGGCATGTTGCCCCACGTGGCTGGAAGACACTTACGGAGGTAGAGAGGCAAGGAGCAGGAGCTTGTGAAGGGAAAGGGATGGGGCCAGGGTTAGGGGAGAAAACAGAACCTGGAGGATCCTAAATGTTAAATCAAGAGTATTAATTTTGGGGCCTGAGCAACAGTCCAGTGGGTAGACACTTACCGTGATGCAGCCAACCAGGGTTGGAATCTGGCACCCTCTATGGCTACCTGAACCTTATCAGGTACTGTTTTCTCCCCTAACCCTGGCCCTTCCTCCCCCCAGCTCCGTAACTTGCCTTTCTTCATCCATAAGTATCTCCCAGTCAAAGGACGGCAACATGCCATTTCCATGCTGAATCCCGAGCTCAGAGTCAGGAATAAGTCCTGAGCACCACTGGGTATGGCCACCAAACGAAAACAAAATAAAAGAGCATATCCTGAGAGAACAGGGAGCCAGGGAGTGGTGGGCAGAGCTCTTCTGGGAGAAGAATGTGTGCTGGCAAGGTTGGCACGGCAGTGAGGACGGAAGGGCCAGAGAGCTAGTGCAGTGGGTA
This sequence comes from Sorex fumeus, assembly GCF_029834395.1. Lineage (NCBI taxonomy): Eukaryota > Metazoa > Chordata > Mammalia > Eulipotyphla > Soricidae > Sorex > Sorex fumeus. The sequence continues at coordinate 52,690,881 of NW_026606104.1, forward strand.
AGGTGCTTGTCTTGCATGTGGTCAATGCAGGTTGGATCCCTGGCACCCCACGTGACCCTCTGAGACCCACCAGGAGTGTTACCTGAACACGAGCCAGGAATAAAGGCCATGAGCAGATCCATGTGGATTAAAGAGAGAGAGAGTGGGAGGGAGGTGGGTGAAAAAAGGTAAATTTGGATACTGTTTAGAACGGAAAAAATACTGAGCAACCCTAAAAACTGAATCTGAGATTAGAAAAAAAAATACCTCTGGGGGCTAAAGCACTAGTACAGTGGGTAGGGTGCTTGACTTGCACGTGGCCAACCTGGGTTTGGTCCCTGACACCCCAACTGGTCCCCTGAGCCCCTTCAGGTGTGGCTGGAGGGGTGACCCCAAAACAATAACAAAAACAAAATAAAATATCCCTAACTAATTAAAGATCAGGAAAGAGAGAGCGAGAGAGAAAGGAAGGAAGGAAGGAAGGAAGGAAGGAAGGAAGGAAGGAAGGAAGAGAATGAAAGAGAAATAAAACAAGAAAGGAAGGAAGGGGGGAGAGAGAGAGAGAGAGAGAGAGAGAGAGAGAGAGAGAGGCTGCAGAGGTGTCTTGCATGCAGCTGTTGGGTGTGTCCCTGGAGGTCTCTAAGCATCATCTAGCAAGCTAGCCTGTGAGGCACCATATGTCTTTAGGCCTTCACACCAAACTGCAAACTGTTAGGTAGTCAAGAATAGAAGGAAGGAAGGAAGGAAGGAAGGAAGGAAGGAAGGAAGGAAGGAAGGAAGGAGGGAGGGAGGGAGGGAGGGAGGGAGGGAGGGAGGGAGGGGGGCAGGGAGGGAGGGGGGCAGGGAGGGAAGGAGGGAAAGCACCAGGTGTTTCTGGTACATGACCCCAAGATGGCGCTTCTGAGTTCCCACCTCCTGAAACTCATTCCCATCCGGGATCCCACAGACAGTACCACATAACAGACAGAACACGCCAGGAGGAGGTATGACTTCCAAAATTCAGTTTCAAGAGACTGCACTTTCTGTATCAGCACCCAGTAAGCATCTAGTCGCTGGATTCAGAATTGCCCTAAGAAGAAGCCCTGAAGGCAAGTACTGCAAGCCCTCTGCCCTCGGAGACCCCTGGTGGGAGGCCGAGTCCCCCACTTCCCCCTTGAAAGAATCATCACCCCAAGGACCGCACAACTGCAGCCCCCTGAGAGATCCTAAAGGCACCCACATGTCTGACACCCAGAGATCTGATCCCAACTAATACTTGTTTTAGGCAGCTACATTATGATGAGTGAAGCCTGCTCTCAGATGCAGGGGTGAAGCCTGGCCCTCAGCGGCAGGTCACTGATACAGGAGTGAAGCCCGGCCCTTCCTCACCCCATTTCGGCTGAGGGCTCACTGGGAAAAGTGCCCATCACTTCCCCTCAACCAAACCACCCCCAGGGAGGCAGGGGAGTGGAGCGATTCCACAGAGAAGCCGCCAGTGAAGGCCCCCCTTCCCCGCCCTTGCAATCAGCAGCCCCCACCCCTCACTCTAGTCAAACCCACGAGCCTTTATTCAGACGCATTTCCGTCCAAAAGGCCTTCCTAGCCCATCTTCGGGAAAGTGCTCTAATCTCGCCTCGCCAGCACCAGCCGCTGAGGCCTGGCGCCGACGGGCATTCAAGCAAGAAGCACAGCCCTCGTTCCCAGAATCCACTCCCTCCACATCTCAGCCTCGCCTCCCCTCCGGCTCAGAGCGCTTCCTATCTTGGATTAGACTCGGGGAGCGGGTTGGAAAGAATTATTAACTTGACAGCTGGTGCCAGAATGCCTCTGGGGGGGAGGGGGGCGCAGCCTTTGTCCAGGAAAAGACTTTCCCGAGCTGCTGGGGCAGATAGAGGTGAGAACCCGAGGGCTGGGTTAGCAGCCGGCAAAGCCCCAAACCGGAGAGCTAAAGGCTCTGCAGCAAAATGCAGGGGAGCTTGGGGGGACGAAGAGGAGGAGGGGACGGCATGCCGCGAAGAAGCCAATTCAGGATCCGGAGAGCTCCTGTTCAGGCTTCTGTTTGGTCTGAATAATAGGTTGATCGGGAACTAATTCACGTCCCACACAATCCACGCACGGAGACAGTGCCATTTTCATTTTCTTTGTTGGTGTCCCCCTGTGTGTCCCCAACCTTCAGAAGAGCTGCCTCACTCTCAGGCCCGGTGGGAACCCGCACTAGGCCCACATGTGGGCCCATCTCCGGCCGGAAAGCCCCAGAGCAGGAACCAGAGTTTAGTGGTCAGAACAATACGGCTGTGGGAGACTGGAGCTCTGAGCCGGCCCGAGGGCCTGGGGGTGGAGGCAGGGCTGGGTGAAGCCTCCCTTTGAGTTCCTCCAGGAGAGCTCCCGGCCCAGCTCACATCAGAGAGGAGGCAGCAGCGGGTGGTCCAAACCCACTCCTGGCCCAGCTGTGATGCTCTTTCAGATACTCTTCAGCGCCCGACCCCCCAGCCCCGGCCATCTCCCTTTGTCCAGCCCACACATCACTTACCCTCCCCAGGGGTCTGCACTTCAATGCTGGGGTTGAAGCTCTGAGTCTCCCAGGAGGGCCCCGGGGAAGCCGCCCGGATGTGAAAGACGTAGCGTGTGGCCGGCTTCAGGTTGGTGACGGTGACCGCGGGCGCCCCTGTCTTCACCGTGGAGTAAGTCTGCTCGCTCCGGCCCTGCGGAGGGACCACGGGGTGAGGCCTGAACCCGCACTCCAGAGGGGAGAGTGGGGAGAAGGAATGAGGAGGGGACAGCGTGGGGGTGGGAGAACACGAATTGCTCCCAGGCCCTGACCTCCAGCCCCACGGGAGAGGCAGCCCCACTCTGCACAGGGCCAAACTTTGTTTTGCTTTTTCTTTCTTTGGTTTTTGGACCACACCTAGCAGTGCTCAAGGGTTACTCCCAGGGGCTGGAGCGATAGCACAGCGGGTAGGGCATTTGCCTTGCACGCGGCTGACCCAGGTTCGATTCCCAGTATCCCATGTGGTCCCCCTAGCACTGCCAGGAGTAACTCCTGAGTGCAGAGCCAGGAGTAACCCCTGTGCATCACCAGGTGTGACCCAAAAAAGCAAAAAAAAAAAAAAAAGGGTTACTCCCAGCTCTGCATTCAGGAGTCACTCCTGGTGGGTTCAGGGGACCAGATGGGAGGCTGGGGATTGAACCTGGGTGGGCCCGCATGCATGGCATGAGCCCTACCCACTATACTTTCTCTCTAACCCCCTGGGGAAATTTGAGAGAAGGTGCTAGAACCTTCTTCTGGACCATGCAAAGTGGATGGCGGTCAGGGCCTGGCAGACCCAGGGCTGAGCTGGGCCTGAAGCTGGTGGGAGAGTTGGCCAGTGGGTGAGACCGTGGACACTCTGAGCTTTTCCTTCCCTTTGTCCTCGAATCGCCACCACCAGCCTGCCTGGATGAGACCGGCAGGTCTATTTTCTTTTCCTTGCCTTGTTTTACGGTTAATGAAGAGTTGGAACGAGCGAAGGCACAGAGGCCTGATGAGTGGAAAGGGCAGTGGGCGGCAGAGGGCCTGCTAGTGGCCAACGCCATGCCAGGCCTTTCAGAGGCCCGTCTCCCTCCCAGCCGCAGAGGGTCACTCAAGGAACAGTCAGCAAGACCCTAGTTTCTAAGCTCTGTCGGGTCCCACACCTCTTGTTGGCTGTCATGCTGCCCTTCACAATTGTGTGTGAGGGACGCTCCCATCAGCCCCTCTCCATCAGATCCCAGGTACTGCCCCTGCCACATCCTCAGCCCCTTCCCCAAAGCCTGTGACCCAGGTCTCTGGTCCCGGTACTCAGGGGTCTGAACCTCCCTTCCAGGTGCTTGAAGAACCCATGGAGAGTGGCTGGTTGCTCTGAGATGGTGTGGGGAGAAAGGGTGGAGCGGGGCGGCTGCAGCAGTGAGGGCTGGAGCAGAGTGCAGACAGGTGTCAGCACAACCAGTGCGGTTGCAGCGATACGTCTGGACATTGCATTCCACCCCCTTTGTACTGGCTTCTCTTCTCAAAGGTTTGTGTTCCCAGGATGTTCATTCTCCCTAAGAGCCTGCGAGTAGCCACCTGGCTGGGCTGTGGGACTGCCAACGTGCCGATACCCAAGTGCCCATCCAGTGAGACCCTTCTCAGAAACCTCTGCTTGATGAATCCCAGAATCCTCTGCAGCTCTCTCCTAAATATCTGTGCTCTTCAGAGCTCTGTGCTGGTCATTCACCAATCCCTCCCTCCTGGTCCACTGGCTTCAGCCACCACCTTGGTGCTGAAAGTTCCCACATGCCTCATTCGCCTGCACGTGCCTCTCCCAGACCTGCAAGACCACCTGGATGGACCCACCTCCCAGGTCCCTGGCATGAGTGGCATAAGAGCACAACCAGGCTCACCATCTCACCCCAGACCTGCATTCCCCCGCAGAGATTCTCTGCCTCAACCAGTGGCACCAGGCAACCCACCCAACAGGGAGATGGGAGTGTTTTATTCTTTTTTTTTCTTTTTGGGTCACACCTGGTGATGTTCAGGGGTTACTCCTGGCTCATGCACTCAGAAATTACTCCTGGCAGTGCTCAGGGGACCATATGGGATGCTGGGAATCGAACCCGGGTTGGCCCCGTGCAAGGCAAACGCCCTACCCGCTGTGCTGTCGCTCCAGCTCCCTTGGAGTTGGGAGTGTTTATTTCTCCTTTCAGCCTCCCCGCCCCCTGCCACCCTGCTCCCAACTCCCCTCAGACTTTTGATGCTGAAGCACAAGGACGAGATTCTGTGATTTGTCAAAAAACATCCTGGAGTCCCCGAGGAGAGACTGAAGGGCAGAAGCCAGGGCAAGCTGTCACCTGAGTGGGTGCAGTCCGCACTGGGTGAGAATCCCCTTGACTAGGAAGGCACCTCGCTGACAAGACAACGAACGGAGGAAAGAGATAACGAAGAGCAACAATGCCCTGAGCTGGCTGAACTCAAGCCACGGAGAGACAACAGAGAGGGCAGCAGGAAGCAGCAAAGGGACCCAAGGCATTTCCAATACTGTATTTTGTATTATTACTTGTGAATTATAACTATCATTTGATTGAAGTAAACCTGAGGCAGTCGATGCCTTCCTGTTCTGTTCTGGAGAGCAGGGTGGGCAGCTTCTACCAGTCCCACGGAACCCCAGCATCCCATCACACCTAGTCAATGTGCCCCCGCCTTGCCCCAGCCCATCGGCAGATAGCTTGCTGGGGAAATTGTGACTGTTCTTCTGCGTTCTTCTCTTTAGAAGGGTTCTGCCTGCTGCCTCCCCATTGTACACACACAATTCAGCCATCCAGAACCCAGCTAAGCAGCAGAAGAAATCCCCATGGCAAGCCTCCGCATGGCTGGGCAGTGGGGTTGGAGAAGGCAGAGAGCAGAGATGCGGGGGGCAGAGGAAGAGCAGGGGTGTGCTGGTGTGGAGAGACAGGCATGGAGGGGGAGAGGGAATGAAAGCCCGGAGGGTGCGCGGAGTTAAGAGGCTTTGGGAGTCCAGACTTTAGCGGGAAGGGCATAAAAAGAGGAAGTGGGTGTAAGGGGGCACACAGCCCACAATGCACCCCCAGCTGCTTTCCAGACCCCACTCACCTTCTCATAGTATCGGATCTCGTATTCCGTGCCGTTGGCACCCGCTGACCCCGCAGGGATGGGCTCCCGCCAGGACAGGGACACAGTTTGAGGTTCTACTCGGTCCCTACGGATCTCGCCCTCCTCCCAGGGTGCTGAAAGAAAGGTGCGGTTCTGGGGTCAGTTCCATGGGGGCAGGACCACACCATGCAGCATGCACACGAAGGGAGGGGCTCGGGCATGGCTCCTGAGGGGAAGAGTCTGTGAGCCCCTCTCACTCTAAAGGCCGGGGAGGCTCTCTGGGTGCCTCCTACCCCCGAGATTCTGCCCTCTTGGGGGGGAGGGTTCTCATTCCTCTGCCTTCTCCCATCCTCTCTGTGGTTCGGAGACTTTCGATAGTGAGCCTAAGAGGCAGGAAGATCATGGTCATAACTATTCTAGTCAACACTTAAGAGGGAAAATGCCCACAAAGGAGAACTAAAAACAACCTCAACATCTTAAAGGCCATACGGGGAAAGACCGCAGTTAACATGTCAACAGCAAGAGGCTGACAGCTTTGCCTCAAAGATCAGGAATAAGGCAAGGATGCCTCTCTGGCTGTTTCTATAAAGACGGTACCAATCAAAGCAACCAAGAAAAAGGGAAAATTCATAGAATGAAAATCACCAAACTTCTCTTCCTACAGACGACGTGCTCTTACTTGCAGAAATCTCGGAAGGTCTTTCTCTCTTTATCTCTCTCACTCTTTGTTTTACACACACACCGAACTAACAAATACAGCAAAGTTCAGGTACAAAATTAACAGGCAAAAATGAGTCATGCATTAATTCCAAAACAATCCCAAAAGGAAATTTATTATAATATTAAAAACAACAAAATACTTAGGAATAAATTTAATCAAAAAGAGGCAACGCTTTTTGTGGGGGAAATGGTCACACTCAGCAATACACGGAGGTTACTCCTGGCTCTGTGCTCAGGAATCACTCTTGGTGGTTTAGGGGATAATATGGGATGCCAGGGATCGAACCCAGGTCGGCCACAAACAGAGCAAGCACCCTGCTTGCTTTAATATCACTCTGGCCTCAGAAAAAAAGCCAAAACTTTTACCAAAATCTTTAAAACACCATTGAAAGAAATCCACAAGGACATCTGTGTTTGCAGAATGAAAGATTCAGCATTGTTAAAATGCCCACACCATCGAAAATAATCTACAAATTCAAAGCAACCCCCATAAAAATTTCAATTTTTTTTTTCAGAAACAGAAAGAAAACTCCTAAAATGCACATGGAATCTCACAGCACCATGAGTAGTTAAACTGATCTTGAGAAAAATAAGTAAAGCTGCAATCCTTGTGCTTCCTTACCTCAAAATGTATTACAAAGCTAATGTAATCAAACTAGCACACCACTGGCATGCAGACAGAAATACAGATAAACAGAACAAAATAAAGGGGCCGAGCAATAGCACAGCAGGTAGGGCACTTGCCTTGCACACGGCCAACCTGGATTTGATCCCTGACATCCCATATGGTCCCCCGAGCCCACCAGGTGTGATCCTTGAGTGCAGAGTCATGACTCAGCCCCGAGCATCATTGGGTGCGACCCCAAAGCAAAATTGAATAGAGAGCCCTGAAAAAGAATCCCACGAATAGTCAACTATCTTCAATAAGTGTGCACAGCAAGGAAGAACAGTCTCTGCAGGGCCAGAGAGATGGCTCAGTGGGCTGGCACACCGGCTTTGCAAGCAGTCCCCAGCACAGTGCTGCATGGTCCCCAAGTGTCACTAGTAGCAACCTCTGAGTATCAAACTGGCAGTAGCCCCTTAGCACTGCCAGGTATTGCCAAAAGAATAAAATAAATAAGAATAATCTCTTCAACAACAGGTCCCAGGAAAACTAAATCTCCATATATGTTCACAGAATGAAGCAGAGTCCTATCTTACATCATTTTCAAAAAGTACAAAATTTAATTCAAGGGGCCAAAGAGAGAGTACAGCAGGTAAGGCACTTGCCTTTTCTATGGCTGACCTCAGTTCAATCTCCAGCATCCTACATGGCCCCTGAAGCACCACCAGGAGTGATCCCTGAGCACATAACCAGGTGTAAGCCCTGAACACTGCTGGGTGTAGCTAAAAAAAAAATAGCTCTAAATAGATGACAGATGTAAATTTAAGACCTAACGCTATAACAATCTTAGAAGGATATGCAGGGGGAAAGCTTCATGATAACTGAACTTGGCCATGAGTTTTTGGATCTGACAATAAAAGTCACTGTCACTGTCATTGTCCTCCCGCTGTTCATCAATCTGCTCAAGCAGGCCCAGTAACGTCTCCATTGTGACAATTGTTCCTGTGTTTAGCATATCGAATACATCACGGGTAGTTTGCCAGGTACAACCCACAAAAGCAAAAATAGATAAATAGAACTACATCAAACTAAAAGACTCAGCAGTCAGTCAACAAAGTGAAAAATCTACCTATGAAATAGGAGAAAAGATTTACTAACCACTTATCTTCTAGGAGGTTAAAATATGGAATAAATGATAAACTATAACCCAACCCAACCCAACCAAAGGATCAGGGAGAAGCCTCAGAAACAGGCACTTAAACTTGCACGTATGAGGCTCTGGGCTAAATCCCTGAACTGCAAATAAAGAAAAAAGGCCGGAAAGATAGTAGAGCAGGTAGGGCTCTTGCCTTGCACCTGGCCAATCTGGGTCTGATCTCCAGCACCCTATACATTCGCCTGAGTACTGCCAGGAATGATCCCTGAGCTCAGACCCAGGAGTAAACCCCAGCACTGCTGGGTGTGACTCCAAAACAGCAACAACAAAATTAGTCATTGAGTCACCACTGCCAGATAACGGAGCAATCCCACTTGTAAATTTATATCCAAAGAAAATGGAATCACCCTCTGAGAAAGAAATCTGCACCCCCTTATTCTGTTGCATTATTCGCAATAGCCAGGAGGTGGATGCGATCTATCAGTGCTGGGGTTGGGTGAAAGACTCCAGAAAATGTCTATAGAACATCATGATCCAGCCATGAGAGGAGGAAATCCTACTGAGACAGCATGGACGACGCTTGAGCACTCCATGCAAAGCAAAGTAAGCCAGACAGTGAAAGGCAAATACCGTGTGATCTCATTTAGATGTGGAATCCAAAATAGACTTAACTGAGAAACCGTGAGCAGCCTGACAGTTGCCAGCAGGTAGAGGTGGGGGCAATGAAGAGATGCACACAACAGGTCAATTTTTACTTACTGGGACAGAGGGATAGTGCAGTGGGGAGGGCATTGGTCATTCCTGAGCACAGAGCAAGCAGTTGCCCCTGACATAGCCAAAGGTAGTCCAAACTCGAAAAATGATAAGAAAGTTTCTTCAAGAGAAGGCTTTAAGTGTCCACATCACACACAATGCTACTAATCTTTGTTTCTTTGGGTGGCACACCTAGTGATACTAAGGGGTTATTCAGTGGGCTCAGAGGGTCACTCCCAGTGGTGCTCAGTGCTGAGGGGACCAGGCAATGCCAAGGGATCAAGTCCAGCCTCCTACATGCAGATCCTGCACTCTAGCCCTTTGGGTGATCTTCCTGACCCTAATACCACTCACCTTATTAACATAATACTTTCACAGTATATATTTTTGATAAGCTATCATGTAGACACCTGCAACTTATGCTATTTTATTATTATACGCTGGGGCCAGATAGATAGCACAGTGGGCGGGGTGTCTGCCTTGCATGTGGCCAACCCAGACTCAATCCCCAGCACCCCATATGGTCCCTGAGCCCACCGGGAATGATCCCTGGGCAGAGCCAGGTATAGGCACTGTGAGATGTGGCAAAAAAAATTATATGCTACTTGTTTCAAGAAAACTGAGATGTGGAGTGGACTAAGAAGAGGTGGAACAGACCTGCTACTGAATATTATTGTCTAAGAAAGAAAGAAAGAAAGAAAGAAAGAAAGAAAGAAAGAAAGAAAGAAAGAAAGAAAGAGGGGGCTGGAATAATAGCACAGTGGGTAGGGCGTTTGCCTTGCACACAGCTGGCCTGGGTTCAATTCCCAGCACCCCATATGGTCCCCTGAGCAACTCCAGGAGTAATTCCTGAGTGCAAAGCCAGGAGTAATCTGTGAACATCGCTGGGTGTGATCCACCCCCAAAAAAAAGAAAGAAAGAAAGAAAGAAAGGAAGGAAGGAAGGAAGGAAGGAAGGAAGGAAAAAAGAAGTCGTGACAGAGCCAGAGAGATAGTAGGTAGGGCATTTGCCTTGCACAGCTGACCTGGGTTTAATCCTCAGCATCCCATATGGTTCCCTGAGCACAACCAGGAGTAATTCCTGAGTGCAGAGCCAGGAGTAACCCCTGAGCATCGCTGATTGTGGCCCAAAAAATCAAATTTAAAAATTGTAATTAAAAATGTAAGAAGCTCTAGCATATGTCACAATGTGAATGAGTTTTCAGGACATTATGCTGTTAAAATAAGCCTGCCACAAAGAGAAAAAGCTGATGGGATTCTGGTTCTCTGAAGCTCCAAAGGAAGCCCAGGTTAGCTACAGAAAGAAGACTTGTGGCTGCCAGGAGCTCGGGCAGGTGGGGTGAGGGGAAAAGAAAAGTCCTGCTCAGTGGGTACAAAGTTAGTTTTATGGGAGCTGGAGTGATGGTACAGTAGGTAGGGCATTTGCCTTGCACATGGCTGATCCAAGTTTTGATTCCTGGCACCTCATGAGGTCCCCCAAACCTGCCAGAAGTGATATGAGCACCTGACTAGGAGAAAGTCCTGAGCACCTGTGGCCCTAAAACAAAGAAACTAAAACAAAAAACACAAACAAGTTTTGTCGGTTGGGAATGTGACTCACATGTGTGAGGTCCTGGGTTTGAGTTGGTGCACCAAAAAAATATTAATGAAATCAAGAGGGGGACTGGAGTGATTGTACAACAGGTAAGGTGTTTGCCTTGTACGTGGCTGACCTGGGTTCGATTCCCAGCATCCCATATGGTTCCCTGAGCACCGCCAGGAGTAACTCCTGAGTGCAGAGCTAGGAGTAACCCCTGAGCACCACCGGGTGTAATCCCCCCCCAAAAAGCAATAAATAAAAAATAATAAGATCAAGAGAAAGAACAAAACCCAAAATTGAGTTTTGCCAAATGAGAAAGTTCCAGAGATCTGTTGTATTTCAATGTATCTGTAGTAACAGCAGTGTACTCTAACCTGCAAATGAGGCTTTAAGATGTTAATTTTCATGTTTTTACCACAAGGAAAAATATTGATGTCCAGAAATTTAATTGAAGCAATTAAATCATCTCTCTCTGTGGGATGTGACTCAAGCTAGTCTCTTTAGTTAAGCTTAGCGATGCCAACGAGGCTAAGGCTCGCTCGGCTAGATAATGTTGGATGGACGGCAGCCAAAAAAGGAAAGAGAGAGAGAGAGAGAGAGAGAGAGAGAGAGAGAGAGAAAATGATGTCTCCACGAAGGCTGAAACAACAGGGTTTCCAGGACAAAGATCATGTGTCACTCTAGGTATAGTGAGGACAGAGATTTCCAAGGGAAAATGCTCAAAAGAAGCTAGATAAGTAGTTCCTGCGTTCCCAAGGGGTGTCTTAGTGGGAGGTGGAACAAGCCAGCAGATGGTTGGATGGAATCGCCCAAGGAGGAGGAGGAAAATCTGGAGGAAACTAGTGGCTGGAGAGGCAGGGCACTTGCCTTGCACACGGCTGACCCAGGCTCAATCCCTGGCACCCCATATAGTCCCTCTGAGCCTCCTTCCAGGAGTGATCCCTGAGCACAGAGCCAGGAGTAAGCCCTGAGCACCACCAGGCATGGCACAAAAAAACAAACAACAACAGTAAACAAATAAAAGCTCTAGGAATCAAGCCCAAGAGACAGAGGAGGGGGCCGGAGAGCTGGTACAGACAGTAAGGCATTTGTCTTCCATGCAGCCGATCCACACTCGATCCTTGGTATCTCGTGTGGTCCTCGAGCACCACCAGGAGTAATTCCTGAGCTCAGAACCAGGAAACCCCTGAGCACCACTGGGTGTGCCCCCTCCCTCCCCAAAAATAACAGAGAGATAGGGGAGAGGGAGAGAGAGAGATGAGTTTGTAATCAAATCGAATTTATTTGTAATCAAATGGGTAAGAGGAACAGAAGCAAGGCAAGAAAATACATAGGGAGGCTCCCTCCTCGGACGGGGAAACAGCGCAAGTGGTAAAGCCCAGACACTTATATATGAGGCCCTGGGTTCAGTCCGCAGTGCTGGGGGAAAAGAAGTTTCCACTTGATACTTCAGTTCCTAGCCTGTGAATGGCTCTGCATGGTGACACAAGCTCACCTGCTCGGTAGACCACCAGAGGAGCCAGCAGTGGGTGTTAAGGGACCGGAGGATGATTCAAAGGAAGGGCTGACTTTGAATGTGCTGCAATGTCGAGGTTCCCGGAGGAAAGCGGATCTCAGAGGGCTGTCTCCAATAACTGGAGACAGGACAATGCAAGAGCGCTCACCCTTTGCAGAACGGACTTTATAAACCATCCAGCCACCGGCCCCCCCACACCTCCACTCAGCCCCTCCCCAACTCAAACGAAGCAGAAAGCTGGGTGGAAGAGCTGAAACCCCGCCTCTCCATGAACCGGTCCTGCTGGTCAGCAAGGAGCAGGGGAGGGGCCCGGAGCAGCCTCTTTGACAAGGCCAGCAGGACTGGATTGAAAAGTACCATTGTAGAGAACCCCCAGGCTCTGCTGCCCACCGCGTGACTCTGCCTCCTGTCCTAAAAATAACTTGAAAGACCCTTTATCCTTCCTCCCACTGACTGACCCTTAAAAAAAAAAAGCAAAGTCTTTGTCAAGTGGACAATACACAGGCTTCACGCTGACCAATGCTTTTGAGGAAAAGTGTCCTTCTCTGGGGCTGGAAAGACAGAACAGTGGGTAAGGCACTTGCCTCGCATGCAGCTGACCCGGGTTCAATCGCTGGCACCCCGTGTGGTCCCCAGAGCACTGCCAGGAGTGATCCCTGAGCACAGAGCCAGGAGTAAGCCCTGAGCACAGTTGGATGTAACTCAATCCCCCCGCCCCACCAAAAAAAATGAAAATTGTCCCTCCCTGTCCCCTCTCCACCAAAATTCATATGCAGGGACAGCTCCTAAGAAAGAGCGCATAAAGTGGGGGACAGCTGCTAACTGGGAGGGGCACCTCTCTACACGGGACAGGGGGAAGACAGAAAAGGAAAAACTTTTGAAATCCCCATTAACGGAACTGAGATAGTGTAGTGGTTTACCTGCCTGGAACAAACCCTCTCTGGCTTGGTTCCATTCCCAGAACCATATGGTCCCCTGAGTATCTCCAGGCACAGACCTGGACACCCCTCTCTGCTCCCAGTCCCGGCAGGATGGCCTGGGTAGCCCAGCAATGCAGGGCCCAAGCAGTGTGGCAAAGAACTGCCAGGAGGATCTCCTGAGCACTGCTTGGTAATGCCCTGCCTCATCCCACCCCCCAAAATAGCAAGAAACAAAAACCCCCCATCTGTCAAAAGCATCCAATGGCAGAGTACAAAAGGACTAAGCAAGGCCTTGTTTCAGCCCACACTGATCTGTGAGAGGAAAGTTTGATGGATCCCGAGTATGCCGCTCACAGCTGGCCCGCAGCGCCGCCCTCCAGAGAGGTTTAGGTTGAGATCAGCACCAAGGGCCAAGAGAACAGCAGGCACGACAGGCTGTCTGCTCATCCTGCTCGGGCCACGTGTTGATTCAGCATGACTCAGTCTAATCTGATTGTTCTAAGGCACTTGGGTCTGCTCCCTCCTTGCACAGTCATGGGTTTATATTGAGCTGGATGCATTGCTCTGCCGGCCAAAGGGAGACACCAATCAAGCAGAACCGGGATCCGGGAAGAGCTTCTTTCTGCTAAAAAGGAGAAAACTGCCTACAAGGAAGAAGCACTTTCCTATGCGGCTAATAGGGTTTGATCTCTGGTACCCCATATGTTCTCTGAACCCTACTAGGAGTGATCACACACACACATATATGTATGTATATATGTATATATATGTATATGTATATATATTTTCATTTAAGTGAACAAACATAGAAACTCCTAGTTTACAGTGCCAGCGAGCAGCATTCAATCCATAGAAGCTAGTACTTTCATTAGTAAAATAGAAGCAAGAGTCTTTTCCATAACACAAGTTTTAAATCCATCTGCACCAAAACAGGATTATTGGGCTGGGAATGTGGCTCAGGATGGAGCATGTGTCTTGCGTCTGTGAGGTCCTGGGTACCACAAAGCTCTCATGCCTCACAGAGTGTTACCAACAGACACCCCCCCCCCCCACAGACACACACAACCCCTTTACATTTCAGCATAGGACCGGTAATATGGAACCAGATAAAAGGTTTGTATACTGTATAATATAAAAGGGATTTTTTTCTCTCTCTCTTTTGGTTTTTGGGTCCTACCTGGCAATGGTCAAGGCTTTCTCCTGGCTCTGCACTTCAGAGGTCACTCCTGGCAGGCTTGGGGGATCACATGGGGTATCGAGGATCAAACTCAGGTCCCAACATGCAAGGCAAGTGCCCTAACCATTGTACAATCACTCTGACTGCACAGGGTGGTACTCGGTTGTTACTCTTGGCTCTGCATTCCTGGCAATGCTCAAGGGACTGTATGGGATGCCAGAGATCTAACCCAGGTTGGCCATGTGCAAGGCAAATGCCCTACCCACTGTACTATCACTCCAGCCCCACAAAAGGCATTTTTACAGTAGATAGTTCTAGATAGGAATATAGAGATGAATATAGAGATGAAGGGGGGAAACATATGTTCTAAGATATTAATAGTGTTTATCTCTGGGTAATGGGATTGCAGGTGTTTTTTTTCCTATTCTAAACTTTATAAAAATAGAAATGCAGCAGCAAATGTTAAATCACAATAGAGATAGTAAAAAGCAGAATTGTTGTTCCAGCAAGCCAAATTGAAAAGTCTCTCAAATGCATAGGAAATGGATTAAGACCTAAAAAGAATAAAGGAAGTGACAAGATCTGAGATCAGAAAACGGATCTACAACCTAAGCCTTACAGAGATTCTTAAGAGAAATACTGGGCAGAGATATCAGAAGTTCTAATCAAAGTTCTTACTGAGAACATTTTTTTGCCAGGGATAAAATATATATGTGTGTGTATATAGATTAAAGTTAACCATGGACCTGGGAGATAAGACAGAGGGTAAGCTGCTGACACAGGTTCGATCCCCAGCACCATCTACAGTTCTCTGAATACCAACAGGAGTGATCCCTGAGCACCCAACCAGGAGTGATCCCTGAGCACAGCTGTCTGTGGCTCAAAAATTTAAAAAACTTTATTCGGTTCCAGCAAAACTCAATGAAAAAGAAATCCATATTGGCTAAATTTTATTTTCATAAGTAGGTTAAAAAACTAAATATACACACATGTCCATGTGTGACTACATATATAACCAAGCTACTCTTAAAAGAATGAAAGTCACCCCTGCCTTAGACTTCTCTATAACACAATGACCAGAAAACAGGAAGGAGTCAACCACCATCCAATGTTCTCAGGTAAGAATCCATCCAGGGAACATCCCACTCACTCACTTAAACTCACAAAGGTTTCTTGAAAGCACCTTCTCACTCACCCCAACTGAGCCAGAGGCAAACCAAATAGTTGCAGAAAGAGGACTCCACTCTGAGCTATGAAAGGGCTGTCATCTTCCTCAATCCAGCCCATTCCAGACCCAGAGATGGGACTGTTTTCCAAAGAATTCTATCATCTGGCAGGACTGACCACGTGCTTCCTGATTCTAGGGACCAACGCTGCAAAGCTCCGCGCAGAAGCTAAGGGTTGGGGGAAGTCCAGGGAGGGGGTGTCCTACAACTGGTTCCATCTTCATGAGGCATTAAAGGAAGTGGAAGTATGGCTGTTTCCCCCTGAAATGTTTGTAAAGGGAGGACAAAAAGTTCGGGGAAGTCCACATTTTACCCTTGGGAAGATATGAGGAGGCGACAAGCCACGTGGGGCTTGGAGCAACGACCCTCTGCGAAGTTCAGGAAAGGGGGTCGGGTGTCCCACTGGCTCCTGAGGTTCATTGCAATGCTTCTGTCCTCTCTGGGCCTGCACCATCACCAGACCCTCCCCAGTGTCCCTCAAGCAGGGGCTGGCCCTGGTGGGAGCCCCCGGGCCGGGGCTGTGGGTGGTCCCCGGAGGGCGGCTGGGCGCTCGCTGGGAGGCAGCGTTTGCAGCAGCTCTGGTCCCCTTGGGGCTCCCGAGCGGACGCGCGGCGGGCGGCCTTACCCCCGGGCCCCGTGGAGACGGTGACCTGCGCGTACGTGGTTCCCGCGGCGGCCGCCGGGCCCGAGACGCCGTTGAGCGCCGCCACGCGCACGGTGTAGCGCGCCCCGGGCCGCAGGTGCAGCAGCGTGGCGGCGCGTTCCCGCAGCCCGGCCTGGCGCGGCACGAAGGCCACGCGTGGCCCGCACGGCTCGCACGCGCCCGCCGGGCCCTCGCGGCCGCAGCGCAGGCACAGCAGCGAGTAGGTGACGTCGGAGCGGCCGCCCGAGTCGGCCGGGGGCAGCCAGCGCAGTCGCAGCGCCAGCGGGGAGCGGCTCAGGCTGTACTGCAGGTCCCGCGGCGCCGACGGCGGCCCTGCGGGGGACCGGGCGGTCGGCACCCAGGCGCGAGGAGCAGCGGGAGGCCGCCTGGGCAGGGGTGGGGGTGGCTGGGGGTCCGGGGCTCGAGTGTCTGGGGTGTCAGTGACAGAGGGGCGGGAGGGGAGCGAGGGGGGACCGGGACACAGCGTGAGAGAGGGGGACTGCCCCCAACCCCACCCCATCCTGGTGGGTGAACAGGGTCAAGTGAGGGCAAGGGTGGGTGGGGGTATTTGCCCTCACCCCTCTGGACCTCGTTTCCTCCCCAGGGCTGCCCCACATCCCTGCCCCCGGGTTCCCCTCCCCCCACCCCCACCGGTCCCCACTCTGGGAAAACCCTTCCCCCACCAACCCTCCCCAGCACCTTCAGCACCGCTGCCCAACCCCCGCCCGAGAATGCGTCTGGAGGGAGACTCACGGGTGCAGGAGGCCGAGGGCGGGTCGGTGGGCGAGCGCGCGTAGCTGTCCTGGCACACGCAGAACGTGGAGGCACTTTCCGGGGCCCGGCTGTGCTCCGGGCACGGCGAGCAGAGGGGCCATCTCCAGGACACCTTGTAAAACCCTGGGGGACAGGCTGCCAGAGCGCGTGAGGGGCTTCCCCACTCAGCTACACTCCCCTGCCTTTCTGCTCCCTGCACCAAGGGTTTTTTCCCCCCGGACAGTGGTGATGGGGAGTGGGCCTGGGGGGCTCAGCTACTCCTGCACTGCCCAATGGGGAGTCGGCAACAGAACGAACCACACACTATTACCTAACCCTTAGTCGGCTTGATGTGTGCAAAAGAGTGTTTTTACTTGTAATTCATTTAATCCTGGCAACTTGTGAGGTATGTACCTTGTTCCCCTAAAAAAAGAGGCAGAAAGGCTCAGAGAGATTAAATAACTTGCTCAAGGTCCCCAAACCTGTAACTAGTAGGATCCCAGACCAGGAGGTGACGAATATCAGTCCACATGGTACAGCCCTGATGCCTATTGAGGAAAACAGGCCACTCTTTGCAGTCTTGTTTTTGTTTGTTTAGGGAGAGTGGGGGAGCACACCCTTCAATGCTCAGGGGCTTCTCCTGGCTCTGCATTCAGGAATCACTCCTGACAGAGCTAAGATGTGGGAATCAAACCCAGGTTGGCCCCATGCAAGGCAAACGCCCTACACACACAGTGTTCTATCACTCCAGCCACACTCCAATCTCTCTTCAATGTGAAGAGAGATTTGAACAACCTCCATTGGGGGTTCCACCGTTACCTGAGACACCTACACACTCCTGGTTATACAAGACACACACACACACACACACACACACACATGCACACACACACCGAGTTAAGGCTCATTCACAAGACACAAACACACAGAGTTCAGGCTCATTCATAAGACAAACCCTCACACACACAAATATACAATCACACACATAGAGTTAAGGTTCATTCACAAGACATAAACACACACATAAACATACAATCACACACAGAATTAAGACTCATTCACGACACACACACACACACACACACACACACACACATATAAGTCTCATTCCCCCACCTCCACTCTCGGGTTAGTGTCTCATCAATTATCCACTACCATGGTTAGTTCCAAAAATGGAGTGGAAGGGCGTGGAGAACAAAGGGAACAGTGAAAGTTTCTGTGAGAGTTGAAACTAGTCTTGACTTTGCTTCTCTCACTTCCTGCCTCACCTATTACAATATTGTTAATATCCTAGCAAACTGGTTTTACTGCTGAGTTGTACCACTTATTTGCTGTGTTGCCTTAGGTACGTTGGTTTGCCTCTCTGAACTGTCATAAAACAACTATCTCCAAAAGGCTGTAGGAGGAGCAATAGAAAGGAAGCTTATAAAAATGCTTAAACAGGCAATATTCACATGATGATGGTAGTAATCACCATTCTCCACCCCAGGACTGAAGTGTAAACATCCACTTAAAGAAAAATGGGGACGGAGAGAGAGTGCAGTGGGTGGGATGCTTGCCCTGCAAGTGGCAGACCTGGGTTCAATCCCAGGCACTCCATATGGTCCCCTGAGCACTGCCAGGAGTGATCCCTGTGCACAGTGCCAGGAGTAACTCCTGAGCACCACCAAGTGTGGCCAAAAAAAAAAAAAATCACCAGCTGGACTAGGGAGGGAGAGAGTAGCCCTGGCCCTCCCCTCAAAGTCAGAGTGTAGCTTCCTTGGTTCTGTTCCCCACGCCAGCCTCAACCCCCCAGACTTCTCTGACCCTTCCCCTAGTGGAGCTGCTTCCAGGAAGGCTGGCTGCACTCCAGCCCCCAGAAGCTATCAGGCCAAAGGAGAGTTGCTGAAGAAGAACTTCCAAGCTGTCTGGAGAAGGGGAAGTCGCTGGGGGCTCCCCCTCTGTCTGCAAGGGCTGAGGTTGCGAGGGCCACCTTGCCCAGAGTGCTGAGCAATAGTCTTTGGGCAAAGTCTTCCCAGCCAGGAGCCTTCAAAAGCCTTCAAAACAAAGTCTGGGAGCCTCCCGCATCCCCAGCACTGCAGCAGCAACTGGTGTCAGAAGTTCTGTCCTTGGAACACCTGGGTCCTGTCCTTGGAACCCCATATAGTCCCAGAGCACCACCAGGAGTGAACCCTGAACCCTGATCACCTACAGGAATGCCCCTCTCAAAAAAAAAAAAAACGCGTTCCAAAATTCACAGTAACTCTACCACCTCCCATCTTTCCATGACCCTCTGGTTTCAATAAACCATCAGCCAGCAGCGGCCTGAGAAGGAACTAGCTCAACTTTGTATGCAGGAGGCCTGGTTCAGTCCTCCTGCACCTCACGGTTCACCAAGCACTAAGCTGGCAATAGGCCTGAGCACTGGCCAAAACAAACAAACAAACACAAGAAAAACCAAATCAAACAAAGAAAAAACAAAACAAGCCATTAGTCAAAAGGGAGTGATCCCAATGGCCAGTCTAGCTTCCTTGTAAACATGAGTGATCTGTTTGCTGGGTTGATCAGGCAGGGAAAGAATGCTGGAGGTGCTGTGTGTGCATGTGTTTGTGTGTGTGTGTATAATAGAGATGCTGTGAATATGGGTGTGGGTGTTGTGTGTGTGTGTGTGTGCTGGAGATGCTGTGTATGTATATGTGTGTGCGTGTATGTGTGTATGCTGCAGATGCTGTGGATATGTGGGTGTGTGCATGTGTGTGTGTGCTGGAGATGCTGTGTATTTGTGTGTGCATGTGTGGGCTGGAGATGCTGTGGATATGGGTGTGTGCGCATGTGTGTGTGCGCATGTGTGTGTACTGGAGTTGCTGTGTGTGTGTGCGCGTGTGTGTGCTGGAGATGCTGTGGATATGGGTGTGTGTGCATGTGTGTGTGCGTGTGTGTTGGAGATGCTGTGTATGTATGTGTGTATGTGCGTGTGTGTGCTGGAGATGCTGTGGATATGGGTATGTGTGCATGTGTGTGTGTGTTGTGTGCTGGAGAAGCTGTGGAAGTGGGGGGCCATGTGTCTGCTGATGGTGTCTTGTGTGACTGTGAGTGAGTGCTCGGTGGTGCCTTATTGCCGCCTTGGCCTGTGTCCTGGGAGGGTTGGGTGGAGGATTCCACTCCCCCTCCCTCTCCTCTCAAGGTCAGAGTCAGAGCAGCAGAAAGTCTAGTTCCTGCGCAGGGCCCCGCCCAGGCCCCCAGCGGCTGCTCCCCTCAGTTCCAGCCTCAGCCTTGACTCAAACCTTCTGAAAGCGAGCCCACCCTCAGCTGAGCGCAGGTAGGCAGAACCTTATTCCTGTGTCACGTGTCCAGAGGTTCCCTGTGTGCCCCGAACCCCCACTCTTAGCATATCTACTCCAGGGCAATCTGACCAGAGCTGGAGATACTGGGCATCTGTCCGGATGTTCCCCCAAAGAATCCACCCCTTGGGGTTCCTGGTCTGGGACAGTTCTGGCCTTATCCTTTGTCTCTGGGCCTTGTCCTGTGTTTCTCTGGGTAAACTCTGCTAAAGCACTTTGAGACAAATTCCTCCCTTAATAAGCAGTCGCTGGCTTCCCGGCCAGCCCCTACTCCCCAAGGCAGAGCTGATGATGTCATTGCATGTGGCCTCTGTCTGCTCTCAGCGGTCAGAAATGGGATTAGGTCCCTGAAAGCCAGCTCTTAGCCCTCTTCCCCCGCCTTTCCCCTTCTTCTGCCCCCACCCCCATCCACTGCAGAGTGAGCAGCCAACCCTTCTCCAGCCCCCTCCCCTCCTGTCCCTCCCCTCCTCCCCATGGAGTGTGCAGCCAACCCTTTTCCGGCCCTTTCTCTTTACCAAACTTCTCAGAAGCTGTATAGTTTGATGCTTTCGCTCTCCTGGGCTCTGGAAACAGTACGTGAAAGTGTCCTACTGTCCACTGAGACACATGCCCCTCTCATCTCCCTAGAGGCTATCTAGGGTAACTCCCTCCATACCTGGCCATCAGGCCTGCAAAGACCTCCATCCACACCCCCCATCCTTCTCTTCATTGCTTCTCGAACGTGAGGGGATGCCCCACCTCCTGTTGCAGGGCGGCATCCTCCTCCTCCTCTTCCTCCTCCTCCTCCTCTTCCTTCTCCTCATCCTCCTCCTCCTCGTCCTCCTCCTCCTCCTGCTCCTCCTCATCCTCCTCCTCCTCCTCCTCCTCCTCCTCCTCCTCTTCCTTCTCCTCCTCCTCCTCCTCCTCCTCCTCCTCCTCCACTCTCGACCCCACCCCATCCCTTCCCTGGTTGTTCCCATCATTATCTCGCCTCCTGATTCCTACACAGTGCCTTTGCTATAGGCTCTTTCCTGAGGCAGAGTGAGGAACTGAGTCCTTAGAGCAGCTGGGTTAGGGTGGAGGCAATCAGTAAGGCCTCATGTCCTCAAAAACAGCAGCAGAGGCTGGAGAGTGCTCACCTTACGTGGCTGTCCAGACTTCAAGCCCCAGCACCCTGAGCACCTCCAGGAGTTATCCCTGAGCAGAGCCAGGAATAAGCCCTGAGCATTGTTGGGTATGGTTCAAAAGAAGAAAGGAAAGGAAAGGAAGGGAAAGGAAAGGAAGGGAAAGGAAAGGAAAGGAAAGGAAAGGAAAGGAAAGGAAAGGAAAGGAAAGGAAAGGAAAGGAAGAGAAAGAAAGAAAGAAAGAAAGAAAGAAAGAAAGGGAAAGAAAGAAAGAAAGAAAGAAAGGAAGGAAGGAAGATGGGAGAAAAGAAAGATCGAAGATCAATGACTGAATAAATAGCAGTGCTCCTACATTATTAAAAAAAAAAGAAAAAAGAAAGATGGAAGGAAGGAAGGAAGGAAGGAAGGAAGGAAGGAAGGAATTAAGGAAAAAAAGTGAAAACAGCAGCAGGCATCAACAACTCTGAGACATCAGTAGTAAAACCCTTCCTCTGGGGACAGACCCATCCCACTCTCCCACACCCCCCACCCCTCAGGGTCTAAGTAAGTCTCTCTCACCTACAGCAAAGGCTCTCAACCAAATCTCAGAACCTCCTCCCCATGTCCTTTCAACTCCAGCCATCAAGAGAGGCTGGTTTATCCCAGACTCCAGCACCTCGCCTGCAGCCTCGGCCCCTGCAGCTGGGCTCCCACTCAAACTGTTCTCCCCAGGGCCACCACGCAGTTTTCCTGATCCTCACTGCGCCTGACTGCCCCAATACTGCAGTCATTGCCTCACAGACCCTCTGTCTCCCTGGCCTGTGTGTGACCTTTCCCCCATAACCTCCCAGTGCCTCCAACCTCTGATCCCACCCTCTCAGAAAGGAGAGACCCCATTGTTCTCCTTCCCCATTCAGCCCTGCTGCTGCTCTATGAAATTCCATCCTGGGTCCCCTTTATTTTGTGTGTTGGTTTGGACTCAGAGCCACATTGGTGGTATTCAGGCTCCAGGCTGCATGCAAGGCAAATGCCTGACCGCTGTACCATCTCTCCAGTCCCCAGCACTGGCCTCTTGCTTCTCATATGTTGAGGGGCGTCAGAGATTGAACTCAGGGCTTCCTGCCTCTGAAACACATGCCCTGGCCCTGCGCTACAATCCCAGCCTCTGGCCACAGCTCCCCCAGTCTCCCTGCTCTGTCCCCAGCACATGCAGCTTGGGCAGTAGCCACCTCCCGTGGCTGAGCCCCACATCCACCGTCTAGCTCTTTCCACGTGAATGCACCATGTTTTCTACCCCAGTGGGTTTTCTACCCCTGTCCATTCAGTCCTCCAGAAATGCACAAGTCAGCAAAGGCCTCACACGGTCACCTGGTGCCCCGCAAGCTGTCTCCATGTCACACCCCACCTCGTCGCTCAGCCATCGCTGCTGCTGCCCGTCACACCCTGTGCTCTCTCTCCTGGACGACTGAACCATCCTCCTTCCTCATCTTCTGGCCTTTAATCCTTCTCCAGTCCTTTCTCTGTAATTGCAGCTCAAGAGATTTCGAAAATACAAATCCAAACACATCAGATTCCCACTTCAAATCCTCCCCCATGGGTCTAAAGCATAACGTCTAAGCTCTTCATCTCGGTGTTCAAGGCCCATTGTGATTTTCTCCTGCTTGCTTTCTGTCTTATTGCTCCCCACACCCCCACATGCCTCCTGCGCCCAGGCACGTTGACCCGGCCCCGCCATGCTGCATGCTCTCCTCCTCCCACCTCTTTATCACAAAGCACTTGACTGCCTAAAGAAAGGCCTTCTAGGGGCTGGAGAGATAGCACAGCGGGTAGGGCGTTTGCCTTGCACGCGGCCGACCCGGGTTCGATTCCCAGCATCCCATGTGGTCCCCTGAGCACCGCCAGGAGTAACCCCTGTGCATCGCCAGGTGTGACCCCCCCCCCAAAAAAAAAGAAAGGCCTTCTAGCCATCTCCTTCCACTTAGGCTCAGTTAACCCCTTGTCTCTGTGGATTGGAGTCCAACCTGTGTTCCCCATTCACCCAGAGACATGTTCATTGGGTCCCTATCACCCAACACATTCTGTTACAGGCACTTGGGCTACAGAAATTAAAATGACTCACTATCTGTGCGCAAAACCTTTTATGTTTAGTTTTTAAATTTTGTTTGTTTTTGTTTAATTTGGGGGGTTTGGGCCACATTAGGCAGTGCTCGGGACTTACTTCAGGCTCTGTGCTCAGGGATCACGCCTGGGGGTGCTCAGGGGACCATTTGCAGTGTAAGCGATCGAACCGGAACCAGCTGTGTGCAAGGTAAATATCTTACCCACTGCACTATCTCTCTGCCCTACCCCCTACAAGGTTACAAGGGTCCTGGTTCCTTATTTTAGTGGTGGAAACACACACACACACATACACACACACACACACATACACACACACACACACACACACACACAGTAACTGCAGACCTTAGGGAAGGTGCAGAAACAGGTGTCACAGAGGAGGCTGAAGAGCACAGTGATGGACCCTGACCTACGGGAGAGCTCAGGAAGCTTCTGGCTTCCAAGTCCCTTTGCTCAGTCGTATATTTCCCCTGGGAAGAGGTGGTGATGTTAGTTTTTAATGCATCAATAAGCCTTCAATAAATGCAGACAATTCTTCAATTCACTCTTAATGACTGGTTGAAGGGAAAAAGGAGAGAAACTTTAGTCACTTCCTCTCATTATGGGAATTCCTCCGTGGTAGCTCTAATTGCCCTGTTGTAATTTTTAACTTCTTCCATCTCTCTATCTAGACTGTGTCTCGGGCGCTAATACTTTGCTTCCAGAAAAGAACCTGACATTGAAGAAGCATCGCCTGATCTCTCTGCACTACAAGTGCACCCGCTCATTCTGGGGCCGTAGCATTAGTACAGCAGGTAAGGAGCTTGCCTTGCACACAGCCAACCTGCATTTGGTCCCCAGAATCCCACAAGCTTCCTACCTGGAGTGGTTCTGAGCTGAGTCAGAAGTAAACACTGAGCCCTGCCAGAGTGCCAGAGTGCCCCCACCCCCGCCCAAAACAAAGTGCCCCCATCCTTGCCCTCAGTTCCCAGAGCCAGATAGCGGAGAAAAGAAGAGGCTCTTGCTAGATACTCACAAGCTCAAGACCCCAAGAGAAGCTCCACCATGGAGGGTCTCTCCAGGCTTCAGTTTCTACATCTAGTCATTATCCAAACCCCAATCACGGTCCACTCATCCTGCCAACTCCTGACTATTAATGTTGTTGGTGATAGGGGGTTCATTCCCTAGGATGTAAGTGCCCTAGTAGCCCTTAGGGGACAAAGGTAGGCCCTTGCCAGCTCTTTTAAGCATAAAGCAAGCAGCATGGTGCAGTAGAAGGAATCTGAGTTGGGCAAATCGCTTGATATGTCTCTCTTTCTTTGGTGCTGGGGATCAAATCCAAGACAAGTGCTCTACCATGGAGGTATGCCCCCAGCCTCCCTCTTTCCCCGTATAATGGCAAGTGAGATATTAATCTCTCTGAGCCTCTGTGTCCTCCTCAGTGAAATAGGGGTGATGCCTTATGTGCTTCTAGTAAATAAATGAGAAGACTTGTGTGAAGTGCCTATCACAGTGCTTGAATATATATCCCCTTATATGGGTGCTGCTTATTTCCAAAGGACCCCACTCACGGGCTCTGCCTCACCCCCACTGGAAGCACACGAAAGATCAGGACTCCAAGCCCCGCTGCCCTCCCTCTCCAGTTTCTTGCATCTAGGGTGCACCGTGAAGGCCTCCTGCATGCTCCATGCACCTCTGCAGTCCCTGACATACCTTCACAGGTATCACCACGTTCCTGAAATCCGGCACTGCAGCTGCAGCGGCCCACAGGCACCAGCCACTCGCCATCTGCCCCGCAGTGCATGCGCGGGGGGCTGCCTGGATCCCCTTCCGAATGCGCCACGCAGGTTCCCGTCACTTCCACCAACGTGGAGAAGGCGCTCTCTGCCGCCGTGGCTGGAAACACCGCCAGGCCGCGCACCGTGGCCCGACACTGCTTGTAATAGACGCGCACCGAGACCAGAGCCACGCATGCGCCCACGTCCTGGAAGGCCAGGTGGAAACCCCGGCGGTTGAGCGGGCCGATCTCCCGAACCTCGGTGTTCAGCTTCATCTTGCGTTCTCCCAGGTCGCCCTGCGTGAAACTCTCGTCGGCCGCAATTGTATCGATCTTGCGGGGCCGGCTGCTGCCCGGGCGCGGACGCCCACGACCTAGGTCGACCTCTGTCTCTAGGTAGTAGACGTTGAAGGTTTCCTTGCAGGTGCCTGCAGCGCCCGGGATGCTGCTGCAGTCGCGAAGTGTGAACTGCAGCTCCACGAAGATGCGCTGCCCACGGCCGCGGCTAATCCAGCCCGTCTGCAGCCAGTTGTCCTGGTTGGGCTCCAGCACATTGCACACCTGGTAGGTGCGGATGGGCCGATCATGCTCGTCCACACCACTGATCTCCTCCCACTGGCAGAGAAGCGGGAAATGTGCGCGGCTCAGAACCAAGGTGCCATCAGGCAGGGTCTGAGCCCAGGGGGTGTCTCATGTCGCAACTCTGAGCCCCTCCCCCACCAGAGAACCAACACCCCTGAAATGATCAGATGCGGCAGAGCTGGGGTCGAAAGAAACACACAACAAACAATAGGGGCTGGAGCAATCATAGAGCAGGTAGGGCACTTGCTTTGCATGCAGTCAACTGGGGGTTCCAGTCCAGGCACTCCATATATTCCCCCTAGCCCGGAGCACCTCCAGGTGTGGCCTCAAATAAACAAATAATAATAATAGTAAGGTAAAGGTAAAGGCCCTCCCATTGTTCGTCGATTTGCTCGAGCGGGCCCAGTAACGTCTCCATTGGAGACTTTGTTGTTACTGTGTCTGGCATATCGAATAGTCACGGGGAGCGTGCCAGGCTCTGCCCAGCGGGGGAGATACTCTCGGTAGCTTGCCGGCTCTCCGAGAGGGGCGGAGGAATCGAACTCGGGTTGGCCATGTTGGCTGCGTGCAAGGCAAACGCCCTACCGCTGTGCTATCGCTCCAGCCTTAATAATAATAGTAATAATAATAAAAACAGAAAATACAGTGCAGTCCAAACCTGAATTTTACAGATGAAACTAGGCTCCAAAGGAAAACCGAGTTTCCAGAGGGAAAGTGATGATAAGACATGCAGTGAATTAATCAGAGCCAAGAATGGTGTCTGGAGCCCAGGCTTGGCACCCACCGTTCTTTCTGGGACACGATGGTGCTGCCATATTTGACTTCCCCACCCAAGTGTCCAAGGTTCTTTTATGATTCCAAATCTTGCTTTTTCTGTCAACTTATCAATTAACAACTCTGCTAGAAGAGCTACAACATGCGAGGGATTGTCCAGCCTTCGACATCACCCAGCTAACATTTCAGTTCTTAGATACAGCCAGTCCAATCATTTGCTGCCCCCCATATTTTTTATCTTTTTCTTTTCTTTCTTTCATTTTTACTGTCTGCCTGAAGACTCGATATTTTCTAATAGGGCACTCTGGCTTGAAGCCAGGGCTGCTGGAGACCACATGCTTTGAGGAGCATTTTGATCTGCTGTAACCAGAATGAGCTAAAATAATTAATCCTGGACCACCAGAGGATCCTTGAGACACAGAGGGAAAGGCTTCCACTTACGCCATTACTCGGTAGTGCAGTCCAGCCCAACTCGGCTTGGGAGGCTTTGGAGTCCAGGAGGATGACTAGGGAGAGCAGAGAAAAGACGTCAGAAAGACCACAAGCTTGGGATTCTTTTTTTTTTTTAATTTTTAAATTTTATTTTCATAAGATTGTTTATATAAATCAATTACATTCAATATTTCAACACCAATCCCACCACCCTTACACCTTCCCACCACCATTATTTCGAATTTCCCCACCACCATTCAAGTCTGCCTTCCCCACGCAGATTCTAGATAATTTATCTTCTATTGTTTATTATGAATATCATGAGAGGTCACACAGTCGCAAAAGTGGCTGCACGCTCCTAGAATTCTAAATATGTAAATGATTGGGGTCCAGAGACATCTCTGTAGGGAGTTAATCATTTTGTGATTCATTTGTGAGTATCTGAATCAAGGCTGGTGGCATGCTTAAATATGGCCCAGTGGCAGTTCCTAAGCATGACATCCAGGACCCTGAAGGAGCTGGGAGACAGGAAGGGACAAACCATCACTGCCATGAGGCCTGGCGTCTTCAGACTCTGTTCCCGCATAACTGGGTTTTTCTTCTGAAAGTTTGTGACCACCAGGAATTTATCTGGAGTGGGCAGAGAAGGGACACCCACTCCATCTGAGAAGCCCCAGTGAAATCAGCTCGCCATGGGGTCTGGAGAGATCTCCTGCGAGCTGCTGTCTACCAAGATTCATTGCTGTGTCTGAGCTTGGAATTCCTTGGCAAGTTCACGGTAAATTTGCTGCCTGTGTTGTTTGCTTGTTTGGTTTGGGTTTGGGCTGAGCCCTGGTGGTGCTCAGGGATTATGCTGGAGGATTGATCCCCGTGGAGCTTGGTGGATCATGCAGTGGCAGCCTCAGACCTGGGCCTCTTTGGTGCAAATGCCTCTGTTCAGCCCATCGAGCCATCTCTGGTTCTAAACTTGAGGCTTGTGGGGGTGGAGAATGTAGCAAAGAACAGGATATGCTTTCCCCACTCCATTATTTCCCCAGGGTGTACATGAATGTACAGTTTAGGTCCGGACAGAGGCAGCCATAATGATTATGGAAGGCATCTGTGTTAATTTCCTGTAGCTGCTGTAGAAAATGACTGGAAACCTTGTGACTTAAAAGAACAGGAATGTTTCTTCTTAAAGATCTAGAAGTCAGAAATTGGAGATTTTATTTGTGTGGGGGCTACACCAACCAGTGCTCAAGGTTTATTCCTGGCTCTGAGATCAGGGATCTCTCTTGGGTGCGGGGGTTGGGGAGGATCATATGCGGTGCAGGGAATGGAACGTGGGTTGGCCACATGCAAGCAAACACCCTATTGGCTGCACCATGGCTCCAGTCCCTGGAGTCTGGGTGTTGACAGACTGATTTCTTTTTATTCTTTTTTGCTTTTTGACTCACACCAGGCGATGCACAGGGGTTACTCCTGGATTTGCACTCACAAATTACTCCTAACGGTGCTCAGGGGACCATATGGGAAGCTGGGAATCTGAAGCTGGGTCAGCCGTGTGCAAGGCAAATGCCCTACCCTCTGCACTGTCACTCCAGCCCCCATACTGGTTTCTTTTGGAGGCCAAAAGATGATAATTTATTTCCTTGTCTTTTACAACGTTTAGTGGACAATTGGATTCCTTGACTTGTGGTCCATTCCTCTTTCTTCAAAGAGTTTCACCCTAATTTCTGCTTCTGTCCTCACATTGCCTTCTTTGCTTCTGAGTCTCCCTGCATCTAGCTTATAAGGATCATTGTTCTTGCACTGGACCATTCAAGTAATCCAGACAACCTCTACACATCAAGATCCTTAATCATATATACAGAGTTTTACTATTTAGAATAACAATTATGGGAATAGGAAGGAGACATATTTGGGGAGTCATTATTCAACCTACTAGAGAGTTTATGGCAAGTTTTGGCTAAGATTGGCTCCAAAATGAGGAAGATGTCAGTGATCCCTAAGTCTTCCCAGGTGCCCTTCATTATAAGTGGTTGTCAAGAAAGAGAAAGGGTGGGGAAATGGCTCAAAGTTCTAGAGCAGTAGGAGACCTGGATTCAACCCCTGACACTGCACGATCCCCCAAGCAATGCTGGGAGCAACCTCCAGGCACTGAGATATTATTTGGCCCTTAGCATCAGCAGGTGTGGCCCCCAAATCACATAACAGTAATAGAGAAGGGCCAGAAAGATAGCTCAATGGGCGATAGGACATGATTTGCATGCAGGATGACTTGGTTTGATCCCCAGCACATGGTTCCCCAAGCACAGAGCAAGAATAACCCCCAGAGGGGGCCAGAACCATAGTGGGTCACTTGCCCTGCATGTCGCCAAACCAGGTTTAATTCCCAGAACCCAATATTGTCCCTGATGCACAATGAGGAGTAATCACTGAGCACAGAGTCAGGAGTAAGTCCTGAATACTTGTGGGTGTGGCCTCAAAACAAACCAAACCAAATCCCCAGACAACTACTGGTGTGAATTTTAAAAAAGGTGAAAGTGAGTGCAACAGGGGCCGGAACAATAGTACAACAGGTAGGGTGTTTGCCTTGCATGTGGCTGACCCGGGTTTGATCCCTGGCATCCCATATAGTCCCCCTGATCACTGCCAGGAGTAATTCCTGAATGTAGAGTCAGGAGTAACCCCTGTGGGTGCAGCCAAGGATTCCTGCATCGCTCTCAAAATCCATTTAGATGCAGGGGCTCTTCTGAAGCCTGGACCACCATGAATGGAGGATAATCAAACCTTTTTGGTTTGACTACTAAAATCTCTGGGGAAAACAAACTGGAGAGATCATCCAAGCAACAGAAGAAATTAAAATCTCTTCTCTCCTTCCCCAGGGGCTGTCACCTCCACTGTCTTTGAAAGCATGCCCAGGGGTCCTTTCATATATAAAGCCATGACCTCTGCTACATCAGAGAGATTTGGAGTCATTAGCTTCCTTCTGGTAGGCACCAGGCCAGCATACTGAATTCTGTTCTCAATCTCAGTCCCAAGGAAGCACAGGTTTGGACAGTATAGCTACAGATCAGAGAAAGGAGCCAGGCGATCCTGAAATGTTGGACGATTACTCATCTGGAGCTTAAGCAGGGGGGCGGGGCTGAAAGGTGAGGGGCTCTCAGAGGGTTGGCTCCAGATGTCTCTGAGATCGTGGGAAGGAGCTCCAACAGCGTCCTGATTTCCGTATAACTGACAGCACATTAGAATTACATATTGGAAAGCGTCAGCGATCCAGTGCCCAGACCAACCTGGCAGTCAGCGTCTGAGATTCCAGCTCCTCGAGATTCCAAACCTCGAGTATGAATATGATGCTCCTGAATTCAGCCGAGCATACAGCTCCCCAAAATCCAGAATCTGAGACAAGATGCGAGCTCAAGCACCGTGCGCAGCCCCGAGCCCAGAAATGCAGACTTCGCCGGATTAGTCTTCCGTTCCTAATTCAGCACTGCGGACAGCTCCCTCTCCAGCGGGTCGGAAGACGCCCGGATCCAGCCCGCCTGGACGCAGCCCGCACCGACCCGCGCTCCATCTCCTTTTTGCGCACGGTGGTCCCCCAGCATCTCTTGTTCGGTCTCCATCCCGCCCCCACCCCCAACGCTCCGATCTCACCTCCGTATCTCCACGTCTCCTCTGCTCTCTTCGTCTCCCCGCCCCCCACATCTCCCACCCCTGATTGCTCAGCCGGTCAGACTCACCGGCCCCAGAACCTGGGCTTCAGCCTCCCGGGTCTCCGTTCAGCCTCCCGAACTCCTCAGTGCCTCTCCTCCTCATTGCTTAGCCACCTTTTTCTCTCTTTTTCTTTCTTTTTCTGTCTTTTCTATTTTCTTTTCTTTTCCTTTTTTGCTTCCCGCTCCTGCTTGCTTCAAACCCCAGGACGACTCCAGTCTCCGTGCGACCCCTTCCCTCAGCACTCACGCCCCCCAACCCTCTTATCTGTTGGCGGCTCCCCGGGCTCCAAGAACATGCACCAGTCTCCTCACCTTCCTCCGCGGTCCCGGGCCTCCCAGGTCCCAAAAGCAGCGCTAGACAGAGGGGCATGAGGCAGACGAACAGGCGCAGCGGATGTGGGCCGCCGCCGGTGTCCATGGTCCGCAGACCGAGCTGTCAATGCGGCGGCGGCTCCAGCCGCGCCAGCGCCAGCCCCGCTGAGCTGTGCCCCCAGACCCAGCGCCGGCTGGGGGCGGGATCTCGCCGGTTACCTTCATTCATGCGGACCAATCACCGGGCGCCGGGGCGCGAGGTCCGCCAATCCTCGCCCGCGGAGGGTGGAGCTTCGGAGGCCAGAGGCGGAACGGCGAACTGGACTGGGGAAGGAAAGGGTCCCGCCAATCTCCAAACCGTGGGGGTGGGGCCGCGCCGAGCGCCGGCCGGGCTGGCGGGGCGGGGGGCACCGGCCCGGGTGGCCCCGAGCGCTGAACCTTTGCCTCTCCCTCTGGAGCACTGGACGCTGTGGGCGTGGCCGGAGGCGGGGCGAGCCGGCGCGAGACGGCGCCACTCGCAGCCGAGCGAACCTGAAGCCCCTCTTGTTCCCTGGATTTAGGGGAGAGGGGCTTTCCACCTTGATGCCCGGACCCCAGTTCGGAGGGGCAACTCTGGCTCCCCGGTCGGCCTTGGACTCTCCCTTCTGCCTCCAATTCCTGGCTTCTCCCTGTATCTGCAGCTCCTGGTGCCTCCTGGCTCCATTCCGCCCCCTTTTCTACACACACACACACACACACACACACACACACACACACACACACACACACGAGAAAAAGACCCCCCAAGACTCCTCAAGAGCAGAGTCTGCAGGACCCAAAGACACCGGGTCTCAGCAGTGCTTCCGGAGCTGGGAAACCCCGCGGGCCCCAGAATTGGGGGGCGGTCGAGTCTGCATAAATAAAGGGTCTGTGCCTAGGGCCCAGGCTGCTGCTGCCCGCGCCCGGCTACCACCGCTTGCCCGCGACAGTTCGAGCCTGAGTCTCTTACTTTGATCCTTCCCGGGGGACCGGGGAGGGGACGGGCCACGGGGTCCCCGCCGCGGCCACGAGAGGCCGAGAATCCTCCCCGAGTTCAGCAGAGAAGACGCGGGCCAGGGACGCGGAACGCGACCTCTGTCTCGTGAAGGTCATTTACGTGCAAGATGAGGGGTAAGGCATGGGTGGTGCGACGGTCTGGAGCCCTCCAGGACCAGGAGGCGGCTGCTGAGCGCCACCATCTGGGCTGGACTTGAGCGGAAAAAGCGCCACCCACCCTCGGGCTTCGCCAGCCCAGCTCTTAGGGCTCCCCCACACCCTCGCTCCGGGGTGGGCGTCGCAGCTGGAGCAACGTGACCCAGGAGAGAGTCCTGTGTCTGTGTGGTCTGGGGGGCCCGCGTGGCCGCATGCTGTACGTCTGCATTCTTCTCCCTACCAACCCACACTGCCTGCATGCGTGCTGGGGGCTGGGGCTCCAGGGGGGACTCGCTCGGCCCCTCCCACAGTCCAGACCTTCTTGAGCATCAAATGTGATCTAAATCCTGGCATCTGGGGGCACTGAACATTCCCAAACGGCTTCCATGTGCCCTCTCGCTCGTCAGGTCCCTCCGTGAGTGTGTGTGTGTGTGTGTGTGTGTGTGTGTGTGTGTGTGTGTGTGTGTGTGTGTGTGATGTATGTATACACACTTGCCCATTCACTGACTTGCTGACTGGGCAAGAGAGACCGGTGGTTCCTTTGCGCGCCAGAGGAAAGGTCACCAGGAGGGACTTGGGCTCAGACAAACCGGGAAACTGAAGCCCGCTGAGGAAGCGGGAGGCGGGGCGACAGCCGGCCCTGGAGTGCAGGCGGGGCTTTTGAAACGCTCTACCTGAGAGAGTGCTCCCACACCCGCCTCCTCCCCATCTCCATTCTCCTCACGCTTGCTCTGCCCCTCCCCCAGCGCTCCGAGATGGTATTTTTAGAAGCTGCTTAGAGATCCAGGACTCCTTTCATTTCCAAACGAACCTTCTCCGTATCACCCCTCACCCTCTCTTCAAAACCCAGACCCATCCCCTTTGCAGGCTCTGAGGTACCAGGCATATCTTCCTTCCCACCCAAGCTCCCAGGACTTCATCGCACAGGTTCTGACCATATGTGCTAGAACCAAACACTCACTTCCAACGGGCTTCCCAAGGACTACAGGGTCAATTCTCTGGGGAAACCCAGAGGATTCCCCCGAACACCCTAGCTGTCAGGAGTCTGGACCCTTCCCTCTTCCACCACACACACCTGCAGGCGTCTTGCAGAAATGGCCAGACTGAGACCCCCAGGGATGGGGAGAGAAGAAGAGAAGAGGTGAAATAAGCCTCTTTCTGAGCCAGAGCAATAGTACATTAGAGAGGGCGTTTGCCTTGCATACAACTGATGCGGGTTCGACCCCTAACATCCTATATGGTCCCCTGAGCACGCCCGGAGTAATTCCTAAGTGCAGAGTCAGGAGTAACCCCGAGCATTGCAGGGTGTGACCCCAAAACACCCCTTTTCAAGAAATCCTCTTTCTTCCTCTGAAAAATTCATTTCCAATCTAACCAGAATGGAGAAGCCACCAGTGTAGTCAGACAGTACAAATTAACCTGATCTTAAACAGAGTTGCTCCAAGGTGGGCGCCACTCCACCTGGAGGCTGAGGTCAAGACACTCAGGAGGACCTAAGAGGGAAATTTAGCCATGGTTTATTGCCTTGTACATGTGGAGGGGCACAGTTTACCATGGGCATCTTAGATTCCTCCCTGGAAAAGGCAGCATAGGGCACACCCCCTGCCCCCACACCAAGGCTCTGATGATCATGGAGCTGAGCAATCAGTGAGGTCAGTTCTTGATTTGTCTTAGTGCTCACTCTTCTTTTGGTGGAAGGTATGGCTCAGGTACGCCCTACCCCATCACCACGGCTGACACCTCCCTCCCCTGCCCTGCGCCTTTGGGCCACACCCAGTGATGCTCAGGGATAACTCCTGACTCTGCACTCAGGAACATATGGTTTTTTCGGGAACTGAACCTGAGTTGACTGTGTGTAAGGCAAGCACCCTACATGCCATACTACCACTCAGGCCCCAGTCTTCCTTTTCTTTCTGTTTTTGGGCCACACCCAGAAATACTCCAGTCTCTGGCTCCAGAGTAATTTCTGGCAATCATCAATGGGTCATACAGTGCTAGAGATTGAACTCAGTCCTCTTGGATGCAAAGCATGTGCCCTAGACCGTTGGACTATCTTCAACCCTGAACTCCGTGTGTGTGTGTGTGTGTGTGTGTGTGTGTGTGTGTGTGTGTGTGTGAATAGTCAAGGGCCATTCCTGACTCTGTGCTCAGAAATTACTCCTGGCAGTATTCTGGTAACTATATGGGATGCTGGGGATCAAACCTGGGTCAGCTGCATGCAAGGCAAGTATTCTCCCTGCTCTACTGTCTCTCTGGCCCCAACTCCACTATTTTCAAGTGATTCTTGACTTCTCTGTAACCACTCTGATCCTTAGACCTGGGCTCACTGCCTGATCCTTAACCCAATAATCATTATTCCGCAGTTGCAGTGTCCAGGAGACAAGTATCCTTATTCCATGGAATAAGAGTGGAGGTGGCTGGTGCCCATATGGAAACTCCTGGTGTTTTTCTTCTATTTATCCCAGTACTTCTCCCATACCCCATCTGAAGTAGCATGGAAGAGACGCGCCTCTTCATCTACCCCACCAGCTCCAGTTCACAGGAAGAACATCTGTTGGCACTGAATAGTTTATTTCAATATCCAAGCAGTGAGAACTGGCTTTCCATGGACTAAATTTAACTTTATTGCAACTTTCATCTCTAAATTACTGAAAGTTACAAATCATAGGGCTAAAAATTAAATTGCATCTTTTTGCACAGACAAAAAATTCATGGTCACCCTGTCTGGGTAGAACAGGTCATCTTTTCCATAGAAAACAAAAATTGCTCCAGAGAAATCAAGATCAAGTCCTCTGTCAGGACATAGGACAGGGCCAGAGTGACAGTACATCAGGTAGGGACTTTGCTTTGAATACGGCTAACCTGGGTTCTATATGGTCACCTGATCTGGCCAGGAGTGATTACTGAGCACAGAGCCAGGAGTAACCCCTGAGCATTGCCAGGTCTGGCCCCCTCTAAAAACCAAAACAAACAAAAAGGAAAATAGGATAGGGATGAATAAATATGCAATGGAGATGCCTATCCTCAAAGCCAAATTTCCAATTTGTCTATTTTCCACCTATCATTACATCTCTCTATCCCAGGCTAAGAAAAGAATGACTATATCCAAAGCAAATTATTTTCCAGAATAATAAGCTTATGGGGGAAAGTGACAAGTGTTATAAACACATTTAGACTAAATATTTTCTAAAGTAAAATATAAAACATTTTCTTCATTGATTCTGGATAATTAAGTAGAAAAAAAATCCTTAAATGATCAAACACAAGAATGTTGCCTTTCCAAGTTCTGTAAAACAAAAATGATAAGGTTTCAGAGTTATTCTGAGGTCACAATCAGATTTATGTTTATGAGCTAGCATGGTTCTGGTATCATTTATTACTAAATCCCAACATTAATTAAGATGAAAATGGAAAACATAAGAAAGGGAAATGAAGGTTAAATGGCAAGGTAGAGAGATAGAATTAGAGGATAGTGATAAGGGAAAAAACAGAATGAGAAGGAAACAGGGAGACAGTGGACTGCAGAGATTGTATAGCAGGAAGAGAGCTTGTCTTGCATACAGCCAGTCTCAGGTTGATCTTGATCTTGATCTCCAGTACCACATAGGTTATGGTTCCCCAAGTTCCACCAGGAGTGAGACTTGAGCACAGAACCAGGAGTAAGCCCTGAGCGCTGCTGGATGTGGCACAAAACCATAAAAAGACAGAGAGAGAGAGAGAGAGAGAGAGAATAGGCTGAGATGAATTGACTTTTTTTCCTCTTTGGGTCACATCCAGTGATGCTCAGAGGTTACTCCTGGCTCTGCACTCAGGAATTACTCCTGGCAGTGCTTGGGGGACCACGTGGGATACCGAGGAACGAACCCGGGTCGACCGCGTGCAAAGCTTGCCCCTGAGATGAATGTGACTCTAAAGAGCAGGAGCCTGAAGCAAATGTGTTTGAAGAGGCAGGAGTGCCATTAGGGAAAGGTGAATGACTAGCTGCCAAGTGGCCCTGAGATGATATTTACCTTAATAAGTCATTTTCCAGGTTCATAAACTTGCTTTTAACAGAACACACCAAAGGAAAAGTCCTATCTATTCAGGGCTTGGAATAGATTGCAGAACATAGCCCCTATCCTGGTCTCTATGTTGAGGAAGCAATATGTTAACTCACAACAAGAAATGAAACCACCAAGGTGTCCAGAATGCTCCCATTCCCATGTCCAGCAAATGCCTCCCGTGATGGAGAATGTGCACGGAAACCAATTCAGAATGTGAAGTTTGAGCTATGAGGAGGTGGGTGTGGGAAGGGGGGAGTTGGACAGTTTAAATGGTGGGTAGCAAAGACCAGAGCAATAGTACAGTGGGTAAGGCACCGTAAGGTGCTTACCTTGCAAGTGGCAGACCCATACATACTTCTCGAGCACCACCAGGAGTGATTACTGAGTGCAGAGCCAGGACTAAGCCCTGAGTACCTCTGGGTGTGGCTCAAAAAAAGAATTAAGTGGATGGCACCAGGGTTCTGAAAGCTTGGACATCTGAATCCCCAGCAGGTATAAATCTGCTAATGGCACCCAAACAATTGCACAATAGACCCAGGCTGGGAATGGGACCCATCAACATGATTCTCTGGCTGTTTTGTTCATCCCAGTTTCGTTTCTGAATTAACTCATTTAAGATAGAAGCTATTTTAAAGCTGAAATTAGAGCAGGGCATCTGACTAAATATCTCAAGCCTACTTGTTTAGTCAAAGCTGGTTGGAAGGACAGCATATTAGATTACTATAACTTTGCTCACAAATGGCCACAAGCCTAGCAACTGGAACTCGTACACATTTATAATCTCACCATTTCCATGGATCAGGTCTGGGCCCAACCTAGGTGGGTCTTTTATTTGGGGTCAGGAAGACAGCCAGGGCTGCATTCTCACCAAAGGCTCAACAGTTTGGCAGAATGTTGGCCACAGGACCGAGGAGCCTGGTTTTCTGGCTATCTGGTGGCCAGAGGTCCCTCTGAGTAATTAGAAGCCATCCCTGAGTAATTAGAAGCTCCTGCCACTGAGATTCCCCACACAGCAGCTCATGCCATCAAACCCATATGAGTCTCTCATGTCAAAGTTGCCCACTGCCTCTTGTTTTTTAGTAATTATTATTTTTGGTTTGTGGGCCACATCCAGCAGTGCTCAGGGGTTACTCCTAGCATGCTCAGGGGTCCATATGATATACCGGGCATTGAACCTCGGTCAGCTGTGTGCAAGGCAAATGCCCTCCCCACTGTACTATCACTCCTGCCCCAGTCCAGTCCCTCTTTTAAGGAATTAATCATGATTTAGCCCCTTTCAATGATCTCAGACTCAACTGAGTTGAGACCTTATTATGTCCTACAGAATCTCACCCCTTTGCCACATTCCGTTGGCTGGGAACAGGTCAGAGGGCCCAGCACACTCAGGGGGAGGATCCAGAAAAGCATGAACGCAAAGGAGCAGGAATGTAGGGGTTTCTCTAGGATCTGGCTGTCATTCACAGAAATATTTAGACAGACTCAAGGGAAGGGTGGAAATATCTTCAAAGAACAGACAGGACTGTCTGGTCAGAGGCAGAGCTGGGCCTATAAGTTCCCACACACAGAGGCAATTGCTCAAACCTTTTTTTTTCCTTTTTGGGTCACACTCGGCAATGCACAGGGCTTCCTCCTGGCTCTGCGCTCAGGAATTACCCCTTGCGGTGCTCAGGGGACCATATGGGATGCTGGGAATCGAACCCGGGTCGGCCGCATGCAAGGCAAACGCCCTACCCGCTGTGCTATTGCTCCAGCCCCTGCTCAAACCTTTTTATAAGAATTTTTTCAATTGCTGGTTTTTGGTTTGTTTCGTTTGAGGGCCACAGTTGGTGGTGTTTGGGGACTGTTGCCAGGATCTCAGGGAAACTGGAGTTGGGATAGAACCCGTGACTGCTGCATGCAAAGCCGATACTCTTTTGAGCCATCATCCTAGTACTTCCTTCTCTTTACCCCTCATCCTTCTGAAGTTAAATGAGTTCCAATTTCTTCATTTAGCAGCTGCCACACTTTCCTCCTTGTACTCAGCCATATCAAAGCACCTGGCCTCCATGACAACTACCTTGTCCAGTTCTCCTGTGGCTGCTCTGGTCTGCCTTGATATGACCTTTTTTTACTTACCTCAGCACTGCTCATGTGGTCAAATTCCTTGGGAAAGAATCTAATTATGTAGTTTGGGCCAGATATTGCTATCAAAAAAAACTATGGTCACTGTAACAGAGCCATGGTGACCTCTGAATGGCCACTTAATCAAGAGGAGTATAGGAACAGTTCCCCCAATTTGTATCCTTCATTCTGCTGCATCAAAATGGACAGCTGGAAGTGGAGGTAACTGTTCTTGCCAGAGATTTGGCCTGGCTACCCTAGATTATATAGAAACTCCATTAAGGCCTGAAACACACCGTCTTGTTCTCTGGTGCCCTTCCTAGAAATGAAATTGTCCCAAGGAACTTAATTTCCTTTAGTGGTGAGTGTCAAATCCTGGCTGTAAGTTCACTGCTGCCTTTTCTCAGGGTTTAGGATTGACAGAGGTGCAGACATGCCAGGAGGAAGTGTCATGTGCATGCGGGGAGGGCATGGTGGACATAATGACACTATTGGGTTGAAATAAAGATCTCTGCTCAGAGCTGGATGTGGTTCAGAAATGAATAAATGAAAGCTCATTACTTATTAGTGAAGAGTATTTTAGATTATAATGTACTCACTGGTAAATTTAACCCAAAATAATGACCCCCTGGCCAGAGACAGTACAGGAGGTAAGATGATTGCTTTGCAGGTGGCCAAACTGAATTCAATCCCCAGAACTGCATATGGCTCTTCCAAACACTGCCAGGAGTAATCCCCTGAGCAGAGAAAGGAGTAAGCCTTGAGCACTGCCAGATGTAACCCCCCCAAAAAAATAGCAGCACAGTCACATCAGATCCACGAAAGAGGAGAGCTGGACAGCTGGACAAGGAAGTGTATCAGGAGAGTGATCAATTTCAACCTCTAGAGGGGCCTTCCGCTCATGTCAAGGTTTCTGTCATCCAGGCACTCTCCTGAGCTTCTTTGGGCTCAATTTTCTTTTCTTTCAGTTTTTGGGTCACACCCAGTGATACTCAGGGGTTCCTCCTGGCTTTTCACTCAGGGATCCCTCCTGGTTGTGCTCAGGGGACCATATGGGGTGTCGGTACTTGATCCCTTGTCAACCACATGCAAGGCAGGAGCATTACCCACCGTATTATCTCTCCATCTACTGGGCTCATTTTTCTTTGACTCAACCTGTTTTCCCATGGCCAATCCCCCAGGATGCAGTCTTGGACCACCAGGACCACTGTGCACAGAGCACTCTGGACTTCAGGTGGTTTCCAGACTGCAGAGGCAATTTGAACCAGGGATCTGGTTCTTGTGGTGGTGGTGGTGGGGACTTTCTATTTAATCCACACTTAAGTCCACAAATTCCCCAATTACCCCCTCTCCTGAGCTAGAAATTCCCCACATTTCCCAACATTGCTTCTCCTCTTTCTGAGTTTCTGAAAATTCATTTAATCAAGATTTAACAGACAGGACCCGAGGATGTGGTTCAGTAGGAGAGTGGTAGGTTCAGTGGTAGAGCCCCCGCCAGGAGCGATCTCTGAACACAGAGCCAAGGGGAAGGCCAGAGCACCTCTGGGTGTGACTCGAAAACCCAAAATAAATAAGAAAATAAATAAATAAGCAGAGTAGGACGCAATGCATATCGTCTAGAATATCATACCAGAGTCTGCAATTCATTCAACAAACAACCTCGGGCTGGGGGTCATGAGGGGCACTGCCAGACGTTTCTCTGCAGGCCTTGGAATTTACAGTTGGAAGGAAGCCTCCGCATCTGCGCTCCGGAGCACAGGGCCCAGGAAGCCGGACAGACACGCGGTGAGGACCGACTTTCTGTGAGAGATGCAAGACAGAAGCATCTCTCGGCGTCCCCCGGCTTCAGGATGTGCTGGGGACCACAGCAGGGCCGTGCAGAGCGTCCTGATGCGCGTTCACGCTTTCCCTCTTCCTCCAGCCTCCATCCAGCCCAGGCCTGGGAGGCAGGAGAGGTGGCCCAGGGTCTGGGGTGCCGGCGCGGAAGGGTCACCCCCGAGGTCCGCGGCGGGGCGAGCCGGGCCGGAGGGAGGAGCCCCCGTGGACGCGCCCGCGGGCCCGCTCGCCCGGTTCCCACCGCTGCGGCGCCCCCTGCCGGCCGCGCGCCGGGCTCGGGAGAGCGCCCGGTCGGGTTCCCTCGGCGGGGCCTGCCCCGACTGCCCGGCGGAGCGGGCGGCAGGTCCTCGGCGGGTCCCGCGGCCGGCCCGGGCCCTCGCGGCGCCGCCCCGCGCCCCTCCCCCCGCGCCTCCGCCTCCCCCCTCCTCGCGCGACCACTTGGTCTGCGCCGGCTGCGTTCCGGGGGCCGGGCCCGCCCGCACTGCGGGGCAGAGGCCGGGAGCGGCCAGGCCGCGCGCGGCGCGGGGCAGCGGCGACCCCCGGGCTCGGGCCATGGCGCGGCGCGCGGGGCGCTAGGCGGGCCGGCCGCGGGGAGCGCAGGGGCCGCCATGGCCCGGCGGCGCCGCCGCGCCTGCATCGCGCTCTTCCTGGTGCTGCTCTTCGCCTTCGGCACGCTCATGGGCCTGCGCACGCTCAAGGCGCCCGACGGGCTCCCGGCGCTGGGCCCCGGCCTGGAGCTGGCGCCCTTCGAGCGGCGCCCCGAGGCGGCCCCCGCGCCCGCCGCCCGCGCCCCCGCCGCGCCCGCCGCGCCGCCGCCGCCGCCGCCGCCGCCGCGCACCGCGGGCCCCGGGAGCCCCCCGGCGCGGGCCCCCGCCGAGCCCGAGCCCGCCGCGGCGCGCAGCCTGCGCGTCTACTCCGACCTGCACGCCTTCTACTACTCCTGGTACGGGAGCCCGCGGCGCGAGGGCCACTACGTGCACTGGGACCACGTCATGGTGCCGCACTGGGACCCCAAGATCTCAGCCAGCTACCCGCGCGGCCGCCACAGCCCTCCCGACGACCTGGGCTCCAGCTTCTACCCCGAGCTGGGGCCCTACAGCTCCCGGGACCCCGACGTGCTGCGGGAGCATATGACCCAGCTCAAGGAAGCGGCCATCGGTGAGTGACCCCAACTCCCGGCCCCCGCGCCCCAGCTGGCCCCCTTCCCCTGGACTCGCTTCTGTGCGCGCGCGCGCGCGCGGCGAGGGCCCGTCTCCACGGTCTGAGGTTCAGATTCTGCCCCCTCTCCCTTGGGGCCCCCACGGTCCCAGCGCCGAGCTGCCGGGAGGGCACATGGAAGGGGGTTGGCCCCGGGTTGCCCCCCCACCCCCCGCAGCCTCCTGTTGGAGAGTCCTCCGTTTGGCCAGGTGAGGCCTGGGGACCTGACCCTACAGGAGTCCAGGACGCTCTGCGGCTGGGAGGCAGGCCGGACAGGGCAGGGGAGTGTTCCTGCCACGCTAGCTGCCGCTCCGACCCACACTGCCTGGTGGCCCCTGTTCTGCACTGGAGGTGGGCGTGGGGAGCAGATGCTTTTCGCCGACTACTGAGCTTTTCACGAGGTTCCTGGCATGAGCTGGAGCTCAGCCGGCTGAGCACAGGCTTGGCATGCAGGAGAGCTGAGGTTCACCCCCAGCACCACATGGTCCCTTTCCACCCCCGCACCATCAGATGTGGCCCAGCCCCCTCCCCCTTCACAGAAAAAGTCTCCTCTGTAGGCGGGGCTGGGGAGGTTCACTTGTTTCGACTGCAGTCAATTGTTTTTTACAGCACATTTTAGTTTATCTGAAAATGGTTAGGGAGGGAGGGAGCAACTTGTGTGCCAGAGACACTCGCAGGGCGTGGATAAGTGAGACAGAGGCTGTTCTTCAGGAGTTTCATGTGGAGGGACAGGCAGCCCAGACAAATGTTATCTCCTGGAAAGAGGAGCTTTGGGAGGGCTGTTCTCCCAGCTAGGACCCCAGACATGCTCCTTTGTTGCTGAGAGGCCTGTGGAGGAGGTGGCCGTGGCCGTAGTCACCCCATCCCTTTGTTTCACTGCTGCAGAGGCCACGGAGAGAGGGCTCTGATGTCAGGCTCCTTCATAGCCAGCGGTCTGTGCAAGGTTCCCACAACCACTGGTTTCAGCACCACACTCTTGGACAGCTCCAGAGTTGCACAAGGATGTGAGCCCCAGGAGTGAACCTGGGGTTGGGGGGTCCTGGCTAGAGGTTTCATTCGGAAATTGCCTCACCTGGGGCCGCTAGATAGTGCAGTGGGTAGGACGCTTGCCTTGCTTGCAGTCGACCTGGGTTTGATACCCAGCACTATATATGGTTCCCTAAGCACCACCAGGAGTGATCCCTGTGCTGTGCCTTGCAAACAGATAACCCAGATTCACTTTTCAGTACCATATGTAGTCCCCCTGAGTCCTGAGTATAGCCAGAGATGGCCTGAAAAACAAAACAAAACAAAACAAAAAAGAACTAAATCAGCCACCATCTCAGAGTTGGAGGAGGTTTGTGAGGAAATGGGCGGGAACACTGTGTGTCTGTGAAGAGGTCTTTCTGTTTGTCTCAGGTGTCCTGGTCTTGTCCTGGTACCCACCTGGCATGGCTGATGATAACGGGGAGCCCTCAGACGATCTGGTGCCTGCCATTCTGGACACTGCCCATCAGTACAATATCCAGGTGAGTCTTCAAGAAGTGGAGCATTTAATCACTACAGACTTCCTTTCTGCCCTTGGGTTTCATTAGTGTCTTACATGAATATCTAGACTCTAGCCCAGATACAGCTACTACAGATCAATGGGGCATTGGGGGTGGGGTTTCAATAATAGTGCCCGGGCTGGTGAGATGGCTACAGGGGTTAAGGTACGTTCTGCTGACCCAGGTTTGAATCCCCAGCACTACATGTGGTTGCCCAAGCACCGCCTGGAGGGAATCATGAGCACAGAGACAAGAATTGCTCCTAGGACCACTGGGTCTGGCCCCAAATCACAAAAAATTAAAATGATAATTTATAAAAGTTAATAAATATGGGGCTGGAGAGATTAGTGCAGCAGGCCACGTGCTCACTTTCCATGCAGTTGACCTGGGTTCAATCCCCGACACCCTGTATGGTCCCTGAGCATCTCCAGGAGTGATCCCCGAGCTCAGAGGTAGGAGTAAGCTCTGAGCTCCACTGGGTGTGGCCCCAGAACAAACAAAAGTAATAAATAGTGCCTGTCACTTTTTTTTTGGGGGGGGGGAGATTGTTGGGAGTTGCATACTGGCAGTGTTCCGGGGCTCCTCCTCTTTGCACTGCTTGAGGGACCATGTGGTGCTGGAGATGGAACTCACTCAGCACACTCCTCAGCCCTGTCCCCAGCCAATTTTTTTAAATTCTGAAATAAATAAAGTGAAAACTAAGATCAAATGGGAAATCAAATACGGTAAACATCACAATCACCAAGGTTAGCTTGGAGCCCAGAGTGTGGAGGCAGGGCTGAGTGGACCCACAAACTCAATTCTGGCCTCACCTCCCCAGAAGGCAGCATGGCTGGGCCCCTCCGGGAGAGAGCAACAAGGGTTCTTGGCAGGAGGCTTACGCTCACAGAGAATGAAGCCATTCACCTCTGCACGTCCTGCTGTATTCCCTTTCTGTTTTGTTTTGAGGCCACGTCTGGCAGTGCTGGGGTACTGCTCCCAACTGTGTGCTCAGGGGTCACCTCTGGCAGTATTCGGGGGATTATGCTGTGCCATATTTAAGAAAATATTAACACAGGCCTTCGAAAATATCAAATCCATGCCTGCTATGTACATAGCATATGCCCTTTGAGCTATCTCCCTGGCCCCTGTCACTATCACTGTCACTGTCGTCCCGTTGTTCATCGATTTGCTCGAGCGGGCCCAGTAACATTGTGACACTTGTAACTGTGTTTGGCATATCGGATATGTCACAAGGAGCTTGCCAGGCTTTGCCATGCGGGCGAGATACTGTTGGTAGCTTGCCGGGCTCTCCAAGAGGGCCGGAGAAATTGAACTCAGTC
Organism: Sorex fumeus; assembly: GCF_029834395.1. Classification (NCBI taxonomy): domain Eukaryota; kingdom Metazoa; phylum Chordata; class Mammalia; order Eulipotyphla; family Soricidae; genus Sorex; species Sorex fumeus. Next base: position 52,734,758 of record NW_026606104.1, read on the forward strand.
AGCCACGTTGGCTGCATGCAAGGCAAACGCCCTAACCGCTGTGCTATTGCTCAATTCCCCCCTGGCCCCTATTTTTATTTATTTTTATTGTTCACAGTCATTTATTACATTCAATATTCCAACACCAACCCCACCACCATTACACCTTCCCACCACCATTATTTCCTACTTTCGAACCACCACTGAAACTTGCCCAAATAGCAGGCCCTAAATGATTTATTTCATACTGCTTGTTATGGTTAATTCGATAAAAAGGGTCAAAAAAGTATTTCCTAAAAAAAATGTGTGAAGCTTGTTGTAGAGCCATTAAGCTCTTATATAAGAGATTACTAACTTGTTGTTAAGCCTTGTCTGTTAATATTTTCTTTTTTGGTTTTTGGGTCATACCCGGCAATGCACAGGGGTTACTCCTGGCTCTACACTCAGGAATCACCCCTGGCGGTGCTCAGGGGACCATATGGGATGCTGGGAATCGAACCCGGGTCGACTGCTTGCAAGGCAAACGCCCTACCAGCTGTGCTATTGCTCCAGCCCTATGTTAATATTTTCTTAAATTGTTTTCCTTCCAATGTGGTGTGTGACTCTTGGTATATAAGTGATGCAGAGTATGAGATGTTGCACAGCTGCCAAAGTGGTCCCTGACCCCTATTTTACCTAATTGTAGAAACCCAATAAGTCATTTCTCTCTCCTGAGAAGAGAAAGACAGTGAGAAGCCCCACTCCCGTTCCAGAACCCACCACTGAGATGTTGACTATAGTATGGTATGTTTCCCCAGAGAACAGAGGACAGTATTGGTACCTTCTTCCTGTTGTTCAGGCAGCCAGTGCCAGTCACTTGGAGCTGACAGAGGGCAACCTGTTCCCCATCCTGTAACAGCCCACCAAGTTAATTTCCACTCGGCCCTGCCTCCACACTCTGGGCTACAACCTAACCATGGTGATTGTGATGTTTATGGTATTTAAACTCCCAGCTGCCCTTCTGTGGGAGGCAGGGAAAGTGGCTCATTTCTCCTAGTTTCAGGGATGAACTTTGCAAGGCCTGTATCCCACTGCGGAGCACCAGCTGCAGCCGGGCTCCCTAGGCCATGAAGGTGGTGGCCGCCTCCGAGCTCTGTGTGACTGCTGTAGCCTTCCCTGAACTCAACTGTTCTTCCAGGCAGTTGGAAGCATGAGTTTACATGTTATAAACCCTGACAAATATATGCCTGACTTTTTTTCCCTATTTGTGGCAGGTGGCCTTCCACATCCAACCCTACAAGGGCCGGGATGACGTCACTCTGCACGATAACATCAAGTACATCATTGACACGTGAGGCTGCCATGGGGTCTGGGTTTTGGGTGGGGGAGGGGGGGCGGAGATCAAAAGGAATAGGAATAGAAGGTACAGGAACTGGTCAGGAGACACAAGACAGAATAACGCTGTGTCAAATAACAAAATAACAAAAGCATTTTTGTTTTTCTTTTTGGATCACACCTGGTGTAACAGGGGTTACTCCTGGCTCATGCACTCAGGAATTACTCCTGGCGGTGCTTGGGTGGGTGGGGGGGCATATGGGATGCTGGGAATCAAACCTGGGTTGGCCCGTGCAAGGCAAACACCCTACCGCTATCGCTCCAGCCCCGCATTTTTTTTTTTCTTTCTTTCTGCTCACCTGGCTTTGCTCAGGCTTAATCCTGTTTCTGCACTCAAAGATCAGTTGCTGGGGACCAAACCTGGGTTGGCCACATGAAAAGCAGATGCCTTACTTGATGCCCTATCTCTACAGTTCCTAGCAGCTATTTCATAGTGAGAGTAGAGGGCTTGTGATTGAGAGCCTGGATTTGGATTTTAGTTCTGTAACCTCCCCACCTGTGATCAGAGGCAAACCCCATTGACCCTTGAGTCTTGTAAGAGCTATATACATATATATATGTGTGTTATATATACATAGTTATATATATATAACATATATATGTATAAAGTGGCTTGTCCTGTGCTTGCATAGATTGTACATTAATTTTAAAAATTACATATTTAGTACCTTGAGGTATACAGGCAGAGTCTTCTAAGTTGGTGCTGTACAACAATGGATAGGACTAGCAACGTTTCTGATTTGATATAATTTATATAATCTAGGGGACTGGAGCGATAGCACAGCAGTAGGGTATTTGCCTTGCGTGCAGCCGGCCCAGCTGAGCTGAGTTTGATTCCTCCGCCCCTCTCAGAGAGCGCGGCAAGCTACTGAGAGTATCTCGCCCGCACCGCAAAGCCTGGCAAGCTTCCCGTGACGTATTCGATATGCCAAACACAGTAACAGAAGTCTCACAATGGAGACGTTACTGGGCCTGCTCAAGCAAATCGATGAACAACGGGAGGACAGTGCAGTGCAGTATATATTCTAGGATACTAAGGGTAGCAATGAAGTAGAAAGCATTTAATATAAAAAATCGTATAATGGTCATACTATGAAAAGAATAATAATAAAGATGGAAGCATTAATAATAATAAAGATGGAGAGATAGGACAGCAGGGAGGGCACTTGCCTGGCATGTGGCTGACCCAGGTTCAATCTCTGCCACCACATATGGTCTCCTGAGCCCTGCCAGGAGTAAACTTTAAGCTGCATGCAAGAAAAAAAAAGAGAGAAAGCTTTGCTGGGTCTCGTCCATGTAGTCAGGAGATATATGTTATTAATAAACTTCTGGGGGTGGGGAGGTAGCTCAAAGAACTGACCCAAAAATCTTAAGAACACACAAAACATAAACAAAAACAACCCAAGAAAACCCACTTTGGAGTGACTGTTCAAGAGAGCTGCGGTGTGAGCTGAAGGAAGGGTCAGTTCTGTGAAAGTGCGGGGCAGCATCGCACAGAAGGGAGAGGACTGGTGGAGCCAGAGAGCCGTAAGATGAGACAAGGTTGAGAGAAAAGAAGATCCTGGTAGGGCTGCCCAGGTTCAGTCCCTGGTGCGAAATGGTCCCCTGAGCGCTGCCAGAAGTGATGCTTAAGCACTGAGCTCCTGACCACTGCCAAGTATGGTTAAAAAACGGGGGGGGGGGGGGGGGGGCGGGGAATATATGGAAAGAAACAGCATTATAGCTGGAGCGTAGGGAAGATAGTGTGGGAAAGAGAGAAATGAGAAAGAGGCTAGATCAAGTAAGTGGGCCTTTGACGGCCTTGGTAAGGAGTAGCTGGATCTGACTTTTGTTGTTTTGTTTTGGGCCCATGGTCCTCAGGAACCATTCCTGGCATAATGGTCTGGGGGTTTTTCCCGGTGTTTAAATTGTACCTGAATTTTCTGCTGCTCAGGGGTTATTCCTGGCTCTGCACTCAGGAATTACTCCTGGCAGTGCTCAGGGGACAATATGGGATGCCAGGGATGGAGCCCGGGCCAGCCGCGTGCAAGGTAAACACCCTACCTGCTGTACTATCACTCTGCCTCCATGCTCCAGTGACTTGAGCCGTCTGCCTTCCTGACACAGAAGCAGTCAGATCTGTTTCACACTCGTTTTGGGAGCAGGGGCTGTAGCTCCACACCCACCAGAGCTCAGGGATCACTCCTGGCCGTGCTGGAGGAGCTATTTATAGTGATGGGGATTGAACCTGGGTCAGCTGCAAGCAAGACTAATGCCTTAACCCCTGTACTATCCTTTGGCCCTAGATTGACATTTTTAAAGAGAATGGAGGGTCAGGAAATGGCTTAAAGGGCTGAAGTGCATGTTTTGCATGTAGGAGTCCCAGGTTCCATGCTTAACACTGCATGCTGAGAGTGACCCCAGAGCATCCTGTTGGGAGTAGTACCCCCACCGAGCACCATCATGTATAACCCAAAATCCAAATACATTTTAAATTTAGTTTATTTGTGTGTTTTTTGTTTGTTTTTTGCTTTTTGCTTTTTTTGTCTCACACCCAGCAATGGTCAGGGGCTACTCCTGACTCTGCACTCAGGAATTACTCCTGGCAGTGCTCGGGGCACCATATGGGATACCGGGGGCTGAACCCAGGTCGGTTGCGGGTAAAGATAAACACCCTACCTACTGTGCTATATCTTCAGCCCCTTAAATTTAGTTTAAATACGGGGCTGGAGTGATAGCACAGTGGATAGGGCATTTGCCTTGCACACGGCCGACCCGGGTTCGATCCCCAGCATCCCATATGGTACCCCACGCATCTCCAGGAATAATTCCTGAATGCATGAGCCAGGAGTAACCCCTGTGCAATGCTGGGTGTGACCCAAAAAGAAAAAAAATTAGTTTAAAATAAATGACAAAAAAAATTGGGGCCAGTGATGTGTCTCAGTGGTAGAGCTCTGACCTTGCATGTATAGTGTCCTGGGTTTGAACCCTGGCACTGAAAAGAGGAAAAAAAGAGAGAAAGGGAGTTAGTTAATCAGCTTTACTGGGTCTCACCCATGTATTCAGGAGATATACATGTTATTAATAAACTTCTGGGGCTGGGGAGATAGCTCAGAGAGCTGGAGCACATGCTTTGAATGCTGGAATACCCTGGGTTGAAACTGTTTTGTTTTTTGGGGGGGGTCACACCTGGCTCTGTATTCAGGAATTGCTCCTGGTGGTGCTCGGGGGACCATATGGGATGAACTCAAATCAGCTGTGTGTAAGGCAAACACCCTACCCACTGTACTATCACACCGGCCCCTGGGTTGGAACTCTGGTTTGGGAGCCATACCTGGTGGTGTGCAGGGGTCATCATAGTGGAGCTCGGGGAATCCTGTGTGTACTGAGGATTGAACCTGGGTCAGCTGTATGCAAGGCAAGTATTCTATTTTCTGTACTGTTGCTCAGGCCGGTCCTTGTTTAGACCCCTGCAACATCAGGGACAACACAGTGTGGTCCAAACACTATAAAAACAGAAAAAAAAAAAAAAACCCTTCTTGTTCTTACCAAAAAAAGATAAAAGGGAATGGATGGGGCCAGAGGGAGAACTCAAATGATAGTAAAGTGCAAGGCCCGTGTTTTGGTCTTGACACCACCCACCCCGTGTGCCACCAGGTCTTAACCTCTGATCCCAGAGCACCACCTGACCCAGGCAGCCCTGCAGTCAGGCCCCATCACTGGACCATCAGGCCCTCCGAGAGGGCTCAGCTCCAGCTCTGCTGCGTCACCCACCCCTATAAAAGCATTTTTTAAAAGTGGGTAATGGATAATCGGGAGTCAGGAGTGGGAACCCAGAGACCAGGCAGGTAGCTGTGGCTGGCGGCAGTTCTGGTTGAAAGATGGTGCGTGAGGTGAGCCTCTTAGCTCTTCAAGGGTGTTGAGGAGTTAAATATGAGCAAGAACGGGATGGTGCCAGGAAGAGGTTTGCTTAGAGGACAAAGCTGGTCCAAGGAGGTAGGGTGGGCAGCGGGGCTGGGTGGAGATTAGACTCTTGCTTAGAGCCACAGTGAGTGCAGCTTGGAAACTGGCTGGGTCCGAGATGGTGCTTGGGCGTCAGGAAGCTGCTCCTGCGGCTGGTGGCTTCCTTCCGTTCAGGCTGCTGGCTCAGGCTCTTCTTCCTGCTCCCCTCCCCAGGTATGGCTCCCATGGTGCATTTTACCGCTATAAGAACAGCATGGGCAAGAGCCTCCCTCTCTTTTATATCTATGACTCGTATCTGACGGCCCCCGAAGCCTGGGCCCACCTCTTGACACCAAATGGGCCCCACTCCATCCGAAACACCCCCTATGATGGGGTCTTCATAGCGCTCCTGGTGGAGGAGGGCCACACGCATGACATCCTGGCCGCTGGATTCGATGGCATGTACACCTACTTTGCCTCCAATGGTTTCTCCTTTGGCTCCTCTCATCAGAACTGGAAAGCAGTGAAGAATTTCTGTGACGCCAACAACCTCATGTTCATCCCCAGCGTGGGGCCTGGCTACATTGACACCAGCATCCGGCCCTGGAACAACCACAATACGCGGAACCGCGTCAACGGCAAGTACTATGAGACGGCCCTGCAGGCGGCCCTGACGGTGAGGCCCGAGATCGTCTCCATCACCTCTTTCAACGAGTGGCACGAAGGCACCCAGATCGAGAAGGCGGTTCCCAAGAAGACGCCAACACGTCTGTATTTGGACTACTTGCCTCATCAGCCCAGCCTGTACCTGGAGCTCACACGCCGCTGGGCGGAGCACTTCATCAAAGAGAAGGAGCAGTGGCTGATGTGAGGGACCTGCAGGTGGGCCTGAGGTGCTGTCTGGGCCTCAGCATGCGCAGGTGCTCTTATCCAAGTCAACATCCGGAGTGGGTCCCCCAGGCCGAGCCCCTACAGAACAGAGCTCGTTCCTCAGGCAGTTGGTGCTGGTATGCTGTGCATTGACAGAAAATCAGGTGGTGTTCCAGACGAAACTGTCGAGGCTGGCAGGTGACTTAGCCCAAAGGCAGCTCCACATCACCCTTGAAATCACTTCCGGCTTTGAACTTGGTTTTGTGTTGAGGAGTTACCTGATCATTATTCTTGGAAGTTGCCTGGATCTTTACTCTGGGCTAGCATGCACCCTGCCCCTGCCTGCCAGCCTCCATCCCCTCTTCAGACCTCCTTGCCACCTCATCTGGCTTCTAAGTTCGGGAATCCTATTTGAGACTTTCTTAAAAGAAAATCCAAGATTTAAGTTCTTTCTAAGTAGATTTCTGAACCTGTCAGGAAATCATCCTGAGTGTTCACTTATACTAATTAAGCACCTATGTGATAGGTGCTACGGGAAACCCCCCAAGGAGTTCTTGTTCTCCTCAGGCTTACAGGATCCAGCATTTCTGCTTGGTGTGGCCTTGTAGCTGGTGCCTGAGCACGGCTCTAAGTTTTACTTCTTGGTAATCTAATTCATGCCAGGAGTTGAGTTCTTTTTCTCCTAAGAAAATACCTCTGTGCCCCAGAACATTTTCCTAGATCAATGTTTAGCTCCAGGGAGAGGATAAGTCCCTCCCCCGAGCTAAACTAAGAGGCCCACTCCCTAGCGCCACTTCAGTGCTACTGTGACTTGTAATGGGTATGATGTGTTCTCAAGTATGCATTCCCTTTGCCCATTTCTGGATGTCAGACCCTTCAGTGAGTGGGTGGGCAACACAGAATTTGCTTAAGTCAATAGGTTTTCCCTGGTAATAAATCACTGGTTGGTTTTCCAAACGCAGACCTTCGGGACACCTTCTTGCCAAGATTCTCAGGAGCTATTTTAAAGAAAACACATGTTCTGGAAACCACTCTGTTGAGCCTCTGAGCTCAACACTGAATCCCAGTTGAGGGAGCTGGCCTGTAACTGGGGAAGGATGGTGACAACCCTAGCCAGTCATAAGGATCTTTGTTCATTAGGTAACTGATAGCAAACCCAACTAAAGGATGGCAGACTGACTCGGCTGCTTAGCTGGGGAAACTGAGACAGGTGAAAGGGCTGAATGCTCAGCACCGAAGCTTCTTGAAAATACTGCAATCCTGGAAGGACAGGGAGCAGGACAGCAGCTTTCACACGTTGCTGATGGCAACGTAATTTGATTCAGTTCTTATGAAGGAAAATCTGTAGGAAGAGCCATAAAAACGTTCCTATGTTGGCCCGATAATCCCATCCAAAGGAAAGATAATCAGAAAGAAAACACAAACCATTTATGAGGAATGTTTAATAGTATAATTTTCTATTGAAGAAAAACAAAGTCAAGTGGCCCAATAATTATGTTTATAATTGGTATAACATGAATAAAGATGAGGCAGCGGAGTGGACAATGGGTTTAAATAAAAGCGTTGTAGGCACTGTTCCTTATATTTTATGAATAAATAAGAAAATTTACCATTAAAAAGGATAGTTTATTTTTTAAATATTCTCTAACTAGAATTCCTCCTCCATCCTGTTCTGACCCCGCCAGCTGAGCAGACCAATACGATGACTCTCAGCAGTGACAGCACACAGTACCACCAGGTCTCTGGGCTCAGAGGAAAGGCCGTTTGGCTTGTGACTCCACAATATTTATCCCAATCTGGTTCCAGCTTTTAAGAGCACGAACTATGCCTTTGGTCCCTTGAAACTTCAAACACTATCAGCTGCTATTCCAGCTGATTGGGATCTCAAATGTCATTCCTACCAGAGCAGTTCCATTAGATTCCAAATAGAGCAAACTCTTGTTCAACAGGAGACAGATGCTTGCTTTGCATCCAGCTGACCAGGTTTGACGCCCTCCCCCCACCCCCCAAACCTGGCACCCTGAACACATCCTGCTGGGTGTGGACTAACATCTTCCTCCCCTCAGAAACTGTTATTTCTCAAAAGCGAAGAAGAAATGATCAAAAGACGACCGTCTTAGGAGTCCTTTGAAAGTTTCTATTTAGCTTTTGGCCAATATATGAAATTACAAATAACAAATACAGTCCCTGCCAGCAGACTTGTGGCTAACCCAGTCATTTCTGGGGTCTGGCCTCCAGTGTTTAGGAAGTGTTCAAGGGTCAGGTGACTGGTGGGGTAGCCCCAGTAACCTCTGCAAACGAGGCCTTGCCGACTACCAGCAGACAGACACACAGTGTCCAGCACCATCCTGAGCATGCCTCCTCCTCACAAGCAGGGTTCATGTGAGGGGAGCAGCCTGTACTTCTGTTGGAGGATGGTCGTAGTTCTTTCCAGGGCACTGAGGAGGAAACAGAGGAGGGTTAAGAGTTTGACTTCAAATACCAGAGCCCACCAGCCTCGAGATCAGAGACCTCTCAACTACCTGGTCTCACTATGCCCATTCAACAAACCCTAGATGAGTCCTTCTGAATCCTGAATAAAGAAGTCAGCAAGTAACAGCAAACAATCTCACTCCGTCTACTTCTGAGGCAATAGTGACAACCTTCACTTTGTAATGGTGGGGTTGGGGGCTGCATGCATCTCCTAATCACCCCCAAATTCCATCCCCATGCCACTTAGAAAAGAGACTCACCACCCAGGACGAATGATGTTGAACTTTCCAGGAACAGACAGGTCAACCACAGTGGAGCCTAGGCGACACTCAGGGCTCTGGCCATCCCCAATTGGCCCTCCATCGATAACCAGGGACAAGTGAGGCCAGAGGTCCTGGAACTCCTGAGAAAGAGGAAGAGCATGATACCACTCTACATGGAGAGTTCTTAAACAATAGAAAGATCACATGGAGGCATCTACCTTCCTCCCTTGCAGTCCTGAGTTCCAGATATTCCCACCCCTGCATCCCCACCACACACAGTTCAGTCCTAGAGTTCCAACAAAAGAGCATCTTGCTGTGCACACAGGAAGTTCCACACATTGCTAAGCACAATCCTCGGTGGATTCAAATGTGAGGAAGCTACTCTGAACTTGCCATTATATTTCACTTAACAACTGGTAAAAAGAGGACGGTCACTCAACCTCTCCCCAGCTCTAGCACTCTGCTCCTGAAGCCCAGTGGAACTCTGGATCACAGTAAGGAGAGGAAAGAGGGTGGATGTTTCCCTGGCATGCTGTTCGCACTCCTTGAGCTATAGCATGGTCATTCCCACCCAGGTCTGAGCTACAGCATCGTCCATCCACACACTTCCACTCCCAAAGAAGCTTCAGTTGCAATTAGCCTAGGAAACTGAGACAGGAAATCATAAATACTAAGAACTTATGATTTGGGGGCTGAAGCAATAGCACAGGGGGTTGGGCGTTTTGCCTTGCATGCAGCCGACCCAGATTTGATTCCCAGCCTGAACACAGCCAGGGGTAATTCCCGAGTGCAGAGCCAGGAGTAATCCCTGTGCATCGCCAGGTGTGACCCAAAAAGGGAAAAAGAAAATATATATGATTTAGTGTTGGCCTTGCTCGGGCCCTTCTTGGATCTATTGGATAGGGCAACTGCGAGCCGGAGAGCTACGAATTACCACCCAATGCAGACCTGTAGGGGACAGTGGCTCTACCGCTGCTCCAGGCACCGAAACACGGGGGGGGGGGGGGGGGGGGGGGGGGGGGGGGGGGAAGGGGGGCACGGCACTTTCTGTTTGTTCTTTTAAACACTTTTAAACACTTTCTATTTCCTCTGGCAATAAAACCGTTCAGGTTTATTTCCAGAGGAGTACGGGATAATTTTCTTTACGAAAAAAAGGTGTCGGGGGCCAGAGCGATAGTAGGGATAGTACAGGGAATGGAACGCGCTAGCCTTGCCCATGGCCCACCCAGGTTCAATTCCCGGCACCCCGTATGGTCCCGAGCCCCTGCGAGGATGATTTCTGAGCACAGAGCCAGGTCGGTCAGTCTGAGCAACGCCGGGTGCGGCCCTGAAACAAGCACCACCCCGCCCCCCAAATTAATTTTCATTCCAGCCTCCCTATCACCACCACCAAGCTCACTCGGCAACAGCTCCCTTCCCCAACAAAGCCAGAGATGATGCCAAGCCCCGTCGTCGTCCCCCCGCGCCCCGGGGCTCACCTCCACGTTCAGCGAACTGGCCTGGGCGCTGAGGTTGGCGCTGGTGAGCGCGATGGGGCCCCCGAAGGCGCCGGCCAGGTCCTGCATGAAGGCGTGCTCGGGGATGCGGACGCCCACCAGCTGCGGGGACAGCAGCGGCGCTCAGCACCCGGCGGCGCGGCCCCGGCTCCCGCCGGCCCCGGGCGCCCCCGACTCACGCGCGTGAAGGGGTTCAGGTCCTCGTGCAGCTCGTCCGAGCGCTCCATCACCAGCGTCACGGGCCCGGGCAGGAGGTCTCGCAGCAGCCCGTCGGGCACGCTCACGCGGCAGTACCTAGGCGGGGACGCAGCGTCCAGCGGCGCGGGGGGGGGGGGGGGTGCCCGCCCCGCCCGCCCGCGCGCGCGCGGCACCGGAAGCCCCTCCCGCGGGGCCGCCTCACCTGTAGACGTCGGCCACGCGGCCCAGGCACACGGCCAGCGGCTTGGCCTGGCTGCGGCCCTTGAGGCGGTACACGGCGCCCAGGGCCGCCGGGCAGCTCGCCGAGCAGGCCAGGCCGTACAGCGTGTCGGTGGGGACGGCCACCACGGCGCCGGCGCGCAGCGCGGCCACGGCGGCCCGCAGCGCCTCGCTCCAGCCGGCGCGCTCCGGGCTCGCGGCGCGCACGGCCCCGCTCCCCGGGAGCCGCAGCCGCCGGGCCCCCGGCGCGGGGCTCGGCGGGCGGAGGCGGCGGCCGGGGCGGGCCGAGCCCGCCGGCCCCTCGCTCAGCCCCGCGCTGGCAGCCACGGCGGCCCTCAGCCCCCTGCACGGGAGCGCCGGAGACATCCGCCGAGGCCCGCTTCCGGGAGGAAGTGACGCGGCCCGCCAGCTTCCGGCCCAGGAGAGGCGGCCCCGCCCTCGCGCCGGGCCGCTTAAAGGGACCGCGGCCCCCCGGAGGACTGAAGGAGACCGGTGGGGACGGGGCGGGGCGCAGCGCTGCGGAGCCTGGGCCCAGCTCTGGGGCTCCGGGGAGGGGGCGGCCGAAAGGGGGGCGGTGGCCGGGCCGCGCAGGCGGAGATGGAATGGGGCCCCGGCTCAGACTGGTCGCGGGGGTGAGAGGGGGCCCGTCGGGGCGGGGGAAGGGTCTCCCACCCGCGCTCGCCGCGGCCCTGACCGTCTGTTTCTCGCTCTCTCCTGGGCAGGGAGGCTGCCGGCGTGGACCGTGGGAAGGCGGGGCTGGGGCTCGGCGGGAGGCCCCCCCCGCAGCCGCCCCGCGATGAGCGCGCCCAGCAGCTGCTGGACGCCGTGGAGCAGCGGCAGCGGCAGCTCCTGGACACCATCGCCGCCTGCGAGGAGATGCTGCGGCAGCTGGGCCGCCGGCGCCCGGAGCCAGCTGGCGGCGGGGTCAGTGCCCACGTCGGGCTGGGCCGAGGGAGAGGGGACTGCCCCTTGGCTGGACTCAGGTCCCAGCTTCCCCTGGAGGGTGGAAGATCGTCCTCACGCCTTTACCCCGGACCCCTGAGGCTTTGAAAAGTTAAATGCGACCCAAAGGCCGAATCCTCACGGGGCCTAGTCCAGGCCTTTCCACCCGGCCTCACTGCCCCCTCCCCACCCCATCCTCTTTCTGTTCCAACCAGAACGTCCCAGCCAAACCCGGAGCGCTGTCCCAGCCGGCTGTCCCTGCCAGGGGTGGCATTCCAAAGGATGCTGGCGATGGAGCTGCCGAGCCCTGACTGTCCTCGAGCTGGGCGCCCAGACTTCTCTCCCTCCTCGGGGCTGGTGGCCGGACTCTGAGCAACTCCCTGCATAAAGGGGTCAGTCTTCACCGGTAGTGGCTGGTACTTGGCTCTCAGCCTGTGGTGGCGGCTCTGCTCGCAGCTGGTTCACTCCCACTTCATCCTGGCAGAAGGCAGTTGCTGAGCTTTGAAATGTAGCCAACCAATACCCAGTCTGATTACCCGGATTTGGACAGACCAGCAGTGCTTGCCAGAATGGCTTAGCCTGCTTGGGGCGATCCAGTTGGTGTCATGTGTCCATTTCATGCTATGGGGGCGCAGTCCCCCCAAAACAATTTGAGCAGAGCCTTGATTAAAAGGAAACCCTGCAGACTTTGCTGGTGACCGATCTTTCTTTCTGACCCCGTCTAAGATGCTGATGGGCTGATGGCTGGGGGAGGGTGAAAAGTGGTTGAATGGGCAGGGTTGGGGAAAAAAATGTCACATATACTACCAGATTTAAATAAGCTTTTAATTAGGATTTCATTAGTATTTAATATTGCTTTTTCAATTCCAAAAAGTTAAATTTTCACTTCTTAGCAGATATTTAAAGTACAATATTAAGTTTATACAAAATGAGCAATTAAGCAAACACCATTATTTCACATTCTTCAAAAATACAAATTCATATTTACTCTTTTTGGGGGGGGTTGGAGGTTTCTTCCTTTGGAAGTACTGAACCTGTAACGTTTTCATATCGCTCAGTGAAAGTCCATTATTCCCATGTTTCACACTTAAATAAACTAGATAGGCTTTTACATAATCCAAATAAAACTATTTGGGATTTTAAGAAAACTGCCACCAAGACCTCCGGCCAATGACTATGTGTCAAAAAAGAAGATTCTCGTGGGGGGGATCTTGCCTTCCCTGTCTAGATCTGAGCCAGAGATGCAGCAAACACCTGTTTCCAGCCACCTTCCCCAAACAGGGAATTCTGAAGGGAGCAGGCACGGCCACCGAGACCTCTGACCCCTGCCTCCATATTCTCCAAAACACAACAAAGGATAGAGACTGTTGAGTCAAACAGTGCCCGAGGGAGGCATGAGGACACAGGGGAGAAGGGCAAGTGAGGCCTCTGACTTGGCACCACTACAAGGATAACAAGGATATTGCATAAAACACCCCTGGGTTTTGGTGAAAAAAGGTTTTATGAAAAATTTCCCATATGAAAAAGAGTAGAAACTGCACTGAGCTGAGAAAGTGACACTACATAATCACCCAATTTTTGGCCCAGCAGGCACACCACCAAAAGGGCAGTGTGGGGTTTTAGTTCTCCTTCTAGTAAAAAAGCTTGTACTATGTACACACTGATAGAAAGATCCAGTTTAATTTGCATTTTTTTTTAGTGCAGACTGAGAAGCCCTCTCTTGAACAGGAGTAACAGTGAGAAATGCCCAAATAGCGATCATCAGCTTCCCAAAGGTATGAGAAAAAAAAAAAAAGAGCCTGTCCCTCTCTCCAAAAAAAAAAAAAAAACCCATATAAGAGAAAACAGGTTACACTGACTGATCAGAAATATGTGTATTTCAGTTCTGTTATCTCCTGGCACTCCCCCCAAACATTAAGGAATGGGGTTTCTGATGTCCAGCACAGCAGAACCAAGTGCATATTTGATCTGACAAAATCTTCCTGCTTTGGTTGAAATATATTTTTAAGCTGCTCTATTCTGTTATGCCTGAGAATTGAACACAAAATGTGGGCGAAAACGAGAAGAAAGTTGATACAGCCTAGTTTACTGGACTTTTAATGAAGGCTGGAGGGCCTTTTTGCTTAAAATACTCAACACGGACTGGAGAACAGTCTGGCAATGGCTCCTGCTGCCCCCTCTTCCCTCCCACTACTACCACCATTTCTCCAAACATGTTTCTGATTTGGTGGTGGAGGAAAACCACAAACTGTAGCAGATGTTGCAGTTCCGAAAATCAATGGTTTTCAGTGACTCTGGGAAAGGCTTTAAGATTAAGGACCGTGGATGTGATTACAAAATATCAAAATCTAGAAGGTTCCAGGTTACTCACTAGGAACAACCTGTTCCTTCCTCTCAGGCATCACTTTGTAGCAGTGAGAGGAAAAAGATGGCCAGGGACCAAGAAGTCACGAAGAAAGGCCTCAACAGTCAGCACAGTCAGCAGAAAACTCAAGCAGTTCTTCGCGGAGCCTGAGGGGGTGCCCTCGGGCACGGGGAAGGCTTGCATAGATTGAACAGATGCTGAAAACACAAAATAGTATTCCCCTCATGGTACAGGGCTGATCCGGTGGGAAAAAAGGTGGCTAGGCCACAGCCACATGGGAAAACGACTATCAGACTACATATATTGCACCAAGGTAAGTGCTTTTCTTTTTACACTTCAATTTAACTTTTTATTCTGAGCAAAAGTAAAACTTTGTGGAAAGTACACACACACACACACACACACACACACACACACACACACATACACACATACACAAAATAAATTGCAGCAATTGGGTTAAAGATAAAATAACCTAAAGTGCTTTTTTTTTTATTATTTCTTTAATATACCAATATGAGGTTCTGCAAACTTGTCCCTTTGGACACATTCAACATTATACAAAGTCTTTCAAGAAAAACTACCCACCCTCTACTATCCCCTTAGTCCACTGCCCTGAAATGTAAAACTCTCCAGTCTTCTGGCTCTTCCAGAGGAGGTGAAAAGAAGTCCCTTGCCTTCTATCCAGGAAGTCTTCATACCTAAGGTCCCTTCTGGGCTTTGTACCATGATCTCCTTTCTAGAGGGGTTAGAATTTAACAGGTGACACCAACTTGTCTCATTAAACTACTGATGTCTCCAGAGACTGGCCAGACTCTGCCAGGAAAAGCAGAACCACTTCCTGCCCACTCTGCCTTGTAAGGGCCAAATTCACTAAGGCAGTTGGCAGTGCCAGCCAACTTTCCCTACAAACCCCTGAGCCCAAGAATTTCCAACCCCTGCTATTGACAAGCACCCTTTAAAGGGGCAGTCGAACTGGCAATGCTAGTTGGAGTTGGAAATAGGAAACTATACAGAGTTAAATGGCTAAAAGTTACCATAGGCAGGGAAAAAGGCTTGCTCTCACCCACTAGACGTCTGCAGAGCTTCCCTAACTTGGCCCTACACTAGTCCCTGGGTTTGGGAACTTAAACTTTTCATAGAGGCTCATTCTTACTCTACTTTTGCCACAGACCCTTTCTTTTTCCAAGGTCCTTGACATCAGGGGTCAGGTTAACAGAATAGGTAGGGAAGGAAAGAGTGCTGGAAGAGGAAGGAAAGACTACCCTGTGGAACAAACTTGCCCTTACTAGCATTTTACAACATGTTCCTGATTTTTCCAAAGCTGATTTGAATTAATGGTCTCCTTGAAATCTTGAGTCACCGCAAAAGGCAGAAACTTCAACTAGAAAAACCTGTCAGCCTAAACAGTGATTTAAGAGCCTTCTTCATCACCCTGATCTTTGGAGAGCAGAAAAGCACTGGGGAAGTCTCAACATAAGCTCTGGCTATTCTGGAAGAAGCAGTATTTCACACTGCCAGTGCTTCCAATGACTTCTCTGGGCTTCTGTTTCCCTTCCCAGAGAACCCAATCCAAGTGACAGTACAATGAATATTTGGGGAGAGCATTTCTGCCTTCCAATATGAGTTAAGGTGGGGAATCCCATTCTGTCCCTTGCTCTCAGAACAGCGAGGGCCCTACCTCAAAGCTTCCTATGAATGTGAAGTTCAGAGATAGTAGCCAAAGACAGCCCAAGGTCAGCAGATGGCTTCCCAGGACTATAACTGCCAGAACCTCCCAGCCTTTGGGGGCAGGGAGCACAGAAGGGCAAGAAGAATCTTATCTCCCCACTAGACTCTAGGAATGAGAAACCACCAGCTACTTGCGCCCATTTCTCCTCCTGGCAGTAACAACAATTATCACCACTGTCCTCTTGTCCCTGATTAAAGGCAGAACCACTGTCTCCGCAGTAAATGATCTGCTCTGAACACTGTGTTGGCTGACCCTGAGTAACAGCTCAGAGAAGAGTGACAAATGCAGATCTCTTTACATTAGAGAGTAGAAAAGAAAGGCCAAGTGAGAGCTTCTTTTGGCCTGATGTCATTGGCTCAGAAGAGCATCCCTGTCTAGGGAACCCTACCCCTCGCTCCAGGCAGAGGCCTCAGCTAGACCCAGGACATGCCTAGTTTCTGAGTTGAGTGAGTTTGGTGAACACTCACTATTATAGTAACATAGGTAGAGGAGAGAAACTTTACATTTTCATGTGGATTGTATTTTATGTTTTATTTTAAGAGGCAATGACTTGGAGCTAAAGGCGAACAGATATAATTCCATACACAGATCAAAAACATTTTCCCTATAACACAACTTAATGAAACATTCCAAATGAGAGAACTTATTGCAACATTTCAGGCTTTTTTGGTGGAAGGGGAAGTGTTTTTTTTTTTTTTACCCTGAGTAGAAGATCATCGTTTTGTGTTTTTTTTTAAATATATATATCTCTCTCTATATATATGTTTTTGTTTAGAAATCATGACTAACCTGAACAAGTCACATCCTTCTTTGCACTGTAGTAGGCTGTATGCAAAATCCAGTGGGATTAGAGGTGGAGGAGATGGGGCAGGAAAACCAGGGGTCTAGCCCAAACCTAAACACTTGGCCTGCCAATTAACATGCCACCTTCAGTTCCCTTAAAGCCTCACCACCTGCTAAGCAAAATGCAGCAACTCTGCTCTGAGGAAGAAAATATTAAAGAAAGGCAGACCACCAACCAGCACTGGTCATAAGCCATGTGTCCATTCTAGGGCAAAACAAGATGTTCCCCTAGCATATCCACTGTGATTGAACTACAAGCCCTGGCCAGTAACTGAGCTGTAGAGTCAGGAGGGTTCAGACCGTGATCATGTTGGGAGAGCCTGCTCTGCCCGCACTTCTTCCAGAGAGCTGTCAACAACTTGCAGAATCGGCTCTCCTTGCAGCCTTGGGCCAGGCCTCAGCGGCCCACTTGTGCTGAAGCGGGC
Organism: Sorex fumeus; assembly: GCF_029834395.1. Taxonomy (NCBI): domain Eukaryota; kingdom Metazoa; phylum Chordata; class Mammalia; order Eulipotyphla; family Soricidae; genus Sorex; species Sorex fumeus. The sequence goes on from NW_026606104.1 coordinate 52,751,857, forward strand.
TGTAAGAGACTGCCAGAGTCACCCTGAGCTCCACCGACACCAGGCACAAACGACACGACCACCTCACCCAGTCCCTGTCCAGCCTCCCCGCAGTCTGACCTGCCTTTAGCAGTGCCCCCTCTGATGAAACAAGGGTTGACTTTCCAAGGGCCAGCTTCAGCCTCAGACTGGGAGAAGCAGTACCCGACTCTGAATACACTGCCCAAACCACAAAGACCCCAGTGCAAGTGATGGGCAGCATCAGATTGATGGAAACCACGCCCTTTCATTTAGAATTTTTATGCGCACGAGTAACCTTAATTTTCCAAGTTCACATGACAATAAGCAAAAGTGACATACAGTGCAGCCAAATAGTTCATTTATAACTTAGCTTTTTTTTTTGTTGGTTATTTTTTTTTCCCAAAGATCAGTTCTTTAAAATGGATGCTCCTGGATATGAAGAAAGAAAACACATCGGAACGGTGAGGATTCCAAACAGTAGACTTCTTCATCCTTCAAACTGCTGACCCCGTGATAGTAGGCATCACACCTTATGCTTTCTACTCATCCTCTTCCAGAGGTGAGCACATCTGGGCCTTTCACTTGGAGAAGCTGCTGGTCAGGCCCATCTCCTCCTCCCCCTGCAGTAGTGCTTCAATAGGAATCAGATTGGATGAGGTGTCCAGGCTCTGGAGGGACAGAAACTCAGACATATCCATGGCACTTAGCGTTTCTGTCTGGGGGTCTGAAGGAGTCTCTGCTTCTCTGCTTTGCTCACAGGAAGAGGGTATGGTGGAGGTGAAGGATGAAGAGAGGGGCACAGGAGAAGAAGAGAAAGTCTGTGATGGTAGCTTCAGGCTGGGCCCTTCAGGAGGCTGGGGGCTCGGCTCTGGAGGGGGTGAGGAAGAGCAGCCCTTTCTCCTGCTGGCTGCCCGCTCCTTGGCAGAGTCCCGGCAAGCACACTGACACTGACAGGCCTCCTCTTGCTTGATGATAATGACGGGAACACTGAGGCCAATCTGCTGTACAGAGCTCCCTGCGAGAGAGGCGAGAGACACTGCTCTTCAAGTGGGCGCAGGGCACAGGGATGAAGGGAAATGGGGTAGAGGCTGGGAGCTGAGGGCCAGAGAGGCAGGAATGGTGAACGGGGTGGCTACCACCATGCTTCAGGCTTTGTCTGACTTCCAATCACACCTTCATTCTCTGGTACAAAGCCGAACTCTCTCCCATCCCCTTCAAGACAAAATTCCTATTCCTTTGGAAGTCATACATACCATGTTAAAATAGCTTGTCTTCCTAGCTTCATTTCAGCCATATTCCCCAGCAACTTCCATGCCAGTCACGGAAGACACCCACCTTTTCCTGACAGGTTCTTCGTGTCTATGGTGCCTATGATCTCCAGGTTCTCCCCAGTATCTAATCTCCCCAGACAGGTTGTTCTTCGGAAGAACTGAGTCATCTCTGAGGAGCCAGCTTGCTCCTCCTCTCCTGACATCTCCAGAAGGCTTCAGAGAGGGCTGGCGGGAGGCAGCTGGCCTATGACTTACTTAGCTCTGCCTGCTCCATTGGGATTTTCAATCATATGGAGCCTCAGGCCTCCAACACACAGCAGATACCAGTTTATCTCTTTACACACCCAAGTCAATCTTGCAAGCATGCACATTCTCTTTTGTGTGTATGTGTGTGGTGCACACTGATTTCAAACAGGCTTGAAGAAGTTTCACAATAGGGCAGGAGGTCAGAGTAGGAGTTAGGAGGCCTGAGAACTAGTGCTTCTGCTCTGCCACAAACTCACTTATGGCTTGGAGGGGCTCAATTTTTCAGGGTGTCAACTTCTGTTATGGGTACTGGGGATTGAACCTAGGACCTAATATATGCGAGGCATGCACTCTGTTACTGTGCTGCAATCCAGGTCCCAGAGCCCCAGTTTCTGAATATACAAAGATTGACGAAAAGGGCATCATGCTCACTAGGAACCTCTGACCCAGATGCTATTTCTCCTGAAAAGAGTAGAGTGAATTAACAACTGCTCTCTTTAGCATTAACTATCACTCAAACTTTTTCTGGTTACATATTTTTTTAAAAAATTTCTTTTTTTTTGTTTTTTGTTTTTTGGGTCACACTCAGTGATGCACAGGGGTTACTCCTGGCTCATGCACTCAGGAATTACTCCTGGCGGTGCTCAGGGGACCATATGGGATGTTGGGACTCGAACCCGGGTCGGCCACGTGCACGGCAAATGCCCTACCCGCTGTGCTATCTCTCCAGCCCCTTCTGATTACATTTAAAAACTGTATTTGAAAGGGGAAGAATCATTACTACTGAGTCTTAAGTTTTAGATTTATACCATAAGAGCACTAACTTCCAATGTTGTGAAAACTGCAAATACTCTTAGTAAATAAAAATACAATTATCACAAACTAAATTTTAAAGTTTTAGAAACTGGGACAAAGTGACTGTGTTTCAAGGGGCCCAGAGAGTTGAAGCTTCTTTTAGACTAAGTATTACTTACCTGTGCTACTGGCTACTGGTACTGCAGTGGTAAAAAACACATTCTCAACTTTAGATGCTTGCTGCTGGAAAAAAAAAATACAATAAAAATTAAAAAACAAAACAAAACAAAAAACAATGCAAAAACAGTAACACATTTGTGGCCACAAAAATATGAAGATTTCCGGGACCGAAAACCTCCCTCGTAAAGATGATCCAAAAACACGAAAACCCGCAGTGTTCAGAGAATTTTGTACTGAGTGATGGTTTGTTTGTGTTTGGATATGAGATCACAGCTCCATCTGACATTCAGTGCTGAGAATGTCGCCAGCTTTGTCCCTTAGTCCTTGGCTCTCTCCCAGACGTCTGATCCACTAAATTTTGTGTGCCTGAAGATCCTCCAGGGCTGCTTGTCTCAAGCTGATGCTTTTCAGAGTTTTCTAAGTTCTCCCTAGGTCTTATTTTGAAGCTTGAAAAATCATGTATCCCAACGCCTGCTGGATTAAGTTGCATGCTAAGACAGGCTAAGGCTTCTGCTGAAACACTCAACAGCCCCTGCAAAGCCTAAAGGCAGTTCAGGCTGCACAGAGTATTGCTCAGAGTCAGGCCCTGGAATCAGTCACGTCTCAGTAAAAATTCACTTTATTAGTTGTTGAGGGAAGGCAGTCGGTAACAGTTCTAGTCCACCAACTGGATTCCAAGGGATGTCAAAAGACCGCGTGGCCACCCACCTACCAGATGGTCAGACTTCTTCATCAAGATCACGAACAATCGGTTTGAGGCTCTTCGTGTTCCTTAGAGCGAACAGATGCCACTGGGCTACACTAGCACGTGACAGGGACGAATGGAGACATTACTGGCGCCCGCTCGAGCAAATCGCCGATTAATGGGAAGTCAAGTGATCAAGTGAGAGAAGGCAAGTGACCTGTCCTCTTAGAGTCCCGGTATCTTTGTCTGTTAAAATGGGGATCATAAGGGGGTGGGAGGGATATTATCCATGGTGGTGGAAAATGGGCACTGGTGGAGGGATGGGTATCTGATCATTGTATAATTGAAACCAAAGCACAAAAAATTGTAAATCTACAACTTTAAAAAAAATAAAATAAAATAAAGGGGGGAAAAAAAAAAGAAAAAAAAAAGGAAAAAAAAAATGGGGATCATAAGCAAAGAATGCCCAAAGGAAGCGAAGATGAAGTGAGCTGAGGCATGCCGAGTCCTTGGCACACAGTGAAATTAGCTCTATATAGAACACCGAGCAGGACTAGAAAGCTGTTCCCAGCAGCCATCAGAGACTACTAAATTAACTAGAGGGCTTCTGCTCTCTTCAAGTCATACTTCTAAGGGGCTTTGTCTACTATCTCCCAGTGGAACCAAAAAAAAAGTGCTTCTAACAAGAGTCCAGGAAGAGTATGAAAAAGCTTTTGGCTAAATTGTAAGAGATGACAGTCCAAAATAATGATTTAAATACATGAACATTTAAACATATGAAAATGAATTTTATAAAATAGGAATAACACTTGATCCTTGCAGTTCTCCAGAGTGAACTGGAGTCATAGAGGGTAAGGGGTTAAAACAAACATGTACGCAGATCGGTTCCAAACATGAAAAGACATTTTCAGTGACTGACCATCTGGAAATAGAATAAGAGTGTGTGCAAAGGTGGCTGACATTCCATTCATGAAAGAAGGACTCTCACTATTTATTCCTAAACAACTTTCTGAACTGTTTGATAGCATGACACTTCCACTGAGAAATGTTCTCCTACTTTACCCTTCTCTAATTTCTCCTCATACCTCAAGCCTGACTACCCTGTTTAATTACCCACAGTCTGAGCCTCTGAACCCCTCATCTGGTAGCACAATGGTAGGTTCTAAGGTTGGTCTATGTTCAAATCCTCGCTTTGTACTTAGGCTGCATGACCTATGCTGATCATTTAACTTTTTTTGATATCAGCTCTCTAGTGTATAAAACCATACCAAGCTCTTGTGATACCTGAGATGAACTGAATAATGCATTTAAAAGTGCTTACTTAGCGACTGGAGTGATGGTACAGTGGGTAGGGCACTTAACTTGTACGTGGCTAGCCTGGGCTTAGTCCTGGAACCCCACAGGATCCCCCAAGTCCTGCAAAGAGTGATCCCTATGTGCAGAGTCAGGAATAAGCCCTGAGCAAAGCTGAGTATAGCCCCCCAAAACCAAAATATAAGTTTTTAAAAATAGAACAACCAAATTATTAGTCATCAAAACCAAACACTGATAGCAAATGGCCCTATCGTGGTCTCCAAGGAAGTACAGACCACTTCTCCGACTCAGCCACTGCAGAATGGTTCCAGTGAGTCTGCCTTACAAAAGAACTGCTTCCCTTAAAACGGTTTGGGCCTCGGTGCTGGTCAACTGCTTTCTTGGACTAGATGACAAAATCCGACTGCAGATGGAAGATTTGTTCAAGTGTTCATAGCGAGGTGGATCTGAAGGTGGTTCTTCTGCCTCCCTAGTGGAGGTACTGATGTCAGCATTCTCAGAACTTGACCACAGGGGCCATGACTCAGAGAAAGAATTACTGATGAGGGAGGGTATCATCACCGTTTTCTATTTTGAGGTAAAAGCCTGGAAACATGCCACTCATGTAGAAATATACTTCACTGCCCGCGATCCATTAATACATAATACTTACAATTTGTTCTTGGTTTTGCGGCGAACTGGTGGCACCATTTAATATCCATTGTAAGTTCTGTTCTCCCATGACTAGGCTGGACTGTAGGATAGCCGTGTTGGGAGTAGGGGTGATGGTTATAGTGGGATTATTAGTTAGGACGGAGTTGGCACCCAGGGGCAGAGTCTGGACCATGGCTGGCAGGGGCTCAGTAGTACTTTGTGGCTGGGGTGGTGCTGCTACAGCAGATGCCACTGCTGCTGCTGCTGCAGAAGCCCCACCAACAACAGACAGTCCAGGTACGATGGGTTGGGGTGCCTGGGGGTGCGGAAGAAACTCTTGATGATTAGCAGCAAACTGTGTGCTGTGGAGAACAGGCACTTCTGGAGGTTGTAAAAGAGCAGGGGGGTTGCCAAATGCAGCTTGCTGGGAACCAGTTCTTAGGGAGGGAGCAGGCGGAGGAGCAGACGATGCTGAGGCTGATAGGAGAGGCTGGGGTGGCTCAGAGATGCCAGGCTGTGGTGCAAGTGGAAGAGATAAAGATGCTGAATTTCCTGTGGATGGCAGAACATCGCTGACTGACTCTGTATCACCATTAAAACTTTCAATCAAGGCAGCTGGCAGGAAAAAGAAAAAAAAAAAAATATATATATACACAGAGAGAGAGAGAGAGAGAGAGAGAGATATCCTTACATGAACTACAAAAACAGAGTCATTATAGGCTAAACCAGCTGAAGTCTGTTAAACTAAAGTCGGGTCGGGCCAATTCTTTCATTGCTAGCAAGATGGCATTCTGCTTTTCATTTAACGATGCTTCCTGTCAATAACCGGGCTTCATGATTAACTGTACTCTTTAACTGTAAAAACCAAGTTCAGTCCTAATTGTAAAGAGAAGCACCCAAAGATTTTTCTGAAAAAGAGATTAGATACCCTGACATCCTTCTTGGCGTGAACAGTGAACACATTCTGAGACTAGGAAGTTTTAGGGACAGATTTTCATGCAAATACAATTTGATATAACATCTGAAGACCTACCCACTCATGGAATGGTATCACATCCAAAGTAAAAAGAGCTCATAGAAAAAAGAGCTCCTAGAGAAAAGTTCTCATTTTGAAAGTGAACAAGAACTGTTAGAAGAGCAAATGAAGGTCCCAGGCAAGTAGAACCTTGCTAAAGGAAGTAAGGGGAAATGACAAGTTGAGGGCTAATATTGCAAAGATTAAGGTTCTTGCCTTGTACCCCAATGACCCCACTTCGAAACCCTGGTACCACATATGTCCTCTGCTACCAGGAGTCAATCCTTAGCACAGACAGGTGCGGCCCCGAAACAAAACAAAAAGAGGCACTGACCCCTCATGAAAAGTACACTCCAGAGGCTGGAGCAATAATACAGTGGGTAAGGCACTTTCCTTATACATGTTTGATCTAGGTTCAATCTCTGGATCCCCATATGGTCTCCTGAGCCTGACAGGAGTGATCCCTGATCTTAGTGCCAGGAATAAGTCCTCAGCCCTAGAGCCAAGTATGGCCCAAAAACAAAACAAAATTTTAAGAAGTACACTTTAGCACAGCAGTAGGGCGTTTGAGTTGCATGCGGCCAACCCGGGTTCGATTACTCCACCCCTCTCGGAGAGCCCGGCAAACTACTGAGAGTATCTCGCCTGCATGGCAAAGCCTGGCAAGCTACCCGTGATGTATTCGATATGCCAAACACAGTAACAACAAGTCTCACAATAGTGACGCACAATGGTGACGTTACTGGACCCGCTTAAGCAAATCGATGAACAACGGGAGGACAGTGACACTTTAGCAGAAGGAACTGGAATCACACTGAATCCGCATGCCCTTCAGTGAGCCATAGGATAGAGTCCCTTTGTCAGTGTGGGGACTGGAGTGGGGAAAGCATCCAAGTAACCAACCTGTCTTTTGAGGCTCTTCCGGAATCGCTGTATCATCTGCATCCTGTAATGATGCAAAGATGATCACTGGCGAAGCTGTGCTGAGATCCTGGCCCTGCGCCTGAGACAGAGACAGATACAAAGATATGAGACTTGCATCCTGAGGCAATTCTCCACCAGGAGAGAACATACTCAGGGTAGCAGAACTAGAACTATCTTTTATAATGCTCCTTGTTTCTAACTTCTTTTCCAAAGTGACAAATAACTTCTCTAACCTACTCTAAAACAGAAGTCAGCAAAATGATTTGTAGGCTGAATGCCTGCTTTGACAGTTAATACTTGAACACAAGGATGCCCATTCATCTCTGTCTTGTCTACGCTGCTTTTGCACAATAGCACAGTCAAGGAGTTGTAACAGACTTACAGATTTGGGAAAAGCTGAAAAAAATTAACTGCCTGGTTCTTTACAAAAAGGCAAGCAACTATCCTATCTCCCAGATTTATTGACCTCTGCTCTCAAAGACCAAATCTGGGGGCCAGGAATGTAGCTCAGTGGTAGAAGGCATACCTTGCATAGGTGAGACACCGGGTTCAATGCCCAGCGCCACATAAAAATGGGGGTGGGAGGCAGAGAGCTAGAACTGCGAGTAAGGTGCCTGGCTTGCACATAGCCAACCATGATTTGATTCCCAATACCACATGTGGTCCCTTGAGCGCCACCAGAAGTGATTCCTGAGAACAGAGCAAGGAATAAGTCCTAAGCACCTTCATGTATGGTGGTGGGGGAGGGGGGGAGGAGGGAGGAAGACAGGGGTAGGAGAAGCATTGTAAAATACCATACCCATTACCACAACTTGCTTTTCTTAAATAATACATTATAAATATCTTTCAAGGTCATATATGCCAAGAGTGTGAGAGTTTAGTATGGACAAATAGTAATAAGTCAAACAATATATAAAGAAACATAATGAGTCAACAATGACCACTGCATAATTGTCACTGCATGCTTCTTTGTAACTTACAGTTAGGAAAAGGCTAGAGGCATTTATAAAAAGATAAAATGTATACAAAACAAAGGTCCAAGTTCTGGACAGGCACCAAATGAAAGAAAATATTCAGGCTTCAAACAGCAATTTTAAAATTCGCAGTCTACCTCCACCCCTCATTTTGTAGGGCAGTGGCAAAGGAAATAGTTTCCAGGAGTTCAGGCAAGTAAGAGAAGTAACTGTAGCAAGGAGACAGCATGTGGCACAGCAGAGAGCACAAACCCACCACCTAAGGGGCTTCAGCAAGTAGCAGAATGCCAGAGCTCGAGAACAGACTCCGAATGGAATTTCTTGGTGAAAGCTACTGATAACTAAAAGCGAGTAAAGCAACTAGAGCAAGTAACTGAAAACTATTTAAAAGCACTATCAACAAAATCTACCGTCAGGTCAGCTTATGCGCCACTACCAACTTGATTTTGTCTGTTTTGGCCACATTCAATGATGCTCAGGGCTTTCTCCCTACTTTCGTTCTAGCTCTGTGGTACCATCAACCTCTTCACTTTATGTATGTATGTATGTATGTATTTGGGGGCCACACGCAGCGGGACTTGGGGCTTACTCCTGGCAGGCTCTGCACTTAGGGATCATTCCTGGCAGGCTCGGGGTACAATAGGGGGTGCTGGGTATCAAACCCCGGTCAGCCGCATGCAAGGTAAATGCCCTGCCCACAGTACCATCTCTCCAACCCCAACTTGATTTTTAAGGCAATTTAGCAACATCTCTGCTTCTCGGAAAGAAAAGGATCACCATGCAGCTGAGGAGAAGTGTGGGGAGCGGAACTGTCTAACAATGTAGAGATCCTCAGAAATGAAAATGGTCATATGAGCCAAGAAGAGGTCAATTATTCTCGCATGATTTCATCAACTAAAAGAACAAGAGTGGTAGTTCGAGAAATCTGACTACCAATGATAGACGGTGAAGGCAAGAAGTTATGCAAGGCTGCCAGTCCAGAGGGAAGTAAGAATAAAAACCAAGAGTGGACCCCAAACTTTTCATGTAGACACCAAGAAATACTCCTTACAATATCTACACATACATATAAACTCCATATTACATTTATATTCAAATATATACATACATACATACAACTAACAACTGCCACTGAACTTTACAGCTTAGTAACTCTGTAACTTTTTTTTTTTAATTTTTATTAGTGAAACACCATGAGGCACAGTTGTAGACTTACAAATTTTTGTGCTTGGGTTTCAATTATACAATGATCAAATACCCATCCCTCCACCAGTGCCCATGTTCCATCACCATGGATCCCAGTATCCCTCCCACCCCCATCCTCCCCACCCCACCCTGCCTCTGTGGCAGGGCATTCCCTTTTGTTCTCTCTCTCTCCTTTTGGGTGTTGTGCTCTGCAAAACTCTGTAACTTCTTTATGGTTAACCTTTTTTGGCAGGAGGGGGTGGGAGTAGGGGAGGGTGCCCATACCCAGCAGTGATCAGTACTTATTTCTGGCTCTGCATTCAGAGATCACTCCTGGTGGGCACAGGGGATCATATGGAGTACTTGGGAATCTAACCCAGCTGTGCAAGGCAAGTGGTCTACCCGATATTATCTCTCCAGCACCCTTTATAGTTACTATAGTTATACCTTTTATAAAACATTATCAACAATAACACTGACACAACATGAATAAGCCTGTGTGATTCCAAAAGACTACGTACATGGGAGCTGGAGATACAGCACAACGGTTAGGGCGCAAGCTTAGTTTTGATCCCTGGTACCCCAGGCCACGTCAGGAGTGATCTGAGTACAGAGCCAGGAGTAAGGCCTGAGCACCACCAAGTGTGGCCCCCAAACAAAAATAAATTTAAAAACGATCATGTACAAAAAAGTTCACAGCAGTATTAGTCTAATGGTTCCACACTAGAAATTGCCCAAATCGCCACGGCCAAACAAACTATGGGGAGCAGAATAGGAGGGAAGGCATTTGCCCTGCATGCAGCTGACCCTGGTTTGATTACTGGCGCTGTAAATGGTTCCCCGAACACCACCAGAGGCCACTCCTAAGTGCTGGGTATGACCCGAACTCATCCATGCCACCCAAAAGAACAAACTGATAATATTTATTAATACATAATACTGTTTAACAATAGAATGGATCTCTTACTATTTTTATATACAACAATATGTATTTGTTTCTTAAGCATAATTTTGGAAGAAACTAAAAGACAAAATTATACAAAGCACAGAAATAGGCAAAATTCATCTTAGTGACTTAGGTCTCTTAAGGGCCATGTGAATGAAGACTTTTAGGTGTTGGTTACACAGATATGATGAACTGTGAGGATTCTCAAGAACACATTTCTGATATATGAACTTTTCTGGGTGCGTAAGACTTTTTCAGGTGTTTTTTGTTTAGGATAGGAGGTTGTTTAGTTATTGGGGTCCCTGGCAATGTTCAGGGGCTACTCTGCTGGGCAGGAGGTGGTGGGGTGTTACTCTTAGTAATACTCAATGAACCATGCAGTGCCAGGGATTGAACCTGGGGCTCAGTGGCAAAGCATATATACTTCGGCCTGTTGAGCTATCTCTCTGGCCCTTTCTTTAAAAAACAAGGAAAGCGCTTAAAGAACTAAAATTCAGTAACTGCTGAACTTCAAGGAAGAACCCCTGGGGATAAAGAAATGGGAACAGTTCCCCAAAGCAGAGAAGACAAGAGGCTGGGGGGAGGGGGTCATTGTCATTAAGCAGAGACAGAAAGATACTGGAAACTGGCTGAGGAGAGATCCTGAAGTTCAACAACAGGAAGTCCAGTGGGCTATTCCTGACTTAACCCACTTAACTCTCTTAACCCTCTTTAATTTTTAAGAACAGCAAAGATTTCTAGGACACATAACCAGGTGCCTGCCTAGAACCCCATAATATGATTTGATTACCTCATACAATATGATCATCTGATTTTAACACTTCATCATTCTTAAAATCAATTTGATTACTTCAAGTTGGTCTGTGAAAAGCTAAAAATAAAACTATTTCTAAATCTGAGTCAAATGCTGGGAAAAATAGGTATAAGTCATCTGACCCCAACAGACACAAACTTCTCTCATGCTGCAATCAACTGTGACAGAAAAGCCTTCCTTCTTCCTTTTTTTTTTTTTTTGACAGGGCTGGAGCAGGAGGGGGTGGGGGGAGGGACACAGGACCACACCCAGCTGTGCTGAGGGCTTACTCTTGGCTCTCTGCTCAGGGATCAACTCCTGGCAGGCTTGAGGGACAATATGGGGTGTCGGGGATAGAAGCTGGGTTGCCACATGCAAGGCAAGCACCCTACTCACTATATTACCTCTCTGGCCACATTGTGTGGTACTCATGGACTACACCTGGGTCTGTACTCAGTGGCCACCTCTGGCAAAGCTCAGGGACCAAAAGTGGTACAAACCAGGTTTACAGCTGCAGCTGCATGCAAGGCAAGCAAAAAATTGCTTTCTTTTTTCTGTTTACTTTCTTTTGTTTAACCATTACCTAATGTTTCCTAATACCAAGACACTGCACTTACTTGGCGACTCCAGAGCTTCAGGAAACTCCTCAATCGCATGTCACCCCTAGTCAAGGAATGGATTTTTAAGCCCCTGAACAAAATCTCTAGGAGAAGTGATCTTCTACCCAGAAATTTCAGGAGGTGTAACTCAGAAGGCACTGAAGTGGCTCAGTGCTGAGATTCCCAGCACCCGCAAGCCCACCCTGGCAAGTGCTCAAGGACCTTTACGACTATACCTGGTGAACCCCTTGTAGTGCTGGTGTCAAACAGGGTTGGCTGCATGCAAGGTGTGTGCCTTAATCTCTGTACTATCTGCCTGGCCCCAGCACAGATATCTTTTAGAGCATTAGTCCTAAAACTGATATGCCAGAAAGTCACAGAAAGCACACTGAGTGATATTCTTTGTTCTTCAGATAGGTTCATTTCTACTGATCTATCTTCAATCTAACAGATTCTTCTGCTATTTTCAATCTGTTAAGCCCATCAAGTGAGTTTTTCATTTTAGAAGTATTTTTCGGTTCCAGAATTTCCATTTGGTAATTTTTTTATAGTTTCTATTTCTCTGCCGAGATTTTATATTTATTCAATCATTGTAATTTTTTTTATAGCTTTGAGCATATAAGAACTACTCAAAAATCTTTTGTATTGGGCCAGTATTGGGCTAGCACAGCAGAGAGGGCACTTGCCTTGCGTACATCTAACCCAAGTTTGATCCCTCCACCATATATGATCCCCCAAGCCCTGTCAGGAGTGGCCCCTGAGCATACAGCCAGGAATAAGCCCTGAGCATCATGGGTGTGCCAGCTCCCCTCCTCCTCCCACAAAAAATATCCTACTTCAAAAGTATAGCTCGGGTGATTCACAAGCACTGCCAGACCCAAGAAGGACCATGGTCCCTAGCACTTCAGGGAGAGTATTGCTAGGAGTGGGTTCCCAAACAAAGGGAGGCATCGCACATCCTATCTGCTCATCTGACATCTGGCAGGGTTCGGGGGACCATATGGGGTTCTGGGGGCCAAACCCAGGTTGGCTGTGTGCAAGGCAAGTGCCCTACCTACTGCACTATCGCTCCAGCCCCCCACACCTTAATTCTTGAGTAGGAGTAAAGTTCCTGTTTCTTCTTGTATATTAATTTTTGACAATACCATCCCTGGAAATTGCAAATGATGTGCTGTGGAAACTGACTTCTGCTTTACTACTTGTAATATAAATGTTTGTCTCAACACTCCATTCCAAACTCCCCGTGAGGTAGGCGACAACTATAATCTTTAGTTTCAGAACGAATGATCCATGAGAGATGTGGACAATTTAAAAGCTAAACTTGGGGTTCCTTCTGATGGCACTTTCCTTTCTGGGATATCTGCCCTCACTTTTTTTTTTTTTTTTTGCTTTTTGGGTCACACCCGTCAATGGACAGGGGTTACTCCTGGCTCTGAACTCAGGAGTTACTCTTGGCGGTGCTCAGGGGACCATATAGGATGCTGGGAATCAAACCCGGGTCGACCGTTTGCAAGGCAAACGCCCTACCCGCTGTGCTATCTCTCCAGCCCTTGCCCTCACTTTCTGTATGCTGTGCCAGCCCTGAACTCTGTCCTCTTATTATGCAAACTAGTAAAGCTAAGGGTTTACCAAGTTTTGACCATCTTTTTTGGTGTTAACCAGCTATTGCCCTGATTGATAAGCTATAAAACCTGAAAACCCACCCAATGCCTTGGCTATCTTCCAAGTAGACCCTTTTTCCAAGCATTACCTCTGTCTGTCTGTGTTACTCTGGTCCCTTAAGTAGCTGGAGTCTACAGGATGTCCAGTATATATAGCCATATTCTGCACAAAGATGGTTTAAGACACATGACTACAATTACTAGCAGAACCAAGACCTAGAAGTGCTTACATAAAAATGAAGCATCAGTGCCAGAGATAGCACTGTAGCACTGTCCTCCCATTGTTCATCGATTTGCTCGAGTGGGCACCAGTAACATCTCCACTGTGAGACTTGTTGTTACTGTTTTTGGCGTGTCATTTTCGGGGGCAGGAGATTATCACAAATACACCATGGGGAGCTTGCCCGGCTCTGCCGCGCAGGAGGGATACTCTCGGTAGCTTGCCAGGCTCGGAGAGGGACGGAGGAATCGAACCTGGGTGGTTGGCATGCAAGGAAATGCCCTACCCGCTGCGCTGTCACTCCGGCCCATCAGAGATAGTGGTTAAGGCATTTGCTTGCACATATCTGACCTGGATTCGATCCTTGGCTCTACTAATGTGATCGAGAGTACAGAGATAGGAGTGAGCCCTGAGTTCAGCCTGATGTGGCCCAGCTTCCCAACTCACATCCCCCCACCCCCAAACTGCAGCATCAGATGATGTTCCCAGACACTTCTCAGCACCTAAGGTGTTAGAGGTGCACACTTTTTCACAACATTCCCCTATCACTTAGTCTCTGTTCAAACACTTCCCCTTCACCATGTTTTCTTTTTCTTCTGTGTATACTCACAAGAATTCTGAGTTCTATTTATTTACCAGAAATAAAACACACACACACACACACACACACACACACACACAGTTCAGCAAGCAGTGCTGGGGACATGGTTAAGCGCACAGATTCTCGGGAGGGAGTTTGCCTGCTCTGGCTTCTTCAAGTGTCTGCAAGGCCCATCACAGAGCCCTGGGAAAGGTAGGGAGATTCATATGAGCGGGAGCTGAGGTAATCAGGCCAAAAGACAATGGACTACCCTTCGGCAGAGTGCTGACAGGGCCTTTCCCTTCCTAACTCCAAGGTAGTGGCTCAAAGAAGGGAGAAGAGGAACTCACAGCAGATAGCAGAGTTTGACAACAGTCTGGATACTAGAGCATCTGTCTCCACCCAACAGTGCACTAATTTTAATTTTCTCAAGGACATACCGTACCTATTTCTTCAGCACTACAAGCTCAGCATGGGCATACTGCCTGATGGTGTAAGCACTCAATAAATATTTGCTAAGCGAATAAAGAAAAATTTTGGGAGGCAGGAGACTATCACATGAGTGACCAGCTCAAAAGATATTCAGCTTCAGAGAGGATAACTTCTTCTGTGAGAGATACGCCCTTTTTTGGGGGAAGTCAATTTGGTTATGCTCAGGGCTTATTCCTGGAAAGCTTGGGGGACTATATAAGATGCCAGGGTAGGAACCTGGATTGACTGCATTCAAAGCAAGTGCCCTACCCGTTGTACTATTGCTCTTCTTTTTTTTGATTTTAAGTACCATAATTTACAACACTGTGAATGACAGTGTTCTATACATACACTGTTCCAACACCACATCCTCCACCAGAGTGAGCCCCACCATAAGAGTTCTTATCCGAGAAAAAAACACCTCAAAACCAAAACCCAATATATAGTCATAATTGAGTATAACTAAACCTAGAAGACTTTTAAACATTATCCTCCCCCTCCTTTTTTTCCCACCAATGGGAATTTTTGTACTTATTTTTCAAGTACCTACACCACAGTACACTTCTATATTGGAATTTTCTCAAAACTCACAGCCTGTGACTAGAAGGCTCAAGTCACTCAAAAGTGAGTGATTTGTATCCTGTAAAAGAGAAAAATTCTAACTAACAAAAAATCAGGATTTATAGTAACATATCATGTAATAAAACTCTTGGCTGCAAAGGCCCTAAAGTTCCAAATATCCAGATGTGTTATTTGGAGAGGTATAAACAATCCAAAGCAAAGGCTATGCGAACTAATTTTTAAAAAATCCTGATAGCTTAAATGTATCTCTTACATTAAAGATAGTTAACAGAGGGGCTGGAGCAATAGCACACACAGCAGGTAGGGCGTTTGCCTTGCACATGGCCGACCTGGGTTTGATTCCCAGCATCCCATATGGTCCCCTGAGCACCGCCAGGGGTAATTCCTGAGCACAGCGCCAGGAGTAACCCCCGTGCATTGCCGGGTGTGACCCCCCCCCCAAAAAAAAAGATAGTTAACAGAGCTTAAAAATTAGCTTACAAGTAGTGTTGAGAGTAACAAAAGCCATAAAATTAGTATTATTTGTATAATTGGACTTATCATTAACAAAGCAATTTCATATGACCTAATTGCTACTCCTATAAATCTTTGAAACATTATAGTATATCACCATTAAAAAAAAATGGATGCGAAGAATGGCAGGTAACTGTTTAAAAGCGCAGAGCTAAAGAGAACACAAAATTGATGTGCCAGACTGAAAGCCCCTCTACCTTCTGCCTACTGTGAAAGCCCCTTCTACCTCTTGTGCTCCTCCAGCGGGCAGCTCAGCACCCTATCGCAGAGCTGTGCTGAGGGTTTACTGTGCAAATCAACTGCCTGGGTCAACCCTGAATTCCTGATTCCTAGGATGCCAATGGCTCCTGACACACTATCTGTAGTAGCCTGCTTACCTCACATGGATCAGATGTTCCCATTCGTGCATACTTTCCACAAATACTCATTGGACTTTTATTTATTAAGCTCCATTCTAGGCTTAGGAGGTACAGCAATGAGCAAAACAAAGTCTATCTCACCAAAGTGCACACTTGAATCTAGTATTCAAGATCTTGTTACAAAGTATCTAGGATAGACATAGATGATCAGTACTAAGGAGAGTAGGGAGAATAGGGAAAGCTAGTTACAGAGTTGCCCTTTCATCCGATCAGGGAAAGTCTCCTCTGGAAGGAAGCAACTGAGCCATGAACACATCCATGTATTCCAAGTGGAGGTTACAGCAAGAACAAAGATCCCCAAAGCAGCAGCTGTCTTTGTTCCTTCTCTGAGGCAGCACAAGAATAGCTGGAATGAGGTAACAGCAGATCAAATCACAGATGTGATCAATCTAGAGTGAAGACCAATGCCAACACTTGAACTTCCTTTAATTGACAAAAAGAAGTTACTGAAGGGTTATAGAGAAGGATGAAGTGGAATTGGGGGAAAGGTGCTATAAACACTAAACGGATTACTTTAGTCATCATACAAAAATAATGAAGTAATCAAAAGTCTCGGAGAGCCTGGCAAGCTACCGAGAGTATTCGATATGCCAGACACAGTAACAACAAAGTCTCCAATGGAGACGTTACTGGGCCCGCTCGAGCAAATCGACGATCAACGGGAGGGCCTTTACCTTTACCTTTACCTTAATCAAAAGTGACCAAAATCTAAATATTCTCAAGAGAGAACTGACACTGCTGGAAGGTTAGTATAGGAGGTAAGGCATTTACTTTGCACGGAGCTGACCTGGCTTGATCCCCAGAATCACATAGAGCTCCTTGAGTACACAAAGGTATACTTGAGTATAGAGCCAGGAAATACCCCTGAGCACTGTAGAGTATAACTTAACCCAAATCCGAGAGGGAGGGAGGGGGAGAAGGAGGGGAAAGAGAGAAAGAGAGACAGGAGAGGGAGGGAGGGAGGATGGGGGGAAGAAGGGAGAGGAAGAGAAGGAGCAGGGGGGGAGAGGGGGGGAGAGAGAGAGAGAGAGAGAAAGAGTGAGAGAGAGAACACATTTTGTAGTGGTTATGAGGCATAAGAGAAAAAAGGAACCCAGAAGGAAAGATTTTTGGTCAGGCAGAACAAAGAAATAGGTTTGTACATGTCAAGTGTGAGAAGAGACGATGGTCTCTGGGTGGAGTCACACAGTGGAGAGTTGAATACACAAGATAAATTTAGGAAGGGATCCATGCTGGAGACATAAATTCAGGACTCCAAGGCAATTTAGACATCACTCAAAACCTGTGACTAGAGAAGAACCACTCCACTGCAGTGTAGACTGACCCATAGTAGTTGGATTCTGAACTCTGAGTACTGGAGTCTCCAACGCTAAAACAGTTAAACTAACCTTAGACTATTACAAAACAGGAGGAAACCAATCATGACTTAATAAACGGACACAGTCACGGTCCTCCCGTTGTTCATCGATTTGCTCGAGCGGGCCCAGTAACGTCTCCGTCATGAGACTTGTTGTTACTGTGTTTGGCATATTGAATACGTCATGGGTAGCTTGCCAGGCTCTGCCGTGCGGGCGAGATACTCTCGGTAGCTTGCCGGGCTCTCTGAGAGGGGCGGAGGAATCGAACTCGGGTCGGCCATGTTGGCCGCTTATAAGGCAAATGCCCTACCGCTGTGCTATCGCTCCAGCCCAGACTCTCAGATCTTAAGATTTTGGACCAGAGAGATAGCACAGTGGGTAGGGTATTTGCCTTGGACATGGCCGACCTGCATTTGAACCCCGGCATCCCATAGGGTCTCCTAAGCACCACCAAGAGTTAATTCCTGAGTGCAGTCAAAAGTAACCCATGAGCATCGCTGGGTGTGACTCCCCTTGACCCCTGCCAAAAAAAAAAAAAAAAAAACCACACACACAATGATTTTTTTTTATCTGTTTTTTGTTTGTTTGGGGCCATACCTGGTAATGCTCGGGGTTACTCATGGCTTGCACTCAGAAATTACTCCTGGAGGTGCTCTGGTGACCATACGGGATGCCAAGGATCAACCAGGGTCTGCTATGTGCAAAGCAAACATCCTGCCTGCTATACTATTACTCCAGCCCCAATTATCTGGTTTTACAGATAAAGAAATGCAAATACAAAAAAAGTCATGTACCTAAAAGATCATACATTTTAGTGTCAGTGTCTGAATTTCAAAGCAGAGCTTCTGAGGCTATACTTCCCACAACAATTTTGTCTCTTAAAGCAAAGGAGGTCAAGAATAAGGCTCTGGAACCAGACTGCTTGCAAAAATAAAGACTTAATTCCAAACTTTGGGTATATTGGCAAATTAGTTCATTTCTCTTTGCCTCAAGCTTACCAGCAATTTGGAGTATTAACAGTAATGCAGAGGGGCCAGAGCAATAAGACAGTGGGTAGGGTGCTTGCCTTGCATGCAGCCAACCTGAGTTCAATCTCCAGAACTCCATATGGTCCCCTGCACACTGTCAGGAGTAATTTCTTTTTTCTTTTTATTTTGCTTTTTGGGTCACACCTGGCAATGCACAGGGGTTACTCCTGGTTCGTCACTCAGGAGTTACTCCTGGCGGTGCTCAGGGGACCATATGGGATATGGGAATTGAACCCGGGTCGGCCGCGTGCAAGGCAAACGCCCTACCCACTGTGCTATCTCTCCAGCCCCCAGGAGTAATTTCTGAGCTCAGAGCCAGGAGAAACCCCTGAGCATTACCAGTGTGACCCAAAGAAAAACAAACAAAAACAGTAATGCAGACCTTTAATGAATGGCATAACCCAAATGAAAGCACTTAACATAGTACTTGGCACACAGTAAACATACAGTAATAATTTGTAATTATTAATAAAATGCAGGGGAGAGTCTTTTTAAGGAATCTATGCTATTTAAAATTTGGAAAGCACAGTATTAGAGTTTGCTGTCTCTCCCAAAGTCAAATTGTATACTGTGGAAACTGATTACTCAAATAGGTCACTGTGCTTCAGTTTAACTATAAAAAAAGTAAGATATTAATAATGCTCATTTTCTGAACTTAAAATAGTGGTTAACCTTTTTACACCAGTGGACCAGCACTGGCATGAGAACTAGCAGTTGAAAGCCACTGGTTTAAAGATCTAAGGTAATTGACCAATACATACTAGGAATGAAACACTATATTTATCCCATAATCTCTCTGGAATGGAGTTTAAAGAGTGAAATATAGTGGGAGTGGGGGTAGGGAGGAGGAGGCTTGGCAAAGAACAGACAAAACTACCAAAAACTGGCTGAGTTTGTTCTGTGGCACAATGCCTTAAAGCACTGTCTCTCAAACCTTCTGGCCTGCGGAACACTCAGAAGGACAAGTGATCCTTCAGACTCTTCTTGTTTCTCCAATAGATGTTTCTCCGTTTCATGAAGAAAATCATTAATCTATGTCCCAAATACAAGATATATTGAAGCTATCAATGGGAAGATATCACTCTTCTAGAACATCTGGCTGGCTCTTTCAAAGCCATTCTGAGACCTCTGATTTCAAGAACACAGCTACCCACTACAAAGGTATAGACCTTGCTTTCTTGTCTTTCATTAACAGATTTACAGAGAAGTTATTTTCTTGTGGTTGTTTTTTATTTTTTCCTTTTGGGGGCCATATCCAGTGGTGGTCAGGGCTTACTCCTGGCTCTGCACTCAGGGATCTCTCCTGACGGGCTTTGGGGAACATATGGGGTGTCATGGATTGAACCTGTACTGGCCATCTCAAGGTCTTACCTGCTGTACTTTCCCTCTGGCTCCTACAGAGAGAATATTTTAATCTTTTACTTTTAATTACTTGGGGATCAAATCCAGGGTCTTACATACATGCAAGGCAAGTGATCTAATACTGAGCTATTTTCACAAGCCCGTAACCATTGATACAAAGCAACTTTTATTGTTCTATGATGCCCACATGAAAATAAAAAACATTGCACACCTCTGATCCATTGTGGTTTGGAAGTGCATTGTAAGAGTGTCCTTTGTTATCATGACCTTTCATGTGACTTTTGAGACTGTATTGAGTGCTGAATGTTTTCTCACAGCCATTACTGGGACAGAAAAAAGGTCTTTCACCTGCAAAAATGACAATATTAATTTTACCATAAAGTTTTTTCACTGGACCAAGCCATCTGCTTTTCTCTAAAAGAGGGAAGTAAATATTCTTACAAGGATTCAAGGAACTGTTAAAAATTGGACAAATGTATGCTAATCATCTCAGTCCTAAAACTCTGTGTAGAGCAGAGCACTAAGAATGAGCTGCTCCCAGGAAGTTTGAAGAGTAGGTTAGTCTTTGTTCCCCCACCCCTTCTTAGTTTGTTTGCTTTGGGGTTATACCCCAACAGTGCTCAGGGGCTATTCCTGGCTCTGTGCTCAGGAGTGACCCCTGGCAGTTCTGAGGGAACCATATGTGGTGCTTGGATTCAGAACTGGACAGTGGGATATAAGGCAAGTAAGTGCCTTAAACTCTGAACTATCTCACCAGCCCTTTAAAAAAAATTCTATTGGTTTCATATCTTAAGCTTAGATTCTTGAATCCGACCTTTAGATCCTTTTGACATCTGAAAGAAATATAAACGTGAGAGGAAGGAAGGCTAAGCGGATTAGACCTGCTCCCTTCCCAAACCTCCAAAGGTCTCAGCAGAAACAGTTACGGAGTCAATGAAGGCAAAAATAAAAACTAGCCCACACTCACCAGTATGTGTACGGACATGAGTTTTAAGGTGGTGGCTTGCTGCAAATGCCTTCCCACAGCCATCGTGATCACACCTAAAAGAGTTACAGAGAAGCAATAGTCATTAGCCAACAGAGCTTTATCTTCAACATCTCTTATAAACATATACCAAAAAAAGTTTGAAAGATTAAGATCAGGTCCCTAAAACTGGTTTTGATTTTATTTATTTTTTATTTATTTTGCATTTGGGGCCATATCTGGGAGTGCGCAGGGCTTACTCCAGGCTCTGCACTCAGGGATGACTCCCGATGGGCTCAGGAGACCATACAGGGTGTCCAACATAGCAACCAGGTTGGCCTCATGCAAAGCAAACCCACTGTACTATCACTCCAGCCCCTAATATTGGTTTTAGGGATGGAAATGTTGACAGGTCTTTAAAAAAGGTAATAAATATGGCAACACAAAGTTTGGTGATTTGGGAGAAATATTTCTTGTCCTGCAAGTAAGACATTTGTTAAAAGTCCTGACAATATGCCTATTACAAAAAATTGCTTAATAGAAGTCTACTGAAGTTCATATGGTAAAAAGACTGTCCATGGAATACCCAGGTTGAGAGATTCTCACAGAGGCATGAAACTAGAACATAATTAGTTTGAATATTCTGGCAACAGTAAGCACCAAGATCTACTTCTTTCTGGGGCTGGAGAGAGAGTAGAGTCTGCAGGGCGCTTGTTTACAACCAGAGCTTGATCCCCGACACCCTATATGGCCCCTTGAGCGTAGAGTCAGGAGTAACCCCTGAGCATTGCTGAGTGTGGCCCTAAAATAAAAACAAACAAAAGATCTACTTCCATTTCATTGTCTTGATAATCAAAGCTGGAAGACTCTTCTCTTCCTCAGGACTTTATTTTTGCTTTCTGGGTCACATCCGGTGATGTACAGGGGTTACTCCTGGCTCTGCACTCAGGAATTACTCCTGGCGTGCTTAGTGGACCATATGGGATACTGGGTATCGAACCTGGGTTGGCTGCGTGAAAGGCAAACACCCTACCCACTGAGCTATCACTCCAGCCCCTCTTCCTCAGAACTCTCAAGACATTTCCCTATGTGCTGTTGATGTTTGTTTTCAGTAGTGCAGAACACTGGCTGAATTCAGAGCCTCACACATGCATGGTAAGTGTTCCATCACTGAACTACATCCCTGGCATCTACACATTTCTTTTCTTTTTTAATTTTTATTTATTTATAAATATTAGTGAAATATCATGAGGTACAGTTGTAGACTTATAAATTTTTGTGCTTGAGTTTCAGTTATACAATGATCGAGTACCCATCCCTCCACCGGTGCCCATTCTACACCACCAATGATCCCCGTATCCCTCCCACCCCCTCATTTCCCCCATCCCAACCTGCCTCTGTGGCAGGGCATTCCCTTTTGTTCTCTCTCTCCTTTTGGGTGCTATGGTTTGCAAAAGAGGCATTGAGTGGAAATCATGTTTGCTCTATAGTCTACTTTCAGCATGCATCTCCCACCCTGGGAGGATCCTCCCAACACCCTTTATTTAGTGCTCCCTTCTCTATCTGAGCTGCCTTTTCCCCTAGCATGTGCGGCTGGCCTACAAGCCATGGAGTAAACCTCCTGGTACTTATCTTGGCTATTCTTGGGTGTCAGTTCCTATTTTGTTACTTTATGTTCCCCAGATGAATGCAATCTTTCTATGTCTATCCCTCTCTTTCTGACTCATTTCGCTTAGCATGATACTTTCCAGGTAGTACCACTTGTATGTAAATTTCTTGACTTCATCTTTTCTAAGAGCTACATAGTACTCCACTGTGTAGATGTACCAAAGTTTCTTTAACCAGTCATCTGTTCTTGGGCACTCAGGTTTTTTCTAAATTCTGGCAATTGTAAACAGTGCTGCAATGAACAAACAAATGCAGATGTCACTTCGACTATACTTTTTTGCCTCTCTGGGATATATTCCCAGGAGTGATACTGCAGGGTCAAATGGGAGCTCAATTTCTAATATTTTGAGAATCGTCCATACTGTTTTCCAAAAGGGCTGAACCAGTCGGCATTCCCACCAGCAATGAAGGAGGGTCCCTTTCTTACCACATCCGTGCCAACACCAATTGCTTTTGTTCTTTTGGATGTGGGTCAGTCTCTGTGGTGTGAGATGATATCTCATTGTTATTTTGATCTCCCTGATGATTAATGATGTAGAGCATTTTCTCATGTGCCTTTTTGCCATTCGGATTTCTTCTTTGAGAAAGTTTCTGTTCATTTCGTCGCCACATTTTTTGATGGGGTTGGATGTTTTCTTCTTGTGGAGTTCAACCAGTACTTTATATATCCTTGATATCAACCCCTTGTCGGATGGGTATTGGGCGAATATCCTTTCCCATTCCGTAGACTGTCTTTGTATTTTGGTCACTGTTTCTTTTGAGGTGCAGAAGCTTCTTAGTTTAAGATAGTCCCATTTGTCTATCTCTGTTTTCACTTGCTTGGCCAGTGGCGTGACATCTTTGAAGATACCGTTCGCTTCAATGTCGTGGAGGATTTTGCCAACCTTATCGTCAATGTACCCTATGAATTCTGTCTGATGTTGAGGTCTTTAATCCATTTTGATCTTACTTTTGTACATGGTGTTAGGCAAAGATCTGAGTCCATTTTTTTGCATGAAGCTGTCCAGTTTTGCCAGCACAATTTGTTAAAGAGGCTTTTCTTGCTCCACTTTTCTTGCTGCCTTATCAAAGATTAAATGATCATATTTTTGGGTGGAGATGTCAGTATATTCAACCCTGTTCTATTGGTCTGCAGTTCTGCCTTTGTTCCAGTACCATGCTATTTTAATTATTACTGCTTCGTAGTAGAGTTTCAAGTTAGGGAGGTTGATGCCTCCCATTTTCTTTTTCCTAAGAATTGCTTTAGCTATTCATGGGGGCTTATTGTTCCATATGAATTTCAGGAGTGTTTTTTTTTCTCGTATCTTCTTTTATTTCCTGAAGTAGTATTTTGTAGTTTTCTTTGTACAGGTCTTTTACTTCCTTAGTTAAACTGATTCTTAGGTTCTTGATTTTCTGGGGCACAACTGTGAATGGGATTGTTTTTTTCATGTCACTTTCTTCTCTCTCACTATTTGCATATAGGAAAGCCATGGACTTTTGGGTATTGATTTTATAGTCTGCAACTTTACTATACAAGTCTATTGTTTCTAGGAGTTTCTTAGAGAGGTTTTGGGGTTCTCTAAATATTTGATTTCTTGATTTCTTCCTTTCCTTTCCTACCTGAGTGCCCTTAATATCTTTTTCTTGCCTAACCGCTATTGCAAGTACTTCCAGTACTATACTGGACAGCAGTGAAGAGAGTAGGCAACCTTGTCTCGTTCCTGATCTTAGAGAGAAGGCTTTCCCCATTGAGGATGATGCTTGCTGTAGGCTTGTGGTAGACGGCTTTAACTATATTGAGGAAAGTCCCCTCTATACCCATTTTGGCAAGGGTTTTCATCATAAACGGGTGCTGGATCTTGTCAAATGCTTTCTCTGCATTTGACAGAGAAATCTGTTGATTTGATCATATGGTTTTTATCTTTTCTTTTGATGGATTATATTGATTGATTTCCAAACCATCCTTGCATCCCCGGGATGAATCCCACTTGGTCATGATGTATGATCTTTTTGATGAGTTGTTGAATTCTATTTGCTAATATTTTGTTGAGAATCTTCGTATCTGTGTTCATCAGGGATATCGGCCTGTAGTTTTCTTTATACATTTCTTTTAAAACACTCTTTCAAATCTATTTTACCTCTACTGGTATCATTATCTATCTATTTTCTTTGACTGTAAACTTAAAGTTTTGGTTAGGCGAGAGATTACACCTGTCTGTGCTCAGGATATTATGTGTTGCCAGGGATTGAATCTGGGGCTCCTGCATGCAAAGCATGTTCTCTAGCTCAGTGAACTAAACTTTAGAGGGCAGAGTCTATATACTTCTTTATATTTGCACTGTCTATGCACAAAGTAGTTGAAATCAAGTACTTAGATGAGTAAATGAATTTTCCTATAAGCCAAAGTATCATCCTCTCTCTCTCTCTCTTTCTCTCTCTCTCTCTCTCCTCTCCCTCGTTCCCTCCCTCCCTCCCCTCTCTGTTTTGGGGCAATAACTGGTGGTTCTCAAGGCTTAATCCTTGCTCTGCACTCAGGAATCACTACTGGTGGACTTGGGGAATCATATGGGTGGTCAAGGATGGAACACAGGTAGGCCACATGCAAGGCACATGTACTACTCACTGCACTATCCTTTGGTTTTCTGACCACATCTGGTGATGCTCAGGGTGCATTCCTGGTTCTGTGCTCAGGGATCACATAGGTGGCAGGGATCAGGGGACCATATAGGATGCCCAGGGATCAAACCCAATCATCCGCATGCAAGAAGTGCTCTACCAACTGTACTATCTCTCCAGTCCCTATTTTAATTAATAGAAATTTTCTCTAAAGCATTTTACTTTTCTGGTGTGTTGCTAGATATTAAACCCAAGTCTCACACCTTCAAAGTATACACTTTGCTGCTGAGCCTCATCCTTTGCCCAGCACTTTACTTTTTTTTTTTTTAAATTTATTTATTGAATCACTGTGGGAAAAGTTACAAAGCTTTCAGGTTTAAGTCTCGGTCATGCAAATATCAAACACATTTCCCTTTACCAATACTTATTTTTCACCATGAAGAACCCCAATAAACGCCCCCCTCCCAACCCTCCCAATGCCTGTGAGGCAGATGAATTCTAGTTAACACTCCATCTACTTTGATTAGATTCACTGTTTCGACAAAAGATGCATCATTATTATTTAGAGTTTACACCCCCAAATCCGACATGCTGAAAAGGCATTGTGAAATAATTTGTTATCTACAGCTGGTCACAAGAATCAAATGATGTCACGCGGCTGCAATAGTGGCCACGCGATTTTGGATTTCTGGTATTTTACTTATTAAGCCTGGAAGTATTTCTGCTGAGAGTCAGATAATTATGAGATTGGTTTCTGTGCTCTGGAGCCATGGTCGTGCCGGAGAGCCGCTCGTGGGGGGCAACTCCTAACCTCGGTAGGGCGTGAAGGACAAGCCAGGAACGCCCCCCTTCCCATGAGGTTTCAGTCACCCCGTCACGACCGGCTCATACCTGGCTTTCCATAAAGCTCCGAAGCGGCTGCCATCTTTCTTTCCAGAGGGAAAAAGGTGGAAGGGAGCAACACCCTTTTTAATTACACATAACCATGTCTAAAGTTCCATTTAATACTCAAGAAAAGTCAAATTTAAACATAAAATTGAATGCACATGTGTGTTTTCACAACAACACAAGAAAATAAAATTAAAAATAAAGGAAAGAAAGAGTTGCAATGGTAGGCGCCAGGGCATGGGTAGGACACGACGGTGGCCTTTGGTGACTGAGAACCACCTCCCCAGGCTCTTCTGCATGGCGGGTGAAAGAACGGTGATGGGTGAACTCCCCAGCGTCGTCCGTTCTCTCCCTTTATGGCAGTCATAGTTGTCACTTTGGTCCAAGTCCCGGTCATCAGAGTTCCATCATCCAAGTCTCCTCGCAAACCTCAAAGTCTCCAAAGTCTCAGTTCTCCTCCTCATTTTTCTTCAATGTCTTGTCGACCTTCTGTCCTCAACGTCTAGTCCTCAGCATCTAGTCTTCAGCATCATTGATGCTTAGCGTCGAGTCTTCATCTCCTTCTCAGAGTCTAGTTTCAGAGTCTTGTCCTCGGCATCTTCCACAATTCTCTCTTCAGCAACTCTCCTAAACATCTTACAACCCGTCTTACTTCATGTCTTACTCCGCCATCTCGTCTCTCTGGTCTTCATCTCTCCTCTCTCTCTGGTCTTCCCCTCTTCATCTCAGTTTTCAGTCTCTCCCCATCCCCGCACAACCCCTTACAGCACAGTTATATAGGAATCATGTAGGGTGTGGATACAAAGGTGGGGTTGAACATTAACAAATCAACAAAGACAGGTAAAAGCCACTCCTTCTCAAGGACAAAATCTTGTCTAAGGAGATTACTCAAAATTACTAGGAGATCTGCCAAGGGCAGGATTCCATCCAGGGTGTATTGCTTTCTCCTCAGCTAGGAATCCACTTAAACAGTCATAGTAAATTTACTTCTCATAATATTTCTAATAACGCCATTTTGTATGAGCACAGTAAGAGATATACTAAACTTATATTTTGGTTCTTCCTAGGGACTTCTCACTATATATTCCAGACCACGGTCCTCAGCCAGGTTAGTCTCTTCTAACCCCAGCAGGGTCCTTATTCAGTTACCTCTTTTTTGGGTTGTAACAGAGTTTTTGCATGACTGTGCTCTTAACAGTTAAGTGTCGTGGCACTTGGCCTGGTCCATTTCTATGCCAGGGTAGCTCACAGCTTGTCCTGGGTCCATCCAGTCCCTGCTCTTGGAGTGCTAGGAACTAAGCGCAACTGAGGCATAAGTCACGTAAACATGGATGCCCAAGAGTAAATATTATTTTGGAGTCAATTAACTCCGATGTTAATTGATATTTAGAAATATCATATCATCGTCTTCCTGTCTATACGAAAAGGACATTGCTAAATAGACCATACAGATAATATAAGGGAAAGAGAAAAGCAATATAGGATTATTAGTGCCTGACAGAATTGGATGTGCCTCAGTTGCACTATTGTGGGAGTGGCTCAATAAACCCTAAGCTCCCTCTGGGAGCAGCAAGGACAATCCAGTGTTATCCAACACACGTGACTGCATAAAACTCCATCTTCTTAATCATCAGTGAGGAAATAACTAACCTCAGTTTCAAGCATGTGTAAGCTTCAGAATCTATAAATACTTTCATTTTTAGGGGATCCATGATTCAGGAATGTATCTGTAATTTTTTGGGGGGGTCACACCCGGCGATGCACAGGGGTTACTCCTGGCTCTGCACTCAGGAGTTACTCCTGGTGGTGCTCGGGGGACTATATGGGATGCTGGGAATCGAACCCAGGTTGGCTGCACGCAAGGCAAATGCCCTACTCGCTGAGCTATTGCTCCAGCCTCCATTTTTAAAATGCAATTTCATTTTACTTGAGCTTAAAAAATGACTATCCCCCAAAACTTTTAAATTTCTAAATATTCTAATGAGATGAATAATTTGAGAAGCATATTCAATGACATAAAGTAAGAGGAATATATCCTGCCAAAATTCAAAGACATTGATATAGGCAGTTTTTAGTAATATAACTATATTTTACTTCGAGTAAATCTTTACAACTGATTATCTACACACACACACACACACACACACACACACACAGAGTATCTCCAAGATACCATATAATCATCCTAAATTTATGGTTGTGAATACCTGCTAAAAGCCCATGCAATCCTATATACTATGGAAAGAGAAAAGTGCCTGGTCTAGAGAGGCAGGCGGGGGTGGGGGTAGGGGGGTAGGGAACTGAGGACATTGGTGATGGGAAATGTACACTGCAGGGACTGGTGTTGTACATGACTGAAATCCAATCATGAACGACTTTGTAACTGTCTATCTTACTGTGATTCAATTAAAAAGAAAACAATAAAATAAAAAAAAAGTTTACTCTTAGACTTTAAACATGAGAACTGTGTTCTATCGATGGGAAGAACAAAAATATTTCTAAATATCAACCACATTTTGGGTACAAAATTGTTTACTTCTCTGTAATTGTTTCCATTTATATTCATTAAAAATGTGCTACTCTTTCCAAAAGTTAAAAAAAAAGAAAAAGAAAAGGGAAAAAAAAGAGAAAAGAAAGAGAAAAGGGGAAAAAAGAAAAGAAAGAGAAAGAGTTAAGTAAATGATACAAGCATTGGGGCTGGAGTGATAATGCAGCAGCTAGGGAGTTTGCCTTGCACACAACTGACCTGGTTTCTATCCCAGCATCCCATATGGTCCTCCAAGCACCACCAGGAATAATTCCTGAGTGCAGAGCCAGGAGTAACCCCTAAGCATTGCGAGGTGTGACCCCCTCCCATAAAAGATATGTCTTCCCTTTAAGCTTACACATTTCTATATTATAAATTCAATACATACATATTTATATAAATTGACATAAAAAGGGGTATTACTAGATATCTATATACATGAGAGAAGAGATATTACAAGTAAAAAGTAAAATAAAATACTTGCAGCATTGAACATTCTTTTTGTTTGGTTTTTGAGCCACACCCACCAAAGCTCAGGATTACTCCTGGATCTTCGCTCAGAAATTACTTTAATAGAGCTCCGAGAACCATATGGAGTGCCAGGATGAAAATCAGTCGGGTCAGCCATGTGTAAGGCAGCACTCTAACCCACTCTGCCACCTCTAGGCCCTATATTAAACATTCTTATCTGTTATCTTCTCGCATCCCGATTCCCTCTCTACCTGGATCATTATCCCTATACTCCCTACCCCTACACTCAGAGAACTTAGCTCAGTCTTACCTAGGATTCTTTTTCTTCAGACCAGGTTTCCCAAGAGAAGAGTCAAGAGTCTTAGTATTTCTCTTGGAATGACAAAAGCACCTACTCCTGAGTTTCAACAAGGTCTTGAAAATAAAGGGAGTGGGGTGGGGTGAGCAGACAGGCCATCACCCGGGGCAAGGACGCCCCTGGAATCCCTCTGCAGCATCCACCCTGGGGAGAGTTAACACCAAGGAACCAGTTACCGGGATTTTCTTGGTACTTTCACAACCTTTAGAGTAGTCAAGACACCCAACTGAGACCTGGTCAGTGACACAAAGAAAACAGTAAGACCTACCGAAATGGCTTTTCTCCTGTATGGGTTCGAATGTGCTTCCTCAGATCACTGAGTGTGGTGAAGTACTTGCTGCAGCCTTCAGATTCACAGTTAAACGTTTTCCCTGTGTGAAGCCTCTGATGTGCTTTCAGCCTAGAAAATACCCCAGAGAAATTTCTTTTGTCATGTTGCACAACAGAGACCTCCCATGTTAGCTTCATGTGCTTCAGGATCTAGTGCATAAAAATTCTATATCCAAAGTATGTTAGTATACACCATTTTTTGTTCGAAAGGAAATTCAGAGATGCAAACAACATACTGGCCTGCCTCAGCATAGCTCTGGAGGTAAGACTGCCTGAGAACTCAATCCTGGACTCACCTTCTACTAAAGGGGGTGGGGTGGGATGTGTGTGTCTACAAGCCAGTTCAGTTACAAAATATCTCTGTAGGTCAGGTTACTTGTTACCAGTTGCTGTAGGAGTGGTACATACAGTGAGTGCTTTCTAATTGTTATTTTTATACCCAGTGTTGAAAACCAACGTAACCAATCTCCTGATACAAATGGTAAAAGGGAGTAAAAGCTAGTAGAAAAAGTTATCCCAGGATAAGGGAGGAAAGGAAAAGGATAGGAGCCTTAGTACCAAGATCTTTAGCCAAGAGGAGATGCTCCTCTGCCAAATACTAAAAGTCCCCTGGCCAGAATGTCACTCTCAGAGATACAAATCAAAACACAAATGTGCTGTCATCTCTAAGCAATCCAATATGTGTCGATCTTTAAGAAACAAGTTTCCCTAGTGAATTTTAAACAGGGGGGTACAGCTGGTGCTGTTCTCTGCGGGGAGAGCAAGCGCTGCGTCTGTGACAAAGTGAAGACCAGCCGACCTGTACAGTGTGTTGAATGCCTTCTCACAGCCCTGCACGTCACACTCAAATGGCTTCTCCTTCGTGTGCACTCGCACGTGGATCCTGAGGCTGTAGGAGGTGAGGAAGGCCTTGCCACAGCCCTCCTGATTACAGACAAAGGTGTATTCTCCTCGGTGAGTCTTCTGGTGGGTGCGCAGGTTGCCTGCTGTGCTGTAGGTGCGAGGACAGCCCTCAAAGGTGCACTGGTACCGCTTTACCTGGCAGACAGACAACACTTGGTCAATAACAAGAAAGCGCTTCCACGGCCCTCCCCAGAGCTGCGGTTCTAGCGGTGAAAGCCACATTTAGTTTTTTCTTTAAATCATAAACACAGAAAATAGTCTGAAAACAACAAAGTAATCTTCTTATTGATCAAATTATACCCGAACCACAAATGGGGAAGTGATGAGCTTGTGAGCAGGTGAATATTTTGAGTGAATGAAAGAAGTTTTTCAGATTCTGGAATACATGTGCCCTCTAAAAAGTTGTCACGCATTTCTCAAAAAATTTGAAATTGAGCTCCCATTTGACCCAGCAATACCACTTCTGGGAATATATCCCGGAGATGCAAAAAAGTACAGCAGAAATGGTATCTGCACTTGTATGTTTATTGCAGCACTGTTTACAATAGCCACAATCTGGAAAACACTCAAGTGCCCAAGAACAGATGACTGGTTAAAGAAACTCTGGTACAGCTACACAATGGAATACTATGCAGCTGTTAAGAAAAGATGAAGTCATGTAATTTGCATATAAGTGGATCAACTTGGAGAGTACCATGCTAAGTGAAATGAGTCAAAAAAAGAGAGGGACAGACATAGAATGACTCTACTCATTTGTGGAATATAGTTTATATATATACATAGTATATATATATATACACACATACAGATATGTACACACATACATACATTTATATATATATATATAAAGACTATAAACATAGTTTATAGTCCCCCAGTTAGTGGGAGACTAACACCCAAGGATAGTAGAGATAAGGACCAGGGGGATTCCTCCATGGCTTGGAAGCCGGCCTCACATGCTGGGGGAAAGGGCAGCTGAGATAGAGGAGGGATCACCAAGTAAAGGATCCTTGGAGGGCTCGCTTGGGATGGGACATGCGTGCTGAAAGCAGACTATAGACCAAACATGATGTCCACTTAATACTTGTACTGCAAACCATAACACCAAAACGAGAGAGAAAGAAAAAGGGGAATGTGCCTGCCACAGAGGTGGGGGTAGGGGGTGGAGGGGGTGGCTGGGGCAGGGAAGGGAGGGTGGCAGGAGGGATACTGGGAACACTGGGAGTGGAGAATGGGCACTGGTGGAAGGATGGGTACTCAATCATTGTATGACTGAAACATATTCACAAATGTTTGTAAGTCTGTAATTTTATCTCACGGTGATTCATTAAAAACTTTTTAAAAATAAGCACATAAATAAAGGGGTCAGAGCCTATTAGCTACGTACATCCAAGTAGAATTTTGGCATCTAGGGGCTGGAGTGATAGTACAGCAGGTAGGGCATTTGCCTTGCACACAGCCAACCCAGGTTCAATCCCTGGTATCTTATATGGTCCCCCAAGCAATGCCAGGAGTAATTTCTGAGTGCAGAGCCAGGGTAACCACTGAGCATCGTCGGATGTGACCCAAAAAGAAAAAAAATTTTTTTTTTAAATTTGGCATCTTTTGAGGCTTGCTTTAAATACCCCACCTCTGGCACCGTAAAATGAATGGAAATGACCAATCTAAATTGACTCTCAAACATCCTGGAATTTGGATGTGAATCTGTGGTCATCAAGAAGTACCTCCTGGGCCAGAGATCAATAAAGTGGCTAAGGTGTTTGCTTTATTCAAGGCCAATCTGGGCTCAATTCCCAGCACCACATGTGATCCCTGAATAATTCCAGGAGTGACCCTTGGGCATGCAGCCAGGAGGAAGCCCTGGGCACAGTTGGGTGTGGCCCCCAAACATTTCCTTAGCACAGTTTCTACTGCATTTCCCCAAAATCTATACAATTAAAACTGTGTCATAAATCTGTTGGATATCTGTTGGTCAGACAGTTCTCAAGTCACTATTCTTTCACCTCCTTGAAAGGGTTCTGTCCAGGTGTCTCCATTGCCTTCAAAGCCCCGATACTATTTTTTTTCTTCTTTCTTTTTTCCTTATGGTTTTTGGGTTACACTGGCTATGTTCAGGACTTACTCCTGACTCTGTGCTCAGAGATCACTCTTGGCAGGGCCCAGGGTACCATATGGGATTCCGGTGACTGAACCCAGGTCACCACATGCAAGCCAGGTGATTAAGCCACTGTACTTGCCGGGCATTAGCCCCCATCTATTATTTTTTAACCAGTTGGCGGGCTCTCTTCATTATAAAAAAAGTGTCCCCATGAATTTTCCGAGGTCATTCTCCACTTTCCTTCACTATGTAAGAAGAAAAAATACAAAACCTCTCATTCATGATGATCTCTCTTTCTGAAAAGTTGTCCCTCACGATTCAATACTTATTTGTGTATGTGCTGCAGTTTGGGGCCACACCCAGAAGCACTGAGGTTCAGGAATCACTCGATGCAGTGAGCCAGGGGCTTTTTCATGCAAAGCAAGTGCTCAGTCTATCAAGCTCTCTCTGGCCCCACAATCCAGTAAACCTTGGGGGAAGGGCTGGAGGGGCTCTCTTTATCATCTTCTCCAATGCACTCTTTTTATTTTTTTAAGCAAGGTAATTTTTATTGAAATTTATTTAGAAATATGTGAGGGGAGAGGAAAAGGGAGAAGTATATGTTCTAGAGAGAACACAGGCTTCCCCAGAATGGAAATAAGCACACAAAGAAACAGATAAGCAAGTGAGATACGTGTTCAAGGAAGCACATAGGCTTGAGGAACAAGCCAAGGCACTCTTTTGCTGAACTTCTACATGGTAATCCCAAAACCTCCCTCTTCGGGGCCAGAGTGATAGTACAGCAGGTAGGGTGTTTACATTGCATGCAGCCCACCCAAGTTTGATCCTCGTCATCCCATATGATCCCCAAGCAACACCAGGAGTAATCACTGAGTGCAGAGCCAGGAGTAACCCCGAGAATCACCGGGTGTGCCAAAAATGAAAACACAAAACAACACAACTCCCCCCCCCACACACACACACAGAAACCCCTCTCTCTTCTAAAACTTTACCATATCTACAGGGGTATAAAGGAAGTAGTATTAGACATCATGAGAATGGCAAAATTTTTTTAAATTGGGCCTAAGTGATAATACAGTAGATAGGGCATTTGCCTTGTACAAGGCCAACACCAGGAGTAATTCCTGAGTGCAAAGCCAGGATTAACCTCAGGGCACTGCCAGGTATGGCCCTAAAACAAAAACAACAACAACAAAAAAATTTTTTAAATCTTATAAAGAAAAAGTACTGATAAAGATGTGAATAAGGACTGTATACATTGCTGCTGGGAATGTAAAATAGAATAGCTACTGTGCAAGAGGTCTTCAAACAGTTAAATACAGAATTACCATATAACCAAGAATTCTTTTCTGTTGGGTGTGGCCCCCAAAGAATTAAAAATTTAGGCATATACTCCAAAGAATTAAACATTTAGGGCTATGGACATGGTTCAAGTGGTAGAGCACATGCTTTCTTATGTGAGGCCCTAGATAAGACCCTGGGAATACCTTGGCCTTGAGCATTGCAGTGTGTGGGCCGAGGGTTTGGGTCACACCTGGCTGTGCTCAGGGATCACTCCTTTGGGGCTCAGGGGACAGTATGGGGGTAGGGGATCGAATTCAGGTCACCTGCATGCTAGATAAGCACCCTACCCACTGCACTATCGCTCTAGCCTCTAAAATGGTGAATTTCAAACTCTTAGTTATAGCTGAACTAAAAATGAAAAAGAGAAATAAAAGATTTGGCTGGAGAAGATTGAGTTCTGGCAATTATTTTTCTTAATCTTTTACTTTTTTTTAGGTTTCTGGGTCACACCCAGCAATGCTCAAGGGTTACTTCTGGCTCTGTGCTCAGGAATTACTCCTGGCGAGCTTGGAAGATCATACGGGGTGCCAAGGATTGAACCCAAGACAGCTGCATGCCAGGCAAGTGTCCTACCCATTGTACTATCTCTCCAGCTTCTCTGGCAATTATGTTTAAGATCTCCAATACCTCACTTCATTTCTCTAAGCTTCAGGTTCTTTATTTCTAAAACAAGACTATTAACCTGCCCTGGCTATCTCACAATATTTATCAGTGGGGGAAAAAGTGAGAAGTAACACAGTAAAAATGCTACATCAACTATCTAATGTTCTATACATCAAGGTGCTAGTATTATCTATTTTATTCTTTAGTGAGTATCTTCATTCTTTATACTGACATTTTCCCAAAGCTTTGGTCCACATCTCTAGCTACACTAGCTGTTACTTGATAAAGTCACTGAATTACTATGTCCTAAGCAACAATCTAGATGTCACAAACAACAATGAAGAACACAAAGATCCCTCTTACTGAGGGTTAATTTTAAGAAGACATGTGTGCATAAATTATTATACAGCGTACTAACAACTGACAGGTGCCCAAGGTGCTTAGAAAGCATAAAAGGAAGGAGGCAAAGCATTAGTACAGTGGGTAGGGTGTTTGCCTTGCAGGAGGTCAACCCATGCTTGATCCCTGACACCCTATATAGTTAGAGTCCCCCCAGAGCATCACTAGGAGTGATCCCTGAGCACAGGACCAGGAGTAAGCCTTGAGTACCCCTGTCTATGGTCCAAAAACAAACAAAAAGTACATAAAAAGGGGAACCCTTATCTCCATACTCCTCTCAAAAAAAAAAAGACTAGAAGTTGGGATGGGGTGGGGGGTGGGGGGGACAAAATCAGTATCCCAGAAACTGAGATACCCTCTCTGAAAATGTTTTTATTACTTTTTTTTTAGGAATAAATGGAAAAGGGATTCCTCTGAATGATCAGGAAGAAAAGAGCGCTTTAAAGGTGTTAACATCTAGGGAATGGTATGGGAGAGAAATGAGGGTGCTGGTACAATGAACATAGACACTTACGGTGAATGACTGGAGGATGAACCTATAAAAATAAGCTGAGGCCTCTCTAGAGAATCTACGGAGTAGAGGTAGAGGACAATGAGGCAGGACAACAGGTTTTCACTTAGGTACAAAAACACAGATCTGGGGTTTAGGAACATCATTCTGGGAGCCCTGGGGAAAATGGACCTGAAGGGTAAGAGAGTAGATAGAAAGATGACTAAGAAAATAACAAATGTTCAGGAGAGATGAAGAGAAAGGATCCACAAAGGTGACAGTGGACATGGTAAGGGATGAATTTTAAAGAAATTGCAAGGAGAGGGGCTGGGGAGATAGCACAGCGGGCAGGGGATTTGCCTTGCACGTGGCCGGCCCGGGTTCGATTCCCAGTATCCCATATGGTCCCGAGCACCACCAGGAGTAACTCCTGAGTGCAGAGCCAGGAGTAACCCCTGTGCATCGCTGGGTGTGACCCAAAAAGAAAAAGAAAAAAAAATTGCAAGGAGAAAAATAACAGGCTGAAGTGACAACTGGATGTTGAGGAGTAAAATAGGTGGGGAGAGGGCCAAAATTAAGACTATGTTCTGAATGACTAGATGGTCCCACCATCAACTGTGGGTTCAGTGAGGGAGAGATAAACGAGGCTGTGCTCCAAAAACCTTATTTATGGA
Organism: Sorex fumeus; assembly: GCF_029834395.1. NCBI lineage: Eukaryota > Metazoa > Chordata > Mammalia > Eulipotyphla > Soricidae > Sorex > Sorex fumeus. Next base: position 52,787,926 of record NW_026606104.1, read on the forward strand.
CTCTGAAATTTAAATTCCCTATTTTCATGATTATGAATAACTTCTTTTAATTAACATACACTTGAATGAATGCTCGAACCCATATCTGGGGATCCTAGCACAGAGAGCCTCTCAAGCACACGGCCACTGCAGAGACCTCCTCGCTGGAGAGGCTGTGTCTCCTCATGTAGCCTCCTGCCTCACAAACAGCCTGCGCTGGGGGACGGGGTGTGGATTTAGGGGGGGCATACAGCACAGGGATAGAGGATCTCTGAGGTTCTCGGGTAGACCCCTGGCACCAGACAGATCCCCAGGAGCAATCTAGGAATAGCACCAGGGAGTGTGGTCCAAAAAAAGAAAACCCTGTATCTCCATGAATTCTTCCTATAGAACATAATTTTTACTTTTTTCCTTTTTGGGTCACATCCGGCATTGCACAGGGGTTACTCCTGGCTCTGCACTCAGGAATTACTCCTGGCGGTGCTCAGAGGACCATATGGGATGGATGCTGGGAATTGAACCCGTGTCAGCCGCGTGCAAGGCAAACGCCTTACCCGCTGTACTATCGCTCCAGTCCCAAGAACATAATATTTTCTAACACCTAAAACTAGTAGGGATGGGAAGAGCGGGATCCTGACTTCTGTCTCCCCTCCCACTTCTCTCCATTTATACAATCCTCAATAGGAAATTACACAAGTCTTTCCCCACTTCCTGTTCCTTTGCTGTTGTTGCAATGTCTAGGTCTGTACAAATGATTAGCCATGATGCTCCTGGGGATCACATTCTTCAGTTATTCTGGGTCATAGTGCTGCTGGTAGAGGATGGGGGGGGGTAACACATTCCTAGTCACAGTGCTCATACATCTTTCAGTTGCGCTGTATGCATACTCCGGCCGTATTTCATAAATCACACAATGCCAGAGAGCAGTTTCAGGGACCATGCTCAGGATCTGCATGTGACACCAGGCACTGAATCTGAAACCTGATGCTAAAAGTGTAGGCACTTTATTGTGGCTGAACCATCCCCCAGCCTGATTCTTCACAAGACTTTAGGTTCATCAGGCAAGCACTTCCTAATCCTTCAAAATGTCATACAGGAAACATTCTCTAAACATCTATGGAACCAAAGGAGCGAGTCAGTAGTCCCGGCATTCTCACGGCTCAGGGCCAAGTTTTGAGACCAATCATTGACATTTATGTTTTTAAAAACCATGCTCTCTAAGGCCATCTCTCTACTCAAATGCCACCAAGTTCCAATTTAAAAGTCCTTTCCAGGTCCTCTCCAGCTTCTATCTCATACTCAAACTAGTCAAATAACAGGTTCTATAGACAACATTACACCCTCTGCTAACTGCAATTTGTCTGCCTTATTTACTCCTTTCTCTCTCCAACTGGAAATACCTGTCTCTCTTCAGTTCCAGTCTATCTCCAAGGTCCTCCACAATCATTCTATGTCAACTAGACAGTGCCCTTCTCTAATGCCAATGTTTAACAATATGATGATATGACACATAGTTTTATTACAGTTATATTCTCATGCATACCTCCTGGTTTCCCATCAAGACTATCCTGATTTCCCAACAGACCTCTCTGGTTCTGCCAAATAGATTTCAAAATAATTACTTACAAGGAAGAACCACAACTGTGAATGCAGCAATAAAGAGTATGCATGCCATAATCAGAGAGTTTACAATAGTGTGGAAAGAACAGAATTTCAATCTTAAGATGCTACAGCAGTTGATCACTTTATAAGTACAAGCAGAGTCAAAAACTTACCAGCCAGTTCCTTCTCCTGCTCAGTTCTTTACTAAAAGCCAATTAAAGTTTCCATGAAATGTTTCTTCCTTAAGGAACTCTTCCATGACTGATGCCTATTCCACCCCAAATTAGGTGTCCTTATTATGGGTGCACATAACTTCCTGCATGTCTTTAAAGTAATATAATTAACATAAAATAATTGCAAATTCAATAATTTACATCATATCTGTTTAGTTTCTAGTCACAACAGTGAGCAAAAAACAGCAGGAATCAAATACTGTTGAATGAAATGAATGAACCCAACTATACTGCAAACTCCATAAAAGCAGAGACCACATCTGTCTTGTTCAGGGACTATTCTTGTGAGAAAACAGCAATCAATTCAAATTTGTTGAATGAAGGAAGAAAAAAGCAAAACAAAGAGCAGAGCTTAATGGTGAGGCAAGTAGTGACAAGAACTAAAAGTGATCTAAAATCAAAAAAACACAGTTTCAAGGAGAACCGGCAAGTAGGTCAAATGTAGCAGAGATGACAGATAAGACATTTCTTGAATTTAGCCAACCCACAAGGTCATTATTGCCTCTGCACAACCAGAGGCATGGAGTGCAGGAGCAGAAACAAGAATCTAATGAAAGAGCTGAGGAGTCAGGGGCAAGCGAGGCACAGTTTCAAGATTTGCTGAGAAAACGGAGGAAAGAAAGTGAGAGGGAGACACAAACTAGGGAAGGAATTGGTCAGTAAAGGTCGGAAAGACAGCTGACTATCCAAGCAAAAGCCTGTCCTCACCCATAATATGATGAATGTATCAAGGAGTCCTTTTTTTTTTTTTTTTGCTTTTTGGGTCACACTTGGCAATGCACAGGGGTTACTCCTGGCTCTGCACTCAGGAATTACTCCTGGTGGTGCTCAGGGGACCATATGGGATGCTGGGAATCGAACTCAGGTTTGCCGCGTGCAAGGCAAATGCCCTACCCACTGTGCTATCGCTCCAGCCCCTGAGGGAGTCCTTTTGAAAGTAATCAATCACTATCTATGCCACTCAGAATAATTTTTGAATAGCACCAAATTTCACAAATAGGAAAAAGCAAAACTTTCTAAGTGCGATTAGAAGAGGAAGTGGTACAATGCATAATGTTTGTTTTTGGAGGGCTCTACCTGGTAGAGCTCAGGGGATACTGCCAACACAGTGGTGAGTTAGGGGTTGTTCCCTGGAAGAGACCTTGAAGTATTGGAAGTTCAAACTGGGGTTCCTGCATATGCTCCAGCCCTTTGAATCACCTTATCAGTCCAAAACATAAATTTTCGTGATGACATAGAAGGGGACACTGCAACATTTATATATAAATCATTATATGTAATTAATTTTTGGTTTTGGGTGGTGCTCAAGACTCACTCCTGGTAGTGTTCAGGGGACCTAATGTAGAGCCAGGGATCAAACTCAGGTCAGTCACAAGCAAAGCAGGTGCCTACCCTCTCTCTGTACCAGCTTTCTGGTCTATACTGGTGGCAGGAATGTTTTATTTGTAGAAGACTCCATCACTTATCCCCCATCACTAGGATGGCTCTTCCTCTCTCTAATCTCATATGTGCCTTCTGCTGGCACTGATTGGATTTCTCACTTTGGATCTCCATCAGGTGTAACCACTGAGCTCTAACTGACCTTGTTTCTTCAACAGAACAAGAGCTAAATTAATCCAGCTGTTCCCACACCTCAATTCCTTACCCTTATGGAACCAATGTCATTTGCTGCCCCTGATTTCTCAACCCTTTTCACAGCTAAGAGTTCTCAGTGCTTGCATCTCCTCTCTTTGTGAAAGATGGGGTAACAGAAAAGCAAAGACTTTGGCATCAATAGTACTCCACTCAAGTCCCAGTTCTATCACTTACTGGACACTTCTAAGCCTCAGGGTTTCTCCCATGCTAACAGTAACCATTTTGTAAGAGTGTTAGGAAAACTAAGTACAAAACGATATTAAAGACTCTAACACAGTGACTTATACATAACTGGCACTCAAGTGTTGCTGGCCATCATCCTCTTGCAACTAGTGACGCCCAGTGCTGCTCAGGGAACCATGCAGTGGTAGGGACTGAGCCCCGGCCTCTTGCATGCAATGTATGCACTCCAGACCTCTAGGTTCTCTCTTCAGCCTATAAAAGCCCTCAGGTTTTCTTGGTGCTCCATCTGCTCCCTAACTTTCAGTGACCTGGTGCTCCCAGGTGTGGTCAAGTCTGAGGGTAGAAGATTAGCTGTGACAAGAACTTGAGTTCTCAGAACCCCTACAGGAGAACTTAGAACATATTCTCAATTGAAAACAGATCTACAGTCAGGCAGGTAATTTAGTGGTCAAGTGCTTGCCGTACATGCGTGATGCTCTAGGCTGAAACAGGGATCAATGAAACATACTTGGCTCACTGGTACAGCACAGGCTTCATATACTGATATCTTGGGACTGCTCTCCATGGCGTTTATAAATGATGGTTCACAAGTCATACAGTTAATCTAATTAGGGGTTACCAGGGCTTCAGTAGGCTGCACTGAATTCCAACCACAATTTATGACCTTGCTTTAAAGAGAAGCCTCTTCTTACCCTGGAGATTACATCCATACTTCAAGAATCACGTGTGGAAAAGAAAAGAAAAATTTTCACTGAACCATGATGCACTAGACATGCAAAATATTATATATATAGTTGCACAGTTATACAGGAATAAATCTCATATAATCATTAAAAAATATACAGTGATATTTTTATTTAAATTTCATAAAAAAAAAAAACAGAGGCTAGCTCTTCATGCCCTTGCTCTTCCTTGAAGACACATCTCGCATGCCTGTCTTGATATTTCTCTGCTTGCCTTTTTCCACTCTGAAGAAGTCTGTGTTCTCTCTTAAACACATACTTCTCTCTTTTTCTCCCCTCACATCTTTCTAAGTTTTACTTAAAAACCACCTTGTTTCACCAAAAATAAAAAATAATAAATAAAAGAAATAGAGGAGCTTGCCCAGTACCACACAGCATATATCGAAACAAAGATGGAATCCAGGTTCAAATTATCCTTTCCCACATCACAGAAGTAGCAATTTTAAAAATAAACTTGTGGCTGAAGAGATAGTATAAGAACTAAGGTGCTTATTTTGCATACTGACAATCCTGGCTCAAATTCCCAGCACCACTATGGTCCCCCAAGCACTGTCAGGTGTCACTACTGGATGCAGCCAGTGTGGCCCAAAAGCAAACATACAAATGAAAGTTTAACATAAAAAAAAAGGATAACATTAAAATTTGAGTTATTTTCCCAACGTTCTACAACAGTATAGTATATGGCAATACCCACTATATAAGCCTACACAAAAAGAAGAATTGAGACCTCTTATTCCTACAGCACTGTGACAGCAAACCAGAATGCAGATAATTGACCTTGTCCCTGCTCCAGCCAGCAGGTGTCAGTGACGGCAGTACCAATGATTGATGTGAGGTAGATAGGTCACACTCTCTCCTCTCTCTCTTCTCTCTCTTCTCTCTCCTCTCTCTCTCTCTCTCTCTCTCTCTCACACACACACACACACACACAAGCAGCACACACTCACACACATGCACTCGGAGGAGATTGTGCTGAGGTAGAGCATGCTTCCTGCCAGGAGCAGTCCAACAACAGAATACCACTAGCTGGGGTGAGCGATAGTACAGTGGGTAAGGTGTTTGTCTTGCCCGCGGCCAACCTGGGTTCACTTCCCAGCATCCCATTTGGTCCCCCGAGCACCACCAGGAGTAATTCCTGAGTGCAAAAGACAGGGGTAATCCTGAACATCACTGGGTGTGACCCAAAAAGCAAAAAAAAAAAAAAACAAACAAAAAAAAAACCCAAAAAACCCCCACAAAAACCAGAATACCACCAGCCAGCCTCCAGGAGGCTTCTGACTAAACTCCAAACTCCTTAAGGCAAGAACTATTTTCTTGTGTCCTTCCAGGCATTCGACAAAAGTTAATAGTCAATTAAGTAAAAGCCTCTGGAAAGACTTAATGGATTCCCAACACTAGAATTTCCAGCAGGAACAGTCTTGACTGTCCTCATTCTGAATGGCAATTCTGTGGCGCTGAGGAAGGAAGAATGCAGCTCCAGTCTGCAAAGACTAAAAGCAGGCAGCGCCCCTCACAGAGTCAGCACCTCTTGGTTTATCTGATGAACCACTGCCTAAGGGACTGATAATAAGAAATGAGACTGCATTGGGTCTTTCATAAAGGACATAGTGCAAAATGGTCTGAAACTCAAGTCAAAATTTGTCCTTTTTGGGCCAGGGGTATGGCTCAGTAGTAAAGGTGTCTTGCATGCAGGAGACCTAGATTTGGGCCCCAGTAATGGGGAAAAAAATCCCCCTTAAGAGTAGGAAAATAGCTCAAAGAGCTGGAGTACATGGGCCTTGTAGACCTCAGACCATGCTCAAGACCTTGAGCTCAATCATCCCAATATGCCCCCCACCACCCAGCACTGCTTGGTTATTTTATAGGCCCCCCAAGTAACACAAGATGGCCCCCAGAAGACCCAGAGTCACTGGGCCTGAGCAGCACATCATCACTGGACCATCTGGGTGACCAAGTATTACTGGACATGGTCCAGTGGGCCCTGTGGACACTGCTTGAGGCTCAAAGTTACAAAAAAATTTGAACGATAATAATCTTCCTAGAGGCCAGAAACATAGTACAGTGGGTAAGGCACTTGCCTTATATGGGCTATTCCCAGTTTAATCCTGCAACCACTGCCAGCAGCAAGCCCTGCACACAGAGTCAGGAATAAGTCCTGAGCACCTCTAGGTGTGGTCTCCTGAAAAGCCCCAATATAAATAAATATAATTCCTCCCTATACTTAAATTTTGTTACACTAACCAATCTTTTCTGGAAGTGTCATTTGCCAATACAGTAAACATAATTTTTTAAATAAAGCATCGCTATAATTGTGCCTCTTGGAAGAAAAGCATTCTTTCCTAATCCATGAACTGAAAAACTTATCACTTCACAAAGAACATGTCTAGTATATAATTCCCAGTTTCTTCCTATTTCACGGCCAACAGAAAAATGGCAAGGTCAGTAACACAGGGAGTGGGGAGAGGAGGGAGCCCAATTCACACAGAAGTGGCTGGCGAATGAGAACACAGCTTCTCAGATGCAAGAAAGTCTGGGAAACTGGAGAGCACGCAAACCAGCTGAGGGAAACACTGCTGTTCAGAAATCCAAAGTAGGAAGTTCTTAAAGAAGCAAGTTTTGGGGCAGGAGAGATAGTACAGGGGTTAAGATGTTTGCTGGCTTGATCCCCAGCACTGCATGGTCACTGGGAATAATCCTCAAACATAAAATCAGGAATTATAGGCGTAGCCCTTGAGCATCACCAGGTGTAGCCCAAAATCCAAAAGAAAAGAAAAAAAAAAGAATAATGTTAATCTTGAACAGAATGACATTAACTGGGAATTTCTCAGGAGCCACCAAATCAACAGGTACTGCACTGCACTGCACTCCCATTGTTCATTGATTTTGCTCGAGCGGGCGCAGTAATGTCTCCATTGTGAGACTTGTTACTGTGTTTGGCATATCGAATACGTCATGGGGAGCTTGCCAGGCTTTGCCGTGCTGGCGAGATACTCTTGGTAGCTTGCCGGGCTCTCTGAGAGGGGTGGAGAAATCGAACCCGGGTCAGCATGTCAACCGCGTGCAAGGCAAACGCCCTACCACTGTGCTCCAACCCAAATCAACAGGCAGTAGTGAAATAACAAACACAAGGGACGAGAGCAACAGCACAGTGGGTAGGGCGTTTGCCTTGCACATGGCCGACTCGGGTTCAATTCCCAGCATCCCATATGGTTCCTCAAGCACCTCCAGGAGTAATTCCTGAGTGCATGTGGAATTCCTGTGCAACCCCGAGTGTGACCCAAAAAGAAAAAAAAAATCAAAAAACCCACAACAGGGAATGGGTAGGGGGAAAAATAACAAGTATGAGAATAACTTAGGTGAAATTAGGAGTCTGAACCCTCACTGGTCCTGTGAGGAAAAGACAGAATCAGAAACAAAAGTTCTGGTCTGTTTTTGCACCAAACACAAGGAGAAAAAAAAATAATGAAATACCAGGTAAGCCAACTACACACTACAGGACAAACAAAGGAACAATTGGATAAACAGGAAAATCAGGCTAAAATCTGACTCAGAAAATAAGCTGCTTAGGAAGTCAGGAAGACTAACTAGTTATCAAAGACTTGATTTCTCAAGAGTAACACCTGGGCACGAAGATGTAGACCAGACCAAGGTTTTCTGTTTTGTTTTTGTAAGGGGGTGGGGAGCCCAAGAAGAGTGCATCAAATAGTCATAAGCATGATCTCTTCAAGCCAATCCAGTGAATTTTTAAGTCTTTGTTTTTGGGCTATACCTAGCAATACTCAGGAATCACTCCTTGCTGCACCTTTATGTGGTGCTGGGCATAAAATTTGAGTTGGCTGTATGCCACCTTACCCACTATACTATCATTCTGGCCCCAGATTTAAATGCCAGACATTAGAAAAATCACTGTTAAAGTTTAGGGGTTGGGGGTACAATGGGTAGGGTGCTTGCCTTGCATGCAGCTGACCCATATTCAAACCCCGGCATAAGGTCCCCCAAGCACAGGCCAGAATAATTCCTGAGTGGAAAGCCAGGAGCACTGCTGGGTATGCACACCACCAACAATAAAAAAGCAAGTTTAGGTAAGATGAAGTTTCAAGAAGGTAAAGGTAAAGGTAAAGGCCTTCCCGTTGATCGTCGATTTGCTCGAGCGGGCCCAGTAACGTCTCCATTGGAGACTTTGTTGTTACTGTGTCTGGCATATCGAATACTCTCGGTAGCTTGCCGGGCTCTCCGAGAGGGGCGGAGGAATCGAACTCGGGTCGGCCATGTTGGCCGCTTGTAAGGCGAACGCCCTTCAAGAAGGTAAATCTCCTAAATGCCTGAATCAATTTAGATTTTTTTTTTTTTTTACAGCAGCAGAGTAGATTCAGAGTAGATACAGATACGCCTACTTCTCCCTTAACCCCAAACCAAACCAATTTCACACCTACTAATCTTAGAAATGATGTACAGGATCTCCCATGATCCATGTAGATAGAACAGAAAAATGTAGAAAAGGGAGGTGGAATGAACTAAATCCAAAATAGGCCACAAAAGGTGTTCGCGATACCTGGAACTTGGTCCACTCAATAAGATTCCCAGGAACCTAAGACAAGAATGGTAAATAAGACTAGAATAAAGTGGGAAAGCTAATATCACTGATTCACCGATTGCATAACCATTCCCTCCTTACACCCTCCTACTATTCTGCCTAGATCAGCATTTCCCAAAACGTTTCACAAAATACAATGATCCCTGGAAATGAGACCTGAAAAAAAAAAAAAAAAAGGTTTTCCAAGTTCAAAAAACATTTGGAGGGGCTGGAGCGTTAGCACAGAGGGTAGGGCATTTGCCTTGCACAGAGCCAACCAGGGTTCAATTCCCAGCATCCCATATAGTCCCCCGAGCACCGCCAGGAGCAATTCCTGAGTGCATGAGCCAGGAGTAACCCCAGTGCATCGCTGGGTGTAACCCAAAAGAAATAAAAAAACCCAAAACAAAAAACATTTGGAGAATTCTACATTTCCTTCTCTGAGTTATTTTAAAAGCTTGGAGAAATCCTCTGATAATCAAATCTCTGTCTTTTTTTTTTTTGCTTTTTGGGTCACACCCGACAATGCACAGGGATTACTCCTGGCTCTGCGCTCAGGAATTACCCCTGGCGGTGCTCAGGGGACCATATGGGATGCTGGGAATTGAACCCGGGTTGGCCGTGTGCAAGACAAACGCCCTACCCGCTGTGCTATTGCTCCAGCCCCTCAAATCTCTGTCTTGATTTAACATTTGCTCTAGAAATACTTTCACAAAGTAATCATTAACTGAAGATGGCTTAAAGTTTAGACCATAAGTCACGTTCAAATTTTGTGCTTAAAAAAATGATTCAATCCCTTTGACTTACTACTGCCTCATCACTCCTCTTCCTCCTACTGTATTTTAAAATGTATTTTAAAAATGTGACACTTCCTGCCTGTTTCCTCACTACTTACTCACTTTTTAACCCAAAATCTGGTTTCAGCCACAGTGTTCTACTGAAAAAAATCTCATGCTAGGAATTATTTGATTATTTCTGAAGTTAAACTTCTCAAGAAAGGTGACATATTCATTTACTTGGACAGCTCATGAAGTGAGAAGTTCTTGAAGCCTGTTTAAACTGAATAGCAGAACCAGTGACTTCTCTTCTGTCCCTTAATTCCTCTGTAAAGTCGCAGAAGCAGTCACACTTAAAAATTCTCTTGCCTCAGCTTCCACAACACTGCATTCCACCCATTTCATTCACTATGTGACCTTTGGTTCCTCTTTCTCTTTCTAACCCTTAAATTCTTGAGTCAACTCTTACTCCTCCCTTGAGTACACAGCCCACAGTTTGAACTACTGCCCTCTCAGTTCTAATCCCAAACCTTTTAAAATAAAAACCTAATATTCACATTTATAAAGGGTTTCTCAACTAGTTCACTTTCATTTCCTCCAAGGGCTATACTTTCAGTGTATGCCAGCCAAATTAATCAGTTTTCTTTTTGGAGGGCGGGGACTGGAGAAGGGTGGAGGGAAGGGGAAATTTGGGGTCACACAGTGGTGCTAAGGAGCCATCCCTGGCTCTATCTATATTCAGGAATGGCACCTGCAGTGCTCAAGGGACCATACATGATGTCAGGATCTAACAAGCTTATATACAAGTCAAGCACCTTAATCCTTATAATACTCCAGCCCCAAACTCTCCAATTTTCCCACCACACTATCTCCTCTTCCTATCTTAATTCCTACCATGGAATCACATTTCCCGAGGGTGAAGTAAAGAGGCAGAGCTATATTTTCTCCCAGAATGCACAGAATATTCTGCAGGCACCTTATTATCTATCACATTGGACTCTGTTTAACTTGCAACCTAGACTTGAAGTTTAGTCAACCAATTGTGTGGCCCCTTCCATACTAAGGCAGAAGAAACACAACACACTTGTAAAAATGACTATTCTGAAGCAAAAACCATTCCTTCCTGCCTGTTTCCTCACTAGTCAGTCACTTTTCAATTCAAGACATTCTTCAAACTCCAATAATATACCAAGTTCTTCAATAAAAAATTAAATATATGTGTATATACATATTCCAAGTTATTTTATTAGTCAAAAAATTTCTGTGTTCTTTCCATGAACAAGGCCTCTATCCTTCATAAGATTTAAATGACATCATAATACTACAATTGGACAATAAAGTTACTCTGCCATCAGAGTAATTTTTCTAAAATGCTACTTGGACCACATCATTCCTTAGTTCAGAAATCTTGAATAGTTTCCCAGTATTTCTAGAATACAATTTAAATCCTTTAATATACTATCACTACCTTTCATATGCGTATCTCTGCTGTCTTTCCATCCTTTTATTTGGCCTGGGGGTGGGGTGGGTGGTGGGTGAGGGGTTTCTGAGCCCCGTGTCATCTCCCTAGCCCTGATCCTTCCATCCTTATCTTCCATTGTTTCCAATATTCCCCTAATACAGGGGTCAACACACTACAGATAGTGGCCGTAGATTTGGCTGCTTTGTAAATAAAGTCTTCAGGAAACACAATCAGTTGGCAGAGTGGAAGGGATAATTCTTTGTTGAAGGGGGCTGTCCTGTGCATAGCAGAATGTTTAACAGGATTTGGGTCCCTACACTAGATTTCAGTAGCACTTCTCAGTATAACACCCCAAAATCTTTCTGGACATTGTTAAAAGCATCCTGAAGGGCAAGTTGCCCCTAGTTAAGAACCACTATTCTGGAGCCGAAAGGGCTAACGCGCATACTTTGTCTGTGGGAGGCCCAGATTGGATACCTGGCACCACTCAAAATGATCTCTGAGCAATAGGGTCACAGGTAGTGTCTGAGCATAGGCAGGTATGACCCCCAAACCAAAACAAAACAAAAAATGAACCACAATTCTAGAGGTTTCTCAGTATAAGCTAAGAACATACGCTGTAAATAAAATACATAACATGTAGTCATTGTAGAACAGTGTCCAAATTAAGAGAGAAGTCACACAGAATTCAGAGCTAGTTGACTCACACTTGAAAATTTAAAAAACCTTTTGGAAAACTAGAGCTCATTATATTAAAGCTGACCAGGCCAGCGGCCAGTGACGGTGCCAAAGGCCAGAGCAGGTAGGGCATTTGCTTGCACTGTCATCGACCTGGGTTTGATCTCCAGCTTCCCAGATGGTCCCCACAAATCCTGCTAGGAGCTCAGAATCTGGAGTAAGCACCAGTGGGTGTGACCCAAAAACAAATAAACACACAAAAACATAAAGCTGACCAGGCCGATGAGAAACTAGGGGAAAGGTCTTAGATATTTAAGCTAAAGGAAGTGTTGAGACTGTATGAGAAAATGAAAAAGAGACCAAAATCCTTAAATATCTGATTGGTTGACCTGCAGGAAGCAAGTTTAACTTGCTATTGTTCAGCAAGGCAGAACTAGAACCAGTGGGAAGCAGCTGAGGAAGGCAGATTTTGGCTCTATAGAAGTAAAAGCTTTCTAATAATTAGAGCTGGCCAACAAATGTATTAGGCTGAGCTGTGAAACACTGTGCTCGCGTCATTCTGCAAGCGCTCAAGCAGAGAGCAGATGAATTGTGTTAAAGATACTGTAGAGAGATTCCTGCATGAGGTGGGAAGTAGGACAAGATGGTCTCTTTAGGGGTCCTTCTAGCTCTGAGATTCTGGAGTTAGCAAAGGCAAAGCCATATGCCTTAGATTTAATAGTAAAATTCTCCAGTTTCATTATCTTAATTACAACAAAAAGGAAAAATATTTTGTTCAACCACCCAGGTCTGTTGGTAATAGCTTTTATTGAGTTCCTGGCATTGCAATTACCAGTGATTTATTTTTCCTAATTGACCTGTAGACAGTTCCTAGATAAAGTATGTCACTACCTTTGAACTACCTCTTTTATTCTGCTAATAATCACCACTAGTACAATTTGTACAAAACTTTGGTTTCCAAGGCACTGTGACAAGCATTACTTTATTCACATTAGCTTAAATATGAACATAAAAACATGTTTTAGATAATCTGCTGTTGTTTATGTCTCTTGCCTGAATTTATAAAAGCTAGCCTTTATTACTCATTAAACATTCATTAAATAAATGAAGCATCTCCCAGAACTATTCATCTCTAAAACAAATCATTTATACACAACCCAGATACATGCCAAGTCTAATTACTTTGATGCCAAAAACATGAATTTATCTTTGTGATGTTTCTATTTCACTTATTCGAGGAGAAGTATTGAAAAATTATAATAGTTTCCCCAAATTTCAATGTGGCCATACAAACCAAAAATTCCAGAAAGCAGTCACATAACACGCACGCGCGCGCACACACACACACACACACACACACAAGCAAATATATGGTCAACAAGCAAAGTCACTGTGGGCCCTAAGACCAGAGACTCCATAGTCCCTGATAAACTGTTGACTAGAGTAGTGCAGGGACTTTCCCAAAACCACAACGGGTCCTCGCCCATCGCTTTACTTACTTCTTTACGTTTTGTTTCCGGACATTCCGACTGAAGGGTGAGGGTCGCACCTTCAATATTTCTTGGCATGGGTGTGGAACCAGGGTTTATCGTTAAATGGATCTGATCTGGTGAGATAATGTGTTGCACATAACCCTGGGACATCGCTTCATGATCTATTAGGTGAAAGCCCTCTTCACCCCCTACTAGAAAAGGCAAGTGTTCTCCACACTGTCCATCATCATCTTCATCCTCCAAAGTGCCAGGGTCCTGCTCAATAAGAACAGTTGTCCTATCATAAACAGTTCCAGATGAGGAAGGCACCAGTCCGTTTTTATCCACAAACCTGAGCATCTTGTCTTCGGGGGTCAGGTCATCTTCCTCTGCCTCAAAGTAGATGATGTTGTTGTCTGGACTGTGTTCCCCCATGGTTCAATCTTGCTCAGCTCAATTGTGAGAAATAAAAAGGTAATGACCTGTCTGCAACAGAACAAAGTCAGAGTTAGAGCCATGCCGCAGAACCCAGGGATCTTCTCAGCAACCCCAGGGCTCGCTCACTTTCTTCTCACTTCAAGAGCAAGCCAAGTACATGAGAAAGTCACCTTCCTTGGGAATAACTTTTAACTCTGGAAATCATCAAATCCTTTGCAAGAAGCAAGGCCCTTCAGAAACGGAAGGAAACCCTAGCAAGAGTTCAGAGACCTTCCAAATGTCCCGACTGCCAAACAATCTGCAGGTCGGTCAAAATACTCAAAGGGGATAAAAGGCTAAACCGTTTCAAGGCTAAGTTGCTGTGCCTCTTAAAGTTAGAAGAAGCAGACTTTTGGAGGCAGGTAACCTACCCATAATTCCCACTTTGCCACTGACTACTTGGGTAATTTTTCTGCGCCTCATTTCTCTTATGCATAAAGTGTGACTGGCAATTCCTGTTTTCTTAAAGGTGTTATGGGACGTGAGAGAGACTGTCGCGGCACCCGACAGCGGTAGGGGAAACACACGTGAATTCGTCCCCTCCTTTCCAGACAGGAAAAAGGGCCGAGCACAAACTAGTGAAGATCACTTTGCCCTTTTATCTCCTAGGACAACCTCAGATCCGCCAGCAGCTATATGCTTGTACTGGGTGCTCTCTGAGGTGAGGGCCACTGAGTCTTATTTTCGTTCCTACGGCTCCTGGCCGCAGCTCTCCTGCACCTACTAGATCGGGAGGTGTCAGCTGAATGAATGAAAGGCTCGCAGGCACACTCTCTGGGGAAGCGTCGCGCTCCGGGAAAAGAGACCCTCTCTCGGGAGAAACGTCAAACTTGGAAGCATTCTTGCTCCGATCCCGCAAGCACGCAGGTTCGTCAAAATGTGGGTTTGGCAGGCCGAACAAAGAGTGGGGGAAATGATCGGCGCACGGCTTTTTTTTCGTTCTCGGTCTGGCCGTGCACTTTACCGTAAGCGCGCGAGCCTGACGCAGCGGGGCGGCCAGTGGGAAGTAGTTGGACCAGAGCGCCGGGCCACGGGAGCGGCTCCGGGAGGAGCCCGTCCGACCCTCACTCCGGCTTACGCAACCCGGGAGATGCACGTTTCGCCGCGTCCGAGACGAGAGATCAGAGCGCCCGGGGGCCCCACTCGGCTGCCCGTCACCGGGGGAGGCAACGCGGCGACCGAACTGTCCGAAACAAACAAGACCCGGAGGCTCGAGGATGAGGAGAGGCGAGCACGAGCGGAGCACCTTGAGAGCAGGCTGGACAAGGAACCGGTGCGGAACAGCCCGCAAGCCAGGGCTCCTCGGGAAAATCCCAGGGCAGGCTGGGGGGCTCGGAGCCGGGCGAAGAGGGGCAGGGTCCGGGTCTCCATGGAAACAGGAGAGGGGGGCTGAATACCCATCCCCATGGAAACAGAGGAGGGGTGGGGTCCCTGTGGCGACCCGCCTGGAGCCTCCGCTGGAAAACGCTTCGGGAGGGAGCCCAAGTCCCGCATCCCCGGCTAGTCCCCAGCCCCAGGCCGCGTCTGGTTTCGCCTTTTACCTCCGCGGCTCCCGGCAACAGCGGCAGCGGCAGCTTCTCCCCTCCCCAGCGGCACCATGATTGCCCCCACCTTCCCCGAACGTCACTTCCGCTTCCGCTTTCCGGAGGAAAAGAGGGTCAGCGGCTCCGCCTCCCGCTCGCGCTCCTGGTTGGTTCAGGCGGCGTGGGGGTGAACTCCGTGCTCCAATCAGCGCGCGGGGGAGGCGGGGCGGCGCCGGGAGGTCCCGCCTCCGAGGCGGTCCCGGCTCGGCGACGGCCGGCGGAGCGCCCCCGCGGCCGGGGGTCGGGCCGTCAGCCGGGCGGCCGGCAGCGGACGTCAATGGCGGGCTGTGGAGCCCGCGGCGCCTCCGCTCAAGTAACCGCGGCCCGGCTCGTCTTCCGAGCCCTGGCGGTCCCGGCCGCCACGGGCCGGACCCTAGCTGGCCACTACAGAGCCGGCTCCGGGCGGCCGGGGCGAGCCGGGAAGGCTGCCTGACGTTTCCGGGGTGCTCGCGGTGACCCCCGCTTCCCCTCGCCGGCAGTGACCGCAGGCGCGGAAGGAAGACGGACCCGAGTGGCGCGGCCAGCGGCGGTCCCGCCCCGCCGGAGGCCCCCGTCCCCGCTTACCCGCTCCCACGCGCTCCACGGACGCCCGGCGCCCTTCTTCCTCACGCCGGCGCCCGCACTCACTGGCCCAAGTTTTTCCCCCCCGCGGAGGACCGTGGGCTTCCACCGAACTCGCGCTCGGGCCGGCCAACGCCACCTACTGGCCATTGCGCTCCCTAACCGATTGCAGCCTACTGGCCGCTCGGAGGCACCTTCACGCCCAGGGGCTTCGGGGGGCACCAGCGCTAGAATCAGCGCTCTTGGGAGCGTACCCTCGATGAAGTCGGTGTTGTTGTGATGGTGTTTTTTTTCCTCTCGCTCTTAAAAAATAATAATAATAAGGAATTTCCTGCCTAAGTTTTTAAGAGGTCAAAGACTTATTTTTCTTTTGGAGTGATGCCTCGGATTGAATCCAGAACCTTACACATAAATGCAAGGAACATGAGATTATCACTGAGCCACAGCCCCAGCAGATTTATCTTTTCACTTGAGCAATTCGTTTAAGAAGAGCATTATAAGATTCTTTTTTTTTTTTTTTCGGGGTAAGATCAGGCTGCTTGCTAGACTCCCGTTGACATAGACTGTTTTTCCAATAAACTCATTCTCAGAATATTCAGTACAGGATAACACCCCCCCCCCCCAATGCACACATACATGGTCTGGGGCAAGAGGATCAGGCCATGGCTACTCATTTCTTGCTTGAAAAATGTGATCAGGGGCCACAGTGGTGGTACAGGGGGTAAAGCGTTTGCATTGCATATGTCCTACCCAGGTTTAATCCCAGGGACCCCATATGATCCCCTAAGCACTGCCAGGAGTGATCTTTGCGTGCAGAGCCAGGAGTAAGTCCTGAGCACTGCTGGGTGTGGCCCCCTGCTTCCCCAAAAGAAGAAAAATGTAGTCAGTCACCGTTGGCCACCTCTCACAAGACTTGCATGCATGAGTGGGGGAACTACATTGCAGTGCGCAGGGGCTACTCCCCACAAGGAGCTTGAGGGTTGCTGAGTGAGAAACATGACGTGCCAGGGATCAAACCTCAGCCTCCCAAATGCAAAGTATGTGCACCAGCCCTTTGCAAATACCTCCTTAGCCCCAGACCAGCTGTCCCTATTCTTAAGCCACAAAAGTCCAGCTGCTGAGAGCTTCCTTCTCAAAAAAAAAAGAAAAAAAACCGCAGCAACCACTACTGTTAAAAATACATTTATCATTAAAATATACACGAGGAGTATGTCATATACAATTTAAAGGATTTGTTGACTCAGAAAATCCCACTTGTTTCAACAGAACACCAGATTCTTCGATGCTTTCATTTTCAAGCCACTGTATTGCCTTCAGGGGGACGAAGTGAGTGGCTAGTCCAGAGTCCCAGCTGAGTAGGAAACAAGATGGTTTGCATATGCCTACATAAATGTCCTCAAATGGTGCCAGGCACATCTGAGGGGGGATGGACTGTGACCTGTTTACCCAGCACCTTCCTCTTGCATTCTTAGTATCCAACTCATTCTCCCTTCAGGACTCCAAAGTTCATTCAACTATCTGATCCTGGGAAGCTCAGCCCAAACTAGAGAACTACTAATATTCCCTAGAGGCAGGCTGGAAGAACTGAGTAGTTATTTCAACATTTTTTTAAATTAAAAAGAGGGGTGGGAGGAGGGGGATTATCTATCCAATTTGTTAAATAACTAAAGTTGAACACTGAACGTCAGTTTTATTCTGGTGGGCTTCCCCTGTATCTTCGAAGCTCACAGTAGCACTGAATGACAGCCGTGAGGAGAGTCTCGAGGAGGGGCTCAAGAATCCCCAGCTGCTACTCCTGTGTCCTAGGGGCCTCACATCCTCTGCAGGCAGCACTTGAGAAACAGGAGGGGCTGGTAACTGAAGGCTGCAAGTCGACTAGGGCGAGGCTAGAGGGGCTCAGGGTGAGTTGCAGAGGTACTGGTGAATAAATTCTTGTGCTTTCTTCTTCTCTGCCGTATCAAGCCTTTGGTGACCAGCTGGGTTTCGAAGCAGTAGGCTGCCAAATAAGCTGGCTGCATGGAAAACACAGAAAAGAAATGACTCAGCAAAAGAAGCACCCCCTTATTCTTTAGCTGCCAGGCGTGGGGGAAGGATGACCCAAAACAGTATTTTCTACTTGAATATTAAAGTATCAGAGGGCAAATAGTGCCTGAAGCTTGGGTTTTAGTTCTATTGCAGAGGATTTGGGGGTCTTCTTCCACCACATTTCTCCTTGCTAATCTTGTAGTTTGCAGAGAGGCTTGCCAAACACTCAACTGCTTACCCAGAATATTCTCATCCAAATGATTTTTTGCTGAATTTTTCAGCAGTTCTTGCAAAAATGCCATCAAGTAGTTGAAGACGTTTCTGTGGACTTCGGGAAGAGTAGAAATAACCTAAAAGAGGAAGAATTGGAATTTGTCTTTTTGTTCATACAAATGTGTCGAAAGCCTACTACAGTCCAGGAAGTGAGTACATAGTCCAAGTAGTTGACTAAGACGACAGAGATGGGTCAGAGCGATAGTACGGAGGGTAGGGCGTTTGCCTTGCAAAGCAGCCACCTGCATTCTATCCCACATAGTCCCCCAAAGCAACACCAGGAGAAACTCCTGGTAACCCCTGCACATCACTGAGTGAGTCCTCCCCTTACCCCGCCCCCCATAAAAAAAACCTACAGAGAAACCCTGATCCCTTACACCTGGCAAGAGTGTCAAAAGAGAAGTGCAAATCAAGCACTACAGCACATGAGAAGCCAAATTTCTGGGGCCAAACAACTACAACAGGGGTTTAGGCACTTGCCTTTGCATGTCACTAACTCTGGTTTGATCCGCAGCACACATATTGGCCCCAAACGCACATATGGCCCCAAACAAGGGCCCAGAGTCCCCTTCCAATCTCCTCAAGGCCCTTCCTCCACCAAAAAAAAAAAAAAAAAGAAAAGAAAAAAGAGAAAGAAAGAAAAGAAAACACCAAACTACTATGTTCTTGCAGTAGACTTATGAGAAAACAGGACACTTTAGTTGGGTCTGGGGGGGTGGAGGTACCCACATCCAACAGAGCTCAGGGCTCACTCCTGACTCTGTGCCCTGGCCTCTCTCCTGGTGGTGCTTGGGGGACCATATTCTGTACTGGGGATAAAACCAGGGTCAGCCACATGAAAGGCAACCACCTTAACCACAGTACTCTCTCTCTCTCTGGCCCTTTAAGTTGGGCTTTTAATATAAAACAATATTGAATTTGCAAGGCAAGAATGAGAGTACAATAGGGAAGGTAGCTTGCCTTGCATGCAGCCGACTCAGATTCAACCCCCAGCATTCCATATAATCCCAGTGGGAATGATTCCTGAGTACAAAGCCAGGAGTAACCCCTGAGCATTGCCAGGTGGGACCCAAAAACAAAACAAAACAAAACAAAAACAAAAAAAATTTTGGCAGAAGTAGAGCTATTCAGATGTGTGCTAACCGGAAAGAGTTGATAAAACTAGAATTCAGTGAGCGCTTCAGTTATTAGTATATCTGAATCACTTGGGAAACTTGCACAAAATATATCCCAAGAGAGATTCCAAGTTAGTGGCTGTGGGGTGGTGAGGCTCTGGTACCTGAATTATTAGCATGTTTCCGAGATGAATATGACATGGCCTGCTATATGTCTGAGCTGCTAGACCATAAAATGTCTTCTTTGCTTAAAAAAAAAATCATTAACTGGAACTAGGCTACCAAGCATGGTGTTTGGCTAATAGTGACAGGATGGGAGGTTCAGAACACACAAAACAGATCAGCAGAGGGAGAGCCTGAACGCAAAACCTTGAACCAAGGAAAGTGGCATAAGAATGGAAGGACGAAGATGGGTGCCAAATCAAGAGTTTGGGCATGTGGGAGGGGAAGGTGGGGGAGTCAGCCGTGACTCAGGTTTCTGAGTCACTGGGAGTTAAGGATGGTACATGAAAAGTAAAAAGGGACAGGGAAAGAAGAACAGGTTTGGGAAGAGAAAGAAGAGCTGGGTTTCAAAGACACACCACGTGAGGCTCTGGGTCCCCTCTGCTCTTGTACACCTGGACACTCCACACCCCCTCTCACCTGTTTACTTGCCGGGTAGTTGCCCGCACACTCCAAGCAGTGATGGTAGGCACTGTAACAGATGATGGGCTCTGGCAGGCTCTCCAGGAAAAGCAGCAAGGCTTCAGCGACGGAGTGATTGCTAACAGCTTTGGGCCCAGCGTTAAGGAACAGGTGAGACTGCGGCCCAGGGTTAGGAAAAAGCCCCGAATGCTGCCTGCCCAGTCAGGATCCCAACGTAACATCTTCACAAGGCCACGCTCAACTGCACTGAGCTACCGGAGTCCCTGTTGCTACACGCTGTAAAGTCTTCGGTTTTTTGTTGTTTTGTTTTGTTTTTTTTGCGTCACACCCAGCAATGCACAGGGGTTACTACTCCTGGCTCTGCACTCAGGAATTACTCTTGGTGGTGCTCGGGGAACCATATGGGATGCTGGGGATCAAACCCGGGTCCACCATGTACAAGGCAAACGCCCTACCCGCTGTACTATTGCTCCAGCTCCTGCCTTCTTCTGTTTTTATTGTTTGGGGGCCACACTCAATGGTGCTCAGAACTTACACCTTGTTCTGTGCTGAGAAGTCACTCCTGGGAGGGCTGTGAGGTCCATATGTGGTGCTGGAGACTGACATGGGATCAGCCCAAGAAGTAGTCTTTTTGTTGTTGTTGTTGCTTTTTAGGTCATACCCAGTGATGCTCAGGGGTTACTCCTGGCTCTGCACTCATGAATTACTCCTGGTTGTGCTTGGAGGACCATATCGGAGGCTGGGGATTGAACCTGGGTTGGCCGCTTGCAAGGAAAACGTCCTACCCGTTTATCTACCTGTGTTATCACTTCAGCCCCTGCCCCCAAAATAGTCTTAAAGAATGATATCTGAGGTCACAATATTAGATTCTGAGCCTTAAATTTTGAGCCTTAAAATATTATTCTTGGAGCTAAAGAGATCATACGACAGGTAAGGCACTTGCCTTGCATGTGGCTGATGAATTTGTCAAGCCCCAACAGGCGTGATCCCTGAGTGTAGTCAGGAGTAAGCCCTGAGCACCATAGGGTATGACTCAAAACAAAACAAAAAGAAAACAAACAAAAAAAGGGGTGAGTGATAGTATAGCAGATAGGGCGTTTATCTGGGTTGTGGCACCCATATGGTCCCCTGAGCTCCTCAGGAGTAATCCCTGAATGCAGAGCCAGGCCTATGCCCTGAGCACTGCTGGGTGTGACCCCAAAATCAAAACCAAACAGGTAAAAAATTCTCTGCTCAGGTTGGGTTGCATACATAGCATGCAGGAGACCTGGGTTTCATGTTGGGCACTGCATGGTCCCTCAGCACCAATGGGTCAAAACTGGAGCTTTTAGCTAGAAGCAGTCCCTAAGCAAAGCCCTCGAATTGTATATTCTTTCTCTTTTCTCATCTCTTATACCCTTCCCCTTTCCTTCTCTCTTTCTCTTTCTCCTGCTCCACCCCTGACCCCCACCTCCTGCACACACACACATGGATACAGTCGAGGTCTTCAGGATCTCCCTTATCCAAATAATCCCTGATATGCTCAAAATGCGACCTTATGCCTGGCTGTTGAAACAGATCTTCCTGCAAGAAAGTAGAAAGTCATAACAAGATAGTATCTCAGAAAATCAGCAATCATTTCCTAATCTAGAAATGTACTCATCAACTGAGTGCCACAAGAAACAGGGTAATGAGACCTATGAATCACCCTGTGAGACAATCTGATTTAGGCCTGTGAGACTAATTCATCTTGTTAGACCTTCCCTGATATGCCTGCAATAGGTGTTTATGGTGATAAGACCTATATCACAAAACGAGATACATTACAATCCAACATCAAGAAAAATTTAAAGGCAGTTATACTAACTTAAAAGAACTAACCAGGGCCTGGAGAGGTAGTACTGTGGGTAGGGTGCCTGCATGCAGTTAACACAGGTTACATCTCTAATACCCCATATAGTATCTAGAATCCCACTAAGAGTGACCCCTGGGCACAGAGGCAATAGTAAGCCTTCAACACTGCAGGGTGTAATCCAAAAAAGAACAAAAAGGATTGGGACAGGAGCAATAGTACAGTGTATAGGATACTTCCTTTACACATGGCCCAGCCAAGGTTCAATCCCTGGCACCCATTGTCACTCTAAAACCCACCAGAAGTAATCCCTGAGTACAGAGCCAGGAGTAAGCCCTGAGCATCACTGGATTTGGCTCTAAATTTATTTTTTAAAAATTAAAAAAATGAAAATAAAATAGGCCTTAACATAAATATGTGTTGTTTAATATGCCATCAATGTACCCAGGATATTTTAAAAAATTTAAAAATACTCCTACATTAAAAAAAACAAAATTTTAAAAAGGGGGGGGGGCTGGAGTGATAGTACAGTGGATAGGGTGTTTGCCTTGCACACGGCCGACCCGGGTTCGATTCCCAACATCCCATATGGTCCCCTAAGCACTGCCAGGAGTAATTCCTGAATGCAAAGCCAGGAATAACCCCTGTGCGTCACTGGGTATGACCCAAAAAGCAAATAAAATAAAATAAAATAAATAAAATAGTCCTTGGGGCTGGAGCAATAGCACAGTGGATAGGGCATTTGCCTTGCACATGGCCTAGCCGGGTTCAATTCCCAGCATCCCATATGGTCCCCTGAGCACCGCCAGGGATAATTCCTGAATGCAGAGCCAGGTGTAACCTCTGTGTATTGCCGGGTGTGACCCAAAGAGTCAAAAAAACAAAAATAGTCCTTAACATAAATATGTGTTGTTTAATATGCCATCACTGTATCCAGGATATTTTTTTTAAAAAAAACTAAAAAAATGGGGGCTGGAGTGACAGCACAGCATTCGCCTTGCACACGGCCAACCCGCATTCAATTTCCAGCATCCCATATGATCCTCTGAGCGCTGCCAGGAGTAATTCCTGAGTGCAGAGCCAGGAGTAACCCCTGTGCATTGCCAGGTGTGACCCAAAATGCAAAAAAAAAAAAAAAAATTTAAAAAATGATTAAGGGTAAGAGCAATAGTATAGCAGGAAATGCATTTGTCTTGCCAACCCAGATTCCATCCCCTGAATCCCATATGATCCCCCGAATATAGGAGTGATTCCTAAGTACAGAGCCAGGAATAACTCCTGAGCATCGCTGGGCATGGCTCAACACCTCACACATACCCCAACCCACCCCTAACCCACTCCTGCCAAAAAATTTTTTTAAAAAATGACCAAAGAAAACCTGAGGAATCATGGGCATAACTTGAAGGGCTGAGTACATGCTTTGTATGCAGGTGGTCCAGATTATGTCCCCAGCACCACATGGTCGTCAGCACTGATGGACGTGACACCAGCATCAAGCAGGATTAGCCCCTGAGCTGCTGGGTGTAGCTTAAAAATAAATTTTTTTAAAGGAAAAGAAAAAGAAGACCTCAAGAAAATATAAAACTATAGGGGCCAGAGTTATAGTACAGTGGGTAAGGAGCTTGCCTTGCACGTACTGACCCAGGTTCAATCCCTGGCATCCCATATGGTCCCTTGTGCAACGTCGAAGTGATTCCTGAGTGCAGAGCCAGGAGTAACCCCTGAGTACTGCTGGGTATGGTCCAAAAAGAAGAAGAAAAAGAAGAAAAAAACACACATATATATATATTTATAGTTCCCTCAATTCTGTCAGGAGTAAGCCCAGAGCACTGCTGGGTGTGACCCCCAAACAAACAAAAATCCAAACAAAAATCTATGATAAGATGGAAAAAAGTAAAAAGGCATCCTTTTTCACAAACTTCCGTGTTTGTGAAAACAAGACGATGTCAGTAAAATATATTCCTATCAGTCCTAGGATACTTTAAATTGTTTTATAAAATGACATAGTGTTGCATAACTGTGTTAACATCAATGTAAAATGTATTTCTCAGAGTTTACATCTGGAAGCACTACAGGGAAAACAGCAGCAGCAAAAAGAAAACAAAATAACCCAGCATCTACGAAGGTGACCTCTACAGCTTGGTGCCCTGGGTTTAAATCCCAACTCTGCTCCCTGCTTCATCCTCACTTTTGGGACCCTGACTAAGTATCTGATGTCTCTTTGAAGAGTGTTTGGTACACACACAATAAATGTGACCGAGGAAAAGGTGAAAAGGTGAAAAGAATCTATCATAAGGCCACATGTGACTTCAAAATGGTAGAGCGGTAGTAGACAGACAACAGTTTATAATAACCACCCTGGGGCTTCCTTGTATAAATGAGTCTGTGACCGCATGCGTGTG
Source organism: Sorex fumeus (assembly GCF_029834395.1). Taxonomy (NCBI): domain Eukaryota; kingdom Metazoa; phylum Chordata; class Mammalia; order Eulipotyphla; family Soricidae; genus Sorex; species Sorex fumeus. The sequence continues at coordinate 52,812,174 of NW_026606104.1, forward strand.
CAACCTCAGAGCCAGCACCTGTGCTACCTCAAAGAGCCAGCATGCCTGTGCCATCCCATATATCTAAGCAACAGCCCCCACGACAAAAGGAATTATTAATATAAGAGTAATTTTTTAGTGCGTGTTTTAACAAGTGATAAAAACTAAAAAGGGGCTGGAGCGATAGCACGGCGGGTAGGGTGTTTGCCTCACATGAGGCTGACCCGAGTTTGATTCCCAGCATCCCATCTGGTCCCCCAAGCACCGCCAGGAGTAATTCCTGAGTGCATGAGCCAGGAGTAACCCCTGTGCACCGCCGGGTGTGACCCAAAAAGCAAAAAAAACAAAAAACAAACAAACAAACAAAAAAACTAAACAATCTTGTGCCTGCCTAGGGGCAGGCTTGGGGATAAGTTGGAAACTAGGGACGATGATGGAGGGAAGGTCACACTGATGGTGGGATTGTTGTTGGAACATGGAATGCCTGAAACAGCTGTATTATGAACAACTTTGTAAATCGGGATATTTAAATAAGGTTAAAAAAAATGAGTCTGTGAAACAGACTGGACCCAGGAAACTTGTCCAAGTCACTGTAGAAGTCAGACTTCCTGACTCGGTCACCGACCAGTGCTCCATCTGCCACTCGGTGGCTAGTCAACAAGTTAGCCTCTCCCATTCCTGGAGCCAGCTGACACTGTGCAAAGACTCCAGCAGGGGGATAATGGTGCCGCCATCTGTACATGTGAGGCGAGTGCATCAGCAGCCTGATGGTGCCTTCAGACTTCTAGATACCCCAATATTGCTGCTGTGCCTTTGGCCAGACCCCAACAACTTGGAGCCAAGTTTACCAAGAGAATAAATGGCCAAAAGTTAGGTATATGGGAGACACACTCACAAACCACCTCCGGCTCAGCTATATAACTGGAGGCATGGCCTCTCTGGTTCCTGACTGAACTGCTTAATGGCCAGGATACCAGAGATTCAGAGGCAGGTCTCAGAACCCAGCGGCTTTTGGCAGAAACGCGTCCGGTCCCCGCAGTAGGTTATTGTTGCCGGGCCACCTCAGGGGGAAAAGGGTGCTGTCCCTCCGCCTGCTCCCCCTTGGTGGCTTGGTGGCTGCTATCCTCCAGAGGCCATTGGACAGTCAGGTTTGGGCCCACAGTGATGAGACACATGGGGCCTCATGGGATGGGACTGGAGCCAGCCCTTTCCTCCCAGCCCCAACCGGACCCCGGATAGCCGCCCATACACAGCCTCTCTGCTCCTGATCAAGCTGCTTAATGGCCATAATCCCAGAGACTCGGAAACAAATCTCAGAACCCAGCAGGTTTTGTCAGAAATCCCTCCAGATTTAAAATTGTTAAAATTTCGGAATTCCAAAATCATGTGGCCACTACTGCGGCCGCGTGACATCATATGTTATTCATAATCAGCAATAGAAAACAAATTGTCTACAGTTGTCTTTTTGGCAGATCTGAGTGTTGGGGTAAAATCCCAAATAATAATGGTGGGTCTGGTGTTGAAATATTGAATGTAATCAAAGTATAGAGAGAGTAATGTGGAAATCATTTGCTCCACAGGTAGGGGGAGCGTGTGGGATAGGGAGGTATACTGGGGTTTTTGGAGGTGGAAAATGGGCTAAAGGGACGAGTGTTTCATCACTGTATGACTGAGACTTAGACCCAAAAGCTTTGTAACTGCTCTCACAGTGATTCAATAAATAAATTTATAAAAAAGGAAAAAAAAAAAGTAAGGTGGAGTTCATGCCCAATTCAATCAGCCTAATCGATGGCCGAATAAATAGCAATAGTCCTACATTAAAAAAAAAAAAAGACTCCAGCTGGTTTCCTCCCTGGGAGGGCCCAGAGGCCAGCAGAGGGCACATGCCACCCTGTACAAGGCTGCCACGTATGGGGGTCATCGATACTGTATGTAAGAGCAGATCTCACAGCATTGGTGCAGGAGCCTTCCCTGCCCTCCGGTCACTTCCCATGGGGAGGGAAGGTTCCCTGGGACTTCACTCAGGTCTGGCTCCTTAACCACCCTCCTACCTGATCCATGGCTTTCCGATACAGGTAATCAACCATTAGCCAGAGCTCCTTGGGGATTTCTAGGGGTTTCTCTGATGCATTCCCATTATCTTCAGTCCGAAGTGGCATCAGAGTCTGAAAGGAAATAAAAAGGGTGGTAAAAAGGCCAGCCAGTGAAAGTTCTGCCAGGCATGCAGACAAGACACCATCAATAAATTATGGAAGAAGAGAAGAAGCATTTCAATTACCCTAAGCAAACACTCCACAGCCCCAAATCACAGTAAGGGGCATAATCAAGATACAAGAGTGATGTCTTGGGGTTGGAGCAGGTAGGGCGTTTGCCTTGCATGCAGCCGACCCGAGTTCAACTCCCAGCATCCCACATTGTCCCCTGAGCACTGTGAGGAGTGATTCCTGAATGTAGAGCCAGGAGTAACCTCTGAGCATCACCGAGTATGACCCAAAAAGAAAAAAAAAGTGATGTCTGAAAATTGTTTTTTTTTTTTAAGTTGGGAGGGTATTATAAGACATTTCAATGAAGCAAGAGAATTAGGCATCATCTTCTTAGAAAAATGATCCTGTCTATAGCAATTCACTGTCAAAACCAGGGCCAAGGGTTGGAGAGAAAGCAGAACAGGAAGGGCATTTGTCTTGCATGCATTGACCCAGGTTCAATCCCTGGCATCACACGTGGCCCCAAGAACTTCCAGAAGTGATTCCTAAGTGAAGAGCCAGAAGTAACCCAAGCACCTCCAGATGTGCTTACCCTGGCCCTGCCCAAAAAACAAACAAACAAAAAACCCAGGGCCTGTGTGGTGTGATTAAAAAATGGCACAACCTTAGGAAAAAAAAAAATAAGCTCCAGGTTGAATATTTACTCACCAAGTGAGTTCTGAAAACTCACTCTCCTTGTTGAAATCTGTTTTCATTTAATAATATAATGAAGAGAATAAAGTTGAAGAGTCCCTAACTGTGTGTGTGTTTGTGTGTCTGTGTGTGTGTGTGTGTTGCCATGTATAAACCCACGTATTTACTTCACCTTTCAGCCACATACCTGGCCCAGAATCTCTAACTTTTAAAAATAAAAGTATTTTTAAAAAGAAGGGGCTTAAGGGGCCTTAAGTGGATAGGGTGTTTGCCTTGCACAGGGCTGACCCAGGTTCAATGATCTCTGACATCCCGTATGATCTCCTGAGTTGGTCAGGAGTTATCCCTGAGCACAGAGACAGTGGTAAACCTTGAGCACATAGGGTGTGGCCTATAAACCAACCAAAAAAAACAAAACCAAAACCAGGGGATTGAGAGAAAATAAGGTAGTTAAGTCCTGTGCCTTGCAAACTGGCTGTTCCCGTTTGATCCCTAGCACCATAAGGTCCCCTGAACATCAACAGGTGCAGTGCTGCAAGCCCCCAGGAACCCCCAGGGTGGCTCAAGCAATTCTGGGCACTACACAGTCCACACAGCATTGGCCCTCAGTACTCAAATTGAATAGCTGGCCAAGAATCACTAGGCAGGGCCGGGGGTCTCCTAAGTACTGCTTGGGAAGCCCTTATAAATAGAGCATACCTACTGTCAGGTGTGGTCACCGAATACACCCAAACAACAAATGCTAACACTATTGTAAACGTGTTTCCTACAGGATAAAAATAAAGTCAAAAAATCTGCTGCAAGCTGTAAGACCCATAAGTCTTTTAGAATCTCAGAAAATTTAGTTCAGGACTATAAACAACAAAGTGATGATATTTGTTTTTGGTGGGGTGGTGGTGGTGGGGCCCACAACAGGCAGTGTTCAGGACTGACTCCTGGCTCTGTGCTCAGGGATCACTCCTGGTGATGCTCAAGAGACCATATGAGATGCCGGGGATCAAAGCCAGGTTAGCCACATGCAAGGCCTTACACTACATACTGTTGCTCTGCCTCAAGGATTTTTTAACAAAGAAGCAGGGGCCTTCTAGACTATTCAGTGGGCAGGGTGCTCGCTTTGTACACTGTTAAACAGGGTTGATCACCAGCACCACATACAGATCCTGATTCCTGAGCACAGCCAAAAACCAAAAGAATTTATTATTTTTTTTTAAAACAAGAGCCAGGAGGACAATATAGCAGGTAGGGCATTTGCCTTGCATGTATGTGGCTGACTCAGGTTCATCCCTGGCATCCCGTGTGGTCCCCTGAGCACAGCCAGGAGTAAGCCCTGAGCACAGCTAGGTGTGGCCCCAAAACCAAAATAAATAAATGAAGAAATAAATCCAGGGAGATAGCACTAAGCCTAGAACATACCTCACATGTGGTGAGTCCTGAGTTCAACTTCTGGGTACCTCAAGGCCCTCAAGCACTTTTGTGGGGAGACCAAAAATAAAAAACAATTTTTTTTAATGGAAAAACAAAGAGGGGCTGGAGAGACAGTTCAAGGGTTAAGGCTCTTGTCTTGCATGCACTGACTTTGGTTCAAATTACCACACCACACATGGTGCCCCAAGCACCACCACAGATCAATCACTCCTGAGCACAGAGACAGGAATAATCTTGAGCACTGCCAGGTGTGCCCCATCTCTAAAAAAAAATCATGAATAATAATAATAATTAAAAAATAATGATGTTCCTATTGTCCAGAAGCTTCATTATCTTGCCAGGCAGAGTGGGTATTTCTACTGCGCTGTTTCAAAGACTGAGCCATGAGGTGCAGCTTTTCCCATTGAGAAGTTTTCCCTCCCCAGGAATCTGGGCTGGCCCCATGACCTGCTGCTTCTGATTGTATCTGCACCAATGAGCCTGTGCAGGAGCAGAAGACTCCCTACCCTGCCCACGTCAGAGGCCACGAGAAGCAATAACTCATTGTTGTTTACAACAATGAAACCAGGGGCCAGAGCAATAGTACAGTGAGTAGGGCATTCGCCCTGCATGCCCCCAACCCAGGATTGCTCCCCCCAGCATCCCATATGGTCCCTCTAGCACTGCCAGGAGTGATCCCTGAGTGCAAAGCCAGGAGTGAGCCTTGGGCATTGCCAAGCGTGGCCCCAAAACTAAATCTGGTCCTATAGAAGGAGTGCATAGGAGTATCCTGTTTGACTGGCTTGGCTGCCCAACAGTTTAAGATGCTTTCTGCAGCAAGCAACTCACCAGTTCTCTAATAGTTTCAAGGGGCAGGTGCAAGATTGGCTTCTTCATGTAGCACAACGTATGGATGGGTGATCCGAAGCAACTGGGCAGGTAGTTCCCAGTCACAGACAAAAAGTAATCCTTCCCCCTATCCAAGTGCAAAACCAGAATGTCCTCAATCTTGTCTTCACCTGAGTTGAGCTGGGTGGCTGTGGTCTTATTTACAAAGAGCTCCAAGACAATCTCCACGTCAGAATCTGGAGGGGAATTTACAAAGAGATGGTGGTGGGAGGTCAAGAGGAAAGGAGGGAAGACACGAGGAGGGGAGAGGATCAGACATAAGGGAGATCAGGCATCAATCATTATGTGTGTGACTGCCTGAGTGGGTACCATTCACAGACACACCATCCTGGGCCTATGGCTCAAAACTTGGGGGCGCCCTTGAGCACCCGCCCTACTGAAGTCCTAGCAGTGGCACCAAGGGATCGACCCCACGCTTCATGAGTATTCTCTGCACAGACGCCAACCTGTGAATAATTCCAGATAGCCCAGTGTTCAGGCTGAGAACTCTGGGGTCTTCTCCGAGTGGAGGTGGTCAGCCTCCCACTCCTTCCTGTACTTCTGGAAGCCCCAACAATCACGCCCACCTCCCACTCCATATCAACTCATTGGCCCAGATCGTAGATCCTGGAGTCTTGGAATTCCTCAATACTGAAATTCCAGTAGGAGCACACCAAATTAGACAGGAGAGTAACACAGAAGCCAAGTAAACTAACAAACAAAAATAGTAACATGAAAGGCTTAACTAGCAACTGTCTAGTAAATGTCCTTAGATAAGGACTTAATACCTTGTGATAAAATAATTTCTACAAAAAATTGAATTTTTTATATTTATTGATTTGGGCTGGAGCAGTAGCACAGCGGTAGGGCGTTTGCCTGGCATGCAGCCAACATGGCCGACCCGAGTTCGATTCCTCCGCCCCTCTCGGAGAGCCTGGCAAGCTACCGAGAGTATCTCGCCCACACGGCAGAGCCTGGCAAGCTACCTGTGATGTATTCGATATGCCAAACACAGCAACAACAAAGTCTCCAATGGAGATGTTACTGGGCCCGCTCGAGCAAATCGATGAACAACGGGAGGGCCTTTACCTTTTATTGATTTTAATATTGGAGCTTTGTTATCTACTCAATTTCAACTCTAGAATTTATCAACAGTTGTGACTTTTGTCTAGAATGAATATTTAAAAAAATAATAATAAATCGGGGCCGGAGCAATAGCACAGCGGGTAGGGCATTTGCCTTGCATGTGGCTGACCTGGGTTCAATTCCCAGCGTCCCTTATGGTCCCCTGAGCACCACCAGGAGTAATTCCTGAGTGCAGAGCCAGGAGTATCCCCTGTGCATTGCCGGATATGACCCCAAAATAAATAAATAAATAAATAAAATATTTAAAAGACAACAATTACTTATGTACAGCGGGTAAAGCACTTGCCTTGCATGCAGCTGACCTGGATTCAATCCTCAGAATCTCATATGGCTCCTGAGCACCATCAGGCAAAATCCCTGAGTGCAAAACCAGGAGTAACCCCTGAGCATATTTGGGTGTGACCCAAAAATGAAAAACAATTTTAAAAATAAAAACACAACAATTATCTATGTGCCTGCCAGCGCATAAGAGACTCAAGGAGTTTCTAGGCTAACTGGACATAGAAAAAAAACAAAAACATGTTTAAGGAAACAAATAGGCAGATGCTATAAAATTCAAGTATTAAGTATCACAGCTCAAGTTAGAAATTATAATGGAAGGAGAAGGCATGGATCAAAGAAATTGTCTTAAGTAGGTCAGACAAAGACATCTGATCCGATAGAAAATATTGTGCAATTACCAGCTTGTGAATGGTCCACAAAACAGGTTTAATCCCTCTGCCACATCGCACAAGGCATAGCACAAAGGAGTTAGGGGAAGAAAACGGGTGGGACATTCCAGAGCCAGGTACAATGTCTGGATTACGCGCCCTGAGCCCTTCCCACGAGAGCTGATGGTTGGGGGATGGCTACAGTGAGGCAGACAGTGGAAGCAATTCCAGGAAATGGCAGCATCTGCTTCACAGCAAGTTTGTATTTTTCCGTGAAATGATGAAATGCATACATGACTGAGAATGCTTCTGAAACTGAACTCACGCTCCTCACGATTTTATATGTAAGTTACAGGTGGTTCATCCAGAGGGCTTCCAGAAAGCTTCAAGTAAACAAAACAACACACCCAGAAACAGCTTATTTAGTAAAAGAGCAGACAGAGTGGAATGTTCTCCAAACTGGCAACTGGGACTGAGAGGCCAAGACCATACCTGGCAGGAGGTAGCCTCTGCTGGGGTTGACGTTCAGCCACTGCTTACAGTACCACTTTTCGTCAGGCTTGTTGATGAATTCAAAATGACAGGGAACTTGTCCATTATGAATCACAAAGGTTTCTATTTTCAATTCCATAAACTTCACATTCTGAAAACAGAACTGAGAACCAGCCAGCGACCAGTTAGACTCAAGCCTACTTCTCAGAGACCCATTAGCCATCCCAGCAGGGCAATTCCATTCTGGCAAGAAAAAGAACCCACTCTTCCCAATCATCCCAATCTGCTTCAAATGTTTACCCGGGAAGCCTTAGCTACTATTTGAGGTTAGCTATCTGTGTTTAACCCAGAAAACTCAAAACCTCATGCTATTTTTTTTTAATTTTTAAAAAAAATTTTTATTAGTGAAACACCATGAGGTAAAGTTGTAGATTTACTATTTTTTGTGCTTGGGTTTCGACCATACAATGATCAGATACCCATCCCTCCACCAGTGCCCATTTTCGAAACCTCATGCTATTTTTATACATTTCCTAAAGGAATCAAAATTTAAATTTACATTATTTCTAAATTATCCTACAAGAATTCCACCCCCAGTCATAAAAAGCAAGCTCACCCTTCTGGTAGCAGAGTACCTGGAGGATTATAATAACTGCCCTACCATAAATCCCCATTTTGAATGAAGTCTTGGTATTGCCAATATTGAATGGTATAAGCTGTGGCTCTTCCTTCAAAAATCATTAGCTGTAATTTCATTTCTTCCACTGCCCATGATATTTCTCTACTGCCTTACTTCCCATCAACTCATGTATAGCCAAGAAATTCAGACTGCTAGTCTTGATCAAAGTTAAGGATCAGCTTTGGCCAAGTTAAACTGAGCCTAAATTTCCTGAGCTGGGGAGACAGCTCAAAGGACTGAGCCCCATGTTTAATCACTGGCACTACATGGTCAGTACCTCAGTACCAAGCCCGGAGCAGTCCCTGAGCACTGCAGGATGTGACCCCACAGCAAACAAAAATTAAAGCAGAACATTCAAAAGAAGGCAAGCACATTGCAAGAATATACACCAGTCACACTGTCACACTCAAACAAAACCCACTTAGGATCATTTGCCGTTATTTAACTAATGGAAAGCACATGTGTGGGTGAAACAGAGGAGTGACAAAGGGTTAAAGGCTTCTGGTTTAGAAGATAAGGAGATGAATATAACCTAAACCACCAACCCCTCCCTTCTCTGGCCACATCAGCTACACTTCCCCTGGAAGCAGCCATTGATAAAACCAGAGGTCAAGAGTCAGACAGGTGCTTCCCGGAATTCTGAGCCCTAGTAAATAAAACTAAAGTTCCACGAATAGAGAAGCCCGATGTCAATATGCTTGATCTGCCCTTGCTACCTCTCGCTTGGAGAGAGACACAGAAGGAATGCTGGCATTTTCCATCTTATCCAGGGAGCGAACAATCTCCTCCAGAGTCTTCCGGTAAATTTCTTCATTGACCACCCTGACCTGGAAGGTAAAACGTCAGACATTGAGCACTGGGGGGTGGAAAGCCCTGGAAAATAGAAGCTGTTAGGTGTACAGAAAGAAAGGAAAGCTAACTAGGATAATTAACAAAGAATTCCAGGCTGGAGAAATAATACAGCAGGTAAGACGCTTGCCTTGCATGTGGCTGACCCCAGTTCGATCCCTAGCACCCCACCCTGAGCACCACTAAGAGTGATCCCTAAGCTCAGAGCTAAGAATAAGCCCTGACCATCACCAGGTGTGTCCCAAAATCAAAACAGAAGATTAAAAAAAATTATGGGGCTGATCCTGGCACCCTATATAGCAGTCCCCAGTACAGAATCTTCTCAGGAGCAGAAAGAAGATACAAGAGTGAAAGCCCTCAGGGCCGTTCTGCCAAGTCTCCGGCCCCAAGTAAAGCTGCTCAGGCAGTCAGGCAGGGTCTCACTCTCTGTCATCTGCTGTTGCCAATGGGCTTTCCGCAAGAAACTTCTGTGGGGGTTGGATTTAAGGCAGTACTGAGCATTTCTTTTTTTTCTTTTTTTTTTTTTTGCTTTTTGGGTCACACCCGGCAATGCTCAGGGGTTACTCCTGGCTCTGCACTCAGGAATTACTCCTGGCGGTACTCGGGGGACCATATGGGATGTTGGGGATTGAACCCCAGTCAACCGCATGCTAGGCAAATGCCCTACCCACTGTGCTATCACTCCGGCTCCCTTATTTTGCTTTTTTTTTTTAAATTTTCTGAGCAAATTTTTTAGCCTGTGCTCCATCATCCAAAAATTTTGTCAGGCTTTCCCTTTTGTATTTTTTTTTTTTTTTGGCTTTTTGAGTCACACCCGGTGATGCACAGGGGTTACTCCTGGCTCTGCACTCAGGAATTACCCCTGGCAGTGCTCAGGGGACCATATGGGATGCTGGGAATCGAACCCGGGTTGGCCACGTGCAAGGCAAACGCCCTACCCGCTGTGCTATTGCTCCAGCCCCCTCTTTTGCATTTTGAATTATAAACACAATTTTTGTCATTTCCCATTAATAAAAAATTAACTACAGCATTCACTAGGCTTCTTTCAAACTCCCCTCACCCTCACAAGTCCTGATTTACTCTATCGGCATTCTTGAGCACTGGCCCCATAAAGAAACACAAAGTCACAGATGAGGAGCTACAAACAGAAAAGTGAGACTCAACATCACCAGCAGTCAGGGAAACGAAACCTAAAAACCACTAAATCTCTTTCTCTCTGTGTTTTCTCACGGAACTGACAGAAATGTGGAAGACAGATAACAGTCTCTATTAGGCAGGGTGTGGGGAAATAAGCTCATATGGAATTGGCAGAAGTGTGTAAAATGCGGAGCTACAGAGAAAGTATGGGGGTGAAGGCACTTGACTTGCATGCTACCAAACATGGTTCAATCCCAGGCACCGTAAGGTCCCCTGAGCACCTTACTGGGAGTAATCCATAACTACAGAATGATGAGTAAGCCCTGAACATTCTGGGTATCTCCCAAATACCACCTCCTGTGCCACACCCACAAAAAAAAAAAAGGAAAGAAAAATAAAACTGAGGAGGGATCTCAGTTGTATTTTTTAGGAGTGTAGGGAGTGAGCAATATTTGGCAATACTCAGAGGTTACTCCTGGCTCAGTGCTCAGGGGTGATTTAAGTGTTTTAGGCTTCAATGGTGAACTGCCCCTTTCCTCCTCCCAGTGAAGATTACTATGCCCTCGCTAACATCCCTAATTTGGTTAAAGTCTATCTTCAACCTTTCCTTTGTGTTGGATATTAACCCTAAGCGCTTTAGGCTTCACCAATGAATTGCCCCTTTTCTTCCTCCCAGAGGGGCTTAACATGCTCTTGCTAGCATCCCTAATTTAGTTAAAGTTTATCTTTAACCTGTCCCTTGTATTTCACCTCTCATTGTCACAGTTTCCCAAGTCAGTCCTGATCATTTATAAGCCAAAACTTTCTGGTAAGTCTGGACTTTGTATTTACACTATTTTGTATTTGAAGTGCTGTATAGTTGTACCTGCTTTTCTATTTCCCCGATAGTTTTTTTATATTTTACTATAGAGCAATGTTCTTTGGTTAAACACAGAAAGACCATTAATGCTATGCTTCTACTATTTGAGAGTTGATTGACTCTGAAGTATATCTGCTCCTGGCCTTAATTACTTTGTCATAATTAACTGCTTCAGGTTTTAGTTGCTTTAGTTCCTAACACCCCAAAAGGGAGGTCCTGATGTGGGACTGGGATGGACCTGGGGCAAGTGGCAAAGCTACCTGCCATGGAAATGAGACATTCCAGAAAGCAGAAATGCATGGTCTTGATGCAAACTGTTGCAACTCAAGAGACAGGACAGCCATGAGTAAGGACAAGCTGAACTGGCCCGAGGACTTAGTCTGGGATTTAGGGTTTAAAAGCCTTGTTTGCTCTCAGAGCCCAGAGAACTAAGTGTTGGGATCTTTGTCTCTTACTGTGTTTATCCAAACAACTGCAAGTATTGATAACTTACGCAACTAGAGGGAAAGATAAAAGCAATGTAGATATCTCTGGGAGACAGAGTGTCTTCTTGAGTTGATCTCCCCAAGAGAATTTCCTCTGCCAAATGTTTATCTATGGAAATGACCAATCACACCTATGTCCTTACCTCAACCCCCCTTTCAGATGTTCTATAAATATGCTAGCAACTCTGCATTTTAAATGGGCCATTTTCACCATCAGGCTGTGGTCCCCTGTCTTCCCGCTCCCCTGTCTCTCTGTTGGGGAGCCGTGGGGAGATGGGGCGTGGGGAGGTAGGGCGGCAGGGAGGCAGCTCTGGGCCACTGAATGCACACATGTTGCAGCAGCAGCCCCCAAAATTTATTTTGTGAACGCACAATAAGTGAGCTCCCACTGTACTACCACTCTGGTCCCTCAGGGGCCACTTCTGGTGGTGCCTGGAGGACCATAGGTGGGGCCTCCATTCCTGCGATCTCTTTTTTAACATCAAAAGCTCTCCCAGGACACAGTCTGGTCTCAGAGCAATAGGTACTACGTCATCTCTTTACAAACGAAGAAAAATATTCCTTCTATCATATGTAGAATGTGATAGAAGGTAAAATGTATAGAATGTGTTATTTGTAAATACACAGAAAAAGATATGGAGGGGCTCGAGCGATCGCCCAGCGGGGAGGGCATTTGCCTTGCACATGGCTGACCCAGGTTCGATTCCCAGGGGCCAGAGAGATAATACAGCAGGGAGGGCATTGCCATGCACACAGCCAACCCAGGTTTGATCTCTGGCACCCCATAAGGGCCCCTGAGCAATGCCCGGTGGGGCCAAGAGCCAAAAAAAAAAAAAAAAAAAAAAAAAAGAAAAAGGCAATGGGAGCTTCTGTGCTCTATGCATGTAGAAATACATAGAAGTACACCAATACAATTATTCATCTTTAATTAAAATGGCTTTTTAAAGGAGCTTCCTGGGCCCCAGAGTCCTCAGAGAGCTGAGTACATACTTGGTATGTGGGAGCCCAGGTCAATGGCTGTAAAATCTTATCACGCCGAAGGTTGTATGTTCACGGGCTCACTGGACGGCACTGTTTCACCGCCTGCGTTCGGTGCTCTTGAGCCACTGTGTGTGGCCTGGATCGGAACGGCTGTTGGCCAAGGGCCAACGGAAGAAAAAACGGGGGCCAGGCCGGTCTATATCAACAGTAGTTTATTCCAATCCTCTTCACTCCTGTCTTTCTCTGCCTCCTTCTCTCCTGGGCCCCAGTCTTGGAAGCTCTCTCCTTCTGGCTCTGACTCTGGATCTCTGGAGCCCGAGCTCTCCCACTTCTCACCCATTTTCAAGCTTACGTCTTAGTTTATATAGCAGTCACATAAGGCGGTGACATAAAGGTGGGTTGAATACTGACGAATCAACAAAGAGAGGTAAGACCACTCCTCCAGGAGATTAACTCAAGGATAAAATCTCATCTACAGAGATTACTTCAGATTACCAGGAGATCCACCCAAGGGTGGGATCCCAACAAGGGTGTGTTCTTCCTTCAGTTAGTAATCTACTTAAATAGTTGTAATAAATCTACTTCTAATATTTCTAGCAATGTCATTCTGTATGAGCACAGTAAGAGATATAAATTTAGTTTGGTTCTTCCTGAGAACATCTCACTATACATTTCGCAGTCCTCAGGCCAGGTTAATCTTCCTAGCTCCAGCAGGGTCCTAGTCTCGTCGTTACTTACTTTTGGATCATGACAGCATTTGTCTATGATCATGCCCTCAACTTATAGTTGAGTATCGTGGCTCTTTGGCCTGGCCCATTTCGATGCCAGGGTAGCTCACTGCTTGCCCTGGGTCCATTCAGTCCCTCGTCGGGACCCTGCTTTTGGGGTGCTAGGAACTAAGGGCAACTGAGTCAAGAAATCAGATGCCCAGGAGTAAATATTACTCGGAGTCAATCAACTCCCAAGTTACAAAGCATAATATTAACTGTCTTCCTGTGTCCACACAGAAAGGACATTGCTTACAATACAAGTTCAGTGTTCTTAGATGGGTGTGACCTGACAAACCTAAACTACTTGAGGAAGGACAAAAGAGTGTTATCCTACAAATAGCCACAGACCACCACAGTGATGGAGGAAGGAGACCAGAATTACCAGACGCGTCTTGGTTGTGAGAACAAAGTCCCTACAGAGCAGTTACGAGCAACAGGAACCTGCAGCCCACCTACCCCAATGTCAAACACTGAGCTGACAGGCTTGTGGTCACTGGTCTTCAGGGCCATGTGGCTCTGGTAACTCAGCTGCGTGATGTTCTTGCCTTTCCAGAGGATCCGGTCGCACCAGGCAGGAGCCCGACACTTCTCACTGAAAGGCAAAGTTTACCGTGGGAGCCTGCCCCACACAGCAGCGCCCCCACCCCAAGAGCATCTGGCTCAGCACCAGGATGGAGAGGAGAGCCTCTGCGTGCACGTGGCCCATGGTGTGAGAGAGCAGAAGTCACTCGGGCCTGTTCTCGGGGTCGCATGCGTCCCCTGGGGACCGCCTCATAACCATGACAGCTGGAAGCCAAGCATCGCTCTGAACGACTCTCTGTTCTTCACCCGCCTTTGGGGATCCGGTATGGGTCGAAAGAAAGAATCAGCTGAGTAGTACTCTCTGGTTTTTAAAAGTTGGTGATTAGGGGCTGGAGCAATAGCACAGCGGGTAGGGCGTTTGCCTTGCATGCGGCTGACCCGGGTTCGATTCCCAGCATCCCATATGGTCCCCCAAGGGCGCTGCCAGGGGTGATTCCTGAGTGCAAAGCCAGGAGTAACCCCTGAGCATCACCGGGTGTGACCCCCAAAAAAAAAGTTGGTGATTAAAGCCTATGGGGACGGGTAGGGGGCATGGGGGAAGCCTCAGCTATAAGGCATCTGCCTTACATGCATGAAGCTGAGAGCTTGACCTCAGCACTGCCCCTCTGCCATGAGCGATCCCAAGGCAAGGCTGTTGGTGATCCCTGGTACCACCCCCAAGTGACCAAGTGTGTGCAAGTCCCTACAGCCAATGTCATTGGGCAACTGCATCCACCAGTCACAAAGGGAAGGGGGAGGAGGACACTGTCTTCAGGGGTTCTGAATTCTTACTGCCTCTGTCCAAATTCTGGCTCTCTCACTTGGTGGCTTGAACAAGTTTACTTTAGGGGTTAGGGAGATGGTTTACACTGCTGCTGCGCACGCTTTGATGCGGAAGCCCAGAGTTCAATCCCCAACAGCACTTGCCAGCCCCACCCCCAAGTGCCATGCTGGGATTATCCCTTGAGCACTGCCAGGTGTGACACCCACTCCTCACCCCCGCCCCAAACAACTGAAACGAAAAGGAAGGGCCTTGAATTTTTCCATGCCTCAATTTCGGGACTTGTAAAAATGAGGATTAAAAAATAATATCTAACCTCAACAAGTTGTTGGGAAAGTTAAACGAAATCATAAAAATAAACTGCGTTCAACAGTGGCTGGAATTCTGTCAGCGCTGCTGAAAATGATCAACTACTATTGAGGGACAAGCTCAGTTGGCTAGAAGCATCTGATTCCTCTACCATAGCTGGAAAGGAAATAAATCAGTGTCAGGGAAGACGTGGAAGAAAGGCTAAGACAAAGAGAAAACACGCGAGAAGGCAGAGCCGAAGGGGCAGACGCAGAGAGGAGCTGTCTCACAGGAGAAGCAAGCACTGAGACGATGCCACAGGAAATCTGGCTGCTTCCTGGTGCCTTGAGGGTGTCTCTGAAAATACCTGAGTTTCCTTCCGCTCCACCAGCCCAAGCAGCCACTGACCTACCTGGTGTCCCAGTCGTTGGAGCCGGTGTCGTACTTATAGGTGGGCTGGAATGTGAGCTCCCCCTCCGTGAAGCCTTCAAAGACAGCCCCCGCAGCCATCTGAGCTCTCAGCTATACAGGAGGCGAGAGAAAAAGCCTCTCAGAATAAAAAGGTCACATCTTGACAGAGTGGAGGAAACATGAATCCGTGAACCCAACTCCAAAGGGAAAAGCCAAGGGGATGCTATTCTGCAAAATGCCCGAGTTTGCTGGGGCCGAGGGAGAGGGCAGGTGGACCACCCCTCGGCCACACTGGACAGCAGTTAATTAAGGCCTTGCTAAGAGTGGACCCAAACCCCAGGGCGTCTTATTGTGATGTCTCTGTGAGCATTAAGCATGGAGAGACAACTGTTTCTTCCCCTCGTCGTCAACGGCAACGAGAGAACTGAGTTTGTCATATTCATTACATAAACCGAGGAGACTCTGGGCCTTGGTCTCCCCAAGATTTCTAATAAAATTTACTTCCCGGGTATGCTGGGGGAAAAACAATAAACTTTCACCTTAGAACAGGGTCTGAAACAGAACATAGCTCTGTGAGAGGAAAAAACCCACAGGCGGGGTCGGAGTGGTAGTACAGCGGGTAGGGCATTTGCCTTGCATGCAGCCGACCTGGGTTCGATCCCCATCATCCCATATGGTCCCCCAAGCACCGCCAGGAGTAATTTCTGAGTGCAGAGCCAGGAGTAACCCCTGAGCATTGCTGGGTTTGACCCCCCCTCAAAAAAAAAGCAAAAAAAAGAAAAAACCCACAGGTGCCTCCTCCCCATGAGACCATGTTTTCTCCCTCTGGACTGGGGAAGAGTTGCAGTGCTAATGGTGGGGACAGGGTCAGCTCCCAGGGAGCAACAAGTGCCAAGTTACCCGAAACAGGAATTCCTAAAATGAAACTACTGAAGGAAAAGTCTCAGGAAATAATAAAGATGTGTTAGTGTACGTTGATGCCTCTTCAATGGGCAGAGCCAGAACTTAAAACCTTCCAGAAAGCAGAGAACACACAAACCGAGTGCTACTGCTTGAGGAGAGACCAGACGGGAAGGCGGAGGAGCTGGGTCTCAGACTCCAGGGAAATTAGAAGGTCTAAGCTCAGAACGGAGAGGTCATTATAGAACAGTTAGACAAGCAAAATAATGCTGAAAGGGGGATTAAACGGAATAAAAGTAACTTACCAAGGAAAAGAGCTGAAGAGGAAAATGAATCAATAAAGAGATTATTCCATAATGAAAGTCATGACAAAATGAGGGTTCTCCCCCTCCCCCCCCTTCAATTGACCTGCACTGGGGACTGAGGGGAGGAAAGATTTAGATTAGCAACAGAGAGACAGTTCAATGGACTGAGAGCATGCTGTATGCAGGAGGCCCGGGTTCAATGCCACGTGATCCCCTGAGCCAGATGCAACCTCTATTGATAGATACAGCCAAAAACAAGATTTATATTAATTCTATAGGAAGGTTTTAAAAGGAACAGAGAGACTAAAAAGAAAAATGAACTGACTACTTGAACAATTTTGAAATCTGCTGAGGGGAGTAAGCTGAGGAAAGTCAGGGTGCAACAGACTCCACTTGTCCCGTGAAAAAAGCTAATGTGCTAAGGAAAACTCAAGCCCCAGCCAGGGTGGAGAACAGCAGGTTCCAGAACTGATTCCTCTCAGGACTGAATCACTCAGGGAAAGAGCTGTCATTCAGTGAGGAGAGGGAAGGAGAGAGCAGAAGTCTCGCTCAAAATTAAGCCAATTACCTTAAATGTATCGGTTCTTCTTTGTGAGAAGCTTGGGACACTTTTAACCCCAATATGGATGAATGAATGAATCAACGAATGAGTCAATGAATGAATGAATCAATGAATGAATAAACACGGGTAAGAGTGGCTCCCAAGGGAGCCGAGTGCCTCAGAGAGCAACAGAGAGACAAGAGGAAAAGAAGGAGCAGAGATGAGAGGAAGAAACGCAGACCGCCAGCTCTGCAGGAGAACTCCCCGGCTGAGGGGCTGAGGTGGAGGTCAAGGAAGAAGGATGTGAGGGGGGAAGCCAGGCTTCTCTGAGTCCTCTCAGGGAAGGTGCAGCTGCCTGAAGAGGGCGCAGTGGCCAACGGTACCTGATCATACCCATACAGGGTTTGAAAGGCCTTCTCTTCGATCAGCTTTTTCACTTTTTCCACATCCAGCTCTTCTATCCTGTAGTTGAGGTCCCCCAGCCACAAGATCACACTGTGGGGACAGAGCACAAAGGTCACAGGTTTGTCAGGGGCTTGGCCTGTCCTAGCCAGCTTCTGACAGAAGATCCCTGGGGCTCAATCTCTTGGCAGCCGGAAGCTTGATTTTGCTCCCACTAATCCATTTAGTACCACACCTAACACACGCTTTACTTAATTAGCTTGGTCCAAGTCCCTTATAAAAAGCCTTGAGTTCTCTTTGGGAACCTTCTTACACAGCTACAAAGGCAGCCTGACAAAATCGCCAAGGCCAGGACACTTCACCTCATTCCTGGGGGGGAAAAAATCAATCAAGTCCAAGTATTGAAAGCAATGTTGATCTCCCAGGGACCCAAACCAGGCTGGGGCGTCTACCTTGAGAAACGCACTCTTGGTCACCTTGATTTCCAGATTCGAGTCCCTCTGAAACAAAGCTCGACCTTCCCACTGGGGCTGGGCAGAACCACCACCATGTCTGCGCTCAGCTCTTTTTTGCAGTGTGATAGGTGTTCTACCATGTTCTACCATATCTGCTATGGGGAGGAAGTTAACCGGCAGCCCCCAGATGAGCCTCTAAGTTGGACACCTTCTAAGTCCAATACTGCTCCCTGCCTGAGACCAGTGATTGGGCCATTAGAGAATCCGTACAATGGTCTACACACCCCAAAGGAAACGCAGCCGCAAATTCAGAGCAGGGAGACAGACACGCACGCCGCAGTCTCAGCCACGATGCTGCAGGACCAGCAGGCCAGAAGGCTCCCTGGCAGGTTCCTGGGAGAAGGAATGCCACCCTGGCAGCTTCTAGGACACCAATGAGCTCAAGAACGCCCCACTGCCACAGTGGGCAGGATGAGAGGCTGGCCTCTAGGTCCCTGGCAGGCCCCGTGGCCCATTCTTTATCAATTACGTGGCACAGGCTTCATGCATTACCTTTAAGTCTGCCATCCTTCTACACCCTGACTTTAGACATACAGGAAGCTTTAGAGACAAATGGATAAAGAAAAGAGAAAAGTCAGCCGAAGATGAAGATGCTCTAAGGATCCGCAGCTATAATCCTCTAAATTAGGTGTAAGACTTAGGTGATTAGGTGTAAGACTTAGGAAGGCAAACAAGGCATCCCAATCCACAATTACATATGCTTTGAGAAAGAAAAGATGCATCAAATCCTGAAACACATTTCTGGTGGTCTCTCTTTATTTGCTTTCCTCCTGATGGATCAAGGCAGGCCCACCCTAGAACCAATCTTAGACGCCTTCTAGGGACAAGCGATGATGACGATGGCACATGTAGAACTAAGCATTTCCAAGAGATACGATTCACCTGGAACTAAGCACGAACTAGAGTTCTGGCTCCAGCAGTGGGCAGCCTCTGGCCAACCCCACCCAAAGGAAATGAGAGTCAGGGCCAGGAAACAACTCACAACGCTGGAGGACACGTTTCGCCAGTGGGAGCCCAATTCAGTCCCTTAGCATTGCCAGCAGGTATCCCATGTGCTGGGGGCTGTGTCCACCCCACTCCCGCAAGACAGCACCCATCGCTCTGTGCCGGCAGAGCAGTGAGTCAGTGGGGAGAAGCCTGGACTCACTCGTGCCTGCTGATGGTGAGCGGAGGGAGGCTGGGGTCGGCCTGACAAAACTGCATCCGAGAACAAATGTCCTTATAGTCCTGGTTCCTCCTCTCGTACTCTTCTGTGTGGGCTGCCAGGTGAGAGTTCACGATGCAGATGCTGGTATTGTGGAGCTGGAACCTGATGGCCACACCTCCTTTGTTACCCTAGGGAAAGGGCCCCCCCAAAATCTAATTCACAACTTGACCGTGTCAGTCATTCCAACCTGCAAGCTTTCGTGGCTGGAGCAATAGTAGAGCGGGTAGGGATTTGCCTTGCATGCGGCAAACTTGGGTTTGATCCCCGGCATCCCAGTGACCACCCCGAACACTACCAGGAGTGATTCCTGAGTGCAGAGCCAGGAGTGAACCCTAAGCATCACTGGTGGCCACTGGTGTGGCCCCCAAACAAAGAAAAATAACCAACTTGAAAACTTTCAAAAGGTTTTCCCGTAATAATAAGAAAAACATAACCTCAAGCAATTTGGGGAGAGAGGCAAGGCAGAGATGTTACCCTCATTTCACAGACACAAAAACCAAATTCCAGAAGGTGAAAGGACGAGCAGTCAGAGGCAGAGCTGAGCATGTGTGCCACGAAACCACAAGCCAGCCACATGCACTCCTTTACCACATGCAGCTAAGCGTCTAACGTAGATACTACGACAGCACCTGAAGAGCTTCAGGGAGAGGAAGCTGGGCTGGGGGGACAGCTCACAGGGCTTGTGCACGTGCTGAGCATGCAGGGGGCCCAGGCTCAATCCCTGCCACTGCATCACCCCCCAACCATCACCAGAAACAACCCTCAAGCTCCCAGCTGAGCTCTGCTGGGTGTGACCCAACCTTTGTGGCCACCCCCTCATCCCAAAATAAATAAAGAAGAAGAATTTGTAAACTATTGGCATGCTTTCTTTCCTGTGGGGACCCGTCATATTTCCCGCAACATTTTTTCATGGATTAGACGGGAAATCCAGCTAGCGACCCTAGAGAGGGATGCACGTGAGGATCTGAGCCAGCTGAGCAGAGCAGTCACTGCTGAAACACAGCCTTTAAACAGGTTGCTGAACCTAGCCTTCTGGTCAGGCCTCACCCTCAACCTGGTACAACTGCACTCATTACTGCAGTGAGACGGTGAGATGCAGGGCCAAAGGCTTGGGGACCGAGGCCTCCAATGCACCAGATAGACCAACCAGAAACTTACCATCCTGCCCATGATTCCTGTCCCCACCGTCTCAGCTTCCACTTCTGAGACGTGTGCTGCATGTTCCTGTTTGACATAGAGCAGAAGCATAATCCCAACCAGTCGGATGAGCTTCACCTGGACAAGGAAGCCAAACATACAGGCCACGGTGTTAAACAGCAGTCAGGGAGCTAGAGAAATAGTTCAACAGGCTGAGCACATGCTTTGCAGGCAGGAGGCCTGGGTTCAATCCCCAGCAAGGCATGGTTCCCTGAGTACCACCAGGTAAGTTCCCCCTGCAAACTAAAAAAAAAAATATATATATACAAAAAATAAATAGGGGGAAAGAGATAGCATAGCGGGTAGGGCACTTGTCTTGCACATGGCCAACCTGGGTTCAATCCCTGGCATCCCATATGGTCCCTCAAGTCCTGCCAGGAGTGATTCCTGAGTGCAGAGCCAGGAGTAACCACTGAGCATCACTGGGTGTGGTCCAAAAACAAACAACTAACAAAAATAAACTTAATAAATAAACATTGAGGGGGCTGGAGCGATAGCACAGCGGGTAGGGCTTTTGCCTTGCATGCAGCCAACATGACCGACACAGGTTCGATTCCCAGCACCCCATATGGTCCCCTGAGCACCGCCAGGAGCAATTCCTGAGTGCATGAGCCAGGAGTAACCCCTGAGCATCACCGGGTGTGACCCAAAAAGCAAATAAATAAATAAATAAATAAACATTGGGATGGAGAGATAGTACAGCGGGAAAGGCTCTTGCCTTATATGCAGCCTACCCACGTTTGATCCCAGCTTCTCCTATGGTTCCCCTGTGCACCGACAGGAGTGATTCCTGAGTGCAAAGCCTGGAGGAACCCCCAAGTATTGCCGGTTGAGGGCCCAAAACCACACCAAGCCGGGTGCCCTCTGCAGGAAGACACAGGGGAGATGACCTGTCTGACACACAGGGGCAAGCTCTGTGATAACCTGAACCTCTTGCAGTGCCCTGGGCTACATTACTCTGACACAGGGGGGCCCTTCTGCCCTTCTGAAGCATCTGGTACTGCGAATGGCAGGTGATCAGGACTGGTTATGATAAAAGGTTACAGAAAAGTGGGAAACTATGGTTAGAATTGCCCTGCTGGATCACATAAAATTAACAGATGACTGATTCTTCTCTTACCTTTGCATATTTGGCCTCTGGATGAAGAGCCTCTGATACAGCTTTAAACCACTCTTCCTCCTTTGGGGCGTCGTGGAAAAAAAAGGCTTCTTTACTCAGATCGAGTTCCTGGAACCTATTGGGAGAAGCAACAAGTCAGACAGTGGAGAAAGGGGATGAGCAAGATGACACATTATCAAACTGATGCAGGGGCTTAAGTTTTTATTTTCTAGCTACACTGCTGGACCCTCACGAGAGAAAAAGAGGGGCTGGAGCGATAGCACGGTAGGTAGGGCATTTGCCTTCGGTTCGGCCAGCCCGGGTTCGATTTCCAGCATCCCATAGGGTTCCCCAAGCACCGCCAGGAGTAATTCCTGAGGGCAGAGCCAGGAGTAAACCCTGTGCATTGCCGGGTGTGACTGGCAAAAATTAAAAAAAAAAAAAAGAAGATGAAAGAAAGAAAAAGAAACTTTTTTTTTTGGCGTTGCTGGAGATGAACCCAGAGCTTCACATATGGGAGGTGAATGCTCTATCACTGAGCCAAACACCCCACCAGAAAAGGAAACACTTTGAGCCAGGTTGCTAAATGACAAGGAACTCTCGTAAGAGTCTACTTTCCCTCCACAGTCAGTCTGTGAAGTCGTTGGAAACATCTTTATGTCACCTCCAAGGTACCAGTTATAACACAGTGTAGCAAGGGAGTTCCAACCCAGATCTGCATAAATTCCAAATTCTAAGTCCTCTCCATTTTACCATGCAGAACTCTTTGCTGTCCCGTCTCTACCAACAATGCTTAGTACAGTGGTGAAAAAAAGTGTGGTGTCAAAAGGGGGTAACTGACAGAATCTTTGTTTTGAAAAAAGCTAACCTTCCTTCCCTGGTAAAAGATATTTTTGCTTTATAACCAGCTGGAGCGATAGCACAGCGGTAGCGCGTTTGCCTTGCACGCAGCCAACAGGGCCGACCCGAGTTCGATTCCTCCGCCCCTCTCGGAGAGCCCGGCAAGCTCCCGAGAGTATCTCGCCCTCACGGCAGAGCCTGGCAAGCCACCCGTGACGTATTCGATATGCCAGACACAGTAACAACAAAGTCTCCAATGGAGACGTTACTGGGCCTGCTCGAGCAAATCGATGATCAATGGGAGGGCCTTTACTTTTTACTTTACTTATAACCAGCAAAGTGTTGAATGTCTAAGTGATGAAATTCAGCTCAAGGTCCACTGACTTTAACAGAGGATCGCACTGAAAATGAAACATTAGATTAAATGCTAAGCACATCTCTTCCTAGTTCTAGGAATTTGTTTACAAGAGAAAAGGAGGATAGGAGGAAAGCCACCAGACAGAAAAGCAGCAATTAATAAGCACATGGGCATTGCAATTCTGTCACCTGCAGGGGAAGACTCTCAGAGTCATGGCCCCAGGTGAGAGACAGCCCTGCCAGTGCCTGTCTGCTCTGTGGAAGGAGAGGGGAGAGAAACGCTTACCCTACACAGTACACGTCTGGGGCTTGGATTTCATCGCAGAGCCAGGGCTTGAGGCATTCTTTGGGGGACTGACCGTTCACGTTGTATGTTCCCACAAAAAACCTGTCACCAGAGAGAATCATCAGTCACTGGGAAGGTCTGTGGAAATGACAGAAGAAAGCATTTCACGATGATTTGGACGACGTGTTGGTAGTGCTGGTGTGGAATTTAAAACATAAGATGTTATCTAAGGTAGACACTGCAGGAGCCGGAGAGATAATACAAAAGGTGCCATGTACGCAGCTGACCTTGGCCCAGTCCCTGACACATATAGGCCTCCAAACTCCCCAGGAGTGATTTCTGAGTGCAGAGCCAGGTGTAGCCCCAACACCCCTAATGCCTCCCCCGAAAAAATAATCTAGCAGAGAAGCAAGCTGCCGTGGTTTGGTTACTTTTATACCTCAAAGAGGATAGGCCACTCTAAACCTCTGAACATTCCTGTTATATTTTGTTTCCCTTTTTTTTTTTTTTTTTACTTTTTGGGTTACACCAGTAATGTTAAGGAGTTACTCCTGGCTCTGAACTCAGGAAATTACTCCTGGTGGTGCTTGGTGCTCAGGTGACCATACAGGATGCCAGGGATCAAACCCAGAACACACCACGTGCAAGGCAAATGCCCTACCCACTGTACTATCGCTCCAGCCCTGATTTTGTTTTCAAAACGGTTGCCTCCATGGAGATAGAGTCATTTACAAGAGCACTGATATTACTGTTTTGTACTTGCAGTGCTCCTACACCAAGCCTACTACCACAGTGTCAAGACCCCTCCTCCACCATTATCCCAAGGCCCCATCCCCACTGGTCTCTGCATCCTCTGTTCACAGTGGTGCTGACAACATCTCAGGGCCTGTTTCCACTGGGGACTACCTAATCCCTTGCTTTACTTCCTGCTCTTCTGCATATGAACAAGATCACCTTCTGTTTGACTTTCCCTTTTTCTCTTCACTGAGCATGACAACCTCCAGTTCCATTCATGTTGCAGCCAACTGCAAAGTTTCAACTTTTCTCACAGCTGAGTACTATTCCACTGTGTATACAGACCCTTATTTCTTATCCACTCACTGTGGGGAAACTGGGTTGTTTCCAGATCTTGTCTACTGTAAGGATGCTGCCATGAACAAGAGTACAGCACGTTAGGGCACTGCATGCAGCCAACCCAGGTCTGATCCCTGGTAACCCATCTGATCCCCCAAGCCCCACTAGGAGTAATTCCTGAGCACAGAGTCAGGAGTAATCCCTGAGCACCACCAATTACGGTCCAAAAACATAAATTAAACAAAAACAAAAACAAAAAATTTATTCATTTAACTTCATTATCTTGCCTAAAAATATTACAAAACACCAGCATCATTTGACCGAAATTTAAATGACTTTCTTCAAAGGCCCAGAATGATGGAGGGACACACAAAAATCAGGACACGGCTCCTTCTGCAGGAAGTGCTTCAAATATTCCTATCGCTCTTTGAGAGCTACGTCACTCGCAGTCTCCCGGCCCATCTATGGAACCTGATCAGAAAAGGTAGCGGGTAGGGGCTGGAGCGACAGCAAGCAGGTAGGGCGTTTGTCTTGCACGCAGCTGAACCGGGTTCAATCTCAAGCATCCCATATGGTCCCCTGAGCACTGCCAGGAGTAATTCCTGAGCGCAGAGCCAGGAGCATCTCCTGAGAATCACCTGGTGTGACCCAAAAAGAAAAAAAAAAAACTGGTCAAATCCCAATCCTACTCCCATTCACACAATATAAAAATATAAATTTGTAGCCACTAGAATGAGCTCAATAAATGTTTTTTTAAAAAAAAGAAAAACAAAAAGCAGAAGGTAAAGCCCCATTCGTGACACGTGAAAAGGAGCCACTCAGGCGAGGGTCTCTAACAGGCGGCTCCACGGGCACCCCACACCTGGGGAAGTGGGTGCTGAAATGCAGAGGGCTGAATGATCATATTGCGTGGCCAACAGCCCGAAGCCCAGTGAGCTACCTGAAGTTCTGGATGTAGGTGTAGTCTTCCTCCCTCTGCACCAGCTGTGACTTCACCATAGTGTCTCGCAACCCGAACTGCTGCACGGACAGCATATGAGCCTTGTCGGACACCGTGACTGTGGAGGAGCGAACCATCTCGGAAATTTCAGACTTGGTTTTGGTCTGTCTAGAAAAACAAAAGAACATTATCTCATTTTGGTGAGTCCTTCAAGACTGCGCGAATACAGAGCTGTGAGTTTCCACACACAAAAAGCCCTCTGCAATCCAGAAAAAGGAGAGACCATCAAGCAAAACTCACTGTGAAGACACTATTTCTGTGTGAACTTAAGTAAACTGATGTGCCGTTGATCATAGACTGCATGGGTGCCAGAGACTTTCTGGTCACATGATCACAAACTCTCAGACCAGAGGGAACTTTGGGATCGAAGAGAATCCCTTCATATTTCAAAGGAGAAAAATGAGCCCCAGTATCATCAGGGATCCCCCCAGCGAGAAGGAGGCACAGCAGGAATTAGCACTCAGACCTGGTAGAGCTCTTTTTGGAGCATGCGTTTCACACCTATAAAGCTATAAAACTTATCCAGGTCCTTGGATCTTGATAGTTCTGCTGTATCTAAAAGGTAAAGGCCCTCCCATTGATCATCGATTTGCTCGAGCGGGCCCAGTAACGTCTCCATTGGAGACTTTGTTGTTACTGTGTTTGGCATATCGAATACTCTCGGTAGCTTGCCGGGATCTCCGAGAGGGGCGGAGGAATCGAACTCGGGTTGGCCATGTTGGCAGCGTGCAAAGCAAACGCCCTACCGCTGTGCTATCGCTCCAGCCTGCTGTATCTATTCCAGAGGAATAAAAATAAGAGAAAAAGGCAATAAAATATTGTATTTTGTTATATTTATATATTTTTAATGATCACACTAAAAATTAAATGCCAGGTTTTTTTTTTAAGTGAAGTAGTCCATTTAAAGAAATTCACTTAGAGAAATGAGAGGGCAGGAGCAAGAGAGATTGTGCAGCAGGTAGGGCACTTGTCTTGCACGTGGAAAACTGAGGTTTAGTCTCTGGCACCCTATACGGTTCCCCGTGCCTGCCAGGAGTAATACCTGAGCGCAGCCAGGAGTAAACCCCTGAGCACTGCCACCCCCTCACCCACCCCAAACCCCAAAGAAAGAAAGAAATGGGAGAGCAAAGAAAAATGAAGAGAGAATGGTTCACAGAGAGAAAGAATATGGATTTCTCTAGAGTGGAAAAAGGACTTTGGGAGGGTTATATACAATTTTTCCAAATTGCCTTGGCTTGGAGTTCTCTGCACACATGAGAATGTGGGTGACTTAGTGAAGTGGAGAGCGAGGGGGGCAGCCTTGAGCAAACACTGCTTCCACCTCTCTACTGGACCCACCAGGCCACCAGGGAAATGCCTGGTATGGGTTAGGACTGGCAAAGTGTGGATGAGCATCTGTGAGCACCTTGCATCTCCCTGGTCCCCTGAGGAAGCCATCAAGCTGCATCGGAAGGCCACTTTTTTACACAGCCCAGGAGCTGGTCCCACCACCTGAGTTCTTGGGGAGCCGTGGACCCAGGCTGAAGCAAAAAGTCATTCTTTGCAGGAAAAGTAAAAGTCAGTCCTCCCCTTGGCACTGGCACTCCAGGTCTTTCCTCACAGAAAATGTTTCAGGAGGAGGCAAAATAGTGAAAAACAATTTTTATTGAAAACTAGGTTTTACATTTATTCTTAGACTTTTTTAATTGAATCACCATGAGAAACAGTTACAAAACTGTTCATGATTGGGTTCCAGCCATACCATGTTCCAACACCTGTCCCTTCACCAGTGTACTTCTCCCACCACCAATGTCCCCAGTTTACCTCCCATCACCTCTTTCCAGTCTGCCTCTATGACAGATGCTTTTCTTCTCTCTCTCTCTCTCTCTCTCTCTCTCTCTCTCTCTCTCTCTCTCTCTCTCTCTCAAAGCTAGGAGAAAACTATGTTCCTTATTGCTTAATTGCATAACTAAAAGACTGACAAAAAGGACAAAATAAGAACATAGTACTAGACCGAGAGACAGTACAGGGGTATGCATGTGGCTGGCCCAGCTGAACTCCTGGAACAGCATATGGTTCCCTGAGTACAGAACTGGGTGCAGTTCCAGAGTACCACAGGGTTTATAAGCCCAACAACTCCCCGACCTCCTTAAAAAAGAAGGTGGTACTGTTATATCTTGACCACCTGGTTCTGGCTAACAACTGTAGAGGCACTGGAGTTCAAGCAAAATATACCAGCATATCAGTAACATACTTCGGAGTAAATAAAAATAGGAAAAGGAAGTATTTTTACACTCAGAAAGCTCCTAAAAGAATGGGAGGGCATTCCCTTTTGTTCTCTCTCTCCTTTTGGGTGCTGTGGTTTGCAAAAGAGGCATTGAGTGGCAATCATATGCGGTCTATAGTCTACTTTCAGCATGCATCTCCCATCCTGGGAGGACCCTCCCAACACCCCTTATTTGGTGCTCCCTTCTCTCTCTGAGCTGCCTTTTCCCCTAGCATGTGCGGCTGGCCTCCAAGTCATGGAGTGAACCTCCTGGTACTTATCTCAGCTATTCTTGGGTGTTAGTCTCCTATTTTGTTACTTTATGTTCCCCAGATGAATGCAATCTTTCTATGTCTGTCCCTCTCTTTCTGACTCATTTCGCTTAGCATGATACTTTCCATGTAGTACCACTTGTATGTAAATTTCATGACTTCATCTTTTCTAACAGCTACATAGCCTGCCAGAGAGTGGGGGGGGGGGGGGGGGTATGAGGGTGGGAGGGATACTGGGATCAGTGGTGGTGGAAAATGGGCACTGGTGGAGGGATAGGTACTCGATCATTGTATAACTGAAACCCAAGCACAAAAATTTATAAGTCTACAACTGTACCTCATGGTGTTTCACTAATAAAAAAATTTTTTAAATAAAATTTAAAAAATAAAAAAAAAGAATGGGCGGGACAATGGGGCTGGAGATAATATTACAGTGGGTAGGACACTTGCCTTGCATGCAGCCAACCCAGGTTCGATCCCTGGAACCCCATATGGTCCTCTGAGTCTGCCAGCAGTGATCCCTGACCTCAGGAGCAGGAATAACTCCTGAGCACCACTAGATGTGCCTCCCCACCCCTCCAAAAAAAGTATGGAAGGACAAGCACCACAGGGTGGCCCCCAGCATGCAGGGTCCAAGCGATACCCCATCACCAGGTTCACACTCTCAGGACCCCTGAATACTGGCTGAGGAAGAAATGAACTCCTTCCCCACTTCACCCCCCAGATGACAACAACAACAACAACAAAAGACAGAAGAGAAAACTCAAAACGTTTCTGCTCTTTTTTCTTCCTAAGTTAGAGCCAGGCTGCCAACTTCAGATCTTAGGTCTGGCAATTACTAGTTGTGGGTATTGGGGAAGTTATAAATAACATCTCTTCACCTGAGTTTCCTAGACTGTACAATGGGGGAAGACAATGATAACTCTTAGGTTAGAAGAAGTCTATGTAATTGCATGGTGTTTGGCATATACAGCAAATGACAATAAAGTAAGAATAAATAAGAGAGCCCGGGAGAGTGGGCATCATCCCGCACAGGAATGACCCCAGCTCTGTAGTGAGAAAACATGGTGCCCTGAGCACAGAGGCAGGAGGGCTGCATTACCTTGTGGGCAGGTTTTCTGGTTTATCCTGACTGCATGGGCTCTGGTCCACAAGCAGGCCTTTCCCATTTGGCCTCGAACTGTCCAAGTGAGAAGCACCTACAGGGAGAGGGAAGCATTAAAATACGCTGATCTGGAGGGGGGGGGGGGCGGGGGGCCGGAGAGATAGTACAGTGGTAGTGGTAGGTTATTTGCCTTGCTCACAGCCAATCCAGATTCAATCCCCAGCACCCTAGCACCCCAGGTGCCCAAGCACCACTAGGAGTGACTCCTGAGTGCAGATCCAGGAAGAACTCCTGAGAATTGCTGGGTTTGGCAAAATAAATAAATATAAACATACAAACAGGCACTCTGACATACAGACCACAGCTTCTTCAGCAGAAGCCCGGCCTTTTCCCTCTCTGCTTTCTAAGCAATGTGTGCTTACACATGATTCACCCTCGTTCAATCAATCCTTGGGCACAACCACGAAGAAATGTTGAGAGAGAGAAAGCAAATTAACCCACCAATAGCTCCTCTGTTCCGTAGAACCGAAATCTCACGCCATAGGGAAAAGCTCAGAGGTCAGAGAACTAGTACTGTAGGACAACTTAAGGAACAGGGAGCCCCGGAGCAGTGAGACATCACTCAAGAATTCTGCTCGGAAGACTCTTACTAAACATGGATTTCTCAACCATGTTCACATGAACAAGGAAACACAAACTTTGGAGTTAAAAAAAATCTGTTTAAACAGAGATATTTACATGCCCATGCTTCCAATCAATTGCCAAAGCTTTTCTTTTTGACTTTCTAAATGTCTCGCTAGTCAATATATTCCTACCCTTTGCAAATACTAGACTAAGTTACCAACATTTCCCTTGAATGACGGCAAAAACCTCAATTAGGGTCAGAGAGTAGCTTGAGGGGTCAGAGCACATGCTTAGCCTAAGGAGGGTCCAGTTTCAATCCTCAGCACTACCTGACCTCCTGAACACACCAGGAAATTACCCCACACACTGAGCCTGAGTATTCCCAAACACAACAGGGTTTGGCCCAAAAAGCAAACAAGAAAACTTCAACTAGTCTTCCTACTTCCTTTCTCACCTATACTCTCTACCCCAATCTCCACATTCTGGCCAGAGAATTAAACTCTGAAAAGAGTAAATGTGATCACATTAATTAAAATCCTCTAAAAAGCAGGATCCAGGGCCAGAGCGATAGCACAGTGGATGGGGCATACATAGGCCTAACTTGTGGCTGACTGGAGTTCAAACCCTAGCATCCTATATGGTTCCCCAAGCACCACCAGAAGTAATTCCTGAGTGCAGAGCCAGGAGTAACTCCTGAGCATCACTGGGTATGACCCAAAAAGATAAATAATAAATAAAATGAAACCGTTTAAAATAAATAAATAAAAAGCAGGATCGAAGTAATAGTACAGTGGGTAGAGTACTTGACTTGCACTCAGTGGACCCGGGTTCAATCCCCAGCAACCCGTATGGTCCCCAAAGCACCAAAGCATTGCCAGGTGCAATTTCTAAGTAGAGAGCTAAGAGTTAGACCTGAGCATCATCATCATCATCTCTTTCTGTCTCTCTCTCTCTCTCTCTCTCTCTCTCTCTCTCTCTCACACACACACACACACACACACACACATACCCCTTTAAAAGCTCCCCACTAATGAAACTCAAACCCTTCCCCTCACATCACTGCCAAATTTCTTCCCAATCTGGACCCTGCTTACCTCTGGCAGGATCACTACCTCCCTGAACGTCATACTCTAAGTATATTCCAGTTTACTACCCTCTCAGCAACCAGTCCCTCTGTCTTACTCTGCTTTATATGGCTAAGTTCAGTCCATCCTGTGGCCAGGGAGCCACAAAATTTCTGTGCAAAGGACCAGAATGTAAATGTCCTATTGTAACTACTCAACTCTGCTGTTGGGGCATAAAAGCAGTCATGAGCATAAACATTTATGGACACCAAAATTTAACTGTTATATAACTTCCCCTATACATGCTACTCAATTATTTTCAAACATTTAAACACGTGAAAACTGGGGCAAGAGAGACAGAACAGGGGGGGAGGCACTTGCTTTGCATCCAACAGACCCAAGTTCCATCCCTGGCACCACCATGTGTGGTTCCCCGAACACCACTAGGGGTCACTCCTGAGCACAGAGCCAGGAACAGACCCTGAGCACAGCTGGACATGGCCGGAATCCTGTTCCACATTCCCAAAGTGAAAACTATTCTTAGCTCATGGGTTGGACTAACCCAGGTGACTGAATTTGGCCCTGGAACTATAGAGTCAGTCCCTCTGGAGGCCACTTTTTTTTCCCCTGCTTCTAGGGTCATACCTAGTGATGCTCAGAGTAACGGTTACTCCTGGCTCTGTACTCAGGAGTCACCCCTGGCGGTGCTTGGGGGACGATATGGGATCCTGGGGATCGAACCCAGGTCAGCTGCATGCAAGGCAAACACCCTAGCTGCTGTACTATCATTTCAGCCCCTGGAGGTCACAATTTAGAGCTTACTTCAAAGTAGTCTACTCTGTTCCCTCCTAGACTGACCAGATGTCCTACCCTTAGTGTCCGACAACACCCTGCTCCTCTCTCGTCACAGCTTGATTGCTGTGCATTGTATGTAACAATCACCCCCAGACTGTTGGTTAAGTGAGGACAAGATTACATCTGATTTATCTGTAACTATATCACCAGCATCCAGCCAAAATATAAAGAGTTCGATCACTCAACAGTTCAATGTAGAATACTAGAGTAATTGCATCCTTCTGCACTTTATATAACTTCCAGTTGAATCCTCTGGAATGTTTCAGACCAATTTCTCATTGTCTTCAGCAAGCAATAAAATAAAAAAAGGAGAAAACTGGAATAGGTTCTTCCCAGAATTCTACCACCCCATGGTTAGTTTACTATTAATGGAAACCAAATCCCATTTCTTGCCTTATTCTCACTAAGCTATAGAGCTCAGAGAACTAGAGGTTTTGAATTAATGACATACTGGAGCATCTATTGGAATGGCTGAGACCAAAAACACTGTCAATATCAGTGACTACCAAGAGGTGGAGTTAACAGTAGTTGTCATTCATTGATGGTATCAATTGTAGGAGAAGAAAATGGTGAAGTCACTTTGGAATCAATTTGGTAGTTCTGTACAAAGTTAGTCTTACCGTATGATCTAAAATGCATATTTCTGGGTATTTTTGTTTGTTTTTCGGGTGCCAGGGATTGAGTCCTGGGCCTTTTAACATGTGCTTTATAACTCTTTCATCCCCAGCCACCAACCCTATACTCTTAAAAACATATGTCCACATAACATGCATGCAAATGTATATAGCAGTTTTATTCAGAATCACTGAAGTAACTAAGCTGTGCTGTAAAAGGTGAATGGATAAACTGTTGTATATCCATCAAAGGCAACAATTTTCAGCAATAAGAGAAAAACAGGAAGAGTCAGAAATAAATCTAAATGCATATTGCTAAGTGAAGGAAGTCCTCTAGATCACATCAGTAGGGCCAAGGATCGAATCCAGGTCAGATATGTGCAAACAAATGCCTTAACCGCTATCTCTGACGGGCTGGAGTGACAGCGCAGCGGGTAAGGCATTTCCTTGCATGCAACCCACCCAGGTTCGATTCCTCCGTCCCTCTCCAAGCCTGGCAAGCTACCGAGAGTATCCCGCCTGCGCGGCAGAGCCGGGCAAGCTCCCCGTGGTGTGTTTGTGATAATCTCCTGCCCCCGAAAATGACACGCCAAAAACAGTAACAACAAGTCTCACAGTGGAGATGTTACTGGTGCCCATTCGAGCAAATCGATGAACAATGGGGGGACAGTGCTACAGTGCTACTATAGGGTCAAAACTATAGGATTGGTAAATAGATCAGTGGATAGATTAGCTACTGGAGCAGACCGTAAGAATTACCCAATTAACTAAACTCTTAACTGTAAGAAACTGGACTGAGATGGGGTGCAGGTCAGCTGTAGAGAGCATTAGCCTTAAATGGGCGAGGGAGAGGAAAAGAGGGGGAAGAAAGAGGGGGAGATGGAGAGGGAGGGGCAGGGGGGGAGAGAGAGAGAGAGAGAGAGAATAAGACAAAAGGTTCGTAAATCTGCACAGCTTTATAGTATGAAGAGTGAATTTTGTTTGAGTTTCTAGCCACACCCCACAGAGCTCAGGGCTTACTAGTGAATTTGCACTTAGGGGTTCATCTTGGAACGGAGTGGGTGACCACACGGGGTGCTGAGGACCTAACTCAGGGCAGGTGCATGCAAGGCGAGCACCTTACCCGCTGTGCTCTCCTCCCCCTAAAGACTGAGTCTTAATCATTTACATACATTGGGGCTGGAGTGAGAGCACAGTGGGTAGGGCGTTTGCCTTACACGCGGCCGACCCGGGTTCGATTCCCAGCATCCCACATGGTCCCCTGAGTAACCGCCAGGGGTGGTTTCTGAGTGCAGAGCCAGGAGTAACCCTTGTGCATTGCCGGGTGTGACCCAAAAAGCAAAAAAAATAAATAAATAAAAAATAATTTACACACATTTAAGAAATTCATTTGGGGGACTGGAGAGATAGTACAACAGGTAGAGCTCTTCCCTTGCATGTGGCCAACCTATGTTCAATCCCCAGCATCCCATGTGGTCCCCTGAGCACCTCCAGGAGAAATTCCTGAGTGCAGAGACAGAAGTAATCCCTGAACATTGCCAGATATGGCCCTAAAACAAAGAAACAAAAAACTTCAAAAATAAAAAAAAAATTTTAAATTTAAAAATTTAAAAAATCAAAAACTTCATTTAGGTCAAGGGGCCCTGAGTGAAATGCAGACAATGAAAAAGAACCTATATTAGAAATGGAGGACCAGGCTGAAAACAATAGAGTGGGTAAGACAGGTGCTTTACAGGTAGTTGACCTGGGTTCAGTCCCCACACTGTGTATGGTCCCTTTGTCCTACCCAGGAATAATCCCTGAGCACAAAGCTAGGAATGAGCCCTGAGCACCGCTGGTCAGGGAGGGTAGGAGGAAGGGAAGAAGCAGGGGGAAGGGGCGGGGGTGGAGAAATGTGTAGAACAACCTCACTGAAAACCAGGAAGGGGAAAACAGGTACCCTCGGCAACTTTGGAAAGGAGACAGCTCTAAAGGTAAAGGACTTGCACAGAAGCACGGTGCTCTGGATGATAACATCATTTCCCAACGGGGATGAGTTAATAATTCTGAAACCACCCGACATGTACACTGGACAATATGCAGACTTGGGAGAAGGGAGTCAGATTGAAATGGGAGGTTCCAGATAAACCAAGGGTGGAGGCTGGAAGAATCCCCGTGGTGATGGGTTAGATAAAGATAACTATATAAACATTTTACAGACACGTGTATATACATACAAACAAGTACAGACACGTGTACTTCATGCTCTGTCATCTAGGAGGGCCAAGGGACACGGCAGCAGCAAGGACCACACTGGACCTCCAGACCGTATTTCTAGTTCTATTCACCACTAAAAGGAGGTTTAGTGATTTTCCCTAGATGGCTATTCTTGGAGTGGGACAGGAAACAGGCAAGATGAGTCTGGAACATTTTGTAGTGCCAGAAACAAGAAAATGTTCAAAAACAAAAAGCGAAAGCGCCCACAATGATGGGAATTATTCCAAAAGGACAGGGGACCTAACAGAGCACCAATGGAATGATCTGAGCAACAGAATAAAACGGCAGTGAATTATAATTCAAGCATAAAATAAAAACCCATCAATCTATACCGAACAAATAACTGAATAAAGAAAGCAATGGAGAAGAGACAAATCTCCTATAAAGAAAATTCCAAATTGGGTGCTGAAGTGACAGTACGATAAGTAAGACGCTTGCCTTGCACATGGCTGACCCGAATTTGATCCCTAGCACTCCATATTGTCCCCCACACACCACCACAATGATCTCTGAGTGCAGAGCCAGGTGTAAACCCTGAGCATCACCAGGTGTGCTCCCACCCCACCCCCCAAAATTCTAAATAGGAGCTGGAGTGATAATACAACAGGTAAAGTTCTCGCCTTGCATGCAGCCAACCTGGGTTTGATCCCTGGCACCCACTATGGTCCCCTGAGCAATGCCAGGAGTGAGCCCTGAGGGCAGAGCTAGGAGTGAGCCCTGAGCACTGCCAGGTGTGGCCCCAAACAAACAACAAAACTAAACAAAAATATAAAGTAAAAGAATTCCAAAGATTCCATAACTATTCTGCCCTCCAGGCCCTGCCCCTTCTGTGTGGGTTCACATAGGACCATGTGGAAAAAGGATCACGCCAGACTAACTCTGCCAAAGAGACCCCTCTGAAGCTGACCTCAGCCAGGTGATCACATCAGGGCACACAGACAGTGAGAAGTCATGGTAGACATGCAGTGACAGGCTGCTTCTATCACCTCTCCCCCAGATTCTCCAACTCCTTTCCAAGCAGGAGGAAAAATACCAAACAAAATGCAGAGAGATGGTCAGTCTTACAAAACACCTTACCGGCAGTCCCCAAACCATTTGGGCCATAAAACCCAGGGAAATCAGACTCAAGTCAGGGACCTGAAACATTAGCCTCTCGGCACTGGCTTGTTAACTGTGAAAAGTGCTCCATAACTAAAAAACTGAGTTGCAATGAATGGGCTCTCTCTGGGCTATTCTAACCATTTTTCTGAAAATTTAAAACCATTTTTTTTTCTTTTTGGTTCACACCCGGCGATGCTCAGAGTTACTCCTGGCTCTGCACTCAACAGTTAGTCCTGGTGGTGCTCGGGGGACCATATGGGATGCTGGGAATTGAAGCCAGGTCGGCCGCGTGCAAGGCAAACGCCCTACCCACTGTGCTATCTCTCCAGCCCCTTTAGAACAATTTTTAAGTTACGCTTTTGTTTTCATTTTGAAAGACAGTATGGGACCACGGCTGGAGTTCGTGGGTGGCTGCAGGCGCCCTAGGTTCAAGGCCTGAACCCCAGTGGGGTGTTCCAAAAACCAACAAGACGCATCAGGGGACTGAAATTTAAAAAATTCCTTGAGAGGTCTGTCTATCCGGTCTCGGCCTTAGCTCCAAGCATCAACTCTCTCCCATGAGTCAGTGCGATGGGCGACCTTCATGGGGTCAGACACCAATAGCAGTCAGTTCCAAGTTGACAGCAAAGTCCATGCCAACTTCTTGGGCAGTGCCTGATCCCTCCTTCAGTAAACATTTCCTTTTCCTTTCCCTTTAGTCTTACAGCACGTTTTTGCATCCACCTACTGGCAACACACACACACACACACACAGAGGAATGACCTTGGAGGTCTCTTTTCCAATGACACTTTCTCTTCAAGGTGATCTCATTTAGCCCCCTGCACTCAACCTCAGCCACAGAGAGGACTCCACACGGATTATTCCAATGGCTAATATCAAAACAGCAGGAAGGAGGAGAGAAAAGGAAAGCCTTGGGCATGGTGGGTGGAATGGCATAATTAAGTGGGGGCAGCCACTATGGGAGACAGTATAGAGGCCTGTCCGACACTTATCAACAGAACTACCATGTCATCCAGCACTCCCGTCTCCGAATATTTATCTGAAGAAAAGAAAAACACCGTGGCAAGAAACCGGGGGTGTGATGCAATGGGAAAGAGCATGTTTTAGACATGTGTGAGGCTCCGGGGTTCACACACAGGCAAGAAGCCCATGCTTTTGAGGGACACCTCCAGGAATGTGTTCCTTTGCGTGATGCCTGCTACCAAGTCAGTCTGAAAGGGTATCTCTGGGGAAAGAGGCTGTCTGGTGGCCTCAGCTCACACCTCAGTACTGACAGGAAAAGAGCCTGATGGTCCCATCAATGCTTGGACACTGAATCACTCCTGGACGCAGCCCAGCAAGAACATCTTCATTCAAGAGTCTGCGGGTGGAAACTTGAAGGCACGATCTGGGGGGTTTCCAACACCCAGGCAGTCTTCTCAGAATCTTCACTGCTGACGCTGACTGTCAGCAGGTCCTCCCTGAAAGGACCGTCACACGGCACTCTGCTCGCTCCAGCCACAGCTTCCTGACCTTCTCCTGCCAGCTTCCTCATTCTACTCTGCCAACTTCGGTTTCCCAACTTCAGACTTCCAATCCCTGTCAATCTAACAGCTAGGTCTGTGGGTGGACACGAAGAGGCCTCCCAAGCACTGCTCAGCGGGCCGGGGGTCAGCACTCTTGGCAACACCAGGCCTGGCTGCGTGGACCTGAAGTCCAGTGCTCAGGCCAGGAGGTACACTCAGGCCACCAGCAATACACCAGCGGGGTGGGGAACCCAGGGCCACCTCGTGAATGCATACGTTCTGGCCCTTTGAGTTACCCCTCTGGTCCAACATCTGGGATGCTTTCCCCTTTCTTCCCACATCTGATGACCAACTCCTATTAATTTGATGACCAGGGGACCCGAGTGATAATATAGCAAACAGAGCACTTGCCATGCATGAGGTCAACCCAGATTCAAATCTTGGCACCCCCAATGGTTCCCCGAGCCCACCAGGAGTGATCCCTGAGTGCAAAGCCTGGAGTAAGCCCTGAGCACTGCTGGCTGTGACCCCAAAATAAAAATAACAAATAGGGGTTTGAGCAAGAGTACAGCAGGTAGGGCACTTGCCTTGCCAACCTGGTTCAATCCCCAGCATCCCATATGGTCCCCAAGCACCGCCTAGAGTAACCCCTGGGCA
Organism: Sorex fumeus; assembly: GCF_029834395.1. Lineage (NCBI taxonomy): Eukaryota > Metazoa > Chordata > Mammalia > Eulipotyphla > Soricidae > Sorex > Sorex fumeus. The sequence continues at coordinate 52,849,453 of NW_026606104.1, forward strand.
CTGCAGGGTATGACCCAAAAATAAAAAAAAATTAAAAAAATAAAAAAGAGCAAACACTTCTAAGTCCCCTCTCCTTAATATTTTCATACCTAATCCCCTTCCCTATCCCTAATGTCCTGTCTTCATTTAGGTCCTTAGTATTTTTAAGTTTAATGATATTTTCTCCACCTCCATTCTCACCCACTCCCATTCATTCTGTCAACATCTGGAAGAAAATTCAAACTTAAGCAGATAGCTCCTATCCCTGAACAGGGGCTAGAGAGATAGTTCGGGGGTAAAGGGACTTTTCTCGCGAGCAGCCCACCGTGGTTCAATCCCAGCATCCCATATGGTCCCTCAAGTACTGGCAGGAGTGACTCTTGAACAGAAAACCAGGAGTAACCCCTGCTTGGTGTGGCAAAAAAACAAAACAAAACACCTTTTAAAAATGAACTCAAATTTTTTCATGATTTTTGGAATAAAACTCAAACCTCCAAGTATGACTTGTAAGTATGACTTATGAGAACCTTTACAATTCACTCAATTAATTCCCTTTCCTCCCCACTGCCCACTCTCACACTCCAGCAACCTCACTACCAGCTCCCGTCCAGTCACCCCACAACTGTTCACCCTTTCAATGCTGTCTCTTCCTCACTCCACCCCTGATTCTGCTATATCCAACCACCCCTCAATTTCATCTTCCTGTGGCGAACTTCAAATTCCTTTTAGACTCAGCCCAGAGGTCATCTCCTCCATCTGGTCCTGTCCTAGCCTCTCCCCATTGCTCGCACAGTGGACCTGTACTGAATCTTCATTTGTCTCCCCATCTCAGCTGGACCAAATACTTCTGGGAAACAGAGATGATGGCTCTTCTCTGTGACCCCTGGTTTGCTGAGTTAGAGTTTACCTAGGAGGGTAAAACACAATCCTTGTGTTCCTTATAACTCAGGACATTGCACTTACAGAACCAACCCCCTTCTCACAGCCTTGCTAAACAGGTAACACTGACCCTTGGGACTCCCTCCCTCCTTAGCCCAAAAAGCCGTCAAGTCTGATACAGATCCACAGAATCATGCGGGTGTGAGGCACATACCCCATAAAGTGCCAGGGGTTAATCTTGTCTCCATGCTCAGGAATTACACCTGGTGGTGCTACAAGGACCAAATGATATGCTGAGAATTGAACCTGAATAGATCATATGCAAGGCAAACACCCAACCCACTGAACTATTTTCGGCCACAAGAACGGCTTTTGCGAGAGGGAACCAGCAGAAAAACCCAGGTATGCGGGCCCCGTGACTGAGATCTCCAAGCCCGCTCAGATAGGGACTGGGCCTCCTCCCCCCAACCCCCCAGTTTTCCAGTAGCTTGGCAGTCACACCCACAAACTGCCCCCAGTGCCATGTAATCTCATCAATGGCCCAAACCCAGATCACAGATCACAAATCATCCTGTTATTCGTCGATTGCCTCGAGCAGGCCCCAGTAACGTCTTCTTCATCCTAGCCCTGAGATTATATTCAAGGCTCTTTAGGAGAATGAGACCCATCATTGTTACTGGTATTTGGCATATTGGGTACGCCACAGGGAGTTTGCCAGACCCTGCTGTGTGGGCAGGCTACATTCGACAGCCTGCAAGTTTGTCCAAAGTAGGAATGAGATAATAAGATGTCATAATAAGATGTTGCGGCCGCGCGGTTCCGGGAGCTGGTTTTTATAGTCTCTGAGTCTTGGCCGCTGATGGGATTACACGGCGCCAGGGGGCCAGTTGGTGGGTGTGACCCCCGCCTAATGGAATTTGGAGGATCTGGGTGGAGGATGCTCGACTCCAATCCAAACCCAGAGAATATAAACTAAAGCTCCCAGAATAGAACAACACAGAATTTCCTGGAGCGCAAGGCCACATTTGTGGCCACGTGACCTCTTATACTCTAGCCCACTTACGTACCAAAAGTAGCACACATTTGTTTGATTTTTTTTTTTTTTTTTTTTTTTTTTTTTGCTTTTTGGGTCCACCTGGCGATGCACAGGGGTTACTCCTGGCTCTGCACTCAGAAATTCCCCTGGTGGTGCTCAGGGGACCATATGGGATGCTGGGAATCAAACCCAGATTGGCTGCATGCAAGGCAAACGCCCTACCCGCTGTGCTATTACTCCAGCCCCACATTTGTTTGATTTTAACATACCTGCTTGTATTGTCTTATATTCAGGCTTAAATGGCTCCAGAATTAAATACAGCAACCTTCACACTCTTCCCTCTTATTGTGGTGGGAAGGTGCTGGATGGTGGGATTGGTGTTTGAATACTATCTGTAATAAACTACTATGAACTACTTTTATAAAAATAAAATAAAATATATAAAAATTGGGGGGAAAAATGGCCTTTGTGTTACCAACCCCTCTTCTGCCCCCCTCTGCCCCAAGCTGTGTGGAACCGCCCATCAGCCTTGCATCTCCTCTCCTTATCCCTGCTCCATCCAGTGAAGAGCTTTGGCGACCTGTATGTGGGGCAGCAAGCAAGATTCTTTTTTATTTGTTAAAGGGGGCACCTGGGCTGGAGGAGCAATAGCACAGCAGGTAGGGCATTTGCCTTGCACACAGCCGACCCGGGCTAACCCGGGTTCGATTCTTCCGCCCCTCTCAGAGAGCCCGGCAAGCTACCGAGAGTATCACGAACCCATGGCAAAGCCTGGAAAGCTACCCGTGACATATTTGATATGCCAAAAACAGTAACAACAAGTCTTGTTACTGGTGCCTGCTCGAGCAAATCAATGAACAACGAGAGAACAGTGGTACAGTGCTAAAAGGGGCACCTTCCCTGAACCACTCCTGCTGATACTTGTTCCAACAGTGTTGCCTGTTAAGGTGCTTAGGCCCAGTAAAGCTGGAGGACACTAGGGCCACCCGAGCATGCACAGGGGCCATGCAGTGCCAGGATCAGACTTGTACGTGGAAGGCATGGACTCCACCCTCTTGACATATCCCCAGCCCATTATTTCTTTTCTTGTTGGGGGGTTGTAGGGAGTCACATCCGACAATGCTCAGGGGTAACTCCTGGCTCTGCGCTCAGGAATTACACCTGGTGGTGCTCAGGGGCCCTTATGTGTGAACCTGGGTGGGCCATGTGCAAAGCAAGTGCCCTATATGCTATACTGTCATTCTGGCCCAGCCAATCCATTACTTCTTGACTCAATTACTCCTTCTCTCTCTTCCTCTTATACCTTTTCCTCTGTTGTTCCCTGGATTATTTGTAAGCAAGATTTCCAAGATTTCCACTGGAGTTGCCCAGCAGAACTTTCTGTGATTCTTCAATTCAAAACTGCCACCAAACCCTCATCCTGACTTCACCATCTCAGGATGTATCTCACCAAGACATGATACGCTGAAAATTCTGGTATGCAGGTTTTGTGACTGACATCTCCAGGCTTTCTCAGGATTGGGATAGGCTACCTCCCCCCACCTCTCTGTACTTCTGGAAACTTTTGAAGTCACATCCACACCCCAAGCTGCCACCCAGTTAAAAATCTACTCCCGCCTTATCTTCCCAATAAAAATACTGAATGCTCTGAACAAACACCATGACCTGTATTGCAAACCATAATGCACAAGAGGAAAAGGAGAGAGAGAGCAAGAAGGAAAGTGCCTCCCATAGAGGGAGGCTGGGGGGAGGGGGCGGGGTGTTGGGGGTTGGTGGGAGGGAAACAGGGGACATTGCTGGTGGGAAATGTACCCTGGTGGAGGGATGGATGCTGGATCACTGTATGACTGAAACCCAATTATGAACAGCCTTGCAATGGTCTATCTCATGGATAAGGTAAAGGTAAAGGTAAAGGCCCTCCCGTTGATCGTCGATTTGCTCGAGCGGGCCCAGTAACGTCTCCATTGGAGACTTTGTTGTTACTGTGTCTGGCATATCGAATACTCTCGGTAGCTTGCTGGGCTCTCCGAGAGGGGCGGAGGAATCGAACTCGGGTCGGCCATGTTGGCCGCTTGTAAGGCGAACGCCCTACCGCTGTGCTATAGCGATAGCACAGCGGCAGGGCGTTTGCCTTGCACACAGCCAACATGGCCGACCCGAGTTCGATTCCTCTGCCCCTCTCGGAGAGTCCGGCAAGCTACCGAAAGTATCTCGCCCGCACAGCAGAGCCTGGCAAGCTACCCATTAAAGAAATAGACTTTGAATCTCATGGATATTCAATTAAATTTTTTTATTTTATTTTTTATTTATTTATTTTTTGCTTTTTGGGTCACACCTGGCGATGCACAGGGGGCCACTCCTGGCTCTGCACTCAGGAGTCACTCCTGGCGGTGCTCAGGGGACCATATGGGATGCTGGGAATCGAACCCGGGTCGGCTGTGTGCAAGGCAAATGCCCTACCTGCTGTGCTATCTCTCCAGCCCAATTAAAAAATTTTAAAAAGAAAAAAAGTAATGTGTAGTTCACGCCCACTTCAATCAGCTTAATCAGTGGCTGAATAAATGGCAGAACTCCTACATTAGAAGAAAAAAAAAAAAAGAACTTTCTGTGATTCTAGCCACAAGCTCTCAAACCACACCGTCCAAAACAGTAGCCACCAGTGACTCCTGCACTCATCAAATGTGGCCAGAATGAACGACAAACTCATTCTTCAGTTCTACTGACCCAAACTGAATTTAAATGGCCACCCTGGCCACACACATCTGGATCTGGTTATATCTCTTAGGTTCCTCCTGAAGGAAGCTAGCCAGCCCCTCTGCTCTGACATTTTCTATCCCTGGGCAGGGCCCTGGCTGGCACTCATATGCAAGACAACGGCCTTAACCCTTGTTACTGTCTCTCGGGCCCCCAGAGCAGAGTTTTAGTTTGGTTTTGGCTCTGGGGCCACACCCAGCAGTGCTCAGGGCTCACTCCTGGCGGGGCTCGTTGGACCATACAGGGTGCTGGGGATTGAACCTGGGTCAGCCACGTGCAAGGTAAATGCACTAACTACCTGCTCTGCTATTGTTCTGTTGGCCCCAGTTTCAACTGTAGTCATGAGACCAGCAATTGAAAATAACACAGGAAGCACTTGGCACTGTGCCTTGCTGTTGGAGGCTCTGCCGTAAGTGGAAGCTCGCTACACCGGAGCAGGGTCAGCGAGGAACAGCAGGGCAGAAGGAGAGAGCTAACAGCTTCTCAGGTGGTGACCCAGCTGCTAGCTTGAGCTCACTCAGAGTTCTTTTGTGGATCCCTGTGGCACCCTCCTGGGACAAACAAGAACACAAACTAAGTCTTAAGTCATTTGCTTGAAGGGCCAGGGAGCTAGCTAGCTCAATGGGTTAAAAATGGAGCCCTGAGTTCAATCCTTGGTACCACCTGGTCCCTCCCGGAATACTGAGCTGTAAATAGCCCCTGAGCATCACTGTGTGTGCGGGCCCCCAAAACAACAAAGTAATCGGCTTGAAGTTTCCTGTGAGTAATGGATGGAACTAGGTCTATTTTGTTCTAAAGCCCAAGGCTTTTTCCAAAACACTGTAATTTCTCTTCAATTGCCAAATACATTCCACAGACAGGAAACCCTTTAGCATCTAGAAAAGAGATGACCAAGGATGAATGTGGCTGGAAGGGCTTCGAGAAGGTGGAGCTAGGAATTCAGGTGGGGCGTGGAAGGGGAGGCGGTTGGAGAAACTGGGAGCAGCAGAAAGGGTGCGGGTGAGGCAGGAATGGGGCGCCGTGCGTGGGAAACCCGTCCGTGTAGCTCAGCCTGTCTCTGGGTGGTGCGCTGCAGAGGAGAGGCTCCATTTGCAAGGGGCCTCATGCCAGTTCAACCGGCTGGAACCTTCAATTGCAAGCAAAAGTGGCATAATCTCACCAATCCAGAGACTACACTGGCTAGAGAGATCTTTAATTTTTTTCTTTTTTTAAATTGGATCACTGTGAGATACACAGCTACAAAGTTGCTCAAGATTGGGTTTCAGTTATACAATGTTCAACACCCGTCCCTTCACCAGTGTACATGTCCCATCACCAATGTGCCCAGTTTCCCTCCCATCAGCACCCACCCTCCCACACACACCACTCTCTCTCGTACAGGGCCAACCTGGGTTCAAGTCCCTGCTTCTACAGCAGGAACTCTCTCTCTCTTCTCTTTCTCTCTCTTCTCTCTCTCTCGTACAAGACCAACCTGGGTTCAAGTCCCTGCTTCTATGGCAGGGACTCTCTCCTCTCTCTGTTTGTCTGCTTGTTTTAGGGTCACATCCACTGTGCTCAGGGATCACTCCTGACAGTGCTTGGGAGACCATATGCGGTGCTGGGGATCGAACCTGGTAGGGGACAGTTGTGTGCACGACAAGTGCCCTACCCCCGTCCTGTCTCTCTGGCCCCACTTAGAAAACTGCTGAGGTAAATCAGGTGGGGAAAGGATGACTCAGAGGAGGGGCGTGATGAGTATGAACAGCACCAGGAGGAAGAGTGAGTGGCAGGTTGCAGAGATGGCTGATGAAAATGATGGGACGGATGGGGCCAGTGACAGGAGGGAGTGCTCTGGGGTCAGAGCCGCTCAGGTCCCCTGAGCACTGCCAGGAGTGAACCCTGGGACTCACCAGGTGCAGCCTCCAAATAAATTAATAATAAAATAAAACTCTGCTTGGCTGGTCAACAGCACCTCCCGTCCTACAAACACACATGCAGTATCTTCACTGACACTATGAACTGTTGGGGGAAATGTGCTTGGATACCAAAGCCAGTGACGGGCCACTGTCCTCTCCCCAGCATGGGGTGTCCACTTCTGAGCACCCACTAAACAGCTCTAGGAGGAGGTGACCTACCTTCCTATCACTCACGCCCTTTGTGTTCCATTTCCAGAATACCAGAAGAACCCGAAAAACCATGTCAGCCCAGGGCTGGAGTGACAGTACGGCAGGTTGGGCGTCTGCCTTGCATACCACTGACCCGGGTTCAATGACTGGCATCCCACATGGTCTCCCAAGCACTGCCAGGAGTAATTCCTTGGTGCAGAGCCAGGAGTAATAACCCTGGGGCATTGGCAGGTGTGACCCAAAAAGCCAAAAAAATTTAAAAAAAAACAAACCCATGTCGGCCAAACACCGACAGCCCACAACTGTAGGAAGAAGTGGTTTGTGTCAAAGCTAAACACGGAGACTGGAGAGCAGTGCTCACTATGGGTATGGGGGCTCCCGCCTCAAAGGTTTCCTAGGCGGAGGGTCCACTTATCAAGCCTTATCAAGGTTTCCTAGGCGGAGGGTCCACTTATCTAGCCTCTAGAAAGGCTAGAAATAATTATTACATCTATTTGAGGTCAAACAATAAACTTTTTTTCTTTTTTTGCTTTTTGGGTCACACCCGGCAATGCACAGGGGTTACTCCTGGCTCTGCACTCAGGAATTACTCCTGGTGGTGCTCAGGGGACCATATGGGTTGTTGGGAATCAAACCCGGGTTGGCCGCATGCAAGGCAAACATCCTACCTGCTGTGCTATCACTCCAGCCCCAAACAGTAAAACTTTTATTTAATTTTGGGGTCACACCCAGCAATGCTCGGAGGTTACTCCTGGCTCTGCACTCTGGAATTACCCCTGGTGCTGCTCAGGGGACCATATGGGATGCTGGAAATCGAACCCAGGTCGGCTGCATGCAAGGCAAACACCCTACCCGCTGTGCTATTACTCCAGCCCCCCAAACAGTAAAACTTTTTAAAAACTTATTTTTATTTATTTGGTTTGGGGGCTACACCTGGCAGTGCTCAGGGCTTACTCCTGGCTCTGTGCTCAGGGATCACTCCTGGCAGGCTCAGGGAACCATATGGGGTACTGGAGATTGAATCCAGGTTGGCCCTGTATAAGGCAAGTGCCATATCCATTGTACTATCACTTGGGCCCCATTGTACTATCCATTGTACTATCACTTGATTTTTAATTTGAGGGTGGGGTATACCTGGCAGTGTTGGGGGCTGCTCCTAGTGCTGTTCAGGAGACCAGGTCATGCCAGGAATTAAACTAGGGCTTTCTACATGCAAAGTACACTTGGCAGGTGTCCAGCCACTGAGTGATCACTCCAGCTTCAAACTCTAAGACTTTGAATGTCATGCGAAGTTTGGATTTTACTCCTACGACAAAGAGAAGGAGATTTTTTTTTCACTGTGCTGTTACCACAGGCATCGGAATTATAAAGAAGGGAAAAACTCAAGTTATTTTATTCCAGTCTGGCCATCACCCCAGATGGTGAACCTGTCTTTAAAAGTTCAAATAACCAGGTTTCTTCATTTTCTTTTTTCTTTTCTATGCTTTCCTTTTATTTATTTATTTATTTATTGGGGGGGGGTGCGTTTTAGGGTCTCAACCAGCTATGCTCAGGGCTTACTCCTGTTCTGTGCTGAGAGGTCATTCCTGATGGGCTTGGGAAGTTATATGGGTCCTGGGGATGGTACCTGGGTGGGATCCATGCAAGGCTACTGTACTATCTGCCTAATCTCCAGTTTTCTTTTTAAACATTTCCCTCAATCTCAAGAATTTGTGGGATGTTTTGTTTTGGCAGCCATACCCAGCCATCCTATTCCTGGCTCTGTGTTCAGAAATGACTCTGGGCCCATTCTCAGAGGACCATTGGCAGTGCGAGGGTCAAACCAGGGGCAGCCACATGCAAGGCCAAGTGCCTTATCTCCTGTACTATCTCTCCAATCCACGCATGGCTGTGTTTAGGGCTTACTCCTTCCTCTATGCTGAAGAATCAAGTTTGGTGGTTCCAGAAATCAAACCCAGATCAACAATGTGCCAAGCAAGTGCTTTACCCAATCATACTATCTCTCTAACCCACCTGCAAATCTGTATGGCCTGGTCTCAAAATCCAATTTGTGAGAGATCAAAAGGCTGAAGCATATGCTTTTAAGTTGGATGCCCAGGTTCAATCCCCAGCACCACATGGTCCCCCAAGCATTGCCAGGAGTCTCCCTCCCCCCACCCAAAAAGGGAAAAAGCAAAAGCAAAACCAAACAAACAAAATCCAACTTTCAGGCTGAAGTGGAATGCTTGCCTTGCATGCAGTCAATCTGGGTTCGATCCCTGGCCCCATATACAGTATCCCCAAGCCAGAGCCAGGAATAAGCCCTGAGTCTGACAGGTGTGGCCCCCCAAACAAAATAACAGTAATAATAAGTAACCAAATCAAAATCAAACAAATGAAAATCCAACTTTCAAGCCAAAGCAATAGTACAGCAGACAGGGCGCTTGCCGTGCACGTGGCCCATCCGGGTTCAATCTGGGTTCAGTCTCCGAGTGATCCCAGAGCACAGAGCCAAGAGCCAGGAGTAAGCCCTGAGTACTACCAGGTGTGGTCAAAAACAGAAGGAAAAAAAAAATTCAACTTTCACCCAACCTATTACAAATCCAGTCTAACTTCACAGGAGCAGACACGGCTGGTTTCGCTTTCAAAGAGGAAGCCCACAGTACAAAGACTAAAGTAACAGGCAGTAGCAGTGATAGGCTAGTCGAGAGATAAGCGAACTCTTTCCCTCAGGCTCCCCCATCACTGGGCTTTCAGCGAACTGCCGAACTGCCGCCGGCCTTGTGGTGTGTGGCGATAACGCTGCTGAAGGAGAAGTGGGCGAGAGCAGAGCAGGAAAGGGCGGAGGGGAGAAGCCGGGGGCCTGAGCAGAGAGGAAGGGCTTGGTGCTCAGGCCACAGCACGCAGGCAGTGAACGGCATGGGTCTCTCGGTTCAAACGAACACGATGGACGTTATTTGGGCCACCTAAGATATATAAAGCATCCAGCTGGCGTTTGGGAGCAGAGAGGTTGCAGAATTCCAAGAGCCGGCAAGGTGGGGCTTACGAAAGTGCAGCTAAATGGGCAATCCACAAAATGATTAAAAAGCACAGGTCTGGGACCGGAGAGATAGTTCAGTGGGTAGGCCGTTTGCCTTGCAAGCAACTGACCCAGGTTTGATCCCCGGCACCCCAGATGGTTCCCCTGAGTACCACCAGGACACCCGGAGTGATTCCTGAGTGCAGAGCCAGGAGTAACCCTTGAGCACTGTCAGGTGTGGCCCAAAACAAAACAACAACAACAAAAAGCATAGGTCTTGGGGCTGGAGACACAGCCAGTCAGTAGTGCATTTGCCCTGTAAGCAGCCCACCTGGATTCAGTCCCAGCATCCCATATGGTCCCTTGGGCACCACCAGGGGTGGCCCTGAGTACAGAGCCAAGAGTAAGCCCTGAGCATTGCCAGGTGTGGTGGCCACCCACCACCACCACCACCACTGGGAAAAAAAAAAAAAGCACAGAGTTTTATCTAGAAATAGAACTGTAGCACTGTCCTCCCATTGTTCATCGATTTGCTCGAGCGGGCACCAGTAACTTCTCACAACAAATTTTGAGACTTGTTGTTACTGTTTTTGGCATATCGAATATGCCACGGGGTGCTTGCCAGGCTTTGCAGTACAGGCAAGATACTCTTGGTAGCTTGCCCGGCTCTCCGAGAGGGGCGGAGGAATCGAACCTGGGTTGGCCGCGTGCAAGGCAAACATCGTACTCACTGTGCTATCGCTCCAGCCCTATCTAGAAATAAGCCATCTGAAATGAAGTAAGGGACTGGAGTGACAGTACAGTGGTTGAGGCACTTGCCTTGCATATGGCAGGCCTAGGTTCAATCCCTAGCATCTCATATGATCCCCTAAACCCCACCAGGAGTGATCCCTGAGCACAGCACCAGTAGTCAGTGCCAACAGGTATGGTGCAAAAACCAAAAATAAAATAAAATAAAATAAAAAATATAATAATAATCATGTGACTAGCACTGCACTGCACTGTCCTCCCCTTGTTCATCGATTTGCTCGAGCGGGCCCAGTAACGTCTCCATTGTGACGATTGTTACTGTATTTGGCATATCAAATACATCACGGGTAGCTTGCCAGGCTTTGCCATGAGGGCGAGAAACTCTCGGTAGCTTGCCGGGCTCTCTGAGAGGCGCGAAGGAATCGAACCCGGGTCAGCCACGTGCAAGGCAAATACCCTACCCACTGTGCTATTGCTCCAGTTAGTCATGTGAATAACTTTATAAAAATAATTTTTTTTCAAATGAAATGAAGTAAAAAAAAATAATAAAAAGTGAAGAGAAGTTGTGGCAGATAAGACTGTGACAGGGGAACTGAAGCCAGACTGTCCAGGACCCAAAAGCCCTGAGAGAAAGAATCTGAACTTTGTTTTGTAGGCATCAGGGCCCAACACTAAAGTTGACATGCAAAACAGTGGAATAGGGTGAAACTTCTGTTCTCAGGAGCCCACTAAAGGAGGCAATTCAAGGGAAGGAAGGTGCCACAGTTCAGGTAAGAGTAACCAATTTAGGTGCTGAAAATACAGACAGGGGCCTGAGAGACAGTCTGGGGGAAGGCGCTCGCCTTGCACACAGCTGACCCCAGTTCAATCCCTGGTACTGCCTATGGTCCCCGGAGCACCACCAGTATCACTGGGTGTAGGTAAAGCCCCCACCCCCATCCCCACCCCATCCCATCACCACCAAAAAAATCCATACAAGAGGGGCCAGAGAGATAGATGGCGTAAAGGCAGGAGGGCACGATTTGCACACTGGAGACCAGGCTTTAGTCCCTGGGCTAGATGGCCTCCAAGCATGGCCAGGAGTGAATCCCCAGCACCAGCAGGTGTAGAATGAAAGTCCAGACACTTGGTCCCAGAAACCTGGCTCAGCAGTAGAGCATCTGCCTTGAGGGCACGGGGTCACAAGTCTGATGCCCAGCTTCGCCCCACAGGTCAAGCCTGATCCCTGCAGTACTGCCGCCCGTGATCACCCACACCACAAGTGTGCGACTCCCGCCTCAGTGAGCAGCGCTCACAGCTGTGTGTGAGCACCAGGATCTGGAGTGTGACCCCTGGACACCAGAGTATCAATAACATGGGAAAGGGAAAAAAAATGCCTGAGAATCAAGACTGCAAAAAGTTGACTCACAAATGAATCTCGGAGGAGAGCAGCACTCTGCAGAGATGTCTCCGGGCCTCCGCCAGGCTGATACCACCAGGGCATCTCAGAGGGGAGCAGGTGTAGTCCCTCGGCCTGCCCCAGATGAATCCCAGCAGCTACAAACCTCCAGAACCCAGTCAAAAAAAAAAAAAAAACAGGTATGCAGTGACTGAACACTCCAGGCCTCACAGAGCCAGGAATGGGCGGTGTCCTGGCAGTTACGCCCCAGAACTGCCACTGGGTGCAATTTAAGTTCTATTAATGACCATGACCCAGAGACTCACAAATGAATCTCAGAAGAGAGCACCATGCTGCAGCGATGCCTCCAGACCCCAATTATTTAAAAATTTTCATTTGTAGGAGTGTGTGTTAGCAAAAGCAGACACGCAACATTTAGTACTATTCCTAACAAGCAATACAAAAGAAATTATTTAGCATCTACCTGCGGGGCAGTCTTGAGTGGTCGTGGGAAGATATAATGGTGGTGGGACTGGTGGTGAAACACTGAGTGTAATCAATTATTGTAAATAACTTTATGAAAATAAAATTGAATAATAAAAAAATTTCAAAAAGAGACTGGAGTGATAATACAGTGGGTAGGACACTTGCCTTTCACGTGGCTGACCCGGGTTCCAACCCCAGCACCCCATATGGTTCCCCGAGCCTGCCAGGAGTGAATCCTGAGCAGAGAGCTAGGAGTAAACCCTGAGTACTGCCAGGTGTGGGCCCAAAATAAACAAAAATGTTTTTTTTACAATCTTTTGTTTTTCTAGTGCCTGTCACACGTGACAGTGCTCAGAGCTTATCCCTGGCTCTGCACTCAGGAATCACACCTGGAGGCCTTGGGGACCTTACAGGATGCCAGAAACCAAACTCAGGTCAGCACCCTACCAACTTCTTTTATTGCTTGGCCTCAATAAAAGAAACTTTCAAATGTTTAAGGGATGGGAAGCTAGCTCAGGGGCTAGGGTGTATGCAGGACACATGCCTTGCATTTGTCTGACCCTGGATCAATCCCAGCATTACAAGGCCTCCAGACATCCTTGGGTGTAGCCCTGGAGTCCCAAACCCCGCTGCATGGCCCTGGTGATCCCTGCCACATCCATGGAGTGGCCTCTGAGTTCCCTGGGCACTGCTTGGGAGCCCCCTTATGCCCCAAATACAGGCAGAGAGGAGAGGCACCATAGAAAAAGAATGAACCGAGATTTAGGTGTAGACATAAGGGGAGAAGGAAGAATGAGGCTATGAGCAATTAACAGAAAAGGTTAATTTTATCCTGCTGAGGCAGGGAAAGAGAAAAGATGTTCAGTTATGAGGAATGTAGCTATTGGCAGAAACCAGGCTTGGACAATCCTGAGAGGACAGCCAGTTTCTAAGCTTTGGCATGTGATTTGAAATTCCTAAATATGTTTCCCCCAAACAGTTTAGTATTCCTTAAGTTGGCTGTGACCTCCTAGAAGGCAAATAAAGTCAAGACGTATCTAATATTATATCTCAGTGTAAGAATGAAAATAAAACATCCCGGGTCAGAGAGATAATACAGTAAGTAGGGCATGTGCCTTGCATGTGGCTGACCTGGGTTCGATCCCTGACATCCCATGTGGTCCCCTGAGCACCACCAGGAGTAATTCCTGAGTGCAGAGCCTGAGCACAGCTGGGTGGGGCCCAAAATTAATGAAAATAAAACCAGGCCACTCAGCTATATGCTTTGTCATTCTTATGTGTCAGCTCCAGTTCACAGGCATCACCAGCAAAATCTATAAGTTTGTACGGTATATGTTAAGCCCCCCCCCCAAAAAAAAAAATCATGCAAATCAGCATCTAGATCCCAACACTGTCTTCCTTCTAATAAACCTGGATGCCTCTCTATTTTTGAACCTTCCACCCCAGATAATTTTTCTGCGCATAGCTCTACTTCTAGTTGCAGGTTTGTGGGTCACCTGGCCTCTCCTATTATCCCATTACAGAATTCCAAAACAAACCAAGGAAAGAAAAATCTTCTGGGGCGTTCTCCTGCCATAGAAACAAAATCCAGGTTAAAGTGAATAAAGAAGGAAAATGGAGAAGGGAATCAACAAAAGGAGGAAAATAAAGGCAGTTCTCTCTTATTTGAAAAAAAAAAAACAAATGGTCCACATTAATTTGCTCAGGAACCTGCAGAATTTCCAGCATACTGGAGATGCTGGGTGATATTTTGATCTAGAATAAACATCTAGGAAAGTTCATTGAATCCATGCAGAAGGCTATGTTGGTAAAACAGATTTTACTTATTACTGACAGAGCAAGCGTCCAAAACTTCAGAGGAAAAAAAAAAGGCAGGAGGGAGGGATAGGGGGAAAGGAAGAGAGAGGGAGGGAGGGAGAGGGAGAGAGGGGGAGAGAGAGAGAGAGAGAGAGAGAGAGATTGATTAATCATTGGGATGAGGAAGAGATTGGGGAAGGAGAAAGAGTGCACCAGGGGCTATTTTTCCAGAATTCTCCACTGGTGATCTAGAGTGCCCTTTATGCTCCCCTGAGATATAAATAGTATTCATTTCCTTTCTCAGACTAGACAGATTTTAATGCTTTGTTTCCTGGGACCAGGGGAGAGTAAAAAAAAAACAAACCTCAACACATCTCATTCTAAATGTCTAAATGTTAAGCTATTACAAAGCTGGATCACTGCAAATCAACCATTTGAAAACCACTTCAAAAAACCAAAAGGTGTTACCATTACCACTTTGTTAAATTAGCTTAGAATAGGCCCCCCACCCCCGTGTGAACTGTGTAGCTCAGGTCACTCAGGACACAGATGTAAGCTTCAAATATGCTAGCATGAGATGCACCTGAGTTCTTTACACAGTGATGGGGATGCGTACCAAGGCCTCCGTAGTATCCCCAGGCAGTTGCTAGGAAAGAAAGCACTTTCAGGGGGCCAGAGAGATAGTACGGTGGGTAAGGCACCCCATAAAGTCCCCGGAGCCCAGCCAGGAGTGATCCCTGAGCATAGAGCTAGGAGTAAGCCCTGAGTACAGACAGGTGTGGCAGAAACCACCACTCTCCCCAAAAGAGATGGTATAGGTGTAACCTGCTTGCCTTCAATGCAACTCACCCCATTTTAGATCCCCAGCACTTCCTATGGGTCTCCAAGTACCCCAGAGGGACACTCAATTCAGGGGCTGGAGATACTGTACAGTGGGTAGGGTGTTTGCCTTACATGCAGCTGATCTGTGTTCTATCCCTGACATCCTATATGGTCCTCTGAGCACTGCCACGTGTGATTCCTGAGTGCAGAGCCAAAAGTAACCCCTGAGCATTGCTGGGTGTGGGCCCCCCACCTGCAAAAAGGGTAGTTCACTCAACACAGAGCTAGGAATAGTCCTAGCACCACTGGTGTGGCCCAAAGCACCCCAAAACACACCAATTTTTTTTTTCTTTTTTGGTCACACCTGGCGATGCACAGGGGTTACTCCTGGCTCTGCACTCAGGAATCACCCCTGGCAGTGCTCAGGGGACCATATGGGATGCTGGGAATCGAACCTGGGTTGGCCGCGTGCAAGGCAAACGCCCTACCCGCTGTGCTATTGCTCCAGCCCCAACACACCAATTATTTTTAAGAAAGAAGGTAAGTGGAAAATCCCCCACCTACTACAGCTACTTGTCTGAGACCACTGTGAGGTCTGAGCAGCTCAAGAGAGCAAGAGAATCAGACAAACGGCTGCCAATCAATCAGAAGCATCACACCGCCCAACGCCAGCACCACTTAGCTCAGAGAAACCAGTGCTAGTCTGCAGAGACGGACTGCAATGTTAAAGCAGCTGCAGGGGGGTTCTGGAGCCAGCTCAAAGCGTGGGAGACAAGCCTGGTAGACAAAGGGCCTGGGTTCGACCCTCCACGGTAGAGCCTCCCAGGTATTTCTAGAGGAATCCCTGAAAGTGCTGGAGAAGCTCAAAAGAAGGCGGGGGGTGGGGGGACCTGAGGGAGGAAGAGCGTGTAAGACAAGCTGCAGGGAGATAGTTCAAAGGGCTGCAGTACATGCTTTGCGTACAGAAGACCCGGGTCCGATCCCTTGCACGGAATCCCTATATGTGCCCCCAAATTCCAAAATAACTAATTAAATGACAATAAAATTAGCCGCACTTTACGCATTTTAGTTTTCAGCTATAATCACTACCAAACTACTTAATCCAACACACCTGAATTCAGGGTCTGAGTGATAGTACAGCGATTGCCAGCATCCCACACCGTCCACCTGAGTACCACCAGGAGTAATTCCTGAGTGCAGAGCCAGGAGTTACCCCTGAGCATCACTGAGTGTGACCTCCCCCCCACACACACACACAAAAAAAGAGACCTACCCTTGAATTCAACAGAGACCATCAAAGAAAGGACATTTTGAGGAAAAGCTAACTTTGCTATCAAGGATAAGATATTTTCTTTCTCTTTAAAGGCAAAGGAGGAATGAAGAGCAAATTTACTAGTCCCCACAAGTACCTTGGCCTTCAAGCTCTTACTCATGACTTATCCCTTCAGGGCCACCGTCCTGCTAGGCCAGACCTAAACTCTGACATCTGTCTCTGGACAGTCAGTCTCCTCTGTCAGACCCTCAGCGACTCAGGGAGCCCGCAGAGCCTCCTGCTGCTCCCCAGACAGCTGGGCAGCAGGCTTGATCAGGTGCATGAAGGAAGGACCAAATGTACCACCTTTTCCCTTTCTGCCCCCAGGGTCCGGAAGTCCCAGAGGGGTCCAAGAGATCCTCCCATCTGTTGCAGACAAGGTGAGAAAGAGACAAACCAAACAAGACTTAGGGAATTGGAGCCATTTCTTCCTAAACGTAACATGAGCAACTACGTAGGTAACAGTAAGACTCCACTTAGTGTAGGTATTGCAATGGGGGAATCTTTTTTTGTTTGTTTGTTTGCAGTGTCAGAGATCGAACCCAAGACGCCAGGCAACCAAACCGAGTGCTCTACCGATACACTGCAACCCCCATCTGAAAAAATCATGTTTTAATGGGGAGAGGAGGATTTGGGGGCCACACCCAGCATATTCAGGGGTTACTCCTGGCTCTGTATTATGGGTCACTTCTGGAAGCACTCAAGTGAACAGGCAGTGGCAGGATTTAAACTGGGGCCAGCTACATCCAAAGTGTTTAAACACCTGAACTATTTCTTTGGTCCCCAACAAATCAGTTTTAACTAAAAGCAAAACCAAAACCTTAACAAGAATTCCTCACCAGCATGTGGTCAGTTTGGGGTGTTTGAAAGGAGAACAAAGATTCTGAGACTCTGGTACCGTCATTCCCAGGGGTGCTAAGTGGCTCAGAGCCTGTGTCCCTTTCCCTGGGCAGGGCAAACTCCTGTCGCCTGGTGCCGCCACGCTGGCTGAGAAGACAGGGGCCCCTGACCCGCTACCCCTCTTTCTGGTGCCACTTTGCCTGCTCTTCGGTGACAGTCTAGACCTGGCAGCCTTTTTTGGAGAGTGAGAGGCAGACAGAGTGTATGTTCTTCACCTCAGTCCTCCCCGTGGCAGCATCTCGTCCCAGAATGTCATGGAAATGGAAGCCACAGCTGCTCCAGGACCAGCACTTAACTATGCAGCGCCAAGGCATCCTCCCCCCCCACCCCACACACACCCGGGGACTGTATGAGCGAGCAACAGAAAAGCATCAGCAGCAAGGAAGTCCTTCGCTCGTCCGGTTTCCTCCCGCCTTATATGAAGTTGTGCAACGTGCTCTTTCCCGCCCCTCATAGTTTCCAAGCCTTGTAAGAGACTCTAGAGTGCTGGCCCCCGCTTTCCACAGCCACTCGGCAAGCTCTTCTCCTCTGGCAAAGAGCTGAGAAGAGGGGCACAAGTGGGTGCTAAGGTAACTGGAGGTACAACCAGGGAAAACAAAAACCAGAACACACCCAGGAGGGCCGGGGATGTGGATGCGGAAAAGCGCATGCCTTGCATGCATGAGATTGATCCCTGGCATCACAAACACACACACACACACAGAGATTGATCCCTGGCATCACAAACCACACACACACGAGATTGATCCCTGGCTCCCTTGCATCACAAGCCACACACACAAACACACACGAACACACACGAGACTGATCCCTGACTCCCTGGCATCACAAACCCCCCCCCCCCACACACACACACACACACGAGACTGATCCCTGGCTCCCTACATCACAAGCCACACATACACACACACACACACACACACACACACACCCATCAGGGAACTGTTGCCAAAAACCTAGGCACTGGCATAACAACCCCCCATACATACATACATACATACATACACACACACACACACACACACACACACACAGACTGATCCCTGGCATCACAAACCACACACACACACACACACACACACACGTTGTTGCAGAAAACTTAGCCGCTGGATGGACAACACAGTTCTACAGGTCCTCCCAAAGCACCAGACTGACCCCAATTTCAGCCCTGGGCCTCTCAACCTACAAAAGACGACCTCCTGCTCAACAATTGGCCTTTTGTGCTCCACAACACTCTCCACCAAGGGCAGCGTGGAAAAAACCCAGTCGCTTTCACCTGGAGCCTCGGGCCGGGCTCCTCTGCACACAGCCCCTCGGTGCCGGTGCCCGGGAGGGCCGCGCGGCCGGACCGCTCCGCTCGCACCAGCTCTCACCCCCGAAGCTTGGCCAGCGGGCACCTTCGCTCGGGACGCGCTCTGGGCAGAGCCGACCGAAGGAAGCTCAGGATGGAGAAACGGAGGCTCGGAGGGGAGCAGCGACTGGCCTCGGGGGGCGAGGCAGGAGCGGAGTTTCCCGAGCACCGCAGCCGCGGGTCTCTGGGCACCTCTGCACCGTCTGCACCCTCGGAACGTCCAACATTCCCACGCGACTGCAAAGCGCGCCACCGCCTCCGCCCGGTGCGTTGAGGGTCGACCCCCCACCCCCTGCTCTTCCAACGGCCGGGCCCGCCGCCTCCCTCCTCCCAAAGCCCCCGGCTAGCACTGCGCTCCGCGCCAACCTGCAGAGTCGCGCTCCCGGGACCCGGCGGCGGCAGACATTTCCCTGCGCGCTTCCTGCAGCTTCTCATCACAGGCACCGCGCCCGGGCCGCCCCGCCTGCAGGGGCCCGCCCCCACGTGCCATCTGCACCAATCGAGGGCCGGTGTGCTCGACAGCCCCGCCCCGCAGCCCAAATGGAGCCCGCCCCCTGCAGCCAGGGCTTCTCCAATCGCCACTGCCCGTCTCGAGACGGACTCCTGCGGCGACCAATCGTGGCGCCGCCCAGCTTAGTTTACCTGGGGCAGAGTTCCAAGTACGCGGCACTGGAGGCTCGGGCTCAGACTTCGCGCACCTGTAACGAGACAGCCACAGGAATTCGGGGTCTGGGGTCGTAGAGTCGAAGCCTGTGGCAGGAACAAAGAGGAAACACTGAACCATGCATGGGCTTGCAGAACCAGGTCCACCCTTCTGCATCAGTGGGAGCAAATGACTCCTTTCCGAACCGAACCTGTGTCTCTCACCCAAACGCTGGGTTTGAGATTCAATTTAAAATAAAAGAGGGGGCTGAATGATAGCGCAGCGTGTAGGGCGTTGGCCTTGCACGCGGCCCACCTGGGGTTGATCCCCCGGCATCCCAAATGGTCCCCCCGGAGCACCACAAGGAGTGATCCTGAGCGCAGAGTCAGGAGTAACCCCTGAGCATCGCAGGTGTGGCCCCCCGAAACTAAAACCAAATAATGATCATTATTATTAATTAATTACTTAACATGAGGACCAGAGAGCTAGCCTAGGGGGGTAAGGCACCTGACTTGCGTATGGCCGACCCCACTTTGTTATTGTTTTTGGGCTTGGGTACACATCAAGCGGTGTTCAGGGCTTACTCATGGCTCTGACTGAGCTCAGAGATTACTCTTGGCAGGCTCTGGGGACCATATGGGGTGCCAGGTTTCGAAAAGAAGTTGGTGGAGTACAAGGCTAGCACTGTACCTGCTGTACTATCGGTCCGGCCCCTTGCCAACCCCAGTTTGATCCCGGCACTGCATATAAACCCCAGAGAACAGTGAAGAGTGATCCCCTGAACACAGAGCCAGATGTGAGTCCTGAGTTCATGAGTGTGGCCCCAAAACAAACAAAAAGATTCTTCAAACATTGTGGTTGTGCAGTGTCTGCATGTCTAAAAAAAAAAATCTGTCACAACACACAGGTGTTCAGCCAACATCAGCTCATACTTTGTTGTTGTTGTTGTTCGTTATTCTTTTAGAAACACACCTGCAATGCTTGGGGTGGGGGTCATTTGCAGTGAGATGTTCAGGAGGGACTATAAACCAGGAACAGAACCCAGGGCACCCACATGCAAAGTATGTGCTCCAGGTCCCTGAGCCCTCTCTCCAACCATGGGTCTTTCATTTCTCTAACTTCTCTTAACCAAGACCTCTCCATTCCCCTGCTTTTTGTGCTACATAACGTTGTCCACCAAGATTGGCATGGGGGAAAAAAAACCTAGTTCCTTACACCTATCACTTCATCCTGGATCTAGTACCTTTATCAGTGACATGCAAGGTGATGATGGCTATCTAAGAGCCATCAGCACTGAGAGTCCAGCTCACCCAGGCCCCTCCCAGAGGAAGTCCACTGCAACCTAGTCATCAGAGAAGCTGAAAAGTTAGTGACATTTTCCTGCAGGTTACCCAGCAAGGAAGGACTTCCCGGCAGGAAGAGTAGATAAGGTGGTGTGAGACGGATTCCTAAATCTAAAAGAGGGAAGTCATTCTTGTCTGTCATCTTCATTCTCTCAGGCGAGCTCTGTTCATTCAACAAATATTTATTAAGTGCCTACTGCCTGCCAGATCCTGATGGAATTACTGGAGATAAAGTGGTGAATGCACCCTAAACTCACCGTCCCTTTGGCACCTCCTTCCCCATCAGTTTTCTCTCCTTAGCCTATTCTCCCTGCCTACCTCCAATCCTAGTCCCAGCCTCCTTTTCCAGCTGAGGCTGACTCAGGCTGGAGTTTCTGGGGTAGCCATGCTCAGGGACCATGAAGCCATACCCAGAACCCAACTTGGTTATGCCAAACCTCATTCTACTGTGGGCTTTTTTTGGGGGGGGGGGAAGCAGACTCTGGGCTCCATACAGTAGTGCTCAGGTCTTACTCCCTACCCTGCAATCAAGGATTATTCTGGACCATATATGTATGATACTGGGGATTTAACCTTGGTCAGTTTCATGCAAAGCAAGTGCCTTGCCTTTGCCATGGTACTTTCTTTTCCACCACCGTGTTCATTTTGGGGCTCAGTGACCACTCCTGCCTCTTTGCTGAGGGGAATTGGTTCCTGGAAGCGCTGCGGTGCTGGGAATTAAGCAAGGCTTCCCACATGCAAAGCATGCTCATTACTTTGCTTGTGTGCCAAGCACTCTGCCCTTTGAGCTATCTCTCCAGCCCAAGCTATCGCTCTTTTTTTCATGTCTGAACCACTGTGATACACTCCCTGTGATCTCCGGACTCTGGGTGCTTCCCTTCCTCCACAGCTGTCAGAGGAACTTCTCAAGCATGCCTTGTCATTCTTCAGTTCCAAACTCTATCAGCACCCCAAGAGTTGGAGGACAAAGTCCGATCTATTAGTTGTCTGGAAGTCTATTCCTAAGCTGCCTCCACTGGTCTCGGCCACCTCTACTGGCTCAGCTCTTTCCACGCCCTTCTCCTGCTCCAAAGTCAATTCCAAACACTTGTTCCTTCCGCCAGTTGCCCTTGGTGCCTGCATGGGGGACAACTCAGTCATTCTTCGGGTCCCAGTTTAAACATTACCTCCTGCCTAAAGTCGTCTCTGAGTTGATTATATGGTACAAGGTGGCATGAACTGAGGAGCACTAGAGCAAAACTTCAGAGCTCAGACTCTGGAGGAGTCAACCTTATTTCACGCTGATCCCTTCAGCAGGCATCCAACCTCTCCTAGCCTCAACTTTCTCCTCTGTTAAATGGTGATACTGCAGACCAGGGGAGAGTGTTCAAATGGCTGAACCCCTGTTTTGCATACCCGAGGCTGGGTTTGATCCCCAGTATCGCCTGGTCCCTGAGCACCACCAGGAGTGACCTCCAATCATGAACCCAGATGTTTCCCTTGAGCACGGCTGGTTCTGGCCCCCGCCAAAAAAACAAAACAAAAATCAAAAGTGGAGACATTCCTAGGACCAGAGCAACAGCACAGCAGGTAAGGCTATTGCCTTGCATGTGTCTGACCGGGTACAATCCTGGCACCCCTTAGAGTCCCCTGAGCACTATCAGGAGTGACCTGTGAGCACAAATTCCTGAGCACCTTTGCTGAGGGGGATCCTACTGCAGCCCCCCCACCATGCTCTATCCACCGCCCAATGGAGACATTGCTAATACCTGGCTTGTAAGGGTATGTAAGGATTGAACTGGTAAGTAGAAAATTCTCAGAAAGGTGTCCAACACATTACGTTAATATACACATTTGTTAAGTTGTTTGCCTGCTTATAAAGAAGGAGGAAACTTTTAGGTCCAACTATGTGCTGGGCACCGTCCCAGGTTATCTCATTTAATGCTTACAAACTCATGAGAAAAGCAGTGTTTTCCTAGGGCGGGGGTTTGGGAAGGTTCCCAAGAAAAGCTCTGGAGGCATCAGGCCACTGTGAGTGTTGCTCAGCAAAGCTGGCTGGGAATTTCTATGTTTGGGTCCATCAATACTGTGCTATTTGGACCCAGAGGTGCTGGGGGCCACCAGGGTCATGTCTTTTGGTACCAGGAATTAAACTCAGGACCTTACATATACAGCACATGTGCCCTGACTCCTAAGCTTTCTCCCTGGCCCCAGACAGTTTTCTTTTTTTTTTCCTGGTTAAACCTGACAATGCTCAGGTATTCTACACTCAGAAATTATTCCTGGTGATACTTCGGGGACCATATGGGATACCAGAAGTCAAATCTCGATCAGTTGCATGCAAGGCAAATGCCCCACCCACTGTACTATTGCTCCAGCATCCCCCCACCTCTGCCGAAAGTTTATAGGCCACACTGGGTGGTGTTCAGGGGCTACTCAACCTCTGTGTACAGGGGTCACTCCTGGCAGTGTTTACAAGACTGGATGTGGTGCTGGGATCAAAACACAACTGGCTTTGGGCAAAGCATACATCTTAACCACTGTGCTAGCTCTGTGGCTCCCGAAAGATATTGTTTTGTTTTTTTTGTTTTTGGGCCACACCTGGCAATGTTCAAGTGTTACTCCTGGCTCTGCACTCAAGAATTACTCCTGGAGGGCTCAGGGGACCATATCAGATACTGGGGATCAAACCCAAGTCGGCTGTATACAAGGCAAATGCCCTACCCTACCCACTGTACTATCACTCCAGCCCAAGAAGATGCTCTTTGTATAAAGAAGTTTACAGGGACCAGTGATGCAACTCAGTGGTAAAGCATATGGCTCACAGTTATGGGACCAGGATTTAATCCCTGGCACTCTGAAAACTTAAATTTAAAAAAAAATCTAGAAAACTAAGATGTGGCTTGCCCTAAGTCACATAGCTATTGACAAGCAAAGAGATATTTCAAATACTGTGTATCTTCAAAGCCTGCTTTTTGCTTTTATTACTATTAATATCCTTCTTATAACTACTACGACTAATCATAAAACAAGTTATCCTTAATACTTTGAGATTGAGAGGAAACTTCCCCTGCTGTTAGAATAAACTTTCACTCCCATAACTAGACATTGCTTGGTTTGTTTTTAGAGCCTTACTGGAGACTGGAAATTGTTCCTTAGTGATGTTCTGGAGACTATTCAGTGCCAGAGATCAAACCAGAGCTCATACATACAAAGCATGTCCTCGTCCCTTGAGCTATCACTCAGCCCAAGGCCCTATAATATTTTATACCCATCAGTACTCAGTGCTTACTCCTTGCTCTGTGCTCAGGGATCACTCCTGACAGGGCTCAAAGGACCATATGCAGTGCTGAGGATTGAACCTGGGCCAGCTGCCTGCAAGGCAAGCACTTAACTCTAGTACTATCTCTATAGTCCCCCAAGGCTCTATAAGTTTGCTTCTACTTCCTTCCCTGCCTACCCCCAAGCCCCCATACCTCAGTTTGCATTTCAGGTTAGTATCCTTTCTGACACCCAAGGAAAAACTAGTTTTAAGTTCCAAGCTGAGACCAATACAGAAGGGACATCCATTTCCCTTTCCCACGGAGAACAGTGGGGACACAGAAGGAAAAAAATGCCTGGGCCCCAGCACCTGGCAGCTAGAATTTGCATGTTCTGTGAGTCACCCCTCTGCTCTATACAAACTCTCCTTTATGGCCCTGGAGCTCTACTGATATAAACAAATTTAGCCCTAGACATCACTAGGCTCTCAGGCTGGACCAAAGTGAGACTATTTCACATGAGGGACAGAGCAGGACTCTAGGCTGGCCCAGCACACAGGACAGAGTGTCCTTGGTTCTAACCGGCAGAGAGAGGGATGATGATGCCAGAAGTTGCTGACCCTGCCAACTCATACGAAATTCTGTAGTAGAACCACAACCCACCCTATATGGCCCTGCTCTGGGTCTGGAGAGCAAAAAAAGTTACAGCTCAGATCCATGGGGGCGGAGCGATCGTATAGCAGGTAGGGTACTTGCCTTGAACACAGCCAAACTGGCTTCAATCCTTGGCATCCCATATTGTTCTTCAAGCCCTGCCAAGAGTGATCCCTGAGTGCAGAGCCAGGAATAAGCCCTAAACATTGCTGGGTATGCCCCCCCCCCCCCCCGCAGTAAATAAATAAATAAGCAGCTTTAGACCCAGAAATGGGAACGTTAAAAAAGCAAACACCATGGTTGGATCGCAGCCTGTGCCAGCAGCCTAAAGAGAGTAAGGAAACTTTGCAGAGAGTCCAAAGTTTGGCAATTAACAGAGTGGCTAGATCAGTTACCCAGCCCACCTGCTGAGAGTCAGGGAGTCTGGAGTCTTACCTGGACAAGCCCTGGCAACTTCCTGGAGGAATAGCCTGCTGTGTGACCCAAAGGGAAGCTGGAACAGGAGGCTGAGTTTTGCTGTGTCCAGCTGGACTGTCACATCTGAGCCTGCATAGATGAGGAAGAAACGAGCCCTTGGTCTCCAGGAGCTATGAACACAGATGCAACTTGACACTGGAATCCCCAGAATGGAGAATCAGCATCTAAGTGCCAAAGCCCTTGGGCCCTATAGAAATTCCTAAAGGCTGCTCCTAGGGAAATAACCCCTGACCCTTTGTTCCCAAGTCACACCACTCTCACTCTGCAAGGGAGGGGGCAGGATCTAGAAAAGTAGAGAGAGATGGTCCATCAGTGCACCTGACAGCGCTGTGTGTGCGCCAGGCACTGGGAGGAGCACTCCCCTGGCCAGTCAGTCTTCAGGGAGTTAGACTGTGGATGTGTGTTGTTCTTAGTATTACCCCAGCAGCCCCAGGCACGCAGCAAGCACCCAGGCTATGAGCTGAGCTCATGGAAGAGCAGGAGTCATATAGCAGACTGACTGAGAGTTCAAATTCAGAGTCTGAAATATGGTTCCACCCCTTTCCAAAAAAAAAACACTTCAAGGGGCCAGAGAAATAGTACAGCAGGAAGGACACAGGCAGGCCTAGCATGTGGTCGATCTAGGATCGATTCCTAGATCCACCTATGTCCCCACACCCCCACCCCCGAGCACCATCATGAGTGATTCCTGAGTGCAGAGCCAGGAGTAAGCCCTGTGTCCAATACGATGTGTCCCTCAAACAACCCCCCAAATCATTTCATTTATCTGGGCCTTAGATACATTTCCTATTAAACAGGAAATGGGGGATAAAAAGATAGTACAGGTCTCGCCTTGTGTGTCATCAGTCCCAGTTCAATTCCCAGAACCATATATGGTTCCCCAAACACTCAGGAGTGACCCTGAGCAGAGACAGCCAAGTGTGGCCCCAAATCCCCCCAAAGTTTTAAAAATAAATAAATATTAAATAAAACCCCTGGTGGTTGTGCTGTATGTGATCCCTGATATCACAAGCAACTTCTGGCCACACCACAGCCAGGTGTGTATAAGCACTGTGAAGGATGTGACTGCTAGCAAGCATCACAACTAAAATATGTGAAAGACCATGGCAAGCACCACAACGAAAGCTGTGCCAAGCTGGGTGAGCACGCGGCCGAGTGTGCCAGCCCTATAGAGGTCTGTGTGCAACTTCGATCGTCAAAAGCACATCAACGATGAAAGGAACCGGGAGCAGGGAATTTTAAAAGAAGGAAAAGGAAAGAAAACGAGTCAGGAAGTGGGTAGAGTGGGTAGGGCATTTGCCTTGCATGCACTTGATGCTGTTTCAGTCCCCAGCACCATGTATGGTACCCTGAGCACTACCAGGAGTGATCCCTGAGCACAGAGCAAGGTGTAAGCCATGAGCACCACCAAGTGTCCCCCCCAAAAACAAAAAAGATTCACTATTTCTACTACCACCACTATCACATGCCACCACCATCACCACCTATCACAACCACTACAACCACTATCTAATCACTATTGCTACCACCACTGCTACCACCAATACCACCACCACCATCACCGCCACCACCTGTCACTACCACTAAAGCAATTACAGAAGAGAGCAGGGAGGGACTAGAGAGAAGAGGGCGGGGCCAGAGCTCTGAGGAATCATATTACATACCCTAATTTACATAGATGATCCAACTGGTCATCCTCCAGTTCATCCACCAGGAAGCCCCTTTGCATCCTTATTTGCATATGGGCAGAAGACATCACTTCACATGCCCTTAAAAGGGAATGTGTGATCTTATTTGTCATCCCACAACCAACATTCTCATTTGCATACATATTAGATGGTTCTTCCAATCATATGATATGACCTTAGAGGGTATAATCAGTTAGAGAACACATTTTGCAGCTAAAAATAAACTCAGGTCACTGTGTAGAAAGAGCCTCTTCCCAGCAAGCTGCCAAAACAACAAACTGTTTCAGGTAGATAAATCTCTGGGCTAAAAACTCTGCCCTTTCCTGAGTGGGGTCTGGCAGATTCCCTTCCCTTTCAACTAGATCCAGCAGCCACCACACCCAACTTCTTCTGCATATAAACTGGCCCAGCAACACAGCTCTTGAAGCATGAGGCTGCATGCAGCCAAAAGGCAGCACGACATCCTCCAAATGTCACAGTGCTTAGAGCCCAGTAGAACAACAGCAAAGCAAATTTGATGGGAAAGTTGTGCCCACCAAGTTCAACGAGTGAAAATAATAACCCAGAAGGCTCAACCTGCACCAGCCAGCTCAGGAAGGAGATCCTTAGACGATGACTTGATGAACACTGTTGTGAGATTTAACAATGATTCATCACAAACTGACTTTTCTTTTCTGTTTTTAATTTGTTTATTTTTTGGTTTTGGACCACATTCGGCAGTGTTTAGAGATCATTCCTAGCAGGCTTACAGGATCATATGCAGTGTGGTGGAATCAAACCCAGGTTGGCTGCATACAAGCCAAATGCTCTACCCACTGTACTATTTCTCCAGTCCCTGATTGGTATTTTGATCATTCCGTTTGCCATTTTGTTGTAGCAAACAATATGAAGTAAATGTGTTAAGTGCAGCTAAGGGGGCAGGCTTCGGGGATGGGGTGGCAGGAAAACTGGGGACATTGGTGGAGGGAAGGCCCATCACAATCGTGATGAGAATGATTTCGAAACATTACATGCCTGAAACAACTTTTTTAATCACAAAGTTTATTATTTTATTACAATGAAATAAAAATAAGTCTCTCTCTCTATTTTTGCCCTTCTTCCCCCCTCAATGCTTCTGACCTTGTTGTCTATTTTCCTGCCTGCCTCGCCTGTACCCACTTGGGTGGTTAAACAGAATTGTTAAACAGAAGACTTATGGTGGTTGGCATGATAATCTTACATGCCATCCACAAGAATCCACAGCAGTTTACTATATGCTGCAACATCACCACCACGACTACTATAACCACCACTACAATCTTACAAAGAAGGTACACATTAAATAAGGCACTAGAACCAAATCGCTGCATAAGAAAAAGGAATGAGGGGCAAGAGCACTAATACAGCAGGTAGGGTGCTTGCACGCAGGCAGCTGACTCAGGTCTGATCCCCAGCACCTCCTATGGCTCCCCAGGTCCACCAGGAGTGAACCCTGAACACAGAGCCTGGAGTAAACCCTGAACACTGATGGGTATGGCCCCAAACAACAACAACAACGACAACAAAGGAAGGAGTATGAGTGAGATGCCAACATTCTCAAGAGTTCTATAAAGTCTTCCTGGTAAAAATAACGTGATATGTGGCCCTGAGGAGTAGGATTCATGAAAATGAAGAAGGAGTCTCAGGAGGAGGAGCCTACACAAGCATGTGCGAGGCTCATGATGCAAGGATGTTGGGTTCAAGGGGATGACAGGAGCGTCAGAAGACTCCAGGAATAGAGTGGGAGAAACTTGGGCCAGGCCAGAGAGGTACCCCCATATCCCACTCCTGCCCCGCACAACCAGCATCCCATGCTCTCAATCCATACTTCTCATTTCCCTGTAGATATGTCCCCCTGCCCCACGAGACCCCCAAATGAGAAGACCACTCACCTAGAATGTAGAGTTCACCCTCTGGGAGTACTGTGGGGAGAGAAGTAGAAAGGTCCTTAGCAACTGAGGCCTGAAGCCCCAGCATGGTCCCTGCACCCACAGCCCCACCCCCAGTAAGGGCAGAAAGGTCCGGAGGGCCCAGGAAAGAGCCACCTGCTCCCTCCCCTTTGGCACCTTCTTCCAGCATAAAATCCCGTGAGAGCGGCACTATCTGGTCCAGAGAGACGTCATCCCCGGTAATGGCCATCCTCCGGTGTGTATACAGGAAGAGACTAAAGACAGGAAGCAGAGGTGAGGACAGTGTCTGCTGGATGTCCCCAGGCCCCTGGTGGAGGCCTCAGGGTACTCCCTCCTTGTCCCTAGGCAACGCTGTTGGAATCCAATGAGGTACGCCTTTTGCAGCTATCCTGCCACTTTGCTCTCTGTCCGTGTGTGCATCAGATACTGTAAGGTCAGGGAGAAGGCATCAAAGCTGCTCTTGTCTTAACTGGTGCAGGCCCTGTTTGTTGAAAGATTGAAGGCTTAGACCAAAGTGATACTACAAAGGGTGCTTGCCGTGCACATGGCCGACGCCAGTGCTATCTCTGACACAGTACATGATCCCTGAGCACTGCCAGAAATGATCCCTGAGCACAGAGCCAGAGGTAAGTCCTGAGAACTGCCGGGTGTGCCCCCAATCAAACAGACAAAAATAAAATGCAGGGCTGGAGAGATAGCACAGCGGGTAGGGTGTTTGCCTTGCACGCGGCCGACCCAGGTTCGATTCCCAGCATCCCATATGGTCCCCTGAGCACCGCCAGGGGTAATTCCTGAGTGCAGGAGCCAGGAGTAGCCCCTGTGCATCGCCAGGTGTGACCCAAAAAGCAAATAATAATAATAATAATAATAAAATAAAATGCAGGCTACAGGCTTGAGTACAAGTCAGCTCTGTCTTCAACCAAGCAGGATAACCTCAAGCCTTGTGTTTTCTGACCCTCAGATTCTTTATCTGAAAAGCAAGAGGCCCCCTTCCACCCAACTTTAAGACTCTAGGGATCATCCTCTGGCTCTGAGAACTTTGACAAATTTTATCTATTCTCTCTGCTTCTCTTAAGCCTGTATATGTGACACTGAGCTTTTTCTATGCATTTTCATGTTGGAAAAACATTACACGTAACAACTCACTTTATTTTAACTTTTGAGAGAACCACACCCGGCAGTGGCAGTGGAGTAGGGGATAGGAGTTGGGGATTGAAAGTTGGGGGTGTCTACGTTCGGCTCCCTCTGGGGTTGCTCCTAGCAGTGTTCGGAGTTAAAAACGGATTGAACATGGGCCTCCCCATGCAAAAATGCGCTCTGTCCATTGAGGGATCTTCCCAACCCTTACAACTCACTTTCTTTTTTTAATTTTTGGCTTTTGGGTCACAGATGGTGACGCTCGGGGCTTATTCCTGGCTCTGCACTCAGAAATTACGCCTGGAAGTGCTTGAGGGACCATATGAAATGCCATGGATTGAAGGCATTGGTTGGTCACATTCAAGGCAAGCACCCTACCCGCTGTACTATCACGCTGGCCCCCAACTCCTCTCTTTAATCAGAAATCTGGACCTAGAGAAGAAAAAAAAAGTCACTTGATCATGTAACTCAGAAGTAACAAGCCCAGATTTGAATCCTGACCCTTAGGCTACGGGAGTGAGACCTGCACCTGTGTGTTCAAATGCCTGCCCGCGAGAACTTCCTCACGGACCTTTGCAGGTTCTTGGAGCCCACACAGATGCACAGCATAGAGCACCGTAATTAATAACAGTATAATCATTGCAATTCTTCTAGAAGACTCAGAATCTGTCAGAAAGACAAGGTAGAAACCCAACTGGAAGGTCCAGTGAAGGCTAGCCCATAGCCAGTGAGGTAAGGCAGAACCCCAGACTTACGCATGCTCCTGGCCACCGAGCTCCCCGCGGGAGCGCACCAGCCCCAGGAGGCGGCTCTGCCGGCTGTTGCCCTCACACAGCACAGCTTGCACCGCCTGCTGCTCAGGGTCAAGGGAAACCAGAAGGACACCCTAACCACAGGCCAGGCCTCCCCTACCAGCACACCCCCTCCCGCCTTCCGCTTCTCTTACCCACACAGATTCTCAGTGTGATATTGGCAGGTAGCAGCCCTCTTGAAGCCCTCCCCATCTTAGCTGAATAAGCCCTGACTTCATGGGAGGCTGGGAGGACAGATGTGGCAGGGAGGTCAGAACCAAGTAAGCACTTGTGAGTTCTGTGGCAGCACAGAGAAAGGAGGAGAGCAGGCTGACAGAAAGCACCTTCCATTCCACCTCCCAAGGCCCGGGCAGAGTGAAAGCTGGCCGGTGTTGGTAAGGATATGATGACACAATACTCCGCTGGGTCCAGGGTCTCCTGGATGGCCACAGACTGGTCCATGCTGGCCCCGTGGAGTAGACACAATCTGCGGGAGGGCAGAGTGGAGTGAGCCAGTTACCCGGGAGGGGATGGCACTGCCAGAGAACTGGGTCAGGATGGGAAGCAGTCAGGGCCAAGGGTGCCCATTCTCCCCAGCTCCATCCCACAACAGACTTCATGCTGTGCTGTGCTGGGGAGGAGTCTGGCTCTGCCCTGGGGGATGCACAATTTGTGTCTGGGAGGACACTGGTAGGGAGGCCCAATAGGTTAATTGGGAGTGGGATGCCGGTCCATTACTCTAGAGGGGGCCCAGCATGAAGCTCTCCTTCCTTTCTGGGGTGCAGCTGGTCCTGCCAGTGCCTCCCTGGGAGCGTTGAGGAGCATCTGCAATCTGCTGAGGTTGTTGAAACATCCTGGTACACTCAGGAAGGACCTCAGCCCGGGACCCTGCGCCTGCTCTTGAAGACATAAAGAGTGTCCCTTTGCTTCTTGTGGTCCCCAGACCCCACCTCCAAGCAGGCCCCATTGCATCAGCCACAGGTCCAGGGAGGGGATTCTGGTTCTGACAGCCACAGGCCAGGGGTCCCATCCCTCAGCTGTCCATTCCCTCCTACCCTCCCCAGCCAGGCTTCCCTGCTCTGCAACCTGCTCCCAGCCCCTACCATTTGCGCCTACCTCCTGAGCTGTCAGCGCTGAGGCCCGCGGGACACTGGCGTCCCGGGACGGCCAGTGACTACATTTCCCAGCAGGCTCCGCGCCGCAGGCCTGCAAGTCCCGGCATGCCCGCGCCCATGGGGGGCGTGTCTCCCCGCCCTATTAACTCCTTAGGGTCTGGGAGACTTTGGACTCCCTTGTCTAGAAAGATTTGTGTCCAGCCTATCCTGACCTCCACCGGCTTGGGGCCAGAAAGGAACGTGGTCACGTGGGTCTTAAGGGAAAAACAATGCATTTGCAAGTCCTCTGTGCTCAGCTCCTCCCACTCCCGTGGGACCCTCTCTGACCGCGACTGGAAGGCTCCCTCCCAAAATAACAGCCCTGTCCCAGCTTCAAGGAAAACAGCACTATGATGACCCCTTCCCCTTGGGGGTTTCTGGAATAAAGGGGGGGGGGCCTCCTGGAATAAAGCAATTCGATCATGGCAAAGCTGGCCGGCGATTGAAAGTCTGGCCTGACTTCTGTACCCTGACAGTGCTAGGGCCGCCTCCCTCCTCTGCATGTATCCCAGTTGCCACACCTCAGGGTAAAGGCAGGGAAGGGCCACTGGGCTGGGCGGCAGAGCTGAGAAACGTGGCCTGTGGCTGAACTTTATGATCTCAGGACTCCACCCACCAAGCTGAGGCCAGGAAATGTCTGAGAAGGGGAGGATTCCCCCTCAAAACTGAAGATTCTGCCCCAGATGGAAACCAGGGCCATAAAGAGAAGCCGGTTCAGGAGTCCTCTCGGCTGCCACGTCTGCTTAAGCTTGGAGCCACTTAGTCATCTGCCTCTTTCTTCCCCCCTGTCCACGGAGGTTGTGCCACTTTACCTCTAGTTCTGCGGAACCAGCTTCATCTGGCACATAGGCATGGGAAAATAAATACATAGATGTGAATGTAAGATGCACAAAGGCGGTTGTTGTTGCCACAGGGAAGGTCCAAGTTTCCCCTGGGCTGTTCGCAGGATAGTGGCACTAGTCAGGGCTGCTCAGTCCTAGTGGGCGTCCTTCCAGTTTTTTTGTTGTTTTTTGGCTCACATCTGGTGATGCTCAGGGGTTACCTCTGGCTCTACACTCAGGAATTATTCCTGACGATGCTCCAAGGACCATATGGGATGCCAGAGATCAAACCCAAGCGGGCCGCATGCATGGCAAACACCCTACCTGCTGTATCATCATTCTGGCCCCACATCCCTCCACACTGTGAAGTCCTGGTTCCTACTTCTAGAGGAACTCTGGAGAATGGGGCAGCTGGAGGCTGCACATGTTCCGGCACTGGGAAGCTAGCTTTCTGGACGGAAGCTAGAAGGTCTCTTCCCTACATTTCCCATTCCCAAGGCCATATTCAACAGTCTCCCCAATGGCGATATCTCCTTGGCTCTGGGCTAGAGTCTAGCTATCATTGTTTTCAGTCAGTTCAATTAAGCCTAATTATCCACTCTGAGCCACTCAGGCCCTGGAGAGGTTTGTAACTGGGATGTTATGCAATTGAAAGCACCAAAGTGCAGCGGAATTCGAGGAGCTAACCAAGGAGTGGGTTTAACTACGAAGGAAAGTATCACTCCAGAATGAGAAGGGTGGTGAAATCCTAATGCCACAGAGCTGGCTGGGAGTTAGGGATAGGCTGTGCTTCAAAGCTGGGCTTAGTACAGTTGGCATCTTACAACCCAATCAAAGGTCTGAGTGCTGAGGGGCCAAAGGAGGCCACAGAAAAAGTTTGTTCTGAAGTAGCTGCCTCCAGAGGGCTGTGCCTGTGGGCAGACTGGTACCTCGATAGCACCCTTAGTCTTTTCCATTTGTGATACCAGATCTAGATCCTGAGGAAGTTGCTAAACTCCACTCAAATCTTGACCATCTGGGCTGAGTGAACACAGAAAGAGCCACTTTCAGAATCAGTCTCACAGCAGGTAGATGGAATGGCCGGATCTGCTCTGAACAGGCGAAGTTACTGCCGGTTCTCAATCTGGGAAAGGCTGCTGAGGTCTGAGGTAGAGGCAGGGTACAGGCCCATTCCAAACAAACCTAACTCCTTTCTTAATGCAGATAAAAAAAACAAAAGCAAATCTTAGATAATATACTGGTGATATGTCTGCCTTACATGCAGTTCATGCAGTTGACCCTGGTTCAATCCTCTGCTCCTCAAGCAGAGGACTGAAGAGGTGACCTACCTCTGAGCAGAGCCAGAGTATGCACTGAGTGGGCTGGAGAGAAATAGAGATTCAGGTTCTTGCCATGCCATGTGAACGATCCCGATTTGATCTCTGGCACTACCTGAGAAATGCTAGGAGTAAGCCCTGAGCACCACTGGGTGTGGCCTAACCCCCCACACCAAATAAACAAACAAACAAAACACCACACATACACACAACCAAGAACAGAAAAAAAAAAGAATAAACCCAGAGCACAGCTGGGTGTGGCCCAAACTACCTCTCCCTCCCAAACCACCACCACTGCAAGCCTCCCCCCGCCCCCCCCAAAAAAAACCCAAAACAAATCTTTGTCACAACTTTGTCCTCAGAGGAGGCCCTAGCTCAGATTTTCAGTACATGCTTGAAAAGCTGATTCAACTCAGGGCTGGGATTATCCCAGGGTGATATTCACTTGGTGGGGAAGACATGGTTAGATTTACATAACAGAATATAGGTAACTCAAGAGTTGACACTGAAGTTTGTGAGAAAAGGTAGTGAGGCATTAAGACCTACAGGATTGCTTGCTTGGTTCGTAATCCAGGGCATCAGAACAAGATAATGAGAACAGGGCTGGTTTTATTTTCTGACAGAATCTTTTTTAATATAAAATGAAGATAAAACACATCTCAACCCTGTGATCTCCCAGCATGCCTTGTTTTTACAAGATGCATGCTAGCTACAAGACTACACAGCGAAGAGTCTTTAGGAGCATTTGGTGGGAGAAATAGAAAAAGCAGACCCTAGGGGCAGCCCCAAAGCTGGGATACATCCTGGAACACTAGAGCAGTCCTTGTCTTTTCAGATCCTCATATGTCTTCTTATTCACAACATTACCACTGGAGTCTTCGTACTCTTCCTAAAAGGGGAGGGAATACTGTTAGTGACACCTCTTGGGAAAAGCACTGAGAACCAAACTCTAGGTACCTGAGCACACCCTTGCGTGATCTGGTTCATAATCTCATGCCATGAGACTGGCGTTCACCTAGTCATCCAGATGGTACCAATTATGATAGAAACTTGGGATGGATGAGAAAACAGTTCACTCAAATCAGTTTCTGTATTTATGATGAAAAACTCCGGCCGAGGGGCCAGAGTGATAATATAGCAGATAGGGCACGTGCTTTGCATGCGTGCAACCTGGGTTCAGTTCCTGATATCCTATATGGTTTCCTGAAGCCATCATAAGTAATTTTTGAGTGCAGTGTCAGGAGTAACCCCTGAGCATCACCAGGCATAACCCCAAAGCAAAAACAAACAAAAAACAAAACTGGCTGAGGGAGGGAGAGATGGTGCAGCTGGTACTCCAGCTTGATCCCTGGCACTACCTATGGTCCCCTGAGCAGCACCAGGAGCAATGCTTGAGCATACGGCCAGGAATAGTCCCTGAGCACTGCCGGATGTGGCTTAAAAACCAGAAGCAGCAGCAGCAGCAACAACAAGAAAACAAAAACTAAAAAACCCTGCTTGAGCGAAGGCTGACCTAAGACAATCTATTTCAAATGGCTCCCAAGAGACCCAGGTCTCTCCACTTTCAGAGCAGCTGTGCTCTATTTTCATTTCTGTATACAAGTAGGAACCCACAGAAGGCTCTGGTTTGATGCCCAGCACCACACAATTCCCAAGCACCACTGGGAAAGTACTCCTCATCAGATAAATTAAAAAAAAAAAGCTTTGCTGCTAAAAAGGAACACTGAAATATTTGGGATGACATCTCAAGTCCAAGGTCACCTCATAATCTCAGGAGAGGATTCTCTTTCATTACACTCTCTTCCAGGGACTGCTAACTGATTCAGATTTTCATGTTAGCATTCTCAAAACAGGATAGACACTGGATATTCCTGCTTGTCATTTCCCTTTTTGGGCCACACCCAGTGATACTCAGGGATTCACATGGGATGCCATGGATTGAGCCCAGGTCTGCCGTATGCAAGGCAAGCGCATTACTCACTGCACTCTCTCCAGTCCCCGTTTCACATTTTTTTTTTTCCCCTTTTTGAGTCACACCCGGCGTTCCACTGGGGTTACTCCTGACTCTGCACTCAGGAATCACTCCTGGCAGTGCTTGGGGGACCATATGGGATGCTGGGAATCAAACCCGGGTCGGCCGCGTACAAGGCAAACACCCTACCCGCTGTGCTATCTCTCCAGCACCCATTTTACATTTTCAATGGGAGAATACAACCAATTGTACACAGATTTAAGATCTGACATGTTAACAACATCCTAAATAAACTGTCAAAAAGGCAGTTCCTAGAAATTGTCACATTGTACTTGTTGGGCAGGCAAACCCTTCTATGTGGAGAGGGAATGGTCACTGGAGGCTCTCCTGGATGTATGCCAGCACCCACCTCCGTGTCAGGCTGCCATCGTTCCGATGCCTTCTGGAGTTTCAGCTTGGCCCACACTGCAGGAGAAATGAGAGGCAATCAGGACTGACTAGTCTTCTCAGACCATGTGGTATTACAACATGTGGCATTACATCCCCATTAGAAGTCCCCTGGATGCTCCTGATTTTGACATTTCTGCCTGTCACAGTCCCGAATTTCAAATCTGGAACAGTAGGTAAGAAAAATTCATCAACTCTTTTCTCTGCTGTACAGTTTGGATGAAATATAACCAAGGACCACTCAGAGAATGAAAATGCTTGAAGAATAAACTTAATAATGGTACAAGAATTCTGACTTCAACAACAAATTACCATCCAATTAAGAAGAAAAGGTGAAGACATCTACAGGAACTACCATTCTTCTGAGCAGATTTCACTTTTTTGGAGTACATGCATACGCAAGAGAGGATGGATATCAGATGGTATTAGGAAATACTCTCAGAACAAGCGGCTACCTGGAACAAACAGGACAGGCCCAGTGCTCCAGAGAGGAGACAGATAATATAGAGGACTTGTTTTTGTAGAGCCAATCTGGGTTCGATCCCCAGCATGCTCCCCCGAGTCCCACCAGGAGATACCTTAGCACAGAGCCAGGAGTAAGTCACCAAGTGTGGCCTCAAAACCAAAACCAAACCAAAAATAGGTAAGAAAGGCGAAGAGAGATCAACGGGCTCAATGCTTGCTTTGCACAGGCCGGAAATACGGGTTCAATCCTTGTATCACATGATCCCTTGAGCACTGTTAGCAGCAACCCTGAGCACAGAACTCAGAGCAGGCTCTGAGCACTACTGGGTGTGGTGCGCATGCCAACCCCTCCCCACCCTCTGAAGCTGCTTAATTAGCTCTTCCTGGCTGGCATAAATGAAGTGTTCAACTACTCTTGCTAACTGCTTAAGGTTAGTTGGTCTTCAAGCCAGACTTGAAGCGCTGAAATAACAGGCAAACCCCAAAGGAACGAAGTCTTTGATTTCCCGTACTATTAGGTCTCAGAGTGGTCCCCTTGGCAACCAGAAACCCAGCCCAGAGTGATGTTAAAGTCCAGGAGGCTGAACATGCACTCAGGCGAGGGAGGTAGCTTAAAGGGCTAGACTGTGTGCTTACAAGCAGAAGCCCCGAGCACTGCTGAGCAGAACTCCGGTGAACCACGCACCACTTAGTGCAGTTGCTTTGCAAGTGTATGGTCACAAATTCTAATCCCTGGCATCCCAGCACTGAGCCTCCAGGTCCACATCACACTTATCAAAGTATCTCTGGGAGTAGCCCCTAAAGTACTGCCTGGAGCCCCTACCACGCCCCCCCCCCCCCAAAAAAAAGAAAAAGCGCTCATGAATTTTTTCATTTTGGTGTGAGGCACCTCAAACACACCAAACATATGCTCTAACAATGAACAGCAGCCCAGCTACTTTTACCATTTTCTCGAAATTCTTTTTTGAGAATGTATGTAGACTTACTCCTCAGAGAAATTTGAAAATAATTAGAAAAGAATGCATCACCTTTGGGCAGCAGTTTTGGTTGGTTCTCTGAAAGTAAGTGAAGCAAAGCCACTATATTTCCTGTTTTTGATGGGACAGCTAACCCAATAAGAAAAGACACAAAGTAAGATTTTAGAAAAACAAGTGCTCTCATAAGCCATGACACAAGAGCTCCTTAAAGCATTTAAGTCTCAGGACCAGTGCCCGGGAGAGCCTTGGGTTCAATTCTTGGCACTGCTGGGCGCAACCCTTGAACTCTGAGCTGCAAGTAGTTTCTAACCTAAGAACTACCGGGTATGGCACCAAAACAAACAAACAAAAAAAACCCTGAAAAAGCCCAAAATCCAAAACCACCCCCATTCAAGTGCACGCTCTCGCGCTCTCTCTCACTCCCCCTCCACATGTCTCTGAGTCATATCACCAGTCCTTTCAGGCTTCTGTGAACAAAATAATACTACCTAGTGAAGTTGGTGAATGCGGACCAACACCTAAATGAGAATCAGGAGAGCTTCAATTCCACAGGGTTCTTTCGTAGCTGTGTTCTGTACAACTGACAGTAGGTAGTGGAGGTAGAAGGGATGTGGAGAGAGAGTAGAGAACAGGCTCGATGTGGGGCTGAGAGTGGCTCAGTGTGGCTGCTTCGCAGGTGTATGGTCACAAATCTTAATCCCTGACATCACACATGTGCCTGGGCTGATCCTGGCAGCTGTGTTATCTGTGACTCAGTGCCTTGAGGACATTCTGTCCGAAGGCAGTCGGGTATGTGTACCCAAAGAACACCAAAACCGAAAAACGTGTGAGCATCATGGCTAAGTATTCTAACACTACCACCGGATGTGTGATGAGGGGGGCACCACAGTGAAAAATGCGCAAGAACCATATCCAGGTGTAGATGCACCCCCATTACTGCAAGGGAGGGAAGGGTGAGATTAAAGAAAGATGTCTGAATAACACTGTAGGAAAAAAGACTATTGCGGACCAATCATGGGTTTGATCGCCTGTTTTTTGTTGACTTACAAACTATGTGACTTCAAAGAGCTACCAAACATCTGAAAACACAGATGGAAACCACCTCACTGGCTGTCGGAAGATTTATGCCCACTCACGGAGTTCACGCTACACTGTGGTCACACATGCTCGCAGAAATGTATCTGCATTATCTTATAAAAAACACTGAGAGAGCTGTGAGGCAGATAAAGTATGAAGACTCTCACCTGACAAGTAAGAAAATCTTGGCACTAAGGGAAGTAAGCTGTTCAGGGCCCAGAGCTAGTACGTGATTGCCTCTCAAAGTCAGCTTTCTGGGGCCAGAGACATAGTATGAGAGAAAGGCACTTCTCTGGCACACAGCCAGATTGGCACCCTGAGCACAGTCAGGAGTAATTCCTGAGTGCAGAGCATGCGGACTAAACCCACAGCACCTGTGGCCTCAACACCACAGCAAAACAAAAACAAGATAACCTCCCCCAGCAAGAGTTAAAATACCAATACATCGATATACCAAAT
This sequence comes from Sorex fumeus, assembly GCF_029834395.1. NCBI lineage: Eukaryota > Metazoa > Chordata > Mammalia > Eulipotyphla > Soricidae > Sorex > Sorex fumeus. Next base: position 52,888,588 of record NW_026606104.1, read on the forward strand.
GTAAAGACTAATATATTCAACACCAAAATTTTAGTAAGTGGGAAAATTATCTTAATCTCTTAGAAGAGAATAAGCTACCAGATAAGGAAAATAAGAGTGATTAATAAAATTATGACGTTGTACTTAAGTACATAGAAACCTGGCAAAATACAGTATAAAATTAATTAAAATGAAAATGTCAACATTCCCTGTTAGAACCCAAACCAAACAGCCTATAAAGAGAGACAAACACTTCCTTTCAAGTGGTGTATACAAATCACTGACTACGCATGTTGACACAAAGACAATATATTCTAACATATGCAATAGATGATCCTTTTATTTATTTATTTATTTATTTTGGGGGGGGGGTCATACCCGGTGATGCTCAGGGGTTATTCCCGATCCTGCACTCAGAAATTACTTCTGGCGGTGCTCAGGGGGACCATATAGGAAGTCCCGGATCGAACCCCAGTGAACCACATGCAAGGCAATGCCCTACCTGTTGTACTATCGCTATGGATAACAGATTATCCATATGTAATATTTACTTATGTGTGTGTGTGTGGTGCTGGGAAGTGAATCCAGAGCTTCACAAGGCCTGTGTCCTACCACATTCTGGCCCTATTCTTTTTTTTGCTTTTTGGGTCACACCTGGCAATGCTCAGGGATTACTCATGACTCTGCGCTCAGGAATTACTCCTGGCAGTGCTCAGGGGACCATATGGGATGCTGGGAATTGAACCTGGGTCAGCTGCATACAAGGTCCTACCTGCTGTGCTATCGCTCCAAGCCCCCATTCTGGCCCTATTATTCAGATATCATGTACTTTACTTCAAAGGCCAAAAAAAAAAAAAAAAAAAAAAAAAAGGAATAAAAATAGAGTGAATGGGCCGAGGAGAGAGCTCCTAGGGCTAGTGCACAGCTCTGCACAAAGGAGCCTAGCACCGAGTCCTCTCTTGGGCAGTGGCCCCCAGCAATATGCAAAGTCCCGAGCAAAGTCTCTAAGCACACCAGGGGCGGCTCCAAAGCCCTAAATCATGATTCACAGTTGCTTCAGTCAATTAGAATGAAAATATTTTTTTAAAAAAAAGATATCTTAGTTTCTGAAAAATAAAAACAATATTTTAATGAAGTCCTAAATATAATGGACCAGTAATAGATATTCCTAAGGGACTCCTAGCAGCATGACATCGAGTCCTAAAACGGCAAATAAACAAGAAAAGTCTTGACTAAAGACATAAAAAGGAATAAACAAAATCACACAAAGTATTAATAGAAAAATGGAAATAGCACAGAAGTCAGAATAAGAGCTCTTTATTACTTTGCTAAAGTAAATGAAGGAATTGTAGGCATTATTAAAGAATCTCCCGAGTAGTTGTCTTGTATGCAGTAATCTTTATCTAGTTTCAGAGAGAAGAGTACCTTGCACATAATTCTTCCATTTTAATACAGCATTAAATTAATCCCAACCTACAAGGCAGGTTTTGATCCCTAAACCTGAGAGGGTCTCAAAGCAAACAGAGAACGCATCTTTTAAAATCTTTTTTAAGGGAATTGGGCCACAACTGACAGGGCTCAGAGGTCACTCCTGGCGTTACTTGGTGGGAAGACACACACACACACACACACACACACACACACACACACACACACACACACACACACACGATGAAACCTTGAGAGAGAGGAAAGAGAGAGAGGAGACAGAGAGGAGAGAGAGAAAAGAGGAGAGGAGAGGAGAGGGGAAGGGAGGGGAGGAGAGTAGAGGAGAAGCCAGAAGAGGGAGAGAGAAAGCCAGCTTTTACATCCGATCCTAATAGGCTACATAAGGCATAAGGGCACTGTAAAAGAATTACTTTTCAACCAATGTGAAACAATCCAGAAATGTTATTTTACCTAGTATGGATGAAAGAAATGGCAGTAACAATGTTGCAAATTTGCTTTTCTGAACTACAATAATAAAATCAGGAGCCAATCTTAAAATCACTGTAGAGGCACAGGCAACTGCCCCCTTTATCTTTTACTTTTTCTGGTGCTAGGGATGGAACCCAAAGACTCATGCCTCTGAAGTACCCGCTTTTATTGCTGAATCACATTCCCAGGCCTGCTCTGTTGCCTTTATTTTTAAAAAATTTTTCTAAATTTTCATTTATTTTGTGGGGGTCACACCCAGCAATGGGCTGGAGCGATAACACAGTGGTAAGGAGTTTGCTTTGCGTGCAGCCGGCCCGGCCCCGCTGGGTTCGATTCCTCCGCCCCTCTCGGAGAGCCCGGCAAGCTACCTAGAGTATCTCGCCCACAGGGCAGAGCCTGGCAAGCTCCCCGTGATGTATTCGATATGCCAAAAACAGTAACAACAAGTCTTATGATGGAGACGTTACTGGGCCCGCTCGAGCAAATCGATGAACAACGGGAGGACTGTGACCGTGACCGTGACCCCCAGCGATGCTCAGAGTTTACTCCTAGCTCTGCACTCAGGAATTATCCTTGGCGGTGCTCAGGAGACCATATGGGATGCCAGGATAGAACCCAGAGGATGCATGCAAGGCAAACCCACTGTACAATCATTTAAAAAGCAACATTAGGGGGCGGGAGAGAGCACAGCAGGAAATGCACTCTGGTCTTACCAGATGAGCTGAGCACAACTGGCTCTGACCCCGAAATAAAAATTAAGAGGTTAAAAAAAAATCCCCAAACAACATTCAGATGTGACCAATCACAGGATTTAATAATTAATATTGGACCAGGGATGGGGCCACACCTAGAGTTTCCGAGACTGGCGAAAAGCCAGGTTCTATATTCAGCATGGGGCATTCCAGAAGGAAAAATAACTTGTATTCCAACTCATGCCTGCAAAACCAAATAACTGAATGACCGTTACAGCTTTCACAAATCAACAGCCTGCTGCTGTGGGCCTGGATTCACCAGGATATTTGGACAATGAGTGGCTGAGGTGGCCACTTGGTCTGGCAACGAAGCCTACTTACAGGAGACGGCATCTTCGATCTGCGTCACATTAGCAAAGTGGGCAGTGTTGGGGATGCCCAGACACCTCATGCCATGAGCATGGCGCCATTCCTGTGAAGAGAGAAGGGGGACGTGAGACGAGCACTCGGCTCTCCCTTAAGTGTCCTAACCCGCCGCCGCCCCAGACTCCACCTCAATGCAGCCTTCTTCCTGTGGTCCACGTGTGCACAAACAGCTCGCTGGAGCTGATAAGATGCTGATATTTCAAAGTAACATTGTACTTTTTGCCTCACTGGTTGGTTTATAAAGCCTGGATTCCACATCCAGTACTTCTTCAAAGAAAATTACTTAAAATTAAAAAAAAACAAATTGTGTTTCTTTACTATAGGGACCACTGGAGTCTGATGCCTTGATGCTCAGGCACAGCACTGCCTGGGGACACGAGAGCCACCCAGGGTGGTGCTCAGGGTTCCATGTGATGCTAGGATTGAACCACATGCCTAGGATGTGGTCCACCTACCATCTGAGCTCTCTCTCTACAATTCCCATAACCCACAGTGTCAAGGCAGGGGGTATGGTGCCGCCAGCAGGTCAATCTGTACCTGTGAGGCGTGTGCATCAGCAGCCTGATGGCGCCTTCAGACTTCCAGATACCCCAAAATTGCTGCTGCGCCTTTGGCCAGACCCCAAAAACTTGGGGCAGAGTTTACCAAGAAAGTAAACAGCCAAAAGTTAGGTACGTGGGAGACATACCCACAAACCACCTCCGGCTCAGCTATATAATTGGAGGCATGGCCTCTCTGGTTCCTGATTGAACTGCTTAATGGCCATGATCCCAGAGACTCAGAAACAAATCTCGAAACCCAGCGGCTTTTGACAGAAATGCGTATGGTCCCTGTAGTAGGGTACCGGTGCTGGGCCAACCCAGGTGGGAATAGGTTTTGTGTTTTTTGGCCTGTTCCCCCCAGCGGACCAGTGGCCGCCATCCTTCAGAGGCCACTGGACAGTCAGGTTTGGGCCCCCAGTGAGGAGACACGCAGGGCCTCATGGGATGGGGGTGGAGCCGGTCCTGCCCTCCCCACCCCAACGAGACCCCAAGTCATCGCCCACGAACGACCTCTCTGGCTCCTGATCAAGCTTAATGACCATAATCCCAGGGACTCAGAAACAAAACTCGAAACCCAGTGACTTTTGGCAGAATTGTGTCCGAACCCCACAGTACGCTACTGTTGCCGGGCCACCCCAGGGAGGAAAGGGTGTTGTCACTCTGCCTGCTCCCCCTTGGCGGCTCGGTGGCCATCATCCTCCAGAGGCCACTGGACAGTCAGGCTTGGGCCCGCAGTGATGAAACTTGTTGGGCCTCATGGGATAGGGGTGGAGCCGGTCCTGTCCTCCCCACCCCAAAGAGACGCCAAGTCATCGCTCACGAACGGCCTCTCTGGCTCCTGATCAAGCTGCTCAACGGCCATGATCCCAGAGACTCAGGAGCAAATCTCGAAACCCAGTGGCTTTGGGCAGAAATCCCTCCAGATTTGTGTTATAATTTCAGAATTTCAAAATCACATGGCCCTTCTGCAGCCACACAACATCATGTTATTCATAACCAGCAATAGAACACAAATTGTCTGTTGCCTTTACAGCAGATCTGAGTGTTGGGGTAAAATCTCAAATAATAATGGTGGGTCTGGTGTCAAATTATTGAATGTGATCAAAGTAGAAAGAGAGTAATGTGGAAATCATCTGCCCCACAGGTAGGGGGAGGGTGTGGGATGGGGGTATACTGGGGTTTTTGGGGGCGGAGAATGGGCACTGGTGAAGTACAGGTGTTTCATTGTATGACCGAGACTTAGACCTGAAAGCTTTATAACTACTCTCACGGTGATTCAATAAATAAGATTATAAAATAATGAAAAAAAAAAAAGTAAGGTGGAGTTCATGCACGATTAAATCAGCTGAATAAATAGCTGATTTATTCAGCTAATCAGTGGCTGAATAAATAGCAGGAGCGATAGCACAGCGGCAGGGCATTTGCCTTGCACGCAGCCAACATGGCCGACCCGAGTTCGATTCCTCTGCCCCTCTCGGAGAGCCCGGCAAGCTACCGAGAGTATCTCGCCCGCACAGCAGAGCCCGGCAAGCTACCCGTGACGTATTCGATATGCCAGACACAGTAACAACAACGTCTCCAATGGAGACGTTACTGGGCCCGCTCGAGCAAATCGATGATCAACGGGAGGGCCTTTACTTTACTTTTTACTTACTTACTCCTACATAAAAAAAAAAAAGTGTCAAGGCAAATCACAAATGGGAGTATAAAGATAATACAGAGGGTAAAGTGTTTGCCCTGCTCGTGGCCAACACAGGTTCGATCCCTGGTACCACATATGGCTTCCCAAGCACAATCAGGAGTGGTTCCTGAGTCTACAAGCCAGAAGTAACCCCGAACAACACTGGGAACGTCTCCCCCTGTCCCCCTACTCCCCAAAAAGAGAGACAAAAAAAAAAATCACCTCACACAAACCCCACAGTCAGCGCATATAAGGGATTCAATGCAGGCAACAGCATCTTCCTAAGTGAAAGAGACTTTTTTCATAGGTAAAAACTAGCGCTCACAGACAATAAGGATATACTGACATAAAGACAGTTTGGTTCAGGGATGGTAAATGGGATGGCATTTATCCTGGATGATAATTTACTGGTGATGACATCGAGAAACTTGCAAAGACTACAGAGAGCTGAACTTTCAGAAGAGACCCAGGAATAACTTAGCAAGACATGTGTCTGCGGGAAGAGAGGACTTCATACATATACATTTGCCATCCTTGGTCTAATCTACCAAAAAAGAAAAAGCCTCTTCGATTCTGGACCATGTCGAATACAAAGACCTGGAGGTAGAAACAAGAGTGAACCCACTACTGCCCAGCTGAGCCTTGAGCCTTGTCTCAGGAATAGGTCAAGAAACATCAACCCTATCTTTGTTTTTACAAAGAGGCAACGACGCAAAGGAGTAAGGGACTAGATATAAGATGTCAGAAAAAAAAAAAAAAACACAGAAAAAATACAAGAAACAAGAGAAAACTAAAATGAGGTTCACATATCAGAGCAGCAGAATGTTTCCACAAAGTATTTTAGACTACACGCCCGACTTTCTTAAGCTACAGACCAGAGGTTTCCAAAGCTATTTGGCCTACCAACTCCTTCTAAGAAAAACGAAACAAACAAACAAAAAAATCCACTCACCACCCGCCTGGAAATCTACCTCCTTTAAGTAAACAAACAGAAGATGCCTCCCAATTGCACCCAAGATCCTCCTGCCTCCCTAGATTGTTCCATGCCCCTGGGGAACAGTAAAACAGGCGGGGGGGCAAGGCCCATGGTAGCGCCCACTTTGGGAACCACTATTCCAGACATAACTGGTCCACCCTCCTCTCAGACTGTTCCAATCTTCTCTCACTGACTCCAGTTTCAGCCTTCAGTTTCAAGGGTTCCTTACAGCAAAGTGCCGCTGAAAGGCCTTGGGCCCTCGGTAGGTATAGTTTCCGCAGATCTCACAGTTGTAGTTGATGTTCAGGCCGTGAAGCTTATACAGCCAGTAGGGAATGGGCTGGAAGACATCGGTAAGAACGGTATTAGAATCTGCTGCGCTCTGTTCTTGCTTCCTGACAAGAAGCGGGAGAAAGATGGCAGCAAGGGGACTCACCTTGCCGTCCCAGCCTAGGGGCAGGTTTTTCGGGTTGTAAATGATCTCATTCTCCTCGTCCTCACTCTCACTCTCACTGATCTGCTCCTCCTCCTCCTCTTCTCGCTCTTCTCCTGTTCGTGCCTGTTTGCGCTGCACATTTTCATGGGTGAGATGTCGCTGCTCCTAAGTCAGGCCCATAAATGAAAAGTCAGAGAAAGGGAGTGCAAAACAAGAAAAAGTTCCCATTTTTCTGGAAGCCTTGCAACACCCCCATTTCTTTCTTTCCGTAGTCTAAAGGGGAAGACTTTCTTCTATCAGAACTCCCATCTCCAGTGGAAAAAGTCAAACACTGTATCATTGGCCTGAATCACCATCCGAGACCTCAGAACAGAGAGAAGAGTTTTCCCTCTCTAACTATCTCCTGAAACAGTGTTTCCTTCCTCTCAACTGTTACTACCTCCACTCAGCTGACAACCTTCCAACTTGCCTTGTGCCTCTCATTCCTGGCTCATTTCCATTTTGTCACCAGATTTCTCCTTTAAAAAAAAAAAAAAGTATAAAAATAAACAGAAACTGGGGCCTGAGTGCAGAGCAAGGAGTCAGCCCTGAGCATTGCTGGGTGTGACCCAAAAAGCCAAAAATAAATATATTCATAAATAAAATAAAACTTTATAAATTAAGTAAGAACATATAAACATAAAAACATGCATATAAAAATCAGAAAATCTGGGGCTGGAGAGACAGCACAGGGGGTAACGGGTGCCGGCAATGTGTGTCTTGTAAGTGAATGCCCGTTCAATCCTTGCCACCGCCTATGGTCCCCCAAGTACTACTAGGAGTGATGCCTAAGCACAGAGCCAGAAGCGTTCCCTGAGTATAGTCAGGGTGGCCCGAAGGCAGAAACAACAAACAAAACGGTGCCGGGGGTTCAGAGAGAGAGTACAGCAGGAAGGGCACCTGTCTTGCCTGCAGCCAACCCAGGTTCGATCCTCCATCCTCCAAGCCTGCCAGGAATACAGCTGTGATCCCTGAGCACAGGTGGGTGTGACCCCAAAACCAGCAACAGTAATAATAATATTAAAAAACTAGGGTTGGGGAGATAGCTCAGAGGGCTCAGCATAGGGGTGGGCGACAGTACACTAGGTAGGGGGGCTGCTTGCACTTGGCCAACCAGGCTTGATCTCTGACATCCCATATGGGTCACCGAGCTCACCGTGATCCTCAAGAGCAGAGCCAGGAGTAACCCCTGAGCACTGCTGATGTGGCACAAAAACAAAACAAAACCTTACAGAAAAACCAATAAAACTAAAAGGGGGCTCAGAAAAGCCACTTGTGAGGGAGACCCAGGTTTGCTTCTCGGTATGGCAGTCCCCAGAACAGCAAACTGGGAATCACTGCCACCGTGACCCAAACCGAAACCAGCACCTGATCTAACAGTACACGCTGTGCAAAGAACGAGTAGCTTTCTCCTGTCCAAAGCTCAGATTCCCATTTTTCTCTTTGACCACTTTCCCTTTTCATTTTTCTTCTTAAGGCCACACCTGGTGGTCAGGCTTTACTCCTGGCTCTGTGCTGAGGATCACTCCAAGAGGTGCTTGGGAACATTTGCTAGGCCGCAGACCAGGCACGGCCCTTACCCACTGTTCTCTCTCTCTCCGGTCCCACCACATTCTCGCCCATACCTCTACATACTTTAACTTCTCAATTCCTAAACATCCAATACCCTTTCGTAACATTTTATTTTTGTGATTGCTGTTCCTTCTATCTGAAATATTTTTTTCTCCTCAGAAAAAACAATCATTACAGCATGATGCACGCATTCTAAATTATTTGTCTCCTCCAAGAAGCAATGTGTTGGGTAGAGGGGGATGCTGAGGGGTTATCCCTGCAGCACTTGTGGGATCACTGCTGGTGATACTTGACCAGGCAGCACAGGCCTGGCGCTCAGGGCTCAGACTACTAATGTGATGTTAGTCCAGGGGTGGTAGGGGCCAGCAGCGCTACACCTGGCAGTAGCAGGGGTGGGGCAGTGGTCCATGTGGTTAGCAAACTCGGGCCTCCCATAGTGAGCTTTCTAAGGGCAACAGTGTGTTGTATCCACTGTCAGGATTTAACATAATGCCTGGAAAACACCTGATGTATATAAACACAAAGGCACACAGTGAAGCAATGGTAAAATTCTAACCAGTGCAACTTCTGGAAACCATTTAGGCTAGCATTCCCAAGAAAATGATGCCACCTTCTGGCAAGAAAAGCAAAATGCTCCCAGAGGAGGCAAAAGCAGTGGGACAGCTCCTGTTAAGGGCAGCGATCTTCAGAGACTGGCATCTCAATGCGGCCCACCCCAGCACAGCCGGAGTTCACTGCGGGGAATGCAGTGTGGCCAGAGCCTTTTAACGAAAGCAGCTGCAACAGTGGGAACACGGAAACCAAGAGGTGACCAGCAGACAACAGTTAAACAAGGGCAGGACGAAAACGTCCATGTCCATGGCAGAGCTAGGCACACAAGCCCTCTGAGCCAGAGTGCCCGCTCAGAACACAGACCCTGAGTATGTGGGGGAAGAGATCGAGGACAGACCCCCGCCGGGACCCTGCTCTTCTGCCGGCTCCCAGAGACATGGGCCCTCTACCCTGCGTGTGACGCCCCTTTTCACCACCTCCTCTCCTGGAAAGAGTGACTGACTTCCCATTCCCTCTCTTCTTTCTCTTGGATATAAAGAGCCCAGAGAGATTAAACCATTTTCCACTCTCAACCCACCCTTTGGCTCTTTTTATTTTATTTTTTTTGTAGGAGTGATGTGGGGGGGCCACAAGAGGCAGTTCAGGACAGTGCTGGAGTGGAGGAGGAATGACAGTGACCATGCAGTGCCAGGGATAGAACTTGGGCCTCCTCCACAAAAGCATGTGCTCAGCCCCTGAGCTCTCCCCCTGGCCCCAGAACGAAACTAGGGCTCTGAGGGTGATTTTTTTATTGACCCTAACTCTGAACTACACCCCAGCCCACAGCTATCCTCCTCCTCCCACTACTTTTCTAACCATTTTCCACAAGCCTGGGAACTTGGAAATATGCCTGCCTAACATGCCTCCTCATGAGAAATCATTCCCCTTTTCTTTGCTTTTTCAGTTTCCGGGCCACCTACAGCAATGCTCAGGGGTCACTCCTGGCTCTGCACTCAGGGATTACTCCCAGCAGTGCTCAGGGGACCATATGGGATGCCAAGGATCGGCCACGTGCAAGACAAGTGCCAACCTGCTGTACTATCGCTCTGGTACCACATAAGAAGTCATTCCTGAGAAGTCCCTGAGTAGTCTTTCTCTTGTATGTCCTTTGAGGGTATGTTTCTTAGATCAATCCAGTACATACTGATGCTCAGGTAGAGAATCTGCATCATTCTGGACACAAAACTGAACTGATAAAAGAATCTATTCTCTTAAGGCCACACAGGAGATGAACCACCCTGGGAATACCACTTAGTGACGTTTACTTAAGAACAGATAATCATTGTACCAAATGCCCAAGTGCCCTGAGGTAATCCTATTTTCTGCTGACTAGTTCATTTAAAAAAACAATTTGTTTTTATTTTTAAAACAATCGTTAAAAAAACAATTAGTTTTTATTTTAGGTCACACCCAGCAGTGCTCAGGGGTGACTCCTGGCTGTGCACTCAGAAATAACTCCTGGCAGACCATACGGATGCTGGAGGTCAAATCCCACGTCGGCCTTACCCTCTGTACTACCTCTCCAGCCGCTAAAATTGATTTATTTATCCTCACCTGGCAGGGCTCAGGGCTCAACCATATGGTTCTGAGTATCAAACCTGGGCTTTCTGCATCCAAACTACATACTCAGCCCAGTGAGCTATCTCTTTGGCCCTGCTGAGTTTAAAACCCACTTTTCATCTTTTCATACTAAAAAAATAATCTAGAATGTGGCTCAGAGGTAAGGCATAACCCTCGCATGCATAAGACCTGGGTTGGACCCCTGGCACCACACCCACACCCAAACATAACCTACAAGTTCCTCTTTCTCCACACACCTTGCTGCCCTGATGAAATCACACAATTTCCTATCTGGAGGACTCGCACACCTTCTAGCATTTACAGTCCCCAGCGGGGTCAGTTACTCACCCCAAGAATCTCTACGTATTCGTAGATCTGAGCTTCTAGGAAAGCAATGTCTTTGTTCCTCTCAGTGTCTCTGTGAACACAAACCAAGCTGTTATCACTTATGGGTTCTTTTGCCAAGGGCCTGGGAATATTCATTCCATAAGTGATTACAAACTGTAAGCACAGGAGAAGCATCATACTGTGAAACAAAGTCTCTATTCAACTCAAGACTTGCCCAGATTCCTCATTTGAAAAGGTGCAGACTTTAGTATCTGGGCGAGTCTTTAACTTTTCTGAGTCCTTATTTTAAAAAGAAAAAACAGATAACAACTACTTTTTAGAGTTGTGAGAGTTATACCCTGTATAACAATGAGGCTCAAGGCTAGATTCTGGGGGCTGGGAGAGGGCTCAGAGGGTTTAAAGTTCACACTTTTCACGCAGAAGCCCGAGGTTCAATCCCCAGCAAAGCAACAGCAGGTATAGCTAAAATTTTTAAAAATGAGAAAAAAATGTAGATTGGAGGGGGTCGGGAGGAGAGGGCACGGGGCCAGGAGATAGTTCAACAGGCTAAAGCATATTTCATGCCTTGGGTTCAATCCCCAGTACTGCATGGTCTCTAGAGAACGACCACAGAAAAGGAAGAACAGAACAGATTCAGAGCCTAGAGATATGGCTCACTATGAAAAGGTCTCACGTGCCACTCTAATCCCAGCACTGGCTCATATGCCGAGGACGATTCTGATGCAAGAATTAATGGGATTCCTAACTTTACACCAACCAGAACAAACACCACAAACGAGTTGGCACAGGGCTGGAGTGATAGCACAGAGGGTAGGGCGTTTGCCTTGCACACAGTCAACCCAGGTTCAATTCCCAGCATCCCATACGGTCCCCTGAGAACCACCAGGAGTAATTCCTGAGTGCAAAGCAAGGAGTAAACCCTGTGCATCACCAGGTGTGACACAAAAAGCCAAAAAAAAAAAGTAAAAAAGTAGGCACTGGGCCATTGCAATGGCAAAATCAACGATATGAAGGGTCCACAAAACAACAGATTCAACAGCCATCACCGAAAGTGACCTTAGAAAATATTGTTTTGGGGACTGGAGCGATAGCACAGCGGGTAGGGCGTTTGCCTTGCACACAGCCAACATGGCCAATCCAGGTTCGATTCCCAGCATCCCACATGGTCCCCCAAGCACTGCCAGGAGGAATTCCTGAGTGCATAAGCCAGGAGTAACCCCTGAGCATCGTTGGGTGTGACCCAAAAAGAAAAAAAAATTGTTTTGAACTTATTCTGCTGCCATGAACTATTGAGGTAATAAAAGGTGATCTCAATATGAATGCACGGTCAACATCAGCAACCTCACCCGCAACCAGTCACCTTAGCAAAGCTTTCCCTTGATTTACAGTAATGAAGAGCACACTGCGTATCAGCTATTCAGAGCCTGCATCTCTGAATCATCTCTTCAACAACGGAGATAAAATAGTCTTTAAAGTAACCAGGGATCAAGGATTGAGCGCAGCCAGAGCATCTGCTTTGCTTTGTAAGGTCCTGGGCATGCACGCGCGCGCGCACACACACACACACAGAGCAACCTGCTAAATGTGAGCACAACACAGCCAAGCATGCATCAAACCTTCCCATCGCTACCATCAGCAGCATTACCAGCGATGATGACAAGTGGGAGCGGAGAGGGAGTAACCAAGCCTGTAAGTAGAAGGTTTTACCAGTCGCTTACCTCTTGGTGCCCTTTGACTTGGGGTTCTTGGCGAAGAGGGAGGTGTCGAGTGATTCCAGGGACTTTCCTTTAGTGCTGAACAATCTCTGGGCTCGCTCTTCTAGAGTCCTGGGGAGATAGAGGCGGGAAGGATTCGAGGTTACTCACAAATGCTTGTTAGCATGCAGTGTTAGGTAACAGAAAGAATGGAATCTGAACTCCTTCAAAGTGCTAATAGATATGGATCCAAAAAGGCAAGGGGGACCCGTGGCTGAGATCTCCAAGCCTGCTTGGATCGGGACTGGGCCTTCTCCACCCAGCTCCCCAGTTTTCCAGTAGCTCGGCAGTGACACCCACAAACTGCCCCCAGTGCCATGTAATGTCATCAACGGCCAAGATCTGGAGACTATAAAATAAAGCTGCCGGAAGAGAGCGACGCAGAATCTCCTGACCCTGCACCAGGCTGTCTTCACCAGGCTATCTTCACTGGGGCACCTTGGAGGGGGGCAGGTTGAGTTTCCCGCCCCACCCCAAGCAGAACTCCGACAGCCTAAAACCTACAGGACCCAGCCGCAGCCATGCTCAATCCAGGCCACTCTCCACACGCTTGGACGAGCCTCACCCATGAAAGAACCAGCAGAGGAACCCAGGTATGCGGGACCCGTGGCTGAGATCTCCAAGCCTACCCGGATCAGGACTGGGCCTCCTTCACCCAGCTCCCCAGTTTTCCAGTAGCTTGGTAGTCATACCCACAAACTGCCCCCGGCACCATGTAATCTTGCATGCAGAACCTGGTTTGATTTTGACACCATCTGGTTCCCCCAGCACAGTCACTGTGGCGCCAGTAAACCTTGCCCCAGATGTGTGCCAATAGAAGTAAACGTAGAAGTTCAGATAAAAAAGAAGTTCCGGTTGGGCTGGAGCAACAGTATAATGGAAGTTAACCATGAACAGGTGTGGGGAGGTGGAGAGAGAAGGAGGGAGGGAAAGAGGGAGGAAAGGAGGGAAAGAAGGGAAGGAAGGAGGGAAGGCGGGAAGGAAGGCGCGAAGGAAGGAGGGAAGGAAGGAGGGAAGGAAGCAGGGATGAAAGAGAAGGAGGGAGGGAGGGACGGAGGGAGTTTGTCCTTACCCGCCACACTTTAGGCCTAAAGCTAAGAGAGCAGATTTCAACCTGTCCAAACCCAGGGAGGCCAATTCCTATATAAAAAAAAGAGACAAGTTGAACAACTTTATATAAACAACTCTTAAGAAGTAAATAATGTGATCAAGCTTAGACCTCGGCAAGACCATACATTCTTTCTCTTCTCCCTCGCTCTATCCTCCACTCCCTCTCTCACCCTCTTTCTCTCTCTTTATTACCTTTTCATATTCTCTGTGAATGCTAATCCCAAAACTCATGCCCAATTTTAAAATGGTCATGGCATGGGCTGGAGTGATAGTACAGCGGGTATGGCAGTATGCCTTGCACACAACTGACCTGGGTTCAATCCCAGGCATCCTATTTAGTCCCCCAAGCACCACCAGGAGCAATTCCTGAGTGCAGAACCAGGAGGAGCCCCTGAGCATTGCTGGGTGTGACCCCAAAAGCCAAAAAAAAAAAATGTTCATAGCATTAAATCCATGAGACTGAGTGGTTCTTCCTTGGATAAGAGGTGAGGCCAGCATGGAGGCAATAGCAAACGTACCTCCCAGGAGGAGAACGCAGAGAGGTCAAGATGAGCTCCAGCATGGGTCAGAGCACTGCTCGTCTCTTTCTGCCAAAAAAAAAAAAATAATAATGTTTATTAAGATCTGGTTGGTCATCTACTTATATACATATGTGACTAAGACTCCAATCCCTACCAAAGCAGAGCAAGAAAACCATGATGCATTATCTCCCTGAAAGTTCAGGAAAAAAAAAAATCAAGCACGCTCCAGGAGTGGAAATATCCACTTGCAGCACATAACTTTGGTTTCTGTCAGGAGGAACAATAATGACATGGTTGATGAAACCCCACACTCAACCCGAGGAAACCCTGTTCATACTACACACACGGCAAAAAAGACCCCATGGTCACAACAGATCCCAGGGGCTCAGCATCTAATGCTCTAAACCAAAGGGTTAAGATTAAGGTGAAACAGTTCCATTCCCAGCACATGCTCCGCCCCCGCCCCCGCCCCCGTCCCCACCCCACCCCACAAAGCTCACTGGCCATCCAGGAAAGGTGCCATTGTCCCACTTCTTCTCAAACTCAGTCTGAATCTTTCCAAAAAGTTCATTCTGGTCTTGTAAGGGCTTCACTCTGTCTGTGTAATCCTGAAGGTACTCAAGTAACATCTCCAGATACCTACAGAGGAATAAATCGAAACAGCAATGAAGGTTTCTAGTTCTTGATAGTCAGCCACACCTTGTAAAACATCTGCAGAATTCTACTGACACCAGCTGACAGAAATAACGAACTTACAGTTGACGTTCCCCCTAACCTCCTGATTATGGTCTCCCCTAATTTCATTCAATCTCATGATACAGTTCCAAATATTAAAGTCACAAGCTGAGGAGATTCAGCCTTTTCCCATTAAACTTCAAAGACACTATATAAAGTGCTTCTTTTACTATGAGAAGATAACATAGACACAAACATACATTCTTCCAGGACATTCAAAACTCTGTTAAACCTGCAAGTCGAGGCTTCAGGAAAGTTCGGCAGCAGAACACCTGCCTTGCAGATGTGAGAAATTTGAGTCCTGGTACTTCGTTGCCTGCTGAGCACAATCCTGGCAGCACTGTTGGGGCTAGTGCATTTGTCCAGCGGGGAGGGCACTTGCCTTCCACGCGGCCAACCTGGGCTCAACCCCTGGCATCACCATATGGTCCCCCAAGCACCAGCATGAGTGATTCCTGAGTGCAGAGCCAGCACTAACCCCTGAGCATTGCCAGAAACAAAACAAAGCCTGCCAGCACTGCCTTCTTCTGGGATCCCTGGAACCACAACTGTGTGTTAAGTCCCCAAACAGAAGTATATGACAAATGTGTGAGCAACAAAACCAAGAGCATGTGGAGCCCCAGTCCTCAAAACAAAAAACCTGTATTTAACTCATGTACGATTTTCAGGCAATAAAATCCAGAATTCTTCCCTCAAACCTCCACCTTAAATAATCTAACAAAATCCAGTAGCGATCAGGAAGTTAGTAATGCCTACCGCTTGTACTCTGCATTCTTTCTTTCTTTAGGAATGTCAAATAACTGGTCAAAGATAGACAAGTATGTGATATAATCCAGCTTCTGGAGAGAGGGAAAAAAAATAAGATAGTTAAGTATCTAGACCAAACTACCACATACATAATCAACAATAAGTGAGATTAAAACCCTGAGTGCTGATTAACAAACTTATAAGGCCTGACTCATTTTTGTCTTTCCATTTCCATCATTTAATTCCTACGCTAACTGGGGAATTAATCCCCCCTGGACTGATATGTAATTAACTGCAAAACAAAGATAAATGATGAGCAAAATTAAAGAAATGTTTACCAAACACTAAATGCCAGGTAAATGGTTAAAGACTACCCACTACTGCCTAAAACAAAGTTGCTGCAAGTCTCCTTTGTTCACTCATTCGATCTCTTATCAAGCATCTTTGGATCAAGAACATGAAGACAAATGAGAACAAGCAGTGCCTGCTTATACAGATTAGGGGCCCAGGTTATGGTTTACGGGGGGGTTACATGTCCAGCCTGTGTAAGGCTCTGAGCACTACCAGGAATGGCCCTGGTCGCCCAGGGCCCCCAAGCACTACTGGGTATGGCCCTTGTAAAAAAAAAAAAAAAATTTAGACATTTACTTGCCTGATCCGTGGCACTTGATCTCTTGGTTGCTTTTGCTTGAGCACTGTGCCAGGAGCAGCGCCAATCACTGTCGGTATTGTCATCATCTCCCCCTTCCCCACTACTCCGACCTCTCCCAGCAAATCTAAAAGCCCACTCTAAACTTCTGGGCCCCCTAATCCTATACTCTGAGACTGGGTCAGAGAGCAGGGACCAGGGATAAGGTTCCTGCCGTGCATATGGCAGATCCTGGCTTGATAACCAGCACCTGAGCACTGTCAAGGTGTGGCCCCATCCCCCAAATACCTCATTCCTCGTGATAATTTATAGTTTTAGTAACTATTTAAAAGGCTTTAAAAAGGGGGACTGGAGTAATAGGACAGCAGGAGGGCATTTGCCTTGCACGCAGCAGACCCGGGTTCAATCCCAGGCATCTGATATTGTTCCCCTGAGCACTGCTAGGAGTGATTCCTGAGTACAGAGCCAGGAGTAATCCCTGAGCATTGCCAGGGATTTTGTGACCCAAAAGCAAAAAAAAAAAAAAAAAAAAAAAAAAAAGAGACTTTAAATAAGATCAGGAATGTAGCTCATGCCTTGCCAAGTGTAAGCACCACCAGGAACATCCAACTCCTAACCACCCTCCCCCAAAACCATGTGACACTGATTAGCCCTTTGCTATCAAGAGACATGTATTCATAATATCTTCTGTGTACCTAGCACTATGTACATCTAACACAGCAATTTAATCTTCTGAACTTAAAAGTACAGCAGAGAGGGCACTTGCCTTGCATGCAGCTGACTGGGTTCAATCCCCGGTACCCCATAAGGTCTTCAGAGCCGTGCCAGGAGTGATCCCTGAGTGCAAACCCAGGAGTAAGCCCTGAGCACTGCTGGGTGTAACCCCCAAAACAAAAACAAAATACTCTGATAGGCTCTGAAGAGATGGGCTGAAGTGCACATTTGGTAAACAGGAGCCTCAGGCTTGCTCCCAGCTCTCCACTGCCCAAGAGTTGCCCTGAGAACCAGGAGATGTGGTCTAAAACCGAAGAAATTTTTTAATTTCCAGGCTATGAGCTCAATCCCTGGCACTGCATGGTCTCCAACAACCACCAAATACGCTCACCACTCCCACAATTGAAAAATTAATTTTGGGTGGCGGGAGTGACAGTACAGTGGGTAGGGCATTTGCCTTGCATGTGGCCGACCTGGGTTCAATCCCCGGCATCCAATATGGTTCTCCAAGCACAGCCAGGAGTGATTCCTGAGTGCAGAGCTAGGAGTAACCCCTCAGCATAGCTGGGCCAAAAGAAAAAAAAATTAATTTTTTGGATCACATCTCACAGTGCTGAGGGCATAGTCCTGGCTCTGTGCTCAGGGATCACTCCTGGCAAGGTATGGGGGACTGTACGTGGTGCAGAACTGAAAGTGGGTCGGCAGTATGTAGAGCAAAAGTCTTCTCTCTCCAGCCCCACAAAGTTTTTAAATAAAAGCCAAACATTCTTATCATATGAAATAAAAATATTACTGGGCTGTACAGATAGTACTGGACTGAGGCTCTTATTTTACATGTAGCAGATCCCAATTAGATCCCCAGCACTGAAATGATCCCCTACACACAACCAGGCGTGGTCACTGATCACAGAGCCAGGAGTAAGCCCTGACACCACTGGGTGTGGTCCCCCAACTAAAAAAAAAAAAAGCCAAACAAAATTCTGAAAATAAAAAGTTAAAATAAAAAATTATTTGAAAAGTAATGAAATCATATGCTTGCATTCAATTCAGACATCTTTCACCTTGAGTACTATTTCATTCTAAGAAAGCACACCACCACCTTCAATATTTACAAAATACAAAGAAAACCTTCTAATGTGCTTTACTGGGCTAGCAATCACTATACCCTCCCCCAGGTCTTACCTCAGAGGCCTTCAAGTTAATGTACTTGAGGTAACAGTCATGGAGATCAAGGTAACGGCCATACCCCTCTTCATCTGTGAACTCCACCAAGTCTAGGGGAATCAGAGATGACAAAGATTCAGATACTAAGGCTCCCTTTCTTGGCCATGGCCTTTCAAAGACTGCTGCTTCTTGTTCCAGAGAGCAGCGCTCTACTTAAATGCTAGGCTTACAAAGCGAACATACCGACTTTCCAGACCAGGGAACTGCACTAGACCCACAGAGAGTACCTTGCCCAAGGACACATTAGACGATCAATCCAGTCAAAAACCAGAAAGGAAAAGAAGCAGCTGGCTAGAAAAATCTCTGCGACTCCCAGGCTCTAAGGGCAAATCTGAGTTGTTCGATTTATAGCTTTGGGCCCAGGCGGTAGCTTCAAGAGTGGGGCTGTACACCATGCTTGATGGCGGGTGACAAGCTCTGAATGTAGCCGTGGTGGCCCGAGCATCACTGGGGAGGTCCACCTCCCACCAAAGCAACAGACCCCATGATTTACTAGTGTTGGAGGCGATACGAAGTCCTACTTACTCTGTGCCTCTTCACTTGGATTCTCTCGCGCCTTCAGGAGTTCTTCAAATTCCACTGACATTGGCACACAGATCTGAGGGGAAAGAAAGGCTAAGGTGGATCTTACAACATAAAAGCTTCATTATCACAGAAGTAGGTTGTACAAAAACTTTTGGGACTTTTTTGGTTTTGTTTCTGGGTCACACCCAGCGGCGCTCAAGGCTACTCCTGACTCTGTGCTCAGGGATCATTCCTAGCAGGGCTTGGGGGACCATATGGGATATTGGACATCGAACTCCAGTCGGCCATGTAAAAGGCAAGCATTTTACCCACTGTACTATATCTCCAGGCCCCCAAAGTTGAAGTTTTGATGCTTAAATTGATCATGAGTCTATGGGGACAGGGGCTGGAATGATATCACAGCAGGTAGGGCACGCCTTGCACGCGGCCGACCAGAGTTCGATCCCCAGCATTCCATATGGTCCCCTGTGCACCGCCAGGTGTGACCCAAAAAGCAAAAAGCAAAAAAAAAAAAAAAAAAGAGTCTATGGATCAGAGCAATTAATACGGCAGGTTAGGGCATTTGCCTTGCACCCAGTCAACCTGGATTAGATCCCCAGCAGCCCATATGGTCAAGAATCAAACTGGCAGGGCTTGAGGGACCATAAGGGGTATCAGGGATTGAATCCAGGTCAGCTGTATGCAAATTAAGTGCCCTACAGTGTCACCACTGCTTTAGCCCTCAAGTTTGCTTCTTTACAATTAGAAAAGGCAAAATGACGTATGCTCATTCATACACACACACACACACAGACAAAATGAAATATCAAAGTCCCTTTCTTTGATTTTGGGATACAACCGGCGGTGCTCAGAGCTTACTCCTGGCTCTGTGCTCAGGGAGCACTCCTGGCAATGCTTGGGGGACTATATGGGATGCCGGAGATCGAACCTGGTGGGGCACATACAAGACAAGCACCCTTCCCACTGTGCTATCAAACCCGCCCTCCTATTCTTTGTTTTGGCACCTTTACTAGGTAGTGCTTTGGGGATCCATGAAATACCAGGGTTTAAACTAGGAACTTCTGAAAAAAAAAAAAAAAAAAAAAGAATAAACCAGGGCCTTCTGTATGCAAAGTATGCATTCCAGCCCTCTAAACTATCTCTGTGGACTAGGCCCCATTTATTCCTTTCCCTGCAACATAAAGGAATCAGACAGTACAGGGTTAGGATGCAGGCATACTCCCGAACCAGATTTCACCCCAGTACCACAGGGCCTCCTACACATCAGCAGGTGCAGTCCTAGGGGAAGCCGAAACACTCCAGGGTGGACCTTGTGGTTCTCAGCACTGCAGTCTCAAGCAGCACCGACCCCTTCAGTCCTAGCACTGCACTGGCAGCCTGCTTGACTGAGTATCACTGGGAATGGCTCTCAGGCTGCCAAGCACTGTGTGGGAGCCCCTTTTCCCCACAAATAAAACAACAATAGTAAAATGCCGAGACTTTTTTTTTTTCAAATGTCAGTCAATGCCAAACATTGCTGCTCCTTAGAACTGCCCGAGAGAGCATTTAAAATAATCCTGGTACACACTGGAGAGAAAGCTCAACTTGCGGAACAAATGCTTTGCATGCAGGAGGCTGGGTTCAATCCCAATCTTGGTCCTCCAAGTGTTGTTGGGATTGATTCTCAAGTACCTCCAGGTTTTGCTCCCCATTCCAGTATAATTTCTTTGTTCATCTATACAAGACAATAGCACTGTAGCACTGTCCTCCCGTTGTTCATCGATTTGCTCGAGTGGGCCCAGTAACGTCTCCATCGTGAGACTTGTTGTTACTGTGTTTGGTATATTGAATCCGTAACGGGGAGCTTGCCAGGCTTTGCCGTGCGGTGAGATACTCTTGGTAGCTTGCTGGGCTTTCCGAGAGGGGTGGAGGAATCAATACTGAGACATAAATTCTGTGCCTTACAATCTTATAATATAGAGGGGAAGACATTCATTGTCATAAAATGTGATAGGATCGTGACAAAAAGAAAAATACGGGTGAGAGAAACTAGGGGGGATATTTTATGAAAGAGATGCTCACTGGGCTGAGCCTTGAGGGTCCAATGAAAGTGAGCAAAGCCTCTGTGGAGTTGAAGCCTCTAAGGAAAGGATTTCAAGACAAAAGTCAAGGGCACAGCAATTTATAAGGGGCAGTATTTGCTACAAGGGATAGTATCTGCTAGAAGCAAAAAGGAGAAAGACTGGGCAGAGAAAGCCTACACTATGATGCAGTTGGAAAAAAAAAATCACTATCAGGCTGGAGGTGATCATACAGTACTTGCTTCATACGCAGCCAACTGGGGTTTGATTCCCTGGCACCCCCTAGTAGCACTGTGGCACTGCCTTCCCCTTGTTCATTGATTTGCTGGAGCAGGCACCAGCAACAAATTGTGAGACTTGTTACTGTGTTTGGCATATCGAATACGTCACGGGTAGCTTGCCAGGCTTTGTCGTGCGGGCGAGATACTCTTGGTAGCTTGCCGGGCTCTCGGAGAGGGGCGGAGGAATCGAACCTGGGTCGGCCTCATGCAAGGCAAACGCCCTACGTGCTGTGCTATCGCTCCAGCCCCTAGCACCCTCCTATGGTCCTCAAATCCTATCAGAAGTGATCTCTAAGCACAGAGCCAGGAATAAGCCCTTGGCATAGCCAAGTGTGCCCCTGCTCTCCCCAAAGGGGGGGGAAGGTGGGAGAGGGAGAGAGAGAGAGAGAGAGAGAGAGAGAGAGAGAGAGAGAGAGACTCTTGACCAGTCAGTGGGTAGCTCTGAAAAAGAATTTAAAAAAAAGACTCACAGGGCCAAAGAGACAGTACAGGAGGAAAGGCACTTGCCTTGTACCTGCTGACCCAGGTTCCTCTTCAGCACCCCATTTGACCTCATGAGCCCTGCTAGAAATAATCCCGGTTGTGGTTGGAGAGATAGTACAACAGGTAGGGCATTTGCCTTGCACACGGTGAGCCAGGTTTGATCCCCTGGTGAACCGGGCTTGATCCCGGCAGCGCCCTGCCCCCCGCCCCCAGCACTGCCAAGAGTAATTCCTGAGAATTGTCAGGTGTGGCCAAAAAACAAACAAAAGAAGGATTCTCCAGCCAGCAGTGAGCCCTAACTACAGTTGAGTATGACCCCAAAACAAAACAAACAAACAAACAAGACTCATTAGAGGAGTCTCCTATTAGAAAAAACCAAGCCACTGCACCACCACTGAGATCAGTCACTACTTAGGAAGAACAGGGGCCTAGCCTAAGTAGAGGGGTGTCTTCAAAGCACTAAAGTTGTACAGGGTATCAGAAACTATACTCCACACAACCAGCAATTCCCTCTGTCCCCTCTTTCCTTTGAATAAAATCCAGAACTTCTCAACATGTGCACATCCTTCGGCCCTAAATGGCAAGTTCTTTTTTTCTTTCTTTTTTTTTTTGGGGGGGGGGAGTAGGAAGTACGCAGCGCACCCAGTGGTGCTCAGGACTTACTCCTGGCTTGCAGTCAGGGCATACTCCCTATTCTGTGCTCAGGAATCACTCCTGGTGGGCTTGGGGGACCATGTGGGACGCCAGAGACTAAATCCAGGTCGAGCCCTACTCACTGTATTATTGCTCCAGCCCCAGAAATTTTTTTTTAAAATAACTTTCTTCTTTCGTTTTTGACTCACACCCACTGATGCTCAGAGGTTATTCTTGGGGTGCTCATATGGGATGCTGGGGATCCAACCCAGGTCAGCCACATGCAAGGCAAGTGCCCTACATGCAGTACTATCTCTCTAGCCCAAGGTGTTTGTTTTTGGAACACACTCTGTGGTGCTCAGAGGCTATTCCTGGCGCTGTGCCCAGGAAGGACACTGGCGGTACTGGGGAGACCATATACTGGGCTTGGCTGCCTGCAAGGCCAGTGTCCTAACTCCTATACTCTCTCTGCAGCCCAGGATATGTGAGCGTCATCTCCATTTTTCCTTAGACCTTTAATACGCTCTGCAAGTTATAAGGAAAATTCTTTGGGGTCTTACCTCATTTGGGTGCTTCCTGTGGAATTCCTTTATTTGCTTGAGTCTGTTGTAGAATTCAGCAAATTCATTAGGTCCTGAAATGGCATTGAGTTCCTCCTTTCGTAATCTGCAATTTCAGGAAAGATCCAAAGAATCTCAAGTCAGACCTTTCACCAGGACTCCCCAGAAACACTAACTGCTGCACCAGGTGTGACTGTCACTTACCCATCCTTATCATCATACAAATCCCTCAGGTTCCCACTGACTTCCATGTACCTCTGAAAAACAAATGAAAATCCATCACAATGAAGCAACCTGTACAACTACAGAGCTTAGCAACCAACGAGGCTCTCTAGTCAAAGTCAAGAGGAACCTTAAGATGCGATATTAGAAATTCTTATGTTTTGGTTATCTTCAGTAAAAAGCTATGGCTCCTGGTTAATTTTTTCAAAATAGCTGGATCTAGGGCTGGAGCGATAGCACAGCGGGTAGGGCATTTGTCTTTCATGCGGCCGACCCGGGTTCAATTCCCAGCATCCCATATGGTCTCCCAAGCACCGCCAGGAGTAATTCCTGAGTACAGAACCAGGAGTAACTCCTGTGCATTGGCGGGTGTGGCCCAAAAAGAAAAAAATAAAAAATAAAAAAAATAAAATAGCTGGATCTGCAGACTAAGGGATGTGGTTTGTGGAGTAACACGGCTGCTACGTTTACATACTAATGTTCAAATTTGGGGCTGGAGCGATAGCACAGCGGGTAGGGCATTTGCCTTGCATGAGGCCAACCAAGGTCTGATTCCTCTGCCCCTCTCGGAGAGCTCAGCAAGCAACCGAGAGTATCTCGCCCGCACAGTAAAACCTGGCAAGCTACCCGTGACGTATTCTATATGCCAAACACAGTAACAAGTGTCACAATGGAGACGTTACAGGGCCGGCTCGAGCAAATCGATGAACAATGGGAGAACAGTGACAGTGACTCCCTACTATAATCTGGAGCACACAATTGTTCTATAGTGAGATAATTGCATTATTAACTCGGTAGAATAAGGATTATAAATTTTCTCATTTATGACTGAATGAGATCAAGTCAGATTTTGTCAAGTAATTGCACTGTATCACTGTCCTCCCACTGTTCACCGGTTTTCACCAGTAACGTCTCCACTGTGAGACTTGTTGTTACTGTTTTTGACATATCAAATACATCATGGGTAGCTTGCCAGGCTCTCCGAGAAGGATGGAGGAATTGAACCTGGGTTGGCCGCGTGCAAAGCAAACACCCTACCCGCTGTGCTATCGCTCCAGCCCTGATCAAGTAATTACAGAACAAAAAATACCCGTTACTTTCAGGGTATACCCCCTTCCTTCTGGTCCCTCTCTGAAGGCACACGTGGCTGCAGTGTGGATGGATATTATGTGCTGTGCGTCACAGGCAGCAGAGCTGCCAGGGACAGTGGCATGATGGACCAAACTCAGAGCCTTGAGCTTGCAAGGCAAGTGCTTCTGTCACTGACTATCTCTGGATCCCTCCCCACATAGTGTTTTGAAATTGGAGGTTTTAATAATGGATCAGACTACTGGTTCTGAATACTGATTATCTCCTGAAAATCAGAAACTTAGGCCCTCCCCGTCACCGTTGTATTTTCTTTTCTTAAAGAAAAAGACTTTAGGGGCTGGAGCAATATTACAGTGGGTAGGGTGTTTGCCTTGCACACGGCCAACCCGGGTTTAATTTCCAGCATCCCATATGGTCACCCGAGCACCACCAGGAGTGATTCCTGAGTGCAGAGCCAGGAGTAACCTCTGAGCACTGCTGGTTGTGACCCAAAAAGCAAGAAAAAAAAAAAGAATAAAAAAAGACTTTAAACATGTGCAAAAGTATATACATACACACACACACACAGAGTCTGCCTCTACCTACTGCTCAGCTTTAGTATCATTTGAATTCTGATTTGTTTTTCTCAATGAAACTGAACTATTACTGGGCAAAAACGTTTCAATTTCAGTGTTCCAGGGGCCAGAGAAACAGTACAGTGGGTAAAGAGCTTACTCTACACATGGGTATCCCTGTTCGATCCTGGGCACTTTATAAGGTCCCCGCTTCTCAAACCCCCAGTCCTACTAGGAGTGATCCCTGAGCAGAGAGCCAGGAGTGATCCCTAAGCGCAGCCGCGTGTGATCCCCCCTCCCCCCAAACAAAGCAAGCGTTTCAAGAAGCAAACAATGAAACACAGCGCCGCTGTACCTGGAAGATGAACGAAACAGCACCTTCGGTGCACAATCTGTGCCCCGACTCCTAACTCTGTACGGGCCTGGGGCGCAGTTTGCTACGGAGCAGGGACGATTTTTCGAACCCAGAATGAATGAGTTCCCGTGCCAAAAGCTCGAGGACAGGGAGTTTGCCCCCACGGTCTATCCAGTGCTCTCTGGACCCCAGCTGCGCACCCCACCCCGCCTGCCCTCCCTTCACCAGCTCACCCCGAACCCCAGGAGCAGCGGAAGGGGGCACTCACATCTTGCATGGCCCGGGTGCGGTGGTCAGAATTGATCTGGTCGCGGAGCTGCAGGCGGAGAGAGAGGAGGCGCCGTTAGCCGCGGCTCGGGAGCGGGACAGGCCGCCGGGGGGCGGAGCTAACCCGCCGGACCAGGCCGCCTCCCGGGCCTCCGGGGTGCGGGGCCCGGGGCCGGGGAGGGTCCCGCGCCTGGAAGCGCAAGAGGGAGTCGCAGGGGGGCGCGGGGGGCGCGGCGGGGTGCCGCGAGGGGCCGAGGGTCGCAGGCGGCGCCCGGGGCTCGAACGCCGGGAGCGGGGCCCGGCCGCGGCTGCCGCCCGGGCGCACTCACCGTGGACTTCTTGGTGAGCATCTCCTTGGCCATGACGTCCATGAGCCGCTCCTTCTCCTCATGGTACCGCCGCTGCTGCTCCAGGATGGTCTCCATCGTCCCTCCGCCCCCCGCACCTCCAGGCCGAGCGCCGACACGGCCGGAAGCAGCGCCTGCCGCCTCGCGCGCCTGCGTCCCCGCGCTGCCCGTCCGGCTGCACCCGGGCGCCTCGGGAACCGGAAGTGCCTCGGGGACCCGAGGAGAGGGGCGCACCTGTGCCGCGCGCGCCGAGCGCCCACAGTGCCCCCTGCCGGTCGGGGGTGTGGCTGCGGCGGGAGGCGGAGCGCTTTGCAGGTGCCTCTAGGGGGCATCCAGAAATCCCCGGAATGCGAGGTTTAAGCGCGCTGCTTCCTCCGGTTTCCGGCGTCGGCTGGAACGCAGGGACACTGGGTGTGAACTGATGAGGAGCTGAAGGGCAGGAATGGGAACTGGGACACCGGAACTCGAGGGCCTAGTTATCAGTGTGACCTCTAAGAATGTTTCTTCCCTGCTGGATCTCTGTGTCCTCGTCAGGAAAATGGGCCTGGGTGACAATGGATGTTGTTGTTGTTGCTTGTGCCTGAAATCCATCAGAGAGTCTCACACAGGCGAGGAAAGAGCTCTGCAGCTGGGCTACGTCTCCAGTTCCTTGTTGGTTCATTCATTTTGAAGTGAAACTTTTAGTTTGTTTTGATTTGGGTCACAGCCAGAGGTGCTCGAGGCTTACTCCTGGCTCTGTGATCAGGGATCACTCTCAGTGATGCTGGGAGGACCATATGTAGTAGCAGGGATCAAACTCAGTTCTGTCATGTGCAAGACAAGAGCCCTATGCACTGTACTGTCACTCTGGCCTAAGTGTAACAGTCTTGCGTAAGGAAATATGGAGAGAGAGAGAGAGAGACAGACAGACAGACAGACAGAGAGACAGACAGAGAGACAGAGAGAAAGAACATGGGCTTCTTCTCAGATAGAGACAATGGTAAACCACCAAGATAGAGAATGCACTGTTGTTTATTTAAAAGAAATTCACAAATGCAAGACTGGTTGTAATATGGTACAGCCAGGGATGGAGAGAGTATAGGGCTTAGGTACTTGCCTTGCTTGTGTCAGACCTAGGTTGTGTCCCCAGAGTCACATGGTCCCTAAGCACCACCATGAGTGACCTGGAGCACAGAGCCAGGAGTAGCACTGAGTACTACTGAGGTAGGCCCCCAAAATGCATCCCACCCAAAATGGGAGTATATCCAGACAGTGAAATGCCATACATCTATCAAAAAAGTGAATCTATATGTGCACCTCTCCATAACAGTATTACTGTTATTCACAATCAACAAAAGCTGGATCCCAATCTGTTTTTCATTTTTCATTTCATCATCCTGTTATTCGTCGATTGCCTCGAGCAGGCCCCAGTAACGTCTCTTTCATCCTAGCCCTGAGATTATATTCAAGGCTCTTTAGGAGAATGAGACCCATCATTGTTACTGGCATTTGGCATATTTGGCACGCCACGGGGAGTTTGCCAGACTCTGCCCTGTGGGCAGGCTACATTCGATAGCCTGCAAGTTTGTCCAAAGTAGGAATGAGACAATAAGATGTCATAAAAAAAAAGTTCTGAGTTCTGGGTTCTGGGTTCTGGGTTCTTATCAGAACCCAATCTGTAAACATAAATAAATGAACAAACATAAATAAATGAACAAACATAAATAAATGAACAAAATGTGGTATACCCATACAACAGAATATTATCCAGCAATAAAGAAACACTATAATGTGGACAAGCCAAGAGTACATCCTGCTGAGTAAAGAAATCTGTAGCACTGTAGCACTGTCCTCCCATTCATCGATTTGCTCAAGTGGGCACCAGTAACGTTTCACAACAAACCGTGAGACTCGTTGTTACTATTTTTGGCATACCAAATACATCACAGGAAGCTTGCCAGGCTTTGCCGTGCGGGTGAGATACTCTCCGTAGCTTGCCGGGCTCTCTGAGAGGGGCAGAGGAATTGAACCTGGGTGGGCTGCATGCAAGGCAAACGCCCCACCCGCTGTGCTATAGCTCCAGCCCCACAATGGGCAGCTTTGTGGGTGGTATCTACTGTATTTCATAGAATATGAAATGCCACTATATGGGGACCCCTGTACTGGCCACCCTGGGTGCTGTCCTTTCTTCTTTACCACTCCACTCTGGGTTACCCATATTCTAAGGACAATCACACTTAATCACTTAACTTCCCGTTAGTCGTCGATTTGCTCGAGCGGGCGCCAGTAACGTCTCCATTTGTCCCTGTCGCGTGCTAGTGTAGCCCAATGGCATCTGTTCGCTCCGGGAACATGAAGGGCCTCAAACCGATCGTTCATGATCTTGACGAAGAAGTCTGACCATCTGGTAGGTGGGCGGCCACGCGGTCTCTTGACATCCCGTGGAATCCAATCAGTAACAGCTCTAGTCCAACGGTCGTCTTTAAATCTCATTACGTGACCAGCCCATCTGATTTTCGACACCTTGGCAAATGAGACAGCGTCCCTGATCCTTGATCGTCGACGGATATCAGAACTCCGGATTCGTTCTCTCATTTGAGTGAAACGTGATGTTCCAAGCATAGCTCTTTCTATTCTTTCTAAGGACAATGTTCCTTCATATTGTTGCCTTTCATTCCTCCCTGAATGAAGATTCTTACATTCTCCTTAGAATTAGTATCTTCCCTCAACCCTCAATGAAACTATTTTACTTCACACATACACAAGCATATACACTGACCCCACCATTATGTTCCATTACCAACAATAAAATGCAACAAAGTTGTCACATTTTTTTAAATTATACAATGCATCTGGGTTTCTGAGATGTCAAATCTGAAAAATGTTTAGTTGCCTGGTATTGTACCTGCACATTTATTCCTTACAGGTGGATCCCTTTAAGCAAACAACATTCACCTGCGTTTCCCCCGAGCCCTTTCTCAAATACCTGCCCCTTAAACCAATTCTCTCCAACAACCCAGACACCTGTTCCTGTCTTTTTCGAGGGGGGCGGCGCTCTGGGCTTACTCCTAGCTCGGCCTTCAGATTTCACTTCTACTGAGGTTCAGAGGACCATAGACGGTGACTGGGAATGAACCTGGGTGGGGGGGGGGGGGTTGGTGAGTGCAAGTGCCCGACCTGCTGTACTCTCTCTCCCACCTCTCCTCTTTTCCACTCCTGCTGCCACCTGCCTCATTACCGCTCACCCGGACCCTGTCTCAGGCCCTCTCTCCATCTGCTCATCTTTCCCCTCTCATCCATTATTCATAATGTAGCAAGAGTGATCATTTCACACCCCGGCTCAAACATTTCCACTGCTGTTTTCCCCAAAGGGTGAGGTCTGTTTAACCTGGCCTTTAGTTTGCCGGGTCTGCCTACCATTTAGTCTCTTTGGAATTTCCTCCCAATTAAAATCACTTGCTGCTTCCCCCCAAGCACCATGTTTTCCCCAGGTCCCCGGGCCTTTCCGCCAGCTCTGTTCTCTGCTTGGACTCCTCTTACTCAACAAGTCTTCACTGAACATGTAGTTAAGTGCTGGGAGCTGAAAATGAAGGGGTGAGCCAGGCAGGTGCGGGTCCTAGCGATGAAACTGTGCCTGCGGAACTCCTCATTACACGCACACGGGGCGGGCATTCCTAAGGGCTTTTTTGACATTCGAAAACGTCAAGCAGGTTCAGGACCCCAGCTGGGCCCGGTGAGCGGTGAGAAGCGGCGTGGGATCCCGGCTCGGCCACGACCACCTATACAGGCCTCGGGGAAGCTGACAAAGAGCGGTCCCTACCCCGGAGAAACGGAAAAAACTGCCGGGCCCGCCCCCAGCCCGCCCCCCGGAGGCTGCGGGGGTCCCGCGGGCGCTCCCCGGCCGCTGTCGGACCCCGGCGGGGGCCGCGCTCCGCCCCATCGCCCCACTTCGGGGGACAGCCCCCCTCGCTCCCTCCCGCCCCCGCCCTGACTCTCGGGGAGGGGGGCCCGGGGGCGGGGCCGTGACCCATCCGAGCCGGGAATCGGATCCAGATGTTCCCGCGGCGCGTGCAGCTGCATCCTTGCCTTTTTTGGCGAAAAACGTGCGGCCGCGAGCGGATCCCGGGCCGCCTCCTCTAATCCCGGGGAAGAGGGGGCAGGGGCCGAGGGTCCGGGCCCAGACTGGGGATTTGCTGTGGGTGCGCTGCGGGATTACGGTGGGGGGTGTGCGTGTGTTTTGGGGTGGGTGTAGCGAGGTGGAGCGGCCGGGAACGCACGGGCACCCCAACCCCTCCCTTCCTCCGCCAGCGGGCGGCGCGGGGATCTCCTCGGGGGAGATTCCCCACCCTGCGGCCGGCCAGCGGTCACCCCGCCCCCCTGGCCGCCCGGCACCAGGGCTGGAAGCGCCTCCGGGCGCGCAGGCCTCTTCCTTCCCTTCCCACCCCCCGGATGAACGCAGGAGGCCCGGGCTTCTTCACTGCTTTATTGCAGAATCCTGAAGGGGCTACGCCAGTCCCACCCCTCTGCCCATCTCTGGGCAAACTGGAGCGGAAATGAAATGAGAAAACACTGAAAGGGCAGGGCTGGCTGGGAGCACCCCCAGGGCTCCTTGGCCAGTGAAGCCTTGATCTACCCAGCCCTGGGATGAAGTGGGATGGAGTGGGGAGAGTCAACTTTCATGATAGTCCACTTTTAAACAAAACAAAACATGGTGCCAAGGATTGAATTCAACACCTCACAGGCCCAAGGCATGTACTTGACCACTGAGCCACATCCCGGGCCAGAACCGTCCACTTTGGGGGACCAACAGGCACACAGTGTTGACCTAAAGTGTCTGGAGCCAAATCTAGATGAAGGGGGCCTGGGTCCCAGAGTCCAGGTCTGGAGGCTGGGGTCTCAAGCCCTGAATTGGGGTGGGAGCATGACTTAGAAACCCAGCCTCTAGGGAAAGAGGGCCAGTTCTGGGGTTAAAGGTTACCAGATTTGTCATGGAGGCTCTACTCCACTAGGGCTATGGGTGGGGTTGGGGGTGGGGGTTCCTGGGTCAGGAAGTACCAGTTGGCAGTTGCTGGGAGTGGGGAGGTTGAATCCTAGAACCCAAGTTGAGCCCCAATTTGGACAGGGGCTGGGTCCCAGAGGTGGTTTAGGAAAGGACCCTTAGTCCTGGAGCTGGGGCTGGTGCCAGGGCCCACACTCAGGGCCCTGCCTGGCTGCAGCCCTGGCACAGCACTTGGTCACCATCGGGCACAAAGCCTTGGCCCACCAGGGATGTAGAACAGCGGGCGCAGGAGAAGCAACTGTGGTGCCAGTGGCGGTCTTCGAAGGACACATACTTGCCGCCCCCAAGTCCTGTGGGGAGACGAGATTAGCTGAGGGTCCAGGGGAGCATTTCTCAACCCCTACCAGCCCGTCATCCCTCTGGCCTTCTTCCTTTCCTGTGGCGCTTTACCATGGTTCCCCCCACCCCCGCCGCCCCCACCATGCATTTTCACCCGTGTCCCCATGAAATATCTTGGTTGGAAACGCTGCTCTTGAGTGGTCCTGTGCCCCACCCCACCCACTCCGTTCTTCGACCTGGACCTACCTGTGATGGGGCGCTTGCAGCTGCAGCATTTGGGTGCAAAGAGGTCTCCAAAGCAGGTGACACAGTAGGGATCGTCACCCTGTGAGGTGAACTGCTGCCCCGCCAGGGGCGTCTGGCACCCGGTGCACACCAGGCATTCTCGGTGCCAGGGTTGGTCGCGGTATGTCACGCCTCCCTGTGTCAGCGTCTGCAGGACAGTCTCTGTTAGCTCTTGGAAGGGGGTGCTACCCTACCACAGTACCTTACTCCCGCCTGCCCACCAGTGCAGGGAGAACCCCCCCGCCCCCGTCATTGCCCAGTCCCACCTTGCTGCAGCGGGCGCAGCGAGGCGCAAACTTGTTCTCATAGCAGGGCACGCAGTAGTGAGCACCCTTGTCGGGCACAAAGGAACGGGAGCCCAACGGCTGCTCGCAGCCACTGCACAGGAAGCACTGCTCATGCCACGTCTGGCCTCCATACTCCAGCTTCCGGGTCCCTGTGGGAAATGGGGAGCCCGTTTAGAGGCTCTGTCCCCAGCTTCGAGGGCCACCCCAGATGGAAGGAAAGTCCCCATGTCCTGAGCAAGAAGGTGTTCGTGGGGCTGGAGCGATAGTACAGCGGGTAGGGCGTTTGCCTTGCAGGCAACCGACCCGGGTTCGATTCCCAGCATCCCATATGGTCCCCTGAGCACCGCCAGGAGTAATTCCTGAGTGCATGAGCCAGGAGTAACTCCTGTGCCTTGCCGGGTGTGACCCCCCCCCAAAAAAAAGCAAAAAAAAAAGTGTTTGTGTACACACACAGCCAGCCTCTCACCACCTTGGCTGTACAGGCTCACGCCCTTCAAGCACACAACAGGATGGCTGAACATGTGCCAGGCCCCTCAGCTGGACAGGAGAGTTTCGCAGAAATGAAGAACCACCTCTATACCAGAGAGGTGGGCCTCAGCATCTGGAAACCTCCACGACACAAGCGCAAGTCCCCGTAGATGCTAAGCCCTCATGCACCTTATCCACCAGTCATGACTTCAACACACGAAGACCTGACGCGACCCAAGCAAGTCCAATGCACTGGACACAACTGATCCAAATCATGCCAAACTAAGCACTCCTATAGCCTAATCAAGCCGGACTGCACATCTTCTTCGAGACCGCATATACTTGAGGCATGCAGGTGGCCAGACCTGGGATGCCTTCTGTTTACTGGTTGCAGCACATGCTAAGCCCCAAGGTACCATGCACACCAGACTCAGCATACTTTAGCATGCAACTAGTCACGCAACGCTTCTGACATACTTCAGGGATGTGTCAGCCTGCCTGCACCCCGTGAGCCCAGCAGGTCAACCAGACCTCCTTCGCCAGTGCATACTAAGTCCTCGGGAATGTCCCGAGCTGTGATCTGGCACAGGATAAACTTTTGTGAGTGTTCCTGGGGGTACTGGTGCATGTCCATGCCAAGCTCCCTAGATGATGCAGAACCACAGATCCTGCTGGACTCTGGGGATGAACTCCACGTGCAGGTCTTTCCCTTCCCAGGCTTCTAGGTCTGTGTCACACCTCGCTGACTCTGAACTCCTGAGGCCCCAGACCTCTTGGAAGGGGGCGTGCTGGGGAGAGGCCATCTCCCCTAGGCAGGGGGAGGGAATTTCTAGTGAGAACCCTTCCGGGATGCGGGGCAGGCCAGCGGCACACACACGCCGAGCTTCAGGCCGTGTACCGGGCATGACGGTCTCGCCACACGCGGAGCACTTCGAGGAGAAGGCGCTGCAGTAACAGTCATTGCAGAGCAGCTCGCTGTCCTGGCAGGTGAAGGGCTCGTCTGCGAGGGAGCGCTGGCAGCGGCAGCAGCGGAAACAGTCCTCGTGGAAGTGACGATCTTCGTAGAACAGCTCCTGGGGGGGCACACAGCAGGGGGATTGGCACCTGGGCTCCCCCACCAGTCATCCCCCACGGCCAGCCCTGCTTGGAGCCGTCCTTACCCTGGAGTCATGACCGATAAGCTTCTGGCACTCAGCGCAGGTGTTGGCGAAGGTGCTGTCATAGCAGGGCACGCAGTAAGGGCCGCTGTCCGTCTGGATGTACTTGCGGCCATACAGGGACTCGCTGCATTTTGCACAGTCAAAGGCTTCACTCATGGTAGCTGCGAAGGACCCTGTTAGAGGCACAAGGTGGGGTGGCATCACCTAGGCAGGCTGCGGGCTTCACCAGAGTCTTTTGTGTTCAAAGGACAGAGGAAAAAACCCAGGAAATGCCCTTTCAGAGCAGGTAGAAAACGGACACAGGAGCCCTGGATTTCTGTATTGAACAGCAGGGTGGGAGCAGGGTCAGAAAAAAGAACCAGGAAGCAGAAGTTGTTTTCTTATCTGGGCCCTGGCAGATCCGGGGGGAAGAGGGCTTTCCTGGGTCAGTGACTCACTTCCTGCTCCAGCCTGAATTTAGCCTCCACTGCCCTGACTGTCCCCAGGGGGCAAGAGCAGGAGCTGGGAGCACCCCCCTCCTCTGAACAGCACCCCCACACCCTCCTGACTCCCAGGAAGAGACCTTCTACCCGAAACTGCTAAAGTGGGGAATCTTGAGGGGGGGTTCACAGAGACAGGCTGAGTGTATGCATTGCCATGTGGGAGGTCCAGGTCTGATGCCTGGCACCAAATAGTACCCCAAGCCACTAGTTTGGCCTCAAAACCAAAATAAGTACAGTTGAAATTTTTGGGGTTTTGGGCCACACCCAGCTGTGCGCAGGGGTTACTCCTGGCTCTGCACTCCTCAAGAATCACTTCTCATGGGCTGGGGGAGAACCACATAGGATGCCGCGGATAGAACTTGAGTCGGCCACATACAGGGCAAGAGCCCTTACCCACTGTACTATTGCTCCAGCCCCCTAAAGTTGAGATTTTAAAAAAGAATTTTTTTAGTTGATTGATAGATACACAGTTACAAGGTTGTTCATGATTGAGTTTCAGTCCTATATTGTTCCCACACCCACCCCCTTTACCAGTGTACAGTTCCCAGCACCCATGTTCCCAGTTTCCCTCCTCCCCTTGTGTCAACCCCCCCACCCCAGCCCGCCACTATGGCAGGCACTTTTCTCCTCCTCCTCCTCTTCCTCCTCCTCCTCTCTCTGTCTCTCTCTCTCTGTCTCTCTCTGTCTCTCTCTCTCTCTCCTCTCTCTCTCCTGTTTCTCTTTCTCTCTCTCTCAAGTGGAGCTCTTAAAGGGATGGGAATGGGCTCTTCCTGGTGTCCCCTCCCACACCCCTTCCAGGAAATGGGAACGTAGAAAGGGTTCCTGGAAGAGGAGTGGTGGAGTTGCAGGAATAATGTGAGGCCGTAACTGCCAGCCCCCACCCCCATCCCACCCCCAAGAATCCTCCACCAACAATTTCAGAGGCTCAGCCTGGGTCTGAACAGGAAGGAAGCCTTACAAGCTGGACACAGCCAAACTTCCCCAGCTGGACCCTTTGCCCTCAGCCTTCTCTGCCGTGTCTCCGGTCACACCAGCTTGGGCAGCCATGACCTGCAACATCTGCAGCAGCTGTGGCGGCACAGATGGCCAGATGTGAGGGTCTGCCATCAAGGCGAGAAAGAAGGGAAGTGAGCTGCTGAAGGAGGCAGAGGTGCACTGCGGGCAGAACTAGGCTGAGTGCCCCCCACCCCCACCCCGCCCCAGTCCCCATCTCCTGCCTGGGCAGCCTCGGGCAGGAGCCCCAAGATTATCCCATCCCTGGGTCAAGAACTAGAAAGTCCCTCCCCCTGCCTGGGGGAGATGGCCTCTCCCCAGCAGGGCGTCCCCTCCTAAGAGGTCTGGGGCGTCGGGAGTTAAGAGTCAGCAAGTGGGAAGCCACTGAGGACAGTTTTCCCCCCATCAGGCCCCTTCTTGGGTGGGGAGTCAGGCGAGAGGGAACCCTGCGAGCTGCTGCTGCAGACACCAGCCCCCACCAAACCTCAGACACTTTCCATTTTCTCAGGAACAAAGCATGTTTGCGGGATGAGGTCATGCACACAGCTGCCTCTGGAACAGGAGCATGGGGAGTGCGTGTGTGTTGGGGGGGAGAAGGGGGGAAGTGGGGTTCCCAGTCCCTTCTACAAACCCCAATTTCAGTCTCTTAGTGCAGAGCTGTCAGCCCCATCCTGCTCCTTTGGGAAGCCTGCCCTGAACCGCCTGGGGTCCCCAGTAGGCTGGGGGGGGGGAACCACCAGCACCCATAGGAAGAGGATGTTCTCCCAGCTGAAGATGAGGCAGTGGGGGGTGGGGGTGAGGGGATGTCCCCATCGTCACTTCCCCCTCAGACCCAGTAACTGGCACTGGCTCCAGTGAAAGGAAAACTTTTCTCGGCCACCCTCAGCAGGAAACACTGCCAGCCAGCACCACTCTGGCCTGGCCTTCAGACTGCAGGCGCCAGAAGAGCCCTGCCTGGAGGCCCGTGCCTGGCCGGCTCTGCCTCCCAAGGGACCATGCGGAGCTCAGAGCTTCCCTTCCTGTTCAGTTCCTGCCCCAGGCCCAGGCAGGAGGCACCGGAAGCTGGGGTCTTCAGAGTGGGACTTCTGGGATGTGGGCTATGCTCCTATTTCGTCCCCTTTGGGCCCCTCAGGCCCAAGGTTCTTCTGGGCCAATATCTGTTGGCCACCAGGGGGCCACAGAGGTGGAGGATGGCGAATGGAGAGCACTGGGGTCTCTTCCTTCCCGCCTGATTGGGCAGTAGCAGACACCTTTCAGGTCCAGAGGAGCCCTGGCTCCACCCCTGGGAGTAGATTAGGGGTTTCTGGCCTTCTAGCTCCTTCCCAGAATCCCTCGCTGTCTAGTGTGTCCAGCTAGGCCCCAGGGAGAATGAGTAAAGGTTTGGCACACCTGTCTCTGCCCCGACCTCCCTTTTCCCAAGGGAGCCGGCCAGTCCTCAGCATTTCCTCAAACCCTGGCCCAGACACCCCTATCAGGCCCTCCCCCCGTCCTTCCAGAAGCTCAGGATGGCTGTGGCCAGTGAGGTGTGTAAACGTGACTGTGGAATCTAAACCCTGAGTCTGAATCCCAGCCTCCACTGACTTTCTGGGTGATCCTGGGGGAGGCACTTGGGTTCCCAGAGCCCTTTTCCCACCTTCTGCCACCACTGCTGTTCCCAGGAGCACTGTCAGGTTTCCAGGGGGAGGGGGGGGTTCCTTGGAAAGCCCCAGCAGGTGGGCAGCACTCAGCCCAGGGTAGCTACTTGGGATTTGAGTTCTGGCCCTGCACTCATCAGGCAAGTTTCTCAGGCAGCCTGGGTCAAGGATTTGACCTGGACATTCTCAGTGTGGGCCGGGACGAGAACAGAGCTGGAACCTAACGGAGGAAGCACCAGTCATGGAAAGCGCTGGGCTTGGGGGGCTCCTGTGCAGGTATAGCCCCCTCTCCTGCACGCCCCGCCCACTCTCAGCAGAGCTCACAAAAGGCAGGGGAGCAGCCCCCATTTCCAGGAAAGGGGTACTGCGGCCAAGGTCCCCTGGCTCAGCAAGGGCCCCTATGTCCAAGGTCTTTCTTCTCCTCTCTTCCCTAGACTGGCTGCAGGGGTGGCGAGGGGATGGTGGTGTTTAAGAGAAGGGGACAGGAGCTGCTGGGTGACATCACTAGCACTCGAACCGGGCTCTTGTCCACAGCTGCCAGGCCTGTGAGGGGAAGACACCGAAAGCTTTCCAGTGACCCATGCCAACCGCTCAACCCTTCTGGCCCTCCCCCTACCCCAGCCCCAAAGTCCAGGAGGATCCTGGCCAAGCCCCACAGCTGTGAGTCAAGATCAGAACAGATCCCTCCCCCGGCTCCGGGAGATGACAGGAGATTTAAGGGGAGAAACTGAACTCCATCCCCCCCCCCACACACACACACACCAACCCCAAACTCTCCCCTCCCCGCAGGACCTGGCAGGGGAGCTGAGCAGTTTAGGGGAAGGGGGGTGGGGTGGGGAGCACAGTCCAGCAGCTGCTGGGAGAGGAGGAGAGGAACAGTTCATTCACCCCGGGTCCCCCAGGGCTAGCGCACAGAATCCAAGATTGGAGTTTAAAAATAAGTTGGGGCTGCCTTGGAGTCTGCTTGGGGCGCCTTCTCCCTCTCACCCTGACTGTCTTCGGGCCTTGGCCTCGGGGGGCTGGGCTGGTCCAGAGTTTCCACTTCCCCCCATCCCTGCTTCCCAGCGTCCCGGGCCGGCGCCTCCTTGGCTCGGTGCTCGGGGTGTCTGCCCCGGCTCCGATCTCCGCCTCCGCACCTCTGCTGTTCGCGGTGTGGCTCTGCCCAGGGCTGCCTCTGGCCGGCCGAGCCCGCGTCTCGGCCGCGCGGGTGTCTCCACGGCACCCACCCACGCCCAGCTCCCGCGCGCCCGGGAGCCCCAGCCCAGCCCCGCCGGGGCGCGCTCACTCACCGCGAGGCCGAAGACGCCGGACCTGGGGTGGGGGTGGGGGTGGTGGTGGGGGCACCGCGGGCTCCCGGGGGTCCTACACCGTGCTCGAGGCGCCGGGCAGCTTTCCTTCCAAAGCCCCGTCCCAGCCGGGCCAGTCCCCCAGGGAGTCCCGGCTCTGCCCCCGCCGCCTCCCGGGGACTTTGCCGGCTCGCCCGCTCCTGGGAGCCTCAGTTTCTCCAAGCGGCCCCCGCTCGCGCTCCCGCCTCCCGCTCCACTCCGGTTTTACTGTTTCAAACCTGGAACTGTCGCCGCGGCCCCGCCCCGCCGGGCGGCCTGGAGCAGGACCGTGTGGGGGGCGCCGGGACCCGGCGGGGGTGGGGTGCGGCGACTGCCCCAAGCTCGGTGGGCGGCGGCGGGCGCCGGGGGCCGGGCGCGGGGCCGCTTGCCTCGGTGGTCCTACCTGGGGGCCGGGCCGAGCCGGGGCTGAGCGCGCTGCCCGCGACGCTGCCGGCTGCAGACGGACTGTGTGGGCGAGTGGGAGCGCGGCCCCAACCCCTCCCCGAGGAAGTGAGCGCGGGGGCCCGCCCCGCCCGGACCCCGCCCCCGGCCCCCCAGCCCGGAGGCTGGGGGCCAGACCCCGCCCCCACCTCCCGTTTACACCGGGGCCTGCCGCAGGCCCCCTCCTCCTGCCCGGCCTAACCTGGCCCTCCTAACCTTCTCGGGTGTCCAGGACCCCGCCCCTGCCCCCCCGCGCCCCCCCCCCTTGCGGTCCCTCTCTCCCAGCGGCCCCCACCCGCCCCGCCAGCCCCTCTGGTCCCCCAGCTTTAGGCTCTGTGGCTGCTGAGTTCAATCCCAGGCGAGGGGTACAGGGCCTGGTCCACCAGGGTTCCTTTGGGGGTCTGGAGTCCCATCCCTTCTTGGTCTACCTCCAGGAGCTCCCAGTTACCCACTGAGGTCACGCAGTCAGCCTGCATTTGTGAAAGAGACGTCAATGCAACCTGGAGTAGGAGTGACTTTGAAGGACCAGGGCAGTTTCTGGAAACACGGGGACCTCCCTATAATTCCTGACTTTATTTTACAAGTCTGAGGGGGCAGAGCCAGAAATAACCACCTCTTCACCTCCAGCTGCATCTTGGGATGGAGAAGTAGGTCCTGGGTACCCAGGAATAGCTGTGACCTTTGAGGACTAGGACTAGGGGAGACCCTGATCCTTGGCCCCACGACTTTAGAGCTTTACGGGAGGGGCTGGGGAGTGCTTGGGTGGGGCCCTATGGGGGTGGGGGGAAGTGGAGGAATCTCTCCTCCCTTCAATTCTGCAGTTTCCCCATGCCCACCCAGGAAAAGCCAGCTTCTGCCAGGGACACGAGGCCCCTCAGGGTCCTTGAGGCCAACCCCCCTGGGAGCCTCAGGCTTGTCACTAGGAATAAATAGCCTCAATCTGGGTGGGGGAGGGAGGAGGAGGAGGAGGCGCGCCCGTGCTGTTTGCAAAACAAGAGACAACAAATCAGCTCTGGAAATAACCTCAGCGCCCAGAGTAGAAGAGATTCAGGTGCTCAAAGAGACTCTCTCGTCTCTGGACTGGGTCCACCCAACAGCTCAGGGTTGACTCTGTTTCTCCCCGGCTGGGAAGCTGGCTCCTGCTGGCCTTCTCCCATCTCTGAATCAGGGGTCCCAAGACACCCTCCAGGCCAGGTTCCCTTTCAAAGTGAACTACTTGCCTGTTTATTATTGTTGTGGCTGCTGCCTGCCTGTAGGTGCCCTGAGGACAGGGCAATGCCAGTTCTCCCATGCATTCCAGGTATGGACTGCAACTCTGGCCCTAATAGCTACCTGACTACTGAGTGACAGATGCTGGTTTTACTTGTGATTCTCCTCCCCATCCCCTTGGGACACAGGTACCTGCTATCTGAAGTCCAGGGGATGAGCAGGTTAAATCCTCTCTCTGGGATTTGCAACCCTCAGAGACTCCTGGGGAGAGGGGATGGCTAGAGAGGTCTGTTCAGGGATGAGAGAAAGGGGCTGAGAGTCAGCAAAGAAGTTGCTACGCACAGGTAAAGCTGGGGTCGCTTGTGGGTTTGGTTTTTTTTGGTTTTGTTTTTGAGGAGTTTTCCTGAAAGGCACTCATGGGACCAGTGGGGCCATTCCTTGGAATTCTAGTTAGCTGAGATGAATTCAAGGACCCAGTCATGGGGTGCTGCTTTGCTGCTCTCATGCCAAGGACCACAGGGCCACACCCAGCAGTGCTGTGGGACCTCCAGGGCTTTGTCCAGTAAGGCTGGGGATGGGAGATGTGATGCTGGGGGCTATGGAGAGGCTCCGTGCACATAGGCATGCACACGAACCCCTTTACTGCCTCCCCGGACACAGGGGCTTTGTTTTTTTATTCATGGCTAAATCTCTGACTCAGCACCTGGCTGTCCTCACCGGGGCCCCTTGGAGGAGGGTTGGTTGAGTTTCCCTCCCCACCCCGAGCAGAGCCCCGGCAGCTGAAGACCTCCAGTTCCAGCCACAGCCATGCTTAAGACCACTCTCCACACTTTCTGACGAGCCTCATGCATTAAGGAACCTGCAGAAAAACCCAGGTGTCTGGGACCCAGGGTGTAAATCTCCAAGCCTGCTCGGATCGGGACTGGGGCCTCCTCCACCCAGATCCCCCGTCTTCCAGTATGTAGGCGTTACACCCACCAACTGCCCCCTGCGCAGTGTAATCCCATCAATGACCAAGACCCAGAGACTATAAAACCCTGCTCCCGGAAGCGCGCAGCCGCATTTGTGGCCATGCGACATCTTATTATTTAGTTCTTACTCTAGAGAACCTGGCAGGCTACCAAAAGTATCCTGCCCACACGACAGAGTCTGGCAAACTCCCCGTGGCATATTCAATACGCCAAAAACCAGTAACAATGATGGGTCTCATTCTCCTGACCCTGAAAGAGCCTCAAATGTGGCACTTTTTAAAATCTCAGGGCTAGGATGAAGGTGATGTTACTGGGGCCTGCTCAAGGCAATCGATGAACAATAGGATGACAGTGATACAGTGAAATCTCTGCTTGACATAATTTGAAAGAGCCAAGACCTCCTAACCTCCTGTGTTCTTACTCTGTAGCAGTACCTTGTCTGAGCACCTGGCATTTGTGAATAAACTGGTTATCTGACAGCGTTATGATGTAGTTTTACTCCTGTTTTATATTATTATTTTTGTGTGTGGGGGGGCACACCTAGTGGTGCTAAGGGCTTACTTCTGGCTCTGCACTCAGAGGTCAGCCTTGACAGTGCTAGGAGGACCATATGTGGTGCTGGGGATTAAACCTAGGTCAGGTGCATACAAGGCAAATTTCCTAACCCCTGTACTGTCTCTTTGGTCACTTTTAAGCCCTGATTTAATTTTTTTCAATAAAAAAATTATGGCTTGTGGGCCACACCCAGCTGTGCTCAGGGCTTACTCCTGGCTCTGCACTCAGGAATCATTCCTGGCAGGATATCTTTGGCCAGTTAAAATTTTACTTATTTATTTATTTTTAGTTTGGAGCCACACCCAGCAATGCTCAGGGGCTACTCCTGGCTCAGCACTCAGGAATGACTCCTGGTGGTACTCAAGGGACCGAATGGGATGCTGGGATCAAACCCAGGTCAGCCGTGTATAAGACAAGTACCCAACCCACTGGTACTATCTCTCAGGCCCCATCTTTGGCCACTTCTTACTCCTTTTAAAAGGGAAGGAAATGGAGGTAGCGACCTAGCAAGAATGACACAGCCAATGAGGACCAAGCCTGCATTCAAATCCAGACAGCCAAATATCAACACTCTTTGTGTCCAACAAAAACAACAGTTAGGAGTTTCATTATTTATGTAGGTTTTGCAGCCTCCCCCAGCTGTGCTCAGGGCTTACTCCTGGCTCTGTGCTCAGGGCTTACTCCTGGCTAAGTGGTGCTGGGGATCAAGCCTGGGTCGACTGTGTGCAAGGAAAGGACTTCATATACTGTACTATCACTCTAGCCTACCCTGAGAGTCCTTAAGGCTCAGCCTCCTTTTCTGTAAAGAGTGGTTGACTCCCACTGTCTCATAGCATTCTTTTGCTGCTGAGACAACAGCACACAGTAGGTACTCAATAGGTAGGTCTCTTCACTGCCCTCCCCCACCCACCCTGCTCCTTTCATAGACTAGCGTTAAGGTCCTGCTTCTTACACTCGGAGTCAGAGGTCAGAGAGTAGATTTCTGACTTGGCTCAGCCTAGAGCAGGGAGACTGGCCCCAGGCAGGTGCTGTGTCCTTGCCTCCTCATTTCCAGCTCTCCAGTGGGCTCACATTTCCCTGCTCACTCTATTTCTGTAGACCCAGGACGACGTGCCCAGGGAGGTCTAGGGATCAG
The DNA here is from genome assembly GCF_029834395.1 of Sorex fumeus. Classification (NCBI taxonomy): domain Eukaryota; kingdom Metazoa; phylum Chordata; class Mammalia; order Eulipotyphla; family Soricidae; genus Sorex; species Sorex fumeus. Next base: position 52,930,439 of record NW_026606104.1, read on the forward strand.
CCACACGGACTCCCTGTTCCTGTTCCTCATCAGTCCTCCCCCTCTCCAGGAACAGGTGTGTCTGAGCCCCGGCTGGATGTGGACCTTGAGTGCTTCATGGCTGGATTTGGGTGAGTGGCAGCTAGTTGTCCTTTTGCCTACTCAGACGGTTTCTGCACATCTTTCCTTCATCTGCGGTGGCCAGGGGGCCTGCTCGGGGTGTCCCAGCCCTTGGACGGCATTTCAAAGGAGGCCCTGGGTGCAGACAGACAGGCCTCTCATGATTTCCTCTGGGCGCTGAATCACTCTGATGCTTGTAACCACAAGCCCTTCCGTCCCTGGCTGGATTGCTCACTCTTACCCGTTGGGCTGCCTAGAGCCCCTGCAGGCCTCATGGCTTAACAGCTACCCTCTTTCAGACTGCCCTGAGTTCTCTCATGACCCAAGGTCTGGCACTGGCCATGTGGGTGCAGAGGGTGAAGGGAGTGACTTTCCACAGAGTATGGGGTGGAAGAGGGTGGAGCTCAGAGAACGGACAGGGTTAAAGGCTGACTGCATACCCAGCCCCGTGCTAAGTGCGAGTCATTACCTCCTCGGATGCTCACAAAAGCCTTATAAGGTGATCATGGTTATTAGTATGTCACGTCAGAAGGGTTTAAAGACCAGAAAGTCTGACATGTGGCCCAGAACTGGGCAGGGGATGCAGAACTCAACCCCTAATCTACTTCCAGAATCACTCCCTCCAGCATGCAGAGCTTTCATCTGGGTATGCCCACCACATCTTGTCTTCCTGAAGGTTGCAGAAGTGACAAGTTGACACCTGGTCCATCTGATAGCTGACTCTTTTCTTTCTTTCCTTTCATCTTGTTTTGGTTTTGCTTTTTTTTTTGCGGGGGTGGCACATCTGGGGTGCTTAGTGCTAACTCCTGGCTCTGTGTTCAGGGATCATTCCTCGGGGTTCTTGAGTATGTGGTGCCAGGAGTTGGCCAAATGCTAGGCAAACAACCTACCCACTGTACTGTCTCTTTCCCTCCCTCCCTCCCTCCCTCCCTCTCTTCCTTCTTTCTTCTTTTCCTTCCTCCCTCCCTCTACTGAACTCAGGGCCACACACATGCAGTCCTGTGCTCTACTCAGAACATCCCAGCCCCTTGGATTTCTAAATCTGCATCAGGCTATAGAAGTGGCCATGGGTCAAATCATGAAGGACCTTTCAATGATTGAATAAAAAGATGGCCTCTTATTAATGCATGTGTCTCTAGTTAGGCAAATCTTAGGCTAAGAGGCAGGAAAAATCTTTTGTGTGGGCGGGGTTGGGGAGAGGTGAGGAAACATTCAGAGGTGCTCAGGGTTTTACTCCTGACTTTGCACTCAGGGATCACTCCTGGAAGGCTCGGGGAACCATTTGGGGTACTGGGGATTGAACCTGGGTTGGGTGCATGCAAAATAGTGCCATACCCACTATACCATTGCTCCCACCAGAAAAGCAATTTCCTTGTAGGAAATCTCAGCTTCTTCCAGTGATTTCACACTCATTGGCCTTTTGTCACCTCTGGGGCTTGAGGAGAGGATCTTCCCAGAGGTTCTGATTTGGACAAAGAACTCTGTCAAGAGAAATAGATACAACTACTGAGCTTGTTGAAGGTTAGCTCCAAGTGATGGGAAAGAAACTATGTGTCTCTGGAATGCTCTGCTGTACCCACTTCTCTCCTTAGAGGTAATAATAAAATAATAGACTAATATTAAAGACGACTGCACCCAACTGTGAACTTGCTAAAAGATGAACACAACATCCCATCAACGCTTTAAACATATTATTTCATATAATCCTTGCAACTTGAAAACAGGTGGTAAAAGTGATAAAAGATCTTAAACACTGTTTTAAAATAAATTTATTGGGACCATAGAGATAGTACAGCAGGTAAGGTGCTTGCCTTGCACGCAGCAGGCCTGGGTTGGATCCAGCATCCCATATGGTCCCCCAAGCTGGTCAGGAGTGATTCCTGAGTGCAGAGCTGGAAGTAATCCCTGAGCATCGCCAGGTGTGGCCCCTAAACAAAACAAAGCAAACAAAAATTCTCTGACTTACGATCAAGAAATGTTTTAGTTGTATACTCATTTTATATATCTCTGTAGTCTGGGTTGTGTGAAAATTTCTCAGGAGAAAAAAAGGGGCTTATGCGTCAAGTATAAGGACCCTGTTCTATCTAGCTTTCCAATTTAAAGGCACCGCATAAGTAGAGCAAATTGGGAGGCTAGCCGTAGGGGAATACGCATGCGCATACTCAAGCCCGCCCAGCTCCGGCGCAGTGCCAGCCACGTGTTCCCAGGTGCCAACGCGGGGGCCTCAGCGCGAGGAGAAACTACACGTGGAGAAGCGCTGGCCAATAAGAAGGGGCGCTGGCTGAGTCTTGAGACTCGATCTAGAGAACTACATTTCCCAGAGGCAGCCTGCGATGCCCCAGCGGCCAGAGCGCAAACTTCCGGAAGAGCCGTTATCGGATAGGCTGCTCCGAGGCAGTGGGCGGTGCCAAGCCTCCTGCGGCTCGGCCCGTTTCCGGCAGGGCCCGCGCACCGCTGGGCCGCGGCGGTGAGAGAAAGAGGGTCTCGTGTGTTGAGCCTTTTCGGGCGTGAGCAAACATGGCGGCCGCCTTTCGGAAGGCGGCGAAGTCCCGGCAGCGGGAACATCGAGAGCGAAGCCAGGTAGGCCCGCGCCGGTGCAGACCCGGCTGCCCGTGTCTATGAGGCGGGGCGGCACCTCGCGGCTCCGTGGGGGCCGCCCCGCGCGGTGTCAGGGCGACGTGCGCTGGGGTCCGCCTCGAGCATCTCTGGTCCAGCAGGGACTGGCGCCCGCGGCGGGGGACGCGCAGCCTTGGGACTGTGGTTCGCTTCTCCGTGTCGGCTGCATGCTGCGGAGGAGGGCCCCGAAGGCCCCGAGTGCCCGCCACCGTCCAGGCAGGAGCTCTGGGCCGGGGAGGAGTGGCCGCAGTCCACGTGTCCACGCGCTGGCCTCGCGGAATCGCCGCGTCTCTTCCAGAAAGGTCCCCTTGCAGCCCCCGGAAGGGCATGTGCCGCCTTTATCGTACAGGCAGGCTCGCCCACGGGTGTCACTGACCCCCGGAGCATCGGGGTCCGCTCAGACCCCTGCTTCGTAGCCTGTGCTTGCTGCTACGTGCGCTGTGGCTGCAGCACAGGGGTGACATCTGCCACCTTATTTGGGAGACCGAAGGCCGTAATAGAAGTGCGAGCGTGTGCCACAACCAGCGCCAAACAGGCTCACTAGGTGAGCTCGTTTACACGAAGGCAAACAGCTGTACCCTCGCTGGGACGTGATAGACCGGATTGGTCCTTGTTCTGGGATGGCAGTGACAATATGAAGGGGGAATTGGAGTAGGAACAGGGGAGAGGACCAGAGCATCCTGTTGGAAGGATGCTCTGGTCCTCTTCCCTGAAAGATGTCACTGCCATCCCAGAACAAGGACCAATCCGGTCTGTCACGTCCCAGCTGCAGTACAGCTGTTTGCCTTCATGTAAATAAACTCACCGAGCTGAGCCTGCAAACCTGAGATTAAAGTAACCTCCTCGCTGTTACTTTCTGGGCATTGACTCCATGCTGAGTGGAACCCTACAGGCTGGAACACAGTTATCTCCTCTGTAGTCCTAGGAGGTAGATCTTACCTTTACCTTTATTGTGTGTGGGGAGGTGGGCAGCACCTGGATGTTTTCAGGTGCTGACTCCTGCCTCTGTGCCCTGGATCACTCCCGGCAAAGCTAACACCTTACCCATGGTACTAATCTCTTCAGCCCTGTTACCTCATCTTATAAATGCAAAATCTGATGCTTACAAAGAACAAGTCGTGTTGACATGTTTCCCATGTAGTTCGGGTTTGGATTAGCAGAGGAGACAGAAAACCAATTGGAAACCAACTGATCTAAAGGTACACACACACACACCCACACACACGCACATTTTTTGGGGTGGGTATTTTGGGACCAGACCTTGTGGTGCCTGTGGGCTACTCCTGGCTCAGCTTGGGGTTTATTCGTGGTGTTGCTTAGGGGGATCATGTGGTTCCAGAGCTTGAACCTGGGCCTCCCACATGCAATGTGTACACAGCACTTTGAGTGGTCCCTCTGATCCTTGAAGATATTTCACATGGTGTGTATAATTATGTGAGCTATTTCAAATACACATTCAAGTAGGCATGCAGATTTGAGATTGACGTCTTACGGGATTGGGGAGCCAGTACGGCAGGCAAGATGCTTGCCTTGCGTGCTGTTGACCCTGGTTTGATCCTGGCACTACCAGGAGTGATCTCTGATGTCAGAAGTAGGAATAAGCCACGAGTACGTCAAGGTGTGGCCTCAAATGAAAAACTGTATTCCCCCCCCCCCAAAAAAAATATTTCTGCCTGGTGTTGTCCTTTGTTTCTTTTGAGTTTACTCCTCTCCTCTGTCAACTCTCTTTGTCACAATTAAAATTATCAGAAGATGAATTGGAGGTAGGGTAGGTTATAATCTTTGTCATAAGTAAAATTATCAGGAGATGGACTGGAAGTTCAGCAGGTAGGGCATTTGCAGCCAATCCAGGTTTACTCCCTGCCACCACATACGGTCCTCTGGGCCCACCGGGAGTAAGCCCCTGGGCACTGGTAGATGTGCCCTCAAAACAAAGCAGAAAAATTATGAGGAGTTTAGTGTGATTTTAAATATTGAGTCATTTATTACATCACTTCAAGGATAAAAGATGAGAAACTTGATTTAACTAGGTTTATCCACGTTGTTATTAAGTATAAGCAGAGAACTCTTTTAAAAATTTTTTTAAAAAATTTTTATTAGTGAGACACCATGAGGTACAGTTGTAGACTTACAAATTTTTGTGCTTGGGTTTCAATTATGCAATGATCAAGTACCCATCCCTCCACCAGTGCCCATTTCCCACTGCTACAGATCCCAGCATCCCTCCAACCCCCCCCCCCCCCATCTCCCCCATCCCACCCTGCCTCTGTGGCAGGGCATTCCCTTTCGTTCTCTATCTCTCCTTTTGGGTCCTGAGGTTTGCAAAAGAGGCAGTGGGTGGAAATCATGTTTGGTCTATAGTCTACTTTCAGCATGCTTCTCCCATCCTGGGAGGATCCTCCTAACACCTTTTATTTGGTGCTCCCTTTCTATCTGAGCTCCCTTTTCCCCTAGCACGTGTGGCTGGCCTCCAAGCCATGGAGTAAAATTCCTGGTACTCATCTCGGCCATTCTTGGGTGTTAGTCTCCTATTTTGTTACTTTATGTTCCCCAGATGAAAGGCAGAGAACTTTAAGCTGTGCAAAAGAGGCTGTGTACTGCAGTGGAGTAGGGGAGAGCAGACTGCCCCAGAGAGAATGGGTTCTAGTTGAGCTTTGCATTATGTCTGTGTTCTTGGGCAGGTCATTCTCCAAACCTTGTTGCCCTTCTGGAAAATTGGGGTACTGGTAGGCTCTGCTTTGCTTATTTTCTGTGATTGTTGTGGGGAATAAATGAGATCATGCATAACAAACGTAGTAGATTGTTCTGTAAGAGAGTAAGTGCTTCATAAATGTGGCCTATTACAGTAAGGGTGGCAGAAACATCTAGCATAGGCCCTGACACATGCAAGTGCTCAACAAATGGTAGATCACAGAAATCTAATGCCAGGCTTTAATCCGGAACCTTCTGTGCTATTCAAGTTCTGTCATAGAAAGTATTTCTGTCATGCTTGTACCTATTATTGTAAGGCACAGTAGTAACAGTAAACACAGCAGGGCACCGGCTAGTGCCAAGCCACGTGCAAGTCCGGGCGGTTCCCGAGACTCCTTTCATCCTCTTCTTACCAGGCGGACTGGGCACTGATTCGCATTTTATACTTAGGAAAAAGCAGCTCAAAGTAGTATATAATAGGCCCAAGGTCACAGGTTATTTAGAAGAGGTAAAGCAGGGCTGTGAACCCATTTCTCCAGATTCTAAATTTAGTTCTTTGACCACGTTTGGCCTCTCTGTTACTATGTTTTCCCCTCATAGTATTTTATAAGCCCTTGGATTAAGCCTGTAGTAATTTTAGTACAACTGGCAACTGTTTGCTTAGTGCAGAGTCATTGTTGTCTTTCTCTGTCCTTAATAGGTCAAGAACCTACTATGGCAGTGCTTGTGACCTCTCTGGCACCGGCATGGTCCCTCTCATCCTTGGGCGGCGTCCAGCTAAGGGAGGGAAGGGAACAGACAGAGTAGCAAGTTGGCTCCAAGGACATGGATTGACTGAGCACCCAGGAGACTTTTGGGCCCTCAGTGTTGATTTGTATACATGTTTGTTTGCAGACAAAACTAAGCACATTTACTCACTCTTCACTTTTTTTTGTCTTCAAGCCTGGCTTTCGGAAGCATCTGGGTCTGCTGGAGAAAAAGAAAGATTACAAACTTCGTGCAGAGTAAGTTCAAGACTTTCTGGTTGAGGTGCTGCCAAAAAGCTTACATCGTATTTGCACTACAGGGAATGGCCCAAGCAGGGAATAATTTCCTACCATTGATAAAATGACCAGAGCTCTGCCAGCCTGTGACTCTAAATTTTTCTTTGTTTAGGCAGAGCATAATGTATTTTACTGTAGTTGCATTGTGGATGTTCTTTACTGTGTTACTCTGGATCATTTTCTCAGAGTGGCTTTGATTTGCTCCTTGGTATTTGAGCCAAAAGCTGGCTCTTTTTTTCTTGAAATACAAGATACAATCTAAAATTCCAGTTGTTGAGTCTCTTACATCACCATGTGTGTGGTGTGGAATGAAGAGATGTGAAGAGTGGATTCATAAGACTTGAGCGTGGGTGATAATGAACTCTGAAAACTTGTTTTGTAAAATAGTTATCCACATTATTCTTTTTCTGTAGCACTTTATTTCCAAAATACTTGATAATTATTTCTCAGTCATGCATATCAGCTGAGGTCTTTTTTATGCTCTTCTAGAGATGGTGATGAATAATTTCTCTGGGTCCCAGATATATTAAGGCAATAGTAATAACTTTATACTGTTATCAGGTCAGAAAGTATTTTAGGAGATTAGCAGTGGGTCAGTTCTGACAGGCACCTTACCTTCTGTGCTATCTTTCTGTTTCCGAGATTTTCAGTTCTCTCTCTCTCTCTCTCTTCTCAGTTCCAACAACCTTCAGAATACTATCATTAGTATACTCACTTTTATAGAGTAAATGGGCATATGAGTGATTAATTAATTTCTCCAGGATTAATTTAGCTGAAGTTGCACAGTTAGGATTGGATTGGAGCCCACATAATCTGGTTCTATAGTCTGAAATTCCAGTCACAATGCTGTTGTAAGCTGTGCAGTTCCTGAATCTTGGTGGTCATTTGATGACCCTGAACACTCCCCAGCACTCTGCCTAAGGAGTTTATATTTGGTGTCTCCCTGTCATTTTGTAAATGAGACCGAAATGTAGGTGAGACAGTTTATTTCAGGTTGAACTGGGATAGGAGAGGACCTGATAGAGAAGTGAGTTTACATTCAGACAGTGAAGTGTGGATCAGGGTATCAGAACGTGCTTTTTCATCTGAGCCAGTGCTCATCTGGTGGTTCAGTGCTCATACCCTGTGAAACTTGTGGGCATCAGGGTTGCACCTGGCAGTGCTCAGGAGCCCATGCAGTGCCAGATCTTGAATTCAGGGCTTTGTATGTGCTAGGTCTGGACTCCACCACTTGAGCCAATCCCCCCTGCTTTATGAGGTGTTTTTTTTTTTTAAATGGTGAACTTTAGATACTTATGAAGTTTGCTTCTTATTGGTTGTCATTGTAAATTTCATGTAAATTACCTTTTAGTGACTACCGGAAAAAGCAGGAATACCTTAGAGCTCTCCGGAAGAAGGCTCTTGAAAAAAATCCAGATGAATTCTACTATAAAATGACTCGAGTTAAACTCCAGGTGGGTGCCAAATGGATCCATTGGTGTTTTGCGCTTCAATTCAATTGGAGATGAGGGTGAGGGCCAGGTGGAAAATGAGAATTCTTGCCCTTCGCTCTTCTCCAGTTGGTCCAGGTACTCCTGGTCTGAACCCAGGTCTGCACTGCTTCCTGAGCAGTGCCCATTTCTGCTTCTGAGTCTGCATTGTTTCGTGCCTGGAATAGTGGATGCCTCAGTGCACATCGAGGAGGTGCTAAGTGGAGCGTGCATCTCCAGGACTCGGTGCGTTGCCTTGCTGTGGCAGGAGTCACCGGGTTGTCATTCAGTCAACATCTGTACCGCCAGTTTATTAATGATGCTAATCTAATAGGGAATGTGTCTTTAACTTTGAATTTTAGGATGGAGTTCATCTTATTAAGGAGACTAAGGAAGAAGTAACACCAGAACAGCTGAAACTGATGAGAACTCAGGATGTCAAGTACATAGAAATGAAAAGGGTCGCTGAAGCGAAGGTAACAGTGGAAACTGTTCCAGTATATTTTTGTTGGTCAAGAAGGGAAATACAAATTCGTGAATCTCAGATTAGAAGTTGATTTTTCCTACCCTGTACAGTCTTTTCTTTTTGGGAGGGGGATCCACCCTGGTGATGCTCAGGGTTTACTCCTGGCTTGATGCTTGAGGATTTTTGCTGGCAAGGCTCCAGGGACAGTTTATGATGCTGGGGATTAAGACTGGGTCAACTGCATGCAGGACCCAACCTGCTACATTGTCTGTCCAGCCCTTCCTTTTGTAGTCTTTGTCTCGATGTGGTAATACTTTAGAAGTACATTTAGCAGGGCAGAGTGAATTCAAGTTGGGGAATGAGACAGACTTAGGTTTGAATTCTGGCTTGATGTAACCTGATAATTATGGCACACGAACCTTATTAGGTTGTTTCTTCATTTCCGTCTCATAGGATTATTGGAATTAAGTGACTTGAACGCCTAGCCCAGTACCTGATAATATGGTTGGGGCCTGATAAATCTTAGCAATTTTTTTCCTTTAGAGGAATGAAGCACGATCTGGGTCAGGTTGGAGCTCACGCTCTGTCCGCAGGATGCCGTGGCCCGAGCCCTGGTACTGCATGATCTCATAAGCACTGAGCATTGCCTGGAGTGGCCCCCAAATGAAAATCAAAATAAAAGAATACATTTCTTTGTGACTGGTGATAATGACATGAAATCGTTGAAATTTTGTGTATTCATTTCTGATACCCCAGAAGAGCCTGATAGAAAATGTGACTATACTCTGTATTCCAGAAAATTGAAAGATTAAAATCAGAGCTCCATCTGCTGGATTTCCAGGGGAAGCAACAGAATAAGCATGTATTTTTTTTTGACACCAAAAAAGAAGGTATGAAATATCTGAAGGTTTCTGGGACAGTCTAGCGTGTTGATTGTGTTTTTGGTGTTAGAAACAGTGCCTTAAGGATTGTCTTGACTTTTAGTTGAACAGTTTGACGTTGCAACTCACCTGCAAACGGCCCCGGAACTAGTTGACAGAGTATTTAACAGACCCACAATTGAAACCTTGCAGAAGCAGAAAATGAAAGGCATGACCTGTGATACCCGACTTAAGGTAATTTTCTCTTTTTCTTCAAGTCTGAGTTTGGAGGAAGCCAAGTTCCCTTCCCTTCCCCCCTCCCCCCCGAACTGCGCTTAATAAAATGTGAAAAACTCATTAAATTCCCTTAGAAATGTGCAAGGAGGGGTTGCTAATGGGATGAAAATGAAGGAGTTTTCCTTGGTTTTTAAGGCTGGAAGACATGTAGCCTAGTGATCAGGAGCTTAGGTTCTTGCCTTGAGATCTGCATTTGAATCCCAGCTCTGACCCTGCCTGTGTACTTTTAGTGCATCTAACAGATGCTGGAGTTTTAAAATGCAGAGGAAGGACGAAGACTTGAAGCTTCTGGGATTTGATGTTGAACCCTTAGCAATGAAAAAGACTATGGTATTATGCATATGTATCTAAAATTTTGTATTGACTTTTCTTCATGGTGCTTTCTGTCACTGTAACTGGAATTGTGCAGAAGACATGCTTTTTCTCAAAGCCTTCTGGAGTTGAACTCTCACTTCTTGACTGATTTCATTTAAAAAAATGCTGTCAATGTGTTTCAAGCAGACAGCTGTTCTGTTTTGATTTGAATCATTTACACCGCATCAGCTTTGCTTCCAATGTTTAATTTCACAGCAGTTTCTCTAGCTCAGAGGCAGCTAAACTTGCCTTAGTAATATAAATACCCCTAATTAGTTTGACTATATTGGGTAATCCCATAAATTTGACAGTCTGTGCAATAAAGTGAAAACAAAAGCTGTCTGAAACCACTGCTGTGAGAATGAATGGGTGAATTGTTTGAAGTCTGAGGCCCAGTAATATTTCCCATTCTGCAGATAACACTTTTGACCGAGGTATTCTGATGACCCCCGGTGTCAGTTGCATTTTCAAGTTAACTGTCATTTATACTCTTCAAGTATTGTTTTTGTCCCCCGAAAGATTAGAATTACAGACTCCCAAACTCCTAATAATTTACCAGTATACCCATTTGAGAAAATGGGACTGTTTGGATTTTTCTATTTTTGCCTTTTATTGTTATTTTGAATAGGCTTTAAGACATCTCTGAAAAACCTTTCCTCTACTGAAATGTTTTGTAGATGGGAATATATGCTTGTACAGATTTGCACACACAGTCTGTAGATTTATTTCAAAAACAAATTCAAAGATTTCATTTCTCAGAGGTTTCTAATTCCCCCGCCCTGGCAATTTAAGGACAATTTGATAGTCTATGAGAACTGTCAGCTGTGATCTCTTGAAGGTCAGTGCCTACTGGCCAAGTCCTGCCCTCTGGGTTATTTGTGGTGGGGTTTCTCACGCCAGCAGGATACCCGGTGTCCCTTTTCTGCTCCTCACAGTGGATGGGGTTTAGGTGCCGGTTCATTCCTGCTGCACCTCTGGTGACTAGGACACTTCCAAGGTTGCAGCAGCATTTGTGTTAGAGTGGAAAGATTCCTGGGCTCCTTGCAACAGAAGGATAGCCCTGACTTCGCTCCAGCATCCCTGGGCAAGTCTCTGAGCTCAAGAATGTGATGTTCTTAAAATGGAACTTAGAGTATCTCCTGATGTTGATTGTGCAGTAAGAGGGAGGTGATAAAATAATTTGTGCATTTATGCTTAAGTGATCTAAACAGAAATTTTTATTCTGTTGTCTTTTTTTTTGAAAAATGTGTGTTCTTCTACAGCGGATAGCTAAAGAAAGGCAAAAGCAGTATAACTGCCTGACGCAACGAATTGAGCGTGAGAAGAAATTGTTCGTTATTGCACAGAAGATTCAGACACGCAAAGATCTTATGGTGAGGAGAGAGACCCTTAGGTCTTTTTTCCCCTTTCCTGTAAAGGTCTTAACTGAGACAGGATTTCAGTTTTGTATAAATCAACCCCAGTGAAAATGTCTGCTCCTCAGGGGCAGTGGTTTGAGCCAGCGTCTGTTACTCTGGCAGTGTCGAAGTGTTTCTTGATTAAGAAGGTAATAAGGGGCTTATTAGTGTTTTGGAACAGCAAAGGGTAGGATCGAGTAGCATATGAACTTTATAGCTTATGAGCAGCGATCTGTAACATTTAAACAGGTTAACAAAACAGAGCGTGCCACTCCTTGGTGTTTAAAAATAGACAACATTGTGTAGTTAAATAGCAGAGCTAAGGAATATAAGATGCCCCTTTCATATTATTATCATTCCTCTAAATGTCAGATTCTTCAGCTTTGCAGATCTGTTAGGCTGAGTCTCTCAACTGGGGTTCCGTGAGAGAATATACTTTACAAAATAAGATTTGCCTGTTTTTCTTTTCAGTATTCTCTAGTTCTTCTACATAGCTAGTGTAAATCACAGGGGGGTACATTGATTCTTTGCATCTGGGGTCTCTCTGAAACTTTGAAAAGGGCTGACTTAGGGGTTTTCTAACAGGTATTTTACTCAGGTGTTTTGGAGAACTCCTTCCTGCTGTTTACTGTTAACCTCTTTACTCTCTTACAGGATAAAACTCAGAGAGTGAAAGTGAAGAAAGAAACAGTGAACTCCCCAGCTATCTACAAATTCCAGGGTCGTCGAAAACGTTGAAGTGCTATAGATAAGCTTTATCATTCCACATGGAAAGAAATTCTGTTTTCTTTCCAGTAACTTCAAATTCCATTAAGTCTAAGTGATGTGGTTTTCCTTTTTGTGACCATAATAAATTATAGAACTGACATGTGATGTCTTTCAGTGAACATTAAAACCCCTTTCTTCATCTTGCTGTTTTGGGGTTGTGTGATCAGTCTGTTTACTTTCTTAAAAAGAAAATGTCGCTCTCACTCTCTTTTTGTGTGAGTGTGTGTGTGTCTGTGTGTATATATGTATATATACACACATATATGTAGGAAATGTGGAAAATAAATGCATTCATTTCTAATTGGGCTGGAGCGATAGCACAGCGGTAGGGCATTTGCCTTGCACGCAGCCAACATGGCCAACCCGAGTTCGATTCCTCCGCCCCTCTCAGAGAGCCTGGCAAACTACCGAGAGTATCTCACCTGCAGGGCAGAGCCTGGCAAGCTACCTGTGATGTATTCCATATGCCAAACACAGTAACAACAAAGTCTCCAGTAACAACAAAGTCTCTACAGTAACAGCAAAGTTACTGGGCCCACTCGAGCAGATCACGGGAGGACAGTGATTTTGACATTTCTAATTGCAATATTTTAAAAGAATAGCAAATAGATATTGCATATTGATAATGCTTAATCTAGGGAAAGGGTCTGTCAAGTGAACACTTACTGTGAACATTCTGGAATTTTCTTCATTTTATAAAAATCTACCTCCATTTTTTGGTTATGTTTCTGTGTTTCGTAGTAGAAATTATAGTGAAAACTTTATAACTAACTTTTCCATTTTGTTAACATCACTAAAGTTTTAATACAATTATTATTTTTTTGGCCACACCTAGGGGTGCTCAGGGCTTACGGCTCTGTGCTCAGGGATCACCCCTGGTGAGCTCTGGGGACCATAGAGGATGCTGGGGATCAAACCTGGGTTGACCACATGCAAGGCAAACTCCCTTCTTGCTTTATTATTGCTCTGGCTCCCATGGATATGTCTTTGTTGAAGTTCAAATCAGAGCAACGCTGACACCTTTTCTGCCTCCGCTCCTGGTGAACTCACGATTCCTAGACTGTGATTGGCGTGGTGTAGCCCTCCACCAGGAGTTCAGACCCCGTAATGTGTGCAGCCCCTCTTTCTCTCCACCAAGTGTCCTTTCCCATGTTGGCATGGTAGGTCATGGCTGGTGGGCCAGGACAAAGCTTTAGAGCCAGTGTGGGAGACTGGGTGCTGGGAAGCTTGCTCACACCTCACCCTCCGTAGCTGAAAGAGCTGTGCATGGATTTAAAAGGTTTTTTAAAAAAGTTATCGAAATTGAATGTTTCCGTGACTTCTCAGTTCCTATATCCAGGCCAAAATGAAAGCCTGTTTCCTCACTGTGTACCTGTTGGAATTTAGGTCTGAGAGGCCTGCAAAGTAGGAGGCTGTGGGGATAGAAGCCGGCAGCTTTACCTTTAGAAAGGGAGGACATCAACTTCCTCCTGGAGAGTGTCTGAGCTAAATAAATGCTGATAGTTTTCAAACCTGGGGATCTGGATGCTAAAGAAGGGACAGGTATGTGGTATTAGATAAAGGAGTTAGACCAGCATTGTGTCCTTATGACAAAATGGCTTGATCCTGCTGTGCTGTTCTCATTCTGCTAGGTAGGAAGGTAGGAGGAGGGTGGGGAATATGCTTAAATGCCATGTCAAGCACACGCCCACACAAAGATAACACACTTCATATGTTCTCACATTAACACAGGCACTTAGGCCTCATAAACAGGTATGTGCACATTTTTTGGGGGGGCGTCATACTTGGTGATGCTCAGGGGTTACTTCTGGCTCTGCACTCAGGAATTACTCCCGGCAGTGCTCAGGGGCCATATGGGATGCCAGGGATTAAACCTGGGTCACCTGCATGCAGGCAAACACCCTACCCGCTGTACTATCGCTCCGACCCCAATGTGTACACGTCTTGATGTGCCAACATACCACCAGGGTTTCAGATTCATGGGTCATTCAAGTCCTCACATGAGCTGAAGTGTGTGTATTTAGGTACACAGCAATACTTGAAGAGGCATGTGCATGAGCAAATGGAACAGGAAAGTCCATTGTTTGGGTTCCCATGAGTTAGACTGAGAGTTGTCTTTGAGGAAAGATTAGTTCTTTGTGGTTTTACCCAAGATACAGGTTCCGGCCTCCTATGCCTCCTATGCCTCCTGAAACAGGCCAGGGCTTTGATACGTAGAGGGGTTCAGATGCCTGGCATAGGGCTGGAGAGATAGTGGGTAGGCTTATCTTGTACACGGCCTACCTGGTGTGGTCTAAAAACAGACTCCTGGCTTATTGCTTTGGAAGAAGATAGACTTTTTTTCTTTAGGATCCCCTAGACCTAGGTGGTCTGGGCTCTAGGCATTAAGCTCTGGCTGTACCCAGGGAATTTCACGTCACCGCAGTCTACAGTGGACGTGGGGAGCATTCGTGTGTGAGGACCATGCATTGGGTATAAACCAAGTCTCCACAGTAGCAGCTCCATGGACCAGGAGAAAGCCCCACATCTCAGTAGAGAACCCACCAACCCAACCAGGGCCCAGGGCCACTCTGACTGGAGCAGGAGAGTGTTAAACTCTTTACGCTATTTATTTATTTATTTATTGGGGGAGCTACTTCTAGTGGTGTTTCTCCTGGTGGTGCCCTGGCGGTGCTTGGGTGGGCCCTGTGGTGAGAGTGATTGAACCCCGGGCTTCACATGCCCTGCACGGGTTCTGTCACTTGAGCCACATCCTCAGACTTCCCCACAAATTTATTTTTTCTTTTTTGCTTTTGTTGCTGGACCACACCCAATATACTCAGAGCTTACACCTGGCTCTGAGCTCGGGGATCACTCCTTTTGGGGCTCAGAGGACCATACGGGATGCCAAGGATCGCACCTGGGTTGGTCATGTGCAAGGCAAGTGCCTTCCCTACTGGCTGTACTGCCAGTTGGACCACCCCTCACATTATTCTTGAGCAAAATCTTTTTCTGACTAGAGGGAACTTTCCTGTGGTGACAGGGTGGGAAAGGGTCCAGTAGGTGGAGCTGCTGCCCCTTGCCTGGGGTTAGTTCTCAAGGTGCTGGGTCCATCCACTTAGCCCTGGACTTCTGTCAGCGGCATCCAGACTCCCTCCTGGCTTGTTCTGTGTGTGCTAGAGTTGATGCCACGAGGCAGAGCTGGTGGAGAGATTTCCCTGGCTCCCACAGCCCCAGTGCCCAGTTCAAGGTTAGCATGGCTCCGGAGAAGGATTTCCCTTCCTGTCTCTTGAGACTATGAAGGAAGCTGGCTCTAGGGTGTCCAGCAGTAGGTGTGCTGGGACCCAGGAGGGGTGCGCATGCGCTGTCTCCCCACGCTGCTGGTGGTGGGGCGGTGAGCAGTGGGCTGCCCGGCCTCTGGCGGGGAAGACAGCCAGCAGACGCAGACTTGCTCTGCCTACCTGTGGAGGCCGGGGAGGCTGGGGCCTGTCGGGACTTGAGATGGGAAGGCAAGAGTGTGTGTACGGTGCCGGCCTTCCCCCCCTCAAGCTCTCCTGATGTGGTGCCTCAGTTCATAGTGGGGGTGTGGGGGGAGGCAGGCCGGGCTGGAGCCCGGGTGGGAGTCTTGGCCCAGCGCCGGGTGAGTGGAGAGCTTGGGGGCGGACCTGAAAGGCTGTGTTGGAGCTCAGCCCGCAGGTTTCTGGGGCTTGTGCAGCTGCCTCTCGGGTCAGAGAGTGCATGCTTTCTTGCCAGCCCAGTCTCAGGGCCTCCCTGCTGGCCGGGCTCCCGCCTCGCTGCCTGGGTCTGTCTCTGCAGAACGTGCAGAGCAGGATCAGAGGGAATTGATGTGACTAAGAGAGGAGGCAGAGCTTGCGTGCCCGAGTCCACCATGGAGGAGATCGCCGGAGTGGCCCGGTTCCCACCCTGCCGCCTCTTCACCGCTCTGGTCAGAGGGAACGGGGACTCCTTCAGGGGCCTCCGAAGGAGGTTGTGGGTCCTTATTCCTGGCTCTGGCACCGCCGCCTCATCTGCAGCTCTTCTCGCTGACCCCGAGCTGCTGCCCACTCACTCCAGCTCACGGCTTCCTGGCTGGCCGCTCTGCTCCTGCCACTGGAGGTGGTCTCAGACAGATTCCAGGACCAGGCTATTTCTCGGCAAGAGGAGGGTATCTGGGAGCTGCTGTTTGGGGTCCTGAAGGTGGGGAGGAAGCCCATCGTCTGTCACATGGGGGGCCGTGTTCAGGGCC
Organism: Sorex fumeus; assembly: GCF_029834395.1. Lineage (NCBI taxonomy): Eukaryota > Metazoa > Chordata > Mammalia > Eulipotyphla > Soricidae > Sorex > Sorex fumeus. Next base: position 52,946,724 of record NW_026606104.1, read on the forward strand.
CGTGTTAATAGAAGAGTGGTGCCCCAGAAGCAGCCGGGCAGCTTCCCACTGTATCAGCCTGACTCATTTGCAGCTTTGTCCCAGTTACCCCAAAGGCTCCTCTTTGAGGTGACAAATGTGGGGGCTTGGTTTCAGGTTTCATGCTTTCACATTACTGAGTGGAAAACACACACGCGCGAACACACACACACACACACACACACACGCACACACACCCTTTCCCAACCCTCAAATCAGCTTCTACAGCAAAACCAACGTGTCCTGAGAGTGCTGAAAATTTCCCCCCTCTCCACTCTGCAGCTCAGCAGAGACCAGAGAGGGGTAAAAGCGAGAGGTGGGAGGGCTGGAAGAGGGCTGGGGACAGTCCCTTTGGAGGCAGCAGCACTGGCTTTCCTGCCAGAGTCAGGGGAGGACTTGCAGGGCCCTGGTGCTCTGGAGCGGAGGTCTCCAGAGTGTAGCAGGGGAGCCCCTGGGGCAGTGGGCTCAGGATGGGCAGGGGCCCGGGAAGGAAGCCATCATCTCGGGTCATGAGCTAATTTTGTCCTTGGAGGTTGAGCAAGTGACTCTTTTTCAGGGTGCTTGTTAGGTGAAGTGGTACTGGGGAGATGCGGGCACCATCTGGCACATGGATGGTGGGAGTACCCCACCCCCACCCCCCAGTGGCTGGTGACATTATAAACCACCCCCAACCCTGACGTGGTGTGGGGGCAGATGGCCTCTATGGCAGATGGAGACTAGGTCGGTAGTGGCTGGATGTGCTTCCCAGTGTGAGTGTGTGTGTGTGTGTGTGTGTGTGTGTGTGTGAGTGTGTGTGTGTGTGTGAGAGAGAGAGAGAGAGATGGAATCCTGACCTTGTGTGTGTGTGTGTGTGTGTGTGAGTGTGTGTGTGTGTGAGAGAGAGAGAGAGAGAGAGAGATGGAATCCTGACCTTGGGTCATTCTAGGGAAGAAGAAAAGGGAGCCCAAGAAGGAGTTGGGGGAGCTGGGGACATCCCAAGTTTGTGGGGCTCTGCCCACCCGCCCAGCTCCTGCCCAGGTCAGCTCTTCAGTACTGGTCCCTGGGGCTGGAGTCTCTGCCCTTGCTGGAGCCTACCGGGCTTGACACAGACCCCCTGCTGGGTCCCTCGGGGGGCGCAGGGCCTGGGCAGCAGCTCCTCCCCGAGGACGCGCCAGTTTATCATGCGCTCGGGCTCCCTCACTGTGCAGGCAGGCAGCGGCCTTCATTAGCGGAGGAGCTGGGGTCTGTTTTGGCTGCCTCATCAGCATCAGTGAACTGCGTCCCTGCGAGATTTGATACAATTTAATTAACCTAATTAAAAGCTCTGATTGCAGAGATGATTGGGGTAGCGCCAGCAGCGACTGCATATTTATAATGAGCTGCAAGGTGTGGGACCGCAGCCAAACGCCACGCATCCTAATGAGCGGGAGCCGGGAGCCAGGGAGCGGGAGAGGGAACGTTTATTTTTGGCAACAATGCCCAGTTCCTCCCTGCCAGGGAGTCAGAGACCCGGGGAGCAGAGACAGACCTGCCCACCGTGCTCCGTGGCACGAGGTGGGAGCGGGCGCGTGTGCTCCCCACGCGTTCAGACGCCCACCGGCGAGCACAGACAGCGCAGCGCTCTTCACCCACAGAGCGGGGGGCTGGGACCCCAGCGAGACTCTTTCCCTCCTCTCTTCATCTCTGGCCTTAGGGGCTGTCTCCGGAGCCGCGCGTCCTGCCAAAGGCCCCGCAGAAGCACCTCTTGTAAGACTTTAGCATCCTGGTGTCAGCTCTCAAACTTGCCGGCAAGATCAATCAGAGGCTGGCGGGGAGACGGAAAGGCTGTCTGGGGGTCAGAGAGGGGTCTGAATGTCTCCGAGACCCCGGGACGAACCTGGGCCAGGAGAAACAGAAGCAGACACGCCTGCTCCTCCCGGGACCCCTTCTGCTGGCTGGCTTCTGAGGACCCTGCCCGGGGAGGCCACCCCCCCACCCCCCACCCCGGACGCTCCTCTCTTCTCCCTCTGCTGCTGTCTGGGGAGTCGGGGTTTGTCTGACTCAGCGTTTCCGCTGTAAATCACATCTAATAATAACGAGAGTGAGAGTGGTGGCTGGGATGCTGCTGGCGAAGGGGGCACTGGTGAGGAGGGGCCCGCTGCCCAGGTGCAGGAGGGTGTCAGGTAGGGAGGGAATGCTGGGGGCGGCAGGGCGGGGGCTGGGTGCTGGAAGCTGCCATCAGAGGCTCTGGGGGAAGAAGGTGGGAGCCGCCACCTCCCCCAAGAGCCGGGACGTGGCTAGGTCAGGAGCTCAGCCGGGCTGACCCAGCCCCCCCACCGCACCAAGTGCTGCCCGGAAAAGATGAGCTCCGTCCCAGCCCACCGTGCAGGGCTGCCTCTGTCGGCTCCCGAGCTCCCGTATCAATCTTCTCTGTGGGTTTAATCATCTCTCTGTCATCCTGCTGGGCAGCCCTCCCCTGCCTGGGGTCCTGGCTCCCCGCCCGCCCCCTCACTCCTCCCCCGGGTGCGGCCGGCTCTCCCCCTCCATAGGAGACACAGCGTACACTGGGGTGACTTGGCCCCAGGTTAGCTTTGGGTGTGATCGTGGGGGGTCCCCTTTCTTGACAGTAAGCATGCGGTGGATATAGGGTAATGGCAGGCAATCTGTCCTAGCAGGACCTCCAAGATTTGTGACTCCATTCCCACCTGGCTAAGGCAGAGCTGAGTAGTGGGCCTTGGGAGCCTCTGGGTCCGAGAGAGTCTCATGTGGGTGCTGTCTCCATCTCGGACTTCTCCCACCCTCCCACTAGGCCCTGGGGAGCCGGATCCTCCCACGGCCCTCCAGCCAGCCAGCTCAGACCGCTTTCTGAGCGGGTCTGGAGCCTTGTGGCACTCGGGGGCCTGTGGGCAGGAACCATGAGCCCACAGCTTTGCGTGCATCTTGGGAAAGAGGGTGCCCAGGAGTCAATGGAGCCTGTGTTGTGGTCCAGGCCGGGAGCCAGGGCGCAAGGGGCGCCGGGCCCATCCCTGTGCTGACGTGCAAGATGACCTTCAGGACCATGCCGTGGCCCCGCATGCTCTGCTCTCTCCCCTGCAGAGCTGTTGGGGAAGGGGCAGGGAATGGTCTGTGTGTACCCCACCTCCCGTCACTTGCACCCCTGCTCTCCGTGCAGAGAGAAAGTGGTTGCTCACTTCTCAGCAGGGATGGGGAGGCCCTGCTGGGCTGAGCATCCCCCTGCTGGCCTTCAAGGTGGGGGCTGAGAGACTCCTAGAAGGGAGCCCCGTGAGGAGGGGAGCAAAGATTCTGGAGGGACCCTGGCTGGCTGTGGGTGGAGGGGGCTGGTGGGGGTCAGCCCTGCCTGGGTGCTGCAGGACAATGGCACGTTGATAGGGCTTGGTCGGTGCACTCACATGACCTGGCAGGGGTGGGTGGGCCGCACGTGGCTGAGCCGCCTGGGTTGACCTTTGGTCCTGGCTGGGGAAGAGAGGAAGCCATGAGGCGCTCCTGCCCACTCACTGCCCCAGGCACCCTGCCATGCCGTCCAGGAAGTGACCTCCGAATACACCCTCCATCTCCCCCCCCACCGCCCCCACCTCGCCTCTCTGCTGTGCATCTGTCATGTGTGCATGTGTGTGGTGCAATGCACACATGTGTGTGAGCTGGGGTGTGAGCAGGAGAAAGGGGGTCGCAGATGTGATATGGTGAGGGGAGATGCCACCATGAGGTTTTTTTCTAAGCAGCATGGTCTGATTTCACCCATGGTGAGGATGCCCCTGGCACGTGTGTGAGTTCATGGGCAGGGAAGACCCTGCGCTCAGGAGGCAATGCCCCGTACCTCAGTTGTGCTGTCACCCCTGTGGTCTGCTGGTTCAGAGAGGGGCTGATTCCTCTAGTCAGTGTATCCCAGCTGGAACCCGCCCATTCTGCAAGTCTTGGAGTTGTACAATTGTTGTAATCAATTGAATTCACGAAAAATGGCCATTCAGTGAGGAGGGAAAGTGGGCATGCATTTACGCATGCATGCAAACACGCACATGTGCGTGTACACACACACACATACACACAGTGAGTTCCACACAGCCAAGGGAACACAGAGGGAAGTCAAGACACAGGAAGATGGGTATACACACTTGTGTGTCTGTGGTCATGCCTGTCCTTTCTCCTCTTCCCACCAAGATTCCCCGGTGGCAGTAGCAATGGAATTAGCTCAGGAGGATCTTTCCCTGAAGCCCCCAGGGTCGAGAGTCAGGCGTGGAAGATGAATAGGTTGATGCACAGGACTAGTGACTGTAACTCAAAAGGCCACCATGGCTTGACTTGGTTACAGAACGTTAGAAATAGGGGCCGGAGAGATCATGCAGTAGGTAGGTAGGGCACTTGCCTTTCACATGGCCGAATCAGGTTCTCATTCCCTGGCACTCCATATGGTGCCCTGAGTCCTGCCAGAAGTAATCCCTGGGTGCAGAGCCCGGAGTAAGCCCAGAACACAGCTGGGTGTGGCTCAAAAACAAAACCCAAACCCAAAGAAAAGAACATTAGAAATAGTCCACGAAGATGGTTTTGTAAAACAGAGCCTCTCTTGGGCTGGAGCGATAGCACAGCGGGTAGGGCGTTTGCCTTGCACACGGCCGACCCAGGTTCGATTCCCAGCATCCCATATGGTCCCCTGAGCACCGCCAGGGGTAATTCCTGAGCGCAGAGCCAGGAGTGACCCCTGTGCATTGCCGGATGTGACCCAAAACGAAAAAAAACCAAGAAAAATAAAAACAGAGCCTCTCTTGGCCCTGCTGGGCTGGCGGTGAGAGCTCAGGTCTGGGCCCAGGGTTCTGGGGGCCATCTGGGCCACACAGGCTGGGTATGTGTTCCACCTCTTGGAGACAGAGACATCCCCAACCCTATGTGAAGAGTTTTTTAAAAATGTTAAAAAAATAAGTTAAAATGTTAAAAAAAGAAAAGTCCAAGTTATTTTGAGGGGTGACTAGGACTAGTTAACACTCCGCTCTAGTGGCCCTGGGACAGTGTAAAGGGCCTTGCACCTGAGGTCTGATTGGGGGGTGCCCAGAGGGTGGCCTGGGGGGCCTCAGGAGAGGAGACCAGCACATGTGCCCCAGTTGTTTGGCTGCCCAAGCATACAGCTCTGAAGGTTTTGCCAGAGTGTTTCTGGGCACTTCTACCACTTCCACTGTCTGCCCCCCTCAGAGCCTCTTAATTCCCAGGCGTCCTGGGAAGTTGGTAGGGAAATGGTCCTCAGCACTGTGGAGGCAGGGAGGACGGAGCATGGAGGGACTGGGCTGGCTCTGGGGCCGCGGAGGCATGGGGTGGAGGGGACTGAGGCTGGCACTGGGGGGCTGAAGCTGGCACTGGGGCTGCATCTGCAGGTGAAGCCCAAGTGGAGTCTGGGTGTAAATGGGGTTGTTGGCGGTGGGGTTAGCAGGGCCTCACTTTCTGTCTTGTCAGGATTCTGAAAAGCCTATTTTTGGAGCCCCAAAGGCATATGCTCCCCCAGTGAAGAGCGATCCTGGTGTCTACTCTGCCCTCAGAGGGGCAGGCTGGTCCCCTCCCCCGCACTCCCCGTGCGAGCAGTCATACATCACCAAGGGGCCGGGGCTCCCTAGATGTATTGCCCTAATACGTCGCTATAGCAACCCCACTCTAATCCTGCATTATTCTAATGTGGTCCCCCTCCCCAGCATGATGTATAGCTTGGATCTCGGAGCTGCAGGGCCCCTTCTCAGAGACTGCTCTCAGCATCCCAGGGATGGGTGGGCCGGAGACCCTGTGCTTCCTGGGGCTGGTTCCCCCACGTCCTGTGCATAGACTCCTTTGTGAGGCTGGGTGTGGAGGTGGGGCATGGCCCCTTGGCCCACCACCCGCCTGTCCACAGAGGGGAAGTGGCAGGCTGTGTGTCCCGGCCTTGGCACATGGGCGCCTGACGCACCAACCCACGCCAGCTCGCCTGGCCTGGGGACCTGAGGCCTTGGGGTTGGAGCCCAGGCTGGACAATGGCTGCATTCCGGCTGTCAGCCACAGTCCCCCATTGTTCCAATGGACACTGCCTGCTTGAGGGCCAAGATTCTGGCCCTCACCCCGCAGGGGCCGTAGGATGCTCCCTGAGCCACGCCCCCGGGGAACGATAGAGGGGTGATTCATGGGGCGGCCAGGGCATAGGCAGCCCCAGCTGTGCCCAGATTCTGGGGGCCAGAGGGGGAGGCGACTGAGGGTTGTTTGTGTCCAGGGAGGCGGTGTTGAATGGCCAGAAGACACGGGGCTGTGGCCATTGGCCACGTCATCTCCTCCCTCCTGTGTGGGCTGGCCAGAGAGGCCCCATTGTCAGAGGGGCAGCCTACTCAGGCTGGAGGGGAGGCAGGATGGAGAGGGACCACCTTAGGGTTGGGACGACCCATGGGGCACCCCTAACACTGTTCTGGTCAGGGAAGAGAAGGCTGGAGAATGATAAGGATTGCTCAGGGCCACACAGCCAGGTCGGGGCCTGTACACTTCCCCATATCTTCCAGGTACCCAGATGTGGCTGCCATTTCTGGTTTTAAAAAACAGTCCCAGGGGCTGGAGCAATAGCACAGCGGGTAGGGCGTCTGCCTTGCATGCGGCCGACCCGGGTTCAATTCCCAGCATCCCATATGGTCCCCCGAGCACTGCCAGGAGTAATTCCTGAGTGCAGAGCCAGGAGTAACTTACCCTGAGCATCTCTGGGTGAGACCCAAAATGAAAAAAAAAAAAACCCAAACAAACAAACAAACAAACAAACATTCCCAGTGGTCATCTTCAGCCTGGCAAGAGTTAGGTTCATAATCTGCCTCCTTCTCCCACTTCTCTGAAGTTTCTCTAATTAAGATCATCAAGGAGAGTTTAAGCAAAGGGTTTCCTGGACAATGTAGGGCCTATCCTGAAAACATCGACTGCAGAACCCAGAAGAAATGAGAGGAGCATGGAGGATTCCAGAGTTCTGACCCACTGATTCCTAAGTGCAACAGTAGACATGATTTCCTTCCAAACCATGACCTCACCTGGGCCTTCCCAGACTTAGTTTACATGACTGAGAGGCCAAAGAGGAAGAGGGGAATCTGGGAGTGTTTTAAGGACAGGAGAATGGGTGTTTATGTTTATGTTTCCAGTGCTCACCACAGGGCCCCAAACAGCTAGGCTATATGAATGTATGAGTGGGTGGATGATGGGTGATTGGGTAGATGTGTGAGTGCGGGGTTGAAGAGGAGCTTGCTGGTTGTATGTACGAATGGATGGTGGCTAGAAAAAGAAGAATGAAGGAGTTCCTTTTTATTTTATTTTATTTTATTTTTATTCTTTGGCTTTTTGGGTCACACCTGGCAATGCTCAGGGGTTACTCCTGGCTCTACACTCAGTAATTACCCCTGGTGGTGCTCAGGGAACCATATGGGATGCTGGGAATTGAATCCGGGTCGGCCGCATGCAAGGCAAACACCCTACCCACTGTGCTATTGCTCCAGCCCTGGGAGTTCCATTTTCTGTACTGAGATCCAGGATGAGAAGTGACCCAACTTGGATCACACTAAGGCTGAACAATGGAATGAGGCCTGAGTGCAGGCACTGGGGGGTCCAACCCCCCTATGAGAATGGGGTGCTTGGTGCACTGATTTTGTTGTCAGTGTCATTGCAGGGTTGCCAGGAGTTGAGATCTGAAGGAATTGCTGGCTCTTGATAGGTGGTGTTAGAAGGAGAGAGAGAGAGAGAGAGAGAGAGAGAGAGAGAGAGAGAGAGAGAGAGAGAGAGAGACACTATTACTGGGAGATCTGGAGTGGACTAGGGAGAGAAAAAGCACAGGGAAAGGGAATGAGTGGCTTTGTCTCCTTGGGATTAGGACCTGAGCCAGGAGCTCTATTCAGTTTTTCAGGGGGAAGGATGCCAGGGGTGGAATCCAGAACCTCACGTATGCATGGCAAGTGCTCTTGCATGAAGGCACATTCCTGCCCAATCATTCTTCATAGCCCATCTCAAGGACACTTCCCTGAACCTTGGGGGGGTGGCATCTCTCCGGAACCTGATGTGGAATACACTTAGAAGAGACTCAGAGCATATTGCTAGAAGCACAGGGTTGCCACAAAGAGGCAGACATGGGAACTAAGTTGGGAGACTGGTCCTGTCACTAGTTTTCTGGGTCATTTCAGTTATGTTTGGGGGCCTTTATTTCCTCACCCATGGGCTACGAATGAGAATTTGAATTTGAATTTTTTCTAGAGTGATCTTGAGAATAAAGACAGTTCTGGTATAATTTTCTACATTGCCTTAGTTCAGCAAATAACATGATGATATATATTGTGCATATAAAATTAATTTTACAGCTAATATTTAATGTGCACTTACAACACACCAGTCTGTGTTCTAAGTGTTTCTGAATTTTTTTCTTATCTAATCCCGCCCCCCCCCCCCCCAGCAAGCCTACTGGGCAGGGGCCATTATTACCTTCTTTTAACAGGAGAGGAAACTGAGGTACAGAGGCTTCAGTAGTTGGCCCAAGGCCAATGGTACAGCCTGGCTGAGTCCTGAGCAGACAGTTTCTGCTGTGTGTGTCCGTGCAGCTCACTCACAATGCTCAGAACAGAAGCTTCAGGGGCACCAGACGTTCTTGGGGATCCTGGGTAAAGTCATCTGAGTCCTTTGAACCTCACAGAATTTACCAGATAATGGGGGGGGGTGTTGGTGGAAACGGTGCAGATCCTCACCCAACTCTGACCCTTTGGCCCTCCAGCTTCCTTCCTTGGCCCTTTCTTGAATTCTGGCACCTTCTCTGCTTTGGGCACTTATTGTTAGCACTGGACACTCTATGACCCCAGCAGGGACTGTAGGGAGAACACGTGTGGGTGTCAGCAAGATGTCCCATTTCTGATTGCCTAGTTGTGCTGCCTTGTCCAGGTCACTGAAATTGGACGCCGGCTTCCTCCTTTCAGCGCAGGGAGAATTAGGAGAACAAACTCTGGAGTAAGTGCGGGGAAGTGAGTCTGCCTGAGTGCCCGGACAGAGCGGGGTCTGCAGTGAATGAAGTATCTTCCCTTTCCGCTTTCTTACAAGGCCCCGCCTGGGCCGCGTGATAGAAACACTTTTCATTCATTCCTCACCTACTTATGCTAAGCGCTCTGTGCACACCATCCCACTTGATTCTCAAAATAGCTCTATGATGTAGGCACTGCCATTGTCACCGTTTCAGGAAACTGAGGCACAGAAAGGATTAAAGAGCTGGTGGAAAGTCACTCTGTTGCTAAGAGATGGGCCCTGGAGTCTGTCCCCCCACCTTGATCCCCCCCTCCGCCGGTCTGTCTGACCTCACAGCCTCCAGGTTTCACCATTCCACCTTGGGCTGCCCCTGCCACAGGGAGCACTTGCCTGGGACTCTGAGGACAATGCAAGAGGCAGGAGACACACATCCCCTGGAGGGTGGGGCCTTGCTGGAGGGCCAGGTTTGCGTAGGAGTTGCCAGCTCAGTGGAACAGCTTCTGCATGAAGGGAGCACTCCCTCGCCCCCAGGGCCCCAACCCCAGGGAAAAGTCGAGACCAGCGCCCATGCATGGCCTACCCTCAGCACTGGCAGTGCTGGCCGCGGAGGAAGGCCCAGGCCTGCTCCGGCTCTTGCTGCTGTTCAGAGCGGAATAATCTAGAGTCTTTGAAGAAGGATTTCTGAAAAGCCATCAGGAGTGAATCATTGACTTAGGGAGGCGATGAATCAACGGGGAGTTCATAAAACAGCAAATGAATCGGGGGTGAGAACAGCCGAGCCACTGCCATTCCCTAGAACCCTCCGGGGACAGAAAGCCGAGAGAAAAGAAATAAAAATAACACGGGGCCTTCCACCTGCTACGAAACCCCTCCTTCCAGGTGGAAGGCCAGAGCGAGAGGCCCACGGGTGGGACGGGGTGGGGGCAGCATGAGGCGCCTCGCACTCCTGGCTCCCCAGGTCCTGGCTGTGGGCGCAATTAGCCAACGCCTTTCCCCCTTCTTTTCAGGAGCCCTCACAAGAAAGAACACTGATTTTGACGAACACCCAGAATAATGTGAGATCAGGCACCATGCATTATGCATGAGGGCTGATTTTACATGAACATTATTTCTTGTGTACGAGACCATATGCCTCCGTGCTGTCTCCGCTGCCTGATAATGCTCAGACCCACCCTGGTCAGGAGCAGCTAGAGACAGGCCCCTGAGGGTGTGTGCAGCGGGGTGCCGGGACGGAGCTCTCCTGGGACCTAGCTCGTTGAAAGAGGGGGGCCCATTCAGATGCCCCAGAGGTGGGCGGGAGGGGACTGTGTCCCCGGGAGGCCGAGGGTAGGTGTCACTGTAAAAAGCGCCAGCGTGTGCGTGCGTGCGTGTGTGTGACATCAGGAGCCCGTGACTAGCTGATGTGGGGCTCATCGCGTGGTGATGTGGGGACGTGTGTGTAGCGGAGGTTTCGCGGCACACTAGGGACGGCGGCAGGAATGCAGAGATCTAATTGCTGTGTGTGTGTTTGTATATATACACGCATATGTACGTGTGGGGGTGTGTGTTTGAAAAATAAGATCAGACATACATACAAACACACAGCCCAACTTTAATTATCGGGAGAGAGCAGGAGGTAGCTGGGAGGAGCAGGGAACAATGGTGGGCAGGAACGAGTTTGGAGAACAGTTTGTGGGATTTCGCTCAGAAAGCTTGAGAGAAGGGAACTGCAGCAGAGGCAGTCTAGGCTGATTTTGTGTGAGCGTGCGTTTGTCTGTGTGCACATGTGTGCTTAGTCTCATAGGTCCAGGAACAAGTACCTGGCAGCACTGGAGTGCTCAGAACCAAGGACCCTGGCTCTTGGCAGCCCTTTGAGGTTTGGGTGTGACCCCAGGTGTGAGCAAAATGGTGAGCAGGTGATCAGGGTTTCAGTTGGCTGAGGAGGAGGAAAGGGGCTGGTGCTGAGGAAGAGATGAGGGGGTCTCTGTGATGGAGAGTTTCCTCGAGGCCATGGGATGGGCAACGGGGGACAGATGGGGTCCAGGCTGTCCTGGTGAGTGTGAGGAGCAGGGTTTCTGACTTGGGAGGTGACAGGGTCTTCTGCTTTAACTTATCTCTTATGGGAAGCCAACTTCAAGTTGACATTTTTGGGGGATGCTCAACTGTGAGGTGGCCCTGGTGACTGCTGCCATGTCCCAGCATCAGGACCAATAGAGGGCAGTCCTCACACATGGAGGTCTGCCAGGCAGCAACGGGAGCTTCGCCAGGCCTGCCAGGCACCAACTCCAGGGCCCGCAGAGATGTCAAGGTGCGAGATGCAGGATAGGGACCAGATCTCTTTTCACCTGCCACCCTGCAGGAGGCCCCCTTGTGGTTCCTCATCGCTAAGTGTCCCGGGAGCAGCTGGACCAGGAAACAAGCCCCTTTCTAGCCCTGTTGGGGAACATCTGAGCCTGGGTATTATGACACTGGAGCGTCCCCAGTGACCAGCTCTCCAGTGGCCAGGAAACTCAGTTCTCAACAGCTCTAAGAGGGTAGTGTGGTTTGGGTGACCCCGCTGAGACCCGAGGTGAAAGGCTGACTGCATAGACTCCAAGTTATGCAATGAATGAAAAAGTGTGGCTTCCTGGGGCAGGGGCTGGGGAGAATTCTGCATCCTTGAGAAGACCGTGTTTAGTGCAGGCCGTTGTTGGGATTTGCCTAGGGGACCACATGGGACCCAAGTAGGTGCCTACCCACCTGCAGGGGTCCCGTAGGCATGCTTTCCCCCCTGTCACTCCTTAGGAGCAGCTGTGGACATGCAGTCCATGCAAACTCATTCAACAGCAGAGAGGTTCACTGGGAGCTGTGACGGAATCTGGGGCCGAAGGATCATAGGAAAGAATTCTGTTCAGTTAGAAAAGGGGGTGGGTGGGAGGTGAGGTTAAAAAAAAAAAGTTCTGATCTGTCAGGGGGAGTTTAGGCTTCCAGGAGCTGAGTGCTGCTGCTGGCTCTCAGGTGGATTCACACCCTCATGGGGGTGAAGACACCCCACGGTCAAGTTCAGAGCTGACTGTGGCTTTCCTAAACTGTCCAGCGAGAAAGACTCTGGGGCCAAATATTTCTCTCTCTGGCTGAGTAAAATCAGCTCGGGTTCCACTGCTGCGCCAGTTTGGAGGCCCCGGGGAAGGGCTGTGGTGGCCTGGTGTGAGCGTGGGTTTGGTACCCTGGTTGCTGTCTCAGGCTAAAGTCTCTGCAAAATCCTCACAAAGTGTAAGGACTTCTCCAGAGCCTCCTTTCACATGTTTCCTATTTTTTTTTCCCTTTGGTTCTACTACTCAGCTGCCGCTGGTCTGAGAAGGCGACATTGTTTTGCTGTTTTGGAGTTAACTTGTTTAAATAATAAATCTGCCCTTTTGTACAGGATTAAGCAGACAATTAGGAAATCAATCAATCAATTGGTGTCAGCTGCAGGCAGAGGCCGGTGAAAGGCGGACTTCCTCCTCGCCCTCACCCTTCCCAACCTGGGAGTCTGCTTGGGCTTAGCGGGCAGAGTGTTCAGAACGGCTGCTTCCACTTCAGGGCCCCCGAGCCTGGACCCAGGCTAGAAAGGAGAAACCAGCAGGAAGCCTGGGGGAGCATGGACCTGCTTCAAACTTCCGTGCTCAGTAGATCAGGCAACGAGAGAGAGGGTGGCCAGTGGTCCCAGACCACAATGTCACCTGCCACTAAGTTTCTGGCCTATTTAAGATGTCTAAAAGGGGCCAGGAGATGTCTCAGCTGGAACTCACGCTTTGCACGTGGGAACCTTGGGTTTGGTCCCCATACCACATCGATGGGTGTGTTCCCTCTCCCCACTAAAAGAAGCAGCTTGGGCAGGCTCACTGGTTTGGGAATCTGGGGACTGGCTGGAATACGGATGCCAATGATGGAGCTTACCACTCACTAGGCAAGACTGAAGAAGGGGGAAAAAAAGTGAGAGTAAGAGAGTCTGCACCCTTGAAAATCGCGGTGGGCTTTGTACTTGCAGAGACAGCTCTGTCCAAGATCCAGGGATACAGCCCAGAAACTCACCGGACCTCTCGGCACGGCACAGCTACCAAAATGCCCCAGCCAGGAGCAGCTAAATTGGGGACCTGAGAACACCCTTCTGGGTGTTTGTGATGTTCCGGCGGAGCTGAGGCCTCTCACAAGCCTGGGCAGCTCCCCCGGCAGCAGGGGCCACACACGCCTCCTCACTGGGGACCCGACTTTCTCTTCTGGCATGTGACTACGGCTTCAGGTGTGCAGTGCACGAAGAGGTAGAGAAACCTGCTGGTTTCTCCTGAGGAGGGAAAAGCGACACATCTACGGAGGAAACAGGATGAGCTGTTTGATTGGTATTTGGAAAGGGTGTCATAAAGGAAAAAGAGCTTGGATGAGTTTTGGCTCACACGGGAAGGGGTGCAGGCTGCATTGAGGCTAGAGAGGAGGGAGAGTAACAGTCGCTGTGCCCCCCTCCCCATCCAGGTTAGGGCATTGGAGCCCCACCCTGGAAGAGGCATTGTTCCCTGGGAGGGGGGGGGGCCCTTCCAGGACCCACCCTGAAGAGGAGGTGGCGACTTCTCCAGCTGTAGGGCTGAGGTGCCATGGAGGATCTGGGGCAGGTGGGCGGTTTGCAGAGGAGGAGGGCAGTGCGTCTGGAGCGTGCAGACAGGGCTCCCTCTTTGGGTCCTTCAGCTCCCGCAGGGCCACTCTGCCCACAGTGTTACTGCTCCCTGAGGGGCCCAGGTGGCCTGGGCCCCCACTTGTTTGTGGGTGGAGAGCCAGTTGGGGTGGGCGGGTGTGATCCCAAGGGGCTTCCAGTTGCCCCAGGGCCAAGAAGGGCGAGCATCACCCACCCCAACCCCTAACCCCCAAGTGAAGGACAAGGTGAAGCCGAAGTCAGGGGTTGGAGTGTCCCTTGTGGGGTGGAAAGGTGCCAGGCAGGTGGTCCAGGCTGAGGCTGGCTTCTTCCTTGGTGAAGAAGGGCAGCGGAGTTGTGTCTGAGCAGTGGCGGAGCCAAAGTCAGTGCTGGCCGCCGTGTCCTAGGCCTGGTGGCTCTCTAAAGTCTGCTTACGGGAAGGGACAGGAGGTGGCTGCATTGTCCCTAAACTCAGGCTCCTGAGAGTTCCTCCCACCTCCCGCCACCCCAAACCCAAAGTCCAGGCTGTCCCCAGACCTCTCTGCAAGAGAGTGAAGTTAGAAGTTTAGGGGAGAGGAACCGGGTCCCCCATCATTTCCCCGCACATTGATCCAGCCCTGACAGTAAAGAGAACAGGACACGGCCCTGGGGTACATGTTTATGTGAGTAATAAAATATTTACTATAACATAAATATAAAGGGAACTTCCCAGTCTACATTATTATTATTTTTTTTTGCAATAAAGATACAAAGAGAATGCACCAAAACATTGTTCCAAAAATAATAAAAATAAAATAACAAAATTTAAATTCAAACGGTAACAAACAGAACAAGAAATGGAGTAGGGGGAAGCTCCAAACACATCCAGAAAATAAATAGAGATGGGTCGGAAATCTGGAAATCATATTAAAATATCCTTTTCGGGTTAGTCGTTGTACAAAATCCTTTAGAATGGGGTCGGAGGGCAACTGGGAAAACCAAAAATAAAAACCAAGCACAAAATGTTTCTTCTCCCCGCCAGTGTGTACATATCTCACATATTTACATGTTCCCCCCGTCACCCCAACTTGGGGAGATCTTTCTCCCCGCCGGCCCTGCAGCCTGTGTCCCAGAGAACGGATAGGGAGCGGACAGAGGCTGCCACGAGCAGGCAGAAGGTTTCCAGGGAACGGCTTATTTCTACAGCTGGTTAAAAAATATCTCCAACTTTTCCAAGTTTCGTCTGTAAGTGGCCAGGAGGGCAGGCCCCGCGGGGAGCGAAGGCCCTGCGCGCGGCGGTCTGTCGGGGATGGGCGAAGCCCCCTCCCCTCCGACTGTGAATGGGGGCGCGGACCTCTCGGCGTGGCCAGGATCCGAGCAGGGCTCGGATGAAACGAAACGGGAAAAAAAAAAAAACCGCACACTCCAAATTTTTTTTTTTTGTTAGTTTTTGTTTTTTTGTTTTGCTTTCTTGGGGGTAAGGGAAAGGGACGGTCAGGGGAAAAAATAAATTAGGCTAGATTAAAGCTTTGGCTATTTCCTGCTTTTATACACAGACGCGGCTCTCGCGGCCTCCCCTCCGGGGCCCCGATAAATACAGTATACAGCGATTTAAATTAAGGGCGCGGGCGAAGTTTGAAGGACCCCAGGAGCCCAGCGGCTCCATGAATAAATAAAAACAGTAAAAAAAAAAAAATCCAAGCCCGGAGGAAGGGTGAGGGGGATGGGGCGCATCCTTGCAGGAGAGAAGAGGCGTGGAGCGGAGAAAAATGACAGTCCCCCCCTGGACCCGCAGGCTCGGGGTGCGCGCCCGGGAGAGCGGGTGCGGGGCCCTCCTCTCTTCGTGCTGTCTCCCCGAGAATCCCTAACCCCGCACCGCGTTACCTGTCGCTGTGGGGAGGCCGCTGCCGGGATCCGGCCCCGAACAGCCCGCGGGGGCAGGGGCGGGGGTCGTCGAGGGGAGGGGGCGGGGAGCAGGCGGCGGGCGGGATGCCCGCGGTGAGTGGGCGCGTTCCGGATCTTCGCTCCTCTCTACGCGGGTTGGCGACGCAGCCTGACGGGCCGTCTACGCCGCTCGCCCGAGAGGGTCGTCCGGGTGTTTGGTTTTGTTCGAAAGTTTCTGGGCTTTTTTTTTTTTTCTTTCCTTTTTTTTTTTTTTTTGTAAAATCCAAAGCAACCGAACAAAAAGAGTGGCGGCCGCGCGGCGCCCGGCGGCGCGCGCCGGCGGGGTCCCGGCCGGCGGGGTCACTGCACCGAGCCGGGCAGTGTGTGGTGGTGGTGGTGATGCAGCGCGGCCGGCGGGGGCGGCGGGGGCGCAGCGGGCGGCGACGCGCCGCCTCCTCCCGGCCCCAGCTCGCCGGGGGCGTACACGTCGTCCATGGGCGGGTGGCCCGCGCCGGCCGCGGGGGTCATGCGCTTCTCCTTCTGCCGCCGGTTGCAGAACCAGACGCGCACCACCTCCTTCTCCAGCTGCAGGCTGTCGGCCAGGCCGGTGATCTCGTGCGCCGAGGGCTTGGGGCACTTGAGAAAGTGGCTCTCGAGCGCTCCTTTGACCCCCACCTCGATGGACGTGCGCTTCTTGCGCTTGCGGCCCTGCGCCGCGATCTTGTCCAGGTTGGTGGGGCTGCCGCTGGACGAGTCGGTCTCCTCCAGCCACTTGTTGAGCAGCGGCTTGAGCTTGCACATGTTCTTGAAGCTCAGCTGCAGGGCCTCGAAGCGGCAGATGGTGGTCTGCGAGAACACGTTGCCGTAGAGCGTGCCCAGCGCCAGTCCCACGTCGGCCTGCGTGAAGCCCAGCTTGATGCGCCGCTGCTTGAACTGCTTGGCGAACTGCTCCAGGTCGTCCGAGCTGGGCGCGTCCTCGTCCGAGTGCTCGCCCACCGACGAGCCGCCGCCGCCCGCGCCCGGGTGCAGGTGTGCCGCCGCCGCGTGCAGGCCGCCCGCGTGGGCATGTCCGTGTGCGTGTCCGTGGGCGCCCAGGTGCGGCGGAGGCGACGGCTCCAGCTGCGCCTCGTGGCCGTCCTCGTGCAGCGCGTGGTGCAGGCCCGGTCCCGCGCCGCCGCCGCCCGCCGCCAGCATCCCCGCCAGGCCGCCGCCGCCGCCCCCCGGGTAGGCCGCCTGCGCGTACAGCCCGAGCGGCTGGGGCTGGTGGCCCCCGCCGGCCCCCGGCGACGGCGACATGGCCGGGCCCAAGTGGTGAGCCGTGCCGCCCTGCGCCCATGCCGCGCCCGCGTGGGCCGCCCCCTGGTGCACCAGGCGCGCGTGGAAGCCGCCGCCGCCGCCGCCGTCGTCGGCCCGGCCGGTGCCGCCGCCGCCCGCCTTGCCGTGCTCCAGGTGCGGGCCGCCGGTCCAGTCGCCGCCGCCGCCGCCTCCCGTGGGCAGCCACTGGGGGTGCGCTAGGCCCACGGGGTGGCCCGCGCCCGCGCCCAGCCACTCGTGGTGCATCAGCTTCTGCACTTCGCGGTACGCGGCCCCCGCGTGCAGCCGCTCGGCGGCCGCCGCCGCCGCCGCCGCCGCCGCGGCGTCCGGGTGCATCAGGGGTCCGGTGCCCCCGGCTCCGCCGCCGGGGCCCCGCGGCAGGTACTGCGCGGTGGTGGCCATGCCGCCCCGCGCCCTACACCGCGCCGCCGCCGCCGCTCCGCTCCGTCTGCGGGCCCCGCCGCCGCGCTCCGCCGGCTTAAAGCCCCGACCCGCTCAGCGCTCCGGAGCCCCGCCCCGCCCGCCGCCCATTGGCTGCGCGCGGAGCCGCCTCCCGCCCCTCGGCCCCGGGCCCCGCCCCGCTCGCCCGCCCGCCGCCCGGCCGGGCCGCTCGGGGCTCGCCATTGGGCCGCGCGCCCGGGGTCCCGCGCGCCGGCGCCGCTGATTGGCCGCCGGGGCTTCATTCACTGCCCCCCTACGGTCCGCGTACACACTCACGCCCCGGGGGCGCGGCCGCCACGTGGGGAGTGGCGCGGGGGCGGCACCGGGACCGCACCCCCTCTCGTCCGGGCTGCGTGGGCCCCGCGCTCGCCCCGCGCTGGCGCCTCCGAACCCGGCGGGTCCCACACTCGGCGCGAGCCGGAGCCCCGCTCGCCTCCCGCCGGCGGGATCGCGCGCTCCGGGAAGCCGCTCCGCCGCGTGCTCCTCCCGCCGCAGAGCCGCTGCCGGCGGGCTGCGGTTCCCGCGGGGGCCGGGCGGCCGCGAGCGCCGGGCGGGATTCGGGTCCGCAGCCCGGTTCCGGCTCGGACGCTCACCTCCCGGCCCGGCGCCCCGGCCCGCTTTTTCCTCCGCAGCCCGCGCGTCCACTCCGCCGACCTCCGCGGCCCCGAGGAGCGCGTCGCACGCGTTCCGGGTCGGACCGGTTCGGCTGCACGCCTCGCGCCGCCCTGGGTTCTCCCGGGCGTCCCGGCCCAGGTGAGTACCGCGCGGGCGACTCGCGGCCGGCAGCAGCGATGCGGCGGCGACAGAGAGCAGCTGTCAGCCAGGCGGCGTCCCCGGGTTCCCCAACCTCGAGGCGGACACTTGGCTCCGGGGGAGATGTGGGCTGACGCCGACTGTGGCGATGGACACTCTTGTCCGATGCCCGCCGCGGTCGCCTTCCACTTTCTCTCCGGGTCTGAGCCGCTCCCGGGCCGGGGTCACGACGGGGTCATGCCCCCGGGGAACTTGCTGAGCAGTGAGTGGCACGGACTTGGGGCTGGTGACTGTCACTTTAGAAATGTAGCCTTGCAGGCCGGGAGCTGTCCAGCCTGGCACGGAGCCATAGGCTGGAGTGGAATCGGACATGTCTGGGCTGCAGGAAAAGCTTGCTGGAAAAACTGAGGCAGACCTCTGTCTCCCCGCTGCCCTCCTCACTGAGAAGGCAAGTCCTGAGCAGGCTGGGACCACAGCCCCAACTCTCTGGGCTGGAAGCTGAGTGGAGTGAGCTGTATCCCACCTCTCCTCCATATGAGGCTCCGTCCCACGTCTTTTCTCTCTGGGATTTTGCCTCCCAGGAGTTCATAGATTCCAGGGCCCTGGGACCCAGAACAGAACTGGGGGCCCGATGAGGGTCCTACCTGGCAAGTCAGGATGGCAGATTAAAGCTTCCCTGTAAGATGAAGGGTGATGGAGGGGACGGTGCAAAGGACAGGACCCCAGGAGTAGGACCCCAGCTGGACAGAGGGCCTTGGGACAGAGGACATCCTGGGCAGTGATTGTGCTCATCTAGGCCCTAGGATCTATCTCTGGCTGGCTCCCACGGGCTGGAGTGGGGCAGGGCAGGATCCTTGTTGGACCATTGGCCACTGTCTTGAGCAGGGACCTGAAAAACCTCCGAGGCTGCACAGAGCCGGGGTTTGGGCCAGCTTGGACTTTGCTGAACTCAGGTCCTTATGACATGCAGGACCTCTTGGTCCCTTCACCTTCCTGGCCCCTCTCCCGGGCCCAGGATGTGTGAGCCAGGCTTGGTATGCTGCCACGGGGGCTCCTTTTATGCCAGCACTCACCAGGCTTTTATGCCATGAAACTTGGGCTTTGATGTGGATCCGCCGCTGTCTTCCTGGGCAAGATCTCTGGTTCCAGTCTTTCTAGCTGTTGGTTTTCCTACGTGTAAAGGGGAAAGCACGGCCCATGTGGACAGCTCACATCTCTCACAATAGTAAATCAGAGCAGGTGGGAAGCAGGGCAGTGAAAAAGCTCCCAGGAAAAGCTTTTCCTCTGGTTTCTGTTGTTCACGCCCTGCAGATGAGCAGGGGTCCTCCTCAATGTGTGTGGGTTTCTTCATCATGGCTAGGGCTGTGGCCTGGGAACCTGTTAATTTCTCAGGCCCTTCCAGCGCTGTGGGCCTGTGAATCTAGGAATTTCTCACAGTTCCTGTTGGGAGAAACGGAGAGGTCTGGACAGGGGGTGGGTGTAGCCATGCCCTGCTGCTGGCATGGCCCCTAAGATGTGAAGAGCAAGGATGAATTGCTTTTACTTTTCAGCTGTGCGTCTGAGCCTCTGGGGGTGGGGGAGAGTACTGACGCTGTGACCCCCAGTGTAGAGATGAAGGAACCGAGGCATGGCCGAGGGCACATACCCACTCTCCATCATTTTCTCCAAGCTGGGAGATGGGCTGGGTGCATGGAGGTGACACCAGGGAGAACCTGGAACCCCCCTCTCTCTCTCTTGGGCCATGACCAGCTGGGACTACTGGTGCCACCTTCCCAGGTCTGTGGGGAATGGGGAGGCACCTGCAGCCAAAGCCAAGCTCCGAGGTTTGCTATCCAGCGCATCTCAGTGTCGTTACCCCCATGGCAGTCCCGTGGCTCTGTGCTCGTGGCTTAGCCTGCCCATTTTCATCTTTAAGTGGGAAGTAGAAGACCTGCTTCTCGGGATTGCCCTGAAGCTGCAAGGATGGTGAGGAACTGCAATTCACATCCCCTCGCAGTGTGAGCCGGGGTGGGGAAAAGGAGAACACTCCTTTCTTCCAGGGGGAAGTTTCGGACCCTCTGCCAAGATGTGGGTCTGCAGTCAGCATTTTCATGTGTTAGAGAGGTAAACTTCCTCCTCCTTCTCAGCATGTTTCTTGCTGCTGGTCCCAGAGGTGTGTTTGTGGGTCCCCCCCACTTGGAAGGCTGGGACCCATGAGGGCAGTCTTATGGCTGCCGAGTGGCATTTCTCTGCAAGAGCTTCGCTGTTCCAGACTATCCGGAGGAGCTGGGCCACGGGTGTGGGATGCCCAACGGAGGGTGCACATATGCACACACACAGACACACAGATACACACACAAACACACACAGACACACACAGACACAGACCAGACACACATAGACACACAGACACACACAGACTTACACACAGAACACACACAGAAACACACACACACACACACTCACTCCACAGGTACTCACATCGCAGATAGCGCCGACACTGCTGTCCAGATTCACAATCGGGGCGTGTCGACTCATACGTGCAGGTCAGATATTCAGGCCCACATGCCACACAGTGGGACGCTGTCTAAATGGACAAGTGCAGAGACACCCCCTCCCCCCCGCCACCATATGTTCCAGTAGGCTTTGCTTCTGCAGCACAGAAACACACAAGACCTACTGTGTGCCAAGTCACATGCACAGGCACACCCAGTCCATACCTCGCAGAGCTACCGTCACACAGTCTCCCCCCCTGACCTGCCACGGGCACCCAGATGCACCCCGCGGGAGCTGCCACGTCTGCAGAGGGGCTCAGAAGACAGGCACGCCTGCTCCAGAGCTCGGTCCACGCACTTTGGCGTTAGCCAAGGAAGAGGGGCGGCTCTAACACTCTCTATGTCTGCGGAGAGCAGCTCCTTCCCAGGCTGTGGCTGCCTGTTTCAGGCTCCCCCCCTCCCCAGCAGGACCCTGTGCAGCCCACCCCCCAGACCAGGAGCGCCCCGGCTTCTCTGAGTGGCACGGCCTCCTCCAGGCTCTGGAGTGTGACCAAGTGCCTGCTCATTTGATCCAGGTCACTGAGCCTCTAGCAGATGGGGCCTTCACTGTGGGGGGTCTCTGAGCTGGAGGGGCTTTGGGAAGGCGTAGGGGGGGGAGGGCTGAGACTCTGCAGAGTGGGGGACTGAAGCTCTGTAGGCACCTCCACAGACTCCAGCCCCACATACAATCTCTGCAAAGCCCGAGTCACAGCTACAGCCCTCCGCAGTCTGCATTCACCCCCCCACCCACCCCCGCCAGAGATTCCGAAGCACTTCAGAACACAGTCACACTCGCCATCAGCACCCTGGGCGGCCACAGAGGAATATTCCAGACACACAGATAGGAGCACCTGCAAGGTGGCTCAGAGGGCAGGATTTGGCGGGGAGGTAGAGGGGAAGCTGCTTTCCCTTTTGTTTCTTCCACCCCGCCTATTTTTTTTTTTTTTTTTTTGGTTTTCAGTTTTGTGGACCATACTTGGCAGTGTTCAGGGCTCACGCTTGGCTCTATGCTCAGGGCTCACTCCTGGCAGCGCTTGGGGGACCATATGCAGATTGAACCCGGGTCAGATGTGTGTGAGGCAAGTGCCCAGCCCGCTGTACTGTCTCTCTGGCTCTGGCCTCTGTGCTGGGTTCTGCTGGCCTGTCAGTAGGTGTTTGAGATCCGGGAAGCACTGAGGGTAGAGCGGCTGTGTGGACCCTGGGCCTTTCCCCTGCTGAGAGAGACGCGCTCAGGGACACTGTCCTGGATTCCATTTAAGTCAGGGCCACTGCTAAGAGCTAGCAGAGACTGGGCCCCCTGGGGAGGGCTGCTGGAGGCCCGGAGTCTTTGTTCCAGGAGGGTTAGGCCCGGCTGGGGGGAGGGCGGCAGGGCGCCAGCAGCCGCAGAGCCGCGGGCAATATCCCGTTCCTTTCCCTTCTGCAACTCTGCTTCCTGGGCTGAGATCTTGAATTTACAGTATCCCAGGGTCCGTGGCGGCCCAACCTCAGGCCTGCTGGATGACACAGGCCAGCGCCGGGCACGTCATCTAGGGGAACTTTGGCATTCTCATCTGCAAATGGGGCAGGATGGACCGTGTCGGGTTGACTGCTGGCGAAGGCAGAAGGCAGCGTGAGATCACTGTTCCGTGGAGACTCCTAAAGAGAAAGTGGGGCTCCCTCCTCCTCCCCAGCTTTCTGGCTGTGATAAGGAGCCAGGGGCCAACCCAGCTGTCTCCCAGCGCCAGGAGTTAAAGCACCTTCACTTGGTGGGGCTGCCCTGCTCCTTTCAGGGCTGGAATGCGATTTGGACAGTGGGGCTGGGCCTTCCCACCTGGGGCCTTGCCAGGGTCATTTTAGCCCATCTGCTGCCTCCCTGCATGTTGGTGGCAGCTCAGCAGATTTGGAGCGCTCACCACCGTCCAGAAAAGCACATGCCGTGTGAGCGTTCAGGCCCACAGGCCTTCGCCCCTAAACACAGCCCTCCCAGACACAGTAGACACGTCTCCTGCCTTCTCTTTGCTCCTGGGGGAACAGGGGTCATGGAGCGCTCCTCTGAGGAGAATGACCTTGTCTCTCGTACTCGCTCCCTCTCCGGTAAGGGAAGGTAGGCTGGAAGGTGGCGTCGCTCTCAGGGATGGTTCTTCCCCGGCTTTCTCCTCTCCTCCTGCCGCACCCCTTAGGCCTGTATGTGGGGATGAGAGTTCTCCCGGGGCAGCACAGAATGGTCTGAACAGGGTGGTCAATTGCTCTTGCAACTTACTTTCGTTTTTAGCAGACTGGCAGCCTCTGAGTTGCCCACAATCCAGTTATGCAGAACTTGCCCTGCAAATCGGTAAATCATTAGTGGGGATTAATCACTCAGAAAGGCTGGGGATGTTTGAGTTCCCTTCCTCTCCCCCCAACACTTTTTAAATCATGGCTACAAAAGTCTCACCCCCAGGGTGGGGTGTGCACAGCATGTGATAATTGAAGCCCTTGTCACTGTGGCCAAAAGAGTGAGGTGCCTTCCTGGGCCTCATGGTGACTCGGGCCCAAATGAAGGGTGCAGGAAGCCCCCAAGTATGGGGCAGTTCAGTGTTTCCTACTCTGTGTGTGTGTGTGTGTGTGTGTGTGTGTGTGTGGGTGGCATGGTGGGGGGTGCTGAGTACTGTTGTATTTTGGTGACTGTGTTAGCATGCATGCTGGAGTGAGATTTTATGTGTGAGTGTGTGGGTATGTGTGTATGAGTTTGTGTATGTGTGTTAAATGTGTGTGTGAGTTTGTATGTATGTGTGTGAGTTCGTGAGTGTATGTATAAGTGTGTAAGAGTGAGTATGTATGAATTTGTGTGTGCCCTACCCTTACCCACTGTAACTGTTTCTTAGGCCCTTTGGGAATAGTTTTAAATATCACCCCTGGGGAAGCCAGCAAGACCGTCCATCAGTCTTGTTCAGCACATGCCTTGCATGTGGCTGACCCGGGCTTGATTTCAGAACCCTGTATGGTCCCTCAGTAGCATCAGGAATGATCCCTGAGCACAGAGTCAGGAGGAAGTCCTGAGCACCACCAGGTGTGCCCCCCAAATCAAACAAACCCAAACCCTTCAAAACACATTTAATTCCCTCTACACCTTGTCCCCAGGTGGATCTTGAGAGGGGAGCAGCTGTCTGGAGGACCATCCGAAGCCTCACCAGAATTTGTGTGTGTGTGTGTGTGTGTGTGTGTGTGTGTGTGTGTGTAGAGGTTAATTTGCATATTCATAACTCTTGCCTCCCCAGTTGCCCTCTGGAAAAGTTGATTAGGGGAAATGGGGACGTCAGGCTTTTAGTGTGGTACCTCTTACTCCGCCCACCCCTTCAGGTATAGGGGCCCCAATATCTGTGTAGCCCCAGCACTAGCTCGTATGAGGAGATGACTGGCCATGGGAGGAAGCTCTCTTGCCTTCCAGACTGTGGTGTTTCCGGAGGGCTCTTGGTTGAGGAAGGGGTCCTTCTAGCCAGGACAGGCTGATGGGTGGCACTGTCCCCAAGGCAGCCTCCTCAGCCCTTCCTTCCTGCCTAAAGCAGTTCCTACCTCCCCATGCCACACCAGTAACCATCCTGGAGGTTACTGCTGTGTGCCTTTGGGGATCAGTTCCCAGCCCTTCTCCCCTCCCAGTCCTAGAGTATGGAGTTCTTACCGAACTCAGTGGGCCCAGTCGTTCCCCAAACCCACTCCTCTGCCAGACCCTCCTTCTCTGCTGTTTTTGTCCTTTGCCAAGCCAGCGAGGGACCCAGGTGTCAGTCTCTGCCCTGTGTGCACACGCTCTGTCGTCCTGTTCCCGTGCTCCTCCGTCGCCCCTGTGTTCCCTGCTCCTCTGTGTGGGAGTCAGCCTGGAGGCAGGGAAGGTTGGGAGGGGAGAACACCTCGGCTGTTTCAGGTTCCTGGGGGATCTGCAGAGTTGGCCTGGCTCCGTGCTGGCCTTCCTCAGCTTCTGGGGAGTAGCAGGTGGAGGGTGGAAATGGCAAAGGAGGATTTAGGAATGATATTTTCCCAGGGACCTCTTAGCATCTTTATGTATCTCTGGTGGCTGACATCTGTCTGAGCTGAGGGTAGCATCTGGCGGGGCTGGAGACAACATCTGTGGAAGCTGAGACACCTGGCTGTGCCCAGCACATTGTCTGGCCCCTGGACAGCTTCTGCTTGGGCCCTGGACGTGTGTCTGAACCTGACATGGCATCTATCCGGGCTTGGGTCAGCAGCTTTCTGACCCGGGACAGTGTGTGTGTGTGTGTGTGTGTGTGTGTGTGTGTGTGTGCGCGCGCGTGCCCTGGACTGACTCAGGGAGTCAGTCATCCCAGAACAAGAGCTGCCTGAGCGTGGGGTGAGGGTGTAGGGGGACTTGTCCCTGCAGGGAATCCCCCCAGAGGCACACGGAGGACATGCACACACAGAACTACTAGGCATGTTTGCCTTCCTGCTGGGGAAGGGCTTTTATATGTAGTGCCTCAGTTTACCTGTGTCTGTAGGCCCGGGCTTGCTCTGAGCAGCCCCACGAAGGAGACTCTGCACCCACTGACACCAGGAAATCAAGATGCCGAGGCCGGGCCAGGGCAGGGACAGGTCATAAGAATCAGTGACGGGTCGAGGACCATTCTGTCCTTCCTCCAGCCCCTTTGCTAAGTCAGGTCACAGAGTCCCCCAGGACATGATTCCTGAGAAGTCCTCCATGGCGCCCCATCGTGCCCGCCAGCAGCTGCGAAGCCCCCGCCCGCCTCTGCTTCGCAGCAGGAGCTTCTGTCTGCACAGACACAACGTCTCCTCCTCCCCGCAGCCCCCGGCTTTGCACGTGACCTCTCCCCGCCTACTCCCAGCCCTTGACTGTCCTGCTATGCCTGTCACATCCGTCTGATCCTGGCTGAAGGGTCACCTGCCCTGGGAAGTCCTTTTGCCCAGGTCACTGGCCTGCGTCCACACTGCTCGCGGGAAGAAGACACCGGCTCAGTCTCAGCCGTGGTCTGCAGAGCACAGGGTGGGTCTTCTTGTTTGAGCCTGTTCAGAAGCCAAGTCAAAGGGAGCCGGTGTGATCTAGTACAGCGGGGAGGGCGTTTGCCTTGCATGCGGCTGACTCCGATTGATCCCTGGCATCCCCCGAGCCCGCCAGAAGTGATCCCTGAGTGCAGAGCCAGGAGTAACCCCTGAGCGCCGCTGGGTGTGCTCCCCCAAACCAGGCCAAACCGAAAAAAGGCACCTGGTCCTGGGACCAGAGCACTCTGCACAAGGGCCATTGGGAGCCTGGTTCTGCCCCACGTTCTTTTTCTACAACCAGAATGGAGCTGTAGAGGCTGCAGAGCGTTGCTCCCTTTGCTCTCACGGGAACAGGGGAGAGCAGTGAAGGTCAGGGCTGCAAGGAGCCCTGAGAACAGCTTCTGTGTGGGCTGGGGGGACGGGACTGCGTCTGAGGGAGAGGATCCTTTCCCGGGTCCCAGCCCAGCTCCTGGAGGGCGGGCAAGAGAAGCCTGGGTTGGCTAGTGTGGACAAGTTCCTGGGCTTCTGGGATTGCTCGTCCTGCCAGAGGGGAAAATGACAAGCAACGTTCTTCACAAAAACATCGCATCCCAGGCAAGCCGCTCTCCCGGTCCGATTCACCTGGCACCCTGCCGGGTTCAGAGGACTTGGGATCCCCTTTGGGGAGAGAGGAACTCTGAAGGGGAGCTGAGAAGCGAGGAGCCCTCTGTGGACAGTACCCGCCTCTCGGTGGCTTCGATCCTAGCCCCTCGCCCGTAGGAAGAGCTTTGTGGTGCCTGCTGCTACTGAAAGCAATACTTGCTTAGGGGTCTGATTGCCTTGCCTCCAAACGCTAGGAAATGGAAGGTAGAGGTCCCTGTTGATCTCTCCGCAGAGATGATTGAGCACCCCTCATAACCGTTCCATCTTTCTGAGACTTGTTCGCATGGGCACTCCCTGTGTAAGAACAAGAGCTGAGGTTTACTGAGCGCTTGCTATGTGCACGGACTGTGTGGGGTGTGCCCCCTGGCTTCACGCCGCCTCCTCGCCCAGCTGAGGTAGGCACAGAAGTCTCTGGGCTCAGAGATGACCGTGATAACAGCAGCCCGCATAGACTGGGTACTTCCGGTGCCAGAACGGTTCCAGGTGCTTCACGTGCTCTTACCGCATGCCCAGGGGAGTCAGCATGTAGGAGGCTGCCCGGGATGTCGTGGATGAGGAGTCACTTGCTGACGCTTGAGCCTCCCATTTTGGGTGTTTGAGAGTCTCTGTGACGAGGGCTGGATGGTTCGGAGGACCCCCAGGTGGGAGGGCTCTTGCCCAAACTCCTACGCCCCAAGCAGCCTCCCGGTGCCTGGAGATGCTGACTCAGCAGCAAAAGATGTTAATTCCCCACCTTGGTTTGCATATGATTTACACATATTTATTTATGAGTGTCTTTGATTAATGTCAAAGTGCCTTGGTGTTTTCTTTTTTTTTCCTGCCAGGCTTTAGGGCCTTGCAGAGGGCATGGCCAATGTGGATCGATTGGCCGCAGGCTCTGAATGCGCAGTGTGTGTGTGTATGTGTGTGTGTGTGTGTGTGTGTGTGTGTGTGTGTGTGTGTGAATGCACATGTACACTCAGGGCTGTGGGGTGCCAAGTGGCAGTTGTGGGTGGGTGGCAGTTCTGGGTGGTGTAGAGAGTTGACCTGGAGGCTGATGAGCCTGGGATTTGGGAGTGCCTTGGGCTTGGGCTGCCTCAGTGAAGGGAATGGGGTGGGGTTGGGGAATCTGGCTATATACGCAGGTCCAGTGATAGGGCGGGAGCAAGTTTGAAGACCTGGCACAGGTGGCCGACCGATGGGTGTGAAGGCCCTGTGGTCTCGGAGAAGCCAGGGTCCCGGGCAGGTTTTCTGGGTAAATACTCAGACCCCAGGGAGCAGGGCAGAATCTGGGGGTGGCACGAGGGCTTCCAAACAGGGTCAGAGGGGACCTCCCCCAGCTGCTTCCCCTGCAGACTGCTTGCAGGGTCCCGGGAAGGGAGAAGGGCTCAGGAACAGGCAGTGTATGCTGGCTGTGCCCGGCCCTGTGCCTGGCACAGTGGCGGGGCCAGTCCCAGCCTGCAAACCTTGGCAGGGGAGCTGGAAAGATAAGGAGGGAAGGGCAGGCCCCGACCATGCGGCTTTGATCCTTCCTGGGGATCAGAGGCGGTGGCGGTCTTATCTCCTCATTACAGCGGAGCAGAGACCCAGAGGGCTGCAGTAAATTGCCCAAGGTCACACAGCAAGTGAGTGGAGGAGTGCAGATTTGAACCCGGCTCTGCCTTAGTCCAGAGCCCAAACATGCCGCCAGTATGTACTGCCTCTGCCAGGTGTCAAACAAGGATCACACCTGCTATAGTGTTGTGTAAGGGTTACCTGAGCTCACGTGTGTATCTTAGTGCTGTGGCGGGCACTCTCTCGGGGCTCCAGAAAAGTTGCTTTTTTTTCATTTCTCCTGGTCTGGTGGCCCCTACACTTTGCATGTTACCATGGTTCTTGCCAAGACTGGTTAAAGGCAGTGCGGGGTGGGCATAGCCTCTGTGGGCTGGGGAGTCCTTGTTATAGGCCCATCAGTGTATAAGAGGTACCTGCCTTAGTTGACCCTGGTCCTGGGGACCTGGGAAAGGAGGGGGGAACGTTGAAGTGGTCAGGTTAGGAGTGTGTGTGTGTGTGTGTGTGTGTGTGTGTGTGTAAAGATTCTGCACTGAGGTGTGTGTGTGTGGTGTGTGTGTGTGTGTGTGTGTGTGTGTTGGGGTTGGGGGGATGACTAAGAGTCCTATACAGGAGTGGTGTGTGTGTGGTGTGTGTGTGTGTTTATGTGTAAGGGTATTGTACTAGGATGCATGTGTGAGTGTACATGTGTGTGTGAAGATCCTATACTGGTTGTGTGTGTGTCTATGTGTGTGTGTGTCTATGTGTCTGTGTCTGTGTTGGTTAGGATCCTGTACTGGGAAAAGAGAGCTGACTTTGGGGACAGGAGAGGGCATGGTTAGCAGGCAGCACTTAGGTCCAGTTTTCATTTCTGGCCAGAGATCTGACATGAGTGTGAGAATGAGCAGGCAGCAGGAACAGCAGGTGCAAAGGCCCTGGGATGAGGTGAACTGAAGGTGCAAATTTCCTCAGTAGCTAGAGAGACAGTGTGGACTGAGATCTTCCAGTGTTTGGAGGAGAGCAGCTAAGTGGGAACAGTTTCTCCTTATTCCTTTGTTCATCAATTCAACAAATATCTACCGCCTGCTTAGTGCGGCACTATCCTAGGTGCTGATGGCGTATACCCCTGAGCATGAACTCAGTTTCAGAGCATGTTATTTTGCTGTAAATACGAAAGTATTGAATATGGATTATATGCTTGAATATTTACAACGCAAGGAGACAGGGTTGCGGGGGAGATGGTTGGATTCCCTCTGATTCCCACAGCCTCTCCCCCTCTCCCAGGAAGACCAGAACCCTCACAGTTTGAGAAGTGGGATGGTTCTGAGAAATCACTTTGCTAGAATTTTCCAGCTGTTGGCTGAGTCCTGACAGGGCCAGGCCCAAGCCTCCTAGAAACCAGGCAGGAGACGAGAGGGTATGTGTGTGGGTAATTGTCCACCTTCATCCCATGCAGCTGTGCCTCCCGTAGAGCTTTCTCACTGGGGGGTCCTGGACACATTTTCCCCACCCCTGGCCCCACACAGAGCTCAAGTCCTGTCCTCTGGGTCCTGTTCAGGCGTCTGATCTCAGTGTGCCCCGGCTGTTGGCAGGGAGAGAAGATTCCACACCACTGTCTCATAGAATTATCCCAAAACAATTCCTTGTGCTCGGCTGGTCCTGTGGAGGTAGCTGGAGCTTATGCTTCTCAGCTTTGCTGCGACCTCACTTCTCACCCTTTCCTGTAGAAGGAAGGACAGAGAAGAGGAACCAGAAAAATTGTTCAAGATTCAGAGGTGAGGGAAGGTGCCGGGCACTTCTGTCAGTTTTTAGTAAGTGAGGAATTCTGGCAAAAGGAATTTTCCAGGTGGGATGAAGGGAAAGGAGTGTCTTGTACTATGAGCTATATTAATCTGGAGATCAGGGCTCCATCTTCCTCCATCTACCTATCCTTCCATTCCCTCCACTAACCTGTCCATCTCTATACCCCATTCACCCCTGATCCCCCTACCTACCCATCCATCTACCCATCCACCTACCACCGCTAACTCATCCATCCATCTGCCCATCATCTGTCCACCCATAAATTCACCCATCAGTCTATCTGTCCATCCATTCATTCGTCCATTCATCCACTCTCCCATTCTTCCACTCACCTCCAGTGACCCATTGAACTGTCCACCTATCATTCACCCATCCAGCCACTGCACTGACCTGTCCATTCATCATCCATCATTCAGATCCTCATTCACCCTTCACTGACCCATCCGTCCATCCATCCACTGACCCATTTATCCATCCATCCATCCATCCATCCATCCATCTATTCACCTGCTCACCCCCACTGATCCATCCATCCATCCATCCACCCACTTACCCACATACTTATCTATCCATTCACCATTCTATTTATCCATTTATCCTTTCATCTGTCTGTCTATCTGTCCATCCATCCACTGACTGAATGTCTAACAGCCGCTGGTTTTGGTAGGCTTACTGAGTGTGTGGGAGGAGGTCAGTGTTTATACTTTCAGGGTCCTTCTGTTCATCGGTTTCCTCCGATCACTTGGTTCTGAGAGGCATTCCTTGGGAGTTGGTCCCATTCTTATAGGGCTGTTGGCAGCCTGGCGCTCCCTGGGCTCATGGTGGTGCGGAGCCTCCCATGTTGCTTCCACACACACCCCGGGCCAAGTCTGTGCCCTTTGCCAGGGTCCAGTTTGGAGAATGCAGCAGAGCTCCCCGGGCGGCCCTCACTGCCTGGCAGCCTGCCCGCGCTGCTGGCCCCTTGCCAGCACCAAGCTTTTGCAGCGGGGAAAGTTGTGTCTCCGTGGAGCTTCTTCACTTGCTGTAGTAAACAAACAGGCTGGGACTCGAGGCCCAGGGCCGGGGGCTGGGGGTGACTCCATGCAACCGCAGGCGGGCCGTGGGCAGTCAGACTTGGAGCGGGGCGGCTGTGGTAGGCTGGTGCTCTCCGGCCGCTTTCCCGGCCCTGGCTGGGATAAAACTGTAGGAAAGACCCTAGATGGAGAAGCAGATTAGGACCGAGGAAGGGAGGTGCAGGGAGAGGATGGGAGGGAAGGAGGTGGTGGAGGGCATCGAGGCCTAGAGAATGGGGAGTGTGGTGTGAGGAGAGGCAGAGGGAGAGAGGCACATAGAGGGATGTGGGCATGGTCTGGTGGGTGTGAGAGAGGTAGAGAGGGAGAGACTATGAGTTGCAAAGGAGAGGAGGGGAAGAGAGAGAGAGAGAGAGAGAGATGGGGAGAAGAGAGCGAGGAGAGTGCAGAGGAGCTGGGGAGAGACCAGACGCAGAGACAGAGGGGGAGAAGCAGGGTGTCAGGGCAAAGGAAGATGGTGGTGGGCCCGGGCCCAGCTGGAAGTGGGGGGCTTGACGGCCCCTCCTCCGTGGAGGGCACATCACAGCGAACAAAACTTTTCCACTTGCTTAAGCTCATTCAAGCCTCACAATAGCAGGATGAGATGAGACTGGAGCGGCCCTGGCAGGGGGGTGGGGATGTGCCCTCGCTGGAGAAGGCTGGGGGGGGGGGGAGGGGAGCAGCATGACTGAGGCCGGACCTCAGGGCTGGCAGGGAGAGGGGCCCGTGGGGAGGGGCGGTGTGGTACAGAAACAGCCCCCTCCAGAAAATCAAAATGCAAATCAAAATGTGTGTGCTGTCTCCTCATGCCAGTGAGACAGACAGACACCGGAAGAGTAGAAGCCACCAGCGCTGGCGGGGGGGGGGGGGGCGGGGGGGGGGGGGAGAAGCTCTGGGTGAGAATGCCATTTGATTCCGCTGCCATTGAAAGCTGTATTGGAGACTTCTCGGAAAATTCAGAGTCGTGAGCTTCAGGACTGAAGAGGTAGGAGAGGGCTTAAGGTACTTCCATGTAGCCAATCTGGGTTCGTTCCCCAGCACTGCATGTGAGCCCCCCCCCCCCAGTAACTTCTGAGCACAGCTGGGGGTGGCCCAGAAACAAAAAAAAAATCAGAACAAAACCAAAAATAATTAAGCTTCCATGTGACCCGGTGAAGCCACTTTTTGACATCCCCCCCAAAAAAACCCTCAAGATACGGTATTTCAAAAAGATCCTTGTGCAGTTATGTGCATGGCAGCACTGATCACAGTAGCCAAGATCTGGAAATAAACCACATACCCAAGAATAGATGATTGTATGAAGGAAGATGCTAATACCCACAGTGGAATACTATGCAGCTCTGAGAGAAGTTCAGGGGTTTCCCTCTCTGTGGTTGGGACTGGAGGGGATCAGGCTGAATGAAGGAGAGGGACAGACACAGAATGATGGCTCTTATGTGTGGGTTACAAAGAAAGACATGAAGGGGTTAAAGCAGCCAATGGCAATAGCCCCTGAACAGTCCTGCAGAATTGGGTGGCCAAGGGGGTGGGCAGGGTGATGGGAGAGGGCTGGGGACACTGGGGAGGGACCCTGGCACTGGTGGGGGGTATTGGAACATTTCCTACCCAATATACTGCTACCAACAGTGCTGGTAGTACCTCAGTGAAACTCCGGAGAAAAAGCAAAATAAAAGAAACTGCCCCCTGCAGTGGTTGAGGCCCGTGGCTGACTCCTAGGCTGCTGAGGGTCTGGTTGGAAACACTGGCAAGACAGTGATGCTTCTTGTCCGGGGTTGGGGGGTGGGCAGCCTCTCTCTGTCCATGCCCTGGGTGCCCCCGAGCCCCTATGCTGTGCACAGGGGCAGTTGACAAGGGCTCCTCACTGTGTCTTCTGGAAATTGCCTCATTGGAAGTGTGTGTCGGGGGGTCCTTGCCCAGAGTTCTGCTTCTCCCTAGGGACAATGTGCCTCTAAGGACAGGCCAGCTGGTGGGGGCAGGGTGCCAAGGTTTGGTCCCCTGGCTCTAACCTGGGTGCTGCTGCCATGGAGGCTTTGTGGAGATGGCGTGGGTGTCAGGCTTCCTCCCTGCCTGCCGCCTCCCAGGCCTCCCCAGCAAACTTCCTTCCTCCAGGCTCTGTGTTGCCAAAGAATGGGACTTCTGGTGCTCATGTGACCTCAGGGTGCCAGCCTAGGCTTTGCACATGCCTTCTCTCCCCTGACCTTGAAGTTCAGGGCCAGTGGAGGGAACCTGTGCCCTCAGGCTGGGTAGCACCTCCAGGTGGGGGGTGCTGTGCTTGCTCAGGGAGAGGCTTCTGAGGTGACAGTGGCCCCCAGCTCTGTAGGTGGGGGCCGGCTGGCTGCCTTGGGGCTATTGAGGACACAGAGGAGAGGTCACTTGGTGTCCAAGGGTTAGCCCTGGGAATGTGCCAGTCTGCAGGACCAGTCAGTGATAGATAATAATCCCAAGGGGCACAGTTGACAACCCTCCCCCCCAGACCTCTCCCATCCTCCCCTCTCCTGGCTGCCAGCCCGCCTTTCTGCTCTTGGCCAGGACCCCTGATCTGCCCCGTCTGTCCCCTCTGCACTGTGCCCTCTGCTCCAGCAGCCTCACACAGCTCACAGGTGCTTTGCAGCGAGCTGCAGTGTGAAATGGGAACTGGATTCCAAAGACACGGGATGAAAAAAGAAACCAAACTATCTCTGATTATATAAATAGAGATGACGTTGGCAGGGTACTATTTTCAATGAAGTAAAACATATGATAAGAATTGGACGTTATCCATGTCTTTATGTTTGGTGTGGACATTAGAACATTTTAGATAGAATGTGTGATTCCGTTTCCAGTGGACAAGGCTGCCCTGGAGGAGCCCGTGTCTCGGTGCCAGGGGATTCCAGCCTGGCTGGCATGGATCACATCTGCCTCCGCACCCAGCCCTGAAACTCTTCCCCCTTGTCCCGGGCATGGCGCCCCAAGCTGCAGGTTCACGCTCTTGCTTCCTCGGACCTCTTCCTTCCTGCCTCCTTTCCTTTGTTCCCTGGTTCTGCTACCTCCCTCCTCGGTAGCTTTATAAACTTTCTTTGATGAGGTGCCTCCCCAGTGCTACTGGGGGTCACTCCTGGAAACAGTCTGATGGCGTGGGCTTGCTGATGTAGTGCTGCTGAGACCTGGGGTGCTGGGCCACCCTGGAGGATATGCAGTTCTCTGGGCATCCAGCTCAGGGCCTCGTGCATGTGCTCTCTGACCCCTTTGTACTGAAGCTGAGTGCACTCTGACCCCAGGGCCTTTCACAGCCATCTCTCGGCACACTCCCTTCAAGCCTGATATCTTCCCAGATGTGGCCTTCACAGGGGGACTTTTCCTTTCATTTAAATTTTTTTAAAAATTGTTTTTTGTTTTTGGGTCACACCCGACAAAGCCCAGTGATTACGCTTGGCTCTGCACTCAGGGATCACCCCTGGCGGTGCTCAGGGGACCGGATGGGATGCTGGAGACCGAACCTGGGTCAGCTGTGTGCAAAGCGAGCTCCCTACGGCTGTACTAGTTCTTCACCCCTACCATTCCTATCTAATCTCTCAGGCAGAACAGCTAAAATAGAGGGCTGGAGAAGTAGCACTGTGGGTAGTAGGGCGTTTGCCTTGCACGCGGCTGACCCGGGTTCGATTCCCAGCATCCCATATGGTCCCCTGAGCACCGCCAGGGGTGATTCCTGAGTGCAGAGCCAGGAGTAGCCCCTGTGCATCGCCAGGTGTGACCCCCCCAAAAAAAAAGCAAAAAAAAAAAAAAGAGAACAGCTAAACTCGGATGACCCTCCCCATGAAAGAGGGTTCATGCTTTGATGATCTGCTCCCCACCTAGAGGGCAGTACTGTCTGTCTTAGTCACCTCACATGCTGTCCTCCCTGGCAATAGGCCTGGCCTCGAGCAGGACTCAGTCATAACAATCAGTTCAGGGGGCCATGTGCAAGGCAGTTGACCGGGGTTTGATCCCTGGCACCCCATAGGATTCTTGCAACCCCACCAGGAGTCATCCCCGAGGGAATTCAAAAGTAAGTCCTGATCACCCGTGTGGCCTCTGAAACAAAGAAACAAACAAAAAACTGGTAAAGAGAACTACATAATGACGACAGCGATGCAGAAACGGAAACAGTCTCCCAGCTGACAAGGCCATGGTTCTGTTGCCCAAAGCGGGAGACTGCTCTCTGCCCACTGCAGCATCTCGTCCTCCCGTCTCCTCACCCAGGAAACTGGGAGAAGGAACCTGAGTCACAGGGAGAAGGAACCTGATTGGAATGGGGCGGGGGTTGGGGGCTGGGTAGGAGGGCAGAGTCGGAGGGTGAGGAGTGGGGGGAGTCGTTTATCTGCTCTTCTGGCACCTCTGATTTCCTGAGTGCTGGGACTCAGCACACTTTCCTGATTGTAGGGACTCAGCTTCCTTCCTCTGTGCCCCCCCTGCCCCTGCCCTGCTTCCCTGGGGGTGGGGAGGGAGGGTAAGGTCCCTGGGGTGGGGGATAGCTCTGAGGTCCCCCCCGGGGCTCAGACAGGCATGCTGTGGCTAATGCTGAAGGCAGGGCTAGGGAGGAGGCTGTGACGTGAGAGAGGAGAGAGAAAGAGAGAGAAAGAGACAGACAGACAGACAGAGACAGAGAGGGAAGGAGGGAGAAAGAGAAGTAGAGGCAGGCTGGGGTGCGGTGGGAGCAGGTGGGAAGGGTGGTGGGAGGGATACTAGGGACATTGGTGGTGGGAAACAAACACTGGTGAAAACATGGGTATGGAAACATTGTGTAACTGAAACCTAGTCATGAGCAACCTTGTAACTGTGTATCATGATGATTCAATTTAAAAAAAAAATTAAAAAAGGAAAAGCGGGAATGAGGTTGGAGAAGACAGGAGGAGAGAGATGGGAGTCCGGGGTCCCGATGTGGGCTGCTGCCCATCGCAGGCTCCTCTGCCGGGCAAGTCCTCCCTTGGGGTGGGTCTGTGGCATTGGCAGCTTTGGGTGCTCAGACCTTGTGAGTGTTTGGACCCGCCTGCCCCCTCCGGCCAGTTCAATTCCTGCCCCCACCCTGGGCCAGGCTTTGGATCGGGCAGGTTGGCTTCTTTCTGTTGGGCAGACTCCTGCATACCCCCGATGCCCCATGTCCAGCGCCCTCTGAATCCGGTGGGTCCGTACTACCCTGTGTGAGCGTCAGCGGCTCAGGAGCCCAGCAGTGCTGAACAGTCCTTCCTCCTGAGAGCTGCTGCCCACAGGGATGCCTTCCGGTGGCTCCAGCCTGATGTGTGAACTCCGCGCTGCTTCTTCCCTGCTCAACTTCACGTTCATCTTAGTGGAACTGGGCTTGTGACTATCCTGGAGCCACACCTGGAGGTGCACGGGGTGGTTGGGGTAGGGGGTACTCCTGACTCTGTGCTCAGGGGTTGCTCCCGGTGGTGCTTGGGGGACCATGTGTGGAGGACTTGGCCTGGGCCTTCTGCATGCAAACATGTGCGTGGTGCTTGTTCCGACCCCAGCCTGAAGGTTTCTAGACACGTTTCTGGAAGTTCCGACCACTTCTCCAGAAGTGGGCCACTTAGAAGAAGACTGCACCATGAGACTCGTCTTTAAAGTCTTCCCAGTGAAGAAATGAGGCTGGCAGGGGTCTCGGGGAGTCCCAGGGGGAGTTGCCAGTAAGAGCAGGGCACAGGCGCCAGCATTTGCTTTTGGCAGCCGGGGGTGGCTCGGCCTGTTTTTCTCTGTGGGCAGTGATTCTGGGGAGTCTTCCTGCAGCCCCAGGGAGGAGGCTGGCTGCAGGGCCTGGAGGGCTTGAGGCGCAGGAGGCTGACCAGTGAAAGGCACAGCGGGAGTGGGGGGCTGGGGCTGCCGTCAGAGGCACCCGGGAAGTCACACCATGGAGCCAGCCTGGGTTGTTGGGTCCAGGGCTCTGGAGATGGAGTCCCAGCATCAGGAGTCACCGAGTACTGAGAGAGAAGCAGAAATCTGCAGGAGAGGGGAGAGGCCCGGGGACGTGAGGCACAAGGACAGCAGGGGGTCAGTAGCAGAGCCCGGCGCCCCTTCACTTAAAGGACCTGGCGAAGGCACCTCGGAGGGACGGGCAGGTGTGAGGAGTGACAGGGAGCTTTCCCCAGGCCTCTCAGGCCTCTGGAAGGTTCTCTGGGACGAGCGGATGAAGCAGGGCTGAGGCGCAAGGGGCAGCTGAGCCTGGGCGAGTCCCTGGATGCCGGTTCCCTTCTCTCTCTACTGGCCCTTCCTTCTGCTTCTGGACCTCGGGCAGGGTTTCAGTTCTGTGGCCTCACTAGGAGAGTAGAGGTCACATCTGGGTCCCTGGCACATGGACAGCTGTTCACAGGGGCCTGGCCGGAGGGTGGGGACCCGGGGTGGGGTATAGGGATTCAAGTCTCACCTGGCTTTCTCACCCTGTCGCCCTACACTTGGGAAGCCTGGGAAGCCCCTTAATCTAAGAATGTTTTATAGAGAAAAAGACCCAGGGAGGGAAGAAATGGACCCCAGTTCATGACCCTAGAAATAATCTCCAGCTGTTCACTGGACACCTACCTACCTGCTGGATGCCAGAGGTTTTGCATCGATTTTATTTTTGCATCTATTTTATTGATTTCCATATTTTCCTTGGGAGTTCTTGATTTTGAAGCTGAGGTTCAGAGGGGTAAAGTGATTTGTCTGAAGTCACGCAGTAAGTGGGCCCAGTAGTCAGACCTAGTCTTCTTGCACTGTAGGCCTGTCCTCCCGTTGTTCATCGATTTGCTCAAGTGGGCACCAGTAATGTCTCCATCGTGAGACTTGTTACTGTTTTTGGCATATCGAATACGTCATGGGTAGCTTGCCAGGCTTTGCCATATGGGTGGGATACTCTCAGTAGCTTGCCAGGCTCTCTGAGAGGGTCGGAGGAATCGAACCCAGGTCGGCTGCATGCAAGGCAGACACCCTACCCGCTGTGCTATCGCTCCAGCCCCTGGTCTTATTATTTATTACTTTTATTCACTGTCACTGTCCTCCCGTTGTTCATCGATTTGCTCGAGCAGGCCCAGTAACATTGTGAGACTTGTTACTGTGTTTGGCATATCGAATACGTCACGGGGAGCTTGCCAGGCTTTGCCATGCAGGCGAGATACTCTCAGTAGCTTGCCGTGCTCTCTGAGAGGGGCAGAGGAATTGAACTCAGATCAGCCATGTTGGCTGCGTGCAAGGTAAATGCCCTACCCACTGTGCTATCGCTACAGCTCCTGGTCTTATTTATTTATTATTATTATTATTATTATTTATTTTTTTGTTGCTGGGAAGAGGTGGGGAAAACTTCCAAGTGGTACTTTGGAGGCCCAAGGTGCCCGTCTGGTGATCTGTGGCCACCAGGGCCTTCGATTCAGTGCGGGGAGCCAAGGCTGAGACACTGTTTTGGTCGTGCAGTGCTGGGGGGAGCCTGGCTGCCCACGGCGGGGCTGGTCGTCAGGGAGGGGAAGTGTGTGGTGCCAGGAATCGAAGCTGGGTCGGGCACTTGCTGGGCGTGTGCTCCGACTGCTGTCCCATCTCCCGGACCCCACTCGATCTGTTTCTCCCGGACGTTGGCTGGTTCCTCTGCCCCTCGGAGGCCTCAGGCTTGCTGGAAGCAGCTCTGTCCTGTCGCGTCTGCAGGCCCCGGGCAGCGCTGAGCAGGGGATGGGCCATCAGTGATGGGGACGGCCCCCCAGCCTCTGGCCTGGACATGCACAAAGCCAACGGGAGACGCAGGCGCGGCCCCCCTGCCTGCCCGCTGCCCAGCCGGCCAGGCAGGCCCCCAGCAGCCTGGCGTTCCCTCCTGGGGCTGGAGCTGCCTCTCCGCCTCTGCCAGCCTGCCTGATCGGGGCAGCGCCGGCTTCATGTATTATTAATAGCACTGCCAGCCTTCCTGTTTTCACGCTGATAACCTGCTGGGGAGGGTGGGGGGGGAGGGAGGGAGCAAGGTGGCAAGCCCTGCAGCTCCCAGGGCCCTCCCCCTCAGCCGCAGCTCTGCGGGGGCTGGCCCAGCCCCAAGTCTCTGAACTTGCTTTCCAGAGCTCGCCCCACTTGAGTCCTGCAGGAGGGGACAGGGCCCTGGCAGGGAAGCCAGGCGACGACGGGTGGGAGGACCTGGGGGCTCGGGGGAGAGTCTTCCTCTTTGCTCCACTGGGGAGAGGCCTGGCTCCAAGCACCCCTCCCTCCCCAGGAGCAGGCCTGCCCACATCCAGGTAGTTGCAGGTGTAGTGGGGCAGCACGTGCCTGTGTGTCCCTGTCCCCAGCTCCAGGTGCCCCCAGGGATCTCTGAGGTCTAGGCCCAATCACACTTGCACCTCAGGCTGCGTCAGAGCTACTCTCTCCTCATCCCCTTCCCCAGACCTCATCTTTGACCTTGCAAGAGCCCTCAGTCCGGGCGGAGATGGAGTTATCCTGGCAGGGGTAAGTGGGGGTGGTAAGGGCAGAGCTGGCCCTTGGAGCCAGCTGTAGGCCACTTGTCTGGGCCGGTCTCTCTCTCTCTCTCTCTCTCTCTCTCTCTCTCTCTCTCTCTTAAATTAAATGAATTAAAAATTAGTTGTTTTGGTCCTACCTGGTGGTGTTCAGGGGTCCATTCTGTCTCAGTGCTCGGAGTCACTCCTTGTGGTGCTGGGGTGGGGGGATGCTGCAGTGCTGGGCGTCAGACCTGGTCTTCCTGCATGTGGGGCAGGCACTCAGCCCTTTGAACTGTCTCCCTGGCCCCTTTTACCAACCTCTTGTCAGTGAGTTCCAGTGGTCGTCTGAACTCGGCTTCGGTGGGGATGTTCTACAACACAGGAAGTCTGCAGCTTCAGAGCTGGCCTTGTCACCGAGACCTGGCTCCAGCCACCTCCGAGCTGGCCCTCGGACACTGACTGGAGCAGGGCCGAGACCCATGGGGAAGGCCGGGCCCATCCCCTGAATGTGTCGGCACTCTCTTTGCCTTTAACTTCTGCCCCGGCTGCCCCTGGAATTCTTAACTCCTCCCTGCCTGCTAGTGTTTAATAACGATCCTGGATGCAGTTTCACTGTGGCTGGAGTTTATATGTGCATGTTAGTTGTGTTCTGGGTCTGGTGTAAGAGCTTCCCAAACAGTTCAATTTTGCCTTCACAGTTGTGCAGTGTACCCTATTTTTCCATTTTGCAGATGAGGGAGTGAGGCACAGAGAACAGAGGGATGACAGTCCAGCGGGCAGAGCTTGGGCCCTCCCGACTTCCCTGTGTGACTGCGGGGACCCTGGCACAGGGTTCTGCAGAGACTTCCTTACTGTCCTGCTCCTCCAGGCTTCCCTGCCGGCCTCCTCTGTTGTCCCCCAGGGACTGGTGACTCCTGTCTCCAGTGCTTGCTCTGTCTGGTGCTGCAGCATCAGGTACAGGGGCCAGCCCTGAGGGTGGGTTTGAACTAGTTCCACTTAACGCGAGTGATCCTGGGAACAGGGCTTAGCATGCTGGACATACTCAGATGCCCGCTGATCTAAAGAAGCTTGCCCCCTCCAGCGGGGTCCCACCCAAGAGCTGTGGATTGCCAGTGGTCAGCAAAACATGCACACAATGCTCTGGGACCTTGTGTTCTTGTAGGGGACCCCTATAACGAACAAGGGGGGAAATTCCAGCCAGATGCAGCTGAGAGGTAACTCCACGCAGTTGGAGTGTTTGCTTTCCATTCGGGAGGTCGGATTCCATCCCTGGTACCGTATGTTCCGTCCTCCTGGCCTCCAGCATTGCCAGGAGTGGCCCTTGGGCCTGAATCTGGAGTAGCCCTTGGGTACTACCTGGTGCAGGCCCCAAATCAAAAATGCAAGGCAAGCAAACTAAAAAAAGAAATCCAGTACCACGCATGCAGTGATCAGGGCAGGGGAGAAACGGTAAAGCAGGGCACAGCTGACAGCGCCCTGGAGGTGGCGATTTTGAGGGGTGCTCTTGAGAGGAGACCGTGGGAAGTGAGGGAGGAAATTCTGCGGCCTACTCGGGAACAGGCACTGTGGATTGAGGAGGGCCTGGAAGCAGGGGAAGGGAAGGGAAGCGGGCCGAGCGCTGGAATTGTTCGAACCTGTAGCATCCAGTGAGGGAACGGGGCTCGGTGGGGCTGAGGGAGGAGTGAGGGGGAATGGCCCTGGGGGGGCTGAGGGAGGAGTGTGATGCGGGGGCAGGGAGGCTGTTTCTCCTGCAGAAGAGGGACAGCTGTGAGGGTGAAGCAGGAGGCGACCCGCTTTCGGAGGCTGATGACAGTCTTTGGGCTCTGGACAGGGCCGTGGGCCCCCAAGGAGCCAGACGCAGCCCCAAGTCGCCTCGGCTGCCTCTCCACACTGCTCCCATCTGCGGCCTGGTCCTGAACACAAGAAGGCCCGGTCCGAAGCGCCTCGTCCTCCTCGGGTTTCTGCTGCCGTCTCTGCCTGGCACTGCAGCGTCCCCTGAAGGGACCCTCATACTCCGGGGTCCTTTAGCCCAGCCACCTCTGGAGTGCCCCCTTTCCCAAGCTGCTTCCCAAAGACTCGAGAGTTTGGGGTAGAAGGGCTGCAGTCCAGGGTGGAGGTGGACAGGGGACGCTTGGTGGGGGGGGGGGGTCCAGCCAGTCCGGAATAGCGGCAGCCACGTGGAGGGAGCCAGGGCAGGGACGTCCCAGCGGGGAGTGTGTGGACTCGATTTATTTGTCCAATGCCACACCCCACCCCAGTGCCCTAAGCGCTCCACATCGTCAATAAAAGTCACCTCATAAATCTCCCCTGTAAATTCTCGGCGTGGAATTTCATTACCTGTCTCGTTCCCAGTCATCAGG
The DNA here is from genome assembly GCF_029834395.1 of Sorex fumeus. Lineage (NCBI taxonomy): Eukaryota > Metazoa > Chordata > Mammalia > Eulipotyphla > Soricidae > Sorex > Sorex fumeus. Next base: position 52,987,908 of record NW_026606104.1, read on the forward strand.
TTCTAGTCCAATTTGGAGTTGCCCCGTGAGCTGTGTGAGTCACGCCTGGACTCCGGGGAGAAATCACGTTGTGACAGCTTGAGTCGAAATATATGGACGCAAGGGTGCGAGTGAGGTGTCTGCTGCTGGCACCCACCTCCCTCCACCCAACTCTGCGGAGAGTCTCTTGTGGGTAGCAGGTCCTTAACAACCAGGGTCTGGACGTCCCACGAAGCCCTGTAGAGCAGGAATTACAAGTCCCATCTAACAAAAGGTGGCTCAGAGAGGGCAGCTGTTTACTTAAGGTCACATAGCCCTGCTGATTTGACTCTGAGCTCAGTTCACTTCCCTTCCAAGTGTCTGCTGTCTTCCAGCTTTCTGTCTGGAGGAGCTGTGTAGAGGACATTGTGCAATGCCTCCTCCCCCAGGAAGCATTCCCTGGTTACCGGCAGGAGTCCGTGCCTCTGTTTTGGGACTCTGCTGCATGGACTAGAGCACTTTGGGGGCTCTGGTCACCCACAGGTGCCCCTTGTGGCTCCCTCCAATGTGCTCTCTCCCAACTGGTCCCTCCCGGTCTTCCTCTCCCACCCCGCACGCCTGAAGGGGCTGACTCTGTCGGGGTGTGCTTTCTCCTCCTATTTCAAGCATGACCAAGAGGAGAGACTTTTCTGGCATATAGTTCGGTATTTAATACCTCATATGTTATCAGGACACTTTTCATTGAATGGAAGAATGAAAGAATGAATGAAATCCACCCTAGAACGAGGGAGGGAAGGAGGGGGAGCCTATGTCTCTACATGGTCACAGTTTGGGCAGTTTCGTTCCCACAGCCCAGTGGGGATCTGCACGGGCAGGGAAGATTCTAGACTCCTATGCCCACGTCCTAACTCAAAACCTATCTCAGTTTCCGTCCCAGTTGAGTCCTAACTCCAGTCCCAACTCCGATGTAGACCCCAGTCCCCACCCTAGCCCGTTTCCTACTCTGTTCTCGCCCCCAGCCTCTCAGCCTCCCCAGCAGGCCCCTGGGCCTTCCTTCTGAGCTCCAGCCTGAGCCCACCTCAGCCCTGGCTGGACCCGAGCTCCCATCATGAAATCCGTCGCAGCTTGGAAGGACCCAACTCTGACCTGAGCCTTAGCCGCAGGCCAACCCCGCCTCAGGCCCATCCAAAATCTGGTCCCATCCCCAGTTTCCACCCAGCTCTGTTTCCTTTCTCCCAATTCCCTTGTCTAGCTCCAACCTCAACCTCAATGTCACTAGTGTGTCCTTGGGGAGACAATGGGTCCTCCGCACCCCACGGCAGGGAGCAGCCAGGGTACCCAGATGCTGGCTGTCCTGTTGGCCTGCTGTTCTTTCCCCCTGCCGCCTTACACCTTGGAGAGGCCAGAGGCCCTGCTGCCCCCGGGGGAACTCGGGGATAATTTCTTCTGCGTGCATTGCGATCGCAGCTTATAAACCACACACACGTCTGTGGCCCACCCCACCTTCTCATTTCCCGGGGAGGGAGATGTGAGCATTTCTCGTGGTGACTGGAGGCTTGGGAGGTGAGAGAAAAATGCGTTAGCTGGATTGTGGCAGAAGGGGTGCTGTAACCCAACTCTTCTCACTCTGAGTTCCAGTCGATCATCATTCTCCCCAACCTGCAACCTGCAAGGAACACAAGGAGGGTATGCACACGTGTGCACGTGTGTGTGCCTGTGTGTGTGTGTGTGTGTGTGTGTGTGTGTAAAACAGCAGGAACCCCTCTCCCACCCTTAGCACTCTGAGGTGACAACAATCATCTCAATGTTATCTGAATTAAGGAGAAGTCGTAAGGGAGAGCAGTGCAGGGGTGTGGAGGTGGTCGAAGAGCCTGTGAGTAGGGGGGAGGTGGGATGAGTCAGGGCTCTGGCCAGAAACGGAGTTCACCTAGAATGACTTTTACACAGAGACTGTAAGGAGCGATGACTTCCAAGGCAGGGGTGGAGTTCCAGAAACAAGAAGACTTGGTGAGGCCTCAGAGGCTGGCAACTGGGGATGCCCTGGTTGCCTCCGAAGCTGATGGGGCAAGGAAGGGGATGCTGTGTTTGCAGCCAGGCCAAGCCAGACTGAGGGCTGGTGCCATGGAGGAGAGGAGGAACAACCGTGGAGAAATAGCCTCTTCAAAACCTGTCGCCTGGGAGGGAATGGGAAGGAATTCTTGGTCTCCTTCTCCTCCTCCTGTCTACCTCTGCTGTTTCTCCTCCCTCTCTGTTCCTCCAGCCAGGGCTACTCAGGCCAGCGTGTGTGTGTGTGTGTGTATTTATGTCTGTATGTATATGTGTATGTGTGTGGGTGTATTTGTGTATATGTATGTGTATTTTGTGTGTATGTATGTATTTATGTGTGTATATGTATATGTATGAATGTGTGTATATGTGTATGTATATATGTGTATTTATGTGTACATGTGTATGTATATGTGGATGTGTATATGTGTATGTGTGTGGGTGTAGGTGTATGTGCGTGTATGTGTATTTATGTGTGTATGTATATGCGTGGGCTAGAGCAATAGCACAGCGGGTAGGGTGTCTGCCTTGCACGCGGCCGATCCGGGTTCACTTCCTCCACCCCTCTTCGAGAGCCCCGCAAGCTACCGAGAGTATCTTGCCCGCACGGCAAAGCCTGGCAAGCTACCCGTGAGGTATTCAGTATGCCAAAAACAGTAACAACAAATCTCACAATTTGTTGCGAGACGTTACTGGTGCCCTCTTGAGCAAATCAGTGAACAATGGGAGGACAGTGACAGTGATGTATATGCATATGTGTGTGTGTGTATGTATGTATGTGTATTTATGTGTGTACGTGTGTATTTGTGTGTATCTGTATGTATATATGTGTATGTGTGTGTGTGTGTGTGTGTGTGTGTGTGTGTGTGTGTGAGCTCTCAGGGCCCAGAGCCGGCCCAAGCAGGGCAGGGACTGAATCTGGAGCAGGGGTTTCAGGGAGTTCCAGAAGACAGATGGAGAGGCACGTGTCAGGGAGAGACAGACACATGGAGTGAGGTGGAGGCCATGGGCGAGGGGGAGAAAGGGCTCAGCATGTTTGCCGGGCAAGTCTGCTGAACCCAAACCTGACTCATCTGTATCTCCTCAAGTAAGCCTCCGGGAAGTGAATGCCCGGGCTGGCAGCAAGCAGGCAAGTCCACGAATATCGGCAGCAAATCCCAACTCTGGGAAAGGAGCCTTGGGGTGTTGACTCCCCCAGCCCCAGCCCCGCCTCCTTGGGGAGGGGCCTCCTCCTTGGGCCTGAGGGAAGCAGGGGAGAAGTCTCAGACTGAAGGCCGGAGAACCAATGGCACTACGTCCCAGGCAGGGCAGAAGAAATCCCTGGATTTCTGGATGGGGAGATGGAGAGGAGCCGGTTTCCTCTCCTGGGCCTGTGTGAGCCCTCAGCAGAATGGGAGAGGCCCTCTGCCTCGGGAAATTTCTTTATTCCACCTGCCAACTCAAATGCTAATTTATCTCTTCTGGAAATGCCCTCCCAGAAAGAAATCAGGTTTATGCTGATGGGCATCCCATCGCCCAATGGCCGGACTCACAACCTAACCATCCCTGCAAGCTCCACACTTGAACAAGCTCTGCCTGCAGCCTGTGGAAGAGGCATAAAAGCTTCTACTTGGAACCACTGAAACCAGCAATCCCAGGAAATCCCAGGAAATGGGCGTTTCCAGGTCTCCTGCAGACAGCTCCCCCTCCCCCCAGCTGAGGCAGCGCCTTCCTGGGACTCCCTGTTCATCAGTAACTCCCCTTTGGGTACCACGCCCAGGGGTTCCCAGGAAGGAGGTGACTCAGAGTCAGTCCTGGAGTCCACCTGTATAGGAGCCTGGAGACCTGGCATCCTCGGGTTCCGGGCCAGCCCCCCACCTTCTCTGACCCTAGACAGAGGCGGGGTGGCTCTTGTGATCCCCAGCAGCCCTTTCCCTGATTTCCGCCACTGCCTCTCTGGCTCCGAGCCCCACAGCTTCTCTTCATCCTAATCCTCCCCTCCTTGTCTCCTGCCTTTGGGCAGAGACTCTGGCCATGGTGCTGAAGGTGGTCCTCCCTGCCAGGGGCTTGCAGGCGTTTAGGGGAGCCTGGCCCTGCTCTGCATTGGCGAGGGCAGAGGGAACCCCCCCGGGACTGAGCATCTGCCATGTAACTGTATTTCTGCTATTCACCAGTCACACGGCTCTGGCACATTATCCCCAGGAGGAAGAGATTACCATGGGGGAAACTGTTGGGTTGGGGACAGCAGTTCCACACCTTCGAGGAAACAGCAGCACAGCTTCCTCTCGATTTCAGGTAGCCCTGACCGCCTGAAAGGGTCCTGGGACAATTAAGGGTAGCCGAGAAAACAGTGACATGCAGAAATGGTTGATAAAACTGTGAAGGAACGTCTGTTGGCATTGGTTCTGAGCCTGCGGCCAGAGATGAATGATTGAAACACCAGGCTTGTTAAAGCGAGAGCGCGTTTGATTTCTCTTCCCTGCACTGCATGCGATTTCGCTGGAGGGAAGTTAGCAATCAGCTAATTGACATTGAATTAACCATGAAACTCAGCCCGTGCCTTCTCTCTGAAGCGCTCTCCAGCAAGACTTTATCAAGGCTTTGAATTATTGATTATTACTTATAGCTCTGATGGGGTGATTTCCTTTTATTTGTTTTCACGTTGGGTGTCCTTCATAAATGTCCCTGAGAGAGGGAGGCGCCTAGACGGCAACGCTTCTTGCAGAGGAGTGTGGGGGGAGGAGGCGAGTCAGGGTGGACAGGGCTCAGACAAATACGCCCATATTTGTTAAACCACAATGCTTGATTAATATGATTACTGCTATTATTATTACGGTTAGTATTATTTGTGTCTGCTGCTGTTACTGCAGCAAAACCTCATGTAACCTGACTAACAGGGGTTTGGTGGGTTGGGGTCTTTGTTGATATCTCATGATGCTGAGCTAAGAGTCTGAGTACGCTGCATGCCCTCCCCCTCGCATATGTCTCACGGTCTGTCTAGTTCCAACTTTCAAATATCCGACTTCTTCCAACTGGCCCTGCTCTAGACAGTTTTCTGGACAGCTGATTGTGTGCATGTGTGAGTATGTATGTGTGCAAGTGCGTGTGTGCCTGTGCGTGAGTGCATGTGTGTGTGTGTGTGCATGTGTGTGTATGTGTGTGCGTGTGTGTCTGCATGTATGTGTGCGTGTGTGCACGTGTGTGTGTGTGTGTGTGTGTGTGTGTGTGTGTGTGTGTAGGGAGGGAGAGGTCTGGGTCATGCCTGGCAGTACTCAGGGGCTATTTCCATCTCTGTGCTCTAGCATTTCTCTTGGTGCTGCTGAGGATTGAGTCGGGGTCAGCTGCATGCAGGGCAAGTGCATTAACCCTGGTTCTGTGTGTCTGACCTGCATGGCCTATTCTGGGCCTGGGTCATTTTCTCCTCCTCCAACAGTCACTTCAAAGGTGCTCAGCTCTGGCTGGTACCTTTCAACTGGTCCCTGGGGCTCCTCCTCATCTGTTCTCTGCCCTCGTGCCCTACTGAGTCATTTCATTCACTCTGTCCCCTGACAGCCCTTCAGAAATCTGAAATGAGATGGCATGGGGCAATGGTCTTTTCAAGTCTCCCCAAAGATTGGATTTCAGGTTCCCTCTCCCACGTGGTTTCCTCTTTTGCTGAGAATCCAATGTGTCTGGGGTCTCTGAGGAGAAGACATCAGCAGGGACGGAGCCTTCAGCACTGCCAGGAGAGGCAGCACTGAGGGGGAGCACCCTACTGTGTACTGAATTCGGTGCCTCTAATTCCTGCCTCTGGGGACCCCCTGAGGAACCTGGCCATCGATCTGGGTACTCATGCCCTGTGTGGCATGTTCTCTGTGACCTGGCTCTGCATGAAGTCACAAGTGACATTCTGGGCCGAGTGTATGACATTCCCCTTGCATCTGGAAACAAGACAATTGCTTTAAGACAACCTGGGCCTCTGAGTCAGTGCTGGGGTGTAGGGGGGGGCTGGGCCTTGTGAGACTTGGTCTGGGTGGAGAGGACCTTTCTGGCTTCAGTCCTGATGATTTTGCTGTAGCAGGACCTGGTCAGACACCCTCCCCTGCTCCCTCCTCCCAAGCCCAGTTTCCCCTTCACATGCACAGTGGGCTGTGAGTCAGTTTCATCATCTCTGTGACAGGGGACATGAGGCATGTCCCTCCTCCACGAGGCCTTGCCAGGATTCGCAGCGGCCTTAAACTCCTTAAGGTCAGTGAGCGTACTTCCTTCCTGACTTCTCCCATGGCACCAAACTTGCCACCCACAGGGAAATCTTCTGAGTGGGATGAAGGGAGTAAGAAAAGGGATTTCTGGGTCCTTCAAGATGGAGGCAGGAAGTAGGCCCCTGGGAACAAGGCAGTGTAGACTCATCTCTGGGTCCCTCCTGGACGTGTGTGGGGCACTTTGGTTACCTCAGTGGTTGGTGTCTAATAGAGCTTCAGGTTTCTGTCACAGAGGGTGGGGACAGGATGAAGCATTTGGGAAGCGTGCTGAGTACATGTCAAATGCCCTCACTGCCCTCCTCTCCAGCCTTGGCCAGGGGACCCAGGTGCCTTGGAATTGGGAAGGATTTGGGCCCCAGGCCGCCTGAGGGGAGGGGTCTCTAGATACAGGCTCAAGTCGCCACTGGCCAGACATTGGGCGAGTGGGCTCCCACCCCCAGGCGCCCTCCTCAGCTTCCTGTATTCCCTCAACTCTCCAGCAGCTCTGTTGGGTCCCAGCGGACCCTGGGGAAGGGGCAGTGTGGAGCTACGCCACTGTTGACATGTGTCCAGTGTGTGGGAGTCCTCTAGGCAGGTGCGGCCACATTAGTGAGGGACAGTGCACAGTGGCAGACGTCAGTGGCGAGGGTGAAGGGCCAGTGGTACGCCATTTGGGATGCCCGCAGTCCCCGGGAAAGAAGAGCAGAGAGGGAACTCCCAATTTGGAAACCTGTTGGTTGCAAGTTATACTTGATAACGAGTTTAATCCCTAATTAGCAGAGAGAAGGGTTCAGAGAGACAGTACAGTGGGTAGGGCTCCTGGGAACAAGGCAGTGTAACCACATTGCGTGTGGTTGACTTGGGTTCGATCCCTGTCACCTCAAAAGGTTCCCTGAGTCCTGCCAGAATTGATCCCCGAGTGTAGAGTTAGGAGTAAAGCAGGGTATGGCCCCAAAGCAAAAGAACAAGCAAACAAAAGCTGAAAGCAAGAAAAAGAAGTTTTCGTTGCATTTGACAGATGAGCAAGTTGGTGCCTCGTAACTTGAGTTGGGATCTTGGGCCCAAGTTTGCTTTCCTTCCAAGCCTGCCCCCTTGTATTCACCACCTGCCTTCTGTGACCTGTCCTCTTCATCTTTCACTCTCCTCCACCTTGACAAATGGAGCATTTGCTTCCCTCCCAAATATATTTTTTGCCATTACCAGGTTCCATAATTGGAGCCTTCATGATTATTTTGAGAAGGAAAGGATGGGGGTGATTTTTGCTGCAGCTTGTTGTAGTCAGGTAACTTACTCCTGCTCTGTGCTCAGCGATCATTCCTGGTGGTGCTTGAGGGAACATACGTAGTCCTGGGAGTTGAACCAGTATCTTAAGCAAGGCAATCTCTCCAGCTCTCCCGTACTATCGCTCCAGCCCTAGGACCCCAGGTTTCTTTTTTTCCCTCCTGAAAATAGGGATAATAGTAGCTCTGACCTCTTGTATTGATTGAGATAATATGCATAGAATATTTATCAGTGTTAGTATTGTTAATCCTTAATATAATAATAGCTAACATCTCTGGGATATTTTGCTTACCGTGTCTCAGGCTTCTGGCTCAATGCTTTCTGTGGTTCATTTGATTTACCTTTCAAAGCAAATGAGGGAAACAGATATAAGAGAAATGAAGTGGATTATCACACACTGTGAACTTGGAGTCTGAGGCCTGGTTACGTGAGCTGAATGTGGTCAGCGCCACAGAGGACGGACATCCATGGACTGGGCAGTGTTTTGTGCAGTGCTAGTTTCTCTCCCATATCAATGTTTGAAACCATGTTCTGTGAAAGCAGGACGAGGTAACTTGCTCAAAAGCTCACAGCTTGGGGCTGGAGTGATAGTACATTGGGTAAGGCACTTGCCTTCCATGCAGCTCACCCGGGTTAGATGCCCGGCATCCCACATTGTCCCTTGAGCCTGCCAGGAGTGACCCCTGAATGCAGAGCCAGGAGTCAGCCCTGAGCACTGACTATGGCCCAGTAACAACAACAGTAGCAACAACAACAACAGCGACAAGAGCCCACAGCTTGTCATGTGAGCTCAGAACTCAGGTCCCTATTCCTACACTTCCCACCATCGCTTCAGTGGTGGGGAGGATCCAGGTGTGACCTGGTCTTTGAATAGGCCATGATGCTCAAATGGAAAATTACCAGATACATGCTCAAGACAAAAAGCTTCCGGAAAGTGTCAGGGGCAAGGGTCGGACTCTGAGACCAAGGTCCACCCAGAGGCAAAGGTGTTGCCTTGCCGACTGCGCTTCTGCCCAGTGAGCAGTCTGCGGCTGGTGTGGGGCCGCTTCCTCCAGCCTCGGCCAGCTCCACGCATCGTGGGCTGGCCCCGACAGGCCTGGCTTGACTCAAGCCGGCTTAAATCAGTAAGATCATGTTGCAGCCAGTTGGGACCAGTCTGGGCTGGATCTGCCAAGTTTCAGTTCAAGCAAGTGTGTGGGCGGACTACCCTTTGGCTCCCGTGCCCGCTCTGCTCTAGGACTCGCTGGTCGGGACATGAGTGAGAAAGCGAGTGAATTATTAACCTGAGGGGGAGCTAGTGTGTGGACCTTGGGTGTCTGCAGCTGGAGGGTCCTGGGGGGAGCTCTGGGTGGCCCAGCTCTGCCTCCCAGCCCTGCCCCCCTCCCCAGTCTGCCCTCCCGCCCTGTCCCAGGGTTGTCCCTTTGCTGTGTGCAATCCCCCCTGTGCAGTGTCTTCTGCATATTTGCCCCATTCAGTTGCCTTTTGCAGACGTAACACCACCATGCAACTCAGGAACCAGAGCCAGCCCAGGTCGTGGCTGGAACCCTCTGGGGTGGGCAACTGGAGAAGGTGCTGCTCTTCCATCCTGGGCCCCCCAAAATGATGCAACAGAAACGTTGTTCCTGAAACCCAACAGAACATGGTTCTGGTGGAGGCTGGGGAGGAGGGGGGGCAGGGGGCAGGGGTGCTGGCAGATGTGACCTGTCTCAGGTATCCTAGTCCTGCAGGGCCAACAGGTCTGGGGAACAGGTCCCCATGGAGGCTGGGCACCACTGTGAGGTGGCTACTCTGTTCCCAGCTGCACTGCTGGTGTGGGCAGACCCGGGAGCACCAGCCACAGCTGACGTTCTCCGGGGTCAGGCACCTCCAATTCAGGGGGCTGAGTGGATTGGGGGGTGGGGGGTTTGTATCTGTAGCAGGAGAGTAGAGGCGTCTAACGCACTTAATGGTCGTGCAGCGCCTAGAGGTGGCCAGGCCCCTCCTCACAAAGACCCACAGGCTTCTTCTGGTGTTTCAGCTGGAGGGAGTAGGGGCGAGGGGTGGGGGTGGTGTCTCCTCTCCTCGGTCTTCTGTCTCCAGCACTGCTCCCCTTCTGCCATGATCTCTGCTTCCTGTGCTGAAGTGGGCTCTGCTCCAGAGGGAGTCCTGGCTCCCCCATCTCTTGCCCACCACCTCCTCTCTTAAGTGAATCAGACCAGGCCCTTAGGACCCCAAACACTTCCTAACCCCCCCAAGAACCCTCATCTTTAATCTCGCTGTGGTAGGATTTGGGGCCACAAAGGATGGGGGTGTATGTGGTCCACGAGTGCTAGTTAAGGGGGGCTCCGTGGGCTGTGCCAGGGGCCCACCTGAGTCCAGAAACAGCCGAGCCTGGGAACAGCAATGCCGTGAGTGACTGTCCCCGGTGCCGCCATGCCCTGCACCTGCTGAGCCCAGGACTTCCCAGGACATGTTGAAGACTTGCTGTACAGGGCTACGAGGGTGACCCAGCCCAGGGCCTGGCTGTGCCCGGGTCACTACAACCTGACAGTGTTTTGACCTTCCCCCCCCTCCCCCCCATAGCAATGTCTAGTGACTCTTCTCAAGAGCCCCAGGAACTGGCCAATGGACTGAGCCTCGGAACTGACCCTGCCTGGGGCTGTCTGAGTCCTGGGAGTCAGGGATGCTGGTGGGGGCAGGCAGACACTGCCCTCCCTGAGAGGGAGAAGGGTCTTTGGGGGTAGTTTTTCTTCACCAGCATCCGGAGCGGACACAGCCTCAGACTCCCTTATTTGGAACCTGGCCAAGAGAGAAGGAAAGAGGAAGAAAAAATCAGAGGGATTCAGTACCATCCTGTGTCCAAAAGGCCAGCCCTTCCCTCCCACTGTGTTATTTCACTCCTAAGGCAAATGAGGCAGCTGAGATCAGCCCCATTTACAGATGAGCAAACTGAGGTTCCCTGTGCCAGGGACAGATCTCGTGCAAGGCAAGCCCCTTCCCCCCTGTACTGTCTCTCTGGCTCTGATGTGAACATTTTCTGGTCTTTCAGCCTCCTGCGACTCCTTTGCTTTGAAATGTGTGGACTTGTTGTCCCTCCCTGTCCCCCCGCGCCCCTCCCGCCTGGTTCCCCTGGTCAGGGAGGAAGTGGCCTCTCCCCGTCTCACAGAAAGGAGCATGGGGAGTCTCAGAGTCCAGCTCTGGGCAGCCCGACCAGTGTCCTGGCTTCTCTGCGGGAGCGGGCCCTTGGCAGGCCTGGGAGGAAGGGCTTCCCGCGGGCTGCATTCCTGCCTGCTGTCCCGGAGCCCGGAGTCCCCAGCACAAGCTCCCTTTCATGGCGCTCAACAAGGCCCCTTCTGAGCCCCGGCTCGGCTGTGCAAACATGCACATCTGGGCTGCTGGCTGGAGCCGGGCAGCGGAACTCCCCCACAGCTGGCCAGCTGCTCCCGACCTCCCGGACAAAGGGAGCTTTGGCCATCTGGGGGCTCCCCGGGAACTTGGGGCTCCGGGGAGTCCAGTGCCCGTCCAGCCTTCCATGGAGAGTGGGTTCCCGCTGGCTGAGTCCGTCACTCTCCTAAGGACAGGGACATGACGCAGGCAGCGTTTCCTCCCGGGGGCATGTCCTTCTGCCTCCCGGGTCGCTGCCTAGAGAACAGGGAACCCAGAGAAGGACTGTGGGTGGCCTGGGCTGCTGGTATGGGCAGAGGGGCCTCTGAGTAACCCTTTAATCTGACCCTCACCATCAGGAGTTACAGGTTTTTTTTTTTTTTTTTTGGCTTTTTGGGTCACACCTGGCAATGCACAGGGTGTGCATTGCTGATTCTACACTCAGAAATTACTCCTGGCGGTGCTTGGGGGACAGTATGGGATCCCGGGGATCCAACCCAGGTCAGCTGCGTGCAAAGCATGAACACCCTCCCCACTGTACTAGCACTGTGCTAGCACAGGAGTTAGTTTCATGGACGGGGAAGACACATCAAGTGACCATCAAAAGCAGTAATAGAGTCATGCTTTTCAGATTCTGCGTACTGCTGCTTTCCCTATTTTAACTCAGCTTCTCTGGAGTATTATTCCCCTCATGCAGACTAGGCAGTCAAGGCCCAGAGAGATTAGGTGTTGGGCTTCAGGCCACACAGCTTGGAAGTGGGAGGGCTAGGATTTGAATTCCGCTTTTTTTTTGTTGTGTTTTGTTTTGGGGCCATACCTGGCAGTGCTCTGGGCTCGCTCCTAGCTCTGTGCTCAGGGATCTCGCCTCAAGGTGCTTGTGAGGCCATCTGCAGTATCAGATCAAGCCTGGGTTGGTTGCATGCAAGGCAAGGGCTCTCACTGCTCTACTGTCACGCTGGTCCAAATTCTGCGTTCTTAATGATGATGGATACTTATAGCTTCCACTGAAGGCAGCAGAGGGGTTCTGGTTCTGGGGAGAAAAACGGGGTCCCACTTAAAGACAATCACTTCGGCAGATCTGAGAGGTCAGTCCAGAGGCTGTCTCATGAGTATAGGGGAGGCCAGGGAGATGGTGCAATGAGCTGGACCATACTGGCATGTGGGAACCCCAGGCTTTGTCCCCAGCACCATCTGATGCTCCAAGTGCCACCAGGAGCAACTGCTGAGCACTGAGCCAGGAGTAGCCCCCAAGCACCACCGGGTGCAGCCCAGAAACCAATCAACCAACCAGCCAGAGTGTAAGAGACAGTGGACTCTAGGCCTGGGTCGGGGGAGTGGAGGGCAGAAATGGTGGGTTTGGGGAGGAGAGTGGGCTGGACTAAGTGCAGGGCCTAGCTTGACCTGGCAGCCATGTTCAGGGGCAGAGCCTGGCCCCAGTGGCCTGTGGGACAGTGTGGGGTGCCGCCATGTCCTCAGCCAGCAGCAGGAGCATCTGTTGGCAGCCTGTATTGCGAATCCCGTCTCTCCTCTGGCCAGCTGTCACAGTTGGGTGAATCCCCTCTGTCCAGAGCCTTCGTTTCTCTCGCCATGGGGGAAGCATGCGCCCTTCCTGGGGAGTAAGATGGCGGGAGTGACCATGACGGGGAAGGGCAGAGAGGAAGGGCTGGAGCAGCTGTTTGCCACAGCTGGTCAATAGCATCCTTTGAGACTCCCTTCTCTGCCACGGGCGGGACTTGGGAGACCTGGGCACTAGTGTCCGGCATGTCCCCCGGTGCTGGACATGCCTTCCCGATCTGGACCTCCGCCTGCTCTGGCTCATGAGGGGGCAGGACCAGGGCTGTGCCGCAGGCAGGTGGGGTGGGAAAAGGAGCCCCTGGATTTTGCATCTGGAGTAGTGCCGCCTGGAAGTACATAACCCTTCACTCCAGCTCCTCTCAAATGTTTAACTGAGCATCTATTAATCGAGGGGCCTCACGATAGCTCGGAAAAGAGGGTGACCTGGTCCCTGTGAGTTTCCAAGGCACACTGTGCAGGGAGGAGGTGGATATGAGCAAGAAGCCAACCCGGAATCTGGTTGGCATCACGAGATGTGCTAGAAAAATAGGAAAATCCCCAGCGATGCAGCCGAAGAGACGCAGGGGGCTGGGGACACCTTTGGTGATGGGGAGGTCGGGGATGCTTAGGGGTGGTGGTGGGGGAAGTTCCCCAAGAGGTGGACAGGTCACCTGGGGTACAGAGCGAGGCCCCGCTGAGGTTCTGGGGGGCCAGGGGAGTGCAGCAGCGGGGCGGGAACTCAGCCCTGTGGTCCTGTTGGGGAGGGGGTGAACTTTAGGAGCTGTGGGAAGCCTTTGAAAGGATTAAAGCCAGGCCGTGACATAACCCTGCGGTACCTTTTAAAGGTCGCACCTGCTGCCCTGCCTCAGAGCAGAGCCGGTGGAGGGGAGAAGGCCTGGACACCCCTCTCGGACCCCACCAGAGGACGACCCTGTCGGTTTAGGCATTCCTTGCCCTCCTCGTCCAGACCGTGAGCCAGGAACCCCACGGATGGCCAGCCCCGCTAGGCTGGGCTGGAAGCTGGGGCCCCCCGGGGTGGGATGTGGGTGTGGACGTGGTTGCCTTGCCCGGCTTCCACGCGCCACGCAGGGCAGACCCCCCACCCCCACCCCGCATGGGGCTTTTGAATTAAAAAGTCTTAACTTTTTCTTTTAAATGGCAGCTCTGTGTACTGTACATGGTAATTAATACATTAGCATTTATGCAAAATACCATCACAGCCGGGCTGGTATGTCAGCTGCCTTCCTGAGCTGCAAAAATGTGAGCGCCCCGAGGTACCTCAGACAGGCCCCCACCCCTTGCACACGGCTCTCTTTGACCTATGCGCACCCAGAGTCTGCTCCCGCGGGCGCCACCCCCGCCGCTCCCAGGGCCCCTGGCTGAGGCATGTCTGTGCTGCTGTGTGTGTGTGTGTCTGTGTGTGTGTGTGTGTGTGTGCGCGTGTGCCCAGGCCGCCTGCGTTCACATGCATGCACATGTGTGCACATGCGTGTGTCAAGGGTGTCCCTGTATCTTTGTGTCTGGGCGGGTCACGTATGTGTGTCTGTGAACATGTGTGTGTCTTGCTTGCAGACCCGTGTCCTTGTGAGTGGGGCTGTGTGCACGAGTGTAGACGTGTGTGTATGGTTGTGTGTGCATGCGTCTGTGTGGTTTATGCCTGCAGGTGTTCACGCGGTGTCAGTGGCTCTGTGGGGGTCCTTCGGTCCTCTGTGGGCTCTGCTGTATGTAGTGCGTGTGCCTCTGTGTGCCAGAGGACTGCGTGTCTCTGCTTACATTGGCCTGTTCCCTTGTGTGTACCTGGACAGATGGAAATTGTGTGTATAAGAGGTGCTTGTTACAGTGTTTTCTTCTGGGCTGGCTGTCACACCCAGTGGCGCTTGGGGTGGCTCCTGGCAGTGCTCTGGGGGCCATGCTGTGTACGTGGGGCTTGAGCCCGTGCCTCCTGCCTGCAGCCTGAACTGTAGCCTTTGAGCTCTCTCCTGGCCCCGACAGTGGGTTTGGAAGGAAGTCGGAATGCAGTGGAGAGAAGAGCCACTGGCAACAGGTACCACAGGCTTAAGGTACCGCAGGCTTAAGCCCGAATGACCCTATTTCTAGCTTCGCCCTCCACCGCCCCGTGCTTCAGTTTCCTCCTCTGGATAATGGAACTGAGGAAATTGCCTTTCCCATAAGAGCAACCACAGGGTTTCCTGGGCCCGGGTGCCCTGCCAGGGACATCCAGTGCTCGGAGAGGCACCTACAAGCAGGGAGTGGCACTGTGGGGGATGGGGAAGTCTCTGAGGACACAGTTCTGGGAGGGTGATGGCTGGGCCCCGGGCAGGAGCCTGCGTCGTGAGCAGAGCTGTGTGGTGCCTGCAGGTTGGGGGAGCACGCAGCCAGGGTCAGGGGTCAGTGGAGGACATCACCCAGAGTCCAGCGGTGGTGGGCAGTGGGGCAGGCCTTTGAGAAGAAGCTGGAGGTGGGGACAGAGGGGACACTCAGGCGACTGGCCAGCGAGGTCTGAGCGGAGGCAGTGGGGGAGGCGGGGAGTGGATGACCAGTGGGTGCTGCTGAGTCGAGCAGTTGGCCTGGAGAGGGACCAGGTGCTGCAACCAGGGAGGGGCAGAACGGGCCGGCATTCACCCCCCCCCCCCCAATATGGGTGGCTGGTGAGGGGACACAGAAGGACGAAGGAAAGTTCTCTGGGACAAAGGGGGAACCCTCACACACCTTGTGGTGGCTGTCCCTGTGAGGTGCCATTCGCCCACCCGTTCATGCTCAGGCCCTGGACCAGGCACCGGGTGCCTGAGAGACTGACCCAGGTGGACAAGCAGGCGAGTCCACCCCGGCGTGAGGCACCGGGGGCTGGAGAGATGGTGGAGTCTGGAAGGAAATGACCAAGGCTCGGGAAGTTGGGAGCAGAAGGATGGAGGGGGAGGGGGAGAGATAGGGAGAGGGATAGGGAGGGGAACAGAGAGTGAGCTCAGGTGAGAAGGGGGAAGGAAGGGGGATGGAGGGGGAGAAGCAGGCCCGAGGGCAGATGTTGGGGGGCAGAGTGGGGGTACTGGTGGGGGTCCCTCTTAGGAAATCTTTTTTTTCCTTTTCTTTGGTGGTGGTGGTGAGGGAGACACACCGGCCCTGCCCAGGGCTTATTCCTGGCTCTGCACTCAGGAGTTACTCCTGACAGTGCTTAGAACATCTGGATGCCGGGGATCGAACCCCGGCTGGCCGCGTGCAAGGCCAGCGTCCTACCTGCTGTTCTTTTGCTCCAGTCTCACAAAGGAAACTTTTCTTTCCTCTTCTTGGCCCTGCCTGGCATCTGCCAAGGGATCCCTGTGTCCTGACCTGTGACAGGGGGCTAATGTCCAGCCTGACCGCTTGGGCCCATCCTCCAGGAACTTCCAGAATGTGCCATGCTCCAGGACGCCTGATTCACTGGCCCCAGTGGGTGCTCTGTGAACGGACCTTGGCTCGGGAGCCCATGTGTGAACTCAGGCACCAGGGGCACGGGGGGGGGGGGCGCAGAGGGGGGTAACTCTAGTTCCCGCATGAAGGAGGACTTTCCAGAGGAGGTGGCAGCCTGGCTGTTTCCAGGAGGATAATTAAATCTTGGGGAGGAAGTGGAGGGAAGCGGCAGGGGCAGAGCTTAGGGCTGGTGGCACGGAGGCAGGGCCCAGGGTCCATTTGTGCGTTCGAGCAGAGGGGAGGTCTGTAGGACGGGGCACAGAGCCCTTGAGCGTGGCAGGGGGTTACACAGAGGTCTGCAGGGGAAGGGCTGGTCGACCTGTGTTGGAGGGAAATCTCTCCGGGGACGGGGATGGCGGGAGGCCAGGGTCTTTGTGACTGTGTTTGGGATAATGGCAGTGCCCCCGGACTCCTTCCATTTATCGCAAGGATTGAGGCCCCAGACCTTCTAAAGATGAGGAGTTAGAAGGATGCGAGGAGCGGGCGGTGAGGCTGGCCCGCAGCCCGTGGCTTCTCAGGCTTCCAGGTGGTTCTGTGCTGGGGCAGGCAGGAGGGGTGCAGGAGGAGAGGGGGGCCGTGGGGAAGAGCTGGGCTCTGTTCACCCTTCGGGGGAGCCCCTTGGAGGAGGGCGGGCGTGGCGCCCGCTCCCCCCTCCCTCCCTAGCCGGGCGAGGACGAGGACAAGGACGAGCTCATGTATTTTCATGCTGCGGCCTGGCTGCTCGGCCGCGGCCCCAGCGCACAGAGGCTGGGGGGCCGCTCCGGGGTGGGCCGTCTCCCCCTTGAAGCAGACACTCCGCTATTGTTCAAAATGGAATTGGCCCCAGGAAGCTTGGAGCCTGCAAAAACCGCTATGAATTTTGCAAAACAGCTCTGAGGCGGGAAAGCATGTCAGAGTCAAATGCGGAAATCCCCATTTAGAAACTCACTCTGGACGGGCACGGGCTGCCTGGAGCAGAAAGGGGCCGGGGGCTGGGGCAGAGAAGCCCCTTGTGTCGGGGGAGACCCACCCCCTAGCCGCAGGGAGAGTCCCCGGGCCCTGTAGTCCCCAGACTGAGCCCTTCACATTCTCTAAGTACCTATATTTCCCCCCGCACCTCCCCAATTTGAGGGCGGCTTTACCATTCTGTTAAAAAGAATGTATGTATTCATTGCAAAAACAAAACAAAACAAAAAACACAAAAAAACCCCAAAACCGGACCATATGGAAAAGTTCAAAGAAAAATATAAAAATCATCTCAGGTTTCACCATCCAGAGATAACCACGTACCGTTTGGGTGAACATCCTTCCAGACTTGTCCTTGTGCATAGATAGACACAAATAGGTTCTCTGTCTGCTGCTCTGCCCCGAGTGCAGCCGGATGACGTGTGCTGTGCTGTCACCTGTGCCCCAACACCCCCTCTCATCACAGACACCCTTCATGTCAGCTGTGCAGACCCTCTTCCTCCCCGTGCCTGCTCTGTTTCCGGCCCTGCCTCATCTTGCCCCCCCAGGCCCCTGTGGGTGGCCGTTTCTGGGTTTCCCGTGGTTTTGCTCTTCTAAGACATCCTCGTGAGGGACATGTGTGCATTTCATTTATTCACTGACTCCTTCATTCACACCATGGCTGTTTCTTCACACGCATTCCACATAGCAGCTCCAGGGCCAGCGTGGGGGCTAGGGGTGGTGGGTATAATGACAGGGCCTTCCTTGCTGTGGTGGAGTTCATGACGCAGCGGGCGACAGGACCCCCAACCATGGATCCTGGGCAATGAGCTTCTGTCTGACGTGCTCAGACAGACACTCCATTAGCAGGTACTCGGTGCTCCTGATGACAAAGGGAGAGTTCTGGCTCCTGGTTAAGGAGAGGTCAGAACCCAGAGTGAAGGGGGCGAGGTGGGTGCTTCTCAGAGGAGGTGACATTCGGGTTGAGGCTGGTCAGGGAACAGGAGGGGAACCGGTGGTTGGGCACAGATGGGCTGGCAAGAGCATTTCACTGGGTGCACTTCTCCCCTCCCCCACCCATTTAACATACAGAAAATTTCTAAAACTACAACAAAAAAGCAAAAAAAAAAAACCTACAAAACCACAAAAAACCTGAATTGCTGGATCAAAGGGTAAGCGGAGTTTGCATTTTGTTACCTGTTGTAAATTGCTCTCCGGGAAGGGGTTTGGATTTACAGTCCCATAAAGGGGACATGGGGCGGCTGTCAGGAGGATTCAGTGAGCGGCAGGGCAGGAGAGCTCCACAGAGCCCGCTCAGACAGGAAGTGAGCCGGCCGTGCTCTCCCGAGCCGTTATTATTATAATGATCTTTGCCAATCTAATGGGTGAAAAATGATATCTCATCTTTGTTTTTAACTAGTGTATCTTTCCTCGACTCTGAAGGAGGAAACGGAGCTCTTGTGTTTGCATGTGGAGGGGGCGGGCGGCGGGGCAGGGGGAGGCGGGGAACTGTTTCTCCTAAGTCACCTGTGCCAGGCACCTCCTGGTGTTGCGGGGAGGGCCAGAGCCCCTGGCCCACTGCCTTGTCTTTACAGCAAGGCCCCGGGGCTCCGCGAGGATTGCAAGTCCCATGTGGCTCTGGGCTCCCAAGGACTGGTACCAATTAGAGGATGGTTTGGAACCCTGGCAGGATGGGCGGGATGCCCGTGGGGAGGGACGGGCAGAGAGGTGCCCCCTCCCCCCAGGCAGAATCCACATGCCATTAGGAGTGCTTAGAGATCCCAGGTGCTCCTGGATGGTATTAATGCAGCGATATGAATATTAACCGCCGGGCCATTAATATTAATGACAATAATAAACAAGTGTGAGGATTGTTTTTAAAGAGGGCTGCTGCTCCAGCTGTTGCCTCCCTTCATTAAGAAGCGTCGGAGGTGCCAGGCCCTCCTCACCCCAGACCTCCTGCGAGAGTCAGCCGCGTCCTCGTGACCTCCGGTCAGGCAGGGCCTGAGCCCACAGGGGCAGCGTCAATGCTTGGGATTGAAGGAGGGCGAAGGCAGGAAACCTGAGTTTCCAGCCCAGGCGCTGGGGGGCCGGGAAGGGATGAATCGGCCGGTGTCTGAGCAGCCAGCTGCGGAGGCTGGAAGACTGGACTCCCCCTGACCTCTGCAGGCATGAGGCCCAGCCTGCACGGCCCCATGGGGGTGCGGGCAGGGATTGTGCCAGGGGCCGGGCTCTCGTGAAGGTGGCTGGAGGAATTATCCTGCTAAAGTGGTCATGAATTATAGAATGGAAGGTGTGTGTGTGTGTTTGTGTGTGTGTGTGTGTGTGTGTGTGTGTGTGTGAGGCCCGGAATATCATATGTGTAAATAAACCGGAGTGGCGGCCAGGCATGCAAGCCAGCCACCGAACCCCTCGTCCCTGGCGCGCCTCTTCTGCCGACCCGCGCCCCTCCGATGCCAACTCACAGCCAGTGGTTCACAGCCGCCTCCTTCAAAGGGTTTGTTAATAAGTCAATGACGGAACATCTAAAGAGGAAAAATATTTCTCTTTATAGTTGGAGATAATTGTCCCAGGAAAAAAAAAAACAACAAACCTTTAATTACAACTCACATGGAGAAGGCTTGATTTGTGGGCCGAGCCCAAATGCTGAGGAGCTGGATGTAAAATATTTGTAATATTTAGGGAACCTAGAGTTTTACATAAAAGTAAACAGCATTGCCTGAAGGCACAATTTCCAGCAACACAATAAAATGTGCAGTGAATTTATGGCGGCCATCCATTAGCTCTTACCAAGGCAACGTCGCCCCTATCTGTCGTCCATCATTATAATAGAGGGTTAATGCACCGAATTTACATAAAAAAGTCATATTGTCTGCATGAATTATTTACACTCGAAGCTGTTTTTACAGCTTGGTTTCAAGCTGGATTCTGGGAGAGATTCTGCCAGTAAATTACTCTGTGGAGACCTGGGTCTATAACTGCTCGCGGAGCCGGCAATGAAAAGCAAGGAAAATGGGCAGGCCCTGGCGGGTCATTGGTGCCGCCGCCGCCCTGGGTGGGGGCTGCGGGCAGCACGGGGTTCTCCGAGCCGCGAGGCTGCAGAGGTGTCTCTGTCTCTGGGCCCGCGGCTGCCAGTGAAAGCCGGCTGCGGGCTGCGGGGCCCCTGACCACCTCACTCATGCTTTCGAGGTATCCGAGGGTGCTCCTGGGCTGAAGTCACCGTGCGCAGGGACCAGGGTCCTGAGTGGAGAGGAGCGGCGGTGTGTGTGCAGCGGGGAGCTCCCTGGGCCCTGTGCGGGCCCCCTGTGGTCCCCTTGTACAGAGAAGCAGACAGAGTCAGTGGGTGATGGCACCTACTCAAGCAGGAAGCCCGTTCATCCTCGGGGGGTTCCGGGGGAGTTGTGGCTGTGCAGGAGAGCGGCCCCCTGGGGTCACACACAGAGTCCCATGTCCGTCCCCCCCCCCCCCGCCCCCAGTCCCCGGCCCCTCTCGCCCCCCGCCCCCTGCAGTCCCTATGCCTTCTAGAGTCTGTACTGAATGGAAGACAGTTCCAGTGAGCAGGCTCCGAGTTCACGTTCAGCTCTCTTCACGTTTGGGCAGGGAGTGCTTTGGAGAACTGCTGAATGGGGAGCCCGTTTTGGAGGGGGGTGCTGGATGTCTGATTCTTCCCCACTGCACGAACCTGGCAAAGCCCCTTAACTTCCAGGCCTCAATTTCTACACCTGTAAAATGGGACCTCCCCCCGCCTCCCCAACCAAGTCCTGCCCAACGCAACAATAACAAGAGGGTCGAATGGGTCACATGTGGTGGGGGGAGGTGTGATGCTCTACAGGCAAGACCTCAGGGCAGGAGGGGGCTGCCCAGGGGAGTTTGGGGCTGAAGGCTGAGAGAGGGACATGAGAAGAGAGCGTAAGACAGAGCGGGAAGGCCAGACAGTCTGACACGGAGAAAAGAACGTCAGAGCCAGAGACTGGGAGAGACAAAGGGCAGAGAGAAGGTCCCAGAAGGGGAAGGAAGTGGCGAGGGCAGAGGGGAGGCTGCAGCAGCCAAGCCTGGGAGTTTGGCAGGGTGGCTGCCTCCTGCTGGGCCCTGTCTTCCAGCCAGGTCCAGAAGAGCAGGGGTTCCGTGCCCCCCAACGCCCCCCCCCCCCCCCACCTCAGGGGCAGCCACAGCAGGTCCCAGGGGCTGGAAGGGCCTCCTGCTGGGAGCTGCTGCTTGCACCTGCCTGCTGGCCTCTGCCCCGGCTCGCTCGCTAGACCACCACGGAAGGCAGGGGAGCCCCCGTGCCCAGCCCGTGAGGGTGGGCTTTAAGCCTGAACCTGGTTTCCTTGCCCCAGAGAGGCAGAGTTTCAGCGATGAGTTTTTCTGGCTTCCCAGTAGCGGCCATACACATTTGTGCATAGACACACACCAGTGGTGCTCCTGGGCTCCTGTGTGCTGGTGTGTACCTGCCAAACCATGCTCCCGTGTTAGGCCTGGGGGAGGGAACTGTGGCTGGACAACTGGACTCCCGGAGTGGGTGGGATGGTGGCATGTGGACGAGCAATGTAGAAATCGCAAGAAACTTTTCACGTCGCAGCATCACGGGATGAAGAAGAGGGGATGTGTGTGGCCCTGGGCGCACACTGCTGGCTGGGGTCCTGGTGAATGCTGAGGTGGAGGGCGCCTGGATGGGGCACTGGGGTATCATACAGAGCTCAGAATGGGGGGCTGGCCTGGCGCGCCCTCCCCCCAGCTCTGGTCATGGGCAAGCTGGTGCCCCTCTCTGTGCTTCCACATCTGGGGCTTTGGTCCTCCAGGTTCTCTTTAGTCTCTTGGGGTGACCTTGGGTGCTTCTCGGGAGTTTGGTACGTGGGGCTAGTGTCTTTGTTTGTGAGTGTGTGTACATGTTGTATGTGCACTTTTCACAGCCAAGAGGAAACTGTTCTAGGCTTCAGTGCCTAGATTTGTATTGTGAGTTTGTTGAGTCTGATGTGTATGTTGTGTTGTGAGTTTGAGTTGCGCTTGTTGCGAGTCTGTGTGAGTCCAGTGTGAGAGCGTCATAGTAAGGTTGGCAGATGATCTAGTGGAGTTTTTTTTTTATAATTTAGTGGAGTGAGGACATGAGGTCACTCTTGCTCAGTGACCACTCCCCACTTCCAAGGTCTTCATTGCTTTGCTCTAACTCTGGTTCCCTGGTAAACACAGTATTTGTCATCTACAAATTCTTTTTTCCTGTTTTTTTCTTTTCTTTTTTTTTTTTTGCTTTCAGTGCCAAATCTGGCTGTGCTCAGGGCTGACTCTTGGTTCTGTGCTCAAGGATAACTCCTGGTGGGCTTGGGCTACTACATATGATGCTGGGGGATTGAACCCGGGCCAGTCACGTGGAAGGCAAACACTATCCTATATGCTCTCTCCAGCCCACTACTGATTCACTTCATGCTTTCTCCCTGCCCTGCCAGAATGTAAATGCCAGGAGGACAGGAGTTCGACTGCTTGTGTCTGTGACTCTGATTAGAACAATCTCTGATGCACAGCGGCATTGTGGATGTGGCACTACAAAATGAATAAACAACTTTGTCACCTCCTTCAAGATGTCTCTTCAGTGTCATTTTGTTGTGTTTGGTTTTGGGCTCCACCCGACAATGCTCAGGGGTTATTTCTGGCTCTGCACTCAGAAGTCACTCCCGGGGGGGTTTGGGGGACCATATAGGATGCTAGGGATCGAGACCTGCTCACTCACATGCAAGGCAAGCTCCCTACCTGCTGTACTATCATTCCAGCCCCACCTTTTATGTTTTCTTGTTTGTTTTTGTTGCAGTACCAGGGATCAAACCCAGGCCCTCCATGCAGACCCACTCCCCACACCACCTCTGACCCTAGGGCCACTTTCCCCCTTGGAAATGCAGTGGGTCATAAAGCACCCTTGGGCACCCAGCCTCTGCCTCCACTGAGGTGCACAGCAGAGGGAGCAAAGGAGAGAGAAGTTACTGTGGGGAAAGAGTGTTGCTTCTCTCTCCAGGAGCAGTTTTGCGGGCGTTCTCAGAACAGAAGAGCAGATTTCAGGGTTCGGGAAGGGGGTGGGTGGAGAAGATGAGGAGAGTAGGTTCAGGCAGCATTTGGAGGAAGAAGGAATAAACATCTTAGCCGGAGGAGGCAGTGGGGTCCCAAGACTGTTTCCCCCACGCCTCTCGCCTTGTCAGGGGTCCCTGCTGTTTGACAGCTGAGACACGCCTGCCGTTCTCGGTGTCAGGGAGAGTCTGGCTTTGTGTGGGAGCGAATACCAGTGGCGGAGCTGGACTGCCCCCGGCGGAGCTGCGGAGCATGTGGGTAACTTCCTTTTCCTCTTCTCTTCCCCGGTCCTTCCTTTGCCGCCATCACTATTGTTGGGAGCAGGGAGCTGCATGCGTGCTTGACTGCAGTACTTATGTGTTTTCAGTTGCTCACTGGGGAGTTGGGCTCCAACCTTCTAAGTCTTGGTGCTTGGTCACATTCTGTCTGTACTGGAGGATCCCCTCAGTACTCACTCAGGTTTTTGCCAGGGGTCCAGTGCAGCAGGGCCAGAGACCAACTCTTCCCCTTAAAAAATGTTTTTTTTTTTTTTTTTTTATTGGAGCGATAGCACAGAGGGTAGGGCGTTTGCCTTGCATGCGACCAACACGGCTGACCCGAGTTTGATTCCTCCACCCCTCTTGGAGAGCCTGGCAAGCTACTGAGAGCATCTCGACTGCACGGCAAAGCCTGGCAAGCTACCCACCACGTATTTGATATGCCAAACACAGTAACAAGTCTCACCATGTTACTGGGCCCGCTCGAGCAAATCGATGAACAACGGGAGGACGGTGACAGTGACAGTGATTTTAGGTTGTTATGATAGTGTTAGTTTATGGTATTGATGCACAAAGTTACCGTACCTCAGCACAGCCATTGTGCCCACGTGTCACCCCTGGTGTGGTTTCACCCCTCCCTCCCCCTCCCTCCACTGTTTGTTAGTCAGTTTTGTAATCCCAGGCCAAGACTTGGGCATTGATGTTCTCTATTGCCTATTTTTGTCTGAGATCTTCTGGTATCCTTCTCCCTCTGACTTACTTTGCTTAACATGATGCCCTCCAGTTCCATCCAAGTTGCGGTGAGCTGCATGATTTCATCACTTAGCTGCATAGTACTCCATTGTCTAGAAACACCACAGTTTATTTATCCACTTACTTCTGATTGGGCACTTGGGTTGTTTCCAGATTCTGGCTAATGTACTAAGTGAGGAACATAGGAATACATAATATCTATTCAAATTAATGTTTTTGTGTTTGGGAGTAGATGCTGAGAAGTGGAATTGCTGGGTCATCTGGAAATGCTATTTTTTTTTTTGACAGAGGTGTTGGGCCATGCCCAGGGATGCTTAAGAATACTCCTGGCTTTGTGCTCAGGGATCCTTTCTAGAGGGTTGATTAGGGGATCAGTGTGGTGCCAGGGATTTGATTTGGGGTTGGCAGCATGCAAGGTAGCACCTCACCTCCTGTGCTATTCCTCCAACTCTATTATTTTTTTTGAGAGGTCTCCACACACCTTTCCACACAGATTGAAGCAGGTGACAGTCCTACCATCATATCCCTACCGATGCTGGTGGTTTCTGTTTTTTTTTGATATATGTCATCTCAGTGGTATGAGATATCTCATTGTTGTTTTGACTTGAATTTCCCTAATAATAAGTGATAATGAACACTTTTTCTTATGCCTACTAGCCATCTGCTTGTCTTCAGGGAAGTGTCTGTTCATCTCCTCTCCCCATTTTTTAAATGGGGTTCTTGGATCTTTTATTGTTGAACTTTGTGAGTACTTTGTCTATGTTGGATATTAACTTGATCTGATATATTGAGTGCAAAATATTTTCTCCCATTCAATAGGGGATCTTTATATTTTAGGTTTTTTCCCCCACACCTGGTGGTGTTCAGAGCTTACTTCTGGCTGTGCACTCAGGGATCATTCCTAGTGGGCTTGGGGTACCATAGGGGGTGCTGAGGATCAAACCTGGGTTGGCCGTATGCAAAGCAAGTGTCTTACCTGCTGCACTCACTTTGGCCCCAGGAGTCTTTATATTTTAGTCCCAGTATTCCCCCCCCCCCCCCCCCCGGCTAAGCCCCCTGTTTAGGCTAGCAGTGTAGAAGATGTGGCCTCCTGGAGACAACATGGTGCCAGAGTGAGAGGGAACTGGCACAGTGACGGCAGAAGGTTCTAGAACCTCTCAGATGGCCAGTCTGTTGCTTTTTATTTGGAGGCGTGTGCCTGGACCTATGGCCTCGCACACTTGAGGCATATGATCTACCCCCCCCCCCCAGCCACCACCCCACTCTCTGTAACCTCTCTGAACCCCATTTTCTTCCTAGGCAAAAAGGAGGCGCTTTCCTTTCATAGCTGAATGAAAAGCCTCAGCTCTTATTGCCACTCTTTTGTTGTAGTTTAAAAAACAACCCCAGCCCAAGGGCAGAAGGGGTTCTTGGTTGCCTGGTGAAAGCCGTCCCTCCTGAGCCTGCACGCACTCTCCAAGTCCAGTCGGACGGCTTAGCTTCCTGGCAGCTGGTGAGGATAGTCGACTTGTGGGAGTGAGAGAAGCCCATCAAGTGTCCACCGGGTTCTGGGCATTTCCTGTTCGTGATGGTCCAGCGGGTGCCCAGGGATGACAGTTGTCCGTTTTACAGATGAGCTGCGAGTCTCCTGGAAGCTGAGCCCGTGGTGCTGGGATGCTCCCATGGGCCTGTCTGACCATTTTTGCCATGTCCCCGCTGCCTTGTGTCTTTGCGGCTCTTGAAGATCGCTGTGAACAGGCCGAGGGGAGCCCACGATGCCTGGACAGCACTCAGGGAAGGTCACAGAGTGGAATCAGGTCAGTCCTTGGAGGGCCTTAGATGCTTTCATGGGGTTCTGCCCTGTTCTGACCCACATATCTGCTGAGGACTCCGGAAGGTGTGGAGGGCACACCTGGGACCACAGGAAGTGGTAGTTCAGAGAGAAGGATGGAGACCACCATTAAGAGCCAGGGGCTGGAAAGGTCCCCAGAGCTGGCTGCGAGGTAGCAGATTCATTGGAGGAACAAATGACTTCAGTGGGATAGAAAGTCATGGGAGAAATGCTGCCTCCCCCTGACTGGGGGAGTGACGGGGTGAGGGCTGAGAGACAGCTTGCCTTGCACGCGGCCAACCCTGCTTCCGTTCCCAACACTACAGATTCCCTCTAACAGAGCTGCTAGCTCAGTAAGCCAAGAATTGCCTGGAGGGGCCCCTGGATCTCCTGAGCACTGCTTAGAAGGCCCCTTCTCCTCCCCAAACAGCACCTGGAAGAGGAATTAGGAGTTGAAGTGTCCTAAGTTCAATAGGAGTCAAAAGGCGAGATTGGTTCAAGGGAGGGGACCATCGTCCTGGGCCCGCTTGTTCTAAGTCCCCGAAGTCTAGACTGTGCATATTCGAAGTCTGTGTGCTACTTGCTGTCTTTTCAGCTTCCCCCCATTTTTTTTTAGGTTCCAAGGGGAGCAGAACTCAACCCCTGGATTCCATGCTGATCACCCCTCCAGAAGGACTGCTTTGAAGGTGGGAAAGGAAGCTTCCTTTCAGCAGCATGTCCAGGACCCCAGCTTTGGGCTGAACCACCCACATTTGGGGAGAGGAAAGGTGTGGACCCTGAATGTTCTGGAAATGGGCAGGATTTGGGTGTCACCTCCTCTTCTCAGCAGTCTCTATCTCTCCCCAGAGCCCTTGACCTGCTGGACAGTTTCACCAGGGTAGGCGGGGCTGGTCCTCCCAGGGACACGGGCCCTGCAGCTGATCCCCGGGGGGCAGAACCCCTGCTGTGGGGGCACTGGGCTGGGTGGGGCCAGTGCAGCGGGGGGGGGGGGGGTCTGTTCCCTTCTGGAAGCTGAGGGAGAGGAGCTGGGGAGCTCCCCTCTCCTGCCAGACTCACAGCCACTCTTTCCCGAGAAACACGGGACTGCCACACTTCCACTCATTAAATGCTTCTTTTCCTTTGAAATCTGCTTTTGTCATTCTCCCCACCAACCCAAACGGAAAAGTAAGACGAATGATATTGAAATAATTAAGGCATTTGCGATAGGAAGGTTAAAGCAGATTGTTGGGGGTGGGGAAGGGGGGTTGGATGTGTCCCACGTTTTTGTACACAGGCTGCTCAGAGCCTGTTGAGGAGGGGCTGAAAAAAGTGCTTGCGGATCTGCCCGGCTCCTAGCCAGAGCAGCCCCCCCGCAGAGTCCTGCGCTCTTGTGGAGAGACAGTGGGGACGAGACCTGCCATTTCTCAGGAGTCCCCTGAATGCCAGGCCTATGATTGGGTGAGCTCCTCCCGGCCCTGGGCATTGGACCCATTTTACAGGCAGGAAGGTTGAGGCTCAGGGTGATTAAGGCTGGCCACAGATAGGCAGACTGAGCTGGGGCTGAATGTCCATCTCTCTGTCTCCGAGGACCTGCTCTGTTACCTGCGCAGCTGCCAGTTAGCTGGGGGTGTGAGGTGGGAGGATGTCAAAAGGAGAAGGAGGAGTGGAGAGAAGACAAGAAACATTTGCCGGCATGGGAGCGTGTGTCCTGATTGGCAAGACACCACAGGGCACATTGCCGAGAGTAAGCACAGTCGCAGTGGCTGGCTTCTGACCAGTCTGAATGGTGGGTGGAAAGGAAGGAGTTGGGTGTGGATGGAAAACAGGAGGGCCTCCCTGGAGGTGGAGGGCTGCAGGAGCTGAGTGGAGGTGAGGCCAAGGTCTTGTCTCTCAGCGTCAGCCCAGAGGGGACTGTCCTATGGAGGTAGCCAGGGTGTGAGGAGGGGAGCCGGGTCGTGATGCCTGTGTGGACTGATAGGGCTATTCTAGCTTGTGCCTGGGGATTCTCCTGGCGATACTCAGGGGCCCAGGCAGTGCCCGGGGTAGAACCCAGCCTCCTGCATGCAGAGCTGGGTCTCCGGCCCGTCAAACTCTCTCTCTGGTCCCAGGTGTCTGGACCTTGTCCCGACTCTGCCAGTGACTGTCTATGGAGCACTGTGACTCTGCCAGTGACTGTCTGTGCAGCACTGTCTTCGAGGGCTCGGGATGGAGCCGAGAGGACTCGATTGGCTGCTTGAGGGAGGCGAGGGGGAGGGAAGCGCCACGGATGGATTTTTGTTTTTTCTAAAGGATCACACCCGGTGATGCTCAGGGGTCACTCCTGGCTCTGCACTCAGGAGTTACTCCTGGCGGTGCTCAGGGGACCATATGGGATGCTGGGAATCAAACCCGGGTCGGCCGTGTGCAAGGCAAATGCCCTACCCGCTGGGCTATCGCTCCAGCCACCACCACGAACGGATCTTCATGGAGACCCGACACATCGGAGCCGGAGAGGGTGTCTGGGAAGGACGGCGAGCCCACAGCAAGCCCCATCTCAGGTCTGGGGCATCAGTCTATGCAGTGGCCTTTCCCTTTCTCTTTTCCTACTTTCCTCTCCTGGCTCCCTTCTGCATTTACTCGGGGCCAGGCACAGCTGGATTCTCCCTCAGGGAGCTCAGGCAGTTCTTCTTAGGAGGAGCCTCTGTCCGAGGCTCTTCCCTTCTGTCTCCCTCCCTCCAGGAGTCCCCATTCCTTCCATAGTGGGAGGTCAGGGAGGAGACCACCCTCCCCCCGGCCCCAGCCCCATCATCTCTGCTTTGGGGAGTGTGAGGCCAAGGCAGGGAGAAAACCCGAAGAACCTGGATTCGGCTGCAATGGATTTCTGTCGGCCCCACCTGTTGAGTGGGCTTAGTGGTCCTCAGCCAGAGACCATCCTCCTCCTTCCTATTTAGGACATCCCTCGGCAGCTCCAGATTGACCCCCCCGCCAGATGGTTTCCACCATGGAAATGAGCAAATTAGTGACCAGTGCCACAAATTAGGGATTGTTTTTCCCTCTAGGTTGCTGGTTGGTAATATTTCCCATCATGCCCCTGCTTCCACAGTGACAGGATGCCCGATGCTGAGCATGGCCTCTCGGTGCCCGCATATGTGTGTCGTTGGCACACACGATGAGCTAGCCAGTGTTGATTTCTTTCCTGTATACAGGAAAAGCTGCTGATGCTTTTAAAATTTTTTTTTAAATGGTATGTTTTTAGGGTTTGGGTCACACCTGGCGATGCTCAGGGCTTACTCCCGGCTCTGCACTCAGGGATCACTTCCAGCGGTGCTTGGAGGAAGATCCAACTCAGGTCTGCTGTGTGCGAGGCAAGTGCTTTATCTCTATACTATTTCTCCATCAGTTCCCCTTGTTATATTTTTTCTTTTTGGGTCACATCCGGCCTTGCAGAGGGGTTAATCCTGGCTCGTGCACTCAGGAATTACTCCTGGCGGTGCTTGAGGGACCATACGGGATGCTGGGAATCAAACCCAGGCTGGCCACGTGCAAGGCAAACGCCCTACCTGCTGTGCTATCGCTCCAGCCCTGCCGTCCCTTACTTTAAGGAGTCTTCCTAGCAATGTATGGGGGCCACTCCTGGCAGTACTTGGCCAGCCAGTACGGGATGCTCCGGTTTCGGACAGTGCCGTTCTTGCGTGGGCCACTGTCCTGCCCCCTGGTCTCCATGGGGGCTGGACTCAGAGGGCACAGATCTGGGAGGCCAGTGGTTGTAGGTTTGAACTTGGCCTTGCCTCCTGCCCGCTCGGTAATAACCCTGAGCCAGGAATTTAATCACTGTGCGTCTCATTAAGGCACCTGTGAACCTCGGCAGACCGTGCGTCCCTCAGCAGCTTGTTGTGGAGAGGAGGTGAGGTCATGGGCATGTGGGCGTGTGAGTGGCTGGCGGCGAGGCCCTGGTTTCTGCCTGGCCAAGGCGGTCTCCTTCCCGGGAAGGTCCAGTGTGGACCTCAGTATCGGCTCTGACACGGGACCCAGGAGAAGGGAGGGGCTGGGGTGCTGCCCTACTGAACCCCATGTGTAGGAGTGCAGTGGAGGGGTGCTCCTGGCTTTCCAGGGCTCCCTGGAAGAGCTGCAGATCAGCACCGTCTTCAGCTCACTGTGGGTGTCGGGGGACAGCGGCAGTGGCCTGGTCACACTGATTTTACGGCCATGGCCACTAGCAGGTGAAACCCCAAAGTCATGTGAATTTTTTTAAAACGTTTTTTTAATTTATTTATTGAATCACTGTGGGAAAAGTTGCAAAGCTTTCAGGTTTAAGTCTCAGTTATGCAATGATCAAACACATTTCCCTTCACCAGTACTTATTTTTCACCACCAAGAACCCCAATATACTCCCCTGCCACCCCTCCCAATGCCTGTGAGGCAGATGAATTCTACCTAACACTATCTACTTTTATTACATTCATTATTTCGACAAAAGATGCAACATTATTGTTACCTGGCCAGGTCACAGAAGTCTTCAAGACTGCCTCTCTGGCAAGAGAACTTGCTCCATACTTTTGGGAGGAAACGTTTGAAATTGAAGTGAGGACCAGAGAGATAATACAGCAGGTTGAGTGCTTGCCAAATACTAGTAACAATGATGGGTCTCATTCTCCTAACTCTGAAAGAGCCTTGAATTTGGCACTTTTTAAAAAATATCTCAGGGCTACGATGAAGGAGACATTACTGGGGCCTGCTCGAGGCAATTGACGAATAACAGAATGGTCGTGAGTGCTTGCTTTACATGCAGCTGGCCCAGGTTTCATCCCTGGCACCTCCAGGTGGGCTCCTAAGCACAGCAAGATGTGGCCTAGAAACCAAGAAAAAAAATCGAGGTGAAGTGGGAGAAAGGAGGTGGTGATGGGTGAGTTACTGTGTCTTCAGGTCAGATCAGGGCTGGGGGTTGGAGGAGGGTTGGGATATGTGGGTAGAGCACTAGCTGCAGAGGTTTTCTGGGCATTGCCATCTCTGGCTGTGTGACTATGGGCAAGTCACCTAGCCTGCCTGAGTCTCAGGCTAGCTATGAAGGTCCACAGCCTGGTTTGTAGACTTTCATCAGTCCTGAGTACTGAGGGGGAAGAACAGCCCTGGGCCTATACAAGCAAACTATGTACGGCCGTGTTGATTGCCCGTTGACCACAGAGCCAAGTGGGAGAGGACCATTTATCAGACTCTGGGGCTTGTGTTGGGCCCTGAAGCCAATTTGCCAGTTTCCCAGGAAAGTGGAGAGAAAGAGGTTACAGTGCTCTTGAGGCTGTCTTATACCCCATCCGTCTCCCAGGTGCTGGAGGTGTGGCGGGGCTCTGTGGCTGAGCCCTGATTGGCTTCCTTGTTCAGCACACTCCCGCCCCCCATGCACCTTGGCACTTTGGTTGGTGCTAAACTAATGAGTACATATAGGGATTGGTTCAGGTTGGTCCAATCAAATGGAAATTTGGGATTTTTTGTGAGATGGTTGGGGAAACACTTTATCTCAGTGGTCCTCAGCGAATGCCTAGTGGAGTCACCTTGAACAGACTTGAAAGTAATGCTCAGGGGTTACTCCTGGCTTTGCACTCCTGGTGGTGCTCAGGGGATCATATGGTAGTCTGGGAATCAAACCCAGGTCGGCCGTGTGCAAGGCAAATGCCTTACCCACTGTGCTATTGCTTCAGCCCCCAGACTTGAAAATATTGATGCCTGGGTCCTACCTCAGCAATGATTCTGATGTCATGACTGTGGTCCAGCCCTCAGCCATGTTATTAAGGAATATTAGAAAGACATTTGGCATTTGACCTTCAGGTGATTCAGATAAGAAGGAAAGTCTGAAGCCTTTGCTCTAGTGGGACTTAATTAATGAAACAGGCAAACAGTTTCTGGCAGGCATCTGGTGACTGGGAACACGCCTGAAATCACTCTCAGTCTGGGAGGTGGGAAGAATCTAGAGAACTGTAGGCAAATGGCCTGCGAGCCCTGAGAGACGGAGCCTGGGCCTTCTGGAAGTGTGCTGGTTTGTTTTGGGCCACACCTGTGGTGCTCAGAGGACCTTTTGTGCCAGGGATTGAACAGGGCTTGGCAACATGTGAGGCACGCTCCTTAATCCTAGTACTATCTCCCTGTTCCTGTTTTGTAAAGTGAGCTAAGAACTCCACTTTATTCAACAGTTTTGGTGCTATTTTTTTGGCATTTCTTTTCAACTCTAAGATGAGGCTGATAAAGCCTGGAGTGAAGCCCTTCTTAGTGTCAGGAGACCTCTGTGTGATCATGGTCTTGGCTGGAGTAAAGAGTGGTCGTGGGGCGAACTGGGCAGTGCAGTAGGGGCTCCAGGAAATGAGGTGCAAAGGAAGTTGGGGTTGAATAATGAAAAGATTTGACTCCGGTTGAAGAATCTGGGCTTGATTCTGTAGGCAGTGGGGCACAATGAGAGATTTGTGAGCAAAGGGGAGGGAGTTGTTGAGTGACTGAATGTCGTAGTATTTTAAAAAGTCATCCTAAGGGTGGAATGTAGGTTGGGTTGGCAGAGAAGTTGGGGGCTGAGACTTAAGAAGAAATCATTTACTGATGCTGTACACAGTGTACTTATTATCTCTCCTAATCCTTACAGTCTCTCTTTTTCTTTTTAAAAACCGGATTTCGAAGATCTTGAGGACTTGGCCTA
Organism: Sorex fumeus; assembly: GCF_029834395.1. NCBI lineage: Eukaryota > Metazoa > Chordata > Mammalia > Eulipotyphla > Soricidae > Sorex > Sorex fumeus. Next base: position 53,020,182 of record NW_026606104.1, read on the forward strand.
TTGTTGGTAAATGGCAGTGAGGACACGCACATAGGTCACCACATTTCACATCCTGTCCCATCATGCCTCATGTTTGTGATGACACAGGCCACGAGTGAATATGGGCCAGACCAGGACAGTGGAAAGAATGGAACAAGAGTCAGTAGAATGTTGAAATTCTAGATGTGGTCTATTTAAAGGAAAAAACTAGGCTAGGAGAGGTAGCTGTTGTTATCCATACTTTTAAGAAACATTTTCCCCTAGCTTGTAAATTGTAATTAGGTAGAAAGATAAAATAGAAAATAGAAATATTGGGGAAGGGAGAAAATAGTGATGATTTTCAGATAAAATGATTATCTGGAAAGTCAAAGACAACTGTTTTTTTTGGGGGGGGGAGGGAGACGCACAGTGGGCTGTGCTCAGGCCTTAGTCCAGCCTCTGCACTCAGGGATCACTCCTGGTGGGCTCCAGGGACCAGCGAGGGTGACAGGGATTGAACCCGGATTGCTAGCATGCAAGGCAAATGCCCTACCAGCAGTGCTATCACTCTGGCCCCTGACAAAGACAATTGTCTGAAAATAACAGCAACAGTAAATAGCGCTTAGTAAAATGGCCAATAGCAAAAGCAATCTACAAAACCTAATAGCGTCTCTGCTTACAGAAGAACTATCTAGAAGGCAAAATAAAAGTTCACTTTCACAGTGTCAAGAGGAAAACATTAGCACAAACTGCCTGGTGCTGCCTTCATGAGTAACTGGTAGCACCTTCCAGGAGGGCTCAGCGAGGGTGCAGGAGAGGAGCCCCCTGGGAGGACAATCCAACACTGTAGGTCCCAAGTTTCCCCCGGGACTGTGCAAAACCCACCGTAGTCATCCCCAGAGGATTCATTTTTTCCCCCACTTTGGAATTTGAGAAAAAATATAATCATAAAATTGATCTGGAAGAGTAGAAAACAACACTGAGTACTCAGGGAGTGCCTGAAAAAGAGAAATGATCATTATTTACTCCATCAGATATGTTTTATATAAGGTAAAAGGTAAAGGCCCTCCCGTTGATCGTCGATTTGCTTGAGCTGGCCCAGTGACGTCTCCATTGGAGACTTTGTTGTTACTGTGTTTGGCATACCGAGTACATCACAGGGAGCTTGCCAGGCCCTGCCGTGCGGGCGAGATACTCTCGGTAGCTTGCCGGGCTCTCCGAGAGGGGCGGAGGAATCGAACTCGGGTCGGCCATGTTGGCTGCGTGCAAGGCAAACGCCCTACCGCTGTGCTATCGCTCCAGCAAAATCGATGCTTTATATAGAACCCCAAATTTAGGTTTTATTATTGCAGGTGAGGCACACCCAGCCAGTGCTCGAGGCTTACACCTGGCTCTGCACTCAGAAGACCGTATGGGATGCTAGGGATTGAACCCGAGTTAGCAAGGCAAGTGCCCTGTCCTCTGTACTATCACTTCAGTCACCCCTTCCCCCAAATTGAAAAGTCTTATATAAGACTCTATAGTTGATAGAGGGGCTGGAGCAATAGCACAGCGGTAGGGCATTTGTCTTGCACGCAGCCAGCATGGCTGACCTGAATTCGATTCCTCCGGAGAGCCTGGCAAGCTACCGAGAGTATCTCGCCTGCATGGCAGAGCCTGGCAAGCTACCCGTGATGTATTCAATATGCCAAACACAGTAACAACAAAGTCTCCAATGGAGACATTACTGGGCCCGCTCGAGCAAATCGATGAACAACGGGAGAACAGTGACAGTGACAGTGATAGTTGAGAGAGACTTGGGTCCACTTACTGAAGGGCATTTCATATATAATAAAATGGCATTTCTGAGAACTGGTCTTCAGCAGGAAGATTACCATCGGTAATGGTGGGACATAGAAAGGCAGGGGGGCAGTGCTGAGGAAAGTGGACACTGATGGTGGATATGGTGCTGATATGTTTCATGGAGGAAAATGTATCATTAGAAGTATTATAAACCATGGTGCATAAGGCCCCTCCCGTTGATCGTCGATTTGCTCGAACGAGCCCAGTAACGTCTCCATTGGAGACTTTGTTGTTACTGTGTCTGGCATATCGAATACTCTCGGTAGCTTGCCGGGCTCTCCGAGAGGGGCGGAGGAATCGAACTCGAGTCGGCCATGTTGGCCACTTGTAAGGCGAACGCCCTATGGTGCATAAAAATTAAAATTTTATTTTGTTTTGGCCACACCTGGCAGTGCTCAGGAGTTACTCCTGGTGGTACTTGGAAGATCCATATGGGATGCTGGGACTGGAACTTGGCGTGGCCTCATGGAAGGCAAGTGCCCTACCTTCTGTACAATCTCTCTGGCCCCAGCCCAAAATTAAGTAATTAAAAAAATAGTGTTTCTATTGAGTCAGAAAAGTATGGGATACTTTAGAAAGGGTGTTGGGGTAAAATGAACCCACCATTACAGCATAAGTTGGCTTTCTACCTTATTCCAATTTGATTAAGCCATGAAGGCCAGAGAAATAGAAACAGAAATGAATATTTCAATTATCTTAAGGTGAGAAAGTTTCTTCAAGCATGACTGTATCCAGAAATCATTAAAAAAGAAAAAAGGATAAATTGGGTATCCTTTTAACGAAAAATTTAAATACCCTGAAGCTCATTGAAGAAATAAAAAAGAAACAGGGGAACATGGCAGATGAAAGTTTAATTTCAGGGGCCGGAGCGATAGTGCAGCAGGTAGGGCATTTGCCTTGCACAAGGTCGACCTGGGTTCAATCCCCGGCATCCCATATGGTCCCCTGAGCACTGATGGGGTAATTCCTAAGTGTAGAGTCAGGAGGAACCCCTGAGCATCACCGGATGTGACCCAAAAAAGAAAAAAAAAGGTTTAATTTTAAATATACAAAGAATTCACAGTTCTTTAGGGAAAAGATAAATATTTAAAAAAATGTGATATTAGGGCTCAAACAGGCAATGCACAATAAAGGTAATTTCAAATGACCAGGAAGCACTAGAAGATGTTCGTTCATTCATTACTAACCTAATGGTGCCAGCAAAGATGTGTTGTCCTCTGTGCTCTGTCGGTTGGACTGTGCACTGAAGTTCAGGGTTGGTGGCAGTTTAGGGAGCCCTGGACACCCAATGAGAGAAAGGACTCAGTGGCACTTTCGCTGCGGGGCCCAGGGGCCAGGAGAGGCGGCTTCCCCCTTATTGCAGTGTTCTCTGCAGTCCTATATTATAGGGACAGTTGCAGAAATGAACGGAAGTCTATGTGTGTGGATATTTATCTCAACATTGTTTACGAGAGTGAAATTTCAACAACATTCTAAACCATCCTTAGAGACCCAGTTACAGTACGGTACAAACATACAATGAAATACTATGAAGTAATTAAAATAATTTTTTGTCGAGCTCTATTTATTGACATAGAAAGATGTCTGTGACATATTGTTGAGAGAGAAAAGCAGGTGTCAGTGAGAACAGTATGTATAATACAATCCCTCGTCTATAAAATTATATACATAGATCTCTATGTGTATATATGCATAGAGATATGTCTGGAAGGCTGTTCACCAAAATGCTAGGAGTGATTATATCTGGGCGGTAGGAATTTGGGCGATTTTCACTTTCTTTTTCATACTTTTAAGTATTTAAAAAAGAAGAGAGAGCATACTTTTCCATCTGAAGAAGTAATAAAGCTGTTTTCATTTTGGAAGTTCAATATTCCATATGAAGAATCCGCACATGAGTTATTTAACTGATGTGGGTAAAGGGTCAAGAGACGAGGCAAGAATTTGGCTCTGGGGCCTGGCAGGGTTTTGAATGGTGTGTCACAGAGCAGGGTGGATTCTGGGGAACAAGGAGGCATGAGGCTGTCCAGGCTTTGCCTTGTGGCAGTGAAGGGGGTGGGGGGTGAAGGGGCTTTAGGAGGCTAATCAGAGAGGGACAGGTAGGGGTGAGAGTGGTAGAGCCAGGAGGGAGGGGCTCTTTGCCATGAGTCAGTGAGCCCCAGGCCCAGAGTATGGGTATATTTATGAAAGGGAAGAAGGAATAAGGTGGGCTGTGGGGAAGGTGAGGGACCCTGTGGGACCTCAGAGTTCCGTGGAAGGTCTGCGGAGGGAAGTTCTCTGCAAAGGCCAACTTTGTCTTGCGCTGAGACCAAGGAGTCGGTACAGGACTTGACAAATAGGAGTTTGTTGGGGTGTTCGCAGAGTCCTGGAGAAGTGGAGCTGGTCATCCAGGGGCGGTGTGTGAATGGGGGAGTCAGTTGGAGAAAGGGGGCTGCATCTTTGGGGAGCAGATGTGAATGAAAGGGAGAACTGTTGCCATAATGCTGTTACGTGTGTCTGTGCCCAGCACTGGTCGGTAGGTCTCTCCTGTCACTCTGCTGCTTTCCCCCACCCGGTCAGGCAGCCCCTGGCAGCGCGTCGGACTTGGCCGGTTTGATGAAGCTGCTCTCCGTGCCCGGGCTTGAGCGCATACTTGGAGGATGATGAGAAGGTGGGCAGGGAAGGGGTGACTAAAGGCATGGCCAAGAGCAGGCGCTCCTTGGGAGCGGGTGTCCATGCCCTGGATGGCTGGCTGCTGTCTGAGGTGACCCTGGGCAGAAGGATGCTGTGACCGGCCTGTGTGTGAGTGATGGATGAGTGGGTATCTACACAGGCACGTGGGGGCTTGCTGTGCCCACCCCCCCAACTGCAGTCTAGGGGAGGCATTTAGATTATTTAGATTATTTGGCAGATAGGAGGCCGCTGGGCCCTCTGGGGCATGTTGATGTGTCAGTGGGCTCCTGGGAAGGAGGAAACGGCTCTGCTGGACCCCGAGGTCAGTGCATATGAGAGCAGTATGGGGACAGTTTAGGGGGGGTCACCTCTAGAAAAGAAGAAGGCTGGGGAGAGCCTTGGCCCCCTGCTCCATGAAGGAATGTGTGAGGGAGCACAGTAAGGAGCAGACATGGGCTTTGAGCTCCTAAGTCATGGTCCCTAGAACATGTTCCCAAGGACCCTTCCCTCCTGAGCGGGCTCCCTGGGGCAGGGCTGGTTCCCTGCCAAGCCCTGCTCATGCCCCTGGTCAGGGCTCTAAGATGCCCTGAAGTGAAGACATCACCCAGACTTGCCCCAAGCTTTATCAACCCCAAAACTTTTTTGACCAAACCCCAACATGCCTCTTGTAGGAAGGTGTCTGGTCTGGCACAGGTTGTGGACAGGGCCCGAGTGGGGCTGTTGATGACAGCCAGATTTTGGCTGAGGTCAAGGAAGACCTTTGTGGCAACCGCAGATGCTCTGTGAAGGAGGCTGAGAAGGGCTGACGCATGGGTGGCCCTGGCAGGGTGCTGCTGAGGTCTGGGCTCCCGGAGACGGCTCTTTGACTGCCTACAGGTGGTTCTGCTCCCTCGGAGCTCGTGTCTCTGCATACGCAGCTCAGGAATCCTCGGGAATCTGGAAATGAACAGTCTGCGAAGGTAAGACACGAACACATAAATATCCTCATTAAGTCCCAAATACACATCCCAAACTTTACATAACAGGAGCAGCAGCTGGAGACGCCCACAGCCCTAATTGCTTTGCTGCTGCAGGAGAACGTCCTCTCTCCAGCTCAGCATCTCCCATTCATTTAGGTAATTATGGGGGGAGCCAGCTGCGGAGGGCCAGTGGCCGGCGGGCAGGCGGGCGGATGGGCACCTCTGGCGTTGTGGGTGCACCTTGGGGACGGCGTGAGCGGGAGCTGCTCTCTGCTTTCTTCCTGGCCAGTGGGCTGTGAGGATGGGTGTTCTACTCAGCGGGTCTGTCCTGCTCCTGCTGAGGCCCAGACTGAATGACCCGACAGGAAGCTTCACTTCCCAGTGCTTGACTGGTCGGCAAAGGGGGACGCAGGAAGGCCCCAGGACCCGTGCAGGCCTAGGAGAGGAACGGATGAAAGAAACTAGCTCCGTTCCATCGGGCTTTCTTGGACTCTCCATGGGCTGGGGTGCTGGCTACTCAGTCCATCAGGCCCTGCCCTCTAGCCTCACGCCCAGGGAGGAAACAGCCGTGGGCACTTGAAGGCAGACCCCAAGGTCAGCAGGCAGTGCTGAGAGGTCCTGAGCGTTGAGTAACTGACCTGGCGCTGGGAGCAGGTGAAGACTTCTGAGGAGAAGTGATAGTGGCCTTGGCAGAATGTGAGCAGAGGGAGAGGGGGAGAGTTACCACAGGCCCACGGTCCCTCCTGCACACCGGCCCTGAAGTGACCACGTGTGCCTCCGCGCCCCAGGGCCTAGTAGCTGTTCTGGAGTCTTGAGGCTTCTCGAGAATTCTCCCAGGGCACCCCAGCATGGAGCTCTCAGCTGGGAGCTGGCCGGGCGCCTCCGGTCCCAACTGGCCCTGGAGGGGGGTGGTCTGCCTGAGGGGGTGCCCCTCTTGGGAGGGGCCTGGGGACAACGGTGCCATGAGCGCCCTGCCCACCAGGCTCTCTCACCGATGACGAGTGAAACTTTTCTGCCTGGTTCTCTCCCAGCCTCAAGTGGCGGCTCTTGGGCCGGAAACAATGTGCTTTCTCCACGCCTGGGAGTGGAAGTCAGCAGTTTGGCACCGTCTGGCTGGCAGCCTCCACCGGCTTCCTTTGGCACTTTATTGGCAAAGGCGGTGACATTTCTTTCAGTTGGGTGGGTGGAGCTGTTATGCAAACTCGCGCTCTCCTCATTCGCCAGATGAATATTCATGACTCAGGCAATCTGTGGCAGCCAGACTTTCCTGCGGGCGGCAGCTTTCTTCCCTTCCTCTCTCTCTCCTTTCTCCTTCTCCCATTCCCAGCAATTTGGAAAGCTGGAGAGCAGCTATATTTAATTTACAAATACAGAGCTATTTAGCTTGCCTTTTGAGGTGCAGGCATGCGGGGGTATGGGGGGGGCGTGCTGGGGAATGGCAGCCGTGGCTGGGCCCTTTGCTCCCTGACCCTGGGCCTTGGGGGCTGCGGAGGCCCGGGGGTCCTTCTGAGTCTGGCAGCTGGGTCCCCGCGGGCCTGCAGGCATCGCAGCCACCCCAATCCCCCGCCCCTTCGCTGGACAGGGGGTCAAGGAGGCAGCGAGCTGTGCCTGCTAGGTGCGCCGGCCAGACCCCACCACTGTGTCGGTGCTCCCTGCCACCTGCTGCTGCCACCCAGGATTGTACCCAGCCCCCCAAACCCCCACCCACATTGGCTCTCCAGCCATTGCTTTTCTGGGGAGGGGTCTTGCCCCTAGTGGTGGTGGTGGTGGTGGTGGTGGGAGTCCGCAGGGAGGCCGCTGTTTATTTCCTCGGAAGTATGCTCCTTCTCACTTCCTTTGTCTCTTCCTGCAGAGGCCCCAGGAGCCTGACCGAGGGGGTCAGCGTTCCCGGAATTTGCCCGGGACGTGCTCGCGTGTGCCTGCGTGCGTGTGTGTAAATATTTACGCACAGCTTCAGGGACGCTGTGTGCCTACATCTATGTTCAAGTGTCTGCGCGTGTGTCTGGATGTGGAAGGGCGTGAATGTGTATGTGGCGGCAAGTCTGGAACGCCTGCATGTGCGAATGCGCCTCTCCAGGCAGAGCTGCGTGAGCGGCGCTGCTGCCGGGCGCTCCTGGGGGCCGAGGCGCATGGATGGGTGCAGCGGGGGGGGGGGGGGCACCTGTCCACATGTGCATGCATGGAAGTGTGCCTTGGAGTCTGCGCGAGAGACCGTGAGAGAGTGTGTGTGCATGGGGGGGCGGGTGAGAGAGAGAGACAGAGAGAAGGAGAGACAGAGACAGAGAGATGGAGACAGAGAGACAGAGACAGAGAGAAGGGGAGAGAGAGACAGAGAAGGGGAGGGAGAGAAGGGGAGAGAGAGACAAAGAGAGAGGCAGAGAGAGAAAGAAGGGGAGCGAGAAAGGGAGAGAAAGTAAGGGAGAGAGAGTAAGAGAGCGAGAGACTGGGAGAGAGAGAGAGAGAGTTGCTTCCTGACCTCCATTCTCTCCCCAACCTTCTCCTCTCCAGTGAGGTGGAGGGGGACAGTCCCCCCACCCCGCCACCCAGCTCTGGCAAGTGTTACAGATTCTCTCCAAGGATGGGAACAGAAGGCTTCCCAGCACACAGCGTCCCGAAATTACTTATTCCCCCCCTTGTTCCATCTCATCAAAATAGCAGCATTGGGCTCACCCGCTCTCCCTGCCCACCACTCGGCCCCGGGAGGCAGCGGGGAGGGCCGGCTGGTGTGAGCCCCTTTGCGAGCACCTTGTAGCCAGAGCCAAGGAGCTGTCTTCCAAGCCTCCTCGGTCCACGGCCCGTGCTTCAGTGGCAAGAGCCAGCTGCCTCCCTGCCTGCCAGCAACTGCCAAGCTCTTCCAGAACCCACACCCAGGCCCGGCCTCATTTACAAATATGCAAATTTGCATCTTTTCTGGTATGCAAATGGAGACATGACAAATATCTAATTAGGGTCAAAAGAAGCACTCAGAACCAATTAGTTGTGGGGTCGGTTTCTTCCTGGGCCTTCCCGCTCCCCTCCCAGACCGTGTCTGCATGGGGTCTCCTGTCCTGTTGGGCTGGGGCAGTGAAAAGGAAACCCAAGTTTCTGCAGGAGACCTAGTTGTGCTTGGACTCCCTTGCTGGAGCCTCAGCCCCTTCCTTTGGGCAACAGGACAATGACAGTGAACGCCTGGCTCCTATCCTCTAGACCGGGGGTTGGGGGGGGTCCCAGGGCATGGGAAGCTCGGATGTATACTGCCTTTGAAAACCGTGCTCAACATTCCTCCAATAGGCACCCCGCTTGGCCTCTTCCAAAATGCTTCTGCCCTTGATTTCTATAATCATCCCGCCCCGCCCTCGGAATTAGATGAATTAGATGTAATGACAAGATGGCAGTGCACGTCGGCCTGGGTGCCAGCCCCGGCCAATTAGGAATGGCTGCCTGGAGTTGTGTGCTTAAAGAAGGTTCCGAGGCCAAGTCTGGATTCACTGAAAAAGCCGGGGATTGAGGCGTGTCACCTGCTGCCGGGTGGGATCGGGTGGGCTCTGGCATCTTGATGGCCAGGAAACGTGGGGGATGGGGAGCAGGAACTGGCTGCACCCCGGCTTCGCTGCCCGAGCTCAGCTTCTGTGCCCAGGATGAAAACCAAACCTGTCTCTGGGTCCTCGGAAGGCTGAGACACGCACGGGAAGGGTAGGCCAGATCATTTTTCCTTTGGGAGGGGACGTGGCTCTTGCACAAGGCTGTGGGGATCTATGACCCCACTGCAGCGTGAACCCCCCTGGACTGCAGTGGAGAGGACTCGCCTCCATGCAGGCCTGCGGGCTCTTCTCTCCGCCACAACGGGAGCTGGGCTCCCCTCCCCGCCCCTGCACGATGCCCCAAGCAGGCAGACACAAGCCCGGCTGGCCGGGCTCCACTCCTGGGTGTGAAATTTGGCTGAGTCGGCACCTGGGAGAATGGGGCAATTGCCATCCTGGAGCCTGGGGCCTGGGCCAGGGCCAATGGGCCCATGGAGGGATGGTGGGAGGGCTGAGTGCCAAGGAGCCAAAGCAAGGCAGCTGGCGGGAGCGGGCAGGGAAGAACCTGGCTGGAGGAGAGTTAGCTCAGGGGAACTGAGAGTCAGGGCCTGAGCTCCGAGCAGAGCCAAGGGTGTGTGTGTGTGTGTGTGTGTGTGCGCGTGTGCGCGCGCATGCATGTTGTGACTGCTGGCAGTGTGTGTGCATGTGCGTGTGTATGTATGTGTGTATGTATTTGTGTGTGGTCCTGAGTATCCTTTTCAGTGCATGTGGTATATGTGTTTGTGGTGTGTGACTGCTAACAGTGTGTGCACATGTATATGATATATACGTATGTGTGTATATACATGTGTATATGTATATGTTTGTGCATATATATGTGTGTGTATGTGTGTGGCTACTGGAAGTATGTGTGCGCATGTGTGTATGTATGTGTATAGATATGTGTGTATATACAAGTGTATGTGTGTATATGTGTGTGGCTGCTGGCAGTATGTGTGCGTGTGTGTATCTATGTGTATATGTATGTGTGTATATACATGTATATGTGTATATAGTTGTGTATGTATATGTATGTATATGAGTGTGGCTGCTGGCAGTAATTATGTGCATGTGTGTGTATGTATGTGTATATGTGTGTATGTATGTATGAGTGTGTGTATGTCTGTGTGGATGTGTGTACATATGTGTGGGTGTGTATGTGTGTATGTGTATGTATGTGTGTGTATGTATGTATGTATGTGTATGTGATGTGTGGCTGCTGGCAGTGCCTGAGCACATTGGCTCTTGGCATCCTTTGTGCCTGTGTGTGTGGACACCTCGGGACATATATCTCTAAAAACATGCACATCTGCATCCCATCTCGGGTCTGGGTGGTCCCTGGAGTGGGGCGCCCCTTGCCCTGTGCCTGCCCCCCTGGGGGAGACAGTGCTCTTCCTGGTGTGTGTGTGAGCGCCTTTGTACGTGGACCTCTCGGTGTCCATTGGTGCACTCCCAATGCCCTTGCAGGTGAGGGCATGCTGCTGCCTGGCTCACCACCCATCAGGGCCAGTGGACATGAGCCCATGTCGTTCTTGGGGCATCCATGCAACATCACTGTGGTCCTGAGTCTCCTTTCCAGTGACTGTGAGTTGGGCCCAGCGGAATGTCTGCCCAGGGACCCATGTGGGTGCTTGTCTCTGGGGCTGTGCTGTAGATTAGTGCGTTTCTGGCTGTGCACCTCTACTCGCGAGAATGTTAGTATCCCCGTTGGGGTGCAGACCCGGCTCTATCAGGTGAGCAGGAGGGGGTCTTCCATGTGGCTGCTGAAGTTCCAGGCCTCCCAGGATCTTAAATTCTGTGGCTGGGACCTTTTGGGCCCTTCTGTGTGTTCTTAGTCACCAGCTTCCCCTGATCTGATCAGATTTGATGTTTCTAGAAAAGGACTTGCCTGCCATTTGGGACTTAGCTGCTGCTCCTCACTCCTTTCCCATCTCCTTTCCCTTTTCTGTTCTTCCTTCCCGTTCCCTTTTCTTTCCCCGTCTTCATCCTTCTTTCCTTCCTTTCTTCCTCCTCACAACTCATTTGGACAGACCCGAACAGAGGCCACACTGGCTCCTGGGTTTTTTAGATAAAAGTCAGTGTCCCTCCTGGCAGCCCCGCGCCCCACCTCCACAGTCTCCCCATTGCATTTTAGTAACCGCTTGGAGCAGTCCAGCATGAGAACCAGGGACGTTTCCTCCTCTTCTTTCAGGAGCCCCCCATCTTTCTCCCAGGCTTCCTACCTCCTGGAAGCCCTTTGGCTGGGGCTGGGGGCACCTCTGCGCCGAGGGGTTGCTTCTGTGGTCACTGGGTCTCTGCCGGCTGTTCTCCCGTCTTCCTGTCTGCCTGGGCTCTGCTTCAGCCTTCACTGCCTCCACTTTCCTGCTCAGTGACCCAGATCATCCCCAGGCAGCTCACCCTGGGGCTTCTCTCACATGTGAGCTGGGAGTGCCTCTCCCATCCTGGCTTAGGGACAGGGTCAGCGGCATCCCCGTGTGCAAGCCCAAAGCCCCAGCAGCGCTGCCCACGAGTGCTGATGGATGAGTCTGCTGAGACCCAGGAGCCCTGGCTCAGATCTCGCAGCTATCAACTGCCTCCCCTCTCCTTCCAGTCTGTTCCCTCTGAGGAAGATTTGGGATTTGGGATGGACGGGAAAAATAAAAAGATTGATTAAAAGTTGGAAACTGTAAAAATGAAAATAAAAGCCACTCCACACCCACAAGTACCAGGTGATCTTTAATGTAAAGAGGAAGCCCGTTAAGATGACATTTTAGGGACAGTTCCAGATTAGCACACGGGTCTCTCCTGGTGAGTGTCTCGACTTTCTCCGGAATCTGGGGGCCGTGTCGCACTCGGCATCCTGAGAGCAGGCAGGCTTTGAGGTAGAGAAGGAAGAAGCTGCGCTGCAGGTGTGAAGAAGCCCGGGGTCACTCTCACGGCAGCCTGCGCCCTGACCCTCCGTGCTCTCGGCCCCGTGGGGAGAAGGGTCTGTATACACGCACCTTCAGGGAGCAGTCGGGAGGAGTGGGGAAATAGAGTGTACAAGGTCCTAGGTACTGCCTAGCGTGTATCCCTCAGTCTAACCGCTTCCATCTCTGCTGCCACAGTGACAGGCTGAGTGCGTCTGTCCCCCATTCCCCAGGGGTCTATACTGCAGCCAGAGTGGTCTGGTGACGAGTCAGGTCGTGCCATATGACTGTTCAGAGCTATTGTGGCTCCTATTGCCTCTGGACTGAGAGCTGAGGTTGTCACGGTCACCTTTGGGCCCTGACACTGTCCTGGCGCTGCGGCGGCATCTCACTTCCCTCCAAGCGCGTGGCCCTCTCTGCTGTGGCGCCCGGTGCCAGCATCATGCCAGCCTCGGGACCTTGGCACGCGCTGTGTGATCCTGGCTGAGAGACTCTCTCCCGGCTCTCTTCAGGGCTTCCTCTGCTGTTCCCTTCTGGCCTTTCCCCAAAGGCCAGCCTCTCCCAGAGGAACCAGGCTCTTCCTGACATTATTTTCTTGGCACACAGCACCTCTATTAGACCCTCCTCTGCCCTGATTTATGGCCGTTTACAGCACAGTTCTCTCCAAGAGCCTGGAAGACGCCTCTTGAGAGCAGGGGTTTTTGTCTGTGCTCCCACCATCTGGAACGGCGCCTAGCCAATCAGGAGTGCTTGGGGAACCTTGCCTGAGTGGGCTGCTCTGCGCCTCCCAGAGAACCCGGGCCCGGTGCTGCTGTGTGCTAACTCGGGCCACCAGGCCACCTCTGTTCCGGAGTGGTGCTTCTGGAGGGCCTTTGTCCCTTCGGCATTCTTTTCTCACTGAGCTTGGGGGTGGACTGGGGTGGCACCTACCCTGGGTCTGGCCCTGTCGGGGCAGTCCAGGGGAGGCTGGTTCTTGATTTCGGACCTAGTTTGAGAGTCGCGGGTGCTGCTTCCCGCCACCCCGGTCTCCATGCCTAACGGTTGCCGTGTGTCCAAGGCGACATGTCCTGGGTGGGCTCCCACTCATCGATGCCTGTCTGTGGGAGGGGGGCCATGCAGACTGAGGGCGGTGGGGCGGCCAGGGTGGGGAGTGGAGGAGGCAGAGACCCTGGTGGAAGGGCAGCGGGTAGGACTGCAGAGGGCTCCCTGAGGCCAGCTCTGTGCTGTATGTGTGTGTGTGTGTCGGGGTGGGGGAGTGGGCTGGGGGTGTCAGCAGCTGCCTCACTGCCAGCCGGTTGAGCACTGATGGAGGGCCTAGGAGTCAGATGAACGAGACCCCTCAGGTCCGGAAGAAAGATGACGGTGAAGACGGGGAGAGGGCCTGGATTTGCACACATCCTCAAAGATCGGAAGAGGGGGGCCATGTCCAGAATCTCCACACACCCAGCACGACCCGAGGGCACCTTTGTCTAGATTTTGAGGACAGAGTTCATTTCTTTCTCTAGCCACTGGCGGGGCTGATGGGTCCTTCCCAAGCAGTGCTTTTATTTGTTCAAAAGAAACCCCTTTTGGGTTTTGGGACACGCCTGTGGTGCTTCTGCCGGGCTCTGTGCTCGAGGCTCACTCCTGGCAGAGTTTGGGAGGGGACCGTATGGGAGGCTGGGGATGGAGTCCAGGTGTGTCAGGTGCAAGGCAAGTGGCCTCCCTGCTGTCCTGACTCCCTGGCTCTCAAGCAGTGTTTGGAGTTGTGTGAAATGGAGCCTGACTGACAGGGGGCTCATTCTGTCTCGTTCCCATTCCCCCTTAGAGGACCCCCATCCCCTGGAAAGCATCCCCGACCCTGCCCCTCCCCACATGCATACACTTGGAGGTGGAGCTGGAGTGCTGGAGCCTGTTTTCATGGGGGGCGGCGCGGTGTGAGGTGCCAGGTATAGCCCACCACTCCAGGGAGCAGAGTCTGAACTCTGTGTGGGAGCCACAGGGAGTGGAGGGTGGGGCTGCCTGCCGGGTGTCGGGTGCCGGGAGCACTTCTTGGCAGGTGTATGCTGAGCTGGAGGAATAGGGCTCAGGGACTTGGGGGTCAGGACGGGGCTGGGGTGGTTGGTGCTCAGGAGGGAAAATGGGACTGATGGAACTCGAGATCCTTTGAAGGTGAATCTAGAAGGTTCCCCAGGCTGCCAGAGCTTTCTCCTCCATCACTCCCAGCCTCCTGGGACTTTTGCTTCTGCTGGTGCCAGCCCGCCAGGCCCCCTGCATCAGCACCGTCTCCAAGTCACTTTTTCAATGACAGTGGGCTTCGGGCTGGGGAGACATTGGAAATCCCGAGCTTCCTCCCTGAAGCCGGTCCAGGTGGGGCTTTATAAATCACACAGCGGGATCTTTCCCTGCCAGCGAGGGTTCCCAGCCACCCCTGGAGGAGTCGCTTCTCTGATCCCAGTCTTTGAGACCAGGGCTGCCATGGGTGGGCTCCCCCGACCCCAAAAGGCTTGGTCTTTGCTCCCGCCTCCGCGATGGCAGAGATGGTTCTGGAACCTCAGAAGCTGATGCTCCCTCCGGCTGCCGGCAGCAGCGAGGCAGTGGGAAGGTGGCCCCGGGCCCCTTTGACAAACACTTCGTGCTTCCCACCTCAGCCTCCTCGCTCCGTGGGCGGGGAGCCGGCACTGGTCTATTAGCTTTCTCCCGCTGTCCCCCGAGGGTGCATTTGTCTGTTTTGCATTTTTTCCAGGCTGTAGTTAGACACCTCCTGGTCCTGGGGGGAGTGCTGCAAAGAGAAAATGTCAGGGCGACACGCCGCCGAGATAACATTAGCGAAATATCAAGTCCTTTATGATGTCAGGAGGGATTCCTTCCCGCCGCTGAAGCTGCCTAATGACATCATAAAACAGGCCTGCGGCAGCCGCATCCTCCCCAGTCATCAATCAGGCCTGTCTGTGGAGGCCCCAGCTCCCGGGGTGGGGGTGTGTGCGCACAGGCCCCAGCTAGCATGGTGGGGTGGGGGTTGGGGTGCAGGATCTGAAACTTGGTGGAGGCCCCAACAAGGCAGCTCTAGGTAGAAGGGCTGGTGTGCCCATAGCCCTTCGAAAGGTCAGCCCCCCCCTCCCCAGGCCACCTGCCTCCGAAGATTAGCTGGGGGCTGGGTCAGGGATAGACTTGGCTTCTGTGTCTCCCCAAGGCTGAGAGAACTGCCCTGGGGCAGGAAGGGCTCCCCAGGAGCTTTTGTTCTGCCTGGAGATTCTCAGGGGTTCCTCCTCTGGCTCCCTTGTATGCAAGTATCGTCAGCCGCGTGTTCAAAACTCCATGGGGCGTCAGAGGCAGATGGAGGAGTCCTCCGACTCCTTGGTGGCAGGTGTGGGCTGCTGCAGCAGTGTGTATGCATGCCTGTGTGCGGGTGCACGTGTGTGTGTATCTGTGTGTGTACGCACGTGTGTGGATCTCTGGGTATACACGTGTGCGGGTGCATGTGTGTGTGTGTGTGTGTGTGTGAATGTGTGTGTACATGTGTGTGCAGGTCTCTGTGTGTGTATCTCTGTACACATGTGCGGGTGCATGTGTGTGAGCATGTTTCTGTCTTGTGGAGATGCTGGGGTGCCCCCTTCCCACCTGCCTGTGTGTGTGCCGGAGACTCCTACTTCACCCTGAGTGTCCCTGTGTGTACGCACACTCATGTCAAACATCTGTAGTTGCAAGCAGGGAGATGAAGAAGGGGGGTAGGGAATCCTGAAGAGGGTGGGGGGGGTCTCTGTGAGTGCTGGGGCATGGGCCACTTCTCTCGACTCTTGGGTGAGAGCTTCGAATGTAAATTGATTGGAATCACCTGGGAGGATCTAAAATCCTCCCTGGGCCCCAGGGGCCTCTCAGAGAATCACACTGGACTCTCAGGAGCTGGGGGGCCAGAAGGGAAATTTTTAAAGGCTCCCCAGGTAATTCCCAGGCATTGTCTTCCAAGTGTGGCCCCTGAACTTGTTCTGTTGGCCTCTTCTGGGGAATTCCTAAGACCTGCAGGAGATCAGACACACTCCCTATCATAATCTGCACCCCCCATCTCTATATATTTGAATTGATTTACAAAGTGTTCCATGATTGAGTTTCAAGCATCTTCCAATCCCAATCCCTTCACCAGTGTCCACTTCCCTTTACTGGGGTCTCCAGTTACCCTCCTACCCCTCAGCCTGCTGTCTGGCTGGCACCTTATTCCACCCCCACCCCAGGCACTATGGTTTATAATACTAGCACTAGAATTTCATGCATGTGTGACACTCCACCACCTTTCAGTCCCCCCCCCCCCCCCCCCCCCCGCCTCCCAGCCCCACAGTGACGACTTCCTTCTGGCACCTCCCCACACCCTCGGCAGCAAGCTTCTTACTGAAGTCCACATCTCATGGTCTTCATTTCTATGGCTTTTGGGCGTTCCCCCCCCCCACCCCCCCGAGTATGTTTCTTTATATCTTGCATAGGAGGTTTTATTGTGTTGTTGTTGTTGTTGCTGTTGTTATTTTTGGGCCACACTCAGTGGCACTCCTGGCTTACTCCTGGCTTTTGCACTCAGAACTCAGAGGATCATATGGGACCCTGGGGAGAGAACCTGGCTCAGCCACGTGTGAGGCAATTGCCCTACCCACTGTACTCTCTCTCTCTGGCCTGCACTCATTTGTGTTTCGATGAAACTTTAGAGAGAGGAGAGCAGGCCCGCTGGTGGGCTCAGAGCTCAGTGTTTCTCTTGCAGAAGGTCTGGGTGGGGGAGGCCTGGGAATCTACATTTGTTTCCCCAATGTCAGTGTTGGTGATTCTGGGAGCTGCATCTGATAGTCACTGGCTGAGCCATAGAGTGATGGAGCTATGGGGGCATGAGCGTATTGAGGGTGTGAGGGAGGCTGCAGTGGGCGGGGAGAGAAGGTCTCGGTCGCTCTAGAAGTACATGTGCCCCCCCTTCCCCTCGAAGAGTAGTCAGCCATCACGTTTCCCTGATTTGGGGTTCCGTGTATGGATGGGGGCGGTAAAGAGAACGGAGCAGACACCAGTCTCATTCCCTGCTGGCATTCCCCTGCCTTTGGATCACCTGGTGACCCCCCTCCCAACCACCCTGTCAAGAAAAGGGACTCAGGGATGGGGCTTTTTCTGGCCCCCAAGACCCCCAGGAAATGCATACATTGGCAGTGGTAGGGCTCACTGATTAGGGGGACATCATGCATTCCATGTGCCTGGACCTTCCCTGTTGGCTTAGCTGGCCCTGAGGGTGGGGTAGGAGGCTGCTGAGGGTGTTCCCCGAGGAAGCCCTCTGGGACCCCCTGGCTTTCTGTGAGGAGTGGGACTGGGGGACACACAGCTGCAGTGGTGGCGGGGCCGGTGGGGTGGCTGGGGTCAACCTCTGGGGCGGCAGGAGAGGGGTCAGCAGTGGGGGCGGGTGTCTGCGGGCTGGGCTGCTCTTGCTCCCCGGTTGTGGTGCCGTGTTCCGGCATCTCCCGGGCCTCGTGACCCGAGGCTGGGGAGGAGATAGGGATCGCAGGAATACCAGAGGTGTGAGGCAGCAATGACCTCACCCAGGGTGTGCCGCTCCCCCAACCGCTTGGCTCCCAGGCACCCGCAGGCCGGCTTAGACAACAAGCCACAGCCAGCTGTGGCCCCGCGTCCCTACGCACAGGGCTGGACGGGAGCCAGGGCTCAGCCCCTGGGCTGCCTGCGGGCACACGCTGGGGGCTCAGGGAATCCCAGGCTGCCTCTGACTTCTGGGGGGATGGGGGAGTGGGCCGTGCCGGGGCATCTCGGGGAGCAGCATCTGGGGCTGGAGAGAGCAGTTCAGGACTGGGCTGAGCACCCTGGGCCTGGAGCGTGAGCCTGGCATCCTGTCTCAGCCTGGGGAGGGGTGAAGTGGCAGAGGAGCCTCCACTGGGTGCCAGCCAGCAGTGCCCCCTGGAAGCCCCTCACAGACCTGTCCGGAAGAGGTGGGAAGAGCAAAGTTTTCAAGCTGAGAGGGTCAGAGGCGGCAGGGCCCACAGCCCCCCGCCCCCTCATGGTGCTAAGCAGATGGGGCTGGGGGCTTGGCCCTCCGGGAGCTCCGGGATTCCTCACAATCCTTGGGCAAGCTCTCCGCTCTGTGGCTAGGGCAGCAAGTGCATCGGGCAGTGGGCAACAGCCCTCGGAGCTGGCCTGGTGCGCCCTGTGGGGGCTGCCCGCCCGGGCCCCTCCTGCGTCCCACTCAGTCTTGCGGGCTCCGTGCGAGCAGGCTCGGGTCCTTCCCACGCCTGCTCCCCCCCGCCCTGTCGCATACAGCGGGCAGCCGCACCCACTGCAGAGGCACCCACACTCGGGCCCGCTGCCTCCACGCACACCCCACACCCACACTCCTGAGCAAGCAGGGGGCCTCACCCACGTCTGGGGCACCAGTCGTACGCTGGGGACACTTGTCTGGGCATCAGAAAAGAGCAGATGCTGGGTCTGGGAGTCGCCAGCCTCCTTGGCCTGGACTCCCTGTCTGTGGGCCCAGAGTCTTGACATCAGCAGGACCCATGGTTTCTGCCCAGGGCCCAAGGCACCCACCTGCTCCCCTGGGCCCCCTGGGGACCTGCCTCATGATTCAAGCAGCTGTCCAGAGACCCTTCTCTCCAGGGCCCTCACGCCCGCATTGGTTTGTTCTATCAGCTGAAAAGAGAGTTTAAGGAGTGGATTGGGGGCTGTGCCCACGGGTAGAGCACTTGTACACCGTGTATACTTGGATTCTGTCCCTGGAAATACATGTGTGCAAATACACCACACACACACACACACACACACACACACACACACACACACACTTGGGGTTAGAGAAACAGCACATCTGACCTGAGTGCATGTTACATATGGGAGCCCGGGTTCAGTCCTTGGCATCTTATGGTCCCCCAGGTACTTCCTGGTGTGATCCCAAAATACAAACCAAAGAAACCCAAAAAGGAAGGTCAGAGCCAAATCCTGGATGGTGGCAGAGCCTGGCTTTGTCATCAGGCACTTCTGCAGCCATAACCCTCTTCTTAAGGGGTGACTGGGCCTCTCTTGGTGTGTACTGACAGAACACAGTCCAGAGGGGCCTCAGCCCAACCCTGCTGTGAGGACGGGAGAGCTTCCTGGAGGAGGAGGCAGGGAGGTTTCTGGGAGGGCACGCCAGGGCCCCCGCCTGGCTCTGGGCTTGACACCCTCAGCTTAAGCCTCCAGGGAGCTTCGTCAGAGATCAGAAATCAGCTTCGTGGGGGAAATTTCGCAAATTCCCAGCAGCCTCTGGCCCCACCTGGCGTGGGCAGGCTCCAGCCTTTTCTCAGGGGCTGGGGCCTGGGACCTCCCATACTTTGGCTCCCTGGGGCCCTCCACGAGGACCCCCTGAAGCCCCTTGCTCTTGTTGCCTGGGGGGGTGGGAATGGAGCCCTGGGACCTCTGGGGTCTTTCCTGCCCGCTTCAGTGCCAGGAGCCCCCCTGGCCCCCCTGTGTCCTGCAGGCTCCCTGGTCCCAGGACCCCTCTCCAGCCCCAGAGGGCTCAGGGCAGGGCCTAGATCTGTCCCAGAGCTGCAGCCGGGACCCTGGCTGGAGCAGCGAGGTGCGTGTCCCACCGCACACTGGCCCCGGGACAGGGGGGCTCAGCAGCCTCCAGCCTGGTTATCTGATTTGGGGGCTGATGGGGTTTCTAATGGAAAACAATATGGTAATTTCAGAATGTTCCTGATTAGATGAAAATGATATTGCATCAAAGTTACTTCCTTAATTTATTCAGAAAATAACAAGAGAGAATTCTCTCCTAAGATCCTTAATTAAACCCCAGCTTCCCCTGCTCTGCTGAGCTCCAGGTGTGGGGGACAAAGGCAGCTCTGGGCCGAGTCCCCCCCACCCCATCAGGCTGCCACCCAGACTGCATGGTCTGGGCAGGTCCCCCCACTCAGGTGCCCTCTGCCTGGACAGAGGTGGACAGCATGGGGAGACCCCTCCCACTGCTGCCCTTCTTGTCTCCCCAGCCCTCACCTGGGGTCCTCAGGGGCCGAAAGACTCAGCAGCAGGGGTGCAGAGCTGGACACACAGGGTTCCTCAATAGGGTGAGTGACAGATGTGCAGGGAGGTTCAGTGTGTGGCTGAACTCTCTGAAAAGCCTCCCTAAGGGGAACTCGACGGGGTGCGAACTGTCTTGTCATCTTTCAGGGGCGTCCCCTTAGCTCACGTGCCGGGTTCCAGGGTGCCATCCTCATCCCCTCCCCTCAGCAGTGGAGGTGCCTGGGAGGGCCCTTGAGAGCTCCAACTTTGGATGCTGGTGTGGCAGAGGGTGAAGAGGAACCCCAGGGCCCTCGGTCGCTGTAGGGACCTCCCCGTGCAAGGAAAGTTCTGAGGATGGGGAGGTGACGGGAGATGGAGAGGTGGGGGGAGGCGTTATGGGTGTGTTAGCACTCGTGTGTGTGTGTGTGTGTGTGTGTGTGTGTGCGCGTGTGCGCGTGTGCTTGCACGTACTGCAGTATAGCCGCAGGGAGCAGGTCTCTGAATAGATCGTTTAGTCCCACACTGCATTCGTTACAATATTGATGAGATAAAAGCAACCCTGGCACAAGGTGAACAAAGTGACCCTAATGTTGAGGTTCAGGATGGGCGGCATGTGACTTGGGCCACCCACATGTGAGAGAGAGTTGGGGAGAGAGAGAGAGATGGAGAGGAAGAGAGGGAGGAGAGAGAGGAAGAGGGATAGAGAGAGGGAGAGGAGGGGGCAGGGAGGCACAAAGGGATTTTTTGGGGATTATTAGGGATCAAAGGGTCAAAGGAAAGAAAGAAAATGGCCCTTTATGGGTAATATGAGGTGATAGCGATGCTAAAAATAATAGCAGCTAATTTTTTTTAGGTCATACTTACCAAAGCCTGTTTTAAGCCATATATATATAAGATAAAAACAACCCTGGTGCCAGGTGAGCAAAATGACCCTAAAGTTGAGGTTAAGGGTGGATGGTTTGCAACTTGGGGCACCCACATGTGAGAGATGGGACACACACACACACACACACACACATTTATATTCCATTTTGCTTTTTTTTTTTTTAGAGTTTTTTTTTTTTTTTTTTGAGAGGGGCCACATCTTAAACAATGCTCGGGGGCCCAAGTGATATTCAGCTGTGTAGACCGGATTGTTCTGTACCAGGATCTGGTGCTGTGTGGCTGACTGCTCAGGCCCAGCCATGCTTGGGGGTCTCCCATATTGTACCCAGCAGTACTTGGGGCTATGCGGTGTATTCCAGGCACAAATGCCTGACCCCTGCATAAGCTCCCTGGCCCAGTATGAACAAGTTTTAATCCTTGTAACTAATTTAGGAGATAGAAACTATTACGACTGGATTTTACAGATGGGGAAATGGAGGCACGGAGCAATCCAGTGATGTGTCAAATGCTCGCACTATACATGGGACCCATATCTGTGCTGATCTCTGAGACTGGGCTGGGGGGCATGCAGGCCAGGGAGCTGGTCTCAGGGGCTCCGATTTCAGCCGTCCTTGGCTTCCTGCTCTTTGTGTAGCCATGACAGGGTGGCAGGTTGGCTGCTCTCTCAAAGTCTGAGTACCAGGAAAGTGACCTCGCTGAACCAAATCATGGGTGCGGAGAATGGCTGGGCTGTGGGGGTGGGGGTCACTGCTATTCTTGGAGAGGTGGTGGAGTGGGTGGCAGGCGCTCTAGGGGAGCCTCACAGCCAGACTGAGGTGTGAGGGCCCCCCCAGTTGAGTTTTATGCAGGAATGGGGGGTGCACCCCTGAAGGCCCCTCTGGCTGAAGCTGGGATGGGAGAGACGGGGGTCGGGGAGGCCAGTGGGCTGCCGCATGCCCTCCATGCCCTCCTGCGGGGCACGAGGAGATGGGCGCTCTGAGGGGAGAGAAGCTGGACTGTGCTCTGGCAGGTACAGAAAGGTCTCCTAGCATTGGGAGAAAAACGGGATGTATGAGTGGGGTGGGGAGACAGTATGGAGGTGAGCCCACCCCCCAGCCCCACAAGTCCTCCAGAGGGCAGGGAAGCCTGCCACCCTGGGGGCTGAGACAAGGAGCTGCCTCTGACCCTGGAGGTCTCCACTGGCCGTGGATCCACCGTGATAGGGCCAAGGGCAGGAGAACAGGCAAAACCGTTGTACAGATAGGAGATGAGTTGGGGCAGTGCTGGATTTTCCCTCCAACAAAAAGTCTTTTTCTTTCTTTCTTTCTTTCTTTCTTTCTTTCTTTCTTTCTTTCTTTCTCTCTCTCTCTCTTTCTTTCTTTTCTCTTTCTCTCTTTCTTTTTTTGGCAGAAATTTAGACTGTATCGACCAGTGCTTGGGATTACTCCTTGCTCTGTGTTCTGGGGTCTTCCTGATGGTGCTCTGGGGACCATATGTGGTACCACGCCCAAGCCTGGGCTGATCAGGGTCAAGGCAAGCATCTTAACACCTCTGCTATCTTTTTGGCCTCCAGTTTTATTTTTCTTTAGAGGGCACCCCCATTTCTATTATTTTCTTTTTTATTTCTTTTTTTGCCTTTTGGGTCACACCCATCAGTGCCCAGGGGTTACTCCTGGCTCTGCACTCAGGAGTTACTTCTGTTGTCAGTGCTTGGGGGACCATATGGGATGCTGGGGTTTGAAACTGGGTCGGCTGCGTGCAAGGCACTGTACTGTCGCTGTACTATGGCTCCGGCTCTGGCACCCCCATTTCTAAAACACTCTAGCAGAGAGGTTCAGGGGACTGAGGACTCATTGTGGGGCTCCCCTAGGGGTTCACATTCCCACAAGATCCATTTGTTCAGGCATTTCTTCGGGAACATCCTCCATCTCTGAGTGTCCACCTTGCAGAACAGCACACTGCCTGGGGACACTGGCTAGGCCACTCCATGGCAGCAGCTCTGTCAGGAGGGTCCAGAGCTGGGCTGACAGCCTGGGGGACTTCTCAGCTGCTCGGGGGCTTCTCTCTGCCCAAGGCTCTGGGGCCTCCCCCGCTGCCTCCCCACTGGTCAGGGACTCAGCCATCCCTGAGGGGCTGAGAGCAGGAAGGATTTCTGACCAGGGCCAGGCACCCCTCAGCGGACCCCCCACCTTCCCTTTTTGCCAGGCCCGGCCTCTCTCCCGGAGCCTGCGGCCAGTCGGAGAAGTTGGACTCAAGGCACGTTGCCCATATGTGCGGGCACTTGGCCTCAGAGCCCGGCACCTGCCATTTCTGAGCTGTTCCCTAGGGCTGCAGGCTGTGCCCACCTCGGCCCTCCTGCCCCCTCCTGGGCTAGCATTGACCAT
This sequence comes from Sorex fumeus, assembly GCF_029834395.1. Taxonomy (NCBI): domain Eukaryota; kingdom Metazoa; phylum Chordata; class Mammalia; order Eulipotyphla; family Soricidae; genus Sorex; species Sorex fumeus. The sequence goes on from NW_026606104.1 coordinate 53,043,248, forward strand.
CCCCCCACCCCAGCTCATTTGGCTGTCCCAGGGGTGGGTTTGGGGTGAGGCTGAGACCCCCATGCCTGACCTGTGCCTCCTCCCTGGACCTTCCCTGTCAGGGTTGGTGGGCTCCCTTCTCCAGCCCCAGGGCAGGTGGGGGTGGGGGGCCAGGCTCCAGGGGCCTGAGCCCCAGGCTCAGCTCTCCTCCTACCCAAACCCCAACTCCGAGAGTTTGCTGGCAGCTGCGTCGATGACTTTGGTGTAGTTTCTGTGGTTTAATAAGCTACAAAAACGACATTATTTTAAGCCAATCTGGATATAGCACAAAAACTCTCACCCCGTCTGTTCTGTGAAACTCAGATACCCTGACGAGCACACAGCTCACAACCAACTAATACAATATTCCACTGGGCGCGCTGTCAGCGGGCCCCACGCGGGAGCTGCTCCCGCAGGACGGCCCAGGCGCCCACCGCAGGCAGCCCTGGGAGGTGGGAGGCTGGGATGGTGAGGAGGAGGAGGAGGAGGAGGTGGAGGCAGGAAGAAGGCCAAGGGGGGAGCCGTGGCGGGAGGGGGCGCTGCCTCTCTCCTCTCCCCCTGGGAGCCGGGCCGGCCACCGCCCCTTTGGGCTCCCCACCCCCTTCCCGGGGACGCAGCGAGGAGAGGGTGTTTCTGGCCTGCTGACAGCCGTTCTACTCCCACAACTTGCATATGTCTGATTCCGAAGCCGGGAAGTGTGTCCAACACACCCAATGCAAAGACAGGTTGTTGAATATTTTTTCTCTCATCACTAAAAAGGATTCCCTGCTGGGTGCAATCAAGATCCATAAACTCACGGCTCGAGTCGGTGTGAAAGCAGAGCTCCAGCCCAGACTCCCTCGCTGGCGCTAAATGCAGGCTCCGGGCGGAGAGGAGAGAGGCACAGGCATCCGCAGACAGTCTGGCCTTGCGACCGGCAGTTCCCGGCACATTAGGCAGTGCGCTTATTTTGGGCGACTCTTCAGTGGATTAACTTTCGTTGCAAAGTTTCCCAGCTTGGGGCCTGGTGACCGTGCTGCTTGCTGCCCGTCTTCCCCTTCCGTGGGAATCAGGCTGCAAAGGAGTCAGGGGCTGGAGCTGGTGGCTGAGAGCGGGGTTTCCTGTAACGGCGGGTTTCAGCCGAGGGAGAGGAAAGCCAGAGTAAGAGATCTCTTGCTGGGGCCCCTGACCCCCTGGACAACCTCTTTTGCTGACTGGGCTGGCTTTAGGGTGGACCAGATGCCCAGTGCCGACCCCTAGCACTCCCTGCCCGGCACATACTGAACTTGCAGGCTTTGGAGATCTGGCAGGATTCCCTTGCTCCCCCTTCCTCTGCCCTGGGTGGGCTTGGCTTCCGTCCAAGACCCTCCCCACTGGCCCACCCCCTCCCTCCCCCCAGCATCCCAGGCCACAGACTGGAGATTGGAATTCTTTTATTTACGTGAAGACGAGAGTGCCTCTTACTCCCTGTTCATCAAGCGGGAAGACTGAGGCAGAAGGACAGGTGGTGGGACTCTTGACTGAATGCTCTCAGGGGTGGGAAGGACAGAGAGAGAACCGGAGGGAGAGGAGGAAGAGGAGCCAACTTATTCTGGGCTCCTTTCCGATGTCATTGGGAAGGTAGAGTTTGGGGCTTCTGCAGAAGCCAAGAGATTCTGTCCCTCAGTGGTTCTCTTTTGAGAGATGTAATCAGTTCAGAGAGTAAAAAGAACTCCTATGAATTATGAAGAAGCAGCAAAATACTGTAGTCGCCTCAAATGCTCCTCTCTCCCCCAGCACCCCACTTTCTGGTGGCATACAAAGTATCCTTTAAAACCAGGAGGGAAAAAATCGTGTAAGAGAATGAAAATTATATTGCACCTCACCCTATGGGGAGGGGATTATGTTCTTGATAATGAGGTTAGGTGGAAGGGGAGGGCTTATTTCTATCCGACAGGTAATTTGTATAGGAATTGAAAGCATGGTTCCTCTGGTTTCTTCTCTGCAAACAAGGAATTATTTAACATGCGTTGACCCTGCTGTGGCAGTTGGGTCAATGAAATTCTCATCCAGTGTGAACCGCCGGTGGTACACACTGCTGGTAGACTCCATAGGTTGCAGTCATCAGTGGCAGCTAAAAGCACTTGGTGAAAGAAATTTTCTGACTAAAAAGGGGACAGAATGCAAAAATGAAAAATAAAACCAAGGAGGAGCTTTGGAAAGAGCCTCCGGAGCAGACAGAGTCGCAGAGTGGGGGTGACTCCAGGCTGTGGGACCAATCATAGTCCCTTTCCTATTTATTCGCAAACAGTTGATGCTGGTGGTTTTAAGGGACTGGGCAAGGGCGGGGGAAGCACTGAGTAGTCCCCTTGGAGAGAAGAGCAGGGCATGCCCATTCCGACGCGTGGCTGTTCATTAGCACTCGCTGAGGGTGTTCGGGCACTTGTAGTTGGAGCCCCCCGTGGCCCCCCAGACACACCTCCTCCTGTGTCTTCCACCCACTCGGGGAGGCCCCAAAGGAATGGGGTCCTTTTGCCTTGAAGTTAGACGGAGGCGATGATATAGAAAGAGAAAGTGTCAAGGCCGTTTTGGGGAGCCCTGGATGAAACAAGAGCCCGTTCCCTCTCTCATAAATCATAAAGCATGCTCTCTCTCCGCGCCCCTCCCCCCAGCGCCCACTCCACCCCCCCTTCCCAGAGATCAGCACATTGCAAAGACAGGTTGTTGAATATTTTCTCTCTCATCACTAAGAAGGCCTCCCTGCTGGGTGTAATCAAGAACCATAAACTCGCCTCACTGCTGCTCGCAGCTCGAGTCCGTGTGAATCGAGCCCCGCTCCACTTGCCTCGATGCAGACACGCTCAGGCCAGTGAAGAGGGGCACGGGGGCTGGGTCCCACTCCAGAGGGAGGGGCTGTGCCCAGCAAGGGGGGTGGGGAGCTGCTCTCCCAGACTCTCCTGGTCAGCCAGCAGGGGCCCTGGGCTCCATAATGACTGAGCCTGGAATTCAGGGGGCGTCTCCGGAAAGGTCAGGAAGGAGAGTAATCGATGCCTGCAGACAAGGAGTCAGGGCACTGACAAGCGCCACTCCCTGACCTTCACCTGGTCCCCAGGTCCCTGCGGAGCGGGGGAGAGAAGGCAGGAGGGCCTCTCAGGCCTGGTGGCTCTCGGCAAGGGGCAGCCCCAGCATTCTTTGGTCTTGTTTCTAGAAATGTCCCTTTCACGGTGGATAAGGGCTGAGAACGGGTATGGATCCAGGGGAAGTGTGGGTCTAGGGGTGAAAGGGGGTGGCTGGAATAACAGGGAGAGAGTGAGGAGGGTGAGGAAGACACTGATGCTCAATGTTCCCTTCTTTGTCTGAAAATCCACTTACTAGCTCAGGAATAGTCTCCAGCCTGCCCCTGGACTGCTCCTTCCAACGCTGTTCCCCAGTGTCGCTGGGTCACCCTTTTCCTGACCTCTGTGCTCCTGGTGACCTTTCCAAACCCTGGGTATGCCCTCCCTCACCCTCCTAACCCTGCTGCTCTGTTGCCCATGGAAAGTGAACAGGGTGGGGGCCAGGGTACCCAAGCTCTGCTCTCGTGGGCTTGTCAGACTCCTTAGACCTCTGGGGCCAGCAGCCTTCTGATCACCCAACGCTCTCGCCTCTGTCCTTCCTACTGGCTTTGCTTTTTCCTTTTCCTTTTCTTTTTCTTTTTCTTTTTGGGTCATACTGGTGATGCACAGGGGTTACTCCTGGCTCTGAACTCAGGAATTACTCCTGGCGGTGCTCAGGGGTACCACATGGGATGCTGGGAATTGAACCCGGGTTGGCCCCTTCAGCCTTTGACTCCTGCAGCAATGTTGCCCTGCCCATGCTTCTCCCGGTGACCTACATGTCTCTGGGCTGGGATGAGCTGATTGGGCTCTGGGTGCCTCAGGAACTGGGCAGATACAATCAGAAATTACAACAGCACGTTCCGACACGACCCTCTGTCCTGCAGACCTGAATGCCTCCATGTCAGCGTACCGGTGTCCACACTTCCCCTCTGCGTCCGTCCAGGCACGCTGGGCACCCCTGGAGGACAGGCTAGAATCTGGGTCCTCTCTGAAAGGGATGGAATGGGGGTGGGGGACGGGTCTCAAGGGGTACTGATGAGGTTCTTGGAAGAGTTTTGGCTTTTGCAACAAAGAACCTGCCCAGACCCAGCCAGGAAGCTGCATGTTCCCTGGTGCTGTTGCTGGCGTGGTGTGGCTCTATGAATGTGCAGGGCTGCGGTGCTCAGCCATGAGTGGGGTGAGGGTGGAGGGCTGGGGACCCGAGCCAGCCTGCAGGCTCACTACCCACACAGGGGTGCTAGATCCAACTAGCTCTTCTCCCCAGGCTGCTGGTGCTGTAGCTGTGGGCCGGGGGTGGCAACAATTGTTCTGTGGCCCCTTCACCTCTCCAGGGACATGTGGCGCGGGAACTCAGATAAAGAGAAGGGCCCCTTCCTGGCTGGCAGCACGCCCCCCTCCCGCTGCTGCCGAGGCCACAGAGATATCGCCCACCAGCTTCAGGGCCCTCATAACTCTTTCAAGACAATCACTTTATTTATATGAGTTTGCTTTAAAGAACCCACGGACGACCCACCGTGGGGACCTCTCCTACTGGCTCAGCTTGATTCTCTCCTATCCTCCGAGTCCATAACTCTTAGTCTTTTGATTCTCCCAGTCCACAAACTATAAAAATCTTATTTCTATAAGGTCTTTTATGGTTACCAAGATAGTCAATAGTGTCATTTTCATTCATATCATTCTGCAGGGAAGTTAGAGGAAACAAACCAGACAGAGGCAAGCTATAAATAAGGCTGGGCTACACAGGGCCCCCAGTGGAACCCGCTGTGTTCTTGGAAACCGACTCATGCCCAGAGCATGCATGCACACACACGCACACGCACACGCACACGCACACACACGGCACACATGTGCCTATGCATGTGAGGAGACAGGTGTCTGCAGACTCCCCATGTGCATGGGGTGGCATGAGCACAGGCTTGCTCGCACACACGCACGGGCACGGAGATGTTCCCAGCCCTTGGCAGTCTTAGAGAAAAGGTGCTTGATGGAATTTTCCTGGCTTTGCAGGGCCAAAAGCAGGCAGCTGCGTTTGCTACGGCAAGCTGGGGGCACGGAGACCGGCCGGCCCCGAGAACATTCCAGAGCGATGAAGGGCATGTTGGGCAGCCGCCACCGTGAGTTCGCGGCTGGATGGAGCTCCAGGTTCCCGCCATGCAGGAGGCACTGCTTGGGCTGAGTGCGGGGCTTCCCCTCGCTGTGGGTGTCAGAGGGCTCGCTTTCCCGTTCAGATTCGACATTAGCCCAAGTCTCACCGCGGGACATGGGTCCCTCACCCTAGGAGCTCGATCCCCCAAGTTAGGACCCTAGAGGAGGAGCAGGAGAGCTGGAGTGCATGAGTGGAAGCAGGGAACGGAACACGAGGGGAGCAAGCATGGTGGCAGCCTCGAGTTCCCTGGGGAGGACTGTCAGTCTGCTGCAGTCGGGGGGCAGGTGGAGGGGAGAAGGGGCTGTGCAGCTCTTGCAAGACTCCGCCCCTCTCAGAGAACTCTAGGCTCATCAGCCAGGGACACAGAGAAATGGGGGGGGGGGCCCTGGAGTCTGGGTTCTGGAGTTGACTCTATTTGCTTCCCATCTCTGGGATGAGTTCAAGGACAGTTCAAGGGTCCGGTCCTTTATTTGGAGTGAGGTTGGGAAGCTGTACCCCAGTGCCCAGGCAGGTCTGGCTCGGCGGGGACAGTGATGTTGGCAGCATCCCTGGGATGCCAGGGAGTGGTGGGCGGGGCTGGGAAAAGGTCTGGGCTATTCGAGGAGCCTGTTTGGAACAGGTGGGCTTGGAAACTTGGAGCAACTGCCGCACTCCCCCCACCCCAGGGTGCCCAAGACCCTGAACGGGCTCCCCTCTCGTCCCTGGTTCTCCCGTTCTTCCCCCGCCCTACACACTGCTAAACCTGGGGCAAGCAGGGAACGTGCCCGGGGCTCTGAGCTCAGGGCCTTGGAATTCCTCTATTTCCCCTCCTGCCTTCTTCAAGGGAACTATTAATTGTAATTTCAGTCTCCCAAGTTAAAAGCAGCATGCAGATTTAAGGATTCTTTCATCCCAATTACACATCTTCTCTGGCTGCACTTTAGTGCCAGGCTTTTATCTGTTGTTCTGGGGAATCACTTACCGGCCAGAGCGCGGGGCTGTGCACAGATCTCCTGATTATGTTTGATGGCGAATGGAGAGTTAACTGCCCTCCCTCCCCTGAGCTGTGCCGGCAGTTTTCCCAGCCGAGACTGAAATCTGGGGAGCAGGCGACCTGGAATGGAGGAATTTCAGGGACCCCTTGTCCTGGAGTGGTCAGTGCAGGTCTGCAGAGGACCTGGAGGCTCACGGTAGCTCAGACAGCAGCCTTCTACCCTGGGGAGCAGGAGACGTGGAATGGAGGAGTTTCAGGGACCCCCTGTCCTGGAGTGGTCAGTGCAGGTCTGCAGAGGACCCGGAGGCTCACGGTAGCTCAGACAGCAGCGGCCTTCTACCCTCAGCATCCTGGAGACCCAGGTGCTCGCTCAGTTACCAGCCACATACAGCTGTTGGTTTCTTTCCACAGCTATAGGCTGCAGGACTCGAGCAGCAGCGTCCTCACTCCTCATAGCCTGTGCCCCGTGGCTAGGGTCACTGTGACACTCACATGTGCACACAGTCTTACAGGTATGCACATCACACGCCAAATCTGAAGCATGCATGGCGCGTGTACACACACACACACATACACCTACCTAGGATCACACACACAGAGAAGCTCGCATATGTGCATGTGCACACACAGTCTAGAGCATACAGTGGAGGGAGTGTGCACACACACACACAGTCCAGAGCACTAACCAGGGAAGTGTACATACACACACACACACACACACTGCAGAGCATACAGTGGGGAAGTGTGCACACACTCATACACAGTTTAGAGTACATGTCAGGGGAAGTGTGCACATAGTCGCACACAATTCAGAGCACACGGGGGGGGAATGTGTGCACACACTCACACACACAGTCCAGAAGCATGGAGCAGGAGAAGTTTGCACACCCTCAGCTCACTTCTGCTTCCTCTCAGTGTCACCCAAGGCCACTCTGTTTTCATGGATCCTACTCTTCCCTGAAGTGCTCCTCTGGCCTTGCACATGCACAATTCTGCTTTTCTCCACCCTCACGCGGGGCTTCTTTGTCTGTGGGCCCCCAGAATAGTGCTGCAGTTAGAACTTGGAGTGGATCTTGGAATGACAATGACAAGACTACAGAGGCAGGTACCTCTATAGCCATGGGATCCTTGAGCCATGGGACCTTTGCGTGCCACAGCCCCTTCCATTTTGCCCCGTTGGGCTGTTCCATGTCACAGGGCTCAGATGGCTGCTGTTCATTCTGGGGAGTGTGTCTCATTCCAAAGCAGAACTCCCTGCCTTCCCAAACCTGCCTCCCCCGTACCCTGCCCGCTTCAGCTCTGGGCAAGCTCTTCCTTTCATTGCTCTGGAGAAGAAAAACTGGGATTGTTTTTCTGCCTTCTCTTCCCTTCTCTCCCTACACCCCAGTTGATCTGCAAGTCCTGCTGGGTGGGTTTCAATAGTACCTCCTTAATCGGATCCTTTTACCCCTCTCCTCTGCCATCACCTGGAGTGGGGCACACTTTGGTTTCCTGCAGTAACCTCCAAACATATGTGGTTGCTTTGCCCATACCCACAGACCACCCAGAGGTTTCAATCCCTGCTGCTTCTCTGCTCCTTTCTCAGAAAGTGGACACTCCAGACTTCTCCAGATTCCTCCTCTCCCCCCTCCTCAGCAGCCTAGCAGGGAGGGGTCCCTTGCTGTGCTCTTGCCCCACTTGCCTACCGATCTCGTCTCCTGGATCATCTTGTACCTGCACTCCATTGGAGACCCTCTCTCCTTTGCTGCAAGTCCTAATGCTTCGCTCTTTACATATTAGCTCTTTAAGTCTACAATTGCTCCCTCTGCTCCTGACTGCTCTTTTCCTGCTGTTGGTGCGCCCCACTTGAGGCGAGACTTCAGCAATAGGGATGTAGTTTTGCTTGTAGGAAATCTGGGGTGAGTTGTGGGAAGGCTCTCTCAGATCCAGTCCTGTGGGAAGTGGGGGAGACAGAACTGGACAGAGGGAATTGCTGAGCTATCCTGTGTCATCACTAGGGCTACAGTGGGCCCATTGGGTAGCGGGGCAAACTCTAAGCCACAGAGAACTTCCTTACTACTATATCTTTTATTTATTTTTTAAAAGGACTTTTTGGACCACACCCAGCAATGCTCGGGAGTTATTCCTGGCTCTGTACTCAGAAATCATTCCTGGTGGTGCTCAGGGAGCCATATGAGATGCCAGGGATCAGACGTGGTTGTCTACATGCAAGCCAAGTGCCCTGCCCACCATACTATCTCTCTGACCCTCCTACCCTGTTTGATCAAACATTGGAGGTGAACTGCCTCCAGGGAAGGGAGCGACTGGGTGATATAGGGCAGTCCTGGAGGAGGACTCAGCTGATTGACCATTGGCCAGTTCGTGCTAGGGGCCCCTGGCATGCAGAAACTGGGTGAGTGAGCCCTCTGTTCAGAAGCTGAGAGTCTGGGCATCATAACCTGGAACCTTTTAGATACATAAGTGAGGACATGCAAATGCTGTGGTCCAGCATTTCTACTGCTGGAGACTGAGTCCCAGGAGGGAGGGGCTCCTGGTAGGCAGAGCTCCCTGATGTTTCCTGCGGGTCCACAGTAGCACTCCCAAATATTTGCTGAGTGAGTGACCAAGCCTGCCCTTCCTCAGTGCTCTTTTGGCCTCACTTGCGACCACCCTTATTGGAATCCTAGTCCCTTCTGCCATCAAACAGTCCTACAACTGTGGGCAAAATGTCTAATATCGCTTGGAGCCTCTGTTTCTCTATCTGTAAAATGGACAAACAGAAGCACTTACCTCCTGGGGACAGGAGGGGTGTCTGTGTATGTGTTGGAATTGTACTGCACAGAGCAGGGTCTGGAGCGAAGCTGCTCATCAGTCAGTATGGAATGTTGTTGAGGATATTGTTTGGGCTTTCCCTGCCTTGGGTTGCTGCCAAGACTGATTGGACTTCAAGACAAAACCCAAACCCCTGCTGGGGGCACTAAGGTGTCCGAGGAGAGGCAAGGGGCTGCTTCTGCAAGTCAGAGGTCCAGTGCTCAGTGCATGGGGGCTGAGGAGGATAGAGGTCTGCTCCAGAGTGGAAGTGCCGAATCCCTTCTCCAGGAAATCCCGGTGTGCCTGCACATGCGCGTGAGCCTGTGAGCTTGTCTGTGTGGAGCCAGTGCTGCCTTCCCGAACCCAGTGCTCTCTGCCTCTGAGATGTGAAGCCCTGAAAGGAAACCAGCAGGGGCACGGCCTAGAGGGATCAGAGATTCATCAACCCAGCTGCTCGCCTGCCTTCTGCCTGCGCATCTTTCCTCCTGCTTCCCTGATGAGCACACATCTCCATTTCCAGTGGTCCATGTGAGGTCAAATCTGGTGCTTACTAGACCTTAGCCACCACCGATGCTGACCATCCCTTTGCATCCTGAGTTTTCTGATACGATGCTCTGGGACCAGTGGGTGCTGTGGTATGGTCCCCAGACACCCATCCCCACTTGGCAGTGAGATACCGATATTCTCAGTCTGTAAAAACATTAAGTGGCAGCAGCATTCAGCTGAAGGTCTCCCCAAGAACTTGCCACAGGAACTCTCTCAAGCCATCACCGTCTCTGGAAGCAGTTCATATTCGAGGACAGGCTGATTTCTCTTGCCTCATTATGGGAGATCTCAAAAGCACCATCCCTACTGGAGAACTTTCTATGGGATTGACAAATGCATTTTATTACAAATGCATTAGAATTCACTCTTCCTCTGCCCAGGGCTGCTACCCTCCCTTCATCTATAGGTGTTGTTCCCATGATCACCCTCCAGGAAGCCATCTGTGCGCAAATCTCTATGTCCTGTGTTTCTAGGGAGCCTGACCTACTCTTCTAGAGTTGGTGCTGGGAATGGTTCCTAGGAAACCAGCGCTCAGATGGGATTGTGGAGCCATAGCCCCCCTGCTGTCCAGTGGGTAATATGAACCCTCTCACTGGTGATGGGTGGGAGGACTTATAGCATCCCCCTCCCCTGGCCCCACTGGCCCCCAACAATCCCCAGATGAGCAATTGTTTAATTTTTCACCAGTGGTAAACTGTGGTGGGTACTAGTCTGAGGAAATGCAGCGGGAGTAGGCAGAGAGACTCAAGAAGGAGTAATTATGGAAGGCAATGGAATGAGATGATTTTGCTGGGGGCTCTCGCTGCATTGGAAAAAGACAATGAGAGGCTGAGGGTGATTAATCACCAATAAAAGGTGAAGTGAGAGAACCAGAGGCCTTCTTCCTGTTAGATGAGAAACTTTCTTCTGCAGCTGGAGGGCAGACAAAAACTGGTTTGGACCAGGAATTAATTACAAGAGGAGCAGATTCCCAGAGAAAATGGAATTCTCCGCATAGCCAGGTGACACTGCCTTGGCTGGTCTTGATGGAGGAGAAATGGGGTTCTCACCCGGGGATGGGGACCTGGGGGGCTGCATTTGGATCTCTGGGCTGCACTGAGCCCTCGAGCTATGTCTTCTGCTAAAGTTGGCCCGTGCTTGAAGATGTGCAGAAGTTTCTCCCTTATGAGATGTCCTGCGTCAGGGTCTCCCTGGACCCTATTCCTGGCAGCCCCACTGGTCGTGAAGAAAAGCTGAAGTTTCTTCTGGACTGAGGCAGTTGCACGTGTGGGAACTAGGAGTTTAATCTTGTTTCTCTCCCACATCCCTGGCAGACTTTCTGCCTCTCATCTTTATCATTCATGTTGCCCTCAGAGAAGTCTTTCTAGAACAGATCTTACCCGGTCTCAGCCCTGGCTAGAACACTGCCCAGATCTTCATGCCTCTAGGGAAAGACCAGATTTCGTCACTGACTGTTGCTGTGTCTTGTCCCCCTTGTCCCCTTTCTTTGCACTTGTCATCTGTGTTCCCGTATTGAAGGGTTTCCTGGGTCTGGAAAATCTCACTTCACCCTCCACACCTCTGCCCTTATTCAAGTGCCATGATCATTTCCACTCTATCCTCCCTGTGGTTCCCCGATCCTGGCTCCAAGAACTCACAGCTATGTTCCTTCCTGGGACTGCCCTTGGACACTGCAGAGAGCAACCTTGCCTTGGCCTATGACCTCTTCTAGAGCAGACCCATGACCATGAGGGGATGCTCCAGAGAGCTAGCCTACAGGTCTCCATGGATCAAGAGGACAATTCAACTTCCTTTTCCCTCAGGAGCTTCTTAGGATGTCTGAGTTGCACATGTGGAACTTTTCACATAATTCCTCCACCCCAACACCCCACTGAACATCACAACACTCTCTTTCAAAGTCTGTTTCTGAAGAAGCCAACTTAAAGCAGTTAAGGAGTTCTTAGCTCCTCTTTCTGTAGAAAGAAGAGGCACCCCTCCTTGCCCCCGAATTGCACATGTACATTTGGTAGTTGCTTCCTTTCACTTGTCTGGTGCTGGATCAAAAATCATCCTGATTTGTAGGGACTTCAAAGAATGGTTGCCTTCCTTCTCATGATGTTATGGGCTGACTGGCCTCACTGGGGCAGCTCTGCCATGTCTGCCTTGTGGGAGCTCTGCTGATACTGGACTGTCACTCCTCCTCAGGGGCTCATCCTCTAGACTTCTCATCACCGACACACTTGGCTTTGGCTCCTGTGCAGCATGGCATCAGGGCCTCTGGAGGAAAGAACTGAATGCAGCAGTCCTTGTAAGACTGGGACTTATATGATCTGAAGCATCATCCTTCCTGCATTCTACTGTTCACAGCTAGACACCAGGTTCAAGGGGAGGATAAATAGGCCCTAGCTTTTGATGGGAAGAACATCATTTGTTCCCTGGAGTCAGAAAGAGGCCTTACTGACTACATTTGGAAACTCTCTACTGCAAGGTACAACAGTCATTTCCTGGAAGCTAGGTTCATCTGGAGACCCATTGTCCCAGCCTAGGCACTTCCAGGAGCTGTTAGATTTTTGGCGATGGGGAGAGTTCCAGGCATTATCCATCATGCTGTGTTTGGTCCTTGTGGAGTCTAGGGAGATGGTAGAAATCTGAGTCCTAGACTGTCAGCTGCTTCTATTGGAACATCGTTTTAATTTCCAAGATTAGTGACTCCACGTGGGAATCTCTATGGGTATGGAGTCTGCCCCCTGAGGCATGAGTGGGGCACATATTTTTCAGCCACATGGTTGCCCAGGACCTGGGATCCAAACACAGATTTAATAATTAAAACTAATGTCTCTTGTCTCTTGTCATTGTGCATTTAGAGCATGTGGAAGTCATTAGTGCTGTTTGTCAAATATTTCTGGCTATGCACCTGCTGAACACATGGAACAATTGCACTTCTTGGCCCTCTTGTGGTTGGGTGAAGTCTGGTGATTCATTCTGGCCAATGAGTTGTGAATGGAAGTGACTCGTGCCATGTCTGGGCATTTAATTGCTGCATGAAGCCCTCTCCAGAACTCTTCTTCCCTCTGCCTTGGTGACTGGCAACGTTGGAAACTCTGTCTGCTTCATCAGTTGGGAGAAGAGCATGGAGCAGAGCCCCAGCACACCCAGGATATGCAAGTGGCATGAGTAAGGAATGATCTGCATTGTCTGAGGTCTCGAAGACTAAGGGGAAGTTTGTCATACATGTGGTATCTGGACTGATTTAAGGGGTTTTGCTTGATCACAGCTAAGCTCCTATTAGCATTTAGGTTGACTTGGACCTGGATAGAGATGGGGCTTTTGGGAAAGAACTAACTTGCAAGCAGGAGGGCATAAAGATTGGAGCAGATGTCAGAGTGGATTTCCTACGCATAGGCCTCCTAATATGAGAAGCTGACATATTGGTATAATTTGGAGCTGTAAAGTCTTAATATTAAATGGGATGGGAATATTCAGGAAAGTGGGAAAGTTTAAAGATTCCTACCCCTGCCTCCATATGTACTCTTCTCCCTCAAAACTTTTCCCCCCAATCCCTCACTGTTAGGGATTTGAATAGTTGTCTTAAAAGCAGAGTGATTTGAATGCCCAGACATTTGCATATGGACTTTCCTTCTGTGACTTTCTTTATTCTAGTTCAGCGCCTCTCTAACTTTAGTGTGCCTAAAAATTTCTGTTCATGACTGTGTAAACGAACCCATGGATACTGGCCTTTATGAGTGGTTTAAATTTTTCAAGGGTACTTTTGACGGTAGACAATTCTTGCCTTATGCACAGACTTCAAAATCTAACCCCTCTGTAAAATGAGATTCCATTGTTCAAAACCAAAAGGATCTTGCAAATTTCATGAGTTGCGGAGAGCACAAGATGTCAGCAGCAGCTGCTCTTAGCCCATTTTCCACCCATCACGCAAGTCCTGCTGATTTTACACCCACAGACCAAGCCTCCACCTTCTCCTGTCTGCATTGCTCTGAAGGGCTCCTCACTTATCTTTTTGCTTTTAGTCTTGTTGCCATCAATCCATTGTCTGCAACCAAAATGAGACTTTCCAGACACCCATGTGGTTTATTCCCCTGTCTAAATCCCTTCATTGGCCTCCCATTGATTGGTCTAACCAGGAAGGCCATCATCTTTCATGGACCCCTCCTGCCTCTCATCTTCATTTCCAAGCAAGTCTCCCCACTTAGACTCTTGGTGGTCAGAGTATGAGAGGTCATGAGGTCAAAAATGCAGCTGTACACTCCAGGAATTCTAAAACTTAGACTACGATTATACAGCAGATTCATTCATGGGTGAGACCTATGTTGCTCTCTTCTGGGAGCTTTATTTCTGAGTCTCTCAGTCATGACTGTTGGTGAGATTATATGGCGCCAGGAGCAGTTTGTGGGTGGGACTACCAAGCTACTGGTAAACTTGGGAAGATGGGAGGAGAAGGTTCATTCCCGCTCCTAGTGAGTTTAGAGATTTCAGTCACGGATCCTGCATTCCTGGTCAGCTTGTTTTCAATATCTGATGAAGACTTGTTTCTTACACTAGAATGTAAAGTATGAGATCAGAGGTTGTGCCTTTCTTATTATTCCAATATTTCCAGCACACACAATGTGCACATATGTATTCCTTGCATGAGTGTGTGTACAGTGCCAACAATGATATTGGTGGTGGTGACTTTGATACTGGCAATGGCACTTCCCGTTTTTGTCTCATATGGCTATTGTCTCTAACAATTACTCTGACTGGTGTGATGGTGGAGGTGGGAATTATCTCTGAATGCAAAGTTAAGACACGGTTTGTAGAAAAGAGTAAGGGCCAGTGAATGGCTAAATCGGTTATGGGACAGAGCTAGATGGTTTTAGAGTTTATAAGCAATTCTTTAGTCTCTCCTTCTCTTCATATCTTGCTCTTTCTTTTTCCTTTGATTCAAAACTAACCTTTTGGATATGTGGTGAGGCAAGATGAGCATGGATGATAGTTTTTAAAATGTTGATGAGATTTTAGAAAGAAACTGGCCTGCAGGTGGGATTGTGGCTCAATAGTAGAGTGCATATCTAGTATTTGTGAGGCTCTTTCCCCCATTCCCTCCATGCATGTATGTGCACGTGCACTCACGTGCACACAAGCACACACACAAATTCAACAAAGTAGCAATAGAAAAACAAACAAGAAACTTGGTTGAGTACAGTCTTACTGAACCTGTGGTACCAGTGAAGAGCTGTATGTGATATTAGGCCTGAGAGCTTAGATATTGGGATTTGGGATTTGGATTAATATTAGGTTATTGTTTAATTGTCTTGATGAGGTTTTAGAACCCTATTACATGTATGTGTGCATGTGTGTGTATGTGTGTGTGAGAGAGAGAGAGAAAGAGAGAGGGAGAGAGAATAAGATTTCTCTAGGAAGAAATTGACATTCTTAATTTCTATTATCCTAGGAGGAATTCTGGAGCAGAAAATGAAAAGGTACAAGGTAATATGTAGTTTTAGGGAAATTTCCCTCCTCTTCTTGGAGTCTTGGGTCAATGTGTCCTGGATTTGAAGCTTTGGGTTGTTGTAATTAAATAGAACATTTATTAGTTAAGTCAAACCCTTCATATCTCAGTATCCTAGCTAAATAAAATATTATTTCTCATTTACAAAACAGATGTTCCCAATCACAGGCAATATTCTTCCATGTGTTACTTAGGGATCCAGTATCCTTCCATCCTTGTAGCTCTTGTGGCTATTTGTAGCCCTCCCTCTGCTCCTGAGGAGAGTACAGAGCCTGCCCCAAGAAGGAGGACACTAAAAGAGCTATACTGTTGACTTCTGTCCACAGCCATCTCACACATGTACAATGGGTCATTCATTATAAAGAATAGCATGGTGGAGGTGATAAAGACCATGCATAGACCCAATGATGACTCCCTCTCACCAAGCTGATTTAGCTAAAGAAGCTTCTCAGTGTATGAGCCATCAGCAGTAGAGATCAGTACCAAACCCTCAATTTGATGTTGGTAATGTGGAGGACCTGACTCCAGGGAAAATAGTAAGGAATCCATTGATTGTAAAACAAAGATTTCCAATGACATGTTTTCTCATGTTAGTAGTCTTGTATACAAAGAAAGAATCTAGGATTTCTATTCCAGAATAAGAACAATGAGAAATAAGTCTGAAACTTTTCAACTTCTCTGCAAATTTTCGTCAGTCTCTGCTTTAATTGTCATCTTTGGGACCATCATCACCCAAATCCATGTCCCAGAGTCAGATTTAAGGGGGATATGTGTGTGTGGGGCAGAATAAAACAATAAAGTTAAAATTTTGCCTAAGTGAAGTGAAATCACAAAAAATCACAAATCATCCTGTTATTCGTTGATTGCCTTGAGCAGGCCCCAATAACATCTCCTTCATCCTAGCCCTGAGATTATATTCAAGGCTCTTTAGGAGAATGAGACCCATCATTGTTACTGGTATTTGGCATATTGTGAAGTGAAATCCATTGTGAAGTGAAGTGAAATCCATTGAAAAAAATTAAGCAATGGTAATACATAATCAGACTTTCATTAGAAAGATTATTGGAGGCTGTGTAGAGAATGGACTGGAAGGACCAGAACAGATTAGGGAACCTAGTTAGGAGATAATAACAAAATTCCACACTAGGGGTGGATAAATAGCACAGTGGGTAGGGCATTTGCCTTGCATGCGGCCGACCTGGGTTCGATTACCAGCATTCCATATGGTCCCCCGAGCACCACCAGGATTAATTCCTGAGTTCACGAACCAGGAGTAACCCCTGTGCAATGCCGGGTGTGACCCCCCCAAAAAATTCCACACTAGATATGGTTTTTTGGTTTGTATGATGGTGGTAATATTCAGCAGACTGTTGAATATATTTGTATTTCTAGAGTCTAAAATAATTCCTGGCATGTTAGTAACTCAATAAATAATTGTTCAACGGCATTAGTTTGATGATCTTCTCCACCGTCCCCCCCCCACCCGCCAGCAATGACATAGGAGTGCTAATGTTACTTTTTGTTTAGGGTATTTTAGTATTCAAGTAAATGGATAAGTTAGCTTAAACCCAAGAGCTTTGATCTTTGAAGCCTTTGAACAGAATACTTGATTCACTGAAGTCTTATTTGGATATTCAAGATCTTGAAGAATAGAGGAGTGTGTCAAAGATCCACATGAATTCCAGGACCTGGATTTTCTGAATGAGGTAGTGATGGGGTTTGGAGTAGGGTGGGAAAAAACACTGTACAGGTTTAAGTACAGAATTGTTGGGTAACTTGGGTTTAAATATTCACTCTATCCTTTTCTAGCTTCATGATATTGAGCTAGTTATTTAAATTCTAAAGCATATTTTACATGTATGTAATAAGAGAACATTCATATCATTTGCCTCAATGCTATTGTGAGAATGAAATGTGATAAAGTATGTATCAATTCAATGTGTAACATACAGAAAAACATTTGATAAATGCTATTTATAATAATCTACCAACTGTGATATGTATTTATCAAATTCATTCTACTTTTTTTTTTAAATTTTTGGGTCACACCCGGTGATGCACAGGGCTTACTCCTGGCCCTTCACTCAGGAATCACTCTTGGTGGTGCTCGGGGGACCATATGGGATGCTGGGAACCAAACTCAGGTCGGCCTTGTGCAAGGCAAACACCCTACCCTCTGTGCTATCGCTCCAGCCCCCTCATTCTACCTGTTAAGTGTCATCATTTTAATTTCCATTTTACATGCAGGAAAGACAAGGCAGGAGAATTGAAATGACTTCACTCACTCAAGAATATGGTGGAACTAGGGCAACTTGTCAGGTCTTTGGCCCTATACCCTGTTTCCCATGACTCATCCATGGAAGTTTAGGTGTAGGTGAGTAGGTCCATCCAGCCCAGTCCAGAAACATGGACAATCGCCAGAGTTGCAGGTGTGTGTGTGTGTGTGTGTGTGTGTGTGTGTATGTGTATGTGTGTGTGTGCATGCGTGCACATGTGTGCACATACTCAAGTCTTCAGAAACCCCCCAACTCATAGAGGGCAAATTTTTGTTTCATCCTCTCAATATTGTTCTTGATCTTCCTACCTGGACTGATCTTCTTGAGCAGGCTTATTCAACTGAAACATTATTTTTCCTCTTCCATGTGTCTCTGTATTCTATTGTCCAAGCTGAGTCAACTGGACAATTCAAGACCCGGAAGAAATCTGCGATCAGAATGCCTACATTTTCATTTAGATGATTATTATTCCAGGAGTCAGAATAACTCCTTTTTCTTTCTGGGGGTCAGTTTCCTCTTAGCACTAGATGGGGACTGACCCAGCCTGACACTCCATGACTCAATGTTGCACCTTCCCACTTGTGGGGGAAGGAAGCAGAGATTAGGGGCTGTGCCATCCATCTCCTTCCTGAGATGGCTCCTCAGAGCTCTATATTTCTTGCCTATAGTGACCAGGGAATTTTCCCCTATTGATTGCATTCTGTAATCGAGCTTAACAAATAGAACTTCCCTCAAATGATTCTTCCAACTAAACTGATAGAAAGCTAACCTTGTTATATTTATTGACAGAACATTGAAATAAATATTATAGGTCTAGAGGGAATGTTTCAGTCCATTGATTTTTTTAAGGAAATAATAAATGGAGCCTATTCCCTTTGGCATATTATGCTGGGAATAATCTGAAAAAATGCTTAGCTTGTTCAACACAGAGCTTAGAAACCTTCCTTCCACTCCCCATGGAGCATGGGCCCTTTGCATAAATCTGCTCTGGCCCAGACAATCAATTTTCAATTTTAATTATTTTCAAAACTCGTTTATTATTTGCTTGTTCTGTGAGTCGGGAGCTTTTCTTTCTTGGTGAGTTTGCAGCCAGGAGTGCTCAAACCCCTGACCTGGGTCTGAATGCACGAAATCTCTTAGTTTTACCTACCTGTGAGGAAAGCTCACTGGCACTCTTCCGAGGGTCCCTTGCTTGACTGAAACTGACTGAAAATCTGGCTCCTGGCCCTTACTTGTAAATAAAGTTTTATTGAAAAGCAGTCACATCCCTTTGGTTATATGGAGTATATGGCTGTTTTCTGCTATAGCAGTAGAGTTGAGTAGTTTTGACAGAGACCAGATATAGCCCACAAACCATAAAAGTTTGCTATGTATTCTGGGCCTTTTATTTATTATTTATTTATTTATTTATTTGGGGGGGCACCTGGTGGTGCTCCGTGGCTAGTTGGGGATTGATTCTGTTGCTGGTTAGTGGATTAAGCACCATGTGAAGACGACTGAATCTGAGCTTCCTCCATGCAAAGCATATGCTCCAGCAGTTTGACCAGGGAATTTTGAACTATCATCACTCTGGCCCCATACTCTCTGTTCCTTTTATATTTTCGCCACACCTGGTGGCTCTTGGCTCTGTGCTCAGGGGACTACATGCAGTACCCAGAATCAAATACCACACAGAGACAGGTAATAGTCTAGTGCCTTCTAGTTGTTATTTTCTGTTGTTCTGCTCAGCACTCTTTCAGAGCCATGGAGAAGAATGCAAAGAGTATTAAAGCAGAGAGCTGCATCAACCACCCCTCACCCACCCATCCTCCCTCCGTTGAAGACTTCCAAGATTATATTTGCATCACTCATCCTTGCTCTCAGCTATTTGCTGCTCTTTCCTTACATAAGAGTGGGGGCATCTGGCATCTGGCTCAAGGCCTTCTTCTTCTTTTTTAAATTTTTTTTTTAAATTTATTTTTGGTTTTAGGGCCTTACCTGGCCATGTTCATGGGCTGCTTTTAGCTTGGAGCATGGGGGTTGCTCCTGGTACTCACGAGATCATGTGGTGTCAGGAATTGAGCCCAGGCTTTTCACATGCAAAGCATGTGCTCTAGCCTTTGAACTATCTCTCCAGCTTCTTAGGGTTCTCTTTGGGCATTTCTCACCTTTATTCATGCTGCAAATGTTGCTGAGTACCCAGAATTCTCTACGCTCTGTGAGTATATGGTCTTAGCAGTACTTGGGAAAGAACTATAGTCAGAGTCTTACGTATTTCAGCTCACAATGAAAGGCTTTATGGACACTAGTCTTTGCAGAAAGCCATCCTGTGACCCCTCTGTCTCCTGGGCTATTGTCATCCCTTTGGTCTTTTGGAAACCAGATAGATTGAAGGTGTTTCTTTGTGTACTTCCTGCTCCTTCACCTCTCCTCCAGTCTTCTCCAAAGCCTTCACCATTGAGACTGCTCTCAAGAGAGCCCTAAGGGTTACGACAGTTGCAAGAATGGTGCTTTCCAGTCTGGATGTTTGGGATCTCTCGTCTTTGAGACTTGACCACTGTCTTCTTGAAATGCTTCTCCCCAGCAGCCTTTCCCAGACCTTTCTCCAGCCTCTGCAAATGTTCTCAGCATCATTTTCTGCCCCTGCAGAATTTAAAAAAAATTTTTTTGTTTTTTATTTTTATTAGTGAGACACCATGAGGTATAGTTGTAGACTCACAAATTTTTGTGCTTGGATTTCAATTATACAATGATCAAATACCCATCCTTCCAACAGTGCCCATTTCCTACCACCACGGATCTCAGTATCTCTCCCACCCCCAACCCCTCCATCCCACCCTGTCTCTGTGGCAGGGCACTCCCTTTTGTCTTCTCTTCTCCTATTGGGTGTTGTGGTTTGCAAAAGAGGCAGTGGGTGGCAATCATGTTTGGTCTGTAGTCTACTTTCAGCATGCTTCTCCCATCCTGGGAGGATCTTCCTAACACCCTTTATTTGGTGCTCCCTTCTCTATCTGAGCTCCCTTTTCCCCTAGCACATGTGGCTGGCCTCCAAGCCATGGAGTAAAATTTCTGGTACTAATCTCGGCCATTCTTGGGTGTTAGTCTCCTATTTTGTTCCTATATGTTCCCCAGATGAATGCAATCTTTCTATGTCTATCCCTTTCTCAGTCATTTCGCTTAACATGATACTTTCCATGTAGTACCACTTGTATATAAATTTCATGACTTCGTCTTTTATAACAGCTACATAGTACTCCATTGTGTAAATGTACCAAAGTTTCTTTAACCAGTCATCTGTTCTCGGGCACTCAGGTTTTTTTTTTTTTCAGATTCTGGCTATTGTAAAGAGTGCTGCAATGAACAAACAATTGCAGATGTCACTTCGACTATACTTTTTCTGCCTCTCTGAGATATATTCCCAGGAGTGGTATTGCTGGGTCAAATGGGAGCTCAATTTCTAATTTTTTGAGAATCGTCCCTACTGTTTTCCAAAAGGGCTGAGCCAGTCGGCATTCCCACCAGCAGTGAAGGAGGGTCCCTTTCTCGCCACATCCATGCCAGCACCGGTTGCTTTTGTTCTTGTGGATGTGGGCCAGTCTCTGTGGTGCGAAATGATATCTCATTGTTGTTTCGATCTGCATCTCCCTGATGATTAATGATGTAGAGCATTTTCTCATGTGCCTTTTAGCCATTCGGATTTCTTCTTTGAGAAAGTTTCTATTCATTTCATTGCCCCATTTTTTGATGGGGTTGGATGTTTTCTTCTTGTGGAGTTCAACCAGTACTTTGTATATCCTTGTATATCCTTGTATATCCTTGATATCAACCCCTTGTCAGATGTGTATTTAGAGAATATCCTTTCCCGTTCTGTAGACTGTCTTTGTATTTTGGTCACTGTTTCTTTTGAGGTGCAGAAGCTTCTAAGTTTAAGATAGTCCCATTTGTCTATCTCTGTTTTCACTTGCTTGGCCAGCGGCGTGACATCTTTGAAGATACCACCTGCAGAAATTTTCTTTCTTTCTTTCTTTCTTTCTTTCTTTCTTTCTTTTTGCTTTTTGGGTCATACCCAGTAATGCACAGGGGTTACTCCTGGCGGTGCTCAGGGGACTGTACGGGATGCCGGGAATTGAACCCAGGTTGGCTGCATGCAAGGCAAACACCCTACCTACTCTACTATCACTCCAGCACCAATTTTCTTTATTTTCTGCCTTGACTTCTGGGTTGCCGGGGATTGACTTCTACATCCTCATTGCACTCAGGGTCAGGCCATCACTCTGACTAGGGGGTTAAGTGTTAGGCGCCTCCTTTGTCCCCCAAATCTCAACCCACTGCCTTCATCTCCTTTCTGAACTTAAACTTTGTGTACAACTGTACACCCCTTGCCAATCCCTCAGGTGTTTCAAAATTCAAAATGAAATTGTGATTTCCCCTTCTATCTATTAATTACCAATATTAATGAATTATTTCAAGCAAGCTGTTAGAGCCCAAGGCTTCTGCTCTCTCATTCTTTATTTAGATCTGGCCTTGTTGATTTTGCTTATTAAATACGTCTCACATTTATTCTCTCCATTTTACCATCGATACAACTGCCTTCGTTCGTGCCCATCTCATCTCTCATCTGAGTAATTAGCCACTTACCTAATTTAACAACTGTTCATTGTATTATTATGTGCTGCCAGATACTGGCTTAGCCCTCCTGGATTTAGATCCTGAGTAGAAAAGACTCTCACAGACAAGTAAGGATATACTTAAAGAAAAGACTTCAAATAATGTTAGTCTTTGGAAGAAAATAAAACTGGGGGATGTGCAGGAAAGTGACCAGAAGTGAATCCCTTTTGACTGGGGTCAGGAAAAGCTCCCCAAGAAGGTCACATTTGAGCCCATATTGGAAAACTGAGTCCGTATCTGGAAAATAAAGATGTGTTAGTGACCCTAGTGGAGGGAGTCCCTAGCATGAGTTAAGGGATACAAAAGTCCATTGTCATTGGAGGTAGAGGGTTTGGGGAAGAGCACTAGGAAATGCATTTCAAGAGGTAGCTAAAATCTATGGCATACTGGGCATTATAGGATGTCACAGAAAATATAGATTTATTGGGGGAAGGGATGCTTTTAAGTATAACTGATTTATAATGTAGCTGTTACGTTTGGATGGGTTCTATAAGGTTAAGTGTGAAGTCAGGGAAATGGTTAGGAGGCCATTGTGATAGTGTGCCTGGAGAAGGTGATGGACAAGGTCTGGAAGGGAAGTGAGGGAAGCAAGATTTGCTTTGGAGGCAGTCAGCAGGCTTGCTAGTGGGCTGGATGTAGGGGTGAAGGGAGGGGGAGATGTCTCCTCAAGCCCACATTCCTCTCTCTCCCTGTACCTACTCACAGAGAAAAGAGAGGTCTCTGGACAAGAACTCCATTGCCTTCCTGTCCCTGGCTCTGACATGCTGTCCCAGACGGAGGCCAAGTTCACATACCTACCTAGACAACAGGCTGGCCCATATTTGAACCAATGGGTGGGCACCGATCATGTCCTGAGCCATGGGATGAATGAGCCTAGCCAGGCTCCTATCTCCCCTCCCTCCCCAGGCTGCCCTTTGCACTAGGAGCCATCCAGCTGGAGACCTACATGCCTCTTCCTGTCCTGTCCGTATCCTGCCTGCCACCTGGAAGTCGGAGTTTCACGGTGCTCCTGGCTCTCGTTTGGGTGTTGAAGATTCTGGGTGTCAGAATTCCCCGTTGGGACTGGCTGGAATGGCAGATCAAGAGGTAAAAGGAGAAAAGAAGAGTCTGATTTTAGTTGAGTCCTCCATGAGTGAGGGTAGTTTTACAAAATCCTCTAGATGTCTTTTCCTGAAGCTGATTAGAACTCCCCAGAAATCATAATCAAGGGAAGAACACACTATCATGAACCTCTATCCAGACATCAGTAGAAATGTTTTCAGGAACCACATAGGTAAAAAAAAATAAGATTATTTTGGGGAGAGGGAAGGAAGGGAGTCTGTGGTTGATTTGCCAAAGGGTGGAGAGGAGATTGGGGTTGACAGAACACTGTTTAACGCCAGGAGACTGTCAACGTGTGGAAAGTTGAACACGGTATTACCAGAGCTTCTGAACTTCAAAGTCAGGAATCTGGAATCAGATGTGAAATCTGCTTGTTTAAGGCTGGCAATGAACTCAGTTAGGGGACCACTGCCTTCGCCTTCACAGTGGCATGGTGCATCTGACCAAAGGTGACTGGCTTGTGATGCCTAATATAGAATCACGGAGGGACCTGAGACAGAGAGGGGCGTAATGGAAGCCAGGCACACCGGCTCATGCCAGATGCAAATGAAAAGTCTAGGAAGTACCCACAACTTGATGTCCATGTGTTCCCAGGAATGCATCACAAAACGCAGCTGCAGAAGACGGAAATGCTCAAGACTTCATTTGAGCTATGGAACCCCATCCAGGGTCCCTATGAACGTCAATTAATTAGCTGTAGTTGGCCACCACGCATGCTTACTTGTTTATTAATTCCACAAGGCCCCTTGATCATGGTGTGAGACACAACCGAGCAGGAGAAAAGAAATACGAATAGTGCATATAAGGGCTGGGAAAGGCAGGAATTGGGGAAGCCCAGGATCCAACAAGCATGGGCTGAGAAATCCGTTTTCAGCAAGGGCAGATGGCAGAGGACATGGCTGTGGGTGCTTGACTATTAGCATCACTATTGAAATGAACCCCCAAGTGGCCCCATGCACAGTTGGCGGTAAGCAGTTGGCAGTTGGCATGGCCTCCTGCTTTGACTCTATGCCATGACAACTATTCCCAACTGGTGCTCTCTAATGAGAATTCCTCAGTTCTCCAGACTCAGCCACTCTGAGGTGGGGGCAGAATGAGGCAGAGACCTTGGCAGTTACAGAGGTGGGAGGCCTGGCTGTTCCTGGTGTCCATAGGAGCCAGTCCCTCTGCGCCTCTGCCCTGGCACACTAGGGCACATGCTGCAGCCCAGGGCAAAGAGGCTTCCTGTGTTCTTGGGACAGAGGTCTTGGTTTCGGGACAGGCATCCTTCCTCTTAGTCAAATGGAAAATATAAGGTGTATTTCCTAAAAACAAAACAGTGAATAGAGCTAAAAACAAATTGAATTATTACTTAAATAATAAAAATATGCAGTGTTAAAGAGCTGATGAAAAATGTAGGGCCAGAGAGATAGTGCAGGAGGTAAGGAATGTATCTTGTGTGCTGCTGACCTGGGTTTGAATTCCCAACATCACATATGGTCCCCTGAATACTTCTGGGGTTCACTCAGCTAGGAATAGTCCGTAAGCACTGCTTGGAGTGTTTCTCCCCAGCAAACCATAAACCAGAAAAACTAACAAAATGGTTTTAGTGGTGAGAGCTGGGGCAATAGAGCAAGTGGCCTAACATGTGTGAAGCCCTGAGTTGCAATCCCAGAATCACATCATTGAGTCCCTCCAAACCATCATTGGTTGGTAGGTAGCACCATGTGGTGTAGTCCATATACAAAATGTTTCTGGAGTAAAAAGAATATAATCTGTTCAGATAAAAAGTAGCCTGGCTATTCTAACTCTATTACAACACACAGAGGAAAAATTGCTGAAAGTATACCAAATGCTAACAGGAATTATTTTCTGGGAAGTAGAATTGTGGGTAGATTTTATTTTCTTCTTTTTGTTTACCTTGCTTTTTCTAACAGTTCCAGAATACACTTAAAATACTTTCTAATCACCATAAAAGCTTTGCTTAGGAAAAGAAACTTAGTGGGTATGATGGTCATTTTTGTGCATACGCTGCCTATGCCAGTGGTCCCGAGAATCAGCTGAGGCATACTGGCATGTGATGTGGCCAGAACAAAGCCAATAAGATGGCAGAGTGATGGGTGGGGCACTTATGCCATCCCCTTTGTCCCCAGTTGTCCTTCCCTGGCCCCTGTTGGGCACAGTCATCTTGTGGTAGTGCCCTTTGGTGGGGCAGGGAATAGGGTCATGGCTCCATAGTCCAGGGCCTGTGTGTCTGCCATGCTCAGTGATTTTGCCTGTGAGATTTAGGACTTTTACCATAATATTTATTCAGTTTTATGGCTTTAAATATAACACTAACTCCTAATAATCAATATTGATTTAGCTATAATATCTTATTTATAGACACAGCCCTCTGGTTTGCATATGGATTTAGACTGCAATGTCACAGAAATAAGCCACTTGCTCCCTGGCCCCACGCCAGCTTTGAAGAGGATGTCAGTCTCTGATGAACGGCCCTGGGCCAGTGCAGAATGTGGTGTTCTGAGACCCATGATTCCCTCCAGCATGGTCAGAACTGTCAGGTGGCTGCAGGTGTCCTTTGACTGCTTGTGCTGGGATGGATGGTCAGGCTTAAGAAGACAAGGATTCCAATGGACTCATTGTAGCTACAACCAGTTCTGTGTGGAAAGAGAAGCATAGGAAAGTAAAATGGCCAAGAACTCAATGGCTAGGTGGCACCAAGAAGAGCAGGGGTCCCCTCCTACACCAGACTGGCCCTGATGGGACAATTCTGCTGTCATTTGAGTTGAAGTGTCTGGGAAACAGGGCTGGCAGCTGCCCCTTGAGTGAGTAGGACACTGGCCTGATAGACATGGTCCTGTGGGATAGTACTTCACGGAGTGGGTAGAAGCAGTCAGAACTAGACTGGAGAAGTGAAGGCCTAGATGGGTGGGGTTTGCCAGGGACTGAGGTGAGGAAGAAGATCCCTTCTTGTTGACGAAGAGCTATGCTTTCCAGGAATGAGTACACAAAGCTCTTTGCTCAGAAAACCCTCCCTCCATGCCCCCTTGAGCTTTCTGTAAATCCCCACTAGTATTTATGAGTCCAGTAGAGATTTATTAACTATCCCTTCTAGACTTCTTCCCCACTGGAACCCCAGATCCATTTACCTTTTTTTCCTGAAGAGCTGTAGATTCCACAGGTGAAGTCCAGCTTGCCCACTCAATGCATCTCTTGCCCTTGATTGTAGGAGTTTGTGGGGAGCTATAAGAAAAGATTTGAATTGATTTTGAACCTGAGAGGATCTGTTTTGCTCTAATGTGTAACCTGAGAATATTGAAGTGAGCTGAGAGAAACAGGGCAAGGGACCCCCAACTTTTCCCCTCCGTGTCCACAACCTTTCTTAGGGAATTCTGTTTCCCATGCCCATATAATTCTAGAGGGGATGAACCTTCATTCTTGATCACAAATTATTGATTGGTGTGAGAAACTGACTCCACCAGCTCTATCAGCTTTTCTCACCTGGGCATTTGGAATTGTGACAGGGAACCTAAATCACTAAGATGTTGGTATTGAACACCATTCTGAGTCTTACATGTGCTTTCTCTTCCAATCCTGTCATGACGCATGTTTTACAGATGAGGCCACTAAGCTATGGAAAGGAGGGAAATTAATTAGAAAGAATTTTTTTTGAGTCAAGAAGCAGAACATTCAACTGAAAAAATAGTACTAATGACAACCGTTTGGTATCCCTCTCAGTGGGGACAGAGAGGGAGAGGCAAAACAGGGAAGGTATACCTGGCCTCGTAGATATCTTGTTTTCTCTCTGTATAGTGAAGTGATAAATCCTTTAGCCTTGTCACTAAGGCTTTGCAGGTGACCCACACCTACTCACAGGTGATTGGACCAGGCCTGGACATCTGACCAGTTTGGACCAATCATGCGGCAGCCACTTCACATGACCACATTTTTTTTTCTTTTTGGGTCACACCCGGCGATGCTCAGGGGTTACTCCTGGCTCTGCAGTCAGGAATTACCCCTGGCGGTGCTCAGGGGACCATATAGGATGCTGGGAATCGAACCCGGGTTGGCCGCATGCAAGGCAAACGCCCTACCATCTGTCCTATTGCTCCAGCCCCACATGACCACATTTAAGGCAAGAAAGAAAGGATTTATTTGCTTTTCCTTTTTTGGTGGTGTTGTGTTTCATGGAGCTTCTTGCTGACTTTTCCTTCTTTGTCATTGCTCAAACTGTCCTAACTCCTGGAAAAGGGACATGGGATTAACAAAACTGGTTTAGACCATTTGTACTGTAATCCTAAAGTTGGACTAAAAAAATCAACTTTGCCTGATTTTCTTAAATTTTATTTTATTCATTTTCCTCAACATATTGCATGATATAGTCTGATATCATTAAAGACTGCTAAACAAATATGTATAAAACACACACACACACACACAGGTTGAAGATTGCAGTAGGGATACAGCAGGATAATCAACTTCCTGTAAGACCGTTGATCTGATTTCAGAACAAACTCTGCTCTGTTGATGGGGAGACGTAGCCATTGCATACACAGTCAGTAGTTTCTGCCACACTTAAGACACAGAGAATATGGCTTCTGTCGTTGAGGTTGAACTTCCACTCTGGGGCTCTTGTGAGCTGGATGTACTGTTTCCTGTTGTTGAGGGTTTATGAAATTTGCCTGTCATATCCTGACAACCAACTCTTCCTTACTTAAGCTAATGTGAATGGGGTTTCTCGTCTTGACAATCAAATGAGTTATGCTAAGACAACCTTTGAGATATTTTGAAGTACATTTGTTTCATAATTTTCTAGAATAGAAGTTTCTAGAATGTTTCATAATTGAATTGAGTACTTATGCTTGCCTTACATTGGATTTGCAGACAGGAGACCTGACACTTAATCATGGCTCTAACATAGGGCTATTTGGCATGCCACTCTTTTCTCCTAACCCATGGAAGTCACTGCCTATTAACCACAGCATTTATTCCCCCTGAATTCAGATGTGATTTTGAATTCTCAGCACAGTGCTCAGGGCAGCCAGCTGGCCCACAGGTGAAATCCATTGCTGTTGCTGGTATAAGTAACTCGGTGTCCCTGGAGGGCTTCCTACCATCTCTGGGTCTAGGTGTCCTCATGTATTAGGGTCAGGAGTGGGAAATTTCTAGGAGACTAGAAATTTGATAAAAACTTAGATAAATTTCTGTTTTCAGGCTTGATGGAGTTCTTGGTTTCTGTCACACCACAGGGGCCAGCAGGTCAAATGATGTGACTGTGGGTTCAGGTAACAGGTATGGACCCTGCTCCAAGTTGCATGCTTTGTCTCTGAGCAGGAATGCAGAGAAGCTCTACTCTCCATCTGGAGACTTCACACCCCATTCCTGTGCCCCTCAGAGGGGGGCAGTCAGACCTTGGTTTTCCAAAGATCTCGCAGATGGGATGGTAGGTTAGCATGTTCTTGGGAACTTCGATTTTTAGTGAGACACTAAATAAGTGACCGTTGAATAATTTCGTCTCATTCATGATGGGCAAGAATTGTCTCTTTCTCTCGCCAACACCGTACAAAACATTGACCAGAACATGACTGATTCAAGGAGCAGCGTGGCACAGCTGTGGCCAGGAGAAAGACCTGGGTTCCGAGCCTGTCTCTGATCCACCCCGCTGGGGCCATCTCCGTAACCGCGAAATGATAAGAACATGACCTTTATTAAAGATGAAATAAGATCACGCGTGGAAAGCTGTTGGCGGAGTCCCAGGTGCACAGGGCATGTGATACTAATGGCAACTGTTATTATGACATGACTGGGCTGGGGTGGGGAGGGGTGCGTGTCATGTTGAGAGGGTGGCGTCCTCCTTCTCTTGCTCAGTCCGAGAAGGTCTCTGGCCATGGCTGGGGCAGGCAGCAGGAAGGACGGTCTTCCCTGGAGGCTGGAGCTGGCCACGCTGCTCCTCTGGGTGCAGCTGACCACATCATGCTGTGTGGCTGCTTCAGGGGACAATGGCATTGAAGAGGGGGAGTTGCAGGGGTGGGGGGATTGGAAATACTGTCCTGGGAAGCTGGGCCGGGGCAGCTCCAAGAGAAAGCAATTTCTCATCACACCGCTATAAAGGCTGTTGTGGGCAGAGTGAGGGATTGTGCTGTGCCCGGAGGGGTGGGGAGACACAGTCGTGCAGATTGCTGGGCTCACACAGCCCAGGCTCGGCCCCCTCTCGCCTTACCTGCTATGCCCGTGGCTCTCCATGGGGCCAACTCCACAACCATGTAGGTTCTGCCCCCGCATCTATGAAAACACTACCCAACCATCCTGGGGTGGGGTGGGGTGTGCACCAAATCCCTGTAGCTGCCCTCCAGGTCCCTTGTTTTCTCTGAGCTATTGGTCTAGACTTTACTTTCTTAGAAATGAATCGAACCCAGATTTGGCCCAGCAGGGTTTGTGAGGCTCTGGGTTCAGTCTCCAGCACAATCAGAAAACAAAACAAAACAAAACAAAACAAAAACGCATAACTACTCCCGCTCCCTCCCAACAAATGACTCTTGTTTGGTGCCTGGGCCTCCCCAGCTCCAATATGGGGGCCTTTGTCTTCTCTGGGTTGGCACCATGCCAGCTACAGCTTGGCTCTGGCCCTGGCTGCCAGCCAGTGAGGAAGCTCCTGGCCTCCCCGTGTGTCGGAAGGTGAGACCCTCCTCATCACAAGGGACAGTCACTGCCCCTGGGGGGGCAGCTCTGGTGAGGAGAGACAGGCTGGAGAGTCCTTCAGCCTCTTGCCACCCCATGGACTAAATGACAGGGTCATCCCCGCCAGAATGAGCCTCTTGCTAAGACCCTAGATTTTCTCTGTGGCACTTCTGGCCCCCAGGAACTATCAGGAGCTCTGACAGTTGGTGGGGGCTAGGGGGCAGGTAGTGGGAGAGAGAAATACATTTTTAAAGATAACCTGGAGGCAAATATAATATTTATACTTATTTATCCTCAGAGCTCACTCGCAAGGGCCCAGACATGTCTAATGAGCAGGAGTTGCAAAATGGCCACGGATCCTCCTTGTCTGCCTTTGCAGAGCCTCTGAGCCGTCACAGGGACCCAGATTTTTCAACTGTGTGACTGCTGCAGGCGAAACGGCTGTAAGGAACCCTGGGACGTGCAGTGAGTACCTGACTCCCAGAGGCCTCGAGCCACAAAACTGCCAACCCAGGAAAATGAGGCATTCCCCGCCCCCGCAGTCAGAACAGCATCCACATACGAGCCCATGTGAAACGTTGTATGTGTGCACCCACACACATCTGTGGTGAGGCACATGGAGGCCCTGGCACACTCCGCAGGGCTTCCCTCACAGGCCCGAACCCCTCATTCTGCCTATGCAGGGCATGTGCCACATCTGGACAGGCTAAGGGCCTGTCTGGTTGAGGGCTCATCCCTGTTCTGCTCATTTGAGCTCCAATGCCCATGACCAGTGTCTGGAGGCCTTTGTCTAAGGATTGCTGTGGCCTGAGGCCAGCACAATCCGCTGTGGAATATGAGTGACGGATGGGTTATAATCCAGTTTATAACATGATGCTCATTTCTACAAACACACAAACACGCACTATTTATGCACACAGAAAACTATCTGATATTTCACACACACACACACACACGTATTCAGAGGTGGCATAGCTGGATCTGATCTTAGTTTGTAGAGTCTGGGGACGGGTGTGTGGGTTTAGAGGTCCCAGGTGGGTCTGCTGTAAACTACTCTCAGATCATGAGGGGTCTTTCTTGAGCACTTGATAGAGCTGTGACGTCTATGTCACCCTGTGAGGCCCTGTGGGCTCCATCTCCTCAGTTTTTAAGGAGCAACTGCTATGTAATCAAGTCTTGCACATAGCAGGTGCTCAGTTAAAAGGATGGGGAATGAAGGCTTGGTTTCTTTTGTGGTTTCTCTGCTCTGGGTTGCTTGGCAGTCACATCTCTCGGCATCAGGAGAGCACCTTGAGTGCTAACAGTAGGGAATGTCCAGGCTGGGTCTCAAAGGTTCCAGTTTCCAGTATAGCCCTGACTGCCACTGCATTTTGAACTCATTGCATTTGTCCCTCTGGGATGCTGAAGCCTCCGGTGTGTGGGACCAGCCTCCCTACTTCCCAGGGAGCC
Source organism: Sorex fumeus (assembly GCF_029834395.1). NCBI lineage: Eukaryota > Metazoa > Chordata > Mammalia > Eulipotyphla > Soricidae > Sorex > Sorex fumeus. Next base: position 53,074,398 of record NW_026606104.1, read on the forward strand.
TCATGTGAGCATAAATTCCTTCCTCCTGTGGGTGGATCGCAGCTAGCTGGACTTGCTGGTTGTCAGGTGGGGCTGTGGTTTAGAGCTTAGGTTTCCAGCATGCTGTGTCTTAATGTCACCTGGCCTGAAAAATGCCTGCACAGAAGCAACTGTGTGGCCTTAAAGCTAGGACGGAATCTTCCTGTATTCCAGTTGCACTGGGCCAGTTTCACCAATTCTTGCTACAGGTCAAGAGGGGAGGTTCACAGGACCCATCCCTGACTGCTCAAGGAGCAGTAGGTCCAGTCTCGCCCCTGAACCTCTCATTTCTATCTCAGTGCTTGCTCTGGCTTCTAGGAGGCTAGCTGCCCATCCTCCCCATGTCCACAGGAAAAGAAAAGAAGAGCAATTTCCTTGACGCTAATGACATAATTTTAACCAACCAGGAGTTTCTTCCACAAACAGCTGGTTTTGCTGGCTAATTGCTATTTAAAAGAATGACTTCTGGCTGCTTCTAGCTTGCGGCTCCCAAATTGCAAAGTAGTTTTTCTTTATTGAGTGATTTTGCAGCACCCTCCCCAATACATGATAGAGATAATTGGCTTAGAAGCCTGAGGACCAGGGCACCTCAGATTTTTCACACATGATGTACTTCCAGGTACCCCCATGAAGGATTATATAAGCAACAATAATAGCAATAGCTACAGAAACAGATGATACAGTTGCATCCTGAATGTCCCTTTGGACTATCGCCCTCTGCTCCCTTAAAACGCTTCTGGTGTGTCTTCCTCAGGATGGAGCCACATCTGACACCCAGACTCTGCTTGTGAGGAGGCACCCATCCCACTAGATCCCAGAGAAGTGGCTGGTCCCCTCCCAGCGGGTCCTTCCCAGCCGCTGCCCTGCCCTGCAGCCACCTGTCTTGCTCTGGAGAACCAGCTGTCTGCTGGCGGGCTGCCAACGGCGCCAAGGACCCCTGGCCTCAGTACTTCCCAGAAGTTAATTTCAAGCCCCAGATTAGCCTTTGTTGGGGCTGTGTCAAAGCTCAAAGCTCTCCCTGCTCAATTCTGCTCCTCTGTTTCCCAGAGAGGTGCAGGGTCCCTTATAAACTCCCTCCAGGCTCATTTCCAACCAGAGTCCGTCTACCATCAGCCGCTTCAGTTCCTTTCTGACAATTCTCTGCTTCTGTTATTTGGGTAAACATTGGAGAACTTGTGGCATTCTGCTGCAGTCTGGCACAGCCTAGGCAGATGTGGGAAAACTGGGATGCAGGGGTCAGCTGTGGCAAGAGGCTGGGGAGGCGCCAGAAGGGCTGAGCCTATGCTGTGCATGCGGGAAGTTCAGATTTGGTCCCTATTGCCCCATGGTTTTCTTGAGAACCATGAGGTGTGATCCCCAAACACTGAGCTGTGTGTTGCTTCTTCCCCACCCCCACCCCCCTCCAGCCCCCCCCCCCCCACACACACACACAGTAGGACAGGATCTCAGGTGTTCTTGCCTGGGTCTCACTGGATCTCACTGGGTTTCAATCCAAACCCCAACTTCCACAGAGCTCAGGACTCTGGACAGTAGGCAGGGCAGGGCCAGGCTTGCAGAGAAGCACTGTGATTCCTGAGGAGGTGGCTGGGGTGGGGGGAGGGTGGCTCTGTCTTTGCTGTCAGCACACAGGAACCTCCTCTGTGTGGCTCTGCTCAGAAGAGGCTCCTGTGTGCACCAGGAAGGGAGGGAGCTGGATGGCCGGACCCTTTGGCACTGCCAGCCTTTCCCTTCCCTTCCCGCAGGGCTCTGGGCTGCAGAGCGCGTGAGAAACCCTGGTGTGTGTCTCTGCTTGCAGTCAGATCTCTTTTGCAGTCTCCGCTCTGCACGCTTGAGAGTCCAGCCTGCAGGCTGTGTGTGCAGGCCCTTCTGCCATCTGCCACTGGTGAATGCGGTGAGTGTGAGGCATGCTCAGGAGCCTGGGGGGTGGGGAACCCGGCCCCGGCCCTTCCTGCACTATCTGCTTCTCTGGGGAGGCTGCATGCTCCCGTTCTCTGGCTCCAGATCTGCTGGGTGAAAGGCCGAGGGCCATCAATTCCAGGGAACTGCCTTCTCCCCTCCTCCTCCTCCCTCTTGAGTCCTGTAGTTCCACAGTGCTTCCACCTCTCCCCTCTGCACCTGTCTGCCTGGGTTTCAGCTTCTCTGCCCCCTGCTGATCCTAGTCCCTACATCAAATTCCTTGCTACAGATTCTTTTGTTTTGCTAGGGTCTGTGAGGGGTGTGTGTGTGTGTGTGTGTGTGTGTGTGTGTGTGTGTGTGTGTATGATGGGGACTTTTAAGTGGTTCTCAGGGGATCCCGGAGCTATTCTACTAACGGGACCAGCAGTTCAGTGCCAGTCCCTAAGAATGTAGGGTTGCCGACCCAAGTACTAGGGCCCACCAGAGCCACCCCAATGATGTTTGGGCACCTCCTGGTAATGCCTGGGAGCCCATGTGATGCCAGAGATCGAATCCAAGTTGATCTAATTCCTAACTGCTATCATTATCTTCTGACCCCCATGTTAGAAATTCTTGAGGCAGATTCTGTTTTCCTGGTTAGATTGAGACTCATGCTTTTATATTTATTTATTTATTTATATTTTTGCTGTTCTGGTTGCATTGGGGTCTGATTTTAAAAGGGGAAGATTTTTGGAACACCCTCTTCTTTCCTTCCTCTTCCCTACCACTAGCCCAGGATTCCAATCAGAAGGTCTCTTTGCTCCACACATACCCTTTCAGGGATTTGGGGAGACTTCCTCTCTGCACCTTCTTGAGTGTTTGAGCCGTTCAGAGGTTAAAGCGGGTATGTGTGTGTGTGTGGGGGGGGGGTTACTCTGAAGCTGTACGTGCTGACAGTTCCAGCGACGACTGTACAGCCAAGTAGCTTCATGCAGGCGCTGCTTTAATCCTATTATAATAGCAAGAAGACTGTGGCAGTCAAATAGTTCAGAGAAGCATTGGCTCAGAAACAAATTGGGAGCTTTTCCACTTTAGGACTTCTCAGAACTTTCTAGACGCCAGGCTCCCTTGTGAGCCTGCAGGAGGGGAAGTGGTTTGCAGAGTTTCCTGAGCTCATTTAACCTCAGGTCCTCCCCCTTTCCCGCACTGCCTCAGGGAGAAACATCCAGGGAGACCCACTCTGGAGAACTTTCTCCACAGCTACGCTTGGGTTTGGGTGGCCCGTTTATCTGTGTGCTGGGTGGGGCCAGTGCTGTGTTCAGGGGAGAATAGTTTGATGTGAGGGCAGGAGAGAACCACCCATTTGGGTGCAACTTCTCGTGCCCTGCACTTCATGAACTGAACCCATTTCTTTTGGGGGAGTTGCTCCTTAGCAGTGCTCAGGGGGCCCAGGGCCACTTCTGGTGAAACTCTGCTAAGGGGGCTAAATGGTTCAAGGACCCAAGGATCTTGAGTATTCAGGGCCTGCAGTGCTTGGGACCACCAGAACCACCCTGGTGGTGCTTTAGGGGCTTCAGGACCACACAAGGCGGGGCTGGTGGAGGATTGAATGGCCACGTGGTGGCAGGGATGGAACCTGGGTATGCTCCTGGCCTCCAATCTCTCCTTGGCTCCTACCAGATTTTATTTCCTTCACGTTTCCTCTTGTGTATTTTTCCCATGCCCAGCTCCACTGGAAAGATTCTCCGCATCCTCCAGTTAAGATTTGGGAGCACAGTAGGACTTCTGGAAGGATCAGAGGAGTAGTGTCTGTGGACTATGCTCAGCCGGTGCTACCCAGTGTGTGCGTCGGCGCTGAGCGTGAGGAGGGTGTTGGAACCTGCATCCAGTTGTGGAGAGTCCCATAGTCTCCCAAGGGCACTGGGTGATCGCTGGAACCTCTGGCAGGCCCTTAGATGTAGGAGAGCCCGTGATACTCCCAGTTCCCCTCATACCCCTCTTTCTCGGGGCGGGGGGGGCGGGCAGAACTGCTCCCCAGCCCTGCCTTCTATCTCCTCCAACTCATGAGTCCCCAGCTCGCTGGTGCTTCCCTGCCTGGCCCAGGCTATGCAGTCTACCTGGTTCCTCTCCTGGATGACTTCATACCTGCACTTCCTTTGGCCCAGTCAAGATGAACAAGCATCGAGCTCCTGTTCGCCAGATCCCTTCATCTAGATTCTGCGTTTGCTGTTGCTTCACGTGAATGGGCTGGGCCTGGACATGCCGGGGAGGTCACATGCTATCAGTTCTGGCTCATGGTCCTACTCCTCAGTTGCCCTAAATGGCTATTTCTTTTACTGGTGGGGGAGCCACACCCTGCGGTACTCAGGGCCTACTCATGGCTCTGTGCTCAGATATTACTCCTGGCAGGCTCAGGGGGGAAACATATATGGCGTGCTGGGGATTAAACCCAGTTGGCTGCCTTCAAGGCAAGTACCCTACCCACTGTACTATCTTTCTGCTCCCCTAAAAGACTTTCTCGTATTTTAATTCAAATTTTGAACAAGAATCCAATCAAAGTATATGTTTTGCGCTTGGTCTTTTGCATTTATAATAGTCTTAGCTTTACAGACTTTTCTTGTCTCGTGGATTTTGTGGAGTGGAGGCCAGTTATCTTGGAGGAGAGTATGGATACTAAACTTCTTACTGTTTTCTCCTGGTGCCATTTAACTTGCTCCTCCTCCCCCCATTTATCCTGTAAACCAGAGGTTACTTTGAGATGCTTAATTAGAGACAAATTACTGTTCCCAAGAATATGTCCCAGGGGCTATGCTCTCATGCTGGAATACATTAGAAACACAAAGTAGTTTCTTGAAACTTTCTTGAAATGCACTTTGAAAGAATAAAACAAAGCAGGAAGAATGAAATAAACTTTATTTGGTTTTGGGTCACACTCAAAGTTTACTTCTGGGCTCTGAACTCAGGGGACCTCTCCTGGTGGGGCTTGGCGGGGTCACATAGGGTGCCACATGCCAGGCAAGTGCTTTACCCACCACAATCTTACTCTTGCACCAGCTTTATTTTTATGATTTTTGGTTTGGGGGCCACACTTGGTGATGTTCAGGGGATACACCAGGCTGGGTGCTCCTGGCAGTGCTGAGGGGGTGCATGCAGTGTTGGGAAATGAACCCGGTCTCCAGAATGTAAAAGCATGTGCTCAGTCCTTTGAACTACCTGCTGGCCCCAAGAGTGAAATAAACTTTAATATACAATATGATATGCAAGTTCTGACAGAACTGTCTCATCTGGACTCAACACAGCAATTTTGAGGGGAGGAGATGGAAAAATCTTATTTATAGAGGAACTGAGGCTAAGAGGTAGAGAGTGAAGTGAACTTTTATTAAGCAGCTCTCAGAGCCCCGCTGGCCCCAGCATTCTCCATCCTTGCTTGGTTTCTGCTTCACACAGGGAGTTCTGGGGAGGGAGGTCACGTACCCAGGGTCAGAGTCAATTAAGCGCCAGAGCTCACGTCAAACTTAAATCTTATTCTGATGCTGAGTTCGTTCTGCTCCACCCTGCTGCTACCCCAGGATTCTGCTCATCCAGTAGATAAACTTTAGCTCTTTAACTTCTGCCTGATCTCAGGTTATGTTGGGGTCACACCCCAATAAAGTAATAAATCCGGGTTTAATCTCTGGCACCATTTATGTCCCCTGAGCACCTCCAGGAGTGATGCCTGAGCACAGAGCCCAAGTAAGCTCTGAGCATCAGTGGGTGTGACTCTAAAACAAAAACAACCCAAAAATGGAAGCCAAAATGTCTGTAATGCACCTACCCTATTAAGCATCAGAACTCTGCCTCACCCACCTTAAATGCTTGGAAGACTTGTGTTAGTCTGTAGTTGGGCAGAACCATGGATCACAAAGCCTCTGTACACACCAACTTGTTGGTTCTCGGTGTCAGTGATTGAACACGGCACTGGAGGTCCACAGCAGAGCTGCGTGTGCATCCTTGCCTTTCATGGGCACGGCTGAAAGTAAGCTGGGCCTGAGGAACGTCTGACACTTTGAACGAAGATCAATGCTGGATGATGGTGTGGCTCCAGTGACAGCACCATCAATTTCTCTCTCCTTGCATGTGGCTGAGGACAGCTGGCAGAAGGCACCACGGAGGACTGAAGGGTGTTGACCCTCAGGACTGTGGGGAGGGGTTGCTGTGTTTCAGGGAGAGGTGGGATGAGAGAGCAGACCACGCCCAGGAGTCTGACAGAGACTTGGGAGGAGAAATGACTTTGGGGACAGTATAACTTGCCTTGGCTTCTGCAAGATACTGCACAAGCATGACACCACCCCTCAGGGCCCTCAGACAAAGCCTCAAGTCTGGGGCTCAAGTCACAAAACATATTCCTGTGATGCTTCCTGTCCCTTATGTGTATGGCACTCATACCCCTCCCTGCCTGCCCTGACCTTACGCCTATCCATCAAGGCCCAGCTCCTAATCTCCCTATTTCTACTAGAAAGTCGCCTTCTTTGCATTGGCCCCTGAGTTCCTCCTCACTGCCAGAACTCGGCCTCTGCTGCCACCTTGTCACAGCACAGTGTGGTTCAGGGCTGAGGCCGGGCAAGCCACTCTGGTCTGAGTCTGGGTGTGACTCTGCGTTCCCCGTCAAAGCTCTGCATTTCTTCTGTCTCACAGAACTTGGGAATAATAATGACCCCAATTTTATAGGGTGCTTGTGTGACTCCATCACTGATCCTGTGATGGGCTTGGCAAGGTGAACACTGTTCCCCTGCTCCCCACTTTGTGATCAGTGATGGGCTTTGTTAAATGCCCCCCAAGACCAAATGGCCAATGGGACACAGAGCAGGCATGTGTTGGGGACCATTCTTTATGTGAGTTTGTTTCTCTCCCCAAATATTCCCATGGACGCAGCAGACGTGGGGCTCATGACAATTTGGCTTTTCTTAGCACTCCTGAGTGTGGGACAGGCTGGGCTGGGCCCACAGCCAGCAACGAAGCGCCCGCTAATAATATCATTATATGCTGAATAATTATCTGCCATTTAAATATTCATCTGTTGTTGGGGGCAAGGCCTTTTATCAGCGTCTGAGGATGCTTCGGCGGCGGGAGGAGATGGATGTCAGCATGGCTGACTTTGCTGTGAAGGGCGACCTGGGGTCCAGAGAGAGCTGCTGGAGTGGCCGGTCGACAGTCAGCTAATATATAACTGCAATATCCTCACGTGATAAACGGCGAGTCCATAACTGCTGCCTATGAGCAAGCCCAAGACAATATTGGAAGCATTCATTTCATTTGACTAATGCTTATCTATTTTTTATTCTGCTCCATCTTTAAGGAAGTCCCCTCTTTCTCCCCTGTGCAGGGAGGTGGGGTCCTAGAGCTGAGGATGGCATGGAGCGGATGGGGTGGAGGGTTTACCTGTTCCATCCTTTTCCCCCAGGGCCCTTGGGCCGGTGCAGGGATCTGGTTCCAGGCGTGGGAGCTCTTATGGAGTCGTGCCAAGGGCTCCATGGAGGAAGTCCTTGGGCTCTCTGTTGGGGATGGGGCAGAGTGACGTGGACACCTTGGGCTTGGCCAGGTGGGCTGAAACTGCTGTGGCCCTCCACTTTTCATGTTAGAGATGAGAAGTGAGAGAAGGAGCTGCAGGGGGAGGTTCGGCAGGCAGGGTCTGTTGTCATGAAACAGCTCCCCTGGGTTGCTGAAGAAGCAGGGAGTGAGATAGGAGGAAGAGAGGGGCCCAGGAGGAGTAGAGGGAGGAGGAGGATGGAGAAAAGAGGGAAGAAGAGTAACAGATGAAGAGGTGAAGGGGTGTGAGACTTGAGCTGCTTAACTAGTTCTAGCTGGAGCGGGGCTGCCCGGTTCTGGAATCACTCAGTCTGGAGAGTTCTGACTGTGTGTCTGACTGTGTGACCTTGAGTCAGGGTTACCGTCTCTGAATCTATTTCCCCTTTGTACAACGGGCAAAATAACCATACTTTTCTTATGTTCTAGTCAGCGATTCCTACACAAATTCTAATCAATTGCCACACATTGTGATTTTCAGTAGTGTGTGTATATTTTGGTTCTGTGGGTCTGAGGTTCAGGTGTGGCACAGTTGGGCCGTCTTTGGAGTCTCCAAAGTACAGTCAAGGTGCCAAGGGGATGTGTCCTCCTCAGGAGGCTTGGTGGGGGATGGAGCTCCATGCATACTCCCTCTGGCCATTGGCCCATTTCACTCTTTGCTGGACTAGACCTGCAGGCCTTGGCCTCCAGCTGGTGGTATGCTAGAGGCGACCTTCTGCTCAGTTGAGATCCATGATTCCTCGCCTCTGGGGCCTCTCCAGCAGGGTCCCTGAGGTGTAAGGAGAGCCTCGAGTCCAGCTTGTTCAGATGGAATCTTCTGGAAAGTCACCTGTGCCATGGCATGTTGTTTAGAAACAAGCTCCTTGTCTGGTCTCCACTCGTGGGAAGGGATGGTTTGAGGGTGTGGACACCAGCGGGTGGGGATCTCCTACGTGTCTGTCCACCCACTGCCCCTCGCCATGACGGTCAGCGCCTACTCCGTGCCACTTAGACACTGTTCTACGTGCTCTTCACCAACCAGCTCGTTCAGTCTTCAGCCACAGCCCAGTGAGAGCTGCAATTATCACCTGTGCCCTGGGGAAGAAGTGGCGGTGAGGCACGTTGACTGCAGCTGGATGGTGGTGGCGGGTGGATTTGGCACCTACATCACATACTCAGGCCCCAGTCTCAGGGACTCAGGCATAGTATCACGGGGCTGCTGGCGATGACGATCCATATGAGTGGCTGAGTGCAAGTGTGGGGCTGTCATACCCCCAGGTGGAAGCCACGACACTTTCCGTTGTCACCCAGAGCTCTGGAGAGCAAGGCGGGGAGAGGGAGGGAGAAGCCAGCCTGTGGGTGATCCTGCCCTTCCCAAACACCCAGCCCCGACCTGCTCACGGCTGAGTCCTCAGCTTACAGCGTATTATTTCCTATGGTTGCTGTAACTAGTGGCTGTCAGCTCAATGGCTTCAAAAAACAAACAGGTTCTTGGCTCCGCGTTGGGGAGGGGAGGTCAGAACTCTAAGATGAGTCTCTCTGGGAGAATGCCATGGTGTTGGCAGGGCACTGCATCCTGCCAGAGGATTCAGAGGCTAGCTAGCTTGTCTTTTCCCTTTTTCTTTTCTTGTATTTGGGCCACCCCGGCTACTCAGGGCTGGTGCTGGGGGTATCTCCTGGCGGTGCTGGGCCTTGAACCCAGGGTGAGGCAAGCAAAGTCTGCCCTTCAGCCTGTTGAGCTATCATTCCGGGTTCAAGAGGCAGCTTTGGCTTCTATGTGTGTGGCTTATATGCCTTCTCCACTTAAAAACACTTTCATGTGTTTTTACAGCAGATATATAGGACCGGCCCAGACGATGGACAACATGGAAGACATGCACGTGTAGGTAGGACAGCTGCGGCATGGAGAGCGCCAGGATGGAGGCTGCGGTGACAGGGGCACTGCACCTGCCCGGGAGCTGTCGTCAGAGTATGCGGACTTGTATCCAGACTCCAGCGCTGATGTGCTCTGGGAAAATGGAGCAGGGCTATTTATAATGGCGATAAAACCAAACTGTTGAAACTGTTCACAGAACCATTTGACTCGCATTCATGTTCGATGTCTCGGCAGTTGTATTAAAAATAAAATGCCATGGAAATGGAAAAATGGCCGTCGCCTGATTTCTGTCCCTTCCGTTTTTATGTGCAGTCCCATACGTAGGTGGATGCGGGTCCTCTGGGGGAAAATACCTGGTATGCAGAACTACCAATGAGAGGAAGAGGCTTTTGGTTTTTGACAATGAAAGGTTTGCCATCATAGTGGGACTGAACTCAGGGACTCACGCTCACTAAGCACATGTCCTGTCACAGTGCTATTCCCCACCCCCCCCCCAGAGTGAATACCCCTCCCTCCATGTGCATGTCTTTAGGGATAATTGTTCCTTGTTTTGCCTGGAGACCTTGCAGCTTGGTGTCTTAAATGAGATTAATCAAATACTGTTCGCTTGTCTTCTGTAAAGCACTTGATGCTCAGTTCTGATGTCCTGAACAGTTTTTTTAAATTTTTTTTTTATATCAGATCCAGGACAAAAACCTGTTCAGTGGACTTGGGAGAGCTGATTTATGTTATGCCCTTGCCCCAGGATGGGGCATGTAACACTGTCCTCCCATGGTTCATCAATTTGCTCGAGCGAACACCAGTAATGTCTCCATTGTAAGACTTGTTGTTTACTGTTTTTGGCATATCGAATACATCACGGGGAGCTCTACTGTGCAGACAGGATACTCTTGGTAGGCTTGCCTGGCTCTCCGAGAGAGGCGGAGGAATCGAACTCGAGTCGGCCATGTTGGCTGCTTGCAAGGCAAACACCCTGCCGCTGTGCTATTGCTCCAGCCCATTGCCTTTCTCATTTTCTAATGGCCACTGACTTTCTTGGGCTAGTGACCTCTTCGTCCATCTCCAGGGTCAGCCATGGCCAGCCATCTATCTCCCACATGCCACTTTGACATGAATCCTTCTGCTTCTTGCTCCCTCTTTTAAGGACCTCTGCGATTGATTGTACCAGGCCTACCCAGATAATCCAAGATTATCCCTTCTTGAAAGGCAGCTGATTAGCAAACTTCATTCCATCTGCAACCTTGATTTGCATAACATAGCATGGTTGAAGTTTGGGGGATTAGGACATTGTTAGGGGCTGAATGTTTTGCATCCCACCCCTCTCCCCATTCATTTGTTGAAACACTACCTTCCAGGGTAATGGTATTTGGAAGTGGCACCTTTGGGAGGTGATTAGGGTTAGGGGAATCATGAGTGGGGAGCCCTCAGGAACAGGATTAGCACATTTATAAAAGAGAACCTGGACCTCCCCACTCCCTGCAGGGGGGGAACACAGAGGGGAGCCAGGCATCTACAAACCAGGAGGTGGGCCCCCAACAGACACCCAACTGGCTAGTGCCTTGCTGGGCTTCCCAGCCTGCACAGGAGCAAGGGGGGGCTTTTCTGTTGTTGGAGCCAGTAGGTCTGTGGGATTTTGTTAAAGCCGCCCAACAGATGGGCATGCGTGCCTGGGGGGGGGCGTGTCTTTTTGGTGGGTTAGAGTTGGATGTCATATCTGCTTTGGCTCCCTTTGCTTCTCTGTCTTTGCTCTCTTCCAGGCTCTGAGGGCCAGCAGCTCAAGTGAATGGATTCTCGGAATGTAAAATACCAGGAAAATGAGCCGTGATTCAATCCAAGCATTTTTGATTTTAATGTAATTTTTGGTTTTGGCTTTGGGGCCACACCCATAGTGCTCAGGACTTTCTCCTGGCTCTGTGCTCAGCAGTCACTCCTCTGGTGGGCTCAGGGGACCATATGGGTTGCCAGGGATTGAACCCTGGTTGACTGCATGCAAAGCAAGTGCCCTACCCGCTGTACTATCTCTTCTGTCCTCAAATCCATGGCTTTAGAAGCCCTGGGCTGGTGAAGAGCACCTTCTGTGGCCACGGTCAGCTGGCAGCGGTCAGGCACTCTTGGGACCCAGGAGCACATGGGGCTCGGAGCCAGATGTAGGGATATTGGCACCTCTGGGTGGGAGGCAGAGCTAGGGCCTGGGCAGCCCTTCAGAAAGGGTCCCTGTCCTCTCGGCTGATGCAGCTTGTGCTGCGCACAAGCTGAGTTGAGTGCCCTTTGCATCAGGCCTGCCCATCTAGCTGTCCACAGCCCTGTCCTGGGCCTCATAGCACACAGCCCTCAGCACAAATACAGACTGACTTTGCTGAAGGTGTCGCTGAACTCGATCCAGCAGCTTCTCACACCCTTCTGGGGGATACACCATCTCCTTCCAGAGAGCTCAGCTTGTCCTGGTGGGGGGACCAGTACAAGGCCGCGGGCACAGTGCATGTGTGCACAGGCATTCACCCATGGCCTGTCCCTCGAAGACAAGGACCGGGGGCTGGCACACGGAGGGGGCTTCCTCCTGCCCTTGTACTGCCTCCTTCCCTCTCTCCCCCCCCACCCCCTCGCATTGGCCATTCCCCGGAGGTCGGGCCTGGTGTAATTACAGGGTGTCTGCTGCCTCCCTATAAATCTAATAGACTTTTTGGCCTTGTCAGATTAAAACTTACCTATCAACCCGCCGCAGTCCTCTAGATCTCCCTAAATCTGTACTTGGGAGAGAATTTATGGCCAGGAATTGCATTTTGCAAAATGATTAAAGTTGCCAAACAGCCATAAAAAGTTGCAGGAGGAGATATGGTTTTTTTGAAAGTCTGCTTAATTTATAAGGGGTGGAAGGTTTATTGTCATTTAGAGTCCACAGCGAGGCAGCGATGGAGCGTTTGGCGGCAGCTGTGCACAGCTGCTCTCGCTTTATGCCTTTTACATGTTTTTAAATTGCCCTGTTTGAATCCGGCCTTCTGCAGCGGCAGTAACGCCCTGGCGGCAGCGGCTTTGCAAGCGTCACCCCCCCACCCCCACCCCCCAAGTGTCCTCTGATGCCAGGCCCCACTCATCCTTTCTCCCCCCCCCCCCCCCCAGCCCCTTCCAGACTCCCCTTCCAGGAGCACTTCCGAAAGTGGACCTTGTCCTGTGCTGGCCAGGGTGGCCCATTCCACGGTCTTCTGCTGGGTCTCCGGAACACTGACTAGGACACATGCAGAAGCTCTTAAGTGTCTCCATGATTTCACGTGTGCTGTCTTCGTACTTAGGGCTGCAGATTAAACAAGATAAAACAAGCTCCGAACACGCGGTGCTTCCTCGTGAGCTAATAAATAGAACCAGGGCTCCCACTCACTGCCCACTTAGCGGCGCTGGGAGCGCTGTGCGGGGCTTCACGTGCGCTCATTCTTCTCCCCCTCACTGCCGCTCAGCCCTCAGGAAGCTTGAAGCACCAACGTCCAAGGTCATGCAACAAACACTCTGTGAATATTAGCTGATATTTTTAATCCTCTTAGGACAGGAGCCTTATCGGCTGTGCCCCTAGCTTGGCAGCTAGTTGGCTCTCAATCAGTCCTGCTGAGCGCATGCTCGCACGCACACACGCACGCACACACGCACACACGCACACACGCGTGGGCTTGTCACGTGGTCCCGGAAGTACGGGCTCAAACCCTGTGCCGAGAAGCAGCCGGGACCCTCGCAGGTGCTTTTCACATTCCGACAACCCCCTCTCAGTTTGTTGTGCGGTGTTGGGGATGGAACCAGGGTTTCACACGTGTTAGAGTAAGTGCTCAGCTGCTAGTGGACAGCCCCAGACTTGACCTATTTGAAAGAGAATGGATAACTACAGCCTTCACACCAATGCCACAGGGAGGAAGGTTTAGGCGTTCCGCAGCGGAGGACTTGAAAGTGGAGATAGGTTGGACACCTGCTCAGCGGGGCCAGGATTCTGTGTCTGGCATTTTTGCTGTTGTTGTGCCAAGATGCCCACGGTTAGGAATTTGGGAGTACGTTGAGAACTTTCTCTGCTTTGTATTATCATATCGAATGATCAACACCTTTAACTCACTAGCACAAGGCACCCACTCAGTCACCTTTCAACCTATTGGAGATGTCGCTAGCCCCTCATTCTGTAGATGTGGAAACAGAGGCTCAAAGAGGTCCAGCGGAATGAAGATCTAAGCTTCAGGGCATGAGTGAGGAGGTTGCTGTCACAAAGCAGGGTGGGAATTGCTGGAAGGGAAGATCTTCCAGTCCCTCTGGACATGGAGAAGAGGAGCATCAGGGAGGGCTTCCTGGAGGAAGGGTTGGTGGATTGAGCTGCACAGTTGTGCTGTGGGTGGGTCAGTCTGAAGCAATATGGGCCCTGCAGTATGAGACACAGAGGTCTGGCCAGAGGCAGTCTTGAAGGCTCCCTGGCCACAGGGTTCAACTCTAGCCCCAGCGCCCCTGCTGCAGAGATGCTTAAGGTGGCCCCCTCCTCTCTGGGTAGGGGTCAGCTGGCCGGTGCTGAAGGGATCAGGCTTCTTGTATTTGATCCCTCTGTTCCCTGGTCCTTCCTTTAGCACTGCCCATGTTTTCTCTATGGTCAGGGCCTGTCCATGAAAGTTCTTCCTGGGAAGGAGCCTCCTCTTCTGCTTTCCCTTTCTTGGGTTCCACAGTCTTCTGTGGGCTCTTCACTCATTTATTTATCCCCTCATTCATTCCTCATTCTTTCACTCAATCAATGAATTTAATAAAGTGCTCTTTGAGGAACCTCGTCTGTTTTGTGGTTTTTGTTATAGTTCTGTTTTTTTTTTTTTGACTATACCTGGAGGTACTGGGAGCTCCTCCTGTCTCAAGGCTTGGGGGTTGTTCCTGATGATGCTCAGGGGTTCATGAGGTGCCAGAACCCCAGGCTTCCTGCATGGCCAGCATGTGCTCCAGCCCATAGAGCCGTCTTCCTGGCTCTGAGGACCAAGACTTTCCTGGATACTGTTCTAGAGGCTGGGACCCCAGCAGGGAACATCTCAGACAGGCCTTTCTCCTCATGTTCACCATGAACCTGTGAATAAGCACCATGATTTTGGAGAGGGACATGTGGTTGGACGTCAGGTAAGCAAGCTAGTATGATGGGAAGTGACTGAGGACACATGTGTGCATGCATGAGCAGTGTTTTCATTAGCACGTAGGGAAATCTGTTCTCATATTTAAGTGAGAAGAAGCCAATGGAGGGAGAACATCTCACATCAAGGCATTAAGTAGTCCAAAGGCCCCGAAGTGGGAAGGGCTCCAGGTTGGCCAGAACTGTCTGAGTCCCCAAATCTAGGAACAGAGCCTGGAGATCGGAGAGGGAGCAACAGAGAGGCAGGTGACCAGGAGCAGGGATTCGCCAAGTCAGATCCCACAGAAGCAGTAGGCCAGCAACAGACTTTGGATTTTAGCCCAAGAGCAACAGGATGCTCCCGGAAGATTGAATTCGAGGAAAACCTGGTCAGATTTAATTTGAGAGGATCATTCTGTCTCTGGTATTGAGAACAGACAGTAGATTATCCAGACAGCCATAAATCCTCGCCCACACCAAATGCTCCTCCGGATGCACCGTACCCTGTCGTGCACCTGCCAATCCCAAGGAAGCCTTTCCCCCTGTTTCCTAGAGCATTCTCAGCCATCCCTCCGCTCCCAGTTTCCTGTTCCTGGACAAGCTTCCTGGAAGGCGTGCATACCCCTCTGGGGATGGGCAAAGGACCAGTGTCAGCCTTGAGCAGTCTCATTTTGTTCTTCTGTTCCTGCGTCTTCCTGCTCTTGCACTGGACAAGAAGCTCCTCAAGGGCCAGACTGTGGCCGTCTTAGCTCTGAGAACCAGCATCCTGCAGCCAGCCAGCCCCATGCGTGGATCTACCATCTGCTTTCGGGTGCCCGAGAACTTTCCAAGTCTCCAAGTCATTGGCATAAGTGCTAGATAAGCAAGCTCCCTTTGTTGAATTAGATAATAATGTTAGAAGTAGGGTAATATACGATTTCCTATAACGTTTACGTGAAACTTATATTTACTAGGAATGTTGACATCTGGAGGTTAAATTTGTGAGTATTTATGAAAAACATTAGTCTGTGATAGTCAAAACTGGAATAGTGCTCTCTCCCTGACTGCTCCCTTGTTACCCAGAGACCATGTTTGTTAAAGGCTCCATTTGTTAAAATACTTCTCGTCAGTACTTGTGATTGAGAGATTCCATTTGTTGGAATATTTTCTGTTCCCACTTGCTGGCTTATGGCTGTAAACCTGTGTTTGTTCCCCAGTGCTGTTCACACTGCCTCCTCTGGTGCTAATGAACTTACAAGATAGAAAAGAGGAGCTTGTCTTATTAAGTTAGGAATGAATTTGGAACTGCCTCCTTTGTTTGTGATTTGGGCAAATAGAAACAAAAGAAGATGGGAGCCGGGCCCCAGGCCCCAGGACAAGATGCCTGATTTGCCGAAGCTCTTCTGCAAAGTTCTACCCTGCAGAACAGACACCCTAACCCTGACTGTGAGTGAATGCGGGTACTGGTGGCATTGCTGAGCCAGCTCTTCCACCCCAAAAATCAGCAGCTCCATCCTTGGCGAGTGTGGCCTGAACAGAGGTCTATGGGCTAAAGCCAGCTCACCCCAGCCTGCCCTATACACGCACTGCCTGTGGTTTCCAAGAAGGGCCCATAGAGAGTTAGCCCAGGAGGCAGAGCACCGGTGGGCCACAGTGTACAGGGCCTGGCAAGCCCCTGGGTAAGTGCTGAAACCTTGATCCATGGGCTGCACCCTCAATCCCTCTAGTGCTTGCTTTGAGATATGGGGAAACAGCTGATCTTTAAACACACAGTTGTCACTAAGATCTTGGGCAAAGAGGCTGGGCAAGTTACAGAACTTCTTGAAGCCTCAGCATCTCCCTCCATGAAATGGGAGGAGTGTACACACACCACCTCACCACAGTCCAGGGGCCCTAGGAGTTGGCTTCTTGCTTGCATCCTGACAACTAAAGAGAGAAGCAAGAGAAAACTATCTCCCACTTTGATTGCTTTGCTCAGACATCTCAGAGCCCAGCGTGACAGGAGGGGTCCAGTGTGATCAGATGGCAGATGCTGTACTTCTTAGCCCTGGTGTAGAGACCCACAGTCATCCTGGCTTACTGCTGCTCTGCCTCCAGTGGGGAGGGTGTGTGTGCTGAGTGCCCTTTCAATGGAGGTGCTAAATTTCCCATCTTGTCTGTCACTGTCCTCCGATTTGCTCGAGCGGTCCCAGTAATATCTCCATTGTGAGATTTCTTGTTACTGTGTTTGGCATATTGAATACTCTGGGTAGCTTGCCAGGCTCTCCGAGAGGGGCGGAGGAATCGAACCAGGCTCGGCCAGACTGGCTGTGGGCAAGGCAAATGCCCTACCATTGTGCTATCACTCCAGCCCATCTTGGTGCCTTAAAAAAATAATTAAAAAAAAATCGAATTAAAGAGCTGTGATTTGCAAGGTTATTGATAGTTGGGTTTTAGGCACATAATATTTCAACACCAACCCCATCACCAGTGTCAATTTCCCTCCACCGGAATTCTCATCCTCCATCCCACACTCTTCA
Source organism: Sorex fumeus (assembly GCF_029834395.1). Classification (NCBI taxonomy): domain Eukaryota; kingdom Metazoa; phylum Chordata; class Mammalia; order Eulipotyphla; family Soricidae; genus Sorex; species Sorex fumeus. Next base: position 53,091,307 of record NW_026606104.1, read on the forward strand.
TCTGCCACCTTGACAGGCATGTTACAGAGTTCAGCGGTTGCAGCTTAGAGCTCATGTTTTCAGTGCTGTTGAGTCTGCGTTTCCGGTATATAGCTATACTGCTCTCCCACAGCACCAGCATAACCAAAGCCCCATCCCCCCATTACTTTCACTCCTCATCTTCTACCATCTTCTCTTGTTTTCTTTCCTTCGCTCCCCTTCTCCTCCCTATGCTCCTGGGTCAAGGGTGATCTAGGCATCCCCTTCTATGATAGTCCATTTCCTCATCCAGTTATTCTATATACCACAGACAAGGGAGCTCATCCTGTCTTTGTCTTTCTTCTTCAGGCTTATTTCATGCAACGTGATATCTTCCAATTATAAGTGGGTTGTATCTTCCTGTATCTTTCAATTTTATTCCTTCCACAGAGCTTCAGGGGGACCTCCTGTGTGTGGCAGGGACCAAGGACACAGAGGAAGAATGACTCTGTCCTCATGGATGCTGCCTTCTAACAGGAGAAGGTGGGAGTTGGGGGGAAACCCATAGGTCGCTGGGACATGGAGGTAAAGGGGTGGAAGACAGAGGGATCTGATTCCAAGGCCCATTCCTGGAAGTAAGTCTGACTGAGCTCTGCTCTTCAGAATCTGGGGGCACGAAGGGTGCTCCTGTCTGTGGGGGCAGCACAGGCTTAGTCCCTGTGTGCCAGCAGTTGGTGACTCCTATCTTTCGCCAGTCGTGGATCTTCCTGCATCCCTCTTCCTGCCCTGGTTATAGGTGGAATAGAACATGAGAGAAGTGTTTTATGCTTAGGGCTAAAGACGAGTCCCCTTTTAAATAAAAGCATCATCATCATTGTTGGGCTGGAGCGATAGCACAGTGGGTAGGGCGTTTGCCTTGCAAGCGGCCAACATGGCCAACCTGAGTTCGATTCCTCTGCCCCTCTCGGAGAGCCCGGCAAGCTACCGAGAGTATCTCGCCCCCATAGCAAAGCCTGGCAAGCTACCTGTAACGTATTTGATATACCAAACACAGTAACAATTGTCACAATGGAGAAGTTACTGGGCCCGTTTGAGCAAATCGATGAACAACGGGAGGACAGTGACAGTGACATCATTGTTATTGTTAATTTTTGCTGTGGCTTTGGGTTCATCACATTTTGGGTTCAAAATTTAAAGGAGAGGTTTCTTAGGTAACTCCACCCTCCATCTCTCGCATTAGTGATATTTCCCACCAGAGGCAGACATTTATTGACATCAGGGAGTTGACACCCATTGACACACACCATCACCCCCAAAGTCCATAGTTTTACATTGGGGGGTCACTCTTGGTATTGCCTCTTTGATGGGTTTGGACAGTCACATAATGGCACGTGCCACTCTGTTCAGTACCACACAGAGCCTGTCCCTGCCCTGAAGTGCTCTGCAGGTGAATCACTTCTTCAGCTCTAGAAACATCCTTGATGGAGGATATCAGGACTGGAGACTCATACATAGCAGAGGAAGGCAGAGTCTGACTTGACATCTCCTGAAAAGCGAGCAAAAGGAGGAAGTCATGGTTGGACCAAGTGAGGGAGCCCAAGCCAGAGAGAGCCAGAAATAGCAAAAACCTTGACACCCACATCGCAAGTTCCATCAGTGAGCTAAGGGCATTCTGTCAGTTGTAGCCCAGCTGAGGGACTGTTCGGGGAACCCAGGACCCCAGCTTAAAACCCCCCAACCAGCAAAGTGGAGGGTGGCATTGTTGTCCATCATAAAAATCAATGGTTCTTTTGCTAAGTGGTCAATATTTATTTGGCTTTAGCATTGTTTAATTCAATGCATCAATTAAAGATAGTGTAATGTCTGCTCCGCTCTGCAGTGCCGGCTTCTGTGTGTCGTTACCTCATCTCTTTGAGATCACTCACGTCCTTACGTCTCTGCTCCTTTGTCCCCTTGCATAACTCAAGGACAGGAGTAATTGACGTGAAACTTTTAAAAATTAATTTCGCTGCATATGCCATGGAGGGGGAGTGCAAGTCCTCCCAGCCATTTATAACGTCACGGTGATTGGTCCTGACAAAACAATACCTTAAAAACTCACCAAAGTAAATTATGGCCCGAGCAAATGGCTGCTCCGCGGCAGGGCCGGAGGCTTGGAGGGGAGCCAGGCAAAAACAAAGTAATGTGCTTTTGATATTAATAACAGAGATGATATTGATCTGCAAGCTAGTGTCACTTCTCCACTCCGGCGAGGAGATTGCTCCCGGCAGTTAGTCCACTGAAAGCCACTTTCCATGCAGGCCATTTAATTTGGCGAGTCTTTAATTATGTGAAATGGAGTCTAGTTAAAGGGCCAGGTCCCAGCTCTGCCGGGTGGAGACGTGGGCTGGGATTCAGGAAGCTGTCAGAAATGAATATAACTCAATTCTTAGATCTGCAAATGCAGTTGTCTTTCTCAATGTTGATTTCATCCCCGCACTCCGCTGGCCCAGTGCCACCGTGCATCAGGACAGACACAGCTCTGATTACAGGACCACATTTTTCAAAGAACCTGAAGTTAATGTGCCTGTTTTCTGCATAATAAAAGTCATAACTCACAGGCACCACCAACGCCTCGCTCCTGAAAGGGAGCCCGGACAGGCTGCAGAAGCCGCACGCTCAGCCCCAACACCCTGCCCGAGCCCAGCCAGGTCCAATGGTGGACAGTCGGTCTCCCAGGGAGGCTCGGCACACCACACCGAGACCACAAGCCCGCCCGCAGGTCTGATTGCCTTTCAGCATGGTGATTTCACGGCCCCGAAGTGGGGGAAAAAGCCAGAGACGCCCGTGACCCCTGCTTCAGGCTTTAGGAAATATGGTCAGTACCTCTCTCCCACTCTGATCTCTGACACCCCTTTCTCGGGTCGAGAGGTGCTTTCTCCTTTCTCACCCCTGTGTCCGTGTATGTGTTTACATCCCTCCCGTGTGTCCAGAGGCTCTTCAAAGGGACTGTGTCATATATGCACACATGCCTGCTGACATGTGTCTGTGGGTGTGTGTGTCTGGGACCTTCTCCTGGACTCTGCTCTTTGCAACCAGGCCCGTCTCTCCTGCAGGTGACTGAGCTCGCTTGTTGGAATACAGTTAGAGTTCAGCCCTCCTGGAGATGGGGGGGGGGTGTCCCTCAGTGTTTCATGACAGGAGCTACCTGAAGATAATTCAGGGTGACCTGGTTATCCCCTGCCTGAACACTCTTCTGTCACCTGAACCCCAGAACGGTTATTACAAAGGGTGTCCAGAACAAATCACCACCTGGGACCAGGAACTCAGCTCCTGGACAGCGCCTCTTTCCAGGACACAGTCCGGAGTCAGGAGTGAAGGCGGCAGACCCAAGAGGACCCTGCTGAGACTCCCCACAATGTCCCCCACGTGTGTGTGTGTGGGGGGGGCTCAGCAGATCTTCGCTCAGAGCTTTCCTCTCTTACCTGACAAATTGATTCCACAGCCCCTCACTGTGTCCGCCCTGCAGAGGATCTAGAAGCAGAAACCCTTCCGAGTAGCTTGACGAAGCAAAGCCCCACGGTGGTGGGCGATCACGGCTGAAAGTGAGGGACACGAGAAAAACTCTATGAGCAGACAAAAGAACTCAACACCATGAGGTTTTTTTTTGTTCAAAGTGGATTTTTATAGTGTATTGTTGGGGTGGGTGGCGAGTAAGAGTACCCCCAGATAGCTGGGAAATGCTGGGGTGAAGGGGTCCTCAGCCGCAGGAGATGATGGTATCCTCAGCGGGCACACGTGGTCCCTTTCCGAGCACAGGAGGGATGCAATTACATTGTTTCCCCCAAGCTCATTTGCCCAGAAGTCTCTGCTTCCCTCCCCTTCCCCCAGGGTGCTGAGGTTAGCATTTAGCCGAGCACACTCTGGGGAGTGCTGATGTACCCGGGGGGTGTTTGTCCTGGCAACTGTCGAGGATACCATCTGCTTTTTGGTGGTCGACAGCCATGGAGTCTCCTTACAGAAACAGCCGTTTGGAGACATACCCCTCCCCAAATTATTTAGTGTGTGTGGTTTCAGTGGGAGCTTATCCCTCAGCTCCAAAGCAGGCAAGTCATCCATGCTCAGCTGCTGTGACAGTGCCCCTCCATCCTCCCTCTCCCCCCTTCGGTTTGAAGCTAAGCACACATGCTTTAGAGCTATTGGGATGCTGTGGCATTTTGAGGGGATTCTGGAGAGGAGCCTGGGATTCCTAGGTGGCAGGTGTGGGGCCTGACCTGTGACACTCAATATCTGGAGCCTAGAAGGAGCCAACACAGGAGAGGTAGGGGCCTAGAGGTGTGGAGAGCAACAAAGCATTTTTTTTAAAAAAATATGTTGGTCTGGATGTGCTGAGAAAATCCGGATGGAAGAAGGGTCCAGCATGATGACCCCATTATAGGCAAGGAAGTGACTGTTACTTGGGTCCCAGGGAAGATAATGCAGACTCAGTGATTGAAGAGTTAATCTTCAATCTTTACTAGACTGTAATTGAGGCGGGGGAAGGAATGATAGAGCCCAGATTTGTGTGTGTGTGTGTGTGTGTGTGTGTGTGTGTGTGTGTTTGTTTTTCAGTCACATCCAGCAATACTTGGGGATACATCTGACTCTGCACTCAGGAATCACACCTGGTGGTGCTCAGGTGCTCAGGGGACCATATGGGATATTGGATTGGCCTCATGCAAGGCAGAGGCCTTACCCACTGTACTATTAGTCCATCTCAAGCCCAGTTTTGCTAAGCTGGGTGAATGCTATTACCCTCTGAAAGCGGACCAAGTTTATCTTGGTGGAAGGAAGTTGGCAGAAGACCAGAGACATTGGTTCTCCTGACTTTAGGGAGGTTGAGCTATCTCAGTGGAAATGTTGAATAGATTATTGACTCTAAGGTCAGAGGAGGATCTTGGGTGGGAGATATAACTTGGGGGAGACATTGGCCCATGGGAGGTAATGAATGACCTGTGGCATGGTCACTCACACCCAGGTCTGGAACAGGAGGGTCAAGCGTTAACGGAACTGTACTAACAGTCCTCAGAGAGATAGGAGACAGGAAAGTTTGGAGTCCGAAAAAAAGACTCCACTTGCTGAAAACCTAGCTGGAAGAGCACTGAAAGGTGCTCTCTGGACATAGGGCCAGGAACCAGCAGTCCCGCTAGTCAGAACATTTGGTGGAGCACAGGGCAGGAGCCAGGGGAGCGGGTGGGGGAATGAGCAGGAGGTGGGAACCCGGCAGAGCGATCGTCAGCTTCGGCAGTGTGAACAACAGCAGACAGAAGTGCACGCTGTGGCCCTGGGCCAGCCTGAGAGTGCGTGTACACATTAGTCCTCACAGCGACTCCTGGAAGTAGTTACATTCATTTCCATTTTATAGATGAGGAAACAGGCTGGTCGGTAATTTGTCGGAGGCCATGCAGTGGGGTGTAGAACAGGAATTGAAACACCAACAAGGCTGACTCCAGCATCCCTTGAACCTGTTAATTGATACCCAGGAAATTCATGCAGACAAAGCTTGCAAGCAGCTTGGCTGTGAAGGCAAGGAGAGAGAGAGAGAGAGAAAGAGAGAGAGAGAGAGAGAGAGAGAGAGAGAGAGAGAGAGAGAGAGAGAGAGAGAGGAGAGACAGAGACAGAGAAACAGAGAGAGAGAAAAAAGAGAGGAGAGAGAAAGAGAGAGAGAAGAAAGGAGGGAAAGGGAGAGGCAGAGAAATAGAGACACAGAGACAGAGACAGGCAGGCTTGTGGAGCCCCTGGAAGGTTTATCTAAGACACAGAGATCTCAGGTGTAGGAGATGTTGAGAAATGGAAAACAGGAGGGTAGAAAATGGGGCTTTGGGAGGGTAGAAAAGGATGACTCCAAACATCTGGGGATCTGGGAGGAGGAGCCCCTCATCAAATGCAGGAAGTGGGGGAGAAAGGGCACCCAGGTGGGGGAGGTTTGTAGGTAGAATTCCTTCTGGGAGCACTTTCTTTCTTTTTTTTTTTTTATTAGTGAAACACCATGAGGTACAGTTATAGACTTACAAATTTTGTGCTTGGGTTTCAGTTATACAATGATCAAGTACCCATCCCTCCACCAGTGCCCATCCTCCACCACCACGGGTCCCAGCATCCCCCCCACCCCCATTCCCCCGTCCCACCCTGCCTCTATGGCAGGGTGGGAGCACTTTCTGACGAGGGGGCAGGGAGTGGAAGAAGGAATAAAGCATCTCAGAAGTTTGAGAAGATGGGGCATGTTTAAAATTGTCATGGAGAGCAGACTAGGATGCATTTCCAGCTGGTGACCTTAAACTGCTGGGCTTGTGTGCAGCATAGAGAGGGTAGAGGGTTCGCCTCAGATGGAATTTGGTAAAGTAAAAAAAAAAGACTCTGGGAAAGAGAGTGCTGGGTGTGTCCACAGTGCATTGGTGGTGCCTCCTGGTTCTGATGCTTCCTGGGTGCTCCCAGCCTGCAGATTGGGTTGAGACCACCTGCCCCGGGTGGATGTCTGGCTTTCCAGAGTCACGGGCTGACTGACTCAGATTTCCCGTGCGTGCATCCTGGTCTCTGTCGGAGGGAGAGTCGCATCTGGGGACAAGTGTGTGATTATAGGCACTCGGGAAGATTTGTGGGCTCCCCATTTTCTTTCCTCTTGATTGCAAAGTCAATTTCTGGATTTGGGGTCTTCCCAAGTTTTCTGTATTGCTCATGCCTGCAATCCACAGCTCCGTCTCCCAGATCTCTGTTTCCCCCTAGAAACAGACCTGCACTTTCCAGGGTCCTGAGTTCAGAACATGGCATGTCAGGATTGGGGAGGACAAGTGGGGGTTTTGGGGGAGCCTGTACAGCAGAGCCTTGGAAGCCCCAGTTTCTCCAAGAGAATTTTCTGGCATCTAAGATCTCTGGGACCAAAGAGGTGCTGGGAACTCTGGCATGAACCCCCAGCTAACCCCCTGGACAGAGTTCCTGCAGGGGCTGCTCATTGTGGGTGTTGGGCGATGGTGGGGGCAGTGTCACTGTGGTTGGTCTGAAGCAGGCGGCTCTTGACTCCCAGCCTCCCTGGGGCTGGCCCTTCAGGCTCTCCCTGACCTCTTCTCCAGGGTATCATGACCTGGAGCACTCAGTCGGGGCTCTGAATTGCTGCTGGGCATTTGTTTCGGTCCTTCAGGCTAGAGAACAGGGGCTGAGCAAGGAGCAGAGCAGGAGCAGTTGGATTTATAAATATACGAAGCATTTCTGGGGACCAGAATCACTCTGCAGTTTATTGACTCCTCCTAATGAGCCTGGGAGGGGGGTTGCAGGATCAACCTCATCTCACAGGGTGGGAACAGCCACGACCTGCTGGGTCCTTGTGTGTGGTAGATCCGGGACTTGTGGCCCCTGAAACTTGGCTGGAGTACCAGGTGGCCCGGGACAGAAGTCCACCCCTACAGCACCCCTCCTGCCAACAGAGCTGTGTTGGCTCAGCGTGTGAGGGGCTCAGACAGGGGCAGTGGGGCCAGATTGCCCTCCTCCGAGCCCCTCTCCTCTGTGCCAGCCGCTTCTGCTGTGCATCGCTGTGTACTGCTTTCTGGTCGTGGAGACCAGGATTGAGGATGGCAACCTCGCCAGTCCCTGGTGTTGTGGAGAAGGGCCAGCTCCGTGCTTCAAGGGGCTGCTGTCAGACTAAGTGACAGATGCCCTGCCTTTTCTCCACCTTGACCTTGTCACTTTCATGGATTGCCTCTTGCTGCCACCTCTGAGTGAGGGAATGTGCTCACCAGTAAGGGGGGTGGGCACTGGGGTGCAAAATCTCTTCTCTGACGGGATCCCACTGATTCAAGCCTAGGTCTGAAAGGCCAGGCTGCCCAGAGCTTTTTATGTGCCCGAGGTGGGGGTGCTGAGTGACCCTGGATCACCCCCAACTCCTCTGGGAAAATCTGAGGTGGGAGAGAGGCTGAGATCAGGGGCAGGGGTGAGCGGGCGGGTGGAGGGGTGTTGCTGGGAAGAGGATGTGAGGGTTCGGGACTCGGGGATGGCAGTTTGCCTGCCCGGGGCTGCTTCTGCCCGATCCCTGGTTCTGGGTGCCTAGAATGTGGGCACTCCCCCGGACGGCCCCGGCAGGGAGCGAGCAGTTGGAGGCAGGAGGCAGGCAGGCATGCTGCGGTCTCTGCCCATCTGCGGAGTGCTCAGTGGCTGGCTGGAACTGAGCAGTGGACGGCGTTTGGACTCGGAGGCTGCGAGGCAGAGCCGCGAACGCCAACAGTCTGGAGCGGGCTCCGGAGGGAGACAGGCTCGGGCCCGTTCCCCGAGCTCAGTTCCCACGACAGCTCAGCAGACAGATGGACCTGGAGATCCTCGCCGCCTGGCCAGGAGGGTGTACACGCAAGTGGGAAAGTGGGCACCCCGCAAGGAGGGACGGCAGGAGGCTCCCGACAGAGTTCGGGGGCCAAGCGAGGCCGGGCTGGACTGTCAGACAGGCCAGGAGGATGTCCTGGGCTCCAGGGCGGATGGGCCCTGGCCCTCAGCCCTGTCCAGCTCTGTGCCTGCCCAGGGTTTTCCCTCCAAGTCCAAGCCCAGATGCTTCTCTGAGCCAGCACCCACTCTGTGTCCCCCTGACCACACTTCGACCACTTGGACCCTTAACCTGCCTTTAGACTGAGCAGACCAGTCCTGATCCCAACCCCAACCCTGACCAAACCCAGCCTCCAGCCCCACACTTCACCCACACAGGTGACTACCGCGTGACCAAACTCACTCCACAGACCCACCTGTCCAGGGGATGCCACCGGATGCGTGGGGACAGCCAGAGCTAACCCCTCTGGGAGGCTTGGGAGAACAAGGACAGCAAGAGACAAGAGTGCGGGTGTGGGGGTGACAAGCTGATGAGGGGAGAGAGAGCTTGTAGGGAAGCAGGTCCCCACTCTCCTCTTCTTCCTCCTTAAAGGTAAAGGTAAAGGTAAAGGCCCTCCCGTTGATCGTCGATTTGCTCGAGCGGGCCCAGTAACGTCTCCATTGGAGACTTTGTTGTTACTGTGTCTGGCATATCGAATACTCTTGGTAGCTTGCCGGGCTCTCCGAGAGGGGCGGAGGAATCGAACTCGGGTCGGCCATGTTGGCCGCTTGTAAGGCGAACGCCCTACCCGCTGTGCTATCGCTCAGGTCTAAATGTCAGAGCTGGGACAGAGCCCACGGTTGGAGCACTCAGAGACTCTGTCCAGGACAGTTCATGTGGGTTCAGACAGGGGGGCCCAAGGGAACCTGGCAGAAGGGTGGCTTGTGGTGCTGGCAGTACTCAAGGGTGCTAATGTTCGGGGCACACTGTTAATGTCAGCAACTCTGGGATCTCTCCTCTGTCCTTGTCAAGGCTCAGTGACATATTGGGGCACTTCCCCTTGAGCCCACACCTGGTCGATGATATCTGAGGGGTCTCTTCAGTTGTAGGAATGTACTATCCCTAATATGTGTGCATATGTAGTGTGTGTGAATGTGTGCGTGTGTGTATATGTGTACACGTGAGCATGTGTGGAGTGTGAGCATGTGCATGTGTGTGTGTATATGCATGTGTGTGCATATGTGTGTGTACACATGAGCATTTGTGAGCATGTGCACATATGAGTGTGTATGTGTGTGCATGTGTGTGTGTACACATGCGCATGTGTGAGCATGTGCCACGTGTGAGTGTGTGTGTGTGTGTATGTTTGTACATGTGTGTGTACATGTGTGCATGTGTGAACATATGCTCGTGTGAGTGTGTATGTGTGTGCATGTGTGTGTGTTCCCAGAGCCCCTGGGAGCACCCCCAAGGGACTGGAGTGTGTGGGTGAATAGCTCAGCTTTCTTCTCTTCCAGTGAAGTTGCTGGAGGAGATTCCTGCTCTGTGTTCTAGACCAGAGCTCCACAAGCTTCTCTGCAAAAAGACCAGATAGCCAATAATTTCGACTTGGAGGGTCAGATGGTCTCTGCTGCCACGATTCTGTTCTGTCTGTTGTTATGACAGAAAAGCAGTCACAGACAACACAGAAAGGAATGGGCATGGCTGAGTGCCCTCCACGAAAGCTTTATTTACAAAAACAGGAGACATGCTGAAGCTTGCCTAGATGTCCCAGGCAGCACTGAGTAGAGTGGTAACCCAAGCTGTGACCCAGCCTCTGTCGGTTCCAACCCTGCCCCTCCCCCCCCTCCCCTTTGCACTCCCCACTGCACATGGCTCTCTGATTCACTGACTTGCTCTGGGATTCCTGTCTCAGATCTGCTGCAGGGCCCTCAGCCTGGGACAGATCCCCAGTACACAGAGGCAAAGACCAAGGTCCCTGGTGCTAAGCACGGCACGCATGGCACGCAGGGAGGGTCAGAGCTGCCCTCGTGAGTGAGCGTGCGTGCACCTAGACCCCTGTCAGGAAGGATTTGTGTGCCTGCCTGAGTGTGGCTTGGAGACAGGCCCCGAACCCCACAGGTTGTTCTGCTTCCTTGTTTGCTACCAGGGGCAGCTGGCATGGAGCACACCAGGGTCAGCTGTCTGAACGGGGGCCATCTGGTCACACCCTCACTCAGTCCTTCCCTGGAAGATCCACAGGACATAGCTCATGACTCTCCCTTCCCAGAGGGGTTACTCAGAGACGAAAGGAATTTGCTCTAGGTTGCAGAGCTTATACTTGGCAGAACTGAATCTCACTATCAGTGCTCTCAGCAGTTGATAGAAGCAGAGGAGGGGGTACACACATTTTGGGGGCTGGTGCTCAGAGGAGCTTCTTCTTACTCCCTTCCCTGTTTCTCTATTGAGATCTCATCAGATCATACACATGCACAAGGGGCCCTGAGGGAGCATCTCTCCTGGCTCCCATTTTACAGATGGGAAAATTGAGGAGGCCTGGAATGGAGAAAGAACTTTCCAAGTGAATCAGTGACTCGGGTCAGACAGGAGTAGGAGCATCAGATCACCAATAAAGCAACGTGGGTCCTCGAGTTCCTACCAGTGTTGGTGCATCTCTGATAGGTGGACTCCCGGGGGCCAGCTCTGGAGTGGACCTCAGCCCTGAGCCCGTCTGTCCCTCTCTCCCCGCTGCCGAAGCTCAGCTCTCCGGGCTCTGGCGCTGTCTGAGCACTCCTCTGCCAGCCTGCTCTCGGCAGAGTGCAGATTATCGCTCTTGTGCTAATTATTTTTATGATTAAAAGATGATAAATTATTAAACAAAGTCTGAAAAATGTGCCAAGATCTACTCCGAGGCTGGGCCTGAGAAGTTGCCCCCTCGGCGTCCACATTAATTAATAAACGAGGCTCTCTGTGGAGGGGGCCACAGCTGGCACATCTGGCAGCCAGGCAGGGGCTGGCGGAGGGCAGATGCTGGCCAGGCGGGAGGAAGGGGGCTCCTGGGGTGCCCCCAGCCTGGGCTCTGGGGGCGGAGGCCCCTCCCTCTCTGTGCCCAGCCAAGCACCCAGCGGAGGCCCCGCATCTGGTCCCTGGAAGAGGCGTCGGCCATCAACCGGAAAGGGCTGCTGTCGGTCCCTCGGTTCTGCTTCCCTGCCCCAAGAGCAGACCGGGGAGAAGCTGAATGTCAGGGAGAAGGCAGGAAGCCAGATTCCAATCCCTGTCAGCCACTTTCTCCTCAGTAACTGTGGGGAGGCCCCTGAGCCTCCATTTCTGTATCTGTAAAATGGGTGGCAATGACATCTACTTGGCTACACCAGGGTGTTGATGAGGGGGTTAGGGAAGATGTGGAGCCACTAGTTGATGTGAGCTCAAATTTGCGTTTATTGCGTTTAGTAGCATCGCCCGCAGGGCAGAGCCTGGCAAGCTCCCCGTGATGTACTCGATATGCCAAACACAGTAACAACAAGTCTCATGATGGAGACGTTACTGGGCCCGCTCGAGCAAATCGATGAACAACGGGAGGACCGTGACCGTGACCGTGAGTTTAAGTAGCACTGTAACACTGTAGCACTGTCCTCCGGTGGTTCATCCGTTTGCTGGAGCGGGCTCAGTAACGTCTCCATTGTGATGAGACTTGTTGTTACTGTTTTTGGCATGTTGAATACGTCACAGGAAACTTGCCAGGCTCTGCTGTGCGGACGGGATACTTAGTAGCTTGCTGGGCTCTCCGAGAGGGGCAGAGGAATCGAACCTGGGTCAGCCGCGTGCAAGGCAAATGCCTTACCCGCTATGCTATCGCTCCGGCTCGTTGAGTTTAGTGCTTCTGTGCAGTTGCTGGCTACAAACTCTGCTCAACCCAAGCTTTCCGAGCCCCAGTTTTCTTCTCTGCTTAATTTAGGAATGAGGATCCCGAAATCCTTGGATCGAGGGGGAAAGCGCTGAAGTGAGTAAACGCTCCATCCGTGATGCACGAGATATCGTTTCTCTGTCTCCTTTGCTGGTTCCTCCTTCCCTCTCCACCTCTGCCCCGCAGGGTCCCGTGTCTAGGCTTGGCTCTCTCCTTCCTCCTCTCCTCTCCCCCTCCTCACCTCGCTCCTGTGTGCTGCTGCTCCCCACCTGCGTAACTCGACCTGGAATTCAAACCGGATCCCTCCAACCTGCCGTCCCCCCACGCCCCCTTTGCTGACAGATGGCTCAAGTCGATCACATTGAAGAACACAACCCTAGGAGGATTCTCGATGTTCCTCTTGCAAACCTGCCTCCCCGTCTCCCTCCCTCCACGCCCCCACCCTGCTGGTGCCAAGCATCCTTCTCTTTAGTGAGACTTCCGGCTCTTTCAGTATCACTTTCTTGCCCATCCAGAAGTCTGGCTGGGTTCCTTGTTCCACCTGTGAGATGAAGCCCGATCGTTTCCTCTGCCCCCTGAGACTCCCTCTGGTGCCTGCTCCCCCTGATGTCTGCCCCTGACCCCAGGGCCTTGTTTTGTCTTGCCTCTAGTTCCTGCAGCTGCCACCACATCGGTGCCCCCTGCTTGTTTACTGTCCCTGAATGCTGGGATCCCCAGAGCGGCGGGATTCAGCCCTTTAAAACAGACCGGGCGCCTTCCTCATCCACTCAGCACTTTCCAGCAACTCAGTGGCTCCCCATAGTGCAGAGGAAACATTTTTTTATGGGTGCCTCCAGGCCCTACCATCTGAACACCCCCATTATGAAGTCCTGCCTCCCCTGATGCCAGTCATGTGCCCTCCTGGCTCCCTAGAGCTGGGCTCCTTCCTCAGCGCCAGAAGGAGTCTCCGTGGATGAGCAGGCATGCCCGGTTCCCACGCTCCCCATGCTGTGGACTTGAAGACTATGAAACAATGTGTGTATCCACCCAAGCCCTGGTGCAGGACGGTGGCCTCTGCCCGTCTTAGTCTCTGTGCCAGGGGCTGAAGGCTGCACAGAACGGCCGTGTTCTCCCTGTTCTACAGATGCGACAAGCTTTGGTGTGTGCCTGGGCAGCTACGTGGATCTCCACGGGGCGGGGTGTAGGCTGAAAGCCGGGGTCTCTCCAGCCTTGATTCCCCCAGAAAATGGGGCAGGAAGCACCTGGCGCCAGGACCTCAGGACACTGGGCTTGAGAACAGAAACAGTCCCCACACTACCCTGTGCATTACAGTCATCTGTGGTTCGTCTGAGATGCCCCCCTCAGCCCTCACATTTTCATCTTGCTCCGTCCATGCTGCCTCCTTGTCTGCAGACTTCAGGGGGCAGGGGGGTTAGCTCCCTGTGCTTAGCAGACCACCTCCCCTTACTCAGCTCCGGGAAAGGCCCTGGTGGGGAGGTCATCACTTTCTTGGGACCAAACGAGCATCCTGAGAAGGGAAGGCGCCGGTTTTTCTAAAGGGTTCCAACGCTTCCTCTCCTGCTGTCAGGGGTCCCCCAGTTGCCCCTCACAGCCTTTAATGCCGGAGCTCTGGAAAGGACTGCAACCCACGGGTTAACTTGCTTTCCCTATTAAATATTTACATAAACACACTCAGGAAGGTGTGTGTAAGTTATCAATAATGCAAGGCCAGCCCAGGCTCGGTGAGAGCTAAGAGACCCAAATTGTATCATCATAATCCATTATTCACATATAATGCGTCTATTCTCCTCCATTAGCGCAGGCAGGAAATGCCCCTGAGTGCCGGGCAGGCTTTGGAAAGTGCAATAAATGGGGGAGAGGCACATGGCGGGGGGACGGCAGCTGTAGTTAAACAAGTGTAAATTAGTGCCCGGCCGCTCCCCGCCTGCAGCCTGAGCACTGGGCATGGGCCTGGCAGGGAGCGCTGAGAGGCGGGGGGCGGGGAGCTCATACCCCACAGCCCTCCAGGTCTGGCTGGCCCAGAGGAGCGCTCCTCACTGGCCACTCTGGGCAAAGAGTGTATTGCACCGGAGGACTGACTGCCAGGCTGGTGGTGCCACTGAAGGGGGAGACTGTGTAGGCGTGGGGGGCCAGGGGGTGATGGCCAGCTGACCCACAGTGAGCCCTGGGCCCAACTCGCTCAGGGTGGGCATGCTGGAAGGGAGGTCTCCTCTGTCTCTGTGAGCACCATCAGAGCAGGGGTCCCTCCAAAAACGCGAGGGCCACGCTTGGGAAAGAGAGTGGCCGCCTCTTGTTCGCTTCTTGGCTTTGTCCTCTCTGCAGGCAGCTGACCCACTTGCATGCCTTCCCCTTCCCCCCTCTTCCGCCCCAGGTTGTGGTCAGTCTCCTGGGTGTGATGGGGACTATGACTGTCCCAGCCTAATAGCCAGACCTGCCAGGTTTGCTAGCTCTTTGGCCATATTTTCCCTGTCTCCATCACCCAGTTCCCCTGGTGGGAGGTGAGGGTTGGGGTTGCGGGGTCAGGAGTGGAGGTCAGGGGTTGGGGGGTAGTGGTCTCAGAGTCACCCGCGCATGTATTGTGCAGACCCAGGCTGAATGGAGGTTGTGCAGCCTGGTCTCGAAGCGGGAGATGATCTGAGTTCTAACCTTCTGCCCGTGAAGTCTCTGAGGTTTCAGGAGCATTCTGAGGCTTCCTGGCCTCAGATTCCCTCCCTATGAAGATAGTGACCTGCTGAGGTGATGCACAGCTGTGCTGTCTGTGAGGACACAAGTGTCGCAGGGTGCTTTCCTCTGGATCCATCAGAGCTGAGGACTGTCTCCAAGGCCAGTGGAGTTTTCTGCATTAGGCCACACGGCTGTAGGCCCTGCAGGCCAGTGCTGGGCTTGCGCTGGTCGCCTCTGCATTAGGACCCTAAAATCAACATCAGTTGCTTATGCCCCCTGCATGGAGAGGGAGTTGTGAGCTCAATGCTTAAGGAGGAGGTTGGTAGCTGGTCAGTGGAGGCCACAAGATCAAACGCCAATTTGCAAAGGCAACCAGGAAAGGGTGGGTGTGGGTGTTGGCTGGCCACACCAGTGTTTCTGTTTTTTTGAATCATACCTGGTGGTGCTCAGGGGCTCTTCCCAGCAATGCTGGGGGTGGGGTGCTCCAGTACTGGGGATCAGATTGGCTTTCCCCATGCAAAGCACGTGCTCAGTTTCTTGAACTCCCTCTCCAGTCAGTTCCTGGCTCATCTTTGACCAAATGTCCCCCTATCTAAAGTGGCCCCATGGCTCAATGAGCCCCATCTGCCTGCAGCCTTCCTCCCCTCCCCCATGCTTCCTAGACCTGCGTATAAACCTACTGACACCGTTATATAAACCTACCAATCTGCTTGCTCGTTGCGTGTCTCCAGCCAGAACCCCAGCTCCATAAAGCCGAGGATCTTACTTGTCTGTCTGCTTTTCATCGCTCCCTCAGGCCCAGCACAGTGCCTCGTAGAAATGTTCTCCCTATTCATCAGATGAGTGATGCTGGAGTCCAGGCTAGCACACAGCGAATGCTCTGCCCCTCTCTGTGTGTGCTGCCCTGTAATCAGCTCCACCGTGAAGCCTGCTCCCGTCTACTGAGACCAAAGAGCATCAATATTCAACTGCCCTTGAACGGACTCATTTGGGTCTGGGGCCTAGTCATTGACTGGGGTAAATGGGCCCATGTTCCAAATATCTCCATGCACACTTTTCTTTTTTCTTTTTCAAAAATTTAATTTTATTTTTTTATAAGGTATTTCACAACATTTGATTGCATTTAATATTCAAACACAATCGCATCACCATTACACCTTCCCACCATCATATTTTGGACTTTTCCATCCCGAACCCCAACCAAGGCTCCAAAGCAGAACCAAAATAATTTATTTTTGTATTGTTTGTTATCGGTGAAATGGTATCACCCTGCCGAACCCCTCTCCTGACATCAACGATCACTTCTTTGTAGAATGGTGAGATCCTGGTAGTGAATCCGCAATACAGCTCACAGAGGATCTTGATGTATTGGGCTTGAATGCCCTGATTGGCTAGGGCTTCAATGACCGCTTCCATCTCAACAGAATCAAAGGCCTTCTTTAAATCAATGAACGTTAGACAGAGCAGCATCTTGAACTCCCGAGAAACCTCAATGAGCTTGGTTATTGTGTGGATGTGGTCGATGGTGCTGAATCCTTTGTGGAACCCGGCTTGCTCGCATGGTTGTCCTTCATCTAGTGTTCTGCCAATCCTGTTTAGGATGACTCGAGTGAACAACTTGTAGATGACAGACAATAGGCAGATCGGGCGATAGTTGCCAATGTCATGGATGTCTCTCTTCTTGAACAGTAGTACGGTCCTGCTGGTTTTCCATTGGGACGGAACCTTGCATTCAGACAGGTAGCGTGTGAAGAGCCGAGCCAGTGTATTGATGAGTACTGACGGCAGGTTCTTCAGGTGTTCAGGTCTGACCTTGTCTGGGCCGGGTGCTGTTCGTTTCTTTACCAACGAAATGGCGTGTCGGATTTCGGAAGGGAGAACGTTGGGAACAACATATCCATCCTGTGGGATTTGGTATGTCGGCAAGTGGACATGGTTATCAAAGAGATTTGAGTAGAAGTCATGGATAATCTTCTCCATTGCCATTCTGGAGGATGTGATGTATCCATCAGGACGTCGGAGGGCAGTCATCTTGGTCTTGTAGTTGGCAAAGGACAGGCGGGCGTTACATGCCACCCTTGAGAACATCGTGAGACGACTAGAATGGGAAGGAATGGGAGTGAAGATAGATGGTCGACAACTACACCACCTCCGCTTTCCTGATGAAATTGTTTTAATAGCACCAAACATCAGCCAAGTGGCACAAATGCTGGCCGACTTTGACCGTGAGTGTGGAAAGGTAGGACTACAGCTGAATCTTACGAAGACAGTGTTTATGAGAAACAGCCTCGTTCCTGATGCCCCATTTGCTCTCAATGGAACGACCATCTCCGAATGCAACAGCTGTGTGTACCTAGGTCGAGAGGTCAACATGACAAATGACCTGGCACCCGAGCTGCGCAGGAGGAAGAGATTGGCTTGGAATGCCTTCGAGAACATCGAAGAAATAGCTAAGAGGACGAAGAACCTCCGGCTCCGGGCACATCTCTTTGATTCCACTGTTCTTCCTGCATTAACATATGCCTCAGAGACCTGGGCCCTAAGCAAACAGGATGAGAATGCTATTCAGGTCTCTCAAAGAAGAATTGAAAGAGCTATGCTTGGAATATCACGTTTCACTCAAATGAGAGAAAGAATCCAGAGTTCAACATCCGTGGACGATCAAGAATCAGGGACGCTGTCTCATTTGCCAAGGTGTCAAAAATCAGATGGGCTGGTCACGTAATGAGATTTAAAGACGACTCCTGGACTAGAGCTGTTACCGACTGGATTCCACGGGATGTCAAAAGACCGCGTGGCCCCCCACCTACCAGATGGTCAGACTTCTTCATCAAGATCATGAACGATTGGTTTGAGGCTCTTCATGTTCCCAGAGCGAACAGATGCCATTGGGCTACACTAGCATGCGACAGGGACAAATGGAGACGTTACTGGTGCCCGCTTGAGCAAATCGATGACTAACGGGAAGTTAAGTGATTAAGTGATTGTTTGTTATGAATAAACTGCTGACAATGCTTCAAAAACTTTCCTTAGAGGAGAGTGTGGGAAGATTGTTGTATTTCATCCAGGGGCCATTAAACCTTTCTATAGAAATTACTAATAGGTTGTTAAGAATTGATCCTTGGACGAGACTGAGTTGCTGCCCACGAACGGCTCCTCCAGCTACTTATCGAGTTCCTTAACAGCCAGAATCCCAGAGGCACACAAACCAATCTCGAAACCCAGGGACTTTTGGCAGAAATCTCTCCAGACTTAATTACTAAAATATCAGAATTCCAAAATCACACGGCTACTATTGCAGCCGTGCAACATCATACACTCTTCATAATCAGCAATCACAATCACGATCACGACCATCCTGTTATTCGTCGATTGCCTTGAGCAGGCCCCAGTAACGTCTCCTTCGTCCTAGCCCTGAGATTTTTTAAAAAGTGCCATATTCAAGGCTCTTTCAGAGTTAGGAGAATGAGACCCATCATTGTTACTGGTATTTGGCATATTGGGTACGCCACGGGGAGTTTGCCAGACTCTGCCGTGTGGGCAGGTTACATTTGGTAGCCTGCCAGTTTGTCCAAAGTAGGAATGAGATAATAAGATGCGCGCTTCCCGGAGCTGGGTTTTGTAGTCACTGAGTCTTGGCCGTTGATGGGATTACATGGCGCCAGGGGGCCAGTTGGTGGGTGTGACCCCCGGCTACTGGAATTTGGAGGATCTGGGTGGAGGATGCTCAGCCCCGATCCGAGTATGCTTGGAGATCTCAGCCCTGGGACCCGCGTACCTTTGTTCCTCTGCTGGTACCTTCATGTGTGCGGAGAGTGGTATCAGCATGGTGGTGGCTGGTTCTGGAGGTCTTCAGCTGCCGGAGCCCTGGTTGGGGCAGGGAGAAAAACTCAACCCACTCCCCTACAAGGGGCCCCGGCGAGGACAGCCAGGTGCAGGGGCAGGAGACTCAGCAATAGAAAACAAATTATCTAAGGATGTCTTTTTGGCAGGTCTGATTGTTGGGGAAAAATTCCAAATAATAATGGTGAGTCTTTTGCCAAAATATTGAATGTAATCAGAGGAGAGAGAGAGAGAGAGAGAGAGAGAGAGAGAGAGAGAGAGAGAGAGAGAGAGGAGTGGAAATCATCTGCCACACCAGCAGTGAGAGGGGTGGGATAGTAGGTATACAGGGGTTCTTGGTGGTGGAAAATGTGTACTGGTGAAGGAATGGGTGTTTGATCATTGTATGACCGAGACTTAAACCTGAAAGCTTTGTAACTGTTCTCACGGGAGTTCAATAAAAAAAAATTTAAAAAAAGAATTAAGCCTTGTGTGCACATATATAAATATATTTTATATATAAAATCACTGTATCACTATCACTGTCATCCCATTGGTCGTCAAATTACTCAAGCGGGCGCCAGTAACGTCTCTATTCCTCCCAGCCCTGAGATTTTAGCAGCCTCTTCTTACTCATCTTTTCCCAACGATTGGAGGCTCTTTAAGGATGAGAGGAAGGAGTAAATGTCATTACTGTATTTGGCATATCGAATACGCCACGGGGAGCTTGCCAGGCTCTACCTGTGCAGGTGGGATACTCTCAGTAGCTTGCTGGGCTCTTTGAGAGGCACAAATGGGTAGGAAGTGTCTTATAATGTGCGAGGCTTCATGGCCATGTGATCCGGAAAGCGGCCTGGAGCATGGCGGTGGTTGGGCAGTGGAGGTTGGCTGCCGGGGCTGGGTCCCTTGGGGTGGGGAGGGCTCTCATCCACCCCACAGCCTGGTGCAGAGTCTAGTGTATATATAAAATACTATATTCACTTAATCACTTAACTTCCCGTTAGTCGTTGATTTGCTCGAGCGGGCGCCAGTAACGTCTCCATTTGTCCCTGTCGCGTGCTAGTGTAGCCCAATGGCATCTCTTCGCTCCGGGAACATGGAGGGCCTCAAACCGATCGTTCATGATCTTGACAAAGAAGTCTGACCATCTGGTAGGTGGGCGGCCACGTGGTCTCTTGACATCCCGTGGAATCCAATCAGTAACAGCTCTAGTCCAACGGTCGTCTTTAAATCTCATTACGTGACCAGCCCATCTGATTTTCGACACCTTGGCATATGAGACAGCATCCCTGATCCTTGATCGTCGACGGATGTCAGAACTCCGGATTCGTTCTCTCATTTGAGTGAAACGTGTTATTCCAAGCATAGCTCTTTCTATTCTTCTTTGGGAGACCTGAATGGCGTTCTCATCTTGTTTGCGTAGGCATATGTTAATGCAGGAAGAACAGTGGAATCAAAGAGATGTGCCCGGAGCCGGAGGTTCTTCGTCCTCTTAGCTATTTCTTCGACGTTCTTGAAGGCGTTCCAAGCCGCTCTCTTCCTCCTGCGCAGCTCGGGTGCCAGGTCATTTCTCATGTTGACCTCTCGACCTAGGTACACATAGCTGTTGCATTCGGAGATGGTCGTTCCATTGAGAGCGAATGGGGCGTCAGAAACAAGGCTGTTTCTCATAAACATTGTCTTCGTAAGATTCAGCTGTAGTCCTACCTTTCCACACTCACGGTCAAAGTCGGCCAGCATTTGTGCCGCTTGGCTGATGTTTGGTGTTATTAAAACAATGTCATCAGCAAAGCGGAGGTGGTGTAGTTGCCGACCATCTATCTTCACTCCCATTCCTTCCCATTCCAGTCGTCGCATGATGTTCTCGAGGGTGGCACTGAAGAGTTTCGGTGAAATGGTATCACCCTGCCGCACCCCTCTCTTGACATCAACGATCACTTCTTTGTAGAATGGTGAGATCCTGGTAGTGAATCCGCAATACAGCTCACGGAGGATCCTGATGTATTGGGCTTGAATGCCCTGATTGGCTAGGGCTTCAATGACCGCTTCCGTCTCAACAGAATCAAAGGCCTTCTTTAAATCAATGAACGTTAAGCAGAGCGGCATCTTGAACTCCCGAGAAACCTCAATGAGCTTGGTTACCGTGTGGATATGGTCGATGGTGCTGAATCCTTTGCGGAACCCTGCTTGCTCGCATGGTTGTCCTTCATCTAGTGTTCTGCCAATCCTATTCAGGATGACTCGAGTGAACAGCTTGTAGATGACAGACAATAGGCAGATCGGGCGATAGTTGCCAATGTCATGGATGTCTCCCTTCTTGAACAGTAGTACAGTCCTGCTGGTTTTCCATTGGGACGGAACCTTGCATTCAGACAGGTAGCGAGTGAAGAGCCGAGCCAGTGTATTGATGAGTACTGACGGCAGGTTCTTCAGGTGTTCAGGTCTGACCTTGTCTGGGCCGGGTGCTGTTTGCTTCTTTACCAACGAAATGGCGTGTCGGATTTCAGAAGGGAGAACGTTAGGAACGACATACCCATCCTGTGGAATTTGGTATGTCGGCAAGTGGACATGGC
Source organism: Sorex fumeus (assembly GCF_029834395.1). Taxonomy (NCBI): domain Eukaryota; kingdom Metazoa; phylum Chordata; class Mammalia; order Eulipotyphla; family Soricidae; genus Sorex; species Sorex fumeus. The sequence goes on from NW_026606104.1 coordinate 53,112,506, forward strand.
TATTGAAGAGATTTGAGTAGAAGTCATGGATAATCTTCTCCATTGCCGTTCTGGAGGATGTGATGGATCCATCAGGACATCGGAGGGCAGTCATCTTGGTCTTATAGTTGGCGAAGGACAGGCGGGCGTTACGAATACTTTTCCCGGCTTCTGCCGCATCTACCAGTACTTCTGCTCTTCTCTCTTTGAGGTCTTCCTTGATCGCATCTCTGCACTGCTTTGCAAGCTCGGACGTTAGCTTGCGGTTGCCTGAGGCATGCGCCAAACCACGCTGGCGAATTAGCTCAAGAGTTTTTGAAGATAGGCGACTTTTTGTGGCTACCTCTCTCTTGGCGTTCCTTGCACATTCATGGAGGTGCTGAACCAGTCGATCGTATTCCTCGTCAATTTTGTCAACAATGGCATCTTCCCATGTTGCCACAATAGTACCAAAGAGTTCCCAGTTGGTGGTCATTCTGGGAGTTCTCTTTTTGAACTTTGCAGCCCTTTCTCCCCGCTCTGTGAAGTAGATACTATAAATACTATATTAAATATATTTTAAGTCACTGTCACTGTCCTCCTGTTGTTCATTGATTTGCTCTAGCAGGCCCAGTAACGTCTCCATTTTGAGACTTTGAGTTGTTACTGTGTTTGGCATATTGAATATGTCATGGGGAGCTTGTCAGGTTTGGCCGTGTGGGCGAGATACTCCTGGTAGCTTGTCAGGCTCTCTGGGAGGGGCAGAGGAATCGAACCCGGCTTGGCTGAGCTGGCTGCACACAAGGCAAATGCCCTACCACTGTGCTATTGCTTATTGTTAAACTGATTAACATATTTTAAAAATAAAAATAAATATATTTTTACAGATATATCTATATGTATCTCTCTCTATATATATATCTGTAAACATATATTTCCCTGTAAGATTGGTTGCCTTCTACTTTAAACTCCTTCCACAGACACTTTTACTCTGGTTTTTCCTTCAGTTCAGCTCTTAGGTTCTCATACTCAAATATACTGAGATAAAAATAATGTGAAACATATATAATGGCAATTGGTTGATTAAGGGAATTTCAAGGATAATTAGGACTAGGTGCATCTTTTACCTGCATGCCAATTTTGGAACGTCAGGCCCATATCAGTTCACTGGACTAGCTCTGTGACTTGGGCAAGTTACAAACCCTCTCTGAGCCTCAGAGCCCTCATCTCTAGAAGAAGCTGCCTGACAGAGTTTATGCCATCTGCAGCAGATCTGAATGTGAGCTTGAAACACGTGACCTTAGGCAAATCCCTTGTGCCTGGGTTTTTTAAAAAAATTTTTATTAGTGAAACACCATGAGGTACAGTTGTAGACTTACACATTTTTGTGTTTGCATTTTAGTTATACAATGATTGAGTACCCATCACTCCACTAGTGCCCATTCTCCACCACCAATGATCCCAGTATCCCTCCCACCCTCCCATCCCCCCATCCCACCCCACCTCTGTGGCTTGGCATTCCCTTTTGTTCTTTCTCCTTTTGGGTGCTGTGGTTTGCAAAAGAGGCAATGTGTGGTAATCATGTTCGTGCTGGGTGTTTTGTTTTTTGTTTTTGTGGTCACACCTGGCAGTGCTCAGGGCTTACTTCTGACTCTGCACTCAGTGGCCACTTCTGGAGGGGCTCAGAGGACCATATATGGTGCTGGGGACAGAACCCCCATCAGCCACATGCAAACCAAGACCTGCCCGCTGTACTGTTTCTCCTCTCAATCTCTTACTTCTCTTCTCGGTTTCCTCATTTGTTAAATTGAGGCCATTGATTGAGTTACCCTTTAACTGGCCGGGGCCTTGCTGTGTCCTGCCCTGCAGGGAGCTGTGCTCTGGTTGAGGGCAGCACCTGGGGTCTGCTGTGCTTGTAGGTGAGGAATTTCTGACCCCAAGTGGATTCTAATGCAGTCTCCTTCCATGTTAGTAGTAGATGTCTCAGAAAGAATTTTACTTCTTTGTTTGATTTGGGGGGCCATACTCAGTGATGCTCAGGGATTACTCCTGGCTCTGGACTCATGAATCATTCCTGATAGTGCTTGGGAGACTTTACAGGATGCTGGGGATTGAACCTGGGTTAGCTGCATGCAAGGCAAGCACCCTATCTGTTGTACCAACACCCTGGCCCCTATCCCAGAAAGACTTTAAAGAGATATCTAGTCTCAAAAGGGTCCTAACAGAGCTTTGCCTACTGAAACCTCTAAATGTTCCTTAGTCCTACTGGGTTTTTTTTTTTTTGCTTTTTTTGGGTCACACCTGGTGATGCTCATGGGTTACTCCTGGCTTTGCACTCAGGAATTACTCCTGGCGGTGCTCAGGGGACCATATGGGATGCTGGGAATCGAACCGGGGTGGGCTGCGTGCAAGGCAAATGTCCTACCCACTGTGCTATCGCTCCAGCCCCTCCTACTGGGTTTAACCAATGAACATTCATGCATTCACTCATCTGCTCACTCACTCATTCAATCGGGGTGGTATGTGCCCTGTGCTTCCAGGTGGTAGGAGAACAAATAAGGTCCAGCCTTCATCCTGATGAGAGTTTAGTGACAGAATAACAAAAACAATAGAAATAACAAGAACGGCTTTCATTTTCAAGGTACCTTGTAATGTGCCAGCGTCTGTGTTCCACAGATCGCCCCACCACATTCCTATGAGGTCAATATCAACATCCAAGCTTCAGGGATAAGACACTCCAGGTTCAGAGAAGCATGTCACTATCCCAAAGTCACACAATGGACAGAGGAGAAAATCGAATCCAGATTCCTCTGCTTGTGCAGCTTCACGAAGTCCTTTCCTTCAGAAGAAGCTTCTGAAAAAGCAGCATCTCCTGCCTACCCGGAACGTTCCAGAGGCAGGAGAGAGCAAATGGTGAACAATCCCGCATAAGGAACCCAGTGGACTCACCCAGAGGTAGGAATTCAAGGAAGAGTGACTGGAACCCCAGTTAGCCTACGGGGGTAAATCTGTGATCAGGGACAGCTCAGGACTTGCTTGGACAATAGAAGTGGGTCATGTGACAGCTTTACTGTCTGCCGAATAGATCCCTGGGGATCAGAAGAAATTCAGGCTTCAAAGGCCTCAGCCTGGTGCTGGAAGATGCAGAGGCAAGACAAATTCTGTGTCAAGTCTGCTGGGGGCACACTGGTGACAGTAGGTAGGATGATGCATCTTTAGATTCTGAAAGGGACAATGCAGGTGGTCTGGGGGATTGGTTGGATGCAAGTCTCTTCCTTGGCTGCTGATTTGGGAAAACAACTCTGGGAGAGTCAACATGAGGATGAAGGGTGAGGCCGAGGAGAGAGCCCAGACTCTGCTCCTGAGCATGCATGGCATCCCTAGGGACCCTTAAAGAAGTGCACCCCCTCCAAGGATCTGAACTCTTTCTGCTAGGATGAGACTTTCACCTTTGGTGGTCCTGGGAGCAGGGGCCAGTGATACCCACTCTTCAGGGTCTGCTCCAGGCCTACAGTCAATAGGGCTGGCACAGAAAAAGGAAGATGGACATGAAGAAAGGGGCAGCAAAGACTATATAGAACCTGAAAGGATGACTTGGGAGTCTGCCAGAAGTAGGACACAGTGGGACCCACACCTGTGTCTCAGTGGACTTATAGCTGTCCCTGAGTGGGACTCACACCTGTCCCTGAGTGGGACTCACAGCTGTCCCTGAGTGCGACTCACACCTGTCCCTGAGTGGGACTTACACCTGTCCCTCAGTGGGACTCACACCTGTGCCTCAGTGGGACTTAGCTGTCCCTCGGTAGGAGTTCAGTTGTCTCCCACTGCTTTCACAACTGTGGTGCTACTGGAGATCTGGTGACATGGGAATGATGTGGGTGATCAGGTGATCTAGTGCCATCGTGATAACATGGGTAAGCTGGTGATAGAGTGATATGGTGATAATACCAGTAATGTGGGTGATCTGGTGACAGAGTGATTCTTCCAGAAAGGGACAGCCTGGGCAAAGGCTAGCAACTGGGGGGTGCTGGTGTGTTTGGGTACTGGAAGGCATGCGGGGGTTGGGATGGAGACTGAGATAGAAGAGCAAGAGTGATGGTGGAGAAGGGCTGAGGGTGGGCTCACAGGAATCTAAAGCCAAAGGTGTTTTTCCAGCCGTGGCTGACCCAGCAGTGGTGAGAAATAACCCCATAAGTCCCCACAAGTCCCCACTGCTCTGGCCTTCTGGGGTGTTTATTTCACTTTCTCCAAAACAAAGTCCTTCTCTAGAGGTTCTGGACCACCCTTCCGCCACTCCTGGCTGCCCACTGCCCCTCTACCCGCTCCTCGCTTGCTGGTCACTGCACCCCCCATGCGGCCCAGCCTTGTAGCTTCCGCTCTGGAGAGTTCCTCAAGGCAAGGGGAAGTGGGCTTTTGTCAGTGTTTCACAGGCAACTGTGGAGGCATTTCTCGGTGCTTTGGAGGCAGTTACCACCAGGACAGGATTCTTTACAGCAGGAGGTGAGCAGACAGTCAAGGATTGCTAAGACAGCGCCCACCCTCACCCTCCAGTGGCAGGAGCCCACAGATCTGCCATGCTACTGGCAACTCCCACCCACCTCCATCTCTTCCAGACCTCTCGGGAATCTCCAGATACCAAGCACAATTCAAAGCACCCCTTGGCAATGCTCTCCTTCCATCCTGAGCCCTGGGCAGGGCCTCCTCATGTCACAGTGTAAGGGTCTTGCCAAGCTATTTTTCTGCTCCCCGGGGAAGACAGTTGCAGAGTCTTGGGCATAAATAGACACCACCCACCCACTGCATCACTCCACCCACCTCCTGCTCTGTCCAAAGACTGAGTGAGATTCCAAGGTGATTCTGCAGATATCGAAAGTGATCAGAGGGATGTCTGGCATCGTGCGGAGTCCCACGTGAAGATGCTGCAGTCTCACTTCCGGGGCCTCGAATTGACAAAACATTTGCGCAGATGTATGGATATATATGTACGGTGGCTCCACTGTGCTAAACATTGGAACTACTCAAAATGCCTGGCAGTGGAGGGATAAGTGAAATAAGCAATGGGGTGTAGATGGTGATAAAAAGACAGAAGTGGGTCTCTTTATATACTGACATGCAAATAGATCCATAATGCGGTTGAGTGAACAAAGTTGCAAGACGGAGTTGGTATATTTTTTTGGTAGAAAGTTTTAAAGTATACATATCCTTGTGCCTGTGTGTTTACAGACGCAGCAAAGTATCTGGAAGGGCAGGTCTTAAACTGTTCATAGTGTTTGCCTTCCGGGGGTGTCTGTGTCTTGGGAAATGTCCCCTCTTCTTCTGGATTATTTTAATTTCTTACCACAAGCACGTATTGTTTACACAATTTCTAAAATCTCAGTATTTTCTTTTGGGGGCTCATACCCAGCAATGCTCTGGACTTATTCCTGGCTCTGTGCTCAGGGGTCCCAACTGGCAGTTCTTGGGGGACCCTTCGGGGTGCCTGGGATTGAACCTGGGTCGACAGGTGCCTTACCCCTGTACTATCTCTCTGCCCCCAAACCCAGTAAGTCTTTCTCTTTGAAGACAAATGTTTACCAGTCCATGCCAAATATGAATGGGATGAGGCATAGTCATTTCCATCTGAGGAAAGAATGTGCTAGAAATCTGGGTGGATGGGATGACAGGTGCAGTTCACAGAAGTTAATGGTGGATAGAATGGGGTTCAGGGGGAATTCCCTGCTTCTTCCAGAAGCTTGGGCAGGGCTAAGATCTGCGGCATGCCAAATTTCTCCCAGTATCACTCTTAGCCCAGAAACCCCAACCCACATTCCTTTGCTTGCAAGTGGCACTGGGTATCAACTATTCAATTATTTTCAAATAGTTGAGCTTGGGTCTGGATTGAATAAATCACATTGATGCCAATTTCCAGGGAAGTCCTTTCATATTTTATGATCCGGCCCCCACCCTTTCCACCCTTCCTTCCGTGTGCTCCTGTTAATGAACCTGGAGACTGCACACACGGCCTGGACGTCCCCACCACGAAGCCCCACATGGCCCTGCTGCCGCGGAAAGTGCTGTGGTTCAGGGCTTTTTCCTTTCCCTGTGCACAGGCCCCGGGAAATTGATATGCAGGCAGGATTATGCTTTGTTTCAATCTCAGCCCTGGCTTCTGAGAGAATACATTATCCAAATCGGGGCATGTGGTTGGAATTCTGCAAAACTCACTTATGTCACACGTGGCCTGCCAGCGAGGTGTCCAGCCGGTCCCAGGCAGCACAAATACCCACAATCAGAGAGTATAACCACGGAAAGCCATCAGCTGGGGAGCGGTCCGGGAGTCAATCATTCATTCTGCTGAGGTGGGAGGGGGGCCTCCCACGCGCCGGGCCTCCACCTTGGCCATCCTGTGTGCCAGCCTGCCCCAAGCCTGGGGACAGGTGCAGTTCCTCTTGTCCTTATGGCTCTTATATTTAGAATGAGGATTTATTCAGAAAGCTGATTGAACAGGAAGATGGAGACCAGAGGGAGGTATTATTTATTTTTTAGCTGTGGTGTGTGTGTGTGTGTGTATGTTTGAACTACTGGTGTGCTCAGGGCTTAACTCCTGGTTCTGTGCTCAGGGATCACTCCTGGTGGTGCTTGGGGGACCATATAGGATGCTGGGCATTGAACACAGGTCAGACACATGCAAGGCAAGAGCCTTACCTGCCGTACTTTCTCTCTGGTTCGTCTTGTTTTCATCCTTTTGCTTCTTTTTTTTTTTTAAATTTTGTAAACAGCTTTTAAATCCCGTTTGCTTTGCAATTTGAGACTGGGGAAGAAGGATGCGAACTTGGCCGTGCATTTTATTTTAAGTTCCACTTGTCTTGAATCTTGTCTGGGATGGGACCGCAGAAGGAGCCACTCATTGGTGATGATTTGGGAGCCACCGCAAATCCCAGTCCCACTTGCTCTTTAAATGTTAGATTTTTAATGATTTAGGAACCAAAAGAATAACTAAGAAGCCCAGCAGTCATTATCTCAAATAATGAGACTTTTTAATGCAAAATCAATGTTTGTTATAATGAAAATAGATTCCTTAGCTCCTGCAGGGCCAAATGTACAAATCTTTTCTGCGGTTAAATAAAATGTGACGGCTCATTTTCAAGAGGATGGTGAGCATTTTTATTCACGAGTAAAAATAAAATGTCAGAACTTATTTACTTTTATTAAGTGCTCATTCTCAATCAGATACTCTAATCAATATCTAATTGGTGGTGAGGAAACAGAAAATAATTTTTATGCCAACTTGGGGAAAAGAAGGAAAGTAGAAGTCAAAAGAATGGCTTACAGTGCATCTTCAAGTGGCAATAACAGCAAATATTTATTAAGCAGATGCCTCATTCCTGGGCTGTGCTAAATGCTTTGTTTGTCTGCTATGGTCATGTCTTCCCAAGAATCTGCAATCTGGGGATTCAAGAAGGTGCAGTTGTGGTCCCCATTTACAGATGAGCAAACTGAGGATTAAGAAAGTGCTCACTCATGCTCTTGGATGGCAAAGCAGGAAGGAAGACAGGTCTGTTGACTCCTTTGCCCTGGCTCTTACTCTGTCTATCCCGCCAACCCTTTGGAAAAGATTCTCTCCTTTTTCTTTGCATTGAGCTGTATCCTTAGTCCCTAAAGAATATCTTAATTTTTTTTTTCCAAATTGAGTCACTTCTGAGAGATGAGTTTTGCCAGTAGCAAAACTTCTTTTAGTCCTAAAAGAAGGACTGAAACAGTATGAGCACTGAAACAGTAAACTTAAAATAGTTTGGAGAGGTAAAAATTTCCCTCAAATACATGACATGATTGTCTGTCTTAGCAAACAGCACACTGAGGAAAAATTTAACTTTTTTTTTCCCTTTAGTGACTCAAAACCCAGTTGGATTCTGATATGAGGAATCTACAGAACTAACCCAAAGAATAAGTGGAAAGTGGGCTCTGATGTCTGATGTCTGTATACTTGGGCAAGCCCCTGTGTGCTCCTTGAGGCCTGGGCCTGGTGATGCTCTGTGATTTTAAGTTACAGGTAGATCAGTTACATCTGCTCTCAGAAGAACCTTCTCAGCACTAGATGTTCTGTGAAAATGTTCAGACTCGCTCTGAGGTGAAGTGAGACAGCCCGGGCCTGGAGATGGTCAATCAAGACCAATTCCAGAGAGCATTTAGAGAGGATAGATTTAAGCCTTTTTTTTTTTCCAGGTGGGTCAGCAGCCTTTTCCTGTGAAGAACCAGAAAAATACTGTTTTTGACATTGTAGGCCATGGTCTTTGTCCCCACTACTCAATTCTACCTTTATAGTGCAAAATCAGCCAAAGACACTATGGAAACAGATATGTGTGGTCATGTTCCAGTAAAAGTTTATTTACAAAAACGGATGGAGGGTCAGTCCAGGTCCTAATTTGCTGATCCCTGTCTCATGCTTTCCAGTGAGAAGCTTCTCTTCTTCACTTTCCTCATTGTGCTGGGTGACACCCTGGCAGTCGGAGACTGCCGTAATCAATAATAAGTTAATTCTTACCTAATTCTTACTCGGTGCTATGCACTTTCCCAATCCCTTTATCACGCCTTTAATCCTCACGACAATCTTTAAATGGGTGTCAATGTTATTATTATTCCCATTTTACTGTATGAAAATATGAAAAGATAGAAAATTTTAGTTGTATGTTACCTGGCTTGGTACACATTTAGCCCAGGTCTGGCTCCAGTTCTCAATTAAAATGTGTTGAGTATTCACTTTCCCAGGTCTGTCACTCAATATTTGTCATACATGATCTCATTATAGCCTCTCAGCATCCTTACAAGGATGCTCCAATGAGTATAATTCCCATTTTGTAGAGGAGGAGACCAAGGCTTAGAGATATTGAACTACTTACTTAGCCCACGTCACAGTTGAGCCTGGAAGCAGCCACTTGGTCCTGAGCAGCCCATGTCACTCGTGTGCCCAGACTCCTGGCACACGAGTTTTCTGCTTTGTCAACAAGTCCTATTTGTTTCTCCTTGAGAGCCACACCCCAACCCAGCTTTCATCACCTTCACAGGACCGCCCTGAGCAGAGCCAATTGTGAGGTTTCCACCAACCAACCAGTCTCCCTGATTTCATTCTTGCAAATCCTGTCCTATTTTGTCACAGAATAAATAATAGCAATCTAAAAGTTGTGATTTTTTAGAACCACATTCTTTTCTTTTTGTTTGATAGTTATTTTTGTTTTATGAAGCAGAGATATTATAGTTATACTTGAAATGACTTTTCAAGTGCTACCAAAGGTATGCTACCTTCCTTTCCTCTTCCCTTTCTAGAGGTTACTACTATCTTTAATTTGTTTTCTTGACTTAATTTCTGGATACATTTTACTCTTATTCTTAAACATTTATAAATCAATAAATACATAACCCAATAAATACAACCAATCAATAAATACATATAAAGTAGGTTTGCTTTGGATGCTTTATAAAGTGATACTATATTGTTTCTATTCCTCAGCTTGACATTTTGAGGGGATAACAATGGTTAGAAATACATTCTGTTTATATTTGAGTTCTACTGTTACTATCATCCTTCCCCACCCACAGTTTTTGTTTTTGGGCCACATCTGGTGGTGCTCAGGGGCTACTTACTCCTGGCTCTGCACTCAGGAATCACTTCTGGTTGTGCATGGGGGACCATATGGGATGCTGGGGATTGAATCTGGATTGGCTACATGCAAAGCAAGTGCTCTACTTGCTGTAATATTACTCCAGTCCTGATATTAGTATCCTTTCTATTGTAATTGAGGTAAGTAACATAAACATAATAGTACTTCCATTTGTGTTTATATATATATGTATATGTGTGTGTGTGTGCCAGGGAACTTTATATGTATATAGTGCTTTTGATATGTATGTGTGCATATTTATATATATATATCTGAATTAATGTTTTACATTCTTGCAACAGATACCAAAAAGTGGAATCACTGGGTCATATGGGAACTTTGTTTTATTTTTTTTGAGAAATCTCCATATCATTTTCCATAGAGGCTGAACCAGATGACATTCCTACCTAGAGTGAATGAGGTTTCCTTTCTCTCTGCATGATCATTTAAGAAAAAATTGTTCTATTAATGTATTTTATAAATAAAATAAAATTAATATACAATAACATTCATTCATCTCAAGCATACTATTTAACGACCTTTGGCAAATGTGAAAGTCAAATCAACCATCATCATACATAACTACTAGAATAGTGCCTGGCCCAGAGGGTCACACATTAAGTTCTTATTGAAGGAAGGAAGTAGTGAACAGCTAGTGGACTGTCTGAGTTACAGGGCCATCAGGTCTCAGCACAGTGATAGGGTATTTGCCTTGCATGCAGCCAGCCCAGCCGAGCCAGGTTCGATTCCTCCTCCCCTCTTAGAGAGCCCGGCAAGCTACCGAGAGTATCTCGCCCTCATGGCAAAGCCTGGCAAGCTACCCACAACGTATTCAATATGCCAAACACAGTAACAGCAAGTCTCAAAATGGAGGTGTTACTGAGCCCGCTAGAGCAAATCGATGAACAACGGGAGGACAGGTGCTCAGCATATTAGGGTCTTTTGGAAAAGCCTCAGGCATGGAGCCCCTGTCATCATGCATTTTTGGGTGTGCTCTAAGAGAGACACCATGCAAGAGAAAGTTGAGAGAATTCAGGGAGCCCTCAGGAGTTGAGACCACAGTGAGGCATTGTTGTTTTGATCGGCATCTCTCTGATGATTAGTGATGTAGAGCATTTTCTCATGTGCCTTTTAGCCATTCAGATTTCTTCTTTGACAAAGTTTTTGTTCATTTCATCACCCCATTTTTTGATGGGGTTGGATGTTTTCTTCTTGGGGAGTTCAACCAGTGCTTTGTATATCCTTGATATCAACCCCTTATTGGATGGGTATTGGGTGAATATTCTTTCCCATTCTGTAGATTGTCTTTGTATTTTGGTCACTGCATCTTTTTCAGTATAGAAGCTTCTTAGTTTAATATAGTCCCATTTGTTTATCTCTGTTTCCACTTGGTTGGTCAGTGGCATGTCATCTTTGAATGTACTGTTAGCCTCAATATCGTGGAGGGTTTTGCTGAATTTGTCTTCAATGTATCTTATGGATTCGGGACTGATGTTGAGGTCTTTAATCCATTTTGATCTGACTTTTGTGCATGGTGTTAAGTTGAGGCCTAAGCCCATTTTTTTTGCATGTGGTTGTCCAGTTATGCCAGCACCATTTGTTAAAGAGGCTTTCCTTGCTCCACTTCATATTTCTTGCTCCCTTATCAAAGATTAGATGTTTATACATTTGGGGTTGTGTGTAGGGATATTCCACCCTGTTTGCAGGCTATAAAATCAATACCCAAAAATCCATGGCCTTCCTATACACAAATAATGAGACAGAGGAAAGAGACATGAAAAAAGCAATCCCGTTTATAATCATGCCCCAGAAAATCAAGTACCTTGGAATCAGCTTAACTAAGGAGGTAAAGGACCTCTACAAAAAAAATTACAAAACACTTCTCCACAAAATAAAAGAGGACATGAGGAAATGGAAACATATCCTCTGCTCATGGATAGGAAGAACTAACATTGTCAAAATGGCAATACTCCCCAAGGCACTATACAGATTCAATGCATACCTGAATTCAATGCCATTTTTCTTCTGGAAATTTGTGGCCATGGGGGTTCATTTGGAGTGGGCGGACTTTTTTTTTTTTTTTTAACAGGGAGCTATCAGGGGTTTGCAGTCAGTGGTACTAGAAGGACATGCAGAGCCAGGGATCAAATTCAAGGCCCCATGAATGCTAGTCATCATTCCAGTTTGAGCTATCGCCAGGGTTGATTTTGTTGTCCTGCTGCATCTTGCCTCTCTCGCAGACATGTAGGCAGGATCATCCCATGCAGGTATCAGAAATCAGAATGAGAAAGAATGAAGTCACTGAGAAGCTCTCTAACCAGGCTGGGAAGGACAGACAGGGCCAGGTCTTCTCTATCGGAGCTGGGGTCCAGCAGGGACAGACCCAACAGGGACAGACCCAGCAGGAGTGATTTTTCTAGTACGGGAGCAGCTGCTCACCTGGTAGCTCCTTTACTCCTCAGAATTGCTGAGGGTCAACCTGTCTCCCATTTTCCACTAAGGGAACTGTCACTTAGGAAAGTCACACACATATGCAATCTAGTCCAAAGTTCAAGTTCTTGACAACTGGGGAAGAAGGAGCATGCACCATCAACAGGGCTACTTTGCATGGGGCCCAGGAACCTTTTACTGATCCATGGGCTTTTTTTTTGCCTTTTTGGGTCACACCCAGTGATGCTCAGGGGGTTACTCCTGGCTCTGTACTTAGGAATTACTCCTGGCAGTGCTCAGGGGACCATATGGGATGCCAGTGATTGAACCTGGGTCGGCTGCGTGCCAGGCAATCACCTTACCTGCTGTCCCATAGCTCCGGCCACTCTATGAACGTTGTGAGTAGGAAGGCAAAAGCAATCTCATCTTTATTCTAACTGGCTTCTGAAACTCAGCATCCCTCCCCATCAGGAATGTAAGGCATTTGCCATGGTAGGAAGAAGAGTGCGGGAACTTGGTCACCAGCAGAAATGACATGCTTTACATTTGTTGGAAATACCTTGAAATTAATTTATGCTACCTAGAGATCATATTGTGTTAAGAAGACAGGCAGATCTTGCTATCCAATACATTAATAAAGGAGCACTTCTAGCTCGATTTCACAGATTTAATTCTTAGGATCTGGATATCTATATTTAAAACAAGCGATTCTCCTTAGAATTCTGTAGATTGTACTTGCTGCAACCTGAACTATCATTCTGAGAAAGGTTCATAGACTTCACAGTGGGACCCCTGTGTAATGACAACAAAAAGGATGAAGAACCCTGGAAGGAGTATTGCGGATCCTTCACAAAGCCCTTCCCTCACTCTAAGTTCCTCCAAAGCTAGCTGGAACATTTTCGGTGCCTCATTCTAACTGTGGTGTAGTGGAAACTAGTCATGGACATATGCACCCCCCCCCCCACCTCCCTGGAGACAGAGCTTCCAGTAGGCGAAATGGAGTTTGAGTCATGAGTCTATTCCCCACAGAATTGTTCGGTGCATAATAGATGCTCCATAAATGCTTGGGCAAGAAATGAATAAGTGAAGAGGGGGGAATCCACGAAGGAGGAAATGAACCCTGAGCATTATGGGGATTCCCCTCCTATAGAAATGTTGGCCCCTTTAAAGTCCACTGTAGGTCAGCCCCTGGGAATTCTCCCATCTCTGATCACAGAGAGACCTACAACTCTGCCCCAAAGAGACTCGGAGCTCTGCTTTCTAGCTGGAAGGAGGCTGGAGCTCAGGGAAGCCACGCACCTCTTTCTCCTCTACACTGCATTTGATTCACATCTAGGAAGCAGGTGATGGCAAAAGGCAGTGGAGGCAGAGATGGGAGGTGGTGGAACCAAAGACTAGGAACTGAGGCCATTCAGGGGGAACAGCCTAGCGGGAGCTGAGGTTTGGGATGGGGGTGGGGGCAGTACAACCACTGTCAGAGGCTTAGTGACTGCCAGAGAAGAGGGGGAGAAACACCTGGCTTCTTCCTTCTTCCCAGCTTCCAGTCTTATCCAGCGCCTTTCAAAGACCGAACATTCCAGAAAGTTAGTTTGGGGAAGCTGGGAATTGTAGTTTCCAGAGATATGGAGCAGAGGCAAGAAGGGTGGGCATGACTCTGAGAGCCAGTTGGAAGGTGCATGGCCAAGAGCTCTTGGAAGAGCAGAAATCGAGATGTGCTCAGCATCGGCGCACAAGCAGATAAAGGGCCCAGCCAGCGGGACTCTGGTTCTGAGCATGAATCTGGAACAATTGGAGAGACAACGACTGTTCAGTGGTTAGTATCAACCCTCAGGGCACACTCATCCTCTTTTCTCTTCTGCCAATCTTCACTCCCTGAGGGATTTCATTCTCTCTCTCTCTCTTTGCTTTTTGGGTCACACCAGCAATGCATAGGGGTTACTCCTGGCTCATGCACTCAGGAACTACTCCTGGCGGTGCTCAGGGGACCATATGGGATGCTGGGAATCAAATTCGGGTCAGCCGCATGCAAGGCAAACACCCTATCCATTGTGCTATCACTCTAGCCCCTCATCCTTTCTCTTGACGTCACACATCCTCTGTGCATGGGTGACTCCTTGATGCTGAACTGGCTCCTGAACTCCACATCTGTGCACCCACCTGTCCTCCCCACAGCACTGCATGGGATTGGGAAGTGAAAGGATCTAGTTAGGAGCCAGATGCTTTATTTCAAGCTTCCTTCTTTTTTTTTTTTTATTATACCATCATAATCTACCAAGTTGTTCATAATAAAGTTGTTTCTGGCATTAAATGTTCTAGCACCAATCCCACCACCAATGTCCCCACTTGCCCACCCACCATCCCAGCCTGCCTTCTTAGCTGACACAAACAAATATGCTTGAGATTACTTGTTGTAACACCCCCAAAAATGGAGTTATCAAAACATAGATCAATAAGAGTCAATTTGTGATAATTACTATATGATGTTCCTAATGTCATTGTCTGAGGATTTGCTGTTTGGGTTGGTTAGTTGAGACTCTGTGTTATTGTTTAGGCTCACTGAGCTTGGTGGTCTTCTATGCAACTTTCCCATTAGATTTTCTGTGATTCTACTGGACTGACAGTTTTAGAAAGTTTGGACGTGTCAGGGCCTGTGAACTGGGAGCTATGGAGCTTCAACGTGATCTGGCAGTTTGATGAGGTTCTATTGTGGAGCTGGGCTGAGGGTGTGTGTTGGAGGGTGTCGGGTGTGTGGCTGTCGGGTGTGGGGTTGAGGGCTGCTGTGCCTTTAGGCAGAAAGGGGAATCTGCCTGCCTCCATTCAGAGATGGCCCCAGAGTTTTCATCTCTTTTTTTGGGGGGGTTCACATCCAATGATGCTCAGGGATTACTTCTGGTTCTGCACTCAGGAAATACTTCTGGTGGTGCTTGGGGGACCATGTGGGATGCCAGGGATTGAGGTTGGGTTGGCCGCGTGTAAGGCAAATGCCCTACCCACTGTACTATTGCTTCAGCCCCAGGTCCCATAGTTTTTAGCCCAGACCGGTCTACCTAAGAAGATTCAGCGGCATCATGTTGTTTTCGAGATTAGTTTAGAGCTGAGCCATTTCTCTCCTGCCTCCTTTTGTGCCTCTTCCTTGGGTTTCCCACCTCAGTCAATGGAAACCCCGGTCATCAGCTACTCAGGCAAAGACTCCTGCAATCATCCTTGCCATCTATGTTACTTCCATACCCTTTCTTTGTCCTCCACCGAAGCTGGGTGGTTGCATGTTTGGAACAATCTGACATGAGACCTTTTCTCACTGTTGGCTTGGTCCAATCACTTTCTCCTATCTGCACTCTGGGGGGACGCTGTGCAGTAGATTGCTGCCTCTGCTTCCCCATTGCAGCTTGCATACAGAGTTTTCATGCCACTTTCGCCAACCAGCTGTGCTCTGAGAAAATGTTCATATGGTCTGTGAGCCCCTGGGCCAGGCTGCTCCTTCCCCTTTCAACTTACCCACAGGGCCCTGCTCTTTCTGGAACAGCCCAGCATCCTTCTGCCTCACGCTTGCCAATCTGCTGGTTCTCCATATGGAACACGATGCACCCACATCTCTTCACTGCTTCCTCACGTTACTCAAGTCTCTTAGCTCTGAACTCATATAAGAGCATCTCTCCCCATACAGCTTATCCCTATTATGTTGGTTTAAAGTATTGTACAGGCAAACATTTTATGTTGTCTCACATCTGCCTTCCCCACTAGAGCAAGCTCGGAGAAGGAAGGATCCTTGTTAATTACCCACCAGATCTGCAGCGTCTAGAACCCAGAGAGAATGTACTGGGAATTGGCAGAGAGCGTGGCTGCATGGACAGCTGGCCTCTCAGCATCATTTTCCCTCCTCTTCCTTGTATCTCCACAGCTAGCAGCTTAGAAACAATATTTCCCAGTATCCCCACTTAATAGGAGTCCAGGTTTGATTCAACCATGTTGGCAGGCAGAAGAAATGCAAAACCACTGGACTGATGTTCAAGGTGGGTTTGTTGCTGTGGTCTCTAGGAATTTTCTTGCCAATCCCACACTTTTGTGGATATATGAAAAAAATGAATTATAGGTGACATGGAAGCAGTGGTTTGGGGGTGGTCTTGGGCACTTTGGTGATGGAGAAGGTATCACGATGACAATCATCCTGTTGTTCCTTAATTGCCTCAAGCAGGCACCAGTAACGTCTTCTACGTCCTAGCCCTGAGATTTTAAAGTGCCATATTTAAGGCTATTTCAGGGCTAGGAGAATGAGACCCATCATTGTTACTGATATTTGGCACATTGGGTACACCACAGGGAGTTTGCCAGACTTTGCTGTGTGGGCAGGTTACATTCGATAGCCTGCCAGGTTGTCCAAAGTAAGAATGAGATAATAAGATGTCACTTCCGGGAGCTGGGTTTTGTAGTTTCTGGGTCTTGGCCATTGAAGGAATTACACGGCGCCAGGGGGTCAGTTGGTGGGTGTGATCCCTGCCTACTGGAAGATGGAGGATCTGGGTGGAGGATGCTCAGCCCCAATCTGAGCAGGCTTGGAGATCTTAGCCCTGGGACACGCATGCCTTTGTTCCTCTGCTGATACCTTTATGCATGTGGAGAGTGGTTTCAACATGGTTATGGCTGGTTCTGGAGGTCTTCGGCTGCCGGAGCTCTGCTCAGGGCGGGGAGGGAAACTCAACCCGCCCCTTCCAAGGGGCCCCAGTGAGGACAGCTGAGGAGAAGGTATAGTAAGTGTATATCAAAACCATAAATGTCAACATCATTGTAACCTTGCAACCTTACACACAGGAGTGCACACACATGTAAATACAGTCACATGTGCACACACACATGCACATATGCATATGTGTGTACACACATTTGCACACACACACGCTCACACACACATGCACACACATATTTATACATGCGGGCACACGTGCATGCTCTCTCTCTCTCTCTCTCTCTCTCTCTCTCACACACACACACACACACACACACACACACACTTATTCTAAAGGTAGCTGCTCCATCCATTTTGGTAACTTCTTTCCTTCTGTGCAGTCTCTTCAGGTCATCATCCACAATGACCTGGCATCAACAAGGCTGTGCTTGGGGCTCCTCATGGTCCATTTCACAGGATCCTTTCAGTGTCCCTCCCCCCCCCAGAATTTATCTTCCCATCTCACAAGATAGCAGGTGCAGGGAGGTCTGGGGACATGCCCAAGAGCCCCATTCTGAGGCAGAGGAAAGTTTGGGGCTTTAAGTTCCTCCAACTCCACTCTGTCTAGGATCTGCCTCTCTCTCCCTGCACTGAGGGAGGGGTCTCCGCCAACTCTCTAGGCATTTGACAGGAGCACAGAGGGGACCCTGGAACCCCACGCTCTTGAAGGTTCCCTCCAGGCCCTTGCAACTGCTCTCCACTGCCTCCCTTGGCGCCTCTTCCAACTAATCTCATTACCCCCTTATGCTTCCTGATGCCAGTCACCATGGGCCCCGTCAGGCTCCCCTCACCCCTGCCCTCTAATCGTCGTCTGCTCCACGCTGGCTGGCTGCCAGGGACTGCCTTGCTCCTCTGTCTTCTGAAAAGCCTGTTTCTGTGGCAAAGAACACATCAGCCTCCTCCCCCTCCTCCTCCCTGGGGTCTCCCTCCAGGATACGGTTTTCTGCAGCCTTTGGTTCCCCCAGCCAGGGGTCACAGGTCCTGGTTGGTGGGGAGGTGGCCTTCTGGCCTCTTGCCGTTATTTATTTATCCTTGTCTGCCCCCCACACTGCTGCCCCCGAGTCCTGCCATCAGATCTCGCCTCTTGGATACCCCCGTAATGCTCCTCTGCAGAGCCCGGCTCACCCCGTTCCCATTCCCTGGAGACTCAAATGCCACCTCCTCTGTTTCTCTGACACTGTCCCTTGGCAAACCTCAGTTTGGGAGATCCTGGAGGTCACGTTCCATAGAGAGCAGCTGGCCAGAGAGCAGACGGGAGGCGGGGGGCAGCCAGAGCCAAGTGTGAATCAAGGCTCTTGGGATGATGGGAGGGCAAGGTCAAGGGCACAGGCAGGTGAGAGACTTTGAGAAAGAGAGGCTAGTTCTGCTGCTCTTTGATTCAGCACCTCTCTGGCCTCTCTCCTCCCAGGGGCCCACACACCTGCCCGCCTGACCCTCACTCCTACTGCTGTCACCTTCCTCTCCCAAATTCCTGTTGGGGTTGGAGCTGCAGGGCTCTGCAAGGGGCAGGGGCTGGAACTTGACCCTCAGGGGCAGGGGCTTCAGTCCTATGGAAGGAATTGGGGGGAGGGGGGAGGAACGTGAGGGAGAGAGGAAGGAGGAGAGAGGAGGGAGGAAGAAGGGGCAAGAGAGAAGGGAGGAGGGAAGAGGGAAGTTGGAGAGGGAGGGAAGTGGGAGGAAGAGGAGGGAGGAGCGGGAGGGAGCTAGCTTCCTCTCCTTCCCCACTGGGGCTCCAGGTCTTTATGGCCTCTCTTTTCTGCTTCAGCTATCCCGGTGGTTAGATGCTTGTTGGCAATTCAAGTCTTAAGCATCCACACTACCACTGACTCTATGTGGCTGAGTGCCGGGGAGCTGTGCTGGGCCTTAGCATGCTTTGTGGGACCTACCCAGGCTGCTCCTGACAGCACAGGGCCACTGGGTCACCCCCAGGCGCATCCTGGGAAGCACACAGTCTGGAAGGAGAGTCTTTTGCCCCCAGCCCTCTGCCCCTACCCCTTGGCCCCCAATTTCCAATGCGGCTGCTCTGAGGCCGCCCTCAGGCCTTTTTCTGGCACACAGGGGGGTAGCCCAGCTGCCCCTGAGCCTCAGGCCTCTCCTCCTCATCCTGGCACATGGCTTTCCTACGCCCCCCCCCCCCCCCCCCCAGCTGTCATCTCCGGTTCCCTGCTCCTGTCACCTCTGCCCGCAGGCTCCCGGCTCAGCGGGCTCTGGTCTGGCCACTCAGCCCCTCTCCCCACCCCCCACCCCAGCTCAGGCCCACCCAGCATCTCACTCCTCCTCTCCACCCCCTCCCTGGCTGACCCCGAGCCAGGGAATCTATTGTCCTTCTCCTGGCAGCCAATCCCCAGCCGCCCTGACAGCTCCCATCAAGGAGGCGCATTGCGAGCAAGCGGCTTATTTACATGGGACACAGGGGATGGTTCTGTCCTCCGAAGAAAGGAGACTCAGGCCACCTAGATGGCTGGACCCCGAGCTGAGGGCACATCCTGCTGCCCCCCCTGCTGAGGGGTGAGAGGAGGGGAGAGCAACAAAGGAAATGAAGGGTGGGGTGGGGGGCGGTGAATGCCATTTGGTTGTCTCTGTGTATTTGTTTGGGGAGCAATTTTATTTATTTATTACCTACACATGCCCTTATGAAAGACACATTTAGGGACTGTTTGTTCATTTCTGCCAGCTCCCAGTCCTCATGGTTAGTTACCCCACCAGCTCTCCCTTCTGGTCCCCGATCTAGCTTTCATTTAAAAGCCAAGCTGACCATGGTGCAGAAAGGCAGGAGGTGGGTGGGGCACAGGTGAGCCTGGAGGGGCTGTGGCGTCCACGTTGGAACCCCAGCTCCATGTTTGACAAGGCCCTTTGGGGAGCCTCAGTTTCCCTCTGGATAAGGTATGGAGAGTAACAGGAGTGCACTGGTGGCCCTGTGGGTGGGAGAAGTGAGAGCGAGGGTGCTGAGTGCTCGGAGTAGGCTTAGGAGTGGAGCCCTGAGGGGTGCTCCCTGGGAAGGTTGGGGCACCTGGGCTTCCTCCTCCCGCTCTGACCCACCTCGGGCTGCAGGCACAGGCTACAATAGGCCACTTGCTTCTAGTCCTCACCACGCTCCTTCTCAGGTTCTTCGTCCATCAGGTCCTTTTCCCCACCCCACCCTGGTTAAAGAGTGGGGGAGGCGGGCACAGTTGGGCAAGGCTGCACAGGAGTGCCCTGAGTGCCGTGGGAACAGGTGTTAGGAGTTAGGCTAAGCCAGCTGGCTCTGCCCCTGGGTTAATTGCCGGCTCCGGCACAGCATTTCCTGCCAAGCCCTGGAAAGTTCTCCACTGGAGTCCTGGCCCATTGGTGGAGTCTCTGCATGCACCATGGGACACCGGGGTGTGTGTGTGTGGGGGGGGGGACAAGGTGGCATTTGCTGGCCCCTCCAGGAGCCCTGGGCTCAAGTTGGGGCTTGGGTGAGCTTCCTGGGCAGGGCATTAAGGTTGGCATGAAGGAATGAGTAGAAGGTGGTCAGCCAAAAAGGGACAGGCAAGACTATGGGCAGGGAAGCTGCTGGGACTTGTAACTAGCTGGAGAGGCAATGATCTTCCTGAGCTTCTCACAGGAGCTGAGGAATGAGGGGAGGAACGGGTGAGAAAGGCAAGAGAGAGAGATGGAGAAAAGCACTCAAGGGAAGGCTGGGGACGGGCGGGCACTGGGAACAGGGACTCTTGTTTGTTTTGGGGGCTACACCTAGCAGTGCTCAGGGTTACTCCTGGCTCTGCACTCAGAAATCACTTCGGGTGGTGCTTGGGGGACCATATAGGATGCCAGGGATCAAACTTGGGTCAACCTTGTGCAAGGCAAGCGCCCTCCCCGCTGTGCTATCGCTCCGGCCCTGAAACATGGACTCTTTCCTGACCCCCTGAGCCCCTCCGCTGAGGAAGCCCCTATGGCTGGCTCAGGCCCACCACAGCATGTCCCTGCTGGCCCATCTTGGGTGCCCAGCTGGGCCCACCGCATGGCCTCCTGGGAGAAGCTACCCCCAGGAACAGGAGCGGCTGGACACAGAGGCGAGGAGACGGGTCCTCCTGGTCCTGTCACATGGGAGTCCTGCTAGTCCCTAGGGCCTGGGGGGTGGTGAGGAGCAGCAATGCCCTTGGCTGGTTGGGAAGTGCTGCCTGGACATGAGAGCTGTCAGGTTCAGAACAGGGCTGGGCTCCTCCTGCAGGCCTGACGGGTCGGCAGTGGGGAGCTGAGCGCTGAGCGGGGCCATTGCTCCTCATCCCGACACCAGGGTTGAGTCCTCCTCATCAGCTGAGGGACTCTGAGCTCCAGACTGGCACTCCCACAACCCTGACTAAGGACACCTCAGGAACCAGGTTCAGGGATTCCCTGAAGCAGAGACTTCCCTGGGTACCCCACTTTCCTGGAGGAAAGAGGCCCCTGGAACTCTGGGTGCTCTAAAAGACCCTCTTTCCCCTTCTGCTTTTACCACCTCCTGCCTCTTCTGCTCCCCTTCTAGGGGCTACTGAGACAGACCCCATGCTCCCCAACCAGACCCCAGCCCTCGCTCTCATATCTAGGGTGCCTTAAAGGCTGTTTCCCAAAGTGGGCACCCTGCTCTGCAGAGAACGGAGTGATAGCTGTACGTGCAGCTGGGAGCATCTTCTGCTTATTGGCTTAAAGAGGGGGTATTTTCAAGGGCCAGGAAGATTGCTCCATAGCCGGAAGCCTGCCTCATGAGTTGGGGGAGAAGGCAGCTGGAATAGAGAAGGGATCACTAAGAAAATGATGGCTGGAGGAATCGGTCAGGATGGGAGATGTGTGCTGAAAGTAGATAAAGGACCAAACATGATGCCTCTCAGTGTCTGTATTGCAAACCATAATGCCCAAAAGTAGAGAGAGAGAGTATGGGGAATGTTGTCTGCCATGGAGGCAGGAGAAGGGTGGGAAAGGGGGTATACTGGGGATAATTGTGTTGGGAAATTTGCGCTGGTGGAAGGATGCGTGTTTGATCATTGTGTGACTGCAACTCAAACATGAAAGCTTGTAACTCTATCTACAGTGATACGGTGATTCAATTAAAGAAAAACTTAAAAACGAAAAAGAAGAGATATTTCCAGGTGGCACAGAATCATTTCATTTTTCCTGGGATTGGGGCAGTAGGCTCAATAAGTCTGGGACCTTCGATTCCAGGGCTGGCATCCTGGGCCACTGTGCTCTTACCCAGGCTCCTCTATGCAGGAAGAATTTCCGTCTCCTTCCTCCACTCCCCGGGCACAGGCCCAGCTCCCACTCTCCCCTTCATCCCTGAGAGCCTAATTGAAGAGGCTCCGCCTGGCAGAGAAGATGAAAGCTTTATCTTCCCAGTCCATCCCGAAGCGTGTGAAGATGATGGATGAGTTTCCAGACCCGCACGCTCCTCCCAGCAGCATTAACAAAATTGCCTTTCAGGGTCCCCGCTCCCTGGGCAAGGCTGGCTACGCTGTGGATGGGAGACCCGGGCGTTGGCACTCAATGGGGAGCATTAAAATCATTTTAATGCTGCGTATTAGGAACCCGTGCGTGCGCCCGTCCCAGTGATGGCATCCAAAAGAGATGAATCGTGTTTGTTAAAAAGCTCTTTGGTGTGGCCTGATTGACCATTAGGAGCACTCTCTGGGAGCGGGACGTGTGGACTCAGTCTCTGGGGCTGGACGGGATGGTCAGAGCTGTCATGTCGGCTCTGCTGGTCAGGGCCAAGTCTTCCCCCTTATGTCTCTCCTCCTGGCAGAGGTCAGAGGTGGAGCAGGGGCAGAGTCTGGAGTAGGAATTGGAGCCTGGTATGTGGGCTAGCTGTGGTTTATGCTGAGTAAATGTGTTCTCCTTTGGCGTCTCTGTCCATGAAATAAGGGGGATAGCAAGTTGTTAGGGCTGAATTATGTGTCCCCCTCCCCCGCCCCAACTCGTGTATTAAAATCCTAGACCTCTTAGGCTCTCAGACCTTGATCTGATTGGAGAACAGAGATGGTCAGAGCATTTCTCCTGAGAGGGTCACCGTGCTTGTGGAAATGAGCAATGTGGACAGCCAGCACGGACCCTGTGATGATGAAGGCGGAGACAGGGTGCGGAGTCTGAAAGCCAAGGAGTAGCAGGTCTTCCAGCACCCCCTGAAACTAGGAGACGGCCCTGAGGAGTCTCCTCAGGAACGGATCCTGCAGTCACCCAATCACAGGCTTTTGGCTGCCATAACCGTGTGGGTCAGTTTCTGGGGCTGAAACTACTCATGAGGGGGCACTTGGTTACAGTGATTATGGGGACGGACTCTCTAGCTTAAGCTTCTTTCCCCCAAGGCTTCCTGAGTCGAAGACACTGGATCCTGGCCTGGGGCACAGTGGGGTCCAGCTGGGATGGGCAGCACCCAGGGGCGTGATCTCTCTCTAAGGTGCCAGGACCTTGGAATACACATGTCTGAGGTCTTTGTTCCTGCAATTAAAGTAGTTTCTGGGATCCAGGCACCCAGAAGGAGACGGGGCAGAGAGATACTGGGAGCTCAGGTGGAAGTCTGGAATATTCCATGCCTAGGAGTGGGGGCCTAGAATCCTGGTCCAGAAACCTGAAACGGGGTGCAGGGGTGGATCCTTCTAGACATAGGGACAAACTTCTCAACCCTTCCCAGGTCACTATGTCCCCAGTACCCCAGATGAATAACAATAGACTTCCATATACCTTTTTACCTTAAATAGGTATCAGTGAACAGTACAGGAAAAGGAAACTTAAAATTTTTGCGCACCAAGAAAGCACAGTAGAAATGATATCAGCACCTGTATGCTCATTGCAGCACTGTTTGCAATAGCCAGAATCTGGAAACAACCTGAGTGCCTTAGAACAAACAACTGGTTAAAGAAATTTTGGTACATCTGTCCTCCTGCTGTTCATTGATTTGCTTGAGCGGGCCCAGTAATGTCTCCCTTGTGAGACTTCTTGTTACTGTGTTTGGCATATTGAATACTCTCAGTAGCTTGCCAGGCTCTCTGAGAGGGGAGAGGAATTGAACCCGGCTCAGCTGGGCTGGCTGCGTGCAAGGCAAACGCCTTACCACTGTGCTATCACTCCAGCCCTTTGGTACATCTATACAATGGAATACTATGCAGCTGTTAGGAGAGATGAAGTCATGAAATTTGCTTATAAGTGTATAGACAGGGAGAGTATCTTGCTAAGTGAAATGAATTAGAAAGAGAGGGACAGATATAGAATGACTGCACTCATTTGTGGAATATAAAATAACATAATATGAGACAGACACCCAAGGACAATAGACACAAGGGTCAGGAATATTGCCCCGTAGTTGGAAACCTGTCTCATGAGCTGGGGAGAAGGCAGCTGGAATAGAGAAGGGATCTCTAAGACAATGATAGTTGGAGGGATTGTTCGGGATGGGAGATGTGTGCTGAAAGTAGGTAGATAAAGGACCAAACATGACATCGTCTCAGTATCTGTATTGCAAACCATAATGCTCAAAAGTAGAGAGAGAATATGGGGGAAATTGACTGCCATGGAGGCAGGGGGAGGGTTGGAAAGGGGGGCCTATACCAGGGACATTGGTGGTGGAGAATGTGCACTGGTGGAGGGATGGGCGTTTGATCATTGTATGACTGAAACTCAAACTGAAAGCTTTGTAACTTTTGTAACTGTATCTTATGGTTATTCCATAAAAAAAAAATTTTTTTTGCACACCTGAACACGGAACCTGAGATGCAGATATGCCAATATTTACTGAGCATCCAGTACCCCAGACACTGGGTTAAGTGATCCTACTGTCAGCTGGTGACTCTTTGTTGTGGTGGACACTGCACACGGCACACAGATACTCTACAGTAGTGATTCTGTTACTACATTACTGCTCAAAATGACACCGTCTCCATTTCACAGAGCAGAAAAAGTCAGCCACAGCAAAGAAGACTTGCCCGAAGTTGCCTTGACAGCCAGGGGTGCCTCTTGGATGTGAAATGAGTGACTCTAATCTCAGCCCACTCTGAGCTCAAGTGCTCATAGCTCGGGGGCCTGAGCTGGCAGCCCCAAGTCTGCTCAGGAGACTCTGGGAACTGGGGGGCTTACAGAGCAACCCAGAAAAATGATGTCCTTGAGGAGCTGAAAAGCCTCAGGACTAGAGGTAAGATACTGGCCGGAAGTGCCCTGGTGACTCTGGGCTGGGCCTGTGGTGTGAGGTGGGGGCTGCTTGTCCAGTACAAGTTTTGGTGACTGAGGGGGAAGCTTGTTCATGGAGGACGGCTGGGTGGGGACAGGGGATCAGCCTGGCCCCTGGTTGCCACCCGCCGCCCCCCGGGGCAGGTAGCGCCAGGTGTTTCTGGCACAGTCTCTGGGAAGGCCAATCAGGCAGGAGCGGAGCGGGCTTCGGGCCGGGATTGCTCCGGATTGCTCTTGCAATCAGGGCATTTCACACAGCAAATTGTGGTCATTTAGACTTCTCAACAGCGAGCTTAATTTCGGGCCCAAGCGCGGTGGATATTCAGAGACACAATGAGGTAATTTCACATTTTAAAGCAGAGAATGCAGCGTAAATTAGTAGAAAAATCATGACACTTATAAACCCCGTTCTAAAGATGTATTGTTCCCTTTTCTTCTGGGAGAAAAAAAAATCAGCTTCTATTAAGATTGAATTAACCACTGGAGGAGAATTCCTTCGACGGCCGATTCATAAGGAGGAAAATCTATTTTAAACTTGGTCAAAAGGCTTTTGCAGAAAGTGGTGGGAAGAGAGTTCCGGGGAAATGCAGGTGTTCTCTCAGTGGGACTGGGCACTGGCAGGAGGGTGGGCCCTCTTGGCCACCGTGCCAGGGCCCCTGGAGGGGTCCCTGCATGGCCTAAATGCCCGCCTCTGCAGCTCAGAGGCTGCTGGGGCTCTCCCCCACCCAGTGCGTTGATACTGGACTCACCAGCTGCTGAAAGTGTAGAGGTGTGTGTGGGTCCTGCTGCCCGGAGCGAAGTCCAGCTCTTCCCCTGCCAACTCCAGGACTGGAAGCAGGCACCCAACTTTCCACTCTGAGCTCGGGATCTACAAATGCAGCCCAGGAGCATCGATTTGGGGTTCAGTGGAGAGGGAGTAACTCACAGAAAATCTGACACAGAGGAAGCCTGCAGGATGGTTGGGGGTGCCTCCCCAGAGCCTCTGAATAAGGACTGGAATCCATGAGGCACGGGAGGCAAGTCTACTTCCTCTGTGGGCCGTGAGCCCTCAGTCCCTCTGGGAAGTGGGAGCCTATATGGTAGAACCCTCTCTGCGTGAGGGCGTGGGCAGGTACACCCCAAGTCCCCTACTCCAGGCGCCTTTAACTTACTGGCTTTTCCTAGAGCAAGACGTCAAGGAGGGTTCCAGGAACAAGAGAACCCCATCTCTCCAGCCAAAGAAGGTGCGGGCAGGCCTGGGGTATGGGGATGGCACTGTTCTTCCAAGCCCCCACACTGAGGGATGACTCTGCTCAGACTCACATGTTTCTTTGATCCCAGACCGACAGGGCCCCCTGCCCGATTCATGTCTTTGAGGGCTCAAGCCGAGGATGCTGGGTTTGAGCCCAGCTCCTTCCCAAGCAGACTGCCAGTCTGAATTCCTTCTCTTCTTGTTCTGGGTTGCAAAGTATCCCCCACGTCTCAGGAGACCTTTTCTCAAACTCCCATGCCTTGAAATAAACGATACTCGATGGCACGGGCCAAGGGTGATGGACACCCCTTCCCTCGCCTGTTCCAGCCCCCCTCTCTCCGGCTCTGGAGCTGAGCGGACCAACAAGGTTTCATTGTGTGGAGCTAGACCTTGAGGCCGAGGACCAGAGCTCTGGCCAGCTGGGCAGGCGCCTGATTTCCTGAAGCGAAAAGAAATAGTGGGTCCAGGCTTCTGGCCTTCCTGCAGGCCCTCCAAGAGTCTGGAGGCGGGGAGGGGGGTTCTGAGCCATAAGGCTCAACTTGGGCAGTGGGGCCCAGGATTCCCTTATATTTTAAGACTAACATCCGAGTGGAAGCCAATTCCCCCGGAAACCCATGACTTTGCTTCCGCAGAGCAGACAGTTGAATACGCGCCCATCCCCTGTACTGCTCCCCAGTTCTAGGGGGAAGGTTGGTGGGGGCGTCTGCCCCAGGGCAGCAGACAGCAGGAAGGAAGGCCCAGCCTTCAAGACCTACATGACTTTCAAACCAACTTTTCCTAAAGAACTCCCCAGAGCCAGAGTCCTTTCTTTTTCCCTCTTTATGATAAATTTCCAGCTCATCCCCCCCACCCCCCCAGATCAATCGATTCTAATGTCAATGAAAAGGCTTTTTTCTGAGACCCTGAGTGACAATGACCCTGAGCACGGTGGCCTGGAGCCCAGTTCTGGAGCAAGGCTCTGGGGTCCAGAGGCAGGGGGTTGCTAGTCTGGGGTGTAGGGAGCAGAGGCCACTGGCTGTCCAGGGTGCGGGTCTTGAGTGGGCACCTTCTCCTTACCCCCAGCCGGCAGCCTCCTGGGGCCTTGCCTCGCGCTCCACGGTGGGGCCAGTGCCCCCGACAGCCAAGGGCAGCGAGATGGCTGTTTGGAGTGAGCTTTCTACAAAGACAGAAATAATCGGGTTGACCAAAGGGGAAAAAAGGGAAAATTGAGCATTATGAGGGTGATAATTCAGAAAGTGTCAGCGTCAGAGTAATTGAATCGGATGACATTTTGTGCTACTGGAAACAATAGCAGCTCGCCCGCTGCCCGGCTGATGCATGTCTGGTTCATGTTTAACAAAACAAGGGCAGGGGTCACGCAGCCACGAGCCCCATAAATAACCCGTTAATGGGATTTCCAAACAAGCTGTCCTCAAAGTGGCTTTCCGTCTCACTGAGAGAATATTAAAATGCAAATGGATTCGGGCTGTGTCTTCATAAACAACCGTGTTCATTTAACCTCCGACCTCCCCGCTTAACTGCCCATTCCAGCAATTTGTACGGGCTCCTCAGCCGCCAGCTCCTCGCGGTAATTCAGGGAAAGTGCATTAAAGGAAAGGGTTACAGTTGGCGACGCTCAGTTAATCACACTATTGAGATGTTTATGGACAGAATCAGCTCCACTGGGCTCAGGCCTTCTGCCCCCACTGGCCTGCCCAGGGTAGCCCCTGAGTTCCTTTTGTTTCTGGGGGGCCTGGGGAGGTGGGCAAGCAGGAGTCCTTCCCAGTGGGAGTGAGGGACCCTCCTTGGCCGCTGTTCCTGCTGGGGCTGGGCCAGAGCGCCTCGGCCTGCAGTGCAGTGCTCCGCCCAGTGATGGTTGCTAGGTGCCTTGATCTTTCTGAAGAGGCCCTGCCTCTCCTAGGCAAGTGAAGGGGGGGGGGGGGGGCGTCCCATCCATTCTGGCCTGGGCTTTGGCATGGCAGACTCCGCAGCTTTGAAGAACCCCCAGAGGGCTGCTGGAATCTCTGCTCCTGGCAGGGCCCCCAAGCCTCCTCCCGCAGTGACCCCATGTCCATCTGCCAGAGCGGAAAGAGGAGATAGGCAGGAAGCAAGGGAAGAGGGGGGCCTGCCAGGGCACGGGCTCCGACAGCCCCAGCGTCCCTTGGTAAACCAGGTCTCTGTTGGGGGTGGCTGTTGCCGGCTGCCACGTGTGTGCTCTCTGCAGCCCAGCCAGACTTTCCCACAAAGAACCACGTCGACTGACGTGTGGGGGTGTGACGTGACTCCCAGGCTCCAGTATGAGGCTGGGAAGGGCCAGGGAATTTGTCCTTGGTCAGATTGCGAGAAGTAGAGAGGGTGGGCCTGTTGGAGTCCGGGCCTGCGGCTCCAGTGGGCAGAGAGCCCACCAGTGGTCCCGGGAGGGGTTCCCTGCCTGGAGGTGGGCGTGGGGGGTGGGGGTGGGGGTAGTGGTGGGAGAGGGATCATGCTGGAGGAAGGCCTGGGGCCAGGGTGGGCTCCTCGAGTCAGTGCCTGCGCCCTGCTGAAGGCTTGTGCTCTTCTCCGAGGGGCCATCTCTCTTTTGCACCCTTTCTCCACGACTTTGCCCATAGATCCAGATCATTTATCCAGTTTTCTGATGGGCATCCAGGACCACGCAAATGGGAAACAGCCAACTCTGTCTGCTCTCCTGCCTGGGAGGTTCAGCCACGCTCCTAGTGAAAACCTGTCCCAGCCTCACATGGCCTGGGATGGTGGGTGTGAAGAAATGTTGGGTGTGAGTCGGCCAGGGACGGTGGGTGTGAGCCGGCCAGGGTGGTGTGTGTGAGCTGGCCAGGGATGGTGGGTATGAAGCTGGCCAGGGATGGTGGATGTGAGCTCTCCAGTGACGGGTGTGGGCTGGCCAGGGATGGTGGATGTGAAGCCGGCCAGAGCATTGGCGGACTCTGACCTTGAGGCTGCACGGCTACTGGGAAGGGGCCCCACACTCCCGTCCCCCTGCCCTCCTGCCCCCTCTTCTCCAGTTTACCCCGCCTCTCAGAGTGCATGTGGGAGTCCCAGAGGAGGGAAGGCCGAGTCCTGCAGCCTCCAGAACTCCTGTTATGGTCCCTCACTTTCCTTGCAGGGTTGCAATTTTTTCTCCTCTGATTATGTTTTCATTTCTCTTGTTCCCTGGACTTTTGCCTAGTTCGCTTATTTTTTGTCTATCTTTCTTCCCTCTCTCCCCCTCCTTTCCTCCCTCTCTCCTTCTCTCTCTCCCAACCCCCCCCCCCCCCAACCCCATATCTCCTCTGCTCATCCCCTGACTCCAGGGCAGCTCCACCATCTCTTAGGGGGGGTCCCTACAACAGCCCCCCCCACACTGTAGGTGTTTCTTTGTCTCCAACCTCACCCTTTGTCTTCTCCGCTTCCACAGTGGTTTATCGAAAATGCAAATTGGACTGTGTCCTTCCCTGGCTTAAAATCCTTAAAGGTTCCCCACTGCCCTCAGGACTAATCTTAAATTCCGCACGGAGACATACTTGGCCCTGGGCAGCGCTGTGGCCACCTCTGGCTGCTCATCAACTCTCTCTTCACCGCCCTAGGCTCCTCTCTGCAGTGTTTGGGGGTGAGGGGAGAAAACAATGTGAACACAGTGGGAGTATGGGGGGGGGAGGGAAAGGGAGAGAGAGAGGGAGAGGAAGAGGGCGGGAAAGAGAGGGAGAGAGGAGAGGGAGAGAGAGGAGAGATGAGGGCAGGGATACAGAAGCTCTAGCGCTCAGCCCTCAGCCCAACTCAGTCCCATGTGTGGGGAATTTCTATGGCACCGGAACCTGCACTCCTAACCATCTGGACACGCTGACTCTCCTGTCGTGCCCTTAGGAAGGAAGGCTCTCCGATGGTGCTGAGGACGAGGGCACAGGTCTCTGGAGGCAGGTGCGTGAACAGAGGCTACAGGTGCTGGTGGCCCGATTTCTTAGTGAAGCCGGAAGTGAGGTCACTGTGATGGGGGTTGGAGGATGTCAAGAGTGAGAAGGATGAAGGCATGGATCAGTCTCAGAGGGTCACAGAATAGGAATTCACCCAAGGGGAAAATTGGTGGCCTGCTGGGGAGCAGGGGGAGTCCTGGGTGATGCCCTGGAGTTGCGGGACTGGATGGTTCCCTGCAGCAGGGTCTGCAACAGGGTCTGGGGGCCAGGGTGTCAAAGCGTCCCGGGAGGGTGGTCGGGTTGACCCAGGAATGGAGCTTCTCGAAGGCGCTTGGAAGATGGAGGGGTCAGAGTATTAAAGTCTGGAAAAGGAGCAGATGTGTAATAGACCATCTCCGTGGGGCTGGGAGGAGGCAGGAAGTCGACTGGGAAACCTGCAAGAGGAGGAAAGTTGGTGGCTCTGGTGACCCAGGAGCAGTGGGAATGGGAGGAGGGGCAGGAGAAGGAACAGATATGGGCAGAGCGGCAGGCCGTGTGCCTATCTCACACATGTGGGTTGGGCTCACCATGTAGTTCATGGGGGCTGGAGAGCAGCTGAGGTGCCTTTTGGGGGGAGCCCTGAACTGTAATGAGCCAACCACAGGCACCGTGAACGGAAACTATCTGGGGCAGGTTGCATGCCCAGTGGTGCCTGGATTGTCCATCTGAGGTTGGACATGTGTAAGACAAGTGCCTTAACCCCTGAGCTATCTCTCTGGCCCTCGAAAGGTGTCGGGGGGACTGGATCTTGTGTGCGACTCACTCACCAGGTCCAGGCTGAGAATATGAGCATCACCACCAAGTCTGCATTCTTGGACAAAAGTGAGTCCCGAGGCCTGCCCCAAGGGATAACACAGGGAGCCAGAGTCCTCCTCTAGAAGGGAAGTCAGTGATGACATGAGGGCAGGGAAGGCCAGGAACATCCAGGGAAGGCCAGGAGCATCCAGAGAGCTCCATCGCCAGCCCTAACAAGGAGGGTCCCCAGGAGGGAGGCGGAGGTACAGGGTTCTGGTGTGAAGAAGCTTCAGGAAGGACAGGGCTGGGTCTCAGGGAGGGGGCAGTGAATGTGTGTGACTTAGTGTATGTGGTGAGACATGTGAGCATGTCTAAGTGAATGTGTGTGAGTGTGTATAAGTGTGTGTGTGTCTGTGAGTATATGAAAGAGTGTGTATGCTTGTGTGTATGAGTGCATCTAAGTGGATGTGAGAGTGTGTAAGAGTGTATATGTGTGTGTATGACTATGTGAGTGTGTTTGTGTGTGAGCAAATGAAAGTGTGTGTAGGGGTATATGTATATGAGTGTATAAGTTTATGTGTGTGAGCACATGAGAATATGTGAGTATGCATACGGTTGTGTGTATGAGTACGTACATGAGTGAGTGTATATGTGTGTGAGTGTGTATATGACTGTGTGAGGGTATGTGTGAGCATGTGAGAGTGTGTATGAGTGTGTATATGGTGTGTGGTGTGTACATGAGGTAGTGTATGTGTGTGGGTGTGTGAGTGTGTGAGTATGTATATGAGTACATGAGGGTATGTGTGTGAGCGTGTGAGAGTGTGACTGAGTGTGTGTATGGGGTGCAGTGTATACATGAGTGTGTGTGAGTGTGTGGGTATGTGCATGATCATGTAAGTGTGTGAGTGTGTGAGTGTATGTTTGTGGGTGTTTATGAGTGTGTGTATGGGTATATGAGTATGTAAGCGTATTTGAGCACGCGAGAGTGTGTGTGAGCGTGTGAGTGTCTACAGTGTGTGTGTGTGTGTGTGTGTGTGTGTGTGTGCACGCGCACGCGCTGAGGTGGAGGGCGGGAGAGGAGGCCAGGTTCTGACAGGGTGGGCAGCTGCAGTGACGAGCCTAGGAACTAGTTCCGGGTCCTTTGTGGAACTGTGGCATTAGCAATTCTGTCCCTCGCTTCCCCCTGCCCCACCCCAGTGCCCAGAACTGACAGAAGGTCACGGCCCGTCAAGACGCTGCCCAGGGGAAGGTTGCTCCATCAGCTCTTTCTTATTGACCGGACTGTCTTCACTTTCTTTCACTCAACAAGTAATTATTGAGCATCAGTCATGTGCTAGGCTCTGTGCAGGGGGACAGGGAGAAGACAGTCCTGCCCTTGGGGACTGGAAGTCCAACCATTGTGGCCCAGGTACGTCTTCACTCTACTCAAGTGTGTGTACGCACACGTGGGGACCCCCAGCCCTCGCTCATGCTTTGTGAATCAAACCACATATGCTTGCTAATTAAAATACCAAACTTTAAAATCATATCAATCATGCATTTTCCTACTTTAATTTTTGACAAGTCTGATCTTTTTCTAGAATAGAAAACAATTATTTTATTTATTGTTTTTTTTGGGCCATACCCACTGGTGCTAGCACAAGGATCACCCCTCGTGCTTGGAGAACCATATGGGGTGCTGGGGATCAAACCTGGGTCTTTTGTGCAAGGCAAGCACCTTACTGGCTGTACTATCTCTCTGGCCTTTGAAAGCAGTATTTATTTTGTTTTATTTATTTAGTTTTTTTTTTGGGGGGTCACACCCGGCAATGCACAGGGGTTACTCCTGGCTCATGCACTCAGGAATTACTCCTGACAGTGTTCGGAGGACCATATGGGATGCTGGGAATTGAACCTGGGTTGACCACATGCAAGGCAAATGCCCTACCCTCTGTGCTATCATTCCAGGGCCTGAAAACAGTATTTTAAAAAAACAATTGTAGGTTCTGTTTAAGAGCTTTAAAAAAATCTCCCCTTTATTGGTTGACACTTGAATCAACTTCTTTGAACAAAGGAAATGCCAGGGACGTGCTTTAAAAAACTAGAACTAGTGGGTGGAGAGATAGCAGGGAGGGCACTTGCCTTGTGCATGACTGACCCAAATTCGATCCCCAGAATCCCTTATGATCCCCAGAGCACTGCTAGGAGTAATTCCTGAGTGAAGAGCCAGGAGTAATCCCGAGCATTGCTGCGTGTGGCACTAACACCAACAAGTAAAGGTAAAGGTAAAGGTAAAGGCCCTCCCGTTGTTCGTCGATTTGCTCGAGCGGGCCCAGTAACGTCTTCATTGGAGACTTTGTTGTTACTGTGTTTGGCATATCGAATACTTCACGGGGAGCTTGACAGGCTTTGCCGTGCGGGCGAGATACTCTCGGTAGCTTGTCGGGTTCTCCGAGAGGGGCAGAGGAATCGAACTTGGGTCGGCCATGTTGGCTGCGTGCAAGGCAAACGCCCTACCGCTGTGCTATCGCTCCAGCCCAAGTAAATAAAATAAAAATATTTTTTTGAAATCACACAAATCACAAATCATCCTGTTATTCGTCGATTGCCTTGAGCAGGCCCCAGTAACGTCTCCTTCATCCTAGCCATGAGATTATATTCAAGGCTCTTTAGGAGAATGAGACCCATCATTGTTACTGGTATTTGGCATATTGGGTACTCCACGGGGAGTTTGCCAGACTCTGCCGTGTGGGCAGGCTACATTCGGTAGCCTGCCAGTTTGTCCAAAGTAGGAATGAGATGTCATAATAAGATGTCGCGGCCGCGCGGTTCTGGGAGCTGGTTTTTATAGTCTCTGAGTCTTGGTCGCTGATGGGATTACATGGCGCCAAGGGGTCAGTTGGTG
Organism: Sorex fumeus; assembly: GCF_029834395.1. Taxonomy (NCBI): domain Eukaryota; kingdom Metazoa; phylum Chordata; class Mammalia; order Eulipotyphla; family Soricidae; genus Sorex; species Sorex fumeus. The sequence goes on from NW_026606104.1 coordinate 53,146,173, forward strand.
GGTGTGACCCCCGCCTACTGGAATTTGGAGGATCTGGGTGGAGGATGCTCGGTCCCAATCCGAGTAGGCTTGGAGATCTCGGCCCCGGAACCCGCGTGGCTTTGTCCCTCTGCCGGTACCTTCAGGTGTGTGGAGAGTGGTCTCAGCATGGTAGTGTCTGGTCCTGGAGGTCTTCGGCTGCCGGAGCCCTGGTCAGGGCGGGGAGGAAAGCTCAACCCGCTCCCCTCCAACGGGCCCCGGGAAGGAACACCCAGGCGCAGGGGCAGGAGACTGCACTCTTCTCTTCTGGGAGCTGGTTTTTATAGTCTCTGACTATAAATAACCTTTTATAGTCTGTTGTTTTTTTTTGAAAAACAACAAAATTAGAACCACAAGAAAGCAAGAATAATAATAGTAGCAACAATAATAATTTCCCTACCTGTGACATTCTGCAACCCCCAAAGCCCACTCCTATACATTATGCCACTGTCCTGTAAAATGTCTTTCAAGGTTGACCTGAAGTTCCCCGGAAGGTTTATGGGGACAAGCATGGCTTTGATCGACGGGCAGGCTGGAGTGGCTTTTTGTGCCCGCCAGGTTGTTGGGTCAGGGGGTCCTTCCAAGGGGGAAAGGTGCCTCCTCTGTTCCCAGGGCCAGAACTGGCCCCTCGCAGAAGGCTGGACGCAGGCTTTGCAGGGCTTTCCCAGGATTTCTCTTACCAGATTCATTTACGAGGTCTGGGAAGAATCACTGACTCTAGGACAGGTTCCATTGTTGAAGGCATAAGCCCCCATGGGGCCCTGTAGAACAAGACTACATGTACCCTGAAGTCAGGGGCATTGTGAGTGGAAACTCTATTGATCAGGATGATGCAGGCACATACCTAATGGAACTGTAAATATTGGTGGGTGTGAAGGGCACCCTCAGCTCCCCCAGGCCTTACCTGGAACCTCGCCCTTCTTCTTCCTTGGAGACTAGATCGGGTCCTTGCTCCGTGCTCTCCTCAGCTTCTAGGGTGCCCTCAGACCTCCTCATTCACGCACATCCCAGGGAGCGATAAGCAGACCCACAGGCAGCCTGAGAGGCACTCCGATGTGGACAGATGGATACCTTTCAGCCCCTTAGTCAATGGTATTTGAGCACTGACTCTGGTTTACCCACTGTACTATCTAGTTAGAAACTTTTTGTTTTTGTCTTGGGCCACACCTGGCAATGCTCAGGAATTACCCCTGGCTTTCTGTTCAGGAATTACTCCTGGCAGTGCTCAGGGGACCATATAGGATGCTGGGGATCAAACCTGGGCTGGCTGTGTGCAAGGCAAGTACCCTACCCACTGTACTACTGCTCTGGCCTCAAGTTAGGCAACTTTTTTAAATTTTATTTTTTATTTTGAATGAATCTCCATGAGGTACAGTTACAGACTTACAAACTTTCGTGATTATGTTCCAGTCATATAATGATCAAGTACCCATTCCTCCACCAGTGCCCATTCTCCACCACCAATGTTCCCAGTATCCCTCCCAAAGTTAGGCAACTTTTTTTTATATTGTTAACATCATCTTTATTATTCATCACAATAACTATCATTTCAACAAATATCTATTAAATTATCATTAAGGGCAGTTATTATAAAACAATATATCTACTCAAAGACTAGATTAAGAGACATTAGGTCAAGGGGCCAAAAATAATAACTTTAATTTTCTATTTATTCATTCATACTTGTTTGATAAATTATATTTTCTCAACTTGACTTGCCATTTATTTGTTAGCTCAATATCATTTTTTTATTAGTGAAACACCATGAGGTACAGTTATAGACTTACAAATTTTTGTGCTTGGGTTTCAGTTATACAATGATCGAGTACCCATCCCTCCACCAGTGCCCATTCTCCACCACCACTAATCCTAGTAACCCTCCCACCCCCTACCCCCCCATCCCACCCTGCCTCTGTGGCAGGGCATTCCCTTTTCTTCTCTCTCTCTCTCTCTCTCTCTCTCTCTCTCTCTCTCTCTCCTTTTGGGTTCTGTGGTTTGCAAGAGAGGCATTGAGTGGCAATCATGTTTGGTCTATAGTCTACTTCCAGCATGCTTCTCCCATCCTGGGAGGATCCTCCCAACACCCTTTATTTGGTGCTCCCTTCTCTATCTGAGTTCCCTTTTCCCCTAGCATGTGTGGCTGGCCTCCAAGCCATGGAGCAAAATTCGTTAGGCAACTTTTAAGGTAAATCCTAAACTGATGGATGAGTACTGAGAAGATGGCAGAAGACAAATAGAAGGATTAGGAAAAATTTAGGGGTACAGTGGATCTAATTAGTAAATAATTATGAGGAGCATTCTTTTACCTACATATATTAACTTACAATGGTTGACAAAAGGTCATGATGTGGGGCTGGAGCAATAGTACAGTGGGTAGGGCACTTGCCTTGCACATGGATGATTTAAGCTCAATCCCTGGCACCCCATATAGTTCCTTGGGTCCTGCTTGAGTGATCCTTCAGTGCAGAGCCAGGAGTAAGCCCTGAGCACCGCTGTTGTCTCCTACCCCAAAATAGATGTGTTAACTTTGGCGGGGGGGACTTCTAAGCGGTATTCAGGGGCCCAAGAGCCACCTGGGTGAGGTGATTTAAGGCTGGAGTCTAATGAAGCCTCAGTGCTTGGGCCCCGCAGTGTGAGGCCACCAGAGCTCACAGCCAGTGACTTTCAGGCCCATGTAGTCCCGGAGCTCAGATTTGGGGCTCTGAGCATGTGAGGCATGTGCCCCCACCCTGAGCGCTCTCCCCAGTCTCAGTAAGCAGGAACCATTTTACCCCCAGGTCACAGACGAGGAAGGCAAGGTAACTGTCACCTGGCTTGAAGCCCAGGCTTCCTTGCTTCTGATGCGGCCATATATGGGTGGGATGGTGACAGTCATGTTTGAAATGAAGGACACAGGAAGACTGTGGTTGGTCAGCCAGCAGGAGGCTGGCAGTGACACTCGGACATGCTGCCACGGTGTGTCCTGTGAGTCACCTGCAGAGAAACGGTCCAAGGACACTGGGCTCTGCCTCCAGGTCGATGAGCACTGGTCAGAGAGAGAGAGGCCTGGGCACCAGGACCTTGGGAGACGTGTGGAGTGGGGACTGGAGGAGCTCAGCAGGGGGATGGAGCCCCAGAGAGAAGAGAGAGGGCAGAGAGACGGCCGGTGCCATGGTCAGAGGCTTCCGAGGGAGCCCAGAGCACTGTGGGAAGCGGAGGGGGGAGACGCTGGCTGCTACAAGAAGGGAGCACAGGGGACCTCAAACGCCGCAGTCCCCTCCTCCTCACCTCCCCTCTCCTCTCCTCATTCCTCTCTCCCATCTCTCCTTCTCTACCTTCCCTCTCCCTCCCTCCACCTTTCTTTTTCTTTAAAATTTTTTTTATGAGCGAATCACTGTCAGGTACAGTTACAGACTTACAAACTTTCGTGCTTGCATTTCAGTCACAGAGTGATCGAGTACCCATCCCTCCACCAGTGCCCTTTCTCCACCACCAATGGTCCCAGCATTCCCCCCCCCTCCACACACCCCATCCCTCCCCCCACCTCTGTGGCAGGGCATTCCCTTCTGCTCTTTCTCTCCTTTTGGGTGTTGTGGTTTGCAGGAGAGGTACTGAGTGGCCATCATGTTCGGTCTATAGTCTACTTTCAGCACGCATCTCGCATTCCGAGTGCCTCCCTCCACCTTTCACCTCCTCTCTCCCTGTTCCTCCTTCTCTCCCCTTTTTCTCCCCCTCCCTCCTTCCCCCTCCTCCCCTCCCTCTCTCCTTATCCTTCCCTTCTTCTCTCTCCCTCTCCCCCTCTCCATCCTTGACCCTCCTTCTCTCCCCCTGGTCCTCCTCTTTTCTCTCCCCCTCCTTGTCCCTCCCTCTCTCTTCCTATCCCTCCCCATCCCTCCTTCTCTCTCCTCCCTCTCTCTCCCTGTCTGCTTATCCTGCTTTCCCTCTCTCCCGTCCTATTTTCTGTTCTTTCTCTCCCTCCCTCTGTCTGTCTTTCTCTCTTTCTGCATCTGTCTGTTTGTCTCTCTCTCTCTTTCTGCAGGGGAAGCTGAAGAGCTTCGGGAGACCCCCCTCTCCTTGGAGATTGATCAGAGCAAACACCCAGTTTATCATTTCCTCCCAGGATCCTCAAGAGCCTCTCTGGCTAGATAGAAATCTGAGGCTTGTCATGAAACAGGGGAGACAGATCCTGACAGCCCGTCCTCTGAAACCTGCCCGCTACCTCCACACCTGGAGAGCCCCTGGAGGTTGGGGCGCTGGCGGGCGGGGGGAGTGGCCCTCATCCCGTCTGCTCCCCTGGGCTCCTGCAGGCAAACACCTGGAGCCCTGCTAGCAGGCCCAGGCTGCTCTGGGACAAAGCCCCACACCTGACAGTGGCGTGTGTTTGCATCTCTCCAGCCCTCACGTGAGGCTGTGCCACCTGCAAGCACACACGCCTAGGCACACGTATGCACACACACGCACACGCCTGCACACGCATGCAGGGCCTGGCTACAGCAGACTGTGGCCCCCAGGGGCTGGGGCAGCAGCTGGGAGAGAAGTGGCCCTGTCTGGCTGGGGTGCCCACACTGCTTTCTCTTCTGTGTACTTTTGTTTCCTCATTTGATCAAACAAGGACCCTTATTTGGGAGGAGTGTCTAACACTGTGCCCGTCACAGCAGTGTCCTCAGGTCCCAGGCTAGGCCGAAAGCCCTTGTCTGGTTCCGCTTCCCTGTAGCCCCACCAGGAAGCATCAGGGGCTGTGCCCACCTCCAGGGCCGGACAGCCCCAGGCTCAGAGGCTCATCTTCGTCTCTGGCTCAACCTCATCGCTCCCAGGTGTCAGGCCTATGAGGAATCTGCGGAACGCTGGATTCTGAGTGCAGGGCCATGTTCTTTGCCTGTGAGTTTTCCTCTTTCCAATCCTGACCCTCTGACTATCACCAGAAGCATCTTCTTAAATTACTTGTCTGCCTCTGGTCTTCCTGCAGCTGCATTAAAAAACAAAATAAAACAAAACACCAATAAACCAACAAACCCAAAGCCTTAGGTGATCTCCTATCTCAGTTTCCCACACATTGTCTTGGACCTGAGCACCAGACAAGGAGCAGTGCGCCCTCTGTCTCATGCTGTGTGCCGACCTGTCCAGGAGGATGGCGGGTTCCTGGAGGCAAGACTCACGGCTCTGAGCACCTTCCCCATCCCTGGCTTTTTCTCTCCCCACTGCACTGTCCTCCCATTGTTCATCAATTTGCTTGACTGGGCACCAGTAACATCTCCATTGTGAGACTTGTTACTGTTTTTGGAATATCGAATATGCCACGAAGAGCTTACCAGGCTCTGCCGTGCAGGCAAGATACTCTCGATAGCTTGCCTGGCTCTCCGAGAGGGACGGAGGAATCGAACCTGGGTTGGCTGCATGCAAGGCAAACGCCCTACCCGCTGTGCTATTGCTTCAGCCCCGAGCTTTCCCTGGCCTCAGTTGCAGTGCAAATCTGTACAATGAAAGCTCAGGTGAGAAGTGCAGAAAAAGCTCCCTGGAGTATCAGGCACTGACCCTGACTGAGAGCCATCTCTATCCCCAATTCTGTGGGAGACCTTTTGGGTCAATAAAGAAACTCTGTCTCTATTCTTAGGAGCTGGGTGACACACTGTGGGAAAATAGGAGCTGTTAGCAAGTGTGGCCTTGATGCCAGCTGGGGTTTGTAGCTTGACAAGAAATCAAAGAGAAATCAGGGCAGACTTCCTGAACGGGATGACAGTGGCACTACAGGACAATTCTGAGGAGACTCTTGAGACTTGCACAATAGATGCTTCTGTTTCTTTGCCCCACTCTAGTTGCTGACTGTCCCCCAGACCCCCTATCCCTGACCAACACTTGAAGTCTCACTTCCCACCCGAAAGCAGGTAGAGCTTCCTACACTTTGTCTCCTGTGGGTTGGTCCTTCTGAGAGCAACGTCTCCTTCCTCCTTTTCTTGGCCAACTCCTGATGATCCCTCGGCCACACCTTAAATACCTCTTCCTCCCCGCTCCCCCACCCCTTCCCCGGACTGCTTAGTTTAACTCTCCCTGCATCCTTTGCTTTCCCTTCTGCCGTTGTCAGCTCAGATGGACAGGATTCAGTTCATTGTCTGCTTGTCCCCCTGGTTGGCAGCAGACCAATCAAGAAGTCCAACCCTGGGTCTGTCCGATTTATCCTTGCACACAGTAGGTGCTTCACGGGTATAGGCAGGATTAGTGATAACTAGCTTGACAAACAGCAGCTAGTTCTTGGGTTCTTTTATCACTTCCAGGCATGTTCTTCCAGGTCAGCCCCTGCCCCGGCTCCCAGCTCTGCTCCTCTGGGTCCGTGTTGTAAACCCAACCCCAGAGTGAAGAGTTGCGCCCGGTTCCAGACGGGGTATGTCTTGAAAACAAGGCTGTGGAAGCCACAATGGGCTTGATCCGGAGCGCTTGTCCCTGCTAATTATTACGGACAAGCCTCCTTATTGAACCCCGTCCTCTTATTGACATTCGGATGCATGAGCTGAGGCTGTTGTTTTAAACGCACTCATTAGCCACACAAATCAGTCCTGTTGACAGAGCGCCTTTGAATTAAGCATCTCGCCGTAGTCATTGGACAAGGAGCAATTTATAATGCCATTAGCAACGCTTTCGAAGGTTACAGGCATCAAAAATTGTTCAGCCGTAATTATTCTTAATGGATACAAGGAATAAACTGACGCAGGACAGCTTTTTCATTAGCCTTCAATCAAGGCTGATGGCTTTGAGAAATGTACAGTAAGTGCGTTTTGGGGAGAAATAATGGTGTTACAGCACCTTTCCCAGGAAAATGCTCTTGGTACACAGCTTAACTTTTAATGGCCTTAATTTGACATAATTAAAAAAAATTTGAATTTGTTTTTGAAGATCTTGAAATAAATTATTTGGCTCCCATTTTAACCCTTGGAGGCACTGGCGCTAAGTAGCAATTAGGGAGCATGGCAGCCGGTCTCTGGGAACAGAGGGGTGGTGAGGGGATTTGGGGCTTGTCGACCAGAACTCTCCCCAAAATCCTCCTCGTCTGTGACTGGAAGCGCTGCCCCTCCCTTGGGGCTTCTGAGGGACTTTGAGAGATCCCCCGGGAGAAGAGGTAGACTCAAGGAAAAGCAGGTTTGTGGGTCCAGAGCTCACTGGCACCATCTGGGAGCACACTGCGGGCAGGTAGGGGGTGAGGAAGAATCTCATTCTTGTATAGGACAAGCCCAAGAAATGGTAGCATCAGGACACGATCTTGGCCCTGAGTTGTGGAACCTCAGGTCGCTCTGAGCCTTGGTGTTTTTCACCTGTGAAATGGGGGTGATAATACCCATCAATACCTGTATCTTGGGGCCACTGTGAGGATTTGATGGGAGAACTGATTGAAGAACTGTTGATCCATTCCTAAAACACCATAGGTACTCAATTAATGTTCCTTCCTACAGTCAGGGTTTGATCTGTCTTGCTAAGGGTGCTCTTGGTCAAATTCTTTTTTTTTTTCTTTTGCTTTTTGGGTCACACCCAGAGATGCTCAGGGGTTACTCCTGGCTCTGCACTCAGGAATTACTCCTGGCAATGCTTGGGGACCATAGGGGATGTCAGGGATTGAACCGGGTCAGCCGTGTGCAAGGCAAATGCTGTACCCGCTGTACTATGGCTCTGGCACCCTTTGGTCAAATCTCTTGATCAAAATGGGGACAAGCAGGTTTAATAGAACCTGGAGAGAACACTGAATGTGACCAGACACTGGCGGGGGGATGTCTCCACAAACTCACCCTTCTTGTACACAGAGGAGCTTAGACCTTTAAACTGAATGCTGAGGAGACTGAGACAGTTGAATTTAGGTTCTTGCTTGGCTATGGGAAGTAGATGTGCACGACTGGGGCAGAGGGGAATTGCTGGGCTGGAGAAGGAGAAAAACAGCACAAAGGAGGAGTCAAGCGTCTGCCTGGCCGACTGTCCTCGATTTCTCCCCTAAATTAATGCCAAACAAATCCAAGTCCATCAGAATAACAGTGGGTCAAATTCTTTTTTTTTTTCTCACCCATTTTTTTTTGGCTTGTTTTAAAAAGATTGAACCACTGAGATAGTCCCTTACAAAGCTGTGCATGATTAGGTTTCAGTTTCCCCGTGTTCTAACTGTGGGTCAGATTCTGACAACCTGCCAGGATGGCTCCTGTGTCTGGTCCAGGCCTCATTGTACCACAGGGACCCTTATGCAGGCGATCAACCTGAGCCAGGCCACGCGCATTCCCTGTTGCCTTCACCAAGAAGCTTCCCTGGCACTTGCCAGGAGGTGGTGATGGTGGAGCGGGCCTGGCATCTCTCCTGCTCTGGTTCCACCCCGTCTCCCTAGGGGGACTTGGACCCAGTGAGTGCTGTTCTCTCTGGGTCTCTGATTTCCCCTCTGAAACTCCCCTCTGAAACTGAGCAGCTGGAAGTCACTAATTCAAATGCCAGAAGAATTCAGTGTTCTAATAGCCCCTCAGGATGCCTCCCCATCAGGCTGCCTGAGAGCAGGGGCTGCCCATACGGGGACCTGGGGACATGGATGGCAGAGCCAGGGTATGGGGGACACACTGTGTCTTGGCTTAGTGCTTCCTGGGATCCCAGAGAGGAGCATTACTGCATGCTGCCAGGGTGTGGGGCATCTGTGGGCAGCAGAAGGCTATCCTGGCATCCACTGGTGGACAGACTCAAGGCCAGATGCTGAAACAGTGATAAAAAGCTGCTAACCTGGGTTCTACTCCTGCCTGGTCACAAATTGCCTGATTGGGCCAACACATCGACTTCTCAGAATCTCAGCCCTCATCATTACATAGGATAGAATTCAACTTAACTGATCCTTCCCCCACAAGTCCCCCTTCCCTCCTCCCTCCCTTCCCCTCCCCTCCCCTCCCCTCCCCTCCCCTCCCTTCCCCTCCCCTCCCTTCCCTTCTCCTCCCCTCCCTCCCCTCCCCTCTCCTCCCCTCTCCTCTCCTCTCCTCTCCTCTCCTCTCCTCTCCTCTCCTCTCCTCTCCTCTCCTCTCCTCTCCTCTCCTCTCCTCTCCTCTCCCCTTTCCTATTGTCCTCCTCTCCTCTCCCCTTTCCTATTGTCCTCCCCTCCCCTCCCCTCCCCTCCCCTCCCCTCCCTCCCTTCCCCTCCCCTCCCCTCCCCTCCCCTCTCCTCCCCTCCCCTCCCCTCCCCTCCCTCCCTTCCCCTCCCCTCCCTTCCCCTCCCCTCCCCTCCCCTCCCCTCCCCTCCCCTCTCCTCTCCTCTCCTCTCCTCTCCTCTCCTCTCCTCTCCTCTCCTCTCCTCTCCTCTCCTCTCCTCTCCTCTCCCCTTTCCTATTGTCCTCCCCTCCCCTCCCCTCTCCTCCCCTCCCCTCCCCTCTCCTCTCCTCCCCTCCCCCTCTCCTCCCCTCCCCTCTCTTCTCTCCTCTCCTTTCCCTCCCCTCTTCTTTCTTTCTCCCTCCCTCCCTCCCTCCCTCCCTCCCTCCCTCCCTCCCTCCCTCCCTCCCTCCTTCCTTCCTTCCTTCCTTCCTTCCTTCCTTCCTTCCTTCCTTACCCCTCCCTCCCCTTCCTTCCTTCCTTCCTTCCTTCCTTCCTTCCTTCCTTCCTTCCCCCTCCCTCCCCTCCCTTCCTTCCTTCCTTCCTTCCTTCCTTCCTTCCTTTCTTTCTTTCTTTCTTTCTTTCTTTCTTTCTTTCTTTCTTTCTTTCTTTCTTTCTTTCTTTCTCTCTTTCTCTCTTCTCTCTTACTTTCCTTCCTGGACTCACTCCTGGTGGTGCTCAGGGAACCATACGAAGTGCCAGGATTTGAACCAGCGTTGACCATGTGCAAACCTTTAACCCATCTCTCTGGCCTAATCCTTTCTTTCCTTTATTTTCTCTCATTTTAGCTCCTTATCCTGTTTTCCCACGTACTCTTATGTAGATGCCAAATATGTGGGATCAGTGAAGATGGCACCCATCCGGTGAGTGTGGCCCCTTAGCATCTGTCCCCTCCAAGGTCCTTCTTCACTCCTTTATAGGGGCCACACTGGCAGTGCTTGAGGGGGTGATATGCAGCACCAGGGTCTGAACCCAGTTGAAGGCAGGGGTTCTACCTCTTGAGCTATCTCCTGCCCCCCTCCGAGTGTCCTCTTGAGGGTCTGATGGCCTTAACCTTCCTTTCAACTCCCTCTGGGCTGGAGAGACTGTACAGGGTTAAGGCGCTTTCCCTGCCAGGGCTGATCCTGGCTCAATCTCTTTTACCATATGTGTTCTCTGAACACCACCAGGAGCAGCTCTTGACCACCATCAAAGTACCTCCCTCTCTGATATCTTCTGCCCCCAACCCGCATTGCACCCCCTCACCACACTTTGCCAGTTTCCGAGCATGCCACTCAGTTTGCTCCTCCTTTCTGGAAATTTCCTGCCTTGTCTTTCTGGCTAACTTCAATGCCTTCCTCAAGAACCTTCTCAAGGGCAGCCTTCTCAGGATGCTGCCCTGTCGTGCTGCCTCAGAGAGAAGCCCCCATCTTCCCGGCTCCGGGAACCAAGTGGGGAAAGAGACTGGGAGGGCATTTTCCCCCCTTTTGGGTCACTCCCAGCAATGGGTTACTCCTGGCTTTGCACTCAGGAATTACTCCTGGCAGTACTCAGGGGACCATATAGGATGCCAGGGATCGAAGCGGGGTCGGCTGCGTGCAAGGCAAACGCCCTACCCGCTGTGCTATCATCGCTCTGTGCCCCCCGGGAGGGCATTTTAGCTCGTAACTCCTGTGTGTTTCTCAGACAGCTCCTGTGTTTTTCTTCTCTGACGGCTCTTGTGTGCTTCTCAGAGGGCTCCCGTGTGTTTCTTCGCAGATAGCCCCTGTATGTTTCTCAAATGGCTCTGGTGTGTTTTTTTCTCAGTGTGCAGGAAACACTTCTGATGGGGCTCAATGTTCTAGTCCTTGGAAGTAATGACTTATGCTAGGGCACCCACACAACACAGGACTTGGGACACCAGGGGTGTCTGGTCCTTTTGGGGTCTGGATCGCAGTAGGTGCCCACCTAGTACAGGTACTGGCACATGCAGGAGTTACCCCATGCCAGGGCAGGTGCTGAGTGCACAGTGGGGACCCCGGGCAGGGCCTGATTATCAGGGTGTATTAGCTAAGTGCAGTATCATTGGGATGGGGGCTGTTGGATTCTCTCCAGCACGACCAGTCTTCCCCCCTCTCCCTGCTGGCCACTGGCCGCTGGTCAGAGCAGGTGTAAATCCCCTCCCCAGCCAGGGTGGGGGCAGCAAGGTAATGAGCAGATACCATTTCCTTATCGCCATCAGCATGTTCTCAAGCTATTACTCCCCGTCACCCTCCCCGCTCAGCCTCCATTTGCACTTCTCCTGATAAACACCAATATCTGTGCAAATTCTTGAGGCTGACTGCCTCCCCGGCCCAGGGGCTGTTGGGCTGGAACTCCAGATGCGTGATAAGGCCGGGAAATACATTTTCAGTCCACTAAGTCATCACATTTTCTGACAAGGATTCTCAGGCGCACGCAGATCTCTGATGACTAATACTGCCTTCACTCAGCAGAGGGCTTCAGAAGCCTCCAAACCATCACTGGGCTGGCAGATGTCAGCTCAGGCCCGGGCCTCGCATGCTGAGAGGCCATTTGAGGAGCTCTGGGTCCTGATAGAGCCAAGAAGGGGACCGGCTAGTGGGCGGCCGTCCTGGGGCCTGTCTGCTCACCCTGGGTGTTTGTGGTTGGTCCGCTCACTTCCCTGCCTGCCCCCTGCCCATCTGTCCCTGGGGGAGAAATGGATTCCACAGTCCCTCAGGTATCTTCCGGCTCGGAGGCTGTGATTCATTTGCTTTTCTGCCACTAGGAATGAGGGGTGGTTGTGTGAATGGTAAGGTATAGGAGAGGATTAATAATCCTGGGGAAAAAGCAAAAGGAGGAGTTAGAGCCCTAGGAGTAAAAATAGAGTAACTAGCCCTTTCCGGAAGTGAGGTCACCTGCTTGGAGTTCTGGAATCAGACAGACCTGGGTGCCCAGCCTTGTTGTGTTTCTGACTAACTCTGTGACTTTGGGCAAGTCACTCAACCTCTCAGGGCCAGTTACCACCCATGAACGCAGATCCTAATAATGTCATGAGAGGTTATTTAGGAATCACCTCTCGTTTGAAATAATTTAAAAAAAACTTTAAAATAATTTGATGAGGCATTATTAATGTAGGTCCAGTACAGGATTTAGAACTCTGGACATGGTAATACATGTCGCCTTTAAAAATGATCAGTGTTAACGATGTCCCTTATAATCATACTCTCAATGAAATGATCACTGGTTTCACTGGTGACATTTAGAGAGGTTTAAAAATTTGTCCAGTGGTCAGATTCTGGGCTGTCCCTTCATGACTCTGTCTCGGTCCGTGCATTTAACTTTGCCCTGTGCGCCATTGCCTGAGCCCCTCAGCTCCCTTTCTCTGTGACTCTTACTCAGAGTCTGCAGAACCAGCCAGCTCGAGGCACTGGGGAGAAATGAGCTGAGCGTCAGTGAATCAGGCAGGACCGTGGGGAAGCAGTCAGCTTTGGGGGCTCAGCCCACTGAGAAAGTGGGGTGGGGCCGGGATATGGAACTCAGCTGGCCCCTGCAATTTGGACTTTTCTTTGGGGAAAAAAAATTAAGGGAAAATAGATTGCAGTCTGTTACAGACCCAGTGGCTGCAAATCATTCTGAAAATTAGCTTTCTATGGGAAAATCTATATACTAATTAACTCCATGGCCCCTCTAACGAGTTTAAGCACAATAAGGCCTCTGAAAATATCGAGGCATTTTGCAGCTGCCTTAAATTCTACCTTGGGAGACATGCTCACAGCTCATGAGTCTGTGCAAGAGGTTCCAGAATGAAAGAGGAATCTGAAATGATTCATTTCCAAGGGGAGTAGGTGGGGAGCTGGGACTTGGGGTTTTGCTGAGGAGCCATGGGCCTGAGTGAGGGGGAGGTCCCTGCCTCATTGGCCTGGTTGGCACCTGGGTGTGGTCCACCTATCTCCCTCTTTCCCTCCCTCCCCGCAGGCCCTGTGGGCATCATCAGGGCTGCAGGTGGGCTTCTGGGAGCAGACCATGGAAACCAGTGGGTGCTGCTGACTTGATGCAGTACAGCATGCGGGAACCCTGGGCTGCTCAGGCCGGAGGAGGTGCAGGCATGCTCCTGAGTGTGTGGTGGGAGGCAGGATACACCCTGGACTGTCCACCTCACCCAAGCAGGGAAGAGCATGACGGAGAGCTGTGTCACACATGGCACCTTACACCCCACACGGGCTCCTGGAGAGGCAGGGGAGGTTCAGGCACAAGTACAGGTGTGTAAAATCATGCATGTACTCACACACAGGTATATACACACAAACCCACTCCTACATACTCATCAATACTCACACAGTCAGACATGCAAATACGCACTCTCACACACACCACACTCTCATAAACACATTCATATACACTTATACATACTCTCACACATACACACTCATATACACACACTCATATAAACTCATGCACACTCTCACACATACACACTCATATACACACTCATATACACTCATACATTCTCACACATATACAGTCATACATGCACACACATATGTGCACATACATATACTCTCACAATACACACTCTTACACACAATCACACATGCACACACTCTCACACATATTCATACACATACTCATATGAATTCACACATGCACTCATACACACACACTCACAGTCCTAAATGCATACACTCTCACACATTCTCATACACACATTCATACACATTCACATGCATGCACTCATACACACATACTCACACAGTCATACATGCATACTCTCACATGCTCATACACCCTCATATACATTCACTCAATGCTCTTACATATATACACTCATATAGTCATACACGCACGCACTCACACATACACTCATAAATGCACATACATGAACTGTCACAACACACACACAATACTCAGATACATTCATACACACTCACACAGCCATACATGCACACATTAACACACTCTCATACATTCATGCTCATGCACATTCACTCACACAATCATACATGCACACACTCACACACTCTCATACATACTCACACACTCATACATACATGCTCATACTCACACACTCATATATGCACACACTCTCACACATAGTCTCACACTCACACACTTACATATACTCACACTCACAATTTACACATACTTTCTTCCACTCACAGTCATCATACTTACACACTCATACATGCACACACATACCCATAAACTCACATATAGTCTGTCTCACAAAGTCTCACATATACACACGCATACATATTCACAGTCTCACACATACTCATACACATTCACACATATACACACCCACACACTCATACACATACTCAGAGGTATACACTCATATGCATACAATCACACATATACAATCACACTCTCATACACTTATACATGCACTCATTCATACACATCTATACTCACATGGGCTGGAGCGATAGCACAGCGGGTAGGGCGTTCGCCTTCCACGCGGCCAACATGGTCGACCCGAGTTCGATTCCTCCGCCCCTCTCGGAGAGCCCGGCAAGCTACCGAGAGTATTCGATATGCCAGACACAGTAACAACAAAGTCTCCAATGGAGACGTTACTGGGCCCGCTCGAGCAAAATCGACGATCAACGGGAGGGAATTTCATTTTCATTTCATACTCACACAGGCACACACACACTCACTCTCAGACACTCACTTGCAAACACACACTTTCACACACCCTCACAACTCTTACATGCATATTCACACATATTCATACCTATACCTACACATACTCACATACACTCATATACACGCACATTCACAGGCCATATACACACTCACCCCCACCTCCACTCACACACAGACTCTCATACAAACTCATATACTCATAAACTCACAGGCACACACTCACACACTCTCATATCTCATACATTCACTCACACTTACACACTCTAAGTACTCATACATTCACACTCATGCCTTCATACATTCATACAAAATGCTCTCACACTGACACATTCTCACACTCATGCACACTCCCTCACCCCCACACACAAACACTCATCTCCCCCACACTCTCACACATATGCATACTCATACATACCCACACTCTCACACACTCGCATGCACACTTACACAATACTCACACACCTCTTCCTCCAGCCCTCAGAACAATGCTGAGGCTGCACTTTACACTTTCTCCCTGCACAAACCACCCACCCACAGCCCCTGCCACGTCCAGGAGGATAAACAGTGTCTCAACTTGCTTCTGGCAGGGAATGGGTCCAATCTGCTCTCTGCCTCTGTCCCCTCCAGGAAGTTTACCCGTTATCCTTCAGCCCTGCTCCTGAACTGCCATGCCTGTGGCCTGTCCCTGTCCATCTCTGCAGCCATCCTGGGCCTGTCCTGCGCAACCGTCCTCTGTCACGAGAGGGGTGGGACTTGTTCAGAACAGTGTCTTAAGAGCCGCCAGGGAAGCAGGCTCTCTTGGGCAGCATATGCTCCTCTGGCTGGTAAGGAAGGAAGAGGCAAATGCAGAGACAAAGATGGTTCTGTCTCCCTGGCCCTCCCTCAGCCATTCTGACTTCCCACGGGCCTGTCTGTGTCCCCCTCTGCAAGGCAGGGAGGGGAACCCTGGTTCCCATATGAGAGAAGTGGAACCCACTGGATTCCCGAGCACACACTGGTTGGGGCCACTGCACATGTGCTGCACCAGAATGCCTCCTCTATGGGCTGAGTCCAGAGGCCAAGCTATCCCTGTGCTTCTATTTGCTCTCTCAGTCCCCTCCCTGGCCTCCCACCCCAATTCCATGATTTTATACAGTCTCATGGCTTTAAGTACTGGCCTGGGTTCACAGTGCATGCAGAGCGCCCCCCTAAACTCTCCCTTTATCTAACTTCTCCCAGCCAGACCTCCGCCTAGGTCTCTATCCAACTGCTCCCAGACCTCTGCCTGGGTCTCTGTCCGATGTCCTGGGGTCTTTTCCCAGGTCTCTGTCTGATACCCCCAGGTGACCTGGATGCCTCATACCCTCTCCAATGAACATGTGCTGCCAGTTGCTCATCCCTAAATGTGTGGGGGACCCCACTGTCCCCTTTTTTCACCAACATGCCCCAGAAATCATGAAGCCCTGCTGCCTCTTCCATCCCACTCAGGATCTGACATGGGTCAGAAACCTCTATCCGTGGATGCCTCTTGGCCTCAGCCTCCATCCTGTGTCCTCTGTATTATTGCAATGCCTAACCCCTGCCTCCACTGTGCAGCTCAACCACTCAGCCCTGCACAGCAGATGACTTTCGACAAAGCTTCTGGACCGTGTTCCATATTCCTCACCTCCAACCCCATTCCTTTGCTTCATGTGGGTAAAAGACAGGCCCTTTTTGATTGGGACCCCCGGATGGGGAGTCCCTCAGTCTCCTGGCCACTATTTTGAGAGCCCACCTTGCACTCAATCCAACTTCTCTCTCTTGTCCAGAACATCCCAAACCCACCTCTGGGGCTCACAGCTCCTTTCCAGGGATGTCTACCATGCTGTTTTTGAGTCTTCCGGCCTGTAAACCCAGGGCAGGCTCTCCAGAACCATCCCTTTCCTGCATGCCCTTGCCTGCCCTCACGTTGGCTCCCACCTAACTTGCTCACATTTTGCGTTGGTGTCACTGGATGCTGTCTTCACCTGCCCCCAGGAATGAGGTCTCTCTGCTCTACTCCCTGAGCATCTCTGGAACCTGGACATAAGAAGCAGCAAAATATTGATTCAATAACTGTTGTTTTGTTTCTTTTATTTATTTTAATTAATTTATTTTATTTCAATAAAATCTCAAGGCCGGACTAGGCTGCCAAAATGAAGAAGGACAAAAATGACTGTCTGCACTTTCAATGCTCGTACGCTGGCATCAGATGCATCCATCGAGGACCTGATGATACAAGCGCAAATGATCAAGTACGACATCATTGGTCTGACTGAGACAAGAAGGCATCAATCACATCACACCGTTTTCGACACTGGAGAAGAACAGTTCCTTGGAACATGCGACAAAAGAGGTGTTGGTGGTGTCCGTGTCTCTGTCAACACGAACTTGGCCATAAGCATTGATTCATTCGAATGCCTAATAACCCGAATCACATGATTACACTTGAATAGATGTGGCTCACTGCCGGCAGTTTCTATCTTCGTTGTCTACGCACCAACATCCAATTATAATGAAGGAGAAATTGAGAAGTTCTACATGGAGCTGGAGAAGTTTTATAAAATAGACCACACCTTCTATAAGATCATTTTCGGTGATTTTAATGCCAAGATAGGACCAAGAAGATCAGTCAAAGAACTCCACACTGGGACCCATGGCCTAGAATGGAACGAACAGGGTGAGAGACTGTCTGAGTTCATCATGTCGACCATTTCTTTTACATTTTTAAAAATATAGGGGCTACACAACTACAGATGAATGAATCAATTGTTATATATGCACAATGGAATATGATGCAGCTCTAAGAAAGAAAAAAATATGCAATTTGCAGCAACATGGACAGAACTAGAGGCTATCATGCTGAGTGAAGTCAGTCAGAAGGAAAGGGAGAGATACAGAATGATCTAGCTTGTGGGTGGGATTTGAAGATACACAGCCAGGTAGCAACAAAGGATGAAGCAACATCATGGAAGAATTGAGCCATACCAGTGAGCTGTGTGGAGAGAGGTCTTAGGGTTCTTGGGAGATGGAAGGTGTCCACTGGCGATGGATGTTGAAATTATGTGCATGAGAAATCATCATGAATAGCATTGTAAGCTCAGAGAATTAAAAAAAATTAACAAAAAAGAAAAAAATAGGGAATATCTCTAGTGGATCTTGGGGAACCCCAGAGTCACTCGCTATGATATGGACTTGGTGGGTTAGTGCTTGGGCCCTTTGGTGTGATGCTGTTTGAGCCTGGTGGTACTCAGGGTGTACTCAAGGTGCTGGGGATTGAATTTAGGGCTTGGTACATGGGATGCATGGACTCTACCACTTGAACTATCTTCCACAGCTGATGATTGTTTCTTAACATTGATGGTATCTTTCCCAGGAGAGGAGTTATTGGAGGACTGAGTATTGTATTTAAACTCTGTACCCTCAGGTGCAAGCCACCATCCACTCCCCTTCTCCAGTGAGCTCTGAGCTTCCCTTTGAGGCTTTTGCCTTATTTCAGACACTGAGGATGTTTCGGTGCCGCTGTCTCTCTGAGTGAAAGTAGAGTAGGGAGGGAAGGAAAGGAAGCCAGTGTTGGGGCTCAAACCCTCCTTACACTGCCAGCAGAAGCCCAGTGGGAGTTCCCCAGGGAGCAATGGTTTTCTGGGTCTCTCTGGCCATAGACATGGCATCATACTGGAGAACGAGGAAGTATAGGCCCCACACCTGCCTGCAGATCTCCAGAGAGAAAACAACAGTATCGATGGGAGAAGCAATAGAACTCAGGAGAAACTGGCTTCAGAAGTAGTGAAACAGGTGATTTTAATGGTTAGGAAAAAAGAAGAAGAATCGAGCTGTGAGGTTTTGAAGAGAACAATTTCCTCATATCCCAAAGCTCGCGAGTGTGGATGTAGCTTTCCTAATGAAGTTTCTGCCTTGTGAAGGCCTCGGTTTCCTTGCAGGCTCCATTATGGTGGTAATATGGCAAGTCTCAATAAACCTTTTCCCTCCAAAGAGCAACATAGCATGCAAAGCTGGTCCTAGTTCTCTTTGCTCTGCCCAGGATCAATGATATTTCCCCCAACCAAGGTGGAAAATAAAAACAAAGAACAACTCAGCTACTGAAAAGGAGGCTCCTATGAGCTAGAGGTGGAGTCTTGAACCGGGACGAGTGTGCCTGGTCCTACTCCCTCTCCACAGAGTGAAGAGTGTCCCCCGAGCTACTGGCAGGGCGACTTTCCTGGCAGACGCTGCTACAGCCAGATCCTTCTACATCCCTCTCCTCCCTCTTCTCTTCCCCCTCCCTGCCCGGTTCTGTCCAATCCTTCCCTTCCTCTCCCCTCCCTTTTCCCACTGTCTCCTTCCCCCCTTCCTTCCCCCTTCTCCTGTCAGCCTTTCTCTTCCCCACACCTCCTCCTTATCCAAATAAACAGAGTGAGAGCTTTGAGCTTGAAGAGTTTGTTTTGTGGACAACACACTGTGCGGTGCTTGTGAACAAAGCTATATCCTGGGGGGGTTCTAGGGGCAACAGGCTTGGCCATGGAGAAAGGACCATGGCACAGTGGTAGGGCATTTGCCTTGCATGCAGCTAGGCTGGCCGAGCCAGGTTCGATTCCTCTACCCCTCTCAGAGAGCCCAGCAAGCTACCGAGAGTATTTCGCCTGCACGGCAAAGCCTGGCAAGCTACCTGTGACGTATTCAATATGCCAAACACAGTAACAACAAGTCTCAAACTAGAGACGTTACTAGGTCTGCTCGAGCAAATTGATGAACAACAGGAGGACAGAGACAGTCTAGGGGCAACAGGGAGGGACTGGAAGACTTCCCAGAGGAGGTGATATTTGGAGCTGTGAAACTGAGTGCTCAGGAGAGAAGTGACACTTTCTAGGAAGAGAGGCAGGTTTAAAGGCACCGAGGTTAACTGTGTGTGTGTGTGTGCATGTGTGTATTTCGCAGTATGCAGGTGTGTTTGCATGTGTCCATGTGTTTGCATGCCACATGTTTATGTGCATATGTGTCTCATGCATGTGCTGGTGAGAGGTTGTGCATATATGTGTATGTATGTACTGCATATGTACATATGGGTACATGTGACTCTTGCATGCATGTGTATGTATATATGTGAATAGATGTGTGTGCACGTGTATGTGCGTATGCATGTGTGTGTGTGTTGGGGAGGGGCCTAGAGGGAAGGGCATGCTAGGGGCACAGCACTGCCCTTTGCTGGGGCAGCCCTGCTCCTCCTGGTCCTTTCCCCATGACGAGAGGAGGCATCCAGCATCCACACCTGAGGAGGTATGGGTGTGGGAAGCCAAGGCCCATCCTGGAATCTTTTCTGTCTGGACACTGGAAGGGGAAGTGGAGTATTACCCAGTCTGGGGGCTGCTGTACGCTCATGCCAGGTGCTCAGGTCACACAGACCCCGTCCTTGTCAATGTCTTCTGTGGTGGAACTTTCAGGTCGTCTTGAGACCTGGGTGGGTTCTGTTTGGTTCACCAAGCACTGGTCACTTCCACATGGGGTAGCTGGCCCCGCCCACTGGGCCCTGAGCCTCAGACGGGGACCTTGCTTAGCTCCTGTATCCCCATACCCCACTCCAGAACGGCTCAGGGCGGAGGAGAAACACACCCAGAAGCCCCAGAACTGGGTCCCAGTCTTGCTCATTGGTGGCATCTCTGGAGAGGCAGCAGAGGGGAGCCTGGCCAGGCCGACCCCTCTTTTCTGGGGCCTTGTGGGCAATGGCTGCTTTCATGAGGGAGAAAGAACCTTTACCTTCGGGGGCAGTGAGAGGACCAGCCAGTTCCTGACAGGGTCTGGGGCCTCTGGCAGGCTGAGGAGAGAGAGGCAGGGAGAGGGCTGAGGGGGAGTCAGGCTCTGGGAAGTTCTGGCTGAGGGAGCAGGGGCAGCATTTCCCTGTCTTCCACGGTGCCCCCTGCTCAGCAAAGCGCCAGAGTGTTCACTGGGGGGCTCCAGCCAGTCCACTCCTGCTTCCACTGGGCTCAGCTGACCCCCTGCTCCTCCAGACTTGCATCTGCTCTGTGTGCCGGTCCTGTGAGTCTCAGCTCTGACGCTGGCCGAGGAAGGGTGGGTTCTGCTGCGGCCCAGGCCTGGAGTCTGCCTCAGTCTCTGAACTCTCTGAGTCTCTGCCCTCACCTAGGAAATGGACTCAGTCCTTATTTCCCAGGGCCCTGGGCAGAGCTGGTGACCGCGTGCAGGGCTCAGGCGGCAGGCTCAGGAGGAACTCTGGGAGCCAGCAAGGAGACCCCAAGGACAATTCTCACACTGGCCATATGTTTGCTAAGACCTGGCGCCACAGCTCTGTATCCCACTGAAATGTCTCAGGCTCCTCACAACCATTCAGAGTGTCAGGCAGGGAGAGACAGGGAGCTTCACCCCTCACCAGAGTCAGGGCCTGCCTGGTGGGGACAGGGTGGCTCCCTGGCTTGCAGGAGCAGAGAGCCCTTCTCAGAGGCCTGACCCCAGAGGGGGCCCCTCCAATCCCTCAGAGGAGAAACTCTCCCAGTGTGGACAGTGAGCAGAGCCGGGAAGGAAAGGAAGCGGCTGGCTGTTAACGCCTGGGGCTGCCCTGGAGTCAGCCCACCTGAGCAGGGCAGGTGAGCCGACCTGGCAGGACCATGGGGAGAGGGGCCCAGTGTGGAGCCCCAACCCGGCCCCTCCCAGCAGCCTCTGCTGCAGCAACTCTTCTTTTTTTTTCTTTCTTTTTTTTTTTTAAGTCAAATGTTGCCTGGAAGTCATTGCTTCAGCAATTACCTCTGAAACCCATTGTTTCCTCAGCCCCATTAACATGTCAGCTCCTGGCAGCCGCTGACGGGGCAAACACCCCTCGGAGGGCTGCAATTCAATTTAAGGATCACCTCCCCTGCACAGACAGCCTCAGAGCCGGCCCGGCTCCAGATTTCACCAAATCGAGGAGAGAGTCTCAGGGCGCAGTTTGATCATGCTGCTTCCTAAATTAAAAACAAAATTGTAAGTGTTAAACATCTTTAACAAGTCATTAAGCCCCAGCCATAATCCGGAAAAAGTCCCTTAATGAGTAATGACATATGTTGTGAGCGCAGTTATCTCCGAGTGTCGGATGCTGAGACGGGGTGATGAAATGGCTTGGTGCGCAGAGGAATGGATCACCGCTAATGGCAGGATAATTCCCGGCTGTTGGGCAGAGGACCCTGGAGGGCCCTGGAGGCAGCCCGAGGCTGGCGGCCAGGCCACCCCTCCTGGACCAGTGGGTCCTCAGCCTCTGACTGTCCTAGCTGTGGAGCCCTGTCCCCAGGGCTGTCCCGCCCCACATTGTGCCCTGCATCCTTACCTGTGTCAGGTGCACACATCTCGCACTGTGGCGCTGGGCTCTCCCAACAGCCAAGTGTCCCAGCCCCAGTTCCCAGGCTCCTGAACAAGGCAGGTCTGCTGGTCCCTTTTATTATGGAAACTGTGGTCCCTGTGCCCCACTGGCACCCCAATCTGAGGCAGGCTGTTGCCGTTGATATTATCTTTCTGTTGGGGCTCACCGCTGCAGATAGTATCTGGATCTACTCTGGCCCCCGAGTCTCAACCTCAGGGCTCTGCCCTTGCTAGGATCTTTAGGACCCCTAACTGATGTTCATTTACCCACGGTTTAGTCCACATGAATGAAGAAACAACCTTAGCCGGCTCCCAGCTCCAAGTCTTAACTGCCCCAGGGTCATCAGGTGAGGTCCACCCACAGAGAGGAAACCAGGACCTCCCTCAACCAAGCACATTCTTTTTTTTTTTTTTAAGAAACACTTTATTTTGAGATTTACTTTCCACTTTTTGAGTTAAAACATTTTTTGGGGGAGGAGAGATAATATAGGAGGGAAGAAATTTGCTTTGTATTCATTCAGCTGTGGCTGTGTCTGTCCTAGAATGAGCTCCATCGGGGTCACGTCTGAGCACAGAGCCAGGGGTAGTGCCTGGAGCACCAACAGGTTTGGCCCCCACAAGGAAGAAAGAAGGAAGGAAGGAAGGAAGAAGGAAAGAAAAAGCAAGCAAGCAAGCGAGCAAGCAAGCATTCCTCTGGGGTCCAGAGAGATAGCAGAGCAGACAGGGCACTTGCATTGCATCAAGCAAGTCCTTGACCACTGACCTGTCTCCCTGTGACTTTGTGACTTTTTGATTGCTCATATCCCACACCTTCCACGCTGCCATCCTCCTCCTGGCTGGGCCTGGCTCCTGTGCTCCAGGATGGCCACTGTGGGGTGTCTCTGGAGCAGAGACCCCTGAGGGGGCCTGAGCATTTCAGTATGGGGAGGGGAGAAGCAGGTCGAGGAAGGGGAGACAAGGAAGTCACAACCTTGGGCAAAATCTGCAGAGTGCAGCTGTCCTCTGGTCCTTCGGGGCAGTGAGGTGCTGGGTGCACTGCTCAGACTCCAGGCTGGTGGGGCAAAGCCCATGCTCTATTCACCTCCTTGTCCGCTCGTTCATTCACTGCTCACACATCTATTCAACCTGGGCTCGTGTCCACATTTTTATTTATCGAGTAATTACGATCTGCCAAGCATTGTGCGTAGAACTTTATATACCTTATTACATGAAAAAGAATAGAAAGAGCTCTGCTTGGAATATCACGTTTCACTCAAATGAGAGAAAGAATCCGGAGTTCCGACATCTGTCGACGATCAAGAATCAGGGACGCTGTCTCATTTGCCAAGGTGTCGAAAATCAGATGGGCTGGTCACGTAATGAGATTTAAAGACGACCGCTGGACTAGAGCCGTTACCGACTGGATTCCACGGGATGTCAAAAGACTGCGTGGCCGCCCACCTACCAGATGGTCAGACTTCTTTGTCAAGATCATGAACGATCGGTTTGAGGCCCTTCATGTTCCCGGAGCGAACAGATGCCATTGGGCTACACTAGCACGCGACAGGGACAAATGGAGACGTTACTGGCGCCCGCTCGAGCAAATCGCCGACTAACGGGAAGTTAAGTGATTAAGTGATTACATGACAAACATGTCCAGTACCAGTCACCGAGGATGGAGCTAGGACCAAGTTGTATTATACAGGAGGAGGAGCCCGAGAGGTCCAGAGAGATTCAGAAAATGCTGTCAAAGGCTGTGCAACCAGGAAGAGGTGGAGCTAGCCTTTGGTTGGCTTTGGGAGAAGAGCTATAGAAAATATCTTTATCTGTTTGCACCTGTATTTTTATTTCTTAAAGCCCAGCAGCCTTCTACAAGTCTAGCTAGGTACTGACAGATGAGTCCTTTACTAAATCACCTACATTAAACAGCTAGTAACACCATCGAAATATTGGTGCCACGGAATTTCAGAGGTGAGAGGGAGCAAAGTGACTTCCTGGTACCATCCTTGCAGTTATTTATTTATCTTGGCGTTGGGAACCCACCTGGCAGTGCTCAGGGCTAACTCCTAGCTCTATGCTCAGGGATCACTCCTGGCAGTGTTCAGGGGACCATATGGGATGCTGGAGATCGAACCCAGGTCAACCGTGTGCAAGGCAAGTGCCTTACCCGCTGTACTATCACTCCGGCCCATCCTTGAATTATTGATTTATTTAATAAGGTTTTGTTTTTTTTTGTTTTTTTGGCCACACCCAACAGTGCTCTGGGAACTATTCATGGCTCCTGTGATCAGGAGCAATCGCTGTCAGTGCTCGGGGGACTGTATGTGGTGCCGGGGTTTGAACTGGGATCAGCCACATGCAAGGCAAATGCCTTATCTCCTGTACTATGTCCCTAACCCCTCACCCTTGCACCTCACAAAGGAGGAAAATAGTGCTGAGGACCTGTATTCCCCAAAGCCACATGCAAATGTTGGTGAGAGCAGCCCCGAGGGAGGTGGTCAAGGGGCCGCAGCAGCCACGCTCTGTGCCCCAGCAGTCAGCTGTTTCAAGGGAGCTCAGGACAACTCCTCACTGTGCAGTTTACTTAGGAACAACAGAGAAAGCGCACAGAGGAGGATCAATCCCTGACCATGCATTCAAAATTAGGTCCTAACAGCGCTTCCCTGCAGAGCTCTCTCCATCGGTACTAAAAGGAAGCAACTTCGCTCATCAGTGACTG
The DNA here is from genome assembly GCF_029834395.1 of Sorex fumeus. Classification (NCBI taxonomy): domain Eukaryota; kingdom Metazoa; phylum Chordata; class Mammalia; order Eulipotyphla; family Soricidae; genus Sorex; species Sorex fumeus. Next base: position 53,170,897 of record NW_026606104.1, read on the forward strand.
GGGGCGGCGGGAATAGCCAGGCTGGGCCCAGAGATGTACTGGTGCCGGCTCCCCTCCCGATGCCTTCAGCTCATCCTGCTTCTGCAGGCAGTGGCCCCGTGTCTGGGCTGTGTCCTTCTACAGCCCTCAAGGCTAAGATGGAGCCCCATTTTAATCCTGCTGCCTGAAACCTTTATTTCAGGAACTTCTTAAGGCTCTTTGCCCTGGGGACCAGCGTGACCTAACTTCGAAGATTTCCCGATACTGGTCTATGCTGGTGCTCAGAGTTCATCAGTTGTTTCCAAGTCTAACCCCAGGACCTCTCAGGGACTTTAGGGGTCAGGATGGGTCCCCACTCTGAGATGTGTGGAGAGAACAGAGGAGCAGAGGTATGTAAATCCCAGCTCCTAAGTGTCCAGTTGGTTGTGGTGGCAAGTCAGGAAAGGGTACTAGGAATGGATCACAGGCTTGGGCCTTGCAGGAGGGGTTTGTATGTGTGCATGCATGTGTGTGTGTGTGTGTGTGTGTGTGTGTGTGTGTGTGTGTGTGTGAAGAAACCAAGGACTGAACTGAGAAATGGTCGCCCATTCGTGCTGAAAGAAGTCAGGAAGGGTGGCCTGCAAAGAATTTTCTTCCCCTCCCCTGCCCCCTCTCCTCTCTTCCCGCTTCCCTCCCCTTCCCTTTCCATTTTTTGGGGGGCCACACAGGTGATGCTCAGAGGTTACTCCATCCTCAGGGATCATTTCTGTTGGGGTTTGAGGGACCATATGAGGTTCTGGAACCTGGGTTGGCCAATGTACTACCTCTTGTCAAGCATTTCTGACCCCCTTTGAATGCAGAATGCCTTGATTCTGCAGACAAGAGAATCAAACGAAGGGCTCTCATCTCTGCATTCTCTTCCAAACACTGCTTTCAGGAAAGGCTGCTGCCCTGTGCACTGGGTGAAAAATCTACTCTGAAATGTGTGGGGAGGAACAGATGAGCGAAGATGTAACTCCAGACCCTAGGTGTCCCTGTCCAAAGGGACGCGATGGAGCTTTTTATATTATTTATTTATTTATTAATTTTTTATTTATTCAGCTGTTTGGAGCCCGCAGCAGGCTGGGCAAAGGGCTTGTCAGACACCAGGGCGCATCCTCCAGCCTCACCCTACAGTAGTGTCCCCCGCCTCCTTGGCCTGGGACCCAAAGAGGGACAAGAAAACCCTCTTTGTTCTGGGCAGACAGTCCAAAGCCTCGTTGCTATAGCAGCCACAGCCATTTCCTCTAGCTCTGCCGGGACAGCGGCTCAGCTGGGTCTGGGCTCAGGCCTGAGAAGTGGGGAGCAGAGGTCAGCCTTGTATGTGGGGGATCTGCTCTGCGTAGAAACCCACAATGCCGCAGGAACTAGAAGTTGGCAGTCACCAAGGATGTTTTTCTGTTGTCATCCAAAGCTGGATCAGGAAACAGCCAGGGTTGGGGCTGGAGCCAGGACACGGGCACCCGACTGTGAAGATAGGGCTGCCCCCAATCTGGCAGGAATCAGGGGTCCCCGTGCAGGGTGGTGGTGGGGAGAGCCTGGAGGTGTGGGGAAGGGAAGGAAGGAAACCGCCATCCTAGATCCTGTCTCTCAGACTCTGAAATATTAATGAGGCTAAACTTCTAGAAAAAAGCTCAATAGCTTCTCTGCAGGCTTATCTCTCTCCCGCTGAGTGTTGTGGGGAGTGTTCATGGGGGCAGAATTTGGGGGGATTAGGGGAAGAGTTCAGGACTTCAAGGAGCCATAAATGTGCTAACTGGGGGTGCTTGGTGAGGGGGTGATGAGAGACACTCAGCTCCTGGCTTTCCCCCTGCAAGAGACAGAGATGCTTTACAGGCTTAGCTTGTGGAATTCAATCTCAATCTGACCCTGTTCTGTTTGAAGGTATGTAAGCTGCTTGCCTCGCCAAGCTTCAGTTTCTTCATCTGTAATGTGGGAACACTACCACTTACCTCCAAACTTTCTTGGGAGAAAAACATACTCATATTTCAACGCATAATTGTTACACCCTACTTTTTCAGGTCAAACATTGATTGATTCCATAACATAGGCAATTTAATAATAAATGATTTAAAAGTAATATGGGTACCAATTTTTTTCCTTCACTGTAGGATTGAAACCTAATCATGAATATCTTTGTAAGGGTCTATCTCACCGTGATCCAATAATACAATCTTAAAAATAAATAAAAATAAAATAAAATTCCACATAACGGGGGCTAGAGAGCTATGACAGCAGGTAAGGTGCTTGCTTTGCATGTAGCCGATTTGGGGTTTGATTCCTGGTATACTGCATTATCCTCCAAGTCAAGAGTGATTCCTGGGCACAGAGCCAGGAGTAAGCCCTGAGCACATGGCCGAATGTGGTCCCCAAACAAACACAGAGATTACATATAATGGTTGCACCCCACTTTTCTGGGAAAAATTGGCATAAGATCTGGGTTGATGTGGTGAAATATTGGGAAGAAAATGCACAAAAATTGTAGGGTTACTGTTGGCTCAGGAAGAACTCCTTCCACCGTGGTTAGGAACAGAACCATCTGGAGGCTGAGGCAGTCAGCACAGACACTTCTCTAAGCCACAGTGCCTAAAATCAGCAACTGTATCAGGTTTAAGGTGACGTGGGGGTGTGGGGGTATGATGAGTCCAGGGTCTGTGTGGGGCTGTGGGAGGGGCCAGAGGGGGCAGAAAGTTCTTTTTTTTTTCTCTTTTATTTTTAAAATTTTTTTGTTTCTTTCTTTCTTTTTTTATTACAGTTGTAGATTTACAATTTTTTTGTGCTTGGGTTTCGATTATACAATGATCAGATACCCATCCCTCCACCAGTGCCCATTTTCCACCACCATGGATAATATCCCCCCACCCCCATCCCCCCATCCCCCCCTGCCTCTGTGGCAGGGCAATCCCCTGTGTTCTCTCTCTCCTTTTGGGTGTTGTGGTCTGCAAAAGAGGCTTTGAGTGGCAAACATGTTCAGTCCATAGTCTACTTTCGACATGCATCTCCCCTCCTGGGAGGATCCTCCAAACACCCTTTATTTGGTGCTCCCTTCTCTATCTGAACTGCCCTTTCCTCTAGGATACCTGGCTGGCCTCTAAGTTATGGAGTAATCCTCCTGGTACTGATCAGCAGAGAGTTCTTCTACTCACTCCCTGTGTAACTTGGGAAGACGCTCATCTCGGCTCTCTGTTCCGCCTCCATGTCATAGGAATAGGGAAGTGTCGAAGGGATGATGTGAATGGACACAGGGAACCAGACCAAGGAATACCTGGTCCCAGAGCTGATGCTGTATGGAGTTTTGTGAAGGGAATGAATCAGTCACTGGTCACTGGGAGGGGTGGTCATTATGCGTCTTGCATGAGTGAGACGAGGAGTCCACTCCCCAGTAGGGCTGCACCCAGCTGTTTATCTGAAAACCGAGAGGACCTTTGCTGTGGCTTCTGCGGCTTCTGGTTCTATCCAGTCCATGTTCTGCAGCCCTCCACTCTGATGATGCTCCTTGAATTGTCTGCTCAACCAGCTGGCTAGGAGATCAGCCAGCCACTGCTCAGGGCTGAATTATGTCCCTCCCCTTCCGTTCTTCTCTTCCGTTCTCCCTCCTTCATGTCACCAACTACTGTTGGAAGCTTGAACTTGGTTTGGAAAGATACAGGAACCTAGAAAACATTTTTATTTTAGGTCAGGTCTATTGTGATATTATTTGCACATATCATTTGCACAAGAAAGTCCATTTTTTTAGGGATCTGAATGATTTTTTTTTTCATTAAAGAGCTGTAATTTACAAAGCTATTGGTAGTTGAGTTTTAGGCATACAATATTTCAACACCAATCCCACCACCAGTGTCAACTTCCCTCCACCAGTGTTCCCAGATTCCCTCCTCATCCCAACCCCCACCCTAACCCTGTCTGTCAGCTTGACAGGCACATCACAAAGTTAGGAAATGATTTGTGACAATTCTATGCAGGTGTGTAACCACTGCCATCATCAAGATAGAGTATTTCTGTCTCATTGTCTTACCCCCAAACCCTTGAACTTCCTTGTGGTCAACCACTTCCCTTATCTTCTGCCCTTTGTAGCTGCAGATCTATTTTCTTTTCTTACCAGTTTGCCTTTTCCAGAATATAAAATAAATGGAATCAGATAGTGAGTATGAGTCAGGCTCCATTCAATCAGGTTAGTACATCCGAGATTCATTCTAGACTGATGTATCAGTAGTGTGTTTCTTTTCAAGGCTCAGTAATATTCTCTTGTATGGATGTACCACAATCTGTGCCTCACCAAAGACCATCTGGAGAGTTTCCATTTTTGGTGATGAGAGATATAGCTGCTGTAAGCATTTGTTTTCTGGCTTTAACTAAGCGTGTTTTCATGCCCCCTGGGAGAATACTTGGGAGTGAGATTTCTGGTTCCAATGCAAAGTCCCATTTAATTTTATGAGAAAAAACTAAACTGTTTTCCAAAGTCATTACACCATTTTGCACTCCTTTCTCACATAAGAGAGTCCAGTACACTTGTCAACTTTTGGAATAGCCTTAAAATAACAAGTTAGCCAATCTAATTGTGTGATGATCTATCATTGTGGTTTAAAATTGCATGTCCCTGATGACTAATAATGCTGGATATCTTTCCATATTTTGCATTTTTAAAATTTCCACCCACATATCTTCCTTGGTAAGTGTTGAAAAATTTTGGCCCACTTAAAAATTGGATTGTTTTCTCATTGCTGAGCTTTGATTTTTGTTTCTCTCACTTTCCATTGAGTGTCCCTATCTGTGCTTGGGACTGAAGGATACTCTTGGTGCTGCCTGGGCCTGGCAGTGGTGGTGGGGTCACTAAACCACCGTCAGTGGACAGTCTCTGGGATAGAACACAGGCTTTGGGCATGCAAAACCTGAGCTTCCTTCCTTTGTGCTATCTCCCTGGCCTCTTATTACTGAGTTTTTAGACCTCTTTATATGTTCCTGACTTGTCTATGTGCTCTGCAAATAAATCTCTCCCAGTCTGTGGCTTGCCTTTACATATCTCTGTAACGTTTTTCAGAAAGCAGGTTTTAATTTTGTTAACGTTCAGTTCATACTTTTTTTCTATGAATCATACTTTTGTATCACATCTATAAAATCCCTTCCTACCCCAGATCTTTTTCTCTGCTTGCCTTTTCTAGAAACTTAATGAGATGTCTGACTTCTTTTGTATTCATTTGTATATATGGTACTAAGTATAATTGATTTTGTTCTTTTATTATTTAAAAAATAGATGTAGAAGTATCCCAGCACTATTTATCAGGTCATCCTCTCTTCATTGAACTGCCTTTTCACCTCTGTACAAAATGAATTGGTCAAATATTTAGGATTATGTTGCTGAACACTACTTTGTTTGTTCATTTCTATGTCTACTTTTTTGCCAATATCAAGTGTCTTGATTATTATAGCCTTATAGTAAGTCTTAATATAAGATAATTTGAGTTTTTAAGCATTTTCCAAAACTGTTTTGAAGGTAGTTTGAGTGTTCTACTTTTTCAAAATTCATTTTGGCTGTTTCAGTTCTTTGTTCTTTTTTATTTTTCATACAAAGTCTTAAATCAGCTTGTTATATTCCTAGAAAATATTGGATTTTGATAGGTATTTTGCTGTATCTATTGAAATATTTGGGAAGAATTTATACTTTAATAATTCTTCTAATCATGAACACTGTATATCTTTAAGTTGTATGTAATTCTTATTCCTTTTAATTGTTGACAGCATGTAGCTAGTACATGTATTTTACTGTATGTATCATAGTATCTTAAGTACTTCAGTGCTTTTTTTTAAGTTAATGGTTTCTTTAAGATTTTAATTTTCAATTCTTCCTGGCTGTATAGTGCAACATTTGATTTTTGTATATTGACTTTGAGCTTGCTAAACTAATTTCTCTGTTCTATTAGTTCTAGTAGATTCTTTGGAATTTTTTTATGTAGATAATCATGTCTCAGCAAACATACACACATTTCTTCCTTTCTATTTGTATTCTTCTTACCCTTTCTTGCTTTATTGCACTTGTGATTGGCAGATTGTTGTTTTCTCCATTCCTAACCTTACAGATTAGTGCTCCTTAAGTTATGGCATGACCCTCCTACAGGCTCATCTAACCTCTTGGTTTTAACTACCTCCTTACAAGACATACAATTGAACAACTATTCACAGCGTTCCCAGTAGGACATCGCTCTAGAAAAAAGGTGAGAAAGACAAGGATGTCCTTGCCCTCTTGGCACTCATCGATTGTAAGTTTCATGTTCACTTCTGCTTCTTCAGGACCGAAAACAATGCCAGATACTCAACACATATTTGGAGAATGAGTGTATAAATGGATAAAAAGACAATAAGTACTAACTACACAAGTATGCATATAATTATATGGTATGTGCTTTAATGGGGTAAATACAGAGTGCTTAGAATATGCAAATTCAGGAAATATACTCTTAGTGAAATTGGAAGTCCTGGGAAGCTATCAGAAAAGAGACATTTAAGCTTAGCCAAGGACACAAAGCAGGAATTGGCAATGCATTGCAGATACTGGCAGTTTAGAGGATGTGGCAGTGGCAAGTTGAGGACACTCCTAGTGATGCAAGTTACTCCAGAGGGGAGGAAAGCTACCCTTAAAACACAGCAGACTGGGAAACCAGAAGGGGTTTGAAGACTTTCTCAAAAACCTCACTGCTCATAGCACTGTAGCACTGTCCTTCCATTGTTCATCGATTTGCTCGAGTGGGCCCAGTAACGTCTCCATTGTAAGACTTGTTGTTACTGTTTTTGGCATATCCAATATGACACGGGTAACTTGCCAGGCTTTGACATGCGGGCGCGAGACACTCTCAGTGGCTTGCTGGGCTCTCTGAGGGGGGCAGAGGCATCGAACCCGGCTTGACTGGGCTGGCTGCACACAAGGAAAACACCCAAAACACCCTACTGCTGTGCTATCGCTCCAGCCCTAATCATCAGGCACTAATGATCCTATATTGCTTTCCTCTTTCCTTTATATCATTTGCATGATTTATTTAGCAATGTCCTTTTTGTACAGATGCAGGAACTTCCTAACACTCCCAAAAGGAGGGTCCCAGTGAAGGACAAGGATGGACCCAGGGCAAGCGGTAAGCTACCCTGACATCTGAAAGGGACAAGCTAATTGCCATAAGAAGTATAAGTTAAGAACACGGTCATGAGATTAAACTCTGTCATGACCCAAAAAGAACCCTGCTGGGGTTAGGAAAGACTGATCTGGCCTGAGGACTGTGGTCTGGGATATATGGCGAGAGGTCCCCAGGAAGAGCCAAACTTTCAGTTTAATATATCTCTTATTGTGTCTATATAAAATGACCAGAAATATTAGTAAGAAGTAAATTTATTATGATTGTTTAAATGAATTACTATGTTGGGGGAGAGGAAGAAAATAATGACACTGTAATAGGGAAATGAAAATAACGAATGCTGTAAGTAGGAAAGAGAATAATAACATGTAAAGGCGAAGAGATCCCACTCTGCTGGGGAAGAAATAACCACACTGGAAGAGAGAAGCAGGAGAACGAAGCTGTAAGAGGGGAGAAGGAGAAGAGAGAGAAATAAATGGTCCCTGATGACCACCCAGCCTGAGGCCGTTCCTTCGTCCCCCACCCCCCGTCCTTCATCTGTCTGCCGCCAAGGGAATGGTTCTCAGCCACCAAATGCTCTCGTCTGCATGTCCATGCTCTCTGAACTCACACTTCAGAGCTGCACTGGCCAGCACCCAGGACACAGCTCACTGCTGACAGTGGACATTCACTTGGTTTGAGTTAATGCATGCTGCAAATCACTGCATTTCTGAAGACTCAGTACAAAAGACACAATGTAAAACACTGCATTTGTTTTGGGGCCAGCAGGGTGCAGGCAGCTGGCCTGGGTTTGATTCCCAGCACCACGTGTGGATTCCTGAGTGGAGCCAGGAGTAAGCCCTGAGCACCACCAGGTGTGGTCACCAAACCTAAAACAACAACAACAACAACAAGAACGGCATAAGGTATATACTTTTAACACACAGAGGGCGAGATTCCAGATCAGGCTAAGCAAAATGCCCTTCTGTGTTTCCTGACTCTCACTGCTCATAAAAGGTAAAGGTAAAGGCCCTCCCATTGATCGTCGATTTGCTCGAGCGGGCCCAGTAACGTCTCCATTGGAGACTTTTGTTGTTACTGTGTCTGGCATATCAAATACTCTCGGTAGCTTGCCAGGCTCTCCGAGATAAGGAAAGAAAAAATTGATTTTTTTGGCCATTGTAGTTGTATTTCTGTAGTGTGCACCAGAGGACAATTTCTAAGTAAGTGATCTAGGAAACTTAAAGATAGGAAGGAAGCAGAGAGACCATTGGTTTGGACTCTGGATAAGCACAAAGAAGGCTTCTAGGGATAGAGCTAGAAAGTTAATGGATGATTTTGATGGGAGAGTTGGTACCTTAATGAGTGATTTCAGAGATGAGGCAGTACCTGGAAAACTTATCTAAAGTGTGATAGGTATGAAGAGATCAAGAACTGAGATGACAGTGCGTGAGGCTAGGGGATTACCACGTGCACACTCAAGACCTCAGGGAAAAGTTGGGGTCCAAAAGATCTGAGCCCACGTAGGATGAGGAAGAGTGGTCAACAGGGAAGTAGACCAAGGGATGCAAAGGGGTCACGAAAAGTGGAGGAATAGGGAAGATACCCACATTCGATTTACAGTAATTTATCGCAGACTTCCTTGGAGATTCAAACTCATACCACCCTTCTAGACCTTTCCATTTCTTCAAACCACACATCTATCTGAGCGCAGGCTCGCCCTCCTTCTTTTGCACTCTCCCTCTTCCCACTCCTGCCCTCACCACTCAGTAAGTGACCAGTCACCCATGAGTCAGAAACCTGGGGATTCTTCTAGAATCCTAGAGCCCCTTATCCCAGGGTGGCGCGAGCTTTCTATCACAGATTTGTTTCCACCCATCTCCTCTTCCCCTTCACTCCCTCAGCCGCTTACCCCGTCCTGCTTCCTGCCTTCCAGCCTCTCCCCATGAAATCCATTATCTAACACCTCAGGGAACCACTCCAATGTTGGCTGAATCCAAATCACACTGCACAAGAAACCCATCATGAAATACCTACTTTGTCTCTCAGACTCATGAATATGAAAACAGATTCCTGAAGCGAGGTGGGTACCGTGGGCAGAGGAGGGGGTGGGAGGCAGGGACTGAGGATAAGGGCCCAGCTCTGCTGAGAGATGAGGGTCCTCTCCCTGTCCCAGGGGTCCCCAGCTTGTCCAGTCTTGGGGGCAAGCTGTGGGGTGCAGTTCTCTTACGTGGACCCACCCGGTGGGCTCCGAGAGTGTGGTGAGTTGGAGGTCCCGCGGCAGTCAATGTGCGGGATAGTGGGCTGCAGCCTGGGAGAGGGGGAGGGGAGGCCAGATGGTAGGATGGGGGCTGTGGTGAGAACAGTGGGGAAGGGTTGGTAGCAGCTGGGAAGGATCAATGCCTTTTCCCTTTCCGTGTTTGCCTGTGTTGCTATCCCTGCTCAGATGAAAGAAATTCAAATAGTTATTGATTCTCGCTGAGGGGAGAGTGTGGGGATCTAGTTTGACGCAGGTCCAGCTGCACCCAGCCTGTTCCCAGCTCCAGCCTCCCCTCTCGGCTGCCTGGCCCTGCCTTTCTCTGCCCCTGCCCTCGTTGTCCTAGGGTTTGACTTGAGAGGGGGCAGCAGTGTACCCTCCTACAAAGGGCTGGCGCGCATGCTTCCTAGGCCTGGGTTTGATTGCTGGCATGGCATGGTCGCTGAGCACTGCTGGGAGTGACCTCATGGCACCATCAGGTGTGCCCTTCCCCCACCCCCAACTTCGAACAACACACAAAAAAGAAAACTAAAAGACTTCCTTACCTCCCACTTCTCCCCTTCACTGAATGTCCTTGTGAAGCTGTTCCAGGCACAGAGATCTGAGTGGAAGCTGCTGGGATATAAGCTCGAATGGGGGTTGGGGACAGGGATGGGACCCAAGAATTGCAAACCGTGAATGGAGGACCGATCAAGGCTTGCCAACCCCAGAGCTAAGAATAGCTTTGACTGAGTTTAAAAGGTTGGAAAGAATAGCAGAGATTGCCTTTGGCCTGCTAAACCCACAGTATTTACTATCTGGCAATAGTTTTACTTACTAGTAAAACGTTGCCATCTTGGCTTAGCCCGTCCTCTTGCTGTGACTTTGTTTGTTTTGGTTTTGGGACCACACACTCAGAGGCTACTCCTGGCTCTGTGCTCAGGAGTGTCCTTTGGCCAAACTTGGGGTACCATGCAGTCTCAGGGATGGAAACTGAGTCAGTCACGTGCAAGGCAGGCCCCTTAGCCTCTGCACGATCTCTCCGCTCCACACTTCTTGTGATTTTGCCAGTGAATTTCCCTCAAGACTGAGTATTAAAGACTCAGAATTCTGCGTTGCCTCCTGCAGGTCCCATCACAAGTCTGAAGACCCTCACTTCCCAAGGGGCAGGTGGGGTTCAACCCTCCAGTGAGCGTGTAGGGTGGCTTTTCAGGGGCACTTTGACCTCAGGTGCCTGTAGCCTCCTTCACCCCTGGGCAGGAACTTGGAGGTCTGTCCAGGACTTCTTTTGGGAAACAGTGACCTGGGGCACACAGGGTTCAGTTGCTGCATATGCTACATGGGCAGGTAGACACAGCCTCAGCTATACACATGGCCACCCCAGTTCTTCTTCTGCTTTGTGGCTCTCCTCACGGGGACTGTCCTCCCATTGTTCATCGATTTGCTCGAGTGGGCCCAGTAACATCTCCATTTTTTTGAGACTTGTTGTTACTGTGTTTGGCATATTGAATATATCACGGGTTGCTTGCCAGGCTCTGCATTGCGGATGAGATACTCTCGGTAGCTTGCCGGGCTCTCCAGGGACAGCAATGGGAATAGTGTCAGGGTGAGCATCGAGGGACTAGGTGGTAGGGTGGTGGGGTTAAGCCACCCAACTCCTCAATGATTGGTATCTTCAGCTTTGGGAGAGGGAGACCTTTTGCCACTTTGATGGCTACTTCCAGTGTCTGATTTAAAACAAAAAGCTCTTCTCTATAGGCATTTGGTAGAGATAAACGCCATCATAGAAGGAGCTAGAATGATTGCACTGGAGTTTCTGGTCTGCTTCTCCCTGGTTGCAAAGTCCGACCATCCCCCCGCCGACCCAATGCCTGAAAGAGGGCTGGGGCCATGAGCCGAGCTCCTTGGGTTGTGCTGACCCTGCTGGAGTCTGCAGAGTGGACATGCAGCGGCTGTCCAGGCTGGGCTGCGCGTGAGGCGGGGTCTGGAATGGCCTCCGGGGCAGGTGCTCAGAGGAAAAGGCCGGAGCCCGGGGGAGGCGGGGAGCCCGCTGCTGAGCCCACCCCTCGGGATGTGCAGGAATCAGCAGGAAGAGCATCGATCACCGCGGCAGCTGGCCACACGGGCTACATATCGACTGGCTTCCAGGAGCTCGGCACCCCCTCCCCTGCTGCCGCCCTCCCCCAGCAGGCAGCATGAGTCCCTCTGGCCTTCTGCCTCTGACAGCATGGGGGAGGGGCGAAGGGAGGGCGGGCAGGGTGACCAAGAAATCTTCCTGATCCCTCTGACAAAGAGATCTGGCAGCTGCACGTAATTCGGGGCTCTGATAATCCCTAATCCCTAATCCGGCTCCATTTGCACATAAAAGCAGCTCCTGGCTTCTGACCCCCAGGGGTCCTGGGAGCCTCTTGGGGGGTTTCCCCCCATTATTTACTCTGAGTTTTTTATTGACTGAAAGGCCCCCTTGGCCTCCTGGGCCCTGAAAGGACGAGCATCCTCCCCCACCCCCCAACCTCCCTTTCTCAGGATTGAAGAGAATTGGGAAGGGGACACATGGGTACCCAGGGCGCTCTGACCGGGCCCCTGGAGGTGCTGGGGTGCCCACAGGGCTGACTATCCTGGCTGGGCTAGAACTGTGGGACCAGAGCTGCTCATGTGGGAGCTGCTGGGAGAAGGGGGGCAGCTGCTGCAGAGGCATCTCAGGATTAGAAATGTGAGAATGTGCTGGGCAGGAAAGACTGGCCCTTGGTGGCCTCAGAGGGACAGAGCTGTAGCGAGTCTCTCTGACGGTCACTGAGGATTTATTAAGGGCCCGGTGCTGGACTCTGTGCCGCCATAACTCCTGAAAACAAAGTTGCTGAGGAAGATCCCACTTTGCAAGTGAGGAACTGCAGGTGCCCGAGATGGGGTGAAGATTTTAGTGTTGTGGCAATGCTCCCATGTGACCCATGAGCTCAGCGGTCCTCAGCGGTGCTCTCCTGCTTTTTGCTGCCTCTGCCCACCCTCCCTGGAGAGGCTCTAGAAGCAGCTGAATCAGCTTCTAGGGCCTCCGAGGCAGTGGTTGAGCTTTTGGGCTCTGGCACGGGATGACCTGGGTGCAGTGCCCAGGCCCAGCACTTAGCACTGCAGTCTGTCTGCTTCCCAGCCCCAGGCTTGATCAAGCGAGGCTTCTGCCCTGAGCTTTCTGCTGTCAAGAGAGCTGCTCCAGTGGCCTGCTGTGGGGTGAGGAATCCATAGGGGCGTGCCCACCTGGAGCCCACCATTCTCCGGATGAAATCACAGTCCAGGGATCTGGGACCTCAGAATCTTAATTCTCCTACTCTGGTGCCAATGCAGGCCCTTCCCTGGGGTCCTTCCTCCCAGGGCAGGCCGTTTGGTGTCTTGTGGCCAAAAGATAGCTGTCATGAATATTGGGGTCTATGTGTGGAGAAAGAAGTTAGCTGGGCTGTGACCTGGAGAAACTGCTGAGTCCAAGAACGTGGACCCAACTCTCCAGGTTGTCATGAACATTCGTCCATGGAAGAACTTCATTCTACACAGTTGTAGCTTTTCACTGTTCAGGCAGATGTTTCCAGGTGTTCTTGCTGGGGGTCCTGCAGATATTAGGGTGACCTCGCCCTCCCACACAGTCTGGAGCCACACACATGTCTAGGTCCAAATTCTTGGGTTTGTTCTTAGGAGTGGGTGGCCTGGAATAAGCCCTAAATCCCTCTGCCTTCCTGCTTTTCACATCTGGAAAATACCAGCACCTCCCCCGAGAACTATCACGCCAAGTGAGGAAGATCATATGCAGAAAATGCTTGGGAGTGCCACCAGGCACACAGAGAATACAGCCTTGAACTTGGTTTTTTTGTCCATTTTAGATTGTGGATAAGAGGGCCAGAGCAATAACACAATGGATAGGGTGTTTGCCTTGCGGCAGCTGACCTAGGTTGGAGCCCTGGCATCCCATATGGTCCCCCGAGCACCGCCAGGAATAATTCCTGAGTGCAGAGCCAGGAGTAACCCCTGAGCATTGCCAGGTGTGACCCAAAAAGCAAAACAACAGTAACAACAACAACAACAAAAACAGACTGTGGAGAAGGATTTGATTTATTTTCATGTGGCCCAGGTAGAGGCAAGGGTATCAGTGGGTGAGGGTGGTGGTGGTCGTGTGGAGGGTGGGACGGTGAGGTGGGACACTGCTTATTTACATGGGTTCTCCCCTTTCTCTTGCTGTGTTACCCTTTGCAAATTCTTTAACCTCTCTGTTGCTTTCCTTGTCTCTAACACCAGTACAATTTAAACAGCCTTCTGCTGGTGAGGGGCCAAGGGTTGAATGAGACGCTACAAACAATCCTTGAAGGTCTCCAGCACATGGGTAAGAGGGGACAGTTTCCCAGGTTTCTTTCAGAGCATCCTATTCTTCCCCATGGTTTTCCAGGTGAGGTGAGCTTCCCACGTGGGGGGACACTGAGGCTTGGGAGGAATGTGGCTCCCTGCCATGGGGAGAGGAACAGAGTGCTGTTCCCCTCCATGGTTGGTGCTTGGGTACTGACACAGGTTCACAGACAGCCCGAAAAAGGGAGTTTACAACCCTCTCAGCTGTCAGAGCCTCAAGGACACGAAGGGACTGTCTGAGTCAATTCTTCTCTGTGTCACCAGCGTCTGAAGTCGGACAGTGCTGTGAGTCATTCTTCACGCCCACCCAGCGTGGAGCAGGTGGGCTCACAGCCCGCTGCTGTCTCTGTAGCTGCCTCCCCAAGCACAGGGCATAACAACTCTGGGATGATTGGTACCTTCCTTCCCCCCTATTGGACACCGATTCCTAGAACTCCCCAAGGGGCTAACCTCTAATTTCAATATGTTAATGTGTGGATTCTAATGGCATATTTATTGCTTATGTAGATGCTAGTTATTTACATGGAAAACTGATTTATCTATTAGATAATTAGTAAACTTCAATAATTGCAAAAACCTTTTAGCAATCAGTTGACATTTAATTAACATACAATAACTGTCTTATTAAATCTACATTAAATGCCTATTGGAGTTAATTAAAACTCATACCTATGACTCCGCATTCATTGGGAATCCTCATTAAAGACCACCAGGAAGTGTGCAGTTGGGAAAACACCCCACGGTTTGGCATGGAGTTGCTTGAACAGGATTCCAACATGTACCCCCTGTCTCTGATGGACTAAAACAATGGCACGCAAGTCGGGAGAGAGTTCACCTCCTAGCAGCATCCAGTCTGGTGGGGACTGTGGCGATGAATCTATCTCTTGGCACAGACAGATGAGGCTCTGTTGTGTGACAGGTGAGGAGCAGTAGGTCGAGCCCAGAGCAGGAGGACTTGAGTTGTCCATGGTGATAGACATACAAATGCTCTAAGAAATGGCCATATGACCCCATATGACCCTAGTGATTGAGGTCTTGCTGGACTTCCTGGACTCCAGAGAGACACTGCGTTGAATGCTTTGCTTCTGTTCTTTCCTTTGAGTGTCATAACCAAAGCCTGAGTAGGGCTGATCTCCGTTTCACAGGCAAGGACACAGAAACTCCCACAGGTAGAGGGTCTTGCTCATTCTCATGGGTCTGTATGAAGTGGATCTGAACTCTGACCCAGAGACTCCAAAGTCTTCCCATGTTCTTATATGACAGACTGCCTGTCTCGCTGGCTAGGGCCCTGTGGCGTGCTGAATGGCGGGGTCAGGAAGGCGCCATCAGTGCCATGGACACCCAAGGGAAAGCGCTGGACCTGGGCCAGAACCTAGCTCTTTGCTGGAGAAAGAAAAGAGGCATGATTGCCAGTGGTCCTTCCACCCGGCCCTCTGAGCTCTTTTGGTTTTAGAATCACAACAAGGTAACACAGAAGGACAATAGAATTATCACGTATTGAAGAGGTTGAGAAATTATTGCCAAGGACCCCACGTGCACATGTATGTTACCAGACCTTGATGAGAAGCTGGCATTTTTCAAAGCACATTCCAAAATAAAATAGTGTTCTGGGTGTGGCAGGGGCAGGGAAAGGCTTAGGGAGGGGTCAGGGACTAGGCAGTTTCCTAATCTTATCAAACCCAACAATGCTCCCTTTCTTCCTAACAGAGCACCTAGCATGGAGCTTCTCAGAGTGCTCCAACCACCTGCATCAGAGTCACCCAAAGGGCCTCTTGGTCCCCCCACCTGGCAGTATCTGGGAGAGGTCCCTGAGACGGTCACTTCGTCAGGCCCACAGGAAGACTCTAGCACTGCCAAGATTGCGTCACAGCTTCTTTGGAAGGACTCAGGCTCTGAGAAACATCCTCTGAAAATTCTGTGGCAGAGTGAGTGTCTTTTTCTTTCTTTGTTCCCCCATCGGAATGAGAAACAATTGACAGAAATAATTGACAGGCATCACTGTGTAAGTCGGATGCAGCGACTTGTATCAATGGTGCAAGGATGACTGCAGGAGACTGAGTGGCCATCTGTCTTCTCACATCGATACTGTAGAAAGAAAAGGAAAGGAAAAAGAAAGGCAAATATTTCCCTGGGGAATGAGAACTCTCAGGAGGTTCTGAATGACTTTCTCAGAGCAGTGTTAGCTGAGGCAGGTCTAAGTCAGTCTTTAACATCCAGGAAATCTTAAGTTGACATTATTTTTGTCACACACTACAAACTTATATCTGGGAAATCGTAAGTTGACATTGTTTTTGTCATATACTACAAACCTACTTTGCTGTTGAACTCAGAGTCAAAGACGGATGGATGGTCTCCATCAGGGAGACTGAAAGCCCCACACAAACCTGTGGAGGGAAGCTCGGGAAACTGCCGGGGGAATTCCCATACTCCTAACTGTGGGACTCTAGAAGGCCCTCTAGCCCATGTCTCCCTCTGAGCTCAGCGAACATCCGGGGTTTTGCAGAGACCTCCGATACTGTGGGGAAGACCAGAACAGTAGCCCTGCCCCTTCTTTGTCTAGGATGGTCATACCAGAATCTATTTACTTTTTCTGCACAAAAACAAGATGCCAAAGCAAGTTTGTGGACCACAGATACTATTTCTTCATTTGCCAGAAGCAGGACCAGGGGCCCAGAGAGGACCAGAGTTTTCTCCGTGGCTGCCCGCAGGCCGGTGGCAGAGCAAAAGGGGCTTCCTGGCCAGTGCTTGGCTCAGCTCCTTGAGCCGCGTCAGCCTGTTAAAATGCAGCCCACGGGCAGCAGGCGGTCAAAGTCGGCTGTAAGTCAGAGGCGCACCCGAGGAGCGCCTGCTCGTCCTCCTTGGGGCTGACCTCCCTCCCTGGCCTCCCGTCCCTCTCGCCTGCCTTTCCCCAGCACCTAGCATATGTATGAAGGGGAATCAAACGCTGCCGGACTTGACAGAACTGCTGAACTAAGAGCCGTCCTGCGTCCTCTGCTGAAGGACATCCCTTGTCAAGATAAAGCCCCGTAAACGCTCCTCCGCGGGAAATCAGGCTTCCAGGGGGGCAGCATGTATATTCATGGGGGCTTGGAGTCTGCCCATTGCCCACCCCCCCCCCCCAGCTCCCGGCTGGCCAGCTGACCAGCCTGGAGCCTGTTTGGAGGGAGGGGCTCCCACCTCCTATGGGGGCCCTGCTCCGTCCCTTCACCCTCCTCCTGTTGGATCTCTCCTCACACTCCAGCACCGGGAACCTGGCACTCACAGACAGCAAAGTTCCAGCCACAGTGTCCAGGCCCTGAGTGACAACCTGGCTACCCTCTGTGACTGCTCTTGGAGGTGCTTTGTGCTCACCTCCAGCCCTGTCAGGTGCCTGTCCATTTGCAGGATCTGTCCCCTCTGCCAGGAATCCTCCCCCATCTGTCATCCCCCATTCTGTTCCATGGACGCATGGTCCCTGTAAGTCCAGTTCATTATTATACCTTCCTGGAGTCTTTAATGTCATCCCCGGTTGGCCACCAGAAAGCCTTCATCCATTCCACAACCCCCCTTATGCACTCAGCTGCTCCTGTCCCTATCTCTGGGCCCTCTCACCAAGAGCTCCTTGAGGCCAGCGAAGCCCCCAGGGCACAGCCTGGCCTGGCACGTGGAGGTTACTGTGCCCCATGTCCTGTGCCCGTCTCTATGTGTGCTGGTCCATGAGGGGTGCTCACAAAGCTCCATGAACCCAGCTTTCGGGGTCAGGAAAAAATCACTTCAGTTTGGAGTTTCTACCAAGACCTGGGGTTGGTGGTGACTCTTCTGAGCACCTTCCCTGATTTATCGGCGTCTACTCTGTATCTTTGCAAGATTAAATGTCTGTACCATATCCCTAGCGCCTAAGAACAATCAGCCACTTGGATTCATACCCACAGGACCCCGTTTGACCTGAATCATCTATTTAAACACCCTGCTTCCAAATACAGAGAGTATGACCATAAATTGTGAAATTTTAGGGGGGGACTCTATTCAGCCTTTAACACTGGGGTAACAAAGCACCTCCAAATGCAATGGCACAAGAATCTCCAGTCAAGGGTGCGGACAGCTTATCTCTGGTCTGTGGTGTCTGGGATCTCATCTAGGACAACTAAAAGTTGTGTGTGTGTGTGTGTGTGTGTGTGTGCATACACATTGCCAAGTTGGGGATTGAGCTCCCTGACAGCTAATTTGACTAACAGGGAACTGGAGCCTCGGGGACTGGGCTGAGCACAGGGCACTTCTTTCTAGCAGAAGGCCTCTTATCTGCGGCTCAGGGCTGAAGAGTCACAGAGCAACCCCTTTTAGGACCCGGAGTCACTGGCTTTGCGCTTTGGGGGTGAAGCAATCACAGGGCTAACAGATTCAAGGAGAGGGCGGTTCTGCCCACCAATGAATGAGGCTCCACTCAGCTGTAGATGAGGCTCCACCCACCTAAAAATGAGGCCCCACCCCCTCGGGGCTGAAGCTCCACCCAGCTGTGGGTGAAGCCCCACCCACTTATGGATGAGGCTCCGCCCAGCTGTGTATGCCGCTGTGACAAAGCCACACTGGAAAAAAAGTGTAGGGGCAGCAACAACATGACTGTGACCATCTTTCTGGAGAGTGCCATGTGCCAAGATTGAGCCTCAGATCTCAAAAAAGACACCTTCCCCTGCTCATTAGGGGGTCTGCTGAGGAAAAGTGCTGTCAGGGAAAGACAAGTTGGTACTCCTGTTGCATGGGATCACTTTTGGCATGTCCTTGGGGCTCAGAGGTTTTCTTCTTCTTTTTTTTTCCCTGCTTATCCATCGCGGCCACAGCACCTCTTTCCGGCTAGCTGCATGACTTTTTTTGGCAGAGCGCTCAGCAGAGAGCCTGGAGCCTGGGGAAAGCCACAGTGTTTGAGTTTCCTGTGGTTGAGCATTTAGAATCATCTGTTTGATCAGCATGCATTTCTCTTGCGCCTTCAGGGGACCCAACACTTCGTTTAGAACTTATCGATCACTTACATAGTAAACAGCGTTTGTGGATTTTGTCATTCAACAAACACCGTCATTGTTCAGTCATTCAACAAACACGGTTAGGGCATGCACCCCGGGCATCCACTCCCGGGAGAAGGGGCTCTTGGCAGAGAAGGCTGCTCCCCGGCTAATGCTGTGCTCAAGATGCATCAGGCAGAATTCTAATAGCATCCGTGTGTTTCATTTTGCCCATTACGACACCATTATATTTTAAAGCTTGTCTTTCTAACGCTCCTATTTTTCTTCTAGACTGCGCTCCTGTTATAGGGCCCCAGTTTCTCTAACCATTAGGAAGGTATTATAGTTACTGGAGATCCATCTATCATTTTATGAGCCTCTTTCAAGAGAGGAAATAACAGGTTGTTTCAAGTGCGAAGCACCGGCTCGTAGAGCCCCGTGGACCGGGCGCCCCGCTCCTAAGGGACGTGTCAAGCCGTGTTTATCTTTGACACAATAAGCAAAAGATCAGAAATGATCACAACAAATGGCAGAGCAAACAAGCATGCGCAGCAGAGAGCCCCTGCCCAAGGGTGGAGAAACTGGATCCACAGACACAAACTGCAGGCGGAGAGGGGAGGGGGCCGGATGCTCCGTGGCGCTCCCCGCTGGATGTGGCAGGTGTAGGGGTCGGGGCACCCATCTCTACCCTCAGCCCTTTGCACAAGGGAACCATGTCGGAATCCCTCCAGGGACTCTTCTCCCGTTTGTGCCTCTCCAACTTCTTTTCACTTAAGCCAAAGGTCCTTCGCTGTTTTGGGACTTGATTGGACCCCGATTTACCCCTGTGGCCTCCAACAGGGTCTGGCAGAGACCAGATGCTCCTTAAATGTTGCTTGATAGAGGGAATGAATGGCCTAACTCCTGCCACCTCTGCAGTGCCATCTGCGATTTCCTTCTCCCAAGCTCTTGGATGAGCAATTTTTTGTTCCTAGAATACAGCATGCTCTGCCCTTTCCTTTTTTTCTTGTGTTCTGCTTCCTAGGCTGGGACACTCTTAAACTTCCTTCTTTCTGGAAGCCTCCTTCATTCCACCTTCTGACCCTCCTACCCTGGTGGCACTTTCTCCAGCAGTTTCCACCTCCTCTGTTGAGATGGTCCCTGATCAGAAGTAAACTCTGGTTCTGCCTCAGGTGCTGAGTGGGGCTACTGGGGAATGCTGTGCCTAGTATGGCCATCTTCTCCCTTCCATGACAATTGTCTTGGAAGGGATGGATATTTTGCAGTCCCAAAGCAGTTAAGTAGGGACACCCCATTCTTCACACCCCTCTCTTCTTTTGCTCTGAAATGGAATGCAGGCTGCTGAGACATTAGACAGAGCCCCCTAACTGCTGGCCCTGCCCCAGAGGGAACTGAAGGCATCTCTCTGCATCTCCTGTTAAGAGCAAGAGGAGACTTACTGAGAAGTTTGGGAGGCTTGTTCTAGCCCCTTGCATTTGGTGATTAATCTGCTTTTCTCAAGAAGTTTTGCTACAGGGGCTGGAGCAATAACACAGTGGTTAGGGCGTTTGCCTTGCACACATCTGACCTAGGTTCGATTCCCAGCATCCCATACGGTCCCCAGAGCACTGCCAGGAGTAATTCCCGAGTGCAAAAAAAAAAATAAAAGAAGTTCGGCTACATAAGGCAGGAGTGGGTAAGGCATTTGTCCTGCACATGACCGACTTGGGTTCGATCCCCAGCATCCTATATGGTCCCCTGAACACGATCAGGAATGATACCTGATTACAGATCACACAGAACCAGGACTAAGTCCTTAGCACAGATGGGTGTGCTCCCAGTCAAAAAACCAAACCAAACAAACAAAAAAACCAAAAACCAAAAAACCCAAATAAAAGAACAACCAAGTATTGTCTACAAGACATTTCCCAAGCACACCAATACTGGGAGCCTGTGGGCAGGCAGTGGAGAGGTGGGAACGGGCCATGGCATTGTTAGGACTACCAGTTTCCTAGATTCAGTGCATTAGAACATAGATGGTCTTTGCTTGTGGGCAGAAAAGGTGTTACTCAGCACATGGCCTCAGGTTTACTAGCCAAGAGGAGAGGGAGAGGGCAAGCTTCCTCTTTCTCAGCCCTGCCATGGTGAGTTCTGTGGATCCCAGTTCCGATTTTCTCACGGGTCCTCTCTCCATCCCACTGTCCAGGCAAGCTTCAGTTCTCATCTTCCCACAGAGCCCCAAGCTCTTGGGCTGGTCTGTCCCCTCCTCTTGTATTCATGTGGCCAAACTTCCCTTACACAGGTTCATCATCTTCATCCCTTCTTAATGGTTCTTCTAAACCCCAGAAGCTCCTCTTTGCCTCCTGCTGGCTTCTGGAGGTCCCCACTCAGCACCTAACGTTCAAGGCATTTCTCTATAAAATTTTTGTTTCTTTCTATCACTAGATCTCAGCACATTTCAGAGACCCTCAGCCCCTTCTCTCCCATTTATACCCAGTACATATTGCACCCAAGTCTCTGCTCTATTTTTTCCCCTTACTTCAGCCAAGTGTCAGTACTCCACCCAAATGCCACCTTCTCCAGAGAGCCTACCTAGATTCTCCTCCTCTGAAGCCCAACAACTGCTTTGCTGTGTCTCTCTTGAGATTGCTCTTGGCTGGAAAACATAGCCCGAAAAGCAGGTTTAAATGCGTGTGGTTGATTTGGATCCAGGGCACAGTGCGCGGGTGCTGGAAGGGAAGCCAGCACTAGACTGAGCTGCGGAGTTGCCTATCTGCTGCCTCCGGCCTTGTTCCAGCACTTATGGGGTGAAGCGTTGAGAGGTTGACATCGAATCAGCCACCTCTCTTTCTGGGGTGGACACGTGGATCCCCAGTAGACTCCCTTTTCTTTCTCTCCCTGAGACCTCAGAGAGGACCAAGGCAGGAAGAGAGATGCAGGTGCTATAGCCACAGACCTGGCTTAGTCACATGGCACTTGGAAGGCAGGTCACAGATATGCAGAGCAGGTCACTGTGTGGCGGCCAGAGAGACATTTGCAAGTCTCACACTGGTGCCCCTCACATACTGCTTCTCCCAGTGACAGTTTTAATATACATACTGTTTTCATTGCCAAACCTGGGGATTCTTTGCAGACAGAAACTGTATTTTTAAATGTTTTTGAGGGGGGAGGCCTCCCTAACAGTGCTTGGCCAAGCAGTTCCAGGGATTGAACTCAGGGTCTTCCTTCCTTCCTTCCTTCCTTCCTTCCTTCCTTCCTTCCTTCCTCCCTCCCTCCCTCCCTCCCTCCCTCCCTCCCCCTCTCTCTTTCTTTCTTTCTTTCTTTCTTTCTTTCTTTCTTTCTTTCTTCCTTCCTTCCTTCCTTCCTTCCTTTCTTTTTCTTCTTTCTCTTTCTTTTATTGAATCACTGTGAGATACAGTTACAATCCTTTCATGCTTGAGTATCAGTCATACCTATTGATCGAATACCCATCCCTCTACCAGTGCACATTTTCCACCACCAATGTCCCCAGTATTCCTCACCCATTCTCAACCCTCCCCCTGCCTCTATGGCAGACAATTTCCCCCATTCTCTCTCTACTTTTGGGCATTATGGTTTGCAACACTGAGAGGCTATTACATTTGGTCCTTTATCTACTTTCAGCACACGTCTCCCATCCCGAGAAATCGCTCCAACCATCATTGACTTAGTGATCCCTTCTCCATTCCGGTTGCCTTCTTCCCAAGCTCATGAGACAGGCTTCCAACTATGGAGCAATATTCCTGATTCTTGTGTCTACTGTCCTTGAGTGTCAGTCTCATATTATGTTATTTTATATTCCACAGATGTGAACTCAGGGTCTTTCTTGATATGCAAGGTGTATGTTCCTGCCTGCTGCAGAGCCGCCCTGCAGCCCAGAGCTGTATCCCCACAACGGGTGTGGGAACCGATGCATGGAAGTGCTCTCCTGTAGCGAATGAATGAATGAATTGAAAAGGTTCAAATGATTGTTGTCAATTCGCCCACAGGCAAACCTCCTTCAGTGTGAAATACGAAAGAAGGGGAGGCAGGGAGCACCATCCAGAGAAAAACCTGAGCAAAGCAGCAGCAGCAACAAGTCTTTCACCTGGCAGGTGTGGAAGCATCCTTTGTATGAGTTCAGTTCATCATAGCCACAACTGGATGAAGAATTAGCATTGTTTCCCCCATTTCACAGATGGAGAAGCAGAGGCAGAGTGAAGTTAAACAATGTTATCAAGGTCCCAAAGTCAGGAGGGAGCAGGGGTCTGAGGGCTCCCTCCACATGATACCCAGGGCAGAGAGGTCTGTCTAGATCGTTCTTGCTACTCAGATCCTAGAAGCTGGTCACATAGGGGGCTCATTAGGATTTAGTTTTATTATAACTTTTGATAAAAGTCCATAAGTATATTAGCTCCAGTTTAAAGGAGAGAGCACAAAGTGTGCAATTTATCTGCTAAGACTCTCTCCTCTCTTCCTCTCTTTCTCTCTTCTTGTAACCAATAAAGAAAAGAGAAAACGGATTTAAATAATAGGCAAGGGAAAGTCATAAGAGAATAAATACAATCAGGAAGGAAATAAAATCTGTAGTTATAAACAAAGACACAATAATGTGAAAACAACACTATGTTCCCCACGCCCCCCCCTCCCTAGTATATGCCAGCTTCCCACTGTGTGATTCTGTGATTGAAATGAAGCCCAGGTTGGCCAACACCCCAGGGAACAGGGGCCTCCATTCCCAGCTGCCGTGGTTCTCCAGGGTAATTGGGTAATATATATTCGAAGCCTTAAAGGTTTGCCTGTACTTTGATCCAGCAGTTTCTTCTGGAACAGGTCCTAAAGAAACAGCCAAGGATGTATGCAGAGATTTAATTACAAGTGTCTTTATTAAAACAGTGTTGATGGTGGTGAACAAGTGAAAGCAGTCTCAATGTCCAACAGCCAGCTGCTTACTTATCAAGTGGATTACTAGGCGAGTCATTAAGGATGATGTTGTGGAATAATATTTAATGGCACGGAAAGATGGACACGATAAAGTCTTCAGCGAGAAAAGCGAGTACAGAGCAGATGATGAGCGGAGGCGATAATACTTGTACATAAACAACTCAAACACAAGTGCTCAGAAGGATTCCCATTAGCCCAGCCCCGCAGGAGGAAGGAAACAGATTCCCAAACCTGAATGTCTGGATGCAAACCCAAGTCTGCTGAGAATGGGCTCTGAGAGCTTTGGCAAATGCCTTGCTCTCTGTTGCATCCGTTTTCTCATCTGTAAATTGGAGATTTCTCACAGCACCCACCTAGATAAGTCAGCATTCAAAGGGCAGAGGAGGGCCTCGCCCCTTGTAGGCAAAATGTGATGCAAACTCTCTCAGTGTTTCATTGGAAAGCAGGTGAAGCCTGTGGAAAGAGCAATCCATTTACTTGTGCCAAGAGGCGTGGCCCATCCTGATTAGTGAATGACAGGAAGGGTTTCGGCAGGCTGGAGAGGGAGCAGTTTGGAGATGCACCTGGCCCAACTTTCCCCAGGGGAACAGGCTTCCTCTGAAGCCAACTGGGAGAGGAAACCCCTTTAGCCATTTGGGGCCTCGAGATGCCTTGGATATAGGGGCACTGCCAGTCTCTCCATGTTGAGGTGGGTTCTTGTCTTCCTCTCTCACTCAAAGCTCCCCTGGCCAGGCCTTCTCAAGGACTGCATGTACACTACATCCGAATTTTTCTGAACAAAGCAATTTGCCCGGCAAGTTTCGGGACAGAAAGGCAAGTTTTAAGAAGCTGGCATGATTTTATAGAGGTGAATTGTGTGAAATAAGATGGTTCTGTTTCGACAAAAGGTTCTGCAGAACCAAAGCTTTGGAAATACACTTGTCCTATGAAATTCTAGATTTTAGAGCCAAGGATAACTGTTCAAATTATGCAATGGCGAGGTGGAGAAATGTGAGCAAGCTACTCACAAGTCTTACCTAGGAAGTTCTGACTGAATGTTATGAGGCCTGAAGGTACTCCCAGGCGAGCACTTGAGGGCAAAGTTACAACCTTGGTTCTGAAGTTAAGGGAAGTGAAGGGAGCCACATCACAGGGAGTGAATGTTTTAATAGGTAAATCTAAACTAGAACTAAAGTGGGGACCAGAGAGCTAGTACAAGGGTTAAGGTGTGCCCTGCATTCAGTTGATTCTGTCACCCGGAACTGCCAAGAGTGACCTCTGAGCACAGAGCCAGGAATAGCCCCTGAGCACTGTATGTGACCCAGCTGCACTGCAACCTCCCCCCAAAATGAGAACTGAAGTGGGATGCCTAGAGGTGGTGAGTTTCCTGTTACCAGGGGAAAGCAAGCTAACTCTGAAGAACTTAGGGAAAGGTACAGCTAATTAACTTAACGTCTGAATTCTCTTTCAACTCTCTTTCTTTCAACTTGGAGATTTCACCGTGCCATGATATTTCATATTATTAAAAAATAATTACTTTCATAATGAATTACTTTAAAGATGTAGAAGTGAAGGTAAAATATGATGGAACATGTCTACTTTAGCAGCTAAATATGAGATCAGCATTGAGCTGTATCTGCGTCAATCTTCTTTTTCTTAGGAAGAAAAATCCCAAACCTAGCAAAGTCCCCACTTTTGCAGTCCTCCTCAGAGGTGACCATGAGCTTCAAGTATTTTTTAAAAAGTTTATGGTGTACCAGATTTTAGGCCTTTGATGAATTTGTAAAAGGTAAAGGTAAAGGCCCTCCCGTTGATCGTCGATTTGCTCGAGCGGGCCCAGTAACGTCTCCATTGGAGACTTTGTTGTTACTGTGTCTGGCATATCGAATACTCTCGGTAGCTTGCCGGGCTATGAAACTATAAATAACATGTAATATTGTCTTCTGTGTTCTTAAAATTAATATCAATGGCACCACACTGTACATAGCCTTTTGCAAATGCCATTTTTTATTTAATGTGATTTTTTGGGGTCTTTTTGGGTCATACATGGCGATGCTCAAGAGTTACTTCTGGCTCTGCACTCAGGAACTTCTCCTGGCAGTGCTCGTGGTACCATATGGAATGCTGGGGATCAGACTTGGGTCGGCCAAGTGCAAGGCAAACACCCCTCCCCATGCACTGTCGCTCTGGCCCCCAGTGTGATGTTTTTTGTGACTTAGCTCATGTTGAAGCACAAGAACTCAGACCATTTATGTCAACAGCTGTGTAGTGGTTCACTGCATGACTGAATTACACTTTATTTATTCTCTATTCTTGGGCACTTAGGTTGCTTCCTAATTTTTCTCTCTCAAACTATTTATAGATGAAACTGCTGAATCATTTTATGTGTACATCTTCAACTTTACAGATGTGAGCAGTCTTCAAAGTGGCATGCCTGGGAATGGCTTCATCAACAGCAAACATATTCCCCACTATCCCTCCTACCCCTCCCAGCCTCCAAAATATGTAGCCTATCAGTCAGTCACTTCACTTTTTGCCAAACTGATAAACATGAAAAGTTATCTTTGGATTGTTTGCATTTGGTCTCTGTTTCCCGCTATCCCGCTATTATACTTATCAGGGCCTTCTTTGTTCTTTTAGTGGTTTTAAAATTAAACAATTCCCCACTCCATCTCTCTCTCTCTCACTTCCTTTCTCCCTCTCTCCCTCTCTTTCTCTCTCATTGCTATTGCAATGACTAAGGTTGTGCCCACTGAGTTCTGGTGTTTTCACACCTACTTGCCAGAATAGCGGGCATACTCTTAGGTTGTGGTACTTGTACACTCTTGGCTGTAGTGTACAAGACACCACACTATGGCGCCTCTGAGGTCACACTTACTGCATGTCAGAGGTGTAAGAGACCAAACTTGTAACTTCATGTTTTCTAGGCGAGCATGTGCTGTGCCACTGAGCTATCCTCAGGGCCCTCATCTTTGTTGTTATTGACTTTCAGAGATATACTTCCAAGATTTCATTATTACCTATGATATTTGCTAATGATGTTTTGATAGATAACTCTTCTCAGCCTCAGGCTTTCTTTATAGCTTATTAAGAGTTTTCTTTTTCTTTTTTTAAATTATGTACAAATTGAGTGCTGCTGAATTTGGTCAAATCCTGTTTCTAAATCTATTGACATCATCACATGGTTTTTATTTTAAATTCTGAACATGGTGAATTAAAATGATTGGGTACTTTCCTTTCTTTGCTTTAGTTCTTTTTGAAACAAGTAAAATATATCAGAGAGAATTGAAGCTCTGTATGCTCGATCTTATTTTTTCCCTCCCTCCCTGGAGGCAAATACCACCCTAAATTCAATGTTTATCATCCTCATGCATATTTTCATACTATTGCTACATATGTATGTATCGTAAACAATATGTGGTGTTGTTTTGCATGTTTCCAAAGTTTATATAAATGGTGTCATACTATGCATATTCTACAATTTGCTTTTCCATTTTGATACTTGAAGCTCTAGTTCATTTTAGTTGCTGGAAGACCTTGCATTGTAATGCAATATAATTACATTACTACAATTTATTTGTTCCATGTTTTGTTCAGGAGCACTGAAGGTATTTCTAATTTTCAGCTATTTCAAAGGTGTGAATAGAGTTGTTTTTGTGTTTTTGTTTTTGGGTCACACCTGGCAGTGCTCAGGACTTACTCCTGACTGTGTGCTCAGGGATCACTCCCGGTGGGTTTAGATAACCACATTGGGTGCCAGGGTTTGAACCCAGGTCAGCTGTGTGTAAGGTAAGCTCCTGACCTGCTGTATTATGGCTCCGGATGCAGAGATTCCTAAAAAGGACCCCTGCACAATGGAAAACTTTTTTGTGAGGTCATAGGCCATGCACTTCTTCAAGGGTCTTGAACAGGGCCAATCTACCTCCTACACCTGTCCCAGAGTATAAACAAAGTGCTGCTTTCCACTCCCATCAAGACCTGGTGTTGGCAGGCTTTTAATGTTCAATGCTCTGATGGCTATGAAGTAATATTTCATTATTGTTTGAGCTTGAAGTTCCCCAATTTGATAGCAAGAGAATCTTATATACACATATATGTATATACACACGTAGTTACATTGCTGTTCATATCTTTTGATTTTTTTTTACTGATTTGAAGACTTAAAATATACACAAGGGATTTGGGAGAGAGTTGAAGGGGCCAGGATATGTGCATCGTATGCTTTGAAGGCCTGAGTTTGGTCCCTAACACTGAATGCTCCCATCCCCTCTGCCCCAGTATCACCTGGTATAGCCCTGTTGGGCCCTAGCACCACTGAATCCAAGGGGGACAGCCACTGAATCACCAGGTTTAAGCTCTAGGTCTAAGTAGCAAAGCCACATTGCTAGGTGAGGTCCTGCTTCCTATACATTTTACCTATCTATAAATTATTTGATAACATATTATATTACATATATTTTGGTTGATCCTATATATTTATATATGCGTATACACAGATCGATTCCTCCGCCCCTCTCGGAGAGCCTGGCAAGCTACCGAAAATATCTCGCCCACTCGGCAAAGCCTGGCAAGCTACCCGTGATGTATTCGATATGCCAAAACACAGTAACAAGTGTCACAATGGAGACATTACTGGGCCTGCTCGAGCAAATCGATGAACAACGGGAGTGACAGTGACAGTGATACACAGATATTCTGAATTCATTAAAAAAAATTCTTCTGGTCTGTGACTGAAACTTCAAACAGGTATATTCAAGTACAGTTACAGAGTAACTGCTGCTGGAAATCAACATTGAATGGGAGAAGTAGAAAGTTGCCAACTCCAAATAGCAATCCTAATAACAATCCCTTCCTAATAATAAGCACTTTCTCACTCCTGGAGGCAACTCCTAACTTGGATTTTTATAGATCACCTCCTCGCTTTTTAAAATGTACTTTAACTTCCTTTGTATGATAGGTTACCCTAAGTAGAGTAAGTTACTCTTGCCCACTTGTGAACTCTACATCCATGCAATCATTTTGTAGTTTTTCTCTTTTGTCCTCTTTCTTTGACTCCACCGATGTTTGTAAGGTTAATTCTCGTGATGTGTAATTACAGCTCCTTGTTTTCTCTGCGGATGGTATTTAATCACAATTGATTCATCCTGGCGTTGACTTGCACTTTCCCCTCAGGGTTTTGAATGTTCCATAGACGATCACTGCAAACATTCTCATACCAAGCCTTCGGTGCGCGTGCCCACGAGTCTGTGAGACTTTACCTGGGAGAGGAATCCCTCCGTCCTTAGGGATGCAGAGCCGTGGACCAGGCAGCAGCTGACTGAGTGTGCCAAATGGTTTCCAAAGTGGCTGTTTTAGCTTGCCTTTCATGTTGCGTATGACAGCTATTGTTCAACAAAGTCTTTAATTAAAAACCAGTCTAATTTATCAAGTCATCTTTTCTTAGAGTGCTTTTCTGAGAAATCCTCTGTACCCTGAAGCCATTTTCTTATTTTCCCTAAATGGTTTACAGGTTTGCTTTTTCTGTTTAAGATTTTAACCTACCTGGAAAGAATTTTTAAGTATGATGACATATTAAGTGTCTAGTTTAAAAATATTTTTTCAATCAGGGTGACCAGTTGTCTCAGCATTGTTTATGGAATATTTCATACATTCCTACTGATTTGCGACATAACGTCTCACAAATCAAGTCTCCGTTTAAAGGTGGAATTTTTAATTGAAGAGAGTTTACTTTTGTTTCCCACTTAATTTCTTTCATGGTTTTATTTATCAGGTTTCCAATTTCTTTTTCAGCTAATTTAGATAATTTTTAATTTTTAGAAAGAGAAATTTTTTTTTGTTTTCAAATTTAAAACCCAATACTGAGAAGCATTCCAGCTGATTTTGAAGTTTATGCTTTCATTCTATCCCCTCTTTATTCCTAGTTTTGAATATTTATGCTTTTTTGGTTTCTTTGTTTATTCTTCATGGAAATTTATTTTATCACAGTTTTAAAGAAAAATAGCTTTTGTCTTTATTGATCCTTTCTATTGTTTTCTTGTTAGTTCATTAATTTCTAGTCTTAATTTTAATATTGCCTGTCTTGTAGCTTGTTTCTGTTTATTATCTTTTTATTGGATCTCAAGGTGAGGAACACCATTGTTTTATTGGTGCGTTTGCAGTTAGAGATGCTCTTCTAAGTACCTTTCTAGCTCCCTAGTTTTAAGACCTTTAATGGCAGTTCATGCTAAATATTTTGCAATTTCTATTGTTGTGCCCTTTTCCACAGTGATTGCTTAGTAATGCACTTTAAAGTTTCCAGTATGTCGGTTTTATTTTATTTTGAATTAATTTTTGTGTTTGTTTTCTTAGTTTCATTGTCATCAGGGAAATGATCTTTACAATACTGATTCTTTGGTGTCTCCTGAGATTCCTCTGTGCCTGCATATTTATATGTGGTCATTTTTAGGTAGATGATTTGTACATACTAGCAAAGAATGTATTTCCTCTATTTATTGGTTGAAGATTCTATATACATTTATTAGAAAACATGTTGAGTTGTTCAAAACTTTGAAAATATTTGTTTTCTTGATAATTTCTAAAGTGTACTTGTGAAAATCTTTTTGGGGGGATAATTTATTCATTTTGTATTTGAGATCTTATCAGGTGGCTACAAATTCATAATAGCTATATTTCCTTGATAGACTATTTTCTTTATGCAATAGTTAAATGTAGGATATATAATAGTCTACCTTAAATTTTATTATTTCTGCTACTATATTGCTACTGTGGTTTGTATTCTTGTGGTTGGTAATTGCTTGGTATATCTTTCCAATGTCTTCATTTAGCATGTCTAACTCTTATTTCTGGTATATCTCTTGGATTTAAATATAATCTTACAATAGCTTTGTTTTAGCAAGCAGACTTCTTTTTTTTTTTAACATTTTTACATTTGTCTTAAAAATTAGAGGTTGAACGCCCTCTCTTCTCTGGAAAGAAGGATGGCGGCCGCATGGGAGCCTTGTGGACAGCAGGTATGAGCCGGGGGTGTGGGGGCGACTAAAACCTCATGGGAAGGGGGGCGTTCTGGTCCGTCCTTCATGCCCTACCGAGGTCACCAGTTGCCCCCCACGAGCGGCTCTCCAGCACGGCCACAGCCCCAGTGTTGCCCCATTCCTTCTGGAAAGCCCCAGAAGCACAAGGGCTTAATGCAGAACCCAGCAGCTTGGAGCAGAAAAGTGAAAGGACTATGCATTAATCCAGGCAATCATTTCTGCCCAGAGGGGAAAGGGTGTTGCTCCCTTCCGCCCTCCTCCCTCTGGAAAGAAAGATGGCGGCCACATGGGAGCCTTGTGGACAGCAGGTATGAGCCGGGGGTGTGGGGGTGACTAAAACCTCATGGGAAGGGGGGGCGTTCCGGTCCGTCCTTCACGCCCTACCGAGGTCACCGGTTGCCCCCCACGAGCGGCTCCCCAGCACAGCCACGGCCCCAGAAGCACAAGGACTTAATGCAGAACCCAGCAGCTTGGAGCAGAAAAGTGAACGGACTATGCATTGATCCAGGCCATCAAGTCTGCCGGAGGGGAAAGGGTGTTGCCCCATTCGCCCTCTCCTCTCTGGAAAGAAAGATGGCGGCCACATGGGAGCCTTGTGGACAGCAGGTATGAGCCAGGGGAGTGGGGGCGACTAAAACCTCATGGGTCGGGGGGCGTTCCGGTCCGTCCTTCACGCCCTACCGAGGTCACCAGTCGCCCCCCGCGAGCGGCTCTCCAGCACGGCCATGGCTCCAGAAGCACAAGGACTTAATGCAGAACCCAGCAGCTTGGAGCAGAAAAGTGAACGGACTATGCATTGATCCAGCCCATCAAGTCTGCCGGAGGGGAAAGGGTGTTGCCCCATTCGCCCTCTCCTCTCTGGAAAGAAAGATGGTGGCCACATGGGAGCCTTGTGGACAGGAGGTATGAGCCGGGAGTGTGGGGGCGACTAAAACCTCATGGGAAGGGGGTCGTTTCGCTCCGCCCTTCACGCCCTACCGAGGCCACCGGTTGCCCCCCACTAGCGGCTCTCCAGCACGGCCACGACTCCAGAACACAGAAACCAATTTCTTAACTATCTGACTTTCAGTAGAAATACTTCCAGGGTCAATAGGTAAAATAGCAGAAATCCAAAACCAACATTTAATTCTTGAACCCAGCTGTAGAAAGCAAATCACTTCACAATGCTTTTTCAGCATGTCTGATTTGGGGGGGGGGTAAACTCTAAATAATAGTGGTGAATCTTTTATTGAAACAATGAATCTAATCAAAGCAGATAGAGTGTTAACTAGAATTCATCTGCCTCACAGGGACGGGGAGGGGTGGGGGGTGGGGTTTTATTGGGGTTCTTCATGGTAAAAAATAAGTATTGGTAAAGGGAAATGTGTTTGATATTTGCATGACTGAGACATAAACCTGAAAGCTTTGTAACCTTTCCCACAGTGATTCAATAAATAAATAAAAAAAAAATTAGAGGTTGAAGCAATTTTAGAGTGAGACACACTCCCACCCTCACATTCACAGTGTCACAAAGGGTAGAATGGACAGCAAGTGTAAGGCTCCATAAAGACAGTGTTATGACTCACAGGTCCACTGATTTTGCCTTTTGGTGTATTTCCACATATACAGTATAGTTATTTATGCTCTGAACAAGTCCATTGAAGAAAAGAAAGAAGGACTTTATCTACGGGCTCCATGCTATGTTCTGTTTCTAATCCGTCAAAATATGTCTCTTGAAGATTTTAATTCACCTGAACTTCAGGTTGAGTTACCTTGCCCTTGTACTGTGGGATGCATGGGAATGGGAAGTCAGCTGGGTGGGAGAAGGCAAAGAATGGATAGTATCTTGGGGCTATAGACCCCTACAGAGATGGTTATCACTCGGCATTACAAGTATTTGGAACCAAGGGAAGCCAAGAGAGTTGGGTGGTGTATATAAGAGGCAGCTTATACATAATTCCCTGTCACTATTTGGATATTTGTAGTTTCTTTTACATTGCTGGGGATTGAACCATCCAGGCCCTCACATACCCCCTACTCTGAGGTTCTTTTTATTTTTTTTCACTAGCTTATTTTGTGTTATATATTTTCTATCCTTTGCTTCATTCATTTCTTTTTCCTGCCTTCTGTTGAACTGGAAAAGTTTTCTGCATCTTTCCTCTTGCCCCAAACTTTCCCTGCCTCTGGCAATTTGGAAAAATAGAGCTTATTTTTATGATGGTTATTCTTGAATTTGTATCTACTTCATTTACTTCTTGCTGATTAATTAATTTGTACATACATGCATTATACTGAACTACACATTTTTCTAATAGCTTAAAAAGTCATTGAATATTTCTAACTCTTCCAAAACAAGTCCTCCTTCCAATCTGGTAATAGTTGCCTCTAATGGTGGCTTGCCTATGTATGACTAAAAAAAAAGTTCTCTTTTTCAGTTAATTAAATTTACTGGCACACTTTAATTCTTAACTCATTAGTTTCTTTCTAAATTCTTGCTAAAGTATATTGTTGGCTAAAGACTTTGCTAAAATATACCCTATTAAAGTTTGTTTTCTCAATAGGACTGTGGCCTGGTGATGCTCAGGAATAGCTCTCGATCTGTACTCAAGAATCACTCCTGGCAGTGTTTGGGGGACCATATGGGATCCTGGGTCAGCCATGTGCAAGACAAATGCCCTCCCCGCTGTACTATCTCTCTGAAGTTTTTGACTTAGAAGATTATATTTTACAGAAACAATGGGGAAGAAAGCTCACTGATCCCTCCTGTACCGAGACAGCTTTCATAACAGCATTATTAGTATTATCACACTAATGTATTAGTGTGATACCTTAGTTAATGTACCAGTATTAACATATAACTTCTGATACCTCACACTTTATTCAGAGTTTGCTTTTTATTGAAGTAATATCGGGTTATAGCATTTTGTGGGTATCAAGACTTTCATTTTACTTTGTTTTGATTTTGGACTCCTCAGCAGTGCTTGGGGGCCTGGGAGCCACCCCTGTCAAATCTAAGACAGCTGTGTGGGTCTCACAATTCAGGGCTCTTGCGTGCCTGAAAAAAATTCCACTTGGTTGTAATGTACAAATCTGTGCATTGTTGAATTCAAGTTTG
Source organism: Sorex fumeus (assembly GCF_029834395.1). NCBI lineage: Eukaryota > Metazoa > Chordata > Mammalia > Eulipotyphla > Soricidae > Sorex > Sorex fumeus. The sequence continues at coordinate 53,204,604 of NW_026606104.1, forward strand.
TCAGTATTTTACTGGGGAGTTTTGTGCCTCTGTCCATGATATTGGTCTCGAGGCTTTCCCTCTCTCTCCTCCCCTCCTCTCACATCCCTTCCCCTTCCTTCTCCTTCCCTCCTCTTCCCTCCTCTGCCCTCCTTTCCTCTCCCTTCCACTCCCTTGCCCTCTCCTTTTCCTCTCTCCTCTCCTTTTGTTTTTATACATGGGTGTGCTCAGGGCTTACTCCTGGCTCTGTCTCAGGGAGCACTCCTGGTGGTGTTCAGACATGACATGGTGCTGGGATTTGCACCTGGTCACCTCATGCACTGTAAGCATCTTACCAGCTTTCCTCTCTTTGGCCCTAGAACTTTTCTTTCTTGTAATGTCATTGTCCAATTTTGATATTAACGTAAAGGCTGACTTCGAGAATAAGCTGAGTAGTGCTTCTGCTTCTCTTTCCTGGAGAAGATTATAGAGAATTTATATAATCGATTTCATAAAGATTGGTGAAACTTGGCAATAAAACTATTTGAGCCTGTTGTTATATTTTTTGAAGAGTATGAATGATTTTATTTGTTTTTTTTTTATTTGGAGGGGGCACACCCGGCAGTGCTCAGGGTTTACTCATGGCTCTGTATTCAGAGATCACTCCTAGAGAACCTAGGGGGACCATTGGGGTGCTGGGGATTGAACCTGGAATTGGCTGCAGAGGCAAGGGCCCTACTCACTATGCTGTTGCTCCAGCCCCAAAGAATATGAATAAGGGTAAAGGTAAAGGCCCTCCCGTTGATCGTCGATTTGCTCGAGCGGGCCCAGTAACGTCTCCATTGGAGACTTTGTTGTTACTGTGTTTGGCATACCGAATACATCACAGGTAGCTTGCCAGGCTCTGCCATGCGGGCGAGATACTCTCGGTAGCTTGCCGGGCTCTCCAAGAGGGGCGGAGGAATCGAACTCGGGTCGGCCATGTTGGCCGCTTGTAAGGCGAATGCCCTACCCTCTGTGCTATTTCTTTAAAAGATTTAGATCTATTCAGTATTCTCCCTTTGTGAACTTAGTTCATGTCTTTTAAAGAATTTTCCCATTTCATCTAAGTTGTCTGTACAAATTTGTTAACAATTTTCTCTTATTATTTTGTGGATGTTCATGAGATCAATAGTGATGTTCAATAGTGATCAATAATAATCTTTCACTTCTAATATTACTAATTTGTTTTCTATCTCTTTTACTCCTGGGTAGCCTGACTAGAGCTTTATCAATTTTTTGGTTATCTTTATTTTATATTTTTTATTCGTAAGAAATACATAGTGTGTTTTAAATCACTTACATTTAAATTTTCTGAAACCACCAAGTTTTCACATTAAAATTGCTTTCAACTTTATTGCTACATAATTGACAAATAAAATGTATTTATTTAAGATATACAATGTGATGTTTTGATAGATGTATACATTATAAAATGATTACCACAATAAAAACTTTAACAAACTTATTACCTCATATAGTTGTCACTTATGTATCTGTGTGTGTGTGTGTGTTGGAAATACTTGTGATTTATTCTTTGACAAATTTCAAGTACACAATACATTATTATTGACTATAATTACCAAACTGTATATTAAGTTTCCAGAATGTATTCATCTTATGACTGAAAACTTTTACCCTCCAGTCAATATCTCTTCCCCCCCTCCCACCCCAGCCTCTGGTAACCACCATTTTGTTCTCTGTTGTTACACATTTGGCTTAAAAGTATTCCACATATAAGTGAGGTAATACAATATTTGTCTTTTTGTGTCTTATATTATTTAGTGTAAGAGCCTTCAAATTCATCTGTGTTCTGACAAATGCCAGGATTTCTTTCCATTTTGTTAAAGGTTAAATAATATTTTCATGTACATGTAAGCCATGTTTTCTTTGTTAATTCATCTGCCAATGGACTCCAGTTGCTTCTATAAATTTTGTTATTTGAAGAATGCTACATGGAAGATGATAATGCAGACTTGTCTTCAGGAATGATCTTATTTTATTTGGATAAATTCCCAGAAATAGTATTGCTGGTTCACAAGGGTATTTTATTGTTTTTAATTTTAGTCTTTTTGGGTAGAACTCCCTGCATTTTTTATAATGGCTGTGCCAATTTATATTTCTATCAACATAGTACAAGGGTTCTCCTTACTCTACATCCTTGCCAATGTTTATTATTGTTTTCTTTTTAATAAGTGCTATCTTTACAAGTATAAAGTGGTAGCCAATTGTGATTTTTTTTTTGCTTTTTTCTTTTGTTTTTTGGGCCACATCCAGAGGTGCTCAGAGCCTACTCCTGGTTCTGCACTCAGGGGTCACTCCTGGCAGTTCTCATGACTCAGGTTTGGTGCTGAGAATAGAAGTGGGGTCAACCACAGGCAAGGCAAGTACTTTATCGGCACTATCTCTACAGGTCACTGTGGTATCGACTTGCATTTCCATGATGATCAGTGATGGTGAGCATTTTTGCATATACTTGCTGCCCATTTGTAATTTTTGGGGGGGAAACTTTCCCCATTTTAAAATCAGGTGTTATGGGTACTAGATCATTGTATGACTGAAATGTAATCACAAAAATTTGTAAGTCTGTAACTATCCCACGGCTATTCTTTTAAAAATTTTTTTAAAAAATCAGATGTTTCTTTTTTTGCTACAAAGTTTTATGTATTGGGGTCACTTTTAGATATTAACTCCTCATAAATATCAGTCTTCAATTTTTTTCTATTTCTTTAGATTGCCCCTTAAATTTTATTGATTTCTTTCTAGTACTGAAAGATTTTAGTTGTTTATTTCTAGTTTTATTACATATGCTTTTGTTGTTAAATCTAAAGTATAGTCAAGATTTATGTCAAGGAAATTTTTACTCTTAAGTTTTTTTCTAGAAATTTAATAGTTTCAGGCCTTATATTTAAATATTTAATCTGTTTTGAGTTAATTTTTTTGAATTTGGTGTAAAATAAGGGTCTAATTTCATTCTACTATTTATTGAAGAGGCTATCTTTTCTCCATTTTGCATTCTTGTTGTCTTTGTTGCAAATTAGATATTTGACCACATATTTGACCCAGGTTTGATTCCTGTGCCCCTCTCGGAGAGCCCAGCAAGCTGCTGAGAGTGTCTTGCCCCCACAGCAAAGCCTGGCAAGCTACCCATGATGTATCCAATATGCCAAAAACAGTAACAACAAGTATCACAATTTGTTGTGAGACTTATGGGTGCCTGCTCCAACCAATCAATGAACAATGGGAGGACAGTGCTACAGTGCTACAGTGCTTGTTTTGTGTCATTGCTTCATATGTCTTTTTTAATGTTAATACCTTACCATTTTGATTATGCTAACTTTATAATATAATTGAAATTAGAAATGATACAATTTCTAATTAATTTGAAATATAATTATATAATTTAATTTGAAATATAATTTAATCTAGTCTTTTTATGTTCACTCAATATTGATCTAACCATTCAGAGTCTTTTGTGTTATATCAAAGTTTTTTTTTTATTTTTGTTGATCTTTTCAAAGAATCAGTTTTGGGTTTCTTAATGTATTTACCTGCCTTCAATTGTACTGGTTACTGATTTAATATTTTCTATGTTTATTTGAGTTTAAGTTATTATTCTAGAGTAAGATATGGGGAGAGGAAGAAAAATTCTATTATCCCTTATTAAGTCCCAATATTTAGTGGGTTTGTGTTCCTGAGCTGTACACAACAAGGGGCTTGGGTTGGATCAGTTTCCTTCTTACACATCAGATTAAGCTCTGACAAAGCCTTTTTTCTTGATGAATAAGCTTTATAGTTAGGGAGAATTCATTGAGAGTTATTTTTAAATGGTTATTATTTCTTCCCTCTGCCAGAAACATAGGATTTTCATCTTGATTCTTTTTTCTGTGTGAGTTTGAGGTCACACCTGCCTGTGCTTGAAGTTTACTCCCAGCTCTTCATTCAGGGATCACTCCTGGAAGTACTTGGGGATCGTTTGTGGTGCTGGGGATCAAATCTGTGTTGACCACATGAAAGGCTAACACTTAGACACAGTACTATCTTTCTGGCCCCAGATCTTGAGTTTTTTTGGGGGAAAGAGAAGCCATACTCCATGGTGCTCTTTTCTTACTCCTGCCTCTTTACGAGGGGATCACTCTTGGCAATAATGGAGGACCACATCTGGTGCTGGGGATGGAATTTGGTTTCGCTTGCTCCCTGAGCTATCTCTCCAGCTCACTACATCTTGATTCTTCTAGAGGGACTTGATTTTTCTATAGGGATTCTATAGAAACAAAGTGATGGGGGTTCCTGGAGGAAAACCTGCAGAAATGCAAGGAACTCTAAGACTGAAAACTCCCAAGTTCCTCGTTCTCACATTATTCTACAATTTCACTTCCACCAATGTGTACCAATGACCATTTAAAGATCCTATCAGGTTATGACTCTAACAGATTTTGCCACAGATATGTTGATCTTGGCTGGGATTCTTTGAGTCACTTCTCCGTCTTGATTTTAGGGTAATTTTGCACTTTGACCTTTATTCTCTAAAGGGCTCAAGAAAAGTCACTGGAATCAGTTTATTTAGCGTTTTGTATTGCCATTTTTGGAAGGAGAGATCTAATCTTATTTGTTGGAGATAAGACTGTGGGTCTGTATGAGTTGGAAAGTTCTTTAATGAGTTGGGAAGCTCACAGTCTTTGTTGAAGGCTTTTCCCTTTTCTCCCACTTTATCTAATTTATTTGAGTATAAAGTTTAACATTCCCAATTATTTTTCTTCAGCAGTCTGAAGCTATGATTTTACTTGCCATGCATTACTGCTAAGAATTTTACTATCACTATAGAATTAAGCCTTTATAAAATTATATGTATTTTATCCTGGTAGTTTTAAAGATATTTTTTCTTGATACTTAATAGTCTTCTATATTATGTTTCTCAGTGAGAAAATATATTCTCTTTTATTTTTGATATAATAAATATTTTATTTAATTCCTAAATTCTCAGTTCTGATATTTTAAATGTTGCTTTTGTATCTGTTTTTATCCCTCTTCTGGGGCTTCCTTAGACAAATCTGTCACCCATGTCTCTACACTGCTCTTTACACTTTCAAGTCTGTTTGTTCCATGCTCAGGTGAAAGTCTTATACATCATTTTCTACGAATTTTACATTAGTCTTTTAATCTATTCTAGATTTTTTCTCATTGTATTCATGAGAGATGCATTTGATTGAATCAAACTTCCAGTCTTGGTCTTTCCTCTGAACCCATTTGAATTTGCTTCAAACAAATTCTGCTTTAAGGACAGAAATTACATCTTTTCCATCCCTCTTCCCCTCCCTCCATCCCTCTTTCCTTCTCCCCTCTCTCCCTTCACCACCTCCTCTCTCTTCTCTCTCTCTTTCTCTCTCTCTCTTTCTCTCTCTCTCAAGTACCTCAATGAAACGTCATTGTGATTGTACATCTATGACTACAAAATCTTACAATTCAATAAAGAAAGTTTGAAAAGCATTTAAGTATATAAATATTAATCAATAATCTAAGAAGTAATCTTTGGGAATCTGGTTTGGATGTTGGGCATGGGATGAGATCTTAATCTAAGTAGTCACTGGGAATCTGGTGTTGGGCATGGGATGAGATCTTATATAAACAGAAAACAGGGATTGAGTTTCCAATAAATTGCCTCTCTATAGAGAATGCTTTGTTTAAATAGAACTACACTTATGAAAATCCTGAAAGGTGACTATTGACATCTTATAAAGAGGTTTCATACAAGTAGCTTGGAAAGTCCCTTAGGGTATGTAAATTAATCCTATGGGACTCATCTGAATTTCATCCATTTATTAAACAGTAATTTATTATATGTTCATTTGTGCTAATTACCATTTCAAGTACAATAGCTATGCAAGGGGGTCAAGACATGGTTCTGACATCCAAGGAGCTAGTAAAGATATCCGGAGATGCAAAGAGGCATAAAATACAATGTGACAAGAGCTGTAAAGGTGATACCATGGGAGAGAACATAAACTAAGTTATGGGATACAGGATATCTTCTCTGAAAAAGAGACTTCTGGGCTGAGATTTAAAGGACAAGGAGCAATCAAGAAGTATGGGGTTATGAGAGGGTGTCTAGCAAAAGATATAGTGCATCAAAAGCTTTAGGGTAAAATATAGTTGCCATTTCAAAAACTGAAAGCACGAAGAAGATAAAACTCATGAGAAGCAAGAAGAGAAAGAAATGGTTGGTAAGCTACAAAGGGTTCAGGTCCTGTAAGCTGCTGAAAATAATCTAAAGATATTTGGACACAAGGGAATCAAACCAGGCAGAAGCAAGGGAGAAACATTCATAGCTTTAATTTGGGGGAATTTCACCTGGGCTACCATGGATAGCAGACATGACAAAAATGTTGCTAACTATGGAGATAAAGGATTGGTGAAGAAGAATCAGGAGTATAGTGTGGCTTCGAGACTTCAAGCTTGGGTGAAGATGGAGGAGGCATCCCTCAAAATAAGGAGCATAGGACTGGTCAGATTATGATGACCTATGGAGTATCCAAGTGGAAATATGCAAGAGAGCTTGATGCATTGGTTTGGAGGTCAGGAGAGCAATCTGGGATGGAGATTTACATTTGGCTAGCTTTTAAGGTCTATGATTTTCAACACAGATGGTGGGGTATTTATTAACACTTTCTTAGGTGAAATCCTTTAAAACTGTTTCAGCATATCTTGAATCTGATGCCTGCTTCAATAACTCTCTGGAGATCATTTTTCCTCTCTCTACCTCACCCCTAATTTGAAGGTATTGTTCCATAAAGTCATTCCTCTTAATGGGTCCTCAATGTATTAGGCAGGAGAAAAGTGGTTGATATGGTAAGAGGGGAAGTGATTGTCTGTCTAGGAAGAGTGTGCAGAGTGGGAAGTGTGCTGAGGGCAAGGCAAACGACCCTGTTCTTATATTATTCCTGTAAATGTTTTCTGGCACTCTGATTTAACCAAGTGGGCTCAGAGGTAACTTCAGAGACCTTTTAGTGGATTATTTGAATCCTCTCCTCATAAAGTTCCCTGTAGGGCTACAGAGGGTCAGACCAATCTTCTAGCCTTTGAGCCAATCTTGATGAAAGACAGGAAGAAACGTGGTTTCACCCTACCAGCAAATGAGTCTGGATTTACTATTACGCCAATTGACTTCTGCTTCAAGTGTTTGTGGTTCATTCACTGCAGCAGATTAATTACTCCAATGACCCTAATTAATGGCCACCTTGTGTCCAAATCCTTTGCCCTGTGTCTTTATAGTCATTTCCTATTCTGAATCTGGGCTTGTAATTAATGTGAAGATGTTTGGATCCTAGGGAGCTGCTGATGAGTTATAAGCAAGAAAGGAACATAAGTAGATTTTATTTCTGGATATTTTTCTTGGGCTGTAATAGTGTGTTGAAATGACTAAAATACTTGTGAACTATGGAGACTTGAAGTTGGTGAGGGAGAAGCAGGAGTACATGGTTACTTCTGGATTTCAGGCTTCGGTGAGGATGAGTGGGGGTCCATTTGCAAAAAGTGGAACAATGTCAATGTGATCAAGGCAGAAGTTGGGAAAGTGCTTGGAGGTTTCCATCTTCTTTTGCTTCTATGCCTTCTTCAAGGTAACATTATGACTTCTGTCTTGAACTCGTGTCTGAGACTATGTCTCTTATCCTGATCCTTATTGTTGCTTGGAATGCCATGATGGAGGGATGTGAGAGACACTTGGAGCGGAGTGAGTTGTTGCAGATAAAGTCACTCTAGATCCTCCACTGCCAGTTTACAGTAGATGCACCAGTTGACCCAGCCATGCCCAGCCAGACCAAGAGTGGTGGGTGCAGACTCAAATCAACAGATAATCCAACTGATTTACAGACTTTTGAGTAATAGTAAATGGTGGTCATTCCATGTGACTGAGTTATGGAACACTGTATTGACTGATACAGACATGGCAGCTAATGAATAATCACTGTACAATTCTTTGTGAAAATTCCACTTTGCTCCTGTGGTCTGTGAAAAATTCTGCAAAGCTCTTCCCTCCTCCCTACACACCCCTTCCCCAGCCCCCCCCCCCCCCGCCCCACATACAGACCCTAACTATCTTGGAACTATTGGCATGAGACAATTTTTGCTTCTGTGCCCTTCTCTGTAATTTCATATCCTTGCTAGGACTGGAGCTGTGCTCAGTCACATCAATGTGGCATTAGTGAGAATTGTGAGAAAATCCATTTCTGTGGTTGAAGTCATCCAGCCTTTGATACTTTGCTGAGAAGCAGCCTGGGGAGAGCAAAGCCTGACAGAGGTCACTCTCCACCTGGCATCAGGGCAGTGTCCAAAGGAAGGTGAAGTGTTCAAAAAAAAGATGCTGACCATGGGCCAGTGGTCATACCCAGTGACCCGGGCAGCAGTGGATAGGAGGGTGCCAAGGTGGAGTAAAGCCAAGCAATTTGCCTGTTGAAAGAAGAAAACAGGCAAGTTGGGGGCTTAAAAGAACTCAGCAGGAAAAAAGATGACTTTGCTGAGTTTCCTACAGTTCTTTAAACACCGAAGGTGCTTGGTTCATTCTTAGAAGAAAGGGAATTTCTCACAGTTCTGGGGTTCAGAGCCGGAGAGGGCAGTGTGGGTCCTCTGGGTCCGAGTAAGACCTCTTCAGAATAACAAGCTATCTGCTCCCATGTATCCTCTCCCGCAGGCTCTGTCTAAATTTCTTCTAGAAGGACTCTAATTCCATGGGCTTAAAGTCCATTTAATGACCTCCATTTTACTTATCTCTTGAATGGCCTCACCTCCAAACATAGTCACATTTGATGTACTGGAGATTAGAGCTTCAACATGTGAATTTTGAGGCATCTCAGTTCAGTCCCTAACAGCCTCAGTACCCATCATTTCTACATTGAGCTTATTCTTGTACTGTGAAGTTGAAACCTGTGAGTACTGGGTCTTCTCCTAAGTGGAGATAGTCAGGCATGTTGCCCCCATAGTCCTTGACTCACTGCACTTTTGAGGTGATTGTGCCTATTTATCTTCTCTTCCTTATCATTTCTACCAAATGAACAATAGGAATTTTGGTCCATGTGGCTGAAAGCACAGATGTGATGCTTGTATGCTGGGATGAAAGGCAGAGGAGAATGCTGGCCACTGCTAAGACCAGGACCATGCCAGCCCTTCCCAGGAGGCCTTTTTCTGGAGGTAGAAGCAGCTCTTCCTGCATTCAATCTGAGCCAGTCGAGGGCCAGGGCAGTGCTGCAAGGGTGGACGAGATGGTCAGTGATCACTCTGGTCCTTAGGAACCACAGGGTTCTCTAATGAGAGGGTACAGAACACCCACAGACATAATGGTGTCTCAGCTATGAGCTGGGGTGAGCCCCTCACCATCTTGGGTCTCAGCTTTCTTATCAGTTCACAGGGTCAAGACCCCCTTCTATCCATAGCTGCTTAAAGATGAGGCATCACAAGCTCTGTGTCTCACCCATAGCAGAGACTCAGAGAGGTGCTGATTGAGAAGGGAAGAACCCCAAGCTGAGATAATACGAGGTGCGTGTCTGTAACTTTTTGGTGACATGAGCATCTCATGGAGGGGTCTGATCACACTGGTCTAAAAGCTGGTCCAGATTTTTTTCTCACCATATGCTTCCCCTCTGTACACGATTGCACATGCATACAGACATACATATGTGCACACACATGCACACATGCACACGTGCATACTGAACAAGTAAATGACACTCCCAGGTCACACCCATGTGCCACATAGGGTGCTCATCTCCAGGCACAGCCTGAACTCAGTCCCTCTCCTACCGACAGACATGCAGGCACAAGAGTATCCATGCAAATGCACTCTCCCAAGGCCAGTTCATGGTGGTTGGGTTCCCTCCATAAAACAGGACCCCGCACCCCTCCTGATCACATCACCGAGATCTCTCTCCATCCTGGAGACTGTAGATTGAGTTCCCCCCCGTCTCGGGATTTGAAATTAAGTGCTAAGAGGAAGGGAAAACCCAGGCCCAGAATAGGAAGCCATCCATACAGATTGCAATCACCACCCAATGTTGCTGGTGGAGAGAAATGGATGTTGAGTATGGAATGTTAAAAATTGTGTTGAATTAGATAAGAAAATCCCGTGTAGACTTTGTTAATGATTCATAATCAGCTAATAAGCTCATCTTGAGGAGAATAATGATCCGCGGACCTGTTGGCTCGTTTATCACTGTGTTTTACAACATTGGCAAAGAAACTAATTAAATCCCCGCATCATTACAGAGAATCCCTTTTAATAGAGATACAATGATGCACTAGAGGCTACAGATTACACTGCAAATTGTACCAAGAGATTTTGGACAGCGGGTTTTAATTAACATGTGAGCCAGAAGCAGCTCGCTTAAATAATAACCAGCGCTGGAACCATCTGCAAGGAGAGCCAGGCAGGAGGAGGAGGAGGAGGAGGCAGAGGCTGGGGCCCAGAGTGAGCAGAGCATTGGCTGGCACTGGGATTGGAAGAGTGTCAAAGGCAGAGTGACGGGGAGTGGGAGAGACACTGAGGCAAGGCTCAAGTCCAGGCAGGGAGGGGAAAGACATGTCACAAGCAAGAATCAGACCAGGGGAAGGATTGTCACCATCGCTGGGGAAGATGGAAACAGAGGTGACAGTAGTGGAGGTGGCAAAACCAGATGAACCCAAGGCAAGGTGCCTCTGCCCCCATTTTCCACTTGAAAAAAAAACCAGAATCTGAGAGCATCCTATAAATGAACAACCTCCTGGGACCACCGTGAGGGGTGGAGTCCACATTGTGGATCTCCCTCTGGCTTTAGCTTCGGAATGGACTTGGCCAATGAGCCTTTGGTAACTGGAGCCCAAGGCTCTCTTCCTACAATCTTCCATGGTTCCAGCTCTCCACGGGAAGCTGCATCCAGGAGACCAATGGACAGACAGCTGGACAAGTAGGCAAGGAGGCAGAGGAGTGAAGAGCGAGAGGAAAGTTTGGCGATTCACTCCTTGTGGTCTTGGGAGTGAGTCCTGAGCAAATCCTGGGAGAACTTGATCACATTTGGACAAAGGGTTCACCCCTGGGAGGTTTCAATCCCCTTCCTCCATTCCTGCATAAGTTCCTGCATAGCTGCACGCCCTGAGAGGCTCCAGCTGACCTAGAGACTGCCCCCATCATACTGCGTGGTGTGAGCAGAGGTTTGTCACTCGTTACATGAGTGGTGCACAAGTCTGGGTACTTTCCCGTTCTCTCCTCAGCATCTGGGATCCCTGCAGTTACTCCATGTCAGGGTAGTCTGTGCCCCAGGTGGCTTTCAGGTTTTCAAAGATTTTTATTTTACAGTTATGGGGAAGATCCGGAATGCAGTAAGGACACAGGCAAGACTTCTCCCCAGGCTCACATCCCTCTCTCTGGAAAGAGAAGCTGAGAGCTTCTTCTCCTGGCGGCCATAATGATTACTTTTTAAAATATGAGCAGCAAAAATGATTCATAAAACCTTGGAAACAGATTTTGTGTAAAGCCTCAAAGAACAATAGCTCATTGTGTACCGAGCAAGCCTCCCACCCGCCCTTCTGCAAAGGCATGAGGCAGGCTCCTTCGAGACAGAGCTGCACCCAGCGCTCACTTCCCAGCCTGCAGTTCTCCTGGGGTTCCATGGCAACCCTGAACTCAGCCCAGCATCCTTTCCAGCATCCCTGAGCAGCCTTCAGCCTGTTCCCTGGGAGGGACTGCCTGCCCTGTGCATGCATGCATGCCTGCTCCTGAGGCTGAAGGTCAGGTCAGTGGTCACTGACCTGTACGCACCCTCATCACCCTCCTCTCCATTCTGTCCCTGCAGCTGCATCTTCATCCCATAACCACAGAGGCAAATGGAAGCCAGAGGCTCTGCCATTTTTTTTTTCCTTTTTGGGTCACATCTGGCGATGCACAGGGGTTACTCCTGACTCTGCACTCAGGAATCACTCCTGGTGGTGCTCAGGGGACCATATCGGATGCTGGGAATCGAACCCAGGTTGGCTGCATGCAAGGCAAATGCCCTACCCACTGTGCTATTGCTCCAGCCCCACCTCTGCCATTCTTGCTGGGGGGAGGGAGAAGGTGAGCAGAGGAGGAAGGGACCACCTCCGCTGGGCAGGCTCATCCCACCCTGCAAAGAAGCTGTCTTCCGTCACCCTTTTAGCTGCCTCTGTGGGGGGCTTGTCAAGGCTGAGCACACGGTTTCTGTCTGGCCTCTGCCTGTGGCTGACGGCCTCCAGCCGCTCCTGCCCTGCTGCTGGCCCCTCCAGCCCGACGCTGTCAGAGCCTCTGCATCTCGTAGCGCTGGACTTGGCTCACAGGACCTGGACCTGGGAAGGGACTTTCAGGGTCTGCCGACCTGATGTTCGTCTAGACAGATGCACGGGGAAGGCAGCTCAGGAGGTGAGAGGTAGCTCGAGGGACTTGGCCCGCTCTGACTCTGTGAGGTGCCGCATGCCAGGTCCAGGGAGCAGGCTGTGCTCCAGGAGTCTGTGAAAGCTGCTTCTGGGTTTGATCTGAGAGGTCAGAGGGGTGGACGCTGCCTGGTGGATGGACCCACACCTGCGGGGCAGCAGGAAGTTTTTCTTCATAATGGTGTTGGCAGGTTTCTGTCTCCTCTTCTCACGGGGCCCCACAGAACAGGGTGCCACGTTCTAGTGCAGAACAGGGGTCCGGGGCATGTGGTGTGGAGTCATCCAGCAAGGGTGTGACTCCCAGATCCACTCCTTAACTCAACTCTAGTGAGCTGCTCGGAGTCCTGGGGACCACGGATAAAGACCCAGTCACAGAAACTTTCAATGACATAAACTATAATTGAAACCCAAGCACAAAAATGTGTAAGTCTACAACTGTACCTCAAGGTGTTTCACTATATAGCACTGTATATATAGCACTGTCCTCCCGTTGTTCATCGATTTGCTCGAACGGGCCCAGTAACATCTCCGTTGTGAGACTTGTTACTGTGTTTGGCATATTGGGCTTGCCAGGCTTTGCCGTGTGGGCGAGATACTCTCGGTAGCTTGCCGGGCTCTCCGAGAGGGGCAGAGGAATTGAACCCGGGTTGGTCGGGTCAGCCGCGGCAAGGCAAATGCCCTACTGCTGTGCTGTCGCTCCAGCCCAAGTTGTGGTGTTTCACTAATAAAAATTAAATTTAAAAAATTAAAAAAAAAAGATAAAGGCTACAAACTCAAAGCATGACTTTGTTTTCAACTTATTTTCCTATCACCTCTCCCTCCTTAGAGCTTCCTCCAGAAGCTGTTGTGTCGCCTACCTCTGGGTATCTGTCCCCAGACCCCTGCCCCGGGCCCCAGCATGGCCTGTCTGCCTCCTGCTTTTGCGCCTCTCTTCTGGAGAGTTCTCAGGCTGAACACACTCAACATTCCCACCTAAACAAAGCAGCAGAATGAACCCGCACTGCCCTTTTCTCCCTATTTGGAGGCAGAGTCTCAGAAGGGGTGCGGGGGGGGGTCTCCACTTCCTCACCTCCCTCTCTGCCCCCTTCACCACAGTCTCCTTCACTGCCACCAAATTAGCCCGCTGAGGCCTCCGCTAGCTCCATGCGAGCCACGGGCTGTTTTCAGCCTCTCCAGGGCCTCTGGGGCCTTTGTCTCCTCTTTTGTGAGAGCCTTTTCTGTCTACGTTCAGGGTCCCTGTAGCTCCTCCTGTCTGCGCATTCCCAGGCTCCTCTGCCGCCACCCTTCCTACCCCTATGGGAGTGCTGTGTTTAGGGCAATTCCAAGCTCCCCTCTCTCTGCAATAGACCTGCTCTCCCTGAGCACTTTCTCTGAGCACTACCTCCTTAAGCACTATCTCCCTGAGCATGTCAAGCACTGTCTATGAGTACTCTCTCTGAGCACTCTCATCGAGCACTCTGAGCACTGTATCTGAGCACCTCCATGAGCACTCTGAATACTCTCTAACCACTCTTCTTGAGCACTCTCTTGAATGCTCTCTCCCTGAGCACTCTTTTCATGAACACTCCCCCTGAGCACCTTCTTTGAGTACTATATCCATGAGCATTCTCTTTGCAAACTCTCTCCCTGAGTACTTTCTCTCTCTGAGCACTCTTTCCATGAACACCCTCTCCCGGAGCACTAGTCATGAGCATTGCTTCCCTGAGCACTCTCTCCCTGAGCACTCTCACCACCCCACCCCCACCCCTGCTGACAACACAGCCCCTGAGATCAGACCCACAGGCGTCTGTCTCTTCCAGCATCAGGAGCACTGTAGGTGTGAAGGACGGTCTCCCTCCCCACTTCTTTCTGCTCGCTGCATCCCTCCAGGGATGCACACCACGAGTGTGTGCCCGAGCCCCTCTATCTTATCTCACCCCACACATCCTCATCCTCCCTGCTGTTTGAAATTCCAGAGATGTCCCACAAATGTCCTCCATGCCCCAGCCCTGCTGTTGGCCATTTAGAAACTTCCAGCAACCTCGTAACTAGTCTCCCTAGGTGAGAGCTGCCCCTGCCCTGTTATATGAACCTCCTCAGGGAGCCTAGCGTGGCTGTTGGGCTATGCTCCCACAGCCTCACCGCCCTTCCACCCCTACCTTTCAGGGCATGTTGGTTCTCCTTGTCTCTCCTTCCCCGAGGATGCAAGCTCCATGCTGACAGAACTCGGGGCTCAGCTGATCCCAATGATCAGAACAGAGACCCATGGGGAGCCAGAGGGATGTCTTCCCATCCTGCCTCTGCAAACTCTCTTCCACTCAGCATATCCCCTCTTCTAAAAGCCTTCCTTGACCTCTGGGGTGGGGGGTGCCCATCTCCTGCCAACACAGCCATGGCCTTTATCACCCACCCAGGCACCCACCTCCTGCCAATGGCCGGCATCTCCCCGGTGTGGGTTCCCCCAGCCCAGCACAGAGCTTACTCAGGATGGTCCTGCTGAGGGCATGATGTGCTGTATGGGAAACTTCAGTGGCTGTGCTTCCAGCCGACACCCCTCCCCCAGAAGGGTCCTCAGTGGACTCATCATCCTTCCAGGGACTGTTTGGGTGCAAAGGTGTGAACTTGATGCAGCCAAGGTTATCGCTGTCCAAAAGTTTCTTTTCAAGGGGCCCAGTCAGGTCTGAGATTTTAATGACCCTGTGTTTTTCCTGCCGTCTTCATCTAGTCCCCCACATGCCAGAGAAAGGGCTCGAGAGTGTCAAAGAGAGTCTCTTTCTGTAGGTAGAGGAAGGGTGGGGGGTGGGGAGGATGGGAATATTTCTGCACCACCAAGGAAGTTGGGGTGCTGGTCAGAATAACCAAGGTGGGCATCTTGTAGACCTTGGGGGCAGCTGTAATGATGGACCCAAGGTGGAGGAACTTGTCCCCTAGAGTACATGTTCCCTTGAGCCGTCAGTGAACGGGGCAGGTGAAGGCCACCAGTGGCTTCCCTGGACAGGACACCTCAGGGAATCAAGCTCTGGAGAAGTACACCAGTATCCAGCACCAAGCTAGCCTGGGGTCTGTCCTGAAGCTCCACAGACCCCCAATGTCCCGTGTTTCCCCAACTCCTGCCTCATCTTCGTCGGACAACTTGCTCCTCACTCCTCTTCATTCTCTCAGTTCACCGTGCTGTATAGGGCCCATAACCCGAGCCCTGTCACTGGCTGCACCACCTCCGAGCGTGCTTTATACTCTTGCCCACCACTCCTTGCAGAGACCCCTGCTATCCTGAATATGGAGAAAACCAGCCCGTGGTGTTTTTCCTTCCAGGAAGAGTAGGCAGCCCTCTGATCCTTTTCTTGGGGTCACCCCTGGTGGAGAGCCTCAGACGGCTGTCCCACATCTTCCCCAAGCTCCTTCTGGCACTGAGCTGCCACGAGAAAGGCCTCCCGCTCTTCTCAGAGGACCGAGCAGGAGAGGCAGCAGTTCCCTGCGTTTCTTTCTCTGGGTCCCCTCCCTGCCCTGGTTGCTGTCGGAGGCGGGAGTCTCGCCCTATTTCTGAGGGCAGGCCGCCTCCTCTCCCTGTTCTTCTCTTCTCCCTCCGCTCCTGATCCTCAGAGACTTGACTCCGCCAGTCACTTCCTCTTTCTTGCATTTCCAAGCTTTCCCTTTCGTTGACATCTTCCTAGAAGCGTATAAACGTGCTCAGGTCCTCCTGACCCCCTTGAGTGACTGCTCTATCTCTTCCCATCATTCAACTTGTCACTGCTGCCACTTCCTCACCACCCACTCCTTCCTTCATCCCCGTGCAATCTGGCTTCCACCCCCACTTCTCTATGGAAACTGCTCTTCTCATTTCCCTAGCAGCATCCTCAGTACCACATGGCGTGTGTTCATGGCCCAGAGGAGGCACCGAGAAGGGCGAGGCCTCTCTCCCAGGGCTGGCCGGGCATGGACACAGGGCTGATGGGCAAGCACTCCCAGAAGTGGCGTTCCCTAAGGGCAGATTGGTCTTCAAACTGTGTCCCCCACACCGCTCCCCTGGGCCCCACACCACCAATGTCCAATGTCAGTGAACTTTGTGTGACCTCACTGGGGTAGTAAAACAAATATCCTCTCTCAGGAACATCCCCTGAATGTGCCCATTATGCCTGTTCACTTTTCTACAGGATTGATATGCCCATAACCTGTTCCTGATCTGAAACTCCACAGCTTCCCACCCCAGTCCATGTCCTCCACCCCCCAGTGTCACTGATAGAAGATGTGGTTGATCACCAAAATAATCTGCTCCTTCTGTGGGGAATCAGCCAACAGAAGCTGCATCTCCTAGAAAGAAAGACATCGGCAGTGGGAAATATACACTGGTGAAGGGGCTGGTGTTGAAACATTATATGACTGAAGCCCAATCACGAACAACCTTGTAACTGTGCATCTCACTATGACTCAGTTAAAAAAAATGAAGAGGTCTTTGGGGGGCTGGAGCAATAGCACAGTGGGTAGGGCATTTGTCTTGCACACGGCCGACCCAGGTTCGATTCCCAGCATCCCATATGGTCCCCTAAGCACTGCCAGGAGTGATTCCTGAGTGCAGAGCCAGGAGTAACTCCTGAGCATCGGCTGGGTGTGACCAAAAAAGCAAAGAGAAAAAAAAAAAAAAAGAGGTCTTTGGAGATTTCCAGAACACCAACTCTGTTGCTGTAGGTCTAGCAATATAGGACCTATAGAAATATCACCTTTTGGAGAGTTTTTATGCTCTTCCTTTCCTGTAAAGATAGATGTTCTTTTCTTTTATCCATCCACCTACCTGGTGTGCGATTAGTGTCTTCTTACTTTTGGGGTGCAACTTATCTTCAGTGGGTACTTGATAAATGCTGAATGAGCAGATAAATGCACGAATGAGTGCATAAATATTGAAAATATCAGGTTTTTCCTTCATTCATTTCTCATGAATCGACTTTTTTTTTTGCAAATGCTCAGATCAAGATTGTGGGGTTACTCTTGGCCTTGGCCAAGGCTGGTATTTGAAGGTTTCACATATGGAGAAGCGGCCTTGAGGAGGAGAGAAGCTAGATAATTTCCCAAGATGCTTTTGCTCGGTGCTTGCAGGGGCAGCGGCCACACTCTGTGGCCTCCCCAATCAGGACCAGGCCAGTCAGCGTGGGTAGAACAGCAGGAGCAGCTGAGAGGCCTCAGGAAAGGCAGGTCCTGCCTGGACATTCCTCAACACTTCCTCCTGCCAAAGGATGCCACAGGGAAAATGACAAGGCTGGCTGGAGCCTGGGACTGGTACCCGTGCGAGTGACCAGCCTTCTGTGGAATTCGGCCGCCTTCCTTCCATTGATTGGACCGAGATCTTTATTGTCTGCTCAAATGTAATTAAAGAGTCCTCTGATGGTGCCAATTAAAGGCTCGAAGGGACGGGAGCGGGCGCTCACAGCATCACATGGTGCGGCGCGGCGAAGCTGTAAACATCCATTAGCCATTACAGTTCTCATTAGTCCTTGAAAAACAACTCATTAGTGTCCATAGAACTGACAGGTAAATACAGCTAATGGGCTAAATCTATCAATAAATTCATTGTGTGCAAAATCAGGGTTTCTGTCATTGTGCTGCTTGCGGTGACTAATCAGAAGGTTAAATACTCCTCCTGCAAAAATATATATAAGTTGCAAAGCACTTAGCCTGATAGACTGTGAAAAAATGGCATGTGAGAAACTAATGAAGACATCAAAGGCTTTATTTATACGTAGGGTGGGTTCATTTCAAGTTCAGGTTGCTATGAACTGTCACAGCTGTTTAGCTGAGACTAAATTTTAGAAAGCATATTGATTTGTTTTAATTTAAACGGGGCAGTTTACAAAAGCTGCTTGAATCTGAAGTTATTCCAGAAATGATTGCTTGGTGTGTGGTGGTGATGATGGTGGGTGGGGGGCATCTCAGCATGCTTCTGTTACTCCCCCAGCCCCAAAGGGCAACTCTGGGGAAGCTGCTCAGTTGCTGCTTGGGGTGGGGAATCGAGGTACCACAGGAAGTGGGCTTGGACTTATGGTGGGGGGGGGGAGGGCACAGCTGACTCCATCTTTTGGTACCTAGAAGAAAGTCCCAGGTCACTAGATACCTTGGTGGCCCAATCCCAGAGGGCTCCTATGTCCTGCCTGAAGCTGTGTGCTTCTCTCCAGAGGCACTTCTGAAAAGCACAGGGTCGTCAGGGGCTGGTGTCTCTGGGAGAATTTGCCCTTCCTGGCCCTGTCCCTCTCTGCAGGGGCCACAACCTCGTTCCCCCTGGATTCCTGTTGGCCTTGGACTTAGGCTTTTCAGAGCAAGCTCCGCCGTCTCCCTTTTTAGTCAAGAAGCTTCTAGTCTGGCTGCTGTTTCCCACCCACTTTCCACCTGCTCGGTGGAAGGAAGGACAGACCCACAGGAGAGGCCGTCCATCAGTCACAGGCCAGTGAGGTCGGACCTTTCAACCGCAGTGTGCAGAGCTTAAAAAGTCTTGATTTGTAATCAGCATAAAAGTGGGAGAGTGGCATAACAGTTCGGCTTGCCAGCTGCTTCGAGGAGGATGTGGTCCCCTGGGCTGAATCCCACCTGGCCTGGGGGCCTGAAGGGCTCTAATTAGCTCCGTGTCACAGGCTCCCTGCCCAGACCCAAGACTGCTTACTGGGTGATGGGTGGTCCCTGTTCACCTGCTGCTCCAGCTGGGGGTGGGGGTTGGTGGGAGAGCAAGTCCCTGTCATCCTGGCTTCTAGGGCACTGGCCTGCTCCCACCCCTGCCCGTCTGTTGGAATGGGCCCAAGAGATAGTAAGGAGATAAGGCACCTGCCTTGCATGTGGCCAAGCCTGGTTTGAATTCTCATCACCACATATGGTCCCCTGAGCACAGTCTCAGAGTGACCCCCTGAGCGCAGAGCCAGGAGTAAGCCCTGAGCACTGTCAGGTGTGTCTCACAGCATATAGCAATAAAACGAAACAAAAAACCAACACTGAACTGACAAGTGCTCCAGAGATGACAAATGCCTGCTTTGATGTTCTAACCTATCCTCTCTAGCCCTTTTCTGTGCCCACCACTGCCTGACATGGCTGCCCTTGAAGAAGCAGATGTGGGTTCATGGCTCTCTTCTGCAAAGCCCGCCAGGCACCCCTGCTGCTCCAAGGTACCTCCAAAGTCCCCCAAATACAATGCCGCACCCAGGCTCTGTAGTTACGGTCCTGCCACCGTCTCCTCCTCTTTCTCGGAAAACCCTTTGACAACTGCTCCCCCCGCCCCATTGGCACTCTTCTTTGTGGTATGAGCAGGGGCTTCTTTGTTGGATCCCTAGGCATCTTCAGCCTGACCTGCCTTTGTTGTTCACACCCTCAGGCCCAGACGAGACTGGGTCACAGAGTTGCTCTGGACAGTCTTGTCAGCCGCTGCACGCACAACACTGCAGCCTCAGGGTCATCCATCAGTCTTATCTGCTTCCTCCTCCACATCACCTGCCACTTGCCATTTCTCCTGACTGGAATGTTTGTCCTCTGATATTTGCCTGCCGGACTCCTTCATTCTGGCCTCTGTTTCCTCCCCACTGTGAAACAAATCTCATTGGGGCTCATGATTTCCAGTTAGAATGCGGAGTCTTCCACGGCCAGCTCAAGTCTGTCTCCTCAGAAGCCCTTTGAGAACTACCCTACCCACCCGGCACTCTTCTTTGACGTTATGAGCAGGGGCTTCTTTGTTGGGTCCCTGGGGATCTTCAGCCTTACCTGCCTCCCTTGCTCACACCCTCAGGCCCAGAAAAGACCGGGTCACAGAGCTGCTCTGGACAGTCTTGTCAGCCGCCTCACCCACAACATGGGGGCGGGGAGAGAGGTCCTGGGAGCAGCTCAGCAGATCTACCCAGGAGTCAGCAGGGCCCCGAGGCCCAGTCAGGCCAACCCCACAGAACAAAGAGCCAACATGGCAGGCAGGCTCGAGGATATCAGAAGACGCCAGATCTCCCCTGTGACCAGGGAAACACACAGCACATTAACATGATGCTGCATTCACCAGTGGAGCTGGTACAAATAAGGCACTTGGGAAGATGGGGGGCCATGGAAATCTCACTCCTGCCACTCTGGGCGGCAACATAGCCAGGTCTGGAAAAACTGAGAAGGACATGCTCTGCCCATGAGCTGTTGTCCTGGAGAAGCCTGTGTGCCCAGAGACATTCATGCTGACTGAGTGTCTGTGTCTCAGGGCTAGAAGGTTCCAACCTGGGACTTGCAGCTCTGCCTCCATGCAGCTCCCATTCTGCCTGGGGAGACACCCAAGTCCATGAGAATAAGCAAGATGTGGAGCATAGCCAGTGGTGGAAAGTGAGGCCACGTAGATAGAAGGGGTAAGAGGATACCTTTGGGCAGGATGAAGTCATTAGTGTGAACTGGGGAGAGCATCTGGGGCTGTAGGGGAGTGAGGAGGAGCAGGACAGTTAGAGGAGAAGTGGGAGCAAGCCAGGGGCTGGGTTTTCTCTGAGGGAAAGCCATGGAAGAGTTTTGTTCCAGAAACAATGCCCCAGTACTTCATAAGGTTCATCCACACCTCTGGGGCTGGGGTGAAAGACTGGGGGTGGTGGGTGGGAGTGTCAGTTGTTCCATGAGGGTTGATATGGCTGGGCCAAGCTGGGGCAGTGGAGATGTCTCCAGAACCATGACTGGCCACAGTCAAGGTGACAGGTTGGGCTGAAGCACTGGATAGTAGGGAGGGGAAAAGGTGAGAAGAGGTGAGCTCCATGGCCTTTGGATTGTCATTCTGGAAGAAGGGAATTGTCATTTCTGAAGGTGAGGGAATAAAAGAAATGGTCTTGGAAGTGACAGAATTTGGGTTGTATATGTGTGTATATGTGTGCATATGTGCATATGTGCCTGTGCTTATGTGTATACATGTGTGAGTGTGTGCATATGTGTGTGTGTGTATGTACACGCATGTGCACAGGACACACCTAATGAGTCTTTTGATAGTCAGGTGAAGGTATCAAGAAGGAGCTGATTGGGGAAATAGCTCAATGGTAGAGTACTTGCCTTGCATGTAAGAGACCCTGGGTTCTGACCCTAGCACCACAAAAAATAAGGCAGTTGGACTCAGTAAGGCAGCATTAGAGGGAAAATTCAAGTGGGGGTGAAACCATAGGACCCCCGCATGTGGGAAGTACATGGAGAATGGTACTGATAAAGCCTCCAAGGGAACCAGAAGGTTAAGCCTCAGGAATGAGTTCTGGAACCTGCCCTT
Source organism: Sorex fumeus (assembly GCF_029834395.1). Classification (NCBI taxonomy): domain Eukaryota; kingdom Metazoa; phylum Chordata; class Mammalia; order Eulipotyphla; family Soricidae; genus Sorex; species Sorex fumeus. Next base: position 53,226,214 of record NW_026606104.1, read on the forward strand.
GTTTTGTACCTGGGGAGAAGAGAAGTCAGAAAAGGAGACTAAGAAGTTCTTCTTAGAAAGGAGATCAAGATCAAGAAGAAGAGAAGAGAGTTTTCAAGAAAGAGGCAACTATGTGATCGTTCAAAGATACCAACAGGGAAGGGGGGCAAGAACACCCCGGGAGCTGCCCACTGGCTTTGGCCACATTGAGGAGATCATGGAAATCTTGACAGGTGCTGGGGTGGGGAGCAAGGAGTGAAAACCTGAAAGAATGGGTTTGAGGAGGAGGGGGGACGTGGAGGCTCTGGGCAGGTCACTTTATGCGGGGGTTCTGCTATGAGGTGCAGAAAGACTAGGGGTGTGGTAGAGAATGAGGAGAGGGACAGGAGGGATTTATCATTATGATTTTTTTTTAAGATGTGATAAGTGACGGTGCTTATTGGCTGGTGGGAACAATCCAGTAGAGAGGAAAAAGATCGGATGGAGCAGGAGAGTGAAGGGATAATTACAAAATTATTTGTCACAGCAAAAAATTAGAAACAGCCTAAAATGTCCATCAAGAGAAGAATAGATAAATAAAATATGTTATATTCAAAATGAGTAGATCCACAGCTGACTCACTGCCTGGGGGGACACATCTCCACAGCAAGAAGGGATCTCCCGGGTAACTTGCCTATGGATGCTTATACCAAGAACTTTTAAGTATCACCCTGACGCAGATCCTTCCTGTCCCCAATTACCTTCACAGGTCCTGGGGAGAACACAGCTGTGTTGGAAGCCGGTTTAGATCTTCCTTCTGTCTGCCTTGGTCAGAAGAATTCTGTAGCAAACAGTAAGGATGATGATGACAACAATAAAAGTAAAGCAGTTGCTCCTAAGGATGGGAGTATCTTTAACTGTGGGCTCTGGCGAAACACCCTTTCTGGATAAGCACTGAAGAATCAGTTTTAACTGGTTTGTTTCAGAGATGAGGAAGGCTATAAAGAGGGGCCTGGCCCTGCTAGAAGGGTCAAGAAACAGCATTTAAGTTGAAAGCAGATGCATGAATCCAAGCATCCAGGTCTCGGGGGCTGGGGTAGGAGGAGAGGGGGAAGGAAGGAGACATCTTCTCAGCAGGAGGATGAGCTTCCTCCATGATTCAACAGGGACAAGCATCAGGTGTGAGCTTAGCACACAGCACAGCTCCAGTCCTCTCGGGGCTGCGGTTCCAGCAGAAGGGGACGGTGCATCTAGAAATGGTCCATGATTGTTAGAGAATGTGCCATGGTGAGAATCAGTGCGTGTGTGTGTGTGTGTGTGTGTGTGTGTGTGGGAGAGAGAGAGAGAGAGAGAGAGAGAGACTCACTTAAGGCCTGCCATGCAAATGTGCCAGGAGAGTATGGCAAGTCCAGAGACTCCAGTGCAAGTTCCTGTGGGTGGGAATGAGCTTGTCTTCTTCTGGGAACAGTAAGGCTCCTGGCTAGGCAGAGAACAAGGCCGGACATGGAGAGAGTCAGGGGAGAGAGATGGGCTGGGTCCAGTGGTGTAGGCCTTTGTAAGTGTGGTTTGAGCTGCTGTAATTGGAGGCCTTAGCTGGGCTGCAGAGCCAGATAGAGTCATTCTGAGCAGTGTAGGATGCTCAGGCCTCCTGGAGGGCACTGTCGGTTTCGTCGGCCTCAGTGGCAGCAGCAGTTTCCAGCAGCCCCTCCAGCCCCTCCAGTTGCAGCCATATATCTTACCTTATCACTCCCGTCCGTTTAGCATGAGCCATATCCTCCACTCCAGAGGAGAACTCTCACTTAATTAATTTTAGATTTAAAGCAACAAGAAGTCCTTATATTAAAAACGGAGTGGGGGGGAGAACAACTTGTTAATTAAAATGTCAGTTAGGGTGTTCCTGGTGAAAACTATGATTAGTGGGTGTTTCCTTTGGTTACAAGCCCTTGTGCTTTGATATTTCATGTGTGAATTTAAAGAACCTCAACCATGTGGCCAGCACCCAGAGATGGGCGATGCTTCATGATGGCTTCACGGACTACTCTGTACTGGGGACTCCATCATGTACCCCAGGCCTTCTGCAATTGTACCCAAGCCCATTTCTTGACCTCTGACTGCAGAGTTTGAGGTTTAGAAGGGCTCTCTCTCTCTCTCTCTCTCTCTCTTTCTCTCCTCCCTCTGCCCCTGCCACTGGGCAGCCATCCCCACTGACCAGCTCTTGCTCTGTCTCTTTGGAAAACCTGGCCATCTGATTTGGGTGTCCCCTTGTCCAAACTCTTTAAAGGCTTTCCTAGAATCACTGTTCCTCTTTGTCCCTTCACTGCACACGTCTTGCCTCTTTGTTAGATGAAGGGTGTGAAAGGAAAGATTTATTATTTGGCTTGTCCCATTATATTTGAGGAGCAGTGGGGTCTTGGTTTGTTACAGGGTGGTGGCCATGGACAAGCTGGGCTGGCGGAAAATGTGGGGCACACAGAGCCAATACCTCTTCTTGAGCATAGGAGAGGGTGGAGAGGGAGGGGGCAGAGGTGGGGCCATGGATCTGGGAGGCCAAATGTGGAACAGGGTGGGGGAGGGTCTCTAGGGAGAAGAGACAGATGATGGCAATAGCGGAGGTTTGGGGGGCTTGTGGGGAGGAAATAGGTGTCACAGAGGAGCTCGGTTTCATAGGTGGAACAGCCCCTCTTTGCCTGATACCGACCCACTGCCAGGCCCACATGACCTGAGCGTCTTGCAGGAGTGTGACCCTGCAGACCGCGGGGGTCCCGCAGCCGGCCCACTCAGAGAACGGGGCTGACTTGCTAGGTGCAGGGCAGTCGGAGTCCAGTCCATGGACATGGAGAGGGGGAGAGAGGAGCATCAAAGGTGGTCTTGGGGGTGAAGAGCATGGTGTGCTGCGTGGCCCTTGTCTCCCAAGACATTGTCAGTGAGACAGACCGCTCAGGAGACCCTTGTGGCAATAGAGAAAATGGACTCTGGAAGGCAAAGTAAGAAGAATAGGGAGGGGTCTGGAATTCACCCCCCTGGCGGGACAGCCAGCAAGCTAGCCCCCCACTGAGTCCCAGAGCGGGCGGCCCACAGGGAACTCTCATGTAAGACAAAAAGGACATCACCTCTTGTGCCACTGCAGGAGACAGCATGGGTATTCGTGGAGGTTCCCTGAGATCCTGTTCCTGCAGGCTGTCAGAGGGGCTGAGCAGGCAGGGGGTTTTGTATATGAGGCTGTCTAGAGACCCCAGATATTATATAATGAGCACTGAGTCTGGGTGAACCATGCTCTGGAGAGAGAGGCAGGCATTCTGATACCAGCCAGCAGACAGCTTTCTCACTTCCCTCTGCTCTGAGAGGTGATCTCTAGCTGCCAGGGATGTGGGTGCCACATGTGTCTAGAAGGGGAGCGACCCCCCCCCCCCCACCGCCTCGAGGCTGTGTGTTCACTGGTGGAATATGTGCAGATGCAGGAGGCCTGCCGAGAAATGACCACGTCTTGCTGTCAGGAGGGGGTGGGGAGCGACTGGAAACTGCATGACACCTCCTGGCCTTTGAGCTTTTCTAGTATGTTTTTGAAAAGAACCAGTTCATTCAGTGTGGCATCAGTGAAGTATTTCCAAGTGCCAAACCATTCAGACTTGCAGTTGAAAACAAATTTTCAATTTATTGCGTGAACTTCATTATAATTCATGGAGTTTACCTGAGGCTCTGCAGCATGGCTGTGCTGATCTTGGCGGGGCTTCCTGTCTTGCAGCCCCAGCTGGGACACAAAGCAGAGGTGACTGCACCTTGGGGTCCTTCACAGCATCACAAGCATCAGAGAGAATGAACAGCGTGGCCCCAGAACTCTTGAACCAGGCTCAGAGCTGTCACAAGAGAATCTTGCGTGATACCAGTACACCAGCGGTGCAGCTAGCGCTGTCACATGGACTGGCCATAGTGGGCCACAGCTGACACAGACACAGGCAGGGAAACACAGTCCAGCTGATGTGAGAGAAATTCCAAAGTGGCCTTCAGAGGAAGGGCTATTTGCAGAGAGAAATAACTGAGGCCCTATTCCATTCCTTCACACATGCTTTCTCTATGGATGCTCAACTCCTCTGAAGTAGGGACTGTGTCCACTCACATCTGTGCCCTAGAGACTGGTCTGGGCTAGACATTGAGAATATTGTTTGCCAAGTAAACGATGGATATGTCATAGATGAGTGAATGGCACACAGCCAGGAGTTGTTCTCTGTGAATCCGACAGCCTGCTAAGGCAGTTCATGGGGTGGAAGTCCCAGCTGTCCCTTCTCCTGGCAGGGGTCAGTCCTGCCTGGGTTTCTCCCCAGGCTCTCTGTGGTACCTTTGCTTGGGAGATGCTCTGTGCTAGACCCTGTGTGGTCCTGGCTGCTTTGACTTGTTCCTCTGTCAACCGCCCTCAGTCCTCTCCAGAGGCAGGATTAAAGTGTGTGTCTGACTCTGCCCTTGCCTGTGTCCATCTCTGTCTGGAAGGGGAAACAGCACTTTTCCATGGCAGTGGAGCCTCTTAGCCCTGGCCTTCCTCTGCCCTGGACTTGCCCCTGTTCTCCCTCTCTGTTCTTCAACCTCCAAGGAGAGAAACTGACCTTCCTGGGACTCTCAGAACCACTCAAGGGCACGTTCTTTCCTTTTCCTTTTCCCTTTTTCTTTTTTTGGCAGGGGGTGATGATCAGGGGTCACTCCTAGCTCTGCACTCAGGAATTACTCCTGGTAGTGCATGGGGGACTATATGGGATTCCAGTGATCAAACCTGGGTGGGTCATGTGCAAAGCGAGTGCCTTATATGCTGTGCAATCAGTCTGGCCCCCTGAGGGCACATTCCTTGCCCACAGATTGCCTGGAGCGTCTGTGGGTCTTCATGCCCCTCTGGACTGGGGCTTCCTTTGGTTGCTGCTGCTGCTGAGGCTGGGCTGGGGGCCTCACCTGGCAGTGCTTGGAGGCCATGTGGTGCCAGGATGGAACCTGGGTCCTCACAAGCATCCCGGGCGCTCTACCATTTGAGCTCCATCTCTGGGTCTGGCTCTGGATCAGGGCTTCTTAAAGACAGCAGGTGCTTCTCTGGGCTCCCTTGGGCTTCCACACTGCACTGCGACTCTTTTGAGAGCACCGTGAGTCTCCGACTCCCCTAACCTTTGCGGAATGGAGATTTACAGTGCGCGGGGAGGGCAAGAAGGGGTGGGAGGAGAGGTGGAGAGACTGCGGCTCAGACACAGGCATCTGGCTCTGCTCGGGGGTTCCTCTCCCAGCAGCCCTTTCTGGAACAGGTCCTAGCCTGTGGGCTAAAGCGTTTCCACCTGGAGCCTACTCATGGCCCCAGAGCCTGGGTCTCAGCCCTACAACCCCTCTACTCGCCCTCCTCCCCGCCCCCCCAGGGCCCTGCAAAGCACTGCTGGGGGTGGGAGGGGATGGGGTGCTCCCTTTGTCTTGGTTTTCATCTTCTTGGTGTCTGTATAGCAGCTTTATTTAATTTGTCACTTAATTACTGTTTACTGGGAATGCTTGTAGCTAACATGTATTTATTTACTGTGCACTTTGTCTGATTTTAGTACGATTTCCCCCTTTTCTTTTCTTTGTATCTGGATTGTTTATTCTAATAATGCATGATCAGGCTTTTAAAAAAAAGTTTAAACAATACAGAAAAAAAAAAGTCCCTTGATATTTCATTCTTCAGAGATAACCACTGTGGACAGTTTGGTATATCTCCTTGGAGACTTCTAAGCATGCTTCTATAAATATATATGTGAATGTGACCCAAATATGCCCCGGCAGCCTTTGAGGCCAGTCTCTGCTCTACAGTGCATCCCAAGTGACCCAAGTCCGACTCCGGGAGCCTGAGGAATAATGTGAATCTGTGTGGTTGGTTTCCTTAAAAAAGTGGTGCAGGGGCTCCTGACAGCCACAGTCAGCCTTAGACATCTCTGCCTCTCCCCCGTGCCTCATTCATAGCTGCTGCTAAAAATCTCTTCTCACTTCCTCCCACTCATCTCTTCTTTCTTTGGGCTGTGCCCTCCTGAACCCCATCCATTTGGGGCTCTCTCCCCAAAGCAGAGCGCCCAGGAAGCGCTGCTCTTCCGTGACTGCTGCTCTTGTAAGAATCAGCTCTCCCGGGATTTTTAAGCAAAAGTGGATGACATGTCTTGATCAGCATAAATAGCTCATGTTCCACCATTGTTTGGTGACCCGCTCTTTTTTTTTCCCCCACAGTCTGGTAGGCCACTGTCACGTGCATTCGGGCCCCTCATTTCCTTCTGCAGTCCAGGTGGCAGCACCCTTGCCCGGATCCCATCACTTATTCCTCCAGGGCCTGGCTATGCATCTCCAAGGGACTTCCCGTTGTCACCGCTAAAACCAGTGCTGCAATGCACACATTGTATTTTTAACTTAGCTCTTCCTTGCAGTTTGCCATTTTAGCAAAACGCTGGACATAGCTATAGATGTGTTCGTTTTGCCCCTGTACGTGCTTCTGTCAGCCTTCACCTTACTTTGGGGAACTGCTACCTACTCCAAGTCTGGCGGGGTGGGGCACAGAAGACTGCCGAGATGCTCCACCCTGGTGAAGAGGAAGAGTCACAGACTGACCAATCAAAACCCTCCTTACAGGCCTCCACTGTAACCCCATCAGCTCCCCCTCCCTCTTTTTTTTTTTTTAATTTTTATTAGTGAGACACCATGAGGTACAGTTGTAGACTTACAAATTTTTGTGCTTGGGTTTCAATTATACAATGATCAAATACCCATCCCTCCACCAGTGCCCATTTCCCACCACTACGGATCCCAGTATCCCTCCCCCCACCCATCCTCCCCATCCCACCTTGCCTCTGTGGCAGGGCATTTCCTTTTGTTCTCTCTCTCCTATTGGGTGTTATGGTTTGCAAAAGAGGCAATGGGTGCAATGGGTGGCAATCATGTTTGGTCTATAGTCTACTTTCAGCATGCTTCTCCCATCCTAGGAGGATCCTGCCAATACCTTTTATTTGGTGCTCTCTTCTCTATCTGAGCTCCCGTTTCCCCTAGCATGTGTGGTTGGCCTCCAAGCCATGGAGCAAAATTCCCAGTACTAATCTCGGCCACTCTTGGGTGTTAGTCTCCTGTTTTGTTCCTTTATGTTCCCCAGATGAATGCAGTCTTCCTATGTTTATCTCTTTCTTTCTGAGTCATTTCGCTTGACATGATACTTTCCATGTAGTACCACTTGTATATAAATTTCATGACTTAATCTTTTCTAACAGCTACATAGTACTCCATTGTGTAAATGTACCAAAGTTTCTTTAACCAGTCATCTGTTCTCGGGCACTCAGGTTTTTTCCAGATTCTGGGTATTGTAAAGAGTGCTGCAATGAACAAACAAGTTCAGATGTCACTTCGATTATACTTTTTTGCCTCTCTGGGATATATTCGCAGGAGTGGTATTGCTAGGTCAAATGGGAGCTCAATTTCTAATTTTTTAAGAATCGTTCATACTGTTTTCCAAAAGGGCTAAACCAGTCGGCATTCCCACCAGTAGTGAAGGAGGGTCCCTTTCTCGCCACATCTGTGCCAGCACTGGTTGCTTTTGTTCTTGTGGATGCGGGCCAGTCTCTGTGGTGTGAAATAATATCTCATTGTGGTTTTGATATGCATCTCCCTGATGATTAATGATGTGGAACATTTTCTCATGTGCCTTTTAACCATTCGGATTTCTTCTTTGAGAAAGTTTCTATTCATTTCATCGCCCCATTTTTTGATGGGGTTTGATTTCTTCTTGTGGAGTTCAACCAGTACTTTATATATCCTTGATATCAACCCCTTGTCGGATGGGTATTGGGTGAATATCCTTTCCCATTCTGTAGACTGTCTTTGTATTTTGGTCACTGTTTCTTTGGAGGTGCAGAAGCTTCTTAGTTTAAGATAGTCCCATTTGTCTATCTCTGTTTTCACTTGCTTGACCAGTGGCGTGACATCTTTGAAGATACCATCAGCTTCAATGTCATGGAGGGTTTTGCCAACTTTGTCTTCAATGTACCTTATGGATTCCGGTCTGATGTTGAGGTCTTTAATCCACTTTGATCTTACTTTTGTACATGGCGTTAGGCAGAGATCTGAGCCCACTTTTTTGCATGTAGCCGTCCAGTTTTGCCAGCACAATTTGTTAAAGAGCCTTTCCTTGCTCCACTTCATCCCCCTCCATCTGTATACCAGCTCTGGGCTCACCAGCTCGCCCCAGGTTGTTCTCGTAGTGCCCAGGACAGTGCAGCTCTACCATGTTCAACAGCTAACCCAGCTCCCAACTCTCCTTGTCCTGCTGTCAGTCAAGTCCGTTTTATTCCTCTTACCAGCTAAACCTGCCTCCTGTGTACCCCCCAAAGCCCAGGCTCCCAGCTCAAGTCAAGCAGATTGTACCACTTCTTCATTTTTTACTAATTTGGTGAAGGTGATGGTGGTGGTGGTGGTGGGGAGTTTGAGGAAGGATTGTCACATTCATCAGTGATTGGGTCATTCCAAGCAGCACTGAGGAACAGCCTGGGGTGGGATGCACTCAAAGCAAGAGCCTTAAACCCTTTACCTGCCCTGCATCTCAATTTCTAAACAGACCTGGAGTCTTCCAGCAACCTCCCCCCATACACACACACTGCCCCTTTGGTTGTGCTTCTGACTCAAGGAAAATGTCACCCCCAAACAATGTTAATTCCTACCAGTGCTTTAAGTTCCTCTTTCCTTATCTCTGCCAGCACTCACAGCATCAAATTTACCTTCTTTGGGGTCCCCTTACCAGGTGGACAGCTTCTTTTCATTTGCATTACTCAGAGATGACTAGTACCAAAGGAGTAGAAACCCGCTCCCCAGGGAAGAGGAGGCTATTGTAAGAATTTGAAAGTCTCATTGAACCCAGACTCTGTCCTATTCCTGTGAAAGGAGATGGGTCCCTGGGAGCCCAGGAAGTTGCATGATTCTCTCCATGCTGGGTGCACCTGCCTGGCTGCCTCTGCCTCCTCGAGGGCTGGTAGCAGCTGATGTGTAGTGCCTGTTCCCTCCTCATTACTATACTGAAAATGCTTTCCTCCTATAAGTACACACACACACACACACACACACACACACACACACAGTATAACCCCAAACTGCACACTGGAAGCAGAAAAAAAGCAAATGAATAACACACTAGCACTTTGACATGTGGTACAGGAATTTAGGTTAGGGTAGAATTCCTTTACCCCCAACAGACCCTAAGAGTTGGTGCTATTATTTCCCCCAGTTACAGATGTGGAAACTGAGGTAGCACGTTGACCAAGTGGACAGAGCTAGCAACTGAGAGAACTGACGCTTGAATGAAGGCCCGTGAGAGTAAACCCAAGAACAGATCGGCCCAGGCAGAGGCAGTCGTTTTCCCCATTGGCCACCATTTACACCTCCCCCAACATCAGGCATTTCTTCTTTCTGCCCACTAATCATTTTTTCCCCTTGGTTTTAAGTCTCTGCTTGTTAGGCTTCCTCAGATTTAAAATCAACTATTTTTTTAAAAAAATTTATTATTTTTATAGAGCATTACAAAGCCATTCATGATTGAATTTCAGTCATACAGTGTGTTCCAACACCCATCCCGCCACCAGTGCACATTTCCCAGCACCAGGGTCCCCAGGTTCCCTCCCATCACTTCCCACCCCCTCCACTTTGCCTGCCTCTTTTTTTTAAATTTATCATAATAATATTATATAGTTTTTGTGTGTACTTATCATTAGAGTGTCAACTTGTAAGTTACATAGTAAATTGTAGGATCTTCTTTCTTTTTTTCCCCCTTTTTTTTAATTATTATTTTTAGTGAAACACCATGAGGTACAGTTGTAGATTTACAATTTTTTGTGCTTGGGTTTCGATTATACAATGATCAGGTACCCATCCCTCCACCAGTGCCCATTTTCCACCACCATGGATAATATCCCTCCCACCCCCATCCCCCCATCCCCCCTGTCTCTGTGGCAGGGCAATCCCCTGTGTTCTCTCTCTCCTTTTGGGTGTTTTGGTCTGCAAAAGAGGCTTTGAGTGGCAAACATGTTCAGTCCATAGTCTACTTTCAACATTTTGCCTGCCTCTTTGACATGCACTTTCCTTCTTTCTCTCTCTCTCTCTCTCTCTCTCTCTCTCTCTCTGTCTGTCTGTCTCTGTCTCTCTCTCTCTGCTTTTGGGCATTGTGGTTTGCAATGTTGACACTGAAAGGTTATCTAGAATATTCCTTACCTACTTTTAATCCTCAGATCTTATTCAGAATGACCTTTCCCAGCTATTATTGCCATATCAGTCTCTTCTCTATCTACCTGCCCTCAGTTCCACACACACTTGTGGTTAGTTCCATCCACTGACCAGTTCTTCTAACCCCAGTTTACACTAGCCATGGATATTCTTCTTCTATATGTATATATAATGTATATATATTTATATACCGCAAATGAATGCAGTCATTCTATATTTGTCCCTTTCCTTCTGACTCATTTCACTCAGCATGATACTCTCCATGTCCATCCATTTATATTTCATGACTTTCATGACTATTTATATTTCATCCATTATATTAAATTTAATGACTGCACTTTCCCTGACAGCTGCATAGTATTCCATTGTGTAGTTGTGTCATAGTTTCTTTATCCTTTCATCTATTCTTGTGTACTCAGGATGTTTCTAGATTCTGACTATAGTGAATAGTGCTGCAATAAACATAGGGGTACATATGATGTTTCTGCTGTGCGTTTTGGGGCCCCCAGGGTATATTCCAAGAAGTGGCATTGCTGGGCCAAATGGGAGATCAATTTCTAGTTTTTTGAGAAACATCCATATTGTTTTCCAAAAAGGCTTAACTAGTGAAGGAGAGTCACTTTCTCCCATATCCACGCAAACACCGTTAAAACCAATTAGCAAAATATCACCTGTTCTTTCTGCAACAATTCTCTGAAGGAGGTATTTTAAATTCTCACCTAATAGGTAAAAATTTCAGGACCCAAGAAGGTGAAGTGAGCTGCCACCTCGGGTTGCCCAGGGTCTGGGACTTGAAATGAGCTCTCACCAGCAGTTTCTCACTTCTTTCCTATTCAGTTTTAGGCACAGGGGTCTGTCTATACCATCATTGGGAGAAACAGATCTCAGTGTTCCAAGGTGGAGAGCAATAATTGGGCCTGGAGAGAGAGCATAGGGGTAAAGATGCTTGCCTTGCATGCATCCAAGCTGGGTTTATCTCCAGGCAATATGTATGGTTCTCTGGCACCACCAGGAGTGGCCCCTGAGCACAGAACCAGGAGTATTCCCTGAGCACTGCTGGCTGTGACTTCAAGATCTACACAAATTAAACAGAAGGGGAGTAACCATAAGGCTGGGAGAGGAGTGCACAAGAGGGAAAGAGCTTCCCCTCAGGGTCAGGGTGGAGTGAGGGCAGTGGTGAGGAAGACAGGGGTCAGCCAAGAGACCAGAGAGAATGAAGGGAACAACTTCATCATCTTAACTGTCCAAGCTTTTTCATGTCCTGTAGTGGTTGGGCCATATAATCACGCTGAAATAATAATCAAAGATGTGGCTGTGACATAAGGCTACCCTGAAAGGCTCTCCATGATCTGCCTCCTGCCTTTCTCTCTGGACCTGACTTGAAGGGCCCACTCTGTCCCGTCCATCACTGGGCTTGGCCATGCTGGCCTATTGCTCCTCTGTGAGAGTCCTGGATGTGGCTCCTTGAGTAGCTTGACACTTCCCTCTGTTCTTCTGCTCGAACCCTGTATGGTCACATGGCATTTCCTCTAGCTGTTGTGGCCTCAGCCTTTCACGTCCCGGGGAGGCCTACCTCACCTCCTCTTCTAAGGTAATGCCTTGCTTCTAGTTACTCCTGGTCTGGTCACCTGTTGTGAAGCAATAAGGAAAATTGCCATTGCGTGGCTTAAAATAACGCCCCCACAATGATCTCATAGTTTCTGTAGCTCAGGCACCTGGGCAAGACTTGGCTGGCAGCTGGCTCAGGATCTGTCAGTGCAGCTCCTATGTGCCCTGGAGGGCGGGCCTGGCACCCTCCTCTCTCTTGGTGTCATCTGAGGACCTTGTCACACCATCTCTTGAGAAGTTAAGTTTGGGCTTCCTTACAATATGGAGATCTCAGGACAGCGGGGCTGCTTTCACGAGACAAGGACAAATGTTTCTCAGGAGGTCCAAGTACATTGTCTTTTCTGCCCAGTCCTGCAAACCACACAGTTTTCCTCATCATACTGTTTGTTGCAAGTGAGTCACCAGCCAACTCAGATTCGATGTATATGTGTGTGTGGGTGGAGGTGTGGGACTGGGGGGTTGGTTTTGACTGTGGGGAGTGTGGCAAGGTTTGAGAAGGACCAGAGATATTGTTGTGTTCATCTTTAGAAAAACGCAATGGGTCATGCTGTCCCAGTGCCCTGAGAGAGTTCGAAATGGCCCTAATGATGAATTTTTCATGTGTTCATGATCGGTATTCCCTGTGCCATTCTCACCCATTAGAAAACCGGGTCTGTAGAGGAAGAGAATTGCTCTGCGCTTCTCCACTGTGATCCTGGTGCCCAGCACACAGGGATGCCCACGGATTTCACTAAGCCCTGAATAAAATATTACAGTGCCAGCCAGAACCCCTCCAGGATGGAAGAAGGGCCTCGTGGGGAGCCTGTGCCTCGACTTTGGGAATAACTACTCAAAAATCATCCTTGGAAATTCTGAAATATATTGTCGGGAGGGTTTTGTGGAGAGAGGTCTCTGGGGTTTTTTGGATGGAGTGTCCTTCTACCCTTTTGCACCCTCCCTGGAATCTCAGGCAGCGCTGGGGCTCACACACAAGAATCCCTCTGTCTTTTGAGGTCCCTGCGAGGGACTGGCATTGCCAAGTATCTTCCTTCAGCTTTGCTTGGTTTGCAGACACTTCCTGACAGTGAAAGACACATGTCATCTCCCTGAATTCCTGAGTCAGAGAAAATACTCGTCTAGAATGGCTCCTAGTCGTTCTGTGTAATCACATCTGCTGGTCTTTGGGGTCTGAGAGAAAATGTTACTGGAACATTTTTAAAAGGCTATATATGAATCCATCAAGTGCATCCCATAAATGCTTGATTTGTTTTAGGGCTATACCTGGTGGTGCTCAGGGGCTACTCCTGGCTCTGTGCTTTGGGGGCGCTCACAGTGGTGCTCAGGGGATCATAGTGTGTGTGTGATCAAATATGACCTCCAGCTTGCAAAGCATGCAACCAAAACCCTTGAGCTCTCTGTCCAACTTCCCACAAGTACTTCTTAATGCATTAATCAGACAGGGCTGTCCTGAGCAACAGAACTCTGTGTGTGTGTGTGTGTGTGTGTGTGTGTGTGTGTGTGTGTGTGTGTGTGTGTGCACATAGACAGAGACAAAGAGAGACTGAAAAAGAGAAACATATACAGGGAGAGAAAGATAGGGAGATAGAGATGAGATGCTTCTCTTTAGGGAACTAGATGATAATGCGGGGTGGGATTAGCCCAAATGTGCAAGTGAGCTGGAGGGTCAGAGACCCAGGGAGAAGCCCCACTTGCAGTTCGCAGGCCATCTGCTAGCAGCTTCCTTATTATTCAGTCTTCATACTTGTAGGATTGCGGATGATTGGATGAGGCCTATTGACAATATGGAGAGTACCCTGTTTGGCTTAAGTACTAACTATTTGTATATTAATCTCATTTACCACCTCCTCCCCAAGACTATTTTCACAGAAATATCCAGAATGTTTGCTTAAATATCTAAGCACTGTGGTCCACCTAAGTTCACTCATAAAATTAATTTTTTAAAAATTTTTATTAGTGAGACACCATGAGGTACAGTTGTAGACTTACAAATTTTTATGCTTGGGTTTCAATTATACAATGATCAAATACCCATCCCTCCACCAGTGCCCATTTCCCACCACCACAGATCCCAGTATCCCTCCCACCCCCCATTCCCCACCCCACCCTGCCTCTGTGGCAGGGCATTCCCTTTTGTTCTCTCTCTCCTATTGGGTGTTATGGTTTGCAAAAGAGGCAATGGGTGGCAATCATGTTTGGTCTATAGTCTACTTTCAGCATGTTTTTTTTATAGGAATAAGGAGATAGCTCAAAGGGCTAGATTATATACCTGGCATGCACGAGGCCCCAAGTTTGATTCCCAGAACTTCACATTGCCCCTAACCTCTGTCTTGGTGGTCCTAGACAGTGATTATGGCCTCAGGGGCTATGGGATCTGAGTATCACCACACCGCTAGTCTTTAGCATTGAATTACTTGGCCCGTGTGGCTAGGCTGAGTATCACAGTAGCCCCTGACTCCTCAAGCACTGTTTTGGAGGCCCCCAAATAAAATAACATAACAACATAACATCACATAAAAACTAGCCATTGGGATGGGCCAATGCAGAGCACCAAAATAAGAATGAGCCAGTGCTTGTGAAATTCATATTCAAATAGGGAGGCCAGTAATTCCCTTAATGGTTCTTAAACACAACCTTCTAGTGCATAAAAATGCAGATTTCAGAGACTGGGGGATTCTGATGGGGAGGCAGGTGGTCTCCCTTGTCCTGACACTGTCCTACCCAGGCTATGAAGAAGCAGAATGAGGAGAGACATGTGGGCTGCATTCCTAAGGGATCAGAAGGCTCTTCTGCATGTGCTCCTCAGTCTAGCTGAGATCTTGGCAGCAAAAAAAGGCAAGTGTGGAGGACTGCTGGGACAGAGAGAAGGGAGGCAGGCAATGATGAGGTTGCAGTGTGTGAGTGTAAGTGACTGTGTGTGTATGTGGGGGGGGGGTGATGAGGGTGGCAGGAGAGGCAGTTGAGAATAAGACAGTGTAGTCTGTTGGTCAAGGTCATAAAACTAGAACCAGGCTAGTTAAGAGCTGAATGCAGATTCAGATTTTTTTCTTTTCTGGGTCACACCCAGCAATGCACAGAGGTTATTCCTGGCTCATGCACTCAGGAATCACTCCTGGCGGTGCTTTGGGGACCATATGGGATAGTGGAAGTCAAATCTGGGTTGGCCGCATGCAAGGCAAATGCCCTACCCACTGTGTTATCACTCCAGCCCCCCAGATTCAGATATCTTGAAGCACTCCAATTCTGAGCAAAGTCGCATAATCTTATCAAACCTGGTCACTTCATCTGGAGAATAAAAGAGAGGAGAGTGAGGGATTTTACAATTCCTATTGCTTCCATAGACCCAGTGACTTAACACCAGGTGGTTTTTTTATTATTATTAATATTATTATTATTATTATTATTATTATACAGCTCAACAGAAGTCAAAGAAGGATTCACAGGACTAAAACCTAGGTTCTAGCAGAGCTGCTTCTGGGAGGCAGCTCTGGGGGGTTGGGGGATCTTCCCTGACCTTTATAGCACCCCTGGATCGGCTGTGGCCACACCACTCTCACCCTGCTCCATTAGAACATCACCTCCAGGTCAGGCCCTCTTCTTTCTTGTTAGGACCATTGAGATGACTTTGAGCCCACCCACACAACAGAGAGTAGCCCCCACTCCCCATCTCAGAACCATTGACTGAGTCCCATCTGTGAAGGCCCCTTTGTCATGTAAGGCAATCTGTCCACAGGTCTGGGAAATTAGGACATGGACATCTTGAAGGAGGGTGGATTATTCTACTCAGCACACCTTCCTGCTCCATATGATAAAGACTGAAATGTCAGTCCTGCAGGTCACATGGAACCTGCTAGTTAAAGAGTAGATGACACTATTTCTTTTATCAAATCATAATGAGCTACAGTTACAAAACTTTCATGTTTGAGTTTGTCATACAATGATCAAACACCCATCCCTTCACCAATGAACACTTTCCACCACCAATGTTCCCAATATTCCCCCCCCTCCTGCCCAATCCCACACTTCCCCTCCCTCTATGGCAGACAGTTTCCCCCATACTCTCTCTCTCTCTCTTTACTTATGGGCATTATGGTTTGCAATACAAATACTGAGAATCATCGTGTTTGATCCTTTATCGACTTTTAGCAAACATCTCCCATCCTGAGTGATGCCTCAAACTATCATTGACTTAGTGATCCTTTCTCTGTTCCATATGCCTTCTCCTCCAGTTCATAAGGGCAAAAAGGGATGACACTATTCTTGTGGCCACAAGAAACGTATGCCTCACATACGTGGAAATGGGGGCTAACCAGAGACCCTCTCACCTTAAAATATCCCAGACAGTAAACTTGGAAACAACAGTGTAGATAGTGGAGTTCATGCCCAATTCAATCAGCCTAATCAATGGCTGAATAAATAGCAATACTCCTACATTAAAATTTTTTTAAAAAGCCCAACAGTGTAGATAGTGTTTTATCTGCACCAGAAAGCTAAGAAGGGGAATATTCTAAACTTTGAGGTCCCTCCCCATCTTTATCACAATGAGGTTCAGTCCTTTGGGATTCTGGCTCATTCCAAGAAGTGTGGGCTGCAGGGAAATGGGTACAACTAGATAAAATAGGAAGGGGTACAACTCAGGGGAGACCTGAGCCTAGAAGTCTAGAAGACTTTGAGTTTCTTTCTGTGGCTGACTCAGAATAGGTCTAACTTTGGAGCTGCTGGCTGCTTGCTTCTCTGGGCCCTGAGCGTGGCTTTGATTCTGTTTGACCCAAGTGCCGTATCCATGCTTATGCCTAGAATCTGCTTATTCTTTCTTGCCTTTCCAGAGCAACCCAGTAACATGGCATGGATGCTCATAAACCTCCCTTCACTCCTGCCCCCTAGAGAGTCATGCTATGAGGGTGGGTGTGGGTAGGTGACCTCTCTGCCCATATCACCAGCATCCAAAAGCCAAGGACAGAGGAGGCATGGCCTCCCTCAATTTGGAGGGTAGTTGGAAGCTGGGAGGGAGACCCTTTTCCAGGGAAAGAGCCCTGAGTTCCATCCAATTCTCAAATGGAGCAGTGAACTCTTCACTCCCATGGTGGGAGGTGATGTCGCACATCTTCTGATGCTCACTGCTTCAGCAATTAGTTGTTTCCCAGCCCTACCTCATGTCCTGGCCTGGAAGTGTTTCCAACCCCCCTGGTGTCTGCTTTGGGAGCAGCTTTCACCTGCCCTGTTTGGGAAGACAGACTGGAATTGCCCAGCAGAACCCAGCCTCCTTTTTACTGCTGAACTCTGCCACTCAAACTCTCATTCATTATGTGGGGGCTCAGACTTGAGTCCTGGGAGGGAGCGAACAACGGCCCCGTCCCTCTGGCCGTGCCCCCCATTAAAGCAAGGCTGGGCAGACCTTCAGCCTTTCATCAGGAATTTGAAGGGATCAGGAGGAAGACTGAAGCTTAGATTTTTGAGCGGAGGTAATTTCAGAAGGTGGAATCATAGCTTAAGGAAGCCTCTGGAGAATTTTCCTGATGCAAAGCTAACAAGACATTGTGATAATTTCTCTGGAGCTGGCCTCATTCCAAGTTGGATTTTAAACGCAGATTATAAAGCAAACACCATCCCCCACAAGTATTAAAGGAGGGGAAAATAACAGAACGGGGGCTGCAAAAATGGTCTCTATTGTGGGACCAAAAGCCGTCAATCATGCGGGCTGACAGGCGTCAGAGATTGACAGACAGGCCCTCGCTCCTGACTTCAGTTATCAAGGGGAATGGGAAAAGTGTCTGCAAGAACATGTTAAATTGCCAAAGTCATTACCAGTCACCAATTACCAAAGAAAAGATAACAAGGTGTATTTTAGAAAAATCGATGCAACAACATGCATTTCAATACAGGGAGTTTTTTAGAACTTTTGAAAACAAAACGAACTATTTAGGGAATACACAATGGTTTTCCGTGAATACCAAACACTGGGCTTTGTAAAGTCATCAATATTCACTTTAGATGAGGCTCTGCTTAAGTGGAGCAAAGATCAACCTGTAAACTAATAAACTGCTTTTTTTTTGTATGTGGTGGGGGGGTCTAGTTACACCAAAAGGAGAAAGTGATGACCAGGAGAGTGAGGGGATTCTCCCATAATAGCCTCCTGAGAAAGGCTGGTCCCTGGGGTCTCTGGGACAGAACCTGGACCAGCTCAGGGAAGGGGGTGATGGTTCTAAGGGATCCTTTCCACCACACCCACACAGCTCAGCCTCATCCCCAGGAGCTCATGGTCCTGGTTATAAAGTGATGGCAAGCAGACTTTGTTCTCTCCTTGGTTGCTTGGTCTGGGGGGCAATGCACAGAATCCTGGTGAATCACAAGACAAAGCCAACTGAGGTGCATAACCAACCGGAAGTTGGATAAGATGCAAATAAGGGAGTAGGGAAGGGCCTCTGTGCCATATAGAGGAATCAGGGGGCTGCAGGCAGAGGCATCACTGGAGCTGCTACTTGGCGAATGAGACATTCTTTTGTCAAAGATGAGAAGGCATAAGAGGAATAGAAGGAAGGAGAGATGGGATAACAACAGGGCCAGGGGGAGCTGGGTGGTGGCAAACCTTGCAGGCCAGTGGCGGGAGCTCTAGCAGTGGCAGCCCCAGTAGACCATACCCCGAAGACTGCTTATGAGAAAGTTGAAGTCCCTGGCAAGGATGAGCATGACAAGGAAGACCCAGGGATATACCAAAGTACTTCATACTGAGCTCAAGAGACTTCTCCATGGCTGCTGCTTGTAGAATATTTTCTCAAGTCTCATTTCTGTCCAGGTACCATGTCCCCAAACAGCCTCTTTCTGACCCAGGAGATTAGAAATCTTCCCTCCTTCTCTGAGCTCCACGTTCTTCCACTGAGCAGCCTGCCATGTGTGAGTTCAGGGTAGATGCTCTGCAAGGACAGAGCCCTGTCACCTGCCTCTGGGTAGCTCTTCCACCTCATACCAGAGGGAAAACAGTAAAGTGCAAAACTCTGAGGCGGGGAAGTGCTTCACTTCAGTGTTCTAGAAAGATCAGACTGCTGTGAATTTGCCCAGTGGACCATGGACTTTCAGTGGATGTAATTTGCCCATGGACTTTTGGTGTTTAAAATAAGGCTATCTCCTGTGCTCAGTGCAGCACTAAGTCATAATTGCCAACATCTGGGAATGACCCAAGTACCCAAGAACAGATGACCGGATAGAGAAACGCTTGTGCATATACACAGTGTAATACTACTTGGCTGTAAGAAAAAGTGAAATCATGCCATTTTCTGGTACATGGATGGATTTGGAGAGTACTGTACTAAGTGAACTTTGTCAGGAGAGGGACAGACACAGAACAATCACTCTCATACGTGGGCCATAAAGAAACAGTAGGAGAGTAAAAAAAAAACATCAAAAGCAACAGAATATGAGAACTGGTCTTCAGTGGGAGTGGGAGTGGGTGTGGAGAAGGGGATAGGAATGGTGTGGGGATCACTAGAATGATTTATTCAAGAAACCCTATAACTAACAGTATTGTAAACCATGGTGTCCAAATAAAATTCAATTAAAAAGCCATAAGGTTGTTGGCCTTTCCTGAGCCTGCAGTGGGGGCAGGACTTGGAGGTCATAACCCTCATGCCAGGAGAAGAGACAGTGAGGCTTGGACTCAGAAACAGAGAGTAATAGGAGAGGAAGGGAGGCATCCATCCCGGAGACCCTGAAATGTGACCAACACAGGAAAAAAGACAATATGCTCAGAGTGTGAGTTCTTACCAGCTTTGTTTAGGAAAAAATTTGGAAAATACTGATCAGATCCCTGCAGTATGTATATATTAAAAATAAGTTTTATTGAGGTTATAAATTAATTATAAGCAAAACCAGAACCCATTTGAGGTTTGACAAATACCTGTGCAACCACCATACCCCTTGCAAATCCATCTCCCTGCCAAGTGCTTTTGTGCCCCTTTCCAGTCAATCCTTCCTCCCATTTTTTCTTCTCAGGCAAGGTGTGATTTGCAACCTTATAGGTTAATTTGCCTACTCTGGGACATCAGACACACAGGCTCACGAAGTATGTGTTCTATGTCCCATACATCTGAGCCTATGCACGTGCACCCTGGGTTTCATTGCTGAGTAGTATTCTATGGGACAAATGTACCACATCCCTTCCATTTATCCTGAGGGGAGGGGGAGAGACATTGGGGTTGTTTCCAGTTGGGGGCCTTTTGAACCCAGCAGCTATGAATATTTGTGCACAAGTCCTTCTGTCGCTAGGTACTTTGCTTGAATATGAAGCAGGACTTCACAGAGGTTTCAGTTTACATTTTCTTAGTGACCAGCGATATTAATGCTTTTCTTGAAAAAGGTGTTCACTTGTCAATATCTATAGTCTTGCTTCTCAGTGTGTTGCTAGAGTTCTTATGTTCTGGACTCAAGTTTCATGTTGTATGGATGGATGGTGAGAAGTTACTTCTGCCTGAGAGGTTGTGTCTGGAAATGGTTAGTGTTAGATTCAGTAGACTGAGTAAAGACATTCACAGTCCTCAGTGAGTGTGGGCAGTGTTCAGTATGGGGGGTGAGGCAGACCTGAATGGATCAACAAGGTGACAGAGGGTAACTTTTCTCCTTTCCCCTTCTTCCTGAATGTGGGTATTCATCCTCACCTACCCCTGCACTTTTTTTTTAATTGAATCACCATGAGATACAGTTACAAAACTTTCATGTTTGAGTTTCATTCATAAAATGATCGAACACCGATCTTTCCACCAGGGCACGTTCTCCACCACCAATATTCCCAGTATTACCCCCTCCCTTGCTATTCTCCCCCAGCCTCTATGGCAGACAATTTCCCCCATTCTTTCTCTCTACTTTTTGCCCCAGCACTTTGAACTTATGCCAAGGCTCTTGGTTCTCAGACCTTGGAACCCAGGCAGATTTTTTTCTACCAACTTTTCTGGCTGTCCAGTTCACAGATGTCAGAATAGAGGTTTCCAGTACTCCATGACCGCAAGAGTCAGTTCTTGCGATAAATCTCACTGGTGTAAACACTCCTATTGGTCTTTTTCTCTGGAGGCCCTGACTGACACCATCTATAAAATGAAGGACAAAGTACTGTCTGTGCTTGGTTTTATAGTCTATAGTTTTAGACTATATGTTTGGGCCTATAATACACTCAAGTTCAATTTTCTTTGTATGGTATTAGCAGAGGGTGGAGAGTGGTCAAGGTTTATTATTTTCTCCCCATAAGGCTATTCAGTTGTTTCATCACCATTTATTAAGAGACGACTTTTACTCCGTGTTGGCATCTTTGTCAAAAATCAGCCAAATATCTGTGTGTGTATTTCTTGACTCTATTCTGTTTCATTGACTAACCTCTATATTCTGTATGAATGTCATATTGTCTTGATTACTGTTACTCTTTAATAAATCTTGAAACCAGATGGTATCAGCTCTCCAACTCTGGATCACCACACCACATATCACGTGTGATTCTTAGAAATAAATGTGCTTGAATTAAATGTATAATAAATCGTATACATTATCCTTTCCTAGCGTGGGTTGTTGGATCAATATGTTTGTGGTCTTCTGAGAATCCGGAGCGAAGCCCTCATTTGAAGCTTGCAATAAATAAAGGTTTGGAGGGGAGAACTTCCCTGCTGGAGCAAATATGATTCTGGTTGCAAACTCAATAGTTCCCTGACAGGCTGCTGCATTTTAGCAAATGGGATTTTTGTATGGTTAGCTTCCCCCTTGCACTAGTTTGTATGAGGTGTCAACATATCTTTTTTTCCAGATGTGGAGTGGTGAAGAGAATTCTGGCCACCCAACTGGACAGCGTCCTTCCCTTGTATTCACCAGGGATATGAGGAATTTTCACAAATGATAATGTAACTGTCACTGTTCTCCTGTTGTTCATCGATTTTCTCGAGCGGGCCCAGTAACTTCTCCATTGTGAGACTTGTTACTGTGTCTGGCATATCGAATACATCACAGGTACCTTTCCAGGCTTTGCTGTGCGGGCAAGATACTCTCGGTAGCTTGCCGGGCTCTCCGAGAGGGGTGGAGGAATCAAACTTGGGTTGGCCATGTTGGCTGCATGCAAGGCAAACACCCTACCCACTGTGCTATCGCTCCAGCCCAAAAATGATACAAAAAGATAAATCAAAAAATCATCTTCAGGAATCACATAATCCTTGGCTCTGGTGTGGCCCTTGATCCCCAGCAGATCAGCTGGTCCTCAGGTAGGAACTATCCTCAGTTGGAGTCCATCAGCTATCTTGAAACTGGATACACAACAACCCTCTTTTGAGCCTGGAGTGGAGCCAAGTATTACTAGAGGAACCCAGACAGCCATCCCTGAGGAACTGTTCTCCTAATGATAGTTGGGCTCCCACGATCCTTTGTTTCACTGTTGTGGGTATGTTTAGCACAACTTTCAATTTGGACTGCAGTGTAGCCCTGGAATCTAAAGATCTGGGCTGGAATTCTGGGCTTGACAGCTACTAAAACCGTGCTTGTACCATGCATTTTACACTTCAGTCTGGCTTTTCTCTTAATGGAACAGAGATACTAACATCTTCCTCATTGGGCTATGGTTACAGAGGGAAGTGTTTTATTACTGTAAATCACAGTGTAGGGATCTGTGTAAACCAGTGATCATTGCTATATTTTTCCTTTTAGCCAAAGCATCACTGAGGCAAGAGGTCTCTGTGTATTAACTTTTTATAGCTGCTGTAATAAATAGCCACAAACCTGAGGCTAGAGAGATAGTATAGCAGGTAAGGCAATTGTCATGCATGCGACTGACCTTGGTTTGATCACTAGCACCCCATCTGGTCCCCTGAGCTCTCCAGGAGTAACACCTGAGTACAGAGCCAGGAGTAAGTTCTGGTGTGGCGCCCCCTAAATTCTTTTAAAAATAGCCACAAATCTGGTGACTTTAAGTGACAAAGATTTATTTTCCCACAGCTCTGGAATATTGACATTAAAGATTAATTTGACGGGGCAGGAATTTTGTTGCCCACCAGACTGTACTTCCTCTGATGCCCCAGGAGAGAACTGATGCCTTCTTTCATAACTTCCTGTGTCTGCTTCAGTGCTTGGGGGACCTGTCCAGTCTCTGCTTTCCCTTCCTTTAGTGTTTTCTTTTACTCTTCTTCTACCTCACATAAGCACATAACTTGGGATGGTGTTTAGGACCTATTTGGTTAATCCAGTATAAACATCTAATCTCAAAATCTATTACCACATCTGCCAACTTTACCATGCAGAGAACACTCACAGGTTTCTGGGGTTAGGATCCCATCTCACAGAGGCCATCTTGAAGTTCATTCTAAGGTGTGTTCCTGAGGGTATGACATGGAACAGGTAAGAAAAACACACCTTCGGCCCCTTTTACATTAGTTAAGTTCCAAGAAAAAAAAATCATGACATTTGGTTACATGACCTCTGTGAATGTTTGTGCCAAGTTTCTCCTTAACTTCCCAGTGAAAGAATTGATATTTCACAGATTCTGAGAAGACCATTGCCTTTGGGACTTTCTTACTTACTTACAGCCCTTGTGCCAGATTTGTTCCCTGCCAATTTCTCAGTCAGTGATGTGAGAGCACTGTGAGAGCACTGTGAGAGCACAGAAAGCCTGAATAGCTATCTGGCTCTTGGTAGAAGAAGCACAGTAGCTCTTGACCTTGACCAATGTCTCCATCATACAGGTGGGGAAACCAAGGCTCAGAAGGTTAGGTGAGTTGCTCTAGACCTAACAGTGACTTGGAGGCAGATCTAGATCTGGGTTTCCAGAGTTCCTGTCCCTGATGACCCTCCCCACATGGTACTCTCTGCTAGAACACCCTCAGGACTAAGAAGTAAGTTTTGGCATATCTCAACCTCTGCATGCCCCCAGTTCCTGAACAGATTCAGGCAGTTGAGGGAGACTTCGGTGATGTTCCCTGACACGATAACTGACAAGTCAATGGATGGAGACTGGGATGAGAAAACAACGTGGTCAAGATATTTGGGACTCTCAGGTAGGCTCAGTGCTGCCCTGGCCTGGCAAACACCGGCAGCCTCAAGGGTGGTTCGAGAAAGATCTGGGAGACCTGACCTGAGTTCCAACCTTTGATCCGAGGTTAACAGCGGGTGGATCCCCCCAAAGGCCACTTCCTGTGAGGCTGTAGGAAAGCTGAGGGTTTGCAGAGACGGCTGAGCTAGTGCAGCTCACAGAAGAGGTGGAGAGGGACTGTGGGGCCTTTAATGATGACTAATTTGCAGCTTATTAATGCGGCGGTAATTAAGAATATTCATTTTATTAAAAGCCGTTTATTGTAATAGTGCATGCAAATCTGGAGACCGGCATTGTGCTCACGCGCCAATCCACACAGGTCTATTGTGGCTCTGCGGATGGCAGGTCGCTGCGTCACTAATTGTTAAGAGTTTAGGGTCTAATTTTAAACCCTTTTAATTCCATTTGAAATAATTGCCCTAATGAAATTCAAAATGCTCAGAGGCAGCCATGGAAAAGGTGGATGCTGCCCCCCCTGCCTGGCCCAGGCAGCTGGATCTCTGCGTGGTCCTGGCACTCCAGGGCAGCTCCCCGCACCTCAAAGAGAATGCGGCCCCAGGAGGCCCATGGGGTGTCAGAGGTCCAGCCTCTGTCCACAGTGCTGATCATCACAGGCTGGGGAACATTCGTGTGTGTGTGTGTGTGTGTGTGTGTGTGTGTGTGTGTGTGTGTGTGTGTAGGGGAATTTCAGGATGTTGCTGGGGGCTAAGTCATTTCTCAGAGCCCCGCAGGGGTGGATCCAAGAGAGAAGGGGGGTTCCCCTTCCAGACAATGTCTGTAGCGCCTCTTAATCACTGATTCACGGCACGTGCCTCAGAGCACCTGAGCCCAGGGATCTTCCTGGGTAAGACAACCAGTGAGGGCTTCACCTGGGTAGGTCCACGGCCAAACACTTAAGTACGTTCCCTCCATCCTGGATTTCCACAGCCCCTTTGGCAGGTGATGGGACCATTCCACCATGTGACCAGGGAGGTGACTGAGTCCACAGGGAATCCGGATCTTTGCAAACAGTGAGGTGGCAGAACCAGACGGAACCAACGCTTTTCTTTCCATCTTCTCAGAGCTTGTCTATCTCTCCTGCATCCTGCAGAAGTGGGTGTAGAGCCCCATTTCTTAAACCACTTTGCACTTGGAGACCCACTTCGTACCTGAGAAACACAGCACTGGTCCATGCTGTCAGAATGCCCCTGCATTTGTGGGGCTGTTGATTTTGATGTTTTAGGGGTGATGCATTTTAGAAACCTTTCACTTTGGCACAATTCTTCACCCTCTGCCCCACTCAGTTAGTTGTGCAGCTCTGTCTCCCCATATGGCACGGTGACCAACAGCTGAAGAAGCTACAGTCTAGAGAAGCAGAACAAGAAACTCAAGTGCTATTTTGGGCTCTTTACTAGTGGGCAGGAGAGCAGGGAAGGCTGGAGAAAGAGACCAGCCCAAAGTATAGGCTCAGATTTAGAAGTCTGTGACATTTGGTGGCCAGATCCTGAGCCATGAGCTTTGACCCCTGACTTCTGCTGTCCATGTCTGAGTGTGACCAGAACTTGTGACTTGTCTCTGGGTGGGAGGTCCCCTTTCTTTCTTCATGGTCATAGCAAAATCACTCCCATGTCTCCATCTTTTTGTACGACCCCATCTACTTGTGGTCCCACTTTCTCTTCTGCTGGCTTTGAAGAAGTGGGAACCCAGGCTGTAAACTTCCCATGGACAGAACCACATGGCAAAGAGCCTCCAGATCTGACCCTTTCCAGGTCTAATAATGTGATGAAAATGCAGCTCAGCTAACAAAAGTTGCAATCTAGTGAGTTTAGGAAGCAGAGAATCCCGCTGAATCTAGCCTGGACTCCTGAACTAGAGAAACTGAGATAGCAAGTGTATATTGTTTTAAGTTGTAAGACAATATTGTAATAGGTGCAGCATTTTGATAGGTGATGGTATATCACTCAGCTGTAGTCCTACCTTTCCACACTCATGGTCAAAGTCGGCCAGCATTTGTGCTGCTTGACTAATGTTTGGTGTTATTAGAATGATGTCATCATCAAAGGTGGTGTAGTTGCCAACCGTCATTTTCACTCCCATTCCTTCCCATTCCAGTCGTCACATGACATTCTCGAGGGTGACACTTAAGAGTTTTGGTGAAATGGTATCACACTGCCGAAACCTTCTCTTGACATGGATGATCACTTCTTTGTAGAATGGTGAGATCCTGGTAATGATGAATACGTAATATAGCTCATGTAGGATCCTGATGTATTGAACACCCTGTTTGGCAAGGGCTTCAATGACTGCTTCCATCTCAACAGAATCAAAGGCCTTCTTTAAATCAATAAACATTAGACAGAGCGGCATCTTGAACTCCCAAGAAACCTCAATGAGCTTGGTTATCATGTGGATATGGTTGATTGTGCTGAATCCTATGCAGAACCCGGCTTGCTCGCATGGTTGTCCTTCATCTAGTGTTCTGCCAATCCTATTCAGGATGACTCAAGTGAACAGCTTGTAGACGACAGACAACAGGCAGATCAGGCAATAGTTGCCAATGTTGTGGATGTCTCCCTTCTTGTACAGTAGTACAGTCCTGCTGGTTTTCCACTGGGACAGAAACTTGCATACAAACAGGTGGCATGTGAAGAGCTGAGCCAGTGTATTGATTAGTACCAACAGCAGATTCTTTAGGTGTTCAGGTCTGACCTTGTCTGGGCCAGGTGCTGTTTGCTTCTTTACCGATGAAACGGCATGTCAGATTTCGGAAAGGAGAACATTGGGAATGATATATCCATCCTGCAGAATTTGGTATGTGGGCAGGTGGACTTGGCTATCCAAGAGATCTGAGTAGAAGTCATGAATAATCTTCTCCATTGTCCTTCTGGAAGATGTGGTAGATCCATCAGGACGTCGGAGGGCAGTCATCTTGGTCTTGTAGTTGGTGAAGGACAGGTAGGCGTTGCGAATGCTTTTCCCCTGCTTCTGCTGCATCTGCCAGCACTGCTGCTTTTCTCTCTTTGAGGTCTTCCTTTATTGCTTCTCTGCACTGCTTTGTGAGCTCAGATGTTTGCTTGCGGTTGCCTGAGGCTTGTGCCAAGCCACGTTGGCGAATAAGCTCAAGAATTTTTGAAGACAGGATGAATCTCATGAAGACAATGTTTATGAGAAACGGTCTTGTTCCTGAGATTCCATTTTCTCTCAACAGAATGAACATCTCTGAATGCAACAGCTATGCGTACCTAGGTCGAGAACTCAACATGACGAATGACTTGTCACCTGAGTTGCGCAGAAGGAAGAGAGAAGCTTGGAATACCTTCAAGAGCTTCAAAGAAATAGCTAAGAGGACAAAAAACCTCTGGCTCTGGGAGCATCTCTTTGATTCCACTGTTCTTCCTGCATTAGCATACGCCTCAGAGACCTGGCCCTACGAAAACAGGATGAGAACGTTATTTGGGTCTCCCAAAGAGGAATTGAAAGAACTATGCTTGGAGTATTACGCTTTACTCAAATGAGAGAAAGAATCTGGAGTTCCGACCTCCGTCGATGATCAAGAATAGGGACTCTGTCTCGTTTGCCAAAGTGTCGGAAATCAGATGCGCTGGACACATAATGAGATTTGGAGACGACCACTGGACTAGAACTGTTACTGATTGGATTCCACGGGACATCAAAAGATCGCGTGGCCGCCCACCTATGAGATGGTCAGACTTTTTCATCAAGACCCTGAACAATTGGTTTGAGGCTCTTCATGTTCCTAGAATGAGCAGACGCCACTGGGCTACACTAGCACACAACAGGGACAAATAGAGATGTTACTAGCGCTTGCTCGAACAAATCGATGAGTAAAGGGATGTCAACTGATCAAGTGATATCACTCAGCAGTAAACATAAATGCAGAACCTAAAAAGGATGGCAAGAATGGGTTAGAGAGATACCTCCATGTGCTGAGTGACTATTTTGCATGCAGGAAGCCTGGGTTTGATACCCAGAAACACATGCATGGTTCCCTGAGCATTGTCAGGAGTAACTCCCTAGTATGGGGCCAGGAATAGCTCCTGAGTAAGGCTGAATGTCTCCTCTCTGCTCCCCAAATAAAACCCCACATAATTATGTCAAGGAAAGCAGAGTAATATTATAGTTTTCAGCTTTTTTTTTCAAGTTGAATACATTTCCATTAGTCATGAGAATTCAGATAGCAATTCAGAAAGTCAAGACACAAAGAAAGAAATGGTCTTTAACATGAAAAATATTTAGGTAGTGTTAAAATGTTCGGGCTTGGACCTAAAGTAAGAGCTCAGTGGCTTAGGTCCCCTGCCTTGCAATCTTGCAAAGCATGTGGTCATGAGTTTAAATTCTAGGTGTCCTATACATGCCAAGTGAGGTCTTACAACTCTGCTATTAGAGTCTGACAGCCCTATTGTCTTATGATCTTCAGTTCCCACTTCCCCCTTTACCTGAAGAAAATCTTGTTTTCTCTGTCAGGATATAAGTAGGACAGAGTTGATCATGTTACCCCCGTATTAGAGGAAGATCATGCTGGTGGTCAAAATCTGAGATGGATTGATGAAGGGAGACCTGGATGGATATTGTAATAGTTCAGGCAAGGGATGAGAGAACAGAGAAACAGTGGAGGTGAAGATCATTTGCTTTTCAGGAATATAAAGTGGACCCTCCAGTTAAATTACATCCACACATATAATAACAGACCTTCAGCAAAGAAAATATTCTCATTCAAACTTTTCTTGTATCCAATATTCTAACAGAACCCCTTTAATTTGATTTCAACTTCATCTTATTAATTATATTGATATAAAAATTCTGTGCTTTGGAGTTTCCTTCTTTCTTTAAGCACATGGCATAGGAATCTCACATTTTAGGGGGCAATGACGACTTCTTTTATTTTAGAGTCTCAAAGAGTGATCACAGAGAAAGCTCCAGACCTCTAGGGGTGTTTTGGTCAAATAACACTTATCACACCATCTGCCACCACCGAAGAACTTAACATTTCTTTTCTTTTGAAGAGAGTATACTTGGACCTTAATAAGGTCTTGGGAATGAGTGGTGAGTTCAAAGACAGAAATCATGACCCTTCAGCATCTATCTGGTATTCTTTGAACTGTATTGACACTCAACATAAAGAGTCCTGGAGTTAAATAAGAAAACAATCTGACTCTCAAGGCTGCCTTCACATTCTGTTGAGAAAGATGTGTAAAGCAAATGTTGCAGCAAGAGATTCGTCTACTAGAGTTATGCACATAATGGTCTAGGATTGATTCCCAAAGAAAGAATTGATGTATCAGTCAAGTGGAGAGATTTTTCTAAGCAGAGATTCCACTAATGCAAGTGCATAGAGTCTGAGAAGTGCTACTATTTCTGCAAGTAAATGTAGCCCACGATTTAAGGGAAGGAAGGGAAGAGAATGGGCACTTAAGTTAGGGTGAAGTCAGCGGGATCCAGATCATGAAGGGCCTCTGTGTCTAAGGGCTTGAACTGTATTCTGAGCATAGGAAGTCACTTAAAGGAGAGTAAGCAGGGGAGGGACTTGGTCAGAGTGTCATCCTAGAATGTTTTACTCTTGACCTTTGTGTTCTTACAAACTGGGTGCTCCTCTGGGTCCCCATCTCTGTGAATGAGAGCAAAAGTCGGAGAGTGATCCAACATACACCTGCCTCCAGTCACCAAGCCCTGTTTATATGATCTTCTCAGTGTCTCTTAACCTGGACTGCTCTGGCTCCCTCCTGTTCTATGGGAGAGTCTCCTCTTCTTCCAGAATTGACTCTACACTGTCTCACGTCTGTTCTCATATGCAGATCCTGTTTCAGCTAAAACTTACAGTGAACCATGTGGATTCTTACTATAAAACTTAAGATGTTTTGCAAATGTATATCACATTTCTCTGAATAATCAAAACAAATTGTATGCCAATTATTATTATTATTTACAAAATAATGGAGTGTGACTAGAATGTTAAAGGTTTTGTTTGTTTGTTTCTGTAATTTAACCTGTTTTATTTAAAAACAAGGGTTTTTAAATAACATGGTCACAACAATTACTCAGTGAAATATGGTATACACATAAAAACACTACAGATCTCATTTCTGCCACTAAAATTTTCCCAGGTTTTTTATTTCCAGTCAATCTTTACCCACATATGACACCTGATTTTTGATTTATATTTTCAGAGATCAATTTTTTATGAGGATTCTTTGGCTCAACCTATTTTTGAGATTCATCTACACTGAAATGTATATCAATAGTGTTTGATCGTATTTAAAGCTGGGTAGAGTCAATTGTGTGACTATGCCACAGTTTAGTTATTAACATACCTGTTAATAGATATTTGAGTTGTTTCCAGTTTGGGGCTATTAAGAATAACACTGCTTAGGACATTTACATAAAGAACTTTTTGCAGTTAAATGTTTTCATTTCTTTAGGATAATTACTTAGGAGTGTAAAATTGGTGTCATGTGATCTTTCTTTAACTACTACCAAATAGCTCTCCATTTTACAAATCCTACCACCACCACTGTGGAGGATTCCAGACACTCCACATCCTGTCAACACTAAACAGTTTCTGTCTCCGTAACTCTATCCATTTATTTGTTATCAAGGCTTTAATGCATTAAATTATTTCTTAATGACTAACTGTATTGGGCAATTTTCATGTACTTATTTTCATCCACTTATATTCCTTTTTATTGTTGTTGTTCTGTTTGGGGGTCACACCCAGTGATGCATCACATTACAGAGGTTACTCCTGGCTCTGTGCTCAGGAATTGCCCCTGGAGGAGCTTGGGAGACCATATGGGATGCTGGGGATTGAACCTGGACTGGCTGCATGCAAGACAAATGTCTACTCACTATATATGGCTCCAGCCCCATCTATTTATATTCTTTTGTGAAGTTTATATGTACACATTTGCCCCTTTTATGGGATGGTTTCTCTTTGTCTTTGTGGGTGTGAATGTGAGTGTGTGTGCATGGGGGGGGCGGTTGAGCCTAGAGTCGTATCCATGCAGGGTATGTGCAATCTACTAGGTCACACTTCTAAACCAGATTTATCTTTATTATTGACTTCTAGGATTTTTAAAAATATAACTAGACAAACATATGTATTGAGAATGTTTTCTTCTAGTCTGGGGCTCATTATTTTATTTTAGTAATGCAGAGCAGAAGTTTGAGAATTTTATGAAGTCTAAATTATAAATTGTTTTACAACGAGCTCTATTTATATGCTAAAATATTTTATAATCCCAGTGTCATAAAGATTATCTTTAAAATTTTCTTTTTTATAATCTTTGGGCCAGAAAGATAGTATAGGAGTTAAGGCCTTTGCTTTGCTTCCTGCC
Organism: Sorex fumeus; assembly: GCF_029834395.1. NCBI lineage: Eukaryota > Metazoa > Chordata > Mammalia > Eulipotyphla > Soricidae > Sorex > Sorex fumeus. Next base: position 53,257,384 of record NW_026606104.1, read on the forward strand.
CACCCCTGAGTTCAAATCCCAGGTACCATAGAGAGTTGCTCAGCACCACCAGGAGACATTCTTCTTCTTTTTTATTTTAAATTGAGTCACAGTGAGATACAGAATTACAAAGCTGATCATGGTCGAGTTTCAGTCATATGGTGGTCTAACACCCATCCCTCCACCAGGGTACATTTCTCAGCACCTCCTCCTCTTCCTCCTCCTCCTGCTTCTGCTTCTTCTCTTGCTTCTCCTCCTTCTACTTCTCCTCCTCCTCCTCTTGCTCCTCCTCCTTATCCTCCTCTCCCTCCTACTGAATAAGAGCTACGAATGCCTGTTTGGATGTGGGAAGAAAGGGACTCTTCATCATTGGTAGGAATGCTGACTGGTACAGGCTTTTTGGAAAACAATATGGGCATTCCTCAAAAAGCTCAAAATTGAGCTTCCATATGATCCAGTAATACTATTTCTAGGAATATACCTCAAGGGCACAAAACACACAGCAGGAATGCTATCTGCACTCCTATGTTCATTGCAGCACTATTCACAGTAGCCAGAATCTGGAAAAAACTTGAGTGCCGAAGAACAGATGACTAGTTAAAGAAATTATGATACATCTACACAATGGAATACTATGCAGCTGTTAGGGAAAATGAAATTATGAAATTTGCTTATAAATTGATGGACATGGAGAACATCATGCTAAATGAAATGCGTTAGAAGGAGAGGGATAAACATAGAGTGATAGGAGACACTCCTGAGCACAGAGCCAGGAAAAGACACTGAGCATTAACACTCAAAACCAACCAAACTAAAAAGACTTATAGTCCATTTAGATTAAATTTTGTAAAGTATAGTCGAAGTGACATCTGCACTTGTTTGTTCATTGCAGCACTCTTTACAATAGCCAGAATCTGGAAAAAACCTGAGTGCCCGAGAACAGATGATTGGTTAAAGAAACTTTGGTACATTTACACAATGGAGTACTATGTAGCTGTTAGAAAAGATGAAGTCATGAAATTCACATACAAGTGGTACTATATGGAAAGTATCATGTTAAGCGAAATGAGTCAGAAAGAGCGGGATAGACACAAAAAGATTGCATTCATCTGGGGAACATAAAGCAACAAAATGGGAGACTAACACCCAGGACTGGCCGAGATTAGTACCAGGAACTTTGCTCCATGACTTGGAGGCCAGCCACACGTGCTAGGGGAAAAGGAAGCTCAGATAGAGAAGAGAGCACCAAATAAAGGGTGTTGAGAGGATCCTCCCAGGGTGGGAGAAGCATGCTGAAAGTAGACTATAGACCAAACATGATTGCCACTCAAAGCCTCTCTTGCAAACCACAGGACCCAAAAGGAGAGAGAGAGAACAAAACGGAATGCCCTGCCACAGAGACAGGGTGGGATGGGGGGGATGGGGGGTGGGAGAGATGCTGGGACCCGTGGTGGTGGAGGATGGGCGCTGGTGGAGGGATGAGTACTTGATCATTGTATAACTGAAACCCAAGCACAAAAATTTGTAAGTCTATAACTGTACCTCATGGTGTTTCACTAATAAATAAATAATTAATTAATTAAATTTTGTGTATGGCATGAAGTAGGAGTTGAAGTTCACTTTCATGCCCCTCCCCAACTTGTTTCCAGACACCATTTTCCAAACACATTGAATTGCTTTGGTGCTATTATGATAATTCTAGTAACTATACATACCTGCATGTATTTTTTAACTCTGTTTTTTCACATTGACTTGTCTACCCTTATCTCCACACTATATTCATGATTAGTCTTTGACAACAGGTAAATTAGTCTTGACAACAGGTAAAGTCCTAAAATTTTTTTTTACATCATGATTGCTTTGGTGATTCTTTGACTTTTATGACTTTATATATAATTTATAATCACTTGCCAGTTTATTTTTAATGACCTATTTAATTTATAGTTGAGATTACTTTGAATCTATAGATTATGGAGGAAGAATCACTATCAACAAAGGTGAAACTTCCATTTATAAATGTGGTGATAATTCTTCAGTTATTTAGATCTTTTATATCTTTTTAAATGAAATATTTTGCATTTCAAATGTGAAGGTCTTGAATACTCTATTAAATTTATTTCTATGTATTTGATGTTTATGTTATATAAGTCGATAAAAATTTCTGAGAGTTACTCCTATATTCATATACTTTCTCATATATTCATATACTCCTATATTCTCCTGTATTCATATACTTTCTCCTCGTATATGAAAATACAATTGATTTGTATATGCTAATCTTCTTTACTAGTGATCTTGCTGAATGAATACATTAATTAAGATAGTTTTAAAAAATCTAACCTTAGAGTTTAGTTTTTACGGTCATAGCAATGATGAATAAAGATTGTTACTTCCTCTTTTCCAGTATTTTTTTCTCCCCCACCTCAATTTTATTACTAGACCCTCCAACACAATTTTATATAAAGTGATAAGACAAAACATCCTTGTCTTATTCCCTATATTAGGTGAAAATTGTTCAGTATTTCACCCACTAAGTATGATGTCAATCATAAGTCTTTTTTGCTGTTGTAACTGTGGCTATTGTTTATTCTGCTCATGATCAGATTGAGGAAGTTTACTGTGGGCTGAATGGGTACTGGATGTCTCAAATGATTTTTTTTGCATATATTAAGATTCCTTTTCCTCCCTTTTCTTGGTAATGTGGTGAATTACATCTAAACTCTTGTCTGGTTTGGTATCAGAGCTGTCTTGACTTTAGCAAATGAGTCAGGGACAGTTCTCTATTTAATGAGAGAATTTGTGTGCTTTTATGTTATTTATTTCACATATATATATATATATATATATATATATTAAAGTAAGTAAAGTAAAGGCCCTCCTGTTGATCATCGATTTGCTCGAGCGGGCCCAGTAACGTCTCCATTGGAGACTTTGTTGTTACTGTGTCTGGCATATCGAATACTCTCGGTAGCTTGCCAGGCTCTCCGAGAGGGGCGGAGGAATTGAACTTGGGTCGGCCATGTTGGCCACTTGTAAGGCGAACGCCCTACCGCTGTGCTATCGCTCCAGCCCAGCAAGCTACCGAGAGTATTTGATATGCCAAACACAGTAACAACAAAGTCTCCAATGGAGACGTTACTGGGCCCGCTCGAGCAAATATATATATATATATATATATATATATATATATATTAATTATAGTCTCCTGCCTCCGTGCCTGACTGTCTTCACTGGGGCCCCTTGGAGGAGGGCGGGTTGAGTTTCCCTCTCCACCCCAAGCAGAACCCCAGCAGCTGAAGACCTTCAGTTCCAGCCACAGCCATGCTTAAGACCACTCTCCACACGTTTGGACGAGCCTCACACATGAAGGAACAGGCAGAGGAACCCAGGTGTGTGAGACCCAGGGCTTAGATCTCCAAGCCTTCTTGGATCAGGACTGGGCCTCCTCTACCCATATCCCTCATCTTCCAGTATGTAGGCGTTACACCCACCAACTGCCCCCCCGTGCCATGTAATCCCATCAACAGCCAAGACCCAGAGACTAGAAAACCCAGCTCCTGGAAGTGCGCGGCCACATTTGCAGCCGCACGACGTCTTATTATCTAGTCCTTACTCTGGAGAACCTGGCAGGCTACCAAAAGTATCCTGCCCATATGGCAGAGTCTGGCAAACTCCCCGTGGCGTATTCAATATGCCAAAAACCACCAACAATGATGGGTCTCATTCTCCTGGCCCTGAAAGAGCCTTGAATGTGGTGCTTTCTAAAATCTCAGGGCTAGGACAAAGGAGACGTACTGGTGCCTGCTCGAGGAAATCGATGAAGAACAGGATGACATTGATACAGTGATATATATATTATACATTTGATATATAAAGATATATTTGATATATGAAGCCCAGGGCAACCTCTAGGCACACAGTTTTCTTTATGGAAAAAATTAAAAATAAATTTAAACTATTTTATAAGCAAAGATCTATTACAACAATGTATTTTTTGTGCCCATTTGGCAAATTATGTTTGTATATTTTGCTAAGAAATTAATTCAATCTTTGTTGTAAAACTTACTATCAATATATTGCATTATTATTTTATTTTACTGTCTATAGTATTGAAGACAATGTATCTCTTCATCCCTACCCCCTGATATTATGTCCTTCTTTCTCTTTGATAGGTTTTCAATTTTATTAATACTTTCAGAGAACAAAATTTAATTTTGTTGGCATTTTCTTTCCTTTGTCTCTCCTGTTTCACTTATTTTGACGTATTTCCTTCCTTTTATTTTATCTTTCTGTTTTTAAAAAGGCAGAACTTACATGATTTTAAATACTCCTCAGTGTAAGCATGTAAACTTACACACACAGTTTCTTCTGAGCATTGCTTTGACTATACCTAGGAGCATTTAATATTTTATCTTCTTACTATCATTAGGTTCTAAATATTTTACAATTTCCTTTGTGATTTATTCTTTGATGTGTTGGTGATTTAGAAGTGCATTGTTTAATTTCCAATTATTTGGAGCTTTTCTAGATATCTTAATATTATCAATTTTTAATTTAAGTATATTGTTGTCAAAGAACACACTCTGAGAACACACTCAATCTTTTGAAATGTATTGAAACATATTTTATGGTCGAGTATGTGGCCTACCTTGATGAATATTTCATGCACTTGGAAAGAATGTATATCCTGCCGGCTATACATCCTTTAAAGTATTTTGTAAAGTTAGGGAAAGTTGGTTGATAGTGTTGTTCAAATTTTCTATATCCTCATTCGCTTTTTGAGTCATCTAGTATTAATTACAGAGAGTAACTATTCTATTTGCTTTGCTTCTTTTAAGGATCTATTACAGAGGCATAGACATTTATGATGGTCATGTCTTTCTAATAAATGAAACATCCCTTTTTATCTCTGATAATATTTTATATCTTGAAGCCTAATTTATCTGCTATTAATATGATCCCAGCAGCTTTCATATGCTCACTGTTTGCAAGAGAAAGAGTACAGTATATTTTTTCCTGTCTTTTTCCTTTTAAACGATCTGGCTCTTACAATTAAAATGCGTGAGTTTGCAGGGACGTCGTCCAGTGCTTGAGTGCATGCTTAGCATGTGTGAGACCCTGAATTTGATCCCTAGCATGACAAACTAGAATAAAAATGCACAATTTATGGACATAAAATAGTTGGATCTTGTATTTTTATCACTGCCAGTGTCATTGTCCTCCCGTTGTTCATCAATTTGCTCAAGTGGGCTCCAGTAACGTCTCCACTGTGAGACTTGTTAATGTTTTTGGCATATCCAATATGTCATGGGTAGCTTGCCAGGATTTTCCCTGCGGGCGGAATACTCTCAGCAGCTTGCAGGGCTCTCTGAGAGGGGCAGGGGAACCCTATGATAATCACTACTTGAGAGGATCTCTTTTTGTTTGTCCTAAATATATACATTTTGGAGTTTTGAGCCATACCCGGTGGTGCTCTGGGGCTATTTCTGGCTCTGGACTCAGGAATCAGTCCTGGAAGTGCTCAGAGGACCATTTGGGGTGCCAGAGATAAAAACCAGGTTAGAGGATGCTAGACAAGTGCCTTAACTCTTGTACAATCTCTTTGGCCCCATCTTCCTTCCTTCCTTCCTTCCTTCCTTCCTTCCTTCCTTCCTTTTTTTCTTTCCGTTATACAGTAAGAGGGACTTTACACAAAGCTTTTTTTACTCAGGGTGCCCCAGAGGGGGGTGGGCGAGAGCCCTCCCCACCCCAAGGGACCCAGCCCCGGCAGCTGACCTCCACTACCCAACCACCGCCAAGCTCCAGGCCGCTTTCTGGACCACACGGCTGCGAATAACACACTTCCCACCCATTTTCTATAATTACCACACCATGTTTGATGGAGTTCAGACAGTAATATATATATATGCCTCTCAGAGAGCCCGGCAAGCTACCGAGAGTATCCCAACCACACGGGCAGAGTCTGGCAAACTCCCCGTGGCATCTTCGATATGCCAAAACCAAATTATATCAGGTCTCATTCCCCTGTCCTTGAAAGAGTCTCCAATTGTTGGGAAAGACGAGTAAGGAGAGGCTGCTAAAATCTCAGGGCTGGGACAAATAGAGATGTTACTGGCACCTGTTCGAGTAAATTGAAGAACAACGGGATGACAGTGATACAGTGATACAGTGATATAGTAAGGGACTATAACTAGTTGATTGGAGAATTGCCTTTCGATGCCAAGAAACTAAGTTTCTCTAGAAACTTGGCCAATGAGGGGAGAGACCCTGTGTCAATTGGCTGCAATGATTTGAAGTTAGGACTCAGAGTAAAATCATTTCACTGAAGTTGCTGGGTAGATTTTGTGAAGTTGGTCAGTTCAAGTATGCAAAAACACCAGATAAACCTTTGAATACTTTCTCCTCATGGCTCATGTCCTATTCTAGAACTCTTTTCCCCCCTATTACCATAATCATATCCTTTAATTAAAGTCCCCCTGGAGTCATAGAGGTACTGCCTTAGAGAATATATTCCAGGAAACCTTTGTCTTCTCTCCTTTGGGTTCAGTTCTGCCCTCAAACCAGAATTTCTTTGAGCAACTTGTTAGAGACTTTTTACAATGTGATCAAGAATGAGATTCCAAGGAAAGAGAAAAGATAGCAGGAAGAAAAAAGGAGGATGCATGGAAGACCCCTTTGCTTTAGATCTACAGAATCCTCACAACTACTTAAAAAGGTGAAGGTTTCATTGTACCCATTTTACAGATCAGGAAGTTACACTCAGAGAAGTAACTTAGCATAGCCATTGATAAAGCTACAGCATAGTGTATCTTCCGTGGATAGTGTTCTTGTGGTTCAAAGGCAGAAGTCCTCATTTCAGCTGCCTGGATGGAGATCCTGATTAATCTCACAGTTCATACGTGGTCTTCTCCCAGAGCCAAGTATGGTTTCAGGAGCAGATACCACAACTAACTGGCTCAGGCACTGCAGGGGAGGCTTTACTCTCTGCAGGTGGGGAAGAGCTCGCTTTCTCTTCTCCATGGGACCCAGCAATCTTGGGATCATTGCCAGCGATGGGGCAGAGAGGACCACATGCCTGGAGCTAAAGCACTGGGAGCCAGCAAGCAGGGAGAGAAAGGGGAGGGGGGCAGGGAGTGGGATGAGAAAGGTCAGCTGGGTCTCTGGTGCTAGGGTTCCATCCACCACTCAGCAGTCTGCACTGCTCCTGTTCCCTCCTGTGAGCTGTTTTAATCACTTACAACGGCATTTTGTGTGTTCTGGAAGTTACCAGCATCCTAATTGGAAAAGTCACGGGACAAGTAAGTGGGGTGTCTGGATTCCCAAGCGGAGTGTGTCCATCTCCAGAGCGGATGCTCCCGCTGCTCAGCACCCCCCCACCCCTTCCCCTCTAGCAGAAGTTGGTGACCCCTGTCTTCTGGATGAAAAGGCTGAAGTGTAAAGAGGGGAAGTGATTGGCCCAGGGTCAGAGAGCCTGCGAGTGGCTCACCCTGGCAGAGAACTTCTGTTTATCTGACTGCAAAGCCCGCGCTCTCTGCCTGCCTCCGGGGGCTTCCCACACTTCTGGCTGCCACCCTTTCTGTACCTTTGACTCCAAACAGAGGCCTCTCCGTCACCAAATAATGTGATCAAATCAAACCTTCTTTCCATACAATTAGAAAACATAACAGGTTACAGCAAAAAATGCAAAAACCTCCAAAGCTGCTCAAAGCTAATTAATTTCTATTACTAGTGAGAGAAGAACCACTTAACATGTCTTTTCTTATTCAAATTACCATTGACGGCACCTGCTTTTTTATTCTTGGGAAATCCTGCTACAATGCGGGTAAATTATGTAAGACTGTAGAATTTATGAAGATAAGGCAATTAGCATTACAAAACCGAGTCCGGGTTACAATTTCTGGGGAACAGAAAGAGTTATGATGCTCCCTTAAATGGCCCAGTGAAGTCTCACAGATTGAGTTAATCCTTGTGGTAGTCAGGAAAATTGAAGGCTAAACGGCGCCAAGATGGTGGGTAATTAATTGTCTGGGCCCTTCGGTGATGGGACTGTCTATGTGAGAAGCAGAGACCCCTTCCCTTCTAGAAGGAAACGGATTGGAAGGGATTCTGAGGTTGGGAGGCTGGCGGGGAGGGAGATGTTCCTTCCGAGGTCCCTGGCCTTTGGGACCAAGCAGGGCCCAGCACAGGGGGCCCACCCTCCAATATGTTTTCCGGAAATCTCTCTTTTGCCCTGTTTCCCACCCCCCACACAGCTGCCGGGGCTGTGGAGGCAGCTGCCACTAGCAGGTGCCTGCATGCGTGTTTAGATGCTGCCTGCGTTTCGCATCTGAGGACTCTCAGAAACGCCCTGGATTTCCAGGGGCTCTTGACTTAATAGTCGTCCAGAGGAGGTCAGTTTGATGGGTCCCCAGAAGGCCCACACTGTGTGTGGGCATGTGAATACTTTGTGTGGCAAGGACTGCAACTTTTTGTGTATTCAGAGAAAGTTTTAGGGTCCCCCATCCCTGGCCTCCTTGGAACCCTGTTATATACAGTATATACTTGAAATCGAGATTTTAAGCAAAGGGACCCTCAGTGTCAGAAAAGATTTTTTAAGAACTCCCCCGACTCCCTGCCCTCCTCAATCAATATAACCCAATGATATTGAGGGCTGGCTGGGCTGGAGAGGCAGAGGGGCAGGGGCCTCGAGCCACCAGCCATACCGCTGCTTCCAGTTGCCTCTTTCCCTCCATTAGGCCCACCTAGCAGCATCCTGGGCAACTTTCTGGGAGCAGACTCAGCCACACTTGCCTTTCTAGGCCCCTCACATGCATGTCACCTGCCCTCCCTCCAGCTAGCATGGGTCAGCTTACCCCAGGTCACTGCCTCCTGGAGAGGATGCACAGTGCCAGGGCACACTGCCTGGTAAGTGTGGCAGTGGTGCTCAGACTGCCTCTGGCCTCTCTGGGTCACACCCTTGCACAGTGTTCGACTGATACACCTAGGCATACTTGGTGCTCACATCCTCCACTCCAGGGGCCGGATCGCTGTTACTTGCTTGGTCTCTAGGCCAGGACCCGAGTGTGCTCCAGCAGACTTGGCTAGAGAAGAGCCGGCATGAGATTAAGTAACCAGAGAGCTTGGGACAGTAATTTTGCTGTGGCAGGGCCAAACATGCCTGTCCACCTTTCTAGATGTTCAGCATCTAGACAGGGTTGGCCGGCAAGAAGAGCAAGTGCAGGAGCCCTGAACTGAGGAACAGGACGGAGCATCCACAGACTGGCAAGGAGGCTAGAACCGGCTGGAAGGCAGGAAAGGTTGTGAGCCAGGAGGAAACTGATGAGCAAAAGAACAGGGGCCTGGGGTGGCAGCCCTGTAGATCACTGCAAAGACTTCTCTTCGTGAGACCTAGACACAAGTGGGAAGGACTGGAGGAGGCTGAGCAGGACGAGTTATTTATTTATTTAATTGAAGCACAGTGAGATACAGTTACAAAACTTTCATGTTTGAATTTCAGTCATACAATGATTGAACATCCATCCCTCCACCGGTGCGCATTTTTCACCACCAATGTCCCCAGTATCTACCCCCAACAAACAACCTTCCCCTGTCTCTATGGCAGACAATTTCCCTCTTACTCTCTCTACTTTTGGGCATTATGGTTTGCAATACAGATACTGAGAGGCTATCACATTGGGCTTTTATTTACTTTCAGCATACATCTCCCATCCTGAACCATCCCATCCTTCAACCATCACTGACTTAGTGACCCCTTCTCTATCCCAAGCTGCCTTTTCCCCCAGCTCATGAGGCTGGCTTCCAACTATGGAGCAATATTCCTGGTCCTTGTGTCTACTGTCCTTTGGTATTGGTCTCATATCATGTCATTTTTATATTCCACAAATGAATGCAGTCGTTCCATGTCTGTCCCTCTCTTTCTGACTCATTTCACTTAGCATGATACTCTTCATGACCATCCACTTATAAGCAAATTTCATGACTGCATCTTTCCTAGCTGCATAGTACTCCGTTGTGTAGATATACCAAAGTTTCTTTAACCAATCATCTGTTTTCAGGCACTTGGGTTGTTTCCAGATTCTGACTATTGTGAACAGTGCTGCAATGAACATACAGGTGCAGATATCATTTCTACTGTTTTTTTTCAGGATATATTCCCAGAAGTGGTATCGTGGGGTCATATGGAAGCTCAATTTCTTGTTTTTTAAGGAATGCCCATATTGTTTTCCAAAAAGGCTGGACCATTCAGCATTCCCATCAACAGTGAAAGCCAGTCCCTATCTCCCCATATCCACGCCAGCATGGATTTTTCTTGTTCTTTTTGATGTGTGCCAGTCTCTCTGGTTTGAGATGATATCTCATTGTTATTTTGACTTGCATCTCCTTGGTGATTAGCAATGTAGAGCATTTTTTTTTTTCATGTGCCTTTTGGCCATTTGTATTTCCTCTTGGCCATTTGTATTTCTTTTTTTTTTTCAGGTCACATCCAGTGATGCTCAGGGGTTACTCCTGGCTTTGCACTCTGGGATTAACTCCTGGCTATGCTTGGGGGACCATATGGGATGCCCAGGGTCTGCCACATGCAAGGCAAACACCCTACCTGCTGTACTATCGCTCTGGCCCAATTTTGTATTTCTTTTTTGAGGAAGCTTCTGTTCATTTCTTCTCCCCATTTTTTGATGGAGCTGAAGGTTTTTTTCTTGTACAATTATACCAGTGTCTTGTATATCCTGGATAATAATCCCTTTTCAAATGAGTATTGGGTCAACATTCTTTCCCATTATGTGGGCTCTCTATTTTGGTCACTGTTTCTTTTGAGGTGAAGAAGCTTCTTAGTTTAATGTAGTCCCATTTGTTTATGTTTGTTTCCACTTGCTTAGTCAGTGGTGTTTCATCCTTAAAGATGCCCTTAGTGTCATGGGGGGATTCTGCCTACACTATAGTCCATGTACCTTATGGATTCATATCTGATATTAAGGTCTTTAATCTACTTTGATCTGACTTTTGTGCCTGGCATTAGACAGAGGTCAGAGTTCATATTTTTGTAGGACGAGTTCTTTTTTTTTTAATGTAGGAGTACTGCTATTTATTCAGCCACTGATTAGGCTGATTGAATTGTGCATGAACTCCACCTTACTTTTTTTTCTATTTTTATTTATTGAATCACTGTGCGAACAGTTACAAAGCTTTTGGGTTTAAGTCTCGGTCATACAATGAAACACCCATACCTTCACCAGTGCCCGTTATCCACCACCAAAATCCCCAGTATACCCCCATCCCACACCCTCCCCCTACCTGTGGAGCAGATGATTTCCAAATTACTCTCTCTATACTTTGATTACATTCAACATTTTGACAACACACCCACCATTATTATTTGGGATTTTACCCAAAACACTCAGATCTGCTGAAAAGGCAACAGTAGACAATTTGTTTTCTATTGCTGGTTATGAATAACATATGATGTTGTGTGGCTGCAGTAGTGGCTGCATGATTTTGAAATTCAGAAATTTTAACAATTAAATCTGGAGGGATTTATTGCCAAAACCTGTTGGGTTCCAAGATTTGTTCCTGAGTCTCTGGGATCATGGTCATTAAGCAGCTTGATCAGAGCCAGAGAGGCCATTCGTGGGCAGTGACTTGGGGTCTCATTGGGATGGGGAGGAAAGGGCTGACTCCACCCCATCCCATAAGGCCCCATGTGTCTCATCACTGCAGGCCCAAACCTGACTGTCCAATGGCCTCTGGAAGATGGCGGCCACTGAGCTGCCAAGGGGGAGCAGGCAGAGGGACAGCACCCTTTCCCCCTGGGGTGGCCCGGTGACAGTAACCTACTGTGGGGTCCGGACGCATTTCTGCCAAAAGTCGCTGGGTTTCAAGATTTGTTTCTGAGTCTCTGAGATCATGGCCGTTAAGCAGCTTGATGAGGAGCCAGAGAGGCCATTCGTGGGCAGTGACTCAGGGTCTCGTTGGGATGGGGATGAAAGGGCCGGCTCCACCACCATCCCGTGAGACCCCATGTATCTCATCACTGTAGGCCCAAACCTGACTGTCCAGTGGACTCTGGAGGATGGCAACCACCAGGCCACCACAGGAAACAGGCCAAGGCACGGAACCTATTCCCACCTGAGGTGGCCCTGCACTGGTAACCTACTGAAGGGACTGGACGCATTTCTGCCAAAAGCCGCTGGGTTTCGAGATTTGTTTCTGAGTCTCTGGGATCATGGCCATTAAGCAGTTCAATCAGGAAACAGAGAGGCCATGCCTCCAATTATGTAGCTGAGCCAGGGGTGGTTTGTGGGTGTGTCTCCCACATACCTAACTTTTGACAGTTTACTTTTTTGGTAAAGTTTGCCCCAAGTTTTTGGTGTCTGGCCAAAATCACAGCAGCAATTTTGGGGTATCTGGAAGTCTGAAGACACCAACAGGCTGCTGATGCACTTGCCTCACAGGTACAGATTGACCTGCTGGCGGCACCATACCCCCTAGGACGAGTTCTTAAAGGAATAATGGGGTTTCTCTCAGGCAGGTGAGGTCTCAGGGGTCCTAGTAGAAGCAGGGAAGTGCTGCAGAGTTTCTCTAGATGAGTGATGCTCTATGGTTTACATAGGGGAGTCAAAACCTGCCACCCCCAAATGTCTTCAGCACCAGGAACATGTCATGGAAAGGAAACTGGAGGCAGAATGAAAATGACTTTGAAAGAAATTTTTACCTTCTAAGGGGTCTCTTGGCAGACCTAACTTCACTCCACTAATGAAGGGAAACTTGCACACCTTTGTTTTATGATGCTTCGTCTATTTGTAACCTCCCTACCCACCCTACCCTTCTCTTTCTCCACTGTCCTTTGTGTTAGCTACACTGTGAAAGATGGAGTCTGAGACAGCTGGGAAAACCATGAGGGGATGGTGAAAGAAGGTCAGTAATGAGCACTGCAGAGGCGAGAGAAGGACTGGTTAGGGGTGTCCAGTGCCTCCTGGATGGGAGGGTGAGGAACATGGTTCCTCCTTTCAGCACCAGCTCCAATGGCTAAGAACTGCTGATGAGGCCACTTTCCAGTAGTTAGGGGAATAATGAAGGAGAAGCCCAGGAGGTGCCATCACTATGGACCAACCTGAGCTGGGGATGCAAATGGCCTCTTAGACCTGGAACTCCTCACTTGCTACATGGAATCTTTGCACTTATCCATCCCTGGCTGTTGAGAAAACAAAGCTAGGCCTTAGGAATGAGGAACCAGCCCCCCACCCCAGCCAGGTGCAGCTGTGTGGGTCATAGGTCACCGATCTGCCCTAGCTCTGTAGCCTCTGCCTGTGGATCTGAAAAACCACACTGCCCATGTGGGAACTAGATGGTGTGGGCACCAAAGGGGGGAATAGATGTGAGCCCCAAGTCTCCAGTGCTGAGCCCCGAACTGGCATCAGTCTCAGGAACTACATCTATAGTCTACATCAGGGTTTCTTAAACTTTTCCTGCTTGCAACCTCTTTTTTCTGGAGAAACTATTATGTGATCTCAGGTCCACAAGTGTATAAGATAGTATACAAATCAAACATTGTTCATATAGAAATTCATTAAAATATTTTTAGATTTTACAAAAACCCCTCCATTCAGTAATATGATCCAATATGAGGTCACAGTCCAAGAATTTAAGAAGCTAGGGCTATATCCAATATGTCAAGTCTCATCGTGAGGACTATTATGGTCATCATCTATCATGGCAAGTCTCCTGTCTTATGCAGGAAACAAAGGTTTAGAGGTAACATCATACAGCACCATCTTTTCTCGCTTCCTGGAGTCCTAGATCTGGGTCCAAGTGTTGGTTCAGACTACTTACAGCTGAGTTTAGAAAACTAAGAAAGATTTATGACAGTTTGCTTGGCTGTAAAATCTGCTAAGAATCCTTATTTCTCAGGCTTATGGTTGGGAATGGAATGAATTAGACTATATAGAGCCTTTCTGGAACTTGGTATATGGGATTGGCTGGATATGAGTCTGGAGACCCCAAACCATAGGGTCTAGCAGAGAAAATGCTCTTACCCAAGTTAACACGAGTGGTTAAAAGGCACCAAGAGGCAGGGTGCTTGGAAAAGGGATGGGTGATGCATAACACTGCCAGAAGTCAGCAAATTGAAACACTGGATGCCGGACAGAGAGATGGTACAGCAGATAAAGAACTGTCTCGCATGCAGCCGGCCCAGGTTCAATCTCCAGCGCTGCAGATGATCCCAACCAGAGAGAAGCTCTCAGTCAGTGGGTGTCTCCGAAAAACAATAAATGGAGGCCCACATAACTTCAATTCAGTCTTAGTTTCGGATGAACCTAACTTTCCAGTGAGGTACATTCCAATTTGACATAAATGTAGGCTGCAAATGAGGGGGCGCTTTGGCGCTGGCCTCTCCCAGAGTCCCACAGCTCCGTTTCCAGTTCCTAACCCGGGGGCTACAGGCCTGGCCCAGGATTGGGCCTGCGGGTACTCTGAGCAGAGGACCGCTTCTCAGGTACTCTGCTGGGCTTCACAAAAGAGTAATTGACTAGCAATTATCGTCCCTGGAAACCCTGAGTGCAGGCATTTTATCCCTAGAAGTAGAGTCTAGCTCCCAAAAGATTTGCAGACTTGAACAAATGCTTTTTCCAATCAGTACAAATTATTCCTTTGAGCAGGAGAGAGCCGTGGTCTGTTCTTTCTCCCAGTTAATGAGCAGCTTGCATCGATGCTGGGGGCCAGGACTCACACTCTTCCCTCTAGGGTGCAAGTTGATGGTGGTAGAGAACGTGGGGGTGGCAGGGAGGCTGGGTGGGAGGGCTTCTGTGAGTGTCCCGCCTGGCCTGGAGGCTCAGGGCTGGAAGCAGCTGATTTATAAGCAGAGACGCTGCCTTTTATAAACCGTGTCCCAAATTTCAAGTCCTTAAGGCCTCAGACAGATTTCTCACCTGTGTGTGCAAATATCTCATGCCCACGTCACATTCCAGAACTGACCTGATATCCTGTCAACCCAGCAGATGGGTCAATGCTAGGACCAGATGATACAAAGCTTCTCAGGCCCGATGAGGTTAGAGAGCTCCAGGGCTGTCTCTGTCCGTGCAGGAGGTAGGGGTGGGTGGGCAAGTGGTACCAAGGATTAAAATCAGAGCCTCATATATGTAATGCAGGAACTCTAATCTTTGAGCTATGGCCCAGCCTGAGACAGAGAATGTTTGATCAAAGAACCAAAGACTTCTAAACCTAATAAAGAGGGTAAAGTGCAGGACAGAAAAATTCATAAATGAATTCATTTAACTCCAGTAGAGAGTTCCTGAAGAGAACTGCCCATCCCTCCCTCTGTTTCCCAGCACTGAGGGAGACTTACCCGAGGTCCTAACAGTCTGGCTTCTAGCTCCCAGAATGAGAAGCAGAACGATGGCAAAAGCCAGGCGCTAACCTCCCATGGCCACTGTCATGGCTCCCGTGAGGTGGGTGAGCCAGGAGAATGACCATCACTCCTGTTTTGTAGGTTTGGAAACTGAGGTTCCAACTTCCCGAGATTGTTCTGCTAGTGAGCAGCACAGCCAAAACAAGAGCTGGATGCTAATCTTCCCGCACACAGGCTGTCTACCCAATGTCCCTTAACTGTGTTAAGACTTTCCCTGCTGTGCTGCCGCGGTGGGACTTACCTACTTTTTTTTTTCTTTTTGGGTCACACCTGGCGATGCACAGGGGCCACTCCTGGCTCATGCACTCAGGAATTACTCCTGGCAGTGCTCGGGGAACCACATGGGTTGCTGGGAATCGAACCCAGGTCAGCCGCATGCAAGGCAAGCAAACGCCCTACCCGCTGTGCTATCACTCCAGCCCCTTACCTCCTATTAAACAATGAGCAATACTGCAAAGAGGGCTTCCCCAGCCTGGGGCAATTCAAATTCTGATTTTTCTGCCACTTACCAAGTGTCTCCTCCTTGTGGATGCGGGGCAGGGTCAACCCACTCAGTCTGAGTCTGTGGCGTGAGTGCAGTTATTCCCTTCCACAGAGGGGATAGGACTCGGGTATAGGAGCTTCACAAGGCTGTGTAACTGTGACATGGCACAACCACCATTCAGAACCACTTTGTCTTTTCCCTTAAAACCACCGAAGGGCCCCTGCATCCCAGAATGAAAGCCAGACATCACCAAGAAACACACGCCTTTCAGACTCAAGCGTTTTTCCAGATCTGATCAAATCTAACATCTCATTGAGGCCCATGTGGCTCTGCAGGACCCGCCCACCACCTATGCTTCCCCACGCATCTCCCATCCCCCTTCCTCCCCCAACAGTGCTAAATTTCTTTCTGTCTTTTTTTTTATTTTTTTCTTCTTTTTGGGTCACACCCGCCAGCCCTACCCACTGTGCTATGGCTCCAGCTCGCCTCTTCCTGTCTTCCTGTGAGTAGTTGATACTAGCTTTTCCCTGTCTCAGGAGCCCCAGAGTTATTCCTTGGGATAAGTGTATAGATGGCTCCTTCCCAACAATGAGTTGTTAACTCACCTGATACCTGTCTCCCAGTCCAAATCGTCATCTAGCCACAATTCAATTTTATTGTCTGAAATGATGTTACCAAATTTTCACTTGTTCACTCTGTTTCCCTTACCAGATTGTAAATACCTTGTCCACCCAAAATATATGCTCTATTCCAGCACCTAGAAGGTGGCCTGAAAAGGTAACAATGGAATAGATTTGATTTCCTATCTGTGACATGTTCCTCTTAATCCCCATCAAGACCAGGGCTATTCTTAGCAATGAGAGCATTCTCTTCCTTCTTTCTTAACACATCTCATTAAAACCAGCCATAGCGCCAAAGTAGGTGTCGCTTTAAGTAGGTGGTTTTAATCAAAGCTAGGACAGAGCCAAGGGGCAGCCTGGATTACCCACAATACCATCTTCCTCTGGCCTGGCAGAGCGTGGGTGTGTAACTAGGTGAGGGGCCTCAGAAATATCCATCCAGCTTTCTGCAATAATGTAAAAAGAAAACTTTCAAATACCACAATTTGCAAATGAAGACCTTTAAAATAATGGGACGGCAGCTCTGGAATGGGATTATTAGGATAATGCGATGTTTAAGTGGGCGCTTTCCCTCTCAAGGACCTGCCTGAATTCTGCTGAGCTCATTCCACGAGAGACCTCAGAGAGATCAGTTATGACTTTTATTAAAGTCAAACCAATACCTGTATTCGCAGCCGCCTGGAGGAAATTTCTTTCTGTAACTCTGATTGAAGTTTAATGGGAACTACACAAAGAAAATTTACTTAACCTCCTCACCCATCTCTTCCACGCTGGAAGTCTGTTCATCACGTGCTCCGTTCCCAGGAGACACTATCAAAGATAGCACTTCTCTATTTCATAATATTTTTCAGCGTAAAAGAGGGAAGACAGCAGCAGACCCCAACTACCCCAGAATACCATGTCGTCAACGTTGTCTGATTTCACTTACAGGAACAAAGCGGATATTCTCTCTAGGGTTTGCATCTTCGTATTTTGTCAATTGCAACATAAAAGGCATATGAGCTACTCAGAAATTATGTTCCATGCCTGGATACAGAGACCTGGCTAATGGGCTCCTGATTAGTTCCTATTGCTGGTTGACCTCTGCTTGGCGCATGGGACAAGACAAGCACCTGCTTGCCCAGAGAAAATAAACCCCATAAGCAACACCTTCCATTCTAGGGAGACTCAGCCACTGGATTCTCCACGACTGTTTGTCTCAGGCACTTTACTGAGGGCAAGGGGGAGACTAAAACCCACATTTCAAAACTGAAACTGCTCGGGGCTGGAGCAATAGCACAGCGGGTAGGGCGTTTGCCTTGCACGCAGCCAACATGGCCGACCCAGGTTCGATTCCCAGCACCCCATATGGTCCCCTGAGCACCGCCAGGGGCAATTCCTGAGTGCATGAGCCAGGAGTAACCCCTGAGCATCGCCAGGTGTGACCCAAAAAGCAAAAAAAAAAAAAAAAAAACTGAAACTGCTCACATACAGATCCATGTTCAGAAAACTACCTGTACAATTTCTGTAGGCTATCAAATTGTCACTCATCTTAGGTAGAACAGGCTCTGGCAAGCACCAGAGCCTCGTCACGAACCTCTTCTTGCTCATTGCATCTCACTTTCTGTATATAACCTCAGTTGTATTTGCTTTGTTTGAGTTTTGTAGTAGTTTTAGGTTGTGGGCTACACATATTGGTGTAGCTCAAGGGAGGCTATTCCTGGCTCTGTTTTCAGGAGTTTCTCCTGGTAGTGCTTGGAGGACAATATGTACTTCTGGGCATAGAATGGGGTCCCCCCACAATTTGTCTGCACTCAGCAGGTTGAGCTCCTGCGCCTACTCTATTTTATTGGTTTGCTATTAATATCTGGGCTGGAGCAATAGCACAGAGGTAGGGTGTTTGCCTTGTGCGCAGCCGGCCCAGCCGAGCCGGGTTTGATTCCTCTGCCCCTCTCGGAGAGGCCGGCAAGCTACCGAGAGTATCTCGCCCGCACGGCAAAGCCTGACAAGCTACCTGTGACGTATTCAATATGCCAAACACAGTAACAACAAGTCTCACGATGCTGGAGGAAATCCATGAACAACGGGAGGACCGTGCTACAGTGCTGTTGGACATTTAGAATGTTTCCAGTTTGGAGCTCTTACAAATGATACCACTCTAACATTCTTGTAATAGTCTCCATTTTGGTACACATCTGCATGAGTTTCTCCAGCCGAAGTTGATAAACTGTGACCCTCGGCTAAGTCTGATCCATCGTCTGTTTTTGTAAAGCTTTATCTGATTGTAACCACGCCTACTTGTTTGCCTGTTGTCTATGGCTTGTTTTATGCTTTGAATGTAAAGTTGAGTCATTGTGACAGAGACCACATGGTCTACTAAACTGACAATATTTACTATCTGGTCTTTTTCTAAAGAAGATTGCCAATCCCTGTTTGAAATCCTGGCTTCTTAAACTGTGGGTTGTGTACCCCCCCACCCCCGAAAGTCATGTAATTGAATGTGTGTATGAAGGTGATGGGGGTCACAAAAATCTTAAAAATCTGTTTAAAAATAAATTTGCTTATGATTTATTATCGTAAAATGTTTGACTTGTATACCTATTTTAGATATTATATACTTAGAGGGTTACAATAATTTCTAGAGTGAAAAGGGGTAGTGAGTGGAAAAAGTTAAGGTGCTGTGTGTAATATATGTATGTATATATAACTATATGCGCATGTATATAAAATCTTACTAGATGACACATTTTTACCCAGAAAACTTAAAAAGATTGTTTCGAAGTTTAATATTGCATACTTAAGACATAGTATTACTGTCCAATTTCAGGGTTTCATCAAAAAGACTAAACTACAAATTATTCTAACTATAGTTCATGCTAAATCTAAGACACGAATGAACCCTTAATTGAAAAGAAAGCTTGTCTATCTAATTCTTTACGGCCCACTGGTTATTTCAAGTCCTCGTGTAGAAAGTCCTCATCATCTGATCTGTTGGTGGAATTGCCAGTTCCTTGCTATTCTGGTGTACTTTCTTCATTCCAGATGGCTGCTATTACAATTTTGTCCCATTTAAAGATTCTATTTAAACTTGTGTAGAACTATGTGAACTATTAGATCCATCCTTTATTCAGTCAAAGATACATATGTACTTGGTTATAAAGGATTAAGGATATACTAAACTGACTACCCAGCAAAACCTTCCCCCATTTCATGAGATATCTGTGTATTTTCCCCTGAACATATACTGTTGTAACCTAGAGATTATGCCATATTTCAACGCATAATTGATGCAAAATTCATGCCAATTGTTCTTACAATAAAACTGGGGTGTGACCATTATGTGAAACTTTAGAAGGTTTTACTTAAAAGTGGTATTACTTAAAAATCATTTATTACTAAAATATCTTGATGCAAAATTAAGATGTATGGACTACTTGTGAATACACGTTAAAATTGAGTAGTTCAAATCTACATTTCATGTGGTATAGAGTCCCAATTCTTAATTATGTGCTTAACAGTTCCAAGGACAGGTGATTCATATTTCCAGTGTGTGTCCACTGGCGATTACCACTTATCATCCACTCAAGGGTATGAGTGGTCTTTATAGGGTTTGTTTATACATACTGACAATGCAGGTATGCTGAGAAGTCTAGACTCTCAGCAAAGATAAGACAAATGCACTTCCACATGCCCCTGGTGAATATCTGGCTGTTCTGTTTATCTTTTAAGCAGGGTGACAAACCGAATTAGACCATAAAATGATTAAATGATTACACGGTAAAATGATTACCACATTTTAGACTGAAAAAACAGAGTGTGACTATTTTATGGTGAAATATGGTATTTAGCAAGACAGGCCATTCATAGCTGATGTGCTTCTCATCTTCTCATCTTTCTCTGTTCTCATGTCTCTCTGGAGGGGAAGGACCGTGCAAGGGAAATGGAAGGGATTTGGTGTCATATATGGAAAATATGCTGGTGACTATGTGACTGCCCATTGACACCCCCCCCCGCCCCCATCTACTTACCCTGGTAATGGAGACAGGACTTCTTCCCTGTATGAGAGAGCCATTCTTGCCCTCACTCTCCTGGGAGTGAGCTGGTCCTACCACTGGGGGAGAGGAGGAGCTTAATCTTTCTAGGAACAGACAGCCTTGGAGAAGTACATGATCAGAGTTGTCTCTTATCTTTGGCCAGAAGCTGGTTCAGAACAAGGTTGGAGTTCTAGAGTGAGAAATGACCAGGAAGTCTCTCAATAGGTGGACGTTCAGATAGGTATATCTAATAGAGTTTTAATTTTTTCTTTTGTTAGCTTTATATGTGCTTCTCCCTATTGTTATCTACCTTACCCCCAACATAAGCCCTTACTGTGCTGAGATATTTGGGGGAATTAATGGAAAGGTTTTGTATCTAGACTTGAGGTAAAGCAGTAAAGAACAACTCAAGCAGCAAAGAGACAGAGCTACTGAATAGTAAAGAGGACCTGGGATAAACTCTAAAAATAAGACTCTAATAATAATAAATAAAACTCTAATAATAAACTCTAGGTAAGAATTACGCAGCGACACTCTACGAGCCTACAAGGCCCGTGTCCCCCCCATGGTGGCCAGGCCCCGCCTGACGAAGTTCTGCTCTGGGCCACGGGGTCACTTTCCTGTAGGTGATGTGGAGATGCTGAGTCATCAGATAAGAATGGCTTCAGATAAGAATAGGCAATCAGTAATTATTAAGGCAAATTAAAAAATACACATTGTGAGGTGTGGCATAGATGTTGAATGCATGGTTGGGAAAACTGGACAGCTGCAAAGAATGAAGCAAGGTTACTCTTCTATCCAAAAATAATTCAAAACGGTTAAGGGCCTACATGTTAAGCCAAAAAGAAATATACATAGAAAATATCATAGGTGAATTCTCTGATACTGATGTTAGAGACATTATTGGAAATTCTATCCTGACAGCAAGAAAAATGGAAGTAAAAATAAACAATTGGGACTACAATAAATCAAAAAGATTTTGTAAGCAAAATAGCCTATTGAATTAAAGAATATATTTTTACACCATATATCTGATAAGGAGGTCTCTAAACCCAAGATATAGAAAGAACGTATACAACTTAACAGAAGATCAAACAGCACAATTTTGGGCTGAATATTTGAATAAACACTTTTTCAAATAGGACTTTCAGATAATGGATAAGCATATGAAAAAATTTTCATCAGGAAATGCAAATGAATTTTGCTCATGAGACTTCACACCTATGGGACTTCACACCTATTGAGTCTTCACAACTATGAGAATGTCTTACTTCAAAATCAGCAATAGTAAGTGTTGGGAAGGACCTGGAGAAAAAGGAACTCAGATTTAAATTGATGCAATCATTTTGGAAAACTCTGGAATTTCCTTAAGTAGATATAGAGAAAGCTACCAAGTGCTCCAGAAACTTTTGTAATCTATCCAAAGAATATATTCCTCAATAAGAAAATGATGTCCACCCTAGTCCTCATTGCATCATTACTCTAATGGAATATGGAAGTAGCAAAAGTGCCTATTGAGAGAGGACTGGGTAAAGAAGATGTGGTACATGTATATACTGGAATACTACTCAGCTATTAAAAATAAAATGTTTCCATTAAAACGAGTGGGAGGAGTCTGAGGAAACTATGCAAAGTAAATTATGTCACAGGGTAAAAGATTAGAATTAGCCTTTACCTGTTTGTTCAAGATAGTGACATAAAATTGATGAACAGACCCAACAAAATACAAGGACAACCCAGTGGGCATTGATAATAGAGCAAAGGCTACTTGAAGAGGAGTAGGGAAGGGAAATGAGGTGACGAAATGGTGTGTGATTGTGTGTGTGTGTGAGAGAGAGAGAGAGCAAGAGAGAGAGAGGAGAGATTGAATATATGACAAAGTAGTGCAAAATTTGGACAGTGAAAACAGAAATATCTACTTAAAGTTCTTATTCTATATATGTATATATAGTTGTACACTTTTGAAGGTAGATGCAATAAAGATGCACATTATAAAAATCAAAAGTGACTAATATAATGCAATAACAGGCAAATAAGTCAACAAAAGAGAAAATAGGGAATCAGAAAAACATAATTAATTCAAATGAGGCAGAAAATGAGGAATAAGGGAATAAAGAACTTCTAGGACAAGTAGAAACAAAATTGGAGGTAGAGCTAACCCTAATATGTAATAAAAGCACTCCATTTATAAATGGGCCTCACAATCCAATGAAAAGAGATGATCAGATTAGATTAAAAACAGAATTCAATTTTATGCTCCTTATAAAGGAAGTCACTTTAAATATAAAGATACAATGGGTAAAAAATAATAGTATTACAAAAAGATATACCACATTAACACTAGTCAAAAGAATGTTGCAGTAGCTATATTAATGTTAAAGTACATTTTAGAGCAAAGAAGTATTTCTTGGAGTAAAAAATCTTTATTTTATAATGATAAAGAAACAATTTAGAGATGTAATTATAAATATTTATGTGCTTAATAATAAAGAAAAATGAAAACTTATGAACTTTAAGTAGACAAATTTACAATAATAAAGATTTCAATACTCCTTTCTCGATGATTGTTAGACTAATATGCAGAAAATCAATATGAATTTGGAAGATTTGAACAGTACTATCAACAAACTTGTTGACATTTATAGAAAATTCCACCCGTATAAAAAAGAATACACATTCTTTTCAAGAATAAATGAAATATTCACCACAATAGAGCATATTGTGCACCACAAAACAAATCTCAATACATTAAAAATTACTTATGTCATCCAAGTATGTCCTTAGACGATTCAGTTAAATTAGAAATCACTGAAACCTTGAAGTGTAATAACATTTTAAATAACCCATTGCTTAAAGAAGAAACAAAATAGAAATAAGAAAATACTTTGATCTAAAATGATTGAAAGTGTGACATATAAAAATTATGAGAAGCCCCTAAAGCAGTACTTAGAACTTTGTAGCATTGAACTCCTATATCTATATAGAGTATGATCTCGTATGAATGGCCATAGCTTCTGCTATGAGAAATTAGATAACAAAAAACTAAGTGTATTCCAAAGGAAGTAGAGGAAAAGAAATATTAAAAATCAGAGCAAACATAATTGAAATAGGAAACAGAAAACAATAGAGAAAATCAATGAAACTAGGAGTTGTTTCTTTGAAATGATCATAAAACTGACAAATCTTTAGTTGAACTAATTAGAGAAAATAAGAGAAGGCACACCTTATTAGCAATATAGAGAATGAACGTTTAAACTACGGGAAGATTTTCTGCCTATATGTTGGAAAAGACTAGCTATACTAATTATTGATGTATCCAATAATTAAACAGCTGTGGTGTACCCAATATGCCAAATCCCAGTAACAATGATGGGTCTCATTCTCCTAACCCTGAAAGAGCCTTGAATATGGCCCTTTTTAAAATCTCAGGGCTAGGGCGAAGGAGACGTTACTGGTGCCTGCTTGAGGCAATCGATGAACAATTATTGGCAAAGATGAAAAATAATTGGAACCCTCATGGGTTTCTGGTGTGAAAGGGAAATAGCAAATCCACTCTGAAAACAGAGGGCAATTTTTTAAAGGTTAAAATTGTGCCTACTGTATAGCCTGGCCATTTCATTTGTAGAATCAGATTAGAAATGGAAGCCTATATCCATACAAAGAGTTGTTCATCTCCATTTGTGTTAGTCGAAACCTAAAAACAATTCAAAGGTCCATCAACATACAAATGAAAAGACAAATCATTAGATTATCATAGAGGAGAATACACTAGGCAATACGGAAGTGGGAGAAGGACTGGAGAGAGCTCAATGGGCTGAGAGAACGGTTTGCACTTAGGAGGCCTGGGTTTAATTCTTGCCACCACTTGGTCTCCTGAGCACTGCTAGGAGTGACCTCTGAGCACAGAGCCAGGTGTGGTTTCACCCCCCCAAAAAACAACAAACAAACAAAAACAAACAAACAAGCCTCAAGTTGACTCTCACACGAGCCCTGCTCCACCCATTCCTGACTGAGTCTCACAGGAGATGTTGTGCCAAGCAGCTGAAACCTATAGAATCACTGGCCCCCCACAGCTGAAAACTCCAGAGTGCCCATTGGAGGCTGGTGGGCTGGGGACCCAGTCAGCAGAAGCCCCTGCAGCGGCTCCCACTCCCCACCACTACAGTCATGCCAAGGGCTCAACTCCATGGCTTCACGAATATTCTCTGCAGAAATGCCAATCTGCTAATAATTTTAAGTACGTGGAGCACGCTGGAGCGATAGCACAGCGGTAGGGCGTTTGCCTTGCACGCAGCCAACGTGGCCGACCCGAGTTCGATTCCTCCGCCCCTCTCGGAGAGCCCGGCAAGCTACCGAGAGTATCTCGCCCGCACGGCAGGGCCTGGCAAGCTCCCCGTGACGTATTCGATATGCCAAACACAGTAACAACAAAGTCTCCAATGGAGATGTTACTGGGCCCGCTCGAGCAAATGATGAACAACGGGAGGACAGTGACGTGGAGCACAGAGGGTAGGGCGTTTGCCTTGCACGCGGCTGATGCGGGCAATCTGGGTTCAATTCCTCCGCCCCTCTTGGAGAGCCCAGCAAACCACCGAGAGCAGCCCGCCTGCATGGCAAAGCCTGGCAAGCTCCCCGTGATGTATTCAATATACCTAACACAGTAACAAGTTTCACAATGGAGACGGTACTGGGCCAGCTGGAGCAAATTGATGAACAACGGGAGGACAGTGACAGTGGTTCCCAGGCTGAGAACTCTGGTATTTTTTCCGGAGTTGGGCTGAGCATCTTCCACCCTCCCCACCCCCACACTTCCGGAAGCCCCAGCAGCCCTGCCACTCCCCCACAGCTGTTGCTGGTTCAACTCAGTGGCAGAGATCATTGATCCTGAAGTGTGTCCGGGGGCAACTACTAAAGTAACAAACAGCTTAATAAAGTCTTACACAAGGACCTAACAACCCTATGATCAGATATAGCAGTTTTCATATAAATGGGATTTTCTGTAACTATTGATTTTAATATTGAATCTTTTTTTATCTAATCAAAATTTTAATTCTTGATTTGTACCAACAATTGTTGCCCTGCTCTACATTAAAATAAATAATAAATAAATATTTGAAAAATAATTACACTGAATAACAAATAACAAATAACAAAAGGGCACGTCTCGCCCGCACGGCAGAGCCTGGCAAGCTCCCCGTGACATATTCGATATGCCAAACACAGTAACAACAAAGTCTCCAATGGAGATGTTACTGGGCCCACTCGAGCAAATCGATGAACAACGGGAGGGCCTATAAGATTTAAAAAGTGAAAACTAGATTTTTGTGAAGAACAGTGTCATATGCCTGATACAATTAACAAATAACAAAAGGGCACGTTTCATTTCTATAAGATTTAAAACGTGAAAACTAGATTTTTGTGAAGAACAGTGTCATATGCCTGATACAATTTTATTTATACAAAATCCAAAAAATGAAAACTAGATTTTAGAGAAGAAAGAATATTAATATATGCCTGGGTTGGTAAGTGGGCAAATCCTAAAACACACCAAAAAAAGAAGTTATGAACTGAAACAGGGGAACTCTGGAGGTAAATCACATTCTCTGAACTGTGATTGATAGGTCAGACAGATCAAGTTACTCACTAAAAATATGTACCATTTGTGTTCTGCCAACAATTCCTCAATAATGCTGTTAAATACTTGAACATAAGTAAAGTAAAGTAAAGTAAAGGCCCTCCCGTTGATCGTCGATTTGCTCGAGCGGGCCCAGTAACGTCTCCATTGGAGACTTTGTTGTTACTGTGTCTGGCATATTGAATACTCTCGGTAGCTTGCCGGGCTCTCTGAGAGGGGTGGAGGAATCGAACTCGGGTCGGCCATGTTGGCTGCGTGTAAGGCAAACGCCCTACCCGCTGTGCTATCGCTCCAGCCCTAAATACTGATATATTTCTCTGATATGTTCAAGTATTTCCTTGTCTGTGAGCAAGGAAATACTTGAACATATCAGAGAAAAAAGCAGTGTATTTATTTAAATACTCAAAGAAAAACTGGAAAATAAAATAGAAGAATCAATGAACTGGAAAGAGACCCAAAGATACAAGGAAGGAGAAATAGAAGAATCAGACAAAAGATAGACTATATTAAAGAAAATTTAGGTAATAGGAACATATTTGTAGATTACTAAGAAAAAAGGATTAGTCCTACAAACATTAAAGAAAGTTGAGTGAATTGTTAACAAAAATTTCCAATAAAAAAAATTTTAGATCCAGAAAGTTTTGCAAATGAGTTTCACCATGCAAAGGCACAAATAATTATAATATTGTGTAAACATTTTGAAGTGATAAAATAAGGAGTAGTTTCAACCTGTTCTATGAAGTCAGTGTAATCATAATAGCAAAGCAATATAAGTCAGGCAAGCCACAAATCATTCTCAGTCATACACCAAAGTTACAAAAATTTAAACAATGCATCAACAAGTGGCATCCAGCAATGTGTATAAATAATCATAATACATTTGACCATGTTCAGTAAATCCTAGTAGGTCAAGTTTGGTTTAACATAACATTTTTTTGTTGTTGTTCATGTGATTCACAACATTGACATAAAAGGGATCTCGTTAGTTAGGAAAACCTATTTTTGTTCTTCTGCTCTTTTTCTCTTCTGTTCAGCTTTTGCCCCAGCCACTCTGAGCCAAGGCTTGACTTTCAGAAGGAAAGCATACTCTAAAGATTGCAAAACAAAAAGAAAAGAGAAAAGAAAAAAAAAAGAAAAAACCTGAATCCCTGAAGATCTCAAAGAGCCTCCATACCAGCCTTGGACCACTGACCTTCCGGTATCTTCTCTGTGAAAGTGTAATGAAGAGCTGTCTTGTTTGCACTACTGTCATCCTTTTTGGTTTTGTATTATTACATCGACAGTAGCAAATCCTAATAAACTGTGACACAGGAAGTAGATTAGATGAAGTGAGAGAGGTCAGGAAAGGCTTCCCAGAGTGCACAATAGTTCTGAGAAATACCGCCAGAGGCAGTTTCCTTATGAACGCGTTCTGGAGCAGAAATTACCCAGGATGAGGATGGTACCCCTTCCTTCCCATCCAGGCTACATAGTACAGCCTGTGGGGGTCATGATCGTCTGCATAGATCCTAGTTGGCCAAACACTGGGGACCCAAAAAGTGAGTAAAATTGGACCAAATACAATAGATAAAAAAGGAGACTGTCACTCAAGAAACAATAATAACAATGTGGGAATATACAAGGCATGAAAAAGTTTAGCTTTTTGAGAAAATAGCAAGACAAGTGTAACATGTATTTCATGAATATTCTGTGTAGTACTTGGGCTGGGGCTGGGGCTGAACTGAGCTGGAGGAGAGGAGGGTCACTTTGCAGCTCCATTACATGCAAAACAGCACCTCTGGGGGAAGGCAGTGACCTTTTGCAGGAGCTGTGTGAGTAAACACCTATTAGCCAGGCAGGACGTGCAGCTCAGCAAGGGGCAGAGTCCTTGACTTGCAGGAAGGTGATCGGAGCTCACGTCTTTTCCTCCAGAACTGAGGATGTGCTTCAGGCAGAAAGGATCACTCCGTGGAATCTGTGCTGGTGATCCTGTCCACCCACTGGCACCAGTAGGATGAAGTCCCCAAATCAGTTGCTAAGGAAGGAAGTCACTACAGAGGAATGAGAAAAGGGGTGTAATGTGTATTTCTGCTGATTCTGTTTCCTAACATTTTCCCCCTTAAGAATCAGAATGCTTTCTCGGTCATGGGACCCTGCATGTAAGACAACAGTGCCACATACAGTCCAATTTTACCAAGATCATCACGGCCTAATCATTCATGTTTCACTCTCAAAATGATCTTGTTCTGCATTTTTTTTAAAAAAAAAAGGTATAATAATTCTCTTTCATAGTTTGGACTTCACAGTTTATAAAGGACTTTATATTTTATAAAGTAAAAGTCATCGCTTTACTCGCTTTGCTATTGTTTTCTGTCTTTTGGAGAAAAACAGAAAACAAATCCTGATCATTCTCTTTGCCTCCAAAGAAATGTAGGCTTCAAATGAAAACTTTGGGGAGATCTATAATTTGATCTGTTTCAGAGAGAGGCACTGAGGAGAAAGGAAAACAGGTCTGTGGCCTAAGATTAGTGTTCTGTTAAGAGCTATAACAGGAAGACTGCGTCTCACAACTGAGATGCTGTGTGGTCTTTGGAGGAAAAGTCAAACTTGAATCAGAAAGATGCCGTTGTCTTACTAATTCAAGAGAAAATGGCCACAGACTTCATGGTAGAGTGCACTGAAATACGGTTTTAATATCCCCCTTTGCTCCTCTTCCACGCTATTGACAGTCCCTCCATCAGTACCAGGAGGAACCGGCACTTCGATTTCAGCTCCACCAACAGTGGCTAACATTGGAGCTTCTGAGTTTGCAAGGCACACACAGAAGAGTGATTTTCCAGATGATGATATTAGAAGAACTCAGAGGGTAAGTTAACAGCAGAACTGGAGCACAAAAGTGGTTCCTCCATGAAGCTATCTGATGGTGGAAGGGCTCCAAGTGCCTAGAGAAAAATAATGGCCTGAGAAATGGCAGGAAGGGCTTTTACATAGAAAGTAGAGGAGGTTGTTAGAATCTCTGGAAAATTCTAAAAACACACGAGAAAGTAATGATCCTCTCTGGCTTGGACCACAGGAGCAAATCAAGGACTTATAAAGGGAAAACAAAGCAGATGCCAACTCAATTTGAAGAGAAAGAAGTAGACATTTCCTGAATTTCTTTGCCAGGTGTTTTACATACATGTTGTACCTAAATCTCACCTAGCGAGAAAAAATTTCCTATGAGTAGATATTGTACTCATTTTTTTTTCAAAAAAAAAATAAAAAGAGAGCTCTGGAAAGAAAGATGGCGGCCGCACGGGAGCCTTGTGGACAGCAGGTTTGAGCTGGGGGCGGGGGGCGGCAGGGGCCTCATGGGAAGGAGGTCGTTCTGGGCCATCCTTCACGCCCGACCGAGGTCACCAGCTGCCCCCCACGAGCGGCTCTCCGGCACGGCCACGACTCCAGAGCACAGAAACCAATCTGTTAACTATCTAACTTTTAATAGAAATACTTCCAGGGTTAATAAGTAAAACAGAAGAAATCCAAAATCCAAAACCAAGACATCATTTTATTCTTAAACCAAGCTGTAGAAAGCAAATCATTTCACAACACTGTTTCAGCATATCTGATTGGGGGGGGGGTCGTAAACTCTAAACAATAATTGTGCATCTTCTATCGAAACAATGTATCTAGTCAAAGTAGATAGAGTATTAACTAGAACTCATCTGCCTCACAGGAATTGGGAGGGGTGGGAGGTGGGGTTCTATTGGGGTTCACGGTTAAAAATAAGTATTGGTAAAGGGAAATGTGTTTGATACTTACATGACTGAGACCTAAACCCGAAAGCTCTGTAACTTTTCCCACAGTGATTCAATAAAGAAATAAACTATTAAAAAAAAATAAAAAAATAAAAAGAGAAACTAGGGGATTTCCAGCGTAGGCTAATGGCAGTTGCCTGTATTATGCTAACTGATTATCTAACTGATAGAACTGGACCAAAATGGAAGAAAAATGAGTTGCTTCAGGTACCAGAGAAGGACCAAAATTCAGGCAGAAATTAGGGACTGGGCTTTTGAAAGGAGGGAACTGCAGTGGGGGAAATGCAGTTGGTGCTGTGGTTCCTCTGAGGGCAGTCCTGTCTGCAGAATGCTCTGGGACACTGTGGAGAGAGCTAGAACAGAATGCAGCCCTGGCGCTGACTTGAGGCTTCAATGGGTGGATGCTGGGTTAGAGTAGTTGGAAAGTGAAGAGAGAAATTCAAGAAAGGAAAGACCTTGAAAAGGAGATGCACTCCCCTTCCCTCTGCCAACACTTCCACCCTATCTGATATCTGCCACTCTAATCCTTGACTGGAACCTACATCCTAAAGGAGCAGGGAAGATTCTGAGATGTCACTAGTTGGGTGGGGGAACACCAACCGGGATTCTGGAAAACAAACAAGTGGAAGTTTCAGAAGCTGCCCACCATTAGAAGCGAAGTGTGAAGTTTGAATTTTTTTTTTTTTTTGCTTTTTGGGTCACATCTGGAAATGCACAGGCTCTGTGCATTCCTGGCTCTGCACTCAGAAACTACTCCTCCTGGCAGTGCTCAGGGGACCACATGGGATGCTTGGAATCGAACTCAGGTCCACCACGTGCAAGGCAAATGCCCTACCCGCTGTGCTATCTCTCCAGCCCCTGAATTTTTAAAAAATTTTTATTAGTGAAACACCACTATAGACCAAACATTATTGCCAGTCAATGCCTTTTTTGCAAATCACAACACCCAAAATGAGAGAGAGAACAGAGGGGAATGCCCTGCCACAGAGGCAGGGTAGGTTGGGGGGGTGGGGGTGGGAGGGATACTGGGATCCGTGGTGGTGGGAAATGGGCACTGGTGGAGAGAAGGGTATTTGAAGTTTAAATCCTACCAGGTGAGAAGACTTAGCAACTACATCAAGCTTCCCGCTGAAACCTTAGCATGATCACACCCCCAGATTAAAACCGCATCCCTGTATCCAGAAATCTAAGTCTATGTCTAAGGAAACAACCAAAGCAGCCTTGCCTTCATAAACCTCTAAACCAAATCTCCCAAAGAAGGGGATCAGATGGTAATGAGGTTGCTAACTAGAATAAAATTCAACACTCTTCAGAGAAGGTTAGCAGAATACAAATTCCCGATGTATAATTAAAAACAATTTTTAAACTGTTAGACATGTGAAGAGACATAAAAATGTAACCTAATTAAGAAAAAAATTCAGCTGATAGAAACAAAGTGACAAATGAACCAGATATTGAAATTAGCAGAAGGGAACATTAAAATAACTATGATAAATGCAATGACCAAGTATAAGAAAAAATGTCTGTGATGTATGAAGCAATGGAGAATTTGAGAAGACTATAAATACAGCAATGAAGACCAAATTCTATAACTGAAAAAATGTCAATACCTGGAATTGTAACACATTCATGGCAAACTCTCATTGCAGATGGATTAAGAAGAGGTCAAAGACCAGAAAACTGAAAGCCAGTTAGGATGAATCTTCTTGACTCTGAAGGTCTGAGAGGGGAAAGGCTTGTATCTGAGCTCTAGGGACTTGGTTTTTTTGTTTTGTTTTTTTAATTAGTGAAACACCATGAGGTACAGTTGTCTACAATTTACAATTTTTATGCTTGGGTTTCGATTATACAATGATCAGATACCCATCCCTCCACCAGTGCCCATTTTCCACCACCATGGATAATATCCCCTGGGACTTGTATATCAGCATTACATGTTTAACAACTGAGCAACTGCATTCTCAGGAGTGGAGGGAATAAGCAGAAACGATGCTCAAAAATATTACTGACCAAATTTTTCAAATTTTCCCAAATTTTCCCAAATTTTCTAAAACAGATCCAGAGTTCAACATACCTAAAGCTACATAAATACATTGAAAATTACCAAAAGTCACAGAAAGTTAAATTCTTGGGGACAATAATGTGGGTCAGAAGATATCATTAATATGCTAAGAGAGAATTTAAAAAATCACTGTTCACCTAAAATTCTGAATCAAGTGAAAACACCTACAGAAATGAAGATGAAATGTAGATTATTTTTAGCTGATGATGTGGAATGTAATTTGTTGTCAGAAGATCCAGACACAAAAAAAATGCCAAAGAAATGTTTTCATGCTAAAGAAACCAAAATAGTGGTTACCTTCAAGAGGAAGACAGACTAGAAATGGGCATAAAGAAAAAATTCCTAGGGGATAGAAATAGCGTATACTTTTTATTATATGTATTAGTTTTCTAGCAATAGGAATAATAGTTGTTGTAACAAAATATTATTGTGTGTGTGTAAGGGAATAATAGTTTCTGTAACAAAATACCATACAGTGTGTGTAAGTCATGCTTAAAATAGAAATGACTTTTCTGAACATATCTGAAGATTATAATCAAAGACCAACATATTGAAAGTTTGGGCTTTTTGTAGAGACTCTTCCCATACTCTCCTCACTTCTAGTGATGACTGATCACCCCTGGTTTTCCTTGGCTTGTATCTGCATCATTCCAATATCTGGCTCCTTCTTCACAAGACATTCTCCCTGTGTTCTGATGTCCAAATTCCATCTTATTGATTTTGGCCCCACCATCGGGACCTTAACTTACGTCTGCAAGAACCCCATTTTCAAATCAGTTCACATTTATAGAACCAGAACTTCACCATTTCTTTTGTGGCAGTGAGTTGTGGCACAATTAAACTCCATTAAATGTGGACATAAATATTTTTGTCAAAACTGACTTAAAGGGAGAAGAACCCATGACCTTGATTTGGTGTAAGTTTTTGGATACACTATCAGAAGAATGATCCAGGCAATTAAAATAAGGTTGAATTTCTGAGTACTTCTTCTCTGGGAAAGATACTTTCAAGAGAATGAAAAGATAAACCAGACTGGGAAACATATTTTTAAAACATGCATTTGTTAAGGGACTATATCCAAAAATATACAAAGATCTTTTAAAACACAACAATAACAAAAACAAATGACTCAATTAAAAATGCTCAAGAGAAATGGAGGCTTCACCAAAGAAGATAATACAGATGGCAAACAAACATATGAAAAACACTCAACATTCTATATCAGTAAGGAATAGCAAATAAAAAAGAATAACAAAATGTTACTACTTACCTATTAAAATGTTAAAGTAAAATATTTTTAAAACCTGAAGATATCAATTGCGGTGAGGATACAGAGCGGCAGAAACTCATTCAAGGATAGTGGGAAGACAAAATGGTACAACCAGTTTGGAAACCTTACAAAGACAGAGCCTTACCATATGACCCAGTAATCATGCATTTTGGTTTTGCCCTTACTGATATGAAAACATGTCAACACTAAAACCTGCACACAAATGTTTATAGCAGCTTTCTTTATAATTGCCCAAAACCTGGAAGCAACCAAGATGTTCTTTAATAGGTGAGTAGGTAAACAAAAGGCTGCATATCCACACAATGAGAGATTATTGAGCAATAATAAGAAATGAATTTCCAAGCACGTTGAGAGGAATAAACGTAAACGCATATTTCTAAGTGGGAGGAACCAAATATGAAAGACTATGCACTATATTATTCTAATTATATGACTTTCTGCAAAAAGTGAAAACCATAGCAAGAATGAAGAGAATTGGTTGGTAAGAGTTTGGGGGAAGGGTTTAAAAGGTGAGGCACAGGGGAAGTTTGGGGGCACGAACCATCCTGTAGATCACTATAAGGGTAGACACCTGACACTAGGCATTTATAAAAACCCATCAAATTTTACAGTAAAAAGAGTAAACTTTAATGTATGCAAATAAAGAGAATATTTTAGGAGGTCAGAGTCCAGGACAGAATGTGACAAAATAATTTAACTCTATTCCACATGTATAAACAACCTCATTGAAGGGGTCAGGGGAGAGGGCATAGTATGAGGAACTTGGGAAATGAACGATGTCTATATGACTAAAGGTAAAGAAACAAGCACGATAACCTGATAAATAAGCACGAAGTATTGGATGTTTGTTTCCCAGGTGGACATGTATAATAATTCTGGTAACACGGAGCATATATGCTGGGATGAATTGAACAATTAAGTGGTTCTAGATGGAGCCAAATCTCTCACTATTGGGTCAGAGGTTTCCAGTAGAGCAAGGGGAGGAGGCTTGAATTATCTACATGGTGATAGGTTAGAGTGGGATCCATAAACATGTTTTGCTTAACATACGTATTTAAGCGACTTTACATAGGCATACTTAAAGATGTATGTTTCCAGGGTTAGGAGAAGTACTTCTCTCTCTCTATTCCTTCCTCCTCCCTCTCTCTCTCACTAGATATGTATGTATATGTATATATATATATATATATATATATATATATATATATTAAAGGGAACCAGGAGCCAACTGAATAAGCTCCTAGTGACCAAACTCCTGGAAAACTAAATACAGTCAGGACCAGAGAGATACTACAATGGGTAGGCCAATTATTTTGCATGTGGCTGACTCTGGTTTGATTTCCAGCATCCCATATGATCCCCTGAGCCCACCAGGAGCAATGCCTGTATTCAGAGCCAGGAGTAAACCCTGAACACTTCTGGGTGTACCCCCCTACCCCGCTCCTGCCCACCCAAGAAAAAAAACAAAATAGAAAAGGAAGACAAAAAGAGAGAGAAAGAAAGAAAGAGAAAGAAAGAAATCCAAAATAAATAACACAAGAACACAAGTCCATTTTAATGTAAATGGATGCTGAAAAATTAATAATCAGGGTGGAAAAAACAAATCTCCCATAGAGAATTCCAAATAATGAGTAAAGATGACCTGCCAACCTCTAACAAACAGATATATAGGGGAGTGGTTTCAAGAGTTTGGGGTTTTACCTTTAATTAACAGTGAATAAGAGACCCACTATGACTTCTGTTAGCTAGGTGAGCCCTAACAAGTCACGTAAAACCCACTTTTCTTCTCTGCAAAATGGGGATAACCCTATCACTTAATTTCCTGTCTTCAGTATGTATAAAGCTCTTAGAACAGTGCTTGAAATGTCATACTCATAAAGTTACAGAATGATTTTCTTAAGATAGTGGATCAGTGTGTTTGGATAGCTACAACAAATACCACACTTTCAGTGACTCATACTATAAAAATTAATTTTCTCATAGTTTTAGTGGTTGGCAATTCCAAGGTTATGGTCCTGTAGGGTTCAGCTTCTGGAGAGAGATCGCTTCCTGCCTTGCCTTAGTTAGTGCCTTTGTCTTCACTTGGCCTCTCCTGGGAGTATGCATGGAGTTGGGGAAGCGGATGGAGAGTTCTTTTTCTTTACTTATACCAATCGTATCCAATCTGGGCAAGGCATATACATGGTGAGCCTGGAACATTTTATTCCAAAGAGTAAATAAAATGATGGTGTTCTGTGGAAATAAACAAAGATGCCCAAATGAGAACATGAAGTGCAATTTATTCAGTGCTTACTATAGCAAGAAAGTCAGCCACCATACTGTGTTTTGGTAGAGCCCCAGGCAGAGTGTGAAAGCTTATAGTGGAAGATAGAGAAGGTTTCTCTGGTGCCTTGATCAAAGGCAGCAGGACTGCAGGGCATTCAATAGAACCAGCCAAGGGGCATATTTGATTTATTAGGCAGGTACTAAATTGGAACTAGGGACAAAAATAGGGAAACTATATGTTATTAATAAACAAATTCTGGCTATTTGGAGCTGATTGTTGCAGAGGTTAGTGATTGCATTTCTGAATCAGTTGCTGGGGATTGTCATCTGGATTCCTAAATGACAGACATGTAGAAATTCTACATCAACTTTCTAGGCTGGTTGCTGTAAATTATGGATCAGAGTTCTGTTATTCACTTAATCACTTAACTTCCCGTTAGTCGTCGATTTGCTCGAGCGGGCGCCAGTAACGTCTCCATTTGTCCCTGTCACGTGCTAGTGTAGCCCAATGGCATCTGTTCGCTCCGGGAACATGGAGGGCCTCAAACCGATCGTTCATGATCTTGACGAAGAAGTCTGACCATCTGGTAGGTGGGCGGCCACGCGGTCTTTTGACATTATGTGAAAATAATGTCACATAACGCGGTCTTTTCTGTTATTATGTGATCTGAATATACATTGTTCATATATATACAATATATTCAGTTAAGTCAAATGGACATGGAAACCAACCCAAAAGAATCCCCATGGGCCAACTTCGGGATAAGTTAAGTGTTACAATGAAAAATAATAACATTTGGTTGTAAGTCATTAAGATTAAAAATATTCATGAGTCTATCACGATCATGATCACAATCATCCTGTTGTTCGTCGATTTCCTCGAGCAGGCACCAGTAACATCTCCTTCATCCTAGAACTGAGATTCTAAAAAGTGCCACATTCAAGGCTCTTTTAGGGTTAGCAGAATGAGACCCATCATTGTTACTGGTATTTGGCATATTGGGTATGCCATGGGGAGTTTGCCAGACTCTGCCATGTGAGCAGGTTACATTCGGTAGCCTGCCAAGTTGTCCAAAGCAAGAATGAGATAATAAGATGTCACGTGGCTGCAAATGCGGCCACGTGCTACTGGGAGCTGGGTTTTATAGTCTCTGGGTCTTGGCCATTGATAAAATTACTCGGCACCGGGGGCGGGGGGGGGTGTGACCCCCACCTACTGGAAGATGGAGGATCTGGGTGGAGGATGCTCAACCCTGATCCGAGAAGGCTTGGAGATCTCAGCCCCGGGACCCGCATGCCTTTGTTCCTCTGCTGTTACCTTCATGCGTGTGGAGAGTGGTCTCAGCATGGTTGTGGCTGGTTCATGAGTCTATACCAATAGAAAACAATAATCAACCAAATAAAGTAGGGGAGAAGAAAAAAATCATTTTCACGGGGTGGAGTAAGTAATTTAACATTTGGCAATAATTAGTTCAATAATAAATCTCTCCTTAGATTTATTCATCAGAGTACCTTCTCCCGGATTGCTCACTAAATACAAAAGTGGGAAGGGGAATCCCTTTAGCATTGGGAAATGTGGTGGTTTCTGCCTTAAATGAGTGATCGAAAAGAACCTTACCAGGACATGACACAGCAGGGCCTGAGGATATGGCACACCAAGAAAAACAACATGACGTGTGCTTTTCCTGCCAAAGACAGGTTATCTGACCATGAAGATCTAGCAAGGATTCTAAATAACAGAAACTGCTCTACACACTCCCAAAAGACCAATGCCATGACTGGTGAGGAAAGATTCCAGATCAAAGGAAAGTAAATTAACAGGATAACTAAATTCAAGGCATACTCATGGATTAGATTTCTAGATTGAAAATTTTGTTATTATTATTGTTGTAAAGGATTTTTGTAAAAACTATTAAGATAATGGGAGAAATTAGAAAAGAGACTCTTTATAATAATATTGTGTTGTGATATATTTGCTATTCTTAGGAGATACAAGCATACATATTTAGGGAAAGGGTCCTGATGGCTAAAGCTAATCCTTCAACAGATCTGGAAAAATAACAATAATGGGTCTAATTTTATAAAAAGAGCAAGTGTAAATCTGTCAATGTGTTAAACAATAGGTGGACCCAGATGAAGGATGTTTATTATAGTATTATTACCAATTTTCTACAGATTTGAATTTTTCAAAATGAAATGTCAAAGGAAAAGACAAAATCACAACCACACATGGTCCCATGTCCAGAATCCCACTTGCCGTGGCCTTCTCAGGCCTCTGTCTCATGGACTCCCAGTTATTCTTTCCTAGTAAGGGCGACAGTCAAGACAGCTATGGGTTCTAGGCTCAGGAATATGTTCTCAAAGTCTCTGGGATTAATGGTGCACGCTGGAAGGTTGCCTCATAATAAGCTTTTTTCTGTTGTTCCACTATACTGTGTCATTTGCTGACATGATATGACCGACTCATTTCATCTTTCTCCATTTCCTCATCTCTACAGAAAGGAGGATGAATAATTGCTGCCTCTTTCCTCACAAGGTTGTTGAGAGAATCAAATGATATGATGGAGAAGATCTGTGGCAGAGACCACTGACTGTTGATCACTGGGGCAGAAGTCTAAAACTTGGAAACATTTTCAAAGGAATTAGTGATCAGTTGTGCTAAAATTTGCCAGCAGATCAAACAGACAAGCCTCAAGAAGTAGTCACTAGATTTCACAATGGAGTACTGGTGACTTTCACTGGTGGTCTTAGAGAAGAGGTGGGGCAGAGATTCAATTAACAGGGACTGAGGGTAGAATATAAACCGAGGTAAGGAGAAAGGAACTTAGATTTTGAAACAATTTTTTTAGTACATTTATGGCAGGACTGAATGAAAGTAATGGTCAATTTCCATTCTGTTCTTTTTATTTCTGATCATGAACTAGTACCTATGAGTACTTAAGCCTGGTCTGAATTTAGTCCCAGAACTGAGCATGAATATTGGAAAGTAGACTTGCTCCTTGGACCCTGGGGTCAAAAGCACTTTTAATCTTCTTCACTTATTGCTGGGTACTCTTTCTGGGGGCATCCCCCAAAGCCCCCTATCTGCCTCTAGCCTTCCATCTTCTGGTGTCCCCATCTCTCACTTAAGCAGGAAACTTACACACTACTTTATAACCCCTATAGCATCTGGAGGAAAATCCTGGTCTCCACTGTGGGTTCCCTACAATCCCATAAATTTCTCTCTGGCTCATTACATCCTCAGCTCTTCTATTTTGTGAAATTAATTAATTCAAGATTTCCCACTCATTGCTGAAGCTTGCATCCACTGATGTGTCATTGAATACTACTTCCTTTTGATACAGAAAATAGAATTTCCAAATTTTATATTCATACCAAACAACTGCTACCCAACAGCTCACTTCCATGATACCTGTTGGCAAAACCTGAACAGTAACAGTTTGTTATAATGGTCTCATCACATGCCAATTCCAAACAGGCTTCCCTTTAAGTGAGTTCTAAGAATTTACAGTGGTTTTTCTGTTAGGATTCACCCCAAGGAACCATGATCTTCCTAAATCACTCTTCCAATCTCTATGGGTTTTCTAAGTATATCAGAAAATGCCAAGAAAGACCTGAGATACACTTGCTTCTCAACTCTCAAGTAATCCTACTGGTTGAAAGGTCATGAGTTACACATGTCAGCTCACTTATTTTTAACAAACAGTTCTGCCAGGTATGTGATGTCCCCACTGGACAGATGAGAGGAAGCCAAGAAAAACTAAACCACCTTTGTCTAGAGAATTGAGGAATTAGGATTATCAATCTGTGCCTTTCCCAATCATTTCCAGCTGCCTTCAAAAAATATTTTGCTTCTTTCTACTATTCAGGGGAAAAAGACCCAGACTTTCCAACATTATGCTTATTTAAAAATATAAAGACTCAAGGGTGTTGAGAGTTCGGAGGATAAGAATAAGCCTTGCATGTGGCTGACCCTGATTAGAATCCCTGGCACTGCATATGGACTCCTGATCACCAGCAGAAATGATTTCTGAGCTATGACTCAGGAATAAGTCTCAAGTACTGCCTGATATGCCCCCTATCCAAGCACAAAACAAACAAATAAAATTAGAGACTTAGTATGAACTAACTACACATATGATGGGCATATGGAGAGGTTTCATGTAAGGCTATTCGGGTCTCCAAATTGAAAGAGCTATGCTTGGAGTATCACACTTCACTCAAGTGAGAGAAAAATCTGGAGTTCTGACCTCCATCAACAGTCAAGAATCAGGGATGCTATCTCCTTTGCCAAGGTGTCAAAAATCAGATGGGCTGGGCACGTAATGAGATTCAGCGACCACTGCTGGACTAGAGCCGTTACCGACTGGATTCCATGGGACATCAAAAGACCTCGTGGCCGCCCACCTATGAGATGGTCAGACTTCTTTGTCAAGACCCTGAATGATTGATTTGAGGTTCTTCATGTTCCTAGAACGAGCAGACACCA
Organism: Sorex fumeus; assembly: GCF_029834395.1. Classification (NCBI taxonomy): domain Eukaryota; kingdom Metazoa; phylum Chordata; class Mammalia; order Eulipotyphla; family Soricidae; genus Sorex; species Sorex fumeus. Next base: position 53,297,401 of record NW_026606104.1, read on the forward strand.
TTAGGCTACACTAGCACATGACAGGGACGAATGGAGACGTTACTGGCGCCCACTCGAGCAAATGGATGAGTAACGGGATGTCAAGTGATCAAGTGAAGTGATCATGTAAGGCTGATCTTTGTCAATGGAATTGCATTACAAATACACTGCTATTATAATTATTCCTAAGGCAAATCATTTTATGTTCATGAATCTAGATTTCATCTATGTACCCTTTTGCCTACTGCAGTAATTGTTCCAAAATGGAGGCCCATTTATGGAGGAAATAATGAAGAGATTGCCATTTTTCCAAAATGGGGACAGAGTTTATCATTCAGACGCTGGTACCAGAATTTTATTTTGAGGAAGGGTCACTGACCCACAGAAAGAACTTGAGAGAGCAGACCCGTGAAGCCCAGTTCACAAGCAGCCGAGCAAGTCCCGTGGATGGGTCTGTTCTCTTTGTCATCAATGGTGAGAGACCCCAGAACAGTACTGAGGCAGAAAGGACAGGAAGAGAATAATATTCACAAACATGAAGAGATAGGACAGAGGGGACAGAAGCAGTGATGCAGGCTGAAAGACAAAGATGAGAAGGAAGGAGAAAAGGACCCACCGGGGAAAGGATGGGAGCAGAAGTGAGCCTTGGGCACCAACTCTGTGGGGTTCCTGTCCCCTACAGTTTATATATTGCAAGAGCCCCCCAATCTAGAACCCTCTACTCTGACTTCAGTTGCTATGCCTCCCTATCCCTGGTGACCCTCCCTTCAGCCCCAGTTTCAGGGCACCACTGGCTTAAAATTATCTGTGATCCCCAATCTTCCCTGGCCTGAGGCTTCCAACCCCAGGAAGGGAACTGGCTTCATCTTCACAACAAGAAGTTCCCAAGGCTGGAGGAGTCAAGGCCCTTGTGAGGGTGAAGAAGCTGAAGAGCAGGGCAGAGGCCACCCTTCAGACCTCTGCCCAGAAGCCTGGGGCCGAGGTGCCTCCTGCAGAGCAGCAGAGGCTGGATCCAGGAGTGGAGAGAGTCACAGAACGATCCCCTCTGAGCAGCCCACAGGAAGAGGGAACCATGGGTTTGGACACAGCGAGTCCCCCGCTCAGGATGACAGGATGCGCGCAATCCCACCAGCAGAAGCCCACACTCCACCTGTCTGGTGGACCTCAATGCCCGCAGAGCTTATCTGTGATTCTGATTTCTCCATCATCGCCCACGAAATCCTGCCTATTAATGAAATGGAATTGATCGAAATTCTTTTTGACTTGCTTAAAAATTCTTTGACTCCACTGAAATTGATGAAATTGGTGAAATTGAAGTGATTGAAATTCTTTCCTTCACACTGAGCCCAAGGAGCGTGTTCATCCAAGTTGCTATTGAAACGACCACAAATTCTGAATCACTGGGTTTTAAATGAGTGGGGTTTCCCAGGGGAATTCAAATGCCCCCACCCCACCCCACACCATCCCCTAGGAGACTCGGAAAAAGCAGATTTGCTTCATCCCTGGGAACACGGCCCAAGGACAGGAGAGGACTCGGTGGGCAGGCAGCCTCCTGTGCCTTCCAGTGAGCCCACTGCTTCTCACCATCGCAGCGTTCCAGCCCTGGAACAGTTGGTGGAGACAGAATTTCAGGAAAGGAGCGAAGCAGAGCTGCCAGTCACTCAGACACTCGGGAAGCAGGGAGGGTGGCTTCTCCCACAGAGATGCCATGGCTGTGCCCATGACCTTCCTTGGGCTTCCGGCAAACATCTGTACTTCCACCAGGAGACCCTCCTCCTCGCCCCAGCCCCTACTCATCTGTTCTGAGCCTCCTCCTCTGTCCTGTCCCTCCTCCCCTGTCCTCACCCTCCTGCTGTGTCCTGATCCCTCCTCTCCTTTTCTGTCCCTCCTCCTCTGCCCTGTTCCTTCTTCCCTCTCTTCCCCCCTCTCCCTGTCCCACCTGCTTCCCTGTCATCCTCTTCCTCCCCTGCCCTCCCCCTCCTCCCCCATCCTCATTCCCTCCCCTGTCCCATGCTCCTCTGGTTTGACCTCCTCTCTGCACCTCTTGTTCACACAGCCCTTACCTGCCTGCCTCCTCTGCCTTCTGTCTCTGCTGAGCCAGCAGCAACGTTGGAGAGGGTTGTTGCAGAGCTGAGAGAGAAACATGTGAGTCACAGGCAAAGGCAGCAGGAGGAAACCCCCCAATCAGACTGTTTGGATGTTCTGCGGACTTTCTGATCTTACCAGGTAGAGGCGACTTTGAAGTCTTTCCTCTTTTCTCCTCCTCTGACAACCTTACTCACCTACTTCCCTGTTGCCTGGTTGTTGTTCTCAGAGCTACCATTTGTCTCACTCCTATCTCTGGGCTTAGAGACATACGTCTTGAGGTTTCAGCCTCCCTGAGATGTCCCTGGGTTCTGTGTCACCTGAGCGAAGTGCCCTCGGCCTAGGGCAGGGGTAGGGGGCAATGCTGGACTTTTCTGTGCCAAGTCTTGCTTGCTTCTGACATTGGATCAGCCCAGCTGCCCTTCCTATGTCACCCCCAAGAGAGACTGCTCCTCATCCTTCTATGGTTTCTCAGCTCCACAACAAGCAGTGGCCTGTAACGAGGGTGCTCAGTTAAAAAAAAAATGATGGCAGTGGTAGGGTGTTGGCCTTGCGCACAGCCAGTCCGGCTGAGCCAGGTTCAATTCCTCCACCCCTCTCGGAGGGCCCAGCAAGCTACCAAGAGTATCTTGCCCGCACGGCAAAGCCTGGCAAGCTACCATGACGTATTCAATATCCAAACACAATAACAAGTCTCAAAGTGGAGACGTTACTGGGCCCGCTCGAGCAAATCGGGAGGTCAGTTTTTGTTTGGCATTAAAATTGAACTAAAAAGAGAATGACAGTAAACACTTCGTTTTGCTGTGCAAGATTTGAGCAAAGGAGGCATGGGAGAATCAGGAGATGTAAGTCAAAGATTCATCAGTGACTATTCTCTCTCCTCTGCACAGGCATTGATTGGATTTGATCTAACTTCTAACTTCTTAAAGCCTCCTTTGGGGGAGACCCAGCAGGGTCCCACGTATGTATGGTCCAGTGGGTGCCTCTGCGGCAGCCTGGGCACCATTGCCAGCCTATTGTCTCTGTTTCAGTCTCTTGTGGAGTGGGGGCGCCTAAATGCCTCTCTTGGTTGAGTGCACCAGCATTATCTAGTCATCATGAAGCCTTCCAGACTTGTCATTGTGCCCAGCTCTAAGGGGAGCAGAGTAGAGGGACCCTGATGTTCTGTTATTGATTGATCCTTTGAACATGATTTCATTCTAGTTCTGCTTTCTGTGGGCGGGATGCCCCACGCATGGGCAAGCAATGGCTCTGTTGTGACTCATGACCCCTGATGAGTGAGAAATGCGCACAGTAGCTGCCTTCTCATTCAGGCCCCAGCTTCTCAGTCCCTGGGCCCCAGCCAGGGAGCTGCTCTGGCTTCGTTCTCGTCAGTAGTCCTCTCACTTCCCTATAAAGCAAAATCCATATAATCCCTGTGGAGGCTTGTTTGGATGCAGTGTAAGAACTTTGCTTCATCTGCCTCTAGCTCCTTTCTCAATGCATGCATCTACTTTAGGGCAGGATAATACACAGCAGCAAGATCCAGCTTGGGAAATGTTGATTGAGTGTGTAACAGTGCTCCAAACCCTGTTGGGACACAGCTTGGGGTTATCCATGGCGTTGCTGTTGCATGTCTCACGGAGCTCAGGGGCAGGGTCCAAGCGGCATTAAGCAAAAGCGAGTAGGTGCCCTGTTCACCCAGGAGAGGGAATGAGGGGTATCACTCAAGGGTTTTAATTCGATGAAAACCCTTTTCACTTGGCCTCGTGCTAGGGGTTAGACAAAGATGAATTAGATCATTCCTGTTCCCAAGGAGTTCACAGTCTCAGGAGTGAGGGGGTACAGAGGAATAAAAAGAGAACGACAGTACAGAGTGCTGTGTGCTGATAGAAGGAAATGCCGGGGGAGTCCAGTGGCACCAGCAAGGGAGAGGTGACAGGTTGGAGAGCGCACGTGTACGTGTGCGCGTGCGGGTGTGCGTGCCCAGCGAGGAATCTTGCAGGCTGCAGTGGAGCTTGCCAAAGCAGGGAGAAACAGTCACGGTTAGGCAGTGTGGGCAACATCACAAAGATGCAAGTAAGCCTGGCTGGTTCAGGAATGCTAATGGCTTCAGCCTCCCCGAGAAGGAAGAGCGAGTGATGCATCTGGAGAGAAAGACGAGGGTGAAATTATAAGGAGTTTCTTAGATTAGCTAGGGAATCTGACTATTGTCCTAAAATGCTGAAGTCCAGGAGATCAGTTGGGAAGCTTTTGTAATAACCCTGAAGAGAAATGATGAGGCGCCAGACAAAGGGAGTAGCTGTGAGCATAGAGATAAGGGGGTTCCAAGCCATCTTTCGAAGATTAAAGCTGCAGGACTTGGTGACACATTGAAAATAGGCAGGGGGACAGATAAGGATAAAATCAAAGATTGTGCCCACGTTTCTGGCTTAAGTGAAGGATAGATTACAAAGGCTGTGGAATAGAATGGACAGGCTATAATAATTGTAATAATAACAATAATAATAATAATAGCATTTTAAAAATAATCACTTACGTGGGAGGATTTGGGACTAGAGCTTTAGAAATTCCCATATGAAAGCAAATGCAAGGAAAATTGAGAGGAGAAATATTAATGAAGACAAAAAGAAAATAACCCGATACCAAAAATGTAAAGGTATTCAATTTAAATTAGTACCTTTAAATTAACTGAAAGGTAATGCCAAACAACTAAAAAGTATTTCCAAAGAGAGTGGATAGAGATTATCTATTATAGTAGCAATAATGGAAAATATAATTTTTTATGAAAGCAAAGAAGAACAAAAAGCAAAGATTTCTGAGCCAAAATCAAAGCAAATTTGTAGATCAAAATGATTCACCAACTGATGAACAAAAATAAAAACAAGAATATTGAAATCTTTCACCATTTGCTGTATTTATGATTTTATTCTAATATTCCTGATGTTTTTGCTCTATCTACTTGGAAGAAAAATTATTTTGTGCCTAAGAGTGCTAGCAGTGGTACCTTTATCATACAGCACACGCAATTTTGTTATTTCTCATTCCCACCTACTCACACAGGAAATTTTTCATTGTGGGTCTCTGGCATGTGTAAAAGCTCAGGGGTCTGGGGCTTCACCCTGTTGGTTCACTGGCTTCTCACCTTCCTAGAGCATGTTCTCTGCTCCAACAGCCTGGTATTGAACTGTTGTTTCTACTTAGTGCCGCTGCCCCTTTCTGTTCAGAATGAGAATGCTATTCAGGTCTCCCAAAGAGGAATTGAAAGAGCTATGCTTGGAATATCACGTTTCTGTTCATGAATGAGATTATTCTGTTTCCATCTTCCAGTAGGCAGGGATCACACCCACCAACTGACCCCCAGCGCCGTGTAATCCCATCAATGGCCAAGACCCAGAGACTATAAATTCCAGCTCCCAGAAGGGCGCGGCTGCATTTGCGGCGGCATGACATCTTATAATCTCATTCTTACTTTGGACAACCTGGCAGGCTACCAAATGTAGCCTGCCCACACGGCAGAGTCTGGCAAACTCCCCATGGCGTACCCAATATGCCAAATACCAGTAACAATGATGGGTCTCATTCTCCTAAACCTCGGGCAGCCTTGAATATGGCACTTTTTAAAATCTTAGTTCTAGGACGAAGGAGCTGTTACTGGTGCCTGCTCGAGGCAATCGATGAACAACAGGATGATCGTGATCGTGATCGTGATCAACTTCTTATAATATCTGTATCTGGGGCTGTGGATATAGCTCAGTGGTAGAGCACTTTCCTTACCAGTGTGAGGTCCTGGGTTTGATTCCTGGCACTGCGGAATATAACAACAATAAGCTACTTTTGGTAACAAAATCAATAGTGAGGTGTTAACTCTCTCGATTATTTAAATTTTTTTAGGTCTTTGTTTGGTAGAGTCCCACGGCAAAGTTTAGTGTTTTTAATTGTGGAAATATTTTAATAGCAAGTGTTATTTTTATATAAATATATAGAACAATCAGATTTTCTAGTCATTCTCCAATTTTAATTTGTGCCCCTCAAGAAATGTATCTCTTTCATCTAAGTTGTTGAATTTATAGATATGAAATTGTTGAAATCTCTTTTTCTCTGAATATTTGTAGGATCTGTAGAAAAGTTCTCTTTTATCTGGATTTTAATCATTTCTCTATGCTCACTGTCCTTGATTGCTCTAGCTACACTGGTTTATCAGTTTTGTTGGCCTTTTCAAATAACCAGCCTTTAGTTATATTGGATTTTATAGTCTCTGAGTCTTGGCCGCTGATGGGATTACACGGCGCCAGGGGGCCAGGTGGTGGGTGTGACCCCCGCCTACTGGAATTTGGAGGATCTGGGTGGAAGATGCTCGACTCCAATTCAAGTAGGCTTGGAGGACTCGGCCCTGGAACCCGCGTGGCTTTGTCCCTCTGCCAGTACCTTCATGTGTGCGGAGAGTGGTCTCAGCATGGTGGTGACTGGTCCTGGAGGTCTTCGGCTGCCAGAGCCCCGGTTGGGGCGGGGAGGAAAGCTCAACCCGCTCCCCTCCAAGGGACCCCAGCGAGGAACAGCCAGGCGCAGGGGCAGGAGACTCACTGCACTGGTCTCGTCCGGGATCTGGACGAGTCTCCAAGCCTACTCGAATTGGAGTCGAGCATCTTCCACCCAGATCCTCCAAATTCCAGTAGGCGGGGGTCACACCCACCACCTGGCCCCCTGGCGCCGTGTAATCCCATCAGCGGCCAAGACTCAGAGACTATAAAATCCAGATCCCGGAACCGCGCGGCCGCATTTGCGGCCGCGCGACATCTTATCAGAACATCTTTTTATGATATTTTATTATCTCATTACTACTTTGGACAAACTTGCAGGCTATCAAATATAGCCTGCCCACAGGGCAGAGTCTGGCAAACTCCCCGTGGCGCACCAAATATGCCAAATACCAGTAACAATGATGGGTCTCTTCTCCTAAAGAGCCTTGAATATAATCTCAGGGCTAGGATGAAAGAGACGTTACTGGGGCCTGCTCGAGGCAATCGACAGGATGATGAAATGAAATGAAATTAGTTATATTGATTTTTCTCTACTGTTTATTTATTATGTTAATTTTAATTTTTTTAAAATTGAGTTCTATACCGTTTATTTACTTATTTATTTATAACACCTGGTGATGTTACTCCTGGCCCTACTCTCAGTAATTACTCCTGGCAGTGCTTTGCGGACCGTATGGGATGCTGAGGATCAAACCCAGGTTGGCTGTGTGCAAGGCAAACACCCTTCCTGCTGTACTATTGCTCTGACCCCTACTGTTTATTTTCTATTCAGTTGATTTCCACCACTTAGTTCTTCTGTTCCTGCTATTTTATATTTAATTTTCTTTTCTTTTTGTAGCTTCTTTGGTTAACAGTAAATGATGGTTATGATTTGCTTCTTCCTTCCTTACCCAAACACTAAGAGCTACACATCTTCCTCGAGTCACTGCTTTAGTTGTATCCCACCAATTTTTATTTTACCTTCTTAAAAATATTTTATAATTTCCATTTCTTTTCTGACCCTTGAGTTATTTAGGAGAGCTCCAAGTTCCAAAATCGAGGAGAGTTTCCAGGTACCACACTCCTATTAGTTTCAGTTGAATTGTATTTTGTTTAGAAAATATGCCTTGTATGAGTTAATCCTTTTAAATGCATAGAACTTTTGTTTTTTATAGTGTGTATCCCTTGACTTGTGCATGTCTCCTGTTTTGGGGTAACACTTTTAGAAATGTCAAAAGGTTAAATAGGATGATAGTGCTGTTTAGGAATTCATTATACTCCACTTTTTCTATATACTCAGTATATATTCAATTACTAAGGGAGGAATACTGAAATTCTAGCTGTAATGTGACATTATCTATTTCTCCTTTCACTTTTGTCAGTTTTTGCTTCATATTTTGAAGTTCTATTATTAGGTGCCTTTAGGGTTGTTATGTCTTCTTGATGAATTGACTCTTTTATCTTGGCGAACATGTCTAAAACATTTCTTCTGAAATCTACTCTGCTATTAATATACTTTGATTCATGTTTTCTTGGTATGATTTTTACATCCCCTTCGTTTTAATGTATTTTGTTCATATTTAAAGTGGATTTCTGATGGGCAACCTATAGAGAGGTCCTGTTGTTTTAATTTGGTATGACAATCTCTGCCTTCTTCTTTAAATCTCAATAAACTGTTTAAGCTTTATGTAATTACTGAGATGGCTGGATTTCAATCTACCCGCTTGCTGTTTGTTTTCTATTTGCCCCATGCATCCTCTTTCTGTCTCCTTATGAAGTATTTTTTTGCAGCATTTCAATAACACTTTTTGGCATATTCATTCTATCTCTTTCCTTTCACAATTCTTTCTGGTCCAGCTCATAACAGTGCCCCTCTCGGTAACACTCTGCGCTTCCTGTGTCCTTAGACTTCAGGGCAAAAATTTTTCTTTTTATTGTGCTGTTGTATGTGTTGTAACTCCTATAGTAGATAGTTTCCCCTACATAGACAATTAGCTTTTAAAGTAATTTAAAAGTGATAGAAAAATATTTTATATTTATTCATCCTAGCACTCTTCATTCTTTTGTGTATGTTCAAGTTTTACTCTGTCTCAGCTTCCATTTAGCTAAATAACTGTCTTTAATGTTGATACTGGCAACAAAATCTGTCATCCTTTGTTTACTTTTTTAAAAGTGTTTATTTCACGTTTCTTTTTGAAAGGCACTTTCACTGGGTATAGAATTCTTCGTTAAAAAGTTTATTTGATCAATCACTTTTCAATGGTTAGTTTCTAAAAAGAAGCTTGTGAATATTTCTATACTGGCTCCCTTGCAGAAAATGTTTTTTTTTTTTCCTACTCTGACTTTAAAAAATTTTCCTTTTAGTTTGACTTTTTTTTTCAGTTAAGCAAGAGTTTTTATTTAAATTTACTTAGAAAGATGTGAGGGGAGAGAAAGAGAGGAGGTACATGTTCAAGAGAACACGAGCTTATCCAAGAGTAGAAAAAGTAAGCAAAAAGGAGAAACAAGTAAGTGAGATATGTGTTTCAGGGAAAACAAGGCCTTGAAGAGCAAGCAAGCCTCTTTTAGTCTGATTTTTAACAGTCATTATGGTGCGTCTCTATGTGATTTTCCTTGTGTTTATCCTATTTAAGGTTTATTGACTTTCATAGATCTATGGGTTCAGCAAATTTGGAAAATGTTGACAATTATTTATTCAAGTATTTTTCTATTCACATTACCCATCCTTTCTGATATGTTTGTTGCTTAAATGCTAACTTTCATATTGTCCATAGGTCACTAAGTCTCTGTTTAAATATTTGTTAGTCCTTTTTTTTTCCGTGTGCTTCTATTTGGAAATATTCTATGGCTATGTTTTCAAATTCACTGGCACTTTCTTCTCCTGTTTCTAGACTGGTTTTAATCCAATTCAGTGAGTATTCACTTTATATACTGTATTTTTGATCTCTAGAAGTTCTGTTTGGTACTTTAAATATATATTCCATTTATTCCCTCATTATATTTGTATCTTTTTTAAAAGTCTTTTAGCATATTCATAAATTCCTAACTATTTTAGAGTTCTTGTCTGCTTATTCCCTTCTCTTGATCATTTCTACACTTTGTTTGTTTTTCAGTTTGTTTTGCTTTATTTTGTTTTGGTTTTGGCAGAATCAAACCTCACACATGCAAGGCAAGTGTCCTACTGCTGAGCCACTTCCCTGGCCCCTCTTGTTTCTAGTTTTGTGCTTAAGGGTCGCTTTTCCTCTGCTCACAGGCCACATTATCCTCTTTCCTAGATTGAGTGGAAATGCTTCTTGCATGCTGGAATTTGTGAGTGTTATCCTGTTCGCTTCTGAATTTCTTGACTTTCCTTAAGGATTATTCAACTTTGTCCTAGTAGGGCAGTTTAGTCATTTGCAAGTCAGGTTGATCCTTTCAACATTGAGGCTTTATTAGGACAGGTCTAAGAGAGACTTTATTGTAGGATTGTTTTTAGCCTTGTTATTAGGGCTAGTATTTCTGGAATCTCTGTTTAATATTGAGGATATTTTGAAGGATGCTCCATCCTGAAAGGTCAGAACTCAACACTCTCCTGGCCCAATATGTGTCTGGAAGTTGTTATAACTTCTCACTCTTTGTCCAATCTTGTCTAGTTTGGGATTTAGAAACAGGCTTAGGAGAAACTCCAGGTGGATTTCTGGAGTACTTCATCTGAGTAGTTCTAGTGCCCCACAGATTTTTAACTGCATTAACATCCCTCTCTGATATCTATCTCTTCAGTTTAGCAAGATTTGGGCTCCTTTTCATTCAGGAAACACTCCCAGAATCTGAATAGCCATTCAGTTCATCTTGTTGGATCCCCTTCTCTACAAAACCTATACTGCCAAAGTTAGAACCTAATTTTCTAGACTTCTAGCTGCTTACAGTGAGAAGGGAGTCTGATCCTCTGATCTTAATTGGTGATCATGGCCTTATGTGAAAATTCTATTGCCCTTCTGGAAGCTTTCTGCACATTTATTTGTTAAACATACCTGTTTTTTTCTACATACCATCAATAACGTCAGATTCTTGTTGCTGTCTGTACTTGTCTCTTAGTTATTGCAATACCTTTTTCTTTTTTGTTTTGAGGCCACACACCCTTGCCTCTGCTCAGGGATTACCCCTGGCTCTGTGCTCAGTGTCACTCCTGATGGTGCTCAGGGACAATAAGCCATGTTGGGGACCACATGCAAAGCAAACCCTCTAAATCCTTGTATTGTATCTCTTTGGCTCCTGTAACACCTTAAAAATGCCTATTCTAACTCCTAACTTACTGTATATTCTTCTTAGGGTAACATTTCTCAAACAGCAATCCCATTACATGGTACTAAAGGTAAAGTAGAAAGGAATAAATAGCCATTTCTACCTTTGGGATTATATTCTGTTAGAGGGATATAGGACAAAGTCTCGATTTCTTCTGTTTTAGAGCACATTTTTTAGGAAAATAATCTTTTGATTATTTAGTTTAGTGGTACTGCACTCTGTATAAGATAGGAAAATAATAGAGAATGTGTCCAAGTGCAAGTCCCAATAATAGCATGCTCGCCTAAGAAGTACTTCCCCTCTTGGTGACTAGGACTATCTTTCTAAGACATCCTCATTGCACTTGGCTTCTTTATCTCCAAGAATAGCTCAGGCTAACATTGAGATCCTTCCTCCCCCCATGGAAACAATTATTTTTTGTGGTTTAATCTCCCTTGCTCTGTGTTTTACTTTGACCAACTAATATTAGGTCTCTGGTTTCTCTTGTTTGCCTGATGCACGTGTGTGATCTCTTTATTCAAATATATTTCTTATAAGTTTGTGTTGAGCTGGAGCGATAGCACAGCGAGTAGGGCGTTTGCCTTGCAAGTGGCCAATATGGCCAACCCGAGTTCGATTACTCCCCCCCACCCCTCAGAGAGCCTGGCAAGCTACCGAAAGTATCTCGCCCGCATGGCAAAGCTTGACAAGCTACCCGTGACATGTTCGATATGCCAAGCACAGTAAAAACAAAATCTCACAATGGAGGTGTTACTGGACTCACTCGAGAAAATCAATGAACAATGGGAGGACAGTGACAGTGACAATAAGTTTGTGTTAGCTGGTTATCTTATAAATATAGTACCCTTGCAATTTTATAACATTTAAGAGTCTTGACATTTTAACAGTGTAATTTAACATACGTACACACTTTATAACACTTAGTTGTGTGGTCCCATGGGCCCCCACCCTGACTCCCACCACCCTACCTCCCATCATCATGTTATTGGCTCTCATTTCTTTTTCTATCTGCCTAATGATAGAGCAATTCTATTTTCTCTATGTATTTAAAAGATAAACGTTGACGGTCTTTTTTGTGATCTCTGTGAACAGCAGCAAGACACAGTTCTTAGCTCTGCAGACAGAATGGGGAAGGAATATTCCAGGTGGAGACAGGAGTAAGAGCAAAAACACAGAGAAGTTAAAAATGGGACCGGGATGGAGAACAAGACAATCCTGAGTGGTTGAAATCAGGGAATGTGACAAACTAGATCTACGGAGGATGTCAGAAGTGGAGGCAGGAGAGCATAGCCCAAGTCTTTCTTCTAAAAAGGATAAGGTTTGGATCACTTTCTCTGGTGTTCAAAGCCCTAATTCCCACTTTTCCAAAGTTCTCAGCCACTTCTCAGGTATTGCCATTCCAGATATGTGGAAAAACATGAATAACATATTGTTCAGTGGCATTTTCTTCTCAAATTGATGAGAAAAAAAAAAAAAGAGTTCCGGGCTGATGCTAAACGGAACATTTTGCAAGAACCTGGCTTTCTTGTACATCTTCTCGCTCAAAGCCATAATTCTAGAACACATTGACACTGTTAAGTGAGGGTTTACTGTACTTGCCATTGCTGGGATTGATATTTTTGTCATTGCTGTTCCATCTTCCACCTCTTTGACTAATGTGTCCTCAGAACTTTTGACAAAGCCCAAGATTCCCCCTGTCTGTTGGCCCCTGCCCACCTGTGTGCCTCCCTCCAGGGCCCACAGCTTTCTCATCCTGCCTTCCTAGGTGGTCACTCAGGGGTCCATCTGGCTCCTCAACTTTGGGATCACATGCTCCCCAGGAGTACAAACTCCCCTGTTTACAAACAGCTCGCTCGCTAGCGGAATGTCGAAGACCCTGAAGTGCTTCCTCAGTAATTGGGCCTCAGATGGATGATTGAGTGAATAAACAGGACGAAAAGCTTTGAATGCCAGTTAAGGAGCTCAGACTAGCCTGCAAGCCACAGGAGGCAACCACATGAAACCGAGGCGCACATCTGGTGTGGGAATTCTGCTCCCGTGGCCAGCGTGAGACGGGGTACCAGCCACCGAAAGAAAGCTCAGCAGTGGGGAGACGTGCTGGGATGCTGCGCTCAGGCAACACCCAGGGAGGGTCCCTGCCCTGTCCTGAAACGGTTAAGGTGGCCAAGGCCTGTGGCTCACTCCACAGAGGAGAAATTTCCCTGTCCTTGCCTAAGTGAATGGCTGGGATGAAAGTGACAGCCCACCTTAGTGATGGCGGCATAATTGGTTGTTCAGCTCTGTCCTTGTCAGAGCGCTGACAGTTCTGCAGATGTCCTGCTCCGCTCTCCAAAGGTTAGCCTCAGCTGGTGCGGCTGTTCATTAATCATTCCTCCCTGACAGGCCTCGGTGCAGCCCACAGCTGTCCCCCAGACCCTCCACCCCCACCCCAGGCGCCACCCCACCCAGCCAGGCTGGAAGCAGCCTGAGCTCCCCCAGGGGCTGGTCCCTACCCGGGGAGACAGGTGCTCCCCGCCACTCCGCCCGCCGCCACGGCTGAGCGAGAAACACCGATCACGGAATTTCCCTGGGTTCCTCCTTCCTGGAACTCGGGTCTGAATCACCTTACAAGCCATCCTGACATCTTCAACTTCTCTCTCCCTTGCCTCCACCCACCCAGAAGCTTCTAACTGAGAGGCTCTCCACTCTCACTACCCAGCCCATGCCCAGGAGTTCCAGAAAGACCAGCAGGCCAGTGAATCCAGGTCACTTGGGCTGAGTCGGGCTGAGGATCCCAGTTCTGAATGGGGTGGGCATCAGTGTCCACACTGTGAACTGCACACATGGTAAAAGATGCCCATGAGCCTCAGGATATTGTGGGAAGGGCCATCCTTGGTCATCTTCCTCTTGCTTTTCCTTCAAAGTTAACATAGCAGATTGCTACAAGCCTGCCACATGGGTTGCAGGCAGAACAATGAACTGAAGGAAGGGCTGGGATCCAGGCCTGGGGCAGAAAAAACACAGAGGATAGGGCCTGGGGTGTTGGAGCAGGAAGGACAATCTGGGTCAGGAAACATGGTCCCAGTGCAGGAGTATTTGGAGCCACAGTTGGACAAGGTGGTGGCACCAACATTAAAAACTTATTTGCCCGAGACCCAGCATGTCAATGACTGGGAATTAGCTCTTGGCCCCTAAGTTCTTCCAGACCACCTCTCATTTTCTTTTCTCTTTCCTTTTAAGGTTTTTCTCATTTCCAAACTTTCTTGGGCGAACACTGAACCTCCCGGGTCCCTCGATCTTGCACCTGTTGGAGGCCTCCATGGGTCAGACCCCGTGCAACTCCCCAGATGCAGAAGAGGAAGCCACTGTGGTTCCCCAGTTGCCAGTGGGAAGGAACGCCTGTTTCTGGGGTCTGTGCTTGGCTCCAGGCTGCCAGGTTGTCTGTGCACAGTGCAGGCGTCATCATTTCCCCCCATTGATTAGCTGTCGACCCGCAAAGTTTCCAGAGGAGCAAACAAGGACACTGGGAGATTAGCATTCTGCGAGTCTTCAGTCTCCAAACCACAAACACCTGCATTTTCACATCCAAGACCCTTGGCACAGCCAGCCTGGAAACTAAGAAAGGCCAGACTGCGTCCCCTCGAGCTCACATTCAGGAAAAGAGAGACTGTCTCTTCCCAGTGACCAGTGCCCCCTCCCTCCCACATTCATGGCTGCATCTCCGACATTCTCCATTTCATAGAAGGGTTGGGTTCTTCCACTTTGCATTTGAAAACAATGAGGTTTCCAGGGGCTAAATGACTTCCTTCAAGATGACACAACTGGGACCCTGGGCCTGAAACACTCAAAGCCACTTGCCTTGGCTTTGTAAATCATCACTCCCTTCCCTCCTCTAGCCTTGAATAGGCTGAGACTGGGAGCCAGGGGTCTAAGGGTCATCCGGCTGCTCAGCCCTGGGTTCTGTCCCGAGCACTGAGGCGTCTCACAGCCTCCCGCTCACAGGTGGCTGCAACACTCCCTCTCAAATGTGACAACATTCTACCCAGGCATTGCCAAGTGCTGCCACTTCTGATTGGGAACTGCTGCTTTGTGCCCTTCTGTTCTAGGCCCTCTCTAGCTGTGCCCAGTAAAGGCAAGGACCACTTCTCACTGTGGATAGATATGGAGGGAGAAGGCTGGACCCTCTGAAAGGCAGAATGTGGCAACCAGGATGAGGGAGAAGATAGTTTTGGGCAGGGATCCAGGTGATAGGGATTCAGGTGCTAAATATTGGAGGAAAGCGAATTAATCTGGGGGCCAATCCAATCCTTCATATTTTTTCTCTTCATCATAGATCCTCTATCCTCCCATCCATCCATCCATCCATCCATCCATCCATCCATCCAACCATCCATCCATTCTTCATATAGCTTGCTACACTGTCTGCAATTTTTTTTTAATTGGCTTAGGGCCTGTGCAACGCATTGCGTAGGAAGATGCAGTCACCCAGGGATCTTCCAGAGTTTGCAAGGGATTTGGAGTTTTAGCTCTATCGCTAATGGCTTCAGGACCATGAGTAATCTCTTGAGCTTTAGTGACTAAAAATTAAGGATAGTCAGACTTCTCCAATAATGTCCATGAGGAGCTTGAGAGATAGGACAGTAGTCAAGGTGCTTGCCTTGCACATGGCCAACCTGGGATCAATTCATGACACCGCATATGGTCTCCTGAGAACTGCCAGGAGTGATCCTTGAGCACAGGGTCAGAAAAAAGTCCTGAACACTCGGATGTTGTCCCCCAAACAAATAAACAAACAAAACAAAACAAACATCTCATATACTATACAAATGTTAACTATTTGCACAGGGGTGAAGGGTGGGGGAAGGGGTGTTGGACAGGTTCAAGACAAGGGTGATAAATGCTAAAGCCTACAATAAGAGATGGGCAATGAATCTGAACAAGGAGCTCATAGGGGAAAAAAAGAAAGAAATGCAACTGGCCAATAAGCAGAAAAATGTTGCTCCAATTCACTAGTGTTTAGGGAAATGCAAGTTAAGACAATAATATGTCATTTGTCACCCTGCAGATAGGCATAAATGCAAAATATTTACATTTAACGTGTGAAAGCTGGTGCGGGTGTGAGAAGCAGGTGCTCCCCCACATCTCTGAAGAACAGCTACAGCATGCCATCTTTCTGGGACTGAACTATAAGAATGAGAGTTGTCAGGGCCTTTGACCTGCAAGTCACACCTACGCGGCTCTTTCCTGCAGAAGCAAAGCACCCGTATGGAAAGTACACAGATTGCAGAACAGAAAATTATAAGGGGTGAATTATAAGGGCTGAATAAATACGTGGAACCCATCAAAATGAATGAGATCTTCATGTATTGGCAAAAAGGAATGTTTATAACATAGTAAGTAACATTTAAAGGTAATTGTGTGCATGTGGTATGATGCCTTTTAAAAATTAGAAGAAAAATTCCTTATGGAAGTGAAATGAATGAATGAAGGAAAATGAATGAATGTGTGAACATAAAGAAAGACGTTAGGACCTAGGGAGATAATGCAAGGCACTTTCCTTGCATATGGCTGTTCCTGGTTTGGTACCTGGTGTTGCATGGTCGCCTGAATATTTTCAGGTGTGGAACTGGAAGCTATGGAGCATTGTGGGATTCGATGTAACGCATCTTTGATCTTTGGGCCCTCATTGAACCACCAGGTTAGTTGGTCGAAGAACCACTGGGAGAAATTCCTGAGCCTCCTGAGCACTACTTAGGAGACACCCCTCCCACAATTTCCCTTCAAATGAAAAGCACTGGGGTATGCAGACAAAACATTATATTAGTTACCTAAGGAGAAACAGGAGTGGGAGAAAAGAGAATATTAAACGTTTCCTTTGACACTTCTGTATTGTTTGACCTGTTAGAGAGGCGCTTTTAACATTTGATGGAGAAAAAAAGGATTACAGATCACAATAAAGGCAGGGGAGTAGGGGGTTAAAGGTCAGGACAGTTTTCTTCCTGCATGGAGAAGATGGCTGGACTTGAATTAACCTAGAGCTCCCTGAAGCTGGTCAGGTCTGAGCTGCAGAATGAGAGCTTCAATGCTCAGATTGTGGGTGAGCTAGCACAAGAGCCTGGAATATTGTCAACCCCAGCTGACCTGGACTTTGGCACAGACTGAAAAGAATGACCTGGGAGCTGCAGAGGCCAGGGCAAGGGCAAAGCCAAGGTCACTGGACTTGCTGGAGCCACACAGTGAATGGCCAGCAGGTTTCTCTCCCTGGCAGCCCCTCGAGGGAGCATTTTCTGCATCCCCCACTGACGCTGATGGAAAGGAGAAAAGAAAATTGCCAAACCAGTTGGAAAACCTTCCTACTTTGTCTTCAGTATTAAAGAAATGCAAAGGTGATGAATTAGGCAAATTGGTTGATGTCAAGTTGTATCCATCAGAATGATTCAGAGGCCGGAATGAGTAATAGTAATGGGGAATAGCTGTTACTAAGAGTAACCGAATTAGCATTATCAAAAAAGACAAAGGAAACCAGGCGGCCAGTGTGCCCCATCCCCAAGCCTGTGCCTCGACTTGCATATCTGACTGCTGCAGGGAGCTTCACCTTGAACGGAGGAGAGGGGGTGCTGACTGCCTCTGACCTGCACAGTTCCATATGAGGTTGGTATTCATAAGATACAAAAGGCTCAGGTCAATTCTCTCCTCGATTGCATGTCAAGTACAGTCCATCAGGAACAGCAATCGCTTCCATGGGAAAGCTACGGAACTGGGGGAAGAGATATTTCTGGCCAGGGGCCTGGTCACATTGCTAAAAGTACCAAAATCTGGTTTTGGACTTAGGATACAAGGACCCGAAACCAGGACTTTCCCCAAAAAAATTCCATTAAAAAAAAAGTCCCAAGTGTTGTAGAGACATACCATGAGCTATGACATGTAGAAATGAGGTTCACAGACACTTTCCTTAGGCCCTGCCAGAGATCAAAAGGGCCCAGTCACCAGGGCCTGTGTCTGTATGCAGAAAGTTTAGGGATTCTGCTCTCTCTGGCTGGGTTGAATTTAAGGGGTCCTGTCTGTGTGACTTTAGGTACAGTAGATTGGCCCAGGGCAGTCCTTGAACCATCAGGGGCTGCTGGTCCACAGGACAGTCACAAAGTGGCCAGAGACTTTTGATATCAGGTTCCTGATACAAAGAGACAGGAAATGAGAATGTCACCTCCCAGCTGGGCCACAGCCTATAGTTGGTATATTTGTTTCTAGGACTGCTGGTTGACTTAAAGTGATCAAATTTCTAAATTCAGAGCTGGACACTCTGGAAGCATGGAGTCACCAGGAAGACTCCGGAGCCTGGGAGCTGCCCGGGGTAGCCAGCGAGCCTCAGCACGTCTGGCTCTGTGCTACATCTCTCCAGTTTCTGCTCCCATATTCACTTGGCTGTTTTCCCTGTGTCTTCTTTGTCTCCTTTTAGCATTGATCACATCGATAGCTCATTCCAATCCAATGCCAGTTCGTTTTGCCTGAGAGCTCAATGAGCTGAACACATGCAAAGCAGGCTTTGCAGATGGGTGGCCCAGGTTCCAGCCCTAGCACCAAGTGGTCCCCTGTGCACCACTGGGTTGTGGGCTAAAAACCAAAACCAAAACCAAAACCAAAACCAAAACCCAAATCAAATTTTCTCTAATGCCATCTCATTTTTTGTAATTGAATCACCATAAGCTACAGTCACAAAGCTTTCATGTTTGAGTTTCAGCCATACAACGATAGATTCCTCCACCAGTGTACCACCGACACCCCCAGTATCCCTCCCCCTGCCTTGTCCCACTCCTCCCCCGGTCTCTATGGCAGACAGTTTCCTTCTTACTCTCTCTAATTTGGGGCATTATGGTTTGCAAGACAGATACTGAGAGGCCATCATGTTTGGTCCTTTATCTGCTTTCAGCACACATCTCCCATCCCAAGCGATTCCTCCATCATTGACTTAGTGATCCCTTCTCTATCCCAGCTGCCTTCTCTCGCAGCTCATAAGACAGAATGCCATCTCATCTTATTCGGCAAAGACTTTGTTTCAAAAAAGGGAACATTCATAGGTATCAAGTTAGGACTTCGACCAATTTGGAGGGAGACACAATTTAAATCACAGCCCCGGGTCGCAGAGGCATGTATGGATAGAGGCAGTGCCTGGATAGCTGTCTTCGGAACTTGTCAACAGGGGTGCCTGGGGGAACCCTACTTTGGGACACCATGTTTTCTACTGCAAATATTCTTCCAATACTCCTTTCAGAGTTTATCAAGGCTTAATGGAATTATTCTTTTAACGAGAAAAGCTATAAAGTGAGTTAAATATGTAGTTTTCTTCCATAAAATTGTTTAATTTTATAATTAAAACATAAAGAATTGAGGTGCTTTCGAATTCCTTTTTCTGGAACATAGAACATTTCTCTCATGTGCTGGCCCAGTCTAGTCACTATGATCATTGTTTGTTTTTTCAGTTTTGTGGGGTTTATTTTGCTTTTATTTTTATTTTTGCTTGAACAGACACCTCTTCTCACCAGCATAAGTCTAGTAAACCTGAGACACCGGAGGAAACCTGAATTAGCATCTCAGGTGTATTCCTAAGAGGATGTTGGTTAGCCCCCAAAGAAATCCAACTGGGAAACACATTCTTCCAAACTATGAAAGAGCTACCTGGGGTGGGGGGTGGGATGCTTGAGTCATCTCAGTGGGAGGGAACAGAGCCAGCTGTCCCACCTGAAGACATTTCTCTGCAGTCACACTTGTGATTCAAGAGCCCTAAGGAGACCGCTGGGGGTCAGAGTGGAGCCTAGCTCCTCCCCTGCCCCCTCCCCACTCATCCTCCAGGCAGAAGTCACACCAGGCTTAGAACTGAAGTTCTCCCAAGAGGCAGAGCTGCTTGGGGATGACGGGGATGGGGGAAGCATTCTGCCAATGTATAGGCAGGTGGAGGCGTGGGGGGGAGGGGGCTGTACTCTGGGATATCACCTGCTGTAACTCTGCTTCTGGTGTAAAATGTAGAGCATACAGTAGGTCTAGTGACAAGGCTGTGGGCAGAGGGGTGGGCACCCAAACCCCATGCTCTGAATCCCACAGTCTTCTGTACTCTTCCACTTCATGAGTCCTCTGCCTAATTGAATGCCATAGCACAGCGGTAGGGTGTTTGCCTTGAACGCAGCCAACATGGCCGACCCGAGTTCGATTCCTCCACCCCTGTCAGAGAGCCCGGCAAGCTACCGAGAGTATTCGATATGCCAAACACAGTAACAACAAAAGTCTCCAATGGAGACGTTACTGGGCCCGCTCGAGCAAATCGATAAACAACGGGAGGACAGTGACAGTGACAGTGACCCTCAACTTCCGCTTACCTTCAGATTTCTCCAGGCCAGAGTCATGTCCCTTCCAGGGGATGCACACCATCCTTTCCAAGAGCTTTCCCATTGCCCTCCATCCCCAGACACTGCCCACTAGGCTGGAAGATTCTGGAAGCTCAGCCAGCAGTTACTGCCTAGAGAGTGCCAGTCCCCTTTGTCTTTTTGCTGGCACCTCAGGTTCTGAAGCATTCTCTTGGGATTGCTGTTTCTTGGCTTTAGATACTCTTACCTAGTCCCCTCAAAGGAAGAGAGGGGAATGATACTGCTTCCATCTCTAAACCAACTGCGCTGCTCTCCCAAACTCCCTTATTCTGGAGGGTCTTATTCTCCTGTGTCTCTGGGCTAAGGATGGACAGCAGGGGGGCTTGTGCCCACATTCCAAGAACACAGAGTCCTATTTCAACACTTATCATATCATTGCTTTTGTAGAGGTGGGTAGCACTGTAGCACTGTCCTCCCATTGTTCATTGATTCGCTCCAGCGGGCCTAGTAACATCTTCATTGTTAGACTTGTTGTTACTGTGTTTAGCATGTCAAATATGTCACGGGTAGCTTGCCAGGCTAATTAGTTTAATTGCTGGACTTCTAAAGTCATCTAGTCCATCTCCCTTGAGCATCTGAGACCCCCAAATGAGTAGAACTTGTTTGAATGGGAGTCAGAGTTGATCTGAGCCTGCCAGGAATCTGATATCCCCCCCCACCCCATGCTGCCACTCCCAGTCCCAGGTGGAGGTTGAGCCACACCAAGCCTTCCCCAGAACCTCTCCACCAGATCACTGGGACATCTCTCTGTGGACCGACCTCTTCCTGCAGATCAAAACCTCTGGAGAAGCCCAAGGCTGGAGGAGCTGTGGTGCCTGCTGGGGGTGGGGACGGAGAGTGCATCTCTGGCTCCAGGAAGGGGAGCAAGAAAGCTAATGCCCAGCAGCCCAATCGCCCTGAGGGGAAATGTGACAGTAATTAAGGAGGAAGCCAGCCTTCTCATCCTGGGTCATGCCCACTCCCTAGAGTCTCTGAGGAGGTCACTTGAAGAGGAAGAATGTATCCGGCCAGACACTGGAGGCTCAAGCCCAGGAAAGTGTTCAGGACAGTTTTATTCAATTCCCTGTC
The DNA here is from genome assembly GCF_029834395.1 of Sorex fumeus. Classification (NCBI taxonomy): domain Eukaryota; kingdom Metazoa; phylum Chordata; class Mammalia; order Eulipotyphla; family Soricidae; genus Sorex; species Sorex fumeus. The sequence goes on from NW_026606104.1 coordinate 53,318,708, forward strand.
CATATGGAAATGCCCTCCACGGAATGGTTTGGGAGCCACAATTGCATTAGCTGTCTGGAGCTCCCATAAGCTCAAATCAGGCCATAATCAAGGATCCTCCGTGATTGTCCATTATCCGCCTCTCAGTCAGAGAGGCACGTTCCTGGGAGCTGCGTCCCTGGCACTAATTACATGCTAGCCTGCATCTGTGTCCTCCGGCGGCTGTCAGGAGCCATTGTGGACGCCCTGGGACTTCGCATGGCTTCTTGCACAGGTGACCCTGGACAGGCCGGAAGCCCAGAATGGAGTGGATGTGGCTTGGTCTGAATGTGGCCAGATCTCCCCAGTGGAAAGGTGGCCATGTGTCTTACATGGAAAGCACTCAGAGCGTCCCAGAGGGGAGCATGATGGGTCAGCAAAGAATCCACAGCGGGAGACCAGGGAACATCTGGGGTGGCTGCCAGAGCAGCCAGTTTGGGCATCGCACAAGCTAGGCGAGAATGGGAGGCCAGCTCAGGGAAGCCATGAGTCTCCCCTCCACCCCTGCCTGGCAGAAAGCCAGCCTTGGAGGTGGGCAAGCAGGGAGAAGGGACCAGAAGTCCTGTGTGCTCCTGACTTCAGCTGATTTCTAGTCATGTTCTCCCAGTCCCACAGCCGGTGTCCTCAGCTCAACCAAAGAGGCGCCTGGACTGAGCACATCCCACCCCCTCCCCCAGCCTGGCTGCTCCCTCCCCACAGCTGTATGGAGACTCCATTTCCACGTCCAGCTTCTGAACCCCCAACTGTCATCAGCCAACTGGGTGTGACTATTCTTTCTCCTGACCTCCCCCAACCCTGGCCCTGGCCGATGCTGGCTTGTGCTCTGAGGACTCCCCGAGATAAACGCTGTCTTCTGCTTTTTCTTTCAGAAATTTTAATTTATTTTTGTTTTGTTTTGGGTCCACACCTAACTGTTCTCAGTGCTTACTCCTGGCTCTGTGCTCAGAGATCACTCCTGGTGCTGTTAGGGGGACCACGTGGGATGCTGGGGATCGAACCTGGGTCAGCCATATGCAAGCAAGTGCCTTACTCACTGCATTATTTCTACAACTTCCCCACCCCCTTTTAAATCACACAGTAGAGCTAGTGAGATAGTACAGTGGGTAGGGTGTTTGCCTTGGCATTCAGCTGACCTGGATTCAATTCCCGGCACTGCATAGCGTCCTCCAAGTCTGCTAGGAATGATCCCTGAACACAGACCCAGGAGTAAGACCTAGATAACACTTGGTGTTACCTCCCCTCCCTCCCTCTCCCCTCCCAAATATCACACCAAGAATCAGGACTAAGAATGGTTGATTAGACACACTCCTTCCCATAATAAAATGACAGTTGCATTTTTATTACTCTGGAGCCAGATCTTCTGCAGTCAAATCCCACTTGTTAGCCAGGTGACCATGTACCAGATGTTGAACCCTTTTGTGCCTGGGTTTCCCCATTTGCAAAATGGATGTAGAGTGCTATCCTGGGCATTCAGCCAGCAAGCACAGACCCAGGTCCATGGGCCCAGCCTGCCTACATGGATCAAGTATGACTACAGGCTGCTGCTATCTGTCTTCTGCCCTGACCTTGACACCCATTCCCCCCCGCCCTTGCTCCATCAACAGCAACAGATGATTACCTTAATAGCAGCATCAAGGACCCACTGTCTTACTGATTTATTTGCAGTGCTGGGGATTGAACCGCAGTCTCATGCACACAGGACATGTGCTTTACCATTGAGCCACACCCTGGCCCAAGATTCCCTCCCTGTAGTCTCCTACCTTTCCACATCAGCTGCAGGTCTGCACGTCCACTTTGAGGGAGAGAAGGTCCATCAAGAAAGGCTCCAAGAAAGGAGCTTCTTTCCCAGAAACTACACCCTTCCCAACTTCTCCTTCAGTCTCTTGGCATTGGTGACCACCCATATGTGCGGGCGGGGGGGGCACATAGGGGTCATTCCCCATGATAAGAGAAGGGCAAGGTTTTTTACACAAAATTTCGGGGGGGGGGCACATAGGGGTCATTCCCCATGATAAGAGAAGAGAAGGGCAAGGTTTTTTTACACAAAATTTCATCAGGAAAGAGTGCTGGGGAAGCCACAGTCTTTTCCATTAGTATCTGACCCAGCCCTGGCTAGCCAACTGCCTCTTACTTTTCTTTCTCCTTGTTTTGTGTTCAACCTCTATCTATTCGATACACAGAGAGATGAGTTGTCCTTTCTAACCAAGGAAACCCATCTGTCACGTGAACTGCTTTGCTTCTCACCATTTCCCTAAGGCTTTCACCGTTTCCATGGCAAACAGAGCCATAACAAACACCTGTGCCCATGTCTCCATATGGACCGTCCCAGTCCCTCAGGTTTGCTTCTGGCTTCTCCAGTTGTCAAAACTCATGGGCCAGCTCGAAAGTATTGATGGGGAAAATGAGTGAAGGAGTAGTGAAGTGAATGCTCTTTTGGTTCTTGACGAAGATCTACTGGAATGGTCATTACAGGTGGGTCATGGCACCCCCACAAAGCTAGAGATCTCAGCTAGGGACTTTGGTTCCTCAGAAGCGTGAACAAAGGCTCAGAAAGGGACATGATGGTCTGATGACGCCCCCCCCACACACACACACATCGGGGAAAGAGCTGGTTTTTGAATCTAAGGCTGCTGGCTCCAAGTAATCCCGCTGCATTGATTCCCCCTGGTTCTGGGCTCTCAGCCATTCGTGTATCTTTTCTGCTCACATAAACCATCCCACACAGTTCTACTTGTGTGTTATCTGAAATCTTGCATGTGGATCTCTTGACACAGGTTTGTGAGCTCTGGTGAGCAGGGCTCAGGTCTGAATACTTCTCTGAATAAGGCAGAATCCAAATACACCACAGGCTTTCCTTGACCAGACCCCTCCTGCAGGGCATTATCCAGAGTCACAGAACCTCAATGCAAGTATTGCTGCACACACCTTCCAGCTCCTTCATGGCCATCCCTGTGACAGCCACACAATTGGCCTTGGTAGCCATATGAACTTGGGTCAGCTCTGGGCAAAATCCCCACCTGCTTTTAATACCTACTCAGTGTTCTCATGCTGCCTTCGACATCCACTGAGAATAAAACCAAAGCCACTTGCTTTTTTATCCATTTATTTATTTTTTTAATTAAATCACAGTGACTTATACATGTACAAATTTATTCATGATTGGATTTCAGTCATCACTGTCACTGTCCTCCCATTGTTCATTGATTTGCTTGAGCGGGCACCAGTAATATCTCCATTGCGAGACTTGTTACTGTTTTTGGCATATCAAATATGCCATAGGGAGCTTGCCAGGCTCTGCTGTGCAGGCAGGATACTCTTAGCTTGCCGGGCTCTCTGAGAGGGACTGAGGAATCAAACCTGGGTCAGTTACATGCAAGGCAAACACCCCACCTGCTGTGCTATCGCTCCAGCTGGTTTCAGGAGGGTTGTGGTTGGAGTGATTTCAGTCATATGGTGTTCTAATACCTGCCCCTTCACCACTGTACTTTTCCCGCCACTAATTGTCCCAGTTTCCCTGCTGCCTCCCCACCCTGTTCTACTGCCTGCCATTATGGTAAGCACTTTCTTTCTTTTTCTTTCCTCTCTCTCTTCTCCTCCTTTTCTCTCTTTACTTTTGGACCTCATCATTTGGACCTGATAACCTGATAATGAAAGGTTATCAGGTATATCACTAAACCTGTGCCATTCACCCCACACACACTTTTGTGGCAAGCTTCCAACCATTGACCTGTCCTCCTGACCCCTGTTTATCCTAACCTTGGATATTAGTCTCATTATATATTACATACATATAATATAATATCTTGCAAATGAGTGCAGTCATTCTATAACTGTTGTCCCTCTGCTTCTGACTCATTTCACTCAACATGATACTCTCCATGTCAATCCATTTATAAGCAAATTTAATAACATCATTCTTCCTAACAGCTGCATAGTATTCCATTGTGTAGATGTTACCATAGTTTCTTTATCCAGTCATCGGTTTTCAGGCATTCCGGTTGTTTCCTGATTCTGACTATTGTGAAGAGTGCTGCAATGAACATTGAAGTGCAGATGACATCTCTGCTGTGTATATTCCCAGAAGTGGCATGGCTTGGTCAAATGGGAGCTCAATTTCTAGTTTTTTTAGGAATGTCCATATTGTTTTCCAAAAAGACTGAGCAAGTTGGCATTCCCACCAACAGCAAAGGAGAGTTCCTTTCTCCCCGCATCTGCGCCAGCACTGGTTGTTTTTGTTTTTGTTTTTTTGGATTTGTACCAGTCTCTGTGTTAAAGCCACTATATGTGCAGTCTTTCTTATACACAAGAAGCATGAATCTGTTCTTCCCTATGAGGAAAATTCCCAAATCCATCCTACACAGAGAGATTCCACACACACCACCACCTCCACCTGCATCACACAGATCTCGACTGCCTGCCTTCCACTTTGTTCTGACTGTGTTCCCGGGAGAGTGCAGAGGGCTCAGAGTTGGTTCCTTCCAGGAGCCTGAGCAGTTTGTAGGCATCCTTTGGTATCAGTTTAGAAGCAGTTTCTTTGGGACTTCTTGAATACCCAGGGTTGGGTGTTCTTGTAGGTGTCCTTCCAGCCTTTTGAAAGTCCCCATCTGGCAACCATCACCCCTGTTTAACCTGGTGTGTACCCCACAAGAGACGGAACTCCCAGAGGGCAAAGATAATGTCTATTGTAGCCACTGCTTTACTCCAGAGTCCAGACCAGAAGGCACTCAATGCATATTTACCAGGTAAAGACTTAGTAATAGGTAAGGAAAACAGAATTGAAATGAAAAAAGAGGGGGAAAAGCAGGGTCTGATTTGTGAAAACTAAAGAGGACCATGCCTTCCGTGGCCCCAGCCTCAGTGGACCTATCCAGGGAGCTGCACTGCCCTCAGCTTCCAAGCTTTGCACAGTCTCTCATACTGTTAGCTGCTTCTGCCCTGGCAGGCAGTGCACTTCCGCTGACCTTTCACTGGAACAGCTGGTCCCACTCACTGTTGGGAAGCCAAGTCAAGACAAAGAAGGGGTGTCAGAGAGAAGGGGTGTGTATGTCAGGGTATGATGCTACATTTGGTGTCTAGGACATAAAAGGGAAAACTAACCTGGAGCACTACTTTCACTTGAAGATTTGGCAGGACAGCAGGAGAATGTTATAAACACATTATTCATTTAAAATAAAATGAAATAGATATAGGAATAGAATGCAAAATCTGATTTTTTTAAAAAATAAGAGCCACATCCTGTTGGTGCTCGAGAAACCAAGGTCCACACCTGACACTGCTCAATGCTACAGCCTGGGCCTAATGTTTTGGTGCTATATCAGTGGGGTGGTACCGGGGCAACATGGCAGTGTCGTAAGTTACCAGGACCACGGTTTCCTAGATTGAGTAAGTGGAAGAAGAGTGGTTCCCTTTATGTCATAGGAACAGGAAAGAAGTGTTGGGCTGGGGAGAAATATGCAATTCTGTTGTGTGCTTGGTACATTTGAGATCCCCAGGGGTCCTGCTGAGACTATAGTTGGTCTGGGAAGCTGCTAAGAGACACTTAGTGAAGATTTTCAGGTCATTAGAGGATGTGATCCAGGTGAGGTATGGTGGTTAGTATAATGAGTATTCTAACCATACACTGTATGGGAGCCATTTGGTACAGAGTACTCCTAACTCAGTGCTCAGGGGGCCATGTTCTGCTGGGGAGCAAACCTGGGCTTCTCACATACACACCAGGTGCTCCAGCCATTTGAGTTCTTTCTTGACACCCTAAAGACTCAACCAACCTTAAGAACTCAACATTTATTGAACATACTTGCTAGGAAAAGCCACTGAGTGTAGTGATTCATGTTATTGTCCCATTAAACTTTTATGGCAGCTATTATTATCCCTAATTCAGTGGAAGAGAAACTGAAACTGAGTCGAACTTTCCCAGAGTTGCACAACTAAAAAGAGGCATGTTTATTTCCATGCAAATGCCATGCTCTAACCACTAGGGCTAATGTCACTGAAGCCACTATCCTCACAGTATACTCTTTCACCCCCACCTCCAGCTGCTGTTTGATTCCATCCCTGGCAAGTGGATTTATTTTACGTATTCATACAAACTCCCAGACCAGGAGGTATAGGAAGAGCTACTCTGTATCCCTCCCTCTTAAAACAGAGATTAAGTTCCCACATCTGCTGTAAGTTTCAGTATGACTCAAACCAAGTCTCAGTGCTCTGGGTAGGAAGGGATTTATTATCAGCTAGTTTCCTGCCTCATCACCTTTATGCGGCATGGGCCTCTTTGAACCTTGCAGGTACAAAAACTGGTGAGAAGGGACAGACACCCCTGAGTGTCATTCTCTCCTCTAGTGACCCCGTAACTGTCTGCCTCACAAATTACCCACCAGTCAACCTCCTCTCCCTTGCATCGCATTTAATAGATGCAAATGCATGATTAATATTTTCCTCCACTGATTCTGATTTCATTCTGTTAGTGATTATACTGATGGTAACAGTTGAGGGGATTAAAAATCCCTTTTAATTCACGTTAGATTTTTTTTAAAAACTTTGCTGATAAATTTTAAATGTCAAGTGTTTTGGCGTCTCCACAAGCCAGAGACCCAATGCGAAGGCCAGCCGGACTCATGGGAGCTCAGAAACAACTGAGAGGAAGAAGAATGCAACCAGACTTCCTGCTTCCCACATAGTACATGAAAACAGAGCCCAGAACTTTAGGGGACATGAGTGCTCAGTCCCAGTGTCCCTCAGAGTCCCAACATTAGCTTTTTCTTTCCCAGTTAATGACTTATAACAATAGAGGCACCAGAGAACTTATGAGGTAAAAAGTTTCCCAAGGGAATCCTTGTTAGCCTAATCCATCTTTGGTTGTTCTCTATAAATTTATTGTGTTATTTTTTTTAAACTGACTGAAGATGTGACAAATAGATAAACCTGTGATTTTTTCACTTCTGCGCCCCTATGTTCCTGCCCCAAATTCTGCCTATTCCAAATTTTTCCCACTGTAGGAACTGGGGGTTGACTCAAAGGGCTGACTGGAGGGTGGGTATTGCACACAGGTGCCCCGGATTTCACTCTCAACACCAGGAGCTGCCCCTGAACTATGTATAAACATTTAGTATAAACCCAAATCAACAAGAATAAGAAAAATCATCCAAGTCTTCCCACCCCAAATGCTTAGTCCGTTCCTCCATGCCAAGTGGAAAGTCTATGAGAATAATTTTACCTTCTGGGAATACCCTAACCCTTGGGGTTTCTCTCTGTGTGTGTGTGTGTGTGTGTGTGTGTGTGTGTGTGTTAGTAGGAGGTTGATGTTGAGTTTGTCTCTGTTTATCTATTTCACAAATCCAGCAAAGGGCTTCTGTTCTGTTTATTGATGACCAATCTGTTCAGAGAGAAAGATGACTTAGCCAGAACACTTACTCACTCATTCACTCACTCACTCATTCATTCACTCATTCATTCACTCATTCATTCACTCACTCACTCAGACTAGGAGAGGGCAGGAACAGGAAAGAAAGGCCTCAAATTCGAGGTCCCACTTCAAAGCGCTCCTGCCTCCCTTCATCCTCCCCTGCTTCTGGGCCATCCCTACTCCTTTCCCAAGCATTTCTCCTACTCATGCTCCTCATACACAACTTGCAGGGGCCCTGGGAAATGAGTCATTCGGGACATAGCCAGTGGAGGGAAGAAAGTGGTTCCATCAATTTTCATTAGCAAAGCTCAGGGCTTACAATCCCTATAATCAGCCCTGACCCCTTTAACAATAGAACATGTCCCCCGAATTCTAGCATTTCCTCCATAGCTCTCCTCCCACCAGTGCCAGTCCCTGCCTCTGTTTCTTCATATTCAGAGTCACGTTGCTTATGGTCTTTGCTATTGTATTGAGAGTCTTCTAGGGTAAAAGAGTGTACTTGCTCCTCCCTTTTTCTATTTTCTTCAGAATCCTCTCCACCACAATTACCATCTTTTCTTTCAATGCACAACACAGACAGCAATGACCAGCCTTCCCCCAAATCACTGAACTAAACTCTCTTACACCACCCCTCGCACTGTCGCCTCATTTTCACCCCATGAGACTGGGTACCACTCCTGCAGACAGCACCCTCTCGGCACTTATGGCATGACCTCTTGTTTGAGAGCCTCCGCCCTAAAGCATATAGTGCACTGGGGACGGAAAGAGATAGAACTGAAACCAAGAACAAGAGAGGCAGAGAGTAAATGGGATGGAATTACTCTGATCTCTACCTGTGCCTGACTTTATTTCATAAACCTGTCCTTGAGCAGGTACAAGATTTGCTCTGCAAAGCTCCAGAGCACATCAATTGCCTCCTGCCCCAATGGTTTCTATTGCATTTAGAGTATAGTGTTCTTGACCACAGGTTTTGCACTTAGCAGGCCCCTCCCATGTCTTCAACTTCATCACACACCACTCCCCTTTTCCTGTTATGCTCCAGCTACATAAACCTTGTTGATCCTTGAATACTGTTCTTGGCAGTGTTTCTTAATGTGTTTTATATGTCACAGGTGATAGAGAGCATTTGCTTTAGAATATTTAACCCTGAGAAATTAACATCATTATCTTCTTGCCTTTTTGTATTCGCTCAGATGCCATGTTCTCAAACAGACCCTCCTTGACATATCAATCTAAAGCATCAAATCCCATCCTTACATAGTCACATGACCCTGTCTTACTGACCCTACCACACTTTTCACTTTCAGCAGTGATCTTATTCATGTAGCTTATATTTGTCATTAACTGGCTGTTTCCTGTGCACTAAAAGGTAAACTCTAGGAAAGCAGGGCTCCGATCTGTCTTATCCATTGCTGTATTCCTCTGGGAGCCTTGTACAAAGCCTGCCACGTGGTTGGCGCTTGATAAAATATTCACTGAATGAATGACTTACATCATTCTTATTGGTAAATAGGATCTACTTTACCATAATTCATTCAACAATACTTCCAGGAACTTGTAGCAAGAAGTAGGCACTTTCATATTCATACTGAAAAGGAAATGAAATGTAATTTCGTTAATTTCAAGCATATACTTTGTTAACCAATATTTCCAAGTAGAAGTTATAACAATGTTACTTTAATTAGTAGACAAACTTATCTACAATTAGTACCTCAATTATATGCAAATTTTAACTGCCAATATCCTTAAATATGTTTTGTCCTCTTTAGCAATTGAAACATCCTACCCCCTCATATAATTGTGTTTATAGGCCTATTTTATTTAACAGTCTCTTAACTCATAAACTGTATGTAAACAGAACATCAGTCTTATACCAGCTGAGTTATCACAGACTTCAAACCACTGCAAATCCAGTTTGGAAGTGGAAGAATCCTCTCTGCATATATGACCAAGAGTAGGATCAATTATCTGCAGCCCCAAATTGCACTTGGGAGCCATGAAACTGTTTAGAGGCCATCATCTTATTCTTAGAGGCTTCTAGTACTTTCTCGAGATATTGGTGGAAGCACGGACACCATGTTCTCAAAGAATGACAAAATAAACAGGTCACCACCAGGAACCCTTTAATTCTTTACATGTCAGTTCACACCCCTTAAGGGGCAGAAATGAACTAAAGATAAACTTGAGGGCTTGCAGACTTTCAGGCACAGAGTGAACAGAGGGCCAAGAGAGGGATGTGATTTTTCCCAAAGGGGGTCCAAATCTGGGAGTGTCAAAAGATAATTTTATGTTAAGGAGATATTTGCACATCTATGTGCATCTCATGTTCTTCACAGCAAGAGGTGGAAGCAATCCAAATGCCCATCAGTGGGTGAATGAATAAACACAATGTGGTACAGCCATACAATGGAATATCCTTCAGTCTTAATAAGAAAGGACTTCTGACAGGTGCTACCACATGGATGACACTTGAAGATGTGGGGCTACGGGAAATAAGCTGTCACACAAGAACTCCCTTGCACAAGCTACCTGAAGCTGCCAGACTCGTAGGCATAGCAGAATGGCCACCATTTTGCCAAGGACTGAGGGGCTGAGAAAACAAGAAGCTATTGTTTAAATGGGTACAAAATTTCCATTTGATAGAATATGATGGTCAGGAAGGTAAATTTTATATCATATATATTTCCCACAATTAAAAGTTTGACCATCTCCGAATGCAACAGCTATGTGTACCTAGGTCGAGAAATCAACATGACAAATGACCTGGCACCCGAGCTGCGCAGGAGGAAGAGAGCGGCTTGGAACGCCTTCAAGAACATCTAAGCAATAGCTAAGAGGACGAAGAACCTCCGGCTCTGGGCACATCTCTTTGATTCCACTGTTCTTCCTGCATTAACATATGCCTCAGAGACCTGGGCCCTACGCAAACAAGATGAGAACGCTATTCAGGTCTCCCAAAGAAGAATAGAAAGAGCTATGCTTGGAATATCACGTTTCACTCAAATGAGAGAAAGAATCCGGAGTTCTGACATCCGTCGATGATCAAGAATCAGGGACGCTCTGTCATTTGCCAAGGTGTCGAAAATCAGATGGGCTGGTCACGTAATGAGATTTAAAGACGACTGCTGGACTAGAGCTATTACCGACTGGATTCCACAGGATGTCAAAAGACCGCGTGGCCGCCCACCTACCAGATGGTCAGACTTCTTCATCAAGATCATGAACCATCGGTTTGAGGCTCTTCATGTTCCTAGAGCGAACAGACGCCATTGGGCCACACTAGCACGCGACAGGGACAAATGGAGACATTACTGGCACCCGCTTGAGCAAATTGACGATTAACAGGAAGTCAAGTGATCGAGTGAAAAGTTAAAAATAACTACATAAGGAGTAATTGTAAACATAGGGAAAACAAAGTGCTATCAAGATTTATGAAATCTGGTATTAAAATGTCCCATCAGAAAACTAGGTTTTTCTGACTGTATCAGAAATATTTTCATATTTATTCCTATCTATATTCTAGTTGTGACAAGTTTTTTGAACCTAATGGTTTGGCCCCATAATCAGCAGGTTCTTCCTGTTATGTTCCCAGGATCTTATTGATTAGGCTTTAGACACTTTATTTATAGTTATCCTTTTGTCTCCACCAAATTCTAGACTTCAAAAAGTCCAATTGCTTTCTAAAAATCAGGAATAAATTTAATAATTGCCAAACTACGAGGAAAAAAACAGCCCATCATCTCTCTCCGACTATGACATTTCTTATATCTTTACCCTTCTATTCCTCATAATACACCCATAAACATACAATATACCACTGTAATCATGATATACATGCCATTGTAGAAAAGTCTCAGCTCTGTTGTTATTATGCTGACAACCTGGATCCAATTCTTGCATTTCAATTGAAACTGCCATTTTTAATTGCTGTAGATTCTACTGGATCAAGACCACAGTTAGCTTGACCTTATTATTAAACAGTTGTCTCTGTTATACTAGCGCAGATAAAAACAGATTAGAATATTTAAAATACTCTTGATGAACTCTATGTATTACATGCTACCGTGAGAGACACAACATAATCATATACTAATAGAACTTGGGGGGCCAAAAGGAGCACTGAGCCCGGTTTCTCACTGAGGAAGTCTCTGGTCTCCACTGAGCACCATTCACCCACTATTCCCCACCCCAAATCAAATTCTTGATCCTTTTAATGTCAAGTAGGCTGTGAAGCCATAGACGGTTCTGATTTCTTTCTTTTTCTCACTTTTGGTGACATCCAGCCAAAGGGCAGCAAGAGCATATTTTTGTTTAAATCGCACATAAAACACTTGAATGCTTCAACTAGTACATTCCTTGGCTTTCTTGGGTTCTGGGTAACTCCTGGAAGTAGAAGATCCATGTGTAAGATCATGTTTACTTGACTATTCCCTTCAATAGTGAGAGTAGATTTGTTCAGCTGTTATGAAATTTTAGCACATGTCACTTTGCCTTGGAAGTCTTCACTCCTTTTTATCTTCCACACCCCAGTTCAAAATGTCACCCCCTTAGGAAAGTTTTCCATGATATTCCCTCCTTCAATCAGGAGAGTGACCCGGGTCTCACCATTTCCTGGTCTTGTTCTCCATCTCACTGATCAGTTATGTACCATGAACTATACTTACTTAATATGGCAGATAGTTTTTTTTTTTAAAAAAAACAAACTATAACTATCAACAAAGTCATGCATAACAGAACCATCTTTATCACAGTCTCATTGATAACTTAATTAAGTTCCTATGGTACGTTTCAAGTTAAGAAACATTTCTAACTTCCAAAATCAAGACTCCAAACTTGAAACATTAGGCAAATTTTCTATTTATTCTTCTCTTACCTATCCACTTATTCTAGTTGAAGGTCCAAGGTGATTAGAGCCTCACAGACATACTTCCATGGAGCAAGTGGCGAGGGCGTAGTACAAACACAGAATTACATATTCACACACACACACACACACACACACACACACACACACAGGGACAAACATACTCACACTGGGACAATTTAGATATGTCGATAGACATCTTTAGGATGTGGTGGGGAAACTAAGTCCCTGGAAAAAAGCCCCTTAGACATGAAGAGAAACAGAAATAGCCCACAATGATCAAAACAACTGGGGATTTATTTTTTTCTCATTATCAAGATAACAAAATGATGTTGAATGAAATAATGTTGTTTGAGGATCTGTTGTATGCCCACGTGATATTTGACATCTGCCTTCCCCTCAAATGTAAGACCTGAGGCTGGGTCTGTTTAGTCACTGTATCCCAGGGTGTAATACCTGTTGAATAAATTGCTCAGAGATAGCACGTGCCCAGAGGCTCAGAAAGAAAGAGAGTGGTGGACCTGGCAAGGTTTGTCTATTTTAGCATGGTCCACTTTTCCACATTCAGAAAAAAAACATGGTAGTATTTTAATAAATCAAATAGTTGGTTGTAACTTTCCTTTCTAAAAATAGTCTGGAGAAATCTCCTGTTTTCCTCCTGCTCTAATCTTTCATAATATATGCATGCCAGAGACACCTAACTTCTCACATTTTACCTTTATTTGTTACATCTATTGAGAATTCTTAGAATACAAAGTTTACATCTGCCCTACCTCTGATCTGCATTGCCAATAATGCTTAGCAGAAAAATACAATAAAAAGTACTACTTTTTTCCCCCTGAAAATCCTATGGTATATCAAGAAACATCAAATCACAAGAACAAATTGAAAGGCTATAGAGATACTACAGGGGTTAAAGTGCATGCTTTACATGTGACCAACACTGCTTTGATCCCCAGTACTGGATTGTCCCCCTGAGAATCACTGAGTGAAGTTCTGGAGGTCCCCATGGAGCACCAGCTGTGCCCTGAAGCCTCCCTAGTACTGCAGGGGTGACCTGGATAAACCCTGACATAGCAAGGCCCCAAAAGTGCCACACTCTGAGGCCCTCACAAAAAAATCTCTGGTGTTCTTGTCCAACTGTTTCTGGAAGGGGCCCCTAGGGTAGTCCTCACTACTGGTAGTCCTCACCCCCTAGAAGAATGAATTTGGAGCCTCATGTTTCCTAATTTCAGAACATCCTACAAATCTATTGTAAACAAAAGAGCATGTTACTGGCATAAGAGAGAGAGACCAATGAGATAGAATAGCATTCAGGGCTGAAGCAATAGTACAGAAAGAAGGAAACTTGCCTTGCATGCAGCTGACCCAGGTTCAATCCCTGACATCCCATATAGTCCCCTAAGCATCCCGGAGTGATCCTTGAGTGCATAACCAGGAATCAGCTCTGAGCACAATCAGTGTGACCTAAACACAAAACAAAACAAAAAATAGAGATCCCAGAAATAAGCCCTCATGTTTGTGCTCAATGATTTTTTTTCTTTTCTTTCTTCACTGTTTTTGTGGAGAGGGAGAGGGTTAGGCAACACTTGGAAGTGCTCAGAAGCTATTCCTACCTCTATATTTAGGGGATGGCTCTAGTAGTGCTGGGATAAAATCAAGTCAACAAGTATGATAGGTGTGTGCCATAACCCCTGTGCTATCTCTCCAGCCTACTCAATTGATTTTCAAGGCTACCAAGATAGTTCAATGGGGAAAGGGCAGCCTTTCAACAAATAGTGTTGAGAAAATTTGGTATCTACATGCAAAAGAAGGAAACTGTATTCTTATTTTATATCAGTATACACAAGAATAACTAAAAATAGATTTAAACTAAAAACAAAAATAAGGTCAGAGATATAGTATAAGAAATAGGCACCTTCAATCTCTGGTACCGCATATGATTTCCTTTGCATTGTCAGGAATCGCTCTTCATGAACCAATGAACAATCGGTTTGAGGCTCTTCATATTCTCAGAGCGAACAGATGCCATTGGGCTACACTAGCACGCGACAGGGACAAATGGAGACGTTACTGGCGCCCGCTCGAGCAAATCGATGACTAACGGGAAGTTAAGTGATTAAGTGATTAAGTCAGGAATCGCTCTTATGCACAGACCCAGGATTAGCCCTAGAGCTCCATCAGGTATGTTCCCAAGACCCAAAATAATAAAATAGGGGCTAGAAAGACTATATGTGGCTTAAGGCACTTCACTTACATGTGGCTAACATGAGTTTCATCCCTGTCAGAAGTGACCCCTGAACACATAGCCCTGGACATCGCTAGATATGACCCTAAAGCCCAAATTAATAAACTAAAATAAGGGGGGAAATTAAAATTTAAAACTCTCAACTTAAGGGCTAAAACCACAACAAATTTTTTTTCCCTTTATTTTATTTTATTTTTTTTAAAGTTGTAGATTTACAATTTTTTGTGCTTTGGTTTCAATTATACAATGATCAGATACCCATCCCTCCACCAGTGCCCATTTTCCACCACCATGGATAATATCCCTCCCACCCCCATCCCCCCATCCCCCCTGTCTCTGTGGCAGGGCAATCCCCTGTGTTCTCTCTCTCCTTTTGGGTGTTGTGGTCTGCAAAAGAGGCATTGAGTGGCAAACATGTTCAGTCCATAGTCTACTTTCGACATGCATCTCCCCTCCTGGGAGGATCCTCCAAACATCCTTTATTTGGTGCTCCCTTCTCTATCTGAACAGCCCTTTCCTCTAGGATACCCGGCTGGCCTCTAAGTTATGGAGTAATCCTCCTGGTGCTGATCTCAGCTATTCTTGGGTATTAATCTCATACTTTGTTACTTTATATCCCCCAGATGAATGCAATCTTTCTATGTCTATCCCTCTCTTTCTGACTCATTTCGCTTAGCATGATACTTTCCATATTGTACCATTTGTATGTAAATTTCATGACTTCATCTTTTCTAAGAGCTACATAGTACTCCATTGTGTAGATGTACCAAAGTTTCTTTAACCAGTCATCTGTTCTTGGGCATTCAGGTTTCTTCCAGTTTCTGGCTATTGTAAAGAGTGCTGCAATGAACAAACAAGTGCAGATGTCACTTCGACTATACATTTTTGCCTCTCTGGGATATATTCCCAGGAGTGGTATTGCTGGGTCAAATGGGAGCTCAATTTCTAATTTTTTGAGAATCGTCCATACTGTTTTCCAGAAGGGCTGAACCAGTGGACATTCCCACCAACAGTGAAGGAGTGTCCCTTTCTCGCCACATCCACGCCAGCATCGGTTGCTTTTGTTCTTTTGAATGTGGGCCAGTCTCTGAGGTGTGAGATGGTATCTCATTGTGGTTTTGATCTGCATCTCCCTGATGATTAATGATGTAGAGCATTTTCTCATGTGCTTTTTTGCCATTTGGATTTCTTCTTTGAGAAAGTTTCTGTTCATTTCATTGCCCCATTTTTGGATGGGGTTGGATGTTTTCTTCTTGTGGAGTTTAACCAGTATTTTGTATATCCTGGATATCAACCCCTTGTCAGATGTGTATTCGGTGAATATCTTTTCCCATTCTGTTGACTGTCTTTGTATTTTGGTCACTGTTTCTTTGGAGGTGCAGAAGCTTCTTAGTTTAAGATAGTCCCATTTATCTATCTCTGTTTTCACTTGCTCGGCCAGTGGCGTGGCATCTTTGAAGATACCATTAGCTTCAATGTCATGGAGGGTTTTGCCAACTTTATCTTCAATGTACCTTATGGTTTCTGGTCTGATGTTGAGGTCTTTAATCCATTTTGATCTTACTTTTGTACATGGTGTTAGGCAGAGTTCTGAGCCTATTTTTTTGCATGTAGCCGTCCAGTGATGCCAACACAATTTATTAAAGAGGCTTTCCTTACTCCACTTCACATTACTTGCACCTTTATCAAAGATTAGATGAGCATATGATTGAGGAGAGATGTCAGTGTATTCAACCCTGTTCCATTGGTCTGCAGTTCTGCCTTTGTTCCAGTACCATGCTGTTTTAATTATTACTGCTTTGTAGTACAGTTTGAAGTTCGGGAGGTTGATTCCTCCCATTTTCTTTTTCCCAAGAATTGCTTTAGCTATTCGTGGGGGCTTATTGTTCCATATAAATTTCAAGAGTGTTTGCTCCATTTCTTTGAAGAATGTCATGGGTATCCTTATAGGGATTGCATTGAATTTATACAATGCTTTCGGTAGTATTGCCATTTTGACAATGTTAAGTCTCCCGACCCATGAGCAGGGGATATCTTTCCATTTCCTCATGTCCTCTTTTATTTCCTGAAGTAGCGTTTTGTAGTTTTCTTTGTACAGGTCCTTTACTTCCTTAGTTAAGCTGATTCCTAGGTACTTGATTTTCTGGGGCACAATTGTGAATGGGATTGTTTTTTTCATGTTGCTTTCTTCTCTCTCACTGTTTGCGTATAGGAAAGCCATGGACTTTTGGGTATTGATTTTATAACCTGCAACTTTACTATACGAGTCTATTGTTTCTAGGAGTTTTTGGTGGAAGTTATTGGGTTCTCTAAGTAGAGTATCATATCATCTGCGAATAGTGAGAGCTTGATTTCTTCCTTTCCTACCTGAATGCCCTTAATAGCTTTTTCCTGCCTAATCGCTATTGCAAGTACTTCCAGTACTATATTGAACAGCAGTGGAGAGAGTGGGCATCCCTGTCTCGTCCCTGATCTTAGAGGGAAGGCTCTCAGTTTTTCCCCGTTGAGGATGATGCTTGCTGTAGGCTTGAAACCACAACAAATTTTAAAGAAAATATAACATAGCTTCATGACATTTTATTTGGTGATGACTTCTTGGATAGCACACCAAAAGCACAGGTAACAAAAGAAAAAGAAATAAATAAGACTTCATCAAAATTGAACTTCTGTGAATCAGAGAATACAATAAATAATGGAAAATGGCAACCCACAAATATTTGTAATATTTGTAAATTATCTAATAAGAGTCTAATATCTGTAATATGCAAAGAACTCCTGTGACTCAATAACCACAACAAATAAAAAGTCTAATTTTAAAATGGGCTAAAGGACTTGGGTAGCCACAAAAACACAAAGAAGTTAGGTAACTGTCCAACAGGCACATGAAAGAATGCTAGATACTATTAATTGCTGAATAAATGCTAAGCAAAACTCCAATGAGCTACCATTTTACATTTTTAGGAAGGTTACTATAGCAAATAAAAAGTAGTAAGTGATGAAACAGATGCAGAGAAATGACAACCCTTGAGTTGTTGGTGGTCTTATAAAATGATGCAGCCAGTATGGAAAATAATATGGCAGTTCTTAAAAAGTTAAACAAACAGCCTCTGATGGAGCAATTCCACTTCTATATAACCCTTTTGGTATCTACCCAAAAGAATTGAAAACAGATATTCAAACATTAATTTGCATATCCATGTTCATTGAAACATTTTTCACAGCAGCTGAAATGTAAACGCAACCCAAGTGACCCTCAACAGATGAGTGGATAAACAAAACATGGTACAGACGCAACAAAATAATTTGTTTTAAAGAGGAAGGAAAGTCTGAGACATGATCCAGGATGGAGGGCTGTGATAAATGAAACAATCCAATCACAAAAGGACAGTGACTAGATCACTCTGCTTAGAGGAATGGCAGAGGATCGTCTTTTTAGAGACAAAAGGGAATGATGGTTGCAGAGACTGGGACCAGGAGAAATGGGGAGATATTTAATGGATATGGTTTCAGTTTTGTACAATAAAATTGATTCTGTAAATGGATGGTGGTTGTGGGCACATGACAAGGAAATATACCTAACGCTGCAATAAAAGTAAAACGGTTAAGGTACTAAATTTGGTTATGTACATTTTGCCATAATTAAAAACAAAAAGTTCCTTCCCCACTGTGAGAATCTCCCTCAGAGCCTAGAATGGCACCTCATACCCACCAGGTCTCACTGTATTATAAGGGGCCACAACTCCAGAGATGGAAGCTATCTTAGAAGCCATTCATAGAACCCTCTGCTTGAGTGAGTGCCTTCTACAATTCCCCCTTTGCAGAAATACCTACAGGTTGAAGAAGGACACTCACTGCTTCGCAAAGCATTTCAAATCCGTCATTGCCTACTTATTTTTACCTGAAAATTCACCTTAAGTTGGAATTGCAAGGTATCTTCCCCATTAGTGGGGAAGTTAGTGGTCCTAGCTCTGTCTTATGGGCATAAAGAGAGATTAGGTCATATTTCTAGCCACCAGGCTCACCTTTTTTTTTTTTTTTGCTTTTTGGGTCACACCCGGCTTTGCACAGGGGTCACTCTTGGCTTTGCACTCAGGAATTACTCCTGGAGGTGCTGGGGGCCTATATGGGATGCTGGGAATCGAACCCAGATCGACCAAGTGCAAGGCAAAGGCCCTACCCTCTGTACCATTGCTCCAGCCCCAGACCACCAGGCTCACTCTCACACAATAAAAAACCACAGAACTCTGGGCACTAGTGTAGCTGAAATATCCCCAGCCTCAAGTTATCTTTTCCAGAAGGAACTACTCCTTTTGTATTTAGACACACACTGAGACTCCACAGAAATGTCTGACCCGGATTCCTTCCAGAGACTCAGCAAGATTGTGGGAGCAATAGATGGGCAGAAAGAGCCTACTTGGGGAAGGGGCCTTCAGTAAGTGAAGTGTGGCAACTATTTGGAATAGGACAGGTCTCCGATGGAGATATTCCTGTCTTGATGACTTTAATACATGAGGGAGCTTGCTTCTGGGTGTGAACCCGTACCACTCACATTTCAAGAAGGCAAATTGAGCTAAAGTATAAGAAAAGATTCTGCAATTGGTTAGATACTTAAATATTCATGGAATGAGTATGACAACAATAGTTAGAAAGGATCACTCTGGACAAGAACTGAGTGTTGAAAGTAAGTAAAGTAATCACAATCACAATCACAACCATCCTGTTATTCGCCGATTGCCTCGAGCAGGTCCCAGTAAAGTAAAGTAAAGATAACCTTTAATCATCTGTAAGGTAAGGTAAAGGTAAAGGCCCTCCCGTTGATCGTCGATTTGCTCGAGCGGGCCCAGTAACGTCTCCATTGGAGACTTTGTTGTTACTGTGTCTGGCATATCGAATACTCTCGGTAGCTTGCCGGGCTCTCCGAGAGGGGCAGAGGAATCGAACTCGGGTCGGCCATGTTGGCCGCTTGTAAGGCAAACACCCTACCCGCTGTGCTATCGCTAATCATCTGTATTGCAAACATAATGCCCCAAAGGAGAGGAGGGGGGAGGGAGGGAGGGAGGGAGGGAGGGAGGGAGGGAGGGAAGGAGAGTAGAAGGCTGGCAGGAGGGAAATGTGTGGGACCACTGGTGGTGAGAAATGTTGGAAAATGTCCACTGGTTAAAGGATGGGTTTTGGAACATTATATGACTGAAATCCGATCATGAACAACTTTGTAACTCTATATCTCACTGTGGTTCACTAAAAAATAAATAAAATTTTTAAAATACATGGAACAGTAGGGGACTTAGAGAAGGGGTGCAGCAGATGACTGACCTTGAAGAAACACCACCATTGAGTCATCCCAAGTGGCCTGGTTTCCAGGAGATCTCTGGAGCCGTCTCAGGATGGGGGCGGACCAAGTCCCTGGCTTGCTGAAAGGTCCAATGCCCTACCCACACCCAACATCCTCCAGCATATAAACAGCCGCCCAGCTTCACAGCTTCATGGCAAATCTTAAAGAGATGTCAAGCTGCTGAATTGTCCCAGTTCTACAGCTCCTGGAGCACACACTTTGACACCTCCTAGTTTCACAGTACTGACAGCTCAGTAGGAGCACAGCAAATGAGATAGGAAAGTTGCATAGAAGCCCACTAAATGCACTTAGCGAAAATAATAACACAGAAGGCTCAACTAACACCAAACAGTTCAGCAAATCCTCAGACAATGACTTTATAAGCACCCTTGTGAGATATATGTTGTAATAAGCAATACAACATAAATAAATTATTTTGAGGCTGCTGAGGGGGCAGCCTTGGGGTGGGGGTGGGAAACTGGGACATTGGTTGAGGAAGGCCACACATTGGTGGAGGGAGGTGGTGGGATTGGTGTTGGAGCATTGAATATCTGAAGCAACTATGTCATAAACAAGTCTGTAAATCACAGTGTTTAAATAAAGTCTCAAACATATAAAAGAAAAGGTGCTCAGTAAATCGTAGTTATTATTATTATCAGACTCTGGCTTGAACATCATTATTCTTTCTAATTCATGAAACATGTAAACATACACACATAGACACCTCATTGCCACCATGGGTTTTTAGGCACCCTCCACACTTGATAGAAGACAGAAGAATTAGGGGTTTTAATATAGTTGCACATAGCTAATTAAAAAATCAAGCAACAAAGCAGTTGTCATTTAGGGGAACTATTCAAAGATCTACTGCCTCGGATTTCCGCCCATTGAGGAGGACTTGGAGATCTGTTTCTTCCCACTGAGCTGCAGCCCAGGTTCTGACCTGGCTCCTCCCATGACTGGCTGAGATTCTCTGCCCTTTAATATCCAGGCCATCACGTCTATGCATTTTGGCAGTGACTGTCTGAATTTCTGATTCAACCCTGATCTCAGCCTCTCAGACTTTCTCTCCTTTCATTCATTCCTGGACAGTCCAAGGAAGGACTTCTCTGCCCCTTGCCTTCCCAGAGCAAGTACTGTTTTTTCTCTGTTTTCTTTCCTTCCTGGGCCGTCCAAGGTTTCTCTGCCCCTTGCCTTCCTGCAGCAAGCCGTGTTTTTGAACAATGACCATGCCGAAGGGGAACCGCTCAGCCTTGCAGCAGGCCTGTCAATCTGGGTTTTCAATGAGGGAGGAGGTCTGAAGGCGAGATTCCCAGTGGCAGAACCACTTTCCAACGAGGCAAAGATCAAGCAAAGGGGAAGAGAGGATCTTCTGCATGTGAGCGCCTTCGCAGACCCAGAGGACAGAGAGGTATTTAGAGTGAACTGGAACCAACCTGCAACATCAGGTGCGTTCTGCCTTCAAAAATAGCTGCCAGTTAGAAAGGGTTATTTACATATTGATTTCATGCTAACTTTGTAACGGAGTGTGCCTGCCTGCCTGCCTGAGACCTAACAACTGTCATCATAATTTTTTCTAAAAATACAGTCGGGGAAAAAACACTCAGTGAACCCTGCACTGGCAAAGTGCGGGGACCCCGGATCCCAAACCTGCTCTGTGCAGCACCAAGGCCAGGGGCAGGGAGCCGTGGAAGTCGGCACTGCACAGCTGGGGCTGGCTCTCCCTTCTTGCATCCAGCAGGCACGCCAAGTTTTGGGTCATTGTGGGATCCCTTTCTGGTTCTGAGGGAAGGGAGCTGCTTTTCCGTTGTAGAGCCCCCTTTTATGCAAGCTCCAGCTGGCCCCTTGTCAGAAACAATGGATGAGCCAGGGGACTGAGCCAGTCCACCCGCCCAGGGCCCCCGTCCTCTTTCTGTGCAGCTCTCATTCCCCGCACCTGGCTCTCTAGAGGGTCCTCAACTCTCCTGCCTCCCAACGGCCAACTTCCGGTGATACGCACCGGGGCTTCCTCCGAACAACACCGCCCCCCTTCCCCAGTGTGTCTCCACGGAATCCTGCAGAGCTGATCCCTGGCAAGGCTGTCAGAGCTCCCCCGTACAGTATTAGCAATTTAAATGCCTCTTTGCCAGGCCTGATGGAAGCTGATTCGGTTGTGATCCTGGGCATATGGATGGCATATTTGCTGCGACTAGGTGAGACGCGTCCCAGAAGGACCGCCGCCAGCCACCCCGCGCCTCCTTCCCCAGAGGCCCCGGGCAGCCGGGCGGCCGTGTGAGCAGTTGCATGGGCCGGTGCCTACCGGAACTGCTGCCCACTTTGTGTGCAGTCCGGCCCCCACGGCTGGAGACAAATCTTTCATTCAGG
This sequence comes from Sorex fumeus, assembly GCF_029834395.1. Lineage (NCBI taxonomy): Eukaryota > Metazoa > Chordata > Mammalia > Eulipotyphla > Soricidae > Sorex > Sorex fumeus. The sequence goes on from NW_026606104.1 coordinate 53,340,936, forward strand.
AGAACTGCTTGTTAGGCCAGCTCTGGACTCAAAAGCCACTTAATTAAATCGTGGAGAGTCGCCTGGCCCCGGTGGGAAATTTGCACACAAAGGCCCGGTGTCTGGGGCTCCTTTGGCTCAGGGACTCCTCAACAAAACCTCCTGCGTCCCCATCCCGCAGCCCCCCAGCTCTGGCCCTCTGCTCTCAGCGCCCCCTCATTAGAGGGCGTTTGTTAGGGAATGTTTTCCCAGCGATTCACTGACAGGCCTTTCATCCTTCTCTCTGCAATCACGGGTGGCAAGTGCGGGCTGAGAGCCCTCCAAGGCCTGATTGCTGAAAGAATTTCCAAAAGTAAAGAGTGTAAACAGGTACATTGAAAAAGCCTCTTTTGAACAATTATGTAAACATTCCAAACACTATTTGAAAACTTGCACAGTGCAACTGTCAGATCGGAGCATTCTTGTCTAATTGCGCTGGGCAGTGCACACAATGGTTCTCTCCAGCTCTCTGCAGCCCCCACCCCCCACCCCCCCACCCAGAGGACAGCTCAAGCTTGGCCAGGCGGCTGCAGCTGAGGGAGCACGGCCAGAGATGAATGAGCTTTACTGTCAATCCAACAAACTCGGTGTGGGTTTGGTCCCTTGGCTTCTAGAAGATTCCTCTGGAAGTCAGGGAGGTGTGCTCTAGAATTTTCCAGGATCTGGTCCCAGTGTGGGCATACACACACAACCGGCAGCTGATCCTGGATGCGGGAGACTCAGACATTCACTTCCACATCATTTAAGGCTTTCTTCAAAGTCCTTAATGATGGTGCGGAATGTCCAGGGTGAAAAGTTGTCCGCCTCAAACGGTTCTCAAACCTGAGAACGGTTTCCTGCTTGCCTCTCTCTATCTCCTCCTCCAGTTTGCTATGGTTCTCTGTTTCCATGCAGCACACCTTCTTCTGGTTTACCACCTTCATGCACTGCTAGTGTTTCTGATGGTCTTATGAGGAGTTAGAAGCATTTGGACCATTGGAATAGAGGCTTGACCCCTGTTCAGAAGAGACCCCAAGGTTTTAGGTGACTCATACCACCATCCCTGAGTGTGCAAGGCCAGTCTCTGGTCACTCGGGATCCATTCATCCTGGGCCACCAAGCCTGGCAGGGATTTAGCTGGGCAGGAACTCTGGTTATGACCAGTGAGACATGGTTTGTTTTAAATTGTTGTTTTTTAAAATGTGTTTTTTGCCCTAGGAAGATAGCTGAACAGCCCAAGTGCATACTTGGCATGAAGGAGACCAGGTTTCATGGTTCCCCTGAACACTGCAGGGAACAAACCCTTAAGCACTGAACCAAAAGTAGCCGCTTAGCACTACCTGTTGTGACTTCAAAACCCCAACTAAGCCAAAACAATATAGAGCTGTCACTGTCACTGTTCTCCCGTTGTTCATCGATTTGCTCGAGCGGGCCCAGTAACATCTCCATTGGAGACTTTTTGTTGTTACTGTGTTTGGCATATTGAATACATCATGGGTAGCTTGCCAGGCTCTGCCGTGTGGGCAAGATACTCTCGGTAGCTTGCCGGGCTCTCCTAGAGGGGTGGAGGAATCGAACTTGGGTCGACCATGTTGGCTGTGTGCAAGGCAAACGCCCTACCGCTGTGCTATCGCTCCAGCCCTAATATAAAACAATCTTTTTTTTTTTACAAGTGAGGGAGAGAAGAATAAACATTCAATAAGCTTGGAGTGGCATATGGATTCAATGATGTCTTACAAATGTGTAATATGGGTGGGGTCATGTAGAGCCATGGAGAATATTTATGAAACAAAGTGAAAAGTCAGAACAAAATGATATTTGCATAGTACTGGTACATTAAAAAAAACAACAGTAACAAAATTATGCCCAGAGGGGTCAAAGAAGCCTGGGAAGGGGCCACAACAGAATGGAAGTGTCGCTTCAGGGGAAGGGAAACGCCTTGGTTGACTTTGCAGGAATATCTTTGCTGTCATCCCACTGTGTTCAGAAGGCAGGGCCTGGGAGTTCTGGAAAGCACCCGGGTACTACAAGGTTGAACATAAAAGGCCACCGCGGTAACCCACAGAGAGATGCACACACCAGCCTGCTGCAATGTGTGCCCTTCCTGAGGATATGGATCAGAGCTCCCAAACAAATTCTCAGGCATAAAGAAGGAGCTAAGGCCTGCCAGCTTGCTGAATCCCCAGGAGGCAGACAGAGAATCACAACTACAAGATAAATCAGAAACTGAGTTGGTGGAAATGATGATGTTCAACAGGGTCAATTGCAGAGCAGGAACCAGAAAGAATTATCACTTCTCTCTGTCTCATAGAGCTCCCTGAGCATGCCTGTCACACAGGCTTAATCAGTTTGACTAAAGTCAGCACCGATTATGCATCTGCTCTGAGCTCTGCCCTGTGCCACCTACTGGTGGACAATGTGACCCAGCTATTTTGAACCCCAAAAGTTACTTCAAAATTAAGCAAGGAAGCAGTATCTTTTAGAAATGCATGTGAATCAGTGTATTTTCATAAGCACGGTAAAAATCAATTCAATAGACAAAGAGTGACCTTTCAACAAATGAAGAACAACCACAAGAATCAAGTTAGTCCTTACCTCACACCATATATAAAAGTACTTCAAAGTGATCAGGAAGATAGTATAGCAGGTAAGGCACTTACCTTGCATGCAGCAAGCCAGGGTTCAATGGCCAGCACCACTTATGGTCCCCCAAGCATTTCCAGGAGATATCCCTAAGTGCAGAGGCCAGAGTAAATATGAAGAATATCCAAGTGTAACCCCAAAATAAAAAAAAAACCCTCAAGACATATTAGACATAAAAGCAAAAATTATTTTATAAAAAACATTTTAGATTTTACAAAGGTGTAAGTCTTCATGACCTTGAATTGGCTAGCACAAACAACCAGAGGGAAAAATAAATGGAATTCAATCAGAATTAAAACTTTTGTGCTCCAAAAAAAAAAACAGTATCAGAGGGATAAAAAGACAACCTGCACAGAGGGTGAAATATTTCCAGATCACATATCTGATAAAGGTGTAGTTCCAGACCATACAAAGAACTCAACAATGAAAAGAAAAAGAGCCTAATTTTAAAAATGAGCAAAGAATCTCAATAGACATTTCTCCAAAGAAAGTATATAAATGATTAATAAATAAATGAAAAGCTATTCACCACAATTAATTATTAATAAAATCAAAACCGTAGCAAATCAACACTTGAGACCCACAAGAATGGCATCATCAAAAAGACAAGCTGAATGAATATGCAAAAAAATGAAATTCTCCATACATTGGTGGTTAAAAAAGTAAAATGGTGGTGCTGTCATTACAAAAGCAGTTCTGCAGGTTATCCTTAAGTTAATTACAGAGTTATCATATGATCCAGCAATTGCGCACATGAGGATGAAGTGAAAAACATGTTCCCACAAGAACTTGTATATGGATGGCTACAGCAATATTATTTATAAAGCAACCCAAATGATATCAACTGATGAATGGGTAAGTACAATGTGGCATAGCCATACAATAGAACCCTACTCACTCATATAAAGGAATGAAGCACTGATTCATGATATGAGCAAAACACAAAAGGACACATATTGTACCCCCAATTACATGAAATGCCCAGAATAGGCAAATGCATAGAAACAGAATATAAATGAGTGGTTTCTAGAGGCTGAGAGAAGGAGGAACAAGGAGTGATTGATAAACAGTATGGGATTTCTTTCTGGGATAATGAAAATATTCTGGAATTAGATAGCAGTGTTGTTTGTACAAAGAACTGTACTTAAAATCATTTAATTGTAGTATTTAAAAGTGTGAATTATGTGTCAGGTGAATTATACCTGAATTATTTTGCAATGCATGTGGGTAGTTCCTCAAACTGTAAGGCGCTGTATATAATACAATTTATAGAGGAGGGGCAGGCAGGTAGAGGTATTATATTGACTACCAGAAGGCTCATTGTCTTCTAAGGATGGAGGCCAGAAGTTCACCACTATAGGCTGGGCACAATAGCATCAGTTAGGTCTCAGAATGTAGTGTTTGGGGGTCTTTGGTTATCCAAAAGAACCTCCAGAAGGAGCTCCATATCTACTGAAATTTCTGAAATAAAGAATGAGGGAATCACAAATAGGCCTGCCCAGGAAGTCAGCATCAACAGAGAGGCCAAAGGTAATGAGTCAGAAGCACTGGGTCCAGGCCAGAATTCAGAAGCAGAGTATTCTGAGCAGAGATACTCTCCTTCTGCACGTGATCTATCATCACTGTTACCAGATTGAACTATATCTTGCCTTGAGATTCAAGGTCTTCCACACATTCTGTATTTCTGCAATAGCAACCAAAGTGAGCAGGAGCCCTTGACCCCAAGTATAACCACTATCGAGGTTTCTTTTCTGCCCAGAAATGGCTTCCTACAGAGGTGGTCTTGGGATCACCGGGGATATATCTGCTTTTAGATCATGAGTCCATCAAGACCCCTGCCCCTAGATTTCTGAGGCACCCCAGAGCCAACTTGGAACTAGACCCTCCTTCTTTGGATAAACTTGTGGCCATGGTTGCTTTAAGGATCTAACCTATGCTGCTAATCACTCCAAGGGTTCTATTTATCTTCTGAACTGTAGCCTGGGCTGGCCAGCATGGCTGGTACCTTGTATTCATAGCATGCCTATGTTAAGATAATTTCCTGAACTATGTACTCTTATAGGATTGGTGATCCAATCCAGCCTCTCTCTCCAGCTTCCTTGACTACTGCTCACATATTCCTTCATTTCACTCTGGTTACACTGGCCTCCCATGGCTCTTTGCACAAGCCATGCTCCCAACCCCAGGCCTTTGCACTTGCTCTCTGGCTGGGATTGGTCTCCCCCTGGATGCATGACTGCTTACAGCACTTCACATGTTCTTTGCTTGAATGGAATCTCTTTACACCTCTTCACTGATCACCCCTTTAGAAGAGCACCCTGTCATACTGTATCCCCACTTCTGCTTTATTGGATCTTCTGTAGGTACTTTCGTTGGCAGCTCACTCCAGAGTGGAAGCTCCATGAGAACTGGGCAGGGCTTTGTTCACTGGAGTATCCTTAGCACCTGAGTGTGCATGAACCTATCTGACACTAACGCTGAACACTCACCTGCTGAGTCAATGAGCAAATGAACGAACAAATACATGCATTGAGAGCTGCAGAGTATGGATGGATTTGAGTCTGAGGGACTTTAAAGTCCCAGGGCACAATGACCGACTTGTCCATGTTCATAGAAGAAGAAGAGTAGAAGAGGAATACAAGAGAAACTTGGGTGTGGTGTGGGGAGTGAGAAGGACTATCTCAGGGTCCTCTCCTAGATTCCAGAATTTTCCTTCTTTCTCTATGTGCAATTTGCCATTTCGGGCTCTGGAGGCCAGTCCAGGGGCAGAGGACAGCAGGGTGAAGTTAAAAATTACTGAGATGTTGGAGCTCTCAGGATTTTTCATGCCACATCAGTCCAGGAGCCCTGCATTGGGGGTGGGCCTCACAGCAAAGCCTCAGTCAAAGATTCCAGATGGGCTGGGGCCTTGCTTCATCTTCCAGGACCAAAAAAGTGGCTTAAGGAGTTTTCAGCCTGGGCACAAAGCCAGAGGGTTCATGTTCTTGGCTCAACCTCACCACCTCTCTACACTTATGGAAGCTGGACAAAAAACACCCCATTCTTTGCCTTAGGATAGAGGTAAAATAGCAGTATAAAGTAAAATGCAAATGACTGGGACAATGGAAGGGACCCTGTTTTCATTTAGGGAGGTTTAGTGGTACTGTGGAAGAGGAATCAGATTTGGGGCTTTGAAATTGTTGCTGGGTTTCCTGTTCTCATCATTTAGAAGCTCTATGATGGTGTACCTCCTAACTTCTCTGAGCCTCGATGTATTCAGTCATAAAATGGGACTAACAAAGGTTGCCTCACAAAGGTTTGTTGAATGTTTCAGAGTTGATGTGGTCAAGTGATGGTTAATAGGATCTGTTGGGGTGTGATATGTTCACGTGATGAGCTTAGAGAGTCACATAAAAATAACTAATGAAGATCAACATCAAGAATACCCACTCTCTGGGTCTCATTTTCTCGTTTGCAGAGTGGGGTTGATATTCCTATTGCATGGGATGTCACAGTTGTAAAGTGTCATGTGCATGGAATGCTTAGAACCCTTTCCAGCTCATTGAAAGCTCCTAGTGGAAGTGAGCTATTGTTACCATTGCTATTTGTAGGAATTCTATGGATCAGCACTATATTCAATAAAAGATGATCTATGACCTATGAGATATTGACACATGTCTGCTAGGGCAATGTCGATTATCTATTCCATATCCATGCTCCATCCCAGAGTCCCTGTCAAGAAAGAGTGACTCATTTGTCATATCTGCTCCCTGCCAGGACATGCAAGGCAGCCAAAAACTAATTTCAGTTCTTATACATTGAAAAGCATCTGAGAATATAGTAGATTTTCTTCCCATGACAAGGGAAGCTTGCTGATTTACACCTCTGGGTGAATCTGTAAAGAAGTAGGAAACTAGGAGATAATTAATAAAAATTAACTGCCCAAAAGACATCCAACCTAGAAATTACAGGAGTCCTTAGAGAGGAGGGCAAATATCTTCATCCACAGCTTGTTTTGAACCATAAACAAGGGACAAGTGCGTTTCTTCTACATATCAGAAGCTAGAACTCAGGCCAGGATCACATATAAAAGAGGCAGTTTATAGCGCATTATTAGAAAACCCTTCCTCCTAAAAAGAGCTGCTTGGAAATGAAATAACTTGACTCAGGAATAAGTGTATTCCTGCCTTTAGAACGCACTCCCCTCCAAGGGGCCCCGGCGAGGACAGCCAGGTGCGGGAGCAGGAGACTGCACTGTTCTCTTCCGGGAGTTGGTTTTTATAGTCTCTGAGTCTTGGCCGTTGATGGGATTACACGGCGCCAGGGGACCAGTTGGTGGGTGTGACCCCCCCGCCTACTGGAATTTGGAGGATCTGGGTAGACCATTCATTCAACAGATACCTATGGAGAATCCACTTTCTGCCTGTGCTGTATTTTGGTGAGACTGAGTACGACAAACCTGGCTGCTGTCCTCAGGACCCCCTCACTGAAGCGAGGTCCATGATAGTGATGCCATCAGGTAGTCAGGTGAGGGTGATGAGTCATGGGAAGAAAGCCAAGAAGGGATCTAACAAAGAGAAATTCCTCTGTCACCAGAACAAAAGTGTGAAGGCGGGGCCCCCTTCTTTGATGTGATGCGATATGAATTAGGGTGTGAGAAGATTAAATAACAGCAGCATCAGCCCAGAGGTGTCTGAACACTCCACAGGACAGGAGAAACTTCAGCAGGGACAAAAGGCCATGTAAGACTGAAAGAAGACTGGACTGAAGCGATACAGTGGTTTAGGGTGCTTGCCTTGCACATGGCCAACCTGGACTTGATCTCCAGCATCCCATATGGTCCCCCAAGCATCGCCAGGAGTAATTTCTGAGTTCAGAGCCAGGAGTAACCCCTGTGCATTACTGAGGATGCCACCAAAACAAAACAAAAAAGATAGAAAACTACACAAAGTTCAAGTCCCTTTCCCTTGACAATATTCTAGCAATGGACTCTTATCTACATATAAAGCCTCAAGCAGGTGCAGTTTGGAAAAAAGCTTATAAAATGAACTTTGCAAAAGCAAGAGGCATGCATTGCATTCTGAAATTACCCGCACGCTAACTAAGAATGTGCACTTCCTTTCTTTTACATTCTGGAATTCCCTCTTTTTGCTCTTTCTAGACTAGGTCACATTCTCTCTTGGACATATTACATTTTCTCCCTCCCCTTTCAATAAAATTTCATTCCTTCATGATTTCATCTCCTGAATTTTTTCCACAAGGACAGTTTACAAACCTGAGCACCTGAGTGGAGGTCAGGACCGACTTTTCTCTCTTACAAAGAGCAATACCTCTCTCCTGCCTGAGACGGTGGCTCCCTGAGAACTCACTGGGTGCCGTATTGATCAAGTGGACCTAGGTATGGCCTGATAGCCGCCCACTGAGGCTGCTGGGACCCTTGCATCCATGCCTGGAGGAGAAGACACAGGTTAAATCTCAAGTCTCACCTAGTTAGACCACGTTGTCTAGCAGAATTGGCTGCAATGACTGTGGTGCTTGTTATCTACCACCAGGGCCACTTGTGGCAAGTTAGCATCTGAAACTGACCTAGTTCATTGAAGAACTAAATGATTTTTAAGCTTCTCTCATTTTTTTCCTTTTGCTATAAGGTTTTATTTTTAAATTTTATTTAGTTTCCATGGAACGATAGCACAGCGGTAAGGCGTTTGCCTTGCACGCAGACAACATGGCCGACCCGAGTTCGATTCCTCCGCCCCTCTCGGAGAGCCCGGCAAGCTACCGAGAGTATCTCGCCCGCACGGCAGAGCCTGGCAAGCTCCCCGTGACGTATTCGATATGCCAGACACAGTAACAACAAAGTCTCCAATGGAGACGTTACTGGGCCCGCTCCAGCAAATCGAGGATCACCGGCCTTTACTTTAGTTTCCATGAATTACAAAGTTATTCATGACTGGGTTTCCAACCTACAATGTTTCGATCCCTTCACCAATGTCCACTTTCCTTCATCAGTCTCCCACCTCCCCACCCACTCCCATTTGCCTCCCACCCTTAAGTCTGCTTCTGTGAGAGGCATTTTTTAAATAATTTTTTTCACTGTGGTTTACAGTACTGTTACTGACAGAGTTTTATGCAATATACTTTCCTGCCTTTCAGCATCCCCTCCTCCTCCTCTTGAACACTTGAACACTTCCCTCCACCAATGCTGTAGTCCATCCCTGTTCTATCCCCCAAACCACCACCCCCCCCCAAGTGACATTTTTCCTACTGGAGACCAATTCTCATGTTCTTTGTTTCCATTGCCTTTGGGCATTTGTTAGTCCACCACTCATTCCTTTATATCCTACAAATAAGAGAGATTATTCTGTGTTGATCTCTCTCCCTCTGACTAATATCTCCCTCACTAATATCACACTGTCCAGATCATCAACATAGCAGCAAACTGCATGATTTTATCTTTTTTTGTGGCTGAGTAATATTCCATTGTGTATATGTATTATAGTTTCTTTACCTAGTCATCTTTTCTTGGGAACTTGGCTTGGAGGAATTGAACTTTTAATTTATTAACGTTAAAAATGGCTATAGAAGGTGGAACAGATAGGAAATGGGAAAGAGATGGAGGATCCAGGTAAAGGAAAGGGAACATAAGTAGAAGACTTGGCCCAGAGGCGCTGGGGGCACACAAAGGCAGCCAGGGAGTAGCCATAGAAGGAATTTGAGCATCATGCAGGCACATGTGCCAAAGATTGGACCATCTTGGGTCAATCTAAGGCAGTGTTAGAGCTTTATGATTCTAGAAAGGGTGTTATGTGAAGGATAATGAAGTCTGCTTTGTGTTTAAGGAAGATCTTTCTGGGCAACAGTGTGAGAATTGAAGGTTGTGGAAGACCGGGGGCTGGGAAGGAGGTCCAGACATGGGTAGCTGCTGGGAAGACCTGGGCAGGACTAGGCAAATGAGAAAGACAAGAAGGATGGGGGACCTTGAGAGATTTTTTTTTTTTTCACTAATTGGTCTCACTGCCTAAGAGTGACTGGAGAAAAGAACTCAGCAGGGAAGTCCCCGCCCCACGCCCTGCCACCCTGCTTCCCCCGATGCCATAACCTGTGAATCAGGGGTACAATCTCTGGCTGATAGAAACCCAGGGAGTGATCCCCCAGTGAGCACCACACCTGAGTGTGTACAACCCAGGTTGGTCAGTGCAAAAAAGGAGGACATAAAGAAGAAAACAGGGAACCCCAGAGAATTATGGAAGGAAAAGGAATGCGGAAGGTGCAATGGATGAGGAGCTGCATTTGCAGGGATGGTCACTGGCATCGAGACATGCAGGCAGCACTGTACAGGGTAAGTAGTGGGCACTCAGAGGGTCCTGGGCACAGGGACAGGTACTGGAATTTGAGGTTTGAATATGAGGCTGGGGGCCACTTTAGACCCATCTGGATTTGGCAGTCCAAACCTATTCTCCCCAGACAGAACAGTTCCCAGAGGCCTGAGTGCTAGAGGTTTCTACACAGTGTAGAGTTTGTCAGCCTTTTGGAGCTAGAAATACCTTTGTCAATCTAATGAAACGTCCTCTCTCCTGAAAAATCCACCTACTAATAAAACCATGTAGGGACCTGCTAAGGCTCTCCCAGAATCCTCCACCTGGCTTTAAAGAATCTCCATGACTTTCAGTGGTTTTGTTCTGATTTACTGGTGCCGGTTGGCTGCAGCTATCAGAAAGGTCACCCAGAATCTAAACCTGGAAACTTCTGTGCATGCAGCCCCGAGGCCCCAGCTCAGCTCCAGCCTGGCTCATTCACAGGCCTGAGCTCATTGTCCCACTGCTTGTCACTCAACTCCAAACCCCGCACAAATTAGCATCTCTAAAGCCCACTATGCAGCTTGGACCTCCAGATGTGGAACTTGCTTTTCCCAGGATGCTCAGCCTTGAATACAAAAGGGTCACTAAAGCATTTACAAAAGTGAGGGAATTCTTACTTCCCCCACCCCAGAAAGCTAGGATGCTAACACTGGGCTTTGCTCTTCTGCATCACATCAGAGGCCTCATGGGCATATGGATACCACATGCCCATAAGTACCATATGCTCATGGGTACTATCTTCTTTTTTATCTCCAGGACCCCTGGCTACCCACTCTTCTAGGTCTTGAACATTCCCAGGGGTATGAGTCCAATGGAACTCATAGACTCATCGATATTTTAGACCCTATATATGGTTTGACTATTGATCCAAAGAAAATATGCGAAATAAATGTGTTTTCACATTTATTTCAATGTGTCTTCACCATTATTTCACATTTATTTCGGTACAAACAGGTGATGATACGGAAGAGAAAAAAGAAAGAATAGAAGAATGACTTGTCTCTGTATCTTGGATGCATCCATCAGTCTTAGTTGTAATGCTTTTGCAGAGTAAGGTGAAACAGTTGCCAAAACCCCACTTACAGCCCTATTACAACTCCTAATACCAACAGCAACAATACCCGTGATAACCATGAGTTTACATCATTGCTCTTAAAGCCATTTCCCAAAAATTGTCTTCTGGCTTGGTGGTTGTCCCCTGGCAGAACTCAAATGAGTGGCGATTCCAGCCAGCGTGTGCTTGGCTACTGTTCCTGGAAGCTGGGGAAAGCCAGCAAACTTCCCCACGAACCCACCGCAAACAAATTCACACATTAATTCCAGAACGCTATCTGTTACAAGTATGTCGATACAGCATGGGGCTCCCCAGACGGTGCTGGCTGCTCTGAGCTGCAGTGAGTGTGATATGGCCCTTTAGATTTCACAGACACCCTCTTCAGCTACAAACACACACTCACACACATGCACGCGCACACGCCCACTCTATCCGTAGGCTGCGTGGTGTGTGCAGTCAGAGCCATGCGGGAAATGTGCAATCACACCTCGCTCTTGGAGGCAGCGAAATCTTTCTTGGTTTGGGAACTGCAACAGTTTGCATATTGAGAGGGTCCTGGAGGTTTCCAAGCATCCTGGGTAGAGTTTGGTGCTCTAACACAGCTTGCCAAGTTTCCAATTTGCCAGATTCTTCCTGGAGCTCCCCCACCCTCTAATCCCTCAGCCTGGGGAAGGCCCTCAACACAGCATCACATAAACCTGGGGTTCTTACTCGTCTTCTAAAAAATTCAGGATTATTCTATATTGAATGATTCACACAGATTATTTATATTTCTTATACCATTTGCTTCTCCCAGAGACAGCAAATACTTAACAGCAGTCATTGACCCCATTTCAAGGGGGAGGAATGTGAAATGCAATGTGGGTAGGAACAGAGAGAGAAAGAGAGAGAGAGAGAGAGAGAGAGAGAGAGAAAGAGAGAGAGAGAAACAGTTAGGATGCTTGCCTAGCGTGCTCCCGACCTCAGTTTGATCCTCAGTACCACAAGGTCTCCCAAAGAGAGCCTGGTGTAGCCCTGGAAGTCTCCAGTACCACAGGGCCCAAGCATACCCTATCCTGGGGCCCTCAATTGCCCTGTCTAGTTTGTTGGCCAAGTATTGCCAGGAAAGGCTTCTGGGTCCCCTGCACTGCTTGGGAGTCCTCCAAACCCTGAAGAAGAAAAAAAATCAAAGAGGCCAAACTCAAGGACATGTGGAAGCCAGTAATAAAAGAAAAACCATTCTGATACTTGTTTAAAAACAGCAAAACAGGAAGACTTATTGAAGACTATTACAACCAGAGAGATTGAACTCAAGCCTAAGTACAGAAAACCCAGCTGGGATTTGTAGTCAGGGAGCAAACAAGCAAAATGGTGTGTGGAAAATCACTCAGAGGTATGTCAGGGTCAGGGCATTCTTGCTAAAGACAGAACAACAAACTCCTGGAAGGTGGCAAAGGATAAAGGAACTGGATCAGATGTTGAGGACAAGGGAGACGCTCTAAACTAATGTAGAGGATCCTTACTACAGTGCAGCAAGGCAGACTGGAAAAGCCAAAGTGTGCTCAGAGGAGACTGATTACAGTTTAGTCTAGGGGAGAATCTTTGTCACAAGTGGAAGGGCTGAAATCCAAACTCTGGCTGCACAGGATTGTCCCAAGATTCCTAATATTCATCCTAATCTCAAACTCATCCTCCATGGATGACACACTTGACGGCATCTCACAGTTATATATAGACTACATCTAGGATTTTGTTCTGTTTCTTGAATTAAAACTAAAACTATGAAAAATTTACTGTATTATGAGTCCATAAAATACTTTTCTTCAAGTCTTTTCTTCCAACTCTAAAATGTAGAAATTGCTGATTAGTTTTTTTTTTAAATCTGAAGACAATACTAATTCACAAAATACCTTGGGGAGGAAATCATGCTATCATAGATGAGACTTGGGTTGGATTTCAGCTCTCCTATTCTGCTCCTGTGACCTTGAGCAATCTTATGTGATCTTGGAGAAGATCTCTGACTGTTCTTGGCCTTGTTCCTCCACAGAGGATGAAGATCATACTGGTAGTCTATGAGGTAACTGTGAGTCCTAAGGATTGGAGAATCCTTTTGGGGCAATATAGAACCCCCTTCCAAACAGCTTTCAAGACTCCTTTGCTATAACCTTCCTGTTTCATCAATGGATTGAAGATATTAAGACGACCCTTATGCTTTGTTGCCTCTGTGCAAATTGTACAGGGTGTTGTTAATACTAAACACGAGGGGCACCAGTTGAACTGGTACTTGGATTTGGGAACACTAGAATGTTCCATGGGCCTAGAGATTGCCTATCACTCTTGCTTTCTAAGTAAGAACTGTAGAAGAAAGGGAAGTGTCTCTTGGCTCTGCATGGAGCAGCAGGGGTGACTTATAAACAACGGCTCTAGATGGTAGGACATAAGAGGGCACCCTTCAATCTGGAACTCAGCCATGAGGACAGTGGTCAGTCAATCGCTAGAAGTTGGTTACTTAAGAATTAGAAAATTGAGAGCTAAGAATGGATTGTGCTTGTTCCCTTAGGATTGGAGGAGTCCTAGGTTAAGCCATACGACATTGTCAATATTCAACTGTTTTTAACCTGCAAAACAGCAATTTTATATGATTCTACATAATTTTAAGCTTTTCCCCGTGTGTGTCTCTGTGCTGCCTATTCACAGAGCAGTACCCAATTCAGTGATTCATTGGGTCAGTCACTGCAGAATTATTTATTTGTCTAATATGTGTGTGTTGGGGAGTTGGGGGATGGGGGATAAGTGGGGTGTGTGCTTGAAAGGAGGGAATGAATAAATTTTCTTCTCCTTCCTGCACCAATTCTGCACCAACCAAAAGAGTTGAGGCAGAGGCATGAAAGTGTTGGCTGTGCTTCTGAGAAGATTGATTCTGGAAGCTATGGAACTTCCTAAGGCTGACAGGTCACTCAGGCACAAGGAAGCTGACAGCCCAACCCTGTGTGCAGCTCTCTGCTGAAACAGTTACCCCAAAGTGAGGTTATGGCAGGAAACTGAGAAGTTGAGATCCTCTCCACAATTCACTGGTCAACTCATCAATCTCCACTGAAGGGGGCCAGCAACAAGAGCCAATTCAGGCTAAGAGTCTGATGGCCAGCCTTCCTTGTGGAATCTGAACCAGGTAAAATAGGTTTACCCAGCAAAGGGTAAAAAAAGGGCTGGAGTGATAGCACAGCGGGTAGGGCGTTCGCCTTACAAGTGGCCAACATGGCCGACCCGAGTTCGATTCCTCCGCCCCTCTCGGAGAGCCCGGCAAGCTACCGAGAGTATTCGATATGCCAGACACAGTAACAACAAAGTCTCCAATGGAGACGTTACTGGGCCCGCTCGAGCAAATCGACGATCAACGGGAGGGCCTTTACCTTTACCCAGCAAACAGTAATACCACAGGATCCTTTTAACAAACCAGCAAAAGGCCCACTGACTAAGGGACTTAGGAGTACAGAAGAGCTTACAAAAGCTTTTGCACTACAGGCAATGGATATACATAAAACAAAGCTAAAAAATATAACTAGATGTTAAACATTTTCTCTGTTAGGTGTTGGGTCATGCCCAGCCAGTCTCAAAATTTACTCCTCGCTCTGTGCTCAGGGACATTTCTGACAGGGCTCGGGGGACCACAGAGGGTGCTGAGAATTAAACCTGAATCAGCTGTGTGCAAGGCAAATGCCTTAATTGCTGCACTAACCCTCTGGCCCTGGACTTTTTCTTAATTAATCAACAAAGATTCTATCATTTTCTTCAGTGCTCCCTCCCTGTTCCTTTACCTCTTAGGATCACCCTCACTTTGCTCCCATTCTATTCTGTAGAACTTGATGGCTTGATGGTTCTTCTCAATCTCTAACCTCTCTAGCTTCAGAGAAGATATTTCTTTGCGAGCTGGAGCGATAGCACAGCGAGTAGGGCGTTCGCCTTACAAGCGGCCAACATGGCCGACCCGAGTTCGATTCCTCCGCCCCTCTCGGAGAGCCCGGCAAGCTACCGAGAGTATTCGATATGCCAGACACAGTAACAACAAAGTCTCCAATGGAGACGTTACTGGGCCCGCTCGAGCAAATCGACGATCAACGGGAGGGCCTTTACCTTTACCTTTACCTTATGCTTCTTATCTCTTCAGAGGAAGTACCTCTTTGTGTATAGAGAAAGAACTAGCTTGAGGGACATTAATAATTCTAATATCCCTCAAATGATGACCATACCACAAAATAAAAGTAAAACAAAAAATGCTTACACTTGACAGATATAGAACTCTCCCCCCCCCCAAAAAAAAATAAAAAAGAAACCAAACTTGATTCCACTTGACAGATATAGAACTCCCCCACCAAAAATGTTCTTGTAAATATAATTATTCTAAACACCAACCCCAGCAAAGCTTAATGTTTAAAAGCACAACACTACAACCTCTGCTCTCCCAAATTAATGTGAATACATTAAGCTTTGTAATATATGCATGTGAGTTGCAACCTGAATCATTGATTTCCATCCTCCCCCTTAAATTAAGAAAAAAAAATTGAGGGAAAGCTAAGAAATGAAGCTAAATCTCCAATGACTCTCTTCTTAAAGCTAGGGACCCTGTCCAGTGATCAGTTTTTTGGAATTAGAGCTACTTTTCCAATAATCCATCATATGCATGACAAGACTGAGGAAAAATGTAAATGGAAGGGAAAGTACATTTTGATGCCATTCTAAAAACATATTTCAAACATAGGATCAATAACAAAATCCAACCAGATGATCAATTTTACTCCCAAGTCTCAGGATCATAAAATGTGGAGCTTGGGTTACTGCTGGAATTCTCAGGAGCTGGTTTGTTGTTCAGCCCAGGTCACTGGGGATTGAGAACAGGAGCTAGAAGCCAGGTCTCAACTCAGGCTGAGCCTTCCCCATTTCATGCCTACTGGAAAACCACCAGAACACCAGAACAGAAACTAGGGTTTTCATCTTCCTTTATGGCCTCTTACCATGAAATGATAATCAGTATAATAATAATCACAGTCACAGTCCTCCCGTTGTTTATCGATTTGCTCGAGCGGGCCCAGTAACGTCTCCATCATGAGACTTGTTGTTACTGTGTTTGGCATATCATATACATCACGGGTAGCTTGCCAGGCTCTGCTGTGCGGGCGAGATACTCTCGGTAGCTTGCCAGGCTCTCCGAGAGGGGCGGAGGAATTGAACTCGGGTCGGCCATGTTGGCTGCTTGTAAGGCAAATACCCTACCGCTGTGCTATCGCTCCAGCCCATAATAATAATAATAATAATAATAATAATAATAATAATAAAAGGATTCCTAGAGGAACTAGGTATATGGTTCTATGTTAGAGGGTCTGATCCTCAGCACTGTGAAAAATGAAATAAATAATGATAAGAGGACTTTTAGAAAAAAATCCACCCAAAGATTTACAGCAGATGGGCTTGAAACCTTGATGCTATTCCCCTCATCAATCCACAAAATCACCAACTATGGTGGCTGCCCAGCCAGTCTATACTGCAGAAAGCACTTTGTGGATGGGGTGGGTGGGGATTATCCAAGACTTCCTGACACCTGGGGTGCATAATGCCAGCAGATTGATAACTGATTGATAACAATAAACCAGCGGCCTACTGGCAACGCCCTCCCCCCATCCTCATTCACCCCATGTATGCCTGCTCTCGTGAAATGCTCACACTTGCTCGATGAAAAGAAGGCCCTCCCACCTCTCCAAAGTTGCTTCTCAGTCAGCCCTGGGTGTTTTGGACCCAGAGAGGATGTGCCGACTTCTCTGTGCACGCACGCTTGTGCACGGAGCGGTGCCAAAGGAAAGCGAGCAGGAGCATGACCACGAGAGTTCCTCTCGCTGTTTCCATTGATGCCCAATTTTAGTGTCACTTAAAATCAATTCTAATTTATTCTATGAGCTTCTTTGTATATTTGCTCTCGGAAATAAAACACATATGGAGCAGAGAGGAGGCCCCACGATGACATTACATCTATATCCTGCAAATCGTCAAAGTGCTCCACCGCCAGCCAATGCCGCTCGTTCAACTCTGGGATCCCAGTCAGGAATTATCCTTTTTCAGGGTGGAACCAGGGAAACAAAGGCAGAGTGGGACAGAGCACATTGCCCTTGGTAACACCACAACCTGGAACCTTAAAGCCCAGAGCTTGGTCCCAATCCAACCCACCAGAGCCAGGAGAATTGTAGAGCCAAGCCAGTGTCCCCCTGTTATCCTGAAGTGGTGGCAGCGGGGGAGGGGCGGAAGGAGGATGTCACTGGCAGTTGTCAGAGGGATAGGGAGCTAGACTTTGGGAACAAACACCTTGACTTTGCTGAGGCATAAACTTCACAGCGGGAAACCATTATTTCAGTGACAAAGCTTTGTTCGGTTGACATTATCTCTTAATTATCTGCATAAGAATGCATTTGTCAAGTTTCTGGAGATGGGATTGATAACAATAAACCTGCATTTCTGCACAATATTTTAATTCTGAAGGCAGGAGCAGCACAACAGAGAAGGCAGGCTCCGTAGGCGGCTTCCCTGGGCTGCTGCTGGCTGCACTGCCGGGGTTCCTCTCTGGGATAACAAAGCTGGGGGGCTGTCCCCCACCCCTGCCTGACTGGGCCACCAGGCTAGGTGGAAGTACCAGGGTCACCAAGCTAAAGTCAGATTCTTGACACATGTAACCCAGAAATCCTGGGCAGCCCCCTCTGAGCTCGCCTCTAAGCACTGAGCTGGTCTTACCTATTGCTAGGGTGAGGTGAGGAAGCAGTGTTTATGATTCCAAGCCATTTCCTGCTAGTGAGCAAGACAGAACCCCAATTCTCCCTTCCCCCAGTCTCTCCTGAAATCCTGGGTGACCACTCCAGCTCCTACCTGCCCAGAGCTCACCCTGCAAGCCTGGCTCAGAGAATGCATCCAAAGGGGTCAGGAAAACAGCTGCCATCATGGTTGTAGACTTAGCCCCGAGTTGTTTTCTCCTCTCTATATCCACACCCTCGTTTCCTCCCACACTGATAGCAGACCTGCCCTTGTTATTTGCTATCTAAGGGCAGCCTGTAATGGGATGTGGCCGACTTGAAAAGGGCATGTATTTGCAGACTTTAGGATCGCCTCCATAGTAGGATACCAGGCCAGCCTGCTGAATGACCAGAGGGGCAGGGCCATTTTCCTTGGTTGATAGTTGGCTGAGTCCCAGGATGAGGTTCTGCTGGATTATCCAGCCAGAGCCAATCTTCCCACTGATGGCCACTGCATGAATGAACTCAGCAGGGTTCCCTGTAATAGCTCAGACAGGAAGAACCACACTGAGTGGTTTATATTGCAGTCACAGACAATCACTGATACATCGACCGACAGGAATTCAGATCAGGAATTCATATCAACTGTGGAAGTTAATTCCATGTGTTGTCTTGACTAGGCTGCTGGGTGGCCAGACTTGGTTAAACATGGTTCTGGAGTGGTTTGTGTGTGTGTGTGTATGTGTGTGTGTGTGTGTGTGTGTGTGTGATTTAGAGGAGATGATAATTGAGGGAAACAGATCCCCCTTCGCTCCCCAATCCCCAATGAGTCTCTTCCAGTTGTGGAAGATCTAAATGGACCAGAAAGGCTGAGGGGAAGGAACTCTTCCTGCTGTCTGGTGAGCTTCCCAGCAATCCTCTCCTGTCTCCAGACTTGAGCATACCCCAGGGTCTCTCTACCTTCAGGCTCAGAGCAGAACTTGGCCGTCCACCTTCATGATCTCCAGCTAGCTAAGTGCAGATCTCAGGACTTCTTTGCCTCCACCGTCTTGTGGGCAATTACTGAGAATAAATCCCAATATCTCTCTCTTGATGGATGGGTAGGTGATAGTCATAGAAATAACAGTGTTCCTAATAATGATGCGATAGTAAAGGTGTTTCTATCATGATATATATGAATATGACATCAAGGTTGTAGTCACAGCTATATGTCTTAGAAGTTTCTCTGACAGACTCATCAGCTTCCTGATAACTGGCATTCTTTCCTGGGGCTGTTCCTGTGACTCTTTCCCCGGCACCACAGCTCTTTCTCTTCCCCGGAGATGGCTGTAACAGGCTGCAGGTGGGACGGGAACCTTCCAGACTCCTTTGTTCTAATTGCAATCAGCAGTGACTTTGCACTCTGTGGTGCCACCCATGAGCTCCTCTGCTCCTTCCCCTTGGCGAGAGCAGAGCTGTCACCTGGAGACGCAGTCCCTGTTCCGGGGCAGAAGAGAGGACAAAAGGAGGAAGGTGACATCTGATTTATGGGGCACGAGGACCATTCTCTCCCTTTTCCCCCTACCCCCACCCACAGAACTGATTCTAAAATAAATGAACAGACTCACCCATTCCTGAGTTTTAATGGAACTAATTATCTGAGCAGAGTCCCAACTCTGTGACTGCTTCCATTCTGGCTAGCGTTAGATTGCATTACTATTTTCATTTGTTTTCATTATTATTAGCTTTTAGCAATGAAATGGAGTTAAAATTATTACAGTTTGTAACATGCTTTTTGTACTAATAATTCAAGTACTTTTGAGTAGGAGCTGAGAGCATTAATTTGTCAATCACTCCTGCTTTGTATCTAGTCCTACTTTAAATAGACTAAACAAAAGAAATGAACACTATATATTTCCCCAAGGGATAGAACTTGTAAACATTCAGATCTGTTAGGCTTTCATAAAATTATAAGCCGTAATTCCAAGGTATATTGCACAAATAATAGGGTGTTTCAAAATCAGTGCAGCTGACACACAAAAGCTTCAAGTCGGGTTCAGATAATAATATGGGGCAGCCATCTGTGCTGTCTCTGAACCTTCGCGGGAACCAAGGTGAAGGTGACTAAATGCAAACACTTTTAGAGGTTGAGCAGAAGGTCCTCAAGAAGCTCTGAGTCAGGGACCTGTGCATTAAGGAAAATGAGAGCCTTTTCCAGCGACAACGCCCACTCCATCGGAAGCAGCATTTCAACAACAACAAAATGGGGATAGCCTGAACTACCACCAAGAAATGCCACATTAATTCTCCCGGGAGTGTTCACAACAAAGAGGAAAGGAAGCAAGATCCAGCGCTGGAAATAAATGTGGGCTTGTGACTGCATGTAAATGTGGAACCACCTCTCTCTAAATGGGATGAAAAAGAAGAATGTATTCTTGGTAGGATGCCTAGATTACAGGATTCTTTTAAAAGAAAGAAATGCTGTCTTATTACCTTAAATATGTGTACATATGCATATATATATAGCATTTAATCAGATTAGAATAATGTTAGTCTTCTAGTATCTATTTTAATGAATGAATGGGAACTGATTTGTAATTATCAAATCAATGTCTTGGGTAACTAGGTCTTTGGGTAGTCTGGCAAACAATTCATTCTCTTAGTTAGGTTAAACACTCTTTCTCTGGAAATTTTTATTTTTGTTCCTCAAAGATTTTTGTCTCATTTCCTTCCCCCATGCAAAGAAAATCTCTAACTCGGCTCCATTGTTGATGGAACTGCTCCTGGTTGAGAAGACTCTTCCAGAATAGGGGGGCTGGATAGGGATATTGGGGTCCCAGTATCATCTGGAAAAGTCCATTTCTGCAAGTTTGATTTCTTCTAATTGTTCTGATGCCAGTTTTTCTTCCTGCCTGAGAAAATCAACATGTCAAATTTGGTCTCTAAAATGAACCATTTCTGAGAAAACACAGCAATTGGTATGTTACTGGGTTTAATTCCCACTGTTTGAAACTATGATCGGGATAATCTCAGAGTTCTCACTAGAATGTATTTTGTCACCAGGAAGCAACTGTGCATTACCTATTGGCTAAGCCATGATGGGTTTTCAAGAATGGATTTTCCTGGGTAGAAGAGACCTTGGAAATTGACCAATGAGTTAATCCTGTTGATTCTCCAAGCCCCCACTACACGCCCAGCACCCCATGACCACCCCCCATCAGGCTGCTCAAAAAATAGCTTTTGACTGTGGCCTTTAACAATATGATAATTTATTTAAAACAGATACAGTCCTGAAAGTGACCCACTTAAAATTATTAAAGAGATACTGTGTTTATTTTTGCTGTCCATAAAACAGAAAATGGTTTATGAATATGCAAACCGATCTGATGTAATTAGCATGATTGGCTCCTACTGCACTCCGTTTTATGTGGTTAGAAGAGTAGATGCAGAAACTAATGAGGTCATGTTAATGTGCCTGTGAAGAGAGCTTCAGCTGTCAGAACAACGCAGGCGAATGTCTGGGAGAATCTTTCCTTTTCCACGAAATCAGCGAAAATGGGCATGCAGGGGGTGAGTTCCTGCTTGGGTACTGGTGGACCCAGGTCTGGGAACCACTTTGCCTCCTGCATGTTAGGAGTCAAGATGAGAAATAAAAAGCCATGTCCATTTGGAGCAATGATTAATGTGGTATTTAATTATCTAGAAAGTCTTCAACAAGTGCTTATAATTGAAACTCTTCCGGCAGTCGGCACATGCCACACGGTCCCATTAGACATGCTAACACCCTATCCCCTGGCCCTTCTTAATTAAAATAAGAGGCGAAAATGTTAATTGTGCACCAACCACCTCTTGGGATTAATCTGCCGTGATCACTGGGCCCTGCTAACCTGAGGAAGCAGGTTTCTCATGCAGGCGAGATACTGTACACAGAGCTCCTCCTCCTTCAGCACTACCGCCCACCTGGTAAATTCAGGCCCCTGCTGGGGAGGGGAGGCAGGCAAGGAATGGGCAGGGCTGCTTCCTAATCAGAATGCTGGAAGGCATGTCGCAGAAAGCTTCTCAGATATTGAACAGGACACACAGACTGCCACGGAGCTCTTCCTTCTCCATCTCTTCTAAAGCATAAACATATAAACTTGAAAACCTTATTTTCAATTTCTGCCAGCTTCTCTAGAGCTCTAAAAATACACCTTGCCTCTTTGTAACCCCTCTCTCCAACACACACACACACACACACACACACACACACACACACACACACACATTTTTCAACAGAAACAAAGAGCATCATGCAAGCTCCAATGTTAAAAGGGGAGGGACCCGTGGAAGGAGAAAAATGAGGTTTTGGTGCTAATCTCAGACTCAGCTGAGTTCAGTGTGAAGGGTTCTCCCTGGAAACACACTGAATTGGCTCATTGTAAAGACTCTTGATTCTAAAAGGAAAGGAAGTTGTTGTTCTTCAGCCTGCACCTGGCAGTATCATGACTCCTAGAGAAGCAATTAGTCCATTTCTGGGAGCCTCACCAGATATTGCAAAGAAAAAGGATTTGAAGAACAGTCACTTTGCACCTGAAAAGTAGGGCTTTTTATCCCCATTACACGGATGAGGAAACTGAGGCTTTGAGTGAGTAAATAACTTGCCATACTCAAAAGAGCTCCACATCCAGGTGTGTTACTTAATGGTCCCTATTTTGGGTTAGTACTTTCAAATGTGGGGTGAAAGTCATGAATAGGTCCCTAAGATGCCTTAGATCAGTTTGTTCAAGAAAATCAACAGTCTGTAGCTTAAAGTGGTTCAAGACCATTAAATCTGCTAAGAATTTGACGATGGGAACTGACAATGTATCTCAACCAAGCAAGTCCAAGAAAGGGATTACCAGAAAAAAACAGAAGTATGGTGTTCTGTAGCCTTCTAACATTCTCCAGCCATGCACACCACCATCTCCTGGTCACATAAAACTCATCCCCACATGCCACCACCCTGCTGCTCCCTCTGTCTTTGCCATGTGTCCTCCGGCTGGACTGTCTTTCTATGAAAGCCACTCCAATTCTAGACACAATAAACAGCCTCCTCCTTCAAGACTCGTCCTATCAGTGAGAGTTCTACAGAAGCGAGCAGGTAGCACCTACCTATTGGTGTCAGATCCACATAAGCAAGCAGATGGACCCACCTCTGCTGTATATCATTATCCCACTAGAACAGAGTTCTTTGTTCCTATTTCTATCTTCTTGGTTGGCCGAACTGTGTGTTCTTTGAGAGAAGGGACATGAAAGCATGCTGACAGCATTTGGTGGGTGCTAGGTATGAGAAGGGCCCTCCATAAATGTTTGCTGAATAGATGGGGAGGTGAAGGAATAAGGGAATGTCTCCAGTTTTGCTTTTTAATTGAGTGCGCTCTTCTTTGCAATTTCCATGATTTGGAGTCACGTCTCCTTTCCAGGCCACCACGGTAGAAAGAAGTTCTCACCTGTGAACATAGACCCATAACCTGAGTGGTCAAAGGTCCCACCTCAATCCAAAATCTCTCACCCACAAAACTCTTGAATGTCTCTGTTTTCATACTGACACCCTGACATGGAACTATCTTCCTCATTCATCAATACTGAGTATGGTGGCAATTTGTTTGATTTGGGTGAGTCTTTGGTGAATAGTTAGGTGTCATTCCTGCACTGGATCAGGAGAGCAACAGGACAGTACTATTTTGCCTTTTCCCCCTTTTTTAATCACCACTCTATCCTGACACCAAGCCCACGGGCCTAAAGAGAGCCCATGCTTTATCAATAATCATTGAGGCTTAGTCGTTCCAGATTGATGTCAGCCCCTCCTGGTCTTTCGAGACCCTCCTTTGAATCATACCTGGAAGGGAAATTTCTGAGACTCCAGAAGGCCCCGGTTAGAACTCAAACCTCAGAACCAAGTGACATGGGGATAGGGGTGGGTAGGGGTGAGTATTAGCACCTCTAGGAAGGACTCAGCTGCTGGATCAGGATGGAGGGAGGCCCTTAGGGGTAGAAGGTAGAAGAAAAGCATAAAAGAGGAGCAAAGAAGACAGTGAATGAGTCTCTCAGGGCTGCCAAAGCAGAGTCCCACATGCTATGGGACTTAAAACAACAGATATTTTCAGTCATTAGAAACAAAACAAATGCAAGGACATCTTACCACTTGCAACAACGTGGCTAGACCTTGAAGGCATTATGTTAAGTGAAATACGTCAGACAGAGAAAGAGGAATACTATATGACCTCACTTATATGTGGACTCAGAAAAAAACAAAACAAAAAGAAAAACAAACAACAACAAAAACCACCCAAGGCCATAGAAGAAAGAGATCAAACATGTGTTGCCAGAGGCATAAGGTGTCTGGAGGGGGCTTTGTAAGAAGTGAAAGATGGTCAAAAGGTTCAAACATGCCGTTGTGAGATAAAATAAGTGCTGAGGAGGGAACACACATAAGCCTCAGGCTGACATCGCTGTGTGATTCATTGAAAAGCTGATCAAAGTGTAAATCCTAAATTCTCATCAGAAAGAGAAAGCATTTTTTGTCTTTTTCTTCTATAGGAAACATTAGACATTAGCCGAACCTGTTATAGACATCGTCTCATAATATGTATAAGTCAAGCCCCACACAGCAATAATAGGCATTGACTTATTTCAAGAAAATTAGAAGAAAAAAATAGATATTAGAGAGATGGCATGGGAGGTAATGTTCTGGTTCGAATACCCGGTACCACATGGTCCTCGGAGCACTGCCAGTAGTCACTGCTAAGCACAGAGTCCACTGAATATGGCCCCCAAGCCAATATAAGTAAATAAATGATTTTTAACTTAAAAAAAAATTATGGTTTTCACAGTGCTGGAGCCAGGAGTCTAAAATCAAGGTGTGTTATCAGGACAAGGCTCCCAGTTAGATATTAGAGTTGGGTTCTCTCTCTCTCTCTCTCTCTCTCTCTCTCTCTCTCTCTCTGTAGGGGAAGTACAGTTCAGCCTGTGACAACCTTAAAAAACCTGAGAGTCTTAAGTCAGAAAACGATTATAACTTCTATATGCCAAGCTCTGAGGGTTCTAGGGAGGGTGGAAGCACGGACTCTCTTGTAAAAGTTTAGGAGAGGAGCATCCTCCGGGTCCCTGATGGTATGGGGGTTCAAGGAATACTAGCCCCTGTACTGGAATGGGATCCAGAAAAACTTCACAGAGGTGGGAGGGTTAGGACTGATGTCAAGGATGGAGAGGAAAGCAAGTTTGATGGGAGGATAGTGGGGGGAGAGGGGGAGGCAGGGAAGATTGAATTCACACCAGGCTGCTCCAGGGAGCACAATAGGCTGTGGGGAGGGAGCACGGCACCTCTATTCTGTACTGGAGCAGTTGAAGTCTTATACACGGGGCAAAAGTGACTTGATTGAGGTCACTTTAAAAACTCAAGGCAAAAATTCCAACCAACTCCTTTTGGTGCCTTCAGGCTCCTAGTCTAGCCCGGAGGCTGCTCTGTCCATGGTGCTGGAGGCCCTGGCGCTTCAGGCAAGCGCTCTCAGCCACTTGCAGCCGACACTCTCCTTTTTACCTGTCAGACAAATGACGCCTTGCCTTTGAAACTTAGCTCCAATGTCACCTGCTTGCTTTGTTGTGACTTGCTTTATGTTTCCAAAGTTGTATCACTTCAGTGCCATTACAGCACTAAAGACACAGTGCTGTCACCTGTCACTGTCTCTCTCTCCTCTATCAGACCGTGGGCTTCTGGGGCTTGGGGTCTGGGGCACGGTCATTTTTGCACCACCAAGAACCAACTTGGTACCTGCTAGGCAGCTGGCATTTGGCAAGTGAGGAGGGACTACAGTAAAAAACAGAACCAGGGAGGCCCATCCAGGGGGCTCTCAAAGCAGGACTGGCAAGAAATGATCAAGCTTGAGACACCACTGAGGCAGTTTGGGAGAGAAAGAGGAGAAGAAGCCCCTCTTCACCTCAAGTCTATGGAGATCCAACTTCACAATCTGACCTCCTGTGTTCAGAAAATCTTTTTGTAGCCCCGAGGCTCTTGAATAAATTGGCTTTGTTGGGCCTGATTCTGGGCAAGAACTAGCACAGCAGTCTGGGGCTCAGTGGGGTGGTGTTGGGTCAGGCATGGCCCTGGTCAAGGTCTTAGGGGAGCTCACTACTGTACTCCAAAGGTCCCGTCTCAAAGTCTTTGCGAAGCCTAGGAAGGCCCTGGTCTGGCTCTTCAGGGAACCAAGAATAGGCTCCTAGTGTCCAGGAACAAGCCAAGTTAGCTCCTCTGCAGGATCTATTAAATGGGGAATGGGGTCAGAACTGTGCTCAGGCCTCTGGAGAAACAGCCCTGTAAAGGCAGCCAGGCACTGGAGAAGAGCCTGAAGAGTGAACCTATCCCCATAGAGACCCAACCCACACCCAGCTGCTGTCTCTAGCCTTCTCTCTGAGCCTCTGACTCAGCCTCCTAGCCTGTCCTTGATAGGGTCTCCCACCAATCACCACAGCCAATCTCAGCCCTTGAATGAGAGGGTCTCTTGAATATTTAGAGGAGTCAATCTAGAAATGGCATAGGATCATTATGTTAGGTAACTTTGCAATTCATTACATAAGAGGTCATTTTGAAAATATAGTCACAAAGAAGAGAGAAAGTGAAAGCATCAGATAATACCATCTTTTTTCTCTTTTATTCTTATAAAGTTCATGATGATTTATTTGTTACTGTGTTTGGTATATCGAATACATCACGGGGAGCTTGCCAGGCTCTGCCGTGTGGGCGAGATACTCTCGGTAGCTTGCCAGGCTCTCCGAGAGGGGCGGAGGAATCGAACTCGGGTCGGCCATGTTGGCTGCGTGCAAGGCAAACGCCCTACCGCTGTGCTATCACATTCCAACACCAATTCTACCACTGTTACACCTCCCCACCATTATTTTCAATTTTCCCAACCACCACCCAAGCCTGCCCAAAATCAGGCTCTAAATAATTTGCTTAAAATGATCAAAAAATTCTTAAAAAGAAAGTGTGTGAAGACTGTTGTATCTGATCCTGGAGCCATTATGTCCTTGTATAAGAGATCACTAACATGTTGTTACAACACCATCTACACTCATGCTCAATTTGGTTCAAATGATTTTGATGAAGTTGCGATTATAACTTTCAAGAATAATCTGGAATAGTTATTTTCAACCAGAGGTGTAAAACAGGCAACAGAAGGACTAAATGATTACCCAGGTCTCTAGAACAATCTAGGATATACTGAAATCATCCTTAACCTTTCGGTGTGAAAACTGGTCAAATAACTATGTACTTTAAGATAACATCGCTCAATGTCCTAGTCAATTACATAATTATGAGACCAATATCAATGGTATTTATTTTACAAATGATCATTCTGACCCTGGTCAAGATACCACACTGACCTCAAGTAGACACAGTACCTGCGCTCAACCTGAAGCAAAGTGGGCAATACAGATAATACAATTTATAACCAAAAGTATAGGCTTTGCCTAAGGGAGGAAAGGGGGGATATGAAAGCCCTATGAAGGGAACTCACACCAAGAGAGCCCAAAAGGGGAATGGAGTGGTTCTTCTTAGAGAGGTTGACTTCTAAGCTAGGCCATAGAGGATAAATAAAACTTAGCAAGTCAAGTACTCAGACACAAGAGACATCAGGCAAAAAACTGGTGGGAAGGCCACCCCCAAACAAAGGAAACAGCTTGAGTGAAGAACAGGGACAGGATGAGTCACATGAGAAACTGAAAGCAGTGCAAAACAGTGGCTAAGCCAATGGTAAGAAAGAAGGCTTTGACAAGCAGAGAGGTTGTCTAGGCACGTGGGGATGAAGAAAGAGCCCTAACCAGCCCAGAAAGTTCCTTTTAGAGGGTACCACTCAGATTGGAATCAGTCTCCAGGTGCCCTGCAGGCTCACCAAAATTCACAGTGAGAATGAACCAAGCCAGATGCCATCCAACAATGCGAGCAAAGCCCAAGAGCTTGTGCAGAAGCAGATTGCTGCCCTGGGCTGCATTTCTCAGCACAAAGCAGGGAGAGAAGTGCCTGTGGGTGTAGGTTGTGGGGTTAGAGACACCCAAAGTTCACGTGCAAGTGTTGTAGACTCTTGGCTTTACTTTATATTCCTGAAGCTCTGTTCATAAACCAGTTTCCTCATCTATAAATTCCAGGTATGGACCTCCACACTCCGCTGGACTGCTGCTGGGGAGATAAAATCGTGGCTATAAAACTCTGCACAGTGCCTGACACGAACACCCTTGCCTGGTCTGCATGTTGCCTTGGACAGAGGTGTTCAACCTGGTCCAGGGCCATTGAGATGTGAAAAAGAGACATAATTCTCTTCTTCGGTAAATATGAGCAAGGAAGCCTGTTTGCTGCGGCTTCCTAGTTCAGCTCAGATTCCTAGCTCGGAATTGCAGGTCAGAGTGAGGCAGCTTTGCTGTTCTCTAAGTCCATGCTTGGTCTCTAACTTTGTCTCTTCTGAGGAAAAATTCTTCTCAGACCCAGACACTGTCCACATAAGTCACTGTCCGCCCGTTGTTCATCGATTTGCTTGAGCGGGCCCAGTAACGTCTCCATCGTGAGACTTGTTGTTACTGTATTTTGGCATATTGAATATGTCACGGGGAGCTTGCCAGGCTTTGCCATGTGGGCAAGATACTCTCAGTAGCTTGTCGGGCTCTCCGAGAGGGGTGGAGGAATTGAACTCGGGATGGTCATATAAGCCGCATGCAAGGCAAACGCCCTACCCGCTGTGGTATTTATTTTACTCCAGCACTGTCCACATAAACTGGTAAGGATGGAAGGCCCATGGGCACCCCACCACCACCACCAATGGTTCCAGTTGCAGAGCTAGTGAATGTAACCCCAAAGGTGCTGGGTTTGGCCATCCATGGGGAGAATGAATGTGTTGGAGACACTTGGTTTCTTTAGACTCATGGGAGCTGTTGAGACTGACTAGGAGGTCAGGGGAAGAAGTAAGTCATGGGGTTTGTATTCATTCTGCTGTTTAATAAAGTACTACAGATTTTGTGGCAAATAAGCCCTACTGATTTATCCTCTCATAGCTCCCAGAGTTGAGAGTCTGAAACCAAGATGTGAGCCTGGCTATGCTCCCTGTAAACTCTCAAAAAGAGAATCCATCCAGGTCGCTTCTGGTCTTGGGCCTGTGAGTTCTGCCTGGGCTGGTGGCTGTGTGACTTTGATGCCTATCTCTATCTTCACATGCCCTAGGCCTCTTCTCTTTTTCTTTCTCCATCTGTCCTGTAAAAGAACACTTGACATTGGATCTAGAGGCCCCCTGGACCATACAAGATAGTTTCATCTCAAGATGTTGAACTTAATCACTTCTGCAAAGAATTCTTTTCCCCAATAAAATCATATTGAAAAGTTTCCAAAGATTAAGACATGGACACATATTCTGGGGGGGCTTCCCCCCATAGAGGTGTTGGCAGTAAATCCCAGTAATCTGTCCCCATTTCTCTTCACTAAGGGGTGGGAATCCTCAAAAGGATAAAAACAAGGTACTGACCAAGACTCAGACAGAGAAGCTTGCAATGTTCAGGGGTTACTCTAGACTCTGCATTCAGGAACCACTTCTGGCAGTGCTCGGTGAACCGTATGGGATGCCAGGGGTGGAACCTGGGTCAGCTATGTGATAGGCAAATGCCTTACCCACTATACTATCTTTGCGGCTCCTGTCTCTGCACCTCTGAAGGCTTCCCTTTTTCCCCATGGCACCCATCCTTTTGGCCCTCCCCTTGTAAGAAGACTGAAGAATTGCCAAGATTTCTGCTTCCCCAAGAGTCCAGACTGTGACCCCTGAAATTGCACAAGCAACCTGCCTCTGCACCACAGGTGCCATTTCAGAAGGGGCGTGAAGCTCTGGAGCTCTCCTGGAGCTGTCTGTACCTAGAAGGGCAGACAAGTGTCTCATTATTTATGGGGATGAGAGAAAGATACGTATAAGGAAATATTAATTCAAGCAAAAGCTTCATTCGTTCTTTTTTATGTACAAATTATGCAACATAATTGTTTTACAATGATTAATATTATTTCAGGGGCCTAACAAACCCCATTTACATTGCAAATCTCCAGGCTGCAGAAAGGTATCAGTTAATCAGGGAGAGAGGGATGGCTGGTGGGATGGAGTGGGGCCAAGGCAGAGAGCGAAAGTCACCCAGCTACCTTGGAACATAGTATCAGAAAGCACGCTTCCCCAGACCCCTTGTGTCCTTCCCAGCCCCCACAGCAAAGACCTTTCCTCAGGGCACCCAGACACTTGCTCTACCTCTTCCCTTTCATAAGTCCCATGTCTTCTTCATTTCCGACCAAGAGAACAGCACATGACTAGGTGGTAGGAAGATGGGAAATTGGAAAGTAACAACATGGGGAAATGTGTCAAAAGGACCCATCTGTTCTAATCCATCCCATCATTAATAACCTCTCCTCCCCCCATCCAGAAAGGAGAAACAGGAGGCCTCCCACTGAGCTGTACCCCCATCTCCTGGTGCCATCACAGTCCCTCCTGTGATCTATGCTTTGATGGCACTTGGTTCCTTAAATGTGTGATCAGCACACACTTTGCACCGCACACCCAGTGTTAGTCCTTCCTCGTGCTGAGAGCCTCCCACCCCCACCCCCAGCCTCAACACCAAGTGTCCTTGGGAGAAGATTGTTCTCTCAAGCTCAGCCTCCCCGCACCAGGGGCTCCTACGCGAGGATGAAAAATCGCCTGGTTCAGCCTGTGCTCTAAGAGAATGCATCCCGGGAAAGTAGCCTTCGTCACTCCGGGATACGGTTTCTCCTTACAGCTTCACTCCCATTGCTTCCAATGTCCTGTGTTATAAATGTATAAATGCGCTAAGTGTGAAATTTTCTAGAGAGAGGGAAAAAAACATTATAGTATGGCATCTACACTGCTGAATCGCTAATTTGTTAAAGCAACAATATCCCTGCAATGTTGCAACTGGTTTCCTTAGTAACATGTTAAAGAATACAGGAAAACATTTTGGGGTAATAAAATGTTCCCATCTGAATTTTGAATAAACTTTCACATGAGGTAAGGAAGTGATATTCTAAAAATAACAGATGAAGCCATCACTGAACATACTCAGTTATTTTATGCAACTTCCAAGTTCGACAATATTGGACTTATTGGTGATGTGGTGGGCTATTGTCATTGTCCCAGACACAATGGTCAGTTACATTTTAAAGAACCCTAGGAAATGTGCTCCTGTGGAATTCTCAGCAATGCATAGAAACAAACAACCTGGTCTTTCTGAAATAAAGAGCATTTATTGTTTAGGGCTAAATAATCCAAGTCCAATTACTCTCTGGGAGTAACCGTACCTTCCTGATCATCATGTTCCAGGGCAAAGGCTTTGAAGTGTTTCCCTGAAACAGACTCTCCATCAAGGCCTTATTACAACATGGATGGCTGAGCCCCACCAAGGTTTTTGATTCAGTAAATCTTAGTGGGGGCCCTGGGAGTTTATCTTTCAAACCAGGGAGCAGGAGTCTGGGGCCTCTGACTCAAGGAACATCCTTTGAAAATCATGTCCAAGAGGATTCAGAAAAGATCTCTCTGCCCCTGTGTCCCTGAGCAAAGACAGAAGATTTTCCTGACACCTCTGGACTGAATCTTAAAGTGACAGCACACAGGAGTATCCCTTTGCACAGATATCAGTTATACAAATCCCAGGGAGGTGTGCCCAGTCTCCTGAAGACACAGGCGCAGAGGTGTCCTGAATCATCAGGGTCCTTGCCTGGGGTCAAGCCAGCATCACAGGGTATGGGTCTCGGACCCTGTTTTGAGTCGCTTTTGTCTTCACGGCTTAGCAGGGAACCAGACATGGAGTAGGAGCTCTCAGGACAGACTGGCCAGATGATCTTCTATTCTTGGGTTCAAGCGACTGTGAATGCCTGGTTTTGATATGGATTTGATTAAATGAATTCACAAAGTCATTGGTGACAGGAAAATGCTTAACTCGCAGCCCTGGCTCTTTGGCTCCTGATATGATAATCCAGGTCTCCAGGTAGACAGTCAGCTTATAAAATAGAAAATGCCCTGGGCTGGAGTCAAGACATCTTGCTTCTGGTCCTGAATTTGTCCTGGCTGGCTACCGACCTTGGGCTCTCCTTTAACTCCAGAGGGTCAGACCTGCTTTCTCGGAGAACGCCAGGCAGCTCCTGTGATGTGGGAATCTACCTGATTCCCATATCACATGCTCTTTGTTTGGGTTTGTTTTTTTTTCCTCTTTCTGTAGCAAATCAATTTCAGTTCGAAGTAAAGGAAATTCCCAAATTACTGTTTTGTGTCTTGCCGGGGATTGCTTCCCACAGCTAATTTCTCAACTTTAGTTTCCTTCTTCCAGAAGCTTGCTGCGTCCACATTTCAATTAATTGCCTATTGGCACACACCCGACTCCAAATATTTGTGCATTTCCCGAGAAAGCCTCATTCAGCTAAGTACCTGATCGCGTCAACCTGCTCTCTGGTTCCAACATCTCAGAATATCCAAGCGAGGAAATATGCAAATGCCAAAGTCACCCAGAGAGAATTCATCAGGGGAGGCAGTCATTGGAGGCAGGGAGAGAGGCTCAGATGAAAGATATTATCGCTCACTGGAGCTGAGGGAAATTGGGGTGGGGGAGGGGAGAAGGGGAGTCTCTGAAGACAGGAAATACACCTTCCACACAGCACAGAATGCTGTTGTTGAGACAGGGACTGGGGGGATTCGCCAAGTCACAGTCGTGCTAGAGTGGCACGGCTTGTCTTCAAGGCCTGCAGAAAAAAGGAGTATTATTAGAGTGAATACCCCGAGTCTCAGGACCCATAAATTCAGTGCTCCTACTTGCTGACAAACTCCTACCATTAGAAATAATCTTCAGTGTGTTTTATAACATTGCAAAATGGTCGGATATGTACTCAGTAACAAAAGTGGTATGCTAAATTATGTGAACACGGGATCTCAAAGACATAAAAAAAAATAGGCAGGAAAAATATGCCAACTCTGATATGCCTCTGGGTATTGGAATTATCCAAAAATTTAGCCTTGATTTTATATTTTTCCTCACTTTCTAGCTTTTCTACAATTGATTAAGGACTGCTCTTAAGATTAAATAAAGAAAATATTTTAAGTGTTTTTTTCCCCCTTATGCTTTGATAGTAAGTCACCTTCTTCAGACTGCTCCCAGAAACATGCAAATCTATTATTACTGAAAAGGACAGTCTGTGAATAGTTCGAAAGAGGTTAGTTTGTCATCTTGGTGACTCTAGGGAAAGGGGGTGGGGGGGCTGTTTTCATTCATCTTACCACCCTGGGAGTTTCCTGTTGATCTGGACATAAGTGGGGCATCAAAGATGTACTGAATTGTACCCCAAATAGAGAAGAAACCCAATTTCAGAGGAAAGGGGGAGGGAAGAGAGCTTTGAAAGAACAAAGGTGCTTTGGAAAGATTTGGGGGGGGTCACTCCATGAAAAGAAGTTCTAGAGTCCCCGTAGAGAAGAAAACAGCACGAGAGTCTGAAGCTCGCGACGGGAGGAGGTCAGATCATCAAATTGGGATGGAGCAGAGGAGACCCAAACCCTCTTTCTCCCCCTGCCCCTGTTCACCCCTAGCCTGCCTTGGTGGGGATAAAGTCATGGCACAGCCTGGCACCTTCTTCTCTTCACTCAACTCTCAAAGCCACTCCATTCTCGGAGGCACCAACAGCCCAGTGGAAGCGAAATGCAGGGAAACAGGCGGTGCATCTTTCGTCTTGGCGGGGTATGCCCACCCAGGACAGATGACACCATGTCAAGTGCTGCAGAAGTCTCCAGGGAAATGTCAGCTTCTTTCACATTCGAGCAGGATCCCACATCAAGACTCGGCAAGAGAAGAAACAGAGAGCACAGCCAGGAAATCTAAAGCACAGAACGGGGGAAAGACTTTGACAAAACAGAGTGACAAGATGTTGGTGTCAGCTTCCTTGCTGCCACCCGCCTGTGCCCCGGGGAAGTGGTTTAGAGCCACTGGATGGGGAGAAATGCTTCCTTGCATTTTGGGGGGGCCAAGTTGATTTTCCTGACAATCACACCCACTCATCTAATAAATATTTATTGAGAGACTTCCTTGTGCTAGGAGCAGGAAATCGGCCATTAATAAAGCAGGCCTTCTGCTCTAGGGGAACATGGGACCCCCCTGCCGAAAGAAACATTTGCTCTCCTGTTGCCCAGCTGCCACTCACAGATCCAGCACAGGCCCTGATGGGAAGCCAAGTAGCTCCATGCACGAGGACCTGGAGGCGACCCCTCTTGACTTCTTAGGACTTTTCTCAGCTCTCCTGCCCTGTTCTAGCCTTGAATACTTACTTGGTAAAATACTACTCATCCTCTAAGGCTGCTAATGTCACCTGGTCTCAAGGAAGCTTTATCTATGCCTTCCTGGGGGTTCTGTTCCCCCCCCAACCCCGCCCCATACCTCTCTCTTTTTTCATTTTTAAAAAATATTTTTCAACTTACAAACTTTTGTGATTACATTTCAATCATACAATGATCGAGTACCCATCCCTCCACCAGTCCCCATTCTCCACCATCAATGTTCCCAGCATCCCTCCCACCACCCCCCTCCCTTATCCTCCAACACAATCACAACCTCTGGCAGCCCTTGTAGGCCCCTCTCTGGTGGACAAAGAGACCGGTGCTGAGTGAGATGGGATGGGACTCACAAGAGGGTCAATTCCAGCAGGTGGGGGACTCAGGGCTGGGCTGGCACATAAGCACGATTTGGGCACTGAACCCACCTGTGGTGTTCGAGGGTGGAATCAAAGTGGGAACATGAAAACAATGCACAGACCCAGTGCGCCCTCCCAATCTCAGATAACATCTTGCCCTGAAGGCCAAGTCTGAGGCCCAGTCGCTCTGGATGAGCAATCAGCTGGGTGAGGGTTGGGACAAGGGTGAGGCGCTGTGCTGGGATGGGCAAGAACAACTGAGTGGGCCCCAGGAGCTGAGGACATGGGGATCCCTGGAGGGGGAGCCTGGCTCCTGGTGTACGCAGGACAGGGCTGTGCCGAGGGGTCTCGCTGCTCACCCCACATCTCAGTTCCCAGTCAGCCCTCAATCCCCTCACAGGCAATCTCCATGGCACCTGCAGCCCTGTTTCCCTCGGCCTCAGACACCAGATCCAGGGGCTCAGAACCAAACTCAGAAAGAACATTCAGTGCATCTGCGTTCTCACCTCTTCATCCAGCTCAGGTTAAGAAATGGCCAAGTGGAGGAGACTGACAAAAACAATGAGAGTTCCCCTCCCCACTGATGAACCCCTTACATTTTTTTCTTTAAGTATTTAAAGTGGGGGAGAGGGAGGGTGTGGGGGGGCGGGGGGGCATCTCTCCTTGCACCTCTGTCTTCTACTGCCTGTTGAAGCACTGCCCTGTGTCCACCTGCTAAGAAGCACTGAGCTAAAGCGAGAGTCTATTCCTCCCACCAGGGGATCTGCTCCTGACAGTCCAGAAGAGGGGGTGCTCCTGCCCCTGCCTGCTCATACAGGGCCAGGCATGGTGCTTTGAAAAGGACTCAATGATCTGCAGAAGCAAAAGGGTCAGGCCCAGCCCCTGACACCCCACATTTTCAATCTCCCTCTTTTTTATTTTATTTTCTTTTTTTAACAAACTGTCTTATGAGATATGTTTTTATTGTGCCCTACCTCAAATCCTTTTGGTAGGCAGACGGGGAATAAATGAATAAATAAGTGAGGCACTGACTCCCTCCTGCCTGGGGGTACTTGTGCAGGGATTTGTCAGCCCCGTTTCCAGAAAATCCAGCCGAACAGACACTGAGCTCGAGGAAACACAGTTGGGGAAACTCAGCAGCTTCCCCTTTTTTTTTTTTTCACAACCTAGATAAGCCTGGGTGCCTCCAGTAAATTCCCCTTTGATTGGTATGTTTCATCAGTTGAACTCTAATTGGTGCAAACAGGTAATTTGGAGATTACAAGATTTATTCTTCTATAACAGTGATTACTGATTGCTAATGATAGTGCTGATTTTTAGGTGTTTAAAACCTTGACAGTTACAATACTTGTGTGATTTACTCCAGTGTCTTAAAGACAGCCTTCCATGAATCCCTGAGGACAGGGCTGCGTCCTCCATGAGCCTGGCCCACTGCCCCATGGGCGTGCGTGAGTGCGAAGAAATACTTATTAATATTGATACTAATAACCACAGACTATGATCACCCGGGCCACTGAGTCACGCAGTCTGCTTGCAACTTTGTGGATTTCAACATGCATGCCTTCTCTTACCCATGCCTAATACAATGAGGTATTAGGATTATTAGCTCTAGAAATAATTGGCCTTAAAGGCACATCATAAAAGGACAAAGTCGTAAACTCTCCTCCATGACATTTAAAGGTATTTGGGCTTGGAAGCACCCGGAGGAGTTAGTCCCACTAAGTCTTAGCCTCTTTCCTGCTACCCCAGGGAATGGAGCTCAACAAGGCGGCCCTGGCCAGGTCTCCGCATAGAGCCGGGCACCGCCTTTGGGCGCTCTCCTCTGTTCTTCGTGTTAACAGGCCAGGCACTAACATGTCAAAACACCGGTGTGTGAAACAAATGGAAAGTGGCAGTGCCCCAACAGGAAAGTCGCCTCCACCCAGACAGCTGTGTGTTCAGGGTGTGGGCACCCAGTCCTACCAGGATTAAGATTGGCACACAAGTCCACTTGTGAATAAGATGAGCAGAAATGATCGATTCAGGTCAACTAATTCAGAGATGAATTCAGAAAGGTGCCCTAGTTACCTCTGGGTCTGGCACTGTGCCCAGAGCCTAACAGAGCTCTCCTTTAATATCCATTGAATTTTCCTGCTTATTGTGCTTTAAGTGAGTAACAGAACATGCCACCATCTGCTTCCTGCCACTGAGCTTTTGGGCCAGCTCGCTCTTCACCATGGATGTTAGACTGTGCCCCCAGTTCCTTCCAGGCTGACAAGGGATGCTCAATGCCACTTGCTTCCCTGGTCTTCCCTTCCGCCCTGAGAATCTCCCCTTCCCAGCACTCCCCCAAGCTTTGAAGCACCCTGAAGTGCTGTGTACTTTCTCCAAATGGCTCCGGTAATGGGTGGGAAAACAAAGACTTTGGATCTTCTAACCACACTCAGCAGCTTGTCTGAATGTAACTTGTGTTCTGTAAGTTATTTGACTCAACCAAAACTTTTTCTCAAGGTTTTCAGAAGAAATAATGAGAGCAAAAATGGACACTTGATGAGATATATTTGACTTTTCATTTCAAGAACAGAGAAACACAAGATCAAATGGGCTAGGTGGAAGGTGTTGGTAAAAATCACTTGATCACTTGATCATTTGACATCCCGTTACTCATCGATTTGCTCGAGCAGCACCAGTAACGTCTCTATTCATCCCTGTCACGTGCTAGCGTAGCCCAATGGCATCTGGTCACTCCAGGAACACGAAGAGACTCAAACCATTCGTTCAGGGTCTTGATGAAGAAGTCTGACCATCTTGTAGGTGGGTGGGAATGCGATCTTTTGACCTCCCCTGGAATCCAATCAGTAACGGCTCTAGTCCAGCAGTCATCTCCAAATTGCATTATGTGTCCAGTCCATCTGATTTTCGACGCCTTGGTAAATGAGACAGCATCCCTGATTCTCGATCGTCGACAGAGGTCAGAACACCGGATGGGCTTGGTTATTGTGTGGATATGGTCGATCGTGCTGAATCCTTTTCAGAACCCGGCTTGCTCGCATGGTTGTCCTCCATCTAGTGTTCTGCCAATCCTATTCAGGATGACTGGAGTGAACAGCTTGTAGATGACAGACTACCAGCAGTTCAGGTGATAGTTGCCAATGTCGTGGATGTCTCCTTTCTTGTAGAGTAGTACAGTCCTGCTTGTTTTCCATTGGGATGGAACCTTGCATTCAGACAGGTAGTGTGTGAATAGCTGAGCCAGTGTATTGATGAGTACCAACGGCAGATTCTTCAGGTGTTCGGGTCTGACCTTGTCTGGGCCAGATGCTGTTAGTTTCTTTACTGATGAAATGGTGTGTAAGATTTCGGAAGGGAGAACGTTGGGAACGACATATCCATTCTGCGGAATTTGGTATGTGGGAGGTGGACGTGGCTATCAAAGAGATCTGAGTAGAAGTCATGAATAATCTTCTCCTTTGCCCTTCTGGAAGGTGTGATAGATCCATCAGGACGTTGGAAGACAGTCTTCTGGTCTTGTAGTTGGCGATGGACAGGAGGGTGTTGTGAATGCTCTTCCCAGTTTCTGCTGCACTGGCTAGCACTGCCACTCTTCTCTCTTTAAGGTCTTCCTATATGGGTCTCTGCAATGCTTTGCGAGCTCAGACATTAGCTTGTGGTTGCCTGAGGCTTGCGCCCAGCCACATTGGTGGATGAGCTCGAGAGATTTTGAAGACAGGCATCTTTTTGTGGCTTTCTCTCTCTTGGAGTTCCTCGCACAATCATGGAGGTGCTGAAACAGTTGATCGTATTCTTCATCAATGTCATCAACGATGGCATCTTCCCATGTTGCCTCAATAGTGCCAAAGAGCTCCCAGTTGGTGGTTGTTCTGGGAATTCTCTTCTTAAACTTTGCAGCCCTTTCTTCCTGCTCCATGAAGTAGAATTTTGCACGAAGGAGACGGTGGTCCAATCCCATTTGGAATTTTGGGACAACAGCAACGTCGGTCAGGCAAAACCATTGATTGAATATGATGCAGTCAATTTCATTGTGGAACTGTCCACCAGGAGATTCCTATGTCCAACATTTAGATTCAGCCTTCTGGAACTGTGATTTACATGGATGGTCTTGGTTGACATGATGAACTCAGACAGTCTCTCACCTTGTTCATTCCATTCTAGGCCATGGGTCCCAATGTCGAGTTCTTTGGCAGATCTTCTTGGTCCTATCTTGGTATTAAAATCACCGACAATTATCTTATAAAAGGTGTGGTCTTCTTTATAGAACTTCTCCAGCTCCATGTAGAACTTCTCAATTTCTTCTTCATTGTAATTGGATATTGGTGCATAGACAATGAATATAGAAACTGCCAGTAGTGAGCCACATCTAGTCAAGTGTAATTGTCTGATTCAGGTTGTTAGGCATTCGAATGAATCAATGCTTATGGCCAAGTTTGTGTTGACAAGGACACCAACACCATTGACGCCTCTGGCAAAGAACTTGAAGTGATTACAAGAAACCTTATGACAGAAGGCTCTAACAAATAGTATCTCCAGTCACCTGCAAATAGACAATCCTCTAGGAGTGGGGGGATGGCTCAGTAGTAGAACACATGCCTTGCTAGTATGAAACCCTGGGTCACAGCACAGTAAAACAAAACAAAAATAACCTCCCAGATCTTTTGCTCTTAAAAAGCATAAACCAACTCTTCTGACTTAATCTAATGCTTGGTCCCAGCATTTGTGCTAGTCCTTACGCTGATGTACTCCTTGTGCAGAGGCTCGGAGAGAACATGGAAAACAAGTCAGCCTCTGGAACTGTGCTTGATGGTAATCAGGTTTTGCCATTGCTTCCTTAGCTCCTACTAACTACCAAGGATCATGATTTTGATACAAAAAGGCCACCAACTGGAGTGGCCCTTAGAGAAAAACCATACCTGTGTCTCCTGAAACTTATCTCGAAAACCGTTTCTTGGAGTTTTCCTGACTAATCCAATAGGTATTTGAGCATGTGCTCACTCTACTGAGGAGGGGGGATGTGGGGGAACAGGCTAGGTGGCTGTCTGTTCTTCATTCTTAGAACAGCCTCTCATCCTAAGTATGTTGACTTTGGTGAGCTTATGATGCTATATTTGATCATTACATAAGGCCCAGGTCAATTTCTCTGTCTCTTCCTAAGGAACTTGGAAAATGGAGTGTTTTCTGAAGGGTCTGAAGGCAAAATCAATCATGACCACAAATCATCATTCTTGAATTTCTGAGGTCATAGCTTCCTTTCTGCATGAAAATGCACAATTACATCTTCTCCGTCCCCTGCCTTCCTCCACACAGAGAAGCTTCGATATCATCAGCAGCACCCTGACATAATTCAAGCCACGCCCATACACACACACACACACACACACACACACACACACACACACACACACACCCAGAGTCTTGCTTAAGTCTATGAATCATCACTTCACATTCATTATCAGCCATCTTCCATGATCCCAAGGGAAACTGGCTCTGTATTCCCCAAGGTGCAAAGTCTGGGTTTGCCAATGACACGTGAGAACCTGGTAGAACTTCTTGCTCAGTGAACTGCTTCCCAAATTCACCATGGTATGGCCTTGGGTAGTTGAGAGCTCAGCTGCCAGGAACCTGTGCCAACCTCTGCCATGCTGGTGGCATGGAAGATTTGAGAGGGCAATGGGCCAGGTGACTTCATGAAGATCTGCTCCTTTCTCTGACATCATCGTGGGAGTGGGTGGGCAGCCGGCATTTATTCCAATTTGAGGGAAAGCCTCTTTGCTGTGTCTCCTTCTGTTTTCTTTCTCCACCTGACCTCCTCCTCTGTTACACCCACAACCTCAGGCAAGGGCAGAGACACCCACTCGCTGCTGTTTCACCAGAAGATAAACCAGGCAAGGGGCCAGGGCCCACAAGGGCACCTTCAGGTATGCAACTTGTCTCTCTTGCATCAGAGAGGAAGAACCCTCATGAGAACATGCCTTGGCAGGGAAGAGGAGACACTCAGATGGCAGATACAGTATCTCCCTCAGCATCAAACGGCACCGGCAGGCACAGGGCCCAAATGCCAGACTTCACTGACATTCATGCCAACCCCTCACGGCCATGGCAAGCCTTCTCCAAGCTTAGTAAACTCCCAAGCTAAGGCTGTGGCTGGAATTATCCAGACAGCTCCTCCAGAAGAAGTGAGATCCCAGGTGGAGGGCACAAGCAGTCTCCACTCTTATTTCTCAGTTTCCTGTAAGACTGAGCAAAAGATGGGGCCCAGATCCTGGGGTTAGTCAGAGTCCTCCTGTCCTGTCCCTGTAGAAAACTCTCCCACTGGCCTGCTTTCTCCCCAAGAGGCCCACAATCCCTCAGCAAAATGGGTTTCCCCACCACCACCACCACCACCAACACCACCACCACACACACCTGCCTCCTCCACTAATGTGCTCTTTAATGCCACAAGGACAGACAGCAAGGAGAAGGCACATCTCTTTAATGCCACAAGGACAGACAGCAAGGAGATAGACCAAGGGTACTATCATGACTGTCACAAGACCAGTGGCCTAAAATACCAGACAATATCTTTTCATATTTCTGGGGACCGGAAGTCTGAGGTTAAGGTGTTAACAGAGCCAGGCTCTTTCTGATATTTCTGGGAAGACTTCTGCCTTGTTGCTCCTCTCTTCTGGGGTCCCCATTGATCTTGGGTGTTCCTTGGCTTGATCCTGCATGGCTCCTGCCTCTACCTCTGACCTTCACTTTCTGTGTGTCTGCCTCATCTTCTTTAGATTTAGGACCACAGTCATCCAGGAGGACCTCACTTGAACTTGAACTTCCATCTGCAAAATCTCTATTTCCAATTAAGTTCCAGGTGGACATGAATTTTGGAGGAACATTATTTGACCCACTGCAGTTAAGCCACCAAAAGAAGTTGTACTGATGCTAGTTTTTCCTGCACCAATCTCATACTTCCAGCATCTCAGAAGACAAAGAGAGCTTATTCCAGGTACCTGGGGTTCAGCAATACTGCGATCCCAACACAACTGAATCCAAGAATATTTCTGGGGGGTGGAAGGAGACCGTCATATTGTCTCTGGAGTAACATCATCACTTGAATACATTTTTATACTCATCCTCTTGTCTGATCTTCCCAATACCCTAGTGGGGTAGGCAGAGGAAAGAATATTAACCTTGGACTATAGAATGAGCAACTGAAACTCACAAAGATGAAATAACTTGCCCCAGTCCTGCTTGCTGGCTAGAAACAGAATTGGGATTGGGACCAGGGCCTATTGGGATTCCATGAAATGTATGGCTCACCATCACAGCCAGCTCAACACCTACCTTTGTCTAGATAAGATAACAGTAAGAGAAAAGTGTCATCTAGCATTTCTAGTGTCCATGCTACTCATCGAATACTCAGTACTCAATTCAACTAGAGACTGCACAGGGAGAGAGGAGGAACATGAAGTTATAGCTCCCAGGAAGTTGCCACTCCTCCTGGAACAGAAGATTGAAAGACCTAAATAAGCACAGAAAACAAAATATTAAGAATGTTATGATATGGTTGAATCATCCAAGGCACATCGGAGTGGGGCAGGTTAGCCTAGTGATTGCCCTAACAGAGCCTCCAGCAGCTGCTTGCTCCCACAATCCAAAATAGCCACTACATCCCCACCTGGACTGCACCATATGGGGACGGATCTCACTGATAAATTGACCTGCTGAAAATTCATGTATGTGGAATTTGTGACTGAAATCTCCAGGCTTTCTCCAGGTCAGGATGGACTAACTTCCCTGACTTCCCTGTACTTCCGGAAGCCCCAGCAGTCATGTCCACACCCCAAAGCTGCCACTCAGTTAAAAATCTACTACAGGTGTACCTTCTAGATAAAAAATACTGAGCCTCCGGATATCTCAAATGCTACAACACTGATAAACCAGTAGTAGCAAACCAAATGGGAGAAAGCAACCAATCTCAATTAACAAAACATAAACACCAAAGGCTTAACCAGTAACAACATCTTAGTAGTCTCTCAATGCAAGTACATAATATCTCCATGATGATATACAACAATTTATTGGACCACAGTTGGAAGTCTGTCTCAAGTGCTGGGGAAGAAGGTAGCTGGATTATAGGTAGAAATGATCACTCTGGATAAGATCTGTGCCCTCAAAGTAGGTAAAGAAATAAAGATGATGACCTCTCAGTATCTGTATTGCCAACCATAATGCTGAAAATGAGAGAGAGAGAGAGGAAGTGGCATAGAGTCAGATTTGGGGGAGGGGGAAGAGGCTGGGGGGAAACTAGGGATAGAGACATTGATGGTGGTAAATGTTCACTGGTGGAGTGATGGGTGTTGGAACATTATATGACTGAAACCTAATCATGAACAGCTTTGTATTGGTATATCTCACAGTGACTTAATAATTTTTTAAAAATGTTATTATGGGAATATATCCCAGAGAGGCAAAGAAGTATAGTCGAAATGACATCTGCACTTATATGTTCATTGCTGCACTTTTCACAATAGCCAAAATATGGAAAAAAACTCAAGTGCCCAAGAACAGATTAAAGAAGCTGGTTAAAGAAACTTTGGTACATCTACACAATGGAATATTATGCAGCAGTTAGAAAGGATGAAGTCATGAAATTTGCAAACAAGTGGTTCTACATGGAAAATATCATGCTAAGTGAAATGAGTCAGAAAGAGAGGGACAGACATAGAAAGACTGCACTCATCTGAGGAATATGAACTAACAGAATGGGAGACAAACACCCAAGAATAGTTGAGATAAGTACCAGGAGGTCTGCTCCATGGCTTGGAAGCTGGCAGCACATGCTGGGGGAAAACACAGCTCAGATAGAGAAGAGAATACCAAGTAAAGGGTGTTTGGAGGACTCGCTAGGGATGTGAGACATGCACTGAAAGTAGACTATAGACTGAACACGATGGTCACTCAATACCTCTATTGCAAACCACAACACCCTAAAGGAAAGAGAGAGCAAAGGGAATGCCCTGCTTAGAGGTGGGGTGGAGTGGGGGGGGTGGGAGGGCTACTGTGTTCATTGGTGGTGGAGAATGGGCACTGGTGGAGGGATGGGTACTTGAAAATTCAAACACAAAAAATGTAAGTCTACAACTGTACCTCATGGTGTTTCTCTAATAAAATAAATAAATAAACATTTAAAAAATATTTAAATATAAATAAATTAAAAATAAATAAATAAAATGTTATGATGGAAGAGATAAAGGAGTCATCAGTCCCAACAGGCAAAAGGGCAATTAGAAATGACTGCAAGTTTACTTCTATTTGGGACTGATAAGATAACCCAATTATCAGGAGTGCTGGCTTTGCTTGCAGGAGCCCTGAGTTCAGTCCCTGATACTACCATCTGCTTTGATCCACCAGAAGTGACCTGAGAAGCCCAGAATAGGAAGTGGTCCCTGAGCACTGTTGGCTATGCCAACCCCAAAGAAATAAAATAATAGCCACATCTTCTGTGTTATTTGGAAAAGAAAAATCTTCAAGGAGCAGAGAGCATTGGGAGTAGTCTCTGTAATTAAAAACAAACAAACAAACAAACAAACAAATAAATAAATGGTGGACCTGGATTGAATTTTTTTAAACTTTAACAGCAGTATTCAGTGGCCCAAGAGACAGTACAGTGGATAGGTTGTTTGCCTTGTATGTGGCAGACCCAGATTTGATCTTCAGCGTCCCATATGGTCCCCTGAGTTCATCAGG
This sequence comes from Sorex fumeus, assembly GCF_029834395.1. Taxonomy (NCBI): domain Eukaryota; kingdom Metazoa; phylum Chordata; class Mammalia; order Eulipotyphla; family Soricidae; genus Sorex; species Sorex fumeus. The sequence goes on from NW_026606104.1 coordinate 53,385,123, forward strand.
AGTGATTCCTGAACACAGAGCTAGGAGTAAGACCGGAGCACTGTTGGCTATGGCCCAACCCCATCCCCTACCACCAAAAATGGAGGCAGGGGGAAGAGCAGTGTTTCAGATCACTAAACATATGCACTATGAGATAACAATGTTTTTCCATATCAAATGTCCACAATTTAATCCTTCTAACAGATGTATATTTTTAGAATGGTCCAGAAAACTGTTTACTGAAGTCTTTAGGAATAAATGGTCCCTGTGTCTAGAATACAATTATTTAATCTAATTAAAATACAAACAAGCCTGGAGCCTAATGTGAAGAGTGAAGAAGGAGAAGGTGAGGTACAGTGATGAATATCTGAGCCAAAGCCCAGGAACACAGCCAGCCAGGCTGGGTGTATATGGGGCAGGTAGAACCAGAACGTGGAGAGGTGGAGCAAGAGATGGAACTGGAAAGATTGGCAAGGACTGGATCACAGCACAACATGCCAACCAGTCTAGGAGCTGCAAACCCATTTGAGTGCCAATTGGTAGTCACAGAAGGGTGTCATTAGCAGAGCATTGCCGTGGTGAGATTTCCCACGCATGGAGAGTGGGCCAGAGAAGAGTGGGAGTTGGCTGTGAAATGCCTTGTAAGTCATTTGTCACAGGTTCTAGGTATAGATCAAAGAGGATTTACTTATTTTAATTAGCTACGGTGAATTCAAGATTATACTTATTCACTCGTTCCATAGTCACTCGTTCTCAAACTAGTTGCGTTCTCATCCATCAGGAGTGTCTGTACCTAAGAGCAGGATGTTCATCCAGCATGTGAACATCACCCATCATGTGGAACAGGTATCCCCACCAAGAGAAGGTTAAGAGCCTCTGTGTTTGGGCCGGTGTGACAGTACAAAGGTTAAAGTGTTTGCCTAGGATGTAGCTGTGTTCTTGGGCTTTGGCTCAGGTATTCATCACTGCACCTCAGCTTCTCCTCCTTCATTCTTCACATGAAGGAGTTTTGAGGAGAGGCATCTAGAGAAATAGAGGAAGTGCCCATTAGTCACTGGGAACAACTGAAGTCCAGGGAGGAAAATCAGGCAGGAGAAAACCACATCTGGTCTCAGCGGAGAAACGTCTCAGATCCTGACTACTCCAACACTGAGGGAGTAGCCTGTGAGACACGAGTAAGTTCCCAACACTGCAGGGGAAAACGCACAGAGAAAGCAAAAGGAAAAGCACCACTCTCATTCCATGTTCCCAAGGCGCTGAGATTGAGTCACCTTCATAAGGAAGTATGTGAAGAGAGCAGAGACCTAGTTCTTCAATTCAAGGATAAGAATTTCCTCATTTGTAAATATATCCCGTGCTTAACAGAGGCCCTGGAATGGAAGCGCTTTATAAATATTTGTTGAATGGGTGAATTAATTAATGAATCTTTAAAAACTATTTGGGGAAAGCATTACATTAGCTTTCAATGCTGCGAAGAACAATTGAGAGGATCAGGGTAAACATCTGGAATGTTCCCCAGGGGACAACACATACCAAACTGCTTGTCAGCACCCAGGAAAAGGAATGACCTTGTCGTGGTCTACAGAGGTCAGGATTTCAGGAGGAGAAATAGAAACAAACTCCAACATCCCATCCACCATCACCACCACCACACACTCACCTAAAAGAACAAGGTAAGGAAGGGTCAGTGTGTTAGAGCAGAATACCCAAAGGGCATGTTCCTACCTGGGAAAGCATGAGACGTCAGTGTTCCCAAACAAACAGAATGTTGACCAAGAACATAGCTTGGCAGAATTAGCCCCCGTTGTACAACCCAATAAAGAGACTGGCATGGAGGACAACTAGGAGCTACCCCAGAAAAATTCATTTTCTTCTGTGATTCGAACTGTATCGAACACCGAGCTCATTCCTGTGGCCTCATGTCTGCAGAGACTGCTGGGCCGAGTGTGCTGCAAGTTGTCCTTTCCTACGCAACTTCCAAATGGTCTCAGCATGAATTGGAGCATTCTGATCACACATTTCTTGGCTTCTTTTCAGTGTTTTATCACTTCACTTGCTTTTAAAAGTGTTTTTCCACCCATTAATAAGACAGATAGAACCAGACTGGGATATAGATGAGAGCTCAGAGGAAAGTGACCTCAGAGTTCCTAGGAACTGAAGGGGGCCTGGACTCCACCAGAAGAGAAAGGGAGGAAGGAAGCAGGACAAGGCTTTCCACAGGACCAGCTCCAGGGGAAGGAGTGTTTCCATCCCCCCTTTGATGTATACACATAAGAAAATTTAAAAATTGCTTATATTTGCTTCAAACTATATGTGCTTTTTTAATTGATTTATCTCTGGTTAGCAGCTGTTAGTTTTAACAGGGAAAAATACAATCATTATTTTTAATAGCAAAAAAAATAAAATTAACCTGATCTAAATATCTTAAGGAACATTGCCTAGGTGCCTTAAAGAATTTATGTGGTAAAATAAACATTACATAAATTTTACCATTTTAGTCATCTGAAGCAAATAATTTAGTAGTATGAAGCACTCATAGTATTACACAACTGGTACCACCATCCACTTTCAGGAAAAGAGTGGTCAACCTCAATAGATAGGAACTTCTAATTTGTCCCTCCTCCCAGCACCTAATAATTCTATTCTACTTTCTATCTCTATGACTTTGCCTTTGGGAGAAATAACTTTGTCATTTTATATGACAGCCAGAGGTGGTCCCCAAACCAAACCAAAACAAAATCCCCGCTTTGGGGGGGAATGGAAGGCAAACCCAGCTATGCTCAGGACTTATTCCTGGCTTTGTGCTCAGGGAACACTCCTCATGGGGTTTGGGGGACCCTATGGGGTGCTAGAGATGGAACCTGGGTTGGCCGGGTGCAGGGTAAGCTCTTTACCCACCAAACTGTCCCTCTAGTAGCATAAAATCTTCAATAAAACTGAATATTGCTCTGCTATCTGTCTGTATTACATGAGCTCTCTGTTAATGGACATTTGGTTTGTTTTTACCTTTTAGTTTTGTGCATAACTCTGCTATAAACATTGGTGTACAAGTACCATTTGAGTCTTTCAATTCTTTTGGGCAGATGCCTGAGTATAATTCAAGATTATATGGTAATTCTATACTATATTTTTAAGAAATTGCGTTACTATTTTTCTAGCAGCTGCACCATTTTATATTCCTACCAGAAAGGCACCATCTTCCAATTTCTCCACATCCTTGTCAACATTTATTTTTCCTTTTTCTTTTTATAGCCATCCTAAGGGGTGTGAGGAGGAATTTCATTGTAGTTTTAATTTGCATTTTCCTAATGATTAATGATGCTGAATCTTTTTCCAATACTTCTTGGTCATTTGCATATCTTGTTTGGAAAAATACCTATTCAAATTCCTTGCCCATTTTAAGTTAAATGTTTTATTGTTAAATTATAAGAATTTTTTATATAGTCTGAATATAACTCTCTTATCAGATATATATATATATATATAAGTGGAAATATTTTTACCAATTCCATGGGTTGTCTTTTCATTCTCAATAATATTTTTTGATCACAAAATCTTTAAATTTCTATATTTATCTATGTTTCCTTTGTTTACCTATTTTTAGTTTACCTATGTTTATCTTGTTGCTGTTCTTTTGGTGCTATGTCCAAGAAGTTATCACCAAATCTAATATTATGATGGTTTTGTCCTATATTCTCTATAAAAAATTTATATTTTAGCTTAAGATTTAGGTTTTGAGCCCATTTTGAACAAATTTTGTATATAATATAAGGTAAAACTCTTAAGTTCATTTTTTAAATGTGAATATTCAATTTTTCCAGGACCATTGTTAAAAAGACTTTCCTTTTCCCATTAGATTGTTGGTATCCATTTAAAAAATTCACAAACTTTTTCTATTGTGAAAGATGAATTTCAATGTACCCTGCAGATAACTATAAAAATTAAACAGCTATATCTACACTTACATAAGTGGAAGGGTAATATAATCCCATATTTATGCAGAAATTTATGGTGTGAAGATTAGTTTTATGTCAATAAGACAATTTATGAATTTGGAGTTAGACTGGTTTTGAATCCTAACTTTATAAATTCCTTGAGCAAGTTCGTTCACCTTCCTAGGCCCCAACTTCATGGGTAAAATGGGGATAATGCTAATCACTTAGTAGTATTGTTATGAGAGTTCAATGAATTCTATTAATCATAGTATAGAGCACTTAGCTCATTTCCCAACCCAGAACAACTTTAGGATATGAAAACTGTTGTGATCTTTATTGTCATCGTTGCTATCATATCGTGAAGTGGTTTGTAACCATGATTCCTTATGATTTTCACTTTAGCAAGCAGAACACTGAGCAGTGTTCTTATTACAGAGGGACGTGAAGTCAGGTTCAGAACGAGTTTTACTAGACCAGTGGCATATAACAAAGAACTGGCAGGACAGAGCATGTTTTCACTGCCCTGATATAAGGGACTATATCAGAAGCACACATTTACAGAGTTCTGGTCTCTGGGTCAACGTTCCTTTCTCCAAGAAAAGTACTTGTCTTCACTCACTCTAAACTCGAACGTTCTCTCTTCTTGAACAAAGAGCAGAGTGGGTGGGATACACAGAAGGATATAGCGGATATAGATCTATGTGAGGCTGGTCAGGAATCGGGGCAATTTCAGCAGTAGATTCAGAGATTAGAACATTTCTTCAATAACTATTAAGGCCACCAAATTTACACTCATACCTTTTGGCCACAACGACGGAGGTGAGCACAAAGATGTGAAGGCTTCAAGGAGGGCAGCTGATCCCACCTCAGACTGCAGAAAACAGAGTAGAGAGGGATGTCAAGCCTGCTGTTTGAAGTCATCTAAAGATGGCTATTCTCTCTGAGGGGGAGAGGTATTAGATACCGACCACAGACATAGTGTGTAGAGAAGTGTTGACATTAACAAGTTCCCAAACAGGGTGAAAAAAGAAACAAAACTCACCTTAAGGCAATATGTATGGCCTGTCTGAAGAGTTTCTTCCAGACACTGTTCTAGTCAACAAAGTCAATGGCCGGAGAGACAGATCAAAGGGCTGAGTGTATGCCTTACATGCAGGAGCCCTGGTCTCAATCAATCCCTGGTACCACAAGTTCCCCTGAGCACAGAGCTGGGAGCGAACCCAAAGCACAGAGTCCAGAGTAACCCCTGAGCACCATCCAGTGTGGCCTAACCACCCTCCCTGCAACCTCCCCTCAATCAACAAAAAAAGGCAAGTCTGTTAAGTTCATCCCAATGTTGCCCTGCTTCCTCACCATCCAAAACCTACCTGGTAGATTTTGCCTCTCTCTATTCTGGCCTTGATATGCAAAAACCTCTTCCCTACCTCAGGCACGAAAGGAAAACACTGCTTTCCTGATGTAATAATGGGATGGATGGTGAGGCTATAAATTTATTTGGATTTACCATCTGGCACTCTCCCTTACCTCCATCTGTGCCAAACCATCCGGGGACGCTCCTGATTAATCATCTGTGGGAAAAGTACATTACTGCAAGGAGCATGCTCTCACTCAAGAGCTTTCAACAAGACCAGGGCTCGTGAGCCAAGCTTTTCAGGAGAGAGGCTGGTCACGGAGCATCTGGTCTTTCCCGTCCCTCTCCGGTGACTCAAACAGAAAAGGAAGGCAAAGAAAATGCCTTTAGGACCACGAAGAGGAGGAAAGTTAGGCAGGCGTGGGACCAAAGTCTCAATGTGAGGTAAGGCAACTGTGAGGAGCAGAGCAAGGTCTCTGAATTTCCCGTTCCCTCTTTGTAAAAGGAGAGGGTCCCTATCATGAGAGTGGCTGGTGGTCGTGCGCTGCTCCCATGGCTCCCGGGAGCCCACTGCCTGGAAGCCTCTCCTGGAGAGTTTTGTACCCAGTGGCAAATAGACTCAAACCCAAGTGGTGGCTGTTGCTTCTGAGATAAAGTTAGAAGAGCTGGACTGAAGCCTACCAGCAACGCTCTAAATGAACTCAGAGTAGATTCCCCACCAAATCAGGTATCACTACAGCCGCAGCTGGTCAACACCATTCACTGCAGCTCGTGAAAGACCTGAGATAGAGCCCAGCTAAACCAGCTGCATGCAGTTCCCAACTCTCAGAAACTAGGAAGTAACAAATAGGTATTGTTTTTAACCAAAAGGACTGACGTGTGTGTGTGTGTGTGTGTGTGTGTGTGTGTGTGTGTGTGTGTGTGTGGTGAGGGACAGGGGTAGGGGGAGAAAGGATGTTCTTCAGTTAGAGATGACCAACACTGTGTGGTATGAAGGCGTTAAAAAGGCCCGTGTACAATAGCTCATCTCAAAGTGGTAGCGATAATGAGATTATGATTATCGTTAGTACGAGATGAACTAATTGCCTTCACATCCATTTGGAGAAAAAAAATGGTGCTATAAAGAGTGAGGGGTGGGGGGTGAGGGGAGAGAAAGAGAGCGCTTTCCAGAAAATCATGAACTAAGCAGAAACTAAAAAGAGAAATATAGTCAAATGTCAACTATTTTGTGATATGTGATCCTCTCCCTGCTCCATCGTCTCAAAATACTTCATTTGTACCATGATTATAGCACAGCACACTGGCCCTGTGGGAATGCCATATCCCAGCTTCCTCTCCTGTCCTTGAAGAGGGGGCAGACCTTCATCTGCTAATTCTGATGCCACCCTAAATGTTACATTTTATAAAGAATGAGAGCAAGGACAACCCATCCGTACTCTTCCTTCATTAAATTGTTTTGTTTGTTTGCTTGTTTGCTTTCCTGGTAAGATTTTCCTTGCCATTCTATTCCTATTGACATTATCCTCTGCTTTCAAAGTCCAGTTCATATTATGTCCTTCTTTATAGTTTTCCTGATTTCTAAATAATTTTTTGTTGGTCACTCTTGAGGATATAGTTGTTCCAGGGAGAATCAGCCCTACCACCATCTGGAACTAATGTGCCTACCTAAGTTTGTAGTTGATCCTCAGGACCTACAGTAGAAGGAAGAAGTAATTTCAAACAGTTTTCTGAGAGTTGAATTAACAAAGCTTGGAGAACAGGGATAAAGTGCAAAGGAGACATCACAAATTATAAAAGATATTTTTCAAGCTTCAAGGGGCCACAAATGTTTTCCAACTCTCCAAGTGGGCAGGAGGAGTGAGGTTCTGCAGGCACCATTCCCTGGACTGAATTAGCAGTTATTAACATCACACCCAAATAAAAAAAAAAAGATCAGGGAAGGTCATGCAAATGAACAATTTAGAAAGCTAATTCAAGAGGGTGCAGTAAACAAGCACTTCTGGAATTCTCTCCCCAAAGGTCTATCCACACTCCTTGCCCTGGCCTTGTTCCTAGGCACTCATATTTTCCCTAAGACCCATCAGAATTCAGGGCTGGATAATACAGTGGGTAGGGAACTTGCGTTGCTTGTGGCCCACTCAGGTTCAATCCCTGGCACCATATATGTTCCTCTGAGCACTTCCATGAATTATCCCTGAGTACAGAGCCAGGAGTTAGCCCTAAGCACCACCAGGTATGTACTCCCCAGCCTGGGTGGGAGTAGGGGGGAAGACCCACAAGAATTAAACCCTTGGAGAGTTAACAGTCCTACTCACCCCCTCCTTGGGCAAGCAAAGATGCCATAAACAGCTTCTCTGATAGCATTAGGTCATTAATTAACAAGAAAGGGGCAACAACTCCCACACTTTGATGGGTGGAGAATGACTATCAGTCTCCTTGGAAACTTGAGATCCTGGGACAATCTCAACTTGAGGATGACCAAGCCTCTAACCAAGTGAGGATCAGGTCCCTACTATTTGCAGAGCTCCAAGCTCCAGGGTCTTGATGAGTCACAGACTCGGGTGCCCTCATCTCAAAGGTCGGCAATTATTTAGGTTATTAGTGCTGGTGACAGACCAATATAACCCCCTGCAGGCCAGACACTTATCAGCACCTGCCTCCTTAGTGCTGGTTGGTCAGCACATTTGTCTGGTGGTGGTTGGTCAGCACTTGCCTGCCTGAACCCATTGGTCTGTGCAGTTCAAGACACTTATGAAGGAGGCCTGGATCGGGGGGGGGGGGCCGGAATATGGGGACAGGACTAGAAAGATGATAGTATAGGGTTTAAGGCACTTGCATGCAACTAACCTGTTTCAATCCCTGGCACTGACAATGGCCCCATGAGTACTTTTGGGAGTGATCCCTAGCAAAAATTACAGAGCCAGAAACCCACATCAGATGAGGAGAAGGAGGAAGAGGATGAGGATGATGAGAAGAAGAAGGAGAGAAGGAGAAGGAGGAGGAGGAGGAGGAGAAGAAGAAGAAGAAGAAGAAGAAGAAGAAGAAGAAGAAGAAGAAGAAGAAGAAGAAGAAGAAGAAGAAGAAGAAGAAGAAGAAGGAGAAGAAGAAGAAGGAGAAGAAGAAGAAGAAGAAGAAGAAGAACAACAACAACAACAACAACAGCAACAACAGCAACAACAAGAAGGAAGAGGAGGGGAAAGATATGGAGGAGGAAAAGGAAGAGTTGGAGGAGGAGAAAGCGAAAGACTGAGGAGGAAGAGACTGAAGATGAGGAGAAGATGAAAGAGAAGTAGAGGAAGAGTGGAGTAATCTTTAGAGTTTGCAGAGCATTTAATGTCTGACTTTTTTTTACCTTCACCACAGCACAGCGGGTAGGGCATTTGCCTTTCACGCAGCCGATCCGGTAGACCTGGGTTCTATTCCTTTGTCCCTCTCGGAGAGCCCAGCAAACTACCGGGAGTATCTCGCCCGCACAGCAAAGCCTGGCAAGCTACCCGTGATGTACTCAATATGCCAAACACAGTAACAACAAGTATCACAATAGAGATGTTACTAGGCCCATTGTGCTCCAACAAATTGATGAACAACCAGAGGACAGTGCTACAGTGCACCACAGCACTGTGGGCAGGACAATCCGTTTTTGCTGAGATATTTTTTTACTTATTTTACAGAAGTTTTGTGTTCACCTGTTCTGGACCCAATTCTTATGAAGTTTGGGGACAGAGAGAAATCACTTCTTCTCCAAGAAGCCCGCACCCCAAGCACAGTGAAGAGTATATTATCCTGCTCAGCTCATGAATGGTTAACATTACTACAACCTTCTGCTTGCCAGGCACTATTCTGGCATTTCATGAACAATGACTCACTTAACCCTCACAATTATCCTCATTTTACAGAGGAGCAAACTGAGGCCCAGGACAGTTCAGTTTCCACAGGGAGCAAACAGCAGAGGGCAGATTTGAACCCAAGTAGTCTGGTTCCACAGTCTATTCCATTAGGCACTATAAATTAGCAAACCCAGCATGTCTGATTAGAGACCAAGTTAGAGGGCTAAACAGTGCTCTGTGTGCTGCTAACAAACCTTGTGGGAATCCTCAGCCTCCCCTTCTGGGTCCACTGGTTCAACACCAAAGAACTGGCAGCTTGGCTTTGTACCCTCAAATCACAGAGTAAAAATATTAATTGGTTCTTATTGACATCTTTGGGCTGGAGCAATAGCACAGCAGCAGGGAGTTTGCCTTGCCTGCAGCCAGCCCAGCCCCTCTCGGAGAGCCCGGCAAGCTACCCGTGAGTATCTCGCCCTCAGGGCAAAGCCTGGCAAGCTACCCGTGATGTATTCAATATGCCAAACACAGTAATAACAAGTCTCAAAATGGAGACGTTACTGGGCCCGCTCGAGCAAATTGATGAACAACAGGAGGACAGTGCCACAGTGCAACAGTGCATTGACATCTTTACTAGGTGGGTAGAAGCATTCCCCAGCGATACTGAGAAAGTCAGAGAAGTGTCTAAAGTGTCGCTTAAGGAAATAATTCCTAGATTTGGTTTAACTAGGCCACCACAGAGTGACAATGGTACTTCTTTCACTTCTAAAGTCATTCAAGATTTAGCCTTTTCTTTAAAAATTATTAACTCTATATAGCTTGACATCTTGTCAGGAAAGTAGAGAAATTTAATCACACTCAAAAAAAGATACTAGGGAAATTATGTCAAGAAACTTCTGAGTTTGGGGGCTGGAACGATAGCATAGTGGGTAGGGTGTTTGCCTTGCACATGGCTGACCCGGGTTTGATTCCCAGCATCCCATATGGTTGCCTGAGCACCACTAGAAGTAATTCCTGAGTGCAAAGCCAGGAGTAAACCCTGTGCATCATCGGGTGTGACCCAAAAAGCAAAAAAAGAAAAGAAACTTCTGAGTTTAGGCTCTCATTTTTGCCCAAAGTTCTCAGACTTCTCAGCTCCTAAGGCAAAACTTCAGTTTAGTCCCTTTGAACTATTGTATGGTGGGTCCTTTTCACAACAGACTTCTTCTTGTACTCAAAGAGTCTAAAATTAAATAAGTATGTTACTAATTTAGGACAGGTGCAACAAGCCGTTCAATGATATGGAAATGCTGTTTTACCTTATTCACATAGAAAATTAATCTCAACCAAATTTCAGGTTGGTAGTTGGGTCTTTCTAAAAACCTGGAAAACCTTCCTAGATGGAAGGGAACTTATCAAGTTATTTTGAGCAGGTCCGCTGCCATAAAACTTAAGGGATTTCTAGTTAGGTTCCTCTTTCCAGGATAAAATCAGCTCCATCCACTGTTCACACAGCCAGAATCTGGAAACAACCTGAGTGCCAGCGAATAGACAACTGGTTAAAGAAACTTTGGTACATCTACACAATAGAATACTATGCAGCTGTTATGAAAGATGAAGTCATGAAATTTGCTTATAAGTGGATGGTCATGGGGAATAGAATACTAAGGAAAGTGAGTCAGAAAGAGAGGGAAAGACATAGAATGACTGCACTCGTTTGTAGAATATTAAATAACATAATATGAAACTGACACTCAACGAGAGTAGAGACAGGGCCAGGAATATTGCTTAATGGTTGGTAGCCTGCCCCATGAGCTGTGGGAGAAGGCAGCTGGAATAGAGAAGGGATCACTAAGTCAATGATGGTTGGAGGGATAGTTCGGGATGGGAAATGTGTGCTGAAAGTAGACAAAAGTCTAGACATGATAGCCTCTCAGTATCTGTATTGCAAACCGTAATGCCCCAAAACAGACGGAGAATATGGGGAAAATTGTCTGCCATAGATGCGGGGGGAGGGATGGGATGGGAGGAATGGATACTGGGAACATTTGTGGTGGAAAATGTGCACTGGTGGAGGGATGGGTGTTTGATCATTGCATGACTTAAACATGAAAGCTTTGTAACTTTATCTCACGGTGATTAAAAAAAATTCAGCTCCATCTACATCATCTGGTGATCAAACTTTGACAGAGAGCAAATCAAACTATTGCTGTGAACCTGTTGAGGACTTGAACTTCTCTTTAAGAAAACCCAACACTGAAAGCTAAGTTATATGTCTGCTAACTACAAACGTCTTTACAGGTGGTCAGTAAACCTAGAAACTTAATTTCTTATCCGGATAACTCATCAGAATGCAAAGGAAAGGAACAAAACCCTGTGTTATGGCCATTATTTTCTTCTTTCCTTAAACACTCTGTCCTCCTTGGGCCAGAGAAAGCTTTTCTTCTCCAGGGTCTAACATTTTTAGAAGCTGTCTAATCTCTCTCACTTCTCTTTCAGACTGACAGCTCTGAAACCCAATAAACTATTACCTGTGCCCTATTAATACTAAATTAGAGTGAGATTTCACTTCCTTACACAGGCAAGGTCTGTGTCCTTTAGTCAGCATGAAGAAGTTGAAGAAGATGAACCTTCATCCATGTACCCCTTAAAGAAATAGCACTGTAGCACTGTCTTCCCACTGTTCATCGATTTGCTTGAGCAGGCACCAGTAACGTCTCCATTGTGGGACTTGTTTCTGTTTTCGGCATATCAAATCACCAAGGGGAGCTTGCTAGGTTCTGTCGTGCAGGTGGCCGGGTTCTCCGAGAGAGACGAAGGAATCAAACCCGGATCGACTGAGTACAAGGCAAACGCCCTACCCGCTGTGCTATTACTCCAGCCCCTTAAAGTAAGGGAATAAAATATTTAGACAGGGGAATGTCGCAGGCAGATGAATGTGAACAGGGCTGGTTATGAGCTTTTGGTAAACAATAAAGAAAAATAATGACTAGTCTTAAAGTGGGCTGGAGCGATAGCACGGCGGTAAGGGGTTTGTCTTGCATGCGGCCAGCCCGGCAGACCCGGGTTTGATTCCTCCGCCCCTCTCAGAGAGCCGGGCAAGCTAAGCCTGGCAAGCTACCTGTGACGTTTTCCATACGCCAAACACAGTAACAACAAGTCTAGCAGTAAAGACATTACTGAGCCTGCTCGAGCAAATCTATGAACAACGGGAGGACAGTGCTACAGTGCTACACTCTTAAAGTAACCCAAAAGCCTGAGAAACAAATCCATTTGAGATGCAAAACCCAAGCTCTTTGGAGATGGAGAAACTGAAGCACCTTCCAGAGAAGGGGAAACCCCTGAGAAAAGAGGAAGTCCTAGGAGAATCTGGAGGTTATGATTGGAATATGAAAGAACCATCAAGAGTATAAGGCTTCCCCTGTGACCACACTCAGATTAACTATGATGGATACAGAGAATACCAGGTCAAAATGATTCAGAGAAATTGTATAGAACCTTCTCCAAAAAGTTATTCTGTTTCTTCCCCTCTGGAGAAGGTCATTTTTTCTTTTTGAATCTCTCTCTCTCTCTCTCTCTCTCTCTCACACACACACACACACACACACACACACACTCACACACACTTCTCTGAATTTTTTTTTGTTAATTAAAACTATTTAGCTTCCCTAAAAAAAATCAAAAAACAAAACTCTGAAATATCCACCTTGCTATTTTAGTAAAGCAGAAAAGGAAATGCAGAAATTGGGAGAGTTAGGAAAGCAAGTCCAAATTTAAATAGGATTTGCCTAGTGTCCCCAAAGGCTGACAGCACTTTTATTTTTAAGTTTGTGTAAAATAAAATACAGGTAGTCAAAGTCACATACTTTCTTCATCTTTTGCTGTGGGGGTGGGGAGGATGCATCACACCCCAGCTGTGCTCTAAGCTTACTCCTGGAGCTTCCAAGTGACCATGTGAGGGTCCGAGGATCAAATTGAGGTTGGCAACATGCAAGGCAAGCACTTTAACACCTGTCCTATCTCTATGACCCTATACTTTTAATACTTACATTTAACAAATATTCTAGTGTGCTGGCAATATGAAGTCATTGTGTGGTCCCAGGGTAGTGCCAAGATTATGAAAACATTTCTGATCTGTTTCACATTTCAACTGGGATCATCCAGGAACAGGACATAGACTAAGGTCTTCCTCTTAAAGTCTTGTCACTGATTTCTGCAATTGAATAAAAAAAATTCCACTTGGAAATATTGTCAAGAATTTTCATTTGTGGGTCATAAAAATTGACAGTCTGGTAGCCAACTGGCCTTCTGGTTCTCCTGAGACTGAACTCAAATTTCAGCAACATCTTACAACTGACTAGGTCATGCCATGCAGTGACAAAGACTAGATTCAGGTTGCCATTCTGCTGTTTACTAGTTGTTTGATATTTGGTAAGTTATTTAAATAATCTTCACTTCCGTTTCTCCATTCTTTAGATATTGATAAAGATAGTATCTATGAGGACCAGAATGATGGTAAAGAGGGTAGTGTGCTTGCTTTGCACACAGCCAACCTAGGTTTTAGTATATGTGCTATCAAAGTGAGCACAATGGCCAAGCCAAGTTTGATCCCATGTGCCCCATATGGTCCCCTGAGCCCAGCCAGAAGTGGTCCCTGAGCATGAACACAGGAGTAAATCCTGAGAACCACCAGATGTGACTCCAAAACCAAAAAACAAAAAATAGCAACTACCTCACAGGTTTACTGTGAATATTGGTGTAAGTTAGTACATGGGTAAAGTTTTGAAAATTAAGTCTGGTCTAGAGAAAATCCTCAGAATTATCTTCAATAAAGAGCAAGGTCTTTGCTATACCAAGATTAAAAGACAGTGTAGTGTCAGTTCAAACTGTGGGTACACAAATATCTCAAAATCTTCTATCCCACTCTCCTCTGAGTGGGGAAGTATGGCTAGGATTCTACAGTACCCCAGTACCCTGAAAATCTAATCTTCCACTCATCTCTGTAAGTGGGGTGGGGTGCGACTAGGATTCCTAAGTTCCCAATACCCTGAAAAGCTGTTCTCCCACTCATCTTCTTGAGTGGGGATCCACTGAATTTGCAGTCCTTACTTTCAAGTGCCCACTAGTTGGTGGTTTGTGCCCAACAAGGGACACCAGCTGTGAGCCAGAATGTGGTTGCATGATGCATTTGGTGGCTTCTCCAGGTCATCATGGATAAGTGGTAAAAAATGGCCTGTTCAATGCAGAGTTGCTAGCATACTTACAGCACATTTGGGGTGTTCAACGCATAGGAATGAATGTAGGTATGATTGATCATTTACAGAGTTAAAGTGTTTCAATGGAGGCAATTCTCTTGGGGAGATTAACTCAAGAAACACTCTGTCTCCCAGGGACATCTATATTGCTTTTCTCTTTCCCTTTAATTGTACATGTTAAACAATTAAGTTTACTTCTTATTAATACTTGAAGTTATTTGAATAAACACAGTAAGAGATATAAATTTCAAAACTTAGTTCTCTGGGCGAGAGCAAGCAAAGCTTTTACTGTAAATCCCAGATTAAGTCTTCAGGACAGTTCAACTTTTTTTCCTCCATGGGGTCCTGTCTCTTAAGCTATAATGACTTACATTAAGACCATGCTTTTATGATTCTTATACTGTCCCATTTCAATATCAGGTTTGCTTTGCCATTCACTCCAGACCCATCCAAGTCCCACAGCAAGGACCTCCTTTTCTGGAGTGTTTGGAACAATGGCAACCAAAGTCTGAGTCAAGTAATTATGACGGATTCCCAGGATTAGATATATTTCAGAGTCAATCAACACCCAAATATTTGGAGCATAGTATTATTAGTATTTCTGTGTGTAAGCAAAAAATATTGCTCAAAAATAAAATATGAAAAGGTTATAAGGGAAATTGAAAATCAAGTAATTCACTACAAATACAAAGTCTAGAGTTACTAGGAGGTTCAACTTATGAACAACCAAGTCTGACTTGGGAAATTGTGACAATGAGAAGTAATGCACAAAAGAAAAATTAACGATAAACCCAGGGGGTTGGGGGTGCTCATAAGAGCACTATAAACCTCTCTGGATGAGGGAAAGGGGCAATTCACTGATGAAGCCTAAAACACTTAAGATTAATATCCAACAGTGTAGTCGATGACGTCAACAGTGTAGTCGATGACTAGTGACGTCGATGGCATGTGGCAAAATCACTTCTATCAGTGCCAGAGGACAGCATGCAGAGCAGGGAATCTAACTAGGGTCAGAGGCACACAGGCAAGCACCTTACCCCTTAACTCTGGCCCCATAGGAATTTCAGAGAATTCTTTAGGAAACAGGGACATTGGTGCATTCATACTGACCGGAAATATACGGACTCTGAATATAAGTGACCTCTCAGGCAGTATAGAAGAATTGGATTCAAAGGCTGGTCTTCTGGTGCTTTTAAATCCTTCACTTTCTTCTCTTCAAGAGCTTAAATTACTCCACCTCACTACTGCATCCCTTACCCTCTGTCTTTCTCACACACCATTCCAGCCTTCTTCTACTCACACTCCTCTGGCCTTCCTCTTGAAACCTCTCATCCTCTATTCTCAGTGCCTAAGATCCAGGAACTGCCACCATTTCAGGATAGTCTTTGACTTGGAACCTATCCATTAGAGCAGCATATCCCCCAGGACACATTTGAGTATCATCTGAATCCTTATCCATATTCTCTCCACTCTCTCTTTCATCCACATTCATAAGTACTCAGTATGAACAAACGTTCTCAGTTTCTGTGCATTCCCTCATTCAATCTTACATCTCTTGATTGACACACTATTGTTCCTTCTCTATCAGGAACCTAAAAGCATCCTAACAACAGAGTCCATTTGCTTAACTATTCTCATGAAGTAGTTTGCCTGATAGCCAGGATTGAGACTAACACTTCCTCCCAACGGCAGCTCAAAAAGAAGACTTGGAATAAGCTACTCTCTTATTTCCAGAGTGCTCAGTACAATCATTTAAAATAAAACAGACATCAAACCCACATCATCCTTCTCAATTAGGCCAAACCTCAAATATGTGCTTACTGCAGAGGTCGATGAATATGGCCATTTATTCCCCAAACATCTGTTATCCCTCCGAGGCCAGGACGGATATCTGACTTTATGGGGTTCAAAGGTGAATATGACAAGAGGTCGTCTCAGGAACAAATGCACAGTCAATTGGAAAGTCAGATTCTACAATGGTTTACCTTGGAGAAACTGGTCTTAACCACCTATGAGACTCAGAGGCAGAATCTGGATGCTGACCTGATTGCTCTCCAAAGCAATAGGAGTCATCAGAAAAGAATAGCAGCTGCATGTGTAGGGTCACCGTGTCACATGATATGCCTCTTGATTTGGACCACCTTGTGAATTTCATAGACATGACTGAGTCTGTATCACAAGCATGCTGCATTTGATTTGATTCGCAAACACACACACCGCCCCCCCACCCCATTCCTTAAAATTACACCTACTCTCATATTCTACCTTGGAAACTCAATTTTACTTGGTGAATTTTAAAAGCCACACTCTTTATCAATTGCAGGAAATTGGGGGTTTGAGGGGAGCGGAGGAACGAAAGGAGAAAATCAAAATCACCCATCACCCACCACCCAGAGGCAACCACTGTTCGCTTCCTTCCAACCCTTTCTATATACATTTTTAACACAGTTGAGATCATACTGTATAATCAATTTTGTATCTTGCTTTTCAGAAATGTGAATTTAAAAGTCAAGCACCCAAGAACCCCAGCTATCTCATCAACACTTCAGATGCCTCAGAAATGCATCGGAATTTTTAAAAAATTGATTCTACAAATCTCCCCCTCCACTTCTCTTCCCACCACGTGGGATTTGCAGCAGAATACACATGATATAGACACATCCCCTGAAGTGTAATAGATTTGAATTGCACACAAGTTGGTGAATGAATGTCTAAATAATTAGAAGGTTAATTAATCTAAAATAGAGGAGGATGAGAGAAATTTGAAACTACAGATTCAAAAGAGAGGTCTTACAAGCCTGTCTTGCTAATGAAAATAGAGAGAGGTGAGAGACGAGGCAGTTGAAGATAGTAACAGTGCCAGTCACCCCCACTGGCAACAGAGTCTATGACCCATTGCCTTGGCTCTATGGTATTGGAGGTCAGAAGGCCTCCTGGCACCTTGAGTAGAATCACAGCCAAGAGGTTAAATGTATGGATGCTACAGCCAGACAAGCTAGGTTCAAACTCAGGCTTTGTTGCTTATTAACTTTGTGACCTCTAGCAGATTATTTCATCTCTCTGAATGTTGGGATCCTCAACTATAAACAGGAATGGTATTAACAGTACATAGATCATACTTATAATTAAAACTGTAGAGTTGAAACAACCAAGCACAATCTCAGCTTCTATACCAGGTTAGCTCTTGCTACTGTGAGATCAGCGGGTTTTTCAACATTTTGCCTATCACCACAATAAGAAATCCAGTTAACACTATGACCCAGAACACAGAGACATCTCCACAACAGTCTTACACTTGGAAGGACTGCTCTCTGTGACCATGGAAGTCATGGCCAGGTGGGTATCCAACCATCTGCATAGCTCAAATCCAGACTGTATAGATATGCCTACAATGATTATATCTGCACTGATTAGACACAGACTTTTTTTTTTGCTTTTTGGGTCACACCTGGCGATGCACAGGGGTTACTCCTGGATCTACACTCAGGAATTACCCCTGGTAGTGCTCAGGGGACCATATGGGATGCTGGGAATCGAACTCGGATTGGCCACATGCAAGGCAAACGCCCTACCTGCTGTGCTATTGCTCCAGCCCCCAAGACACAGAATTTTTTTTCTTGTCATTAATCCCTAAAAATATAGAGAGTGTAAAAGCTATATACAGGGCACTTACATGATATCTTATTGGGTTGCATAAGTAATGTAGAAGATTTCAGGCATCCAGGAGGATGTGCTTTGATCAAGAAGGGACTTGAGCAAACTTAGACTTTACTCTCAGGGACAACTATGTCTACGGAGGCATGCATACATAGATGTTGAACACCAGTTATCCTGACCCATACAAGACCCGTATCTCCTGCTCTGTTCTTGTTTTATCTTTGAAAAATGCTGGTGGGAACCCACAGAAGTGATTGTGGGATTCTCTATTACTGGATTTCCCAAATTAGGTGGCAACCTTCCTCTCCTTGCCCATGGGCATTGGAAAGATTCAGGGGGCAGCAGCCTTGGGTACAATTATTTGCATGGGAAACTGCTTTCTAATTGTTTCTTTAAAGGTAGTATCATTCTGGGGGAGGGACTCTCAGTGATTTTTTTTTCCAAATGGAGGCAGCAAACCACAAAAGTTTGGGCACCTCTGCTAGTCTAAGGGGTCCTGAGTGGCATTTTGAGAAACTTGAGCCTGGTGGAAAACACATTGATTCTGATGCCAGGCTCCCCTCTCAGCTCTGCCCTTTATAGCTGCATAACTAGAGCAAGTCATTTTGTTTGCCTGCTTTTCAGTTTCCTCGTCTGTGAGATGAAAACAGTGGCCTTCTCTAGCATACACATCACATGGCCTGGGACACTGCCCTGGGCAGATTCCCCCTACGCTGTCGCATGGCACTCTATCTGCTTTGCGATGCAGACAGGGCTCGGAGAGAAGCTGGTCCCCATTACCAATGCCTTTGGGACCTCCAAATGCAATTACCAGGAGGCTTTGTCTCGGGGCTTGGTGTGGAAGCAGCTTCTAAGGTCTGTGATACCCTTGCTTAACAGCATGCTTCCAAGTCCTGCTATTTGGATTTGATTTTTGAAAGTACTTCCTTTATTTTAATTCAGACCCCAGGGACCTGGAAAGTACACCACTGCTTTTTCCCAATAAAAATCAGACTGGCAATAAGCATATTGCATTTGAAATGGGGAGGCGGGGAGCGCCTTCGGAGGACACCGCATTAGGACTTGGCTCACTCCCAGCCTGTGCGAGAGAGTCGATTTCCCTGGAGGGAAGCTGGCCACAGCCTTGCAGGCTGGTCTGCTGAAAGAAGCCTGAGCCTTAACTAACTCCTTAACAATTGGGCCAATGAGACTGAGGAGGAGAGAGGTATGTGAGTTGCAAATGGGGAACTCACACCCTCTGCCCACTCTGCATTCTGGACCCCTAAGCCAGTGGGGATCAACCTGTGTGCCTGGTCTCCAGACCCTGCTCAGTGAGAGCTCTCCTTTGCTCAATAAGCCTCAGTTATCAGAAGCATTTAATTCCTGGGAGGGTACTGATAAGGTTGCTATGCTAACAAAAACAAGTTCAATAGGAAAAACAAACAAATACACACAGCATTCACTAGAGCAGGGCACCATTTAAACAGAGATGAATCTATATTCTCGGTTTCCAAACTCTACTGGGCATGGGGGCAGGAGTGGGGCCACACCCAGTAGTGCTCAGAGACTATTCCCAGCTCTCTCTATGCTCAGGAGTATTTCCTGGCAGTTCTCAGGAGACCATATTCAGTGATAGGGATCAAACTGAGATCTGCTACATGCAAGGCACGTTTCCTACACTCTGTGCTATGGCTCCAGCCCCTCCCCATTTTAAGGATTATAAAAATCAAGGTTCTCAGGAATACCGGATTTGCCCAATTTCTCATGGTTAAGAAGTATGACACTTGAGAAGGGACCCTCAGGCCCACTGTTTCCATTCTGTGTCCCTAACTAACATGGCCTTGTGATGAGTGCATGAATGACTAACCCTGACTGCAGGCTCACCATAGCCAAGCACTGGTCTTATCTAGACTAACACATTTAATCTTCACAACAACCTTAAAAGTAGGTGTTGTAACTATGCTCATGTCTTGTATGATGCCCTGCCTGTGCCCCGTGCTATCTTTTCTGGAAGCTGTAAGGATAAAGAACTGGGAGGGACCCCCATTCTCAAAGAGGATGAGAGAAGAGCTATGATGGTCAATTGTATTCTCCTGAGTAAGAAGATATATTCCGTGTTTTTATATGCCTCATGGAGCTCTGAGAATTCAAAGATGCCCTCAGTTCCTGCCTTACTTCAAGGTAAAACCTAGAAACAAAAATCTATGGCTACGATTTTAATCTCGTGTCATGAGTCAGGCATAGAGTTCAAGCCTTATGTTCAGACTCTTCCATACATAGGACTATTGTTTCCCCCTAACAGAATTTACTGAGGTGAGCATTACTTCCCGAAAGTCAAAGTTGAGAGAAACCATGATTCAAATCTAGGCTTGCCTGACTCCAGACAATACTAAATAATACCCAACCCCCAGCCTGAGTGCAAAATCAGTAAGTGAATGTTGTGGTTGTTACTTAAACAGTTGGCACATGCTAACCACTCTCGACTGAGAAAAAGGCCTATGATTTGACCCTGACCGTGGCACCAGGTGTGACTGGTCTAAATCAACCTTGATGGTATCATCTCCTTCCATAGTGATTGGTTCACACCACAGTGAGATTCATGTCCCCATACATTAGGTCTACACAGTCGACCTGCCCTCTCTACCCGTGGATTTCACATCCTCTGATTTGACCAACAGGAGGTAGAAAATAATATGCAGTTAGCCCTGAAATGGTTGCCTCGGTACTAACCATGTATAGTTATTTTGTTATTATTTCCTAAACAATACAGTATAAGAGCTACGTATATGAGATTTCCATTGCATTAGATATTGTAAGTAACCTATACAAGGTTTAAAATATACAGGAGAAGGTATGTTATATGCAAACACTACACCATTTCATTTAAGCAATCCTTGGATTAAGTAATCCTTTGGCTCCAAGGAAGTCCTGGAACAAATTCCCCAAGGATATCAAGGGGATCTTATAGAAGACAGTGGCTTAAGATTCTGTTCTGGTCTTTGGGCCAGGGACCACTTTCCTTAAGCATAAGAGTCTGGTTACTCCTTGCAGCCATCTTTGTTTGTTTTAATTTGGGCATCACACCCAGTGGTGCTCAAGGCTTATTCCTGGGATTTACTCCACGATCACTCCTACTAGGATTCAGGGGACCATACAGAGTTCTGGGGTTCAAAACAGGAAGGATGCCTACAAGGTAAGCAAGAGTCTTACCACCTTGCACTATCTCTCTGGCCTCTCTGGCCGCCAGCTTGCCACGAAGAAGAGTAATTTTGGAATTTAGATCCTACTTAGATCTTTAGATCTAAGACCAAGACTGAGAGTAGAGCCAACTGTTGAAAGAAGACAAGTTACGAGAGGCTGGTGAGACACGGATGGGGTCCTGAATACCACTCGACTCCATGCCATCATCTCAGATGTGAGATGTGAGATATTACTTAGATGTGAGTAACTTTAAACAGCATAAAATCTTTACTTACTTGAGAATGTCAAGACTAATACACATTATTATTATTATTATTATTTTAATATAGGAGTACCTCCATTTATTTAGTCACTAATTAAGCAGACTGGAGCAGGCATAAACTCCACATTACTTTTTCTTTAATTTTTTTATTGAATACCCATGAGATAGATCGCATGTGGTTCATGATGGGTTTCAGTCATATAATGATCCAACACCCATTCCCTCCACCAGTGTACATTATCCACCACCAATGTCCCCCATTTCCCTCCTACCATACACCAACACCCCATATCCCACCCCAAGCCTGTCTCTATGGCAGGCACTTTTCTTCTTTCTCTATCTCTCTTTTTCCTTTCAACTATTATGGTTTGCAACACAGGTACCAAGAGGTCATCGTGTTTGTTCAGAGTTTTCAGTATTTTTATTGCAAAGGTAAGGCCGGAGTATCTTTTTTAACTGGGTGGCCGCTTTGGGGTGGACATGACTGCAGTGGCTTCCAGAAGTACAGGGAGGTAGCTTAGTCTGACCCTGAGAAAAGCTGGAGATTTCAGTCATAAAACCCAAATATCCAAATTTTCAACAGATTATTTCTCAGTGAGGTCTGTTCTGAAGTGGTGGAGTTCAGCCATGGGTATGGTGGTACATTTGGATTGTGGAAGCAAGTGGTTGCCTTTGGCTCTGCTTGGGAGGGCACCAGGCTGACTCACTCCTCTCCAATTTACCCCGGTCTGTTCAGCCTTGTGTTAGTCTGAGATTAACTGGGGCTTTTGATGTCTTTCAAGATTTATTTATGAGTATCTCCAATAAGACTGGTAGAAGAACTTACATGAGGGTATTCGTTCATGTGCTTCTAGGAGTATAGGGAAGTGGGGAGAGGTAGCCCATGCCAAATCTGAGAAAACCTGGAAATTTTGGTCACAAAACCCGCATACCTGAATTTTTAACAGGTTAATATCTTGGTGAGGTCCATCCTGAGGCGGTGGAGTCTGGCCAAGGGCATAGCTGTGATTTGGATTGTGAGAGCAAGTGTTGCCAGGGGCTCTGCTTAGTCAGGCTGACCTGCGCCCCTCTGATTTACCCTGGTCTGTTCAGTGTTTGGGGACTACTTTTGGGTCTCTGAAGCAAGGACAATAAATGAAATTGTGTAGATGAGCTGGAGGTGGTTTGTGGGTGTGGCTCCCACATACCTAATTTTGGCTGTTCAGTTTCTCAGGAGACTTGGCCCTGAGTTTTTGGGGTCTGGCCAAAGGCACAAGCAGCAACTTTGGAGTATCAGGAAGTCTGAAGAAACCATCAGGCTGCTGATGCGCTTGCCTCACAGGTACAGGTTGACCTGCTATTGGCACCATACCCTCAATATACATTCACTTAATCACTTCACTTAACTTCCCGTTAGTCGTCGATTTGCTCAAGCGGGCGCCAGTAACATCTCCATTTGTCCCTGTCGCGTGCTAGTGTAGCCCAATGGCATCTGTTCGCTCCGGGAACATGAAGGGCCTCAAACCGATCATTCATGATCTTGACGAAGAAGTCTGACCATCTGGTAGGTGGGCGGCCACGCGGTCTTTTGACATCCCGTGGAATCCAATCAGTAACAGCTCTAGTCCAACAGTCGTCTTTAAATCTCATTACGTGACCAGCCCATCTGATTTTCGACACCTTGGCAAATGAGACAGCGTCCCTGATCCTTGATCGTCGACGGATGTCAGAACTCCGGATTCGTTCTCTCATTTGAGTGAAACGTGATATTCCAAGCATAGCTCTTTCTATTCTTCTTTGGGAGACCTGAATAGCGTTCTCATCTTGTTTGCGTAGGGCCCAGGTCTCTGAGGCATATGTTAATGCAGGAAGAACACTGGAATCAAAGAGATGTGCCCGGAGCCGGAGGTTCTTCGTCCTCTTAGCTATTTCTTCGACGTTCTTGAAGGCGTTCCAAGCCGCTCTCTTCCTCCTGCGCAGCTCGGGTGCCAGGTCATTTGTCATGTTGACCTCTCGACCTAGGTACACATAGCTGTTGCATTCGGAGATGGTCGTTCCATTGAGAGCGAATGGGGCATCAGGAACAAGGCTGTTTCTCATAAACATTGTCTTCGTAAGATTCAGCTGTAGTCCTACCTTTCCACACTCACGGTCAAAGTCGGCCAGCATTTGTGCCGCTTGGCTGATGTTTGGTGTTATTAAAACAATGTCATCAGCAAAGCGGAGGTGGTGTAATTGCCGACCATCTATCTTCACTCCCATTCCTTCCCATTCCAGTCGTCGCATGATGTTCTCGAGGGTGGCACTGAAGAGTTTCGGTGAAATGGTATCACCCTGCCGCACCCCTCTCTTGACATCAACGATCACTTCTTTGTAGAATGGTGAGATCCTGGTAGTGAATCTGCAATAGAGCTCACGGAGGATCCTGATGTATTGGGCTTGAATGCCCTGATTGGCTAGGGCTTCAATGACCGCTTCCGTCTCAACAGAATCAAAGGCCTTCTTTAAATCAATGAACGTTAAGCAGAGCGGCATCTTGAACTCCCGAGAAACCTCAATGAGCTTGGTTATCGTGTGGATATGGTCGATGGTGCTGAATCCTTTGCGGAACCCTGTTTGCTCGCATGGTTGTCCTTTATCTAATGTTCTGCCAATCCTATTCAGGATGACTCGAGTGAACAACTTGTAGATGACAGACAATAGGCAGATCGGGCGATAGTTGCCAATGTCATGGATGTCTCCCTTCTTGAACAGTAGTACGGTCCTGCTGGTTTTCCATTGGGACGGAACCTTGCATTCAGACAGGTAGCGAGTGAAGAGCCGAGCCAGTGTATTGATGAGTACTGACGGCAGGTTCTTCAGGTGTTCAGGTCTGACCTTGTCTGGGCCGGGTGCTGTTTGTTTCTTTACCAACGAAATGGCGTGTCGGATTTCGGAGGGGAGAACGTTGGGAACAACATACCCATCCTGTGGAATTTGGTATGTTGGCAAGTGGACATGGCTATCGAAGAGATTTGAGTAGAAGTCATGGATAATCTTCTCCATTGCCGTTCTGGAGGATGTGATGGATCCATCAGGACGTCGGAGGGCAGTCATCTTGCTCTTATAGTTGGCGAAGGACAGGCGGGCCTTACAAATACTTTTCCCGGCTTCTGCCGCATCTACCAGTACTTCTGCTCTTCTCTCTTTGAGGTCTTCCTTGATCGCATCTCTGCACTGCTTTGCAAGCTCGGACGTTAGCTTGCGGTTGCCTGAGGCATGCGCCAAACCACGCTGGTGAATTAGCTCAAGAGTTTTCGAAGATAGGCGACTTTTTGTGGCTATCTCTCTCTTGGCGTTCCTTGCACATTCATGGAGGTGCTGAACCAGTCGATCGTATTCCTCGTCAATGTTGTCAACAATGGCATCTTCCCATGTTGCCGCAATAGTACCAAAGAGTTCCCAGTTGGTGGTCATTCTGGGAGTTCTCTTTTTGAACTTTGCAGCCCTTTCTCCCCGCTCTGTGAAGTAGAATTTTGCACGAAGGAGACGGTGGTCCGATCCCGTTCAAAATTTTGGGACAACAGCGACATCAGTCAGGCAAAACCGTCGATTGAATATGATGTGGTCTATTTCGTTGTGGAATCGTCCACCGGGAGACTCCCATGTCCATCGTTTAGATTCTGCCTTCTGGAACTGTGAGTTACCATGGATGGTCTTGGTCGACATGATGAACTCTGACAGTCTCTCACCTTGTTCGTTCCATTCTAGGCCATGGGTCCCGATGTGAAGTTCTTCAGCTGATCTTCTCGGTCCTATCTTGGCATTAAAATCACCCACAATGATCTTGTAGAAGGTGTGGTCTTCTTTATAGAACTTCTCTAGCTCCATGTAGAACTTCTCAATTTCTCTTTCATCATAATGAGATGTTGGTGCGTAGACAACGAAGATAGAAACTGCAGGCAGTGAGCCACATCTATTCAAATGTAAACGTCCGATTCGGGTTGTTAGGCATTCGAATGAATCAATGCTCTTGGCCAAGTTTGTGTTGACAAGGACACTGACGCCTCCAACACCTCTTTTATCGCATGTTCCGAGGAACAATTCTTCTCCAGTGTCGAAAACGGCATGGTGAGATTCGTGCCTTCTTGTCTCGGTCAGACCAATGATGTCGTACTTGATCATTCGCGCTTGTACCATCAGGTCCTCGATGGATGCATCTGATGCTAGCGTACGTGCATTGAAAGTACAGACGATCATTTTTGTCTTCCTTCGTTGTGGCAGCCTAGGTCGGCCTTGAGATTTTGTCGGCCTCTCCTTTCTCATCCTTCTCAGTGCTGCCATGTCGGTGAAGCCTTCAGGGTCAGGTGAATGAGACCAGTTGTAGTTACTGGTTTTGGCATATCGAATACACAGCGGATAGCTTGCCAGGCTCTTCCGTGCGGGCGGAATACTCTCGGTAGCTTGCCAGTCTTTCCGAGAGGGATAGAGGCTTTTGGGGTGACCTCTAATCACCCTTGTAGGTGTTACCATATTTGAACCCTATCAAATATGGTACGACAATTCCAGAAGATGGGTATTTAGTGTCTTATGATGTGTCGCGCGGCCGCTTGCGGCCGCGCGGGTCCGGAAAGCGTCCTGGAGTGTGGCAACGGCTGGGTAGTGGAAGTAGTGTCGAGAGTGGAAGTCTGCCAGTGGGGTATTTATCTGGGTAGGGTGGGTCTCCTGTGCACAATTCGATCCCTGGGTGGTTGATGGAAGCAGACAGGGCAGGGTAGGGTGGGGCTCCTGATTAGAATCCCTTTGTCACCTGTGGTGGTGGGAGCAAGCAGAGAAGCTCTGTCCCTGGGTCCGCCGAGCCTGGAGTCCAAGGTCTCAGAGAGTTCCGCTTATCTTGTTCTGTGGGTCTTCAGTTGTGCGTGGGTCTCGGCCGGAGCTGCCGCGCGGGTCTGGAAAGCGTCCTGGAGTGTGGCAACGGCTGGGTAGTGGAAGTAGTGGACACTACTTCCACTACCCAGCAGGACACTACTTCCAATATACATTATTTGAGGAAAATTGAGATTTATGAAGCTCGCAGTGAATTATAAAGCTCATCCTGAACTTCTTGCTTCTTCACCAAGTAAATATGAAAGAGTTACAAAAAAATTATAATTTGAAAAATGACTAGAGTTAACCAGTAAAATTCTTTAAGAGAATTTACAATTTCTAAAACACAGACTAAATACAATGAAAGACTCTATAGCAAACCAGAAACCTATTGATAAGTAATAAGCATATATATATATACATTGCACAGCGGGTAGGGCGTCTGCCTTGCACGCAGCCAACATGGCCGACCCGAGTTCGATTCCTCTGCCCCTCTCGGAGAGCCCGGCAAGCTACCGAGAGTATTCGATATGCCAGACACAGTAACAACAAAGTCTCCAATGGAGACGTTACTGGGCCCACTCGAGCATAAATTTACATAAGTGAATAATAGAAGGTCTGCCTTTCTAACGACCCAAGCAAGTATTTCTTTCTTTCTTTCTTGGGACTACGAGTGGTCTCCTGCAAAGTACTCAGGAGGCCCTGGGGACTAATCATAACAGTTCTCAGCCAGCCAGACTAGTGGCCCTCAGACCTGAGAATGCAGTGTTGCTCTGTTCTGCAATGCCAGAATTACCCAAGCCACCCTTGTGTAGACCACATGGTGTTGGGGATTGAAAACCAGTGTCAGCCACATACAAGACAAGGACTTTAACCCCTGTGCTCTCTCTCCAGCCGTAGTAGGCATTTCTCAAACCAGAAGAAAGAGAATGGTAATAAACATAAGTTAATGCCACCAGCCTGATGCCTTGGTATTTGAAGAGGGAAGATGCAGAAGGGATGATTGTATTCAAGGTTGGAAACAGTGTATAAAACCTTACATTCCCATGCTCTGCTGAATTAGGTGTGAAGTGGCCCCATCTCTCTCAGGACTAATTTAGCAATAAGTCTCACAATTTTTTAAATATGCATACAATTTGACTCACTCACTTACCTCCTTGATATTTAATCTGAATGTCTAATTGAAAGAGTGTGCAAACTTAATATGTTCAGGAGATAGTACATCAGTTACTTGAGGTTTTATCTATAGTACCACATGGTTCCCCCCCCCCCCAAATATATCTGTACCTTAGGGGACATATATCTGAGCCCCACCAGGAATGGCCCTGAATATTCCCCAGCAACAGTGGAGTGGACTGGACATCCCAGAACTGCAGGGCTTGAGCACCAATTCCTCTTCAGGCCTGAGAGCCTGAACTTCCAACATGACTCAGTGAGGCTGCCTGAGCACCACTTGGAAGCACCCCCACCACCAAAATTTAAAAAAAAATCCATGTATCCATATGTGTTCAAGGATGCCTATTGCAATTTGGTGGTGGTGGTTGCAGGAGGTGGGGGGAGATGTTCATAACAAAAACTAGAAACAACAAAAATATGCAGCAAAATATGATTGGTCAAAAACTTGTGTCCCATGGAAGCTGGAGTGATAGTACAGTGGGTAGGGTGTTTACTTTACACACGGCCAACCCAAGTTCAATCTCCAGCATCCCATATAGTCCCCTAGCACAGACACAGTAATTCCTGAGTGCAGAGCCAGGAGTAACCCCTGAGCATAGTACGGTGTGATTCAAAAAGAAAAAAAAAATTAAAATATCATGAACTGGAGTGACAGTACAGTGGAGAGGGCATTTGCCTTGCAGGCAGCTGACCTGGGTTCAATCCTGCCACCCCATATAGTCCCTAGAGCACCACCAAGAGCAATTCTTGAGTGTGGAGGCAGGAGTCACCCTTGAGTATCACAGAGTGTGGGCCAAAAAACAAAAAGCAAACAAAAAGATAGAAAAAAAAATATGTACAATCTATATGGTAGAGTTCTATGTAACTATTTATACACAGACATACACAGACATTTTTATCAAAGCAGTTTAGCAAGAAAAGATTTGTATTGTATGCATTTCTGTGTGCATATATATTTGTATTATATGTATATTTTGTATTACACAATACATATACCTGTAGAAACCATAAGATACATTTTATCTGGGAATCCAAAACAGGAAGCACCTCCACATCAGAAGATCTAACATCTTTAGAATTTGTATTCTGAGAGGGCTCTTTTATAGTTAGCTTCTATAAAAACCTGTTTCTATAATCATCAGAGACAAGTCCCCAGTGCCAGAAGCTGATGAGCAGCCTGGGGGTCACAGAGCTGCTTGGATGGGGCAGGAGGGGGGATGGAGGAGGAGAGCAGGTCTTTCCCAGGAGACAGAAGTGAGCTGGCACACACCAGCAGGCCCCTTGGCTGGGGTATTCATTCCGGGACAAAGGTCACTTTCCACCAACTGCAGGTCTCCAGACACCCAGAATGAAAGGAAATAGCCAAAGAAAAGCATCACCAAGACAAAGTGCTTTTCCAAAGAACAATTGTGTCTCAGAAGTGATCACCACACATTTTGATACTAGTGATTTTTGTCATAGCCCTCTCTGTCGATCTGGAAGTATTTCCTGATTTTGAAAAATGTAATACATCCTTTATTACTATAGAATTATTTTGAAATAGGCTTTGCTAATTCTGACAATGTGAGCATTCAAAGAGAAACTATAGCATTGCATTGACATCACTAAATATGTAGGTTTTATGTAAGTTCTTTTTCCATCTTCAGATCAAAAGAGACATTTTCCACTGTCTGATATTTGTAATCCATACTTCAGTACATTCCCTGAAATAAAATTATATTAAAGTTTTTTACATTTAATTATTTCTTACCACATACGGCAAACTATGTCTTCCAGACTAATGCACTTTCCCATCATTGTGCTTCTATGAAGTTAAGAATCTAAATCCCAGAAATATTGTTCATGTAAAATAAGTCAGATTCTGACTCTTCTAGGTATCTAATCTGTGTGTGTGAAAATATTAGCAGGCGTTGTCTGTGGGAGGGTTAGATTATTTGGGATTATGGATTTAAATGCTATTTTTCTTTTCTGATTTGCCAGCATTTCCTTAATTTTCAACCCCGATACTCAGTAACTTTAACTTGTTAATTTTGATTGACAAACTCTCAATTTCTTAATTACTTTCTCAATTTTCACATACATGAGTTTAGGTCCTACTTCTCTCACTTCTTCCTCTTTGTGTAAAGAACATAATCCTTTTCAGGTGTGTCCCTGGAACTTGCCAGAGCCCAGCCACTGGAGGTGCCACTACTAATCCCTTCCCCCTCCTGCCACCTCCCCCATATCCAGGACCCTTCTCTCTGCCCCTGCAGAGTCCACGGTGCCCCCTGAACCCCCTCCTGTCTGCCCCATACTTCCTTGACTCCCTACTGATCCAGGAAACCTGTGGAGCCCTTCCACTTCTAACCACCTATTTTCCACTTGGCTGAAAAATTCTGCAAGGCTTGTCCTTCTTGGGTCCTGGTCAGAGGCAAGGGGAGAGCTTTCTGTGTCCTTCTCTCTCTAATTCATCAAGTACTGCTAGACTTGCCACCATTCCAGCTTGGAAAGTCAGGGTGAAGCAAGGAGCAGGGGGCAAAGGGTTCTTCTTCCCCCAGATCAATAACTGTATAATCAAAAAATAAATGAGTGAGCGGGTGGTGTGAGCTCTCTCCCGCCATGTGCACTCAGTGGCCATGAACTCAGTGGCCATGAGGTGGGGAAACCTCAGCCTGCAGACACTGCCAACAGACACATGAAGGAGGGAACAGCCGCCAGGCTGGTTGGTGATCAGCTGCAGATTATTCCAATCTTGTCTCCCTCTGTCCCCTTCCAGTCTTACTCACTCCCGTATTCCTCCTGTCCCCCATGCTAGTCTCCCTGTGCTCCATCTCACAGCCTTAGTCCAGAACCCAACTTCCAAGCATTGTGGGTAGCAACTACACCTGGGTCAAATAGCACAGTCAACATATGTAAAGCCCGTTTCTTCCTTCTGGGGAAGCTCTTCGAAGACAAAGATCTCCTCCTGCTAGGAAGTTTGCAGAAGGGCGGAATTTTATCTGAGGACATACTTCTCTTTTCCTTAGTCCACAAACGATCATCTTAGATTTACTTACTTCTTAATAATATTTATAGTCATTTTGTATGGACATTGTAAGAGACATATTAATCTTATAGGGTGGCTCTCACGGAAACATCTTGCTATAGACCCCAGACCATAGTTCTCAGGCCAGATGAGCCCTTTCTGACCCTAGCAGGTCCTTGTCCAGTCACTTCTCTTTGGGTCATCACAGAATTTGTCCACAACTGTCCTCTCAACTTATAATTAAGTATTGTGGCATTTGACCTGTCCCGTTTCTATGCCAGGGTAGCTCACAGTCCCTGGGTCCATCCAGTCCCTTCGTCAGGACCCTGTTTCTGGAGTGCTAGGAACTAAGGGCAACTG
This sequence comes from Sorex fumeus, assembly GCF_029834395.1. Lineage (NCBI taxonomy): Eukaryota > Metazoa > Chordata > Mammalia > Eulipotyphla > Soricidae > Sorex > Sorex fumeus. The sequence continues at coordinate 53,415,909 of NW_026606104.1, forward strand.
AGGCTTAACTTGAGTAAATATCAGAGATGCTCAGGGGTAAACATTATTCTGAGTCAAGTAACTCCTAAATTACAAAAGCATAGCATTAACTGTCTTACCGTTTCTATACAAAAAGGACACTACTCTGAAGTAAACTGTGCAAAGGACATAATGGAAAGAGAAAAGTGATATTTCACTTACAAATGCAAATCCAGAGATCTCTGAAGAATTTGACTTTACAAGTGATAATAGGGTCTGATTTGGGATATAGGTGATTAACTGGTTGGGGAAGAGAGCACAGAGAAGAAGTTAAAGATAAACACAGAGGAATGGGAGCACCTCCGGAGCACTATGATGGGTATAACCCAATAAACCTAAGCTCCTTGCAGCAAGGGAGAAAGGACAAACCAATGTTATCCTACAAATAACACTTGTTTTTTTTCTTTTGCTCTGTTTCATTCCCCTTCTGCACCACCCTTCATACACACACACACACACACACACACACACACACACCACCACCACCACCACCACCTCACTCCAGCAGGTTCTATCTACTTGGAAGGAGTTTTCCCGGAAAGAATTCACTGACTCTGATCAATTTTATTTGCTTCTAAGCCTTTCTTTTGCCTTTGAAAATATAACCTCAATAATTTAACTTTTTTTGTTCTCAAGTTACATGCTGTATCACCTGTGCTTTTATATCTGAACTGATGTAAGTGAGTAAATTAAGCAACACAGAAGAATCCCTTCTCTTTCTACTTTTCTCTTAATCAATCATTGTATAATTATTGTGATGAAGACAGTAAGTATAAATGGTGGTAAGGAAAAGCATCCCATGGTAATGCTTTTTCTAAGTACCATGGGATTTTTTTTGCTGCTTTATATCCACACACTCTACTGATCCTCAAAACAACTTTTAAAGGAGCTGCTACCAGTAATCCCACTTGTCTATGGGAAAATCGAGTCAAAGAGACTCTGTAACCTTCCCAAGGTCCCACAACCTATTAGTACCAAAACCAGGAGTCTGCAGAGTCTGAATCTGGAGACACTGCAATTGAGCTTAGTAAAGATGGATGTGTCAGTGGGAAGGGAAGCCATTCAACTCAGCTAGCAGATTCAAACCTTCTTCCCATCTTCTGACTTCAAGACTTAGATATTTTTCTTTTCAATATCACTTTGAGACTCAAAAAAATGCTTTGCGAACCCTCCATGATATTGAAGCTAATGGTATCTTCAAAGACGTCATGCCACTGGCCAAGCAAGTGAAAACAGAGATAGATAAATGGGACTATCTTAAACTAAGAAGCTTCTGCACCTCAAAAGAAACAGTAACCAAAATACAAAGACAGTCTACAGAATGGGGAAGAATATTCGCCGAATACACATCCGACAAGGGGTTGATATCAAGGATATACAAAGTACTGGTTGAACTCCACAAGAAGAAAACATCCAACCCCATAAAAAAAAAATGAGGCGACAAAATCAACAGAAACTTTCTCAAAGAAGAAATCCAAATGGCTAAAAGGCACATGAGAAAATAAATGCTCTACATCATTAATCATCAGGGAAATGCAGATCAAAACAACAATGAGATATCATTTCACACCACAGAGACTGGCACCCATCCAAAAGAACAAAAGCAATCAGTGCTGGTGCGGATGTGACGAAAAAGGGACCCTCCTTCACTGCTCCTGGGAATGCCGACTGGTTCAGCCCTTCTGGAAAACAGTATGCACGATTCTCAAAAAATTAGAAACTGAGCTCCCATTTGACCCAGCAATACCACTCCTGGGAATATATCCCAGAGAGGCAAAAAAGTATAGTCAAAGTGACATCTGCACTTGTTTGTTCATTGCAGCACTCTACAATAGCCAGAAGCTGGAAAAAAACCTGAGTGCCCAAGAACAGATGACTGGTTAAAGAAACTTTGGTACATCTATACAATGGAGTACTATGTAGCTGTTAGAGAAGATGAAGTCATGAAACTTACATACAAGTGGTACTACATGGAAAGCATCATGTTAAGCGAAATGACTGAGAAAGAGAGGGGTAGACATAGAAAGATTGCATTCATCTGGGGAACATAAAGTAACAAAATAGGAGACTAACACCCAAGAGTGGCCGAGATTAGTACCAGGAGTTTTGCTCCATGGCTTGGAGGCCAGCCACACATTCTAGGGGAAAAGGGAGCTCAGATAGAGAAGGGAGCACCAAATAAAGGGTGTTGGGAGGATCCTCCCAGGATGGGAGAAGCATGCTGAAAGTAGACTATAGACCAAACACGATTGCCATTCAATGCCTCTTTTGCAAACCACAACACCCATAAGGAGAGAGAGAACAAAAGGGAATACCCTGCCACAGAGGCAGGGTGGGATGGTGGGGTTGGGGGGGTGGGAGGGATACTGGAACCCGTGGTGGTGGAAAATGGGCACTGGTGGAGGAATGGGTACTGGATCATTGTATAACTGAAACCCAAGCACAAAAATTTGTAAGTCTACAACTGTACCTCATGTTGTTTCACTAATAAAATTTTTTTTTAAAAAAATGCTTTGCCAGTCAAGGCCTGTGTAAGGCTCCCACTCTTTCCAGACAGAACATCTGGGGAAAGCTTAGCTCTGATCTCTGAGTCTCCTCCCTAGTGGTACTGTTATTGCCTGAGATTCTTAAAAGGCACCAGTGTCAAGAGTTGTCTTCAGTTTCAAAAGATAGCTGTTTCAGGACAAGATGAAAAGGGAGAGACTAAATGCATCACCAATGGGAAAATTCCCAGTGGACACTTCACTGGTGGCGCTAAGAATGAGTCAGCTTTCTAGAAGTGATTCCCAGATGCTCATGGACTGTATGAACATACGGTTATGTCCTCAATCAGGGACACAAGAAGCTGTTCTTGTCTGCTGCCTGAGCCTGTGCCCTCTTGGGGACGGTTTCTTCAAAGGGAGTCCCCCTAGTCAGCAGCCTGGAGGAGGACTTTCAAGCTTTAGGGGCAGGGTTGGAAAGCTTTTCATCAGAAGAGCAGAAAGGATCTGAATCGTGGTTCTTAGGAATGGAAAAGCCTGTATTTCAGGGCGCATGGTTTCTATTTACAAAACTCTCTGGGGCCAGAGCTATAGTACAGTGGATAGGGCATTTGCCTTGAACACAGTTGACCTGGATCCAGTCCCTGCCCCACATATGAACTCCCAAGCCCAACAGAGTAATCCCTGAGCACAGAGCAGGAGTGAACCCAGAGCACTGCTGGGAGTGGTTAAAAGATTTCTTTTTTTTTTAAGAAAACCTTTACGGGACTCTCATGCAAAAGGTGGGAAAGGTCTGTGGAGTCTAAAAAGAAGACCTAGAGCAAAGAAGAGAGAGAGAGAGAGAGAGACAGAGACAGAGACAGAGACAGAGACAGAGGCAGAGATTGGTAGGTACACTGACAGAGACAGAACATGAACCCAACTTAAGTAACTGAACAACTTGAGATTTTGAAATTTGAATAGCTGACTAGCAGTCCCCTGTCCCTCCAGCACAGCCAGATTCCTTCTCAATAAAATAAGAACAGTCAAAAATCTTCTAGAGTATATTTCTTGAAGGAATGAATCAGATCATCTGAGCAGAATGCTTAGACCTGGCATCTAAACGGGCTCTATACATGTCAGCTGTAGTAAGAACAGGGACGATTGCCATCACAGTCCCACAACTATTTTGTCAGAGATATTTATCTTTGGGATGTGCTGCCTTAGGGAGCAGCAAATACCTCACCCTGGACTCGAGTGATACAGGTTCAGAGACCCCCTGGCACAGATGGGTTGTCAGAGCCACTCTACCTTGAGATGCTGACCAAGGCAAAGACCTTCCTCAGGCCTTGGATTCTGCCTCTTTCTGAGGTCCCATCCTGGCCTCCAGGGATGCACACAGCAGCAATTATTTAGTCTTTCAGCTGCTGAAACAAACATTTCCCCGACTGGAACCCAAGAAGCAAGAGAAAAATCTTGCTCAAAGCTGAAGGTCAGAAAGTTAGAAGACAGCAAGTCTGGAAAAAGTGCCCTTCCTGGATCATCATTGTCACGTGTTGTTGACCACAATTCACAAGAGCTGCTGTTCATATCAGTTGCCAGTTCAGAAACCAAATGTTAAGTTTTCTCAGACCGTCTCCTTCTCTGTGCATTCTCCTGACCTGACATCCTGGACTTATCGATTTACTCGAGCGGGCCCAGTAACGTCTCCATTGGAGACTTTGTTGTTACTGTGTCTGGCATATCGAATACATCACGGGTAGCTTGCCGGGCTCTCCGAGAGGGGCGGAGGAATCGAACTCGGATTGGCCATGTTGGCTGCGTGCAAGGCAAATGCCCTACCCGCTGTGCTATCGCTCCAGCCTGGACTTATAGTGGTCTTGAATTGTTCTACAAACACTATAGGAATGTCATGGGTCAGAAACTAGTAGTTATGAGGAATTAAGACATAAACAAAATGTGGACCTTTCCAAAGAGCTCTGGAGAACAGCCCACTCTTTTGAATTCAAAGAAAGCAAGAATTTTTTTTTTCTGAGAGTAACCAGAAAAACCAACATGTTATTTCATCCACCTGCATGAAACTGGTCATTTGCTGAAACTAACTTCATTCCTCCTACCCTTTTCTGCCCTTGTACTGGTGTATATGTTGCCAATATATAATACACTGGACACAGAAGAAAATTAAAATGTCGGAGATAGGGGCTACTTGATTGCCTTAGACTCAAGGCCACAGTAGGCTTTAGTGTTCAAGTTTCACTGTTCCCAACCAGTAAATGGGCTGACCACACTGTGCCTTCTTGGGAAAACTCACCAACTGGTACTAGGTACTGGATGGTATCCTCTGTCGAGTTGGATACAAGGAAAAGCATAGAAACCCAAGCCTTGCATGCTCATTTCCTCCTCTGAAGTGCACCCATAACTTATTCCCTCCCTGCTGTGAGCAAAAGTGCAATAAGCATGGTGTTCATTCTGTTGGGATACAGAATGAGGTTCTGGGACATGGGTGTGATCAGGCTGTGGTTAATAAGATTGACTATCTTAGTCTTCTCAGGCTGGTTCAATAAAACACTACAGGAGAAGTGACTTAAACGCCTGATACTTGCTGATCCTCATTCTGGAGACTGGAAAGTCCAAGATCAAGGTCCCTGTGGATTCATTCCTGGTAAGAGCTCTTTCTAGATTGCACAGTCCCCTTCTTGGGCACTCTTCTAGGGGAGGGAAGGAGAGGGGAGGGGAGGGGGTCTTCTCTCAGAGGCTCCAGCTCAATCATGGGGTTTCCATCCACATGGTCTCATGAAAATCTTACTTCTCAGAGGCCCCACCTCCTCATACCACCAAGGGGCAAGGCAACAAATCTATGAGTTTTGGGAAGACACGTGCATTCCACAACAGTGAACTCTGGATGGAAAGATACAACCTGCTGTCCAGCAGCCTCTGCTCAGTCACTTTCTAATGGGCAACCTTGCAACAAGGGTCTTTACCACTAGGCCTCCAGGATGTCCTTGGAGGAGTACAGGTAACAATGCCCAGCGTACTGTTGAGGGCTGTTGAGAGGGACAGGTGCTGGAGTGTAGAGAGACGGGACAGGTGTTGTTTATTGTGGTCATCAGTCCTTGTGGCCTCATCACACTCCTTTCCATGAGAGGGAGTGCAGCTTCTGAACCACCCTGCCTTAAAGACCTCACCCTGAGGTACAGTCATCTCTGTACAACTCAAAAAAGGGAAATAATTTTCTAGTCACAATGTCCAGTGGATCCTGTTTTACTAGGAATGCTGTGAACTCACTTAATCACTTAATCACTTAACTTCCCGTTAGTCGTCGATTTGCTCGAGCGGGCGCCAGTAACGTCTCCATTTGTCCCTGTCGCGTGCTAGTGTAGCCCAATGGCATCTCTTCGCTCCGGGAACATGGAGGGCCTCAAACCGATCGCTCATGATCTTGACAAAGAAGTCTGACCATCTGGTAGGTGGGCGGCCACGCGGTCTCTTGACATCCCGTGGAATCCAATCAGTAACAGCTCTAGTCCAACGGTCGTCTTTAAATCTCATTACGTGACCAGCCCATCTGATTTTCGACACCTTGGCATATGAGACAGCGTCCCTGATCCTTGATCGTCGACGGATGTCAGAACTCCGGATTCGTTCTCTCATTTGAGTGAAACGTGATATTCCAAGCATAGCTCTTTCTATTCTTCTTTGGGAGACCTGAATGGCGTTCTCATCTTGTTTGCGTAGGGCCCAGGTCTCTGAGGCATATGTTAATGCAGGAAGAACAGTGGAATCAAAGAGATGTGCCCGGAGCCGGAGGTTCTTCGTCCTCTTAGCTATTTCTTCGACGTTCTTGAAGGCGTTCCAAGCCGCTCTCTTCCTCCTGCGCAGCTCGGGTGCCAGGTCATTTGTCATGTTGACCTCTCGACCTAGGTACACATAACTGTTGCATTCGGAGATGGTCGTTCCATTGAGAGTGAATGGGGCGTCAGGAACAAGGCTGTTTCTCATAAACATTGTCTTCGTAAGATTCAGCTGTAGTCCTACCTTTTTCCACACTCACGGTCAAAGTCGGCCAGCATTTGTGCCGCTTGGCTGATGTTTGGTGTTATTAAAACAATGTCATCAGCAAAGCGGAGGTGGTGTAGTTGCCGACCATCTATCTTCACTCCCATTCCTTCCCATTCCAGTCGTCGCATGATGTTCTCGAGGGTGGCACTGAAGAGTTTTGGTGAAATGGTATCACCCTGCCGCACCCCTCTCTTGACATCAACGATCACTTCTTTGTAGAATGGTGAGATCCTGGTAGTGAATCCGCAATACAGCTCACGGAGGATCCTGATGTATTGGGCTTGAATGCCCTGATTGGCTAGGGCTTCAATGACCGCTTCCGTCTCAACAGAATCAAAGGCCGCTGTGAACTCACAAAGACTAAATCAACGGCCCAGTTATGGCAGACTCTCCACATCTTTGCTCCAATCTCTAAACTTTATGTGAGGCTCAAGGAAGGCTTTCTATCACTCTAGACTAAAGCATTTTCTCTTTCTGTCATGTGATCTACCACACTACACACACACACAAAGATACACAAGCATACATGCACACATGTGTTTACACTCACACACATGCCAGAGCTCATCTCAACTTAGTTGTTTTTCAAGTACAGAGAGAATTTAGAAACAATTTCTTAAAAGTTAAAAGAAAGAAATAAAGAAAAATCTTGTATCCTGCTCAGAATGGATTTTTTCAAAAATCTTGGAGTCAAGCTTCCTCTTCCCCTGAGAGATGATGATGGTTTCTCTTCTCTCTCAGTGTGTGTGTGTGCATGAAATATCTAATGTGAAACATCTTGCTGCTGCTCACGGACATCTGGCTCTTCCCAGGCACAGAGAACATTGCATTTCCTGGTGGCTGGATGTAGCCAGGTAGCCAGTATTAGCCAGGAGCAGTGAGCACAGGTGCCACATGCTATTTCTGGTTACTTAGCTGCCCTGTTAAGTTCTCTGATCACTCTCTTATGGTGGTATTAGCCACAACCAATGTGGTGGCTGTTGACCCCCGAGCCACGTGTTGGGGAAAAATAAAGCAACCTGAATTTTGTAAGAGATAAGAATCCCAGCACTGTTCCTGCAGCTTAAACTGACACATCTGAAAAAAAATTCAAGCCCATTGTCCTGATGTTGTGCTACACCCTAAGGAACATAGCTGGCCAGAGATGGAGACCAATTCAAGGAAGACCGAAAACATCCAAAAGTCCACAGTGTCGGCTTTAGGGGCCTGGCTTGCAGAGAAGACCCCGCTTCCCCGAGAACTGATTTAGCCTTTGCATTAAACATCAGGCTGCTTCCTCTACCGCATGGCAGGTTTTCATCTCCTCTGAATAATTTTTTAGCAACTTGAGAAACTGCAATCCAAACATATAGTATTTTTGGCTGGAAATTAAAACACGTCACTTTTAAAACATAAGCAGCATGCCCTGAATGTTTATGGTAAAAAGCTCACTCCTGGCCAGACTGCCAAGCTCACAGTACCGAGAGGCAGACCCTGGAGCACGCTACAGTTTGCTTCCAGTCTGTCCTTCCTACACAGTGCAGCGCCTGTGAATCATTGCTCCTCTGGCACATGGACGCCCTGGCTTGATGACTGCCTTCCTGGCAAAGAGCGACAGCCGAGAACTTCCCCTTGCTGTCAGGCGACAGCTGTGACCACGAGAGGCAGGTTTGTGTCCACAGCCACGCCGCCGGGGTGGTGCTCCCAAGCTGCCAGGCCAAAGAAACCCGCCATGATGTAAGGCTCCTGCGGGGAGCAACCTTGTCCCTTGGATCAGCACCCCTTTATCCTATTCATTCATTCATTCATTCATTCGTTACTGCTAGCAATAAAGCAGCTTCTTTGCAAGAGGGTCCAAGGGACCCCAGCCAAAGACAACATCACCCCCTATCTCTTAGGAATCTGTAATCCGGCCATGGATGCACTTTGCAATAGAAGCCAAAAGTAAAACACAATCCCTGCTGTGGCATGACAAGGGGGTGATGGGGGTGAGGGGTAGGGGGTCCACAAGCAGGAAAGGAGAGAAATGCACTATTACTCACCTTACACCTCTCCATTCCTCCCACAACTTAATGAGGTGGTAATTCTTGTATTAAATTTAAACTCTGAGCTTCAGAGATATTAAGGGAAGTTTTTCCAGGGTCTAGAAACAGTGGGAAGAGTTACATTTCACAGGCAAGTCTCATCAGACGCCCAAACCTGTGTCTATTGAGTAACTTCATCTCCTCAGCCCATGCCCCATTGTGTGAAAAGGAGATGGAATAAAAGCAGTGATCTTACGGAGCTGCTCTAAGGAGTAGACCAGAAAATGCAGCTCATCACTGGGCACCTGGTAAGTGCCCAGAACCATGACATACTGTCATGAGCACCTACTCATTTATGGTCATTTGTTCAGTATTTCACAGATACGATTCATAACTTCCTTATCAGGATAAGGAGAGTAAGGATCAAACAACTTAGGTATTTGCTCTAGGTCACCTAACTGATAATAAAATCTGGGTTAGGACAGAAGTCTGCCTGGCTTGAATGTCAATATTCTTTCTACCAGGCCAACCTGTCTTTTTTTTTTCTCTTTTTGGGTTATTCCTGGCTCTGCACTCAGGAATTACTCCTGGATGTGCTTGGGGGACCATATGGAGTGCTGGGAATCAAACCCAGGTCAGCCGTGTGCAAGACAAATGCCCTACCCACTGTACTATCACTTCAGCCCTGCCAAACTGTCTTTGAAAGATAATTCAAAAGATCAAAAGTCCTCAGAGAATGCACCAAATGCAGTGTTTGCATTGCCAGGGTATCCCACACTGTATCCCACCCCCTTACACCCCTTCTACCTAAGATCTTGAACAAACTTGGGACCTCTTTTATCTTTCTTTCCCCTAACCATCCAATGAAGATTCAGGGGATCCACTCCCTAAGACTGTTAGGGAGGCTTAAATGAAACAAAGCATCTGACGTATTTTGCAAGCTTCCTGGCACACAGGGGGTTGGGTCACCATGAACACATGTATTGTGGTGGTAATGATGATAATGGTTCTGGCCTCTTGACACAGCATATACCACACATCCAAGAGAACTGCCACCATAAAGGGGGAGGGGGTGGTATTTATTCCAAAACTATTGTTTTGGCCAACACACATTTCTAGTTAAACAAAGAATGTTTGGGGGTTTGCAACAAGTGAGCGTAGAGAAACGATGATACCTACCAGAATTAGCACGCAAAGAAAATGCATTTTCAAGGCATTGCTTCTTTATGTGACTTCTTAAAATGTGGGTTGGCGACAAAGCCAGAATTCTCTTATCAAAATGAAATCTGTAGAATACAATTTTCAGCTCAAACAATGTGGTTTATACAAAGCGCCACCCTTTCAACTCAGATGAGGAAATATGAAACTGTTCTATAATGGATATATTGTTTGCACACAAAAAGCCATATGAATCTGTGTCTCATGCCAGGCCTCATTTGACATCTTCAGTAAAAGGGGGGAAACTTGCCTTTCACCAGAGAAAACCCCCGAAGGAGACCTCAGGGCCGCCCTCGTTGTCCTTTGCTCCTCAGCTGGCACGCCTACCCCTTTACTCACTGCAACACTGGGTCTTGCGGATTCAGAGACCTGCCATTTACCACTCTAAGTTCTTGTCACTAAGCTGAGATGACTGCAGATTTGTGCCCTCACAAACGAATCCAGTTTCATAGAAATGTGCTGAGCATCCCTTAGATACTCAGTGCAGTTTAAGGCACTGTGAACAGGCCTGGAAAGGTGGAGACAAGCCGTCCTGACCAAAACACTCAACCCTGACACTGTGACACCAAGGCAAGTCCAGGAATCAAGGCAATCTGGATGGTCACAGGACAGCCAGGCATGAGGTCCACAAGCAGTCTTCCCCCCATGGCTGCGGAGAGTGAAAAAGCCAGAGAAAACCAAGATAACAAACAAGCTTCCGTCTTCATCAGGAGCAGAACATGCCTGCTTTAGGAACTTGGTGGGTTGAGAGAAACAAAGAGCTTCTGCTTTGAAGAATTGGGGGAAGGTCTTTAAAGAATGGTCAGATCCAGCACATGGTGGTGCTCTGTCTGTGGGGACCCAGAAACAAACCCACAGAATCTGCTGCTCTGGGGTTTCTCACCTGCTCCTTCACGTGGGGCCACAGTGGGCCACTTGATGTGGGGACTGCCAACATGCAGCTCTCACTCCCTTGGGGTTCCTGGGTTTCCCGTGAGAATTCTGCCTGCACGAGGGCTTAGTGGGAAGAAAACTCACCTTCAAGGAGGGATAAGGGGCTTCATCACCCACCTAACTGCCCAGGCTTGGTCTCCCCTGAAAGGTATCCCCACAGGGGTGACTGTGGGAAGGTTCCAGCTAGGTTGAGACCAAAAAGCAAAAGTCTTACAAGAGGAGAAACAGTGGTACTGAAGCCTGAAGCTGGGATGATTTGGGGGAGTTTCATAGAACCAGAGATTGGTCTGAATAACAGAGAAGAGAGCAAAAGAGCTGGGGCGGGAGCAGGGACAGGAGGTCAGGCAGGTCCCCTGAGGTCTGGAGGGGTTTGGAGTTTATTCTGAAGCCATCTGAGAATCATAACAAACAAATGAGGGTGAGATGATTCATTTATTTATGCATCCCCCTGACTGGAATGCTGCTGAGTGGGGGAGAATCCAGTTAGGGTCAAGATAGACAGCAAGCAGGGAAGGGAAAGGTGAGAGCCAAAGCAGCAGAGAATTCTGAAACATAACCAAGGTGAAGGAGAGAAGAATCGAGAATATTGCTCATGTCAATGGATTAAGCAGAAGCAAACAGTGCCTAAAAGGCCTAGCCATGACAGAGATCAAACCGAAGGCCTTCCACATATGAGTCCTGTGCTCCAGTACTTGGTGCTGCCTCAGATAACGCTTCAGATAATGCTTCTCAACGAGTAACAGTGGAGAATTCAGGTACTGGGGGCAAGTCAGAGCAGATCATGTTTTGATAAAAAAAATAAGTAAATAAAACAGTTTTATTTTGAGCAGGTAAGGCGTGAGATGTGCATGATGAATCCAATCAGGGGCTTTGGGCAAGGTACAGTACATGATACTGAGGCAATGTGCCCAAAAGGGTCATAGGTACAGGTTTTGCTGTCTTTAGCACACTGATGATATTTAAAGCCTGGGGAGAGATTGTGTCCTCAGGAGACCAAAAGGATAAAAAGTGCTACAAAGGCTGGACCTTAGGGGACCGCTCCACTGGGGAGTCAGGTTCTTTAGAGGAAGGAGGGAGGGAAGGAAGGATGGAAGGAAGGAAGGAAGGAAGGAAGGAAGGAAGGAAGGAAGGAAGGAAGGAGGGAGGGAGGGAGGGAGGGAGGGAAGGAAGGAAGGAAGGAAGGAAGGAAGGAAGGAAGGAAGGAAGGAAGGATGGATCCTGGGGCCTCTGCTCCTTCCCCCTTCACATGGCCCAGTGCAGTGCAGGAGAGAGCACTGAGGGCAAAACCGAACCTGTAAGACCATTTTTAGTTGAATTTGAATACTGTCTGTACATAATTAAAAACATTTGGCCCCAAAGATTAATAACTCCTTCTACATCTTCCTTTGACAGGCGCTCTGATTTGCCGGGCGGGCCGGGCGGGGCGGGAGCTTGCTGAGTTGATTAACACCTCCACGTTGCTTTGAGCAAAGTGTGGGGCGGCGACAGAAAATGCCACATTGCAGATGCCTGACTTGGGGATGGGACTCTGACTTCACGCCTCCCGATCGAGGCAGAGACTCACTTCTGACGGAGGGAAAGTATTACAAAAATATATATGTAACACATATTCTATTCCTGATTTAGGTCTATAATCTTATGAGCCAGACTGTAATGAATAAAGTTATAATTAGCTGCAGATGAAGAACACGCAGCCGTGTTTTCTAGGGTGCACTTTGGGGCTCCGATCCAATCTGCACATTTACAAGCTGTGCTATTTGCATCGACTTCCACGGACTCCACTCAGAGACAGAAGAGGCTGCATTATTGATGGCAGTGCACGCATCTTGCTTATCTCTCTACTACACCCTGTGGGGTGTGGAAGTGCAGGAGGAGGGAACAGCCAGGAAATCCGGAAAACACTACCCCATCCGCACAGAATAGTTCCCCAAATAGCAGCATCCATGTCTAGTCTATGCCAGAAAGTCTCTAGCATTTCCCCCCAATTAGATCTACAGGCTCAGCCTGAACAGACATAAATTAAGAAGAATCTCTGGGGCAGGGCTGTGTGACCTTAGAAAAGTCACTTATCCTCGAGGGGTTTGGGTTTTCCATCTGCAAAAGGAAAGGTTGAGGTTTCAACATCTCTCGTGGCCTTCTCAGCTTCAGTGTCTTGAGGATCAAAAAGATAAGCAAATAGGAAGTCCCCAAGCAAACTCTTTCAGTATAAGGACCTGTCCCCAGACCAAGCAGCCAACTCTCCATACACTTTCTCTGGTTTTGATGTGAGACACACAACAGTGCACTGGTGTTTGGCTTCTCCACTGAAAAGGTTCTGGTTGACAGTGTTTATCTATTTCTACAGTATCAGTACCCACACCATGCTGGATTTCAACCTGCCAACAAGGTATCCCTAAACACAGTTTGGAAAGATCAGTGTATGATCAGTCCTCATAGGCCAGCAGCCCTGCAGACCACCAGACCCCACTCATAGTCTGTGTCATGGAGAAGTTACTATCTCTCCTCTCCTCTCCCTGGTGAAAAGGTTTCCCATAGAGGCTGGCAGCTGAAGAGAACAAATTTGAGCCTTTAGATTGTGCTCTGTCATGGAGCTTTTGCAGTTATGATGGCAAAATTAAGGGCATGAGTCCATGCCAGACAGTCAAGTTTCAAAACTCTGACCCATGCCACTTACTAGCTGGATGATTCAGTCAAGGAAGCAACTTGTTTATGATAGCTCCAAAGTGGGGATAATAAACATAGGTACTTCGTTGGTGTGTCAGTCAACATGCAGTCAGAACAAAGCAGGGTCTGCTGAGTAGCATAGATGGAACTTGGATCCTATCAAAGCAGTGGCCTTGTAAGAACAAAGCACAGAGCCTTCTCTACTGCAGATTGAGGACACAGTGACCAGGAGGCCATCTGCTGGGCAGAGAGCAAGTCCTCACCAGAATCAGTCATGCCAACACCAAATCTCTACTTCCCAAGCCCAGAACTGAGGACCCCAACTCTGTCATCTAAGGCATGTGATCTATTGTTATAGGTTTGTTATAGGATTGAGTAACATGAACCTAGTATGTGGAAACCACTCAACCAATATTAGCTGTTGTCATGTGTTTGTTTTTTTTGTTTTGTTTTGTTTTTGCTTTTTGGGTCACACCCGGCGATGCTCAGGGGTTACTCCTGGCTCATGCACTCAGGAATCACTCCTGGCAGTGCTTGGGGGACCATATGGGATGCTGGGAATCGAACCTGTGTCGACCATGTTGACTGCGTGCAAGGCAAACACCCTACCCGCTGTGCTATTGCTCCAGTCCCATGTGTTTGTTTTTAAGTGATCATCAATTTGTGTTAGAACCAAAGGAAGAGAAAAGTAACTTGAACACAACGCCTTTAATTTGGCTTTCTTACAGATACCTAAGTCTTATCCTGGACCAACGAATGTCTGGTCCAATGATCATTTTAATATCCTAGAGGTTCGGCTCTCAAAATTTTGTGATGTTCTCTAAGTTTGGAGTTAGGAATCCAGGGAGCATCATTTTGGAGAGCATTAATTTCATTCCCTTTTATTTTTACTTATTTATTTATTTTTTTATTGGGGAGGCAACATCCATCAGCATTCAAGGACTAATCCTGGTATGGTATTAAGGGCAGCTCCTGGCACACTGCTCAGGATACTACATGGTATCAGGGATTGAGCTTGGGGCTCCCACATGCAAAACCTCTACTCAAACCCTCTGAGCCCTCATTCCTTTTTTTCTGAGCCCATGATTTGGCAACTGCACCTATGAAAGGACCTGAATAGTTCCTGTTCCTCCTGCTCCTCTTACCTGCAGTTTCAGGATGTCCCATTGCCCATACTGAGAGTTAAACTCTGAATCTCAGTCCTTCCTGTCCCCAGATAAACTCTCCTGCTTAGCCTGCAGCAAATTGATGTGACCACTTTCCCTCTTAACCCTGCTCACTTCCAGAACTCCACAGGAGCTTTGGAGAGGAAAAGAGAAGATTGACTGCAAGGGTCAGTAAGGAAGGAATGTCCTTCTTTCTAAGCATCGCCTGGAGGACAATGTAGTTACATGTCTTATGTCCAGCCCAACTCTGAAGGATTCTCCCAACAATCCTGAGATAGTCTGCAGAATTACCACAATTCCCAGCAATTCTTCTCCTGGAAACATCTCAACGAATAGAAAACAGTCACTTCAATCCGTGCACATGAATTTATATTGAAGCACTATTCCCAATCATTAAATGGTAGGATTACTGTGATGTTCCTCCAAGCATGTCCAAGCAAACAAAAAATGACATGCTCATTCCTGAATCTTCAGTGGTAAGGTGCTGATCCAAGGAAAGATGAACCTGCAAAACTTATGAGCCTGCTACTTATGTCATGAAGTAGCCACACGACTGCCCTGTCTGCCATCAGGCATCATATGGTCCCATTCACTGGAAACAAATACCCACCACAGTCCAGTCAGGGGGGCAGAAAGAAGCTTGGTGGCCATGAGGAAGTCAGAGGCATAGTTTCTTTGAGGGTGACAGAGGTGTGCGGAACTGGACAGAGTTGAATGTCATTTGAATGTCACTTTTCTGTGTACCACAAATGGTTACTTTCATGTTCTATAAACTTAACTGTTTTGTGTGTGTGTGTGTGTGTGTGTGTGTGTGTGTGTGTGTGTGCAATTCTATACTCTGGATCTTTTTCAATTTTATTTCCTTATTTTGGGGGAAAAATGATTTCAGTTATTTAAAAGAAACAGCATTCCTGGAAGCAGGGGTCAGGGAGATAAGGCCCAATCACAAGGTCCCCCGAGCATTGGCAGGTATAATCCTGACAGCCCCAAGCATTGCTGGGTGGCCCTGGTGGCCCTGAGCACTAGAGGACCTGAGAGCACTATATGCTCAGGCCCAGCAGCAAGCCACTATTCCAGGTGGCCAATTGACACCTGGAGTAGAGCACTGGGATTTGAGCACTGCTTAGGAGGCTTCCCCAAAAGAGGTAGAATCTGGGAGTGATCCCAGTTTCTTTTCCTAATCTCCAAGTGCCCGGCCTGAGGGAGGGAGGTGAGGAACTGCCCTATTTGCCCAGAGTGGTGGGTCTCTTACTGACTCATCTCTTATGGTTCATTTTCCAAGCATAGTTCCACTTGTTTTGGGTTTCTTACATATCTCTCAACAGCTCAACATTTACACACATATGAAACATACTATTGAGCTATAATTCCCATTTTACAGGTGGAGAAACTGAGATTCTGAGGAACCTGTGTTGGAAGTCAAGTCTACCTGACTCTGGAATCTCAGAGTCAGGTCACCAGGGTTCCCGGAGGCTGCTCCCCTGTCTGTGAAATAATAACAGGGCCCTTAGGGGCTCTGGCTTCTCCATCAATTAGAGGAATCCTCTCCATTGCATTCTCTGGTTCTGCGGTCTTCTCTAGGATGCCCCAACTTCTGATTGAGCAGGCTGGAACCCAGCAGGGGGTTCTCCTGCTGGTGATCCACATGGCCTGGACAAGTCTCCTCTCCTCGTGGGGCCTGCTTGCATCTGCCTGAGAGAGGAGGGGGGATTCCAACTTCGAAATGTCGATGATTCTCCCTCAACACCCTAACATTTGCCAAGGAACTTGGCAACGTTGTGCGAGCGAGGTGTCCTAAAGGTTGTGCATGAATCAGATCCTTGTTATGAAACCACATGCGTGCAAAGCAGAGCGTGGTGGAGAAGGGTGGGGGGGGGGGTGGGCTCGAGCTCCCCAGGAACATGTGTGTGTTTCTAGAAATCAGGAAGGAAGACGGGGGGAAGGAGAGAAGGAGGGAGACAGAAAGAAAGGAAGGAAGGGAGAGGGGTGAAGGATTGGACAGGGAGTTAAAAAAAAGGGGTGTCTACTGGACTCAGAGTTGAAAGTTTGAGTTCATTTATGAGCTACATGACCTCAGTCATACAGCCCATCAACGTCTCTCAATTTAAATCCTCTTTCTCTCTCTCTCTCTCTCTCTCTCTCTCTCTCTCTCTCTCTCTCTCTCTCTCTCTCTCACCCTCTCTCTAGGTGGGGTTGGGTGAACATACTCTGCAGTGCTTGGAGCTTACTCCTGGCTCTATGCTCAGGGATCACTCCTGGCAGGGCTTAAAGGACCATCTGGGCTGCCAAGGAGGGATCAAAACCGGGTCAGATGCATGCAAAGCAAAAGTCCTACCTGCCTACTAGCTCTCTATCCCACAGAGTAAGTTTTGTTTTGCCAATCTCCACTTTACTGTAGCACTATAGCACCGGCCTCCCGTTGTTCATCGATTTTCTCGAGCGGGCACCAGTAACGTCTCCATTGTGAGACTTGTTGTTACTGTTTTTGGCATATTGAATACGTCGCGGGTAGCTTGCCAGGCTTTGCTGTGCAGGCGGAATACTCTCGGAAGCTTGGCGGGCTCTCCGAGAGGGACAGAGGAATAGAACCCAGGTCAGCCGCGTGCAAGGCAAACGCCCTACCCGCTATGCTATCGCTCCGGCTCCATTTTACAGATAAGGAAATTGCAGTGAAGGGCCTGAGCAATAGTATAGAAAATGTGTCCTGCACGTTGAGTCAGGGCTGCTTCCTGCTTATCCGCCTCGAATTTGGAGATGTCAAGTGAAGAGGAGGCAGAGGCAGGAATCCTGCCCAGGCTCTCCCTGACTCTAACTGCAGTTGCTTGTGGTGTTTTGAAACAGACAAGGATCCCACAGTCCCTGGCGCCCCGGCCCACCCTGTGACCCCAGAGGCGCACCCCAACACTTTGTATGCAGGCACAATGAGCTCTGGGTGAGCAAGGGTGCAGCTTCTTCGGGAGAGGGCAGATGCAGTTAACCCTTTCAGCCCACCCAGTGGATACGCTTTCTCTTCCTGTTGCCGGACTTGAAGGAGTTGCTCTGTCACTTGCAGTCCTGCTGGCACTGGGCGGGGGTCATTGGCCACACATACTGGCCCTGTCACCAGCCTCTGCTGCCTGCCCTCCCCAACCTGCCTGCACATTTAGAACTTGGGGGAACATGTCTGGAGCTCATCCTGCACTCAGTTCCCTCCCCAGCAGGCCATTTCATGTGTGTCACACATCCGACACACGTTTTACTGGTATCAATGGGTGGTTTCAAACAAAGGGGGGGTCCACACTTTAGGCCCATGGATGGCCCCCAGCCATGCTGTGTCCAGGGCCTCCGCCCCCTGATTCTGATCTGTGCTTCCCCCGTTTTCTGAAGTCCTTCCTCAGCATCACTCGAGGTCTCTGTCCTGGAAGTATCGACCCCCGGTGACTCTCCTCAGCTCAGAGCTGGGGTCTGGCTATTACGATCAGGACCCAACTCCCCCTTTCCCTTCTCTGCCAGCAACCCACTCCCCTTCCAGCCCTTTCCTGCCATTCCTTTACACCCTAGACTCCAGTCTCAGGTCCCATTGAAGAAATAATGACATTTTCTTCCTGCATCAGGGGACTCTGTCTGGCCAATAAATAGTCACTAGTCACCTCAACCCTGGAACAGCAGCATGGGGGTGGGGAGGATCCCTGCCTGTCCATTAAACCAGCAGCCATAGGATCCTAGAAATGAGAGTGGGGACAAGCAGCGCAGGCCCAAGGGGGTGCCTAGGGGATGGCTGGGGAGGGACCGTGGAGACCCTTTCACCCTCTCTACCCTGTCATTCCCCACTCCAACTGGCCCAAAGAGCTCCCCTCAGCCTGTGGCCTCCTTCCCAACTCCAAGAGCTCTTGCTTTTCTCTCTTTCCTCCAATTTTTCTGTAACCCTGACCCAACTCTCTGCTCCCTCTCCTGGACTCCTCCCTCCTCCCTCCCACCTCACTCTCTCCTCCTTGCCTACTCCCCTCCCCTCCCCTCTCATCCATTCCTCTCCTCTCCTCTCCTCTCCTCT
Source organism: Sorex fumeus (assembly GCF_029834395.1). NCBI lineage: Eukaryota > Metazoa > Chordata > Mammalia > Eulipotyphla > Soricidae > Sorex > Sorex fumeus. The sequence goes on from NW_026606104.1 coordinate 53,434,459, forward strand.
CCTCTCCTCTCCTCTCCTCTCCTCTCCTCTCCTCTCCTCTCCTCTCCTCTCCTCTCCTCTCCTCTCCTCTCCTCTCCTCTCCTCTCCTCTCCTCTCCTCTCCTCTCCTCTCCTCTCCGTCTGCCCTCTCTTCCTTCTCCCTTTCTTCTCAATCTTCCTCCCTTTGCCTTGGCCCGTCCATTTCCTCTCTCCATCTATTAGAAGGAATGAAGCAAACTGCAGGTTTCCCAAGAGAAGCTTCTCTCCCCTTAGCTCCTGCCTCCCTTACAGCTGGGGGCACGGTCCCTGGACCATCACTTTGCTCTGCCTGGAAAGCCACCAGAATGACAAATCTTTGGACAAATTACTGATTTCTCATCTAATTTACATCCAATTAGTGTGAGTGAAATGAATCATGTGGTCAGCCCCTCAGGGGAAACATTGAGATAACAAATGCCCAGGGCTTCTTTCCTGGGGAGCTGACGGGCCCTGGGGGAGTCTGTGATTTACCCCTCGGGTCAGAGGCCCCCTCCCTTCCCCCAGGCAGGTTAGGGAACCCATACATCAGCAGCCCCCTCCCTGCAGGGGACAGGCTGGAGGGAGTTTCTGCTGGTAAAGAATGGCTGAGTGAGGGCCAGATCTCGCACAGGAAACCAGCTGGGGAGACCCAACCAGGGCAGAATGCAGAAGGGAGCTGGGGGACAAAAGCCCACCCTTGGACTGCAGCATCTATGCTCAGATGGCCAGCAACCCCGGGGACCTTGGGAGGCAGGCGGTCTGGGCTCCCACAGTGCAAACACTCCTGCCACTGCTCATCTCGACATCTGCCAGGCTTGTGCTCAGTGCCTTGCAGCCTGCCGGTGCTATTTCCGGTTGTGTGAGGTCACAGTTAGTGGTGCACGGGGGGTACTCCTGTCCCAGTGCATAGAGGTCATTTAGGGTGGTGCTCCGGGGACCCTGTGATGCTGAAACCGGGGTCTCCTACACACAAAGCATGCTTCCAGCCCATTGAGTGAGCTCTCTCTGACCCTTAGACATGTGGTTCATAGTCCTCAGAATGACACAGCTCAGGAGGCAGGTTCTACGGCATCCATCCACTTTACAGGGAGGGAAACTGGGACCGGGAAAGGGCTGGAAGGAGCCACTCTACAGGAAGATGAAGGGCTGAGAGTGGAACACTGCGTATCCTGTTCCACTCGTTTTGCAGAGAAGGAGACTGAGGTCTGGGAGTGAGGCCCCGGATAAGGTCACAGCACAGTCCTGGCATATCAGGAGTGTGCCTGCAATAGTCCCCTCCGTGGAAGGGTGGTGGGAAAGTTCCCTGGCGCCGAGCAGATGAGAGCGCCTCCCGCCTCCCAGAGAAACACAGCAAACCACCTTGCTGAACCCAGGTCACCCTTGCTTCTCTGCACTGAAGAGCAGCAGACGGGACTCAGAAATGTTTTTCTAAAACAAGAAAGATCACTCTCGGAAATCGTTTGAAGTGGGGAGACGGGGGCGCGGGCGGGGCGGGGTGGGGGGCAGGGGCTTCGTGTCTGAACAGTGCCGGAGCTGCATGTTTGGGATGAGTTTGATCTTCCTGTGTAAACTTGTTTCTAGTCTGCTATTTAAAACCTGGCATATGGATGGGATCTCAGCTTCCAGTACTGGCAGTTCTTAACATTCACAGCGACTAAATAAAAAGGGAATTTTAAAAACCAAATGCAGTTTTACCCCATAACGAGGCAAAGAGAAAACTACTAAGAAGTTAACAACTCCCGAACTTGGGCCCAGCCAACCCTCTCGCTGCCGAGCTTCTCCCCTGCGGGATGGGGATGTGGGGCCAGACCAGCATCCTCTGCGGCCGTGGAGGCCTCCAGTGGCCAGTGCTGGGGGCTGAGCTCCAGTGCAGGTCGTGTGTCCATCTGCAGGGCAGCCCTGCCCATCACTTAGCAGCTGGGTGCCCCCTGGATGGATCACCCACCCTCTCGGAGGTGCCAGAGCTCAGCTGCACAGAGACCCAAGGTAACTGGAAGAGGATCGGTATGACACACACGGGTGTTGGGAACACTAGCGCCCGGCACACAGGAAGTGTGCCAGGACAGGGCAACTGTCTGCCCTGCAGGCAAGGCCTCACGGTCCCGCATCTCTGCATCTGAGACTAGGCGAGAACCTTGATCCTGGGAAGGCAGTGAGCAGCAGAGGAAGAGCAGGGCAGGAAGGAGGGAGGGGCTGCAGGACTTGAGTCTGGTTAGGGTCTTAGGTCCCAGTGGGTGGAACGGGAGTTTCCAGGCTCCCCAGGGAGCACACTGATTCCCCTAACAGAACCACGATTAAGTGCCTGCCTGGTGTCCAGCTCTGTTCCCAGTGCTTTATAAGTTTGGGGTCTGATTCCCTAACAAGCTTCAAGAGGGCTCATGGGAGGGGATGATTCATTTATTCATTGACTTATTTATGTTTCGTTTGGAGGCCACACCCGGTCATGCTCAGGGTTTACTGCTGACTTGGTGATCCTGGTGATCCTTGGAGTGCCCGGGATCAAACCCCGGCTAGCTGTGTGCAAGGTAAGGACCCTCCCCGCTGCCCCATCCCTGCAGGCCCTGTTTCTTATTGTTAAGAGGAAAGGGAGACTCAGAGAAGAGAAAGCCCCAGGGCACAAGGGCAGTAGGGCCGTGGCAGGGGCTGAGACACCCACCAGGCCAAGGGGCTCTCCTCGCATCCTGGAGTGCCTGCCATACAGAGGAAGGAGCTGGTGTAGAGAGCAGACACAGTTCTTTTGGCTTAAGTAGAGCATTAAGTCCGTGGCAAGTGGTGACAAGGGACCCAGCCTCTAAGCCCCACCCCCCACGACCCCACAACAAGCAGACAAGCCCCCAGGAGAGCCAGCCCTCTCCCAGCACAGAATACACACACCCTCGGCTGTGCCACCATGCCAGCAGAGCCACCAAGGAAGGCTCAGCGGCTCCTGCTCTGTGAGATGCGGGGAACCTCACTTGCTCAGCAGTGAGCACGCCCAGACCCCAGGCGCTGGCTGGGAGCTGAGGGCCAGAGCAGAGACCGGCCCCGCTGAGAACAGCCCCTGAAGCCCGCACCCCAACAGCTCCCTCCGTCAGTCGGCAGAACCCCGAGTGGGGGGTGGTGGAGTGATAGTACAGTGGGGAAGGTGTTTGGCATGCCGTCAACCTGGATTCAATCTCTGGCACCCTATAGGGTCCCCTGAGCATTGCCAGGAGTGACCCCTGAGCACAGAGCCAGGAGTGAGCCTCGAACATCACATGGTGTGACCCCAAAGCCAAGAGGAAAAAAAAAAACAGGACTCCCATGTGCTGCAGTTTCTGAGGGTCAAGGAACAACTCACTCCCCCCCCCCCCCCAGTGAAACCGAGGGTGGGCTCTGCCTAAAGTAGCCCCAACACACTGAAATCCCCTGTCCCCCGAGCCTCCGAGGCCGGAGCAGCACCACCGCATCTCCTCGGGGCTCTCAGCTCCCCAGAGCCTCGACTTTGTCCGGACTTGGAGATTGGCCCCAGGCGCCCAGGACGCGCCTGCTCGGAGCTCCCGCTCCCAAACCTGCCACCGTGGAGACTTATGGCTGCGTCTCTCCCCCTCGCTGGGTCTGGCTACATCACTTATCTCCCCGACGCTGACCTGCCAGCAGCTGCAGGAGGCTCTCTCCGGTAAGATTTGATTAATGAGGTTCAGCAGCAACAAATCAGTCTTAGGGAGCAGCCCTCCCCTCCCCGGGACACGCGCTCGCCACGGCGGCTGCATACAAACCGCGCGGGGGTGGGGCGGCCCCTAGGTCTGCCTGTCAGGACCAGTGCTGGGCCGGCCCCCGGCTCTGTGAACTCACCACTCACCCACCAGGGCACACTGTGCCCGGCCCAGGCAGGAGGCACTTGTGCCCTGATCTTCAAGATGATAGAATTATTAGAGCTGCTTAAATCTTAATAGCTACTATTTCTGGACTTGCTGTGTGCAGAGCCCTTGGCTCAACACACTGCTTTTATCTGGATTAATCCTCTCCACACCCCGAGGAGTGAGGATTTTATGATCCCCATTTTACAGATTAGGAAAAGTGAGGGCCTCGTGCCTGATTAATTGCCCCCAAATCACATAGTTAGAAAGGATCTGAGCTGGGATTCACCCCCTCAATCATGCTGGCCCATAGGGACATTTCTTCTCGGGGTGAAGTCTGAAAACGCTTTGGAAATTAGGGCCTGGAGAGATAGTGCTTGTCTTGCATGCAGCTGACCGAGATTTGATCCCTGGTATCCCATGGGTTCCCCGAGTCCACCAGGAATAAAGGCAGGAGTAAGTCCTGAGTACAGCCAGATATGGCCCCAAAACCAAAAACAAGCAAACATGGAGCTGGAACAATAGCACAGTGGGTAAGGCGTTTGCCTTGCACATGGCCGACGTGGGTTCGATTCCCAGCATCCCATATGGTCCCCTGAGCATCGTCAGGGTTAATTCCTGAGTGCAGAACTAGGAGTGACCTCTGTGCATGACGAGGTGTAACCCCAAAAGCAAAAAAAAAAAAGCAAAAGCAAAAAAAAAAACCCAGCAAACAAACAAACAAAAACACCTCTGGAAATCAGATTGAAGCCTTGCTCAGAGAAATGCATAGACGCACTCAGGTGTCCTGAGGACACCCCGGGCCCCGCGAAACTTTGTCTCTTATGTGATCCCCCAAATAATGGAGGACCCCCCTCCCCGCTCAACCCAGCCCTCTCAGTGCCATACAGGACACCCACGTCTCGCCTCCCCACCTCTCTGCGCTCCCTTCTGCAAAGCGGCTGTCATGGGAGGTAGAGTGTTTTTCTTTTTTGAGTTTCCAAACACCCTCTGTGCACCCCCACCCATCTCCTTACCCCACTGCTTTATTGGAACTGTTTGCTTCTCAAGCAGTTACAGGAAACCCGCGGCACATGGAGGGCCCAGCACCCCTTTGCAGCATAATCTGTGCATCCTTCAAGTGCTCATCCCTCTAGCCACGGGTGACCCCAGGTTCCCTTCCTAGGAGCCTTTCTGGAGGGGTAGTCTGATCAGCTGCCCCTCTGACCCCCCCACAACTCTTCTCGCCCACGGACCACCAGGTCTTGATCTCCACTTCAGCTCAGGGGCTGAGAGGGCAGTGGGTCTCTCGTCCCCTCCCCCTCCGTACCTTCCCCAAAGCCCTCACATCCCAGAAACATTTGTCAGGGATTTGCCAATAGTCACTTTTTCATCTGCCGGGGCAAGAGTCATCTTTGCATATAGATGTTTTGTAATAGATGCTGCATTGATTATGTAAAGTTCTTTTGGGAATCGCCTGGCCATTTCTGGGTTCTCACTGACCAGATCCACCTCCGACACACATCTCAGATCTCCTAGGCCAGGAGACTGAGTCACTTGCACCAGGGCCAGGGCAGGAGGCAAGGCTGAGAGCACAGAGTGGACCAGGAGCTTCAAGATGACCTGTGGGCCCTTCCGCTCAGCGGGGCTAACTGGGAGAGTCAGCTGGAGGGAGGGAGGTCCTGGTGCTGGACACTATGTCACTCCAAGCAGAAAGAAAAGAATATTCTCCATCCAATTCTTAAGCCCTCACAGACCCCTTATGTGAGAAGGCTTGTCAGCCCACTTTGCAGGCAAGGACAGTGAGTCCTAGTTGCACAGGTCACGCACGTGTGGCAAATCCAGCTCTAGCTCAGCCCAACTCATCCCAGGACACGGTGCTTCTCTTGCATCTTTCTGAGTACAAGTTTAGTGGGAGAAGGCCCAGGAGATAACTCAGGGGCAGCAGCACATGCCTTTGCATATTCAAGTTCCCAAATTGCATTCCAGTTCCAGGCTCACCTCCCCCACTCCCCCCAGCGCCAGTATGGGAGGGAATGAGGCAGTACCTCACATTACCAAGCGTGAGAATGGAGCCGTCAGGTTGATTCAAGTATCACTGGGTTGTTTTCTTTCATTTGATATTGGGGCAGCACCCAGCAGTGATCAGGGCTTACTTCTGGCTCTGTGCTCAGGGATCATTCCTGGTAGTACTAGGGGGATCATTAATTAAAACCCAGATCAGCCATATGCAATGCAAGTGCCCTACCCACTGTAATATCTCACCTGCCCTAAGCCTAGTATCAAAGGGAGTGACACCTGGGTCTTAGAGCATTGCTACGAGACTCCCCAAAAGGAGTCTCTGAGGGGACAGGAGCATTTATAAGATGCTGTCAGATGGGCCTCCAGCCCCCTTCCCCTTTGGTTTCAGGAGCAAGCAGGGAATGGCAAGGGGGGCTGAGCATGTTTCCTGACAGGGTGACAGGTTCCACAGAGGGTGCTTGGGAGCAAGTGGGGTTGTGTGTGTACAGGTTGAGTGTACGTGTGTGAGAACATGGTCTGGATGGGGGTAAATTTTCAGGATCGGAGGGGGCCTTAGAGAGTATGGGGTGCTCAGTGGAAAAGGTGAGCTTCTTGCATTTTCTACCTGGGTGTTTTATCCACAGAGCCCCGGGTCTGTGGGCTCAGCTCCTGGGATGGGAAGACTGGGTGGATCCTCGCTGCGGACCCCTTGAAGTCTGTAAAGCAAGCATGTCCAGGTTCCTCAAAGTCAAGTTTTTAAAAACAGTTCGGATAAAGTAACAAAATAGGAGACTAACACCCAAGAGTGGCCAAGATTAGTGCCAGGAGGTTTGCTCCATGGCCTGGAGGCCAGCCACACATGCTAGGGGAAAAGGAAGCTCAGATAGAGAAGGGAGCACCAAATAAAGGGTGTTGGGATGGAAGAAGCATGCTGAAAGTAGGCTATAGACCAAACATGATTGCCACTCAATGCCTCTTTTGCAAACCACAACACCCAAAAGGAGAAAGAGAACAAAAGGAAATGCCCTGCCACAGAGGCACAGTGGGATTGGGGGGGATGGGGAGTGGGAGGGATACTGGGATCAGTGGTGGTGGAAAATGGGCACTGGTGGAGGGATGGGTACTTGATCATTGTATAACTGAAACCCAAGCACAAAAATTTGTAAGTCTACTACTGTACCTCATGGTGTTTTACTAATAAAAATTTTTAAAAAATTAAAAAAAATAAATAAAAATAAAAACAGTTCGGGGTCAGAGCAACAATACAGCAGGTAGGTAGAGCATTTGCCCTGCACATGGCTGACCCAGGTTCAATCCCCAGCTCCTTATATGGTCCCCCGAAGTCAGCCAGGAGTGATCCCTAAGCACAGAGCCAGGAATATACCCTGAGTACCATTGGATGTGGCCCACACAGCACCCCCTCCCAAACAAAAAAGCAAAAAGGAAAAAAAGTTCTCCTTTGCTGGATGGTGGTACGTCCCAAGTGTTCAGATTAGTGTCTGGGAAGGGTCTTTAGCATGATGGAGCCAGGCCACAGGGAAGGAGGCCACCATCTGGAGGTGTGGGAGGCAGGCACAAAAACAGCGAGGGGAATGCAGCTGAGTGTCCCAGGTGGCTCGTCCCAGGACGAGGGACGAGCAGGAGCCCCCAATTCCTGAGGAGCCCAGTGTCCCCCCATTACTAAGCTCAGGCCGGGGTCCCAAGGAAGGTAGCCGAGCCCTGCAGCTGCTCTGCATGGCTGTGACGACGCTGATTCAGCACACCCTGCCATAGCATCTAACACAGGAACGATTCACTTGCTTCCCTTGGGCTCAGACAACCTGAAACCATGCAAAACCGTGTCTGCCGCCTTGTCTGCGGCTGGGGAGTTGGCGGAGTGTGAGCCCCGTGGCACCCGTGGGCCGCCTGCTGCAGCCAAGCCCTGCCTGCTGCCTCCCCCGCCTGCATTCCCTGAAGCCCACAGCGAAGCTTCCCTGGAGCTGCACCCTCTGGTTCTGATCTGAACGCAGCAGCCCCGAGTGCCAGTGAGCACTGTCTCTGCCCTCGAACCAGAAGCGCCTTTTCCAGCATGTTCCTCCACCAGGCTGGGCTCCGAATGCCTCTTGTGGTTGTTTCCCGAAATCAAATCCAACCTCAAAGCATGAAGATTTGCCATTATTAAAGAAGAGCAAAAGCATACGCCTGGGGCTCTGGAGAGAATTTCTAATGAGGATTCCAAAGATCACAGCCACTCCTGAGCTCTCAGAATCCGAGGGGTCCTTAACGGTTGAATCTCTTGCTCTGCGGCGCCCCCCACCCCTGCCTCCCTACCCTTCACACGCCTTTGCTGTGGGCCCCACAACAGCCATCTGTGCCCTGGAGAGAGGGTGCTCAGAGTGGCCTGGAAAGGAGGAAAAGAGCTCAAAACTCTTCTGCCCAGCCCCTCAGGAGGGACACCAGGGGGGCTGTGTAGGAGAGGCCTCCCCTCTGCCGGTGATGGAACAAATCGCTTTTCTTTAGGTTAAGACCCCTAGGAGGCCACAGGCTGCCTTCCAGGCCATGCTACATGAAAGATGCGTGTCATTAAACCCCAGACTCTCCCTAGGGGTGAGAGCCAGGAAGAGTGGCCCAGACGACAGGCAGTCGAGGGGAAAGGGCCCGCATCCCATCTGGTGCCCAGCCCCTGCAGTGAAATGGGACTCAGGCTCCCCTTCTTTGCTTTCCTCCTGTGTTCTTTGCTTGGTCGTGGCTGATGTTATCAGACTGTGTAGAGACCGGGTGGGATGCAAACAGGAAATCCGTCTGCCTGGGACTCACTCACCCTGTCTTCCGATCTATTTGTAACCTTCAAGTCTGCTTCCTCTGGGAAGTACTTCCTGGTTAACTCTGCTGGAAGAGGCATTTCCAAGTGTGGTTTATGAGAATTATTGTCCCCTCTACACCTTCTCTGCAGCCATCTGATGGCTAGTGCCAGTTAATGCCTCCTGCCAGAGTAGGTGTGTGTGTGTGTGTGTGTGTGTGTGTGTGTGTGTGTGTGTGTGTGTGATACCTCCCCAGATACAGCAGGAAGTCCCAGAGGGTGGGGGCTTGTATGTGCCACCTCTGGGGTCTCCACAGCACTTGGTTCAATGTCCACTGTCGATTCCTTATCAATAAACATTGATTCGAGACTAGTTTGTGAATGAACTAACGGGAGTTTCTCTGGGGGGATGGAAGTGTCTTGTTTTCATTCATTCAATGATACCAGAGTGTTCTCCAAGTCCCAGCACAGGCTGGAGTGAGGGTCTGCACTGAGCCCAGAGAAAACTGGCCTTTTCCTCCATGCTCCCCTCCCTACCATACTCCTTCCATTCTGAGACCCCAAAAAGTCCCAACTTTGAGCCCCAGCACTGCATGGCCCTATGAGCACTGCTGAGTGTGGCCCTGGGGGACCCCAGCACTACTGGGTCCCCATTGACCAAGTCTCTCATCTGGGGCTCCTGCTACCTGGAGGTACAGCGGTTGGATATAAGTCCCAGGGTGTCTAATATCCAGGTGTGGGACTCTGGCAAGTTCTAGGCTACAGACCGTCCTGGGGGTATCTGGTGGGGAAGTTGTGGTGTGTGTGGAGGGACAGATCCTGGGGAAGTTTCTGAACTCACATGGGCAACCAAGGGTCTTCCGGAAGCAAGAGGGGGAGACTATGAAACTGCAGAGGTGCTGCCAGGGACGCTGTGTGGTGGACGGGCCACTGAAGTGCCAATGACTGGTGGAACTTGGGGAAAGAGGCACTGAGAGGATGAACTAAAGGGAGGTGCTATATGCCCATGGGGTGGGGGTCAGTCCCAGTCTCAGCAGAGCAATCCTCACATTCCTTCCGCTCGAGTATGTCTCAAACCTTCAAAACACAGTGGTACCTCAGGCAGGAACATGGGGACACTGGCCACCACCTGCTGCCACGCGCAGCTTCACTCATGCTCCAACTGGGCCTTTGGGGCCGGACAGTCCCAGCCCCCAACAGCAATCCCCACTCTGCCTTTGGGGCAGTGCAGAGTGAAGCCATGCCTGGAGCTGTGTGGGGTGATTCCTGCCTCTGAACTGAGAGATCACTCTGGGATCAAACCTTAGTTAACTGCATGCAAGGCCTTCACTTCACCCCTGTACCATCTCTCTATCCCCCTGAACTAGCCAGGAGCCTTCAACTTCCTGAGCCTCAGTTTCCCATTTCTGCTAAAGAGGAGTCAAGGGAATACCTGCCTCCTGAGGTGCAGTGAGAAGAAACGAGCTGTCCCTCCAACCTGGCTCGGCTCAGGTCCTACTACCCCAGGATGAAGGATGTGTCCCCCCCAGAAGCACACCTCCACCCCACAAACTAGAAGTTCCAGATGAACTTGGAGCCAGCCACCTGTCACATCCGGGGCACACACACAGCGCTGGACAATACCACCTTTGCCTAATCGCCAGTGTCTGGGATAGCCCTGTATGTGTCTCTGACAACCTGACCACACTTCTCTCTTGGATTCCCCGGAGCCTGGGCAGCCAGATGGTGCCAAGGAGCAGCTTGGTCTGCGGGGACTGGCCTGGCCACCCTCAGAACCAAGGTGCCCTCTCCCCTCCGGCTGGGTCCCTGATGGGACAGACTCAGTCAAGCACCCAGCCTCGGGCAGCCTCGCCACCTTCTGCCTTCTTTGTTATCTCAACTACTTTCAGAGACTTCTTCTCCCCCTCACTCCTCTGATGCTAATCTCTCTCCATAAATCATACCCTCTAATCTTTTCATCACCTTTCTCTGATTAAAGCAGCCTGGGGGTTGGGAGCCCCAGTCCTCAGTAAGGGAAGTGCTTTGATGTCCAAAGCCAGGCCCCAAACTGTTGGGGGAGAGGACAGGCAGGCCACACCCACGGGGTGGGTCAACCTGCAGCCAGCCCCCCCGCCCCCCAAGCCCCGTGCATGGAGCGGACACCAGCGCCTCTCTGCCCGGTCCTGGGCTGCCAGCGCCGCCCGGCACCTCGAGGATTTCACAGATCTCTTCATGAATATTTCTCACTACATACTGGATGTCATTATTCTATTGAGAATCAATTAGCCCAAATGTTGTTATGACAGCTACAGAAAAATGATATTTTTAGCTTTGCTTTATGCTACTCTGTCTCTTCACAGAATTATTGAAAACCTTAAAACTGTCTAGTGGCGACATGGGCCTCCGTGGCAAGTCGAAAGGCGATTGATCTAGGGGATGTGGGATGATGGGGGGCGCAGGGCTTTTCTCAATGAAGCCTGTGCTTGGCGGCGCTGACTCCCCAGAGGGAAAGCAAAGCTGGATGCTTACCCCAACCTGTACTGCAGTTTCTGCATCTGGAAAATGACCACTGCCAGCACACTTCCCTTCAGTGCTGGGGCCAGAACAAAGAGAGACAAGGAATAAAAACAAATTTTGTGAGGCCTGGGGCAAGCCCACCTGTGGGTGACACAGAGCCGGAGGTCCCTGAACAAGCTGTTTTGGGTCAAGCCTTCCCTCTGAAACTTTGTGCTGTGTGTCCTTAGATAAGTCATGGCACCTCTCTGGGCCTCTGCTTGATGACCCATGACATAGGATTTAATAAAATACTACCTGGTGGTACTTTTGAGAATCGTAAATGAGCTACTGAGCTAATATAAGTAAAGACTTAACCTCTCCCTGCTCCCCCACCCCCCAGGTCCAGAAGTGTCAACTCTGGACCACAAGGAGAGTGAGTGTCATCATGGACCACCCACCTTTGCCCAACTGATCCTGTAGCCTAAACCACCTTCATCCCCTCCTTCAAGTGCCATCTGCTCTGTTCAGCTCAGCTGTGCATCCAGGCAGGGCTCAGAAAGTGGGCTCCTGTGCTTCCTGGGTGACTATGCCAGGCCAGGGGACCTCTTTGTCTTAGTTCCCTGTTTGGTAGAAACAGGGTAACAGTTCCTTGCCTCTCTGAAGCCTGCCCCTGATTGATTCTGAGGGAGAGAGGACATTCCACTTTCAAATACTGTCCTTATGGGCACTGTCTTCATGGGTTCTGTCCTTGTAGGTGTTTTCCTCTTGGGTACTGTCCTCATGGATGCTGTTCTCATGGATGCTGTCCTTGTGGGTACTATCCTCAGGAATAGCTTTGGAACTTCCCCCACCGACCCTCATGGCATACTTCCTCCCACTCCGGGAGGACTGTTACAGATTTACAACAAACTAGGAAGCTGCTTTATGGCAAAAAAAGAAAACAAATGTCTAGTTTAGGCCCAGTGGCCCCAGAAAATGTCAGGGGCGAGGCTGGCTAGGCAGCTCCTCGCAGTCCCAGGCAGTTAGTTTAACTGCTCTGCCAGAGCAGATGTCAGCAAACGGGCAGACCCATCTGAACGCCTCACCTCCAGTCAAGTCATGCCCTGGTCCCCTGTCCAGCAGCCTTTGTTCTGCTGGGATTTCACAGCAGCTGCGGGTGGCATCTCCAGGCAGCAGAGATGCCAGAGGAGCCAGGAGAAACTTCCAGGATGCTTCCTTCTTCTGCATCCCCCAGCCCCAGTGTCCCGTGTCCTGGGCTTGCCACTCCACTCCGGCACTCTGCATGAATAAATTCTGACTCAGCTCCAAAGTCCCGTGCAAATCACCCCTTATGTATGCAGCCTCCACAGTCCCCCAGCACAATCTTTCTGGCCGTTTCAGAGCCTTTGTCAGGATCTCCACCTGACTTCCTTAATAGACCATGAGCAAATAGAAAACCAAGATTTGGCTATAATGTGCTCCGTGTTTTCAGCTCTGCCTACCCACACGTGCTGCTGGGACTCACCCATTCTCACCGGACTCGGATCCACCCACTGCTGCCCCCACTTTGGGCTCTGGAAGAGTTCAGCACCTTGTTCAGTGCTGTGTCCAGGATCCCCAGTACCATAGGGCAGGCTGCACAAGTCTTCAGCACCATCCTCTTATACCATGAAGTGGGGGTGCCCCTGGTGCCCTTGGTCTGCTGAACTCTGGGCCTGTAAAAGACTCTCAGTGATTCTGGATACTCTGATTTTTCAAGGTCCCGTTCCCCGTATCCTTTTGTTTCTTGTCATTAAAAAAATGTCTTTGGGGTTGGAGTGATAGCACAGCAGGTAGGGCATTTGCCTTGCACATGGCCGACCCGGGTTCGATTCCCAACATCCCATATGGTCCCCCGAGCACCGCCAGGAGTAATTCCTGAGTGCAGAGCCAAGAGTAACCCCTATGCATCGCCTGTGACCCAAAAAGAAAGAAAAAGTTTTTTTAAAAACTCAACTTCTGAAATTATTTGGCTATGGGCAACTGGTCTATGTTTGACTTTGATTTCTCAGCAGAACTTCTTGGGAAAAGAAAATAAGATGAAATTAGCACACTGGTTTCCAACATAAAGCAGCTCTTATGAATTTAACCACTAACAAAGGCATCCCAATCTATTAGGGAATTTTACTTAACCATGTTCTTTTTCTCTTGTCATTTTCTTTTTTGCATTTTGCAGTCAATAACTATTTCAGGAACAAATCTTGTTGTGGCTCTCAGGCATGAGCACAGGCCCTATTTTTCCCCAGATGTTGAAACTTGTTTGTCTATTTGGGGTTACACTGGGCAGTGCTCAAGGGGTCACTCCTGGAGGGGTTCCAGGGACCATGCAATGTTAGGACTGAATCTGAGACTCTGCATGCAAAGCATATTCTCCAATCATCTCCCTGGCCAATTTCTAACATTTTTTTGGCAGGGGGAAAAAGGGACTTAGGGTGACACGTGACGCTGCTCAGGGGTCACAACTGGCAGTGTTTGGGGATCATATTGGATGCCAGTTGGCCCCATGCAAGGCAAGTACAAACTCTCCGGTCCAGTCGCAAACCTTTAAAGATACGTTATTGAAGGATTATTGACAAGCTGGTAGTTGCAAACTTCTATTCATTCTATGCAGAATGATCTGAATTCTAAACAGAATTAATTAATAGTAACTTCCCTTTCACTATTGAGGGTGTGCCAGTTTATTTATTGACCGCATGGTCACTGGAAAGGAAGAAAGTCTATGGCCCAGGCACAGGGCCAGGCTGTCCCATCAGCCCTGCCTTTTTCTTTTCTAGCTCCCATGGGGCCCAGAAAAGCTCCTCTTCTACCCTCACCCCATCCCATCTTCTTGGGGAATGTTTGAAGGATGGCCATGCCTCAGAATCCAGAACAAACTGCCCTTGCCCCACAGAGAGGGAGTCTTTTACTCATACACACCACCCCCACACCTGTTTGTCACAGTCCTCATTTCCTGCTGAAAAATGACATCTTTCTTAGGAGACTGACAATGGACATTTTCATTTCCTTCTGTGAAAACCCCATCCAGGAGGATATGCCCTGGACCTCTGCCCCCAACAATACAATAGCAAAATAGTTCCAGGGTGATACACATCCCTGAGTCTTCATCTACATATCTTTAAATCTTAAATCTTTTGTGGAACAAGGCAGAATATCAATTAGTCAATCAATCAATTTCTCTTTTTAGCACTGATCTGATTGTATCCCTGGGATCCCTCCCTGTCTCGTGAATTCTCAGAGAGAGAGAGAGAGAGAGAGAGAGAGAGAGAGAGAGAGAGAGAGAGAGATGTAGTTACCTCATTCATCTCTGCATCCCTAACCTGGCATACAGAAATGCTTCCTGAAGCATGACAGGGGAATAAATGTGACAGCAACTTTCTCCGAGGCTCTGTGTTCCTTGAGAGCAAGCACTGTTTGCTCATTTCTGCCTTTGCCATAATATGTGGAAATCGATGGCAAATGCTCACGAGAGGGCAGATGCACATGGATTAGACGGATGGATGGATGGACGGATGGATGGATGGATGGATGGATGGATGGATGGATGGATGGGTGGGTGGGTGGATGGATGATGAGGCAGATGGTTGAATAGATGGATGACTAAAAGCATGCTTAGGTGGATAGATCCTTAGTCTGTAATATTGGTTTCCACAAAGAAGACAAAGCTGCTTTGACAGCTATCCTTTGAGCTATCCACTCCAATTTCTATGAGGCCTGACTACTCTGGTTCCCATTCCTGCTTTCTAAAAAGAACTTTATGGACCCTTATAATGATTTATTATAATAGAGGCAGTTTGAATCTCTGTTTCTTCAAGCCAACAAAGCCTGAGTAGGAATCCTTCTCCCAGACTGGAGTGTGATAAGAACTGAGATTGTACCCCAGTGCATCTTAGGAAGCATGCGTATTTGATTCTTCTATGGAATAGACCAGAGACTGGGTTGGGCAGATTAACAGAGCCATTGGAGCTCAGTTTTGTTTAATAAGCCTGTCCTGGGACCCTCATCCATGACAGCAGTTTTAGGGATGACTCTCATTTTTCTTCTTTTAGCATACTGCATTTCCAAATGCTCTAGAATACGCATGCACTATTTTTGGAATGAGAAAAGAGAAAGAAGCTATTTAAAAATAAATAAGTAAATGTTTGTTTAGCAAATGAAGGAATGAATCTCTAGTTTGTTACCAGACTCTAATCTGAGTGGGATTTTGGAGCAGAACTCATTTCCTGCCAGTCAAGTCCCCCTGATCGCCCAGTCATTGCCATAGGAACCGCAGAGTGGGAAGAATTACCTCTAGGGAGCTGTCTAGGACCATTTGTGTTTGTGAAAAAGCCACAAGTGATACAAGTTTTACTGATAGCAATGATCACAATGCCTCCAGGTATACAGTACTTTATAGTTTCCAAAGTATTTTTAAGCATTTTTTCATACTCTTCCTATTTTTCTCCTTACAATGCTACAAAGCATGTTTTGCCATTGTGTGTGTGTGTGTGTGTGTGTGTGTGTGTGTGTGTGTGTTACCAGGGATCAAATCCAGGGTCTCATGCTTTGACCAGAGCCACATCCCAATTCTACCATCTCATTAACAGAAGAGACAACTGGCCTTAGGACAAGGTCAAGGTCACATAGCTTGCAACCTTCAGCTCAAGCCAGGTTTTCCTCCTTATGAATCAGATGTGACAGGACACCCACATTCCATCGTGCACTAGAGTATTTGAGCCCCATGAAAGTGGGTTTGTGGGGAGGGTATTTTCTGTTCAGAGTCTACAATGCTCAGGAACACTCTCAAGAACAACCCTTCTTACCCTATGAACAAATCCTGCTTGAGGGAGAAGCATGTCTGTTATGGGCCAGGCACACCAGTGTACAGGCACCAGGCCCTCATGGCCTGGGTCATGGCCCTGGGGCTGAGTCTTTATGCAGACGGCAGATACCTACAACTCTGACCACAGATGCAGACAGTGTCGTGAACAAGACAGCCTCTTGGAGCCAGGTCAGAGCTTCATCTGTGCTGTGTTGTGAGAGGGAGAAACATAGTAGTGGCCCCCTCATCTAGGTCTGGTCAAAGCAGGAACATCAAGTAAAGAGGAATCTCTATACATCATCTTCACTTCTGCGTTCATTGCAACACTACTGACAATAGCCAGAATCTGGAAATAACCCAAATGCCCAAGAATAGATGATAGGATGAAGAACCTATGATACATCTACACAATGGAATACTACGCAGTCATCAGGAAGAATAAAGTCATGAAATCTTCTTATAAATGTATGGATATGGAGAGTATCATGATGAGTGAAATGAGTCAGAAGGAGAGTGCATTCATTTGTGGAATATGTGTGTGTGTGTGTGTATGTGTATGTGTATAGTGATATATAGTACCCAGGACTGACCAATGGTTGGAAGCTTGCCACAAGTGTGGGAGTTAGGGGGTGGGAGCTAGGGGGCAAAGGACAATTAGGATAGAGAAAGGACTAACATGACAATAATAGTTGGAAATGATCATTTTGCGCAGGAACTGAGTGTTGAAAGTAGGGTAAAGGAATATATCTGATAACCTTTCATTATCTGTATTGCAAACCATAAGGCCCTAAAGGATAGAGAGTGGGAACAAGAGTGATAGAGAGCGAGTGAGAGAGAGAGAGAGCGAGAGAGAGAGAGAGAGAAGAAAAGTGCCTGCCACAGTGGCAGGGGAATATGACGTGGGGGAGGGGGTGTCAGGAGGGAAATTGGGTCCGTTAGTGGTGGGAAAAGTACACTGGTCAAGGATGGGTGTTGGAACATTATATGACTGAAATCCAAACATGAACAACTTTGTAAATGTGTATATCACTGTGATTCCGTTTTTAAATTTAATTAATTAATTTTTAAAAAGTTCATGGACCTCTGTCCTGGATCCAGAGAAAGCCTCAGTCAGAAACATCCATTAGTAGCCATCTGCCACCTCACCAGAAGGCCAGCGAGTCCATCTCCTCCAGCTGTGGGTACACCAGTGAGGGAAAATTCATTACATTTTCTTTATAAAGTACAACCATTAGAAGAAAAAAAACATACAGTATACTAGGGCCTATATTAAATAGAAGCTATAACTTCCAAATTAAGTACTTTCAAATGTTTTCATGAGAAACCTGAGTTTGCTTCTGGAAACATTTCTCTCTCCTTTTTTTTAATTATAGGTTTTATCCTGGAAATGATTCTACACAGTTGATCAAGTGACTCCACACAAATCAGCAAAACTTTTCATGAGGATCTTGTCAAATTCTTGACAGCACCGGGAATGAGGACGCTTGTTCTCACGTGGAAGTGATCAAATACGATCATTTTCAAACAAGCATTTAACAGAAGCATTGAAATCAGAGTTAGAGAAACCAAAGGTCCTTCATCCTACTGATAAGGGATGTAGGCATTTCCTGGACAAAGGGACAGGTGGCTCCTGGAGCCTTTGCAGGGACAATGTTGCTTTCACACATTGAGCCTACAGACTCGTGCTGGAGAAACTGCCTGGCCCAGAGCCTGTGAGTCTCTCCAAGGACAAAGTAGACAAAGGAAAGACAGGCAATGCCCACGTTCTAGAACCAGGCTCTGTGCCCTTCGGCCTGGTTCAGTCTCTTCAGTCCTGCCTTAGGCTGGGCACATCTTGGACACCTAAAATGAAAAACTCCGTCCACTCCACAGAGACCCCAGCTCGCTGCGCAGAGAGCGGAACCCCAACATTTATAAACGAAGTTGACATCCAAGTGGAGAGCACTTCTTTGACCCCACCCATACCCCTTCAGCACTTGGAAGAACGCTGGGTTGCCTGTTCCCCACCCCAGTCCTTCAAGGAACCCCAGCCCCGTGTCCTTGCCAGAGACAAGCATCTCCTTAGCTCCAGGGTCACCTGGCTAGGAGCACATGGAGGGAGGAGGCGGATGGTGTTTCCTGGCGTTTCCTCAGTGCTGGCTCAGAGGTCACATCTGCTAAAAGAGATGTCTGGAATTTTCCAGGAGGAATTTTCCGCCAACTCTGTCTGGAGCAGTGCTAGGAAGCTGAGGCTGGGAGAAGCCACCGGGTCCAGGCTGGGAGAAGCCACCGGGTGCCAGAGGACCACAAAAAGGCAAAGTGGACTCGTTTGAAAAGCTCAGCCTGCAGCTTGTCACAGAGCTGATAGAGAAGGGAGGCGGAGTGGGGGTCCCAAAGTTCTTTCTCTACTCTCTTGGGTGTTGCAGCACACCCCTCCCACCCACCGCCTCAATGAACCTGGGACCAAGAATGAGGTGGAAATAGCCTTGGGGGGGGGGGGGGGTGTCAATCAGGGGAAGGGGAGGCTGAGCCCTGATGGGTCCCCAGGAGGAAAGGGGGAGAAAGAGGGAGACAAAGGGACCATAGCAGGCAGAAGGCTGGAAAGAAGTTCAGTGGAGAGAGAGAAGGAGGGAAAGAAAAAGAAGGGAGAACCAGGCAGAGAGCCGCACCAGAGGGGAGAGATGGGCGAGAAGGCAGACGCGGAAGGAAATGAAGGAACAAAGGATCAGGGCATCAGGGCATCAGGGCGACCTGGAGGCAGACAGAGGCAGAGAACGAGGACAAGGCGACAAGGCGTGTGGGCAGAGAGGAGGAGGCAGCCTGCCCGAAGGGGAGAGCCAGGAAGGTGAGAGCCAGCGGGATCAGCCCCGGGAGGGATCAGGACAGGGATCCGCCTTGGATCCCCCAGCACAGGATGCGCGCGCCCTTTGGAGAAGTCGTGCTCCTCGGAAATGCTAACTCCCCGGGCAAGTGCAAATGTGAAGACGCCCTGCGAGCGCTCTGTGCAAATATCAGGCCGGGAAGTGCTGCGCCCGCAGAGCTGCCGGGCACCGGCGCCCCCGGCGCCCGGGGCTGCGCGCTAATTCACTTTGCTTGCACCTCCAGCGGGGCTGGTTGTGCCGGGCGGCAAAGGGCAACTGCTGGGCCCGGGTGAGGTCCTGCCTAATGGAGCAAAAGACAGATCAGCAGAAGCGAGGCAGGGGCGGAGGGCGAGAAGACAGGGAAGGAGCTGCAGACGGGGAGGAAGGAGTGGGGGGTTGGCCTGAGACTCCACTTCCGGGGCCTCCACCTTCAGCCTAGGGGGCTCAGAGCAAACAGTCCCCAACCATAGATTCCTCCTTGACAAAATCCGAAAATAAAAACCCTTCCTGTTTGGTCAAAAGGTTTAACAAGACTGAAATAAAGGGTTCAGGAAGCAGACAAGCTTGTAAAGTAACCAATGAGATCATAATCCTCCGGAGTCCTTTACCCTGGTCTACTGGCTCCTGTAATCCTCTCAACGACTCCGAGAGTGCCATTTTGCAGATTGTAAAACCAAGGCCCAGACAGTTATTAACCAGCCACTGTCACGTAGACTGTCACTGCCTGGTGAACTCTGACGATTCTCTAGAGCCCATGCCACACTGAAGGGCACTTTTCATGAGTGCCCAGGTTTTACAGATTGGGGGAAAGGTGCTTCAAACTCTCGGAGCAGAGCCAGAACCTGGCTTTCGTGCACAGCAGAGGCAGACGACAGAACACAGGGGGGCAGGATCAGGGCTCATGTCCAGTTCTGACAAGGGATGAACTTGAGGGTTGATTCGGCTCTGTGTCTGGGAATGCTGACCAACTCCACAAGGCTATCGCGAAGATTCTCATGTCAGCGCTGTAGAGATAGTACATGCAGCCAAGCCCAGTTACATGCCATAGCACCATCAGGAGTAATCCCGGACACAGAGCGAGGGGTAGCCTCTGAGCACTGCCCAGTGTGGCCTAAAGATCAAACAAACCAAAGGATTTGGTGCTAGTGAGAGATGTGACTCCCCCGCAGGGAAGAAGCAAGGTTCCCCAGATGGTTTGTGTGATGTCAGGAGGACGGAGGCAGAAGCTACCAGAAGGGAATCTGCTGCTTCCCTTCTACCCACCTCAGTCACCCAGTGAAGTGCTTGGAAAATCTAGGACTGATGAGAGTCTGCGATGAGCCCCTGCACGGAGCAGACCTCACATCTCACCATCCCCACAAGTGGCCGTCGAACCACACCTGGCTTCTACTTGTTCTGCCTGGCATGAGAAATGAACCTTTCACCTGATTTCTCAGAGAGCCATGAAACCCAGGCTGGAGCAAGGACTTGCTTTTTGCAGGAAAGGAAAGTCTGTGTTAAGCCTTCCCCACGCTTTCTAAATACATTGCCTTTCCGTCGCAGAAAAGAATCCTAGGTGGAGATGAATCGTGAGGTAAAACATTTATTCAGGAAAGAAAGGGAGGGAAGGAAAAAGAAGCTCAGAGTGGCTTTTTGGTGAATGGTAAGTATAGATTTTCCATAACTTCCTTTGTCCCAAATTCTTTATTTTCCTGGGGAAAGACATTGAACTTCTGGAGTTCATTCTCAAGTATGGCAGCCTTTGTCCAGGCTTCCTGGTGCTTCTCATCTTCGGGAACCATCTATGGTCTGGTATGGAATTCTGCATTTCAGGGGTTTTCTTGGCTTCTGAGATTGAGTCTTTTGTCTCAAAGGCCTTCATGCCTTTGGGCTGCTTGAGGTTTCAGAAACATTTTCCCCAAAACACTTGCTGGGGCCCCTCTAATCCCTGCCTGCAACAGATTATCATTTAGAGAACAGGTGTGTGGGGGAACTGGACACATAGTTGGAGCTCAATCAATTCATCTGATCAATATTTATCAAGCCCTGGGCTGTGTTCTGAGAACACAGTGATGACTAAGACTGAGAAGGATCCTGCCCACGGGACTTGCCTTTTAATGGGGGAGACAAATCCCCAGGAAACCAATCCTTTCAGACTGTGTCTAGGAATGCCAGAAGCAAAGGAAGGCAGTGCCACCATGAACGCAGACAGAGAAGCTGGGTCTGGGGTAGAGTCTGGAAGGCTGTCTGAGCTGGCAAGATGGAAATTGTAAGATGAGTGGCATTAACCCTGTCAGGGGATGGGCCGGAAGTGGGGAGTCAAGCCAGAGGACAGCCAGGTCCAAGACACTGAGGCAGAAAAGAGACTGCATGATGGAACTGGTAGAAACATCCTGAAGGGGAAGGACAATGGCAAAGGGGGTCTTCCAAGAGGCAGTCAGGGACCGGAACCCAGAGGGCCTCATAAGGAATGGCTTTTATCGAGAGCTCGGTGGCAAGTCATAGAAGGTTTATAAGTAGGAGTGGCTGGATCCACTTTCCAGATTCCCTCTGGCTGCCAGGTTGAGACTGGAGCAACAAGCAAGAAAGTCAGAAGTTTGAAGGCATGTGTCTCTCCAGGTTTGGACCAAAAATTGTCCAGGGAGAGGGAAAGACGCAGATGGAGGCAAAACTCTTGAATTCTAGTATAAAGAGTGACTGCCGCACCTCATCATCTCCCTTCAGTGCCAGACAGTCTCAGACTCAGTTTCCAGATCCCAGAGAGGGAACTTCAGGAGGACGGGACAGTGAGACTGGGGACAGTGACCTTTAGCTGCCCTCTCTGTCATCGCTTTCTCTTCTGAGTAGGAGTCACACAGACCCATGGCCCTGTCAAAGGCTGTAAATCAACTGGCACCGTGGGCACTGGTGCAGGACCGGAGGCCTCTGTTCTCATTCATCCTCCTGTCAGTTGTGCTGTTAGGTCTGGGGGTGCTGGACATAACCAGCAGACAACCCTTCCTTCCAGGTGGAGGTGTCTGAGGCTCGGGTCACTCTGGAAATCTCAGGAGAACAAACCGGGATTATCCTGTTGTGTTTCTTTAAGCATTTGTTGTTGAAATGGAAGTTACATCCAAGCTCATTTGAATAACAGAATCATAGGAAAAACACCCTCTAACCACAAAAATGAATATTCAACATTCCCACCTTATCTTCTTTGCTTTGTAGGGCTGTTTCTCAGCTGCATATTAAACGGCCCCTTCATGTGAAGCTGGCAGAGCGGTGGTTTTGCAAAACAGAATGCTGCTGGGCGAAGGTGCTAAATTCAGAACATAAGTCATTCAGGGCCGGGACTTCAAGGATCTTAAGGGCTAGGCCAGGGGAAGCCAAATTTGGATCAAGACTCTCAGGGTGTTGAGTGAGAACTGAATGTCCCTGATCAACTTTTGTAAGGCCTAAGGCTGAGCCCACCTAGCCCTGAGCGATTTTATAGGAACCCTCACAGAGGAGGGCCACTGATCCAGGTTCAAGTCCAATGGCATCCCCCAGCAATGAGTCTTGGTTCCCAGATGTGCCCCCGCAGAAATTTCATGAGCCATATTAACAGTGTGACCTGGGGGGCGGCGGGGGTTCAGGACTTCTCTGTCCTCTAAGAAATTCTCAGGACACACATGTTCTTTTCACCCACATTTTTCAGCTGCACAGAGCTCATGTGGACTCAGTTACCTGCACTAGACACCCCCCATTGCTGGCGGCTCCCAGCTCACACACAAGCACACTGTCCCCTCTTCTCTGGGATGCCACAGTCTTTTTCTGAACGCTCTTCCTCATAGGCAGCACCTGCTCCATGTCACCTTTGCTTCTGCTCTGTGCCTTCTCGGATACTGCCCCTCCTCAATTCGCAGAGCTTGTGCAATTGTCTCCCCCACCCATTACCTCTGTGGGGAAGGTCATCCTGCCCAGTCCACTGAGGATTGGAAATATACTATATGAGAAGGTATTTTGAGAGCTAGAGATCACAGTGCATTGTTTCAATTGTTTTGTTTTATTATTAGTTGCTGGTGTCATTCTCTAACTGAACTTGACTTATACATTAAACTTTAGCATAGCTATATATATGTATATATACATATATATATATATATATATATATATAGGAGAAGTCAGGGTATTTCAGTATTATTTCATTTGCTAATATCTGTGGTTTTCAGTATTCACCAGGGACCTTAGAATGTATCCCCAAGGGGCTCTCTTGTCCTACTCCAAACTAGAGTGTAGGTTCCTCATGGGAATTTGCATCTGCAGCTCTTGGGCCAGAACCCAGCAAGCACACAGCCAATGTCAAACTGGGTTTACAAGTGTCCACATGGAACAAGGGGACTTTGGGAATGTGAGTTGTGGGTGACACCAAGTAGAAGAAGGCTAAATATTTCAGTGACAAAATCAGAATCTCAGGAGGACTGGCTTGCTGGATCAGTGGACTTACCCCAACAAAAGGACTCTAGCACTGTAGCACTGTCCTGCCATTTTTCATCGATTTGCTTGAGTGGGCACCAGTAATGTCTCCATTGTGAGACTTGTTGTTACTATTTTTGGCTTATTGAATACAACACGGGGAGCTTACCAGGCTCTGCTGTGCAGGCAGGATACTGTCAGTAGCTTGCCAGGCTCTCCGAGAGGAACAGAAGAATCGAACCTGAGTTGGCCACGTGCAAAGCAAATACCCTACCCACTGTGCTATAGCTCCAGCCCAACAAAAGGACACTTAACTGAAATAGATGTCTTAATTTAAGCCAGGGAGATGGCTTAAAGGGCTGAAGCGCATGATTTACATGCAGGATCCCTAGGTTTGATCCCAACTCCATTTGGTGGTCCAAGCACTTCTAGGCTGGCCTCCAAATAAAAATAGAGAACTGTCATGTTCTGTGCTTATGTTTCCAAAGGCCTCAAAGGAGGAGCAGAGGCCTAAGATCCTTTACACAGAGGATGTAAAGGCCATGGCCATGGAGCCTGTGATCTGCCATCTGAGGCAGAATTAATACAATGGGGAATAGCCTGACTAATTCCACAGAGAATCCAAATGCTATCTTGTGAGGAATATCTCTAGAGAATAAGACAGAGACAAAAAGAGCTGGTTTTAGCATTTCCAAGAGAAGCCTTGACTTGGCCAAGAGAAGCAAGAACAGGTGGGTTCTATGGGATTTTAAGTGGCAAAATAGCAACGATAGTTGGGAGTTTTCAACAAAGAAGAAAATCTCAAAGGCCAACCTGTCTGGGTACTCACTATTCCTGCAGTGGAAGGAAGCTTCTGCCCCAAGCAGAGACAGAACCAAGCAGGAAAGTCAGTGGCCTTGCGGCTTCTCCAGCCTTCTTTGTTCCATTCTCCTCCAACTCTCTGTGCCTCATCCCTGCTGGCCTCTGGCTGTTTCCCAGACACACCCAGCCCACCTCTGCCTTGGGGCCTTTATTCTCTAGTTCCCTTTACCGAGATATTGCCTCTTTCCCTGGCTTCAATTATTTCTCTTCCCATCTGTCCTCTTTAGCAAGGCACGATCTTCAACCCTTGGTTCCATCTTAACCTAATGTCTGTCTAGTTCTTGCTCTCCCACTCTAAGGTTAACTACTTGTGAGCAGAGCCTTCAACTCACTCTCTGCTGCATCTCCAGAACCTAGAAGGACATGACTATAGGAGCTGCTTGTCACATATTCAACAAGTGAAGAAATAATCTCATTTATTCTCCTCAATAACCCTGTGCCATTTAATTCTCACAAGAGCCTCTCGGAGAAGGCTGTAGTGAAGAAAGACCCATCACCAATGGCATATTGCAAGTCACAGAGATGAGACAGAGGGGGATCTCACCTGGCTGGGCACTCCTCCTCTTCGGGGCACTATGCTAGCAGCTTTGTCTACAATAGTTCCCTTTATCTTTACAACAAAGCTGAGACGTGGGATGTTAACCCGCCCAAATGCAAAGCCCAAGGACCATCAAATATTAGCATTCATTGGTTTCAGGTAATAATTTCTGCTAACGGAGACCAAAAAGAGATTCAATGAGCAGAATGTTCAATTCACAGGATTGAAGGGAAGGATGAAGAACCAGACTGCAGCAGAGAAGGTAAAGGGGGCATAACTCCCCTCATCCTGGACAGGGTAGGAGAGCTCCACAGAAGCCATCCTCATTGACCAAGACAGCAGATGGGCTACCCACAGGTAATGCACATGTTATCACGAAATAATGGGGGATGGGTGCTAGGCAGGCAAAACCCAGATCAGACCTCATAGATTGGGGGTGAATGAATCCTGCAATTTTACTAAAACTTGGGGAGGTCATGCACCCTCCATGCCCCTCAGTCACACAGATGCAGGCTCGGGTTTTGATTTGGTGTGACCATCCTGTCTCATGGGGTTTCATATAGGGACTCTTTCTGCAGACAAGCCCTCAAGGAACCACTCTTATTCTTGTACTATTGGGAGGTCTGAGCATCTCCGTGGACTTTCTCTAAACGTCTCTGGCCCTGAGATACACCCATTAGAGGCGTCTGTAAATGTCTTTCCCGCAACCCTGATGGCCACTGGATCTCAAGTGAGAACTGACTGTCTTCCGGAAGTGACTGTCAAAGCAAATTTATTTTCTTGTCTATTATGAAACCCTCCCGTGGTGGTATAATCCACAGATACAAGCCTGCTTCACCTCTACTAGAAGTGTTTTTTAAATGAAATTAGACATGTTTTTGAGGCAAAATCTCTCCCTGTTAACTCCCTGGTTTGGCACAAATTCTCTTAGCATCCATGACCAAAGAAGACTCCTCCAAACCATTTCCTGTCATCTCCTCTGAGCTGTCAACTCTGATTATTCCTTTCCCGGTACTGTGCCTTGTCTTATACCAAAGGAATAATAAATACCTCCTTCCCCCTTTCTGAATCTAGGACTCCAACACTTTTTTATTTCCTGCTTGACATAAAACTTTTCAGAAAAAGTGCAAAGGCGGTGACAGCAACTTCAATCAATCACTAGGAAGGAGGGAGAGGCTATTTCTAGGCCATGACCCAGAAACAGCTTGTTTGTCCAATACTTGGTGAAGCCCACTGTGTACCCCACCATCCCTCTACCTGCACAGGCCCACACAGGGCTATTGGGGTCAGGTTTTGTATCCGTGAGTCCATCAAAACTCCACCCGGTGGTCGGATTCAGTGGTCTCTTTTCTTTTTCTTTTCATGGCACCAGGGATCAAACTCAGGGCCTCATAAATGCAAGACATTTATGCAAGCGGCCTGCAGCTAAGTTACAGCAATAACAGCCTTGCCTGTGACTGGCCTCTTTTCCGTTTTCCTTTTTATTTTGTTTTGTTTGGGGGTCACATCCAGCAATGTTCAGCGCTTACTCTTGGCTCTGTGCTCAGGGATCAATCCTAGTGGAACTTAGGAGGACCCATATGTGGTACCAAATTGAGCTTGGGTTTGGTGTGTGTAAGGCAAGCACCTTACTTGCTTTATTGTCTCTCCAGCCCCTGAATAGACTCTTTTCAACTCTCATTCTGGTTAACCTCTCTGACAACACTGTTTTACCTTTATGATCATACCTCTTTCTCTCAGAGAAAGACTTATTTTATTTTTTTATTTTTCTTTTTGGGTCACACCTGGCGATGCACAGGGGTTACTCCTGGCTCTGCACTCAGGAATTGCTCCTGCCAGTGCTCAGGGGACCATATGGGATGCTGGAAATTGAACCTGGGTCAGCCGCATGGAAGGCAAACGCCCTACCTGCTGTGCTATCACTACAGGTCCAAGACTTATTTTTAATCACTATGATCTTAATGGGCTGGAGCGATTGTACAGTGGGTAGGGTGTTTGCCTTGCACGCAGCCATCCAGGTTCGATTCCTCCTTCAATTTCTCCCTCTTGAAGAGCCAGCAAGCTACTGAGAGTATCCCACCCACAGGCAAAGCCTGGCAAGCTACCTGTGACGCATTCAATATGCCAAAAATAGTAACAACAAGTCTCACAGTGGAGACGTTACTGGTGCCCACTTGAGCAAATCAATGAACAACGGGAGGACAGTGCTACAGTGCTAGATCTTAATATTCAGAGCAGTGCCTGACACTGACTAGGAACTCAGTAAATAGCTATTGAATAAAAGGGTAGATGAATGAAAAGTGGTGAATGAGTGGATGGATGGATGGATGGATCCCTCCACTTTCTTGAAACTCTGGATCCCAGAACAGCGGCACCTCTGAATTTCAGGACACAGTCTGGCACATGGTCAGTACTTGAGACTATGTGATATCTTGTAATAAAATCCCCCTCCCACCTCTCTTGCTCCTTGATCCACTCCGTTGTGGAACTTGGTCCTCTTCCTCCTCCCTTCTGTCCCTCACTAAATGTTTACATTCCTTGGGCTCTGTGTCTTGTTCCTCTACTCTTCCCACTCTGCAGAAAGAATGCTCCAAAAATTATCTCATCTACTCCCACACTTTCAACTTCCATCCCCACACAGATGCATGAAGCCAAAAGTGAAAGAAAGAAAAGTAAAATTGTCGAGTTGGAGTCCTTAGGCACCTCAAAGCTTGGCAGGTGGAAGGTGTGGCAGAATAATAGATTGAAATTTTAATTCACATTTTGTTTTTCCTCATGTTGGAGAATCAGAGAGCTAAGTGCATTTTAGTCTCTAAAATTTTTTCCTCACCAATTCTAAGAAAATATTCAGGTCTTCTCACCTCAGGGATGTTGATGTTGGCTAGGCTGAAAGCAAAATAGCCTGAAGTATGACACCTGCCTTTGAAAGATAAACTCTAAAGATCCTTCTAGATTGGGCTTTCTCAACCTTAGCCCCAGTGACATTCAGGAATGGAAATCTGCGGTTGTGCCTTGTGGGATGTTTGGCAGCATCCCTAGCCTGCAGAAGCCAGTAGCACTACCCCCATTCCCTGCAACACAGACAGGCTCTATGTCCCCAGACATCATCAAATGTCCCCTGGCACTCAGCATTGCCCCTGGACCAGAATCACTGTCCTACCCTAGATCACTGTATCACTGTCCTCCCGTTGTTCATCGATTTGCTCGAGCGGGCCCAGTAACGTCTCCATTGGAGACTTTGTTGTTACTGTGTTTGGCATATCGAATACATCACGGGTAGCTTGCCAGGCTCTGCCATGCAGGCGAGATACTCTCGGTAGCTTGCCGGGCTCTCCAAGAGGGGCTGAGGAATCGAACTCGGGTCGGCCATGTTGGCTGCGTGCAAGGCAAACACCCTACCGCTGTGCTATCGCTCCAGCCCCATCCTAGATTAGTTTTTTAATTTTTTTATTTTAAAAATTTTGGACCTGGTGGTGTTCAGGGCTGGCTCCTGGCTTAGGGCTCACTATTAGTAGTGCTCAGGGACCATATGGGATGCCAGGAATTGAACCTGGATTGACCATGTACAAGGCAAGGGCTCTACCCACTGTACTATTGCTCTGTTCCTCCCAGATCATTTTTTTTCCAGATCATTTTTTAAAAGAAAAAAAGAAAAACAAGCGGGATCCTTGTGAAAATTGCCAAGTTTGGAGATTCAACATCTCTTAGGTGGGAAAAAGGATGTTTTAGAATCTAGAAGCCATAGAGAGCTCATGCCTCTACCTTCCTACTGTATACTAAGCTACAGTCAGTAAAAAGCACAAGTGTCTTTTCTCAGCATCTTCCTGGTGTAGTCGGCCCTGGGGCTTCTAGGAAACAGAATCTTAAAGTCCTTAAAGGCACTGGGGCATGACCTCCTCAGTCCCATTCTGCCCAAACGCTTCCCCATCTTTGCCCAGATGAGTTCAAGGAGCAGCCAGCCCTTCCCTCCTGCTTCTCTTGGCTGCCCCCTGCTAGGCAGGAGGCCCTACTGCAGCCAAGGCTCTCCTATCAAATCTTTGGCAAGTCTGGAAGTTAAACTGGGGATACCTTTTGACAAATTGCCTAAAATGTGTCCCAAATGCCCTAAGGATCTTCAGACCTCCATTCCTGAATCTTCTGCATGACCAATGTCTTTGCTGCAGTTCCGCGACTACCTTACCAGAAATTTGTACTCTAGAAGAACAAGGAATGAACATTGTTCAGTGAGTGACAGGTATTCCACTCTTCCTTGAGATGTTCTAGCATTTCATAGACTTTCTTGCCCGACTACATCCCTAAGAGCAAGTGACCTTACCCAAATTCCCACTGCTGCTGACTGGTCACTCAGACCAAAATGACTCCAAAATGTATCCTCTCCTGGTGAATCCTTCTGAGGAAATGGAGGTGGCTCTATCCTTTCCAGTCAGAGCTGCTGGTCATTCCAGGTCTTAGAAGTGCTGCTGTCTTATAAATATTTCTAAAGTTTTGCCAAATTCTGCAAGGCATCCCAAACTGGGGTCATGCTGTCCTGGTTCTGTGATTCGTACATACTCGTATATTCCCAAATTCCTCCAAACAACTATAAGAGCAATTGCATGGGGAATGGAACCAAGAATAATACCACGAACAATTACTCAAGATTCTCTCTTAAATGACTTTCTGTTCGTAGAAGAATGCTTCTATAATGCTTTTTCAGAGAACCCTATAACTCTTTTCCAAAGGCACCTTCTCTCACAGCCCACTCTTGAAAATTCCCTCCTCCAAGCTTGAGGCATCCCCTTTACACCTCTCTGTCCTTCAAGTTCCACATTATCCAAAGCCCAGAAGATTCATCCCCCGAGTACTGTGGATAGAGGCTGACCCCTGCCTCCTAGCTCCTATGTATTGGTAAATATCAACCATGAGACCATACATTCACCTACCATGCATGAGGCCACAGGGATGTATGGCACATAGTCAGTGGGTGGGAGGCTGTAAGACAGGACAACTTGTCTGCTTTCTCCACAGGCAGGCTGACACTAGATGAGAGGGCTCATCCACTAGGGGGTCCACTATGTCACAGTGCTGGGAAAACTCCCTCCATTTGGGAAATCCTTGTCCCAAGTTCCAGGCACAGTCATTCTCTGCACTTGGACCCAGACACCATATCTCTTGAAGAACAACAAAGTCATGTAATGGTCGCAGAATAATTTAAACAGAGTGATCTAGAGCTCAAGTCAGATGCTCACCCCTTGAAGGTCAATTACTTGAGAGACGAGGACTGATGTGAGAAGAAAAGGAGTTTATTCAGAATTATCTGTGAGTTAGCTCTATGTCCCCCTGAAAAACATATCTTTATTCTCAGGTGGGCTAAGGGTTTCCACCGGGCAGGCTGGGAGGGTAAGTTAGAGGTCTGTGGTGATGAGTAGAGCCGGAAGTTCCAGGCATTCATTAGTGACTGACGGCTCCTTGAAGAATGGGATATGTTCCCCGTGACGTGCTCAGAAAACCTTCTCCTGGGTCTGCGTGATGACTTGAAGTGTCCTCCCAGAAGGCGTCTCTTGACTCTCCTCTGAGGGAGAGAGGAGTCCGTGGGCTGGATAAGCCCAGGAGTGATCTCAAGGCCTGTTGTTATCTCTTCCCACCTCCATCCATTCATAACTGAACCCAGTTCAACATCAAACACACAGAGCATAATATCTTTTAGGACTGAGGAAGAAGACAAAAGTCAAAATGGGGAAAGAGGACAAAGGTCAAGGATTATAAGAAGTATGTGTGTGAAGAACAAGACAGAGCCTCTAAAGTTTGCTTACTTACACTAAGAGTGATGTCTATGTTTCATATAGCTTTTCCTTCATTAATCTGCACATCATTGCCCAACATACTACTGGCTTCAGAGAAAAAGTTCTAGAATTGCAGAATGATAACTTCTCTCTGGAAGGTGGCCCTGATGTTTTAACCACTGATGTATTGGATCTGATGGGCTCAAGTCTGGGCAAAGAACTACCTCGCCACAATTGCATTTTGCCCTTGGCAGGCCCTGGGGAACTGCCTACCTGTTCTCCCCACCCCACCTCATCTGAGACCTCCCACAAATTCACAGAAGAAGCAGGTGACTAGACACTCTGAGTTTGACCAAGCCCTCAGGCCATGGAATTGCACTCATTCCCCACCACTGCTCCTTGGGACCTCAGCTACCATTTCTGCCTGACAGATTCTTTCCAGCTTCCACAGACTCTTCTCTGCTTATATAAGTCAACTTGAACCTGTTTTGCACATCTTTAATGATAGGAAGGACCCTGGACCAGGAGTCCCCTCTACCACCCACCAGCCAGAAGCTCAGCCCCAAATCCCAACTCTCCGCAGTCTCTCCATAGTCACATTCCCTGCTTTTCCTCAGCCCATAGACCTGGCTTCCTCCAGGGCAAACCCACAGAGGAGTTCAACTCCACTGCCAGGTGTAGGCCCAGTACAAGGATTCACTCTGACCCTACAGTCTCCATTTCCCCAGCCCACAATGTGCTTTGCTACATGCCCAGGGAAGACGCACCATCATAGGAGGGTTGGGAACATAATCCTGTGGGTTTGGAAACAGTCAACTTTCTCACCATTGAAAAGGTTGGTGTCCCTCTGAAGGACAGCTAAAGCTTTCTTCTAATGTCTGTTATTCTAAACCAGCACACACTTTGCAGGGCAGCCTCCTGGCTAGTTCCCATGCATGGTGCTTTCCCAGACCTTGTCCCTCTGTGACCCGGATGAAGGTGTCCAAAGCCAACCATATATGAAGTCTGGAGCCAGAGCTGGAATTGGGAAAGAACTCACTGCCTGAAAAAACTGAGATGGATGTGTGGGGACCCAGAGTGGCCTTGATTCCAGCAAACAGTGCAAGTGCTCCCACAAAAGGACCACCCACAATCACAGAGGAATGAGAAGGGAAAGTCTACCTAGAGATTACAAATGCTCATCCAGCTGAAAGGAAGAAGTGGAATTCTAGGAGTCAGTAAAACAAGTACTTCAAAACCAAAGCAGGAGGCAGACATAGAGAGGCAGTGGTACTCGCGGGTGTCGGACTAATGACTCGGGGCCAGGGAGTTTGACACTAAGGGAAGCAGTTTCTAGTGTGAGCAGGGTGAGCAGAGAAAGCTCTTATGAAAGGTCAGGTAAAAACTTCCTCCATTAGCTCAAGGCAGCATCAGGTAAATTGCTAAGACTTGTGAACAGAAGGAAGTTTTAGTCATCTCAAAAATTCCAAGGCGGTACAGGAACCCAAACTTCCCGGCCCACCATCCCCTGCCCCCATCTCTGTTTTCTCTCTATCTGTCTTTCTGACACACACACACACACACACACACACACACACACACACACAACACACACACAGGATGATTTGAACCATTAAAGACATTCTGCAACCTAAGTAAACAACCTGAACATCTGTCAACGGGAGAATGAATCGATTACTGTGTCTTCATACAATGGGTAAGTATTAGGCAGCATTTAGAATGGATGATTTACAACTATATGTACCAACATGGATTAATTTTTTAAACATAACTTTGAGTAAAAAGAAACACATTACAGAGGGATTTTGCTTGTTTATTTTTACATATGTATTTTATAATCACCTTGTCTACTTGCTCATCCCCCCAGCCCTAGCTGCCATCACCCCACCCCCGCCTCCAAAGAGTTATTTTTAAAATTAGGACTATGTGAAGCTTAAATGTTAACTTAGAAAAAAATTAGGCAAAATTGAAACAGATATTAAGATTCTTCCATCCAAGATTATAGACAGACTTCCCATTTGTCCAAGGCTCACAGTGTCCTTCAGAGGAATTGAAAGATTTTTCTTTATCTTTTTCTTATATGCTGAGAGCATTTCTTTTAAAATTGATTACTAGCATTTTATCTTTTTTGTTGCTATTATAAATAGACTAATTTACTTCTTTATATCTTCTAATGGTTGTTTCTTTAATCTACGAAAGATAATAATTTCTGTATATTTATCTCATACACTACTAACTTACTAATTTCCTAATTGTTGGCAGTAACTCCAAAGTATTTTTCTAAGTTGCTCTGCTATATAATCATATCATCTGAAAATTATCATTTTATTTCCCTTTTATGATTTTAATCCTTCTAATTTCTCCCCCTTAACTAGTTTTGTTGATTACTGCCTCTAGCAAAATATTAAGTGATAATACTGAGCGTAGGAATTCCTCTCTCATTTCTAGCTCTAGAGGGAGATTTTTTAGCATCATCCCATTACATACAATGCTGGGTTTTGAACTGAAATATACTTCCCTTCATATATTTTTTAAAAAATTAAATTTAACTAAAGACTGTGATTTACAAAGTTATTGATAGTTGAATTTAGGCATATAATATTCTAACCCCAATTCCACCACCAATGTCAATTTCCCACCAGTGTCAATTTCCATCAGTGTTCCCATGTTTCCTCCTGCAGCCCTCCCGCACCTGCCACCTTGACTGGCACTTTTTAGAGTTCTGTAGTTGTAATTTGGACCTCATGTTTTCATGTTGTTGAGTCTGCTTTGGACATAGCTATACCACTCTCCCATATTACCGCTATACCTGAGGCCCTTGAATCCTTTTCCCCCATTGCTTCTGTTTCTCATCTCCATTCATCTCTATTTTCTTTCCTTCTCATCCTTCTCCTTATATTCCAGCTTCAAGAGTGATCTAGGCCATGCCTCTTTACTACATCACATTTCCTCATCCAGTTATTCTACATCCCGAGAGCATTTCTTTTAAAATTGATTATTAGCCTTTTATCCTTTTTTGGTTGATATTACAGACTAATTTACTTCCTTATATCTTACAATGGTTGTTTCTTTAATTTATGAAAGATAATTATTTCTGTATATATTTATTTCATCGTTTGTCTTGCACGCAGCCAGCCTGACTGAGCTGGGTTTGATTCCTCTGCCCCTCTCAGAGAGCCTGGCAAGCTACCGAGAGTATTCAATATGCCAAACACAGTAACAAGAAGTCTCACAATGGAGACGTTACTGGGCCCACTTGAGCAGATCAATGAACAACAGGAGGACACTACTAACTTATATAGGTTGACCTTCTGCTTGCTGCTCCTACCCTCCCAAGTGAGGCTTGACTCTGGCTGACATCACTGAGCCTATTCCGAAACAGGAGGCAGAGCTCCTTCCTTTCATGTTGGTCTCAGCAGCCCCCATACCCAACCTGTGCCATAGTTAGCAGCCACACAATAGATCTACTTTAAAAATTCTACACTACTCACAGTTATTCTTCCAGTCATTCTGTGAAGACAGGCAGAGAAGTAGAAAGCAATCTCTAACCTAATCCCTCAGCATATTTCAGGGAGGTTAACTAGAAAGACTCACCCCCAGCACAGCAAGAATACTAGAAAACCAATGGAGAGAACACGAAGAATCTCATCAAGCTCAATGAGAGAAAACCGTATCATTGAAAACATGAACATCAGTAAATCCACAGGTGGTTGTCTTTAGTGACACCCTGATGAGGATGTTCAATGAGTCCAAAGAAATGATAGCATAAGCCATCGGCAAAGCACCAGAACATATGAGAGTCTAAATGAAAAAAAAAAAACCTGCTAGTCAGAAATGACAGAAATGAAGGACATAGGAGGTGATATTAAAAAATCAGTTATTCTGCATGCCAAGCAGCTAAAATCTATGGAACCACCAGCCCTCACAGCTGAACACTATGGAGTGCCCATGGGAGGCAGATGGGCAGGATACCACTCAGCCAAAGCTCCACTGGCCACACCCACACTCCACCACTGCAGCCACACCAAGGGCTCAACTCCACTGCTTCATGAATATTCTCTGCAGAGATGCCAGTCTGTGAATAATTTCAGGTACCCAGTGCCCAGGCTGAGAACAATGGTGCTTCTTTTTAGATTTGGTTGGTAGCCTCCCCTCAGCCCTCCTTACTTCCCAAACCTCGGCAGCCACACCCATTTCCCACAGCTACCACCATATCCACTCATTGGCCTAGACCCTTGATCCTGAAGTTTCTGGAATACGCAGCCACATATTAGCCACGCAACACCTCCAAAAGCAACAAAAAACTTAATAAATTCTTAGACAAGAACTTAGCAACCCTGTGGTCAGATATAACAGTTTTCACATGAATGGGCTTTCTGTACTTTTTTATTTTAATATTGCATCTTTTTTATATCATCAATTTTAACTCTAGATTTGTATCAACAGTTTTTGCTTTTTTCTACATTAAAATAAAAATTATGGGCTGGAGCGATAGCACAGCGGGTAGGGCGTCTGCCTTGCACGCGGCCAACATGGCCGACCCGAGTTCGATTCCTCCGCCCCTCTGGGAGAGCCCGGCAAGCTACCGGGAGTAGTCGATATGCCAGACACAGTAACAACAAAGTCTCCAATGGAGACGTTACTGGGCCCGCTCGAGCAAATCGACGATCAACGGGAGGGCCTTTACCTTTTACCTTGGAGACTTTGTTGTTACTGTGTCTGGCATATCGACTACTCCCGGTAGCTTGCCGGGCTCTCCCAGAGGGGCGGAGGAATCAAACTCGGGTCGGCCATGTTGGCCGCGTGCAAGGCAGACGCCCTACCCGCTGTGCTATCGCTCCAGCCCTTTTTTAAAATAAAAATAAAAATAAACAAATCAGTTATTCTATATACCACAGATAAGTGAGATCATCCTGTGTTTGTCCTTCTTCTGGCTTACTTTGCTCAACACTTTGCACAATATCTTCCAGTTCCAACCAGATTGCAGCAAATTGTACAATTTCATCATTCCTTGTAGCTCCACAGTATTTCGTTGTGTGTGTGTGTGTATATGTATATATAAAATCTTCATAATCCATTCATCTATCTTTGAACACCTAGGCTGATTCCATATCTTAGCTAATGTACAAAGTGCCGCAATGAATAATGGTATGCATATGTCCTTTTGAATGAATGTTTTTTTTTTCTCCTGGGGGTAGATGCCCAAAAGAGAAATTGCTGGGTCATACGGAAACTCAATTTAAAATTTACTGAAAACTCCTCATACTGTTTTCCTGAGGGGTTGAAACAGACAATTCCCACCTGCAGTGGGAATTTTCCTCCACATCCCCACCATAAATTGATTCCTGTATTTTTGATGTGTGCCATTCTCACTGGTGTGAGAGGATATCTCATTAGACTTTACTTCCTCTTAAAGAAATACTTATATATTCCTACTTTATTAAATTATTTTTTCCATAAGGTGGCGATCAGGATTACATGGTACTGAAGATCAAACTCAGGGCCTCACATTTATTAGGTAGATGCTCTATGACTTGAGCATTCTCCTTATCAAATGTTATTTAAGTTAAGAACTATTCATTCCCTTTTATGGATACTTATATATGATGAATCATTTTATTGATTGTTGAACATTAAACCACCCTTGCCTCCCTACAGTAAATTCCACTTGGATACAAATCATTATATAGTCACAATATGGAGTATAATTATTAATTATAGATATGTCATATATGACAAGTGTGAATTCTGTTTGCTAATATTTTACTTAGGATAATAAAGTTGATATCATAGGTGAAATTAATTTCATATTTCTTTTTTGCTCAATCTTCACTGTGATTAAGTACCAATATATTGCTTAGCTTATTTTTGATTTTACATACACAGCATGCTTAGAAGCTACTCCCAGCAGTACTTGGGGGACCAGGCAGCATCAGGGATCAAACCCAGGTTTCTCACACGCAAAGTGTGTACTGTCCTGTGAGGTCCCTCTCTGGCCTTTACATTCACTTTTAAAATCTAGTACTTCCTTTTCATTTCTAGATCAGAATAATATTAGAGTTATTGTTCTTTAAGGCAAAAAAATAAATATTCTATGGAACTATTTGACCCAGTATACTTTGGGAGGCAGCTTTTTATCAACTTCCTCCATTTTTTCCCACAGATACCAGTACAATTAGAATGTTTTAGTTTTCACAAATTTTCTTTTATCATTCCATTAGCCACTTAGTGGTAACAAGCAATATAAAATAAATTATTGTGGGCCTGCTTCAGAGGCAGGATTAAGGGGTGGTTGGGAAAATGGAGACAATGGGGAGAAAAGATGACAG
Organism: Sorex fumeus; assembly: GCF_029834395.1. Classification (NCBI taxonomy): domain Eukaryota; kingdom Metazoa; phylum Chordata; class Mammalia; order Eulipotyphla; family Soricidae; genus Sorex; species Sorex fumeus. The sequence continues at coordinate 53,471,066 of NW_026606104.1, forward strand.
TGGTGGAGGGATTGGTGTTGGAATATTGAATGCCTTTAGCAAATCTTCATGAACAACTTTATAAACCACGGTGTTTAAACAAAGATGGAGGGGGAAATGTTTTACATCTGAAATAATTTTGTTACCTTTTCTTAGAAAATATCATAGTCATTCTGGTTTTTAAATTTGCCGTTATAGACTTGCAAAATATTTTTTCTGTCTAAATTCCTCATTTTTTCTTAGTCTAAGTAGTTTGCCTTAAGCTTTTTTTCAAATTAGGATTATAATTTACCTATTTTACTGTTCTTTTAAAAGTTTTTTTTTTAACTTTTAAAAACCTGTTTTTCTACTTTCTAATTCATTCAATTTTTCTTTTGAGTGATTTTACTGCCTTATCCTTCTCCATGGATTTATCCTGCAATTCTTTTTGTCTACTTCATGGGTGCATGACCTGGGTGTCACATGTGTATTTGGTGAAAGTCGAAGCCCCAGGACCATGTGATTCTCCTCTGACCATTCTGGCCTGTACCCAAGGCCCCTCTGCCACCAGGCGTTAGGGAATTTTTGTTTTCTGATTTAGCTGTTATTTCCTACCTTCCTGAATTATGATCTAAAAATGATGACTGGTACTTGCTTTGACAGCACATAGACCGAAGAGAATAACTGTGCTATTTTTATTTAGGGGAAAAATTTATTGAGATTTAATTTGTAGGCTGATAGCCAATTTTTTGGAAATGTACCATGGAATCTCACAGGAAAATCCTGGCAGGGCAATTCTCTCTGCCTCTATCATAGAGATGACATCCCTTGTTAATTACATTATTTAGGTCTTATTGATTCATATTTGCCTATTACCCACTTAATCTGTCAAACAGAAAAAAGAAGTAAACTCTACTACAAGTCTCTCTTTCTCCTTGCACCTCCTCAGTTTTGCCATTTTGCATGTGACTGTTCCTCTACTTGGTACCTGGTTCATAACCTTCTATTTGTTTTAGGTTATATAACTACCTGTGTATTCTTATTTTGTGTATATCAAAACTTAGATTACATTGCTAGAAAGCTCTCTTCTTTGTCTAATTTATTGATTTTGTAGGCAGTGGGCGCCTCCCCAAGGGTGCCTGAAGGCTCTGAGGTTATGCCTGGTGATACCCAGCACTGCTGGCCTGAGGGTTTCATTCAACCCAGCAATGCAGTGTTTTTCCTCAGGCCTCCAGGATCAAACCTGTCAGTGCACAAGGGCCACCAAGGTTATAGCCAGCATTGCTGAAGGGGGTCGGCGGTGCCATCTGGAGCTTTGGACTTTGTGTGTACTAGCCCATTGAGCTCTCTCCCTAGCTCCTGTTAATGATGCATTTATCCTAAATCTCACTTTCGCTGGTTTAATATAACAATCCTAGCATAAAGCCTTGCCACCTATGCTAGTTTCCTGCCCAACAAAGTGCCACAAATGGGCAGCTTAAAACAAATGGGCAGCTTAAAACAACATCAATGTATTATGTCTTTAATCTGAAGGGCAGAACCTGAAATTTAGCTGTGGGCAGGCCAAGCTCCCTTCCATGGCTCAGGGACAAACCCCTTCCTGGTCTCCTCTAGCCTCTGTGTTTGTCAGCAATCCCTGGTTTGTCCAGGCACCAGTCTGGTCACATGTTGCTCTCCTCCTATATATCTGCACACACTAGACCACATGTGCATGTCTATTCCTCTGTCTACACCAGCCCCTACTTATGAGAACACCAGTCCTTTTGGTTTAGCACCCACTCATCCATATCACCTCTTTTTTTTCACTATTTTTTTATTAGTGAAACACCATGAGGTATGGTTATAGACTTACAAATTTTTGTGCTTGGGTTTCAGTTATACAATGATCAAGTACTCATCCCTCCACCAGCGCCCATCCTCCACCACCACGGGTCCCAGCATCCCTCCCACGCCCCATCCCCCACATCCCACCCTGCCTCTGTGGCAGGGCATTCCCTTTTGTTCTCTCTCTCCTTTTGAATGTTGTGGTTTGCAAAAGAGGCATTGAGTGGCAATCATGTTTGGTCTATAGTCTACTTTCAGCATGCTTCTCCCACCCTGGGAGGATCCTCCCAACACCCTTTATTTGGTGCTCTCTTCTCTATCTGAGCTTCCTTTTCCCCTAGCATGTGTGGCTGGTCTCCAAGTCATGGCGCAAAATTCCTGGTACTAATCTTGGCCACTCCTGAGTGTTAGTCTCCCATTTTGTTGCTTTATGTTCCCCAGATGAATGCAATCTTTTTGTGTCTATCCCGCTCTTTCTGACTCATTTCACTTAACACGATACTTTCCATGTAGTACCACTTGTATGTAAATTTCATGACTTCATCTTTTCTAACAGCTACATAGTGCTCCATTGTGTAAATGTACCAAAGTTTCTTTAACCAGTCATCTGTTCTCGGGCACTCAGGTTTTTTCCAGCTTCTGGCTATTGTAAAGAGTGCTGCCATAAACAAACAAGCATATCACCTCTTTTGGAAAAATTTTTGAGGCAATGAGCCTCTCATTGCTAGGGTTCTCTGTTCCTCTTTTTGGCTCCTCTTCGTTTTTGGAGTTCCTGCTTGATCGTGGTTACCTTGAGCAGCCCTTTCATATAATGAGAGACTGGGGATTGAACCTGCTTGCTAGTTTTGTCAAAAGTCAAGTTACTTCTACGATTTTGTCTTCGTGTTGCTTTGGAGCACTTTGGGGGAGAAGCAAAACTTCTGTTTCACACAGACATATATCAGCCATCGCTTCCAATCTCTTAAGAACAGTGACCCCTGAAAGATTGTTTGACCCAAACAAATGTGGATCATTTTCCACCCCAGGACAACAGCATAGAACTTCCTTTCTCAGGAGAGTAATTAAATAAAGAACTTTGAAGAGAATCATGCCCCAGGTTGAATGGTGCCCACCAACCCACCACCCTGTGACTCTGTGAGATAAACTCTTCTTGGTTGCTGTATTTTTAGAAAAAGTTTATAAAAGGCATCTCAAATTTTAAAAAAAAGTCCCAAAGGATCTGTGGGGGTGACCTAAGCTGGAAAAGGATTGTTGTTGTACTTAAAGATGATTAAAAGACGGAGACATGAGACTAAGCTGGGCATCTGTGAGGGAACTGAATTCCTTTTCTAATCTCTCTTAAGCATCCTTGGATAATAGGACATGGCACCAGCGGAAGGGGATATGAAAACAGAGATTGGAGAGACCCAGAGGCCATGGATTGCTGTCAATCACTGGAAGCAGGAAGAGGAAAGGGATAGTTTGTCTCCCAGAGTCTCTAGATAGAACTATTCTGCCAACACCTTAGTGTCAGAGTTTTGTTTTCCAGAAGCCAGAGAAGAAGGACTGGGATTAAGGTACTTGCTTTGTATACAATGACCCTGATTCCATCCCCAACATCACATGATCCCCTGGTCACCACTAGGAGTAACCTCTGAGCAAAAGCCAGAAGTGACTGCTGAGCACCAGCAGGTATGGACCAAAATCAAAAACCAGGGTCCTAGTTTCCAGCATGGTGAAAGAATAGATTTCTGTGGTTTTAAGTCACTCAGGATAAAGTGCATTATTACAGTTGCCACCAGTATGAAAAGAAGCCAGTCTGACTCCTGCCTTGAGCACTCTCCAGCTCTGCACCTCAAGCAAGCATCTGGGACCTGGGGATCCTCTGTGGGCTGCTTACAGAGCTGCAGCTGTCCCTACATCGTGTGGGGCCTCCGCTGAGGACAATGCAAAGATCAGGGAGCAAGTTTGGGCCTCAAGTAAGGGAAAGCCTTTCCATGAGTCAGAATAACCCAGATGTGGAAAGGTGCCCGACTGGAGTGCTGGCAGGGACCCTGCTCTGGAGGTGGGCAAGGCAGGGCGAGGACCACCTGCGAGATGAACAGAAGAACTTGGAGTCAGAAGCTTCCTCGTGCCTGCCGCTAGCGACTCCAATTCTCTGAGCCCCGGGAATACCACCTGCGACAAACGGACAGGTAACCGCAGCTGGATGGCTGTTGTGAGGATTTCAGGGGAATTAACATCATAAAAGCACCTACAAGGGGCACGGCTGGCCGCTAAGCACCTCTCCAGGGATTAACTCACTTAGCCACCAAAGCTCAGCCTAGCACGCCTGGCACCTGAGTACTCAGGAACCGACACCTATGATAATCTTATGCTGTCAGATGATTTTGACCTGCAGGTGGCTTGTGCATTAAATGTAGGGCATTCGCCAACCCTGCCGAGCCATGGGAAGAGCTGGGGACTATGGGTGCTCACTGGGGAGCAGAAGGGCAACAATGAGCTGCTCTCTGGCTCCCAGAAGGAGCAGTCAGGCCCAGAAAGAGGAGCACCGCCTGTCTGCGGCGGAGGGGACTGGATAATCAGACCCACGCTGTTGCTTTGGGCCTGGAGCTGGAAGCGGTGGAGCAAAGCCTTCTGCAGTCCAATGTGTGTCCGGGCAAATGAGCCTCCTGCTCTGTCCCTGGGCGCCTCTGCCTCCCACTGGGTCCTCCGCCCGCTCCCTCCCGCCTGCGAGCCAGAGGGAAATTTGGGTGGGAGAAACAGCAGGAGCAGAAAAAGAGAGAGAGTGAGAGAGATTTGCAATTTTGATGCACAAGGGGCAATTTCCACAGACAACCCCGGTGCCCGTGTACGCCCACCACCTCCGGCGTTGGCGCCACCTGAAGCCCACGAAGCATCATTTTCCATTCTCGTCTCTGAGATAATAAGTTGGAGAGAAGCTTCATATTTCAAATCAAAACTATTTTCCAACTAGAGGAAAGTGGAAACTTTTCAGGCAAATTTCATATGCAGTAACACAATTTCCTCCTGTTCCACTTTCTTTTTTCACCTAATACATGATAAATATTCAAGATCTCCCCGAGGAAGCAGAGCTGAGAGCTGGGAGGTGGGTTTGTCACGGCCGCTAGTGACGGCAGCCAGCAGGGTGCTCGCCAGTCCTCCTCCTGGGAGAACCACGGACGGGGACACTGGTCTCAGCTACTAGCTACCCAGCTGTCCCTCGGAACACCTTCACCCCCTTAAGAACAGACACCGGCTGTGCGGCGGGCCATCTCAAAAAAGCATTTATCTTGGGACCAGAGAGATCACTCAGCAGACTGAGTATGGCCTTTGTATTCAGGTGGACCCAGGCTCCATCCCCAGCACCACACGGTCTCCTGAGCATTTCTAAGAACAGTCCCCAAGCACTGAGCTGGGAGTAGTCCCTGCGCACCACTGGGTGTGGCCCAAAAGCCAAACCAACAGAAATGACCGTTAGTCTTATGGCTGTTGCCAGGATTTTTCTCAGAATAAAACCCAGCTCACTGGGGGGAAATGCCTTGAAGAACTATCTGGGACAGAAGGTGAGATCCAGCTCAGAGATTATTTGAATATTGAGCCATTTGAAGTCATCCTCTCATGGGGGATCAGAGGTCAGGGGGGTGGAATTAGGAGATGTGAGAGAGAAACTTCTCCAAGGGGGTGAGCTGCTCCAGTAACATGGGAGGCTGGGAAAGTCTCTCTGTCCAGGGTCTGGAGTGAGTTCCTATCTGTGAAACACTAATCGTGCGCCCTAGCCCGAGACAGCGCTTACCTGAAATTAGCTTTTACCCTCCCACCATTAACAGGAGGTTATTCCTCCTGTTAGGTCATTAGGTTGTTAGGAACTTAGGTTTTTCCCATTTTCCAGGCACAGAAACCAAGGTTCAAGTCTTAGAAACATCACTTGAGAGAGTGCAAAGCCAGGCCGCTCCACACCACAGCTTGGCTAAGAGAGCCCCACCCCCCCACCAAGTGTGGGCGCAGACCAAGGCTTCCTCATGATGCTGCGGGAAGTGGAGACATCATGGCTGCCAAAGAAGGAACATGAGTCCCGCCATGTAGACAACTCCACTCCAGCAATGCTAAGCAGAAAAGGCAGAGTCAAGGGCACTGGGCCCAGTAGCCAAGGAGGAGCTGGCCCAGCTGTGGCTTAGGGACTGAGACTCACAAAAGGCCACAGGTGATGAAATTGGTGGTAGCTACATGGGTGTAGGCATTTGAACCCACCAAATGGGCTTTGGTACTTTCTGGCACTCAGTGACTGGGGTCAGGAGACACTCGGTGGCTACAGCACCTGCCTTTCCAGTGTGAGGCTGTGAGTTCCAGCCCAGCTGCCACACCATGCTCTGGGCGTGATCTGACAGCTGGGCTGTGATGTTGGTCCAGCAAGTGATTTCAGGCAATGCCACAATCTGTGTGTGAGAGGACAGCAGCTCCGGGTTCGACCTCCAGGGTGGATGCACACAAACACACACACACACACACACACACATACCAGATACACACACCAAACATACACACACCAGAAACACACACCAAACACACACACACCAAACACACAAACCAAACACATTTACACACTAAACACAAACAGCACACACACACCAAACATATACACACACACCAAACACACATACACCCCAAACACACACACCAAACACATACACACACTAAACACACACAGCACACACACCAAACATATATGCACACACCAAATACACACACCAAACATATACACATACCAAACACACACACCAAACACATACACACACTAAATACACACACACCAAACACACACACCGAACACACACACACACTAAACACACACACCAAACACATACACACACCAAAAACACACACATACCAAACATATACACAACAGCAAACACACACACGCACACTCCACCTCCATAACAACAAAAAGATGTGAGAGTTCAACTACCAGGTGACTGACCCCTGGTGAGCACCGCAGCCCAGTGTGTGCCCCCTGCACTCCTGGTCATCCTCTCAACCACATCAACCAGGAAGGAAAGGAGGCAAGAAAAGGGGAAAAGAAAGAATATTGAATGAGTATTTGCCTGCATTTGCAAAAACAAAGACTTTCCAAAACAAAGAATCCTTTTCTAAGGTGACTTGTCTTTAAGAGTAGGAGGTAAAATCTGCTAACAACTTTTTTTTTTTTTTGCTTTTTGGGTTACACCCAGTGACGCTCAGGGGTTACTCCAGACTTCGCACTCAGGTATCACTCCTGTCAATGCTCAGGGTTTACCCCTGGCTCTCACTCCTGTCAGTGCTTGGAGGTTGGGGGACCATATAGAATGCCAGGGATCAAACCCAGGTCAGCCATGTGCAAGGCAAAAACCCTACCCATTGTTCTATGGCGCCAGCCTTGCTAACAACTTTCAAAAAGCTACAGAATCTTTACAGTTTGTTGTCTTCACCAATCATTCTTCTGCATGTATATTTGTTGTCATAATGGGGATTTTACTGAATGACAACAGAGTTCAATATCTTTCTTCCCTCATTTAACAGTACAGAGTGAGGATTGTTCCTTGTGCCTAAAAATTCTTGGAAACGTCATTTCTAGTGACTATGGAATTTATATTACATAGCTATACTAAAGTTTATTTACTGACTCTCTTACTGTATTCTAGTTGTCTCCATTTTAAAACTTTTTATTTACAAATAATGAACATAATTATAATAATGAACATGAGTTTTTATTGAAATTTTTGAGTATTTTTCAGACATGGAATCCTGGCCTCATATGAAATAAATTTTTTGAGGCAGTTAATACATAGCCCTAGATTGTATTTAAAGTTTTTAATGCTGAGTCCCTATTTCCTTTCCAGAAGAGTGATGCCAATTTAAGTGACCAGCAATAGAATGTGAGTGCTGTGTTCTCTTACCATTTCTGAAATATTTGCTGATTTGGTGGATGAAAATGCTATTTTGTCTTAATTTATCTTTTTCTGATTACTAGCAAAGTGGAACATCTTTTCATGTGTTTATTGACTATTTGTATCTCATCTTCTTGCGTTGTTTATGTTATTTTCTCATTTTGTAATTGAAGTGTTAGTGTTATCTTAATGGATTGTCAGAGCTCGCAGTGTGTAATGGGGATATTAACCCCTTTCATTACACTTGTTGAAAATCTTTGGGCTTCAGTTTGCCTTTCATTATATTCTTGCTGCTTCTGGAAATATGCATGTTTTAAATTCTCTTTATGCTTATTGATGTACTTCTTTTAAAAGTCCTTCTCCTTTTCAGATGGGATTAGAACCCTGCTGAGTTCCAGGTGGATTGCTTAAATTCCTGCCATTCCCAGTTAGTAGTTTTGTTTGGGGGACCAAATTGAACAGTACTCAGGGATCACACTTGGCAGTGACTGTGGGACAGTATGTGTTAAACCAGGGTCATGGCCCCAGTCGCATGCCAGACAAGTGCCTTAATCTTTGTATTATTACTAAGTGGAGACCTCTGATTTCCACTTAGTAATGTTTTATTATGTAAAATCTCAAACATTCATGAAGGATGAGAAACTAAAGAGATTGATTTCAGGATATGCTTCCAGACAATCTGGGGGCAGAAACAAGGAAGTTGTGACCAGGAGTGGAGGGGTGCTCTTACTGGAGATTCTGCTTCTATGCCAAGTTGTAACCTTGACACCTTAGACTGCTGTTTCTGAAAGCTTTCCTATCAAAGGCACTGCCCTCATTCCATGGACCCTCACAGCCACTCCTGATGGCCAGGATCATCAGTTTCATTTTACAGATGAGAACACTGAGTTCAAACCTATGAATTCTCTGAGGTCCCAGGACTGGGAAGAGCAAAGCCAGCATCTAAAGTTCAGAACATCCTGAACATTTCACGTGACATCCACCAGGCCACCCCTGGCCCTTGGAAGCAAGGAATCAAGTGGAAGAGAAGTAGACTTCCCTCCTGAAACTGAGTTTATTCCCATGCGCCCTGCAGGCAACGCTCCAGGAAAAAAAAATGATCGAATGAAAAATTCGTCTCCTCTTTTAGAAAAATACAAGGCACAATGGGGGTGGGGAGTAAGTTAGGGAAGAAAACACAGGGACAAAGCGGGAAAGTGCAGGCTTTGGAGGCAGGTGGGGGTGGGAGGGAAACTTGAGGACATTGGTAGACAGAAGCAGATACTAGTGAAGGGACTGGTTTTGCAACACAGTATGCTGAAACTTCGTAATTCATTGTGGTTTTTAAAAATAAAAATTCATTTTTTTTCATCATCCTGTTATTCGTCGATTGCCTCGAGCAGGCCCCAGTAACGTCTCTTTCATCCTAGCCCTGAGATTATATTCAAGGCTATTTAGGAGAATGAGACCCATCATTGTTACTGGTATTTGGCATATTTGGTACGCCACGGGGAGTTTGCCAGACTCTGCCCTGTGGGCAGGCTACATTCGATAGCCTGCAAGTTTGTCCAAAGTAGGAATGAGACAATAAGATGTCATAAAAAAAGTTCTGATAAGATGTCGCGCGGCCGCGTGGCTTTGTCCCTCTGCCAGTACCTTCATGTGTGTGGAGAGTGATCTCAGCATGGTGGTTCCGGGGCCGAGACCTCCAAGCCTACTCGAATTGGAGTCGAGCATCTTCCACCCAGATCCTCCAAATTCCAGTAGGCGGGGGTCACACCCACCACCTGGCCCCCTGGCGCCATGTAATCCCATCAGCGGCCAAGACTCAGAGACTATAAAATCCAGATCCCGGACGAGAAAAGTGCAGTCTCTGCCCCCGCGCCTGGGTGTTCCTTCCCGGAGTCCCTTGGAGGGGAGCGGGTTGAGCTTTCCTCCCCGCCCCGACCAGGGCTACGGCAGCCGAAGACCTCCAGGACCAGCCACCACCATGCTGAGACCACTCTCCGCACACATGAAGGTAGTGGCAGAGGGACAAAGCCACACGGGTTCCGGGGCCGAGACCTCCAAGCCTACTCGATTTGGAGTCGAGCATCTTCCACCCAGATCCTCCAAATTCCAGTAGGCGGGGGTCACACCCACCACCTGGCCCCCTGGCGCCGTGTAATCCCATCAGCGGCCAAGACTCAGAGACTATAAAATCCAGATCCCGGACGAGAACAGTGCAGTCTTCTGCCCCGCGCCTGGGTGTTCCTTCCCGGAGCCCCTTGGAGGGGAGCGGGTTGAGCTTTCCTCCCCGCCCCGACCAGGGCTCCGGCAGCCGAAGACCTCCAGGACCAGCCACCACCAAAAATTCATTAAAAGAAAAAAAGAAACACAATCCTTCCTGTGTGGCCACCAGTCGACATCAGAGCTGCTGCTTCATCCAGCCATCATTTCAGTCTCCTTTTCTTTTTGTTGTTGCTTTTTATTTGGGGGGCCACATCCAGAGGTGTTCAGGGCTTACTCCTGACGGGGCATGGGGAACTGTATGGGGTGCCAGCGATCTAACCTGGTTCAGCCACTGTCAAGGCAAACAGCCTATCCACTGTACTATCACTCTGGCCTCGTCAGCCTCTTTTTCCAAGCCAACAGTGCCAAACTCTGTATTAGGACAAGAAGTGACTTAGCCAAAGCTAATAGAAGAGTTTACCACACCAGGGTCAGCCCTGAAATGACTCCCTGACCTGGCATCACAGAGGGTGCTCAGAATCACACAGGTTTAAAGCCAGTGACTGAGTCAGGGACCCCTGCGATAATGCCATGGGTCATCCAGCTGCCCTCGGGAACTTCCCACAGCAAGTCCAAGTTTCTCTCCATAATCTGCACATTCTCCTGCTCTCTTCCATCATTGTGCACCTGGGAAAGATGCACATTCCAGGGCAGAGGGGCTGCAGGCACCCACCCTGACAGGAGGTGTAGACCTGGAGCAGGAAGCAAGGAAGCAAGCCACACAGAGCAGATAAAGAATGTGGTGGGTCAGGAGGAGAAGGGGGATATACCACCTCAGAAATGTCTTGTGGAGACATTGACACTTTCCTCTAAGGAGACTGAAGAATCTGAAGTGTTCCTCACATCAGTGCTGAGATCTGACACATACTCTCTTCTGGTGGTCCCAATGTCCACCAAGTTGAGCTGCTTATCCTGCAGCTGACTGGATCTTTGTCTGTGCTTCCCATTTCCCGGGGCCTCTCTTCCAAAGAGGACCCACAAGTGGCCCCTCCAAAGAAGATGAGGAGTCTTGTGGGCAGGGTCAGCACTCAGAGTCATCAGCAGGCCTCCACATTGTTTTTTGGACTCTGAGGTTCTCCACCAGGTGAGGTTCTTCAAACCTTGCTGCTACTTTGCCACTCTCCCCTGAGCTGTATACAAGAGAAACTGAGGCACAGAGAAAAGTGTCTCAGAGGCCTAACCAAGAGTTGTACCTGGTTAAGCCTGGTCTCTGGCCTGAGATCTCCGGAACCTTCTTGGGATGAGAGCAAGCCAAGTCCTTACTCTACTGAGAGGCCCAGAGTCCCACCACACCTGACATCTTCTGGCATATAAATTTCCCAGCTTCACAACTCCACAGCTAATCTTGAAGAGATGCCAAGCTGCTGAATCACCCCAATTCCACAGCAACTGAGGCACATGGCTACATATGTGGCTACAAAACATCTCCTAGTTTTACAGTACTCACAACCCAGTAAGAGCACAGCAAATTATATGGGAAAATTGCATAGAAGCCCACTAAGCTCAATGAGAAAAAACAAAAACACAGAAGGCTCAAAGAGCACCAAACAGCCCAGGAAATCCTCGATGATTTTAGTAACACCACTGTGAGATATATGCTGTCACAAGCAATATAAATTATTTTGTGTCTGCTGGAGGGGGGCTGGAGCGATAGCACAGCCGGTAGGGCGTCTGCCTTGCACGCGGCCAACATGGCCGACCCGAGTTCGATTCCTCCACCCCTCTCGGAGAGCCCGGCAAGCTACCGAGAGTATTCGATATGCCAGACACAGTAACAACAAAGTCTCCAATGGAGACGTTACTGGGCCCGCTCGAGCAAATCGACGATCAACGGGAGGGCCTTTACCTTTACCTTTACCTTGTGTCTGCTACGGGGGCTGGCACAACATAATTTGGGGGAGTGGATGGGAAACTTGGGACACTGGTGGTGGAATTCATGTTGGAACATGGATTACCTGAAACAACTGTATTATGAACAGCTTTGTAAAGCACAGTGTTTAAAGAAAGTTTCAAACATAAAAAAAAAGAATTGCTCCTGGAGCAATTGATGTCACCAGCCTTGTGTCCTTACCTGCCATGCTAGTCAGAGGCTGACTGTCGTGTGGGGCTCTGCAGGGCATTAGTCAAGGTCCCATCATCAACACAAGAAACCTGGCAGTGGAAACGGCATGACCCGTCTCCTTTGCTCCAGCATGCTTGGAATCATCCACTGCCCTGGGAGAGTTGGTATGTATGACCCAGAAACTTAACTACAGAACACCTGTACTTTCTCAGTGCTCTTGCTGACTCAAAACTGAAAGAAAAGAAAAAAATTTAAGGTCATTTGCAGTAAAAATGAACCTGAAATAAATGATAAGCATTAAAAAATTCAAACTATTACAGAAAAAGTGGGGATTCCCCAAGGTTGGTAGACTGACTTACTTGAGTGATCTCCAAGGAAGAACTGATTCAACCCCTAGACTATGGTTTAGCCCCATGACCTGTATGAATGAGTAGAATAGTGACCAGGATTTCTGTTGCCTACAACTACAGAAGTCCTGGAAGCTTGTGTGTGTGTGTGTGTGTGTGTGTGTGTGTGTGTGTGTGTGTGTACACTATGCTCATTAGAAGTCAAATACTAACTCCAAAGTCTGTCTATTCTGAGTCCATCTTGCCACAGTGAGAATGCCCAAGCTAATCACATGATGAGACCACATGGAGAAGAGAACTCAGACTTCAGTGAAAAAGGCCCAGCTGTTATGACGCAGATGGTGCTGACCCAGTTGAAGCCACATGGAGCCAAAGCCAATCCTCCCATCCAACCCAAACTCTTCTCAGGACCATGTACAAATAACAAAATGGTCAAGCTTCACGCCATGACACTTGGGAGAGAGTTTTTTTACACATCAGTGGAGTACTAGAATATTGGGCTAATATAGTAAGAATAAGGAAAGTCAATGGATGCTGCATATACATTTGTTGTTGCTAATGATGTGGGAGACTTAGAACAATTCTTTCTTCTGAAGAATCATTACCGGAGGTATGGTGCTGCCAGCAGGTCAATCTGTACCTGTGAGGCAAGTACATCAGCAGCCTGATCGTGCCTTCTAGATACTCCAAAATTGCTGCTGTGCCTTTGGCCAGACCCCCAAACTTCTTGGCAAGTTTGCCAAAAAGGTAAATGGCCGAGAGTTAAGTATGTGGGAGACACACCCACAAACCACCTCCGGTCCAGCTATCTAATTGGAGGCAAGGCCTCTCTGGTTCCTGATCAAGCTGCTTAATGGCCATGATCCCAGAGACTCAGAGGCAGGTCTAGGAACCCAGCAGCTTTTGGCAGAAATGCATCTGGTCCCCGCAGTAGGTTACCGGCGCTGGGCCACCCCAGGGGTGAAAGGGTGCTGTCTCTCTACCTGCTCCCTCTTGGCGGTTCGGTGGCTGCCATCCTCCAGAGGCCATTGGACAGTCAGGTTTGGGCCTGCAGTGATGAGACACATGGGGCCTCACGGGATGGGAGTGGAGCCGGCCCTTTCCTCCCTGCCCCAAGGAGACCCCAAATCGCTGCCCATTAATGGCCTGTCTGGTTCCGATCGAGCTGCTTAATGGCCATGATCCCAGAGACTCAGGAACAAATCTCAGAACCCAGCAGGTGTTGGCAGAAATCCCTCCAGATTTAATTGTTAAAATTTCAGAATTCCAAAATCATGTGGCTACTACTGTGACCGCGCAACATCATATGTTATTCATAATCCGCAATAGAAAACAAATCGTCTATGGTTGCCTTTTTGGCAGAACTGAATGTTGGAGTAAAATTCCAAATAATAATGGTGAGTCTGGTGTTGAAATATTGAATGTAATCAAAGTAGAGAGAGAGTAATGTGGAAATCATCTGCCCCAAAGGTAGGGGAAGGGTGTGGGATGGGGAGTATACTGGGGTTTTTGGTAGTGGAAAATGGGCACTGGTGAAGGGATGGGTGTTTTATCATTGTATGACTGAGACTTAGACCCAAAAGCTTTGTAACTGCTCTCACGGTGATTTAATAAATACATTTATAAAAAGGAAAAAAAAAAGTAAGGCGGAGTTCATGCCCAATTCAATCAGCCTAATCAATGGCTCAATAAATAGCAATATTCCTACTTAAAAAAAAGAATCATTACCTATAGTCCACAGTGGCACAATCAGGTAAGGATAGTCAATGTACACTCCAAAGCTCATGGCCACAGGCTCACTCCCAGCCTGAGGACCACGCTACTGAACATCACTGATGGACAGGGGCAACGATTGGCAGAGTTGTGCTCAGGAGCACTCCCGCCAACTTGTAGATGAGAAGGTGGGGGCTCTAGCATGTAAAGTGAGTGCCCTGAGGACACACAGCCAGGATCTGAGCCTAGAGTCCACGTGAGAGCTGTGTGTTTTCAGAAGAGAAAACCAGCTTCTCTCCAGGAACCCTGAATTCAGAGCCCCCCCTGCATGTTCAAGACTCCAAACCTACATGTTCTTTTAGTCTGGAGAGCAGGGCAGGCACTCCCCCCTCCCCAATATCCCCCACCCATATGATTGGGCTGACTCTTTACCCTGGTTGGAGCCCAGGGCAGCAAGCCCTCAGGCTGGCTGTGGACAAGGTACCTGGACTTCCAACCCAGGCATTTGTCAGAAGCTCCAGCTTCTCTGCAGGGCTCAAGGAATCACTTGATTCAGAAATTGGTTCCAGGAACACTTTTGCTCCCATTACTATACTGCCTTTCCTGACGCCCCCTCCCCTCCACCCGCACTTCTTTTTTTTTTTAACACTAAACTTTCTCTGAATTCACCTGATTTTTCCCATCTCCTTTACATTCTTTATGGCAATGGAGAAATAATCACCGCTTCTCTGGCAGGGTGATGGGAGTGTGCGATATTAACTGTAAATCAGGCAGAAATTGGTAGAAGGGGAAGGGTTTGATGAGGTGCAGAGACATTATATCATTTTAAAGCACTTTTCTGGTCTCCAGTAATCCCCATGTAAATGAAAAGGAGGCAACGTGCCCCCCACCCCCCCCCCCAGCCCCCCTCTCTCTCTGCGGCTGCCTGTAGAAATACAGAGCAAATGCTTCTGGAAGGAGGAAACTGGCCGAGCAAGGTGGGCAGGGGCCTGGCAGGGGAGATGGAGAGGCCCAGATTGTGCCCTCGGTCCCTCCACACCAGGCTGGGCTCCCACCTCAGACTTAAATCATCCCCGCAGAGCTGCAAGGACTCAAGGTTCCAGACAGGAAGGTCAGTGATGGGCCAGCAGTGCAGGGATTCAGAAAGACTCAAAAGCAGAAGTGCCCCCCCCCCCAGGAGCACCGACAGTGACTTGGGGACATGAATGTCCCCAAAGAATCTGGGCAGAAGCCAAGAGCACCAGCCATCCCATGATGCACAATTGGATATTGTCCACATAACCAATACATGCCCTTCCTCCATGCCCCTCCTGCCGGCTCTGGACAATCTACATGCAGAGACATGCCTTCCCTGAAAAATGACCATCACGGCAGGGTTGTGTCTCAAGGAAAACCTTGGGCCCTGGGTGCCTGTGAATTTTAGTCAACCAGTCTCAGCTTCCTGCCGGGCTCACACGCTCCGCACCCCACGGTCACCTGACTACAGATGTCATTGATTGTAACGTGAATCATGGTGTCACTCACCAAGAAAGGAAAAGCTGCTGCAAGCGGATCCTTTCTAATCATTGGCATTGTACAATAACATAAGTGCAGTATTCTTTAGTGCCTGTGTGCTCATGACCATTTCTCAAGGAATACTATGAGTGTGGGGGCTGGAGACTGGGTAAGGTGCTTACCGTGCACACAGACAACCTAGGTTTGATCCCCATCACCCCTGGGCCCCACCAAGAAATGATCCCCGAGTATACAGCCAGGAATAAGCCCTGAGCACTTTTTTTTTTAATGTGGCCTGAAAACCAAAAAGCAAAACACAATCAAACAAACAAATAAAATAATGAATACTAGGAATGCAAAGGGTGTTCTTCTGGGGGAAAGTGGTAGTACTTGGAGGTTAAGGCCCACCCAATGGTGAGGCAATTCCTGGCTCTGTGCTCAGGGGTCACTCCTGGCAGTGATAGAAGAGGTCAGGGAGGGACCCTATGTGGTGTCAGAGGTCAGGCTGAGTCAGCCGCATGCAAGCAAACACTGTCCTCCTGTTGTTCATCGATTTGCTCGAGCAGGCCCAGTAACGTCTCCATTTTGAGACTTGTTGTTACTGTGTTTGGCATATTGAATACATCACGGGTAGCTTGCCAGGCTTTGCTGTGTGGGCGAGATACTCTTGGTAGCTTGCCGAGCCCTCCGAGAGGGGCAGAGGAATCGAACCCGGCTTAGCTGGGCTGTCTGAGTGCAAAGCAAACGCCCTACCCCTGTGCTATCGCTCCAGCCCATGATAGCAAGCATCTGTAAAGAATATTCTAAGTGCAGAAGAATCATTGCCAACAGTGTCTTTAACTTTCTCATTCAGGTCCAGCTCCTCTGGGTCAAGTGTCAGAGTTACCCATGTCCATGTTTCACCTGAGGTCCTGCAGAGACACCGGAGCATACACATTAGGCAATTTTCCAAAGAGCGCTCCTCCTACATCGCTGGAGACCCTTCCTGGCTATGCATTTGTGACTCTTCCCTGATGCGCCATGTTTATGCCAATCAACAGGGCTTATCCCTTCCCCAGATGCTCATGGGGTGTGATGATGAGTGCATAAAGAAAGACTGGCTTCTGTGGTCAGCCAGGAATTCAGCATGTGCAATGGTAATGGCCATCACCATTAAAGGAAGTGGTTGTCAGATGGTCCTGATCATTGAGATGCCAGAAGGGGGAGATATCTTAGAGTCCACAAGATTGGCTGTTAGGAACAGG
This sequence comes from Sorex fumeus, assembly GCF_029834395.1. Lineage (NCBI taxonomy): Eukaryota > Metazoa > Chordata > Mammalia > Eulipotyphla > Soricidae > Sorex > Sorex fumeus. Next base: position 53,487,861 of record NW_026606104.1, read on the forward strand.
CTGATCTGACCTGGGCTGCCATGAAATCCCCCCGGGAAAGCTTGCCTGTGACTGGGACTGCCACACCTGTCCAGGGGCACATGATTCTTTGGGCCTATTCCTGAGGATGATAATCGGCAAATAAAAATACAGGCCACCCAGTCCCATTCGAATTCCAGATCAAAACCCAATCTAAGTATGTCCCAAATACTTCATGGAAAATTCCCATATTAAAATAACAACAATACCACTGTTTCTCTGTGATTCTAATGGAACTGGGCCTGGGTAACCTTTGGAAATTGGGTTCCACACTGACCCTCAGTTTCCTGAACAACAAACAGACAAGGACTCAACCTCTGATTCTAGGAAACAAAAGTGGTAGGTCTTCAAACCACTTCTGAGGGCTTGAAGTTGAATGAAGGAAGATTTCAGGCATGCCCATAAGCCTTTGAGTAGATGCCCATGAGCCTATCCGCTTATATCATTGTCATCATAACATCAGCAGTGTTCTTCCACCAACTGATGAGCTACTCTATTTTTTTTAGTTTATTTTTTAGCTGAATCAGTGAGATATACTGATGACCAGCTGTATATCTGGCATGTTTCTATGAAAATTAATGATCACAACAGGACTGTGCCACTGCCACATACTCCAGTCCTGTGGCATTGGGTACCAGACCAGGCAAGAAGTATTTAGTGCCTTATCTTGCTGAATCATCCCAACATGCCTGGGAGGCTGGTGGTTATGACTCCTGGATCAGAGATAATGGAATCCACATTGGACACCATAGCCACACTCTCTGAGGGTCACAGACAGGGAAGGCAGAGCAAGACCGGAACCAGATAGCAGGCTCCTGGGCCCAGTACCAGCTCTCCCTGACTCACACCAACTCCTGGTAAGTCACAGCAGATCCCTCAAGTAACCTGTTCCACAGCCCTTCTGAGGACAAGGCAGAAGCCTGGCCTCACTCAACACAGACAAAGGCTAGAAGTGTAATTCCAGGGACATTCTTCAACCCCACATAATTTAAAGACAAACCAGGCTGCTGTTAGAAAGGCCATCACCCCTCAATCAGGTTCTCTGCAAACAGGCTGAAGCCTCACCTCCTTCCGGGGTCATTCAGTTCAGAGAAGCAAGAGAGAAGACAGTCTTGGCAAGAGAGTCTCTGAAATGGGAGAGCCTGGGGTATGCAGCTCAAGGGACTAGAGGTGGGCACTGATTTCCCTGTCAATTGCCCTCCATCACAGCAATTCTCAGTACCGCAGAATCATAGCCAAAAGCCCTACTCATCCATCAGTTGAACTGAACTGCCTCAAAATCATGTTCTCAGGCTCCAGGACATGACTGAGTATCATCTATCAGGGAATTGAATTGCTACCCGGATTCCAAATCAACCTAGTTGAACACCCCAGGATCATCACATGTGCTGGGAATCTGGGCCCAGTTTCTGGCTCAGAGCATTTCCTAGGGAGATGAGGGCTCCATCCCTCCCAGGCCTCTCTCTGAGGGCATGTGGAAATCAAGTCCAGGATATTGAGCTGCTCCAAATCCCTTTTGGGGTGCTGGAGCCTCCCTGGAGCTTGAGGAAATCTGGGGGCTGGCAGAAGGATGCGTTGGGATATATCCATGAGGGGCCTGTGGTAAGATGGGAAGTCTTCTCCCCAACCCTCATGCTGTGTAAGTTTCTCAAAAGTTCCCAGAATTTTTCAGCATCCCTGTTCCATAGCTCCCCACCTTGAGGGGCGTTTGAGTTGGTTCTTTATCATGTGACCACCTCAAAATCTCAGTGGACCCAAAACAACACTACATACTTCCAAATTCACAAGTCTATAGGTCCACACAAGTGGCTGTCGCCCTGCCCAAGTGACTCCACATCTCCCGGGTTTGTCTCATTGGGGACCAATGGCCAGAGCAGATTGAAGCAGCACATGGAGTCTGAGAGGCAAGGAGGAATCACAGGGGTACAGCATCAATGCAGCCCACCTGCCATGACACCCACAACCCACACTCCCAGGCCAAAGCAAGCCCTGACTCCATCCTTCCCCAGTGGGGTGCCCTGTGTCCTTGGGGACTGCAAGAACTGAAAAATGACACAATGAAGGGAATGTGTGTGTGTCACTCTGACCAGCAAAGACTTAGACAGCCCGTGCACCCATGGGGTTCTCCCTAGAAAGCCCCACTCCTGATGTCCATGGCAGCCCACCTCCAGCCCTGTCCCAGCCACTATGAGAGGTGAGGAGGGAGAGAGACCATCACTGTGCCCAGCTGGGCTGCGGAGAGAGACACTTCCAAGAATATACCTGAGTTCCCACACAGCTAGAATGACGAGCACTTCAGATTCATGGGCCTCGGAGGGCAGGGCTGTCCCCGAGGAGAGCTCGGCTTCTAGGAGGCATGTGCAGGCCTCGGCGCCCAGCCAGAGTTGCTGGGACTCAGAGAGGTCTCCCATAGAAAATACCAGTATGAAACTAACACCCAAGGACAGTAGTTACAAGGTCCAGGAGGACTAGTCCACAGTTGGAAGGAAGCCTGCCTAAAGGCTGGGGGAGAAGGCACTTGGGATAGAGAAGGGACCACTATGATAATGATGGGGGGAAGGATGGCTCTGGGTGGGAGATGTGTGCTGAAAGCAGGTAAAGGACCAAACATGATGGCCCCTCAGTACCTGTACTGTAAACCATAATGCCCCAAAGCAGAGAGATCATAAGAAGAAAAGTGCCTGTCATAGAGACAGGCTGGGGGGTGGGGAGGGGAAGGGTGAGGTGGCAGGAGGGTGAGGTGGCAGGACATTGGGGACATTGGGGGTGGAAAAATGTACACTAGGTGGAGGGATAGGTGTTGGAACATTGTATAACTGAAACCCAATCATGAAAACTTTGTAACTGTGTATCTCGCAGTGATTCAATTTTAAAAAAATTGGAAAACATATTTTTATTTTAAAAATTAAAAAGAAGGAGAGGTCTCCCAGCCCACCAGGCACCTGAGTCTCAGCACAGGCCTGGAGGGGCACCAGAGAGAGGCAGGGCACCCTGTGTCCATCCTCAGACCTTTTCCCAGGGAGCGCCCTCGAGAAGGCCATGAGCCCAAGTTCCTCGGGGTCCATCCCTTACCTCGCATTATCACCCACTGCCCTCGGCCCTCTCCTCACTCCAGATGTTGCCGGGCCAGCTGTTCCGCTGGAACTTACAGGCCCAGGCGTTTTCCTGGGAGGATGAGCCAGGGACAGAAGTGTGGACCAGGAAGGCTGACCTGGACAGGCCCAGTCGGGCACATTGCAAGACCCAGTACTTCCACATCCAATTAGCAGACCCTGTTTGTAGAGCTGCCGACCCGGGTGGCTACTGAGCAGCTGCCGGGGAGCAGGCAGGCTGGTCAGCTGGCGAATGAGCACTAATTGGGTGTCAAGCACTCCAGGGCCCACTGACTCCCCCTCTTTCCCAGCCCCCAGACCACCACAGAAAGCTGAGGGCTGGGGAGGTGGCTAATTGGTCCAGCCTGGCTGGTCATCCCTCCCCCCCCCCCCTTGTTCAGAGGCCCCGTCACTCAACCGCCTTTGTGTGCCCTTTTGAGGGCTGGGGTGGGAGGGGGTCCCACATCTCCTGAGACGCTTCTAGTGGACCTGAGGCAGGGGGTTATTTCAGAGGCTCTAGCGGGGACTTGCTGGTGCCTTTCCTAGTAGTGGCTTCTCTGTTCTGACTGTGGGAGCGAGGGGACAGTCCCCATACACTCACCTTCACACTCCTGCTGGTCTGTGGTGTTTGGCCTTGCTTTGGGGACCACACCCAATGGTGCTCAGGGCTTCCTCCTGACTCTGCACTCCGGGAAAGGCTCAGGGAGACCATAATGTGGTGCTGGGGATCAAACTAGGGTCAGCCCCTTGGAAGGCAAGCACCTTACTGTTGTACTATTGCTCCAGCCCCCGCTTGTTCGAGTTTTGAGACAAACGTTTCTAAGTCACTGAAAGGTAATTAAATACCTTTGGCCTGATTGCATCTCTCCTCCTATGGGGATTTGTGGGGGACTACTAATAACGCTTCCCCTGGAGAATCACGTTGTTTGCCTTAGAGAAATGCATGGAGGCTAGCTCAGGTTGGCATGAGCACCAGATGTCAAGCACCCCCAGCCCAGCCCAATGCTCAACAGAGAGGCCCAGTGAGAGCTGAAGTACATCTGCACCCCTCCAGGGGCCTTTGAATTACCCCCATGGGTAGGTTTGCACCCCTGTGTTTTCCCAGATCACTCCCATCCCTAACTAAGTCTTTTTCCTCAGGGTTGAAGATTCAAAGGGGGCCAGGCTGCAGAAGCAACTGCCCTGATTTTAGGGTTCCGACCGTGGGGAGGAGGACACCCCTCGGGCCTGGGCAAGGGTCTTGGCCAGAAGCTGTGGGTGAGCTGTGTTTCACTGCCCAGTCCTTTCTCAGAGAACCAGACAGCCCCCATCCTCCAAATAGGGCAGGGCTGAGAGAAGGGAGCGGAGAAGACTGGCTTGTGCCACCCCTTGGGGCGCGTTGCCCCGGAAGACAGGACTGTGAACAGGCCATAAATCATTTCCCACCTCAAGCAAGACCCAGCAGCAGCAGGAAGCCGCTGGACCATAGCGGAAGCCAGAGCCGGGGCTGCGGGCCAGTGAGCAGGACTTAGGATGCTGCCGCCCCTCCCTCCTCACTCCGATGCCTGAGTCGCCCCCATTCCCTTGTGGGGGAGGAAGGCAGAGCCTCACTCTCGGGAGTTCCGAGACAAAATCTCAATTTGGTGATTGAGAATACAAACGTGAAGGTATCCAAATGCCGGGATGGAACGGGCAGTGGCTACACCTGGGATCCCAAGTCACCTTCCTAGGAAGAGGCCTTCCTTCTCTGCTAGATCTGCAGCAGCCGCGCCCCTCCAGCCAGGGTCTCCCCCTGCGCTTCCTCCCTGCAGCCACCGATATCACACTGGATGTCTAGGGCTTCACCCTTATCCTCCTCCCCAGGCAGAAGATGCTTAGCAGAGGGTTCTACCTGAAGAAGAGCCTGGGCGCAGATGCTGCAGGAACGCGCTGCTGCTCGATGGCGACACCTACTGGCCGGTGGAGTCGTGCAGCCCAACCCTATGGAAGGGAATCATGGTGTCGCAGTTCATCTAGGAGGAGGAGAGAGCACTTTTCCAGGCGCTGTGAGTAATAGGATTGAAACGTTTTTCTGCACCTCAGAGGGCAATGCCCAGAGCACAAGTCTAATGAATCGAAAGGAAGCCTAAGGTGGGAGCTTTGATATCTCGAATAACAGCTACCTGGTCTCATTTTGCGAGGCAGTCATCTTTCACTTAATTAAATTCATTCCCCTCCGGTTTGCTTGTTTTTTGTTGTTTTTGCTTTTGGGGTCACACCCGGAGATGCACAGGGTTCACTCCTAGCTCTGAACTCAGGAATTACTCCTGGCAGTGCTCAGGGGACCATATGGGATGCTGGGAATCGAACCCGGGTTGGCCGCATGCAAGGCAAATGCCTAGTTGTGCTATCACTCTAGTCCCCTTCCCTCCAGTTTTTTTGAAGGTCTGTCGCAGACCCGGAGAGAGAAGGCACAGAGAGGGGAAAGTAGCAGCATAAGCACAAGGCCTACCCTCAGAGTCATTTCAGACTTAAGCCATTTCAGACAGAATCAGGAAAGAATGGTTCTCGTCTTTCTCTCCTCTGGCATCCAGGATTCTCCGAAGCACGTCCATTCCTTTACTGGCGCTCCCATTGGCCTGTCCTGGCAAACACGATGGTCACCCATTACTGTGGGGGGGGGGGGACTCTGACCAAGTGAGAAATCTCAGGTTCTTTGGCCAGAGCCAAAGTCAGTCCTTCCCACCAGAGCTGGACTTCCTAAGAGGAAACCACTGCCTGCACCCCTGGGGATGTTTGCCCCAATTCATTACCAAACCTCTTGCAATTACCAAACTGTGCTCCCTCAAGTTGACCTTTCGCTGGGGAACAGCTATATTTAGAGAAAACCAGCCCTTTGTAATTACCCCCACTCAGATGACTTAAAGGTCGGCTGCAGATGTGACAGTCGGCTACGTGGGAAGGGCTGTTTCCAGGATCCCTGGATAATTATTCAAACCAGACAGTAATTAGCAAACAGTTTCTGCCAGTGTGTCCGTCCCTGTTGTTCAGTCCCTGAAGGGAGCCCAAGAGGCTTCCCCAGCCAAAGTTGCCCCCAGAGATAAAATCGCAAGAGTTCTTTCTAGCACATTCTTTACAGCTCACTGAGAACTTCCATCGTGCCTTATTCACTCCTTATGCGTCTTATTCGTGATCCACAGTCAGACTCTACACCAGAGTCTGCTGCCCAGAGAGCTTCAGCCAGCTTGCCCTGAAGTACACAGTGGAACTGAGACTTAAGGCCAATTTTCCTGACATAAGGTCTCTTCTTGCTCTTTCCTAAGAAAATATCTCACGCAACAACCATTTATTGAGTGCTTGCTTTGATCCTGACTTTGAAGGAAGTGTAGAAGGAGAAGGAGCATGTCCGCCTGGTGCTTAGTATTTGAAAATTAAGGCTGAAGGGTTGCGATAAACCACTGAAACCCCAGAGATCCCGCATCTCCAGTAAATGTCCTAGCACTTACCTGCAAGGAGGGTATCAGAAGAGGAACTCAATCTAGCTAAAGACAGGAAAGAGGTGTTCCATGCCTATCAATCAAGTGAACCAAGCCAAGGTTTCAGACTGGGAGCGAGATAAAACATAGAACCTGGAACAACTAGCAGAAAAGTCATGAAGGAATGGAATAGCACTCACCATCCAGAGACATAAGAGCAATGGTGCAGGTGAATAGCAGTCTTCAGGTAAAATATTCTATGTCTTCAAGGCTGCCCAGGACTCCCAAGAGAACTATGAAGGGAAGACCGAGCAGGGTAAGACTTCAGATGTGCCTACCCTTCCTTCACCCAAGACACCCCAGAATTCTTGTGTACATTTGAACTTCTACAAGCATAAAAAATCTTTTTTTTCCTTTTTTCACTTAAAAAAACTATTGCTTTATTGATCTGATCATAGGTATGATGGCTAAAGATATTTACAAAGTGTCATGAGTATTGATTCTATTCATTCATATTTAAGTTGGGGAAAAAAGATGATTATCAACAATATCTTTAAATAAACAGTTTATCTTAATAGACAGGTCAACCATCAGATTATAACTTGATGAGGTTGTGATTTAAAAAATGTTAATGTTGATCATTAACATCTGTTTGGGGTCTTCTCCATGTTATGGATGCCTCCCATGGACCCGTGTGCTTGGTCCACAGTCCTACTGGGGTTCTTACAAAGGCCCTTTACTAGTGAAAACTGAGGCACAGATACTCACAGAAGTCACAGGAGGCAGGTGCTCACAGATGCTCAGCTCCCCTGAACTGTGGAGGAATTCCACTCTACACCAAGCTCCACTGAAGTGGGCAGAGGAGTGGCCACCACACCCACTTCCTGCGGGGAGCAGAGTTTGATTTATCGCTCCTAGCACTGAGCCAGTGGCCGAGTTGCCCACTGAAGTGAAGCATCTCTTGCATCCAGGGTTTGCATTTGGAGCTGGGGGGTTGAGAGGTCTTGTGAGTGAACACCCTGGGGTTTGAGAGATCACATTCACAAGGACACACAAAGCTAGGTGACACATCACCAACTGCGCCTCTACTGGGGAGGAATAAATACCTCTGCAAACGTGACTTTGAGGTTTGCTTATGTGAGGCTCTAGAGATGGGGAGAAGGAGACAGTGTGTAAAAGAGAGAGAGAGAGAGAAACAAAACAAATGAAGGAAAAAATGGCAAAATTCTAATAAACTTTTGGGACAAACTCCACCAGAAAGATGTCATTAACTCTTTAGGGAAGTGATTGATTTCTCTAAACCTTGAGAAGTACTTGCTTATGTATGGACAATATTTATTTTCCTATTTATCGTATAGAACTTCCATTATTCTATTCTTTAATGCAAAGCCCCCAGAGCCCTGCCCTGGCTGCCCTTCCATCAGCCCTGCACCTGCTCAGTTTCTCAGTGTCTTGCCCCAAGCCAGACTCTGGGGACACGGCCAAGAAATAAAGGCTTGGAACTCACTCTCCAGAGCTAACTGCACTGCCTAATGCCACAACACTCACAAAGAGTGACCACTGAATTGTAAATATGGGGAGGGGGGGCACATAGGCTGTTCTCAGGGATTGCTCCTGGTTCTGAGCTCAGGATCACTCCTGGCAGGGCGTTGAAGGACCTTAGGAGATGCCTTAAATTAGGCCAGTTGCATGCAAGGCAAGTGCCTTGCCCACAGATTATATTTCCAGCTCCTACAATTTACATTTTAATTTATTAAAAGTAAATAAAATTTAAAATTCATTCTCAAGTCACACCAGCCTTGCCCAAGTGTTTAGCCATGTGTTTAGTGTGTGGTCAGGGTTGTGTTTCAGGACACACCGTGTAGACATGGGGCATTTCCTTTTCATAGGAGGTTCTCCCAGAAGTGCTGGCAGAGGAAGCCGTGCCTGACTGGGAGAGGTGAGTCTGACTAGTGACTAGCTCCTCTGGACTGTGCCTGTCTTTCTAAACATTGGATTGTTCTCTTTAACTGTTCATATGGGCTCAGTTCAGTTCAGTCTGGATAAATGAGATCAGGGAAGTCTCAAATACATTTGGACACCAGGGGCTTCATAACAAGAGGTTTGGGGTCAGGGGTAGCTAATATATAGCTACACCCTGACAACAGTTTTAGTATATCTGCTCATCAGAACTCATATAAAAATACCACAGAGGACCTGAGTGATAGAACAGTGGGCAGGGCACTTCTTTTGCACGCGGCCAACCTGTGTTCCATCCCCAGTATCATATACGGTCTACTAAACTCTGCCAGGAACAACCCCTGAGCACAGAACTGGGGGAAAGCCCTGGATACCTCCAAGTATCATCCCCACCCCACCCCAAAAACAAAACATGCAGACATAAATTCACATGTACTCACACACACATACACACACCTGACCTCGTATTTTCTATGTAGTCACATCTGACTTTAGCCGAGCCACCTGCGTGCACATACACACGTGTATGTGTGGGCTGACACCAGCGTCCTGCACTGCACTGAGTTGTCACACATGATTGAGTTGGCTACAGTTAAGTTCTGTGGCTTTTTGCTATCCTGATATAATACCGAAACAGATGGGCCAATTTTTCTTGCATTTTCCAGATTCAAGATAAATGCCCAGGAGCTCCACGCTCAGCCCGTCCTTGGGATCCATCCATTCATTCTCCGCTCAGCAAACATTGATGGAGGGCCCGGCCATCGCTGGAATCACAGAATCGCAACTAAGCCACACATTTTCCACCCTGTGTCTCGGCTGGGAGGAGGGGTCCTAAGGAGGGCAGGCTACACTTCGCCAGCCCCAATCCCAGCCTGCCTGCCCACGCTGCTGCCCACCCTTGCTGGTGAGGGATGGAGACCTCGGGACAGCAGCTGCTGTGGACAGAGGAGTGTGAAGGCAGAAACTCTGCTGCCTCAGCCTGACCTTTTCTCACGTCTTCTGGGCCCGCCAATGTGCTCAGGTGAGTCCTCGCTGCCTCCCATAGTCTTGGAAAAACCTCCAGCTGTGGTCTAAATCCTCACAGCCACGGAAAACACTACCAAACCACTTCCTTCTCCTCCAGTGTCCTGAACTCTCTGCAAGACGACGCCTGACCCTCCCCTGTATGCCACTGCTCCCCTCCCATAGTGAGACCCACCCATCTCCTCATCTTACCAGCCCCCAGTCACACTAGCCACAGCCCAGTGAGTTCTGCCACAACGTGTGGGCCTGGTAGCCTGAGGGGCACTGCTCTTAGGCAAGGCCCTGTGAGGGATGTGCAGGCCCTTAGTTTGGAGGGGAACAGCACCCTCCAGCAAGGCAGCACCCAGCTGCTGTGCCCGGTGGGTCCCAACAACCTCTCACTCTGCTGGAGAATTCATTCGCGCCTGCAGCCTTCCTGTCACCGCTTCTCCCAGGAGGGCACTCTCTCTGCCCATAGGGATGCCCCCAGATGTGGCCAAAACCACTGATATCTGGGGTTCCAGAAGAGTGAGGAGCAGATCCCCCTCCAAAGGGACTTAGCTTAGCCCCCAGCCTCACAGAGTCTGCCTGGATTTCTCTTCTTCAAGTCCAGGATTTATTTTTCAGAATCTTCCCAATGATTCTCAGGAAGAAAGAATTCTGGGCTGGAGTGATGGTGCATAGTGGTTAGGGTGTTTGCCTTGCACGCGGCCGACCCAGGTTCAATTCCCAGCATCCCATATGGTCCCCTGAGCACTGCTAGCAGTAATTCCTGAGATCAAAGCCAGGAGTAACCCCTGTGCATCACCAGGTGTAACTCAAAAAGAAAAAAAGAAAAAGAAAGAAAACAGAAAGAAAAAGAAGAAAATTCTGTCCATCCCTGCCTTTCACCCTCTAACCAGACCTCACAAGCCCAGCCACACAGGGGCAGGATGGAAAACCCTGTGCGGTGTCTACTCTCACTTTGTCCCCTACACTCCAGGCCCACCCACCCCTGCTCTAAAATTAGCTGCACACAAATTAACGATCAGGACCTGCCCCATTGGTGAAAGGGAGGTGGGGAGAGGGGATGGGGAGGAACCCGAGCAGGCTCTGTTCTGCTTGTGAAACACCTAGCCCCGAGCCAGGTCCACAGCGAGTGTCCAATAAATGATAGCCATTATCATTATCATCGCTATTATGAGCCACGCAGCTAACACTGTGGTCGGACCACTGGCAGCGGGAGGCAGGGCGGCCCGGCTGCTCCTTGCTCCAGATCACTGACCCGGGCTAAGTGGTGGTAATTACGATCTTGAATCCTCGGAACTGCCAAGTTCCAGAACAGCAATGAGTCCAGAGGCCTGGCCCAGCTCTGGCCACAAGCTGAGCAGAGCTTGGCAGTCAGCCACATGGCCAGGTGGATGCTGGCCGGGGACTCTGGGTGCATACCTGCTCCAAGGGAGGAGGGCCCTGAGGCCGGGGGCTGGCAGCCACAAGCAGAAGGACCAGGGGGACCAAGCCTATTGCAGGGCCCGTCCAGAAGCCTGGGCCCAGGGGAGCCCTTCTGAGACTCGCTACAGGCCTCCACCTGCACCTTGCTGGGAAGAACCCACAGATCTCTATGCAACCTGGCTGAAGTGGCACGTCCACCCTTGGGCAGGGGGTGGGCAGAGACTCCAGACTGGGATCACCTTCAAGGAAAACATGTGCCAACTTCTTGCCACATGTGCGTGGGGGAGCATAGGGAGTTAGGATAGAGTAGGGACCAGTATGACAAGAATAGTTAGAGATGATCACTCTGGACAAGAAATGAGCATTGAAAGTGGGTAAAGGGACAAACGTGATATCCTTTCAGTACCTGTACTGCAAACCATAATTCCCAAAAGAAAAGAGGGAGGAGGAGGAGGAGGAGGAGGGAGGAGGAAGGAGAAGGAGGGAGAAGGAGGAGGAGGAGGAGGAGGAGGAGGAGGAGGAGGAGGAGGAGAAGGAGGAGAAGGAGAAGGAGGAGAAGGAGGAGAAGGAGAAGGAGAAGGAGGAGAAGGAGGAGAAGGAGAAGGAGAAGGAGAAGGAGAAGGAGAAGGAGAAGAAGAAGAAGAAGAAGAAGAAGAAGAAGAAGAAGAAGAAGAAGAAGAAGAAGAAGAAGAAGAAGAAGAAGAAGAAGAAGAAGAAGAAGAAGAAAGATTACCTGCTACAGAGGCAGGGGGTGGCAGGAGAGAAACTGGGGACACTGGTGGTGAGAAAAGTACACTGGTTAAGGGATGGGTGTTAGAACATTATAGAATTAAAAGCCAATCATGAACAACCTTGTAACTGTGTATCTCACTATGATTCAATAAAAAATTAAAAATAAATAATTAAAAAACATGCCAGCTTCAGCTCAGATAGAGAAGGGGGGACCAAATAAAGGGTGTTGGGAGGATCCTCCCAGGATGGGAGAGGCGTGCTGAGAGTACACTCTAGACCAAACATGACTGCCACTCAATGCCTCTTTTGCAAACCACAGCACCCACAAGGAGAGAGAGAACAAGGCAGGGTGGGATGGGGGGAAGGGGGGTGGGAGGGATACTGGTATCAGTGGTGGTGGAGAATGGGCACTGGTAGAGGGATGGGTATTCGATCATTGTATAACTGAAACCCAAGCACAAAAATTTGTAAATCTACAACTGTACCTCATGGTGTTTCAATAATAAAAATCTAAATTTAAAAAAATGCCAGCTTCTAACACAAACCCCAGCTGAGCCCCACTTAGTCTTTACACCATTTTCCGTCTTTCTGTCTGCTCACCTTTGGCCCTGAGCCTGGCCCAAGCACTCCTCTCTGGTCTTTGAGAGTCATCCTGCCTCTGTTCGGCCTAGAGCTCATATTAAAACTGTATGGCAGGGCGGGGCGGGGAGACGGGGAGCATGCAGACCCATAGTATAGCAAGCAGGTAAGGAGTTCGGTCGGCCTTGCATGTGGCAACCTGGTTTAGATTCCCAGCAGTGCACATGGTGCCCAAGATCTGCCAGAAGTGATTCTTGAGCACAGAGCCAGGCGGAAGCCCTGAGCCCCAAGCCCAAACACCCACATAGAGTAGGGCGGAGTTGGGCTCAGCAGTAGAGTGAGTACCTGCCTCACAGGTGCCGATGCCAGCAAAACGAAAAAGGTAAAAAGCTGCAAAGGATATCCTCATCGTTCCAACTGCCTCCCTAACTCCCCAGCCATGCCTGGCATATGTCAATTGCACATTCAGTTGGAGTGTAAATGACTTCAAACTGCTCCTAACTCCTCACCTTCCCTGTACTGGCTGCAAGTCTGAAGCGAGACACAGACCATTACCAGATTCCAGACCTTTGCCCTCAGCTCACTCCCTGGGACTAGCCCCCATCCCTGCTTTCGCAGACCCCTCACACTCTGCAACCCTGCCAGCTTTGTCATAGCCAGCAGCTCTAGTGGAGTCCTGGGAGGACATCAGGCAGAAGAATCCTGGGGCCCTCCCCTGCACACAGTCTAGCAGGGACTGAGCCAATGCTGCCTGGATCAATGAATGGACAAAATCATAGAAAAGGGATGAATGGTCCAGGGGCGGGGCTAATGGGACAGGACTGAATAAGTGATCAGAAGGTGAGCACGACATGATATCCTTTCAGTAAAAGTAATGCAAATCACAGTACCTAAAAGGAAAATGGGGGGGGGGGGGGAGAGTCAGAAAAAGAGAGAGAAGAAAAGTGCCTGCCACAGAGACAGGAGCAGGCGGGAGGGAAATGGGGGACACTGATGGTGGGAAATGTGCACTGGTGAGTTGGGCATTGGAACATTGTGACTGAAACTCAATCATGAACAACTTTGTAGCCATACATGGCACTGTGATTCAATTTAAAACAAAAAAGCAAAAAAAAAACGTTGAGTATGAGGAACCAGAGCAATTGTACAGCAGGTAGGGCAATTGCCTTACACACGGCCAAGCCAGGTTTGATCTTCAGGCAACCTATATGGTTCCCTGAGCACTGCCAGGAGTAATTCCTGAGTGCAGAGTCAGGAGTAACCACTGAGCATCCCTGGGTGTGGCCCCAAAACCAAACAAACAAACAGGTGAGCAGGTGAGCATGAGGGGTCATTGCAGACATCTGGGCCATGAGTTCAAGAAATGCCTCTGGCAGTTGTACCCAGAGGCATTGCACTAGCACACCTCAGAAAGATACTCAGACTTTGAGTGGGCACAGTGCTTTGTGCCTTGCATTTTAATGCCAACCAGTCAAGACCTCACGGTCATTTCTATCTCAAGCCTTCAAGAACATCTTCAGAGTTGAAACCTGGGGATGTTTTATTGGGGGCCAGATGTCCAAAGGAGACACAGGATCCTGAGGGAAGGAAAGGGCACCCCAACAATGGGGTTGATCAGCAGACTGGGTCCTAATCCTCTGATATGTGCCTTGGAGTCGAATTTCTCTGTCCTCCATGTAAACAGAGAAATCATCGCCAGGTTTGTTTTGGTACCTAGTGAAAAAGAAAGTGTTCTAGAAACAGTAACGAGGTGCCATTCATCTGTGAGGTGACAGGCTGGATCGCCAGGCACAAAAATTCCATAGCACCCCCTCATGGCACATGTCATAGTTGCAGTTTGATATTTATATGCATGAGTATTTGATTGAAGTCTGGTTCCCCCAATAGGAGGCTGTTTTCTTTTCATCTTCTTTCAGAAGGCAGTGTACTATGATGATTTCAAGCATCAACAGAATTTAGTTCTGATTCCTCTTCCTATGTTATGTGACTTTGGGCAGGTAGCTTAACTTCTTTGTGCCTCAGTTCCCTTATCTGTAAAAAGATGGTAGTCCCTACGTTAAGGCTTGTTGTGAGTATTAAATGAAATAATTTAACAAATGTTCTTTAAACACTTTCTGACACATAGCAAGCAATCAAAACTTTAATAGTCTGTTATTATAAAAAAAACTTTATAGCATCACAATTATTTTTCCTCAGAAATTTGTAAGTGTTTTCTATTATATTTGAGTATAATTTGAAAATAAAGCAAACAATAATCAGATTCTGTTCTTATTGATTTTTCCTACCTTATGATTGTAAGATAATTCCTTAAGTTTTGAACTTCTTCCTAACTCATGGTGGATATTTTTATTTTAATGTGTACTTTTAAATAATATTTTTGTATTCCTTTGACTTAACCTCAATAAGGGTTAATGTATGTTGGAACATGCATTAAATGGTTAGTAAATTTCCCGGGTCCTATTGTTTGATTATACTTACCCCTTCCCTTCTAAAGTTCTTTTCCTGGGGCCAGAGCAATAGTACTCTAGAATGTTCTCACAGGTTACCCAGTCCAGATGGCTCAGGAGTTGTGCAAGCAGAAACTTCAGCAAGTGGATAAGGTGTGGCCAACTCAGGTTGCCTTGCATGTGGCCAACCCAGGTTCAATCTGTGGCATACCACATGGTCCCTCAAACCCACCAAGAGTGACCTCTGCGTGCAAAGTCAGGAGTAAGCCCTAAGCACCAATGGGTGTGGCCCAAAAAGTAAAAAATAATTAATGAATTAATGAAAATTAAGCTATTTTCCTTTCCCACTAACATTTCTGTTCTACCTCCTTACAGTTTCCATCTGCTTTGAACAAGCACTTCTCAAACTGATTTCTAATTCATCAAACTGCCATCCTGCCTTCATAGGGTGGAAAGGAATCAAAACTATAGATTTCATCCTAAGAACTCTATTGTTTTCTGATTCAAAAGTTTTATTATTCAGTTTGTTTTCTTTGGGGCCCATACCCAGCTGTGCTTGGGGGCTACTCCAGGCTCAGTGCTCAGATGTTGCACTGAGTGCAGTGCTCAGGGGACCACATGCTCTTGTGGTTGAAACACTGGGCTCCTTCATAAGGAAGCATCTGCTCTAGCCCATTGAGCCATCTCCCAAGCCATAACAAGCTTTTCAAATCAACATAACTACATTTCAGTTCTCACTGAAAATACAATTAAGTGAGCTATTTTTGCTGCTTTTGTTTTTCCCTGTTTCCTGAAAATACAAATTTCTCAAGGTACAATGTGTGGTGAATGTTCAGACTGGTCCTTGGGTCCCTCTCTTAGGTCACTATCTTTTCATGAAACCGGTAGCTTTTCACCAGTCACTCATATATGTGGATGACATTTATAGTTGGCTTATTTTGAATAATCTTAATGATTATTAACTCATTGTTCCTTTCCCCAAAAGTGATTAAGGACTTTACATATAGAGTAATAGAGTAAAATTAGTTTCCACTGTAAGAGACAGAAGTTATGAAATAAGAGAGGTTTAAGTAAGATGAAAGATGACTTCTTGAGCAAAATGAATTGTGCAGTTGTCATATTAGAATTGACAATAGTACCATGAGGCCAGGGGCTCTAGGTCATTCATTTCTCTTGCCCTGCCTTCCTTACCTCACAGTCCAAAAAAGATGCTTCACTTCCAGCAACCAAGTTCATAACTTGGCCAGCAGTAGGGAAGTTGAGAAGCATCACACTCACTCTAAAAACCCTTTCACCATTCCCATTTTCAATAAAAGTTCTATGGCCCAGGAGTACACAAAGAACCATTTGTGGGGTTGTTGGTTTATGTGTTGTTTGCTTGGGGGCCACACCTGGCTGTGCTCAGGGGTGACTCCCTGCTCTGAACTCAGGAATTACTTCGCAGTGCTCAGGGGACTAAATGGGATTCTGAGGATTAAACCTGGGTCAGTTGTATGCAAGGCAAGTACTTGCTTGTACTATCTCTCCAGCCCCCAAAAGAACAGATATTAGAGGATACAATCCTAAACAATAAAATGATCTCCTGCATGAGCACAGGAGGAGTCTTTGTCCAATAAGATCACTCCTTCAAGAAACACAAATTAAAATGTAGTGTGGTACCTCTGCAAATCACTCTAGCTCCATGTCAAAGGGCTCCCAGAAATCTCACAATGATGTGAAATGAAAAATAAAACAAGCCAGCAAAACCATCTGGTACTATTATTTTATTTACTTAATTACTTATTGGTTTAGGGCCACACTCAACTCAGAACTTACTCCTGGCTCTGTGCACCGGGATCACTCTTGGTGCTGCTCAGGGGACCATATGTGAGGGGCAGGGATCAAACCCATCTCAGGTCTCATAGTACAGTGGGTGTGACCCTTGCCTTTCCCACTTTATTTTCTCTTTGGGTACCGATTGGAAGAAATCAAGTACACTTCTCAGGTCCTACAGTCCCACTTGCTTGAGAGGAAGGAAAGTGTTTCCATGCAGGACTGCACATGAATGTCCACAAAGCTTGATTTATAAACCCAACGAAACAACCCAACTATGCGTCAACAAGGAAACATCAATGGAGGGCAGCAGCCCTGACAATGGCTCCTCCACGGAGGATGCTTGTTGCTGAGACATGCAACAACAGGGATCAAAAACACAGTGAGACTTTCTAAAATAAGGTCAACAAATCTACACAGTGCCAGGACAAGATGACTGGTTGCCTGGGCTGGAGGAATGGAGAAAAGGAGGGGCTGGGGAGATGATATCGTGGTCAGCATCGTGGGGCCCTGAGTTCACACCCCAGCACCACATTCACTGCTGCTCCTACCCTAGAGCCCAGGAGGACCCCAATACCACCAGGATGGCCCCATGAGCCCAAGCAGCACTGCAGATATGGCATTGAACCAGCAGCTTGGTTGGCTATGAATCACCAAGAGTGGCCCAGGTCTCCCTGAGCGCTGCTTGGGAGCAACACCTTCCTCCCACCCCCCCCAAAAAATGGTATGATTGGGGATTCTGAGGGGATTATACAACATTTCATCTTGACTATGATGATGTCTGTTTTATTTGTGAAAATTTATACAACTGCATAATTAGAATTGACAGGGGGTGAATCAGGTTGTGGCCCACTTACCACAATAAAAATATTGACAAAAAAAGATAACCTCCTGCCCTGTCTCCAGGGCCTAAAGGAAACATCACAAACTCTTAAAAACAACACAGAAAGCAGGCAAGAGGGTGCTGTGTGATGGCACAAGTTGGGCGCTTGCCTTGCACGTAGCTGACCCAGCTTCAATTCCCAGCACCCCATATGGTCCCCTGAGCCTGCCAGAGGTGATTCCTGAGCACTGAGCCAGAAGTAAGTCCTGAGCACTGCCAGATGCAACCCTAAAACAAACTAATGAAGTGTGCAAATCTTGCATGATTGGGTCCCTGCCTTCTCCTCTGGCCTTGGAGCAGCATCTGGGCCAGTGAAGCAGAGAATATGGGCAGGGCAATGGCACCCTATGATAACTTCATGGCAGATCAACCTTAGAGGGTTCAGGTGCAGGGGGAATGAAAAGAGGAGGCCCACTTGGCAGGGGCTGTGACCACTGCAGGTACTCTCAACGCAGCCTCAGCCTACAGCTCTTGGCTGAGCTAGCCACAGCAGCATCATACACCTACACAAGTAGATTGAGACTGGGAGCGTCCATTATTTTCCTGCTTGAGAACAAATTCTAAATTTTGAAGAGAAAAACGAGGAACCTTCGATCCTTTCCGCCTCTCTCCCCACACTACCCGACACCTGTCACTCTGTCTGGAACTCTCCCCTGCAAGGCTTGGCTTTAATGGGTTCAGCATTAAGTGAGCCAAGCAGCGGATTATGTGCAAAACGTATTAACCTCTCACATGATTATAAGAATTGCCTTAATAAAATAGAGCTAAATCCTACTTAATAGCAATAAAACAGAAACCACTCTGTTCCAGGGATGCTAATGACCTGTGAGTCATCCCTTTTGATTTTAGGAGGTGGAACATTTGGATCCTGTCCCTCTGGGGGGAACTTTCAGGCTTGAATAACAGCTGGAAAATCATCCAACTTAAAGTAAGTTTCCTGCCTTCCAATCACTGAAGAACCTAGGAACTCCCAGCCCCTTCTCAAAGACTCATCACCTTGAGACCACCTCAGAGATAGAGTGCACAGGTACAGAGGACAGCAGTGAAGACTGATCACAAACAAGAAGATGCACTCCTGTGACAAAGCTCGTCTTCACCCCAAAGTGATGTGACTCATAGATGAGTGCAAAGCAGACCCCATTAGCACCAACAAGACAAGATTCAGAGAAGTGAAGAAGTTAGTCCTAACGTGCAAGTTTAAAGTAGGATTTATAGGATGAACCAGTACTTGGACCCAGATCCTCCGTATTCAAACGTCTTTCTCTTCCTGACCATTTTTTCCATAGCTACCTTTAAGGACAGTTCTCTCTCTGACCAAAGCACCTTGGAGCTAGATAATGCGAGTCAGCAATGCTCTGGTCTTCTTCCAGCTCCTCTCAAGCCAGGTTGGCCATGCCAGCACCTGTCACTCTACCCGCAACTGTGGTTGTCTGCAGTCATCGTCACATCTAGGAGAACAGGAAAGGTTATTATAAAACGAAGTGAATAACCAGAACAGGGACAATATAGTTATTACTGAACATCATATTGGGCACTGGAATTTTTCATGCTTTATCTGACTAAATTCTCCCCCCTCCCTCCCAAAGGAACAATTATCAATTCTATTCTCCCATTTTCTGGATGAGGAAACTAGGGAGGAGAGAAATTAAGAAACTCAATCAGTCAAGTGTGCTCAAGTAGAGAGATAGATTATAGGATCTTGGCCCCACCACCTCCCCCAAATAAGTAAATAAATAGAAGTTGGAGAAATAATACAGCAGAGAGGGTGTTTGCCTTGCACACGTCCAACCCAGGCTCAATTTCCAGCACCTCATATGGTATCCCAAGCCCACCAGAAGCAACCCCTGAGCACAGAACAAGGAGTAAACCCTAAGCACAGCTGGTTGTGGCCCCAAAACAAACATAAATAAATAAATAAATAAATAGCAAAAAAACCCCTCTCTTTGAACCACTCCATCAGTCTCCTTCTTGATGTCCTTCCTTCCAGGCAGTGGTTCCCAACCAAGTATTATAGCATCCCTGGGAACATTTAAACCCAGACTGGTGGGAAGGACCTGGAGCATCAGGATTTCTGCAGAGCTCAGCCAGGAGTGAGATGTGTGGTCAGGAATGAGAACTACAGTCTGAGACTCATCACCACCCCACATCTGCCAAAAGGAAAACTCAGGTTGAGTTGCTTGAGTTTTCAATATTTCAATCACATGCTCAGAAAATTTCAATCACACATGTATTCAGACTCTCTCTCTCTCTCTCACACACACACACACACACACACACACACACACACACACTCATACATCCACACACAATCATGCATGCAGACTCACACACACTCACATACACGTTCACACATACTTATGCACCTGCTCTCACACAAATACATACTCACACATTCACACACACATTCACATACTCACATATTCACACATTCATACATGCACACTCACATTCAGACAGACATTACATATATACATATGTATACACACTCACACGTAATACTCACACATTCATACACACCCATGCAATATTCTCACACATTCACACACAATCACATACATATTTTCACATACTCATGCACACACACAAACACATACATACGCATATTCAGACACTCCTGCATACACTCACACACATACATAGACACAAGCATTCCCGACTTCTTGTCAGTGTATCAAGGCCTTTCATGACCAAAGGCCTGTCCTACAATTCTATACCAGCCCCTCTGATCCTGACATTCCCCTGTGACTGGCTGTTCTCCATCTGCTGCTCCCTGCTAGGAAGCCCTTGCTGACCCATCCTTCTGGATCAACTCAGGCTTTATTTCTGCCATTCCTCTGAGTCCATCACTGGAGCAGGCCTGCACCCCAGTGCTCAGGAAACACTTCTCATATGCCTCCTTTGCTGGTTCTTTCCTGTGTTTTCTCATGTCTGAAGGGGATACCCTAGGAGCTGAGACCTTGCTGATTGAGAAGGACTGCCTCTCTCAGCTGCCTATTCTTCCACAGATCAAATTACTCCCTTCCAGACAGTCTGTGAGATAAACCCAACCAATCGTTTGCCTTGCACTCAGCCAACATGGCCGACCTGAGTTCGATTCCTCTGCCCTTCTCGGAGAGCCCAGCAAGCTACCGAGAGTATCTCGCCAGCACGGCAAAGCCTGGCAAGCTCCCGGTGACGTATTCGATATGCCAGACACAGTAACAACAAAGTCTCCAATGGAGAGGTTACTGGGCCCGCTCAAGCAAAATCGATGAACAACGGGAGGACCGTGTCCGTGACAACCAATCTAGTTCCCACTCTGGCCCGACCACCTCCTCTGCTGGGCTCTCCCAGGCCTTGTACGTTCCTAGACAATATCGTCCTTCTAGACCCAACCTGGGCCCGGACTCAGCATGCAAAGCAGCCCTCCACCCCAACCCCTCTTGAAATAAACAAATCGAGTCCTTGAAGCCTACTCTCTCTGCCGAGCTTCCGCCTTCCCGGAGAAACCACCATAAAGGCCCCGTCCACATGCCCCATCTCCTTCAGCCTCTTGGCTTATCCTGGGCTTCCTCATTTGACCCTGCAGGACATGATGTATCCTCTCCTCTTGGGCACCATGAGGAACACCCACCTTCCTATGATGGCACCCACCTTTCCACTGGCCATTGTTTCTCATCTGTTGGCCTTCCCATACAGGAATAACACTGAAACTATATTTTAAAATAGGCTGCAAATTCCTCAAGGGCAGGAGCATTCTCTGTCCCTCCCGGCCTCCTCCCCTTGATTCTCTCTGCAGCCCTTGGAGGCCGGCAGTCACCACTCCCAGTTCCAAGCTACCTCCAACATAGCCAAGTCCATCTGACTCCCTGGTGCCCTTGACCTTTGCAGGCCAGCGGTCCCAGTTCCAACCATGGCACATTTGCACACAGGGTTGCCAGACACAAAAACAGCTGGCCAACAGGGAGGGCAATGGGCAGAGAATTATCTCCCATGATGCCAAATGGAACTTGGAGCTGCCTCCTTCCAGCAGGACCTCCTGTCTCATGCTGCTGCAGGAGCTCAGAGGTTTCCTCTCATTCCTCCCTGGGCCGGCTGGAGGACACCCAAGCATCACAGTGTAAACCTCAGAGGCTATTGCAGACAAGTCAGGCTGGAGTCAGGCTCTGAGGCAGGAAGCACGGAAATCACTCCAGCCCCATCCTGTGAGGAATTCTCTCATCCCCTGGTGTCTAAGATAGACTGAGCCTGTCCCTCAAATGTCATTTGTCTCTGCAGGAGACGACTCCCAGAGATGAGTATTTTGAATTTTTGTCAAGGTAGCAGATGTGATTCTAGTTTTCCACTTGTGTTGTTCTTAGACCAAATTGTTCAGAACTGCCCTTAGAAATGACAAAGACACCCCAACCCCCTTGCTGAACACAAAGCAGTTGCTTGACCCTGCTGTGTGAGATCAGGTTGCTCTTCCACCCCACAAACTGGTCACTTACTTAGTTCCTAACCCAGAGACTAGCTCCACTCAATTCCAAGCCCACAGCTCTTACTCCTTAAAAAGCAATCTCTTCCACTAGAGATTATCATCCTGACAAAAGCTATAAGTATGGATAGGACCATAACCACAGGCTACCCCAGAGAAACTGGGCACTTCAGTGAGGACTTCATCCATGCTTCAGCCAAACACAAGTCCCCAACTATGTCGCAGCCAATCACAGTGCTCCCCCTGTCAGAGCCATACAGTCCCAGAATGTAGCTGAAGCTTTAACTTTTCTGACCCTTCCAAGGTCCCTCAATCCTCCCCTTTCTGCCACCCCAGAGGCGAGTCAGTTGATCACAAGAAAATCAGAAATGTATTTCAGGAATCATGTCACACCTTCTAAACTGTCTCTAAAGAGAAAATCACTCTATGAGCTGAACCCACCCCTCACAAACACTACCCCTCCCTCATCATGCCCACACTTCCCCCTACTTTACAGTTTCCCCTCTGGACTGGGTATGGCTTCCTTTCCATCTCAACTCCCACACTGAGGGGCGGAATGACCCTAGGCATGTGGTTGAAGCTCTCTCTATCTCAGTTTCCTGACTTGTGAGCTGGAGGTGAAGAGTAGAGAATGTTCATTTTATTTTACCTTGGGTGTTCCCTACTTCGGGAAATGTTCTTCCAGCTGACACCTGGACACACACACACACACAGACACACACACACAGACACACACACACAGACACACACAGACACACACACACTGCAGTGTTCCAGGGACAGTATGCACCACCCCAAGACCACGTGCCTCCAGTTTTCTCTCCCCAACTGAGATCCTGAGGGCCGTACACCATCCATCTTTGAATCCCAAACTAGGATTCCCTTCCCAGTAGGAAGCAGATAAATCTTGGCTGCTGTGAACTAGTTATGTAGTGAACTAATAGTGAACTAGCTACGCGCATGGCTGAGGGAGAAGCAAGGAAAACACGCTGAAAAGGGTGGAGAGCACATGAGACAAGTTTCCATAAAGCATCCTCGGGAGCTGATTAGTGCTCTACAAATTGGACTGGTCTGCAGTAGGGTCTGAGGATCCTATTCTTTTGGGGGTAAAGCTTCTTGGGGAAATTGTGTGAGTGGTGATGGGGATTGCACCCAGGATCTTGCACAAGCAGAGCAAGTGAACATCTCAGGGAACTCTAATATGAAACCGGTTTTGAAAAATTACTACGCTGCCATCCTGCACTAACATCTTGTTTCGAAGAACTCAAAGGAGGGGTGATTCCTTGGGTTTCACACATCCCACACAGTCCAGCTACAGCCCCCAGAGGAGATGCCTGTTTCCAGGGTTGACCCTTAGGCTAGATCTAGTTTGGCAGCTGAATACAATAAAGAAAACAGAGCTTGGGGTTAGAGAGATGAATCAAAGGGCTGGAGTACAGTCCTGTAATCACAGGCGCTCAGGTCCAATCCTCAGCACCACATGATGGCCCGGGCATCAAATCAGTAGCCCCTGAGCAGCAAATCAGGAGTATCTCCTAAGCAATGCTGGGGAAAGCAAGGGAAGAGGAGGAGAGGAGAGGGGAGAGGTAGGGAGGGCAAGGGAGGGAATGGCAGGAAGAAGGGAGAGAGAAGGCTGAAAAGACAGATGGGAAGCAGGACCTAGATGAGTGGAGAATAACTGAGAAATTGAGGAGTTGGTCCCAAATCCAACCAAACCCATCACCCTTTGGGGCTGAAGTGATAGTACAGCAGGTATGGCACTTGCCAAGCATGCAGCTGACCCAGGTTCAATCCCTGGCACCCCATGGTCTCCCAAGCCTGCCAGTCATGATCCCTGAGCACAGAGCCAAGAGTAAGTCCTGAGTACCACTAAGTGTGGCCCCCAAACCAACCAAACAAACCCTTGACCCTTAAAGACCAAAGCCCCAAAGCCCACCCTCACTTCTGAGCAATGACCCCACAGGGAGCCCCAATGCAGCCCCTACCTGCCTCTCCCCTAGGCACCCTTTCCAGTAAGATACCCTCAAATCTCAGGGATTCTCAAGCAGTAATGTGAAAAATCTGAATTGCAGAGTATTTCTAAAGAAAAGCATGCTAACTGCCTTCAAATGTAAAAAGTTCTCCTGCGAAAAAGCGAACAGACTAGTCTGTGCCACTGCACAGAGGATAAGAGGAGTCGTTTGCAATTAGCACACCGCTGATGTGTAAACAGCAGCCTCAAAGTAGTTGAAAATAGTTTGTTTGCTTGTGTGAATTAACATTCCCTTGCAATATTATGATAACAATGGCCTACCTTAGTTTCCCTGCACTCTCCACCTAATCTTGTTTGCACTCTTATTAATAGTGAAAAGGAAGGCTGGTTTTACTGGCTTCAAATCATCCTAGACTGCAAACCACTGAAATCTGAATTAATGAGCTTGAACTGTATGCATTTGCATCCTGAAGCTGTCTCAGCTCCCCTACTTGGGTTTGCCTCAAGGACCATCTTCAGAGAGCAGAACCTTCTTCCTCTTGGCAAGTTCTATTGCCATTCCACACCTACAAACAGGTAAGTGGATGCACAGAAAGCTTATCGAAATGACCTGAGCTACAAGCATTCAAGGGCTGGGAAACTAGTCCAGTTATGGTCAACTTTCACTTAGCCATAAAAAAGTTCCCATCCTAGAGAGATGTAACTACTAATTCTGCCTTCAACTATGTTCTTTTGTGCCAGACAGAAGTTAGACCAACCCTGGCTCTTTCCTGAGTGGCCCTGACTGTGGCCATGTCCTGTCTTCCTGGACACAGTGAGTAACCACCTTTTCAATGGTGCTTGTTTCCTGATCTGTTGACCTCACTTTACCTGAACATAGTAAGGTTCTATGAACAAGGACAACACACTTCTCAGGTTTGTTGTTGGGGATGAAACCAGATGAAGTACCTAGGGTTAAAGCCATGAAAATCAGGAAGTGTAAGAAATTATTGTAGCTGAGAAGAACCCAAGACAACTAAATGTAAGGTAGTATCTCCAATGGGATCTGGGAGCAGGGGAAAACAATAAAAAGGGCATTTACGTAAAGCAAAGGAAGTTGAATGAAGTATGGACTTGAGTTAACCATGCTCTATCGATATTGGCCCATCATTCATTGTGATAAACGTGCCATGCTAATGTGAGAGGTTAATAAGAGGGCATATGGCATGGAAAGCCTCAGACTACCTTCCTATTTCTCTTAAACATTGTTATGGGGCCTCCCTAGTGGTGTCAGGAGACAGATAGCACCTCCTAGAGGTTCTTGTCTAACTAGGTCTATGGTTCCATGCATGAGAATGCAGCACCGCCCAGGCCCTGTGGTGCTTTACTCTTTAAAAGAGCTTAAAACTATCAACCCTATTATAAAAGAGAGAGGAAAGAGAGCGAGGGCCAGTCTCAGGGGACTCAACAAGACAAGGGGCAGAGCTGGAACTCAACCCAGACATGGCAGGTGCCTATGACCATCGGCTGGCTGCATGCTGTTCAGGCCATTCCCTGTGAAATTAGAGCTTCTCCACGCAGGGGCAGCACCTGTTCCTTCTGTGTCTCTGGGACTCCACAGAGTGCTTGAGAGAGGAAAGAGCTCAGAAAGTCCCTTGGAACAGATGAACATCATTATCCCCCCAACCAGCCTGTTCCAAAATGCTAGTGTTATTCAAGATTCTGCTGACATTTCAGAGAAATATGAAGTAGAGGTCCCCACATATTTGATCCATTGAAACAATCTCCACTCTGTATCTCTCCTCAAGCCCGGATGCTGGCTTGGAAGAGAGTTCATGCATGCACTCATTCCCTATAAAAGCTGTACCGAGAACCCCCACGGGGATCAGCCACAGCAACCAGAATTTGGTGAGCTCTGAGCGCCCGGCATGAGGAATGTATTCTCACCCTCAGAGAGTTTTCAAGTCAACCTTCACCTGTGGGTTTCATCTCCCAGGCACCCCTAAAGGCTAGCCCGTGCTTCCCCAGGCCCCAGCATGGTGTTCAGAATTTCATTTCATCCTCAAAGCAGCCCGAGGCAAAGATTCTCAATGTCCCCATTTTTCGGATGAGAAAACCATTCTCACAGTCCCAGGCCCTCTGACCAGGAGAACCCATACTCCTGAGGAACATATCCAAGAGTGAACATGGGCGGGGGGCCCTGCTGGGGAAGCCTACACACCAGATCCCCCAGGCCCATGGTTCTTAGTAACTGGCCACAACTCCCACATCTTTCTTCCCACTTCCAGGCAGGGCTCTGGGATGAAGTCAGAGGGACGCCAAGCCAAGCTCCCAGTCCCCAGGCTCTGCCCAGCAGATGGAGACTCTTGCAGCAGGAGGACTAGACTTTCTTCTTGGGCTCCAGCACAGAATCTGCATCTGAGAGAGAGCAGACTGGCCAGCTGGATGAGCAGGGGGGAAGGAGGCCCACAGCCGTTGTCCCTGTCTTTAATGTACAATCGCCCCCACCCACTAGGATAATTTTTTCCAGAGAATGTCCTCACCACGACCCATCAGATTCTCAACATCTGGTGGAGGGCACCTCTGGAAGGGATTTGTTGGCAGGGACAGGCGCCTCTCCTATCAGGAAGACCAGGCTGAAGGGTTTTCTTATCTGCGCAGAGAGGGACTTTGGAGAAAAAACCCTTCAAGGCACCGGGGCCCGAACTGCAGTGGTCCCAGGGTATACGAGAAGAGTGAGACAGCATTCTTCTGAGAGAGCAACTCGCAGGGTGAGGACTTCCACATGCTGGTCAGGGCTGAGAGAGGCTTCCCAGAGGAGGGAAGGCCTCAGTTTGAAGCATGCCTTGAAGTTTTCTACTCAGAGAAGGAGGAAGGAAGAATCCAATTGTAGGGGCTCCCCACCCAGTATCCAGAGCCCCAGGGAGGGTGTGTAGCCTGGAGTGGGGGGCGGGGGAGGACACAAGGAAAACAGGCTGGGATTGAGCCCCCATGGCCTTCTGTGGGGCACAAGGCCATTTGCCCATTTTTCTCTTTTGCCAATCAGCATTGAGACCAGGGATTAGGTTTGAGTGACCTGATTTTTTCAGGGGAGGGGAGAGTCGTGGGTTGGGGAGAGTTATGTGGTCAAGTCGGTGGTTTGGAAATATATTCTGATGACTGCTCTGAAGAATTCATTGTTATGCACATAATTATGTGGCAACTTCCTTGTCCCTGACTCTCAGTGAGTCCATGGAGTGGACCGCAGAGGCTCGACCCTCATCACAGAGCTGGTGGACAGGCAGAGAGAGACTGCAGAGAAGGATTTATGCCCACTGTGTCCTGTCCGTGAAGGAACAGAGTGGGCTAGGGTGAGCGGAAATGCTTTCCCGAATTAGCAGCATTGAAGATGAGGCCAGGAGCTGAGATGCATCTCCCTAGCGGCAGGAGGATGTGTTCCGGATGGCAGGACCATGTGTTCAAGGGCTCAGAGGGGGGCTGGCAAGATAGAAACACTCCCAGGTGGTCAGTGTGCCTGGAAAAGGGTGAGCACGGGAGAGGTGTGGGAGGACATTGGAAAGGACATGGGTGAGAGGTGGAACTGAGCTGGCCATGATGGCCCCTGGAAAACCCCAAGAAGGCCTTGAGACTTTCCCATAGCCTCAGGGTCACTCTGTCCCTAGGAAAGGTGTTAAAACAAATTAGGCCCAGATACCAATCAAGTGTTAAGAGATGTTTCTCCATGTGACATGGACAACATATTGGAAGAATAGCTGGTGAACTCCAGGAGAAAGAAGGACAGAGAATCATCAGGATTTGGGGGTTGTCGATTTTGAGATGGAAAGGAAAGGGGAGATGGTAATGCTGAGGACTGGCTCATGGACAGAGGGGCAGGTGACCACCTAGGGTCCAAGGGGACCACTTAGGACAGAGAGCAGGAAGGTCAGAGCAAGAGTTCCTGCACCCCTCACTATGGAAGACCAAGAGAGTAAAGAGGGGTTTCCAGAGCAGGGGGGAAGGGGCTGGTCTGGGAAAGAGACCAGAGCGGCAATTAGTGAAGGGCACTGGGCATTCTCAACCCACTATTTGTACCTTTGGGGGAAGCTGGCAGGGAAGGGCAAGAGACATCTGAGCCACTAATCTCCCTCCCTCCATCCCTCCCTCTCTCTCTCTCTCTCTCTCTCTCTCTCTCTCTCACACACACACACACACACACACACACACACACACACACACACACACACAAACTTACTTCCAGCCCGTGAAGCAAAACCGAATCAAAGGCATGAAAGTTCCCCACTGGCTGACATTTTGGGATGCTCGCAAAATGGTGACTTTCTGGTATCCAATCCCAGCACCTAGGAGGAGCTGAAACATATTGTACCCATTAGAAAAGAAATGCAAATCAGAAAGTCAGGCATTTGTGTCCATGACAACAGGGGGAATGGATTTTGGCAAATCTGAGTTCATTTATATTCAAATAAATATTTCAGTCTATGACTCTGGCACTTTTTTGCATGAGATATTTCAGAACCATATTGAATGTTGCTCTCATGCTAAGAACTTGCGAATTTAAATGAGGGCCAATTTCAAAGTCTACCAGACTCCAAGATTTGGGGTTGGTTTTACCGCAAGGAATGAAAAGGAGTAATAACTCAGGGGTGATTCAGCAGATTTGTGTACAGAGTTCTGGAAGTGGAAAGGGCGACTCGTCTAGGCTATGGGTCACTTTGTACAACACAGGGAAAACCAGCCTATGCGAGGCTGCGATCAGACAGCAAATCCATCGAGAACTCTAGGCTCCCAGTTCTGCCGATGTTCTGACTTCAGCACATCAAAGCAGGCTTTGAAACAGGAAGAGGAGCAGGGATAAGATTATCATCTAGCATCAATTGTTTCTCTTTCAAGATAATTTCCCCCTAATTAGAAAAGCAATCTATGCCCTTTATGAAAAATCTATATATTGCCCAAAACATCCAAGATCTTTTCTCTAGGAAGTCCTGTAATTCCCTGTAAGAGCACCAGTAACATTTTAAGGCATTCTCTGCAGCTTTTCCTCACTGCATACATATTTTACATAGTTAATGTCTTAGTGTCCATGAAATTTTGCATGAAATTTCCTCCAAGTCATTAAGAAGTTTCATCTACAAAACAAAAAGTTAGAATGAAAAAAGTACTATTCCGCCCTACAAAGAAACTGTAGATTTTGCTAAATCATTTCATCAGTTTACTCTTGGCTATGTAGGCAAGTCTCTAAGCTTTGTTGTCCCCTAAATAAGTCAGCAGGGTCAAGAAAAGTCAGAGATCAGAGGCACATGCTCTAAATATGCAAGGACCCAGGCTAGATTCCCTCACTGCGTGGTCTTGAGTACTGCTGGGGTGGCCCCAGGGGCCCCCTGCACCCTGGGCCCTAATAGTACCACAACCCTGGTCTGGTTGGAAGACCTAAAGTAAATAAACAGATAAATAAAAGAATACTGTTGGGTATCTTGGACTTAAATCTAAGGTGATATAGTAGGGTTTTTTTCCCCTAGATTCCTGGGCATGGAATCACTAGATGAAGAGTGTAAGTAGCATCTGAGAGGCTCCAGGAGATACAATGGATTTCAGAAAAGCCAATATTGTTTGCTAGTGGGATGTGAAACACTCATCTCCCTAGACTCACACCCACACAAGTGGGCAGCACCCCAGACATCAAATACACGCCCAGTCCCTTGAGCACCACCAAGAGCAACCCTCAAGCACAGAGCTCAGATTAGCCCCTGAGCACTGTCGGGGGTGGAGGGCCCCCCCCAAAAAAAATGTAAGGCGCAGCAAGGGGTGAAATGGGAAACTCGGTTCAGCAATCTGCTCTCTGAGTGGACAAGCTTGACAAGAGGTGAGCCATCCTCACAGTGGGAATATTCCTTTCGGTAGATGTGTCTCTGTGTTCTGGGGCATTTGCCCACTGGCACTATAGCATCTGACTCTGGTCCTTGGGGGTCCTTCCGGTCCATTCTCTTCTGTGGCCATATCCAAAACGGATGCTAAAGAATCTCTCTCCTTCAAGATTGTGCCTTCGGCCGCTGCTTCCCTCTTCTACAGTTCAGAGACACGGGAGTCGTTTCAAGGATCCTCAGTCAAATCTCTCTGGGGCTTGTCTCTTTAGTGTAATACATTGCCCGGTGCAAAGCGTAACATCCAGTACTGTCACTTTGACTCTTTCCAGCCGTGTTCCCCAGGGCACCAACAGCTTCCAGAGATATGCAGTCTGCCTTCCAAGGTATCGGGGCAACAGCACACCGAAGGTGTTTCCTCTCTATACCTGAGTTTCTGTAATTTCAGCCTCCAAGATCACTTTCATGGCTGCCTGCCACCTGGCCACCAAGACAACATCACATATTTTAGGTGTTTAAAATAGCAGCATCCCACTTCAGGTACCAAATTCTGCATTAGTCCAGGTTGATGCTAGCTGCTGGAACAATCAGCTTCAAAAGCTTTAGTTGACTGACAGCTAGACATCTTTGAAAATAGGAAAAAAAGATATAGTATTTTTAAATTCCCTTAAAGTCCAAAAGAACCTTGATCTGATCCGAAGACGGATCCATCATTCATGGTCCCATTTCCCAGGTTCCTTTCATGAGTAGCTCTGTCATTTTCTGGGCTTCTGAGTTAAAATATGGGGAGACACAGAGCATAAAGTTTTGAATGATGGAGCTTCTGATGGCCAGCCCTGGAGCCATCTAATTCAAGTTTCCTGATGTCCCCTGGCTGGAAGTCACCTGTGGTTGCACCCAAGAGCAATTTGAGGAGTCACCTGTAAGTCAAGAAGGAAAACGAATCAAGGACCTTCCCTGCCTCCAGCATCCTGCCCCCACCTCAGACTCCACTTCCTGTGCCTCTCCCTACCCCTGGCCTGTCCTCAGAGCCCATCCTGACAAAAAATGCTAAGATTTGGCTCGTCATAGATTTTTTTTTGTGCCTTTTTTTTTCAAAACTGTGCTTGAATGTGATTTGTCTTGATGATTGAGGTTTTTTTGGCAGACCCAAAAACTTTGCACATTGGCGAGTGTCTGCTCCTCACCCAAGTCCCAGCTCCTCTCACTGCAGAATGAGGGAGAAGCGCTCTGCGTGTGATTCATTTGCCCCCAGTTTGAGAGAGTCATGTTCTGCTTTCCCCTGAAAGAACAGCTTATCCATGAGGCTCTTCTGTCATTTATGATTCTCCATGTTCTGGTGGAAACAGAACTAGAATCAAATTTGAGCTCAGCCACCACGCAGCTTGCTGTGTGACCTGGTGCAATTAGCTTACCTTCTCTGTGTCTACTTGTACATCTGTGAAATAAAGATCGTAAGTTCTGAGTCATGGGGTTCCTGAGTTAAATGAGAGTACACAAGAAAAGCCTCAGGGCCAAGTTTTTGGAGGCATGTGATACATATGGGCAGTCTCTGAGTCAAATACATTTGCTGAAAGGTTGTCTGTGACATGCAAAATAATAATAAACAAGTTATTATCTGCCTTTGTGGATTCTTTCTTTTTTATTGAATCACCATGAGATAGACAGTTAC
Source organism: Sorex fumeus (assembly GCF_029834395.1). Lineage (NCBI taxonomy): Eukaryota > Metazoa > Chordata > Mammalia > Eulipotyphla > Soricidae > Sorex > Sorex fumeus. The sequence goes on from NW_026606104.1 coordinate 53,519,184, forward strand.
AAAGCTTTCATTATCAGGTTTCAGTTATACAATGTCCCAACACCCATCCCTCCACCAGTGTATATTTTCCACCACCAATATCCCCACCCCAGTATCCCCCAGTATCCCTCCCACCACCCTACCCCAGCCTGCCTCTATAGCACTTTTCTTCTTGCTATCTCTCTCCTTCTCTCTTTCTCTCCCTCCCTCTTTCCCTCCCTCTGTCTCTGTCTCTGTCTCTGTCTCTGTCTCTCTCTCTCTCTCTCTCTCTCTCTCTCTCTCTCTCTCTCCTTTTGGGCATTATGGTTTGCAATGCAGATACTGAGAGGCCATCGTGTTTGGTCCTTTACCCACTTTCAGCACACATCTCCCATCCCAAGTGATCCTTCCCAACCATCATGTGCCTTCGTGGATTTCTATCTTGATCAGGAACCAAAGGAATCATGAAGTCAAAGCATGTGGGGAGAGACACAAACCCTCCAGAGTCACAAACTCTCTGCAAGCATAGAGACAGTGACCTCAGACTCCTCCTCCATGTCTGGGGCTCTGAAAGCTGCTTGGTGAGACAGCGGTGGAAAGGGGGAGCAAGGGTCTGGGTGGAGTTCATGGCTACATCCCCCCCCCCCTTTAAGTACAGCCATTCTCCTAGCAACACCATCAGCCTAAAACTCTTCCGTGCCTCTTATATAATACCTGCCGGGAGCTCTTTTCCAGAAGGGGCCACCATTATTGCCACCAAACAGTTTTAGCACGCAGACACCAGAATTTCAAGCATACACTCCAGCAGTCCTGTGACATCATGGGTGGAATATATAGAAACCTCCTGTGAGCAGAATATCTGATTGAACCTCATTCCGGGGCGCATCTGTGGAGAACAGCTGCAGGGCCAGCCATTATTCCTAGCACTGTGGGCAGAAGCCACGTGAAGGGCAAATATCTGTACCATCCGTGTATGCCCCAGGAGGTTTGGGCCCAGAACTCAGAAGCTCAGGCTTGTGCTCCACTGGGGGAAGCTGAGCTCATCACGCCAGACTCTAGACTGGTCAAGGTGAGAAGGCAAGACAGAAAATTGGCAAAAACACTCATTATTACTCAGTTCTGGGAGGCGGGAGGCATACTCCCTCCAGCTAACTCACATAATCCAAGAGGGAGTTGGTCCAAAGAATGTCTAATGATTCACAGAACCTGAGGACTGGGACCCAGAGAGACAGTACACAGCTAAGACATTTTCCTTGCACTGGTCAACCCTGGTTTGATCCCTGGCAACTATATATTGTCCCCAAATATCACCAGGAGTGAACCCAGAGTCAGGAGTAAACTCTGAATACTGCTGTGTGTAGCCCAACACACATACACACACACACACACACACACACACACACACACACACACACACAGACACACCCCCTAAGGATTAACCAGAATGAAGTTGGCCACTCCCTCTGGGTGCCATGCCTCTCTCGGAACTGCCTCTCCCTTCCACACCCTGGAACGTGTGACTAGATGACCAGCAACATTTTGTTTATTTGCTTGTTTGCTGGGCCTCACCAGTGGTACTTGGGGCTTACTCTGGGCTCTACACTCAGGGATCAACTCCTGGCAAGGCACAGGGGACCATATGTGGTACTGGCAATCAGACCAAGGTCGGCCTCATGCAATGCAAACAACCTACCTGCTGTACTATTGCTCTGGCTGCCAGTCTTTTCGAGCCTGGCACATGAGCTCAGCTGTCGCCAAAGAGGCACAAGCCTGAGCCTCTGAGTTCTGGGTACACACTGATGGTGGATTTTGAGAAAGATGTCTGGCTCCCCCAAGGGTCACATGGATGGAGAGTGTTCAGTTCCTGGAAAGCGGGGACCAATTCATGAAAAACCACATGGGTCTCCTCGTGGAGATGTGGGGTCCCGCTGAGGTGGCAGTAAAGGTTAAGCATTACCCTGAGGGACTCTGCAGGGAAGAGAATCAAGTCCTTTCTTCTCCAGGAGAAAGGGGCTGAGATACTTAGCAGCCAGGCTGGTGGGCTAGGTCTTGGCCACATATTGCAAGAAGTCCTTACATGCATTACCTCCATCAACCCCCCCAAAAAGAAACCTGTGAGATACGATGATCTCATTTCACAGGGGAAGAAGCTGAGCATAGGAGAAATGAAGTTGTTTGTGTCGGATCACATAGTAGTAAGTTGAAAAGCCAAGCTCTGAACCATGTGTATGTATATGTGTGTGTGCATGTGTGTGTTGAGGGACAGGGAGGAAGGGGACATGGCCCAGCTTTGCACCACTCTCCCCTGAACACAGTTGGATGGTGTCTGAATAATAGTGTGTCTCATGTAGGGATATGTGTTGGAACAGTATATGACTGAAACCCAATCACGAACAACTTTGTAATTGTGTATCTCACAGATTCAATTTAAAAAATACTTTTTTAAAAAGTGTGTCTCAGGAAACATCTACTTACTTCCTCTGGAATACTCTTTGGTGAAAGTGTATTAGCCTGGGTTTCTGAGATTGGATATGGAAAAATGTATTAGGGAAAGAACTTAGGAAAGAAGGTGCACAGAGACCACCAGGAGGGCCTACAATGGAGCTGTAATACAAATAGAGGAGGAACGCAGGAAAAATGGAGGTAGGTAGGGAGAGAGGGAGGGAGGGAGGGAGGGAGGGAGAGAGGGAGGGAGGGAGGGAGGGAGGGAGAAGGGAAGGAAGGAGTGAAACAAGGAGGAAGGGAGGAAGGAAGGGAGGAAGGGAGAAAAGGAAGGAGAGAGGGAGTGAGGGAGGGAGGGAGGGAGGGAGGGAGGGAGAAGGGAAGGAAGGAATGAAACAGGGAGGAAGGGAGGAAGGAAGGGAGGGAGGGAGGGAGGGAGGGAGGGAGGGAGAAGGGAAGGAAGGAATGAAACAGGGAGGAAGGGAGGAAGGAAGGGAGGAAGGGAGAAAAGGAGGGAGGGAAGGAGGGAGGGAGGGAGGGAGGGAGGGAGGGAGGGAGGGAGGGAGGGAGGGAGGGAGGGAGGGAGTCAGACTTGGTGGAAACATCCTAGAGTCTGCACAGCAAACATTCATCAAGTTTTCAGTTAGTTCTCAGCAGTCACCTGAAAGAAGGGGGCCTGCTTCTCCCAGGAACAACCTTAATATCCCCACCATCTCTGTCACTGGGTAGGAGCACCCTAAAGGAAGCACAGCCTCAAACAAAGGCAGGTAAGATTCCAGAGTTCAGCAATAGCACTGGCTGAGCCTTGGAAAGTCTCAGAGGCACAATCTCATGGCCTCCACAGAAGGCTGCCTCATACTAACACCCATTTTTAATGATTATCTGGAAGATCTGAATGTTTTATTCCCACTATGATGGATCAATACATGGTTTCAACAGCAAATGATTTTCTGGTCCTTTTTTTCCTTCCATGACTGGTGACTATCATTCATTCTGTTTCCCATCTATCCTTGGGCAGTTGAGCTCTTTTCCTGCCTCTGCCTTCTTAATTGCATGCTCACCCAACAGTGTTATTCTTTCCTAGTTCCCATGGGGTTGGGTCCTCTAATAATTGCTTCCTTTTCAGCTTTATGTATGGCTATAGATTTGATCCCAGAAGGACAGAAACCCCCAATTGTAATATGACACATTGTCTCTGCTGTGGGACAGCTCCAAGCGGGCAGGGCTGTGACTGCTGTCTGTCCCGTAGACACGGGTCTTTAGTATGGTGTTTGATCAACCAATAGTTCTTTAATTAAAAAATCACCCATTCTATTCTTGCACTTTTTTTTATTATATTCCTGGAAAGAGGCATTATTCTTACTCAATGACAATCTAACAACAGTTCAACATTTCCAATGGATCAACTTCACTTAACAGTTATTATATGATTTTCCATTACAAACAAACAGGGCTGGAGTGATAGTCAGAGGCTAAGGTGCTTGCCTACACATGGCTGACCTGGGTTCAATCCCCAACATATATGGTCTCCCAAGAAGCACCAAGAGTCTGCCATGGAGGCAGAGGGAGGGTGGGTAAAAGAGGGTATACCGGGGATATTGGTGGCGGGGAATGTGCACTGGTGGAGGGATGGGTGTTTGATCATTGTGTGATTGTAACCCAAACATGAAAGCTTGTAACTATCTCATGGAGATTCAATTAAAAAATAAATAAATAAATAAATAAAAGAAGCACCAAGAGTGATCCCTGAACATAGAGCCAGGAATAAGCTTTGAGCATAGGTAGTTGTGGCCCCCAAATGAAAAACAAGCAAAACATAAAACACAAGAAAAAGCCAACAAATGATACCCTATCTGGGCTTTGGGCTGTGGTCTCTAGAATGAGTGACATGTGAGTGACATAGATGTGCTGTCTGGTATTTCTTATTACCAATATCTACAAGTGACCAACATGATGACAACTTTGGAAGTACTAGAGGGAGCCTCTTCTTCAACCACATAGCATGGGGGTGTGATTTTGAGAGTTTTGCACATGAGGTTTTTGAGAAGACATGTGGTATGATCAGACTATTGACTACACCAAGGGTCAATGAGCAAGACAGATGACAAGAGAGAACGAATGGCAGTGTAGAGGCAGACTAGTTATGAGACAATGACATCAAATTGCAAGAATTACAAATAAGAACTGGGGAGATAGAGAATGAGCTTTCCATGCAAGAGCCTCAGATCCAACCCCTGCCACCACATGGTCCTCCAAACACAACCATGTATGGCTCACCCCATCCCCCAAAGTACAAATGATCTTGTAGTCACCTGAGTCACAAAACAGCCTACTCAGTTGTTTAAATACCCTGACTCACAAAGGAATGGTACTTACCTGACCCAAATACACTTTATATATATCTTAGTTCTCCTCAAACTCAGGCATGTGCTCTGCTGATTCATTCATACCATCCATCCATCCATCATCCATCCATCTATCTGTCCATCCATCTTCCCATCCACCTGCGTATTGACCCATCTACTTATACATCCATCAACTCATTCATTCAACAATTAAGACTGAACATCTCTTCTGTTTCAAAGACAAATGCAGAGATCACAAATCTGCCCTTGGAATATTCTCAGTCCAGTGTGGGGAAGGACACTGTCACTAAAATTGTATCACTATTGTACAGTCACCTCAGAACACAGTGTGTCTAGATAAAAGTTTCTGCTCAGATTCCAACTAAACAGACCCCATATCCCAAAGGAGGCATTAGACCACCATTCTCCAGTAGTAACATAGTGTGGGCCACCAATGTGATTCTTAAATTTTTACTTAAAAATACTGCATACTTTTTTGTGGTATTTAATTTCATGAAATTGAATGCATGGACTGCATTTATGTACCCACCATAGATAACAGTTTCATCACGCTTCCCCCAACTCCCCTGGACTATCTCTGTGACATCACAACCACCCCCCAATCTCTGGCACCCACTCATCTATTTTCTACCACCACTCTGTTTTAAGAACATCACACAAATGGACCATAAAACATGGGACCTTTAGGGTGGGCTTCTTTTGCAGCAGAGTGCCTATGATATTCACTCAGGTGCTATGGTTTAGAAGCACGTGCTTTTCCACTGTCAGTGGACCTCAGTGATCTGGGCCTATTGTTCTTGTTTATACACTCACTCCTTGGAGGACATGTGAGTTGTTCCAGGAGCTTCTGCCACAGACCAAGCTGCTGTTTTATTCGGTTTGTGCTGCTGTAACACTTTTCCTGGGTACCTTCTGAACCAAAGATGCCCTATCTCAGCTCCTGTGCCACCCTGGTCAGGTTTGGGATTTTGCAACTCTTTCAAGTTGTGGGCTGCTAGTATCTCAGTGTGTTTTCACATGGCAGGAGGAGGACAGGAGAGCAATAGTATGTGGGAGGGGTGCTTGCCTTGCATGCAGCAGACCTGGACTCAATCCCCAGCATCCCATAATTGTCCCCCAAGCCTTCCAGCATTGATTCCTGTGTACAGAGCCAAGAGTAATCCCTGTGCCTCAATAACCAAAAATAAAATAAAATAAAATAGGGATGAAACAGACATTTTTTCAGTCTCTGCTCCGGATGTTTGTGTAAGTATAACGTTTCCTTTCTCTAAGGTCAGCACCCAGGATAGGGTCTGGCTCAAAGGTTCACTAGGCACAAAAGCCCTTTTCCAGAATGGCTGTACTATTTTGCTTCCCAGCAACAATTGATGAGTGCTCTGATGGCTCCTCATTCTCTCTAACTCTTGGAATTCAATGGTTTTTTAGTATAGTCATTCAAATGGTTTGACCTTTATCTTCTTTGATACAGTGTTCAAATTCTTTTGCCTGTTCCTTAGGACTACATTTTGAGAAATTTTATATCATCTGGGTTCAAATTCCCTCTCTGATATGGGTTTAAAATGTTTTGTTTTTTAATTAAATTATAGGGCACCATGAGTTACATAGTTATTCATAGTTGAGTTTCAGACATACAATGTCCTAACACCAATTCCACATCCAGTGTCACTTCCCTTCACCAATGTTACATGGGTGAGTGGATAAACAAGGCTGGTAGGGCCAAATCACTGAGGTCCACCAACAGTGGAAAAGCACATGCTTCTACTCCATATCACCTGAGTGAATATTACACAGTCTGCTGCAAAAGAAGCCCGCCCTAAAGGTCCCATGTTTTATGGTCCATTTATTTGATGTTCTTAAAACAGAGTGGTGGTAGAGAACAGATGAGTGGGTACCAGAGATTGGGGGGTGGTAGTGATGTCACAGAGATAGTCCAGGGGAGTTGGGGGAAGCGTGATGAAACTGTTATCTATGGTGGGTACATAAATGCAGTCCATGCATTCAATTTCATGAAATTAAATACCACAGGAGAAAAATACAATTATGTAGTATTTTTAAGTAAAAATTTAAGAATCACATTGGTGACCCACATTATATTCCCACTGGAGAATGGTGGGCTAGCCTCTTCTTTGGGATATGGGGGTCTCTTTAGCTAGAATCTGAGCAGAAACTTTCACCTAGACACACTGTGTTCTGAGGTGACTGCACAATAGTGACAGTGTCCTTCCCCACACTGGACTGAGAACATTCCACGGACAGACCTTTAATCTCTGCACTTGTCCCTGGAACAGAGGAGATGTTTAGTCATAACTTAAATGAATGAATAAATAATAAATAAATGGATGGAATGGTGGATGAATAGATAGATGAATGCATGGTGGTGGATGGATAAACGGATGAATGAATGGGTGGAAAGGTGGATGGGTGGGTGGATGGGTGGAGGATGGATAGAGGGATAGATGGATGAACAGAGCACATGCTTGAGTTTGTGGAAACCTAAGATAAATATTAAGTGTGTTTGGCACTCCTCTTACTTTCTTACTATCACAGTTTCCCAGGACTTGGCCTAGAACCTCTAGGAGCTGAGACTAGTGTAGGTGTGGGAATAACCAACCTTTAGCAAGAGGGCACAGAGGCAAGGAGAATTCCTAGACAAGTGAGTTCACCAAGGAGGCAGGAGGGGAGGAATAACGGGGTCCAGGCTCATGGGTGAATCACAAAGAGGCAACTAGGCAATCACAAAAAGGCAACTAGACAATCGCATAGTGGGAAGGTCAGGGTCCTAGGAGTAAGACCCTCAGCAGATCTCCCCTTTCCTGTTATGAACTCCGTGGTTTGTTGCTCTTTGGAATGCTGATGTTCCAAAGTAAATGGGGGGCTGTGATGCGCCCTGTCAGAGATACAAAGTGGCCATGTGTTCAGCCCGGAACATTTTCCAAGGCAAATGAAAATTGTTATGAAAACAATTTATACCCAGCAGACATGGATGATTGCCCGTGATGACCTTTTGCCAGAGAAAATGGCTCTGATAAAGAAAAAATGTGGGCTCATTAGGACAAATTAGAAAAAGCAAATGATTGCTCTTAAATTATGGAAACTCTAAGACTGGTGAATTTCCCTGTCCTTTCAGGACATAAAAACAATAAAACAAAAAAAGAAATTGTTTATTCAGAGGAAAGCATCGCAATTTGTGTGAATAGATGTAGTTTTGTTTCTTGGGAAGCTTTAGAATGGAGGCTTTTTTATAAACTAAATGAAATTTAATTGACTTATTAACTCCGCTATGAGTTCTTCTCCCATAAATCCAGCAACAACTAAAAGAAGAAGCAGAGAAATGAGCAAAATTAACCTTAACTTTCTCTAGATGCTGTCCAAGGACTCTTTCCATCAGTGCCAAAAGACAGAATTGGGGGCACAACATTGGTCCTCCCATGGAAGATGGTTGGATGCCCAGGATGGCAGAGAAACAGTGAAAGTGTGGTAGGCACAAAGTCTGCTTGGGAAAGTTTGCATGCCGTCCTGTTCTGATGCTCTCTCATAGGCATATTGAGCTTTCCCAGTGTAGAAGGTGTTTCACGTGCATTATCTCATCAATTACTTCACAGCAATCCTGCTTACTCATATGCATGCATTTAACCAGCGAGCAAAGAGATTGACAATATTAAGTGATTTTTCAGCTAGTAAAAGCTACATACAGGAAGGATGAAAAGCCAAGACCCTCCACGTCTCTCTACTGATTTTATTAGGAACCTTTCATGCATCAGAGGCGGTAGTTCCTGAGTTCAATAAATCTCAGTATCTCAAGAATAAATCTCAGGAAAAGCACAGACAGGGGGCAAGGAAGGAAGAAGGGGAGCAAAAAGAAGGCTTTTCCGCGCAAATCCAAGTAAGGGTATTAAAGCAGTACTAGAGAAGAAACATAGATCAGAAGCACTGTAGCACTGTCCTCCCGTTGCTCATCGATTTTCTCGAGTGGGCACTAGTAATGTCTCACAACAAACTGTGAGACTTGTTGCTACTGTTTTTGACATATCGAATACATCACAGGGAGCTTGCCAGGCTTTGCCGTGCATGCGAAATACTCTCGATAGCTTGCCGGGCTCTCCAAGAGGGGAGGAGGAATTGAACCCAGGTCAGCCGCATGCAAGGCAAATGCCCTGGCTGCTATGCTATCACTCCGGCTCATATATCAGAAGAGATCACCTAATTTCCACATCAGACAATATGAAAGTTCCACCAAAAGCGCTTTGGTGCAGATCTGCAGGCAAGACTCTGGTTCATGCAGCCATTCGAGGACTTGAGTTCCTTTCTTGAGTTTCTTGAGTTCTATAACCTGTGAACGACTCATGATCATCCAGTCTATCGCTGAAAAAGCCAGAAAACAAGGAAGAAATAAAAAGTAAGGGACTTGTAAGAGGTCAAGCCAGCAGGCGGTACAATCATTTCCATGTTCCCTTGACCAAAATGAGTCAGAGGGCCCCACCTCCAGCCCAAGAAATGGGAGAGAACATTACCAGTTTCTGCTACATCATTTTTGTGTCTCTTTGAGTATAAAATATTTTCTCTGTTACCCATAGACAACCTTTTTTGAGTGCCCACTTGGTCCCTCACTCTTCTGAGTGATTCCCCAGGTGAGGCCACCCAGCTATACCAATCAGACATAAGACTTTTTTTTTCAGGTTGAAGAAAGTAGACCTTTCAGGCTTAGGCAGCAAAATATCTCTATATTTTCTTCCAATGTAGCAAGTGAAAGGGCAAACAGAGATTTGAAAGCAATGATTGCTTCCTTTGTGGGGGAGAAGAATACCCACTGAGTTGGGAACATATATGAATTCTGATTTGCAATCATTTCCACTATTTATGAGGTCACTGGACTTACTCCTGCTGAGTCCAATTTACAAAGAGCTTTGGTTGGATCAAGGGAAGGAATATTAGAATCCTGTTGACTTGGTGATGGCCAGAGGACAGTAGATACCAGATGCAAGGGAACGGATCAATGAACTGCAAGGAAGCTGAATTCTCTACATCAGCTCCAACATTCTCCATTGGAATGGTGGGAAGATAGGACTCCTCAGAGAAACTACTAGAATCCCCCCACCCTGAATTTTGATTCTGTGCCCCCCAAACAAACTGGGATTTTTTCCAAATTAAAAAAAATTTAAAAACACTTGTCAGAAGATATGAAGAAATCCTAAGTTAAGCAAAAAAAATTTCCCTTACATCTTCACCCCAGCTGCAGGATGCTATACAAACAGAGCACACCCCCTGCCCCACTTTCTGTCTTTTCTTTGGTGGTCCACGACCAAAGAGCCAACATTCCCCTCTAAAATCCCACTGGCACATCTACCTTGGCATGAATGTGTGCTCATTTCTGCACCTGGCCAGCCCCCCAGGCCACTCCCACTTACCCATCACTATTCCTGTAAATGATATCACCACCATAAGGTCTCCCAGGTCCCTGTCCTGGGAAAGGACACCTCCCACTCCCCCACCCCTGGTCCACTATGTCAGCTTCAGCCATTTTTTCACACCAATGATTTTCAAGTCTGTTTTCTCTCCATTCCCAATTTGAGCAATTGGATTTAAGCAACTATCCTCAAAGTCCTCTTGAGAGTAGATCTGTCCATATTCCTGTCCATATCTCTCTGTCCATATCCCAGTCACCCCAGTTTCTTCAACACCTGGGCAGTGGGGGAGGTTGACTTACAGTGTCCAAAATTCACACACACACACACACACACACACGATTCTTGCTATTGTTTCTGTACCAAAGCCCAGTGTCCCACCCACTCTCCATGTAACTAACACACTCTGGCCTTGACCTCTAGAACCCTGTTCCTGAGAACCAAGTCTGATGCACTCACAGCTCTTCTGGGTCTAGTTACCCCCCAACCGCCCCCCACCTCCTGCTTACTTCTATGAAAACACTAGGGATCCTTTATAAAAAGATAGGCCTGGCCTTCCTCTTTCCCACTTCCCTCCCCTCTCAACCCTCCCCTCTGAGCTCTAGTAGCTGGGACACTGTCCTTTGAACTCTCTGCCACCAGCACCATGTCTAGCCAATAGCAGGTACTCAGTAAACTCGCTTGCTGAACAAAAACATGAATTAGTAAATAAATTATGTGGCAGCAAGTGTAAAAGCTGTTCAAAGAGATCCATCCATCAGGGGCGTGGAGGCAGGGTTGTGGGAGTTAGACTGAGGACCCAGCTACTCAGTGAGTGGGACAGGCTGGGGAGCTCAGATACCAGTCCCCAGAGATGTGTATTATCAGAGAAATAAACCATTCACTCTGCCCCAAACCAAATACTCAGTCACGCTTCAACTACACGCCTAGAAAAAGACTCTGTGAAAATACAAAGCAGATGTTGTCACCGATACCACAGTCAAACAGAATACACCCAGAGGGGAAACAAAATCCTTTGTGAGAATTTCTGTTCTCTTCGCAATTGCCTCATTCCAAGGATCAGGCGCTCACACAGACTGGGGTGAGAGAAGAAGGGGTTTGGGCGGGGGGTGTTTGTTGTTATGGTTTTAGATGATGCAAAGCTGAGGTTGCTCAGGCAGAGAAACCCAATTCTGGACGGAGACCACACAGACCCAGGAGCAGTTTTGAGACCAGGAGGCCTGGTCACTTCTCAGAGCTTGTGTTCTTGTTGTGAAATAAACAGGGTGAGAGTGGACTCTGATAGTGCTGGGGCAAGGAAAGGGAGGGGAGACCAAGTTGGTAAAGGCTGAGAATGATGCAAATAAGCATTACTATTTTCATTCAGGACAATGTTCCAGGACCCTCCTAGAGAAAGAAGAAAGAACACATCCCAGAGGCTGGCACCTGTCTCCCACCGTGGCTGGTCACTCCATTTACCTTGCTCATCAAATTACCCCTTCCATGCACAATGCCTGTGACCCAGCCCCAGCTGACCCAGGCTCTGGTCAGTCAAGGTACTGACCTTTCATGTTTCTAGTTCAACAGACCTCAAAGGCAGAGTTCATTTCCCGGTGTCCCTGTACTTCCTCCCTAGTAGGAAGTCAATGCTTGGAACTGCTGGAGATCATACCTGGGCACTTAGGATAAGTTCTACCAGAAGCACACCCAGAGAACGGGGTCAGGGGGCCAGAGTTTTGTTTGGAAATTGAGGAAAATGCCAGTAGAGTGTGGGCCCCAGTGAAAGCAGGAATGGAGGCAGAGAGTCAAGGAAACTCTTTGGTACCAGTTAGTCTGTGGGCAATGGAGTGGCATCCCACTGGGGGAACTCTGGCAGTCAGAGCAGACCCAAGTCCTCTCATCCCCGGGAAGCAAGGAGACATGAGTCTTTATGTGTCATTTGTTGAGGGCTGCTCTGGAAAAGCCCTATTCCCCCAAGTGCTTTTGCTATTTAAGAAGTATGTGGGGGAGCAGTGGCAGGGGTGGCAGGAAATGGGTTTTGCCAGTCAGGGAAAGACCCCAGGCAGAGAAATGCGAAAAGAAGTAGATCTAAGAGCACCTAAATGGTGAGAACCCAGGAAATGAGCCAACGTGCGCAGTCTCAGCTGAATGTGTGTCCCTTCGCCTCAATTCCCCATCTGTGAAATGTGTAAAATACAATCTAATTTGAAAGGCTACTTTATTCTTTGATGTAACCATAGATCTTTAAGGTGTTAGCCCAGGTTTAACCAAATAAGAAAAAGAAAGGGCACAATGCTTTGAACTGGGAAAGCTGAATATAAGAATTACATCAAAAACAGGAGTAACAGGAGTTTGCTGCAAGAGTGACAAAGGATAAGTAAAGAGAATCCTAAAAGACACAAGAATAGCAGTGCTCGGGGCTGGAGCGATAGCACAGCAGGTTGGGTGTTTGCCTTGCACACAGCCAACATGGCTGACACAGGTTCGATTCCCAGCACCCCATATGGTCCCCTGAGCACCGCTAAGAGCAATTCCTGAGTGCATGAGCCAGGAGTAACCCCTGAGCCTTGCCGGGTGTGACCCAAAAAGCAAAAAAAAAAGAATAGCAGTGCTAAGGAGCACAGCTCCCCCTACCCAGAGCTGAGATGGGGCACTCAAGGAAGTTCCAATCTCTGTTCCACCTCCTGAGCTGAGCCCCAGCATATTCCTTACAGGGGAATATCTGAGTGGGCCCCCACTGAGATATGAAGTACCCTCTTTCCCCCTCTGCACTATACTTTTGACTTGGTCCCTCCTTATGTGTAACCCAAACTTCTTAAAATTCTGTACATGCTGATCCCTTCATGAGACATAAAAAGAGAAAAGTGAATTAAATGTTGGACATGTTTCTGCTCCCCTCTCCTTCCACATCCTTCTCAACGCAGCCGTATTGGTGACTCCTTCAGGGTCAGGGGAATGAGACCCACTGTATTTACTGGTTTTGGCATATCGAATATGCCACGAATAGCTTGCCAGGCTCTGCCATGCAGGCGGAATACTCTCCATAGCTTGCCAGGCTCTGGCAGGGTGATACCATTTCATCAAAACTCTTCAGTGCCACCCTCGAGAACATCATGCAACGACTGGAATGGGAAGGAATAGGAGTGAAGATGGATGGTTGGAAACTATACCACCTCCACTTTGCTGATGACATCATTCTAATAACATCAAACATTAGTCAAGCAGCACAAATGCTGGGTGACTTCGACCGTGAGTGTGGAAAGGGCAGACTCCAGCTGAATCTCACAAAGACGATGTTTATGAGAAACAGTCTCGTTCCTGACGTTCCATTCGCTCTCAACAGAACGACCATCTCCGAATGCAACAGTTATGTGTACTTAGGTCGAGAAGTCAACATGACGAATGGCCTAGCACCTGAGTTGCGCAGGAGGACGAGAGCAGCTTGGAACACCTTCAATAGTATCAAAGAAATAGCTAAGAGGGCGAAGAACCTCCAGCTCCAGGCACATCTCTTCGATTCCACTGTTCTTCCTGCATTAACATGCGCCTCAGAGACCTGGGCCCTACAAAAACAGGATGAGAACACTATTCGGGTCTCCCAAAGAGGAATCGAAAGAACTATGCTTGGAGTATCACACTTCACTCAAGTGAGAAAAAGAATCCAGTGTTCCGACCTCCGTTGACGATCAAGAATCAGGGATGCTGTCTCATTTGCCAAAGCATTGAAAATCAGATGAGCTGGACACGTAATGAGATTTGGAGACAACCACTGGACTAGAGCCGTTACCGACTGGATTCCACGGGACATCAAAAGACCACATGGCCGCCCACCTACAAGATGGTCAGACTTCTTTGTCAAGACCCTGAACGATCGATTTGAGGCTCTTGGTGTTCCTAGAATGAACAGATGCCATTGGGCTACACTAGCACACGACATGGACGAATGGAGACGTTACTGGTGCCTGCTCGAGCAAATCAATGATTAATGGGAAGTCAAATGATCAAGTTTCTGCTCCCCAAGAGCTGTGATAAGAAAATAAATGTGGGGCTGGAGCGATAGCACAGCAGGTAGAGCATTTGCTTTGCACGCAGCTGACCCAGGTTCGATTCCCAGCATCCCATATGGTCCCCCGAGCACCACCAGGAGTGATTCCTGAGTGCAGAGCCAGGTGAATCCCCTGTGCATTGCTGGGTGTGACCCAAAAAGAAAAAAAAGAAAGAAAATAAATATAACAGTACCCTTAGGGTTGATCCTGGTGCAAAACTATGTTCATTTGGGTTTGACTATACTTTGGAGGATGCCAAAGGCCAGGAGCAGCTGTGCCAACCTTGCTTCTGCTACGAAAACACTGTGAGTGCATGAACCAAGAGCAAATAAATCTCCCCTCTATGTAGCCACCATGGAGGAGCCAGTGCCCACATTCTACTTTGGATCAGGAGATGACTCCAAAAAGAATGAAATCCAAACATTGGCTCTAGCTGCTGCATAGTTGTAGTGTTGGCTTAGGTGACATACTGAGGCCCCAAAGTACTAAGGGAAAGGCTTCTCCTTTTGCCTCAGGTTTCCTGCTCACTCACGGGGACTCCAGCAACACTTATGGTCGCTCACATTCGGGCACTCATTCTCAGGGCGGAGAGATTTTGGCCTTCACTGAACTGCATTTGGCGAGTAGGCGAAGTCCCCAAGGTTAATGGCAAGAAGTAAGAAAGCCCCTTCCTAATGGTTCTTTTCCTCTTCCTGAGAAGCTCTTCTGTGCACTCTCTGCCCTAGTCATGAAGCAGACCCCCTCGTTCTTCCGGTAGGCTGCAGAAATGAAGTGGAGAGTTGTGAGCTTCTTTACACCCTACCACTGGGTCTGCTTCTTCCTAAAACCAGACTCATTTCTCCCTTTGGATCATGAAATGTTCCAGCATCCTATACTGAACCCCATCTTCTGGCTAGCTCCAATGGACCACATGTTACTTGCCAAGTTTGGTTCAAATGACACATCAGAGAAAATTATTCAGGAGCCCATTCATTTCATAAAGAGAAAATGAGAACTAAGCAACTTGGGAAAGGAAGCCCAGTGACAAGCTGACTGTCTCTCTGAGGAAAGTAAGAGGATGAAAAAGTACAAAAGCTGGATCCCCGCTGACAGCCTGGGACAGTGGAAACACTCAGCTGACTGGGGGGACTGACGCTGAGACCTGGCTGAATTTCTTGGCCTCCTGCATTAACAAGCCTCTGAGTCAGCTGCCAAGAAGTAAGATAGCCACAGTCCCAAACAAGCCACCTTCATCTTGAGGAAGTCCACTGCTGGAAGAAGATCCCCAGAGCCGAGAGAAAGAAATGGAAAAAATAGGACCTCCATCCTGTCTTCCCACTGTACCCCCAAATACATAGGCCTCTGCCCAAGTGGGTGCACCTCTTTGTGTTAAATCCTACAGGTCTTCAGTGGGTTTGGGGTACACTTATTCCCAGCTATCCTGATTCCTCTTGCTGGTTCTACCTGCAAACATGAGTCACCTATGAAGATGGGGCTCCCATCATCTCTAATTCTTTTTGTTCCAGAGACTTTTGCTCAATCTGGCACTTTCCCTCAGACACCTTTCCTGCAAGTCCACACTCAAATTACCCCATTGAAGATTCAGCTGCTTCCTGAAACACTTCCCTCCTTTACCCTGATCCCGACTTGGTCCCCCAGTGTCTGACATATCCCTTACTACCAACACTAATCACCACATGTCTTAACGGACTATTTATGCATCTATTTCCCTGAAATTACACAATAAGGGACATAAGCCCTGCAGATCGACTGCCTGGGGTCAAATCACAACTTCCCCATTTCCCAGTTTTATTATACAGCAGATTCCAAAACCTCTCCCTGCCTGGGTTTCCCCATCTAGAAACTGAGGATGACAGTGATATCTACCTCCCAATGCTACCATGGAGAATAAACGGGTTCATAACCTCACAGCACATAAACTTCTAGTGCTCAAGGTTCTCTCTCATTTAATTTCATACAACTCCTACTTCCTGCCAGTGACTGTATGTGGTGCAGAGACATTCACTGGTACCATCACTGATTTTTCATTCTTAGTTTATGAATGTTTAAAAGCAAATGACCACAAAGTCGGCCCTGTTGAGCCATGGAGACAATGTCCCCTCCCCTGGAATCCATGAGCACTCCTAGTGTGCCAGCCAGTAAAGTGTCATGGGACCAGAGAGATCATACAGGAGTTAAAGCACCTGCCTTGCATGTGGCCTACCCCAGTTCAATCCTCAGCACCACATATGGTTCCTCAAGCACTACCAGGAGTGATCCCTGAGCACCACCAAGTGAGGCCTCAAACAAAAAATCTGAGACTGGGTGATAAAAGTTTCAATAGCTTCTGCCTGATTCTCCTGAACCTTCTTGACTGAGGAAGCCCCCTGTTAGGAGTGGCAGAGTACCAGCCCGGTCAGCCTGGGGCAGAGACTTCGAACTCTAGTACTGCCCACATGCCTAATATGGTCCCCATGGCCCCTCTGGTACTGCCACCGAGTGATCCCTAGTAGCATGGCAGAGTGTTTGGTTCAGAGCATACCATGATCACAGTGTACAGGCACTGCAAGTAAAGTGTTTGTGTTACCACCTCGGGCACTGCCACAGCAGCAAAGGGCAGTGAGGGAGAAATAAGAAATATGGGTTACAGTCAAGTGTGCATACACCTGCGGTATGCAGAATAAGAGCCCCAAAGATACCTGTATCCCAGTCCCCAGAATCTGCAGATAAAGAGAAATGAATTCAGTCTATGGAACTAAGGTTTCTAACCAGCAGAGAGGAAGATAGTCCTAGATGATGGGGAGGGAATGAATCATCAGGAGGGTTTCTACCGGTTGGGCAGGGAGGAAGAAAAGTGAGAAGCAAATGTGAGTATAGAAAGATGGTCTGGGAGGCGTTGACACTGCTGAATCTGAACATGGAGAAAGGGGCCACAACATGTGGGAGACGACCTCTAGGAGACAGAAAAGGCAAGGAAGAGACTTTCCTCGAGAACCTCCAGGATGTTAACTCTTCTGGGCAGGGGCTGTGACTTGGGAAAGCACAGGACTGGCATGTGTGAGGCACTAGGTTAGAGCACCAATATCACACACACACACACACACACACACCACTGGGCATGACCTCAGGGCCCCCCAACCACTATCAGGAGTGGTTCTAAGCCCTTTCAAAAACTACCAGGTATGGCCTCTAAACAATTGAAAATAAGTAAATATATGTAGTCCTACCAATATCATGGTTTTATCCCAGTGAAACACACTTATGACTTCGAACTTCCTAAACCATAAGATGATGTGTAATGTTTAAAGTCAATACATTTGCAGTAGTTTATTACAGGGCAATAATAAAATCAGCCTACTACTTTCATAGCAACTTGACTCACCCTTTTCCATCAAACTCTATAAAAAAATCTCAGTTCTCTGAAAATTAAACTTTTTCCCCCTTTGTTCTTCCTGCTACCCTCCAACCCCAGACACTAAGTCTATGTTTTGTACGTGATAGTCAAATGTACTGTGTCTGGCATATCAAATACTCTCAGTAGCTTGCCGGGCTCTCCGAGAGGGGCGGAGGAATCGAACTCGGGTCGGCCATGTTGGCCGCTTGTAAGGCGAACGCCCTACCGCTGTGCTATCCCAGACACAGTAACAACAAAGTCTCCAATGGAGACGTTACTGGGCCCACTCGAGCAAATCGACGATCAACGGGAGGGCCTTTACCTTTACCTAGTCAAATGTAAATACTCCTTAAATTGATGAAAACTCTAGTGGCCAGGATTTTGGTATTGTCAATACCAGTATGATCTAGAAAATTCAGAATGTTTCTCTCATGAGCCAGAAAATCCTTTGCAGCATCGAAACTGGAGGCCATAACCATGGGTGTAAACCCACAAAGGCATCGTAATTCCCATTTACTTCTCTAGGATTCTCATACTCTCAGGAACGTAAAGACAGTAGGATATTGCTGACACCATAGGAAACAGCTTCCCACTCAGATGAGTTGGGTCATCTAGATGTACTTTCAGCAACCCCCTCTCCACCCTGGCCCAGCTCTGCAACATCAGGTCAGTTTCTAGACCTTTAAAGTCCTCAGTGTCCTCCCAGATAAAAAGGAGGAGCTTGGACAATGCTATCCTCCCAAGTCCTTTCTGATCTCAGCTTTTCTGGCAACTTCTTCTTGTCATTTGCCAGAATTTTCTGGCATTCCTAAATGCTCAAAAAATGGTACTTACCAACTGGTCCTTTAATGGTTGGCTGACATATCTGGTATTTGGGTTTCGATGTTGTCTCCTAATGATGGGTTGGAGAAAAATACAGTCCTAGTTGGAAATATGGCCTCTAACTGAGCTGCTTGTCCCCAGGCAAAGAATACACAAGTCAAAGTTGCAGAACCCAGAGAGTCACAGACATGTAGCACAAGACAAAAGTCACATGGAGGAGAAGAGACTTGGGCCCATTCATGCTTCTTCAGACACTAGCAGAACAAATCATGGCTCAACTTCTACCCGGGGCAAGTTATGTTCCACTTGTGGACATTTGTTTTTCACTCTAAAATATATGATACAAAAAATGATTTAAACACATAGGCACTCTCTAAAAAAAAATAGTGAAATGAAGGCCCATGGTCTCTCAACCCTAGTCAAGAAATAGAATAGTATTTCACATGCCCCTACCCTCTCCCTGATCCTATCTTTTCTTTTCCCCAACCATAGACCTCACCCAGCCCAAGACAACCACTATCCTCAATTTGGTCTTAATCATTCCTTAAATTCCTCCATTGTTTTACTGTCTATTTATGAATTCCTAAATAAAATACTATCTACTGACCTGATTATGAGTTGTCCAAAAATAGAACTGTACTTTCAATATTATCTGGCTTCTTTCTTTCACTCAACTGATTTGTACGTTTATCCTAGTTAATGCAAAAAGTAGTAATATATTCATTTTATTTCAGAATAGCATCCCATTTAATTTTGACACAATTTCTTCATCCATTATCCAGCAGAGAGGCATTTTGGTTGCCTAGTATCTTTTTGTTGTTATTGTTATAGAAAATGTTGCAATGAACACTTTAGTACACACCTTCAGAACTCAATTACAAGAACTTCTTAAGGGTATTTTCTTGGAATAAAATTATTAGGTCATGTCATAACATGTGCATGTTCAGCTTCGCAAGATAATTCCAGTTTTCCAAAGTGGTTGCACAATTTTATATTCCCAGAAATAGTAGGTGAGATTTTTCTATTGCTATACTCCTGCCAATACTTGGTGCTGTCAGTCTTTTTAATCCTTGGCAATCAGTGAAGTTGTTCAGCCTTTAGTGGACATATTGTCCACTCATGTTTCCTTGGTAAAATCCCTACTTATGCTTTTTGCCCATTGGTCAATCACAAATAAATTGTTCTTATACATCCTCACCCATTCTTTTAATGTTCTAGATATTAATCCTTAGTTTATTTTTTTGTATTACAAATAGCCTCTCCTGTGGTGTGACTCATCTTTTCATTGTGTGATGAGTTGGTTCTTAAACCCTAATATAGTCCTAGTCATTCACTCTTTTCTTTATAGGGTTCATGTCTCCTGACATCCAGGTGAGAAAAACATCCTATTACATTATTTCTGAACATTTCCCGTTTTTAATTTGAGGTGAGAACCAAATTTTTTTCTTCTTCCAGTGAGGATAACCAGTTTTCCCAGTACTATAAATTGAATATTCCATTTTTCTCCTCACAAATCACAATGTTCCCTTCATCAAGTATCAAGTATCTTATGCAAGATTTGTGTCTGGGATCTTTTTCTATTCTACAATTCTATTTTGTCTATCAGTATCTTCAAATTAGAGCTTTATGCTAAATTTTTCTCTCCAGTTCTCCAGAGGAATATTTCCCCAATTTTTCTTCCTCTGTAGAAAGATCTTGGCCCCTCTCGATATTATATAAGCATCAAATCAATCTGTCAAGTCCCTGTTCTACTATAAATTTGACTGAAATTACATTGAATCAAAAGAAATGCTTAGAGAATGTATATCTTTAGAATATTAGATATTTTGACCACAAACATGATCTATCCATTTATAATGGCTTTAATTGATTATGTTCCAAAATTTTTTATAATATTGTCCATTAAAAACTTGCATAGCTTTGTTATATTTACCCTAGGTACTCTTATTTTTTGCTAATATAAATGTATGATTTATTCTAAATTAAATTTCCCAACTGATTGCTACTGGTGTATAAAAATTCAATTGACTTTTGTATATTGATTTTGTATCCAGCAGCCCTATTAAATTCTCACTTTGATTCCAATAATTTATCTATAATTTCTTTTGGGTTTTCTACATAGTCAATCATGAGTCTCCAGATAATAACTGGTCTCTTCTCTCCTAATTCCTAAGCTTTGTAGTTAATTTTTTTCACATATGTATCTTGGCATAAAACTGGGAGATGGGCTAAGTACTACCTGTTTTCCATTTTTATAAGTGATGAAACTGAGCCTCAGAGAGGTAAAATAAACTTCTCTACCTAATGCCTCATGGCTAGAAATAAACAAAATCAGGAGTCAAGTCCCAATCTGGTTGTTCTAAAATCCATAACTTTTGTGCCCTATGCTATGAATTTCTGGCCTATTCCCCATTACATGCATGCATGAGATATATAAAGAGGAAACTTGTGACATAAAAACAGTAATCTTCCATCAGGGAAGGGGATTTTTACTTATTCTTTTTAAGAGAAAAAAAAAGTTATTTTGAATTAATGGATGCCGGCCTGGAGTGATAGTACAGCAAGTAGGGTCCTTGCCTTACACATAGCCGAGCCTGATTCAATCCCCAGCACCCCATATAGTTTCTGCCAGGAGTGATCCTTGAATACAGAGCCAGGAGTAAGCTCTGAGCACTGCCAGGTGTTCACAAAAAAACAAAAATCAGTAAACAAAAATAAATTAATAGATACAGGCAAACCATCTCTGAGCCAGATCTAAAAGAGGAACTAGCCCTGTCCATTGCTCTCATTGTACAGATTAGAAAACTGAGGTCCAGAGAGATGACTATAAACAGCTGTAACAACCAAAGAGGGGCTTTCAATCGCAAGCTTTGAGATAGATTCCAAGTACAATTTGCAACTTACTTTTCTAGCCACACATGAGGCCTGGGAAAGGTTCGTCTGTGTGTGTCCCCACCAGTCCACGGAGACAAAGTCCCCTCTTTGCAGTTCTCAAGGGGTCTGGGAAATAATTGGTTCTTCTGCATTCATTCATTCATTCATTCATTCACTTAACAAATACCTTATTAGGGCTGGGATGAGATCTCTAAGGGTGATCTGCACATCACATACTTGCACATGGGAGTCCCAGGCTCCCACCCTGGCATCACAGGGGATCCAAGCACGGGCAGGTAGTAGTTCCCAAAAACCACCGGGTATAGCCTAAAAGACAAGACATGACCCATGTCTGGCTATTCATGAAGGGCAAGCTATATAGACATAGGGTTACTGTGAGGAGTGCAGCTGGCAATAAGCCAGGCCTGGTTTCTTGCCCTCATGAAACGTTCAGTCCTGCAGCAGAGGCGGTCCTTAAACCTGTCAACCCAGGTCTGCATCCACAGTACTGACTTCAGGTCCTGCCACCAAGGCAGCAGAAAGCTGTGTGGAGCAAAAATAGGTGAGCAGGGCTTGCAGGCATTTCCAGGACCCACTCTGGAAGCTGCCACAGTGCTGCTGCAGGCAGTGTGCCCCCCCCCCCACTCCCCACCCCCTGGCTTCCTGCAGTCCCCCGGTTGCCGAGATCCTGTCCATCAGAGTGCCAATTGCCAAGGAAATTGAATCCAGAAGCTCCTTCTAGTCATGTTTGCTCACTTTTTTCTTAGCATGATCGTTGGTTTCATTATATTTAGGTATTTCTTTTATTTATCCATGCACCAGGGGGGGGGGAAAGAAGAAGAAGAAGAAAAAGAAAAAGAAAAAGAAAAAAGAAAAAAAGGAATGTGCCTCTTTAATCCAAGTGTGAAATGTATTAGGAACCTAAAGTTGAGAATAATGGGCTTTCCCCCCTCCCTCTCCAGGAAAGCTAGCCTACAGGAGGAAAAAAAAAATCCATTCAAATAATTTCGTTTAGTCCTAAGTATAAAATAACCGAAGTCAAGGTGTCTCTGCTGTTATTATTTTTTCTGATGTTTTTGACACCCACGCGTGGAGCTCTCCGGCGCTCCCAGCTTCCAGAGCTGTGAGCTCCCACTTGGTATATTCGTAATACTCCTTAATATTTTCATTTTGATGTAATTTGCGGCCCCAGCTTTTTAAATATCCGCTCTGTAATAATGTTTAATTTCAGGGGTCACTCCGCCAAGGAGTATATTAAAGCTTATAAAACTCATTTCCAAAGCTCAAATATCAAGCTGTGATCAGGTTAGGAGGGCAACGTCTGTGAATATTTCATCTTTTATCATGCTGATAATAAGGAGATGACAGAGGCACATTATTACAATGAGAGAATTGCTCATTTCAGGCCTGGTGCTGGAAGCTGGGGTCTGCAGTGTGTATTACTCAATAAGAGCAATTCTGATATGAAAAGCAAGTTTACTGAGGCACCACTGTGTCTTATTTGATTGGAATGAATAATATATGGAGCTGGCGTTCAGGGTGGCTGCTGGCCGGGGGAGGGGAGGCTGGCTTGGAGAGGTGCACTTGGGGAGAGACGGCGAAATAATTTATCAAAGGATGTGTTTTATGGCCTGAAAATAAAGTTAAGATAACCACTGTTTATTAAAATCATTATTTCGGAGATCAGTATTCTGGAAATCTTAAACATGTGCCGGCTTACGCACGAGAAGAATCTTGATCTGTTCCACTGGTAGAGGCTGCCTCGTAATTATCTATTTGCACATCGGAGCTGAGTGAATTTGACACCCGGGCTGATTCCTGCCACATTCTCCATTGGCAACTTTCATTATTGCTTTGCGTCAAGCCAACTTCATCAAGCGGGAACCTTAAAACTCTGAGCTTGCTGGTAGTGAGATGATGAAATGCCGTTGGGGAAGGAGCATCATGGGCCTCCTGAAAGAAAATCAAACCCAAACCACCACTTCTAACCACAGCCCTCCCACCCTGACCCACCGCCCCCACTCTACCATTGGACCCCCTGCTGTATTCTCCTCGTATTTCCCTCAGAGTAGTGGGAGAGGGTCCGTTTGGTCCAAGATTAATCTTTTCCCGCTGAGGATCTTGCTGTAACTTCCCATTGTTCTGACTCCTGTGGGACTGCCCTGCTTCAATCCAGGGCCTTCAACAGCTCGGCCAAGTCTCTTCCATAAGATTCCATGAGAATTCTTACTGAATACACTTACTGTCCCATCAAATCTGTGGTGGCCTTCACCCTTACTTCATTTCATTCCTGTCAAACTTTTTTGACAGAAACGGTAGTCCATTCCCACTGCTGAAGAGACCATTCCTGGCAAGATCATGGATGGCCTGCTAACAGCCAAACCCACCCTCGTTCCCACCCTGCCGGGGCCCATTCCTTGGCTTTTCTTTCCTAAGTTGCTTCTGTCTCTACTTCCTTCCTAGGACCCCTTCCGACCCGCACTCAAGGGTTGGTGTTCTCCAGTCCCCAACTGAGAAGCTGGGTACCCTAGATAGGGGCATGGTCCAAGTCTCCAACCTGCCAAAGCCCCCACAGCCACATTCATACCCCCAAGAGCTGCCGCCGTGCCTAAAGCCAGACTCTACCACATCATGACTGAGCTCTGCAGAGTTCAAATTGCCAAAAATGTCAGGTACTCCAGGGTCTTTTGGCTGAGAACTTCAGGTCTTCTTGGAGAGGTGGTGGATATCCTAGACCTACTCCCCCTACTTCCCAAAGCCTTGGCAGTCACACACACCCACATCCCACCACCAATGCCACAATGTAAGAACATTATTCAGTTCTGGATTTTCTGGAGCATGCTACCACATTTGTTGCCATGTGACATCTCCAAACTCTGCAATACTAACATCCCAGTAGGAGCACAGCAGATCAGATGGGAATTTAAAGTGGAAGTCAACTAAGCTACAGTAACAAAAACATTGACTCAGAAGGCTCAACTAGCTTAATAAAACCTCAAACGGAGACTTAATGTTCCCATGGTGAGATATAAAAGTGTTCTACAAATTTTCTCTCACTGATATATTTTTGATTATTCCATTACCCATTTACTGGTAACAAGCAATACAAAATAAATTATTTTGGACCTGCTACAGGGGCAGGCTTTAGGAGTGGTTGCGAAAATCGGGATAATGGCGGAGGGAAGGTCACAGTGGTGGTAGGATTGGGGTTGGAATATTGAATGCCTCATGAACAACTTTGTAAACCATGTTTAAATAAAGTGGGGGTGGGGGGAAAGAGCTGGCATTCTGTGAGACATCCTGCCCTCTCTGCCCACTGTCTCTATTGGGCAGCAGCATTAATTCATAGGCATCAAACACATCTTGGCTTCTGACTAATGTCCAAAGATCAATAGCAGTGAATTTGTGATCCAGTCCCTTGCCTGGCACTCCAGGCCCACTCATTCAATAGGTTGCACCACCAGTACTCCAAAAACAAGCGAAAAAAATTACCAACCTACACAAACACCCACCCTGATCCTTCTCTTCATCCTAAAAGAGCCCTAAAGGCAGTCAACCAAGCCATGAAAGTGGCCAGTATGCTTAACATCTCCTTCAGCCCCTTGCCAACTTACAAACACCTCCTTGACCCTTCTGCCCACTTACAAACACCTCCTTGACCCTTCTGCTCACTTACAATCAATCAAGTCCCATTAGCTCTTTTACTTGGTAAAAAATAAAAAGATCCATTGCTATTTTTATATAAATGAAGCTTGCATTAATTAAAAATTTCCAAAATCTACAAAAAGTAAATGATAAGGCAAAAGTTCCATGGGTTGATAAGATATTCTAAGAGTTAAGGTACATTCCCCAGTTCAAGTTCTGAGTACCACAGGGTCTCCTAAGCATCACAGGGTTAAGCACTGCCAGGGTGGCCTGGATAATCCCTGGCATTACAGTGGCCTGAAAGCCCTGCATCCTTAGGCCCTTACATTGAGCCACTGGCCTGGTTGGCCAAGAACCACTTGGAGGTTTCTCCAGGCTTCCTGAACACAGCTTAGGAGCCCCCAAATAAAAACTAAATAAATTAAAAGATTTAAATCATTTAACTACCTATAGCCATAGATATTAATTTTTAACATTTGAGATACACACATCTAACCTTTTCATTTGCACATTTAGCCAATCACCACGTATTATGTGCCTAATATATACATATATCAATCATTATGGTTGGCATGAACATATATTTCATTTTTTATATGCCAAAAATGAGATCTTGGGCTGAAAATATGGTTCAAATGGTAGAACACATGCTTTGCACATACCTTGCATATGCAAGGTCCTAGGTTCAATTTCCAGCATCTCAAGGCTCCCTGAGCACAACACCATAGGATGCAACAATAAAAATATACACCCTTATAACAATAAAAATATATGGGATCTTAATATACACATCTAACATCTTTACTATAATAAAGGAAAGCTTTAATCCCAATAAATAAAAATCCACATAATCCATTTGGCTAGTTATGTAGTATTCCTCTGAAGGTGTCATGAGTAATCTCTGAGCATAAAGCCAGGAATAAGCTTGGAGCACCACCAGTGTAGCCCAGACACACACACACACACACACACACACACACACACACACACTATTAGTATTCCTCTGAATAACTATATAAATTTTTTTATTTATTTAGACTCCTGCTCATGAATATTTGAGTTGTATACAAAATTCGATACTATCAACAATTTATAATAAGCATATAATGATGTTTTTGTACTTGTTCAATGACCATTTTAGAATAAATCGAATAAGTGGAATTATGCAGTCCAAAAGTTAGCATAGCTCATTAGGGTTTAATGTTAGAGGCAGTGAGATAGGAGCTTGACAATGAAGTAAAACTGGGACATGGGGATGGTTTAGTGTCCAGCAGAAATGGAGTTGTGTCTGATGTGAGTGAAGCACAAAGCAATGGGACCTTACTGATCCCAAACCTGCACAGATAGACCCAACTGACAGCCTTGGTTCACCTGTCTCATTAACATATCATTATAATATGGCTTAACATTGCAGCTTTCCCCCACCCCTTAATGGGCTTTTCTGTATGCACCTTGGGTTTTTTGCTTAAGCCCCACCTAAATCCACCCCAATGTGACATTAGCATCTCATCCACCCTATGGCTACAGTTATAAAGCTTTACTACCTGAGCACCTGGAAGTCAGCTATAAAGCTCCTGGTCCACCCACTCCTGTTCTCTCTGGAGTGTCCTGTGCTTGAATAACTTGCTTGATTTCTCACTGTGAAACTTGTGCATGTGTGTGATCTTCAAATCTTTGCTCATAAAATGCAAGATCTGAGGACTTGTCATCACCCACCAGTCCACCCTCCGACATCAGTGACATCCCTGTAACACAAGGGTATACATATTTTTTTCAAGACTTGATAAATCATTGCAAATGTCTTCCAATGATATTATAACAATGTGTTCTCCTACCAACAATATGAAAATTTCCTTACACCCTCTTTGACACTGAATATTATCAATCTGCTAACCTTTGCCAATCTGCCAATAACATTTGCTATTGTTCAATTTAGATTTACTTTATTACAGTTGAGATTGAGCAACTTTTCATGCTTTTTTGGATATCAGTGTTTCTTTGGTAGACTGCTGTCCATGGCCTTTGCTTATTAATTTATACTATTATTATAATTTTCCTGTTGATGCCGACTAAATCTTTATATATCAGAAATAAGAACCCTTTATCATCTATGTTGCATATATTTTATAACTAGTCTTCTCCATTTATTTGTTTCTGACAGCTCATATAGTCTAACCAAATAAATTTTTCATTAAAGTGTCTACTTTTGTGGTCACCATTAAACTATAAAAGATAGCGATGTACTTCCCATGGCTTTTTTTTTTCAGCTATCCTTAAGCTTCTGTTTTTTACATTTCAATCATTTTCCCTCCAAAAATTCTGTTAATGCAATATCTATTAAATAGGAAAATTAAAATCAATATGATTATGTGATTATATTGCAAAGTATAAATTACACATGTCCTTAAAAAGAAACTCTCAGAAAACTAAAAATGGAGAGAAATTCCTCAATCTGATAAAGTTCATCTTTGAAAAACCTATAGCTAACATAGTACTTAATGTTTTTCTTCTACAAACAGAATAAGGCAAGGATGCTCACACCATTTTTTAAGGACAGGGTGGCTCAATAATAAAATCAAAGGATTATAAAACATAACTATCAGAAAGGAAGAAATTAAATGGTCCTGTTTTTTTTTACAAATGATAGTATTCTGTCAGAAAGAAAAATACCTCTTAGAAAAATTTATTTTAATTCCGTAACGTCACAAGCTAAAAGATCAATATAAAAAATTAACTGTACTTCTCATTTTTAGCAACAAATAACAGAAAAGTGAAAAATTTAAAGGGTAGGATTTGCAACAGTATCAAACTTATAAATTCTTAGAATAAGTTTAAGAAAAGATTGTGCATTATACTGGAAACTAAAATACTACTGAGAAGCTAAGTGAATGAAAAGAGATCTACTCCAATTATAGATTAAAGACTCAATATTATTTAATTTGCCCATTCTTTCCAAATTGATCTATAACTTCACAACCCAATGAAAATCTCTGAGACTTTTATACACATTGACAAACTGATTCCAAAGCTAAATGGAAATACAAAGGATCTGGCATCCCTAAAACAAAGCTGGTTTAAAAATAATAATAAAGCTGGAGGATTTATACTCTCTGATTTCAAGATTTATATCATAAAGCTACAACTATCAATACATAATGATATTGGGCTAGAAATGAAACTACAGATCAATTCAACAGACCAGAAAACCCAGAACTAAGCCAGAGCTTATGTGGCCAGTAGTTTTCAATGTCACTGACACCAACATAACTCAATGAGGACATTCAGTGTTTTAAACAAACGAGGTTAGAACTGAATTTGTCATATGAAAGAAAGAGGACCCCAGACTTTAGCTTATACCATCTATAAAATTTAATATGAAATGAAGTATAAGATAAAATCTGAAACCATAAAAAATTTCTAGGAAAAAAATCACAGGAGAAAATATTTGCAATTTTGGGTAAGCAATGATTTCTGAGACAGGAAAGACAACGCATTAGTCATAAAGAAAAAAATTAGACTTCTTCAAAATAAAGCACTTCTGTTCTCTAAAGACATTACTGAGAAAGAAAAAATCCAAGCCACAGGCTGAGAGGGGAGAAAATATTTGCATAGCATATATTTAACAAGCACTTGTATCCAGAATATGGTTTTTAAAAAAGAAGGAAAGAAAGAAAAAGCAAAACCTCTATTTCAATAAGAAGACAAACTACTCATTTTTTAAATGAGCAATATTTGAATAGAAACTTCACAAAAGATATACAAAAGGTCAATAAAAACATGAAAAGATATTCAACAACATTAGTCATGATAGAATTGCAAATTAAGTTCGCAATGAGATATCACTTCACACTTACTGGAATAGCTAAAATTTAAAAGACTGACAGTTCCAAGATCAGAACATGAGGATGTGGAGGAACTGGAATTCTCAAACACTACTGATCAGAATGTACAACGGCTCAACCACTTTGAAAAACAATTTGGATCGTTACTGCAAAGTTAAACATATAGTTATATGACCCAGCAATTCCACGGTTTCACTCCTACATATTTATCCAAGAGAAATTATGTGTGTGTATATGTGTGTATGGAAAGACTGGTACATAAATTATACATGTACATAAAATAATATTTATAAATCAGAGAAAGACTTATACATAAATGTTGATAACTGTATTCATAACAGTCCCGAGCTAGAAACAACCCAAATGTCCATCAAGAGGTGAAAGGATACACAAATGGTACTCTCTACAGACAATGGAATATTCATCTGCAACAAAAATGAATTGTTGATTCACTAGACAACACAAATGAATCTCAAAACCATCAGGCTGAATAAAGAAAGCCAAAGAAGGGCCAGACGATGAGTTGGGAGGTGAGTGGCACATGCCTCCTGTGTACAAGGACCCAAGTTCGTTCCTCAACATCACATAACTCTCACTCATCACCGCTAGAATGACCCTTGCGGCCCCTGGTACTGCTGGACCCAAGTAGTGCTGCATCAACTGAGGTTGAGCGTTAAACCATCTAACCCAGAAGGATATTACAGAGCATAAAGTCAAATGTCCTTTGAAGCCTGGTGGCTGCTAATTGCCAGATTTTCCTGTCTGAGCTCAGGCATTCCTGGGGCAACCTGTCGGAAAGGGATCAGGGTCTCCTAAGTGTCCCTTCAGGTACCCAAGGACTGAGGCCCAATATGTTCACAACTGGCCAAGCTCTTGGCAGTGTGGGAGGAAAGATGAAGGAAAGAGGAAGTAGGGAAAGAAGAAAGGAGGGAAGGAGAAAGTCAGAATGAAACCATGGTTATTCTCCAGCCCAGTGCAAAGCCCCATGCTGCACATACCCCCAGTCCTCTCTGGGGCCACACTCACTATGCAGGAACATGCCAGCTCCCCGCTCCCCCCCACCACACACACACACAACCTTGCACAGTTTGTCCACTTGCCCAAAGATGAAGCATCCTTCCAGCTGCAGTTCGGGGACACAGGAGGAGCCCACCCTCCAACCCCCCTCATTTTCTGGGGCACCCTCCCTTCCTGCCCACTTGGCCACTCCATTAAAAGACCTGTTCAGCCTTATTAGCAAGTCTATAGCCTCCAAAGCAGAAAAAGTGCTGCTCATCCCATTTATTGGGCATATTATTCTCATCAGCGGCTTTTAGAGGATTTTTGCTAATGGTTCAGGGACTGTATGTACCATCACAATTAAGACATTGCTAATAAATTAAGTTTTATGGACATAAATCAGCAGGTATGCTTATTCAGCGGCTGCACCTCACTTAGGAGTAGGCCTCACACCTTAAGATGAAGCGGATTTCTATTTGGCAGCTGTAATGGCCTTGTTAATGGAATATTAATTACCTCGATTGTTGGACAGCAAGATGTCTATGCCTGCTCTTTTGCCACAAGTGTTCTCAGAGGAAAAACATTTTTCTAACTTTGAGGCACTTAGGGCTGATGGGCCCACTTCATTGTCCAGCAGACGGATAGAACGAAGTTCACTCTCAGGCCAGGTAAATAAACCTGAAATGATGCAGTGGTCCTGGGCAAACTCCTCCTCGGAGGATACTGCAAGGGGAATGAAGGCAGCTTCTCGCTGCCTGTCTCACTCAGTTCAGAGGCTATTCACAGATGGTTTAACCTTTTTCTTCTCCTAGTTATGGTAGCAGGGAGATCCAAGATGGAGATGCTATCGACAGGCTCCTCCTGGCTCCAAGACCCCCGTATTCTCATGCCATCTTTCATCAGAGTGAGTTTCAGGAAAGAGGAATCCCTCACAGATCAGGGAAACTTTACTGTGCTAAGAGCCATTTAGGAATTTATAAGATCATTCACAGGCCATGCAACGCAGACAGATGGATCGCAGGGAGCCCATGAGAAGCATCTGTGTGTGTCCCATCATATACCAGAGCCAAATCACACAATTATAGGGCCCTTTATAGACCTGGACATTCCCCATCCCTGCACTATTTCGGGAGAGCCAGACCCCGTGACCTCATCTGGACCTAATCTGCCTCCTAATTACCATGAATGTGAATTCAGAGTTAGAGGTTCCGCCTTGAATTCTGGGCGCGCATAGATATCCAGTCCAGGCGGCCTTGCCTCCAACACTACCCAGCAGCCTGGCTCTGGGTCAGCCACTCACACACTCTGGGCTTCTTATTGTGAGATAGTGGCCAGAGATAAAACTACAGGGGAAAATGGTCAGAGATAAGACTACAGCTATCAAATAGTGGATCTGGAAGATATCAATGACGGGCTGTTTTTCTGTGCACATCTATGTTCATCACAGAACTATTCACAATTGCCAAAATCTGCCAGCCTGAGTACAGCAACAGATGAATGAATCAGGACCAAGAGCAGGGCCTTGCTCTGAGAAGACCTTCAAGAAGGATATTCTTCAGCAAGTAACCACTGAACCCTGGGAGATGGAAAGGGGCACTGAGAACCAGCTTAGCATATGACCAGTTCATGGCCTGGGTGGACCCAGACACTGCTTAACCTCTATATCGCAGAGTGATTTCTTAGTTCTCTGAGCCAAGATTTTTTCCTCAAACCTGTGCTCTCAAGGTCTAGCTGCTTACTCTGCTGAGAAATACCAGTTCAACTAGCTTTAGAGAACATCCCTTTCTTTCCTTCATCCTGGGGGAAAATTCTCTGACAGAGGACCTGCTGGAAGACTGTCCTTCTTTGCATCTTTTTAGCATATCAATTCTCACTTCTTTTTTTCTTGCTTGAACTTCAGAGCAAAGAACTTGGAAAGCTGAACCTTCGCCTCTTTAATGCAGCCTTTTGTATATTCTCCCACTTTCCTCTTTGCCCTTGATTTGCCCTCTACAGACCAGTCCTGCTCCCAGCCTGAGGCTGAGTCTTCATAGCTAATTGGGACAATTGCCTTTCTCATCCATTGTCCTCCCACAGTGAAGAGAAACCCAGCCTAGTAGACCATGAGGAATCAGCAATGTGAATCCTCAAGAGTAGAGGTGGGTGGGCTTTGCAGGTGCATGGTGGTCCAGGAGAGGCTGTGGCTAGCAAGGCTGGAGAAACAAAACCAAAGCAGCTGATACTCTTGGACTGCAAGAGGCCAGGAATCCTTGTGGGGTGAGAGGTCCTTCACAAGCTGTTGTGCATTGCAAAGTCTATAGCATCCGCCAGCCCTTCGTACACTCTAGTGCTTTGTCCTTTGCTCCTTCCACTTCAGAGTTTTTGCACTGCCACCTCAGAAAAAAGAAATCTGCTTGCTGCCAGAAATAGCCTTGAGAGGTGCCTGGGTCAGCTCCTGCTGCACATCAAAACCAATCATATAGCACAATGAACATTCTTCTCACCGGACACCTGCAGGTCAGCTGGGGGTCAGCTGATGAGGCAGGGCTCTGCAGGGCGGCTTATGCTGCAGGGGATGAGTCTGCACCTCCTTTCTCTCCCAGCTGGGGCAAGTTCTTATGGCAGTGGCAGAGGCATAACAGGGCAAACGGAAGCATAATGCCTCTAAGGAACTGGTCCAAGCTGGCCCCATATTTGTTTTGTCCCGTTTTCTGGGACAAATCAAGTGAGAGAACCAAAACCCAACGCTAAGAGTCAGGGAAAGAAACACTGTCTTATGGGAAGAATTGCAGGTAGAGAACCAGGGGAAGGAGGAAAAGGTGAACAATTCTGCAATCTACAGAAGGAATGAATGACAGGGCTATAGAATTAATAGAAGGTTTTCACCCTTTCCTTACTTTACTCTTCGTAAAACACTGAGAGAGTAATTTGCTCTCCATGTTATAGAAGAAACTGAAGCTCAGAAGGGGTCTGCCTGAGATCACGCTGTAAACTAAGAACAAGCTTATGTTCAGTCTCTTCATCCAGATGCAAGCCTAGAATCTTTGTCTCAAATCCAACACTGGCCTTCCTGAGACCTGAGAACCCCTAAGGATGTGCCATCCATAACATTTCCAGCAGAAAATTCTCTGCATGGCACAAAGGACCCCCATCCTCTAAGCTATGAAACAAAAGTCTGGATGAAATCCTTCACAGGGATGGCACCATCTGACAGGCATGCTACCTCTGAACACTCCCCAGTCATCAGCAATGCCACTGTTCCTCCAAACCTTTCTCAGCACAGCAACACATGCAACCACTGCTCCTGGGCTGCAGAGAGGTGGGAGAGGGCACCTGCTTCTAATTGCTTTATGGGGCCAGAGCAATAGTACAGCAGGGAGGGTGTTTGCCTTGTATGCGACCGACCTGGGTTTGATCCCTGGCATCCCATATGGTCCCCCAAGCACCACCAGGAGTGATTCCTGAGCACAGAGCCAGGAGTGACCCCTAAGCATTGCTGGGGGGTGACTCAAAAACTAAACTAGAAGAAAAAAAATTACTTCTTGCCTAAATGCTTTCTGAGCCTTTTATGAGGCCCAGTCAGGCCCCAGAGGCTGTGGTTTTAAACCTAGAGGTGAGAGTGACAGTCGTGGAGAGAAGGTGCATGACTGGGATCAGAAGCCCTGAGCCCAGTTCCGGTGCTATGACAGTTTAGTCTGAGACCTGGAAAGCCTATTCACATCTCTGAGAACCAGCTACATCCTCACGGCCTTTTACAAGCCGCTCCTAGACATTAATCAGTGTTGCCACTGGGGACCGAGCACTGCCAGCTGGGGAATAAAGAAATGACCATGGCATGGTGCCAGTCCTGGAAGGAAGGCAGGGGACGGAGAATGCTTGGATTTCTGAGTCCGACACTAATGGGCTACTGAGAAGCACAAGACTTGGTCACTGGACACCCCCATCCTGCAGGCAACCAGGCTTAGAGCTCTCCTCACAGGGGAGAGGGTGAGACATTCCACCGGGGATCTGGCCTCAGAGTCAGGGCTATCAGCCCCTCCCTTCCCCTGTTCCAGAGGATAAGGCAAATACAACTCCAGCCTCACGTCCAGAGACAAGAGTCAGACCAACCTGAGAGCAAAGCTCAGCTCTGCCCTTAGCAGCCCTGGGACCTTGAACCATCCACTTACTTGCCAAGCACCTTGCTTCCTTCTTGGAAAACTTGGGGTGGGAGGAATAATCCCCGGTGTCTGTGGGATGCTTCTGTAAACAAGCAAAACTGAGCTCCTGCAGCCCAGGGGCCCAAAGGAGCTCTTTTCCCTCCCTTCCTCCTTCAAGGACCCCAGTCCCAGCTCGGCAGCACCATGCCAACTGTAGGGGCGCTCTGCACAGCTCCAAAAGCAGAGATGTGATTTTTTCCCCCAGAATAGGGTGAGGAGTGGTATTTATTATTTTCATTTTGCTTTGTTTTCATTGGTAAAAAGGCTCCTTAGCCTAAGACTAAAACATGTGCCTGCTGGTGGAGGGATGAGTATTTGATCATTGTATAATTGCAACCCAAGCACAAAAATTTGTAAGTCTACAACTGTACCTCATGATGTCTCACTAATAAAAATTAAAAAAATAAAAACATGTGCCTGGTATTTGTGAATCCCTGGATTGGAGTCCCCAGTTCCCAATACTAAAGGAGGAAAAAGCCATTAATTAAAAATAAAAAGAGAGAAAAACAAAGAATCAGTGGGTAAGTGGGGGAGGGGGGGTTGCAGAAAAAAAAAATTAGTGCAGACAGGATGTGGCTGCCCACCCTCCACAGGGCATGTGTTTCGCATTTAAATTTTTTTTAATTACAAAGTAATCAGAGGAGATGCACAGACCTCATGCCCCAACCAGCTAAATCAGAATCTCTGGAAAAAGAGCCCAGGAGGCCTAATTCTTAACGTCCTGCCCCTTACCCTGGGGGGCTGGGATGTGCCATCTCAGCTGAACACTATCACTCCGGCTGTATTCATCAGACTTCTCTAGAGAAACAGAACCACGAGGAAGGAAGGAAGGAGGAAAGAGAGACAGACTGACAGACAGACAGACAGACAGGCACAGAGAAAGGCACAGAGATAGAGATAGGTATACTATACCATTGGCTCTCCCAGGTCTCCAGTTTGCCAACTACAGATCTTGGGACTTTTCAGCCTCCATAATCTTGTGAGCCAATTCCTTATAATAAATCTCATTATATCTATCTGTCTTTATATTGCTATATCTATGCATATGCATATCTATATCTTTATCTCTCATTGGTTCTCCAGAGAAACAGAGCCAATAGGCAATGCCGATATAAATATATATACATGGAGGTACAGATAAAGATAGCAATATAGATAGAGGTTTATAATAAGAAATTGGCTCACAGGCCTCTAGAGGCTGAGAAGTCCCAAGATCTGCAGTTGGCAACCTAGAGGCCTGGAAGAGTGGGTGATGCAGCCGCTGAGAGTCAAGAGGCCCCAAAGCCTGCAGAGCAATCAATGGTCTGAGTGCGTGGCTGACCCGAGTCCCATGGCGGGATAGGCTCATGTCTCAGCTCAAACTTCAGACAGAAGTTCCCTCTTCCTTGGCCTTTTTGTTCTATTCAAACCTAAAACAAGAATGGATGCGGTTTTTCCTAATCTATTTAACACATTCAACTGATGTTAATCTCATCTAGGAACACACAACACACACACACACACACACACACACACACACACACACACAATGTTCAACCAAACATCAAGGCCCCCAGTGACCAAGTTAAGTCAACACATAAAACTAATCATCATCATATTGGCCTCCGCCAGCTTGACAAATTCCCATCTCCCTGGCTTTGTTCATGCGTTTTCTCTTACCTGCAATTCCTCCTCTGCCACCCCGGCTTTTTACTGCTCAAACTGCTTGCCCCTCCCGAATGGCCAAGCTGCCTCTCCCTAGATCCCATGCTGGATGCTGGAAACAGAGCTGTGCCTAGTTCCAGAGTCCCACAGACCCTGCCCCCCTTGCATTTATCCGGGGAAGGCAAGAATGCTCACAGCTTCCACCTGACAAGGCAGGGTAAGCAGGGGGCAAACCTACTGAGGAGCAGTCGGGAAGGTCCCCCAGGGCACAGCAAGCATTTCACCAGCTGCTTCTGTTCAGGGACCTGTTTTTTTTGTTTTTTTTTTTTAATTTTTATAGAGTATTCGATATGCCAGACACAGTAACAACAAAGTCTCCAATGGAGACGTTACTGGGCCCGCTCGAGCAAATCGACGATCAACGGGAGGGCCTTTACCTTTACCTTTACCTATTAGTGAAACACCACGAGGTACAGTTGTAGAATTACAAATTTTTGTGCTTGGGTTTCAGTTATACAATGATCAAGTATCCATCCCTCCACCAGTGCCCATTTTCCACCACCATGGGTCCCAGTATCTCTCCCACCCCCCATCCAACCATGCCTCTGTGGCAGGACATTTCCTTTTGTTCTCTCTCTCCTTTTGGGTGTTGTGGTTTGCAAAAGAGGCATTGAGTCGCAATCATGTTTGGTCTATAGTCTACTTTCAGCATGCTTCTCCCATCCTGGGAGGATCCTCCCAACACCCTTTATTTGATGCTCCCTTCTCTATCTGAGCTCCCTTTTCCCCTAGCATGTGTGGCTGGCCTCCAAGCCATGGAACAAAATTCCTGGTACTAATCTGCACTTGTTTGTTCATTGCAGCAGTCTTTACAATAGCCAAAATCTGGAAAAAACCTGAGTGCCCGAGAACAGATGACTGGTTAAAGAAACTTTGGTACATTTACACAATGGAGTACTATGTAGCTGTTAGAAAAGATGAAGTCATGAAATTTACACACAAGTGGTACTACATGAAAAGTATCATGTTAAGTGGAATAAATCAGAAAGAGAGGGATAGATATAGAAAGATTGCATTCATCTGGGGAACATAAAGTAACAAAATAGGAGACTAACACTCAAGAATGGCCGAGATTAGTACCAGGAATTTTGCTCCATGGCTTGGAGGCCAGCCACACATGCTAGGGGAAAAGGCAGCTCAGATAGAGAAGGGAGCACCAAATAAAGGGTGTTGGGAGGATCCTCCCAGGATGGGAGAAGCATGCTGAAAGTAGACTATAGACCAAACATGATTGTGACTCATTGCCTCTTTTGCAAACCACAACACCCAAAAGGAGAGAGAGAACAAAGAGGAATGCCCTGCCACAGAGACATGGTGGGATGGGGGGTAAAGGGGGTTGGAGGGATACTGGGATCTGTGGTGATGGGAAATGGGCACTGGTGGAGGGATGGGTATTTGATCATTGTATAATTGAAACTCAAGCACAAAAATCTTTAAGTCTACAACTGTACCTCATGGTGTCTCACTAATAAAAATTTTTAATAAAATAAAATAAAAGATGAAGTCATGAAATTTACATACAAGTGGTACTACATGGAAAGTATCATGTTAAGCAAAATGAGTCAGAAAGAGAGGGGTAGACATAGAAATATTACATTCATCTGGGGAACATAAAGTAACAAAATAGAAGACTAAAACCCAAGAGTGGCCGAGATTAGTACCGGGACCTGTTTGTTTTAGGTAAAGCAAAACTTCCCACAATTTCCAGGATTCACAGGTCTAATGAATGACTGAGGTCACGTAACTCCCCAGCTCACACACTTCAGCCCAAATGTCAGAACTCTTCTCTATGGAAACATCAGTGAGTGCTACAGACTCAGTACGCCCTCACACAGGGCCCCTTGTTTGGACCTGTGCCACCTGCCGAGACATCCAGGCCAATCCTCACCCACTGCCGGTTCCTCCTTATACAAACTGCCCCTTCTGACATGAAGTCACGTGTGTGCCCTCCCAGTAAAGGTCAGAAGGAGGCACTCACCACTGTGGCTTCTTATTGCCATTCTTCTCCCCAGCAACACTCCTGCTGGGAACTTGGGGGTCTGTGCAGAGATACAGCACTGCCAGACCAGAAGGGAGCCCCAGAATGCACATCTCAGCAGAATCCTCGGTGATACCCTCAGGTGCCCATCTGCTCCCTCATCAGAGGGGGGCCTGCTGTTATGGGTACATAGAGGTGGTTTGCCTGGGGCTGGACCTCCACCCTTCCCACAGCCAAGCCCTGGGATGTTTATTCTTTCATCTATTCTTCCCGGCTCTGAGGTCCTGCCAGGCACTGCTTTGGGGGACAGGTTGGCCATTGCCATATAGGCTGAGGGTGTTCAGGAGATTCCAGGTAAGACACCCACTTTAAGTAGCAACATGTTCATGGTCTGATTGGTATAATACCCTTAGTTCAGTATTTTCTTAACTTTATAGCTGAAGAGATGTCAGACACTTTTTGACAACACCCAGAATTGTCTTTGGGGTCTGGGAGAGAGCTCAAAGAACTAGAGCATGTGCCTTACATGAGTGAGGCCCTGAGTTCAATCCCCAGCGCTGTGTGAGCCCCCAAGTCCTGCATTGATAGGGTGTCCCCAATCAAAAAAAATTAAGGGGGTATGGTGCCACCAGCAGGTCAACCTGTACACAGTTAGGGCCTGTAGCATGGATGTAGGCGGGAACCCATGACTGAGATCTCCAGGCCTGCTTAGATCCGGACTGGGCCTCCTCCCCTCAGGTCCTCAGCTTTCCAGTAGCTTGGCAGTCACACCCACAGACTGCCCCCAGCATCATGCAATCTCATCAACAGTCAAGTCTCAGAGACTATAAACTAAAGCTCCTGGAAGAGAGTGCTGCAGAATGTCCTGACCCCGCACCAGGCTGTCTTCAATGGGGCGCCTCGGAAGGGGGCGGGTTGAGTCTCCCTCCCCACCCCAATCAGAACCCTGGCAGCCGAAAACCTCCAGAACCCAGTCGCCGCCATGCTCAAGGCCACTCTCCACACTCTCAAATGACCTCTACCAAGAGGAGACAAGTCTCACTCAAGAGCAGATCAGCTGGAAAACCCAGATACATGGGAACCCGTGACTGTGATCTCTAAGCCCACTTGGATCAGGACTGAGCCTCCTCCCCTCAGGTGTTCAGTTTTCCAGTAGCTTGGCAATCACACCCACAAACCGTCCCTGGGACCATGTAATCTCATCAAAGGCCAAGACTCAGAGACTATAAACTGAAGCTCCCGGAAGAGAATGACACAGAATTTCTTGGACATTATATTCTATTCATAAAAGCAATACAAAACAAATTGTCTAGCATTGCCTTTTTGGCAAGTTTGAGTGGTGGTGAGACTGGTATCGAAATATCAAATGTAACCAAAGTAGAGAGAGAGTATTCGGGAAATTGTCTGCCACGTAGGTAGGATAAGGGTTGGAACGGGGTGGAGGAGGAAGAATACTAGGATTTTGGTGCTGGAAACTGTGCACTGGTGAAAGGATGGGTGTTTGATGATTGTATAACCAAAGCTCAAACATGAAAGCTTTGTAACAGTATCTCACGGTGAATCAAAAACAAGGGATGGACAAGAATGGCTGAGATTAGTACCAGGAATTTTGCTCCATGGCTTGGAGGCCAGCCACACATGCTAGGGGGAAAGGCAGCTCAGATAGAGAAGGGAGCACCAAATAAATGGTGTTGGGAGGATCCTTCAGGATGGGAGAAGCATGCTGAAAGTAGACTATAGACCAAACATGATTGCCTCTTTTGCAAACCACAGGATCCAAAAGGAGAGAGAGAACAAAAGGGAATGCCCTGCCACAGAGGCAGGGTGGGATGGAGGGGTGGGGGTGGGAGAGATACTGGGATCCGTGGTGGTGGGAAATGGGCACTGGTGGCGGGATGGGTATTTGATCATTGTATAATTGAAACCCAAGCACAAAATTTGTAAGTCTACAACTGTACCTCATGGTGTCTCACTAATAAAAAAAAATTTTTTAAAAAAGGGGGTGGAAATAAATAGCAGTACTCCTACAAAAAAAATTTTAAAAAATTTTTAAAAAGGGGGTGGAGGGGAAATAATAATGAAATAAAATTAATATCCTGAATAAAAAAATTTAAGAGTAAAAAAAAATTAAATTGCCCCAGTAAGTCCATCTATAGAAAACTATCTTTCTAAAGAATTTTAGTTTTCTCTCCCACTCTCACTAACCCCCAGGTCAGGGTCACTGGTCAGTGGCGGCTGCTCTTCCACACTACAGATTGGCTTGCCTGTGAGTATAATTCACACTCCTACCAAAGCGCACCAGATTCTGCTGTTTGAGGTCCTGATGCCTTGGAACAAGACTGAGGATGCATGTTAACACCAACAAGGCTCTGCAGTAGTCCTGGGGGCTGAGGACAAGGAAGAAGGTGTGGGGTTCCACACTCACCCTCATCACTTGGCCCTTGGGTCACACTAGGAAGGTCGATGCCTTGTGCACTGAAATCAGACCCTCACGAGATCTGATTTTAGTGCATTCTGAACATTTTTCTTCTGAAATAACAATAGTGCCTCTGTTCTACCCTGGCTGTTCTTTAGCGACAATTTAGAACAGAGCACAGAGACTTCAGGAAGCCGATCTCACTTTGCTCACAAAAGACCAGTATTTGGGTCTTTCTTAAAATGCCATATTGTCATTTTGATCCTGGGTTACAGCTGCTACAAAAAGGTAATGAACAAAACCCCCAGGAGGGTTTATATTTTAGGGAACACACACATACATATGTGAGTGAATACATATGTTAATAATTTTTTCACATACATGAATTATTTCTGTATTTATACATGAATATAGATGTGAGCACATACATGAATAATTATTTCAAAGAGTGTGACTTGATCAGTTAGTTTTTGCTGCATAACCAATCGTGCTAAGTCTCCATGATTTTTAAATTGCCTGTTTCTTTTTACTCATGAGATTAAGTGAGGCGAGCAATTTCCCAGGTCTTGTCTGAGCTTTTTCATGCATTCTCCACTGGCTCCAGCTCAGCCAAGAAGCTGCTCTGGGGAAAGGCTAGCTCCTGGCTCTGGTACCCTGATTCTTCCACATACTCATTCAGCCTCCATCACCCCTGCTTAGGCTTCTCACATGGCAACTGAGAAGGATCCAAGAACCATCAGGGAAAAATAGAATAATATCCCAATAGTCACAGAGCTGGTACAAACCTCATTACATACAGCATTCTGGGAAGACTTCGCAAAAGAAAGCCACTTTAATATTGGTACTAAATTTATGCCCAGACTAAAAGTTGCCTTGGAGCTGCTTATAACACAGTTAAGTAAGGTTGAAATAATCCAACTAATTCCAAGTAATGATGCACAAGGAAAAAATATGTATAACACTGTTTAAGTAAATACAATAAAATATAACAATTCTCAACATGTTATTAATAATATCTACTACCTAATCAAAATGTATAACCATGCAGATAAAAAGTTTCTTCTCTACACCAAGAAGAAAAATCACTAAGTACAACCAGACCCACAGATGGTGGAACTAGCTGTCAAGGATGGTAGAACAGTTATTATAAGTATATTCCATTTTTTTAAAAGGTAGAGAAAAAACATAATAAAATTAGAAAATATAAAAAAGAAATGCAAATTCTAGAAATTAAAAATGCAATCTATAAAGTGAAATATATTCTAGATAGAAGTACCAGCAGGTTTGTCACTGCAGTAAAAATCATCAGTGGCCTTGAAAAGATGGCAGGGGCCAGAGAGAGTACAGGAAGTAAGGTACTTGCCGTTCATTCAGCCACAAGGTGAGAGGTTGACCCCCAGCACCACATATGGTTCCCAGAGTCCTGCCAGAAGTGACCCTCGATCACATAACCAGGAGGAATCTCTGAGCATCTCTGGGTTTCGTACCAAAAAGAAAAAAGAAAAGAAAATACACGATGGCAATCAAAACCCTTTCAAATGTAGTCCCCAAAGAAAAGCAACTAGAAAAATAATTGAATGATTAGGGCCAAGTTATTGAATCAATAAAAAAATCTAGCAGTCTGCCATATGTGAGATTAGAGTCCCAATTAAAAAGCTATCTCAGGGACAGGGAGATAGCTCAAAGGACTGGAGTACATTTCTTGCAAGTGGAGTCCCGTATTCAATTCCCAGCACCACATGGTCCCCAAGGACCTCCTAAGTGGCCCCTCGCACAGAGAGTGATCCCTGAGCACCAAGACATGTGGCCCTAAAAGCTCCAAGAAGCTCAATGAAATCCAGGTGGAATTAATCTTTTCCGCAAAAATCCTCCAAGAGAGATAGTCTAAGGGGCTGAGAGCATGCTGTACATGTAGGACGTCCTGGCTTGCTGTTCAGCATTGCATGCCCCTACCCACCAAGCCCAGCACACTGGATGTGGGAAGGGGAAAGGAAAGGGAGGAGAGAGAAAGGGAGGGAGAGGAAGCCATCACACCAAGGTACATCATAACAAAAATACTGAAAAGCAAGGACTGGAGAGATAGCAAGGAGAAGGCACTTAAATGCTAGATTTAAATCCAACATATCAACTATTTTATTAAATGTAAATGATATATGCATTACAACTAAAGCAAAGAATGTCATGATGGACCCATATATGTGCTATTTACAAGAGAATTTTAAGTAGAAGGATATATTTTGGTTGAAAGTTAATGATTTTTCAAAATAAGAATGCTGGAACAACTATATTTTTATAGTAAGCTGACTATGAGAAAATGCACTACTTATAGAATATATCAAGGGGCCAAAGAGATAGTACAGCAGGTGATACACTTCTTACATGAGGCTGACCTGAATTTGCAATCCTGCATCACATATGGTCGCCCAGCCTCTTCCCCCAACCCAGGAGTGATTCCTGAGCACAAAGCCAGGATAAGGAATAAGGTGAATAAAACACAAATGTCTATATCCAG
The DNA here is from genome assembly GCF_029834395.1 of Sorex fumeus. Lineage (NCBI taxonomy): Eukaryota > Metazoa > Chordata > Mammalia > Eulipotyphla > Soricidae > Sorex > Sorex fumeus. The sequence continues at coordinate 53,561,720 of NW_026606104.1, forward strand.
AATTAAAATGGGTGCAAAATTACAGATCCTAAAAGAAGTTTAAAAGAGGTGGAAAGGGGCTGGAGTGATAGCACAGAGGGTAGGGCATTTGCCTTGCATGAGTCTGACCGGAATACAATTCCCAGCAACCCATATGGTCCCCCCAAGCACCATCAGGAGTAATTTCTGAGTGCATGAGCCAAGAGTATCCCTTGTGCATTCCAGGTATGACCCAAAAAGCAAAAATAAATAAATAAATAAAAGAGGTGGGGAGACAGTTTACAGGGTTGGAGTACATGCAAGCTTGGGGAGCCCTGGGTTTGATCCTTAATAACAACACATGATGTCCCCAAACCAAAAAATAAGTAATTGAAAGAATCTTAAAGGATAATAAATTGTAAGAACATGTTTATGCTAATAAACTTAACCTCTACAGTCTATATGTATAGGACAAATTCCCTGAAAGACTCAAGCTAGCAAAATTCACTCAAAAAGTGACAGACTACTAGATAGTCATATATTAGGAGAGAAATAAAAATATTAGAAGAGAAACAAAAAAAATCTTCCTACTAAGACAAATCTTGTCCTAAATGAAGTCTAACAAATATTAAAGGAAAAAAGTATTTTATACACACTCTTCCAAGAAACAGAAGTAGGAGAAACACAACCTAACTTATTTTTCTGACATTTACCCTGTTGACAAAACCAGGTCACTAGAACCCATCACAAGGGGAAAAAACAAACAAACACTACAGACACCTAGCTCTCCTGGACAGACACAATTGTCATCTTTAACAAGGAACAGGAAGCACAGGGTTCTGGCGAGGGGAGAAATGACACCAGCAGTGAGGGTGGGCCAGCATAGTGTAGCTACAACGTTCCCACCTTCCAGACTCAGGACCTATCTGACATCTAGACTTTTCTGAGGCTTCTCCACAGCCTCTCAAATCACAGATTCTGTTTAACAAAATTAGCCAGTTGTGGCAACCTGACCCCCACAACTCTCTCAGGACATAGCATACCCTGAACTTCAAAGAAATCACTCCAAGATTTTTTTTAAAAAGTAGAACTATTCTTTCAGAAGGGTTGAGGGCAAGGTATACTAGTTAACATGACATATTCTTGGGAGACAAGGACCAACAGATGCATCAAGCCATAGAGATTGGAACTTCCTGGAAGTCAGAATGGTCAGATTGTTCTAGAGGATTCTTTCTCAAGTCCCTAGGTCTCTAACATACAGGTAACAATGTCCACAGCACTGACAGTTGATGATACCTGCACAGGAAGGGAAGCTGAGCAAGGCAGGCCAAAGCAAGACTCTGGCTTCACAGCTCAGCCCCCTGGACACACAAGTTCATAATAGACAATGTTCTTACTGTGTCCCCGTGTTCCTCACTCACTGAGTCCCACCCAAAGCTGGGTGAAACCAAAGTGGGGTGGCCAAGGTGATGCCAAATGTTCCAGGCTGGAAGGAGCTTCTATTCTGGTCCCTTGAAGCCATTTTAAATGCATGCATGATGTGTAAATATATGTTTATTTGCTTCTCTCTAACTAAAGATTTCTGTCTGGGTTCTCCAAGAAGCAGCTCCAAAGACAGAAAACCTTTGGAACTGGGAAAAATATCTTTGAAAGGACCAAGGAGAGAGGAAGCTGGAAAAAGCCCTTCTCCTGCAATGCAGATCTCTTCTCTGAGAAAGGGGAAGGAAGGAGAGTGGACAGGAAGCACCAGGAACTGCAGGATGGCTCTGGGTCAGGCCCATGCCAGGCCTAGCGTGAAGGCTACTCATGACAGAGCAGAAGCCCTACTTCTGGCCCTGCAGTACTCATCCACATACCAGGAGCAGCCTGGGAGCTCTCAGCCCCTGGTGACCATCGCAGTGTAGCTCCAGAGGCAGCACTCGGAGCTGCCAACTCTAACTTCTTATAGCTCCTGTGAAGGAGAAGCTGAGTAACCTGTCTCCAGTGGCCTCCATTGCCAGACGAACAGCATCCTAAGGAAGCCTTTTTCTCAGAGGGTTTACAGCATGGGACAGCAATTAAAGTGAGAGTCTAATATAGTCGAGAATAAACAAGGATGGAGCTGGTCAATGCAAAGCTATTATGACTCAAATAAAAGTCAGAACACTTTTGTTTTCTTTCCTTATGCCATTGTTTGGTTTTATTAATTTATGACTGATGAAAGCAGGTTGACTTTTTTCCGTTTATTTACAGTGGTTTATGAGAAATGCTGCTGAGGCATCTTCCTGGGCGGCTTCATCAAAGATGGCAATGAAAATCCAGACCCTGTCCTATCTTGGTCTGAAGACAGAAGTTAAGATGAAAAAAAAGGAGCAACTGAGAGCTGATCTAGCTCAAGTGTGGTTCCAGGCTTCCATGAACTCACTGCAGGTCCCCAGAAGCAGAGTTTAGGGACAAAATCCAGCCTAAGAAAATGGCAGCAAATTATAGACCAGACTCTGGAGTTCTGATAATGAAACAGGGTGACAAGGAGGGACAGCGCCAGAAGCAGGCTTCTGTTGAATAGACAGCATGGTTTCAGTCCTCCTTCAATTTCCACCCACTATGGAAATGTCTGTTAGATGAATCCACAACCATGCACAAGAGTAACTTCTCTGTATGCCCATGAACTTAGAAGGAGAATCCACCTCCACTAATGAGGAAATCACGGAGGCTCCCCAAACACAGCAGAGGGGTTGGCACGACGAGGTTCTCCAGCAACCCTCAATGAACACAAAAGGAAGCGTGGAGAATAACTCTAAGTGGGGAACCCAAGTCAGGAAGACATTGTTTTGTTATCAGTCCAGTAGTTTTCTCTTATCCTGGAGGCCATGGGACCAAACGAATCTTGGGTTAGTAAAGTCTGAAATATCATCCTTATTATGGCAGTGGACCTGGAAAGCTGGTCATCCTATTTGCAGAGAAAGATGCAACCAGTCTTGCAAAAGAGGCATTGAGTGGCAATCATGTTTGGTCTATAGTCTACTTTCAGCATGATTCTTCCATCCTGGGAGGATCCTCCCAATACCTTTATTTGGTGCTCTCTTCTCTATCTGAGCTCCCTTTTCCCTTAGCATGTGTGGCTGGCCTCCAAGCCATGGAGTAAAATTCCTGGTACTAATCTCGGCCATTCTTGGGTGTTAGTCTCCTATTTTGTTACTTTATGTTCCCCAGATGAATGCAATCTTTTTGCAAACCACAGCACCCAAAAGGAGAGAGAGAACAAAAGGGAATGCCCTGCCACAGAGGCAGGGTGGGGCGGGGCATGGGGGGTGGGAGGATACTGGGATCCGTGGTGATGGGAAATGGGCACTGGTGGAGGGATAGGTATTTGATCATTGTATAATTGAAACCCAAGCACAAAAATTTGTAAGTCTACAACTGTACCTTATGGTGTCTCACTAATAAAAATTTTTTAAAAAAAGATGCAACCAGGCACAAGCAGATTGTAGAAGGTGAACTTCCAAAAGGAACGTGTCTGTCAGATACCACGGAGCAGGGGTACTAAGGGTCCAGGACCTGGAGCCCAAAGGAAATGGGTGAAAACAGATGAATAAGCATTACAGCCCAGTTCTCTGGGAAGAAAAGCAATTAAAAGTAAAGGATTTGAAATCTCTCTATTAGAGTCTCGATTAAACTCAGGATTTGGAACCCAAAGAATAGTACAGTACAGTGGTGGGGCTGGAGAGATAGCACAGCAGGTAGGGCGTTTGCCTTGCACGTGGCAGACCCAGGTTCGATTCCCAGCATCCCATATGGTCCCCTGAGCACTGCCAGGAGTAATTCCTGAGTGCAGAACCAGGAGTAACCCCTGTGCACCGCCCCAGGTGTGACCTGAAAAGCAAAAAAAAAGAATAGTACAGTGGTTAGAGCATATACTCAGCAAACACCTAACCCAGGTTTGATCCCCATATCACAGGGCTCCCTGAGCATAACCAAATGCAGCCCTGGAGGTGCCAACAACTACCAAGTGTGGCCCTGGGGGTCCCCAACACCACAGGGGTGACCCAGACAATCCCGGAGCAGCATGGCATCCCCAGGCCTTTGCACCGAACCACACCCATGGGTTTCCTGAGCACCATGGGGGAACCTCCCCACACTGAGAAGGGCTTGGATTTAAATTCCTTCCCCACTTCCCCCACCTCCTAACCATGTGCAGAAACCATTCAACTCTGGTTCCCAGCTTGCTTGGTTCAAAAATGGAGCACAGAGGTCTAAAAAGATAATTAAGGGGTTATGACCTTGCATCCTGCCAACTCTGGTTTGAATACTGGGTATTTCCATGGGTCACTTCTAAACACAGAGCCAGGACTAGCCTCTGAGCATGACCATGTGTGCCCCCACCAAGAAAGAAGAACAAAACAGCAAAATAAAACTCCCCCCAAACATGGCACATGGATAACATACTTATCTAAAGCAGCATGTCAGATGGGAGGTTTTCCTGGACAGGAGTTTCATGTGTAAACCTCATCATAGCTCAGCTAGGGCTTCACTGGTGCCCCTGCTCTTCAGATGATGGAGTCTGGTCCTCACCAGACTCCTTCAGATGATGGAGCCCCAGGGACTAAGCCTCCCAGCAGAGCTGATCCAAAGTCTGCATTCTTAAACTTCAGCCAATGCAGAAGCCCAAACCCGCATCTCCCAGGATTAGGTTTTTCTCCTGGGGGTGTCTTGCTCCCTCAGTGGGCAAGACGAGCAAGCAGAGCCCATGTCCCCACGCCAACAGTGGAACTAGCGAGGCAGGTGTGAGATTAATGGCTTTCCCGTACAACAAAGGCCTTCCTGCACAGCTGCGGAATTCAATATGCAAACCCCACCACCCAGGCCTCGGACCCCACCCGCCCGGCTCAGTGGACAGCGGCAACTCGAACCTGTAATGTATGCGCTCTCCAACTGCTGGGCCCAAGTTATTATTCATTACGGTTTTCTATTACCCGGTGATAAATGATGCCCCCAGGCTGGTGTTGCCCCCAGAATGCTTATTACGGCTCACTTAAGTAGGCGTTGATTTAGCTTAAATCGGTTGTTCTGTTCAGCCCAGACACAGGCCTGCCCTAGCTCTGCCTAGAAGACTCCCTTCACCATGGCTTAATTGAATTCTAACTACTCAGGGCCTCCTATTAGGGAGGGGTGGGCTAGGAGACCCCCCTCCAGGGCCACAGGAAGGCCTAAGACCACTGGTCTCTGTAGCCTTAGAGAATCCTCATTTGATAAGAATCTTCCCTTTGACTTCCAAACAATAAATTCTGACAAACTACTCCAAGTATGCCACAGAGAACCTCCTAGATGGACATAACTTGGAGAACAAGGATGGAATCTTAGGTTAGAAGTCACCTGTGGGGCATCACTATCACTGTGCCCAAGTCCTCGATCAATAAGGCATGGGGTCTATAGACACTGACCCATCCATCATATTGATCAAAGCAACATAATCAACCTGGGCTCTTCATAAGGATTCAACCTAAGGGAAGGTCCCCAGAAAGAGAAATTATACATTTAAAAGGCCCTCCCGTTGATCATCGATTTGTTCGAGTGGACCCAGTACTGTGTCTGGCATATCAAATATGTCACGGGGAGCTTGCCAGGCTCTGCCATGTGGGTGAGATACTCTTGGTGGCTTGCCGGGCTCTCCGAGAGGGGCAGAGGAATCAAACTCGGGTCAGCCATGTTGGCTGCGTGCAAGGCAAACGCCCTACCGCTGTGCTATCGCTCCAGCCCATTTAGATATGAGAAATATTATAGGTACAACACCTAGAGCCACCACCATTTGTTCATAGACTAGTGATTCACCAAGCATATCCTGTGTGCCAGACTCCACTCTAAACACCAAGCCTAGAGCATAACAATGAGCAAAACAGACTGTATTCTCTGCCACTGTGAAGGTCCCACTCTAGGGTTTGATTTACTTATTGTTGATTATGTGCTAGACAATGTTGTAAGTTCTTCATCCAGAAAACCACTTTTCATTGTCACCACAAGACTATACTGTTTCTCCTGACTTAGAGAGAGAGAAACCAAGACTTGAAACCCTTTCAGAGATATGCCCAAGCTCATTTAAGACATCAAAGGTCAGTAAGTGATAGAACCAATCTGAATATAAGCTATGCTGTACTTCTTCCTTTGTGGTTAGACATTATTGCACCAAAGCACACAGAGATTACAATGCACGGTTCGCATTCATTACTAATCCCCATCACGTCCTGGACTATAGGCACTGTTCACAGCAACACTGGTGGAAATAGGGGCTCACCACCAGACAGCCTGGATTAGAATCCTTGTTCTGTCTCTGCCGAGCTGTGTGACCTTAGCTAAGTTATGTTATCTCTCCTTGAATGTAAAAGGGTGATAATAATAGTCCTATCTCAAAGACTGAAGATGAAATTGAAAATTGTATGCATAGCACTTAGCACAGTGTCTTGTGTATAATGAGCTCCATGTGGTCTTCTGTCCCTGGCAAGAGAGGAAACACCCAGAACGTCAAACATTACTGTTGAGAAGCAGAAGCTGTCTTCAAGACAGAGGCAGCACGGAGTCAGAGGAAGCCTGACCGTGGTTCTGGGAAGGCCTGGTCATGTTTGGGAAGGAGGATTCCTGCAGGAACAGAATCTGAGACTGGAAGTCCTTGAGTTGTTTTGTATCTTCTGCTACCATGGCCTTTTCTTTCTCCCTTAGTAAAGTTCTATTGTAAAGTGCAAACCTCACTCAGCAGGGCAATCAAGGGAAGGGATGTGCAGTGAATTGTAATAGTAACGAGTATACTAAAGAAACTTACCAAGCACCAAGAATGTGTCAAGTCTGTACTCTGCACTTGGTATGCAACCTCATTCAATGTCCCCATAATTCTCTTAGCCAGGTACCATCTCTACCCTTCATATCCTTCAGAGGTTCAAAGAAATGAAAGTATTTACCCAAATAAATGAGCCACAATTGCTAAGGAGCTGGATCCAGATTCAGACAGGGCTAATTCCAAAGCCCACCCTCTTACCTGCCATTTACCATTCTCAGAGGGGAGCATGGTCCCCCCACCTGAATTCCCCTAAGATTGTGTTAACAACCTACACCAGATGGGAATCCCAGTTGTCAAGAGCTGACTTCCCTCACCTTTTCCCTGTTTTGAGCTTTGCAGATTGAAGAATGATCCAGGGGGCAGGAAGTCGGTAACTACACAACCTGAATCCTATGGCACACTGTCTGGTTTTGACCCTGGAAGTGGTCAAAGCTCACAAAGCACTTTTCAACAAGCCAGGCAGGTCACAGAAACACCCCACGCCATCAATCACATCCATGTGGAATCCTCCAGATCTGTCTGTCACTGGCTTTTTTCTCTTAATTAAAAACAAAGATGCTGTATTCAGTTAGGTTTGCATATTGAGGGGTTGTTTTTTGTTTTGTTTTGTTTTGTTCTTTGCTTTCCCTCCCAGAGCTTCTGATCTTGCTCCTCAGTTTTTAGCTAGAGTCAATGGGACAATATCGCAACATATGAACTCGGGATGCTTCAAGAGGGAAGGGACATTCAGGCCCAGTATGCTCACATTACCCAGCCAGCCAGATCCCCTCCGGGTATGCCACATCTTCAGGGTGAGGTTAGTTCTTGCTGGCAGTTCTCAAGCACAGCACACACACACTTATGCAAGCATATATGCAGACTCACATGTGCATGTGCACAATATTACATGTGCACACATACATGCACACACACTCACACAGGTGTCCACCAGTCCCATAGCCAGGGCATATGCCCAAGCTGCCTACACTTCCAACATTGATCCAAGGACTTGGGAACATCTTCCTTAGACAAGGTCACCTTTGGCTGCTAATAAGGTTCAACTCTGGAATTATTCATCAGGCTTAAAAAAATGCATCATTTTCATCATAAAAAAATAATATGTTACAGAAGAATTGAAAAATAGAAAAAAAGAAACAAAAATAAGCCATAATTCATTCCCCCTGACAACACTGCGATTAGCATTCCTGCTGCATTTTCTCTTGCACGCTCTCTGTCTTACCTCATTGTAACCACAGTGCTCTTGAAATGGTGTCCAGTTAGGGGGGAAGGGTGAGAGCAAAGCTGACAGCTTTAACATTGCAGGGCACCTCCGAGCCTCATCATTGCCATGACAGTGATTGCCCACCCTCCCAGACCCAAGGTCTCCCTGGCAGGTCTGTTGTTCTGATGGGCACAGCACCATCGAACATAATGCTGCAATCAACACCTCAGTGCTATGGTTTGCTTCCTCTGTCTTTGGAATTACTTCTTTATGGCTGATTATTTACTTAGGATTTCAACATTAAAATGATTTCTGGAGGAAAAGGAATGAGTTTTTTTAACTTAACATTATTCCCAAAAGCATAGGAGGGTATCTATCTCACTCACTGCAGCATTATCAACATTGACACAATCTTTTTATTCTCATTTAATATGTTAACATTTCTGAAAAAATAAAGAGTGCTAGAGAACCATGTAGCCGCATATGTGGCCGCACAACACCTCAAAATCAAACAGTTCAATAAATTCTTAGACAAGAACTTAACAACCCATTAATCAAATATAAAAATTTTCACATTGATTTTCTATATCTATTGATTTTAATATTATATATTTGTTATCTATTACATTTTAATTCTAGAATTTTATCAATAGTTGTGGGCATTTTCTACATTAAAATATGTAAAAAAAACAAGTAAAAATTTTTAAATTGAAAAAAAAGAGGGCCAGAGAGGTAGTATAGCACTTGCCTTCCATGTGGCCAACCCTAGTACAATCCTTGGTACTACACAGAGTCCCCCAAGGACAGTCAGTGGTAACCCTGATCACAGGAGTAAGCCCTAAGGTTTGCCAGGTGTGGCTTAAAAACAAACAAACAAACCTTTAATTTTTCTTTGGGACAGAGTAGGGGGAGTCTTAGAGAGAGTAACAGTATTTCATCATTTTTAAGAGTTCAGAGCTCTGATCTCTAAAGACAACTGTGAAAAATGCAGTGATGCCATTTCATGAGTTACCTCTGTTGCCTCCCTTATCTCTAGTGCCCCTGGTCTTCTCATCTGTAGAGTGGTGATGATGGTGCCACCTACCTGTAGTCTGACATTAGGATTATGATAAATGATTTATCTTCGTCCAATCCTTAGCATATAATTAGCACTGTGTTCCTGGGTTGTAGTTTATTAATAACTCTAAAGTACCTAAAACATGATTACACAATCAATAAACATGTAGGCTCTGGAAATGCAAGAATGAATAAAGCCTAGGTCTTGTTCTTGAAGGGAAATCACTCAAAGTGAGGGGAGTTTAAACAAAGAAAAAACAAAAACAACTACATAGTTTTCCAATCAGCTTAGAGGAAGCTTTGATGGTGCTATGATGATTCTGCATGAGAGAAGCAAATTGGGGGGTTCGGGGGCAAAGCAAACCAACTAAGGAGAGAGGGGAAGCACAGAACAGATGCCTTACAGACAAGGCACAGATGAGGTGGAGATGAGCATTGAGGAATGGGGCATGTCCCTGCAGAGATAATGGAGGGGGGACAGAGGATAAGCAGTCCTGATGGGGGAGAATATAAAGGAAGCTCTGGGCAACCTTCAACAAGAATCCCAGGAAATATAATAAGTCCCACAGGGATTACATGGCCAGCACACATATGTATGGATGGGGGGATGGGGGTAAATTCTAAGGCTTCCTTTATCAAGTAGACAGTCCTAAGATCAAAGGAGGCTCCTCAGTGACCATCCCATCACACAGCGGTGCCTTGTGACTATGGAGGGAAGAAGGGTGCTGCCTCCTGCCTATAAGCCTTGCTTACAGAGCCTCATTCTCAGCTGCTTCCTCTGTCCTCTACCCCAAAAGGGACAGAAGCAGAAGAGGAATCAGTTCTGGGAAATTTTAGAGCACTCCATCCTCTCAGATCCAATACCTAATGCCACCGTTTCCTCTCCTATCAAGCCATCTCCATCCCTCACCAATGACTTGCAAATTGTCTCACCACCCCATTCACACTAACTTTCTGCTTTGCTTTAGCCATGTCTTACCCCTGTATATACCTGCTAAGTGACCTCCCCTTAGTGTATCCAGGATGCTGTAACAAAAGTATTCTGGGCGGCTAAACCACCAATGCTGATTTCTCACAATATGGGGAGTGTCAGGGTAGCAGGGTCATAAAGCAACTGTTACTTCGGGGGGTTGGGGAGTCCAAGATGAAACAGCAGCAGATTCGCTGTCAAGTGAAGAGCTCCTTCCTGGGTCATAGGCTGACCTCTTGGGCACATAGAGGAGGGGCAAGAGACTTCCCTAGGGCTCTTGTATAAGGACATGACTCCCATTCAATGATGGTTCCATTTTCACCTCCCATCTCACCTCCTCAGCCACGTCCCAAGGCCTCACCTGCTACTGCTATCACTTTGGGGGTTCGCTTCCTCCATGTGGAGTGAGGGTGGCTTGTGTGAAGAGAAGGGAAGGAAGAGGAAACAACTTAAAGATATGGTTCACCAGTCCACAGGAATGGGCACCCAGATTACAGATTTAAAAGTCTGATTCTCTGCTTGGGGGTGGGGTTGGCCACATTCAGTGACTTCCAGGGATTACTCTCAGTTCTCTGCCAGGGGTCACTCACAGAGGTATTCAGAGGTCCAAGAGATGCAGGGCAGCAGAGTGGGTGATGAAACTGAGGTTGCCCCCATGGGAGGAAAGTGCCTTACCTCCTGTACTGCTCCCTCTCTGGCCCCACTCTTGACATCTGGAGTTATAGCTTAGGTGTCTCTCACAAGGCACACCTGTATGTCTAATCAGCCATTGCTTATTCCTGAATAAAGCCAGGCCACTGGATTAGTCCTCATCCGAGCACCACTTTTCATGGACTCCACAAAAGACAAGAATCTTTTGCTTAAACCCTTCCATAAATTTTTGTTATCTTTGGAAAAACTTCCAAACCCTTTCACTATCCTCCCAGGTCTTTCCTGAGATGTTTTTAGCTGATCCCCAGCTTCAGCTTCCCATAATATTATCCTGCAAAGTCACAAGGGGGAAGAAAAACTTCTTCCAGATTCTGCACCAATCTCTTTCATCTCAAGGGTCCTGGGCTGGCTACTCTCCCAGCCTGAATCTCTTTCTCCCAGTGTCCTCAAAGGTCACAAACACATGGACACAATGACCAGCTCTTCCCTTCTTTCAGAGATCACTCCCTAGAGCACCTTCACCATTGAGTCCCAGCACCTGTGACATATAGAACATGGCTCTGTTTCCTTCCCCAAGCCCTCTGAAAGTAAAGTCAAGAGTGTTGTAAAGTCAACAGTGCATTTTTCCAATCACTGGTACTAAGAATGTAAAACCAGAGCATCCATGAGAGGCAGAAACACAAGCTTCTGCTTCTGCCTGTCCAGCTCAGATTCCCTTCTTCTGAGCCTGCCCACCCCTATCCCTGGAGGCCACTCTGTCTATCCCCTCTCCCCATTTTGGCTTCTCTTGGAATCACTTGATCTGCAAAGCCACCTCAGAAAACTCCAGAGAGAAATGCTTTGTTTCCAAGGCCTAGGGGCCGGGGACTTGCCTTTCCATCCTGGAACAGTCTCATTTCATGTGTTCAAAGTTTCTGATGCCCTGACCCATGGGACAGTCTTTGATCTCTAATAATGCGAGCAGCCAAGCACATTGGAGGAGTTTCCTGCAGAAGATACGTGTACTTTTCAGTGTTCTAGACTGAATTATTATAGCCAGAGGGAGTCATTCATCAGCTCTGACACTACAGGAAGCTTCCTAGGCAAATAGCTTTATTGCTGCGTGAGATTAACCCAGACTGTAGTAATTTGTAACAAAGATAAGAAAATTGCATGGGTCTCTTAGAAATAAATCTGAATTCCAGAGTGGACAAAGGGGACTTCAACTTGAAATCTGCTATTTCAGATATAATCAAATTTATAACATTCCCCGAAGAGTATAAAACTGCCAAGCGCGGCTTCCCAGGGGAGGTGTCATTTCAACACCCATCAGTAGGAAATCAATTTCACTGATATTCCAAACAGGTCTCAAGTCAGAACCCTGCTCAACTTTTTATAGAAGATTATTGGCCTATTTGAGAATTATTCCCTCATCCATCCAACTTCAAGATAGGAGACTTCAAGGGGAGTCAACGGGGGAAAGGAGGTGCAGTCAGATCTTATGCCAGCTATAAGATCTTGGTAAACCAGAGTGTGGTTCATGATTCAATGAAGAAAAAAGTATAAGAGTAGAAATTGGCTGCATTATTAATGAGACTCTGTTACCCAAATAGATACCATGGGTTGAGCTCTTCTAACTATGCTGGACAAGGATTCAACTACACCAGTTCTGCCTCATTTATTCCTACAGACAGTCCTAGAGAGAAGGCACTGGAAAGCTCTCCACTCACAGAGGGAGAAGCTGGGGGAAGGAGAAGTCATGCAAAGGACCCCAGGTCACACAGCCTCTAAGTGGCATGGCGCAGACTCGAGCATCTGCTGTTGGCTTCTCTCCACAGGCTTTCACTAGGCAGCTGTGGCTGCGCATTTGCCAGAGATGTAAAAGCAACCTGCAGGGTTCCAATCCCAGGGGCTGAACCTGAGAGAGCACACGCCTAGTTCTAACAGGCAGCCAGAAGGACAGAATTTCCTGCCAGCCCTGTCACAGCAGCCTTGCCTGCAGTTCATTCAACCTCCTCCTGCTATGAAGGAGAAAGAAACCATCCTGGTGTCGAAGGGAATGGCGTCATCAAGCACCTGCTTCATTAGACGCTGTCGCCGTTTTCCAAGCACCTCTTCATGATGTACTGTGAAGGCTTTGCTGTGTTAATAAGATGTAATGCTCAGTTCTGGCAGGTGCTATTGGGTTCTCCACACAAGAGGGAAGCAGACATATCATTGCCCCACTGCGGGGAGGAGTTGGACTCAGTGGGGTTATGGGTCCAACTGGAAACCATCCACTGGAATTCCACAAGAGAAGATGCAGTAAGAGAGAAACAGTGGGGGGCTGAAGGATGCATGAAAGAGGACACTGAAAAGGAGTCAACACTCTCTCTCTCTCTCTCTCTCTCTCTCACACACACACACACACACACACACACACACACTGGGAGAGGTGGTCACTGCCCTGGGCCAGCATCAAGAGCCTTTCTGTGGAGGACAGGGACAGGCCCACAGGGGCCTGGCTTTGAGGAGGTACCCAGGACCTATTTTCACTTTGAACTAAGCCCACAAAAGCTTAGTCTAGAAGAATTCTTGATGATGGGGGGGGTGAACTAAGATTCCCATTCAACAAACTGAGACCCAGAGAAGAAATGAATGAGGAAGACTTTTCAATGCTCATGTTATATGGGTCCAGGGCATTCCAAGGGGATAAGAAGGAAGGAGAATGGAGTTGGGGGGGGGGGGGTCTACTTCACTGCGAAAGGGGACTAGGTTAGGGGCAGGAGTTAAGGTGATGGCTGAGGACAAGAAGCCACACGATGCAGAAGTTGAACCAGAGGAACCTCAGATTTATTTGCAGTTCTACCTCCCATTGTAGGCAAAGTGGGCAAGCCAGCCCCTCAATACCTGTTTTTATGTTGGAGTAAAAGGGAGTCAATAGTGCCCCTTCTCGGGCTCTTATGAAGATGAAGGGAAATGACAGTGACAGGCACACAGAGCTGACTATGGGGGTCCCAGTTACCCCTATTTTTTGCAGATTATTAGCCTCTGGAACCAATTACTGTCAGGCCCATTGCTTCTTCTTGCCTGTCAGATCCTCTCCCACAAAACCCAAGAAATTCTCCAAAATTGGTGAAACTCATATTGACTCAACCCCAGGAAGGTGAAATGTCATCTTACCTAAGAGGGGAGCACTGTAGTATGCCAATGCCCATGGTAGGGAAGTGCGGGGAGAGCAGGGCCACCCCACACCTCCACCTCACTCTGAGGCACACCCTTCCTGTTCTCAGTCCATACAGTGGCTCTGAAACACCTTTAAACACTAGCTTGGAGGGTGGGGATCAGTTTACAAACTTGGACAAGAAAAGTTTCTGAGCAAACATAGGCCCCCGATACACTGGGGAGCACAGCACTGGGTCCTTCAACTATGATGCCCGACAATCATTTCCCAAAAGAACTCTTTCCCCTTGAGGGTCCATCAAGATATCTCTTTGTACTTTGCCCAGAAAGTAAATATTTTTCAATGAAATTCAGCGATCAATTAAGCACCGTCTCTCTCTAATATGAACGTTGAACCAACAGCGGCTGCACATTCCAACAAGAATATTTAAAGCAATTAAACTTTAGCTACTTTTAAAACAAATTCTTTTAAATGCTAATGACCATTGTTTTCGCACTTGATAAGTAAAATTTTGTGTCGAGCAAGGTTAGATGATTGCAATGATTTAATTGTACTTCTCAAAGAAAGGAAAATGTTAAGAAAAAAAGCTAAGATGGACCTCTTACCACATTCCTACCGCAAAATGTCCTGTAACAATAGAGCCGTGATTTGCTGAAATTAAAATGCTATTATGGTGAAATTAGGGCTTCAATATTTTTAGCAGCTTTAATAGGCCTTGCATTTTAAGGGACATCTGATAATAGATAATTACATTTCATCTTAAAGAAACTGAGTTGTTTTCTTAAGGAAAATACTTTTCTTTCTTCCAGAGAGGTTAAAGCCGAGCCATCATTAGAAGCAGCACCCAGCTCCAGGTTCCTGCTTCAGCTTGGGAAATAGAGATTAGCATATAAATAGCCTTCGGTGCCTGCTTGATTCCAGCTATTTTGCGTTTCAATGTGGCATCAGAATGCACTTAGCAAGAAATGTTCGAGAGGAGAAAGAGGTTTGTAATATGTCGCTTTTATAGAGGGGGGAACTTTAAGTATAAAAGATCATCCACTCCTCTTGGGCTTTTTTTTTTTTATCTTTTCAATGCCCCAATTACAGACTCTGAGGAGCCAACAGGCCCCCTAGAACGGAGTGGAGTCTTCGTTGATGCTGCAGCTCTTTCTTTGGACCGGGAAAATAAGTCAAAATGGTGCTCAGGAAATAAGACAAATAGGTGGACTTCCTCCCAGGTTGGGCAGGAGACCTAGGGGGCACCGCCATGCCCTTTCTCCTCACCCGGTGCTACCCATCAGCAGTGGCGACAAGAGATGGCTCCCCCAGGACCCATTGGCTGGAGGCCTGAGGGAGACTCTTGGCTTTCTGCCTGAGGGCTGGCTTCCTCCCTCTGGGAAGTTGTGGGACTTGGCAGCAGGCCAGGGTCCTTCACGCCCTCTCTCCCAACACACACACACACACACACACACACACACACACACACACACACACACTCACACTCACACCTGAATGTATATTGCCATCAGTGGACTGGTCAGACTCAAGCAGTTCACTCTGTCTCACCTAGCCCAGGGCAGCTCTGAGAAGACCCTGGAACCATTTGGGGTGTGGGGGGGGGGGGGAAAGAGGCTCAGTTTTCCCTGGATGAGGAGAAGCCAAGACATGGTAACCTCTAGTCTAGTTCCAAAGTGTCTGGACCACCCACGCCCAAGGGTATCTAGTCTCAACACCTCCACAAACTTGTTAGGGAATCTTCACGCCTGCTCTGGACCCTGGACTCCTCCAATTGAGAGACAGAGAAGTAGAAGCTCTGTGCCATGCACTCCTATGAGAAAGGAAGTGGCAGGGAAGAGTCCTTCCCAGGTTCGCCTTCTGTGATGAGGGCATCGGTGAGTGGGTTTCTCATTGGGCAACCTTCTGCCCATCTCCCACAGCTAACCCAGGCATCCAGGACACTGCCCAGCCACCTGCTGGGGCACAAAAAAACAGCTAGGAGGCATCTTCCTCTGCTGTCAGACCACAGGTGACCCTGGGCTGTTTGGAGACAGTTGTGTGAAGGCAGAGATGGAAACAAAGAGGCCGAGATGCCAAAGGGCCGAGGCAGTGACTCCCACCTCACTACTAGGAACAGTTTGAATGTCTGTCTGTCTGTCTGTCTGTCTGTCTGTCTCTCTCTCTCTCTCTCTCTCTCTCTCTCTCTCTCTCTCTCTCTCTCGGTAGGGGCAGCGTGGCCACACCTGGCTTTGTTCAGGACTTACTCCTGGCTCTGTGTTCAGAGATAATGACACCTGACAGGGTTTGGGGGACCATATGGTATGCTGGGGATCAAATCTGGGTTGGCTGCATGCAAGGCAAATACCTTGATCCCTGTACTATCTCTCTGGACCCTCTCCCTGAATCTTTTCTTCACCGTCAAACCAGACTGATAAGATGCAATATTTTGAGACTCAAAGTAGAATTCACCAGAAGCTTGAGGCACTCATTTGTTTCATTTCCTTTGGTCAGCAGCTACAGTGGGAGTCAGCTTTCTGCTCTGGGGCCTGTGGGCTGGGGGCCCCAAATCTAGTTCCCATCCACCTCCTGCCTCCCAGGCAGCCCCACATTCCCCAACCCAGCATCCTTCAGCACAGGAAAGTGTGTCTGTAGGGCAGAGGTGGGGAGTGAAGGTCAGGGCAGTGGCTTTTCTTGGTCTCCACAACACTCCCATCCCACACTGCCATGACTCTGAAGGGTCCCTTTTAGGTGGCACCATGTTCCATGGACCACCTGGGACTGGCTCTCTGCGAAGGGGGTCAGCAGCACTTCCACTAGGACACTGGCAAGCTGGGCTTCTGCTCAATGCAGGGGACTTCTGGTCCAGGTTTTTCAGTGGGCAAGTGCCAACATGCAAAGTCTTTATTTCTTTCCCTTCTGTGCTACAGTTCTAAATACTCAGTGCTGAGCCAAGGGTGTCCATTCTCCCCACTACTATTCAACATAGTCATGGAAGTTCTTGCCATAGCAATGAGGCAAGAAAGAGATTTTTAAAGGGATCCAGTTAGAAAAGAAGTGAAACTATCACGACTCACAAATTACATGATACTACATGAAATCCCAAATATGCCCCAAAACAAACCTCCTAGAAATAAAAGCCTAGACAGTAAGGTGGTCTGCTACAAAATCAACATACACAAACTCACTATATTCCTAGATGCAAACAATGAGGTAGAAGAGAATTTTTAAAGGCAACAATGCCCCCAAAATTAAATACCAGGGTATCAACCTAGAAAAAAAATGTGAAAGACATATACAAAGAAAATAAAAAGCACTGCTAAAAGAAATAAAAGATAGAAGGAAATAAAATTTTCCTTATTTATTCTTTAGGAACATGAACCAAATACTGCTAAAATGGATGTGGAATAAAGGAAAACTCCACAAATAGTCAAAGCAATCCTGAAAAAAAGAGAAGAGAGCAGGTTTCTCTCTCCTGAACTTTAAATCATATTTTATTTATTTATTTATTTATGGCTAGAGCGATAGCACAGCGGTAGGGCGTTCGCCTTACAAGCAGCCAACATGGCCGACCCGAGTTCGATTAATCTGCCCCTCTTGGAGAGCCCGGCAAGCTACCGAGAGTATTCGATATGCCAGACACAGTAACAACAAAGTCTCCAATGGAGACGTTACTGGGCCCGCTCGAGCAAATCGACGATCAACGGGAGGGCCTTTACCTTTTTATTTTTTTTATAATTTATTTATTTATTGAATCACTGTGGGAAAAGTTACAAAGCTTTCAGGTTTAAGTCTCAGTCATGCAAATATCAAATACATTTCCCTTTACCAATACTTATTTTTTACCACGAACCCCAATAAAACCCTACCTCCCACCACTCCCAATGCCTGTGAGGCAGATGAATTCTAGTTAACTTTGACTAGATTCATTGTTTCGATGAAAGATGCACCATTATTATTTAGAGTTTACCCCCCCCACAATCAGACATGCTGAAAAAGTGTTGTGAAATGATTTGCTTTCTACAACTGGGTTCAAGAATTAAATGGTTTTGGATTTCTGCTTTTTTACTTATTAACCCTGGAAGTATTTTTACTAAAAGTCAGATAATTAAGAGATTGGTTTCTGTGCTCTGGAGTCGTGGCCGTGCCGGAGAGCCGCTCGTGGGGGGTGACTGGTGACCTCAGTAGGGCATGAAGGACGAGCCGGAATGCCCCGCTTCCCATGAGGTTTTCGTCGCCCCCAGACCTCCGGCTCATACCTGCTGTCCACAAGGCTCCCATGCGGCCGCCATCTTTCTAAATCATATTTTAAAGCTGTATTAATTAAAACTGTGTGACACTGGGAAAAGGCAGACTCTGATCAATGGAAAAGGATTATCTCCCAGAGATATATTCATAGATATGTTATCAACTTTTCTTTAATGGGAGCTAGGTACATAAAGTATAGCAAAAAAAAAAAGCTTCTTCAACATATGGTGTGGGGAAAACTGGTTAGCCACAAGTTAAAAAAATAATCTTGATCTTTATCTCACACCATGCATAAAAGTTGATTCAAATGGAATGAAGACCTTGATGCTAGACTCAAATGCATAAAATACATCAAGGGAAACAGAGCTCTTCATGATACTGACTTCAAGGGTATCTTCAATGATTCTACTTCGTTGATGAATGAATCAAAAAGGAGAAAAATAAACAAATGGGGCTACTAAGTCAAACTCAAAAGTTTGTCTTGAGAAAGTATTGATAGCTAGAATTAAAAAGACACCCTATTCATTGGGAAAAAAATATTTACTTACCACAAGTCTGACAAGAACTAATGTTAAAACACTCATAAAACTTAACAGAAACAACAACAAACAAAAAGCACCATCAAAATTTTGGGGTAGAAGCTGAATAAACACTTCCTCAAATAAGAGAAACATATCTAACAGGTATGTGGGGAAGTGCTCTTCATCACTTATCATCAGGGAAATGCAAATCAAAAAGATAATGAGATATTTCACACCGGTGAGAATGCATATATCAAAAAGACTGGATTATTTCAAGTAGTATAATGTCCTCAAGTTTCATCTGAGTTACAACAAATGGAAGAATTTTCTTCTTTCTCCTGGTTGAGTAATATTCCACTTCAGAAATGTATCAATATAGGTATTGATATGTGTGTATTTATATGTCACTTCTTTATTTAAGCAGACAGGCGCTGAAGATTTTTCCCCCAATTTTGCCTACTGTGAATAATGCTTCAATAACAAGTGAGTGTATATATCTCATTGATATACTTCTGTCACTTTATATCTAGGCCTAAAAATGAAATTACTGAATCATACAGTTGCTCTATTTTTAAGTTTCTGAGGAATCTCAAAGCTGCTTACCATCGTGATTGCACTCATTTACTTTCCTGCCAACAGTGCACAAGCATTCCCTTAAATCCACATCCTTACCAATATTTGTTATCTGATATATTATTGTTGTTGCTGTTGTTGTTTTGTTACAGCAGGAGTCAAAATCAGGGTGTCATTCATGCAAAGCATCTGTTCTAACTCTGAGCCATATCCCTGGCCCTAGCTCTCATCTTTTTGATGACTAAGAGATTAACTATCAGCTGTAAGGCGCTAGCTCCTTGTGGCTTTGGTTTGCATTTCCCGAATCACCGGGCATGTTGAGTCCCTTTCCGTGTATTTGCTGGAATCTGTGTCTCTTCTTTGACAAATCGTCTTTTTAGCACTTTTGTCCATTAAAGGATGCTTTTTGTCCTGGTAGTGCCAACGATGGAACCTTCACACATGCAAGACAGAGATCCAACCACTGAACCACATCCCCTGTGCTCTGGGGTCTGTGCCTTAAGCTGTGGTCAGGAAGTCCAGGGTCTAGAGATTCTCAGTCACTCTTGGCCAACCACAGGTCCGAGGAGGTAGGGCTGCTGGGAAGCACCCACGGTCCACCAGTTGTGTTTCAGAGCCTCCTGGATTACACCAAGCTGTGCTTAGGGGACATGTGCCACTTGGGATAGAAGTGGAGGTCACCTCCTGCAAGGGCTGCCCCTTAAGCCCTGGACCATATCTTTGGCCCTCTGTCCATTTTAAAATGTGATTGTTCGAATGTTTAGCTACTGAGTTGTATGTGTTTTGAGCAGATTGATAATTTGCAATGATTTTCTCCGATTTAGTAGGCTGCTTCACCTTTTGTTGCCAGCTCTCTTTACCTAGCACACCTTTGAGTTTGATATCAGTACATTCGCTTTACGCTGGAGTTTGTTCTCTTCATGTGACAATCTGTTCATTCTTAGACCGAGGATGCCACCTTCTCCTTGGATCATCTCGGTCACTACTGGATAGTCCTGAGAATCACCAGGAATAGTCCTGAGAAACGGCCCATCACTCCCTTCTCTGAAGCATCTGAAAAGACAACCACAAGGGCTAAAAAGTTTGCCTCGTGGTTTTAAAAATCACAGTGTAAAGACAAGGTCCAAAGGGAACTGCCTTGCTTTCAATAGCTACTATTTCAATTCATGAGATTACACACACTTGATCTGAGCCTGCATTTCAAGTATCATTCATTGCTCAACAGGAGCTGGAGAAACAGTTAGGTTTTACTTAATTACACCCACTTTGGGAGAAGACAAAAAGTTTTCACTGTGTGTCTTTATTTTTTTAATTTTTTTTAATTTAGTCATCTTGAAATTCAAAATTTTTTCATGATTGGCCTTCATACTATGTTTCAACACTGATCCCTTCACCAGTGTCCACTTCTTGCCACCATGGTACTCTTCCATTTCATCCCCATCTGTTTTTACAAGAGGTGGAGATATATATATATATATATATATATATATATATATATATATATATTTGCTCGAGCGGGCCCAGTAACATCTCCATTGGAGACTTTGTTGTTACTGTGTTTGGCATATCAAATACGTCACGTGGAGCTTGCCAGGCTCTGCCGTGCGGGTGAGATACTCTCAGTAGCTTGCCGGGCTCTCCGAGAGGGGTGGAGGAATCGAACTCGGGTCGGCCTTGTTGGCTGCGTGCAAGGCAAACGCCCTACCCGCTGTGCTATATTTGCTGTGTAACTGAGATTATTTACAATCTAGCTCTATATGATCCACAACATAGTACTCTTTCCACCAAGGAGACAGCCCCATGGGATTTCTTCTGCCATGGGAGCATTCTGCCATTGTTCTTAGGGAGTTTATTCTTTTACTGATACAAAGGACCCCTGTCTCACTCACTCACACACACACACACACACACACACACACACACACACACACACACACCTTCTCATCTCCATTCTGCCTCTGAATTCAAGACTCTGCATTCATCTTTGTTGCGTTCCTTTTACCAGGTGCTACCTAATGTAGCAGCTAGCCAAGATTTTTGCCCATTCTATACTGGCATGCCAATCATTGTCTAGTGCTCCCCACAGCTGAGATAGGACAATGGTGCTCCTTCCCTTTCACTGAGGGTAGGCCCTGTCTAGGAAATCAACGAGTAGCTTGTAATCTGCCAGTCAACTTGACCTGAGATCTGACTACTCTAAAGAAATCCTACAGCCAAGATTTCCTACTTGGAGCATCTAATTCCTCACTACCCCATCCTCTCCCCCCACCAGCAGTAAGGCACCACCACAAATTCAGTGAAAATGGAGGAAAGCCTATTTCTCTCTAGTCTTCAACCCCAGGTCCTATGTATTAGCAAATCTCATCCACTAAATTTCTAAAACATGTGCCAAATCCATCACAGTTCTACTCTCACTACCTAGTCTCAATTATCTTCGCTCCCCTCTCCAATCTGGGCCACTGAAGATTCTCCTATCTAGTCTTCTTGCATCTGCTCTTGTTCCCTCCAGTGCTTTCTCCATAAGGAAACCATGGAGATCACCCACCAGAAATAGCATCAGATCATGCCACTCTCCTGCTTAAAACCCTTCCCCATGGACCAGAGTGAAGCCTACCCAGGTTTGATCCACAGCACCCCATCTGGTCCCTGAGCCCCACCAAGAGTCATCCCCGAATGTAAAGTCAGGAGTAAGCCCTGAGCACTGTCAGGTGTGGCCCTCAAACAGCAACAACAACAAAACAAGTAGAATAAAATAAAATAAAACCCTTCCCTAGCAGAATATAGGTTCCATGAGATCTAGAACTTATATTCTTCAACTCTGCATCCTAGTGCCAACAGGCTAGGGACCCACAAACATCACCCGCACAAATAATAAGTAATAAAATTCACTGAAAACATTAGGAATCTTCTATTTTTTAAATGCCCTCAGTTATTTTGGGGCTTTTCTTTTAATGCTAACATTGTGGTTGGTCTTCTCTTGTTTCTGAGATGTCAAAATGCCTAGACTCCAAGCAATTTATTCCTCCCCTTCCCTCCAGTCAGCAGAGACAACATAAAAGGAATTTGTGACTTACACGCACAGATGCGTCGCACTTCAGTTTTGTGGACTGAGAATAGATGAGAGATTATGCTGATTGAACTGGACATTTTCCATTTTTATCACTTCAATTATAAACATAAACTATTGGGGGTAAAATCAAATGGAAATCTGCCTATCAATTTCACAATTAGCATCTCATTTCAAGAGCCCAATCAACTCAGATGAGGGCCAGTGACCTTAATCTTGCCCCAAATACAGAGCTTGATTCTTCGTATTAGTTGAAATATCCCCAAACTGTGAAATATTTGGGTTAACCCCATGTTTGCATCTATGACACTACGGCCATATTTAAATAAGTCAAGGGATTTTTGTGACCCTCGTGTTCCGCTTTTAGGTACTCAAGTGAGAAGCTTAAAACTGCGTAAATCGAGTAGGAGATTTACATAAGACCTTTACTTCCATTTATTTTTCGTAGACTGTGAAAAGAGGTATGATTTGGAGGTGACTTATTTTGCCGCCAATTAGCTGAAAACTAACCCAAGAGGAGAATAACTTCCCCAAATAAGAGCTGTTAATTTTAATCATAAGAGTCTATTAAAAATCAGGGGAGGGAACATTATTTGTAATATAGGAAGAGAAAAAATAGCATTTTAAAAAGAAAAGAAACAGGACTGATTCGATCCCTGGCACTGCATATGTCCCCGAGCACAGCCGGGAGTGATCCCTGAGCACAGAAGCAGGAGTAAGGCTTGAGCATTGGCAAGTATGGCACCCAAACCAAAAGATAAAAGGAGAGAAGCAGACTAATTTGACCTGGCAAACAACACAGCCACAGAATATCAATATTCCTGCATATATTAGAACACGATTGGGACAAACTCTGCAAAATTAACCTCTTCTCCCAGAAGACTAAATGTTCTACCTAGGAAAACATGGGAGAAGCAAGCACAGGTATCAATCACCATTAAAAGTGGAAAGACTGGAGGCCAGAAAGATTGTTCAGCACTTACCTTGGCACATGGCCAACAGGAGTTTGATCTGTGGCACCACATCTTGTCCCCTGAACACCATCATGAGTGATCCCTGAGAGCAGTGCCAGGGGTAAGCCCTGAACACCGACAAGCATGGCCCAAAAACAAAACAAAAAACCTGAGAACACCAGTTACTACTGGGGTTTGTTACCAGTTCTGTGGACAACTTTACTCTCAAGGTGCACAAGATACAAAAACCACCCCTAAAATATTTCAAGGTCACCAAGATGGTCCATTATACCCACCTGACTCCATAGATTAATGCCTTGAGTAGCTCCATCTGAGTTCTTGCCGAAGTGATTGACTTTTCTTCAAATTGCCCGCACTGGAATTTGGCTCTTTAGGGTCTGTAGGGCTCTAACTATTAAGCTGCAAAAAACAGAAACCAGTGTAAACTGAGTAGAGGCAGAAATGTGAAATCATAAAAAAATATGTAGGACTTTTTATCAGAACCCAAGGACACAAATACCACCAGACATCAAGAAAGGCCTCGTTCTATGTCTCACTTCCAATCATTCAGACTATCTGCTTCTCAAAAGGGACCCTCATTCACTGCTGTTGGGTATGTCAACCTTTTTGGAAGGCAATATGGACATTCCTCAAAAAGCCAGCAAATGAGCTGCCATATGACCCAGCAATTCCACTCCTTGGAATATACCCCAAGGGCCCAAAAGCACAATGTAGAAAAGACATCTTCACTCCTATGCTCACTGAAGCACTATTCACAGTAGCCAAAATTGGAAACAACCCCAGTGCCCAAGAACAAGTGACTGGATATAGAAGCGAGGGCACAAGTGCACAACAGAATTCTACTCGGCCATAAGAAAAGATGGTAAAGGTAAAGGTAAAGGCCCTCCCGTTGATCTTCGATTTGCTCGAGCGGGCCCAGTAACGTCTCCATTGGAGACTTTGTTGTTACTGAGTCTGGCATATCGAATACTCTCAGTAGCTTGCCGGGCTCTCCGAGAGGGGCGGAGGAATCGAACTCGGGTCGGCCATGTTGGCCGCTTGTAAGGCGAACGCCCTACCCGCTGTGCTATCGAGATGAAGTCATGCAATTTGCTGATACATGGATGGATCTCGACAGTATCGTGCTGAGTTAAGTTAGTCAGAGAGAGAGGGACAGACACAGAATGATCTTCTCTTATGTGGGGGATTTTGAAAAATCAGCTTAGTGGAAAAAATTAATGCGCTAAGGGAACAGAAATGAAGAACAGGAGAACTTCACAGTAGGAAACTTGCCACTGGGGTGAGGGTGGGGATACACAGCAGGGAAGGGAACAATAAGACAAAGGTAGAGGGGGGAAATGCGTGCCATGGGGACAGCCTGGGGTGCAGGAGGGAAACTGGAGATACTGGTGGAGGTAAGTGTTAGACACTGGTAACGGGACTGATGTTGGAATATTGCACACCTGAAAATAATGATGAAAAACTTTGTACCTCTGTAATTCACAGTGATTCAACAAAAATAAATAAATTTTAAAATAAATTTTTCAAAAGCTACCTCTCTGTTCACAAAGCAGAAGGAAAGATTCCCAAGTTCCCACCCAGCCTATGCTAGAGGGCCACCCCGAACTCTGCTAGAATCTTAGCATCTCAAATTCTGAGGAGAAAGAATCTGAAGTACCTAATGTCACTCTCTTATCATTCTCACACATCCAGTCATAACTGAGAAAGGCAGGTCACCCTGTAGCCAAGGATGAGAGGGGCAACTCAGAAAAATCACAAGGACTGGAACAGATTCCCCCTAGAATGTATCTTGTAAAGAACTTAATCATCACAGAGAAAATGGAACTAACCAACCCCTCAGATCCAGGCTCATGGCAAATGGTTCCAATGTACTTCTGGCCAGACTGTCTCCTAAGAGTGATTGACTAGCACTCAATAGAGAGTGATATCCCTTAGTCATACAACATTCTGAGGGAGGATTCCTGGTCATACTCTCTGAAAGTACTCTGCATTCATCTTTTTCACACTGATTATTCAATTTGTAATTCTACCTTTATCATAAACTTGCTTAATGATCATCTTTCTCCACCACTGGACCTAAACTCCTACGAGTTTAGGTATCATATTGGTTTTACTCACAATCATATTACTGGCACCATGCCTGGTACATAGTAGTCACTTGTTAAAGAGGTTTTTTTAAATAAATGAAGAGGAGTTGTTCATTCATTGACTAACCGAAGGGCAGGGGAGTAGTCTCAGAAAATTGGGTACACAAGTTGAGTCATTTCTTTTAATTTGTAAATTGCTAAGGTAACATTCATTTTTAGTGATTTGAGTTTTAACAGACAAGAGTCTTTTATGAGAACCAGCAGGGAGACGATTACTGGAAGAGAGACAACAGGCACCAGGGCCCAGAGGTACAGAAGACAAACAAATACTACAGAGACTGTGAGAGCGTGGCAGAGATCTGGCTAGGAAGGGAATGGTGAGGCCCTCACGTGGATGGCCTTGTTTAAGAGACTGGAGGAGACAGAACTTGATTAATATTGCCCGCTTTGAGGCAAATCGATGTGGCAGGAATTGGGGGCAAGGTCAGACGTGTGGAGATTAGGAAGGGAAATTAGGAAAATGAGGAAAATTAGGAAGTTTTTGTGATCATCCAAAAGAGAAAAGAACTTGCAGGAATAAAAAAAGGAAAAGATTTTGCGGGGCTACAAAGGAAGAAAGAACTAGTGGCAGTTAAAGAAACACACTGCTTTCTTCTTTTTTGTGGTTCTTATTCCTGGCTACCAGGGCTTGTGTGGTCCCTGAAAACACTAAATAAAGAATGATTGACTGATGACCCCTCACCAATAAGGAGAATAGTAGGCTGGGCTGAGCACCCATCAATATCCTTTAAGATTTTCATAGAACCTTGCTGCTCATATCTTGCCTTCAAAAGTGCTTACAGTTCTTTATCATCATTTAAGTCCACATCCCACCCCACCCTCCCTCACCAGCACAAGCCAGGCTCATTGTACTACCTGATTCATCTGGTTCATTGCCTCTCCCCCCAATTTTATGGAGATTTAATTGGCAGATAGCAATGTGTAACTTTAAGGTGTACAGCATAATGGCTTCATTTACACTTCCTGTGAAATGATTACACGCTACATGCAGTCAACAGCCATCATCACACAGAAATACAAAAAAGGGGTAAGATGCTCTTTTCCTCGTGATGCAGGATCTGTCCTCTGAAGACCTTTCAAATATATCCTAAAGGGCCAAAGCAATAGTGTAGGGGTTTGCCTTGCATCCTGCCAACCTAGGCTGAATCCTCATATGGTCCCCTGAGTACCGCCAAGAGTAAGACCTGATCCTGGAGACAGGAGTGATCCCTGAGCAAGGCGACATGAGTGATCCCTGAGTGACAGCATGGCATCATGGTACATGACATCCCAGTCACTGCAGGTTGTACCTTTGGCCCCATCACACAATTCCTCACTCGCTCTCCCTACTTCTGCCAACTGCAAATCTGGTCTGTTTCTAAGTTTGTTCTTGTTTGGTTTTGGAGTCTTGGCTCTTAGTATTCCACATATGATAAGGGATGGATTATTCTGTTACATACTTAACTTAGCACAATGCCCTCAAGTTCCATCCATGTTGTCACAAAGAGTAGGGTTTTTTTAAATATATATAAATCCTTGTTTAATGGTCTTAAAACTAGGGGAGGCAGAGAATATCCCTTTGTGTGTCTCAGAATCACCTGTTGGAGGCCTAGTGCTGTGAAATATTGGTAATGAACACCTCTCATTTGAGCAATGAGTTATTGAAAGAGTATCAGCCCTCACAGTCATTAAACACTGTACCTCATAAATGTACTGATCTGAACATCTTCTGTCTTGACTTTTTGTGGCTGTTAGCACTTTTGCTCCTGGAGAAAATATAGCAAGCTCATTTTTTCTACCATTCAATGTATTAAATTAAGAACCTCTATTCATGGACCAAAACTTAGAGGTGAAAAATCAAATCCTTGCAGCCAAGACCAAATATCACTAATCTTCATTTTGTATGTTAGGACTTTTAAAAATAGTGACTTTGAAATTCACTGGAAACTCAGGGATGTATGGTATTCTTTTCAGCACTATCTTAATTTGTCTTCACTGCCATAACAAAACACCACAGACTGGGTGTTCATAAACAACAGAACTTGGATTCTCACAGTTCTGGAGGCTGCAAAGCCCCATCAAGGTGTCAGGGTGGTGTTCTGTGGAGGCCATTGTCCTGATCTCAACCAGTGCCTTCTCACTATGCCCTCACAAGGGACCAGTGAAGGGGAGGCTCTTCACTAGTACAGGTGGTATGGCCACCGTGACTTAATCATAACTCCCAACCCCAAAGGTCCTATTACTTAACACCACTTCATAAACAGTTAGGATCTTAACCTATGTGTTTGGGGGAGATGGGATACAAACGTTGAGACCACAGCAGAGGACAGAGTCTCCAAAGAGTTAGAATGCATGAAGCTGTCGGCCTGAGTTTCATCTCAGAGGCAAGATGCTTTCTACTTCCTCTTTGTCTGAGTTTCAGAAGAAAGAGAGAAGGGGTCTAGGGAACCTCATGCAAGAAGTGACCTTTGAGATCTGTAGCCCTGGAGGCTGGAAGTCACAATCAGCAAGAGAGGAGAGGCCTGGAGTTAGGTTGGTGCCCATGGGAGAAGGGGTAGACAGTGGAGACAATCCTCTTACTACCCTCTGGACCACGGGCAGCTGATGGGGACACAGGACTCAAATACAAGCCATTGATTCTTCCCCTTTGCTAGCATTTGCAATGGCCATCCTTTTCTTTGGCCCAACCCCAGCCCTCAGCCCCAAGAGTTCCTTGACATTGACAACTCAGAAATGGAGTATGGTGGCATGCATTTGCAATAACAAAAATCACAATCACAATTACAACCATCCTGTTATTCGTCGATTGCCTCGAGCAGGCCCCTGTAACGTCTCTTCGTCCTAGCCCTGATATTTTTTTAGAAAGTGCCATATATTCAAGGCTCTTTCAGAGTTAGGAGAATGAGCCCTTTCATTGTTACTGGTATTTGGCATATTGGGTACACCACTGGGAGTTTGCCAGACTCTGTTGTGTGGGCACGTTACATTCCGTAGCCTGCCAGTTTGTCTAAAGTAGGAATGAGATGATAAGATGTCATGCGGCCGCAAATGCAGCCATGCGCTTCCGGGAGCTGGGTTTTATAGTCTCTGAATCTTGGCCGTTGATGGGATTACACTATATAACAAAATAGTCTTGTATAATCCTATCTTCTTTTTGTTGGTTTGTTTTGGGGTCCTGAGAGTATCTTGCCCGCACAGCAAAGCCTGGCAAGCTACCTGTGATGTATTCAATATGGCAAACACAGTAATGATAAAATCTCACGATGGAGACATTACTAGGCCCGCTCAAGAAAATTGATGAACAATGGGAGGACAGTGATACAGTTTTGGGGCCAGTGGTGCTCAGGATTTTCTCCTGGCAGTGCTCAGGAGACCATACATAGTGTTGGGGATCAAACTGGAGTCAGCCACATACAAGGCAAGTATCTTACCCCTGTTCTCTCTCCAGCCTCTAACTGTATGTTTCTTACTTGAGTTTTCCCATGCACAGGTATACCCTATCACCCTGCCATCTCTGGGAGTAGAGGGATTTGAGATATCCCTTTCAATAGGACATACTTTCCTAAGTTTGGCTCTTTTTCCAAAAGCAAGCACTTCCCTGGTCCTCGGGGAAAAACAACCAGGGTGAAAATTGGTGGGCTTAAGTGGTGGGCTTCCAACCTGCCAAGCCAAGCTGAAATGAATGGGGCCACATCAGGGTCTCCCTTCTTGAGGGTCCCAGCGACAATCTGCTTTCCCAACCCCATGCTGAGTAATGGCGCCCTGGCTCGCCTGGGACCTGTCCCAGCCTCAGAAAAAAAGCCCTGCAACTATTTTTAGTTGTCAGTGTCCAGTGGATGAAGAAAAGCATTTTCCCGAGCTGGTGGGGGCGGAGAGGGCCCTTCCTCTGGGCAGTCCCACCATCTCCCAGGGACTCTGAGGAGAACTCAGTGCAGTATATAAATAATAGAAGGCTGAGGTTGGGGGCAGAATCGGGAGTTCCTAATGGCCTGACTGGAAGATGAATGAGAGAAGAAATAAGGTGAATGTGAAGTGATCTAATTCTGGATGGTTATTAGAATTATGAGCAAACTGCCCTGGGCTTTTAAGTCAAGCCCTATTGCTGCAGAGTTACTGTTTAGAGATGCACCACAGGAAGGGCCCAGCTTCCCATGCTCCGGCATCCCCGGCTGAAATGTCAAGAACGGTGTCCGGTTTCAAAATGGCCTTAATAACGTTAGTGTCTCCTGCCTGAGCTGGGCAACAAGCCCTTCATCAAGGTGCAAAATGCCAGCATGCAATTTCCGTCTCCCCAGGCCAAAGCCTCCCTAGTTTGTAGGCAGCAGGGGGTGAGGGGTGGAATGGAATCAAGACAACCTAAAAGGGTGTCAAGCCTCAGGCCTGAGACCAGCTGTCAGTGTAATTATGAGGCGGTTCCTCCCCAACACCCCCCCACACACACACACATACATACATATATACACACACATACATACACACAACACACACACATACATATACACAACCCCCTACCCCCCACACACACACATACACACACAAAACACACAACACACACACATTCCTTTGGCATGTGTGGTCCTGAGGTCCAGGGCTGTACATGTGCCAACCATCAGCGCTCAGACCCATCTCCAGCGTCCAAGATAAAGGGGTTCCTGAGAGGCTCCTGGACCCAGGAGGATGGGGTCCCCCATCAAAGATGAGCACATATGTGTGAATTTCCGGTCCCATACCCAGAAACACTGTGACTAGACCTTCTGCGCCTGCCTGCAGGCCTCAGAACCCACCAGGGACAGAGGCAAATGCCTCTAAAGATGTGCGATCACAGCTCAGAGGGGCGGTTCTGAGAAGTCATAGCAAGCGTCCCCGCACTGCAAATTAGAGTTAGACTTACGGGGAGGTGGCAGTAGCGAGAAGGCTACGGGGTTAGGGGGATGAGTGCTGCAGGCCTGAGGAGTGCAGACACAGGGCCATGGGCTGGAAAAGCCCTCAGACACTCAGGAGGAGATAGGAAAGTGGTGAGACTGGTTTTAAATCCTGGCTCCAGCAGCTAAGGGCTGTGTGCCTGTCCATGACTTACCTACCCTTTCAAACACACCAAACAAATGGGCAAGAATCATCCCCACCTAATATCTCAAGGTTGATCTTGGGATTAAGTAAAAACATACACAAAGTGCTTTCTAGGCACAGTAACAGTCCATGATAAATGTCCTATGGCTAAAAGTGCGTTTTGAAGCCAAAATGATGCTTTGGGAATAGTCAAAAAGAGACTGAGTCTCTCCCTGGCTGGTGTAAGTTTTTCATTCACGAGCTCACGCTGATGTCTGACATCCCGACATGAGTCTTCAGAGTCACTTTGCACTGTGCTCACTATCCTGCCTTCTCCCTCAGCCTTCCTGGTGCTCCACATCCTCCCCTCCTCCCTCAGGTCCTGCAGGAACTCTGGCTCTCACGGGCAGATGTTTTGGGCAGCCTGAGTCTCCTCTAAGGGCTCCCGAAAGCAAGTCAGCATTCCAGTCCTTGTCCCCATGGTTCAACTGTGACTCGGGGTTCCCCTGCAGCCGAGGGGCTCTATTCAGGGCCCAGTGGCTCAGAGAACCAAGAGAAGCTGCTGTGTGACGTGATGAGTAGTGTATGGGTGCATGGGAGGACCCAGAAACCAGCCTCCCTCATACCATCTTCTGGTATGAAGTCTCACTTCTCCCTCATTTCATTTTTCAAAGCCCAGGAACCTCTATTTAAGAGTCCAAGACCTACTTTTTTTTTTTATCAACATACTAATAATGACATTGTTTGTTTTTAAGTAGTTTTATTGAGGGGGATATAGAAGGGGCACACCTGGCATTGCTCAGGGGTTACTCCTGGCTCTGCACTCAGGAATCACTCCTGGTGCTGCTCATCCATACGGGATGTCAGGGATCAACCCTGCAGCAGCCACCTGTTAGGCAAGCGCCCTATCCACTGTACTATCTCTCCAGCCGCTAATAATGACAATCTTTGATACCTCTGCAAACCTCTTCTCCAACATCTCGAAGCCTGAGAGGGGCAGGATAAGACTTCAGCGTGATGGTTAGCTCTGAGGACTGGAGCAAAGGAGACTAGAAATAATGACCCCCCCCCCCGCCTCCCCCACACACACACACAAAAGAACATCAGTGAGCCAGTGACCGACACTGTTCCAGCACGGAGCTCCATGTGAACAGAGTTGGGTTCTGGAGAAAGAGGAGAAGAAGCCCCTCCAAAAAGAGAGCTCCTACAGTCCCTCTCCTGAGGACGGTGGACAGGTCCACTCTCCCCCACAAAAGCACTGAGAATGCCCCACATTTGAATCCATTCCCAGCACTCAGCACCACTGTAGATCTGCCTTCAGTTCCAGGTTCCTAATGCATTTCCAAACCACGCACCTTCAAAGCAAATGCAGTCCTCACTCAGCAAATAGACTTTGTTAGCTCTGTAAATAAGACGAGGTGCACCCCAGCCTTAAGGATTTAGCCCTGCGGGGTAATCCTGCTCCTACTCTATTGGTGAGAACCAGTCACATGACTTCACCCAACTTGGGAAAAGACCCTGGCCTGATGATGGTAGATGAGCACCTATCAGCCATATGCAATCAGAAAACTTCCAAACAGTATTTGAGCAAGAGGATTTTTTTTTTTTTGCTTTGACTTTTCTCTGGGGTCCCAGAAGCCACTACTTTTAGAGGGTAGTCCAGAACTCAGAAGCCTGGTGATTATTTTGTTCATTCTGCCCTAAGGAGAAACCAATTTACCTTTCCTGTCAAACCCCAGCCAACCGATGCTGTTCCAACACGGGGCTCCACGGGCACTGCCACCCAGGGGAAGAATCAGCCTCTGGCCTCCTCCACAGCCCACGGTGGGCCCCAAGGGGTGGGCACCAGGGCCTCCAAACACAGGCTGAAACCTCGGTGAAAAATGCCTTCCCTGAGCAATTAGGCCAACACAAACAAATTGGCTGAGGAAATCAAGGCTCCCAGCAGCACAGGGACTTGATCTTGAAGGCAGACATTTGCAGCCTTGTACCTCTTAATCAACGCAATTATGCGGAGGCCTTAGCCGACAGTCCCTCAGCTATAATCTCTGCCCGAACCCCAGATATTGCTCAATTGGTAACTACCTAATTAGAGGCAGAGGAGAGCGGGAGGCTGCCAGCCAGCCACCGAGCTCCTGTTGCAGGGGCTGCGTGCCCCTTCAAAGCTGCCATTCGGAGCAAGCGGGAGGGCATCCTGGGGCCGGCAACTCAGGTAAGGGGGAGCCAGTGGGCCCCCGCTTGTAAATCAGCACCGCGTGTAAACAACGCGCCCTTCCTGCCTCTAATGAGCCCACTTTCCCCGCTGGAAGGAGCTGGCCGTGGCTGGGAGGCCTCAGATGTGGTTCTTCGGAAGCCCGATGCGGGCGAGGGAACCTGTCAGGCTGGCCCTTTCATCTCCCACAAGCGGGGCGCACGCGCGCACACCCACTCCGCCGCCGCCGCTCACCTGGAAAACCCGGTCTTTTACCAGAGTGCTTCTGGAATCAGCTGTCGAGGCGAACCAGATGGTTTGGCTTTTACTCGTCTTGATCAGATTAGCCCGGAAGCGGTGTGGCTTCCTGGAGGCGGAGGGGGTGGGCGCGGGTGGGGCAGGTGTGGGGAGGCGGGGGTGTCAGGATGGAATAGATTATGCAAATATATTCATTTGTAGAAACCCGAATGTTCTTAAGGAAATCATCTGACTAAATTAGGAAAAAATTTGGTTTTGATCAATGAGCGGAGTTAGACCAAACTCGTAAAAATAACCTGCACCGCCTCCCCGACATGCTGCCAACTCCCAGTTCCCTCGATGAGGGTAAAGGGGTCAGCTGAGGACCACTGAATGGGAGAGGCAAGAAGGTGGGAGAGGCAAGAGCCCCCCTCAAACTGCCTTGAAGATTCAGCACAGCACTGGGGGTCGGGGGCCGACTCTTCTAATTCCCCGTATCACCCACCCAGAGATGCCTTTTCTGCTTTCACCCAGGTCCTTTGCAGGACTCAGAACTGACCAGCACCCAAAGCCCCGGTGCTGCCTTCCAGGCCCCTAGTGCCAACGCCAAGTCTGTCCCTGTGGCCTCTTGTACCAGTGTCTCTCTTCCTGCTTTCACATTCTCAGTTGTGCCGGTGTGGTCCTTCCCACATCAGGCTTGCTTTTCACAGGGAAGCCTGCCTATAGCATGTCTCCTCCCCGTCCCCTTGGGGGGGAGTCAGCAGGCCTGGAGACTCTCTGCCACACACTTTGTTTTCATTTATATTACAAGGGGCGAAACCAAGGCTCAGAGAGGTTAAGCAAAGGGCTCCGCTTTACCCAGACAGTAAAGCCAGAAAGAATGGAAACAAAGGGATAGAGTCACAGGCTTTGAATGTGGGAGACCCAGGTTCCAACCCCAACACCTCCAAGAGTAGCTGTCCTGCTCCCCTCCTACTCAGAAAAGAAAAGAGATGTACATAAAGCCTGCCTTGAAGGTGTGGATTAAAACCAGCCCCTTCCTCATTGTTCCCCCAGCCGCCAGCCCCACGCCGTCACACCAGCTGTTCTCTTGCATCCAGAGAAGCCGGAGTGGAGACCAATGTGTTCAATTCTCTCGACAGTAACAGAATGTTCCTGCAGAAACTAAGCAGAGCCTGGGTATGTGCTCCGGGGATCACACACACACACACACACACACACACACACACACACACACACACACACACACACACACCTTTCAAGCAACTAATTTTTATTGCGGATAAAGCGACTGCTAGGGGAAAAGTCCTGAGAAAAAGTCACATTGGGACCACAGCATGCAGGCATCTTTCATCCCCTGTGAGCAGGGCACACACCCACACCACACCACATCTACTCAGAGCATGGAGCAGGGGGTCAGTGGTCCTGGGAGAGTGTCCACCTGGCTAAGAACTGGGACTTGGGGGTCGAGGAGTAGGAAGGAGGGGTGCTTCCGAGTGCCTGCTTCTTCTCCCACCTGCTCTGCACCCAGCTACCAGAAGAGAGAAAACGGCTGTAAGACAGCTTGGGGCTCCCCCACCACCCCTGCCTCAGGGCCCCCCTCAAAAAGACAGAATGCCACACAGGCTTTGCAGCAGAGTGACAGGCACATTCCCAGTGGGTGGGCAGTGACAGTGTTCTCAGGGAAGGGTGAGAACACAGTTTGGGGGAGCACCCTGGAGAGCGGAGTTCTACCCCGCTTCCCCAAGCCATGGGGGTCCTACGGCACAGCCAGTCACACGCTGTGCCACTGAGATATAGAGTAGCTGCCCCCACACTGCCATTAGCAGAGAGCTTGAGGACATCATGGGAACACTCGTGTACCTCTGCAATCTGGAGGTGTCAAAAGAGAGGGTCCGTGTCCCTGTGGCTATGCACACAGAGTCACTGGAGAAACGGATCTAGTTTGCATCCAGAGGCATGAGACCCCAACATTGGGCTATGCATCTACCGCCTCCTGGCTCCCAGGGCAGACCTAGGCCTCACACTTTCGACATACAGGCCTGAATTCATCTCATTGCCTACATTCTGGACTTCCCAGTCTGGTGAAAGTAAAGATTAGGAAACGGATTGTAGTAAGGGCTCTCTGAGGGAGCAACGGCT
Source organism: Sorex fumeus (assembly GCF_029834395.1). NCBI lineage: Eukaryota > Metazoa > Chordata > Mammalia > Eulipotyphla > Soricidae > Sorex > Sorex fumeus. The sequence continues at coordinate 53,596,604 of NW_026606104.1, forward strand.
GTAGGCTGGGGAGTCCAAAGAGAGCTTTCTGAGAAGAGGTGGCCTTTCAGTTGGACCTTGAATGTGAGTAGGGGGTTATGAGGTGACACTGGAGGAAGAGCAAGCAGGGCGGTGAGAGGCCACTTTGCAGTCCTGGCCGAGCTGAACCATGAGTATAGCACCAGGAGTGGTGGGGCAGGAGGGTTCGTGCCAGGGTTTTATCCAAGTTGTTTTTATCCAACTCAGAATCCAAACATGTGATGCTGGCGGCTCATCTTCTCCTTTTGCCTTGGATACCTTGGAACACCCAGGACTGTAGCCAGAGCAAGAGGGAAGGACTTCCCAGCACCCTGTGGGGGAGCCCAGTGCCACGAGGGGAAGATAAGAAGTGAGAACAGGACAGATGTTGCTGCTCTTTCTTCCAAACCTCTCTCAGTGTCCCCTAAGAGAGAAGGCAGCAAGAAGGCATGATAGGTTAGGGGCAGGCGGGGGGGGGGGGGGTGAGTCGGGGGAGGAGAGGTGCACTGCTAGAAGCCACAGGAGCACAGTGGGAAGAGGGGGTCTCAGATCTGACTGAGGGTGCCCTCACCCCAGCCAGTGGTTACTAGTGGCTAAGGGCCCCAAACTAAGGACTGGAGTGTAGCTTTGACCACCACAAGCTTCCAGAACAAAATTTGTGTCCAATATGGTTATTGAAAGAAAAAAGCCATCCTAGCCAACACACAGGCACCAGCCACTACCACCTATCAAAACTCAGCTGTAGGGGCCAAAGTGATAGTATGGCAGGTAGGGTCCTTGCCTTGCCTGCAACCAACCCAGGTTTGATCTCTGTCACCCCAAGATGGCCAGGAGTGATTCCTGAGTGCAGAGTGAGGAGTAAACCCTGAGCACTGAGGAGTGTGGCTCAAAACTGAAATAAAACAAAACCTCCTCAGATAAAGGACCAAATATGATAACCTCTCAGCATGCATCTATATTGCAAACCATAATGCCCAAAAGTAGAGAGAGAGTATGGGGGAAATTGTCTGCCATGGAGGCAGTGGGAAGGTGGGAAATGTGGGGTATACTGGGGAGACTGGTGGTGGAGAATGTGCACTGGTGGAGGGATGTAACTCAAACACGAAAGCTTGCAACTGTATCTCACGGTGACACAAAACACAAAACAAACAAACAAACAAAAAACCTCCTCAGCTCCAGTGTCACCATAACTGCAGCACTAACACGAGTGTCTGTGGGACCCACGTCCCAGGCCAGCACGCCACGCACCACCCCACCTCATCACATGGAAATTGTGGGGTCTGGGACTATTGCTTTGTTTGCTTTCCTGAGAGGAATCAGACCGGCAGCATCTGAGGCTCTTTCCCACGTCTCCTCGACAGATCCACGCAGTCCTCCCAGGTGGAATCCTGCTCCTTCCCCACACCTTCACATTGGATTCTTCCATAGGTCCAAGCCTGCCTCCACTGCTCTCCTCTGGGCCTTTGCCCATGCTGTACCCTCTGCCCAGAACACTGTTCCCAGGGCTCCACCACATCTGTAATCCTTTAGGTCTCTGCTTCAACATCCCAACTCCTAAGAGTGCTTCCCCTTCACCACCTCCCTGAGTCTTAGTCGTGCTCCAGAGCACTTACATTTCCCTGACAGAATTCTTAGCACCCTGTTCTGAACTTCTTTTCATAGCTATCTTCCTTTGGAGACTCAAGCCCCAGGAGGACAGAGACCATGCCTGTCTTACTGAACACCATGCTGAACCCCTACGTGTCTGTTATAATACATCGGATAAACAAAGTCAGAACAGGGACGAGAGAAAGAGGGAGGGAGTTTGCATCTTCTAAGAGCTCTAACTCCTCACTTGTCTGCTGAGCCAACTGAGAAAACTGCCTTCAGAAACACTCACGGGCCAGGGACTACACAGTGACCCCTTCAATCCCCACAACAGCATGAGATGAACGCCATCAGCAGCTCAAGGGTATTCAAGGTCACACAACCAATGAGCATCAGCAATGGGATTTTAATTCAGGTTTGAGTCCAGAGACTGGGCTTATTTTCTTTTTTGATGGGGGATTAGAAGGAACATGACCTCTCAAGCACTGCCTTGGGGTCCTAGGGGCCACTCAGGGGGGTCCTCAGCTAAGTAGGCTGGGTAGTCGAAGGGTATGGTGCCTTTTAGGCCCTGTGGTATCAAGGACCACAAGGACCACCCTAGTGGAGTTCAGAAACCTCCAGAGCCTAACCCAGTGATGCTTGCGAGATCCCAGGGCTACATGGTAATGCTTGGTAATGCTTGGAGAGTCATGTGATGCCAGGGATGGAACCAGGAGCAGCCATGTGCAGGGCATGCACCATATCTCCCTGGCCCAGAGACTGGGCTTTAATCAGTACAGTAGCAGACTGCTTGGGAAGATGCCAAAAGGCCCTATCTCTGTAAGGATCTCCTATAGATAAGACTGAAATTTGTTGTCATTAAATAAGTTGTGAGCTGCATCTCCAATGTTAATTACAGAAAGAGGAAAAAAATATCTTAAAAATCTAAAATCTATTCATATAAAGTGCCAGTCACTCATTCCTAAACCAAATCTCATCATCCGTGACCTGAGCCAGACAAGGCAAGTCAGTCACCACTTGTCAAAAGTATAAGTGAGGAGATAAAATTTAGGGATGGGTGTGACTTCCGGGATCAAAGAGAAAGAAATAAAGGTTTTGCTCTTAAACTGTGTATGCCCATGAGGAGGAAGTGTGTCCCTCCATCCCGGGGGCTGTGCTCAGGGGAAGGGCAAGTCCACCCCTTTGCCCAGGTCCAACCAGTTCTGAATAGAAGAACAGGGATGCTGCCTCTAATTAGGATGGTATTTTCTCTTCCTTCTCAAACACAGGTGCACAGCCAGTCTGAATAAGTGTGTGTTCAGTCGCCCCACCTCTTTGAGCTTTCCCCTTCCCTTTCTGAAGGACTAGAATTAAACTCATTCACTTTATATTTACAGAACCAAGTCTGGGGTGTCTACAGCATGATCCCCAACATGGCTGGGGGAATCTCAGTTTGGTGGGTGAATCCCAACATCCCAATAATTAACACTTTTCCCTTAACGTATGATAGCAGTGATTATTAAATGCAAGATTTTTTTGGTACAACGTGGGAAATGCTGTAAATTAGATAATTATACAATGCTTTTTATCACCAAGTTTTTATCTTGTTCTCCAAAAGAACTCTGTTCAGTTTTATTAGACTGGAGTGTAATGGGTACAGGGGGTCAGGTGTTTGCAGAAACCTGACTCCAGTTCAACCTCTACATAGAGTTTCCAGAGCCCCACAGGAGTGATCCCTACGCACAGCGGCAGGAGTAAGCCCTGAGCACCACCACCAGGTGTGGGCCAAAAAAAAAAAAAAAGCCAAACACACCCCCACCCCAAACCAGACTATGTGTTTTAAATATCACTCGGGCACACTAAAAAAAAAAAACTAGAAACAAAATCAGAAACAAAACTAGAAATAAAGTTAACTGCTCTGTTCTCCAAAACTTGTTCACATTCAGAGCGAGCTCTAAAGGGTCACTAGTTCCCCACACCTTAAGCTGTTCTTTCCTCAAATGGAGGGTCAGCAGGGATACTGCCAGCAACCAAGAAGCTGTGACCACACGCTGACCTGCATCCCTATGTCTACCACCTCTCACCACAGTGCCACAGTGACTGGGACAATGCACCAATCTCTGCAATGTATGTGGAGAAGCATGAGAATTTGGAACAATGGAGTTTGGTAACTGCACTCCAGGGTGATCTGGGCACACAAGACCCGAAAGCTTAGAGAAGTGACTCCATCGGCATTGTGACAGAAATGGTCTTTGAGCAGGACTCAGGATCCTAAAGAGGAATGTGTGGAAAGCCAGGGACAGCCCTCTGGGCTAAAGGAACAGCTTGGATCAGACATGATGGCACGAAGAAGCAAAGTTTGCAAAAGGCAATGATTGGAGGACGGGAGGTAGGGATAATTGCTTATTATTGGGGTCACTCTTGTGGGTACTAGAGGGGTGGAGTGGAGGGTTTGGAGTACCAGGAGTAGAACCCAGAGTCTCACACATACAAGCTCATGCTCTACCACAGAGCCACACTCCGTCCCAATCCTTTGATGAGAACCAGGGAGAGAGCTCAAAGGGCTGGAGCAGCTGCCAGAGACCCAGTTTCATCTCTAGCACCACAGAGACCAACCCCTAAGAATCATGCCAGGAGAAACCCCTGCGCACTGTCAACTATAGCCCTCAGGTCCCCAAAATAGTAATCAATAACTATATGGGGTTGGGGAGACAGAAAGGGCTGGAGCTCACGCTTCACATGCTGGAGTCCTGGGATCCAGCTGCCTCACATTAACAAATTGTGACACTGACCCCACAGTCGGGGCAGCTGAGGGAGCCAGACTGAAGTCCGTAGGCCACAGACCCACAGGAGGACAGAGAGACCATCGCATCATCAGCTGGTTTGAGCTGGGGGTGGGGGTTCTCTAAATGCAGCTTCAAAATGCCCCCACCCTTCTCTGCACTGTTGCCCTGTCCATGGAGAGGTGGAGACTCACTCCCCACCCTCAAACCTCAGAGAACCTGTAATTGTCTTGGACAGTAAAATGCAAACTTTAAGAGAGCAGACAGCCTCTCTCTTCCCTCTGGAGTCAGTAAGGAAGTGCTAGTCAGACCGCGGAGCACCTTGGGACCGGGAGGCAGACAGGTAGCAAGCTCTGGGCTGGGGTGGGGAGCGCCTTCACTGGGCAGAGCCTGCTCACCCCCAGAATCTCATGAGCAAAACCCCCCTTGTCCTTTGAAGCCACGAGGTTTGGTGTGTTTTGATGCACAAAGCAGAAAAGTGGAAGGACGGGAGAGAAAAGATCACAAGGATTGTGCACACAGCGAGGCCTCTGTGCCAGACAGAGGACACCATGCCAGGTCCAGGGGGTCTCTGGGGGTACGAAGGGGGGCGGGGGCTCCCTCCAAGAGCAGCTGCAGACTCGAGGCAAAGCTGAGCCTGTGTGTCCCGGAGACTCAGCAGTGTCAGAAGCCCCAGTTCCTCACCTCTAATGAGACCCGACAAACAGCTGCACACCCTCTCAGGCCCGCGGCTGCAGAGGCTGGGGGGAGAAGGGGGCTGGGCGGGGGCGCAGTGGGGTCGTGGTTCAGTTCCACGGAAATCAGAGCAATTCTGGGTAGGAAGAGCGCACTCTGCTAGGGCTTAAAAGAGGCTTTGCGCAGGAAGAGGGCCCTAGAATCGTTCCTCAAAGACAGCAAAGTTCCCATGGGGAAGCTAGGAGGAGAGTCAAGTGGGAAAGGAGCCCTGCAGATACAAAGGCATGATGGGGGTGGGTACAAGGCATGCTGGAAAAAGGGGTATGGGCAGGGACACGGGACGTGCTGGGAAATCAGGAGAGGAAGGCCAGGGGCTGGGTGAGCAGGTGTGCTCACTCCCAGGGCTTTGCCCTCTTAACTGGGTGCTCAGGCAGGCAGGTGCTGAACTAGGTGCTGAACCTCCACCACACTCAGTAAGGTTTGAACCCTCTTTCATACATTAACATCTTCCTTCTTGGGGCCAGAGAGATAGTTCAGTGGGTAGGGCACTTGCCTTGCATACAGGCCTATCATGGTCCGCCCCCCCAAGTCCCACCAGGAGTAATCCCTGAGCACAGAGCCAGGAGTAAGCCCTGAGTACAGCCGGGTATCGCTAAAACCCAAAAAAAGTAAAACGGAGGAAGAAGAAAAGAAAAGACAAAGTCTGAGACAGTTGTTGCTGAGTGACCCGAGTATGGATGACTTTTATTCTCTTCCCTCTTTTCTGAATTGTTAAAGATGGTCACATTGAACTTGAATAAGAACAGCACAGAGTCTCCTGCTCCCGCACCTGGCTGTCCTCCTCGGAGCCCCTTGTAGGGGGGCGGTTTGAGTTTCCCTCCCCGCCCCGAGCAGAGCCCAAGCAGAGCCCCGGCAGAGCCCCAAACACCTCCGGAACCAGTCACAACCATGCCGAGACCACTCTACACATGCATGAAGGTACCGGCAGAGGAACAAAGGCATGCGGGTCCCAGGTCTAAGATCTCCAAGCTTACTCGGATCGGGGCTGAACATCCTCCACCCAGATCCTCCATCTTCCAGTAGGCAGGGGTCACACCCACCAACTCCCCCCCTCCCCGCCATGTAATCCCATCAACGACCAAGACACAGAGACTATAAAACCCAGCTCCCGGAAGCGTGTGGACACATTTGCAGCCACACGACATCTTATTATCTCATTCTTGCTTTGACGACCTGGCAGGCTACCACGTGGCAGAGTCTGGCAAACTCCCCGTGGTGTACCCAATATGCCAAATACCAGTAAGAATGATGGGTCTCATTCTCCTAACCCTGAAAGAGCCTTGAATGTGGCACTTTTTATAATCTCAGGGCTAGGACGAAGGAGACGTTTACTGGTGCCTGCTCGAGACAATCGCCGAACAACAGGATGATCGTGATTGTGATGATCGTCATATTGAACGTTACTGGGGTTTGAACAGGCTCAAATAATTTTTCCATTCTGGCACCAGACTAACTGAAGAAATTACAAAAGAGGAGGACAGAGATTAGGAGTTCTATTACTGATGCCAGCAGGGGGGTGGGAAGGGGTGCAGAGGTACAGCCAGACAGGATTCCCAGACTTGAACCCCTGAACAAGCCAGACTTCCTCAGGCAGTGAACCGCTATCCCTGTGAGGGAGGCACACAGCTCTGATGTCACCGAGATCAGTGGCAAGTGCCACCACGGTGCTTGCTCCTTCCTAAACAGAGGTTGTCCAAGTTGACTGCTAACCAGTCCAAGGGCCATGGCAAATGTAACTGCTCACCAGCCCGAGGGGCACGCTGGCTCACTCTGTTCTGAAAACAACTGAATGAGGCAATTGGGGAACCTGTGGTTCCCCAAAATTCCCCAAGCCCCTGGGCAAGCTGCTGAAATCAGAGCCTGACATGTAGTGAGGGCCTGTCCTCTTGGCAACTTGAAGGACTGTCTCTGAAGGCACCTCCAGGAACTGTGGGAAGTAAAGGTCTAATGAGAATGCAAGGATTTGAAATCAGTCCCTGAGAGCTCCAATCTGCTGTGATGAGGTCCCTGCTGGTAGGACAGCCACATCCGAAAAGGACGTTTGGTTCTAGTATACAGCACAGCACCATGGGAAATCAACTGGCCCTGGTTCAGACAGTCCCAGATCCCATCATAGGACCCCATGACCTCAGAAAAGTCCTTATCTTTTCTGGGCTTCACTTCTTGCTCCCTCTGAAAAGAGGATGCTGGGCGTGTTGACATGGTACCCCTTCCCCCTTTTTTTCTTGGGTGGGGGAGGTGTTGGGCCTGGAGATGCTCAGGGGTTACTCCTGGCTTTGCACTCAGGAATTACTCCTGGTGGTGCTCAGGGGACCATATGGGATGCTGGGGATTGAACCCAGGTCAGCCAAATGAAAAGCGAATGCTATACTACTGCTCTGCCCACCCCTCCCCCCATCCCAATGTGCTGAGATTCTGGGAGCTTTGAGGCCCTAAGCCCAGGCTGAGAAGCAGACCTGGACTCAAGTGGAGGAGACCCAGGGCTGCCCAGCAGAACATACCCTGGGCCTACACATAGTGGATCTTCATCAGGAAAGAAGTTTGGTTTCAAACACAATATTGGCAGCTGGCAGCCATTCCTGGTCCAATGCCTGTGCTCTCTTTCTAAAATCTCTAGAACTTCCTTTAGCTTCTCTCATCACCAGACCAGGCTTGAATTTCACTCTGACAGAAGATCCAGTCTTCTACAGGCCCCAACTTCAGAGTTCTCATGGGGTCCCCATTTGTTCTTGCCGGCTGCCCACCCTCCAGACTTCAACCTCCTTTATCAGCCTCCACCACGACCACAGGCTAGCAGAGGGCAGCCCTGGGAACAATTCCCTGTAACAAGCACAGGTTCACACAGAGCAGAGCCAGAGACCCTGTGCATCGTCAGGGCTCACGCAAACCCCATGAGGAGACGTAGGTGTCAGCTCTGCTTCTTCCTGGTGGCGATGGCGCGGCTCAAAGTGCTCGTCTCAGACTCTACTCGTGGGGATCCCCGGTGTCCTTGAGAGGAATCAGCCGAACCTAGAGTCCCCACAGGTAGACTGAGTCAGAGTCAAGGACACAATATTTTTAGGACAATCCCTGGAATGTTATCTTGACCTTTCCCCCCAGCTGGTGGGTCCCATATGCTACACCAACAAGCTTTATACTCACACCTCATGCTTCCTCCTGTTTAAGAAAACAACATTGGCGTACTCTCTAGCATCCGACCAGAAATATTTCTGTTAAAATGTCAACAGCATTATCACTTTGTTTTTAAGTGGTGGCATATTCCCTGGTGCTCAAAATCAAGAACCTCAGTGCAGAGTCAGCCTCTTTCATTATACCATTCCCCAGGGTTGAATCAGAAACCAAGTTCCCAAGCGTTAGATGAGGGCCATGCAGACCTTTGTCTAGTGAAAGGGGTTCAAATACCAGCTGGATTTGAGCGGTGATTTCCTGAGGACTTGGAGGTAAGACCCCTATGCCTTGGGGCTCCTGCAGCTTTGTCATCACCACCCCTAAGCAGAGCGGCATACCCCCATTAGTTTTCCTGTGCGCTCTAAATGAACATGCACTGACCCACTTAGCCCTAGGACATGAGGATTTCTGCTCCCACTGACCCGGAGTTCCTTAAAAGCAAGATGCTGATGCTGCGTCCACATCCCTGGCACTGAGGTGCCTAATATCTGTGCTCCTTGGTGGACACAGAGCCTAGAAGAGCCTTCTAGCCTCCCCAACACACCACCAGACGGTTAAGGGCTCATCCATAGAAAGGAGAAAGTCCCACATAAGCAATGAATGCCCTGAAGCAAGCATCATTTCCTCAAAACCAGCACAGTCCGAAGACAAAGCAAAAATCAATAGGTCTGAATGAATGAAAGAAGGAACACAGGAACTGAATGAACTTGGTTAGTCATAACAAACAGACTGGGAATTGAACAAATATACGACTGGGAATCGAATCGCCTGACTGCCAGATTTTTCTGTTTACCTTGTTGCCTCTCCCAGGCCACCCTCCATTGCGTTTTTCATCACTTCTGATCAAAAGTGCAATGACCCTCTCATAGTTGATCCAGAAATCTCTGGGAAATTCACCTAGAATCCCCTTGAGTTGCTCACCCAGAAACCTGGCTCTTCACTTCAGAAAGTAGAACTTTTGGAATACCAGTCAAAGGCATTTTGAGGGCACAGGCGTGAAATCCTGCTGGTGAGGGCAGCTTTTCCTGGGCCGTTGCAAGAGGGTCTCCAGCTGTGAAAAGGAGCATAGAATTAAGACAGCCTTCAGTCCTCACCACCACCTCCAGCCCCTTGTTCCCCGCATAATGGTCACTGGGAGATATTAGCATCTAAATTATTTTAAGGAGATATAATAAGATTCACCCAGCAGGCCATTAATGACGAAAAAGATTATTACTGGAAAAAATCCAAGACTGACTTGGAGCAGAGTTGGTTCGTCGAAATGACCCTTTCCCTGCACCTCAAATGATCCTGGTCCCCAGAGATGAGACAGATTCGAAAAAGTAACTGCCTTGGAACATGCTCACACTTGTGCAAGAGGATCTGAAGAAACGGATCTCTGGAGAGCCAGGGTCAGCAGTGTGTGGCAGCACAATAGATGAGCTGTTCCCTGAATCGTCAGAATCGTCTGTGGCAGGATTTACAGGAAGCATCGCCAGTCTCCATATTTGGCAGGCGTCCAGCCAGAGTTGTCAAGTATTAGATTAATTTTAATCCAATGCAAAAAAACACATTAGTGTAGAGTTGCGATTGAAAGTTGAAACATACAAAAGCCAAGAGTCCTTGACGTGAATCACTCCCAAGCCTGAGCATCACTTCAAGCGTCCATCCAAAAAAGGTGCATTCTTCGGAATATTCCCCTCCCAGCTCTCTGCCACCTTTCGACTCATCCATCTTAGCCAGGTAGATGAGCACTTAGCATTGACCTAGAGGGATGGAGCTATTGATTATTACTTCATAGGTCTTGGTCACACTGGTTTAAGCCCTCTGACATGGCCCTGAAGCATGCCCTGATGGCCTCCAATGCACCTCCGTCCCATTCGCATCTTTTAGTAGTCTCCTAGTTCGTGAGCGACCAACACTGCAGCTCCCGGGGCTACGATGGGCAATCTTCCTACTGCGCTTAGCTTGTACACAGAGCACTGCAAGGGAGTACCCCAAAATATCATGCACCCAAGGCACCCTCTCCTCCAAGCCTCTGTTGATCGAGACAGGGGTGGTAAGGCACCCAGACCCTCTCTGAAAGTTTCGGAGAAGCCCTCATCCTACCTCACTTGATGGATGGGGCTGGGGAAGGAAACATCACCGCACTCTCACAAAGTTCCAGAAAAGCAATGTCTGCATGGTCTCGGGGGTATAGCGAGCTATGGTAGGCCCCCTATGGGCGTCCCTGTGCCAACATTTGTGTTTGCAGCTTCTGAGTCCTCCTGCACTGGCCCAAACTCCAAACCCATCTCAATAACCCAGTGAAACCAAGAACCATGGTGGGAGAAAGACAAAGAAACAAATATACCCCAGGGCAATGACCTTCCTCTCCATTGTACTGGCTACCAGTCTGAGTGGTTCACTCCAGAAAGTCAAAGCTCTGCAGGTCCCCAGACCAGACAGCTCAAGAAAATGGTTGGAGACCATCTCTTGTTCCTTCTAACTCTTGTGGCCTTAGCCCCCAGTCACAGGCAGTTCATTCAAGTTCTCCGACATCATCCTCTTCCCAAGGGGATTTCTATAAAATGTCAATTTTCCATCAGGTTACAAACCCAACAATCCTCCCCGAAACCCAGTTCTGGGTAGCTAGCTGGGTACCACCCCCATGAGTCCAGAATGCTTGGGGCGGATGGTGGGACAGCAGGGCAGGGGGAGCTTGGCAGAAGGCTGGGGGGATGCTGCAATGTGAATGTCACAGAGGAAAGCCAGGCAGCTGTGATGCCCAGGGGCCAGGGTGGAGGGTGGGCTGAGCAGAGCCCTCTGCCCTCCTCCTCAGGAAGAGGGATTTGAGAAACACTAAGTCCCAACTTGGAGGTGGAGGGGGGTGTTGTCTGAAGCCTCTGCTTGATGCCTTAGTGACCAGGGACATGTCTCCAGAGAGACATGCTCAACACACGGCACCCATCCACCCCTCCCCACAGCCCGGAGGTGTGGATTCCACAAATGTTGTTGATTTCTTGGAGGACAGAGTTGCCATTGAGTCTGGAAGAGGGCTGCACTCAGACCTTAACTCCAAAGCTCGTGCTCTTCTTCACTGCACCCTTATCAAAAATGTAAAGTTAACTGCTCTTTAAGCATCAGGTGTTGTAAGCTTTGATTGGATGTTTCCTATTGGCAGAGGATCATACCCAGCAGTGCTTAGGAACTTTTCCCAGCTCGCTGACCAGGGGGTCACTCCCTGAGGTTCTCAGGGGACCATACGCAGGGCAGGTGGAGTAAACCCAACCCCATACATACAAAGCATGTGTTCCGCCTGTTAAATGGCCCTCTCTGGCACTGTATAGTATATTTTCAACCTTAAAATATTAATTCTTCACAACTGCATGGAAGCTCAGGATCATGTTGCCATCCCAAACCATGGCCATAGAAAAGGGTCCTCTTTGTTTCTCTATGGACAGATCCCCACCCCAGTCTAATCCTCCTGCTTCCCTTGTCCACCAGCACACACAACCACTCACTGTGACTATGTCCCCAGCCTTTCCAAATAGGGGTGGGCACAGTGAGACAGTCAGAGTCCCAGGTCGTGGGAGTGACTTCAAGCCTTCTAGAACTTTCTCTGTGCCTCTCCCTATCCCTTTTGGTGAAAGGAGGGTCAAAACAATGAGACCTGCCATATTCATGTCTTACTGCTGATGTAACCATTAGTGGCTGAGATCACATGGATTTATGATTGTGTTACAGAGGTCTGAAAGGAGTCTCATGGGGCTACACTCAAGCCTGGGACAGGGTGGCACTGTGGAGGTACTAGGGGAGAATTTGTTTCCTGATTTTCCAGTTTCTAGCACATTCCTTGCCCCAAGGCCTCTTCTCCACCTTCCAGCCAATAGTGACAGCTGCTCTTCCTCACTGGCTCTTGGGTGCCAATCTCTGCTCTGCCTGTTCACTTAGAAGGACTCTTTTGATTCCAGGGGGCCCAGTGGAGAATCTGAGATCACTTCCCCTTCCCAAGATCATAATTCAACCACAACCGACCTGTTCTCCAGTCACAGTCACAGGGTCTGTGGAACGTGGACATCTCTGGAAACCACTCAACACACCATAGATCCCTCATGACACTGAGTGTATGGATCAGACAGCATGAGGTCTGCAGACCCCGTAAGCCCAGGGACCAACATCTGGTAAGCACCTGGTGTGCTTATCATCTATTGTCATTGCCACATTCCCACCTGGGACCTATCACACACACACACACACACACACACACACACACACACACACACCTGATAGACATGGAGATAGATGTCATTGTCCCCGATACTTCTTCACAGCTTTCCTAATCTGTTGGACACACCTCCACAAATTTCTCAGGTCTGGTTTTTCTCCTTTGAGAAGCCCATGCTCTCTCTTGAACCTATCTTTGCCTCTGACTCTGTCTCTCTCTCTCTCTGTCTCTCTGTCTCTCAACCTTTCTGTCTCTGTCTCTGTCTCTCTTTCTCTGTCTCTGTCTATCTCTGTCTCTCTGTCTCTCTCTCTTTCTAAGAAAATTTCTCTAAATAAAACATAGAAAAACAAATCATTTCAGATCTCTCTGTCTCCTCCAGGAAAGCAGGACTGGCCAGGCATCCAGCAAGCTCTGAGGACAGCTGCAGGGAAGACTGGGGAAGGCGCACACTGGGCCCCACAGCTCTCAGGGAAATGGGCTTGGTACTGGGGTAAAGCCACAGCTCAGTCTACTAGGACAGAGGTGGGAGCCCACACTGGCTATCACGGTTCCCACTGTCAGCCAGGAGCTGAGCTGGAGGAGGGGCTAAGCGGCGTGCCCCCCACTCCTGCTCCCCATTAAGAGGCCGATCTTCTGGGGAATGTTCAGCACAAACAATTAACCCGATGCACAGGAGCCCCGTGGAGCAGGGCAAGAGCCGGGGCTGCGTTGGTTTCTCTGGCTCCGCACAATGTCAGGCTGTCAGCCACTGGCCTGGAAAATTTCTCTTTAGCAACATCACTCTCTTCTCTTGCGAGAACTAGCCCGGGGCAGGGACTTGACACACCTTTGCTCTCCGCACTCCACTAATGCATCTTCATGAGCCAGAAGAGCAAGGATAGGAATTAGGAGCTCAGACTCTTTAACCCTTTCCTCTTGCAATAATAGGGGTGCAGGGCAGGCTGACGCATCAGGGGGTTACAGGGTGGCTTATTCTTGCTCTCCTGTCTCACTGAGGCCACCAATGCAACCAGGCCCTTCAGTGTCCCCTTTCGTTGGGGGCAGAGGTGGCCTGCAAAAATGATTTCCTTCCTGGATTTTGTGCCTTCAACCCTGAGCTCTTTGAAGAGAGGCTATAAAAGCCACCCCTTCCCCCTTCTCCGGCCTCATCTCTCCCCCTGCCCTCCACACATTGACATGCATACACACCAATGGTATGCACAGTCTCTCTCTCTCTCTCTCTCTCTCTCTCTCTCTCTCTCTCTCTCTCTCTCTCACACACACACACGCACACACACATACACACACACACACACACACGCACACATATGCCTTGTGCTCTCACATGTATGCATGGCAGGCTGGTACACATCTGCATGGGCACACACAATGCACACAATGTGTGGGTATATGGGTGTTCACACCCTATGCTTTAGTCCTATTGAATATTTGAGTTTCTAAATACTTGACGCTTTCTCCTCTGACACCTCGACACTGCCCACCTGGCAAGGCCTTCCTCATGCCTTTCTGAAGTCTTTACCCTCAATCCTGTTTCCGCTTCATCGTACGTCAGGATCAGTTAACTTTCTGTATCAGGTATATGGGCCTGTTTGCTCAGGTGCCTGAGCAACAAAAGCCACACACTAATTTGGCTTCCCTTCCTAGTCCCAGTACCGAGCATGGTTCTGTTATGACTATTTGTGAAATGAAGGGTAGGTGGAGAGCTCAGGGATGAGTGGATGGATGAAATGGTGGTGGGTGGATAGATGCATTGATGGTGGATGGATGGATGAATGGATGGATGGATGGATGGGGTTCAGTCATTCTCATCATATGGAGAGATGGTGGATGAATGGATGGTAAATGGATACATGGACAGATAGACAGACAGATGGACAGATGGATGGGTGCCATGAGGGCTGAGTGACCAGAAATAAAACCATTGCTTCACACCCAAGCTTCTCCCCAGGAGACTGAGCCTCCATTCCAAGTCTATCTTGTCCATTGCATGGACAGTCATGATGTTCCTCCAGGACTCTTGGATTATCTTCAGCATAATGAAGTTAAGGGGCACCCCATCATTTGTGATCTCAGTGTACCGCTGTGGTTGCCAGACATCATTCCATCAGGTTGGCATTTAGCAATGCTGCCACTGGACACAAGTGTCCACTGCTGACAGTGTATCAGGAGACATAGCTGGTCCCCACACTGGACCAAGCTGAATCATAACAGGGGCTCCCAGTTATGGAGGAGGAGCTGGGGCCTGGGGACGGACAGTCATGAAACCTGGCTTCTCAGTGCCGGGTTTCAGAGCTGCCAGACCTGCGGGGATCCTACCCTGGGGCAGCACGTCACCAGGGTTTCCCTCTAGGAAGAGGTAAGGGAGGCTCCAAAGCCCGATCACTTGTAAATTTTCCTGTCCTACCCCAACAAAGCCACCTCCCTGCTCCATAGTCCCCAGCTCCGGGACAAGGACATTCAGCCCTGCAGGAACCTGCCTCCTTTCTGCCTCCTACCCTTCTCCATCCCAAGCTTGCTTCTCTCCCCGGGACCCTGCAGGGTGAACAAATGCCAGTCTCCCTGCCATCCTCCCGTCCCTCATAGAGTACAACCATTGCTGGGCTGGCCCTCCCTTCCCATGCCCACCCACACACACACACACAATCCTCCCTGAAAGAGATTCCCCCTCCACTTGCTCTCACTCTCTCCCAGAACACCCGCCCTACCCCTATCCCAGCCCCCATCATCTCAACTGAGGTTTCCTCATTTGAGGGCCCTCACAGTGGCCTCACAGTGCCCAGCACATACTCAGTCCTTTGTACAAAAGTGCATTTGCACAGAAGTACCTTAGTACAAAAGCACTCATCCAAAAGTACTTGTATGAGTACTTCGTACAAAAATACTCATGCATGCCTGTGCTGTGGTGCACAGACCATAAAAACAAGACTGCCGGTCTCCTGCACAATGGACTCCATTCTCAGCAGACCAGCAGGGCCTTCCAAGAGGGATCACAGCTCTGGCCAAGGTGACTTGAAGGGTCACCTCTCCCTTCAAACCGCTGAAGGTCAAGAGCACAAAGGACAACTCCAAGCAGTGCTGTCTCCGTGCCTTTCCTTCCTCACCCCTCTCTCTCTTTCCCCCTTATCAAAATCCTCCCTGCCCTTCAGTGAGCAGAGGCTCACGGGCCCTTGGGTGGCGCTGCCACAATTCCCAGGCTGGAATGAATCATCCAGTTCTCTTCCCCTCCCCACCAGAGCGCCAATACCAGCGCAGAGGCATTTATTTCTTCCAGGTTTGTGGTTTAGGTAATGAGGTGGGGAAATTATTATCTCACAGCTGACACCAGAATTTCTCTTTGGGAGGGAAAGGTTCTTTGGGGAAATGTCTTGAACTCTAGACCACGGCCCTCCCTTGGGGCCAATGATTCTCATCTGTGTTCTTGGCAGGAGTGGGGTGGGGGGTGGGGGTTGTTCCAATGTACCACCTGCTCCCATGGCCCCGGAGAAGATGCATCAATGAAAGGAGAGTTCTAGGGAAAGGCACTCCAGGCAGAGGGAACCCAGGAGCAAGGATATGATGTGATGGGCAGCAGGAGGTGGACAGGGAGCTGTCACTAGCATGCTGTCTTTGAGGGACACAGGAGTCTGCTTCTGGCCTCCTGCAGTCCCGGTCATGTGTATGTGGTTTGTCTGGACTCTCAGGAGGTTTGTGGACCTGGAGGCAGCAGCTTCGTCACTGAAATCACCTGAGGAGGGAGCTAGTCATTATCGGACCCCCAGTTCAGAATGGTGAATTGACACCAAGAACAAAGGTGACAAAAGTAAAAATAAACCTATGAAATGACACCAAACTGAAGACTTCTGCTCAGCAAAGGAAACCATCAACAAATGGGAAGCTAACGAGTGAGTGGGAGAAAATACCTGCAAATCCCATATCTGATGACCGCTTAAGGGACAAAATATCAGGGCTGGAGTGATAGCACAGCGGGTAGGGTGTTTACCTTGCACGCAGCCAACCCGGGTTCGATTCCCAGCATCCCATATGGTCCACTGAGCACTGCCAGGAGTAATTCCTGAGGGCATGAGCCAGGAGTAACCCCTATGAACTGCTGGGTGTGACCCAAAAAGCAAAAAAAAAAAAGAGAGACAAGAGACAAAATATCTAGCTCTCTTCATACAATTTTGAAACGGGCAGAGGAGTAGCCAGAGAGATAGCACAGGGGGTAGTGTGCTTGCCTTGCATACAGCCAACCTGGCACCACATACAATCCCCTAAACCCAACCAGGAGTGATCCCTGAATACAAAAAAAAAAAAAAAAAGAAGTAAGCCCTGAGCACCACCAGGTATGGGGAAGGGAGGAGGGAGGGAGGGAGGGAGGGAGGGAGGGAGGTATGAGGAAACATAAAGGAGGCAACAGCCAGGGAGGCAGCCCCGTGGTAGAGCACTTGTATGTGTGAGGTGTTGGTTACACACACACACACACACACACACACACTATTTTTAAAAATAAAAAGAGCACAGACAGGAAGGAACAGGCAATGAAGCTGGGTCAGAGAGAGGAGCCAGGCCTGAGGGAAGGCTACAGTGGGGTCCTGGGCTTAGTTCTAAATGGGATGTGCTGCTTTTTAAAAAACAAAAACACATCATAGCAGATTTAGGAAGAGAAACAGGTAAGAGATGACAAGGGGTAGCAAGGAAGGGGAGAAAAAGGGAAAGTTGTAGAAGCTTCTACGAAAGGATTTTATTTATTTTCCTTATCCACTATAACAAGTTACCACAAACTTTTACTTAAAACAACCCATTGGTGTTTGTCATCTCTTTGCTTTCTTTTTTCTTTTTGTTGAATCACCATAAAAAGTTACAAGGTTGTTCACGGCCAGGTTTCAGTCACACAACGTTCCAACATCTTCTCATTTATGAATCTATACAACAGCCTGATGACTATTGTCCGATCTCCACCACCCAGACAGTGGGATTAAGGCACAGCAGAGAAAGCAGCTCCCCGCATAGAGCACATGTACCCCAGCCGGCAATGAGCAGTGCCCAGTCCTGAACTGAGTCCTCCAAGCATGGGACTGTCACCCGCTCCTCAGGACTCCTCCAGCCGGTCAGCAGGGCACCGGGACTCTTCTGGGGATATCTGCTGAGCTTAGCATACCAGCCCTTGGTGGTTGTCCGAGAGACCCCTCCACAACCTCTCCAGCCAGTCACACACCTGCCATGGGGTCAGTGTTCAGAGCACAGGTAGACATAGCTCAGTGTTCTCCAGACCACCTGCTCCCTGGGGTCACACAGTGAATCAGGGGCAGTGGGGTGGGGTGGGGTGGGGGGAATGGCACGAGGGGCTGATGCGTGCACAACCTGGCTAGTCCCCTCCCAGAATGGACAGTCCTTCCAGGACCAATAGGTCCATGCTGGGCCTAGCCTTCCTATGCCAGACTAAGGTGGCAATGGCTTTCCTGCCTGGCAGGGATCCCACAACTATAAAGCCAGGAGGAAAAGAGGAGTCTGCACCCAGGACTGTTTGTGGTTGTTTGGATGTGAGACTTCATCAGTCTCCAGCACTACAGAGGAAACGAGGGCTGCACAGGCCCTGACCAAGACTTCTGGGGTTCATAACACCCAAAAGGAGAGAGAGAACAAAAGGGAATGCCCTGCCACAGAGGCAGGGTGGGATGGGGGGGATGGGGTGGGAGGGATATTATCCATGGTGGTGGAAAATAGGCACTGGTGGAGGGATGGGTATCTGATCATTATATAATCGAAACCCAAGCACAAAAAATTGTAAATCTACAACTGTACCTCATGGTGTTTCACTAATAAAAATTAAAAAAAAAAAAAAGACTTCCGAGGTTCAAAGCGGGCTCCAATGCTTACAACTGGTGATTCTGGGTAGATGATCTTACTTCTCTGCATCTCAGTTTTCTTATCTGTAAAAAAATAAAATAATGCCAGCGCAAGAATGTTGAGTTCTCCATGTTTGCCACTCAATGCCTCCTTTGCAGACCACAACACCCAAAAGGAGAGAGAGAACAAAAGGGAATGCCCTGCCAAAGAGGCAGGGTGGGATGGGGGGATGGGGGTGGGAGGGATATTATTCATCGTGGTGGAAATGGGCACTGATGGAGGGATGGGTATTTGATCATTGTATAATCGAGACCCAAGCACCAGGAGGATTACTCCATAGCTTAGAGGCCAGCCAGGTGTTCTATGGGAAAGAACAGCTCAGATAGAGAAGGGAGCACCAAATAAAAGGTGTTTGGAGGATCCTCCCAGGAGGGGAGATGCATGTTGAAAGTAGACTATGGACTGAACATGTTTGCCACTCAATGCCTCTTTTGCAGACCACAACACCCAAAAGGAGAGAGAGAACAAAAGGGAATGCCCTGCCACAGAGACAGGGGGGATGGGGGGATGGGGGTGGGAGGGATATTATCCATCGTGGTGGAAATGGGCACTGGTGGAGGGATGGGTGTTTGATCATTGTATAGTCGAGACCCAAGCACAAAAAATTGTAAATCTACAACTATACCTCATGGTGTTTCACTAATAAAAAGAAAAAAATGTAAATAAAAAAGAAGAAGAAGAATGTTGAGTTCTTGGCACCCACCGTGGCCCAATTATTACATCAGTTCAATAGCTAAAAGATACAACCAGGGGATAAAGCAGGCAGTCCAACAGGGATCAATCCCTGGCACTGCATAGGGCCGTGAGCACCAGCAGGAATGACCCATAAGCACAAAGCCAAGACTAGCTCCTGGGCACTGCCAGGTGCTGCCCCCAACCAAAAGGTAAAAAGAAAGACATGATCCCTCTCATCCTGAATCTTAGGCTAACTTATTGACTATGCAGCTTTGGGCAAGCCAAACTTCTCTGCGCCTCAATTTCCTCAGCTATCTGTGGAGTTGATGATCATAATCGCATCTACTTCACTGAGAGACAGTAAGGGTAAAATAACTTCGACTGACTAAATCTCTTAGAACAAGTGCCGAGTACAGGTAAGCACTTTGCAAAGACTATTAATCAATAAACATGTTATCTATATCTGTATGGAAATATTAACAATATTGTTCTGCAACTTCTGATCTTATTCAACACACACAATGCATTTCAGAAGGTATCTTCATCCCAACACTTACACGGAGGGTCCCTCTGTCTCACTGAGCCCATAGGAAGCACGGACTTATTTAACAATCCCCCTGGGTGTGGGTTAAAACTAGGTTGGCCCTAGTTTCGAGATTTCATGAACCACAATGTAATGATAATTCCTGGTCTTGTGAGTTTTTCTCCCGGACAGACCCAGAGTGGGGTGGGCTGCAGGATTTGAGTGTTTTGATTTGTGATGGATGTTACTAAGAGCTACTCTAAATGGTTCAACCAACTCATATCGGTACCCACAGTTCACCAGAGCACTCATCTCCTCAGACTTCCCAGCTCTAGATATTTGACCCAGGTTTGCACATTTCTCTCTGCCAGGGACCAGCCCCCAGTGAACAGAGTTGAAGCAGGGGCACCCGTTGGAAGATTAAGAAAATGAGAAATAAGAGACAAAAGTGTGAGGTCAGGGGGCAACAGTCTCAGAGAGCCTCAACAGTCCTTCTCCTTCAAATCTTTATTGCTTTAAACCAACAATCATTAGAAGAACAAGGACGGCCTTCTGCAGTCAACTGCCTGTCTATGCTAATCACACAGGGCTGGTCTTTCAGATATCAAAGGGTTTCTGCAGAGGACAAACATCTCTAACATGGGCTTATTCCAAGGGTGTTTCCTCAAGACAGAGAGAGAAGGAGCAAACACTGGAGACTTGCCCCGGTGCTTTTCCACTATAGATTCCTGTTGTCTACCCATTCTGCCTTTCTCCTGTCATGACCCTTTGTTTCCAGCGCTATTGTCGATGGGAGTGGGGAGGAAGCACCTTTCCTGTGCTCAGCATCTTCTCCCAGGCATGATCAGCGATCACCTGTGCTGCTGCTCTGTGATCTGCCTCTTTAGAGCTGTGTGTGTCTCTTCTGTGATCGGCTTGTTTTTCGCTTTCATCTTCCCCTGGGTTGGTTGTCTTTCTTATTGATTTGTCGGACTTGCTGATTGATTCGATGTGGGGAATGTGGGAGTGGAGAGAATGATAAGTCACACCTGGGTTTCAGGCCTGACCACAAGTGGAGACCACAGCACCGTTCAGTGTGATGGGAAGAGCAGAGGGGACAGAGCCCAGGGGTTGGACAGCTGCCGCCATACAGAAGACACGTATTGCCGCACTGTGTGCATGTGTGTGTGTGTGTGTGTGTGTGTGTGTGTGTGTGTGTGTGTGTGGCGGGCGGGGGCGGGGGGAGGACTGACCCTAATTGGGCCCCTGGGCTTGGGAGGCCCCAGACCAGCCACGTTAGTGACCATTATTGACAGAAGCACTGAGCAGACAGTGTGAGCCCAACATTGTCTGGAGCAGAGGAAACACAGCAGAGTGGAGAACTCAGGCAAGGCAGATACTCGGATAATCCGCACATGGATAAGCTTGCTTCTCGACTTCACAGGAGCTATATATAAAGACAATAACAGGGGCTGGAGTGATAGTACAGCGGGTAAGGATTTGCCTTGCACGCGGCCGAGCCGGGTTCGAATTCCAGCATTCCACATGATCCCCTGAGCACCGCCAGGAGTGATTCCTGAGTGCAGAGCCAGGAGTAACCCTTGAGCATTGCCAGGTGTGACCCAAAAATTTTAAAAAGTTGAAAAAAAACCCACACAATAGATGCAATAGATGTGGGAGGAGTGGTGGAGTGATAACGCAATGGGCTGGGCATTTGTATTCCACATGACCAACCTGGGGTTTGATCCCCGGCACCACATTTGGTCCCCTGAGCCCTGCTGGGAGGGGCCCCTCCATGCACAGCCAGGAGGGATTCCCGAGCAATGCTAGATTGTAGACAAAGAAACAAAAAAAGAACAAAAAGCAGTAGCACGGTAGCAAGCACAGTTGGGAGGGCCTTGGGTTGTGGTCGGAGGAAGGACTCTGGGGGAGTAACATTGGGTTCTAGCTCTGCTTGATGACAAGGACCCCACAGGGAACTGAAAGAAAAGCTCTCCAAGACCACAGGGAGAGTCACAGCTGGGTTGGACAGGCTCTAGGGGTGATGGCAATGAACGAACCTGCATGGTTGGAATGGAACAAACAGAAGGGGTGGGGGGTGGGGAGCGACCAGAAGACAGAGACAAGGGGAAAAGGCCAGGTCAGGAATGGACCCCTGATGCCATGGCAGAGAGAGTTTAAAGCTTATCCACCAACCCCTTTCCCACACCCCCCAAAAGAAGGGAAATTCGAAGACTCTGGGTTCCCAGTGGGAACAGAGAGGATGGAATCGCTGCCTAGAGAATGGGTTCTTCTGAAGGCTTCTGTGGTCACCTGGTGAGAGATGACGGTGGTCTGGGTGTGGATATGCACAAGGGAGGAGACAAGAATACGGAAGACCATGTTTGGGGTCAGACACAGAACCTGCCTCTGGACATGGAGTGAGCAAAGCCAGCATTCAGAGCTGATGTCTCTTGGGTTGAGCCATAGAACAGCAGTAGGGCGCTCACCTTGCACGCAGCAGACCTGGTTTGACGGCACCCCGTATGTCCCCTGAGCCCTGTCAGGAGTAACCCCTGAGCATCACTGGGCATGACCTAAAAAACAAACAGAAAATTCTCCTTAGTCTTGAAGGGAGCTAATTTCTGGTCCACCATAGCTATGGCCAGATGGCTGAGCTGAGTGTGGGGTTGGGGTGTGGGGTTACTGAGGCCTTTGCATCATCTCCACCCGCTTCCTGGGACAGGCATACAATGCCCAATGGTGCCTCCAAGTTGGATGGCAGGTTCAAAGGGCAGCACCATAGTGGGAGCTGCCTAGGGGAGATCTATCAGTGCAGTTACTATTAAGACCCAAGCACCCCTCCAGTCAGGAAGAACCCAAATAACCTTTCAATAGATTCACTTTCTACTGACAGCAACCAGCATGCCTTTCTGTTGCTCACAATCAGGACCCTTAACCAATACATGAAGATCATGTGACTAGATGAGAGCCACCCCCTCCGCTCCCCAAGGCAACAATGAAAGGAAGGACAGAGGAAAGGATGGAGTCATTCCTGAGCAATGCTAGATTGTAGACAAAGAAACAAAAAAAAAAGAACAAAAAGCAGTAGCACAGTAGCAAGCACAGTTGGGAGGGCCTTGGGTTGTGGTCGGAGGAAGGACTCTGGGGAAGTAACATTGGTCATCGGTCTACAGTATGGACAGAGTAGGGGGCTGCCTGAGTTGCAAACAAGTCCAATATATTCATGTGGGAACCCAACTCTCCAAGGCAAGCGTGTTGTGAGATGGGGCCTGAGGGAAGTGATGTGATTAAGCCCAGGCCATGAGGGTGAGGTTCTTATGATGAAACCAGTGTCCTTGAAAGAGATAGAGAACTGGCTTCTTACTTCCCTCCTTCTCCCTCCCTCCTTCAGCCTCCTCCTCTCTTTCTCCCTCCCCTTCCCCTACCCTCTCCCCTACCCCACCCCAGGGTACTGCAACAAGGCAGCCATCTACAGCCCAAGAGTGAAGCTGCTCACAGCATGCAGAGGCCCAGGACTCTGTGAGCAGTATCTTCCTGCCTGCCGAAACCCTCCTACCTACTCTGCGGCGTTTTGTTAGGAGAATCTGAGCTGAGGCAAAGACCAGAACCTCCAGGCACTCAGGAGAGAAGAAATTTCCAAGATCTTCCATATTACCCCAGCCTGGAGCATTTCCTCCAAGGGTTTCCCTGAGTGTGAGGATTAGGACACAATGAAGAGAGAGAGGGACCATGAGGCACCAGGCAAAGCAACTTCCCCAACAGTCATCTCCAGGGCACATGGGTATCTAGTGCCCCTAAGGGCATCCCTCAGAGCACTATGGCTCTGTCCCAGCACCAGTGGTTTACTCCCCAAGAGTGCCCACGACCATCTCCATCACCCCAGGCCTCACTCCTGTCCCCTGGGCCCCATTCCTCACCACCCCCGAGGCAGTACACGGGGCTATAATGGGGGATTAAGAGCAGGAAGGGGATATCCAGTTGGGGTTCAAGACAAGGTATACTTGGACAAGGCTGCTCTGATTCCCAGAGGCTACAGTTTGAGCACCCCAAGGACAGAGCGGAAGGAGGAGCCCTTCCACCTGCAGACTGTCCTTGACGGAGAAAATCCGGAGCTGCCTGTGGGCCTCATTTCCTGATCATGGGCAGCATTGAAATCACCCAAGAAGCAGATTCCCCAGGATCTGTTTTTCACCAGCCCCCAATCCACCTCCCATTTCTTTGTAAGGCACAGATGGCCAAGCTTTGCCAAAATGATCCAAAGGGGCTTGCTTCTTCTGTGTCCCACCTCCTGCAGGAATGCACTGTGGCCAACTCATCTTTCTATTGAGAAAAAGAAAAGTAGAAAACACAAGAGAAGAAGGGAAAAAGAAAAAAACTTCAAAAATTGTTTCAAATGAAGCTGCAGCTCCAGTGGCTATAACCTTTCACCCCCCAAAAAGCCCCATGGCAGCTTTTAAGTGTCAATCCAAGCAAGGAGGCTGAATTAGCTAACCTTCAGCTTTAAAGAGCCAAGGCAGAAGGTCAGAAGGAAAACCACCGCTCATCCAGGGAAGTTTCTCGGCTTCCTCTACTTGAAAGGGAGCCCGTGTTCAGAGAGGGACCCCACCAAGGGAAGTCACCATGGAAAAGAAAAGAGCTCGGCTGAGCCAGCAAAACCCTTGAAACAGCTTCCCTGGGGCTTAATTTGCTCCCTGGTTGTTTAAATAATTAGAGAGGGTCTTCAGAAAACACATCTGACCCCGCACTCAGGGGCTTAAAAACTTTTCCACAGCTCTCCCAGGGTTCCAAACTGAATACCCCAAAGTGTGATCAGCAGAGAAAGTGGCTGGGGGTGAGTGAAGGGCCACAGCTTGTAAGCACTGTGTTAAACTACATCCGGCGGGCTTCGCTCGTGCATCGAGGGAATGTGTCTTTCAGATCCAGGGCAGAGCAGCCATCCGGACCACAGCGAGGGGACACCTGGGGGACTTCAGGCTGGCCCTTTAGAGCCTTCCACACTGCCCCATAGCTCTGTACCACCCTCTCCCTTGAATAGTCCCAGGGCCCCAGCTGCACTCACAGTGGCCCTCACTAAGCGCTTCCAGCCCATTCCTGTCTCTTTCATCCAGTCCACCCTCAACCTTCTGCTCCCCTTGGAGCCCTTGCCCCAGCCATAGGCCTCTGGGGACCATCCCCTGTTCTCTCTGACCAGAGGGAACTGCTCCCTGTTCCAGCCTCCCCGCACACAGCTCATCGCCCTGCCCTGTCATTAGCCCGAGTCTCTGTTATTAATTGAGAGCTCCAAAAGGGCGGGGAGTGCGAGCCGACTCCGGAAACGTGTGTTGGCAATACTAATAGCTTCCATCTGTCGGCACTTCCTCGGGCCAGGCATTCCTGCGGCGGTGACAGGCGAGAGCACGTGCGCGCCGCACACCCGCACCCATGGGCTAAGCGTGGTTGCTGGCAATCGTCAGCCCCCATCTGCAGCCTATAGACGAGGAAGCCGGGATGCAGGAAAGTGACCTTGTGCCCAGACACCTGACCGGTGAGGGACAGGGTTCCGGAGCAGGGTTCCCCCCTACACCATCAAACTCAGCCTTCAGCTATGCAGGGGTGCTGCCTTCAGGGCTGGCTGGTGCCCCAGGACTCTGACCTCTCACGGTATGTGCATGAGGCAGCTCTTCCCTAGGGGGTTCTCCTGGTGTTGCTGAAACCCAGCAGCTATTCCAGGCCTCTTGTTCAGAAATAGTGTCCCTGGGAAGAAAGAGCCTGGATGGAGGCTCAGAGCACTGTCTACAGCCCTCGTGGGGTGGTTGCTTTACTTCCAAGGTGTCTGCCGCAGGCAAGCATGCAAAGATTCTTGAAAGGAATCCCCCATCTTCCCTGGACCTCAGATTCTTGCCTGTAGCTTCTTCAACTGCCTCTATGCCCACACAGGCCTAGTCTTTCTTTAGGAAGGTGCTTCAGTCTCACCTCCTCCAGGAAGCCCTCCTGATGGAAATCCCCTCTGCTCCCCACTCCAGGCCTGGACCAATGCCCCTCCTGTAGGCCTCAAAGTACTTTATTTCTGCCCCATGATTATTATACTCAATTCACAATTCTATAATTGTTCCATTGTCCCTCTTCCACACCAGTCTATGAACTGATGCGGCAAGCTTGAATCCTGTCACTATCCAGTAAATGCTGCCTGAGTACCTAACATGTGCTAAGGGTGTATAACTGTATAACTGTGAGGTTGTGGGGGCAGGGGGCGGCGGGTGGTGGAGAGACAGTAGAGTGATTTAATGTGCTTGCCTTGCATGCAGCTGACCCCCGTTATATCCCAACAAATATGCATGGTCCCCAGCACAGCTAGAGGTCATTCTTAAGCAGAGTGCCAAGAATAGACCCCTGGGAACTGATGGGCATGACCCCAACTAACAAATAAATCTACCAGAGACCCAGGGAGTGACTCAGGAGCACAAAGCCCTTGCTTACAAGCATGGGACCATAAGTTCACCCCAGCTACCTCCCAAATGCGCTGAGCATAGCCCCAGACCGGGATGCCCAGTCCTGAAGCAGAAGGCATGTGATGTCCAGTCCGTGGTGACCAGGTGTGCTGAAGCTCCACAACTCAAGTGCATAACCCCAGCGAGCACTGAAACTAACAGATGTCTGAGCTCTGTGGCCAGACTGAGCGTGTGCTCAAGCAACAGTTAAAGAGTGCAAGAACAAGGGTGTGAGCACCACAGCCCAGCACAGGCATGACCCCGTCCTCATTTCAGTGAAGGGACAGGGAGGGAGAGCAGTTATATACTTGGACTAGACTTTTGAGCACAAGACACAAGACATGTGTCCCTTGACTGAGGGGCTGTGACAAGGATTTGGGAGCTCAGTGAGGTCATTTCCAGGCTTTGGGGTGGATAGCTGCTCCACTCAGGAGCAGTACCGTATCCTCGTTTGGGGCACAGGGGACATGTGCCCCATATCCAATGAATAAGATGAGTCGTATGCAAGGAAAGGGTCTCCTTAGTTTTTCACCCCCTTCCCCCTGCAATCTGGGGCAACCTTCCAAAGATGCAGTCAGGAACCATGGGACAGAGGGACACTCTCGAGTCACACCATCCAAGAGGCTTGAGTCCTAACGCTCCACTTCCCAGCCATGCTCTAACAGTCCCATCTCACTCGCTCTCTGGGCCTGATTTCCTACATCTGGAGAATGGGATTAAAACTGATGCTGCAGGGCTGGAGGAATAGCACAGCGGGTAGGGCGTTTGCCTTGCACACAGCCAAACTAGGTTTGATTCCCAGCATCCCATGTGGTCCCCTGAGCAACGCCAGGAGTAATTCCTGAGTGCATGGACCAGGAGTAACTCCTGTGCATTGCAGGGTGTGACCCAAAAAGCAAAAAATAATAATAATAATAAAATTTAAAAAAATAAAATAAAACTGCCTCCAAGGCTGGTTGGAATGACGTGAGGTGAGTTCTAGAGAACTGGAAGCAGAGTCATTCCTTCTTAGCCTGTATACCTTTGCTGTGACAAAGCCGCATAGAAGTAGCACCTGCTTTGGAACCCCGTCTCCTCTCCTAATCTCTGAGGGTCCAAAGAGATTCCTTGTTGACCGACATTATGGGCTAAGGGGGTGAGAACAGAGGGATTAAAGGTTCGCTGGCCAGGCACACTAACATCCCTCAACAAAGATGAACTCTTCTGAAGATGAAGATTAGGTCATTGACAGCCTTGAAAAATGCAGGCCCGTGGGCAGCAGGGTGGCCAGGCTCTCTGATTGATAATGGCTAATTGCATATTAAGTCAGGGGAACTTTTAGATAGAACTTTCGTTTTCCCTCTTGGACGATTTTAAGAATCCCCAAAGAAAAAGTTGCTCAGTGACTCAACCAGACGCAAGAAAGAATGATAGACCAGGAGATGGGCCATGAGGATTCTTGTCCAGTTCTGCTAGCCTCTGGCTTATGGACCTTGAACAGGCTCCACTGACCTCAGCCTCTGTGATTACCAAAGTGCCACTAGCTTTGTGGCAGATCCTATGGCAAGGTGGCTGAGATGGCACCTCTACAGGGCTCCGGTTCTGTTTCCACCACTCAGACACTAACCAGCCTTAGTCATCAAAGCCCACCAAGCAAGTCTACAGCTGGTTGTGAGAGTACTGGAGATTAGCACTGAACCTACTTCACAGGATCGACCTACCTCTGTTCTCCTCCCGGCTCTGACAGGGATTAAAGGATAATTACATCCAGTTTAGCTAGTCCCAGCACATGAGCACTCCCTCAGTCAGTGGAAGATGCGACGATGACTTTGCATCAGTAATTCTCCTGGCACATTTGCTGATGGTCAGCCCTGCATTTGACAGAGATGCCTCAATCCTGCCAGAAAGGGACGTCACAGCCCAGAGGACTCTGAGGGGCTCAGGATTCTGTGGCTTTCATTTGACTTCAAAGCTGCTTTGAACCAGGCAAACACCTAATCAAGGCCTCCAGGCTCAGAGTCTCTCTCTCTCTCTCTCTCTCTCTCTCTCTCTCTCTCTCTCTCTCTGCTTTGGGCATGGGCATACTTTGCTGCCTACTGATGCTTCTATTCCCAGCAGGGGCAGATTGCACCTCAAAAAGAAAAAAAGAAAAACCTGCTGTGCCAGTGGTCAGAAGCAAAGCTAAACTGGAGAACTGAACAGACACTGCCCCTCACTATCTATGATCAAGGGCAAGTTTTTTTTATTTTTTCACTATTTTTATTTTATAAAGTAATTCACAATATTTAATTACATTTAATATTCAAACACCAATCCCACCACCATACACCTTCCCACCACCATATTTCAGGTTTTTCAATCCTGTACCCCAATCCCTGCCCCAAAGCTGAACCAAAATGATATAATATTTTCCTCTAAGGTTGGTTGCCTCCTACTGTGAATCTCATCATCAAAAGTGGTTCGGTACTCTTGGAGCATGGGTAGGGTGTGTCCTATGAAGTGTCCAGAAAAACGTTCACTCATGGATGAGGCTCGACCCAAGTGTGTGGAGAGCAGCCATGAGCATGGCAGCAGTTGACTTCTGGAGGTTTTTGGCTGCCAGGGCTGGGTCCCTTGGGGTGGGGAGGGGTCTCACCCACCACCCTCTGGGGCAAAGGGCAAGTTTTTAAAATTTTCTTAAGGAACTTGGATTTACATGACATAAAATGCAATATGTAATGCAATATTGCATTTTAGCATCTAATAGTTTAACACCAAAGCCACCACCAGTGTCAACTTCCCCCCACCAGTGTTCCCATACTCCCTCCCCACCCCCAACCACACCCCATCTCTACCTGTCAACTAGACATGCTCATTACAAAGTTTTGGTGGTTGCAACTTAGATCTCCTGTTTTCAGCTTTGTTGAATCTGTGTTTTGGATATATGGTTACACCACTTACCCACCTTAGCAGTATAACTGGAGCCCGGGTGCATATTCACCCATTATTTCCCATCCTCTTCTTCCCCCTTTGATTTCTTTCCTTATCTGCCCTCCTCTCTTACACTGGGGTCAAGGGTGAGCTAGCCATTCCCCTCTTACTACAGTACATTTCCTCATCCAGTATTCTCGACATCACAGGTGAGGTCATCCTGTGTTTGTCTTTCTTCCTCTAGCTTACTTCACCCAACATGGTATCTTCCATTTCCAGCAAGGTTGCAACAAATTGCATGATTTCATCATTCCTCACAGCTGCATATTGCTCCATTGTGTGAAGATATATACCACATCATAATCCATTCATCTTTCATTGGACACCTAGCTTGGTTCTATATTTTAGATACCCTTTCTGAGAGAGTGTTCTTTTAATGTTCTGGAGGTAGATGCTAACCAAGGGCAAGTTCTTTCCTCCCTCCAAGGCTCGGCCATCTCATTTGTAAGAGGGGGAGTACGTGTAGCAACTGGCTCGTGGGGCTGCTGGTGGGATGGTGGGATTAAGCATGATGGTGCTGTCAAATTCTTAGCATAATATCTACTACTCAGGAAGTACTCGGGAAGAGTATGACATCAATATCACTGGGGGGGGGAACTAGTGGGGACATCAATCAGCAAATCATCTGGTTATTAAGAGATGGTGACTAATCATCAGGTAACCCACCAATGGGAGTTTGCAGCCCTCTGATTAACCTCAGTCAAGCCGAGGCAATGCAACTGGCTTCTAGACACTTCAACACACCAGGCCCCCTCACGTAGTCTTAGTCTCTCTGCGGCCCCACCTCTCCCTACTACTGCCAATCAGACATGGTCCCTCCTTTCTCCGCAAATTTCCTCACTTATCAAAGGTGAGGCTGCAGAGAGGAGGGTCTTTAAATGTCTAAGTCCCTGTCACTTCAGAATGGTGCTGAATTCCTAAGCAATTGTCATATATACACATTCATCTGGTTGCTTAATCGTGTCCCTAATTAAGTCTATCATAGTTATTTAAATTTGTCACCTTTAAGCCTTAGCATAAGTGTGGGGCAGAATAATAGCTTTACCTTTAGCTCTACTCTGCCATGGCCAAGGCTGGAGCGATAGCACAGCGGGTAGGGTGTCTGCCTTGCACGCAGCCAACATGGCCGACCCGAGTTCGATTCCTCTGCCCCTCTTGGAGAGCCCGGCAAGCTACCGAGAGTATTTGATATGCCAGACACAGTAACAACAAAGTCTCCAATGGAGACGTTACTGGGCCCACTCGAGCAAATCGATGATCAACGGGAGGGCCTGCCATGGCCCAAGGTTCAGAAGTGATAGGTGAGTCTTCCTCAACTGGGAAATGAGAATGAGGACAATATCCTCCCAGAACTACTTAAGAGCTCTGTAATCTCTCGAGAATACAAGAGGGAGAGGAATGGTTTTGAGACAGCAAAGAGGAGGCCACTCAGTCCACGCGAAGGGTCTCAGAGCTTGTGTTGCAAGCTAGGAACAGAGGCTGTCTTAGAGAATCTGCATCTGCAGCTGGCAGGGACCACCTCTTACCACCCACCAGGGCGGGGCCACCTGCTAGTAGAGTGAAAACAGTGAAAGGGAAGAGAGAAACCAAAAGTGAGGATGACAGTGCAACCCCAGGTCCCATAATGATCATGGTACATGGTGGGGGGGCGGGAGGGAGGTGCGGCGTGAGTGGGAGGACTTTGGCAGTATCTGTTTAAAAAGAAAAATTAGGAGAGATACTTTCCAAAGCAGTTATCACCTTATGCTGTATTATTCATCATACCCATTTATTAATCCATTGTATGTATGGCATTGCTCAAGTCACAGTAGCCTCTCCATGTGCTAGTTCAATCTCACATTAAATGGTAAACTCCCTCCTGCGTTCCTGGGCCTGGCACAGTGCCTGGATGTTTAGGACCCTGATTGCTCGAACTCAGGCATGTTCTACATGGGGAAATGGAGGGTGGAGACCAGCCCATTGACGGAGCATTAATAAATAAACTCCCATCAGTACAATCTCAACATCTCTCTAGCAAGAACATGAGAGACATAAACCAAACAGGCATGCACAGCTGTTCCTCACACTCACTCTCTCCTGGAGGACACAGGCATATTTAAGTTGGAATGGCCAGGAAAGGAGTTCAGAGACAACACTAACGTAAGTCCTTTCCAGTTATAACCCGCCCTCCTCCTCAACCTGACCACTGAATCCTAATCTGAGCCTTTGGGGTGGAACCATTGGGACCATCTGGGGCACCACTGGGGAGGAGTTTAGTCCCCAGTTACAGGCTAAAGGTACTGTTGGTATCTTGAGTCCTGATAAATTGTCTTTTTATAGAAGAGGGGTGGGGGGGAGAGAGGTTGGGGGAGGGAACACAGATCATTGGTTGAGAGGCAAGCATTTGTACACTCTATGACTTCATTTTCTGGTATCCTGATCATTTAAAAACTTGAAAAAAGAACAGGATGTCTTTTCTTTACCCGCATACCTAATTATCAAGAATACTGAAACTGTTTATATCATTTTAGGGGAATAAGATAAGAAAGCATCTTAAGAGGAAACATGACCCATACTCTAAGAGATGGACATCGTATGCGGGAAAACATTCTGAATGAGATCAATATAAACAGGGTTCATTGTATTTTAAACAGCAGGACTTAAGTAGGCTTTTATTCATAACAGCAATGGACAGTCCTTTAAATTATGCTGAAGCACAGGGGGACAAAAGGAGACAGAGGAGTAAGTGATGGCCCGGAAGCCTTTCTGCAGGATCCTAAATGAAGCAAAATTTAAATGCATATTTTTTTTTCAGAAAGCCAAACAAATTATAAGTAGGAACAATTAGGTGACGACAATCCTCTCGTAAAAATATCTATACTTCTGCTTTCCCATTTATAACAGAGTTAGGTGTCAGAGGTCCTCTGGTTACATGTGGGTTAGTTTAAAGCTGAACTTAAATTTAGGATAAAAATAGTCAGGGAAGAAAAGGGTAGGCAAGGACTAGCTAGAAGTATAACTCATACTGAAGATTACCTGGCTAACTAGCTGTTGCAGATTTTGACCAGGAAACCACCAGGGAATAAAGAGTTCATCCCCAGAAAGAGGGATTCTGAATAGTCAATGAATTCTTCTCCCTTTTAAAGATGCAAATCCCGTTTAGGGAACACTTGTTACTTTATGTTATCTAAAGGCAAGTTCAAGCATGTTTATTTCTTGGAGGTGGGGGAGAGAGAGAGAGCTTTTATACTTTAGTTTGGACTTCTGAGCCCAAGTTTGCAAGTAAATCTCAGCACTATTTTCCAAGGTTCCTGGTTAAAGATTCCGTTTTGATTTTAGTGGAAAGATCAGTAAAATCTACAGCTCAGGCAAGCTCTCACCTCCTCTCCTCCATCTACCTAGAGAACAAACTAGAAGACCTACGTCCCAGGAAGTCCACGACATAATGTGGATACTTCTAATTTACGGATAGAAAACTCTCCAGTTAAAAAACAGGCGAGCCAGTAATCTATTTAAAACCGCGGCTGACATGATAAATGAAACAGAATAAATGTATACAGCGAGTGAGTCTCCTCGGGAACACGGGGGGACCTGTGTGCTTCTGCTGACAGCGACTTTCCCGTCAGTGGCCTGTCTCTCTAGGAGGCAGCTGTCAATCACGGGCCAGCCCGCGCTCCCAGGGGAGTTCATTGTGCCCGCAGACAGTTGTGGAATAACTGCTCCTAGGCGTCGGAGCAGCAGATGGAGTGTATCTGTCAATCATTGTCACTAATTATTAACTTCTGTCACTCAGAGCAAGGCAACATCTCGGCGCCGGATCCGCTGTGATTTGATCTGCCACGCCACCTCGGAGACAGACAGAGCAACCCTTCATTCCGGTCACACTCCCAGCACTTTGCTGGGTCAGCCACGGGGACTCAGTGATGGCACCCCCCCGACTGGTTGGTACACGTGGGTGTGCTGGGGCACGCTTGCTTCCAAGGCACAGTCACCGAGAGGGTCCTCCTCAGGGGGCCCCGACCTGGATGGGCGGGGGTTGGGGGGCACTCTTGCTCATTAATTATTGAGGAAGGACGGTTTTATCTCGGCCGCTGGCAGAAGCAGGGCCAAAGTGTAAGAGCGGACCAATTTGGAGGGTTTTCGTCTCTTCACGCCACCTTGGGACCAGCGATTATCAGCCAAGTTCACATTGATTATATTCTATGATCTTTTCTCAACCCTCTTGATTTTGGAGCTGGAGATGTCAGCCTGAATAATTAATTAAGGCGTCTGCAGCAGGCTCTGCGAACGGGAGCTGCAACCTAAGGGGATATTGCTACCTTGGGCTGAAAGCCTCCTCAGGACAAGCCTGGGAAGGGCTGGGGCACGACTTGCTCAAGGTCACACGGCCCTCCGCATCCACTCTCCAAGGAGGACCATCCCCAGGAACCCACAGAGCCTGGGGGTGCAGTGCCAGTTTCCCTCCACCAGACACCTTTGGGAAGAGGGACAAGTCTGAGTCAGTGTGCCTCAAGATCCAGAGTCAGACTGTCCGGTGACATCACACACATCACTTCACCTCCCTGGTCCCAGATTTCCTGTGTGCAAAAACCAGGGCAATTCCAGAACTTTCTTTATCGTTGTTGTTATTTGGGGACCACACCTGGCTGTGTTCAGGGCTTACTCCTGGCTCTGCACTCAAAAATCATTCCTGGCAGTACTCAGTGCTCAGATGGGATGCCAGGGATCGAACCCTGGTCAGCTGCATGCAAGGCAAGTACCCTCCCTGCTGTACTCTCTCTCCAGCCCTGCAGAGCCTTTCCTGATGGACCATGCTCTGCAGATGGATGCTCTGGAACATTCTGACCCAACCCTGATTAGACACTAAACAAAACTCCGAATTCAAAAATCACAAGCTCACCACTGGCTTCCTGCCCCTACCGGGGAGGCACCCAAAAAGAGAGTATGGCTCTTCCCTCCTCCAAGGAAACCCCCAGATCCACAGTTCCCTTTACAGTGGCAGTGGAATAAAGGTCTCCTGGCAAGTGCCACAGAGCACTCCTCTACTGTGCTGATGGGCCCCCAGGTCAGGAATTCTGACATGGTGGCCGGGACAGTTAATCTTTGCCCCTTAGTCTCTCGGCCCCTGTCTAAAAGTTGGTTCAATGAGGCTCCTCGGGCATCTCT
Organism: Sorex fumeus; assembly: GCF_029834395.1. Lineage (NCBI taxonomy): Eukaryota > Metazoa > Chordata > Mammalia > Eulipotyphla > Soricidae > Sorex > Sorex fumeus. The sequence goes on from NW_026606104.1 coordinate 53,630,666, forward strand.
GTGCATGGGGCTGTGCGCATGAGCAAGGTGATGAGGAGGCTGGTGCCAGCCCCAGGCTCCTGAGGGGCAGGGGAAGAGGGCCGGGAGGGAGAAGGGAGAGAAGCCAACCTCCTAAGTTAGGCAGCTCACGGTCCCCCGAGGCCACACTTCCCCAGCAGCTCCAGGCACTTCGGGGGAGGGTAAACCACCCCCAGTGTAAGAAGATGCTGTGGATGTGCCTGAAGGCCCCAGAACAACCCCATCTCCAAGGAAGGCTCATGGCTCTGACTGCAGAGAGCACGGAATCCAGTGCCCACTTGAAGGCCACACAGAGTCCCTCTGAGCACTGAGTGAGCAAAGCCTTGTGTGTGCTCCCTGGACATTGATGCCCAGCCTCCACACAGTGGGTTTAGTGCAGTCCATGCCTTTTCTTTTTATTTATTTATTCATTGCTCTTTGAGTCACACCCGGCGATGCACAGGGGTTACTCCTGGCTCATGCACTCAGAAATTACCCCTGGCGGTGCTTGGGAGACTCTATGGGATGCCGGGAATCAAACCCGGGTCAGCCACATGCAAGGCAAACACCCTACCCACTGTGCTATTGCTCTAGCCCCTCATGCCTTTTCTTAACGCCATTCCCCCACCATCTCCTTAGGCTAAGGAGCCCCCTCCAATTCTAGCAGGCACCGCTCTCCTCCAGCCCCTGGACCTGGACACTGACCCTGGCCCAGGATCCCCAGAAACAGCAGAGAAGAAAGGGCTGGCAGCATCCCAAAGTGGCCGCCTGGCTGAGTCACATGGCAGGAGCCGCTCTGGCCCAGCCTGAGACTGCGGGCAAGCAGGCTCCAGGACACAGACTCCCGGCCCTGCTCCAGCACACTGGAAGGCTCTGGCCTGCCCTCTGCCTGTGAGCCGCGTGTGTCAGCCAGTAGCTATACGGCCCCTTGTGGCCCCAGAATATTCCAAGGGGGCACAGGTGAAAACTGTAAATGGCCATGGAACAAAAGTAGGAGGCCACCCTTTAGGACAGGAGGGACCACAGGAAGGAAGCAAGGTAAGAAGCAGGACATGAGCAGAAAACGGTTGAGAGACACTGTTCCAAGCAACACAAAGGTCCTTGAGCTCTGCAGTGCTCTGCCCCCATACCTGCGAGCCCTCCAGCGCAGGCCACCAGCCCCGGGGCCTGGTGCAGATAGAGGGTTCTATGGTGCTGGAAATATTCCATCCTCCTCAGTTTCCTGCCACTAGCCATGCACGCAGGTGGAGCCTTGCCCTCCTGACTCACAGTGAAGGCATGGCAGGCTTGTTTTTGGTTCTTCCTTCCCTTCTTGTAGTGGCGGATGTTGTGGTGGTGACTGGGGGGTCACACACACTTGGCCGGGGTGCTGGCAAACTCCCATGGAGGTGTTAGCACACACACTCGTCAGGCTCCCTCTCACTTTGCTCCGGCTGTGGAGCTCTCAAGTGGCACGGTGCTGTTAACACATGCTTGCCTGGGTTCCTGCTCCCATCCACAGTGCTCAGCGCCCCAGTGAAGTCCCCCAGGATGGGGGTGGCATCAGGGGAGTCCCAAGTAGCAGAACCGCAGACACCTCGGGGAGCACGTGTGGGTGCACTCAGGATCAGATCCATAACCTCACGCTTGCAAGGCGGGTGCAGTGTCATCCCCTGGGTCCCCTCCATTTTCATCATTGTTCTACTCAGCTAACTTGAACTTAAATTTAAATAATCCCAACCAGCCCACACAGATGCCACCTTGGGTCTGAGAGCAGCTCTGAGTCAGGGAAAAGACTGGAGGCTCCATGACAGGCCTGGGGGTGATGGGGTCCCCTCAGCTCCTGCAGCCCCTGAGTCCTGACACACTGGGATCTGGGCTGAAAGAAGAGGAAATAAGCAATTCCCAAAGGTGAGGGCAGAGCCCTGGTCTCCTGATTGCACCATTCAATGCAGTCTTTTCTGAAAGTGATGCTCAGGCTGCACCTCCCACTCCACATTGGAGCTGCGTGCTGGGATGCGGCATCAGAACACACAGGCACCTGCCCACACGTGTTCCCAGCACCCCGGCACCTGTTCAGAATGTCAAAAACAGCCCTGGCTGATTTTTGGTCTTAGTTCAGAGAGAACCAACACTCCGGGGCTGCCCAGCCCATGCTGTGGCCACCAGCACATCCCTGTCCCCTGAGGTGGGACTCGAGGCCCCGTTCCACGTCTCACCTTAGGGTGCGGAATTCGCACTTTCCCGTTCTCTTAACCGTGGCCTTTCTCCCCCTCTTTGCTGCAGAACAGAAGGGATTTTGTAAGTGTTTAATTGCTGCTTCCCAAAGGATCAGGGAAGCAAGAGTTTGGGACAGGGCAGGTGGGGGGAGGCCACCAGAAATGTCACCTTCTTGGTGCCATGACCTCAGGGACAGTTTCCCCTGCAGAGGGAGACCCGGAGTTAGACAGGACTTCTGGGATTCTGGCAATGGTTCTCTGAGTGGGCATGACGGTGCCTTTCCTACCCCTGCCTTCAAAAGGCACCAGGAAGAAAAAAAAAAGGCACCAGGAGTCCTTCTGTGCCATCTGCATCTTGGTGGCACCTCCTCTACTTCACAATAGTCTCATTTTTTTTTTTGCTTTTTGGGTCACACCTGGCAATGCACAGGGGTTACTTCTGGCTCTGCACTCAGGAGTTACTCCTGGCGGTGCTCAGGGGACCATATGGGATGCAGGGAATCGAACCCGGGTCGGCCGCGTGCAAGGCAAACGCCCTACCCACTGTGCTATCTCTCCAGCCCCAGAATAGTCTCAAATTTGAGGTGCTGGGCAGAGCTCCTTTGTGGAGCCAGCCATGCTCCGTGCACTGTGCCATACATGCTGAACATTACAAAATACAGACGTGCTTTGTCCCTCCAACAGACTTTTTAGGAGGGCCGAGGGTGGGGGGCAGAGGGATCTGGCTGTTCTGCCTTTCAATGAATGTCTTTCTAGAGAACAGGGAAATGAACTCCCCAACACCAAGCCTGGCCGCTCAGCCCTAGCCCTCGTGCTAGAAGCTTCCAGCACCACCAGCCAGCATCCCTCCATGCTCTCATAACCTCTGACAACTCCAATTGCTAACAATATTTCCGTTGGAGAAACTTTTATAAAATATTACAATCAATTCAATTGCATTAACACATTTGAACCTCTAAGTTCAACACACTGGAAAACACAATACTTCTCTATTACATCAAGTGTCTGGTCAGATATATATCACACAGAACTGAAACCAGAGGCACGGGGGGTGGACTGTTTATCCCAACTTAGCAAAAGGAATTATCTGACAGTTGGAAATGAAAAACTACTAATAAACATTATGGTTTATTGAAAAGTTTAAACAATAAGATTAAGGAAACTTCTGCAATATTAAGAAATGTATATTATCCTACTTTACCTTGCTGGGGGAATTCCTCAAGGATTTATTATTCTGTTATACCACCAAAAAGCCTGTGTTATGTTAAGGGATTCAGCCTTCCTGCCTGCATTCCGCATGAATCTAAAATTAAGAGGCAATCTTTCTTCAGCACATTGTACTTCCCTAAATTAGGTTTGGTTTCCAGAGTAGAATTTGGAAAGCGGTGTTTTTTTCTCCCTATACTGTTGGCCCCTAATAATAAATGCTCTGGAGAAAAGGGCCCCTTTACTCTCATGTTTTTTGTGGGCAGCACTAAAATAAACACACAGGAGGCCAGTGGGGGAGCCACGTGAGAAGGTGACCCCGGGTGGGTACAGAGCTGTGGAGAGGAACCCGGGGTCGGCTGTGGGGAGGCAGCTGGCCTTTGCTCTCCCAGAGACAAAGAGCTGGGCATCAGGGATTTCAGGCTTCCAGAAAGCAGCCTTCCAGATCCTTTTTGATTGTGTGTTCAATGCCCTTGGCCCTCCGTGAAGTCTTGCTTCTCAGACTGCCTGGACCCCCTTTTGCTGGTCCCCATCTCTCAGTGGGTCTCCTCTTCACCCCCAGCAGCAAACCAATTCTCTTGGGGCTTCAGGGATTGCAGGGAAAGACGACTTTGGGGTGGGGGGTTGGGGAGGGGTGCGGGGTTGCAATCAGTTAGAGATGGGAAAAGAACCAAGTTCTTGGCCAGCCATAGCGCAACTACTACAAGCAGGGAGTATGGGTAATGCAATTCAGATGTGACATCCCCCCTACCCCACCCCAATCAAAGACACCTACTTGAGTATCTCATGGTGAGTCCATTGCAAACATAAATAAATACATAAAAATATTTTTTAGGGGCCTGCGCGATAGTACAGTCGGTAGGGTATTTGCCTTGCACGTGGCCAACCGGGGCTCAATTCCCCAACATCCCTTATGGTCCCCCATGCACTGCCAGGAGTAATTCCTGAGTGCAGAGCCAGGAGTAAGCCCTGAGCATTGCTGGGTATGACCCAAAAAGCTAAAACAAAAAAAATTTTTTTAAAGACACCTCCCTGGGGTTCTTCAAACCTTCTCACAGAGGGGGTTGACTTCCCAGCCTCACATGCCTGGGCTCTGGATTTGGATTCTCAACTGTCATATATCACCCCAGGGGAAAGCTCAGCATTTTGGTCACACTGGGGATTGGGTGAATTTCTGTAAAACTTGTGAAGATTTGGGAGTAGCATGAGAAGTGGGGAGTCGGCAAGAAGAGGTGCCTTCAGCAAAGCATGGTACCCCCCTCCCATCCCTCAACTCCAGCTTGATGAGAATACCACAACTCAGAAGTGAGACAGACATTCCCCTGGCCAATGACACTTCCTCAACCAGGTGCCCAGATCTGTCAGTCGTTTCTGTGATAGAGGTCACTAAACACATCAGCCACCTGGGAAGACCCACCGCGGGGACAGGGCAGAGGACCTGTGCTGCCTGGAAGAACTTGCTCTACTCTAATGGCAGAAAGCGAAGCCAATCCCTGGGGGTATTCATGCTGCCACTGTCTAAGCCACAGGACATTCATATCAGAGAGGACCCAAGGGCACCAAAGATGTGCATTACTGGCCCAGGTATGCCTATCTTTTTGGTCGTCTCTAGAAATCTTTGTTTCCAAGTCTTGGTGTATGCCTATGGTAGAAAGGGCATCATCCTACTCCGTATGGGCACTCATCTACTCTGCCGGTGTGGACTTCTTTATCATGTGCAGTGCCAAACCAAAGCTACTTTGGCTACAAAATTGCTCTACCTCTCCTGCCTTCTGTGGCAGTTGTTTAGTTGGTCCCCCTCCCTAGAGTCTAATCAGGGGGGCCACCATTCCAGTTTCTGGAAAGCCCTGAGCTGGAGGTGTGAGGGCAAAGCTTGGCTCCAGTGGGTTAGCTCATTTAGGACTTGTTTTCATCTACCATGTTCATGTATGTTGGAAATGTCCCCAAATGCATTTTAATCTCCATCTGCCATTATAGGGAAATTTTCCCAAATTTTTCTTATTATTACATCTTGTAGTTCTAGAATGTAATGTTTAACCATCAAACCTCAAGACAGGCTTGTACTTCAAATTCCCAATCTTTCCTTTCTTGGAAATTTCTGCATCATGAATTGTTAGCTGAACTCCCCCAAAATATAATGCTTTGCACTGACATCCAACTGTGTTCATTTTTTTCCAGCCCACTGAAGTGAACTCTCAAACCTGACCCTTCTTCGATCCACAGGAAGGCGCCAGGAAGAAGCATGTCTAGTCCAGGGAAGGTCTTTTTGCCAAATCAGATGCGCCAAGGATGCCCTTGTAAATAATTTACAAATTTTGGAGAAAGTAGTCATGAGGCCAAATTTCAAAGAAACCACCCGAGTTTGCAGCGATACCCACTCATGGAGACATCTATGTCTCTGCAGCCACAGTCCTCAAGTAACCTCTGTGCTCGACGACGCAAACCTGACGCCAAGCACACCCTGTGCTTTGTGGGAAGAGCGGGGTGAGCTGCAAAGAGCGACAGATGCTAACACAACAACATTCGTCTTAGTGAACATTCCAGAAAATCCTGCTGGCTTCACTGACTCTCTGGGTTAAAAGAAATAGCATTTTACCCCCAACTTGCTCTTCACGACTTCCTGTGGAAACCATGTTACTGTGCCCATTTTATAGATAGAGATAGACAGAGACACGACGACTCAGGAGAGCTGAATTGCCACTCCCATTGTGAAGGATCCCGACTCAGGACTGTGGACATTTTGTTTGTTTCGGGGCCATACCCAACAGTGCTCAAGGCCTACTCCAGGCAGGGTTCCGAGGACCATGTTCTGCTGGGGACCGAACTTGGGCAGGCCACATGCAAGGAATTTGCCCTACCTGCTTTGCTATCTCCCCAGCCCCTAGGATTGTCCACCTTTAAAGCTCTTCCCAACAGTTATGCAGCCCGTCCTGCCATCTCCCAGGCCACACCCTGCATCCATCCTGAATCCCAGTGTGGCACCCATATCCAGTGGGCCCTGCTGCTGAAGAGTCTATGGGGGCTTGTTCCCTTCTGCAGTGCCCACACTCTCTTTTTTTTTCTTTTTGGGTCACACCCGGCGATGCTCAGGGGTTACTCCTGGCTCATGCACTCAGGAATTGCTCCTGGCGGTGCTCGGGGGACCATATGGGATGCTGGGAATCGAACCTGTGTAGGCCATGTTGGCTGCGTGCAAGGCAAACGCCCTACCCGCTGTGCTATCACTCCAGCCCCGCCCACACTCTCTTGTACTTCAACTGCAAAGAACCAAGAAGACTTTCACCTCCACTGAGGTGGGTAAGAGAAAAGCCTGAGAGCATCTAATATTTAAATGCAATCAAGGAGGCTGTTACCCATCCATTCTTGCCTTCAAACTCACTCTCTAATAAAGAACCTGGGATATCAAGTAGAGGCCACTTTCACATCCTTTTCTCAGCCCAAGAGAGCTAAATCTTGTCCCAGCCTAGGTTCTGAGGCTCCCCTGGAACTCAAGGTGGTAAGGGTTAACTCCCAGACCAAGCAGAGCATGTGGGCCGAGGTGTGGCTGATGACCACTGTGGAACTGGCAGGAAACTGCCTGAATTGAGCAAGAACTCACCTGGGGTCCTCCCTTATTTTCATGAGGGTCAGGGGTGAATGGGGAGGTACTGGATCTTCCTTTAGCTGTGTGACCTCCCCCATCTCTTCTGCAGTGATAACAGTTTGACTCATTCCAGTCAACTGAGGAGTCACCATCAGCTTTGCCATCTCATCCCCCACATGCACTAGTGTCTTCACCTGTCACCAACTCGCCTCTGCAGGTCCTTAATTGTCCCTGTCTCAAAGATGAGTGTGGAAAGCCCTTCTCCTCTGTAGGCTCTGCCCCAGTCCATTGCCTCTCTGAGCCTCCTTTACCCCACACTGCTGCCAAGTAGTTTGATCTATAGCACAGAAATTTTTAAAAATGAGTATTTCTGCTAGACAAAATAAAAATAGACAAAAGATAAAGACAAAAGCATTGTAGAAAAAACTAATTTCCATACCATTGTGTGAGAACATTCAGAAGGCTGAGCGTAGATATAGCTCAGAGGTAGCACGTGAGTTTGTGGTGAATCTGGGTTCAATTCCTAGCACTGCCAAAAAGAGCTTAACGTTCAAAAATCAAGAAGAAGAACTCCTGGGTCAGATGGAGAGCAATAGTACAGCTGGTAGGGCATTTGTCTTGCACGCAGCCAAACCAGGTTCAATCCCCAGCATCCCATATGGTCCCCCAAGCACTGCTAGGAATAATTCCTGAGTGCAGAGCCATGAGTAACCCCTAAGTATTGCTGGGTGTGACCAAAAAAGAAAACAACAACAACAAAAATACTCCAGGGCCAGAGAGACAGTGCAGTGTTTAAAAGGTATTGGCCTAGCACACAAACAACCCAGGTTTAGTCCCCAATACTGCGGAGGGTCCCCCCACATCCTACCAGGGGTGATCCTTACACATAGAGCCATGTGTAACCCGAAGAAGTAAGAAGGAAGGGAAAGGAGAAGAAGGGGAAGGAGGAGAAGGAGGAGGAGGAAGAAAGAGAAGGAGAAGAGGACAAAGGAAAAGAAGGAGGAGGAGGAGGAGGAGGAGAAGTGGAGAAAGAGGATGAACAACATTTTATGAACTTGAACTTTCATTGATAGGGTAGTTAAATGCACAGGAAGCAAAGAGGATCATTTTTCACTTCATATTCACTAGTATTTCTACAGGGACCCTGGGAAGAGGTTCTGACAAGAGCAGTGACTTCCCCTCCCAGAGAGGAGACAGACCCTCGCTGGTTCCTGCTTCCACTGTTTGATTTGGAGTCTCTTGAATGCATTGCCTTCTCCAAAACCAGAATTGAATTAAAAGGGGGAAAAAAGCAAGATCACTCCACATATGCCCAAACAAAATAATCTCTAAATACAGCGTTACTGGAAAAAGCAAGCTGCCTGCGTGGTGCACTACCATGTATATGCGACAGCATGGACACTGGAACTATCCAGAAAGATACAAAAGAAAATGCGAACTTGGGTTCCTCTCGAGAAGAAAAGGAATATGGGGTTGGAGAATTAGTTTTCATTTCATATTCACTAGTATTTGTTTTTTCACCAAGAAAATGCAATTTGAAATCTTTCATCCCTCGATTAAAATCACTGGGTTAGAATCACCAGGATGAAATCCGCAGAAACCCACAGAAATGCAGCTGGAGAGCTGGTTTCTGGGGCAAGGAATTTGCCCAGTAGGGAAAGGGCCCCTGCCGCGATGCAGTGACCTGGATGATGTGGTGGCGGCAGCTCTCAGCTCTCAGAGAGGAGCACGACCCCTAGGTGATCCCAGGGGACTGGAATGCAGCTTCTGTCACAGGCTGGCTGTGTGGCCTCCAGCAAGGCCCTTCCCCTCTCTGTGTCTGTCTTCGTTTCTTAAAAAAAATACCAAAGGGAGCCATTCCATTAGCCGTCTGCTGTGTTGATTAAATGACATGATACAGGTAAGGTGCTTAGGTAAAGGTTTGGCGCGTCGCAAGCATTTAATTACCAGTAGCAGGAGAAAGGTTCAATTAATTATTGTACCCTAGTAGTCTGGAATATTATTGTACGGCTTTTGGAAAGAATTTTTGGATAGGGCTACGCCTGATAACGTGGGAAGATCTCCAGGCACATTCTTACATGGAAAAAGCAAGTGAGAGACCAGAATGTAGAACAGGATTGCAATGGGGGCTGCGGAGGGAGGGAGGGGGACTATATTACAATCGATTTTGAATACTTTTTTTTTAATGAAATTACCCTGAATATTAAAAAGTCTGGAAATCAGCCTGCCCGTGCGTCGGCGGTGGTCATCTCTGGCGGGGCTGTTTGGGGAAGGAACAGTCGGAGGGGCCTTGGCTTGGACTTTGTGCTCCGCGCGCGGCATTTATTGTCGGAGCCCTTCACGGCCGCCCACGCCCCCACCGCCTTTCATTCATTCATTCATTCATTCATTCAATTACTTCTTTATTTTCCCTGTAAACGGAGTCAAAGACTTTCCAACGGGCAAATTAACGAGCGCGAGGCCGCAGGTGCACGCCCACCGGCTCGGGCGCCGCGGAGGGCGCGGGCCGGGCGGGCGGCCGGGCGGAGGCGGCGCCCCGGGGTGGGCAGCCCGGCGGAGGGGGCCCCGCTGCGCCCGCGGCCGCGCCATCAGCGCCGCCATCAGCCGCGCCGCGTGCGGCCCCGCGCCCCGCTGCTCCGGGCCGGGCCCCCGGCTGCAATAATGAGGCTCCGCGCCGTGACCGCGGCCCCGGGCTGCGCCGCCGCCAGCCGCGCGGGCGCCGCATTAGCATTTTCGAGCCTCCCCGGCGCGGCTTTGTGCGCGTCGCCCAGCCCGGCGCGCCGCCGAGGCCCGCACGCAGCTGCCCCGCGCCCAGGAGCCTGCGGGCCGCCGGGCCCCTGCTCCGGGGGCCCCTGCCTCGGGGGTGGGGGGGAGAGGAGGGAGAGGGGGGGAACCCCGGCCCCGGCCCTACCCGGCCGGCCCGCCTCCTGGAACTGGCAAGCCAGGGCAGCAGAAGCTAGAGAGGGACGGACACACACGCACACACACACACACACACACGCACACGCACAGGCACACACGCACACGCACACACACTCTATCCTGAATGGAGTTTGTTCCCCCCCACCCCTTCATCCCTACACACACACACACACACACACTTTTATCCTGAATGAGGTTCAGTTTCCTCCCTCTATCCCTACACACACACTCTCTCTCTCTCTCTCTCTCTCTCTCTCTCTCTCTCTCTCTCTCTCTCTCTCTCTCTCTCTCTCTCCCCCCCCTGAATGGGGTTCCGGTTCCACCTACACACACACACACACAGACTCTTCATCCTGAATGAGGTTCAGTTTCCTCCCTCTACCCCTTCACACACACACACACACGCACACACACACACTTTATCCTAAATGGAGTTCTGTTTCCCCCCTCCAGCCCTGCACACACACACACACACACACACACACACAAGCATACACACAAGCACACACACAAGCACACACACCCAGAGCGACTGCTACAGGGTACACAGGCTCTGGCACCTCACAGGTGTGGCTGGGGGCATAGCCCTGCCACGACATAGTCTAATGTGCCTCGATTTCTCCGCAGTATAAATGAGGCAGAGCACACACACACCTCCGAGGGGCAAATGCTCGCCGAGCCCTTCTCGGTGCCAGCACGTTCTCTCATGCATCCCCCAAGCAGTCCTGCCAGGTGGGTTTCAGTTCTGTCCTAGTCCTGGAGAATGGAGGGAGGCTGTGAGGGCTTGAGAGCCAGGAAACAGCAGGGAGCAGGTGAGGAGCAGCCCGGAGCAGGAGTCTGTTTTCTGAAAGAGACAAAGGTTTCCCGCCCAGGAAGACCCTCCAGAACAAACGAGTTCAAAGGAGGAGTCTGGGAAAGGAGCCTGTGCTTGGGGTGACACCGTTAAAGATGGAGCTAAGAAAGAAGCCATCGCGTCCAGGGGTCTGGGGGAGGGTAGCATCGGCCTCCTTCTGCCTTTCATGATGGATGCATGTGTGCTCAGGGCTGGAGGGGGCTGGGGAGGTCAGATCCACCCCGCTGGAGGCATCCTGGCTGTGAAGACGGTGGGGTGCCGGCTAAGGATAGACTCACACAGCAATGGAATAGAAGTGGGAATTCAGATATAAAGCCTTTACGTCTATAGCGAACTGATTTTTGCCAAAGATGTGAAGATAATTCAATGATAACTCATTTGTTCTTTCAATAAATGATGCAAACGCATCATCATATATCAAAATTAGCTAAGAATGGATCACAAACCTAAATGTAAAAGCTATAAAAGACAACATCGAAGCAAATCTTTGTGACCTTGGGTTAGACAGACAACAGTCACCTTAGATAGGATACCAAAACTTCACTCATACACAATTTTTTTAAAAAAATACATTAAACTACATCAAAATGCAAAACTTCTAGAAAACAAAGTGAAAATACAATCTCCCAAACTGAATGAAATATTTGCAAATTATCTATCAAGGAATCAAACTCGGGTCCTCAAACTCGAACTCCTGAGCGATAGCACAGCGGTAGGGCGTTTGCCTTGCACGCAGCCAACATGGCCAACCCGAGTTCGATTCCTCCGCCCCTCTCGGAGAGCCTGGCAAGCTACCGAGAGTATCTCGCCCACATGGCAGAACCTGGCAAGCTCCCCGTGATGTATTCGATATGCCAAACACAGTAACAACAAAGTCTCTAATGGAGACGTTACTGGGCCCGCTCGAGCAAATCGATGAACAACGGGAGGACAGTGACAGTGACAGTGATCTATCAGGAAGGGAACTGTATCTAAACTAGAGAACTCAGACAATTCAATAATAAAACAAATACTCAAATTTAAAAACAGGAAAAGAATTTAGACAGTATAAGATGGTCCTTCACAGCCACCAGCCAGCTCAAACCAAACAAGCAGGATGTGGAGAAATCACACCAGCCTGCTGGAAATGCAAAATTGTACAGTCATTAGAAAAACAGTTTCTTGGGACCTCGAAAAGAATTGCCATATGATCCAGCAAAAGTCTACTCCTAGGTTTATAACCTCCAAGAATTGAAATATATATCCACCCAAAATCATTGAATGGGCAAAGCAGCATTATTCTCAACAGCCAAGATGGAGAAAAACTCAAATGCCCATCATTGATGACTAGATAGAGTGCAAGGGAACATTACTTAGCCATCAAAAGGAAAGGAGTGCTGATGTACGCTACAACATGAACCTCAAATCCATATGTGAAGGGAAGACCATCCAAAAAAGCCCACAGATAGTGTGATTTCACTTGTGAGATATAATCAGAAGCAACAAATCCCCAGGTAGAAAGGATCTCAGGATGGGCAAGCGCAGGCCCAAGAGGGAAAAGAGCAGCTAGAACAACAAAAATAACTGCGAGGAGGCACAAAGCCTGTTTGTTTGGGGAGAATTAAAATATTCTAGATTTAGGGGCCAGAGAGATAGTATCTCTAGTATAGGGGGTATCTGCCTTGCATGTGGCTGACCGGGGTTCAACCTCTGGCCTTTCATATGGTCCCCTAAGCACTGCCAGGAGTAATTCCTGAGTGCAGAGCCAGGAGTCATCCCCGAACACCATTGGTCCCACTCCCCAAAAAATCTAGAGAGTGGTGATGGTTGTCCAACTTTATAAAATATTAAAAACCACTGAATTGGTGGGGTGGGGGTGGCATGAGGGATACTTGGGGACATTGGTGGTAGGAAATGTACACTGGTGGAGGGATCGGTGTTCGATCATTACATGACTGAAAATCAATCATGAAAGCTTTGTAACAGTATCTCACAGTGACTCAATTTAAAAAAAAAACACTTAATTGGATGGAGGAGTGAATGTTATAGTATGTAAATTATATATAAATAAAATATTATTACCAAGAGAAGTGGAATTGGCTTATGCATTGCTTGTGCCTGAAACAGCTTATTTTACTTTTTTACTGTGGGGACCTGGGCTGGAGCGATAGCACAGTGGGTAGGGTGTTTGCCTTGCACACAGCCACATGGCCAACTCAAGTTCGAGTCCTCCACTGAGAGTATCTCACCCGCAGGGCAAAGCCTGGCAAGCTACCCATGATGTATTCGATATGCCAAACACAGTAACAAGTCTCACAATGTTACTGGGCCCGCTCGAGCAAATTGATGAACAACGGGAGGACAGTGATACAGTGATACTGTGGGGACCACTCCCAGCACTGTGCTCATGAGTCACTCCCCTGCATTGCTCGGGGGACCATGACATGTGCGGACCTGACCTGAAGCTCCCACATGTAAAGCAGCCCTTTGACCTATCTCTCTGGCTCCTGGGGGAAAAGATCATCTTTAAGTTTGGGGGCCACACCCTTCTGTGCTCTGGGTTACTCCTGGCTCTGTGCTCAGGAATCACTCCTGGAAGGGCTCATGTGGCCATATGAGGTACCAGGGATCAAACCTGGCTTGGCCTGTCCGCTGTACCATCTCTCCAGTCTCCAGAAAAAAAATTTTTTTTAAGTTCAATGAGTTGGGGGACAAGAAGGCAATGAGTTTCAGGCAAATCAAGTATCTGTCAGCAAAAGAAGAGATGCAGAGGGGCAGGGCAGGGGACCATTCTGGAGGTGTCTGAGGGCTGGGTCCGTCAGGGTTGGTTGAGGAGTCCAGGGGCCTGACCCTGCAGCTGCCCATTCTAGGCTGCTCGGACTCAGGCTCCCTCTCTCCAACCTTGTCCCAGGAGGTGGCCTTGACCTGGGTCTCCCTTCCTGTGCCCCTCACACACACTCCAGCCCTGCAGTCAGCTTCCAGTGAGTGCACTGAAGGAGTGATTGGTGGGAGCGTGAAAGGATGCTGCCTTCAAAAACAGACTCCTGGTGGGCGTTTCAGCACCAGCTCTGGTCTCTGGTGTGTCAGCCCTTCCCAGCAGTGCCATATACCCCTGAGCCCCTGGCACATGTCTCTGGACACAAACAACCCCCTCCCCCGTCCATTTCCCCCCACCCACCCAGCACTGAAATAGAATGGCAGGGCAGTGAAGGTCAAGCTCCCCATCCCAGCTGGGTGAGCTTGCTCCTTACAGTCCCCCACGAGCATGCCTTCACCCTCTCCCTCCCAGGACTGAAAAGGCACGGCAGGTGCTCCATCCAACCTTCAAACTTAAGTGGCCAAGGAATATTTGCTTTGCTTTCACCAGCACCCAAGGGTCAGGAAAGTCATCACTGCCAGGCTCTCCCTGCCCCAGGGTTACCAGAGGCTCAGAGAGGCCACTTGGTTCCCAACAGTCCTCAGCTTTATTTGTTCCCAAGGACATGCCCGAGTCCCAGCCCCGGCCCCTCTGGCTAGACAACCCACTGCCTCTTTGGTCTGTCTCCAGCCTCCTGGGGCATGTTTCCCTCCTGAGACACAGGAAACGGGGGTCCCCCTCTGTCTGCCCTGAGCCTCTTTCCTGGTCCAGATCCAACACTCTTGATGCTTTTCAAGGAACTACCTGTGCTCTAAGACAACAGGATCATTGATTGAAGAAACTTTGATTCAACCCAGAGCTCTTCTCTTCAGTCAACTCCTGCTTTGTTCCCCACAAGAATCCCTGAGGCAGAAGAATCTGAAGGGTCAAACTACTGACTTGGAGCATCGAGACTGAGGAATAGAGAAATGCAGACATATTCAGATGTCAAAAATAGATCCCACCGCATACCCGCAACAAAGAGCTCTGATAGATGGTGAAGGACTGTGCCTCGGGTCAGAGTTCCACAATGCTTTGTCCCAGGCCACATGAGGCTTCAGTTTCCTCCACATTCAGACATCACTCGGGAAAACCCCACCTCATAACCCATTAATCAATAATCACTCGTGGAATGGATGAGAGCACAGAAAAGTTGGACTTCTTTGGTGCAAGGAGCATGTTCTTCTGACTTAATCGGGAGCATCAAAGTTTCAAAAATAAGATACTTGACACCTGAAATTAGCCAATGGGTCCTCTTTCCTTTACTTGGTTCTAGATCCAGGATGAAATCTGCAGCTCCAGTGCTTACCGCACTGATAGGCTGCTACCCAGGAGACACATCTTCCAGAGCTATCTTGGGGATGCCCATAGCCCCCAGGCCAAACCAGTGCTTTGTGGGGCCAGGCCCTATGCTCTCTCCCCACATTTCTGCATTTAATCTGCAGGACCACCAGGTCACATCTCCCTTTTCCACTGAGAAAACTGCAGATCAGGGAGAGGAATTGTAGCCCTCACCTATCGGGCACCAAAGCCTGTGTGCCTCACCTGTCGGGCACCAAAGTCACCCCAGTACATCTTCCTGCTGGGAATAGAAAGTCTGGAAATGGAGCCACAGTGGAAAAGGCTAACTCAGTATCTCTGGTGGGACATAAGCACAGGCTTCCGGTGAGAGTCTAGGGTGGAGACTGCCTTGTCCTCTCAAGAGACAAAACCAGTACAGTGTATGTGCACTTCTGTGTGTGTCTGTCTGTCTGTCTATGTCTGAGAGAGAGAGAGAGAGAGAGAGAGAGAGAGAGAGAGAGAGAGAGAGAGAGAGAGAGATCTGGGCTATCACCCCACCTCTAGCCAGGGCCCCCTTGGTTCAGGGACTCAAAATAAGGTTAGACAGGCAGACAGTCCAAACCACACCATGCCTCCTCTCTGCCATCTTCAGTGCCTTCCCACCTGCCCCCCACTCGCCGTGTACCAGTCTGATCTTCCCCCTGAAATCTTGGCTCCCTTTGCACGGATCCAGCCCTTCCAGTTCAGGTGGCTCCAGCCTCATCCCCCTACAGACCCTCATTCCTGCACTGCCCAAACCTCAGGGCCTGCCCGCGAGACCCCTTCCTCAGAAACCTTCCCTCCCTTCTCAGCCCCCCAAGTCCTCCTCGTGCTTTCTGCTCCAGCCCAGCACCACCTCATCCAAGCAGCCTGCTCTCGTCCTGAGCAGAAGCCACCTCGGGACCACTGGTCCTTCCAACACAGCAGCTGTTGCATTCCTAAGGGACATGGCACCCCAGCTCTCTCCAAGGGCTTAGGCCCTGGCAAGGGCACAGCAGTGCTTGGGTTAAGGGTCCAGGTTTTGAAATGATAAGTTGTTGGAAATCAATTTGTAATTCCCCTGACTGTGATAGTCTTAGGCAAGTAACTTAATAGGTCCCAGCCTCACTTTCCTCCACTACAAACTCATGTCACACAGCTTCTCCCAAGGACCGTACAGATCCTACTCTCATTGTTTTCTCTTTCTTTTCATGAAATCTCTTTGAGGGCAGATACAGCATCTTCCTCATCTTCTTACAGAAAGTCAGCTCAGGATCTTTCCTGAATGTGATCTAACCTTTCCGGGATCAATGAAACCTATGGGAGTAGCCTTAGGCTACAGGTCTATGTTACAGCCACATTATTCATATCATCCAAAAGGAAGAAATAACTCGAGCATCGGTCAGTAGACGAAGAGATACAGGGCTGGAGCGATAGTACAGTGGGTGGGGTGCCTTACACACAGCCGACACAAGGTCAATCTTGGGCATCCCAAATGGTTCTCTAAGACCTACCAGGAATGATCCCTGAGTGCAGAGCCAGGAGTAAGCCCTGAGCACTGGCTAGGTGTGACCACAAACAAACAAAAATAAAACAAAACAGGATATGAAGATATACAAAAATAGGGGTATATACATAACATAGAATATTATTCAGCCTTAAAAAGGACGAAGTGGCAGAAGAGATAGTACAAGTATTAAGGTACTTGCCTTTCAGGAAGCTGACATTGATCCAAATTTGGTACCACACATGATTCCTCAAGAACAGTCATGGGTCACTCCTGAGCAGAGAGCCGGGAATAGCCCCTGAACAATGCAGGTGTGCCCCCCACCTCGCCAGCAAAAATGAAGGAGATTCTGATAGGTGGATGAATTATTGAGAATATTATGCTAAGTGAAGTGAGTCAGTCATACACTAAAACATATTCTGTGATTCCACTTCTCTGTGCTAACGAGGCGAGTCAAATTCATAGCAACAGAAAGTGGGTTGGTGGTCCGGGGGCAGGAGGGCGGGAGGAGCAGGGGAGCTATTGTTGAATGGGGACAGTCTCCGTTTTTCTACATGAAAAGCAGTCTGTGAATGTGCTTTGCATTACAGAACTGTACACCTGAAAATAGTTGATGGTACATTTTATGGCACATATATTTTACCACAATTAAAACATTTTAGTAAAATAAAATAATTTGTTAGAACCTTTAATTTTTTTTTCAGGACAAATTCCTTCAGTTTAGAACAGCTTAAAATATGTGCTTAAAATTTTAAATGTTTGGGGAATAATTTTTTTCAAGCCTGTGAGCCCATTTGAACGTATATATGCTCAAAAGGAACTCATTTTTCTTCTCCTTTCTGCTCTGAAGGGTGACACAGAGATCATCAGCACAGGCAGGATCTGAACGACCTGCTGATTACAGGATAATATTCATACAATGAGGTTAAAAGCACTGGCTGAAAAGTTCTTTCATAAAACCTGCTGCATGAGAAGAGAAAATAATTTATGAGAACATGAACAATTAGCACTTTGTAAAAAAGAAATAATGCACTTAACTTGATCCCTATATTTAACATCAATTAAAGATTATCCTCATGAATGAAACTCGACCTGGAAATTAACAAGGGATTTAAATTGCATTATGCAAGAGAGACAGGGAAGCTGGTGCACCAGTTCAGGGCTACCGATGGGCTTCGAATATTCAGCGCAGACTGCAGATTATCAGCCTGGTCATTTTTTCATATTTCTCAGCCACAAGATGTGGCTACAGCATCATTTCAATCCCCAAGTCCCGTGATAAAATACCTCTAGGTAGCTGCAAGCACAAGGTTGGCACCTGGCATTTTGAAAAATAACTCTGGGTCATTTGTTTTTAACCGATGAAACTAACCAACCTTGGTTTGAACCTGGATTGTTGCCATAGACCCTTTCAAATGCATCTGGAGGACAGGACTAGATCAGAAATGATATTTGAGGTCACCAGGTTCCAAGTTACAGAATATACCTAAACTAAACAGTTTAAAAGGGGTGAAATTGGTCTTAGAAAACCAGTATAGAAAACATCCAGCCTACACCAAAGGAAGTAGGGGGTGGAGAGGGTTCAGTAGCACTACACTGAGACAGGCAGTGCTAAGTGGACTAAAGCCACAAGACCAACATTACCTCTGTTTTACCAATGAGAAGCTAGGTTCAGTGAGGTCACTAATTGGAGGTCAAACAGCCACAGATCTCGGACTGGTAGCCACTGGATTTTACCATGGGGGGGGGGGGGGGTCAATCTGATGGCAGAAACACGGAGACCCTCCAAGGGACAAGCACAATCCCCAGCAGACTCCAAACTGGGGGATTCACTCTGAGCACTCACCTTTTTGTCTTCTGATGCAGAGTGACCTGCCACCTTGCAGGAGACATGTCAGTACCATCCTCTGATGCTGATGCTAAGAATTGGTCTGCTGGGAGGAAGCAGACAGCTTCAGGGTATCCTCCAAACCCCCTGGAAGAAAGGGTTTCTCTGGGTTCACAGCCCAGAGAAATCCCAACTCCTGAGAAAATTGTTTTGTGGAGAGACTTTTTTCAGGGGGGAAGTGGCTAGTGGGGTGGTTTTTTTGTTGTTTGTTTACATAATTGTCACTTTCCACATCTGAGTTTTCTGGTTATTGTTTCCAGTGCCAGATTTGAGAACAATTTACCTCTTCACAGAGGGAAGTTGGGGGGAAAGTGCTCAGCTCCCACACCCTGGCTGTGTGTACGTGTGTGTGCGTGTGTGCGTGTGTGCGCGTGTGTGCGTGCGTGTGTGCATGTGTGTATGTGTGCGCACACACAGAGGGCACAGGTCTCCCCCACTGCTATCTTAGGAAAAGAGAAAGCAGATGTTAACCATTACCCCCTGAGAATTCACCTTGCTATGCTGTAAAACTGCATTATTAACATTCCAAAATCCTTCCACTCTGGTACACATCTTAGATGGAAGTGAATTTTTGAAAATTCAAAAATGTGGAGAAGATGGAAGAGGCAGAAGTTTATTAAATTGGCCCAGGGCAGTTTTGAAATTTGAAAGTTTCTCACTCTCTGTGGCTCTGGGCCAACTCCCGACCAATGCCAAGAGTGCTCTGGTTTTCTGGTTAGTTACCCTCTTTTCATGCTCATAGACAGGGAAAGGCAGGGGGTTGGGGCGGGGGGGAAGTACCAAGGGGGGACTAACAGTCCTGCTCCACATGTGCTCCAGGGCACAGGGGGAAGAGGGCAGAGTGGCACCAGCTGACTCCTAAGTAAATGCATCAAGTATTCCTTACCCTGGTGAGTCATATTTTTAAACAAATAATCCTAAGGCAACAATGAAATTCAGCAGCTTCTTCTTCCCGTGATCTGACTAGCACATGGAAAGTGAAAAAGGTTGGGTAGGGCAAGGGGGACGCTCTATTTTGAAAACGAGAAAGAGCACAGCAAAACTGAATGTCCATTCATTGCAAGACTGTTCAATAATGTCAAGGGTATTTCCCAACATACAAAAGCGCTCTGCACAAGAAAACTGCAAGTGACTGTAATGAAAGAGCAGAGGGGCTTTGAGATCAGAAGGACTTGGGCAATGCTGCTTCTGCCCCTTCCCATCGATGATTCTTAAGTTAATTCGACTCTTTGAGCTTGGTGTCCTCTGTGGCAGAACAGGACCGATGATCACACCCACATTATAGGATTGTCCTGAAGAGGGACTAAAATTGTGGCAATTAGGTGGACAGTACCTGAAAATGTCAGTTGCCCTAGAAATGGTGGTGCCCTGGTATATTAGGCCTTTCACCATCGTAGTTGCTAAGGGTAATTTAAAGCACCTTGGCCCCTAGTATCAGAAGCATCTCTGCTTTCTGCCCTGACTCACAAATCGAATTTGATTTTGACCCTGGGCTCAACCCAGAGGTCCCCTGACATGAGGCAAACTGTGAAGTAAAGGCTCTTTCTAGTAGGAAGAATTTCTCCCAATCTTCATCCCCCTCACAACTGTCCTACCTTGGTTCTGATCTCATAACTCCCAGCTAAAGAACACTAACCAGGGACATTTGGGGGTGAGCGAGAAGACAAAACAGAATCTGACTCCTGCAAGTAGCTCATTCACCAAAACCTTCATTGAGTGAAATGTTTCAATACACTGTCTTTCAAAGAAGAGCCGAACTGCTCCCCACTTTATCTGATTGCTGTCCTGCCAGGAGTGAATGGCCCCTTGAGCCAAAAACAAAAAAAGAAAATAGCGCCCCAAAACTCAAGTCAGTCCTCGCCCCTCTGGAGCCTAGGGTGGGTCTGCAGTGAACGGTTGGACAGGTGCGGCCCAGAGGAGGTGACGGACGCGGGGCGAGATGCCATAGATCAGGAGGGCGTTATTAATGCAGAACACCAGGTCAAGCGAAGCGCCCTGCAGCCCACACTCACGTCCCAGCCCCCGGGGAGCAGGACCCGCAGCGGCGGTGTGGGTGGGTGGGCGGCGCTGGCTCCGGAGGGCGCTGTGCCGGCTCGCCCCCGCCGTCCATCACCGCTGCGGCGGCCCCGGCGGGGACGTGAACTCGCTCACCTCCTCCTCCTCCTCCTCCTCCTTCCTCCTCCTCCTCCTCTCCGCTCCCCAGCAGGCTCTGAGCAGCCGAGGCGGTGGCGGCAGCGCGAGGAGCAGAACGCGCCGCGAGCTGCTTGGCTACCCCTTTGCGCGACTGACGCCGCCGCCGACACAAGTTTTTCCATTTCCTCAAACAGCCTCGGAGGCTGCCAATAGAGACGGCTCCAGGCCCTCGCGGGCGGTCACAGGGAGCCAGACCCGCGGGCTCCGCGACGCCCTCTCCACCCAGCGCGCGCGCGCCCCGGGGCCTCCGGGGACCGTCACCTGCCCCCTCCGCCGGCTGGCGAGCTCCCCGGAGACCCCGGCCGATGGCACGGCCGCCGCGGAATAATTACCGAGTAATCTGATGGCGGGTCCGATAGGGGCCCGGTTCGAGTCGCCTTGGAAATCGAATTCCACCGCCCTCTGCGTCACCGGGCCGCGGCACGGGTTAACGCCTCGGATCCCACATTCCCAAGCGGGTGTGCTCTGAGCCATTGCGGCCTAAGCCGAGTTGACAGGCTCCATTAGAGAGCGGCTCTGTCATGGAAATTGCGATCTTAACAGAGGGGCATGAGGTGGGTACCAATTAAGCGCACCTTCCTACACCTCCTGCCAGGCGCGTGGGGGTGGGGGCGAGTGGGGAATGGTGGGTGAACGAAGAACTCAGAAGTCCGTGAATGTCCCCCACATCCGCAGGCCGGCCCTCCTTGGTCCTGCCAGCAGGACTCACCTTGCAGGGGCCCACCTTGCAGGGGGGCTGTGCTTTCAACTCTGATGCCACCTTCTCCCCACTCCCCGGGCTGGCCAGCGTGTCTGCACTCCGGGTCAAAGCCTCAGCTCCTCAGTACCAACGCAAAAGTGCACAGCCTTGTCAGAACTTGCAGCTCCAAAGTGGAAACGGCTTTGGTGCAGAATTTGAAGCAGCCCAAGTCCTGGAACGGGTCCCTGCGAGCCCCAGTGACCTTGGCACAGGCTTTTCCTCCCCTTGCCCTGCCGAGGTCATGGCCAGCCCAGATCTTTCCAACACAGAAGGGGCCCAGGTCTGTCCCTGCCCAATGAAGGAAGATGCCTGCAGGCCCAACCAAGTTCTAGAGCAGGGCTCTACACCCTCCACTCCCAAATAAGAGAAGCCAAGTCGTGAGAAAAAGGAAAGAATAAGACTGGGGGGACAGGCCTGCGTGCTGACCTCATCTGCCCAGGAGGCTGCTCCCAGCGGTCTTGCCAGACCAGGAAAAGGCAGTGATGGCTATTTTGGAGTAAAGAAACCAATAAAGAAGTGCACTAAATCGCATCACATATGCCAGTGACTCAGGTCAGCGCACTGGGCCAGTTGCTGGGCCCCTTTCCCCATGCCCAGCTGCCAGCCTCAAAGGGGCATCGATGCTGCTCCCCAAAGGTGCCGAAGGAAGGGTCTGCGTGGATCGAGTGTCCGGAGGCTGACCCCAGCCACCACGCAGCATCTGCGGGGCTCACAAAGCGGCCTAAGTGTGAACGACAGCAGAGGCCCTTGGCACAGGACATCAAAAGGGGACCAGATCTGGAGAGGCCGGATGACCTCCCGCGGCCGACTTCAGCCTTGCAGGGCCTCAGTCCCCTTTCGGGCGCTGTGCGCATCCGGGATGACCGGGATGGGCGCTTGTCACCCCGCAGAGCCACATTCCCACTGCGAGTCCTCGGCCGGGCTGCAGGAAGCGGGGAACAATCCCCCCCCCCGCGACACCTCACCGCCACCGCCACCCCGTTGCGTCCCAGGCTCCAGAGTCTGGGCTGATTCCCACAACTCTCCGCCCTTGGTCACTTGGACTCTGAGATCCCCGGTCCGGGGGCGGGGGGCGAGGCGGCACCGCGCCGAGCGGTCGGCTGGTGTCCGGCCGAGCTTCGGGAGCGTGGCGGCTGCGCCGGGCGCGGCGGAGACCAAGGCTGCCATCTAGCGGGCGCGGCGGGCAGGGCCGTCGGTGGCCGGAGCGCGGCCGGGGGCGGAGAGGGGCACGGGTCTGCGGCAGCGCGCGCGGCTTGGAGGAGGATGCCGGTGTGCAAACTACATCCCGAGCTGCGCCACTTAGTAACCAAGCCCCTGGCCTCCTACATCCAATCTCCTTTCCCGGGTTCAGAACGGAGATGACACGGCGTCTCGGCGAGTGGCGCGCCCACGTCCTCGAGGTCACCCCTCTGCCGTCCGTCCGCGCTCCGCGCCCGCCCCCGCCCCCGCCCCACTCTGCGCCCCACCCGGGTGTGTAAGAGTTTAAGCCAGCCCCGTGCCCTGAAGGCGGATGAAGAGGGGATCGCTGCGGAAAGCCAGCAAAGCAGGAATCCGCACTTGAACAGCAGGATCCTTTTCTAGGAATTGTAAACCCAGAATTGTAAATAAAATGCTAATGATTTATTCGTGCTCAAACTCCGGGGGCTGTGTCGCAGCTTTTGAAGACAATTCGAAGCGAGGCTTTCCAGGAAGGCGGGCCTCCCCGCGGTGCCTTCCCGGGCTCCGGAGGGGTTTCCAGGGGCGCTAGGTGCAGCGCGCCTGGCTCGTCCTTCTCGGAGCCCCGGCTGGGGTGGGTGCAGGAGTCGTCGTCGGTGGTTTTCCCTGCAGCCCACAGTCCGGAAGGCAGCTCAGCCAGCACTTGCTCAACAACAGCTCTCTGCTACCCCGCCGGCTGACCGCTAGAGCTGGGATGACCTGTGAAGTTCACGGCTGGTGGGCAAGGCTGACTTATAATCAATCCCACAAATAAATATTTAACAACTTACAGGAAGCACCTCCCCCCTACCCCCCGCAAAAAAATGCATGAATTTTCAACTTTCAGGATGGAAGTCCTGAAAATTCCGGAGGCCTCCAACAACTCAGTGATCCCGTGTCTCAGTCAGCCTTGAGTGTCCTAAATACTTCCGTTTTTAAAGGCTGGGCTTATAAATCTGAAGGACGTGTGTTTGTACCTGCAGTTTCCACAGTGGCCAAGCACTGGTGAGAACCTGACTGGGTAAGGTCAGAACCAAGTGGAGGTGGGAAAGCCCATCCCCACCCGCACAGAAGCCCGGCCTACAGCTGCCTCTCCCAGTCCAGAGCAAATGCAGGGGAGCTCACAGCCCCAGACCTCAGAGCAGGTCACCTGGAGCTGCCCCTACCAGCCCTCCAGCAGCTCCCTGCAAAAGAGCCTTCTGCCTGCCTTGTTCTTAATCAGAGCTTCTCTTCCCCAGAATATCCTCTCTGTAACTTCTTGCCAAATGGCAACACTTCTTTTTAAGTTATTTCTTGCAAACTGCTGCATGCCTGGTTCACAGTGACCTTTCTAAGGTTCCTTTGAATGTAAAACATAAACTTGCTTCAGATGATCAAACTCCCTGCCTCCACCTTTAGACTGGACTTTGCATATGAAGGGTCTCTATCAGACCATCCAGGAGTTCATTTCACCACAGATTTTAGTACTCTAGAAAATTCAGGGGCCAGGGAGGTGGCTCAATGGGCTGTGGGATACGCTTTGCATGCAGGAAGTGAGGTTCTTCCCTGGCGCTGCAGATACTCCAACACTGAGAGCTCCTTAGCACTGCTAGTTGTAAACCATCCCCCTCCAAAAAAATAAAGAGGACCAGAGAGATAGTACAGCAGTCAGGTTGCTTGCTTTGCACTCAGCTGAACTGGGTTTGATCCCCAGCATATAGTCCTCTGAGACCTGTCAGAAGTGATCCCTAAGCACAGAGGCAGGAGTAAGACCTGAGCACAGTGGTGTGGTCCAAAAACCCAGAAAAGAAGAAAAGAAAACTCAGGTGTCCAGCAGAGGGCCATACTGAGTGACCTTTGTTCTTTTGTTCAATAATAGACTGTTGTTTACTGATACCCTGCTATGGAATGACTCTATACTGAGCCTTGGGGATATGAGGCATAAAACATCTGCCTCTAGTGTGGCATTCAGTCGAAGTTCACTGCTTCTTTTTATAAAGCAAAGAATTTTAGATCCCTCCCCACTGCCTCACTACAAAGAGTTAGACCTCCAGCACAATTCAGTGTCCACTGAATCAGTATAATTTTTAGAGAATTAATGAAACAGGTCTTAGAGCTATAAAAATACACTAACATTTGGTCATCACAGCACCCAAAAGGAGAGAGAGAACAAAAGGGAGTGCCCTGCCACAGAGGCAGGGTGGGATGGGGGATGGGAGGGGTGGGAGGGATACTGGGATTGGTGGGGGTGGAGAATGGGCACTGGTGGTGGGATGGGTACTCGAGCATTGTATAACTGAAACCCAAGCACAGCAACTTGTAAGTCTACAACTGTACCTCATGGTGTTTCACTAATAAAAAATAAATAAATTTTTAAAAAATTTTTGGTCAGAACAGCCAGAAGCAAAGTCCCCCAAACCAGTCTCTTCTGGGCACTCTTATCCCAACATTCACTCCACTAGGTCTAGGTGTGAATTCTAGTTCTTCACTATTAGTAATTCACTAGGTGAAGAAACCCACCTTACTTCATGGCACAAAGTTCTAAGTACGGTTCTTAAAGATCATTTCTATGCCAAAAAAAAGTACTAGTAGTGAAAATGAATGAAATTCGGCTACTGGCTACACTGGATATACTGGATATCTCACTGTGGTAGATGATAGAAACGAGATATGAAACAGCACACACATTTGAGACGATTCTGTTTATATGGCACTGTCCTCCCATTGTTCATTAATTTGCTCAAGCGGGCCCAGTAACGACTCCATTGTGAAACTTGTTGTTACTGTGTTTGCCATATCGAATACGTCACGGGTAGCTTGCCAGGCTTTGCCATGCAGGCGCGATACTCTCAGTAGCTCGCCATGCTCTCCGAGAGGGGTGGAGGAATCGAACCTGGGTCGGCCGCGTGCAAGGCGAACACCCTACTGCTGTGCTATTGCTCCAGCCCTGTTTATATACATGGAAAAATGTTAAAGCAGGTAGCTCTATGCAACTTGGGTGGGGAAGGATAAAAAGCCACAAGGAAGCCAAGTAAAGGATTTCTTCCAGGAGGGAGGGAGTTAAGGGAGAGAAATCCAATGGATTTCAGGAGGACAGACAAGAATCTGTTTCTTGCCCTGGACAGTTGGCTGCAAAGGCGTTTGCCTTGCCATTTTTTAAAAATTGTATCTTGAGCATTAAGTACTTTTCTATTTTGCTGATAGCTTACACGCATACACACACACACACACACACACACACACACACACGTATTCAAGAGAAAAGCAGAGAAGAATAAGCACTGCCTAATTTCAACATGCATTATCATTTTTTCAAACTGAATTCTTCAGGTTATGTGTCTTCACCCACCTGGATTCTCTCTAAGTGCTAGTAGCAATCATTTGCAGTCCCTTTCATGTAACTGTTTCCAATTCCTACTCAATCTTGTAGAAAAGCAGAAAGGATGTGGGGTTGGCAAGGAGGCCAGAAGGCTAGTTCAGCCATGTTCCTAAGTCCCTGTTGGACCTTGGGCAAATCCCTTTCCTCCCTGGACCTCCAACTCCCCTACTATAAACTCAGCCAAAGGCCAGTTCCCAGGTTGTCCTAAAGACATGCCCTGTGCAGAAGGCGAAGTTTTCTCTGCCCTACAAACCCCTTTTCCCTCTCCCTACCCCAGCCCCTGAGTTCAGCAAATCTCCAGTAACATCATTTGAAGAGCAAGTGAACCCCCCAAAGCCAGGCCACCCAACCCCTCTAAACTGATCTGGAACTGCTCCAAAGGCTGTGCTCCGGGGATGGGGCTTGGGGAGGGGGAGAAAAGGGGAGGGACACCTGTCCTAGAAAGCAGAGACAGAACACAGTGCCACGCATTCTCAGGCGCCTCCTCTGTGTGGGCTAGAGCTGCCTTTAGAGCAGCTGTCCCTTGGGGACGAACACCGCTAAGAACTCATTGATTAATCGGGTCCCACCCTTGAATCAATGGCTGGCATTAGGCGAGCTGAGCGCAGTTTTATTAGTCTGGCTGCCCTCTTGCAGATGTTATAGATGAAGAAATAAAACGAGGAGGAGAGGGAAAAAGGACAAAATCATTAGTCTGAAAGGAGCAAAAGAGCATCTTCTCTATTTTGTATTCAGATTCAGAGCTGCGCGGGGAGCATACAGTGCAATCCATTTGGTTGCTGCTTCCAGAAGTTCAGCTTGGCCTCCTGATTTCCCATTTTGCCTGAGATCTAAGATCCCTGGAGTATTTGGTCCTAGCAACCACCAGCCCAAGCCTCTAAAGCTGTTTTCCAGGCCCCAGAAACACCTGAGCTCCCATTGGGCTCTGCAAACATTCTCACAAGGGCAGGAGGCTTTGCCAGATGCCAGAGAGCCGGCCGCACTCTTGCCAGATAATCCATCTTGAAAGTGTCACGTTTGCTCTGAAGAGACTGTCCTTCCGCGGGATTTGCAGGGAAGCCTGCCACGCAGTCACCACCTTGCCAAAGCTTTGGTTCCAGCAGAGGCGACCCCCGGCCTCTGCTCGCTGAAGCTCTCCAGAGAGGCGCTTTGAATTAAGACCAGAAATGCTTTTAAAAGACTCCCATCCCTGGCCTTCGGATGGTGACCTCTTCCTTAATTTTGTGATGGCTTCATCTGCCTCTTTGGATCATCGAGGTAGCTATAAAAAGCTAAACACCTCCCACTAACCCCATTAGGATGAAAGCGGAGGATTTTATTATTCATTTTTACTAGGAAGAAGCTCAAACTCCCCCAGGAAGTGTAAAAGGTGGGGTTTTGATGTCTCTGGCATGGAGAGGTTGCAACAAAGCAGACCGCCCCCCACCCCCCACCCCAAGCCCTGAGGATGGGAGAATCTAACTGGAGAGCATGAGAAAAATTGCGGTGAGTGGGCAAAGTAAGTGATCTCCAGCAAAACCCCTTGCCACCTCCAAAGTGCCTGAGCTCCAGGGATGGTGTCTGAACTGTCTGGGGGTCCAGGAAAGGCCCGAATACCCCAGATTCTCAGAGCCTAGGTGGGCAGCTCCAGATCTCGCCTACATGTTGGCAGCACTCACACAAAGGTAACTGAGCGAAATGCCTCCCTCCAGGACTGCGCCGGGCAGGCGGAACAGTAATAAAGCCCCTGCCACAAACAGTGTCATTATCCAAACGCCATTAACATCAATATTCGAATCAACGCCATCTGGCACAGGAGCCGGCTCGAAGCCCCTCCCAGACGGGGACTCCACAGCCTGGTGGGGAGAGAGCCGTGGACCCCAGCCCCTGCCTGCCTGAGCCTGAGGACCTGAGGGGTCCCATCTGCCTCACAGTCCAGAGTCAGACCCACCGGGTGCTCCTGGGAGGAGACAAGGGACAAATATAGGGGAAAGGACAGGGAGGGCAAAAACACGTCTAATTTATTCACTGTCACTGACTTTTCTTCAAGTCTTAATTATGAAGACGCAACCAACTGCTCCTTCACATTGTCATAATAGAAAACTGATTGAGTATTTATATAAACCTCCAAGGAATCATTGTTTTGAAGAGAAACAGAACTTAACCTCCCGTCAGTCCCCGGGCTTGCCTTGCAGACAGCACCACATACAGAACCCTATACTTAAGTTGAAAGAGCTTTCTGCGGGGAGTAATTACGTGACCCCGAACACTCGCTCTGCCTCGAGAGGGAGGCAGGGTGCTCTGGGGGTTCAGCTCAGCTCCGCCTCCAGGCTGGATCCTGCCTCCCCAGCCACTGCATCCGTGTCACTCGCCTGGCCTCCCGCGAAGCAGAGGTCATCCCGCCAAGAGGTCCAGCATCCCGAAGCCTGAGTACGTGGGAGGACGGGAGAAGGCGGGAGCCTGGGGCCCGCGGGTGAGGTGGAGCTGGCACAGGCAGAGTTCTCCCAGAGCAGCTTCAAGGAGAACCTAACAATGCAGGCCGCACCTCCTTTCCCCTCTGCTGAGTTTAGCTCTTGCGATTATAAATACCCATGGAGGAATAGAGATGACTTCCTGCCACACGGGGTTCTGGTGAGAATGGGAGGAAGTGGTAGCAATGGCAATACAGCGATAACAACATCAGCCACCATTTGCTGACTTTAATGTGTGCCAGGAACTAGATGGAGAACAGCACGTTTTAGCCATTTAATCCTCACCACAATGAGGCGATGTTTACAAATATTTATCCCCATTTCATGCAAGATGAAACTGAGGATGAGAGAGAAATTAGTTCACGTGAGATAACTAAATTGATCAGTGGGAGACCAATCCCAGCTCTGTGCTGAATCACTGTTTTTGATCTGGGGGGTTGGCTGTGCCATGCCTCGCTGTGCTCAGGGCTAACTCCTGGCTCTGTGCTCAGGGATCACTCCTGGCGGTGTTCAAGGGACCATACAGGGTACCGGGATCAATCAAAGGTCAGTCTTGTGCAAGGCAAGGGCCTTGACCCCTACTAGACTCTCTCTCTGGCTCCAATAAAAAAACATTTTTGTGGGAGATATCTCAAAGGGCTGAAGTGCATGCCGAAAGCCCAGGTTGGACCCTGACACCCACTAATCCCTGGACACCACCAAAATCAACCCCTGAGCACGGAACCAGGAGCTTCCTCCAAAGTAGTGTCAGGTGTGACCCAAAACAAATAAACACACAAAGAGAAAATTAGTCAAAAGCAATCCGTAAGCCCTGATATGCTTGGCACAGGATTTAGAGTTAGAAAGCCAGAGTTCTATTCCTGGTCCAAGACTCCCCAGCTGTGTAATCTTGGGTTAATCACGTTACCTCTCTGGATCTCAAGTTATCTGCCTGGTGATGCTCTTGCAAGAAGAGCTGAGACTGACTGATGGCTCTTCTTACTCGGCAAAGTAAAAAAATAGCAACCACGGGCAGCTCTGCTCTTGGGAACCACATGGAGCAGCCATGCATACATGCATGCGCATACGGAGTA